>NC_140589.1:834926319-844926319 GCF_964204655.1 Triturus cristatus | reverse complement strand
CATTTCCCAAAACTAAGTAGCAAAATCAATGCACCGCTGTCAGTCACACCACCACACTCGCCTCTACCACTACACAGACATGTAGGTCTGGTGTTGTTGTTTACCTTTTAGGCCACTTCATGAAATCACCCTAGTTATTCCATCAATCATCTACGGTCCTACTGACTGACTGCGAGTATGGTATGGTCATGGTGTCCAACTTTGTAGTGTCTCAAGTGAGTCCAGACTCAAAGAAGCAATGGATCGGCCTGCAGTAGAACAATTTTGTTATTGAACAACAAGAAGGGAAACATTGACTTGAGTCACTTTTTTGTGTGTAGATTAAAATACTAGTAGACATCATGCACAACAAACACCAATCACTCAGAGTCTGTGTGCAATGCACACCATCATTTACCTGTTCTTAAGTTCTGGGGCAGTCCCTCTAGGTTTGGAAAGGAAGATAGATATATAGTCAGGTTTGGAGGGACTCGAGGCGGGCACACATTTCACATTTGTTGTACAATACTCCATCTAATGTCTGGCTTGAGGGAAATGGATATAGGGCGAGTCAGGACTTGGAGGAGTGGACTTACTTCTTCACTGACTGCACACAGCTGCAAATCCAATCCGACAATAAAAGAGTAAAACGGTGGTGATGGATTTGTTGTGATTCGAACCAGAAAGACAGTGACACACACAAATAATGAAGTAAATAATATTTGTTAGCTATATCTTTTTTTTAGGGGCTTTTTTGTGGGCGTCATAGGAAGAAAGAAAGTAACTCAAAAGCCTAGTTGTCAGGCAAGTAGAACTCATCCTCAAACTATGGGGTTCACCAAGAAGTAGGTCAACTAACACACTACTTCCATGACCTGAATCGCCGTCATCATCTTCCTGCTGTGCTACTTCAGTTATGGTGTAATACGGTGGTATAAAGTGCTGATTCATTTTGATCATGGTTAACTTCTCCCCATTTTGGGGTGAGAGACTGGTCCATACCAATACAACAATGGGTGTTGATCAAAGTAGACCTCTGTTGAGTCATCCAGGTAGTCCTGGACCATCCGCTCAATGCTCATGGGTGCTCTGCTTTGCTGGGCCTCTTTTGCCTTTGCTTCAGCACTTGACTTAAGCTCTGCCTATAAAAACTATTCCTCTGCCGATTTTGAGGCTGATGCTCCTGTTCATGTTGTTGTTGATGTTGTTCTTGGTGGTGTTGGTGGTTTTGGCTGCTTTGAGCCAAACCGCACCACCTTCAGGCTCTGAAGTTGAACTCGAAGGCTGACCTGGAGTACTTGTTGTTTCCTGGAGTAGTAGGCCTCCAATTGCTAGCCGTTCTTTTTCTAGCTGACTGGCTTGAACAGCTATCCAAGTTTTGTAGCTGGCAACATCCCTGTCGGAAAAAGGAATGAAAGTGTGCAGTAATGGTTTGTACCGTGGATCAAGAATTGTGGGACAAATGTAATTGTTGGATGACCCAATGCCTCTTTGCACCCTTGTATTTTCAGATAAGTGAAGGGTTAAGCTCTCCACTAACTCAAAATCTTCTCTTTTCCCCTACACACCTGCACCCCCTTCAGCTGTTCCTGTAGCATGTGCAACAATGGGATAGCTTGTCCCATAGTACAGTCCTCCTTGCTGACTTCACGTGTGAAGAATTTGAAAGGAAGTAGCATCTCTGTCAAGTATTTAACTAGGCCCCATTGGTCCATCTCAATGATCATGCCTTTCACAGTAGCATCCCCCCTTAGCATGACATATACATTTATTGGTCTGTACTGCTCAAACAGACCTTCAAGAATGTAATAAGTTGAGTTCCAATGTGTTGGCACCTCCTGGATGAGTGCTTTAACTGGCATTCTATTATCACGTTGAATGATCCTCAACTGCTTCTAGGCTTTAAAGGAATAGCTGAAATGTGTGCAGATTCTTCTGCAGGTGGTCGGTAAGTTTCTGACTCGTTCCTCTTTTTTCAGAAGGTCTTGAACAATTATGTTATTGTAGTGCGCCAACCAAAGGACACTGAAATAGCCATTAGCGGCCATGGCCTCAACTATATTACTGCTATTGTCCGTGGCAACAAAACCAATGTTAAGCCCTCTTGGTCTCAGCCATTTAAAGACTTTGCTGTGAAAGTCTTCCAAAATGTTTGCAGCAGTATGAGATTTCTCCAAGGCGAACATGACTACAGTTGCATGTTTCCCAGTTACATTAAAAATCTCAGCAGTGTCAACACCTGCAGATATATTTTCTCTAACCCCCACAAAAGAGATCCAGTGTGCAGCGATGCACAAGTAATCAGTGTCTTGGCAACTGGTCCACATGTCTGTTGTCAGGTGGATAGTGTGAACAGCACTCTGCTGCAAAGCTTGTCTAAGCATTTCCAGCATGTCGTGATGTAGTGCTGGAACAGCAACTCTGGCGAAATAGGACCAGCTGGGAAATTTCTATTTCAGGCAGTTGGATGCCACAAATTAAAAAAAAAACACCCCTTCCACAAAAGAAAAAAGGAGGAGGTGCAGTGCTAACATTTTAGCCAGTTTCGCGTTGTGCAAACGTGCAGTTGGGTGGTTGCGTTCGTACTGCCCCCTCCAACCTAAACATGCTGAGACTGGTAGCCTGGATTTTTTTCTTTTCTGGTGCCACTGATGCAGAGGACTTCTTGACGCCAGATGTTAGGCTCAAAGCATGTTTTTGTTTTGAGGTACTCTTGTGCCTTAGACCCCTTGGTGTCTCAGCCTGACTCTTGTGCCATTGTGATGTTGCTGATGATGATGCGGGCGGTACCACTACATTGCTGGGGACAGGGCTTCTTTGTGTAACCGAGAACATTTCTCCCTTTTGTTCACCTTCCACCGTGACGGATCTTCTTCATCCCCTCCACCAACAACATGTGCAGTTTTTTGGTAGCTAAGGTGCGCCTCCCACTTCATCAAGTAGTGTTTCCTCAGATGGGTTGTTTGGCCTCCAGTACCATAGTTTGTACCAAGCTTACCCCAACTAACACATTGTCCACAAATGAAGCATATAGCAATGTTCACCTCCTTCTTGGTAACTGAAAAAAGTCCCAAACTGGGGAGGTAAATTTTGTGGTGCTGCTGGTGCTACTTGCAATGTCGGATGAACTGGTAGGTGGGCGTGCCATTTGACATTCTGCAGTACCTACTTCTACTGAGGTGGTTGTGGTGGATATAGGTCACTGCCTGTTAGAAATGAGGGGGCTCTGGTTGGCCCAGGCAAGTACCAGCGACAAGCAGGGACCCCTTACTTCTAGTCAGGGCAGAGGATGGCTCCTTAGAATAACCCCTGCTCACCCTCTAGGTGCGTGGCGCGAGCAGTCAAGGCTAAACCTCAGGGCGTACATGGTTAAGCACTTGCAATTATACACACAGTAAATACTTTGCATGCACCACAAACGGACACCAGGCAGGTTGTATCCAAAAATAAGGCTTGTATATTTTCAGCAAACTTAGTACAAGACCCAGTAATGGTGAAACGGTGGGGCCACGATCTCTATGGTTACGGAAAGTTCTTTTATACGGAAAGTCTTCTTATGCGGGGCAACAAGGTGAACTGTGGGTCTTAGCCCGCTTCGCGCTGGTGAGGCGACCTGGTGGAACGTGTAGGATGACAGGGAAAACAAACGTTGCGGACCCTGGATCCAATGCGAGCTCGCGGTCGAGTTTGTGTGTCACAGTACCTTGTTTCGTTGTAAAGGCGGGTGCGGGGCATCCAGCGGCTCTTCAGAAGGGCGAGGCGGCGTCCGGGGCTCCCAAGCTTTATGGGGAGATCTGGTCCTTCAGGCTTACAGGGAGAATGGTGTGTCCAGGTGGGCAGGTGAGCAGAGTGGGGCAGCCGGGTACGTTTTCCACGTCCGGGCCGTCCGAGGCTTTTGGAATGCTCACAGCGCAGATTCCGTCGGGAGGGGTGAAGGTGCACAGCAGGCCTCCAGCAGGCGAGGTGACGGGGTAGCCCAGCACGGCATAGAGAAAGCGGCTCAGGTCGAGGGAGGCTCTTCTCAAGGCAGGGGCGGCCAAGCAGCCCGGTCACGGCCCAAGGAGGGGCTGAAGAGCACCAGAGTCACGGCTCTGGCGAGGGAAGGAACACCACAGTCCAGCAGTAGGCGGGCGAAGGTCAGGATGAGCCCAATGATCCTGGGGCTCATTTCAGGGGGCAAGCTCGCTTCCAGGCCCTTGGAGATCATTTTTGAAAGCACAAGGTTCTTGAAATAAAAATGAAGCAAAGTCTTTAGTAAAGGGTTCCTCTTCTCTCCTTTGGCAGCAAGGTCACCACTGCAGGCCAGTCCCCCAGGATAGGGACAGTCTTCCTCCGTACAGCTTTCCTGGCGCCTCCTCCTCAGGCAGAGATTCTTCTTGGTTCAAAGTGGATCTGATTTCTTAGGAGCAGGGCTCCTTCTTTTATACACCATTTCTTTTGTTCTTCCAGGCCAGGGGGCCTGCGCCTGGTTCAGTCCGGATCTGGAGCACTTTGTTGACAGGACTCTGGCTTCTCCATTCAGGGTGCAGGGCAGAGACATCAGCCGCTCCACAGGGGGTGGAGCCAGCATTGTGGTGGCAGAGCACAGCCCTATTCTCTATTTACCACCTGGCAGCCAGCCTGTCTCCTGGAATTCTCCAGCCCTGCCCCTCACTGAAACCAGACAGCACATACACACTCAAGCAGAGGCGGACTGAAATAGTTAGGCAAGTAAATACTAAGGGCCCGATTCACAGAACTAACTTAAGACAAAATCCTAAACTTACTACCATTTTGGTATTCACAGAAGGCACTTACTCATTTTGGTATTCACAGAACGCACTTACTCATTTCGGTATTCACAGAAGTTAGGAGTCCTAACTTTAGGACTCCTAAATGCCTTCTGTGAATACCGAAAGCCTTAAAATTAGGATTTTTCTCAGTTTAGTAGTAGTATAGTTAGGACTCCTAACTTTAGGACTCCTAAATGCCTTCTGTGAATACCGAAAGTCTTAAAATTAGGATTTTTCTCAATTTAGTAGTCGGACTACTAAATTGAGAAAAATCCTAATTTTAAGACTTTCGGTATTCACAGAAGGCATTTAGGAGTCCTAAAGTTAGGAGTCCTAACTATACTACTACTAAACTGAGAAAAATCCTAATTTTAAGGCTTTCGGTATTCACAGAAGGCATTTAGGAGTCCTAAAGTTAGGACTCCTAACTTCTGTGAATACCGAAATGAGTAAGTGCGTTCTGTGAATACCAAAATGAGTAAGTGCCTTCTGTGAATACCAAAATGGTAGTAAGTTTAGGATTTTGTCTTAAGTTAGTTCTGTGAATCGGGCCCTAGCTTTCTAAAAGTAGCATTTACAAACGCAGGATATTAAAATAAACTTTACTGAAAGAAGTATTTTATTATTCTGAGTTCAGGCATACTAAACTTGACTTTCTACCATGCTCACTGAGTCTGTTGGGATTATAGAGTGTAATAATTCCAGCAGCCCATTCTGGCCTATGAGAGCAGGTAACCTAAAATAGTGAAAAACGAAAATGGGTGCAATTCACTATCAGGACATGTCACACACATCAGGGCTTGTCCTACCTTATGCGTACAATGCACCCTGCCCTTGGGCCTACCATAGGGGTGACTCATATGAAGTAAAGGGAAGGTTTAGGGACTGGCAAGTGGGTGCACTTTCCCAGTCAGCATGACAGTACCAGACTGCACGCAGGTTCTGCGATGGCAGACCCCAGACACATTTTACCAGGCCGCTTCTGTGGGGGGCACAACCAGTGCTGCAAGCCCACCAGCGGCATTTGTATTTACACGCCCTGGCACTCCTGGTGCACTTTACTGGGGTCTGACAGTAAACCAAATAAGAGAATTCAGAGACCAGACTGGATCACTGAAAAGTAGAAAGAGAAAAAGAAAAAGAAAGACAAAAAGGGAGAACAAATCTCTGAGAATGAGGTGCTTCTGCCCTAGGGAATCTCTCCTACTGGATAGTAGTGCCCTCACACACCCTTGCGAGTGTCATGCTTCATCATCGGGCATTGCTCCTCGTGGGGGTGGTGCTACAGTCCCCCACGGGCCCCGCAAGAGGGCTCTTTATCGGAGATCTTTTTTGTAGAAACGCCGCAGTTGTGCATGTGGGTATGTGGGCCTCAGAAAACAAAGGGAAAGGTGATAGTGGTGTAAGTGGTTGTGTCTTAAAATACCCTTCAGAACCGTAGGGGTAGTTTTATTCGTCAGTCCGAGGGCAAGGATAAAAGATAACAGAGCAGGGCCTGAGGACTACCTCTATTAATAGATGGCATAGAGGGCGGGGTATTACTCCGCTGTTCCTAGGACCGTGTGTGCACTGGTCAACATGTTTCGCGCCTTCCGCGGGTCCCTAATGGATCCCTTTGCACTTCTTCAGGACCAAAAGGTGAGAAAAATAGTGTAAGGAAGAGAGTTGAACACTCTTAATCCCTAAAGTACTTTGTGTCAGGTTTCTTTGCATGCAAATTATGCAGCAAGGGACTACGCGTGGTTTGTCCCAGCCTTGACCTGTGGAGACAAGAGGGAGGAAAAAAGGGGAAGGAGACACACACATAAACAGAGATTGTAAAAACGATGTCATAGTACACATTGTACCTCGAGTGAAGGAAATATAAAGGTACATCCTGTCGTGTAGTGCAATTCTAGTCAAATGACAGCCACAGACAGAAGTGAACTTTTCATCCTTAGAACACACGTGAGTACACGCAGCAGTAACCAGTGCGTCTGGTGACGAAGACTTATTGTTGTAGGAATGCTTTCTACCCAGTAATCGTGGTCTCCTGAGCCAGGGCGATAGTAAATATGTGTAAATAGGTGATTCATTCATTGTTCAATCATGCAGTTAGGTGCTAAGTTCGATGTGGCTTGAAGGGGGTGAGGGGACTGATACCTCTAAAAGTGTTAGCATGCAGCTAAAATATCGGAATATACTAAGCACACAACATGGATTGAATAAAATAAAATAAAATAAAATACCCCCAGGAGGAAAGAGAAGTGCCCCCTCACAAGTTCCTCCGACAGTGGAGGTGGTTCTCTGTAAAGGTAAAACACAGTGGTTGTGCGATCATTAGATTGTAAACATACTTTACATAGTCTGGGACGTAGGAGCAGCGGAGTTGCACTTACTTGGGACCACCCGCTCAAAGTGTATTAACCTGCCCAGCCGAAAATCGAACTCCGGAGTGTTTGTTCCAAGAGTCGTTGCGGTTAAGTACAAAAGAATGGCGGGAGATAGTACGGGCGGGGGCGTGTCCTCACGGTACGTGAAAACGTTGCCTGGGATATGCTTCGGGAACAAAAATGTGGTGGCCATCTTGGATTGGGGTTGAAAACATGATGGGTGTAAGTGAAGACGAGTTGTCTCCCGTATTGTCAGACATGCCACTAAGGACGTAGAGATCATATTGAGCATATTAATATATATGTGTGCAAGAACCCGCTTCAAATATTCATGGTCGTTTCAAGCAAAAAGAAAAAAGAAGGGGGAATGCTCATGAAGTACAGTGAGTCATAGGTATGGCGTCCTTAATGCAGAACTAATATAGGTGCCTAAATAGCAAAAGAGTATCATTGTCAAGGTAGAGGCGGAGATGCTGACACCATCTCAGTACAGTGAGTGTATTGTAAAATGACTTGTAGGATCACAGGTACAACTCAATTAGTGGGGATGCTCAGAGAACATGTGTTAGGATGTTATCAGGAGTACATTGCTCGATGTTGGTAATGGTTAGGGAAGTGAGTTGGCACAAGTGACTTGTAGGATCACAGATACAACTCAATTTGTGGGGATGCTCAGAGGACGTGTGTTAGGATGTTATCAGGAGTATGCTGCTCGATGTTGGTAATGGTTAGGGAAGTGAGTTGGCACACGTGTCTTAGACAAAAAAGAGCCAAATTGGGGTCACGTTGACCCAGTGATTAGAACGACAGTAATGATACAAAATGTATGATAAGCTGGTGTTATATCTATTGTCTAGGAAGCCTAAGAGGTCTAGATGTAAAAAACCATATTGTTCTGAAGTGGATCCAATTTAGGCAAGATCATGATTCTTGGAAGAGGGGGGGGTTTTACTTAGTGATGATAATGTGTGGATCAGATAACAAGTTCAGACCAAGGTATATCATCGTTCAGTCCTTGACTGTGACTTTTAAGGCGGAAAACCCAACGTTGTTCTTGTCTGAACAAAGTGGTACTGGTCCAGTTGGGATTGGACTCTATGATGGTCCACCTCAAGTCAGTCATAGTGTGTTGTCTCTCTAGGAAGTGATTTTGAAGTTTTGTATTCATTTTTTTACACCTTATTGTGCTCTTATGTTCCCCGATACGGATCTTGATCGGTCTGGTGGTCATCCCCACATAGTGTTTATCACATGGACACGTGATAAGGTAGACACAATTTTTTGTGTTACAATTTGTGTGCCGTTTTTGTACCCAGGGTCTTGTGAGTCCTAAATCTAGGCTCTTAGATTGGGTAGTCAAGGGGCAGATGGAACATGTCCCTCAGGGGTAGTGGCCTACGATTGGTGGTAGGGACCATAGTGTGGGTTGAATACTAATGGTGTGTCTGGGTCGTGTATGGACAAGAAGATCTTTTAAATTCTGGGTTCTCTTGAAGGCAAAGAGCGGTACTGGGCCAGGTTCAAAAGTATCTGTAGTAAGTATATTCCAATGTTTTTTTATTGTTTTTTTAATGTTATTGGAATTAGGTGTAAATGTCGTGACACAGGTGAGGGTTTTATTCTCTTTTTTGTCTTTGACCTCTAGTAAAGATTCTCTAGGATTGTTCCTAGCTCGTTTCTGTGCTCTATTGATAGTTTGTACCGGGTAATGGCGGTCCTTAAGATTGCATGACAGGATAGCAGATTGTGCCTCATATGTTATGTTATGTTAAAATATTTTTATAACCCGCAGTAGTTACTCCGAAGAGTGTCCCAGCGCGAACCCAGGGGGGGGGAGAGCCAAGGTAGGAGCAAGAAAAGACTTATGGAAACAGATACGTTTTAAGGAGACGCTTAAAACAGCCTGGGTCCTGGGTATTTCTCAGGAAAAATGGGAGAGAATTCCATGCAGCGGCAGCTTTGACAGCAAGCGAGCTGCCCCCAATCCTAGACCGGGAGAAGCGCGGAACCCTCGCAAGTAAAAGAGCTGATGAGCGAAGGGTTCTAGTCGGATCATTAAAAGCGAACCGCCTCTGCAGATAGATAGGACCCAAATTATGTAGGGCCTTGTGGGCAATGACCAAAGCCTTGAACTTAACCCTCTCAATCAGGGGCAGCCAGTGCAGGGCCTGAAGATGAGAGCGGACACTGCACCTTCTAGCGATACCAAGAATGAGCCTAGCGGCCGCATTCTGGATCACATGGAGTTTGTTCAAGGAGTAGCCAAGCAGGCCAACATAGAGGGCATTGGCATAGTCCAGGCGGGACAAAATCAAAGCCCGAACAAGCGTTTCCTTCGCCGTTCTAGGGAGAAGTGGGAGAAAACTCCTGAGAACCTTAAGAAGGCCAAAACAACCACCCGAGATCTTCTTCACCTGGACCGAGAAAGACAGATTGTCCTCGAACCACACTCCAAGATTTTTTACGGAGCTCCCCTTGAAAGAGGGGGGGAGAGGTCCGGGGGCCAAATCTTACATCTAAAGTCCGAGGGGAAGTTACCATAGAGAAGAATCTCCGATTTGTCTTCATTGCATTTGAGTTGAGCCCTGGCAAGCCAACCAAATACCGAGGACAAACACTTCTGTACAGGCAGCACGGAATCATCCCCCTTGCTCCAGGTGAAAAGAAGCTGGGTGTCGTCAGCATAGGCTATCACCTTAGCCCCCAGCTGCTCGGCCAAGAAGACCAGCGGTGTAACATAGATGTTAAAGAGGAGAGGGCTAAGTGACGAGCCCTGGGGGACACCGGTAGAGACCTCCTGTAGAAGTGAGGCTGCGGGAGGCAGCCGAACCTGTTGGGTACGGCCCTCCAGAAAGGACCTCAGCCAGGCTAAAGCCAGGCCAGAGACTCCAATCTCGGAGAGGCGGGAAAGCAGTCTCGCATGTGGCACCGTATCAAATGCGGCTGACAGATCAAGCATCACCAGAGCTGCTCTGCCACCCGCATCTAAACAGTCCCGAATTGCCTCCGAGATCTCAACTATCGCTGACTCTGTGCTATAAGAAGCCCGAAACCCAGACTGGGCTGGGTGCAGGGCCTCAGATCTTTCCACAAAATCGGAGAGTTGTCTAGTCACTGCCTTCTCACATACCTTAGCAAGGCTGGGGATGAGGGAGATAGGACATATTCACAGGTAGTATTGCAATTCCGTCTTAATCGTCGGAACTGTCCTACCGGGAGGTTGTCTCTCAGTGCCTTAGGATGATGACTTTCATATAGTAAAAGACTGTTCCTATCTGTAGGTTTACGATAGTTGGTGGTGAGTAGAGTGCCGTTGTGTAGGGTGATAAGAAGATCAAGGAATGGTATGCTATCTTCTGAGCTAGACCCAGTGAATTTAAGAAAGGGGTCAAGTGTGTTCAGCCAAATGAAGAAAGAGTCACAGAGGTCCACATCTCCTGTCCAAATGAGTAGGACGTCGTCGATGTATCGGCGCCAAGTCATGATATTCTTTTTGTATGGATTATTATCAGTCAGGATGAACCGTTCTTCAAAATTAGCCATGTACATACAGGCCAGACTCGGCGCGAATGTGCTTCCCATGCTGGTGCCCTGTGTCTGGTGATATAGCTGTTTCTTGAAAGCGAAGAAATTCTCTTTCAAAGCCAGGGATGCTAGGTCACAGATGAAAGAGATGGGTGTCTTGTGACTCCATGGATTCACTCTCCGTAGCATGGTTTCCATCACTTCCAGGGTGGCTTCTTGTGGAATGTTCGTGTACAGGGCCTCTACATCTAAGGTGGCTAGGAGGGTGATGGCACCAGGGTTCTCATATTGTTCAATGATGTTCAGTACTTTGGTGGCGTCCCTGATGTACGTGGGAGTCTTGGTCACAATAGGTCGGAGGAAAAAGTCACAGAACTTGCTGAGCGGTTCAAGGAGGGAGTCGATACCCGATACTATGGGTCTTCCGGTGGGGGGGCTGACACCTTTATGGATCTTGGGTAAGGTGTAATAGTATGGAGTCCTCGGGTTGGTATTACATAGGAACTCTGCTTCCTGCGTTGTAATCCAGTCTTCTCCAATGGCTTAGTTGACTAGGATCCTGATCTTCGAGGTAAGTCGGGGTGTAGGGTCTTCTTCAATGGGTCGGTAGTAGGTCGTGTCCGAAAGTTGTCGGTGGCATTCGGCTTCATATATGCCAATATCCTGGATGACCGTAGCCCCGCCTTTATCGGCTGGTTTAATGATGATGGAGGTATCATTGACGATATTCTGAATGGTTCTCCTTTCTTCTCCAGTGAGGTTGTTGAATGAACGTCGGTGTGGTAAATTGGTGATGTCCTTAAGAACGGCTTGTTCAAAGGTCAGGACCTCATTGGGGGTCATGGCAGCATTGGGGGTGAACTTGGATCTGTTCCTCAATCCGGTACCCATCTCAGCATTCTCTGGTTTTTCATTAAAGTAGGCCTTGAGTCTAATCTTTCTGAAGAAGAGATGAAGTTCCTGATGCAATCTGAAAGAATCCTCACCGGGGGTGGGGACAAAACCCAGTCCCTTCTCCAAGAGACTGGATTCCGTCTGGGTGAGGGATCTCGATGACAGGTTGACTACTAACGTCTTGTCCCCGCGGTGTTGCTCCTCAGGATCATTTGTTCTGGGTGCTGCCAGTGTACATTCCTTGAGCCGTTTTTCCTTCTGCCTCTGCCTCTGCCCCTTCCTCTGTTGTGAAAAGGGGGGTTCGGAAACTGGTTGATTGGATGTGGCTGTGGAGGATGGCTCCATTTTTGTTCATGAATTTTTAAGTACGGCAGCAAGCCGTGGGACTACTTTTTCTATCTTCTTTCTTGATTCTGGCTATTCACCCCTTAGCCTACACACATCCTTGAACCATAGATTGACTAACACTCCATTATGGACAATCCTGGATTAAGTTTTGACGACGACACAGTAGCTGAAATTCTTAGGGCACCTTCACTACTGGATGCAGATGGCCATGCTGCGTCTAGTAGCCGTTATGACGATTGGCAGTCTTTATTAGCCCTTAGGAAACAACAAATTAAAACAGCTTTACACGGTACTACCATGACCGAGTACCTCCGAGCCAACATAGCTCCTAATGGCCTTCTAGTCACATTAACACCCAGAATCTTCTTAGAAGACCTAACCTTCAGAAGAGAATGGTCCAAGATAGCATGGAAGTGCACCAGAGATTGGCTCGTTCTTATAATTAATACTGCCAAACGTCTTTCAGATGAACTTTTGATACAAATCACGATTGCAGAATCCGGGTTAAAAACAGGAATCTCAATCACATCTTATAAAACCCGCCTTGCAGAAATCAATGAGGAGATGTCAGAACATAGAGATTTCCTCACTAAACAGAAGGTAACTAAACTTCAAAAGGATGTCAAACGCTTCTCTCAAGAGAAAGTATATCCTTACACCAGAGAAGACTACATCTTCCAAAATGGTGATTTATCGTCGGATGACATGAACAGCGTGAGTTCAAAAAGGACCAACTCGATGAGTAGTGACTCCAGTTATGAAAACAACAACTGCTCCTCACCTATGAGAGGAATATGGAGACAACCCCCCCCCCCCTCCGCTTCTTCAAAATTTCCCTCCATACCCATATTAACAACCACCATTCCCGGGGCCTTGGGCGGGCAACCCATATGGATGGAATACACCCATGAGCCATCCCCCACAGCCACATCCATTCAACCAGTTTCCGAACTCCCCTTTTCACAACAGAGGAAGGGGCAGAGGCAGAAGGAAAAACGGCTCAAGGAATGTACACTGGCAGCAGCCAGAACAAATGATCCTGAGGAGCAACACCGCGGGGACAAGACGTTAGTAGTCAACCTGTCATTGAGATCCCTCACCCAGACGGAATCCAGTCTCTTGGAGAAGGGACTGGGTTTTGTCCCCACCCCCGGAGAGGATTCTTTCAGATTGCATCAGGAACTTCATCTCTTCTTCAGAAAGATTAGACTCAAGGCCTACTTTAATGAAAAACCAGAGAATGCTGAGACGGGTACCGGATTGAGGAACAGATCCAAGTTCACCCCCAATGCTGCCATGACCCCCAATGAGGTCCTGACCTTTGAACAAGCCGTTCTTAAGGACATCACCAATTTACCACACCGATGTTCATTCAACAACCTCACTGGAGAAGAAAGGAGAACCATTCAGAATATCGTCAATGATACCTCCATCATCATTAAACCAGCCGATAAAGGCGGGGCTACGGTCATCCAGGATATTGGCATATATGAAGCCGAATGCCACCGACAACTTTCGGACACAACCTACTACCGACCCATTGAAGAAGACCCTACACCCCGACTTACCTCGAAGATCAGGATCCTAGTCAACGAAGCCATTGGAGAAGACTGGATTACAACGCAGGAAGCAGAGTCCCTATGTAATACCAACCCGAGGACTCCATACTATGACACCTTACCCAAGATCCATAAAGGTGTTAGCCCCCCCCCCGGAAGACCCATAGTATCGGGTATCGACTCCCTCCTTGAACCGCTCAGCAAGTTCTGTGACTTTTTCCACAGACCTATTGTGACCAAGACTCCCACGTACATCAGGGACACCACCGAAGTACTGAACATCATTGAACAATATGAGAACCCTGGTGCCATCACCCTCCTAGCCACCTTAGATGTAGAGGCCCTGTACACGAACATTCCACAAGAAGCCACCCTGGAAGTGATGGAAACCATGCTACGGAGAGTGAATCCATGGAGTCACAAGACACCCATCTCTTTCATCTGTGACCTAGCATCCCTGGCTTTGAAAGAGAATTTCTTCGCTTTCAAGAAACAGCTATATCACCAGACACAGGGCACCAGCATGGGAAGCACATTCGTGCCGAGTCTGGCCTGTATGTACATGGCTAATTTTGAAGAACGGTTCATCCTGACTGATAATAATCCATACAAAAAGAATATCATGACTTGGCGCCGATACATCGACGACGTCCTACTCAGTTGGACAGGAGATGTGGACCTCTGTGACTCTTTCTTCATTTGGCTGAAAACACTTGACCCCTTTCTTAAATTCACTGGGTCTAGCTCAGAAGATAGCATACCATTCCTTGATCTTCTTATCACCCTACACAATGGCACTCTACTCACCACCAACTATCGTAAACCTACAGATAGGAACAGTATTTTACTATATGAAAGTCATCATCCTAAGGCACTGAGAGACAACCTCCCAGTAGGACAGTTCCTACGATTAAGACGGAATTGCAATACTACCTGTGAATATGAGGCACAATCTGCTATCCTTTCACGCAATCTTAAGGACCGCCATTACCCGGTACAAACTATCAATAGAGCACAGACACGAGCTAGGAACAATCCTAGAGAATCTTTACTAGAGGTCAAAGACAAAAAAGAGAATAAAACCCTCACCTGTGTCACGACATTTACACCTAATTCCAATAACATTAAAAAAACAATCAAAAAACATTGGAATATACTGACTACAGGTACTTTTGAACCTGGCCCAGTACCGCTCTTTGCCTTCAAGAGAACCCAGAATTTAAAAGATCTTCTTGTCCATACACAACCCAGACACACCATTAGTATTCAACCCACACTATGGTCCCTACCACTAATCCTAGGCCACTACCCCTGTGGGACATGTTCCATCTGCCCCTTGACTACCCAATCTAAGAGCCTAGATTTAGGACTCACTAGACCCTGGGTACAAAAACGGCACACAAATTGTAACACAAAAAATTGTGTCTACCTTATCACGTGTCCATGTGATAAACACTATGTGGGGATGACCACCAGACCGATCAAGATCCGTATCGGGAAACATAAGAGCACAAAAAGGTGTAAAAAAATGAATACAAAACTTCAAAATCACTTCCTAGAGAGACAACGCACTATGACTGACTTGAGGTGGACCATCATAGAGTCCAATCCCAACTGGACCAGTACCACTTTGTTCAGACAAGAACAACGTTGGGTTTTCCGCCTTAAAAGTCACAGTCAAGGACTGAACGATGATATACCTTGGTCTGAACTTGTTATCTGATCCACACATTATCATCACTAAGTAAAACCCACCCTCTTCCAAGAATCATGATCTTGCCTAAATTGGATCCACTTCGGAACAATATGGTTTTTTACATCTAGACCTCTTAGGCTTCCTAGACAATAGATATAACACCAACTTATCATACATTTTGTATCATTATTGTCGTTCTAATCACTGGGTCAACGTGACCCCAATTTGGCTCTTTTTTGTCTAAGACACGTGTGCCAACTCACTTCCCTAACCATTACCAACATCGAGCAACGTACTCCTGATAACATCCTAACACACGTTCTCTGAGCATCCCCACAAATTGAGTTGTATCTGTGATCCTACAAGTCACGTGTGCCAACTCACTTCCCTAACCATTACCAACATCGAGCAATGTACTCCTGATAACATCCTAACACACGTTCTCTGAGCATCCCCACTAATTGAGTTGTATCTGTGATCCTACAAGTCATTTTACAATACACTCACTGTACTGAGATGATGTCAGCATCTCCACCTCCACCTTGACAATGATACTCTTTGCTATTTAGGCACCTATATCAGTTCTGCATTAAGGACGCCATACCTATGACTCACTGTACTTCATGAGCATTCCCCCTTCTTTTTTCTTTTTGCTTGAAACGACCATGAATATTTGAAGCGGGTTCTTGCACACATATATATTAATATGCTCGATATGATCTCTACGTCCTTAGTGGCATGTCTGACAATACGGGAGACAACTCGTCTTCACTTACACCCATCATGTTTTCAACCCCAATCCAAGATGGCTACCACATTTTTGTTCCCGATGCATCTCGCAGGCAACGTTTTCACGTACCGTGAGGACACGCCCCCGCCCGTACAATCTCCCGCCATTCTTTTGTACTTAACCGCAACGACTCTTGGAACAAACACTCCGGAGTTCGATTTTCGGCTGGGCAGGTTAATACACTTTGAGCGGGTGGTCCCAAGTAAGTGCAATTCCGCTGCTCCTACATCCCAGACTATGTAAGGTATGTTTACAATCTGACGATCGCACGACCACTGTGTTTTACCTTTACAGAGAACCACTCCCACTGTCCGACGAACTTGTGAGGGGGCACTTCTCTTTCCTGCTGGGGGTATTTTATTTTATTTTATTCAATCCATGTTGTGTTCTTAGTTTATTCCGATATTTTAGCCGCATGCTAACGCTTTTAGAGGTATTAGTCCCCTCACCCCCTTCAAGCCACATCGAACTTAGCACGTAACTGCATGATTGAACAATGAATGAATCAGCTATTTACACATATTTACTATCGCCCTGGCTCAGACGACCACGATTGCTGGGTAGAAAGCATTCCTACAACAATAAGTCTTCGTCACCAGACGCACTGGTTACTGCTGCGTGTACTCACGTGTGTTCTAAGGATGAAAAGTTCACTTCTGTCTGTGGCTGTCATTTGACTAGAATTGCACTACACGACAGGATGTACCTTTATATTTCCTTCACTCGAGGTACAATGTGTACTATGACATAGTTTTTACAATCTCTGTTTATGTGTGTGTCCCCTTCCCCTTTTTTTCTCCCTCTTGTCTCCACAGGTCAAGGTTGGGACAGACCACGCGAAGTCCCTTGCTGCATAATTTGCATGCAAAGAAACCTGACACAAAGTACTTTAGGGATTAAGAGTGTTCAACTCTCTTCCTTACACTATTTTTCTCACCTTTTGGTCCTGAAGAAGCGCAAAGGGATCCATTAGGGACCCGCTGAAGGCACGAAACATGTTGAGCAGTGCACATCTCCTTCACACACGGTCCTAGGAACAGCGGAGTAATACTCCGCCCTCTATGCCATCTATTAATAGAGGTAGTCCTCAGGCCCTGCTCTGTTATCTTTTATCCTTACCCTCGGACTGATGGATAAAACTACCCCTACGGTTCCGAAGGGTATTTTAAGACACAACCACTTACACCACTATCACCTTTCCCTTTGTTTTCTGAGGCCCACATACCCACATGCACAACTGTGGCGTTTCTACAAAAAAGATCTCCGATAAAGAGCCCTCTTGCGGGGCCCGTGGGGGACTGCAGCGCCACCCACACGAGGAGCAACGCCCGATGATGAAGCATGACACTCGCAAGGGTGTGTGAGGGCACTACTATCCAGTAGGAGAGATCTCCTAGGGCAGAAGCACCTCATTCTCAGAGATTTGTTCTCCCTTTTTGTCTTTCTTTTTCTTTTTCTCTTTCTACTTTTCAGTGATCCAGTCTGGTCTCTGAATTCTCTTGCCTTTAAGGAACAGATACCACAGTGTGACAAAACGTTCATTTTTGGGAGTATTGGTTCTGGACCTAATTCATATTCCTAACCCACTCTCAGTCCCCCCCTCTCCATTTTTGTTCATGATTAGTAAACCAAATAAGCCAATCATGGAATCCAACCAACATAGCAATTTACAATGGGGAGAGCATATGCACTTTAGCATTGATCAGCAGTGGTAAAGTGCCCAGAGTGATAAAACAGCCAACAACAGGTCAGAAAAAATGCAGGAGGAAGGCAAAACGTTTAGGGATGACCCTGCAAAAAGGGCCAAGTCCAACACTGCCGGTGAAATATGGAAGCTGGAGGTGGTGTTGGTGGTTTCATATGTGTTGGTGGTATCCGTGCCACATCCCTCATAGCAATTTGGGATGGGGTAATGTCGATCTCCACTAGGGCGGGACTAATGTCCATGATGACTGGCTCATCATCATCAGCCTCCTCTCTTACATCTACCCCCATAACTCTAAGGCTTTCTGGAACCTTCCTCTTCCCTAGCCTTGTCTCCCTAGCCTTTTCTCACTCTCAGACAGAAGTGGCTACCAAGTGGCATCTAGATCATCAGAAGGGGGCTTGCAAAAGAAGTTGATGGACTAACCCTCTTTTTCCTTGCTGGGGATCTGAAAGACAATGGATCTTCTGAAAGAGTGGCTTGCTCTGCTTGTTCCCCTGCAGGAAGCTCAATCTCCAGAACTGCCTCTACTTCGGGAAGAACAACTACTCTTGGTGGTGGTTGCAGCTGTTGTTGATCACTTATCTGAGTTTCTTGCATTAATTGGATACTACCCTGCGATAACGATAAGTCAATTTCAACATCACTGCTCGTCGGCATTGAACTTGTGATTAGACTGGCTGCCTCTGTTACAGACAGAGGCTTGGGCCTAGGTTGGGGGGTGGGTCCACTGATGCGGGGGTGCTGCTCCCAGCTTGCTCACGGGACACCGCTGCTGCAGGTATAATCTTTGGTTTCCCAAAAAAGGTCTTGGGCAACATACCGGTCTTGGTAAGTGGCAGTGCCTTCTACTCACTGGCAACTTTCTTGGTACTGGACCTGGTACCTTTCTTTGGGGCCATCTTGAAGATGTCAGCATCAATCAGTGGCATACGTTTAGGTGATATCTGTTCTCACACGCCATGTGAGGTTGTGCGCAGCAGGACTTCTGTCTGGCAGTACAATGGGTGATATTTTCTACTCCTCTTTTGTGCACCTAAAAGCAAAAAAGCAAGAAGAACATCAGTGAAACGTGGCATTCATCATTGTTGTGGTTCAATTACTACTAGTACTAACAAACAAATATAATATATAACTTAGTGTGTTGTCACACTTGTTAGTGTTATTAATATTATTAAATGTATTACCTCAGTTATTAAAAAACATAACAATGCAGTATAGCCATTTGTGAGACTTTAACAACAATAAGGCCTTTCATGGTTGGTGTACTGTCCAGTACACTCAGGAAGGATAGGAAAGAAGAAGAACAACAAAAAGAAATATTAATGAACGATCCCGGTTTAGCATTGTGCATCATGTGGAATACAGCATTCAGGGAGCTGCAGCTGACAATGGATAGAAGCAATAAGCCAAGAGGAACAAAGGAAAGACATGCAGGCCTATGGCAAAAGCAGTAAAGCACACTAACTGCCACAACAAAATGGCCACCAAATGGTCCCTCACAAGTCACAACAACAAGCAGGAGGCCTGGAAAACAATTAACTCAAGCAGGCCTATATGGAGTTGGAAACAGACTTTACAAAATTACCCCTGGCCACATCGGGAGGCTCAGCCTAGGCAAATGCTGGCCTATTATTACAAACACACTCTCACACTAGCCAGACAAAGGAGGCATGCTAAACAACACAGCTTTAATGCAACAATGCCAACAACGAAAATCCACAGGGCTAAAAAAAAAGATTTGCAAGTTACAACAACCACATACAAAGGCATTTATTTAGCACACATGAAAAAAAGTGAAATACTAAAATAAAACACATTTTGCATTTTTCTATCCAATGCCATCCATGCCCTAAATTATGTTTAAATTCAACAGACACCACAGAAACAGTTGTTTCATGCACCCATGAGTAGCTCTGGGCCTATTAGTTGCAAAATCCATTGGCAAACTAGGCCACATAGTGACTCAATTAACATCAATAATATTGCACATTTTTTAGAAAATGTAGTGAACTGGGCGACATTTTTTGCTGGATAAAAGAAGAAAAAATTACAAACAACAACCAGCAAGAAGGCATGACCACCACAAAGAAGGCTTGCAGGCCTAATGCAGAAGCACACTGGCTGCCACTTCACAAAATGGCCGCCAGCCACAAGGCCAGGCCACAACAACAAGAAAGGGAAGACAGACCATACAGGCCTACGGCAAAAGCACACTGGCTGCCTTTCCAAAATGGCCACCAGCCACATGACCAGGCCACAACAACAAGAAAGGAAAGACAGACAATGGAGGCCTATGGCAACAGCACACTGGCTGCCTTCACAAAATGGCCAACAGCCACATGGCCAGGCAACAATATCAAGAAAGGAAAGACAGACGGGGGCGCTAGGTGGCGCGCTTACAAGATGGTCGTGCGTAGATGAAGCTCCCGCTGCCCGGTGCCATCATCCTGATAATTATCCTGTCAACTGGGCTTCTTTATAATGCCAGACACCGCCAGTTGTGAAACCCAGGTCTTCTGCCACCCCACAGCGAAATTCGACTGCCACGACCACCTGCTGCTCCGGCTCTGCAGCACGGAGGCTGGTGCCGGTGAGGGAGGTGGAGCGGGCGGTGACCCGCGATCGGCTGCAGCGGGTACTCCAGCCCGCGGCTCGCCATGAGGTGACCAGGCCGCGCTGGTCGGGACCCGTGCAATGGAAGCAGCGAGACGCCGCCGGGCCTCTCCAGTGTGGTAGGCTGTGTCAGCGGTAGCCGTGTGAGGCAAGCCTGCCTGTCTGTGCCCTGCTGGGGCCGCTTCGACCTGCGAGACGTGCTCAATGGAGCGGTGAGTGCGAGGAGGGTGCGGAAGTGGCCGCAACCTGCCGGCGGTGCTGCGGAGCACGAACTTTGGTGGCGATACAGTGCAGCGGACCTACTGTGGACTCACCGGGGTGCTTCTTGAGATATCTGTAAAGACGCTTGGAACGCCTCAACACGGGACATGCGAGATCGCCTGACGGGGCCACCTGGAGGGGCTCCGTGGGCCCGTTGGGTGCAGTGAGGTGGCCTGGGAAGCGAGGCGGGCCTCTCTGTGTGCTGCCGTGGAGTGGCGTGCCCGGCGGCGGTCAGCGAGGTGGCCTTTGATGTAGCAGGCTGCCCTGAGGCCCGCAGCATCGACGTGGGAGCCTAGGACTTGGGGGGCCCGCCGCCTGAGGACTGGTCAGCGGACAGTGGACAGACTGGATACGGACAGAGGGGTTAGCGGCTGCGGAGGAGGGGGAGGCCGTCCTGGTGCTGGGACAAGGAGAGCACCTGGGCCTACTGCATATGCCGGAGGGGCTGGTGTGTAGCGGTGGTGCCTAAGGCCATTCGTATCCAGCGCAGAGTTGAGAGGACGAGAGAGACGTGGACTGGGCTGCAGAGGCGGGCGGTGGCGGGCCAGAAGGGGCTCTTTGCGTAGGGAGTTTCCTTCATGGAGCAAACTGCGTGGAGTGCCATGGCATAGTTGGAGCCGGAGTGCCGTCTGGGACATGTTGTTGTATGTGCCACGCCTGCAGTGCTGAGGTGGCGCCCAACAGTTGACGATAGCCCAGGAGCGGCAGCCGTAGGCAGTGGCGGTGGATAATCGACAGAACTAATCAACGAGGGACGTCGGCTTCAAGGTGGGGGAGAGGTGCCCGTGGGGGATCCTGGTGCATCGTGGGGGAGATGCGAGACGGTCCTGGAGGCCTACGGAGCCTGGAAGTAACAGAAAGTCGGTATGTCCTGGGCGGTGGTCGTAGCCATTATCGGGAGGGTCCCTGCTCCCCCTCTCCCCCCTCCCTCCTCCCCACACTAGCGGAGAGAACGTGGTGTCAACGCCCTCCTATTACGGTGGACCAGGGGTCTGGGCCTGGGTCGCCCGTCTGGTGCTGGGGTTGCCAGCGGATGCCATCAGCACAGCAATTGGTCATGGGTCGGCTGCGAAACACGTCAAAGGAGGGCCGGTCGCAGGCAGAGGGCCCAGCTCCCTTGCCGGGACGCCATGACAGCAATGTGGAGCCTCAGGCGGCGGCACTTGCGGCAAAACTGGACACAGTGCTAGCGGCAGTGGAAGGAATTGGCTCTACCTTGGAACAGACGAAGGCCTCCTTAGAGTCCCGGATTGATAAAGTTACGGTGGACTTCACCCTTCTCCATGCGAACCACCGCAAGCTGACGGAAACAGTGACCCAACAACGCTAAACGCTCCAGGATGTCCAGCCGGTGGTGAGCAATCACACTATAGCCCTGCAAGACCTGATAGACCGCGTCCATACCCTGGAGGATCGCGTCGAGGATACAGAAGGTCGCTCCCGGCGCAGCAATGTCCGAGTGGTGGGATTACCGGAGGGTGAGGAGGGACGGCACCCGGAACAGTATGTTGAGGGGTGGCTCCGGGACATGCTCCCCCCGGTGGAGCGGGCGCACAGGATCCCGGCGCAGAAACCAAGGCCGGGGGCCCGCTCCGTCCCTTACTTTTCAGACTCCTCAATTACCGAGACAGGGACGCAGAGCTTCGCGAGATCAGGAAGTTGGGCACCAACACAGTGGGAAATGGGCAGGTGATGTTCTTCCCGGACTACACGGCGGCGGTGCAGAAGCAGAGGAGCAGCTACCTGGCAGTGAAGCGCCAGCTGCGTGAACTGGAGATCCCATACTCCCTGCTGTACCCGTCGCGTCTCAGGGTGGTCACGAAGGAGGGGACTCGCTTCTTCGACGCCCCGTCGGATGTTTGGGACTGGCTGGAGGAGACGCGGCAGTGCGGAGGACAGAGCCCCCCAGACCAGGGAGTTGGTGGCCAACAGGAGAGGATACCACGGCAGAGGCGACGAAGGGCGTCCCGCAGAGATGCGGGGTTGGCCCCAGTTGTGGCGCCCAGCCCGGAGAGGATGCGGCTGGAGCATCAGGGAGCACTGGAGGCGGTGGCAACCCTTGGGTCTACGAATAGCCAGGGCGAAGCGGAAGTTCACGGACATAGTGAACCCGAGACCAGCAGATCGTCTTCCCCGTCCACCATGCTTTCCGAGGATCAACTAATGCCGCTGGAAACACCCCAGACTGCCGACCAGATCGTGTGAGCCAAGGGCAACGAGGCGGCGTCGCCCGCCGCTGGCACACAAGTCAATATGTGATGGACAATGTGTCATGGTGACTGATCACTTACAGGCTCCCATGTATGCTATGGTACAGTGCTGTGTGCTGGCGCAGTTAAGTTTACTTGGTCGCCCTGTGTGCGTGGGGTGGTCGGAAGACCTGCTCGGGGGGGTCAGGCGCCAAACGGGATCTGCGGCAGGTGGCGTAGATGGATGCAGTTAATTCATTTGCCCACGCTTAGTTAAACCCGCACCACAGAAGCCACCTATAGCGAATGCAGGGGTACTGCGGTAGGGGGGCAGCTTACGGTAGCTATAGCCATGCTGCGCAACCGTTAGCCATTACCTGGCTTAGTTTCACTCCATAAGCGTTTAGCTTGCAGTTTGGACGAATGCCCATGCGGGGTTTGCCCTGGTAGTTACACAGTTTTCGATTCCCAGTTTGTGTGCTCGGCAGCACACTTATGTTCTTGTGTTCTGTTCTTTGTTGCAGCACATCGGCATGACACCTAGAACCCATGTCCCCACCACCGGCCGATCGAACCCCGGCCCGGTCACCTATGCAGCCTTTCATTGCTTCAGATGGCCACCACTAACGTAATCACATGGAACACACGGGGTATGCACACGCCAGCGCGTCGCTATTCCATTTTTGCTTACCTGCAAAGACATAAGGCGGCCATAGCCCTCCTCCAAGAGACTCACATGACACAGGCATGTAATAGCCCGGTTGCGCGCCCGCTGGAGGAGTCAGCTATTTGGAACTACATATTCCGCACACGCCTGAGGCACATTGAACTGGGTGAGGGCGGGCACACCGTTTACATGCACGGAGGTAGTAGTTGACCCGGCAGGGCTATACACATTAGTACGCGGGAGGCTTAATGGTCAACACGTATTATTAGGCTCCTTATACGCCCCAAACGTTGAACAATCGTCATTTCTTGCCCATCTGTCAACGGTGTTGGCACCATATGCGGGACTCCCCTGGCTACTGGGCGGGGACTTTAACTCAGTCCTTGACATACACCTTGATCGGTCTTTTCCGCCCCTCTGCAACACGCAGGTGGTTTCGAACGCGCGTACCCTCACCGACTGGATGTCGCACTGGGCATTGTTCGATATGTGGCGCAATTTGCATCCTGATGACCACATCTACTCGTACTATTCGACGGTGCACGACCTTCATGTGCGTCTCGACAGGGTGGTGGGATCCCATTCTCTGACTCCTCTGGCAGGCAGAATATCTGGGTCGGACACACTCAGACCATAACCCTCTCATATTGCGTCTCAGATGGAACCCCGGCTGTCCTCCAGTCCCCACGTGGCGCCTCCAACCAGCTGTCCTGGAGGATGTAGAATTTTGTGCATCCTTAGGCACGGCGATCGAGCAGTTCTTTGAACTGAACGAGGGTACAATGAGTAGTGAACTGATAGAGTGGGACGCCCATAAGTCCACTATCAGGGGGCATTGTCTAGGCGCGACGTGGAAAATTCGGAAGCGACTTGCACTGTCGCTCACTAGGCTGGAATCTTGCCTACTCTTGTGCGAACAACACTGGGAAGACGGAGGTCGTGACTCGGCCCGGTTGGCGCGGCTTTGAGCGCGCCACGCTGAGCTGCTGGAGCGCTAGCATTTACACATCTATGCGGCTCACTCGGCTCGAGTTTATGCCACGTCGGACAGGGCATGGAGGTTGCTGGCCTGGCTGCTAAGACAGGAGACTGTTCACACTCTGATAGATGCTATATGCAGGCCCGACGGGTCACTCGTATACACGCAGTGGGAGATTCATCAGGCAATGACGGAACACTTCGCGTCCCTGTATCGTTCGACGGGACGCCGGCAGGCGCAGGACCTGGATCGGTTTCTGGCGGCTGCCTGCCTGCCCACGGTCCCAGATGAGTATCAAGAGTTGCTTGAGTGCCCCCTCACCGTGGATGAGATCGGAGAGGCGGTCGCCTCTTTAGCCTCTGGGAAGGCGCCGTGACCTAATGGGCTCCCAGCGGAATATTACAAGACCTATCGGGAGTCACTGGTACCCAAACTGCACGCTCTCTATCTGGCCGCCCTCGAAGAACGTACCTTGCCTGCTTCCATGCGAGAGGCCTATTTGGTATCTCTGCTTAAGCCCGGGCGGGATCCCACCCAACTGGGGTCATACCGCCCCCTTGCTCTGCTTAATGCGGACTACAAAATCTTGGCTAAGGTGCTGGCGGAGCGTCTGGCACCAACGGTGCCGGTGTTGGTGCATGCCAACCAAAATGACTTCGTACCTAAGTGCAGCACCTCCCTTAATTTGCGGTGTTTCTTCCGGGTGGCTTCTGACAGTGTTCAGCGATGGCCTAGGGCCGGCTGCCTGGTTCTAGATCTTGAAAAGGCCTTTGACTGTCTGGAATGGGGATACCTGGTGGCAGCATTGTCGCACTACGGGTTAGGCCTCGGATTCCTCCAGCTGGCAGCCCTCCTTTACAGGGACCCCACGGTGAGAGTGAGAACCGGACTGTACATCTCCGACGCCATCCCAGTCTGCCGTGGCACCAGACAGGGGTGCCCGCTCTTGCCCCTCCTGTTTGTGCTAGCCATAGAGCCCCTCGCCGCCATGCTCCGTAGGGAGCTGATGACTGGCATCCCCCTGGGTGATACGACGCACCAGGTATCACTTTATGCGGATGACCTGTTGGTCTTTGTCAGAGATGTGACTCACATCCCGGCTAAACTGGAGCGCATTCTACTCGACTTCGCTGCTCTCTCAGGCCTCTGGGTAAACGCCGCTAAGTCCTGTCTCTATGCGTTTCGAGCCGACACTCAAGACCCAAACTATCATCTTGGGGGTGTGCAGGTCCAATGGCGGCCGGATACCTTCCGTTATCTGCGTATCCAGATATATCGTCAGCCAGCGGATCTTGTGGAAGGCAATCTGGGCAGAACCGTGGCAGCAGTCAAGACTCAGATGCGGTTCTGGGGTACACTTCCCCTCGCGGTCACGGGCCAAGTCGCTTTAGTCAAAATGGTGATTTTACCCCGACTCCTGTACTACTTCGCCAACCTGCCCATTTATATCCCAGCATCCTTTTTCGCAGCCTTTGCGCGGTCACCTCGGGACTTTCTATGGGGTAATGCACGCCATGGAGTTGCGTTATCCAAGCTGTACCTCCCCACAGATCAGGGGGGACTTGCAATGCCGTGCATTGAGCATTATTACCTGGCTGCGCAGCTGCAGTGGATAGCCCGGTGGTTGACAGACAGAGGGCGTGATGATACTGCGACTGCTGTACCCCCCCTCCCTTTAGTTGACATCATTAAGCTTTTCCACCCGGCGGGGGAGACACCTGGTTGGGTGGTTTGCGGCATCTTTGCGCACACATGCGGCGATCAGTCTGGCTCCGCTGCGTCGTAAGTGGGAGGCGGACCTGACCCGGCCCAAGGCCGACAAGGAATGGGACAGGACGCTGCAGGGCCCGACGAAGATCCCTAGGAACATACGCTTCTGCCAATCCAATTCTTCATCTTACATAGAGCGTACCTCACGCCCGCATCCATCAATAGATACTTCCACCGTACGGATGTGGGCTGCCCCTGCTGTGCGGAGCTAGACGCCGGCCTCATCCATATGTTTTGGAGCTGTCCCATATTGCGCTCATACTGGCAGGCAGTGCAAGAGGCGCTCAGCGAGTGCACAGGTCGCAATATCCCGTTCGAATGGCCAGCCTACCTGTTACATCTCTTTCACAGAACTCCTTCCATGAAAGTTACCTCTCGGTTTATCGACCTGGGGTTAGTGGTGGCAAAGCGGCTGCACACTAAACACTGGAAAGCGGCTGATTCGCCACACGGGTGGGCATGACGAGGTTCATTCCTGGTGTGGGCTAAGACGGAGAGCACGGCCCTCCTGAGGGACGAAACGCTAGGCCTCAGGAAGATGCCCATAGCAGCTCAGTGGGAGGTGCTTTTGCAGACCATGATGCGATCAGATGGGGATCCCGCAGAGGCCTGTCAGGTGTGAGACGGGGGCGCCCTCCTGGGGGACCTGACACCAGTCGATCCAGATGAGTGACATGGCGTCCGGTAGCAAGGGCATAGATGGCCAGGTGGGGCGCACAAGCAAATGTGACATTGTCTGTGAAACAGATTGTATATGGGACATCGGGATGGGAGGACAACCCAGGGGACATGGACAGGCAATGCTAGAACAAAGGTCGGACTTTGCTGCTGTTGCTGTTTTGGTTGGGCATTTGATGTCCGGCGCCTGTTGTTTCATGGTTTGCTAACTGTTTCTGGGGACTTACTGGGGGAGAGTTGGTGGAGTGCTAGTACTCTTCAATTGGGGTCGTCTCCTTCTGTGGTATGATGCCAAAAGTGACTTTATAGTAGCCGCCTTAGTGGAGAGGCCTCCAATGCGGACATGAGATTAGGAGGTGTATTCACTCCTCACCAATCAATGTGCTCTCACCTGGGTAAATAACAACGGTACAAATGTCAATGTAAGTTGTTCTGGCTTCATAGTGTACTGTACGCTTCTTTACACTTCAATAAACAGATTTATAAATAAATAAGGAAAGGGAAGACAGACAATGGAGGCCTATGGCAAAAGCACACTGGCTGCCTTCACAAAATGGCCGACAGCCACATGGCCAGGCCACAACCAGAAAGAGAAGACAGACAATGCAGGCCTGTGGCAAAAGCACACTGGCTGCCTTCACAAAATGGCCACCAGCCACATGGCCAGGCAACAACAACAAGAAAGGGAAGACAGACAATGCAGCCCTGTGGCCGAAGCACACTGGCTGCCTTCACAAAATGGCTGCTAGCCACATGGCCAGGCTACCACAACAAGAAGCAATACATATAAGCCAAGATGAACAAAGGAAAGACAAGCAGGACTAAGGCAAAAGCACACTAACTACCACCACAAAATAGCCATCAGCCACATGGTCACTCACAACAACAACAAGCGGGAGGCCTGGAAACAATGAACTCAAGCAGGCCTCTATGGACACAGACTTTACAAAATGGGCCCTGGCCACATGGGGAGGCTCAGCCAGGGCAAATTCTAGCCCATTACTACAAACACACTCACACACTGGCCAGATAAAGGAAGCATGCTAAACAACACATCTTTAATGCAATATTGCCAAAAACAAAAATCCACAGGGCAAGATACAACAACCACACACAACCAACAAAGGCATTTATTTAACACACATGAAAAAAGTGAAATACCCACCCAAAAACATTTGCATGCATCCAATGCTATCCATGCCCTAGATGATGTTTAAAATCAGCAGACACCACACAAACACTCATTAGTAGCTCTGGGCCTTCTGGCTGAAAGGCCTATTGGAAGATTACTGGCCTAGTGAATTAAATAAATATTGCAAATTGATTTCAAAAGTTAGAAAAATTGTAGTGAACTGTGTAACATGTTTCCTTAATAAAAGAAGAACAATTACTTACAAATAAACAACTAGGCCCCTACTGAAACTACAGGCCACCCTCCACAATATTTTTTTTAAAAACGAGGAAAAGTACGAAAAATTGAGGTGCATGGCCCCAATCAAACAAACAACAACAATTTTCCAAGTTACTTGTGAAATCTCAAATCCAATTATTTATGATGCAGCAGACACAAAGAGTGATCCTTCCAGCTCCAACTCCAAATGAAAGTGAACAGGAGATGGACAAAGCACTGGGAGGAGCCTGCTGGATAGTAACAGAAAGTTGGAGACTCTGGGGCACTTCCTTCCTCTTAAACAACAGTGAAAAAGGACTCCTTGCACAAAAAAGTACAGCCAAATGTCAATCTGAAGACTTTTTAAAATCCAAATCATCATTCATTTCGAGAAGGTTTTGATGCTGGTCGGGGAAGAGAACCTTTGCCAGACACAGACGCAGATTCCACATGTTCAGGATCGCGTTCTTCAAAAAAACATCTGCCAGAAGTCCGATGACGTGCCCAAATGATGTGCCTGTGATCGCAAACTCTCGCTGGACTGTGTGGCCGGCTAACAAAACTTGTGGTGCTTATAAATGGATGGAAAATATCGTTGGGGATCACAGGCACTCGGTAAGTTGCTCCAGCGCATTCAAAAACGCATTTTGGGCATGCAAACACAAAAAAACTCTGCTCTGTTGCAGAGTGTGGAGTTTTATGGCAACTCCAGGTTCTACGTGGAATGCGGATTTGCCAAAAATCCACACACTCTGCGATCAGAGTGGAGTTTTACGCCTAGGGTTAGTTATGGCCATGGCTGTTCATGGGTGAAAAAGATGAGTTCTCCTAGTGCTCTTGTGTCCTCGATCTGCCCTGAAGTTGGAACAAGGGTGGCGAGTATCCAGGGGATAGAGGAATGGGATAAAAAGAGGACGGATCCAAGACTAGTCAATGATGACTTCTACATTGAACAGTCTCACCAATTAAAATGACAGCAAATAGATTATTTAGCTGCTCTCACATAACAGTCAAAATATGTGACCAGGTGTGTCAAATGCTTTGACCTATTCCGTGTGTATGGGATTTGTGTTAACACATTGAGGCCATGATTCATTAGGGCCGCCTTACATCTTAACACTACAGTATCTGGAAAACAATTCTGACTGGCAGAGCTCCTTGAACTTCATCGATCTTGATACTTCTAAATGCTAATGCTGCATGTGGTTCATTGATTTAGAAACCATTAAGCATCTGCAAGATGGCTTGATTTATATTTAGCAAAAACCAAAGGAAATGATGGACGGAGTGTTGAACATTGCAAGCACTCACCCCGAGTCAACTGATCTGGGTTTAATCCATCACCGTTCTTTAGCCCACTCTGCCACCCCAGTTCAGACATGGCCATATGCAAATCAGTCTGACCCTGTGCCTTATGGGAACAGTCCAGCCCGAACAGCCAAGCCATGTCTTCCCTGGACCGGAAACAAGCATCCTAGGACCGGTTTCTGGCATTTCAGCCGTCTTCAGCCAGGCTTGCTTGAATCCAGTGGCACAGGGCCCAATTCACAGAACTAACTTAAGACAAAATCCTAAACTTACTACCATTTTGGTATTCACAGAAGGCACTTACTCATTTTGGTATTCACAGAAGGCACTTACTCATTTCGGTATTTACAGAAGTTAGGAGTCCTAACTTTAGGACTCCTAAATGCCTTCTGTGAATACCGAAAGTCTTAAAATTTGGATTTTTCTCAATTTAGTAGTCCTAAGTTTAGGACTCCTAACTTTAGGACTCTTAAATGCCTTCTGTGAATACCGAAAGCCTTAAAATTAGGATTTTTCTCAGTTTAGTAGTAGTATAGTTAGGACTCCTAACTTTAGGACTCCTAAATGCCTTCTATGAATACCGAAAGTCTTAAAATCAGGATTTTTCTCAATTTAGTAGTCCTAAGTTTAGGACTCCTAACTTTAGGACTCCTAAATGCCTTCTGTGAATACCGAAAGCCTTAAAATTAGGATTTTTCTCAGTTTAGTAGTAGTATAGTTAGGACTCCTAACTTTAGGACTCCTAAATGCCTTCTGTGAATACCGAAAGTCTTAAAATTAGGATTTTTCTCAATTTAGTAGTCCTAAATTTAGACTTAGGACTACTAAATTGAGAAAAATCCTAATTTTAAGACTTTTGGTATTCACAGAAGGCATTTAGGAGTCCTAATGTTAGGAGTCCTAACTATACTACTACTAAACTGAGAAAAATCCTAATTTTAAGACTTTCGGTATTCACAGAAGGCATTTAGGAGTCCTAAAGTTAGGACTCCTAACTTCTGTGAATACCGAAATGAGTAAGTGCCTTCTGTGAATACCAAAATGAGTAAGTGCCTTCTGTGAATACCAAAATGGTAGTAAGTTTAGCATTTTGTCTTAAGTTAGTTCTGTGAATCGGGCCCAAAGTGAGCAAGGGACTCACGTCTGAACATACCCTGCCAACTTATGGCAAACAAAGCAAAAACCAAAGGAAATGATGGACGGAGTGTTGAACATTGCACGCACTCACCCCCAGTCAACTGATCTGGGTTTAATCCATCACCGTTCTTTAGCCCACTCTGCCACCCCAGTTCAGACATGGCCATATGCAAATCAGTCTGACCCTGGGCCTCATGGGAACAGTCCAGCCCGAACTGCCAAGCCATGTCTTCCCTGGACCGGAAACAAGCATACTAGGACCGGTTTCTGGCATTTCAGCCGTCTTCAGCCAGGCTTGCTTGAATCCAGTGCCAAAGTGAGCAAGGGACTCACGTCTGAGCATACCCTGCCAACGTAATTACAGCAACTTTCCTGAGTGAATAAAGCATGCCCCTCCCCGCTAAAACTCTGTGGTTTCCCAGGTAAGACACTGTAACTTTGACAATCTCGTTCCCATTTGATGCCATAAAATATGTTTATTGGCAGAGTAATTAGTACACAACGTCAGAGGTCCATTGCAGGCCCGTACATGTGTTTTCCATTTGCAGCAGGCAGCCTTCAATTTAGAGCAGGATTCCTCTTGTGCTGTATAAAGCCAGCCATTCGCTGAGTTGTGGTAGAATGGACAGAATGTTTTCATTTCCTTTGAACCCCCCCATCGCCTTGAACTTTGTATTTAACTTTCTACCCACCACTTTTTTAAAGCACCAGCCACTACTCCCCAGTGCCGTTGGAAAAGCTTCGCCATGGCAGAGACGGAGATGTCTCTCCTGTGGCCAAACTGAACATCTGCCTGTATTTAGATTGGGAGGGTAGATTGGCTATGTTAGCGGGGAGAGAACTCTGCTGATACCACATTGTTGTTCCCTTTCGGCCAACATATAAATCAGGACCTAAGTGTGAAAAGTTACCAATTGTAATTCTACACTCGTAACTTTGGCTCGGGGTGGAGACATGTAAGTCTACACTTTGCAGTTAATTTATGATCGTCAATAATGATTAGTCAAAAGTAGAATATTTACTACAAAGTGAAAGAGTAAATTTACACATGCAAATGTACTCATGGAATGAACATTAAAGACTCTCCACTCAACATCTAGGGGCAGATCTACAAGAAATGGACGCATCTATAGAGATGCGTCAGTTTCCCTGCACCAGCCTGCGATACCCTTGCGCCACCATGGATGCGCCATATTTACAATATGGCGCACCATGGCGCAATGATTGACAGATGTGTCAGAAATTCTGATGCATCTCTTGGCCCAAAAGTCACACTTTGCTGAAGTTGTGTCGCAAGCACGATGCAACTCCAGCACTGCTTGTGTGAGGCCTATACCTAATACACTGCGTCACTCCTTACGCGTGCTTCTAGCAGGCGTAAGGTTTTGACGCAGTTACATACTAGATTTCACTTGCAGATTTCAATGTTTCACTTCTATGAGGCTTTCCTGCGTGGGAACGCCCACCCTGTATATATCATATCTGACGCAGGTATAATGTGACGCGGGGCTTTACAACGTGGCGCATTTCCCTAGATGTGTCACGTTATGTATTGACCGCATTGTATACAGCACCGACGTAACAGCGTTGCAAAAATGTTGCAAGGGGCTTGTAAATCTGCCCCCTAGAGTTTACTTTTTTGTAAAAACATATTTTTTGTCACAGTTATTCTGCTCTAGCAGCTGGAGCTGTAATTAAGACTTTGGGAATCTGTGTGTTTTGTTTTTTTTGCAGGGGAAGGCAATCTCCTCAAACTAGTGAATGTCAACATACCACGTTTTTATCTACATTTTGTTGCACAGTAATTAATGGAAACAAATTATCAACTTTCAACTTTATGAATAAAAAATAAACTTTCTGCAGATTTATTATACAAGTAATTTTGATTTATCTCTTGCAATATGTGTAGAACTATTGCAATTTATAAAAATAAAAACTTAACAACAGATTTATTTAAATGGGGTACTGAAATTGAAGGATGATAATATTCCAAAACACAAATAAGAAGACATAGCCTTATTTCAAATCCTGCACAACATATATGGGGTGTCACACTTACGTGATAACAGGGGCGGCTCCTCCATTAGGGCGGAGGTGCACCGCCGCATTCCTTTCTCGCAGTGCGAGAAGCAGAAACATAAAATGGTATTTTAAACACCATTTTATGTTTCTGCTTCTTGTGCTGCGAAAATACCAAAGGCAGGGAAAGCCTGGTTGGGGGCGGGCAGGTCGGGGAGGAGTGGCTTGCACCACTTTGAGTACTCTGGCTGTTTGGTCGGACCACTGGGGCTGACCAAACCAGTCATGCACACTCTACATTATCTCTATGTAAGCTGAATGCAGCCTACATAGTGTAAATAGCCTCCCTACAGGTGCCCGGCTGGGTGCTGTCCGCACCAATCACAACGCTGCGTTTTGATTGGCTTACAGGAGGGGACGGAGCATGCCTGTTCCTGTTCCTGAGCAGGAAAATGAGGGACCCATCCCAGGAGCAGAGGCGGCGAGGGACCCGGTCAGGTAAGTTTTCTTTTTATGTTAACCCCCCCACCCCGCGGTAACCACTCCCCGCGTGACTATTGCGAGCTGCGATTGTTTATGTGTGGGAAAAATTATGAGGCACATCTTTTCAGTAACTGTGCTGGCATGGACTCCATAAGAGCATTGGTGGACTTCAGCAACCAGATAACGTTTTTTATTCTGAGATAGAGGCAGAGGAAAGACGTAGGTTAGAAACATTAGCCTGACTGTAGGTCTGTCACTCACTTCTGTTTCAGAGATATTTGTTAACTTTATCAGTAATGGATTGAGCACGCTAGCACATCCCTGTAACTAGGTTGAGGTGTAAGGGGGTGACATATTGCTGACTGTGAGGCAGAGTGGGTGGAAATCGAGGTACAGCAGAGCAGACATCGGCAGATGTAAACATTTGTGATAACAAATGTAATGACTGTTAATGTGCTAATGTGCGTGAGGGCCAGCATATCCCACCTATTAGTGCGCTATTATTTTCTGGCACCATAGCTGGTATTATTCATTTCCAGCCCCATGAGCACTGCACCAACTCACCCTGGCCTGTCTCTAAATCGCAATCACGAGGGTTAGCTTGGACTGACTTCAGGGCCTCCTGACCACATCAATGTGTGTCTGCCTTGCTCTGTACGAAGGCCGCACGGTCTCAATGCAAATTTTACCTTAGTTAGAAGAGGCCATTCCCCTTACATAGTTTATAACAGACTTTCTCCCCTAGTGAGGATTCACGCAACCAGTTGCAAAAAATTGCAAGTTAAAGAAAATTGTCTGTACATGTCAAAGACATTAAAAGTGTCATATCATGAAAAGCTCACATCTGTTGTGCCACATACGACCCATGTTAAGGGCTTCCGCCGCCTGGGTAGTCGCTGACACGTTTGCCAACTTGCAACTGGTCTGCTTGCATTTTTTAAAAGGTGGCGCAGATTGTTTACGTTTGGGGCCTTCTTTTCACAGGCAGCTGCTGTTGATGTTCAGCTTGGCTTTTGCAGACCTACAGCGTCCTCAGATTGCAGAACCATGAAGGAAACAAGGGGGCAGATTTATGAGCCCCTTGCGCCACTTTTGCGTCACTTTTTCTATGTTAAAAGTGACGCAAAAGTGGCGCAAGGGGCTCATAAATCTGCGCCAAGGTAACTCTGCAAATCTGGCGCAGGTTTCAATCACAGGTGCGGTTTGCAATCTGTATTTTTTTTTAAGAATGCTGTGCAGGCATCGATTTATAACTACCCATTTTGTAACTGAATTCTCATTCAGACGCTAACTATAACGTGACATAGCGTAGGTATGAGAATTCAGCTCAGGGGGACACTCTTGTCTTGTCCCCCACACATTATCATCCTGCACGCTCCCTGCATGCACAATGCACCCTTCTGTGAGGGCTGCACTGCTGCTAGCCTGTTGCATCATAGTTGTAGAATATGATATTCTGGTCACAGTTATTCACCCTCTAGAGCGGACCCCTATCCTACTGTCTCACCACCCTGTTCTTCAGTTAACTAACTGTAAAGCACCTCACTCACTTCGGAGGAAACTGAGGTGAGGATGTGGTCTAAGGGCCAGAGCTGTGGACTTTGGAGGTGGGGAAACAGGCTTGAATCTTGGCGTCATCTCAACAGCCTGTGATCCTGCGCAAATCACTTAATCTCCCTGTGTCTACCAAAAATAAATATGTTGTTGTCTGATGTAACTGGTGCTCATGGAAAGCGCTACAAATTGGTTATACTGAGTAAGCAGCTACCCACATCATTATCATATGAAATATCTTTATTGATGTCATAACTACACTTTCACAATTACCTTATTAACCTTCTTGCTTTCTCAGATTTACTTAAAAATGCACCATTTGCCCACTCTTTTTTCAAATTAGATAGATCTAGCAATAAAATTCTAAAAATTAGATAGAGCCCGTAACAACTTTATTACACATAACTATACACTTATTTGAACATTGCAACCACCAGTCTGTTGCAGACCAGTGCTTAATTAGTAACAAATTACATGTACTAACTTACTTTTTTTTTAGGAACCCAGCGCTGGTGCTAACAAATGCCCAGGTGGCCGAATGCCAGTGCTGACCAGTCTTCGTCCCCATACATGCCTCTCTTTCCCCAGACTATGCTAGCTTCTAGTTAACTCATTATCTCACTCATGCAGGTGCTTTTTCATCCCCGTTCTTTTTCGTTTATCTCCGTTTTCTTGTCTTTCTCCTCTTCATTCTTTCAGCTTTTCTTTCTTTCTCTCTCTGACTCTGGGTCAAGGTCTGATGGCCAACAAGTAAGTCTTGTGCCCCAAAAATTAGTGGTGGTACCCACCACCTGCAACAATTAAGTCGTGCTGGTGGCATATTTTACCAAATTTTGATACTGCAATGTAGGTTAATATATCACTCTCAGTCAGCGTTAAGCAGAAATGTGTGGTAACCTGATTACTGTACATTGTGTCATTGATGCTCAACTCTTAGGTGAACTTGTTTTAGACACCCCCAAAGCACTGGATATCCGTTAGCAAAAACAGAGTCAGGTAGTAAGGCTAATTGCTTGTTACTGATGGTGGACTGCCATTGCTAGTAATTAAGCATCAAACTGCCAGTAGGGTCTCAAATAGTGGTCGGCAGATGTAGGGAACCTCCCAATAATGGTGAAAGCACCTTTTGCCTACCGTATAGGTATTGAATACATTAAGAGATGGGGTAGTCGCTGAGGGGCTTATTTACAAGTCCTTTGCGCCACTGTTGTGTCACTTTTAATATGGTAAAAAGTGATGAACCGATGGCGCAAGGGACTTGCAAATAAACCCCTCAGGGTCTTATTTACAAGTACCTTGCTATGTCAAAATACATTTGCAATAAAAAGAAATTGAGCTTCATGCCTGGTTGCTGTGACACAAGAAGTAGTTTTTTTCCCTATAGAAATCTTTATTAGGTATTTAAGCAAACAAAAAACATCAAAGGTAGAAAATAAGACAATAAAATTCAAAAAACAAAATAGTAAATAAGGACAGCATTTAATTTGAACAATGGCACAAAATGAGGTTTACATTTTGGACTTGTCATTTTCATGGGAGTACAATTCCTCGAAACTGGCAAATCAGTATGCTGTAGGTGGCAAGGATCCCTCAAAGTCTGAGACAATCAGTGAGACTTCCAGTGAAAGCCTTTAGAGAAGCATTTACTTTTTGTGTATAAGGCTCTAATTGGGAAAATCTGTATCTGCCCAGGGGCTGTATAATGAAAAGTGCCCTGTTGGCGCAACTGGCATGTGCGCCTGCTTTGTGTGCCCCCTGGGCACTTTGGTATTACAGGAATGGCAGCAGACTCTTGTGCAGTCCATTCCAGATAGAGCTGGTGTGCATATAGCACGATCGCTATCAACCAAGTTTGTTCCCTCATTTGCATGGAAGCATGGCCTCATGCACATGAGGGAATCCCTTTACCTCTGAGCCCATGCTGTAGTGTAGACGTTGACACAGAGGCAAAGAAGCTATAAGCAGGCACACTGAAAGAGCACCACCTAAAAGGTGGTATATTATTGTCAGTGTGCCTCCTAATGGCAGCGCTCTAGAGGGGGAATGGGGGCCCCAGACATGCCCTTGCAGGCATGTACAGTCCCTCTATACAAGGAGATCTCTCTCCCCTCTTAAAAGTGCACAGTGAAACATGGAGCAGTTGATTCAAAGCCTTCCTTTTTTTACTTGAAAGCGCTGCCCCCAGGGAACACGACTTTGCAGCTGCCCTGGGGGCAGCAAATTCAATGTAATAGGGTGCACTTTCCCTTTTTGCATCCAGCGCACCTGATTTAAGGTGCGCCATGGCATAAAGAGGGAAAGTGCTCCCTATGTGTGACAGGCCCTCAGGTCACTTTGCTGCTGAAGTAAGTTTGCGTCCTTGTGCTTAGCCTAACCTTCAAATTTAGACTCATTATGAGCGGCCCATTTTTGATGCCATTATTATGGCATCAATAAAATCTGACACTAAGATCCAATGATTATTACATATTATGAGTTTTGTCTATGGATTTGGGCACAACATGTACATTTTAGTGGCAAATCCACATCTGCAGGAATTGCCAATCATTTTACTCCCATTAAATTCAACCAAGTTTGAGCTGCTGAAATTTTATGAGCTGTGTGTTTTTTATTGCATCCAATATGTACCGTGTGCAATAAAAAAAAAATCACAATTCATATTCCTGTTCAGTAATAGGAGTTACCACGCATATCAACAACTATTGGCCCACGTGCAATGATGGCCTTTATCACATTTTTCAGGGCTCTATGAGGCCGAAAACCCTTACATCATGGTCCGACTAATGCTTTCTATTTCATCAAAAAGTCTTAACCGCTGAGGTTGCACCATTGCTGGATATCCTTGCAACTTTGTTCCAGCTCTCCAGAAGTACAAAAATGGCTCGGTCCCAAATTTTTACAGGTGTCAGAAAACCTTTTCTTAGTCACTCCTAAAACCTCCAAACGGCAAGTCAGAGTTCAGAGAGGTCTACTTTAATCACTCTCAAATACGTCAGCTGGTTTCCACACCTGTGCCTAGGGACAGGATAACAAAGAAAGATCCATTTTCGAGAGATTTCCTCATTCGAATTCCTTTATAGTGCAAACATTTGAAAACACAAAGCCTCAACATGTTCCTCTTGAAGGGCCTCTAAGCACCTGTTCACTCTACTTGCACACTTATTAAGACAAGTGGTCAGTGATCACTGCTCCCAGTCTTTCTGTGAGGTAAGTAGGTTTTTTCATTGTGCGCAGGGAGATCACTCCTACCTCATCAAAGGGCTAAGCAGAATTGTCTTTGCTACATTTTTATAGCTTTACTTAGGGTACACTTTTAGTAACTTTTATGACTTTTTAAATATAAAGAGACCACTCTAAAGGAAGGCCTCAATTGTCTATACAGAGAAAAAGTACATTATTCCTTTTCACTCTAGGGCCATACTTGTCTTAATATTTAGCATATACCACTTTTACAAATTAGGTACCCAGCTTAGTGGTGGGAGGGCAAACACAAGAGTGACTTCACTGATGCTTAACCCCTTCGCTGCCAGGCCTTTTCCCCTCCTGTGCCACGCCCTTTTTTGGCTATTTGGGGTAGTGCGCGCTGAGGCCCCTGTAACTTTTTGACCACATAAGGTATCCACGCCAAATTTGCATCCTTTTCTTCCAACATCATGGGGATTCTAAAGGTACTCAGGGTTTGTGGATTGTCCTAGAGGGGTCACAGAAATGAGACAAAATACAGCAAAATTTTGGGTTTTTTCGGAAACATTGGAAAAACGGGCTGCAAATGAAAGCATCTGGGTTTTTCCCTGCAAATGTTATCAAAAAAGGGTTTGTGGGGTTGAAATCACCATTTTCCCAGATTTTCGGGGATACCAGACTTTTGTCAGAAACCCAACATTTTTTACACAGTTTTGGCATTTTTCTGGGACATTGCCTAATTTTGCTATTTTTTGTGCTTTTGACCTCCTTCCAGTTAATGGCAGAAATGGGTACAAAAGCAATAATGGATCCTGGAAAGCTAAACATTTTCGAGAAGAAGGCAAAATTCTAAATTCAGCAAGGGGTCATTTGTGTAGATCCATCAAGTTTTTTTTATAGAAACTAACAGTTAAATATAGGATAAATTGAAAATTAGTTGAAAAAAAAAGCCTTTCGTGTCAACGTTTTCACCTGTAACTTCTTCTAATTATGACAGCTCTTTGAAAGCTATATATCATTACATCCGCTGGACATTACTGGTTGTGGGGATATATAGGACTTGTAGGTTCACCAAGAACCCGACGAACCCAGAGCCAAAAACTGAGCAGCAACTTGCAATGGTTTTTTTATTATGTACCGGGTATATAGTAATTATTCTGTAACAATGTGTACATGGAAAAATCGGTATGAAAGACACCTATGTATTTCTGAAATGGGAACAAAATATAGAGTTCAGAAACAGTAGATATTTGCACATTTCTGAAATTGGGAATACTCATACTAGCATGAGAATTATCAGTCATTTTTTAGAATGACTTCTTTTTTACACAATATCTTTCATTTAGAAGGCAGAAATGCATTGAAAGTCAATAGATAATAACAGTTCCTTTACAAAACTGAATTACCCTAAGTCTCCCGATAAAAATGGTACCTCACTTGTGTGGGTAGGCATAGTGCCCGCGACAGGAAATGGCGCAAAACGCAACGTGGTCACAACTCAATATCGCAGTGAAAATTTACCCTTTTTTGGCAAAGTGCCTAGCTCTAGTTTTTTAACCCTAGCTCTGCGGGCACCTTGGGAAACCTAGCAAACCTATACATTTTTTAAAACTAGACACCCAGGGGAATCCAGGATGGGGTGACTTGACTGCCTCCCACCAGGTTCTATTACCCAGAATCCCTTGCAAACCTAAAAAATGTCAAAAAACCAACATTTTCCCCACATTTCTGTGGTGGAAAGTTCCGGAATTTGCGTGGATCCACAATTTTGCACCCACCCCGCGTTCCCCAAAGTCTTACGAGAAAAACGGTACCTCACTTCTGTGGGTGGGCCTGGTGCCCGCGACAGGAAACGGCGCAAAACGCAACGTGGTTACACCTCAATTTCGCAGTGAAAAATGACCCTTTTTTGGCAAAATGTCTAGCTGTAGTTTTTGAACCCTAGCTCTGCGGTCACTTTGGGAAACCTAGCAAACCTATACATTTTTGAAAACTAGACACCCAGGGAAATCAAGGATGGGGTGACTTGACTGCCTCCCACCAGGGTCTGTTACCCAGAATCCCTTCCAAACCTAAAAAATTGACAAAAAAACACATTTTCCCCACATTTCTGTGGTGGAAAGTTCCGGAATCTGCGTGGATCCACAAATTTCCACCCACCCCGAGTTCCCCAAAGTCTTACGAGAAAAACGGTACCTCACGTGGGTGGGTCGGCCTAGAGCCCGCGACAGGAAACGGCGCAAAACGCAACGTGGTCACACCTCAATTTCGCAGTGAAAAATGACCTTTTTTTGGCAAAATGTCTAGCTGTAGTTTTTGAACCCTTGCTCTGCGGGCACCTTGGGAAACCTAGCAAACCTATACATTTTTGAAAACTAGACACCCGTGTGCTTCCAGGGAGGCATGGCTTGCATGGATCCCCCAATGTTTCCTTACCCAGAATCCCCTGTAAACCTCAATTTTAGCTGAAAAAATCACATTTTTCACACATTTTTGTGTGGGAAAGTTGAGGCATCACCGGGCTGACACAAATTTCCTACCACCCAGCGTTCCCCCGGGTCTCCCGATAAAAACGGTGCCTCACTCGTGTGGCAGGCCCAAGTACCCGCGACTGGCAAGGTCCCAAAACGTATTGAGGCGACATGAAAATTGCCTACCTCAAAACGACCTGGTTTCGCAAGGGGGGTCATCTGGGTTTTTGGCCCGGTGCTCGGCGGCCACCTAGGGGAACCTACCAAACCCACACATTTCTGAAACCTAGACACCCGGGGGATTCCAGGGAGGTATGGCTTGCGTGGATCCCCCAACGTTTCCTTACCCAGAATGCCCTGCAAACCTCAAATTTAGCTGAAAAAATCACCTTTGTCACACATTTTTGTGTGGGAAAGTTGTGGCATCACCGGGCTGACACAAATTTCCTATCACCCAGCGTTCCCCCGGGTCTCCCGATAAAAACAGTGCCTCACTCGTGTGGGAGGCCCAAGTACCCACGACAGGCAAGGGCCCACAACGTATTGAGGCGACATGAAAATTGCCTACCTCAAAACGACCTGGTTTTGCAAGGGGGGTCACCTGGGTTTTTGGCCCGGTGCTCGGCGGCTACCTAGGGGAACCTACCAAACCCACACATTTCTGAAAACTAGACACCCGGGGAATTCCAGGGAGGTATGGCTTGCGTGGATCCCCCAACGTTTCCTTATCCAGAATGCCCTGCAAACCTTAAATTTAGCTGAAAAAATCACCCTTTTCACACATTTTTGTGTGGGAAAGTTGTGGCATCACCGGGCTGACACAAATTTCCTACCCCCCCAGCGTTCCTCCAGGTCTCCCGATAAAAACGGTGCCTCACTCGTGTGGGAGGCCCAAGTACCCGCGACAGGCAAGGCCCCAAAACGTATTGAGGCGACATGAAAATTGCCTACCTCAAAACGACCTGGTTTTGCAAGGGGGGTCACCTGGGTTTTTGGCCCGGTGCTCGGCGGCTACCTAGGGGAACCTACCAAACCCACACATTTCTGAAAACTAGACACCCGGGGAATTCCAGGGAGGTATGGCTTGCGTGGATCCCCCAACGTTGCCTTACCCAGAATGCCCTGCAAACCTTAAATTTAGCTGAAAAAATCACCCTTTTCACACATTTTTGTGTGGGAAAGTTGTGGCATCACCGGGCTGACACAAATTTCCTACCACCCAGCGTTCCTCCGGGTCTCCCGATAAAAACGGTGCCTCACTCGTGTGGGAGGCCCAAGTACCCGCGACAGGCAAGGCCCCAAAACGTATTGAGGCGACATGAAAATTGCCTACCTCAATCTGCCGCCCTGGGGGGAATCGGGGAAGGTGGTTTCATCCTGATATGCCCCTAAAGGGGCAGAAAGACAGTGGCTATTTTTTGTGGGGGTGTGGGCATTGGTATGACCATTTTGGGCAGCCCCCACCCCCACGCATAAAAAAAGCCTGCATACTCGCTGGCGCCTACAGATCAGGGGCCACTGCCACCATCTGCCCTCCCGGGGGGGCAGAAAGACTGGAATTTCTCTGGGTGTGGGGTGGGGTATTGTCATGCCCATTTTGGGGAGCCCCTACCCCTACACTAATAAAACAAAAAAATCAATGGATTCTAGTGGGCATTCTGCGCCCCCAGGGGGCTACAGCTCCCATCTGCCTCCTGGGGGCAGAAAGACTGACATTTTTGTGGGGGGGGAGGGTTGGGCAGCCCACACCCTAAAAACAATTGCGCAAAAAAAATCCCTGGTGTTTAGTGGGCTTTCTGCCCCCCCCTCCAAAGGGGCAGATTAGGGGCCAATGCCCCATCTGCCCCCCCGGGGGGGGGGGCAGAAAGACTGTAATAATTGTTAAAAAAAATATAACAATTCCCTGGTGTCTAGTGGGCTTTTTGCCCCCCCGGGGGGGGCAGATTGGGGGCCGATGCCCCATCTCCCCCCAAGGGGGGAAGAAAGGCTGTAATGGTGGCGGGTGGGTGGGGGCATTGACGTGCCCGTTGCGGGCAGTCCCCACCCTAAAAATAAAACTAAAAACTAATCCCTGGTGTTTAGTGGGCTTTCTGCCCCCTGGAGGGGCAGATTAGGGGCCAATGCCCCATCTGCCCGTCGGGTGGGGGGGCAGAAAGCCTGTAGTAATGGGGGGGCATGGGCCTGCCCGTTTTGGGCAGCCCCCACCCCTATTTTTTTTTTACAAAACTTCCCTGGTGTCTAGTGGGCTATTTACCCCCCCGGGGGGGCAGATTGGGGGCTAATGCCCCCATCTGCCCCCCAGGGGGGGCAAAAAGACTAAAATTCCCAAAAATAAACAGGGGGGAGCAAAGGCCCTTGCCCAAGGGGCCGCTCCCCCCTCCCTGGTGTCTAGTGGGTGGATCCCTGCTTGGGGATCGCCCTCTGTGGCGATCCCCAAGCAGGGATCCACTGGGGAGGGGTACCATTGGAATGGGGAGATTCTCCCCTTTCCAACGATACCTCTCCCGTCTTTCTGCGTGCTCAGGGGGCTGAGATAGCCCCCTGAGCACGTACAAAGTGAAACCTGAAATGAGCCTCTTGGCTCATTTCAGTTTCACTTTCACTGTAATGACGACAGCGCGACATGCGCGCCGATCGTCATTACAGTGAAGGGGGGGGGCCTCGGGTGCTGGGGAAGCTCTTCCCCAGCTCCCGTGGCTATTTTTGCACAAAGGGAATCCCTCTGGTGCCCGCACCAGAGGGATTCCCTAGGGTATGCCTCATGACGAGCTGGACTCGTCTTGGGCACAGCGTGACTGTGTTCCATGACGAGTCCAGCTCGTCATGGGCATACAAGGGGTTAAAAGCATGGGGTTTTCCCATCTTAAAGAGGTTTCTTGTGACGTGGCCTGCTGCAGTGTTTTAGAGTGCAGCCAGTCAGGTTAGAAAAAGAGTTCTGAAGTCAGGTTTATTGTGAATATGCCTCATTTTCACACATGCCGTCATCCTGCATGCAATTAGAACACGGTCGTTATAACGACCGCGTTGTAACAACACATACCATTACCCCGCAAGTCGGAACAACGACTTGTGGAGGAGGGCGCTGGATGTTGGAATAGTATAATTTACTATTACAACTCCAGTCTGTGCGGACAGTAGGGAAGGTTATGGATTTTAAATCCAACACCTTCTCTCCCCTCCGCAAGTCGTTCTTTCAACTTGCGTGGTAATGGTATGCATTGTTACAATGCGGGCATTGTAACGACTGCTTTGTAGTTGCATGCGGGGTGACGGCTAAATTGTGAGGGCTGTTTTCCTTTTATTGTCACTCAAGTGGGTGTTGTAAGTGTACACTGCAGTTAAAATAGGGTATTTAGCTTTTAAGTCACTGATGTGTTTCCTGCGCCCCACTACTGTAGCCTTTCTTGAAGATGAACTAAGCAAATGGGTTTATCCACTATTTATCCATGTTTATGGGTCAGAACATATGAACTGGGAAGCTTGACAGCCGTCTCCCGGTGCCCAGAGGCAAAACCTACTAGTAAAACCAAGGAGCATATTTACAGGAGCTTATAGCCTGTCGGCGCGTGGCGTCAGAACGCCGCTCTCCGACAGTTTCCTTATAAATATGCCACCAAGTCCATAAAACCATAAAGATCTGATGAAACCACTTAAAAGGTGAATTCCATGCACTAGATCATTCCTGGCATTTGTTACACTCTTTGTTTATTCTTGTATTGAAAGGAAAATTGTGTCTTTTTGTGCACGTTTTGAATGTTCATAATTTTTAAAAAACTACCTTCAAATTATATTTGTTACCAAGTAGAGTGAATAATTGATCCTATGGATTAATACTCTATCCATCTGTAACTGAATGCTTTTTGAACAAATCCCATGATATTTGATGAGGATATTTAAACCAGACGAAATATTAATTACTAGTTTTGATGCAAGGCCCACTAAATATTTTAATGGTTGTCCTTCACCCCTGGTACTCAAAGGATACTGGATGACAGTGACTCTAGCTGAGCAGCACTGAGAACTGTAGCGCATAAATTGTTGAAGCCAGTTAAGCCATGGGAAGACCATGGTTGTGTTACCAAGTGTGGAAAAAGACAAGCACAGAATCATGTCCAGAAACATACACTAACATGTGCTTTGGTGAACATATATAGTTCTTTTCAAATTTGAAGAGATATGGTATTCCTGCAGATGGCCTAATTATTCTCTGCAGAGAAGTGGACTATCTAGACTGCTTCTGTGTGGGTAAGGTTTGAGAGAGAGGCCAGGCTTTACTGTTCTTGAAGATAAAGGCATGCCCCCAATGCCCAGGCTATGTACACATACGTTGTGCCACGTATTGAATTAATATATCATTGGATCCCAGTGATCACCAAAATCCCTCATCTATGACAAACATTCATGCTGTTCATGTGAGGGCCCCTAGTTGAATCTCAGATAAGTTTAACATTGTTTATACTTTGATCGTAATGTGTGAAAAATTCTAAAGCGCACCACTGTCAAATCTCAAAAACTTGCTTTTTTTGACATATCACACCTTTGGATTACGTTGTTGACTATTAAAATACCTCCTGTCCTTCATCTGGTCTTTCCTTCTGAATATGTTGTTTAAATTTTATACTTTCAGTCTTATGAATGGGTTGCTTTCCATGAGTCTTTTACCTCGGGTTTGAATGAGGCAATTCCTTTTGACGGTTTTGGGGAAGGCTTGGATAAAACTTGGGTGGCCACGTCCCTGCCAGGTAATTACAGGTAATGGTACAGGTAATGGTACCAGTCCAGTACATGTCTGTGACAGCCTAATCAATTCTGGGTTTTTTAGCGTTGTTGTGCTTCCATTTACATGATTAAAATGACATACCTAAAATAAATGATGTGTAGTCGAAAAGTCCTGGAAAATGACAGAATTGGTGTGAGGCTTCGTATACATGGGCGCTTATAATTTGGGCATATTATGTTATTTGATATTTTTGCATTAGTGTACATTTTCTTTTTTCTAATTTCCCACAATTTATTTTGATCGTTTTAAGTAATATCACTAGACAATACAAATCTTCAAAATTGGTGAATTACAAAGGAATTATGTAAAAAGATGGGGCCTGAGGGAGGACATAGAGGAGACAGTGGGAGTCACAGAAGGCTGTTGATCATATTGATGAGAAGTATGATTCGCATATCAGGGGAGGGGGAGTTTGTCCCCTAATTATTGGTTACTTCATTAGGCCTAAAGCATATCTTAGTGACCCATGGTACTGTGTTATCGAGAGTCAGACATATTGTGATAAAGGCTCTTTCTCACTAGGCAGAGAACATGTTGTGATATTCTATAACCCACAATTTTTTAACTATCTGTCAGTTTTTCTATCATATTAATGTGGCAGCTCTTTGTCCACCACAAGCCTAGTAGGGGGTGAAGATTTATGCCTCCAGCAATGGGCTTACATTAATTTACCCACTAAAAGGAATTGCATGATGAGTCACCCTATATGGGAATGCATTGGTCTATTTTCACCCAGATGACCCAGGAGAATCAAACCTGGATCAAATGGCAGAGTGTTATCTCTTTTATGAGGTACAGCAAGGATTCCCAGTAGAACCGAGAGTGAGCTATTGCCACCCATAGCCTTATTGCCTCCCACTCTTCCTCCTCTAAGTCTCTTTAATGCTCTATCACCTTTCCTGCCGCATGAATATTAAGTTGTACTGGTTCTAGGCCTATCTGTGAAGTCTGAAAAAAGCAGTAAATGCCCTTTCGATTAGAGGCCTAGGCGACTACTAACTCAACAGTAGTCAGTTCATGTCCACTCTGAATTTGTCTTTCCCTAGTGCCTACCCAGTGTAAAGCCTGTAATATTTAAAATGTGTATCATATCTGTATGGGATATGAGGCTTCACATTACTCCTTGGATTTTAAGGTTTTTTTCAGATAAAGTGCACAGTCTACAGGAATCAGACCCATCAGGGTTTAAGAGGAGTGAGTCGAGTTGGCCCGATGGAAATTCAAGATTGTCTGTCAGTGGCATTATTAGGGGCAAAAAAGAATTTAACACTCTGCATAAGGGCTAATTCTTTTCAGTTGTCAATAATAAATGTATGATACACAAGAGTGCATCTTTGTATGATCTATGATGTGAGAGAAGCTAGAGCCAATGTTGTAAGAGGATGAAACTGTGCATCTCTTCAACCATCAGCCAAGCTCTATCTTAGGCAGTTGCATTAATTCTGTAGCAGGTCAAATCAGAGAGGCCATTATTCAGCGTGAGGACCGATGACTTCTTTTATCTGACTTTTAAAAGAAGTAATTTTCCAAATCTATGAGATTTACCCTCCCTTATGAAGAACAAGAGACCAAATTGTAACTCTTTCAAACTCTTTTTAGGAATGGTCAGGTGGAGTGTTTGTGCTGAATATAGTAAGCAAGGTAGCAAGTTTATTTAGATGTTGTTGATTTAAATAATCAAGGACAGGTCTATCCTGCCCCAGTAAAATAGATCTTTAAAAAACAGTACAGATAGAAGGGTAGATTGCAATTTTATAGTGCATTGAATCATGCCAGTAACCAAAATCCCAGATAATACAGGGCCCTCTTTAGTAAGTCAAACCTTCATTTTAGAGCAATTGCTTTACATGCTGGGTTGAAACCGTCACTTCCCTCCCTGAGGATTTATTATAACCACACAAAATCTGGACACTTTTGAGAAAGCTCCCAATTCTTCTTTAAGAGCAGGGATGGACACAGCCGAGTCAGTCATCGGCATAAATCACAAGTTTATACATCTTTTTTTCAACTTTTATGCCATGTATAGCCTGATTATTGGTGATTCTATAAATGAGGGGTTCCAATGCCTGCATGAATAGTAGAGATGGCAGAGGGCATCCTTGTCTCCTTCCTCTCATGGACTACATGCTATTTGGTGATTCCCCGCCGATTTTCATTTGGTCTGCTAGATTTACATAATTTGTCTTGATGAAGAAAGACATGAGAGGAAAAATAGGAGTTATAGAGAAGACCTTCTGAATATATTGACTTCATCCTATAGCAGGCCTTCTCTATATCAAGAGAAGGAAGGACGATCGAAGTTCAACATGTAGTGGCTCCAGCGATGAGGTTTACCTTGTGTTTTCCTGGGCTTGAGAACCTCAGATAACCCTTTATTGAAAGGGGGAGATTAACTTTGAAAAACACAATGAGTGTGCAGTTCCTAAGGGAAGGAGAGGAAAGGAAGGTCTTTGCTAAGAAGTGCCCTCACACACCCCAAGGGATGTCATGCTTCATCATTGGGCCTGCTCCACATCGGACCTGTGCTGCAATGTCTGACAGGCACCCACGAAGGGTTTCTTTGGCGGAGATCTTTTGGGATGAAACCGTACAGTGAGTGCAGGTGCGTGGGCTGGGAAGTGCAGTGAGTGTCTGGATTAAAATAGGTCTAGGGCAATCCTAAACTAAAGTGTTTATTCTCAGGGTACACTAGCTTAATTAAAATGAATGGGCCCCAATTGGATATAATGATCCTATAGGGCTAGCGTGGTGCTTAGGTTCAACATGTTTTGTGCGTGGTTAGCCCCTTATGGGTATGGTGCCCGTCGCACATTGCAGCGCCAGTCCGGCAAGGAGCAGCCCGCCTAATCTGCATTTAAATGTGCTTTTAAGACAGTTTCTGTATGAATGTGTTGAGCATTATATAGTATCTGCCAATTGGCAAGCAACCAAGTCTTCTACATAATAGCGGGTGGCAGAACAATTCATGAGTGGGTGAATTTTTCCTTTAATGGTCTAAGCGGCACAGAGAACCTTTAGATACTTCTCTATTGAGCAATAATCTTACACGTTTATGCAAATGGTAACACAAAATATGCAGTCATAAGAAAACTATGGATTTGCTTGATTGCAATATACCTCTATTTGGTCACAAATTACTTTTATTTAATCCACTTTTGTTTATTTTTATCTTTACGTTTCCACAGGTTACAAAAACAGAGGCAATGAGATCATCTCTCTTTCCATGTATCATCACATAAGCAAAAATCCTTTCTGTAGGCTACCCCACTGGACTTCCCCACTTAGCTCTTGACAGATCTTATCTCAGACAGGTAAACAAAACTTTATCTAAAAATGTTTTCTAGCTAGCTGTTCTCAGTCTGAAATGGTTCAAAGCTTACTCATCATCATCATCATATAACTTTATTCGATTTTTTTCAAAATCATCTAAGTGTACAGATTATAAACATTTAATCAAGTACATCCATAACAAGGAACAAAATACAGCTCAAAGGTGCAAAAGATCAGGAAAACAGTATACAAGTTAAAAACATTTAATTGAACACATTCTTACAAGATAAAATGCAGCTCAATAGTGCAAAAGTTCAAGAAAACAGGACAGTATAGATGTTAGAAAATATTTAATCAACAAAGAAAGAAGCTTAACCATGTGCAAAATATCTATGATCAAGTGTCACTCAATATAATGGAGGATTTTCTCAACATTCGTCAAAAACCAACAGTAACCTCATTTAGCGTGCGTTTTTTTTGTCTCTGTGTACCGCAGGAAATTATCACTGTGTTAGCGCCGTATTCACAACACGTCGCTAACAGGCGATAGTTTCAGGGAACTGCGGGGAAAACTACTGCTAACATCAAGGAGAAGGCCATAGGAAATCAGGCGTTATCGGGCCAAAACTACCGATAGGCCCAATAGCGGCAGAAAAACCTTACGTTAGCCAGCCCAACGTGAGTTTTTTTGTCTCTAATGCAAAAAATTCAATGGAAAATAGGTATAAAACATCCAATGGAAAATAGGTATAGAAACCAATGTGGCAGACATTGAGGCGCAACAAATGCCCGTACCTGGTGGTGAAGTCTGGCAGGTCGCATGGAAACACGTTGCTGACCTGTGTGAGAAGACCGCCTTGCGCACCTTGGAGCTGTTAATAGTAGAGGTGCTCCTGTGCCCCAACTTAGGGAGGTCTGTATTGCATACTACGATCCACCACTACACCGGGGTGCACGGAGGGGATTACCAGCAGTGGGTGCTGCCTCTCTGCATCACAGGCCGGATGATGTTGGGCTGGCCGGACGCTGTGGAGGGTGAGGCCCCTGTTCAGCACCGAACTTGTGTGGTGGGAGCTCTGCAACTTCATGCCTAAAGGAGCCCTGCTGCATCAACTGCATCGGGAGGTACACCAGCAGACTTGGAGGTGACTGCTGTACCCAGGCTTGTGTAATCCCACCTGGCTGAGGCTCCTTTTGGCAGATTTAGAGAGAATGCAGCGGATTGCGCCACAGTGTCAATGTCCAGGTAGGGAGAAGGTGGGACGCGTAGCGCAGGACGCGCGGGGGTCGAGTTGCCCAGGCCTAGCACACATAGATGACGCAGCCCCAATGGCGGCTCATCCGCAATGGCGGAAGACCGTCGCCCCACTGCTTTCAAGCAGTACAGAGGAAGACCAATCATCACATGATAACTTACTCATGTAACCGTGCTATGTTTCCTTTGCGGGTGGGAGGGTTGGTAGGACTGCTCCAAGCACACGGAAAGGCATGGGCAGATTGGCATGCCCACTCAAGTGCGCAATGACTGGTCGGCTCACTCATGCTACCCAAAGCAGTCATGCGTACTTCACTGTTCGCAATGCAGACTGCATTACAGCCTGCATGGAGAACCCCTCCAGCCCTGGCTGCATGCCTTGTCCCATTGCCAATTACCAATCCCACTGCCGCATGGCAGGGCTGTGATTGGCTCAGCGGAGGGAGCCTGGCTGCCTACTTTCTGTTTCTTGAAGCAGACGCAGGAGAGCAGAAGCAACAAAGGCACAGGACCCGGTTTTGAGGTAAGACTCTTCTTATTGAAATATTTACAACACCCGCTCACACACACATCCCCGCATCCACACCACATCCAGTATTCTTTCCAGCGTTTACCACCTCACAGCTGTCCAGCCACCCCGCACTTCTCAATGGCGGCTGCTGTGCGCCCGCGCACAGCGGGCATACCACTCGTCTGCCCAAGGCACATACGTGCTTGCAACGCATGCCATAACATCGCATTCCATTCCAATGCATACTAATACTAGGCACATTGCAACAGTAGAATAGGTGTTGCATAGCGGAGACATTAATATCACTATTCCCACTTCACTGAGTGCAACCCAAAACTAACCTTTGCACCCCAAACCAACGTGAACCCAGGAATTCCTTTTTGAGCCCCAATAACACACCCAAAAATCTAATTTGACCCACAGCACACCCCGATTTTCATATTTCACCCCAAAAACCCCTAATTTTCATATTTTACCCCAAAACACATCCCAATTTTCATATTTTACCCCCCAAATTCCATAACCACCCGAAAATCTTTAAACTACCCCATTACTGACCTCACAATGCGTTGTAATCAAATGCGATGTAAAGGCACCTGCTTTGTCGGAGTTGCGTTGTGAACGATGTACTGCCTGCATTGTACTGGTTGTCTCCTGTGCCAAAGGCAACCCATTGGCTACACCGTTTGCATCTGTCTGTTCCTGGACCGCGCTCAGCACCAAGGAGCCTACCTCTTGGACACTCCACGGCTATGACGCCAGCACCATCCTCGCCATCAACCCTGGACGCCCCCTCGCCTGCCAGGACCAACCTCTTCTCCGCACCGGACATTGCCATCGCCATCACTGACGGCTGCAGTACCACCCGCAAAGACAGGTAAACAACAGGGGAATGATTCAGTTCAGGAAGAACAGAGGTAGGAATCCTAATACATGTGAGAAAAACAAAATACCTCTGACACCATAAATCACAAATCACTTTTTTCCAATAGGATTAGCCTGTGCTCCCCCTCTGGTAGCTTGGCACAGAACAGTCAGGCATAATTTAGGAGGCAATGTGTAAAGTATTTGTACATCAAACCACAAAAACAATGGAAAATGTCCATAGTGGGGAACTAGAGGCTATAGGGCCTCATGGGTGAGCTCGCCTCCAATTAAATCCTATCTCACACAAAAAGCCACCCAAGGGAGTTGATATTATTTTACAATTCTACCACATTTTGATTTCTAACATTGGGTCTTCATCCCTGATTCTAGGGTGAAGGCCTGCTCTCCACAAACCAAGGTTTGGGAGAATCTGGGGATATCCTCTGAAGAAGCATGATGACATATGGTGGTGTGTGAGGACATCCCGTCAAACTGTTGTGCATGTCTAGGGATCGGCTGATAATTTTGCAATAACAAAATTTGGTAGAATTGCAAAATAATATAAATACACTCGAGTGGCTTTTTTCTGTGAGTTAAAGTGTGTGTACAACACTTCGAAAAGTGAAACAGTAAAAACACCATGCAAAAAGATACCACACCTGGGGCCATATGTAGGTGGCCTAACATTTACCACTTCATAAATACCGAATTTTACCGATTCGGTATTTATGAAGTGGTAAATGCTATGTAGGTAATCCATCGGTAAAATTTACCGATTCGGAATGGGTCGGTATTTTAGAATCGGTATTTACCGATTCGGTAATGGTAACTGGCTTGCCATTGATTCCTATGGGCCAGGAGGCCCATAGGAATCAATGGGAAGCCAGTTACTATTACCGAATCGGTAAGTACCGATTCGGTAATGGGGGGAGCACAATCAAGGGTGGCAGGGTGTCACAGTGACACCCTGTTGCACCCCTGATTCCTGCATGTGTGCACATGTGGCACACATACATGCCCTAAGGGCATGTATGTCTGCTACATTGCACACTTCTAAGTGCAAAAAAATGCTTTTTCAAAGCCATTCGTCATTTACCACCAACTTTTAGTTGGTGGTAAATAACGAATCCCCACAACACCCACACACTCCCCCTACATCTCATTTCAGGATTCGGTATTTACCGAATCGGTAATTTTACCGATTCTGTAAATTACCGAATCCTGAAATGTGCCCCCTATATACCAAAAGCCTGAATACCGGTCGGTAACAGGATTTTTACTGAAAATCGTCCGTTACCGACCGGTATTGGGCTTCCTACATATGGCCCCTGGTGAGTAAAATAGAGCTTAATTCAATAAACAAAAAAAGACCAAACTGACAAAAAGCCAATAAGTAGAACTGAAATTATGAACTTGTCAAAACTAAACTGAAATGTAGTGCTTTAGAGCATAACATGCTAAACAGGGCTATATGGTCATGTTAGACCAGCTCGAATCCAAAAGTGCAGGCTGACCGAGATGGAGCATGGGTAGAATACAGAGGTCAGCCTTGGCCCACTGAAAAGTCTCTTGGTTGCATCATCATCAAAGACAAAATGTGGGTTCAGAGGAGGTGATGCATCATCGTTGAGGACAAGATGTGAGGTGCAGGTGAGGTGATGCATCAGTGTTGATCCACCAAGGAAGGTGATGCGTTGGTCCCGAGAGGCAGGGCAGGACAGACTCACGGATGGCAGAGTCCCAGTGCTGAGGTAGTTCAGTAGGAAGTCTTTAATGTTCCCAAGACCTCATAAAAGGAAGCAAGCCAGCAAGCCCTTGCAGTGACTCTGGCTTTAAGTGATGTGGGTCCAGTCCTTCTAACCGAGAGATGGATGGCACCAGGTCAGTACAGCAAGATAGCATTTCTACCAGAGCAGCAGTCCAGCTGATAGCAGTCCGTCAGCAGCCCAGGGAATCCACAAGCCCAGAAGTGTACTAAGTTGGTAGGGTCTGATGTCCATCTCTTATACCCAGTGGTACCTTTGAAGTGTGGGGAAACTTCAAAGAAGGACATTGAAGTGCACAGAGGTCATACCTTCCTGTCCTGTATCCAGACTCTCTACAGGGGGTATGCAGCCCTTTGTTTTGGGGTCAGGACCCAGCCTATTCAGGTATAAGTGTGAGGCTGTGCCCAGGTCCTCCCTCCCATCCTGCTAGGATGAGCCATGAAGGCCCATTAATACACATCTAAGCTCCCTTTGTGTGTGGCTGTCTAGGGGGGAATACGCAAAGCCCAGTTTTCACCCACCCCACACTGATGAGAGACAGGCTGCAGGCACACAGGGCTAAGAGCAGGAAAATGACAACTTCTAAAAGTGTCATTTTCAAAATTGTAATGAGAAATTCTATTTTACCATTAAAGAGGATTTGACAATACAATAGAATAGATATTAAACATGATAGATCGACTCCCACTCAATTAGGAATTACAGCGTATTAAATCTAATAAGAAATCCCCAATGTTATTCTATGAGAGGGGTTGGCTTCACACTAGTGAAAAATGATTTTGAAAGTGTTTTTACTACCAGGACATGTACAACTTAAAAGCACATATCCTACCTTTTAAGTACATAGCTCTCTGCCCTATAGGCTACCTAGGGTCTCCTAAGGGTGACTTATATTTAATAAAAGGGATTTTAGATGCCAAGTGGACATAACAGTGTAAACTGCACACACAGACACTATCTGCAGTGGCAGGCTTGAAACATGTTTAAAGGACTACTTATGTGGGTGGCAAAATCGGTGCTGCAGGTCTACTAATAGCATTTAATTTACAGGCCCCGGGCAAATGTGTACTTTATAAGAGACTTATAGGTAAATTTAATATACCAAGCAGGTGTAAACCAATTATATCACGTTTTAGGGAGAGAAAGCACAAGCACTGGCTTGCTGTGGTATAGTGCAGAGAGTCTGAAGGCCAACAAAAACGAATTCAACAAAAAGAGGAAGAGGAAGGCAAAAGGTTTGGGCGTGGCCCTGCAGAAATGGCCAATATGAGGCACATCAACCAATGCTTCTCTGGTATCCCTTCCTTTCTGAACAAAATCTGTGCTGACATCAAAGAAGACACCCTTGTAATATTGTGCAAGGATACCTGCTTTTGCACATGGCTGATGAAGGTGTGCCAACTGTGGGAGAGGACAGAACTGTGCCACTTCTAAGTACATATGGCGCAGTACTGCTCTATCTAGTTCACACACTGCAGCGCAGCAACTTTACTTGCTGCAGTGCATTATGTCAACGCTTTTTAAATCTGGGCCCTGATGTATATTATTCTGTGCCCCACTGTGGTAAACAGTCAAAATATCAAAGTTAAAATATCGAGATGACAACATTTTGAGTTTTAAATATCAAGAGGACAGAATATCGACTGTTGAAAATATAGTGGTGCAGAATATCGATATGCAGGTAAGAAATATCGTTTTTTATATTATCGAAGTTAGTAATATTGTTAGTCATAATATCTTTGTTAAAAATATCGATTTTTTGTGTGCTTTAAATGTTAGTATATGTGTTAAAAGTATATATAATGTTTGTAATGTATGTTTGAATTTTTTAAAAGTAATGAATTCTATGTTAAATAATTTTTGCGTATTTTAGTTCTGTAGCGGGTTGTGGGTTCATAGGGGAATAGGGTGGGAAGTAATTTAATTATAATATATTAATTAACAACTTTTTTGAATTAATGAATTATATGTTAATTATTTTTTCCGTAATTTCCTTTCGTAGCGGGTAGTGGGTTCATAGGGAAATAGGGTGGGAAGTAATTTATTTTAAAGTAAGTAATTAATTAATTAATTAATATTGTTGTATTTAATAATTTATATTGTTAATTGTGTTAATTAATTTTTTATGAATTACTTATAAATTGATTAATAGTAATTAATAATTTATTGGTAAATTATTCTAATTGATCATTAATTATGTTAATTGGTTAATAGTTTACAATATTGGTGGTGATGTTTATAGGGGAATATGGTGGGAGATAAATTATTTTTTTTACATTAATTCATTGTTAATTAATGTTAATTATATTGCAGGAGTGGGAATACTAAATTAATCCCCTACGCTATCCAACACTTTCCCTACTGTTATACTTGGTGGAGTGGGAATAGTAATTTTTACCCACCCGTTATCTAACACTTTCCCTACTGTTACACTCGTTGGAGTGGGCATAGTAATTTTTACACTTCCACTATCCAACACTTTCCCTAGTGTTGCAGTTGCTGCAGTGGGAATAGTAATTTTTACCCACCCGCTATCCAAAATGTTACCTACTGTTGCACTCACTGGAGTGGGAATAGTCGTTTTTACACTCCCGTTATCCTACACTTTCCCTACTGTGACACTTGGTGGTGTGGGAATAGTAAATTATTCCCCCTCGCTATCCAACACTTTTCCTACTGTTGCACTCTCTGGAGTGGGAATAGTAATTTTTACCCACACCGCTATCCAACACTTTCCCTACTGTTGCACTCACTGGAGTAGGAATAGTAATTTTTACCCTCCCGCTATGCAACACTTTCCCTACTATTACACTTGTTGGAGAGGAATAGTAATTTTATCTCCCATGCTATGCAACGTTTTCCCTACTGTTATAATTAATGTAGTGTGAAATATTATTTAAAAAATAATAATTTAAATAATTACATTTATTATATATAAAATCAATATTTATATGTATATTATCGGTTTATTTAGATATATGTAATTATAATTTTAATTATGTTGTGAACATTTTATTATTTCATGTAATAATTATGTATTCATATTATTAAGTTAATATCTATATATAACCAAATTAATTATGCATGTTTAATATGTTTTGATATTACATTTATTATTTATTATTTTTTTTAAATAATCTTACCTATGTTTTATTTAATTAAATGTATAATTTAATTAATTGTACATTATTTTTAAGACATTAAAAAAATCTATATTTTATACAACTATATTTTTAACAACAATATTTTGGTATCGATATTGTGGTACTTACCTTTATGGAGATAGGAAGTCTATATTTTATCCATCGGTATTTTGGACTCAATATTCTGGCACCTCGATATTCTGACTGACAATATTACGTCAGTGATCCCCCACTGTATTTTACCTTGTGCCCCTTCATGTATTTCTTCCATTGTTCTGCTGACTCACATCACCATGTGCTCCTCTGTGATCTATAATCCTATGTTGCTGGTGCATATCACATTTTGCCCTCTTTAGCACATCATTCAGTTCAACTATTTCTACTGCACATAATCATGTACGATTTTTGATCTGTGTGCATTTGTGCCTGTCTGCGTGACTATGTGTCTGCGTGTCTGGTTGATGTTGTAACAACAGGTGTCTGTAGGTTTGTTAGCAAGCTCTGTGGGTGCATGTGTACCGAAAACGTGTGTTTCTGTTTGCAATCACTTAGTAAAGCCTAAACCTGTAGGCCTTGTCAATACTTGTCGCAGTTATGAGGCCTCCAAACAAGCCAACAACCCTTCCAATAAGATGTCGACTGGGTGAATATATTATAGTCCTTTAAACGTTGTAAGACAATAATTGAATTTTTCAAAATGCTAAATCTGGCCGATGTATATTTATTTCCCAGACATTTCCAAGGCATCTGCTTTATGCATTGCATCAAAAAATGTTTTAAACTCAGAACAGAGATAAAGGTACAACCTACCCAATGCTCTCAGCATATGGCAGACAATGAGCCAGGAAATTACAACAATGTCAGAGTAGAATACTTTCCACACTATAGAAAAAACACTTATCCCACAGCCTCGCATCTTGTAAGGCAATTCAAAGCATGCCTAACTCATTATTTGTGGCATAGAGAATGTCCTGGCCATATTATGAAAACATATAAGCAATTATAACCATTGTGCCATTTTTTAAATAAGAGTCCTGGAGACATGAGCTTCCGTGGCCATTTATAAAAAAAAATTAAAGACGAGGGCCTGTATCACATGAAGTTTGCAATGAAATTGACAATTTAGGAGTCAGTGCTGGATCAAAAAATATTTTTGACTGACACTATTTCATGTCATTATTGGTAGGTTTAGGCAGTGCTTGGTGATTACACTTTTTGCCACCAGAGTATGAAAACAGATTTATGGAGGGTGTAATGTGTTGTAAGACTGCTTGTGCATATTCGTTGTGGTAGCAATGTGTTCTGTTATTTTTGAGCTGGTCGCTTTTTGTGGTACATTACTGAAATATGACAGTTTTGTTTTGTAATGTGGTTGTTAAGCTCCATTCTGTTTCGCAGTTTTTTTGTGTTTTTGTTTTTAGTGTTATTTTGCTCAAGACTACATTTTTGTTTCTGCACTGTTTTATGGGTCAATGAGAAAGTTGATGTTTGGACAAATGCTGCCATGTTTTTATCCAAAAGCTGCACATGCCTTTACATTTCATGTGAAAAGCAAACATTTACCACTGTTTAAGGTGGTAAAATAATACTGATCCAGTTCTTCAACTATTAAAGACACCAGTAAACCCAAAACAATTAGCCCAAGTCTTTAATTACACTTGCAGTCTTATAGATGATAAGGTGGCCAGTGCACACTTTGCGTGATATGTCTCATGGTCCCCAGCACCATTTTGGACAGACTGGTTGTTTAAATAGTTGAGTTGTAGAGACAGAGCAGTGCTACTTTTGAATTTTAGAATATTTTTGGTAATTGTTTGTTGGTCACAGAAACCTCAATAGAAAGCAATGAAGAGGAGCTGCACGCACTGATATCTCTAGATATTCACAAGCACAAATGAGCACAACACAAAAGAAAATCAAAACAAGAAAATAACAGGACAACACATCAAAACAGTTAGAACAGAATGCAACACAACAAACAAGATTACAACCCGAAAGGAACACAATGCAATAGTAATGGACTGAAACAAAACAGCGCAAAAAACAATTAAACACATGGCCACCACAGCAAAATTCAATACGACAAATATGCATAGATATTCTTGAAACACATTACAACTTCAACAAATCCGCTTTCAAAATAAAGTGGTAAAAGCTGCTTACACATAGAACACTCTCTTAAAAGGTTTTAAAACAGTACCATTCAAAAACAGTTGGTGTAAATTTCACCTCATTAAACGAAAATGAATGTAATTTTCGTTTCCTCAGAAAGGGGTGAAAGAAGGAATAAATAACTGTGAAACTTTTAAAAGGAGAATAAGGCTAATGAAAAGATTTGCATCCATTTGAGCTTTCTGAAAATGCACTTTAGCTTTCTCCTCCTTTACTAAATTTGAAGTGAGCTCTGTTTCTCTAAAGGGAGGCATCTTTTCAATCGGTTAAAATCATTCGAGGAACATATAGACAAGAGATAAAGGGGGCCTCGCAGCCTTTGAGGCAGAAAAAGGTATGGCATAGGACAAGGTTTCAAGGTAAGCAAAAATGCTAAAACGCTATTTATGAGAGCAGCCTCACTTAGGGCCTCATTTATGAGGAAGTGGCATGGGGCAGTGCCACAAGTCTTCTTGGTGCGCTACCCTAAGCCAATGTGAATGGGCAGGAATGCACCATATTTATGAAATACAGTGCATTCCTGTCCTTTCCTCCTGAGCTGGAGTGCAATTTACTGCCTAGAGCCAATGTAGGCACCCATGCACCATGTTGCAAGGATACCTTTGATGAAGGCAAGATTGGTTTTGTACTGGAAGGAGCATCTACAAGCACAGAAACAATCACCAGAAGTGTTTTCTTTTTCCATGTGTGCTTCAGATTACAGAACACATAGAAAGAGGAAAATATGTGGAGGAATAAAAATATTTCTCCTCGTTATGCCTGCTCTGGCTTCTGGCTGAGCTCCGCTCCTACGCGGAGCTCTTCTTAGGTTTTCAGCCTGTTGTTCCCGCTTTGGAGGGGAGACACCTCTGCATACATGCTTCGAAAGGGTCGGAACGGCATTTGGAGCCATTCCGACGCTGCATGTTGACCTGTGCGACCCAGTGGCACTGGCGGTGATTTCTACCTCACAAACGCGAGTGGCTGCCATTTTGAGGCTGTCGCTCGCCTCTACAAGTTTCACTCTCTGGTAAACCAGCGTTTTATTCATTTAACAAGCGGCAACGATTTACTTTATCTTCTTTATAGCTGCTGCTATTTTTCAACATGGGCATTTGTTTATCCAGCATTGCCTCCTTTTTAAGGCACACTATACCATGACTGTGATGCCTTTCTATGCTACTCCTTTTAATTGATGGTGCCTTAATTTACCTGTGCATGTTTGCGGCATAATTTGTTTTTCTTTTTCTCAGAAGAAGAAGATGAAAGGAAAGGCTTCCTTATTTTTACTCTTCTCTGGTTTATATTGACTCTCCTTTACGTCTCTGTCTATCGCTGCAGTGTGTTAATACAGTATATGAGCAGGTTGAGACCTCCATTAAAGGTGCTTCACCGTCCTCGAAATTTCATGATGACCAGTGAAACTCATCTCAAAATCCTGTTCTTGATACTATTCTTGATGAGGTGAGGGGCTGAAGTCTTTTATGTCGTCTACTAACAAGAAACTCCAACAAATTGAAAACAGGTGGATTAGTATGGAAGCCAAAGTGTTTGATATGGAGCAACGCATTAATGACTTATATGAGGTCTCAACTAAGATTCCTATCCTGGAACAGGAAATTCAACGACTTAAGCTCCACACTGAATATCTTGAAAACCACAATAGACGTAATGATCTTTCTCTATATGGCTTACCAGAGAATTTGGAGGGTCCAGACCTCCTTCTTTTTCTAAAGAGGTTCCTGCTGGAACCTTTAGATCGACCACTTGAACCTTCATTAAATATTCAACGTGCTCATTGTCTTGGACGTTTTCAACCAAACTCTTCAAGACCTAGAGGAACTACAATGTTATTTCAGGAATTTACAGATCTCATGCGTGTTCTTACAGCAGCAAAAGTGAATCGTCGTCTCATTTGGTCCGGTCACACGGTTTAACTTTCTCAAGATCTCTCCAATGCCACTAATGAAAGAAGAAAGGAATTCCTGGCCCTTCACCCTCAGATGAGACAGTTGGCATTTTGCACCCTTGTTTGTGTACAATTACTCATGAGGGCTCAACTCATTCATTTGATGATCCTGCTGGATTGAAGTCTTTTCTCCAAAGTCTCTCATTGAATTCCGTTGATGGTTCTACCCAACGTCTCAAATTTTCTTGTCTTCTTCATGATCATATTCCTTATGGCCGTTCATTTTCTTATCTCTTAGTATCTTTCTTTCTGTCGTTCCGTCTGTCTTCGGAGCTGTTGTGCTCCATGCTGATTGCGTCTACTCTTCGTCTTAGATCTGGATCTCTTTCCTTGATCTACTTCTTTTTCTTTCTATTTCCTTTTCTTTTTCTGTTCTTCATTGCTTGTCCTCTTTTTGAAATTTTTACGATGCATGTGTCTAGTTGTGGCATTTGTTGTTGTGTATATTGTCTTGTTTTCTTTTCTACTAAATGGTGTTTTTTTGTTTCCAGCTATACTTCTGCAGTGTATCATCTCCATCCATGTACTTCCTACCCCACCTCCCTATATGTGTAATGTTGTCACGTGGAACGTTCGTGGTCTGGGACACCCCGTTAAAAGACAAAAGGTAGTTTCTCATTTGTCTCGATTGAACTCTCATGTTTCGTTCTTACTAGAAACTCATTGTAACGATGTAGAATCTCTTAAATTGAAAAGACAATGGGTAGGTCAAGTTGTGTTTTCCCCAGCATCTAATCGTAAGGGTGGTGTTGCTATCATTTTGATAAGTCATTGCATGTACAAATTGTATCCACACAATGTGATACAGATGGACACTGGGTAATGGCTACGGTTGTTATTCACAATAAAGAGCTTGTTTTACTCAATATTTATGGCCCAGTTAAACCAGATCCTGAGTTTTGGAATAACATAAGGTTTTACTTTTTCTCCATCGACAATCCACACATTATTGTTGCTGGTGATTTTAATCAATGGTTAGATCCATTTTCTGATCGACAGTCCAAATGCAAATATAATCCCGACACATCTCATAGATCATTTCAATCTGCCATTACCTTGCATCCATTATTTGACGTTTGGAAGACCTGTAACCCTGATTTGTTTGAATTTACATTTTATTCTAATGTCCAGCAGACTCATTCTAGAATTTATTATATTTTGGTTAGTAAACCCTTACACCCATCTATCCAGTCTTCCGAGATTGGATCTATTTTTATTTCCGATCATGCTCCTGTTCTTTCTGCTCTTGATTTATCTCTGAATACTCAAAAATGTGTTGTCAGATAGTGACTTCATCTCTGAGGCCACTAGTTTTATCAACAAGTTCTTTAAGATAAATAACCCTTTGGGCACCTCCATTCCTAATACTTGGGATGCTTTTAAGGCCTATTTTTGTGCTTTCACGATTGCATACTCGGCGAGAAAAAAGAAAACCACCAAGGCCAAGTATACATCTTTATTACAACAACTCAAGTAGCTGGAACATATTTACTTTACATCTAAATACCCCCTAACTCTTCTTAACAAAGTTGCTACTGTAGATGCTTGCAATGTCCTTCTTAAAATTAAGTCCAAGTATCACGGGGGCCACAATAAAGCTGGCAAAATGCTGACTAATTTTACAAAAATTAAATCTGATCGTAAGAAAATTGGTCCTATCCTTACCGACTCTATCGACAAATTGATGTCCTCTAATGAAGATCTTTCTACTAAGTTTCATGATTATTACCAATCACTCTATTCAGATGACACAAACCCCTCTACTCAAAATATGCACACTTTTTTCAATGGCCTTCCTAATCCCCCATCCTTGTCAGAAAAATTTGATTCATTAGAAACTGAGATTACTCTCCAAGAAATACCGGATGCTATTAAATCTTTGAAAAATCTAAAGCACCTGGTCCTGATGGCCTCTCAGCTGAATTTGTTTCCACTTTTTCCTCTATTTTTGCTCCTAAACTTTTTACTCTTTTTAATTCCTTCCTTCTCAACTCTAAGGCGTCTGGTTCCACTTCCTTTATGGAAGCTTTGATTGTCCTAATTCCCAAACCTGATAATGAACACACCCTTTGCAAAAATTATCGACCTATCTCATTAATTAATTATGTCTGTAAAGTTTTTGCTAAAATTCTTGCCTCTCATCTGGAGAATATTATCCCATTATTGGTTAAAACCGATCAATCTGGTTTTGATAAGGGCTGACTGGCTGCTGACAATGCTCAAATGTTTTCCAATGTCATCTCCATTGGGAAAAAATAGCAATCTCCTCTTGCAGCATTATCCCTAGATGCAGAGAAGGCTTTTGATTGTATTAATTGGCAATCCTTGTTTAATACTCTTCAATGGTATGGTTTTGGTCCGAATTTGATCTCATATGTTAAATTGTTATATTCTGCCCCTTGTGCTAGTATTTTTGTGAATAATCATTTCTCTCAATACTTTCCCCTGTATAGCGGTACCCGTATTCGTGTCAACTCTCTTATTTCAGGTTTTATACATAATTCCACTGAAATTAAATTGTCAGCATATGCTGATGACATTTTGATTTATATGTCTAATCCCATTTCCTCCTTACCTCCTTTTTGCATGAAGTTCAATTGTGTTCTAGCATTTCCGGATATAAGTTGAACTTTTCTAAAACAGAGGTACTACCTTTAAACCCCCTTTGTCACCAATATATCTTTAATAATACTAACTTTGCCTGGTGTCCTTCAAAAATAAAATATCTTGGTATTTGGTTCTCCTCTACTCTTTCTAATACAACGAATTACTCATTTAATACATTAATTACCAAATTACAAAAATTACTTCTCTCTTGGTTGGCTCTCCACCTATCTTGGTGGGGTAGATTGGATACTATTAAAATGATGATTGTCCCACATGTCCTCTATACATTATCCATGTTACCTTTTCGGATTCCCGTTTCATATTTTTCTCAAATTAATTCTATTTGTATCAAATTTTTATGGAATAATAAGCATCCCCGTATTGGCCTTGTGAAACTTAAACATCCCAAAACTGAAGGTGGTGTCCATTTCCTTGATTTTAAATTGTATCATTCTGCAATTTTAATTCATCAGTATTTTGCCTTAATTGGGTGGGGAACATGGCGGCGGGCTGACAAAAACACTGGCAGAACGTTGAAAGTGGACGGTAATGGAATCACCCGTAGCGGCGCATTAAAAGCCTTGTTAGGGTAAATAAGAAATGTGTTTGCTTTGAAAAGAATAAACCCCTTTGGTCCTGATTATTCCTTTCTTTTTCTACTTTCCCCCCCGTTTGCCTCCATACCTCTATATTACGACCTGAGTTGCCGGAATCTTTCTTCTCGGCATCTCGACATCACGCTGACGCTGTATGGGTCAGGAAGAGGCAGCGGTATACAACGGGTTCGGAGGACGCCGAACAAAGCTTTGGCGGAGGGTTCAGGCGGCGGCCGCCAGGATTGGATACAGGTTGGCGGAAGGCAGAGCCAGCACAGTATTCCGGCAGTACTCGCTGTAGGAGGACTCTGCTACGCGGGTCCCTTCTAATTAATTGATAGATGCGGTAAGACGGGCGCTTGGCTGGGGGAAGGCTTGGCCCATGGAAAAGAAGCTTTGTTCTTCCCGCCCGGACCCTTCTTTTGATCCCTTCGTATTAGGTTCAGGAAATAAGGCTGTAAATAAAGGGGTGAATATCATATCAGCACTTTTATTGAAGCAACCTTTGCGAGGGGCGCAGGCTGGGTTTAGTGATTTCTTGAATAATCAACACATTAAAGGAGGGTAGCCCCCCACTAAAAATAGATATCAGTTGCGCTCGCACCTTGAGTTAAAAAATAAGGAAAAACTACCTGCGGAGGAGGACATTTTTGGGGGGGTGCTTCCAATCACCCGAAGGAAAAAAATGACAAAATCTGGCGACAGAAAAAAGAGGAGGGAGGTTAAGGCAATACTTCCATCGGTTAAGACAACCCCCTCATTGAAATCCTATTTTAAAATAATGGAACAGTTGGTTATTTCCAAGGGGCAGGTGTCAGTTCTCCAACAGAGCTCTCCCCCACTTTTATTGGAAAATCGGTATGCTTTATTAATGACGGATATTGGAGTTGAGAAACAGGCCTGTCAAGATAGTAATACAGAAGCACCTAGGGCTGGAAACATCTTGTCTACAACAGTTCAGTCCTCTAACATGACAGATCTGCCCTTTAATACACAATTAATGCCTTCGGTGCCTATATCTGATGGAAATATTGCATCGGCCAGATCTAACACAGACACCTCTAACGGGGGCGGAGCAGGTGGGTCACAACTAGAGTCAATGCTCTTAAGTTTAAGGGGGAAAATACTTACAAAATTTGAGATCTCTGAGACCAATCAGAGAGGGATACATGAGAAATGTGAGTTATTAGAAGGGAAAATGGACGATATTGTTCTACGAACTGGAATTCTTGAATGTGAAGTCAAGACCCTCTCGGAAGCTGTTCAAGAGAACACGAAAGACTTAGTGAATTTAAAAGCCCAAAATAAATCTTTGCAAGAGGACTTGGAAAGGTTGGAGATGCAGGAGAGAAGAAATAACTTAAGAGTTCTTAAAATACCAGAAGGTGCGGAGGGAGGAGACATTAAGGCATTTATATGCAAACTTTTAAGAGAAGGAATTTTGAAAGATAGATTGGACATATACCTGGATAAAGAAATTCAGAGAGTCCACAGAGATCCCTTTAAGATGCACCCCGACAGGAAAGCCCCTAGAAGGATCCTAATCAATTTTCATACTTATGCTGTCAAGGAATTGGTCCTGGGGAGAGCTTTAAAAGAACAGGCACTTCAATTTGAATTAGTGAACTATCAAATTAGATCTGACCTTGGTAAGAGAACAGCACAAAGGCAATGGGACCTTGGATCTAGAATGCCCGAGCTGAGAAGTCAGGGCGCCCAGGTCCAAATGAAATTTCCGGCCTTATTGAAGGTCATGTGGAGAAATGAGATACATAATTTCAGCTCCCCAGAGGAAGTAGACACTTTCTTGGCACAAATGAAGAAGTAATTTAGTCTAAGATAGGTGCTACACTGGTATTTATACTGATACACAAATTATAAAGGCGGTATAATATGTATAATGTATAATATGGATATGCTGTAGTGGAGTAGTTAGGTGGGCGAGGAGGGGGAAAAAAAGGGGGTATAATATATTTAGGAGCTATGGAAAAAAAAAAGAATCTTAGTTAAAGTTTAGTTTATTCTTTTTGACATGCCCTACTATAGTGAAATATGGAAGGGTGAGTGTTTTGTTTGTTTTTGTCTCAGCTGCTAAGGGAGGGTCCAGAAGAGGTGTTTTTTTATCGCCAAGGGAATGGTAGGAGGGTTTCTTATGGGTGGGAGAAGGGGAGGGAGCACAGGGTGTAGGGAGCAAGCGGGAAAAAATAAAAAATATAGTCCTCATATGAGTTTTAAAATACTAGAGCTGCGAAGGAAGAGCTCAGGGAATTGGGTAAATGGTTAGATTAAATAAAGTTGAGTTAATAACCTGGAACGTTAATGGTCTGAGGGGTAGGATGAAGGTTATTGAATTTCTTAATAATAGTGAGACTCATATTTGTTTTTTAGAAGAAACTCATTTGGAGGCCCATGAGTGTTAACTGGGTTTTAGTAAGGTTAGATGGATCCAAGAGGTGCTTTGCTCAGAGCAAAAGGGAAGCACTAGGGGAGTTGCCTTAGTTATCAGAGGTAATGTAGGCATAAAAGTCATAAAATATGACACAGATCAGTCAGGGAGATGGTTGGCGGCTACCTTGAGAGTAAAGGGTATGCCGCTAGTTTGCGTAGCATATTATGTGCCAAATGATGACAACCCAGGAGCACTCTTGAAACTAGAGGCCAGTTTGTTGAACACCACTGCACCGATTATAATCGGTGGAGACTTTAATTTAATATTGAATAAGGAGCTAGATCGTACCTCTAAAGTAAAATATAATACCCCATTAAGAATGTAAGTGGCGCTAAAAAACATGATTAAAGATTTCAACTTGCTCTATATTTGGAGATGCAAGAAGGGGAAGCTAGGGATTTAACTTTTTATAGTAAGAAATATAAACATCATTCAAGAATAGATTATTTTCTTGTGGATCAGGGGATGCGGTCTGAAACATATCCCTGCAATCCTATCAGATCATTCAGCTGTAGAGATGATTCTGGGGTTTAAGCAAAAAGAGCTCCAAAGAAGGTGGACTCTTGATAGGACCATGCTATTGGATGAGGTAGTGATGTTGGAGCTGGGAGAAAAAACAGATGAATATTTTAAGTTTAATATTGGCACTGCTAATGACCAGGTAGTTTGGGAGGCTTTTAAAGCCTATATAAGCCTATATAAGAGGGTTATTTTCCACCATAATGATTAGTAAGAGGAAATTTATGAAAAAAGATGAAGAGGATATGATGAGGAAGATAAAGGAAAAGGAGTTGAACTTACAGAAGGCGTCTTTGGCGTCTCAGAGTTTGGTGTTACATTTGGAAAAAGAGCTGGAAGGTTTACAGGCTGAATATCAGGCTAATTTGGATAAGAAACATATCAATAGGTGGAAAGTTAGCAAGCTCCAGCATTTCTCTTATGGCGAGAAATGTAGTTCTCTTTTAGCATGGAAGGCAAGTACAGATAGGGCAAGGAGTTTGATCAAGAACTTAACTCATAGAAGAACGGAGCATTGACAGATTGGTTTAACATCACAAGGGGCACTAGGCAGGGGTGCCCCTTGTCACCGCTCTTGTTCAACCTATACATTGAGCCGTTTGTGTGTTGGCTTAGGGCAGATCCAACTATTCATCCTTTTAAAATCGCAGAGTTAGAGTTAAAACTTGCTCTTTATGCAGATGACCTGCTTCTGTTTACATCAAACCCGGTAGAAGCTATACCCAGGCTATTTGAGAAGGCAGAAATGTTTGGAGGAGTTTCAGGATATAAAATTAATAAAGAAAAGACCGAAATAATGGAATGGAATCAAGCTAATGGCAGTCAGGGGGTTAAGAGCCAAATGAGGTATCTTGGCGTTAATTTAGCTCAGAATCTAGAAGATATCCCCAAAATCAACTAGAAGAGGGTTTCTAAAGAGGTGGTAAGTTTACTAACACTATGGGCTAACCTCCCTTTAAACATCTATGGGAGGGTTAACCTTGTTAAAATGATAATTTTGCTGAAAATCACCTTTTTATATAACTCTGTCCCATTATTATTTAAGGTGGAGGATATCGCTAAATTACAGGGTAAAATAGGCTCCTTCATCTGGGCTACAAAAAGCCCTAGGATAGCGTGGAAAAAGTTAAGGAGAGGCCTCACTATTGGGGGGTTAGCGCTACCCGATCTACTTATATACTGTTACGCTTTTTATTTTAAAACTGTCAGAATTTTGGCCAATAAAACTGATTCCTCATCATTACGTCTATTTTTTGAGGCAATGTTAAGGATGTAGAGTATGGGCAGGAGTTTTTTCTTTATGAGTATGGAGACCCAAAGTTCTATAAAATTCAGACTAAAGATTTGGCGGGTGGCACTAAAGACTTGGATGCAAATCAGGAGAAGAATGAAAATTCCGTATTATGCAGCACATGCCCCAGTCTGGGACTCTCCGGGTACACCGGAATGCTTACAAGATCAACTTTGTCAACCGCTAAAAAGGGGAGGCATAAGATTTTCGGGAGACCTGCAAGAGGATTCGAAATTAATAAGCTGGGAGGCGTTAAGCAGCCTAACTCGAGGGACGCTGACTAGATTCAAGTTTTATCAGCTATCCTCTTGGTGGGCAACGCAGACGTGTTGCAAAGATTAAACAAATTGGAAATTTGATTTCGTTTCTAGAACAAGCATATGGAAAAGGCAAGTTTCCTTTTGGTATTGGGCCCTCCTGGAAGCTGGTGAGGATGTGGAATCTGAAACTATAAGAATGTGGGGCAAAAAATTTAGAGGCAGAGAAAAGGAAGCCTATAATATATGGTCTGACTCTTTTTCTATGTTGCAGGCAATAGTTAAACCACCCGCACTTAGGAGGAACCATCTTTACACGGCCTATAGAGTTTATTGGTATCCCAAAAAATTATTTAAAGTTACGGGAAAGGAATATATCTGCTCTAGGTGTAAGTGCCCTGCCGCTGATGATATTCACATGTTCATGGATTGTCCAAGAATCAAGCAGTATTGGACCGAGGTATGTGTTTTTTTGGAAGTGGTGTTGCATCAACAGATGGAAGTAAGTCTGAATATGATTTTTTTTGGTTTACCAAATGGTTACTTTATGACTACATCTGCTTCCAAGTTTGTGTTCTATGTGGTCATTCTTGCTAGGAGGAAAATTTGCAGGGTGTGGACATCTGAACCCCCCCCCCCCCCCCGATTTTTACTGATTGCTTAAAGAATATTATTTATACCAGCGAATAAGATATGGCTTGTGACCAAAAAAGTGAAAGCAAGATTTGGGCAGCTCTGATGGACTGGGGAGAAAAGTAAAGTTGGTCCTATGATTAAGCCAAGGTACTGTTGGTCCTGTCCTCCTAAGTAACATTGGGCGCTCCATGAAAAGCGAACAGGAGTGGGAAAAGGTAACGGTAACATCTTGGAGGGAAAGATCTCCTTTCTCTCCATATGCCTCACCCAAGGGTCAGTAATAGTTGGCTTGGTAGATCGGAGGAATCCCATCAAGAGCTTTTTCTTTGGTAAAATGAGGACTAAAAAAAGCTTCTGTAAAAAAAAAAAAGTATTTTGCCTTAACTCATGACTTTACTGATGACCCTATGCCCCGTTGGATTACATTTGAACACTCCCTTTTAAAGGATTTTTTTTTCAAAAGCATAATATATATGTCTAATTGCACTTTCATATCAAATAATCCTATTTTGAAATATTCTCAACAATTAATATATAATACTCTGTCAGTTGGCCTTGACCCTTATCAATGTTTTTTATCCTCTACTATTTGGTACAATAAATTTATTAAATTCAGACGTAAATCATTCTACTACAAACACTGGAAGGAGAAGGGAATGTTGTTTATCTATCAGTCAGTTGTTCATAAGTCTGTTATTCCCTTCTCCCAATTACAGTCTCAATATGTTTTACCTAACTCCTTTCTTCATGAATACCTCTTGATATCATCTGCTCTAAACTCCTATTTAGCTACTAACAATTTTCCTTTAGCTTCCCCCTCACTTATCCCTTCCACTCTTATTTATAGTATTCCTCAGGACCTGAGTCCCAAGGCTGCGTCTATTTATAAGATGTTGTTGTCTCCTGTCACTGTTCGTTCCAAATCCCATATCGAATTACTTTGGGAAGCGGATTTGTCCTTATCTCTTCCTGTTCCCTCATGGGACAAATTTTGGCTCAAGTTAATTAGAACTTCTGGTGCCGCCCGCATCAGTCAATCTTTATATTTTATCTATAATAGAGCTCTCATTACTCCTGTTTGTTTATCCAAGTTTTCCCCTTCCTCCTCCCCCCTTTGTTGGTCCTGTTCTACCTCTACTGGGACCTTAATTCACCAATTATATGAAAAGTTCTAATGTACTGAAGTTGTGGCAATCTATTTGGTTTATATGAATGAAAATATTTCAATGTAATATTCCGTTATGAATGCAAAATGTTTTCTTAGTTACTGCCTCACCGGCTTTTGATGTTTCTTTTCCTACTTTTTTGTTGCTTGATCTTTCTATTGCTCTTGCATTTAAAGTAATTTTGTCTTGCTGGAAAGAAAACTCTAAATTATCTTCATAAACATGGTGGAATTTCATTTGTGATGAACACAGAATTGCCAATGTTTCTTCTCTTTCCCTACCCCAGAAAATTAAGTCTGATCTATTGTGGTTACCTTTTACCTCCTATCTCTTTACATATCCACCTGCATCTCAGTCTCTATCTTAATTGCATTTCTCTTTCCTTTTATATATTAATTTCATATTTTATTTCCTTTTTCTTTTGTTTTTCTTTTCTCTTTCTTTCTCTTTCCCTTCCTTTCTTTTTCTTTTCTTTTTTCTCCTCCTCTTTCTTCCCTCTTTTTTCTTAAACTATTTGTATGTTTTCTTCCCATACATTAATTGTTATATTATACTTGTAATGTGTTAATTTGTTTAATGATGTTTTTTTATTTTCTCTAAAACTCAATCAAAATTATTAAACAAACAAAAAAAAAAGCAAGTTCATGCATCCACATTTTTTGTAACATGGCTTGATCTTTAATAGTCCATAATGAATGTCTTTGTTCGAATAACAAGGAAAAACATTGGAGCTACCGGGCTGTCTTGAGTGAGATCCTTAATTCTTGTGTATGCTTGTGTGCTATCTTAATCCAACTGTCACTGGAATAGAGTAGCTGGTAATCAAAGCTTTGATTTAATCCAGGCGACCTCCTACCTTTAAAATAGGCCTTGACCTTATTAGAAGTTCAAGGAAACAATCTGTTGCAAAATCAAACTTCTGCCCTACACCTGTATTGCCAATATCCATTTCGATTGAGTACTTAGTGGCAAAACAAGGACAAAGGCAGTAAATCCATCACAGCAGCTGCTAGATCTGAGATAAAGGTCTATCACTTTTGTCAGTGGTGTTGGCCCTGTATTGGAGCACACTTCTACTGAAGGGTATGTCTGGCTTGAAAATGGAGCTCACCAGTGTGGCCATTACCCTGGAAGGATCGTGCAATGAATACCACACCAACCCTGATAATCCATTCTTCTCACACAATCATGATGTCTGAGTAGGAATGCCAGCTTATATTGGGAATCGGTCTTATTGTAGCAGATCCATGGCTGCTCACTCCCTCAGACAACTAGCAATGTAAATTGGGGCGGTATTGCCTACCAACAGCCTAACGAGTTGGCAACAATGAAGCAATAAAAAGTGTCTTAATATTATCTGGTTCAAAGTTAGTGCTTGCCTACCTACAACGTATTCAATCAGAACATGCTGTCACAAATTATACAGTAATCAAAATCCTTTAATCGCAAAACGTTTGCCAACATTTATTATGATTTCCTCTGGAGAGTTACTCACCATGTACGATCACAGGATGGATGCGAAAAATGGACATTCACAAATGAGTGTGTAGTTAAGCAAGATACATTATAAACAGGGTGAGAGACGTAGATGGTGACAAGAGGGATGCAACAGGGAAATAAATATAGGATGTGGGAGAGGGGCTAGCAAGTGTACTGTGGTGAACAGGAAAGGCGAACATAAAAGAAGAGGAAATATTTTGAGAGCTATAAAATAAAATACTAATTACAGCACTAACAGCAAGAGGTTATTCAAAAGGTACAAAACTACAATGCCAGAAAAAGCTAATAGGTCCTCCTCATACCTTGCATATACTCACTATGTTGCAGTCCAACCACTGCTAAGACCACTTCCTCCTAGCCACCCGCATTCTGCATTGTCTAACTGGGTACCTTTTACGTGGTTCGGAGGACCCTGGCATGTGCCCATTTAGTTAGCATGATCATCTCTTTTTGGGGAAACAAAAGTGGAGGAATGTTGGCGGGATGGCTGGGGGGAATAATGTTGAATGAGAGGAAAATGTGGGAGGCATCATTGTTTTTACAGTGTCATAATGTCAAATCAACAGATAAATGAATTAAGATTTCTTTCTGATAAATTAGACATTTGTAATTTAAAAAGGCATGCCTTAATTTTTTTTAAACTTTCTCATGGAATGAAGATGTGAGTTGTACTTCATAATTGTTTTTCACACTTGGAAGTCCTTTTCAATATAAAAAGAAGAACACGTTTGCTGTTGGAAGGATGAATTGACATTTTTTAAACACATTGTAAAATGCTATCAGAAGAATGGCTTTGAGTTGCATTTCATTTCAACAGTTTTCGGAAAAATAATCGAAGCAATAGAAACATGAAGCAAGGAAAAAGCAATAATAAAAATGTGCTGATGTCGTACACATGTTTCTATTAAAAATTCTGCTGCTTCACCTTTTCTGAACAATTTGTCTTTTGTACCAGACGCTCATACCTCCAAGTAGCAATTTACTATAATGTCATTGACACGAGAGCCTTGAAACGTCAGTGTTGACGCATCATATGTTTTGCACAGTCTTTTCAGCTAACCTATGATCGTTTCACCTTTCAAAGTATTTATTTGTTACTATTGTATGACTGCGTTGGAGATTTCAGTTACAGAGCCAAACGCAATCAATTTTGGCAAAACGTTTAGCAGAAATTGACAATTTGCAAGGCGCTAAAGCCTAGTGTAGAGTGTTAAAACTTCTTGTTTAGCATTTCCTTACAAAAGATACTTGCGTATTTCCACAATTTTTCCTTTCTAATTATCAAAATCTTTAACAATTAATAAAGTATATATTTTTTTCTCAGACTGTATATTTATTCGCTGGGCTTCTTGGTAAGCAAAAATAGAGTTTCATATTTTTCTGACAAAATGTTTTACTCTGGTTAACACTGGCAACAAGGATGCATTGTATTTACAGTGTGGAGCACTATGTCGTAAGGTCCCAAGGTGTGTCAAAAATGTTGACCCATCTGTTCGACAGAGAGCGCAAAGGAATGTAAAGCATTTGCTGCCAAAGTGACACTAAGCTGATTTTAGGGTCATAAAGCAATCTTTATATGCCCGTAAATCAGCTTTGCAACACATTGAAGTGTGTGGCAAAGCCTCATAAAACGATGCATTGCCAAGAAATTTTTTTTTTCCAATACATCAAAAAGAAGAAATGGAGGAAGCTGCAAGAACAAGCAGTGAAGGCAACAACCCCAGCACCAGCCAAGATGTCCAGACAAAATCCCAAGGGAAGAGGAAGAGGAATTTCAGTAAGGAGGAGAACCATATATTAATAACTGTGGTGACCAAAATAGAACACCCTCTATTTGTCACCCATAAATTGACATCAGGGAAGAAAGAAGCCATTTGGCAATCCATAGTGGATAAGATTAACAGTGTAGGCCAAACAAAAAGGACAGTGCCAAGGTACAAGAAGCAATGGCATGATTATAAGTGCAGGACCAAGGAGAAACTGGCCAACAAACTGAAGGCTGCCATGCGGACCGGAGGAGGAGGACCTGAGGACCATGATGAGCTGGACTCCTTGGAGGAGCAGATGGTGTCAGTCATCCCAGCAGAGTTGATGGCAGGAGTGTGAGGACAGGGCAGTGCTGTGTTCGAGGACCAGGACGATCTACAGGGTAAGTGTCAACAAGGGACACTATGGTATAAACTATTATGCAGTGCAGCACAGCAAGACATTTTGCTGTGCTGCACTGCACTGTGTGCAAGGGAAAGGGCAGGAATCTCTCACATGTTAATTCATACATCACATATATCTAAGTTATTTTGTACATTGACATTTTGTACTGCCCAGTCCAGCTCTACCAAGTTTGTCAGTTCCATGTGTGATGTGCTGACCCAGTTCAGGTTGTCCTTTGAATACTGCGACTTGTAGTGTAAGGTATGACATGAGTGACCGGACTACAAGTCCCACAAAACAAAACAAACAACCTGTACTGTTGCAGCTCATCATGCATAGACCTAGGAAACCTGTCTAACCTGACTGTGATACTGATAATGCACACACCCTTGCACCATGAAACAAGTGTGTTTGTCTTGAAGCTACCCAGCCAAAAGTGGAGTGTACAGTAATGGAATGGAATGGGGTTGCCGGACAATTTACTTCTCACCTGATAGTGGATCCAAGTGTTGAGTATGTGAAGTATCTCCAAGTAGGAGCATGTGAAGACCATGTGTACAGTCACTACCATGAAACCGCATTGCACAAAGTTGTCCTGATGTGTTGAATGAGATCTCACAAGTGTTGCCTGCCATGTGAGAGACCACACTACCTCCTGTGTTGTACAAATTACTATTGTGTTTGGGAGTGAATGCAAGTGATGCATGTCATGAGTGTTTGTTGGAAGCAGATATGGTGTGTTAGCTTGGTGGACCCCTGGCAGTGTAGCGCCATGTAGGTCTGGTTTAACATTGAACTGGCAGTGAGTCTGAATTGGGAGCCATTGTAAATCAAGGAAGTGATGTGTGATGTGTGTGCTGCAAGGTAGCCTCAGTGATAGTCATACACTGACGTGTTTGATAGTGTCACACTTGTGTAGCAGCTGTGAAGGTATGCCGTTGAACAGGGCATTGGTGTACTTCATTCGACATGTGATGTGGGCCTGGGTGTCAAGAGGGAGGCATAAGTCAAAAGTCTGACTATCCTCCAGATGGCAAAGTAGGAGGATGCAAAACAGGGAAATATGAAGTGAGAGGATGAGCTAGGTGTCCGGGATAAGGGGCAGCTTTTGGGGATAGTTGGAGGATGAGGTACCTAGCCTCATCATGTGGACAGCCAGGGTAGGTACATGTTACAGAATATCATCACTACTATATGGTGACATTCAGCATGAGACATAGCTCTCACATATGGGTAGGCATGTTGGTCAGTTGCATATTGTAACAAATGTTGGATGGTGAAGGTGTCCCCTGATAGTCACTGTATGATCTGGGTGTATGATCTGGTTGTCAACAGCGTGTGAGAGTAAGTTCAGGCCCTGAGACTACATGATGATTGCCAGAGGAGTCATGTAGAGGTACAAGTGAGTGGGTTTGAGTAAAGAGATTTGTGATACTCTGAAGATGACCAACTTGGGCAATAATGAAAGGGTGTGAGCTTCAGTTGTTGCACATTGTTCTGAGCACTGGAGATGACTGTGTGTGCTTGGAAATCACAGGATTACACACACATACGTAAACCATGGTAAGTACATGCCTGTAAACATTATTGCAGTGAAGCAAGGCTGCTCACTGTGTAGAGTTGTGTGGTTGTGTGTCAAACATGAGCCCTAGCCCACATGAATGAACAAATTGCATGCAATCCACCACAACAAGGCATATTGGCGTGGTGTACTGTGTGAAAAGCAGAGTGCTTGCCAAAATATTATAGATGACTAAACTAACATCACTTTGACAGGAGTTGTGGGCTGACTAATGGCTAGCGGGAAGGCAGGCACCCTGATGACATAATGCACGGTTCTCAGTAGAAGTGTTAAGAAGTTAATCGTACATAAAAAAAGCTGTGATATAAAAATAAGCCAAGCAACATGGTAAATGTGGCCCTTACCTGCACTCGTGACAGCAAGCTGCATAACTGTGTTGCAAGGTGTGGTATGAAACAAAATGGGCCCCTTGTCACCAAGACTGTGTTACCAAAATACAGATATTGCAATGTGGAAGGCAATAACAGTACAACTTGTCCTCATGTACTGTGAGTAACACATCTATGTGTATCATAAAGTTAATGAAAATAAACTCTGTTTGCCACCAAAATTACTAATGTCAATATCTATCATAGATCATCATTTACACATGAAAATTTCTTGCAGAGGGACAAATAACACCGCCTGTCCAGTAGCCTGTCCTGGGTGACCAACCTGTTGGTGATGACATCCTGCCCTCCATTGAAAATTACACCTTCCAGCAACTCCTGGACTCCATAGAATTTCCTTCTCCGGACATGGCAAGGGATGTCAGTGTCGCAGGGTGTCCAGAGGAACTGCCACCCACAGGACATACTCATTCTGCCAGTCCAAGCCCAGCTGCAGGCTCCGAGGACCCCCCAAGTTGCCTTCCAAAGGTGAGCGGAAGGAGTCCAGCAGCGGATGGTTGATGTGGTGCAGTTGGAGAAGGGGACCATGGAGGGCAGCCTGAAGGGAGTCTGTAGATGCCTCAGTCCAATTAAGGATACATCTGAGGCAATTACAGGCACCTACCCTTGGCTCCATAGCATGAATAAGTTTCCTAGCTGACATTGCTGATGTCATGAGGGAGAAGCAAGAGCAACAGGCCTCACCATCTGGCTCCAGTGAGGTTGCCACCAAGCTGGGGACCATCATCAACATCATGTCATCTATGGGGCACAAATTGGACTCCTACATAACAACTATGGATGCCCTCCATAGCGACATTGTTGCTTTGTTGAGAGGCCATCAGTCCCTTTTCAGTGCTGTGCTGCCTACCTTGGAGGAGGAGCCACTTCTTCTGCCCCAGACGTGCTTGTGCCTAAGATGCCTCCCACACAAACTTTACCAACTGCAGGTAAGGCAACAACACCCATCAGTGAGAAAGATGAGGACTTCATCAGTTTCCGTCAGCAAACTGCCAGATAACATTTGGCTGTGCTCCCTGACCAGTTTCCCAGGGGTCCTGTGTCTTTCATCATGCCACCCCCTTTGTCACACAGTACTGTAACTTATTGTTTGTGCACCTGTTAATCTTTTCCACTTGTGGATTTTTTAAGAGGCCTACCTTCCCTAATGGCAAGTTGTACCTCCTCACCCAAATTCACCTCACCTCTACATGTTGCATGACATGTCTCCTACAGGGACTCTGTTTGGACATCACAATCGTGTCATGTTTGACAGCTTTGTCTTTCACTTTGTAAGTTTTACATTGATGGTTTTATATGCAGGAAATATGGCCATTTTACACCATAAAACTGGTGATCTTGTGTACACATTTGCAATTGCACTATGTGATTTTCTTTGCTGAGCAACATGTGTGTAGTATTGTTATTCTATGCATAAACTCAAAAAATTTAGTTATAAAAGAAAAACCTGCTGATCTATCACGTTAGTTACGTATTTCAATATGGCTTTATACCTATGTGTATAGGTATACACTGGCAGTATGACTGAGACATAGGTGTGTTTTGTACAGTTCGTATTACATTGTTACCCAATATGAATATTTCCACATGAATGGGGACTACACTTACATTGCATGCCACAATCATACTTTGCAACTACTTCATCCAGTGTTTGATCACACACCAATGATTTTGTGGAACTTTAACTGATTCAGAGACTAGGTACACTATTGAGGAGACACTAATCTCACACTTATTTATACTGCACCCTTTGTACTCATATTGGCTTGTCTTGTATAGCACTTGATTTGTGTCTTGATTAGTTAACCAGTGCAGATAAAGTAGTTCCGTCCATTCACACAGTGTGTGATGACATATTCTGCTACTACTGCCATTGCAGGATTAGGGGCGGAATGACAGAAAGGAATATAATTGTGCACACATTGCAGTACATTGTTCCCACTATGTGCCCATGACGCTAGGGGCCAGATAATCTGCTAAATGGCAAAGTGCAGCACAGCAAGTCACCTTGTTGTGTGGCACTGAGTCAATGGAATAGGGCAGGAGTGCACAATATTTGAATCTATATGACACATTTCTGTCCTTTTAGCCTGCATTGGTACACAATGGGATGCCTAGCAAAAACAAATGTTGCATGATGGACCTCACAGTAGTGAAAAACAAATTTAGGAATTTGGCACTATCAGCCTGATCGGCTACCTAGAGCCTACCTGAGGGGTGGCTTATATGTAATCAAAGGGGAGTTTAAGGCTTGGCAAGAGGGTTTTAATGCTAAATCAACATCGCAGTTTAAAACTGCATTCAGGATGCAATGGCAGGCCTGAAACATGTTTTAAAGTGCTTCTTAAGTGGGTGGCACAATAAGTGCTGCAAGTTCACTGGTAGTAATTTAGGGCAGATCATGGGCCGGATTCACAGAACTAACTTAAGACAAAATCCTAAACTTACTACCATTTTGGTCTTCACAGAAGGCACTTACTCATTTTAGTATTCACAGAAGGCACTTACTCATTTCGGTATTCACAGAAGTTAGGAGTCCTAACTTTAGGAATCCTAAATGCCTTCTGTGAATACCGAAAGTCTTAAAATTAGGATTTTTCTCAGTTTAGTAGTAGTATAGTTAGGACTCCTAACTTTAGGACTCCTAAATGCCTTCTGTGAATACCAAAAGTCTTAAAATTAGGATTTTTCTCAATTTAGTAGTCCTAAATCTAATTTTAGGACTACTAAATTGAGAAAAATCCTAATTTTAAGACTTTCGGTATTCACAGAAGGCATTTAGGAGTCCTAAAGTTAGGAGTCCTAACTATACTACTACTAAACTGAGAAAAATCCTAATTTTAAGGCTTTCGGTATTCACAGAAGGCATTTAGGAGTCTTAAAGTTAGGAGTCCTAAACATAGGACTACTAAATTGAGAAAAATCCTAATTTTAAGACTTTCGGTATTCACAGAAGGCATTTAGGAGTCCTAAAGTTAGGAGTCCTAACTATACTACTACTAAACTGAGAAAAATTCTAACTTCTGTGAATACCGAAATGAGTAAGTGCCTTCTGTGAATACCAAAATGAGTAAGTGCCTTCTGTGAATACCAAAATGGTAGTAAGTTTAGGATTTTGTCTTAAGTTAGTTCTGTGAATCGGGCCCTTTGTCTTTAACATGTACACAGTGCGAGCAACACATATAATACAGTAAGCACTACAGACTTACACTATGAATGCCAAATTACATTAGAAAGCCTACCCCAGTCCAGTCCAGTACCAATTCATGAAGAGCCATTTCTATGACAGGCTACCTGTGTGCAGATAGCAGGCTGTGCAGGTCAGTAGTCTCACATGCGCATCCCACACACATGCGTCTGTTCACATGTTCACATATAACTAGACCAGCAGTGGCATTATCTTAAAAAGCAGACACTGATGATTAGCATGTTCAGTCCAATTACATTGAACTTATTGTGTGTGAAACTTAGGTAGTGAGACTGTCATGTGTCGCGGTTAGGCCTAGAGGAAATCACTGCCATTTTGCATGCACATGTTTTTCTAAGTTGCCTTGGTTTTCACACAATGACGCTTGACACACATTTGCTTGATTGACAGTGAGGATTAATCCATGAAACTATACTTGCTTACAAATTCATCGTTGCTAGAACACTATCACGGCACCATGAACATTCTGTACAAGATCTGAATATACATTGTGCTAATGCGGTTGTTTGTTGTTCGTCCATGTGACAACATAGCTATCTATAGAATATAAACAATGGCAGTCTGACTAGAATCTGGGCTCACGGCAAGGATGCTTTTTGATATAAATAAACAAACATTTCCTTTGGGCAAGAGGAGCACTTGCTGTCATTTGCTAGGTCACTGTACGCTGGATTCTCAGCCAAGCTGCCTGCCATTCACTCTGCAAAGAGGGATGTCCAATTTGTGACCACGCCAGGGACCTACATACTTTTTAAACCTAGACATTTTCAACTGATGACACGAAGCAATAAAATCTACCTCAAAGGTGAAATATGGAAAGAGGAGAAAGCTCAATATTTCAGTGTAATATATTAACACATAGGGGCATTTTATTAAAAGGCAGCGATAATTATCGCTAAGCGCGCTTAGCGCGATTTTTAATATCGCTGGATTACATCGCAGAGTTAGTGCGTTATCATCAACGTCTAACTCCAAAGCGATAAAAAATCCAGTGAAAGCAGCGAAATGCCTGAATATCACTGAAAATCTAGCGATAAAAAAGCAGCGATAGGGAAATCGTTGCTAATATGCCATGGTGGACTTATCCTGACAATGCACCTGCCATTGACAAGATGGCTAAATCCAGTTTTAATCAGGGGTTAAAAACCTGCGTTCATAGTGGTTTAGCGCGAATTTTGTCATCGCGGGACAACATTGGTAATACAGCGAAGTGCTGTTAGCGACTTTTTACATGTTATTTTGGTTAGGAACGCCTACCCTGCATGTCATAAGCGATAAATATCGCTGACATGCAATGCGATAGTAAAAGTGACAGCTAACGCGTGAAAGCGTGCGCTAACGCATGTTAGCACAGCCTTGATAATAGGGCGATGAAAATATCGCCGCTTTTTCGGCAACAAGTGCCACAAAAGCGGCGATATGGCCCTTGATTATATGCCCCATAATCTTTATTCAGTACACAAGCATCAGAGTGAAAATCAATTCATATTCTATCCAAAGCGCTGAATTAAATCCTTAAGGAAGTGTTTAATTTTCGTCTCATGAGATTTAACATATATAATCCAAATATCCTAAAATTCAAAGAATATTTATGGACAATTTTGATGCAGTCCTGCTTGTGTAACTGCACGCCACATACATATAGGCAGTAGAATATTTTCACACATGAGTATCTTTTAATTCACAAAAAATGCAAAACTGCTTCTGGGTCTGATTTACCTTTTGGCAGTCAACCCGTCCTCCATGTGGGCAACGGAGTATAATACTACATTGCCATGATGGCGGTACCAACTTCCAAATTTTGAACTATCGGTGAGCCTGGACATTTTCTTTTTTTTTTTCTTTTTTTCGGATCTTTTTTTTTTTTTTTTGGTATATGTTTATTGAGAAGTACATGTCAGTTTATAAACAATACATAAAAAAGGGAGTATAAACAAATCAAATTATGGCCACACAATAAATTACTATGAAATGTTACCTTCTCAGATTTTTAAATATAAAAAGGATAATACAGATATCAAAAGATGCAATAGTTGAGGTACTCATAAAACCTGGAAACGAAGAAATAGGAAAGGTGGACTAGGGAGAAGATGATAAAGATAGTATACAGTATGTAGTAAACCATGTATTATAGATAGTTGGAAGATAGTAGCGATAATATCATACAAATATATTATTTCAAGTCAAGATATTCCCACTAACTCAACAATTTCAAATAGGTGAACAGTAAGTCCTAATTCAAATAACAGTGTTAGTGGCTACAGCATCAACAGTCCTAATGATAACATCAACAGCATGAATATAAATAATGATGGTAATGAATTAATAAGGAAATGAAAACAGAAGTAATTCACTTATTGTAGTTCTTAACTAGAAGAAAAATCTGAAATATTACCAGAAATAGAACATTTATTAGCTAGAAAGGGGTTCCAAATTTGGATGAAAATTGCAACATTGTCCTGCAATCTATAAATGAGTTTTTCATATGATGCTATTTTATACATTTCAATAAGCCATTCGTCATATGTAGGGCATTGTGGTGTTCTCCAATGTCTTAATATACAAATTTTTCCTACAGTGAGTGCAATAGCTATCAATCGTCTTGTGTGGTTTGTGAGATTTGGGAGATCAGTAACATCATGTAATAGAACTAATTTTTCCGTTAAAGGAATGGACACTTGTATAGCTCTGTGTAGAGAGGCAGTTATGGAAGACCAATATTCCTTCAAAATTGGGCATCGGAATAAAATGTGTAGTATATCGCAGTCCTCCTCTGGGCACCTCCAACAGGTAGATCGATGTAGTAAACCTGCTGACTTGAGTTTTTGTGGTGACCAGTACCAGTTATGAAGAATTTTGAAAAGAGTAAATTTCATTCTGGCCTCTCTGATACCCTTATCCATGTTCATAATAATATCCTCCCATTCCTCATCGGAATAAGCTACAGTAATTAACCCTTGCCATTTGACATGGAGCTGTGCAAGTAATGGGTATGAGTGTAATTTATGCACTATGAGATTATAAAATCCAGAGACTGCGCCTTTGAATTTCCCCCAAATTTGTAAGTATTGTAATACTGGGGAATCCTCAACTATCCAAGGAAATGGTCCTAGTCTACGAAATAGGGCTTGTTTTAGTTGTAAGTATTTCCCCTCTTGGGAGGCAGGGAGTTGAAATTCTATCTTAAGCATTTCAAAAGTTTTAAGCTCACCTTCTAAAGTGAGGAGCCTGGACATTTTCAATCATTGCAGGAATCGCTATGAAGGTGGTGTCTACCAATGCATTGCAACCGTGCTGAACGGCTCCAGCAAACATGATGGAAGTGTACGGCAAAGTTACCATATTTTTTATTTTCATAAAGAAATTACCAAAGTGGGATTTTTATTTTGAAAAAAAAACGTGGTCAGTGAGACAGTTAAACACAGTGCCCTTTGCTGCCAGTTCTTTCTGGCAGTGACGGCTGTTGGAAAATTACTCTTTGTTCACCCATCTAAATGAGGTTGTCAGACATATAGCCAATCCTCTAATAGCTCTTACTCCGTCAGGCTATTGGAGAAGTTTGACCAGGGTGGAGATGGAGTAGTCTCTGCTGTCGCCAAAGTATGGTCCACCTAAATCAAAATCAGGCAGGTGTACCATAATGTTGAAGTAAAGAGAACACTGTCACTGTTACAATGGAGTTTCTTCTTAACCAACATTTAAATCAGGCCCGTTGACTGTTTCAGCTGCTGGGAACACTCCTGGAAATCTCTGTGATTTCCATCTGAGTCTGAAATGAATGACTCATCTTGCTACTGCATTTGTTGTCGGCAAGCTGTCGGGGAGAGCCGTGGCACTTCTGGTCGCCGCTGGGGGACTCCAATCCCCATAATCCCTCTCACCATCTGGGACACCGTCCTCATGTTTAAAAGCGCGCCACTACCTAACTGCACCTAGGGCCCATATCGCTGCATTTGATGTCTGATAGCTGTTGGGGAAGATCCGTGGCAGTTCTGGTCTCTGCTGGGGGACTCCAATCCCCATAATCCCTATCATCATCTGGGACACCATCCACATGCTTGAAAGTGCACTTCAGTCCCACTGCACGGGACGCGCCCTGCCAAGAGCTAGCCCGTCTGCACACGCCAGCAGCCCGAAGAGGCTGGGCTGGGCCCCCACTCTTTGGCCCAAAGGTCACTGAGCTTAAACAATTATTACATACTGTAACTATATGGGAAAATGAAAGATGGGGTGAGTGCCCCTGGTGGTGATACAATCCCTACCATTGACTCTTTTTTAATTAGGGCAGTTGGGATCATTGCTAAAGAAATTCAACTGATGGAAAGAACACTCTCTCTTGAGATAGCAAAGAGTGACTTGGGTGTGCCCTCCCCCCATGGTGACAATGTGATGGTTGAATCCCCACTGTCAGACTTAATTCCTGTGCCAGCTGGTTCTCTGCCAGCGCTAATTGAGGATTCTTCAGATGTAATTCTCTCTTCTGCTGGGCCCCCAGTTAAAAAAAAAGAGGTGGAGGGGAAAAGAAGATGATGTCAAGTTGCAAGGAGGCAGCTGCAAACTCAGTCATGGTGGATGCTCCCCAAGCTGAAATAGCCCTGGGCATGCTCCTTCCAAAGTTTGAGCTTTTGCTAAAGGGATTATTGGCACCGCTATTAGAGGATCTTGAGGGGATTGAGACAAAGTTATCTTGCCATGTAAATCACAGCCTCTGTGTTTTAAAGGGGGTTGTCAATCCTGAGGTATTGTCCGTTGCACCTCAAGGCTCCGGTAGGAGCATAGAGGGAATGTGCAGTGACCTCACGGTGGCAGGGGGGTGTTCGGGCTCACAAGTGATGCCAGAAGGGCCAAACTCTATTTTGCCGGTTGTAACGCCACCGATGCAGGTGAGGGGAGAAGGGCCCCCTGAGGTCCACATGCTAATACATTAAATAGCAAGAGGGTTGTGCAGCAGTGCACGACTAAGGAGCAGTACCTATCCAACCCCATTACATTGCTCACGCCAAGGGGGTAGTAACACTTTGCTACATCTTTTTCCTGAATCAGCACCGCTTGTAGGGTTTTTAAATGGTGTACCCCCTATTAAAGTGGACATAAGTGAAACAATGGCTAATCTCATCTGCAAGGTAAAACATTGGTGTGATCACACCTTAGTCGAATGGGCTACTTTTGTCACCTCACATAATTATGGCAAGAAGATTTGGCTGGGTAGGCTGTAAAGGGAAACATATTGAAGGAGATTGTGTTGTAGTTAACCTAAGGCACCCCTAGGTTTGCAAACAATCTAATTTAGATTCCCTCGAAAACCCTTTGTACCTGTTGGCGCTGGAGCTAGTATTTGCGAACAACTTGATCCTATTGGTGATAAAACTTTATCACTCATTTGTAAGAGATGCATCAACACAACATCTTGTCCACTTACGTGTTTTGGGGAATTTAGGGGAGAAAAAGACCACTCCATGCCAGGTTCTATTGCTTGGTGATTTTAATATGCGTCTGGGTCAGCAAGGTTGTGCCCTAGATGAAGGGTCCTTTGATGTTAGCCCCAATGCAGTGCATTTTGAACGTACAGCGCATGGTGATTTGTTGGAGAACATCATGACGAGTAATAATTTACACTATACTGAGCACATGTGAGAGGGTAAAGCAATTCCATCCTTCACTGTAGGTCTGTCAATCTACTGTTGATTTCATTATTGTGTCGCTCCCACTTGCCTCTTTAGTAAAGTGCATGAAGACCGAATAGAACCACTTTAGTGACCATAACCCCAAATAGCTAGATCTGACCCGGGGGCTAGAATTAGCAGGAAATGTAGGGAAAAGTCCCCTCAAGCATGATGATAGCACCAAAGATCAGGCACGGAGACTCAGGAGGAATAGCGTGATCCACAAGGTCTTCTTAGAGAATCTTTATGTAGCGAATAGGAAGGATATTGCTTTGTGCCAAGAGAATGTCACACAGGAAGCTGAGGTTTTGAGTGCCTTTAAGAGGCTATGTGGGCAGATTTAATTGAATCTCATTACCCAGGTAAGAAAGGGCAAAGTTGGGTAGGACAAATGGTTTGATGGTAATTGCACCAGGGCAAATTTGTTAGCTGCCCTGAAACATACGTTAAAGGATGAGAACAACATAAGGGAATGTAGGAAATAGGTGTATAAATCAGCGAGCCTATTGCACAAAAAAGAATTAATGGAACAAGCCTGGGAGGAGCTCTGCAACCCACTGTCCTACATAACAGTGCCACATTTTGGGAAATTGTGAATAGACAATTTTTTCTTGGACCGGGAACTCTAGTTTAGACTGCAATATCACCCCTGATAGATGGGTTTTACACTTTCATGGGTTGTACAGTAGGGTATGGGGGGAGTGAGATACTGCCTGGGAGGTAGGTAAATATATTTCCCCATTGACCTTTAGTGAGGGGGGAGGGGTGTGAGGCCATTCTAGGTATGATGGGGAGTGGAATCCCCAGGCTTGGATGGGGTCCCTGCAGAACTTTATAAGACCGACTCCAAAACCTGGTCCAGAATTTTTGCACATGTATTTAATGCAGCATGTGAGGAAGGCATCCCCCTGTCTTGGTCTAAATCGATCATCATGCCCATATTCAAAAAGGGATCAAGGGATGACCCGCTATGTTATCCTCCCATCTCCCTTATTGATTCTGGGGCACAAATCATGGGGATGGTACTGCTGGATAGACTAAAAACTTGTCTAGACAGCAGTAATGTAATCTTGGACCTTCAATATGGCTTCAGGCAGGGTAGAAGGACATTGGACCAGTGTTGTAATCTGCAGATGATTGTTGGTAAATACACCATAGCAAAGGGGGGTGCCTCTATTTGGCCTTTACCTCAGCATTTGATGGGGTGAATAGATGCAAATGCTGGCCCTTACTCATTGAGATGGGATAGAGTTTAACCTAGTGGCTTTTTTACACAACCTTCCGTGTAATCTTTCGGCCTCAGCTAGGCATAATGAGGATGGTAGCTTTTCTGCCCCTTGGACTGTCCAAAGGAGGGCAGCTAGGGGTGTATTTTAGTCCCTCTGCTATTCACCCTTCACATTAACTAACTAAGGGTTGTTTTAACATCTGCCAGTAAGGATATTCCTAGGGCAGGATCAAAACTAATTCCCGCATTGTTGTATGCAGACAATGCTGTTTTGATTGCAAGGACTCCGGTGGGTCTTCAATGTCTTTTAGACACCTTTATTGACTTTAAGGACTCACTGGGCCTTTCAACAAAGTATGCTAAATTGCATACAATGATGGTTGGGTCTTGCGAGATAGATTAGAATAAATTGTTTGGTGATGGGGTGGAATTAACCAAAATAGCCTCCTTCCTGTTTTTGTTTTTTTTTGTATTATGATAGAGGGACTTGGACACACCAAAAGAACTTGAAAAAGACCATTAGATTGAGAGTAGTGGCTGAAACAATGGTTTTTGCAAATACGCGGTTCTGGTGCTTGTCAAGGTCTATTGAGAAAACTGCATCCCGATAGCAAGCTATAGTGCAATATGTGGGTGTATAAGGAGGCCATAGAGCTCCAAGTAATAGAAAGTATTTTTGGGAGAAGGCTCCTGGTGGTTCCTGTAAGCACCTCATCTTTTGTGGTACATGCACAAATAGGGCTAGGATACCTCTCAGATCACATTGCACTGGATCCCGTAATGAGCTGGCTTAGAATCTAGGTTAATCCTGCACTTGTATTTAACCAGCTAGTGTTTGATGATTGTAGAGTGCTTGAGGGTGCACTCTCTATCCCTTGGCTGAGGTACGTTCGAAATATATTGGAGAGGGTGGGTCCTCCAGAGTTATTTGAGAATACTAAAACCTTGAGGAAAGGGACCTGCCGGAGATAAAGAATTTGCCACTCTTAATCAGCAAAGCAGCAAGAGAGGGGAGGTAACTGGCTAAACCATCAGTGAGGCCATATATTCTACTGACGATGCACTCACTAGGTGAACCATATTTGGAGACAGTCAATAATCTTCATCATCGCTTCCTCCTGACAAGATTTAGGCTAAACCTAATTCCCTGGCCTCTATCTGTCCCAAAAGGCTTTCACAAAATTGAGGAGATAAAACCCTGGGCCTCATTTATGAGAAGTGATGCATCGCTGCGTGAAAGCAGCGATGCATCACTTCTCAGTGCGTCCTCCTTGCGACATGATGGATGCGTCATATTTACTGTATGACGCATCATGTCGCAAGGAGTTACTGATCCGTCAGTATTTCTGACGTATCTGTAGGCGCAAAAGTGACACATTGCTGGAGTGTGTCACAAAAGTGACACAACTCCAGCAATATGTCCTTTCACATGGGGCAAGCCCCCTGTGAAAGGGACTGCGTCAGTCTTACGTCTGCTGTGAGGCATAAGATATTGACGCATTTGCACCCTAAAAGTGGTGCAGTGAAATCTCGTAGATTTCACTGCGTCATTTCTACGAGGCTTACTTACGTGGGAACGCCCACCCTGCATACATTATACCTGACGCAGGTATAATGTAGCGCAGGGGTTTACAAAGTGACACATCTGCTTAGATGTGTCACTTTGTAAATAGGGTCAACAGGAGACATGTTTTACGCTGCCGATGCGTCACAAAAAGTGACGCAACGGAAGCACAAAACTCTCGCAAGGCCTCATAAATAAGGCCCCCTGTCTTTGTGACAATTTCTCCCAACAAAATACTTAGGGGTTGATAAGGATGGCAGGCGGATTGTCACCACCGGCTCGGCAGTGGCAATCCCTCCGCCATCGCAAAATGATGATATATATATCACATATTATAATGGCAGGTGTATCGGTGTGGACGCAAAGTGCGTCTGCCGCTTTTCCGCTGGGCAGCAATCGTTCCGATTGCTGGCCGGGCAGACTTGGACCACAATATGGTGGCGGTGCCTAGCAGGCACCACCATCCCTATTAGGTTGTGTGGCATTCAAGGCCTTTCCATGGCGGCGATGCCGCCATGGAAAGGTTGGCGGGGATTTACTTTGGGGGCCCGTTGCGGGCCCCAGGGCGGGTGGGGGGTTTATCCCAAAGCGCTTTACCTTACTCCTGTATTTATTCTGACTTCTTTTTGTTGCTTTTCTGACTCTTGGCTCTTTACCACTGCTGAACAGTGCTATAGTGCATTTGTGATCTCCTGTAAACTTGGTAAGATTGGTCTACACCCGTTTGTCATAATTAATTTACCAGTAAGCCCCCTGTACAGTAGTATCCTATATACCCATGGCCTGTAAATTAAATGCTACAAGTAAGCCTGCAGCGCTATTTCCGCCACCCACAGAGGTAGCCTTTTAAATGTTACTCAGCCTTCTTCCACTGCAGGGCCTGCGTGTGCAGTTTACTGCCATAGTGACGTGGCATTTAACGTGTTTGCCAAGTCTGAAACTCCCCTTTTACTACATGTAGGTCACCCCTGAGATAGGCCTCAGGGAGCCCTATGGGCATGCTGCTATGTAGGTAAAAGGTAGGACATGTGCCCTTGTTGTGTGGCATGTCCTGGTAGTCAAGGGTCAAGACTGATTTGCATATGGCTGGGTCCAAACTGGGGTGGCGTAGTGGGCAAAAGAACAATGGATTTAACCCAGATCTTTTGACTGGGGGAGAATGTTTTTATTGTCAGTATTCCGTCAATCATTTGTTTGCTGTAACACTTGTCCTGGTAGTGGCAAACAGCATATTTGGTTTCTCACTACTGTGAGGCTGCGCCTGTCATAGGCTTGCATTGAGAATTCCCTGATATTTGTTTCAGTGGTAATTTCTAATCTGGAAGTAGTAGCATTGCCATGTTTGGTATGTTTGGAATAGTGGTGATAAATCCTGCTTATTGGTGAAAGCGGATTTGTTATTAATATTTTATAAATGAAACTTTTAGAAGTGGGCATTTCTGTGTGCCTATGACTATTTGTTCTTTGCAGCCCGACTCCAAACACCTGCTTTGTGCACTCACTCTAGACAGTCACAGAGGGAACTGTGGTGTGCCCTGCATATCCTGATGAGTCTTCATGGGCTAGAGCGGCGGGAGGTGTTGTCACCTGTACCTGAATAGGGCTGTGCCTGCCTTTCACAAGGCTGTCTCTGCCCCCCTTTAGTTTCTCTGGAGCCAGGGCTGGGGATAAAATGGGGGTGTTGTGCACTTCTAAAAAGTTTGAAGTTACCTCCAGAAGAAAGACTGTGTGAGTATAAGTGCAGAGGCTGTGACCCCATGTTTTTAGACACTGCGTGGGACTTTTAATTAGACACTGCAAGCTCTACATACTACACATTGCCAGGGAACTGCAGTGCTGCCAGTAGAAACCGCCATCTGAACTGCTTGCTTTACTGTGCTGACCTGCCAGCCTGTTGGGCTGCATTCCTGGCCTCTTACAATTTTCAGACAACTATAAAAATGCCAAGATAGCTCCTGTGATTAATGTTCTTCCAAGAGAAAGATCAGAAGTTTGTCTAGTGGAGGTTTTGACTCATCGAAAGGAAGCACAGAGGGTTAATATGCCTGCTGCAAAGCACATGTACCATTCAGATCACTAACTGCATATCATTTAAATAGGTCAGTGGGTTACTGCTTTTGTCTGAGAGAATTCTTTGTTACTTGCAGCTTATACGTTTTCATCCTAGCATATTACAGTGAGCTATTAACTGTCATCAAAGAGCCTCATGCAAACTGTAAGGTGTAGATTAGAGTGTTATGATTTTTCCCCAGAATTTTATTATCCTAATGTTGGAAATTGTGTTGATTTGGATAGAAATTAATTCTGATTATTTACCCCTTCGGTGCTCAGGACTGCCCCGGGCGTCATACGTCACGGTGGGCGTGTGCGGAGGACGGCCGAAGGCCATCCAAATCCCGCCTGCTCATTAATTCTCCCGCACAGCGGGAGAATTCGTACAACCGCCGAAGGGGTTAAAGAGAACCTCCAACAATGTTGTTACATTCTGAGTTTGTGCTTCTCCAGACCAAGCACTTTTAAGCTATACTGTCTTCAAGTATTGATGACCTGTGACTCCTATACCTTGTTGTCTTCTGTCTTGTGTAACATTTCCTATACATTGATTTACAGACCTATGATTGACTGTCTCTGTGCAGTGTGTGTGATGTAAAGTGCACCCTACACTGGGATGAGTGGAGGTGGTGCTATAAAACAAATTAATTGCACCTGAGAGAGAGTGGTTATAGAGGGTGGTAGTGATGGAATCCATGGCAAAGGTGGTCATTGGTGGGTGCCAATAAACATTGTCGCACTGGGTGCCACCATCTCTAAATATCAAAAGACCACAAAACTTCCTTCACATAAGTACTTCGATTGTAGGCAATATGTCCATAGAATTAGGCACACCCACAGACCAAGAGAATTATAAAAAATTAATTAATTTATTGTATTGATTTATCAAAATATATCATTTTCATATTGCGCTTTTTTCTTGTTCATTATTTAACTGAATGTTATATTGTATTTTGTTATTTATTGTCTTGTAGATCTTTTTTATTGCTTCTTTTGTTTGCAGATTTTGGTCTTTCCATGTATTCTCATTTATTGATTTTGTAATCATGATGTGTGCTGGGCCAGGTTGTGTTTTACATTACTATTGTGTTATTCTTTGTACTATATACAAAAAGAAAAAATTGATATATTATTATCCGTATGAAAATGATATATTTTGATAAATCAATGCAATAAATTAATATTTTTTTTTATAATTCTCTTGGTCTGTGGGTGTGCCTAAGTCTATGGACATATTGCCTACAATCGAAGTACTTATGTGAAGGAAGTTTTGTGTTTTTTTTATATTTATCATTTCCCTGATAACTTCCTCACCTATTTAACTTTTTCAGGGTCCCTCTTCTGTAGTTTTGTTAGCTACCAGCTCTAAAGCCAGCCCAGCAAGAATGCATGCACCAATTTGCCTGGAAGTAGGCATTCAAAGACCCCTCATAGGACGTGCATAAATGGACGTATTACATAGCATCAGTGCATGCCTCAATAAGCTCAGAATTAACTACTTCCCGTGTTTTAACCTCCTCTATGCTCATGACGGAATGGTTCCATCATGAGCAAAAGTTCTAGTGTGCTCATGACGGAACCATTCCATCATGAGCACATACTCAGGAAATCCCTCTACTGCAGACAGCAGAGGGATTTCCCATTTTTTGCCTGGGGAGGTGGGGAAGAGCTTCCCCAACCTCCCCAGGCATATTTTGGAATTTCATTGCAATAACGATCGCGCGCATGGCGCACGATCGTCTTTGCAACTAAATCGAAACTGAAACTTAGTTTCAGTTTCTCCGTTTCGGTGCTTGTCAGGCTATCTCAGCCCCCCGAGCACCGAAAAGATGGGAGAGGTAGCATTGGAAAGGAGAGAATCTCCCCTTTCCAATGGTACCCTTCCCTAGTGGATCCCTGCTTGGGGATCACCCCAGGAGGGCGATCCCCAAGCAAGGATCCACCCACTAGCGCCAGGGATGAGGGGCGGCCCCATGGGCAAGGGCCTTTGCTCCCCCATATTTGTTTGGCCACAAAAGTCTTTCTCACCCCCATCGGGGGTAGATGGGGTCAGTGGCCCCCATTCTGCCCCCCTGGGGGGCGGAAAGCCCACTAGAAACCAGGAATTTCTTTTTAATTGACATTGGGGAGGGGGCTACCCAAAAAGGGCATGGCAATGCCCCCAACCGCCCAAAGAAATGTCAGTCTTTCTGCCCCCCAGGGGGCAGTAGCCCCCAATCAGCCCCCCAGGTCGTCAGAAAGCCCACTAGAAACCAGGGATTGTTTTTTATTGACGTTGGGGTGGGGGCTGCCCAAAAAGGGCATAGCAATGCCCCCAAACCCCCCAAAAAATGCAACAGTATTTCTGCTCCTCCAGGGGTAGAAGGGGGCAATAGCCCCTAATCTGCCCCCGGGGGGGCAGATAGCCCACTAGGCACAAGGGTTTTTTTTTATAATGCAGAGGTGGGGGCTGCCCAGAATGGGCATGATAATGTCCCCACCCCAAAAACAATTCCCCCAGTCTTTATGCCCCTCCCTGGAGGCATATTGGGGCAATACCCCCTTATCTGCCCCTCCGGGGGATAAAAAGCACTCTAGGCCTCAGGATTTTTTTTTATTCAGGTTTGAGGTCAGCCCAGAATGGGCATGCCAATGCCCACACCTCCCCCAAAAATGCCACAGTCTTTCTGCTCCCCCGAGGGATGGATGAGGGCAGTGGCCCCTGATCTGCCCCCGGGGGGCAGAAAGCCCACTAGGCGCCAGCGATTATGCTGGCTTTTTTATGCATGGGGGTGGGGGCTGCCCAGAATGGGCATACCAATTCCACCACCCACCAAAAACATAGCCACAGTCTTTCTGCCCCCCGTTGGGGGCATATCAGGGCAACCCCCCCCCTGATTCCCCCCAGGGCGGCAGAAAGCCCACTAGGCACAGACTTGTTTTTAGCAATGTGCCTACCTGTGGATTTTGGGCCCTAGCACAGCCGGAACATAGGGAAACCTAGCAAACCTGTACATATTTTTAAACTAGACACCAAGGGGAATCCATGATCGGGTGACTTATGTGCCTTTCACCAAGTTCTGTTGCCCAGAATCCCTTGCGAACCTCAAACTTAGTTTAAATAAAACACATTTTCCTCACATTTGTGTGATGGAAAGTTCTGGGATCTGTGTGGATCGACAAAATTCCACCCACACCGCATTCCCCAAAGTCCTCTGAGAAAAATGGTACCTTGCTTGTGTGGGTAGGCCTAGTGTCTGCAACAGGAAACGGCCCAAAACGCAATGTGGACACATCACATTTTACAGTGAAAACTGACACTATTTTTCAAAGTGCCTAGCTGTTGATATTGAACCCTAGCTCTGCCGGCAACTAGGGAAACCTAGCAAACCTATACATTTTTTAAAACTAGACACGCAGGGGAATCCAGGATGGGTTGACTTGACTGGCTCTCTCCAGGTTATGTTACCAAGAATCCCTTGCAAACCTCAAACTTTGAAAAAAAAAAAACACATTTTCCTCAAATTTCAGTGGTGGAAAGTTTTGGAATCTGCGTGGATCCACAAAATTCCACCCACCCCACATTCCCCAAAGTCTTCCGAGAAAAATGGTACCTCACTTGTGAGGGTAGGCCTAGTCCCCGCGACAGGAAACGGCCCAAAACGCAACATGGACACAACACATTTTTACAGTGAAAACTGACCTTTTTTTTGCAAAGTGCCTAGCTGTAGATTTTGAATACTAGCTCTGCCGGCACCTATGGAAACCTAGCAAACCTATACATTTTTTAAAACTAGATACCCAGGGAAATCCAAGATGTTGTGACGTGTCTGGCTCGCACCAGGTTATGTTACCCAGAATCCCTTGCAAACCTAAAAGTTTGTCAAAAAACACATTTTCCTCACATTTCTGTGGTGGAAAGTTCTGGAATCTGTGTGGGTCCACAAAATTCCATCCGATCCGCATTTCCCAAAGTCTTCCAAGAAAAATGGTACCTCACTTGTGTGGGTGGGTCAAGCGACAGGCAAGGACCCAAAACCTATTGAGGTGACTTCAAAATTGCCTATCACAAAACAACCTGGTTTTACAAGGGGTGGTCCCATGAGTTTTTGGCCCCGGGCTCGGCGACCACCTAGGGAAACCCACCAAACTCACACATTTCTGAAAACTAGACACCCAGGGGAGGCCAGCAAGGTATGGCTTGCGTGGGTCCCCCAACACTTCCCTACACAGAATCCCCTGCAAACCTCAAATTTTGTTGAAAAAAATCTATTTTTCTCACATTTCTGTGTTGGAAAGTTGGAGGCTCACCGGGGTGACATAAATTTCCTACCACCCAGCTTTTCCCCAGGTCTCCAGATAAAAACGGTACCTCACTTGTGTGGTTAGGCAAAGTGGCTGCTACAGGAAATGGCCCAAATCGTACTGTGGAGACTTCAAGATTACCTATAACAAAACTACCTGGTTTGGAGGGGGCACCTGGGGTTTTAGCCTCGGGCTTGCCGCCATCTAGGGAAACTTACAAAACCCATACATTTCTGAAAACTAGACAACCTGGGGAGTCCAATGAGGTATGGCTTGCGTGGATCCCCCAATGTTTTCCTACCCAGAATCCCCTGCAAACCTCAAACTTAGCTGGAAAAAACACATTTTCCACATATTTTTTTGTTGAATCACCGTGGTGGCACAAATGTCCTACCCATAGCATTCTACTTAGTGCCCGAGTAAAATGATTCCTCACTTGTGTGAGGTAATTTCCGGATACATAGGGGGCATCTGAGTTTTTGGTCTCGAGTCGGCAGCCATCTAGGGAAACCTACCAAACCCACACATTTCTGAAAACTAGACACCCGGGGGAGTTCAGCGAGGTATGGCTTGTGTGTGTGTCCCAAAGTTTTCCTAGCCAGAATGCCCTGCAAACCTCAAATTTAGCTGACAAAATCCCTTTTTTCTCACATTTCTGTGTGAGAAAGTTCTGAAATCCAAGTGGATCCAAAAATTTCCTACCACCCAGCGTTTCCCCAGGTCTCCCAATACAAATAATACCTCACTCGCGTGGGTGGGTCAAGTACCTGCGACAGGCAAGGGCCCAAAACGTATTAAGGAGACATCAAAATAACCTATTACTAAACAACCTAGTTCTGCAGGAGGGGTCACCTGGGTTTTTGGCCCCAGGCTCGGCGGCCATCTTGGAAAACTACCAAACCCACACATTTCTGAAAACTAGACACCCGGGGGAGTCCAGCGAGGTATGGCTTGCGTGGATCCCCCAACGTTTTCCTACCTAGAATGCCCTGCAAACCTCAAATTCACCTGAAAGAAAAGCACATTTTCCACATATTTTTGGGTGGAATCACCGTGCCGGCATGAATTTCCTACCCCACAGCATTCCCCTCAGTCTCCCGAGTAAAATGATACCTCACTTGTGTGGGTGGGGCAAGGGCCTGTGACTGGGAAGAGCCCAAAACATAGTGAACAAGGGTATAGTACAGAGACTTTTAAGTGCTAAATTTTTTTTAAAATACGTTTTTAGCCAATACTGCATTGATCACCCACACAAGTGAGGTATTATTTTACTCGGGACACTAAGGAGAACGCTATGGGGTAGGATATTTTTGCCGCCACGGTGATTCCACACAAAAATATGTGGAAAATGTATTTTTGTCTGCTTAATTTGAGGTTTACAGGGTATTCTGGGTAAGGAAATGTTGAGAGATCCACGTAACCCATACCTCATTGGACTCTCCAGGGTGTCTAGTTTTCAGACATTTGTGGGTTTGGTAGGTTTCCCTAGATGGCAGCGAGCCCGGGGCCAAAACCCCAGGTGCCCCCCTCCAAAACCAGGTTGTTTTGTTATAGGTAATGTTGAAGTCTCCACAGCAAGATTTGGGCCATTTCCTGTTGCAGCCACTATGCCTACCCACATAAGTGAGGTACCATTTTCATCAGGAGACCTGGGGGAATGTTGGGTGGTAGGAAATTTGTGTCAGCCTGGTGATCCTACAACTTCCCCACACAGAAATGTGAGAAAAAGTAGATTTTTTGCAGGGGATTTGGGGTAGGGAAATGTTGGGGGACCCACGCTAGCCATACCTTGCTGGACTCCCCCGGTATCTAATTTGCAGGAATGTGTGGGCTTGGTAGGTTTTCCTAGGTGGCCGCCGAGCCAAGGGCCAAAAACTCATGGGTCCCCCCTTGCAAAACTAGGTTGTTTTTGTGATAGGTAATTTTGATGTCGCCTCAATAGGTTTTGGGCCCTTGCTTGTCGTGGGTACTTGACACACCCACGTGAGTGAGGTACCATTTTTACCGGGAGACCTAAGGGAATGCTGTGTAGATAGAAATTTGTGTATCCACGCAGATTCCAGAACTTTCCCACACAGAAATTTAAGAAAAAAGTGATTATTTCAGCTAAATTTGAGGTTTGCAGGGGATTCTCAGTAGGGAAATGCTGGGGGACCCACGCATGCTATACCATGCTAGGCTCCCCAGGGTGTCTAGTTTTCAGAAATGTGTGGGTTTGGTAGGTTTCCCTAGATGGCCAAAAAATCATTGGACCCCCCCTTGCAAAACCAGGTCACCTTTTTTTTCAGAATGTGCCTACCTGTGGATTTTGGGTTCTAGCGCAGACGGCACCTAGGGAAACATAGCAAATCTATATATTTTTGAAAACTAGACACTGAAGGTAATCTATGATGGTGTGACATGTGTGGCTTCCACTAGGTTCTGTTACCCAGAATCCCTTGCAAACCTACACATTTGTCAAAAAAACAAATATTCCTCACATTGCTGTGGTGGAAAGTTCTGGAATCTGCGTGGATCCACAAATTTCCACCCACCCCGTGTTCCCCAAAGTCTTCCGAGAAAAATAGTACCTCACTTGTGTAGGTAGGCCTAGTGCCCGCAGCAAGAAACGGCCAAAAACGCAACGTGGACACACCACTTTTTCAGAGTGAAAACTGACCCATTTTTTTCCAAAGTGCCTAGCTGTAGATTTTGAACCCTAGCTCTGCCGGCACCTAGGGAAACCTAGCAAACCTATACATTTTTTAAACCTAGACACCCAGGGGAATCCAGGATGGGGTGACTTGACTGGCTCTCACCAGGTTCTGTTACCCAGAATCAAGGATTCCCCTGGTTTCTCAGGTCATGGGGATTCAGGCAGGGGGCACATGTTGTGCATCCCTATGTGCATGCACCCCCTTTCCTGCCATGGGACCACCAACCAGACAACAAGAAAACTCGCAATCTGTCTGGTGGCAGGCGGTGAACTTTGGCGGTGAACTTTGGCGGTGTGGGAGTGGGTGGCAGCATGGCTTCTTTTTGATGTCCTTGTCAAGGCAGTTTGTGGGGCTAGGTTGATCTGTACTGAGGGTGCTGAGCCAGTCTCCTTCTGTAATTGTGCCCCAGCTGTGGCTTGTTAGGGAAACAGCCATTACATTGCATGCATAACAACGCATACGATTACAACACGGTCATTACAACAACCGCATTGTTACATTGCAGGACCATTACAACGCAAGTCGTTACAACGACTTGCTGTAGGGGGCGTTCTAAGCTAAGGAATAGTATAATTTACTATTTTAACACCTTCCTACTGTTGCACACACTGGAGTTGGAAAAGTAAATTATACAATTCCAACATCCAGTGCCCCCTACAGCAAGTCGTTGTAACGACTTGCGTTGTAATGATACTGTGATGTAACAACGCGGTCGTTGTAACGGCCACGTTGTAATCACATGCGTTGTAAATGCATGCGATGCAGAGGTATATATTCGCTTGAAATGATGAACCTGGTAGGGGTCTTAACTTGAGGTGTGTTGATTCAGAATTGGGTGATGGAGTGGTCGGTCCATGTGAACGGTGGGGTGGAGTTGTATTAGATACTGTCACTTGTGATGAAGATATGGTCCAGTGGGTGCCCTGTTGCATGTGTTGGTTTTGAGATGAGCTAGGTGAGTCTATTTTTGCTCAAGGTTTCAAGGAAATCTGTGGGACAGGGGTCATTTTAATCTTCCAGGTGAACATTGAGGGGTCACTGTGGAGAATGTAAGCTGTTGCTGGTGAGCAGAGCACAGAAGTCCATGATGAGGTTTGTAAGGGTGGCTCATGGTCCAGGCAGTCTGTAGGCAAGCGTTCTGTTCAGAGTGAAGTTTTTAGAGATTTGCAGCTTGAACTACAGAATTTCCATAAATGAGGTGGTGTTGTCTGTGGATCTTGTGCATTTGATGGATCCCTTGTAGATGATAGGGAGTCCTCCTTACTTCTAAAGGTTGATCTTGTTACCCACTGGGATTGCTGTGGCGATGTAGGAATCCTATGTGGGGTAGAGCTAGATCTCATGGGGGTTTGTGGGTGACTGCTAAAGAACTGGCAGTGGATGTAGCTCCTACCAGGTGTGAGGTGCGGTGTGGCAGCAGTTTGAGGACCAGCGTACAAGTTCTAGCAACCTAAGGAGTGCTGCAGAATATTGCTTAGGGAAGATCAGATGTGGGTTCCTGGCCCTGGGTGTAGTCCAGGCACTGATTGGCGCAGATGCTCTTGCCTTTGGTGCAACTTTGGCATGCCAACAGCATGCCCACTGCATGTGTCTGCTGTGCGCCCGTGTTGCAGCTGTCATTAAGTATGTCCTGGGAGGGTGGAGGAGTACAGGGTGCTGTGATGTCTTTTCCTGTGCTCTTTCTTAGCTTCTTCTTATAAAGATGGTTTTGGTTGCGGTTCACCCTCCCAAAACCTATTGAAGTCCCCGAGGATCCCATCTCCAGGGACAAGACTAAGGGTTTTTGAGAGGGGACATGCAGCTACCTACCCGAGCCACATATTAGCCTCAGGGAACCCATCCACTGGGGCCCACCATGAACAGTGTCCTGGGGAACCCATATCCTGGCACACTGTCATTCTGTGCCCAGGAGAGTGCAGGAACTACTTTGCTCCCACCCGGGATTTTGATTGAGAACTGTGCTCCATCAGCAGTGGATTTTCTATTCAGAATCTTACACCTTGTAGATGAGTCACCACTACTCTCCCTGTCACAGTGCTACTGTGTTGGTACTACGATGGGCTCCATCTATGTAAGCACCTCAAGTTTGTAGTTGGTTTCACACACTAGATGAGCTTCATCATAACTCTCTGCTTATTTCCTGACAGCTATAGAGTTGTGCTGTTGTAGGAAGATATCCTATTAATGCCCTGTCCTGATGTGAGTGTATATCTAGCAACAAGGGTCGAAACAATGTTGACGCTACATGTACAAACAAACTCAATAAGCCTAATTCTGAAATATATGCTAAGGCACGTGTGGCCTAAAGGCTGAAGATTCAGGTTTGTTTGCCGCTTGTAAGACAGGTTTTTGTTCTTTGTTATTGTACTTCACTATATTTATTGCTTATTGGTTGTTTGTTTTCACTTGGGACACAAATGCGCTCTATGGGTGGGCTTGATATATTACACTTGTTGCATAAAATATTATATCAATCAATCAATCAGGGAAATATATGCGCACTACTCACCCGTGAGGGTCTCAAGGCGCTGGGGGGGGACAGCTCTACCGTTCAGTCGAAAAGCCAGGTCTTGAGCGCCTTCCTGAAGGTGTTCAGGGAGGGGGCACATCCGATGTTGATAGGGAACTCTTCCCAGGTCTTGGCCACGATGTAGGAAAAGGCTCTTTCCCCCTTTTCTGGCTCTGCGGATGCACGGGGTTTCAGTGAGCATGAGGTTGGTGGAGCAGAGGTTTTGTTTTGGTACGTGATTCTCTTGTTGAGGTATTGCGGTCCTGTGTTGTGGAGGCATTTGTAGGAATGGGTGAGTATCTTGAATGTGACTCTCTTCTCGATGGGGAGCCAGTGGAGGTTCCCTAGGTGCTGGCTGATGTGCTTGTGTCAGGGGATGCCGAGGACGAGTCAGATTGTGGTGTTCTCTATCGTCTGGAGCTTGCGGAGTAAAGATTTGTTGATGCCGGCGTAGACGGCGTTTCCGTAGTCCAATCTGCTGGTTATGAGTGCTTGTTCATGGAGAGGGAGGTGTTGAGTATGATGCCGAGGTTTTCGGCGTGGTCCGTGGGGGTCGGAGGGCTGCCGAGTGCGGTGGGCCACCAGGTGTTGTTCCATGCTGATGGGGTGGTTCAGAGAAATGTTTAAAATGCGTGCATGCAGTTAATGGTGCTGTTGAAGACTGCAGTTACATCCGATGCCACTCTCTAATGAAGGAGCCTGCGTGCTCTGAAACGAGTAAGAGACTATGAATTATGGAATGTGATTGCCGGTTTAAAATTAAAAGCTTTGATTAAGCACATAGATGTTTGGAGGTGTCCTTGCTTTTGGGCAGCTTTTTTGTGGATTTATGACATGACAGCCTGTCCGTGTAGGACGCCACACCTTGTGAGACCACATGGGGCTGAAGAGGTTTCGAACATTTCGGAGCTTTAGGAACAGCTGTGTTTGTAAGAAAGAAACCGGGAGATATCATTCCGCAACCCACTGGGGCTGAATCAAGTTGAAAAAAGACACGGAATTGAACTGAACCCACTGGGGCTTTATAATATCAAACTACAGGCACCAGCATGCTTTGAACCGGAAACACCCCTGCAAGGTGCACTGGAAATGTTTAAAATGCGTGCAGGCAGTTAATGGTGCTGTTGAAGACTGCAGCTACATCCAATGCCTCTCTCTGATGAAGGAGTCAGTGCGCTCTGAAATGCGTAAGAGACTATGAATTATGGAATGTGATTGTCGGTTTAAAATTAAAAGCTTTGATTAAGCACATGGATGTTTGGAGGTGTCCTTGCTTTTGGGCAACTTTTTTGTAGATATACGCACATATATACATATATATTTATATATAAAATCTGCATGGCACCTATGAAGATTAAATTATGTTACAATGAAGGAAAGTATTGTAAAATCCGAAAAATAATAATCAGAATAGGAATATCGTAGGCAGGAGCCTTCATAAACTATGAGAATTGTGTGATTTTTCTAAGAATCCTGACACAGATTCAATTAATTTATGATGCATTTGATAATGAAGGAATTTGTATAAGCCATGATGTATAATTTTAATTGTGTTGAATGTCACTGCTGAGTATCTAAAGTGTATCTTCACAGTCTACACTTGGGGGCCTATTTTCGACCGGTTTTGCATCACGTGTGCACCACGTAATGTGGTACATGCACAAAGTAATTCTTATGTTAGATTGCTGAGGCCACTCAAGGCCACTTTGCATGGCCCTGAGTGGCTCCATAAATTTGGAGTAAAACAAAGCAGTGCAAATCGCAGCATTGCCTTACTCTGCGCAAGGGAGGGGTTCCATTTGCATTGCCTGGGTGTTCCTATGCAACTCTCATGGTTTTTAATGTAGTACCAGATTTACCAGAACTGCAGCACACAGAGAAAGAGGAATTTGCCTCCCTGGATTGCTTTAGTGCAGGGAGATGCCCCTTCCTGCACAAAAACAATCTTGTATGCAATGCAAATGCTCTTGCATCCTGGTGCAAGTGTGCCTGTGTTGGGGGTGGCTCCGTATTGCCTTAACTACGGCTCAATCCTTCCCTTTCCCTGTCAGAGATCTGCCCATTGGGGTATAAATGTGTGAAAACAAAATGAAGACTTTCTTGATAAAGACTCCGCTCTGGGTGAATAAACCATCACATTGTGCAATCCAACCTGTGCGAAGTACGTTTTCAGCTAAAGGACAACTGATTGGGATAAACAGCTGGAGTCCTGACCTACTAAACATCCACCGTCTTTTTGGACTTGGGTCATACAATTCCTTCCACATGGTGAAGCTTTGGGAACACATCAATTATCATCAGATATTATCATTTCAGCAATTTTTTTCCCTCGGAGTCAAACAATATAAGTCTTCAGTCCTGCATGTACATTGCATAGTATTTATGCAATACTCTAAGTATTCCTTTCTGTTATAAAATCCTTCTTTCTTACTTTTCATCTTAAGTCGACTGGTACATCTCAGAGCTAATTGTTTCTTTTTTAAATGTTCACAGATACCCTAAAACAATGCCTGGATAGAATAGGTTTAGTCATGCCTGGCTAAAGTCTTCTCTTTTCGCATCCTTGCATGAATGTACGTGCGTGTTTTGTTTGTTCTCACTATGAGTTTCTTGTCTGCTTTTCCTTTTATTTGTGGATTTCGTGCTCTATCTTTTTTTTTTTTCTTTTAATTAAAAAAACCATTCCAGTGCTTTCATCAACAACAAACTGATCTCCTCATCTCGCATTGCAAAATGAAATGTGAAATATAAGCGGCACAGCCTTTGGAGTGCATTCCTGTGGGCCGTTCACTGACATTTTATGTCAAATCCAATGCAATTATTCATAGACAATGAGGCTGGTCACAGTACATTTGCGAAAGCAATGACGCTTAAGCATTCATTCGCCTGAAATATTTCCATTATGATCCACTCTTGTTGGCAGACCCTTTGGACATGATATTTGATGATAATGTCATTGGAACTAATATAGTTTTAAAATAGTGCAACATGAAGGATTCATTATTTGCACTTGCTATTGTTTAACAGAGCGAGGTCCAGTATAATTCAACACCTACAATGACCATCTATTCAAAAAGAATGACGGTCCAGGCAGATGTCTGCGACTGACAGACTTTGTCAAGCAAAAGACAGAGGTGCATATTTACAAGGGCTTTATCTCCGCTTTTTTTGCTTCTAAAGCCAAAAAAGCGGAGATAAAACTATCGCCCTATTAACAAGAGGGTGCTAACATGCATTAGCGCACGTTAGCACCCTTTTACCCAACGCCTCCCTTTGCATCTCTAATGAGATGCAAAGTGGGCGTCACTGGGCAGGACAACCTTGTAAATATCGCTGATATTCACATCACAATATTTACAAGGCAGCCCCAGCATTTTAGCACACGTTAGTTTTTTGAGAAAACCGCTGTTTTCTCCAAAAACTAACGTCTTCTAAAATGCAAACTTACCTACCCCTAATATTGGGGTGGATTATGCTGATACGACCCTGTGGGTCGTATCAGCAAGGTTATCGCCGTTTTGCAGGGAACTTCGCTGGAAATGGAATCTTAGAATGTGTTGGAAAAACAATAAACATTCTTAGTTAATGTGAGCAATATGGTTAAATCATCAATACTTTCAAAGAAAATCAATACATCATTATTAATAACATGCTAATTCAATGCATTCGTTCATTCCGAATGGAGCACATGACTGTAAGTATAAAATCAAATCTCACACCAATCTCGACCATTTAAATCCACATTACTAACTGTTCGTTCACCCAGCATGTTACACTATTAAAATGATACACTTAGACATAAACAATGTAGAGTAAGAATATTCCTCATGGCTTTTACGTTTATCCTAGGACTAATCCCTGATGAAGGGTAAAAGAACCCGAAATGCATTGGATGGATAAAATAGTCCGTACACTATGAGTTACAAAACAAATTGAAAATGAAGATATAATGTATGAACAATAAAATACATGAATCGACATTCATTTGATATAAACTTGTCTTCCTTTATTATAAACAGAAGAACCTATGTTTATAGGATTTCCGTAGTACCCAAGGGGACACATCCTATGTAGGAAGTGCAGATCAAATACTTGTTGCAAGACGTCATGAAGACGCCGCCCCGGGTGCACACCTAAGCATTGAACAGGATCCTTAACACACCAGCGTAGTAGAGGGTATTCCAACCCTACAAATTTGAAATATTAAAATCAAACATAAAATATGCTGCAGCTGATTGACGAAGAAGTGTGTAAAACTCTACTTAGAGAATGTTGTACCTGCATGGAGTATTTCAGGGATTGTCTGCCTGTTAAGCTGCACCAGTCACAGCTTTTGAGGTGTGATCCTAGGAAAGTCATTAGAATCTCTACATAGCCATTTGATTTCCCCATTGTGGAACTGTATACATAGTGCAAATCCACTTTGTGCTAAACGGTATCATTTGACAATGTGTATTATTATTTTATTTTTTTTATCCATGGGAAAATAATCTCCAGTACAAGACACATCTTCTTCAAACCCATCCTGAAGGTTGAGAGGCTGGCCATAGAGGTCTAATGTGTCTTTGGCATTCACAGACTTTAAAGGATAACCACACCTTGAAAGTCCAAATCCCCATGATCCCCACCACCTGTGTGAGATTTAGTCCTGCGTAATGTTACATAATCTTGTGGTAAGTCTGAAGGGATTTAAGGCAGCATGGTTACCTTCTGTGAATTCCCAGCAGCCATAAATCCAGTGTTCTTGCTCCTAACTCTGCTCAGTGCAAGCTCAAATGGCATTGCCTTGTCATGGATAAGCAAGTGCTGAATTAAATATTAATCGTTTTTAACATTTGGCAGGGAGTGAAAACGCATCCAATCTGTCTTTGCACACTATGCATCCAAGAGAGAAATAATTCTACATCAGGACGCTTCTAAAAGAAGATGTGATTTCCTTGGGATATTTTTATACTATGCAGTGAATCAAAGTAGGGAAGTGTGGAGACATGTTATACTTTCCGTTTTCTGTAAGTTTTATTAAAAGTATTTCTTAATTGTTAACATAAGCAGCCTTGGAAAACCAGAGGTGAATTACTTCTTTAGGTTAGACTGAGGCTGTCAATGATGATACTTGTCTCAAAACAAGCACAATAAAAGCGCCAAAGTGCTCATTTGAGAGCTTTGTAACTGATAGTTCTCCGATAAATATCGGTAGTTGTAGCCGCTCACATATAGCTAAGGGCACCTATTATTATTCCAATTGAAGCCCATGTTAGATGTGAAGGACATCTAACCTGAGCTTCAATTGGAATTCCATAGAGCATATTATCAAGCCCATTATCGCCGTTTTAGCGGCAGTTTTCTGCCGCCAAAGCGGCAATAATTGTATTGCCTATCTTGATAATATGCCCCTAAGTGTTTAGATGCATATACAATCCTTAATGCATATGTGTACTGAAAAAATGTAAGCTTCATGCTCTCGGATATAGAACATGTACAATAATGGCGCAAATAATTCTCTAATGGTTCGCATTGCTGTCTCTAAACTGATAAAGATCCCGCAATATATTATGAAATACGTATGTATTTCAGTAAACTGCTCCCGATATTCCAAACACTCTTATGAGGAAATGTGTTAGCAAGCAGAGCACCTTGGATTGCACCACAGAGGTGGCAGATTTTCAGAACTACTATAACACAACTTAGATGTGTGGTACCAAGGTTTATGAGCGGGGGGCGGAGCTAGTATCCTGATATGTTGAGGAGTTGATAAAACCAACACAATTACTCTGCAACGACTAAGGCTAAAAATAAACATGTGGGTTCTACATGTAAGATTTGTATCTAAGCCTAAAAATAAACACATGGGGATCTACGTGTAGGATTTATATCTTGGGCCCAGAGTACAGGTCCTAATAATATGTACATGCCACAGTTGGCCAAATGGCAAAGGGTGCTTATGAATCTAGACCGTTAGATTGTGGAATTAGATGGCAAACTGGCCTCAAACACTCTGGAACGTGTCCACAGATGTGGTAAATCGTTGAGGTTTGCAGATTTGTGAGCATATGGGAAATACGTAATACCACTTCCCTTGTGTATCCCAGGATGGTTTCTTACCTACCAGCAGCATGGGTCTAAGAAACCTTCTGTAAAAGTTCTAAATAAGTACATCTCAACACTGGGGGGAGGTACAGACTGATCATGGAGTGACATTGAAAGAGTATGCCGAATTTCTTTACACATCGGGCTGACTTAGAAGGGAGGACAGAAACTAACCGCGGTGCATCGCTGGAACCAACCGAATTGTAAAATTATCGCCCTATTAACAAGAGGGTGCTAACATGCATTAGCGCACATTAGCACCCCTTTACCCAACGCCTCCCTTTGCATCTCTAATGAGATGCAAAGTGGGCGTCACTGGGCAGGACATCCTTGTAAATATCGCTGACGTTCACATCGCGATATTTACAAGGCTGCCCCAGCATTTTAGCACACGTTAGTTTTTGGAGAACACCGCTGTTTTCTCCAAACACTAACGTCTGCTAAAATGCAGACTTACCTACCCCTAAAATTGGGGTGGATTATGCTGATACGACCCTGTGGGTCGTATCAGGAAGGTTATCGCCGTTTTGCAGGGAACATCACTGGAAATGGAGTCTTAGAATGTGTTGGAAAAACAATAAACATTCTTAGTTAATGTGCGCAATATGGTTAAATCATCAATACTTTCAAAGAAAATCAATACATCATTATAAATAACATGCTAATTCAATGCGTTCATTCATTCCGAATGGAGCACATGACTGTATGTATAACATCAAATCTCACACCAATCTCGACCATTTAAATCCACATTACTAACTGTTCGTTCACCCAGCATGTTACACTAATAAAATGATACACTTTGACATAAACAATGTAGAGTAAGAATATTCCTCATGACTTTTACGTTTATCCTAGGACTAATCCCTGATGAAGGGTAAAAAAACCCGAAATGCATTGGATGGATAAAATAGTCCGTACACTATGAGTTACAAAACGAATTGAAAATGAAGATATAATGTATGAACAATAAAATACATGAATCGACATTCATTTGATATAAACTTGTCTTCCTTTATTATAAACAGAAGAACCTATGTTTATAGGATTTCCGTAGTGCCCAAGGGGGACACATCCTATGTAGGAAGTGCAGATCAAATACTTGTTGCAAGACGTCATGAAGACGCCGCCCCGGGTGCACACATAAGCATTGACAACTGAACAGGATCCTTAACACACCAGCGTAGTAGAGCATATTCCAACCCTACAAATTTGAAATATTAAAATCAAACATAAAATATGCTGCAGCTGATTGACGAAGAAGTGTGTAAAACACTACTTAGAGAATGTTGTACCTGCATGGAGTATTTCAGGGATTGTCTGCCTGTTAAGCTGCACCAGTCACAGCTTTTGAGGTGTGATCCTAGGAAAGTCATTAGAACCTCTACATAGCCATTTGATTTCCCCATTGTGGAACTGTATACATAGTGCAAATCCACTTTGTGCTAAACGGTATCGTTTGACAATGTGTATTTTTTTTTTTTTTTTTATCCTTGGGAAAATAATCTCCAGTACAAGACACATCTTCTTCAAACCCATCCTAAAGGTTGAGAGGCTGGCCATAGAGGTCTAATGTGTTTTTGGCATTCACAGACTTTAAAGGATAACCACACCTTGAAACTCCAAATCCCCATGATCCCCACCACCTGTGTGAGATTTAGTCCTGCGTAATGTTACATAATCTTGTGGTAAATCTGAAGGGATTTAAGGCAGCATGGTTACCTTCTGTGAATTCCCAGCAGCCATAAATCCAGTGTTCTTGCTCCTAACTCTGCTCAGTGCAAGCTCAAATGGCATTGCCTTGTCATGGATAAGCAGGAGCTGAATTAAATATTAATCGTTTTTAACGTTTGGCAGGGAGTGAAAACGCATCCAATCTGTCTTTGCACACTATGCATCCAAGAGAGAAATAATTCTAGATCAGGTCGCTTGTAAAAGAAGAAGATGTGATTTTCTTGAGATATTTTTATACTATGCAGTGAATCAAAGTAGGGAAGTGTGGAGACATGTTATACTTTCCGTTTTCTGTAAGTTTTATTAAAAGTATTTCTTAATTGTTAACATAAGCAGCCTTGGAAAACCAGAGGTGAATTACTTATTTAGGTTAGACTGAGGCTGTCAATGATGATACTTATCTCAAAACAAGCACAATAAAAGTGCCAAAGTGCTCATTTGAGAGCATTGTAACTGATAGTTCTCCGATAAATATTGGTAGTTGTAGCCGCTCACATATAGCTAAGGGCACCTATTGACAAAAGATTTCGAGGCAAATTTACTAAACTTTCACTCAACGTAAAGTAGAGCACAATGCAAAGTATTTCTTCAAAAGCCTTGCAAGTCCATGCCAATTCATAAATATTTCTGAAGCCATTGTGTTTTTCTTGCATCACCTTGAGCCTAAATATGGGCCTAGGTTCCTTTGCCTGCAAGATAGGGTACTATTGGGTGGTTTAATCCCTCCATTTTGGAATGCCTGGCAGTACAATAGCTGGTACTTCATTAAGTTCTAATAACTGTCCTCACTGATCACATTGCTGAGTAGCACAGTCACTATTTTACTGGTTACCCTGTGAGGATTAAGAACATGAAGCACATGCAGGTCTTCCAAAGATTCGCAAGGATGCTTTCTGTCGTGTATGTGTGTATTCCTCTCTTGGAGAAGAGTACTAAGTTTCCCTCATAGGGAGGTTGCACCCTGAGCTCTACCATCAATCGGAATGATTCATGCAGAACCTAGAGTGGAAAAGTACTGATGGACTGAAAAAGGACTTTAGAGCCCATTTCCAATTTTGTCTTAGTCAAAAATATTTTAGTATGATCTCCCTCCCTCCAGGATTTACAGTCCAGTAAATATTTTTTCCAGTTAGGGCTATATATTCTAATGTAGCTGTAAATTCTGGAGTTCAATATCATTTACACCTTCAAATTACACTCCTGTTAATTTTCAAAAATAACAACTTGAACAGAAATCCAAGTTCTGAACAATACTAGGGCAAAATTACAATTTTAATCTTTCACAGACTTACCATTAATTAAAATGCGATATTAATTTTCATAAATTACCATTAATTGGCCCTTGGAAAATTAAATTATAGGATTACAGATACTGACGATAGACATGGCCACAAATTGACCGATGAAGTGTTAACTAACAGTTTGTACAAGACTACAGAGGGCTTTATGTGAGTCTCAATTACAGCGATAGAGCAGGGATTAGGCTTTTTTGTGGAAGCAGATCTTCCCACATCATAATTCATCACACAAAACCTTAAATAAACCTGTAGATGCGGGTGACATTCGATAGGAACTCATGATGAATAGGAGACGTTATTTCACAGACCCGGAAAAGCACCAGCAGCAGACCCTCGGAGCAAATGGCATGCAATGTAACAGCACGCGTACTAAAGGCGACGTGTTGTTACTAACCCTGGGCGAGACACTACGCTTCGCCCACGTAGTGTACGTAGCGCTGCCTGCTTCGCAGTTTTTGAAGTAGGCGAAGCAGGCAGCGCTACGCACACGCCAGGGCGAAGCGTAGCTGCCTGCCACCCACCACCCACCTCCCGCCCGCCCTCCTTTTTAAAACATACCCTAATTGTAAATTAAATAAAAGTAAAGACTCTTACCTGAAGCGCGGCGTCTCCGGGGCTCCCTCTTCCTGGTTTCCAACTTCTTCTGACAAATGCGCATGCGCGGACGCCCGCGCAAGCGCATTTCTTGCAAGAGGGGAGGTCCAGACTGATCATGGAGTGACATTAAAAGAGAATGCTGAATTTCTTTACACATCGGGCTGGCTTGAAAGGGAGGAGAGAATCTAACCGCGGTGCATCGCTGGAACCAACCGAACGGCAGAAAATATGGGGCAGATTTACAATAACTGACGCATCCCTGCATATCAGCAGGGATGCGCCAGTTATTGTGCGTCACGGATCCGCCACCATGGATGCGCTGCATATAATGCGGCGCACCATGGGGCTAAAAACGGACAGATGCGTGACACATCTGTGCCGTAAAGGCAGCGCATTGCTGGAGTAGCGTCGCAAGAGCGACGCAGCTCCAGCAAGGCTCTGGGGTGCCCTATCTTCACAATGCTGCGTCAATCCTTACGCCTGCTTCAAGCAGCATGGGCTCAAAAGTGACTGAGTGAAATCTTGTAGATTTCACTCAGCCACTTTTAAGAGGCGTTCCTGCGACGGAACGCCCCCCCCTGCACAGGAACGCCTACTTCTGGCGCAGGGCTTTACAACGTGACGCATCTCCCAGATGCGTCACGTTGTAAATACCCCGCAGCATGGCGCTGGTTTTGCGCCGCCACTGCGTCACAAAAGTGATGCAACGGCGGCGTAAAAGAGGTGCAAGGGGCTTGTAAATTTGCCCCATAGTCTTTTGCAGAATGGTCACTCGAAATACAAAAAAATAAACTTGCACATTATAAATGTGTAAACCAAGTATATCTGACCCCCTCCCAACTGATGCCTCATATTGACACTCCTGATAGAGATTGATGCTACATATGTGGTGGAATGGTGTGGAGGCTGAAACCTTTAATGCAAGGCTAGTAACAAAATGAAAGGAATTAACTTGATGGGACATTGCATTGCTGTTACCCCACGTGTATGTTTATTTGGATACATTCCAAACGAGAAGAAAGGTAAACAAATTTCAAAGTACTCACTTTTATGGCCACTAACAGAAGTGGAAGGCAGTATGCTCAATGCAGCTGAGGAGGCTGTCACTTGCATGTTGGACAGCAGAACGGTGAAGAGGACTGAAGCTTAATTTGAAGTATAGAATAAGCCAATTAAAGACACCAGTGCTCGGCAGGAATTGTACATATGGGATATGGCCCTGACAGCTTGCATCTTGCAGACAAAAAACTCTATAGATGGGAGTGGGAGATTTCTGCTAATGCATTGATATGTGCATAGCCAGCAGACAAACCTCTGAGAGTTGAGATGTTAGAAAACGATGAATGTCAGGAAATCGATATGTGTGTTATATGACGTTTCAAAGTCTATTTCATCATTAAGATTCACACTATTTCCTTGCATTAAATGATTTGGTGTCCTTGAACATGCAGATTGTCTGGGGGGGTTATGATTGAAAAAGACGTTTGAGACAGATGTGAAATTGATATCTAAAGCTAATTAATTCGGTTTTAGATTGTGTAAGATGGGTGAACAGCTTATAAGGAGGGACTAAACATGGATATAATAGAAACTGTTTTTGACATTGCAGGCAGTTCTCACTTAACGCTTCATATTATTTTCCCCAAAAATTAATACATGCCAAATTAGCGTCCTTCTTTCCCTGTGTATTGATTATTCTATAGGTACCCAGGGTTAGTGGATTCCCCTAGGTTGAACTGAGAAGAAAGCCAAAATGAAGCACAGGTTTTTTGGGGAAAACAAATGAATAAGTGCTGTGTATGTTTTTTTTACTAAAAATGACATCAACAAAAGGTATCCTGTGCCAAGATTACCCTCTTAGGCAGAGTGGTAAAAATACTTTTTTTTACCACAGTCTTTGCAATTTTGTAAGTCAATTTTTCTTATTTTTGGGTTGTACCTACTTGTAGTTTGTGTGTCAAAAGAGGAGTGAAAACTATGGATAAACCCAGAAATCTATATATTTCTGAAAAGTGTGCCCTATTCACAAATCAATAAGCAGTCATTTGTGTAGATCACTTTTAATTTTTCCCATCACTAAACTAAAAATTAAAATAAAAAAACATTGACAATCTGTAATGTGGCAATAAGTGACAACGTTTTCATCTGCATTTTTTTGTACCAATGATGAATTTACAAAAGTGGCATACTGTTATGTCTGTAAGACCATTCCAGATGCTGAAGCTTTTTTAAAAAAAAATGTATAGAGCAGAAATAGATACAAGATAAACAAGCATTTCCTTTTCATTTCATGATGTCTTTATTTCTATTAAAATAATCATAAAAGACAATACATACAACGATGGATACAATTTTATTTTTAATAAAAACACAGTGCCATATATAACTATCAAGACAGTGTGCCAAATCAGTAGTTAATGCAGTATATATGTCAAATAAAAGTAATCAACAACAGAGAACCACTATAAAACCATATAAATACAAAAATACAGTATAAAACCAGAAAATCATTGTTGCTAAAAATTAATTAATTAGTGATGCCACACTGAAATTACATGACATTATTATGGCTATAACTAGGCTTGGGTTTCTCTTAGTTTTTTATAGCGAATGAGCCATGCCCAGCTCAGGAATTTTTCCAAAGCTACAACTATAGAAAGCATCAGTGGATGTCCGCAGAATCCTTAATGCCACCATAGTCGATTGTCACGATCGCAGCACAGGAACAGGGGAGCGGGCCCATTGCTTTCTCCATCCATTCTCCCATTTGCCCTGCATGAGTGTGGTTGAGAAGCATAGAGCGTTAATCAAAGGTACAGGACGGTCCAGGAACTACAAACCCCAGAAGCTCCTAGGACTCTTGACAGGAAACTGGATTCGCCGATACCGCCTGGGTCAACACCATAAAGCCCCTCCCCTTACAAGGGTCGGGGCCTGACAATTCATCCAGTAACCTTGTTGCAGCCAGAGTAGCGGACGGTACTTCCCCGCTGAAACTCCTTTTACCTCCTTGTGTTTTGGCAGCCTGCCAGTCCCGCCGGGGCTGCGACCTTCCTCCGCAGCACTTCTCCCGCAGGAAACGCCGGTGAACCCTTACATTTGGGGCAAGATGGCCGCCGACAGTCCGTAGGAAGCAGATGCCCTAGAACCCTGCTCCTGATGATTCTGATGGTAGCGAGGATATACTGATGTGACAAGGAGAGATGTAAGCGTACTCAAGCCTCTAAGCCTCTAATCCTCTAATCTGGAGGGAAAGAGGGTACGAAAGGATTCAAGGATTACAGAGAAATAGGGATGCTCTGGGAGCCAAATACCTTGTCATTGTGGCTATTAAAGAACCTGGGCAGGAAACTGACTGTCCGGAGCAAGTTGTCTCCGCTGAAAAGGCTGGCTGTTACTTGTACCCCTGAATACCAGGCAAGGGGAAGAAAAATTTGGCGTGATATGGCTCCGAAAAGTCAGAAAGCAGTAAAAGCAGCTACTGGAAGTCAAGAAGCGTCGGAGAGTGATACCGACACACCAGCTGCAAACATAAGAGCTAAAAACCTTCGGAAAGGTCAGATAAGAAAAGAGACTGCTAGATTACGCGAGGAGGAGCGCTTGGCAGCAACTGAAAGACGAAGGCAAGGACGAGAGCTTGTTCGCAGCAGGAGGAAAGTGCCGCCTGGAAAAGGGGAAGACAATAGTATCACGAGCGGCGAGAGGCAGAAAGATAGCCTCCGGCAGCCCACACTCTACGAATCATTCACTTCGCTTCACCCGGAGCGGTTGTCAGCGGTTGCGCCGGTAGCCCAACTCACAGAAGGGGAAGGTCTGAAGATTATGGAGATGACAGGGGTATCGACGGCTCACCTGGACCCCCCAGCGCTCGCGGGGACAGAGATGGAGGAAGCGAGGCCGGCAGTATCAGCAGCAGTAGTGGCAGTAGCGGCTCCGATTTCGGCTTCGGCTTCGTTACCAGCCTTAGCAGAAGTTACAGAGCCAATGGATAACGCCGCTTTTGAAGGTGGAAGTAGAGAGGACGGAGAGGGCGTGGCCAAGGCCAAGGTGATTGTGAGTCACATACAGTCAGACGCCGCTGACGCCGCAGACGCCGGAGAGTCTCCAGACGCGGCAGAGACTCAGCCGCCGTCACCTGCATTGACATTACTCACTGCAGCAGACGCTAGGGGAGCAGGAGCAGGAGACTTACCGGGTGAGCCTGATCTTTCCATTACAAAGTCTGTGGTTATAGAAGCAAGGCTGCTGGATGGTGGCTCTGGGTATGAAGACAGTCAATTAAGGGGGACTGCTGCTGTGGAGAAAAAGAAGAAAAGGGAGATGGAGGGTAGGAAGGTGGGAGCACCAGTTATAACAAACAATCAGCTGATTGAGGAGAGTGAGCTGACCCTTATGACTCAAGGGGGGTTACTTAACTCTCAGGAGAAGCACGGGGAGACGGATGGAGGATGCATCAACGGATCTACAAGCCATACTGTAAAGAGTAAAACCACAAGGGCCGTATTTGATGGAGCTAGAGGCAGTCAATTGAGAGTTACGGGCTCACCGAGCGATGAGTGTTTTTATACAGGGCTTGATGAAAAGGATGAGGATGACGAGGAAGAGGATGAGGGGGGTGTGGGCGCAGGCTCAAGCTCCAGCTCTATATCGTCTACAGATTTTTCAGTGGAGAGTCACTTAGAGGAGTAGGACTCAGAAACCTCAGAGCGGTCAGAGGTTATAGCGGGGAAGAATACTGTTTTAAGAAGGAGTCTTGCAGTAAAATCAAAAGCGAAACCTTGTAGGTCAAGGGGAGGAGCGAGAAGGAGAACTAAACGATTGGAGTACCCACCACAAGGAGATATTGCTAAGAGGTTAGCGTGGGAGACGACAGCTACCTCACAATTGAGTGTGGGGGGTGCTACAGGCGGTAAACCACAGCTAACCCAGGAATCAGTCGGGGGGCAACTACCTGGACAAATGGAGGGGAATATTGATAAATTTGATTTGCTACTCTCAACTTTGAAACAGATACAGGGAGAGGCTCGCTTGGAGAGTAAAAGAGCCAAACACGCGAATAAAAAGATTCAAGACTCACTTCGTAAGGTGGATAAACTATATGAAGAGTTATCGGGCAGGTTGGAGGAAGTAGAGGAGAGAACAGGCAAAGTGGAGGAGGCTGTGGTGGAGCTACAAGCAGGTAGACAAAAGCAGGAAAAAACAACATTGGATGTCCTTTGGAAGCTTGAAGACTTCGAGAATAGGCAGAGACGTAACAATATAAGAATTCTTGGTGTGGAGGAGGGGAGGGAAGGGGGGGATGTGCGGGCTTTTGTGGTGGAGTTGCTGAAAGGTGCATTTCAGGAGTTGGATAATTGGGACTGGGACAAGGAAGTACAGCGCGCACATAGATTCCCGCTGGCGCAGAAGAAGAATATGGTAGGAGCTAAGCCTAGAGCTATTCTGGTCTTTTTGGGGAATTATCTATTGAGGGAAGAGTTAATCATGAAAGCTAAACCAACAAAGAAGCGAACATATAAGGACATCTCCTTCTTCACCCGCCCAGACTTCTGCCATATGACAGTTGAGAGAAGATGGCGAATGAGGCAACTTATTACACCATTTCAGAACATTGGTTGTGAAGTATATCTGATGTTTCCATCGCGGCTTAAAGTGATTGTTAATAGGCAGACTAGGGTATTCTTTTCAGAAATTGCAGCACAGGAATATCTAACTTTTTTGAAGGAAGAGAAGGGGAGAAGGGGTGAGAGAGAACGAGACAGGCAAAGTGATCGAGCTGCAGCCATTACTAGCACAGGGCGTTTGACATAAGAAGTGAATAGTGAATAGTGAATAGTGAATGGTGAAACTGTATGGGATGAAAATGAGGTGATGAGGTGACGAGATGAGGTGAAAAAGATCTTGGCTGCAAGAAGGGGGATATCACATCAGTGTTGAACGAGTTTAAGGATTATGTTGGGTGGGCAGGGTGGGGCGCTTCCTGGGAGGACCGGCTGTCTCACATAGGTCGGGATCGACCTATTTGCCAGTAAGGGAGGGGGAGGGGGGAGGTGGGAGTGGGCTGGGGGGTTTGGGGGGGTACAAGGCATGGCGCGTCTGGAACAGGCAGGGCAAAAGAGGCGAGATGGACACAAAAAGCAAGGAGCGGGAGATAAGGGTAGACCAAGAGAATTCTTGGCTGTTTTAAGCAATTGGGAAATAGCTATGATGTGCAAGTGGAGGGAGATTGTGTTAGGACGGGAGAGCCAGAAACAAAAAGAAATAATTGAAGGTAGGAGAAGGGATGTAAGGAATGATATATTCGGGTCTTCATGGATATTAGGTGCGTAACGTGGAACGTGTGTGGATTAAATGATCCACAAAAAAGAATGAGAGTATCCATTGCCTTAAGGCAAATGAATGTTGATTTAGTCTTCATACAGGAGACGCATATAATGGACTCGCAGGTACACCTGTTGAATCAGGTGGGATTTTATCTATTAGTAAGTTCTAGGCAGGGGGTGAAAAAGAGGGGTGTAGCCATCTTCGCTAGGAATAGGAATATTGTGGTAAGGAAGAAGGCACACGATCTGTGGGGGCGGTGGGCTATGGTAGAGTGTCTCTTGGATGGGGTATGGACCACGCTAGTTTCTGTTTATGGGTCTACGGAAGATGACCCGGAAATCTTTCAGTTTTTGGATGTAGAATTAGCTACCTGGGCCCCGAGAGTCATTATTGCAGGGGATTTTAATATCAATGGGTCAGATGGGTTAGGGCAGGGTTCCTTTGGGAAATATAAGGGGAGGAAGAAAAGAGTGAGTCGAGCATTGGAAAGCTTAATTATAAATAATGCCCTAATAGATGTTTGGGGGATTAAACGGATGGCTGATAAGGGGTATACATATTATTCAGCCCCACACCAAGTGTGTGTCAGGTTAGATTATTTTTTAGTCCCTAGCTTTGATGTTGCGAATGTACAGATAGGTAAATTACCAAGGATATTCAGCGATCATAGTCCATTAATACTAACACTATCGAGTAATATAAATGAAAGACAGCGCACTAGTTGGACGTTTGAGAGGGGGCTGCTAAAAGAGGAGGATTACATAGCACACATGACTAAGTGGATTAAAGATTTCTTTCGGATTAATAGAGGTAGTGCGGCGGAGGGGGTGGTTTGGGACGCCTTTAAGGCAGGAATTCGGGGTGAGACAATGAGCTTCAGCTCATTTAAGCGGAAACAAGAACGGGTAAGGAGTGAGGAGGCAAGGGAAAAGCTGATTGAGGCGGAGGCAAAATTGGAAAGCTGTCTCTCGAGTGGTATTCAAATTGATCTGGCATGGAATGAGCTACTTAAGGCTAAAGGGGAGGCAGAAAAGGATGTTGCTATTAAAGCAGCTAAACAGTACACGTCCAAAAGGGAGAAGTGTTATGAGTGCAGCGAAGCCGTAGGCAGACAACTAGCCGTTCGGGTAAGACAGCATGAGTCTACGGGAGTAATAAGGGAGATAAGGGATGTAGCGGGCGGGTTACATGTGGATCCGGAGGAAATTCGAGAGGTATTCAGGAATTTTTATGAAAGTTTGTATACCGAAGAACTGGGGGATATTGATAGCCGGACAGTGAATGGGTACTTGCAAGGGATACCGGGGGTTGCATTGGAGGAAGGGGACTCGGAGGGCTTGGAGGGTATATTGCAAGTGGAAGAGATAAAAGATGCAGTATGGAATCTGCCGGCGGGTAAGGCTGCAGGACCAGATCAAATCCCAATAGAATTTTACCAGGTTTTTTGGGGGGTCCTGAAGGAGGCTATAACAATATTAATGCAGCAGGCACAAGCAGGAGTATCAATACCGGGATCGTGGGGGGGCGCGGTGATTGTGTTAATACTTAAAAAAGGGAAACCGCCGGAGGAGCCGGGGTCTTATAGACCAATCACTTTAATGAACACCGATGCTAAAGTGTTTTCCAAAGCGCTGGCAACAAGATTAGCTGGAGTGATTGTTAATATTGTGAGTAGAATGCAACATGGGTTCATTCCGGGAAGGGGGACCACCCATCATGTTCGTAAAGTGATCACGTTATTTGATGTCACGGAGGTCGCAGGAGACCCGATGGCTGTTATGTTATTGGATGCGGAAAAAGCATTCGATCGGGTCTCCTGGGGCTATTTGTGGAGGGTGTTGGAAAGATCTGGTATAAGGCAGGGATTTATTAACTCAATCAAGGCGCTGTATTTAAATCCTGTTGCCTCAGTTCGGGTTAATGCAGGGTATACGAGGCAATTCCCAATAAGTCGTGGAACTAGGCAGGGGTGTCCCTGTTCACCACTGCTGTTTGCTATCTATATTGATCCATTCTTAAGAAGAATCGAGGCGTGTGGTCTGGTTAGCGCTCTCCCTACCCTTACTGGGCAATGTAAAGTTTTAGCCTATGCCGACGATGTTGCAGTGGTCACCCCAACACCGATGGCGTCCGTTAAACAAATTGAAATAGAGGCTGCAAATTTTGGGAATGTGTCGGGGTATAGGTTAAATAAGGGAAAGACTCAAATAATTAAAAATAGATTTGCCATCTGTACCGATAGTCGAGTCATATGTTCAGGAACATACTTAGGAGTATCTATCTCGGCAGAGCTAGATTTATTAGTGGAAAGGAACATCACCCCGTTAATGAAAAAAGTGGAAAAAGATCTGGATAGATTGGAGAACTTGCACTTGAGTTTAGTGGGGAGGACGAATATAATTAAAATGTTAATTCTCCCAAAATTTTTATATTTATTTAGGGCAATTCCCTTGCTGTTTGATGCTAGGTGGTTCAAAAGGATAGAACTTATACTTAATAGATTTATATGGGGAAAAGGAAAGACACGAAGGGCATTAAGATTCATGACATTACCTAAAGAAAGGGGAGGGTGGGCAGTACCCGATCTAAGATTGTATTATTGGGCAGCGACGTTTCAAAATATGATAGGACTGGTAGGGGGTGCTGAGGCTGAAGGAGGGAGTGATCTAGGTACGGTGGCAATATTTGGGTTGGCTTTGGGCACGGAGGTGGAAAATGTGTTGTTGAAATTCACGGAGGCTAGCTACTATAAGAGAACAAAATTCAAGACCCTTATGTCAGCATTTGTAGTATGGAAAGCATTTATGAAAAGAGTAGGCTTGGGGAGGTATAACCGCTACACTAGCTTAGTAGATAACCCTAATATGCCAGTAGAGATTTTTGGAGATCCGGTCTTTACAGAATGGGTAGTTAAGGGAGTTAAGAGTTTTGGGGATCTTATGGGGGACTCAAGTGTCTGCCAATTCTCAGAAATCCAGAATAGGTATAATTTACATAATAGACACTTTTTTAAGTTCTTACAAATCAGGAGTTTCTTGTTGAGTAAAGCGGGTGGATCTCTGGGGTTTGGTAAGGATTCTGTAATGGAATTGATCCGATCGGGGAAAGAGTGTACGATTAAAAGATTCTATTTCGAATTAACAAAAGGAAAGCAGGATGATTTAGGGAAATGGGGCGATAAGTGGAAGGATGGCCTTGGAGTTAGCCAGGATTGTTTTGAGTTATCCTTGGGGAAGGGCCATAGACTTCTGCGCTCCGCATCATTGCAGGCACAGCATTATAAAACGCTGTTTCATCTGTACTATACCCCAGCTAAATTAGCCCAATGGGGAAGAACTGTAGGAATAAACTGTTATAGATGTGGAAGTAGCTTGGCAGATTTAGAACATATATTTGCTACATGTCCCCATTTATATTCTTTGAAGAAGGAGGTTGGAAATTTCATTAAGATGGTATTAGGATTAAACTCTTTCTCATTAACTCCTGCAATAATTTTATTAGGTATAAATGAGGAGGAAGGAGAATTGCAGCTAGGGGGGGAATTCTTGTTTGTGGCGGTGGCGGTCTTAAGATTGTGTCTAGCCTCTGTATGGTTGGATCCTCTCCCGCCCTCGTTTCATCAGTGGCTTGCAAAGTTGCTTTCGATGTATCATTTGGAGAAAGAGATATATGCCAGGAAAGGTAAAAATGGGAGGAAAATGGGAAGGGTAATTTGGGAGCCCATCACCCAATGGAAGGAAGGGAACCTTTAAGCTGTCTTAGAGTACTGAATGAGATTTGTATTGTATGCTCAAATACGCTTTTTGTGGTCTAGAGGGTGAGTTTAAATTGGTGCATAAGCTTACTAACAGCTTCATATGGATAGGCAGACTATGCCGCAAAAGGGAGGAGCTTAGGGTTTATGGTAATTAAAGTCTTTTTTTAATTTGTTTTCGGTTGGTAACCCTCTCACGGTGTTATGTATTCTTGTTTTTATGTTAAGAATTTTTGGGGCCCTCCTTGCTTTTAACACTTTTAACACTGTTGAAGTATCTTACTGTCACCATTGTTGTCATGTTATTATGTTAAATTGTTTTCTTTGTGTCCTTTTTTACTTTTCTCTTCTTTTGGTTTCCGGATTGCGTACCATGTCTTGTACATAAATGTAAAAATGCTTAATAAAAAAATTTAAAAAAAAAAAAAAAAAAAAAGAAAGCATCAGTGGATGTCCGCAGAATCCTTAATGCCACCATAGTCGATTGTCACGATCGCAGCACAGGAACAGGGGAGCGGGCCCATTGCTTTCTCCATCCATTCTCCCATTTGCCCTGCATGAGTGTGGTTGAGAAGCATAGAGCGTTAATCAAAGGTACAGGACGGTCCAGGAACTACAAACCCCAGAAGCTCCTAGGACTCTTGACAGGAAACTGGATTCGCCGATACCGCCTGGGTCAACACCATAAAGCCCCTCCCCTTACAAGGGTCGGGGCCTGACAATTCATCCAGTAACCTTGTTGCAGCCAGAGTAGCGGACGGTACTTCCCCGCTGAAACTCCTTTTACCTCCTTGTGTTTTGGCAGCCTGCCAGTCCCGCCGGGGCTGCGACCTTCCTCCGCAGCACTTCTCCCGCAGGAAACGCCGGTGAACCCTTACATTTGGTAGCGTGGCCGTTCCGCCAGGCGGTGGCTTTCCTCCGCGGCACTTCTCCCGCAGGAACTCTTGTGAACCCTCACATGTGGCCACCTTTGGATATCCCGCTGGGCTCAGGCAGTCACCGCAACCGGAGACCTTCCTTGTCAGGTCTTCCCAGGTATTTCGGGGTACAGTGGGGGTCGGAAGCGTTCATGCACTCCCCCTGCTCAAAGATTCAGTTTGACCTTTGTGTTTGTTCTAAGTGCAATCAAGGGAAGTCTGTGTGCTGTGAAGGAACAGCAGCACTAGGCTTCAACCATGTTTAGGTATTTAGCACTCCCCAGGGCTGACGATACCCTGCATTCTTTTGCTGTGCAATAACAGCCTGTTCTTTTTCCCAGAGCATACAAGACTAATCATTGGCTGGGCAAGCACCCGTACTATATTTTTTCCTTGCTGTGTGGTACCTACAAATATCGTGGGAACCAATTTCATGCTCAAGACTCAGAGTGTGGGATGAGCAAGGAGCCAAGAATACCAGGTCTCCCATTGGTTTTTGTGGTGTAAGTGCTTAGTGCATGGGGAGTGCATGACAAGGGAATAATCATTTCCCCCTTTCTTTTTTAACTCATTATTTCTTGTTGTTTCTTGGCATACAGCTATCCTATGAGGGGTGTTTATCTGCATCTGTGCTGAAGGCCAAGACCAGACATAGAACCCGAAGCTCCCATCTAGACAACACTGTTTGTTATTTTATCCACTTCCCTTTTTCCCAGTGTGCTGTCTCACATAGTAGTGTAGCCTCACTCTGTGGGGTTCAGCGCCCAGGGGAGGAGGGGGGCTTCTCTCTACTCCATCGTCCCTGCTGGCTGAACTCTGAGGTTAGTGGTTTTTGGCACTACTGACATCGTGACACCGATCTAGTGCCGATGTTCATGCAAATTGGTTTCAGCCATTTAAGCCTGGGGGATTTATAAGCCGGGCACGCCAACAGAAAATGGGATAAGGATTCCAGCGGAGCTGGACAAGCAGGACAATGCTCAGACCCGTTCGACCGCCATTTACAAGTAAAGGCGTTGATTGGGAGGGAGCCAACCCTAAACTGAAGGTATAGTTTCCTATCCACTGGTCTGGAAATAGTATTCCAATATGCTTCAAACACGAAATCCTGTTTTTGCATCAGATAATCCATGGATAGGGTGGGCCTAATAGTAGAAGAAAATAATTTATTCTTAACCATATCCCAATAGGCGGCCTTGAGCTCCCTTTTAGATGGAAATGGATTTTCTTCGGGGTGCTCCCACAGACCACTCATCCCCATCCCACGCAGAGTGTTTTTTACATTCTGTAACCATTTGATCTTCCCCGTACATCCAACCCCCCTGAAATCCATAAGGGATTTCGCATATTGGGAAAGCTCAGGGGTAACCCAGAGTCGTCGCCAAAATGGTATTGGTCTATATCGGGCTAGATCCTCAATTCGAAGTCAACCCAGATCCAAAAAAAGGGGCAATGATGGTGTGGATTGCGGAAGGATCGTAATAGCTCTGACAAATTTGTTCTAGGCTTGTGCCAAGAAGGAGATGTTCTCGAAACCCCATAATCGCGCTCCATATAGGATTGAAGTGATATCCTTGGTGTTGTATATCTTAAGAACAGGGGCCATGGGCTTGGTGAGTGAGAGCTTATGTTCTTTAACAAGAGCTCCTGCCAGCTGAGCGTGTTTCAGAGCTAAAAGATCAATGTGTGGTTTCCAGCTAAGTTTCTTACCCAAGGTAATCCCCAGGTATGCAAATGCTTTTGTCTGTTCCAGAAGAACATTCTTCATAAGAACACTACTTTGAATGGTCTTATGATGGAGAAAGACCATAAACTTGGTCTTGTCCACATTAACCACAAACCCATGGTCGTGGTAAAACACCCCGAACCTAGACAATGCAGCCTGCAATCCCTTCTGCGTCTTGGATAGGATCAGGGTGTCGTCCGCGAACATGAGCAGTGGTATCCTAAGCCCCCCCAAGCTAGGGGTATCTGTGTGATATGTGGAATAGTATTAAACCATTCTGTTAATAAACAGGGAGAACAATGTCGGCGCCAGGACACATCCTTGGCGCACACCCTTTAGGACTGGGAAACTAGCTGTGATCTCGTCCTCTGGGCCCCACTGCACCTGAGCATAGTTCGAATTATGCAACTTAATTATCAAGGCTAGTAGCTCCTGAGGCATCCCTACTTCCAAAAAGGCGGGCCACATTTTATTATGTGGCACCAAGTCAAAAGCAGACTTAAGGTCAATAAAGGCTGCATATAGAGACCCTCCTCCTATATTGACTACCTTCCAGTAAATCATAACGAACCTGAAAACCTGGTCAATGGTGCTAGTAAAAGGGCGAAAGCCTGCCTGCAATGGTGACAAAATCTCATTCTCCTCAATCCACACTTGGATTCTACTGAGGACCAATCTGGCAATTATTTTCTGCATAGAGTCAATAAGGCTAATCGGCCTATAATTGCCAGGAGACGAGCGATCACCCTTTTTATATATCGGTAATATAATGGCTCCAGACCAGGTATTGGGGATAGGTGCACCACTGGCTATGGCACTGGCTATAAAAGTAATGTATTTAACCCAGTTCTCTTTGTCGTACTGGAACAAGTCAGCCGGTATACAGTCCAGGCCAGGAGCCCTCCCTTTCGGCAACAATGAGAGGACCTTCCCAACCTCAGAGCTATCGAACAATAAGGTGGTAGACGTGAAACCTGGTAGTGGGTGGGTATCAACAGTATTTACAATAGAAAATTGTGTTTTAAAAAACTCAACCCACGAGTCGGGCGCTACATGGTTCTCCGGTATATGTGGTGTCCCATTGCTACCCCACTTAACTAACTGTCAAAATGTAACCATGTCTCTCTCGCGACTAGCTTCAAGTAGGTTGAGCCAGCGTTTGTCGTCCCAATCCTTCTTAACTGATTTTTGGACTGCTTTATACCTGGACCTAGCCAATCTAACCTTGCCCATAATTTTAGATCTGATAGCTTTTGTTAGCTCCCGGTATGACTCTCTACAAAGCTTATTATACCAGGTAGCTATCTTTGCACCAAAAATGCTCTTCCCAGAATTACATTTAATAAAGAATGGTTTTAAACTGGTAAATAGCTCACTATGTACAGGGCTCGCATTGACACAGGTTTGGGCTATTAGCATTGTAAATGACAATTTCTTTCATTTATGTTTTGGTGTTTGAAACATTAAAAAAAGCATTGTCATTTACAATGTCATAGTGTAAACTCGCTTAAATGTGATACCTATTGCATTGCAAATGCTTGTTTATATAGCGCCTCTGTCTTAACACAAGTAACGCAAGACGCTATCTGGCTTTTCACATCTATTGTGTTCTGGCTCCGTTTTACTAGACATGAAATGAAGTGCTGCATTAATACGTCATCACTGGCCCCCGCATCCTCCCAGTTAATCAGGGTTCTGGTTCATGTTCATTAGGGGAGCCGCTGCTCAAGGCCTCGGGGATTTTAGCTGATTGGCCCTCTGGCTCCCCACCAAGCGCAGATGCCAGACTCTTCTGCCGTTCAGTGTCCTCAGCCATACGTAAGCGTCAGGCAGAGCTCCAGAACTTGTGTGGAACAGATACACCTCAAAAATCTTAAACAGTAATTTTTCGCACTGCCTTGTCCCTACTACCACTACACCCAATCTGATGTAGCATACTACTACAGACATACATGCCTCCTCAGTGCAGTACTGTGCCCACACTTAGTACCCTATCTCTTTAAACACAGGTTTCCCGTCCTCTGGACATCTTGATGTCATCACTACCACAGTAGTTGAAACAGTACTGACAAGTTTCCCATCCTAAGCCAATCATGGTGTCAGTACTACCCTAGTTCTTCAAGCACAGTACATGGAAGATTCCCATAGTCTGCATCATTGTCTGTAATAGCCCAGTGAAAGCGGGCATGGCACGCATTGTGCCTAATGTAGGAGAAAGTCAATGAATAAAATAGAATGCTTATGGTGTAACAACCACGTAAAAGGGCCAGTTGCCAAGGTAGGATACACATGATGACATGGCTGTACTAAAGAAGGACTAACAAGCCTCATAATGAATCAGAAGACAGTATTTACAAAGGAAATGAAAAATAAGGGGGAGGGAGTGGGCGAAGCGTCCCTCAGTACTGAACTACCACAGTTCTTCGCAGAGCAGCGCTTGCGCACTGGCTCACGCTCGACTCAATAAGAAGCAGGGATCGCTATAAAAAGACATTGTACATGCACAAACCATTGCCTTACATCAGATTGTTCACGAGCGCTAAAAAACAAATTCATAAATTGATTTTATGTGCAACAAAGCGTGTCAAAGTGCAACAGTGGCTGACCCATCTGACCTGAGAAAGGATACCAATTCACATTTCACAAAGAATTAAAGTGCATTTTTAAAACGTGTGTTTTGTGCATATAAAGTTTAAAGTGCAAAATGGATCAATATATAATTTAATAACATTTACTCATGTTCCTATACTACCCAGCCTGAACTCTGTAGATACAGAGAAAGAAACAACCTTTCAATAACAAGATTGTGCTCCAATGAGCCTTCTATATGCTCCAAATGGTGCCATATAGTATTAAACCACTTCGAACCCCCACGCGCTTATCGTACGCCTCTTCGAATTTCATAGTACGTATCATCTTTCCCTTTCAGCCCTGGACAGTTGGAATCAGGCTGGTTCTCCAATTCTGCAGGACAAAGGAGCATACGATCGTAAGTGCAAAAGACAAAAAAACTGTCCTCCCTTATTAAGCTGCTGGCTTTCCTTAGAGACCCCGAATAACGCTAAACTTGCTTCTGGAGATATTATAGACTGTATAGCCTGGCTGATGACAGTGAGCAATTCCATCCAACAGTTTGTTAGTTGCGAGCAAGTGAAGAACATATGGAGCCAGCCTCCTGCACCTTGCTGATGACAATGGAAATAGTTATCAGAAACTGACGGGTATATTTTATGGAGAGTCACTGGGGTATTATACGCTATCTAGCGAGATAAGAGTGGCATTCTTTTGTATTTTGCTGCTCTTAAAGATTTATTCCCAATCTCTGTAATAGAGTGCCAGTCACTTTTAGATACCTTGCATTGCGTCTTTTCAAGAACCCTGGACGAAAATCTACTGATATCGTCTTTCGATGACTGATTCCAAAGCAGCCAATGCCAATTACCTATCCCTGTCAGTTTACTTTTTAAAAAGCATGGCTGATAAGGTGCAGTCCTTGACTATCACCCTGGATATTGACTGCCAAGAAGTGGATTATCTGTCCATAGCTAAAAAACAAACTGCTTGCACTGTTTCCCACTCTTTGAGAGGAGCTCCACCCAAGAGATGCATTTGCCCCATAAAAAGAAATCTCTGAGATCTTTAAATCCTCTTCAGTTCCCCTCCTGGGATTGGGAAAATGAACAATCGATAAAAACTGATATGCTTTACTGAGGGCGCACAACTGTCCTCTGAACCCCTGGAGAAGCTTGTATCTGGTCTTTTGGGCAGTTTTGCTGTTGTAATAAAAGCTGGTAAGCTTGTTTCAGATTCTTGCACCCCTCTGATTAAGAAAGAAATGTCTAGTACCCTACTTCCATCTAAATACCTTGCTGAAATATCCATTACATCTGCCTGGTAATAGCTCTCCGTGTGGGAAAGTGCCAATCCACCCTGTGTTTTCTTTAGTTGTGTGGAACACTCAATTTTACCCTCTGTGTCTTTTTATTCCAGATAAAGCTGCTTATTGATGAATCTACCTCCTGAAAAAAGCTGTTAGGGACTTTGATTGGTACACTGGAAAAAAAAATAAGAGTAGTGGCAGAACCAACATTTTTATCATTGCAAATCGGCCATTAATGGTCAGAGGGAGCAGAGACCATCTCTCAAGTAAACCATTAATTTCTCTGGGCGTAGCTTCATAATTAAGACAAAAGAAGTGAGTAAAATTGTCTGTAACAAATATCCCAAGATACCTATGTGGGAGTTTGCAACCTCGCTTGAGGCTGAAGTGAGACTGGAAGATCTGCAGCTACCGCATTAAAAAGCAGGACTTCAGTTTTGCTTTGATTTATCTTATAGCCAACTATGCCTGTACATTCCTCGATCCTCTACATAGCCCCCTTTATATTTAGCTCATCTGGTTGCAGATAAAGATTACATTGTCTGATAAAAGCTTAAGCCTGGCCATCCCCTCTATTGATGCCCTAGTATCCCCTTTACATTGCTTTTTTGCCAGAGGCTCAATAAAGAATGTCAATAAAATAGGGGAAAAGGGCACCCTTGACATGTGCCTCTGTTAATTGAGATGGTGCCTGCCATCATAGAGTTTACCATCACTTTAGCCTGGGGGGCACCCTGGTATAGATTTACCAGCATTGAGGTAAATTGAGAGGGCACCCGAATTCTTGAGATCAAGCGCCTTTTCAGTATCGGTCATCATAATCAAAGCTTTTATTTTATTTATTGAGAAGTATTCTATTGCCTGCATTTAAAACTGGTTGTTCGGCGACATAAGATGACCGGCAATAATTCTGCACCAATCTTTAGGGGTTAAAAGCTGTGCTGCAGGCATTATTATTTGCCCACACTTTCATCAGAAATTTATAATGTATATTTAGGAGGCTAATGGGTTCAGATTTCTCGGATTTTTACCTTTCTTGGAAAGCTTACAATAGTTGATTCCTTAAAAGAAGAAGGAACTTCACCACCCTATTTAATTTCAATATAGTTAAAACGCAGTACTAAAAAAGGCACACGTTCTCTGGCAAATATCTTATAAAATTCCAAAGGGAATCCCTCATTCCCACATGCCTTAGAGTTAGACATTTTTTGGAGTGTCTCGTGAATTTCAATAGGCGTTATTATTTCCAACATTGCCTGAGACAGAGAATTCAGCAATTGGAGGAGATGGATGGAGGCATAATATTGTTCTATACTGGGCATAGAAACTGCATATTGCGGTTGATGAATGTCCCTGTAATGCTTAAGAAATACTTGAGCAACTCCTCTTGTTCTGTTATTACTCTCCCGGTGGTCGGTTTCTCAATGGAATTAATCGCGGCCATCTCGCTCTTGATCCGAGTAGACCAGGCTATTTGCTGGGCGTGTTCTCTGGCTTGATTCACTGCATCCTTGAAGGCCTCCCATTCTACAACAAGTGAGGCCATATTTCTATTAATAAGAATAAACTCTATGATAAACCCTCTCATCTCTGCAACCCACTCTGCATTTGACAACAGAGATCTGTTAAGCTGACGCCTCAGACTCTCTCTATTAGCAGACCTTAGGTCCACCACACTAGAGACCACCTAGTGGTCAGACAAGACTAAATAAATAATCAGGAAGGGAAGAAGCAAGTGTATTGTGCAAAGCCTGGGTGATCTTCATGCGAAGGATCAACAAGACATGCAGGCGCACAGGAGCGCAATGGTTTTAGTTTCTCTTAAGAACTTTCCAGTTAGCAGAGATGGCAGCGACCCACTGGGGGTTTATTCATGAACTTCAAGTCCCAGAATTCCAAGCAGGATACTCACCTGTATGCAATGGCTGTAATCAATAAAAGGGGATGTTCTTTGAAGTTACTCGTTTGCCATTTCTGCTGCTGTTTGTCCAGGAAGAAGGGCGCCAAGCCCGAAACGCGTAGGCAAGTTTGAGACCTGTGTTGTGCCCTGAAGCGCTTGACTCAATGACTGCACGCCGCCAGCGAGTGCACCTCAACGGTGGGGCAACCCTTCTTGTATAAATGTTTGTGGCCAGCCCAGGTCACGAGGCGCACCACCCCGGGATCCAAGGGGGTCCGCAGCTGTTCACTGTGACGGCATGGCGTGAGCAGGTGGAGGTCGTGTGACATGCAGGCGCACAGGAGCGCAATGGTTTTAGTTTCTGCAGGATACTCACCTGTATGCAATGGCTGTAATCAATAAAAGGGGATGTTCTTTGAAGTTACTTGTTTGCCATTTCTGCTGCTGTTTGTCCAGGAAGAAGGGCGCCAAGCCCGAAACGCGTAGGCAAGTTTGAGACCTGTGTTGTGCCCTGAAGCGCTTGACTCAACGACTGCACGCCGCCAGCGAGTGCACCTCAACGGTGGGGCAACCCTTCTTGTATAAATGTTTGTGGCCAGCCCAGGTCACGAGGCGCACCACCCCGGGATCCAAGGGGGTCCGCAGCTGTTCACTGTGACAGCATGGCGTGAGCAGGTGGAGGTCGTGTGACATGCAGGCGCACAGGAGCGCAATGGTTTTAGTGTCTGCAGGATACTCACCTGTATGCAATGGCTGTAATCAATAAAAGGGGATGTTCTTTGAAGTTACTCGTTTGCCATTTCTGCTGCTGTTCGTCCAGGAAGAAGGGCGCCAAGCCCGAAATGCGTAGGCAAGTTTGAGACCTGTGTTGTGCCCTGAAGTGCTTGACTCAACGACTGCACGCCGCCAGCGAGTGCACCTCAACGGTGGGGCAACCCTTCTTATATAAATGTTTGTGGCCAGCCCAGGTCACGAGGCGCACCACCCCGGGATCCAAGGGGGTCCGCAGCTGTTCACTGTGATGGCATGGCGTGAGCAGGTGGAGGTCGTGTGACATGCAGGCGCACAGGAGCGCAATGGTTTTAGTTTCTCTTAAGAACTTTCCAGTTAGCAGAGATGGCAGCGACCCACTGGGGGTTTATTCATGAACTTCAAGTCCCAGAATTCCAAGCAGGATACTCACCTGTATGCAATGGCTGTAATCAATAAAAGGGGATGTTCTTTGAAGTTACTCGTTTGCCATTTCTGCTGCTGTTTGTCCAGGAAGAAGGGCGCCAAGCCCGAAATGCGTAGGCAAGTTTGAGACCTGTGTTGTGCCCTGAAGCGCTTGACTCAACGACTGCACGCCGCCAGCGAGTGCACCTCAACGCTGGGGCAACCCTTCTTGTATAAATGTTTGTGGCCAGCCCAGGTCACGAGGCACACCACCCCGGGATCCAAGGGGGTCCGCAGCTGTTCACTGTGACGGCATGGTGTGAGCAGGTGGAGGTCGTGTGACATGCAGGCGCACAGGAGCGCAATAGTTTTAGTTTCTGCAGGATACTCACCTGTATGCAATGTCTGTAATCAATAAAAGGGGATGTTCTTTGAAGTTACTTGTTTGCCATTTCTGCTGCTGTTTGTCCAGGAAGAAGGGCGCCAAGCCCGAAACGCGTAGGCAAGTTTGAGACCTGTGTTGTGCCCTGAAGCGCTTGACTCAACGACTGCACGCCGCCAGCGAGTGCACCTCAACGGTGGGGCAACCCTTCTTGTATAAATGTTTGTGGCCAGCCCAGGTCACGAGGCGCACCACCCCGGGATCCAAGGGGGTCCGCAGCTGTTCACTGTGACGGCATGGCGTGAGCAGGTGGAGGTCGTGTGACATGCAGGCGCACAGGAGCGCAATGGTTTTAGTTTCTCTTAAGAACTTTCCAGTTAGCAGAGATGGCAGCGACCCACTGGGGGTTTATTCATGAACTTCAAGTCCCAGAATTCCAAGCAGGATACTCACCTGTATGAAATGGCTGTAATCAATAAAAGGGGATGTTCTTTGAAGTTACTCGTTTGCCATTTCTGCTGCTGTTTGTCCAGGAAGAAGGGCGCCAAGCCCGAAACGTGTAGGCAAGTTTGAGACCTGTGTTGTGCCCTGAAGCGCTTGACTCAACGACTGCACGCCGCCAGCGAGTGCACCTCAACGGTGGGGCAACCCTTCTTGTATAAATGTTTGTGGCCAGCCCAGGTCACGAGGCGCCCCACCCCGGGATCCAAGGGGGTCCGCAGCTGTTCACTGTGACGGCATGGCGTGAGCAGGTGGAGGTCGTGTGACATGCAGGCACACAGGAGCGCAATGGTTTTAGTTTCTCTTAAGAACTTTCCAGTTAGCAGAGATGGCAGCGACCCACTGGGGGTTTATTCATGAACTTCAAGTCCCAGAATTCCAAGCAGGATACTCACCTGTATGCAATGGCTGTAATCAATAAAAGGGGATGTTCTTTGAAGTTACTCGTTTGCCATTTCTGCTGCTGTTTGTCCAGGAAGAAGGGCGCCAAGCCCGAAACGCGTAGGCAAGTTTATGTATATATTCAAATCGTTTACCACGATGTGGCTGATGCAAAAGTTAATTTGACTGCTGAACCAAGCACAAAGTATGGAACTCTCCCTTCCAGAGAACTTTCAGTTTTGACTGTTACACCAAGACAGCCTGGATGCCTTGTTTCTTAAAAAGTTCCAGCATAGATTTGAACTCCAGGTGACCCCATTGTTGATATATCACAAAGGAAGTTAAATCAGAGCATGTGTAATGTCTGAAATCCCTTTTACTAGATGGCAGCTGAGAGGATTGATTCTTTCATGTGAAAGTCTCCAAAATCGACCAAAATGGCTCGAGGGTACTTGGGATTTACTGGCTGATGAATTGGAACACGATGTGTCCTCATAATCAAGAAATGTTCCATGTTGGAAGAATACCCTGGGAGGACATGGCTTTAAATTAAATCAGAGATTAATTTTATGCAATCATGCCCACTTTCCCATCCCTCAAGCTTCATCTGAATTTTCAACATCTCCTGCTGGTGCTTGGCTTGGAATGTTCCAAAAATGTTTCCTGAACAGCTTCCAAATCTGATGTATGCTTCTCAGTTTGTGTACGTACCTGATTTATTTGCAGCATGTTGTCATTAATTGCCCTGAGCTGGATTTTAACCTCCCTATCAGCCTTTTCTTGTGCTTTTTTCATCCCCCTTATTTCCTCTAAAACCACTTGAAGAATCTCTCCCAGCTGAGTTTTATTGACTGAAGTTTCCGAAGTGGCATCCTCTGTTTCAGTCTAGGTACATTCATAAGCCTGGAAGGTCTGCTGAATGATGGCTGTTTGAGATGTTAGCATTTAAGTTAGCATGTTTATAGCTCGAGACATCTGGGGTACATGAATGCTCTTAAGAGACCAGTGAGTTCATTCCTTCTGATCCAGATTACACAAGCTTTCGAAGTACGCTGCTCTTGAAGCATCGAACACTGAAGACACCATCAGCAGTGCTTCGAAAAGCAGAGCAGCGACCTCATTGAAAATAGCCTCCTAAGCACGGAGCATGAAGGGAGCTCCACTCACCCCCCCTCTGTGGATCTCTCAAGTTAAGCCCATCATCCTATGAGACCACAGACACTGAAGTTTATAATTATGTTTGATTTTGTAATGACCAGGCATCAATTCATAAGGTAAAATCTAAAGAAGGAAAATGGGCATGAAGGAAAGCTATGCACTTTTTACAAATATGGCTAGAAATCAGAGTTGATATGTCCAGTAGTCATGTAGTATGGCTTGTACCTTCCCGGTAAAACTCCTCCCTCTCCATGACCCGACAGGTCAACGCTGTTGCCTCCACCTGCTTCATCACCCTCCGCATCCTCCGAAAGACCTTCAAATGGATCTTCCCCGAATCAAGGAAGACCAACACCCACCCACTCATAACCAGCAGACTCTGCAAACTCCAGACCATACAGAACACTGAAGCCAGACTCCTTGGCATCCGTCGACATGAACACATAACCCAGCATCTGGGTAACCTCCACTGACTCCCCGTCGAGAAAAGAGTAACCTCCAAGATACTCATCCACACCTACAAATGTCTCCACAACACTGGACCCCAATAGCTGTACGACAGAATCTCCTTCGATGTACCCAAGAGGAACCTCCGATCCGCCGAGCTCACCCTCGCCAAACCCTAGCGCATCCGCAGAGCAAGCATGGGTGGAAGAACCTTCTCCTACATTGCTGCCAAGACCTGGAACGAGCTGCCAATCAACATCAGATGGACCCCTACCCTGCACATCTTCAGGAAGACCCTCAAGATCTGGCTCTTTGACTTACCTGAGCTCCGCCCCCTCAGCACCTTGAGACCCTCACAGGTGAGTAGCATGCTTAAAACTCCCTGATTGATTAATTGAGTGTTTGTTGGACAACATAAATATCAGGATTGTACCAGACTGATTTCCTTCACATATCTTCGGGATATATTGGCCTATAGTTCTGCTAGATCACAGGGCACCATCCGTACTCCTAACCTTACGGGGTAACAAATGTGTGTGCAACCTCAGAACATGGCAACCCTGATCCTCCAAGGAAATCATTGTAACAGATCTAGAGCTCTTTCATTTGTTTACTCATGCATACCCAAAGAAATACACATGCAATACTCAGCAAGGCATTTCTATATTTATTGAGTCAATGTGATTCTTATATAAAATATGTGTGCTACAATAATCAATAGAATGAAATAGATTATTGTGATTAGCATTATGGGAATAGGGACAAAGAAGAACCATTCCACCATTGTGCTACAACACTGAATATATGCTGGCATATAAGTACTGTGTTATAGTGTACTCCTACCTAGCGCTGCCTAACCTAGTTGGCCTTGAACGATAAACGCCCCATAACATGTAAATAAGTGTCATCAGGCTCCCCGTCTTGCTCGTAATCTGGACATACCTCTTCGCATGGGTAAATAGGAATCAGCTGAGCTCGAATTCTGTCATGCAGCCACTTCGCAGTGTTAGCAAAATGCTCCTCTGCCCAACAATGTGGTGATGCCATTTAAATAATATCCATCCCCCATGCTTTCATGTTGAACCTCAGTTCAGACGGGTATTGCTTATTCTATTATGATAGTTCTGTTGCCTCAGGCACAACAAGACAACAACATTTGCGCAGTAAACTATATCCCTTATATGAAACGTTCAAGGTGTCGTGATAGTGTGTGCTCTTAGTGGAAATGTGAGCAATGCAATTTCCAGAAAATATTATCCTGCACAGACACGCACGCAAATGCATGTCAAATGTCACTGTGTATGAAAGAAGGCAAGTAAAGAACCCACTAAAGATAACACCTAATTCCTACTGGTGATATGCTCCACATAGATTCTTAGTTATAGGAATGGAATGTTTACTGTACCACTAAAAACTAATCACAATAACTAACAATAAGTATAAAAAAAACATCCACTAATCTTGGGACCATTGTCATTGTCAAATGTTATTGTTTAGGCAATAACATTTATAACAAAATAGATTATTTTGTTTAATATTGTCGGCACAGTATCCATTGAAGACAACAATTGCTGAGGGATGCAATTCATTATGCTAGTAAAATAATTTATGAGATCATACAGTGCAGGCCAGTCACCCAGGGATGTAAAAGATTGGCTATAAAAAAAAACAGTTAAAATACAAGGAAGTTAAATAACAGTTATAATTGTCTGAGGCAGGTGGTAGAAGTGCAAAGGTGAAGATGGCCGGTGTGGGGCATGGGTTGGAGTTAGTCAGAGCAGCAATAGACTGGTGGGTGGTTGGTCGTGCCATGCCACTTGATATTGCCTCATTTCTTAATGCAGTCAACTGTTATGGAGTTTTTTAACGGGCACACTAGAAAGTGGAATTTAATTTTAAGAAAAGTGTTCAAGATGCTATATGCGCTAAAACAGACAGATATCTCCCATGGCAGAGTAGTAAAGGACAGTAATGCCAATTAACGGCCATTTTGACAAAAGGGCTATTGACCACCTCGCATGGGTAGGTGCTCTGATCCCACACAGAAATGTGAGAAAAATTTGATTTTTTTAAAGCTAAGTTTGAGGTTTGCAGGGGATTCTAGGTAGGAAAACGTTGGGGGAGAAGGGATGCCTTTATGGATTTGACAATTTAAACCACAGAAGGACTATTTAGTCAGGCTAGACCATAAATGATGGCGGTGGATTTCTTTTTTAATGATCCTTTCCGGATCGAGGACTGGGAGGTTTCGGAAAACCAGACCCCCGGGTAGTTATATTTTGGAGGAGCATTTGTTATCTTGGTTTCTATAAAGCAGCAATGAAGTGGTGGTTGTATTCTTTGAGCTGCTTGATTACTCAGGATGGCGATAGAAGTGACGTTATCTATGGGGGACACTGCTGCACGAAAGCCTATCTGGAATAATGGGAAGACATTGTTATCTAAAGCCCAAGCCTCCAACTGTTTAGGTAATAGCTGAGTGTAAGCTTAGGCCTCTAAGTCCAATAGAGCTATCAGGTGATATTTGAATGGATTTGTTGGGTCTGCTTTTTTAAATAGTGGGCACAGGATTGAGGCTTTCCATGCATCAGGAACTTGCCCCAAGATAAAGGCCTGGTTAAATATCGGGGAGTGTAACGTTACCGAGTCCTCTGGAGCGCATTTAAAAAATTTCCAGCACGGAGGCTATTTGGGCCTTCATGCCCTTCATGGTTTTGGTGTGGTTAGGTCCTTTTGGTTCAGTGCAGTTAGATGTATAGGCCTAGGCTTTTCTGAGTAGCCTGGTCCAGTTGGATGGATGGATTATAGAGCTGTGACATGGCTCACTCATGCTCCTTCCGGGACTCAGTTTTCTCTAGTTGAAATTGGGGCTTTTATTTTGTTGATATAGTTCCAGAGACAGGCTAGACTTTTTTGCTTGATCATTTGATAGCTTCAGCCAGTCCCTCTTCGCTCAAGCTTTCTTCGCTTCCACAGGACACTGAGAGAAAGGCACATTTGGCATTAGCAGAACAATGGAAACTCTTAAAAAGTGTCATTTCTGAAATAGTAGTATAAAATCCGACTAGTCTATTAAGTTGGAATTTAAATTAGTATTAAAATGAGTCAGTGAATCATGGCTCTATCTTCTCCCAAACTGAATTTGAACATTATAAATTGTTATAATGTAACCAAGTGCGTTCCTATGGGAGAACTATCCTTTCCACATTGAACAATGACTTTGAAGATTTTACACTGTCAGGACATGTAAAACATTAAATTAGAATTTAGGGACTACCTTAGGGTGCCTTACATGTATTAAAAATTAAGGTTTAGGCCTGGGAAAAGGTTTATTTTGTCAGGTCAAAATGGCAGTTTCAAACTGCACACACAGGCTGCAGGCTTGAGATATGTGTTACAGAGCTACTGTACTGGGTGGCACAGTGAGTGTTGCAGCTCCCTTGTAGCATTTAATTTACAGGCCCTAGGTAAGTGTAGTATCACATACAAGGGACTGATAAGTAAATTGAATGTGCCAATTAGGTATGTGCCAATTTACCTTTGTTTAAAAGAGAGAGCACAAACACTTTGCCTCTGATTGTCAGGTTTAGAATTCAGAGAGTCCTAAGGCCAGCAAAAATAGATTCAGCATAGGAAAGCAATAATCTGGGGTAATACCACACAACAGAATAGTCATCTCCAACAGAGGTGCTCGGTCATGTAGTCGTCACCCTGTCATGCAGATGTTTGTGATATCCAAATAAAATGTTTTGTGAGACTGGCTGTTGTGACTGCAATATGAGAACTGGAAAGGGAGTGGTAGGTGTACAGCTACTGTGTACTGACAAAAATCCTCAGGAGGGCTCCGAGCAGAGCGTACCCTAGGGTAGCAGTTGCTTGAAGTACAAACCAAGTTCATCTACTTGCTACTCAGAGATTGGCCCCATGGATTGCCAACAGGCTATCACTTTTTAGACCCTTTATTGAAACAAGTGGCTAGAGGACATGTGCTCAAACTCTTTTTTTCAACTAGGGCTGTGTGATATTCCATACCTCTTCATATTTAGGTATCTCCGCTACATTTCTTTAGAACATTTTATTCTCTCTTCTCTTTGATGAAAGAGTATTTTGCTGCATTTAAATGTTCTATTCAGTTCTATAAAGAGCAAAGAAGGGTCTATGTGATGCATAATATTAAAAGAGGTCTGTCAATGTTCCATTATGATGTGGCCTATATGTGATTTACGTAGTCCTTCGGCCAATTTAGGTAAAATGCGGAGTTTTGTCTTTTCAATGTACTACTCGGAATTTAAACTGGCTGAAGTGCAGTCCTGTTTTTAGTCATGCTGTATTGAAAAGCCAAACTAGCTAACAGGTACATTAACTTTCACTTAGTACCTTGTGTCCTTCACCAATGCATTCGGAACGTACATGCAGACTCTCGGTGTAATGAATTGGATGGCTTCCAACATCACTTTGATAAATTGAGATGTGTCAACTGATTTTAAAGGTTTAATAATAAAGACAAAAGACGGCTGGTATCCCAAATTCTGATTGGGAAGAATGATTCCTTTGTCATGCAGGATATGTTCAAGGGTATGCTGCCTAACCGTAGGCACTGCAAGGTCGAGACATGCAGGAATCACTGCTTTTGACTGTTACTGGCTCACCCTCAGTTTTCACAGGACAAGTAAAGAGCCTCTCTAGGTAACAAAAAATCAGGCTGTGTATCCACACCCCAGTGATAGAAGTACACACCTACTCCCGTTTACAATAATTCACCATGCTCAATCAGTGCCTGGTTTCTTTATACAGTGCAAGGGGAGCTCCACTAAATGAAAGAGGGTTACACCTATATGATTTTATCATTTGATTAGTGATTTTTTCTCCTGCTATGATAGTTGTTTGTGTTAGCACTGGCAGTAATTAACAAGCATTTGCAATGCAATAGGTCTCGCAATTGCGAGAGTTTGGGCTATTGGCATTGTACATGACAATGCCTTTTATTTATGTATTTTTTTTTAAAACCTGCAAGCGGTGCGTAACGCACCGCTTGCAGGTTTTCAAAACACATAAATAAAAGGCATTGTCATTCACAATGCCAGTAGCTTAAACTCTTGCAAATATGATCCCTATTGTATCGAAAAATGCTTGTTTTACCATATAGGGCTACTGTGTAACCTCTCTTTGCCATTAGTGCCCTGTTGCCTCTCACGGAAGGCTCAGGATTCTTTGAAAACTTGTGCAGAGCAGCAGTCTCAAAGCAACAACACTCTTGGATCGAATATAAAACTTAGGGGTATATTCACAAGAACGTGTGCTAAACATCACCAAAAAATGCTAACGCAACTTTACACATCGCAGCCCAACGTGGGAAAATAACCCTGTGTTAACGTGGAATTCACAACACGGCGGTAGCATGCGATAGTCCACCTAAAACACGGCCAATATCTGCGATACAACCACCCTGACGGAGATAAAAACACAAACCACAACACCAGAAAACCTGCGATGAGCCCATTCGCGATGAGGGCAGCAGGGATAAGCACCGCCAGGACCACGAAACACACGGCAGGCAGGAACAAGCACAACAAAAGCCTGAAAAAGTAAGACAGACCAAACAGAAAACAACAGCCAACCACAATGGAGGCAACCCGAGCCAGCAGACAACCCCAACAAACACATTGGCAACAAAACATTGTACATGGCAGGCCATCTTGGACAAGATGAATGCAGCCTGAGAGCAGAGGAGGACAATGGCAGACAACCAGAACCCCAGCAATGATGCGAAAGGCACAAATAAGCAGAAACACGCCAACAACAAGAAGGCAGCAATGCACACCAGAGGTGGGAGTCCAGCGCCACACCAGGAGCTGGATGACATGGAGAAATGGTGTCCACCACATCAGTCTGGAGATGGTGGCAGGACTCGGGGACCGGAAACTGCACCAAACAACAGACACAACGGCAACAGGGAGAGGAACCAGCAGGGACTGGGGGACTGGGGGAGATAGGCACAATGCAGCCATGTCCACTGTCGTCTTGGAACATGTGACCATGTCCACAACATGCAACCATGTGTCAGGACACGTGCAATGGCTCACATCCAGTTGTGGCTGCAGGTACCTTGTCACTCGTCCATGAGCGCTAGTGCAGCTGCGTAGGCCAACATCTCCAATAAGCGATCGTCGTCCACCACATCTGACATGTCGTTGATATAATCCATCAGCTGAACTGGACAGATGTGCTGACACCAACCACTGGACCCAATGTGCACCAAAGCCCAATCGGGTAGTGGCTCAATGTGCTCACTACACACAACGACTCGTGCAATCTCCCAGGTCCAGTTTCCAGCCTGCATGCCAACATAAGCAGTCATCCTGGTGACACTCCTGGTCGTGGGCCAACAGGGGGCGCACACACACCTTGAAATCTAGGTCAGCTACCATTACGTTGGAGAGGCAGACATCCATGGACCACTCGAATATGCAAGAGTGACAATGCAACACTGGCTGCACGCAGGTGACGTTCACAAGGCGGAAGCTCAGACGGTAACTGATCCTCAGCACTGCCAACGGCAGTGCCCCCAGTACATGCAGCAGACATGCAAGGTACAGCTCCATGTGATTGGAGTCGAGCATGTGTCCAGGATGGTCTGCCATTGCGTCAGTGGCTCTGCTTGAAGCGGCACTGGCTTGCCCTGAGACAGTCCTGTGGATAAAATGGCACAGCTCAGTGCAATGAGCAGTGTCTGTGTACAACAGGTGCAGGCCTTGGGTGGGGTGGGAGTACGTGTGAAGGCCATTTCATGCACACCAACTACGACCAAGGACTACTTCGTGTGGGATTTGTACACGTTGGTCTCACGTCGAACAGTGCGTATTGTGGGATTCTCAAGCAAATGCTATTGTATCTGTCAGGGGGTGCTGGGCACATGCAAGTTCCTGCTCAGAGCTGCAGATGTGCTACCGCCTGATAGTACAGACAAAGTACCTTTCCTCCCTACAGTAACTTCACCAGCTGCGTGCATTCAGGAGACGTACAGAGGCTGGTCGTGGATGTGGTGGGACGTCTGTGATGCAGGGAATCGTGGATGATATGCCCAGCACGATGCACATGAGCGGACTCACTGTGTGTCATTTTGCCACACAGCTGCTCCTCCCTGCCACGGGCACCCACACTTGTGTGCGCTGCACGGTTGCATCATGTGCACTCCTACAGGACACTATTCTTATGCCTGTCAGCGCATGTCCTGCGCCATGCCAACAACACCGCAATGCAGGTCTACGAAAGTGTGCGCCCACTTGGGTGTAGGCCAATGGTCCGGACAGGGCGGACATAGGTGTTCAGCCCATGGCTGGCTGGGATCGCGCTGCGAATAAGGCCAGGCAACAGACTCATGCATCTGCAAGACTGACACACATAACACCTGGCATGCTTGTGCCAAGACACCGAGCATTCTTGCACTCCTACATGTTCCCGTACCTGAGTGCCCGCCCTCCTGGTACATGCCACATTGTAACATCGTGTACTGTGGCCCTGGTGGCGACAACCCCCCACAACAGAGACACACTTACTGCACTTCCTACACCGGGCCAGGTCTGGACAACGCCCTGCCCCCCCTGGCAAACCAGCACACGCAGCCTGTGTATGCAGGGGGGTAGGTGTGGGGCTACATGTCCAGGGTCACTGCCAACGCTGAGGTGACATGGCAATGTCTGCAGAAGACAGCCCACTGTGCTGTTGCAGGGCCTGTGCCCATCATGAACACACGGACACACTTGCTCAGGTGGTGTGAATGGCTACGGGCACGTGCGCAAGGCCACATTTATTATCAGGCACACTTACCGAGTGACACCTGTGTTGGGTGTGTGTGGGGTGTGTGCACCCCAGCCGGCAAGGGCTGCCTGGTGCAGTCAGAAATCAACAACAGTGTACATCGTAAAGGACACAACCATTCAACCATAAAGGCCCCATGATTTGTGCTGCACAGAGTTAGTAGCCCCAGATGCACAGCGTCCTGCATGGGCCTGCCGCCACGGGCCGCTGACTTGCGGTGCACTGAGGCAGGGTCACGGGTGCAGAGCATGTTCACGGGATGACAAGGGGCCTTGTCGGTGAGTGTCTCGATGGACAGTGGAAGGTGTACCCCCAGGGCAGGATGCAGAGGGCAGACCCACGCTGATACATCGCTATGGTGGAGATGAATGGAACAGACACATGTCAGACACCAAGTCCGGTCCAGCCAGAAGAAGATGTAGAAAACCACCAGGCCATGGGCTCTGACATCACCAAGGTCCAACCAGATGGTGCCCATGCACAGAGTTAGTGGCACCAGTGCTGTTAGGGGATGCCGCCTGCGATGAGGAGTGTCCAATTGTGTGGATTCCTCCACATCTTACCCAAGACACAGTTCCACATATGTGACCTACTGGACCGCAGTGTAGGCCTGAGGCAGCGGTCAGCACGGAAACAAACACAAAGTTCACTTCTCCTTCTACTCTGAAAACAAGAGGATTCGATCCTCTAATTTGATTGGTTAACTTAGTTATGGTAAGGCCATACACTGATTTGTAATAAGACAAATTTTACCAGGTTGCTAAATTTACAGACAAAAATATATATAAATCAATCATCAATTTCTAATCAAATTCTCATGTTTTAAGAGTAGAAGGAGAAGGGAACTTTGTGTTTGTTTCAGTATATATACCCATCCCTTTTCCAAGTACTAGGGTACCTCTCAAACCTTTTTGAGTGGGCAGAACGGGCCATTCACTGAGTGTCGCCGGCATAGGTTGGATGGCCCCACTGGCCTGGGTAGTTCAGGTTCAGTGGCACCACAGGACGCAGACTTTGCGGTGAACAGGGTTGATGACACCAGGTCAGTTGTTGATAGTGTTCGGTCACCTCTGTGACTGTGACACGGCTTTCGTCCGGACTGAGCTGCATTTTCTTCTTACTCCTCTCTGTGCCACTGGCGTGGACTCTGCCATTCGTGATTCATGACTAGGTGCTGGATGTGGGACCTACTGATCCGCAGGGTAGTCCTTGTCCCTCATCCACGTGTCGCCGGCTGGCACTGAACAGGGTTAGTGGCACCACGTGTTGCGGGCTGGTGTTGAACAGGGTTAGTGGCATCACATGTCGCCGGCTGGTGTTGAACAGGGTTAGTGGCACCACATGTCGCCGGCTGGCATTGAACAGGGTTAGTGGCACCACGTGTCACTGGCTGGCGTTGAACAGGGTTAGTGGCACCACGTGTCACCGGTTGGCGTTGAACAGGCTTAGTGGCACCACGTGTCGCAAGATGCCCATATGGAAGTATGCACCACTTATTGGGGGGACCGCTGCCCCGGCTTTGGGGTCACTGCCATTCAGGACTCAGTACACATTTTCACATATAGGACCTACTGGGCCGAAGAGGACGCCGTGTAATATGTGAGTGAGGAAGGAGTAATGTGGGCCAGCTTTGGGGTGCCAGCGATTGTCTGCGGAGGCTGCAGAGGTCACGGAACTTGACACACGCCAGTGACGGCAGGTGATCAGTGTGGCCTGGCTGTGCAGGGGCGGGCCTGATGGGTTGGGGGTCCAGCAGGTGCACAGGATCACAGGCAACTCCACTCACGAGGACGGCATCGGCCTTGTGGTGTGGTGAGAGGCGACACACTGGCAGAGACGTTGTGCTTTCCGGAAGAGGACCACGCCCAGGGCTACTTGCTTTTTATTCACACCACTACGCTGGCCTGGCGTACGCTGGGCCATCCCATTCCCCTCACGCCTATGGGGAGGACGTAACAGGCAACATTTCCGCGAACTCCCCCACTGGCCGGGGTGATATGGTTGCATCCACTGTACACTACACTCCATACACCAGAGGTGTATGTCGCCATGGATATGGGTGTGTTCTGCATACTGTGGTCTGTCCAGCACATCTCCGCCACTCTTGGCATTGTGTACTTTCCCAATCATGGTTCTCCTGCCTCCTTCACACATGCCTGGTTGCCACCTCTCCCCACATTCGGCTAGTGTGTGGCTGAGGTGCCATGCCGTTGATGGCTCATGTTCATGGCTTGCCCAGGTTATCATTGAGAGTTGTTCTGTCATGTCTGTTGGGTGGGCATATTGTTTTGCATGTTGGTTTTGATTTTGTGACGTTGAGAGTTGCATGGTTGTGAAGTTAAGGTGAGTGGGGTGTTCATTTGAAACTTGCAAAGGGTCTGTGCATTTCCCTTAGTGCCATCCTGGGAACGCTGGTTGCTGATGGACTGCCGGAGGATGGAGGAATCATGCACACTGGCTGGGTATTTGGAGGCGAGATTGGTGGAGGTTCCACGGTGTTCGGTAGTTGCCTGCACATTGATGTGAGATGTGTGCTTTCTGTTGTGGTGATTGTGTGCTGTATCGGCAGGGGGCACAGGTATGACATGTGTGCTGTGGATTGCCCCCAACACATGTGTGCATGCAGCTATGGCGTATGGTCCTTGCTTGGTGTCCAGCGGATCCTGCGCATTGTGTTGGACGTATAGGGACTAGGGTTCCAGGCTGATGGTGATGTCCAGGACAGGTGTGAGGGACTTGGATGTGGCTGGCTGTGTGACTCCTCTGACTCTGGCGGGTGTTGGTTGGCGGGTACCAGGGGCCAACAGGTGCAGCACAGCCAGCAGCTTTGTGTGGGGTGGGATGTTGGTTGTCCGCTGTGTTAGTGCCGTCGACCGGTTGGGCGTTGTTGGTCAGGATGCATACAATGGTTGTCCTTTCGAGCCTGTAGTGGGCAATGAAATTGTCAGGTGTTGGGTCTGTGTGGCTGGTGCATTTCCTGGGGGTCTGCTGTCTTTGTCTGCGCTGCCTCTGTGGTGGTTGGGTGGGGGTTGGGGTCCTGGGGTGGTGGCGGTGGGTGTTGTGGCCCTTTTGGGTGTCTGGGCCACATGACCAGTGGCTCCATGGCATCTGTTGCCCTTCCGATGTGGCTGTGTGCTGTGCTCCCTTTTGTGGTGCAGGCTGTGGTCCAACTTTGCACCAGGTCAGATCAGGTGTTATTTTCCTGCTGCGAACGCGCCTTATTGCCTGTTTTGTGTTCTTATCGCAGTTCTGACTGGTCGTTGTGAATGTTGTGGAGTGGTGTTGTCGCGGTTTTTGGCACGGGAAAGCCTACTCTGCATCTCATTAGCGATAGTTGCGGGGGTCTTCTGTGGGATGTGTTTTGCAGCTGCTATCACGGGTAAACTGGTGCTGTGAGCTGTTAACACCAGCTTGTGAATGGGGCGATACATTTATCGCAACTTTGGCTGTGATAATGTGCTGTTAACTCAGCGATTGATCCTTGTGAATCTCCCCCTTAGATTTTTCCACTATAAATCGACTAAATTTCCCCGCATGTCAAGTGTTATTGGCTAAAAATAGACCTGGCAGAAGCTGGACCTCATAACCCAGTTGATGGAAATAGAACTTGCCTGTTCCTGTTAAATTATACATTGCAATATGGAATTGCATCAAGTTATGTAGCTAAAATATTATTAGACACAATGAAACGTGCATTTGAAAAAGCATGCCAGCATTTAATTCTAAACACTATGTCGTTAGTCTCTGCTGCTCCCTTGTCATGGGACAAGCGTGTGTCCTATTATTTTTAACTGTCCGATTTGCCTTTAGGGTTGTAGTGCTATTTCACTGTTAGGTTGCAAAATAACAATTGTAGCTTTTTAGAGCATTTTCCAATTCTTATTCTATAGGTGTCCTGCAGAAGAGTGGACAGTGGGCAGTGATTATACCTGGATTCTTTGCCTCAGAGTTGTCCGCAAGCAGTGCATGTCTGGAAAGTGTCCATCAGGGCCCTTTAATCGCATCAGCACAAAGTAGTTAATGCTCCACAGAAAAAGGGAAGGCTGTCTTTTTACCTCGCTGAGAGGAGATGCACTGTCTGTTAATGCTGCTTTTATTTGTCATCTGGGCTGTGAGCAGACTTCTCCATCACAGCCTATCACATTCATGGACAATGAACTGAGCCCACTTTCCACGTATTCATCTTTCAGCAAACACGTCTTTTGAAGTCGATTGCTGCTCGCCAGTCTCAGACAATTTATGATATTTTGACACCTGTCATTGTGGTTAGAGGCAGTTTTTAGAGGCGTGTTTCACTTAACTGATTTAATTCAGCTGGTGGGAAGGACACTGCAGTGGCCACCATAATAAAAGATAAAGAGTTGTATGCCATGGGAGGTGGTGGCGGGTGGAGGGGCACCACACAGGCCGCCATAATAAAAGATTAAAAGTGGCGTGCCGGTAGGAGGTCGTGGTGGGGAGGGCACCGCACGGGTCACCATAGTAAATGATATAGGTGCAGATACAAGCCCCTTGTGCCTCATTTACGCCGCCGTTGCTTCACTTTTGTGACGCAGCGGCGGCGCAAATCCTGCGCCATGGTGCGGGGTACTTACAACGTGACGCATCTGGGAGATGCATCACGTTGTAGAGCCCTGTGCCACATGTAGGTGTTCCTGCACAGGAGGGGGGCCTTCCGGTGCAGGAACGCCTCCTAAAAGTGGCTGAGTGAAATCTACAAGATTTGACTCAGTCACTTTTGCGGCCTATGCTGTGTCAAAACCCTGTGCCTGCCTGAAGCAGCATTAACAAGATAGGGCCCCCAAGAGCATTGCGGAAGCTGCGTCGTGCTTGCGAAACAACTCCAGCAATGCGCCACTTTTACGGCACAGATGCGTCACGCGGACGAGAGGACCAAGAGGAATGCCGAGATGCAAATCCAGTCCACATTTTTGACCAGGATAACACAGTAACAGTATCAACTTTCATCTTCTTTTAAGTAATTTGATTCATTTTTTTGTCTACAATCTTTACAACAGTGTGTTCTTGTTGTTGTTGTTATTATCATTAGGTTTGCTCTCTGTTTATGATTCATCCCTCCCAATATTTAAAAATTCAGTTTGCTATCTGTAAAAGTATTAAGCCCGGAACAACAGTACAAGAAGTGTATGTAATCCGGGTCTCCTTATCAATCATCATCATGCATGCATTTCCTTTTTCTCCCTTAACATATTGATATGGATATGGTAGTCTTCAAAGATTGTCGTTTGTTTGTCCATGCGTACTGTTTTTCACTGTCAAACCTTTCCCCAAACCCCCTTCCCATCCATTCAACAAACCCTAACCCTCTTCTCCCGGGCTGTGTGACTCATTGTCGAGGTGTGACTAAATTAAATGTACACCAATACTTAATCACATGCTTGTTGGGGTGGATGTGGTGAAAGCAACAGTACTTTAATTTCAAGGCAGAGCGATGATCTTCTTCTGCTTGCCCACCCATGAGCAGTATATTTTAGAGGTGATTTTTATTTAACAAAAGAACATATACCTCAGCATTAATTGCTGGCATTGATTGGATTTGTTGTCATTCCTCATACACAGCACTAACTGTTACGCTGTAGGCCTAGTCAAGTGACTCGACACAACTATAGTTTGTAACTCTGTCTAGTAGGCTATCCCCACCACCATTATGTTTTGTTGTAAAATATTTCTGCATATTATTGTTGCTCGGTAAGTTCTGTACTGTACTTCATTCTACTACTCCTCAAACAGTCTCTCAAAGGCGACTGACTGTCTCATTTTCTTTTTTCGCAAAGGCTGCTGCCCTGTCAGTGTCTACTACTATACTACCACCACCAACCCAATCATGGCATGTTAGAAAAAGGAAACCATCTTCACCATGCAGCCATCACTATGCCTAAGTTAAACATCAAGCAAAGGTAAGAGAAGTTTGGGGGAGGCATAATTAATAATGGACATGTTTTCAATGAATTCACACACCCCTTTGAGTCCAGAAAAAGAATGCATAGACTAGAAGAGAGACTGAAAGTACTAGTAGGACAACTCAATAAGTGAGGGGTGTCGCACCTATCTGTTTGTGTCGTACACAGTCAGCCAAATATTTAAATCAAACACTGGCTATGGGCGGACCTGCACCAGCAAGGAAACAGTGTGATGTAAAACAGTAACCCCACCTACAAAACATTACCAACATTGCATGTAACGTAGAAATATAGATTGAATGTACCCTAACAAAAATAAACTATGTAAAATGTCCGTAAGAAAATCCAAATGTCCAAAACCCCAATGCCCAATTACCACCCACCCAAACAAGAATTAAAAAAGGGGCAGAAGACAGGGACTAAGATGTGGGGCAGGATTGCAGGACGACACACATCTGCTCCTCTAGACGGGTGACGCGGCGCCTAAGAGCACGGCAGTTGCAGCCACTGTGGGGGCGGGGGCACCAGAGATGGTATTGCGGTGGCGGGCAGCCACCAGACGGTGACACCGTACCGCATGGAGGACAGTGGCTGGGGCCCGGGGCACTGGAGGAGGCTTCAAGTGCTGCAATCTCCTCCTCCTCTGCCAAAGACCACCAGCCGCCGATATTTGTGCTGGATTGCCTCCAGCTTGCGGCACTGTGCATTGGCAGCCAACTCCCTCCGATCAACTTTGGAAGGAGTAGCTGTATATCAAAAAGAAAAAAACAAGACAATTGTAAAATATACTCTTAGAAAAAAAGTAAGACAAGTTAATTATACACTTAGTGGCATGGTAGCACTATAAAGCACAGTACATAACATTTATTAAATCTCGCCCGTCCTTCTTCCTTCGACCCGTCTTTCACTTTTTAGTTGAACACCAGGTGAACACCAGGTGATCTGATCTGACTTTTAGTCTTCTCCATAAAACTTTCAAAGCGGAGTTGAAATCAGATAGCTGAGGCCAGATCAGATAGATGAAGCACAACGTGACAGGCCCCACGCAGAGCCTGCCACGTTGTGCTTTGAAAGGCAGAGGGGTACCATAGCATAGGTATCCTCCATGGGGGCCCGCAACGGGCACCCCAAGCATACTCCGCATGCCTTTCCGTGGCGGCAATGCTGCCACGGAAAGGCATTCCAAAATGCAGATTATATGGCTGGTGGTGTGTTCAGACACCGCCACCATATTGAACCCTTTTCCGCCCGGTTGACATGTCGACTGTGCGGAAAATCGGCAGACGGTTTCTATCCGCCGTGGACCACCCAGCCATTGTAATATGGCGGGGGGTCTTTTCTGCAGGGATGGCGGGAGGTTTGCCCCTGCGGGGTCGGCGGTGACTATCGCCGGCCCAGCGGGGGCAATCAGCCCGCCATCCTAATGGGGCCCTAAGTCTCAACAGTACAGTATACATACAGTACACCCTTGCAGTGAGTGTAATGTCAACAATAGTTAAGGATTATGAATCTAACTTACCACCGCCCGCCACTGGTGCTGCCACTCCCCCTACCGCTCCATCGTCGGTATCTGCAGCAACTGCCTCCGGGTCGCCTTCGCTGGCCCCGGCAATGGTGGTCGGTAGTGCGCCTAGAAAACATTACACATTTATTAGGCGTCTTATACACCTCCCCCTATTGATCAGTAGCAAGATTGAAAAATGAGTTAATACTAACATACATCACTAGTACAAATCAGGTAGTAGTAGAGTGGACACTAGTAGTTATATATGGTCCCCCCAGGGTCATTCTAGCCTTTGCTTAGTTAGCCCGAGCCATGCAACCATTTTACCTGTGTGTCTTTTATTTTTGCACATGTGACGTTACCTTGCAGCTTGTTGTATAAGACACCTTTGAGCCCACATGACCTCACACTGCTACTGTCTACGTGCTGCATACAAGCGGTTAAACAAAACATTAACAAGCCACTTTTTTATGAAGTACTGGTGTACTGTTAATCCATATTGCTTATCCATAAATGCTACACTTTTTGGCATGCCTGAGAAATGCTTGCAATATACTAACGCGCACCATTTCATTCTTCGCATTACAGATGGAAGATTCCCTTCTACGAACCAGAGCTTTGCAGAGCTTATGATGCAACAACTACCAGTACTAGGTTCTTCTAAGGTGAGGGGTCACTTCACTCAGAGATCTTCATTTATAAATTTATATAAACTAAATTCCTAGGGGATGGTGGTGCTTCCACCACTGTTCAGTCATCATGATTTAATTCCCAACTGTAAGTAAGTGTAACAATGTTTATTGTTTTAATGTTATTGATTTTTCTGTTGGTGCTGCATTATAATAGAACAACGTACAGAGCTTGTCAATTCAAAATAAACATTTTGAACTTACATAGACTTGGTGGTATTTGGTGTGGACTTACATGAGTGAGCAAATTAAAAGAAGGGTGTGCATGTGAATTGCTTCCATGACTGAGAGGTTTGGTGTGTTATGTTCTGGGTTGTCTACTTGTTGGGTATCTTGGGGGGAGGGTTCTGAGATCTAATAGTTATGACAAGACACTACTATAACTAGTCGGGCAGGGGATTGTGGTTCTGAATTTCTGATTGAGGTGTGTGAGGAAGGTCCAACCTACCATCACCAACATCCTATTTTCTTGTGCAAAGGTCTGTATGTGCAAAATCCCTACAACAGTAGTAGTATGTCCTATCGTATCAAAATAGTAATAAATCTGGTTGGGCATTTGTTGGTGTGAATTGTCAAAGCCTCAAGATTAACAAAGACTCAACATCAATAAGACTAGAAGTAGTACAAGAGGACGACCCAAAGGACTGGACTCAATGGCTAGAGCTACTGGTGAATCTGAATTTTATTTACAACCTTTCAAATAAAGAGTGGCCAACTGGCCAAGCTAAACTACTACAGTACAGACAGACTGATAGTAGTAGTAGTACAGAGAGTCATCATAGCAGAGGCAGGGATAACAATATTTTCGAAACAGTACAGATCGAAGGATAATTGTTGGTAAAAAATAGCATTGGGAAACAAACAATAGTTCAGGAAAAATATGGTGCAGTAAAAGTTATGGAATAAGAATTATTATTAACCCCTTCGATGCTTGTGACGGAGCGGTTCCGTCATGCACCACGGTTGCGCTGTGCGCATGACGGAACCGCTCCGTCACGGCCCCGCCCGCGCACGGAACCTTCAGCACGGCGCGGAAATCCGCGCCGCGCTGAAGGGGTTAAAAACAAGAAGACTTAGTAGGGCCAGCAGAGGAGCCCTCGTTGGTGTCCTCCTGGTGGTGTTCTCCCACCGACTGCATCCCACTCCCTGTCTGCCTGCCCCTGGGTGCTGAACAGGAAAGATATAAGAATGAGACAAACATTGATGGAAGGTGTCAAACAAATAAAATATTTTTAAAGAACGGTCAAAAAGCACTTATGTAAACATTAATTGCAATAACTAAATTGACCGATCTCATCTGGTCAACAAGTAGTATCGGGGGATTTGCGGATTGACTACTTACTATTTATCAACAGTAATCCAGTCTTCCATTCTGATTCCAGAATACTGACTAAGCCTAAGTACGACGTACCACCCGACCTAGCCCACCTATTCCAGGCGTGCCAATTGTACATTAAGTATGCATTTCCACTTCTTTTAGACCTCAACAATGCATATGGTCAAATGGAGGACACATGACTACATTTTTTGTATACACCAAATTTTGGGTTGATTGATTGATGCTGATGTTCTGCTAGTGCTAAGCCTATTACCACCACTCATTGAACAAACTAGAAAAGGTTCTAATAAAGACTGGCGTACTCGCAGCATGTGATGTAACTGAGGGAGCATCACGCATACTACTAAAAAATTACAAACACATACAAAGTAACTAAACCTAAGTATCAATCCGCCCCTATCTCTTAATCACAGGACAAAGTAAGGACTAGAGTCACTATACCATTACGTAACTTAATTTCTCTAAAATAAACTCTTACATAATCACGCTAAGCGAGCGCAAATGCAAAGTTGCAAACAAGTAAGATTAGTAGTAGCGCAGAGGAGCACCTGTGTCATAACAATCACAGAAGACTTTTAAATGTAATTAACCTGGAATGTAAGCAGCAACATTCTAGCTGGTTGGAAGAAAAAAAGATATTCGCAATATATAACACAGAGCAGAAGAAGAGACACAATGTAGTAATAATTAAATAGTTACTCACCAAGACCCGGGACCTCCACTCCTAGCAGTCGGACCACTGGTGCGTCAACTGCGCCTGGGTGCGCCGGACCCCAGAGCAGCGCAACACTGCCCGGCGCACCTTCCCCCACCGTTGTTGATGCTCCCAGAGCCCGTACCCGGACCCAGGCCTGCCACCTGCTGCCAGGGTTGAGGGGAGGTGGCGCTGCACAAAGAAGATGAGTGCAGCCAACTCCACCTCCCCAAATAAGGCCCGTGCCTGCACCCCTTGTGGGCGCCGCCTTCCACAAGGAAGGCGGTCACGGCTCTGGCTGCGGCGAGCCCTACCCTTCGACATGGTTCTGGGGAGAGAGAGATGGGGCGGGAAAGAAAAGGTAATATTATTAAAAAGTAAGTAAAGGAAATAAATAGCAGGCAAATAGCAGGCAATAGAAAAAGAGTGAAAAAGTAGCTAAAAAACACACACAAAAAGTAGACAAAAACCAAAAATATAGAAGCAGGAAAATACTTTGAAAGATAATAAATAAAAAAGATTTTTTAAAAAGTGGCTTGAAACAAAGGATTGGAAAGATACAGGGAGGATTGAAAATCAGGCCCCATAACCATGCAATAGAGTGAAAAACAAGATGGCTGCGCCCATTGCGACCACGTGCTAAAGTTTGCGCGATATTTTCTCCCCGAGCACGCAAAAAGCGGCGTGAACAAGTAAAAGCGTTACCGAACAGGAAATGCGTACCGCGAACGGGCGCGAGCATGCATTGCGTCACCCGGAACAGGAAGTAAGCATCGCGGGTGGGCGGGACAAGTGAAAACAAGACGGCCACGCCCGTGAGCAACCGAATGGGTAAGTTGGTGAGCCGCGATCACGCAGAAAATACCGCGAACGGGCGCGTTACTGCTCATTGTGAGGCTAATGGAAGCATGAGCCCAAGTGTTTTTTTTGTCTAGGATATACCTTTTTTTTAGGGGGCGTTTCTTTATTGCCATTTAAACTCTTCAAGACATACATTTAGATATTAGGATTATTAGTAGAGTAATTGCCCTGTCCCTACCCCTGCCTACCACCAGATACACCAATTGAAGCAATCCATTGCAGCATAGTTTATAGTGAATGAGGAGGGTGACAATCGTGGTCCTTCTCCTTAGTCTATGCCTGTGATTAACAATTAACTCCCTTTTGTCTTCTCCTCCCATCCTGTGAAGAACTCCTTGTTGCTAGCAAGCTGTTCTGCGTGTGTGCCCTCCCCCGTAGGTCAGAGAGTACCCCATTGGGGTTCTTATGGGAGTCAACCATAGCAAGTGCACCGGGGATTCACACTCCCATCCTGATCTATAACCCTGCTCCATCAAGGTTTTGTGCACCTCGCAGGTCTGCCAGCATCAATGCCCAGGCACTGAGGTCGTCCTCTATCTTGTCATCCGTGTGGATGCATTTTATGTGTGCTGCTTCCGCAGTAGTCCATCTGCACATGTCTTTCATCCAGGTCTCTGCACTGGGAGGCAAGGGGCACCGCCATGTTATCGCAACTCATCTTTTCGAAAAGACCAATCCTAAAAGAATACATTTCCTACTCAGCTTCTTTTGGGTGTTGGAAGCAGCCCTAGTAATACTATGGGTTTCACTTTCGGCACTACCCACCCCGTGGCCTCCCATAAGCGAGTCAGCACCATCTCTCAATATGCCGTCAGAGTTGGACATGACCATACCAGATGTATAAATTCAGCTTCCAGAGCTCCGCATTGGGTGCATTCACCAGAGCAGTCCGGATAAATTCAACATAAAATTTGCGGGGTCTGATGTATAAAATTATATTGGGTGAGTTTGAAGTGTGCGTTGGTACTTGAAATCCTGACTCCCTCATGAAAAGTCAGTCAATCCTGTGCGGTTATAGGTTCCTCAAGTATAGTCTCCCATTTTGCTAGGCTTGGGAGGTGCTCCCCAGGATTATCGTCTTAGAGAGCCCGCTACAAGTATGAGAACAAACGCCGGCCCTGAGCCATAATTAGCATGATTCACAGAACATTTGTGTAGGGGGGCTCCTTTGGGAATGATGACCAAATCTCACAAGCCACACTCAAAATCTTCCCATACTAAAGCAACTGTCCCATCCCCAGATCAAAGGCAGTTTTCACATATGTCCTAGTTATAAAGTGCCCATTGTCATAGAGATCCCACGTCAAGGGACAGCCCCCTCCCTGCCTGTCATCTCTGTATTGACATGCAGTCCGTTATTTGTCGGAAGGTCTTCACCACCCATTGTGGCATATTCCGGGCATAGGGCGTGCGTCGTATCACCCTGGGGACCGCCTCCTGCCATATCCCAGTGACATGGCACACAACATGGCCGAGGTCTACAGGTACCCCGGACCCGAGGATCAAGAGCTCCGGCAAAGATTGGTCCCCATACATGCCTCGCAAGAGCTGTTTTTCCCAGTTCTCATTGATGTCCAACCGGTGAACTGCGTATTGCAGTTCGAATGCCATATAATAAAGCTCCAAGTGGGGCCTTTCCAATCCCCCTCTGCCCCACGACCTCTTTAACACCTTTAAGCATACCCGTTTATCACCTACGCAATAGCTATCTTTCCCATGATGGTAAGGGGCAGGTCCCTCCAGAATCATATAGATACTCGTAAACCTTAAAGGGCTCTCCTTATGTTGATGTTCAGATAAGAGGAGGCCGTACTTGCCAATTTGATCCCCAAATACCTTGTCCCTTCAGCCGCCCAGGGAATGCCCACATCGTGCAACGTCACCTTCGGACCTGTCACTAGTCTCCCCATTGGGACCAGCTTAGATTTTCCTAGATTTAGGCGGAGTCCCGTGATGGTCCTAAAACCTTGTAGGAGACCGAGGAGAACAGGTATTGACCGGTGTGGCTCTCAAGCATTTAACAGTGCATCTGCATATAGAGAAACCAAATGGCGGGTTTCCCCAAGATGTGCCCCCCATGGAGGATCCATGGTGGCCGCAAAAATGAGTTGGTATAAAGGGCACCCCCCTGAGTCAGCCTAAATGATTTAAGGGCCATATGTATGAAGCTGTTTTGCGATCGCAAAAATGGGAATCGCAAATTTAGCGATTACCAATTTTGCAATTCAAGGATTCTGTGAATAAATATGCGAATTTGCAATCTGCTAATAACTTGCTTGCAAATAGCAAATTTGCAAAACGAAATGCATGAAAAAATCACAAATTGCGATTTTGCGAAATGCACAATTTTGCTCATCGCAATTACCACCAACTCAGAGCAGGTGGTAACCAGGTGCAACCCATATAAACAGGCCCACAATGCTACAGGGACTACCTGCTAGGTAAATGCATGGCTTCCAAACGCACAATCAGTAAAGGCCAGGAGTGTCTGAAAGTGTGTAACATAATTCTTGTCACCCTGCAGGTGAAAGTGCGTATGCTGTACGTGACTACATCCTGACTCCGTACCTGATTCCAGCCAGTGCAGCGGAGCGGAGGCATAACAGCGCCCACAGAGCCACACGCTGTACCATTGAGAGAACATTCGGAATCCTTAAGAGCCGTTTCTGCTGCCTCCATAAGAGTGGAGGAGTGCTACAGTACAGTCCGGAGACATGCTGCAAAATCGTGGTCACCTGCGCCATGCTACACAGCATCGCTATCAAGAAAGGCACCGCAGTGGAGCTCACAGATTCAGAGCCATCAGATGAGGAAGGACCAGCTAAATGTCACAGACCAGCAGGTGGTGCAGGGGAGGCTGCCGGGCGCCAGAGACGAGATGAGATCACACAGATCTATTTCTAGGTGAGTGATGAGGACACAATGCTACAGATTGGTGCTAAACGGTGTTATTTATTTCCTTGGGTGCAGGAATATATGTGTCACACAGCCTGACTTTATTACAATTGCTTGCACATGTTCGGGCCACAGTGCAAGGATGTCCGTCATCCAATCAGTCAAGACGCAATGTGTTACTTCACACATTGCCATATGCCCCAGAAGTCACTTCACCTTCTGCGGGCACAGCCTGTTGCTCCTCGTTCAGGGTGCCCACTGCCCTCCATGGAGTCATCAGCTAGTCTCCCCTGCTGCACACTCCGGCGTCTGTCCAGTGGAATTGGTGGAGTGATGCTGCTCCTGCTGGACTGATCATCAGTATCCAAAATCCTCAGAGGTCCTATGCCACCCGTGCAAGCTGCCCACATCTGGTCCACGGAATGTGTGACCTGCACCAGGCCCCTGCCCACATCCTGGCAGCAGTGGGCCATTTCATGCTGCATACTCACACACCGATGTGCCAGCAGGGACGTGGCAGTCAACAGGAGGTTCACAGTTCTGGTGTACAAGTCCAGCCGGCTGTGGAGACGCTGTCTCTCCCTGCGCCTTGCTGCCCGGTCTCTCCTTATCTCTCTGCACAGTCCTTCCAGTGCACCTGTCATGCCCATTACAACATCCCTCATCTCAGTCATGTTGTGATTGTGTGCTGAGAACTGGCACTGGATTGACGCCAATGCCTTCGCTTGCAGGCGCTGGACTTTGAGCACGCTGACTTCTAGACCAGAGAACACTGTGTCTTCGCCGACGGGAGCAGTGCTGGTGGACGGCCGTGCACTGCGTCTCAACCCACTCCCTTCACTGGGATGGACAGGGGACTGTGATGTGTGCTGTCCTGCATGCTGGCTCTGGATTGGCTGTACCTCTCCTGCTGTGTCTGTTGGCCCTGCCTCCAGCAGTGGTAGTGGTGGCACTATGAGGCGCCGTCTGCATGGCACAGGGATTGCTGGTCTGACTTCACCCTGCTCCTCCTGCCCTGCCTCATCCTCATTTTCGGGTGTGTCCTCCTCTTCTGCAATGGATTCCTGTGTTTCAGGTGGTGTTGTGAATGTAAATGCACACATTAATTTTGTGTCCTGGCTCGCATTGGTAATCCAATACAGTCAACAAGTTTTTAGTTAAATGAGTACTATTGTCTGTGTTTTGCCTTTCCTGGATAACTCATCCCTATTCCACCTTGCTGTGTCTTACTGCTCCAGGTTTTGGTGCATGTGACTACATCTCGCATAATGCATTGCTGGGTGTGCTTTTTAACATGTACTGGAGTTGCAATCATATTTGGTTTCTGGGTGTTTCCTGAGTGTGTGAGTGGGTTGGGGATGTATCAGGGGTGTTATGGCATGCATCTTACCTTGTCTGGTGTCTGGGTGTTTGGAGCTGTCCAGGTCAGCCACCCCACTCACACTCTCGGGCTGAAGGGTGCCCTCCACCAACTCCTCCAGGGGTGTAGAAGCAGTTGCAATAGACGGCCCACCACCAGTCTTTTTTGCCTCTGCCAATCTTCCTGCCACCTTCTCCTTGGACCTTTGACGCATGTCATACCACCTTTTTCTGAGGTCTTCAACAGTGCGGTGGGTCACGCCGATGGCATTGACTTTCTCCTGTATGTAATTCCATATCTTTCTTTTGCGTGCCTCTGGCACACGTAGGGATGTTTTCCCAAACAGGAGCTCATGGCTGATGACCATTTCCTGGATGAGGACCTCCTTCTCCCTCCCACTGAATTTCTGTTTCCTCTTTCTGACATTTTCCTACTGCTGCTTCTCTGCCCCCTGGGACTCCATTTCTCCTTCTTTTAGTTGCAGAGCACAATTCTCCGCCTCACAGCCTCTCACTCAGCTTCTGGCAATCAGGTGCAGCATGGGCAGTCACACTTCCTGGATGTGATGTCATCATGCTGCACCTGAATTGCTGATTCTCTAATTTGTGATTCCTTAATTGCGAAATCGCTATTAAGGAATTGCAATTTAGGTATTCGCATTAATATTCTGTGAATTTTTGAGAATTGCAAAATTTTTGCGATCTTTTATCTACATCGGGTTTTGCGATTCTCAAAATGCGATTCTCCAAAAATCGATATTTGAGAATCGCAAAATCAGTTTTTCATACATGTGGCCCTTAGAGATTAACCCCCCCCAGACCATACACGAGCGGCAGGGGAAGTGTAGATCAACTGTACCCATCTAAGGAAATATGGGCCCATCCCGAACCGCAGCAAAACTGACCATATATAAGACCAGTCAACAGAGTAAAAGGCCTGTTCTATGTCGAGCAATGCCATGACGTAGACATCCTCCAGGAGGCACAGGACATGCCAGACATGTGTCAGGCAACGCAGGTTATGAGTGGTGTTACGTTTTGGTACAAACACTGCCTGATCAGTGTGTATCAGGTGAGGCATATGTAGGAGGAGAAGAGCTGCTAAGATTCCACTAAGTATTTCCATAGAGTGAGAACAGTCTATACGTACTGGGCATAATGGGATCCCTATCCAGTTTTGAGATCATAAACACTAATGCTTCCCTCATGGAGGCCGGAAGGGTCTGAGCTTTCCATGCTTTGGCGTAGACCTCCAAAAGGGGGTCCACCAACTGGGGTGAGTACTTTGGTAAAACTCGGTCAGAAGACTATCGCTCCAGGTGCTCTTCGCTGGCTTGAGGCGCTTAATAGCAGCCAACACTTCCTACCTGGATATTTGTGCTCCAAGAGCTGTCGCCGCCTCTGGTTCCAGCCGTGGCAGGTCCAGAGAAGCCAAAAAATCCAGAACCATTTCTGGTGGCAGGGATGGTTGCTTCTTGTATACCTTGGCCAGATGCATTGCCAAGGCTTCTAGAATTGCCCGTTGCATATATACTGGTTCTCCCTTACCATCTTGAAATTTTAATATGGGTGCTATGGGGGTTTCTTATTTAACAAGATGTGCCAGAAGACCTCTGGTCTTGTCCCCCTCCATATGTTGGTGTTGGTGATAGGCCTTGTATGTAAATCTCTCCAATCCACCCCAGCTCTTCAGCAGAGCCTTACATGCAGCACACCAATCTGCCATGGCCTGGGGGTTCGTATGGAGCATGGACTCTAATCTTCCCAACTGCTGTCTCTGAGTTTTAATGTTGTATTCTAGTTGCCGTCTCACCATGTAGGCTGTCCTAATACAGACTCCCCGAAGGGCGACCTTCATGGCCTCCCATTCTAGTGCTCGGCTCGAGGCTGACCCCCAGTTCTCCTCGAAGTAAAGCGTCAATGCCTCTGAAACCACAGCTGCAAATGGGGGGAGTCTAATAACGCCTCTGTGCACAGTAGCCATGAGGGTATTGCCGGGTCACCCGGCATGCCCTGGAGACTTAGCAGGGCAGGGGAATGATCCGAGTTGTATCTGGGCAGATATATAATCCTCTCCACCTCCAGAGTGAGTTCAAACAAGAGAAAGAAGTAGTCCAGTTGGCTAAAAGTCCAAGTCGCCAGGGTATGATATGAGAACGCTCTTTTGGCAGGGTGACGATTCCTCCAGACATCCCTTAAATGCATGCCCTGCAAGAGATCACTCAGAGTTTCCATCATCCAGGGCTTAGTATTTGCACGTGGAGGTTCCCTATCCAGGGTTCCGTCCATCACACAATCCATGTCACCTGCCAGGATGAACACCACGTCCAGGTAGGTCACCTCTGCTACCAACAACTCTGGAAAGAACAAGGGGCAGTCACTGTTGGGGGCATATACAGTAAGATTGCAGAGTTCCCTGCCACTTAAAGTGCCAAGTAAGATAATAAACATCCCCTCCGGGTCTGTTACGTGGTGTAAATGTTTGAAGGGAACCCTCGGTGCCACCTATATCAGTCCCCCCTGTGCAAAGCCCAAGTAGGAGGTGGCTTACAGTTGCCCCCTCCATCTTCTCCATATAGAGGGCAGTGAGTCCCCCCATATATGGGTCTCCTTCATACATCCAATTACTACCCCATACCGCCTCCAATAAGCCAACACATGGCTGTGTTTGACAAATTGTGCTATACCCCTTACATTCCATGTGATAAATGTTGTTACTGAGGGAGCCATGGATTAGAGCGCTCCCCCTGCACCTCCGTCCCCTCCCGGCCTAGCCTTGGTCCATATATTAAACAATGGGGATCCCCGAGCAATGCCCTTTGAACAAGTTGACATGGGAGCAATAGAAACAACTAGGCCTGGGCTAAAATTTCGTTCCGTTCGCGAAAATTGCGATAATTTGACATTTTCGCGTTCCGCGGAAAGCGCGAAAATGTCAAAATTTCCGCATTCCGCAGCTTTGCGATAATTTGGTTCTTGCTCGCGCTGTAAAATAATACATTCTCGCGCGCGCGCGATCGCCTTACCTGAATCCCTGCGTTCGCCGACAAGTTTTCTTGATCCGGTCGCGTTCACCATGAGATGTTGTATTGTTTTTAGCCATTTGCGCTGTCTCGCGACAGTTCGCGCCCGCAGTGACGTCATGCGCCGCGCGATCGCGTCTTTCTTCTCGCGATCATGCACCGCGAGACAACTGAAAACAAGATGGCCACGCCCGCGAGCAACCGCATGGGTAAGTTGGCGAGCCGCAACCATGCAGAAAATCTCACGAACATGCGGGAAAAAAACTTCTGCATCTTCGCGATATTTCCGCGTGTTTGCGATAATTTTTAACATTTTTGTGATAATTTGCGAAAGTGGATTTCGCAAATTCCGCCCACCCCTAGAAACAACGCAAACCTTTCCAGAACTAATACATCCTGAACAATCACAACATCTCCCCTCCCCTTGGGCAGGTCCACCAACCCCATCATCTCACAAACACAGAGACCACTGAGGCTTGAGCTGAGAACAACCAACAAAGCAGTATTTTATCTGTTGTTGTAACTTTGTATTCACTACATTTGAACCTGCTCAACTCTGATTTAAAACTGCAATATTTGCACAACTTTTTATATTGCGATATTTGCACAACTCATTGATTGCCTTACTTCTGGGGTCCGCATTAGTAGTGCGGGACCGCCATTTTGAGGGAAGTCAGAGTAGCGGGCTAGTCTTTTCCCCACCTAATTATTTAAGCAGAGGCTGGTGCGAGCGCGCTCATTCATGTCCTCCTGAGGCTTTAGCCGGGAGCGACCACCATAGCAGTATTTTATCTGTTGTTGTAATTTTTTATTCACTACTTTTGAACCTGCTCAATTCTGATTTAAAACTGCGATATTTGCACAACTTTTTAGATTGCGATATTTGCTCAACTCATTGATTGCTTTACTTTTGGGGCCTGCATTGGTAGTGCGGGACCGATATTTTCAGGGAAGTCTGGGTAGCGGGCTAGTCTTTTTCCCACCTGATTATTTAAGCAGAGGCTGGCGCGAGCGCGCTCATTGATGTCCTCATGAGGTTTGAGCTGGGAGCGACCAACGAAGCAGTATTTTATCTGTTGTTGTAATTTATATTTCGCTACATTTAAACCTGCTCAACTCTGATTTAAAACTGTGATATTTGCACAACTTTTTTGATTGCGATACTTGCACAACTCATTGATTGCCTTACTTCTAGGGTCCGCATTAGTAGTGCGGGACCGCCATTTTGAGGGAAGTCAGAGTAGCGGGCTAGTCTTTTCCCCACCTGATTATTTAAGCAGAGGCTGGTGCGAGCGCGCTCATTGATGTCCTCCTGAGGCTTTAGCCGGGAGCAACCAATGAAGCAGTATTTTATCTGTTGTTGTAATTTTTTATTCACTACTTTTGAACCTGCTCAATTCTGATTTAAAACTGCGATATTTGCACAACTTTTTAGATTGCGATATTTGCTCAACTCATTGATTGCTTTACTTTTGGGGCCTGCATTGGTAGTGCGGGACCGATATTTTCAGGGAAGTCTGGGTAGCGGGCTAGTCTTTTCCCCACCTGATTATTTAGGCAGAGGCTGGCGCGAGCGCGCTCATTGATGTCCTCATGAGGCTTGAGCTGGGAGCGACCAACGAAGCAGTATTTTATCTGTTGTTGTAATTTATATTTCGCTACATTTAAACCTGCTCAACTCTGATTTAAAACTGTGATATTTGCACAACTTTTTTGATTGCGATACTTGCACAACTCATTGATTGCCTTACTTCGGGGGTCCGCACTGGTAGCGCGGGACCGCCATTTTAATGGAAGTCAAGGTAGCAGGCTAGTCTTTTACCCACCTGATTATTTAAGCAGAGGCTGACGCGAGCGCGCTCATTGATGTCCTCCTGAGGCTTGAGCCGGGAGCAACCAATGAAGCAGTATTTTATCTGTTGTTGTAATTTTTTATTCACTACATTTGAACCTGCTCAACTCTGATTTTAAACTGCGATATTTGCACAACTTTTAGATTGTGATATTTGCACAGCTCATTGCTTGCCTTACTAATGGGGTCCGCATTGGTAGCGCAGGCCCACCATTTCGAGGGAAGTCAGGGTAGCGGGCAAGTCTTTTTCCCACCTGATTATTTTAGTAGAGGCTGGCGCGAGTGAGTAGCGGACACGCGCAGCGGGCGCGCCTAAGGCAAGCCCGTCTGCACCCATCCGCGCACGGCCCGTGCACAGCGCCAGCCCCCCTGCCGTTTCCAATGCAGGTAATCTCAGTTCTATCTACTATTCTAGCAACACGCTACAGAGCCTATATGACATAAATTCCAACTCAAAGTGCATATACTTAACCTCCCCATGTTCAAATGATCTGTCCTGGTTGTAGCACTAAACACTGGACATTATGTTCCGGCAGGTCAAAGCTCTACAAAACATACACAGGGAGAGGAAAAGACACGTGGGATTAAAAGACTGGAAGTGTGTCCTCATTAATGCACAATTCTTCGTTAAACATAGCACTAACTGCGCCTCTCTTATTGAGGAAGAGGAAATCAGCTTTGCATTCATTACTGAGTTGTGGACGGACGATGCCGCTGAAGAACCGGGTATTTAGAACCCAGCGGCGTCAGGGGCACACCCAAAGTCTTCGGGTTCACCTGTCTTAGAATACAGAGACACAGGATACTTCTTGGTGGCGTCAGAGATCAAATTTATTGGCTGCAGCCAGTAACAGAAGTCCTAGAAGTCATCACGGTATGAGTTCTCAGGAGACTGCTCAAATTTACAAAGCAAGTCATCCCTTTTTATGCCAAAAACATCACATTCCAGACAGACACCCATTATTTTACAAATTGTCCAATCGCATGTAACCACACCAAAAGTATCGCATGACGGTAAAACCCACTTTTCAGTTGTCCGGCCCATGATCAATCATCGAACAATCCCAACATTCTTCTTTAGACAAGCCGGACAGACCCATGATAAAGAGACCACAACCCATATCGTAAATGGACCATAAAAGAAACAGATAGAAGTAGGATGGGGCATGTTTGTGTGCAATAAAACTTTACGAGATCCCGTGCTCTGACCCTTAATCAAGATCAGCTAGCGGGCGGGAACGGGTTTGTCAGGGTCGGCCTCAGGCAACGAGGTCAGTTCACTCAAGTCATGTATGAGTCAGCACAAATTCGAGCTAAAGTGCGCCTGACTAAAAAGCTCGTTTAACCACAGTCATCGGCCTATGTGAGGGCAACCACAAAATGGCTACCATGCGCAAAATGGAACCCAGGGTTTGGAACGAAAACCCTAAATATGCAGTGAATCCATTGGTGTAATGTGACGGAAACACACGTACTAGCCGAACTCACTAGTTACGGTTCGCTGTTACCAAAATTGTAATGGAACCATGATATTTATAGCACAGATTCAGATTTCACGGAACCTCAGACCCTCCTTTTGCCCTTACATAGGCAATCTCAGTCTGTATCTGAATTGATGTCGATATTCATCAAATCATCAAGGTGCTGTTGAAGCATCATCCTATCTCTCTGTACCTTTCTCAAGACAGGCGGTCTCCTAACACAGGTAGTAGCACAAAGGCCACATATGGCAGGACCACACTGTACACAGCGACAACACAAGAAAAGAATCGCTAAAGCCACACCAATGATCGTCAGTATCCTCCATCCCCAAGCGGATAACAGTCCCCAAAACCATCCAGTTAACGACCAATCTCCTCCGTCCGTATGTATTGACTCGGAGATCTTATGTAGCCTGGAGATGGCCTCGTATACTGTCGGAGCATTATCTGGAATGAAAACGCAGCAACTCGATTGGATCAGTTTACATACTCCACTTCGATCTGCAAGTATGACATCTAAAACCATACGATTCTGCAATGTCATAAGGCGATCTGCTTGAAGCTCAGCTGTCAAATTACTAAGGGCACCGGCAGTTTCGTTTATGGTGGATTCAACCACTCTCGTCAATTGCCGCAAGCTCCTACTGTTAACCATAGGTCCCCAAAATGGTAGGAAACCCTTAAAGAAGTCTCCTACTTCTTGTCCAGCGGGATCTTCCTGATCGAAGACACCCCTGACAACTCTCGTCTTGTGGTAATCTGCGGCAGCAGTATACGTAGGAGGCAACAAATATCCAACATACCACGTTCCCGAAAAATCAGGGGGCAACCATGTATATGCTCTGTTGTAGCAAACAAAATACGTACCCTTGGCTGCCAAAAACGGCGGGGAAGACTGAGACGCAAAAACATACGTCTGAGTACAAACACTCTTCCCTAACTGAGCTTTCGGATTCCTGCCAATACGTTGCAGACAAAAATGACCTCGGTGGGGTACGATCCAAATCGGAGGTGACCTCTTTCATCTCTGCTTTTCACTCAGGCTAACACTGTATCCAGTCGCGTTCCAGCCAACATAAGCTAGTAACTCGTCCTTGGGAATAGTCCTATACGTATCAATATCCCTACTCATATTCGCAATTCCCTTCACCAAAGCTTTATTACTCGAGTTATCTCTTATGGAACGCAGGGGATAGACTTCGATAGCATAAATGAACATCGTCTGGAAAGCCCATAAAGACCCATTCTGACTAAACGGCAGAACCAGATAGGGAATACCTCTATCCGTAGTATGTGGCATAAGACCACACACCCAACAATTAGTGATGTTTACTACCAACTGATGTTGATGCAGAAGCTGTACAAATGAGTTATTTGCAAATTCTGACCTTCTAATCTGCTTGTGTTCGGGTAAGATTTGAAAAGAGTGCAAAGAAGTAGTAATAGGAAAAGACGTAGGTTGGGAAGTGGGTGCAGAAGTCAATTGGGTAGAAAAAACAATCCAACCCACCAAAGCTAGCGTCATGCTAAGAAACATCATAATACATGTAATCGGAAAACATTTGAGATGCATTATCCTGCATAGTTTTGTCTCAAAGTTCGTTTTCTCAACAGCTCTCTTGACCTAAAAAAATTCCATCCTCTCACCGTGCTGTTCGCGGCGGTTGGTTTTCTTCTGCTAAGGAGTGCGTCTGTCAGTCCAGGGAACGCCCTAGGACCAACCAGAACCATCGACCTTGTGTCTACACGGCTGCAATCCCAAGTCTTTACACCGCGACCTTACAGCTGAACCCGGATGGTGGTTCGAAAAAAAGAAAAAAGATCAAAACAGTTCCTCGGCTGAAAGAGTGCTGTTCTCAAAATGAAAGGAATTATTTGTTCTTTATTAGTCCATTGTTTCTAGACCGTAGGTTATAACGACTTTTACCAGGCTCTGTCTGACTTTGAAACAACAGTTCAGGTTCAGTGGTGTCCAATCTTAAAGGTGAAGGCACAGCTGCTTGCAAGACATCGTCATCTCCTTTCTCAGACCTTGTCCATACCAATTCAGCGTCGCTAAACGGTGTGAATTTCGGTAATCTCTCAGTTTCGGTGTCTGCGATACCTCCGCGGATCCACGGGTCGTACGGCAGTGGTAAGGGTACCCTCTTACAGTGTACGCCGTGGATCCAATTTCTTTTTCCAAAGACTTTTACGGATGTCCTTGTAGACAACAACACCTGGTGAGGGCCCGTCCAACGGGGCTGATCGTTATTAGTCCTCTGAAAATTCTTTACCAGGATCCAATCACCAGGATTGATAGTATGACCTGGGTCCACAGATGCTGGTGGCAAGTTATCATGAATCTGTTAATGCAAGACACGCAATTTAGCCGTCAGGTCATACAAATTGTCCACCAACACAGAATAATCGATGTCACTAAATTTTGTTGGTCTCGGCGCTCCCCACACATTTGCCGGTCAACCAAAAACAATTTCATACGGACTAAGTCCAATTCGGGAATGCACTGTAGTTCTAGTTGACAAAAGTGCCAATGGCAAGGCATCGGGCCATTGGAGACCAGAACTCGCCTGAATCTTGGCTAACTTCAGCTTCAGAGTGCCATTATAGCACTCCACTAAACCAGCTGATTGGGGATGATTTGCAGCGTGGAATTTCTGCTTTATGCTCAAACCCTCACATACTCTCTTCATGATCCTGCCCACAAACTCACTTCCGTTATCACTCCACACCATATGATCCTGCCCACAAACTCACTTCCGTTATCGCTCCACACCATCCTTGGCAACCCGAACCTAGGGAAATATTCTTTGAGCAAAACTTTAGCTGGGGACAAGGCAGTATTATCTTTTAGGGGGTATGCCTCTACCCATCTAGAAAAGGCACAAACAACTACAAGGACGTATTTCAAATTGTTGCATCTTTCCATGTGGATAAAATCCAATTGCAAAACCTAGAACGGATACGTCGGAGGCGCGAAGTGACCAGCTGGAGTTGGAGTTCCCTTACCAGGATTATACATCAGACACACCATACAATTCTTGACCACATTCTCCGCACACTTGGGAATTCCTCAATTCTCCCACACTGGAGCCAACAGCTTACAAATCCCTTTCGCACTGATGTGAGACATCCCATGTGCCATCGTAACCACCGCAAGCACATACGCATCGGGTAACATCCATCTTTGGTGTTCCGACAACTCAACCCAACAACCAGTCGAATCCAATCTACCCGTAGTTTCTCTCCACACATTTTTCTCACTCTCCGTAGCTTCGGCCTGAATCGATTTTACACTCTCAATCGTATCCTCACACATTCCAGCCGCACCAGTCCATCTCGCAGGGCTTGCAACATACATTCGACCCATCACATTTTTCGCTGTTTCTTTCGCAACTTCGTCCGCAAATGCGTTACCACGGCCAACATCATCCGTAACCTTTCGGTGAGCGCTACACTTCACAATCGCAACTTGCTTCGGCAGAGTATGTGACTCAAGAAGCTCATTCACCAACTGTCCATGTTGGATTTTAGTCCCGTGCGACGTGAGAAATCCTCTCTCTCTCCACAAGCGTCCAAAACTGTGTGCTACACCAAACGCATACTGACTATCGGTATATACATTCACTCTCTTTCCTTCAGACAAGACACACGCTCTTGTTAATGCGATCAATTCCGCTGCTTGTGCTGAATTATAGCTCACTCGTGCAGTTTCAACAATGGTACACAATGTCGTCACGGCATATGCCGCAGTCGTATCACCATTCGGGAGCTTGTAGCATGACCCATCAACCTATAGCGTACCATCTGGATTTGAAAGAGGAGTATCTTTTAGATCAACTCTACCCTTCGTTTCCTCTTCTGTCCTAAGAAAGCAATCATGCTGTTCTTGACCATTATTATCCACAGAAATCGGCAACAATGTCGCTGGATTTAATACGTTACACCGTTTAATGTGCACGTGACTGGCCAAAAGCGTCAACTCATAACCTGACAACCTTGCACTAGTAAGATGCTGAGTCTTTGTTCTGTTCAATAAAGTATCCACTGCATGTGGAACCATCCCCACCAACGTATTATCCATCACCAACCCAGCAGACTGTCGGATGGTAACAGCCGCTGCTGCTGTAGCTCTCAAGCAACTCGGCAACGCTCTAGCTACCGGATCCAGAGTCGACGAGAAATACGCACATGGACGCTGCTTCTCACCAAACTGCTGCGTCAAAACTGACAATGCACAACCCTCTCTCTCATGAACATGGAGTGAAAAAGGCTTACTGTAGTCAGGAGTACCCAACACCGGAGCAGAACACAACGCGTCACGCAATTCAGAAAAACTTTTATGACAATCGTCAGACCAGGGAAGAGGACTCGGTGTATCCTTACAAGTCAAAGCCAACAAAGGTTTTGCCAACAAGGAACAATTCGGAATCCACTGTCTACAGTACCACGTGATAGCCAAGAAAGCGCGTACCTCTCTCTGCGTACTAGGCACAGTCATTTGAGCAATCGCTTGGATTCGTTCTGGGGTCAACCTTCTTCCCTCCTTCGACAAGAGATGACCTAAGTAGGTCACCTCTTGGCGACAGTACTGTAACTTTGAAGGTGACACTTTATGATGCAAATCGGACAAATGTTGTAACAACGAAAGAGTAGTTTCTTTACAAGTTTCCTTATCATCAGCAGCCACTAACAGATCGTCAACATACTGAATAAGAGCAGTACCCGCAGGCAACACAAAAGTATCAAGCTGAGTTTTCAAAGCCTGACTATAGATGGATGGACTTTCGCAATAGCCATGAGGAGCGCGCTTAAACCAGAAGCTCGTCCTCCCAAAGAGAAGCCAAAATTATCTCTACTTTCTTCGGCGATTGGAATACTAAAGAAAGCATTCTTCAAGTCTATGACGGAGAACCAAGTAGCTGAAGCTGGAATCAAAGTCAACAAAGCAGTAATATCCGGAACAACAGGAAACTGGGGCACAACAATCTTATTAACCTCTCGAAGGTCAATCACAAACCGATACTCAGGCTGCTGAGAAGAATCAGTACGCTTCAAGACAGGCAGAACAGGACTGTTACACACATTACCTCTCGTCTCTTCCATCACACCTTTCTCAATTAAATCATAGATGATCGCTAAAAGCGCTCTTTCACCATCACTCGAAATCCGATAATGGGGAATACGTGGCAATCTAACATTCGATTTGAGCGTCACAACATATGGTGGAATCCCCAAAAGACCCACATCATTAGGACCAGTAGCCCAAAGAGTATCAGCGAGACAACACAATTCCAGTGGAAGCTGATCTCTAGACAGATACATCGGAGAGGTCACTCTCTTACCCAATGTAAGGTGTACTCCCGAAGGAGAACAATACAATGTCACGTGCAGTCTCTTTAACAAATCCAGACCCAACAAATTCTCACCACAACCTGTCGTTAGAATAAGGGGTGCTTCCAATTCACAAGGCCCAATAGAAAGAGACAAGGGACTAGAAACTGGGTTACGAACCGGGGCGCCAGAAAATCCCACTGAAATATTCGTTAAGCCAGACAAAGGTGCGCCAGGGAGTTTAGAGTGCATGATAGAACTCTTCGCTGCACCAGTATCCAAAAGAAAAGGCTCTACTACACCCGATGTAACCACTGCAACATAAGGTCCATCCTGGTCTACTGGAACTGACACTACTCCCTCTCTTTGTCCTTGGCTGTCCTAGCAATCATTATAGCCCGTACCCTCACTCTCAACGTAGCAATCGTCAACATAATATTGCAGAGATCTGCCAGTCTGTACGTTCTGATGATCAAAATAATTCATAGACACCTGCTGGAAACTACCACGACCTCTTGGAGCCAACATACCTCTCGCACGTTGTCGTAAAACAGGGCACTCATTCTTGTAATGGCCTTCCTCTTTACAATACGCGCACTGATTCAGACCCAAAGGTGGTCTTGGAGGAAAATACTCAGGTTTCTGTGACAGTCTCTGAAACGATGGAGGTTGCTGAAACTGTAGACGTTGCTGTGATTCTTGCTGATTTGAGCGAGGCGGATACGCCTGCTGCAGAAGAACCTTCGTTTTTAAGTCTTTTGTCTTTTTCTCTAATCTATCTTTCTCATCCTTATCCCTATTCTCGTAGTACTGTGCAGTCGCCAATATCTGGGCCGACGAAGAGACAGCCCAAGAACTCTCGGAATCTTTCAACTTATTGCACAGTTCGGGAAGTAAATTAAAACAAACTTATCTACAAACAATCTCTGGCCACCTTCCGTACTCATATCTTGACCGCTATGATCTATAAAAGTCTCTTCAAACCTGGTGAAGAAATCAGACACACTTTCGTCCTTCTTCTGCTTACATGCTGTCAACTTGTCCCAATTCACTCGTAACGCTGGCATCATCGTTTTCATCATATTAATAATTCTACCGGGTAAATCCGCAATTAGAGGCTCAGGTTTAGCTCCTCCTACCTGTCTAGCATTTGCAGCCGCAATATTCACCCATGTATCACCTAATTCTACCGTATGATCCTCGTGGCGAATCTTCGCCCACAACGATTGAGGGACTACATTACCCAATAACATATCCACATCAGCTAGATTCATAATGCATGCGTCGACTGTCTGGGACAACTCCTTATAATACCCCGCGGGATTCTTACGGGGGTTGGGTAAGGTTTGCTTAAGAGCCAAAACCTCAGCTCTCTTCCAAGGGACATGTATCCAAACTCTTTGGAAATTAGCCAAAATAGGTGGATTAGCGTTTGCGTCTCCCTCTCTCCAAACTGGAGGAACCTCTCCCATTGGATATTGTCGTACATTCTTTCTAACTGAGGTATCAGGCTCAAACAATGGCTGGGGAGGAAGTGCAGACCTATATGTAAGAAGTGTCACTACCGCATCCTCGACACCAGCTCCCACTATCGTCCCTTTGGCGAACTCACTCTGAATATCAAGCAGTCCAACAGGAGCCAACTCCAATTCATCATCTTCCCACTGTTGCCGCAGCAAAGTACACATCTTATCAAAAACATACCGCTGTGTCGGCTCTTTCCACTGTAGGAACGTATTCAGCACCGCTCCCGGATCATACCTAGAAACATTTGTAACCCACCTATGAGCCAACGAATCCAACACTCCATGCTCCACAGAACCAGGGAGCTGACTACGTCTCTGTCTGTCATCAGAAACGGGGGTCGTGACTAGCGACCCAAATAGAGGAGTTAGGAAATTAGTAACAGTGTCAGCTACTCGCCGATGAACAGAAGGGGAAGCAGTCATAAGAAGAGGAGAAAAGGTACCTTGCGATGGCAAAGAAAAAGACTCAGAAGTGGAGGAAGTCAAAGGGACAGGAGCAGGAGGCAAAGCAGTCTGAGTCAAGGCAGGCAAAGGTAAAGTAGGCAACCCAGGAAGAGGGGGTGCCGGAGGAACCTGAACCAACTGTGGAACAGGAAAAGGGGGTTGCGGAGGGACTAAAGGCTGACCAGCAACCTGTTGTACAACAAGCGGTAATATCGGTGCAGTAGCACCTTGCACGTAAGGGGGAGGTGACTTTAACAAATAAGACATTAATGGATCCTTTTCGGCATCCTTAACAGGATTCACAGGAGGGGGTGACAAAACTGGATAACATTTGTCAATAGCCATATGATGTTGCCTATTTGACACCTCAATCGCTTTATCTTCTTCATCTTCTTTAAACTGCCTAGCAGCTTGCATTATCGATACACCCTTTTCTCTCTTATCTCTTTTAGCTTGTTTTATCTCTCGTTGTCTGGCTTCTTTGCGCCAAAGGCGGAAGAAGTCGAACATTGCCGGCCGGCCTTTCTTCCTAAATAATTTCGCTTCCAAATTGTCTAAAATCTCTGTTTCGAAACTACCATGTTGGGGCCATCGTAAGACACCATCTTTCCTAGTGTAGCGGACCCATACTTCATTGAACGTAATGGGGCCCACGCCGTGTTTAGAGTAGAGCTCATAAGTCGGAGTTCCAACTGGAGGTATCGGACACGAATCCTCCAATTGGAACTTCCTGTTATAACCACAACAAAACCAAGTACCAAATTTGCTATGATTAGGCATCTTCGCTCACTAATCGAGCTTCAAACTTCAAGGGGCTATCTCTACCGATACACTCGTAAATATACGAGACCCTCGGCTTTGGAAATTCCAATTTTCAAATCAAAACTAAAGACCAAACAAACTAAGAACCAAACTAAGAACCAAGCAAAACCAAGAACCGATCAAACTAAGGACCAAGTAAAACTAAGAACCAAACAAATTAGTGGGAGCAACCCACTTATACTTAACCAAGTTGTCTGCTACGCCACCCAGAAGATCCGCTGATCGTCTCGCCTTACGAAGTTTCACAAAAAAGGGGGGTGTCCAAGACAGGGCGACAGTCAGGGCAGCGGTCCTTACGTAGCCGTCAGAAGGGGGAAACCTCGTGCAAAAGACCTTCGGTCCACGTTTTCGACATGCAGGGGTCGCTGAAGTGGGGGTCCTCCTCCAGAGTTTCCTCACGAAGTTCCTCTCGATCCTCGGGCTTGGACCGGTACCGCTTGATGTCGCCCCACTCTGGGTGCCAACTGAAGAACCGGGTATTTAGAACCCAGCGGCGTCAGGGGCACGCCCAAAGTCTTCGGGTTCACCTGTCTTAGAATACAGAGACACAGGATACTTCTTGGTGGCGTCAGAGATCGAATTTATTGGCTGCAGCCAGTAACAGAAGTCCTAGAAGTCATCACGGTATGAGTTCTCAGGAGACTGCTCAAATTTACAAAGCAAGTCATCCCTTTTTATGCCAAAATCATCACATTCCAGACAGACACCCATTATTTTACAAATTGTCCAATCGCATGTAACCACACCAAAAGTATCACATGACGGTAAAACCCACTTTTCAGTTATCCGGCCCATGATCAATCATCGAACAATCCCAACATTCTTCTTTAGTCAAGCCGGACAGACCCATGATAAAGAGACCACAACCCAGATCGTAAATGGACCATAAAAGAAGAAACAGAAACAGATAGAAGTAGGATGGGGCATGTTTGTGTGCAATAATACTTTACGAGATCCCGTGCTCTGACCCATAATCAAGATCAGCTAGCGGGTGGGAACGGGTTTGGCAGGGTCGGCCTCAGGCAATGAGGTCAGTTCACTCAAGTCATGTAGGAGTCAGCACAAACTCGAGCTAAAGTGCGCCTGACTAAATAGCTCGTTTAACCACAGTCATCGGCCTATGTGAGGGCAACCACAAAAGGGCTACCATGCGCAAAATGGAGCCCAGGGTTTGGAACGAAAACCCTAAATACGCAGTGAATCCATTGGTGCAATGTGACGGAAACACACGTACTAGCCGAACTCACTAGTTACGGTTCGCTGTTACCAATATCGTAACGGAACCATGATATTTATAGAGCAGATTCAGATTTCACGGAACCTCACCTCCGGTCTGGATTTGGTTAAAGCTACTACTCCGGACTACCTCTGCCATACTTTAAACAGGCCTCTTAAGAAAGGGGGTGGCTTAGCAATAATATATCAAAAGTCAATAAATGCATCATTCAAATGCTCTTCTAACGGTGAATGCGAAGCCTTAGATTTCTGCTTCTATCTCTTGGACCATTACACTTTTAGAGGTACCCTCATTTATAGGCCACCTGGCCCTAGAAGCCGGTTCATAACACAAGCAGTATCATGTTAGGAAAATGAGCTAAGTTCTACCTCATACACTATACTATGAGACTTTAACTACCACCTGGAAGTTTTTTCTGATCCAGATATGCTAAGCCTGCTAGACCTAATGAGTAATGCCGATCTAAAACAACTTGTCTCTGGCGCCACACGCAAGGCAGGAAATACATTGGATGGCATATTCTCTAATAACCCCCAACTGGTAGTCACCGCCCTTCTCCCAGTAGTCTGGTCAGACCACAAAGCAGTGTTATTTGAGTTGACGCTGCCAGACCATTTCACTAGGAAACCAGCAAACAAACAATTGGTTAGCAGAGCACGGAATAAAGTAGAAGCTGAAGAATTACAGGAGCTACTAACATCTACCTCGTTTGTATTACCCACTGATCTAGATGAGGCTGTATCCTCTTATACTCACTGGCTGGTAGCATCAGGAAACAAGCTAGCACCCAAGAAACACCTCCGCTCCAATAGAGCACGACGTTCCTCTTCTTGGTACACCCAAGAGCTTAGAGATCAAAAACTGGCCTGCAAACATCTGGAAAGAATTTGGAGGAGGGAGTACAATGAGATAGATAAAAACGAATACAAACTAAGCTTAGCTCAATATAAGCAGCTGCTTCAAAAAACAAAACAAGAGTTTTTTGCTAATAAAATTAATTCAGCAAAAAACTCAACAAAAGAACTATTCAAGACAGTAACTACCCTAGTACACCCAGCAAAATCTTTCTTTGACAAAGTTGAGGCTATATTTCCTACATTCACTGGCTCAACAATCAAAACGACTTCGGTCCAATCACCAGATCCTTTGTCAGTGCAAAGCTCTTTACCATTGTTTGACAATTTCAACCCAGTCACCACCATAGAGGTTGATAAGCTTTTTATGACAGCGAAAACGGGCTCACCAATTGATCCATGTCCACCTGCAGTATTAAAACTAGCACCCGAGCCGGTTACACGAACACTGACCTCCATCATAAATGCTATGTTTGCAGAAGGGTACTTTCCTAAGACATGGAAAAGTGCATCCATACTGCCTCTGATAAAAAAATCGAGTCTAGATCATAAAGACTCTAATAATTTAAGGCCCATCTCTAGACTTCCACTTCCTGCGAAGATGGCAGAAAAAATTAGGAATGCACAACTCATTCGGTTCTTGGAAGAAGCGCAGGAGCTGGATGCCACCCAGTATGGTTTCCGAGGGGGACACAGCACGGAGTCCGCTCTTCTTAAATCCACTGAAGAAATCAGGACCAAGGAGGAAAAGCTGCCTTGATCCTCTCAGCGGCCTTTGATATGGTCCATCATGCTCTATTGATGCACCGGCTGCAAGAGATTGGAGTCCAAGGCACCGCCTGGAAATTACTCAATTCCTTTCTTTCGAATAGAGTACAAACTGTGTCCCTTGGAGAGTTCCAGGCCAAAACTTTCTCTTTGCCATGTGGAGTTCCTCAGGGATCTTCCATGAGTTCAACTCTTTTTAACGTTTACGTGTCACAACTAGCCCCCCTGATTTAATCCTTTGGCTTTAATTTAACATCATATGCAGATGACACCCAAATTGTAGTGTCACTGCTGCCAGGAGGAGTTCAAAGATCAGCGTCCCGATTCCATGACTGCATGACAGCTGTGGGTAACTGGATGGCCCATAGCTGCCTGAAACTTAACTCCAGTAACACAGAGGTGGTACTGTTTGGCAATTATCCGAACTTCTAGACCTCGGCTTGGTGGCCGGATACACGGGGTCTTCTCCCTACTCATGTTCGGAAGGTAAACAATTTGGGAGTTTATATAGACAACAAACTTAGTTTCAGGGACCAAGTGAACACGGTAGTCTCATCCACATCTTAAACTCTGAGATCCTGCAAAATATTAATGCCATTCTTGCCCAAAGACAGTCAACAAACAGTCATTACGGCCTTAGCTATGTCCAAACTGGACTACTGCAATGGTCTCTATTTTAACATTCATGGAGGCCTTATGAAAAAGTCTTTGGGTCTCATTTATGAGAAGTGACACATCGCTGCGTGAAAGCAGCGATGCATCACTTCTCAGTGCGCCCTCCTTGCCACATGATGAATGCGTCATATTTACTGTATGATGCATCATGTCGCAAGGAGTTACAGATACGTCAGTATTTCTGACGTATCTGTAGACGCAAAAGTGAAGCATTGCTGGAGTGTGTCACAAAAGTGACGCAACTCCAGCAATGTGTCCTTTCACATGGGGCAAGCCCCATGTAAAAGGGCCTGCATCAGTCTTACGCCTGCTGTGAGGCAGGCGAAAGAAATTGACGCATTTGCACCCTAGAAATGGCGCAGTGAAATCTGGTAGATTTCACTGCGTCACTTCTACGAGGCTTACTTACGTGAGAACGCCCACCCTGCATACATTATACCTGACGCAGGCATAACGTAGCGCAGGGGTTTACAAAGTGACGCATCTGCTTAGATGCGTCACTTTGTAAATAGGGCACAACAGGAGGCATGTTGTACGCTGCCGATGCATCACAAAAAGTGACGCAACGGAAGCGCAAAACTGTCGAAAGGCCTCAGAAATAAGGCCCTTCAACTTTTGCAGAATGCTGCCGCCAGATTATTGACCGGCATACCAAAATATGCTTCAATCTCGGCTGAGATTAGAAAGCTCCATTGGTTGCTCGTCAAAAAGCGCGTTCAGTTTAAAGCTTTTTGCTTGGCTCACAAAGCTCTTCAAGGAAATGGTCCCCACTATTTAAAACGGCATTTCCACTGGTATATACCTAGAAGATCACTGCACTCCTCTGAAGTAACATTTTTATCAGTGCCTTTTGCAGAGAAAGCCAACTGGGGTGGCAGAAGCTTTGTGGTCGGTTCAGCCAAGGCTTCGAACGAACTCCTGTTGAATCTTACAGGAATGACTAACTTACTCGATTTCAGCAACGCCTTGAAAACATGGCTTTTTACCATTTAATCAGGTATAATTACTCCTCCCATCTTAGGCCTCTGTAGGACTTCATTCTAGCACCAGGACACCCTCGGGTAAAAGATGCGCTGTAGAAATATCATTAACATAACATAACCCCATTGCCAGTCTGGAACAAAATATATCAAACATCCACATTACCATGATCATCAGTTCTACAGGTATGTGGTTCAAAAAAGTGCAAACAAGATGCTACACTAGTGGTTGGCCAACTGGTCCAGGATGTACTTATACATTGTCTGACTATGGTTTATAACCTAAGGTAAGAGTAATTTACTACATTAATTGTAAGAGCTCCAAACTCAAGTTTAATCGGTCTTGTCACTGAATATTAGAGCCAGCTACAGGAAATGCAGAGCAGTGGGAGATGGGTTTTCTCTTTTCCTTTGTTTTTAAGAGTGTTGTATTTTAAACAGTCATCATAAGGTGTTACCTAAGAATATAAAGTCACAACTTAGTCCATTGAAGAAATTGTGATTAATTTTATTGCCAGTGGAGCAGCTCATTAACTTAAGCAATCACTGCTGAAAAAGCACACAAGAATCAGCCTTATATTTGTATGAGGTTGGGAATAGTAATATCTGTTATTGGTAGTGCCTAGAAAGATTAATTATTGTTATTATATCAATATTATTTGCACATTGGCTACGATCACTACTACTAGTTTTAAGATGTGAGGATAAAGATAAAGGAAGGAAAAAGAGATGAGTCAGAATTACATTTAAAAAATATTTAGACCCTCGGTCTAGGTCCACTCTCTCCCCGCAGCTCTGCTGTGCCGTCTCTTGCCTCCAGACCCCGACCTCCTCCTTGGGAGGTTCAAGGCTGCTGCCCGCTCCTGCACCTGCTGCCAGCTCCAACTGGGACCAGACTGCCTACAATCACCGTAACCTTTACCAGCCGTTTCTTTCTGAATTTTTGCCCTGTTTTGCCACTGTTATTGTGCCCATCTGTGTCTTGCTCCAATTCCACCACTGTTTTTATTTTCTCGTGCCTGCCTGTTCCTTTTGACTTTCACTGCTGCTGCCCCTGCGGCCCCTCCCCCTGGAATACCCCCCAGAAATCCCCCGCTCCTGCCTCCCAGCCTCTCCTCCCTCCCACCTCCCCTACTTATTGGCGGCCACTGCACGGTCGCGCTTCGGTCCGCCAGAGTAAAGCCCACCTGCGCCTGTCCGTGACCTGACTGCGGCCAGTGCCAGGAACCCTGGACTTCCCACTACCCATCACTACGACACCACTGCCCTCCTCCCACTCAACCCTGGAAGACTTAGAGAGTGCCAACAGGCCTCGCCGAACACAAACCACGGCCAGTTCTCCTGCCTCCGCTGTTGTCAGACCCTCATCACCACCCCGGCTTCCAACACCGCCGACGCCAGCACCGGCGACACCCTAGAAATGCATCCTCCTCAACATATGCTCCATACACAAACACGCTATGGAAATCTGGAACCTACTCGACTCTCTCTCGCCTGACATTGCCTTCTTCACAGAGACCTGGACCAACGCATCCTCTGCCCCTGACATAAGCACGTCCATCCCAGACGGATACAAGATCTAGAGGAAAGACTGCCCCAACCACCCAGGAGGGGGCCTCGCCATCACCCACAAGAGCACCCTCCACCTCACCACCTCCAGCAAAACCTTCCCCTCCGCTGAACACCTGCACTTCCAGATCCAGACCACCCCCAAAGCCACACTCTGAGGAACCCTCATCCACAGACCCCCTGGACCCCAAACACCCTTCGCCACCACCATCACCAACTTCATCGCACCCCACGCCATCGCCTCAACAAACTACATACTCATTGGAGAACTGAGCTTCCACCTCGACAACCCCAGCGACCCCAACTCCACTATCCTTTGTGACAACCTCGCCAGCATCGGACTTAAACAACTCGTCAACACACTGACCCACAGAGCAGGACACACCCTTGACCCCATCTTCGCGGCAGGAAAAAGCGCCCAATTCAGCCACACAACACAGCCACAATGGACCGCCCACCACTGCTTACACTTAGCCATCAACAAACCCAATACATCCAAACCAGCCCCACGCCCACCACAAAGGAACTGGAGCAAGGTTACCGACGAGCAACTTAACTCCACCCTCCCCCGAGACAACCACACCTGGGCACCCGACACAAACAACGCAGCCAAATAACTCCACACCTGGATCTCCAACTGCCCAGACGAGCTCGCCCCGCTACACAACCCCGACAGACAATGCCCCAGGAAAGGCACCTGGTTCACCAGCGCTCTCCAAAAAGCCCGACGCACCTGCAGACACATGGAGAAGAACCGGAGAAACACCAAGACAACCGAAAACCACACCACCTACAAGGACTACCACAACCAGATCAGAGCCACCAAGAGGAACTTTATCCACAACAAAATCCTGGCCAACTCCAACATCTCCAAGGAACCTTTGAGTGTCATTCAAGAATTCACCAACCCACGCAGCGAAGCCACAGACATCACCCCATCCCAAGACCTCTGCGACAAGCTTGGAACCTATTTCCCCCTCAAAATCAAAAACCTCTACGACAACTTAATCGACCATCCACCAGGTGCCACAGATGGCCCCCGCCCCCCAGAAACACCAGCCAGTCCACCATCTCAAACTGGATACCGATCATAGCCGAAGAGTGAAGACACCGCCTCGACCATGAAAAGCATCCACTCGGGGGCCCCCACCAACCCCTGCCCCCCTCACATCTACCACAGAGCTGCAGCCGCCATTGCACCAAAACTACAATGCATCATCAACACCACCTTCAAAACAGGCACCTTCCCAGATGACTGGAAGCACGCAGTAGTCAGACCCCTGCTGACCCCACCAACCTCAAGAACTATCGACCCATCTCGCTCCTCCCCTTTGCTGCCAAAGTTGCAGAGAAAACAGTCAACAGTAAACTGACACGATTCATTGAAGAGAACGCCATCCTCAACCCATCCCAATCCGGATTCCGAAGCAACCACAGCACAGAGACCACCCTACTCACAGCCACAGACAACATCCACACCCTCCAGGACCAAGGCCACTCCACAGCCCTCATCCTACTCAACCTCTCACTGCACTCTAATACGCAGACTCCATGACTCAGGGATCCAAGACAAGGCCCTCGAGTTGATCTGCTCCTTCCTCTCTGGCAGAACGCAGCGGGTCAGACTCCCCTGTTTCCTCTCGGAACCTACACCTACCACCTACGGAGTCCCCCAGGGGTCCTCCCTCAGCCCTAGTCTCTTCAACGTCTACATGGCTCCGCTCGCCCCCATCGTCAGAACCTATGGACTTAACATTGTGTCATACGCAGACGACACCCAACTCATCCTCTCCCTATCCAACAAACTCAACACCGCCAGACACAACTTTCGTGAAGGCATGGAAGCCATCGCCAAATGGATGAAAAACAGCTGCCTACAACTAAACACCAACAAAACGGAATTACTCATCATGGACCCAAACCTAGATGCCTGGAATGACACCTGGCGGCCCCCCGCCCTCGGAAGCCCGCCGACCCCCAACGGACCGCGCACACAACCTGGGAATCATCCTGGACTCAGAGCTCAAATTGGACCGCCAGATCAACTCCGTCTCGTCTTCCTGCTTCCACACCCTCCGCTTCCTATGTAAGACCTTCAAATGGATCCCCCTCGAACACAGAAAGACCATCACTCACACCCTGGTCACCAGCAGGCTCGACTACGGCAACGCACTCAATGCCGGAATAAACAAAAACCTTGCCCGCAAGCTACAGAACATCCAAAACACCGCCACAAGACTGGTCCTCAACCTGCCAAGACACTGCCACATCTCCCAGCACCTGTGCACACTCCACTGGCTCCCCATCGAAGCTAGAGTCACCTTCAAGATGCTAACCAACGCTCACAAGGCCTTCCACGACACCGGACCAGCATACCTGAATAGCTGACTCAAATTCCATGCACCCCAAAGGACCCTGCGATCAGCCCAGCTCTTCTATGCTGTGGTCCCCCTGCCAGAAAGACCAGATCGGGAGGCCGCTCCTTCTCCTTCCGCGCAGCCAGAGCCTAGAACGACCTTCCGTTCCACCTCAGACAGATCACATCGCTCCCCATCTTCGCAAGAAACCTCAAAACCTGGCTCTTCGACAGACCCCCACCTTGATGGACTGGAACCTGTGAACCCCCCCCAACACCTCCAGCGCCTTGAGACCCTTACGGGTGAGTAGTCGCGCTTAACAAACACCTGATTTGATTTGATTTATCAGCGGCCTTTCGACACCGTCTCCCACCGCACACTAGTCACCAGACTACACAATGCAGGCATACAAGGAACAGCCCTGGACTGGATCCAAAGGATCAGACTCCCATCCTTCCTCTCCGACCCCACGAAAATCATCTGCAGAGTCCCACAGGGTTCCTCACTGAGCCCCACCCTCTTCAACATCTACATGGTCCTCCTCGCAGCCATTGTCCGACCACACGGCCTCAACATCGTATCCTACGCCGACGACACTCAGCTCATCCTCTCCCTCACCAAAGACCCCACCACTGCCAAACTCAACTTCCAGTAAGGAATGCAAGACATCGCAGTCTGGATGACCAACAGCTGCCTGAAGCTCAATGCCGAGAAGACAGAAGTCCTCGTCCTTCTGCATGGGACAGCACCTGTTGGGATTCTTTTCCACGTGGCAGAAGAACCAATATTGTGGAAATGTGGATTTTCCTGGTCAGTTATGTCCCCTATCTTGGACCCCAACGGTTCTATGTGCATGTCACAAGTACATGTATGTTCCCTCCAGTTCCAGTTTTGATGACGCAAACACATGTGCGTCCACCGTCAACATGTCCTCTGTCAGATCCGCCATGAATGGGCTGGATATTCGCTTCCTAAGTATGAAAGGCCACCGACTTTATATGGCTCAGTTACTCCATTTTTACAGTTCAGGCGAGTAGGCCCGATTCTGTCCTCAAGCCTTTCCCTGCTCTCTGCCTCTGACAGCTTCAGCTTGAGCTCGCATCTGTATCCATGAACTTTGTCCTACTCCCTGTGCGGCTAACGGTGCCTGCCTCGGCCAGTTTTGCCTGCCTGCCAAGAAACCGTATTTCACCTTCGAATTATCTACTTTGCTCCTCAGCCGATGCATTCCTGTCTAGTAGTTTAAGTAAACATTCTTCCAGCTACCGAGCAAAAGGGCCCGGCCTCGCTGTCTTCATGCAAGTAATTCATAGCCCTGTTACCATGGAAAGTTTCTGCCCCTTGCATCTCATATAGACACTTAGACGCTTGTACACGCACTCACAGTCAGTATAGAATAGATTTTGTCCGAGAGCCCTTCCCTTGTGGATAACACAGTTCTTTAAACATAGGATATTAGATATGATTTGGGATTAGGTTGACATAACCCCAGACTTTTGTCTCCACATGTAGAGCTAAATGTCAAGTCCCTTTCTCCCTCTAGTTGCACGTCTATCACACGTCATGCTGCTGCGCACGCATCTCTGCCAAGTATTTCTGCTGACATTGCGAAATCATCTCCAGGTATCCACCCACACATGACAAATTACCCATTATCATCAAGTGGACGCCCACATGGACGCCCACCTTCACGCCTACTTACACGCCCACATGCTCTTATCTCATTCTCTCTTGCTCTCTTGCTTACGTACAATTGAGAAATGTATATATACTGTACTCTGTGAATAATGTTTTGAGAATATTGAGAATACTTTTCAGTCCCGTCCAGATCCTTCTTGGTGATGGAAATATTCTCCCTTTGACTCGAGTTATTGGAATAAAGCCCTTTATGAATCTGATACCACAGACTCAGCCTCTTGCTTTATGCATGATCTTATTGATATCTGAAAAATTATGACAGCGTGATATTTTATTTACCACAGAATGGCGCCCGAACAGTTTAATCTCTTTCCCCACACGCCGGAGATGAAGGTCCAGTTTTGCCCCCTTCCATGGCCGTGATGGACTTCAAGCGCGCACGTCGCGGGTTTTCCCGCCAACTCCCTCAGGCCAATGAAGGGGACAGACTGCGACCAGGCATCCATACGAGGCGGTGAGGAACGCAGATTGTCTACCCAGAGCCCACCTGCGAGAGAGCTGTGTCCGAGGTATACAGAGGCCCACCAGGTTTTCGAAGTCCCGATGTCCAGAGGGTCCGATGTCCGCAGTCGTCGAGTCCAGTCCATTCTCCGAGGCCTTCCGTTTCAAGGAGCTACCCGGTGAGTACCATCGCCGGGGAGGCGTGTTGACGCGCACATAGGTTGTGCCGGTCAAGACGGATTTGGGTACACAAATCCGGTCTGCACTGTTTAGCAGTGTATATGTACTGTTTAGCAGTATATCAAGTATTCCGAAGTATCTAGTTATTGTCAAGAATTCTGCTTGGTGATTAGTTATGCAGACTGTCATCATTGTTGGTCATTTTTAAAGGTTAAAATGTTTTATGTTCAATGTTTAATGTGTTAAAATGTCCTGCATATTGTGGTATGAATGATTGTTCATTATTGTGCTTTTTGTATTAAGTGTGTTCAAGACCAGGTGTCAGATCAGTTGTCAATATGCCGCTCTTTTCGAAGTTAAGACAGATTACTACTAGAAAAGGGGTGCTTGAAGAAGCAGTTCCTATTCCTCCTAGGGACACTCCAGGGCACTTCATGTATCACAAACATGGCTTAGATGCCATACTATTTCTTGATTTATGGGTGGACTACACCAAAGAATTACCAGAAAGTCAGAGGTGGCCCGTAGCTGGGACCTGGGATGCAGAATGCATTATGAAAGTAGAAGAAGAGTTGTGGAAGAGGAAAGCTAGACAGTCACAGAAAGACGCTGTTGAATTATGGCGTAAAGAATAGCATAGACGCACAGAGTAAGCGCTCAGAAAAATAGAGAAAAAGTAGGGAGGATTCAGACAAAGCCCGAGAAAGCATATTAGTTGAGGAAGGTATCTGAGTAAAAGCAGAACAAGTAGACAGACAACGAAACACTCTTATGAAAGAGGAAATGTAGACCAGCTTGGAAGGATGCCATTGAGTTTTTGGCGCAAGGAGTGACATAGAAGGACAGAGTAAGTGTTTCACGAAGCAGAGAGAAGTGGACTGGTGTCTGGAAAAGCCAAGGATGAGATGTTACAGGAGGAATTAGAGCTGGTAAAATGAGCGTAGGCTGACAGAAAAAGAAATACTGACGTTGCTGGTATTTATCCCGTCCTTTCAGAGGACCTAGCAAGAGTGGCCCCAGTAGAAAGACCAGTTATAATACATATAATAATTACATAGTAGCCCAAAGGTTCTTGAGCCACCCACCAAATGAACAGCGCATAGCTGGTGTTTACATGGTCCAACATTTGACTACGTTGTCAATAGGAAATTGAGAGGGGTGCAGCTAGAGAAGGAGCAACTCCTGTGATTTGATGACACCCCTAATGTACAAAGTGTTAACGGAAAAATAATTAGTGAAAAGTTTAGCTTGAAAAAAGAATTGTGGGTATTTCGAATTTGCAAATTGTTCATGAATACAGGTTTGTGTTCTTGGTGGTCCAGTGAGCCAATGTGCTGGGTCAAGTCGGTAAGATTATGACCCCCTGAGAGCAAATTGTATATAAAAATAATTTTTCAATTCGGCGAATTATTGCAGTTTTTATGGAATTGAGTAGTCTTTTTGTCTTTGACAGCTTCAGAGTGAGGAGAAGGTGGGGGCTGTGTAGAGCAGAATGTGATACAGAAATCGGAGACAGATTCTGACCTTGTAGCCAGTGTAGGTGGGGGCCGATGAGAGGAGCAGAACAGGGCACTGCTTAGAAGGCTTCTCTGACATCGCATCTGTGTAATGCCTGCAGCTGGAGAGCCTTGGGGCCAGGAGTAGGAAAAACAAAAAAAAGATGGCTGGCAGCCCAGGCTCAGGCCGCGCTGAGGGGCTATTTTTAACTTCTCTGATAAGACAGGGCAGCTGAGAAATGTAAGTCGAGAAAGATTCCCTTGTTCTATTCTGTGCAAAACAAGTGCCCCGAGGAAATGTCTATGGAGAAGATTTGTTTTATTTTTTAGCAATTGTTATATTGCTTCTGGTCAGAAAGTAAAATGTTGCTCTTGTTTGGAATTTTAAGGGCTATGTGCCTATATAAAAACGATTTTCAAATTCAGACATTTTTTAATTGTGGCCACAAGCTGCCACCAGTTGCATTGGATAAATGATCCAGTGGTTACGGGTCTGTGAGGAAAGATGTGAGATGCATCTTCGACTAGGACATAAGGGTACATTGTGTACAAAGATGCATAGCTCATTTTTATAAAAAAAAAAAAAAAAAAAAAAGAGACAGGTTCGTGTGTTCGTCATTTTTTGATTATTATTGCTGATCCTGTGTGTCAGACTTGACGCGGTCATCATTGGGATGACCCACTGTCAGATGGAGGTGTATAGGGCAGGTAAATCAGTTATTGATTATAAACCTGACAAATTAAGCAGGCCAGAATGTTCGCATCTGAGCTGTAGGTACTGTAATTGCGCATCGCTGCTCATTTATATATGTTAGTGTAATTGTCTATGCTTTCTGTGCCCGGTATACTGATGGCTTGGCATATGTATTTTATATATGTTTTGTTTTTGTGTTGTATTGACCAGTCTGTTTAGCGTTTAATACCAAGTTCTCCTGTGCAAGTACAGAGATAGTCGTGACGACGGCGATCTTTGCACAGCGCTTGGCTGGAACTTGTTCACAATTACTAAATTTCACAGACGTGATATTACCTTTATCATGCTGTCAAAATAGCGGACAACACGTTATCAGTGTATGTCTAATTGGTATTGGAGATGAATAAAAGAAGGAAAAGTTATGCAAGACTAAAATATGTATCACATGACTGCCTTTCTCTTATAGACAGGCAGCCTCGGTCATATGTTTCCAGATTGGACATTAAGGAACAATTATGATCTGTGCACTTGCATCTTAACTCTTGAAGGCCTGTTTTAAATAAGGACTGCCACCACAGAGTGACATATGAGGCCCGGTATTTAGGGTAATGAGAAAATATCTGACAGGATTTCCTTTTTAAAGTTTGCTTTAGTAAGCTCATTCTTGTGAGTGGTGGCCCCAAAAGTTGACTTGTTTTTTAATTAGGCTATTTATTGTATAGGTGGAAATTATTGCACAATGACTGATTTCTTTAGCAGATAAATTATTAATTATCAACATTAACAACTGTTCTTAAGCTTGGTTTTCCGAATATTTAGGTAATTTAGCATTCCTATTAGGGCCTACTAGCATTAATATTGACTTCAGGTTGGTGTAGGTTCATGTAATAGGGACATTTGCATATGAGATGTCATTTGGCCAGCTTATGAGCTAACACAATGAGGTTTGTACATTAGTTTGAAGGATTTCTCGCCGTTTCAAATACGCTGTGTATCTCCTATAATTTTGCTTACGCCCAGTAGCTACACACAGGGATTAATAGTGTTGACAAGACACAGGGTTTGATAGTGTTTGACAGCAGTGAAATCTGTTTCAGATTTCCTCCTGTCAAAAAGGGGGGGAAGGAGGAGAATATTGGCTGTCTGCTGGCCCCTGAGGAGGTTTGCTTCCCGCTAGCCCCTTAAGAAATTAAGCCCCTTAGAAATTAGCCCCCTTAGAAATTAAGCCGAGGAAATAGGTATGGTGCTTTCCCCTTTTTCTCATGTTTTATTGTGATCTTTCAGGGGAATTAGTTGTGGGCACCGGAACGTATTCTATTGATTTCTGGTTTTTCACAGCCCAAGACACAAAAAGACTAAAGTCCTCAAGAACACACTGTGGCATTTGAAGAATTAAAGAGAGCTTTATGTCAAGCACCAGTTTTAGCAAACCCTGATTACAACAAATCGTTTATGTTTTTGTGACAGAGCGGGATGGAACAGCACTATCTGTCCTGACACAAGATCATGCAGGAAAACACGAGCTCTGTGCTTATTTTTCTAGTACATTAGACCCAGTAGCACAGGCTTTGCCTGCGTGCCTAAAATCAGTTGCAGCAACGGCCTTAGCCATAAGACAAAGTGACTTGATAGTGCTGGGCCACCCTCTGACAGTACAAGTACCACACGCAGTAGAGGTTCTCTTGAACCGGACACAAACACGACACCTGACTGTAGCTAGACTGACAGGCTATGAGCCAACGTTATTTCAACCACACATAGAGATCAGACGATGCAACATACTGAATCCTGCTACCCTTTTGCCCTCCAGTACAGAAAGCGTTTCACCACACGACTGTGTTGAAGTAATACATACCGTGACTAAACCAAGACAAGACTTGACAGACGTTGCACTCCCAGACCCCGACCTAACACTATAAGTTGACGGCTCATGCATGAGGACAGGGGCGGGAGAATTAGTGGCAGCATATGCAGTGACTACTGATACTGTAATAATAGAGACTAAAAGAATAGACATATTGTCAGCACAAGCAGCAGAGCTCATCGCCCTGACACAAGCGTGCATAAGAGCTAAGCACCTGAGAGTAAACATTTACACCGATTCTCTGGCGAGAAAGAGGTTTCTTGACCTCTCATGGGGCCAAGATACAGCATGGCCCCCATATTCAAGCCCTACTGGAAGCAATACATTTACCAACAGCCATAGCTATCCTAAAATGTAAAGCACATACTAGAGCCACAGATACCATTTTCCCAAGGCAATGATCTGGCAGACCGAACAGCTAAACAGACAGCTCAGACCCCACTAGACATGACAAAGTTACAGGTTCAATAAGTGTCCAAAGCCATGACAGTTAGGGATCCTTCCAAGGATGTACAAGACATACAGACACATGCTACTATGGACGAATTAAAGAAATGGTCGGAACAAGGAGGGGTACTGACTGATCAGGGTTGGATGAATAAGGGCAAATTCGATGGTACAAGTGATTATAAATACCGCACATAGTCCTGCACACTTAGGAGAGAAAGCAATGATAGATAGCTTACAGAATATATGGTTCAACAAGCACCTGCGTGCAGCAGCGAAACAAAAGGTCAGAACATGTATGATCTGTTGCCAATTCAATCCAGGTAAAGGCATTCCGATGGAACAAGGTGGATTCCATCCACCTGACCACCCTTTTGAAGTGCTCCAAATGGATTATATCCAAATAAACAGATGTAGAGGTTACAAATATGTCCTGGTACTAATGAAGCAGGTGTCCCTTCTGTTAGGGTATACCTGGAAATTCCATTGTGTGCGACATCCTGAAGCAGCAGGCCTTGTAGAAAGACATAATCAGACATTAAAATTTTGCGCAGACAAAGGTATAGACTGGATGGTAGCCCTGCCGGTTGCCCTCTTTTACATGCGAATGGTAGCTCATTCTAGAACAGGCTTATCTCCCTATGAAGTGGTCTTTGGTAGACCACCAAAATATGTGGGCACTACAATGCCTAAAAGATTACTTATGTTGACAGTAACATGCTGACAGATTACCTGGCTTCCTTGATGTCTGCACTACTCTCTTGTTGTTCGCAGGTTGCTGCCGCCTTGCCTGACAACACCCAGGTCAAAGAATACTCCATCGCTCCTGGATGGAAGGCGCCAAAGTCAGTGCTCTGGACCACGGGGACGGCCGTTAAAGTCAAAAGGCGGAAAGGATGATTGCACCTTCACCACTCTTTTACAAAGGAAAAAAAAAACTTTGAACTTGGATTTTGGATTTTGAACAACATTTTCTAGAGGAGAATGCCCAGAATTTTCCACAAAGCTAAATTGTGATCCAAGAAGTCAGAACCCGTTTGATCAATTAAGTCCACTAGGTGGTGAAGCGGTTGAACATGTATTCTGGCTCGCATAAGATCTTGGACAATAACATAAAGCAAAAATAAGAGAGCTAGATAAGAAGCAAATAGATGTATAGTGACTGTAATTTTTCAATCTCTTATGTACATCACGATAATATGTATCAGCTTAATACTACATGCTATTTTTCCTCCTATTGCCTCACTCTTATACTCCTCCACTAATGATACCATAAAGCACACATTTAGTGCCTTACGCAACAATACCTTTATTCAGATGCTGCACCATTCACATCAGACTAGCAATGCTACAGACTGCTGGGTCTGTGGCCGACTCCCCCCCTATCAGAACTATAAGGGAGTTTTTGCCCCTTTTTCTCTATCCGTTCACACACAATGGCTCCTGTGGAGCATGGTTTAGTTTACTAAATTCCATAGACTCAGACACAGCAGTTTATCAACACCATTGGATATGGGGAAATCTGAATCTAGTTTTATTCAAAGTCTGTTACCCTGATAAGGAGGGTCACCCCAGTAGAATAGGAACTGATCTAGAAAATGAAGTGTATGGATTAGGTAATTTTACACCTAATCTTATGATTCTGAATGTCGAATCTGAAGCTACACCAATCTTGCCCACTATGTCAGTATTTCCAGTTAAGGGGGAATTATGTATAAGAAAGAATGGCTCCATACACATGGGCCATAGTAAATGCACCACTGTAATAAAATTCAGTGATCAAGGCAAATCTACATTTAGAGCTTCTCGTCATTCCTACTTTATATGTGGCCAGACCGCATATATACGCCTACCTCTAGATTGGGACGGTACCTGTTACATAGCATTCCTCCTACCACCTGTTTTCCTAGCTCCTCCTGATTATCATAGAAATACTCATTTAGTACACAATAGACAGCAGAGAGATCTCCCAATTGTCGATTACACTGAAACAGCATGGGAAAAATACACAGATTTCAATAAAGGTTTCTTTCCCTATATAGGTACAGTTACCAATAGTAAGCTGATACGTAGATTAACCAGAACCCTTGAAGCAGTAGTGAACGAAACTATTTCCGCCTTAGGCAATTTAACAGAAGAGCAGTCTGCTATGCGGATTGTTGTGCTTCAAAATAGTCTTGTCCTTGACGTTATCCTGGCCGATAGGGGCGGAGCTTGTAGGGTCATCAAATCAAGCTGTTGCATTTTTCATACCAGAAAATTCGCCATCTGTATATAAAGCCATAACTCGCCTTCATAAGATTGTAAACCAGATACACCAGAACCCAGGCACTTGGACTTGGTCCAGTTGGTTTTGGAGTGTGATATCAGCCTGGGGATGGAGAGTTTTATCCTTCCTAGGTATTGGCCTTCTCATACTATTCAGTTGCTGTCTATGTCTACAATGTGGACCAGCGATCTGTGGTCTGTGTGCCACATCGTGTATTCCACCACCAAGATTTCATTCAAGATCACGGAAGAAGAAAGAAGAACAAATGATGCTATATGAACAGATCAATGGATTGATGAAGATTGATATCTCTTGAAGGGCAAGTAGGGGACAAGGAGGGAATGTGGAAATGTGGATTTTCCTGGTCAGTTATGTCCCCTATCTTGGACCCCAACGGTTCTATGTGCATGTCACAAGTACATGTATGTTCCCTCCAGTTCCAGTTTTGATGACGCAAACACATGTGCGTCCACCGTCAACATGTCCTCTGTCAGATCCGCCATGAATGGGCTGGATATTCGCTTCCTAAGTATGAAAGGCCACCAACTTTATATGGCTCAGTTACTCCATTTTTACAGTTCAGGCGAGTAGGCCCGATTCTGTCCTCAAGCCTTTCCCTGCTCTCTGCCTCTGACAGCTTCAGCTTGAGCTCGCATCTGTATCCATGAACTTTGTCCTACTCCCTGTGCGGCTAACGGTGCCTGCCTCGGCCAGTTTTGCCTGCCTGCCAAGAAACCGTATTTCACCTTCGAATTATCTACTTTGCTCCTCAGCCGATGCATTCCTGTCTAGTAGTTTAAGTAAACATTCTTCCAGCTACCGAGCAAAAGGGCCCGGCCTCGCTGTCTTCATGCAAGTAATTCATAGCCCTGTTACCATGGAAAGTTTCTGCCCCTTGCATCTCATATAGACACTTAGACGCTTGTACACGCACTCACAGTCAGTATAGAATAGATTTTGTCCGAGAGCCCTTCCCTTGTGGATAACACAGTTCTTTAAACATAGGATATTAGATATGATTTGGGATTAGGTTGACATAACCCCAGACTTTTGTCTCCACATTTAGAGCTAAATGTCAAGTCCCTTTCTCCCTCTAGTTGCACGTCTATCACACGTCATGCTGCTGCGCACGCATCTCTGCCAAGTATTTCTGCTGACATTGCGAAATCATCTCCAGGTATCCACCCACACATGACAAATTACCCATTATCATCAAGTGGACGCCCACATGGACGCCCACCTTCACGCCTACTTACACGCCCACATGCTCTTATCTCATTCTCTCTTGCTCTCTTGCTTACGTACAATTGAGAAATGTATATATACTGTACTCTGTGAATAATGTTTTGAGAATATTGAGAATACTTTTCAGTCCCGTCCAGATCCTTCTTGGTGATGGAAATATTCTCCCTTTGACTCGAGTTATTGGAATAAAGCCCTTTATGAATCTGATACCACAGACTCAGCCTCTTGCTTTATGCATGATCTTATTGATATCTGAAAAATTATGACAGCGTGATATTTTATTTACCACAATATCCTTGCGAGCAAAGAGTGGGCCCCCACTCTCCCCTAAGGTATAGCCACCTCCACCCAATGAAGGGCAATCAGAAATATTGACTAATACCCCCAGGGAGAGAAGTGACACCTCAGGACCACCAGGAAGACCTTCAGCTGGGCCAGCAGAGGAAAGGCACAAGAACCTGGAGTACTAGTTCCCAACACTTAATTATTCAAGAAAATAATAAAACAGAAGAGAAGAAGAGACAAGTGTTAAATAGATTTCCCACTTGCAACAGTACGATAGGCTTATTACAATTAATAAGGTCAGCGAACGCAGGTTGTGTACTCCCATACTCACCTATAGTGAAGGATGTGTCCCATATGAGGAGGGGTCTCTTCAGTAAGTTGAAGGAGAAATTAAGAAGTCTTGTTACACCTTAGAGTGTGTGAAGCAGCAAAGCAAAAGATTATAGGCATACGTCGGCCAGCAGAGCAAATACAATGTTGCAGTAGCGGCTTATGAAAGTAGCAGGAGCTACCAAGCAGACCGGTTTGTTAATAAAGTTGTTGTAATCTAAAAGGAAAAAATAAAATTAAAATAAAGGCACAACCATCTTTCCCCTGAGTGTTTCACACTGCAGAAAGGGGTTGCAACAAGCTCCATATGTCCACAAAAGAGCTGACAAAAAATGGTAACAGTGCGGGCTGAGACGAGAGGTAACTTTGTATCCGTCTCGTTCACACTTCGCATCTGTAAAACAAAAGAAAGGGTACACATTGAGCTGCTCTACAGCAGCGGTACGGAAAATTATTGCAGCGTGTCCTCGCGCTTAACAAAGCACGTCCCGGCAGGGACTGGTCTCATTACAGTACCGTGTAAATTCCAGGAACGTAGGAAGAGAGAGTGAAGAGCCAAGTCTTTAAAGAGGGGCCAGAAATGCCTCGATGGAAGCTTGTGTGAAGGAAACCTCAAGTTCAGCGGCTGACGAATGAATCCCCGAACAAGTCCAAACAACAGTCTGCGGAAGTTCCAAAGCTGGCAAGGAATTATGAATTTCCACATGAGTCTAACAAGGAACGATTCAATACAGGGAGGCGTGGTCTACAAGGAGGAAGTAAGCCAAGCACCTGAGAACGGGTGTGGGCTTCTTCGAGGTCGACTGATTGCTTCCTCAGTGCAGCATGGGATAGCACACAACCTGATCACCCACCCCAGTGCATTACGGGAGAGGTAGTGCTTTTCTAGGGAATAGGGACAAGGTGCAGGAAGCCTGACGTGTACCAGTACCTGGTGGCTGACCACCCTCGGAAGCCCACCAACCCCCTCAGACCACGCCAAGAACCTCAGCCTCGTACTCGACTCACCACTCACCATGAACCAACAGGTCAATGCCGTCACCTCCATCTGCTTCATCACCATCCACATCCTCAGCAAGACCTTCAAGTGGATCCCCCCTGTGTCAAGGAAGACAGTCACCCATGCACTCATCACCAGCAGACTGAACAATGGAAACGCACTCTACACCGGCATCAAGTCCCTACTCCGCAAACTTCAGACAATACAGAACACCGCCGCCAGACTCGTCCTCGGCATCCCCCGACACAAACACATTAGCCAACACCTACGAAGTCTCCACTGGCTCCCCATGGAGAAAAGTCCCTTTCAAAATCCTCACTCATACCTACAAATGCCTACAGAACAATGAACCCAAATACCTCAACGACAGAATCAACTTCCACGTACCCAAAAGAAACCTCCGATCTTTTAACCGTGCACTCCCCAAAACCCCACGCATCCACCGAGCCAGAGCAGGTGAAAGATCCTTCACTCACATTGCAACCAAGGCCTAGGACGAGCTACCGGCAGACATCAGACGCGCCCCCTCCCTGAACACCTTCACGAAGGCCCTCAAGACCTGGCTCTTTGGCTAAACAGATCTGCGGACCCGCTCCCTCAGCGCCTTGAGACCCTGAAGGGTGAGTAGCGCGCTTACCATTCCCTGATTGATTGATTGATTGATTGATTAGCAGGTGTCTTCAAAAGATGAACTACAAGCAAAGGGTCACATTTTCCTTTTAAAGTTAGGAGAAGGCCGTGTTTAATTTACATTATTGTCATCGGGCTGCAGATCACAGGGCCTGATAATGAGCAGTGCTTGAGTCAGATTTATGACCCTGGTTGGGGCACAGAGTTGAAGAACTGAAGCATTGAGGTATTTAGCTCTTCAATAAAAGTTCTTGTCAAATCACTATTGGAGCTTGAGAACAAATTGGTGCTTTGAAATGGGAGAAAACTAAAATGGAGAATTGACTTAACGATTAAGTTAAGTCTTCATTTGAATTTTTTCACATTTACATACACAAGACCTCTTGCCTCAGCTGCAAGTAGACACTGAGCTACATTTATAACTGAAATATACTTAAATTTTTTCAAATGGGAGAAGAAAACTATTTCTATGAAACATTGAGGGCCTGATTTAGATCTCGAGGGACAGGTTACTCAGTCACAACAGTAGTGGATATCTCGTCTGCCAAAATATAAATCTCATTATATCCTATGTGATTTATACTCCAGTGGACAAGATACAAGATATCTGTCATGGTTGCATAACAGAGTAACCTGTCTATCGAGATCTAAATTAGGCCTTAAATCTTCATGTTTTTCCCCACCTTCAATTAAGTCAAATACGTTTTATTATTTTATGAAGCATGTTTTCTCAGGTTAAATTTTATCCTTTTAAACAGATGGCTGTATTTTTCTGTTATAAATGTTGCCCCCTGTCTACAGCCCAATTCGTGCACGAGTCCTGCTGCTTGTAAATGTGACACTTTGAAATTGGAGAAATCTAAAATGAGGAGTTTTATGGAATCAATATAAATTTAAAGGTAACTCAGTTAAATTTTCTCCCTTTTAAAAGTGTTGCAATTACACACAGAAGGCAACTTGCTCCAAGTGGCTGGTAGACACACTGCCATATTTATAACTGCAAACATGCCGCTGTTTTTTTAAGCAAGGGAAATTTAAAGAGCAGAAAAATAAATGTTCCTTATTATGAACAATTTTGCTGAATATTTTTCTGCACTTTAAATTTCTCCCACTTAAATTTTTTTTGTTGCATATTTGTACTATACATGTAATGGTGAAACATGGCGAAAAGTATGTCCTGTACTGCAAGTACATATGACACAGGCTTTCATTCACCCATACGCATATATACCATTCATACGCACACATATTCATACATCCCCAAAGACCACACTCTCACTGACACAAATGGCAGCCCTGTCATAGAGCCCCTAGTCAAAGTATTTTGTTCAAACCATAGTACCTGACTCTATGGACATTAGGCTTAAAGTCAATGAAGCTGGGTGTGAGGGTGTCTGGTAACACTCCAAGAGTGGCTTGACCTCTAGTACCTCACAATGATTTTCACTGATCAGATATCGCTCTCATTACTGAAATTGAGGATTAAGGTGGAATCATTTTTATGATTACTCTTAGAAAATGGGGGAAATAACTTGATTGGTATGCTAAGTAGTCAGTTTACTACCTAATTCAATTAAATTAGCCAAAACCAACAATTATGTAAATTAGGTATATATATAAACTAGTTTACCTTTTGATATTTTCCATGTTGGTGTTTCCACAATGTCAATGATTTCATATTTGGCAGAGGGATGTGAGCTAAAGGAGCGTACACAGTGTAGTGAGGAGTGAGAGATCTGCTGAAAGGGGGCTGCACTGGATACATATTAGTCTTTGTTGCTTCCAAAATTCCATTAGTTTTGACTAGGAACTCTAGACATTTGTGAGGGTTGAGAACATGACTGAGTGGCTCTGTGGATATAACTCATGCAGGAACCTCTCTAGGCTTATACCAAAAAGGCATTGTTGAAGAGGGTTATAGAGAGCATTCTATTTCTTTTTTTTGGGCATTAGGCTCATGAATGTCAGTATTATTTCTGTTGGTATTGGCAAATGTATCAGCTTTAACTAATTCAAGAGCATGAGACTTGGAAGGTCTTGGAGGTCATAGTCTGGCATGGTTTGAAAGCCAGTTTTAGTGGACAACTATTGTCCATTATGGCAGAAGCCAGAGCCTCGTTTCATTGGAGGTGTGGAGACCACACATTTTGGAAGTGAAAATGTGACTTCACCAAACTACAAACCTGAAAAAATTAAATAGGCTGTCATCTGAAAAGTCAAAGTAACAGAAGAAAAAAGAAAGTGATCTACTTGTTCTTTATTAGGAAATACCCTTTGCGGATGAATAAAAAGAGTATTTATGATACATTCTCATACTTTTAAGAGGATTCTTTCCAAAGTGTAATAGAATCTTGCACTGCTATGCCAGCTTTGCTTTTTCAATTGCACTGAGATGGCATAATACAGGAGTAATGGCAGAGGAAAGAAGAGAAAACATTAGAATTATATATAGTATTAAGCCTGCATTACGTGAGGTGCGTAGTTTGTGCAGCGTCTTCTTCTCCGATTCAGCCGCCATTTTATGTACGCACTTCACGAGAGTGTTTTTTCTCTGCACTGTTCTCCTCCGATAATACAGCTCTTCCTCACTCATGGCTGTTCTTGACGGGGATTCTTACCTCAGATATTGAAATAGTTTGATGGAACTGCCTCATCTCCACGGATACGTCAATTCAATGACTCCTTCTCCAACTCAGCTCGAACACGCTCTTCAATGAGACTTCCTGATAATTGCTGGATCTGACAGTGATGTTAATCATCTGACTAGTGAAACTCTCCCTCTGCCCTTCTCGCTTACCTGGACTGTTGGTCTTGCCTCTTATGGGGAGAACGAAAGGCGCACTTGCTAAACACCCTACGCCCAAGTACACCCTTATCAAAAATTCAAAAGTTTTCACTGCCTTCTCTAAACTAGAGGATTCACTGTTATCCTCACAAGGCCCCGCGGAGAAAATGGACCCCTCTCCCTCGCCAGTACCTGCTGTGAAGTCTGTCACCAAACGTCTAAAGCACAACCCCCCTTCTCCTCCTAAACCTAATTCGCCTATTTCTATGGAAACACTACTGGAGGAAATCAGGGCCCTTCGTCCCTTTATGGAGGAAACAAATAATAAACTACAAGTCCTCACTGACTCTTGGGCTCAACTTGATACACGAATTACCGCAGTGGAAAGTCACATGTCTTCCTTTACGGACACTAACACTAATGTCTCTCACCTTCAATCTCAAGTGTCTGTCCTCCAACGCCAAGTCGAAGATCTTGAAAACCGTAATAGACGGAACAACCTGCGTATTTATGGTCTGGTGGAGGGATCAGAGGGATCGGACCCTCCTACTTTCTTTAAATCTTTTCTGCCCAAGATTCTCCACATGCCAGAAGGCACCGCTCTCAACATTCAGCGAGCCCATAGGTTAGGACGTCTTCCATCGAGTACATCTCCTTCACAGAGGCCGAGAGGTGTCATTCTGTACTTTTTGGAGTACACAGACTTGCTAAAGGTTTTATCAGCGGCCAAATCCTCTCAACGAGTCACCTGGTCCGGTGCCACCTTGTTTTTTGCTCAAGACTATGCTAAGTCCACAGCCAACAGACGTAAGGCCTTTCTCGATATGAGACCTACTCTTCGTACCATGGGAGCACGTTATGGTCTTTTTCACCCCTGCCTCTTCAAGGTCACGTTTAATAACAAGACAACATCCTATGAAGATCCGCAGCAGTTACAGAGTTTCATAAACTCTCACAGGACGGACATCATGGAAGCTTCGGGACCTTCGTCGTCAAATATTACTTGATGTTCTGATGATTCTTCTTATGGTTCTTTCACTTATTGTTTCTCTTTATCACCGTCCCTCATGTATTCTTTGGTGTTCTTTGTAGTCTGGATAGTCTTCTTAGTCTAATTTGAGTTGGTACCTAATCGTTTTGCTCTTTTTGAACCCCCTATTCCTCATCGCTTACTGTGCTAATGGTTCTGAACGTTTTTGTTCCCTCTCGCATCCGTAGATATCCCATTTTTATTGGCGTGTTCCCCCTCGTCCTCCGTCTGGTCAGCCTGGATGGGCTGTCTGTCTCGTGTGGCTTCTTCCCCTCCCCCTTGTTCTCTTGGATCTTCTTCATGTAAGTATGCCTTTTGTTCATATTTTACTTCTATGCTTTCTGTGCTGTTCTCTATCACTGTTTCTCTTCTCCTCTTTTTCTTTTTTTCTTCTCCTTTTCTTTTCTTCCCGCTTCCACCTCCCTCATTCCACCCCCTTCTCCCCTTCTTTGGTCATTTGCAATTCCATATCCCTTGCTTCTGTTCCTTATCCCTTATCGAATTTCTTAATGCCATTGTTCTCAATCTCTCCCCCTCTTATCTCCTTCTTTGTACACTTCTGAGCTCTCATTTCTCTACTTTTTTCAATTTCAACCCTATTTATTGCATTGTATGTTCATGGTTTCTGAATTCAATCTTATCCAGCCAAGTTCAGAGTTGTCACATGGAATGTTAAAGGACTGAACAATCCCATTAAAAGACAACGAGTTCTTTCCCACTTGGCAAAGTTAAAAACTGATGTTGCTTTCCTTCAGGAAACTCACCTTCCTGAGGCTGAGGCGGCTAAATTAAAAAGATGTTGGGTAGGTAATGTGTTTTCTTCTCCAGCTTTAGGTAAGAAAAATGGTGTTCTTATTCTCACTCATAAAAAGTTTAATGTATCGGTGATTTCTCAGGAAACTGATTCTGAAGGTCGTTGGTTAATTGTTAAATTACTTATTGACAAAATACCAGTGGTTTTCTTCAACGTTTATGCTCCAGTTTCAGTTGACAATGTTTTTTGGTTGCATATTTCTGACAAGTTGCTCTCCCTTACAGATGATTATATTGTTTTTGGGGGTGATTGTAATCAAGTTTCTGACCCCGTTTTCGATAGGAATTCCCCAGTCAAATTTGTAAACAACAAAATGCACTCACAATTTGCTTCCACCATCCGTCAAAAGTCTTTAGTTGACATTTGGAGACTATGTCACCCTGAACTCCGTGAATATAGCTTTTTCTCTCCCCCACACAAATCACAATCCCGTATTGACTACCTCTTTTTAAGTAAACCTCTAACGCAACACGTACTTCATTCAGAAATAGGGTCCATTTTAATTTCAGACCACGCACCGGTTTCTGTTGATTTTGACCTTCTCCCTCACACCCCAGGCGCTGGACGTTGGCGTTTTAATAATTCATTACTTACAGATCCTAATTTTTCCAGCCAGTTCAGTTCTTTCGCGTCGGAATTCTTTGTCATAAACACTACCCATGATTCCTCCCCTGCTATGATTTGGGATTCTTTTAAAGCAGCTGCCAGGGGCTTTATTATTAACTTTGTTTCTCGGAAGAAAAAAGTTTTTGAGAAACAAGCGGCTCAATTGCTTGCCAAAATTAAAAAATTAGAATACGCATACTACCACTCGTACTCTGAAGCTTCTTTGAAAGATCTTATCACTGCCAAAATTACCTTCAACAAAGCATCCACGGAAGCGGCTTCGTCCTATCTCCTGAAATGTAGTACTCGTTACTATGGTGGTCAGAATAAAATGGGGAAATTACTGGCCAATTATCTAAAATCTCGACGAGATAGAACCAGGATAGAGTCTCTGAAAAATTCCAATGGTGACACTCTTCTCAAGGATGAAGATATCTTAAATGAGTTTGTCTCCTTTTATAAAACTCTCTACACCCCGGAGACCCAACCTCTTCAATCTGACCTTTCCTCCTACTTTCAATCCATCCCTTCTCCTCCCTCGCAACATATTGATTTTGATTCACTGCAGTCAGATATCTCGCTAGCAGAAATTTCTCATGCCGTATCGGTTTTGAGACGAGGGAAGACCCCTGGTCCGGACGGTTTTACCATTGAATTCTACGAACACTTTTCGAAACTCCTCCTCCCACAACTTCTTCTTTTGTTTACTTCTTTTATCGCAAACGGATCATCCCAAGGTACCTTCCAAGATGCTATGATCTGCCTAATCCCCAAAGAGGGCAAGGATTCCTCTCTCTGTAAAAACTATCGCCCGATATCTTTAGTGAACACGGATTATAAAATTTTTGCTAAAATTCTTGCCTTACGTATTGACCCAATCTTACCTGAGCTTCTTGGCCCGGAACAATCGGGCTTTGTAAAAGGGCGCTTATCCTCTGATAACTCCAGAGTCTTTTTTAACATCCTTAGCAAGGCCTCTTCCTTAGACTATCCGCTTGCTGCCATAGCTTTAGACGCCGAAAAGGCTTTCGATAGGATTGGCTGAGACTTTATGTTCCGTGCTCTTCAATGGATAGGGTTTCCCTCTAAGTTAATTTCCTTTATTTCTCTCTTATACTCTGGTCCTAAAGCGTCTATTTTTGCTAATGGTAAAGTCTCCGATTATTTTTCTCTTTCAAGAGGTGTACGGCAGGGTTGCCCCCTATCCCCTCTCCTATTTGTAGTGGCACTAGAGCCTTTCCTTACCAAAATTAGGCAGGACCCCCTAATTACAGGATTCCATTTGAGCTCCCAACAAGTCAAAATGTCTGTTTATGCAGACGATATTCTGTTATACTGCTCTAATCCCGATACTTCCCTTCCTCCTTTCCTTTCCCAAGTAGATGCGTTTTCAAAACTCTCAGGATACCGCCTAAATCGTGATAAATGTGAAGTCTTACCCCTCAATGTTCTGTGTCTTAAACACTTTTTTGATCATACCGGTTTTTCTTGGCAATCCTCTAAATTAAAATATTTAGGATTATGGTTTTCCCCGTCTATCTCCGAAACCCTCAAACACAATTTTGACTACATTACTAAGAAGCTAAAGGACTCTATTACTAAATGGCACCCTCTTTTCCTCTCCTGGTGGGGTAGGTTAGACTCCATTAAGATGATGCTTGCTCCCGTCGTTTTATATTCTCTCTCAATGATTCCTGTACACATCCCAGATTATTACTTTAAGACATTAGACCGCACTTTACTAAAATTCCTCTGGAAAGGTAAACCCCCTCGGATAGCCTTATCTACTCTCAAAAAAGATAAATTAAATGGTGGGCTTAAGTTTCCTGACTTTAAATCTTATCACCACGCATTTTCCCTAAAACAAGCCTCTTCGTGGCTTTCTTCGGACCTTCCTACCTATCCTCCAATTTGGCTTCGCATCGAGGAGTTTTTTACTTCCCCTTTTACCTTCTTGGAATCCCTTGCCTTCTCTGCGCACACTTCTTCTTTGCGTCATCCTGTTATCTCTCACACGCGAAAACTTTTATCTCCTCTCTTACCACCCTCTTATCCCTCACGCGATTCACTCTCTCAACAACCTATTTGGCATAATAAGTTACTACGTATTAAAAATCGTGCTTTCTACTGGAGGATATGGCACTCCAAGGGCTTGAAATGGATTTCTCAACTCTTAATGGATGGTACACCTCTTCCTTTCTCAGTTCTCAAATCTGACTTTGCCCTTCCTAATTCATGTAAAAAGCAATATGACCTTCTGCTTCCCTCTCTTCACCAATATCTCTCATCGCTCCCACCTTTTCCAAATCTTCCTACAACCTGCTCTACTTTGTTCCCTTTAATAAACGCTTCCCCTTCTGCATCTTCCCTCTACAATGGTCTCTTATCTTTGGCAACGCGGTCCAAAACAAAGACTGAACTGGCATGGGAAAAAGATTTATTACATTCCTGGCCTGTCCCTTTGTGGGATAAGCTGTGGTTAAAGATTCATAAAACTTCACGGGCGGCCAACACCACTCAGACTCTTTATTTTGTATATCACCGAGCATTGTACTCACCCGCTCAGTTGGCTTCCTTTTCTTCCACCACTTCATCACACTGCTGGTCCTGCCCTTGTTTAACGGCTGACTTAAAACACATGCTATTTGATTGCCCTAACATTGCTAAATTCTGGCTCTTAGTTTGGTCTCAAATTAACAAGTTATTTAACACTAAAGTTCCTTTTTCCCTTTCAAATATATTTCTCGGTTCCCTATCCCCCTCATGGCCTCATCCTTCACCACATTGTCAATTAATAGATTTGCTAATCGCTATAGCCTTACATCTAATCACCTTGAATTGGAAACACGCGGATAACGTCACTTACAGAGCCTGGTGGAACGCCATCTGTTTTAACCACAGACTTGATACCAACTATGTTACCCCTATATCACTAACAATTAAAAGGGATTTGTTATGGCTCCCTCTCACTACATATTTATCTGCTTCCCCCCCTCCGAATACTGTCGCTACTGTCATTGTGAGAACATCGGACGATGTCCGCAAACCGCCTTGATTTAATTTCGTTGTCTTTTGTTTGAATAATTATAATTGTTCTTGTATACTGTACTTATCCCATTACATCATTATATGTGTTTTAGAGTTTCACAATGCATGCAATGTAATGCTTCATTTTACCTCTTTTGCTACCCTTGATTGCTCTGTACTCTCCCCAACGAAATTCTTTTTGCTTCCTCCCTCTCTCCCCCTCTTTTCTTTTTCCCTCCCCCTTTCTCTTTTCTAGGTCACCATGTTTATTGCACCCTTTATGCTTAATATCCTTTATTGTTTATATCATAAGTACTTATGTTCTCTGATCGGTTTTTCATTGTGTATTGTATTTTCTTATTGGGCTCAATAAACTTAAACTTAAAAAAAAAAAAAAAGCCTGCACGGTTGAGTGGCTTTGCAGTGATTTTTTCTCAAGATGTTCATTAGTTTACTGGCAATCATAATGCATAATAGTTTAAGAAACCTACTCATACATAGAGCTATTTATATGGTCAATTTATACAGTCCAGCACAGCAAATCACCTTGCTGTGCTGCACTGAGTGATAGGAAAGGGCAGGAATGCATCATATTTCAGACAATACAGTGCATCCCTGCCTTTCCCCCTGCGCTGGCACCCTTTTGGCTACCTAGCACAAATGCAGGCACTCTTGAACCATTGTGCAAGGGTGCCTGCATTGTAAGGAGGATTGTTTTTGTGCAGCAAGGGGCACTGCATAATGCAGGACACGTAGAAAGAGAAAGAAATATATTTCTCTTCATTATACCTCACCTGGGGAGGCATAGGTTTATGGTGCATTCTTAGGTTTACTACTTGTGTTAAATCTGGGAATGCATCAAAATACATGGTTGTTGCATGAGAAAATCCATGCAACGCCCATGGAACTGCCTCCCGGGCTCAGAATAATGCAATGCAGTGATCTGCACTGCATTGTATTACTCGAGATTTATGAAGCCACCCAGGACCATGCAAGGTGGCCTTGCATGGGTTCATAAATCTCATTTTTATGTTGCGTTGCTCCTGCACCATATTGAGTGGTGCAAGAGCAATTCAAAGGGGCTCATAAATATGCCCCATAGCCTCTTGTCTCTGTAATAAAGGACATTGGAGATGATTACTTTCCTGGTGGCCAGCCTGGTGGTTCCTCCAGGCCATGGAGTAAATTTATCTATTGCCCTGGAGGAGGGACCGCTCGCTTGATTTATAAATGACTGCCAAGCTGGCAGGCATTTATAAAGAATTAGCAGGAACCTTCATCACAGTGGTTCCTGTCAATGCATTTAGCTGTTTGCTGCAGAGCTCCATCAACATGATGGAGTCTTGCACCAAACAGTTTTCTTTTTTTATTTTCAAAAAGAAAATCCTCAAATGTGATTTTTTTCCTGAAAATTGAAAAGATAATGCCCCCCCACAACCATCGGATTAATCTCCAGACAGACAGTAAAAAAATGGCTACATGTCTTCTGTCTGCCCACCCTAATTGGACGGACATATAGCCAATTCTCGGACGGCCCTTACACCAATGGCAGTCAGAGAAGTTTGGCCTCAGTGGTGATGGACTGTGCACCACTGTAGTCAAACTTAAGCACTGCCCACATCAAAATGAGGCGAGTGGACCACTGTGTTGGTGGAGAGGGAAGTTCATCACCATTCCTATGGAGTTCCCTCTCCATCAACATATAATTCAGGCCCATAATGTTTTATTGCTAGTAGCAACTCTTTGTCTTATACTAACCTATTCCTGTTCATCATTTTGATTTGAGGATAAGAGGCCAATGCCTTGGACAATTTCTTGCTGGGTCCAGTGCATGTGGAGCAAATGGGCTTTGTGAAGATATGCGATTGTTATTGTGTAGAGAATATTATAAATAACCTAGATTTCTTTCGGATGATACAGACAAGTTCAGGAGGAAGTTGTGTTTGCATTAATTATGAAAAGGGATACAATTATGTTGAATGTCCTTTTTCTTTTGCAGTATGGGGAATATATATGCCTGAATAAGAGCATTGTGTGAGGGTCAAACAGCCAGGCTGTGTTCTAGTTGGTTTCAGCTTAAAGATAAAAGCTACATGGAAGGAGAGACTGAGATGATCCCTCTCCTTTCTCCTCCTTTCACCTGCAATTGGGTTACATGAGTGTTTGATCTGAAGGAATTGGTGGGATTAAGGGAATACATTCTGAGAGAGTTTGGTCCCAGATGGTTGTCTCTGTAGATAAAAATGAGTTTAATGTGTCTCATTCAACTAATTGTTTGGGAGTGATTACTGTGTGCTAGTGTGATATGAAATTGATCTGTTAGTTTCCTTTCTATTCCCAGTGAACATGCCAGTAGAAGAGCTGGAGTATAGGAGCGGTGGATGCATAGAATAACAACAAAGGCAAAGTGTGCATCTCACAGTATTCAAATTGCTTTTTTTAATCAACTTTGCATCTTTGCTAAAGACACTAAAGAAAAACCTGGTGATGTTGAATACACTGGCCATGTCTTCACTGGGTGTGGTACCAGTAAATACTGTCAGAATATTATTACAAAAATGATGTCCTAAATATAATTTACAAAAATAACATCAAACTGGAGCTAATAATAGAACATTTACACCCAAAGGACGACTTTTACTAACCGTTATTCAGTACATGATATTTATGTCAGGCGATAATTTGCGCACGATATTTCAACATATAACCCCTGTATGTTGGGCATACCCTCAGTTACAATGAACTTCCTTACATACACTAAGATGTAAATGTACTAACATTTTGTGTCAGGCTTGTCACTTTTTATATACAGACCCTACACACAATTTATTTCTGCATTTACTAAGTCATGCAAAGCCCACTTTGTGTGACTTTGTGTGACTTAGTAACACAATAAAACAGTAATGCAATGCATACATCTGCTTTGCGCTACTTCACATTGGGGAGGCTTCCACGTGTGGGGTATTGCCATTCCTGTGCATCTACACTTGGATTTTGACTCAAACCCTCAAGGAGAAATATGTTCAATTTGCTGCATTCTGTAGCAAACATAGAAGGTAGAACATTCTTCTAAGTGTTGTTTTGTGCAGAAAGACATCTCTTCCTGCACAAAAAAAAATATTCCCCATAATTTAGGTGGCCTTGTGCCATGGCACAAGAATGCATGTGTTAACTCTATGCAGCGACAAGTTTAACAGCACAAGGAGAGAGCTCACCTGTGACATATCTTAGTAAATGTGGCGCATTTCAGCACTCTCACGCAATGCAGGGCAGAAACTTCCCTTGCTACTCTGCATTGCGTTAATCCCTTCGATGCTCATGACGGAATAATTCCGTCATGAGCATCGGTGCCCCTTTGCTCATGGCGGAACTATTATGTCATGTGGCCAGGGGCACGAAATCCCTCTGCTGCAGACAGCAGAGGGATTTCTATTTAATCCCTTTGACCTTGGGAGCTGGGGAAGAGCTTCCCCAGCTCCCGAGGCCCCCTCCCTGGTTTCTGTACAATGAAGATCAGCGCGCACGCCGCGCTGTCTTCATTGCACAGAAACCAAAACTGAAATGAGCCTTTAAGCTCATTTCAGTTTCCCTTTCTATGTCCTCAGGGGGCTATCTCAGCCCCCCGGGCACGTAGAAAGACGGGAGAGGTATCATTGGAAAGGGGAGAATCCCCAGTGGATCCCTGCTTGGGGATCGCCCCAGTAGGGCGATCCCCAAGCAGGGATACACCCACAAAACACCAGGGAGGGGGAAGCGGCTCCTTGGGCAAGGGCTTTTGCTGCCCCCAAATATTTTGCATGCCATGTAGTCCTTTTGCCCCCCAGGGACCCCCAATCTGCCCCCGGGGGGGGCAAAAAGCCCACTAGACACCAGGGATATTTACTTTGCCCACATAATTTATTAGGGTGGGGGCTGCCCATAAAGGGCATGTCCATGCCCCCACCCTGCAAAATGTACAGCCTTTCTGCCCCCCCTGGGGGTTAGTTGGGGGCAGTAGCCCCTAATCTGTCCCCCGGGGGGCAGGCCCACTATACGCCAGGGATTTTTTTTTCTTATAATTTGTGGTGGGGGCTGCCCACCCCCGTAAAAATGACAGCCTTTCTGCCCCCCCTGGGTGCAGATGAGGGCATTAGCCCCAAATCTGCCCACCCAGGGGGCAAAAAGCCCAGTAGACACCAGGGATTTTTTAGGCAAATTTTAATTAGGGTGGGGGCATTGGCATGCCCCTTTTGGGCAGCCCCCACCCTAATTAAAATTTGCCCCAAAACTCCCTGGCGTCTTGTGGACTTTCTGCCCCCCCCACCGGTGGGCATATGGGGGTATTAGCCCCCAATCTGTCCCGCCGGGGTGGGCAAAAGCCCACAAGATACCAGGGATTTTGAATTAGGGTGGGGGCTCCCAAATGGACATGCCCATGCCCCCACCCCCCGCCCACAAAAATAACAGCATTCCAGCACCCCCGGGGAGGCAGATGGGGCAGTAGCCCCCAATCTGCCCCCCTGGGGGGGCAAAGAGCCCCCTAGATGCAGGAATTTTTTATGCTAATTTTAATTAGGGTGGGGGCATTGGCATGCTAGTTTTGGGCATCCCCCACTCTAATTAAAATTTGCCCAAAAACTGCTTGGCGTCTAGTGGACTTTCTGTCCCCCCTGGGGGGCAGATGGGGGCATAAGCCCCCAATCTACCCTGCAGGGGGGCATAAAGCCCAATAGATGCCAGGGATTTTTTGGGGGCAAATTTTAATTAGGGTGGGGGCTTCCAAAACGGGCATGCCCATGCCCCCACCCCCCGCCCACAAAAAAACCAGCCTTCCTGCCCCCCTTGGGAAGCAGATGGGGCAGTAGCCCCCAATCTGCCCCCCCGGAGAGGCAAAAAGCCCAATAGACGCCAGGGATTTTTTTGGCAAATTTTAATTAGGGTGGGGGCATTGGTATGCCCGTTTTGGGCAGCCCCTACCCTAAATAAAATTTACCCAAAGACTCCTTGGCATCCAGTGGACTTTCTGCCCCCCCCTGGGGGTCAGATGGGGCATTAGCCCCCAATCTGCCCTGCTGGGGGGGTAAAAAGCCGACTAGATGCCAGGGATTTTTTTGGGGCAAATTTGAATTAGGGTGGGGGCTTCCAAAACGGGCATGCCCCCACCCCCCACCCACAAAAATAACAGCCTTTCTGATGGGGCAGTAGCCCCCAATCTGCCCTCCCGGAGCAAAAAGCCCACTAGACGCCAGGGACTTTTTGGGCAAATTTTAATTAGGGTGGGGACATTGGCATGCTCTATTTGGGCAGCCCCCACCCTAATAAAAATTTGCCCAAAAAACTCCCTGGCATCTAATGGACTTTCGCTTTAGCCACCAATCTGCCCCGCCAGGGGGGGTAAAAAGCCCACTAGATGCCAGGAATTCTTTGGGGCAAATTTGTATTAGGGTGGGGGGTCCCAAATCTGGCATGCCCATGCCCCCACCCCCGCAAAAATTACAGCCTTCCTGCCCCCCTGGGGGGCAGATGGGGCAGTAGCCCCCAATCTTTCCCCCGGGGGCAAAACGCCCACTAGATACCAGGGATTTTTTTGGGCACATTTTAATTAGGGTGTGGGCATTGGCAGGCCCATTTTGGGCAGCCCCCACCCTAATTAAAATTTGCCCCAAAAGCTCCCTGGCGTCTAGTGGACTTTCTGCCTCCCCTGGGGGGCAGATGGGGGCATTAGCCCCCAATCTGCCCTACCGGGGGGCAAAAAGCCCACTAGACGCCAGGGATTATTTTGGGGCAAATTTGAATTAGGATGGGGGTTGCCCAAAACGGACATGCTCATGCCCCCACCCCCTCCCTGCAAACATTACAGCCTTCCTGCCCCCCATGGTGGACAGATGGGGCAGTAACCCCCAATCTGCCCCCCCGGGAGACAAAAAGCCCATTAGGTACCATGGATTTTTTGGGGCAAAATTTAATTAGGGTGGGGGCATTGGCATGCTCGTTTTGGGCAGCCCCCACCCTAATTAAAATTTGCCCAAAAAACTCCCTGGTGTCTAGTGGACTTTCTACCTCCCCTGGGGGGCAGATGGGGGCATCAGCCCCCAATATGCCCTGCTAGGGGGGGCAAAAAGCCCACTAGACGCCAGTAATTATTTTGGGGCACATTTTTTATTAGGGTGGGGGTTGCCCAAAACTGACATGCCCATGCCCCCACCCCCTCCCTGCAAAAGTTACAGCCTTCCTGCCACCCATAGGGACAGATGGGGCAGTAGTCCCCAATCTGCCCCCCCGGGGGGCAAAAAGCCCAATAGACGCCAGGGATTTTTTGTTGCAAATTTTAATTAGGGAGGGGGCATTGGCATGCCCCTTTTTTGCAGCCTCTACCCTAATTAAAATGTGCCCAAAGATTCCTTGGCGTCTAGTGGACTTTCTGCCCCCCCTGGGGGTCAGATGGGGGCATCAGCCCCCATTCTGCCCTGCCAGGGGGTAAAAAGCCCACTAGATGCCAGGGATTTTTTTGGGGCAAATTTGAATTAGGGTGGGGGCTTCCAAAATGGGCATGCCCCCACCCCTCACCCGCAAAAATAACAGCCTTTCTGATGGGGCAGTAGCCCCCAATATGCCCCCCTGGAGGAGCAAAAAGCCCACTAGACGCCAGGGACTTTTTGGGCAAGTTTTAATTAGGGGGAGGGTTGCCCAAAATGGACATGCTCATGCCCCCACCCCCTCCCTGCAAAAATTACAGCCTTCCTCCCCCCGTGGTGGACAGATGGGGCAGTAACCCCCAATCTGCCCCCCCGGGAGGCAAAAAGCCCATTAGATGCCATGGATTTTTTGGGGCAAAATTTAATTAGGGTGGGGGCATTGGCATGCTCGTTTTGGGCAGCCCCCACCCTAATTAAAATTTGCCCCCAAAACTCCCTGGTGTCTAGTGGACTTTCTACCTCCCCTGGGGGGCAGATGGGGGCATCAACCCCCAATCTGCCCTGCTGGGGGGGGGGCAAAAAGCCCACTAGACACCAGTAATTATTTTGGGGCAAATTTTAATTAGGGTGGGGGTTGCCCAAAACTGACATGCCCATGCCCCCACCCCCTCCCTGCAAAAGTTACAGCCTTCCTGCCCCCCGTGGGGGACAGATGGGGCAGTAGTCCCCAATCTGCCCCCCCGGGGGGCAAAAAGCCCACTAGACGCCAGGGATTTTGTGTTGCAAATTTTAATTAGGGTGGGGGCATTGGCATGCCTGTTTTGGGCAAACCCCACCCTAATTCAAATTTGCCCCCAAAAAACTCCCTGGCGTCTAGTGGACTTTCTGCCTCCCCTGGGGGGCAGATGGGGGCATTAGCCCTCAATCTGCCCCACCGGGGGGGGGGGGAAGCCCACTAGACGCCAGGGATTTTTTGGGAGCAAATTTGAATTAGGGTGGGATTTGCCCAAAATGGGCGGTCCCATGCCCCCACCCCCTCCCTGCAAAAATTACAGCCTTCCTGCCCCCCCCGGGGGAAAGATGGGGCAGTAGCCCCAATCTGCCCCTCCGGGGGGGGGCAAAAAGCCCACTAGACGCCAGGGTTTTTTTAGCCAAATTTTAATTAGGGTGGGGGCATTGGCATGCCCGTTTTGAACAGCGCCCACCCTAATTAAAATGTGTCCATGTATATATACTCATCAATATCACATCTTTGTTTTATTTATCAAAGCTTCCTCCTTTGTGTATAATAAAACCTAATCCATTATTCAATTGGTTAATTTTGATATCAAAATAAAGCGTACCATATTAAGTATCCTTTTGTGGTATTCTCAATGTGACATATCCCGTGTAAGGGCAAAACTCAATATCTATCAAAAAAGAGTATGAAAGAAAATAAGTATGTTAAAAACATTCATACAGATTTATAAGAATACTCATAGGGATAGAGTTTCTATTGTGGCTCAACTATATACCAAGATTCTATTAAGATCTATCATGCTCCTCCTGCTGGAGTTATATGCCAGTTCTATTTTTCAAAATTCATATACTATACTCTGTGTATTGGTGAACATACATGGTAAGTCTACATTGGCTATCCCTTATCCAGATAACGGTTTTGGACAGACGAAAACTATTGATTTTGGATAGACATAAAGTATATTCAAATTAAACTTATGACTGTAAACATACTGCCCAAGACAACCCATTAGGAATTTAACTTCAGTTATGTTAGTCATTCAATAAAGAACAAGAGCTAGAAGGTTCCCTATTGACATTTACTTAGGAGTTCCTGATTTCAAGAGTAATCCTTCCAGCGCATAGTCCATGTACTAGTGAGACTAGCGCAAGGTTCAAATTTAACTTCAGTTTTGTTAAATATTCTATAGTGAGCAAGAGGAAAAAGTTCCCTATTGACACTTAATTCAAAATTCCCAGTTTCAGGAGCAATCCTTCCAGCGCATGGTCCATGTGTTAATGAGACTAGCGCGAAGTTCAGCCTTATATAGTTCTCCTATGTAACACCTGTATCCACTTAAGATCTTAAATGAGGCCGATTGTGTGTAAAACGGAGCGGCCATATTGTAAGGTGTTAAATTCTGATTAACCAGGTGTAAACAGATGACCGTTTGATGTAAAATATATAAACTTTAAACTAATAAACGACAAAAGAAGGTTATTTTCAAATTTCGTAATAATTCTTAATGCAGTGTCCATGCAAAGCATTTATTACAGGGTTATGTTTAAAATAGTCTGTGTCGTCAATTCGATGTATGCATGCTTATAATATCCTTATTAATACGTTTGCCGGTGGCGACTTCAAACGATGAAAGACGCCACCATAAAAGATATTTTACTGAACCAGAAGCAAAGCGAATGCTCTTGTAGATCATTTCTTATGTATGCATGCATAAAACCGCATCTATGTGTGAAGCGGAAACGCCATTTTGTAATGTGTTGAAACTCCCACAAGCTAAATGTAAACATAGCCCAAAGAGATTCCAACATATACAGACCCAACATGGAAACGACAAAGAAAGGTCTTTTAAGTTTTGAAAGGATAGTTCTTAATTCAGTAATCATGCGCAGCGCTTTTTAAGCTTATCAAGTAGGATCATATTCTAAAACAGTATGTGAATTTACAGGCGCCATCTTGGAATACTAAGGAACCCCATAGTCCGGGATGGTTCGGTGTGGATACAGACATATGTGATCCCGAAGCTATCACAAAGGTTTGTTCTAATCTTTTTTTAGAACATTCCATATGAAGATCTTATATATATATAATTCTTGCCCGAGTCTACAAAAACAAGGCACGGCCATGGGATCCAGGTTTGCTCTGTCCTATGCAAACCTTTTCATGGGAATGTATGAGGCGGAGCGTGCCTGGGGACCGGGCTCAAAAAAATGGATCAACAGTGTCATTTTCTATGGTAGATACATAGATGACATTCTATTGATATGGAATGGATGTGAAAAAGAGTTGTTGGACTACCATAACTACTTAAATACAAACAGATTTAATGTTAAACTGACCATGAGTCATTCAAGACAAAAGATTGAGTTCCTAGATCTTAAGCTGTATGCTTGTAACAAAAAAATACAAAGTGAAATCTTCAGGAAACCGACTGCATGCAATAGCGTGCTTCATGCCGAAAGCGCACATCCGAGCACAACCATAAATGCAATACCGTATGGCGAAATGGTTCATGTTAGGAGAAATTGCAGTGAAGAAAGATTCTTTAATACCAACTTAGAAACTACAAAAAACAACTTTCTAAGTAGAGGCTACTCACAAAAGTGCCTTGCAACAGCGGAAAATAAAATCAGAAAGCTAGATAGGAAAAATACCCTGGTACAAAGACATAGGAATGAGAACCAAACAAGACAGGGGGGTGTAATCTTTGTGACCCAATATAATGCCTACAGTAATCATGTATATAACATATTACGAAAAAATTGGCATTTACTGACTAAAGCACAGCTTCCTATAGGCACTATTTCCATCAAGCCTAAAATAGCATACAAGAGGGGTAAGACTATCAAAAATATTCCGGCTGGCTTTTTCACTTGTGGCTCATGTAATGTCTGTCCTTTTGGATTGAATAAAAAGTCCAAATTCAGATACAATACTGCAAGGGAATATAAGATTAATTCCTTCATAAATTGTAATACCACACATATTGTGTACGTGATTGGATGCCATTGTAATAAGATCTATGTTGGTAGCAGTATTCGTCAATTGAAAACTAGAATACAAGAATATGTAAGAGCAAAAAGAAACAGGGATGACAAATATCCGATTGCCACACATATTTCAGAATTGCATCCGGATAAACCAGAAATTTGGTTTCATGCAATTGACCATGTGAAGGCACCAGAAAGGGGTGGAGATAGAGAGAAGATATTGAGGCAGGCTGAGGCGAGTTGGATCTGTCGTCTCAGAACCATCAATATGGGCCTAAACATCAATAATTAATTTTTCCATTTTTTATAGTATAGAAATATTTAAATATGGTCTTTGAAAACATATTGTATGTAACAGTTTAAGAAATTGCCACCTCTTTTCTATGAAAAACTTATGTACTGTGCACTGTCTGTTACTTTGTTGTAATCATGGTACTGTTTATCTATATAGCCCTTAGGGGACTGGGCCTTGATATGTGCATTGTGTGACTAGCACTCTTAACATCAGAGTTTGCGATAATATAACATATCTACAGATTGCACTGTCAAATGAACATTGCTTTCTCTTTCACATGCCACAACCACCCATGAGCTTGTATGTAATGAAATGTTGTCTATACGCTTTCGCTATAAGAGCATTGTTGCACTAAATCTAACCATTCAAGGGTATGAATGTAAGGAAATGTTTTCCAAGTGTTGCAAACTAGTTTCTGCATAAGATAATTCTGAGGTAATTTCAATGAAGGCTCTGAATAATTCTAATAAGTTTGTATCTTACTGTTAGACCTTGCGCCTATAAAATATAAGAAATATATAAATAATGATATGATATATTTTTTTGGGGTTGCTTCCCACTCCAAAATGGCGTCCATATACGACATCAACAGCAATATGTGATGAATGAGTATATCTCATTCGGACACCAGTGAATATACAGTTCTAAGCACGACTCGGGCAAGAATTATATATATAAGATCTTCAAATGGAATGTTCTAAAAAGATTAGAACAAACCTGATATGATTTATTTTTTTGGGGTTGCTTCCCACTCCAAAATGGTGTCCATATACGACATCAACAGCAATATGTGATGAATGAGTATATCTCATTCGGACACCAGTAAACATTCAGTTCTAAGCACGACTCAGGCAAGAATTATATATATATATAAGATCTTCATATGGAATGTTCTAAAAAAAGATTAGAACAAACCTTTTTGTTGGCTTCGGGATCACATATGTCTGTATCCACACCGAACCATCCCGGACTATGGGGTTCCTTAGTATTCCAAGATGGCGCCTGCAAATTCACATACTTTTTAAGAATATGATCCTACTTGATAAGCTTAAAAAGCGCTGCGCATGATTACTGAATTAAGAACTATCCTTTCAAAACTTAAAAGACCTTTCTTTGTCGTTTCCACGTTGGGTCTATATATGTTGGAATCTCTTTGGGCTATGTTTACATTTAGCTCGTGGGAGTTGCAACACATTACAAAATGGCGTTTCCGCTTCACACATAGATGCGGTTTTATGCATGCATACATAAGAAATTATCTACATACATCGAATTGACGACACGGACTATTTTAAATATAACCCTGTTATAAATGCTTTGCATGGACACTGCATTAAGAATTATTACGAAATTTGAAAATAACCTTCTTTTGTCGTTTATTCGTTTAAAGTTTATATATTTTACATCAAATGGTCATCTGTTTACACCTGGTTAATCAGAATTTAACACCTTACAATATGGCGGCTCCGTTTTACACACAATCGACCTCATTTAAGATCTTAAGTGGATACAGGTGTTACATAGGAGAACTATATAAGGCTGAACTTCGCGCTAGTCTCATTAACACATGGACCATGCGCTGGAAGGATTGCTCCTGAAACTGGGAATTTTGAAGTAAGTGTCAATAGGGAACTTTTTCCTCTTGCTCACTATAGAATATTTAACAAAACTGAAGTTAAATTTGAACCTCGCACTAGTCTCACTAGTACATGGACTATGCGCTGAAAGGATTACTCTTGAAATCAGGAACTCCTAAGTAAATGTCAATAGGGAACCTTCTAGCTTATTGAATGACTAACATAACTAAAGTTAAATTCCTAATGGGTTGTCTTGGGCAGTATGTTTACAGTCACAACTTTAATTTGAATATACTTTATGTCTATCCAAAATCAATAGTTTTTGTCTGTCCAAAACCGTTATTTGGATAAGGGATAGCCAATGTAGACTTACCATGTATGTTCACCAATTCACAGAGTATAGTATATGAATTTTGAAAAATAGAACTGGCATATAACTCCAGCAGGAGGAGCATGATAGATCTTAATAGAATCTTGGTATATAGTTGAGCCACAATAGAAACTCTATCCCTATGAGTGTTCTTATAAATCTGTATGAATGTTTTAACATACTTATTTTCTTTCATACTCTTTTTTGATAGATATTGAGTTTTGCCCTTACACGGGATATGTCACATTGAGAATACCACAAAAGGATACTTAATACGGTACGCTTTATTTTGATATCGAAATTAACCAATTGATCAGGAGGAGGCTTTGATAAATAAAACAAAGATGTGATATTGATGAGTATATATACATGGTCATATCATGTTGCTACTTATTGTATCCTTAGATCACAAACAAATTTGGTTCATAAAGGAGCAAACATATCTTGACTTCAGTCTTGAGGGAACATATAAAGAAGACTTCTATGAAATAAAATTTTTGGTTAAGAAAAATTCCCCATTCCGCCAAAAAGACATAAGAATTACTATGTAGAAACCATCTAAATTAGACAAAATAGCTTTCTAAGATATATTTGGGATGGGACCACTATCCACCCTATGAACTCATGTTTTCTTAAAGGAAATAATCCAGTCCAAATTGTATATTCTGTTTTCAGCAGGTAGAATTTTTGTATTATTTGTATATCATGTATAATAATGTATATCGAAATATAATTTTTTAAAATTTGTATGTAAGACTGTAAATATGACACTGTTTAAACATGGAGCACATTACTTATTGTTTAAATGTATGTTTATGATTATTTGTAGCCCTGAAGAAGTCCATAAGGACAAAACGCGTTGGCTACGCAGATTTTAAAAGAAGAAAATTGAATAAAGGATTTTGAAACGAAACCTGCTGATTGGATTAATGTTGTTTGAATTTATAAAATCGTATTGTATGCAATTCCTATGGTGTGCTGGATCATAGTGTTTATGTTTTAGAACCTGGTGGGAGGCAGTCAAGTCACACCATCCTGGATTCCCCTGGGTGTCTAGTTTTCAAAAATGTGTAGGTTTGCTAGGTTTCCCTAGGTGCCGGCAGAGCTAGTGTTCAAAAACTACAGCTAGACACTACATAAAAAAGGCTAAATTTTCATTGTGAAAATGAGGTGGGCGCACTATGCCTACCCACACAAGTGAGATACCATTTTTATCGGGAGACTTAGGGTAATTCACGTTTGTAAAGCAACTGTTATTACCTATTGGTTTTTGATGCATTTCTGCCTTCCAAATGAAAGACATTGTGTAAAAAAAAAGTTATTTTGAAAAATGAAAGATAATTCTCATGCTAGTATGAGTATTCCCCAATTTCGAAAATGTGCAAATATGTACTGTTTCTAAACTCTATAATTTGTTCCCATTTCAGAAATACATAGGTGCCTTTCATACCGATTTTTCCATGTATACATTTTGCCACATAAATTGCTATATACCCGGAACATAATAAAAAACCATTGCAAATTGCTGCTCAGTTTTTGACTCTGGGTTCGTCGGGTTCTTGGTGAACCTACAAGTCCTATATATCCCCACAACCAGGAAGGTCCAGTGGATGTAACGGTATATTGCTTTCAAAGAGCTGTCATAATTAGAAGAAGTTACAGGTGAACACATTGACACAAAAGGCTGTTTTTTTCAACTAATATTCAATTTTTCCTATATTTAACTGTTAGTTTCTATAAAGAGACCTTGATGGATCTAGACAAATGACCCCTTGATGAATTCAGAATTTTGTCTACTTTCCAAAAGTGTATAGCTTTCCAGGATCCATTATTGCTTTCACACCCATTTCTACCATTAACTGGAAGGAGGTTGAAAGCACAAAAAATAGCAAAAATAGGCTATGTCCCAGAACAATGCAAAAACTGTGTAAAACATTTTGGTTTTCTGACAAAAGTCTGTCATTCCCTAAAAGCTGGGAAAATGGTGATTTCAGCCCCACAAACCCTTTTTTGATACCATTTGCAGAGAAAAACCCAGACACTTTCATTTGCAGCCCGTTTTTCCCATTTTTCAGAGAAAAAATAAAATAATTTTTGCTGTCTTTTGGCTAATTTTTGGGACCCTTCCAGGGTAGTCCCCATGATGTTGGAAGAAAAGGACGCAAATTTGGCGTGGATACCTTATGTGGTCAAAAAGTTACAGGGGCCTAAGAGCGCACTACCCCAAATAGCCCAAAAAAGGCTTAGCACAGAAGGGGAAAAGTCCTAGCAGCGAAGGGGTTAAATGTTAGTAAATATGCACCTCAACTTCTCTTGACTTTTTTGCACAAACGATCCCCAACAATTACATTAGGAAACTGAACACGATATAGCATTGTTTATAGGAAACACAAGGACAGATTGGCTTGTTTTTATCCTAATTAGGAGTTTAGAATAAACCACCAATAAAACGCAACGTAGACACACCATCAACTACCCTTACCATATTCCCAGTTCAGGCCAAGAAAAATAAACCCCCTTACGTCCACTTCAACTTTTCTAGATTTGGCTCTACAAAAAAAAACTCTCCTGCCTGGTTTGGGAGGTCTTTTTACTTAAGCTGAAAAAGTAATACTTTGCGGACTTCATAGTTTTCCACAAATACTGCATCATGGGATGCCAGGTGCCTGTTTTTGGAGGTCTTTTTACTTAGGTTGAAAAAGTAATACTTTGCGTACTTCATAATTTGCCACAAGTACTGCATCATGGGATGCCAGGTGAATATCTTGGTCAATTGGCACACATGAATACAGAAACATCCAAGATAATGGGAACAGCACAAAAAGAGATTGTTATTTCTGAGACAGGTGAACCTGAAGACTTAGAATAAGATAATGACTATGATGATGGTGTTGACATGACAAGAATCTGGCTGCTCATAGTGTTTATTAAGCACAAGCAAACCCTCTGCTTGGTACATGGAAGTAGGGGATATCATTGTTGCCCAAAAGCTTGCAAGCAGTCTACCTCCACCAATGTCACTTGAAATGGCTCATCATCAACTCTGTCATAAACAAAAATGAAAGCGCTCCATATCTCTTTTGAGCTAGGATACACTGTGGCACTGAACCCATATTATAGGACATTTATACACAAATTATCCCCCTATCTTTGTTGGAAGGATAAGTGTTAGAACTGGCACCTTGGCGTGAGTCTCCCTTCCACTTTTTGTCGCTGTGCCTCATGTGATTTTATGGTGTTGGCCGCTCAGCACACTGTGCCACTGCCAACCAGTGCCACAGTGCAAGTGCTCCCTATGTAAAATGTATATGTTGGTTGGATTCCACAATTGGATTATTTGGTTTACTGTCAGACCCCAGTAAAGTGCACCAGGAGTGCCAGGGCGTGTAAATACAAATGCCGCTGGTGGGCATGCAGCACTGGTTGTGCCACCCACGGCAGCGGCCTGGTAAAATGTGTCTAGGGTCTGCCATTGCAGAACCCGCGTGCAGTCTGGTACTGACATGCTGACTGGCAAGTGCCCACACTTGCCAGTCCCTGAACCTTCCCTTAACTTCATGTAAGTCACCCCTATGGTAGGCCCAAGGGCAGGGTGCGTTTTAAGCATAAGGTAGGACAAGCCCTGATGTGCGTGGCATGTCCTAATAGTGAATGACCACCATTTTCGTTCTTCACTATTGTAAGGCTACCCTGTTCTCATAGGCTAGAATCGGCGGTTAGGATTGTTCCATCCTATGATCCTAACCGACCCAGGGAACATGGTATAAGATTGAGTTTAGTATGCCTGAACTCGGAATAATAAGGTACATCTTTTCGTAAGGTTTATTTTAATATTCTGCGTTTGCAAATGCCACTTTTAGAAAGTTGGCCTTTGCTTGCCTAACCATTTCAGCCCGCCTCTGCGTGATGTGTATCTGATGTCTGGCTTGCTTGAGTGACAGGGCTGGGGGAACCCAGATGGGCAGGGCTAGGTAGCCTGGTGGTGAATAGGAAGATTGACAGGTAGATGGGTGGGAGGAGTACACCTGGACTCCGAATAGGACTGTGCTCTGCCACCACAATGCCGGCTCCACCCCCTGTGGAGCGTCTGATCACCCTGCCCTGCACTCTGAAAGAAGAAGCCTCCATCGCGTCAACAAAGTGCTCCAGAACTGGACTGAACTAATCAAGGGCCCCCCTGGCCTGGGAGGACAAAAGAAATGCAGTATAAATGTAGGAGCCCTGCTCCTAAGAAATCAGATCCGCTTTTGACCAAGAAGAATCTCTGCCTGAGGAGGAGGCACCGGGAAAGCTGTAAGAAGGAAGACTGTCCCTATCCTGGGGGACTGGCCTGCAGTGGTGACCTTGCTGCCAAAGGAGAGAAGAGGAACCTTTTGCTGAAGACTTTGCTTTATTTATACCTTCAAGACTTGTGCTTTTCAAAACGATCTCCAAGGGCTTGGAAGTGAGCTTGCCCCCTGAACTGAGCCCCAGGACCATCGGGCTCAACCTGACCTTCACTCTCCTGCCGCTGGACTGTGGTGTTCCGTCCCTCGCCGGAGTCATGACTCTTGTGCCCCCCAGTCCCTCCTTGAGCCGTGACCTGACTGCTTTGCCGCCCCTGCCTTGGGAAGAGCCTTGCTCAATCTAAGCCGCTCCCCCGATGCCCTGCTGGGCTGCCCGTCACCTCGCTCGCCAGAGGCTCGCTGTGCACTTTCACCCCTCCCGCCGGAATCGGCGTGGTGAGCATCTTCCAGCCTCGGACGGCCCGGATGCTGACTGCGTGCCCGGCTGCCCCGCTTTGTTCACCTGCCCCCGCAACACCCCGCTCTTGCCGTGAGCCTGAAGGATCAGACCCCAATCGTGAAGTGTGGGAGCCCCGGACGCCGCCTCGCCCTTCTGATGAAGAGCCGCTGAAATCCCGCACCCGCCTTCGTGTCAAGAAACAAGGTACTGTACTTACGAACTCAACCGCGAGCTCGCATCGGATCCAGGGTCCGCAACGTTCTGATTTCCCTGTCGTCTGCCGTGTGCTTCCCGGTTGCCGCCTCAGCGTGAAGTGCGCTGATGCCCACAGTCACCTTTGTGCACGCCTAAGAACTTTCCGTAACAAAGAGAACTTTACCGTATTTATAGGAATTGTGGCCCAACCATTTTACCGTTACTGGGCCTTGTACTGAATCTGCTGAAACTATATAAAAGCCTTATTTATATACAACCTGATTGGTGTCTGTTTGTGGTGCATGCAAGGGGTTTACTGTATGAATAATTGCAATTGCTTAACCGTGTACGCCTGAGATTTAGCCTGGACTGCTCGCGCCACGCACCTAGAGGGTAAGCAGGGGTTATTCTGGGGAGTCATCCTTCGCCCTGACTAGAGGTAAGGGGTCCCTGCTTGTCGCTGGTCCTTACCTGCGCCAACCAGAGTCCCCCTCATTTCTAACATTGGTGGCAGCGGTGAGGATTTTGGATTTGCATTTGTAGTTGGCATATAGTGAATCATTGATCGCCACATAGAGAGTGCAGACCAGTAACGCAGCCACAATACTACTGACTTTTTGCTTTGCCAAGAATCTCCGTTTTTGAGAAACCATGCCTGGTTCATTCCCTGCAGAAAGGGCAGCCTCTATAGTCTCTGGAATGGACGATGCAGATTGGGGAGAAGGCGCACTTGAGAGCTACACAAATGAAGATTTAAAAGGTTTTTGCTCCAAGTTCAGAATTGCCCAAACTGGATTGAAAAACAAGGCCCAACTCGTAAAGGCGCTGAGGGCCTGGTATGAGTCAAGGGCACCAGAGAATATGGTGGAATTGGGTCACCCAGAAAGCGTCCATGAGTTCTCCAGAGGCCTGTCACCAGAAGAGTTGGCAGACAGGGCAGCAACCAGGGCACAAGAAGTAGAGATGGCAAAGCTTAATGGGCAGATGGATATGGACAAACAAAGATTAGCCATGGAAGAAAGAAAAAAACAAATGGAACATGAGATGAAGCTGAGGGAGCCGGAGCTGAAAGCGAAAAGTTTGGAGCTTAATCCCTCTGGTGGCAGCAGACCACCAGTGCAGGCAGAATCAAGGGTATATATTCCTAAAGATATGGTTAAGGAGTTTTTTAAGAATGATGACATAGGGCAGTGGTTCAAAGCCTACGAAGTAGCCATGTCCTCCCACCGGGTCCCTGAGAAGGACTGGGGAGCGGGGTTGTGGGGACGGTTCTTGAGTGAAGGGCGGGACACACTGCTAGATTTGCCCTCAGAAGTGTATAACTCGTACCCCCATATGAAGGATGCTTTAATGGCTATGTATAGATTAACTCCTGAAATGTATAGACAGAGGTTCAGGGGTTGCACTAAGATTCCCAATAGTACGTATGTGGAGTATGTGACTTTTTTTTTGCAGAGCACTGGATGGTTGGGTAAAGGGTAGCAAGGTTAATGATTATCAAGGGCTTCTTGATTTAATGGCATGGGAGCACTTGTCCAGTAATTGTTTTCCTGAGCTGCGCCAGCACCTGATAGATAGTAGACTGACTAATCCTAGGAAGCTTGCTGAGGAGGCGGACCACTGGGTCAGTACCAGGGTCCACAAGGGTCACGTGGGAGATTCCGCCAAAGGTGGGCAGGGACCCCAGCAGAAGAGTGGGGGGGACAGGGGTAACCAGAGGGAGTTCCCAAAAAGGCCCCAAAGTAGTCCCCAAGGGAACCAAGGGAAAGGTTCTCAGCCTCCCCCACCCTCGAGACCGACCGGGGCACCCCAGGTCCTCCTGTTCAGAAGGGGCCCCCGAAATGTTACCGGTGTGGTAACATAGGGCATTTTGCCTCTGATATAAAGTGTCCGTTATATGCTAAACCAGCACCCACTGGTGCTCCAACCCGGCAGGTGACTAGTGTAGCCTTGGGGGCGGAGAAGGGTGTCCAAGGTGGGTGGGGTCCCACAGAGATGTCCCTTGTCTCATTAGGAGACTGTGAAGTGGTCCCCCAAACCCATCTGCCTGATAACACTAAGAAATACAGGCAGTGGGTGACCATAAATGGCCATAGAGTGGAAGCTCTAAGAGATACAGGAGCCAGTGTGACAGCTGTCAAGTGTCACCTGGTGTCTCAAGAGCAGGTTGTCCCAGGAGCAGTCTATCCGGTTGTTGCCGCTGACAACACAGAGAGTCACTGCAAGGTGGCTCAGGTTCCCTTTGAGTGGGGGGGGGTCTCTGGTACTCTTCAGGTAGCTGTGAGGCCCGCCATGCCTGTAGACTGTTTGTTAGGGAACGATTTGGAGAGCTCACCTTGGGCTAAGGTGGAGCGGAGTGCTGACCTGGAGATGTTGGGTATGCCGGATTGGGCGTGTGTCACCACACGGTCCATGGCAGCAAGTAGAGGTGCTCAAGAGGTCCTGGAGCCTGAGAGGGAGGCCCAGGAACCGGCCTCAGAGAGAAGGAGCAAGGGGTGCGGGAAACCGGCCCCTGAAGTTCCCACGGTCCAGGAGGAAGCAGACCTTGAGGGGGATGCCCTGGAGCCTACAGGGGAACAGATAGCTGAACTGGGGGACCTACCGTAGCTGAGCCATTGGAAGCAGGAAGGAGGGCCCACCAGGAAGGACTTTTGTAAGGCGCAACGAGAATGCCCTTCTCTTGTGGGTATGCAGCAGAAGGCTGCAGACCAGGTCGCAGGTGATCAGTCTGGGTCACATTTCATTTACTGGAAGAACGACCTCCTATATACAGAGCCTAAGGTTGCTGAGCCTGGGTCAGCCCGTGCGTTGGTGGTACCCCAGGACTTCAGAGCCTTCCTACTGGGGCTGGCTCACGATGTGCCATTGGCAGGGCATTTGGGGCAGGACAAGACCTTTGAAAGGCTTGTCACCCACTTTTATTTGCCTCAAATGTGCAGGAGTTCAGACACTCACTGCAGGACATGCCAGACTTGCCAGGCAAGTGGAAAGAGTGGAAGGAAGCAGAAGGCTCCACTCCAGCCATTCCCTGTGGTCGGTAGTCCATTCCAGCGAGTGGGGAGTGACATTGTAGGGCCACTGGACCCCAGGGCAGCAATGGGAAATAGGTTCATCCTGGTCCTGGTGGACCATGCCACCCTGTACCCGGAAGCCATCCCTCTGAGGACAGTGACGGTCCCCGTGGTGGGACGTGCACTGATGGGAATTTTCTCCTGAGTGGGATTCCCTCTAGAGGTGGTGTCTGACTGGGGTACCAATTTCATGTCCAAATACATGAAATCCCTTTGGCAAGATTGTGGTGTAACCTACAAGTTCACCACACCTTACCACCCCCAAGAAACGGGTTGGTTGAGAGATTCAACCGTACCCTCAATGGCATGATAATGGGCCTAGAAGGACCCATGAGACGTAAGTGGGACGTCCTCTTACCATGCCTTCTCTTTGCTTACCGTGAGGTGCCACAGAAGTCTCTAGAGTTCAGCCCCTTTGAGCTCCTGTACGGCCACCCAGTGCGAAGACCTCTAAGTCTGGTCAAGGCAGGCTGGGAGCAATCTCCCAGGAAACCTCTCCAGAATGTATACAGTTACATGCTGGCCTTCCGGAATCAGACTAGGCGATTCAGGCAACTTGCTGAGGCAAATCTGGAAGCCATCCAGGAGGAGATGAAGCGGTGGTACGACCAGAATGCCGCTCTGGTAGGGCTTCAGCCTGGACAAAAGGTATGGGTCTTGGCCCCAGTGGAGCCCTGTGCGCTCCAGGATAAGTGGACCGGTCCCTTTGAGGTGGTGGAGCACAAGAGTCCTGTGACCTATTTGGTGGACTTGCGGTCTCCAAGGAACCCCTTAAGGGTCCTTCATGTCAACCGCCTCAAGCCCCACTTGGAGAGGTCCCAAGTGGGCATGCTCCTGGCAACAGATGCTGGGATGGAAGAGGAGACCGAGCCTCTTCCAGACCTCCTGTCAGCCCAGGAGCAAGATGGGTCAGTGGATGGTGTCATCCTCTCTTCCGCCCTGAGCAACAGAATGATTGTCGCCAGTTGCTGGGGTAATTTTCTGATCTGTTTTCCCTGGTTCCCGGTGTCACTGATTGGTGCGTCCATGATGTGGACACTGGGGATAGTCCACCCGTGCGGCACAAGGCCTACAGGGTGACTGACAGGGTGAGGGCATGCATCAAGGAGGAGGTCTCCAAGATGTTTGCACTCGGGGTAATTGAGTCCTCCAGCAGTCCTTGGGCCAGCCCAGTGGTCTTGGTCCCAAAGGCTGCAGCGCCGGGAGCCACACCCGAACTCCGGTTCTTTGTGGACTACAGAGGACACAATTCGGTGCCCAGGACTGACGCACACCCCATCCCCAGAGCTGATGAGCTCATAGATCGGCTAGGGGCTGTCAACTCCCTCAGCACGTTTGATTTGACGTCTGGGTACTGGCAGATCGCCTTGACCGATGGGGCCAAAGAGAGGTCAGCATTTTCCACCCCAGATGGGCACTACCAGTTCCGGGTTATGCCCTTTGGGATGAAGAATGCCCCTGCCACCTTCCAGAGGTTGGTCAACCAGGTGTTGGCTGGACTGGATTCGTTCAGTGCCACCTACCTGGATGACATCGCAGTGTTCAGCTCCACTTGTGAGGAACACCTGCGCCACCTCTGGGAAGAGTTGATGGCGCTGCGGAGGGCAGGCCTCACGATCAAGGCGAGTAAGTGCCAGATTGGGCAGGGTTCCGTGGTGTACTTGGGGCACCAGGTTGGGAGCGGCCAGGTGGCGCCCCTTCAACCCAAGATAGAAACCATCCTGAATTGGGAGTCGCCCAAAACCCAGACAGAGGTGAGAGCCTTCCTAGGTCTCACCGGGTACTACAGGAGGTTTGTCAAGGGGTATGGCAACATTGTTGCCCCCTTGACAGCGCTGACTTCCAGGAAGCAGCCCAGGAAAGTGATTTGGACTGACACCTGTCAGAAAGCTTTTGAGGCCCTGAAAGCTGCTATGTGCACGGCGCCCGTGCTCTTGGCTCCCAACTTCTCCAAAGAGTTTATCGTTCAGACAGACGCTTCAGAGCATGGTGTGGGGGCTGTTCTTTCACAGATTAATGAAGAGGGCATAGATCAACCTGTAGCCTTCCTTAGCAGGAGGTTACTTCCACGGGAACAGAGATGGAGTGCTATTGAGCGTGAGGCATTTGCTGTGGTCTGGGCGCTGAAGAAACTAAGACCCTACCTGTTTGGGTCTCACTTCCGGGTTCAGACAGACCACAAACCCCTCAGATGGTTGATGCATATGAGGGGTGAGAATCCAAAGCTGTTGAGATGGTCCATTTCCCTACAGGGGATGGCTTTCACGGTGGAACATCGCCCTGGTACAGATCACGCCAATGCTGATGGTCTGTCCAGATTTTTCCGCCTTAGGGAGGAGGAACTCCCTGGGCTAGGGTAGTTCTCCCCACGTTTCAGCTGGAGGGGACACGTGTTAGACCTGGCACCTTGGCATGAGTCTCCCTTCCACTTTTTGGCGCTGTTCCTCATGTGATTTTATGGTGTTGGCCGCTCAGCACACTGTGCCACTGCCAACCAGTGCCACAGTGCAAGTGCTCCTCATGTAAAATGTATATGTTGTTTGGATTCCACGATTGGATTATTTGGTTTACTGTCAGACCCCAGTAAAGTGCACCAGGAGTGCCAGGGCGTGTAAATACAAAAGCCGCTGGTGGGCATGCAACACTGGTTGTGCCACCCACAGAAGAGGCCTGGTAAAATGTGTCTATGGTCTGCCATTGCAGAACCCGCATGCAGTCTGGTACTGATATGCTGACTGGAAAGTGCCCACACTTGCCAGTCCCTGAACCTTCCCTTAACTTCATGTTAGTCACCCCTATGGTAGGCCCAAGGGCAGGGTGCGTTGTAAGCATAAGGTAGGACAAGCCCTGATGTGCGTGGCATGTCCTAATAGTGAATGACCGCCATTTTCGTTGTTCACTATTGTAAGGCTACCCTGTTCTCATAGGCAAGAATGGGCAGTTAGGATTGTTCCATCCTATGATCCTAACCGACCCAGGGAACATGGTAGAAGATCGAGTTTAGTATGCCTGAACTCGGAATAATAAGGTATAACTTTTTGTAAGGTTTATTTTAATATTCTGCGTTTGCAAATGCCACTTTTAGAAAGTTGGCCTTTGCTTGCCTAACCATTTCAGCCCGCCTCTGCGTGATGTGTATCTGATGTCTGGCTTGCGTGAGTGACAGGGCTGGGGGAACCCAGATGGGCAGGGCTAGGTAGCCTGGTGGTGAATAGGAAGATTGACAGGTAGATGGTGGGAGGAGTACACCTGGACTCTGAATAGGACTGTGCTCTGCCACCACAATGCCGGCTCCGCCCCCTGTGGAGCGTCTGATCACACTGCCCGGCACTCTGAAAGAAGAAGCCTGCATCGCGTCAACAAAGAGCTCCAGAACTGGACTGAACTAGGCAAGGGCCCCCCTGGCCAGGGAGAACAAAAGAAATGCAGTATAAATGTAGGAGCCCTGCTCCTAAGAAATCAGATCCGCTTTTGACCAAGAAGAATCTCTGTCTGAGGAGGAGGCACCGGGAAAGCTGTAAGGAGGAAGACTGTCCCTATCCTGGGGGACTGGCCTGCAGTGGTGACATTGCTACCAAAGGAGAGAAGAGGAACCTTTTGCTGAAGACTTTGCTTTATTTATACTTTCAAGACTTTTGCTTTTCAAAATGATCTCCAAGGGCTTGGAAGTGAGCTTGCCCCCTGAACTGAGCCCCAGGACCATCGGGCTCAACCTGACCTTCACTCGGCCGCCGCTGGACTGTGGTGTTCCGTCCCTCGCCGGAGTCGTGACTCTTGTGCCCCCCAGCCCCACCTTGAGCCGTGACCTGACTGCTTAGCCGCCCCTGCCTTGGGAAGAGCCTCGCTCGATCTGAGCCGCTCCCCCGACGCCCTGCTGGGCTGCCCGTCACCTCGCTCGCTGGAGGATCGCTGTGCACTTTCACCCCTCCCGCCGGAATCGGCATTGTGAGCATCTTCCAGCCTCGGACGGCCCGGACGCTGACTGTGTGCCCGGCTTCCCTGCTTTGTTCACTTGCCCCCGCAACACTCCGCTCTTGCCGTGAGCATGAAGGATCAGACCCCCATCGTGAAGTGTGGGAGCCCCGGACGCCGCCTCGCCCTTCTGACGAAGAGCCGCTGAAATCCCGCACCCGCCTTTGCGTGAAGAAACAAGGTACTGTACTTACGAACTCAACCGCGAGCTCGCATCGGATCCAGGGTCTGCAACGTTCTGATTTCCCTGTCGTCTGCCGTGTGCTTCCCGGTTGCCGCCTCAGCGCGAAGCGCGCTGAGGCCCACAGTCACCTTTGTGCATGCCTAAGAACTTTCCATAACAAAGAGAACTTTACCGTATTTATAGGAATTGTGGCCCCACCGTTTTACTGTTACTGGGCCTTGTACTGAATCTGCTGAAACTATATAAAAGCCTTATTTATGTACAACCTGATTGGTGTCCGTTTGTGGTGCATGCAAGGGGTTTACTGTATGAATAATTGCAATTGCTTAACCGTGTACGCCTGAGATTTAGCCTGGACTGCTCGCGCCACGCACCTAGAGTGTGAGCAGGGGTTATTCTGGGGAGTCATCCTTCGCCCTGACTAGAGGTAAGGGGTCCCTGCTTGTCGCTGGTCCTTACCTGCGCCAACCAGCGTCCCCCTCATTTCTAACAATAAGGATGTCTGGACTGTGTTGAGGCATCATGTCCAAAATTGAAGGTTCCAAGCTGAAATTTTTTTTAACTATTGTTGTGTCACAGCTGCACCATAGAGTGTTGGAATTGGTTGGTAAGGCAATGAAAGGCAGTGCTGCGCAGTGCACTGATTTTACTACAGATATGTGGACCAGTTGACATGCTCCAAAGTACATACACACTTTACACTGAGTCTCATTCAAGGCAGTAAGGGAATGCTATCACTCAGTGTCACCGGTACTGATGCTTGGAAAGATATTCGTCAAAGTGCAACAATTGCAGTGCTTTAAATGGTGAAAGAACACACAGCTGTCAACATCCTGGAAGAATTCAATACAAAAGTCTTCAAATAGCTTTAACCCAGGGGTATCAGGATTTAATTTATTGCCACTGACTGTTGGAGTAACATTGCTGAAGCCATGTCAGATGAAAGACACTTCGGAGTGCTTTGTTCAGCCTTTTGCATCAACCTGTTTGTGCAGGACTTCCTCAAGAAGTAAGTAATAGTCCACATCATACCAATCACCTGGTGTAGGGCTGATTTATCGAAGCGATTTCATAAAGGCCGGAAGTGATTGCAACTCATTGAGCATGCAGTCCCTGTAAAAATCCTCAGACGAGAGGTTCTGAGTCGTTGATACACAACCATAACTATGCTGCAATGCACGTTCAAGCAGTAAAAGTCTATAATTATTATGTGCTACTAAGGGGAGGAGATTTTACTGTCAAAAACATATCAATAGATGGGACCAATTGGGGATAATACAGTGCCCAATCAAAATGGTCACACCCTCTCAAATGTTGACAGAAAAATCAACAACAGAGATTGTACCATGAGCCAAGTGATCTCATTGCACTTACTGCAGGTCAATTTGCATAATGTGGAAGAAACATTTAACAATGTTAATGAAGACACAACTGGTTTAACCAACAGCTTATATCAACGTGTGGATACAAATACAATGCGGCAACAGGAGCTCATTGCCCCCAAAAGGTGCATTTGTGCCACTCTACTTGATAATTGACCAATTTGACTATCTGTTATACATTTATTTTATCTTATTTGATATGCACCTGGTTGTAATTTTGTAGCACATGCAAGTGGCTATATTAATATTTTATTCCAAGTGCTTGTTATGTTTTGATGGTTTGCCCATTTGCTCTTGATTCAAATTGTCTTTATTTCATCACTCAACTTGCTTGAAATAATGATGTTTTCCAGAAAGGGAATACTGGCCACCTATTCCAAGAGGCTTGTAAGTATCAAGCCTCTTTTACTCATGTATATTTTCAGACAATCTTGATAGCCCTCGGACAGGAGGATATCTTCTAACAAATTTATCTCTGTTTTTGATTCGGTCCTGCAGGGCCCGATCCATGCCAGACTATTAGTATATTCCCATTTAGATAAATGTAGTTATCTTAAAAATCTGGCATGGATCTGGCCCTACAGTACCGACTTTTGAAAACCCTGCTTTAACATATGCATGTACATAGTTCTCTTGATTGCTACATAGTTCTCTTTCTGACTTTTATTAAACCATTCACGTGTAAAAACACTAACTTAATATACATCTTACTGGTCAGTTACAGCAAAAGAATGGACTCCTCTTGTTTTTCATTAAATTCCCTCTGCTAATTTTTTCCCACCTGATCCTCTTGTACCTCCCACCTCCTTTCAAACATTTAGCAACTCGAACCTAATACACCCAACTAACTCTCAGGTTACTTGAATAAGTCATCGCAAACCTGTACCTTTAAGCCCACAGGTCTGGGTGCTTAATATTTAAAACATGGGCATGCTAAGAAAGTGAGCTGTTAAAAGGTTGTTTGCCACTGTGTTAAAGATTGCAGGAATCGCTGTTAGCATGAGTTGGCAGCCATTTTAGTTAGCCATGTGCTTGCCATGTGCTTTCTCCCTCTTCCAGAGCCTTGCACATGCCCAGGAAGGCCTAGCTGGTAGAATGCACCTGCTCCTAGTATGTAACTGTCAGGCTATTCTTACTGATGTAAGGAGAAATGTCTCCCCTCCCACTTTGTTGAGCAAGCAAATTTTGTATACCCATATTAGTCAATAAGCATGCTTGTACGTGCCAGGACCTCCCCTTGGTTTTTTGCTGACTATGTAACCTATGCATATATTAGGCCCCTGTTCTCTGTACTCCTTAGAATGCCTCCTACAGTGGCCTGAGGGTACTGTGTGACGCAATCTCCCTCATGTGAGGTTAATAAATATGTCTTCTTGATATTACAGCTTCTGTCCCAATCTCTTATTTAGTGGTTTAAAGGACCAGGTGTATCAGGGAACCCCTTAGAAGGTTTTTATTTCTTCAAATGGTGCCCAAAACGTGGACTTCCTCGGAGAAGCGGCTAGCCAAGGGAGTGGTCTTGACAGGAGACAGGAATCTACTGAGGAGGACAGGACAGGAATCTATTGAGGAGGTACCCAGCGCACAGAGATGCTCTGTCTCTGCAGCCCAGTATATTTCTGGTCTTCCTGACTTGATCCTCCAAATGTTTGCCGCTCCCGACTGAGAACTTCTTTGGCGTGAGTATTTTAAAACGACCGTTAGGTCACTCAGAACTTGGCAGTGAGAGGTTGGCGATTTGTGCTTGGTAAGGTCGTCGACATTTGATTTTTTGTTTGGCCAAAGACTTTGGAATTTGGAAATATATGTAAATTGCAATATATGTAGGCAGGTAATGAGCAGATTTTTCTCTAAGTTTTGAATAATTCGTAACGGCACATATTGTGTTAAGTTCCACTGCTGTATAATATTGTATATGCTACAATATTTTTGGCATGCCTGTTTTAAGCACACATCGAAGAATGAGCTGCTTTCTTGGAGGTACCACTGTGAATCTTGAATGGACTCAGCCGGTTCCCCTAGAGGGGATACCTAAATAGGTTTAGGTATAAAAACGTATTTCTTCTTTGGTGACTAAGTACCCCATGGTACTAAATATGTACATAAAAAAGGATCCTGATCTGTGCTCTTAGTAACATTCATAAGTGGTGATAAGTAGAGCGCTTTTTGAGTGTTCTGCCAGCCAAAACTGGCAAATTTGGTGTATTTTGGCTTCTTGAAGATGGAACAGTCTTTTGGGCTGTTTTTTGTGCAGTCTTTTGGACTACTTTTGAGAGCTTTTCTTATAAATATGACTCACAATTAGTATTTACAAGGTTTGGTTTAAGTACAGTATGTGGGCTGTCTTTTGTTTCTGTCCTAAGTGTTCATTTGTGGGTTAATTGTGTGTTTGAATGTCCATGTGGTTTGTGGTTTGACATCGGTGGTACTTGTGTAAGTAAGTAGCGATTGCGCTCTTTGTGTAAGAATGGCTAGCCTTAAACGCGCTGTATTGTGTGTTCTGAGTGTATGACCCCCTTCTGAAAATGTCTGGAATGAGATCAATGTGTTTTTTGTCATTCTGTTATGCAAATTTAATTGAAAGAATTACATTTTAAAATTCAAGAAATTAATTATGTAACATATGCTAAATAGCTGCGCGCTACCATTAAATTGACAAAGTAAGAAACTATAGATATGTGCAAATTGCCACAATGCTAAAGATAAAATTAGAATTCACATTCAATAGGAATGAAATAGGCCTCATAGAAAGGTAGAAAAAACGAAATTGTGTGCTTTAAACACCTAGGACTCAATATAAAATGTTACAGCATTTATCCTTATATATTAATGTTAAAAAGGCATTCACATCATTTGAGTGAATTGGTTGTTGCTGAAATAAACACGACATTACAGAACGATAGATTTGGGCTGGCTTGAAAGGCGTGAGATGTTGATGCCTGCTGGTCAGAGCAACAGCTGTGTAAGTAACACATGACAATTCCTGACCGCAGGCCACAGAGGGAAAATGCTGAGTCAATGATTTTAAGTTAGTGCAAACACGGTATAAAGGCGTGCATTAAAGACTGCTGATTTTAAAAGTTATGAACACACCGTTTCATTATTTTGGATAACAGAGAAAAGATTGAAAATAGGGATTTTCTTTCTTAATCCCTTTTTACATAAGTACATCTGTGGATCTGATGGTAAAATTATCACTGCTCCTTAAAAAGTGGCGCAGGCTAATTCATGTTTCAGTAAGACTTTTGTGCTTAGTGTTATAAATGAATGCATTTAAAGGTGACAGGAAAGGAATGAGGCTTGCTTTTCACATGTGGAAACATCAAAAGGGTTGGTGATAATTATTAACAAAATGTGACTATATGGCAAAAATGTATTAAAAAATAATTGCACTTAATTTGTTTTTCTTTGTAATGTCTAAATAATCATACTGTGAACTCCTAGCATCAAAGTTGAATTTAAGCTGTGCTTTACCGCAATGGGGGGAACTAAAATGTGAAATTTCACTTTACCCAGGCGTACAAAAATAATTTTTTAAGGGTGTATCTTATACATTTCTGATCCCCCATTCCTGGGATATCTAGGGGACACTCTGGGGATGACTAATATGCCAAAACATTGTTGGTTATTCATGTTTTAGTGTACCTAGCACCAAAGTCAATTTGAGTTCTGCCACTCTCTCTGATCAAACTGGTCTCAGGCTTCAGTAATCCACACATGCAAGTATAGAACAAGCAGCTGACTTCTAAACTGCTAGATAGCACACCACACACTGCACACAAATGAAAATAAGTATAAAGAAACCAGCAGAAGTTATTATCCTACCTCTAAATTACTGGCAGACAGGAACGGAATAGGACTGCTTTTCAGCTGTGAGTCTCCATAAGTTGCTTTGAATTGGAAAAGCCGCATGGAAAGCCTTGCACAAAATAGGTCAGCTGGTAAGGGTCAAAGGTTGAGTTCTGCATTTAGCGGCCTAGCAGGGCTAAAGGCAGGGTTTTGCTTTGACACTTCGGCCTCTGAAAAATTCTGAAAGACGAGATGACAGCCCAGGGAGAGAAAGAGAAGCTTTGCTTACTAGTTTTGGCAAAAACAAGTTTTTTGTGCAGTCATATGAACAGAAGGAAATATATAGTGGTATATGTGGGCCCTGATTAAAGCATAGCTCTGCCATGTATATAAAAATAATGCTTTTAGTTTAAAGATAACTGTGCAAGTACTACAATATGGAGGCAATGGGATTCAGTCTGCATTCATGTGCCCTCATGTTACACTAGTACAATTGCAAAAGGAATTGGTGGTTGGTTATTAATGTTTTCTAGCTAGCTCAATGTGCTATTTACCTCCTACAAGTTTGTTTGTGCCCAGTTGCCACAAATAGGGGTAGATAGTGTTGACAGAAGGTAAACCTATTTCAGGATTTCCTACTGTCGAAATAGGGGAAGGAGGTTAGCTCCTCTACAAATTAAGGGCAGGCAAATTTATATTTTCTCTTTCTTTTTCTCACTCTCTTTTGAGCCTGTCTAAATTGTCTAGGAAATAGCCATGAGACATTTCATTGGCTATTCAGTAATACTGTTTTAAAATTGTTAGCATTTAATAAAATGAAGAAAAAAATATATATGCTATGTTACTGCCCATCCTGTCTGATGAAATTATGAAAGGATGAGTAGTTTAGATTGCTGTTCACTTATTTGACCTTTAAGGGGAAACTATATGTTATTCTCATGCTACATACAGTTTTGTAAGGGCATTGCTAGTCTTTTATTAGTTAGTCTGTGTAAATAAGCTGACAGACCTTATTAGAGCTGGTGAATAGGGTTTCTTCCTTTGAAAATGATGTTGCATAGTCCACATCGTGAAAAGTAGAATGCATAAGGTTTATAATGTCAGGGAAGACGCCCATGTGATCCTCAGCAAACATTTGTAAAGGAAAATATTGTTTTATAGGAGTTTGCTTGTTATAATATGTTCTGCTGGAGAAATGTATGTACCCACTACGTTGAGATTTTTTTTAGTTCTTAATATAATAAGAATCCCTGTTAAATTAGCAGCTTTAGATTTTCCTGCTGCACCTATAATATGAGAGCATGGTCCTAAGCCTACAATGTAGGTGTCTTTATGAAAGACAAATCATTTTAGAAGTGTCTGCAGTCCTGTACAAGTAATGCAAGGTTTATGAGTAAAAGTGTAGAACATTTCCTTTTTTTATTGAGGTTCTTCAGATGAATAATATAGGAATACACACATGTAAGGATTTAGAGTATGTCTGCATTGTTTTTCTCTTTCCCTCAGAATTTAGTAAATGAACACAGGCTTCCTTACCTGCTTCAAATAGTGTAATAGGTTCAGGTTTTTTTTACTCTCAGATAGATGAAGTGGTTCTTGGGTGCCTTGCTAATATATGGAGCGCCACAAGACTGAGAAGGTATTCTGAGACTATCCTCTCTGCTGATAGATTATTTCTGTGCCTTGTCTAAAGACCTTTTGCTCTGTCCACCAATAGATATTTGCTGCCTTACAACTATTGCCAGAGGGGCCCGGACATCAGATCCAGCCTGAGGAGTCAGCACCAGTCCAGCTTGAAGCCAAGGTGAAGGTAACCAGCACAGGCGTTGCTAGAAACTAGGACCCCAGTGAAGGTAGAAGGACGGAAGCACTGGGATGTGAAGTGTGTACCCCTATCACTGTCTTAGGCGAAAGACGGGGTCACAAATCAGAAAGGAACAGACGTGGATCCAGTTTTTGATGCCCAGCTGAGAGTCACAGACCGACCAGAATGGCAAGGAGACTTTTGCTTAAGGTGACCCCCTTTGAAACAAAGGTTGCTTCAGGTACTTCAGCATCACGCCCCTGAATCCTGGCTATGAAATAAATGAAAAGTTACACCTTTTTTTGTTGATCAAGAGATACCTGGGCATACCGGATACAATCTGTGGCCCCAAAAAAAGAGCAGTGCGCCAGCGGAGCAATACAGGAGTTAGGGAAGGACTTGAGTTTAGGGTACAGGTGCTGTGTCTCTGGTGTCTGTTAGATTGAAGTGAAGAAAACTGGTGCAGTGCCTGAGACACTGGACAGGATCGATGAGGGCATTTGCCCCGGAAGGTGATTGTCCTATCCTGAAAGAAGAAGCTTTTCCCTTGAAACTGGGCCGTGATTTTTCTTGAGTTGCTAGTTGTGCAGCTCCACTGTGGGAACAACTATAGCCTGCCTGTGAGGCTCAAACGGACACAGGGAGAAGACTCCCCTCTGGCTGGTTGTACAGTGGTTTCAATTTCCCAAGGACTTCTTTTTATTAGCAATGTTTTATTTCGGTCGTCCCATTTTCGAGGAGGAGCAGCCCTTTGCGGCTCCTCGTCCTAATTCCTATGGCCCTGTGTGGTCCTCCTGGTCCCCTGCAGCCAGGATTGTTTTTGTAATAATATGTCTGATTGCTTTAATATTTGCATTAGGAATAATGTTTATTCTGCAAGAGAAACGTTCTTCTGAGCAGGTGACAAATGTTACTTTGCCCTCCTCCTAAAGTATATTAATTGATACTCTAGTCCTCATAAAAAGAACATTGAAAAGGTCTATTGAAAATGTTTTTTTAGATATGTGTTCTCCTGATACCTGTGTGTTAATTATGACCCAGTGCTCTGTTCCCTTTGTACTCCTGCTTATACTTTATATATGCCCGCTTAATATTTAGAATGAGAAATGCCCACCTAGCAATGGATTAGGATATTGATGAATTTATGAAAATAAATGTGCAAAATATTTTCTATGTTCCTTCTACATCATAGGAATGTCTTTAGCTCATGCTAAAATGATAGTCTGTTAAAGATTGCAGGAATCGCTGTTAGCATGAGCTGGAAGCCATTTTGTTCTTGGCAGCCATTTTAGTTAGCCATGTGCTCGCCATGTGCTTTCTCCCTCTTCCAGAGCCTTGCACATGCTCAGGAAGGCCTAGCTGGTAGAATGCACCTGCTCCTAGTATGTAACTGTCAGGCTATTCTTACTGATGTAAGGAGAAATGTCTCCCCTCCCACTTTGTTGAACAAGCTAATTTTGTATACCCATATTAGTCAATAAGCATGCTTGTATGTGCCAGGACCTCCCCTTGGTTTTATGCTGACTATGTAACCTATGCATATATAAGGCCCCTGTTCTCTGTACTCCTTAGAATGCCTCCTACAGTGGCCTGAGGGTAGTGTGTGACGCAATATCCCTCATGTGAGGTTAATAAATATATTTTCTTGATATTACAGCTTCTGTGCCAATCTCTTCTTTGTTGGTTTAAAGGACCAGGTGTATCGGTGAATCCCTTAGAAGGTTTTTATTTCTTCAACTGTGTAAGTAAAACAACATTTTCCATGAATATGTCTATTTATGAATAAAAATGGGTTTTTATCGTACCTTAGCTTTAGAATGCTAAAATGAAACATATTGTCCACTTAGTATTAAGAATGTAATTCAATGGTGAAAGTTGATTTCTGATAATTATTATGAAAAGTTAGTTTGGAAAATTGTATGTTGTGCTGTTGGGAAGTAAATTTGCTTAGACCTAGTTTATCTTACAGGCTCCTCCAGGGACTGAATATGCATCCCAGGCCAGCTGTTAATGGCCCTCCTACTGGAAGGCAATGGCTTGGCCTATCGCAACGGAAAGCAGGAGAGGTGTTAACAGTGTCATTTAGCATACATTAACGGTTTGGAACAGGGACAGGAACAGTTATCAAGACAAAGGGCATCTTTCACAACTCTTCTATTGAAGTGAAGATCATAGATGAGGCTTTCAGGATCTACAACCATCCATTCCCCGAAGCACTGTAGACTTTCTGTCTATGCTCCCAGCAGGGTGAAAAACAGATCTAGCACTGACACAGGGGGGAACTAAGGCGGTGGCTGAAAGGCTGGACAAGGATACTGTAGCTTGAGGAAGGCAAGGGTAATCTTAGTTGACAAATTCTGTGGAGGTGTGTGGTAAACATAAACAAGGAAGTGCTGAAGAAAAAGGTAGGTATTTTCTAGGATTGGCTGTAGGATACTCCCTAACCACTGGCTAGAATATTCGCAAACCTAGGAAGAAATATCTTGAAGCAAGAAAACTCTGGCTGACTAATCGATAAAAGAAGACTCAAAGACCTATGACACCTGCAGGCATCCAGGGAATGGATCTGCTCCCTAAATGCAAGATAGTTGCTCTCCTTTTACTGGCTAAATGAAAACAAAAGACATCAACCATATATGGGGCTGGATCGTTATCCTGGAACTCTTGCAATGTAACAGTGGAAAGAAAGAGGGTTCCTTCAGGTAATATCCTAAAAAATCTAAAGGGTATCTGAATTATTACGAAATTATTTAATGACATAGAATGATTTGGATTCAACTAATGTTGCAGGCAGTTTAGAAGACACATAAATAAAAGAGCAGTAATGTATCTCATTTTAGATGCATAGTTATTGATTGAGTCATACATAAAAGGCGCAGTGCCTAGTGCAATGAATAGTGAAAATAACAAATACCAGTAATATAAGGGTTGTCCATCACACTGTAATGAGCTTACATCGTATTGTGCTTAAACATATGTCTGTAACACTCTGATCAGTAGAAGAAGGAACAGCCCAATTTTAGAAATTAGCATCAGCGTTTGGACTCTCCGTGGCAACTTAGGCCATCTTCAGCCCAGTGTTAGAGATGCTTATATGGTAACAATCTAGTGGAGATTGGACAAAAGACCTAAACAAAGGCACAACCATGTCCAAAAGCATGGTCTGATTAACCTTAATTCTTATGTTGTCATATGAGGCTTATATAGAAGCATCTTGCATAAGCATGAAAAGTTTTTGGCGAGGTATAAATCGAATTGTACATCGGCCTTCAGAGTGGTGGAAAAAAAATATCACCGACATATAGCAGAGTTTAAACATACAGCAGAACTTACATGCAACAGCTTAATGGATGCTCCGCTATATGTTGGTGATAAATCACTGGTCTGAAGGTTTTACAAGATGGCACTCAGCTTAACACAATCAATGTTTACCGGATGTATGACATTACATTGCAAACTTTTACAATGCATGCTTTCATAACGCGGTCTTTACAACACAAGCTTCATTACAACACATGCTATAACAAGGCAAGCCATTACAACGCATGCACCATGACAACGTAATTTACTATTCCATCACTGCCAGTTGCTTACCTCGGGAAGGTGCTAAACAGAGTTTTAAATGGCATGCGTTGTAACAGTATGCGTTGTAATGGAACTTGCATTGAAATGCCTGTGTTGTAATGCCTGCGTTGTAATGGATGTTTCCCATGTTTTCTTCTACAGTTTCGAAGTTCAGTTCATACCTGCTACTGATCTTCATTATATTTACCCTTCCACTTCTAAGGCACTTCCTGTGGCCTACTCGCCTAACCTCTGTAGGGAAGCAACCCCACTTTAATTATTCTACATTACAATGTGCTTTAACAAAGACAAGAGAAGCAGGTTCTGGTTTTCCTTTAAACGCCTAAGTCTTCTTGGCCTGTTCATGTAAATAATCTGGATTTCTAAAGATTAGGTAAACATCGTTGTGAGAAGTTGGCCTGGTAAATGCTGTCCACTAGTTAACGTGGGCACCTTGCACCAGTCCAAACAACCCTTATGACGATTAGGTTCAAGATAACCTTAATAGAAAGCTATCCTAGTGGTAGCTATGGAGAGCAGCCTTCAGGTACTAATATGGACGATTAGGTTCAAGATAACCTTAATAGAAAGCTATCCTAGTGGTAGCTATGGAGAGCAGCCTTCAGGTACTAATAGGTACTAATATGGACAAATCTTTGCAGAGACTGTTAACATGTCTAAAAATTACAAAATAAAAAAGTATCAGAAAATGTACAGTACCACTAATACCAGTGTAGGGTGTCAGAGCACTTTCATCATACATATTACACAGAGACAATCATTCATACATGTGTAAATCACTGTATAGGAAATGTTATATACGACAAAGGACTACAAGGTGTAGGAGTCACATAACAACCATACTAGTAGGCAGCATAGTTTAATAGTGATTGGTCTAGAGAAACACAAACTCAGAATTTAAAACGTAATACCATGGTTTGACGTTCTCTTTTCAATAATCAGAATTGATTTCTACCCAAATGAACCCTTTTTTGCAACATTAGGATAATCAAAGACGGGAAAAAACCATAACGCTCTAATTTATACCTTGCAGTTTGGATGCAGCTCTTACACGACAGTTAATAGCTCACGGTTCTATTTTAGGATTTTAACTTATTAACTGCAAGTAACAAAAGGGTCTCTCTGACAAAGCAGCAACCCACTAACCTATTTATATTATGTGCTATTTGTGATCCGAATAGTACATGTTCTTAGCAGCAGGCACATTAACCCTCTGCGGTTCCTTTTTATGAGTCAAAACTTCCACTAGACAAAACACCATCTCTCTCTACTAAGAACATTAATCACTGGAGTTATCATGACATTTATATTGTTGCCGAAAATTGTTGGAGGCCAGGAAGGAGGCAGCAAGTGCTTTAAAAACCATATTATACTTTTAAACACGACGCCCCCACCCGAAGTCAGTGCCCAGTGAAGTTGCAGTGCCCTAGAGCCACCCTGCTTCAGGGTCCTGTGACCTGAGTGACAGTCACTGTCACTCTAGGGTGTGCTGCTTCATAGGCATGCCCCCAAGACTGGAGGTGAACTTCTTGGAGCGTGGTGGATAGGCCTAGAAGGTTAACCCTCACTTGCCACTGCTAGGGTTCACCTGCTGGTGCTAAGACACCAGGGCTTCTAAGGTCTAGCATGGGAATGTGCTCCCTCAGGTGAGTGGTCTGGCAGGTCTGGTCATAAAGGCTGAACCTGGTTTCCCAGTTCCAAATTCAGTATCTCTGATCATAGCGCCACATCCTCTCCCCCACTGAACACCATACTGCCCCACTGAGAGAAACTTGCACTGCACTGACCCGCTATAAACACCCGGATGTGACTCAATTTAAATTATGCAATAGGCGAGAGCAATATGCTGCCAAAAAAAAATAACATCCTACAAAAAGCAAGCACGCATAGGCAATGCAGGATTAAGTCTAGTATGTGAAATGTAACCTTTTTACTTTTACACTCATTATTCAGAAATTAGTGAATGCTTTTGCCTAAAAAGTTAAGGCAATGACTAAAGGGCCAGGAAAGGACCCGTTTCAGTGTCCATTTTTTATATCCTTACAAAACATAGGCAGTGTGGTTTAAAAAGATCACATTTGTGAACACACAGCCGCTGTACACAATTTTTTACCAATTCACACATCAAGCAGGTATTTCAGCACCTCCAGGAAAGGTGCACTTTCCCACCCAGGGAAAACAATGTTGTTCAAAGAGAGGAGAAAACAAAAGTAGCGCTTCTCTGGCAAACACTGTAAAGTGGCGTTAATGTGTTTAAGTGTGAAAAAATCAATGTGGCCACCTTGCAACCACTCTGTCTTGCTTTAGTTAGTTAGTTGCTTATTTTTCATATTCGGAACGTTTTATTTCTCTCCACCCTGCACGTAGAAATTGAAAAATGTCAGTAAAAGATACAGTTTCCAGGAAAACTGTTTTTCTTTTTTAGATCCATTTCACAGGGGAGCAAATAAACGATAGAGAAGGTAATACCTGTTTCTTGAAGTCTCGGTTTTCAGTAAATGAGGTGGAGCGAGAAGAAAGAGAGGGAAGAGCGGGAACAGAGGGGCGGGCAGCTGCCAGCGGCAGGAGAACTGGACACTGTTCTCGTCTTCTCAGGGCACGACTCATTAAGTAAAAGACAGAGTGGTTGCTGGCTGACGGCTGCGGAGGGGCCCCTGGAGCACAGAATTGTTGCACGACAACAAGCATGTGCTGCTTCAAATTAACACGGTGCACAGGGGTATGAGTTATGCGGTCCCTATGAGGGACACTGGCCTCAAACTCGGAGAGAGGGCAGCTTGAACTTGGAGACCTTTAGAAAATCACCTCCTGTGTTGCTGAAGCCTTTGGAGTCTGCAGCAGCACAGGATCAGCAAACCTGTCAGTTGCGTAATGGTGCCTGCATTGCAGGGGAGTAACTCCTTCACTCCATGGGAGATACTTTGGTTGTCTTTGGAGGTCCATAGGGTCCTGCACAGAGCCTGAAAGGATCACGGAAACTGGTGAGACTGGGAAAGGCAAGGGGAGATGAAGTCGAGCCCAAGGGAGGTCAAGCGAGTCCAGCATGTCCAGACGGTCAAAGCATTGTGGTTCCTTCTTGCAGCATCTTGCCCATGTACATCTATTGTCCTGTAGCCAGGTAACCCATTTTATACCCACGGGAAAGGGTTGGACAGATTCAGGGGACCCTCCTAGGGGATGGGCAGGACAAAGGGGTAGATACACCCATGTCCTTTGTTCAGTTTTGCGCCAGAGCAGGAGCACATGGCTCCCAGAACTGGTTTGTGCTGGATTATGCACAGGGACACCAAGTGTATCCCTTGTGCAGACTTTCTGGCACTGTGACAGTGCACCCACCCAGCCCCAATACACCAATAAATCCTGTTTGGGAGGTGGTCACACCTCCCTGTGACAGGATACCTATTTTCCGACCTTCCTCTGCTCGAGCTTGGCTAGCAGCAGGAGGGCAGACTCGTGTCTGTGGCTGGCAGCATCCATTTCGTGCTGTAAGGCTCGAGAAAGCTGGTACCAGTAGACTTAGGTACCCCCAGAGCCTCGGCTCTGAGGGGACGAACCATACCTCCCACACCAGTTACTGGTGTGGAGGTATGATTCCAAGGTGTTTGACACCAACCACGACATACTTCGTTGCAGTCATTTTCGAGATAGCGTTTACCGCGAGGTTATAATGCACCTCTACCTATATGTCTGGCAGTATCACATACAACAAATTGTTGTTGGGGAATAAATCCTGTGTGGTCCTAAAACTTCCCTTAGACCCTACGGCTTTGAACCGTATGTTATTTTAGTATCACATACAACCCAGGAGAATGGTTTCCGTAGGTTGCAGAGAGACCCTGCTCATGCAGGAGCACCCTCTTACGAAGAACCCAGCACCCTGCTTTCAGTATTGTTAAGGCCTGCTACAGGGATGTCTTATAATGTTATAAGTGTAGTAATAGGTTCCATTTAGCATGGCCTCTCAAGGGTGGAATAATACATGCTTCAGCCCATGGGAGTCCTCTGGGGTACCAATGGCCTGGGTACATGATGTACCATATACTAGGGACTCATAGGGTGCCTCAGTATCCAATCTGTAGTGCTCCAAAGTATGTGTATGCCAATTTAAAAGAGAAAGCAGATAGGCTGGGATCCTGAATAGCAGGATCCCAGCCAGACTAGTCAAAACAGTGGGTGCAAAAAGCAAAAAGTGGGGGTAACCATAAGAAGCAGATCACACTTTCCTACACACATACCACCAAACGAAAGGATATGATACAAACCTTGCCCAGTTGAGTCTGTATGTTCTAAGTGGAAATATCTGGAGAGTCCATTTGCATTGGCATGGTTACTCACAGGTCTATGTTTCACTGTATACTCCATCCCCTGTAGGGAGGTGGACCACCTCAAAAGTTTGCGTTTTTCACCCTTCATCTGTTTTAGACACAAGAGGGGCTTGTGGGCAGTCTGAACAATGAAGTGAGTTCCAAAAAAGTATGGCCTCAACTTCTTCAGAGCCCAAACCACAGCAAAGGATTCCCTCTCATTACTTGACCAACGTTTCTCTCTGGGGGACAGCCTTCTGCTAATAAAAGCTACTGGCTGATCCTTACCCTCTGCATTCAATTGTGATAACACAGCCCCTACCCCCAACTCAAATGCATCGGTTTGATCAATGAATTGTTTGGAATAGTCAGGACTTTGCAGAATGGGAGCAGTGCACATGGCGTGCTAGAGGTCATCAAATGCCTTCTGATAGCTAACTCTCCACTGAACTTTCTTGGGCATTCTTTTAGATGTAAGATCATTTAATGAAGTCACTATGGACCCATAATCCTTAACAAACCTTCTGTAATACCCAGTCAGGCACAAGAAAGTTCTGACCTGAGTCTGGGTTGTTGGAGCAACCCATTCCATGATGGTCTGGATTTTGCTCTGCAATGGTTGAACCTGGCCTCCACCCACAAGGTGGCCCAGGTATACAACCTGACTCTGTCCTATCTGGCACTTAGTAGCCTTGATAGTGAGGCTTGCCTTTTGCATGGCCTCCAAAACATTTCTCAGGTGGACCAGGTGATCAGGTGGAACTAAAGACAGCAATTAAGGGTGGGCATAGTGTGCGTAGTGGGGCTACGCGTAGTGCCACGGAGGGGGGAACAATCTCTGCACACTCTGCAAATTCCGCGTTGCCCCACTACGTGCCACTCGCCTCCCTCCCGCCCTATTAACAATTAAATTAGCGGCACTATAGTCTTCCAGGCCTGTGAGAACTTTATTCACCAACCTTTGAAATGTGGCAGGTGCATTCTTCAAGCCAAAAGGCATTACCACAAACTGATATTGCCCACTAGCAGTTGAGAATGCAGTTTTTGGCTTGGCATTCTCAGCTAGTCTGATTTGCCAGTAGCCAGCAGTAAGGTCAAATGTACTCAGAAACTTGGCTGAGGTCAAAGTATCTATGAGTTCATCTGTCCTTGGAATAGGCGTAGCATCAGTCCTAGTGACTGCATTGAGTCCTCTGTAGGCAACAAAAAACCTCACCTCTCTCTTACCATCTTTGGTGTGAGGTTTAGGTACCAAGACCACTGGACTAGCCCAAGGGCTAGTTGAGGGCTCAATGATTCCCAATTCCAACATCTTTCAGACTTCTGTCCTGATGCAGTCCCTGACATGGTCAGGTTGTCTGTAAATGTTGTTCTTTACAGGTAGGTTTTCACCTGTGTTTACTTCATGGGTACACCAGGTGGTCTGACTTGGAGTCAGTGAAAACAGTTGCCTAAACTGATTGAGGACTTTCCTGCAATCAGACTGTTGCTGCTCAGTGAGGCTGCTTGCCAAAGCTACACCATCTACTGAGCCATCATCGGGGTTCTGTGAGAGGAGGTCAGGAATTGGGTCACTCTCTTCCTCCTGTCCCTCATCAGTATCCATGAGCAAGCCCATGTCTGCCTTGTCAACATAAGGCTTGAGTCTGTTAACATGGAGCACCCTATGGGGGCTCCTGGGAGTTCCAAGGTCCACCAAGTAGGTGACCTCTCCCTTTTGCTTAAGTATGGTGTTGGGTACACTCCACCTGTCTTGGAGAGCTGCTGGGGCCACAGGCTCCAACACCCACACCTTCTGTCCTGGCCGGTAAACAGTCAAGACAGCTTTTTGATCATGCCAGGCCTTTTGTAATTCCTGGCCAGCCTCAAGGTTTTTGGAAGCCTCCTTCATATACTCAGCCATCCGGTAGAAGAGACCAAGTACGTAGTCCAGAATATCCTGTTAAGGAGGTTTGAGAGATAACTCCCATCCCTTCTTCACTAGACACAATGGACCCCTAACTGGGTGAACAAACAAATCTTCAAAAGGGCTGTAGCCAACCCCCTTCTGTGGCAACTCTCTGTAGGCAAAGCAAAGGCAGGGCAACAGAACATCCCATTTCCGTCTAAGCTTCTCTGGGAGTCCCATTATCCTGCCCTTTAGGGTTTTGTTGAACTTTTCAAATAACCCATTGCATTGAGGATGATAGGGTGTGGTCAATCTGTAATTTACACCACACTCTTTCCACAATGCAGTTATGTAACTAGACCTAAAGTTTGTACCTCTGTCTACCTCTGTCTGTTAACACCTCCTTAGGAAAACCCACCCTGGGGAAAATCCCCAGGAGGGCCCTTGCCACCACAGGTGCTGTGGTGGTCCTAAGGGGAATAGCATCTGGATACCTGTTAGCATGTTCCACCACCACCAGGATGTCAGAATGTCCAGATGCTGTTGGAGGGTTCATGGGACCAATTATGTCAATCCCAACCCTCTCAAAGGGAACCCCCATCACAGGTAGGGGCATCAGGGGGCCTTTGTAGTACCACCTGCCTTACCACTGGCTTGGCAATTGATACAGAAGCGATAACACTCCTTGGTGTCCTCTGACATATGAGACCAGTGAAAGTGAGGGACAAGCCTGTCCCAAGTTTTGCTTTGGCCTAGGTGTCCTGCTAGGGGAATGTCATGTGCTAGGGTGAGTAGGAAGCCCCTAAACCTCAGAGGTATAACCAGCCTCCTGGTGGCACCAGTCTTGGGGTCTCTACCATCTGAATCTAGGAGTCCCTCATCCCAATAGATCTTGTAAGACCCACTGACATTCCCTGCAGCCTCAGCAGCAGCTTGCTGTCTGAGGGGTTCAAGAGAGGGGCAGGTTTGCTGCTCCTAGCTCAGTTCTGTCCTGGAAGGTCCCCCTGTCCCCAGGAACTCAACCTGATCAGGTTCAAGTTTTTCTGAGCCAGTTCCCATACAATGCCTAGGATCATCTTCCTCAAAAACTGATCCTCTGCCTGAGTCTGGGGAGAAGACAGAACCTTACCCCTCTTGCCCCTCTTCTTGGAAGGCACCTGGTCCATCTTTTCAGGATCCAGGGCCTGTTCAGTGACTTTCAGTTTGGCCTGTGACCTGGTCACAACAAACACATTTGCAGTGATGCCCAACATTGCTGCATGAGTCCTGAGTTCCACTTCAGCCCAGGCTGAAGTTTCCAAATCATTGCCCAACAACCATTCCACAGGGAGGTCTGAACTTACCACAACCTTCTTAGGGCCAGTTATCCTTCTCCAGGTGAAATTAACAACTGCCAAGGAATGGTCTGTTCTGACATTGTTAGCATTGGTCACTTGGTACATTTCGCCAAGTATGATCTGGTCAGGGTCCGCAAGATCTTTTGTCACCATTGTCACACTTGCACCTGTGTCCCTGTTTGCCATGGCCTCCTTACCATTTATTAAAGACTGTTGCCTGTATTTGACCAGGTTACTGGGACTGACAAATAAGGAGGCAATATCCATGCCTCCATCACAGACTAGAACAGCCTGAGCTGGAGTTCTGACTAGGCCAGAACCCACCTCGGAGCCCAAGGTTAACCCCACTATTCCCTTGGTCTGTGTACCACCACTTGAAACTGTGCTAGGGGGAGCAGTTGCCTTAGGGGCCGTGGTGGTAAGAGTAGAATCCTTGGCCCTTGGAAAATTGGCATCTTTTGTCCAATGGGTCTTTTCCTTACATATGTAACACCAATATTTATTTTTGCCTTTTCCCTTGTTAGATTGTGACTCCCCCCAAATGCAGGTTTTTGGGGCCCTGATGAAGACTTTTGATCTTTATGTTTGTCCCCACCCTTGTCTGAGTTCACAGAGTCTGGTTTCTTCTGGTTACCACCATTGGTCTGAGTTTTCTGCTTCACCCTGGTTCCGACCCACTTATCTGCCTTCTTTCCCAATTCTTGGGGAGAAGTTAGATCAGAGTCAACCAGATATTGATGCAACAACTGTTTTTGGCAAATATTAAGGATCTGCTCCCTCATAATCAAGTTGTACAATCCCTTGAAATCATTCACCTTGCTACCATGTAACCAGCCTTCTAGAGCCTTAATGGCACAATCTACAACGTCTACCCAGTCCTGAGTCTGTGCCGTCTGGGTGTCTCTGAACTTAATCCTGTATTCAGTGGTTAAGCCAAACCCTTCAATAAGCTCTCTTCAGGACTCAATAATTGTCAGCTTCTTCTTCTCTAACAGTGAAAAGTTTATCTCTACCTTTGTCAGCAAAGGAGAGCCACAAGATAGCTGCCCACTGCTCTTGAGGGGCCCTCTGTACTTTACAGGCCCTCTCCAAAGCAGTTATCCATTTCTGGATATCATCCCCTACATGAAAGGGAGGGACAATCTTGCTCAGGTTCCCATGATCAAAGGTCTGTTCCCTATCCCTAGGGACAATGTTGCTGCCACCATGGGACCCTTGTTCCAATTTCTTTCAAGCCTTCTAGACTTCTAGGGACTCTGTATCTAGAGCCAATTGCTGTTGCCTGAGCCTAAGCTTAGCTTTCTCAAGTTCTAGAAATTGGCACTCCCTGTCATAAGAGTTGTCCATCTTTCTTTAAACAGAGGTCCCTATAGAATGTCTAGAATGATCTGATTCAGCAGTGGGAGATCTGGATCTACTTGGTAAACTCTGCACTCTCCCTGGAGGAGTGAAGTGGCATTCCTCATGACCCTCACCATCCCCTGGAGATCTGAATCTTCCAGGGGTAGATCAGTTTGATCCTCCTGTCCAGGGTTTGAGTCCAGGTCATAGAAGGTTTCCCCTCCTGCCCTGTCCTCATCCCTGGCCCCACCCACTCTATCTACCTCATCAGACGCTGGGGTCTTCCTAAGGTCATCCAAGAGTAGCACCTCAATGAAACATTGGGTGTGTGCTATTCTCCCTGTCTTCAGCTTCCTAGAAGCACACATGGCTCTCCAATCCTGAAATGTGAGATCATCATATCTAGAAGGCAGAGAACCACTGAGTTCTCCTTTAAAAGAGATACTAGGTGTGGTGTGGTGTATGCACCTACCTAACCTAGTGGAGACTAAACACTCTAAGGTTGGAGATAAGGTGTGCTAGGCCCTTGACTTACCCAAGCCCAAGTTCAGTTGAACGTACTATCAAAGCTAGTATTATATGTTCCTAGATACTAGTGGTTTTTCAGTTAATCAATACAAAGATGTTTCTGGTAAAAAAATGCAGACTTGAATCCCAACCGCTGCACACCAATGTGAGAAGTTTGCCTGCTATATGCTGTCCGCTAGTTAAAGTGGGCACCTTGCACCAGTCCAAACAACCCTTATGGTGATTAGGTTAAAGATAACCTTAATAGAAAGCTAGCCTAGTGGTAGCTATGGAGAGCAGCCTTCAGGCAAAATCTTGAAGGAATGTTAAGCAGTTTGTTTTACCAGAATGCATCCTTATAAGATTGGTTAAATGAAAGGCAAACCACACAGTAGTTATAAAAATATGTATTTCTTATATATAGCACTCTCTAGTATCCTCTACACAAGGATAGAACACAATTCAAATAATACAGTTGCAGTGAATCAATGGTAAGTATCACAATACACAGTGGGCTCCAAGGGGAGACAACACCATATACTAAATAAGTGATATAAGAACTACAACTGGAGGCTAGACCAGTCTAGAAGAAGTAGAATTGCTGGGACCCCAAGGAACCACCCAAAGTGAGTAAGTAGGTTGGCATCAGGCTCACCCACTCCAATTCTTCGGCATGCGCTAATGGGGATGCGCTGAACCTTGCATTGCTCGCTGTGAGGGGAACGGCCATCTTTCACCCTCTGCACAGCTTTTACCTTCTCTCTCCGAGGTCTCCAGTGTTGCCGCGCTGCATAGTACCACACCGCTGTGAGGGGAATGGCCACGCGGCGGACTACAGGCGGACTACAGGACCCAGAGGGTCTTCCGTGGCGCAGGGCGAGGACGTCACTAGAGGGCGCCAGAGACCCTCTTAGCCAGTGCGCCCCTCCCGTAGCACTGGACGCACGCGGGCGTGCCCGGGCAAAGCCCGGGCCAAGGGCGGGCCCGTCCGCGCCTGTCAGAGGCCGGAGGAGGCCGGGCTGGGCTACCACTCTAACTTTCAAGCCCCTGTATTATCTTGGGTTTAACGAGCAAGGTACTGTGACAATGTTCTTTGAGCACTGCTAATTTGTAGCCACCCAAATCTTTTACATATTTGAAGCATATTGAAGCAATGAATTCAACTCCAGTTTGCACTCTAAATGACTCTATGCTGCTAACGAATTTGGACTTTGCACTTTGCACTTTTATGTATGTGCATGCTTGATTCTTTTTACAGCTCCATTGCTTTTCTCTTTTTTAAATCCTTAATAGTTCTTAACAGTTTTTGATTATTGTTCTTAATATTCCATCAACTGGCCTTGTGCATTTAAGGAGCTTTCATGTGTGGGTGTTTAGCGACTTAGCAAGTATATAGTTTGCGTGTTATACCTACTTTCAAGGTGACACACATATTTTCAAGGCATAACTGTATAAGCCCTACAAGTATTGAAGGTCTACCAGCGGCGGACCAAAATGGGGAAAAGAAAGCAGGCCGCGAGCCACATATCAAAAGCACTGAGTAAACACAGAAATATGAATATGACACTGCTGAACTATTTAACAGGGGCTGTTGGTGATATAGAAAGGAAGATTATTTCCGTAGAGGAAACAATTAATAATGAAACTATAACCCCACCGCTCCCTCAACGACAAACTACGGACAATGATGTGATTTGTAACGTAAGCGATGTAGAGGTAGGCGGGAAAGAGATACCGGAAAATGCTACCCATGTACAGCTGAATAACGGGTGCGTCCAGGAAATTCCTGATGATATTTTAGATGGGCCAGTAGAAAACATCCAATCACCATCTCCGAAAAAACCCGCCCAAAGCAACGGTAGTTCACAACACTGTTGGAGAAGTAGTCACAATCCATCCGATCGCTGCTCATACATCTAGACCATTAAAGACCCACCTAAAAAAGGTACACGGGAAAACGCAGGGTGTTGGGAACAAAATACAAAAGGACATGGCCACAACGAGCGCCTCGAGGGGGGAAAAAACAGGTATCGAGTCCTCAAGCATAGTGATGGATCTGTGTATAGCTATAAAAGGAGTTTGTATTGCTATCTATTAATACTCTTGCGACAAGATTGGAAACAATTGAAATTGGCCTGGAAAGAATTTTATGGGTACAACAAAACACTGCTCAAAATAATAGAGTAGCAAACCAGAAACCTTTTGGTAGAGATGGGCAAATAGACAGGTCTTTCCCAAAAATGACAACCTTGACAGACAAGAAAACCCTAGAAACAAGTAAGTGGGGTGAATGTAGGGTCCCATGCCAAAATGCATCTACACCTCTATGTAAAAGTCCTACACAAGACGTAAAGGTAAATAGACCTAGAGACTTGCGTAGGGAAGATAACAAAATAAGAATTGAACAGAAGGGTGGTGATAGTACTGGGAAAATGGCCAACAATGATCCTGGGGAGAAGCATAGAGTACAAACACTTAACCTCCCCCCAGCAGCAACACCATGCACTATTATTTTAACTAATGTCCCCAAGCTCCCATCAGCAATGGAAACATGGCCAGAGTTAAGAAATAAGACAATAAACTGGCTGGGTAACAGGACAGGTTTAACAAATGCTCTTTTTAGGGAATTTAAGATGGTGAGGAGGGTTGACTGGGTAGGTCATAGCAGTAAATTGTACGAAGGAGACTGCATAGTTCTCTCGCTAGGATCACCGGCTTTAGTCAGGGAAATCCTATTGAGATTGTACAAATTAAACACACCTAATACCAGCATCCAAGTCCGCCCCCTGTTTTTTTTTATCAACCGCAGACTATAAATACCCCAGAAAACTATGGCACGCAGGGTTGGACACGAGAGGCCTCATCCCATAAACTAGCCATCTCAAATAGATTTGGTCCCCTAACTACTCTAGATGAGAATGATTGACATTTGATGGACAGGGGCCAGTTTGTAGACAAGAATATCCGTATCGCTGAAAATCAGGGTGTATTTATCCCGTAGATCCCGGCTCTGGAAGCCCGTGAGGATGAAGGGGACAGTACCCTAAGAAGTGTCTATGTCTCAGGGGATGACCAAATGACCCTAACCGACCACGAGCTAAGGCTATGCAGAATCCTTTTTTGGAATGTGGCAGGTTTAAAGAATAAGGTGAACGACCCAGTTTGGTTGACTTTTATTAACAACTTCAACTTCCTGTGTCTCCTAGAGACCTGGACTATTGACAATATACATATTAATGGATATAAGACATACCATACACACGCAATTCAATCACCTAGCGGCAGACCAACAGGAGGGCTATGCGTTTACATCTCGAATTTGCTGGGTGTATATAAGAGTGAGATGGTTAGTTCAGAAACGTATTACCAAACGGTTTTAATGCATACTGCACGCAGTAATGCATTTATTCTGGTTAACTTCTATAATAATATAGTATTAGGCCAGTTGGGACCTATATTGGAGAAGCTCAGTAGAAATATTAGTACCTTAGAATTTAAGGATGACCTCGAGATCATCCCCATATGGGGTGTGGATTTTAATTCCAGCTTGTGCCTGGTGGCGGAATGAGGGAAGCATGGCTTAACCACAGATAAGGATGACCCGCCGATCCACTTCCAGCATACCCTAAAAAGCGAGCTGTTTAATGAAGTCATGTTTAGACATGACCTGGGTTTCTCGAACCGCCTGTGTATACCCACTGTGGAGTTTGGGCACACCTTTATAGGTAGAGGTACTAAATCAACCATTGATTTCATCATCATCCCAAATCGTTATGCTAGTTATGTGAAAGCCTACGATATTCATCAAAAAGTCATGAGTGATCATTTGGCTATTAGTGTAAATATAGCAGTTCCAATTTACGTACCAAGGAGATCTTGTAACAAAAGAGCATGGGTTCAGAATATTGAACAGGGCAGAAAAAATGGTTATGCCATCCGCTGGGGAAGCCGGGACCCTACGAAGCTAAGTAATGAGATAATAATAAAGGCAATAGATCCAATCCAAAAATGTCTAAGCGACAGTCCAACACATGACTACCCTTGGAACTTAAGAGGTTGGAGAGCTACCCCACCTGTGGATACCTTTGTATCAGAGTTATCTATCCCAGAGGAGCCAGGTGCATAGGCACGAAGTGGCACCGGAATCCCTCGTCGTTCTCTATGGAAGTCGATAAAGAAATGCTGCTGCTGGAAGTACGAAAAATGTCTGGTGGAATAAAAACGTGGATTCTAGGTGAGAGGAACCAGAAAGCAGAGGGGACAGAGTCTGGGTCACTTTGGAGTGACCAGGGGCTCGGTAGACGAATGCTCACCGATGTAGGGTGCATCAGGTGTGATGACGGTGATCTTTACTCTTCCGCAGCGAAGACCAAGAGATGTCTAGTATGACCAGGAGCCAGAGGGGAGCTGTCCCATGAAGGAAGTCAAATGCTGAGGGGTCGGTGTCTGGCAGGAGCATCAACAAACCTTGGCAGCGGCAACCAACAAAGATGGTTAAATTCGGTGTCGATTTGGCCCAGTAACGACCAGGAGACTCACCACAGCAAGGGGAGTCAGGGCAGGCCTGGAGCAGCCAGGGGAGCCCAAGAAAAGCAAAGTTGACCCTCAAGTGGACCCAAAGGCCAGAGTAACAGGAGTCATGAGGGGACCTCAGGCAGCTTCACAGGACATCAGCTAGCAGGGCACAGAGTGCTAAAAGGCCAGAGTCCTTTGCAGAAAAGGTCAAGGCTAGAGATAGCCCAATGCATGGAATTGTTGCACAACAAAAAGCATGTGCTGCTACAGATGAACGCAGTGCACAGGGGTACAGGCTATGCAGTCCCCATGCTGGGATACTGGCCTCAAACTCAGTGAGAGGGCAGCTCGACCTCGGAGTCCTTCAGAAACCCACCTCCTGTTTTGCTGGAGCCTTCGGAGTGTGCAGAAGCCCAGGATCAGCAGACCGGTCAGTTGCATTGTGGTGCCTGCGTTGCAGGGGAGTGACTCCTTCACTCCAAGGGAGATACTTTAGTTGTCTTTGGAGGTCCACAGGGTCCTGCACGGAGTCTGTATGGATCACGGACGCTGGTGAGACTGGGAACAAGGGAAGAAGAAGTCGAGGCCAAGGGAGGTCCAGCGAGTCCACCGTGTCCAGACGGTCAAAGTGAAGTGGTTTCTTCTTGCAGAATCTTGTCCACGTAAATCTAATGTCCTGTAGCCAGGCAACCCATTTTATAACCATGGGAGAGGGTTGGACAGATTCAGGGGACCCTCCTAGGGGAGGGGCAGGAAAGAGGGATGGCTACACCCATGTCCTTTGTCCAGTTTTGCACCAGAGCAGAAGCCAATGGCTCCCAGAACTGGTGTTAGTTAGTGTGTTAGTTTTTGGTTAAATTGACATTCTTTTGGTAGTGAAATTCTCAACGTTTTGAAAATAACTTGTTGTTATTAAGTGACTTAATTCAATACTTTACAGTGGACTGCAACGTCACTCCTTAAATGGGAACATTTTTATTTCTATTGATGTTGATATGCTGCATCTTCTACTTTTTTACCTACTTATTTATAAGCCCCTTGCGCCGCCGATGCGTCATTTTTAATATATGAAAATGTTACTAAATGGCAGTGCAAGGGGCTTGTAAATAAGGCCCTTAGTGTTTGTAAGGCATTTTACCCAAATGCTTTGATCGGGTTAGCAAAACCACTTTAGGACTCGTGAGCCTGAATACTGAGGGGCTTATTTACAAGCCTCTTGCAACACGGGTGTGTCACTTTTTGAGACACACCGATTACACATTTTTCTGCTCCATATTTACAAGTACGGAAACAGACACCCTGCGTTGCTTTTCCTTTTTCCTTGTAAATACGGCTCCTTTACATGCAGCACTTTAAGTGAGAGGGGCGTTCCATGGGTGTTGCTGTGGGTGTTCCCACGCAACACCCATGGAACCGGACACATTTCCAGATTTACGAGAAATCGTATACCTTGGAATGCGTTCAAATGCTACGCCTCCCCAGTGTAGGCGTAGGGAGGCCCAACAAGGCCCCTTCATTGTTTTCCTCTTTCTATTTGTGCTGAATTCTGCAGCACACTTAGAACGAGGAAATCACCTCTTATGATTGTTTATGTGAAGGAAGGTATACCTTCCTGTACATAAACAATCATTAAAAATATGGGGGCAGATTTACAAGCCCCTTGCGCCACTTTTGCATCACTTTTCCCATGTTAAAAGTTCTATGTGTGCTAATGCAGCACATATACCTATTGAAAAACGCCATTTCAGATTGTTTATGTGCAGTAAGGGACACCTTCCTACATATAAACAATTATCCCCGTGACGCAGGCATCCTTGCACCATGTCGCAATGGTGCCTCCGTCAGCGCATGGCAGCTAACTTCGCACCAGCACAGGGGAGAGCAAAGGGATCCGTCATATCTTTGTAGAAAATATGCATCCCTGTGCTTTGAAAGTGCCACTGCGTGACACAGCCAACGGGCTTGCAATGCCGTGCTGCAGCACTTTCTTGTAAATGACGCCCTGAATCTGGAGGAAACAATACTACTACACGTGGAATATCTTGCATTAACAATTGTACTACTCTTTTTTTCCATATTTATTTTCAGTTTCTTACCACAAGGCCTTTTTCTGATGGTAAACCTTAACGGAATTTCCTTGAAGTAGTTGAATGATTGATAAAGTGGCATCATGAAGTAATCACATTATTGCAGCATCACTTAAGGTCTGCGTTAATTGCACAGATGTGCAATATCCAAGTTACTGAATATTCGTATTCACAGTAACTTACCTGAGGATGGTTGTGGGTGACTGGCTTCAAAACCCTAATAGCATTTTGCCCTGGCACACACTTTCAATGCCAATTGCCATATCATCGCTTAATGTACGACAGTAAAGACACCAAAGCACTTGACTTCCTTAAAACTCCTTTCTTCAATGTAAGCTCACCAAAGCCAGGAAATGCTTGACCCCTGTGATGTAGTCCTGAAAATGTAACTTGTGGAAATTTCCTTTATTAGTTCTCTGATTTCCATCTCTGCTGGGCACATGAATTGGAAACCAGTGTTGATTATCTCCATTTGTGTAAGGGTCCAAGGTGGTTATTTACAAACCCAATGCACTGTTCAGTGCTTCCCAGTGCTGTTAGTCATAACTGCAGGGCCAAAAGCTGTGCAGATTGAAAGCTGGGGGAATTTAAAACAAGTGAGGGTTCAATACAAAGCTGCCAATCTAAACGTGTTTGTATAACTATGAACTTCCTTTCTTGAGAATTGTTGGAAATGGCCATCTTTTGGGTGGTATTTCCTCAAATGTTTGCTTTATGTAGCTGAACCCATTTGTGTTGACATTAGGACTCTATGCACTTTACTCCTGCCAATCTGTGGTAAAGTGTGTGTCCTCTTTCCTTCCAACATTGTAAAATTGTGATCTACCTGATTGGCGATTTAATTTACTTATATGTTCATAGTATATGGTACTACATGTACCCAGGGCCTGTATATTAAATGCTGCTAGTGGGCTGCAGCACTCATTGTGCCACCCAATAAGGTAAAATTGAAAAACATGTCTCAATCCTGCCACTACAGCCTGCAGTGCAGTTTTAAATCTGGCATTTATTTTCGACCAAGCAAAATACTTTTTTGCCAGGCCTAATTCTTCTTTTTAAATACATATACGTCACCTCTAATGTAGGCCGTAAAAGCTCATAGAGCAATGTGCAGTGCATTCAAATAGTAAGACAAGTATACTTAAGTTTTACATGTTCTGGCAGTGAGAAACTCTGAAAGTGTTTTTTTCACTGCAGCAGTGCTACCTCTCCCATAGACTACCACTGGGTTACCTTATTACACATAATACGAGATAAATGTAGTTTGGGAGCAGATAGAGAAATACTTTTTCCACTAATTTGAATTGTAATTTTAAATCCACTTAATGGTAAGGTAGGATTTTAAGGTACTATTCAGAAAATGCCACTTTTAGAAAGTTGCCATTTTTCTGCCTAAACCAACTGTTCCCTTCTGTTAGTGTCCAGAATCAAATAACTGTTATTGGCTCTCCTGTGGTGTAATGTGTACTACTTACAGACATGGGATTAAAGGACCTTGGGTGTGTGAAAGAGTGTTCCTCTCTTGAGCAGAATGGCCTGTGGGTTGTACTCGACCCTTCCTGAGATTCAAAGGATAGCCTGAGGGCTGTACCCAGCCCCTTCCTGACGTCTGAAGCTGCCTTCACTGTCACTGGCAAATGCCGCCCAGACCTAGGCCTGCCTGCCCTTTTTTACCCTAGACAGATTGGAGCTAAACCCAGGGGAAAGAGAAGAATTAACCACAACTAATTTAGTGTTATACAAAGAGGGTGATCGCCATGCACAGACCGGCATTGGGTAGAAATGTGTCCCGTAAGAACCTCTCATCAGAACACTCCTGGACATGAAAAGATTCAGAAGGAGGATTGTCCTGCTGTCTCTAGAAGAAAGCTTGGTACTGCTTGTCTTGAACCCAGGATCTCCTGTTTGAGCTACAGGGACACAACTGGCTTACTAAGGCCTTCCCTCCAACTACCCAGCAGACCAGCACCAACTGGACCTGCCTGCACCTTGGTGCTGGCCTTTGATGGAGTGAATCCTGAGCCCAAGGAGGTGCCTCCCCAGGTCTAGGATGATTTGGGGGTGGGTGAGTCTACCCCTTCAACCCACAAACTGCAAGGTCAGGACTCCAGGTGTCAACCAGAGGTTATGGGCTCTTCTAGTCAGAAAAAAAACATTGCTGTCCTCCTTGTATCAACAGAGCTAAAACAGGGCTTGCATCCAACCGCTGAAGCGACCTCTTTGGCTACAGACTCCAGGCTTCCCCCAAACTTTCCTCTTCACATCAGTAATGAATGCCCCGTGTTTTCCACCAATGTGAAGCTACAACCAGATGCCAGCTCTTCATGGCAACAACATTCTCCTTGAGGTCATGCTCCGATTGGGAGCCAGCTATTTGCACCAAAACTGATCTCCTCACTGTTCCTCACCAATTTAAAGCTCCAGCTGAGTCTCCTTGCGGGGAACTGGATGAATTAGAAGGTACACTTTCCACTGCTACTAACCTGGTCCCTGAATCCATTGTGGTCTGACTGAACTTTTGAATTTGACAAGATCTAGCGTGACAAGATAACTGCAATGGATGCTTTGGGCTTCTTAGTAATATTTTTATCTCAAATATAAAAAAAATCATAACTCCAGTTACACGTTTTCTTTTTTTGGTGCCATTTTATTTATTAAAATGTTCCTTTTTTTCTAAATTGGTTTGGCATGTTCCTGGTGTTGTTTTTTCACTTTATTACTGTTTGAGTGCTGTGTAAATACTTTACACATTGCCTTTAAGTTAAGCCTGACTGCGTTTGAGTCATGCTACCGGAGGGTTAAGTACAGAGTTATTTAGTGACTTTTGTGGTACACCTTGATTATGACTGTGTTTATAACTAGAGTGGGACTTTCACCCCTCTCAACTAATAACCCAATTTCTTACAAGAATGTAATTATCCATTGTAGACAGGCCGCATTAAAACAAATCAGGCATTCAAGGCGTTCAAGTAGGAATGAATATTCACAGATTAAATATAGAAGGAAATATATTAGTTGCAGCTTTAATTTGTCCCATAATAGGTATAGATCAACACACAGTAAATGTCAAAAAATAAATACCATAAAACCGGAAACCCCATAGACAATAAATAAATTGAACATCATTTGTGAAGCATGTTTCATTGATTGTTCATCCTTAGAAATATAAGTATGTTGACTAACAAGACAATTCGCAATAATCACAAAATAAAGGGTGAGCTGCCATCAAAAAATGCCTGAGCCGGGATTACGTTTACAACTGTGGCACTGCAGAAGCCGTTCTCTTTTTTCAGCCCATTATGGACTGGTATTGCCCCCACCTAGTGGTGATCAGTGCCATTAAAAAACAGCAATGTTTGGAGAGAGGACGTGGTATAACAACCAATGCTGCCAACTTTGGCGCTGGGTATCCGAGTTCGAGTCTCAGTGTCCCTGCCTAGTTAAAAATATTAAGTACATAATGATTACTTGTTAGCAACATTTAAAAAATGGCAAATAGGAAGATAACTGTAGCATGCCTAGACGATGGGAGGATGGGCAATCGGGCACATTGAAGTATGTTGTGGCCGGCCGAGCAAAAAGATCCATTAGTGAAATTGCCATGGGGCAGGAACAGACACAGAATGGAGGGACTAACATGGACAAACACCAATAACAAGCCAGCATTTCTGAATGCCACAGATAGCAACCTATGGCAATCTGTGCGTGTGCCAAAAGCCCCCAGAAGTGGATACAACAGGTCTTGCAGAAGCTCGACCTAAAAATCACCAGCATCATGTCCATTAAGGCTAGGAGAGTCATGGAAGTTTGTTGTTCTAAAAAGGGGGGCGTGGTTCTAAAACTTTGGGAAGCACTGAATTAATTAACCCTGCATCCTATGAAATGTATGTGAACCGAAGGAAATATCACTCATATGATGCAGGATAAATGGAAGTGTCTGCCGCACTGTGCTGCAGACCTTCGTGCCTAATGCAAAAGCAATGGGTGATGGTGAAGTATTCATTATTTCTAAACTGTGCGAATAAGTGTGTGATATAATGAAAGATATTTTCTGTGCTTTAATTAGACAGAATATTTTTAATATATGGATAGTTTCTTTATTTTTCTCTGTTAATCATTTCTGGCAATTATCGGCTAATTTAGCATAGTACACGTCTACCCAGGTATAGTAGCTACTATTTTGATCCCACACTGCAGTACATTTTCTAAACTTTATGCAATTTATATTTAATTTAAGATGTGTCATGCAAGCAATTTAGCTGTTCAGTCAGCTTGGTTTTGTAATTGCCATCTGCATTTTCTGTAAATACATATATTGACCGTAAATTACTGCTGATAATTTGTTACCAGACTTCTGTAAATAACGCAAGGGTTTAATAACTTAATTTTTTTTTGTCTCGATCATGAGCTTCATTAAGGTATGTGATCGAAAATGCACTGCATGGTAAATAAATCCCGAATGATGTTCGCAGCATTCAGCTCTTGTTACATAAGGTGACTACAGCCTCCCAGTTTATGAGACATAAATGAAAACAAATCACTGAAGGGCATATCATCAAGGCGCCGCGATAAAATTATCGCTGCCTTAGCGTCCGTTTTCAGGCGAAAAGCGGCGATAATTTTAGTGCACTATCAGCAAGAGCACGCTAACGTGTGTTCCTATGCCTCTGCGCCGGTTTCCCTAACGCCCATCTTTGCAACGCCAATGATATGCAAAGTGGGCCTACACTGCTAAACTAACGTGGAGAATGTCGCTAACAGCCATTTCTCCAATTATCAAGCTAATCGCTAACCTGTATTGCGACGAGAAAAGTAGCTCTAACCGCGCTTATCGCAGGTTTGCTTGCGCCTGCTTTTAAACTGACTAAGCCATTATAGTCTAGGTGGTGGATCATAATGATGAGACCACCCTGCCCTATCATCAACGTATCGCCTATCACTGTGCGATCATCTCTGGATTTCCAGGGATAATCGCACATTTGCAGCTATCGCTGGCTTTATTATCGCATTGGAGATAAGCGTTGCTGAAAGCACGCTATCTCTGCGATAAAATCCAGCGATAGCCGGCGATAATTATCCTTGCGCTAAGCGCGCTTAGCGATAATTATCGCCGGCTGCTGATGATATGCCCCTGAGTTTTTCTTGTGCGTTTCTATGAAGATACAATCTGCACGTGCGCTACGCATCGGTACACTGAACACGTGGAAGCCATTGACTTGTGTTTTCAGCAGATATTTCGCATTGCTCTACATCAGGCTTCTCCAACGAGCAGCTCGTCAGCTACTGGTAGCTCTTCAGCTTCTTCTCAGTAGCTCTCCTGTGTGCATCCCAGCCTTCTAAATTGAAACATTTTGCTAGATTGATACAAGATAAGTTAGACAAAATTTTGTACTGAAAGACAAAAATGTGAGCATTTTCAGAACTCATAAGCTGATGTTTGGACAAAAATGGCTGCATTTCAAAAATATATTCAAAGGTGACTTTTGAGTGATATACCATGTGCAGAGACTTATTACTAATATGTTTATGTTTGTGCCAGGGGTACTGCAGCTATGGCTGGCATGTACTGCACAAAAGGTTGGGGACGCCTGCTCTACATGTTGCATCAGAGAATTCCACCCAATGGGATTTTGAGTCAGAGGACTGCAGAGGAATCCCTTCATCCAGATTATACCACTAGACTCACTTTAAGACTCATGTTTTGCCCATTTCAGGGGAACTTTAAAGGCACACATTTCTCTTATCCACTCTTGCATCGAGATCAATCACAAACAACAGGAGTTCTAGAGTGTTGCTTTGTTTGACAATGTCCGCTTGGGCTTTAAGGCTTATTGTGACTTCATTAACTGGATCCCCCCTTTCAAATTTACAAGTGCCCAAAGACAAAATCATTTTTTTCTGTTATGCAAAGCATTCTACCAGATTGACTTCCTACTTGAAAACTGTTCCCCAAGGCTAACATTGTGAATTCAGAATATTCAAACAGATAGAGGTAGATTTCTGAAAAACTCACACGCAGCAACCAGTTACTAAGCTGCATTGCGTGAGATGGAGGGAGCAGTACAGCATCATAACTACTAAGACATGGCTCTATTGTGCTTGCTGTCTAGTGTTAGCACACAGACAAGCTGCCTAGCTACACACACACACTTTTGCATCATAGAACAAAGGGGTCTGTGTAATGTCTAGCATAGGTGTGGGATTGAAAGGATATCCATTTAGTACAAAATACTATGCCTAGACAAACTTTAAAACTGTTCTTCCTTTGGATATGCACTGACCTGTGCAGCACATATATAAAGTTGCAAAAGGTAAGGGAGATCAAATATTTGTTCTAAGTTAACGCCAACCCTAAAAAGGAAATATTTTTGCAAACCCTGTCAACTATTGTTAGTAGATACAGCTTTATGTCATAAACTACAGATGGTTGCATGAGAATGCCTATGCACATGCCATAAAACACCTCAATAACACATAGTAATGAAAGCCAATGCAAAGCATTGCTTTCTATTACTTTTGTTGAAAACTAAAACAGCGATATGATTAAGCATTCACTAAAGACATTAACTCTCCTGCCTTAGGAAATGTCTGTTGTCTTATGTTGACTAATGTCTGGACTCCATTTTGTATTGTCATGTCTCCACGTGCTGTGCACGAGAAGAGTCCTTCCTTCTCGCTAGTTGCTCTTGTAATCTGCCTAGTAACAGTCTATAAATAGTTCCTTTGTCCGTCTGGCGCATGCCCAGACTTGACCACATCTGTTATCAGTTAGTCCTTGCTTGACCATGTTTTCGCGGGCTCAGGAAATTGGTTACTCCGCCCACATATTGGTTCTGTATCGAAAATGTCCTTAAAAGGTAAAGAACTTTGCCTCATGATGTATCCACCCACTTATGAGCCCCTCTGTTGTGTATAAAAGGGGACCGTGTACGCAAGTTCTTTGTACTACTCTATGCAATACTGAAGAGTGTTGTATAGGTTGTAGGACCACCCTTAAGGGTTAATAAACTTTGTCTTTGTATTTGCAGCTTCCGTGCCAACTTCCTTCTAACCTTTGTTACAGGAGAGCGAACCCTTGTATTCTGCGGGCCTAGCTGGGGCTTGTATTCTTCAATTGGCGCCCGTCACGTGGGGCTCATCGGCGACTCGGATGCTCGAAGGATTGGTCGTGGTGAAGGTGAGGAATTTGACCGGGGATGTGATCACTGCCAGCGGCGTCTTTTAGCCCTGGCATCCAGAGGTTTTTCTTCCTCCCCTTCCGAACTGACCTTCTGGGTGGCGCCGGTCCTCGACTGAGACCTCTTCTGTCGGTTTGCTGTGATAGCCGTTTGGGCGAATTTTGGAACTTGGCAGTTGGAATCTGGACACTCTTGATTGGTAAGAACCGTTGTACGGTACTTGCTCCGAGTTTTGAAGCCTGAGTTGGCTATTTGAGTTTGATTTGTGATGACCGGTCATATTTTGTATTGATTACTGTGAGAATATATGCGTTGCAACACATATAGGCAGGTAATGTGGAGATATTTATCCGGAACTGTGACAATTTGAGCGGCACAAAGTTTAAGTGCCATTTTTTTTTGATAATACTGCACATTCTGCATTATTTTTGAGCATGCCTGCTTTCAGCGCACTCCGTAAGTGGTGCTGCTGTTTTGGAAACCGGTTAAATCTCGAGGAATCTGCTCCAGCCCCCCCAGAGGGGACTCCTAATAGGGATATGTATGTGAAGCATGGTCTTTCCTCTATAATGTACAGCACAGTGTGGAGGAAATATACCAAAAAGGATCCTGAGCTGCGATGGCCTTTGTATGGATCGTTTGATATGCGTAAGATTGAGTATGTGGAACAGTGTATGTGTAAACGGCGTGCTCGGCAAGACATGTTTGAATGTGTACGGTTATGGGTGAAGGAAGTGCGTGAACGAGAGAAACGTGAGAAAGCGCTGTTTGACGAAGAACAACGGAAAAATGATCATGTGAGAGTACAGGAAGCGAAGCGTCGGGAGGAAAGGGAACTGGCGGAGAGACAAGAGAAAGAGCGTAGGTTACAAGTCTCGGGTCAATATGCTGTCCGCCAGCCACTTTATCCTGTCCTTACTAATCTTGAAGATGATTTTTATTTATTAGATCGTTCTCCGCCTCCTTATGCTGGCGCGTCCACCCCGAGATCGCAGGATTCTGGAGTGGTTTCGGATAAGGTAGACACGCGGTCCATGTTATCAATTGAGCGTATGGGTGAGCTTCGGAAAATTTCTCTTCGTGCATTTAAGGGCAAGGTATCCCTTGCTGAGTTATTGACTTCTTTGGAACAGTGGCAGGACAGGGAGAAGTTGTATTTTTTGGGTGCCTTTTCTGATGAAGTGATTTCTGCCTTTCGGAAATATTCAGCAGTTTTTGAGCCTGATGATGTAGTATTAGATGCTAAAGCATTGCGTAACGGTGTTTTTTCTCCCTCTAAGGCACCTGAGGCGGTTCGACGGCTGTTTGCATTACGGGACGCGGCGAATGACCTTAAAGAGAGAGCGCGCCTAGAGGCAGGGGAACAGGAGCAGTCGAATCCACGTATCGGCGATGACCAGTCATCTACCTCCCACTCAGATAAGAGCGACATAGTGCATGCTAAACCGATGCGAGAGGCAGCACCTTTGTATGTTCCTCCTAAAGGAGCGGGAACTAGTTCTGATATTACTTCTGCCGATGCTAAGGGATATTTTGTGTATAATTGGGTCTATACTCCCTGGCATAGGGCTGATGTTATGGCATTAAAGAATGCATTGCCTGACCCCCGCAAGAACCCAGCGGCCTTCTATGAAGAGGTCGAAGGGGCCTTGAATTCTTGTACTATGACTTTAGCAGATATAGATTTGTTCTTTGGACTCATATTACCACCTGATATGTGGCGATCTGTGCGAAAGGTGGATGATGTTCCCACTTTTAAGGCTAGGTGGTCTGAGATTGAGGATGAGGATAGGGAAAGAAAACCCGCGCAAAAACCACCGCGGATTATTTTAGATCTTCCTGCTGCTATCTTGACCAAATTGAAAACGATTATTCCCCCTAAAAAAATTGACTGGAATATGTTAGCGTCGTGTAAACAGAAGGTGGATGAATCAGTCTCAGATTTCTTTACGCGCTTTGAGGAGACGTTTCATGATTTCAGTGGTCAGTCACTTACCGATGATACGGGTCGCCATCTTTTTGTGGATAAATATGTGGCAAATTTATTACGGGGAATAGCAGCTCGTTTAAAGGCGAGTGAAAGTTCTTGGTCCACCTCGTCTCCGGCATCCCTCCTGACTATGGCTCCGTATTATGAGCGTCAGGAACAAGAAGCGAAGGGGCAGGAGGAGAAGAAATCGAAAGATTTGAAAACAAAGGTGATGTTAGCACAAGTGTATGGTCCGCCTCGTCGGGGTGTCGACAGAGGTAGGGGAGGATTTTATGGTCCCCCTTCGGGTCGGTCAGATGTAAATAGGAATCAATGTGCGTATTGTAAACAGTCGGGCCATTGGGCCAGAGATTGTCCGGTGTTGTATGCATCTCGTCAGGGGCGTGGTCAGGGACCACCGAGAGGTAGAGGGGGCTTTTCGAACTTCAGGGGGCATTCCAGTGATCGTGCTCGATTTGAGCCTAGCGTGCAGCAACGGGATAGACCTAACGTATTTGATCGACAAAATCAGTATCAGATGACTGGGAATGACCGCCCGGGGTACTGCGATTCACAGCATGCATAGGATTGAGTTGGGTAGGGGTTGGAATCAGTTGAAGTACCGGTTGATCAGCAGGGTCCTTATGTTTCAGCAAGTGTTTTGGGGTCTACTGATCGGTTCTAGTTGATACCGGAGCTACTCGTAGTGCACTATCTAACCAATTGGTTCCGAGGGCTCCCCCATCTGGCTTAATGGTTACATCGGTAGGGTTTGATGGGACACTCTCTCGAAGCCCTCTTTCTCGACCCCTTCCCTTCCACGTTGATCCCTTTTCTGCACCCTGTCCGTTTTTGCTCGCCCCGAACACACCTGATAACATTATGGGTCTCGATATGTTTAAGCACTTCAGAGCTACGATCCGCTGCTCCCCTACTGGAGTACGTGTGATCTTGAACGATAATCACCCCCTGACAGACCGGATGTGTGTGGTTGTGGAGGACACTGCATTAGCCTCTCTTCCCCATTCTTTGTGGGCCGTTTCAGATACTGATGTGGGACGGATGGTGATCCCGCCTGTCCACGTCCGTGTCCAGGAGGGTGCGGTATTACCGCGCCTTCCTCAGTATCGTATTTCCCAAGAGGGGGAGGAGGCACTGATACAGATTGTGCAGGATTTGATTCAGGTGGGAGTAGTGGAGGAAGTTCCCTATAATGTCTGCAATAGTCCTATTTTGCCCATTTTGAAGAAAGATACTGACTCCAGGGTTTATCGTTTCATCATTGATTTAAGAGAGGTGAATAAGATAGTGATACCTCAGTATCCAGTGGTTTCTGATATCACAACGTTACTCACTTTGGTCCCGCCAACAGCGACTATGTTTTCAGTCATTGATTTGAAAAATGCCTTCTTTTCGATCCCTATTCACCCTGATAGCCGATATCTCTTCGGTTTCACTTTGAATAATAGGTCTTATAGGTTTTGCAGAGTCCCCCAGGGCTACACAGAAAGCCCTAGCATTTACAGTCAAGCATTGAAAAGGCAATTGGATTCCTTTGTTCTGCCCGTGGGTGTCGCCCTCATACAATATGTCGATGACATCTTGTTGGCGGCTGACACTTCTGAGCTGTGTGAGCAGACTACGTTATCCTTGCTTTCCTTTTTGGCATCTCACAATCACAAAGTGTCGAGGAAGAAATTGCAATTCTGTAGACCAAAGGTGACTTATTTGGGTCACCTTTTGTCTAAGGAGGGGCGTGCACTTACACCAGATCGTATTCAAGCAATTTTGGACACACCAGCACCTTCCACACAGAAGGATGTGCGTGCATTTTTGGGTTTGGCCTCTTTCTGTAGGCAATGGATATTGGGGTTCTCACACATAGCTAAGCCATTGTTAGCACTTTTGACAAAAGACACTCCGATTCCTCTTCCCTGGTCGAATGAGTGTGAAATTGCCTTTCAGCAATTACGGCAAGCCCTTTGTTCAGCACCAGTGTTAGGTACCCCTGATTATACGAACCCTTTTTCACTGTATGTGCATGAGAAAGATGGATGTGCATTATCAGTTCTAGTACAGATGCACGGCGACAAGCAGCGCCCGTGTGCGTATTTTTCGGCTGTACTTGACCCTGTTGCCCGAGCATTACCTGGGTGTTTTCGCTCGGTTGCGGCGGCAGCTGTGTCAATACGCCAAAGCGAGGGAATTGTGTTATCTCACAAGCTGCTGGTATTAGTTCCCCATGCTGTGGATGCCCTGCTTAATCAGACAAAGACGCAGCATCTGACCAGTGCCCATTTAACGGGATATGAGTTGACGCTTTTGGCTCCTCATATTACGTTAAAGAGGTGTGTAACGTTAAACCCAGCCACATTGTTGCCATTTCCGGAAACTCAGCCTGAAGCACGAGAAACACATGACTGTATCCTTGTGACTGAGGAACAGACAAAGGGTCGTATTGATCTCCAGGATACGCCCTTTACAGATGTAGATGGAGAACTGTGGGTGGATGGATCATGCCTGAAGCTACCAGATGGTACGACTTCAGCAGCGTATGCAATTACCACATTACAAACAATAGTGGAGACAGCAAGCATACCGCAGAAATCAGCTCAAGCAGCGGAACTGATAGCATTAACACGAGCGTGTGAGCTCAGTGCAGGATTGCGTGTGAATGTTTATACAGATAGCCGCTATGCCTTCGGAGTAGCGCACGATTTCGGCTTACTCTGGAAGGAGAGAGGGTTTCTAACGTCACATGGAACTCAGATAATGTATGGGGAGTTAGTTCACAACCTCTTGACTGCACTAACATATCCAAAGAAGATTGCTATAGTTAAATGCAGTGCCCACAAGAAGGTGGTTGATAAAGTTGGAGAAGGGAATGCTTTAGCAGACCGGGTGGCGCGAGAGACTGCAATGCAGCCTGGTGCTACTGCAATGTATGTTGTAAAGTCACAGACAGAAAGATGGCACGATGCCAGGAGAGAAGTGCTGGAGATACAGAGGACCACTTCCGATAAGGAACGGGAACAATGGTCCAATGATGGAGAATTAGATGATGAAGGGTGTTGGAGAAGTAAGCAGATGGATAAATGGAAGTTACCCACTGCTTTCGTCCAACCTATGGTCCAGATGGCACATGGACTAGCGCATGTCGGAGCTTCCGCAATTGTTAAATTACTCACACGAGTTTGGGAGCATCCGGAGATCGCTAGTACGGCAAAAAGGGTAGTGCAGACCTGTATGATTTGCCTGAGGTATAACCCAGGAAAGGGTACACGAACTCCAGCAGGAGGGTTTGCGACACCCACTGCACCCTTTGAGGTTCTGCAGATGGATTACATTCAGCTTGAACGCTGTAATAATCTGAAGTATGTTCTAGTAGTGGTTTGTGCCTTCAGTAAATGGGTGGAGGCCTACCCTACGAAAGACAATACTGCAATGACTACAGCAAAGATGCTATTGAAGGAGTTTTTCCCTCGATATGGGGTTTGCAGATTGCTGTGGAGTGATAACGGGCCCCATTTTGTAGCAGATGTCATTAAGTATGTCCTGAAAGGACTAGGCATAATGCAGAAGTTCCATGCGGTGTTTCATCCGCAGTCTGCAGGACTGGTTGAGAAATATAACGGCACACCGAAGCTAAAAATTGCTAAGATTCAAGCTTCAACTTCTTTGACTTGGCCAGATGCTTTACCACTGGCATTATTGTCAATTAGATCGATACCGCATTCTCGGACCGGTCTCACGCCCTATGAGACTGTGTTTGGGCGCCCAATGAATATTTGGGGCCCCCCAAAACCACAGTCAATGTATGATGTACCTTGTGTAATGATGAGTGATTACCTGGCACAGTTAACGGATAATTTGGTTTCTATTCATCAACAGGTTCGAGAAGCGCTCCCTGATCGGTCCACAGGTGAAGGCCATAACCTCCGACCCGGTGACTTGGTGATGGTGAAAGCTTTCCAAAGGACGAACAGTCTGGAGCCAAGATGGGTCGGCCCTGAGCAAGTTCTGCTCGCAACAAGGACAGCTGTGCAAGTTTCCAATCGGAAGAACTGGATCCACTCCTTGCACTGTCGTAAAGTGCCGTCTGGATTGGTGGATCCTGCTGTGTTGACCGACCATAGAGAAATCCTGACTGCGGAGAAAGGCCGTGCCGTGGAACCAAACGACACTGCGGAGCTCTTCCCGGACCAAGTGATCCCCGGAGGAGGGAGATATCATCTTCGACCGAGGAAGTGATTTTTCTTTTCTGTATCCAGATACGTTGTCAGAACGGCCCTTAGGTTAGTGAAACGGAGAGCCAATGAGGCAATGTATGTATGTATGTATTTATTGCTTATTAAGCGCAGCTGTCACCCAAAGGGTATCCTGGCGCTGAGACCTAACCGTGCATCTATTAAACAGCTACATTACTCTGGGGAACAAGTAAGTTTTAAGGCTCTTTTTAAAAGTGAGCAGATCAGGGCAGCTCCTTAATGCTAAGGGGAGAGTGTTCCACAGCGTGGCAGCCGCAAAACTAAAAGCGCGACCACCCATTCTCGTTCTATTACTTTTAGGGACTTTTACCAAGAACGCCGAAGATGATCTTAAAGGTCTGGCTGCCTGATACCAGAGGAAGAGAGTCTGAAGAGGTATTGGTCCCAGTCCATGCAGGGCCCTAAAAACAAGGCAGAGAGCCTTAAACGCAATTCTCTGCTGGACTGGGAGCCAGTGTAAATCGGCCAAAGCTGCCGATGAAGAGGCGGACCGTGGTCGAGACAAGGCCAGTTTAGCGGCCATATTCTGTATCCTTTGTAGCTTTAGGACCAGAGTCTTCGGGGCACCCAGAAGTAGTGCGTTGCAGTAGTCAATCCTGCTAAGAATGGAACTACGCACTACCTCAGCTCTGGAGCCCCGTGGGAGAAGTGGCAAGATTTTCCGTAGAGCACGGAGCAAACCCATACATGTTGCTGCCGTTTTGTTTACGGAGGCATCGAGCTGCAAATTGGGTTCGAATAGAACTCCCAGGTTGCGAGCTGAATCTGCCGCCTCCACCGAGCCCGGGATGGACACTGGCCAAAAATCGGCCGGTAGTGTACGGGGGTCCAAGGAGCAGTAGAGTACCTCCGTTTTTGACCCGTTGAATTGCAACGCATTGGCTCGCAGCCATGCTGCTGTGGCTGCCATACAACGGTGAAAGGCATCCCTTGAAATGGACTCAGAACCCTCAAATGAAAAGATCAACTGAGTGTCATCGGCATAGTTGACAACATATATGCCGAATGACTTTATCAGTGCTATCAAGGGACGGAGATATATATTAAATAGGATCGGGCTAATTGCCGATCCTTGAGGGACTCCCTGTTTCACCCGCCTAGTGGCTGATCGAAAAGGTGGTAGTGCCACGGCTTGTTGTCGGTTGTCCAGATAGGACGTGAGCCAGTCTAGGGCCAGACCGCACACTCCCGCACTCCGAAGACGGCCAAGTAGTACTTCATGGTCCACCGTGTCGAACGCGGCCGACATGTCAAGTAGCACCAAGAATGCAGACTTGCCCTTGTCGACTCGCGTTCGCAGATCGTCCAACACGGTGACCAAGGCCGTCTCGGTGCCGTGCGCTGGCCTGAAGCCAAATTGTGCAGCATCCAGACACAGATTTGTTTCTAGGAAGTTGGATAAGGCTCTTGTGACCCATCTCTCGAGGATTTTTATCGCAAATGGTAATAGCGAAATTGGCCTGTAATTAGCCGCGCAGAGAGGGTCCAGAGAAGCCTTTTTCAACAGAGGTGTTACAATAGCCAACTTCCAGCTGTGATTGACAGCAGATGGAGTGCAACGGCGGGAAAAGCTCCTCTTGAAAAGCCTTCCAGATCTTATGAGGCATTGGATCCAGCGGTGATCCTGACGATACACTGCTTGCCAGGATAACAAATTCCTCTAACGAGGGAACGGGAAAGCTGGACAACTGAGGCATACCTTCCTTGTTAGGTGCCCAATTGGAGTCCAGGTTGTCAGACGGGTCCAAAGGAGAGACTGCGGGTGTTGCAGATTGTTCAGAATTTTTGAGTCCAGTCAGAATAGTCCTGATTTTCTCCTCAAATGCAAGGGCCAGCGAGTTGCACAGTGTCTGCGAGGCCGGGATAGTAGACGCCATGCAAGGCGGGTCAGACAGAGTCTTGACCAATCTAAACAGGGTCTGAGATTTGTTAGAGGCCTTCGCCAGAGTGTCTTCCAAAAACTTGGCTTTTGCGGTTCTTAACTGGGCCTTGTATTCGTGCAAGGCTGCTTTATAAGCCGCCTTATCCTGCTCCCTGTATCCTCTCCTCCATGTACGCCCCAATTCTTCGCTGAACCAGGCATTTAGGCCCCTGGGCAAGGGGGGGGGATCAGCCCTGCATTAGTGTAGTGACACCCGTCTTGGCCCGCTGGTGAAGAAATCAACCGCTGCCTAAGGGGAAGAGTTCTGACAACCTTTTAGTTTCAGGAAGATATTGACTTTTTACTCTAAGATGGAAAAGAAGAAGATTCTTTGCGCAACAGGCTTTATTATTACAGTAGCTATTGTTGGTATAGCTACATGGTTTGTTGAGGATGTGACTCCTGCCCGGGAGTTGCTTGTTTTGACTACTCCAGTGCCTGAGGAGCACTACTTTTATACACTTCCGTATCAAGAACTGAAGCATCGTCAGTCTTATTTGAATAACACTTTCATTCAGATGTTGCATCATACCCACGTTGCCACGAATGCTACGAACTGTTGGATATGTGGTATGATGCCAGCTCATCAGAAGAAAGGAGGAACGCCATTCATACCTCTTCCTTTTTCTCATAATGGCTCCTGTAGAGCATGGTACACTTTGCTTTTTGCCACACGGAAACCTACAGTGGGACGATTACTTTTCAGACTTAATAGGGAATGTCATCAAGATAAGGATGGCTATCCACAAGCGAATGGGACAATATGGGAATGGGAAGAATATCGACCGGACAATGAATCGATTCCCTACATCTTCACAAACACCAGAGACACTACAGGACAAGAGCCCTTTGTGATTCAAGTGGCGCAAGCTCAAGCGGACTTGTGTGTCCAGAGTGTAGGTCATATTCCTGTCGGTGTTAGTGACTGTATCATCATCCTGAATATTGATGGATTGAATAACAGTACTTTCTTGGCATCCCATAACACATACTTTGTATGTGGGAATAAAGTTTATTATCGCTTACCGGCCGGTTGGTCCGGAGTATGTTATGTAGCGTTTTTATTACCTCCTGTATTCTTAGCACCTGCATCTTATCATAAGGATTTAAAGCTGATGAACAATGTAACTGTAAATAGGTATAAACGCACTCTATCTATTGATGATGTTGATCAAACTGATACGAGTTTGCAACAGTATATTGATTTTAACTTAGGATTGTTTTTCTTTGTTGGAGCTGCCCTAAATAGTAGGAAGGTTCGAAGATTGACAAGAGTCGTAGAAGCTGTGACGAATCAGACCGCTGCTGCTCTTGGGAATCTTACGGAAGAATTGCAAATTACTAGAATTGTCGCATTACAGAATCGCATGGTATTAGATGTTATGTTAGCTGATAGAGGTGGAGCATGTAAAATTATCGGAAGTAGTTGTTATGTGTTTATTCCTGATCATACGCCATCAGTTTATAGCGCTATTAATAAACTACATAAAATCGCGGCTGAGATCCATACAGAAAATGGCACTTGGTCCTTTTCCGGATGGTTTTGGGCATTGATTACTACATGGGGATGGAAGGTTTTAACTGGTCTCTGTATTATTGTAGCAGTTCTGTTTTCCTGTTGCATCTGTGTCCAATGTGGTCCTTTACTCTGTTCTTTATGTGTGTCATTTTGTATTCCTGATAAGAAAACTATCGCCAATGTCACCCATCAGAAACATTTAACCAAAGAGGTGGAAGAGATGATGAAAATTGACATATTTGATGATTATCCTAATAGGCCGAATGTCTTCAGTAAATGCTGAAAGGGTCGTCTGTTGAAAACTAAAACAGCGATATGATTAAGCATTCACTAAAGACATTAACTCTCCTGCCTTAGGAAATGTCTGTTGTCTTATGTTGACTAATGTCTGGACTCCATTTTGTATTGTCATGTCTCCACGTGCTGTGCACGAGAAGAGTCCTTCCTTCTCGCTAGTTGCTCTTGTAATCTGCCTAGTAACAGTCTATAAATAGTTCCTTTGTCCGTCTGGCGCATGCCCAGACTTGACCACATCTGTTATCAGTTAGTCCTTGCTTGACCATGTTTTCGCGGGCTCAGGAAATTGGTTACTCCGCCCACATATTGGTTCTGTATCGAAAATGTCCTTAAAAGGTAAAGAACTTTGCCTCATGATGTATCCACCCACTTATGAGCCCCTCTGTTGTGTATAAAAGGGGACAGTGTACGCAAGTTCTTTGTACTACTCTATGCAATACTGAAGAGTGTTGTATAGGTTGTAGGACCACCCTTAAGGGTTAATAAACTTTGTCTTTGTATTTGCAGCTTCCGTGCCAACTTCCTTCTAACCTTTGTTACAGGAGAGCAAACCCTTGTATTCTGCGGGCCTAGCTGGGGCTTGTATTCTTCACTTTCTGGCAACTTTCCGGAGCAAAACAGGTTTTGCAGTTTAAATCAAAGTCAAAATTAACATTTTAAACTGGGTTGTGGAACTATGGGATACAAGCCTATTGCAAAATGTACGTAAATCCTCCTTACAGTTGTTTACACCAGGGCCAAACATCAAGGCTGACATTTGGCCTCCAAATAATCATTGAAGGTTTATGATATGACTTGTGTCTGAGTCATTTTAGCCCCTGGACTCTTCTAGTACCTCCTGTCCCACACATGAAGGCCCTGAAATGTATTTGGCTTCAGAGTTTGCCGCAGAATTATATGGTGTACATAGTCTGCAGCTTAAGACCAGTGTATAATATATCAATGATTCTCCCTAGACTATAGCAGATACTGCTGACGACTCTTGACATTTCAAGTACTAAATAGCTGTTAATTAGCAAAAGTACTGCACTAGAGTCTCAGTTATGAAGGAAACAGCAATCTCATTGTGCCTATCCCAGCTGAAAAAGAAATGACCACAACAGACATTAATGTTTGTGTGTGTGTGTGTGTGTGTGTGTGCATGTTTGTTTGGGCATGTGTGTTTGTGTGCATTTGTGTGTGTGTCTGTACACATGAGTGTCTGTGTGTCGAGTATCTCTGTGTGTGAACAAATGTGTGCATGTGGTTGTCTGTGTTTGTGTGTCCGGTTATCTGTGTGTATGGATATTTGTCTGGCAGTTTGTTATGTTTTAGTCTGTCTGTGTGGGTGTGTTTTTTGGGTGTATTGTGGCTGTGTGTGTAAGTGTTGTATGTGAGAGTGAGTGTTATGTTATGAGAATTTGTAGAGCAAGGCTATTCACGCATGGAGGTATCTGTAGTGTCATGTGAGCTAGTAATAACAGAAATCTTTTGGCATCTGATGGACTCTGTAGAACTGTGACGGAAATGTTTGAGTATAGTGAAGTAAAGAGTGTTGAGCTTGTGGTTACACGCCAAAGAATAAAGATTCAATATACTAAGCTCCGTGTGGGGCATAGTCATTTGTGTATATCCAGTCTGGGGAGGAAACTACAACAGGTGACGAGATAGGGGATCAGTAATCCGAAAATTAACAGGGCTCTCCCTGAGAGTTTGCCGTGTTCCAGAAAAGTGCTTGTGCATGCTGCGTGTGCCTCAAGGGTAGTGCGAAAACAACATTTGGGGTATGTGGAGTCAAAGCACAACTGCAGCCTGTGTAAATCAGTTGAAGATAATGAAAACTTCACTGAGAAGTCTGCACATCATTGGCCAAGAACCTGCTGGTTAGGCTGTCAAAAGAGGTATCGCTTTAAATATGCAACTTAAAGCTATACATCATACGGAGTAATAACGCTAAAGGGTGATACAAACGGGTTTTAAAAGAGCAAAAAATTGCATTAGCAAATTGCAAGATAAAGCTGTGATCAGAAGCTCTGCGGGGCAGAGATCAACCAGGTGTCAGACAGTACAAAGAGACGCCTAAAGGCAAAGCAAGTCAAATAGAGGAATCGGTCCTCTGCTTACCAGAACTGAGTAATGAGAGTCATCATACCACAGCATTGGGTGTTGTGATACCTGAGGAAGTACCCGGGTTGTGTTAACAGAGTTATCCATATATGTAGCAGCACTTCTCCAAAACTGCTGGGTGGCATCTCAGACCAACTCCAAAGGTCTCCAGAAAAGTACAGGGCCCCCATGGAGACCAAGAGGGAGTTCATGGTTCCATAGACTGTCCAAGATGACACAGAGGCCAGCACACACCAGGGCCTTAGAAATGGTATGGATCAAGCAAGTCCTAGCGGACAGCAGAGAGCAGACAGTGTCAGAGGGAACTCCTCCCTCTGTGTCAGCCAATTGCATAAATGGTTACAATGCCTCCCAGGGGCGGCTGGTGGATTTTGAAACTGGTGGTGAAAAAATGTGTACCTTTGTACAATGCGCGAGCGAGCGAAGCGAGCGAGCCCAAACTGAAAATTTTGCAAAAAATGTATTCAAATGGTGGGTTTTACACCCCATATTTACTGTAAATTTTTGCAAAAACGGGATCCAAATATAGCATTTTAAAGCACAAGTGTGAAGAAAACATTACAAACATATCAAAAATGTTCCCAATCCTCTAACTGTTCTGCTTGCAAAACGACCCCCAAGCCAAGCACACACAGCCAATGGGAAGAGGCCCTCTAAGTGTTTTCTACCTGACACACATCTCTTCCTCTTTACTGAATTGGTTAATGAAGTCATCAAGGCTCACACCATTGGTAAGACCGTACATTGCAAATACTTTGAAAATTAGATGGCGAAAGAGATCCATCCCAGGATTGCAGTTCATCCTTGATTTTTTTAAGATTAGCCAGACAAACAGAAATTATATTTCAGCAAACTGTGTTTATTTTGCAAAATATAGCATTTATATACTATAAATGTACACTGACAGAAAGTCCACATAACAGAAATTGAGGTGCAAAACATACAAACCTGACGACAAGATTTTGGGTGGAAAGCAAAGATATACTGAAAAAGACAGATATGGTTTATAAAGTGTTTCAAAATTTACAATAGAGAAAAAGGAGTTAACACAATAAGTTTAATTTTTAAATTGAAACATAAATAATAAAACATATAAATGTAGAGCATTACAAGAAAAAAAATAAGGGACTGAAATGCTCTATGTCCAAAAAGTCAGGGCACGCTGCCAATGCAGCAGAATTCAAGGGTGCGCAATTGCGCAGACCTAAACGTTGCAGCTGGCACTAAGTGCTGCGCAGCTGTGAAAGTATGGGCAAAGGAGTGCATCTCACGCCTAACTCGAAAGACAGGCCCTCCAAAGACAGAATGGCCTAAACGATGCAGCTACCCACTACTTGCTGGGCAGCTGTGAAGATTAAATGAAGGCCTGGGCTCTCACTGGGCCCTTGGAATCAACGTGCGAAATGTTGCAGCTGCACGTGCTGGTGCGGTGCAGCTGTGAATAGGGAAAGGGGCCCTGGCACCACTGTGCCCTCGGGGCCACCACTGGGGCTTTTTAAATCACATTGCCCCCCTCCCGCTGGAGCACAAAGGCTCTCCAAACAAGATGCCCCCAAATCGTGGCAGCTGCCCTCTAGCAAGCGGGGCAGCTGTAAGTGAAAATAGGGGCCCGGCACTACGGTGCCCTCTGGCCCCCACGGGGCTTGTAAATAAACTTGCCCAACGTTGGAGCGACCCGCTGCCAGGTGGGGCCGCTCATATAATGTGCCTCGAACTGGCACCAACTAAAGCTGGCACTCGCAGTGCCTTGGGGGTGCAACACTGTGCCTCACAAGGCACCATAACAAGGATGAAGCTCCTACTCACCGGGGCTTGCGTGGGGACTCTGCTCCTCTCTTCCCGGTCTCCTCTTCACCCGGTCCCTCTTCTGGTACTGGGACTTCACCAGGGCTACACACGCGGGGCTCTCTCTCCGCTTGGGAGAGCCCTGCCTGGAATCCGGCCCCCTGTTGTGGCACGCCGGGCTCCCTCTTCATCACAGGAGCCCCGGAGGGTAAACGGTACAGGCGCTGCCTACCCCGGCCGCTTCTGGGTTGCCTTCCCCGTTTCTCCAGCTACCGGGGGAAGGCGGAAATGGAGCCCATGAGGCTCCGCCCCACGTCAGGCAGCCTCGCCTGACTTCCGGGTCACAGCAAGAGTGGCCCAGAGAGGAATGCTTAAGCGGCTCGGGCCACAGCGGTGAAACGCGTGGTGGGCCCCCGCAGTTAAAAAAAACATAAAGATAAAGTCGACAATGAGGGTAGGCTCCCTCTCGATTTAGAATGCAAAGAGGGGTGGGCTCCCGCCATTTAAATAAAAGTATGAGCGGGGTAGGCACCCGCAATTCCGGCACCACGGGGGAATCCCTACAACGGAGATTCCCTCTATGACAGCAGCTGAGAGCTGCGGAGCATACACGCTCCTCTTCTTGGCAAAATAAAAATAAAGCGCTCACAGGGCGCTAGAAGCACCAAAAGTCCCGAAGGTCCTGGGGGATGATAAGAAGAGCCCCAGGGTCCAAACAAAAAGGTCTTCCAGGTCCAGGGGGGCTAGGCAGGGCTCAGGGAGGCAAGACCTCATGGCAGCCCCCCCCCCACCCCCCGGGCCCCAGCAGAAGCATGCCCCCAGCAGGAACAGCACACCAATAACTGAACATTTTCATGGGGTCACAGCCCCTATATTTATAGTACATTTCCCTTTGTGTAAAACTGCAGGGCATGGGGGAACGAGGGGGGATTTGGAGCACTTTGTTTTGCCCAGCTCCTCTGCCCTTTGTCAGGTGGGGGCTCAGGGATCAGACACACCACAGGGGGCGGAGCCAGCATTGTGCAGGCTGGGCACAGTCCTATTCAGAGTCGGGGGATTTCTCCTCCCACCACTCTCAGCTCAGGTGTCCCATTCAGCCTAGTGCTGACTCACCCTGCCCCTCCTGGAGCCACCCACACCTCTCAGCTCCTGTCACTCACAAGCCAGACATGCAATTCACATCAGGCAGGCAGACACACAGCACACAGAAATGCCAACTTCTAAAAGTGGCATTTCTAAAATAACCACAATGAATCTGCGCACACCATTGCACAGCATTTATTCACACAATTTCAGACATACCAGACTTGACCACACTGCTCAGCGCACGCACTTTACACTGGACCACAGTGCTAAAGTGTCCAGAGGCCTGAAACCACTACCACCATGTCAGAGCTGAAGGCAAAAAGTTCAGGGGTGAACCTGCCTAGAAGGGCCAAGTCCAACAGGAGTCAAGCTCCTTATTTTAATTTCTATTCAGTGGCAGCTTCTTATTCGCCTTAAAGGTATCTTCTGGTCGGGGCATGGGTGAGTTAAACTCAGAGCAGCAGGCTGCACTGAGCCAGAAGTGGGGGGCTCTTCAAGGTGATGACACGGGACCCCCCACTCGAGATTTCCTAGATGACCCCTGCAGCCATCAATCACCGGTTCCCAGAGAACACTGCAAAGGTCCTACAGCACATGAAAAATACATCTATTAGACGTCAACACAATAGCCCCTCCCCCACTCACCCCACTGTCCACGTTCACTACCTCTCTGCGGCACATAAAACTGCTCAAATCTCCCACGACTCTTGTTCTAAGCCCATGTGATTCCTTCATCTGTAGGGGAGACATGTCTGCCTGATGCATGGGGTCAAAAAACATACTGAAAATATCCCCTGCCGATCAAATGCCTGATTTTAAAATAATTTGTAACTGGCCTATACATATTTGTTTAGTTCCAATAATTCGCCGTGCACTTGTGATTGCAATATTTCTGATGCGTAGTTATCACACTTGTATGTGGCTTTTCCAGACTCATTTATTTCTTTATTTGCAGCTGACAGTGTTTCACTCCAACGCCTGCCTCCACTCTTTCTGCTTTCCATAGGCCGGCGTTGTGGATAAAAGTAAAATGCAATGGAACGTGTTTTACATTCCAGAGCAGCGTGAAATGTAGTGTATTTGTGTCGGTCACAGACTGGTGCCGAGCATCCCCAGCTTTGTCTGATTAACCCGTTTTACCGCCTCCTCACAAGTCAAGGTTCACTAGTGCGAGTTTAATCCTCACTCGGGCGGCGAAGCCTCTTCTCTGTTCGTGTCTGTAAGGATCTAAGCTTCTCCTGTGTGCTCACAGGTCCACAGGCCTCATATGCATGACCCAGCCCCCCCCCCGAATGGTGGGGGTTTGGGCCCGTACAGACCTGGGTAAGACACCTTTTAGTGAAAAACCAATTATGTGAATTAACAGATGCTTGTTGTGAAACAGTTAATAATAGGGATTTTTTTTTTTTTAAATCAAACATGAATAAAAAAAAATGGACCTGCAGGTAACTAAGTATTTTCTGTTTAATGTATCTGAACTGTGCGGTGTGCGGAGTAGCAGAAAGCAAACGTTAACAAGCATTTGCAATGCAATCGGTCTCGCCTTTGGGACCTTCTTTTTTTGCATCTTTTATATAGCGCGAACTCGACCCGAAGGTATTGGAGCGCTTTACATAGCACCTTATTTACATTACACATTCAGCCTCAGGCACGGGGAGATTAAGTGATCTGCCAAGAATCACTGGATGTGGACGCGACCTCGAGGGCGAGGCTCGAACCCTGGTTTCCTTGCACCAAAGTTGGCAGTTTAAGCCGACGGCCCGCATTTTTAGCCATGCAGCACATTATCGCATGCCACTGTAACGTCGGCGCATTGATAACATACATGGGATATCACAGGCCTGCCACGTGGCGGGTGGGAAAGGATTACTGGGAAAGATGGCTCAGCGAGTTACACAAATATAGAAGTAGCCAATAAGCGCCGCAACTGATACATAGGTTTTGCTGCTTAACCTTATATATGGATGAAAGTCCCAGTCAGCCGTGCTAATAAATATTTAAGGAATAATGGTAGTTTTACATGAGTGCCACCTGCCTCTATGGTGCATCGCTGCCCAGAAGCTTTTAAACAGTTTGAGCTCAGCTAGCAAAAACCGCACCGCAGAGATGTCCTAGTTGTGTTGCATTTCTAGCGAGCTGGCAGGGCTGGGGCAGGCATTTGCTATTGTTTCTTATACTAGCACTCTGAGTATTTCCTGGAATCTACTGTTTCACACAAAGGGAAGGGGACGCAAGTGAACTGACAACATCTTCATTCGTTTTTCTATCAGCTTGTTCACTCTTGCTTTTTTCAGTGATTTTTTTTCTTTCTTGAAGCCTTGACATCTGTGGGCTACCACATCCGATCCGACTGAAGGATGAACTTCCTCATCACACCTAGGCTGCCAGCATCAGCATGTCTACGGAGGTCCCCGGGCCCTCCCTTGGCAGGGTTAGATTCAAGGGTGCTGACATGCCATTGCCAACCCTCCCGATTCAGGCGGGAGAGGGGAGACTACCGATTTCAAGGCTAGTCTCCCGCCTCCCGATTCCTGCAAAAACCCAATTCCTCGGGGGCACAACACTTGCATCACCCTCGCTCTCTCTGCCATTGCGCTCCATGCTTCGGAAAGGTACAAAAAAAACGTGCATTTGCGTTTCAAATGTCCGGACCGGTCCCGCAGCAGCACACGACCAAAGCCCATACATGAGAGTAACTAACCCGATTCAAGGCCCCAATCTCCCGATTTTTTTGTTTTTTAATCTCCCACTTTGCTTTCTGTTCTGAAATGTTGGCATGTATGCCACACACACCAGATGCCCTCCGTTGTTTGGGTTCATTGATTGCACGGCCATACTCGCTTCGCTTGATCGCTTCTCACTTTCACTTTCTCTGAATTTGATGACAGACTGACTTACCCGTTACCGACGACGACGACGTGATGATGCCATGCTCGACTTGGCTGGCTCGATCGATGTTCTCAAGCCGGCTCCTCGTCCACTCGTCGTTACCAAGAAGATGACTGCAGCAGTGCACAGCGTGGCAATACCAATGTGAGAGCATGCATGCACAACAAGCCCAAACTGGAAAATTCTGGAATTGGTCTTTCGACTCCTCCCCCAGACCCCAGCAAACCAATCACTTGAACAACAACAACTGTTGCTGGGTCTGGTGGAGGAGACAAAGGCCACTGCCACACCCCCACAAACTCTAAGCCTGCCGGAATGCTCCACCCTCGGCCATTGGAATTAATGGAGGGCCTCCAGCTCCGCCCTGGGCCAAGGGAATAACGCCCAAAATCGAAATGCTATTCTGCTAGTTAGACACAGGCTGCACCCACCAGTGTGTTGTCACTGCCCTGCTTTCTGGCTCTAGGTCGAAGAAATCTTCGCCCAGCCAAAAGCATGTGCAGCAGACACTGCAGAGCAAAGGCCATACCCCCACACCCCCTAAAGAAAACCCCAATTTTGTACATGTTTGTTCACTGACACTAGCAGCCAGCACAATTTATTCCTAGCTGCTCAGTGTTTTTCAACAGGCAATTTTTTGTCCCCCAGGGTGGGAGGGCGACGCCCATCTCGCCCCTATGCACCAGCCTCCCCTGATGCCCCCCTTTCTTGAAACCACCACCACCATTCGATACCACCAAAAAGCTGAATATTGGCAACAGATGGACTGCTAGGATAGAGACGCTTAATGATTTCATTGATGCACTAGAAGAAGCAGATAGCAAGAAGATTAATAAATACCTTATGAATCTAGCTGGTGGATGTGTAAAATAAGTCATAAAGAAATTTCCGCGAGTTGACAAAATTACATATTGTCGATTCCAAGAAACCTTGAATCTCAAGTTCAATTCAATGCCGAATGCAGATTATGAAAGGTACATTTTCAGTCAAGAACGACAAAACGTTGGTGAAACCTGGATATGGTCATCAAAAATTGTAAGTTAAATTAATTTAATGATGAGGAAGCTCTATGTCTCAGAGTTATTGATGGATACCTCTTAAATTAATTTGGACAACGAATGCTGAGAGAAACTCTTAGACTCGAGCAAGTTCTCATGGTTGCCAGAGCTGAAGAGCTGCTGACATGGAGGCCAGAGGTGCCCAGAGTGAGTCAGTCATGAACATGAAAAGTAAGCCAAAGCACAAGACAGAGGGACACAGGAGATGTCTCCACAGAATATATTTTTTGTTTCAGGTGTGGATGTTTGTTTCCCCGGTAAGGTAAATGTCCCGCCCCTGGAAAGATCTGCAAAAGCTGTGTGAAGGAGAACCATTTGTAACAGTTTGCAAAGCGAAGGAAAAAGTAAGTGCATCACGGCGCGAAGACAAAATGGCTGCCTGAGCACTTCAGAAGCGATGATCGAAGCACTCTCACAAGGACAAGTGACCATACCAATTGAGGGAAATTGACACCAAATGAAGTAAATTGTCAGTTAAATCATCATCACTAAGTTCTTCAGTATCAACATCAACTGAAAGTGAAGACAATGGTTGTGCAATGTCAATGTTTAACTAAGACAAATGTGCACGTTTGCACATGTTAGATTGGTTGCTTGTGAAGAAAAATACAATTCACAGAAAAGTTATATACGAAAGCACCAAAGTCATTCAAACAATGTGCAAAGATTACACTAAAGGCAATTGGTTGCTTAATAGCTTTTATAATCAACAGTGGTGTGTAGAGAAACGTAATACCTGAGGAGGAATAAAATGAAGTATTTCCAGTGCAACAACTTATGGCATCAAAAACTAAAGTGCTTTCATGGGCTGCATCAACACCATTAAAAATTCAAGGTTTATTTGTAGCAATGATGAACACAAGAAAACTAGAATACAAGCACCTGTTCATGTACTTCAAGTTATGGAATTAAGTGCCTTTTTGCTCAGTTGCAGCACAGCGACTGATGTGGGACTGATATCAGTAAACTTTAACATGAATGCTCATCACAAAATAGTAAGTCAGTTCCCTTCATTGTTTCATGGGTTGAGAATACTCCAGACCATGAAGATAGAATTACAATTTAATGAGGATGTCCGTCAAAGACACAAACACATTGTATTTCATTTATGAGGAAGCTGCTGAAAGAAACCTTGTATCACTGCTCAAACATGATATCATTGAACATTCCACGTCCTGGTTTTCTCCCATAGTAGTATGGCCTAAAAAGGACAGTGAAGGAGCTGCAAACATCTGCATTGACATGCGTCCAGCAAACAAGGCATTTGAACGAGAATGGTATCCAGGCATGCACATTGCCGACATGATAACTGAATTGAATTGTGGGAAGGTCTTCTCTTGCCTTGATTTGAATAAAGGGTATCATCAGCTGGAACTTGAGGAGAGCTGCAGGCACATTACAACATTTTCTACAATATTGGTCTGTTCTAGTACAAAAGACTAAGAGGCATATAACCAAGGGCAGTATCGCCGCTTTAGCGGCACTTTTAACCGCTAAAGCGGTGATACTAATATCGCCCTATCACCAAGGCGGCGCTAACATGCATTTGCGCATGTTAGCAGCCGAAATATTAACGCAAAGCATCTCAGCGATATACATCGCTAATGAGATGCAAAGTAGGCGGTGCCATCGTGAAACACCATGAAAACAGTCGCTAACACGACTACCTCCCATTATTAATGCGGCCGCAAACCCGATGATAAAAGTCGCGCTAGCTGCGATTATCGCTGGTTCCTAACGCCTGCTTGAAATCTGACTTAGCCATCTCTTCCAATGGGAGGTGGATTGTCAGCCTGAGACCACCTTGGCTTATTACCAAGGATTTCACTATCGCTGACATTTCATCGCTGGATTTCCAGCAATAGGCATTTCGCCACTATCGCTGGATTTTTTTGTCGCATTGGAGATACGCATTGCAATAACGCGCTATCTCTGCGATGAAAACCAGCGCTAGCCGGCGGTAAAAAAATGACCGCTAAGCGCGCTTTGCGATATTTATCGCAAAGCGTTGCTAATATGCCCCTTAGTTGTGCTGTGTCATCAGCTGCAGAGCTGTTTCAAGATTTCATTCCATGTATCATACAGCCTGTTATGAATGTGTTTAATTATAGTGATGACATATTGGTTTCAGGAGCTACACAGAAGTAACATGATAATGCTCTCAAACAAGTGTGCCATTTGCTCGCTTATATAGATTTAACTTTGAATGCTGAGAAATGTGAGTTCCATGAGACAAAGTTAAAATTCATTGGCCATATCTTTTCTGCTGGGGTATGACACCTGATCCAGCTAAAGTGTACGGGTTACCAACTACCAGTCCTTCAGAAGATGCTCCCGTGTTTTGTTCATTCCCTGGCATGGCTAGCTACTGTTTAAGATACATTCAAGAGTTCAACATCATTGTTTCCCCCATCTCATCCTCTCTTGTTTTCTTATACATATTTTCCTTCCATTCTTCCAGTTCTGTATCTCCCATTTCTTTTTCCTTGGTCTCTTTCTCTCTTTTCTTGGCAACTTCTCTTTTTATTTTATTTCGCAACTTTCTTCTTTTTACACACACACAGCCTAATCTCACAATCAATATAAGTATTACTACACACGTCACTGGCATTAGAATCTTACCTATAAATGAACGACCTATTTTTGTTAAGAAGTTTTTTATAGCAGAAAACCCTTTACCAATCCTTTCCCAAACACTTTCAACCTCCAATGAAGCAATTTCCTCATGCAAATCTGTTATATTCTTAATATATTTCTTTAAACTTTTGCTTTCGTCAGGAATGTAAGTACAACAATGTTGCACCTTCAGCATTCCGCAGACTCCTCCCTCTTTTGCCAAAATAATATCAAGGGCAAATTGCATCACCATGGCTCTCATGGCAACCATTTTGGTATTCACAAGTAAGAATCCTCCAGCAGTGCTTGTCGATAAGCGAAACTCTGGGTGCTTCCTGTGCGGTCTGATTTCCTCATCTCAATGAGAGAGTTGAAAGATAATTGAAGGCCTGTCATCTATGCAACTGCCTTTCATCAAAAAACCCTCAACACACCTTAAACATGCCAGAGTTGTCAAAGCATGGTTGGGAAAGAAGTGAGGTTAGCTTTTTCAGTCCTCTTGACAATGATGGTGATTGTTGATGAATGCTGCTGTTTTTTATTGATAGAAGATCTCTCATCTATCACTCAAGAAAGAGTCATTGTGAGATAAGATGGCATCTTCGTGCCATGGGGTGTTCCTACAATCTCAAAATGTTACAACAGCCCACCTTTCAATAGTTGAGAGTTCAGACACTTTCTCAGTCATCTTAATGTGAAGCATCAGAAGAGCACAACTCTTTTACCACAGGTCAATGACATTGTTGAATGTTTCATGAGAACTCTTAAGAAAGCTATTCAGCATGCTATATTGGAAAACCTCAACCTTAAAAGTGTCTTGCATTCTACTCTTTGAGCTTATCGTATGACCCCTCACTCAACCACATGTGAAAGCCCGGCGAATTTGATGTTCCATAGAGCCATGATGACCAAGCTACCTCAATGGACCAACAGAAGACCAACTACTGAGGAAGAAACCTCTATGAAAGAGTTGGATCATAAAAGGAAAATTAAGGCCTAAGCAGACAAGCGTGGACATGCAAAAGAGGTTATGTTCACTGGAGGAGATCGAGTGCTTCTTTGTCAGACTAAAAACAGAAATCGTATGATCCCTTCGATGCTGACTCATTTCATGTTATGACCAGCAAAGGACACATGGAGACTGTCCAATGTCCTAGGAAGTCCATTATGTGAGATTCCTCGCACTTCCAACATGTGGCTCATATCTCGTCAGGCATTGATGACAATGTAGAGACTGAATCTGAAAGGACAATTGAAAACCCCTGACTGCTGTTATTCCTACATACCCAACGCAGATCATAGACACTTTGACTACCTGTCCCCAGTTTCTGAAGACACGGTCAGGACATTTGATCAGAGCACTATGAAGACTCATTGAAGAACTATGATTGTATATATCTGTAAAAAATAGCCATTTTTTACTTAACAGAGGGGAAGATGAAGTGTTGTGTGAGTTAGCAATGACAGAACCCTTTTGGCTCCTGATGGGCTATGTAGAACTGTGACAAAAGAGTGTAGTGAAGTGAATGCTGGTTTAGAATGTTGATTTTGTGGTTACACGCCAAAGAATAAAGATATGATATACTAAGCCCCATGTGTGGTGTAGTAATTAGTGGGTACCCAGTCTGGGGAGGACACTACAGTATCAAGATGCTGAGTACGGCAGGCATGAGGGGTGGAGATCATGCCTGCTCCATCTGGAAGAGCCATGTCTCGAGGTTCCTTCGAAAGTCCATGAGGGAGGGGAAGGTTCTGAGATTTTTCAGGAGGATATTCCATGTCTTGGCTGTGAGGTATGAGGAGCGTCTTCCGTTTCTGGTCTTCATGATGTGAGGGAGGTGTGTTGTTGCCTGGGACGAAGATCAAACGTGTCTGGTGGGTTGGTAGAAGTTGAGGCAGTGGTTGTGGAAAGCTTGACTCCTAGATACACATAGGCCGGCACTTCTTGAGGATACAGTGATTAATCTAGATCAATTGTTTTTTATGGTTTACTTCCAGCTCATTATCCTCTGCCTATGAACCGAGGTAGCTTAATATTCTCTTTACGCCTATTCTGGTGTTTGTAAGAAGTAACAGATTGTCAGCACACATGATGTTTGACAATTGTTGACCACCTAGGATTGGGCGAGGGATGTTTGCCCATCCAGTTCCACGGAGAATTCCGCAAGTCGCTGTAACAACTTGCATGGTAAATTAAGGCATGGTAACTTCGCAGTCTGGGTAGTGACTGCAGGGTAAATGCATATGGGGTTCCATCATACAAACCTCAAAAATACCTTGTACTGCTGAATGATCAGTGTAGTAGGGTCTAGGCCACTAAATTGGGCTTGGGTGCTTAGAGAGACTAGCATGTCTATAAAACAGCTTTGCCCTGAGTGAAGACTAGGCACAGTAGGGACTTGCCAGCCAACGAGTCTTCCTTGTCGGTATTAAGGGGCTTCTCTTTAAATACCTCAGCACACAGGGCCTCCTGCACATTGAAGAGGCTTGCCCATCTAAAGGGGGTGTGTCTCTAGAAGGACTGACCTCTCCATCACTGGGTTGTGCAGAAGGAAAAATGAGTATGTAGTAGGGGCTTCCCACGCTAAGGAGTTTGGGTATCTGAAGGGACTTGCCTTCCTATGAAGATCTGCGCATAGAGTAAACTTTGTACATAGCAGGCACTTCACTATGTATTAGGGCTTAATTGTGTGGATGCACTACCCTTGCTCAGCGGAAAAGGGCATATTCACATATCCTTCAATGCATCACAGACCCATCATAACGCTCATTCATTCATACACTCATTCATTGGTGGGGCCCATAACACCAACACTCATTCTTCACACTGGAAATCTGCACACAGGAGGATAGAAGCGCTGGACATGTGGGGGTACCTTATTACCTATAGGAAAGGATATTCATTACAGTATATACATATTTACATCAGTACCTATAGAATCCTAACCTTAACATCAAGGCACTTCACCACTTGGTCGACGGACCAATTAGTTGGACTGGCTGATGGTCATTTAGAACCAGCTAAAACACATTTAAAGCTTCGGAACCTTTAATCAATACCTCATTTAAAGAATCACAAACTCATTTTTCTGTTAATCAATGTTTAGTTTATCTAATTAATTTGCTTTCATTTGCATAATCAACATTTTAGTCAACACAAAGTTCAAATTTGATTATTCAGCACAAATTAGCATGACAATTATATTTACCTAAATCTTGATATCTGTGACCATTTCTCAAACGCTGTCAGTCCTGCATAAATCAAATCCCTTCGGGTGAAATCGTTCCAATCGAATGCAGGCTAATACCTAAATAAGTCCGGAAAAAGTTATTTTCGCTCGGCACGACACAGTCCCAAAGATATCCAAAGAACCAGGCAATCGTGCAAGCAAATCGATCAACAGCTACCAACGCAAATTCGGGACCCCCTTCTGGAACGCATACACCCCTCCTCTAAGGTTCCCCTTTTATAGTAAATTCTAGGATAACCTGCAACATTTTCTAAAATCGAAACACTCTGATTGGCTAAGCCCCTCAAATTTGTAATATGGGACGTTGTTCCCAGGTTTTCTTGGTTCTCAGGGAATCGAATATGCCATCCTTTGGCTTGTACAGTTCTCACGCGAAAAGTTCCGAAGTATCAACATGTTGACCTCTGAGTATAGGTTGTCATTATCTTTTCTGTCATTCACACTAGCTAAATACTGGCAATCCTCCACGTTCCTATCCTTGACGAGGAACACAGTGCCCAAATGGAAGGACACCTGGAGATCTTCAGAGCCATCCGAGTCTGCGCAGTAGACATCGCGCTCACATGACGGTGGCCACTTCAGAACCCCATTTTGAATATCGCGGCCTAGTAGGCCCGAATGCCAACTTAAGCAAAGCAAACATAAAAAGTAATTAATAGACGGAAATGAAGATTCTAATGTTTAACCCACACTAATCCCAATATGTATTAGTAGTTTCCTAGTTAACATTTAAAGCAATAATACTCACCATTCGGCAATATCAGGAACGCAAACCATTACAAAAGCAACATAAATCATGCAATTTTCTATATCAACACATTCTACAATTAATATGCGTACCACAGTTAGTCATTAGAATTATTTGCCATGCAATTAGCATTTAGTCCCGCGTGTAATTCGTGTTTATTAAGGTGTAGAGTTGATTAGTCATAACACAGCAAGCAATTAGCACAGGTTAATAATTAAAATGATTACGTAACTAGTGTTTTCATGCAAAATAGAGAAGGTATACAAATGTTTGCTTTACCTGCTCCACCAATCCGCCCTTTGGTGATTTTTAATATCACCACAAATCCCAATAAATTTCCTTTTTTTTTTTTTTTTATGTTTATGGAAATGATTTCTCAGTTCTCTTACTTGGGTTACGTCACATCATTGTTTCCCCCATCTCATCCTCTCTTGTTTTCTTATACATATTTTCCTTCCATTCTTCCAGTTCTATATCTCCCATTTCTCTTTCCTTGGTTTCTTTCTCTCTTTTCTTGGCAACTTCTCTTTTTATTTTATTTCGCAACTTTCTTCTTTTTACACACACACATCCTAATCTCACAATCAATATAAGTATTACTACACACGTCACTGGCATTAGAATCTAACCTATAAATGAACTACCTATTTTTGTTAAGAAGCTTTTTATAGCAGAAAACCCTTTACCAATCCTTTCCCAAACACTTTCAACCTCCAATGGAGCAATTTCCTCATGCAAATCTGTTATATTCTTAATATATTTCTTTAAATGTTTGCTTTCGTCAGGAATGTAAGTACAACAATGTTGCACCTTCATCATTCCGCAGACTCCTCCCTCTTTTGCCAAAATAATATCAAGGGCAAGTCGATTTTGCATCACCATGGCTCTCATTGCAACCATTTTGGTATTCACAAGTAAGAATCCTCCAGCAGTGCTTGTCGATAAGCGATCCACTACTGTTGACAATTTTCTAATTTTATGTGCATTCAGAGATATTCTAACTGCTGGTATCAGTGCTCCAAAAATATCCCCTACAATTTCTGACCAACTTTCCCTCCTTCTGCGTGTTAGTTGTCTACCTATCTCGTGTACACCATCTTTTCCCCTTCCCACATGAAATATTTTCGGGAAGACCAGGCCTAGGTAACATGTGCCATAATAATGGTCCGGTAACCGATAATAAGCTTTGTTCCCACAGATGAAATATAATCCAGGGAATACCGGATGGTTTCCTCCTTTAAATCCCCATCTTCCCATGATTCTATATGTATCATGGCATTCACTCGCACCTATAACATAATTATCGTAAACAGTTTCATTTCTTCTGATACACAATTTCCCTCTCTGAGGCCAATCCTCAGCTGGACTTCTTTCTCCCTTTAAAAGGTTTTCTCTTTCTACGTCCAAGACTATTGAATCTCTCTTCCACCATGTCCAGGAAGGTCTTCCCTTCCTTTCTCAGACTACAAGTAAGATTATTCCTAAACACCTTTTCTAAAGTTAATTCTCTAGAAAATATTCACCTAACGTTTTACTAGGTTTGATCTTATTCAGTTCAGGAACTACAGGTACTTGTGAGAAAACATTATCTACATCAGAATAATGGTATGCTAACTTACCTGTTTTATAAAACAAACTTGCTAGTACACTACATGTTATCCCGGGGGAACAACCTTTACAACGCAACTTTTACAACGCACTACACTTACAACGCAACATCCACTACAATGCATTCCATTACATCGCATGACACTACAACGCATTTTTAAAAGCTACCTTTACAACGCATTCCATTACATCGCATACTACCTTTACAACGCATACTATTACAACGCATAATATTACATTAAAACCCCTACACTATCCAACACTTACCCTACTGTTGCACCCCCTGGAGTTAGAATAGTAATTTTTACCCCTATACTATCCAACACTTACCCTACTGTTGCACCCCCTGGAGTTAGAATAGTAATTTTTACCCCTATACTATCCAACACTTACCCTACTGTTGCACCCCCTGGAGTTAGAATAGTAATTTTTACCCCTATACTATCCAACACTTACCCTACTGTTGCACCCCCTGGAGTTAGAATAGTAATTTTTACCCCTATACTATCCAACACTTACCCTACTGTTGCACCCCCTGGAGTTAGAATAATAATTTTTACCCCTATACTATCCAACACTTACCCTACTGTTGCACCCCCTGGAGTTAGAATAGTAATTTTTACCCCTATACTATCCAACACTTACCCTACTGTTGCACCCCCTGGAGTTAGAATAGTAATTTTTACCCCTATACTATCCAACACTTACCCTACTGTTGCACCCCCTGGAGTTAGAATAGTAATTTTTACCCCTATACTATCCAACACTTACCCTACTGTTGCACCCCCTGGAGTAAGAATAGTAATTTGTACCCCTATACTATCCAATACTTACCTTAAATGCAATTTAATAATATGCGTTGTAATGGTATGCGTTGTAAAGGTATTATGCGATGTAATGGAATGCGTTGTAAAGGTAGTTTTTAAAAATGCGTTGTAGTGTCATGCGATGTAATGGAATGCGTTGTAGTGGATGTTGCATTGTAAAAAATGCGTTGTAAGTGCATGCGTTGTAAAAGTGTGCGTTGTAACGACATACATCCGTTATCCCGTATGTCACAGGAAGGTGATGGTAAGTAACACCCTTGGACACCAATGCAGGTAACTGCATGCAAACATAACAATCTCTAACATCCATAGTTTTCACATATTCATACAATAACTTTGAAAAAATGTTATTAGAAAAATCAGTTATAGACCTATCCTTATGTAAGTCAGTCCTATCTACCAATCTAGTTGCATGAGTACCATAAACCCTTTCTATATTAGTCTTATTCTCTGTGAGATCTTCTAGTTTCTCAAATGTTACTTTAAACAGAATTATTATAGCTAATATACTCCACAGAAGCATTAGTAATCCTATACAACAACAACACACTTTGCACCATCTTCGAAGGAACCCACATGTAGGTTTTCTACCTTCTGTGTTTGTCATTTCGGAAATGATCGGTTTCTTTTGACTTAGCCTCTTTTATTTACAACTAACTTTAGTCTAACCCAAGGCTCTTAGGCGCCTACTTGGTTCCTTTTTTATGTCTTATCCGGGAATTCAATCCCTCTGCATCTTCCTTTTGCCACTTCACTCTGGCATTTGATAGTCTTTGTTCTTGTTTTCTCAATTTAGGTTCAGAATTTCCTGAACATTAGTTTCTTCTCTGATATCAGACAAGATAACTCTCAGGATTTCCGAATCTTCTTCCTCTTCAACCACTCCCTGTACAGTCACATCTAGGCTTTCTTGGCTATCTGCTTCCTTTGGTACTTGAGGAAGTGCCACATACATCCATTCCGGTGACTTATACTTCTGGTTGGGTTTCTTAGTTTGCTTCTTTGTCTTCAAGTGTGTCAGATCAGTGTCTCCCGATTTCATTTGGCTAGACACTTCATTTACTTGTTCTGTTTTTGGTGTTTTCACTCTACTCAATTGATATCTCAGTCTTTTCATTTTTTTGGGCCAAATTTCCTCTTTTGCCAGCCTTTTCAACCTAGTTTCCTTCTCACCTCGCTCGGTTTTTCAAGCTCTCTTCCTCAAGACTCGTCCTTCTTGTGCTTCTCCTTCACTTTCTTCAGATTCGGTCTCTATTTGACCTTTACTTTCTTTGAGTTTTTCTTTCGCGATCTCCTGTTCCTTATCTACAATTGTCTCCCCTCGTGTTTCTTCCAAGCAATCTTCCTGCTGACTTGCTGTCCCTTTGTCTAACTGGATGTGTGTAGCCCCTACACCGCCTCGGGGGTCGTCCGCAACAATCTTACCCTCACTCTCTGTATCTAATTCCTCACCTTCTACTTCTATAACCTCAGGTGGAATCTCTCTCGTACTTGCATGTGGGGCCTCTTTATCAAGGATCTCTTTGTCAGTTTCCTCAATATTTTCTTTTACCTTCTCCTGTATTCTCACCTGTTCAGTATCTGATTCAGAGCTAGTATTAGAAATTTCCAGTTGTCTCCTTAATTGCAAATTCTCTGGTTCTGCAACTGGGCTTGGTTCCAACTCTCCCCCTCTTGGACTTGGTCTGGTTCTGGTTTCTTCGGATTCTGACTCAGAACTGGACTCTCCCAGATATTCTTCTTCAGGTCTACCCGCAGGACTCGGGATTCGGAGAGTATGACTTGCATGTAATTCTTTACTCTGGCACATTTCACAGTCGTCGTGGTCAAAATCACTTGACGTGGTTTTCCCCAACGTGGTACCAGACAATTTCTCCTTCTATGTATTTTGATCCTCACCCAGTCTCCTGGACTCAAATCATGAGCAGCCTTCTTTTCAAGGGCGGTTGCATCTGATCCAACCTGATGAAACACGGAATGAACAGAATCAGCCAACCCCTTGAATTATTCCAACACAAAGTCATCAGATATAGGCAGTAGTTTGTTGACAGGAATGAAAATATGTCTCATCGCTCTACCCATTACAATTTCATCGGTCCAGTATTCCTATCCTGAATCGATCTAATAGTCATGAGTACTAGAGGCAAGACATCAGGCCATTTTAAACCTGTGGCCAAACACATTTTTCCCAATCTGTTTTTAATGGTGCCATTCACTTGTTCTACTACTCCAGAAGCCTATGGACGATAGGCACAATGCAGTTTCTGTTGTACATTCAATGCTTCACAAATCAATTTTAAGATTTCATTCTCAAAATGCATTCATGTATCTGACTCAATCGTAACTGGGAAACCAAACCTAGGAATAAACTCTCTCAATAAACTCTCTCAATAGGCGTTTCGCTACTCTAACCCCATCACTCCTTCTAGTTGGGTACGCTGTGAAAATAGACAAACAAACACTAGAACATACCTTAGTCGATTACATGGGGGCATTTTAATGAAATCAATCTGCATTCTGGTGAAAGGACCTCCCTCCCGTCCTATTGTTCCCAAACTCACAACTGTTTTTCTTCCTGGATTGTATTGCTGACATATGAGAAATCTTTGACAAAGGCTCTCCGCTACAAGCTGGAACATGGCATTATACCACGTCTGTTTGAAAAGTCTGATCATAGCATCTCTTCCTACATGTGCCGGTTCATGGTACATCCGTGCCATGGTAGAGATCATGCTATCAGTCATAACTGGTCTTCCATCCCATTAACCCAAACTCTGTCTGCCTCTCGTGGTGGACATCCTGATTTTATCCACTGTTTCTTTTCTTCTTCTCCTGCCTCTTCCTGTAACTGCCTCACCTTTTCCCTGTTCCGATTGACTGAAGTTTGGTTACGCGCATAATATTGCGCTAGGCCATTTGCGAATTCGTTTCCGAATGGGCTGTGCATTTGACAACCGCCAAAAGCTTAGGCAGCTGTATCGCCTCAAGCAACTTACCAACCACTTCAGCATTTCTTATAGGAGTTCCACTCGATGTCAAGAACCCTCTTTGGGACCAAATCTGCCCAAAGTCATGCACAACTCCAAATCCATACTGACTATCAGTAATCACAGTGAATCTCAGATTCTTTCCTAATTTGCATGCTCTTGTCAATGCAAACAATTCAGCAACCTGAGCAGATTTCACTCCTATCAGACAAGACGCTTCTAATACAGCCGCTATAGTACATACTGCGTATGCTGCACTCAATATTCCTTCTTTCATTCTCAGGAATGACCCATCCACAAACATCACATAGTCACTTTCCTTCAGAGGCACATCTTTTATGTCCGGACGCGGTTTGGTGCAAAAGTCAAGCACTTCCAGACAATCATGATCCACGTCATCTTTCACTTCCACATTTGCAGCATCAGGCAACAATGTTGAGGGGTTCACATTGAGACACCTCACAAGGCTAACATTCGTAGCACCCAAAATGACTTTCTCATACTTAGTCAGACCACTATGCGTCATAAATTGTGTGCGGCTCCTCGTTAAAAGGATCACAATGTCATGGGGTACAAACACTCTCACAGGGTATCCCATCACAATTCCTTCACTCTGTTCCAAACTCTTACAGGTAGCAGCCACAGCTTTCAGACAACCAGGCAATGCTACAGCTACGGGATCTAATACAGCAGAAAAATATGCAATTGGTTGTCTCAGTTTTCCATGCTTCTGTACCAACACAGAAAGTGCACACCCATCTCTCAGACTGCAGTAGAGCTCAAACTCCTTCTCATAGTCAGGCATTCCAAGAGCTGGTGCATCACACAAGCTGTCTCTCAATTGTTTAAAAGCTTTCAATTCCTCTTTGTTTAATTCAAGGGGGTCTTTCACATCACTTTTTGTCAAGCGTACCAAAGGTTTAGCAATCAGTGAAAAGTTGCTGATCCACTGACGACAGTATCCAACCATACCAAGAAACATTCTCACTTCTCTTTGAGTCATTGGTGCTCTCTTTCCCTTTATTATTCTGATTCTATCTGCAGTCACTTTTCTCAGGCCTTTTTCGATCTTATGACCTCAGTATTGTACTTCTTTTTTGCAAAATTGTAATTTCGATGGGGATACTTTAAGTCCTCCATCCACCAAGTGGTTCAATTAATCAATCAATCACAGAATTTGTAGAGCGCACTACCTACCCGTGAGGGTCTCAAGGCGCTGGGGGGGAAGGGAGGGGGTGCCGCTACTGGTTGAACAGCCAGGTCTTGAGTAGCCTCCTGAAGGTCAGCAGGTCTTGGGTCTGTCGTAGGCTGAGTGGAAGGGTGTTCCAGGTCGTGGCGGCGAGGTGGGAGAAGGATCTGCCGCCGGTGGTTGTTCTTCGGATGCGCGGGACGGTGGTGAGGGAGAGGTCAGCGGAGCGGAGCTGGCAGTTGGGGACATAGAAGAGGAGTCGTCTGTTGAGGTAGGTTGGGTCAATCTTGTGGAGTGCCTTGTGTGCATGGAAGAGGAGCTTGAAGAAGATTCTCCTTTCGACTGGGAGCCAGTGCAGGCTTCTCAGGTGGGGGGTGATGTGGCTGTGGCAAGGTACGTCGAGAATGAGGCGTGAAGAGGCGTTTTGAATGCATTGAGTCGTTTGATGAGCTTGGCTGGGGCTCCTGCATAGAGGGCATTTCCGTAGTCGAGTCTGCTGCTGACGAGGGCCTGAGTGACTTTTCTTCTTGTATCTGACAGGATCCACCTGTAGATCCTGTGGAGCATGCGGAGGATGTTGAAGCAGGAGGAGGAGACGGCGTTAACTTGCTTGGTCATGGAGAGCATTGAGTCGAGGATGACTCCCAGGTTGCGTGCGTGGTCGGTGGGTGTCGGGGCCGCCCCCAGTGCCGTCGGCCACCAGGAGTCGTCCCAGGCTGATGGGTTGGAGCCGAGGATGAGGACCTCTGTCTTGTCCGTGTTTAGCTTTAGTCGGCTGCTCTTCATCCAGCTGGCGACGGCCTTCATGACTTTGTGGAGGCTGGGTTTGGCGGTGAGGGGGTCCTTGGTGAGTGAGAGAATCAGTTGAGTGTTGTCGGCGTAGGAGATTATGTTGAGGTCATGCAGTCGGGCGATGCGTGCGAGCGGGGCAATGTAAATGTTGAACAGCGTCGGGCTGAGGGATGAGCCCTGGGGTACGCTGCAGATGATTTCGGAGACTTCGGATCGGAATGGGGAGGCGGACTTTCTGTGTTCTGCTGGAGAGGAAGGAGGTGGTCCATTCCAGGGCCTTGTATCGGATCCCTGCATCATGGAGGTGTGTGCGTAGAGTGCGGTGGCAGACCGTGTTGAAGGCGGCGGAGAGGTCCAGCAGGATGAGGGCTGACGTCTCGCCGTTGTCCAGCAGGGTCCTGATGTCGTCGGTGGCCGCGATGAGGGTGGTCTCTGTGCTGTGGTTGCTGCGGAACCCTGACTGGGAAGGGTCCAGGATGTTGTTTTCTTCGAGGTATCGGGTTAGCTGTCTGTTGACGATCTTCTCGATGACCTTGGCTGGGAACGGGAGCAGGGAGATGGGCCGGAAGTTCTGGAGGTCCCTCTGGTCCGCCTTGAATATTTAAGGTGGGCGTTGATCTCGGCGTGCTTCCAGCTCTCTGGGAAGGTCGCGATCTCGAAGGAGAGATTGATGATGTTGCGCAGGTGGGGTGCGATGGAGCTGCTGGCTTTGTTGAAGATGTGGTGCGGGAAAGGGTCTGACGGGGAGCCGGAGTGGATTGTGCTCATTGTTTTGATGGTGTCATTGATCTTCACGTAGTCCACGCTGTCAGGGTGTCGTGGTCGATGGTGTGCGGCGAGTCTGGTGTGTCGGTGTCTGTTGGGACTGTCTGGGTGTTGAAGCTGTCATGGATGTCGGAGATCTTGCAGTGGAAGATGGTGGCGAGGGAGTCGCACAGGGCTTGCGACAGCGGGATGTTGTTGGTGTTGGAGCTGGGGTTGGAGAGTACCTTCACTATGTTGAAGAGCTCCTTGCTGTTGTGTGCGTTGTTGTCGAGGTGGTCTTTTAAGGAGATCCTCTTGGCTGACCTGATGAGGTGATGGTGGTTGCGGATGGCGTCTTTGTGTGCTGCGTGGCTGTCCGGTGTCTTTTCACTGTGCCACTTTTTCTCTAGTTTCCGGCAGGTCCGCTTGGATGCTAGGAGTTCCGAGGTGAACCAGCTGGCTCTCTTGCTGGTGTCTCTGTAGGTGGGTTTTTTCAGCGGGGCTAGGGTGTTGGCGCAGTCGTCTATCCATCGTCTGAGGTTGTGGGCAGCATCGTTGGTGTTGGAGGGGTCGGTGGGTGGGCTGAGAGCAAGGGTTGTCTGTAGTTGGTCTTTGGTGACTTTGTTCCAGCAGCGGCTTGGGATCTGTTGGGATGCTGTGATGTGTGGTGGGTCTCTAGACGGTGAAGTGGACACAGCGGTGGTCGGTTCAGAGGAGTTCGGTGGTGTGGCTGAAGGAGATGTGGGAGCTTGAGGAGAAGACGGGGTCTAGTGTGTGGCTGGCGGAGTGGGTCGGCGTTGTGACGAGCTGTCTTAGTCCGAGGTTGGCGAGGTTGTCGATCAGAGTGGTGGAGTTGCTGTCGTTGTTGTTCTCCACGTGAAAGTTCAGGCCTCCAAGGAGGATGTAGTCGGTGGAGGTCAGGGTGTGCATGCTGATGAAGCCGGTGATGGAGTCTCTGAACTGGGGTCAGGGTCCGGGGGGTCTGTAAACGAGGGTGCCTCTGAGGGTGGTGTTGGGGTCCGGGTGGATCTGGAAGTGCATGTGTTTGTCGGTGCAGAGAGTGTTGTCGGTGCTGTTTGAGACCCTGATGGTGTTCTTGTGGATGATGGCGATTCCTCCTCCTACTCCGTTGGTGCGGTCTCTGCGGGTGATCTTATAGCCATCTGGGATGGCTATGGCGATGTCGGGAGCGGAGGAGTCATTCATCCAGGTCTCTGTTAGGAAGGCGACGTCCGGTGATGATGTGTCGAGCAGGTCCCAGAGCTCAGCGGCGTGTTTGCGTGATGAGCAGGTGTTTAGTAGGATGCATCGGAGGTGGTTGGGGTCCTTCTTGGCAGGTGCTTCGGCAGCTCTGAGGCTGGTGTAGTTGCAGTTCTGGCAGGTGAAGGGACCGTATGTGCGTTTCTGGGCTGCCTTGAAGCAGGTGAGGGTCTGTCTGGGGTTGAGTGTGTGGAGTGTGCCGGCCTCGTAGCGGTGGCAGTCGTCGTGGTGGGCGCGGGGAGCACGAGGACCAGGGGTTCTGGCGCTGGGCGTGGGCCAGGCACGGACGGGCGCAGACGGGCTTGACTTCGGCACGCCAGCGGTGCACCCGCTGTGCACGTCCGCTGCGCACCAGTGCAGCGGCCAACATATATGGGGAGGTGGGAGGGAGGAGCAGCTGGGAGGCGGGAGGGAGGAAGGGGCAGCGAATGGACAGTGAGGGGGGTAGGGCCGCAGGGGATGCAGCAGTGGGAATCTGCAGTGGCGAGGATGCCGGGGCACAGGTGCAGAGATGGGCACAAAAAACAAGGGGCACAGAAGAAAAAACGGGCGTAACAGCAAAATGGGGCAGGGAAGCAAAAACGGGGCACAGAAAACGAAGGGGCACAGAAGAAAAAATGGGGCACAACAACAAAAGGGGCAGGAAAGCAAAACGGGCCACAGAAAACGAAGGGGCACAGAAGAAAAAACGAGGCACAACAACAAAAGGGGCAGGGAAGCAAAACGGGCCACAGAAAACAAAGGGGCACAGAAGAAAAAACGGGGCACGGAACACAAAGGGCAGAGTGCGAGCTTACCAGCAGCAGCGGGCAGGAGACACAGGTGGAGCTGTGTAGTGGGGGAGCGACCTACCTGTCAAGGTCAAGGGTCGCTCTCCTCACAGCGCAGTAATGCAACGGTATCCACCACACAGGCTTCTCTCATTCTCGATGCCACCAGTAGGTCATCGATGTACTGCACTAGTACTGAGCTTTCGGGCATTTTTAAATCTTCCAGGGATTTCTTTAGAATATGATTAAATATTGATGGACTTTCTGTATACCCCTGTGGGATTCAGCACCATGCCAAGGTACGGTCGCCGAACCGGAACCCAAAAATCTGTTGGCTCTCAGGGATGGAAAAGAAAGCATGACACAGGTCAATGACCGTGTACCATTCTGCATCATGGGGAATCTGATATAGAATCACTGAAGGGTTTGGTACAATGAGACAACAAGGTACAACAATTGTATTCACTTTTCTCAGATCTTGCACTATTCTGTAAGTCATGTTAGGCTTCTTCAAACCCATAATTGGTGAATTACATGGACTACTCATTAATTCTCTCAAAATTCCTTGTTCAATCATTTTGTCTATTATAGGAGTCACTCCTGCAGTTATTTCGGGTGTCAATTTATATTGGTTAATATTCGGGTAACTTATTCCTTCTTTTACAGTTATCTTCACAGGGTCTACTCTTTTCATCAAATCCCATGTCTTCTCCCATGAAATTCCATACCTCAGGTTTCACAGTTTTCTTCAATTCCTGAGGCAATTCCTCAGGGTCAAATACAACAAATGCCTCAGTAACTTCGGGTTCCATATTGGCCATGGTCATTCCATACAGTACATCCTCATCAGGAGTTTCAAAAGCTATGCCATCAGGAGTACAGAAAATCATGCAATTCATCGTACATAACAAATCCCTCCCTAACAAATTTACAGGGCTGGTGTTGCAAACAACAAAGCGATGCATATCGCTTAATTTCCCTATTTTAACTTTAACAGGCTCAGTAAGATACGTTTTTATCTGTCGATTTGAGACTCCAACTACTTGGATTGTGTCATCTGAGAGAGGAAGATTTTTGATGTCAGCTGATCTAAGAGTTGAACGAGTAGCACCAGTATCTACAAGGAAAGTAATATTTTCATCATTTACTTTTCCATCCACAAAAGGGCCTGTCTGGTCTACCTCTAGAGTTGCGCCAAGCACGCACTCTTCTTCCTCTCCTCGGTACCGTTAATAATTCTCTTCTGACTCACTCTCATCGCGCTGCAACCAATACTGCGGAACAGCACTAGCGCGCGGTCGCTTTGTTACCTGTTCCTCGGTGTAGAATCAGTCTCATTACTGTATCTCTGAGGGTTTACGCTCTGTGGAAAAGGTGGCTTTGGCACCTGACACTGTTGGGCAAGAACCTGCTGCTGTCGCGGCGGTTGACAACTCACCTCATTTTGCACCTGTGGATTCAATGAAGCATTATTGCCATTAGCATTTGGGGGCAATTTACACTCGGATTTCCAATGCTCTAATTTTCCGCAATTATGACATGGCCACTTCTTTTTGGCTTTGTCTATAATAATCTGTCCCTTTCCTTTTCCAATATTAGGTTTTTGTCTCACAGGTCCCATGCCATTTCCTTGTTCAATTAGCTGAGCTTCTTGCATTTATGGTACCTTAACCTGTGCCCACATGGCCTTCTCTTTCAGCTTGCGTTGTTTTGCCTCAAATTTGTCACTAAAATATTTTACATGTCTTAGTACTTCATCTATCTTTTTATTTTGTCAATCTACCGTATGCTGTTTAATCATTTCGCTCACTTCAGGTCACAACCCATATACAAATCGATATACAAAATGACTTAAATCCTTTTCACTCAATTATTCATCACCACTGTATTGCTTAAAGGCTAACAACAATCTTTCATAATAGGCATGGACAGATTCTTTAACTTCCTGGTGAGTTCTATCAATCTTTACCCAATCAGTTTCTTTTGGAGGCACTTTATTTTTCAAGAAGGTGATTACCTGTTCATATTTTCTCATTACTTCTGGATCAGGGGCACCTGTTTTAGGATCCCTAGAATACTCTTGAGTGGGCCAACCTACCGTGATTTTACATTCTGCCCATAGATGTGCCGGCACAATTATATCGAACAGACCATTCAAATCTATCCACAGCACTTTTGATAATTTAACAAACCTTTCTACCTGTCGGTACCACTCCACAGGCTCCTCCCGGATCCTGGGGAAGTCGTTTGTAAATGACAAAATATCCTGTCTAGTCCAGGGAACATGCACATAACCTCCTCCTGGAATCTCCCTCATAGGGCATTCCATGACTACAACCTCCTTTTCTCTTACTGGAAATGCCGAAAAAGTCTTGTCTGTTGCATCGTCTCTTTTCCGAAACCACCTACTTTTCCATCTATCTACATCACCCCATTTCCTTAGTAATGTAATTAGTTCTTTAATTTGAGTCAATCTTCCGGCAGTATTCAAGTTCTCGATATCCTTTTCGGAGAAATCTACTCTATATGGTTTCTGTAATGATTTTGGGGCATATTATCAAGCACAGCGTTAAAATTCTCGCCGCTTTAGCGGCAGAAAACTGCAGCAAAAGCGGCGCTAATGGCCTTGATAATATGCCGAAGAGAATTCCAATAGACGCCCATGTTGACACCAGAACATGGGCTTCTATGGGAATTCTCAAGGGCATATTATCAAGCCCATTATCGCCACATTAGCGGCAGTTTTCTGCTGCTAAAGTGGCGATAATTTTAACGCCGTGTCTTGATAATATGCCCCTTTATTTTTTCAAAATCAATGCCCATTTCACTCGCCACTTCTTCCAATTTTTCATGCACACTTCTCGCTCTCCAAGTTATGCTTTTACAAAGAAACATTAGCACTTCATCCTGATAGGCTTTTAATTTTTTATTGGGAATAGTCCCTACTATTAATTCCTCTAAAGTTATTTTTAATTTTGCCACATCTAAAGGTTAAGGTTCTGTATCCTTTCGCTGTAAACTCCTTAACCAATCGCTTAATTCATCAGAAGTGGGACCTACAGGAATTGTCTCATTTCTTACTCGTTCTATACTTCTTTCTGGGGTCTCTGGTGCCGATTCTGTTGTCATCAGCGTCTTACTTGCTAGACTTTGATTAATTGTCAAATTTTTAGGAGTACTTAACGCTGAGGTTCCTACTAATTTTCCCCATGGATTTTCTCCAGAATCTCTTTTTTCTGTCTCGATTTGTTTATCACTATTGTAAGGAACCGTTAAACAATGCTCACTATCTTTCTGTTTATCAAAGACAGGCAACACTGGTCCTATAGTTACAGGTACAGTTACGGATTCCATATTTCTCGCTAATTCCCTAATTTTCTCAGTCAATTCCAGAGTAGTTCTAGCCAATTCAGCTGAATTTTCATTTACCATCCTGACAGGTTGTGCTACTTCAGATTCTCTAAATGGATTATTTTTCCCTAAATCAGGTGGCATTTGTTCAAAAGTTTTATTTCATGGAGTTTCTTTTACTGGCGCACTCGGCGTCAGCAACGTGGAATTTGGTTGATACAGGGGAGGATTTTTATAAAACATGTCCTCTAGCACATCATCCTCCGACTCATTCACACTATACTTGTAACCTTCTGACCCTGTATTGTTTCTCTTCTCTGTACATTTTCTACCGCTAGTTTCTTCTGCGTTTCTTAGTGGAAACATCCCATCAGTCATATTCGCACTCCGCCATCTCCTCATTCTGTCATCATGACTTTCCTGTCCACATGGTCTACCAAACATGTAATTATACCTTCCGCCACTCCGCTGCCTTTCTCTTTCATACATCTCGTCTTCCCATTCCGTTAAAGCTTCAAATTGAGTAGGTCTAGGTCTCGGTTCTAATCTCATCAGTCTTTCTCTTAAGTTCCTTAATACAGCTAAACGGAATGAACCTCTTTCTGGAAATGCTAAAACGCCATCTTCTTTTGTATATTTTGCCTAATTATCTAGCCAAATATATGTATGGTACCCATATTTCGCTACCATAAAAGATGCGGGCGATTTCGGTGGAGGAAGTAGCTGTCCTTCCCTAGTCACAATCGGCTTATCCTTTTTAAATAGGTTCTTGATTTTCCCAAACCATGACTTTTTCTCCTTCTCTGGTGGATCGTAATACATAATTTTTCTTATTCTTTATTCCTGAATCGCTTCTCTAGACTGTTCTGTTTGCTGTCCAATCGTAGCGCGACTCACACTAACGCACCAATCCGGAGCGTCTACATTGCTCTGTAATTCTCCAATCCCAGCGTGACTTACACTAACGCACCAATCCTGAGCATTTACGTCACTCTGGCAATTCTCCAATCCCAGAGCGACTTACACTAACGCACCAATCCTGAGCGTTTACGTCACACTGGCAATTCTCCACTCCTAGCGCGGCATGCACCAGCGCACCAATCCGTGAAAACCTTGTCTCTCTATGGCTGGCCAATCCCAACGCGTTTTTTCTGACGTCAGCTTATCTTGCTACTCCTGCTTCTACTGACCCCTCCTTTACAAAATTTACATTTTCTTCAATCCAAATCTGTTAGTTACAACATAAAAACACCACCATTGCCTGTTTCACTAAACCAAAGAGATAGTTTTGCTCATTTACACAAGAATTCTGTATTTCTCGAAGGCAGCGCTTACCTCTCCCTTACCACAGAATTATTCAGTTTTGCCGATAAAGTAGCACTTCCCTCTACCTTACCCTTCTAACAAGCAAAAAGGCTAACTGTTTCTCTGGGGATAAAACACATGTGGAGACTACACTGCTCCTGAGAATTAAGGCCAGAGTTTCACGAGAGAACCCGTTGCTATTGCACTCATGCACTTTCACACAGAATGACCCTAACGATAACACACGACGATGTTACCAATTCGAACCCAAACAATGTGTCATGCTACTTCACTTGTGACACGTTTTCCCCGTGTACCTATAGGGCATCCAACTTCCTACGTCCCGGAAGTCTTCAAAACAACATAAAACGCGATGCGACTCAACATAGAATGTGAGTACATAAATCAATAATCAATCATCAATAATCAATAATCACCAAACCAATGCAATAAAACCATCAATCTGCTACCAGAAAACTGCTCCAGCGGAAAAGGACAAATTTACATATCCTCCCTGCGTCACAGACCCATCATCAAGCTTATTCATTCATACACTCATTCATGGGTGGGGCCCCTAACACCAACACTCATTCTTCACACTGGAAATCTGCACACAGGAGGATAGAAGCGCCGGACATGTGAGTGTACCTTATTACCTATAGGAAAGGAAATTCATTACAGTATATACATATTTACATCAGTACCTATAGAATCCTAACCTTAACATCAAGGCACTCCACCACTTGGTCGATGGACCAATTAGTTGGACTGGTTGATGGTGATTTAGAACCAGCTAAAACACATTTAAAGCTTCGGAACCTTTAATCAATACCTCATTTAAAGAATCACAAACTCACTTTTTTGTTAATCAATGTTTAGTTTATCGAATTAATTTGCTTTCATTTGCATAATCGGCATTTTAGTCAACACAGAGTTCAAATTTGATTATTTAGCACAAATTAGCATGACAATTATATTTACCTAAATCTTGATATCGGTGACCATGTCTCAAACCCTGTTAGTCCTGCATAAATCAAATCCCTTCGGGTGAAATCGTTCCAATCGAATGCAGGTTAATACCTAAATAAGTCCGGGAAAAGTTATTTTTGCTAGGCACGACACAGTCCCAAAGATATCCAAAGGACCAGGCAATCGTGCAAGCAAATCGATCAACAGCCACCAACGCAAATTCGGGACACCCTTATGGAACGCACACACCCTTCCTCTAAGGTTCCCCTTTTATAGTAAGTTCTAGGATAACCTGCAACATTTTCTAAAATCTAAACACTCTGATTGGTTAAGCCCCTCAAATCTGTAATATGGGACGTTGTTCCCAGGTTTTCTTGGTTCTGAGGGAATCGAATATGTGATCCTTTGGCTTGTACAGTTCTCACGCGAAAAGTTCCAAAGTATCAATATGTTGACCTCTGAGTATAGGTTGTCTTTGTCTTTTCTGTCATTCACACTAGCTGAATTGTGGCAATCCTCCACGTTCCTATCCTTGACGAGGAACACAGTGCCCAAATGGAAGGACGCCTGGAGGTCTTCAGAGCCATCCCAGTCTGCACAGTAGACATCGCGCTCACATGACGGTGGCCACTTCCGAACTCAATTTTGAATATCGCGGCCTAGTAGGCCCAAATGCCAACTTAAGCAAAACAAACATAAAAAGTAATTAATATACGGAAATCAAGATTCAATGTTTAACCCACACTAATCTCAATATGTATTAGTAGTTTCCTAGCTTATAGCAACATTTAAAGCAATAATACTCACCATTCCGCAATACCAGGAACGCAAACAATTACAAAAGCAACATAAATCATGCAATTTTCTATACCAACACATTCTACAGTTAATATACGTACCACAGTTAGTCATTAGAATTATTTGCCCTGCAATTAGAATTTAGTCCCGCATGTAATTTGTGTTTATTAAGGTGTAGAGTTGATTAGTCATAAGACAGCAAACAATTAGTACAGGTTAATAATTGAAATGATTACGTAACTAGTGTTTTCATGCAAAATAGAGAAGGTATACAAATGTTTGCTTTACCTGCTCCACCACCCTCTATTTGAAGATGTAAACACAAATGAAAACAATATGCATACTGAAGCCTAGTTCATCTAATGGTGCTTGAGTGTCTTAAAAGAGTGGACTCTCTGAGAATAGTTATACAAAGAGAAAAGGTTGTATGTAGTGGAGTAGGCCACGTAATAGGGCTTTGGTTTGTGAAGGGACTAGCCTCTCTCTAAAGTACTTTGCACTGGATGAACACTCAGGTCCTGATTCACAAAGGTAAACTGACTGTGGGGTATCTGAACACAAAAAGATAGGACAGTCCAGTCTTTTTATGTGCCGAGTCTCCGTATTTGTAAAGATACTACTACTAAAATACTGTTGTGAATAGCAAACAATTGTAAACTTACAAACAAGTGTGAGTTTACCTTTGTGGTTCAGCCCCTTTGTATATTAGAGTCTAGGCTTTCAACTCAGACTTGGTTGTCTGGATTGACTAGCTGGTAAGAAAACAGTTGTGCATGTAGCGAATACTGTGCATCCCCCCCACCCACAGGGCCAGAGCGGGTGGCAGATCCTTCTCCTACCTTGCGGCCAGGACCTGGAACAAACTCCCCCACTGCATCCGGTGAACCCCAACACTGAAACAATTCAGAAAGGACCTCAATACCTGGCTCTTTGAATGACCTACGGAGTTTCTCACACCCCCTTCTTCCCCCCAGCACCTTGAGACCCTCACGGGTGAGTAGCACTGATTGATTGATTGATTATGGACTTGCAACTTAATGAGCCTTCATTGACTGAAGTAAGTAGTCTCCCTTTAAAGACCTGAGCACAAGGGGAATCCTGTGTATTTACAAGGCTTGGTCATGTTAATATGGCATGTGTTTTTAGTGGGCTGTCCTATCTATCACTGAGCTGTCTAGAAGGAGAATGCATGTACTACAGGCTTCCCACATAATGGGGCTTTGGCTGTCTAATGAGATTTACTTTTCCATGAAAACCTGTCCATAAGTTAAACTGTATAGATATTAGGTACTTTGCTGTGTAATGGGGCTTACATGTGTGAAGATACTGCCTTCTACATAAAGATGTATACACAGGGTAAACATTGTGCTTAAGAAGGTCAAGCACCCAATATGGTGCTTGGATGTTTGAAAAGTGTAGACTCACTTAGAACATCTGCAAACAGAGTAAATGTTTGTAGTAAGACTAGGCCACCTAATAAGGCTTTGGTTTCTGAAGATACTGGCCACTCTCTAGAGTACTCTGCAGAGGGTGAACATTCTGTGTAGTAAGGGCTTAGGCTCCAAATGGATCCTGGGTGAAATGACTGACCTGTCTGTAAACAACTGTGCACAGAGTGAATACTGTGTATGGTAGTAACTTGCCACCTAATGGCATTTCATTGTCTAAAGTAAGTAGCCTCTCTTAAAACACCTTAGAACAAAGGTAAACCAATGCTTTCACTGTGCTTGGCTATCTAAGGAGGCTTGTGTCTCTAGAAAGCCATAGCTTTGCAAAGAGAGAACACTGTATGAAGTATGGGTTTGCCTCATAATTGAGATTGAGTGCCTGAAGGCAATGGTCTTCCCATGAAGTTATCAGGGTTATATCTGAACATAGTTGGTGCTTGGCTATGTAATGGCGCTTATTTGTCAAATAACTGACCTCTCCACGAAGATCTGTACGCAGAGAGCACACTGTGCATAGTAAAGGTTTGCTCAGGTAATGGGGTTTGAGAGTCTGGAGGGAGTGGATTCTCAGTGAAGAGATGTACACAAAGTAAGGCTGTGCTAAGTAGAGAATAGCCTACATAATAAGGCTTGGGTTTCTGAAGGGACTGATATCTCTCTAAAGTGCTTTGCACACAGTGAACACTTACTGTAGTAAGGCCTAAAACACCTAGTAGGGCTAGGGTATTCGAAGAGAATGATCTCTCTGTAAACAACTATACACAGTGTGAAGACTGCGTAGTAGACCCCTGGTCACCTAATGATGTTGTCTGTCTAGAGGGAGTGCACTTTCTATGAAAAGCTCATCAGAGTGCTAAGAGCTACTCTAGAAGGTACTTGCCCATATAATGGCATCTGGATACCTGGAGGGACTGCACTATTCAGGAACAGTACTGCAGAGGACAACATTTATGAATACTAAGGTCTAGAACACCTAAAGGGGCAGGATAGCGAGATGGAGTATATTCAAATGACATGGTGATCAGAATAGTGCACATTACAGTTTAAGAACATGTACCTAAATTGGAAACCGTTTAATTGTACATTTTTTGGAAATTGCTCTTTGGTAATCACTATCAGTAATGTAGAAAGGGGTTAATTAGCCCCTATTCCTAAAATAGAGATTTGCAATGCATTGCAAATAGTCCTACCTCATGACTATTAATGAGGTAGGTCACACCACTATTCGCTGCCATCACAGGTCTGTGATTGCTTTTAAATAATGCAATTTTGTATTTAAAACACAGCCTGTTTTCCTTGAAGGAAATTGGGCTGCGTTTGAAAAGAAAAAAAAGAAATACTTATGTTTCAGTTTTTAAGAGTAGGCAGTGGTACTTTGGACCACTGCCTCCTTTTAAAAAATATTTTTTCTACCATTCTCAAAAGGGAAAGGGTCCCATTTGCGAATGGTTTACCATCAACTTTGAGTCGGCGGTAAAGAACGAATGTTTTGTGACCGCATTTTAATTACAAAACATTTATCCATACAAACGCAAATTGTTATATAGAAGGGATGCCCTAAACATGCCCCTTCCAAATACTGATTCAAAACTTAATTGCGATTCAGTAACAGGTTACGGAATCGCAATTTGGCATTTGTACATCAGAAAAGGCATTTTTGTGGTAACAAATAGCCCGATTATGCAAATTGGGCCATTAACATGAAGGACACACCCATTACACACCGTCGCCTAACTGCAATGCTCCTCTTTTTAGCGAAACATAGAGTGGCAATGCACTAGGACAGAAAGCCGCCCGACTATTCAGGCTTGGCTAAATGATGCATCCCATTGATAGCAACAACTCTCTGCATTCTGGGATCTTACGCTATCAAGCACCCGGCTCAATGATATTTGGGCACCCTTTGTTACTTACCTTCAACAGAGAGATGCTGATCAGCAAGCCACACAAACACCAAGCCATAATTGTGTACAACAACCCTGGTTGAATAAATCCCTCCAACTCATTCCCTTCCTGCATCAACCATAATTCAGCTGAATATTTTAAGGAGGCGTTTCATTGTCACTGGATGTGTACTGCTATGTCGACAAATCATCTTTTGCTTATGGTAAACATGTCCTGAATCCATGGTATCTGAGTCAAACACATTTTGGTCACTGTTACCACACCTCTATGACTGGCAACATTGTTTTGTATTGTTTATTGCAAAATGGCAATAAATTAAATAATAAATAAAAAATCACAGCTCCAAAAAAATTACTGTCCAGTTCTGTACAACATGAATGCTTCTCTACCTTATGGAGCTTAGGTTTCTGAAGAAAGTCATGTCTCTGTGCAGACCGCTTTACAAGGCAAAGGTTCACTGTTTTAAGTGATTGTCTATCAAATGGGTCTTTAGAGTCTGGACTTGAATGGTGTATTTAGTGGCAAATTGGCCAGATAAGGAGGCTTGAATGTCTATAAATAGTGTGCTCTCCATGAAGACTTGCAACAATGAGTCTATGTATTGGGGGTTGGTCAGCTTATAGGGCCTCAATATATGGAGTGTGTGCACTCTCTGTAGGGACTTCAGTGCAAAGTGAAGGCTATGTGTAGTAATGGTTTACCCATTTACTGGTGCATGTTTGTCTGAAAGGAATGGACTGTCTATAAGGTCTTTTATAGAAAGGATAGTTTGTCTATGGAAAGAGTATGGCCTTCTATCAGTGCAGTTTTCTTCAAAAATATGTTACGAATAGTCAATAAGAAACATTGAAACATCTTTGTTGTTGTTCTCATACTGTGCAATTTCACTGACTAGATTGTATACCATTTGTTAGACCCTATATGTGCTTATATCTTATAACATTTGAAAGAAATGTTTATCAACATTAAAATATGGTGAAAACTCTTTTATGTTCGGAAAATAAAATAAGTTTTATAAATTCAAAAGAGCAAAAAATGCACATCAATCTCTATGACACATAATTGCGTTTATAAATGTTCTTAATTTCTTACTAAAACGACTTACATTTCTTAATCAAGTTTATAAATACAGTTCTAAAATAATTCTAAAGTGAGATTCAGATGTTGCTCAACAGAAATTAAAGAGGTGCAGGTGTCATCACCATTACAAGGCATTTATCCACATTTAGGGCCATATGTAGGTAAATTACATTTACCGATTCTTAAATACCGAATTTTACCGATTCGGTATTTATGAATCGGTAAATGTAATGTAGGTAAATTATTACTGATTCGGTAAATGTCGGTATTTACGAATCGGTATTTACCGAATCGGTAATGCAACTGGCTTCCCATTCATTCCTATGGGCCTGGAGGCCCATAGGAATGAATGGGAAGCCAGTTGCCATTACCGATTCGGTAAATACCGAATCGGTAATGGGGGAGGCATCATCATGGGTGGCAGGGTGTCACAGTGACACCCTGTTGCACCCCTGATTCGTCCATGTGTGCACATGTGGCACACATATATGCCCTAAGGGCATGTATGTCTGCCACATTGCACACTTCAAATTGCACAAAAATGCTTTTTTACAGGTATTCGTCATTTACCATCAACTATTAGTTGGTGGTAAATAACGAATCCCCACACCAACGAGACACTCCCCCTACATATCATTTCAGGATTCGGTATTTACCGATTTGGTAAAATTACCGATTCGGTAATTTTACCGATTCGGTAAATTACCGAATCCTGAAATATGCCCCCTACATAGCAAAAGCCTAAATACCGGTCGGTAACGGTATATTTACCGAAAATCGGCCGTTACCGACCGGTATTTGGCTTCCTACATATGGCCCTTAGTCTTGTAAAAGAACTATGTATATACGGACTTAAAATACCACTAAATACCTATTGAAAACTTCCTACAATATTCAGAAGTTCCAAAATGGCCATCACCATTACTAGGCTGCATGACAACATTGATCTACAACATTTGGAATAAGTCCTGACGTAAAACCCCCTCTAAAACAGATAATTCTGTTTTTTCTAGAACCTTTGTTCCAGAAAAATTAGTAAAGAGTTTCATATATTCCATGGTAATTTCTAACTGATTTTATGACAAGTTGATGTATTCAGTTCATTCAGAATTATTCTTTAAATACATACTGCAAAGTGACCTGATCTAATATTTTGTCCCTCATGGAAAATTATGTCGACAGTAGTGTTTACCTATATATTGAAACCTAACCAGCTTTAAAGTTGGTGATACCAGTATTTATTTTAGCGCCATCTGTTCTACAACTTTTCAGCATCAAGATGACATATTTGCAACTCTACTCTAGCTAACAATTAAAGTTGGTAATAGCTCTTGTTTTGCAGTCTGGACATGAATTATTCTGAACAACTTTCTTTGGTAATTTATTGAATAGCAATCTGGGACAGTTAGATTCACAAATTGCTCTGAATTGATGTCACTTCTTGATGAATGGTTGCAAATAACACCCTAATGTTCACATAAATAGTTGATTCAAAATAATTGATTTATTGGAATACACTCATTTTCTAGAATACAAAGCACTACCGTTAGAAATTCCTGATTGATTTCTTGGGAATTCAAAGTCAACTCTGTCTCATCTGTACTGATGAAACATAAAATATACCCTCTTTAAAAGCTATGCGACCTATATTTATCATTGGTTTATTCGGACTTACCTCTTGCCATTCATGAATGGTGACAGCATAGGCCAGACACAGAGGAAATTGCTCCCTACGCAATAGAGATCTTTTACTAAAAGGAAATTAACACTGCATCTTCCTATTTGTTTTGCTCTTATATATCGTGAAATCTCAAACCTATTTAGGTTATGTGATTAAATAAACCACATTTCCCATAGCTCCAGTGATAAAGATCTCCTTGATTTTTAAATGATGACGCAAAATGATCCTCAATTCCTATGGAGGCTTTGAGCCTCATTACGAGTTCAGCAGTTTGTGGACTGCTATCCCAGCGGTCCGACGGAAGTGAGCTGTCCGCTGTATTATGAGTTGGGCAGATTTGCTTTGCAAAGACAGCAGCTGGACTGCTAGTACTGCTAGCACACCACCGAACGCCAGGATCGTAGTCAACGGGTGGCAGCCCCCACTGGGAAACATCGCTTACACCGCATGCAACACAATCAATGCCATTACAACACGGTCATTACAACGACCGCGTTGTAACAACGCATGCCATTACAATGCAATTCGGAACAACGACTTGCTCTAGGGGTCAGAAGGTGTTGGATTTTCACTACTGTTGCACAGACTGGAGTTGGAATAGTAAATTATACCATTTTAACATCCAGCGCATCACTTAGAGCAAGTCATTGTTTTGACTTGCATTGTAATGGCATGCTTTGTTACTAACCCTGGGTGTAGGACTACTCTACGCTGGCGTAGTTTGTGTAGTCTGCGCAACTACACGCTACGCGAATTGCACATTCCACAGTGCAAAAACACATAGCGTAGTGGGCATTTTTTGCTTGCTCGCGGTCCTCAATGTCAAGTTGGCGACCGCGAGCGAGCAAAAAAACATCCCGGCGAGACTTTTTCTTCATTCGCGATCAGCAACATCAAGTTGCCAATCGTGAGCGTGGAAAATTAACCTCCCGGCGAGATTCTCAACGCGGGGAGGTCAGGTTTCTCATTGCGAGGGGTCGTGTATGTCCACGTTGAGAAAGCTGCCGCTCGAGTACAAATCTACTCGAGCGGCAGAAAACGTCAGCTTGCACTGTGCATGATGCGGTTTGCAATGACTGCACAGTGCGGACATGAATCCTGCACTGTGCAAACAGTAAGAACAGCATTTTGCACAGTGCACTACGCACTTTGCGTACCTACGCGTAGCGCTACTACGCAAACTACGCCCAGGGTTAGTTGTTACACCGCAGTCATTGTAATGACCACGTTGTAATGGCATGCGTTAAAAAAGCATGCGATGTAACGTGGCATATTCGACCCCATTGGGCGGTACAGATGCGCAACACTATCCATATTACGAGTTGACTTGCAGATGAGCTGACTGTGGCTGTCCGACTCCCACCTAAAGGTCAGCAGTAACTAAGGATTTGGGGTGCATACTCACTCCTTTCCAATTCTTTTCAATGGATTTCGATGTGGATCCCTTTCTCCTGGCCCCCCCTACACAGGAGCATCTTCATCCTGAGAAATATACCCCAGTCATTTGCGAAAGACAGATAAGTACTTTGGAACCATGTACCCATTACCAGGACTGACCACATATGGGTTGGACTCCAGCAATGGGTAGGTGGTATTTTTCCACATATATCATGCACATTAATGGATTCGACACATATGCAGTCAGAATGTAGACACAGGCATCAATATATATATGGAAATACATTGCCCAGCGCCACAAGACCGCCACAATAACACCGCTGGCCCCTCAATAAACTCGCAATATGGTGGTCGGAATGCCATAGGCACAGCAGTCTCTTAGTGGTCGCAGACATGGTCCATCAGCGGTCAGACTGCCAAACTCATAATAAGGCCCTTAGAGTTTTTTCTACACCAGCTCTGTGTGAAACTGATCATTCCAGTGCTTCAAGCTTCTTTAACACATTCTCACTAAGTAGTCAATTTAAATATTGATGCTCAATCCTATCTATGCAAGCAAAATTAATGATCTCATGTTCTTCTAACCTAAATCATTTCTGAATTCAATATGCACACTCATCCAACAATAGCATGATTCACACAATCTGCTTGCAAGCTTTAAGAATCTCCTGCATACCAGTTGCATATTTATTTCATACTTGAGAAAAGACTACTTAATGTACCACTACCAAGAGCCTTCTTAGCTTTTTTTTTGTAACTACACATATTCTCATCTGCTGCCCAGCTCATATTTCTTGTTCATTCTGCATATTGGAAACCTAACCATATGTTAACATTTCTAATCCTGTCTAAAGAGTTTCTTGTCTCTTCATGGATCAGTTTGTTATATACTGGCTGAAACATTACAGGGATCAGCTGAAGAAGTTCAACAAAGACTATATATGTTTCCCACCAAAGAGAACATCGTAGTCAGTTCTGACAACCACTTGTATTCTCAGATGAACAAAGGCTAGCATTACATTGCAAACCATACTAACCTCATTGATGAGAACCTTCATTATTTCAAGAACTCTCAAAAATTCATGACAAGCATCACTAAATAACTTGAGGTATTACAGTCTTTCTCATGCTCAACTGTCAATATAAAAACACAATGCAAACGTAATCTCTTTTTATGTTGTGTGCAGCGAGTCCAGTGGGATCTCTTACAGTTCAATCTGTCTTTTTGTGGACAAATGCAGTAAGCACATTTACAAGGAAACATTTCCCAGTGCCCATTGAAGACTAACATGCAGGAGTGTGGATGGAGGAAGCCGCCTTCTGCACTCTTGGAGGAGGTGTCGGCCCTCCCGTCTCCCGTCATTGCCTAGAACCCCCTCCCTCCTCCCAACCATGCTGGCCAACCATGATCGCACCAGCTGACTCACTACATTTCCCAGCAGCCCTGGAGGTGAAGCCAGATGGGATCACCTCGTTTTGTGCCTCCCGTCATAGGATTTAGTCAGTCTGCGGCTCCCGCATTGCAGGACTCAGGCGGACAGAGCTGGACCAAGGGCAGGCCCATCCATACCTGTCTGAGCCAGACGAGGCATGACTAGGCCACCGCTCTTTCACCTGACCCTATCCGAAGGTACTGTACCCCAGTATCTATGCTGCCTGTTGCACCTGCACTGCCTGCTGTCACCTGCACTTCCTGCTGTCCTGCACCACCTTCTGTCCCTGCCCCTGTGCTGACTACTGTCCTTGTGCTGCCTTCTGTCCCTACCCCTGCACTGCCTGTTGTCCCTGCACCGCCTTCTGTCCCTGCCCCAGTGCTGTCTGCTGTCCCTTCACTGCCTGCTGTCCCTGTGCCACCTGCTGTCCTGTGCCTCCTGCTGTGCCTGCCCCTGCACTGCTGGCTGTCCCTGCGCTGCCTAATGTCCCTGTGCTGCCTTCACTAGGACCACCATCAGAACAGACAATGGAGGCTACAGCACAACCATGATGTAGATGTGCACAGTGGGGATACCACAAATGCACCTTCCAGCTCCAGGACCCCAGGCCCTCCCACCACCCAGAAACACCGGGACCTTGATCCCAGACATTGAAACAGCAGTTGCTTCTCCTTCCCATGATCCCCCAAAGGACCATTCATCTGCCGATACTGCCACTTCTCCTACAACACAACCTACAGAAGATTCTGCACCACTCCTGCCCACAAGATCACCCGCAACACTCCATTGCATCCTGCTCAACACCTGCTCACTCTGCAAAAAAGCCAGAGAAATCTGGGACACCATTACCACCCTCTCAACGGACGCTGACTTTGTCACTGAAAAGTGTCTCAACCCCTCTTCGAACCCTGACAGCACCATAGCCACTCCCAAAGGGTACAAGATGATACACCATGACAGTGACAACATACAAGATTAAGCCATTACCATAATCTTCAAGGAAACCAGCAGATGCACCATCACCAATGACGACCCCCACCTCTCAAGGAACACCTCAATATCCTACTACAAAAAGATGTGGAGACCATGATAAGTGGCACCCTTGCCTATAGACCCCCGGTATCCCGAGCAACATTCTGTGACTCCATCCATAACATCATCACTCCCCTAGCATTTAGCTCACACTACTACATGCTACTTGGCGACCTCAGCTTCCACATGTCGCCCCAGTGACTCCAACTCCATTGCTCCCTTGGAGAACCTGAACAACATTAGCCTCACGCAACTCGTCACCGAAACCACTCTCAATGCCTGACACACACTCAACCCAAGCTTCACCTCCAGCAACAGAATCAAATATAGCCACACCACTGAACTCACTTCAACTGACCACACCATCATACACTTCACCATCACCGATGGCCAGCACTCATCCCACTGCAGCTGGAGCAAGGTCACCGAAACTCACTGGTCACAAACCCTCACCAAGTCCCAACCCAAGGCCTCAACAGACCTCAATCAGGCAGTCCAGAACTTTCCCACCTGGATCACCAACTGCGCCTATAGATTTGTCCCATAAAATCCTACTAAAACAAACAAAAGCCCCAAACATGCCAGCTGGTACATCCCAGAACTCAGGACCACCAAGCACATCTGCCACCAACTGGGGAAACAATGGGGTGCCACCAAGACCTCACCAATATAGCAGCTCACAAAACAGCCCTCAGCAACTATCATTGGCACATCAAAGAAGCCAAGAAAGCAGTCATCACCACACGCGTCGACTCGCTGCCAACCACACAAAGGAACTCTTCAAAATAGTCAAAGAATTCTCCCACATGACAACCATACAGAACACCATCCACCCGTCTAAAGAAATCCTGGATACACTCTCTGACTACTTCCAGAGTAAGATTACCAACATCTACAACAATTTCAACATCCTAGCTTCCACCATCAAACCCAAAAAGCTCAACAAACTAGCAGACACCAGCCAAACCATCACCACCTGGTCACCAATCATCGCCCTGAGCACCTCAGTTGTCATGTCTTTCATCCACTCCAGGTTGCCCATCGACCCCTGCCCCCACCCTCCCTTGAACCTCGCAATGAACCAAATCAGCAAGCAACTGCATCCTCAATATCTCCATCTCCACAGCAACCTCCCGGACAGATGGAAACACGCAAATGTCAGACCCCTCCTAAAAAAAGCCTCCTCTGACCCAACAGCCTCAAAAACTATTGTCCAATCGTCTTGCTCCCCTGACAATCAAAAGTTCTTGAGAAAGCCATTAACCAGCAGCTCACTGAATTCCTGGAACAAAACCACCTACTGTATGCCTCTCAATCAGGATTCCGTGCCAATCACAGCACTGAGACCTCACTAATTGCTGCCACAGATGATATCAGAACACTCCTCAATCATGAAGAAATGGTTGCCCTGATCCTACTTGACCTCTCGGTGGCATTCAACACAATCTTCCACAGCACCCTCATCAACAGACTTCACAACATAGGCATACAGCAAGAAGCCCTCAAGTGGATCATCTCCTTCCTTACAGGATGCATACAGAGCATTGGTCTGTCTCCCTTCACCTCCACACCCAAAAACATCATATATGCGGCATACAACAAGTATCATCCCTCAGCCCCACCCTGTTCAACATCTACATGACCTCCTCGCAGATGTCATCAGAGCCCACAGACTCAACATATTCTACTATGCAGATGACACTAAACTGATCCTCTCACTCACCAAGGACCCTGCCAACTCCAAAACGAACTCCTGAAACGCCATGACCAATGTAGCTGAATGGATGAGACAACTGCCTCGAACTCAAGTCTGACAAAACTGAAATACTGATCTTTGGGAAGAACACCTCCACATGAGACAACAGTTGGTGCCCTGCAGAACTCGGACCCACACCAACCGACCATGCACGCAACCTGTGCATCATCCTCGACAGCCAACTGACCAAGAAATGGCAAGTTAATGCAGTCACATTCTCCTGATTCCACACACTACGCATACTCTGCAGAATACTTAGATGAATACTAACCAACACCAGAAAGCCCGTAACTCAGGCCCTCATCACCAGCCGCCTGGACTACAGCAACACCCCCTATGCCGGCATCTCCATCCAGCTCCTAAGAAGACTCCAAACCATATAGAACACTGCAGTCAGCCTCATCCTGGACCTCCCCAAATGAACCCACATTGCCACCCACCTGAGAAGCCTCCACTGGCTCCCCATCCAGAAAAGATGCCAGTTCAAAATCCTCACGCACGCCTACAAAGCCCTCCACAACCTAGAACCTGCCTACCTCAACCATCGACTGAACTTCCACCAACCTGCTAGACACCCACTCTCCTCTTCACTCGTACATATCCTCCACATCTGCTGCACCCGCAGCAGCAGCCTCTCCTTTTCCTACATCACAGCCAAGACCTGGAATTGCCTCCAGCTCCGTACAGCCCCATCACTGACAGACTTCAGAATAGTTTCAAAACCTCGCTCTTCGACAGAGATACAGCACCCAGATACCCCTAGAGGTGACAGATGTGCACCTTACAAATGCTGATTGATTGATTGATTGCTTGATTGATTGAAGAGTAGGTTTGATTGTGGTGCATTTATATTCAGATGTTTCATGTACAATTCCATGATCAACTGCTGTTCCTATTTGCTGATAAATCTGCAGCTACTCCTCATTAGGTTGAAATACTACATTTTCAAAATCATTACAATCACTTCTCTTTATGCATAGTACTTTCCATCTTGATCATAGCTCTTGTGCCTCATTTTCAATAATAGGCTGGCCAAGTGGATCTTAACTACCTTTAATTTATCTCTGGGTGCCTTAAGAACTGTCCTTTACCATCCAATCTGCTATTATTTGTTGTTGAATTTAATCATTTAACATTTCTAGATAGGTAGGAAACACTGGACATGGAATTTGGTATTTAACCGCATTGCAATCTTCCTAGTAGTCATATTGACTTAACAATTCTTGCTCAGTAGGCCAAGGCTTAAAGAGTTGCAGAATAGCCAGTAGAAGAACTATGAGCCATATTATCAAGGAGGAAGTTAAAATTATCACCGCTTTAGCGGCAGGAAACTGCAGCTAAAGTGGCGATAATGGGCTTGAGAATATGCCCTTGTGAATTCCCATAGAAGCCCATGTTTCGGTGTGAACATGGGCTTCTATGGGAATTCACAGGGGCATATTATCAAGCCCATTATCGCCGATTTAGTGGCAGTTTCCTGCCGCTAAGGCGGTGATAATTTTAATGCCGTCCTTGATAATATGGTCCTATTTTTTTCTGCAGTTTGGCAACACAGTATGCAGTGGTTGATGAGACTTGCTTTCGCTGTATCTCACTAAACAACCTTTACAGCCAGGGACTCCAAGCTTCGTAGTTGCAATGTGTTCTTGAAATGTGTTTCTATTTGTGTAGACCTGAAGTGCTTCAATCAGTCACAGGTTTTGTAAATACAATTTAAGGTGTGGATAGTAAATATCCGTCTTATTGGTTTTTACAATCTCAGTGCTATCAGGATCACCACTCTTATTCGTGTAGAAGCTGAACTTAAAGTAATCCAAAAGATGGATTTGCTTTTTCCGTATAAGAACTCAACCTTTGACAGGCCCCAAAAGAAACACTTTCCCTGTGTGAGAGCTTTTTAATTGTAAAGCCATACAGCTTTTTAGTTAAAGATTTGTCAGTTTATATATTTCTCATTTCAATCTTTTCTGGCTTTCTTTATGTTTAAAGTGATGTATTGAGCAGCAACAACGAAGATGTTTAATACAAACTGAATGTCCATGTTTGCTTCCCACATACTTCAAAAGATAGGGTTCTAGTTATTGATAGGTTTGGATGTGTAACTTCTTATAATGTTTACATACTCTTAAGGGATTTGACAGTCACAGTATGTCTTACTGCAGACATCAGATAACAGGCCTTGGGAATCCAAAGAGACAATTAGCCCAGGTTCTCAAAGGTGTCATGGAACGTAGCGCAGCAGGCATAAGCTCTGAGCTGCAATTTGTGACAAAAGAGAGCAGAAGAGCTCCATATTCACAGAAATATGGATCTCTTCTACCCTCTCCCTAGCACCAGTGCTGATTTCAGCTGCCATGCACCAGGCACACACCGTGGCGCTATAGTACTAAGGTATACCCTTTCTGTACAAAGGGTATGCTAGACAAGTAAAAAACCTTTCCTACTTTGTATGTTTGCTGTACTGTACAGCACACATGCAAAGTCAGAAAAGAGGGGAGAAATTAAAAATTTCTCCTTTTAACGCCTGTTTTTCAGCAGCATTACATTTTACTGCTAAACCCTGTATACTAACATTAGTAGATAGGGTTTAGTGTCAAAAAGCATGGGTGGTTCCATGTGTCACCCATGAAATGCCACCTTGACGCAAAGTAATGCAAAGCAGGGTTTTATGCTGCTTTGTGTTACTTTTGGGAACTTTCCAGCTCTAAACAACTTTTGCACTGGAAAGTGCATCATGGGAATCTCCCTCCCAATTGTTGTATTTCCCTTTGGCTCTATATCTGTGATGACATTACTGTCCACATTTGTGGGAGTGTAATCTCAAGCCTTGCTTCATTAACTCATTAGTATCCTGTAAAAATGTTGGTGCATCTGTTATCAGCAGTAATGTGTCCATGTGGGGCACCTCTGGCTTGGTATTCTTCCCTCCAAAAGTAGTCAATGACCTCAACTAGTGAATGATTTTTTTGATTGCAGATAAAGCGAATTATGGCTTGAAATCTATGCTTAAAATACCTACAACATTTGCTGAATCTCTATTGGATCACAATAAGGAGCTCAAGAGGGAAAAATGTCAGTCAGGTCACCCTCCACTCAAATATACCAGTAAACAACAAAGACCTGATTGATAAGTGCAAACACTAATTTTTCTTTGTAGGACCAGAGGAGGGGGGCGACTACCTCAACCCAACTGCTGGTTATAAACATTTACCAGTCTTATCTAGTCCTAAATGCCCAAATGTTTCTATTGAAACTAATTTTTATCAGTCAACTTCATGTAGACAAACCCCCTACTGAAAGGGTGTATATAAACAAGCAAGAGATATCTGCAAGAAAAACTTTCAAGAAAGATTTGTGTGAATGTGAGAAAGTGCCCACATCTTCTCATCATCGCCGACTTTCTCACCAAAGAAAGAAAGAAGTGTCTAGTCTTAATAGAAGGAGGTGTAAGTAGTGATTTGTGTATATCAAAGAAAGACCCCCTGAAGTGCAAGAATAAAGTATTCCTCCAATTAAAATTGAGTTAAGGGTCACATGTACCAAGTCCCAATTTTATTCAAATTTGCGAGCTTACTCAAAATTTAAAAACACTACATGTTGCAGACCCTTTTATGCAGGTGCCAACATGTTTCATTTTCTGTACTTTTTTTAGCTGCCACCTGTCATCCTTCATGTAAAGGTTGGAGTCCAGTGAGGTGTCTGTCGACCTCGAGCCCTGATGAAAACCTGTTTATTTAAGAGCTTAGCCATTTAATGAGGCATGTGTCCCGAGAGGGACTAGCCTATATGTCACAGACCTGTGCCATGAAAGAATACTCTGTGTTGTAGGGCTTTCACATATAATGGGGCTTGGATGTCTGAAGGGATTCACCTTCCCATTTCTACAGAGTAAACTTTGGCTATAGTAGGTACTTTCCTATGTAAGAAGCTTACTTGTGTGCATGTGGTGCCATCTCCGTGAAGATGTAAACACAAAGTAAACACTATGCATACTGAGGCATATTTCACCTAATGGTGCTTGAGTGATTGAAGAGAGTAGACGCTCTGAGAACAGCTCTACACAGAGTAAAGGTAGAGCGTAGTAGAATAAACCACTGTATAGGGCTTCAGTTTCTGAAGGGATTGGCCTCTCTCTAAAATGGGAAACATCCTTTACCCTGCAGTCACAACAACAACCTGCCTTAACAATGCAGTCACTACCCAAACTGCAATGTTACCATGCACCATGGGGGTGTGAGTTGGAATAGTAATTGATACTATTCCAAATTCCAGCACCCCACTAAGGCAAGTTGTTTTGATGACTCCATGGTAAAGTAACACGTGGTAACGTCGGGATAGTGACTGCACCGTGAAGGCAAGTGGGGTAAATGCATGCGGGGTTATGTCATACAACTCTCTAAATTACTTTGTCCTGGTAAATATTCTGTGAAGTGGGGTCTAGGCCACCAACTTGGGCTTGGGTGTTTAGAAAGACTAGCATGCCTTTAAACAGCTTTGTGAGTGAAGACTATGCATGGTAGGGACTTGGCACACAATGAGTCTTTCTTGTCTGTATTAAGTGGCCTTTCTTTAATCCCCTCAGAACACAGAGCAACCTGTGCTTTGAAGAGGCTTGGCCATCTAATGGGGGCGTGCCTACAGAAGAACTGGCCTCTCTGTCCCTTGGTTGTGCCAAAAGAAAAATGTGTATTTAGTAGGGGCTTCCCATGCAAAGAAGTTTGCGTGTCTGAAGGGACTTACCTTCCCCTGAAGACCTTTCCACAAAGTAAACTTTGAACATAGCAGGTACTTCACTATGTAATGAGGCAACATTGTGTGGATGTACTGCCCTCTATTTGAAGATGTATGCACAGAGAATACAGTATGCATACTGAAGTCTGATTCATCTAATGGTGCTTGAGTGTCTAAAGAGATTGGACTCTCTGAGAATAGTTATACACACAGAAAAGGCTGTGTATAGTAGAGTAGGCAACTTAATAGGGGTTTGGTTTGTGAAGGGAGTAGCCTCTCTCTAAAGTGCTTTGCCCTGGTTGAACAATTGGCTCCTGATTCACAAAGGTAAACCTACAGTTTGTGTAAGTTTACAATTGTTTGCTATTCACAAAGGTCTTTTACCAGTAGTATATTTATGACTGTGGAGTCTCTGAACACAAAAGGCTAGGTCCTGTCTTTTTATGAGTGGAGTCTCTAGAGTCTTAAAGATACTACTACTAAAATATGGTTGAGAATAGCAAACCATTGTAAGCTTGCACAAAAGTGTATGTTTATCTTTGTGGCTCGGGCCCTCCATATAGTAGGGTGTAGACATCCAAAACAGACTTGGTTTTCTGGAGAATTTAGCCAGTCAGTAAAACAGTTGTGCACGGAGTGAATATTGTGCATGGTAGGGACTTGCAACCTAATGAGTCTTTATTGACTGTAGCAAGCAGTCGTTCTTTAAAGACCTGAACATAAGTGGAACCATGTGTATTTAGGAGGCTTGGCCATGTTATTATGGCATGTGTCTTTAGAGGACTGCACAGAGTGAAGACAGTGTATGGTAGTAACTTGCCACATAATGAGATTTCATTGTCTAAAGTAAGTGGCCTCTCTTAAAACACCCAAGAACATGGGTAAACCAATGCATTGAAGGGGCTTAGCCATCTAAGGAGGATTCTGTTTCTAGAAGTTTAGCTTCTAAGTCTCCGAACTTTGCAAAGATAGAACACTTTATGCAGGTGGGGTTTCCCACATAATGGAGATTGAGTACCTGAAGGGAATGGTCTTCCCATGAAGAGCTCTACACAGGGCTAGATCTGTGCATTGTGGGTGCTTGGCTATGTAATGGGGTTTATTTGCCAAAGAACTGACCTCTCCATGAAGATCTGTACAATGGAGCACACTGTGCATAGTAGAGGCATTCTCAGGTAAAGGGGTTTGGGAGTCAGTGGATTCTCAGTGAAGAGCTGTACACAAAGAAAAGGCTGTGCGCAGTGGGGAATATCCTATACAATAAGGCTTGGGATTCTGATGGGACTAAGTCTCTCTAAAGTGCTTTGCAGACAGTAAACACTTTCTGTAGTAAGGCCTAAAACACCTAATGGGGCTTTGGTATCCAAATAAAATTGTCTCTCTGTAAACAACTATACACAGTGTGATGACTGTGCGTAGTAGAGCCCTGGTCTCCTATTGGTGTTGACTGTCTAGAGGGAGTGCACTTTCTATGAAGAGCTCATCAGAGAGCAAAGAGTTACTGTAGAAGGTGCTTGCCCATATAATGGAATTTGGATTTCTGGAGGGACTGACCTATTCAGGAACAGTACTACAGAGGACAAATGTTATGAATACTAAGGTCTAGAACACCTAAAGGGGCTGGATAGGTAAAGGAAGCATATTCAAAAAATGGTGATCAGAATAGCACACATTACACTTTAAGCACATGTACCTACTTTGGAAACCATCTAATTGTAAATTTTTACAAATAGCTATTTGGTAATCGCTATCAGTGATGTACAAAGGGGTTATGTAGCCCCTATTCATAAAATAGTGATTCGTAATGAGTTGCAAATAGACCCATCTCATGAATAATAATGAGGTAGGTCACCGTTTGTGACCCACTACTATTTGCTGCCGTCACATGGATGGTGACCTGCAGATGTCAGCAAACCACCATGTCTTTGATTGCTTTTAAATAAAGCAAAATAGTTTTTTAAAACACAGCCCATTTTCCTTAGAGGATAACGGGCTGCATTTAACAAAAATAGATTAAATGCTTATGTTTCAGTTTTAACTGTAGTTTTAATTTGTTGTACCATTATCAAAGGGGAAGTGGTCTCATACCAACAACTTTGAGTTGGTGGAAAAGTACAAATGTTTAGCGACCGCATTTTGGTCACAAAACATTCATACACACCAACGCAAATAGGTAGTAAGAAGGGGTGCCCTAAACATGCTCCTTCCAAATACTAATTCGAAACTCAAATTACAATTCGGTAATGGGTTACCGAATCATAGTTTGGGTTAGTACATCAAAAAAGGCATTTCTGTGTTCACAAACAACCCGATTCTGCAAATTGGGTCATTTGCAAATGCAAAAATGTTTTGTACATCTAAACCCTAGTCTGTTAGCGCTATTAAACACATAATCAGCAATAATAAAACATATTTTTCATCTACGTCATTTATTCATGATGTATAGTACCTTACATATACTGTGTTTTACAAGAAACCAGCTACAAAATGATCCAACATAAACATACCATATAGAAGCACAACTGAAGTACATAACCAAGTATAGTAGTCCTGTTTATGGCTGCAAACTTTGAACTATCTACTTTACTCCAAAGGTAACAATAATCATTATCAAATAATTAGAATCAAAATATAGTATTTCTCACACATATTGTCCGAAGTAAAGAAGATCAAACTTTATATGTGAACTCCTTCTTGTGATAAAAATATTTACACTATTTGGAATCATATGAAAAGAAGCTGCATAATTTACATTCTTTTTAGCTAAAAATGCATTATTAAATATATTGTAAATAATAGAGTTTCTTCAGTATATTAATCGGCATATTTTTAAAACTATTGTGTAAATAGAACTAGGTAATTGCAATATTACTTAGGGCACTTACATTATTATTAATATTATGAACAATAATGAGCATAGACTTAATATGAATACAATTATTTACTATATTTTATAAAACTATATCAATAATTAGTTGCTCACTACAATATTTTTATAACTATTATCACTATATATATTCATTCCCTGTAAAATAAGCTGAAGGTTAATAATAGATGGATGCGGCACTTTGTGACATACTGAAAATAGGACACGTCTGCGGATCAGAAGCAGAAGAGAATTCTCTATTAACACCTTCACACCAACCAGAGACAAACTCAGTTAGCAAAGGTTATACAAGTAACATAATTATCTGACACCTTCAAACAGTGTACTCAATCTGATTCAATTTTCAGTAATATAGAGGGAACATCAGCCATTGGTTCAACTTCATCTAACCTCTGCTCAATCAATAGCTGTCGCCTCTGCAGTGCAGGATTGCTTCGAAAGATAGCATACTACAGTAAAGTACATCATCATCCAACAAATCTGTATGAAATAAGACATAATGAGGTAAAGAACAATTTATAGTCTCCCTTTTGCTTTTGGAAACACAATTCACACATTTTCACAACTCTTGAGTATGCATTTTTTCTTGTGTTCCCTCTCACAGTCCCGTGGAAGAGACCCTGTGTGACTCAATTATAACAATTATTGGTTAAAAAAATAGCTTTTCTATAATGCCAATTTCACATTAAAAACATACGTATTACTCCCCAATGTCCTCCTCAAAAGGACATGTGGAAATTAATGTAGACAATGTATAGTGAGAATTTTCACACCTCAAAGAACTTCTGTAACTTGAACCTCTGTGAACACGTCGGTATTTGGGCCTAATACGAGGAGCTGTCTGAAGGGAGTGGGCTGTTCATAAGGTATTCTGTACAGGGATTAGGGAGTACTTAGTAAGCACTTTGCTAACTTAGGAGGGTGTGTGTGACAAAGTCTTTACTACCTAAGGGGGGTGTGGGTATCAGAAAGTATGGGTGTTGCTTGATTACTTCCTTACAAGGCATAGGCTATGGCTGTTGGGGTCTGTGTATTCACATCTCATTGATTATGCCTGGGAGATCAACTCCCCGCAAATAGACAGGTACAGGTTGAAGGGCGTTCGTAGTAGGGCTTGAACAGCTAATGGGGTATGGATGTCTCAAAGGAGTAGTCCTTCTGTGAGGTCTTCTCCACAGGGCTTAGGGTGTATGAAGTAGCCACTTTGCCACTTTGCCACCTTGGTGAGGGTAAGTTTAGAAGGGACTTTGCCACCCAATGGGACCTGGGTGTTATAAGGGAATGGGCTCTACTTTAAGCCTTCAGTGCAAGTTGTAGGCTATGTGTTGTAAGGGCCTGTGCACTCACATCTCATTGCTTGCACCGGAGAGATTACCTCAATGAAAATAGGCTGCTACAGGGTGAAGGGAGAGCATAGTAGGGGCTTGATCAGCTAATGGGGCATTGATGTCTGAAAGGAGTTGACTCTCCATAAGGTGTTCTGTACAGGGCTAAGGGTGTGCGTACTAGCCACTTTGCCACTATGAGAAATTGGGTTGTTGGTTGCAGGTGCGTGGGTCCTTCTCAAGCAATAGCCAAAATCCCTGTCAAGGTAAACCACAAAAGTCACTAAACTAACCTGTACATAACCCTCTGGTATCTGGGTACAAAAGCAGTCAGGCTTACCTTGGAGGCAACATGTAGAATATTTATGCAGGACTCAAACAATAATAAAGTGACACCAAACCACAAAAAAAATCTCACAACAATTTATAAAGCTTGAGTACAATTTAATAAATTACTTGGCACAAAAAGAACAAAAATCAAATCAGTATAACCGGGGTTATGAATTTTTAAAGTGTTGTGAAAAGTAGCTCTTAAAAGATCAAAGCTCTAGCCACAGGTGTCTGGTTACTTGAGACCGGGGCAAAGTGAAAAGTTAATACCGACCCCAATGGAGCATACTTCACATACACACAGTGGATTGGGCTCTGTCTCAGCTTACCTTTGAGCTTAGACTGAATTTTGAAAAAATATGTTTGAGAAGGTACAGTTCAGCAGGGCAAGGAAGCCGACGATGTCCAAAAAGGAGATATCCCTGTTGGGGAGCCGGTGGATGAAGTTGCTGTGAATATTTCTATGTTTGGACTTCGAAAAATCTCCCTGAGGGTGTAGCTGCAGCCTCTATCTGACCAGAGCTTCAGGATGCAAAATAACCATCCATTGAGGTCCACTGAACAGGATTTGGTGCTGTGGAGAAGAACGTAGCAGGAACTACTGCATAGTCAGGCTGACAGGTGATACACTTGGCAGAAACGTTTCTAAGTCCCAAGTTTCAGATATGGGTCATCTGGTTGCATTCAGCACCACTTCCAAGTATCTATGACTGAAGGGGAACTATTTGGCTGGTCAGGACACAGTCAGGCAGGGTCCAGGTGCGGGTTGAAGATGGATGGAGTGTTTTCTGTCCTTGAGGCTCTGATCAGGACACCAGCTAACTATCCCTTGGAGTCTCTCTGTCCTGGGTTAAAGCATAAGTGCAGGCCTCCAGCAACAGGGTAGTCTTCTGAGTGCACAGAACAGGCTTCAGGCAGCAAAGCACTCCTTTTGGAGCAGCAAGGCAGTCTTCTGAACTACACGGCAGACTATCGACAGCTGTCACAGTCGTATCCACTGCTCCCCCACGCACACGGCTTCTACTATGCACCTTTTGTCATACATTCACCTCATACAGCCCCAACACCTGAACACAGTCCTCAGGGTTACAGAAAATTCCCCCCATGTTCTTTCTACTGGAAAATTCTGACTCATGCCTTCAATTTTCTTCTGTACGCTGGACTCCTTGGCTGCCTGGCTGCCTTACTTCTGCTACCTTTTCTCTGGTGGCAACGGACAGTACCCTTTTATTGGTGGCAGTGGTGTGTACTTGGATATAATTCTGCCTCTACACACACTAGGAAATGTGACAACTGACTGCAAATACACCCGCCTAGATCTCATGAGATCTCAGGTCTGCACGTGGGGCCGGTCCTCTTTGGGTGTGGTTCTAAATACTGCACCCCAAGCACAAGACTTTGCTTGGCCTCATCTTTCTGCCAGCGTGCCCTCAGCCCCACACTTGAACTGCAAGGGCATCCTGAGAGGTCATTTGGATATTCCAGCAGCTTCTTTTCACTCTGGATCACCAACCTCCCAGGAATCTGGAAAAGACTAAGGAAAAAGAAAAAACATGACTGTAAGCTACTTGTAAATTATACACATAATGCACCATTGCTCAGCAGCTAAGGATGGATTTGTTAACTAAAGACTGTGCAAAACATTTGGGTTTATTTGTTGGGACCTCATCAACACCCTGATTTGAGTTTATTTGTTTGAGATGACTCCCAACACCAAGGTCTAAGTGTTTAAGTGTAACACAGGGAGAGTTAGGACTAAGAAATGTGACGACTCCCACTAAATTAAAATTGCCAGCAAGTAGCATGTAATTTATGACTGTTTACAAAGGTACGAATATTTGAAAATCGAATGTAATAATGTTGTGAGTGCATTTATCGGGCTATGTAGTAATTTTCTTTCTCATCAACAGACAGTGTACGACCACCATATCTCAGCGCAACATTCCAACAGTGAATTGGGAATGTGATCTGGTGATAAATCCAGACTCATTGAACATCTCCTCTCTCATCTACCAATGCCCCTTCCCTTTGGGTACCATCACCAGTGTAGTTCCTCGCAACTGCTACCCAGGGTTGTTCTCGGAAGGAGTTGAGGTGCAGCTTTGCCCAAACAAAATTACCTGGAGTTCAGTTGAGTGGCTTTCCCGACAGAAGGCCAAGCCACAAAAATTAGTATTCTCTTTGGGCCACATAGAAACTCGAGACCACATTGATGCACTAGATCTAACTCAAGCACTGACTGATTAAACCTCCGGGGCAGTGTATCTGGCTGGAGACCTACATAGCCTCCAAATGTAGGTACAGAAATTAAGAGAGGAAAATTCCAAGTTATAGGGAAATTACTTAGGTACAAATGTAAGTTTACTTCTTTGGGAGATGCTACAACTGCTTTGAAAGAACCTCATCCCATGCTTCACCCCTCAAAATTCAGGAAAGCCTTTTTCAGGTCAGACTCCCAGTCCGATCCCTCAGGAACTCAACCACCCTTGAATGATATAGTCGCAACCCCAACTCCTATACCACTTTCAACTCCTGTGAGGTTCTATGGGGATAGTGAAAAGTATGATGTATTTATGAGTCAATATCAATTCCATTTCCTATGTAAACCCAATGCCTTCCCCAATGAGGCAGCCAATGTGGTTTTCATTATTTCTTACATAGGAGGTATAGCAGCTAATTGTTCCATTCCATTGATAGATGCTAAGGATCTTATTTTGTATAACTTCACAGCTATTAAAAACACTATGAGAAAGCTATTCACTAAATGTGTTTTTGCTCAGTCAAGTGACAACAAGCTACTAAATCTTAAGGAAGGGTGACAGGACGTTCAGACATACATCATGACCATTACCCGATTGGTAGCTGAGAAACAGTCGAAAAAGAACACCTTTAGATATTGAGGATTAAGGGATGACCTTAAGGATTCCTTATCTCACATTGTTGTTCTACCTGGTGATTGTTCAGATTTTATTGATCAAGTGGTAAAATTGGATCACCGTTTGGGGGAACAGAAGTGAGAAAGACCCTATGTCAGAGACATACTTATAACATTTAATCATGGATATCTAAATTGGATTTAGTGCCTATTTTGACTCGGGTAGATATCTAGCAGGGATTAATAAATATCCCTTATATATGCTCTATTTACTTATTTTATCTTAGCGTTATAGAGCTAACCATTTGAATTGAGCTCCCTCATTGGGACTATTCAGGCTTCATCTCCTTTAAATACTGTCCCTACTCATAACACTCAGAATGCTGGATACTAGGGTTGTATCTCAATGTCTATTGATCCCACTATATAGTGTGTTCCTCACCCTCAAGCTTGGGGTTTCTTTTGTTATACTGTACTATTCAACATGTATATGCACAGGTGTTAAAGGGGCTGACATTGGAGTCAGTAATGCTTTTTTTTTTTTAATTCTGTGATATAATGTGCCTTCACTGGATTGTGAAGATATGATCTGTGCACTTTGAGCTATAAGCCACAGTTTCCTAGGGAATTAGGTTGTACTATTTGTTTGGATCAGTTGGGTCTGAGATTGATATACAAGCTGAATGGAGTGTATTGCATCACCTTTGTGCTTTGCATTTTAAATTGGTGTACTTGTACTTCAATTGCCATTTTTGCTCATACTTATAGGTTGTTTCCCAGCCAATGTTCTGATTTGAAATTGATAATCTATGCCCTGAGGATGCTGACCGAGTATTTGGTGGTTTCACGAAATGCACTTCGGCAGGCATGGACTCAATAGGGGTTAAAATTGAACAACAACCACAGGTTTACCAAAACATGAATGAAGCATTTCTGTTTGTATCATGAATGAAAACCTTCTGTGCATATAGGTACTAAATGCTCTAGTTCAAAGAAGAAAAATGACCAGCTCTCTGTAGAATACTGTGGTCAGACATTTTTCACATATTGAGGTATGTTTCTAATTTTAGTAAGGTTTGAGTGGAGTATATGGGGTATGATTGTTGTTTTCAGGGTATGAATTCAAGTTTCAACATTGAATGTTGGTTAATGAAATCATTGGTGAGTATTGTGATACTGTAAATTGGTTTCTTTGGAGTATGAGGACAAAAATGTACAAATAACTGTTAAAAAGTAGAAATGATGTTTGATTTGCTGCATTCTTGAGTGGAGGCGCGTTATCAGTAATATATGTTTTTTTCCACTGTTCCCGCTTTCCTTCAAACCAGGGGACCCCTTGTATGTTTTGTGTTTAAAGAAAATGTTTACATCAGCACCTGTGTTATGACATTCAGACACAGACCAACCATTTTTTGTCAGAGCAGACGCCTCACAGATAGCAGTAGGGGATATTGTACCAGAAAGACCCAGAATCAGGTCGCAATCTACGAAAGAAAAAGCTATTGCCAGCCAAACATAATTATACAGTAGTGGAAAGGAAATTATTGGTAATGCAATTGGTCTTCTCTGACTGGAGACATTACCTGATGGGAACTAAGCATGCCATAACCATCTATTATGATCACAAGAACGTACAATTCTTTGGTTCTGTTAAGGCATTAACTCCAAGACAGATTCAAAGGCTTCACATTTTCAGTAAATTTGACTTTGTTATCACTCAGACCAGGTACCAAATAACTACAATCAGATATCCTATCCAGGTTTGGGTATTCTTTAAAACCCGGCCAAGGAAGCTGACTCCCCTAGTATAATCCTTCAATTCAAAATAATAGCACTGAGTGAGGTAGATACCTTCAAAAACAACCTGAAAAAGGAAGTAAATAAATGAGACCATCTTGAGTGGGTTCAAGATGCGGATAATTCAGTTGAAAATGGCTTGTTATTCTATGAAAAATGTTTGTACATTCCCAAGATAGACCCTTTTCAACTGGTAATCAAGTGGAATCATTATACATCCTTAGCAGGGCATTCAGGTGTACAGAAGACTTTGGATAACTGCAAAAGGCAATTTTGGTGGGAAACAATGACTGGATATGTAAAAGAGTTTGTTTCAACCTGCCTGGTGTGAGCCAGAAATATAGAACCACACACTGCTCCTTTCAACTTGTTACAATCCTTGCCAATATCCCAAGCACCATGGCATATCATAAGTCTGGAATTCATCACCAACTTACCTGTCGCCAACAAAAAAACACAATCTTAGTAGTGGTGGATCTGTTTGCGCACTTCATCGCCCCTCAGAAACTTCCCACTGTAGGAGAGTTTAGTAACATTTTCATTCAGCAAATGGGAAGACTCCATGGACTGCTATCCAAAATAAATTCTAACCGTTGGCCACAGATCGCATCAACATTTTGGAATACTCTTTTCACATCTCTGGGCATTGAGGCTGCTTTTTCTTCTATCTATCACTCACAAACTAATAGGCAGATAGTTAACCAGTCTTAAGAACAAATTGTTTGTGTGCTGTCAACAGTAACTAGCCAGTCGGACAAGTCTCTCAATTTGGCAGAATTTGTCTTTAATAATAGCATACATACATCTACTGGTTATTCACCATTCTATTTTATGACTGGTCATCATCTGCGATCCCTTCTAGTATATGTACCGGAAACTCAAGACTTACCTTTGGTATGGCCAGTGTCTGACTCGGTTAAAGAACCGAAGCTTATTCAACAAAAGGCAACCAAACATTTTGACAGATCCAAATAGACAATCAAGCTACAATCTGAAAAGTATCGGTCCCAAAAACCAAAATTTCAGGAAGAAGACCTCCTTTGGCAGTCAAATCGCAACCTCAAATTGGAAACCCCACAATAACAACAGCCGCTGTTCATTGGTCCATTTCCCATCATAGAAATGTGGAACTCAGTGTCTGCAAAATTGCATCTCCCAACCGAGTACACTATGTAGCTTTACTAAAACATATCACACAAACACCTGAGTTTTCATCTTTCCTCATCCCTTCCCCATCCATGATCATGTAGATTATGAGGTTAAGTGCATCCTAGACTCTAAACTTATCCAAGTTCGTTTGCACTACCTAATATATTTGAAAGGATATGGTCATTCGAAATGCTCCTGGAAACAAGCTGCTTCCGTTTATACTCCCTAACTTGTATGAGATTTCCATGCCCTCTTCCCCCACAAACCTCGACCAGTTAAATGGCCTTTGAAGGGAACACTGTCACTTCCAAACCATTTCTCTCCCAAACACACAGCTTTCTGCACGGCTCCTGTTTCATATATTCCAGTCATACAACTTCAACACCTAAAGACAGTCCTCAGGTATACAGGAAAATTCTGACTCAAGCCATCTAACTGCTTCTGTATGCAAGAATCCCTGGCTGCTTGGTTGTTTTACGTCTGCAACCATTTTCCTGGTGGCAATGGTGAACACTCCCTGATTGATGGTTACATCTCTTCTACAGCCCTTTCCTTAGTGGCAGTGGTGGGTGTTTTGATTTAACACTGCCTCTACACACACCAGGACGGCCCGGACATGTGGCAACTGTATGTACATACACACATTGAGATCAGCTGAGATTTCGGGTCCGCATGTTTATGGCAGCCATCTTTTGGGCATGGTTATAAATACCGTACCCCGAGCACGAGGCTTTGCTTGGCCTGATCTTCCTGCCAGAGTTCCCTCAGCCTCCCACATGAACAGCAAGCGCATTCTGATACATCGTTATCTGGATAGTCGAGCAGCTTCCCTTTGCTCTGGATCACTGAACTCCCACAAATCTGGAAAAGACAACATAAAAAGATACAACATGACTGTAATGTACTTTTTACATTATGAGCACTGTGCACCATTGTTCAGCAGCTGAGATTGGATTGATTAACTACAGGCTGTGCAGAACATTTGGGTTTATTTGTTAAAACTTCATCAAAATCCTAAGGGGCCAATTCACAGAACTAATCTGAGATAAAATCCTAAACTTACTACTTTTGGTATTCACAGAAGGCATTTAGTAGTAGAAAAGTTAGGGCTCCTAACTTTACTACTTCTAAACTGAGACAAAATCCTAACTTTACAACTTTTGGTATTCTCAAAAGGCATTTAGTAGTAGTAAACCTTACCAAAGAAGAAGGTGTGGCACTTAAAACCTTACCTCATCATACACTAGTATAACCTTTCATCACTCACTGTAAAATACATTGTACCATATTTGAAACCATTGACACACCAATACCAGTTACTACATACCCACTCACTGATTTCTAAGTCTTCAAAAACAACTACCCATTCAACAACAGAATCATTTATACATGCAGTCACTAATAATTAGAACACTATCAAATGCACTTATACACATAAATAGACATTGACACATCAGCAGTCATCTTAGTCGGTTATGCAGTCATCCTACTCACTCATGAAAAAAATTAATCACACTAACATTTACTCACTTACACAATTATCCAACAACACCTCATTTATTCAAACACATAGTAACTCATAGTTAATATGTTAAAACATCAACATTACAATTATGCACTCATTCATATAGTTACTCTCACAATCACTGACTCTTACACATACTTATTTATATACACCAACTCTCACATACAATGCCTTTTATTTTTTTACTTTGTTGAAGATGTACAACTAAAACATATATTCGCTCACCAACACACAAATAAATACACTCAGTCACCCAAACAACTGTTTCCACATGCACTCTTAAACCTATACACCTAGTCAATCAACCATCCACACATCTATGCATAGAGTTACACACACCACATCCAAACACACACAAACTCAGTGCCCCATACAAATACTCACCCAACTAATCAATAACTAATATACACACTCATGTAGTTACTGACCAACTGATGCAGCATGTTACAACAACAGAGACAGTGATGCACACATTCACATAGTTTAGTTACTAATCCATGTATTAAGTGAGACACTTTTAATTACTCACTTAAACAGATAGTCAGACAGCTACTAAATCCTCCATCCAGACAGTTATATATCCACTAAATCTTCAATACAGATTGATATGTATATAATACATATTTAAATTTCAAACTAAACCACATTCACTGGATGATGTCATCAGTGATGTCATCAGTGATGTCATTTGAAATGTCATCAGTGATGTCATCAGTGATGTCACTGACCATGTCATGAATGATGCAATATGTGACATCATCAGCAGTGCATTGTGGGCGCGCGAGTTATAGTTAGCAGAAGTAACTATAACGGAGGAATTTCTATGGTTTTGTATGAGTGAAATGGCCAGCTAACTATAACACCCCTGAAACCTATGTTTTTTCTGTGAATTTCTAAGGTTTTTTAAATGCTAATTTCTAAATATAACGTCTCTGAAACCTATGGTTTTTTTCAGTGAATTTTAAAGCTTTTTTAAATGCTAATTTCTAACTATAACGTCTCTGAAACCTATGTTTTTTTACAGTGAATATATATATATATATTTATATATATATTCACTGAAAAAAACATATGTTTCAGGCACGTTATAGTTAGGAATTAGCATTTAAAAAACCTTAAAAATTCACTGAAAAAACCATAGGTTTCAGGGGCGTTCTAGTTAGCTGGACTTTTCGCTCGTACAGGGCATGTTTGCACACGTTAACTCAGGCCCCGTCCCCTCCCTTCACCACTGTGTAAACACGCCCTGTGGCCGTTTTTAGTTGAGAGATTAAAGTAATTTGAATCCTGAGGGTTCCGAGGGTCCAACTAGCCCACTAGGTACCTCCAGTAAGCGCCACAGAGCTGCGTTGCAGAGAGGTGTAAAAAGTGGCATGGCCTGGACCACCTCTGTGCAATGCAGCTCAGTGGCGCTTACTGGAAGCACCTGGTGGGCTAGTTAGCCCCCAGGGGCCCTCAGGATTGAAGGGGAATTATTTCCCCAACTTAAAACGCGCCATAGGGCGTGTTTGCACACGTCACCTCAGGCCCCGTCCCCTCCCTTTCCCACTGTGTAAATACGCCCTGAGGCCGTTTTAAGTTGGCAGATTAAGTCCCCTTGAATCCTAAGGGTCACTAGGAGCAAAATAGCCCATTAGGTACGTCCAGTAAGCGCCATTGCAGAGAGGTGTAAAAAGGGGCACGGCCTGCACCACCTCTCTGCAACGCAGTACAGTGGTGCTTACTGGAAGCACCTGGTGGGCTAGTTGGCCCCCAGGGTCCCTCAGGAATGAAAGGGAATTCTTTCCCCAACATAAAACGTGCCACAGGGTGTGTTTGCACACGTCACCTCTGGCCCCATCCCCTCCCTTCACCACTGTGTAAACGCGCTCTGTGGCCGTTCTAAATTGAGAGACTAAGTCCCCTTGAATCCTAAGGGTCCCTAGGGTCAAACTAGCCCACTAGGTACCTCCAGTAAGCACCACAGAGCTGCGTTGCAGAGAGGTGTAAAAAGGGGCGTGGCCTCAGAACATCTGTATGCAACGCAGCTCCCTTGCGCATACTGGAGATACCTGTTGGGCTAGTTGGCCCTCAGGGACCCTCAGTATTGAAGGGGAATTAATTCGCCAACTTACAACTGGCCAGGGGGCGCGTTTGCAGAGTGCTGCAAGGAGGGGGCGTGGCCTCCGGCGTGATGCCGGTCTTTTATTTTTTTGGAAGGGGGCCGCGTGGCCCCCCTCCTAAGGCCTTTATCGGCCCCGGGGACCCCAACCCCCGGGGCATGGCCTTTTTTTTTTTTCAATTCTTTAGGAGGGGGGCTGCGTTGCCCCCTCCTCAGGCCACTTATGGCCCCGGGGACCCCATCCCCTGGGGCCGACCTTTCTTTTTTATATTTATTTCTAATATATTTATAGAAACACCTAGGACAAGCTGGACAAACCGTATATACCTATCACCATGACGATTTGTGTGATATTCATTAAAAGCTGACTATGCATACAATTAACCCACGTGGAATGTATTTACACTGCTAGTGAAGCTCTGACGTGTCTGACGCCCTACCGTGCCTAATCCCGGCGCCCCTGCCGGTGGGTACTCTCCAAGTAGACACCCTTGTCGTTTATTTATACAAACATGGGTAGCTATTGATGGGCATATTTAATACACACGCAAACCAAGCCATTCAAAGGGGATTCAACAAAAATTCGACCAAAACTATGCAAGAAAACCCCCTCACGGTTAATAAAACACACATCCACCGCTGGATGTGTAATACTTTTTATTTTACTCTCCGGAAAAGAGACAAACCTCAATTGAGAGTCACAGCGCGCTCCTGGCTGAGCCCAATGCTGTGTTACACCCACCAGTGCCCGCCGAGTGCCACACACCTCTGTGTTGTATTCCACCAGCTAGTGCGTATGCTGACACCCTCTAGCCCATGTGCACTGTAACACCACCCCGTGAATATGTCATGCCACACTTGCCTTCGCACATGTTATATTGCCCCATCTAACGTGCCTTCCTTGATGCCTATGTTATAACGCACAGCGCTATGCCATACATAGTACAATCTGGGGTCCATATCTTTGTCACAGTGCATATGCAACGTTACACTCCCCAGCACATATTTAACATTACATCTTTAGAGACTAGTTAGGTTACACAACACTGCCCTGTGCATATTACACTCCAAGGTGCATATCGCATAGCAAGCGCTAGTGCCTGTGCTATCTCGCGCTCTCCAATGAATCTGTAATTGCGCACAATGTATTGCATATTATATTTCACGCCCAGTTCATCTTATACCACACTTTTTGGTGCATAGTTTATTCCATACACTATATCTAGTGTTCATTTTCAATCGTGCTCTCAGGACTATGTTCTATATAACAATGCATTCACCTACCCTTTTCACGGGCATTATATTTTGCGATGGGGGGGTGGAGGGTCAGGGGGTGTTTCTGCCAAGTAAACCCGGAGTCACTGTCACAAACGTCCTCTTCTTCCTGACTAAAAGTGAGATTATACTGCACACTTGTTCATATTTTAAGTAGTTCGCACAGACACACATTTAAAAAACAACAAAGTTCCTAATACCCACCTTCTCTGAACAGTTAGCTTGCTGCCCCATCCACCTCCTCCCTATCCTCTGTTGTCTGAATCCATGGACTAGCCTCCTCCCTCCTGCCATGCATGGTCTGATGTGCTGCCACTGCCCTCCATTTAGCAAGATGTACCAGTCCATTCCTCCTGCCCTCCATTGCCCAATTCTATGCCCCATCATTGACCTCCTGCTTAGCCTCTGTGCTTAACTTGCTGCCCCTATTCTCCTTCCCCCTGCCCTCCGATGTCTTTGTGCATGCCCCTGCTCCATCCTTTTTGCCCACCATGTTCCATGGACCTGCCACTCCTATCTACTCTGACTGTTCTGTTGAGCAGCCACTCCCCTCCCACCTGCCTAGCATTGTCAGATGACTGTAACCTTTCCCTGCCACCTCCACCCTGCCTGTCCACATGCCATGCCCCTATCCTCTTCCTCCTGTCCTCCTTGGTCCATTTTACTGCCACTCCCTTCTGCCCTCCCTAGTCTGTTGTGCTGCAACTGCTCCTCCTGCCTGCCCCGCACGGTCTTTTGTGAGGCCCCTTCCCCTGAACTCTCTTGTCTGTGCCCAGGTCCTGACCCTCCCTTCTATCCTCCATGGTCCTTTGTTCATGTCCCTGCACCCTCCTTCTTGCCCATCATAGCCATTGTGCTGCCACTAACCCTCCTGCTTGCCAAGCATGGTCTTCTGTGCTGCTATGGCTCCTCCCACCCTACCTGTGTGGTCAGCTAGCTGCCCCTGACCCCCTCCCACCTTCCCTCCATGGTCTGTGTGTATGCCATCATAGTCTCACTGTTGCTCTCCATGGTGTGTCTTGTTTCTAGTGCCCATCCTGCCTGACCTCCATGGTCATCTTGCTGCTCCTGCCCTGCCCCCTTTCCCCCAGCCCTCCGTTTCCATGTGCAAACCCCTATTCCCTCCCTCCTGGCTTGTCTGTTCCATTGTAATGCCCCTGATCCGTCCCTCCTGCCCTTTATGGTCTGTTATGCTGCAGCTTTCTCTCCTGTCTGTCCATTATGGTCAGCTAGCTACCATTGCCCTTCCCCTCTGTTCTCTGTTGTCCATGTGCATGGTCCTGTCCCCTCCCTATTGCTTTCTATGGAATGGTGTGCTGCACTCCCATCCCGCATGCCCTGTGTGGTGTATTGTGCTGCTGCAAACCCTGATGCCTGTCCTGTAGGGTCAGTTTGGTGCACCTCTCCATGTCCCTCCTGTCCTCTGTTATCCGAGTCCATGTCCCTACCCCAATTCCTCCTGCCTTCCATGATCCAATGTACCATACTTGCGAACATTTTGAACTTGGTAAGAGGGAGATTTTAAAAAAAACTGGGGTATTGATTTTCCCCTTTGAGTTTAGGGGTGGACGGAATTTGCATAATTCACTTTCGCAAACTATCGTGAAAATGTTAAAAATCTCCGCAAACACGCGGAAATATCGCGAAGACGCGGAAGTTTTTTCCCGCCCGTTTGCGGTATTTTCTGCGTGATCGCGGCTCGCCAACTTACCCATGCGGTTGCTCCTGGGCGCGGCCTTCTTGTTTTCACTTGTCTCGCGGTGCATGATCGCGAGAAGAAAGACGTGATCGCGCAACGATGACGTGATCGCGTGACGAATGACATTACTGCGGGCGCGAACTGTCGCGAGAGAGCGCAAATGGCTACCCACAATCCAACATCTCGTGGAGAACGCGACCGGATCGGGAAAACTTGTCGGCGAACGCGGGGATTCATGTAAGGCGATTGCACGCATACGAGAATGTATTTTTTTACAGCGCGAGCAAGAAAAATAATTCCGTTAAGATGCGGATTGCGGAAATTTTGAAATTTTTCGTGCTCTCCGCGGAACGCGAAAATGTCAAATTATTGCAATTTCCGCGAGCTGTATGGAATTTTCGCCCAGGCCTATTTGAGTTACATTGAAAAAGAGGAGATTGTAGACAGGAAACAGATCAAATAAAGCCCATTTGAGCTTAAAAATATTGGACGTTTCCTGGCTGAATCGGGTCTGTTGGCATGTATGGTTGTACTACCACTGCCTCTTCCTTCTGCCCACAATGGTCTACTATATTGCCACAGCCTCTCTTGCCAGTCCTGTATTGTTGGTTTGTTGCTCCTGCTCCCCTTTCCACTGCCCTCCATAGTCTGTTGTGCTGCCACTGCCCTTCCTGCCTGCCCAGTGTGGTCAAATTGTTGCCTCTGCACCCTCCTACCTGCCTTCAATTTTCAGAGTCCGTGCCCCTGGCCTCTGCCTCTCAACAGTATCCTAATGAACAACTAGATTGCTAACATTCTATATTTATTACAAAAGTGTGGAACGCATGACGTCATCTTGATGTAATCAAAACTGTAATACCTAGAGCATTTCCTTTAGAAATTACATATATGAGAGGATCTTATTTGCATCAAAATTATGGTTAGTGCTCTAAAAAACTAAAATGAGGACATATTTTCTGAGTTTTCAAATAGCGACAAAGCACTTATAAATTATTTGTTATTTTTATGTTTTTTTATCCAGTTGACCACTTGATTAAATGTTACACTTAGGGGAGAGGATGTGGTGTTACTTCCAGAGCTGCAGCCTTTGCAACTGGGGAACCAGGTTGGAGTTTCTGCTTCAGCTCAACATTTTGTGATTCTTGTCAAATCACTTAGGGCCATATGTATGAAGGCAATTTTGCGATCGCAAATGTCGAAATTCGCAGAATTTCGGCATTTGCGAACGCAAAACAGCAGTGTCATATGTATGACACAAACCACCCCATGCAAAATAGGGAATCGCACTAACTGTAACTCACGCGCCCGCAATCCACTGCTGATGATGTCACATATTACATCATTCATGACATGGTCAGTAGAACTAACGGAGGAATTTCAATGGTTTTGTACGAGTGAAATGTCCTGCTAACTATAACACCCCTGAAACCTATGTTTTTTTCAGTTAATTTCTAAGGTTTTTTAAATGCTAATTCCTAACTATAACATGTCTGAAACCTATGGTGTTTTCAGTGAATTTCAAAGATTTTTAAATGCTAATTCCTAACTATAACATGTCTGAAACCTATGTTTTGTTCAGTGAATTTCAAAGGTTTTGTAAATGACAATTATTAAATGTATTAATTGTTATATTAATTTTTTTATACAGATTTACTACATTTTTTTTTTTTCTTTTTCCTTCTTTTTTTTTGTCCTCATTTGCCTGCCCCACAAACTCTATGAAAGACGCCACTCCCCTTAGATGTCGTCTGAAAACTAGATGCTGTTCCATGCCAAACCCAGACGACATACAAGTGTGGACCGGGGAGAGACGTTATCCAAGATAGTGTTGTGGGAGGAAAGGGAAAAATATGTGAGAGCTCACAACCCCTCGATACTCCATCTTAGAGTTGGAAAGCCTTTCAAAAAGACCACCAAGACACCTGGAGTAAGATGGCATAATCACCGGACCCGGGAAAAAAAAAAAAAACCCGGAGGCTCGAGGGGGCCAATTATTTCCACTGAACCAACAAGTTCCAAAAGGAGAGGTTACGTTTCTGACACCTTCTGGCCATGTCCACCTTTGAAGTATCATATAAAGACTCCAGCCAGCCTGCGTGTGATGGTGCCTTCTGGTCTACTCAGAATTTACAGATCTGCCGTCTGGCCAGCAGAATTGCATAAAACAGAAAACTCTTTGCTTGGCCTGTGATTTACTACATTTTTTTAAAACTATTTTTAGATATTTATTTATTTAAATTACATTATAATTACATTATACATTACATTACAAAATATACTTTCTCAGAATGAATTACTTTAGTTTAAATACTTTGCAAATAGGCAATAGACTTAAGTATAGTAGTTACAGTTGTTGCAATGCGCAACACAATTTCAGACACAATGAAACATTGAGCTCAATGTGAATTTCTAGTTAAATGGGATAAGTTAATTTATGGATTACTTTTCTAACCACAGGACTGGATCCTAGATTCAGTCCTGGGACATCTCCTGTAAACAGTTGAGTAAAAGCATTTTGGTTACACTAGTGATTTTTAAGGAATATTATTGTATTTTAAAAGTTGACACTTAAAAACTTTTTCACATAGAATCACCAATGTTAGCCTATGGGAGGAAATTCACTTAGCAGGTAAGTAGTGTTATCGTTACTTTTACTTACTCAGTGGTGGATCCTGGATCCAGCACTGGTGCATCTCCTGTAAGCAGTTGAAAGAATGTGTTTAAGTCTAGGCCTGGGCCAAAAGTCTGTTCCGTTCGCGGAAATTGCGATAATTTGGCATTTTCGCGTTCTGTGGAAAGCGCGAAAATGTCAAAATTTCCGCATTCCGCAGCTTAGCGATAATTTGTTTCTTGCTCGCGCTGTAAAAAAATACATTCTCGCGTGCGCGCGCGATCGCCTTACCTGAATCCCCGCGTTCGCCGACAAGTTTTCCCGATCCGGTCGCGTTCTCCACGAGATGTTGGATTGTTGGTAGCCATTTGCGCTCTCTCGCGACAGTTCGCGCCCGCAGTAATGTCATTCGTCGCACGATCACGTCTTTCTTCTCGCGATCATGCACCGCGAGACAAGTGAAAACAAGATGGCCGCGCCCGCGAGCAAACGCATGGGTAAGTTGGCGAGCCGCGACCACGCAGAAAATACCGCAAACGGGCGGGAAAAAAACTTCAGCATCTTCGCGATATTTTCACGCGTTTGCGGAGATTTTTAACATTTTCGCGATAATTTTGTGAAAGTGACTTTCGTAAATTCCGCCCACCCCTATTTAAGTCATACAGGCGATTTTTTAGGAATATTTTTAGTTTGTGAAAATAGACAGAAACTTTTCAGGTGAAAACCAGACAATGGATCCCTATGGAAGGAAATATAAGTTACTGGTAAGTACGCTTAGAATTACTTTTCAGGGTCAGTGCTGGGCTAAAAGCTGCAGCACTGGGTTCTCTCCTGATAACATATGAGTAAATCGGAATTCGTAGTTCGGCTGATTTTAGAGGAATATTTGAACGTTTCAAAAATGGACACTTAGAAACTTTTCTGCTGAAAACCACACAATGGATTCCTATGGAAGGAAATACAAGTTACTGGTATGTACGGTTAGAATTACTTTTCAGGATCAGTGCTGAGCTAAAAGATGCAGCACTGGGTTCTCTCCTGATAACAGGTGAGTAAATCGGAATTCGTTGTTCGGATGATTTTAGGTGAATATTTAAAATTTCCAAAACTCCACACTTAGAACAATTTTCCAAGTGAAACCAGTCAATGTTAGCCTATGGAAGGAATTTCAAGTTACTGGTAAGTATGGTTAGAATTACTTTTCAGGATCAGTACTGGGCTCAAAGATGCAGCACTGAGGTCTCGCCTGATAACAGGTGAGTAAATCGGAATTCGTAGTACATCCAGTAAGCGCCACAGAGCTGCGTAGCAGAGAGATGTAAAAAGGGGCACGGCCTGCACCACCTCACTGCAACGCAGCGCAGTGGCGCTTCCTGGAAGCTCCTGATGGGCTACTTGGACCCCATGGTCCCTCAGGTTTGAAGTGGAATTTTTTCCCCAACTTAAAATGCGCCACAGGGCGTGTTTGCACACATCACGTCAGGCCCCGTCCCCTCCCTTCACCACTGTGTAAACACGCACAATCACCGTTCTAAGTTGAGAGATTAAGTCCCCTTCAATCCTAAGGGTCCCTAGGGTCAATCTAGCGCACTAGGTGCCTCCAGTAAGCGCCACAGAGCTGCGTTGCAGAGAGGTGTAAAAAGGGGCGTGGCCTCTGAACACCTGTCTGCAACGCAGCTCCCTGGCGCATACTGGAGATATCTGTTGGGCTATTTTGCCCTCAGGGTCCCTCAGTATTGAAAGAGAATTAATTCCCCAACTTAAAATGCGCCACAGGGCGCGTTTGCACAGTGGTGAAGGAAGGGGGCGTGGCCTGAGGTGATATGTCTGCAAACACACCCTGTGGCGCGTTTTAAGTTAGAGAATTAATTCCTCCTCAATCCTGTGGGTCTCTGGGGGCCAACTAGCCCACCAGGTACCTCCAGTATGCACCAGGAGGTTGCGTTGCAGAGAGGTGTTTAGAGGCCACGCCCCTTTTTACAATGCCCAACGAATATTAAGAAGCCCCGGGGGTGGCGCTCCCCGGGGCTGGGGGGGCCTGAGAGCCCCCCCACACAATTGAAATAAGCCCTGAGGGTGGCGGTCCCTGGCCTTTACATAACTATTGCCCCCGGGATTACCAAAGAAGCGTGGGAGTCCACGCTTCATTTTTTAAAATTTTCGGCCAAAATTCGCGCTGGGTGCGTGAATCTCGCCGATTTTTTTGAAAAAAAATTAAATGCTTTTTTTGGCCTTGGGGGTCCTTGTGGGACCCCCTGCGCAGGCCTAGGGGGTCAGGGTGTTTCTACCCTGCCCCCTTATTGCGTTTTTTGCGGTTGTTTTTGCTAATTTCTTGTGCCTCGGTTCTATCGAGGCACAAGATGGCTGCCAACACTTCCTGATTTGGAGTGTTGACAGCCAATTAGAATACAGCTCGTGCACGGCAGGGTGCGCTTAGGCTGCGCTTAGGGTACGCGGACCCTCCGAGGCCATAGATATATATGTACTTTTAAATGTCATTTCTCAGGAACTACTGAACAGATTTTCACCATTTAATCAAAAGGCAGGAGTCTGAACTAAGGACTACCTCTTTGCCAAATTTGGTGTAATTCCGTTCAGCAGTTCGGGCTGTAGCTGCGGCTAAAGGTCCTATGGGAAATTGCATGGGGAAAACACGTTTTGGGACCCCCCTTTATTCTCGGCCCCCGCTACACGAATCATCCCGAGACTTTCAGGATAGGAGCGGGCCGGATCTGGCCAAAAGTTTTGAAAATTTCACAAAGATTCATCAATCGGCACCAAAGTTATTCCAAATAGAATGTTGTGGATTTCCTATGGAAAATAGGTCCTAACTATAACTATAGCATTTTTTGATTTTCTAATAACGTTGGTGTCGTTTGACGAATCTTTGTGAAAATCTGCAAAAGAAAAGTCTATCCAGCTATCCAGGTCAGCTCCTATCCTGAAAGTTGTGGGGTAATTCGTCAAGCGGGGGCTGAGAAAAAAGGGGGTGCCAAAACGTGTTTTCCCCATATTAATTTCCTTAGGAAATTTTGAGATGGGCTACAGCCCGAACTGCTGAACGGAATTACCCCAAATTTGGCAAAAAGGTAGAGTTTGGCTCAGAAAGCGACCTTGTTTTAAATGTTGTAAATCCGTTAAGTAGTTGCTGAGAAATTAAAAAAATAAGAGTAAAAAAATCGATTTTCCATAGAAAACTTTGGTCAAGGATACAGCCGAAACTACTGAACGGAATTACCCCAAATTTGGCAAAAAGGTAGTGCTTGATTCAGAAAGCAAACTTGTCTAATATGGTGTAAATCCATTTAGTAGTTGCAGAAAAAATAAAAAAATAAAAATGGCAATATCTATGGCCCGCGCTTTGTTGTATTTATGCCCCCGGGTGAGCCAGTTCCCGGAGGCACTGAAAAAATGTGTGGGGTCACTGGGGCCAAGAGTGACCTAGGAGGGGGGCCATGAGGCACCCCTCCCTCAATTAGAATAAAATACAAAATAAAAAAAAGAGGCACAGCCACGGGGGATGGGGTCCCCAGGGCTAATAGAGGCCTCAGGAGGTGGGCTACGCAGCCCCCTCCTACATTTAAAAAAAAAAAAAATTATGGGCATGCCCAGGGGGATGGGGTCCCCAGATCAAAATTGGCCTCTGGAGGGGGGCCACGCGGCCCCCTTCCCGTTTACATTTTCTTTTTTTTTAAAGGGGTGAGGCCCTGGGGATGGGGTCCCCAGGGCCCAAAAAGACAGGAAGAGAAGGGGGGCCACACAGCCCCCCTTTTTAAAAATTATTTTCTTTTAAAAAGCCGGCACCGCGGGTAGGCCCCGCCCCCTCCCTACAGCACTCAGCAAACACTCCCCCATCAGTGATGTCATCAGTGATGTCACTGACCATGTCATGAATGATGTAATATGTGACGTCATCAGCAGTGCATTGCGGGGGCGCGAGTTATAGTTAGCTGAACTAACTATAACGGGGTAATTTCTATGGTTTTGTATGGGCGAAATGTCCAACTATGTGAATATATATATATATATGGCACCTGCTGATTTTTTCTTAATTTTAACCACAGCGGGTCCCTCAGGGCATAGAGGGTGAGGTATCCCTACCCTGCCCACTTATATAATAATATTGTTTCAACTTCAGTACAGGAGACTAAGCCCCTTAGCTCTCTAATGGCTGCCAGCAACATTTTTCTCAAGTTGCTGGCAGTCAATCAGAGTTCTTACTCCCATGGTAGTCTGACTCATGCCAGAGCAAATTGGCCCAAGGGAAAAAAGCTCCCTGGGCCAATCAGAACATTCCATTTTTTAATTTGCGCTCTGCGAGACTCTCACGCAAGTCCCACGGACCCAACCATCCAGATATGCAAATATTTTGATACTTTAATTTTTCAAAAACTACTGAAAAGTATTACAGGAAATCACAAAAAGCACTTCAGTTCAGTAATTTTTGTATTAGCGCTACCTTAAGAAGTCTATTGAAAATAGATGGAGATTTTGCATTTTTGGTAGCCAAGTTTTATCTCGTTCCCCACGTGAAGATTCATCAAACAGCATCAAAGTTAATAGCAAACCAAATTCATGAAACGTAAAAAAAAAATAAAAAAATTGCCCCGTGGATGGGGTACTTGGGGCCTAATACAGCTGGGCTAGAGCAAACATGCCTTCCATTGCCTGCAGCAGCGCGGGCAGGGAAGGGATGTCTGCTCCCAGCTGGTGGGAGATTTTAAAATGCTACTGCCCGGTGGAAACAGACATCTGTTTCCCCTTTTTCTTGCATTTAGCTCCAGATGATGGGGTCCCCGGGGCCTAACAAGGCTCGGGGAGGAGGGCCACGTAACCCTTTTCTCTTTTTATTGCATTTGGCCCTGGGGGATGGAGTACCCAAGCCTAATATTGCTCAGGGAGGGGGACCGTACAATCCCCTTCCATTAATATTAGAATTTGACCCCAGAGGGGGCCAAGTGGTCCCATCCCCTTAATAATAGAATTTTGCCCTGGGGATTGGTGTCACTATGGCCTAAAAAGGATCAAGGAGGAGGGCCATGCTCTGTGTGCTATTGGCCAAAGGGCCTGGCCTGTGGTCAGGCCCTGAAAAGGACTCTCCATGGGCAGCCAACCCCAGTCATGCGTGGCTTCGTCAGTACGCTGCATGTGATTTGCCAAGTGGTCTGGCCAGCAGTCAAGCCACGCAAACATCCCTCCACTGACAACCAATCGCAGCGTAGGGTTAAGTAAGTTAAAGTGATGATATAGTTAGGTGAACATTTCAGTGCCAACGTAACGTTTGGAACACAAAAACAGAGAAATTCACCAGTTATAGTTAGTTGAGCTAACTTTAACTTTAACTTGCACCCCTGCAATACACTGGTCTGTGACAACATTTAAGACATCATTGATGCCATCTCAAATGACTATTGATAACATCACTGTCATGAGTGATATAATGTGTGAGGTCATAAGTAGTGTGTGGTGGGGGTAAGTTGTTGTTAGCTCTGCTAAGAACTTCTGTATTTTTTTTTTGTTCAAAACGATATGTTGGTGTAAGGTAAAAATATCCAGGAAACAAGATACATTTAAATGAATTATCTTTATGTGTAGAGATCGAGACACAGCACATCCAAGTACTGGAAGAATCCAAGCAACTGTCAATTCATGGAACATGGAACATAGATCGTACCATGCAGGTACTATGTTCCATGTTCCAGTAAACAGAGTTATACAGCAACACGTACTTGTATTAATATAAAACAGAATGCAACACATTTCCCTTCTAACAAATAGAACATATTAATCCAATAACTTTACAGGTAATCTCCTTTCCCGAAGATTGTTCTTAACTCTAGATGCCACCGAACGTGTAGAGTGAGAAACATCATTCGAAAGATCAGAAGATTTATGCACTACATAGGGTTTATCATGAATTAACATTTTGCACTTTGCAACCCTCCTTACATTCCAGACTCTACCATCCTGGGTAATTACACTGTTTTTACATACTTTCACCACTTTGATAGGATGGTAAAACTTGGAATACCCATTAGCCAAAAACCCAGGCTTCCTGATCCTGACCCATTCCCCTACCACAAAGTCAGGAGTCTTAACATTCATTTTACAATCAAACCTTCTTTTCATTTCATCTAGCTTATTTTTAACATGTCTAGCAACAGCATTGATATCAGTTGCGTCATTGGTTCTGTTGATCTTTTTAATCCACCATGGACAAATTTCAGATGGAGGTTCTCTCCCTTTCAAGAACTTGAAGGGACTTATGCCAGTTACTGAATGTGGAGTGATACGGTACATCCACAGCTTCTTCCTAACCACATCTAACCAAGGTTCGCTGGATCTTTGTGCTACTTAAACACTATCTTTGAGAACTCGATTAAATCATTCTACTTTACCATTCTCCCATGGTTCATATAGAGAAGTAGTGACATGTTTAATATTACACATACTCAAGAAATCTTCCATTTCATGAGATGTGAGCTGTACTCCGTTATCAGTTACCATTATCTCAGGATAACCTTCACGAGCAAAAACTTCCCCAAAGAAAGTGACAATAACTTGGGTTGACGTATTAGCCACAAATTTGACCTCTGGCCATTTGGAATGATAGTCAACCATGACTAAAGCAAAACGAGCATTTGCGGGCAGATTACTAAATGGTCCAGAGATGTCAAAGGCCACTTTTTGCCAAGGAATTATTGGCCACACAACAGGCTTAAGAGGAGCAAATGAAGTGTGCAGCATCCTATCACTGTTAATGCATTCTGGACATTCTCTGACTATTCTATCCACCATTTTGTCAAGGCCCGGCCACCGAAAGTTAGCTCTAATCAAACGCTTCATAGACGACATACCCAAGTGAGTTTGATTAGTAAGCAACAAAATTCTCTTTTGCATGGAAACAGGAGGAACGATCTTACCTCCTTAGAAAAGTAAACCCTCACTTTCTTCAATATCCGCAGATACCCGACAAAAAGGAGCAATATCAGCAGCAGCCTCCTTTTCCTTAGGCCAACCATTTTTCACACACCCCAATATTTTCTGATACACAGGATCATTGTTCATTTCCAATGTCCAATCACTCTCAGATAAATTAACAAAATCCTGAGACACAAAATCTTTTAACGTGGCAACTATGTCTAAGTCTTGTTCAATCGAAGAAACACAGCCATCACTACAAGGTAACCTAGACAAGAAATCAGCAGTGACGTTATTTCTGCCCGGAACATATGCCACTTCAAAATCATACTCCTGTAACCGAGATGTGAGACGAGCTATGCGGGCAGTGGAGTTCCAACCACCTCCTGGAGATAGAATACCAACAAGAGGCTTATGGTCATTTCTAAGTATGAACCTACTTCCCCATACATAGTTGCGAAAATGCTCAATGGCCCATATGCATGCCAATAGTTCTTTTTCAATTACTGCATACCTTCTTTCCGTCTCAGAAAGAGTCTTTGATGCAAATGCTACACACCATTCATCTTTACCAGCGCAAAGGCTAAGAACTCCTCCCAGTCCATAAAGACTAGCATCCACTGTAATAATGCTTTTTTGGTTGACACAAAATGACCTTAAGGTGGGAGCATTGATAATCTCTTCTTTAATAAGCTTAAACGCTGCATCCTGTTTATCTGTCCAGACAAACTCAGAAGACTTCCTCATTAACTCTCTGAGAGGTTCCATTTTAGTGGCAAAATTCTGTATAAACTTGCTATAATATTCACATAACCCTGCAAAAGAAAGCAGTTTATCCTTATTATCAGGGGCTGGTGCATTGATTATAGCATCCACTAAAGCCTTCTTAGGTACTACACCTTCACCAGAAAGTGTGTGCCCTAGATATTCCACTGATTTACAGAAAAATTTACATTTACTAGCCTTAAGTGTTAACCCGTACTCACTTAACCTAGAGCATACTTCTTTAAGATGATAATAATGTTCATCATCATTCTTTGAAAAGATCAAGATATCATCTTGAAAACATTTGACAAATGTAGAAAGATCTCTGAAATATTGATACATAGCCCTCTAGAACACTGAAGCGGCCAAAGCTAGGTCAAAAGGCATCCTCTTAAATTGAAAAAGGCCATGAGGTGTTATGAATGCAGTGTAGTGTTTTGAATCATCTGTGAGCTCAATCTGATGATAGGCTGACCGAAGGTCAAGAGTGGAAAACACACATGCCCCATCTAACATACAAAGCATTTCATTGATATTAGGAAGAGGATGACAATCTACAACTAAATTGGAATTGAGTGCCCGTAAATCAACACATAGTCTAATACTTTTATCCGGTTTAAGGGCTAAAACAATGGGAGACACCCATTCAGAAGACTCAACCTCTTCAATAATGTCATCCTTAACCATTGTATCCAACATATCTCTTAAATCATTTCTGATATTGATGGGAAGCCCTCTTAACTTTTGTTTTATGGGAACTGAACCCAACTTGACTTTGATCCTGTGAGTGAAACCTTTGAGTTTCCCTAAACTTTCTGAAAAAACTTGAGGAAATAATTGTGAAAAATCCACTGTAGACAAAGATAAAGCAAGTACAGTAACTGGTTCTTTGTCTCTGGGGTTTAACAAAATGCCTAGTCTGGCTTGGTTATGCCAGCCTAGTACATTGACACCTTTGAAAGTAACATATAACTTAATATTGGTTGAATTCCCTTTAAACTGAATGGGTACCTCTTTGTAACCTATAAAATAAATTTTAGATCCATCAAAATTGAAAGCCAAAATATCCGGTTCACATAGAGAACCAAAATCAACTAGATCACCTAAGCACTGGGAGCAATACTCTTTAGTAACAATTGTCCAAGGAGATCCAGAGTCTGCCATGAGTTCCAAGTTCTTCCCCAAAATGTCAACAACGCATTTGGGCGAACTAATTTTATCGGCCTCCGACATATCAAAAGAATTTTGAATAGAAACCACTACACCAGACTCTATACCTCCAAAAGAACAATCATTTGGCAAATTCTCACATGCAACATAAGAAACCTTTCCTCTTCCAACATTTGAAGAGGAAGGAGTAAACTTTTTATAATCAGATTTAGATTTAAATACATTTTTGCACAATTTTGAGAAATGCCCAGAACGTCCAGCGGGACACTGCGGAAACGAAGCTATGTGCTCCGGGTTGCCACATCTATAGCAATAAAATTGTCTGGACCTACTCTCACTCTTGCGAGCAGAAAATCCCTTTGGATTAACCACACTAACTTCATTTGAAGTAACAGATTTAGTATCCTTGTCTAGCGCTTTAATCCATCTATCAGATTGCTCTAGAGCTTTAGCAGTACTAATTGCCGTCTCCAAACTAGGATCACCTAAAATCCACAATTGTTCTGGAACCATTTTACTTTTAACATGCACTATAATTTGATCCCTGATCATCTCATCTGTCATTAGACCAAAATTACAATGCAAAGATAACTCACGTAGAGCAGTAAGAAATTCATCAAAACTCTCATTTTCATCTTGAGCTCTAGTATGGAATTTAAACCTATTAAGTGCCACACTAGTAGTAGGTTTAAACCTTCCTTCTGTACGTAAAATATCTTCATCATACACGTTATGATCTCCACCAGATCTGACTGGAGGAAGAGTTCTAAAAACCAACTGCCCTTCGGAACCTAAGGAATGAAGAATTTTTTTTTTTTCCTTTCAGCTGACATGCGTTCTCCGTCGATGGCCTTTAAAAATGTAAAAAATTCTTCCTTCCATCTTGTCCAAGGGATTGGTGGTTCACCTTTATCTTGTGAAAACTTAGAATGTGGATCAAATTGCATGTTTAAACGAAAAAAATGACCCAATGTATATATCAGTTCAAGCTTAGAAGTATGCAGACACTAAAACAAGCGGTGAAACACAATGTGGAGTCTTAAAAAAAATTGTTCCACCTATTAAAATCCATACCATGCATTAAGTCACAGATATGAGTCTTATTAACAAAAAAACACTGGTTAAAAGGTTATGTTGTGCACTCCAAAAAAAATGAAAATATTAAGATAAACACGTTGGAATAATTCTTTCATATATTGTTTCAAATATTTGTTGCAGTTCAAAATGCCAAAAATATATATATGTTTGCCCATAATATACTCCTCAGCTTCTCCAAATAATATTTGCAGTTCAAAATGACAAAACTGTAATATCAGCCCTCAAAAGTCAATAGACAACAGTCAATAGTTTTGCCTTACAAACTGTTCCACTGTTAATTACACGCACACTTACCTCACGCGTAGAATCCACTTCAAGAAAACGATCTTTAACGCGTGAGAACTAATGCCTTAAAATTCGAGTGGAAATAACCATTGCCGATAGTAAAGCTTCTTTGTAAGAACTGTTTTACTAAAATGGCCGCCAGCGTGATGACATCAGACGCATCCAATGACAGCTTTCCTTTTGTAATCGTGCGTATGCATCAATCCAAAGAGCATCTCGATAGGGTAACCCAGCAACTTGAGCTTACGTTCTCTTGAGAACTGAATCTTCAAAGAGCTCCTCACGAGGTATCGAGGTATCCAGGCAACTAGAGGATCGTGCACAAGTACAGCGCAAAACAGGAAAACGAACAAAAATGAAAAACTTGCAAAATAAAGCACCGTCGGCTCCGTGATTTCCAGAATCAGCATGAATCAGACACCGGCAATGAGACGAGAGTATCCATTGCTTCCAAATCACCGCAGTCAACGTGGATCCGGAGGAAGGTTTCAGCGCACCTGTGTCTCAGCAAGGCTGTGGCAGAAGAATCCTTCCATGACCAGTCGCCAATTTGTAAGGTAAAAATATCCAGGAAACAAGATAAATTTAAATGAATTATCTTTATGTGTAGAGATCGAGACACAGCATATCCAAGTACTGGAAGAATCCAAGCAACTGTCAATTCCTGGACCATGGAACATAGATCGTACCATGCAGGTACTATGTTCCATGTTCCAGTAAACAGAGTTATACAGCAACACGTACTTGTATTAATATAAAACAGAATGCAACTGGCACTGAACTTTTCACCTAACTATAATGTCACTTTAACCTTTCTTTTTTTCAGTATATTATCTACTGGCGGTCGCCAGAAGATAGTTATAGTTAGGACCGTGTTTCCATAGGAAATCCGCAACATTCTATTTGGAATAACTTTGGCGCCGGTTGACGAATCCTCGCGAAATTTTCAAAATAGGTGGGGCGCTCCGCTCCGCTCCGCTCCGCTCCGCTCCTACCCTGAAAGTCTCGGGGGGATTCGTCAAGCGGGGGCTGATAAAAAATATATATATATATATTATCTACTGGCGGTCGCCAGTAGATAGTTATAGTTAGGACCGTGTTTCCATAGGAAATCTCAAAATTCTATTTTGAATAACTTTGGCGCCGGTTGACGAATCCTCGCGAAATTTTCAAAACTAATGGGGCGCTCCGTTCAGCTCCTACCCTGAAAGTCTTGGGGTGATTCGTCAAGCGGGGGCCGAGAAAAAAGGGGGGTCCCAAAACGCGTTTTCCCCATGCATTTTTCCATAGGACCTTTAGTCGCAGCTACAGCCCGAACGGCTGAACAGAATTACTTGAAATTTGGCAGAGAGGTAGCCATAAGGTCAAGGAAGTGCCTTTTGCTGGTCTGGTGTAAATCTGTTCAGTATTTCCGGAGAAAATAGCATTTAAAAGCATATATATATCTATACGCGCGCAGGGTGCGCGCACCGTGCGAGCACCGTGCGAGCACCCTAACGTGCGCGAGCGTAATTCTGATTGGTGGTTACATGTTAGTCAACGTTCGAATCGGTCGAAATCAGGAAGTGTCGGCCGCCATTTTGTTTGTTTTCAGTGCGAGAGTGAAAAAGGAAGGTGGCGAATGTGAAAAGGGGGCAGGGTAGAGAGTTCCTGACCCCCTAGCCTTTGTCAGGGGGTCCCTGAAGGACCCCGAAGGCAAAAAAAAATTTTTTTTTTTTTTAAAAATCGCGGGGGTGCGCGTACAAATTCACTGAAAAAAACATAGGTTTCACACACGTTATAGTTAGGAATTAGCATTTAAAAAATCTTGCAAATTCACTTAAAAAACCATGGGTTTCACACATGTTATAGTTAGGTGGATATTTCACTCGTAAAAAACCAATGAAATTCCCCCGTTATAGTTAGTTCAGATAACTATAACTCGCGCGACCGCCACTCTATCACAAGGATGATGTCATCAGTGATGTCATGAGTGATGCCACTGACCATGTCATGAGTGATGTAATATGTGACGTCATGTGCAGTGGATTGCGGGCGCGCGAGTTATAGTTATCTGAACTAACTATAACGGGGGAATTTCATTGGTTTTTTACGAGTGAAATAGCCACCTAACTATAACATGTGTGAAACCTATGGTTTTTAAGTGAATTTATATATATATATATATATATATATATATATATATATATATATATATATATTACTTTATGCACAAAATCCGCACGCTCTCAGAAATGGAAGACTCTGTACCAGTGAATGTCCACAGCCGTGTTTATTCACAACGCGTTTCGCTTCCCTTGAAAGCTTGATCACGTGATCAAGCTTTCAAGAGAAGTGAAACGCGTTGTGAATAAACACGGCTGGTACAGAGTCTTCCATTTCTGAAAGAGTGTGGGTCCATAGCAGTCCAATATGAGTCTGTCTTTGTTGGATATATATATAAATATAATACATATATATATATATATATATATATTACCTACTGGCGGTCGCCAGTAGGTAGTTATAGTTAGGACCCCTTTTCCATAGGAAATCCGCAACATTCTATTTTGAATAACTTTGGCGCTGGTCGATGAATCCTCGCGAATTTCTCAAAATAGGTGGGGCGCTACGCTCCGCTCCTACCCTGAAAGTCTCGGGGGGATTCGTCAAGCGGGGGCTGAGATAAAAGGGGGGTCCCAAAACGCGTTTTTCCCATGCATTTTTCCATAGGACCTTTAGAACGAGCTACAGCCCGAACGGCTGAACAGAATTACTAGAAATTTGGCAGAGAGGTAGCCATAAGGTCAAGGAAGTGCCTTTTGCAGGTCTGGTGTAAATCTGTTCAGTATTTCCTGAGTAAATAGCATTTAAAAGCATATATATATGTGGGCGGAGCCTAACCACACATCTCATCCTGAGATCTGATTGGCTGTCAGCACTTCATCCAAGAAGTGTTGGCAGCCATCTTGGGACAAATATACATGATAGCACCTCATTAAAAAGCATTGCAGTTAATAGAAGGTTTTAAGACTTTAGTTACATTATAAATCATTTGTTGATGGTACCATACTCATTTAAGGAATTGTGGTATGTTCTAAGGTGATTTCACCATGTGAAAAAGCCTTCTTCTGGGATATCATGATTGAGAGAAAAATATTTTCTCATGCTTTTACCACAGAGGTTTGGAAGGTGATCTATAAGCTAAACTGAGAGCTTATTTTCTGTAAATTCACATTATCTTTCTCAGTCATGTGAGAATGAAGTCTGATATTCTCAGTAAAACATGTACATCCAACAAGGGCAGAGACTGTCAGTTGATTCCTTTGTGTTCTACTGCAGCTTCCCAGAGTGTTCCAAAGAACTACTAGAGTGCTAACAGTCCTACTTATGATAAACGTATGGCACACCTGAAGCCATCTTGCTTGGATTAAAGTGGTAACTCTTAAAACATTTAATTTAAAAAGGAACAAAATGAGGGGGTTCATTTTTCCATAAAAAGTATGATTAGTGCTGCAGAAAGAAAAATTAGGGCACATTTTGAGTGACTTCACAAATCCTCTTCTATTTCATAAAAAAATTCTGACATGCAGACTGAAACATGCACTTTCAATACCAGCAGCAGTTTTCCCTGGTGAGCAGTAGCTTTACTACAGTGATCTAATGAGCAAAAAGAGTGCTAACATTCTGAATTTATGGCAAATGTGTGACACATCTGAATGCCTTCTTGATGGAATCAAAGTAAAAAACTGAAAGTATTTCCTACTGAGGAGACTGCAGTAAATGAGGAAATTAGGAAACTTCATAACAAATAAGTCTCCCAAGATGGCCACCAGAGACAAAAGAGCCCAAATGTAGCCCAAATATCACCCAGATGTAGCCCAAGTATAGCCCAATGACAGAATGTCCCAGAATGTTCTTAAAAACAACTAGAGCGCTTACTGTCTTCATTATGACAAAAGTATGGCACACCTGAAGCCATCTTGATTGGAATAAACTGGTAACACTTAAAACATTTAATTTAAAAAGGAACACAATGAGGAGGTTCATTTTGCCATAGAAATTATGATTAATACTGAAGAAAGAAAATGAGGGCACATTTTGAGTGACTTCTCAAATCCTCTTCTATTTCATTAAAAAATTCTGACATGCAGACTGAAACATGCACTTTTAATACCAGGAGCAGACTTCCATGGTGGAGTAGTTTTACTACAGTGATCTAATGAGCAACTAGAGTGCTAACATTCAGAATTTATGGCAAATGTGTGACATATCTGAATACCTTCATGATGGAATCAAAGTAAAAAACTGAAAGCATTTCCTACTGAGGAGACTGCAGTACATGAGGAAATTAGGAAACTTCATAACAAATAAATCTCCCAAGATGGCCACCGGAGACAAAAGAGCCCAAATGTAGCCCAAAATCAACCAGATGTAGCCCAAATATAGCCCAATGACAGAAGTGTGCAAAACACTTATTATTTTGTGTTTTTGCAGTGTTATATAGTGCAGACTTGTCAGGTATTGGAGTGCTTTACATGAGCATTGGTTACATCACACAAGAACAAATTCATTTTGGTTGTAGACATGGGGAGACTAAGTGATTTGACCAGAATCACAGAATGTCGAGCTGAAGCAGAAACTTCAACCTGGTTCCCCAGTTGCAAAGTCTGCAGTTCTGGAAGTAACACCACATCCTCTCCCCTAAGTGCAACATTTAATCAAGTGGTCAACTGGATAAAAAAACATAAAGATAACAAATAATTTAAAAGTGCTTTGTCGCTATTTGAAAACTCAGAAAATATGTCCTTATTTTAATCTTTTAGAGCACTAACCATAATTTTGATGCCAATAAGACCCTCTCATATATGTAATTTCTAAAGGAAATGCTCTAGGTATTACAGTTTTGATTACATCAAGATGATGTCAGGCGTTCCACACTTTTGTAATAAATATAGAATGTTAGCAATCTAGTTGTTCATTAGGATACTGTTGAGAGGCAGAGGCCAGGGGCACGGACTCTGAAAATTGAAGGCAGGTAGGAGGGTGCAAAGGCAACAATTTAACCACACTGAGCAGGCAGGAAGGGCCGTGGAAGCACAACAGACTATGGAGGGCAGTGGAAAGGGGGGCAGGGGCAACAAACCAACAATACAGGACTTGCAAGAGAGGCTGTTGGAGGGAAGATCTATTACGGGTCAAGGAAGCTAGGGGCGGTCCCCAGATCCCCGGGAGCCACCACAGAACTGAGCAGGAGAGTGAGTCAGGGACAAAAGGGGCACCTTAATTTGAGCCGGGGTGCCTAGGAACGCTTGCTCCAAAAATGAAGAAAACAGACATATGAGACATGGAATTGGAGGCAGAATACAATGGCAGTTTAATGAGAAGATGCAACTTCAAAGAAACCGCAGAATAGAGACATAAAGTACAAAAAACAGAATCCAGATAATCATACAGCTGTCATAATATTCTCTGTATCTCAATTAATGTACTGACAGAGAGAGAGAGAAAACACATCTATAAATGCATCATGAGAAACAAGTTACACCAAGGAAAATGTTACCTAGGAACACTCACGTTTACTCTTAGAGCAAGCATTCCTGCAATTACAATACAAAATCTTTTAAATGCAAAAGTAAAGAGAACAATGGTTAAACATAACATGACATTTCATATAGGTAAAATAGAATAAGATACTTCAAGCAAAGCAGAGCAAGACATTTTAAGCAAAGGAAGACAAGAGCTCCCAGCTCTTGGGGAAAACCTGCACTGCCTGTTAACCTACATACAGACGGCGAGGTAGTCCGTCGATATCTGTGGGTGCTCCCTTTTTATATCATTTTGTGGGCTCCTTTGCACGCTACATCTACCTACGTATGCTACCCAAAAGCTTCGACTGCAGATTTTACCAGACATTTCGTCATTTACCCACTTAATGCTGACAATGGACTGGGTGAAAAGGTCAGTCTCTCAGGCCAATCGCTTATCGTAAGTTCCATAGAGCAAGCAGAAAATAATGGGTATTGTACGGGAATTCAATATATTCATGTATAAAATCTCCTCAGTTCTCCTAACTTGACGCTCTGCGGTTGCCACTTCCTTAAAAGCGGGAAACCTGCCCAGGACGCAAGTACCAGTCCAGGATGCAGCCTACTGTATGTCGACAGCTTCAGGGGGATGTTGAACTTTGATACCGAGCACGGAGCACTCGGGTAGGGTGGGGGCTACTAGTTTGGATCAGAAGGCCTCGCAGACCTGCCTTCAGACTGCTATACACTAAAATTGCAGAGCTATGGTCAATTTAACAAAGTGGCCTACATATTGAACAGAAGGGCCTACACAGGGGTTTTATGCTGGCTGAGTGGTAAGGATGTCTCAGGATAATTGTATAGCAATACGGGACCCGCTGGTCAATTTAATACGGCCTACAAATGCAGCTGGCAGGGCAAGGACAAGGGTCTCATACTTCAGGTGTGGACAGAACGGGCCAGGGGCCCCCTGTGATACAAAATCTACCCTCCTTCAAGGCTGTGGCAATGTAATAGACCATTGTGGGCAGAAGGAAGAGGCAATGGTAGTACAACCATACATGCCAACAGACCCGATTCAGCCAGGAAACGTCCAATGTTTTTAAGCTCAAATGGGCTTTATTTGATCTGTCTCCTGTCTACAATATCCTCTTTTTCAATGTAACTCAAAGGGGAAAATCAATACCCCAGTTTTTTTCCAAAATCTCCCTCTTACCAAGTTCAAAATGTTCGCAAGTATGGTACATTGGATCATGGAAGGAAATGGGATAGGGACATGGACTTGGATAACAGAGGACAGGAGGGACATGGAGAGGTGCACCAAACTGACCCTGCAGGGCAGGCATCAGGGTTTGCAGCAGCACAATACACCACACAGGGCATGCAGGACGGGAGTGCAGCACAACAATCCATAGAAAGCAAGAGGGAGGGGACAGGACCATGCACATGGACAACAGAGAACAGAGGGGCAAGAGGCAATGGTAGCTAGCTGACCATAATGGACAGACAGGAGAGAAAGCTGCAGCATAACAGACCATAAAGGGCAGGAGGGACGGATCAGGGGCATTACAATGGAACAGACAAGCCAGGAGGGAGGGAGTAGGGCTGGGGGCAAGGGGGCAGGGCAGGAGCAGCAAGATAGCCATGGAGGTCAGGCAGGATGGGCACTAGAAGCAAGACACACCATGAAGAGCAACAGTGAGACTGTGATGGCATACACACAGACCATGGAGGGAAGGTGGGAGGGGGTCAGGGGCAGCTAACTGACCACACAGGGAAGGTGGGAGGGGCCATGGCAGCACAGAAGACCATGCATGGCAAGTGGGAGGGTTAGTGGCAGCACAATGGCTATGATGGGCAAGAAGGAGGGTGGAGGGGCATGCACAAAGGACAATGGAGGATAGAAGGGAGGGTCAGGACCTGTGCACAGACAAGAAAGTTCAGGGGAAGGGACCTCACAACAGACCACACGGGGCAGGCAGGAGGAGCAGTTGCAGCACAACAGACCAGGGAGGGCAGAAGGGTGTGGCAGTACAATGGACCATGTAGGACAGGAGGAAGAGGATAGGGGCATGGCATGTGGACAGGCAGGGTGGAGGTGGCAGGGACAGGTTACAGTCATCTGACAATGCTAGGCAGGTGGGAGGGGAGTGGCAGCTCAACAGAACACTCAGAGTAGATAGGAGTGGCAGGTCCATGGGACATGGTGGGCAAAAAGGATGGAGCAGGGGCATGCACAAAGACATCGGAGGGCAGGGGGAAGGAGAATAGGGGCAGCAAGCTAAGCACAGAGTTTAAGCAGGAGGTCAATGATGGGGCATAGAATTGGGCAATGGAGGGCAGGAGGACTGGACTGGTACATCATACTAAATTGAGGGCAGTGGCAGCACATCAGACCATGCATGGCAGGAGGGAGGAGGCTAGTCCATGGATTCACACAACAGAGGATAGGGAGGAAGGGGATGGGGCAGCAAGCTAACTGTTCAGAGAAGGCGGGTATTAGGAACTTTATTGTTTTTAAAACATTGTGTCTGTGCGAACTACTTAAAATATGAACAAGTATGCAGCATAATCTCACTTTTATTCAGGAAGAAGAGGACGTTTGTGACTGTGACTCCGGGCTCACTTGGCAGAAACACCCCCTGACCCTCCACCCCCTATCGCAAAATGTAATGCCCGTGAAAAGGGTAGGTGAACACAGTGTTATATAGAACATAGTCCTGAGAGCACGATTGAAAATGAAAACTAGATATAGTGTATGGTATAAACTATGCACCAAAAAGTGTGATATAAGATGAACCGGGCGTGAAATATAATTTGCAATACATTGTGCGCAATGACAGATTCATTGGAGAGCGCGAGATAGCACAGGCACTAGCGCATGCTATGCGATATGCGCCTTGGAGTGTAATATGCACAGGGCAGTGTTGTGTAACCTAACTAGTCTCTAAAGTTGTAATATAAAATATGTGCTGGGGAGTGTAACGTTGCATATGCACTGTGACAAATATATGGATCCCAGATTGTAATATGTATGGCATAGCACTGTGCGTTATAACATAGGCATCGAGAAAGGCACGTTAGATGGGGCAATATAACCCGTGCGAAGACAAGTGTGGCATGACATATTCACGGGGTGGTGTTACAGTGCACATGGGCTAGAGAGTGTCATAGCATATGCACTAGCTAGTGGAATACAACACAGAGGTGTGTGGCACTCGGCAGGCAATGGTGGGTGTAACACAGCATTGGGCTCTGTCAGGAGCACGCTGTGACTCTCAAGTGATGTTCGTCCCCTTTCCAGAGAGTAAAATAAAAAGTATTACACATCCGGCAGTGGATGTGTGTTTTATTAACCGTGAGGGGGGTTTCTTGCATAGTTTTGGTCGAATTTTTGTCGAATCCCCTTTGAATGGCTTGGTGTGCATGTGTATTAAATGTGCCCGTCAATAGCTACCCATGTTTGTATAAATAAACGACAAGGGTGTCTACCAGGATTAGGCACGGTAGGGCATCAGACATGTCAGAGCTTCACTAGTGGTGTAAATACATTCCACGTGGATTCATTGCATGCATAGTCGCCTTTTAATGAATATCACGCAAATCGTCATGGTGATAGGTACGTACGGTTTGTCCAGCATGTCCTAGGTGTGTCTATAAATATATATTTTTTAAAAATAATAAAAAACAGTGGCCGGCCCTGGGGATTGGGGTCAAAAAAATATAATTAGGAGACTGGCCCTGGGGGATGGGGTCATCAGGGCCAATAAATTAGAATAAGAAGGGGAACCAAACAGCCCCCCTTCTTAAAAAACTAAAATAAATAAAAGACTGGCATCGTGCCGGAGGCCATGCCCCCTCCGTGCAGCACTCTGCAAACGCGCCCCCAACAGGCATCTCCAGTATGCGCCAGGGAGCTGCGCTGCAGCCAGGTGTTCTGAGGCCAAGCCCCTTTTTACACCTCTCTGCAACGCAGCTCTGTGGCGCTTACTGGAGGTACCTAGTGGTCTAGTTTGACCCTAGGGACCCTTAGGATTCAGGGGGACTCTCAACTTAGAACAGCCACAGGGCGCGTTTACACAGTGGTGAAGGGAGGGGACGGGGCCTGAGGTGACGTGTGCAAACACGCACTATGGCATGTTTTAAATTGGGGATATAATTTCCCTTCAATACTGAGGGCCCCTGGGGGCTAACTAGCCCACCAAGTGCTTCCAGTAAGCGCCACTGAGCTGCATTGCAGAGAGGTGGTCCAGGCCGTGCCACTTTTTACACCTCTCTGCAACGCAGCTCTGTGGCACTTACTGGAGGTACCTAGTGGGCTAGTTGGACCCTAGGGACCCTCAGGATTCAAATGAACTTAATCTCCCAACTAAAAATGGACACAGGGCGTGTTTACACAGTGGTGAAGGGAGGGGACGGGGCCTGAGTTAATGTGTGCAAAAACGCCCTGTGGCCTGTTTTAAGAGGTAGTTTTAATCCCCATGCCCTATTATTCACTAGGGGCTTACAGAGGAGGTCATGCTAATCACAGGGGGACCCCAACGCATAATGTTCCCTAGTGTATGTAGGTGTTTTCACTGTATTCTAAGTGTCTTTTAACATAGCACTGGCTCTAGGACTGGTTAGTCAGACTCAGTTACCACCAGTATCCGTCTGAAAAAGTTGAGGGTACAGGATGATTTTGCAACAAGGCTTCTTTCTGCTCTTCTTTTTGTTCTTTCTGCACGTTATCCTTCTTCCTGCACTTATCTTCGTATTTGAGGACTTCTGTTGCTTCTTTCTGCACTTCTTTTGTTTCTTTCTGTGCATTTTTTCTTCTTTCTTCACATGTCCTATCTCTGTAGGCATAGTTAGAAATTAGCATTTAAAAAACCTTTGAAATTCACTGAAAAAACCATGGGTTTCACACACGTTATAGTTAGGAATTAGCATTTAAAAAACCTTAGAAATTCAATGAAAAAACCAAAGGTTTCACACATGTTATAGTTAGCTGGACATTTCACTCGTAAAAAACCATTGAAATTCCCCCGTTATAGTTAGTTCAGCTAACTATAACTCGCGCGCCCGCAATGCACTACTGATGACGTCACATATTACATCACTCATGACATGGTCACTGACATCACTCATGACATCACTGATGACATCTCAAATGACATCACTGATGACATCACTGATGACATCATCCAGTGATTGTGTGTTTTTATGAAAATTATATATTTTTTATATTTATGTATATCTCAAGGTCAAAGGAAGAATAAATGGGTATATAAGTGTCTAAATGAATACTTTTTTTTGGAATTTTTTTTGTGTAACTGACTGTTTAAGTGTATCATAGTGAATACATGGCTTACTGAGTAATCTTTAAATATTTAAATATCTGTATCAGTTTCTTACTTTGTGTATAAGTGGCTGCATGGGTTGGTGAGTAGCTACATGAGTGTCTATATAGGTTATTAGTTGGTTTTTTATCACTATGAGTGTCTGAGTTTCTGTATGGTTCGGTGGGGGGTATTACTTAGTGCATAGGTGCATGAATGAGTGACTCACTGTTTGTATGTGTTGAATACAGCATGTGTGCAGGACTGTATGGGTGGATGAGTGTGTGCATGGGTGTGTTAGTGAGTGAATGACTGTCTCAATAGTGTCTTTATGAGTAACTACATATGTTTTAAACTAGTATATGTGACTATTGGTGTATATAAGTGAGTATATGTGAGAGTGAGAGATTGGAAGAGTTCCTGTATGAATAAGTATGTGTTTCTATAAGTGATTGTTTAAAAGAGTAAGTATATGTAAGTTTCTGTAGAAGTAAGTGTGGTGGTGTGTGTATAACTGTATATGCAAGTAAATGGATGATTGATTCTTTATTAGCATGAGTGACTATGTGTGTGAGTTACTCTATGGATGAGTGGCATTGTGTAACGGGATGTACAGGTGTATGAGTACATATGATGAGTGAGTACATGTATGAGTGACTGTAGAGGACTGTTGGTGAATTACTGTATGTGTATGTGGTTCTTAGAATTACTGAATAGGTTGTTGTAACTGATATTGATATGTTCATTATTTTGAACATTTTAGTTTCTATTTTTGAATGTGTGTTTCAATGGTTATATTAGGGGGAGAGGAGGTCTGCCACTCTATCACAAGGATGATGTCATCAGTGATGTCATCAGTGATGTCATTTGAGATGTCATCAGTGATGTCATGAGTGATGTCAGTGACCATGTCATGAGTGATGTAATATGTGACGTCATCAGTAGTGCATTGCGGGCGCGCGAGTTATAGTTAGCTGAACTAACTATAACGGGGGAATTTCAATGGTTTTTTACGAGTGAAATGTCCAGCTAACTATAACATGTGTGAAACCTTTGGTTTTTTCATTGAATTTCTAAGGTTTTTTAAATGCTAATTCCTAACTATAACGTGTGTGAAACCCATGGTTTTTTCAGTGAATATATATATATATATATATATATATTACCTACTGGCGGTCGCCAGTAGGTAGTTATAGTTAGGACCACGTTTCCATAGGAAAACCTCAACATTCTATTTTGAATAACTTTGGCGCCGGTCGACGAATCCTCGCGAATTTCTCAAAATAGGTGGGGCGCTACGCTCCGCTCCTACCCTGAAAGTCTCGGGGGGATTCGTCAAGCGGGGGCTGAGATAAAAGGGGGGTCCCAAAACGCGTTTTTCCCATGCATTTTTCCATTGGACCTTTAGAACGAGCTACAGCCCGAACGGCTGAACAGAATTACTAGAAATTTGGCAGAGAGGTAGTCCCTAGGTCAAGGAAGTGCCTTTTGTAGGTTTGGTGTAAATCTGTTCAGTAGATTCTGAGAAAATAGCCTTTAAATCAATATATATATCTGAGCCCGCTTACGGTACGCTTACCGTACGCTTACCGTAAGCGTACGGTGGCGTGCGCGAGCGCGATTCTGATTGGCTCTTAGATCTTAGTAAACATTCGAATCGGCCGAAACCAGGAAGCGGCGTCCGCCATTTTGTCTCTCGCACTGAATGTTGTTTATCAAACCTGATGGCCAAAAACATGTTACGGGGCTGTTTTGACAACTCCCTCCCACATAGTCATGTTGAGGGAGCCCCCAAACATCCCCCAAGAGCAAAAAAGCTTTTATTTTTTTTTCGGCAATTTCGCCGATTACGCTTACCGTACGCTTACCGTAAGCGTACGGTCAAAAATTAAAAAAAAAAAAAAAATCCACACTTTCTCCACCCCGTGTGCAAATGGTGGCCGCAGGCCACCATTTGTGCATGGCTTAATAGAGCACAGAAATTCCCCCAAAAAATTCAACAGATTACCGATCACAAGGAAGCGCATAATATGTCCTCCATGTGCGCACGGTGCGCGAAGCGCATCGTGCGTACATGGCCCATCTAGCGTAATGTGGGCACGGCACTAACTGCGTAAAGTGGGTGCGCGGTGCGCGAAGCGCACCGCGTGCTCACTGTGCGCGCACGGTGCGCGAAGCGCACCGTGCGCGCACGGAACGAACTGCGTTAAGTGGGCGCGCACGCCACGAATGGCGTAAAGTAACTTAGCATTTAAAAAACCGTACAAATTCACTGAAAAAACCATAGGTTTCACACACGTTATAGTTAGGAATTAGCATTTAAAAAACCTTGCAAATTCACTGAAAAAACCATAGGTTTCACACATGTTATAGTTAGCGGAAATTTTACTGATAAAAAACCAATGAAATTGCCCCGTTATAGTTAGTGCTGGCAACTATAACTCACGCGACCGCAATCTTCTGCTGATGACATATGTGTCTTTATGAAAAAAAAATATTTGTAATATATGTATAGCTAAAAATGTATGGAAGAAGACATGGGCAAATAAGTGTCTAAATACAGTATTAGCATCAGCAGAGGATTGCGGTCGCGTGAGTTATAGTTGCCAGCACTAACTATAACGGGGCAATTTCATTGGTTTTTTTATCAGTAAAATTTCCGCTAACTATAACATGTGTGAAACCTATGGTTTTTTCAGTGAATATATATATATATATCATTTACAATATTTTGATGCACAGCAGCACCGCAAGACTTCATTCAGCGTTGCCGTGCATCAAAATAAAAGGGCAGGAATGCACCGTATCTACAAGATATGATGCATTCTTGTTCTTCTCCCCTGCACCGGTGCACTAACAGCAGCCGTGCGCCATCGGAGACACCCTTGCGTCATGTTGCAAGGATGCCTGCGTTGTGAGGATGATTGATTTTCAATGGCATTTTCCTCCTTCTAGGCATGAAAATAACGTGGAGAAATAAAATTATTTCTCCTCATTGCACCACTCCTATGCCTACGGAGGAGTAGGATTCTGATACATTCCCGCCTTTACAAAACATTGTAAATCTAGGAATGTGTCAGTTTCCATGGATGTTGCATGGGAAAAACCCACAGTAACACCCATGGAACGCCCCTTTCACGCAACGTAATGCATGAAAGAGGCCCATATTTACAAGGCCATGAAAAAGTCACGCAGGGTGACTTCCGGAGGCCTTCTAAATATGGGAAAGCCCATTGCGCTGCTGGTGCGTCAAAAAAACGTGACGCACCGGTGACGCAATGGACTTGTAAATGAGGCCCATAGTTTTTATTCGTCTGCGTCAAGGGGGACCACCAGTGAACTAACAAAGCATGTAATTGATTATTATGCCAAGTACGAACTTTGACCTCATGTGCCAATTCTCTGAAACTCGTTTCACTCTTTTATAATCCCATGTTAAAGATGCCTACAAATACTGCCTTTTCTGTAGCCAATACTCGAAGAAATTCTGGGGCATATCATCAACGAGGCGATAAAAAATGATCGCCGCTTTTGCGTCCGTTTTCAGACGAAAAGCGGCGATAATTTTATCGCCTAATCAGCAAGGTCAAGCTATTGCGTGAAACCTTGCATTAGCGCCTGCATTCTGAACGCCCAGCTTTGCATCTCTAATGAGATGCAAAGTGGGCGTTCCTGCCTTGACATAATTAGAGAAATGTCGCTAAGCGACATTTCTCCAATTATCAATGGGCACGCTAACCTGCAGAGCCACAAGCAAAGTAGCGATAACCTCTTTTATCGCTACTTTCCTTACGCCTGCTTCAAGACTGACTTAGCCATGATATCCCATGTTAGGTGGATATCATAGCTAAGTATGCCTTGCCCTATCATCAAGCTATCAAGCTAGTATTGTGAGATTATCACTGGATTTTCAGCGATAATCTCACATTTGGCAGTTAGCGCTTGGGATTGTATCGCTTTTGAGATAAGTGTTGCTAATAGCATGCTATCTCAGTGATAAAATTCCACGTTACCCGGCGATATTTATCCTAGCGCTAAGTGCGCTTAGCGATAATTATCGCCGGTCCTTGATGATATGCCCCTAAGTCTTTTCTTTTCAGAATTAAATAGGCATTTTAAGGCTTACTGTTAAATGTGTTCCTTCTTTTTAAATTACATTTCCACAGTTAACTAAAGTCAGTGTTGTGAAACTTATTTCTTTCTCTACCAAAGCTTACAGGCAGAATGACTACTTAAACGTTCCCATTTCTCCTTTAGCTCGTCAAGAAATTTTATTTTAAGTTAGTACATTTCTCTTTACCATCTGCATAAAATTACTCCCTCAGCGTAGGCTTCCCAATTGGGCAACGCTAGTGTGTGGTTATCCAGCCAAGGGTAGTCTGAAATATTTTAAACAAAGGCGAGAACTCGAGGAAAATAAATGTTCCGTGCAGTATTAAAAAAAACAACAACAAATTTTACTGGAAAAAGTAACCAAGCAAATCATAGGAATGGAAAAAGAGTGAGACGAATGTTAAGTGCCCCATACAATTGGATGTGATAGGGTCCTCTACAGTGCTTTTAACATGAGGTATACATTTATATTCTTGTATAAAATATAGTTTACTGATACACATATGCCCTAATAAACATCAAACAAGCACGAGGATTTTAAATACAATTTTCACTCATGAAATTAATGACACAGCAGAAATATATGTGTGAAAACATCAGGAATTGAATCATATAAAGTATGCACATGGAGCGCTAATTTAAGACACAGTAGTGGTTATTTATGAGAGTCTTGCATTACTTTTGCACCACATAAAGTGGTACATGCATGACAAAGGGCTCTGAATCAGATTTATGAAACCATGCAAAGCAACAATGCGTGGTTTTGAGTGGTCTCATAAATCTTAAGTAAGGTGAAGCTTCACAAATCGCTGCTTTGCCTTACTCTGCGCTTGGGAGGCGTTCCATAGGCATTGCAGTGGTTGTTTCCATGCCATACCCATGGAATTTGACGCTGCCCAAGATTCACTCCTTAATTTCCTTATTTTCTTACTTAATTACTTTATTTCTGACTAAGTCTTTCTCTCTCCGATTTTCGCTTTCCTCTCTTTCCCACTTCCTGCATCTCTGCTGTTTTCCCACCACTGCTGCCCTTGCGGCCCCTCCCACATGTTCCTGCTCCCACCTCCCAGCTGTCCCTCCCTTCTCCGATCCCTACTTAATGGTGGCTACTGCACAGCCATGCTGCTGGCATGGCAAAGGCAAGCTCGCCTGTGCCTGTCCATGACCCAACCACGACAAGCGGCAGGAATACTGGTACTCCGACCCATCAGCGCTACAGCTCCTCGGCTCTCTACGCACTCAACGTCGGTAAGAACAACAACTGCAAGCTCTCTTCACCTCTCGACACCCACTGACCCTTCATATGCCGACACTGCCGACACTTCTTCACCTTTGCCGAAACCCAAGACCCACCTCCACCTTCCAGCAAGGCCTCCACCGCACCCCAAATCCTACACTTCATCCTCCTCAACGTCTGCTCCCTCCACAGACATGCCGCAGAAATCTGGGACCTCCTCAACAGCACCACCCCTGACGTTGCTTCCTAACTCAATCCCATGAAAAACGCAAACTGTATCTACACCTATAAAGGGGAGAAAACCTTTATCAACTGCGATCTATGTAACCCAGCCGACACCACAGGGGGACGTCATGCCCTGCAACTGGCCCTCCTGAACTGCAGGTCTCTCCCGAAACATTCCCTAGAGATAAACCTCCATATACAGGACCATACGATTGACATTTTGTTCCTCACGGAAACATGGCTAACCCCCAATTCAGAATCCGACATCGTCAGCACCCTTCCCCAAGGCTACCTAATCTATTCTCAGAACAGACCCCACGGCAGAGGAGGTGGCCTTGCAATAATATATAGGGAGCAGTTCGTTTGCAGAGCAAAAAACGGGACCATCGAAGACTGCGAGAGCTGCCATTTCGCTTTACAAATCTCACCCACAGTCTCCCTATCCGGCTTACTCATATACCGCCCACCTGGGGTACCGACCAAGTTCTCCAGCGCCCTTATAGAAACCGTCACTTCAATGGCAACCTCATCCCCCAACTTCATAATCTTGGGAGATCTCAATCTCCACTTTCGAGACCCCCAGGATTTGACAGTGTCCGATCTCCTACTCGACCTCACTTCATACGATTTAAGACTAGTGAACTCAGAGGCTACGCATGACAAAGGTCACCTTCTTGATCCCATTTTCACCAACATCAACAACCTTAAAACCACACCCCCCCTCCCACTCCCGTGGACAGACCACTTCCTGGTCCCTATCTCTTGGCAATCCAGCACCCCGCCACCTCAACCCCTTAAAACTCGGGTCACGGATAGACCCTGGTCCAAACTCTCGACTGAAGACTGGTCCGCCAGGCTTACGCAGTCTTTCCCCCCCCCGGCACTAGATCCAGTAACCGCTGATACGCAATTCAAAATCTGGCTCACCCACTCACTCGATTCTCTTCTTCCTAAAAAAGCACCCTGAAACTAGCCAAAAGAGCCAACCCTGCCCCTTGGTACACCCCAGAGCTAAAACTACTACGGAAAGAATGCAAAAAACTGGAGCGCTTCTGGAGGAAAGACGGAACTAAATCCAGAAAAGACGCATTTCGCTCCTCCATGAGAACTTATAAAACTGCCTTGCGTAACACCAAAAGCCAATTCTTTGATGAGAGAATCAAAAAGTCCTCCAGCTCCGCTAGAGAAACCTTAATCATTATGAAAGAGCTGCTCAAAGGACCTGACCCTCCCCCAGTTCTTGACACCTCTGTGGACAAATGCCATAAACTGGCAAAATATTTTGACGAAAAAATTCACAACATCCTCGCTATGCTGCCTCAAGTCATCCCAAGAACAGACGCTAACGGTCTACGCAAGTCTTGAACAGACTCAAATCCTCAGCCGGCCAAACTAGACACTCTCCTGGACACATTTGGTCCGGTAACAGTAGAAGAAGTTCTCAAAACGCTGGCCACGGTAAAAAGTGGTTCTCCCAGCGATCCGGTTCCCATTCGCATCCTAAAAATGGTGGCATCCACAATCGCCACTCCCCTAACTGACCTCATTAATTCCTCTATGTGTCAGGGAACGGACCCTCCCAGCTGGAAGGCTGCCGTCGTTAAAGCCCTTCTCAAAAAACCGCTCCTAGATCCTTCGGACCTGGCCAACTACAGGCCAATCTCCCTTCTCCCCGGAATCAGCAAGATTACGGAAAAATTAGTTAACAAAAAACTCTCCCATTTCTTGGAGACTAACAACCTTCTCCGGAAATCTCAGACTGGATTTCGCCCTGGACAGGGCACGGACACCGCCCTCCTAGCTGTGGTGGAGGAGGCCAGATGCATTCTGGATGCAGGAGGATCAGTGGCAGTGATCCTCCTGGACCTCAGTGCAGCCTTCGACACTGTTAACCATCAGGTCCTCATCCAGCGACTTAAAGACATTGGGGTGGTAGGAACTGGTTTGTCATGGCTCACGTCATTCCTAAACAACCGTACCTTCCAGGTTTGGGAAAGTAACATCTGCTCCACGGCGATTCCCCTCCAGTGCGGAGTACCGCAGGGCTCCTCCCTTAGCCCAACTTTATTTAATGTCTACATGTCCCCACTGGAGGAGGTGGTCGCCCCTTTTGGAGTAAAAATCATTAGTTACGCCGACGACACCCAATTGGTCGTCTCACTATCCCAACCTGACCAAGGACTGTCCAATCTTCACACCTGCCTTTCTGAAATCTTCATCTGGATGAGTGAATCAGCCCTAAAACTCAATGGGTCCAAGACGGAGGTCATGCTCCTTGGGCATAAAGGGTCCACCCTTCCCCTGAACATCTGGCCCACATGCCTGGGAGAACCCCCTCCCCCAAAGAGGAGATCAAGAGTCTAGGGATCTGGATGGAAAAGGACCTGTCCTTTAAAACTCAAGCTAAAAAAACTGCGGGTATTTGCTTCGGCCTTCTCAGATCAGTCTGTAAAATTCTGCCCCTTCTCCCGCAAGCCTCCCGGAAGTTGCTCATCCAAGGACTGATCCTCTCCAGACTGGATCATAACAACGCCATCTTCCTGGGAGCACCCGAATCCACCCTTAACAAACTACAACAAATTCAGAACGCCGCAGCCCGGCTTCTCATGAACACCCCGTCTAGAACATCTGCCAAACCAGCTTTGAAACTCCTGCACTGGCTCCCTATAAGAGAAAGGATAAAATTCAAATCCCTCTGTCTGGCACACAAACTTCTGCAGGACAAGGGCCCCCCCATCCTCAAAAACCTAGTCACGCCCTACAAAGCCAATAGGCCTCTCTGCTCGGACCATGAGCATTTTATCACAGTGCACAGAGTAAAAAAGGCACGCACAGGAGGTCGGCGATTCTCGGTGAACACAGCTAGACTGTGGAACGCCCTACCTCCCAAACTCAGGAGCGAATCCTGTCCTCTCAGCTTCAGAAAACTCTTGAAAACCCACCTCTTCCCCTGATCCCCTTTCTCCATGGTTACCACCTCTGAATCGGCTGTCTTGGTTTTTTAGCACTGGGATGCTTCCGGGTTACTATGCGCTCTATAAAACCCACATTCATTCATTCATTCATTCTAATTGAAACCTGGACGAACACCGCCTCGGGACCTGATATCGTGATCACCATCTCGAAGGCAACAATATCACCCAGAAGGACCGCCCCGGGGGAGGCATCACCATCGCTCACACGGCCAACCTCCGTCTGAGCACCTATTCTGACGGGCCCACAGACCGAATGGAACACCTCCACTTCAAGATACAGGCCAACCCATCCACCTCCCTCCGAGGCACCTTCATCTGCAGACCCCCAGATCCCATGCACCTTTTTCCGACTCCTTCATTGACATCTTCTCCCCACAAGCCATCACCCCCACCGACTACACCTTGCTGGGCAACCTCAACTTCCACCTCGACAATCGCCTAGATCCCAACTCCACTTCCCCCCTGGACACCTCTAAAACATCGGACTCAAACAGATCATACCAGAACCAATGCACTCAGCAGGACACACCCTCAACCCCATCTTCACAGCAGGAAACTCCATCACCTTCAGCCACACCTCCAAACTCCCATGGATGGACCACCGCTGAGACCACTTCACCTTCATACCAAACATCTCCAGCAGACATCCACATCAGCTCCAACGCAGGAATTGGAACAAGATCTCCGATGACCAGCTCACTGCCTCCCTCAGCAGCTCCGCTCCCACTGCCACAGACGACGACCCAACCACTGCCGCCCATACCCTACACAATTGGATCACCCACTGCACCAGCACCATTGCCCCCCTCAAGAAAACATCCAACCCACAAGTCAAGAAAGCTAGCTGGTTCTCCACCGAAATCCGAGAATATAGACGAACCTGCAGACACCTCAAAAATCTATGGAGGAACTCCAAATCCCCAGCAGATCTCGACAACTTCAGAGCAGTCATTACGGCCCACCACAAACTCATCAGATACTTGAGAAAGAAAGCTCCCTAGAACAGAATCTCCACTCACGCACACAACAACAAGGAACTCTGCGCTATCATCCAAAGGTTTGCCAACTCCAACAGTGAGACTACTGACATGAGCAACCCACGCCCATGGCTCTCCACACCACACAGCCAACACTGGATTGCTGGACCACCCTCAGCATCAAAGACACCGTGAAGACTATGAAGACAACCCACTCTCGGGCCCCCACAGACCCCTGCCCCCACCACATCTACCACGGAGTCGCAGACATCATCGCCCGAGCCTTAATGAATCATCAACCGCTCCTTCGAGACCGCCTCCTTTGCCGATGACTGGAAACACGCAGAGATCAACCCTCTCCTGAAAAACCCTCAGCGAACCCCACCGACTTCAAGACATTCAGACCGATCTCCTTACTTGCATATCCGGCGAAAGTCATGGAAAAAGCAGTCAAAAGTCAACTCGCCTCCTTCATAGAAGAAAACAACATCCTCGACTCCTCCCAATCAGGCTTCAGGAAGAATCACAGCACCGAGACCGCCCTTCTAGCTGTGACAGACGACATCCGCTGTGGCCCTCATCCTCCTGGACCTCTCCGCTGCCTTCGACACAGTCTCATATCACACCCTAGCCAACAGACTCCATGATGCAGGAATCTGGAACAAGGCCCTCGACTGGATCCGCTCATTCATCTCTGGCAGAATGCAGAGGGTCAGACTCCCTTCTTTTCTCTCGGAACCCACAATGACCACGTGCGGAGTCCCCCAAGAATCCTCCATCAGCCCCACCTTGTTCAACGTCTACATGGCTCCATTTTCATCCATTGTCAGATCACACAGACTCAACATTGTGTGTACATATATGACAAAGCCAAACCAAGGGGATGATGGACGGCATGTTGAACATTGCAAGCACTCACCCCCAGTCAACTGATCTGGGTTTACTCCATCACCATTCTTTAGCTCACTCTGCCACCCCAGTTCAGGACCTGGCTTGGCAGTTCGGCTGGACTGTTCCCATGAGGCACAGGGTCAAGACTGATTTGCATATGGCTGGGTTCAAACTGGAATGGCATGGTGAGCAAAAAAATGGATTTAGGCACAGATCTCTGTACTGGGGTAAATGTATGACATTGTTCTGCATTCTGTCCATCAATTGTTGTTTTTGGATTTGTCACCCTTAGTGGGACGGGTATGCCCAGACATGAGTCCCGTGCTCTCCATACCACTGGAATCAAGCTATCCTGGTTGAAGAGGGGTGAAACCCCGAAACCGGTCCTAGGATGCTTGTTTCCAGTCCAGGGAGGTCCTGGCTTGGCAGTTCGGGCTGGACTGTTCCCATGAGGCACAGGGTCAAGACTGATTTGCATATGGCTGGGTTCAAACTGGAATGGCATGGTGAGGAAAAAAAACAATGGATTTAGGCCCATATCTCTGTACTGGGGTGAATGTATGACATTGTTCTGCATTCTGTCCATCAATTGCTGTTTTTGCATTTGTACACATATGACACCCAACGCATCCTCTCCTTCTCCAACGAACTCAACATCTCCAAATACAACTTCCGAGAAGGAATGAAAGCAGTCACCAGGTGGCTAATGAACAGCTGCCTTCCCCACGGGCCATGCACGCAACCTCAGAATCATCCTGGACTCTGAACTCAAAATGGACCACCAGATCAACACTGTCACCTCCTCCTGCCACCACATACTCCACCTACACCGAAAGACCTTCAGCTGGATTCTCCTCAAACACAGGAAAACCATTACCCAAGCCCTCATCAGCAGCAGACTAGACTACGGCAATGCACTCTACGCCGGGATCAACAACAACCTCACCTGCAAACTCCAGAATGTCCAGAACACTGCCTCACCGCTGCCAGATCAGCCAACACCTACGGTCACTACACTGGCTCCCCGTAGAGAAGAAAATCACCTGAAAGCTTCTCACCCAAGCCCACAAGGCCCTCCACAACACCGGATACACCTACATGAACCACCGCCTCTTTTTCCACGCACCCCAAAGATCCCTCTGCTCAGCCCAGCTCTATCTTGTGACGGTACCACACATCGAGAAGTCCAGAACAGGAGGGCGCTCCTACTCCCTCGTCGCGGCATCTATACAATGAGACAAGTTTTCAGATACAAAGAAAACAGGAGATACGAATTCATTGTTGATTCTATGCAGTAAACCCATGAGTCAGAGGCAGTCCTGCTGTTTTACTGTGTGTGCGTTTTAACTGCGTTACATTTGTTTTTACTTGTGTGTCACAGCGTATCTGTGTGTGTCACAGCGTATTTGCACTATCTTGCGCATTTGCACTAAGCCATCATTTTAATTAAATGTTACCATTTTAATAGCGGTGACTTACTCCTTCTGGCAATCTCTTCCCGGTCCACCGCAGCCATTAGCGGGCTGTTTGAGTGGAGGGAGCACAATCTTACGCATTTGCACTAAGCCATCATTTTAATTAAATCTCACCATTTTAATAGCGGTGACTTACTCATTCTGGCAATCTCTCCCCGGTCCACCGCAGCCATTAGAGGGCTGTTTGAGTGGAGGCAGACTCTTGCGCTGGATGCCCATTTCTGGCGGGCCGTGCTCCTTCTGCCATGTTGGGAGGAGGCAGTATAGTCGCCCGGAATCGGACCAGCAGGCCGATTCAAAAGGGGCTGATGGCGCAAAAGCGCTGTTGATTCTATGCAGTAAACACACGAGTCAGAGGCAGTCCTGCTGTTTTACTGTGTGTGCATTTTAACTGCGTTACATTTGTTTTTACTTGTGTGTGTCACAGCGTATCTGTGTGTGTCACAACGTATTTGCACTATCTTGCGCATTTGCACTAAGCCATCATTTTTATTAAATCTCACCATTTTAATAGCGGTGACTTACTCATTCTGGCAATCTCTCCCCGGTCCACCGCAGCCATTAGCGGGCTGTTTGAGTGGAGGGAGACTCTTGCGCCGGATGCCCATTTCTGGTGGGCCGTGCTCCTTCCACCATTTTGGGAGAAGGCGGTCTAGATGCCCGGAATCGGACCAGCAGATTCTAAAGGGGCCGATGGCACAGAAGCGCAGCGGACTTGCGCAGCGGGCGTGCCAAAGGCAAGTCCGTCTGCGCCCGTCCACGCCAGATCGTCGCCAGACGCCAGAGATGCTGCCAATTCTACCAGGGGCTTTCAGACATACTCCCGCAGCGATCTGCTAGTGATCAGGAAACTGGTGAGCATTTGCGAACAGTCTGTCTTCAGTTGGCATGAGGGCCCGTTCTGCTGCAAACACTGTGGTTTAGACTCTGGGATCAGAGCGCCACCACGCATTTGGCCTCCCCTCTCCAGGAACATAATTAATATCCTCAGCCTTAACTGCCGCTCTCTAGCCAAACATTTTGCAGAAGTCTATGATCTGTTGAAGGATGATTCTCCTGATGTCCTTTTTTTAACTGAGACATGGCTCTCCGATGTTATGGTTGCTGAACCTGGATTGGCGCTTCCCGAGGGTTACAGTATTCTGATCCTGAACAGAGAGACAAGAGGTGGAGGAGTCACGGTCATCTTTAAATCTTGCTATTCATGCGCATTTGAGAAAGAGACTGTGGCAGACTTGAATGTGAGTGGTTTAGGATCTCTTTCAGCTCTAATTACACTATGTCAGGGTTATTAGTGTATCGGCCACTGGGACCATCCAAAGACTTTAGGACAACTCTCCTTGAGGTAGTTAGTTATTTGGCTTTGAGCGCTGCCAACTTTACGGTTATTGGTGATCTAAACTTACACCTAGATAACCAGTTGGATTTTGAAACGGCTAACTTTGTTGCAGACCTCGCTGCCTGTCAGTTAATTCAACTGGTCTCAGGTACCACCCACTCTGCTGGCCATTTGTTGCATCCTGTCTTTTCTAATATACCTTCCCTTATAGTCCACATCCCTATCCCGATGTGCTGGTCCGACCACTACCTGGTCTCCATGTCACTCCAGGGCGTAACACCGTCCTGGAAAGTGAGTCAGAAGTCTACCTTAAAACGCCCTTGGCACAAATTGATTTAGGATCAATTCTACGCCCTTCTTTCCCACCACAACCCCTTGTCTGCCTGATGACCCAGATGATGCCAACACAGCACTATATGACTGGATTCTCCAGCCCCTGGACAGCCTAATTCCTGCCAAGTGGTCTAAGAATTATAAAACCAAATCTAGCCCTTGGTACAATGATAAAGTGACGACCATGCGCAAGGCTTGCAAAAGGCTGGAGCAAGCTTGGAGACGGGACTTTGACCCAATCTCGAAGGGGAGCTATCGGGCTGCTATCAAAAGCTACCATAGGGCAATTCAATCTGAATGGGCAGCTTTCTATGCTCAGAAAATTCGAGAGAGCTGCAATCCAGTGAAGAGTATTTTCTGGATACTCTCAGACCTCAAATCACAGAAGTCCTCTACAGTACCTATGATCATGTCCGATCAGCCGTGTGAGGACCTCGCGACATTCTTTGTCAGAAAGGTGGAAAATATTGACAGGTCTTTCCTGCCGGCCCAAGCCGGCTTAAGTGCTGCTCCTAGTCCCCGCACTACCAGCACTCTGGAAGCTTTTCCTCTGATCTCTCAAGATCAGCTGCAATCACTATGCAGCAAAATTAAAACTGGCTCCCCTGCTGACCCTCTTAAGCCCGAACAATTCAGGAAAATTCTACCTGTGCTCCTGGCATCTTTGGGCCAGGTAATCAACAGGTCAATCACCATGGCGGTTGTCCCTAGGGTTTGGAAGCAGGCCAGGATGGTACCTTTGCTAAATAAAAACACCCTGGACCCAGCTAAGCCGGAGAACTTCGCTGCCCTATATCCCTCCTGCCATGGGCGGCAAAGATCACTGAGGCTTATATCAATTCCCTCCTTACTGATTTCCTGAACACCAACAACATCTTAGACTCCTCCCAGAATGGTTTCCGTCCGGGCCACAGTATGGAGTCAGCGCTCCTGGCTGTGACTGAACACCTACGGACAGCCATAGATGCTGGGCACACTTCGGCACTGATATTATTGGATCTCAGTGCCGCATTTGATACGGTGTCCTATTCTATTCTTCTGAAACGTCAGGAGGAGGTTGGAATTATGGGTTCTGCCCTAGATTGGCTCTCTTCTTTTCTCGCAGGGAGGACGTATCATGTTCCAGCTCCCCTTTCACTTCAGGTATTCATACCATCAAACAAGGGGTGCCACAGGGCTCTTCCTTGAGCCCATTGTTGTTTAAACTGTACGTCCAACCCCTAGCAGCGGTAGCCAAAAACAGAGGTCTGACTATGGTCTCCTATGCCGACGACACACAGTTGGTGGTGGCACTCTCGGACGACTCCGCGTGGGACGCTCCCAAGTTCTGGAGTGATCTTGCAGCCATCGCCGAGTGGATGACTACCAACTGTCTCCAACTTAACGCCAGCAAGTCTGAGGTGTTGTTGGTGGGGAGAGACCATGGGCTGTGGAGTGAGCACTGGTGGCCCAAAACCCTTGGCTACACCCCCCCAAGCAGGTGGTAAAGAATTTGGAGGTGTGGGTAGACTCGTCCCTCAGCTTCCAAGTTCAAAATAAAAAGGTGGCAGGGACTTGTTTTGGGCTACTGCGGGGGCTCAGACCTTTGCTGGGTTTTTTTGACACGTATACACGGCAGGTCATAGTCCAGGCCTTGATTCTGTCAAGACTGGATTATGCCATCTGTATCTGTGGACAAACAAAGCAGGAATTCTAAGACTACAGAGGGTCCAAAATGCGGCTTCCAGAACCCTTCTTGGTCTCCATAGAGCCTGTCCTGTGACAGATGCCATTCGCCGATTCCACTGGTTGCCAGTGGCCAGGTGGATTGAGTTCAAGGACCTCTGCATAGCCTTCATGGTTTTGGAATATGCCACCCCAAGAATCTTGGCCAACTTGCTGCTGCCAAATGAACCCACACGCCAACTCCGTTCCTTGGGGCAACAGCTGGTTGTGGTCCCCCGGGTAAGGAGGGAGCGCTTTGGGGGACGCTCTTTCCGTACCATGGCGGCAATACTCTGGAACTCGTTGTCTGTACAGATCCGTAGCCTGAACAACCATCTAGAATTCAGGAAGGCAATTAAAATGCACCTCTTTCCACTGCCGTAGGTTGTTTTCTCTCTGCCTCGTCCGTTTCTCTGCTGTCAGCGCCAGGACGCCTCTCTGCTGGGGCAGCTGTCGTGCTTTATAAATGTTATAACATAACATAACATTGTCACACATGATGCAGTGTAATTTGGATCCCATCCTAAGATACTGTAGGAGTGCATTATAATCATGTGTAGTCAGCACTCAAATATATTCTGTGTGATTTATATTAGTAAAAAAGATGGGGTATTGTATATTTAAAGTACTCCATGGTGAAACCAATGAGACTGATAAATTATGAACATAGAAATGTAATTACTAAAGGTCTTTGCAACATTTGTATTCATATTTTAGGAGAAATTAACGTTTGAATGTGTCTCATTTTGAAGCTGGTGAAATAAAGTCTATGGGCCCGATTCACAGAATTAACTTAAGATAAAATCCTAAACTTACTACTTTTGGTATTCACAGAATGCACTTACTACTTTTGGTATTCACAGAATGCACTTACTACTTTTGGTATTCACAGAATAGATTTACGACTACTAACTTTACGTCCGCACTTGGGCCGGAAATTCCGGCCCGGAGGCGGGGCTTCCGGCCCAGAGGCGGGGCTTCCGGCCCGGAGGCGGAGCTTCCGGCCCGGAGGTGGGGATTCCGGCCAGTGGCGGAGATTTAGCCATGGCCAAAATCTCCACCTCTGGGCCGGAAGCTCCACCTCCAGCCCGGAAGCCCCGCCTCTGAGCCAGAAGCTCTGCCTCCGGGCCAGAAGCTCCGCCTCCAGCCCGGAATTTCCGGCCCAAGTGCGGACGTAAAGTTAGTAGTCGTAAATCCATTCTGTGAATACCAAAAGTAGTAAGTGCATTCTGTGAATACCAAAAGCAGTAAGTGCATTCTGTGAATACCAAAATGGTAGTAAGTTTAGGATTTTGTCTTAAGTTAGTTCTGTGAATCTGGCCTGTTAATGCATTTATATGTATAACAAGACATTTTATTCATATTGGTGTATTTGAAAGACATTTTCATAATCTTTGCAATTTAATCATGCGTTAAGAAACTGCATTTGCTATGTGTGTAGAAATGTGCATGTATTTGTAACTTTGTGCACTATCAATTTGGCATGATTTTTGATCCTCGAGAACTGTTTCATTGCAAGGTCATGTTTAAGGTCTAACATGTAATTCATATTTGACCTTTAATGTGGAGTATATTTGTTTGCATTTTTGTTTCTGCTGCAGGTGCAGACAAAGCCTTTTTAGTTACAGAAGAAGGGGTTTTTGTTTTAGTTAGATTGCAAGGTATGAGAAGATGGATCTTTGCAAGGAGAAACACAGTAACGAGCAAGGAGGAGAGTACCCATGGAGGAGGAGAAGAATGGCCAAGGACAAATGAAGAAGCAACTTATCTATGTGGGAGAGGTGGTGCCAGTAACCAATTTGCACTGGAATCGTGGAACATTACTGTAGGATGAGCACGTGACTTACCTTGAATGCAAGGAATGTCTTATGCTGTAACGTTGTGAGGGTCAAAGAAACATCTTAGGATTTCATGAGGTACAGACCTCTGCTTTTGCTCTGTGTGGCTTCATGCTACTTGACCCTTAGTTTGAGTTTCTTTCACTGAGGACTCTGATGGTTGACACCTTTATATTAATCATACTTACTCAATGCTTCTTAGTTTATGGTTGTCCCTTTGAAGGTAGTGAGGGAGAGATAGCAAGCTTAGCTTTGAGAATTAGTTGATGCAATTTGAAGTTCAATTCTTTTTCCTGAATATTTCCATCGTCATAACTGAATTAGTGGTATTCTTCTTGTTATATAGCTTAAATCTCTTCAGGAGATTTGGATTCATTCTGTTTGTTCTGTATTTTTATACTGTGATGGTAAGACTGATTTATATCAATCTATTTTTGAATTTATAATTAAACCTTACTAATCGCAGATTTAGTTGTCCAGTGGATTATTATGTAACTAAATTGGTTACACTGTATTGAATTTTTCATTGTGATATTTCCTCCCTCTTCTCTCTAAAGCAGCTAAAAAGACCATTGGAATGAGTAGGAATATTTAACGTAGCCCTAGCTCTATAACTCATTGAATTAACAGAGCGTGTAGGACGCTGCCCAGGGACTTCAAGGATGAGTGTGCTGAAAGGTGAAATATAAGAATAGGCAACATTTAATTTGTTCACATTGCTTAGGTCGTGACAGTGAGTCTACCACGGCTTTAGTATCACACATAAGTTTCTTTCCTTTCTCATTTATATAAACTGATTAGAAATACCTTCACAAAGAAAACTGCGGGGCAAAGAGAACTCAGGAAAGTGAAAAAATGGGCCTCAGAAGATGGAAAAAATTCACTTGCTGAAAATGAGCAGTGTCATAAGCAAACAAATAGGAGAAGGGCACTGGGAAAGGCTCAATAAACACACCTGAGTGCTAAAGACAGCTAGGGGTAAACACATTGGATAATGCAGGGTGACCAAAAAGGACAGCAAAAATGGGCAATAGGATCAAGTAACACTATCTTTGAGGCACTTGTTAGGGTATTTCTGGCAAATTGTACTTTGGTGTTTCACATGTCCATCCAACACATGCCTGGTTGTTTTTCGAGGAAATCCTTGCATTAATGTGAGAGAGTCATCTTGATGAACGTTTTGACTTCCTAATATTTCATCTTTCTCTTATTCTTAAACAGTAAGTTGAAGTCCAAACTATCACAGTGTGAATTAGTTGGATCTTGGTGACAAGTTGAAGTAGGAACGGCAAAATATTCACCAAAACGCAATTGAAAATGTTAATGAGCATTGCATTTTGCTGTTCTGGGAAGGCGTTCCTTGGGCATTGCATCGGTGTTCTCACACAACTCCCAGGGTTTTGCCATATCCCCAGATTTACAAGAACTGGTAGACCTGGGAATGCTCCAAAAATGTAAGCCTTCCTAAGGGAGGCATAACAAGGAGAAATATATGCACACACAGAAAGAGGAATATGCATTTTAGGATTGTTTTTGTGCAGGAAGGTGCTCCTTCCTGCACAAAAACAATCCTGCTTGCAACGCAGGCACCCTTGCACCATGATGCAAGGGTGCCTGTGTTGGCGCTAGGCTGCCAAAAGTGCACCAGCGCAGGAGAGAAGACAGGAATATGTATATTGCTGTAAATAAGGTGCATTTCTGCTCTTTCCCTGTCATGTAGTGCAGCGCAGCAAGGTGACATGCTGCGTTGCACTGCAGGACTTTTTAGAAAATAGACCTCTGTGCACTAGAATCTTTTGAATGGAAGAGTGAGGAGAGAGGAAAGAATCAATCAATCAATCCATAGGTTCTTTATACAGTTTAAGCATTTTAAACCATAAAAGTACATGATAAAAAATGCAAGAGAACAACAACACAATATATACATTATGGGCCATATGTAGGTAGCTAAATACCGGTCGGTAACGGACGAAATTCGGTAAATATCCCGTTACCGACCGGTATTTAGCTATTCGAGATGTAGGGGGCATATTTCAGGATTCGGTAATTTACCGATTCGGTAATTACCGAATCCTGAAATGATATGTAGGAGACACTCTAATGAGTGATGTGTAGGAATTAGAATTCGGTATTTACCACCAAATATAGGTTGGTGATAGATACCGAATACCTTGCAAAACGCAATATTTTGCTGATGTAAGTGTGCCATGTGGCAGACATACATGCCCTTAGGGCATGTATGTGCGCCACATGTGCACACATGCAAGAATCAGGGGAGCAACAGGGTGTCAATGTGACACCCTGCCACCCTTGTATATGCTCCCCCCATTACCGAATCGGTATTTACCGAATCGGTAATGGCAACTGGCTTCCCATTGATTCCTATGGGCCTCCAGGCCCATATGAATCAATGGGAAGGTATGCCCCATTACCGAATCGGTAAATACCGATTCATATTTACCTAATTTTTCCGATTCGGTAAATATTACCGAATCATTACCTACATCACATTTACCGATTCATAAATACCGAATCGGTAAAATTCGGTATTTATGAATCGGTAAATGTGTTGCTACCTACATATGGCCCTATATGTTTTAAAATCAGGCCCACCATCGCCATTAGAAGGTTAGTATAGTAAAAGTTCATATTGAGTATAGGACAGCAAATTTAAAATACAGATATAAAATCAAAAACAAGCTAAAATTCGAGTGCAGACATTGATTTACATGATAGCACTGTGACTTTCAGAAACAAGGTGACACAATTGATAATGACCTCATCATCCAATCCGAGTAACACTTTATTGGCTTCTCTGAAAATTCTAATGTGTAGCTTCTTGATCACTGGAAGCAAGATGATTTTGGTGTATATAGAGTACAAACTACAGAAAATAAAAAGTGCTGCATTGATTGACCTGATTTCCCATCACAAGAACAGGGACGGTTATCTAAGTTAGCTTGAAAGCCTAATGGAAAGTTCAATGAATATTTTATAGTACCTTCTCTGAAATGGAAAAGTAAACTATGCTCCCAGTGATTTGTATAGCCAAAAAAGTAACTTTGGGGTGAACCAGTCAGCTCCTGATTTCTACTTAGATAGCCCGATACCCTCGGTTTTGCTGACTCCCTCTTTATTCTCTCTGCCTGCACATGTTGGTACCAACACACCGTCAACTGTTTTTTCGTGATAGAACATGGGCCCTCGGGGTTTTCAAATAGCTGGTTGAGACCATTCATGCACAGACAATTCGATGTACTTTAGCCAGGGGGTTTTCCTGCCATTGTTGCATGTGAGGCAATCTTTTATGATATCTTTTGTAAGTGCTCCCTCTGTGTTTGGCCAAATTGCATGCCAAAAAAGCAGCGGGCGGGCAGTAATATAGTCTTTAATGAAGGTAGCTCGCTGTGGCTGATGAAACTAGAGCTAGAGCTGGGGACCCTCAGCATCATTCTACAGAACCTATTTTCCTCTAATTACACTGGGTGGCAACTCTAGGTTCCCCATACCTCAGCCCCATAGGTTGCAGACGGTAGACACTGGGATCTATAGATCTGCAGTGAGGGAATTACAATATTCTTTTTCTTAGGACGTGGCAGGCTGAGTAATGACCCAACAGCTCTAGACAATGTTTTCCCACTGTTTACTATGTGTGTTTTCCAAGAGCTACTGTCATTAAAAGTCATGCCTGGATAAGTGAAAGTGCTTGTGCTGAATAACCTATGTTTGCCTAACTTCAGGGATGGTGTGTTGTATTTCTTACGGACACAGGATATAATAAAAGATTTATTAAAATTTGTTTGTAAGTCTAATGATGCCATAAATTTAATGAAGCCGTTCACTAAAAGAGAAACGGCCTTTGGTGTGCCGCTTACAACAAGGCGGGAAGCGGCGAACTTCGAATCAGAGAAACATCAGTAGTAACGGTAGTTAAAAAAGAGTGAAGATCATTAATATATAAAATAAATAAAAGTGGGGCTAAAACACAGCCTTGTCTCTCACCTCTCATAATATTAAAATTGTTTGTGACCTCACCACTGATGTTGATCCTTAACCTAGCTTTCATTTCTCTCTGCAAATAAGCTAAAAAGTATACTAGCGCTTTTTCTGGACCAAGAGAGATTAAAATAGACCACAACTTGTACCGGTTAACAATATCAAATGCTGTTGATAGGGCCATAGCAGCTAGGTACACGGGGGAACTTCTTGCTAATGTATACTTTCCTATGATTAATTTAACGTTTAGGCACTGCTCTATAGTACACACTTTGGGTCTAAAGGCATCCTGGCTGGGATACAATATTGCTTTTTCTTGTTCCCAGTCAATGATGCGTTTGTATATGACTCTGCCCAATAGTATCTATCAAAGAGATGGGTATATAGCAACTGAGCGGTCCCCTTTTTTAAAAATAGGCACTATCATGGAAGTCGACCATGATCCGGGAATGGGAGCAATAGCGAGGCTATTGAAAGCATTCAGTAGTAAAGGTGCCCAGAATGTCGGGCTGTATTTTAAAAGATCTATTGACACTCTGTCAGGAGCAGGTGCCTTACCCCCAACACTCTGTTGTAATGCCTCTTCTACCTCTTCCAGGGTCAGTTGATTTAAACTAAAATCAGGATCCGGCAGGTTGTCTATAGTTAGGTTAGCCTGGCTATAAATTTTAGAATATTGATTCTCCCAGTCCTGTCTAGAGATATAACAACCTATCTTTAGATCTGTGCAATCGGGTTGTTTCATCTTTTTAACTGAAGCCCAGAAGAGATTGCTATTCTTCCTGTTTGCAGCTAGAATAAGTGATTCCCATTGTTGAGTCACCGATTCAGCTTTTTCTATTTGGAGTGTCCACTTGTATCGCTTGGGTGCGTCATAAATGGTTATTGGCACGGAAGCAATCCTGATTATACCAGCGTAGTCTACTAGTGTGTTCGAGGTCTGGGACCATGACCCCTTTTTTATTGCATCACAGAGATGAACAAAGGAAACTACTGCAGCATTGGCAGTGTCAGTCTCAGTGAGGCATGCCTGTACTAGGGGGTAATTTCCAGCTATTACCTTTTGCAATAGGCGTTCAGGTGCTACAGATCTCCATTTCAATATTAGTCCATCTGTAGAGGGATCAAGATGGTGCGCCTCAATCTCATTATAGTACTTTGGCCTAGGAACCAGCATTAAGTATGCTTCAATAGGGTTATGATCTCTGAATCACGTTGCCATATGATAGTCTATAAGAAAAGAGGATATAAAAATTTAATCAATTGTGGAGCTGTGACCTCATCCTGTAAAAGTAGGGGGGATATATATATATCAGTGTGTGTGAGATCCATAATATTGACTAAATAGTGGGCAGCCATCAGGCAAATAAGCTCATGTCCACTGCCATCAGGTTTGTTATCAGTGGCAGTATCCTTTACAATATTGAGTTTCTTATGTGTGGGTTATAGGTAGAAGCCGAGTAGAGTCTTATATTAAAATCAACTACTATACATATTCCCCCTGGTTGCCCGCTCTCTAGAATATTGTATTGGAGAAAAGAAATGTAATCGGATAATGAGGTTAGATTGATGTTTGGCACATTAGTAAAATCATTATTATAACAGTTAATTTGGTATAATGGGCCTCCCTTTTGTTTCTTATCGTTAAGAGGTTGGTATTGTCTGTTTTAATGACCTTAGTGCTCCTGCTTTAATGTTGACCCAGGTCACCAGCCCCCCACTTGCGCGACCAGAACTTGATGGGGATGCTAAGTTATGAAAGCCAACAAAGCCATTAATGTATGATTCTTTTGTACACCAGGTTTCTTGGAGCATTAGGATGTCATACTGGGAAATGAATAAAATCCACTTGGGGCATACCAGCAGTTTGGAGTGCAATCCTGCTATGTTCTAGCTCACAATTTTCAGGGTGTTATTTTCGAGGCTTTCAGTTATACAAGGCCCTGGCATATTCGGGAGAGGGGGGTCTATGGCAAACACTGGGGTAGTTAAAGTAGCCCTGTCTGTAGGAGGAGATTCCAGTCAGTCTAACCCATCCAGACCCTCTAGTATGGAAAATCTGTTTTCCAATGGGCTAAGGGGGGTTGGTGGGAGAGTCGGCCTTACCATCGTGACCTTATAGAAAAAGCCAAGTGTGAGGCAGAAAATGTTGGTAGTGGGGGCCCAGCTGTCTTTCTGATGGGATAACAAATTGTGAGCAAGAAATGGTCTACGTAAATTAATCACAATACAGTCCCACACAATACTGTTTTCGGATCGCCCTATCCAACCCACCCTCCAAACCATGAATAAGTTATTGATATCAGGGGATCTAAGGCCTCTATTTTTGATTAGCCAATCAGTGCTTTTGTTTCTCAGGTCCTCCCAAGATCTTTTGGGGTTAGCCCTTAGTGGAGGGACTCCTGTCAAAACCCCTATGTAAGGACATGCTGCCGGTGGGAGGTTCGGGATGTCTGTAGAGTGCTTTGGTGCTTGCAGTGTTGAAGTATTTATAGGGTTAGCACCTTTTTTCATACAAGAAATACAGTTGGGATTATTGATAATGTCTTTCTCCCAATGACTGGTAATAAGTGGCCTACTTCCGCCTTCTGGGGGTTGACTATGAGGTCCATGCAGTGGGGTAGGTCCCTGAAGGTTATAAGGGGTAGTATCACACTTGGCTATATTGGGCAATGTGTGTGCTACTGTGTGTGCTACGGGGCCTCTAGGTTGAGGTATACCGCGGGGGGCATAACTTGTGTGACACTCAGTACTTTTGTCAGCATTTGGTGGTTTATCAAAACGAATTGTTGGTCCAAATCTCTTCTCAAGAGCGGTCAGTCTCTCCAGCAGTGGTTTTAATTTAACATCCAAAATGTTGCTGATTTTGTCGCATGAAGTGTCACAAAAGGAAGGGTCCTCTTGGGAGGGAACTATGATGGCATTGTTATTAATTGCTATTTTATTAGCTGGCCGTACATCTGGTTGTTGTGAGGCTGTTTGCGATAAAGATTGTGTACTCATTCCCCTAGTTCTACCCCTCTGGACTAAGATCATCAACTCGTCCCTTCTTCAAGGATCCATCCCGGACAGCCTGAAAACAGGTCAGGTCTCACCGATCCTTAAGAAACCTACAGCTGACCCTTCGGACCCAAACAACTATCGCCCAATCTCCAACATCCCTATGCTGGCCAAACTCCTGGAAAAATGCGTTAACTCACAGCTGAACAACCACATTGTTCAATTCAACCTACTTAACCAGTTTCATTCAGGCTTCTGAGCAAATCATAGCACTGAATCTGCTATGACACATATTCTAGACGACGCGCTAAAAATCCTAGACCAAAACGAAGCCTGTTTACTAATTCTACTTGATCTATCCTCAGCTTTTGACACCGTCAAACATGACAACCTTCTCATTCTCCTGAAAAACAGAAAAGGATTTTCTGGTTCTGTTCTTAACTGGTTCACCTCTTTCCTGCAAAATAGATCCCAAAGCTTCAAGGTCAACCAAACTCTGTCCAACCCCATGCAAGTCACGTTAGGAGTTCCTCAAGGCTCTTCTCTCTCCCACCCTTTTCAACCTCTTTATGGAACCACTAACCGATCTTCTCAGCCACGCCAAAATTCACTTTCACATGTACGCTGACGATACCCAAATGTACATCAAGATTCCTTCTCTGGAAGACATCAAATCACTCAACTCCACGCTACTTAAAACCCAATCTGGCTGGCCGAAAACCACTTGAAACTAAACTCCCTCAAAACTGAATTCCTCTTAATCGCAACCCCCAACAAATCTCCAATTATACTGGAATGGATGAAACACCTAACAGCTCTTAATGGTCATCCGCTAGTCGTGGACTCAGCAAAATCTCTGGGGGTCACGCTTGACAGTAACCTAAAGATGCAGAAACATATCAGCGCCGCCACAAAAAGAGCTAACTTCCATCTGAAGACTCTTCAAAAACTAAACCCTTTCTACCGGCCCAAGATTTCAAACTAGCCGTCCAAGCACTAGTAATCCCTCGTGTGGAATATGGGGCGGTTACCCTTTGCGGACTTCCGAGGGCATCGACAGCCCCAGTAAGAGCCACGATCAACTCTGCTACGAGACTCATCACTGGCTCAAAGAGAAACTCCCACATTTCTCCAGACTTGAGAACACTCAACTGGCTTCCATTTGAAGCCAGAATTCATCTGAAAATCGCTTGTATGACTCACAAGGCCCTCCACCACAATGCCCCCCACTACCTAGCTCAGACATTGGTGCTATCTTCGGGCAACAGAGCCTCCAGGAGTGCCAAGACTCTCCTGAAACCACAAAGATTTGCCAAAAAAAAGACTATAACCAATCCTTTTCTGGTATAGCTCCTAGGATCTGGAATGCCTTACCCAGTGAAACAATAATGAACCCTTCTTCTGCCGCATTAAAAAAAGAAGTGAAAGCGATCCTCATGGCTAAATTCACATGAACTCTGTAACGGTTTTTTGTATTATGTGTTCGACGTATGATGTTTTCATATCCTCAGTTGTCCCTCTGTTTAGCTTAATCTTTATGACTTTCAGAACTGCACCTATGACCTGTAAAGCGCTCTGTTACTCGCAAGAGTCTTGTTCGCGCTATATAAAACTTTCAAAATAGTGTAATGTTGAGGGTTTTCTCCTGTTGAACAAGTTGAGCAAACGTTAACAAATGGTTGCTGCTAGATGCTGTTCTTGGTGGTTGTTTTCTTTTGTTTCCTGTCTGTTTGTTGGCTGCCCTTTTCCTTTTGACTACCACATTTTGTACAGTTATCGCTGATGATAGCGTGGCCATGTGAACATTTTCTTGCCTAAGTGGAATGTGTTGAATAACGGGGATTTCGGGCATAGCAATGCTCTCATCATTAGGTGGTTGAGTGTGAGGGGAACCTAGCTGCTTCGAGCCTTCCTTATTTACGGTAACCGACCTGGTAAATGGAGGCAGCGCCCCCCTCCACAACATTTTCAATAGACAACTAGTGAGAAGGCACCCCATAATCAAGGGACAAACGCAGCTCTGTGAGATCAATTTTGTTAGAAACTATGCCCACCATTCTCTCAAGCACAGAGTCAAGAGTCACCGAAGAGCATGTAAACACCTCCCTCAGGCCTCTTTCAATTCTCAGCATAGACATCGCAGTTAGTCAGCTCAGCGCTCACCTACTTGAGTAGGCTAGATGCAGTCCCTGGTTCTCTCCGCCGGAAAAATCAGGAGGTGTGGCCCGGCCCGGCCTCTGCCGGCTGCTGACGGGCACATATGGGCCCGCCCTTGGCCCGGGCACGCCCGCACGTGTCCCACGCTGTGGGAGGCCCCTGTGCCTTATGAGCGCCTCCGGGCCTGGACAGGCAACATCAGTGGCGGCACGCCGGCTGCAAAGGATTCTGGGGGTTTTGGTCTCCCCTGCAGCAACCAACAGGTAGAAAGGGCTCCCAATATCACAATGCCATTATCTAAAGCCAATGGCAAGTCAAAGCAGAAATAAATCAACTCTCTTTGGCCTTAGGTGTCAAAGAGAGATTGCTGTCTCTGCTGCTCCAGGCTAAACTTCATTTGTTCCTTCACGTCCAGGGTATCTAGCCACTTGATCATTCCTAAGACCGGATCTGTCAAATGGATCCAGGTGACTACCTTCCAAATGACGTACCTGGTCAGTAAAGTCGATCGGTATTTTAGAGTCCCTCGTTCACTGGTGCAAGGATGGATCAGTACAGGGAAGACAGTTCAGGACATAAGATGTGGGTGGAGCTAAGTGTGGTTTGGCAACAGGAATCTCAACAGACCATAGCTTGACAACTCCATAGCAGCAAACATTTTCTCCTCACTTCCTATAGAGTAATGCGGCATTTGACAAATGTTATGCGCGTTCACTATAATTGCCTTAATAACATTTTCCTTCACATAAAAACGAAACTTGTGGTCCCATAATATGTGTCCCTGTTGGCTTTTGACAAATCCTTGTGACATTTTCTTAACTCTGTTTGTTGGTCTGCCATATTCTTTTCCTTCGCAAGTTGATTTTACATGAAAATGATTTCAAACACAATTTTCAATCATCTAATTGTCTTTTATTGTTATTTGAATATCTCTTCTGTTTTTTGTATATGTGCAGTGTGCTACAAAGCTTATATCTCCCGGGGTGCTTTCTAAAGACCCATTCCACCGAGCTCTAATATCTTATCAGTTTTACGTAGCTTAAATTCTGTCCAGCAGGACCTTAGAGTGCTCTACAAACAATAGAGGGGTTCCAAAGTCTGGGGCAGATTTACAAGCCCCTTGTGCCTCCTTGCGCCGCCACGGCGTCACTTTTTTTGACGCAACGGCGGAGCAAATAATGAGGCAAATGTAAAATGTGACGCTTCTAGGGAGATGCGTCACGTTGTAAAGCCCTGCGTCACATTATACTTACGCCTGGTATAATGTATGCAGGGTAGGCGTTCCCATGCAAATAGCCACGTAGAACTGGCGCAGTGAAATTTAAAAGATTTCACAGCGTCACTCTATGCCTTCGCTGTGTCGAAATCCCTACGTCTGCTCAGACCAGGCGTAAGGATTGACGGAGGGCATTTTACATGAGACCTACCTATGTTTTCTGGCACATTGCTAGAGTTGCGTTACTTTTGTGACCAACTCCAACTATGCGTCACTTTTCCTCCAACAGATGTGTCTGAATTTCTGACGCATCAGTAATTCTCTGCGCCATGGTGCACTGTATCGTAAATACAGCGCATCCATGGTGAGGTAAGGACATCTGGAGGTGACTCAACGAAACTGACGCATCTATGCAGATGCGTCAGATTCTTGTAAATCTGCCCAAAAGTATTTAATTTAAAGTGCGTCCAACATAAGTGACAGAGTGATATGTACACTTTTTTCCGACATAATATCTACATAATATGCACAGATATATGAAGTCAGTCAGTATGCAGAATTGACTGATGATATTTGCAATCAACTGGGGAATTAGATTGCTTTATAAAGTTATCAAAATAAATTAAAGATGGGGAATAAATGACTTTAAGTTTGCAGTGACAATAGTTAACACGTTTTTACACCAAATCTGTTCTTCGGAGATAGTTTACGTAGAACTCAGTTTTAAAAATGTTAGGTTAAGAAGTGTGTTTTAAACTTATATTAGAATGTATCATTCTAGGCCTTCGGTGTGCTGCAAGGAAGGAACATGGACGTTTCCTGACGCAGGGTGTTCAAATTAGGGTGCATATTTGAGCAGTAGATTTTGGCCTTCTGATCTGGTGAATTTGTTTGATAGATAGGAGTTTTATTCTTAGGGCTTTAAAGCTGCTGTAGGTAGTTTAGTAACTGCACCTGGCCGCTAAGGGCATCCTTTGACTGATTTTAATAATGGAGCTATGTATTCTTTTCTTCTCAAATGAGAGATTACTCTGGCAACAATTAAAACACAGCTTTGAGAGGGGCAAGACATCTTGCTGGGAGACCAGAAGTTAATGGGTTAATTGTCAAGAAGTGATTTGAACAGTGCCTGCATAGTTTTATTGAAATGCCTTAGGATACAGGGGTTGGCAGATCTGCACAGTTGATAGCATGCCCATTTAGCATGTGTTTATTGTTTACACTCATATTCAAATTAGAATCGATTGTGACTGCAAGAGACTTGGGGGCATATTTACAAGCCCCTTTCACCACAGGGACGTCACTTTTTGTGACATTTCCATGGCGATAAGTGTTTCACCTTATTCACAAGGCAGCGTTAAGCCACTTAATGTGGCTTAACGCTGCCTTGTAAATAAGGCCCCCTTTCACGCTATGCTTAGCGTGAAAGGGGTGGGCAGTGGGTGTTGCGGTGGGTGTTCCACCACAACACCCATTGATTTTGACACTGTGCCCTATTTGCAAGGGCAGCGTAAATAGGAGGCAGCACCAAAATTAAGACCAGGGAAAATCTGGTCTTAACTTGGCGAAACGAGGACAAATGCTTTATTTCTCCTCGTTTTTGCTTTTTCCATGTGTGCTGCCTTTTGCAGCACACATGGAAAAAGCAAAACGCCCTGGATTGTTTATGTTCAGGAAGGTGGCACTTCCTGCACGTAAACAATCCTTAAAAAAGACATTTTGTAACTTCCATGTTAATGCAGCACACATGGAAGTGACAAAATGGCATTTCAAAATTGTTTATGTGCAGGAAGGTGGACCTTCCTGTACACAAACAATATTCCCCTGCACGCAGACACCGTTGCACTATGGTGTCTGCATTGGCGCTACACTGCTAAGTGTAGCGCCAGCACAGCGGGTTATTCAAGGCTGCACAGTATCCTTGTAAATATGGTGCTGTCTTGCTTTTCTAAAATGGCGGAGTGAGGCTTTATGCCATGATGTCTAACGCCTCGCTACGCCACTTCTTTGTAAATATCCCCCCGATGTTTGTAAAAAGTTTGGGACTATAACTCACCAGTCTTAAATAGTATGTAAGCATTGCCTGGCACATGGTTAATTACATTACATTAATTCTTGGCTAGATTTGTGTCTCATTGGAAGAAACGTGGAGCAACAAAACATTCTGGAAAAAAAATCAATTGCTTCCTTTGAAACCTGACAAGAAGGGCAAAACAGGGGTTTAACAGCAATATGATCTCTTGCTACTATAAAATAGGTGGGGTAGTTGAAAAGCAGATTATATAAGCGTTATAGGCCAGTGGCCAAACATAAATGTTTTTGTAGGCTAGCACAGTATTAGTAAATGAGACCTATGAAAAGGAGCATTCCATTGAACTGGTACCAGGGTCTTGTACACATTGCTATGCAAACATTTTCCCACATATTTTAATTCTGCATGTGCTTGTGGTGGCTAGGTGGCCATTTTAAAAAATTGGACACTATGGGTCTGATTATGACTTTTGGCGGTTTGGGAGTGGGTGGCCCACCACCGCTGTGGTCTCGCACCACTAAGAGTCACTGTCACCCACCCGCCTGCCAGATTACAAGTCATTTTGTGGTCTATCGGACAGGCGGCATGGCGGTTCCAGTGGCAGTGCCTCTTTCAGAGACGATGGTGCCTTTGAAAAAGGCACAGCAATGTGAAAACCACACAGGTTCTTGCACGGCATGGCACTCAAATGAAGCAGTCCTACAGAATCCCTAGCACACTTTACAATGTGGCTCACACTGTATTCCGTGGTTGCTTTTGTTCCCATTTTAGGTTGGCCCAACTCTGCAGTGATCCAGCACCAAAAGCAAAAATAAAACAATGCACTGGTATCTGTTCCAAGGTAATTTCCTGTTTTTTCATTTTTACTAAATTGTTAGCAAAGGTCTACAACAATGCAAGTAAATGATGCATACTTTCATGCTTTAGTTAGATCCTTCCTTTGCCAATTTATGGACCATTATGCACAAAACCTTTAAAGAAGAAATTCTTGGTGTTAACCAAATATCTAGTTTTATTATGAACAGATATCATTTGTGAGAGACTGTAGTCGTTATCGCTATATTACATAGGTATGGGAGAAAAACAATGCAAAGCTTAGAAGCAGAGATTTCTAAGTGTGTAAGAGTTATGTATAAAGTAAGAAGTTTACTAAACACTATGGGCCTGATATATGCCAGTTTGGCGTAGGGCAAGTCACCTTGCTGAGCTGCCCTACCCCAAAGTTAAAGAGCAGGAAAGCATTATAAATAAGCAATACGGTGCATTCCCGTTGTTTCTGCCTGTGCTGGTGCTGTTTTGGCAGACTAATCCCAACGTAGGCACCATGACACCATGGTGCAAGGATGGCTCTATTGCAGGCAGAACTGCTTTTTGCAGGAAGGGGCACCTTCCTGCACAAAAACCATCCTGCGAGGCATTTTCCACTTTTGAAAAAAAAGGAGAAAAGAACACATTTTTCCTCCTTACGCCTTACCTTGGGAAGCTTACAGATTTGGGGGCATGTTTACAAGGGCCATATCTCCGCTTTTTTGGCTTTTAAAGCCAAAAATGCGGAGATAAAAATTTCACCCTATTTATAAGAGGGTGCTAACATGCATTACCGCATGTTAGCACCCTTTTTTCAGACGCCTCCCTTTGCATCTCTAATGAGATGCAAAGTGGGCGTCACTGGGCAGTACAACCTTGTAAATATCGCTGATGTGCTTATCGCGATATTTACAAGGTGGCCCATGCATTTTAGCATACGTTAGTTTTGGGCGAAAACTGCCATTTTCGCCTAAAACTAACGTCTGCTAAAATCATGACTAACCCATACCTAACATGGGGGGATGGATTCTTGTGTTACAACCACATGGTCGTATCAACAAGCATATCGCTGTTTTGCAGGGAACATCGATGGAAAATCATCGCTGTTCCCTGCAAAACGGCGATTAACCCGCTATCACTAGAATTTATATCGCCATTTCGCTATGCGTTGTAAATACAGCGCTAGCATGGCGATAAATTCCAGCGATAGATGGCGATAAATATAAAAGCGCTTTTCGCCGTCTGTTGTAAATATGCCCCTTGATGCTTCCCTAGGTTTACATCACTTTTAAATCGGGAGCAGCATCATATTCCATGGGTGTTGCATGGGAAAAATCCGTCGCAATACCCATGGACCGCCTCCTGGGCTTGGGCAGGGTGATGCAGCGATTCGTGCCACATCGTCTTACTCATGATTGATGATGCCACTCAAAGTCATGCAGGGGGGCTTAGCGTGGCTTCATGAATCTTTATGAGAGCGCTGACCCACGCAAGTACCACTTTATTAATAAGCCCGTAGATATGACTATATTGAACGTGGGTTAAACAGAAAAACAAAGGTCTACTGCAAAAATATCTGGTCTTAAGGGCTCTACAGAAAGCTTCATGATTCCTATTCTAATGTGTCTGGACAGTTCATCACCCAACTAAAAGGTGTACTCTACAGGCGGTTGAAATCCTGCAGTAACTGCATGTGCCATTAGCCTCCAAAAATACAATTCGCCTTTTATGGCAATGGTGTGTCAAGGGATATGTTGGATAACGACCTGGGTGTTTGAACTAGCTAATTACCCACATTTCAAAGGTTGCTGTCACTGACAGAAATGTCAGGAGGGTGTTGTGCAAGCCATCTGAGAAATCTGGGTACATTGAAAGACTGTAGATCAGTGGAGGGGAGCACCTGAAGGTTGGACAAGGTGAGTAGTGGGTAACTTTTTGTTCTGTAGCTGAAAGAACTTGAAAGGAAGTGATTGATGAGGAGTTTGAGGACTACCGCTGCACCTCTGCTGCTCTTTCTGTGATAGTTTTGTCTCTGAATTTGATCCAGCGGTGTGGTGTTGTCAAGATGTGGGCCTGCCACATTTCCTAGCCAGGCTTCAGTGATGCTCTGGCAATTGTCTATGATCAGGCTATGAATATTTAGGTGAGTTTTGTTCATTGATCTTGGATTGCTTGATTCTGGGCAAATCACTTAATCCCCCGTGCCTAACAAACATGTATGTGTCCTCATGTAATGCAACTGGTGCTATGTAAAGCGCTCTGATACCCGATTCGGGTCAAGTTTGCGCTATATAAAACTCTGTAAAATAAAAAATACTTAACACAAGTTTGAAGCATCGGTTTAGTACAGTGAGTATAAAAACCCGGATTGGGATCTGCACTTTGCAAGCCAGGAAACAAGAGAAACTGTTGAACTAAAATGCAGTGTATCAAGAAGCTCTTACAATAAAAAATGGGAGTCAGAGCAGACTCAACAACAGCATTTTCAAATGCTGCCTTTCATGGAATTCTTAAATTAAAAAGATGGCTGTTTAATGCGACCGAGCTCTATCTGTGCATCCATTCTGTGTAGGTGCCCCGTGGGGAATTCTTCTCAAAATCTCAATACAAAGCAGATACATCGGGATCCTGGGTTGCAGGCCGCACAACAAAGCAAATAAAAGGCTATTAACGTAATGGAAGTGGACCAAAAACATAAATATTCCGCGATATATGATCTTACTTTAAAATGAAACCGTGCGATGATAATTATCTGTCCCAACTGGCCAGTAATTCTTCCTGTTGGATACCATTTAATTACGTAGAGATGTTCCTCTGCTTTCTTGGCTACTGCTGAGCACGGTTACCATCAATACAACGGAACTGTAATTTCCTTCCTGCTCATAATTGATGGTCTTTCATAACTCACAAGTAAACAACTTCCTTATGTTTATCTCATTTGACAAAACCTCCAATAGCTCGGAGAGGAATTTTGGCTGGGGATGTGAGGGGGCCTTGGAAATGAGCACGGATGGCCCCATGGGCATTACATCAGGATTCGGTGCCGTTCATTCAGAACACAAGAGACTTCGCTGGGAAACGCATAATAACTTCTTTCTGCCCCAGATGCAAGAGCGTCATTTGGGAAATAAAAACATGCCTTATTTCTATGACAATGCAGCAACAAACAGAAATGAGCATTGCATCCCGAGTCGAAATACCCAAATGTAAGTAAAGGGTGTAAACCTTCCGGAGGAATTAACAAAATCATTGTGTGCATCAACACATTTTAATCTGGTGAGTTTCTCAAATGAATTAGCGTTGACAATAGATTATCCTTTTTGTGAAATTTAGATTTTCAGCTTCGATTGCAAAGAAAAATCCATTGAAAGAGAATGTGAAGGGTACTCCTATCGCCACCATGGTCTCTGTATGAAAGATATGCTTTCACATTGATGGCAGTGTGAGGTTCGCTAGATCATACTCACTGCCTAATTTTTAAAACAATAATACCCAGATTTATGAACAACTCACACAACGCACCGCAGCACCTAAAGTTGCTGAGCTGCATTGTGTGAAAGAGAGAAAGCAGAACAGAGCCATATCTACTAAAATATGGCGTTGTTAGCCTCTCTCCCTATGCTGACGCACTTTAGGCTGCCATGCGCCAATGCACACACCCTTGCACCATAATGCATTGGACGAAATGGATTTGTGTCAAAAAGTAACACAAAGCATAGTAAATAAAAATAAAATCGTGAGTGAGGGTGACTATTGAATTTATTTTTTTAAAACATTTTGTTATTATTTCATTTAATATATTTCAAATACAATATCATTGAAAACACTTTTAAGGTGATGTGCTCTTGGTCAAAGGCCAAGACAAAATAAATACGTGATAGTAGTAGTAGCTGGTTTGTGAACTGTCACTGGATTATTATGTAGTGTTCTTAACCCCTTCTATGCCCATGACGAGATAGTCTCGTCATGGAGCGCGGTTGCGCTGTGCCCATGACGAGACTATCTCGTCATGGACCCCACCCACTAATGAAAGGCCCGGCACAGGAGGGGGAAAGGGCGGGGCTCTCAAGGGGTTAAAAGAGATGGTTCTTCACCTCTGTCCAGTTGAGGCAGCCCTGACTGATATGGGGATATCACTCCAGATGCTAGATGCACAGAGGGAGAAGGCATGCCACCCAGTTATAGGGTGTTGTGGTTGCTGGTGTGCTGTGAGCCACTAGAGACAGTGATCTTGTCAACCAGGTAGGCAGAGGTGCCGGTGCAGATATTACTCCTTTGTCTTAGATGCTTCTTTCAGTTTATTAGAAAAATTGTGTAAGCCCCACCTTGTGATACTCTCTGCTCTGCATATCCTTCTCCTTGGAGGGGTACTGTTAGAAATAGGGGTCTCTAGTTGGCATGGGTATGTACCTTTGTCCAAGTAGGGACCCTTGCTTCTAGTCAGGGTAAGGGGGATACACACTTTAGATAATCCCTGCTCACCCCCTTTGCAGCTTGGCACAAGCAGACAGGCTTATCCCAAAGGCAATGTATAAAGTATTTGTACTCCAAACACACAATAGCACACTGAAAACAGCACAAATGGACACTACACCACTTTAGAAAAATAAAGTATCTTTATCTAAACCAAACTAGACCAAAATGACAAAAATCCAACAAACAAATACAAAAATTGCACTTGGAAACAGTTACTTGCAGAAATAGCAGTTGTAGATACAAATAGCAACACCTGGGGCTATCACAACATCGTGACAGGCATAAATCCAAAGTACAGCACCGACCGTGAGGTGTGCGGCATTGGGCACCGAGTCACATGGACCCCCAAACAACAGTACCTTGAAAAACAAAGTCTATGGATGATGCACGGCGTCATGGAGGTAAGGCAGCCATGCCGAGGTTGAGGCCGGTTCCCTGGTTGCCATGGGTGAGGCAAGGCATTGTGTCAGCGAGGAGGCGTGTCGTACTTTAATATTCGGGACCGCGTAGGGGACAGGGCCCTACCCCTGTCTATCTTGGTATTAGCGAACCGCAAATGGTAAATGCGGCATGTACGAGTGCTTTATATACCGTTCTAGCTATGAATGCACTGTGTACACGTTATTCTGCTCCACTACGCGGGTTCCATTTTGGAAGCAGTGGCCATCTTGTCATTGCCCTCACATAGGCTATAATGGAGTAAATACGGGCCTCACAGTACATGGGCTTTCCCTCTGACTTCTCTGTGACCTGGGCAGCTGGCTCTGCTGCCCTGGGTCAAACCGGTCTCACGAGCTCCCCTTCCTCCGTCCACCTGTGATTAGCATCAGGGCTTGACCCGTCATAAAACCCTTTCATTCTACACAATCCCCCGGCTAATCTCTTCCACACCTGCTTGTTCCTGCTTTATGACTTGTTTCCCAAAACAGGAGATGCTCATGTTTATTGGGGGGTCTCTTTACATCAAACGTGGGATCTGAACCTTACTGTGTAAATCATTGTGGGCTGGCCGAACTGGAATGTGGGATGGTCATCATGACTCTGCTTTTTCGTTTGTAATGTATACCTTTATATGGCCATATCGTAAACCAAGGAATGTGTGCCTGGAGCATGATATTTTGTACTTAAGGAGAAGTCCGTTCCTATGATTTTCAGCAGTCTCCTGAGAACATACACGCTGTTGTACTTCTAGGATACCTGTCATTGGTCTGCAGCCAATAAACGATTCTTTGACTTCACCCAGAAGACTCTGTGTTTCTGTAGGTCCGGAACAGGGTGAAACCCAGAAGTCATAGGGTGTGTGCCCCTGCACCGCTGGGTCTAAAATACCCAGTACTTCAGTTTGGCGCCCAACTCGGGACGATTTCAGCGGTACCAGTCCAAGCCAGAGGTTCGTGAGGAGCTTCGTGTGGAAATTCCGGAGGGAGGCCGCCACTTCATCGACCCCTGCATGTCGACGTGGTCCGAAAGTCTTTTCTGCGAGGTTCTCCGCGTCCCGACGGCTACGAAGGACTGCTGCCCTGATTAATCGACCTGTTTTGGACCCTTGACGAGTTTTGAGAGAGCGAAACAATCGAGAGAGTCTTCTGGTGACGCCATCGATCAGCAATATTCAGTTAAGTATAAGTGGAGCGTCTCCCATTTGTTTTGGTATCCTTCGGGATCATTTGAATTGGTACTTTGGAGTTTGCAAACGCCAAAACCAGAGGACTCGTGTATTCACGAGGCTATCGTAATCGATAATCCTTTGACGTTTGGATCTAGACTAGTGAGCGAAGATGCCTGGTTCTGGACTATTTGGTAGATTATTCTGTTTGGGTTGTGGAAAAGATTTCCAGCTAGAGGAATCATGTCCGGTTCCTCCGGTTGGAACTCCAACTTATGAGCTCTATGTGAAACATGGCGTAGGCCCCATTGCATATAACGAAGTGTGGATCCACTACACCAGGAAAGATGGTGTTTTAAAATGGCCCCAAAATGGTAGTTTTGATACCGATATTTTAGATAATCTGGAAATTTTTAAGAAGAAAGCCCGGCCGGCGATGTTTGACTCTTTCCGCTTATGGCGAAAGGAAGCCAAACAGAAGGAAATTAAGTTAGCGAAAAAGAATAAAAGAGAGAGAGGTATGTCAGTAATGCAAGCAGCTGTACAATTTAAAGACAATGAAGAGGAGCAAATGAATGAGCAATTGCACAGGCAGCGTAAGTTAGGGATTGACAAATGTTACCCAGCTTTGCCACATTCTAAGCAGGATGAGTCAGAAGAAAAGGAGAAAGATCCCTTGATGTCACATTTGTTGAGTTCGCCACCCCCGTATGCTCAAACTGCCACGGCGCCTCCCCAGCTTGTAAATATGCCGCCTCCAGTGCATATACTGCAAGCCTTGCCGCAACCGCCAGTTGCTTTGCAGCCAGTTCCTATTCCTGTAGCGCAGCCCTCTCAAGCGCCGCCAGTTGTGCTTCCAACTGCCCCCGCACTTCCTGCGACTTTGCCTAATCCAGTAACTGCCTCCCCTAACACTCTTCCTTCCACCACTCCAGTACCTGTCTCTACATCCTCTTTTCTTCCCTCTGTTTTCCCCCTGTTCTCGCCTCAGCTTCTCCTTCAGCGCGACAGCGCTTAGCTAATGTGGTTACTACATTAATGTCTCCTCTCTTTGGGTCATCTGGTGCAACTCCTGGTGTACAGCGTAAGCAGTTGCGCAGCCAATTGCCTAACCCCGATGAGAAAAAGGTAATAGATCACATGGCGCGTAGATGGATCGTTTTTCCTTCACTTTATGATGTGGAATCAGTTGTCAACACTTTCCATCAATGGGATGCCCCTAAACAGAGATATGTGTTCGAGAAAATGTGCGAAATTCTCTGTGAAGAATTGGAGGATAGTGGTAAAAATCCGAACCCGCAGGAGTTGTGTAGAGTGAGGTTCGATTTTGGAACTGGTATAATTGTGGACCGCGAAGTAGATAAAGCAGTTGCGGTTGTATTGTCACTTAGGAATGACGATTGCCAACAGTCATTGTTTGAACAAGAGGTCCTTGTGGGGAAAAAGGCAAAAGCGCGACAATACCCCATGAGAGAAGTTCCCCCGGTATGGAAGGAAGCGGTTGCAGCTGTCGGTGGTAACCCCGCTGTGGCAGCGCATTTCCAGCGTGTTTGGGTGCATGTTCCATGGAAGCGCTCTGAAGTGTTAGCGCTTAAGCAGTCCTTACCTGATCCCCGTAAGAACCCAGCAGGTTATTATAAAGAGTTGTCACAGACGGCAGGGTCATGCATTATGAATCTGGCCGATATAGACATGTTGTTTGGCAATGTTGTTCCACAGCCTCTATGGGGATCAATTCGTAATGTAGATCACAATGCAGAACTAGGGGATACATGGGCCAACATTGTTGCTGCTGATGCTAGACAAACTGGTGGTGCGAAACCAGAACCTTTAGTAGCTGAACTGCCTGGTAGAATCATCACGTATATGAAGACAATAATGCCTGCGATGCGCGTAAATTGGGACAAGTTATCTGCATGCAAGCAGAAGAAAGATGAGACAGTGTCAGACTTCTTTACTAGGTTTGAAGAAACGTTTATTGACCACAGTGGGCAGGATATGAGTACTGAGGGTGGCCAACGGTTATTTGTGGATAAGTTTGTGCAGAATCTACTTCCTGACCTGTGTAAAAAGTTAAAAGATTCAGAGAGTTCCTGGGCTGTTTCTTCTTCAGCGCAAATACTGGCTACTGCACAGTATTATGAAAATAGAGATAAGGACGAGAAAGATAGAACAGAAAAGAAAACGAAGGAATTAAAGACAAAGGTCCTTTAACAGCAGGCCTATCCGCCACGTGGAGGTCAGAATAATTATAGACAACCACAAGGTGTCTATCACCAACCCCAACAGTTTCAGAACAACCAGCAAATGAATGGGTATTATCAACCACGTGTCCCTGTAGGTCCCAACCAATGTTCATACTGCAAAGAGGAAGGTCATTTTAAATATAGTTGCCCTAAATTAATGCAGCGGAACGGTAATATGTATGGCGCAAGAGGTAGGGGTGGTCAGCAAGCTCCTAGAGGCAGAGGGCGTGGAAATGCTCCCCAGAACGCGCATCCTCTGCCGCCTCAAAGTGCCATCAATAGCTTTGATCAGCAAGTTAACGCGATTAGTAATACGGCCCAGTATTATAATAATGATTATTATGCAGAGGACGGTGATGCAGAAAGTAATGATTACTAGGACAGCCATAGACAGAGAGAGGGAGTTGTTTCAGTGCCAGTGGATCAGAGTGGACCGTATGTTGAGGTGACGACAGCAAATGTAACGGAGCCTTTTCTGCTAGACACTGGTGCTGCAAAGAGTTCAATCATGCATTCAAAACTCCCTGGCGCACCTTTGTCTGGCGATATAAATGTTTCAGTAGGTTTTTCTGGCGCCCCAGTTAGGAACCCGATTTCCTGTCCCATGTCACTTTCTGTTGGACCTTGCAAGCTGAAAGCACCCCTGATCCTGACAACAGGTTGTGGTGAGAATTTGCTGGGATTAGATTTGTTGAAAAGATTACACGCTACACTGTATTGTTCTCCTTCAGGAGTACAACTTACATTAGGCAAGAAAGTGATTTCCCCAATGTATTTGTCTAAAAACACGATGCCACCTGAATTGTCATCCCTTCCGGATGCCCTTTGGGCTATTGGTCCCAATGACGTGGGCCTCTTAGAGATACCGCCATATGTGGTGACTTTAAAGGCTAATGTCAGACTGCCACGTATTCCCCAGTACAAGATCTCTAATGAAGGGCAGAAAGCATTGTTAGACATTGTCAGCGACTTGATTCATAAGGGTGTGATTGAAGAGACAAGAGGCAACGTTTGCAATAGTCCGATCTTACCTGTCTTAAAACGAACGGATCCTTCACAGCCACCTGTTTACAGGTTTGTGATTGATCTTAGAGAGGTTAATAAGATTGTTGTGCCACAGTTTCCGGTTGTCCCCGATATAACTGCCTTGTTAACGATGATTCCAGCCTCTGCTGCATGGTTTTCGGTGATCGATTTAAAGAATGCTTTCTTTAGTATCCCAATTGCAGAAGAGAGTAGAGATATTTTTGGGTTTAGTCTGGGAGGCCGAAGCTTCCGCTTCAAACGCGCTCCCCAGGGCTACTGTGAGAGTCCATCCATATACAGTCAGGCTTTGAAAGCGCAGCTTGATGCACTTGTTTTACCTCGTGGCGCTATCCTGATTCAGTACGTGGACGATTTACTGATCGCCGCGGATACTGAGAAGATCTGTAAAGAAGCCACATTGTCACTGTTGCGCCATTTATCCGCTTTCCATCACAAAGTGTCTCTCTCTAAGCTGCAATATTGTCGACAAGAAGTGACCTACTTAGGTCATCTCTTATCGAAGGAGGGAAGGAAACTGACCCCAGAAAGAATTCAAGCCATTGCACAGTTGAGTGTGCCAAAAACACAGAGAGAAGTACGTGCTTTCTTGGGCATCACTTCATACTGTAGGCATTGGATCCCTAGTTTTTCTTTATTGGCAAAACCTTTGTTAGCCTTAACATGCAAAGACACACCGAATCCTATCCCATGGTCTGAAGAGTGGCAGAAAAGTTTTGTGGAATTGCGTAATGCATTATGTTCAGCACCTGTGTTGGGTACCCCCGACTACAGTAAGCCTTTTACATTGTATGTTCACGAGAAAGATGGATGTGCGTTGTCAGTGTTAACACAGCCTTTGGGTGACAGACCGCGCCCATGCGCATATTTTTCATCTACCTTGGACCCTGTAGCGAGGGCATTGCCAAGCTGTCTGAGAGCGACAGCTGCTGCAGCGATGTCTATCCGACAATCTGCTGGTTTGGTAATGGACAACACATTGATTGTTATGGTTCCACATGCCGTGGACACATTATTAAATAGAACTAAGACACAACACTTGACTAGTGCACGATTATCGGGCTACGAACTTACACTGTTAGCTAATCACATACACATAAAGAGATGCAATACGCTGAATCCAGCCACATTGTTGCCAATTCCAGCAGACTCAGATGAGATTGAGCAACATGACTGTCTGTTCAGGACAGAAGAAGAGACGAAAGGGAGAGTAGATCTAAAAGATACTCCCCTGACTGAGTGTGATGGCACTTTATGGGTAGATGGGTCCTGTTTCAAGCTCCCTAATGGTGACACGACTGCTGCCTATGCTATCACGACTTTGCACACGGTCGTGGAAACTGCACGAGTGCCACATAATTCGGCCCAAGCAGCAGAATTAATCGCCCTCACGAGAGCATGTGTGTTGTCTGAAGGAATGAGAGTGAACATATACACAGATAGCCAGTACGCCTTTGGCGTGGCTCATAATTTTGGGCGTTTGTGGAAGGAGCGTGGGTTCCTGACGTCGCATGGAGCTAAAATTCAGAATGGCAAGTTGGTAAATGATCTCCTTGAGTCACTGACCCTACCGTTGCAAGTTGCGATCATGAAATGCAGTGCGCACAGGAAAGTCACAGATGATGTTGGACGTGGGAATGCGTTTGCTGATGAGACCGCGAGAGAAACAGCACAGAATGTGAAGACTAGAATGTATGTTGCAGGTCCCGCAAGATGGGTTAATGATGTTGAAATGTGTGAGAACACAATAGAGAGTGTGAAGTCGCTTCAAGCTGAAGCCACAGAAGAAGAGTTAAGCAAGTGGAGAGAAAGTATGGGTAAGTTGGATGAGAATGGTTGTTGGATTGATCTGACAGAACATAGGCGATGGTTGTTGCCTGATGCATATGTGCTTCCAGTGGTTACTATGGCACATGGAATGGCACATATCAGTACGAAAGGTATATGCAAGTTGTTGGCTCCAGTATGGCAGAATGCTGGGATTCCCAAGTGTGCAGAGAATGTGGTCAAGAATTGCATAGTATGCTTGAAGTACAACCCTGGTAGGGGAACCCCAACTCCGGCTGGTCACTTTGCACCCCCATCATGTCCATTTGAAGTTTTGCAGCTGGACTTTATTCACATGGAAAGATGCAACAACCTGAAATATGTACTGGTGGTTGTTTGTGCTTTCTCAAAATGGATTGAGGCTTATCCTCTGAAAGATAACACTGCCCTATCCACAGCCAAAGCCCTTGTGAAAGAGTTTTTCCCTAGGTTTGGGATGCCAAGAATGGTGTGGTGTGATAACGGAAGTGAGTTTGTGGGTAAAGTGATGAAGAATGTATGTGAAGGGCTAGGGATAAAGCAGAAGTTCCACGCTGCAAATCACCCCCAATCAGCTGGATTAGTAGAACGCTACAATGGAGCCTTAAAGCTCAAGCTGGCTAAAATCCAGGCGAGCACCGGTCTTAAATGGCCTGACGCTCCACCTCTAGCACTCCTGTCCACCAGAATGACCATACACTCACGAGTGGGACTTAGTCCCTATGAGGTCGTCTTTGGCCGCCCGGCTAATGTATGGGGCGTGCCAAGACCGGCGAAATTTAGTGAAATAGAACATCCAGTACTGCTCGATTACCTGTATGATTTGACGGTTAAACTGCGTGTTTTGCACCAACAGGTACATGATACTCTTCCCCAAGCCTCTGAACCTCCTGGACACCCTATCAACCCTGGCTCGTGGGTCCTGGTCCGGAATTTCCAGCGCAAGAGCAACGACGAGCCTCGCTGGATCGGCCCTCATCTTGTTCTTCTTTCAACAAGATCAGCAGTGCGAGTGAAAGGGAAGAAGCACTGGATTCATGGTACCCACTGCAAAGTAGTCCCCTTGCCTCTGCCATATGACCAGTGGGTCAAGGAGGGTATCGCGGACTCAGAGACAAACATTGTACCTCGTTTTGCACCATTCAGTGACGCACGCTTAAAAGGCACAGTTTCAGACCAAGAGAGTGACAATATTCTGCAGGAAGCTGTGCCACCATCAAATCGATTGGACACCACTGAGCCTGAACTTTTGTTTCAAGACCAAACAGCACCTGGCCGTCTCCGCTATAATTTGAGACCTAGGCCCATGGACAAATAAAGATTTCCTCATTATTTCCCTTTTGACATTTTTGCTCTCCCATCTGAAGGACTTTCTTGATTTTTGTTTTTCGAACCACCATCCGGGTTCTGCCGCAGGGTCGCGGTGCCAAGACTTTGGGGTACAGGCCGAAGACGCTAGGTCGACGGTTCTGGTTGGTCTAGGGCGTTTCCCTGGACTGACAGGCGTACTCTTTAGCAGAAGAAACTCATCCGCCGCGAGCGGCCCGAGTAGAGGATGGAGTTTTTTAAGATGGAGAGACCGAATGAGGAAATGAACTTTAACGCAAGGATGTGTAGAATTGTAAAAAGTAAATGTTTTGTCTTTTTGTGCCTTTTTACACTGTGTAGTATCATAATGTTTATTGTAGGATTTGTGTTTTTCTCCGCTCAAAAGCCCATTGCACCCACTCAACAGCCTATATCTCTTTCTACTGCCTCCTCTCACTCTTTTCACCCTTTGCCTGAGCACGAACAGACCAGACGATCAGAGTTTGTAAATAACTCGTTTATCCAACTCTTGCACCAGCACCAACTAGTAATGAATACGACCAATTGCTGGGTGTGTGGGTTAATGCCACATACCATTAACAAAGGTATTCCCTACCTGGTGCTACCGTACAGTTACAATGGATCGTCATGGGCATTCCAAACCATGTTTCTCTATGCCCTAGATACATACTCCCCTCGCCAACCGCGTTCCATCAGACCTATCACCAATAATAAGGCTTTGATGAAAGGAGTTGCCGATATGAGTAGAGATATTGATGCATACTCATCCATTCCCAAAGAAGAGCTGAGACCTTATGTAGGATGGAACGCGACGGGGTATAGTATTAGTCTGGGTGAAAGACAGCGAAAAATCTCATCTCCAATCTGGGTCGTACCCCACATGGGTCGGTTCTGCTTACAGGGTAATGGTCAGAATCCTAGAGCTCAACTGGGAAGAAGTGACTGTACTGAAACGTACACTTTCCCGTCACAGTTTTCCCCTGCGTTTCTAGCTGCCAAGGGCACATATTTCATCTGTAATGACCGAGCATATACATGGCTGCCCCCTGATTTCTCGGGCACATGTTATATTGCGAACTTGCTACCGCCGACATTTACTGCCGCCTCTGACTATCACAAGACCAGAGTTGTGAGAGGTGTGATTAGTAAGGAAGATACTGCCGGTCAGGAAGCAGGAGACTTCTTCTTGGGTTTCCTGCCGTTTTGGGGACCTATGGTCAATAGTAGGAACCTGAGACAGCTGACACGTGTGGTTGAATCCACTGTCAATGTAACGGCTGGTGCCCTTAGTAATCTGACAGCTGAGCTCCAAGCGGATCGCCTTATGACTCTGCAGAACCGCATGGTTCTAGACGTTATTCTTGCAGACCGCGGTGGGGTATGCAAGGTCATCCAATCCAGTTGCTGCATTTTCATACCAGATAATGCTCCAACAGTGTATCAAGCCATCTCCAAACTCCATAAAATATCTGAAGCCATACACGTGGATAAGGGAGATTGGTCACTGGTGGGGTGGTTCTGGGAATTGATATCTGCCTGGGGTTGGAAAGTTCTGATGGTCATTGGAATGATCTTAGCCATTCTTTTCCTGTTCTGTCTGTGCATACAGTGTGCTCCTGCGATATGTGGCCTCTGTGCTACCTTATGTGTAAGGAAACCTGTATCGAGGGACGAGCTAAGTAATAGGATGATGCTACAGCAACATCTCCATGACTTTGCGGACATTGACCTAGACTCGGATTAAGATGAATATAGTAATTGCCTATGTAAGGGCAAAAGGAGGGTCTGTCGTACTTTAATATTCGGGACCGCGTAGGGGACAGGGCCCTACCCCTGTCTATCTTGGTATTAGCAAACCGCAAATGGTAAATGCGGCATGTACGAGTGCTTTATATACCGTTCTAGCTATGAATGCACTGTGTACACGTTATTCTGCTCCACTACGCGGGTTCCATTTTGGAAGCAGTGGCCATCTTGTCATTGCCCTCACATAGGCTATAATGGAGTAAATACGGGCCTCACAGTACATGGGCTTTCCCTCTGACTTCTCTGTGACCTGGGCAGCTGGCTCTGCTGCCCTGGGTCAAACCGGTCTCACGAGCTTCCCTTCCTCCGTCCACCTGTGATTAGCATCAGGGCTTGACCCGTCATAAAACCCTTTCATTCTACACAATCCCCCGGCTAATCTCTTCCACACCTGCTTGTTCCTGCTTTATGACTTGTTTCCCAAAACAGGAGATGCTCATGTTTATTGGGGGGTCTCTTTACATCAAACGTGGGATCTGAACCTTACTGTGTAAATCATTGTGGGCTGGCCGAACTGGAATGTGGGATGGTCATCATGACTCTGCTTTTTCGTTTGTAATGTATACCTTTATATGGCCATATCGTAAACCAAGGAATGTGTGCCTGGAGCATGATATTTTGTACTTAAGGAGAAGTCCGTTCCTATGATTTTCAGCAGTCTCCTGAGAACATACACGCTGTTGTACTTCTAGGATACCTGTCATTGGTCTGCAGCCAATAAACGATTCTTTGACTTCACCCAGAAGACTCTGTGTTTCTGTAGGTCCGGAACAGGGTGAAACCCAGAAGTCATAGGGTGTGTGCCCCTGCACAGCTGGGTCTAAAATACCCAGTACTTCAGGCGATGTTTTGAGCCCAGTACAGCGGAAAATGGCAGCATCGGCGGTGAGACATCGGTTTCGGTGAGGCATGTGGAAATGAAGAGTGCGTGAAGTCACCCTTTTCGGTCGCCGGCTCCGTGATCATGGAATGCAGGCACTGGTGATGATGGCGTCCAGTTCCAGTATTTGTCCTCTGCCTTGGCAGAAGGAGCAACTGCAGGCCAACCCAGAAAAGCACACACAAAGGGGCAGTACTCCTTCTTGCAGCTCTCCAGTTCTTCTCCTTGGTAAAAGGTTCCTCTTGAGTCCTGAAGTGAGCATATTCTTTGGGGTTTAAGGTCTACTACTTATACCCCATTTTGTCTTCGTTCTCTTTGTGGCAAGGATCTCTGAGCCCAGTCCAAAGCAGTTCTGTCCTCTCTGGTGAAGCATGGCCACAGAAGTTGGAGACAGCATTGTGCAGAGGAGACACTGCCTATTCAAGTGTAAGTGAAACTCCTCCAACAACTCTAAATGCAGCCAAGGTCTATTCAGCTCAGCTCTGAGTCACCCAGGGAAGGCAAGACACACACAAATCCCCCTTGTGGCTGTCTACAGTGAATACACATCCCCAGCCTCTGTCACTCCAAAACCAGATAGTCAATACACATAACAGCAGAAGCACACACAAATGTTAAATAAGAAAACATTATAAAAGTAGAATTTTCAAGCACACAATTTAAAAACCCTCTCCCAAAAAAGATGTGTCATTAAATTCTGAGTTCAGAGAGCCTAAACTCCATTTCTCCATCTTGTCCCAATGGAAAAATATACTTGTAAGATATTACAAAGTAACTCCCATATTACTTTGTCCTACGGGACAGAAAGCCTTTCAGTATTTCACTATCAGGACATGTCACACACACCAGCACATGTCCTACCTTTCACATTCACTGCTCCCATGGGGTACCTTGGGCCTACCCGAGGGGTATCTTACATGTAAGAAAAGGGAAGATAGGGCCTGGCAAGTGTGAGCACTTGCCGGGTTGACACATCAGTTGAAAACTGCACGCTCAGACACTGCAGTGGCAGGTTTGAGTTACATTTGGAAAGCTACTTGTGTGGGTGGCACAACCGGTGCTGCAGGCCCACTAATAGCATTTGATTCACAAGCCCTGGGCACACTTAGTGCACTTTACTAGTGATGAATACAAGCCCCAGCTAGGCCCGCAAGAGACAAGGGTTCGCTCTTCTGTAACGATATCTATAAGGAAGTTGGCACGGAAACTGCAAAGTACAAAAACAACGTTTATTGACCCTTAAGGGTGGTCCTACAATCCACACAACACTCTTCAGTATTGCAAGGAGTAGCACACAGAACTTGCGTACATTGTCCCCTTTTATACACAACAGAGGGGCTCATGAGTGGGTGGATACCACATGAAGTCGGAAAACATTACCATTTAGGGTCATTCTCGATACCAAATTAATACATGGGCGGAGCTAACACACTCCTTGAGCCCGCGAAAACACATGGTCAAGCAAAGCTAATTATAACAGATGTGGTCAAGTCTGGGCATGCGCCAGATGGACAAGAGAGCTATTTATAACTGTTGCTAGGCAGATTACAAGAGCAACTAACACAGAGGTCGGACTCTCCTCGTGGTGAGCACATGGCAGTATGTCAATACAAAATGGAGTCCGGACTTCGGCCAACATGATGAGGAAAACACGATAAAAGGGAAACACTAATGTTTTCAGTGAATGCTTAATCACATTCTGCCTTAATTTACAACAGACGACCCTTTCAGCATTTACTGAAGACATCCGGTTTCCAAGTATAATCATCGTATATGTCAATTATCATCATTCCTTTAACCTCTTTAGCTAGACCCTTCTGGCGGGCAACATCGGCAATAGCTTTCTTATCTGGAATGCAAAATGAAATGCATACGGAACAGCACAATGGTCCACATTGAATACACATACAGAGAAGGAACAGAATTGCTACAATAATGCAGAGACCAGTTAAGACCTTCCATCCCCAGGCAGTAACCAACGCCCAAAACCATCCAGAAAAGGACCAAGTGCCGTTTTCCGTGTGGATTTCAGCTGCTATTTTATGCAGCTTATTAATGGCGTTATAAACGGATGGCGTATGATCAGGGATGAACACACAGCAGCTACTTCCAATAATTTTACAGGCTCCTCCTCGATCAGCTAGCATCACATCCAATACCATACGATTCTGTAATGCAACAATCCTGGTAATCTGTAATTCTTCCGTAAGATTCCCAAGAGCAGCAGCAGTCTGATTAGTCACAGCTTCTACCACTCTTGTTAATCTCCGGATCTTCCTACTATTCAAAGCAGCTCCAACAAAGAAAAACAGTCCTAAGTTGAAATCAATATACTGTTGCAAGCTAGTATCAGTTTGATCCACCTCATTAAGAGATAAAGTACGTTTATATCTATTTACAGTCACATTATTCAACAACTTCAAATCCTTATGATATGACGCGGGTGCTAGAAATACAGGAGGTAATAGGAATGATACATAGCATACCCCAGACCACCCAGCCGGCAAACGGTAATAACCTTTATTTCCACATACAAAATAGGTATTATGGGATGCTAGGAAGGTGCTATTATTTAACCCATCAATGTTTAACACAGTTATACAATCACTGACACCGACAGGGATAAAACCCACACTCTGGACGCACAGGTCCGCTTGGGCTTGTGCCACTTGGATTACAAATTTTTCCTTCCCCACAGTGTCCCTGGTATTCGTGAAGATATAGGGAATGGATTCATTGTCCGGTCGGTACTCGTCCCATTCCCAAATTGTCCCATTCGCTTGTGGATATCCATTCTTGTCCTGATGGCATTCTTTATTAAGTCTGAAAAGCAATCGTCCCACTGTCGGTTTTCGAGTGGCAAACAACAGAGTGTACCATGCTCTACAAGAGCCATTGTGAGAGAAAGGAAGGGGTATGAATGGCGTACCTCCTTTCTTCTGATGGACTGGCATCATCCCACATATCCAACAGTTCGTAGCATTTGTAGCAACGTGGGTGTGATGCAGCATCTGAATGAAAGTGTTATTCAAATAGGATTGTCGATGCTTCAACTCTTGGTATGGCAATGTGTAAAAGTAGTGCTCCGCAGGCACTGGAGTCGTCAACACAAGTGTCTCTCGGGCAGGAGTTGCCTCCTCCACAAACCATGTGGTTATACCAATGATAGCTACTGTTAGCATGAACCCCAGTGCACAAAGAATTTTCTTCTTCTCCATGTCAAAGGAAACAATACCCTGATATCTTCCTGTAACTAAAAAGGTCTGTCAGAACTCTTCCCCTTGGGCAGCGGTTGATTTCTTCACCAGCGGGCCAAGACGGGTGTCGCTACACTAATGCAGGGCTGATCCCCCCCCCTTGCCTCATCGGCTCTCCGTTTCACTAACCCAAGGGCCGTTCTGACAGTATGTCCCGGTACTGGAAACCTCACTTCCTTGGTCGCAGATGATATCGCCTTCCTCCAGAAGTCGTGTGGTCCGAAAAGAGCTCCTCAGTGTCGTTTGGCTCTGCAGCACGGCCTGTCTCTGCTGCTAGGATGTCTCGTTGATCGGTCAGCACGGCAGACTCCACCAATCCGGGCGGTACCTTTCGACAGTGCAAGGAATGGATCCAATTCTTCTTGTTCGAGACTCGCACAGCCGTCCTCGTTGCAAGAAGAACTTGCTCAGGTCCGACCCATCTCGGCTCCAAACTGTTCGTTCTGTCGAAAACCTTCAGCATGACATGATCCCCAGGCCGGAGACCATGTCCTTCACCGGTAGACCGATCAGGGAGCGCCTCTCGGACCTGTTGATGAATAGAAACCAAGTTATCCGTTAACTGTGCCAGATAATCACTCATCATCACACAAGGTACATCATACACAGCCTTAGGTCTTGGTGGACCCCAAATATTCATTGGGCGTCCAAATACAATCTCATAGGGTGTAAGGCCGGTTCGGGAGTGTGGCACCGACCTAATTGACAATAACGCCAGTGGCAAAGCGTCCGGCCAAGTCAAAGACGTTGAAGCTTGAATTTTGGCGATCTTAAGCTTCAGTGTACCATTATATTTCTCGACTAGTCCTGCAGACTGAGGGTGGAACACGGCGTGGAACTTCTGGGTGATGCCTAGGCCCTTCAAGACATACTTTATAACATCTGCTACAAAGTGAGGGCCATTATCACTCCACAGAAGTCTACAGACGCCGTATCGGGGGAAAAACTCTTTCAGCAATAGCTTTGCTGTAGTCATTGCAGTATTGTCTTTCGCAGGGTACGCCTCGACCCATTTACTAAAGGCGCAAACCACTACTAGAACATACTTCAAATTGTTACAGCGCTCAAGCTGGATGTAATCCATCTGCAGAACCTCAAAGGGTGCAGTGGGTGTCGCAAATCCTCCTGCTGGAGTTCGCGTGCCTTTCCCTGGGTTATACTTTAGGCAGATCATACAGGTCTGCACCACCCTCTTTGCCGTGCTAGCAATCTCTGGATGCTCCCAGACTTGGGTAAGCAATTTCACAATTGCGGAAGCTCCAACATGTGCTAGCCCATGTGCCATCTGGACCATAGGTTGTACAAAAGCCGTGGGTAATTTCCATCTATCCATCTGCTTATTTCTCCAGCAACCCTCGTCATCCAGTTCTCCTTCGCTAGCCCATTGTTCCCGCTCTTTGTCAGAAGCGGTCTTTTGTATTTCTCGCACTTCCTCCTTCGCATCATGCCATCTCTCCACCTGTGACTTCACTACATACATGGCAGTAGTACCGGGCTGCATCGCAGTCTCCCGTGCTACTCGATCCGCTAACGCATTCCCTTCTCCAACCTTATCAACTACTTTCCTATGGGCACTACACTTAACAATGGCAATTTTCTTTGGGTATGTCAATGCAGTTAAAAGATTGTGGACTAACTCCCCATGCATTATCTGCACCCCATGTGACGTTAGAAACCCTCTCTCCTTCCAGAGTAGGCCGAAATCGTGCGCTACTCCGAAGGCATAGCGGCTGTCTGTGTAAACATTCACACACAATCCTGTACTAAGCTCACACGCTCGTGTTAACGCTATCAGTTCCGCTGCTTGGGCTGATTTCTGTGGTATGCGTGCTGTCTCCACTATCGTCTGTAACGTGGTAATTGCATATGCTGCTGAAGTCGTACCATCTGGTAGCTTCAGGCATGATCCATCTACCCACAACTCTCCATCTACCTCTGAGAAGGGCGTATCCTGGAGATCAATACGACCCTTTGTTTGTTCCTCAGTCACAAGAATACAATCATGCGCTTTCTGTGCCTCAGGCTGGGTCTCGGGGTATGGCAACAATGTGGCCGGATTTAATGTCACGCACCTTTTTAACGTAATGTGAGGAGCTAAAAGCGTCAACTCATATCCCGTTAAACGGGCACTGGTCAAATGCTGCGTCTTTGTTTGATTAAGCAGGGCATCAACAGCGTGGGGAACTAACACCAACAGTTTATGGGACAATACAATTCCTTCACTCTGCCGTATTGACACAGCTGTCGCCGCAACCGAGCGAAAACACCCCGGCAATGCTCGGGCGACAGGATCAAGTACAGCCGAAAAGTATGCACAAGGGCGCTGCTTATCACCATGCATCTGTACTAAAACTGATAATGCACATCCATCTTTCTCATGCACATACAACGAAAAGGGTTTTGCATAATCAGGGGTCCCTAATACTGGTGCTGAACAAAGGGCCTGTCGCAGTTGCTGAAAAGCAGCATCACACTCATCTGACCAAGGGATTGGGATAGGCGTATCTTTTGTCAAGAGGGCTAGTAATGGCTTAGCCGTGTGTGAAAACCCCAATATCCACTGTCTACAAAAAGAAACAAGACCCAAAAATGCACGCACATCCTTCTGCGTGGATGGCCTTGGTGTGTCCAAGATTACTTGGATACGATCTGGTGTGAGTGCACGCCCCTCCTTAGACAAAAGGTGACCCAAATAAGTCACCTTTGGTCTACAGAATTGCAATTTCTTCCTAGAGACCTTGTGATTGTGGGATGCTAAAAAGGAAAGTAAGGCTATCGTGCTTTTCTCTCACAACTCCAGGGTGTCAGCCGCCAACAGGATGTCATCGACATATTGAATGAGGGCGACCCCCTCGAGTAAAACAAAGGAATCCAACTGTCGCTTCAAAGCCTGACTATAAATACTAGGGCTTTCTGTATAGCCTTGGGGAATTCTACAAAAACGATAAGATCTATTGTTTAATGTGAACCCAAAAAGAAATCGGCTATCAGGGTGAATGGGAATAGAAAAGAAGGCATTTTTCAAATCAATCACTGAGAACACGGTCGCCGTAGGCGGGACCAAGGTAAGCAACGTCGTGATATCGGAAACCACCGGGTACTGAGGTATCACGATCTTGTTTACCTCCCTCAAATCAATTATGAACCGATAGACCTTTGCATCCGTGTCCTTTTTCAGAATAGGGAGAATCGGACTGTTACAGATATTATAGGGAACTTCTTCCACTACTCCTACTGCGATCAAATCCTGCACAATCTGTATGAGAGCTTCCTCGCCCTCCTGGGAAATACGATACTGTGGGAGGCGTGGTAGCACCGCCCCCTCCTGGACACTAATGTGGACCGGAGGAATCACCATTTGTCCGACATCTGTGTCTGAAGTCGCCCATAAAGCTTGGGGGAGGGTAGCCAACAACGCATCCTCTGAGATCGTACACATCCGCCCAGACCGGGGGTAGTTGTCATTTAGAATCACCCTCACACCCTCAGGGGAACACCGAATTGTAGCCCTAAAGTACTTTAACATATCAAGGCCCATAATGTTATCCGGTGTGTATGGAGCAAGCAGAAACGGACAAGGCGCAGAAAAACAATCAACTTTAAATGCAAGGGGCTGTGAAAGAGGGCTTCGGGAAAGTGTACCGTCAAACCCTACCGATGTAACTATTGAGCCGGATGGGGGAGCCCCCGGAACCAAGTACCTAGACAATGCACTACGTGTCGCTCCTGTATCCACTAGGAACTGATCAGTAGAACCTAAAACCTCAGCCGATACATAAGGACCCGTCTGATCGACCGGCACCTCAACTGATTCGGACCCCCATCCTACGCATTCCTATGCATGCTGAGAATCATGATATCCTGAGCGATCGATGTCCGATACATGATACTGATGCTGGCGATCGAAAACGTTTGAGCTATCTCGGTGCTGCCCAGCAGTGTCGAAACGGACACTATCGTTAGAATTCCCTCTAAAGTTCGAGAAGCCCCCTCTACCTCTCTGGCCACCCGCAGTGTGCCCCTGCCGCGAAGCACGCAATGCTGGGCACTCCCTGGCCCAATGGCCCAACTGCTTACAGTACGCACATTGGTTCTTATTCAAATCAGATCGGCCCGAAGGGGGACCATAACATCCGCCCCTTCCCCTATTATTATTACCCCGGCGGGGCGGGCCATATACTTGTGCTAACATCACTTTGGTTTTGAGATCTTTCGATTTCTTCTCCTCCTGGCCCTTCGCCTCGTACTCTTGACGCTCATAATACTGAGCGATGGTCAGAAGGGCCGTCGGTGTCGCGGAGGACCAAGAACTCTCACTCGCTTTTAACCGGGCCGCAACTGCCGGCAGCAGATTGGCCACATATTTGTCCGCGAAAAGGTGGCGGCCTGTGTCGTCGGTAAGCGACTGGCCACTAAAGTCATGGAACGTTTCTTCGAAGCGCGTGAAGAAATCTGCAACTGACTCATCAACTTTCTGCTTACATGCCGCTAACATATTCCAGTCAATCTTTTTAGGGGGAATAATCGTCTTCAACTTAGTCACAATAGCCGCAGGGAGATCTAGAATATTCTGGGGTGGTTTCTGTGCGGGCTTCCGTTCCCTATCCTCATCCTCAAGCTCAGACCACCGGGCCTTAAAAGCAACTGCATCATCCACCTTTCGGACAGACCGCCACGTGTCCGGTGGTAGAATAAGGCCAAAGAACAGATCTATATCCGCTAAGGTCATAATGCAAGAATTCAAGGCCCCCTCGACTTCTTCATAGAAGGCCGCTGGATTCTTGCGGGGGTCAGGCAATGCATTCTTTAACGCCATAACATCGGCCCTATGCCAAGGAGTATAAACCCAATTATACACAAAATATCCCCTAGCATCGGCGGAGTTAATGTCCGAGCTAGTCCCTGCTCCTTTCGGAGGGACATACAAAGGTGCCGCCTCTCGCATCGGTTTAGCATGCACTACATTATCCTTATCTGACTGGGAGGTGGATAGGTGGCCCCCTGCCGCAACCGAATCCGACCGCTTCTCCTCCTCCGCTCGTTGGCGTGCTTTCTCTCGAAGGGCCAGCACCTCGTCCCGCAAGGCGAACAGCCGCCGAGCCGCCTCAGGAGCCTTAGAGGGAGAAAAAGCACCGTTACGTATTGCTCTGGCATCCGAAGACACTTCGTCAGGCTCAAAAACATGAGAATATTTTCGGAAAGCATTAATCACTTCATCCAAGAAATGACCCAGAAAATACACTTTATCTCTCTCCTGCCATGGCCCCCAAATTTGAAATAATTCCTCCATGGATACCTTGCCTTTAAGCGCACGGAAGGAAATTTGCCGAAGCTCAGCCATTTGCTCGGCCGGCAGCATGGACCGTGTGTCTACCTTACCCGAAGCCGGGTCAGAATCCTGCGGCCGCGGAGCGGATGCGCCAACATAAGGGGGCGGAGAGCGATCTAGCAAATAAAAATCATCATCAGGATTATTAAGGACAGGATAAAGCGGCTGGCGAACAACATATTGACCCGAAACTTGCAGCCTACGCTCTTTCTCTTGGCTGTCCGTTTGCTCTTTGTCCTCCCGATGCTTCGCTTCCTGCGCTCGCATATGATCATTCTTTCGTTGCTCCTTATCAAACAGCGCTTTCTCACGTTTCTCTCGCTCACGCACTTCCTTCACCCATAATCGCACACACTCAAACATATCCTGACGAGCACGTCGCTTACACATACACTGTTCCACATACTCAATCTTACGTATATCAAACGATCCATACAAAGGCCATCGCAACTCAGGATCCTTCCTAGTATATTTCCTCCATAACGTGCTGTACATTATGGAAGAAAGACCATGCTTCACGTACATATCCCTATTAGGAGTCCCCTCTGGGGGAGCTGGAGCAGATTCCTCGAGGTTCAACCGGTTACCCAAACAGCAGCACCACTTACGGAGTGCGCTAAAAGCAGGCATGCTGGGAATAATGCAAAATATGCAGTATTATCAAGAAAAATGGCACTTAATCGTTGCGCCGTTCCAAGTTTACACAGCTCCGGAGAAATTTCTCCACATTACCTGCCTATATGTGTTGCAACGCATATATTTTCACAAAGACAAATTCAAAATATGACTAGTCACCATCAATCAAACTCAAATAGCCAGACCAGGCTTCAAAACTCGGAGCAAGTACCGTACAACGGTTCTTACCAATCAAGAGTCCAGGTTCCAACTGCCAAGCTCCACAATCGCCCAAACGGCTCTCACGGCAGGACCGACAGAAGAGGTCTCAGTCGATGACCGGCGCCACCCAGATGGTCAGCTCGGAAGGGAAGGAAGAAAACCTCGGGATGCCAGGGCTAAGACGCCGCTGGCAGTGATCACGTCCCCGGCCAAACTCCTCACCTTCGTCGCGACCAGTCCTTCGAGCATCCGAGTCGCCGATGAGCCCCACGTGACGGGCGCCAATTGATGAATACAAGCCCCAGCTAGGCCCGCAAGAGACAAGGGTTCGCTCTTCTGTAACGATATCTATAAGGAAGTTGGCACGGAAACTGCAAAGTACAAAAACAACGTTTATTGACCCTTAAGGGTGGTCCTACAATCCACACAACACTCTTCAGTATTGCAAGGAGTAGCACACAGAACTTGCGTACATTGTCCCCTTTTATACACAACAGAGGGGCTCATGAGTGGGTGGATACCACATGAAGTCGGAAAACATTACCATTTAGGGTCATTCTCGATACCAAATTAATACATGGGCGGAGCTAACACACTCCTTGAGCCCGCGAAAACACATGGTCAAGCAAAGCTAATTATAACAGATGTGGTCAAGTCTGGGCATGCGCCAGATGGACAAGAGAGCTATTTATAACTGTTGCTAGGCAGATTACAAGAGCAACTAACACAGAGGTCGGACTCTCCTCGTGGTGAGCACATGGCAGTATGTCAATACAAAATGGAGTCCGGACTTCGGCCAACATGATGAGGAAAACACGATAAAAGGGAAACACTAATGTTTTCAGTGAATGCTTAATCACATTCTGCCTTAATTTACAACACTAGGGGTTTACAAGTAAATCAAATATGCCAATCATGGATAACCAATCATGATAAAAATGTACACAGGGAGCACTTGCACTTTGATACTGATCAGCAGTGGCAAAGTGTCCAAAGCATCAAACCCAGCAAAATCGAAATCCAAACCAGCATCAAAAATAGAGGAGGTAGAGGCAGAAAGTCCGGGGAAAGCACACCAAGGATGCCAAGTCTAACAGGTACAATACTCACGATGAAGCAGTCTCATCGTGTTTTGTACACAAACATCTTACATTCTTTCTTTAGCCGGTCATAGCACACCAATGTTTCTCTGGCACCCACTTGAAATTATGCCACTTGGTTCAAAAGAAATGTTTAGGGTGTGTTTTGTCCTTTGCTAGATTTGGTTCCATCCTTGGTGCTAATGCACGTATACCCCACAGTGTTCTACCAGTTCAATCCACTGAGCCCCATAAAGGTCTGGCAATGCAATCCCATCTTCACTGACACAGCTCCGAAATGCATCTGCATCTTGAGCTACTGCAGATGTACACCCATGCACCTCCATTGTAAACCCTGAAGCAAACTGTAAATCTACACTCATGCTGAGGTCATGTAGCGCTTGGAAAATATATCTGTATTCCTTTGCACCTTTCCAGCTTTGCCACTGCATTCTTATTCTCAGTGCCTGCTTTGTTGTGCCACTCTACATGATTCACATTCAGTGTCACACAGGGGCATATTTTCAAGCACGGTGTTAAAATTATCGCCGCTTTAGGGGCAGAAAACTACAGCTAAAGCGGCGGTAATGGGCTTGATAATATGCAGCAGGGAATTTCAATAGAAGCCCATGTTGACACCAGAACATAGGCTTCTATTGGAATTCTCAAGGGCATATTATCAAGCCCATTATCGTCGCTTTAGCTGCAGTTTTCTGCCGCTAAAGCGGCGATAATTTTAACCCCGTTTCTTGATAATATGCCCCTAAGTTCGGCTGATGCACCTCCTTTCTTAGCATGCGCATTCATCTTCAAAACCGTTGCTGCTCTACCCATGTTTGTCACCTTGTGTGCACACTCGTTGTTATCCCATCAACTTCAGCTCCAAGATAGTGAATCCATTCTCAACAGGCAGTGTCTCATTCCTCCGCCGACAATGCTGCGAAAAAAACCCATCCAAAGCGCCATGCGAATTGTGGGCATAGTTTTTGTAATTACATCGTTGTTTCTAGACAAATTTACTTTTTAAAAATGTTTAAAGCCAATAGCTATGGATGTAATGTATGAATGCATGCAAGCAGCGGTCGAAGTGCTTTAAAAAAAGTATGGGAACCCGTGATCCTGAATGCAATGGAGGCATAATCAGTGAGCGTGGGGGGCGGGGTCAAAGGTGTAGCTAAAAAAAAGGACAAATCGACTGTAACTGTTTTGTTGGTTTTTACCATCAGGTAACTGCATATTAAATGAAAAATAAATTCAAATTAAGCTAATCAGTGAGAGAGACACTTTTATCCATTATGAAACATCTATTGTTTAATAGGATTTCTGCAGCGGTCTGTGTGTGACAACAGAGCCACTGAGCTGAGTCCTTGTTGGTGCAGTGGGGAAGAGTGTCTTGTGTATTTTTAGGGTTATAAGGTATCCAACTCCCCAAACATAAGCACTGTCAATATGTAAGTCAATATTTTAAGCTTGCATTTCACACAACATAATAGGCTGCCACAAAATGCGCAAAAACATTTTGGTTTATGATTTGAAAAAAAGTGCTTCCAAAATATATGTCTTAGCAATTTGCAGACGGTACCTACTTCAAATCTTTTTTAGAGCAGTCCATTGAAAGCAGGCAATCTACAGCATAGCTAGTTAGACCCTTACAAATCCTCGCAAAAATACATATTTGCCCACATGAACCTTCAAGTGACTCCATCAATTAATGCCAATACCGGATCGCAAGCAGCCTTTACATTTAGAGATTAACCAATTGTGCACACAGCAGCGGCCCATTTAGGTAAGAGCGGTGGGGCGGTGGGGCCAGGTTGGGGATGGATTTGAGAGATGACCGTGAGGGGAAAATAAATAAATAATTAACTTTTCCTCGTCATCGTCTGTCGAAATCCCCCCTCACCCGGCCCCACCACCCTAGAGCAATTATCTGCATGGGTCACTGCTGTATGCACATTTACATTTCATTTAGGCCACAGCACCCCAGACGAGAAGGCTTGCTTCTTGTTTAGCTATCAGTCTCTCCCTCTGCTTCAGAGCACTGGAGACTCCCTCACTATCACTTCATCAGGGTCCTCTCAAATGTCAGAATTAGTCTTCCCGGGTGGGTTGTCTTTACCATAAAGTAAGAGAACTGTTTTTGCCAAATTAAACAAGTAGGGGCAAATTGTGTCACTCAGATTCCTCCACTTTTACCTCTGTATGCAAACTCTGTGGGTGAATGCTTGTTTTTGTCTGTCTTCTGACTGTACTCTTTCACATGAAGTTTATAAAACAGTAAACTTCATGTTTCTCATAGAGACTTTTTTTTAAATTCCCTTTCGTTTTAACCATTCATAGTCCTAGACTACTTGGAATTTTGCTGCGGTTGGATATATGGAGGAGTAAAGCTGTATTTGATAACTTTTGATTTGCTGTATGGAGGAGCTGTGTGGTCAGAGACACTATTTTATTCGCCAAGGACTATTTAAGACTTGCTCCGGTGTTGATATTAGTTGCGATGTTGGATATGTCAATGCATCTTTCTGATGAGATTTTCTGTTTGAGAAAAAATGATCAAGGTGTATTTTCAAGCAATTAAAGCCTGTCTATGCTGTTGTTCCAAGTAGGAAATTTACCTGACTAACCATACTAACAAAAGAGGAAGATCCAAAGAAGTCTTTATGATCAACCAAGGGCATTAGATGCAATTTGGAACTATTCAGTGACATCCTCAGACAGTTCTATTACATGCCTGTTGGACTTAGCATTTTCTGCAGAGTCGTCCGCAATCTTTTTGCCTTCACCCTCCTATTTTCAGAGACCGGTTTTGTTGGCTTGTAGGACTCTGAGCACTTTACCACTGCTAACCATTGCTAAAGTGCTTGTACTCTTTTCTTAAAACATGGTAGAATTGGCCTATATCCAATCACCCTATTTGGATTACCTGTAAGTCCCTAGAAAAGTGGTTCTACGTATACTGAGGGCTTGTAAATGAAATGCTATTAGTGGGCCTGCAGCACTGATTGCACCACCCATTGAAGCAGCTCTTTAAATATTTCTCAGGCCTGCAATTGCAGCCTGTAAGTGCAGGTTTAGGCTGCCATGTAGATCTAGCAAAATGTATCTTTTCCCAGGCCCAAACCTTCCTTTTTAACACACATAAGTCTTCCCCAAGGTGCGCCCCGTACAGCCTAGAGGGCAGGGTGCAGTGTATACAAATGTGGATATCAACCTTTAAGTTTTACATATCATGGTAGTGAAAAACTCTTAAATTTGTTTTTCAACACAGCAAGGCCCACCTCTATCATAGGATAATTGTATTTCATTTAAGAAGCTGAAACTCCCAATCGGGAATAAGTAGACAGGTCTAATTTAGTGCTGAAAGAATTGTAATCAAAGCCCTCCTTAATGGTAAATGTAGATTTTTAATCATAATTCTGAAAAAGCCACTTTTAGAAAGTTGGCAATTTTGCCCTAACCATTTGATACCTGCAGCCTGTTCCTGAGTCACATGATTAGGTGTAGCTGGCAGGTAGTCTTTGTGTATTGCTCCAAGACAGTGAGACAAAGGGAAGATAACACTCTGACTTAACGAGGATGAGGAGCTGTCACATACCACCCTTGCACATCACAAAGGCTCTACCTGGGCACTCTCACAAAGGGTTTACAACTAGTCCAGGGGGACTCCAGACAAGCAGGGGGCATGGAAGAAGGGGTCCTTGACGCCTCAGAGGGTGGAAACCTCTTGAAGTGTCCTCCACTTCAAAGCAGGCACCAGGTAAAAATACTGGACCTCAGACCCCCAACTCTTCAGTACACTTCTGTACCTGTGGAGACTCTACCAGGAAAAAGGACTGCTGTGCTGCTGAAAGGACTACAACTCTGCTGGTTTGCTGCTCTGAAGGACTGCTGCCCTCCTGTGTTGCCCTGCTGCCTACTGCTCTCTTGCCTGGGTGGAAACCGGACCTGCATCTGTTGAGCTCAAAAACCCAGAGTGACTCCAAGGGCTAGCTGGCTGGCCTCTTAAATAGAGCCTCAGTAACAGAAGGCTCAAACCACCTTGAACACAGTACCTGGACTCTGCCATATGTGAGCTCTATCCTGCTAAGTGGTACCACCCCTGCCCAGGACCCTTGGAAGTTGTCCCAAATGTGCTCTGACATTCCATTTGTGTATCCAGCGGAACCAACGCATTTCCTCTGATATGCAGCCCAAGCAGAACCTATGCATCACCTCAGCTGTTAGGATTCGCACCACACAACGACTCCCTATTGATCTTGCAAACTGCATCAGAACCATCACTGCATGACACCTTCCCAATGCAGGTCCTAACATAGCAAATCTCTCCTTGACGGTAGCCTTAACGATGGTGCAAGTTCTCGCATTGAAGCCTCCCAGCTCTTCGGAAAAGACGCATCACCCCAGCTGTGCGACGCATCCTTGATTTTTTTGTTTGATCTGTTTATTAAAGATTTTTTTTGTACATGAATAAAAAACAATATACCATCATAGGAATTATCATACAGAACCAGTAGGTAAGTAGCCAAGCCCAATTTTGTGAATCGTCAGCTCAGCGGCGTGGTTACATTGGTTGTAATATGTACAACTGGTAACGACAATTGGCATACCCCATCCATCACAGAGCCCCCTCCCTCCGTCAACAATGCTTTTCAATCGTGTTGTGGTACATTATAACTCAACTATGCAATTACATTTCAAGTACATATATACGGCTCTTATGGCTTCACTCTGCTACAACACACCCATCTGCTTATGTAATCAAACAGTCTGAAGAAAAACACCTAACGTAAAAAACACTATCGGGAAGGCAGGGTAGGAGGGGAAACAGGAGTCGCATAGAGGTAGGCAAGGAAACATGGATCCCGAATGTGGTGAAACAGGATCCTGTCAACCATCATATGGATGCACATCATGACTGCTAGGAGAAATGGCCATACAGTTTGGGGTAAAGGGAACCCTGTCTACAAATAAAAGCATAGCTCGGGCCAACTGTGCGACGCAGCCTTGATGCTGGACTTCACAACACAAGCTTTCTTTGACGGGATACTCGAGGATGGCACAGAATCTCACCTCACAGCCCTGCAGCTCCTGGGAACCGACACATCACCTCGACTGTGCCAAACATCCTTGACGCTGGACTTCCCAACGCCCCACAACCAAGATTTAAGGTGCTTTATTTCAGAGGGCCTAACTAGGTCCCGATAGGTGACTCGTGGTTTATCGCAGTCGACGTGAACTTGTTACATTGTCCCAATCCAGCGGGACCAGATACCCACAGTTGGCACTATGTGCTTTTTGGCACTATTTTCATTCAAATGTTATCAATTACATATCACCGGTTCTACTGATAGTTTTTTTGTTGTTTGTTTTGGTCCTAATTTATTTAATAAAACATACTAAATTTTTCAAACTTGGTCTGGATTTTTTCTTGTGTTGTATTTTCACTTTATTACTGCATGAAGTGCTGCAGAAATACTTTACACATGGCCTCAAAGTTAAGCTTACTACTCTGTGCCATGGTACCAGAGGGTTGAGCGCAGGCTCATTTGGGTTTTGCTTATGTCTCACCCTGATAAGGATTGTGGTTGTTGCCCCCGAGCCAGTATTTTTGTAAATAATCGTTTTTCTAAATCTTTCTCTCTCTTTTGAGGTACTCGTCAAGGATGCCCTCTATCCCCTTTGTTATTTGTCCTGTGTCTTGAGCCCTTCCTTGAACGCATTCGGACTAATCCTCATATTTCTGGCTTTACCTATAATTCGTTAGAAGTTAAATTATCCGCTTATGCTGATGACATATTGGTATATATGGCTAATCCCACTACATCTCTCCCCCCCTTTATGGATGAGGTCCGCTTATACTCCAGCATCTCTGGTTATAAGTTGAATCTCTCTAAGACAGAAGTGTTGCCCCTGAATTCGTTATGTTCTCAGTATATGTTTAATGATACTAATTTTACTTGGTGTCCCTCAAAAATTAAATACCTGGGAGTTTGGTTCTCTGCATCCCTACCTGATACAATTAAATTTACGTTTGCTGCACTACTTACTAAAATTCAATCTTTGCTTCTTTCCTGGTCCCCGCTATATCTATCCTGGTGGGGTAGATTGGACACTATAAAAATGATGATAGTCCCTCATGTCCTTTAGATTTTGTCAATGTTGCCTATTCGTATCCCCAATACATATTTGTCACGTATTAACTCCATTTGTATAAAATTTTTATGGAATAAAAAACATCCCCGTATTTCCCTTCTCAAACTTACTCGCCCTAAATCTGAAGGTGGAGTGCGGTTCCCAGACTTTAAGGCTTATCACTCATCTTTCATAGTTAAACAGTCCTTTGCTCTCTCCTTTGATTTCGCTGATACTCCGGTACCACGTTGGATTGTTTTTGAACGCTCCTTTTTAAAGGACTTTTCCTTTCAAAATGTGTTTTACATGTCTAATTGCTCTTTCATTTCTAATAACCCTATTATAAAATATTCCCAAAATCTATTATACAATACATTTACTAAGGGTTTAACCCCTTTTCAGTGTTTCCTTTCTTCTACTATTTGGTACAATAAATTGCTTTGTTATAAGGGTAAATCTTTTTACTACAAGCACTGGAAGGAGAAGGGCATTGTTTTTGTTCATCAATTAATTTCCCAACATTCTGTTATTTCCTTCCTGGACTTACAGCTGCAATTCCTCTTACCTGACACCTCCCATACCGAGTATCTATTAATTTCAGCTGCTTTACAAACTCAGTTAGCTTCTTTTGATTCTTCTATCCCTGCTCCATCCCTCACTCCCCCCTCACCACTCTATAGTTTGTTCTCCTTGCATAAACCTAAAGCAGCTCTTGTTTACAAATTATTAATGTCACATACAACTGAGAGACCCAAATCCTCTATTGAGTTGGCCTGGGAAGCTGACCTATCTCTCTCCTTTACTATAGATATTTGGGATAAACTATGGTCCAAGTTACTTAAAATTTCTGCAGCTGCCCGTATAACTCAGTCTTTGTTTTTTATTTATAACCGAGCTGTTATTACTCCTGTTTGTATATCCAAGTTTTCATTATCTGCGTCTCCACTTTGCTGGTCCTGTTCCAAACACACTGGCACTTTGAGACATCTCCTTTACGATTGTTCTAATGTGTTTAACTTCTGGAAATCAGTTTGGTCAAAACGTATGACTATCTTTGATTGTAATCTAAATTTGTCATTTCATAATGTTTTCTTAGTTTCTCTATCATTTGATTTGGATGATTCCTCTCCTGTTTCTCTACTGTTTGACCTTTTTATTGCTTTAGCATTTAAAGTTATTTTATCTGCTTGGAAAGACAATTCGAAAATTTCATTATTATTGTGGTGGAATTTTATTTGCGATGAACACCGTATTGCTAGTGTCTCTTCTTCTGTCATTTCCCCAAAAATTAAATCCGATCTTCTCTGGCTACCTTTCACTTCTTATCTTTCTCTACATGCTCCTCTCCTCTAATTTGGCAATTCTACTGATTATCTTATATGGTCTTAGGACTCTTGCTATTCTTTGATTTCTACTTTATGATTTCCATTCTTTACTGCTCTGACCTTTTCTCGTCTTTATACTTTTCTTTCTTTTCTTTTTTCAGTTCGTTCTTCCTTCTTCTTTCCTCTTTTTCTGTTATTGTTTGATTTCTATATGGGTTCATGGTACTTTGATTCCTATTTACTGGTTTACTATAATTTGTAAGTATGATCCTGATTTCTTATCTGATTGTATTTTGTGTTTTATTGTTCTTCAAAAATTCAATAAAAATTTCTTAAACAAAAAAAAAAAGGATTGTGGTTGCTGCTTGGGTAAGGGTTCCACCTCCCTCAACCTGTAACCCAATCTTTTTACAACTTCGGTCACATGATGTTTTCGTAGTCACTTCCAGAAGGCCTCAACACCAAATAAAGACTGACGCACAGTATTTGTAAAGCGCCCACCATACAACTGGGTCAATTGGCGCTGGAACAAACTCCCGTAAACACACTTTTAAGGAATTACTTTGGAATATATTTATAACTAAAGAAAGTTGAAGTCCTGACAATTCATTGTAGACGGTTTTTACCATCCTTTCAATCATCATGTGTCGCATTGATGATTCAGAAATTGTAAAATGTTGTATTCAGGTGCAATTTGCAACCACAATCAACATGGGAAGTGAAAGTGAATATCCCAAAACGTAATTAGTGCTACAGCAGAAAACATGATTATCTCAGTTCTACATACACAGACATCAAACTTACCTTATGCATGTTCTAAGAAAAGCAGCATCCAAAGAAGTCTTTAGAAAGGGAACCATATCAGTGGTGTGTTTTCCGAAACGCATAATCTAAAAATAGGTAAGAAATGTACATAAATTAATCAAAAAATACTGCAGATTTAATTATACCTGTAAAACCCCAAGTACAATAATCAAGCGCTGTCAAGAAGGACTCCTCTGCAAAGTTCTACAATATTGTAATCAGAGGAAAAAATCCGCGGTGATGATGTGCATTTTAACAAAATTCATATGGGAAATTAAGTTTTATTTTCCTTAAACCAAGGCTGCAATCAGAGAAATAGCTTATCACCTGTGCAGCTGGTTCAGTGGTACCGGGCCCAATGATGTGAAGTAAAAATCGTAAAAAACGAGAATTAAAACGTATGCATATTTTTTGCGAAAAGGCAAGATTGGTGACTGACTTGGCGTTCATTAATTTCTATTTCCCAAAAGAACACAGGTCGAGGCCTCTTGTCAGTCTTTTGTGGGGTCGTGGTCACAGAGGTGTCAGAGTGCGGGCAAGGAAAGCTTATAGTTGGAAGCGCTGACTGACATATCAATTTCAAAAAATGCCAAGGAAAGCAATCTGTTTTTTTCACGTGTACCATAAATTGCATACATTTTTTAAAAAACGTCTTCCTGTGGGTAAAGTTTTAGTTCCACTCTTCAGTGGAAATGAGGTCACACCATAACATGTTGAGGAAAAGCACCATTAGGGACAACCTCCTTTTCCCAACATATACACATCGTGCTTGCGAATGACACGCATGAGCAGGTATACGATAGCTAGCATTGTTGGTGGAGCTGAGAGCAATTGACCATTGTGGACTTGAATGAACAAGCAAAAGGCGGTCACAGTGGCCACAGAAGCAGAGAAAGTATTAATTAAATATCAAGAATTGATAAACCCACACAAACAGAGAGGCATGTTTTGATTTTTGGGGCAATACATTCCATGACAAACTTTGCCAGAAAACATAATACTGCTCAGAATATATACATCAATATTCAGAGAGCGCCATTCTTGACCAATCCTGGATATTTCCAAGGTCCAAACCAGCACACGTCCCTTGAACAAACAGCTGGCAGAGATTAGAGGGCCAACTCTCACGGAGACCATCCTCCACCTACATAGTAGTGGGCAAAATTACACTTCTGAGGCCCTATTGCATATAGGGTGCGCTTGCCCTGTTTGAGCCACGGCTCACCTTCAAACAGGTGCACCCTGTGCTAACAGGGAAAGTGTTCCCTATTATGTTGAATGCGCTGCGCCCAGGGCAGCCGTGAACTTGTGCTGTCCCACAATGAGGAGCAGCTGAAGGCCTCCACCGCAAAGATTAAGGCACAGACATTTATATGGCTAACAGGGTTTTGGAGCAACCAATTCCCAGTTTGGGATTAATATTAAAACTCCAATATTTAGTCAATGGAAAAAAAACTAGCTTGGAGTTGGATCCAGAGCAGTAAGAAGCTTTTACCAGAGCCAAGAAAGACATGCAGAACTATTTTATGCTAGATTCCCTTGGGGATTGGAGTCCCTGAAACTGACTTACAGGACAACATATCAGTCTGGAATTGTTGGCAAAAGCAGGAGTGACAGAGAGTGCCCCAGTGATTTTGATCAAGGAAGCTAACTTCATCGAGGTACAGTTGTGCCCCAGGTGGTGGAGTTGATGAAGATATACTAGGCAATGGTAGAAACTAAAATTATTAGAGGACAAGTTAGTAAATTTGAGAACAATAGTTCCCTAATTAGGATAAGTGAGAGAAAGAGGGGCATGTACCAGGGAGGGGCACAGGAGCCTGGCATTGTAAAGATGTTTGGTACTTGTATGAAAGGGCAATGCCAGGACCCACTGGTGGTTCTAGTCATCAAAGAATATGTGGGGCGCAATTGATTTACTAAAATAGTCTCACCACAAGAAATACATGTAGGAATATAGAGGTGGAACCCTACATGTTAAAATTAGCCCCTCCTTTTGAGCCTCTTACATAAAAACAATTAAGTGTCTGGTTCACAAATTGTAGTGCCATACATAACACGGGCAAATAAAATACATTAACAAGGGGTGACATTCCAGCCCATCACAGCCAGTGTTAATGAGGGGGGTCCAGACAGTTGTCTGAACCTCAAGGGATGTCAATGGTGAATGAACGAGCCCCAGAAGAAACAGGACCTTCTTATACATTGCCTGTTGGACCAAGGGTAGTGAGCTTAGCATCCATATGGATGAAAAATGACTGGAAAAAATAATGCTTAAATAGGGAGGTAAGCCGATATCAGAGGAGATGTGGAATAAATGGCAGGATTCTCAGTTCCAAAGAGGTTAAGTTGATGTTCACTGACATTTTAACACATCCCTAATTTCCTTGCACAGTCATGCAGGCCAGATGACAAAGGTGCGTTCAGTGGTGAACACCTGGGAAGTGGAGACTGCTGTGGCTATATGGACATATGCAGGCTCAGGGAATTATGGCGAACAAGGTATGTGTACAGGTGCTCCTACGCAGAACAGTGAAGAGAGAGGATCTTAGATATAAACCAGGCTGTGATGTACCCTACCACATATTACTCTAATGCAACCAAACAATATCAGTGAGCCTCACAAACCTGTTTGGAAAAATCCTGACTTACATTAGACCCAACAGTGTACCAACGTGTTCGTTATTCTATTACCATCTCATTATGGATTTGCTAAAAAGGTCGAGAAAGATTTGCACCACTGGAAATGGCAAGCTGCATCATGGAGTTTACTCCTCTCCATGGGCAGAATCATTATATCCAAAGTAGGCGCATGAAGAGCTATTCAGTGATACTGGTGTACTGAGTCAAGGTTCCTCTGATGAATTATGTTACTCAGTCACTTAGGGTATTTTTAATATTTTTTAATATTTGATTAAATGTTTTGTACCTTGTATAATGTAGTTTTTTTAACCTGTGTTTCACAGCTTTTAAGATATGTTTTTATCGAAATAAAGCTAATATGACTGACGGACTGAGTCAAGGTGTCACACCTTAGCGTACCTAAACATATATACTCTTAGATAGGTTGTTACAATTTGACACCTCTTCGTATGTAAAGGATTTTATAGTAGAGCCCCGTAATCTTACCACTCTGGGGATGCGATGGTTGCAAGGCTCTTTTATTAACACCCTCCTTTCACAAAAAATACAACGCAGAAATCAAAATCAGTTGTGCCAGCATGATTATGAAAAATGTAAATGAGAAAAATCACATTAAAGTTTTGTGCGGGATGGTTAGCAATTTCTTTTGTTAATACTCACGCATTAATTCGAAAGCTCCAGGCCTGTTGAGTTAGCATGTTTCTGCCCTTCGAAGATTCTAAGAGGTGTATGGTCCAACCACAATGCCTCTTGAGAGGTGCTTTGAGGCACACACATTGACCCGAGGCATGACAGAGTGCGCGCTTGAAATGCTTAAGTCCTTATGTTGCTTTTCAGATGTCTGGAACACACGGGGGTGATGCTCTAATCCCCTAAAAAGGTGTGCAAAATCATCCTTGTACAAAGCTTGTTGCACAGTGTGTCCAGTCGTGCCACCTAAGCTGGGCCAGTGCTCATAGTGTAATGCCTGCATATTTGCAACCAACTCCTGACCCCCTACCTCACCTGAGCCACACATTTATTCGAAGTTGAACAGCGAATGGACCGTGCAGAGTCAACATTGAAATATGTGACTGTAAAGTGAGGAAGCGTCCAATAGAGGTAACAATAAGGTGACATTTCACAACAAGCATTGGCATAGCCAATAGGTCTCGCCTTTGGGACCTTATAAGTGTTTAGCCATGCAACAGTTGATGTTGTTGCACCAAGGATATTGTGCTGGATAACTAAACACTTATAAGGTCCCAAAGGCGAGACCTATTGGCTATGCCAATGCTTGTCTTAACATCCGCCGGCGCGCGGGCAGCATTTCTTTCTGCGAGAGAAGTGCATGATGCGCTCTCAGTACAAAGCAAAAGGGCAACATATGAATGCTGACGTCTGATGACATAAGCCAGAGCAAACACTCTACTTTATTACAAAAGCCTTGAAACTTCCAACTCTGCTGCCAATTCCTTGGTGTCTTCGACAATTTAAATCAAGAGTCAAATCAGTTCAATGAAATAAATGCATTTTCTCTACAATTTAGCTCTGCTGCTTGCCACATTCCACAAATGAAATAATTGCTGTGGCAATGCAACAGAAGAAGCTGTTAAAATGTAAACTGCTTGGGTTCCAGGTGCCTTGTGAAATATCCAAAAATGTGCACAAGATGATTGTTCCCTCAATTCTCCAGACTGATCTGCATATGTTACTCGCATGTTGCTAGCAGCGGCCAAGGGAAACTACTGCTGATACTCCTGCACAGAGGCACCAAGCAGCTGTACACATTTCACCAGTGACATTTGGGCTATCACTCAAAAACAGTAATCACACCCTTCCTAACAAAATGATTAACTGCATTTCTTACATTCATTTTGAATTCGTTTTGATTTACCTGGTTTACGTCAGGGGAACAAAGCTTACAATTATTATAGTCAATAAAAGGGTGCGGAATAATGGAAATAAAATCATGTCAGACTTTGTTGCGAATGAGGGAGCGAGAGTGCGCTTTTCATTGCTGTAATATCATATGGCAGGAAAAATGTTTGTTGCAACTGCCAGAATTACTCACCTAGCTTCATTCATACAACCGAAACGACAAGATGTTCTGCTATGTGGTATGCAGCAGAGGTTACGATTGCAAAATCGAAACAAAATACTCCGTCTTTCCTTTTAAAAGGCTGAAACCGTGTGAGGATGGCAGCGATTGTTCATACTCTGGGGATGGCAGAACACGCTTGAATACGTCCAGCGAGATTATTACCAGTCTCTGACCAGTTTCGCACTGAACTGCCTACTAATGTTACTGTGCACTGCCCCGCCCTGACCCCTCATCCTCACATGAAAGAGCCCGAGATATGCCGAGTGAGCGAGAGAATGAGACCCAGGGGCTAAGGCGGAGAGGGTAAGAACGCACAAGAGAGAGAGGTGAAAAGGAAGGGAAAAGAGTCGGTGGAAAACTTGGGGATAGAGTCACAAAACAGTTAAGGTGACAGTAACAAGGCAAGTATGAAGAAGAGAGGCGGAAAAGTGGGAGAAAGGATGTGAAGCGAGAGTTGGGAAGGAGAAGAGAGGCAGAGACGGGACTGAGGATGAGAGGAACATAAACCGGCCGCGCGTCCGCGAAAGTGAAAGTGATCGCGATCAAGCGCGGCGAGCGTTGCGCTTAATGAGCATGAATAGGAAAGCCATATGGCGCCTCTGCTCGTAAGCACGTGCCCGTGCGCATGCACGCAAGCTGTAGGCCGGCCATGGTAGAATTTTTTTAATCCCTTACTAAAAGTCTCGCCAGACCAGCGCATGCGCTGAGTCAGGCAAGACATAAAAAGGAGCTATCGTCCAGCAGCTCTTCCTCCTGTGACCTTCAACTTCAACTGCCTGAGTAGTAGGTTGGAATCCGAAAAAAGAAGCTGGAACATGGAAGGCAACATGAAAGAAATCATGCATTGTAACAGATGAGAAAATAAATCAATAATGTAAAGGAAGGACTACATTCATTACAGTACAGTGACAAACAACAGTCAACAGGGGTCTCCAACCTTTTCTGTACTGAGAGCTACTTATATTATTAGTAATGTATACTTGCATTTTCTTATATGTTTAATAATTCAACCAAGCAAAAGATTTCTAATTTAATAAGCTGGGTTGCACACAGATGAGCTACTCAGAGGTAGCTGGAGAGCCATAGTAGCGCAAAAGCTACTGGTTGGAGACCCCTGAGTCAGTCAGTCCTGGTGCAACTACCAGACATGGCTTTGTTAAGCACACACATTTTAAATAACCGCACATATTCAGGGCACATGTGTGTACAAACATGTGAATCCAGTCGAAGAAGTTAGGTATCATATTTTCACACATATAAGCACCACAGAATGTTATGTGAACACTCTGCACATTTATGTTGACTTACATTTTGAACAATGGTTCTCTGTGACTGTTACTGGTAGTGATGGTGCATGTGAGAACATCGCCTAAAGTGAACTTCTATTCTTTGAATGCCTGCTGTGTACCTTCCTTTCCATTCTTTTACCTGTTTAGCTTTCTTTCAGGTCCTACACAGTGTGACATTAGGCATAGTGCAGTGCATTATTACACGAAAAAAGCCTACCCAGAAGTGGACAGTAGTAACTGGAAATAGGTCAATCCAGCCCACCAAAATGGAGACCCGTCTCCAGATCACTGCTCTGAAGACCCAGGAGCTCAAATAAAAGACAGTGAAGAGGACAGTAGTTCCTCAACTTCGTTGATAATGAAATTGACATCATGAGGACCCAGGAGCGCAAATAAAAGGCAGTGAAGAGGACAGTAGTCGCTCAACTTCATTGATAATGAAATTGACATCATGAGGACCCCGGAGCTCAAATAAAAGGCAGTGAAGAGGACAGTGATTCCTCAACTTCATTGATAATGAAATTGACAGCATGGTGGAGTAGCACCCACCAAAAATGTGTTGGGTCCAACATATAGCTGAGACCACGTCCAGTCCCCTCCTTATACGACACATCTGTTTGGATCCATAGTGCCTCATTTCCTGGAGAGATGCAGGACATTCCACTCAAGACACAGAGGAACTTGATTGATAGGAGGCGGATATAGTGGTACGTACCATAGTGAACCACTGTGGAGAGTTCCATAGACTTCCACATATCACCCTTGGTGGAGCAGAGAAGCAGTTCAGGAAGGCACTGTTTGAGTGAACAGTATGCGGGTGACGTTAATTACTGTGGGGAAGATAAAAAAGAAATGGGCGAATGAGTACGTTTGACAGAATACAGGTGGCAGCTATACTCCCTGGTAGCAGGCTAAAACGTTCTCTCAGACTCTTCCACATGCTTCATCAAATCTTTAATACCATGTACCTCGATCAGCTGCAGGGCTTGGATTTGCATGAAACAACAGCAGGCAGAGGTGATATGGTTCATACACCGGGTCCTACTAACAGAATATGTGCCCTTGCCAATGTTCCCATACCTAAAACATTCATGCAAGTCAAAGAAGACACATGGGACAGTGCCACACATATAGCAAAAAAGATATACTGAAACAAAGGAAACTCTTCACCTGTATGTGAAGTCACATCTAAACACAGACTCTTTAGATTATGTCGTCAGCCTTTTTAACTTGTCTTCTCTGGTCCATTACATGTAGATCAAGTGCATATTCTTGGTGTAGCACATGCTCAGCCAGGGCTGGCCCGTTAACCCATCCTCATCACAGAGGCAAGGCAGTGAAAATGTTACGTTAGCTCTACCCACTCATTACCAGTAAGTGTCACTTGATTGCTACTTGGTTAGCATGACCTGTCCACATGTCCTGTCTGTCAACCGGGACTTCCCACTTCCTATGTGCGTCTGTCTACATTATAAGCTGGCTTGCTTTGAAAAGCTCTGCAACAAATGTTACCCTGATTAAGTCTCACACTGAATATTGACGTCACCATTTTAAGACCTCAGTTGCAAGCCACTCTGTCTTCTGCGACCACTTTTAGTAGTGCTGTCCTTCCTTGGTGCTACCTAGACTTCCCTCACAAATGTAATGAATAGCGGAGCCTGGTGAATGTTATGTGTTAGACTTGGGGGTCTCTAGTTGGCACAGGTATGTACTTGTGACAAATAGGGACCCTCGCCTCTAGTCAGGGTAAAGGGGTACACTCCTAAAATAGCCCCTGCTCACCCCCTTGGTAGCTTGGCACGTGCAGACAGGCTTATCTCAGAGGCAGTGTGTAAAGCATTTGTGAACACATACAGTAATCAAGTGACAACACAACAGATGGACACCACACAGGTTTTATGTAAAAAATAAGTATTCTTTATATACATAGATTTACCACAAGACCATTGACGACAAAAATACACAATACTGTTACTTTAGATGGTAGAATTTAGCTTAGTTCTCTTTAGTTCTTAAATGCAACACTTTAAGTCAATGTACCTTTTAGATGCGACACACTTCTCCAATGTTGCGAGAAGACTCGACTCGATGCGTCAGCTACAGCGGCGACATCCCTATACGCGATGCAACAACAGCGACCTTGGCGGCGACACTCTTCTCCGAAGTTGCGAGACGCTTCGGCTCGATGCGATGCTGCAGCGGCGACACCCCTTTTAGCGATGCGACGACAACAGCTCAGACGGTGGCACGCTTCTCCGTGGATGCGAGGCGCTTTCCTTGATGCGGTGCAATGAGACAGCTACTATAGCTGCGATGGCGACGCGCTGCTTCCTCAATGTGAGACTCTTCTCTTGATGCGGTGCAATGCGTCAGCCATGATGGCTGCGATGGCGACACGCTTCTTCGGCGTTGCGAGACACTTCTGTGATGATGCAAGACTCTTCCGCTCGATGTGACAACTGCAGTGGCGACACCCCTTTACGCAATGCGACGACAGCGGCTCCAACGGCGGCACGCTTCTCCTTCTTGAGTCGCTCTTCCAGCTCCTTGCGACACGCAGTCCCTCAGAAGGCCCCAAAACAGCAGCAGGCACTTCCAAAGCACTCTGGGGAGCTGGTGGTTGAAGTCTGTTGTTCCTGAGACTTCAGCAGGAGGCAAGCTCTTTTCCAAGCCCTTGGAGATCCTTCACAAGTTGAGCAAAAGTACACACAAAGTTCCTTTCTCCTCTCTTTGGTAGTAGGCAATCCCTGCAGGCCGATCCCCCAGTTTCAGGGATAGTCTCTCCTCAGTTTCCTCTTGGTTCCTCTCCTCAGCAGAGGTTTCTTCTTTTTTTTCCCAAAGTGATCTAAATTCTTGGTATCAGGGTCCCAATACTTATACCTTAAAATCATTTGTTCTCTGAAGGCAGAGGGGCCTTTGCCTTGTTCAAACCGGTTCTGGTCAGTCCTGGAGCACTTTGTTTACCTGACTCCTTCTTTCCTTTCAGAGTGCAGGGCAGATACATCAGGCACACCCCAGGAAGTGGAGCCAGCAATGTGGAGGGAAGGCACAGCCCTATTCAGGTTCCAGGTGCAACTCCTCCCACCCATCTAGATGCAGATCTCTCTATTCTCCCCTGGGACACCTCACCCTGTCTCCTGGAATTCCCAAGCCCTGTCACTCAAACTCCAGACAAGGAATACATAGCCTAACAGAGGCAGGTTTGAATGGTTAGACAAGAAAATACCTACTTTCTAAAAGTGGTATTTTCAAACACAGAATGTTAAAACCAACTTCACTAAAAGATGTATTTTATCATTATGAGTTCAGGCATACTAAATTCGAATTTCTACCATGTTCTCTGAGTCAGTTAAGATTAAAAGATGTAATAACCAAACTGCCCAATCTGGCCTATGGAGAACAGGTAGCCTTGCAATAGTGAAAAACGAAAAGGGCTGTAATTCACTATTAGAACATGCCACACACACCAGGGCATGTCCTACCTTATCCTTACAATGCACCCTGCCCTTGGGCCTACTATAGGGGTGTGTAATATGAAGAAAAGGGAAGGTTTAAGGACTGGCAAGTGGGTGCACTTGTCCAGTCAGCATGACAGTACCAGTCTGCACGCAGGTTCTGCAATGGCAGACCTTAGACACACTTTTACAGGCTGCTTCTGTGGGTGACACAACCAGTGCTGCAAGCCCACCAGCAGCATTTGGATTACCAGCCCTGGGCACTCCTGGTGCACTGTACTAGGGTCTGACAGGTAATCCAAACCAACCAATCATGGAATCACAAATTCATACATTAATTTACAATAGGGAGCACTTGCACTGTGGCACTGGACAGCAGTGGCACAGTGCACTGAGCAACTAACACCAGCAAAAACACATGAGGCAACAGCGAAAAATGGAAGGGCGACCCACGCCAAGGTGCCAGGTCTAACATTATCCATCATGTATGAAACTCGTAAAATGCATGTCCAGTCTGCAACTTACCTGTCCTCAACAATGTTCCTCACCACACCAGCATGTAAAATGAATGCCTCACACATCCTTGCAATAAGTGCAGTGACAAATGTCCTGTGAAATTAGCATTGGTTTTACACATTTCACACCCTTGTGTTGCCCATCACTACTGCCACAAATTACAAGATAAAGACATATCTACTGTGTCTGTGTCGAGATGTACCTAAAGTGATAGCAACAAAACTTCAACACTCTGGTAGAACTATTAAGGTTAAACATTATCCCAATCCTGTAACTGACTGCATTCCCCAATTTGTTTGTCACAGAATGAGGTCATCCAGTGTGTTCACTGCATTTGCTGTTCAACCTGTATACCGTTGCACTTCCGTCTTAAAAAATGTGACTCTTATCAAACTGTATGTTCCACTCGGTGCTCTCTCATGTTAAAGACTTAGGGTGCAATGTATTTAAAAGTAGGAGATACATTTTAAAGTATTACATGCCCTGGTAGTGAAAAACTCTTACATTTGTTTTTCAGCACTGCCAGCTCTACATCTCACATAGACTAACACTGGAGTTAACCTATTACATTTAATAAGCCTTCATTTCCAAATGGAAACATGCACCCAATTGATGTTTGATGTCTTTGGAATTGTATTGAAAAATCATAGCTTATGGTGAAGTCAGATTTTAAATTACAATTTTGAAAATGCCACTTTTAGAAAGTTGGCATTTTACTGCCTTAGCCATTTAGCTTTTACAGACTGTCTCTGGAAAACGTGACTGGGTGTAGTTCATGGTTGTGCTTTGTGTATTCCTCAAATATAGCCACACAAAATAGGAAGCTTAGGTGTTCCTGGATGGGCCATCACTGGCAGGATGGGCGGGAGTAGCTTGGCACAGCCCCACTTACACTTGAATAGGCTGTGTCCTGCCTCCACACAAAGGGCTGTATATACCACCTGTAGTTTGTCTGAAGCCAGGGCCAGGAAGGCAGGGTACCTGTGCACTTCAAAGGCATGCCTTTAAATCATATCCCCGCTTAAAAGGCACAAATAGACCCCAGGTAGCAACTCTTAAGTACCTATGGATACTCTGCCAGGAAGAAGAACTGCTGTGCTGCTGAAAGGACTGCCACTCTGCCGACAGCCGATCTGAAGGATCTGCTGCCCTTTTGCCTCAGTGAGAAGGACTGGACTTGCATCTCTTGAACTCAGAACCCAGAGTGGCTCTTAGAACTGGGGGTCTCTAGTTGGCTGAGGTAGGTACCTTAGTCCAAATCGGGACCCTTGCTTCTAAGCCAGGGAAAGGAAGGACACCTTCTCAGAAAGCTCCTGCTCACCCCCTCGGTAGCTTTGCATGAGCAGCCAGGCCTATCTCCAAGGCAAATGTGTAAAGTATTTACAACCACGCTCACAGTAACAGTGATAACACCACAAATGCACACCACACGAGTCTTATAAAAACAATTATATGTTTAGAAAGAAAAGATATGATGAGTAACCCTGGGCGTTATACTACACTTCGCCCACGTAGTGTACGTAGCACTGCCTGCTTCGCAGTTGTCGAAGTAGGCGAAGCAGGCAGCGCTACGCACACGCCAGGGAGAAGCATAGCTGCCTGCCACCCGCCTCCCGCCCGCCCTCCTTTTAAAATAATATCATGCATGATAAAATAATTAAGTGGTGCATGCGAGTGTGCGTAGATTTGGGCACACTACGCGCTGCTCCACGTAGCCCCACTACGCCCAGGCTTAATGATGAGACCAAACAATCAAATTCCAACATATGAGTATTTGTAATATTTCACCTTGCCAGTTATTAGGCCAGCAAGCAGTTGTAGGTTCTTGCAGTATTAATGAGCCATTCTCGATGATCTAATGCAGTCCTAATGCAATGCTACGCAGTTCGTAATGCAAGAATCAGGCAATTCCTAATGTACCAATCAGATAGTTCTTAATGCAAAAATAATGCAATTCGTAATTCAACAATCAGGCAGTCCATAATGCAAAATTAATGCACTTCGTAATGCAACAATCAGGTAGTTCGTAATGCAAAAATAAGGCACTTTGTAATGCAACAATCAGGCAGTTCGTAATGCAAAAATAATGTACTTCTGCACCGATCGCGGTGCTCTGGATGGTCTCTATGCCACTCTTACTGACTTGCAGGCAGCTACTGCCAAAACACTGTTATGATAAAAAACAAAGTGCAGTTCCACGCCCCAGCCCCGGTACTGCCACTCCTCGGTACGTACGGGCCGCGATACGGACTTGAGTGGAGGCTTGCGCTGCAAAGATTGAAAAGGCAGAGAGCATGTCTCTCATTGCACACACCTCGCCCCAGACGGCGACACACGCACGCTTGTTGAGCGTTACCTGGGGAGTGCGATCTCACTCTCCTCTCCTCTCCTCTCCTCGCGCCTTGGGCCTCCGGTGCGACTTCGTTGATCTTGTGCAGTGGAACTCGGACCCCTGACGGTGATGGTTCGAGGTCTCTCCTTGGCAAAGGCAGGCTCGGGCCGGCAGCGGTGTCTTCTCACAGCTTTTTGGGGATGCTGGTCCAGGCCGATGGCAATGACGATCGCAGCACTTCCGGCCACGCTGTCGATCGAAGCAGAGAACAAGACTGCTCCGGGACACACAGTCACGGGGCAATTCTCAAGAAGGTCTCAGGCTAAACAGGGCACATGCACACAGCGTTGCTGAGACTCACTTGAGCTTCGGGAGTACACGATCACGGGGCAATCTTCACAAAGGTCTCAGGCTGCACGAAGCACATGCACACAGCTTCGCTGAGACTCACTTGGACTCTGGGTGCACACAATCACAGGGCAATCCTCACGATGGTCTCAGGCTGCACGAAGCACACGCACACAGCATCGCTGAAACTCACTTGGACTCCAGGTGCACATGATCACGGCGCAGTTCTTACGAAGGTCTCAGGCTGGAGGAAGCACACGCACACAGCGTCGCTGAGACACACTTGGAAACTTTTATGTTCCTGAGTTTCCACAACAGGGAGCCAGCTCTCCTCGGGCCCTTGGAGACACGTTACTTTGGGACACAGCACACAGCAAAGTCCTTTCAAGCAGGGGGACACAGCACACAGCAAAGTCCCTTAGCCTCTCCTTAGTTAAATCAGCAAACTGCAGGCCAGCCCCAGAACACACAGCAAGGGTCAGTCCTTCTCTTCAGTCTCTTCAGCTGTTCTGCCTTGGCAGAGGTTTCTCTTGACCGCGAAGTAGTTTCAATCCTTTTCAGTCTTGATCAGTCCAAAGTTCAGGGGTTTCAGTTCTCATAGTAATACCCCTAAATGTCTTTGAAGTCTTTGTGTTCAGGGGGCACTGACCCCTGTCCAAACCAGTTCTGGGTGTCTCCCTGCCAGTGACACCTTCTTCCTTTGATAGTGGGGTTCTGGGTCCTCAATCACTCTGCAGGACATGGAGCCATTGTTTTATGGCAGCTGCCCAGGCCTCTTCACCTCCAGGGGCTACTCCTCCCACCCACACTCCAGATGCATGTCAGCTGTGGCTATCTCACCTACTCATCCCCTGGGTCAAGACATTCCCTAGATCCTATCACATTCAAATCCAGACAGTCAATCCACAACCAGGCAGAGACACAGAAATGTTAGAACAAAAAAACAGCCACTTCTAAAAGCACGGTTTCTAAACACACAATTCAAAAACCACTTTCACAAAAAAATGTGTTATTACATTGTGAGTTCAAGCACACTAAACTTCACCTCCCCATCTTCAACCTATGGTAAGATAGGCTGGAAACATATTACATAGCCTCCCCCATTCTGTCCTATGGGCAGGATGGCCTTGCAACAGTGAAAAACAAAATGGAGAGTATTTCACTGTCAGGACATGGTACACACCTTAGTACATGTCCAACCTTTCACATACACTGCACCCTGCCCAGGGGGGTACCTTGGGCCTACCATAGGGATGTCTGATGTGCATAAAACTGGAAGGGTAAGGCCTGGCAGGTGGGTGCACTTGTCAGGACAACAAGGCAGTTTAACAAAGTGCGTGCAGGCACTGCAGTGGCAGGCCTGAGATCTCTTTTCAGGGCTACTTATGTGGGTGGAACAAGTAGTGCAGCAGGCCCACTAGTAGCATTTGTATTACCAGCCCTGGAACACATAGTGCACTTTATAAGGGATGTTACTAGTAAGACAAACATGCCAATTATGGACAACCAATTACCATTGCACTTTATATAGGGAGAACTTGCACTTTGACACTGATCAGCAGTGCCAAAGTGCCCGAAGTATCTAAGCCAGTAAAACGAAATCCATCGCAGCATCAAAAATAGAGGAGGTAGAGGCAAAAAGTCAGGGGTAACCAAGCCATGAAATGCCAGGTCTAACAGACTCCAAGGGCTAGTCGGCTGGCGTCCTGATCTGTAGCCTTCTGGACCCAACAGGCTTCCAACCCTCTTCCACCTGCACCTGGATTCTGCCATCTGGTAGACTTCCCTGCCAAGCAGTGTTGCTCCAGTCCTGGACCCTGGGAAGTGGGCTAATGGTGCTCTGGAAGCCTCTGTGCATCTAGCAGAAAAGATGCATCTCCTCTGCTGCACGGCGCGTGCCCGAGAAAAACCAATCCATAGCCACTGCTGCATGGACTGGACCTGTCACAAAGACCCACATGGCCCTGGAAACTTAATGGAAATCACTGCTGCATGGCACATCTTCGGCGCGGGCCCTCACTATTCCTCATCAACAGCAGCCTCGACCACGATGCCGGACTCCGCATCACATCCTCGCAGCTCCTTAGAACTGACACATCTCTCCGACTGCACATCGTATCCTCATTGCTGGACTTCACATTGCAAGTCCTATCGATGGGATCCTCAATGACGACGCAGGCCCTTGCATCACAGCCTTGCCTCATCTTGGAAATGACGTATTGCTTCAGCTGCATGACATACCTTCGACACCAGAATTTAAGGTTCTCTTTTCGGTGGATCTAAATGGGTCCCTGTAGCCGGCAATGCACTCCTTTGTGGTCCGTCAGAACTTGTGACTTTGTCTTTGTTTGGCACGGCCTGATACCCACAGTTGGCGCTTTGTGCTTTTCTGCATTATTTTAATTAAAGTCTTTAAAATTACATACCTCCAGTTCTAATGATTGGATACTTGTAGTTTTAGTCTTGTTTTATTTATTGAAAAGTACTTTATTGCTCTAACATAGTGCGTATCTTTTCTTGTCACGTTTTCACTTTCTTTCTGTTTGAAGTGTTGCATAAATACTTTACACGTTGCCTCTCAGATAAGCCTGACTGCTCTGTACCAAGCAACCAGAGAGTTGAGCAATGGTTAAATTAGGGTTGGCTTGTGCCTTACTCTGAAAAAGTTTGTGATTGATGCTTGACCAGGGCTCACACCCCAGTCAACCAACAAACCACGGGGCTTATTTGCAAGCCTCTTGCGCCACATTTGCGTCATTTTAGCATAGGAAAAGTGACGTACTGGTGGCGCAAGGGTCTTGCAAATACCCCCAGATTTTTGCAATTTACAGCTGCACTTACTCAAAGTCCCCTGATGACATTGCAAAGACCACCCGTCATGGTGTGCAGACAGTAAACTGCAAGAAAGATATAACTGTGCTGTCATCTGTCATTCAGGTTGCTCCCATGCATGTTAACTGACAAATGTGTCTCTTTTCTCCACAGTAACCAAGTGAGATGAGTCTAACACAGATGCTTCACCAACATGCCTCACTATCAACGCCAGGAGACAACCCAGACTCCATCAGCCATTTCAGCTACTCACGCCAAGGATGCAGACAAGGAGGTTGTATCCCAGATGCAGGGCGTTATGGTGGTGTTCTACAATAATATCAACATTTAAATATTAATCTGTATTTATACTGATTCCATTAAATTAACTGTCAATATATGATCAGTAAATCCCCACTTCCCCTTGTATACTTTGATGATTGTTTAAAATTTTATGCTGGGTAATTGAACATGTGCAGGTCGATATTCCTGAGTTCAATTTTGAGACATAGAACCTAAAGTGAATGCTCATGTACCACCAAGTCTACATCCAATAGCAAAGCTATCTAGGGCATTTGGATGACCAGTTTTCTTTCCCTGTGGCTCTTATGGGTTGCTAGTCCACAGGTTTTTGCGCCAAGCTCACAAGTACGTCTCTCAAGTATGCAGGACTCAACTGTTCACCCAAACAACTCAGTAGCTACCTACTGATGATTTCTCTGTGCCATAGTCCCACCAAAGTGAAACTTGGCCATATATGCAGGCCCCTGAGTTGAGCTATGTTCCAGACTCAGGCAGAGAGTTATGTCGCTACATGCATAGGGGATTGGCTTGGTGCAGGTCAGCTCTGTCTGAGGAAAATGTGATATTTCCCAGCATGAAGCAGGCCTTACAATCCAGAGCACACATTTGGGTAATCTGAACAACCACCTACAGGAGCAAACTGTACTCATAGTGTACCAAAATACTCTTCCTGGAGAAACCTTGAAATTGCACCAGGAACGACTACAGTTAATGACGCTGGAGAACAGCAGAGCCATGTTTATTAAAAATTGTCTGCCTAAGCCTTCATTCCTTGAGCATTATAAAAGCCGTCTGGCACCACGCCCAACATGTGCACCATGGTGTAGAGGTGTATACATGTTTTTTAGCATAGAATCTGTAATGAAAGCATACTCTTCTAGTACAAAATCCAAAGCCTTGTGGGAGAGGATATGTCATTCAGGCAAGAGCTGCTGGCTTTGGAACTGGGGACCAGGTTCAAGTATCAACATTGATTGATTCAAAATCCTGTAATTCTGGGCACATCACTTACAGCTGTATTATGAGTTTTGTCTTCTTCATCTGGGAATGCCACTGTGGCGGTCCCAGGAAGACTGCCAAGCCAGTGGTGCATCAGCCCGCCATATTCTGAGTTGAATCCAGGGAGGGTAGGAAGTCCGGCAAAAGTGCAACGGCAGCAGTCTGTTAGATTCATACAAGCAGACAACAGCTGTGACAGCGCCTGCTGCATATTCCTGCATGGTGTGGTATGCACCATGTCACGAATGCCACTTTACAGGGGGGCACCACATGTGCATCCCCCACATGCACCCCCATGGCCAGATGTGCCTGGGAGCCCTGTATTTCTGCCACCCTTTTTATGGCGGGCTCCCCACCATGAAATAGGGGGTGGAAAAGCAGGTTGTAATATGCTCGGCTGTGCCGGCATTGGTATCACCAGCATTTACTTCCCTTCTTCATTCCACCACCACCCTGAAATCCTGCGGAGGCAGCTGTCTTGTGGGGTCCGACTGCCATAATCAATCAATCAATCACATAATTTGTAAAGCGCACTACATACCCGTGAGGGTTTCAAGGCACTGGGGGGAGGGGGGGTGCTGCTGCTATTGGTCGAAGAGCCAGGTCTTGAGTTGTCTCCTGAAGGTCAGCAGGTCTTCGGTTTGTCGTAGGTAGTGGGGGAGAGTGTTCCAGGTCCTGGCGGCACGATGGGAGAAGGATCTGCCTCCGGAAGTAGTTCTCTGGATGCGTGGGACCGTGGCCAGAGCCTGGTCAGCGTAGCGGAGTTTCCTGTTGGGTATGTAGAAGGAGAGTCGACTGTTGAGATAGGCTGGGCCGGTTTTGGGGAGTGCCTTGTGTGCGTGGATCAGGAGCTTGAAGGAGATTCTTTTGTCGACGGGGAGCCAGTGCAGGTTCCTCAGGTGGGGGGTGGTGTGGTCGCGGCGTGGGACGTCGAGGATCAGGTGTGCAGAGGCATTCTGGATTCTCTGTAGTCTGCTGATGAGCTTGAATGAGGCTCCGGCGTAGAGGGCGTTTCCGTAGTCGATTCTGCTGCTGACTAGGGCCTGGGTGACTGTTTTCCTCGTGTTTGATGGGATCCATCTGTAGATCTTGCGGAACATGCAGAGGGTGTTGAAACAGGTGGAGGAGACTGCGTTGACTTGTTTGGTCATGGAGAGTTTCGAGTCGAGGATGACTCCCAGGTTGCGTGCGTGGTCGGTGGGGGCCGGGGGGGGACCCCAGTGATGTGGGCCACCAAGAGTCGTCCCATGTGGAGGGTTTGGACCCGAGGATGAGGATTTCCGTCTTGTCAGTGTTCAGTTTGAGGCAGCTGTCCTCCATCCAGTCTGCGACGGCCTTTATTCCCTGGTGGAGGTTGGATTTGGCGGTGAGGGGGTCCTTGGTGAGGCAGAGGATCAGCTGAGTGTCGTTGGCGTAGGAGATTATGTTGAGGTCGTGCTATCGGGCGATGCGTGCTAGTGGTGCTATGTAGACGTTGAATAGCATCGGGCTGAGGCAAGATCCTTGAGGGACTCCGCAGATGATCTCGGAGGCCTCGGATCGGAACGGGGGGAGGCAGACTCTCTGAGTTCCACCGGAGAGGAAGGAGGTGGTCCAGTCCAGGGCCTTGTCTCGGATCCCTGCGTCGTGGAGGCGCGTATGTAGTGTGCGGTGGCAGACAGTGTCGAAGGCGGCGGAGAGGACCAGGAGGATGAGGGCCGCTGTCTCGCCGTTCTCTAGTAGGATCCTGATGTCGTCTGTGGCGGCGATTAGGGCGATCTCAGTGCTGTGGTTGCTGCGGAATCCTGATTGGGACGGGTCCAGGATGTTGTTGTCTTCAAGGTGACGGGTAAGCTGGGTGTTTACTATCTTCTCGATGACCTTTACTGGGAACGGAAGCAGGGAGATGGGTCGGAAGTTCTTGAGGTCGCTCGGAACCGCCTTGGGTTTCTTCAGTAGGGCGTTGATCTCTGCGTGCTTCCAGTTCTCAGGGAAGGTGGCAGTCTTCAAGGAGAGGTTGATGATTTTGTGCAGGTGGGGTGCAATGGAATTGCTGGCTTTGTTGAAGATGTGGTGCGGGAGCGGGTCGGACGGGGATCCGGAGTGGATTGTTCCCATGGTCTTGATTGTGTCCTCGATGCTCACGTTGGCCCAGGCTGTCAGGGTGTCATGGGCGGGTGGGTGGGTGGGTTCGGTACAGTGCGGTCGGCAGGGGTCGTCCGGGGTCTGAAGCTGTTATGAATGTCGGTGATTTTCCGGTGAAAGAAGGCGGCAAGGGAGTCGCACAGGGCTTGCGATGGTGGGATGTCGTTGGCGTTGGAGCTGGGGTTGGAGAGTTCCTTCACGATGGTGAAGAGCTCCTTGCTGTTGTGTGCATTGTTGTCAAGGCGGTCTGTGAAGGAGGTCCTTTTGGCGGTCCTGATGAGGTGGTGGTGGTTGCGGATGGCGTCTTTGTGGGCAGAGCGGCTGTCTGGCATCTTGTCGCTGTGCCATATGTTCACCAGTTTCTGGCAGTTGCGTTTTGAGTCGAGGAGTTCCGGGGTGAACCAGCTGACTTCTGCTGGTGTCTCTGCTGGTGGGATTTTTCAGCGGGGCGATGGTGTTCACGCAGTCATTCATCCAGCGTTCGAGGGTGAGTGCACCCTCATCGGGGTTGGTGGGGTTCGTCGGAGGGTTTAGTGTGAGGCTTTTCTGTAGTTGTTCTTGGGTGATTTTGCCCCAGCAGCAGCGGGGGGTCTGTAGTCTGCGGTGGTGTGTGAGGGGTTTTCGGAAGGAGAAGTGGATGCAGCGGTGGTCTGTCCAGGTGAGTTCGGAGGCGTGGCTGAAGGTGACGTGTGGGCTTGAGGAGAAGATGGCATCTAGCGTGTGGCCGGCGATGTGGGTCGGCGTCGTGACGAGCTGTTTCAGTCCGAGGTTGGCAAAGTTGTCAATCAGGTTGGAGGAGTTGCTGTCGTTGTTGTTAGTTCAGGTTTCCGAGGAGGATGTAGTCGGTGGAGGTCAGTGCGTGCGTGCTGATGAGGTCGGCGATGGAGTCGCAGAATTTAGGCCGGGGTCCTGGCGGTCTGTAGACGAGGGTGCCTCTTAGGGTGGTCTTGGGGTCTGTGTAAATCTGAAAGTGCATGTGTTCGGTGGTGCTGAGGGTGTCGTTGGTGTTTGTTAAGACCCTGATGGTGTTTTTGTGTACGATGGCGATTCCTCCTCCGACCCTGTTGGTGCGGTCTCTGCGGGTGATCTTGTACCCGTCTGGTATGGCTATGGAAATGTCTGGCGAGGAGGTTTCGTTCATCCAGGTCTCGGTTAGGAAGGTGACGTCCGGTGATGCGGTGTCAAGTAGGTCCCAGAGTTCGACGGCGTGTTTGTGTGCAGAGCGGGTGTTGATCATGATGCATCTAAGCTGGTTGGGTTCCGTCGTAGCAGGTGTCTCGGCGCTTTCGCAGTAGGAGAAGCTGCAGTTCCGGCAGGTGAAGGGGCCATGGGTGCACCTCCGGGCGGCCTTGCAGCAGGTGTGGGTCCTTCCTGGGTTAAGAGCGACGAGGGTGTTGGCGTCGTAGTAGAGGCGGCGGTCCTCGTGGCTGCTGCGGGGGCCAGGGGTTCTGGCGCTGGGCGCGGTCCAGGCACGGACGGGCACAGACGGGCTTGTCTTAGGTGCGCCTTAGGCAAGCACAGCGGCCGCCATATATGGGGAGGTGGGGAGGGAGGAGCAGCTGGGAGGAGGGAGGCGAGTGTCGGGTAGAGCAAATGGGCGAGGAGGGGGCGGGGCCGCAGGGGAAGCAGCGGTGGGGACAGGCGAAAGGAGACAGGCACGGGGCACGGACTCAAGAAGGGGGCACAGAAGTCAGCACAAGGGGTACAAAATAAACGGGGGCACAGAAGTCACAGAAGGCACAGAAGTCAGCACAGGGGTACAAAAATAAATGGGGGCACAGAAGTTGGCGACGGGTACAGAATAAAAGGGGCACAGAAGCAAAGCGGGGGGCAGGAGGGCACAGAAGAGGAGCGGGCAGACAGTTACAGGCACACACAACAAAGCGGATACAAACCTAAGGCCACCACTGGCCAACAGGGATGAGGTGCAGGTGGAAGCCTGCGGGTGGTGGAGGGCCTCGACTACAATGGCGGCAGTAGAGGCAGCGGGGATGCAGGCGGAGCTGCTGCGGGGGGGCGCGCCCTACCAGGGAAGGTCAATACAGCGGCCAGACCCATCTGGTGGTGGTGGCCTGACCACCGCCATGAGTACAGCGGTCCCAGGACCACCGTACTTGCAATAAGGCCCTTAATCTCCCTGTGCCTCCCAAAAAAATGTGCCCTTGTGTAATGTAACTGATGCCAGAGTAAAGCTCTTTAATACCATTCAGTTGAGTTTGTGGTATATAAATTCATAGTCACATACTGAAACATTCCATACAAAGTATGTATGCTGTGCAGTGCCATGTATGGAATGGTTTATAGAAATTAAACCATTTCTCCATATTTGTGCCAGTTTATGATGCAAATCTCAGCCTGGCCACCTTTGCAGATCATTGCATTAAAAACGATGGTTACATAGACATATCTGCCCAAGTAACAACCATGCACCTGTCCCTTGACACAATGTGGTACAAAATAGCACAAAGAGCTCTTTTACTGTGAAAAGGACACCTCCCATAGAAAATTACATTTAACACCTTTCCAGCACAAAATATAATTTGCAATAGAAAGCAAATATGCTTGGAAGACTTTGTGCCCCTTTGTCTGACTATGCGTGACTGCACCAGCGCATGGTCTTTGTAACTTACAGCACACCGGATCAGGCTTCACAGTTCAAAGAGTCAATTTTGATGTTGTTCAAGCTTGTTGTATGGTAAATTCTGTAATCTAGTAGAGTAGAGTTAGGGGCAAGGGGAGAGCTGTCAATAGTGCTATCAGTAGGGCAGCACATGCAGTATCCTCGGGGCAAGGTGTTTATAGAGCCCACTGAAAACCACAAATGACAGTGTTTTATGGCCCAACCAACAGACAAAGAGGCATTTTCCTTACCTGCTCCTAAGCCATTGGCACCCACGCTTCACCATTTGTAAGCAGTTTACACAAAGGGGCCGATTCCGATCCTGGAAAAATTTTCCCCGTACGAATCGTATCCGGATTTTTTTCCGTCCGAATCGTACAAGTACCGTACAAACTGGCAAGTACGATTCGCATGGGAAAAAATACATATGAATCGCATTGGGAAAATTCCCCCACACGTCCTCGGGTCGGAAAAAGTGTCCGACACGTCCCCAGACGATTTTACGTACGAATCGGAAAACTGAGGTCCGAGCACGCAAGTACGATCCATCCCGTCCATCCGATTGTACAACCGTATGGAAAAAACACCGCACGGAGCGAACTTCAATAGCAACCATGGAGACATGTGCCCGCATACGTGCCGTCCACCCCCAGCTCCCCGTATGTACGAGCCGTCCCCCCAGCCCCCCCGCAGATGGACACGCCGTCCCCCCAGTCCCCCCCGTGGATGGACGTGCCGTACCCCTAGCCCCCCCGTGGATGGACGCGCCGTACCCCCAGCCCCCCCGCGGATGGACGCGCCGTACCCCCAGCCCCCCGTGTATGTACAGTGCGGACCCCCACCCCACCCCCCGTATGTACGGTGCAGACCCCCACCCCACCCCCCCGTATGTACGGTGCGGACCCCCACCCCACCCCTCGTATGTACGGTGCGGAACCCCACCCCAACCCCCCGTATGTACGGTGCGGACCCCCAGCGCTACGCGCTGGGGTCCGCAACGTACATACGGGGGGTGGGGTGGGGGTATGCACCGTACATACGGGGGTGGGGTGGGAGTACGCTCCGTACATACGGGGGGATGGGGGTATGCTCCGTACATACACGGGGGGGCTGGGGGTACAGTGCGTCCATCCGTGGGGGGGCTAGGGGTAGGCACGTCCATCCGCGGCCTGGGGGGGTGTTCGGCGTGTACATACGGGGGGCTGGGGGGTGTTCGGTGCGTACATACGGGGGGCTGGGGGTGTTCGGCTTGTACATACGGGGGGCTGGGGGGTGTTCGGCGCGTACATACGGGGGGGCTGGGGGGTGTTCGGCTCGTACATACGGGGGGCTGGGGAGGGTACGGCGCGTACCGGGCCCCCAATTCCGCTCGCATCGCGGCGTACTTCACTTTCCCGGCACTTTTTGGGTGCCATAAAAATATTGCCGTCCGGACTGCTGTCGGTTCGAATCGTACTTCCTGGTTCGTGAAACGCAGCCTGAATGCGTCCCGACGTCACGTCGGCGCTGTCCCGGATCACATTGGTATGTATTTTTTCGTCGGTCGGTGTTTTTTACGATTCGTACGGAAATGGTGTTCCCGTGCGAATCGTACTTGCATGTTTGTAATGTTTTTTCCTGGATCGGAATCGGCCCCAAAATGTTTGGAAAATCATTGTCCACCCATCCTTTGTGCCTTTATGAGGGAAATAATTCAGTAGCTCAAGATAGTTCTATTCTTGGAATGCGGTCTCTGCATGCTGTAGTATTTTGCGAGTTAGAAATGACTGAATCATTCAGCTCCTGATAGACTCTGTAGAACTGTGATGTAAGTGTTAGAGTGGAACCCAATGAGGACTAGTTTAGAATGTTGAGTTCGCAGTTGCACACAGATGAATAAAGATGTGTAATACTAAGCTCCAAGTAGGGCATTGTCTTTGGTGGGTACCCAGACTGGTGAGAATGCTACAGCTGGTGACGAGTTAGGGGCTAAGTAACCCAAAGATCAACAATGCTCCCCCAGAGAGGCTGCCATGGTCTAATCAAACTGCTCATGCATGCCACGTGTTTTGCAGTTAACACATGTGAAATCAAAGCACAACACCAGCCACTGTAAAGAAGGTAAAAATAATGTAAGCATTGCAAAAAACCTGCTGGTTAGACCGTACATAAAGGTACTGTGCTGCTACACAAGATACAGTCACACATTACCCAGGGTGTTCCAGCTGATGGCAAATAAAACCAGCTTTTCAAAGATCAGCTCTTGGTGATCACAAATTGCAAGATAACATTACAGTTAGAAAATGGTGAAGACAAAAAGTGCTTCAAGAGACGCCAAAGAATAAAACATTTATTTACTCACCAGAACCTGAGTAAAGTGAGCTGTTATGACCTCAGTGCCATGCATTGCAGTCCAGGCAAAGCACAGGGATAGTGCTTACGTAGCTGGCAACAATCCGAAGTGCCTGAAGATATCTTCTGAACTGTGGAAGGCTGCGCAAATGGAGATGAAGACTGAGTCTGTCTTTCCAAAAGTAATCAAGGATGACCCAGAGGCCAGCAGATCTCAAGACCTTATAGATGGCTCACATGAACAGGTTTAATATGAACAGCTGAGGGTGTCAGAGGGAGCTTCGCCTTCAATGTCAGCCACTCCCAGAAATGCCTACAACCCTGCCACTTTCCTGAAACCACCTCCCCAATCCAATACCAAAAAGCAAAATATTGGTGATAGATGGTCTCCTTCGATAGAGACATTCGATAATTTCATTGATGCACTCAAAGAGACTGATAACAAAAATATTATCAAGTATCTCGAAAATCTTTCTTGTGATGGTTTAAAAGAAGTCATTAAGAAAATAACGCAAACTGTTGAAGAAGCCACATATCATCAGATTAAAGAAGTGTTGAATCTCAGGTTTGATCCAATGCGAAATAATTGATCACAAACGATAAATCTTTAAACAAGAATGTCAGAAAGTTGGTGAAAGCATTGATGAATTTGTGGAGAGATTTGACACACTCATCAGACATTGTAAGTTCAATGTATGATGAGGAAGCTATGCATTTGAGAGTTAGTGGAGTTTGTGATGAATGCTTGTCAGATTCATTTAGAAGATGAATGCTGAGAAAAGTTCTTAGTGTGGAGTGAGTGTTTAATGGCCGCCAGAGCTGAAGAGTGTACTGATAGACATGTTGCTGACATGGAGGTGGAGGTTTCTAGATTGAATGTATTGGACTTGGCCCTTTTGGTAGGTTCACCCCTAAACATTTTGCCTGTCTCCTGGCCTTTTCCCTGATGGATGTGTGTCAGTGGTAATTCCTGTTATGAGAGGAGCAGTGTGATCAAGTCTGGTATGTATGAACTTGTGAGAATAAATGCTGCGCAATGGTGTGTGCAGATTTATGGTGTCTGGTGGAGAAATCCCCCTTTTAGAAGTTGGCATTTCTGTATGCTATGTGTCTGCCTGCCTGATGTGAATTGCATGTCTGGCTTGTGAGTGACAGGAGCTGGGAGGTGTGTGTGGCTCCAGGAGGGGCAGGGTGAGTCAGCGCTAGGCTGAATGGGACACCTGGAGTAAGAGTAGTGGGACGGGTATTCCCGTGACTCCAAATAGGATGGTGCCTGCCCTAGTGAATGCTGGCTTCACCCCCCTGTGGTGTGTCTGATGACGAGCCCCCACCTAACAAAGGGGAAGAGGAGCTTGGAAAACCAAGTGCTCCAAATTCCCCTGAACCAGTTGCATCTGGTTTCCCCATGCCCAGCACTTTAGACAAAGAGAAAGGGTGTATAAAAGAAGGGGCTGTGACCCCATGATGTTGTTCAGGCTGTTCTGTGCTTACTTGGGATGGGGGGAAACACTCTGTCAGGAGGAACCGCCGCGGGACCCATCTGCCGCTTCTTGGTGGTCCTTGCGTGCTGGCCTGCCTGGCTGCACTCTGCTTGGGTGTCCCCAGCCCCAAGGACTTTTTGTTTCTTTGCCTGCTGGATTGCTTGCTCTGTCTTTGCCCTGGACGTTCCTGGGCATAGCACCTCGTGAGCACTGTACGTCTATTGCTCCAGAAGAGAGGGAGGAGCGGGAGGTGTGCAGCGCGCTGCTGCCGTGATCTGAGGGAATCCTGACATGGGTATTCCCCTTCATTACTGGAAAGGCGGGTGCCCACCCCGCGTTGCGGTGTATTTTATTCTGGAAAGGAAGGTGCCCACCCCGTTTCATGACTACTTACAAGCAGGAGCCCACCCCGCATCAGTGCTTAGTTTATGGTGGGAGCCTACCCTGCACTTTGAGCCCGAGAAGGAGAGATCCAGCGCCGCTCGAACAATGCGACACGGAAGACAGGCGTCTGTTGCCTGACATGGGGCGGGGCTACCACAGAGGCCAATTGCGGCCCAGCACCGGCCGGAACACCCAGGTGGGAGCCCACCACGCACTGGGACGTGCACCAAAGAAAAACGGAGTCTTTCTGCTGGTGGGGCTCCCCGTGAGAGAAGGGAGAGCCCCACGTGTGCTGGCAAGCAGGAGAGCCAGAGTCCAGCGGGAGCGCACCCCGCCTTCCTGGTCCTGCCTCGCGAGCCTCGCGTAGAAGTCCCGGGTCCCAGGAGGGGGACCCAGGTGAAGTGAGGAGAGCTGGGGTAGTGTGGCCAAGCGGGACGGTGGAAAGTAGGCACCCAAGTCGAACCGACCCCACAGGACGGGATCGGAGCCCTAGCAGTGACTGTGGGACACCAAGGGGAAGTTGCCAGTACTGTTCCCAGCGGAGTCCAGAGGAGTCCCCGGACAGCTGGTGAGTGGGGGCTCGGGAAGTATCACAAGAGTGCAGGGAGTGCCACCCAAAGTGCCCGTGCTTGGCTCCTTTTCTTTAATGGCGCCGCCGTAGCAGGCCACTGCAATGTTGGGGCCTTTTTTATGTTTAGAGTCCCAGAGTGGGGCTATCAGGGAACTGCGTGCCAGGGCTCATCTTTCTTCAGCTGCCCTGCTTGACAGAGGGCAGCTGCAATGTTGGGGACCAGTTCTTCCCCAGTGCTGGGGTCAGTTTCCTCAGTGGTGCCGCCGTAGCAGGCCACTGCAACATTTGGGCATATTTGTTTAGAGGGCACCTGGAGTGCCCATGCCTACAGAGAGTTTTACAGCTGCCCAGCAATTAGTGGGCAGCTGCAGTGTTTAGGCCTGCATCATTGTGCACTGTTAATGCCAGATATATGCTTATGAGGATGCCCAGTGTTTAGGCAAAGGTTATGGGTTTATGTTTAGGCTGTAATGCGTAATGTGATTATGCTGATGATTTATGCCTAAGGTGATGCCTACAATGATTTATGCCCCGTGATTAGTGCGTAATTTGTTTATGCTAGTGAAGTTTGAGCCTAATGCAATAATGCTGAGGTCATTATGGTACCAGTAGTCACTGGTTGTGGTTTATACTTACCTGTTCTGATGGTTCTGACCATGGTCCGATTGGCCGGGTCCTGTATATAATCCCCTGAGAATATTGCCCATGCCAGTTGGCACAGTGTAAATTGTGATTATGTTTCTATTGTGTTTATGACAATACAAAGGCTATTTTGTTATATAACCATTTGTGGAGTTCCCTTTTGTAGTGTGACTAGTGTGTTGCTTCTGTGAGTGTGTGTTGCGCAAACGCTTTACACATTGCCTCTGAGATAAGCCTGACTGCTCGTGCCAAGCTACCAAGGGGGTGAGCAGGGGTTATCATCAGTGTGTAACTCCCTGACTAGAGTGTTTCTGCCTGGCTTAGGCGCAAGCCCTAGCCAACCAGAAATCCCATTTCTAACAGAATCCATCATGCGTGTGAAAAGTAAGCAAAAACAAAAGACTGAAGGACACAAAGTGAAGTCTACACATAAAAAAAGGTATGTGTTAGATGTAGATTTTCATTTCCAAACAAAGGTAAGTGTCCCGCTTTTGGACAGATATGTAAAGGCTGTGGGAACGAGAACCATTTTGTGATGTGATGTTTTGCAAAGCAAAGGAAAAAGTAAGCATGTCACGGCGCAAAGACAAAATGGCTGCCAGGACATTCCTGAAGTACTATTCGACGCACACCCACAGGGCCAAGCGGCAACATCAGTTATTTCTAATTGACACTGAACGAAGTCCATCATCATCTAAATCTTCGCCAAACAGTTCTACTGTATTAGTATTAAATGAAAGTGAAGAAAATGACTGTGTCATGTCAATGTTTGTCTCAGAAAAGCATGCATATGTTGGCTTAGCCACTTGTTTAGAAAAATGTCAGTCAAAGAAAAATCAACATGCCAAAGCACCAAAGTCATTTAAACATTGTCTGAAGATTACACTGGAAGTAAATGGTTTTTTAATGCCTTTCATTATTAACAGTGGTGCATCCATAAACATTATGCCTGGAGAGAAATATAATGCATTATCTCTATTGCTGCAGCCTACACCATAGAAGACTAAGTGTATGCATGTGCTGCATTGATGCCCTTAAAAGGTTCGTTTGTAGTGAAGTCTCACACAGCCTGTCATGAATGTGTTCAATTACAGCTATTACATAATGTTTTTCAGAGCTACACAAAAAGAATATTAGAACGCTCTTACACAAGTATGTTGTTTACTTGCTGAAGCAGGTTTGACTTTGAATGCAGACAAGTGTGAGTTCCATAAGACAAAGCTAAAATTCTTTGGCCACATCTTTTCTGATGGGATAGGACACCAGATCCTGCTAAAGTTCAAGCACCGTCAAATGCTGACCCCCCACAAGATATTTCTATGGTGTGTTAATTTCTTGGAATCACCAGTATCTCATTGGTATGTGATTTCTGGATCCAAGAGAATGTGGGGCCAAAACGGATCACTTTGGTGTGTTTTGTCATAGTACAGACACTACATGACCCACATGGGTAGTGGCCTGATATTAGGGGGAAACCCCAGAGTTTGTGTTGGGGTGCAGTTGAATTGGCCTTGGGTCTAGTGTGTACAATGGTGTCCTTAAGAATATTTGTTCACTTGAAAGCAAAGTGTGGTGGAGCTAGTGTTAGGGACACAGTGTGGAGAAATACTTATATGGCCGCATTGTTGGAGCCACACATACACATATGCATAAGAGTGAGATCTTCACTTGCTTCACTTCATACACCTCCCACTCCAACAAGATACAGAAAATTATCAAGAGACATTGACCTATACTCCACACTGGGTCCCTGACACTTGCTCCAGCTAGCTTTGCTTTCAAGCAAACAAATAGTCTTAAGGACACCATTGTACACAATACTAAGCTCAGTGTGTGGAGTAGTCATTGGCAGGCACCCAGGCTATGGAGGATGCTACACATGCTTTATAAATATCTGAGCTCAGCAATTCGAGCCCTGACCAAGCAATGCAGGGAAGCACAAAGTTGGCACAAATCATTAGCAGGGACTTGCTTTTCTGAGAAAGAGGAATTTTGCTAGAGGCCAGATGATTGTTGATCTGAATTATATATGAAGGAAGACCACACGCAGTAACTTCAAAACTCTTAATGTCAAAGACACAGCTCTTGAGGGTGCATCTTTATAAGACCACTCTCCCACCTGGGATTGAACAAAATGCTGTCAGTACCCACATTATAACCCTCCAAGAGCAAATATCATGCTGATCAATGGACCTTGCCTTCTGCTTCAACATACAACAAGCTTGCTCCAAACTGCAGCTCATGCTTTTGCTTTTTATGGTTTTGCACAGCATTATTGCTAACGAACGAATCAGTGACCATCTCCTGCTTAGGAAAACTTTGCTCCATCCTGACCTCTTGGTATGAAAACAACATTAATTGGCAGATCCCTATTCCTCACTTGCTCGCTATTTCCCTCGAGCCCCACCTTCATTGATTCTGCACAATCCTGAGACATTTTCTTGCATATCTTTCTGCTGCCATACACATTACAATTCCCACTGTTACTAAGTTTTCTTGAAGCCTACCAATAGGGCCTGTTCAATGCATAATCCTATTTGTATTTTAATATAGATATTATGGCCTACTCTTGAAAAATAAAATTTTGTGATTTTAACGTTTCATTATTTTGCGAATCACTTGTGCATAGAGATGTGATTCTCAATCCCCACCACCTCTTGCAGGGTTCACTTTTTAGGTTAGCAGTGTTTTTAATGGGATAATCAAATGTATCCTAGGTAAATAAAGGTAAGACTTACGGCTATATTTAGACTTTAGCCAAATGTACTCTCTCAAAAACGTGAAGGATATCCTATCTGCCTTATTATCAGTGCATTATGTCTTAATGCATTTGTAATAAGGCTGACGGTATATTCAGGATGATTGTAATGGAGTACCCATCCGCCAATCTCTGCATCAAGCACTTTAGCTTTGCTTGGTTTATGAGTAGGTGAGATTAGCTGTTGTGGCACCTCAAGTATAACGCATTAGGGGGAATATTATCAAGCCAGGCGATAAAATTATCGCGACTTTAGCGGCATAAAACTGCCGCTAAAACAGCGATAATGGGCTTGATAATATGCCCTATGGAATTCCAATTGAAGCCCATGTTAGACGTCCTTCACATTTAACATGGGCTTCAGTTGGAATTCCATAGAGCATATTATCAAGCCCATTTTCTGCCGCTAAAGCGGCGATAATTTTATCGCCTGGCTTGATAATATGCCTCTAGGTTCTGCCACGCTCTGTTTAACAGAACATAGACAAGTGTGACATCTTCATATGTGAAACAATAAACAGTACAGCGGCGCGATCCAGTTTGAAAACAAAAAAAAAATTGTGAGACATTTGCTTGGCAGATTGAAATCAGAGAGCTGAGAACGGCATTTCTACATGCAGAGGCAAATTTTCCACATCATTCGGATCAGGAGCCACGCACAAAATAAGTCCAAGTTATCCTGTGCTTAATTTGAGCCTGGGGTTTCCAGTGTTCGTCACCAGCACTTAATTGTCAGCACCGAATCTAGTAACAGTCCACCACATGGTGGCACTGTCTGAGCACAACAACTGTGTTTATCAAGTCAAATCGCATTGAAAATGAATAATACTAGCACCTCATGCCATTAGTGTACCTGTGTGTGGCCTGAAATAGTGTGACTTGTCACACTTGTAGGAGTGCGACGGTTGGGTGCTATGTTAGTACTGCCATTGGCAGCACTGGCAGGGGCAATGTGTGGTGCAGGCTGCTGTGGCCTTCAGGGAAGTTCCCTGGCATGTAATGTTTTACAAATTATACACTGAAGTTATGCTAGCGCTGTGTTGGCTGAGCTCAAGACTTACACTTAGAAAGGTGCTGGGATAAAGTGGTTTATCAATCAGTAACTGAACATTTGCAACACATTTGGAAAAATAAATAGTTTAAGACCGAAAACAAGTTATGACATTTTGGCCACTAAAATGATGACCTAACTGTCAGAGGACATAGAGGTAACACTCCATCAATCCCCATCAGTGTGATCTGCTGTAGGATATATACTCTGACATGTGGTGTAATGAGCATTTAGATTGTGTAATCCTGGATAAAAGAAGACTGATTCACATAGAGTTTGCTATGAATTGGCATGCTGTACACTTTTAGGTTTCTTTTAATCTTGAATTTATGAGTGAGCCAGGAGTAGTACAAGAGCACACCATGGACAAATATTGGTAAATTGGTCCGATGGGCTTTTGTCAAGCCAACATGGTTATTCAGAAAGCCTCCAAGTCAGAGGAATGTGCACATTCCTGCCTTATTGAAATACCTTTCACACTATGCATGTCTTGAAAGCTAGTATCTTTAAGAAAACATCTAGCCAAAGTAAAATCAGACTCAAAATTATCAGCTGCAAATATGCAGCTTTCAAATTTGAGGTAAATAGTTGGCACCACTAGCCAGTTCTTGGTATTTCTTAACAAAGTCAGTGTCAAACATTAGATCGTTAGCTCTCTTTGTCCATGTGCTGACAGGTCCATTCACAGTGTAAAATATTTATTTAATTTCAAAACAGTAATAAAGTCAAAACACCAACAACAATCATCTGGTTGTGCTTGACTGGTACTTAGGTGCAACTTAAGGCCGACTGCGATGGAGCACAGGTTGGATACGAAAACCAAAATATACCCATTCAGAAGGTTTACATTCAGGCTTAGTCTATGGAATGCAAATCAAAAATTGCTGAAGAGGGCTTCATGTTGTCAGATAGATGTTGGACAAAGTCTCAATGAAGCTGATGCAATTTGGTGGGAAAGCTCTGAGCAGGAGAAATTCGAATTTTGTGCCAATGGAACGTCCATCATTGGCCACATACTTTTGGATCCTTTGGCTGGTGAAAATTTCTACCTTAAGACAAAGTTCTTTTTTTGGAGCTGGGATTCTTACAGCAGCTTGTAATTGAATAGGACTCTACAAGGCCAAATACCTTCTCTGTGAGTTCTCGCTGAATCCAATATGCTGCTGTGAAAAAGCCCAGAGTGGGAGCAACCTGAATCTTTGGCCCAGTAACAACGCACCTTTGTTGGAGAAACTTGGCAGATTGGTACCGGTCCTCCAGAGGTCTTTGATACCCAAACATTTCTCAGTCCCAGGTTTCATGAAGGGTTGAGAGGAGTACAGCTTCCTGTGAGTGGGGAACCTACTGGCCACTCTCCAACCCAGGGTGTAAAAGATTCCCAGGGCTAACCCTGCTAACTCTTACAACACTTCTTGTGTGTCTTACTGTTAACAGTGCCACAGTGCCCTTTCTACCTAAATCTAAAATGGTAAAACAATTCTCCCCTTGTGCAGAGCATGTGTGCCCCCCAGGAGTCATGGCAAGGTAAATGAACACTCCTCCTCAGAGGTCACTCTAAACCAGTTTTAGGGGTAGCTAGTCTTCCCCTGGCATTGGTGCCTCCCTGACAGTGATGGCTCCTCTTTTAAGGCAGAGGGGCATTGCCCCACTGCTTTTCAACACTATAAAAAATTAAAAGTAAAATGATAATAACTTGATGTTATTGCCATTTTATTTTCCCCTGTTGAGGCAGTTTTGTAGTGCGAGGCTGGGTTGCTACGCTCACAGAGCAGGGGGAGGAGTGTTGCGCATTCTGTAAGTGTGCATGACAGTTTGGCCAGCAGTCTTGGGCCGGCCAAACTGTCATGTGCACTTAGCATTTTCTCCAGGGTGGAGTATATGCACAGGCTCATAGTACGAGCACAGAACCATTGTGCTCAGACAAATCACAACGCTGCTAACAGCTGCGTCGTGACTGGCTTAGGGGAGCCTGTATGCTTCCAGCTTCCATTCCGATCGGACACAGAGAGACGACAGAGGAGAGACGAGTTAAGTTTATGTTTATTTTTACACACCCCCAACACCCCGATACCCCCAATCTGTGCCAGCCTCCGCTTCTGCCTGACTGGAGGAATGCCGTAGGGCTCTGTTCCTGTGTCAGCTAACATTTTCCTGTGACATGGCATGCCTCATTCAGGTTAGTGAAGTTCCTGAGCACAGCCCGGATGGCCATACGTCAGAGGACCAGCACATTTTCCCACACCCAAGGATTTTGGCACAGCCCTGGGGCAAGTTCACAACTCATTAAGGCAGCTATTCGGCTCCTAAGAGACATTTTGAACTCATGTAAATGGGCCTCTAGAGTTATTAGACAGGGAAAAGATAACTTTCTAAAAGTTATTTATTACAAATAAATCGTCATCAGTGAATTGGGCTTGTAATCAATATTTCAAAAAGCCCAAGAGTGAAATTTATTTGTGCTTTCTAGCTGAAGATAACTTTATTGAATTTAAGCGTATTGTATTCCAGAATTTTCCCAAGGAACTGCCAATCTGGTTACAGTGAACATAGCCTCTGCTGCCTTTTCACTGAAAGGACATGTTAACAGTAAACTTTACATGAACTACTTTTAAAACCTGCCCTATAGGTAGTACAGTCTGTCTAGGTGTGACGTGTTCATATTTAAAGTGAAGGTTTAGGCCTGTCAAAAGGTGTTATTTTGACAGGCCGAATTGCAATGTTGAAACTGGCAAAGTCAGGCTACAATGGTAGGCCTGATGCCATGATTTACACTGTCACTATAGTGAATGGCACACTCGATGCCACAGTACACTAGCTACTAGCTACATTTAACTTAGAGACCATTGGTACACCTTTGTCTCATATACTAGGAATTTATAGGTGAGTTAAATATGTAAGTTTCAATTAGGAGCATGTCAATTTCATCATGTTGCAAAGGGGGAGGACAGGAACTTTACAATCGCTTTGCAGTGGTAAAGTGCACATAGTCTACAGCCAGCAAAACAGTCATAGCACAAATATGGAAAAACACATCACGCAAATGATGGCCCTTTTCAATAATCTGTAAAGCTGATCTCTCTTTTATATGCTTCATGAACAGTTGTTCTTCAATCTGCCAATGCATGCAAACAGTATTTGATCATGCCTGAGTGTGCATGTACTAGTACAATAAAGCCAGAAGTATTGTCTTTGCCAATGCTTGCTATATTGTCACTGATCCTACATAAGTATTCCATACACTAGTGGCTTGTAGAGGAATTGCAGTCCTAAGTAATTCTTTATCCATTTCTTGTTCCTATTGCACAAAACCATCACACAATACACATAGGTGTGGTTGGATAGCAACAGTGCAAGCTTTGTTTGTGACTCATAACTCCATACCATACCTCGTTCAGTCAGTGAAACTGCCAAATGGTGAAACACTAATTCAGTTTTGATGATCAATAATTCTCACAGAATTCTTAGTATGTAAACTTTTATTTCCCATTATATGGAATATCATGTATGGGCTTTGCCAGTAATGTGTACATAAGCAGGCTTACATTCCTAGTCTTGTGCAATAATTATTTAATAAAAAGAAATCATCATATTCATGTACATACACTTCGTTCCTCCACATGGTTTTTGAAACCATAGTGTCCCTTATGCCTGATGTTCTCCCTCCAACAATGAGAACTTAGGCAGAGGACATTAGCTGCCATAGTCTTGGATTTCTATATACCAGCTTTGTTCTTGTCATAGTGAGGCATAATCATACTTGGGATTTGAAGAATCCAGTACCTGCTGAACTGGGGAGGAAAAACACACTTCTCACAAAGAGAAATATTTAGATTTCATTATAGAGACCCTAGAGGGGCATAATCCCACAATAGAGATACTTTTCCAAGCATATTTTCCATCAGTAGGGGCAGTGACTATTCCTCCCTTCCTAGTGGTACATGCCCAAGTTGTGCCATAGACCAACTCAGTAGTAGAACAATTCATATGAGTAATGGCATGTGAGGATCTTTGAGGGCCATCCTTCCACAGTCACTAAGGTTCCATCGAAATATAAGCTTTAACTTGAGTTAATGTTTTGGGAAACATGAGGCATCTGTCATGGCTGCTGGGAGAATTTCTCTTCATGCCTGATTCTCACACACGTAATACCTACACAGAAAACAGCAAATCTGGGTTATAGAAGCACCTTCCCATCTTCTCTGACTTGCACTACTAGAGGACGAGCAGTAACAATGGTGCCACTGGGGAATATGGGTGGTGATTGCTTAGACTTGGCCTTCTGTGAGGTTGTCCAGCCCTTGGGTCTTAAGAGGTTTAGTCAATCCTACAGGAAGAGTCCCGGCATGTATCACGTGTTGCTTGTCCTCCTTAATGAATATATAAATTTTTTTCTACCACTCATATCAAAGTGAGTTGGTCAAAACCCTGCAGAAATGTCCTCAAAGCAGCTCAAACTTAAACACAGCAATCCTAGAGTTGTATACAACAAGTGACATCTTGGGACCCATCCTGAACATAGTGAACTCTTTAAACAGTCACTCCCTTACAGGAATACAACAATCATGTCACCCCAGACCCTGTCTCTCATTCTGGTTCTGACCACCGCCATGCTCCAATACTTCATCCTTTCTACCTGATGAGAGACACTCTTCTGCTGCCTTTTAAGCCAATCATAGGTGGTTTATCAGCCACCACGTCTGTCCAAGTACTACAAACCAATACAGCTATATAACACCACATTGAGTTTTTCATTCACACATTAAAATGATCCAGTCAGAGCACTTTGTCAGCGTAGCTAAGAACAAACCATGGAAAACAATGTGCGACCAAAATGTTTTAATGAATGCAGCACCTTTTCTCTTCAAACCCTTTATGTGTGTGGCCAGCCCTTCTATGTTGAGTCTCTACTCTCTCATTCGGAGCAAAAATATAACCTGGTGGGTTCTGCATTCCCAGAGTCACACTAAGTCCTTGGACTTGAGTTCTATAGTAGTTTCAAAGCCACTGTTGCCACACTGCATAGGCATCGCAAGCCCGTCCACAAAAAATCAAAATGTAGCTCCTTGACCAGGTCCCCTTGAAGTGCATAATCCGATTGTTATCTAAAGAAACTGCCTACCAAGCAGGCCTCAAATTTACTTCATTGATATCACAACAGCACACTTCACACACTGAAGAGGTATCCCCAAGCTGTTAGCTTGTATACCTTTGTGGCTACTAATGACTCAAGCTCAACCCTCTAAATTTCTTCAGCTTCTTAATCTCAAAAAACCGAGAAGACAAACAGCAAACAAGCATATTCAGAAAGAAAAAAAACAGGCAAAATTGCTACGACATGGCACAACTTATTTATTTTTTGCCTTGGTTCAGATCCATGGCAAGAAGATTCCAAATCACAACTTTTCTGTATTACCCTATTCAACAGGGCCAATTGACTATTTCATGGATCAGACGTGAATTGGCTAAGTTCCAGGGAATCACTTTTCAAGAAACACATATGTATGTTCAAATTTCTTTTGTTCACAGCAAACCAATAGGTTGCCCATAATTCCATTCTAGCTGCAGTTTAAGTATGCTTGTGAACCTCAAGATTGCCTTTAAGTACTTCACTGTTCACCAGTGTTTGTATATGGTTAGGCCAGAGTGACTGATGCCATACAATATGCACACAGCATTCCTGATATCATGTGTGAGGTCCAGAGGTGTGGTGCTTCCATGAGTCAGAAGCTGCTGTTCTATTTTGCAACTTACCAAGGTCTTTTTTTGTTTAACCACAAAAGAGCTGCTCCTAAAGTGATAACCACTATAAGGTTTGAGTTATATTGTGAGTGGGGACATCTCTCAAAAAGTAACGGACTGGTCTCACACACCACCTGGTGTCATGCTTCATCATTGACCAGTCCTCACCCTCTAAAATCTTGGTTTGATAGAGGGTGGGCATACACTCTCCCTTAGGACCCGCGGGGACAGGGCCGGCGGGTGACCATGGGACACGACCACCCGGTCATCAGAGATCATCCAGTGGGGGAGAGACGAGAGCCACCGCACTGCTCCCTGCACCCCCTTTCATCTCTGAGCACGGGCTAGACCGCGCCACCAGTTCAGCGCTCCTAATTCACCATCAGGCCTCCACCATTGCCGCCAGCAGCACCGCATACTACCCCGCTGCGGCGACCGCCTCTTGCTCTCCTCCTGGACAAGACGACCAAAGCCATAACGCTGCGGCCCTTACCAACATCATACCCAGCACTTGGTGTTCCTAATCGGCATCGCGGCCCTGCAGGGAGCTCTGTAGACGCCACAAAACATCACTGATAGCCACCTTACTCCTTTCCAATTGGGCAATAGCACTGTGTGTACACCCCATAAAGGCCCCTCCGCCATATTCCTCCAACTGCCTGGGGCTACGTGCATCTCATCTGTTCGATCCCGGGGCGGTGACCCCTGATTCCCACCTTTCAGGGCCTGGGTATTTCCCACAAACTGTGACACACCTGACTCAGCCTTCACTGAGTGGTGCACGCTGGGGGCTCCCTGCTGCTGCTTCTCCTGTGACATCATGGTGCGGCATAGGCCGCAAGGATCACAAACAGAAGACACTTCCTTTTGAAAAACTAGTTGACACGGCCCTAGAGGGTGGTTCCGGCATGGTGGCAGGCGGGCACGATACAGAGCAACCAGAGGACCCCTCTGCCCAATCCAAAATGCTGCTTCAAGAGATGAGAGCAGGCTTTCGTGCTCTAGATGGTCAATTTGACGTCCTTGACAAGAGTCTTGCAGACATGGGGGCTATAATTCAGGCAAAACCAAAGGGGATGATGGACGGAGTGTTTACCATTGCAAGCACTCACCCCCAGTCAACTGATCTGGGTTTAATCCATCATCATTCTTAAGCTCACTCCACCACCCCAGTACAGACATGGCAGATATGCAAATCAGTCTGACCCTGTGCCTCATCGGAACAGTCCAGCCCGAACTGCCAAGCCATGTCTTCCCTGGACCGGAAACAAGCATCCTGGGACCGTTTTCTGGCTAATTAGCCATCATCAGCCAGGCTAGTTTGAATCCAGTGGCAAAGTGAGCAAGGGATCCACATCTGGGCATACCCTGCCAACTTAGGGCGTACAAAGCAAAACCAAAGGGGATGCTATAATTCAGGTTCACGAACGATGCCTGGATGTCGCGGAGGCCTGCATATCGGACATTGAAGATGGCACTGCCCAATCCCTCAAAAGGCTGGAGCGCGGGGCGTGGCTAGCAGTCAACGAAGATGGCCGCAGCCTGAGAGAGCTCTGGGGCCGGTGGAGTCTCTCCCTAACTATCCTGTCTATAATCCATCGCCTGGTCGATGTCTGACTCCAGAAATGAAGACCGGAGTACTGCGGTGAAGATCGCTGTTGGTTTCCGCATACCACGAAGCACCGGTGAGCAGAAACGCCATGAGAGAGGTCCGTGGCCTGGAAGAGCCGGGAACTTGCGTGGCGGCGCCCAGCGGCGACTCTGGAGAACGCCGGAAGCCCAGAGGTGAGCCGGGCGGTGGGGGTCCCGCCGCGGTGGTGGCGCTGCCTTAACGTGGGGCCTCATAGTTCAGCCGCTGAAGGGCGGAGGCGCCCTGTTGCAGATGTGCTCAAAGACGATGTCGGGCCCCGTCTGGAGCGAGAAGGAGCTCCGATGAACGAAAGGGACAGCAATCCCTGCGGTGGTATACAACGCGGGCCGTCCGCGGCCTGGGACAGGCGGGGGCCCATCTGCAACGCGGGAGCGGCGCTGGTACCGGGAGCACAGGAGCAGTGCAGTGGCACACAGACGCGCGCCCGCGAGGCAGCGTGAGGATCCTAATTGACAATTAAATATACACGAAGGCTGTGGCTAACTGCAGACAGCACGAACATGAAGGAAATGGCGGCGGGGCTTATGAAATAGTGACCTGCCCTTTTGAAGCCCATGTTGTGCCAGCAGAACTGTGCTCTCCCAGGGAGTGATGATGCCACCCTGAGCTCAGTGATAACGTCATAGCCTACCTGGGGTTGCGGAGCGGTTGGATTGATATCAGTCCAGGCCCTGCCTCCATTCCATACCGGAGAGTCTTACGGTGAGGACGGACACCACCAAGAACCATATCACCCAACAGCTACAGGCGGTAGGGAAAACCAAAAGGCCGTGCTCGACCGGAACCGCGCAGTCAGGCAGCGGTATTTACCCCCTGCCTAGAGACAGCTTCCTGGACGGCACTAAGTCCTCCTATCATGATTGGTAAAGGCCAACGCGCACTGCAGCAAAGCAAGCTGGAAAAATACGCCTACCGAAGTGTCCAGGCCACTGACACGGGGGCACAAAAGAGTAGCAACGATGGTGTCCAGTCCGAGGCCTCCAAGGAAGTAACTTTGCAGGACATAATGTTCACACTGACCCAAATGCAGGCCTTGATAGGAACTATATCCACGGACATCTCTCTGCTAAGGGCGGACGTTTCCAAAATAAGTACCCGGTTGACAGAAGTGGAGTCCACGACGGCGACACTCTCATCGGATACAGCGGTGCTACAGCATCAAGTTCATAAACTAGAGCAGGCACAAAAACATACGGAAGCCAAGCTGGATGATCAAGAAGGGTGCTCTAGGCGCAACAACGTTCGCCTGGTGGGAGTGCCGGAAAGCGGTCCGGGCCTTGACTTATTCGTGGAAGACTGCTCAAGACCAAGCTGCAGCCCCGAGGAATGTCTAATTTTTTCTCGGTGGAACGTGCGCAGCGGGTACATGGTGGAAGACCGCAGCCGGGCGCGCCACCCAGACCTATACTAGCCCGCATTTTCAACTTCCGAGACCGCAACACAATCCTGCAGGCGGCCCGCGTGGCACCTCCCATCCAGGTGGACAACAGCACAGTGATGATGTATCCAGACTTTACGGCGATTGTCACAAAGTAAAGAAGAGACTTCACAGAAGTGAAAAAGGAACTGCGAAGTCGCGACCTGAAATATGCCATGCTCTTCCCGGCAAAATTTAGAGTGTAGGCGGAGGGAAAGACGTGGTTCTTTGCATCCCCACAGGAGGCCCAGGATTGGCTTGAAGGATGGAAGAAGCCCGGAGGGACCAACCGACAAGGGCGCAGAAATAGAAGGGCATCTGGGGGATCGGATGCCTCAGGGGTGCGAAACGCGGCGGCAACAGTGGAAAGGGCATCGCCAAACAGGTCGGAAAACTTAGACCGGGACTGATTCTGTCAAGATAATGGACTGTCACTGGGCTGTTGGCCAGGAGGACAGGGCCCGAGTGGTTTTCTTGTGGTGGTTAGGAGATGAAGAGGACATGGCCTTGGCCAAGTGAGACATGGATATCTATAATTCGGTCCACGTACTGCCGGGACTGAAAGTTACCGCATGGAGTGGTCGGCGACATGCAGACATGATTGACCTAAGGGAGACCCGAAATGGTCGGTCGTAGCTCTCCCCCTTCACACAAGTACATGGTTTGGGGAATAAAGCAGTCTGCTAAGTTGGGGAGGCGGGTAGTTCAAAGTCCACTAGGCAGGGAAGCAGGGAGGTGGGAGGGGGGTAGGGTTCAGTTAATGGGGTTAGAGTTAGGGTTTGTAATGAAGCACATACCACAAGTAGATTGCACCCGTTCCAAAAACAAGACACATATGGTTCCTGGGCTTTTGCCACAAAGTATACTGTGTACCTCAAAGACGCGGTTAGGTCACGCATGACAGCAACACAGCACAAGATTTATGAAACCGGCGATAAGGCCGGTAAACTCCTGGCATGGCTCGATAAGCGAGAGGCGGGTAAGAAATGTATAGCTCAGCTCCGTACACTTGATGGACGAGTAGTAACGGACCCATGTACAATAGTGTGCACGTTAGCGCGACATTTCCAACAAGTTTATACATCGCCATCCACTATGACCATGGAAGAGGCAGAGTCATATATTAGAGATATTGCTATGCCCAAACTTACGCCTGAGGTGGCCCTTCAACTCGAAGCTGATCTTATGGTTGCAGAGTTGCAATTGGTGATCGGTTCGCTGCAATCTGGGAAGGCGGTGGGGCCTAATGGTATACCTGTAGAATTAAACAAAAGAACGGCAGGAACAATTGCCCCACACCTGCTTATTATGTATTGCAACAGCCTACAAAGCTGTGAGCTCCCATTAGATCAGCGACTGATCACTATAGTGGAGATCCCAAAACATGGAACTTCCACCGAGGAGTGTACCTCGTATCGTCCCATATCCTTAATCAATGCGGAGGCAAAAATTCTAAAGAAACTCCTTGCGTTGCGACTTGCGCCACACCTTGGGGTGCTGATACATCCAGACCAGTCAGGCTTCATGCCGGGCAGAAGTACAGCATTAAACTTAAGACGCCTACATGGAGTGATGGTCCGCATACCACATATGCAAGAGCCAGTAGTTATCCTCTCCCTGGATGCTCGAATGGCGTTCTATATGGTGGAGTGGCCCTTCCTTTTTGCTGTGCTTACTCATCTGGGCTTCGGTCCTAAATCTTGTGCGTGGATACGCTTGCTGTAGACTAACCCGGTGGCACAAGTGACGGCAAATGGTCACATTTCAAGGGACATTCCACTCTCCCGTGGCACAAACCAAGGCTGCCCACTGTCGCCACTGTTGTTTGCTCTGGTACTGGAGCCTCTGACGGCATGGATCAGATGGGAGCCGATGATTCGGGGACTCTGATGGAGGCGCTCCTCAACATATATGAACTTTTTGGTCAGGCGTCTGGGTACACCATAAATTGGTCTAAGTCTGTCTTATTTATTTTATGTGGCCCGCCACCTCAGCTCCCCAGGGATTGCCCACTACAAGTCGCAGATGGCACATTTAAATATTTGGGAAACTATATAACTGCAAGTTGGGATGACTTCTATAAGTTGAATCTCATGCCTCCTCTGGAGCATCTCAAACGAGATGTGATACATTGGGGCACATTGCCGTTGACACTCCTGGGAAAGGCGGCGCTTTTCAAAATGATGGCGCTCCCTCGATTCCTGCACGCACTGGAAAATGCACCATTCCTGGTACCTCCATGCTACTTCAAAGCGATAGAGGCGCAGTTCTCCAGTTTGCTATGGGGGAACAAACCGGCACGCATTGCACAGGGCAAATTGATTAAGGGATGGTATGACGGGGGAATTGCGCGTCCAAATATACAGTTATACTATTGGGCAGCACAATTAAAGATTATCAATCAGTGGATACACGCCCCGCAAACAGATAGACATGAACTTGGGGCAGAAGGTATGATGTCGGTGCTGTATAACGAGAGACGACCCCCCTCTTTGCTTGGACCCACAAAACACACAATCACTCTATGGCAAAAGGCGCATGCTAAATTAGGCTGGCGGGGAGTCATAACCCAACTTACTCCATTATGGGATACCAAACGGTCAGGGCGACTCAAGAACAGTAAGGGATTTGCTCAATGGGATGCAATTGGCATCTCCACGGTAGGTGACATGTGGAGCAAAGGGGAAATAATCCCATTCAAACGTCTTCAGGAACAATATGAGCTGGCGCCCTCAGAAAGGTTTCGCTATCTACAGGTCAAACACGCGCTACAAGCCGCCTTGCCAGCAGGTACCAGAGTCCCAGAAGCTACCCCATTAAAAGATAGATTACGTACAGATCATATGCAAAGGCGAGCTACTTCTTTCACTTACCGAAAACTAGTCAATAACTTACCGGACCCCACTGAGGCACTCAAGGGAAAGTGGGCCCGAGATGTCGAAGAACTTGATGACACTGACTGGCAAGACGCAACGGCATCTCCGCGGGAGGTGGGCATATCCTCGAGGCTTAGGTTGGTACAGCTTAAAATATTGCATCGTACTTATTATACCAGAGTCACCCTCTGTAGAATAGGGAAAGCTTCCCATCCGTATTGCTTGAGGCGCAGTGGGAATGAGGGGACCTTTTTTCATACACTAGGGCAATGTCCAAGAATTACGGAATACTGGGTCAGGGTATGAGGACAATATGACAGGTGGAGGAGGTGTCACTTATGCCAGAGCCCAAGAGTTGCCTGCTAAACGTTTGGGGACCAAATGATCTTACGCTTCAGGCACAGGAATGGGTTACACTAGGAATAATGGTTGCAAAGCGGAACATCGCGCAAAGATGGGGTTCGGAGGAGGATACCGACGATCACAGCTTGGTGTAAAGACATGGACGCAGCCATGCTAACTGAAAAAACAGTGTACAGTAACCAAGGGTGTCCGCGCAAATGGAATAAATTGTGGGGGGCATGGCATACATTTCGGGGATACATTTGTGAACCTCCCAATATGCAGTCGGGGAGACGTGTAATGTTACTGAAGGATGGGGTTTATATGATGATACCAGACGGAATGTTGAAATAACATATTTAATGGAATGTAATTTTACTTTACATTGGTGGAATGGGATGTGCGTAATTGATTGTACTGATAAAAATAAAAAAATGTGTTAAAAAAAAAAAAGCCTGGAGCGCGTGGAAGTATCCTTAAAGACGTGGCCATTAAAAATGAAGATCTTGAAGTGCGCAATAGGGGTAACAACATTTGCACTTTGTGTGTTCTGGAATCCACCACCACTGGCTGTCTGGACACTTTTGTAGAATCTCTGTTGGCTGACATGTTCGGGAGAGACTCCTTCACTCCAATATTTGTGGTAGAGTGGGCCCACCGCTCACTGGGGCTGCTGCCAAATCCGGGGTGCCTTCCAAGGCCTATCATTGCACGAGTCATCAATTATCGGGACCGTGACACCGATCTGTGCCTTGTGAGGGAACGGGGTGACACCATTTGGCAGGGCTCCAAGATATCGCTGTATCCTGACTTCACTATCATGGTACAGGAGGCCCGCCGCAGCCCGCAAGTACACTGGAGTCAAATTCCCCCTCAAGAACCTTTGTTTAAAATATGGCATGTTATACCCCTCTAGAATGAGGGTGGATATAAATGGTAAGACCTGCATATTCAAGAACCCAACGGAAATTCAGGAATTTTGTTACACATACAGATGGAACAATCAGACAGTTGCAGATGGTGGCGGGGGACTATTGTTATTGCATAAATGTTGTTGGATTTTCATGAGACTGTTCACTGTTATGGATAATGTTCACTTGAGATCAACATCATCTGTCATTCATGCCACAACTTCCAGATGGCCCAGTTAGGTAAAGTAGTTGGTCCCTCCGGCCTCTCCTTAATGTCCAGGAATATTCAGGGCCTTAGTGATAACCGTAAGAAAAGACACACGTCCTACTCTATTTTCTCTGACACAAAATTGATATTGCTTTCCTACAGGAGACACAGAACCGACTCCATGCGCTTTGCTTCCAGCTGGGATGCGCATAGGTACTTTGCCAATTAAAGCAACTATGCCAGAGGCACAGCTATTCTCATACATAAAAGACTTCCCTTCAGTCCCAGTTCGATAGTAACCGATAGTGAGGGAAGATACACCATTGCAGCAGGGTTGTTAATGGGACACAAGATAGCTTTAGTATGCGTCTACGCCCCAAACACTGACTCCCAAGATTTTTGTCATTCTCTATACACTCAGCTCACAAAATTGGGTCCCATATTTTTCCTCGTGGGGGGGATTTCAATCTACTTCCTGGCCCAGCACTAGACAGCACCTCCGCGTCCCCCGACTCCAAACCTTGTGCATGCCGGGCACTACTAGATCTTTGTGAGCAACTTTTCTTACTGGACATTTGGTGCATGTGCAACCCCACCCACGCTGAATAAACAGATTATGCTGGCCAATATAACACCTGGACCAGGATCGACTACTGGCTGATTCCCCCGGGCGTCTCCAGCTGGTTTCATTCTCTCATGACGCTTCCAAGAACATACTCTGACCAATCTCCCATTCTGCTTCACCTTAATGTCCCCCGACCGGAAGGGTTTATGCGACAGTGGCACTTCCCAAGTCGTGCCCTTCTTGATGACCTGTTTAACAATGAAGTACGGGAAGCTATTGAAGAATACTTCACTATCAACACCGGTTCAGTAGACACCTGGGCGGTCCTATGGGAGGGATTCAAGGCGTACATCAGAGGCATTTGCATTGCCAGAGCGCTCAAGGATCTGCGCAACACATTATCCCGCATAGAGCACAACTTGGCAGAGCTTGACATCGTCATCGGGTGCTCCCTTGATCCAGAGTCAGAGGGGTGACGGCTCGCCCTCCTCTCTGACTACAGAGAAGTGGCAGATCGCGAAATTCTCTTTCTGGGCAAGTACCAAACCGCTAGGTGGTACGGTGAGGGGGAAAGACAGGGCCGTGTACTGACCCAGATGCTTCGGCCCCCTACAGTAAGGCCTACATCACAGAACTATGCTTTTCTACTAACCAAGCACTTACCACCACCTCGGACATTCGGGACAAATTTCTTGACTATTTCAAGGCCTTTTCACTTCCAAAATAGGCCATGATCCCACAGCCCAAGAAGCCTATTTATTCGAAATTGCATTAGTATACCTTGAGAAGCACATGTAAGATTTCCTAGCAGAACCAATTTCCGAAGCTGACATACTTGGGGCCATCGAAGCTAGGGGTGGGCGGAATTTGCGGAATTGCGTTGCGCAAATCTCCGCGAAACGGTAAAAAATCTCCGCGAACACGCAGAAATTCCGCGAGCACGCGGAATTGCTTGTTCGCGATGCTTTTTTCGTGTTCACAATTGCTATTTGCGTGCTCGGGGAGAAATATCTCGCGAACACGCATTTTGAGATCGCGAACAAGCAAAAATTTTGCGAAATCGCGGAAAGCAGACTTTTTAGCAATTTCGCGTTCTCCGCGGAACGCGAAATTACGCAAATTCCGCAAATTCCGCGAGCGGAACGGAATTTACCGCCCAGGCCTAATCGAAGCCCTTCACTCCTCCTCTGCCCCTGGGTGGGATGGCTTCACGAGAGATTTCTAAAAGACATATAAAGATCTTTTGGCACCGATACTCATTGAGGTATATGCAGAGGCGCTAGAGAAACAGATCCTCCCTCCTACCCTGTGCGAAGCCGTCATTATTCTAATCCCCAAACCGGGAAAGATCCGCGACTCTGCGGGTCATATAGGCCTCTGTCATTATTAAATTTGGATTATAAAATCATGGCTAAGGTTATCGCCATGCGCTTGTCTCAATTGATGGAATTCATTATCTCCCTTGCCCAATCCGGTTTTGTTCCCCACAGATCTATATCGCTCAATCTCCGGACTCTCTTCTCAGTTCTCCATAGAATCAATCCAGATACCCCAGCTGCTGCCGTATGGGAATGCCAGTGGGTTACATTGCTACCACTTCCCTACTCTACTGCCACCCTATAGTGTGACTCCGACTGAACGGCACACTCTTTCTACCATTCTCCCTATCCTGAGGTACACGGCAGGGCTGCCCCTATAGCCTCTGTTATTCATCCTGGCTATGGATCCCTTAATTCGCCATTTCCAAGAAAAGCATTTACAGCGAGGCCTACAATTCAACACAGGCCCTCTCCTTGTCTCGCTTTATGCGGACAACACTGTACGTCACGTGAGCGGGCCGTAGGCCGAATTAGAAACTCTCAGAAGAGAAATAGTCAGATTTGGTCGATATTCAGGTCTCAGCATTGACTGGCACAAATCGGTGATTTTCCCCTTGACTTCCAGCACCAAGCCGTGGGAGTGTGAATTCCCTCTAGAATGGTGCACAGACTCCGTTAAATATTTAGGCATCCTCATCCATTTGGACACTGCTTTGATCATACGCCTCAACTATGCGTGAGCAATCAACGCCCTCGAAGCACAAATAGAGCGATGGCAAAGGCTGCCATTGTCCATCGCGGGCAGAGTTGCGATCCTTAGGATGGTTGTCCTACCCAGGTTTTTATATATTTTTAACAACATCCCGATACCCCTCCCTAATCGCTTTTTCCTGACGTTAAGGTTCCTTCTTATTAGATCAGTATGGGGGGGGCAAACGAGCTTGCATTCGGTGGCAGGTACTTACACTTCCCTATGAGAGAGGGGGATACGGAGTGCCGGATCTCCACTTATACTATCTTGTAGCCCAATGCAGCTACGCCTACGCTTGGTCTCACCCTAATGCCAGGATCCTGTTCCTTCGTCCAGAATCTGACTTCGTCCTGCCTGAGAAATTACCCACGGTACTGCCCAAGGGCGTTCCTAGAGACCCAAATGGCATTCAGACTGTGTCCACCACCAGTTGGGCTTGTGAGAAGCCCAACTGGTGGTGGACACTCCACTTCCCATCCGCTCCCCAATGCCGGTTGGTTACCATTTATGGGGGAGAGGGTTGTGCAGTGCACGTTAACTAAATTTGATATTACAAAACTGGGAGATCTATATCCCGATGGCCAAGCCTTCTCGGTGCAGGACGATGGCCGGTTCCCCGACGCCACGTTTATGGATAGCTTTGTGCTGAATCGGATACGTTCAGCTCTGCGCGCTACGCTGTCTGGTTTTCCAATCGAACCCGAATCATTTGCTCCTCTGTCCCTGATCATAGACAGCGAACATGAAGTTCACCTCATCTCTAAACCATATAAAGCTTGCTCAGGGATCATCCTGGTGAATGATGACAGGCTCCGTAGGGACTGGGAAGGCGACCTCGGCCGCCCAATCACAGATTGTCAATGGGCTAAATACTGTGAGTTCTAAAAGGATGTCTCCCTAAAAAGTAGACACAATCTACTACACTTCAAATTCTTGCGCAGAATGTACATTACCCCGGCCAAGTCCCATAGACTAGATCAGTCCTGGCCACACACTTGCTGCAAATGTGAGGCCCCTCACGCCGATTTTGCACACCTTACATGGACCTGCCCACTCCTACAGCCTTATTGGGAGGCAGTGTATAAGACCCTGGGTGAAATGATCAATCTGCCCCTGGTTCCCATCTCGGAGGTGGCGCTGCTGGGCTATGTGGTCAACTTTCCCAAAAAGGTGCAAAAATGTGCAGCCCTAAGTCTGTTATTAGCCAAAAGGGAGATTGCTATTCATTGGGGCCGCAGGTCAGTCCCCACATTACAGAGCTGTATGGGTAGTTTGGCATCATGCAACACGAATAGCGAGATATACGCCACCACTTTACCCTCCTCTTCTCGCCCAGGTACATCTGGGATCCATTCAGGGCATACATTGAGTCTCATCGGCAGCCCTCTACTACACAACTGGAGCAAGGCATAGTCCCGGCTCGGGTGGGGTGATCGGTCCGTTGCTTTTTCAACATAATTTATTCATGATACAGCGAATGTTTTAGTGATGATGATTTATCAGCAAAGATTCTGCTCTTATGTCCATGATACACCAGGTGAGATGGTCAACAGCTGGGCGGATTGTGAGATCTCCTGCATTGTGGGGTTGCCCGTGATTATGGGTCTCCTCGATATCAATATACATGACTTGTTTGTACATCCTTGATTACGTGATACTCAATGTGTGAACTGTGACAGTGGTCGATCATTGTCATATTGTTCGTATGAGAAAATTCATAAATAAAGTTTAAAAAAACAAACAAAAAAGAACAGACTTCGCTCTAAAGTCTGGTTCCCAGGAATGGACAAATTAGTGGATAGTGCCGTTAGATGGTGCCACGGGTGTCAAGTAGCGGGTCGTTCAGAACAACCCTCTCCGGTCATCACCGAAAACAGCCCAAAGCACCATTGGAACATGCAAGTCTTGACTTTGGACACCTACCTGATAAAAGGCACGCTTTGGTCATCATTGATGACTATACTGGATACCCGGAAGCGGAGCTAGTAGGATCCCAGACAGCATATTCATAGCAAAAGTGGGAAAAGTAATTGCTATTCACAGGATAATGAAAGTTGTGAAGATGGATAATGGCCCTTGGTTTCATGGCTAAGAAATTGCTGAGTACCTGGAGTCATTGTTACCACTTTTTGGGTCAATTCTGTCCCGTTTGTTAACACCTGCCTTATACCTCTCTCTGTCTGTCCTCCCCTTTCCTTTTGGATTGGTTGCTGCATCCCATGTGGTCAGGGTGATCACTATTTAAGGACCACCCTGCCTTGACTCTAGTGCTTGGCATATTGAAACCTTCCTAAGAATCCGGGCTAGAGAGTACGCTGGAGCGTATCTCTAATATTTTGTTTATTGGAGATCGTATTACAAAGCGGGAGCCGCACAGGAAATACTTGTTTCCAGCAGACTTTCAGCGCGGTCCTTGCCCTTTGACCCAACTCAAGTGCGCGGCAGGAGCCGTTTGCAAAGCAGTGTCTTTCTGACCGCGAACGCGGTCTAAATTCCCAAGCCTTGGTTGTTTTTGGTGCTCGTGGCAGGAGCCGAGCGCACTGCCTTGTCCTGCTGACCAAGAAAGCGGTACACTTTCCTTTTTTGTTTTATTTATTGTGTATTAGAGGCGTACGGCAGGAGCAATCTACTTTGTTTATTATTCTAAAACCACGGACGTGGTTTGAATCAGCTTGCCTCCATTGGTGCACGGCAGGAGCCGTCTGCACCAACATTGTTTGAACCACCGTGGATGCGGTTATCCTATCCTCGTCCCCACAGGCCCACGGCTGGAGCGGGCGGCATCGCCTCCACCGCCTTCCCATTATTATAGCAGGGAAATGAGTTTGGCTGTTTCTTTGACATCGTGAGTGCACAGCAGGAGCCGCCAGCTGGGGAAGTTGATTACCGCAGGCGCAGTTATCGATTTACATACCCCCTGGTTACTGCACAGTCGTGAACTACACCTTCACACCCACAAACAGGGGTTAGCCTTTTTCCATCGTTATTTTTCATTTCCACCACAAGGCCAAAGCCTACAATCAACCCTTCTTATCACAGTCTTATAAAGGAACAGCACTCTGTTTGCCTGACTCTCCTGACTCTCCTTTCTACTTCTTGCCCTCAAGGAACGCAATTACCCCCCTGGAAAAGGATAAAATCAGTTCAATGACTTGAACTATACTCAACCACTTTATCGAAACAGGGGTGGGTGTGTGAGTCTATATTGTCCCACTTCATTTGAGGAAACAACCAGAACTACTGTGTACTCCCCGTTTCTTTTTCCCTCCCCTAAAATTCTTCTATTCTTCCTGTCTTACAGATCTTGGGCTGTTCCTTACTCCTGCACTACTACCTTACAGACGCTATATATGGTTCCCTTCATCCTTACCCCGCCACCTTTGAATATCACACCTATCACCTGTCTCCAAGATTCCCAAAGCACCAGATATAGTGTATCTCACGTCCCTTTCCCCTTGGGGTCAATCGCCCATACTGTGTTAGTCAGTGTGGAGGATTGGTCTGAAGGGCAGAGGGGGGACGCTCTTCGTTTCTGCGGTTCCTGGTTTTCAGATGAGTGGGATTGTGGCAGTCATGGGACATAAAGCAACACAAAATGACAGCAAGATGGCCCCAAGCCAACAGAGAAGTGTAGAAGTGCATGTGTACCCTCAATAAGGTAATCCACATAGCCCAAGCTTACCAACAAGCGGTAGAGAAGGGTTCTTGTACAAGTACAGACAAACTCCCCAAGTGACAACAGGTCAAGCTCCCGGACATGTCTGCATGGGGCGCATAGCCACGGACACCATTCCCCATCACCTCACTTGGGTTCCTCACCCTTTTGATGACATTTTCAACAGAAGAGAGATCACAAATGAAAAGTCAATATCCAATGGAAGGTCCGTCAATCGGAGATCCAATAAGGGGACACAGTATACCTCAAGGACTGCTACCCAGGCTGCAAATTCCGTCTGCCCTTCGATCAAGATTCATGGGTAGCAGTATACCGTAAGGGTACGATGGTCACCACTCATCAAGGAGATGAAGAAGTCATGTGAAATGTTTCATTTTTCAAGAAAGTTCATAATGAGGACATTTGTTCCAGTAAACACTTTTAGTAAACATGTGAAAACCCCCCTGACCGTACACAGTCTCCCAACTCACTTTTACAGGATGTCTGGCTGGACTGCTCCCACCACAGTGGTGACATGAAGGTGATGCCCAGCCCAACCCAGCAGCACCCACCAGTGAGCAGAGAAGAGGGACACTGCACCTTAATAAGGTCGGGCTGGGGTAACTGATCCAAGTATTGCCTGAGACACAAACCAGCACCATTGTCCGATCTGACAGAATTCCTGGTGTTAGCTGAGCGCTGCCCAAGAATCGAAGCTGAAGGCAGGATAACTATGTATCATAGTCATTTCTACCTTATCTGGATAAGTGTGTACCACATTCGGTTCCATTGTACTGTAAGTGTCTATTGTTGAAAATGTTGTTAAAGTTGTGGAGGAATATAATGTACCACCTCACCAAGTTAGTGGGATGACCGAGGCAAAGGCACCCGTGGACGAGCAGGTTTTGATATGGTCCTGTATGATGTTGGGACACCAATAAATAAACCAGGGGTGGGGCTGCCAAGGCAGTGAGGTAGCCCGCTGAGAGACAATAAACACTGTGTGGCATGTCGTTATTTCTAGGCCTAGGATCTCAGTGGTAGAGCCTACGCAAGCCAGAGGGTAAGTAAGTATAGAATACAAGTTCATATAATAAACCATGATATACAGTTATAAGAGAGCCAATCTTAAAAATTCTGTACAACTCTCCATATAAAATATACATGATAACATTTGTTACTATAAAAATTTACAAAATATAATAATTATTAATCTCCTGTTTTACGCTCATCTAGTTTTTTCCACACTTTCATTAAAAATTTTACTAAGGCAGAATTCATGAGTATATTGTCTGCAGATAAACATAGTATCAATGCCTGTCTACACGTTCTTACTCCTCGGTCGTTAAATAGTCTCTTTAATATAGTCACTCTTTCATTTTTCAATTCAGGACAGAGGCACAATAAATGAATAATATTTTCCTTGCCAGTTTTGCAGTCTACATAATGTGTCCTTTTCTAGTTTTCTCCACGGCGGTAAATGGCATAATCCCGGTAATACTCCAAATCGTGCTTTAATGTGTTTGTTTTTCAACGACCATGGGGTAACCAAATACTGCTGTACCTTCTTTTTTTGAGTGACCATTTATAATGGTCCAAGCATGTTTTCTTTTTACAAGTATGTCTTTGTCTCTTATCAATGATAGATGAGCTATTATTTTATTAATAGTTTTTTAAAAAAAATTCCTGCGTTATGGTAGTATCCCAAATCGGCCTAACCTCAAATTCATCCAGTGCCGTATCTAAATATTTCCAGGCCGATGATTTTCCATTTGTCTTAATTTCCTTCCATAGTAGCTGGGACATTAGGTTGTCTTGGTCATTTTTTATTCTACTCCAAACTTTAATTGCTTGTCCTTTTCTTTCGTACAATTGATTATTTAATCCAAATTCCAGCCTAACTTGTGCTTGTGATGCATTGTTAGGGAGGTGAAAGAGGGTTTTAAAGGTTTTTGAGATGGTGTTATTGATAAAAACTGTGTATTTTCCATTTAAGGCCTCTCTACCATATGTTAGAGAAGGAAGCAATTTAGCTGATATTACCTTTAGGGAGGGACGATAAGTTAGGTTGCCAATTGATTTTTGGATAGTCCTAAATGCCGCTGTCAAAGAATTTTCTTTCCTATATATATCGAGTTTTTGTGAAAGAAAATTTCCGTTATCATTAAATAAAAGACCCAAATATCTTTAGCTTTCTACTTGTTCTAATTGCAGGTTTCCCAGAAACCATTTAGATTTGTGTTTTAATCTTGAATTTTTTGTAATCACCATAACTTTGGTTTTTGTTTCATTTATTGCCATCCTGTTTTCTTTTGAACACTCAAATGTTGTCGTTATTAGACGTTGAAGGCCCACTTTTGTTTTACTTAAAAGTACAACATCGTTTGCATATAGGAAGTTTGATATATGCTTGTCAGCAAGTTTAGGTGCATGGGCGTTTATATCATTCAGTGCTTCCATTAAGTCTACTAAGAACAAATTCAAAAGTAGTGGGGCCAGTACGCATCCTTGCTTAAGGCCTCCTGTTGTTGGTATTTCTTTTGTGAGTGTTCAGCCATCCCCCATCCGCACTCTGACCCAATGTAGAAGTATATAAAACGCGAATCAGCTTAAGTAGTAGAGGAGAATCCCTTGCTTTTGTAGCTTCTCCCACAATCGATCTCTATCCACACAATCGAAAGCTGATTTGAAGTCGACAAAGCATAAGTACAAAGGTTGTTTAGTTGTGGTTGCTTTGTCCGTTAATACAGATAGGGCCAAAATATTAGTGGCTGTTCCTAAACCTTTAATAAAACCTTAGTTGTTGTGTCCATTGATTGCTCTGGAATAAGCCATTGTTGATCTTGTGACTGTGTAATATCGCCTCTTTTGAAAGATTCTAACAGATTTAAATTAAAATCTCCCGTAAATATAAAATCTACAATAGGATCATCCATCATTAGTTCCATTAGGTAATTGGTAAGAGTACACAAATCGTGTTCCTTGAATTCGATGTAGGGGGAATATATATATTTACCAACATTAGAGATCTTTCATAATCGCTCATATCAAAACTTAACATTACCGTTTGTAGATTACAATTATTCGTGCTGAGCTGCTTGTGTTCAGCTTTCAGATCTATTGAGATAAATATTGCTAAACCACCACAGGGACGGCCATGTTTTTTTGTTTAGTTGCAGGCTCAAAGTATCCTTTATATCCATGAATGGTAAAAGGGTCTATTGCCCATGTCTCCTGCAGTATGATGATCTGGTAGGAGTTAAATATTGTAGGTTGGTTGATATTATCTAACTTTTTTCTTAAGCCGTTTATATTCCATGAGCAGATTGTTATTCCTTCACTTGCTTTCCCCAGTTTATTTAACGTATTTTGTTTATTATTTTGTCATTGTTTATCATTCCCATGCAGGGCCATTGTTATCCATTTCTCATTTATACTTCTAATCTTCTCTATTTTTTTATCAACTGATGGTTTTTCAACGTCTATATGTGATTTTCCTAACATATTTTTTAGTATGGAGAAGACTGGGGCATACTTTTTTTCCTTTTTCACTTGTTATCAGATTTTCGACTTTTATCAATGGAGTGGGATACATCTTTGGTACAGCCTTGTTAATTATTATCCCCCAACTATGGAAGATTTTGTGTTCATTTATAATTAGCTCCACTGTTGAAGAAAGTGTGACTGTTATTATAGTTAATGGCTGTGAACCTTCTGGATTATGTAGGAATCCAACGCATTCAATATCTTTAGATGCCACGTTAGCTAATGATGGAATAGATTTAAAGAGGCAGAGTAGATTACCTCTATTCAGCATATCTTGCTCACCTCGGGAATCATATACTGGTTTGAAAATTATTTGTACTGGCTCTTTAGCCGACAGTTCCGTTTTTGTTTGTTTTTCAAATTCTTGTTGTGTTTTATTTATCACTCGTTTATTCTCGCCAGATCTTACTATAACTAGGTGGTCCCATTCCCTTGGATGTCTTTTTTCTTCTATTTGATCGCAAGCCAGAGGGCCAACTATACACCCCTGACAAAGGGTAATGTTGCACTTAAAAGGCATTGTTTTTTTATTTTAGGCACCCTTGAAGAGTTTGTGAATATTAGAGGAAGATGTTTATTCAAGAGTAAATCATGAAAATCATTGAGACTCATGCAGTTGCACAAATAGATTACAAATAAACAAGAACCAGAATTGAAGCACTCAACAGTTTGTGTATTGAGTGTGTTTTGCATGGAGACAAACTTTGTAAGCCCACATGCAATGCTATAAGCAGTGTGCCTTGTGACTGGTTAGCCATCTGGCCACCTGCAATATTTGGGTAATCTTGTTCTGCCATCTCCTTTAGTGCAATCAATAGAAGACCATGCCGGTCTGCAGTGCTGTTATTACTAAAAAGCGAATCAATCCAGCTCTCCTGCAGGGCCGCTAAGTTCCTTCTACAAGTGAACAACCTATTAACATCAGCTCAGCCACCCCAGAAAAACAACAGCAGTTGTGAGGCAGGGAACCTTGAAGTAAAGATCTTGCCAACCACTAGCTGAACTGTGCGCCAACCCTTTACTATCGTTAAACACAAAAATCCTCATTTTCCAATCCCACGGCTGTACCTACGCACGGAGCACTTGATGGACCATTGTTCTTTTTTTACAATGAAATTCAATTTTAACTATGAACCTCTTATAACCCATAATTCTTTTTTTAAACAATATATTTTATTCAAACTGCAATGATTTTAATTAATCTGCAAATAAATATTTACCTACTTAATTTGTGATTCTAACCGGCTGCCAGACCATTCAGTGCTCTGCTGCTCCATCATGCCTGCATGTTTTGTATGGGTGCAGGAAAATTGTTTGAGGTTGGCTTAACAGGAACCACTTTTGCTTGCTGACGGTAACTACTATGTTCTTATTCACTGCTGAAAACATTTTTCACTCCTCTGCAGGAGAGCGGCAGTGACAGGGCTCCAACTACATGTGGTCTCTGGATGGTACATCCTTCAGCAAGTTAGGTACTAGAAAATGAATATAAACGCTCCTTTTGTTATTTTGTACCTCGATATCGTGAGCACTATATTGTGACTTGTAAATGTTTCAGATTCAATATTGCCATCCTCCACCATTGAAAACAACATACACATTTCGGGCTACGTGTCATGCTCTAGACGTTTTGTACACATCCTCTGTTCCTGTTGTACCACAGAATAAATATACTGGAACTGCTGACATTATGTGCCCCTCTGAGTAGAAGGCTATGCATACATTTTTCACAGGCAGAAGAATATGCCAGCCCTAACTGCTCGCTCAAAGTCATGCAGGCAACGTTTACTTTTTTTTAACTGATTTTCAAAAGCATACTTAGGGCAGCCCTTCTGTTGTTAAGCCACACATAACACCCAGAATTAGGGTGTGTTTAGACCTTGTTTACCAAGTACCCTCACAGCTTCTGTAATATACGGATTATGATTGTACTACTGAATATTGACCCCCAGAATATTGTGGTACAAGAATATCGAGGACAGAATTCCGAGGCACAAAATATAGAGAGTTACATACATATAGGGGAGAATAGATTTGCTATTCCAATCTCTCCCCTTATATACCTAAAAAAAATATATATATATATATATATAAATATATATATATATATATATATGTCAGTGACGAGCAGAGAGTTGTCATGACAACAAGGTCAACATTGTGTTCAGGTGCAACGTTTAAATTCAACAACATGGTAGTGTTCTCGTTGTAGTGAACAAGGCGGCAAGACCGCCAAAACGCGTCTAGCCAGCAATGATGGAATAAAGTACTTTTCTTTGATGATACCACCCACGGAGTCAGCGCCTGTTTTACGTACCTTTGAACCAGGATTGGTAATATATATATATTACCTACTGGCGGTCGCCAGTAGGTAGTTATAGTTAGAACCCCTTTTCCATAGGAAATCCGCAACATTCTATTTTGAATAACTAGAAAATGAATATAAACGCTCCTTTTGTTATTTTGTACCTCGATATCGTGAGCACTATATTGTGACTTGTAAATGTTTCAGATTCAATATTGCCATCCTCCACCATTGAAAACAACATACACATTTCGGGCTACGTGTCATGCTCTAGACGTTTTGTACACATCCTCTGTTCCTGTTGTACCACAGAATAAATATACTGGAACTGCTGACATTATGTGCCCCTCTGAGTAGAAGGCTATGCATACATTTTTCACAGGCAGAAGAATATGCCAGCCCTAACTGCTCGCTCAAAGTCATGCAGGCAACGTTTACTTTTTTTTAACTGATTTTCAAAAGCATACTTAGGGCAGCCCTTCTGTTGTTAAGCCACACATAACACCCAGAATTAGGGTGTGTTTAGACCTTGTTTACCAAGTACCCTCACAGCTTCTGTAATATACGGATTATGATTGTACTACTGAATATTGACCCCCAGAATATTGTGGTACAAGAATATCGAGGACAGAATTCCGAGGCACAAAATATAGAGAGTTACATACATATAGGGGAGAATAGATTTGCTATTCCAATCTCTCCCCTTATATACCTAAAAAAAAAATATATATATATATATATAAATATATATATATATATATATATGTCAGTGACGAGCAGAGAGTTGTCATGACAACAAGGTCAACATTGTGTTCAGGTGCAACGTTTAAATTCAACAACATGGTAGTGTTCTCGTTGTAGTGAACAAGGCGGCAAGACCGCCAAAACGCGTCTAGCCAGCAATGATGGAATAAAGTACTTTTCTTTGATGATACCACCCACGGAGTCAGCGCCTGTTTTACGTACCTTTGAACCAGGATTGGTAATATATATATATTACCTACTGGCGGTCGCCAGTAGGTAGTTATAGTTAGAACCCCTTTTCCTTAGGAAATCCGCAACATTCTATTTTGAATAACTTTGGCGCCGGTCGACGAATCCTCGCGAATTTCTCAAAATAGGTGGGGCGCTACGCTCCGCTCCTACCCTGAAAGTCTCGGGGGGATTCGTCAAGCGGGGGCTGAGATAAAAGGGGGGTCCCAAAACGCGTTTTTCCCATGCATTTTTCCATAGGACCTTTAGACAGGGCTACAGCCCGAACGGCTGAACAGAATTACTAGAAATTTGGCAGAGAGGTAGTCCTCAGGTCAAGGAAGTGCCTTTTGTAGGTTTGGTGTAAATCTGTTCAGTAGATTCTGAGAAAATAGCCTTTAAATCAATATATATATCTGAGCCAGCTTACGGTACGCTTACCGTAAGCTTACCGTACGCGTACGGTGGCGTGCGCGAGCGCGATTCTGATTGGCTGTTACATCTAAGTAAACATTCGAATCGGTCGAAACCAGGAAGCGGCGGCCGCCATTTTCTCTCTCGCACTCTGAGGGGGGGGGCTGTAAATAAAGGCAAAAAACATATAAAGGGGCTGTTTAGACAGCGCCCATGCACATAGCCATGTTAGTTGAGTCCTCAAAGGCCAAAAACGGTAAATTTTTATTTTTTGAAAATTTCGCCGATTACGCTTACCGTACGCGTACGGTGCGCTTACGCTAAAAATTTTAATAAAAAAAAAAAACACTCTCTGTGCATGGCATATTATTGTCATCACTTACAAATTAAATTTAACAGATTACCTATCACAAGGAAGCGCATAATATGTCCTCCATGTGCGCACGGTGCGTAACGTGGGCACGCGGTGCGCGTAGCGCACTGCGTGCCCACCTTGCGTGTACGGCACTAACTGCGTAAAGTGGGCACGCGGTGCGCCAGGCGCACCGCGTGCTCACCGCGCGCGCACGGTGCGCGAAGCGCACCGTGCGCGCACGGAACGAACTGCGTTAAGTGGGCGTGCACGCCACGAATGGCGTAAAGTAACTTAGCATTTAAAAAAACGTACAAATTCACTGAAAAAACCATAGGTTTCACACACGTTATAGTTAGGAATTAGCATTTAAAAAACCTTGCAAATTCACTGAAAAAACCATAGGTTTCAGACATGTTATAGTTAGCGGAAATTTTACTGATAAAAAACCAATGAAATTCCCCCGTTATAGTTAGTGCAGGCAACTATAACTCACGCGACCGCAATCTTCTGCTGATGACATATGTGTCTTTATGAAAAAAAAATATTTCTAATATATGTATAGCTAAAAATTTATGGAAGAAGACATGGGAAAATAAGTGTCTCAATACAGTATTAGCATCAGCAGAGGATTGCGGTCGCGTGAGTTATAGTTGCCTGCACTAACTATAACGGGGGAATTTCATTGGTTTTTTATCAGTAAAATTTCCGCTAACTATAACATGTCTGAAACCTATGGTTTTTTCAGTGAATATATATATATATATATATATATATATATTACCTACTGGCGGTCGCCAGTAGGTAGTTATAGTTAGGACCCTGTTTCCATAGGAAAACCGCAACATTCTATTTGGAATAACTTTGGCGCCGGTCGACGAATCCTCGCGAAATTTTCAAAACTAATGGGGCGCTACGCTCCGCTCCTACCCTGAAAGTCTCGGGGGGATTCGTCAAGCGGGGGCTGAGAAAAAAGGGGGGTCCCAAAACGCGTTTTTCCCATGCATTTTTCCATAGGAAGGTAGTCTACAGGTCAAGGAAGTGCCTTTTGTAAGTCTGATGTAAATCTGTTCAGTAGTTCCTGAGAAAATAGCATTTAAATCAATATATATATCTGTGGCAGCTTACGGTGCGCTTACCGTGCGCTTACGATAAGCTTACCGTACGCGTACGGTGCCGTGCGCGAGTGCGATTCTGATTGGCTGTTAGATCTTAGTAAACATTCGAATCGGTCGAAACCAGGAAGCGGCGGCCGCCATTTTCTCTCTCGCACTCTGAGGGGGGAGGAAAAACAAAGGTTGAAAACATGTAAAGGGGCATGTTAGACAGCTCCTAACCACCTAGCCTTGATTAAGGTGTCCCAAAAGAACCCCCAATGCAAAAAATTCAATTTTACTTTTTTTCGAAAAAACGCCGATTACGCTTACCGTACGCGTACGGTTAAAATAAATTATAAAAAAAAAAATTATCCACATTTTCCCTCCCCCGTGTGCAAAAGGTGTACATGGCATATGAACTTAAGGAACAATTAATTGATTACCCTTCACAATGAAGCGCATAATATGTCCTCCGTGTGCATACATGGCCCATCCAGCGTAACGTGGGCACGCGGTGCGCGTAACGCACCGCGTGCCCACCGTGCGTGCACGGCACTAACTGCGTAAAGTGGGCGCGCGGTGCGCGAAGCGCACCGCGTGCTCACTGTGCGCGCACGGTGTGCGAAGCGCACCGTGCGCGCACGGAACGAACTGCGTTAAGTGGGCGCGCACGCCACGAACGGCGTAAAGTAACTTCGCATTTAAAAAACCGTACAAATTCACTGAAAAAACCATAGGTTTCACACACGTTATAGTTAGGAATTAGCATTTAAAAAACCTTGCAAATTCAGTGAAAAAACCATAGGTTTCACACACGTTATAGTTAGCTGGACATTTTACTCGTAAAAAACCATTGAAATTCCCCCGTTATAGTTAGTGCAGGCAACTATAACTCACGCGACCGCAATCCTCTGCTGATGACATATGTGTCTTTATGAAAAAAAAATATTTGTAATATATGTATAGCTAAAATTTTATGGAAGAAGACATGGGCAAATAAGTGTCTAAATATAGTATTAGCATCAGCAGAGGATTGCGGTCGCGTGAGTTATAGTTGCCTGCACTAACTATAACGGGGGAATTTCAATGGTTTTTTACGAGTAAAATGTCCAGCTAACTATAACGTGTGTGAAACCTATGGTTTTTTCACTGAATTTGCAAGGTTTGTTAAATGCTAATTCCTAACTATAACGTGTGTGAAACCTATGGTTTTTTCAGTGAATATATATATATATATATATATATATATATATATATATATATATATATATGTATATAGATATAGATATATAGATATAGATATATAGATATATCCACCAACAGCTCGCAAACTTCCTATGCAAGCACGAGCCACACGAATCCAGTTAGGTAATATGCAATTTATTTGACAGGGCAAACAAGACGCGTTTCGAGCTATCCAGCTCTTGGTCACATGACCATAAGTTCAAAGTTCAGTCTTTTTAAAGAAAGTCAATGAAAATAAACAAAAGACTTGCAACATCACATTATCCCTCACTCCTGTGAATAGTGGCGAGGACATTCATGTAAATTCATGCACATCACCGTAAATATGAAATTGTACAAATTCTCGTGATAAAACACATGTGAAAAGAAGAAATCTTAAACTTCAAACTTTTCTTCCTTCAAAGAATATATATGCATATCAAGTGGATCACGGTCACAGTATTTAAATAATCATGGATGTATATACGGTTGACATTCCTTATTCAACTTTTATCAAGACCTGTTACTAGTGCGACCATAGTCACTGACTTAACATGGATGCAAACCTTTAATCCATAAAGTATTCATAATGATCACCAAAGCTATCTGTTTTAATGCCATGAAACTAGAAAATTGAGGGTATAGTACCCCAACTCACAATGAGGACACTCCCTGTGAAGGAAGATTTGCAATAAATATTTGTCCCTATAAATATCCCCACATGAAGTTAACAGAAGATATATATATATTTGTGTGTAAATATATAAATTCATGATATTGCAGAAAATAAGTAGGGCCCGTGCCCATATGAATACAAAAAGGGAGAAGGTGATTGTAAATCAACCACCTGAACCTCCGTGCTCGTATCACTTAACGGTAACGGTAGTGCTTGTGGGCTTCACACGTCCAGTCTAGAGGGGAAAGAAAAAATGGGACAAAGGTTTATTCACAATACAGGTAATATATATATATATATATATATTACCTACTGGCTGCTGCCAGTAGGTAGTTATAGTTAGGACCAAGTTTCCATAGGAAGAGCATTTTTTATTTTGCTTATAACTTTGGCGTTGTTAGATGAATCTTCATGAAATTTCCTAAACTAATTCTTTGTTCATATCAGCTCCTATGTGGGAAGATTGGGGGTGATTCGTCAAGGGAGGGCCGGGAAAAAGGGGGTTCCCAAAAGATGTTTTCTCCATGTTAATTTCCATAGGAAAGCTTAGACAAGGCTACAGGTCGAATGGGTGAACGGAATTATCCCAAATTAGTCAGGGAGAAGGGTCTTGGTCTAGAAAGCACGCTTTTGTTTATTTGGTGTAAATCCGTTCAGTAGTTTTTGAGAAGTATCTAAATGTATAGATATCGATATTTGGGAATTCTGCCATCTGATTGGCTGAGGCGTTATGAGCACGAGCTTGCTGCTTATTGGCTGCGAGCGCTGCGAGCGGTTGCAACTAGGAAGTGTTGGCCGCCCTTTTGTGATTCCGTCGAAGCAAGTAAGGGGAATAAAGGGCACAAAAAGTGGGAAAGTGGAGGGTAGGAGCACTGTAACCTCTGTGGGGTGTTTAGGGTTTGCTATAGGTGGGGTGGGAAGCGAAGTATTCACCCCTAGCGATGTGAAATTGCTGGGCTATGGAAATTAAGTGAGGTATTGCCTAGAGTCTGATGCTGCTAAGGTGAGCTGGTGCGGGAGTCGGGGATTAAAGCGTGAGCCCAAATTGTGTGTCTTATGCTGTGAAGTCATGTGCCGTGGCCGCTGCACTACACCTGTTGACGTAGTGTCAGCATGTGTTTATACCTACTAGGATGAACTACTGACCCATACTGGTCTGAAAGTCCTGGGGTACGGGAAATATGTGAGGTATTGTGTACAGTCTCATGCTGCTAAGCTGAGCTGCTGCCGGACTAGGGGATGAAAGCATGAGTCCAAACAATGTGTCATATGATGTGAAGTCATGTGCTCTGGCCGCTGTGCCACATCTGTCCAAGTAGGGTCAGTATGTAGTTATACCTACTAGGATGAACTTTTGTTTCGAACATTGTAACTTGTGTATGGTGCTTAGGGAGTGTTATACATATCAAATAAATTCGGTATTTGTAAAGCGCAAACTACTCACCCCTATGAGGGAGTAGAGGTGGTGATCAAAGTGAGAGCTCTGTGCTGCAAAGTCAGATGGTCCGGCTGCTGCGTCACAGCTGTGTGGAGAATACATTTTGGTGAGGGTGTGAGAGTTGCTGTTACCTGGCCATAAAATAGTGGGCCTAAGTTGTCAGTTATAGGGTGGCTCTAAAAAGAGCCCTTGTGTTGATTAGTTGGAGCTACATATAAGTGCGGATGCACAGCTTCAAGTTATTCAGGAAAACTCGATTTCCGTGATCTGTGAAGTGTACTCCATCACTTCTGTAGATATCAGCCATATAAAAATGTATGTTGTTGTTGTAGATGGACCCCATTTTGTGGTCTCTTAGGTATGCAGACACAGCTTTGTTTAGTTTCTTCCTAGATTTTTCAATCTGAGGACAAAATTGTTTTGACCATTTCAACGTCTGTCTTTGGCACATATTGGAATATACAAAGACAGTTTGAGGGGAAAAGTAACATCAATTGTCCAAAGGTGTCCTTCATAAGCATTTCCAAACCTACCCCAGTCAATGTGCCTAGGTCGTTTCCACCACAGTGCACAATCATGCGGTCAGGGTATTGGAGATGCAAACAGGTTTTAACTAAAGGCAACAATTGGTGCCACTTCAATCCTCTCTGTGCAAAGCATGTAATGTCCACATTTTTTAAACCTAGGTCTAAGTCAATGCGTCTCTGTTCTGCATACCTCTTGCACCAGAAAATATAGCTATGTCCTACGATCCACACTAGCATTTTGAAGGTATGGCTGGAAGGTATGGAAAGATGTCTGTAGCTCATACAGTTCCTTGGTAGAATATGTTTAAAGATGGGGAACTACTTTTTATTGCCATACAAAACGATACGTGATTGGGAGACGAAAAGCATTCTTTTTTAAAAGTAGGGTGCACATTCGTTTTGTGGAAAAGCATCTTTGTGATTGGTTAAGAAAAAGCAGTTTCAACGTGGAGTACATATCATTGGATAAAAGTTGTCAACTCAACCACACCTGCTGCTTGCATTTGGAAGGCACTGTTCGAACTTAAAACAATCGTGAACTTTTAACCTGCACGTGCCATTAAATGTTTGAGAAAATGTTGCAAAAAAATATGGTTACGTTTAAAAAGATTGATTAACTTTTAACCTGCACGTGTTGTAGAATGTTCTAGAAAGTGTGTTGATAGAATATGTTGCACTTCTATGTGTTGTTGAATATTAAAAATTAAAAAGAAACCAAGAGAGAGAAGTTTTGAAACCTAAAAGAATCAAGAAACTATTCTAATTTGTTCTTTACATGTATTTATGTGTGGAGCAACAAAATTATAGACAGAACAGCACCAGGAAGCGGAAGAAACAGGGAGTGGGGGGACGGGGGGAGATGGGCAGAATGGCAGACATGCACAATTAAGTATAGCACAAGTATAGACAAACAATGGCCAAAATGAAATACACCCACAAGGAGCACAAGTCACACAACTCGCCAACATCACACCAGTGAACGAGCATAGAAGTGAAAACCACGCTGCATTCATAGAGGATGTGTACAAAGGCGGGTCGTTGGTATTGTGGGATGTCTGCGACCGTGGTCATCATGGATGAGATGCCCAGCACATGGCACATGGGCGAGTTCACTGTCTGTTACGTTGCAAACAGCTGCTCGTTCCTCCCATGAGCTGCCACAGTTTTGTACGGTACGGTGTTGTATCTCGTGCACTCGTATGCCTATTTGCGCATGTGCTGCTGCATTCCAACTACACCATCACAGTACTGTTTGTAGGTGGTATATGCCTCTTTACAACATTGACTGCTGCGGCCCTTTTGGCAGGCAACACCAGAACACAGAGACACACTTACCGCACTTCCTGTACACGGATGTCTGAAACACCCCGTTCTCATTGTCAAAAAGGCGCACCCCTGTGCTGACCTGTGTACTCCGGACCTGCACACGCCGGTTGTGCATGCAGGAGGATGCGTGTGTAGCTACATGTGTGGCTACATGTCCAGGCTCACTGCCAGCGCTGCGGTGATAGCACACTGTGATGTTGCAGGGCTGGTATCATGCTAACACAATGACCAGAGGGGCACACTTGCTGAGATGCGGGTTTGGGGGGGATTGGCGGTCCCGGAGTTGTTCCGAAGAGTCTTGTGGCCCTTATGGGTATCCCTGTATCATGCTCATTTATTCTATGGCACCTGTGGGTGTTCTGGTGTGGCTCTTGGCTGTGCTCTCTTTCACGGTGCAGGTAGTCGTCCTGCTTAACACCATCAGAAAGCAGGTGTAAAATCCCTGGTGCTAACATGGCTTATCGCCGGAATTTGTTTCGCATTACAGTTGGTGTGAAAGTTGTGATGTGATTTTTTGCGGGTGCAGGACAATATTCGAACTGGGCAGTGTATCTCATCAAGATCCAGCACCTGAGGCCCGATTCCCAATCAATATAAATACAATGAGGTTTCGTAAATGATTTTGTGTGTACACTGTGAGTGCAGCCACTACGTCAGTGCAATTCAATATAGGATTTTAGTATTTAGAATAAATCGCAAAGGTGCACCTCGTGTCTTTTTGCATGGGAACGGCTAGTCTGCATTTCATTATCAGCACTTTAATGGAAGTAAAGTTAAGATAAATCTAACACACTATTCAGAAGTTGATGGAAACTGCAGACATCACCAGTATTCCCGCAATAAGTACTACAAATTTTAAGACGATGGTGGACTTCATCAAATAACAGTAATAAGAACAAGAAAGAGTTACACAGCAGTTAAGAAAACAACTGGAAACGTTAATAAAAAAAAAATTCAAATTTTTTTTTTTAGTAACATATTTCAACGATAAAGTAATAAACAAAATGCATCAAAAAAAATAAAAAAATAACAAGGTGGAACACTGCTGTGGGGACCATGGATGTGGACGACAGAGCCTGGAAAATAAAGCACAAAATTAGGACTTGTGTAATGCGCATATCAAAGGAGAGAGACATAGAGAAAAAGAGAAGGAAAAAAAAGCCAGAGAGAAAAAGAGAGGGAAGGAAAGAAAGGGAGTGAGAAAGGGAGAAGGAAGAGAGAGTTAGAGAGAGTTAGAGAGATAGAAGGAAAAGAAGGAAGCGAGAGAGAGAGAGAGAGAGAGAGAGAGAGAGAGAGAGAGGGAGAGCGGGGGAGAGAGAGAGAGAGAGAGAGAGAGAGAGAGAGAGAGAGAGAGAGAGAGAAACACTGCCTCCCCTGCGTATCCATGAGCAAATAATTACCTGGTGCCACTGGAGTGTGCAGCAGTGGGCACTCCATGTCCCCGTCAAAACTCTGCCCATCCCAGATATGTTGCTGAGTCTTGAGTCATCAATGGCGGAGACCACATTAGCTTTTGGTGCCGCTAAACCTGTGGAAGTTAAGTTCGTGCCACGTGGTGCTAGGCCCCTGATGGCCATATGAGCTTCGGGTGGCACTAAACCTGTGCATCTGAAGTCCGCACCAAGGAGGTGATAGGCCCCTGAGGGCTATACAGATTAGGGTGCGAGTAACCTTCTGCGGAAGTTTTGAAAGACTCTTTATGGTTGAGACACATGGAGCGTCCGGCATCTAGTCAGCACCAGCAATAAAGGATGTGACGTTGTTGATCTATTATATTTGCGTGGTCACATGGCCTGTGACACATGTGCCAGACGGGTGTGGTGTGTGTGTAAACCTGCCCTGAGGGAGTGGGCAGGAGATGTGGAGAACTAGACCACTGACCTGCACACCAACAGCGAGTACGCCTGCGACAGGTAGCTCGTCGGAGCGTAATCTGAGTGGCGTGGCGTGGCGTATGACAGAACAGGGAAGGGATAGCTACAATGGTGCGGATGGCTCGTAGTACTGCGTCTGTGAGTGGAGTGGACATGCCGCAGTTGTCCCTCTGCGAGCCTGGGTGCGAACTGTGTATAACTCACACTACATAAGTATTGAAAAATCATTTTGTGATTCAGTCCTTCAGCTGGCATTTGTCCGAGGTATTTGTGAAAACATATCGGAGTTCTTTCTGTGATAGATACCCCTTTGATGCTGCCTCTCCCCACATCAGCAGGTAACACACCCTCTTCCCACATTACCATCATACCCCCAACAACCTTCTTGGGCCCGGAAGTTTCCCTGTGCGGTTGGACAAAGAAGAGTCTTAGACATGTATAGATTTACATATAAAAAAAATTATTTAAAGAAATGAACAACAAATAAGACTGAAGAGAGTCTGGTGCTGTGGTCACTGGCACGAAGTTGGGGTGACTGCCATTCAGGATTCAGGACACAGTAACACATGTGGGATTGGTTTGTGTTAAAGAGGGTTAGTGGCACGACGTGCTGTTGGCCTTGCATATGGAAATATGCCTCACTGATTAGAGGGAGTCTGGTGCTGTGGTCGCTGCCACGGACTTGGGGTGACTGCCATTCAGGACTCAGGACACAGTTACACACGTGGGATTGGCTTGTGTTACAGAGGGTTAGTGGGACTAGGTGTTGCCGGCCTTGCATATCGAAATATGCCTCACAAATCGAAGGGAGTATGTTGTGTGGTTGCTGCCTCGGACTTGGGCTCACTGCCATTCAGGACTCAGGACACAGTTACACATGTGGGATGGGTTTCTGTTAAAGAGGGTTAGTGTCACCAGAAGTATTGAGAGTGTATGAGCCTGTGAGGATGCTTGGTGTGGACGGGCTGCACTGGGAGCAATGTGTCTTGGCTATAGGACTGCGTCATGTGGAATCACGACTCTATCTGAATTGTGAGGCCTGCTGATCGTAGTGTAGGCCAGAGGTAGCGGTGAGCAAGGGCCCACAGCCACGTGCATATGTTGGTGGCGTCACCGGCCTGCGTAGTGCAGGTTCAGTGGCACCACTTGTCGCCAGCCTTCAATATGAAAATGCTCCTCACTAATTGAAGGGAGTGTGGTGGTGTGGTCGCTGTCATGAAGTTTTGGCTCACTGTATAAGGAATTAGGTCTAACTGATCAAAGAGAGTTTGCTGCTGTGGTGGCTGCCATGGACTTGGGGTCACTGCCATTCAGGACTCAGGACACAGTTACACATGTGGGATCGGCTTGTGTTGGACAGTGTAGTTGGCACCACGTGTCCAAAATTCTAATTGCGAGGTCTGATGCCCGCAGTGTAGACTGCTGAGTGTTTGTTTGTAATTGAAAATGAATTTGGTGATTGGTATAACTGATAAAAAAATGTTCAGGAAGAAAGGATACTAAAAGGATATTATGTAGATTTGAGGCCTGTAATAGTTACTTGCCTAGTGATTCTGTAGTTAATGAATGAAGAAATAATTTGCATTGGGAGCCCTAGTGAGTGCAGTGTAGGCGTATGATGAAAAGATGAAATAAGTATAGAAAACACCGACAAAGTGTTGTATTTTCTGAGTACAATCTTGTTGTTAGAAATTAGCATTTAAAAATGGAATTGCGAGCTGTAATGCCTGCAGTGTAGACTGCTATTCCATTTTAGTTTTCATTTGAAAATTAATTTGGTCATTGTAGTAAAGCTATAACTGATATAAAAAAAGTTGTTGAAGCAAGGATACTAAAAGGATAATATGTAGGGTGTAGGACTGTGATACTTACTTGCCTACTGGAGTCTGTAGTTGCATATGGAAATACCCCTCACTGATGAAAGGGAGTGTGGTGGTACGGAGTTGGGGTGACTGCTATTCAGGACTCAGGACACAGTTACACATGTGGGAACGGCTTGTGTTGAACAGAGTTATTGGCACCATGTGTCGCCACCTTTGCATATGGAAATATGTCTAACTGATCAAAGAGAGTATGCTGCTGTTGTTGCTGCCACGGACTTGGGGTCACTGGCTCAATGCCATTCAGGACACAGTTACACATGTGGGATCGGCTTGTGTTAAATAGGGTTAGTGGGACTATGTGTCGCTGGCCTTGCATATCAAAATATGCCTCAATGATCGAAGGGAGTGTGGTGCTGTGGTCGCTGCCAGGGACTTGGAGTGACTGCCATTCAGGGATCAGGACACAGTTACACAAGTGGGATCATCTTGTGTTGAACAGGGTTAGTGGTAGTACATCTACATTCCTAGTTTGAATTTTATAATGAGTACATCGGCAATAAATATAAACATAGTTGGGATATTCACTAGAAACTACTTTAAACTTTGTTATTTCTTTTTCAAACTTTTTTTTTTTTTTTCAAAAACCTTTATTCAGCATGATTACACATTACACAGCCCCATGCCTACAACCATCAAGTGGCCGGCGGCCTGGTACGAAGGTGGAGTTTAGAGTTGAACACAGCTGCCTGCCTACAACCCTCTAGGGGCCGGCTGCGGCATATGAAACAGTGATAATAGGATGCAAACTCGAAGAACAGGTCATAGCTACCGTGGAAGACTTCGCAGTCAGTAATCGTTTCATAGTAGTATACCCCGGGCGTGTAAAGGCGACTTTCAGTACTGTGTAATGTCCCTCCCTCCCTCCCCTTCCAACACACAGCGCAACATAGCAGTACCATGAGATACATCCATGCCGGAGAACAAGAGAGGTAGAGGGGGACTAAGGTCTCGTTGCTTGGTAACATCCCAATAATTCCCGCCTCCTCAGTTGGGGTACAGCCTCTGAATGAACTGCATGAAAATCTAATGTTGAAGGGGTGGAAAGAGTGAGTTATATCTGCGGGTGTGACAACAGATACGTTTGAAGGGGACCCCAAATGTCAATTGGCCGGGATGTGGAAGGGAGGAGTTTTGCATATAGAAGCACATTGTCCTGACAGTAAACCATGTCTTTGATCCAATCCTTAAATTTGGGAGCTCTACCCCTCCCCCATCTACAGGCTACGAGTCTCTTAGCCATGAGAAGGGCGATTGTGACAAATCTACGAACCGGCTTCTTAATAGTTTTGGTGTAGCCCAATAGTGCCTGCGTCGGAGAGGGCACAAGAGGGACATCAATCATTTCCGAAATGCCGGAATACACATGTTGCCAGTAAGTGGCTAATTCACGGCATTCCCACGCCGTATGAAGGAAGTCTGCCGTGGGAGCATGGCAGCGCCAGCAGAGATCTTCCTCTCGGAGACCAACCCTGTGCATGTGCGCCGGAGTACAATACAGCCGATGTAGGAATTTATAGTGAATCACCCTAAACCTACTGCTGGAGGAGATTTGTTCGGTTTGCAAGCAACAATAGCTCCAAAGCTCGTCATCTATGGGCTGACCCAATTCCTCCTCCCATTTGGCCCGTGCCCTACAAGGCAGGGAATCTGGTGAAGTGCGTAATGAGTGGTATAGGGTGGAGACCGCATGTGAAGGAGTGACAGCCTTGAGTAGTTGATGGAGGGGCTCCAAAATAGGTGGTTCGCTAGGGAAGTCCCCCGTCAGTGCTCGGATACCACTACGAAGCCTGATATAAAGGAATGTGTCCATGGAGGTTGGGGCAGTGTCATTGAATAAATGTGTCAGGGAGCGGAAGAGGCCATCATGATAGAGATCCCCCCATGTCTTGATATGGAATTTGGTCATAAAGTTTTTAAACAATTGTTCTTGTAAGAGGGGCAGCAGGGGGTGATATGCCAGGGGAAGCAATGGAGAATTGAGCAGTGTCGTGTGGGTGAGTTTCGCTATGTATCGCCACGCTAGAATGGAGCTGGAAATAGTGGTGCAGTATGTCGATCGTGTCTCTGGCGCACTAAATATCGCCCCTGTCAGTGGGATAGGATCTGCCAGCCAGTGTTCCACAGCTGTCTGTGGTAAGAAGGGAGTGGGGTGGATCCAGTGGTGAATGAAGTGGGCCTGTGCGCTGTAATAGTACAGCTCAAAGTTCGGCAGGTCCAACCCCCCCTGCATGAAGGGATGAGTCAATGTCTCCCAACTGAGACGCGGCCTCTTTCCTACCCAGACCAGTCGAATAAGCTCAGAGCGCAGGAGTTGAAAAAAGGACCGGCCAGGGTAATAGGGGATATTTAGGAAGAGGTAGAGGAGCTTAGGAAGAACCACCATCTTGATGAGGGAGGCTCGGCCTGCGAGGGAGAGAGGCAGCGTGATCCACCTGGCCACGCAGGTCTGAATGTGATCAAAGGTGCGACCATAGTTCAGCCGCATCAACTCCTCCCGATCACGAGAGAGAAGTATGCCTAGGTATCTAACTTCATCCTCCTCCCAGCGTAAGGTGTATTCCAGCTGGAACGGCTGAGCAGCCGTGGTAAGCGGAAAGACAGTGGACTTGCCCCAGTTAATATGAACCCCAGACATACCCGCGAAGCAAATACATTCCCGAAGGATGGGATTTAGGTTAGTGGCGGGATCCCGGATGTATAGTGTGATGTCATCCGCTTATAAGGAGATTAGCACCTCTCTCTGGAGACAACGCAACGCCTTGTCTCGGTGATGTTGTCGGAGCCGGGCAGCCAGCGGTTCCATCGCCACCGCGAACAATAACGGGGATAGGGGGCACCCCTGACGGGTGCCCCGCGAGATCGCGAAAGCCTCCGATATCCGCCCATTTATCCCCACCCTAGCGATCGGCCGGTCATACAGGATATCGATCCAGCGTGTGAAACCCAGTGGGAATCCCATATTGCGCAGGATACAGTGCAGATAGTCCCATTCCAGGGAGTCAAAGGCCTAGGTGGCGTTGAAGAAGACCGCCACCAGTGGTAAATCAGGGTCTACATTGTGCATAATGGAGAAAAGCGTCCGAAGATTATTGGAAGTGGCTCTGCCAGGAACAAACCCAGCCTGATCCGACAACACCAGACCGCCCAGTAACAGCTGTAAACGGTTGGCTAGAACCTTGGCCAGAATTTTTGCGTCGCAGTTAATTAAAGAAAGAGGGAGGTAAGAGTCGCAAGAATGAGGCGGTTTACCCGGTTTCAGTAGGGAAGTAATCAGCGCTTCCTGCATTGATGGGGGGAGCACACCAGACTCATGCGCCTCCAGAAAAATGTCCCGGAGTACCGGAGTTAGGATATCTATATAGGCCTTATAGAAATCCATGGGCAACCCGTCCAGACCGGGGGCCTTTCCAGGTGCCATCTGATTGATTGCATCTCTGATCTCGTCCAGGCCTATGGGTTCCGCCAAGAACTCACGCTGACGATCCGAGAGCCAGCCCAGGGTGAGCTCTCTCAGGTAGTCGTCCATGTCCAGCGCGCCAACTCTGGTGGAAGAGTAAAGTGTAGAATAGTGTGTAGTGAAAGCTGCCAAGAGCGACTGTGTGTTGCGTATGGGAACCCCCTCTTCCCCCTTAAGTTCTAACACAAAATTGGAGCCACGCATCGGCCGCACCGCGCTCGCAAGGGATCTACCGGGACGTCCACCCTCCCCGTATACCCGAGCCCTGAAGTATTTGCCCCGGAAGCGTACCTCTCTGTCAGCAGTGGAAGTGTATTCTGACATCGCCGTACGGTACTGCGCTTGCGCATCCGTGTTGACGGCAAAGTCTGGACTAGTTTCCAGGGTATGTAGCGTGGATTCTAAATTATGTAGTGTGGCGCGTAGGGTCTTTAACACCCCGGAACTCTTAGAGATGCAGACTCCCCGAATCGTGACCTTCAGTGCTTCCCAGAGGGTGGCCAGGTGGTCTACCGATCCCATGTTACGGGAAATAAAGTCTTCAAGTTCTTGACATAGTTCGGATCGGAACAGTTCATCGAGTAAGATATTGGGCTGTAGGCGCCATGTCGGGGATCTACCCATTATGTCTGGTAGGCGGAACTTGGCGAGCACCGGAGAATGGTCGGAGAATGTGCGGCCTATGTGTTGTACAGTAACCAGGGAGGGGGCCAGTGCCCTATTTACCATGATGTAATCTAGTCTGGCCCACGTGGCATAAGCATTATTCCAGTGCGTGCCTTCCATGAAGGTCGGGTGTAAGTGGCGCCAGGTATCCACGACATCCTGAGTGTCGCATATGTCCCTCAGGTATTTGTGTGTGTTATCATAGTGGCAAGCAGAGGGATTGGATCTATCCATGGCAGGGTCCAAAACAGCGTTGAAGTCACCTCCCCAGATGAGGTGCGTGGAGCCTACCTCACGGATCCTGTTCCAAAGAGCAATGAAGCTGCGTGGGTCATCGCAATTAGGACCGCAAGAGCAGGCCAGGGTAATAGTCACAGTGCCTATCCTGCCCCACGCTATACAATATCGGCCCTCTGTGTCCTTGGCTGTACCCAGGGGAACATAAGGAACCCCTCGTTTTAAGAGAATAGCAGCGCCTCTTGCATAGGATGAGTACGATGCAAAGATCGAGTGCGCGGCCCACCTAGCAGCAAAGGATCCCCTACGGAGAGGGTCCATATGTGTCTCCTGTAGGAAGACCACCTGAACATGCAGTCTATCCAAAGCACCCAAGATTCGCCGCCTCTTCCTCGGGTCTCCCAATCCCCTGACATTCCAAGAAATAGCGGTGAGCAGTCCCCCCCCACCTGGCTCAGTGTGCGTGGCGTGCGCTAGGTCCTCGGACACGGGAACCCCAGGTCACTAAATCCACCCGGCGGCTGTCCCAGACATGCAGCCAGCCATTAAGGGCGGCATACCGTGCTATATCAACAAATATGCGTGCAATGCTCATGCTGAAAAAAAACAACAAACTTGTAACGAATCCCTGAGAACCCACCCACCCTCCCACTCCGACATCCCAATCATGCCGGGCATCTTCCCCACCCCTCACAAACCTACAATGTTTTGTCATTCACTCATTGGGGAACACCCAAGTGGGGGACACCAGGGGTCCAGACCCGCCATCCCACTCCCCCGATATCGCACCCGCTATCCCCCGGAGCCTAGACCCAGTGGAGAAACACGGGAGGGGGAGGTTGGTGCCAGGGCGCAATCAAGTTAAAACATCGTCAAGGAACCATCAAAAAAATAAGGGAGGGCAAGGACTGATAGGTGGTAGCTCCACCATAACGGCGAGCGTACAGAGTCACATATGGAGCAGCAATTTAACGTCACAGAAAAACAGGCAGAGGCAAAACAAGTGTACATCAAAAGAGTATCATAAGCGGAGCTTAACGGCAACTGGAGATCCCCAGTCAGTCAAGGGCAGAAGTGGGTGATCGGGATCTCGCACTCCCCAAAGGGGAGTGAGCCAGTTCAGTAGATCTGTTGTGGTCTTTCAGAAACAGTTCAACTTGGGCAGGATCCTGAAATATGTGGGGCTTGCCATGATGGACAACCCGTAGCCGGGCCGGGTATAACATGGAGTATTGAAGTCCATGTTGAAGCAGACGTTTCTTGACCTGTCCAAATTTGCGACGCGCATCTTGTACAGATTGTGTAAAGTCTGGAAAGAAGGAGAGCGTGGTATTTTCAAAGAGGACTGGTTGTTTTTCTCTGGCGAGTCGTAGAAGGGTGTCCCGATCCCTGTAATTCAAAAAACGGATGACTACAGGCCTTGGGGGCGCTCCGGGCACGGGGCGAGGGCCCAAAGTGCGGTGAGCCCGTTCCACCACCAGCTGGGAAGAGAAGGCCTCCGCGCCGAAAAGGTCGGAGAGAAGCTTCTAGATAAAAAGTTCCATCTTGCCCACAGAGGTAGTCTCTGCCAGACCAATTAGGCGTACATTGTTTCGGCGCGATCTTGCCTCTAAATCCTCATTTTTTTCAGCGATTACCTTCAGCAATCGCTCCATCTGCGATACCTTAGACGTGGTGGCCGTTGCGCCATCTTCCAACCCGGAGACCCGCTGTTCCGCCTCCTTAAACCGCTCCTCGTGCTGGTCCAGTCTATGCACCACTGAGTCCAGGCGGCGCGACATACCATCGATCTTGGCGTCAATGGAGGTGAGGCTGGTCTGCATGTTCAGGAGGAGCGCTTTCCAATCCACCTCTTCTGTGCCGCCTCCCGCAGAATCACCGTCTCCCGGCGGAAGGGCGTGGGATTTTTTGGTTGGAGCCTCGAATGGAAGCCGGGATTGTTTGGCATGTTTGGCATCCGTCTTCCCCATAGTGTCGGTGGGCCCCCCGGTCTCGGAGTCCGATCCCCAACACGGAGCAGCCCCACCAATATAGTTAGGGCCTGGGCATGTATGGCAGGGAGAGATCCGGGCTGTACCCTGGTTACCACTGACAGCGACCCGCCTGCGAAGTCGGAGGGCCCAAAGACATCCACCATGCGCCAGAGGCAGTAGTTCTTGCCAGGAGAAGGGCCACGAGCCCAGGGGGCAGTCTCAATCAGGCGCCTCCTGCACTGATAGTATCGCGGAGAGCCGGGACAAGTAGCGGAGTCCTCGTGTCGCGCCCTGTGGGGGGGGCATCAACAGGAGAGATAACGCACCCCCCGCCGCACCCAGGGCCGTCCGGAGCTAGATGGGGCACTCCTCGCCAGCTCCGCAAGGCATGCTCCGGTCCACGATGGCAACCCCGTAGCCCCGCGTCCTCCCCCGAGCCTCAGCTCGCCCCCGCCTTACCGGTGTGTCTGGAGGTCGACGATGGGCAGGGGGAAGCCACCGCAGGAGCGTCCGGTGCCGGTATCTGCCCTCAGCCTTGGCCGCGCTCCGCGGCCTAGCGCGTCCGTCAGATCCCCGCTGCAGCGTGTGCGCGGCAGCCGGCCTCCTTGCATCAGCCGAGCAGTCACAGCGGCCGCAGGGGACGTCGGCGGTCTTTGCTGGCGAACCACCGGCCAGAATGGTCTCTAATTCGGTGAACCTGTTCCGCGTGTCAGGCCGAGCACCCGGTAAACACTGACTGTCCCATTCCCGGCGGCATCCGGGAGAAAGAACTACGTTTCCCATGAGGCACAGCGCGAGACGCTTGGCACGCATCGTGCATGCGCGCGCGCCACGCCTATATCTTTGAACCCGGAAGGATGGACATGCGCTGGTTATTCCCATGCTGTATGCTGTCCCGGCGTTCCGTGTGACGTACAGTCCTGTCGACCAGCTCCGGAGGCTCCCGTTTTCGAGTTGTGAGTATCCTGCCTGAGCCTTTCCCAACCCGACTCCGGATTTGTTCCCTGTTCGCTCCTCTGTTGGAGAGACGGTTGCGACGTCTCGTGCAGAGGAGCAATAAAGCTTCGCGTGCCAGTTACCAACCCGGCATTTGTTTGTTCCCTGTTCGCTCCTCTGTTGGAGAGACGGTTGCGACGTCTCGTGCAGAGTAGCAATAAAGCTTCGCGTGCCAGTTACCAACCCGGCATTTGTTTGTTCCCTGTTCGCTCCTCTGTTGGAGAGACGGTTGCGACGTCTCGTGCAGAGGAGCAATAAAGCTTTGCGTGCCAGTTACCAACCCGGCATTTGTTTGTTCCCTGTTCGCTCCTCTGTTGGAGAGACGGTTGCGACGTCTCGTGCAGAGGAGCAATAAAGCTTCGTGTGCCAGCCCTCAACCTGGCAGTGGTGAGTTCCCAGGTAGCCCCTCTGTTGGAGAGACGGTTGCCTCGTCTCATGCAGAGGAGCATCGCGGTTGGCCACTGATCACCACGCCAGAGTCCTTGGTGAGTCCTGCTGCTGGAGGATTCCCGGGAGGAGACACACTCCGCTGGCAGTAAGACTCCCGCAGGGAGACATTGCTTTCTTGTATAATCACTTGTTGTTATGTCGGGGTATAAATGAGATTGGGGTTTTGGTACACTTTTCGTAAGACACAACCCCGCTCATTTCTCTACTGGTTTGCCTACATCCTCGGTTGAGGAAAGACTGTATTTCTCCCAGAGATCCTACCGTCTCCGGGATTCCTGGGACCAGAGGTAATCCACACCGCAACCAACCCCGCATCCGCTATTCTGTTCCCCTGCTTCTCATTTCAGGTAGGGGTGGGGAGGCACCCATTCGGGATTCACACAGGGTCCACAAAGTCTCTGGGGGTGTATATATTAACGGTGCGCTCTATCTCATTTCAGATCTCCTTCCCCGCTGTCCCTACCCTTTCCTTCCCTCGCTTGACCACTTCACCAGTCCGCGCTGTTATATATATCCGGACTTGGGGAGGTCAAGAGGTGGACCCCATTTGGCATCAGCACAGCTCCGAGGAACCAGGGAACACAGAACGTGACACCGCGTCCACTGCCCGTCAAATTGGGCTGGTCAGAGCCGTGTCCCTCAGACGTAGGATGGGCTAATGGAGATTCAAAGCGCCCGGCGGGCGAGAGCCTCACGGATGTGCGGCCATGTTGGTCTGGCGCCCTCTAGCGCCCCCCATTTCTTTTTCAAACTTCACAACAGTATTATCTTCCATTTGTTGATCAACACCTAGACATATCCAACTGTTATTGTCTGTACAGTGCTCTTGACTAGCAAAGAAACGTAAGTCTATATCATCACAAATTTGTTTTATAACATTTATATTAAAACTCGATTTCGTGCCGCAGGAAAACCTAGACTTATCCAGATGGTTCCTGTTGACTTTGAATATAAACTTGCAGATGTCTATCGATCCGAACATTGGTAGGATCCAATTTCTCGATGTGAAAGTATCTTCAAACTGAAGCTGTACATTTTTTTCCTAAGTGTCTTCTCCTGTGAAATTTCTTTCAATTCTGTCTTCTCAGAGTTGGTAATATATGACGTGACATAGTGAGAAACAGCACTTGAGTTATGTGCATCATATTGTATGTTCATATTTGCATTTCACATCTTCAAAATCTCCGTATTGTAATCATTATTGTACTTCGATGCTTCTGTTCTTTTTAAATTATAAGTATGTTTGGGTGATTTTCGAGTGATGGTATGCCTCATTGCTGACATAAAAACTGTTCACTCTTCCTTTGGAAATTACTGGACGTGGAAAGGGAAATCGACAGTTTTTGTAAAATGTATCTTTTGCGTTATGTTTTCGTCGGCAATACTTTCCACATTGATGACTTCGATATGCAAATACACCACAGTAATCGAAGGGAGTCTGGTGCTGTGGTCGTTGGCAAGTTGGGGTCACTGCCATTCAGGACTCAGGACACAGTTCCACATGTGGAATAGGTTTGTGTTGAAGACGGTTAGTGGTACCATTTGTCGCCAGTCGCCCACAGTGTAGGGCAGAGGTAGCGGTGAGGTAGGGTCCACAGCCACATGCATACATTGGTGACCCAAACAAACCTTGCGTAGTACCGGTTCAGTGGCACCACGTGTCACCAGTCTTCCATGTGGAAATACCCCTCGGTGATCGAAGGGAGTCTGGTGCTGTGGTCGCTGCTATTGAGGACTCAGGCACAGTTACACATGTGGGATCGGCTTGTGTTGAAGACGGTTAGTGGTACCATTTGTCGCCGGTCGCCCACAGTGTAGGGCAGAGGTAGCGGTGAGCTAGGGTGCACAGCCACGTGCATATGTTGGTCGCCCCACCGGCCTGCATAGTGTAGGTTCAGTGGCACCACGTGTCACCGGCCTTCCATGTGGAAATACCCCTCACTGATCAAAGGGAGTCTGGTGCTGTGGTCGCTGCTATTCAGAACTCAGGAGACAGTTACACATGTGGGATCGGCTTGTGTTGAACATGGTAAGTTGGCACCACGTGTTGCCGGTCTTCCACAGTGTAGGCTGGAGGCAGTGGTCAGCAAAGGCCCACAGACAGGTGACATTGACTTGAGCTGTACAGATTGGGAACATTTGGTCTTCTTAACCCATTATAGTCTCTAACACAATTTGCGTCACTACTAATGTTGAATTGTGAAGCATGTAACTCAAGTGTAGGGCGGAGACATCGGTCAGGATGGGCACATAGGCATGTGGCGTTGAGTTGAGCTGCACAATTAGTGGCACCTGGAGTACTCAGCGTGTGCTCACCCTGCAATGAGACATGGTACCGGTGGGCCGCACTGGGAGCAATGTGTTTTGTCTAAAGAATTCTGTGTTGATAAGGCCTCGTGGTGATGACTTATGGTGCAGTGAGTTAGTAGCACCTGAAGCACACAGCGTGTGCGCACCCTGCGGTGATGTGTGGTCTGGGTGGGCCGCACTGGGAGCAACGTGTCTTGCGAGCTGGACTGCGATATCTGCAATCGCCCCTACATCTGAATTGTGAGCCATGCTGTTCATAGTGTAGATCAAAGGCAGTAGTCGGTGCAGACATAAGTCTGCGGTGCTGTGCTGTTGGGTTTGCAGGTGCCCTGTGTAAAGGAGGCCCGCGGTTATGGCGGCTGCCACGTGCCAGGGTGAGGGCTGCCGTTCTGACAGACTCGTCGGTCTTCCCACAAGTGAGCCACACCTAGGGCCTGGTCTATTTATTCATACTCCTACACTGGAGTGGCGTACGTTGGAGCAGCCCACTCCCCTTCCGCTTCCAGGGGGGACAACACAGCTACATGACCGAGATCTTCCCCACTGCCTGAGGTAACATGGTTGCGTCCACTGTGCACTACAGTACAAGTATCAATAGTATATCTCCACATGGAGAGGTTTGTGCTTTGCATAGTGAGGTTTGTGCAGCACATGAGCGTTACACTTGGCATTGTGTGCTTTATCTGTGATGGGTGACTTGCCTCCTTCATATATAGTTGGTTGCTCATCTCCCAACATTCAGCTATTGTGTGGCTGAGGGGCATGGCGCTTTGTGAAGGTCCCTTGTTCTGTTTTGTGCTGTCTCAGTGGTAGTAGGGGGGGTGGTCCGGGGGGAGGTTCTGGTGGTGGTGGTGCTGGGTGTTGTGGCGTTGTTGGGTGTCAGAGCTGCATGATCAGTAGCTGTATCACGTGTTGGTCTTTAGATGTGTCTGTGAGTTGGGTCGAAAGAATGGAGTAGGTACTCGACCTCCTTACACCAGTTAAAGGTTGATGTTAATTTGTTACTGCTAACTCGGCTTATCGCCTGCTTTTTGGATCGCATTGCAGATATGGCTGGTTGTTGAAAATATGGGGAAGTGGTGTTTTCATGTTTTTTTTGCATGGGAACACCTACTGTGCATTTCATTAGCGTTAGATGTGGCTCTTGTTTGTGGCAATGTTGTTAGTGTACGATATTGATGGAAGAGTGGTGAGATTTACAGTTTTTACCAATTTGAGAATGGGATGCTAATTAAAAAACACAGAAAAAAGATAGGTTTAATGAACGTTATAAATAGAAATTAGCATTTAAAAAACCTTTGAAATTCACTGAAAAAACCATAGGTTTCAAGCATGTTATAGTTAGAAATTAGCATTTACAAAACCTTTGAAATTCACTGAAAAAACCATAGATTTCAGGCACGTTATAGTTAGAAATTAGCATTTAAAGAAACTTTAGAAATTCAATGAAAAACCATAGGTTTCAGGGAAGTTATAGTTAGGAATTAGCATTTAAAAAAACCTTAGAAATTCACTGAAAAAAAACATAGGTTTCAGGGACGTTATAGTTAGTAGGACATTTGACTCACATAAAACCAGAGAAATTCACCTGTTATAGTTAGTTGAGCTAACTATAACTTGCGCCCCCGCAATGCACTGCTGATGACGTCACATATTACATCACTTATGACGTGGTCAGTGACATCACTGATGATATATCAAATGACATCACTGATGACATCACTGATGACATCTCAAATGACATCACTGATGACATCACTGATGACATCTCAAATGACATCACTGATGACATCACTGATGAAATAATTCACGTGAAAATCAGATGCACCTGATCAGACCCTAATATAACACTTGATACACCCAGTTTAAAATACAGACTATAATTTTCGAAACCGTGAACACACCAATACCAGTTAGTGCATATCCACTCTCTAATTTATAGGTCTACACAAATACATTCATTCACCTATACACTCACTCATACATACAGTCAGCCATCAATACAGCATTATCATATCCTGTGACATATCTATACAGACACTCAGACACTGCCTCTCATTCTTAGAGTTATTCACACACCTAGTGAGTAATGGAAATAATCAATAACACTTTCATTTACTCACCTGTACAGTTATGCACATACCACGTCACTTATTTAAACATATACTAACACATACTTATACTCTAATACAATAACTAATACAAGGACACACTGATCCATACAGGCACTCTCACAATCCCTCATTCTCACATATAGTCATTTATATAGTCCAACACTCATATATACTGCCTTGCAGTTACTCACATGTACCACTGAGGCATCCACACACTCACCGAAACACTCATACACACACTCACTCAGCCATACAGACCTTCACAGATACAGACTTGAACACATATACCTAGTGAATTAGCCACTTATACATCTATGCAGAGAGTCACACCCCTCACCCACCCACGCAGACACTCAGGTACTCAGACAAGCAATGAATAGCTCATATAGATCCTCATTTAGTTGCTAACCAAACCATGGAACTGCTTACACATCAACTAACAACCTAAACTGTGTGAATGTCTGTATCAGTCGCTAACACATGCATTAAGCAAGACACAATTAATTAGTCACTCATGCAGTTAGTGACACACCTACTTAATCATCCATGCTGAGTCTTATACACTCATTTGTTCTTTAATACACCTTGGCATATATATATATATATATATTCACTTAAAAAACCATAGGTTTCACACAAGTTATAGTTAGCTGTACATTTCACTCGTAAAAAAACAATGAAATTCCACGGTATAGTTAGATCAGGTAACTATAACTTGCGCGCCCACAATAAACTGCTGATGACGTCACATATTACTTCACTCATGACATGGTCAGTGACATCACTCATGACATCAATGATGACATCTGAAATTACACATTGTGGATTGCGGTCGCGCAAGTTATAGTTACCTGATCTAACTATAACGTGGAATTTCATTGGTTTTTTACGAGTGAAATGTACAGCTAACTATAACTTGTGTGAAACCTATGGTTTTTTAAGTGAATTTGCAAGGTTTTTTAAATGCTAATTCCTAACTATAACGTGTGTGAAACCTATGGTTTTTTCAGTGAATTTGTACGGTTTTTTAAATGCTAAGTTATGTATTTATTTTTTATTTTTTTTCTGGTTTTTCACTGTGCGCGACGGTGCGCTTCACGCACCGTGCGCGCCCTGTGGGTGCTCGGTGCGCTTCGCGCACCGAGCGCCCACGTTGCGCAGTCCATGCCGTGCGCCCCTCGCCTTTTTTTACACAGTAACATTTGTTTTTTTCTCCCTTGTGGGTCCTTTAATTTATTTAATAAATGTGATTGTTACTTCTTTATTTTATTTTTTTATTTTTTTTTCCCGTGCGCGTACGGTAAGCTTACCGTACGCGCACTCCGCAATTTTTTTTTAAAAATTATTCAATGTATTTTTCGTACTTTTGGGTCCTTCTCGGACCCCCTGACAAACACTAGGGGGTCTGCAACTCTCTTCGTTGCCCCCTTTTCACGTTCCCCACCTTTGTTTCTCAGTGCGAGAGACAGAAAATGGCGGCCGACACTTCCTGATTTCGACCGATTCGAATGTTTACAGTCATGTAACCACCAATCAGAATTGAGCTCGCGCACGGCACCGTACGCGTACGGTAAGCTTACGGTAAGCGCACGGAGCGCGCTTACAGATATATATATTGATTTAAATGCTATTTTCTCAGGACCTACTGAACAGATTTACACCAGACCTTACAAAAGGCACATCCTTGACCTGAGGACTACCTGTTCAGCCGTTCGGGCTGTAGTTCGGACTAAAGGTCCTATGGGAAAATGCATGGGGAAAACGTGTTTTGGGACCCCCCTTTTTTCTCAGCCCCCGCTTGACGAATCCCCCCGAGACTTTCAGGGTAGGAGCGGAGCATAGCGCCCCATTAGTTTTGAAAATTTCGCGAGGATTCGTCGACCGGCGCCATAGTTATTCCAAATAGAATGTTGCGGATTTCCTATGGAAACACGGTCCTAACTATAACTATCTACTGGCGACCGCCAGTAGATAATATATATATATATATATATATATATATATATATATATATATATATATATATATATATATATGTATATATATATCAAAGCTCAAAGTACCCAAACGTACAAGGAGCACTCGGGCCTCAGCTGCACACAAGGAGCCTTGATAGGTAAGCACGCCTCCAACACAACAATTCCTTTTACTGTTCAAAACTGCCCTGGATGCCTGACGCGTTTCAAAGTGTCCCCACTTCTCTTCAGAGGCTTTGGCAGTTTGGAAAAAGCGCTAGGGGCACCACCCCCTTAATTGCATGGATGCACACCCTGGATGGGCTTGTGGGACTTGTAGTGCCTCACGTTGCGCAAATGTTCAGCTGGCAACCTTTCAAGCCCACAGATGGGCCTCGCTGTGCGTGATTCGTGCATAATCCATACGCTGCTGCCCCACGATATCGGCCCATTATTAAAGACCGCATGGCCCCCGGTTCTCTCAGGGTGGTGCTCCTCCCGCGGCAGGGTCACCGCGTAAATATCAAAGCTCAAAGTACCCAAACGTACAAGGAGCACTCGGGCCTCAGCTGCACACAAGGAGCCTTGATAGGTAAGCACGCCTCCAACACAACAATGAAAGTTGAACAGTGAAAGGAATTGTTGTGTTGGAGGCGTGCTTACCTATCAAGGCTCCTTGTGTGCAGCTGAGGCCCGAGTGCTCCTTGTACGTTTGGGTACTTTGAGATTTGATATATATATATATATATATATATATATATATATATATATATATATAATATATTTATAAAACATATTTAAACTTTACAGAAACACACATTCACTGGATGATGTCATCAGTGATGTCATCAGTGGTGTCATTTGAGATGTCATCAGTGATGCCATCAGTGATGTCACTGACAATGTCATGAGTGATGTAATATGTGACGTCATCAGCAGTGCATTACGGGGGCGTGAGTTATAGTTAGCTCAACTAACTATAACAGGCGAATTTCTCTGGTTTTATATGAGTGAAATGTCCAACTAACTATAACGTCCCTGAAACCTATGTTTTTTTCAGTGAATTTCTAAGGTTTTTTAAAAAATGCTAATTCCTAACTATAACGTTCCTGAAACCTATGGTTTTTTCAGTGAATATATATATATGTATATATAGGCATGGTACATATATGTGGAGAAAATTTAAGTATTTTTTATTTTCAGATTTTTGTAATGTGATATTCAAGGTACACACTCCAGATGATACATCCAATTCATAGTTCTTTTGTGTAAAGCAGTGCCAAAGACACTGTTCCCTGCATGAGAAAAAAATGAAATATAACAAGTAATTTTGCCTGACATAAATTATTCTTTGTACTTTATCATTTGCACTAACAATCTCCAGACCAGCACGGCAAACATTCAGATCAACATGCTCATGGTAACGCCAATCTAGTGATCAGACTGTCCAAAATTAGTGGGCTTGAATAAATTACATATAATTCAATGTAATACAAATATCTTTTCTCTCTGTTTTCACAAAGTCCATCAGTTACCAGTTTTCTTTAATTACCTGCAGAAACAGTAAGGATAAATATGCACTACCTGTTGTCCTTGCATCACAGGAACCAGATGCTACTGAAACCTGAGTTAGCGGTGAAATACTTCTCTATGAGGCTTTCAATTTCAGGAGACAGCGAGGTGAAACAGTTAGGTCTTATCTTTCTAAAGCAGTATGATGTCTAAAATCCAACCACCAATTCCAGCTCTTTGAGGCGACTCACAGTTTCATGATTGTGCGAAAGTTGCGCATACAAGATGCAAATTATGCAAGAGCACCTTTTTAAAAGAGCATTTTTGCACTTTTTTGCATTTATAATTATAAATTACATTTTTAAATGTAGCTCCTTTAATGTGCAATTATAACTCTGAGTCACTCCATATATTTTCCAGAACAGTTTCCAAATTAAGAACAATTAGGTGCAAAGGAAGTACCCATATTTTATTGACTATTAAGTTAAATAGCTAAGTTAATGTATTCAAATGGTAAAACAGGACTATTAGCCAAATGATTATTGGCTTATTTCTGTGCTTTATTGATTTGGAAACTAATTAGAAAAAAATCTCTCACACAGAAAAGGCAAGACATTTTATTTGAAGGACCAAATTAGGAATTTCATAAGGACTGTATTTTAAGACAAAAACAAGAAACTATCAACGCATTGACACAAATTTCATCAGGAAATTGTTCGTTTTCACCCATATTTTCACAATTCGGATTCTTTTATAGGTAAGATTGCACACAGATAACAGACAACTGTATTCCCCAGTGAAGCAGTCTGTAGCTCAGGAGTCTCTAAACTTTTCTGTAGTGAGAGATGCTTTTGATTTATGAAAATCATCATAAACTATTGAAGGCTAAACAACGCACTAATTGTTACCAGACACCGCCAAGCCGAGCTTAATTGACTGTAGGGCTAATGTCCATAGAGCCAGATAGTATGCTTTGAAAAAAAAGGGGCACTATGACAGGGCTACCATATGTGTCAGTGGGAGTGTAGTCTTTGGTGATGCATGCACATTTGTGCGTATGAATGGGATACATATGTATGACTGAAGGAAAGCTTGTGTTGTACGTACTTGTGGCACAGGACATACCTTTTGCCATATGTGGCAGCGTTACATGTACAACACAAACATAGAACCATGTTTTTTAAATGGGAGAAATTTAAAATACAGAAAAATGTTGCGCAAAATATTTCAAAATATGGAAAATCTTTCTGCACTTCAAATGTCTCCCATTAAAAATGTCTGTATTTTTTTAGTTCTATATATGGCACAGTGTGTACTGGCCATTAGAAGCAAGAGGCCTACTGTTTGTAAATGAGACACTTTGAAAAGGGAGAAAATTAAAAATCAAGAGTTAACTTAATCATTAAGGTAACTTTTAATTAGATATTTCTCCCATTCAAAAGCATTCAGAAACATCATTTTTTCTTACATTTCAATATTGAGTTGACAAGGACTTTTATCTAAGAGTTAAATACCTCATTGCTTCAGTTCTTCACCTCTGTGACCCAACGCAAGCCTGGGCCATAAATCTGACTGAGCACTGCTCATTATCAGGCCCTGCTTCTGCAGCCTGATGATAATAATGTAAAAGAAACACAGCCTTCACTTAACTTTAAAAGGAAAATGTGACCCAGTGCTTATTTAAAAATGAACTCAAGGCTGCAAGCCAATCTGAAGGTATCTGGGAGTTACTGGTATCTTATGCTTGACTGGTTGGAGACACCTGCTTTAGCTATTTTGTAATAGATAAAATGCATGGACTGCAGCTATTATGGCTCACAGTAAGTTTGGTATCACAAAATAAATGTATTAGACTCAAGAAAAATATCTAGTGAGGACATAACATTTCTATAAGGCCTGATGGAATAGCTGTATTACCAAGGGAAGCTAGTGATTTGAATACATTCCTTTAGAACATAACTTTCCTCTTAACTGAGGGCTGCATCTTTTCTTTGTTCAGAACCATTCTGACCAAAGGCAAACACATAGACAGAATAGCTCATTGTAATCAAATTAATGTGAAATGTGTTAGCAATTCCAGGTATTGGCTTGAAAATGCAAGCACACAATGTGCTAAAAGAGGACTTCTGAGGCATAAGGAGAGATATGTAGACGGTTCTCCCCTTTGCTAATTTTCTTTTAATCTAGATTGTGCACTTAATCAGCTGCATTAATCAAGATGCAAATTGTTGGCAGAAAATGTAACACAGTTGCAGGCATATTTAATAGTGTATCTATAAGAAGAAAAAAAGCGTGTAGGCAAGAGGATACTTTTCTGTCTGTCAAACATCATCCCAAATACTCAAAACTCAGTCCAAATAATGTAACGTTTCATGTATGGTATTTAAGGGAAATCTGCCTTTATGTCACCAACAATCAGGCCAGAGGAGTCTTCTCTTATAGATGCACTGACCCGAGCCCACCTAGATTTTGTGCTTCATCTTCGGGTCATGCTCAATATTTGGTGGTATGAGAAAATCAAATGGGCTCCATGGTGGGACTCTTTACAATTCAAATAGGAGAACCTTACGTGTATGGTACTTAAAGGGCATCTGCCTATATATCAGTAACAACCAGGCCTGAGGAGTCTCCTCTTATAGATGCACTGACCCTCACCCGTCTAAGTGGTGTGCTTCATTATCGGGTCGGGACGCACGTTGGGTGGTGTGTGCAAATCCAAATGTACTCCATTGAGGAGTTCTTTTCGGGAACCTTTTTTTTTTTTAAAGATCAAAGGCCCTCAAGGTTGAGGTACTTTCAGACCTTTGTTTTTTAGATAGTGGTTCTGTGTAGGAAGCTGGCTCTTTATATACTATACCGAAGCAATGTATAGCGTGCACAGAGTCCAGGGAATCCCCAGAGGTATAGCAGAGACAAGATTAGACAAGTAGTAACAGCTCTCTTTGTGGCAAGGTGGGCGGGGAGCTAGGCTTATCAGGAGGGTGTGTAAAGCATTTATTGTATTCACTCAATCAAAAACTGATTACACACACTAAGAGACAGAATCCAGACCAATTGGGCAAGTAGAATGTATATTTATGTTTTATTTCTAGAACCAAGCAGGACTTGGCACAGGTAATTGAAATATGCTCTCACATGCAAGACTTTACAAAGAAATATTAGTTGAAGCTGAATTTGCAATCGTTACAGGTCTGTATAGGCTTCAAAAACAGATTAAATTACACCGTGATTATTTTTGGACAACTTTTGGACTACTTTTGAATTACATCAACTGCTCAGGTGGTATACCTAGATATCACACAGTGGATACCACAATACAAGGTAAGTAAGCCTTTTTCAGGTTTGCAGTATAATTACTTTAGCTTTCATACTAAAGTTCAACTCGACAGAACATTTTTAGGAACAAACTCTTATCATTGGTTTCTATGGACGAAAAAGGATTAACAGTTCCCAGGTAAGTAAATTACTTACAAGTGGGAGTTTTGGGGCTAGGACCAAGGCTCCCCAAGGTCTAGGTAGGCACTGAATTTGCACCACCAGCGACATTGGGGCTGCCCGGTGCAGAGTGCAGGGGGCCCAACGTCAGCCAATGGGGCTAAAGGGGCCTTCGATCAGGGGCTGCTTACAAGCAGGCGACTAGGGTGTGGAAGCAAAGCTCCTGGGTTTAAGATCAGTGCTTCAGGGCTCAACAATCAGGACAGGACCTGCACCACCAGCAGCACAGGGCGGCTGGATGCAGAGTGCCAGGGAGGGATTGGGGACACTGTGGGTTCCAATGGAGAGCTCCTGTTCAGAAAAGATGATGCAGGCTTGGTCAGGGGGGCTTCCTGAAGGCGACCACCAGATGGAGAGGTAGGTTGGGTTCTTGGGGGATGCTGGGAGAGTGTTGGTTGGGAAACCCAAGTCCGTGGGGTGTCAGGTGAAGGGTGTCTTTTGGTGTCAGGTCTTCTTAACAACTCCAGTGGTGGTCTGGGGGACCCTTAAGGTTGAGGCTGCAGGAATCGTCCTGAGGCTTGAGGGAGGTCAGGGATCACCATATCCCAGGGCAGTATCGCTGGGGGACCTCCTTGTGGTGTTTGGCCACTCAGGTGCAGAGTGGTGCTCAACCGTCTGGATCCGGGTTCTGGTCTTGGATTCTTTGTTTAATCAAATCCAGTGCTCATGGGAGACAGAGTCTGTAATGTGAGTGCAGGGCAGGTTCTCACTGTAGTACAACAGATTGGTGGTCACAGTAGAAAAGTATTTAAAACTAAACTCAACATTCAATTTGTCACATGTATTTGCATTACAACATGATTTCATTCATATTCAGTTTTACCATATATATCTATGGGCTTTAATATAAGGTGCTCCAGAGAGGAAGGAGTGCTCAAAGATGTGCACTAGTGAAGGATGTCAGCAAAAGGAAAGGCAATGTGCAGTATTTACATCAATGACTGATAGTGACCTATCCAGCCACCTTGAAGGCTAAATATGCATTAAAAAACATAGTATTCTGATGACATAGTAAATTAATTGCTGTTGTCTTTACATGAAAACAAATGAGACCGTCGAAGTTTCAACCCCAATTGTGTGTGCAGGGAATTTAGATCCTTGGAGTAGGGTCTTCATCAGGACATGTGGAGACACCCTTAGTGCCACCAAGAGAAATCTGGTGCGGAAGCTCAAGAGTATGGGCCTGTAGGCTCCTATGTCATGGAGGCGAGCGCTTGTAGTGGAGGTGTGGCTTTATACGTGTCAATATTTAATCATCATTTCGAATGATGGATAAGAGGCAGAATTAATCGAGAACTCCGGAAAGGAACAAATCCTGAAACGCCCTCCGCACTTGGTCAGAATTGACGGCTCTTTGGGGTTCTTGCTGTAGGCAGGTCGAAGTCTGAACAGGCCAGTAGGGATGGGGTCAAAGCCGTAGGTGTCCTCTTCTTCCTTGGTCAGCACAGCTCTTTGGTCCTTCTTTCTTCCTTGAATCTGAGGAGGCAAGGTTCAGGGTTGCCCTTAAATACTAAACCTAGGGGCATTTACTGGGGTGTGCAGTTCGGGAAATGGGCCCTTCCTTGAGGTTGGTACACCCCCTATTATGCAACCTTCTCAATTGGCTGGGTCCATATATATTTAAGATGGGGAGAACTGTAATATGCGCTTCACCTCGGTTCCCCCACCTGAGGGTTGAGGTTGGCAAAGGTGGCCACACCTCTTCTTAAAGCTTGGCTTTTCGGATCAATGTCCTGCCCAAGGTAGGGATCAGAACCAGTGGGAGCCAGTTGCTGGGGGAAGAAAAAGGTAGGTACAGATACAAAGGCAGCAGGCCTTTGAGGCTTCCCCTTTGTGGACCCAACCCATCCGGGGGGAGGAGGCATGACACTGCTATCCAGGATGGGCTTTGTCTCTGGACCGAGAGAGCACAGGCTCTCTACCCAGGGGTCCAGAAACTTGTCTGGTGGTGGCAAACGGCGGGCAGCCATTCAGGAACCACACCAGGGCTGGTTGTTTCTCAGGCGACATCTCTAATATGCCCTCTGTGCGCATCTGGCATTAGTGTGCATTTAAGGTGAACAGAAGTTTGTCACCAAAATTCTGAGGTTTTTAGTGAAGCCATTATGCGACTGTGGCGTTCATAATGGCCAACTCCCAGACCTTATACACGTTATGGCTTCATTGCACTTGAAATGTCTTAGAATTGACTTAGACACTGTAGGGGTACAGTGCTCATGCAACTGTACCCTCACCTGTGGTCTAGTGCACTCTGTTAGGTGGTGACCTAACTGGGCCACAGGCAGTGGATTGTAGTCCTGGCATACAGAGATGTGTCTCAACAAGGGAGAGGAAGTAAAAACGGGTGGGCTATATTTAGTGAGGTCCAGCATACATGCCCTGGAATGATTAGGAAAGAAAAAGTATGCTGTTCCTCCTGGTCAGGGGAGGTTGTGTGAAGTATACACTCTACCCCAGGGTGGAGACAAAGTGAAAAATGATATCTAGACGGCCTGAGAACTCAATGCACGTGGTGGGTGGGGGACCCACAGGGGTGGAACTAAAACCCTCACACACCCAGCAAGCTAGGTGTCATGCTTCATCATCTGGGTTTTGCTCCTCGTCGGGTCGGCGCTGCAATTCCCAACGGGCACCCAAAGAAGGGGCTCTTTGTCGGAGATCTTTTGTTCCTTGCCGAAAGGTGAGTGCAAGTGAGGGCCAGGTAGGTGTAGATGTTGGTGAGTGTATATAAAACAGGGTTGGTTAGTCTGAATAACGAGTTTATTGGGTCAGTAAACCACCCTATTAAAAACGATATGAGTGGCGGTAGTCTGGACACAGTGGGTCAAAGACTCGCTCCGCTCAGCTCAGATGGTCAACATGTTTCTCGCCTAATGGTCAGGAGGATCCAACGGCAATTCATCAGGACCAATGTGGTGTAAACTATCTACAAACGTGAGGGTGTATGACAGGATATCACATTTATGTGTATGTGCCTAGTCAAATCTGCCCTATGAAAGTGTGGAAAAATCTAACACTTCCGCAAAGGAGTGGCCTAAAAGAAAGGGAAAGATAAGCATAACAGGCCAACACGAAACATTAAAAACACTTTATCGTATATGTACATGGTAATATGGAGCAGAAGACTCCTCGTGTGCATGCCCTATATATGAGGCAGATACGCTCGAATATAGTGATCATGCATAAGTGGATGCAGTGTCAGACACCGTGTCAAGGGATCTAGAAGACTTGAATTAAGGACAACCTGAATTACAGTAACAAAGTCTAAAGCGCTCACCTAAGAATTAAGCTAGTACCGCTCCAGTCGGTGCGTGGCGAGCCTCTTGGGATGGCGTAGTAGCCTGCTGTAAAGTACATAGAAACAAGAGACTCGACTGCGTGGGTAAATTAACACAGTACACCTGCTGAGCGCTAGGTGCGGTCAAGGGAACAAGTAGGCTATGATCCCCCAGACCCCCGGCAACAGGAAGACGCCGCTCGAGGAGCGACCCACCTCTAAGCCTAATGTGATGCCCACGGGAGTCGGCAGCCATGTCAGCGTTAGGGTCGGTTAACCACACGAACAGCAGTCACCCGTCTATCAAGCGTCTAAGGATCACAGTCCGTATGATCAATGCTAAACGGTCCAAGCAGTTGTTTACTTACGTTTCTGTTGCCCAAGGGTGGTCTCAGAACCTACCCCGCTCCGCCGAAACCGGAAAGTGGTGTTCACTATCCAGTGCTCCAATAAGAACCGGTTGGGACAGGTGTGGGTGTAAACTGATTGGGTGTCTAGTGTCATGTAATTCGTGTTGGAAGTCCCACCCAAGTGTTGTGTGACTATGAGCGCCATCTTGGAACGGGGTACTGAATCAGTACCAGGTTAAGTCAAGATGGTTATGGTATCTTGTAAGACACAAGGAGCGGCCCGGGTAAAGTTTAGTTACTCTCTTGAGAGGTAGGATGTGTATGGCGCCGTGTTTGGTGGTTCCTAGTGTGTAGGTTAGACCAACCTGTTTAGTGTGACTGTGGGCGCCATCTTGGGACGGGGTAGTGGATCCACACCAGATAGAGTGTAGTCGCAGTCGGTATCTTTTAGGGGCTCAAAGAATCCCTGAAGGAGTCTTATTACTCACTTCATTAAGAAACTGTGTAGTTTAGTTCATAGAGTATGGGTCAACTCAACAGTGTGAGTAGTGTTGGTTGTATGTACCGCAAGAAAGAGTGCGTAATGTGCGTTGGACCAAGGTATCTCCGGAGTCACTGTTACAATGTTCACGCACCAGGGAAGTATAGTTATTGGCATGGGACATTGGGAGGTAACTAACACGACAATAAATAACTGGGTCCACCCATTACATATTGAGGGCGGTACAAGACTGTAGGGTCAATGACAATACTGTAGAGGCAGTGTCAATGTGTCAGTGTGTCAGTGCACCCCACAGTATATCGTCATTCAGACCTCTCCTATCAGATGAAAGTCTGTGTACCCATCTTTGTTCGAGTTTGAACAGTGCTTGTGCTGTAATTCTCGGATGTGACTCCAAAACGACCCATCTAAGGGAGTCCGGTGTATGGTGTAAACTCTTGAAGTGGGTATACAGTTTTGTGGTCTCCTTCAAGCATCTTATATTACTCTTATGCTCGGTGATGCGTGTCTTAATAGCTCGTGTCGTCATCCCTATGTATATCAGTGCACAGGGGCATTGCAATAGGTAAATGCAGTTGGTGGAATTACAATTCGTGTGGCGTGTCAGTGACCAAGTGAGAGTATCAGGCAAGGTCACCTCCTTCGTGGCAATTGTCTGTTTACAGGACGTACAATTGCCACAGGGGAAGTGTCCAACAACTGGTGGAAGTCCCCATAGATCCCTGGGGGTTCTGTATTTCTTTTCTGGCAGGTCTTGTATGGATCAAAATGTCTTTCAGATTCTGGGTCCTCTTAAAAGCGAATCTGGGTTGGGGTAAGGAAAGTTCACCAGAAGATAAGATACCCCAGTGTTTTTTAATCACCTTTTTCATTTTATTGGAAGCTGGGGTAAACGAGGTAACACAGGTCAGGATGTCAGTTTGTTCCCTAGTCCTGGTCTCTAGCAGTGCCTCTCTGGGATTATTCCTAGCGCGTTTCATAGCTCTTGTAACTGTGTTAGTTGGATACCCTCTTTCTTTTAGATTAATCGCTGGGATATCTGCCTCTTTTTTGTAGTCCACTACTGAGCTACAGTTTCTCCTCAGACGGAGAAACTGACCGAAAGGTAAGTTGTCCCTCAGTGCCTTGGGATGGTGGCTGCTGTAAAGCAAGAGGCTATTCCTATCGGTAGGTTTTTTGTAAAGGCTGGTTGATAGTACCCCAGAAGCTAATCTGATGTCAAGGTCCAGGAATGCTATGTGGGTTGTTGAGATGTGATTAGTAAATTTCAAATAAGGGTTCTGCACATTAATTCATTGACAGAATTCATCACATAGTGTACGCGACCTATTCCAAAAAATGAGGATATCATCTATAAAGCGTCTCCACATGATCAAGTTGTCACCAAAAGGATTGGTAGGGCTCCGGATGATCTCCTCTTCGAATGCGGCCATGTATAGGCAGGCCAGGCTAGGGGCAAAGGTACTACCCATTGAAGTGCCTTGGCATTGGTGGAATAGCTCATTCTGGAATTCAAAGAAGTTCTCCGTCAATGCCAGGGAAGCAAGGTCCATGATAAATGACACAGGAATGGGTGAGGACCATTCCTCATTTCGAAGGGCCGCTTCAATCACTGTGAGGGTTGCCTGTTGGGGGATATTGGTGTACCAGGCCTCCACATCTAAAGTGACCAGGAGGCTAATCTCCCCATTAGGTTCAAACCCTTCAATAGTTCTGAGGATGTCACTGGTGTCTTTGATGTATGACGGTATTTTTTGGACCAGTGGTTGTAGGAAATGGTCTACGAATCTGGACAGAGGCTCAAGGATAGAGCCTATCCCGGACACAATAGGTCTGCCCGGGACCGGTGAGGTTCCTTTATGGACCTTGGGCAACGTGTAGAAATAAGGTGTTACAGGATCACGAACAGTGAGGTAATCTGCTTCTTTCTTGGTGATCCATCCATTAGTCTCTGCTTCAAGAGTTAGACTAGTGATGGCATTCTTCAATCTTGTCGTAGGATCTATTGTGATTGGTGTATAATACTTGCGATCACATAGTTGACGTCGACATTCTGTCTCATAGTCAGAGGTGGACTGGATGACTGTGGCACCACCTTTATCTGCCTGTTTAATCGTGATCGATTGGTCGTCAGCCAGGGCCCTGGCTGCATCCATTTCCTGTTTAGAGAGGTTGTGAAAAGTCGACCTGTCTTGCCCCACTGCTAGATCTTTAAGAATGGCTTTTTCGAAAGTCAAGACTTCCGGGGGGACCATGCTCGCACTAGGGGTGAAAGTGGATGGTCTATGTAGACCAGTGTCTGTATTGTCTGAGTCTATAGGGGATTCGTTGTGAAAGAAGGCCTTCAGGCGAATCTTTCTAAAGAAACTGTGAAGTTCGCATGCTTCTTTGAATTTGTCAACCCTGGGGGTGGGTACGAAGCCCAGTCCCTTGCGAATCACTCGTAGCTCGATACTGTTAAGTGGTCTATCTGATAAATTGATAACTAAGTCCTTTTGCCCCTGCGTTGGCTCCGGGTCTCCATCGGGGGTTGAGGTTGGTCCTGCCACTGTACATGCTGTGTTCCTCGCTTTTGCCCTCTTCCTCTGCCCCAGCCTCTGCCTAAAAAAGGTTGGGGATTAACCCCTGGGTAGAGTTGAGGAGGGCACGGAGGGAACATAGGATATTGCCAAAACTGGGGTTGTGGTGGACAAGGGAACATTGTTCCCCCTCGATTTTGGAATGTCCGGTTGTTCTTTCTTCTCTGGTTTGGGGTGTCCCAACTCCCAGAGCTCGAGTCACTGTTATTGGAACCCCTCCTGCTGTTGTTGCTTGACTCCTCATCACTTGAGTAGCTATTCCTAGAAGGTGTGAAATCAGGTTTCAGGTAGGGAAAGATCTTTTCTTTATCGAACCTTGAGATATCTTTCTGCAGTTTGGCGATCTTTTGTTTTAGAAGGTACTCTCTATTCTCTGCTATTTCTGAATTGATCTCTGCCAACTTAGTTTTGAAAATATTGCTATGTACTGTAGATTTCATGGTTGCCTCAGCAGCCTGGATACGTGTTAACAGGGCATCAGCAAGTCTCTTAGCAGTATTAATTATCAAAACTAGGAGATCTCGGGTACACTTCCACGACACTGAGGACCAATCCTTCTTAAATGGGGGATCCTCCAGGAATAATCTGGGGAATATGTTGACGATGAGACCATTAGGGGCGATGTTAGCCCTGAGGTACTCAGTCATTAATGCTCCATGCATCGTTATTCTGAGCCATTCTTTCTTTAAGGAGACCAAGTTGGACCAGTCTTCCTAGTAGGACACGGTTGCTGTATTCCCGTCTGCTCCTAAGAGTGACGGTGTTCTTAAAATGTCAGTGACTGCATCTTCGCCATAGCTAATTCCTAGTTCTCCATCCATCTTGTGGGGTATAGGAATAGTGGCCACTAGCCCAGGATTGCTGGTTAGTGTAAGTGTGGGCCTACCAGTATCTATTAATACTGTAGGTAACCTCAATACGTTCCTGCGGTTGTCAGCCGCGCTGTATATCTCAACAAGGGAGAGGAAGTAAAAACGGGTGGGCTATATTTAGTGAGGTCCAGCATACATGCCCTGGAATGATTAGGAAAGAAAAAGTATGCTGTTCCTCCTGGTCAGGGGAGGGTGTGTGAAGTATACACTCTACCACAGGGTGGAGACAAAGTGAAAAATGATATCTAGACGGCCTGAGAACTCAATGCACGTGGTGGGTGGGGGACCCACAGGGGTGGAACTAAAACCCTCACACACCCAGCAAGCTAGGTGTCATGCTTCATCATCTGGGTTTTGCTCCTCGTCGGGTCGGCGCTGCAATTCCCAACGGGCACCCAAAGAAGGGGCTCTTTGTCGGAGATCTTTTGTTCCTTGCCGAAAGGTGAGTGCAAGTGAGGGCCAGGTAGGTGTAGATGTTGGTGAGTGTATATAAAACAGGGTTGGTTAGTCTGAATAACGAGTTTATTGGGTCAGTAAACCACCCTATTAAAAACGATATGAGTGGCGGTAGTCTGGACACAGTGGGTCAAAGACTCGCTCCGCTCAGCTCAGATGGTCAACATGTTTCTCGCCTAATGGTCAGGAGGATCCAACGGCAATTCATCAGGACCAATGTGGTGTAAACTATCTACAAACGTGAGGGTGTATGACAGGATATCACATTTATGTGTATGTGCCTAGTCAAATCTGCCCTATGAAAGTGTGGAAAAATCTAACACTTCCGCAAAGGAGTGGCCTAAAAGAAAGGGAAAGATAAGCATAACAGGCCAACACGAAACATTAAAAACACTTTATCGTATATGTACATGGTAATAGGGAGCAGAAGACTCCTCGTGTGCATGCCCTATAGTGTACAAAATAGAATAAAGTGAACAGTGATTTAGTGATTGTTGCTGGGGAAATGCTACTAAAAGATGGAAAGTTCCAAGATGCAGACAACTTCAATGTGATCTGCATTGCAGCTTTCGGGTAAATGTTAAATAAATGTAAAGATTATATGAAGGGACCAGTATAAAGTAATTTGCTACTGATTGCAATTGTTGGGCTTTTCATGATGTTCATTAAATCGGTTGTTTACAAAATAGATATGAGTCAGGTTTTATCAAAACCTTCCCCTAGCTCTGTGTTGGAAAAACGTTCTGAGATTACCATCTTCACAAAGGTGTACATAACATAAGCAAGCCAGGGTGCTCCAATTTTGTTATCCAGGGCCAAACATTGTTTTAAAATAGGTCTTGAAAAGCCTGCAGCTGATGCTTTCTAGATCTTAAGCCATAACATCAAAGGGGCTAGGCTTATAGCATCCTCTCTATAGTACAACGCAACCTCAGCATGGCAAATCTACCTTTTAAATTAATTTAGGGATGACATAGCCTTATACTCCTGCTACAGAAACCCCCACCAGAATACATTTAGGGCCTTATAACGAGTTTGGAGGTCATGTAGACAGCCTATCAGTGGTGGCAGTCCGAGCTTGGTGAGCTCAGTGGTCTCACTGCCGTATTTGTGAAGACAGCCACTAGACTGCTGAGGCTTCGAGAAGACCTCCAACTGCCAGTTGGGGAAGGACAGCCATTATAAGGGAGTACAGGGGAGTTGCACCACCGTCTAGATTACGAGTTGCCTGTTCAATGAGTGGACAGTGGTAATCTGACTGCCTGCTTCAAGGTTGCGGTGACGAAGGATTTAGGATGCGTACTCACCCCTTTCTTCTTCTTCCAGGCAGATTCCGATGTGGATCCCTTTTTCCAGTTCCCCCTTATCAGCAGAATCTTCACGCTGAGGATTATGAACCTGTCTGGGGCGATCTACAGGTGAGCCCTTTTCAAACTATATACCCATCGCCAGGACTGCCCACATATGGGCTGAACACCAGAAATGGGTATATGGTATTTGTCCACATATGTCAAGCATATGTGTGCATTTGACACATCTGCAGTCAAAATTATGCACACAAAGGCATTGATATATTTGTGAAAAGTACCCACCACTGTTACAAGATCCCCACTGCTACAGTGCGGCCCTGTGGTCACCTCATGATATGGCAGTCTTTGGACCATTAGCTGCTGGTGGACGTGGTACTACGGCAGTCGGACCATCAAACTCATAATATGGACCATAGACTTATAAAGAAGAAACAGCTCACTGAAAGGCTTATAGCTCAATTCAGAAGCAAAATGGAAAAGTGCTTCAACAACTCTAGAGAGCTGTTGCGCTCTCAGAGTCAATACAAAAAAACACTCTTGTGCTGAATCAAAGAGGATTCCTAAATATTAAAAATGTTCAACTTTGATGACTTATACCCCATATAAAAAACCTGGGCCTTTGTTTTGTGCGTTAATCATCAATAATTTGGTTAAAAGGCAGTTTACTTTCAAATCTAAATTATTCATAAAAGCACAGAAAGCACCACTTAAGATTTGCAGACTGTTTGCAGTCCTGCATCATCTACATAAAATAATGTAGGGATAAAATGATTTCCTACTTTTGGGATGTTCTTTGTGTTTGACAATAAATAACTCTCCATCCATTAATACAGATAAAAAACTGAAAAAGGGGTCAAAATACCGCCCTACTGGACTTCCCCGTTGAAACGTATTGGGCCCAATTCACAAAGGTAAAATGAGACGAAAGTCTAACTTTACAACTTTCGGTATTCACAAAGGACATTTATGAGTAGTAAAGTTAGACTTTTGTCTCAGTTAAGCTTAAGTTTTGGTCTTAGGTTTAACTGAGATCAAAAAGGTGAACTTAAGATCAAAAATGTAATTGACAGGGGTATCCTAATGTAAGTGTCTCAATAAAGTGATTAGTGCTTTTTTTACACAGAACTTTTTTAGCATGGACCATAGTTTGGATCAATTTACATTATTGAATGTGCTTGACAGATCCTGAAACGCCATATGTAAGTCGCCCTTCTTTGCTTGTACGTACTTCCCTATCAGAAGTGATAAGTTTAAACATCTACAGTGCCAATGACTGATCTAAAGCCAAATTGTATGTATGAAAGATTATTACTTTCTGTCCAGTTCTCCAAATTTGAGAAATATTTAGTGAGGAGCTCAATATGGAAATAGTGTGATAACAGCCCAGTAGATGGTTGTTCCCTTTTTTTTAAATTAGGACAATTATTGCCTCTTGTCAGGTTGGGATTAATGGGGCAACTGTCACTGTTCGAAATACATTTGTCAAAAAGGAGGCCCAAAACTCAGTGTTTAGGTTAAAAACGTCCACTGGTATGACTTAGGGGCCCTGGGTTTTTTCCTGTGAGATTTTATTATTGGCTGGGACAATATCCTTTACACTAATCAAAGTACTTAAACCCTAAGTAGCCTCAAGATTAAGGACGGGTGATAAATTCCATTTTGCCAGCAGAGTTCGCAGAGTTTTTCCCACTCTGGGGCTGATTACGATGCCGTAGGACACGGCTCAAACCCTCGGTTGGCCAGCTGGAGACCCCCAGATCTAACATTGGTGGTCAGCGCTGGGGATTTGGACTTACATTTGTGACTCATATACAGTGATTGGTGTCTACTACTAATGAGTGCAGACCATAACGCAACCACATACATTTGGTAGAGATTTTCTTCCTTGGAATTTCGTTTCTATTTTTGATTCCTGAGAACTGCCAGTCTTTTCCACCATGAGTAAGCCAACATTCATAGCATCTGTAGACATTGAATTGGAAGAAGAGAGAATTGATGCTTACACTGTGTCTAATCTCAAAGCTTTGTGCAAGAAATTTAAAATCTCTTTGAAAGGCCTCACCAGGAAAGTGGTAAATCAAAAGGCGCTGAGGGCCTGGTTGGAATCTAGGAATGCCAGAGAGCATCCTGAGGAGCTGGTGGTGGAGGCAGAGGATTTAGATGGGCAGCTTGAGAGGCCGTTGGGCCCAACAGGGGAGAAAGTACCTTCCAGGCAGGCAGCAGTGTTTCTTCCAAGGGTCTGTCCCCAGGAGAGCTGGAGGACAGCGAGAGGGAGAGGGTGCACAAGTGAGCTAGCTAGGCTCATGATGGAGGGTCAGAAAGACAGAGAGCAAGCAAATAGAGCTTGGGATGGAATTAGAAATGAAGAAGGTAGCCTTAGAGGAAAAGAAAATGCATTTTGAGCATGAGAGTGTTGAGGGAATTGGAACTCAAGGCCAATAGTTTAGAGGTTCCTCCCTCTGATGGCAGTGCACCACCAGTGCCTGTAGAAGCAAGAGCCTACATCCCCAAAGAAGTAGTTAAAGATTTCCACAAGAATAAGGATATTGGTCACTGCTTTAGAGCTTATGAAGCTGCAATATTGGCCCACCGGGTCCCTGAGAAGGATTAGGGAGTGGGGTTGTGGGACCGCTTTGTTAGTGATGGGAGGGACACTTTGTTCGATTTACCTACAGAGGAGCAGGTGTCCTATGCCCACATGAAGGGAGCCCTAATGTCCAGATATGGTTTGACCCCAGAGTTATACAGACAAAGGTTTAGGAACTGCAGAAAACTGGAGTCTACCACTTGGGTGGAATATGTGTCTTTCTTTTACAGAGCATTGGATAGTTGAGTGAAGGGTAGCAAGCTGGATAATTTTGAGGCGCTCTATGATTTGTTTGCATGGGAGCACTTGTCCAATAACTGTTTTCCAGAGCTACGCCAGCACCTGATTGATAGTAAGCTGACTAACCCTAGGAAGCTTGCTGAGGAGGCAGATCGCTGGGTGAGAACCTAGGTCCAAAAGGGTCCTGTGGGAGACTTCACCAATGGTGGGCAGGGTCCCCAGTAGAAGAGTGGGGGGACAAGGGTAAACAGAGGGAGTTCCAGGAAGAGCCCCAAGGGAAGTGTTCCCAGCCTCCCCCTGAGAAGAAGGCAGGGCCCCCGACAGATAAGCCTGCTCAAAGGGGGCCAAATACCTCTTTTAAGTGTGGTCTAGTGGGCCACTGTTCTTATGATGCAAGATGTCCCCAGTATTGGAAGACAGCACCCACTGGTGCACCGCCCCGGCAGATGACTAGTTTAGCCCTGGGGGAGGAGATGAGTGCCCAAGGTGGGTGGGGTCCCGCAGAAATGTCTCTAGTCTCTTTAGGAGACTGTGAGGTGGTTCCCAGGACCCAGCTGCCTGATAACACTAAGAAGTACAGGCAGTGGGAGCCCATCAATGGCCATAGGGTGTAAGCTCTTAGAGACACCGGAGCCAGTGTAACAGCTGTCAGTTGTCGGCTGGTGTCTGAAGAGCAGGTAATCCCCAATGCATTTTACCCAGTTGTTGCCGCTGACAACACAGAGAGCCACTGCAAGGTGGCTCAGGTTCCATTTGAGTGGAGGAGGGTCTCAGGGAGTCTTCAAGTAGCTGTGAGGCCAGCCATGCCTGTTGATTGTCTGTTGCTTATTGATTTGGAGAGCTCCCCTTGGGCTAAGGTGGAGCAAAGTGCTCATTTAGAGATGTTGGGTTTGCCTGAGTGGGCCTGCGTGACCACTCGGTCTCTGGCAGCCAGTAAACGGGCTCAAAAGGACCTGGAGCCTGAAAGAGTGGCCAAGGAGTCTGCCTTAAAGAGAAGAGGCCGGGAGCGTGGGAAACCAGCCCCCACAGTTCCCACAGTCCAGGTGGGGGCAGACCTTAGGGGGATACCCTAGAACCTACAGGGGACCACGTAGCTGAACTGGGAGACCTGCCTGAGCTGACCGATTGGCAGCAGGAAGGAGGACCCTCCTGGGAAGAGTTCTGCGAGAAGAAGAAGTGCCCTTCTCTTGTGGGTTTGCGGCAGCAAGCTGCAAACCAGGTAACAGGTGATCAGTCTGGATCACATTGGATCTAATGGGAGAATGGTCTCCTGTATAGTGAGCCTAAGGTTGCTGAGCCTGGGTCAGCCCACGTGCTGGTGGTACCCCAGCGCTTCAGAGCCTTCCTATTGGGGCTGGCTCATGATGTGCCTTTAGCACGACATTTGGGGCAGGACAAGACCTTTGAAAGGCTTGTCACCCACTTTTATTGGCCCCAAATGCGCAAGAGTTCAGACACTCATTGCAGGACCTTTCAGACTTGCCAGGCAAGTGGAAAGAGTGGGAGGAAGCACAAGGCTTCTCTCCAGCCATTCCCTGTGGTCAGCACCCCCTTTGAGAGAGTTGGCATTGACATTGTGGGGCCTCTGGATTCCAAGACAGCCATGGGCAACAGGTTCATGCTGGTCTTGGTGGACCATGCCACCCGGTACCCGGAAGCCATCCCTCTCCGGAGAGTGGCGGCCCCCGTGGTGAGACGTGCACTGATGGGGATTTTCTCCCGCGTGGGGTTCCATAGAGAGGTGGTGTCAGACCGAGGTACAAACTCCATTTCCAAGTATATGAAGTCCCTGTGGCAGGAGTGTAGGGTAACTTATAAGTTCACCATTCCGTTCCACCCCCAAGGTAATGGGTTGGTTGAGAGATTCAACCCGACCCTCAAAGGCATGATTGTGGGTCTTAAGGAACCTATGAGGCGTAAGTGGGATGTCCTCTTACCATGCCTTCTCTTTGCTTACTGTGAGGTGCCACAGAAGTCCCTAGGGTTCAACCCTTTTGAAGTTCTCTATGGTCCCCCAGTAAGGGGACCTATGAGTTTGGTCAAGTAAGGCTGGGAGCAAGCTCTCTTCCACCCTGACCCCTGAGCAACAGAATGACTGTCACCAGTTACTGGGACAATTTTCTGATCTGTTCTCCCTAATTCCCAGTGTCACTGATTGGTGTGTCCATGATGTAGACACTGGGGACAGTCCTCCTGTTAAGCACAACACTTACAGAGTGACTGACAGGGTGAGAGCTTGCATCAAGGAGGAGGTCTCCAAGATGCTGGTGTTGGGGGTGATTGAGTCCTCTAACAGTTCTTGGGTCAGCCCCGTGGTCTTGGTCCCAAAGGCTGCTGCATCGGGTGTCACACCAGAACTGCGGTTCTGTGTGGACTACAGAGGGCTCAATTCAGTCACCAGGACTGACGCGCACCCAATCCCCAGAGCTGATGAGCTCATTGATCGGTTAGGGACTGTCCGGTACCTCAGCACGTTTTACTTAATGTCTGGGTACTGGCAGATCGCCTTGACTGCTGGGGCAAGAGAGAGGTCAGCATTCTCCACACCTGATGGGCACTACCAATTCTGGGTTATGCCCCTTGGGGTAAGAATGCCCCTTCCACCTTTCAGAGGGTGGTCAACCAGGTGTTGGTTGGACTGGAAGAGTTCAGTGCCACCTACCTGGATGACATTGCAGTGTTTAGCGCCAGTTGGGAAGAACACCTGCGCCACCTCTGGGAAGTGTTGATGGGGTTGTGGAGAGCAGGCCTCACGATCAAGGCGAGTAAGTGCCAGATCGGGCAGGGTTCCGTGGTGTACTTGGGACACCAGGTGGGGAGCGGCCAGGTGGCGTCCCTACAGCCCAAGATTGAGACCATCCTGGCATGGGAACCCCCCAAGACCCAGACAGAGGTGAAAGCCTTTTTATGACTCACTGGGTACTACAGGAGGTTTGTCAAGGGATATGGCAGCATCATTGCCCCCTTGACAGAGCTGACTTCCGGAAAGCAGCCCAAGAAAATGAACTGAACTGACACCTGTCAAAAAGCTTTCGATGCCCTGAAGACTGCCATGTGCATGGCGCCCATGCTCCTGGCACCCAACTTCTCAAAGGAGTTTATTGTCCAAACAGACGCTTCACAGCATGGTGTGGGGGCTGTTCTGTCACAGATGAATGAGGAGGGCCTAGACCAACCTGTAGCCTTCATTAGTAGGAGGTTACTTCCACTGGAACAGAGGTGGAGTGCAATTGAAAGTGAGACATTTGCTGTGGTCTGGGCACTGAAGAAGTTGAGACCATACTTGTTTGGGACTCACTTCTGGGTTCAGACAGACTACAGGCCCCTCAGATGGTTGATGCAGACGAGGGGTGAGAATCCAAAGCTGTTGACGTGGTCCATTTCCCTACAGGAGATGGACTTCATGGTGGAACACCGTCCTGGTATAGAACACACTAATTCTGATGGTCTGTCCAGATTCGTCCGCCTTAGTGGTGAGAACTCCCAAGAGGTAGGGTAGTTCTCCCCACATTTCAGCTGGAGGGGACACGTGTTAGACCTGGCACCATTGGCGTGGGTCTCCCTTCCATTTTTTTTTGCTGTTGCCTCTGATGTTTTTGCTGGTTTTAGATGCTTTGGGAACTGTGCCACTGCGATTCAATGCCACAGTGCAAATGCTCCCTATGTTAAATTGATGTATGGATTAGTGACTCCATGATTGGCTTATTTGGTTTACTTGTCAGACCCTAGTACAGTGCACTGCGTGTGCTCAGGGCTTGTAAATCAAACGCTACTGGTGGGCTGGCAGCACTGATTGTGCCACCCCCCGGAGCAGCTTGTAAAGTATGTCTCAGGCCTGCCATTGCAGAGCCTGCGTGAAGTCTGGCACTGCCCTCTTGACTTGGCAAGTGCACCCACTTGCCAGTCCCCAAACCTTCCCTTTTCTGCATATCAGACACCCCTAAGGTAGGCCCAAGGGCAGGGTGCATTGTAGGTAAAAGGTAGGACATGCCCTGATGTGTGTGGCAGGTCCTGGTGGTGAATTGCAGCCATTTTCGTTTTTCACTATTGCAAGGTTACCTGTCCCCATAGGCCAGAATGAGCAGTTTGATTATAACATCTTATAATCCCAACTGACCCAGGGAACATGGTAGAACAACACATTTAGTATGCCTGAACTCAGAATGACAAAATACATCTTTTAGTGAAGCTGGTTTTAACATTCTGTGTTTGAAAAAAACACTTTTAGACAGTAGGTATTTTCTTGCCTAACTATCCAAGCCTGCCTCGGCTAGGTTGTGTATTCCCTGTCTGGTTTGTGAGTGACAGGGGCTGGGGGGCTCCAGGAGACAGGGTGAGTCAGCACAAGGCTGAATAGACCTATCTGCATGAAGAGTGGTGGGAGGAGTAGCACCTGGGCCTGAATAGGACTGTGCCTGCCTTCCACAATGCTGGCTCCACATCCTGGGGTGTGTCTGAAGACCCTGGCCCACACCGAAAAAGGAAGAAGGTGTACACTGGCAGGATGCACACAGAACTGGTTTGGACTAGGTATAGACACTCTCTGACTTCAGATACGAAGGATTTGTGTGTATAAAAAGGGGGACCCAGACCCCAGAATTTTAGATCACTTCTGGGAATCAAGACAAACCTTTGCTGAGGAAAAGAACCAGGGGGCATATTATCAAGCACTGTGTTACAAGTATCGCTGCTTTAGCGGTAGAAAACTGCCGCTAAAGCGGCGATAATAGGCTTGATAATATGCCGCAGAGAATTCCCATAGAAGCCCATTTTGACACCAGAACATGGGCTTCTATGGGAATTCTCAAGGGCATATTATCAAGCTCATTATCGCCGCTTTAGCTGCCGTTTTCTGGAGCTAAAGCGGCGATAATTGTAACGCCGTTTCTTGATAATATACCCCCAGGAAACTGAAGGAGGAGACTACCTCTATGCTGTGTGTTGTTGGGGTTGGCCTGCAGTGGTTACTTTATTGCCAAAGAAAGTAGAAAAGGACAGAGTGTGCTTTCCTCATCTTGAAATTGAGCTTGCCTCCTGCCTGAAGTCTCAGGGATACAAGACTTTACCCCTTCTGTTTGCCTACATCTAGAACTGCGGTTTTAGCTGCTACAGAAGGAAATTGCAACACCGACGCCAGTGAGCGACGCAGTAATCTGCACCGAATCCGTGAGCGCGACTCCAGCTTACAAAGTAGACCCAATGCTGGCCGCCGTGCCACATCAACATCATCGAGCGACGCCGTAAACCTGCCCGAAGCCATGAACGCTGCTCCGACTTGTGCTGTGGGCCGACGCCTGCTGCTGTGCCGCATCGACTCTGAAGCCAACATCGTCATCGTGGAGCCGATCCTCCACATGGGTGTCCAAGAATCCCTCGACATCGCGACATTGTAAGGAACCGTGCTTTCGCCGCCATTGTGATGTCACCTCCCCAACGCAGTAAGGAACCGTCGTCTCTCCTCCCCTGTGCTGCAGTAAGGAACCAAGCCTACACCTTCCCTGGGGTCGTAAGGAACAGACGGCGCCGTACTTTGGGATTTCTTCTGTCACAACATTGTAAGAATAACTCCAGGTGTAGTTATTTGTTGCTAGAGACTGCATTTGTGAATAACCTATTTTTCAGCATATTGTTTGTACTGTGTGGTGGATTTTTGTCGTTTGGGTCTTGTGTTAAGTCTATATAAAAAATATATATTTTTGCAATACAACCTGTGTGGTGTCCATCTGTAGTGTTGTCACTATATTACTGTATATGTTCACAAATGCTTTACACACTGCCTCTGAGATAAGCCTGCCTGCTCGTGCCAAGCTACCGAGGGGGTGATCAGGGGTTATTTTAGGAGTGTAGCCTCTTACTCTGACTAGACGCAAGGGTCCCTATTTGGTCATAGGTACCTACCTCTGCCAACTAGAGACCCCCAAATCTAACAATAACAATTGCCCATTTCTCCTCCTTCTTTAAGATGGCAGAGGGCTTGTTGCTAATTGAGTGCCTGTAGGCATTTCGATATTGTCAATATGTTGGCTCTGAATGGTACACAGATTTGTAGCAGGTGTGTTGGAGCAACTGGGGCTCTTTCTCCCCTTTAGCTTGGGATTGGTTACTAAAATTGGGGAGTTTGCCTCATTTTTCTCAATAGCAGCTGAATTTCCCTTGGAAAAGTGATTGCCTGCATCTATTCTGTACTCCACTAAACCAATCTCTGAATGTATTACCCCATAACTGAGCTGAGATAACTGGTAGTTGTGGGTGTGATTGAGGCAATGGAGTCCTTACCACCTTTCAAAGATGAAGCTTTCCTTTTACCCATAGAAACCAGACAGTCAACATCAGCGTATAAAACACAATCCTACCTTTGTAAATGCTGTCCCTTCTCAGGGTGTGTTGTTAGGAAAACAAGGGAGTTGGCTTTGTACTGCCTCTTCCTCACAATGTTGGGGGCAAGACAGTCCTCCCCTTAGCCTGGGCTTAACCTGGGGTGGTCTGTGCACAGTCTACATATCAGGAAGAGGTCCAGAGCTATGCAGCACATGTCGTGGTGTGCCTCTGCCCCTCTCCAAGCCTGAGCAGCCTCCTGGAACCTGTAGTCCCTCTGTCACAAATGCTGGTATATTTAGGCATCCCAAACAGTGGGGAGAGATTCAGTGGTTTATAGCACATGTCATGGTGTGGCTCTGCCACCACTCAAACTCTAAGCATCCCCCTTTTTGACCTGTAGTCCCTCTGTGATAAATACAGGTGAATGCAGGCATCCTGTTCAGCGGGGCGAGGTCCACCGATTTTTAGCACACGTCTTGGAGTGGCTCTCTCCCCTCTTCAATCTCCAAGCCTGAGCAGCATCTTGGGACCTGTAGTCTCTTTGTGACAAATACAAGAGAATGCAGGTGTCCCATGCAGCAGACCGAGGTCCAGCACTTTGTAGTGCACGTCATGTTGTGGCTCCACCTCCTGTCAAAACCTGAGCAGCCTCCTGGGACCTGCTGTCCTTCTGTGACAAAATCAGGTGAATGCAGCCTTCTGTGACCAATAGTCCCTCTGTGACAAATGGGGGTGAATACATGCATCCCGGTGAAATCTGCATTTTTTGATGACGAATCATTTCTTTACCATTCATAGAATCTATTGGTCCCTGAAAAAACTTGCAAAGCTCTCCAACCATCTCCACATTTTTTAGACCTGCCCAAAACTTTAATATTACTGGAGTGTTATAGGTATGCTGATTAATGAAATGTTTCAACAAGATGTAGAGGTAAGCCCCCCATCTTATTTATTAAAGATAGTACAATGTATTTAATTCTATTTCTAGGGTTGGCCTTTACTCTGGCTTTGACATTAAAACTGAGGGGCAATCAAGAGTTGGATTTTGGGAATGTTTTGAAATATGAAGAAATTAAGTCCTATGATTACATCATTCAGCGCCGGGACACTCCAAACGGAGTAGCTGTGCGCTATACAAATTCTGGTCATTCATTCATTCATTCATTCATTCATTCATTCATTCATCACAACCTGATCTATAGCCCTCCCCTCTGCAATTTTAGGGGAGCCTTTCACTGGGTTTTGAGATAAAGGATACATTCGGATAAGGGCTACGGATGTAGTACCTGCACAACCCTACTACTGGAGCAGTCATACGCTGATGAATGAGGACAAAAAAGGCAGAGAGTAACATTGGACATGGTTGAGAGCAGCACTGGGCCAAATTTAATAAAAATGGTCTGCTGCTGCTCATTACCTCTGCGCTGGCCAGTGCACATACATCTAGTGCCACAGACAACCTTTGCACTATGATGCAGAGGAGTGTGTGTGTGTTGTATAGAATACAATTTGTACTGGAAGCATACCCTTACAGTACAAAATACTATGCCTAGTTAATTCCTTAACATTCCACACATTGTATTTGTGTTATATAAAGCAGCACACAGGAAATGTGTGGAATGTTTGGAGAAATGAAAATATTTCTTCATGTTAGTGGCTGCTTCAAGGGGATGCTTTTTTATGCAAAGTCCAGTCTGGCGATTTTAATAGAGCTTTGCATCAGAAACTACAGGCTATATGCTAATCTACCCATATTGCACTTAGGTAACAAGCCCTTGATCCAAAGTGGTGCAAAGCAGCCCAAGGAGCTAATTGCACTGCGAAAAGTGTAACTTTTCAGCACAAAACACTTTTTGTGACGGAAAGTAAATACCCTTGCAAGACTTTGCGCTGCTTTGAGTAACTCTGTGTAGCTTTGCCCTGGCACAAATCCTTAGTAAATCTCCCCCTCTGTTCAGCTTGCTAAACTATCAAATTAGAAAAACTGCTTTTTGTTATCAATGTTATTATGTCAGAACTATTGATTGTCTCATTCGCCTTACCGGGAGGGGGGCTTGGAAAGTGGGGTCCTGGGCAATTCCCTACTTTGCCCGTGCCTTAAAGGATTTCTGCCTCATCTTCTTCCATTTCAAGATTAAAATACCAGGCAAATCCAACCCATCTGTACATTGGGATTGTTGTGCATCTCCCATCCTTTACAAAGAATAATAATGTTAAATCAATTAAAGGATTACTTTTTGGCTATGCCAAAGCAATATACATATTGCCCTAAATAAATAATCTGTGGTGCTGGTCTCACATGTTTGCCTGCCTCCCTGAAATCCACCAGTCCTTCAATCCCTAGAGGGCAGAATGTTCAAATTAGTCAAAACAAAGGCATCTTGGAGCCCGAGGGGTTTAAATCCCATCGGACTCTGAGGGGCCTTTGTTCACAGCAGCAGCTGTGAAAGGACAACAACAATGGAATGTTGCTCTTTTGGCTTCTACCAGCCAGTAAAAACCTTGAGCACTCCATTGTCTACAATTGACCACTCAACTTTCCATTGGTCTAATATAAGATAGATTCCAATAGAATCCAAATTCTCTAACAAGATGACACAATCCACTATTTTGAATATGACTAGGAATAGGGTTCTGAGTCAGGTGGATTTTGGATCGCTACCCCCATACTCCATTCCTACCAATACCAGGGTCACCAGTAATTCGAATGTTCAAATATTCCCTATTAGGAGATTTTAGGTTATACATTCTGCATGCTTTCCACATGTGTTTGCAGTGGTTATTTTGGCTGCTTTTTGCAGCCAATGTCTGTGTGTGAAGCATGACAACTTGTAATCCTCATAGGGTTGATAACTTCCATTACCGATCCCATTTGGATTACCAAGGGCATTAATATTAAGACCCTTTCAGGTCAAAATGAACCAGCAATGAATGATCAGGCTGGGTGCAGTTTTTTATATGGGAAAGTAAACTTGGTTCCCAAGGTACTGAGATGCGTCACGTTGTAAAGCCCTGCGTCACATTATACCTGCGTCAGGTATAATGTATGCAGGGGGGCGTACCTACGCAGGAAAGTCTCATAAAAGTCGCTTTTAGGACGCCACTGCGTCAAAACCTTACGCCTGCTTGAAGCAGGCGTAAGGAGTGACGCAGTGTAGTGGGAATAGGCCACAAAATGCATTGCTGGAGTTGTGTCGTGCTTGGGACACGACACCAGCAATGCGTGACTTTTGCCCCAACAGATGCGTCAGAATTTCTGACGCATCTGTCAATCCTTCCGCCATGGTGCGCCGTATTGTAAATACGGTGCATCCATGGTGGCGCAAGCATTTTTTAGGGTGGCGCAAGGAAAGTGACGCATCTCTATAGATGCGTCACTTTCTTGTAAATCTGCCCCTAAGAGTCTGTTCACAAAAAAGTGGCTGCAAGTTGCTCATCGACTATTTGCGACTAGTTCTTTAACTGTGCGGTGCTACCTATATACTATTACTTCACAACACCAAATCTCCGACTACAATGGATTGCAGAATGACCTGCCAAACAAATATTAATTAGGCATGTCGTTTTTTGTCCAGCTCTTGATTTTCTGCAAACAAAGGGATGGTGCAGACCACATTTTTTAAAGGGACCCCTGGGCCTCTGTCTGCTTCTCCCTAGGGTAGCCTGACACAATTCAAGCTGTTCAACAGGGACATATTCGTCAGTTACCACATTTCTAAGCCTTTTAATGAGGCAAATATGGTTTGTGACCACATTTGCTATTGCAAACCTCTGATGTGTACCAACTCGAATCACAATTAAGAGAGGGCACCCCTTTCATACCCTTTATAATTTTGAGTCAGTATGTGTCGGCGATGTCATTTTGTGAGCCAGAAATTCAAAAGGTAAGATTAACACATACCTATAAACTATCTTTCATTCGTAAATCCTGTGATTATGTGAATCGCAGTTTTTGCAACCGCAAAATGACCTGTTACATCAGTCCCTAATTTCCTAATTGTAGCTGAGAGAATGTCTTCTTCAAAACCTTCACAAATGTAAGAAGTGCGATCAATGAGCCAACAGCAAACCATTACATAAAACATTTCTTAAGTAACTGAAAATGTGTGGCAAAACAAATAGATGTAAACCAGTCGAAAGTGGTAAATCCGCGACACTTAGGAGCATATCAGCAACAACCGGCGATGATTATCGCTCAGCGCTCTTAGCGTGAGGATAATTATCGCCGGGTAACGTGGATTTTTATCGCTGAGGTAGCGTGCTATTAGCAACGCTTATCTCCTCAGTGATAAAAATCCTCATGCTAACTGCCTAACGTGAGATTATCGCTGGAAACCCAGCGATAATCTCACGTTAGCTTGTTGATAGGGACTCACACTTAGCCATGATATCCACCTTCCATAGGATATCATGGCTAAGTCAGTCCTGAAGCAGGCGTAAGGAAAGTAGCGATAACAGGGGTTATCGCTACTTTTCCTGACGCTATGCTTCATAGCGTGGGGCTTGATGATAGGAGAAATGTCGCTTAGCGACAGTTCTCCTGTCATGTTAGGTCAGAAACGCCCACTTTGCATCTCATTAGAGATGCAAAGCTGGGCGTTAAGAATCCCCACGCTAAAACAAGGTTTCACGCGTTAGCGTGACCTTGCTAATTACGCGATAAAATTATCGCAATTTTTTCGGCCAAAAACGGCTGCTAAAGCGGCGATAATTTATTATCGCCTCCTTGTAAATATGCCCCAAAGTTATCTATACCAAAGCAAAGGGCGTTTAGTAACTCAGCAAGCACCCAGTGTCACTTTCCATACATCTAATTTGTTCAATCGACCATTCATTTACATGCTGCAAAAAACGTAGTAGCCTAGTCCAAACATCCCCCCTGTCATATACGTATGTGAAATAAATCGTATTATCAAACTTGGTAGTTAAAGCCTTTTACTTTTCCCTTAACTTCAGATGTGCTTATTGAATGCAGAATCGCAGTTGTTGCCATTTAAAGCTGAAGCTGTGAAACAAACATTAATATGATGTACTTCCCTCCTGAAAAGAGAACAACAACAAAATGCACAAAAGAGTCATTAGCAGCGCTAAGGAAATCTGTTTATGTTTACTTAATGGAAAATTCGTGCAGCTCATCAATAATCCAAGCACGTAAAGAAGCAACACGTTTTAAAGTTAGTTTTTTATAACCTAGTAACCACAACCCTTCAAAGTGGTTAATAATACAAAGACAATGCGCCCCAGCTTCATGAATGCCTGTGGGCGTTAGCAAGGCGACATACAATTAATAAATATTCATAATTGTATTTGTTTGGTGAGACAAATCAAAACTCAGACAAGCAGTCTGATCAACATATGTTATTGGTGCCAACATATCAGTGTCACAGATCAGGTGAAAAATGTGTTTTTTCTACAGTTAGTCCGTAGGCAATGTGCCCCAATTCACAAAGGGCCTCAGTACTCGCAGTGGGGGCCTGCACTCGTGGTAGGGGCCCAGCACGCTTGGCGGTGGCCCTACACGTGTGTCAGGACCTCCGCTTTGCAGTTTCTCTTTTCTTTTCTTTTTTTTTATCAATAGGACAGGAAATATAAAACAATCCCAGTAACGTCTAAAAAAGCATAGGTAAAAAATAGCTTACAGAACTGCAGCTAAACAAGTAATTGACAGATCATAGTTGAACACAGTTATAAAATCAAATCCATTATAAATACATGATTTATCTATCGAGTATAAAACTTATTTCTTAATAGTCCCTAGTTATACAATGACTGAATGACAAGTACAAACTCCCTGAAAATTTGTATCCATTTCATACTATCTGATCTTGAGATAGGAAATCGCAGTGGATAACATTCTTATATAAAGTGCATATATATATATATATATTAATGCTCCAAGGTTGCCCAACAGTGTGGGGAGCACTCCGGGATCGGTAATACCTCTTGGTCTTGTCAGTTCACGTGGAGCGGCCTGACGCGTTTCGCTTATAGCTTTTTCAAAGGCCGGTCACCTCCGTTGCCCTACGTCATGCGCAAACACTTTAAATCACTGCTGCTGCCTGCTGATAGGTTATGCAGTCTTCCATAGCATTATGGTTATTGTAGTGTGCGTGTTGCGCTCTTAAAACCTTGGATAGGTACGGGACAGCAGAGGATCGCTGATGCATTTCCCTCAATGAGCCCCGTGGGCTGGAAAGTCCTGATTTATCGGTGCCAGTCCCCCCGCATAAGCCGGGCAGACTCCCAACTCTGCGGCCCGCTTTCATATCGAGCAGTGGTGCTACCCCAGCGGCAGGACGGCCGCGTGTAAATTAATGCTCCTTACTGAATTCTCTTGTTTCTGTTAACCAAGTCAGGTATTATAATAAGGATTTATCAAATTGACATCTGGTCGTCTTTTTTAAAGTACTATTTAATCTTAAAGTAAATGAAACTAACAAGTGATCTGAAAAAGAATTGGCCACTATTTCTGCCGGTCCGTTGGCAACCAATTTGTTGACTAAAAAATAATGTGAAGCAGATCTGAACCTTGCTGAGTATCAGGTAAATTGCAAGAGAGAAGGAAGCCCTATTCTCCAAGGGTCTATTAGTGAAAAATCTTTTGTAAGGCTGCTTATTAATTTTGCGGTTTTCGGCTTTAGTTGGCGTTTCGCTTTGTTTGATGTATCAAGAGCCAGATTCTGAATGAAATTAAAATCACCCTCCAAAATCAATATGCATTCCATTCGTACTGCTAATTTATATATTTGACCTAATGCTGCAGTATCGTCCTCAAAAGTACCATAATATTTCCCCAGGTTCAGAACTGTTTCCTGCAGCTTAACTTTTACCCAAAGCCATCTACCTTTCCCATCTCGTTGCACCTCCTTAACCTGCCAGTCAAGGGTGCGCGCTAATAAAATCCCTACCCCTCGAACAGCCAAATTAGCATAAGAAAAATATGCCTGTGAGTACTTCTTGGGAAGTGCTTTATTCAGGATATCAGGCCTAAGATGAGATTCTTGTAAAAAAAATGATCTCCGTAGAGAGGGAGGTGACCCAATTTTAAAGAGCAGCACTTTTTCGCGGGTTAAGTAATCCGTTGACATTACATGACACTATTTTTATGTTCTGTATTTATTGATTTCATTTTGTTTGACCTGCTGTATTCTGTATTTTTGATCCCATCTTGTCTGACCTACGCAATTTAGAGTAATTTCTAAAAAATAGTTTAAATCTTTCCTGTTCATTTTTTTCCCTATAAGCCCACCACCTTCCACCCAAAACCCTATCCCCCTGAAATGTGGCCCCCCAGTCCCCACACACCACTTCTCTCCCCCCTTCTAAACATAGGGGTGCCCTGTTTCTGCACCCTTGGTGATCTACCCCCCACACAGCAGCGAAGACCTAGAAAACAACGGAAATCAAACATTTAGTAATTCCCAGAGAATCGTTTTGCTGTAGTAATCTCTCTCAATAGCTCCTGGGCTTCCTCTAAGCATGAAAGCATATGACATTTTCCTCTAACCAAATCTCTTAGCTTTGCAGTTTCTCATTGTGGAGGTCTTGCTGTGATTGCCAGCCTCCCTACATGACTGTTGGGTCTCCTCCACGAGTGTGGAGCCCGTTTGTGAATCGGGCCCCATATGTATTAGGTCATGGTCATTTTAAAGACAGGGGGGCTTATTTACAAGTCCCATGCGCCACTTTTGCGTCACTTTTCCCATGTTAAAAATGACGCAAAAGTGGTACAAGGGCCTTGTAAATCTGCCCCAGGAGGTGTTGGGATGATGCTGCGCAGGATGTACTGGGGGCAAAAAAAAAAGGCTAAGCCACACATGATTTCAAAGCAATGTGGATAATTAGATTTTGATGTGAAATACTATGGGACAAAGAGAGGCTGCAAAAATGTATCTACATCTTTAGGAATGGATGTGGTTGTAGTTGCATTTATTGTTCAGCTGCACATTTAATTGAAAATGTATTTATAAATTGCCTATAATGTGGGCACTAATGAAGATTTCTGCGCAAATGTGGCAATAGCTTAGCATAGGCACCCACATTCCAGCATGCTATTTTTGTACATTTCCATGCATGGATAATAGAAGTTAAAAAGGGTCAAATTGATGTGTTTTTCAATTATAGCTGTAACAGGAATTTTGCTCACCACTGTAGCAAAACCTGTTGAATGGAATTATGCCAAACTTAGGGTTTGATTTAAAGTTCAGAGTAACCGCACTACATAGTTAGAGATCTCTGCCGCCAGAGCGAACATCTCTTAGATTGGCAGGAACTGCCATCACTTAGTTTCCTGTCAATACATTGAAAATGTGCCATGCAGCTCTGTGTATGTGATGGTGCCATACGGCATATTTAAAAAAAAAAAAAATAATTCGAAAAACAAAACAGCAAAGTAGGATTTTGTTTATCAAACTATAAAAATCAATGACACCCTAGCCAAGGGATTTGCCTCCCATGACGTGAGGGTCACTAAAATGTTTTTACTGTCATGTACCCCCACATTTGTTATGTTGGTGTGTGAAAATAAAAACTGTCAATTTGTCCACCCACTCTAAACTAAGTAGTCAAATGGCCAAACCTCTAACAGCCCTTACTCTGTTGGACCGTCTGAGAAATATGTCGACGCAGAGATGTTGTAATCGCTGTTGTTGATGTGCTTAACTTTCTCCCGCATCTCCACCAAACTCTAAATCTGGACCTTGATATGAATGTAGAAATTTACTCAGAAAATTAGCTTTTAATGGTTTGGTGAAAATCTGTTCAGTATTTTTTGAGATGTTTGCATCTGAAAAAAGTAACAGATAGGCTTTAAAGAGTCTCTGTATAGCTTTATAAATGTGTTTCTATGTTTACTACCGTTTGACTAATAAGCCGGAAGTGTGTCAGATACTTTGCAAGCTGAGTTTACTCCATGTATTTCAGACTCATGCTGGTCTGTTGTAGGAGTGCAATTTAAAATGTTAATTAACTAATATCTTTGGCATTGTGTGAGAAATTTGACAAATTTGGCAGCCGTTTACAAAGGCTAGTATGTTAGTATATTAGTATGTGAAGTTCAATGCCAATCCTTTAAGGGGCATACTTAAAGGGGGGCACATAACATTTTCTTTTTCTAATAATTTTGGCACTATTTGATGGATCTACATGAAATGTGGCAGGCAGAAAAATGTTAAAACCAGTGCAGATATTTCAAGTTTAATTCAGAGTTACTGTGGAGATCGATATTAAAGGGGGTGGAGATTTAGGTAAAGCATTTTTGTTTTCCTAATAGCTTTGGCACCATTTGATGGATCTATATGAAATCTGACACAGACTTAGCATCCAATTTATATATATTTACAAACTTTGGAAAACCCATTGACAGGGCACAGATTGCAGAGCCCAAAAATGTAATTTGCCAATACCTTTGACATGGTTTGATCAACCTTTATAAAAATTTGGCAGGCAGTTAGCACATAAAACGTAGTGAGGCGATATTGAGTTTCCACCAGATCTGACACAGTATCATGCCTACCATCATATGCAACCAGACCCCTACCTTCATACATCCACACACCATCTATTCTATGTCAACACAGTCTCTGCAAATCTCTACACAATCACCATTTATGCCTGTAGACCATCATAAACCCACTCACATAGCATCTTAGCGGAATACTCCCACTGTCATAAAGTCATATGATCAACATTAAATACCCCATGATAAAGTTGAAAAAGATCCGAAATTCACAGAAAAACCATAGTTAATGTAATTTATGGCTCACCAAGCACGAACCAGAAAACAATTAATCAGTTATGGCATGCAACACACAACAAATACCATAACTCACACTGCCTACACTGTTCATCACCCAACTTTCATTATGGCATGTGAAAAAAGCCTGTCTAACAACTGCAAAACATGGTGGATAGCCTATGTTGTGGTGGGTATTTTGCACTGAAACCACATCATCAAAGATTGAATGTTTGTAGTACTCAAAGGTCATTTCAAGACAGATAATGAAAAGAAGGCTTATGAATATAAATGCATGCAACTATTCAATACAATGATAGGTGGTTTGAACAGGTAATACATCTTTAGGAGTCTCAGTATGACTGAAAAACTCTCATCCCTTTTCCTCTACCCTTAGAAATACATTGGTTGTAACATTTTATACTGACACTTTACACCGTTCACTGTGGCCCTCATCTTGATAGGTAAATTACTTTTTTCTAGACCTTCCTGCCTATAGGGTAACTAACCCGATTTGTAATTGGCCCTGCTCAAAACTGTCTAACCATACTCAGGCACCAACCTAGGGCCTCATTTACAATGAGACTGAACCACCGGAGCATCAATTTCTGCGATGCTCTGGTGGCGCAGGTGTCTGCTCCATATTTACCAGGCAGCACAAAGCCACTATGCGTGGCTTAATGCAGACTTGTCAATATCGTTCCCTTTAACACAGTTTTCTATGTCAAAGGGGCATGCAATGGGTGTTGTTGTGGGTGTTCCCAGCAACCCCCATGGCTTTTTGACACTGCCATAGATTTACGAGGAATCGTAACTCTGAGGCAGTGCCAAAAACCTATGCCTCCCCAGGGGAGACATGACGGAGGATCAACAAGGAGAAATACCTTTATTTCTCCACGTTTGTCCTTTTTTATGTGTGTTGCATTCTGTGTTGCATCAGCACAGGGCAAAAGGACAGCAATGCATCATATCTGATAGATACGGCACATTCCTGCACTTTCTTTTGCCAGAGGGCAGCGCTGCAGGAAGGCCTGCGACGCTGCCCTACAACAAAATCTTGTACACAAGGCCCCTAACATGCAACTGATTGTATCCAAGTCCTAACAGCAAGCCAGAGGCATTGACTTGGCATTAAGGTAAACTAGCACAACACAACACCTACTCCCCCAGCTGTTTTACAGTGTGGTCTCAAAGGCAACTGACCTCACCTCACTCCCACCAACCTTTAATAATAACAGTCAGGGAAGATGACTAGCTATGGCTAGTCCTACCAACCTCTTTGAGTGATCAACCAAATATATTACTGCATGTGACCCTGCCGCACCCTTCTTTCTGCGACACCCCCGGAGTTAGTGATCAACTCTATCTTGAGAGGCATTGACCTACCAATTATAATTGTGTCCAATCTCTGCAATGTGACTTACTGTACCTCAGACCTACTACCTGCCAAATATACCGACTTTTCTGGTGACTAACAAGATAACCATATGTACTGGTGTTCATCCCAGTGTCAGTAGCTGCACATCATATACATATAATCCTGACATAGGATCACAGGTGTGACACGAATATGGCAGACTCTACCCCAGCTATACCTACAATTAAAGGTAACTAATCTAACTTCTCTGGTCCACCCCAGAACTGCAGGCCTTCCATGAGTAAGAGTCTGACATGACATCGGACTGAGTAGACACTTGCACTGGGGGTCTCTCATAGATATCAAATCTAATATAATTTTATCTTTGATACAGAATGGATAGTCTCTCGAAACCACCTGCAAGACATATGGCTGAGTCTTCCCAATCCATACCAACTTGGTGAAACTGCTGCCTAAATACTTAATTCCTCTGAATGTTCCAGTCTGAAAGGACAGAATAACACATAGCAAAATGTTCACACAATTGTCATTTTTATAAGTTCCAGTGTGTGTTTTACATAACTTTTCTGCAAATTAATGTTACCACATCATGCATGTTTTTGCACCTAATAACTAAAACCTTGCTAAAGAGATTAGGATAAACAACCATATTTTATGGGAATGTACAATAATATTTATGTCACAAGATTTTTCCAGAAATCTTGTATCATCCTTTGCAGGCCCTCAAGATGTAAGGTTTCTCTTAATGAATCTACATGCAACTTTCAAGATGACATGGAACTTTAAAAAAACCTGGAGGCTCTAGATGATCTAGAGATGGATACTGCTTCTCAAAGACCAACTTCCAAGACAAGAAACCATACCAAAGAAGAGGGATTCTAAATACATTGTAATATTTATTTGTTTAAATATATTGTTGTAGTGTATTCTATGTGTATTACCCTTCAGGTATACTAAATACTCTCAAGTCTAGCCTACATTTATAACTTCCAATATTAATACAATTTGCAATTGAGACTATTGTGTTTTCCCAATACATATACTTTTATTGCTCATATTGCTCCTTTTGACAAGCCAATCCTGATTGGTCTAATTTCATTCAGATAGGTTCCTATAAACAAGCATGAATCGTTAATTTGTTTTCAAGTTCCACTAAAAGATTAGTTTTAACATTTATTAGAAAATTGCTCACATAATTCTTCTCCCTTATATAGTATTACCGCTAACAGTATGAGTGTTCCATGTTCTTAGAGATGCAGCTAATGGTAACCTGATGAGTATGTTTAGGTAGCCGCTATAGAGGCTTTATGCCATCTAAGTATTATTTTCTTTGATTTTACAGTTTTAAAATGGTTGAAGAAAATTCTATGGATGATTCCCCTCTCTGCTCAGAGAACAGTTGTCCATGCCCTAGTTACATCTCGGCTAGACTACAACAATGTTCTTTATCTGGGCTCTAATAAAGCAATGATCCAGAGACTTCAAGTGGTGCACAGTGCGGCTGCAAGACTGCTGTATCATGTGCCTTAGTCTTCTTCGGTCTCAGGCTTCCTACGCGGTGACAGCGGAAGTCACAATGACGTCATTCATTGCGATAACATGTGTTTTACAGAAACACTAAAACTCATATATACACCTATTTTAATTGATACTTGACACTAGTTGTTTACTGCTCTCTTGTTTAAAAGTGGTTGCCTATGGGCACAGCAGATATGCAGTACAGAATACGTATTTAGCTCATATACAATCCAAGGAATACAGGGAGTTGAGAGGGACTGCCTATGACTAAGTGCGATGACAGTTATGTTTCAGATTGTTTGTTTGTGTTATTCCACAAATGGAATTGAAATCAATAAAAATAAATGTAATTTTTTTTTAAAGTGTCTGCATATAGTCAATTTTCAACAACACCTTTTTTTTAGTTCTTGTTTTTGCAAAGACAGCTAAAGTCGCGATGACGTCGATAACCACAAATACTGCTTATTTTTCAACAACTCTAAAACATATATATAGAGATATTGTGAACAAGTTTTAGTATAGCTCTTCACTATTTTAGTATTGAAATTTCTGCGCTTGTTTCCATTTTTAAAGAAAACTACTTTAAACATGTATTTTGAATTTCGGCATTTGTGCTGTAATCATAAATATGTCGTTAACTGTCATTATGCCGGTCACCGCGAATATTACATGACTGTGAAAGTAAGGAGTATCATTGGATGATATCCTTTTCAGCAAAATGATTAGGAAGTACAGACACACTCTTCCTTCTTGAATCTTCTTTCATTGAACTTTAGTCTGAGCAGGTGGATCTATCTTGATGTGGAGAGTTTTTGCCCTTTTTACATCAAAAATGGCAATACAGTTAGCAGATGGGGTTCAGCAACAACAACAGGACTAGAATGTGGGGGAAGTGGAGACTAAAGATTTGGAAGCATAGGACTTTTTTAAAATCCAATCGAGAGAATTAAAGACTGCTGCAAAACAAGTGCAATGCACAATATTCATCTATGAGTTGGTTCATGCGTGTCTCAATGGGTCTGTGATTCCTTGCATGACTTGCAGTCAATCTTTGAGTAGGTGCATGCTTCCCTTTGTACATTTGTAAGTGAGTATAGAACTGTCTGACTGGATCTGTGAGTGGATATATGATCGTCTAAGTGTGTGTCTGAGTGGGTCAGTGAGTGGGTACATGAGTGTCTGAGTGAGTCTGTGAATAAGCACATGAGCCTCTCAGAGGGTCTATGACTGGAGGCATGAATGTCTAAGTAGTTCAGTGAGTAGGTTCATGGGTCTCTGAGTGGGACTGCGAGTGGGTGTGTGAGTCTCTAAGTGTATGAGTGACTGGGTGCATAAGTCTCTGACAGGGTCTGTGACAGGGAGTGTGAGTGACTATATACTTTTTGTGAGTGTCTGAGTGAGTCTGTGAGTAGTTGTATGAGTTTCTCCATTGATCTGTGAGTCAGAGCATAAGTCTATGAGTGAGTGAGTGAATGAGTACAAGCTTGACTGTCTGAGTGTGTCTGTGACTGGGGGCAATTGTCTGGGTGAGTCAGTGAGTGGGTGTGTACATATCTGAGTCAGTTTGTGAGTTGGTGTGTTTCTTTCCGAGTGTATCAGTGAGTGACTGAGTCCACAAGTTTTTGAGACGGTCTTTGACTGTGAGTGAAAGTGACTGTATAGGTATGTGAGTGAGTGTCTAAGTGGATCTGTAAGTGGTTGTATGAGTGTGTCAGTGGGTCTGTGAGTATATACGTGAATGTGTGAGTGGATCTGTAGGTGGGTGAATGAGTCACCGAGTGGGTCTGTATATGGGAGCGTCACTCTCTGAGTTTCTCTGTGAGTGGGTGCATAAGTGCCTGAATTGGTATGTGAGTTAGTGCATGGGTATCTGATTAGTTATATGACTGGATGTATAAGTGTGTGAGTGGGCAGGTGAATGAGTGTCTGAATAAGTTTGTGAGTGCATACATGATTGTGTGACAATGACTGCAGAGTGTGTTCAAATATATATTTTTTAACATATTTTCACTAATGTTCATGATGATGTCGTGATAATCATGATGTCCCCATGACAGGACACAGTGACAGCGCTGGCAGTTGCAGCATCGTCGTGAATATCACTTGTGATAAAAATATGTGGACACAAAACTTGTGTCACTAACACACCCATGTCTCAAAAATGGGGTCAAAGTATCCCACCCCGACCCCGTATATTAGCTTTGACACAAAGTTTCAGCTCTGGGAACTGTTCCCGAAGGATAAAATGGCAGGCACAACTTTCTGTTCAGGTAGCCTCCAACCAATCACAGAATTCCAGATAGAGCGCGCATCCGCCATTAATCTCAAAACCACTGCAAAATATCCATAGCCAGAGATATATCTATAATTTTCAGCTTAAAGTTCTCAAAAAATACTGGATGGATTTGCACTAAATAACAGAAAGCGCAATCTGCGTAACAACATCTACCTTTATGCCAAACTTGGGGGCATATTTACAAGCCCCTATCGCCACAGGAACCTGTGGCAGTATGGCTTCACCTTATTTACATGGCAGCGTAACAATGGCTTAACACTTCCTTTTAAATAAGGCACCCTTTTATGCTATACTTAGCGTAAAAGGGGTGGACAATGGATGTTGTGGTGGGCGCAACACCCATTGATTTTGACGCTGCCCAATATTTACAAGGGTGGCGTAAATATGGGGCAGCACCAAAATTGAGGCCAGGAAAACCTGTTCTTACCGCGGTGAAACAAGGAGAAATGCTTTAATTTCTCCTTGTTTTTGCTGTTTCTATGTCTACTACGTTGTGCAGCACACTTAGAAACACCAAAACGCCACTGTTTGTGTATGTGCAGGAAGGTGTCCCTTCCTGCACATGAACAATCATTAAAAAAATGATGAGTTGCATCTTCCATGTGCGCTGTACAAAGTAGCACATAGAAGTTACATAACTCCATTTCAAATTGTTTATGTGTAGGAAGGGACACCTTCCTGCACATAAAAAATCCTTTCCCTCAATGCAGGCACCCTTGCAATATGGCACATGGGTGCCTGCATCGGCACTAGGATGCTAAATTTAGCACCAGCACAGGGAGAAGCACAGGGCTGCCCTGTATTCTAGTAAATACGGTGCAGCCCTGCATTTCAGAAGCAGCGGAATGCGGCGTTAAGTCAACAAGCCTAATGCTGTGTTCTGTCAATTCTTTTGTAAATATTTCCCTTGGTGTAATTCCATCCACCGGTTCAGGCTGTAAGTTCGACAATGCGATCAAATGGAAATTAACATTAAAAACACATATTTTTTCACACCCCTATTTCTCGACCGGACAGGACGGATCACCCGCAAACATTCCATGACACACAAAACCTACTTTGACCTCTTTTTTTGGAAAATTTTATGAAGATTGGCCAAACTACACCAAAGTTATAGCAAAGTCAAAAATTGCTATACCTATGGAAACTAGGTCCTAACTAGAACTACTGACTGGCTACCGCCAGTAGGTACTATACATATATATATATACTACTGTATATTATACATTACCTACTGGCGGTCGCCAGAAGGTAGTTATAGTTAGGACATAGTTCCATAGGAAAAGCGTTTTTTGATTTGAAAATATCTTTGGCGCAGTTTGACAAATCTTTGCTAATTTCTCAAAACTAATTGGGCACTCCGGTCAGCTCCTGTCTTGAAAGTTTCAGGGGGATTCATCAAGCAGGGGCCAATTAAAAAAGAGTGGTCCCAAAACGTGTTTTCTCCATGTTAATTTCCATGAGAACTTTTGTTGCAGCCACAGCCCGAACTGCTGAATGGAATTACACCAAATTTGGTAGCTCTTGGTTCAGAGTGCACTCTTTGCTTTAAATGGTGTAAATCCATTCAGTAGTTTTTGAGAAATTCAAAAATAAAAAGCGAATGATATCTGGCTGCGGTGGTGGATTCGCGAACCCTCTCGAGCACAAGCTTTATTTTGATTGGCTGCCAACATTCCAAACCAAAAAGTGTTGGCAGCCATCTTGTGACTCGGTTGAACTGAGTCTCAAGAAAAAAGGTCAAAAAATGAGATAAGGGGGCAGGGTAGTAACACTCTGACCCCCTAGGTCTGCTCAGGAGCCCGAGGGCCAAAAAGAAGTTTATGTTAATTTTTCGGCGGTATTCACAGGCCCTCCACAAATCCCACCCAAAAAACTAAGTGTGGTGTCCTTGGCTTTGTTTTAATAAGCCCCCGGGTGGGCCAGATCCTGGGGGCAATAAGGATAATATATGCGGGTGCACGTGGCCCCTCCCTCAGCCCCGGGGACCGCCACCTCTCCGGGGCTTTTAAAAACACTGCATGGGGGCTCCTGCCCCTCCACGCTGCCCTGGGGACCGCCACCTTCCAAGGGCATTGGTATAATATGGGTGGGGGGCCTCCCCGGGGTTGTAATAGATTAAAAATAGGTGTGGGGGGCTCTTGTTCCCCAAACTGCCCCAGGGGCCAGCACCTAACCAGGCATTGAGAAAATAAAATATGGGGGTGTGTAGGGGACCCCCGGACCCGGGGACCACTACTTCCCTGGGGCCATTTACAAGATGGAGCCCTCCTTGGCCTTGGGGACTGCCACCCCTAGGGCCGGCTACAGCAATGTCCCAGGGTCCCCACCCCCACATTGCCATTTGCACTGCCATTGCAAACTTCTACTCTGCTTCATGGAAGCGAGAGCAGAAAAACTGCTCTAGCTTCCATGAAGCGAAGTAGAATTGCTTTGGACAAAGGGAGCAGCATGTTAGCAGCTCCCTTTGTCCAAAAGCAATGCCGGCTCCCGCAGGAGGCGGGGAGCTAGCAGGGACTGCGGGGGCATTGGGACTCCCCCCATGGTCCCCAATGTGCATCCAGGCGCTGGAGGATGGTATCCCTAGGGCTAAAAGTGGCCAAGGAAAGGGGGGGCACAAGGATCCCCTCCCGTAGTGAAATATAAAAAAAAATTTGAAGAGGCAAAGCCGTGGGGTATGGGGTCCCCGGGACTAAAAATGTCCTCAAAAGGGGGCCGCGTGTCTTTTAAAGGAATTAAAGGTCCGAATCATAATGGGCCTCCTGGCACACTATGGGTTGGGAGATGAAATCCACTTTACTCCTGAGGGACTTTGGGGGCAAGAAGCCCTCCTGGTACCTCCTGTAAGTCTTATGCAGCAGAAATTCTGAGCGCTTGTTGGGGGCCCAGCCCCCTTTCTTCACCACTCTGCAGACATGATTGTGAGTTAAAGAAAAACATCGAAATTCACTGAAAAAGTCACAGGTTTCAGGGACGTTATAGTTAGGAATTAGCATTTTAAAAACCTTAGAAAATTGCTGCACAAACCACAGATTTTGGTGATGTTATAGTTAGGCTTACATTTCACTTGTTCAAAACCAGAGAAATTTGGCCGTTATAACTTGCACCCTTGCAATACCCTGCTGATGACATCACATATTACATCACTCATGACATGGTCAGTGACATCACTGATGATATCTCAAATGACATCACTGATGACATCACTAATGACATCCTCTACTTAATATCTGTTGCACCTCCTCACACCCTAATTTAACCTTTCATACACCTACTTTAAGATACACACTACCATTCTCAAAACCATAGACATACCAATACTAGTTAGCACATACCCACTCACTGATTCATAGGTCTACACACACATCCACTCACCCATATAATCACTCATATATGCAGGCACTCATCAATACAGTCACTGATATATGCACTCATATACCTATACAGATACTCACACACCACCACTCACCCATAGAGTTGCTCACACACCTAGTCAGTCACCCAAAGATTCAATCACAGTGCAATTTACTCATTATACAGTTATACACACACCACCTCACTTATTCATACAGATACTAACATACTTACTCTCTTATACAATCACTGACACAAGCACACACTCATCCATGCAGCCACTCTCACAATCACTCACTCTGATATACTCACTTATATACTCCAACACTCACATATACTGCCTTTCACATATGTAGTTACTCACACATGTAACACTGAGGCATCCCTTCACTCACCAACACAACCATACACACACTCACCCACCCATACAGCCCCTCACAGACAAAGTCATGAACCCATACACCCAGTGAATCACCCACTCACATATCCATGCAGGGAGTCACACCCTCCCCCCACCCACACAGACACTCAGGAACCCATACAGGTACTCAGACAACCAACCAATAACCCATATATACACTCATGTAGCCACTTACACTCCAACTGACAGACTGATACCGGCATTCACGCAGATTAGTCACTAACCTGTGCATTCAGTAAGACACATTTAATCACTCACTTTTACATTCAATCACATACCTATTAAATCATACATTCTGATACTCATACACCCACTCATTCTTCAATACACCTTGCCATATATAAATATATAAAATGTACTTAAACTTTTCAGAAACACACAGTTACTGGATGATGTCATCAGTGATGTCATCAGTGAAGTCACTGAATATGTCATGAGTGATGTAATATGTGACATCATCAGCAGTGCATTGGGGGCACGAGTTATAGTTAGTTCAGCTAACTATAACTGCCAAATTTCTCTGGTTTTGCATGAGAGAAATATCAGCCTAACTATAACGTCCCTGAAACCTTGTGTTTTTTTAGGGCACCTGCCTCGCCCCCAGTTATGCAAATCTTTTCATTGGCTGGTGGGAGAAGCAGGTGGCCTGGGCTGAAATGGTAGCAGAATGGGTGGGTCATGTTGTATGTTGGAGATGTTACATTGACAACCTATTCATCATTTGGAGACGGTCGATGGAATCCACCAAACCGTATGTCTCCAGCCTCAAAGTAAACAATTTGAACCTGGAGTTTACAGGGAAATGAGAACCACACAAGTAACCTTCTTGGACCTGAGAGTCTTTGTAAGTGCCAACAGATTGTATACAGCATTATATAGAAAAGAGACAGCGGGCAACTCGGTCCTTCATGGAACCAGTAGTCACCCACGTGACCTGATCCAGAGCATCCCTTATGGGGAGCTCTTGAGGATCAAAAGGAACAGCTCTAGGCCAGAAGACTACTTAGAAGTGGCAGATCAGAGCTTAGGTCGCTTTAGAGTGAGTGGTTACTCAAGGAAAACAGGCAGCTCATTTGAAGGTACTCAAAATGAGGAGGACTGACCTCATACAGGGTGGAAGAAAACATAAAAAGAATGTAGAAACTCACAACTTTAGAATGATTACCCAGTACTTGTATGCGGACAGTGAGGTGATGGCAATCATGAACAGGAACTGGCGTATCGTTAAATCTGATGTAATTATCGGCAAAGATCTACAGGAGAGACCAGGCATCCCTTTCAGAAGATCGAGGTCAATTAAAGAGCACCTAGTAGAAAGTCACTTGGGAGCAGTGAGGCAACCAAAAGGATTGGGCATTCTATGGGGCTCCTTTCCCTGTGGAAAGTGCAGGGCATGTGCCACCAGTAAGAGGGTTATGGCATATGAGGTGCCTGGAATGTAGGAAGCAAGAAAGATCACAAAGTTCATGACATGCAGTACCACATACGTGGTATACTGTCTAGCATGTCCGTGCAACCTCAGATACGTGGGGGGCACCATTAACCAGGTGAAAATGAGGGTCCTGGAACATCAGAGGGCCATTGCTAGCAATGACACGAACTAGCCAGTGGCGTAGCACTTTGCCAGCCACCATATGAGAGACAGATCACTGTTGCAATTTCACTACTTAGACCATGTCCCCAGAGATGTCAGAGGAGGGGATAGGGAGAGGAGACTCAGGAGGCTAGAGTCAAGGTTCATTATAGACCTCCAATGCAAATTTCTGGGAGGCCTCAATAGCGGGGAGGAACTCGCTGTACACCTAGGGACCTAATTGCTTCACCAGAATCGTTGGGCCAGTCAAGAACACAGTGAAGGGACAGGAGGAAATGCAATACCTGTATAACAGCTGCAGGCCCATTCAGGGTGGTGTAACAATACTGTACAACATGGTAACAGTAAGAAAGGTGAGTGTAAGATTACCTATCCTACACAGATGGGGCCCGATTCACAGAACTAACTTAAGACAAAATCCTAAACTTACAACCATTTTGGTATTCACAGAAGGCACTTACTCATTTTGGTATTCACAGAAGGCACTTACTCATTTCGGTATTCACAGAAGTTAGGAGTCCTAACTTTAGGACTCCTAAATGCCTTCTGTGAATACCGAAAGTCTTAAAATTAGGATTTTTCTCAGTTTAGTAGTAGTATAGTTAGGACTCCTAACTTTAGGACTCCTAAATGCCTTCTGTGAATACCGAAAGTCTTCAAATTATGATTTTTCTCAATTTAGTAGTCCTAAGTCTAAACTAAGTCTAGACTGCATAAGTTAATATGATGTGTGCTGGTGTGTAATGTCGAAATAGGTGTTTAAGTATATTTGATATTGTTCTATTAATCTTTGTCAGCATGTATGAATGAATTTATAGGTAAGTGTTTAGATGTGTGTGTAGATCTAGGAATCACTGAGTGGGTTTTTAGAAACTTAGGTCCAATTGGTCGCACACTGCTCTACCTAACAGCGTGTTGCCCCAAAGAATTGTGGTCCCTGAAGTCAGCGTCGGCGGGTACGCCTATGCCCGAGTCTTGAGTGCAAGTAAGTGTAGCGTTAGCCATCCCTGGACACGTGTTTCGAGGTAGTTGCCTCTCGTCAGCAGGGAGTAGGTGAGTGTGTAGGGTTGCTGTGTAGGCTGCTAAAATAAATGTTCTCAGGTAAAGTACATCTCGTAGCGCGCAGGTGCGTAACCATGAGCTCGTCAGCTCCACCGGCTCAAGGAGCCTGAATATTAACAAAGGTCCAATTGGTCGCAAACTGCTCTACCTAACAGCGCGTTGCCCCAAAGAATTGTGGTCCCTGAAGTCAGCGTCAGCGGGTACGCCTATGCCCGAGTCTTGAGTGCAAGTAAGTGTAGCGTTAGCCATCCCTGGACACGTGTTTCGAGGTAGTTGCCTCTCGTCAGCAGGGAGTAGGTGAGTGTGTAGGGTTGCTGTGTAGGCCGCTAAAATAAATGTTCTCAGGTAAAGTACCTCTCGTAGCGCGCAGGTGCATAACCATGAGCTCGTCAGCTCCACTGGCTCAAGGAGCCTGAATATTAACAAAGGTCCAATTGGTCGCACACTGCTCTACCTAACAGCGTGTTGCCCCAAAGAATTGTGGTCCCTGAAGTCAGCGTCGGCGGGTACGCCTATGCCCGAGTCTTGAGTGCAAGTAAGTGTAGCGTTACCCATCCCTGGACACGTGTTTCGAGGTAGTTGCCTCTCGTCAGCAGGGAGTAGGTGAGTGTGTAGGGTTGCTGTGTAGGCTGCTAAAATAAATGTTCTCAGGTAAAGTACCTCTCGTAGCGCGCAGGTGCGTAACCATGAGCTCGTCAGCTCCACCAGCTCAAGGAGCCTGAATATTAACAAAGGTCCAATTGGTCACACACTGCTCTACCTAACAGCGTGTTGCCCCAAAGAATTGTGGTCCCTGAAGTCAGCGTCGGCGGGTACGCCTATGCCCGAGTCTTGAGTGCAAGTAAGTGTAGCGTTAGCCATCCCTGGACACGTGTTTCGAGGTAGATGCCTCTTGTCAGCAGGGAGTAGGTGAGTGTGTAGGGTTGCTGTGTAGGCTGCTAAAATAAATGTTCTCAGGTAAAGTACCTCTCGTAGCGCGCAGGTGCGTAACCATGAGCTCGTCAGCTCCACCGGCTCAAAGAGCCTGAATATTAACAAAGGTCCAATTGGTCGCACACTGCTCTACCTAACAGCGTGTTGCCCCAAAGAATTGTGGTCCCTGAAGTCAGCGTCGGCGGGTACGCCTATGCCTGAGTCTTGAGTGCAAGTAAGTGTAGCGTTAGCCATCCCTGGACATGTGTTTCGAGGTAGTTGCCTCTCATCAGCAGGGAGTAGGTGAGTGTGTAGGGTTGCTGTGTAGGCTGCTAAAATAAATGTTCTCAGGTAAAGTACCTCTCGTAGCGCGCAGGTGCGTAACCATGAGCTCGTCAGCTCCACCGGCTCAAGGAGCCTGAATATTAACAAAGGTCCAATTGGTCGCACACTGCTCTACCTAACAGCGTGTTGCCCCACAGAATTGTGGTCCCTGAAGTCAGCGTTGGCGGGTACGCCTATGCCCGAGTCTTGAGTGCAAGTAAGTGTAGCGTTAGCCATCCCTGGACACGTGTTTCGAGGTAGTTGCCTTACATCAGCAGGGAGTAGGTTAGTGTGTAGGGTTGCTGTGTAGGCTGCTAAAATAAATGTTCTCAGGTAAAGTACCTCTCGTAGCGCGCAGGTGCGTAACCATGAGCTCGTCAGCTCCACCGGCTCAAGGAGCCTGAATATTAACAAAGGTCCAATTGGTCGCACACTGCTCTACCTAACAGCGTGTTGCCCCAAAGAATTGTGGTCCCTGAAGTCAGCGTCGGCGGGTACGCCTATGCCCGAGTCTTGAGTGCAAATAAGTGTAGCATTAGCCATCCCTGGACACGTGTTTCGAGGTAGTTGCCTATCGTCAGCAGGGAGTACGTGAGTGTGTAGGGTTGCTGTGTAGGCTGCTAAAATAAATGTTCTCAGGTAAAGTACCTTCAATTGATTCAAATATGGTATTCTGTATTTTACAGTGAGTGTGTGATGAGGTGTATCTGATTGTCACGTGGATGATGTCATCAGTGATGTCATTTGAGATGTCGTCAGTGATGTCATCAGTGATGTCACTGACCATGTCATGAATGATGTAATATGTGAAGTTATCAGCAGTGGATTGCGGGCGCGGAAGTTATAGTTAGTAGAACTAACTATATTGGAGGAATTTCAATGGTTTTGTACGAGTGAAATGTCCAGCTAACTATAACAACCCTGAAACCTATGGTTTTTTCAGTGAATTTCTAAGGTTTTTTAAATGCTAATTCCTAACTATAACATACCTGAAACCTTTGTTTTTTACAGTGAATTTCAAAGGATTTTTTAAATGCTAATTCCTAACTATAACGCCCCTGAAACCTATGTTTTTTTCAGTGAATTGCAAAGGTTTTTTAAAATCTAATTCCTATCTATAACATATCTGCAACCTATGGTTTTTTACTGAATTTCATAGATTTTTTGAAATCATAATTTTTAAATGTATTAATTGTTATATTTAGTTTTTTATACTGTTTTCTACATTTTTTAAACTTCTTATTTTTACGTATATTTTTATTTCTTTAATTACATTACATGATTTTAATGTAACATTTTAAAAAATGTTTTTAAAAATATTTAAACTCTAATATTTTTATTTTTATTTTATATATTTTTTTAATTTATTATTTTTATTATTTTTTTTCTATTTTTTTTGGAAGTCGCGCACCCAATGCGTACCGTTCTCAATCACTGCACGGAGCCTAGCCCCCACTTTACAATTGTTGTGAAGGATCCGCGTAGGTTGTGCGATGGGTGCGTATTTTCCTGCGTGATTGCTATGCGACACGTACACGACTTCAGGCGCATACGCGACGCATACGTTGTATGTTACGCAATGCTCGCGCGCTTCCACGTCACGTCATATACATATTTGACGCGGTGGGTGCGCGAGTCCCATGAAATTTTTTAATGACAAAGAAGATATATATATGTATTTAATATAAATATTAAGGCAAGACATAATCTGAGCTAATCATAATAATAATATATTTTTACTTTTAATAAACCTATATTAGTTTTTAATGCGATTTGGCGAAGTCGCGCTGGGTGCGTGCTGCTTATGCGCAGGGTGCGCGGACCCCATTTGACCTGAAAAAAAGAGATTTGATTGGTTCATTAGACTTCCTATTCTAACTATTGAAGGACCCCACCCATTTCAATCATTCTTCTTAGACCTTCTTTGGAGGAGCATCTCTGTAGTTTGAAGAACCTTTTTTTTGCTAAGTGCACACTTAGTATTGATTTCTTTTCTAAAACAATGGCTTCAGGACAGCAGCCATCATCTCAGTCTGATCATTCATCAGCGCACACTTAGTATTGATTTCTTTTCTAAAACAATGGCTTCAGGACAGCAGCCATCATCTCAATCTGATCATTCATCAGATGATGAATTTGTGGCTGAACCTCCATGTCCTGAGAGCTACACCTCTATTGTTTGGAAAAATGTTACATTTCCAGAGTGACAAAATAAAACAAATGCTACCAAAGTGACATGCAAAATCTGCCAAAGTGTCCTATCATGCAGAGATCCCCCCAAAAAGTACTCTTGCGGGACCGCAAGCATGATGAAACTTCTAAAAACTGCATCCTGTCAAACTGGCACGCGACGAGTGTAGAAGATTGCGAGTTATTCCACCACCTGCAGTACCCAGTACATCCGGGACGTCTGCCTCTACAGAACATCTGGACATACGTCCACAATTTGCCACCCTGAAGGTGCACTGCATGAAGTGCTGCAAATGACTCTGTTATGGAGAGCAGTCCATTGATTTAATTTGCCGGTTGCAAGAAAACCATCCTGAAGTTCATTGTTTTGTTCCTCCAGGTCTCTTTTTTTGACTTTTTAAAAAAAACAAAAAAAACAAAAAAATTGTTCAGAAAATTAAAAAAATATATAAAGCAAAAAAAAGAAAAAAAAGTTTTTTTCAGAACTAACTTCTCTGGTTAAAAAAGAGCTATATTTGTATGATAGTGTGTGAAAGTTTAGATGAATGTATGTGTAGTGCATAATTGACTGAAAGAATGCATTAGTCGTGTATGGTGAATGTATAAGTGCAGAACTATGAGGAAGTGCTTCAGTATCACACAGTAAGCTCTTTAGCTGCAGTGTGCTGTGGTACTTCTGAAGCACAGGGATGCAACATATGTACATAAATATGTTGTAATTCTATGTTTCCCTCTGCACTGCTGCTTAAACTGCAGCCATGTGATGACACAAGCACCCTTGCACCATGGTGCAAGGATATCTGTGTTGTGTGGAGTTTGTTTTGTGCAGGAAGACACAGCTTCCTGCACAAAAACAATCAGTAAAGGCATTTTTCTCCTTCAATGTATGCTGAGCATTGTAGCATATATTGAAAGAGAAAAAATGAGGAGACATGAAAACAATTCTCCTTGTTGTGCCTTGCTACACCAATTGGAGGATGGTGCAGCATTCACACACGTCTAGATTTATGATTTCTGATAAATCTGGAGATGTGTCTTGTTCTATGAGTGTTCTGTGCAATCATGCACAGCAACACCTATAGAACGCCCTTTCAACACAAAGTGATGTGTATGATGAGGTCGTATTTACATGGAGAAGAAAAGTAAGGGTGGGCGTAGTGGGCGTAGTGGGGCTACGTGAAGCAGCACGTAGTGTGCCCAAATCTACGCACACTACGTGCTTCGCGTAGCCCCACTATGCGCCACCCGCCTCCCGCCCGCCCTCCTTTTAAATCAAACCCCCGGATTTAAAATAAATAGTAAATTAAAGAAACTTACCAGAAACGCGGCGTCTCCGGGGCTCCCTCTTCCATTTCAAACTTCTTCTGACTAATGCGCATGCGCGGACGCCCGCGCATGCGCATTTCTTGCGAGAAATGCGCATGCGCGGGCGTCCGCGCATGCGCATTAGTCAGAAGAAGTTTGAAATGGAAGAGGGAGCCCCGGAGACGCCGCGTTTCAGGTAAATTTCTTTAATTTACTATGTATTGTAAATCCGGGGGTTTGATTTAAAAGGAGGGCGGGCGGGAGGCGGGTGGCAGCGGCAGGCAGCTACGCTTCGCCCTGGGTGTGCGTAGCGCTAGCCTGCTTCGCCTGCTTCGCCTACTTCGAAAACTGCGAAGCAGGCAGCGCTACGTACACTACGTGGGCGAAGCGTAGTGTCTCGCCCAGGGTTAAAGAAAAGGTACACAGAGTGCCTTTTCCTCTCTTTGTAAATATGAAAGAGTGTCTTGCGCTATACGTATGTTACAAAAAGTGACATATTTTTGTCACTGGATGCTTCTAAAATTGCCCTATAAGTGCTTAGGTATTGGCAGACTATTACAATAAGAACATTTTGGTAGTACATTGTTTGAAAAATTGCACAAGAATGATAGGAGGTAAGCACAGAGTAGTGTCTCCAAAGATGCTCAAAGAAGAATGATTGAAAAGATTGCGGTCCTTCAATAAGTACAATGGGAAATATTAAGAACCAGTCAAATCTTTTTTTTTCAGGTCACATGATATCCTATGACAAGGAGATTCCAAAACTACATAGGTATAAACTTGGTGTTTTGAAGACTGTATTAATACTTTGTAGCTTCTTACAGATCTTTTTGCATAGTATATCAAGAAATTAACTTGTACTAGGGTTAATGGCTAGGCCAATCCTTAACTATATGACTATTAAATAGAGTAATTTCAGTACTGCAAAGAGAGAAGAAGATACATTTATAAGTACTTAGGTTTTGGCAAAGTGATAGGACATGTTTTTAGAGTGGTGAAGGGAAGGGATGGAACCTGATGTCACATCTGCAAACACACTCTGTGACGTGTTTTAAGTTGAGGAATTTAGTGTCCTTTAATACTGAAAATCCCTGGGCCCTACTAACCCTCCATGTCCCTCTATTGAACGCCATACAGCTGCATTGCACTGAGGTGCTCTTAAACCATGTCCCATTTTATACCTTTCTCCAATGCAAGTCTTTGGCACTTTCTGCATATATCTGGTGGGTTACTTGGCCCCAGAACACTCAGTATTCATGTTAACGTTATCCTGTAACTTAAAACGCCCACTGAGCATCTTTCCACACATATCTACTCCGTCCACCCCCCCTTTCTTCACCAGTGTGGAAACACGGCCCATTTTGCATATTAATACTTAGTTAAACTTACCTTCACATTAATAGAAAAAAAAAGGCTACACATTTTTTCAGTTGTTTTTTATAATTTAAATTTCTGAAAATTTCAAATGTTAGAATTAGTATCTTTGAAAGAGAAGAAAAATACAGTTATAATATATAATAATATATTTTTTACAACACAACATAATTTTAACATTTTGTTAAATTATTTTCTTTGCCTTGTTTGCTGTTCTCAGAATATATTGAATTTCACTACAAACAGTGATTTCAATCGTACTCATCACATAACAGCAGGCAAAAAAAAGCAATCAATTAGATTGTTTAAACAAAAAAAACTATATCCAACATATTTATCATGTATCCAACTGTTTAAGAATATTCCACAAAAACTACATCCTCAATAACAAACCATATAATACAAATCACCCATATTTAAAATGCTTTCTTCTAAGAGAAATTTCTTACTTGAATATGAATGAAATCAAATAATACGATGAACAATTATTCATACATGGTCAATAACAAACCATATCATACAAATCACACTTATATTTTAAATGGTTCCTTCTAAGCGAATTTTTGTACTTGAATCTGAAAGTACTCAAATAATGATTCAATAAAGAATTATTTTTATAATTTCTGTACACAGTAAATGATGTTTCTAAAAAAATATATGCTGTGAGAATGTGCAACAAAAAGTCCATAATTCAAATGTATACCTTTCCTCTGGACCAAATGGTATTGCTGAAATCCTTTAAACTGAAATTGTCCAATAGTAATCATATTAAGACATTTTAACATATTCCTAATACGCTGAATTGTGTTCCTAAAACTTTGGCTTTAAAAATATTAGGTAGGAATTTGGTAATTCGAGAGGCAAACATTGTTTAAAATCCAATTGAGCATCATTACAATATGTCCATCCATTATCACATTTTAAATAGGCAGTGTAATGTCCAGATGTTGTAGAAGGACCATCATGGAAAATTATTGCTACTGCTACAAAAGTTCTTCCTGATATTAATAGTTGACTTGCTACAAAATATTTTATTAAAGTTTCCAATTTTCTTCCATCAGCTGTACAACGTTGCATCATTAAAATTATATATTGTCCATATTTTTGTATAAATAATGTTGATAACATTTCTGAGTTGCATTGGCTACACTCCATGTTCTGATTTGCTGCTTTAACTAGTTTGTTGAAATACACTGTCTGGTAATGTCAAATATATAAATCTTTCAGTGTCTATGTCAGTGCTACATGTAAACATACAATTTTCACATTGATGTTCCCATTTATAACGAAGGCCAAAAAGAATTTCAATTTCTATGCCTGCATTTTCCAATACGCTAAGCATATACATTAGAAATTCCTGAGCATCTTGTTGGTTATTCTGTGTAAATTGTGTAGAACCAGAACATATATCCAAAAGATTACGAATATCAGAAACGCTTTGCATTTTAGTTTTATAAGTTCTTAATTTTTCATAAACAGAATGCAACAAGGAACAAAATCTTTTTTCCCGATTCTCCACAATTTGCTGTTGCAAACTTTCAAGAAAAGAAACAACATTGACCACTACATTAGCATGGCAGATGATACCAGAACTATTTTCAAACTGATAACCAACAATCTCTTCAACAGTGTCCTTTTTCTTTTTGCTTGCAATCTCAACATTATCTTGATTTTTTTCCTTCTCTATAACTTCACTACAGATATTCCCATATCTTCTTTTTCGACCTACCACACGCTTTTCAAATACAGGATATTGCCCTAAATGGGGAGCATACACTCTTCTTAACCTATTTTACTCTTTTACACAGTTTGCATCTGCAGTAATCTTTGACTCATTAAAATCAATCAAAAACAAACCAGATAAAATTCTGACTCGGGACAAAGCAACATATGCCATACCCCCATTAAACACGGTACTTCTAATGTTCACCAAAGCACTGTCTACACTTTATCCTTGAGATTTATGAATAGTCACTGCATATGCCAAAAAAAGAGGAAACAGTTTTCTACGTACATACAAATCTTTAACAAGCAAAAAACGAGCAGAACAACGAGCAATTTGTTTCACTTCTTCAATCTGATCAAATTTGATTTTTAAACATTCAATTCCATCTTTTTTGATAATTCACAAAATCAACAACTTTTCCCATTGCTCCATTCACTAAACCTTTTTCCACATCCAAATTACGCCGCAAAATGACCTGACAGTTTACACATACATGAAAATTATTTTCTAAACCTGCAGTTTTAGAAATAGATTTTTCTAAAGAATCCAATTTTGTTTTCAATTTTTCCATCAAAATTATAGTGATTCCTTCATGCTCTATTTTATCAATGGCTTCCATTTTTATTATTTGTTCATTTTCTAGCTTCAAAAGTTCTTCATTGAAAATAGAGTACTCGCGCACTGTTGGCATTAAGTAGATTATAAAATTGTTTTCTGCAATTTTTTAATATATTTTTTCAGGAACTATATTTTCATTTGGAAACAAGTTTGTAAGTAGTCGACTTTGCAAAGCTTGTTTGCCATGTTCTGTCAGTACCCCAATTCTTATATCTTGAAGAATTCTTCCATATTCAGCATCATTTGCCTGTCGCTTATTTTTAGTGAGTTCTTTGTACTCAAAATATGAACAAATGTTAACGTTTCCAACAGTTCCCAAGGACTTTCTGGTGTCTTCATGCGCAAGTGTTTTAAATACTGGTTGACCTTTTACGGGAGTAAGTTGCAGTAAATCTCCAAAAACTATGACATGTTTTCCTCCATATAACACATCGTACTCTGTTCTAAGAATTTGCTGCATTCTTAAATGCACAAAAGCAAGCATTTAAGTTTGAGACCATGCTTACCTCATCAATAATCAGAAGTTTCATTTTCTTCAGCACTCTTGAAACTTCATTACAAACTTCTCCAGATAGCTTGTGATATTCCAATTTGTTTTCATGCTCCACAGGTAGCATAAGTAAACGATGCAATGTAATTCCTTTAATGTTGTGTGCTGCCATCCCAGTTGAAGCAGTTACAACACAAGACAAATGTGAGTCTGTTGTTTTCTGTAGATAACTGGTGATTACTTTAATTAAGAAAGTTTTTCCTGTTCCAGCTTGTCCACTCACATACATTTGTATAGGTTGAAATGAGGTGCAACTGCATTCTTTCTTTTCATGAAGAAATCCATGGTCAATCTGTTGTCTCACTTGCTGATATATTTCTTTCTGTTCAACATTTAGGTGCCGATTCGGATCCTGGAAAAACCGGGTAAGAACCGTCGGTCGGAGCGTTTTCTCCGTCCGACTCGTACCCGGTCAAAAAACATTACAAAAATGCAAGTACGATTCAAATGGAAACACGAATTCCGTACGAATCGTACAAAACACCGACCGACGAAAATATACATACAAATGTGATCCGGGAAAGCGCCGACGTGACGTCGGGACGCATTCAGGCTGCGTTTTACGAACCAGGAAGTACGATCCGCACTGACGTCACCCCGCACGGATTATATTCTCCGGCTGCCAAAAACTGCTGGGAAATCAGGACGACGTGCACAAGGAGCACCTGTACGCGACAGACAGCCATGGACCCGAACCTACGTGTCATCCCAGCCCTCATAGCAGTCCACCTGCTCTACAGGAACCGACGCAGACGCCGCAGAAGGTCAGAACCACACCCAGGGGCAAAGCGGGGGGCAGGGGCAGGACACACAACCCCCACCCAAGTCCCAAATCAGACATGCCCTGGACATACCTGACCTGCAGGATCTGGTCACCACGAGGGGGTGGGGGCGTGTCCATCAACGCAAGCGTCCGCCACACCGGAAGTGGATGTTGACGCGAACCGGCAACACAACAATTCCGGTACGTACCGTACCCACGCCTTAAGAGCGTGGGTACGGGTCGTACCATGCGTACCCCTACGTCACCCCAACAATGCTGGTACGGCCCGTACCCAGGCCTTTAGAACTTGGGTACGGGCCGTACCGCCATTGTTGGGGTGACGTAGGTGTGGGCGTGGTATGACCCGTACCCACGCGCTTAAGGCCTGGGTACGATGCGGACCCCTACGGCACCCCAACAATGGTGGTACGCACCGTACCCACGGTCCGTACCCAGGCCTGCAGATCGTGGGTACGGGAATGTATGGAGCGTACCCCCACCCGTGTATGTATGGAGCGTACCCCCACCCGTGTATGAATGGAGCGTACCCACACCCCACCAGTGTATGTACGGAGCATACCCCCACCCGTGTATGAATGGAGCGTACCCACACCCCACCAGTGTATGTACGGAGCGTACCCCCACCCATGTATGAATGGAGCATACCCACACCCCACCCGTGTATGTATGGAGCTCACCCCCACCCGTGTATGAATGGAGCGTACCCACACCCCACCAGTGTATGTACGGAGCTTACCCCCACCCGTGTATGAATGGAGCGTACCCACACCCCACCCGTGTATGTACGGAGCGCACCCCTACCCGTGTATGTACGGAGCGTACCCCCGCCTGTGTATGTATGGAGCGTACCCCCACCCGTGTATGAATGGAGCGTACCCACACCCCACCAGTGTATGTACGGAGCGTACCCCAACCCGTGTATGAATGGAGCGTACCCACACCCCACCCGTGTATGTATGGAGCGTACCCCCACCCGTGTATGTCCCGAGCGTACATGGCCAGACATAGGAGGGGTGGGTGCCTATCACTCCCAGCAGTGCCCAGACATAGGAGGGGTGGGTGCAGAGTCCTCCCAGCAGTGCCCAGACACAGGAGGGGTGGGTGCAGAGTCCTCCCAGCAGTGCCCAGACACAGGAGGGGTGGGTGCAGAGTCCTCCCAGCAGTGCCCAGACACATGAGGGGTGGGTGCCTATCACTCCCAGCAGTGCCCAGACACAGGAGGGGTGGGTGCCTATCACACCCAGCAGTGCCCAGACACAGCAGGGGTGGGTGCAGAGTCCTCCCAGCAGTGCCCATACACAGGAGGGGTGGGTGCAGAGTCCTCCCAGCAGTGCCCAGACACAGGAGGGGTGGGTGCCTATCACTCCCAGCAGTGCCCAGACACAGGAGGGGTGGGTGCCTATCACACCCAGCAGTGCCCAGACACAGGAGGGGTGGGTGCAGAGTCCTCCCAGCAGTGCCCAGACACAGGAGGGGTGGGTGCAGAGTCCTCCCAGCAGTGCCCAGACATAGGAGGGGTGTGTGCAGAGTCCTCCCAGCAGTGCCCAGACACAGGAGGGGTCCGTATTACGATGGCGTACGCATACGCCAGCACTCCCATAGTGATAGGGACCCTACACACGCCTGTACGGTCCATATTACTATGGCGTACGCATACGCCAGCACTCCCATAGTGATAGGGACCCTACACACGCCTGTACGGTCCGTATTACTATGGCGTACGCATACGCCAGCACTCCCATAGTGATAGGGACCCTACACACGCCTGTACGGTCCGTATTACTATGGCGTACGCATACGCCAGCACTCCCATAGTGATAGGGACCCTACACACGCATGTACGGTCCGTATTACTATGGCGTACGCATACGCCAGCACTCCCATAGTGATAGGGACCCTACACACGCCTGTACGGTCCGTATTACTATGGCTTATGCATACGCCAGCACTTCCATAGTGATAGGGACCCTACACACGCCCTCAGTGCGTATGTATGGTGCGTTTCACACCTGACAGTGGTGACAGGCGGCACACAGACAGGAATAGAGCTGTCATACTTAGCCAAGGCTGGACATCAAGGCATTGTCTGTGCAGTACTACATGTGTCGGGCACAGGTGTGTCAGGCTGTGATGTGGCACATTACTCCTGAGGTGTGAAGCAAATAAATGTATGATGAGCTGTGTACACATGTCATGTGTGATGGTGCACTATGTGCCACACATCCCCTTCACTCCTTTGACATGTGTGCATGTAGTATAGACTTGTTGAGCCATGCATCACTGGCATGGCACAGTCACCGACACCCACAACTGTCCCCTGATGCCAGGTACACGGAATGTTACACCTGAGATGTGAATGCCCACGTTGCACGCTGTAACTATGTCATGTGTGTGTCATGTGTTCCCATAGGTTTGCTGTAGGTGTTTGGTCAAATGCATCTGCAGTTGCTGCAACCAACATGTGTCTGTGTGTAGATGGGCATGGCACACTGTTACGCACAACAGCCCACATGTGTAAACCGACGTAAGGTGTGTATGTATGCATCGACATGGAGTTTCAAAACAAGGACATATCTGCTTCTCTCAATGTATGTGTGATCAGTCTTGACATGTACTCCTTCATGGCAAGGTGTGTGGTCTGTCCTTTTTATATGACATGTGACCTGTGCCTCTAGTGTTCCGCAACCTGTCTGTATGATTAACATACTTATTCTTCACATATGCGGATGTCTGGCACTCCTGTGATGCGTCTGCCTGTTCACTCACACTGGCCCACCGCTAGTTTCATGCCATGTCATGTTGAGCTTGAGAATCCACGTTTGTGGCTGGCTCTTGGTAGGAGTGTCACCTGCCTGGCATACGTGTCCAGGGCATATTGCACAGACCTGACTCTGTATGTAGCATATGTGTATTGCCTGTTGAACATGTGCTCAGTACATTGACATTGGTGGTGTACTGTACTCACTCTTCGTTGTCCCTTCAAATTCACTGCAGGGCTCCGCCTCTCCATCGACCAATTCCAGACTTGGCTGACCTGAGGGAACATGACTGTATACGCCGCTACCGCTTCCCCCAACATTTGATTGAGGACTTGACGACACGGCTGGCACCACACCTCCAACCGCTACACAGGTATCCTACTGCACTGACACCCAAGATGAAGGTGATGGCAGCCCTACATTTCTTTGCCACGGGTACCTTTCAATATACCATTGCTCATGTTGGTGGCATGTCCCAAACCATGTTTAGCCGTGTTCTGCATGATTTTTTAGAGGCCATGTTGGATCACCTGGATGAGTTCATTAAATTCCCAACTCCTGAGCAGTTGACAGGTGTCAAGCGTGAGTTCTATACCCTGGGAGGGATGCCCCATGTCATTGGGTCCATAGATGGAACACATGTGGCTTTGGTACCACCACAGGCACAGGAGGTAGCGTATAGGAACCGCAAGCATTACCACTCCATTAATGCCCTTGTGGTGTGTCTTGCCAACATGGTGATTTCACATATCTGTGCTCGTTTTCCAGGATCAGCACACGATGCCTACATCATGAGGCGTAGCAGGGTGCCTGAAATGATGCTGCAGCTGCGCAACGAACGAGCATGTATTGTTGGTGGGTATAATCTGGCAGTCCTGTATTTAACATCATCTTCCTGTCTTACTGCTTCTCATGACCCACTTTTGTCCATGATGTTTCCATGTAGGGGACGCTGGCTATCCCAACATACCATGGCTGATCACGCCTCTCCGCAACCCCAGCACGGCTGCCAAGCACCGCTACAACAACGCCCATGGGCAGACCAGGCGAGTGATAGAGAGAACGTTTGGCCTCCTGAAGAGCCGATTCCGTTGCCTCCACAAGACCGGTGGCGCACTCCCATATGCACCGGTGAAGGTCTGCAAGATCTTCCTCGTGTGCTGCATGCTGCACAATATGGAGAACAGTGGAGAAAGCTGTGCCAATCATCCTGGATCCGGATGAGCAGGACCATCCACCCGTGGAGGATGAAGGGCTTGGTCACGAGGCAAGTGATGTGGAGGAGGTGGAGGCGGTAGAGGACATCCGGAGTCGGCTCATACGCAACTTCTTTGCTTAATGGTGAGTTCCAGTGTCTGAGTGTGCACGCATTGGGCCGTGTGTGGCATGTGTTGCAATGTGTGTGTCCATCTGCATGTCTGCCAAGTGAGTCAGAGGTGCGTTTGGATGTGTCACTCGAGTGATGGTGCAATAGAAGAATGTTTTTCCAGAGTCATCATTGTCACCTAGCATGTTGAGCATGTGGAGAAGTGTGGCTCAATGATTAGAGCGGCAGACCCTGATGCAGAGGTCTAGCCCGGGACCAGGGTTCAATTCCCTGCCTCGGCGGGTCTTGGGCTCAAAAATTCCACGGACCTGATAATTCTCGCCTCGGTGCCATTCCAATCATGGAGTCCCACTCTGCAACTCTGGGCAATAGCTTGCTTAATCTCCACAACGGCCCCCACAACGCTAAGGATGCCTGGCCTCCACCTTGGGGGTGCCCAGGAGTGGACGCCTCACAGGGAAAGCCAGGATGGGTTCCACAGCGGTATTCGTACAAGCGCCTTGAGACCCTTGCGGGTGAGTAGTGCGCTATACAAGTATCAATTTACATTTACATTTACATATACGTGTCGAGTACATGCACATGCATGCGGATGTGCTTCTTTTGGCTGACTTCTGGTGTGTCTCTCATCCACAGGTACTTGCGCATGCTGTCTGCTGGTGGCATTGTTGTGCTCCTGCTATTCCTCATGAACACAGCAACATGTGCTGAATCAGCGTTACATGCACGGACAAGTTTGAAAATCTCCTTAGGGTAAGGGATGCAGCACGGCTTTTTGGGAGTGGTATTTGTTTGGAATGTGTGTGCACTGCTCCTGTTCATGTTTGGATACTTTACATACATGTAGAATCACCATGGGGCACATGACATGGAGCTGAATTCACCTGAATTGATGGTCAGGCTTGGTGAGAGTCATCTGTAATGGGATTGTGGATTGTGATGAAGCCATCAATGTGTGTAACACTGCCCTCGGAAACATACGGGTTGCACTGGGTTGACATGGTGTGTGAATTCCCCATTAGAGGCTCAATGGTGTATAGCAGGCTCTCCGTGAACAGCAGGGGGTATTTAGCTGTAACCCGTCACTTGTGTGCCAGTTCTAATGGATTTCCAGCATCTGTGGTGCAAAGGGGGGTGCCAGTGTCGGTCCCACATGTTCATCCACATGACCTGTGTATGTGTTGACAGAGTTGCATTAGCATTCCGACACACATGACTAATAAAGGTGTCCCTCTGCCTCCAAGGTGCCTCATCTCTGTCAATGGTGGTCTGTTGCCACTGTGCATGCGGCATGTGTGGCATAGTTATCAGAGATAGTGCATATGAGTCTATGTGTAGAGTAGCAAGATGCAAGCTGTTTGTCAGGGATTAGAATCTGTATTGTGCATGATGTCCATGGCTGTGTAGGTATTGTGGCATGTCAGTCTCCACGACGGCCACTGTGCTGCATGTGCATCCATTGTGTGTGTGTGTGCCATGTTGAACCAGACATTCCTTCCTTGACATACACCTTTTGCATAGTTCCTTCCTGAGATCCTTGTCTTTGTGTGCAACTTGTGGCATTGTTTTCTTGACATGGCGCATGCTGCTGCAGGCCCTGCAGCAAGGGCACCCAGTGTCCACGCAAACGAGCTGGTGTTCATCATGGATTGCTTGCTGACATGTGCTATGCTGATCAGCAGCATCTGTGCCTTATGCTGCAGCACACTCTGCATTCTGCACAAGATCCCCAGTTCCATCCACCTCAAGGCAAGAGAGACCATCCCCCAGGTCAACTACGACATCCGTGTCTAATCCTACCATGCACTCTACGGACATGTGCGTTACAACTCCCATGATACTTGTCCACATCCAGGGTGCATCTGCACAGCTCTGCTTCTACATCCGGCGACCAGGCCACATCAACGTCCAACAGAGATGGGGGGAATGGATCACTGCCAACTGCAGGATGACCTTCTCATTCCACGCACACACTCAGGATGCAGCCCACAACCACAACACAACCTTGTGGCACTGTGATCCAACACCCCATTGTGCCATCTCCATGCATCCAACCTTGGCCGGCCCACCATTCTCAACATCCACCTGACTCAAGCATGCAGGACATGGTTCTGCCACTTGTCTACACATACCTGGGAGTAGCACCCCAGGACACTCCACATGATCCCTGACCTCTGCGCATGACTGCTGCTCTTCTAAATAGGTCTGTAGGCACAGTTGTGCGGGCACTCCCTCAGCTGGTTGGGCCCATCACGGGAGAGTATGGTGCTCTATGTCTGTATTGGATGATACATTGTGACCCATGTGTGTCCTGTGCCAGACTCAGACCCCAGGGTATGGATGGTTGGAGTTACTTCTGAAATCAGGCATGGTTTGACTTGACAACACACACATGTAGTGGAATAATGCAAAATGACGGCATCATCTCGTGATTGTGATGATTTTTATTTGTGGTGGGGTACGTGTTTGGGGAGATGACAAGAGGTGCTTTGCGGGAGTGTAGAATCCAAAGTTCACAGGGGAAGTTGGTTTCCTTGCCATTGGAAGTCATCAGAGTCTATGCCACAGTCTTTGTCAACATTGGTCAGACAGTGACCAGCAAGTCCATGTGGCAGAGAATGTCATGTGATGATGATCAGCAGCATCTGTGCCTCATGCTGCAGCACACTCTGCATTATGCACAAGATCCCCAGTTCCATCCACCTCAAGGCAAGAGAGACCATCCCCCAGGTCAACTACGACATCCGTGTCTAATCCTACCCTGCACTCTACGGACATGTGCGTTACAACTCCCATGATACTTGTCCACATCCAGGGTGCATCTGCACAGCTCTGCTTCTACATCCGGCGACCAGGCCACATCAACGTCCAACAGAGATGGGCGGAATGGATCACTGCCAGCTGCAGGATGACCTTCTCATTCCACGCACACACTCAGGATGCAGCCCACAACCACAACACAACCTTGTGGCACTGTGATCCAACACCCCATTGTGCCATCTCCATGCATCCAACCTTGGCCGGCCCACCATTCTCAACATCCACCTGACTCAAGCATGCAGGACATGGTTCTGCCACGTGTCTACATATACCTGGGAGTACTCCACATGATCCCTGACCTCTGCGCATGACTGTTGATCTTCTAAATAGGTCTGTAGGCACAGTTGTGCGGGCACCCCCTCAGCTGGTTGGGCCCATCACGGGTGAGTATGGTGCTCCATGTCTGTATTGGATGATACATTGTGACCCATGTGTGTCCTGTGCCAGACTCAGACCCCAGGGTATGGATGGTTGGAGTTACTTCTTAAATCAGGCATGGTTTGACTTGACAACACACACATGTAGTGGAATAATGCAAAATGACGGCATCATCTTGTGATTGTGATGATTTTTATTTGTGGTGGGGTACGTGTTTGGGGGGATGACAAGAGGTGCTTTGCGGGAGTGTAGAATCCAAAGTTCACAGGGGGAGTTGGTATCCTTGCCATTGGAAGTCATCAGAGTCTATGCCACAGTCTTTGTCAACATTTGTCAGACAGTGACCAGCAAGTCCATGTGGCAGAGAATGTCATGTGATGATGTGCTGCTGTTGGGCCAGAGGGCTAGGTGCCAGGCCAGGTGACCTGGGAGATGGTGATGTTCCGCTGACTCTCACGGTCTTTTGCGTGGACGACCCACCTTCCTGCGGGGACCCTCAGAAGCAGGCCGTGACGATGCTTGTGATGCTCCGTCGGATGAATCCTCCTCCTCCTGATCCCTCCCTGTGGGTGGTGATGTTCTTCGCCTGGTGGCACAGGGAGGGGTGCCCATGTTTTCGGCAATCTGACGGAGTACACGGGTCATGTCCGTTTGCACCGCCACGAGCTCAGCCTGTCTTGCCTCCATCTGTCCTTGGTGTCGCTGTTGACAGGCATGTTGCTCGGCATGCAGGGTCTTCATCTCCTCAAGGGTCCCCTTGATGTCTGTGAGGGTGGACGCAATCTGGACCGTGCCCCTGGTGTCACGCCGGTATGTGTCCAGGATGTTGCTGACGTGTGACATTACCGGTTCCTGAGCCAACTGGTCAGGTTCACGCCTCCGCGGTCCTCCACTCCCACCACCCCTGCCCACTTGCGCCTGGCCTGCCGTTGTGGCACATCGAGTCTCCGGGACCCCTGAGGGATGGCATTTGCGGTGTCGCCTGCCTCCTCCTGGGTGCCCGCAGAACCTTGTCCCTCCTGGACAGACTGGCTGTGTTGTTGTGTGCGAGCAGGGCTCCTGGGTGTCTCCTGGGATGTGGCAGGAATGGGGGTGGTGGTTGGCACAGTTGTACCTGACGCAGGTGCTGCAGGTGGTTGGACACCAGAGGGGCCAGGTTGGTCTGGGTCATCCACGGAGTGGTGAGAGTCGTCGCTGCCGGTGGGGTCCTCTTCACGCAGAGCCTAGTCCTGTGAGTCTTCCCCCCCAGGGTTGGGGGAGATCGACGACGTTGACCTGTGTGTGAGAGAGACAATGTTAATTGTGTTACATGCGACATCCATGTTTCATTCATTTTTGAGTTGGCACAGTTCCTCTGGGTGGTTGGATTTGGCTTGCATTCCTCTCACAGTGCACTTGTGCATGGGTATGTCCCTTGGCCACAGCTTTCGACACTTTACCTATGTGTGACACAATCTTAGTTGATGCATCTTTTTGGAACGCAGTCAGCATTGTAGTGAGCGGGCGTAGCAAGCCATGCAGAGCCGCCTTACGTGTTGCACTGTACGTGGCCAAATGGTGTTTTTTCCATGCTATTTGGGAATGCAGGTAGGTAACTTAATCATTTGTGACAGGGTTCTGACAAACACAGTGGGTGGGTATACTGGGTGTAAGGTTAGGTTTGTGCCTGCAGCAGGGATGTACTCGTGCAAAGATTGACACATGGCCCAGTGTTTATCAAAGGTTAAAGGGGGGGTTCACGCACTGCCAAACCTTGTCTACATGCACACAGTCCACCTGCTGACGAGCGGACATGGCCACACCACCCAAGGGTGATTTGGTCTCCCTCTGTCTCCCTCTGTCTCCCTTTCTCCCTCCCTCTGTCAGCCTCCTCCCTCTGTCCGTCTCCCTCTGTCTCCCTTTCTCCCTCCCTCTGTCAGCCTCCTCCCTCTATCCGTCTCCCTCTGTCTCCCTTTCTCCCTCCCTCTGTCAGCCTCCTCCCTCTTCCCGTCTCTCTCTGTCTCCCTTTCTCCCTCCCTCTGTCAGCCTCCTCCCTCTGTCCGTCTCCCTCTGTCTCCCTTTCTCCCTCCCTCTGTCAGCCTCCTCCCTCTGTCCGTCTCCCTCTGTCTCCCTTTCTCCCTCCCTCTGTCACCCTCCTCCCTCCCTCTGTCTGTCTCCCTGTGTCCACCTCTGTCTCCCTCCCTCTCTCTCCCCCTCTCCCTCCCTCTGTGTGTCACCCTCTGTCACCTCAGCCCAGCTTCCTGGGCACACACAGTTTTCAGGTCTTTCAAGGGCCATTGGCTTGTTCATGTGGGTTTGTTTCTTATCTCCGGGCACCCATTGGGCGGAGTGTCTGAGTCTGCGCTGCTGCTTTGGCGGTGTGTGCTGACACTCTTTCAGAGTGATGCGTCTTCATTAGCTGCTGTTATGTGCAAATTGTGCCTTCATACCCATGTCATCCTGCAACGCGGCCACCATTTGCAGGCAACACAGTACTGTGTGGGGACACACTGTTTGTATGGCTGTGCCCTAGGCCATACGGGCTGAGGGCATTGTTGTGTGCTTCAGAGTTGCTCTATGTTAGTTTTGAGGCCCACCCTCCCGGCATCGGGGACATCCTGTCTTGTGTTGGTGTTTTGTGTGGCCTGTGACTTGGCATGGCCTTGCTTGGGGCATGGGACATGGAGGCGCTAGTGGCATGTGTGTGTTTTTGGAGTGTGGTTGTGTCCAATGCTGGCTTTGGGGGGGTTGCGTGCATGATTGGGATTTTGGTTGTGTATGGCGTTCCCCCCATGTGAGGTGAGTTGTTTGTGTACTCACCAGGCTCTCGGACTCCTTCTACTCCGTCTACTCCCACCGGCGGCAGCGTGGCCATCACCTTCTCCTCCCAGGGATGGTATTGTACCGGTCTGCGGGGCGGCCCTCCTCCAGTGATGTTCCCCTGGTTGTGATCGTCCATCATTTTGCGGCGGACCGTCCTCCGCAGATCGTACCACCTGGCTTGGCACTCATGCCTGGTCCTTCTGGTGGCCCCAACAGCATTCACAGCATTGACAATCCTCTGCCACATGGCTGATTTTTCGGATATGCTGATCCGTCTGACCAATGTTCCAAAGAGATGTGGCTCGACTCTGACGATTTCGTCGACAAGGACCTCCAGCTCCTCCTTTGTGAACTTTGGATTCTTGTTAGTGGACATGGTGTGGGGTGTGGGTGTGGATGGTTGTGGGGGTGTTGGTGTGGATGGTTGTGGGTGTGTGAGTGTGGTTGTGAAGGTGTGTGTGTGTGAATGTGATGAGGGGGTGTTTGTGATGGTGGTTGTGTGAAGGAGTGCAAGTGTAAGGTGTATTGATGGATGTAGTATGGTGCAGTGCGTTGTCTCTGTGGTCTGGCATTTGTGGTCCTGTTGCAAAGGATCATGGTTTGTGTGTGTTGGGCCTTTTTATTGGTCCATTTGTGGGTGTGGCTGTGTTTGAACTTTGGGTGGGTGTGTTATAAGGAGTGGTTGTGTTTTGGGCCTCTGTTTAGCTGTTTGGCAGTTGCAGGTCAGTGTATAGGATGTATTTGGGCTTGTTGGACATGTTTTGTGGTAATGTGGGCATCGAATTGACTCTCCTTGTGTTGTTTTGGTTTGTCCTGGTTCAGTACGAGTGTTTTTGGTGTCTGTACGGTGCGTACATGGGCCATGTTGTTGTACAGTGCTGTCCTTTGCTATGGCTTAGTCTGACTCGTACATGCGCGATGTTGGGTGAGGGTGCTGGTGTAGGGGCCTGGGGTAGGGTGCGTACAGACACGGGCAGGGGGTTGGTCCGCACCGTCCATCGGTGGTGGTGTTTCGCACCGTACATACATGGGGGGCTGGGTGTACGCTCCGTACATACACGGGTGGGGAGTTGGTATACTCCATGCATACACGGGTGGGGGTACGCTCCGTACATACACTGGTGGGGTGTGGGTACGCTCCAATCATCCACGGGTGTGGGTACGCTCCGTATATACATGGGTGGGGGTATGCTCTGTACATACACGGGTGGGGGTACGCTCCATACATACACGGGTGGGGGTACGCTCCATACATACACGGGTGGGGAGTTGTTACGCTCCATGCATACACGGGTGGGGGTACGCTCTGTACATACACGGGTGGGGGTACGCTCCGTACATACACTGGTGGGGTGTGGGTACGCTCCATTCATACACGGGTGGGGGTACGCTCCGTACATACACTGGTGGGGTGTGGGTACGCTCCATTCATACACGGGTGGGGGTACGCTCCGTACATACACTGGTGGGGGTTTGGCGCGTACATCCGCGGCCGGGGGGCGTTTGGCGCGTACATGCGGGGGCTGGGGGGGTGTTCGGCGCATGCATACGAGGGCTGGGGGGGTGTTCTGCGTGTACATACGGGGTCTGGGGTGGGGTGTTCGGCGCGTATGCGGGCACATGTCTCCATGGTTGCTATAGGAGTTCGGTCCGTACGGTGTTTTTTCCATACGGTTGTAAAATCGAAGGGACGGGACTGATCGTACTTGCGCGGTCGGACTTCATTTTTCCAATTCGTACGGTAAATCGTCCGGGGATGTGTCGGACACATTTTCCGACCCGAGGACGTGTGGGGAATTTTTCCCAATACGATTCGTATGGACTTTTTCCCATGCGAATCGTACTTGGCAGTTTGTACGCTACTTGTACGATTCGTACGGTAAAAAATCCGGATACGATTCGTACGTGGAAAATTTTTCCAGGATCAGAATCAGCCCCTTAGTTGTTCTTCCAAGTTGGCTAAGTCCATAATATCTTCTTGAGCTTGATGCATTGCTGTTTCCACCTCATTCATGGCGATTGCTGCTTCATTTTCAACAATTGGTTGTCCTAGTGGATCTTGACACAGTGGAGCAGAGCTTTGACTGTCTTGAGAACTGTCTCTAGCAATCTCAGCTGCAATAGTGCCTTCTTGATCAATTTCATCGTTCAACAATTTCACATAATTTGCAAAAACAGTACATTCTATGGTATATTTACAAGCATTGAAGGAATCTTCATAGCTGTGAAAATCTCCAAGTAATTCCAATTCTGAATGCCATGGTTTGAACAGTTGCAAAAGTGCTAAATAGTAAGATTCTCTTTTATCAGGAGTGTCGCAGTTTCCTGTGATTAATTAAATTTCCTTTCCTCTGTTTCACCAAACATCCTTCGGAACCAATCACTGCATATTTTCCATCATTGATGTTTTCTGTAGTATTCTGTTTAAAAGTGTAGTTTTGCAGCACTTCATAGAGACATATGTTCTCAAGATGATGACTTCTATTTGGATAATATGTGTCCAATATATTTGTTTTCAGAATATCTGTACTTTCTGGTTCATTTAATGCTAAATATTCAATTTTTTGTACAGATTTAAATACTCGATTTCGTGTTGCAGCAAGACCTAGACTCACTCAAATGATTCTTCTAGATTTGGAGTATAAACTTGCAGATGATAACAGATATGAGCATTCATACACTCAAATTTCTCAATGGGATAACACCTTCAAACTGAAACTGTATAATTTCTTACTTAGACTCTTCTCGTGAGAAATCTCTTCCCACATTTCTTTTAATTCCGTCTTTTCTGATTTTGTAATGTAGGATGTTACATACCGAGCGACAGCAATGGAATTATCCGCTACGTACTGAATATCCATGTTAGCATTCCACATAGAGAGAATAACCGGATTGTAATCATTTATGTATTTTGATTCTTCACATCTTCTTAAATTGTAGGAATTTTTTGGAGACTTTCTAGTGATAGTATGTCTCACTGCTGACATAAAAATGTTTACTCTTCCTTTTGATATTACAGGACGTGGAAATCCAAAACGACATTTGGTATAAAACTTTTCCTTAGACTTGTACTTTCGTTGACAGTATTTTCCACATCGATGGCTTTGGAATCGTAAAGACTTGTTGTCTTAAGTTGCTTTCTTCTGTGCTTTTGGGTATGGCACATGTGGCATATTCTTCAATGAAAGACAAAACAGTATCATCGGAACCAGTTCCGAATTTGGGGGCATCCTTGATCCACATGAGCATATGTATGTGAGGAGCACCTCGAGCTTGATACTCCTTTCTCCAAAAGAAATCCACAACTTCTCCAAGAGGAGGATTCTTTTTATTGCAGATAAAAGACATCATAGCTTCAAATCTATGATTGAAATACCTGCATACATTAACAGGATCCAAAGAGCACAATTCTCCAGGTGTCTTGTTTTCAATATTTTTTATATTCAAATTTGCCTCTCAAAGAAATTCTAGTAAATCATCCCAAGCGTATTCAGCACAGCTTAGGGTAAGGAACCACGTAGGAGTTCCTAAGTTCCTTAGCATACATTTAAGTTCTCCATGACGACGGTACAAATACTCAATAGTGCCATGCTGACATGTCATCAGATTAATCAGCTGAGCTTCTAAATGATCATCTCTCTGATGTACTTTATCAATAAATTCCTTTGCATAAACATTTTTAAGGTGTTCTCCTGTTTTAAATATGTGATTCACTGCATATGAAAGTCCAGACAAGTTACTCTCAAACAAAAGATGAAATATATATGGGATACATTGTTGAAATCTTGGATCTTCTGCATACAATCTTGATGTGCGATATTCAGATGCAGGAATCTGCCCAGGTCTTTCATCATATCGTCCACCTGTTCCTGTTGGGAACAACTGCGGAAAACAACGAGCTTTCAAGCTTTTTTCCCATACACTCATGGGAGTTCCCTTTGCTTTTTTCATTTGGAATAACTCAATAGTATTCCCCATCACTTCTTTGGAATGAAGTGGATGTACACTGTAATGTTCATAGATTTCTTCACTTCTGGACATGTCCACTTTTTCAATTTGTCTACTTGATGTTTCACTATCTTCTTCTGAAAGTATTTCTTCTTCTTCCACAAACACATTTTCATAGTACTCATTGTTTTTAATCAGATACAATGTTGCATTCTGCACTTTCCTAACATCCACTAATTCTTGCCAGATTTTCTTGCTCTTAGTAGGAACGCCATTAACTAGAATAACTAGTGGTTAATTTTCTACATTCTCTACACCAATAGTTTCAATAGTTTTCCTTAAATCTAGAGGTAAATATACAACTCTTCCTTTTAATCCTCTCTGTAAATCTGAAGGAGGCAATTTACCTGTTTTCGACTCCATACGAACAATAGCCTGAAATGGGTGCACACATTGAATGAGAATAGACTCATAGGTATTTAAATCTATCAGTTCTGGAGGAATAGTTACCAACTCTAGATTATTATGCACAGCTCTAGAAGGGATTTTATTCTCATCTAATTTATTATAACAATATTTACAAATACGCTGATCAGAACCCATATCAAAACAATTGTCTAACAACAATTAAGTTGCAAATTTCTTCCACTTATCATTATTTTCTGTTTCACTTTTTAAATATAGATCAACAGTCCTAGTCTGATTTTTTATAGTGAGTTCGCTGACAACAAATACAAGAATAATGTGGCCTTTCACCTGATATCACCTTAAACTTTGTGATTTGTTCTTCAAAATTTTTTGTAGTACTATGTTGCTCATTCTCTTCAACAGTTTCTTCTATTAATGTGTCAGTTTCTGCACTCTCTTGTTCAGGTCCAGAGTAACAAAACTCAATTTCATCACAAACCTTCTTCACATCTGATACTGATCCACGCAAAAGAGCAATATTCAACTCATTTAACAATAGTGCTGAACTTTTTGCATAATACAATCTTCTGACTAACTTCCACATCTGAGAATAATGTATTGCTAACATCCTGAAATGGTGAAAAACACTTTGACATACTTTCCTAGAAAGACAAGCCAGAGAATTACCTTGCAAACCAGTATTTTTTCTCACTCTACAAGTGTCTAGTCCTTGCAACATCTTAATCTTTTGTTTAACACTTTTTTTTACTATATTCTCGAAAGAAATTGCGTAAAATATCAATAGATTCTTGACGTACACTACAAATACTACTGCAATCCCAAGTGTACACTGGGGCTTTAGGACGTCTCCCTAGAAGTTCATCAGCTAACACTTCTTCTACATTTCTGGGAACCATCTTCTCTTTCTCAATTGGACAACCATTTCTAATCTCATAAGCTTGACCACTGGTATCAACTGCATGCAAAATAAATTATTGGTCTGAAAATAACTCTCTTCATTAAAGAAAGGCTCTGAACTTGAACTGTGTTTCCATTCACCCTCAAAAAAATCACAAAAATTAGTTCTGTTAATTACTCTTTTCCTTTTGCTTTTGGCCTTCATTAAATGGATTGGTTTATCCAATGCTCAAATTCTGTTTAAAACTAAAATGAATAGTTTCCTTTTTAGTTCAAAAGCCTTTTGAACAATGGATTCAATATGCTTCTTCTTTTTATAAAACAGTGCACTTTTACTCTATTTTTTCACATCTTTAAGCAAGTTAAAAGCACTCTATTATAGAAAAAAATGTTCACGGATTTCTTTTTACTGATTTTGCCTTCTTTTACCATACATCGAATCTTTTGAATTTAAATTTTTTTTTTTTCCTTTCCTGTAATTCATACTCTTTTTTGTGGTCGAACCATTCTCAGTAGTTTGCACATTCAGGACACTGCTTCTAGGCTTAGTAAGTTTTTTAATGAATGTTTTTGTTGTCTTACTGGAAGACTTTTTTTTTTAGCCACATGATGTTGGTCATCCAATACTTGTGGAATTTTCTTTGCATAAGTGTCCTTTAACTGTTCTTTTTTCTTTCTTCATTTTTCAGGCATGATAACTTTATTGTAATGATGATAAACAATATCTGTAAAAAATAAACATAAATAAATGTATTGTAATACATTTATAAATTATACTTTTCAATTATTATACAAACACATTCTATATAAAAACCATTTAATCACTTTCTTTTCTCATCACTAATTGAAATTGTAATTCAAGGTGTATATATAACTGTATAGGTGATTACAGATCTGCATGTGTAATGGACAAAGGTTCCTACCAGCGTTTGTGTTAAGCCCTGAGACATTATATGAGTGCTTGCGCACTGACTGTATGATTAGAGTACTGCAAGGTGAGTGTCTGTGTGAATTTAAAAGTGTCTGTGTTTTGGTGCAGTAAATGGATTAGTACATGGTGCTGAATGGGTCACTAGAGGAGTGCAAGGGGAGTGACAGGGTGTTTCCTGGAAGTGTAGGAATACTGACTGGGGAATTGAAGGTGTGAAATACAAGTCTGTAGGTGCTTAGAGGGCTGCATGCATAGTGGATAGGTGTTTGTAGCAGTCCATGTGCTAAGGCCTGGCTCAGTGCTTGAGTACTTGGGTACTGACTGAATGATTCGAGTACTGCAAGGAGGGTGCCTGGGTGAATTTATAAGTGGTTGGGTTTTGGCGCAGTGAATGGATTAGTACATGGTGCTGAATGGGTCACTGGAGGAGTGCAAGGAGAGTGACAGGGTGTTTGCTGCAACTGTATCAATACTGACTGGGGAATTGATTGTGTGAAATATAAGTATGTAGGTGGTTAGAGGTCTGCATGTATAGTGGATAGGGTTTTGAAGCAGTCCATGTGCTAAGGCCTGGCTCACTGCATGAGTACTTGGGTACTGACTGAATGATTAGAATTCTGCAAGGATAGTGCCTTGGTGAATTTATAAGTGTTTGGGTTTTGGTGCAGTGAATGGATTAGTACATGGTGCTGAATGGGTCACTAGAGGAGTGCAAGAGGAGTGATAGGGTGTTTGCTGGAAGTGTATGGATATTGACTGGGGAAATGAAAGTGTGAAAGACAAGTGTGTAGGTTGTTAGAGGACTTCATGCATAGTGGATAGGCGTTTGAAGCAGTCCATGTGCTAAGGCCTGGGTCAGTGCATGAGTACTTGGGTACTGACGGAATGATTAGAGTACTGCAAGGAAAGTGCCTGGGTGAATTTATAAGTGGTTGGGTTTTGGCACAGTGAATGGATTAGTACATGGTGCTGAATGGGTCACTAAAAGAGTGCAAGAGGAGTGACAGGGTGTTTCCGGGAAGTGTATGGGTACTGATTGGGGAATTGAAGGTGTGAAAGAGAAGTGTGTAGGTGGTTAGAGGACTGCATGCATAGTGGGTAGGGGCTTGAAGCAGTCCACGTGCTAAGGCCTGGGTTAGTGCATGAGTACTTGGGTACTGACTGAATGATTAGAGTACTGCAAGGAGAGTACCTGGGTGAATTTATAAGTGGTTGGGTTTTGGCGCAGTGAATGGATTAGTTCATGGTGCTGAATGGGTCACTGGAGGAGTGCAAGGGGAGTGACAGGGTGTTTGCTGCAACTGTATGAATACTGACTGGGGAATTGAAGGTGTGAAATGCAAGTGTGTAGGTGGTTAGAGGTCTGCATACATATTGGATAGGGGTTTGTAGCAGTCCATGTGCTAAGGCCTGGCTCACTGCATGAGTATTTGGGTTCTGACTTAATAATTAGAGTACTGCAAGGAGAGTGCCTGGGTGAATATATAAGTGGTTGGGTTTTGGCACAGTGAATGGATTAGTACATGGTGCTGAATGGGTCACTAGAAGAGTGCAAGGGGGTAGGTTTTTAAGCAGTTATGTGTCAGGAAAGAGATGAAGTAACCACATGGCTCTGTTAGAATTCTTGCACAAGTGCACAGAGACTCACAGTGTGATTCTAGACAAGCAAGACTATTCCCTGGACTTTAGCAGGAGAAACTCACTAGTCAGGAAGGGGTAAGGTAACTGCATACATTCTACACATTTCACTACTGCACTCTAGTGTGAATGCCTGACTCATTCTGTGAATGCATAACCAATGACTGGGTTCTAATACTACTGAAACTTGACAACAGGATAGGTTTTTAAGCAGTTATGTCTCAGCAAAGACATGAAGTAACCACATGCTTCTCTCACAGTGGTTGCACAGGTGCACACAGACTCACAGTGTGATTCTAAACAAGCAAGAATATTCCCTGGACTTTAGCAGGAGAAACTCACTAGAGTGGAAGGGGTAAGATAACTGCACACATTCTACATATTTCACTACTGCACTCTAGAGTGAATGCCTCACTCATTCTGCGAATGCATAAACAATGACCGGCTTCTAATACTACTAAAACTTGAGAACCGGAAAGTTTTTTAAGCAGTTATGTGTATGCAAAGACATGAAGTACCCAAATGCTTCTCTCACAATGTTTGCCCAAATGCAGACAGACTCACAGTGTGAATCTAGACAAGCAACACTATCCCTTGTACTTTACCAAGACACATTCACTAGTCTGGAAGTGGTATGGTGACTGCACACATTCTACATATTTCAATACTGCACACTACTGTGAAAGCCTGACTCATTTTGCGATTGCATAAGCAATGACTGGCTTCTAATGCTACTAAAACTTGACAACATGAAAGGTTTTAAAGCAGTTATCTGCCAGCAAATACATGATGTTACCAAATGCTTCTCTCACAATGGTTGCCCAAATGCACACAGACTCACAGTGTGATTCTAGACAAGCAACACTCAGTGGCGTAGCTAGGGGGGGGCGGTGGGGGCGTTCCGCCCCAGGCGGCACTATTTTGGGGGCGGACAAAGGCATTGAGATAAGGCTCGGCTTGCTTTCGTGGACGTTCGGGGACGGGTAGAGAAGGAATAGGACTCGGACAATGTCCTATTCTTTTTTTTGCTGGACGCTCCCCCCCTCACCCACCCTCTCTTCTATTATTCCCTCTCTTTCTGTCTTGCTCCTCACTTACTGAAAACCGTAACTTGAAGAAACGGTTCACAAACTCTTTCCTTCTTTCATTTAGTTGCTTCCCTGTGAAATGGATCCAAAATAGAAAAACACTCTTGCGGGACATGCCCTTTTTCTGACATTTTTCTATTCCAAAGTCTAGCAGGATGGAGAGAAATAGAAGGTTTTAAATATGAAAAATAAATACATAACTAAATAAAGCAAGACAGAGTGGTTGCAAAGTGGCCAGATTGGTTTTATTCACATCCAAACACATCAGCCTCACTTTACAGACTTTGCAGTGAAGCGCTACTTTTGTTTTCTCGTCTTTCTTTGAACAGCATTGTTGTCCCCAGGTGGGGAAGTGCACCATTCCTGGAGGGACTGCAATACCTGGTTGATGGGTGGATTGAAAAACAAAATGTGTACCATGGCTCTGTTTATGGATGTGGTCTTTTTAAACCATACTGCTTACGTTTATTAAGGATATAAGCAATGGACATTGAAACGGTTCCCTTCAGGGCCCTGTAGTCATGTCCTTAACTTTTCAGGTAAAACCACTCGCTGATTTCTGAATAGTGAGTGAGAGATTGTTAAGGTAACCATGTTGTTTCTGCTTACATTTCACATGCTTTACTTAATCTTGCATTCCCTATGAGTGGTTGCTTTTACTTTTTTTTTAGGCAGCATATTAATCTTATCAAGTGCATAATTTGAATTGAGCCACATCCAAGTGTTTATAGCAGGCACAATTGGGTTATAGCTGAAGGCAGTGCGAGTTTCTCTCAGTGGGGAAGTATGGTGTTCAGTGGGGAAGAGGATGTGGAACTATGGCCAGAGCTGTCGAATTTGGAACTGGGCAACCGGGTTCAGCCTTCATGACCAGTCCACCAGACCACTCTACTGAGGGAGCATATGCCCATGCTAGACCTTACAGGGCCCCCCTAGACCTTAGAAGGCTTGATGTCTTAGCACAATCAGGTGTACCCTAGTGGTGTCAATTGTGAGTTAACCTTGAAGACCTGTCCACCACAATGCATACTGAAGTTCATCTCCAGTCTTGCGGGCAGGCCTACGAAGCAGCACACCCTAGAGCAACAGTGATCCAGTCACTGTGACTCTGTCACTGAGGTCACATGAACCATGAGCAGGTTAGGGCGATGCGAACTGTGTGACCACACTGGGTACCTATTTCGGGTGGGTGCATAGTTTGTAAGTATATTATGGTTTAAAAAAAAACTTGCTGCCTCCTTCCTGGCCTCCAGCAATTTTCAGAAACAATAAAAATGTCATGATAACTTATGTGATTAATGTTCTTCCTAGAGAGAGATCCGAGTTTTGTCTAGAGGAAGGGCTGACTCCTGGAAAGGTAGCACAGAGGGTTAATGTACCTGCTGCAAAGAACATGTACCATGCAGATCACAAGTAAGTAATTTTTATTATGCATAATTAATTAAAATCATTGCATATGGTAATCATACAAAAAAGAAGCGCAATTTCTTGGTAATAAAACTTCTGTACATTTAAATTAAAAGAAATGCTTTTCTTAAGATCAGAGAGTGTTATACAATTATAAAAAAGGAAAAGTTAATTCTTAAAACGTGCAAGTAAGAGAAATTTGCAAATCATCCGAAGACTAGTCGCTGTTTCATTAAACTGATAGCAAATCTAATTGGATATTTAATCTTTTCTCTGTAATGTCCAAAAACTTTGTAAGGCGGCAGTTTAATTGAGTTACAGTTGGATTAAAACATAGAAGTATTGCTTGTCTGCAGGTCCTCACACCATGCTGAATAAAAAACGGTTTTAATAAAGATACCCTTATGTCCTTCAGTTTTTCACATATACAGATGATGTGGGTAATCTTCTCTTCACCTATTCCACATAATCTACATTCATTGTTATGTCCGATTCGTTTCCATGGCGGTAATAATGCTTTTATAGGTCCAGCCCCCAATCTTAACTTCAGGAATTTTTGTTTTATATGTATCCTTATTCCTAAATTTAAATAGGATTGAGGGTTGCTATTCTTGTAATTGCTTATAACTGTCCATCCTTGAGTAAGTTTTGACAATGTTTCCTTATCCAGTGCGAGGGAGATACTCTTTGTTGTTTTTGTCACTAGTTTTTTAAAAACATTGTGAGATACTGAAGTGTTCCATAAGTTCTCTAGGCTCAGTTTCTTAATTGCATCTATAAGGTATTTATTAAATGGGGATTTATTATTCCGAGTTAGTTCAATCCATAAAAGGTCATTCAAAGTGCCTTTTTCGGCAAGTCTAATTTTGCGCCATGTTTTTACGTAGGATCCCATTCGCTCCACTATTCCAGTCGAAGTTGGGCTGGAGAGACATATCTTGGAAGCTGGAATATCACACGATATGCTTTTGTTATGATATTGTTTAACGGTAAAGCGTCTCTCCCTCTCATTTATTCGCTCCTGTATGAGATTGTAGGCTGAAATTTGGCTCTCAGAATTTTTAAGAAAGGTTCAAGGGAGAGATCTGGCAATTGGTTCTTCAGTGGTTTGAGTGTCAGGCAAGATGTCATACCTTTTTTCTTTAGGGACTCCAGCTGTGGTTTACACAAGTTGTTGTGATCCAGGAGGATCCCCAGATATTTGTAAGTGGTGGCTTGTAATATTCTCTGCCCATCCAGGTACCATTTTGGCGAAGATTTTTTATGGTAATTCACTACCATAATTTTGGTTTTTGAGTTATTTATATTTAAGATATTTCTTTTTGAAAATCTATTAGTTGTGTCCAAAAGGCGTTGTAAGCCAATAGGGGTGCGGCTAATTAAAACTAGGTCATCGGCATAAAGCAGGTTTGTCAAGGTTTTACCTCCTAATGATGGACTATGAGATGAACATTGATCCAGTTCTTCTGGCAGATCAGCCATGAAAAGGTTAAATAATATTGGTGAGAGGACGCAGCCTTGTTTGAGGCCCTTGTTAGTTGGAATTTTTCTCGATAATCGCGAACCTTCTCCCAGTTTTATCCTAATCCATGTGTCTGTATATAGGTGTATGAGCTGGTTCAGCAGTAAAGAAGATATCCCCCATTTTGCCAGTTTATTCCAAAGCATATCTCGGTCCACATGATCAAATGCTGCTGCGTAATCTATAAAACAGAGGTATAGTGCATGTTTTTTTTCTCTTGCAGCATCCATAAGAAAGGACAGGGCCAGGATGTTCGTTGTTGTTCCTTGGCCTTTTTGGAAACCGGTCTGTGTTATGGGAATGATGTTAGTTTCGGCTGTCCATCTTGTAAGTTCTTCCAGTAGGATCCCTGCATAATATTTGGCCTCTATATCTATTAGAGCAATTAACCGATAATTGTTTGGATTGTCACGTCCAACTTGTTTGTATATCGAGCTTACAATTGAGCCTCTCCATGAGTCTGGTAGTTGCATATGTGTTAGGGCATATCTGTAGACTGGCTCCAGAATTTTACTCCAGTAAATGGGATCTTGCTTAAATAGCATCGGGGGAATTCCATTGGGCCCCGGTGCACCTGCTCTCCTGCCTTTTGCAATTAGTTTCCTGATGAGTTGTATTTCTCTATCTGGGTTCTCTTCTGATAAACTCATTAGGTTTGATTCAATCAACTGGTCTTTGTTCATTGATAGCAAGAAAGATATTTTTTGTCTTGCCTCGCTTGTCGCTATTTTACTACTCTCCGGGACTGAGTTGAGGGCAGAGACTGTTGTTGGTGCATCTATTATCCGGGTGTCCACAATCGGTTCCGAGTCATTAAAATCGTTATATAAATAAGTATACCATTTTGCTTCGGTGACATTAGAGCTTATCCCATGATGTCCTGGTCTCAACAACATTGACACCTTTTTCCAAAATTTAGCACTGTTTTTTTGCTTTGCCTCATAATACAACAATGACCAGGCTTTATGGTTTTTCTCTTGTTTGGCTCTCCATCTTTTTTGTTTTAATATTTTCCTTGTTTGTCGCAAAGTATTATGCAATTGCCAATTAAAAGGATATTTACGTACCAATTTCAATGTATGATTAGTAATTCGGGTCAATCTCTTAATCTCCGGGCATTTCACTATTTTGTTGGAATTATACGAGGCTGATTTTGCCTCCTTATTTGATTTGCTCGGAAATGTCTCACTGAGAGCTTTGGTGAAATTAGTCCAGCATTCTAGGGGGTTGCCACCCTTTTTGTCCATTTGTGCATAGAGTTGTTTTGCAGTTGCAGCTATTGTCTCTATGTTTTCCGAGCTGCATCTTATTCGCTTAAGATTGATAGTATTAGTTTGGACTATTTCTGTGGCTGCTGGAAATATCTCTACTGGATTTGCTCTCAGGGTTAGTTCTTGAGGAAAATGGTCACTAAGGTCAATGTTGCCAATTTCAAAAGCAGTTATCTTGCTAAAAAATCTAGGCTCACGAAGGTATAATCTAAGTGAGTTGAGGCTTTAATCGTGTGGAAAGTTGCCGCCGGTGGTTGGTCTTCGCTAAAGCGGCCATTCAGAGCCCTCAAATTACGATGTTCTAATTCCTGTAGAAATTTTTTTGCACCATTGGACATTTTAATTTTTGCTCCAGGGATCTGGGTTGGTATTTCCCAGGCGTCCGATATCTCTTGTATGAAATCTGAGGTTTGACCCGGTTCTATGAGATGCATATTAAAATCTCCTGCCAGTATAATATGGTCCGATTTTTCCTCTTCCATCAACCTGTCTAATTCGGCTGGTAATTCCATAATTGCTTTTTTCTTCTCTTTTGGGTGTAAATAGGTGTTTATTATTATTACTGTCTGTATTTGTTTATCTATTTTCAGCTTTATTTTTATGGCTTGCACGCTGTTTGGAGGAGATATTTTAAAGGTTAATGGTATAGTTTCTCCAATAGTTGATGCAGAAGTTAATATTGATAAGCCTCCTGAGCTACGGCCTAGATTTGAGGTCTTAGTAGCTAGAGTCGACAGTGATGTAAATCCTTTCAAACTGAATGAGTTATCTTTCCATGTCTCTTCCAAGAGTATTATGTCGAATTTTTCTATATAGCTCAAAAATTCTTGCTCTGACATTTTAGCCGCTAATCCATTGATGTTCCACGTGCATATTTTTATCCCACTTTGTTTAGATTGAGGTGAGTGAGTGATTATCCAGTCAGGTTATATATTGGCCTCTAATGTAATCGTGCGATGGTTTCCTTGCCAATTTTTGTTAATTAAGAGTTGTGATTGTGTTAATTGGGGAGCATCGTTCACGATTGTGGTTGAGAAGTTCGCTTCTCTATTGGCTCCAGGACTTCTACTTTTAGCACCTCTTAATACTGAACTGATTGTTTTATCTGGGTCAGTTAATTTTTTTATTAAGAAAGGAGTCGGATATGATGGTATTGTAACAAGCTCCAGTTCTATTCCCCAGTTTTTAAAGCAATCCTTTTCTTGGTATATTCTTCTAGAAATCTCAGAGTTTTGCCATGTCGCTCTGGTAGATTCTGATTTTAGGTTATTTTTTCGTATAAATTCGATTGATCGTAGGTCAGAGGACATGATGTTTTCTAATTTTTTATTAGAGTGTAAAAGTTGTAAGATGTTCTGTCTATTTAGTATGTCCATAGGCCCTCTCGATTCATTTAGCGGATGAAATATAATGATGTTTGATTCTGTTTTATTTTCCTGTTGGTAATTATCGTGGAATCGACTATCAGTCGTATGGCTAATGTTTACCCTTGAGTCCAGAGCTGACCTTATCATTTCTAGGTCTTTAGACCCTGCTTGTTGTTTGGTTGCCCGAGGGTTCATATCGATTTTGCTTCTGTGGATCATAGTGTTAAAATTATAAGGGATAGGTTGAATGTTTAGGCTCTGGGTTATATCCTCCTTATGGAGGAGCGGTCTTTCTTGGGGGCTAGTATCTTGATTATGTTTAGTTTCTTCGAACCTTTCTTTTAGATTTTGAATAATTGGTGAGGGATCTTGCTTCTCTAATACCACTATGGGTTTACCTAAACTGCTATCCTTCCGTATTACTGTTTGTAGTTGTTTTTTCTCATTTGACATCAAAACATGTGGAGGGGTTTTTTGAGGTGTTAACTGTTGGTCACTTTTGGAATTAGAAAAAGGATGGCGTCCTCTACTTATCTGTTTGTTTTTCCTTCCTTTCCTTTTGGTTTTACCGACATTTTTTTCTCCAAAAGTAGTATTTCTCTCTGCATCTACTTTCCTGTTTTCCTTTTGGGACTTATTTTGTTTTTGCGGAGATTTATTATCTGCAATAATTTCCGTTTTATCTGTTGATAGGAGTAGTACTTTTTTGTCCGTCGTACCTGCGGTTTTTATTTGTGTTTGGTCTTTGAGAACTTTTTTTATGTCGAGTAATAAGTCACCTAATATACATGGTAATATAGATAATTTGTCAATTATTGGTGCGCATGTGCATTCTTGGTTAACTTGTTATATTGCATATGTACCTTCCTGGCCCTTCTTTATTAAATCATTCAGGCCAGCTAGTTTCTTATCTATCCCAGCTGTTGAATCAGCAAGCGCCTGTAAAATAGTCAGCTGAAGGTCCATTTTGTGTGATTGGTACTGCAATGCTGCTGTTGAGTATTGCATTGTGCTTAGCATTGCCTCCCAGATTATTTTATTGTTTAAATATGTTTTGTCTTCCAAAAAGTTTTTATCTAATATTGTATCTGGTATTGTATCTTGATTATAAGAAGCGACCATTTCTTCCCATTCTTGCGTGGCTAGAAAGGACATATCGCTTTTATCTGATTTGTCCACAAGTGCGATCTGGTGGAAGCAATCTGAGTGGACATTTTTTGATGATGTTAGATCCGTCTGGTTTGGTAGCAGTTGGTTCAGATCTGTACCTATACCCCTATTTTGTTCTAATTTAAGTCATGATCCTTTTGTTTCCATGTCTTTCATCTCTCCTTCCTTTGGATTTTTATCTTTTACTGTTTTCTCGTTTAGATGTTTTTCCTCAAGCTCCCCGAGCTCCCCAAACTCCCCAGTTATTGTTACTTCCTGTGTATTCGTGTTAACAAGTGGTTTCTTATTGGTCATAGATGAAATGTCAGCTACCAGACCCTGTAAAATGTGTGGGCTCTGTGTATTTATATCGATGTTATCATGCTCTTCGCTTAGTGGTTGATGGATAAGTCCACTAAAATCGTCAATGGGTCCCAGGGTAGACGGTTTTGACAGTTGGTTTTTATGTCCCAGATTTATGTTACTTTCCGTTTCCGTTTCGAAATGTTTGTTGTATAGTGTGATAGCATTATTTATTTGAAGTCCTTTCACACAGGCGGTCTCCATTAAATTTGTTGGTTCATCATTATTTGTTTGAAGGATCGACCTAGCTGGTTCATTATCCCTGATATCCATTTTCTCGTTAAGTCCTTGCTGCACTGGTATAGATTGTTGGTGTATTTCTGGGTTACTTTGAGATGTCCAATTAAAACAATTTGGTTCCAGAGGCAAAAGAGGGGTTTGCAAGCCTTCTAACAGACTCGTTTTTGAAAAAATTGCTGTTGTTGGATCTTTCAAAAAAGAGAATTTTGTGTATATCTTGGGTTGGTAAATACAAGGGTTATTTCCCTTGTTTCCGTTAGTTGTATTTTTTGGTGTGACAATTGTGACAATTGGATTAATTGGTGAAGGTTTATTTATTTCCCATGTAGGAGCTATAGATGGAACGGTGAGTTGGGACTTCCTTTTTTCATGCAGATCACAAAGTGCACTGCTTTAATGGGGGGACCATGATGAATGGTCATTTAATGTCAGCTGTAGATGATGGATCCCTGAACAGTGTCATGTATGTGCATGTTTGCATTGTGCTGAGGGGATTACCAGGTAATTGTTCACACAGCTCTCTGATGGATGTCACATGCGGTTTTTCTGAGTCCCCAGATAAATCATGCAGTCTGTGTGTTCTCTTTTGTACTGCCAGTCACTGCCAGTCACCGGTGTATTGAACTGTGTAGCCTTGGACCGTGTCATGTATCTGCATGTAACTTGCATGATCAAGGTAATTATTAGCGGCGATACTATGTGTCTCTCGGTCCTCTTTCAAGTGCTTGCCGTCCTTTTCCCCCCAGCAACCCCCCCTAGAGGCGGCAATCTGAGGGATAGCCCCGGGCGCTACAAGCTCTAGCTACGCCTCTGGCAACACTATCCCTTGGACTTTATCAAAACACATTCACTTCTCTGGCAGGGGTAAAGAGTAGACCTGGGCAGCAAATTCCGTTCCGCTCGCGGAATTTGCGTAATTTCGCGTTCCGTGGAGAACGCGAAATTGCTCAAAAGTCTGCTTTCCGCGATTTCGCGAAATTTTTGCTTGTTCGCGTTCTCAAAATGCATGTTCGCGAGATATTTCTCCTCGAGCACGCAAACAGCAATTGCGAACAGGAAAAAAGCATCGCGAACAAGCAATTCCGCGTGTTCGCGGAATTTCTGCGTGTTCGCGGAGTTTTTTTACCGTTTCGCGGAGATTTGCGTAACGCAATTCCGCAAATTCCGCCCACCCCTAGTAAAGAGACTGCACTCAATCTACATATTTCAGTACTGCACTTTAGTGTCAAAGCCTGCCTCATTTTGTGAATGCATAAGCAATGACTGGCTTCTAATGCTACTAAAACTTGACAACATGACAGGTTTTAAGGCCGTTATCTGACAGCAAATACACAAAGTAACCAAATGCTTCTCTCACAATGGTTGCCCAAATGCACACAGACTCACAGTGTGATTCTAGACAACCAACACTATCCCTTGTACTTTACCAAAACACATTCACTAGTCTGGAAGGGATAAGGTAACTGCACACATTCTACATATTTCAGTACTGCACTTTAGTGTCAAACCCTGACTCATTTTAGAAATGCATAAGCAATGACTGCCTTATAATTCTACCAAAACTCTAGAACAGGAAAGGTTTTTAAGCAGTTATGTGTATGCAAAAACATGAAGTACCCAAATGCTTCTCTCACAGTGGTTCCCAAATGCACACAGACTCACACTGTGATTCTAGACAAGCAACACTATCCCTTGTACTTTACCAAGACACATTCAGTAGTCTGGATGGGGTAAGGTAACTGCTCACATTCTACATATTTCAATACTGCGCACTACCGTGAAAGCCTGACTTATTTTGTGAATGCATAAGCAATGACTGGCTTCTAATGCTACAAAACTTGACAACATGACAGGTTTTAAAGTAGTTATATGTCAGCAAATATATGATGTTACCAAATGCTTCTCTCACAATGGTTGCCCAAATGCAGAGAGTCACAGTGTGATTCTAGACAAGCAGCACTATCCCTTGGACTTTACCAAAACACATTCACCACTCTGGAAGGGGTAAGGGGACTGCACACATTCTACACATTTCAGTACTGCACTTTAGTGTCAAAACCTGACTCATTTTGTGACTGACTTCTAATGGTACTAAAACTTGAGAACAGGAAAGGTTATTAACCCTTTCGGTGCTCATGACGAGCTGGACTCGTCATGACACACAGTAGCCGTGTGCTCATGACGAGTCCAGCTCGTCATGACACCCACCCATGGGGGAAGCGCTGGCGCTCCCCCATGGGCGGTCGATCTGGGTTTTGTTACTGGAGAAGGCAGGGAAAGACCTTCCCCTGCCTCCCCCGCCCCCACTCCGCATCATCAATGACGTCAGCGCGCGAGGCGCGCTGACGTCATTGAGGTTTGACTTTGATCACCAACGTGCAGGAAGCGATTTGCTTCCTGCGCGTCGGTGAACCAAGAGGTAAGTTTTGGGGCTGGGGAGGGGATTTTCTCAAAAGAGACATCAAGGGAAAGGAAAGGGTTTTCCTTTCCCTTTCCCTCAATGACTCTCTTGTGCATTCCTGCTGCACGATCGTGCAGCAGGAATGCCCACTAGAGCCAGGGATTTTTTTTTAATGCTGCCATAACATGTTATGTTTGGGGGAGCAGCCCCTTAGGCAAGGGTTGCTCCCCCTTTTGGGGGCAATATGTTGTTGCTTTGTCTGCCCCCCTGGGGGGGTGCAGATTTATTTATTTATTTTTTAAATCGGCCCACTGGGCATTTAATCGCAATGTAGTGGGGAGTGGCCCCTTTGGCAAGGGTGACTGCCCTTTGGGGGCCATTTTTGTTTTAGGCCATGTTTTGTTTTGTTTGGGGGAGAGGCCCCTTAGGCAAGAGTCGCTCCCCTTATGGTGGGTATATTTTAGGCTTTGTCTGCCCCCCTGGGGGGGCAGATTTTCTATATCCAAAAAAAATGCCCACTGGACCACCAGGGAATATTTATTGGGGAGTGGCCCCTTGGGCAAGGGTCACTCCCCTCCCCTTTTTAGGTTGAGCATTCAAGACCTCTAGTATATACTTTGGTATATACTTTTATGTTTATATGGTTTGTGGGCTCTGGAGATCAGCCCTAGGACTTGTCTGTTTCCTCTTAGGGACCTTTTTTTCGCTTCAACTGCCTCTATTTAATTTTCTTGATAGAAAACAACCAGCAGAGGTCAGTAAAATACCAGAATCACTTCAGCATTCTCTAGTTTTCAGTCCATAGAAATTGTCTTCCACGAGCACCCATAGACAATAAAAAAATAAAAAATCTTGTATTTTCAGTGATAAGACCATCGAAGGCCCAGATTTTATATTAAAAACAGAGCTTTGGACTATACCATTTCCCACTAAAAGGCAATATTTCTCCCCGTGTGTTCCAATACTTGGCATGTCACGCAGTTTGGTGCTTACTTTCCCTCCATATCAAAGAACAGCAGATGTTTCAGGGCACAGGCTAATGTGCTGCATAGCTAAATACATATAATGTCCCAAAGGCGAGACCGATTGCATTGCAAATGCTTGTTTAATGTAGGGCCCACTATGCCACCAGGGAGTTATTTGTGGAGAGTGACCCCTTGGGCAAGGGTCACTCTCCTTTCGGGTCAATATTTGTAGCTGTGTCTGCCCCCCCCAGGGGGCCAGATCCCCATGTTTTTAAAAAAATTGGGCCCACTAGACCACTAGGGATTTTTTTGTGAGGCGTGGCCCCTTGGGCAAGGGTTGTTCCCATTTGGTGAGCATTAATTTGGCAGTTTCTGCCACCTTGATGGGCAGATCGTCTGATTTGTTTTTTTGTAGGGCCACTAGGTCACTCAGGGTTTTTTTAATGTTTGGGAGCGGCCCCTTGGACAAGGGTCGCTCCCCTTTATGGGAGGATGATTGTGGTAATTTCGCCCTCTTTGGGTGACAGAATAGCAGTATGTTTTTAGGCCCATCTGCCCTCAAGGGGGGCAGAAGCCACTAGACACCTGTTTTTTTTAAATTTGCGTTTGGAAGTGGCCTCAAGGGCGAGGGTTGCTCCCCTTTTACGGGGGTGAATATTTTCTTTATACTCTTTGGCCCACCTACACCTTAGCTTGGCTGGTGGATTGTGTGTGGACTGGTGCATTATTAGCATATGTGATTGTAATGTTTTTTTCTCTTTTTTATTCTAGTGTAAAGCTTTTGATTCCTGTCTGCGATTTCGACAGTGGTGTTCTGCAGTTTTGCATAGTTGCATTTTTTTGGTAAGAAAAACATTTTTGTTGTATTTACTCCAAATGAGTTTTTTTGTCATGTATGAATGAGTTTTTTTTAAGTGGTGTCATAATGGCAGCTTATTTAGTTAGTGGTTTGTGCATGGAATTCTTTGCGATGTGTTTTGCATTGTCTTATGTGTAATTTTCTTTTCTCTTTCTTTTTTAGTGGGATATTGTTGATCCATACTGTGTCTGTGCAGAGTAGGTGGTGGTGAATTTAGCTGCTTCTGGCAAGTGAGTGGTATTGTTTTGAAGTATATAGGTATTTCTGATAAAGGTGCATTTTGTTTATTACTTATTTTACAAAGTGTTTGTTGTTGTTGACTTGTTTGACAAGTTACTTTTATTAGTAAGCAGTATGGCTAGCCGTAGAATGACTGCTCAGCAGGTGGTTGGTATGCTTCTTGAATTTTCCTCTGAGCAGGATTATGAGACTGACAGTGCGTCTGAGGGAGAGAAGGGAGGGGAAGATTCAGGCAGTGAGTTTTCTCTCCACATGGAATCATCGGATGATGAAGGTACTCTCAGTGCGGATGAAGTGCCTGTTTTAGAGGAGGATACTGCTGTGCCGATGGTGCAAGAGGCATCTGGATTGCAGTCTGAGGCTGCTAGGCTTCCTGCTGGAAGTGCTGGACTCTGGGTTGATCCAAACATGGTAGGGTGTAGAGTGGATTGTGATTTTTTTTGCCTATACAGTTTTTTCAGTTGTTTATGGATGATGTATTTTTGGGTGAGATTGTTGAGCAGACTAATTTGTATGCTGAACAGTTTTTGAGGGTCAACAGTGACAAACTTAGGCCCCACTCGAGAGCTACCTGGTGGTCTCCCACAGATTTGGAAGAGATGAAGAAGTTTTTGGGTTTGACTTTATTGATGGGTTTGATAAGGAAGCCGTCCATAGCTTCATATTGGTCTACCAGTCCTTTGATGGCAACGGCCATCTTTTCTGCAGTTATGACTCGTGATCGGTATTTACTTTTGCTACGGATGCTGCATTTTGTTGATAATTCTTTGGCGTTGCCACAAGATCACCCTGACTGTGACCGTCTTTTTAAGATTCGGCCTGTTCTTGAAGATCGATTTTCAGAGATCTATACTCCAGGGAAAGAAATATCTATTGATGAGTCTTTGGTCTTGTTCAAGGGTCGTTTGGTTGTTAGACAGTACATCCCTAGCAAGAGGGCACGCTATGGAATAAAGCTGTATATGTTGTCTGAGAGTAGAACAGGATATGCTTTTAATTTCCGTGTGTACACTGGTAGGCATTCCACTATTGACCGCCCTGGTTGTCCGTCCACTTTTGGAGTTTCTGAGAAAATTGTGTGGGATCTTGCTAGAAGACTGTTTAACAGAGGCCACCTTTGTACCTTGATAACTTCTACACTGCTGTGCAATTGTTTACGGAATTGTTCAAAGTGGACACTTTTGCTTGTGGCGCAATCCGCTCTAATCGTAAATGTTTTCCAAAAGAGTTTGTTTGCAGAAAACTTCAGAGGGGACAGTGAAGTTCCTTGCGTAGTGATGAACTACTAGCTGTGAAATTTGTGGACAGGAGGGATGTGTACATGCTGACTACCATCCATGATGAGAGTACTTCACCTGTGGCTGTTTGGGGTCAGATTTCTGAAGTGCGCAAACCTGTATGCATTTTAGACTACAATAAGCACATGGGTGGTGTTGATAAAGTAGATCAGAGGTTGGAACTTTACACTGCTATTCGTAAGGCTTACATTTTGTATCAGAAGTTGGCCATCCATCTCTTTAATTTAGCAACTTTCAATGCTTTTGTTGTGTTCAAGGAGTGTTCTCCTGCATCAAAGTTGACTTTTGTTCAGTTTCAGCAATCTGTGATAGGCAGCCTTGTTGTTGTGGAACAGGCAAGTGTTCCTAGAGTTGGAGTGGTGGAGAATGTGGCTCGATTGAAAGATCGCCACTTTCCTGATTACATTCCTCCCACATCCTCAAAAGACTTTTCCACTAGGAGATGTAGAGTCTGTTGGCGAAGAGGTACGCGGAAGGAGACTCGTATGTACTGCCCCGAGTGCCCTTCTAACCCTGGGCTATGTGACCCTGCTTGTTTTAGAGCGTACCACACGCAAAATAATTTTTGGGAGCATCTATGAGTGGTAAAGTGAACTGCCTGGTCTGTCTTCTTTTAAAAATGTTATTCTGTTTCAAGGTTGGCATTAGTGCAAAGTATTTAGTTTCAAATTTTGTGTTAGTAGATTTGTATCTATTGGCAATTTGTTTGTGTTTTTATTTTTGTCTAAAAAAAATCCTAAATGTGATGGTGGTATGTGTAGGCTGGCGCTTGGCTGGTGGTGTGCGTAGACTGGCGCTTGGCTGGTGGTGTGCGTGGACTGGCGCTTGGCCGGCAGTGTGCGTGGACTGGTGCTTGGCTGCTCGTGTGCCTGGAATGGCGCTTGACTGGTGGTGTGTGTGGACTGGCACTTGGCTGGTGGTGTGCGTGGACTGGCGCTTGGCTGGCGGTGTGCGTGGACTGGCGGTTGGCTGGCGGTGTGTGTTGACTGGCGCTTGGCTGGCGGTGTGCGTGGACTGGTGCTTGGTTGGTGGTGTGCATGGATTGGCGATTGGCTGGCAGTGTGCCTGGACTGGCGCTTGACTGGTGGTGTGTGTGGACTGGCACTTGGCTGGTGGTGTGCGTGGACTGGCGCTTGGCTGGCGGTGTGCATGGATTGGCGCTTGGCTGTCAGTGTGCGTGGATTGGTGCTTGGCTGGCGGTGTGCGTGGATTGGCGCCTGGCTTGCGGTGTGAGTGGATTGGTGCCTGGCTGGCGGTGTGCATGGATTGGTGCTTGGCTGGTGGTGTGCGTGGACTGGTGTTTGGCTAGCGATGTGCGTGGACTGGTGCTCAGCTGGCGGTGTGTGAGTAGTGAATTGCTGCTGGTCACTGCACACACTGCTAGCTGAGTGCCACTCCTCACAATCGATCAGCTTGTGTGGTTGCTGTGTCAGGAATGTGGGCGTGTGAAAGTGATGGGCCCTTGAATGGCGCTATCTGCTGGTGTGAGTGTTGTAATGTGATAGGCTCATGGCTAGCGGTGTGAATGGTTTTGTATGTGTCACACGTATGAAAGGTGTATGAATGGCCTGTAAAGAGGTTAGTGCCTTGTCGTGGCTTTACAGCTCACAAGCTGTGAGTCAGTGGTTCAGTTTCTCGCCCTTTCAATTATTAACAGTGCATTTCATTTTTGTGAAATCACTTGCTAATACAATTGTATATACTGAACCATCACTCACCCTCGTGCCAAATCCAAGCAGTATGTGTGTGTTTGAGGATTAGATGGCTGTGCAGTAATATTTGTCTTTCTGAAGCAGGGTGTACCTTGTCTCTTTTTGTGAATGTTGTAATGTGTTGTTTTTCTGTCTGGTGGTGTGAATGGTCTTGTGTGTATCACGTATGAAAGGTGTGTGAATGGCCTGTAAAGCGGTTGGTGCCTTGCCGTGGCTTTACAGCTCATGAACTGCGAGTCACTGGTTCGGTTTTTTGTCCCTTTAATTATTGACAGTGCATTTCATTTTTGTGAAATCTCTTGTTAATACAATTTTATATACTGAGCCATCACTCGCCCTCGTGCTAAATCCAACCAGTTTGTGTGTGTGCTTGTGGAATAGATGACTGTGTAGGAATCTTTGTCTTTTTAGTATCTCTGCCAAGGTGTACATTCCATCTAAGAATAACCTACCAACTGTAGATATTGTCGTAAACCCATGGGAGTTCATGGTGATGTCTCTCTTGTGAATTCCAACAAGTTATTTTATCCACAATGTCCTGCAAACCTCAAAATGTCTGTCACATTTTCCTTGCAATATTGTGCCAAGATTCCCACCCTGTAGAAAAAACCAACTAATTATGTCAAAACTATCTGGTTTTGCAAGGGGGGTCACCTGTGTTTTTGGCCCCGTGCTCAGCGGCCATCTAGGGAAACCTACCAAACCCACACATTTTTTAAAAGTAGACACCGGGGGCTTCCAGGGAGGTAAGGCTTGCGTTGATCCCCAAACATTTCCTTACCCAGAATTCCCTGCAAACCTCAATTTTAACTTGAAAAAAATTCTTTTTTCACACATTTTTGTGTGGGAAAGTGTGGCATCACCAGGCTCACACAACTTTCCTACCACCCAGTTTTTCCCCAGGTCTCCCGATAAAAATGGCGCCTCACTTGTGTTGGAGGCCTAAGTACCCGTGACAGGCAAGGGCCCAAAACGTAGTGAGGCGACATCAAAATTGCCTATCTTTAAACCATCTGGTTTTGCAAAGGGGGTCACCTGTGTTTTTGTCCCCGTGCTCGGCGGCCATCTTGGGAAACCTATCAAACCCACACATTTCTGAAAACTAGACACCTGGGGGCTTCCAGGGAGGTATGGCTTGCGTGGATCCACCAACGTTTCCTTACCAAGAATCCCCTGCAAACCTCAATTTTAGGTAAAAAAAATCACCTTTTTCACACATTTTTGTGTGGGAAAGTTGTGGAATCACCGGGCTCACACAAATTTACCAACATCCAGCGTTCCCCCAGGTCTCCCTGTAAAAATGGTGCCTCACTTGTGTGGGAGGCCCAAGTACCCGCGACAGGCAAGTTTTATCAATCCATAAGCAAACACTGGCTTCTAATCCTACTAAAACTTGACAACATGACAGGTTTTAAAACAGTTATGTGTCAGCAAATACATGATGTTACCAAATGCTTCTCTCACAGTGGAACCCACATGCACACAGACTCACAGTGTGATTCTAGACAAGCAACACTATCCCTTGGACTTTTACCAAAATACATTCACTACTCTGGAAGGGGTAAGAGGACTGCACACAATCTACATATTTCAGTACTGCACTTCAGTGTCAAAGCCTCACTCATTTTGTGAATGTATAAGAAATAACTTTCTTCTAATTCTACCAAAACTTGAGAACAGGATAGGTTTTTAAGCAGTTATGTGTATACAAAGACATGAAGTACCCAAAGGCTTCTGTCACAATGGTTGCCCAAATGCAGACAGACTCACAATGTGATTCTAGACAAGCAACACTACTCCTTGGACTTTAGCAGGAAAAACAAATTCCTCTTAATAAAACCAAAGGCACCACATACAACCCCTCACAAATTAATAACTCACCTTTCAAATTGATTTGTCGATTAAGAAGTATGTCAGTCACACACCAGATTTTCTTATACAGAATTTCTGTACTGCAATGCCCTTAAAAAAACAAATAATTGCAAACTTTCCCTCTCATTCTGCACACATATACATGTACATATCAAATCACATTGCTTCCCACATTTATTCAAAGGATAACACACATTTCTATTGGTTACACATTTCAACCCTTTCCAATTGACAAGTTTGAACCCTACCCCCATCCTGCTTACTGCCTGTTACCACAGTAACAGTTCATGGAACAGTCAACTGATCACAATGGTCACAAGTTCAGCACACAATGTTGCTACTCCAAACAGCAAGTGTGCTTGACTTTTCAAAATATCAGCTTATCCTATGTAATGTTCCTTTCAAATAGTTTTTGTTAACCAATACGAAACATGCTTTTAACAAACACAAACATGCACCCTACTTTTCAGTCTAGAATTTTCTCAAACAGCCCATCATGTCTTTTCTTTTTTCAAAACTGCATCTTATCCACCATTTTTGAAAAATCTTACTTTTCAAACTGCCATTTCACATACAGACACCTTCTGAGTCCATCCAGACCTCCTTTGAAGATGCTTAGAGTGTGGATTGTGGGACACAGCCATATTTTCTGGAGCCAAAGGTATGCTGAAAGCAGAGGTAATGACAAACACCTAGACTTGCAAAATGTAGACATTAAATGGATTGGTCAGAGAGGATTAAAGTGGCACCAATTGATGCCACTGGTTAAATCCTTTTTGCATCTCCAACACCCTGACCTCATAATTGTGCACTGTGGTAGCAATGACCTAGGCACTTTGACTGGGGTAGGTCTGGAAATGCTTATGAAGGACAGCTTTGGTGAATTGATGTCACTTTTCCCCCAAACTGCCTTTGTGTATTCTAACGTATGCCAAAGACAGGAATGGAACTGGTCCAATCATTTTTGTCCACAGATTGAGAAAGCTAGGAAACATGTCAATAAAGTTGTTTCTGCTTATCTCAGAGATTATAGGACGGGGTCCATTTACAACAACAATCTGCGTTTTAATATGCAAGGCATCTATAGGAGAGATGGTGTACATTTTACAGATGAGGGTAACAGAGTCTTCCTCAACAACTTTAGACTCTATATAGGTACTTACTTGTAGGTACCAAAATCTCTTAATAAACACAACGACTCTTTTTTGAGCCACTCAAGATCTAAACACATAAGCTTGATGTTTATCTGAAAAATATGACTTTTCTTGGAGTCGCGCACCCGACGTGTTGGGAATCGCGCACCCAACGCGAGAGGAGTCATGCACCCAACGCGTGCACACCAGGGGGCTGCGACAGGAGTCATGCACACAATGGGGGAGGAGTCATGCACCCAACATGTGCGCACCAGGGGGCCACGCTGAGCGCCGCGCTGGGTGCGTGGCTCCTAATTTGCCCGTAAAAAAAAAATTAGCACCTATCACTAATTTCTATTCGCCCCGGGGACCCCATCCCCCGGGGCCTATATACAATGTTGGGGACCCTGGGAGGAGCCCCAATGTCCCCACGGTCCCGGCCAGCTCCCCACATCATACTATATCGTGTTTTCATTTTCAATCGTGCTCTCAGGACTATGTTCTATGTAACACTGCGTCCACCTACCCTTTTCACGGGCATTACATTTTGCAATGGGGGTGGAGGGTCAGGGGTGTTTCTGCCAAGTGAGCCCGGAGTCACAGTCACAAACGTCCTCTTCTTCCTGAATAAAAGTGAGATTATGCTGCATACTTGTTCATATTTTAAGTAGTTCGCACAGACACACATTTTAAAAACAAAAAAGTTCCTAATACCCACCTTCTCTGAACAGTTAGCTTGCTGCCCCATCCACCTCCTCCCTATCCTCTGTTGTCTGAATCCATGGACTAGCCTCCTCCCTCCTGCCATGCATGGTCTGATGTGCTGCCACTGCCCTCCATTTAGCATGATGTACCAGTCCACTCCTCCTGCCCTTCATTGCCCAATTCTATGGCCCATCATTGACCTCCTGCTTAGCCTCTGTGCTTAGCTTGCTGCCCCTATACTCCTTCCCCTGCCCTCCGATATCTTTGTGCATGCCCCTGCTCCATCCTTTTTGCCCACCATGTTCCATGGACCTGCCACTCCTATCTACTCTGAGTGTTTTGTTGAGCTGCCACTCCCCTCCCACCTGCCTAGCATTGTCAGATGGCTGTAACCTGTCCCTGCCACCTCCACCCTGCCTGTCCACATACTATGCCCCTATCCCCTTCCTCCTGTCCTCCTTGGTCCATTTTACTGCCACACCTTTCTGCCCTCCCTGGTCGATTGTGCTGAAACTGCTCCTCCTGCCTGCCCCACACGGTCTGTTGTGAGGCCCCTATCCCTGAACTCTCTTATCTGTGCCCAGGTCCTGACCCTCCCTTCTATCCTCCATGGTCCTTTGTGCATGCCCCTGCACCCTCCTTCTTGCCCATCATAGCCATTGTGCTGCCACTAACCCTCCTGCTTGCCATGCATGGTCTTCTGTGCTGCCATGGCCACTCCCACCTTCCCTGTGTGGTCAGCTAGATGCCCCTGAACCCCTCCTATCTTCTCTCCATGGTCTGTGTGTATGCCAGTTTAGTCTCACTGTTGCTCTCTGTTAGAACTGGGGGTCTCTAGTTGGTGGAGGTAGGTACCTTTAATAAATTGGGACCCTTGCATCTAGTCAGGGTAAAGGGGTACACTCCTAAAATAACCCCTGATCACCCCCTTGGTAGCTTGGCACGAGCAGACAGGCTTATCTCAGAGGCAGTGTGTAAAGCATTTGTGAACACATACGGTAATCAAGTGACAACGCTACAGATGTCCACCACACAGGTTTTATATCAAAAATAAGTATTCTTTATATAGACTTATCACAACTACAAACGACAAAAATCCACAATACTGTACGTAAAATGGAAGAATTAGCTTAGTTCTCGTTAGATGTTAAAATGCGACACTTTGAGTTCAATGTACCTTTGGATGTGTAACGCTATACAACGAAAGTGTTGCAGGGAAATTGGTGCGTCAGTTCCTTGCACGCAGGAACAGTGATGCGTCGGTTTCTTACTGCACTTCGGTGGCGATGCGGCCCGCAACGCCGTGATGGGATGGAGATCCGGTGCAATGAAACAAAGATGGCGTCTTCTTCTTGATGCGACACGATGCGTGCACGTCTGACGGCCGTGCGGCAACTCAACGATTCTTCTGAGCCGCGACAGGCCCTGCGACACACTTCTCTGGTGATGCGAGACGCTTTGGCGAGGCAATGCGACAACTGCAGCGGCGACACCCTTGTTCAGTGATGCGACGACAGCGGCTGCTGCAGAGACACTCTTCTCTGGTGATGCGACACGCTTCTGCGATGCGATGCGACAGCTACAGTGGTGACACCCTTGTTCAGTGATGCGTCGACAGCGGCTGCGGCGGCAACACGCTTCTTCTTCGTGAGTCACGCTTCCAGCTCCTTGTGACACACAGTCCCTCAGAAAGCCCAATACAACTGCAGGAACTTCCAAATAACTCTTGGGGAGCTGGTGATTGAAGTCTGCTGTCCCTGAGACTTCAGCAGGAGGCAAGCTCTTTCTCAAGCCCTTGGAGATCCTTCATAAGTTGATGAAAGTACACACAAAGTTCCTCTCTCCTCTCTTTGGCAGTCAGGCAACCACTGCAGGCCAATCCCTAAAGCTTAGGGACAGTCTCTCCTCAGTCTCTCTGGTTCCTTTCCTCACCAAAGGTTTCTTCTTGTTTTCCAAAAGTAATCTGAAGTTCTTGGGTTTCGGTCCCAATATTTATACTAAGTTTCTCTTTGTTCTCTGAAGGCTGAGAGGCCTTTGCCTAGTCCAAACCAGTTCTGGTCAGTCCTGGTGCACCCTATTTACATGACTCCTTCTTTCCTTTCACAGTGCAGGGCAGAGACATCAGACGTACCACAAGAGGTGGAGCCAGCATTGTAGAGGGAAGGCACAGCCCTATTCAGGTCCCAGGTGCAACTCCTCCCACCCATCTGCATGCAGATCTCTCTATTCAGCCCTGTGCTGACTTACCCTGTCTCCTGGAATCCCCCAGCCCCCGTCACCCAAACTCCAGACAAGGAATACACAACCTAGCAGAGGAAGGCTTGGATGGTTAGACAAGAAAATTCCTACTTCTTAAAAGTGGTATTTTCAAACACAGAATGTTAAAACCAACTTCACTAAAATATGTATTTTATCATGCCGAGTTCAGGCATACTAAACTTGAGTTTCTACCTAGTTCCCTAGGTCAGTTAGGATTATAGGATGTAATAATCAAACTGCCCATTCTGGCCTATGGGGAACAGGGAGCCTTGCAATAGTGAAAAATGAAAATGGCTGTAATTCACTATTAGGACATGCCACACACATCAATGCATGTCCTACCTGATACTTACAATGCACCCTGCCCTTGGGCCTACCATAGGGGTGTCTGATATGAAGAAAAGGGAAGGTTTAGGGACTGGCAAGTGGGTGCACTTGCCCAGTCAGCATGGCAGTAGCAGACTGCACACAGGCTCTTCAATGACAGACCTGAGACATACTTTTACAGGCTGCTTCTGTTGGTGGCACAACCAGTGCTGCAAGCCCACCAGCAGCACTTGGTTTAGAAGACCTGGGCACTCCTGGTGCACTACACGAGGGTCTGAAGGGTAAACCAAACTAGCCAATCATGGAATCACTAATCCATACATCAATTTACCATAGGGAGAGCATATGCACTTTAGCACTGATTAGTAGTGGTAAAGTGCCCAGAGTCATAAAACCCAAATAAACAGGTCAGAGAAGATACAGGAGGAAAGCAAAAAGTTCAGGGATGACCCTGCAAAAAGGGCCAAGTCCAATACTTTCCATAGTGTGTCTTGCTTCTTGTGCCCATCCTGCCTGACCTCCATGGTCAGCTTGCTGCTCCTGCCCCCCTGCCCCCTGCCCTCTGTTTACCATGTGCAGACCCCTATTCCCTCCCTCCTGAATTGTCTGTTCCATTGTAATTCCCCTGATCCCTCCCTCCTGCCCTTTATAGTCCGTTATGATGCATCTTTCTCTCCTGTCTGTCCATTATGGCCAGATAGCTGCCATTGCCTCTTTCCCCTCTGTTCTCTGTTGTCCATGTGCATGATCCTGTCCCCTCTCTATTGCTTTCTATGGATTGTTGTGCTGCACTCCCGTCCCACATGCCCTGTGTGGTGTATTGTGCTGCTGCAAACCCTGATGCCTGCCCTGTAAGATCAGTTTGGTGCACCTCTCCATGTCCCTCCTGTCCTCTGTTATCCTAGTCCATGTCCCTACCTCAATTCCTCCTGCCTTCCATGACCCAATGTACCATACCTGCTAACATTTTGAACTTGGTAAGAGGGAGATTTTGGAAAAAAACTGGGGTATTGATTTTCCCCATTGACTTATATTGAAAAAGAGGAGATTGTAGACAGGAGACAGATCAAATAAAGCCCATTTGGGATTAAAATCATTGGCCGTTTCCTGGCTAATTCGGGTCTGTTGGCATGTATGGTTGTATTACCACTGCCTCTTCGTTCTGCCCACAATGGTCTTTTATATTGCCACAACCTCTCTTGCCTGTCCTGTATTGTTGGTTTGTTGCCCCTGCCCCCCCCCTTTCCACTGCCCTCCATAGACCGTTGTGCTGCCACTGCCCTTCCTACCTGCCCAGTGTGGTCAAATTGTTGCCTCTGCACCCTCCCATCTGCCTTCAAATATTCTGAGTCTATTCCCCTGGCCTCTGCCTCTCAACAGTATCCTAATGAACAACTAGATTGCTAACATTCTATATTTATTACAAAAGTGTGGGATGCCTGATGTCATCTTGATGTAATCAAAACTGTAAAACCTAGAGCATTTCTTTTAGAAATTACAGAGATGAGAGTGTCTTATTTGCATCGAAATTATGGTTAGTGCTCTAAAAAACTAAAATTGGGACATATTTTCTGAATTTTCAAATAGCGACAAAGCACTTTTAAATTATTTATCTTTATGTTTTTTTATCCAGTTGACCACTTGATTAAATGTTGCACTTCGGTGAGAGGATGTGGTGTTACTTCCAGAGCTGCAACTGGGGAACCAGGTTGGAGTTCTGCTTCAACTAGACATTCTGTGATTCTGGTCAAATCACTTAATCTCCCCATGTCTACAACCAAAATTAATTTGTCCTTGTGTGAGGTAACCAATGTTCATGTAAAGCACTCCAATACCTGACCAGTCTGCACTATATAAAACTGCAGAAACACCCAAAAAATAAAGTGTTTTGCACAATTCTGTCATTTGGCTACACATGGGCTACATCTGGGTGATATTTGTGCTACATTTGGGCTCTTTTGTCTCTGGTGGCCATCTTGGGAGATTTATTTGTTATTACGTTTCCTAATTTCCTCATTACTGCAGTCTCCTCAGTAGGAAATGCTCTCAGTTTTTTACTTTGATTCCATCAAGAATGCATTCAGATGTGTCACACATTTGCCATAAATTCTGAAAGTTAGCACTCTAGTTGCTCATTAGATCACTGTAGTAAAGTTACTGCTCACCAGGGAAGTCTGCTGCTGGTATTCAAAGTGCATGTTTCAGTCTGCATATCAGAATTGTTTAATGAAATAGAAGAGGATTTGAGAAGTCAAAAGCAGTAACCATAATTTCTATGGCAAAATGAACCCCCTCATTTTGTTTCTTTGCAAATAAATGTTTTAAGTGTTACCACTTTATTCCAATCAAGATGGCTTCCGGTGTGCCATACGTTTGTCATAAGTAAGACTGTTAGCGCTCTAGTTGTTCTTTAGAACACTCTGGGACATTCTGTTATTGGACTATATGCGGGCTACATCTGGGTGATATTTTTGCTACATTTGGGCTCTTTTGTTTCTGGGGGCAATCTTGGGAGACTTAGGGGCAGATTTATGTTAGACTTGCACCACTTTTATGCCGCCGTTGCGTCACTTTTGTGACGCAGCGGCGGCGTAAACCCTGCGCCACGTTGCGCCCTATTTGCATCGTGACGCATCTATGGAGATGCGTCATGGTGTAAAGCCCTGCACCACATTAAACCTGCGTCAGGTTTAATGTATGCAGGGTGGGCGTTCCAGCAGAAAAAGCCTTGGAAAAGTGACGCAGTGAACTCAGCCACTTTTCCGACGCTGCTGCGTCAAAACCTTGCGCCTGCTTGAAGCAGGCGTAAGGCATGACGCAGCATGTAAGGTATGGGCAGCCCCTAAACATTGCTGGAGTTGCGTCGTGCTTGCGACACGACTCCAGCAATGCGCCGCCATTATGCCATCAGATGCGTCACGCATCTGTTTATCCTTGGGCCACGATGCGCTGCATTGTAAATGCAGCGCATCTGTGGTGGCACAAGGGTAAACTTGCGTGACGCATCTTTCCTGGTGCATCCCTGCTGATTTGCAGGGATGCGTCAGGAAACATAATTCTGCCCCTTATTTGCTATGAAGTTTCCTAATTTCATCATTTACTACAGTCTCCTCAGTAGGAAACATTTTCTGTTTTTTACTTTGATTCCATCAAGAAGACATTCAGATGTGTTATACATTTGCCATTCATTCTGAATGTTAGCACTCTAGTTCTCATTAGATCACTGTAGTAAAGTTACTGCTCACCAGGGAAGTCTGCTGCTGGTATCGAAAGTGCATATTTCAGTGTGCATGTCAGAACTTTTTAATGAAATAGAAGAGGATTTGATAAGTCACTCAAAATGTGCCCTAATTTTTCTTTCTGCAGCACTAATCATAATTTCTATGGCAAAATGAACCCCCTCATTTTGTTCCTTTTTAAATGAAATGTTTTAAGAGTTACCACTTTATTCCAATCAAGATGGCTTCAGGTGTGCAATACGTTTGTCATAAGTAGGACTGTTAGCGCTCTAGTTGTTCTTTAGAACACTCTGGGAAGCTGCAGTAGAACACAAAGGAATCAAATGACAGTCTCTGCCCTTGCTGGATGTACATGTTTTACTGAGAATGTCAGAGTCCATTCTCACATGACTGAGAAAGATAATGTGAATTTACAGAAAATATGCTCTCATTTTAGATTCTAGATCACCTTCCAAACCTCTGTGGGAAAAGTATGAGAAAACTGTTTTCTCTCAAACATGGTTCATGATATCCCAGCAGAAGGCTTTTTCACAGGGTAAAATCACCTTAGAACACACCACAATTCCTAAAATTGGTATGGTACTGTGGTAAATAATTTAATTACCGGTACTTAATTTGATGCGGAAAATTAATAAGAATAGCTCAGTAAAATAAGAGGCAGAATCCGTGGTATTAGAGGTTCGGAACGGGCTTTATTCCTATACAAAGGAACATAATTCGAATTATGGGCCTTCTATTCCATCACCACGAAAGTTCAGGAAGGAAGGGACAATACATTATTGACAGGTAATCATTTTTATAGAAGAGGCATTACAGTGAAACAGATGCAGGAGGCGTAACAGTTGATAACAGAGATAAAGACATACATGCGTAACTAAAATGGGTGTAACTAGGCGTAACTAAAGAACGTCATTAGGTATGATGTCACAAATGGGTGGTTCCATGAAAGAATTTCGCAATGTCAGCAAAAATACTTGGCAGAGATGCGCGTGCAGCAGCATGACGTGTGATTTTACGTGCAACTAGGGGGGGAATGGGACTTGACATTTAGCTCTACATGTGGAGACAAAAGTCTGGGGTTATGTCAACCTAATCCCAAATCATATCTAATATCCTATGTTTAAAGAACTGTGTTATCCAAAAAGAGAGGTCTCTTAGGATAGAATCTTATTCTATACTGACTATACTGACTGTTAGTGCGTGTACAAGCGTCTAAGTGTCTACACTAGATGCGAGGGGGTAGGAATATTCCATGGTAACAGGGCTATGAATTACTTGCATGAGGACAGCGAGGCCTGGCCCCTTTGCACGGTAGCTGGAGGAATGTTTACCTAAACTGCTAGACAGGAATGCATCGGATGAGGGGCGGAGGAGATAATCTTGAAGGTGAAGTACAGTTTTCTGGCAGGCTACGGGCTGGATCAGGCACCGTTAGCCGCGCAGGGAGTAAAACAAAGTTCATGGTCACAGATGCAGGCTCAGACTGGAGCTTTCAGAGGCAGAAGGCAAGAAAAGGCTTGGTGGCAGAATCAGGGCCTACTCGCCTGGATTGTAAAATGTGGAAAGTGAACCACATAAAGTCGGTGGCCTTTCATACTTAGGAATGGAATATCTGACCCATTCATGGCGGATCTGAAAGAGGACATGTTGACGGTGGACGCACATGTATTTGCGTCTTCATAACTGGAACTGGAGGGAACATACATGTACTTGTGATTTATACATGAAACCGTTGGGGTCCAAGATAGGGGACATAACCGACCATAAAAATCCATATTTCCACATTCCCTCCTTGTCCCCTACTTGCCCTTAGGAGATATCAATCTTCATCAATCCATCGATCTGTTCATATAACATCATTTGTTCTTCTTTCTTCTTCCGGGATCTCGAACGAAAACTTGGATGTGGGATACACGAGGTGGCACATAGACCACAAATCGCTGGCCCACATTGTAGACATAAGCAGCAACTGAATAGTATGAGAAAGCCAACACCTAGGAAGGAGAGCATTCTCCATCCCCAGGCTGACAACACGCCCCAGAACCAACCGGACCAAGTCCAGGTGCCTGGACTCTGGTGTATCTGGCTTACAATCTTATGAAGGCGGGTTATGGCTTTATATACTGACGGTGAATTTTCTGGTATGAAAATGCAACAACTTGATCCGATGACCCTACAAGCTCCGCCCCTATCGGCCAGGATGACGTCAAGGACAAGACGATTCTGAAGCACAACAATCCGCATAGCAGACTGCTCTTCTGTTAAATTGCCTAAGGCGGAAATAGTTTCGTTCACTACTGCTTCAAGGGTTCTGGTTAATCTACGTATCAACTTACTATTAGTGACTGTACCTATATAGGGGAAGAAACCTTTATTGAAATCTGTGTATTTTTCCCATGCTGTTTCAGTGTAATCGACGATTGGGAGATCTCTCTGCTGTCTATTGTGTACTAAATGAGTATTTCTATGATAATCAGGAGGAGCTAGGAAAACAGGTGGTAGGAGGAATGCTATGTAACAGGTACCATCCCAATCTAGAGGTAGGCGTATATATGCGGTCTGGCCACATATAAAGTAGGAATGACGAGAAGCTCTAAATGTAGACTTGCCTTGATCACTGAATTTTATCACAGTGGTGCATTTACTATGGCCCATGTGTATGGAGCCATTCTTTCTTATGCATAGTTCCCCTTTTACTGGGAATACCGACATGGCGGGCAATATTGGTGTAGCTTCAGATTCAACGTTCAGGATCATGAGGTTAAGTGTAAAATTACCTAATCCGTATACTTCATTTTCTAGATCAGTTCCTGTTCTTTTGGGAAGTCCCTCCTTGTTAGGGTAGCAGACTTTAAGCAAAACTAAGTTCAGGTTTCCCCATACCCAGTTGTCTTGATAAGCTACTGAGTTTGAATCTAAGGAATTAATTAAACTAAACCATGCTCCACAGGAGCCATTGTGTGTGAACGGATATGGAAAGAGGGGCAAAACTCCCTTATAGTTCTGATAGGGAGGGAGTCGGCCACATATCCAACAATTTGTAGCATTGCTAGTCTGATGGGAATGATGTAACATACTAATAAAAGTGTTGTTGCGCAGCGCAAATCTATAGGACAACTCATGCGGGGGTAATTCACTAAAAGAATGTTCAGCAGTAACATTGTAAACATGTTTAGAAATAGGATAATATATGTGCAACAATATACTTGCAGCGATTATTAAAAGACATAAGAAAAACAAAATTAATAACGTCATTGTGCAATGACTACGCAGTGATTTACAGTACGCATGTTTTTTCAACTGCATCTTTCGGTTTCTTTCTCTATTCAGGTCTAGGGGATACATGTCAGAGACAAATTCGACCGATTCACCTTGGAGAGGACTTAAACAATCAAATTGTCTGACTTCTTAGACCGTAATTTTAGTTTGTATAGTTCCTTATCGCTTAGTTCAACCAAAGGAAGCTTTGAGTCAATCGGTGAAGACACGCGAGGTGTAACGTTTACATCAGACGGTAGTCCATGAAATTTCTTGATATGACTTGAATGTATCCAACCTTTGCGACCTTCGATCTTCACGGCTGTCCTCGTGGTGAGCAGTACAAGTTGAGGCGATTTCCACCTAGGATCCAGCTGAGTCTTCCGGTCAAAATTCCGCACTAACACCAGGTCCCCGGGAACTACGTCATGGGGTTTCACCTCGGTGTTGTCGGGAAAGGCTGCAGCTACCTGTGAACGACAAGATTGTAGTGCAGACATCAAGGAAGCCAGGTAATCTGTCAGCATATTACAGTCAACATCAGTTATTTTGCGCGGTATAGGCGTCCCCCACATATTTGGTGGTCTGCCAAAGATCACCTCATAAGGGGATAGCCCTGTTCGAGAGTGCGCTACCATTCTCATGTAAAAGAGTGCAACTGGTAAGGCTACTACCCAATCGACACCTTTCTGTCTACATATTTTGGACAATCTAATTTTCAGAGTTTGATTATGTCGTTCCACGAGACCTGCTGCCTCGGGGTGTCGGACACAGTGAAATCTCCATTGATAGCCTAACAAAAGTGAAACGTGTTTCATTAGTTCGGATGAGAACGGCTGGCCGTTATCTGAGTAGACAACACGTGGTAAACCGTACCGTGGGAAGAATTCTCGAACCAACTGTTTGGCAGTAGTCGGGGCAGTGTAATCTGAAACCGGGTATGCTTCTGTCCAACGGGAAAGAGCACAGACAACTACAAGAACATATTTGAATCCTCGACATCGTTCCATCTGGATATAATCCATCTGGAGGACTTCAAAAGGGTGATCAGGAGGCTGAAATCCACCCTGTTCTACGGGAATGCTTTTACCTGGGTTAAACTGACAACAGATCATACAGGTACGAACTTTTTGTTTAGCTGCTGCTCGTAAATGTTTGTTGAACCAAATGTGTTGAATGCTGTCTAGCATAGCCTTTTCTCCTAGGTGCGCTGGACTATGTATTGTATTAATGATAACTTGGACCATTGAGTCGGGAAGAAACCATACAGATTTTTCCTTCGTCATCCATCCTTGATTCGTTTGGATCCCTCCTAATTCAGTCCATTTCTTTATTTCATCTGGTGTAGCATGTGTCTGTATGTCAATTACGTCAAGAGCGGGATCCTTAACCGTCATGCAATGTGTTGGTGTCAGAACTATTGTCTTTGTCATGTCAGATGTGTGAGTTTTATTCTGAGCAGTCTGTTTAGCTGTTCTGTCAGCTAGGTCATTGCCTTGGGAAATGATATCAGTAACTTTCGTGTGAGCTTTACATTTCATAATTGATATTGCAGTGGGTAGATGTATTGCATCTAATAAGGCATGAATGAGGGGTCCGTGCTGAATGTGGGCACCGTGAGAAGTTAAATAACCTCTCTCTCGCCACAGCACGCCGAAGTTATGTACAACTCCGAATGCATAACGTGAATCAGTGTATATGTTGACTTTCTTATTTGTGGCTTGAATACAGGCTTGTGTCAGAGCGATGAGCTCTGCTGCTTGAGCTGACAAGGTATTTATGCAATATGTTTCAATGACTTCAGTGTCTGTTGTGACTGCATACGCGGCCACTAGCTCTCCTGTACTTGTTCTCATACATGAACCATCTACATACAACGTCAGGTCTGGATCTGACAATGGGACGTCTGTCAAGTCTTGTCTGGGTTTCGTCGTGATAGTAATAACCTCAATACAATCATGTACTAGTGGGTCTGTTCCGTTTACTGGCAAAAGTGTGGCAGGATTCAATGTACTACAACGTCTGATTTCTATGTGTGGCTGAAACAATGTCAATTCGTAACCGGTAAGTCTTGCTATAGTCAAGTGTTGTGTTTGCGTGCGGTTCAAGAGAACCTCTACTGCGTGTGGTACTTGTACTGTCAGTTGGTGTCCTAACACTATGGCATCGCTTTGTCTGATTGCTAAAGCTGTCGCTGCCACTGATTTCAGGCACGCAGGCAGAGCCTGAGCTACGGGATCTAATGTACTAGAAAAATAAGCACATGGTTTGTGTGATCCTGCTTGTTCCTGTGTGAGTACTGACAAAGCAGTACCTTCGCGTTCTGTAACAAAGAGTGTAAACTGTTTACTGTAACATGGTGTTGCTAGGACAGGTGCTTGACATAAAGCTGTCTTTAGGCTTTCAAAAGCTTGTGTATGTTCCTGAGTCCAAGGGAGGACAGTCGATGTGGCCGCCTCCTGTGTTGTCAACTGAATGAGTGGTTTTGCTAGAAATGCATACTGAGGGATCCACTGCCTACAATATGAAGTGAGGCCTATAAAAGCCCGTACCTCCTTTTGTGTCTTGGGTATTGGCATGCTAGCAATTAACTGGATGCGATCTGACGTAAGCTGCCTTCCCTCCTTGGACAGCGAGTGCCCAAGGTAAACAACTCGCTGGACACAGAATTGCAGCTTAGAAGGGGACACCTTGTGCCCCTTTTCGGCCAAAAATTGTAAAACCGTCAGTGAAGCTTTTTCACATTCAGTTTCGCTTCTAGCGGTGATCAGCAGATCATCGACATATTGAAGCAGGGCAGTGTTGACTGGCATGTGGATACTGTCAAGTTCTCTTTTCAGTGCTTGGCTATAGATGCTGGGGCTTTCTGTGAATCCTTGAGGTGCGCGTGTGAATTTAAAGCTTCGTCCATTTAAACTAAATCCGAACAAGTATTGGCTTTCCGGATCTATTGGGACGCTGAAAAAGGCATTCTTGAGATCAATTACAGTAAAGAATGTTGCTTCGGAATCAATGGCTGTCAGTAATGAAGAAATGTCTGGAACTACGGGGTATTGTGGTACAATACATTTATTTAATTCGCGCAGATCAATAACCAATCGATATACTGGCGGGGCTTTTGGATCAGTTCGTTTAAGGATCGGAATTATCGGGGAATTACATATATTGGAGTCTGTTTCCACAACCACTCCTTGGGTAATAAGCTCGTCAATGATTTGCAGTAAAGCCACTACAGCATCTGGTGGTAACTTGTATTGTCGCATTCGTGGTAGTACCACTCCTGTCTTTAGTGTGACTCGATATGGTGTAATGTTCATGCAACCAACATCTGTAGGGCCTTGCGCCCATAAATGTGTGGGTAAAGTCTGCAGTCGGTGATCCATGTCTCGGGACACATAGTGCCCTTTGAAATCACGTAAAAACAATCTTACTCCTTCCGGAGAACAACATATTATAGCTCCTAGAGCTTTCAATGTTTTTATACCTAACAGGTTTTCTGGACATGATTTAGTAAGCAATAAATCTGTAGTTCGTGTCAAGGGACCAATCGTAAGTGGAAGAGGCTGTGATACTTCGTTAATGATAGGTTTTCCTGAAAAACCAAGGGAAATATTCTGTGAGCCCGAGAGGGGTGCCCCCGGAACTTCACTACGTTTTATAGTTGTTCGGCTTGCCCCTGTATCAAGTAAAAATTTTCTATCCTGGCCTAATAGTTCACTGTGTACATAAGGTCCTTCTTGATCTACAGGGACCTCGATAAGGGGTAAGCCAACTTCCCTCTCTAGGCTGTTTCATGAGTATCGTTGATAATCAGGGTAGTCATACTGTGCGGTCTGGTACATCTGTCGTGTCGTTGTTGATGTGGCAGCAATAGGCTGCGGTGGTGGAGCTGGCATAGACTGTTGCGGAGCTGGCATGGCCTGTGCATGCTGCGGGGCTCCTTGTTGGTTCTGATCCTGTCTAAGTGGCCGTGGTCTTTCTTTTGTATTACCTATGGCGATATTATGTTTTAAAACTGGACAATCGTGTACATAATGACCTGGCTGTTTACAATAGTTGCATGTCCCTTTTACAGAACCTGCTGAAACACTGGACTGTGTCATACCCTTTTTATGACCGTCAGCTGGAACTGTCTGGGAAACTAGCATTTTCATTTTCGTGTCTTTCATGCGTCTTTGTTCATGTTCTTGTTCCTCTCTAATTCTATTGTGATGGTACTGTAGCATTTGTAACATTTGTGACGGAGTGTTACCTTGCCAGGTACTCTCGAATTTCAATACTCTATTCTTAACTTGGGGCAGGGCATTTTCAACTAATTTTGTCACAAACAGATGTGGATACGGTTCGCTACTTGCTTTTATTCCACTATTTATACCAAAACATTTTTCGAATCGGGCATAAAAATCACTAGTGTCTTCATCTTGCTTTTGTTTACAGGCTGAGATTGCACCCCAGTCTTCCTTTTTCGTAGTTAATAAACGTGGCAGTACCTGTACTAATAAACCTGGTAGTGTTTTGGTCTTTTCCCCAAGGCCTAAACCTGGACCTCGAGCTGTTTCTTCGTTTTCTAATGCTGTCCAATCTATCTTTTGGTCTCCCACCTCCCAATCCTTTTCTTTGAGTTTTTCGTAAATGCCCGCAGGCATTAATACCTTTAATATTTTCATAATGTCGGGATAGGTATACTCTCCCATGAGCAACATGTCTTTAATTTCACGGTGGAAACCCGCTGGGTCTTTGTCATGACTGGGTACCACTTTCTTCATTTCTAATAGTTCCATTTTAGATATGGGTGTGTATACAAACACACGTTTAAACTGATTGTCATCACCTTTTATCGGGTGGACTTCGCGTAAGGGATTCTGTCTATCCATATAATACGTCGTTCTTTCCTTGATGGGCAGTGAGACATGTTCGGGGCATACAAAAAGAATGTACTGCTTTCTGGATTCTAGTATTTCTCTAATTAACTCAGTACCTGAACCTCTCCATTTATTCGTGAGTAATTCAGTTAATATATCAGGTAAGGGACCAGGATCGGAGTGTTGGCTTTTATATAATATAAGGAGTTGTTGAATCATGTAGATACCAGCTAAACGCTGTTCATCTGGGGTGAGGTTCAAAAACGTGTGTGCTAGTGTATCATCACTATATTTTCCGGGACTGTCAACCCAGTGAACGGCTGACCTGGCTAATTCTTGTTCGTCCATAGAATCGAGTATATGATAACCCCTTCGTTCCCGGAGTAATTTGTCAGCGGCTTGGAACGAATGTTCGGGGGACCTTATATTTATTATAGGGGTTTGGAAATTTCTGTTATTTTCTGGACGTATCGGACGTATCGGATCAGTAAAGCATCTAGTATTATTACAAGATCTTCCTCTACCTACATAGGCTATTGTTTCTAACTGTCCTGTGGGCAGTTCTAATTCTTCCTCCTCCTCGTTTTGTTCAGGCTGGTCTACCGCCAATCTTTCTTCGTGTATTCGTTCTACTTCTCTGCGGATCTTTCGGCACATAGCTACTATACTTAATAGTCTATCATGTCTCCCCTCTGATATATTCCGACTCCATGTGGTAAGAATCCGCATTTCTTCCGGATTTACCCCTGGTCGGTCTTGATTTCTGATCACACAATTTATGAGGAAACGTAACAGTTCCCCCTGTATCTCCACTTTCTGGTACTCCATGGCTCTATTAATACTTTCAGAATCTCGCCCTGACTGGACAAAGTGATATATATTTTCTAAATGTGTAGTCATTCCTGGTAGCCTCCCTAAATATATTGCAGCTCGTCGGATACGTAATGATGCCAGCAGCATTTCATCCTCTTTGCCGGGCACAGGGTCATATCTACAATCTACTAGAAGTTCCTTAAGCATGTCGGGAGTTACTAGCTTGGGCGTACGTTGGTGGGCTAATTCTTGAAAGGAAAGTTTATTTACTCTGGGTGGCGTGGAAAAAATGTTTGTTGTACCTCCTGTAGCACCGCCTGGGGTGCTGGATGTGAAAGGATTCGTTGAACGTGATATAGCAACCATAGGTGTGGGTACAGCTGTAGAAACAGATGTGCTTGCCGGAACATGTGTCGGAGTTTGTTGTTGCGGAGGTACAGACGGAGGGTCTTGGCGTTGAACCCCCTCGGCAGGCGGTCTATGTGGTGCAGTATTAGCATACTCGGGAGCTGCGTCGTCTAAATAAGAGGAAAGGAAAACATCTTCTGCGGTTCTGGGATGTCCTTTGGGATGTGCTTTTATTGGAAACAACGGAGGTGGCAAGTCTTTTGGTATCTCCGGAGTAGCCTTAGGTAACCCTTCGGCCAGAAGAGGATACATACCATTCATAAGGGCATTTCTTTGTCTGTCTACTTGTTCTGCTTTTGCTCGGGTACCTTCTTCAATTAATAGATTTTCTCGGACTTTATTTGAATTCTCCTTACTCTTCTCTTCCTGTCTGAGTGCTTTTTCTGTACGTCTATACGATTCTTTACGCCATAATTCAATGGCATCTTTCTGTGATTGTCTAGCTTTCTTTTTCCATAATTCTTCCTCTACTTTCATGATGCAATCTGCATCCCAGGTCCCAGCTGCGGGCCACCTCTGACTTTCTGGTAATTCCTTGGTGTAGTCTACCCATAAATCAAGAAATAATATGGCTTCTAGGCCATGTTTATGATACATGAAGTACCCTGGAGTGTCCCTAGGAGGAATGGGAACAGCTTCTTCGAGTACCCCTTTTCTAGTTTTGATCTGTCTTAATTTCGAAAAGAGCGGCATATTGAGAACTGATCTGATACCTAATTTTGAACACGTTTAATACAACAAAACACAATAATGAACAGTCATTCACACCACAATATGCAGAACGTATTTAAAACATTTAACATTTAACATTTAATGAACAACAATGATGGCCATTTAGGGATCTAGTCACTAAGCATAATACTCGGCACTAACTAGGTAATTCTGAATTATATACTAGACATACTAGATATACTGCTAAACAGTACAGATACACTGCTGAAACAGTGCAGACCGGATTTGTGTACCCAAACCCGTCTTGACCGGCACAACCTATGTGCACGTCAGAACGCCTCCCCGGCAATGGTACTCACCGGGTAGCTCGGAACGGAAGGCCTCGGAACTGAACTGAACTGGACTTGGACCAGACTGGACTCGACTCGACTCGAAACTTCGGAACTTCGGAACCTGGTGGGCCTCTGTATACCTCGGATCTTGCTCTCTCAGCTAGGCTCTGGTCGGGATACTTCGCACTTCTCACCGCCTCGTCTGGGTGTTGATCGCAGCCTCAGTTACCCCCGCTCGGCAGGAGGGAGATACAGGAAATCCTGTGGGTACGCGTTGTTGTCCGTCCAGCTGTGGCAGGAGACCGGGTCTGCAACGCACCTCCGGCGCGTGAGATGAGAAAGTGTCCCTATTCGGGCGCCATATATGTGGTAAATAATTTAATTACCGGTACTTAATTTGATGCGGAAAATTAATAAGAATAGCTCAGTAAAATAAGAGGCAGAATCCGTGGTATTAGAGGTTCGGAACGGGCTTTATTCCTATACAAAGGAACATAATTCGAATTATGGGCCTTCTATTCCATCACCACGAAAGTTCAGGAAGGAAGGGACAATACATTATTGACAGGTAATCATTTTTATAGAAGAGGCATTACAGTGAAACAGATGCAGGAGGCGTAACAGTTGATAACAGAGATAAAGACAGACATGCGTAACTAAAATGGGTGTAACTAGGCGTAACTAAAGAACGTCATTAGGTATGATGTCACAAATGGGTGGTTCCATGAAAGAATTTCGCAATGTCAGCAAAAATACTTGGCAGAGATGCGCGTGCAGCAGCATGACGTGTGATTTGACGTGCAACTAGGGGGGGAATGGGACTTGACATTTAGCTCTACATGTGGAGACAAAAGTCTGGGGTTATGTCAACCTAATCCCAAATCATATCTAATATCCTATGTTTAAAGAACTGTGTTATCCAAAAAGAGAGGTCTCTTAGGATAGAATCTTATTCTATACTGACTATACTGACTGTTAGTGCGTGTACAAGCGTCTAAGTGTCTACACTAGATGCGAGGGGGTAAGAATATTCCATGGTAACAGGGCTATGAATTACTTGCATGAGGACAGCGAGGCCTGGCCCCTTTGCACGGTAGCTGGAGGAATGTTTACCTAAACTGCTAACCAGGAATGCATCGGATGAGGGGCGGAGGAGATAATCTTGAAGGTGAAGTACAGTTTTCTGGCAGGCTACGGGCTGGATCAGGCACCGTTAGCCGCGCAGGGAGTAAAACAAAGTTCATGGTCACAGATGCAGGCTCAGACTGGAGCTTTCAGAGGCAGAAGGCAAGAAAAGGCTTGGTGGCAGAATCAGGGCCTACTCGCCTGGATTGTAAAATGTGGAAAGTGAACCACATAAAGTCGGTGGCCTTTCATACTTAGGAATGGAATATCTGACCCATTCATGGCGGATCTGAAAGAGGACATGTTGACGGTGGACGCACATGTATTTGCGTCTTCATAACTGGAACTGGAGGGAACATACATGTACTTGTGATTTATACATGAAACCGTTGGGGTCCAAGATAGGGGACATAACCGACCATAAAAATCCATATTTCCACAGTACTATCAACTAATGATTTATAACTAAAGTCTTATCACCCTTTATACGTTCTCCTTTTGGTGACCCTCAAAACCTTCCATTCACTACAAGGCTTTTTAATGGAGTGCTATCATGTATATTGGTCCCAAGATGGCTGCCAACACTTCTTGGATGAAGTGCTAACAGCCAATCAGATCTCACGATGAGATGTGTGGTTAGGCTCCGCCCAGATATATACATTTCTTTTTCCTTTAATATTGAAAAAACTACTGAACGGATTTACACCATTTTACAAAAAGGTCGCTTTCTGAACCTACCTTTTTGCCAAATTTGGTGTCATTCCGTTCAGCAGTTCGGGCTGTAGCGGTGTCTAAAATTTCCTATGGAAATTAACATGGGGAAAACGTGTTTTGGGACCGCCCTTTTTTCTCGGACCCCGCTTGACGAATCACCCTGAAACTTTCAAGACAGGAGCTGACCGGAGTGCCCCAAAAGCTTTGGAAATTTCGTGAAGATTCGTCAAACGACGTTGATGTCTTTTGACGAATCATCGCAAAAATTTCAAAACTTATGGCCCACTCCGGTCAGCTCCTGGCTTGAAAAAGTTTCAGGGTGATTCGTCAAGGTGGGGCCGATAAAAAAGTGGGGTCCCAAAACGCGTTTTTCACATATTAATTTCCATGGGAATTTTAGACACTGCTACAGCCCGAACTGCTAAACGGAATTACACCAAATTTGGTAAAAAGGTAGGTCTTGGTCCAGAAAGCGGCATTTTCTTTAAATATTGTAAATCCATTCAGTAGTTCCTGAAAAATTGTAAAAAGAAAACTTTCAATACCTGAGCACCGAGGAGTAGTCGTGACTCCTCTTGAGCAGGAGCTTCACTCTGATTGGCTGCCAACACTCCAAGCCAGGAAGTGTTGGCAGTCATCTTGTGACTCGGCAACTGAGTCACAAGAAAAGAGGAAAAAAAAGGTGAAAAACAAGAAAAGGGGCAGGGTACAAACACCCTGACCCCTTAGGCCTGCTCAGGGGGTCCCACAAGGACCCCCAGAGCCAAAAAAGCATTTTTTTAAAAACAAATCATCCAAATTAACGCTGTGTGCGCAAATCTGGAAACAATTTTTAAAGAAAATGAAGTGCGGGCTCCCGCGCTTCATTTTATATAATCCCCGGGTGGGCCAGGTCCCGGGGGCAACGCTTGAATAATTTGTGAGGGCCAAGGGCCCCCGCAGCCCTAGGCACCGCCACCTCCCCGGGGGTTTAAAAAGAAATGCGTGGGGGTTCCCAACCCCCAAACGCTCCCCCAGGGATTGCCACCTTCCCTGGGCTTATTTAATTGTATGTGGGGGCATGTGGCCCCCCTGCAGCCCCGGGGACTGCCACCTCCCCGGGGCTCTGTTTTTAAAACAAAAAGGTGTGTAGGGGCAAGAGCCCCCCCCACATGCACCAGGGACCACCACCTCCCCATGGCACATACTCATTTCAATGTGGGGGTCCGTAGTGGACCCCCAGCCCTGGGGACCACCCCCACCCCGTTACTTTGAAAAGCTGGGAGAGGGGCCCCCCTGCTGGAGTCCTTGATGGCCCTGGGGACCTCCACCCCCAGGGCAGTCTCCTGCAATGTCCCGGGGTGCCCACATTGCTGTTTGGTATGGCAGGGGATGGGGTTCCCGGGACCAAATATGGTCCAGGAGGGAGGGCACATGGCCCCCCTCTCTATAAAAAATAAAATATAGAATCAGACATGCCCCGGGGGATGGGGGTCCCCGGGGCCAAAAATGTCCCAGGGAAGGGGGGCCACTTAGGCCCCCTCCCATTTAATTTAAGTATTTGTTTTTTTTTAAATCTGGAAGGCTGGCCCTGGGAGTTGGGGTAACTGGGGACATAATTGCCTCCGGAGGGTGGCCAGTCGTCCCCTCTGAAAAAAAACAACAAGGCTGGCCAGGCCTTGTGGGGTAGGCTTGTGGTGGGGTGATGAGGTCCACTTGTGTCCTGAGGATCTCAGGACACAAGTGGACTTTATCCCCCGAGCAGCAGTGTGCCAGGAGCTGCGTTTGCAGAGTGGTATATAAAGGGTGTGTGGCCTCAGACCACCTCTCTGCAAACCAGCTATGTGGCACTTACTGGAGATACCTGATGGGCTAATTGGCCCCTAGGGACCCTCAGAATTCATGGTGACCTAATTTCCCAACTTACAATGCACCAGGGCACGCGTTTGCAGAGTGGTAGGGAAAGGGGGTGTGGCCATTGTACATCTCTCTGATATCCCACTGTATGGGGCTTACTGGAGGTAAAAGGTAGGCTAGTTGGCCCCTAAAGGACCCCCAGCAGCAAAGGGGACTTCACTCCCTATCCAAGAGCACGCCAGGGGTGCGTTTGCAGAGTGGTGGGCAAAGAGGCCATGGGCTGCTATGAGAACCTAGCAATCCTGCTGTTTGGGACTTACTGGAGGTAACAGGAGGGGTAGTTGACCCCCAAGCTTGTCCTTGGGGGTCAACTACCCCTCTTGTTACCTCCAGTAAGTCCCACACAGTGGGATTGCTAAGACGTCTTCGGAGAACATGCCCCCCTTTCTCCACCACTCTGCAAATGCACCTCCTGGCAGACTACGGGATGGGGGATGAAGTCCAATTTACTTCTGAGGGGCTTTGGGTGCCAATAAGCCCTTCTCGTACCTCCTCTAATTCCCATGCAGCAGAATTCCTGAACGCTGGTCGGAGGCCCAGCACCTTTTCTCCACCACTCTGCAAACATGACTACTACTTAAAGAAGCATCTTTCTGCACCTCTGACTTAGAGATAATTTCAATCCCCCTGCCCTATTGTGTACTAGGGCCTTACAGAGGAGGTCATGCCAATCACAGGGGTACTCCAACGCATAATGTTCCCTTGTGTATGTAGGTGTTTTCACTGTATTCTAAGGGGCATATTGTCAAGAACAGCATTAAAATTATCGCTGCTTTAGCGGCAGGAAACTGCCGCTAAAGTGGCGATAATGGGCTTGATAATATGCCCTTGAGAATTCCAACAGAAGCCCAGGTTCACACCAGAACATGGGCTTCTATTGGAATTCTCAAGGGCATATTATCAAGCCCATTATCGCCGCTTTAGCGACAGTTTCCTGCCCCTAAAGCTGGGATAATTTTAACGCCGTTGTTGATAATATGCCCCTCAGTGTCTTTTAGCATTGCACTGGCTCTAGGCCTGGTTAGTCAAAGTCAGTTACCACCAGGACCCGTCAGCAAAAAGTTGGGGGCACAGGATGACTTTGCAACAAGGCTTCTTTCTGCTCCTCTGTTGGATCTTTGTGCACCTCTTTTGCTTCTTTATGTACCTTTCTTCGTCTTTTGGGAATTCTGTTGCCTCTTTCTGCATTTCTCTTGCTTCTTTCTGCGCATTTCTTCCTCTGTCTGCACATGTCCTAGCTCTGTAGGCATAGTTATAAATTAGCATTTAAAAAACTTTGAAATTCACTGAAAAAAACACAGGTTTCATGGATGTTATAGTTAGAAATTAGCATTTAAAAAACCTTTGAAATTCACTGAAAAAAACCATAGGTTTCAGGGACGTTATAGTTAGTTTGACATTTCACATGTACAAAACCAGAGAAATTCGGCCCTTATAGTTAGTTCAGCTAAAGATAACTCGTGCCCCTGCAATGCACTGCTGACGATGTCACATATTACATCATTCATGACATGGTCAGTGACATCACTGATGAGATCACAAATGACATGACTGATGACATCATCCATGTGATAATCTGATGCACCTCTTCATACCCTAATATAGCCTTTGATACACCCACTCTAAAGTACAGACTACCATTTTCGAAACCATAGACACACCAATACCAGTTACTACATACCACACACTGATTCCTAGGTCTACACACACATAGATGCAGTCAACCATCAATACGGTACTATCATATACACTCATATACCTATACAGACACTCACACATCGCCACTCATCCATAGAGTTACTCACACACCTCGTCAGTCATGCAAAGAATCAATCACACTCCCATTTACTCACCTATACAGTTATGCACACACCACCTCACTTATTCAAACATATACTAACACATACTTACACTCTTATACAATAAGTAATACAAGCAAACACTCATTCATAAAGCCATTCTCATAATAATTCACTCTTACATATAGTCATTTAAATACTCCAACACTCACATATACTGCCTTTCACATATGTAGTTACTCACACATGTACCACTGAGACATCTAAACACTCACCAACACACCCATACATATACTCACCTAACCATACAGCCCTTCACAGATGTAATCTTGAACCCATACACCCAGTGAATCACCCACTTACACATCTATGCACAAAAACACACCCCCCCATCCAACCAAACACAGACACACAAGCACCCATACAGATATTCAAACAACCAATCAATAACCCATATAGACACTCATGTAGCTACTCACCAACCCATGCAGCCACTGACACACTAAATGACAGACTAACACAGACATTCACACAGTTTAGTCACTAACCCAGGCATTCAGTAAGACATGATTAATCACTCACTTATACAGTCAGTCATGCACCTACTACCTACTCCAATCAGACATGTATACACCCACTCATTCTTCAATACACATTGGCATATATATATATATATATATATAAAGCATATTTAAACTTTACAGAAACACATAGTCAGTGGATGATGTAATCAGTGATGTCATCAGTGATGTCATTTGAGATGTCATCAGTGATGTCACTGACCATGTCATGAATGATGTAATATGTGACATCCTCAGCAGTGCATTGCGGGGGTGCAAGTTATAGTTAGCTGAACTAACTATAACGGCCAAATTTCTCTGGTTTTGTACAAGTGAAATATCAAATTAACTATAACGTCCCTGAAACCTGTGTTTTTTTCAGTGAATTTCTAAGGTTTTTTAAATGCTAATTTCTAACTATAACATCCCTGAAACCTATGGATTTTTTTCACTGAATCCATATATATATATATATATATATATATATATATTCACTGAAAAGACCAAAGATTACACAGCTGTTATAATTAACAAATAGAATTAAAAAAACGTTTGAAATTTCCTGAAAAAACAAGGGTTACAGGGATGTTATAGTTAGGGTCAGCTTTCCTGAAAACAAAACCAGTGAAATTTAGCAGTTATATTTACCTGAGCTAGGTATAACTTGTACAAAAACAGAGAAATTCAGCCCTTATAGTTAGTTCAGCTAAATATAACTCGCACCCCCGCAATGCATGGCTTATGACCTCACATATTACATCACACATGACATGGTCAGTGACATCACTGATGACATCACTCATGACACCATCCAGTGAGTGTAAGTATTTTGTAAGAATCTATCATTGTTAAACATATATACTAAGGTACTACAAAATTTAAAGTAGTATCCTAGGTGTACCACTAATGAGTGATACTACTTTTACTATATATCACATGATTGGGAGTGTGACTGAATGTATCATTGTGCGTATGGGTGTGTGAGTGACTCTAAGGATTTATACATGGTTGTTTGAGTAGCTGTTTGTATCAGTGAGTTGCTGTGTGAGTGAGTTGGTGTGTCAGTGGCTGTATGCATGGGTGAGTGACAGTGTAAGTAGTTCTATCAGTGTGTAAGTGGGTGTGCAGTGACTGTATGGGTGAGGGATTGGGTGTCTGAATGGCTGTATGAGTGAGTGAATGGGTGTGTAAGTGGCTGCATGGGTGAGTGAGCAACTGTTTGAGTAGGTGTTTCATTGAAGTGACTTTTTGTGTGAGTGACTGTTTTAGACAGTGAGTGTCTGTGTAAATGGCTGTATGGGTGAGTACAGGGAGGTGTGAATGCTTGTATGGATGAGTGAATGGGTATGTAAGTGTTTGAGTGAGTGAGTGTGTGAGAGCTTGTATAAGTGAGTGATTGGTTCAATTAAAAGGCAGATTGGGTGAGTTAGTGGGTGTGAGACTGTAGGTAAATAAGTGGGTGTGTTATTAGCTGTATGGGTGATTGTGTGGTTATTTGACTGGCTGTATGGGTGAGTACCTCATTTTATGAGTGTCTGTATGGGTGAGTAAATGGTTATGTGAGTGTCTGTATGAGTGAGTGGGTAAGTGAGTGGCTCTATGGAGGAGTGAATGGGTTTGTGAGTACTGGTATAGGTCTGTGAATGAGTATGTCAGTGGTTGTACGAGTGTGTGATTGGGCCAAAGAGAGGTTGCATTGAGGTGTGAGTTTGTGTGAGTGGTTCTGTGGAGGATGTCATCAATGATGTCATTAGTGATGTCCTCAGTGATGTCATTGACCATGGCATGATTGATGATATATGTGTGGTCATGACCAGTGCATTGTGGGGGCATAAGTTAGAGTTAGCTCAGGTAAGTATAATTGCTGAATTCCACTGGTCCTATATGAGTGACATCTGCCCCTAACTATAAAGTCCCTGTAACTATTGTTTTTGTCAGTGAATATCTAAGGTCTTTTAAATGCTAATTCCTAACTATAACATCCCTGTAACCTTTGTTTGTTCAGTACATTTCTATGTTTTTTTAACTAGTAGTCACATTTGCAGAGTGGTGGACAAAGTGTGCTGGCTCTGGGAATCGTGATGTGTAAGAAGTACAGGAGGTACCAGAAGGGCTTCTAGGCTCCTAATGTCCCTCAGGAGTAAAGTGGACTTTATTCCCCAACCAGTAGTGTGCAACGAGCCACAAAGACATCTTAGCAATCCTGCTCCTGAACTTACTGGAGATAACAGGAGGGGTAGTTGGCCCCCAAGGACATCCGTGGGGCCGACTACCCCTCCTGTTACCTCTAGTAAGTCCAACACAACAGGATTGTTGAGGCCTGGTAGGAGGCCATGCACCCTTTTACCACCACTCTGCAAACACACCTTTTGGGATACTACTGGTAGGGGGATAACGTCTCCTTGGCTATTGAGGGTACTTGGGGGCCAACTACCCCTCCTGTAAACTCCAGCAAGTTCCACACAATGGGTTTGCTGAGAGGCTTTTGGTGGCCATGCCCCTTTTCTCCACTACTCCTGGTGCACTACTAGTCCTCTTGGCTCTTGAGGGTCCTTGGGGGCCAACTAGCCCTCCTGGTATGTCCAGAAAGACCCACACAGCTGGATTGCTGAGAGGTCACCAGAGGCCAGGGAGCTGCATGCCCCCAGGATCTGGCCCATCCAGAGGTTATTTTAAAGCAAGCACAGGAGCCCGCGCTTGCTTCTTGAAAATAATTGCGGAAGATTCACGGAGCCTCACTGGAGTTTGCAGAAACACATTTTTAAAATGCTTTTTACCGCGGTGGGGTCTCTGAGGAACACCCCCACCATATTTGGGGGATCAGGATATTCCCTGCCCCCTTTTCCACATCCCAAGATGGTGTCAACACTTCCTAGTTGAAGTGTTGGCAGCTAATCAAATTCTAGTAGGATCCGCGAACACACTGCAAGGACTCTCATCCCCAGATATTTATATATTTTGAAAATAGATAACTCAAAAATTACTGAACGGATATACAACAATTCACAAAAAACACACTTTCTGAATCAACATCTATCTTTCTGCCAAATCTGGTGTTATTAAGTTTAGCAGCTTGGGCTTTAATTGTGTTAAAAAACATGAAAAATCCCCATAGACCTAACATGGGGAAAACACGTTTGGGGGCTCGAACCCTGCTAGACGGAACACCCGGAAACTTTCAACACTACAGCTGAACCAAAAAGGGCAAACTGGCAAGATATAAAAAACGCTTATTCTTTGGAAACTATGGTCCTAACTATAACTACCTATTTGTGACAGCCAGAAGGGCGCAAGGTGAATTTAAGTGATTTTTTTAGAGTTTAAAATGTTACATTGTCACTGAATGTTTCACTTAACTATAATGTTACTTTAAACTTTGGTTGGGTTTTTCAAAGAAAAAGAAATATATATATGTATGTATGTGTATATATATATAAATATATATATCCAACAAAAAAGTTTATCCTCTTAAGGAAGCCACACACAGTAGGCAGGTTTCACAGCATTTATGGCGGAAAGCTGCAGCATGGAGAACAGGTCAATTCCCCTTGCATCTTGCGCTCAATGTGTTTCGTGCAAACAAGCACTTAATCATGGGCAAACAGTCTTTAGGCACTCCCAACAGTTTTCAAGCACCTGGTAATGATCAAGAGGCCCGCCTCAGTGGGGGTGTACAGGCGCACTGCCTGATGGCCCCTGTAGTGCATGGCTGTGTATGTCCGGTGAGTTGTGGTGTGCTGCCCCATAGCTGACCAGTAAATTCCCAGGTGGGTTGACAGAATGTCTTGTTAAATCCAGGTTGCACTTTAGAACTCTCCCCACATTCCTTCTGTCCCTTCACAGCAAGGCACCACCCGGTGCCGGCATGGGTCCGCTACAATGCGGCAGGGCTACCACACGGCAGGATGGGCCGTAATATATCCAACAAAAAAGTTTATCCGCTTAAGGAAGCCACACACAGAAGGTGAGTTTCACTGCATTTATTCGGGAAAACTGGAGCGTGGAGAACAGGTCAATTCACCTTGCATCTTGCGCCCGACGCGTTTCGTCCAAACAAGCACTTAAACATGGGCAAACACGGTCTTTAGGCACTCCCACCACTTTTCAAGCACTTGGTAATGATCACGAGGCCCACCTCAGTGGGCGTTTACAGGTTCACTGCCTGCTGGCCCCTGTAGTACATGGCTGTGTATCTCCAGTGAGTTGTGGTGCGCTGCCCCATAGCTGACCAGTAAAATCCCAGGTGGGTTGGCAGAATGTCTTGTTCAATCCATGTTGCACTTTGGAACTCTCCCCGCGTTCCTTCTGTCCCTTCAGAGCAAAGGTGCCACCCAGCGCCGGCATGGGTCCACTACAACGCGGTGGGGCTTCCTCACTTCAGGACGGGCCATAATATATCCATTAAAAAAAGTTTATCCCCTTAAGGAAGCCACACACAGAAGGTAAGTTTCACCGCATTTATTGGGGAAAGCTGCAGCGTGGAGAACAGGTCAATTCACCTTGCATCTTGCGCCCAACGCGTTTCATGCAAACAAGCACTTAATCATGGGCAAACACAGTCTTTAGGCACTCCCATCACTTTTCAAGCACCTGGTAATGATCACGAGGCCCACCTCAGTGGGCGTGTACAGGCGCACTGCCGACTGGCCCCTGTAGTGCATGGCTGTGTATCTCCAGTGAGCTGTGTTGCACTGATCTATAGCTGACCAGCAAAATTCCAGGTGGGTTGGCAGAATGTCTTGATCAATCCAGGTTGCACTTTAGAGCTCTCCCTGCATTCCTTCTGTCCCTTCACAGCAAGGCACCACCCGGTGCCGGCATGGGTCCACTACAATGCGGCGGGGCTTCCTCACAGCAGGATGGACCATAATATATCCAACAAAAAAGATTAGTCCCTTAAAGAAGCCACACACAGAAGGTAATATTCACCGCATTTATTGGGGAAAGCTGCAGCGTAGAGAACAGGTCAATTCACCTTGCATCTTGCGTCTGACGCATTGCGTGCAAACAAGTACTTAATCATGGGCAAACACAGACTTTAGGCACTCCCACCATTTTTAAAGCACCTGGTAATGATCACGAGTCCCACCTCAGTGGGCGTGTACAGGCAAACTGCCTGCTGGTCCCTGTAGTGCATGGCTGTGTATCTCCAGTGAGTTGTGGTGCGCTGCCCCGTAGCTGACCAGTAAATTACCGAGGTGGGTTGGCAGAATGTCTTGTTAAATCCAGGTTGCACTTTAGAACTCTCCCCGTGTTCCTTCCGTCCCTTCAGAGCAAGGCACCACCCGGTGCCGGCATGGGTCCGCTACAATGCGGCAGGGCTACCACACGGCAGGATGGGCCGTAATATATCCAACAAAAAAGTTTATCCGCTTAAGGAAGCCACACACAGAAGGTAAGTTTCACCGCATTTATTGGGGAAAGCTGCAGCGTGGAGAACAGGTCAATTCACCTTGCATCTTGCGCCCAACACGTTTTGTGCAAACAAGCACTTAATCATGGGCAAACACAGTCTTTAGGCCCTTATTACCTTTTTTGTGGATTGTGGTGCTTGTCACTTCGCTGCCCTGCCGGTGCACACGATTGGGCAGCCCCCCTTGTATGTCATCTGCAGGGCCTCTGTCCTCAGATCTCTAGTTTCAGTTTCTGGAATGGCAACATGAACAGTTGCTCCCAAAGGACTAGACTGAACACTTAGGTGAATATCCCCTGCACCAGCATTCAACGGAAATTCTTGCCTAGCTCTCCCAAGTTGACGAGGACATCATAATAGCACGGCTCCGCTCGCGACATCGTATGACGTCATCGGAGCCATAAGAGGACCCTGTCGGTGTGCTGACGTCATTTCCACCCATTTTGTCTGTGCCACGGAGGCAAACAGGCGGACCGAGACATTTTCACATGTATACATAGTATACAAAATTACCTACTGGCGGTCGCCAGTAGGTAGTTATAGTTAGAACCTATTTTCCATAGGAAATCCGCAACATTCTATTTGGAATAACTTTGGTGCCTGTTGACGAATCTTCACGAAATTTTCAAAACGTTTGCCCAGCTCCAGTTCGCTCCTATCCCGAAAGTCTCGGGATGATTCGTGTAGCGGGGGCTGAGAAAAAAGGGGGTTCCCAAAACGTGTTTTCCCCATGCAATTTCCCATAGGCCTTTTAGCCGCAGCTACAGCCCGAACTGCTGAACGAAATTACAGCAAAGTTGGCAGAAAGGTAGACCTTGGTTCAGAGTCATGCCTTTTGCTTAAATGGTGTAAATCCGTTCAGTAGTTCCTGAGAAAATCAAAAGTAAAATCACATATGTATCTGGGCGGAGCCTAACCACACATCTCATCGTGAGATCTGATTGGCTGTCAGCACTTCATCCAAGATGTGTTGGCAGCCATCTTGGGACCAATATACATGATAGCACCTCATTAAAAAGCATTGCAGTTAATAGAATGATTTAAGACTTTAGTTACATTATAAATCATTTGTTGATGGCACCATACTCATTTTAGGAATTGTGGTATGTTCTAAGGTGATTTTGCCATGTGAAAAAGTCTTCTGCTGGGATATCATGAATCATGATTGAGAGAAAAATATTTTCTAATGCTTTTCCCACAGAGGTTTGGAAGGTGATCTGTAAGCTAAACTGAGAGCATATTTTCTGTAAATTCACATTATCTTTCTCGGTCATGTGAGAATGAAGTCTGACATTCTCAGTAAAACGTGTACATCCAACAAGGGCAGAGACTGTCAGTTGATTCCTTTGTGTTCTACTGCAGCTTCCCAGAGTGTTCCAAAGAACAACTAGAGCGCTAACAGTCCTACTTATGATAAACATATGGCACACCTGAATCCATCTTGATTGGAATAAAGTGGTAACTCTTAAAACATTTAATTTAAAAAGGAACAACACGAGGGGGTTCTTTTTGCCATAGGAGGTATGATTAGTGCTGCAGAAAGAAAAATTAGGGCACATTTTGAGTGACTTCAAAATCCTCTTCTATTTCATTAAGAAATTCTGACATGCAGACTGAAACATGCACTTTCAATACCAGCAGCATACTTCCCTGGTGAGCAGTAGCTTTACTACAGTGATCTAATGAGCAACTAGAGTGCTAACATTCTGAATTTATGGCAAATGTGTTACACATCTGAATGCCTTCTTGATGGAATCAAAGTAAAAAACTGAAAGTATTCCTATTGAGGAGACTGTAGTAAATGAGGAAATTAGGAAACTTCATAACAAATAAGTCTCCCAAGATGGCCACCAGAGACAAAAGAGCCCAAATGTAGCACAAATATCACCCAGATGTAGCCCAAATATAGCCCAATGACAGAATGTCCCAGAGTGTTTAAAGAACAACTAGCACACTAACAGTCTTACTTATGACAAAAGTATGGCACACCTGAAGCCATCTTGATTGGAATAAAGTGGTAACACTTAAAACATTTAATTAATAAAGGAACAAAATGAGGAGGTTCATTTTGCCATAGAAATTATGATTAGTGCTGCAGAAAGAAAAATTAGGGCACATTTTGACTTCTCAAATCCTCTTCTATTTCATTAAAAAGTTCTGACATGCAGACTGAAACATACACTTTGAATACCAGCAGCAGACTTCCCTGGCGAGCAGAAGCTTTACTACAGTGATCTAATGAGCAACTAGAGTGCTACCATTCAGAATTTATGGCAAATGTGTGACACATCTGAATGCCTTCTTGATGGAACCAAAGTAAAAAACTGAAAGTATTTCCTACTGAGGAGAATGCAGTAAATTAGGAAATTAGGAAACTTCATAACAAATAAATCTCCCGAGATGGCCACCAGAGACAAAAGTGCCCAAATGTAGCCCAAAAATCACCCAGATGTAGCCCAAGTATAGCCCAAAGACAGAAGTGTGCAAAACATTTATATTTTGTGTTTTTGCAGTTTTATATAGTGCAAACTTGTCAGGTATTGGAGTGCTTTACATGAGCATTGGTTACATCACACAAGAACAAATTCATGTTGGTTGTAGACATTGGGAGATTGAGTGATTTGACCAGAATCACAGAATGTCGAACTGAAGCAGAAACTCCAACCTGGTTCCCCAGTTGCAAAGTCTGCAGCTCTGGAGGTAACACCACATCCTCTCCCCTAAGTGCAATATTTAATCAAGTGGTCAACTGGATAAAAAAACATAAAGATAACAAATAATTTAAGAGTGCTTTGTCGCTATTTGAAAACTCAAAGAATAAGTCCTCATTTTAGTTTTTTAGAGCACTAACCATAATTTTGATGCAAATAAGACCCTCTCATATATGTAATTTCTAAAAGAAATGCTCTAGGTATTACAGTTTTGATTACATCAAGATGACTTCAGGCGTTCCACACTTTTGTAATAAATATAGAATGTTAGCAATCTAGTTGGTCATTAGGATACTGTTGAGAGGTAGAGGCCAGGGGCACGGACTCTGAAAATTGAAGGCAGGTAGGAGGGTGCAGAGGCAACAATTTGACCACACTGGGCAGGCAGGAAGGGCCGTGGCAGCACAGCAGACTATGGAGGGCAGTGGAAAGGGGGGCAGGGGTAACAAACAAGCAATACAGGACTGGCAAGAGAGGCTGTGGCAATATAATAGACCATTGTGGGCAGAAGGAAGAGGCAGTGGTAGTACAACCATACTTGCCAATGGACACGATTCAGCCAGGAAACGTCCAATGTTTTTAAGATCAAATAGGCTTTATTTGATCTGTCTCCTGTCTACAATCTCCTCTTTTTCAATTTAACTCAAAGGGGAAAATCAATACCCCAGTTTTTTTTCAAAATCTCCCTCTTACCAAGTTCAAAATGTTCGCAAGTATGGTACATTGGATCATGGAAGGCAGGAGGAATTGGGGTAGGGACATGGAGTTGGATAACAGAGGACAGGAGGGACATGGAGAGGTGCACCAAACTGACCCTGCAGGGCAGGCATCAGGGTTTGCAGCAGCATGATACAACACACAGGGCATGCGGGACGGGAGTGCAGCACAACAATCCATAGAAAGCAATAGGGAGGGGACAGGACCATGCACATGGACAACAGAGAACAAAGGGAGAAGATGCAATGTTAGCTAGCTGACCATAATTGGACAGACAGGAGAGAGAGCTGCAGCATAACAGACCATTGAGGGCAGGAGGGATGGATCAGAGGCATTACAATGGAACAGACAAGCCATGAGGGAGGGAATAGGGGTCTGCACATGGAAACAGAGGGCCGGGGGCAAGGGCGCAGGGCAGGAGCAGCAAGATGACCATGGAGGTCAGGCAGGATGGGCACTAGAAACAAGACACACCACGGAGAGCAACAGTGAGACTATGATGGCATACACACAGACCATGGAGGGAAGGTGGGAGGGGGTCAGGGGCACCTAGCTGACCACACATGGAAGGTGAAGGGACCGTGGAAGCACAGAAGACCATGCACCGCAAGCCGGAGGGTTATTGGCAGCACAATGGCTATGATGGGCAAGAAGGAGGGTGCAGGGGCATGCACAAAGGACCATGGAGGATAGAAGGGAGGGTCAGGACCTGGGCACAGACAAGAGAGTTCAGGGGAAGGGGCCTCACAACAGACCGTGTGGGGCAGGTAGGAGGAGCAGTTGCAGCACAACAGACCAGGGAGGGCAGAATGGTGTGGCAGTAAAATGGACCATGGAGGACAGGAATAAAGGGATAGGGGCATGGCATGTGGACAGGCAAGGTGGAGGTTGCAGGGACAGGTTACAGTCATCTGACAATGCTAGGCAGGTGGGAGGGGAGTGTCAGCTCAACAGAACACTCAGAGTAGATAGGAGTGGCAGGTCCATGGAACATGGTGGGCAAAAAGGATGGAGCAGGGACATGCACAAATACATCGGAGGGCAGGGGGAAGTAGAATAGGGGCAGCAAGCTAAGCACAGAGGCTAAGCAGGAGGTCAATGTCAATGATGGGGCATAGAATTGGGCAATGGAGGGCAGGAGGAGTTAACTGGCACATCATGCTAAATGGAGGGCAGTGGCAGCACATCAGACCATGCATGGCAGTAGGGAGGAGGCTAGTTCATGGATTCAGACAACAGTGGATAGGGAGGAGGGGGATGGGGCAGCAAGCTAACTGTTCAGAGAAGGTGGGTATTAGGAACTTTATTGTTTTTAAAATATGTGTCTGTGCGAACAACTTAAAATATGAACAAGTATGCAGCATAATCTCACTTTTATTCAGGAAGAAGAGGACGTTTGTGACTGTGACTCCGGGCTCACTTGGCAGAAACACCCCCTGACCCTCCACCCCCATCACAAAATGTAATGCCGTGAAAAGGGTAGGTGAACGCAGTGTTATATAGAACATAGTCCTGAGAGCATGATTGAAAATGAAAACTAGATATAGTGCATGGTATAAACTATGCACCAAAAAGTGTGATATAAGATGAACCGGGCGTGAAATATAATATGCAATACATTGTGTGGAATGACAGATTCATTGGAGAGCGCGAGATAGCACAGGCACTAACGCGTGCTATGCAATATGCGCCTTGGAGTGTAATATGCACAGGGCAGTGTTGTGTAACCTAACTAGTCTCTAAAGTTGTAATATAAAATATGTGCTGGGGAGTGTAACATTGCATATGCACTGTGACAAAGATATGGATCCCAGATTGTAATATGTATGGCATAGCGCTGTGCGTTATAACATAGGCATTGATGAAGGCACGTTAGATGGGGCAATAGAACCCGTGCGAAGGCAAGTGTGGCATGACATATTCACGGGGTGGTGTTACAGTGCACATGGGCTAGAGAATGTCATAGCATATGCACTAGCTGGTGGAATACAACACAGAGGTGTGTGGCACTCGGCGGGCACTGGTGGGTGTAACACAGCATTGGGCTCAGCCAGGAGCGTGCTGTGACTCTCAAGTGAGGTTTGTCTCCTTTCCAGAGAGTAAAGTAAAAAGTATTACACATCCGGCGGTGGATGTGTGTTTTATCAACCGTGAGGGGGGTTTCTTGCATAGTTTTGGTCAGATTTTTGTCGAATCCCCTTTGAATGGCTTGGTGTGCGTGTGTATTAAATGTGCCCGTCAATAGCTACCCATGTTTGTATAAATAAATAACAAGGGTGTCTACTTGGAGAGTACCCACCGGCGGGGGCACCGGGATTGGGCACGGTGTTGCGTCAGACACGTCAGAGCTTCACTAGCGGTGTAAATACATTCCACGTGGATTCATTATATGCATAGTCGCCTTTTAATGAATATCACACAAATCGTCATGGTGATAGGTACGTACGGTTTGTCCAGCATGTCCTAGGTGTTTCTATAAATATATATTTTTTAAAAATAATAAAAAACAACGGCCGGCCCCGGGGATGGGGTCCCCGGGGTCATAAGTGGCCTGAGGAGGAGGGCATCGCAGCCCCCCTCCTAAAAAAAATTTTTATTTTAAAAAGGCCATGCCCCAGGGGTTGGTGTCCGTGGGGCCAATTAAGGCCTTGGGAGGGGGGCCACCTGGACCCCTTCCAATTTTTTTTTTCAAAATAAAAAATTAGGATCAGGCCCTGGGGGATGGGGTCCCCAGGGCCAATAAATTAGAAAAAGAAGGGGGGCACCACAGCACCCCCTTCTTAAAATAATTAAGTAAATAAAAGACCGGCATCGCGCCGGAGGCCACGCCCCCTCCTTGCAGCACTCTGCAAATGTGCCCCCTGGCAAGTTGTAAGTTGGGGAATTAATTCCCCTTCAATATTGAGGGTCCCTGAGGGCCAACTAGCCCAACAGGTATCTCCAATATGCACCAGGGAGCTGCGTTGCAGACAGGTGTTCTGAGGCCACGCCCCTTTTTACACCTCTCTGCAACGCAGTTCTGTGGCACTTACTGGAGGTACCTAGTGGGCTAGTTTGACCCTAGGGACCCTTAGGATTCAAGGGGACTTAATCTCTCAACTTAAAACGGCCACAGGGCATGTTTACACAGTGGGGAAGGGAGGGGACGGGGCCTGAGGTGTCGTGTGCAAACACGCCCTGTGGCATGTTTTAAGAGGTAGTTTTAATCCCACTGCCCTATTATATACTAGGGGCTTACAGAGGAGTTCATGCTAATCACATGTATGTAGGTGTTTTCACTGTATTCTAAGTGTCTTTTAACCCCTTCGATGCTGCGCAGATTCCGCCGCTGTGCTGACGGAATCTTGCGCGGGCGTGGTCATGACGGAATGGTTCCGTCATGAGCACAGCTCAACCGTGGGTCATGACGGAACCATTCCGTCATGAGCACCGAAGGGGTTAATATAGCACTGGCTCTAGGACTGGTTAGTCAGACTCAGTTACCACTAGTATCCGTCTGAAAAAGTTGAGGGTGCAGGATGATTCTTTCTGCTCTTCTGCTTGTTGTTTCTGCACCTTATCCTTCTTCCTGCACTTTTCTTCATCTTTGAGGACTTCTGTTGCTTCTTTCTGCATTTCTTTTTTTTCTTTCTGTGCATATTTCTTTTTTCTTCACATGTCCTTTCTCTGTAGGCATAGTTAAAAATTAGCATTTAAAAAACCTTTGAAATTCACTGAAAAAACCATAAGTTTCAGGCACGTTATAGTTAGGAATTAGCATTTAAAAAACCTTAGAAATTAACTGAAAAAACCATAGGTTTCAGGGGCGTTATAGTTAGCTGGACTTTTCACTCATACAAAACCATTGAAATTCCCCCGTTATAGTTAGTTCAGCTCATGTCATCAGTGATGTCATCAGTGATGTCATGAGTGATGTCACTGACCATGTCTTGATTGATATAATATGTGACGTCATCAGCAGTGCATTGCGGGCGGGCGAGTTATAGTTAGCTGAACAAACTATAGCGGGGGAATTTCAATGGTTTTGTATGAGGGAAAAGTCAAGCTAATTAAAACGCCCCTGAAACCTATGGTTTTTTCAGAGAATATATATATATATCTATATATATATCTATATATATATATCTATCTATATATATATATATATATATATATATATATATATATATATATATATATATATATATATATATTCTCTACTGGCGGTCGCCAGTAGATAGGTATAGTTAGGACCGTGTTTCCATAGGAAATCTGAAAATTCTATTTTGAATAACTTTGGCGCCGGTTGACGAATCCTCGCGAAATTTTCAAAACTAATGGGGCGCTCCGCTCAGCTCCTACCCTGAAAGTCTCGGGGTGATTCGTCAAGCGGGGGCCGAGACAGAAAGGGGGTCCCAAAACGCGTTTTCCCCATGCATTTTCCCATAGGACATTTAGTCGAAGGTACAGCCCGAACTGCTGAACAGAATTACTTGAAATTTGGCAGAGAGGTAGTCCTCAGGTCAGGGAAGTGCCTTTTGCATGTGTGGAGTCAATCTGTTCAGTAGTTTCTGAGAAAATTGCAGTTAAGAGCACATACATATCTATAGCCGCGCACGGTGCGCTCACCGTGCACGCACCCTAACGTGCACGAGCGTAATTCTGATTGGTGGTTACATGTCAGTCAATGTTCGAATCGGTCGAAATCAGAAAGTGTCGGCCGCCATTTTGTTTGTTGTGGATGCGAGAGAAAAGAGAGGTGGCGAACGTGAAAAGGGGGCAGGGTAGAGAGTTCCTGATCCCCTAGCCTTTGTCAGGGGGTCCCCGCACCGGTTGCACACGGTGAAAAATAAAAGAGAAAAAAAAATAACATAACTTAGCATTTAAAAAAACGTACAAATTCACTTAAAAAACCATAGGTTTCACGCATGTTATAGTTAGGTGGACATTTCACTTGAAAAAAAACAATGTAATATGTGACGTCATCAGTAGTGCATTGCGGGCGCGCGAGTTATAGTTAGCTGAACTAACTATAACGGGGGAATTTCATTGGTTTTTTACGAGTGAAATGTTCAGCTAACTATAACATGTGTGAAACCTTTGGTTTTTTCATTGAATTTCTAAGGTTTTTTAAATGCTAATTCCTAACTATAACGTGTGTGAAACCCATGGTTTTTTCAGTGAATTTGCAAGGTTTTTTAAATGCTAATTCCTAACTATAACGTGAGTGAAACCCATGGTTTTTTCAGTGAATTTGCAAGGTTTTTTAAATGGTATTTTTTTTTTTTTCTTCTTTTTTTTTACATATTTTTATTTTAATTGTCTATCCTTTTTTAAAGACTATGGTTAAATTTTAAAAATTCTACAATATGTTTATATTTTACATTTTTTTTAAAATAAACAGGTAAAATTTATTAGCAATACATTTTTTTTTTTTTTTTTTTTTTTTACCGTGCGCGTACCGTAAGCGCACGTCGCGCCGTAATTACGCTAGTTTTCTACGCTCGCTGTTTGCGTTCTTTTACGCAATTTGCGTAGACGCACGTCACGCGCGCATAGCGCGTAACGCGTACGCTGCACGCGCACGTTACGCGGAAGTGAAGGGGCGTGCCAGTTTTGCGCATGTGCGCGTGAGCGTGTCTTTTTTACGCGCATGCGTACTTTTTGCCGTAAGCGCACCGTAAGCGTATCGTAAGCGTACGGTAGGTCATGTGATCATGAAACACAACTTTTGATTGGTTGAAACTACTTTCAGTTCTAGAACTCTCCTACACCACACCCATTCCCCTCATTTCTGCTTGTGATCCCTTAGGAGAAGGAGCTGGGTTGTCTTTGTGATACGATGGCAGAACAGCAGAGCTCTTCTGAGAGTGAGGCTAGCAGCACAACCTTGAGGCAGAGAGCGAGGAAACAAAAGACCTCTTATGTATGGGACTATTTTACTTTTCCAGAAGGCCAGCAAAAGGTAAATGCACCCTTAGTGACTTGTAAGCTGTGTAAGCGTGTACTTTCAAGAGGGAATCCTGACAGGAAGTATTCCTTTGGGAATCATACCATGATGAGACACCTTAAGGATGTACACAGAAGGACACATGCTCGACTTACTGGAGGTAACCCTTCAGTAAATCAACCAAGCACATCCACAGCAGCTCAGCCTGGACCATCATCTGCAGGGCCGAGTCCTTCTTCTGCAGGTCAGGTGAGCCCTTCATCTGTGGGGGGAGCATCTCCTTTTTCTGGCCCTCTGGAAATTAACCCTCGGTTTCTGGGGCTTTAGGACGTCTCCCCATAGCCTCATCCGCCATCACTTGTACCTCATCTCTTGGGACCATTATCTCCTTCTCCATTATGCAACCATTGTTCACTTCGTAAGCACGACCTCTGGTGTCAACTGCATGCAGCAAACTATTACTTTGAAAATAACTCTCTTCATTAAAAAAAGGTTCACTACTTGAACTATGCATCCATTTTCTTAAAAACACTTTAGAAAAGTTTGTTCTGTTCACTACTCTTTTCCTTTTGCTATGTGATTTCAATACATTAACCATTTTGTCTAATGTACGCATCCTATTCAAAATTAAAATGAATAGTTTTCTTTTTAATTCTAATGCCTTTGCTGCAATGGCTTCAATTTCTTTTTTTCTCCTATAAGACTTAGCCTTTTGCTTATATTTCTTCACATCCTTTATCAAATTGGACATAACTCTTCTCTGAAACATTTTTCTACGTATCTCTTTAAACGCTGTTTTTCTGTTTAAGTTAATCTTTTCAGTTGCAGAAGGTATATTTGCATTAACTAAATTCTCAATTTTTTCCTGCCCTTTTCTATTGAAAACATTCTTTCCAGTACAGACATTTTGTACATTTTTCCTTTTTTTGAATATTTTCTTTAGAAAAATTTTTGTCTGCTTACCAGAAGATTTTTTCTTTTTCCCAACATGAGCATCTTCAACTAACTTAGGTCCTCCAGTTTTCTTCAAATATAGGTTTTTTTGTGGTCTTTTTTTACTCTGGATTTTGTAGGCATCTTAAATTTTGTTCACTGCTCTTCAGCAATACCTGAAAAAAACTAAAAAAAAATTCCTTTTTTTTATTTAAATATATTACTACATTTGTTTTCACATTAGTCACAAAACGAAATTTCTTTGCCAATTTGAAAGCACACTTACTACTCTTTTTTTTGGCAAGTGATAATCACTTTTACAGACTGACACATTATGAATCCACTTTTCAGATTTTTTAAAAAGCACATGTCCAAACTGCTTTTTCAGACCAGCACCATTTGTAACCTGGGTGACTGCCTACACTCCAGCAAGGGCAACCAGCCTTAGTGATGCTGAATGTATTTGCATTACTGACTAAAACCTCAAACCCCACTCGCTTGTGAATACTGTGCATGATTCCACATGGTAACCAGCTGGGTGTGTGCTAAGAGTCTGCTTCTGCACCAAAAAATGGCTCCCCCTTTCCATCTAATGCAACTGTGAAATCACCAGAGCAATACGCAATAAATCTCTGCCTGTAATTTCTCTTTGCACACAGAGTCATGTTTTCACATTAGTCACAAAACGAAATTTCTTTGCCAATTTGAAAGCACACTTACTACTCTTTTTTTTGGCAAGTGATAATCACTTTTACAGACTGACACATTATGAATCCACTTTTCAGATTTATTAAAAAGCACATGTCCAAACTGCTTTTTCAGACCAGCACCATTTGTAACCTGGGTGACTGCCTACACTCCAGCAAGGGCAACCAGCCTTAGTGATGCTGAATGTATTTGCATTACTGACTAAAACCTCAAACCCCACTCGCTTGTGAATACTGTGCATGATTCCACATGTTAACCAGCTGGGTGTGTGCTAAGAGTCTGCTTCTGCACCAAAAAATGGCTCCCCTTTCCATCTAATGCAACTGTGAAATCACCAGAGCAATGCGCAATAAATCTCTGCCTGTAATTTCTCTTTGCACACAGAGTCATGTTTTCACATTAGTCACAAAACGAAATTTCTTTGCCAATTTGAAAGCACACTTACTACTCTTTTTTTTGGCAAGTGATAATCACTTTTACAGACTGACACATTATGAATCCACTTTTCAGATTTATTAAAAAGCACATGTCCAAACTGCTTTTTCAGACCAGCACCATTTGTAACCTGGGTGACTGCCTACACTCCAGCAAGGGCAACCAGCCTTAGTGATGCTGAATGTATTTGCATTACTGACTAAAACCTCAAACCCCACTCGCTTGTGAATACTGTGCATGATTCCACATGGTAACCAGCTGGGTGTGTGCTAAGAGTCTGCTTCTGCACCAAAAAATGGCTCCCCCTTTCCATCTAATGCAACTGTGAAATCACCAGAGCAATACGCAATAAATCTCTGCCTGTAATTTCTCTTTGCACACAGAGTCATGTTTTCACATTAGTCACAAAACGAAATTTCTTTGCCAATTTGAAAGCACACTTACTAGTCTTTTTTTTGGCAAGTGATAATCACTTTTACAGACTGACACATTATGAATCCACTTTTCAGATTTATTAAAAAGCACATGTCCAAACTGCTTTTTCAGACCAGCACCATTTGTAACCTGGGTGACTGCCTACACTCCAGCAAGGGCAACCAGCCTTAGTGATGCTGAATGTATTTGCATTACTGACTAAAACCTCAAACCCCACTCGCTTGTGAATACTGTGCATGATTCCACATGTTAACCAGCTGGGTGTGTGCTAAGAGTCTGCTTCTGCACCAAAAAATGGCTCCCCTTTCCATCTAATGCAACTGTGAAATCACCAGAGCAATGCGCAATAAATCTCTGCCTGTAATTTCTCTTTGCACACAGAGTCATGTTTTCACATTAGTCACAAAACGAAATTTCTTTGCCAATTTGAAAGCACACTTACTACTCTTTTTTTTGGCAAGTGATAATCACTTTTACAGACTGACACATTATGAATCCACTTTTCAGATTTATTAAAAAGCACATGTCCAAACTGCTTTTTCAGACCAGCACCATTTGTAACCTGGGTGACTGCCTACACTCCAGCAAGGGCAACCAGCCTTAGTGATGCTGAATGTATTTGCATTACTGACTAAAACCTCAAACCCCACTCGCTTGTGAATACTGTGCATGATTCCACATGGTAACCAGCTGGGTGTGTGCTAAGAGTCTGCTTCTGCACCAAAAAATGGCTCCCCCTTTCCTTCTAATGCAACTGTGAAATCACCAGAGCAATACGCAATAAATCTCTGCCTGTAATTTCTCTTTGCACACAGAGTCATGTTTTCACATTAGTCACAAAACGAAATTTCTTTGCCAATTTGAAAGCACACTTACTACTCTTTTTTTTGGCAAGTGATAATCACTTTTACAGACTGACACATTATGAATCCACTTTTCAGATTTATTAAAAAGCACATGTCCAAACTGCTTTTTCACACCAGTACCATGTGTAACCTGGGTGACTGCCTACACTCCAGCAAGGGCAACCAGCCTTAGTGATGCTGAATGTATTTGCATTACTGACTGAAACCTCAAACCCCACTCGCTTGTGAATACTGTGCATGATTCCACATGGTAACCAGCTGGGTGTGTGCTAAGAGTCTGCTTCTGCACCAAAAAATGGCTCCCCCTTTCCTTCTAATGCAACTGTGAAATCACCAGAGCAATACGCAATACATCTCTGCCTGTAATTTCTCTTTGCACACAGAGTCATGTTTTCACATTAGTCACAAAACGAAATTTCTTTGCCAATTTGAAAGCACACTTACTACTCTTTTTTTTGGCAAGTGATAATCACTTTTACAGACTGACACATTATGAATCCACTTTTCAGATTTTTTAAAAAGCACATGTCCAAACTGCTTTTTCACACCAGTACCATTTGTAACCTGGGTGACTGCCTACACTCCAGCAAGGGCAACCAGCCTTAGTGATGCTGAATGTATTTGCATTACTGACTGAAACCTCAAACCCCACTCGCTTGTGAATACTGTGCATGATTCCACATGGTAACCAGCTGGGTGTGTGCTAAGAGTCTGCTTCTGCACCAAAAAATGGCTCCCCCTTTCCATCTAATGCAACTGTGAAATCACCAGAGCAATGCGCAATAAATCTCTGCCTGTAATTTCTCTTTGCACACAGAGTCATGTTTTCACATTAGTCACAAAACGAAATTTCTTTGCCAATTTGAAAGCACACTTACTACTCTTTTTTTTGGCAAGTGATAATCACTTTTACAGACTGACACATTATGAATCCACTTTTCAGATTTTTTAAAAAGCACATGTCCAAACTGCTTTTTCAGACCAGCACCATTTGTAACCTGGGTGACTGCCTACACTCCAGCAAGGGCAACCAGCCTTAGTGATGCTAAATGTATTTGCATTACTGAGTCCAACCTCAAACCCTTAAACTATTCTTTTTTTATACCAGTACACCTTAATTTATCGTGAAAACATAGTCCATATTATTTTACATGTTCCTCACATTTAAATTTCTCCCAAAACAGAAAATAATAAACACAACTTCAACAAAAAGAATTCCAATTCTATTATTCATTTCTTAATTTACCATATACATCCCCTCTCAAACTCTTAACTCACCTTTAAAATTAGTTAGTTGTGAAAGAAATGTGGCACTCAAACAGCAGATTATCAGAGCCAGGATCTCTGTTCTTTACACCTCTCTCCTTTCAGCAGAACCAGATAATGGCAAACTTTCCCTCTCTTTTTCCACACTTATACATGTTAATTTCAAATCTCAGTGCTTCCCCCTTTTTTTCAAATGTAATCACACATTTCTATTGGTTGAAAACCAACCCTTTTCCAAAAGTACCCTTCCCCCAACTTGACTTCTGCCTAGTACCCTTCCCCCAACTTGACTTCTGCCTGCTACCATAGCAACAGCTCATGGAACACTGCTGTGTGGAGTTAGGTCAGAAGTTCGCCAAACAATGTTTCAATTCCACAGAGCAAGAGTGCTTGACTTTTCAAACCTAACAGCAAATCCATAGTACTGTTCTTTGGTAACACATTTTTCTGTACCAATACAAAACATGCTTCTATAAATTTACACATACAGCCTAGTTTTTATTCTAGAATGGTATGAAACAGCCAATCAGTTCTTTTTTTATGAAAAAAATATGTATGCCTCCATTTCCAAACTGTCTTTCATTTCTTTTTACCATTCTACTGAAATACACCTCCTGAGTGCACCCCGATCTCCTTGAAAGATGTTCACAGTGTGGATTGTAGGGCACAGCTATGTCTTCTGGAGTGAAAAGTACGCAGAGAAAACAGGTATGGTGAGAGACCTTGCTTTGCCAAATGTAGACATTAAATGGATTGGTCAGAGAGGGTTAAAGTGGCACCAATTGATGCCATTGGTGAAATCCTTCATGCAAAACCAACACCCTGACCTCATAATAGTGCACTGTGGTGGCAATGACCTAGGCACTTTGACTGGGGTAGGTCTGGAAATGCTTATGAATGACACCTTTGCACAACTGTTTTCACTTTTCCCTAAAACTGCCTTTGTGTTTTCTAACATATGCCAAAGGCAAAAATGGAACTGGTCCAATCTTTTCTGTCCACAGATTGACAAAGCAAGAAAGCACGTCAACAAATCTGTTTCTGCTTTCCTCCGTGACTATGGTATGGGATCCATTTACCACAACAACTTGCGTTACGACATGCAAAGACATTTATAGAGGAGATGGTGTGCACTTCAATGATGAAGGGAACAGAGTCTTCCTCTTGAACCTTAGACTCTGCATCGGTACTTACTTGTAGGTACCACTAAAAAATAACTTCATAAACACAACGGCTCTTTTTAGAGCCCCCTAATATCTAAACTCTCAAATCTGCATTTCATTTCTTTTTTTTTTTTTTTTTTACCGTACGCTTACCGTACGCGTACCCCGTGATTTTTTTTTAAATCAATAAATGTTTCCTTTGTACTTTTCTGTCCTTCTTTGATCCCCTCACAAATGTTAGGGGGTCTGTAACTCTCCTCCTTGCCCCCTTTTCTTGTTATCACTCTTTTTTTTCTGAGTGAAACACACGAAATGGCGGCCGCCGCTTCCTGGTTTCGGCCGATTCGAATGTTTACTAAGATCTAAGAGCCAATCAGAATCGCGCTCGCGCACGCCACCGTACGCGTACGGTAAGCGTACCGTAAGCGTACCGTAAGCTGGCTCAGATATATATATTGATTTAAAGGCTATTTTCTCTGAACCTACTGAACAGATTTACACCAAACCTACAAAAGGCACTTCCTTGACCTGAGGACTACCTCTCTGCCAAATTTCAAGTAATTCTGTTCAGCCGTTCGGGCTGTAGCCCTGTCTAAAGGTCCTATGGAAAAATGCATGGGAAAAACGCGTTTTGGGACCCCCCTTTTATCTCAGCCCCCGCTTGATGAATCCCCCTGAGACTTTCAGGAAAGGAGCGGAGCGTAGCGCCCCACCTATTTTGAAAAATTCGCGAGGATTCGTCGACCGGCGCCAAAGTTATTCAAAATAGAATGTTGCGGATTTCCTATGGAAACGTGGTCCTAACTATAACTACCTACTGGCGACCGCCAGTAGGTAATGTATATATATATATATATATACCAGGAATAGCTTCAAACGTCCTTTGGCAGAAGGTGATAAAGCAGAAGAACGGCACACCAGGAGAATGTACAAAGTTTTATTGTACACAAAAGGCAAGACCTTGCTTTTTGTGTACATTAAAACTTTGTACATTCTCCTGGTGTGCCGTTCTTCTGCTTTATCACCTTCTGCCGAAGGACATTTGAAGCTATTCCTGGTATATATCACGGTTGCTGTAACCGCCGAACCGGCACTAACATCGTGGGACTGGTGAGCCACTAAGCACAGCAGTTTCTGGATATATATATATATATATATATATATATATATATATATATATATATATAAAAATATATATATATATATATATATATATATATATATATAGTGAAAAAAACATAGGTTTCACACATGTTATAGTTAGCTGGACATTTTACTGATAAAAAAACAATGAAATTCCCCCGTTATAGTTAGTGCAGGCAACTATAACTCACGCGACCGCAATCCTCTGCTGATGCTAATACTGTATTTAGACAATTATTTGCCCATGTCTTCTTCCATTAAATTTTAGCTATACATATATTACAAATATTTTTTTTTCATAAAGACACATATGTCATCAGCAGAGGATTGCGGTCGCGTGAGTTATAGTTGCCTGCACTAACTATAACGGGGGAATTTCATTGGTTTTTTATCAGTAAAATGGCCAGCTAACTATAACATGTGTGAAACCTATGGTTTTTTCACTGAATTTGCAAGGTTTTTTAAATGCTAATTCCTAACTATAACGTGTGTGAAACCTATGTTTTTTTTCAGTGAATTTGTACGTTTTTTAAAATGCTAAGTTACTTTACGCCATTCGTGGTGTGCGCGCCCACTTTACGCAGTTAGTGCCGTGCACGCACGGTGGGCACGCGGTGCGCTACGCGCACGGCGTGCCCACGTTACGCTGGATGGGCCATGTACGCACGATGCGCTTCGCGTACCATGCGCACATGGAGGACATATTATGCGCTTCGTTGTGAAAGGTAAGCTTTTATATTTTCATATTAATGTTATGCCATGCACAAATGGTGCACGTCGGGCACCATTGGCACACGGGGTGGGGATAGTGTGGATACATTTTTTTTTTAATATAATTTTTACCGTACACGTACGGTAAGCGTAATCGGCGATTTTTCGAATAAAATTAAAAATGAATTTTTGGCCTCGGGGGTTGTTTGGGGACACATTCATCAAGGCTAGGTGGTTAGGAGCTGTCTAAACAGTCCATTTACATGTTGTTTGCCTTTGTTTTTCCTCCCCCCCTCAGAGTGCGAGAGAGAAAATGGCGGCCGCCGCTTCCTGGTTTCGAACGATTCGAATGTTTACTAAGATCTAACAGCCAATCAGAATCGCGCTCGCGCACGGCACCGTACGCGTATGGTAAGCTTACCGTAAGCGCACGGTAAGCGCACCGTAAGCTGGCTCAGATATATATATTGATTGAAATGCTATTTTCTCAGGAACTACTGAACAGATTTACACCAGACCTACAAAAGGCACTTCCTTGACCTGAGGACTACCTCTCTGCCAAATTTCAAGTAACTCTGTTCAGCCGTTCGGGCTGTAGCTGTGTCTAAAGGTCCTATGGAAAAATGCATGGGAAAAACTCGTTTTGGGACCCCCCTTTTTTCTCAGCCCCCGCTTGACGAATCCCCCCGAGACTTTCAGGGTAGGAGCGGAGCCTATTTTGAAAATTTCGCGAGGATTCTTCGACCGGCGCCAAATTATTCCAAATAGAATGTTGCGGATTTCCTATGGTAAGAGGGTCTTAACTATAACTACCTACTGGCGACCGCCAGTAGGTAATATATATATATATATATATATATATAAAAAAAACTTAGGATTGAGGTACATTAGACCTACAAATTTTCATTTAAAAAAGCTTTGAAATTCACTGAAAAAACCATAGGTTTCAGGCACGTTATAGTTAGAAATTAGCATATAAAAAACCATAGAAATTCACTGAAAAAACATAGGTTTCAGGAACGTTATAATTAGTTGGACATTTCACTTGTATAAAACCATAGAAATTCCCCCGTTATAGTTAGTTCAGCTAACTATAACTCGTGCCCCCGCAATGCACTGCTGATGACGGCACATATTACATCATTCATGACATGGTCAGTGACATCACTGATGACATCACTGATGACATGTCAAATGACATCACTGATGACATTATCCACGTGAAAATGTGATGCACCTCCTCCCACCTGAATAGAAACCTTTGATATACCCACTCTAAAATACAGACTACCATTTTCAAAAAAATAGACACATCAATACCAGTTACTAAATACACACTGACTGATTCCTAGGTCTACACACACATCAACTCATTCACCCATACAGTTACTCACACATGCAGTCACTCATCAATATAACACTATCATATGCACTAATACACCTATACAGACACTCACATACTGCCACATATCCAGAGTTACTCACACACCTAGTCAGTCTAGCAAAGAATCAATCATACTTCCATTTACTCACCTATACAGTTATACATACACCACCTCACTTATTCATACAGATACTAACACATAATTACTCTCCTATAGACTCACTGATACAAATACACACTCATCCATGCAGCCACTCTCACAATTACTGACTCTCACATATAGGTATTTATTTATATACACCATCACTCACATATACTGCCTTTTACATATGTAGTTACTTGCACATGTACCACTGAGACATCCATTCACTCACCAACACACCCTACACACACTCACCCACCCATACAGCTGTTTCCACATGCACTTTTGAACCCATACACCCAGTGAATCAACCACTCACACATCTACCCACCGAGTCACACACCTCCCACCCACCCACACTCACACTCAGGCAGCCATACAAATACTCAGGCAAGCAATCAATAACCCATATAGACACTCATGCAACTACTCACCAACCCATGCAGCAGCTTACACAACAACATACAGACTGATACAGACTTTCACTCAGTTTATTCACTAACCCATGCATTCAGTGAGACACATTTAATCACTCACTTATACAGTCAGTCACGTACCTACTAAATCCTCCATACAGACATGTATACACCCACTCATTCTTCAATACAGCTTGGCATATATATAAAACAAATGTCAACTTTACTGAAACACACAGTCAATGGATGATGGCATCAGTGATGTCATTTGACATGTCATCAGTGATGTCACTGACCATGTCATGAATGATGTAATATGTGACATCATCAGCAGTGCATTGCAGGGGCGCGAGTTATAGTTAGCTGAACTAACTATAACGCCGGAATTTCTATGGTTTTATTCAAGCGAAATGTCCAACTAACTATACCATTCCTGAAACCTATGTTTTTTTCAGTGAATATATATATAATTACCTACTGGCGGTCGCCAGTAGGTAGTTATAGTTAGGACCACGTTTCCATAGGAAATCCGCAACATTCTATTTTGAATAACTTTGGCGCCGGTCGACGAATCCTCGCGAATTTTTCAAAATAGGTGGGGCGCTACGCTCCGCTCCTACCCTGAAAGTCTCGCGGGGATTCGTCAAGCGGGGGCTGAGATAAAAGGGAGGTCCCAAAACGCGTTTTTCCCATGCATTTTTCCATAGGACCTTTAGACAGGGCTACAGCCCGAACGGCTGAACAGAATTACTAGAAATTTGGCAGAGAGGTAGTCCTCAGGTCAAGGAAGTGCCTTTTGTAGGTTTGGTGTAAATCTGTTCAGTAGATTCTGAGAAAATAGCCTTTAAATCAATATATATATCTGAGCCAGCTTACGGTGCGCTTACGGTACGCTTACCGTACGCGTACGGTGGCGTGCGCGAGCGCGATTCTGATTGGCTCTTAGATCTTAGTAAACATTCGAATCGGCCGAAACCAGGAAGCGGCGGCCGCCATTTTCTCTCTCGCACTGAGAGTGATGTTTAAAATATAAAGCACAAAAACATGTAAAGGGGCTGTTTAGACAGCTCCTACACACATAGCCATGTTGAGGGAGTCCCCAAAGATCCCCCAAGGCCAAAAACGGAATTTTTATTTTTTCGCTAATTTCGCCGATTACGCTTACCGTACGCGTACGGTAAATTTTTTAAAAAAAAATAATAATTATCCTCATTCTCCCCACCCCGTGTGCAATTGGTGCCCGCAGGTCACCAATTGTGCATGGCTTATTCGAGATAAGATAAACTAAAATATATAAAAAAAAAATAATAAAAAAAAAAATTATCCACACTCTCTCCACCCCGTGTGCAAATGGTGCCCTAAGGGCACCATTTGTGCATGGCTTATAACATATACGAAAAATTACAATATTACCTTTCAAAACGAAGTGCATCATATGTCCTCCATGTGCGCACGGTGCGCGAAGCACCGCGTGCTCACTGTGCGGGCACGGTGCGCGAAGCGCACCGTGCGCGCACGGAACGAACTGCGTTAAGTGGGCGCGCACGCCACGAATGGCGTAAAGTAACTTAGCATTTAAAAAACCGTACAAATTCACTGAAAAAACCATAGGTTTCACACACGTTATAGTTAGGAATTAGCATTTAAAAAACCTTGCAAATTCACTGAAAAAACCATAGGTTTCACACATGTTATAGTTAGCTGAAATTTTACTGATAAAAAACCAATGAAATTCCCCCGTTATAGTTAGTGCAGGCAACTATAACTCACGCGACCGCAATCTTCTGCTGATGACATATGTGTCTTTATGAAAAAAAAATATTTGTAATATATGTATAGCTAAAAATGTATGGAAGAAGACATGGGCAAATAAGTGTCTAAATACAGTATTAGCATCAGCAGAGGATTGCGGTCGCGTGAGTTATAGTTGCCTGCACTAACTATGACGGGGGAATTTCATTGGTTTTTTATCAGTAAAATTTCCACTAACTATAACATGTGTGAAACCTATGGTTTTTTCAGTGAATATATATATATATATATATATATATATATATATATATATATATATATATATATATATATCACATTACCAGTTATAGTTACAACCTAGTTTCCATCGGAAAAGCATTTTTTGGTTTGCTAATAACTTTGGCGTTGTTTGACGAATCTTCGTGAAGTTCTCCCCCCAAAAAATCTATCCAGGTCAACTCCTATCCTGAAAGTTTTGTGTTATTCGTCAAGTGGGGGCTGTGAAAAAAGGGGGGTCATAAAAAGAGTTTTCCCCATGTTAATTTCCAAAGGAAATTTTGCGACGAGCTACAGCCCGAACTGCTGAACGGAATTACCCCAAATTTGGCGGAAAGACAGAGCTTGGTTCAGAAAGCGACCTTTTTTTAAATGGTGTAAATTCGTTTAGTTTTTGAGAAATTCAAAGAAAAATAGTCAAAAAATCAATTTCCCATAGGAAATTTTATGCAAGGCTAGAGCCGAAACTACTGAACAGAATTACCCCAAATTTGGCAAAAAGGTAGTGCTTGGATCAGAAAGCGACCTTTTTTTAAATGGTATAAATCCGTTCAGTAGTTGCTGAGAAATTAGAAAAATAAACGTTTTGATATCTGGGCGGTGCCTACGTCCTGTGCACAAGCTTCACTGTGATTGGCTGTCAACACTCCAAACCAGGAAGTGTTGGCAGCCATCTTGTGACTCGGTAGAAGCGAGTCACCAGAAAATAGAGAAACAAAGGTATAAAACAAGAGAAAGGGGCAGGGTAGAAACACCCTGACCCCATAGGCCTGCTCAGGGGGTCCTAGAAGGACCCTCAGGGCCAAAGAAAGCATTTAAAATAAATATTGGTGGAATTTGCGCTGGGGTATTTTAATGAGACCCCGGGATGGGCTAGGTCCCGGTGGCATTTAAAAAAAAATAATAGCGGGGGCTCGCTGGGGCTGCGGGGGCCCACTGGGGTCCCTGCAGACCTGGGGCTTCACTCATGTTGGGAGGCGGGTTGCGCGGCTCCCCTCCTGGAGCCCTCCATGTGCTTATAACTTTGGCATTGTTTCACGAATCTTTACTAAATTTCCCAGAAAGATTCTCTTTTTTGATCAGCTCGTATCTTGAAAGTTTAGGGGTGTATTGAGGACATACAAGGTTGATTGTTGATTGAAAGCAAGTTTATTGCGAGATATTTGCACTCACGACCGGAGCCACTCAGCTGTGAAGACATATATTACAGGGTGACTGGTCAAAGGGGGGGCTGAGAAAAAAGGGGGGGCTGAAAAAGTGATATCTCAATGCATTTTCCATAAGAAACTTTAGACAAGGCGACAGGTCAAACTGCTGAACAGAATTATGCCAAATTCGGCAGGGAGAAAGGTCTTGGTCCAGAAAGTATGCTTTTGTTGAAATGGTGTAAATACGTTCAGTAGTTTTGAGATATTAAAGGAAACAAAGATATATATATATCTGGACGGTGCCTAACTCCCAAGCATGAGCTTGCCTCTGATTGGCTGCTAGCGCACTTCAAACCAGGAAGTGTTAGCAGCCATCTTGTGCCTCGCATCAAGTGAAAATATAAAAGAAATGTCCCGGGGGCAATTTAATATACCGGAGCTCTGTCTGTGCGAGATACCTCTTTCAAGCTGCGCCTCCCTACATCAGCAGGTAACGCACACTTTTCCCTCAGCAACAGCATACCTACAACAACATTCTTATGCCCGCAAGTCTCACTCTGTGTTGTATTGTCAGCTCACAGTTCTTCGGGTGTGAGTTCTCTGGCCCACAGTTGTATCTGTGAAGCCAAGACTGGAAATATACAGCAGGTCTCTCTCTGCGAGATACCCCGTTCATGCTCCCTCTCCCCACATCACTGTTGCTCAGCTATCCCTTTGGAAGCCGACGGCCCGCACCTTTCCCTATACCAGTTGGCCCTCAGGTGTTCCTCTGCGAGCTGGCCCACAGCTTTCCCTTTGTGAACTGACGGGCCACGGTTCTCCCTCTATGAGCCTGCCAGTCTGCTCGCAGCTCTTTATCTATGAGCCAGCCCGCCGGCTCGTAAGTCTCTGAGAACAGATGCAATGGAAGCAACGATCATGCAGGTCAGACACCCAACACTGCTCCGACATCCCCTAGCAGGAGCTCATTGTACACCATCCCCCTCACCCTCATTACCCACAAACAAATGTGACAGTCACGTTAGGTTGCAGAAATAAGAATCTTAGCCATGTATGGATTTACATATAAAACATTTTATTAAAACAAAACAACAACAAATAAAACTATACACAGCCATGTCGTGTCATTGCTGGACCATTTGTGAATCACAGCCTGCAAGACAAAAAGAAAGATAAGATGGTGCGTCATGCATCCAGCAAAGGAGAAAGTGAAAGAGAGAAAGCGTTAAGGAGAGAGAGAGAAACAAATAAAGAGTGACAGAGAGGGGAAGACAAAGAAAAATTGAGAGAGAGAAAGAGTGAGATACATGGAAGAGAGAAAGAGAGAAACAGTGTGAGAGAGTGGAAAAGAGAGAGAAAGAGTGAGACAGAAAGAGTGAGAGAGAGGAAGAGAGACAGAAAGAGTGAGAGAGAGGAGAGAAAGAGTGAGAGAGAGGAAGACAGAGAAAGAGAGAAAGAGTGGGAGAGAGAAAGAGAGAAAGAGTAAGATACAAGGGAAAGAGAGAGAGAAACAGTGTGAGAGAGAGAAGAAGAGAGAGAAAGAAAGAATGAGAGAGTGGAAGAGACAGAGAAAGAGAGAAAGTGTGAGAGAGAAAAATGAAGAGATGGAGAGGGAGAGGGAGTGTTGACACTGGAGAAAATCTTCGCAGCTCACCTTTGTGCCACCGGTGTGTCTCCAACCATGTGCCGGGACATAGTGCACCCTCAAGTTTAGTCATCTGAAAGATAGTATAGAATTAGTAAGTGCAGAGTACATACAACTGCATACGCCTAATTCTCTATTTCGTCAATGGGTGATGGAGACCCAACATAAAATAAAACAAGCGCTGACATGAAAGGAATACCTTATAACCTATAGAGAGAAATTATTTTTAAATATAACATTAAATGTGTTTTAGCTGGTCACACTCAGGCTGCTGCAGCCCATCCACTCCTACTGCTCGGAGGTGTCTGTGCGCTCTTGTGCGCCCAGGCTGCTGCACACTATCCACTCCCACCACCTAGAGGTGACTGCCTTTTGCTGAGGAAATAAGCCTCTCTGCTCACCTTCCGCCACCAGTGTTTGTGTAAGAGGGTGCACCACGTGTCGAAGCAACTTTCTGAGGCGTTGTCAGGATGGCTACACATCATCGCAGGTTGTACACGCATTCAGTTGTGGTGGTGTTGGGGGGACGTCGATTCGTGAATCACAGCCTGTTAGATAAAAAACAAGATATGATTGTGCGTCATGTGTCCATCAAAGGAGAGAGAAAGAGAGAGAGAGAGAGAGAAAGAAAAGAGAGAGGACGACAGAGAGAACAAGAAAGAAAGAGAGAAAGAGAGAAAGAGAGAAACAGTGGGAGTGAGAGGAAGAGAGAGAAAAAGAAAGAAAGAGTGAGAGGAAGACAAAGAGAAAGAGTGAGAGAGACGAAGAGAGAGAGAAACAGTGAGAGAGAGGAAGAGAGAGAGAGAAAGAGTGAGAGTGAGGAAGAGAGAGAGAGAAAGAGTGAGAGAGAGGAAGACAGAGAAAGAGAGAAAGAGAGAGAGAGGAAGAGACAGAGAAAGACAGAAATAGTGTAAGAGAGAGAAAGGAAGAGATAGAGAGTGAGAGAGAGAGAGAAAGAGTGTGAGAGAGAGGAAGAGAGAGAGAGAAAGAGTGAGAGAGAGGAAGAGAGAGAAAGAAAGAATGAGAGAGAGGAAGAGACAGAGAAAGACAGAAATAGTATAAGAGAGAAAGGAAGAGATAGAGAGTGGGAGAGAGAGAGAAAGAGTGTGAGTGACAGAAAGGAAGAGATTGAGAGGGAGCGTGAGAGTTGACACTGTGGAGAAAATCCTCACAGCTCACCTTTCTGCCACCGGCGTGTGTCGAAGAGAGTCCACCACGTGCCGAACAAACCTACTCACCCATTGTGTACACGCGGTGCAGCAGAACTCACAATTCAGTTTGAGTGTTGATTGAAGGATGGCCACGCATCATCGTAGGTCTCCTAGACAAAAAGCAAGATAAGATTGTGCGTCATTCATCTATCAAAGGAGAGAGAAAGAGAGATAGAGAGAGCAAGAAAGAGTGTGAGGAAGACAGAGAGAGAAAGAAAGAAAGAGTGAGAGGAATACAGAGAGAAAGAGAGAAACAGTGAGAGGAAGAGGAAGAGAGAGAGAAAAAGAAAGAAAGAGTGAGAGGAAGACAGCGAGAAAGAGAGAAAGAGTGAGAGAGATGAAGAGAGAGAGAAGCAGTGAGAGAGAGGAAGAGAGAGAGAGAAAGAGTGTGAGAAAAAGGAAGAGAGAGAGAAAGAGAGAAACAGTGTGAGAGGAAGAGATAGAGAAAGAGTGTGAAGGAGAGAAAGGAAGAGATGAAGAGGGACAGTGAGTGCCCATACTGTGGACAAAACCCTCACAGCTCACCTTTATGCCACCGCTGTGTCTCCAACCACGTGCCGGGACCTAGTGGAGCCCTCAAGCTCACACATCTGAAACATAGTACAGAATTAGCAATGGCAGAGTATATACGACTGCGTACGTCTAAATCGCTGTGCTGCCACTGCGCACCCAGGCTGCTGCACCCCATCGACTCCCACCGCCCAGACGTTTTTTCACCGCTTCGCACCCAGGCCTCACTGCTCATCTTTTCGCGGACAGGGCACCCTCTACATCATGCAGCCGCACTCCGCAAGCCTACAAGTCTTACATTTGGAGCTGCGATTTTTCAATGGCAGAGGACATACTAGTGCACCTATCATCATCGCAGGTTGCGCACCCGCTTAGTCCTTGCAGTGCCACTAACTCAGTGACCAGTGAGGCCACGCACGTGGCGGTAGGCCCCCCTGTTCGATGGCTCAGGCCTACATGAGGTGTCCGGACCACCGGGACGGGCCATCACAGTGCATGCGGTGGGACCAACTCTAAAATGGTGTAGAACATGTGTGCCCGGTCTTATTTATTGGTAGGGTCATCTGTCCTGTGACGCATGTGCTGGATGGGTGTGGTGTGGGTGTATACCAGCCGCGAGGGATGGACTGTGGCATAATGACAACTAGACCTGCGACCAGCAGATCACTACAATGAAAATCTTGGCCATGTAGCATTGTTGTCCTTTCCTGTAAGCGTAAGCAGAGTGGGTTGGCCTGGCGTATGCCATTCCTGCGTGAGGCTGAGAAGAATGACCCTGGAGCTATGGGCGTGGCTCCATCGTGAGCTGTATGAGGAATCAACTGATGCAGCACTGTTGCCATATTGGGTTAGATCATGCACAATTGGGCTATATTTTTCCCGGGTGTGCGGTAAAATTTTGGTTTGTTCTAGTTGCCAGATTATAAATATATATACAGCGCTCCAGCAAACTAGTATGTTAAAGCGCTTTATTAGACAAATATTTACCTGTCAGCCTGCTGCAACATCAATTCCAATGCATTCACTGCCTGCTTGACGATGTCCCTGCCCCTCCTTCCTTAAAGTAGAAATATTGGGCTACTTTGGGCTACTATTTGGTTGGCTTTGGGCTAGAGAATGCTGAAAAAATCTGGCAACACTGGCGCGGGTATTCTTGTTGCAGTGCTGCCATCACCCGGGTTGCAAGCGTCAATGTGTCACTCTGTGAGCCAAGTTCCACAACATGGCCAACATGGAAGGTACGGGGAATCACTGACACTACATTCATCCATATTTACACACAAGAAAGATGGTGGACATGACACATCTGTGTGGATGTGAGTGTTTATTGCACATTCAGTGGAGTATTGCAGCTGTAGAAATACAGGGCCATGCAAAGTCCAAATTTCAGTTTTTGTGACATTGAGGTCAGCCAATTAGAGACAAGCTCGTTGTCGGAGTTAGGCTGCGCCAACAGATGTCCTTATACAATCACTCTGCCAATCCCCACGCACTTATAAATTCCCTATACACTCTCCTTACAGTACTCTAATCATCCAGTCTCTATGTTCGTACTTGTACAATGACCGAGACAAAGTTACATAACCAAAATTTTCTCCCACTGTCAAAGGTAAGTTGGTTGCATACGCTGTCCAGAGCACAATGTAATGTGGTAGGGCCCAGGGGCAGCATGTTGCATACATAATGAACACACGGACACAGATAGAGAGTGGAACTGGGTACGGGCACGTGCGCTCGACTCATTTTTATTACCAGGGTCACATGCCCAGTGATGCCTGTGCTGGATGCATGTGGGGTGAGTGTAAGCCAGCCCTCTGGGAATGGTTGGTGCTGGCAACAAGTACAACAGTAATCATTGGATTGGACACAGAGATTTAATCATAAACGGTCAATGATTTGTGCTCCACTAACGTTGGGGCACCAGTTGTGAATTAATACACAAAAGATTCTATCGAAAAGGGTCCATGACTTGTGGCACACTGAGGTAGGGGCAACAGATGTGAAATTATACACAAAATATTGTATCATAAAGGGTCCATGAGTTCTGCTGCACTGAGATAGGGGCATTAGAAGCATTCAGCGTGTGCGCAGCCAGCGATGATGCGTGGTCTGGGCGGACCACACTGGGAGCAATGTCTCTTGCTTACTGGACTGCGTCATCTGCAATTGCGACTCAATGTGAATTGTGAGCCCTGCATGCCGCAATGTAGATGGAAAGCAATAGTTAGCACAGACATCGAGGAATGCTTTTTGTCACTTCTTCTTGACAAAATCCGAGGACATAGAGTACAATTCTGTCTGCAATTAATAAATCATGTCTCAATGTAAATTGTGAGCTCTGCTGACTGCAGTGTAGGTAACAAAAGTTGAAATATGTATGGAATACATTGTCGAAATGTGTAGGTTTCGGGGACGTTATAGTTAGTTGCCTACTGGACTCTGAAATTAAATAATCAAGACTGAATTTGAACTGTGAGCTCTGGTGGCCGCAGTGTAGACTGCCATTCAGTGTTCCTTTGGACTTGAAAGATGAATTTGGTGATTGTACTAAAGCTATAATTGATATCAAAAAAGTTCTTGAAGCAAGGATATTAAAAGGATATTATTTAGGTTTCAAAGACATTGTAGTTAGTTGCCTACTGGACTCTGTAATTAATTAATAAAGACTCAATTTTAATTGTGAGCCCTGCTGACCGCAGTGTAGGCCAGAGGCAGCGGTCAGCAAGGGCCCACAGCCACGTGGCATTCAATTGAGCTGCACAGTTATTGGCAATTAAACGTGTGTGCAGCCAGTGATGATAAGTGGTGCACTGAGTTAGTGGCACCTGAAGCTACCAGCATGTGCGGAGCCTGCTATGATGCGTGGTCCGGGCGGGCCGCACTGGTAGCAGTGACTTTTGTCTAATGAATTCTGCCTTAATAAGGCTACGTGGCGATGACTTGTGGTGCAGTGAGTTAGTGGCACCTGAAGCTAACAGCGAGGGCGCACCCTGTGATGATGCGTGGTCCGGGTGGGCCGCACTGCTAGCAATGTCTTTTGTCTAATGAATTCTGCCTCAGTAAGGCCACGTGGCTATAACTTGTGGTGCAGTGAGTTATTGGCACCTGAAGCACTCTGCGTGGGCGCACCCTGCGATGATGCGTGGTCCAGGCGGGCCGCAATGGTAGCAATGTCTTTTGTCTAATGAATTCTGCCTTAATAAGGCTACGTGGCGATGACTTGTGGTGCCGTGTGTTAGTGGCACCTAAAGCACGCAGCGTGTGCGCACCCTGCGATGATAGGTGGTCCGGGCGGGCTGCACTGGTAGCAATGTCCTTTGTCTAATGAATTAATGAATTCTGCCTTAATAAGGCTACGTGGCAATGACTTGTGGTGCAGTGAGTTAGTGGCACCTGAAGCAACCAGCGTGTGCGCAACCTGCTATGATGCGTGGTTCAGGCTGGCCGCACTGGTAGCATTGTCTTTTGTCTAATGAATTCTGCCTCAGTAAGGCCACATGGCAGTGACTTGTGGTGCACTGAGTTAGTGGTACCTCTGGCGCTCAGCGTGTATGCAGCCTGCGATGATGCGTGGTCTGGGCGGGCCGCACTGGAAGCAATGTGTCTTGCCTACTGGACTGTGTCATCTGCAGTCGCGACTCCATCTGAATTGTGAGTCCTGCTGTCCACGGCGTAGATCGAAGGCAGTAGTGTGTACAGACGTAACTCTGCAGTGCTGTGCCGCTGTGTTCGTAGGGGACTTGTGTCGAGGAGGCCCGCGGCCATGGCAGCAGCCACGTGGCAGGGTGAGGGTTGCCGCTCTGGCAGACGCGTTGGCTTTCACACAAGTGAACCACACCCAGATCCCCGGCCTATTTATTCACACTTTTATGCTGGAGTGGGGTACGTTGGACCAGCCAACTGCGCTTCCGCTTACAAGGGACGATGACACAGGTACATGACCGAGATCTTCCCCACTGTCTGAGGTAACATGGTTGCGTCCACTGTCCACAACACTACAAGCACCACCATTTGAGATGTCATCAGTGATGTCATTTGAGATGTCATCAGTGATGTCATCAGTGATGTCACTGACCATGTCATGAATGATGTAATATGTGATGTCATCAGCAGTGCATTGCGGGGGCGTGAGTTATAGTTATCTCAACTAACTATAATGGCCACATTTCTATGGTTTTGTACAAGTGTAATATGCAACTAACTATAACGTCCCTGAAACCTATGGTTTTTTCAGTGACTATATATATACATATATATTACCTACTGGCGGTCGCCAGTAGGTAGTTATAGTTAGGACCCTGTTTCCATAGGAAATCCGCAACATTCTATTTGGAATAACTTTGGCGCCGGTCGACGAATCCTCGCGAAATTTTCAAAATAGGTGGGGCGCTACGCTCCGCTCCTACCCTGAAAGTCTCGGGGGGATTCGTCAAGCAGGGGCCGAGAAAAAAGGGGGGTCCCAAAACGCGTTTTCCCCATGCATTTTTCCATAGGACCTTTAGACACAGCTACAGCCCGAACGGCTGAACAGAATTACTTGAAATTTGGCAGAGAGGTAGCCATAAGGTCAAGGAAGTGCCTTTTGCAGGTCTGGTGTAAATCTGTTCAGTATTTCCTGAGAAAATAGCATTTAAAAGCATATATATATGTGGGCGGAGCCTAACCACACATCTCATCCTGAGATCTGATTGGCTGTCAGCACTTCATCCAAGAAGTGTTGGCAGCCATCTTGGGACCAATATACATGATAGCACCTCATTAAAAAGCATTGCAGTTAATAGAAGGTTTTAAGACTTTAGTTACATTATAAATCATTTGTTGATGGTACCATACTCATTTTAGGAATTGTGGTATGTTCTAAGGTGATTTCACCATGTGAAAAAGCATTCTGCTGGGATATCATGATTGAGAGAAAAATATTTTCTCATGCTTTTACCACAGAGGTTTGGAAGGTGATCTATAGGCTAAACTGAGAGCTTATTTTCTGTAAATTCACATTATCTTTCTCAGTCATGTGAGAATGAAGTCTGACATTCTCAGTAAAACATGTACATCCAACAAGGGCAGAGACTGTCAGTTGATTCCTTTGTGTTCTACTGCAGCTTCCCAGAGTGTTCCAAAGAACTACTAGAGCGCTACCAGTCCTACTTATGATAAACGTATGGCACACCTGAAGCCATCTTGCTTGGATTAAAGTGGTAACTCTTAAAACATTTAATTTAAAAAGGAACAAAATGAGGGGGTTCATTTTTCCATAAAAAGTATGATTAGTGCTGCAGAAAGAAAAATTAGGGCACATTTTGAGTGACTTCTCAAATCCTCTTCTATTTCATTAAAAAATTCTGACATGCAGACTGAAACATGCACTTTCAATACCAGCAGCAGTTTTCCCTGGTGAGCAGTAGCTTTACTACAGTGATCTAATGAGCAAAAAGAGTGCTAACATTCTGAATTTATGGCAAATGTGTGACACATCTGAATGCCTTCTTGATGGAATCAAAGTAAAAAACTGAAAGTATTTCCTACTGAGGAGACTGCAGTAAATGAGGAAATTAGGAAACTTCATAACAAATAAGTCTCCCAAGATGGCCACCAGAGACAAAAGAGCCCAAATGTAGCCCAAATATCACCCAGATGTAGCCCAAGTATAGCCCAATGACAGAATGTCCCAGAATGTTCTTAAAAACAACTAGAGCGCTTACTGTCTTCATTATGACAAAAGTATGGCACACCTGAAGCCATCTTGATTGGAATAAACTGGTAACACTTAAAACATTTAATTTAAAAAGGAACACAATGAGGAGGTTCATTTTGCCATAGAAATTATGATTAATGCTGAAGAAAGAAAATGAGGGCACATTTTGAGTGACTTCTCAAATCCTCTTCTATTTCATTAAAAAATTCTGACATGCAGACTGAAACATGCACTTTTAATACCAGGAGCAGACTTCCATGGTGCAGTAGTTTTACTACAGTGATCTAATGAGCAACTAGAGTGCTAACATTCAGAATTTATGGCAAATGTGTGACATATCTGAATACCTTCATGATGGAATCAAAGTAAAAAACTGAAAGCATTTCCTACTGAGGAGACTGCAGTACATGAGGAAATTAGGAAACTTCATAACAAATAAATCTCCCAAGATGGCCACCGGAGACAAAAGAGCCCAAATGTAGCCCAAAATCACCCAGATGTAGCCCAAATATAGCCCAATGACAGAAGTGTGCAAAACACTTATTATTTTGTGTTTTTGCAGTGTTATATAGTGCAGACTTGTCAGGTATTGGAGTGCTTTACAAGAGCATTGGTTACATCACACAAGAACAAATTCATTTTGGTTGTAGACATGGGGAGACTAAGTGATTTGACCAGAATCACAGAATGTCGAGCTGAAGCAGAAACTGCAACCTGGTTCCCCAGTTGCAAAGTCTGCAGTTCTGGAAGTAAAACCACATCCTCTCCCCTAAGTGCAACATTTAATCAAGTGGTCAACTGGATAAAAAAACATAAAGATAACAAATAATTTAAAAGTGCTTTGTCGCTATTTGAAAACTCTGAAAATATGTCCTTATTTTAGTCTTTTAGAGCACTAACCATAATTTTGATGCCAATAAGACCCTCTCATATATGTAATTTCTAAAGGAAATGCTCTAGGTATTACAGTTTTGATTACATCAAGATGATGTCAGGCGTTCCACACTTTTGTAATAAATATAGAATGTTAGCAATCTAGTTGTTCATTAGGATACTGTTGAGAGGCAGAGGCCAGGGGCACGGACTCTGAAAATTGAAGGCAGGTAGGAGGGTGCAAAGGCAACAATTTAACCACACTGAGCAGGCAGGAAGGGCCGTGGAAGCACAACAGACTATGGAGGGCAGTGGAAAGGGGGGCAGGGGCAACAAACCAACAATATAGGACTTGCAAGAGAGGCTGTTGGAGGGAAGATCTATTACGGGTCAAGGAAGCTAGGGGCGGTCCCCAGATCCCCGGGAGCCACCACAGAACTGAGCAGGAGAGTGAGTCAGGGACAAAAGGGGCACCTTAATTTGAGCCAGGGTGCCTAGGAACGCTTGCTCCAAAAATGAAGAAAACAGACATATGAGACATGGAATTGGAGGCAGAATACAATCGCAGTTTAATGAGAAGATGCAACTTCAAAGAAACCGCAGAATAGAGACATAAAGTACAAAATACAGAATCCAGATAATCATACAGCTGTCATAATATTCTCTGTATCTCAATTAATGTACTGACAGAGAGAGAGAGAAAACACATCTATAAATGCATCATGAGAAACAAGTTACACCAAGGAAAATGTTACCTAGGAACACTCACGTTTACTCTTAGAGCAAGCATTCCTGCAATTACAATAAAAAATCTTTTAAATGCAAAAGTAAAGAGAACAATGGTTAAACATAACATGACATTTCATATAGGTAAAATAGAATAAGATACTTCAAGCAAAGCAGAGCAAGACATTTTAAGCAAAGGAAGACAAGAGCTCCCAGCTCTTGGGGAAAACCTGCACAGCCTGTTAACCTACATACAGACGGCGAGGTAGTCCGTCGATATCTGTGGGTGCTCCCTTTTTATATCATTTTGTGGGCTCCTTTGCACGCTACATCTACCTACGTATGCTACCCAAAAGCTTCGTCTGCAGATTTTACCAGACATTTCGTCATTTACCCACTTAATGCTGACAATGGACTGGGTGAAAAGGTCAGTCTCTCAGGCCAATCGCTTATCGTAAGTTCCATAGAGCAAGCAGAAAATAATGGGTATTGTACGGGAATTCAATATATTCATGTATAAAATCTCCTCAGTTCTCCTAACTTGACGCTCGGCGGTTGCCACTTCCTTAAAAGCGGGAAACCTGCCCAGGAAGCAAGTACCAGTCCAGGATGCAGCCTACTGTATGTCGACAGCTTCAGGGGGATGTTGAACTTTGATACCGAGCACGGAGCACTCGGGTAGGGTGGGGGCTACTAGTTTGGATCAGAAGGCCTCGCAGACCTGCCTTCAGACTGCTATACACTAAAATTGCAGAGCTATGGTCAATTTAACAAAGAGGCCTACATATTGAACAGAAGGGCCTACACAGGGGTTTTATGCTGGCTGAGTGGTAAGGATGTCTCAGGATAATTATATAGCAACACAGGACCCGCTGGTCAATTTAATACGGCCTACAAATGCAGCTGGCAGGGCAAGGACAAGGGTCTCATACTTCAGGTGTGGACAGAACGGGCCAGGGGCCCCCTGTGATACAAAATCTACCCTCCTTCAAGGCTGTGGCAATGTAATAGACCATTGTGGGCAGAAGGAAGAGGCAATGGTAGTACAACCATACATGCCAACAGACCCGATTCAGCCAGGAAACGTCCAATGTTTTTAAGCTCAAATGGGCTTTATTTGATCTGTCTCCTGTCTACAATATCCTCTTTTTCAATGTAACTCAAAGGGGAAAATCAATACCCCAGTTTTTTTTCAAAATCTCCCTCTTACCAAGTTCAAAATGTTCGCAAGTATGGTACATTGGATCATGGAAGGAAATGGGATAGGGACATGGACTTGGATAACAGAGGACAGGAGGGACATGGAGAGGTGCACCAAACTGACCCTGCAGGGCAGGCATCAGGGTTTGCAGCAGCACAATACACCACACAGGGCATGCAGGACAGGAGTGCAGCACAACAATCCATAGAAAGCAAGAGGGAGGGGACAGGACCATGCACATGGACAACAGAGAACAGAGGGGCAAGAGGCAATGGTAGCTAGCTGACCATAATGGACAGACAGGAGAGAAAGCTGCAGCATAACAGACCATAAAGGGCAGGAGGGACGGATCAGGGGCATTACAATGGAACAGACAAGCCAGGAGGGAGGGAGTAGGGCTGGGGGCAAGGGGGCAGGGCAGGAGCAGCAAGATAGCCATGGAGGTCAGGCAGGATGGGCACTAGAAGCAAGACACACCATGAAGAGCAACAGTGAGACTGTGATGGCATACACACAGACCATGGAGGGAAGGTGGGAGGGGGTCAGGGGCAGCTAACTGACCACACAGGGAAGGTGGGAGGGGCCATGGCAGCACAGAAGACCATGCATGGCAAGTGGGAGGGTTAGTGGCAGCACAATGGCTATGATGGGCAAGAAGGAGGGTGGAGGGGCATGCACAAAGGACGATGGAGGATAGAAGGGAGGGTCAGGACCTGTGCACAGACAAGAAAGTTCAGGGGAAGGGACCTCACAACAGACCACACGGGGCAGGCAGGAGGAGCAGTTGCAGCACAACAGACCAGGGAGGGCAGAAGGGTGTGGCAGTACAATGGACCATGTAGGACAGGAGGAAGAGGATAGGGGCATGGCATGTGGACAGGCAGGGTGGAGGTGGCAGGGACAGGTTACAGTCATCTGACAATGCTAGGCAGGAGGGAGGGGAGTGGCAGCTCAACAGAACACTCAGAGTAGATAGGAGTGGCAGGTCCATGGGACATGGTGGGCAAAAAGGGTGGAGCAGGGGCATGCACAAAGACATTGGAGGGCAGGGGGAAGGAGAATAGGGGCAGCAAGCTAAGCACAGAGTTTAAGCAGGAGGTCAATGATGGGGCATAGAATTGGGCAATGGAGGGCAGGAGGAGTGGACTGGTACATCATACTAAATTGAGGGCAGTGGCAGCACATCAGACCATGCATGGCAGGAGGGAGGAGGCTAGTCCATGGATTCACACAACAGAGGATAGGGAGGAAGGGGATGGGACAGCAAGCTAACTGTTCAGAGAAGGCGGGTATTAGGAACTTTATTGTTTTTAAAACATTGTGTCTGTGCGAACTACTTAAAATATGAACAAGTATGCAGCATAATCTCACTTTTATTCAGGAAGAAGAGAACGTTTGTGACTGTGACTCCGGGCTCACTTGGCAGAAACACCCCCTGACCCTACACCCCCTATCGCAAAAGGTAATGCCCGTGAAAAGTGTAGGTGAACACAGTGTTATATAGAACATAGTCCTGAGAGCACGATTGAAAATGAAAACTAGATATAGTGTATGGTATAAACTATGCACCAAAAAGTGTGATATAAGATGAACCGGGCGTGAAATATAATATGCAATACATTGTGCGCAATGACAGATTCATTGGAGAGCGCGAGATAGCACAGGCACTAGCGCATGCTATGCGATATGCGCCTTGGAGTGTAATATGCACAGGGCAGTGTTGTGTAACCTAACTAGTCTCTAAAGTTGTAATATAAAATATGTGCTGGGGAGTGTAACGGTGCATATGCACTGTGACAAAGATATGGATCCCAGATTGTAATATGTATGGCATAGCACTGTGCGTTATAACATAGGCATCGAGAAAGGCACGTTAGATGGGGCAATATAACCCGTGCGAAGACAAGTGTGGCATGACATATTCACGGGGTGGTGTTACAGTGCACATGGGCTAGAGAGTGTCATAGCATATGCACTAGCTAGTGGAATACAACACAGAGGTGTGTGGCACTCGGCAGGCAATGGTGGGTGTAACACAGCATTGGGCTCTGTCAGGAGCACGCTGTGACTCTCAAGTGATGTTCGTCCCCTTTCCAGAGAGTAAAATAAAAAGTATTACACATCCGGCAGTGGATGTGTGTTTTATTAACCGTGAGGGGGGTTTCTTGCATAGTTTTGGTCGAATTTTTGTCGAATCCCCTTTGAATGGCTTGGTGTGCATGTGTATTAAATGTGCCCGTCAATAGCTACCCATGTTTGTATAAATAAACGACAAGGGTGTCTACCAGGATTAGGCACGGTAGGGCATCAGACATGTCAGAGCTTCACTAGTGGTGTAAATACATTCCACGTGGATTCATTGCATGCATAGTCGCCTTTTAATGAATATCACGCAAATCGTCATGGTGATAGGTACGTACGGTTTGTCCAGCACGTCCTAGGTGTGTCTATGAATATATATTTTTTAAAAATAATAAAAAACAGTGGCCGGCCCTGGGGATTGGGGTCAAAAAAATATAATTAGGAGACTGGCCCTGGGGGATTGGGTCATCAGGGCCAATAAATTAGAATAAGAAGGGGAACCAAACAGCCCCCCTTCTTAAAAAACTAAAATAAATAAAAGACTGGCATCGTGCCGGAGGCCATGCCCCCTCTGTGCAGCACTCTGCAAACGCGCCCCCAACAGGCATCTCCAGTATGCGCCAGGGAGCTGCGCTGCAGCCAGGTGTTCTGAGGCCAAGCCCCTTTTTACACCTCTCTGCAACGCAGCTCTGTGGCGCTTACTGGAGGTACCTAGTGGTCTAGTTTGACCCTAGGGACCCTTAGGATTCAAGGGGACTTAATCTCTCAACTTAGAACAGCCACAGGGCGCGTTTACACAGTGGTGAAGGGAGGGGACGGGGCCTGAGGTGACGTGTGCAAACACGCACTATGGCACGTTTTAAATTGAGGATATAATTTCCCTTCAATACTGAGGGCCCCTGGGGGCTAACTAGCCCACCAAGTGCTTCCAGTAAGCGCCACTGAGCTGCATTGCAGAGAGGTGGTCTAGGCCGTGCCACTTTTTACACCTCTCTGCAACGCAGCTCTGTGGCACTTACTGGAGGTACCTAGTGGGCTAGTTGGACCCTAGGGACCCTCAGGATTCAAATGAACTTAATCTCCCAACTAAAAATGGACACAGGGCGTGTTTACACAGTGGTGAATGGAGGGGACGGGGCCTGAATTAACGTGTGCAAAAACGCCCTGTGGCCTGTTTTAAGAGGTAGTTTTAATCCCCATGCCCTATTATACTAGGGGCTTACAGAGGAGGTCATGCTAATCACAGGGGGACCCCAACGCATAATGTTCCCTAGTGTATGTAGGTGTTTTCACTGTATTCTAAGTGTCTTTTAACATAGCACTGGCTCTAGGACTGGTTAGTAAGACTCAGTTACCACCAGTATCCGTCTGAAAAAGTTGAGGGTACAGGATGATTTTGCAACAAGGTTTCTTTCTGCTCTTCTTTTTGTTCTTTCTGCACGTTATCCTTCTTCCTGCACTTATCTTCGTATTTGAGGACTTCTGTTGCTTCTTTCTTCACTTCTTTTGTTTCTTTCTGTGCATTTTTTCTTCTTTCTTCACATGTCCTATCTCTGTAGGCATAGTTAGAAATTAGCATTTAAAAAACCTTTGAAATTCACAGAAAAAACCATAGGTTTCAGGCACGTTATAGTTAGGAATTAGCATTTAAAAAACCTCAGAAATTCACTGAAAAAACCATAGGTTTCAGGGGTGTTATAGTTAGCTGGACTTTTTACTTGTACAAAACCATTGAAATTCCCCCGTTATAGTTAGTTCAGCTAACTATAACTCGCGCGCCCGCAATGCACTGCTGATGACGTCACATATTACATCACTCATGACATGGTCAGTGACATCACTCATGACATCACTGATGACATCTCAAATGACATCACTGATGACATCACTGATGACATCATCCTTGTGATAGAGTGGCAGACCTCCTCTCACCCTAATATAACCTTTGATACACACATTCAAAAATAGAGACTAAAATTTTCAAAACAATGGACATACCAATACCAGTTACAACAACCTCTTCAGTAATTCTAAGATCCACATACACATCCACTCATTCACCAACAGTCCTATACAGTCACTCATACATGTACTCACTCATCATATGTACTCATACACCTATACATCCTGTTACACAATGCCACTCATCCATAGAGTTACTCACACACATAATCACTCATGCTAATAAAGAATCAAACATACATTTACTTGCATATACAGTTATACACACACCACCATACTTACTTCTACGGAAACTTACACATACTTAGTCTTTTAAACAATCACTTATAGAAACACATACTTATTCATACAGGAACTCTTTCAATCTCTCACTCTCACATATACTCACATATATACACCAATAGTCACATATACTAGTTTAAAACATATGTAGTTACTCATAAAGACACTATTGAGACAGTCATTCACTCACTAACACACCCATACACACACTCATCCACGCATACAGTCCTGCACACATGCTGTGTTCAACCCATACAAACAGTGAGTCACTCATTCATGCACCTATGCACTACGTAATACCCCCCACCGAACCATGCAGACACTCAGACTGATACTCAAAAAAACAACTAATAACCTATATAGACACCCATGTAGCTACTCACCAACCCATGCAGCCACTTATACACAAAGTGAGAGACTGATACAGATATTTACATATTTAAACATTACTCACTAAGCCATGTATTCACTATGATACACTTAATCAGTCAGTTACACAATCAATTTTTCAAAAACAAATCATCCATTTAGACACTTATATACCCATTTATTCTTCCATCGACCTTGAGATATACATATATAAAACATATTTAATTTTCAGAAAAACACACATTCACTGGATGATGTCATCAGTGATGTCATCAGTGATGTCATTTGAGATGTCATCAGTGATGTCATGAGTGATGTCACTGACCATGTCATGAGTGATGTAATATGTGACGTCATCAGCAGTGCATTGCGGGCGCGCGAGTTATAGTTAGCTGAACTAACTATAACGGGGGAATTTCAATGGTTTTGTACAAGTAAAAAGTCCAGCTAACTATAACACCCCTGAAACCTATGGTTTTTTCAGTGAACATCACTCATGACATCACTGATGACATCTCAAATGACATCACTGATGACATCACTGATGACATCATCCAGTGAATGTGTGTTATTCTGAAAATTAAATATGTTTTATATATGTATATCTCAAGGTCGATGGAAGAATAAATGGGTATATAAGTGTCTAAATGGATGATTTGTTTTTGAAAAATTGATTGTGTAACTGACTGATTAAGTGTATCATAGTGAATACATGGCTTAGTGAGTAATGTTTAAATATGTAAATATCTGTATCAGTCTCTCACTTTGTGTATAAGTGGCTGCATGGGTTGGTGAGTAGCTACATGGGTGTCTATATAGGTTATTAGTTGGTTTTTTGAGTATCAGTCTGAGTGTCTGCATGGTTCGGTGGGGGTATTACGTAGTGCATAGGTGCATGAATGAGTGACTCACTGTTTGTATGTGTTGAACACAGTATGTGTGCAGGACTGTATGGGTGGATCAGTGTGTGTATGGGTGTGTTAGTGAGTGAATGACTGTCTCAATAGTGTCTTTATGAGTAACTACATATGTTTTAAACTAGTATATGTGACTATTGGTGTATATATGTGAGTATATGTGAGAGTGAGAGATTGAAAGAGTTCCTGTATGAATAAGTATGTGTTTCTATAAGTGATTGTTTAAAAGACTAAGTATGTGTAAGTTTCCGTAGAAGTAAGTGTGGTGGTGTGTGTATAACTGTATATGCAAGTAAATGTATGTTTGATTCTTTATTAGCATGAGTGACTATGTGTGTGAGTAACTCTATGGATGAGTGGCATTGTGTAACAGGATGTATAGGTGTATGAGTACATATGATGAGTGAGTACATGTATGAGTGACTGTATTGGACTGTTGGTGAATGAGTGGATGTGTATGTGGATCTTAGAATTACTGAAGAGGTTGTTGTAACTGGTATTGGTATGTCCATTGTTTTGAAAATTTTAGTCTCTATTTTTGAATGTGTGTATCAAAGGTTATATTAGGGTGAGAGGAGGTCTGCCACTCTATCACAAGGATGATATCATCAGTGATGTCATCAGTGATGTCATTTGAGATGTCATCAGTGATGTCATGAGTGATGTCACTGACCATGTCATGAGTGATGTAATATGTGACGTCATCAGCAGTGCATTGCGGGCGCGCGAGTTATAGTTAGCTGAACTAACTATAACGGGGGAATTTCAATGGTTTTGTACAAGTAAAAAGTCCAGCTAACTATAACACCCCTGAAACCTATGGTTTTTTCAGTGAATATATATATGAATGAAGTTCGCCACCAACACCAGTCATTCAAGGACCAAAGGACGAAAGCGGACCACCAAAGTCTGTGCAATTTCCAATTTATTCCAAGCCAAGCAAATCCGCCATTACGCGTTTCAACCCCCAATCGGGTCTTGATCACATGACGAATTGCGTAATCAAATCACGACATTTAAAGGGAAAGGTGCGTGGATATGACGACACAAGATCAAAGTGCAAATGCATGGCAACTGAAAAGTTACTACTAGCAGCAATTGTTATTAAACACGCATGAAAACACAATCAATGGATAAAGTGCATTGTGAATAAATATATAAATATGTAAATAAATATATATACACAAACGCTGTTAAATACTTAAAAACATTTGCTGATAAAATCACAATATGTTAAAAAAGCGAGAAAAGTCAGCTGTGTAAGTAAATAAAGTTGGTTGACAAATTTAAAAAGTCCTTACATATTTGTGACTGAAAGACAAAACATAAGCAATTGGAATCTCTTAAAATGTTGCCAAATGGTTTTCAATAGAGTTGAAATTGCTCGCTTACTAATTTTGTAAGAACATATCGTTATGTCTTAATTTGTCTCAACCAACTGTTAATGCGTGTAATACATTTCTGCTGTTATAATGCTGCAAGAAATAATGATAATGCCCAAGTGGGCTTTTTCAATAGGTGTGTGTCATATAATATCACAATATATCAAATCCCTCAAGTCAAATTTGAATGAATACAAATATATAAATAATAATGTGCAAAACAAGAATTGTTTAACAAACAATGTTTCAAAGAGTATTTAAAAGAGAATCAGTCTTATAGTTGCGATGTTTGATGCCTAAAAGTTTTTCTATCGTTATGTGTATGATTAATCATAGATGTTATTGGTCACTGCTGTACATGTAATTAAAAATGTGAGCCCACATTTTAAATTACAGTGTCATGCCAAGTTTAATCCTCAGAGACATGTATAAAAATCTTCACTAGCATTCAATCCCGAAGGTTGTTTAGTGTCTAATTCCAATATGTAACGGGTTTCCAGCAAGCGTAATTTAGCTTCTCGATTCCCCCCACGTTTCAGTGGTAAGATGGTATCAATTACATAATATTGGAAATACAAGGGATTGCTATTGTGATGTTGTTCAAAATGTCTAGCGACAGGGTATGCCTGGTCTTAACATTTGATTGCTCTTATGTGCTGGAGTATCCGCTTGTGGGCCGGAAGTTTGGTACTTCCAATATATTTAAGCCCACAAGGACACTCCAGCACATAAATCGCAAATTCTGTTTTGCAGGTTAGCCTCTTGTTTATTGCAATAGGATTTTGTCTGAATGGGCTACTATATTGGGTTTTGTTGCAACCAAACTGACAAGCTTTGCAATTAGAGCATTTTCTGAAACCCTTGCATTGTGATAACCAAGTATTGGAGGCTATTACTTCAGGACTATTACTCACTAGAGAACTGCTCATTGATGGTGCCTTTCTGAAAGTCAACATAGGCTTAGTTGGAACTATTTTGCCTATAACCGGATCACCTTGTATCAGGTTCCAGTTTCTATAAAAGATTTTTCTTAGTTGTTGATGTTGTGTGTTAAAAGTCAAAATAATTCTTGGTTGCAATGATAATTCTGTTGGCTCTCTTACAACCTTATTGACTTTTGGGGTGAGTGCCTCTTTTCTAGACAAATTTTTGACTTTGTTAATGGCCGCATCAATTACTGTCTTTGCATAGCCCCTGGACAAAAATCTTTGCTTGCAAGCTTCCTGTGCAACATCACAATCTGAATCTGTACTGCAGATTCGCCTAATACGCAGCATCTCCCCATAAGGGATGCTGCGTATTAGATGATGTGGATGGTGACTAGACGCATGTAAGATTGTATTGCCTGCTGTCGGCTTCCTAAATAATTTGGTAGCCAACCGTCCTCCATCAATATAAATCTCCACATCTAAAAAGCAAACCGACATGGCGCTGATGGTGGATGTGAATTGGAGATTGAAGCAATTATTATTTAATGACTCTACAAAGTCAGATGCCTCCAATTCTGTACCTCTCCAGATCAAAAATAAGTCATCTATATATCGTAGATATATGATGGCATGATTATCCATAATTTCCTTGTTCACACCCCAGAGAACCTGCTCCTCCCACAGTCCCATATGTAAACAGGCATAACTGGGGGAGAAGCAGGCCCCCATCGCAACACCTCTAATTTGCTGATAAATTTGACTGTTAAATAAAAATAAGTTTTGTTCCAGGCATCCCTGTATCATAGTAGCTAGCATTCTATTGTGCAAGGAAACATTCAGTGGTCGTAGGTTTAAATAATGTTCCACAGCTTTTAGACCGTCAAGGTGTCTAATAGACGTATATAATGATGATACATCCAACGTGATTAAAAGCATCCCAGGACCCCATGTTATTTGCTCAATTTTTCGCAAGAAATCTGAAGTGTCCTGAACATAGGATGCTAATCCCTTAACCCAGTCTTGTAAGAAAAAGTCTATATATTTAGACGTGTTTTCCATTAAACTCCCAATAGCGGAAATGATGGGCCTTCAAGGTGGTTTGGTGCTACATTTATGAAGTTTCGGTATCAAATAAAGGGTTGGGATAACTGGATGATCATTCTTTAGAAATTTATACTCCTCGTTGGTTAGCAGGCCTGCGCTTTTCCAAGCCAATAGTCTTTGGTAATGTTCATTCCAAGTTGTTCTCACAGTGTGGATATTGCTCTTTTTGTAGCATGCAAGATCAGATAGTTGCTGTGTCGCCTCCTCCATATAGAGGTCCCTTGGCCATAGGACTACATTTCCGCCCTTATCGGCTTGTCTCACAATAATGTTATTGTCGGACTGTAGTTTCTTCATTAGTTGTTTATAACATAGGTTTTGCTTATCTATGCTTTGGCGTGTTTGATTGGTTGCGAAACACAGTTTCTTCAGATCTTTTACAACTAGTTCATGATAAGTATCTAGATTGTCATGTACCATAACCGGCTGGAAAACAGATTTAGCTTTAAAAGGCGTGGTGCAGGTCCCTCTATTAAACACCGGATCTTGGTCTGTAGTTAATATCTCTTGTTCTTGTACATTTTGAAGAGACCAAGCATCCTGTAATAGATTGTAATCACCAGCTGTCAGCAGTGTTGGGCTACCGATGATTGCCTCTGTAGTCCCTGCTGTTTTCTTTTTTGGACGTAGTAAATGAAATTTGTTGAGTTTCAGTTTTCTCACAAATTTGAACGTGTCCATCCGAACATCCACGTAATTAAAATTACACGGTGGACTGTATGAAAGGCCAAGTCCCAAGATTCTTGTTTCTGCAGGAGTTAAATGTATATTTGTGAGATTAACTACTGCTTCATTGTAGGACCCTGACCCTGCGAGCGAACGTAAACACCTGTCCGTTCTCATAATCTGCCTTGTCCCTCTCAAATTTGAAAGTTTTGCGCCTCTTAATAACGTTCTCATCTTTATTTAAACGAGCCAACATATCTTCTCTCATTTTTATAGTTTGCTCCGTTTGTTCTAATTTTCCGATTTCCACTTCTAGTTCTTCAACTTGAACTTGCAACTTAGCGCGATCACTTTCGGCATATTTTACCAATATTATCATAAGTCGACGGGAAGATTCTAAATTCGTTTCAGCCCATTCAGTAAGCATGGTCGGGTCTGGATTCTCATAACTTGGTGCTATGGTAATTCTTAGGCCCCTCGGTACTCGACCAACCTCCAAGTAGCGGGATAATGATTTGTGCTCCCACCACTTGGATTGTTCCGAGCGCATCAGTTTTTCAAGTTTTTTATACAAGTCTCTGGCGGTAGGATTTCCTGTTGGCATGGTGCCTGTATATACAGCAGCGGTTGCCCCCCCCAGCCGGGGAGTCATTAAACATCGCAGTGGCTGCTTCCTCACGATTACGCAAAACGTCGGCAGACATCGTTGCTTAAAAGATGTGGCAAAATTTAAATGGAAACGGTCGCTGGCCTCGTGGATCAATATCCGGACATGGCGCCGTGCACACTCCCCCACTGACTTGTCTGTTTTCTCCTACCTTAACTGGGTGCCTAGTGTTCCACCTGGTCAGCCGACACGGGATACACTGGCTTCCACAAACTGGGTAGGATTCGTATCCAGTAGTCAGGGGCTTCCGCAGCTTGCTCCTCGCTGGAGTTTTCAGTGATTCGTTCCGGAAAACCGGGACCGACTGCTTCCTGCTGCTGCGCCCTGTCAGGGGAGGGGTCCCGCTTGTACCGCTGAAGCAACTCGGTACTGTAGATGAATGAAGTTCGCCACCAACACCAGTCATTCAAGGACCAAAGGACGAAAGCGGACCACCAAAGTCTGTGCAATTTCCAATTTATTCCAAGCCAAGCAAATCTGCCATTACGCGTTTCAACCCCCAATCGGGTCTTGATCACATGACGAATTGCGTAATCAAATCACGACATTTAAAGGGAAAGGTGCGTGGATATGACGACACAAGATCAAAGTGCAAATGCATGGCAACTGAAAAGTTACTACTAGCAGCAATTGTTATTAAACACGCATGAAAACACAATCAATGGATAAAGTGCATTGTGAATAAATATATAAATATGTAAATAAATATATATACACAAACGCTGTTAAATACTTAAAAACATTTGCTGATAAAATCACAATATGTTAAAAAAGCGAGAAAAGTCAGCTGTGTAAGTAAATAAAGTTGGTTGACAAATTAAAAAAGTCCTTACATATTTGTGACTGAAAGACAAAACATAAGCAATTGGAATCTCTTAAAATGTTGCCAAATGGTTTTCAATAGAGTTGAAATTGCTTGCTTACTAATTTTGTAAGAACATATCGTTATGTCTTAATTCGTCTCAACCAACTGTTAATGCGTGTAATACATTTCTGCTGTTATAATGCTGCAAGAAATAATGATAATGATGATATTATCTACTGGCGGTCGCCAGTAGATAGTTATAGTTAGGATCGTGTTTCCATAGGAAATCTCAAAATTCTATTTTGAATAACTTTGGCGCCGGTCGATGAATCCTCGCGAAATTTTTAAAACTAATGGGGCGCTCCGCTCAGCTCCTACCCTGAAAGTCTCGGGGTGATTCGTCAAGCAGGGGCTGAGAAAAAAGGGGGGTCCCAAAACGCGTTTTCCCCATGCATTTTTCCATAGGACCTTTAGACACAGCTACAGCCCGAATGGCTGAACAGAAATACTTGAAATTTGGCAGAGAGGTAGCCATAACTTCAAGGAAGTGCCTTTCGCAGGTCTGGTGTAAATCTGTTCAGTATTTCCTGAGAAAATAGCATTTAAAAGCATATCAATATCTATACGCACGCAGGGTGCGCGCACTGTGCAAGCCCTGTGCGCGCACCCTGCCGTGCGCGAGCGTAATTCTAATTGGTTGTTACATGTCAGTAAACATTCGAATCGGTAGAAATCAGGAAGTGTCGGCCGCCATTTTGTCTGTCGCACTGAAAAGGAAAGGTGGAGAATGTGAATAGGGGGCAGGGTAGGGAGTTCTTGACCCCCTAGCCATTGTCAGGGGGCCACAGTAGGACCACGAAGGGCCCCAAACATTTTTTACTTTTTTTTTTAAAAAACGCGAGGTGCGCGCACTCTACGCGCACCCGAAAAAAAAACCTGAAAAAAAAAATAGGAATAAAAATCACGTTTAAGTGTTTAGATATTAGGTGGCTCTAAAAAGAGCCCTTGTGTTTATTGAGTGTTTTTCGGTACCTACAAGTAAGTACCGATGCAGAGTCTAAAGTTCAAGAGGAAGACTCTGTTCCCTTCATCATTGAAATGTACACCGTCTCCTCTATAAATGTCTTGCATGTTGTAACGCAAGTTGTTGTGGTATATAGAACCCATACCATAGTCTCTGAGGAAAGCAGAAACAGACTTATTGACGTGCTTTCTTTCTTTGTCAATCTGCGGACAATGTTGGTTGGACCAGTTCCACTTTTGCCTTTGGCATATATTAGAATATACAAAGGTAGTGTGTGGAAAAAGTGACATCAATTGCACAAAGGTGTCCTTAACAAGCATTTCCAGACCTACCCCAGTTAAAGTGCCTGGGTCATTTCCACCACAGTGCACAATAATAAGGTTAGGATGTGGGAGATGGAGAAAGGTTTTCACCAAAGGCATTAATTTGTGCCACTTTAACCCTCTCTGACCAATCCATTTAATGTCTAAATTTGGCAAAGCAAGGTCTTTTACAATACCTCTTTTTTCTGCAAATTTTTCACTCCAGAAGACATAGCTATGACCTACAATCCACACTGTGAACATCTTCCAAGGAGAACAGGATGCACTCAGGAGGTGTCTTTCAGTAGAATGGCAATATGAAAAGAAAGACAGTTGAAAAATGGAGGCATACATACTTTTTTTTTTTTTAAAAAAGAACTCATTGGCTGTTTCAGACCATTCAACACTAAAAACTAGGCTGTATGTTTACATTTTTGAAAGCATGTTTTGGACTGGTTCAGAAAAATGTGTTCCCACAGAACATTACTTTGGATTTGCTGTTAGGTTTGAAAAGTCAAGCAATCTTGCTCTTTGGATTTTAAACATTGTGTGGTGAACTACTGACCTCTCTGCTCACACCAGTGTTCCATGACCTGTTGCTATGGTAACAGGTAGAAGTCATGTTGGGGGTAGGGATCATTTGAAAAGGGGTTGAAAGTTGCAACCAATAGAAAAGTGTGATTCCATTTGAAAAAATGTGGGAAGGACTGTGATTTGAAATGAACATGTATATGTGTGAAAAAAGAGAGGGAAACATTGCCATTTACTGGTTCTGCTGAGAGGAGAGAGGTGTACAGCTCTGAGATTCTGGCTCTGATAATCTGCTGTTTGAGTGCCACATTTATTTCTGAACTAACTACTTTTAAAGGTGAGTTATGAATTTGAGAGGGGATGTATGTTGTGATTTTTGATATAAATATTAGAATTGTCATTTTTCTTTTAAAGTTGAGTTTTACATTTTGTGGTTTAGGAGATATTTAACTGTTTTGAACTGATATTATGGAGTATGTCTTCACTGTAAGTTAAGGTGTAGTGGTATCAGTGAGGAATATTGTTTTGTGCCTAGAATCACATCATGAGTCTGTCTGCACACAGGATTTGTTATCAGAGATTTAATTTGTGTTGCTTTTGTTCTGTTAGCCTTGCACTCGCAGAAAAGGGGTAGTTTGTTAGCTTAAAGTGTGATGGTTAGCATTCAGCAGAAATCAGTTACTGACCAATGAGAGGCAAATGCAAACACATTTGAAAATAGTATGGTACATTTTCCTACTACTTTAAAAGTTGTGTTTTTCATTTTATGTTAAGGAAGATATTTAAGTGGCTTGAACATGTTATATATTATGGAGTATGTCTTCACTATAAGTTAAGGTTTACTGGTATCACCCAGGAATACTGTTTTCTACCTAGAATCACACCATGAGACAGTGAGCACACAGGAAATGTTATCAGAGATTTGATTTGTGTTGGTCTTGCTCTATTACCCTTGCACTCGCAGGAAAGGGGCAGCTTGTTTTTTGTAACACATGGTCATGGCCTCAAGGAGCTGTTAGGACATGTGCTCTTTTCTGCCTGTCTAAACTATAAGGAAAATGTGTCAGGCTGTTACAGTAATTATCACCTGCTCTACAACAGTACTAAATGTGCTTTCAAATTGCCAAAGGAAATATTGCTTTCTGCCTAGAATCACACCATGAGTCTGTGTGCACACAGGAATTGTTGTTAGCGTTTTAATTTGTGTTGCTGTTGTTCTGTAAAACTTGCACATTCAGGAAAGGGCCAGCTTGTTATCTTCAAATGTGTTGGTTAGCACTCAGCAGAAATCAGTATCTCAAAAATTTGAGACAAATGCAAACAAATTTGAAAATAGCATGGTAGATTTTTCATCACTTCTTGCAATGGCTGAGGTGGTTTCTACGTGTTGAAAACTCCAATTAACCCTTACCACACATGTACTCTTACACACATGTCTGTAGTCTTCATGCAGTTGTGGAAGTCTCCATGCAGATCTCTCTTGCAGCTGACAATACACAGTCTCCAGAAACACACTCTTTGCACACACGCAGCAGCTTCTCCTACACTCCCATGCGTAATAGTCAGCTCTGTGTGGTGTTTCAGATAGCAGTGTGTAACGCAAACAGATTCAATGTCACCAAGGCTCATTTCCTTTGCTCTAGTCTAATCACTCACCCTGTAACACATGGTCATGGTCTCAAGGAGCTGTTAGAACATGTGCTCCTTTCTGTCTGTGTAAACTATAAGAAAAATGTGTCAGGCTGTCACAGTAATTATCACTTGCTCTACCACAGTACTAAATGTGCTTTCAAATTGCCAAAGGAAATATCGCGTTCTGCCTAGAATCACACCATGAGTCTGTGTGCACACAGGAATTGTTGTCAGCGTTCCAATTTGTGTTGCTGTTGTTCTGTAAAACTTGCACATTCAGGAAAGGGCCAGCTTGTTTTTATCAAATGTGTTGGTTAGCACTCAGCAGAAATCAGTATCTCAAAAATGTGAGACAAATGCAAACACATTTGAAAATAGCATGGTAGATTTTTCATCAATTCTTGCAATGGCTGAGGTGGTTTCTACATGTTGAAAACTCCAATTAACCCTTACCACACATGTACTCTTACACACATGTCTGTAGTCTTCATGCAGTTGTGGAAGTCTCCATGCAGATCTCTCTTGCAGCTGACAATACACAGTTTCCAGAAACACACTCTTTGCACACACGCAGCAGCTTCTCGTACACTCCCATGTATAATAGTCAGCTGTGTGTGGTGTTTTAGATAGTAGTGTGTAACGCAAACAGATTCAATGTCACCAAGGCTCATTTCCTTTGCTCTAGTCTAATCACTCACCCTGTAACACATGGTCATGGTCTCAAGGAGCTGTTAGAACATGTGCTCCTTTCTGTCTGTGTAAACTATAAGAAAAATGTGTCAGGCTGTCACAGTAATTATCACTTGCTCTACCACAGTACCAAATGTGCTTTCAAATTGCCAAAGGAAATATCGCTTTCTGCCTAGAATCACACCATGACTCTGTGTCCACACAGGAATTGTTGTCAGCGTTCCAATTTGTGTTGCTGTTGTTCTGTAAAACTTGCATATTCAGGAAAGGGCCAGCTTGTTTTCTTAAAATGTGTTGATTAGCACTCAGCAGAAATCAGTATCTCAAAAATGTGAGGCAAATGCAAACACATTTGAAAATAGCATGGTAGATTTTTCATCAATTCTTGCAATGGCTGAGGTGGTTCCTACATGTTGAAAAGTCTAATTAACCCTTTCCACACATGTAGTCTTATACACATGTCTGCACTCTTCATGCAGTTGTGGAAGTCTCCATGCAGATCTCTGTTGTAGCTGACAATACACAGTTTCCAGAAACACACTCTTTGCACACACGCAGCAGCTTCTCGTACACTCCCATGTATAATAGTCAGCTGTGTGTGGTGTTTCAGATAGCAGTGTGTAACGCAAACACATTCAACGTCATCAAGGCTCATTTCCTTTGCTGTAGTCTAATCACTCACCCTGTAACACATGGTCATGGTGTCAAATAGCTGTAAGGACATGTGCTCTTTTCTACTTCTCTAAAATATAAGAAAAATGTGTCAGGCTGTCACAGTAATTATCATTTGCTCCTCAACAGAAGTACATGTGCTTTCAAATTGCCAATCAAATATCGTTTTCTGCCTAGAATCACACCATGAGTCTGTGTGCACACAGGAATTATTGTCAGAGATTTAATTCATGTTTCTCCTATTTTGTAAGACTTGGACTCGTAGGAAAGGATCAGGTCATGTGATAGGATTTGAAAAGTTGAAAAAAAAAATTGTTATGAATTAAAATTACATAAAGGTATTTTTTTTTTGTTTTTTGCAGGTATTGCTGAGCAACAGTGAAAAAATATAAAGATGCCTATAAAGTCAAGAAAAAGAAAAGAAAAGAAACAACAACTATATTTGAAGACGACTGGTAAAAAAAAAATAGGAGGCGAAGCGTGTGTTGGAAAACAGAAAAAGTCTTCTGGTAAGCAAACTAAAGAATTTTAAAAAAATATCTTCCAAAAAAAAAAATGATAGAAAGATAAATTCAAACAGTGTTTCAAGTACAAAACAACAACAGAGTCGACAGCAAAAACAAAATGCTAATATAGACTCAGAAGTTAGGAAGAGTGACTTAACACGGAAAATAGATTTTAAAAACATTCGTCGGAAAATGTTTCAGAGAAGAGTGATGTTAAATTTGCTGAAGGATGTGAAAAAATATAAGAAAAAAACCAAATTTTATAAGAAAAAGAAATTAATTGAAAGTATTGTTACCAAGGCATTAGAAATAAAAAAAAACGATTCATTTTAATTTTGAACAGGATGCGTAGATTAGATAAATTAGTCAATGCAATGAAGTCACAAAGCAAAAGGAAAAGAGAAGTAAAAAAAAAAAAACTTTTGTAAAGTGTTCTTAAGAGAATGGAAGCATAGTTCAAGTACTGAACCATTTTTTAATGAAGAGAGCTATCTTCAAAGTAATAGTTTGTTGCATGCAGTTGACACCAATGGTAGAGCATATGAAGTTAAGGATGGTTGTGTAATGGAAAAGGAGAAAATGGTTCCAAGACATGAGGAAGAAGTGATGGCTGATGAGGTTATGGGGAGACGTCCTAAAGCCCCAGTGTACACTTGGAATTGTAGTAGTATTTCTCCTGTGCGTCAGGAATCTATTGATAAATTACGTGACTTTCTAAGAGAATATAGTAAAAAGAGTGTTAAACAGAAGATTAAGGTGCTTCAAAGACTAGATCCATGCAGAGTGAGAGAGAATACAGGGTTGCAAGGACATTCTCTGGCTTGTCTATCTAGGAAAGTGTGTCAAAGTGTTTTTCACCATTTTAGGATGCTGGCTGTTCATCATACTGAAATGAGAAAGTTTGTGAGAACATTGTATTTTGCTAAAAGTCCAGCACTAAAGTTAAATGAGTTGAATAATGCTCTGTTCCGTGGATCTGTATCAGATGTAGTGAAGGTTAGTGATGAAATTCAGTTTTGTTACTTTGGTCCAGAGCAAGAAAGTGTAGAAAATGACACAGTGATTGATGAAAATGTGGAAGAGAATGTAGAACTCACTGTTAGTAAAAATTTTGAAGATGAAATGACAAAATTTACTATTATCTCTAATGAAAGACCAAATATTACTTGTATTTGTTGCCGGAGAAGCCATTATAAAATTCAAACAAGGAATGTTGATCTCTATAAAAAAAGTGAAAATGAAGATAATTATAAGTGGAAAGATTTTGCAACATATATATTTCTGGAAAATTGTTTTGATTTGGGTGAAGATCAGCGTATTTGTAAATACTGTTATAACAAGTTAGAAGAAAATAGAATGCCAGCTAGAGCTGTACATAATAATTTAGAATTGGTTGATATTCCTCCAGAACTTTCTGATTTAAATACGTATGAGTCTATACTCATTCAATGTGTCCATCCATTTCAGACCATAGTGCGTATGGAGCCAAAAACTGGTAAATTACCTCCTTCGGATTTACAAAGAGGTTTAAAAGGAAGAGTTGTCTATTTGCCATTGGATTTGAAAAAAAATATGGAAACAATTGATGCAGATACTTTGGAAACTGAACCATTAGTTATTCTGGTTAATGGTGTACCTACAAAGAATAAGAAAATTTGGCAGGAGCTGGTGGATGTACGAAAAGTACAAAGAGCAAATTTGTATTTGAAAAAAAATAATAAATGGTATGAAGCCATTTATATGGATGAAGATGAAGAAGAAATACTAGAAGACACAGGAATACCAACTGGGCAACTTGAAAAAGTGGATAAGTCAAAAGAAGAAGAAATTTATGAACATTTCAGCATACATCCTCTTCATTCTAAAGAAGTTATGGGAAACGCTATTGATCTGTTTCAGATGAAGAAAGCACAAGGAACTCCCGTGAGTGTATGGGAAGAGAGCTTGGAAGCTCGTTGTTTTCCACAGCTGTTTCCTACAGGAGAAGGAGGACGATATGATGAACTTCCAGTACAGATTCCTGCTTCGGAGTATCGGACTACAAGATTATATGCAGAAGATCCTAGATTTTGTCAAAGTATTCCTTATTTGTTCCATCTTTTATTTGAAAGTGACTTGTCAGCACTATCTTATGCAGTAAATCACATTTTGAAAACTGGAGTACATCTACGTAATGTGACTGCAAAGGATTTTATGAACAAAGTGCAACAGCGAGATGATCATTTGGAATCTCAATTGATCAATTTGATGGCTTGTCAGCGTGGGACTAATGAATATTGGTACCGACGCCATGGAGAATTGAAGTGTATGTTACGGAATTTAGGAACTCCTACATGGTTCCTTACCCTAAGCTGTGCTGAGTACGCTTGGGATGATCTTCTGGATTTTCTTCGAGAGGCAAATTCAAATATTGAAAACATCCAATACAAGACAGCAGGAGAATTGTGCTCATTGGATCCGGTTAATGTTTGCAGATATTTCAATCATAGATTTGAGGCTATGATGTCCTTCATCTGCAATAAAAAAAATCCACCTCTTGGAGAAGTTGTGGATTTCTTTTAGAGAAAAGAGTACCAAGCCAGAGGTGCTCCTCATATTCATATGCTGTTGTGGATCAAGGATGCCCCAAAATTTGGAACAGATTCTGATGATGCAGTCTTAAGTTTCATCGAAGGATATGCAACATGTGCTATACCTAAAAGGACAGAAGAGAAAAATTTAAAAGAGCAAGTTTTACGTTTCCAAAGTCATCGGTGTGGAAAATACTGTCGACGAAAGTACAAGAGTAAAGATAAATTCTACACAAAATGTCGATTTGGATTTCCACGACCTGTTCTTTCAAAAGGAAGAGTAAACAGTTTTATGTCAGCTGTGAGACATACTATTACAAGAAAATCACCTAAAAATACCTACAATCTAAGAAGAAAAGAAGAGTCAAAATATATAAATGACTACAACCCAGTCATTTTATCCATGTGGAATGCTAACATGGATATACAGTATGTGGCTGACAATTCTTTTGCTGTTGCTCGCTATGTCACATCTTACATCACTAAATCAGAGAAAACGGAATTGAAGGAAATGTGGGAAGAGATTTCTCACGAGAAGACTGTCAGTAAGAAGCTATACAGTTTCAGTTTAAAGATGTTATCGCATCGAGAAATTGGATCCTACGAATGCTCAGATAGGTTATCATCTGCAAGTCTGTACTCAAAATCCAGAAGAATAATTTGGGCAAGTTTAGGTCTTGCAGGAATGCGAAATCGGGTACTGAAATCTATTCGAGAAATTGAATATTTAGCAGAGTTCGAACCAGAAAGTACAGACATTTTAAGAACAAACATGTTGGACACATATTATCCACAAAGAAGTCATCACCTTGAGAACATGTGTCTCTATGAAGTGCTGCAGAACTTTATTTTTAAACGGGATGCCACAGAAGATATCAACAATGGAAAATATAAAGTCATTGGTGAGGAAGGATGTTTGGTGAAGCAAACAAAAGGAAGTTTGATAAATCACCGGAAGCTGAGTTGCGACACTCCTGATCAAAAGGAATTTTACTACTTGGCACTTTTGCAGCTGTGTAAACCATGGCGTTCAGAGGACGAACTACTTGGAGAATTTCAGAGCTATGAAGATTCCTTCAATGCTAGCAAAGACAGCATAGAATGCAGTACTTTCACAACTTATGTTCAAATGTTAAATGAAGAAATTGAACAAGAAGCAACAATTGCAGCTGAAGTAGCTAGAGACAGTTCTCAAGACAGTCAAAGTTCTGGGACATTCAGTCAAGATCCTCTAGGACAACCGATCGTCGAAAATGAAGCAGCAATAGCTATGAACGAAGTGGAAACAGCTATGAATCAAGCTCAGGAAGATTTAGTAGACTTAACATATTTGGAGGAGCAACTGAATGAAGAACAAAAACAAATTTATGAAGAAGTCAGACAAAAAATTGATCACGGATTACTACATGAAAATAAAGAGTGCTCATGCACATCTTTTGAACCAATGAGAATGTATGTAAGTGGACAAGCAGGAACTGGAAAAAGTTTCTTAATTAATGTAATTAGAAGGTACCTACAGAAGAAATTGGAATCCATTTTGTCTTGTGTTGTTACTGCTCCAACTGGGTTAGCAGCGTATAACATCAAAGGAGTTACCTTACATCGTTTGCTAATGTTACCAGTAGAGCATGAGAACAAATACAGTACCACAAACTAGCAGGAGAAGCATGCTTGGAAGTTTCAAGAGTATTGAAGAAAATGAAAGTACTCATTATTGATGAGGTTAGCATGGTATCAAATGTAATGCTTGCCTTTGTGCATTTAAGAATGCAGCAAATTCTGAAGACAGACTTTGACGTGTTATTTGGAGGAAAACACGTCATAGTTTTTGGAGATCTTTTGCAACTTACTCCAGTTAAAGGACAACCGGTATTCCATACACTTATACATGAAGACACAAAAAAGTCATTAGGAAGTATAGGCAATGTAAATATTTGGACATATTTTGAGTATAAGGAACTCATTACCAATATGAGGCAAGCCAATGATGAGGACTATGCAAGTATTCTGAAAGATATAAGAATTGGACTACTCACAGAACATGGCAGAAAAGCATTACAGAGTCGATTGCTATGTAATTTGTTTCCAACAGAACAAATAGTTCCAGAGAAAATATACAAGAAAATTGCGGAAAAAAATACTGAAATCTGCTTAATGCCAACACTACATGAATGCTCTGTATTCAATCAAGAACTTTTGAAATTGGAAAATGAAGAGATCATAAAACTGGAAGCTGTGGATAAAATAGAACATGAACGAATATCTATTATATTGACAGGCAAATTGGGTACTAAATTGGATTCTCTGGAGAAAAACATTTCAAAAACAGCTGGTTTGGAAAAGAATCTTTATGTGTGTATGAACTGTAGAGTAATTTTAAGACGTAATTTGGATGTAGAGAAAGGTTTAGTGAATGGAGCTATGGGAAGAGTTGTGGGTTTTGTTAATTACCAGAAAAAAGTTGGAATTGAATGTTTAAAAATAAAATTTGATCAGATACAAGAGGTTAAAGACATTTGTCGTTGTTCAGTTCGTTTCTTGCTTGTGAAAGACTTATATGTACGTAGGAAGCAGTTTCCGTTTTCTCTAGCATATGCTGTAACTATTCACAAATCTCAAGGATTAACTGTTGATAGTGCTTTTGTAAACATTGGATCTACTGTGTTTAAAGAAGGTATGGCATATGTTGCTTTGTCACGCGTGAAAAAAATATCTGGGTTATTCATGATAGACTTTGATGACTCAAAAGTTAGTGCTGATGCAAACTGTGTACAGGAGTATAATAGATTAAGAAGAAGCTATGCTCCTCATTTAGGTCAGTATCCTGTGTTTGAAAAACGTGTTGTTTGTCGGAAAAGGAGATTTGAGAATATCTGTAATGAGGATGTACAGACGAGAAAACAAAAAGATAGTGATGTGACTGCAAGCAAAAAGAAAAAGGACAGTGTGGAAGAGGTTGTTGGTTGTCATTTTGAAAATAGCTCTGGTGTCAACTGCTACGCAAATGTAGTGCTGAATGTTGTATTTTATCTTGATTTTTTGCAAGCGCAGATAATACTAAATCATGAAAAAAGATTCTGTTCTTTGCTGACTCTCCTTTATGAGAAGCTGAGTAATGATAAAACTAAAATAGAAAGTGCTTCTGATGTTAGAAATCTTTTAGATGTATGTTCCGGACGTACACAGTTTACACAAAATGTCCTGCAAGATGCACAGGAATTCTTGATGTATATCCTGATGGTACTGGAAGATGAAGGGGTAGAAGTAGAACATTTATTTGGTGTCTCTTATAAATGGGAACATTGTTGTGATAACTGTATGAACACAAGCAGTACTAATGTTGATTCTGAAAGGTTCATATATTTACCATTACCAGAGAGTAAAATAGTGACTTTTAGTAAATTAGTTAAAGATGCTAATCACAACATGGAATGTTCTAAATGTAAATCTGAAATGTTGTCAACGTTGTTTTTAAAGAAATATGGACAGCATGTAATTTTAATGGTACAACGTTGTAGAGCTGATGGAACAAAATTGGAAACTTTACTAAAGAAGTTTGTTGGCAACCAAGTATCTATATCTGGAAAAACTTTTGTAGCAGTTGCAATAATTTTTCATGATGGTCCTTCTATAACTTCTGGTCATTACACAGTTTATCTTAAATGTGAAAAAGGATGGACACTGTGTAATGATTCTCAATTGATTTTCAAACAACGTTTGCCTTATGATTTACCCAATTGTTACCTAATTTTTCTGAAACCCAAATTTTAAATACTAACATCATCATCGGAAGAAAGCATTATTAAAATTTAAAAGGCTTAAAATTGGATATTTCGATCAAAAGAGATTTTAAACTTACCATTTGGCCTCAAGGAAAGGTAAAACAAACATTTGTGGACTTCTTTGACAGATAATATTTTGGAAAATGTTCTTTTGTAACAAGGTTTACAGACGTTATTTCTTGAAAATTGTTATTGTTCTTAAAAGGTATTTTTGACATTTCTATTAAGGTATGTTTTAGTGAGGATACATTTGGGGCTTTTTTAAACAATCTTTCAGATTGTTTTTTTTTTTGCCCGCTGTTAAATGATGAATACAATTGATTTCACTATTTTCAGTGAAAATCAAAACATTCTGAAAACAGCAAAAAAAGGGCAAAAAATTGATTTGCTAAATATGAAAAAAACGTGTACTGTTTAATAAAGTGTATTGTTGAATATTAATACTTTTTTTCTTTTTTTCAGAACTAGAAAGAAAATTTAGAAGATGTAATTCAGTTATCTTTGCAATTAAATAAAAACATTTAATTCTAAATTATTTATTTTGATGGTCAGGTAAGTTTAACATATCTGTATGTGTCACTGGTTTCGTTTCATGCTTCCTTTTCTTCACCTCTCCTTACTCTAGTTTTCTCATTTCTCTTCTCACTCTCTCTTCCTGCTTTACTACTCTTTTGTAACTCCCACACTCCTTCTCTACTACTCCCCTACCTTTACTACCTCCATCACTAATTTTTCATCCATGTTTCTTTTTCTGTATCCATATGTCTTAGTCTTTTTAACTGCCTTACTCCTTCTCAGTTGTTTGCTCTCTGTGTCTGTATCTGTCACTCTTGGTTTGTCTGTTTTACCCTTAATTTCCTTAACATCTCTGGGGCACATTTACAAGCCACCTGCGCCACCACTACGTCAATTTTCTTGACGAACTAGTGGCGCAGGGTGCTTTTCCATATTTACAAGGAGAGGATAAGCCTCTTTGTGTGTCTTTTCCTCTCCTTTTAAATACAGGCAATTCTAATGCAGCACTAAAATGAGCTGTTATCTTTTTTGGGTACCTATACATAAATACTGATGCAGAGTTTAAAGTTTAATAGGAAGACTCTCTTCCCTTCATCTGTGAAATGTACACCATCTCTTTTTTAATTACTTTGCCACTCCCCTCTCTTTGTCAGGGAGTCCCTGAAGGTTTACTAAAGGTGAAAAAAATGATATTTTTCTTTTTTTAAAAACCCATTGGGTGCGCGCTGAGTGCGCGCACCCTAAAAAAAAAAAGAGAAATAGATTCTAAAAAACAAGTTTTTGTGTTTTGATTTTAGGTGGCTCTAAAAAGAGCCCTTGAGTTAATGTAGGGACAGAGGAAGAGAAAAACGAAAAAAAAAATAACAAAATTATGGCCTTTCGCAAGGATGCTCCTCAAATTTTCTTTGAATGAGATCAATACTGCTCTCACCCAAAGTAATAAGAGTACCACAATCCATGCAGTGTGTACTCATCCTCCCAAAACAAGGACGAATATCCAGAGGTATGGAAGAAGGTGAAGGCACCATCACAGAAGAAGTGCTCGCCTGAGCTGCCGAAGATGTGCTCGGCTGAGCTGCTGCAGATGTCGTCGGCTGAGCAGGTGGAGGGTTTGCTCCAGAAGCTCGACGAAAAGTCACTGGATGCATTGCCTCAACGTGCCTCATCATAGTATGAATACTAAAAGAGTACTTCTTGTTAGCATTCCCACGTGACAAGACGCGCTGACACAGTTTGCAGGTGACCTTTGGTGCATTCACCTTCTTTTGTCCCTCTGGAAAAGTGAAAAACTGCCATATGAAGGAGTCTTTCTGCTTCCTCTGCCTCTGTCTCTCAAGAGTGTCCTGTTCACTCTCAGAAGATGGCTGCTGCTCTGCCATTGTATCTCAAAAACAGATTAGATCCTTCTCCTAGGGAATCAGAACTGACAATGAGGGGGGTGGGTGTGATTTTGGAAGAATCTGGAACTAAAAGTACTTTGAACCATTGAAAAGTGATGTTTCTTGATCACATGACTTGCCATGAGGGGATTGGGTGTGGTGTTGAAACAATCTGAAACTGAAAGTAATGAAAACCAATTAAAAGTGTTGTTTTATTCATCACATAACCCGAGGTGCGCGCACCGAGCAAGCTCCGAGTGCGCACGGTGCAATTACGCATGCGCAAACGCGTACGCGCGCAAGCGCATAAGTATTGTGCGCGTACGTAACGCGCATACGCAGCACGCGCGCATGCGCAAACGTCAGCGCGCGTACTGTACGCGTATACGCAACTGTAACGCGTGGTGAACGTACGAACCACGCACGCATGCGTACGTACGCATGCGTACTGGGTGCGCGCTCCGAGCGCGCACTAAAACATATGTATGCATACGTAAATAACGTACGCCGGAATTCATGAAAAACATACGCAAACGTACTAGGTGCGTGCTCTGGGCGCGCACCCTAAGAATTTATATTAAAAAAAAAAAAGTGGACATAACTTAATAGAAGATATTAACTATGCTGTTCAATTTTATCCTAATTGAAAGTTAAAAATGAGCCACACCAAATTAAAGGATACAGATAATATATAAATGTATACATAGGGAAATTTTTGAAAAAGAAATATTTAAAAAATATAATTAAAAAATACAAAAATTAGCATTTAAAAAACCTTTGAAATTCAATGAAAAAACCATAGGTTTCACACACGTTATAGTTAGGAATTAGCATTTAAAAAACCTTGCAAATTCACTGAAAAAACCATAGGTTTCACACACGTTATAGTTAGGAATTAGCATTTAAAAAACTTTGCAAATTCACTGATAAAACCAGAGGTTTCACACACGTTATAGTTAGCTGGTCATTTTACTCGTAAAAAACCAATGAAATTGCCCCGTTATAGTTAGTTCAGCTAACTATAAGTCGCGCGCCCGCAATCCACTGCTGATGACGTCACATATTACATCACTCATGACATGGTCAGTGACATCACTCATGACATCACTGATGACATCTCAAATGACATCACTGATGACATCACTGATGACGTCATCCATGTGAAAAATTACCACATCTTCACACACCCTAATATAACCATTAATACACTAAATACAAATTTGAGAGTTCCATTCTCAAAACCATATATACTGCAATAGCAATCATTACATACCCACTTATTAACTCTTTGGTCTTCATATACCTCCACTTGCTCACCTGTACAGTCACTCATACTTACAGTCACTCCGTACAAAACTATAATATACATTTAAACACTTATATAGAAACTCACACACTAACAAGTATCCATAGACCTACTGTTACACCTACTCAGTCATGCAAATAATCACACTCCCATTTTCTCACCTATGCAGTAAAACACACTCAACTTCACTTACTCATAAAATTAGTATCACATTCTTACACTCTTATAGAATCATTGATACAAGCACACTCTCATCCATACAGTCACTTTCATAATCACACACTCTCATATCTACTCACTTGTATACCCTTACATGCATATATACTGCCTTTCACATATGTTGTAAGTTACAAATATACTACTGAGATATACATTCAATCCCTAACACACCCAAACAAACACTCACTCAACCATACAGTCCATCACAGATGCAGTCTTAAAACCATGCACCCATAGAATCACCCACTCACACATTTATGCATAGAGTGACACACACCCTACACACACAAACACTCATGAACCCATACAGATACTCAGACAACCAATCAATTACCCATATAGAGACTCATATAGCTGTTCTCAAAACCATGCAGCCACTTATACACCAACATACAGACACATACACACATTTACACAGTTTAGTCACTAGTCTGCAGTAAGATACATTTAATGACTAACTTAAAGAATCATGTTATGCACCACAGAAAATCATCCATTTACACACTTGTACACCCACTCATTCTTAAACAGGCCTTTCCCTATATATATTAAACATATTGAAATTTTTCAAAAACACATACACACTGGATGATGTCATCGGTGATGTCATTTGAGATGTCATCAGTGATGTCATGAATGATGTCACTGACCATGTCATGAGTGATGTAATATGTGACGTCATCAGCAGTGGATTGCGGGCGCGCGAGTTATAGTTAGCTGAACTAACTATAACGGGGGAATTTCATTGTTTTTTTACGAGTAAAATGACCAACTAACTATAACGTGTGTGAAACCTCTGGTTTTTTCAGTGAATTTGCAAGGTTTTTTAAATGCTAATTCCTAACTATAACGTGTGTGAAACCTATGGTTTTTTCAGTGAATATATATATATATATATACATATATATATATATATATATATATATATATATATATATATATATATATTATCTACTGGCGGTCGCCAGTAGATAGTTATAGTTAGGACCGTGTTTCCATAGGAAATCTCAAAATTCTATTTTGAATAACTTTGGCGCCGGTTGACGAATCCTCGCGAAATTTTCAAAACTAATGGGGCGCTCCGTTCAGCTCCTACCCTGAAAGTCTCAAGGTGATTCGCCAAGCGGGGGCCGAGAAAAAAAGGGGGACCCAAAACGCGTTTTCCCCATGCATTTTTCCATAGGACCTTTAGTCGCAGCTACAGCCCGAACGGCTGAACAGAATTACTTGAAATTTGGCAGAGAGGTAGCCATAAGGTCAAGGAAGTGCCTTTTGCAGGTCTGGTGTAAATCTGTTCAGTATTTCCGGAGAAAATAGCATTTAAAAGCATAAAGCACCGTGTGAGCACCCTAACGTGCGCGAGCGTAATTCTGATTGGTGGTTACATGTTAGTCAACGTTCTAATCGGTCGAAATCAGGAAGTGTCGGCCGCCATTTTGTTTGTTTTCAGTGCGAGAATGAAAAAGGAAGGTGGCGAACGTGAAAAGGGGGCAGGGTAGAGAGTTCCTGACCCCCTAGCCTTTGTCAGGGGGTCCCTGAAGGACCCCGAAGGCAAAAATTTTTTTTTTTTTTTTTTAAATCGCGGGGGTGCATGCACAGTGCGCGCACCCTGAAAAACCCCCCATTTTTTTTTTTTTTTTTTAAATTCGCAGGGTGAAAACCAAAAAAATAAATAAATAATTTTTAATACGTAGTTTATTGTAAAATAAATATATAAAAAAAATAATACATAAATAAATTAGCATTTAAAAAACCGTACAAATTCACTGAAAAAACCATAGGTTTCACACACGTTATAGTTAGGAATTAGCATTTAAAAAACCTTGCAAATTCACTTAAAAAACCATAGGTTTCACACATGTTATAGTTAGCTGGACATTTCACTCATAAAAAACCAATGAAATTCCCCCGTTATAGTTACTGCAGGCAACTATAACTCACACAACCGCAATCCTCTGCTGATGACGTCAGATATTACATCACTGATGACATATGTGTCTTTCTGAAAAATAAATATTTGTAATATATGTATAGCTAAAGATTAATGGAAGAAGACATGGGTAAATAAGTGTCTAAATACAGTGATGTAATATCTGACGTCATCAGCAGAGGATTGCGGTCGTGTGAGTTATAGTTGCCTGCAGTAACTATAACGGGGGAATTTCATTGGTTTTTTATGAGTGAAATGTCCAGCTAACTATAACATGTGTGAAACCTATGGTTTTTTAAGTGAATATATATATATATATATATATATAGAGAGAGAGAGAGAGAGAGAGACAGACAGGGAGAGTTAGGACCTACTTTCCATAGGAAAGGCGTTTTTTGATTTGTCAATAATTTTGGCACCGTTGGATGAATCTTAGTGAAATTTGGAAAACTAATGGGGCGGTCAAGTCAGCTTCAGTCTTGAACATTTTTGAGTGATCCATCAAGTGGGGTCTGAGAAATATGGTTGGTCCCAAATGCTTTTTCTCCATGTTACATTCTATAGGAACTGCTGGATGGAATTACACCAACTTTGGCAGAAAGGTAGCTCTTTGTCCAGAGAGCACTCTTTTTGTGAAGTGGTATCGATCAGTTCAGTAGTTCCTGAGAAAATGTAATCTTTTTCAGGTATACAACTGTGGCCGCGGTGGAGCCACGAACACTCCTGATCTCTTGCCTGAGATTTGATTGGCTGCCAACCCAGGAAGTCTTGTAACTTAGTTGAACCGAGTCACAAGCAAAAATGTTTAAAAAACAAGAAAAGGGGCAAGGTAGAACATCCTGACCCCCTAGGCTTGTTCAGGGGATCCCACAGGGACCCCGAGGGCTCAAAAAAGCATTCTTTTTCATTAGGATTCTCAGTGGATCCGCAAATCAGGCTGAATTTAAAAACAAAATGAAGTGCTGGTTCCCACGCTGCCTATACTTTAGGCCCCAGGGTGGGCTGGGTCCCAGGACCCATAAAAATAAAGATGAGGGGGCCAGCGCAGACCGTGCAGTCTCTGAGATCACCAACTCTCTGGGACTTATAGTTGGAAGTGTGAGTGGGCTACCCCATACAGGTCCACGGACTGCCACATCCCCGGGGCTATAATAGAAAAAGATGTGCGGGGGCTCCGCCCATGCATCCCTGGGGCTGCCGCCTCCCCAGAGACCGTATAGAAAATTGCGGGGGACCACGCAGCCCCCGCTGCCCCAGGGACTACCACCTCCCATTAACAAAAGGGACAGGGTCGTAAATGGGCCTGTGGATGGCCGCCCTCCAGGGCTGCCTCAAGTCCTTTGTTCCCACTTGGTCAAAGAGTGCACACTTTGCTTTCACACTCAGCCAGCTGCATCTTAGCAGCTCCCTGGGGGTAAAAAGAAATGCTGTTTCCTGCAGGAGGCGGAAGCTGGCCGGGACTGCTGGGGCCTTCAGGCACCCCCCGCTATCCCCGACCAGCTGGCCATGCCCTGGGGAGGAGGTCCCCAGGGAAGAAAATGTCTTAGCCCCCTCCCTTTTTTATTTAAAAAACTAATGACTGGGCCCTGGGGATGTGGTCCCTGGGGCCAAAATCAGCCTGGGGAGAGGGCCGTGTGGCCCCCTCCCTTAAAATAAATACATTTAAAAAATGGCTTGGCCTCAGGGGATGGGATCCCCGGGCCCAAAAATGGCCTTGGAGGGGGACAGCTTGGCCCCCTTCCTTGAAAAAAAATGGCTGGGCCCTGGGCTATGGGGTCCTTGAAGCTGAAATTGGCCTGGGGAGGACAGCCTCAGCTTCCCCTTCCCTTTAAATATAATTTTTTTTTAAAAAGGCCCAGCCCCAGGGGTTGGGGCCCCAGGGCCGAAATCAGTTTCGAGGGGGTGGCCGTATGGCCTAAAAGGATAAAGGGAAGGGGGCACACAGCACCTCTTCCTAAAATAAAAAAATAGGCTACAACTTCCCGGAGGCCCTGCCCTCTTTCTCCACTACTCTGCAAGCACACCTCCTGGCACACTGTTGGTTGGGGGATGAAATCCCCTTTGCTGGTGAGTGTCCTTAGGAGCCAACTAGCCCAACTGTTACCTCAGTGAGCCCCACACAGTGGGATTGCTGAGAGGTGGTCAGAAGCCACACCCCTTTTCCCACCATTCAGCAAATGTGCCTCCCGATGCACTGCTGGTGCCTCAGGACACAAGTGGACTTCATCCCCCAAGCAGCAATGTGCCAGGAGGCGAGTTTGCAGAGTGTTGGAGCAAGGCGGCGTGGCCTCTGACCACCTCTTATTAATCCAACTAGGTGGGGCTTACTGGAGGTAAAAGAAGGGCTATTTGGCCCCCAGGGACCATCAAGAGGCAAGGGGACTTCATCTCCCAAATAGTAGTGTGCTAGGGGGCACATTTGAAGAGTGGTGGAGAAAAGGGCATGACCTGCAACTACCTCTCAGCAATCCCACTATGTGGGCCTTACTGAGGTTACAGGTGGGCTAGTTGGCCCCTAAGGATCCTCAGCAGTGAAGGGGACTTCATCCCCTAACCAAGAGCGCTCCAGAAGGCTTGTTTGCAGAGTAGTGGAGAAAGGGGGCATGGCCTGCTTTCAAAACTGAGCAATCCTGCTGTATGGGATTTACTGGAGGTAATAGGTTGGGATAATTGCCCCCCCCCCCAAGGACTTCCTTGGGGGCCAACTACCCCCTCCTATTATTTCCAGTAAGTGCCACATAGCAGGATGGCTGAGAAGTTGTCAGAGGCCACGCCCCCTTTCTCTACCACTCTGCAAATGTGCCTCCGGGCGCACTACCAGTTGCCCAGAGGGCTGGATGCAGGATTATGTAGGGTTGAGTTAGTCTGCAACCCACTTACACATCAACTGACAGTTAGATACAGTCACACAACAAAACACTCATCCATACATTTACTGAGACACCTAATCACTCACTTATACAGTCAGTCACTCATACACCCACTGATTCACCAATACACCTAGGTAATATATATTTAAAACTCATTAACTTTTTTTAAAAACTCACAGTCCCTGGACAAGGTCATCACTGACAATGTCATGAGTGATGTAATATGTGAGGTCATGAGCAGTGCATTGTGGAGGCCCAAGTTATACTTAACGCAGGTAACTATAACAGCTGAATTTCTCTGGTTTTGTATGAGTGAAATGTGAGCCTAACTATAACGTCCCTGTAACCTTTGTTTTAGAGAATATATATATTTATATGAATTCAGTTCCCAAGTCGCCTTTACAACTCCATTTCACCTTGTTGCTTCAAAAATGGGAGACTGCACAAATCTGGTTCCACATAGGTTTTATTTTTTCATTTTCAAAAACCAAAGCACTCCGTGCTGACAAAACCAGGAAGATGTGTTTCGGCAAAAAGCCTTCTACTGGGCCATCGCGTTACATTGTATAGAGTGTCTATTTAAAGGGAAACTTCCCACTTTTTTCCACCTCCACCCTATTAAATTTAACATCAGACCTTTCCAGAGTTCCTACTCTGGGAAAGTACAATTTGCAGAGAACCTCATATTCAGAATACAGGGGGCCCCATAATTATCTACATTACAATTTTTTGTACATAAAATTACATATTTGTTATCACCGTTTTCTGTTCTCTGATTATTTTTTGTTTTTTTCATTATTTACACACTAAATATATATATATTTATATCCACACACACACACTACACACTCAAACAAACACAGAGAGTAAATGTGTCATATCCTGCTTATGCCCATTGGGAAATTAGGTATTCAGCATGCGATTTACAGATCATCTTTTAAACATAACTTTGCCAAATCTCCAGTCCATTTTAAATATCTCATTGGTCCTTACCACAATGACATTGCAGTTTTTTAAATTCCATTCACGTATGTTGATGAGAATAATGACATCACCAGAATTCAACTTTAATGTAACGCTAGGACGTGTGGTAGAGTTCATATTTATACACAAAACACTACTTTGATATTTCTTTATTAGCCGGAAAGTGGTGGGTGATTTCTTAACATATTTCTCTTTTTTTACCTCACATAATGTGTGTGTGTGTGTGTGTATCTTCTTCTCAATCATTTTCAAAAGAGTTTCAGTTTACATTGCATCTTTATAAGATGTACTGTGCTTGTGCACAGACAGGCTACAAGTAGATTCTGTCTAGCATAGGTTTTGTACTGAAATGGTGCCCTTCAAATAAAAAATAAAAAATAAAAATATGCTTAAACTAAATTTAAACATTTTCACACATTGCATATGTGAGGTAAAGTGCAACACATGTGCAATTAATGAAAAGTTAGAATAAATTAAAACATTTTCACTTGTAAATAGCCTCTCGGTGGCGTTAAATTGAGGTGCCAATACTGTCTACCTACTTTAGCAGATAGAGACAATGGGACATATTTACAACTGAAGTGGTAGAGTGAGGCGTTAGCTGTCATGGCTTAACGCCTCACTGAGCCACTTCAGAAATGCAAGGTTGCACCATATTCACGAGATTATGATGCAGCCTTGCGTTTCCCCCTGCGCTGGCACTACACTTAGCAGTGTAGCGCCATCACAGGCACACTTGCACCATAGTGCAAGGGTGTCTGCGTGCAGGAGAAAGATTGTTTATGTACTTTTGCGGGTGACACCATCACATGGGGTGACACCAAAATGCAAAATAATGGGACCCCTGCCCTGCCCGCGGACCAGCCTGCACGGGGGAGCCCCGCGCCCGGAGCCCGGGCAGGGACAGCATGGCATCCATAGGGACTTCGACCTGGTGAACACCAGCGTGCCGGCAACGCAGCACATCCCAGCTATTAAGCATGCAGTGAGCCTAACATCATTATGCGTTATTGTGACTGACTGTGCCCCCTCCCGCTCCTCCGCCCATCCTTTCTCTCTGCCTGTCTGTGGAGCTGGCATGGCTCCCCTCTCTTACAAATGGCTGGCCTCGTGGGCCAGAGGCAGCGAGTAGTGCTGGTAAAATGCATTATTTCACTATCCCCGCTCGTGTATTTTACTCTGTTTCCAAAATCTCTGTGTTCTAAATGGGTCTGTTTTGAACATTATTAACACCACACTGAAGCGGCAGTCATTCACTCGAATTCAGTCTTTTTCTGAACAAACGTCTTAGGAGTTGTGTTTTCTTTTGGAAATATTATGGCGTTGTTTCTCCTTATTTATACTTCATCAGTTTTGCATTCACGTTTTCTAGCTTGCCTATAAAATATGGTCTTGTGTGCAAATGAGTACTTACTGGTACTCATACTTGTTTCTCTTGAAGGACGCTCATTTAGGGGCATATTATCAAGAAACAGAGTTAAAATTATCGCCGCTTTAGCGGCAGAAAACTGCCGCTAAAGCGGCGATTATGGGCTTGATAATATGCACTTCAGAATTCCAATAGAAGCCCATGTTGTCACCAAAACATTAAAGCTAAAGCGGCGATAATTTTAACTCCATGCTTGATAATATGCCCCTATATTTCCTTAAAGGTAAATCTTGTAATAGACGCATCCTCCCAAAATTTCGAAATTATATTCAGTATGGAAATTTTGGATTTACCGAGCTATTTATTAGACCTCATTTACGTATAAATATTCAGTTATCCTTTATAAATACAGCATATTTTGCTAAGCAAGTACAAATTATATCACTGTGCATATACTGTGATTCTGTGTGATGTAACCACTTCTCAACACACATCCACTGCTATGAGATAAGCGCCTACTTTGCACAGCATGGCAGGGGCCTCACTAGGGAGGGGCGGGGGAGGGGGGGTACGGACCGCACGTCACCATGAGTTACCGCACTGGGTGACACCAATCCTAGTGACGCCGCTGCACTTTGTGTCAGTTTGCGCCACTTTGTGTAACTGTGCACCGGCGAAATGTGTTGATAAATCTTTCTCACCTTATTTTCATGATTTAGTTGTACTTCTTAATTAACTTCACTGCTTGCAAAAGCATTTTTGCGATAAAATCTTTCAATTATTTTCACTCAAAAGAAAGTTATTGATAAACCACAATCAATATCACTTGGTAGCTAGTATAGTTCTAGAGGCATACGTTCTAAACCAAGTAATTAAAGTAGCAGTAGGCAGTGTTAAAGGATGCTGGAACTGTGAATGTTTTCAATTTTCTGTAGGAAGTCAATATGTGTCCCTGGCAACATCACAAACATATTTCCAATTCCCGCTGCAAACACGTTTTGCAAAACGACCTTTTCAACATTTTCAGCACACTTTATATAAAATGGCCTATTAGACAGTTTATGGAAATGGTGCTGGACAAATTGCTAGCAATTTGAGCCCTTTATTTTCCATTCTTCTCGACGGAGTTAAAAGCAGTGGCAGCAGATGCCATGTGCATTTAGAACAACCTTCTGCGCCTCCAGAGTGCTCGCCTGCCACAAAAAAGATTTCAAGTATGGCCTATAATTTTCGACCAGCAAATTCCATATTCTCGTTCGACGACAGTAGCCCTGTTTCATTAAACCTAATGCAGTTAAATTATCCATGCAATTATTTACAGTTGGGCAATTTCTTCGGAGTGAACTTTCCATTTCAGCAAATAAAGAGAGCGTGAACCTCTCAGCCATGGGTGGGTAAAGATCAAAAGTGGCTGTGGGGAACAACAGTCGTTAAATCAGCATGGATGGACATCATATTGTAAGTTATGTTCAAACACCGTAAATCAAACATTACAGTCCTATTTTGCATACACAACTTTAATCACAAAAAGTTGCTGGAAAGCAAAATGCTGAAAGAAACAATGGAGTGCTGTTCAAAATTGAACAGATTGATTTCCTGACAGGGCTGTGAAAAATGTCCTTCAACCAGTCCCTACATCTTTACCTCTGCACACTGTGAGGAAAAATTACTAACAAATGATGCAACTCTGTAAAGTAACCAAAGTTGCTTCACTACGTTGTGTCAAAGAGAGAGAGCAGAAAAGGACTACATCCCGGGGCATATTTATGAGCCCCTTGCGCCACCGTAGCGTCACTTTTTGTGACGCTCCAGTGAGGCAAACCACAAAATCAAAATTATGAGGTCATGCAAAGCCACTTTGTGTGGCTTTGAATGCCTCCTAGATATGAAGTAAGGCAGCACAGTGCAAATCGCTGTGTTGTCTTACTCTGCACTTGGGAGGCGTTCCATGTGTTTTGCGGTGGGTGTTCCTACACAACGCCCATGGATTTTTACGCTTCCAAATATTAGCAAAATCATGTACACCTGGGGACGGGGTAAAACCTTACGCCTCCCCAGGGGAGGCGTAAACTGAAGAAATAACTTTATTTCTCCTTGGTTTTAACATTTCCATGTTCTGCATTACACATTGAAAGAAGAAAATGCCTCCCAGGATTGTTTTTGTGCAGAAAGGCCCCCCTTCCTGCACAAAAACAACCCTGCAAACCACACCGGCACCCTTACACCATTATGCAAAGGTGCATGCATTTTCCGGGTCTGCAGAAACGATGTCAGCACAAAGGGAAAGGACAGGTATTGGATAAATTATGGTACATTCCTGCCCTTTCACAATGACTTAGGGCAGAGCAGGAAGGTGACTTGCTGTGCTCCCCTACGCCAAATCCCCGTAATGAGGCCCCAAGTGCTTAATTTGTAAAATGAGTGCAGGTGTTGAATGCTCTACTTAGAAGCTTGCAGCTGGTGCAATTAAGTATCAGTGCCCCGAATACCAAGGCTGCATATTCCTAGTTCCACCTCATGTCTGTTTAATCCAATGCCAAACCCTTTCTGTTTCTCTTGCAGGTTCCTGCTTTCTCTCTTTGTGACTTTTTTGTCCTTCTCTTCCTCTGACTTTCCGCTTTGTGTTTTTCTCTCTTTCACAAAATGTCTGATGTGTAAAAATAAGTGCAAGCACACAAAGATGAGTGATGGTGCCCCCCCCCCCCACGGGCAACCACTGGTTACAAATACGCAATCAATCAATCAGGTTTTTGAAAAGCACACTACTCACCCATGAGGGTCTCAAGGCACGGTGGGTGGGTGTGAGCAGCTCTGTTGGAGCCAGGTCTTGAGGTCCTTCCTGAATTGGTGCAGCCCTGGGCTCCGCCGGAGGTAAAAATGGAGTTCATTCCAGGTCATGGCTGCAAGGTAGGAGAAGGATCTTCCAGCTGCTCTGGTCCTGTAGAAGTGTGGGACGGTGGCCAAGGAGAGGTTCGCTTTGCGGAGATTTCTCATGGGGGCATGGAAGGAGATGCGTTCATTGAGGCATTGGGGTCCGTTGTTGTGGATAGCCTTGTAGGCGTGCGTGAGCAGCTTGAAAGTTATTATTCTTTTTATGGGGAGCCAGTGGAGGTTGCGGAAGTGTTGGGTGATGCGGTTGTGTCATGGGATTTTGAGGATTAGTCTGGCTGTGGCGTTCTGGACAATCTGGAGTTTGCAGAGGAGTTTTTTGCTGACTCAGGTGTAGAGGGCGTTGCTATAGTCCAATCTGCTGGTGATAAGTTTGTGAGTGACGGTTTTCCTGGATTCAGGGGGATCCACTTGAATGTATTGCATAATATTCTGAGGGTGTTGAAGCATGTGGAGGAAATGGCGTTAATCTGGCGATTCATGGTGAGAGATGAGTCCAGTATGATGCCGACGTTATGTGCATGGTCCGTTGGGGTAGGTTTCTGAGGGCGAGGGGCCACCAGGTGTCATCCAATGCGGAGGGGGTGAAGCCGAGGAAGAGGACTTCTATTTTCTCTGAGTTGAATTTCAGGCACCTGTTCCTCATTCAGGTTGTGAAGGCTTTCATCTCATCTTGGAAATTGTGCCTGGTGATGTTGGGTTCCTTGGTGAGGGAGAGGATGAGGTGGGTGTCAGCAGCGCAGGAGACGATGTTGAGCCCGTGGTTTTTGACGATGGTTGTGAGTAGGGCCATGTAGACATTCAAGAGTGTGGGGCTGAGGGAGGATCCTTGGGATACTTCGCATTTAATCTCTGTTGGTTCTGAGAGGAAGGGTGGGAGTCTTATTCCATGTGTTCTGCCTGAGAGGAATGATCCTAACCAGTCTAGGGCCTTTATCTTAGATGTCACCATCATGTAGCCAGGTGGCCAGTGTGCAGTGGGAGATGGCGTCGAAGGCTGCTGATAGGTCCAGGAGGATGAGGGCTGCCATTTGGCCTTTGTCTAGGAGGGCATGGATATCGTCGGTGGCCGCAAGGAGGGCGGTCTCGGTGCTGTGTTTGCTGCAAGATCTGAATTGAGAGGTGTCTAGGATGTTGTTGGTTTCTATGAGGTGTGCTGGCTGGGTGTTGATGGCCTTTTCGATGACTTTGGCTGCAAATGGGAGCAGTGAGATAGGCCTGAAGTTCTTGTGGTTTGTCGGGTCTTCGGTGGGCTTCTTTAGGAGTGTGTTGACTTCGATGCACTTCGAGATGTCGGGGAATGTGGTTGTCTTGAGGGGAAATTGATAGTTTGACATAGCTTTCTGGTGATGTCAGTGGCAGCCCTGTGGAAGATGTGCAGTGGGAAGGGTTCAGAAGGTGCTCCGGAGTGGATGCTCTTCATGGTCTTTAGCGAGTCTTCTGTCTTGAGAGGGTCCATGTGAGAAGGGTCTGTTTGATGGCATCGCTTGCGATTGGAGCGGTGCAGGGGTATTGGTCATTGAAGTTGTCATAGAATGTCTTGATCTTGAGGTGAAAGAAGGAGCTGAGTTTGTTGCAGAGGTCTTGGGAGGGAGGAACGCCAGTTGTTTCGCTGTTGGGTTTGGCGCATTCCTGTATGATGGTGAAGAGTTCCTTGGAGTTGTGGGCGTTGGAGAGGACTCTGTCTTGTAGGAAATATTTCTTTGTGGATTTGATGAATTGGCGGTGTGCTGTGATGGCTGTTTTGTTGGCCGAGCTTGCTTCCGAGTTTTGTTGTTTCTCCACGTCTTTTCCAGTTGTTGGCAGAAGTGCTTGGATTTTTGGAGAGCCATGGTGAACCAATTGGCTTTCTTGTTGTGTCGTCTCATGGTATAATAGAGGGGGGCGGGGGTGTCGATGCAGTTGGCAATACATTGGTGGAGGTTGATTGCAGCTGCGTTGATATCTGCCGTCATTGGGGGTGCAGTGCAGGAGAGGGTGGAGGTGAGGTGTTCTTCAGAGACTGTTCCAGATTCTGTGTGGGAGGTGGCGAGCGTGCTTGTGTGTGGTGGGTTTCGTAAAGGAGAAATGGATGCAGTGGTGGTCAGTCCAGAGCAGTTCCATGGTGTAGCTGAAGAGAATGTTGCTTCCTTCAGCGAAGATGGGGTCAAGTGTGTGTCCTGCTGTGTGAGTGGGGACAGAGACAAGTTGCTTCAGTCGTATGTTGTGAGGTCAGTGGTGTTGGGGTTGGTGTGGTTGTCCAGGTGGAAGTTGAGGTCTCCGAGTAGTATGTAGTCTGTGGAAGTGAGGGATTGAGGTGTGATGAGGTCAGTGATGATGTTGGTGACAGGGGTGCAGAGTCCAGGTGATCTGTAGTTGAGTGTTCCATGGAGTGTAGTTCTGGGGTTGGGCTGGACCTGGAAGTGGATGTGTTCCATGGGGGGCGAAGTGTCATCCAAAATTGGTGGTTGTCAATTGGAGGGAGCTTTTGTGGACGATGGCGAGGCCTCCTCTTGGGCGGTTGGGCAGACTACGGGGAAAGGCAAACAAGAGAAAAAGGCGAACGAGCGAGAAAGGCAGACAGGAGAAAAGGCAAACAGGAAAAAGACACACAGGAATAAAGGCAGGCAAGAGAAAGGCGAACAGGCCAAAGGACACAGACAAGAGAAGGGCAAACAGGCAAAAGGACACAGACAATAGAAAGGCAAACAGGAAAAGGGACACAGAACAGAAGGGTGCTCTTTCACTAGACCACCAGGGATGAAGGGAAGGCAGGAGCCTGCGGATGTAGGAGGGCCTCAATTCTCACACACCTACCTGGAAGGGGCTAAGGCTCAAGGTCAGAGCCTTAACGGTGGAGCTGCATGGGAGAGAGCAGTGACACTGACCAAGGAGACCAATAACAATATCTATTTACGTGTGGCACTGTGACTATCCCTCTCCCTGCCCTGGTGCACTTTTGACTGCCTTGTTCCAGGGTCCATACCCTTGCACCATGCTGAAAGAGTATGTGTGATGTCAATCATAGGTTTTTTACTGGTAAAATGTAAATGTAAATGTAGTTGAGCTTATATAGCGCACAGCTACCCGCAGTGGGTTTCCCGGCGCTTGCTTAGGGAACCCGTCCTGGTATTCTCCTGTGAGATAGCAGGGTATCCACAAGGTGAAAGTCAGGCATCCCGCCGCGAGGGGCCGTTGTGGAGATTAAGCAAGCTATTGCCCAGAGTCACAGAGTGTGAACCCGTGAGTCGAGGAGGCACCGGGGCGAGAATTATCGAGTCCATGGAATTTTTAGCCCAAGACCCGCCAAGGCGGGGAATTGAACCCTGGTCCAGGACCGATCTCAGCTTCCGGGTCTGCCGCGTCTAACCCCTGAGCCACACTTCTCCTTCTGGTAAGGTACACTTCCAGGTCAAAACCTATGCTTTGACATAATTGAACTCTTTTGTAACTTTAGTTGTGTTCAGAAGTCAACAGCACAGAAGCAAAGCACGTATTGAGAACAGAAAACATTTTAAAACTGTATAGCAGTGTTAAGGTGGTGTACATTTGTGGCAGAAATTCCTGACTCTAAATGTTATTAGGTAGGGATTTGCATAAAACCCTTTGGTGTTTGTATGGGTTTGCCCACAATGCCCATGTATCCACCCATGGTACTCCACCTTCACGCAAAGTATTTTGGTTTACAGTAAGCAAGTTATCTCCACACATCTGGATTTGCATTGAAAAGTAAAACCCAATACAACATTTTGCATGGGGATTGCGCCATGTTTGTGGCACAAATCCAGCACAGAGCATTAGGAATTTCCATCTTCAGCTAGAAAGAGGGTGCAATTCTGCAAATGCCCACCCTTGTTTCTATAGCAAACAACTACTATCAAACAGTTGCATGCAACATGCTAATAGCTTGAATCCATTGCCGAGAGCATCGGCAGACATGGCCTAAGACACAAGACGCTAAGGGGCATATCAGCAACAACCGGCGATAATTATCGCTAAGCGCACTTAGCGCTAGGATGATTATCACCGGCTAGCGTGGATTTTTATCCCTGGGATAGCGTGCTATTAGCAACGCTTATCTCAAAAGCGATAAAAATCCTAGAGCTAAATGCCTAACGTGAGATTATCGCTTCAAACCCAGCGATAATCTAATGAAATGTGGCGTTAGCTTGTTGATAGGGACTCACAAACTTAGCCATGATATCCATCTTCCATAGGATATCATGGCTAAGTCAGTCCTGAAGCAGGCATAAGGAAAGTAGCGATAACAGGGGTTATCGCTACTTTTCCTGCCGCTATGCTTCATAGCGTGGGGCTTGAGGATAGGAGGACTGTCTCTTAGCGACATTTCTCCTGTCATGTCAGGTCAGGAACGGCCACTTTGCATCTAATTAGAGATGCAAAGCTGGGTCTTAAGAATAGGTGCGCTAATGCAAGGTTTCACGCGTTAGCGTGACCTTGCTAATTAGGCGATAAAATTATCGCCGGTTTTCGGCCGAAAACAGCCGCAAAAGCAGCGACAATTTTCTATCGCCGCCTTGTAAATATGCCCCGAGGTCCTGTAGCAGTGCCGAAATGGCGTCCTTTCCTGCCGAGTTCCCAACTTAAAGAAGGTGTTGTGGAGCGTGGTGGCAACACCTCAACAGGGGGGAAGCTGTGGCAGTGTCAGAGGTAGGAACCTGCAGCCACAGAGGCAAGACTATTGAGGCAAGTGGTTGCATAGGACAGAGGTGAGGAGAGAGGCGATGCGAGGATTTGAGAAAGGGGACCACATCCGTCTGGCTTCATGCCACACATTGCAAATGCCCTATCACCCTTTTTACTCATTTGAATGGCATGGCTATCCCTTGTTTGTCTCTGGTAGCTTTAAGACAGTTTTAAAAGCGGGCAGTTTGTGCCATTTTATTTGTTTGGTGCTTCCTTTGTAGTAATAGTGTGCATGGCCGCCTTGGAATCTTACTGGCATTACACCACAAGAGAAACTTGGCAAGAGTACAAGAGCACATGGCCTATGGCGACATCTAAGGTCTGAACATTGTACTCCTGGGCATTGGTCAACTGCACAGTGATAAGCCCCAAGGAACGGGCTAGTACAATGAAAGAGGAGAATTGTGGGGTTTGTAACTGGCAGGGTTCTTGGCTCGCTGAAGCAGCCCAGCTCGGGTTAGGTGCAGCTTGCAGCCCAGTCCAGATGCTATCCGTTCTGTTCTCTCATTCTCCATAACATTGCTATATTTAGCTGTTAACCTGTGACCCCACCACATTGATCTGCTATGGCAAAGTTGAAAGCTGATGGATAGCAGGGAGGAATCTAAACTTGACGTCGACCTTCCCATCTATATGTCAATGGTTTTCATTCAACATTTTACCATCTGGTCTCCATGGAATTGGTGGGCTGTTATGTGGCCTTTGCAGTTAAGGAGAGTTTAAGGCCAGTTAAGGCCAAGGAGTGAAAGGGGTCGAACGCTGAGTACAGTCGGAGCAGGTCTTCCCCAGTTTTTTGTCTATTCCTGGTCCTGATGAATCCACGCAGATTGTGCGCTGCAACAGCCTGCAGCTTGTTTGCAAAACTCGGAGTGTGTTTCCAAGTGTACTAGTGCCCCTTTACTGTAATGCCATTGTGGCGGTCATCTACTGAGGAAGGTGTGGCTGGGCAGAACCCAAGACTCTGGATGGAAGGCGACAGCAGAGTGAAGTAGGAGCATGTTTAAGCTGGTGCTAAGCTAGCTATCAAGACCTGGGGAGATAGAGGTGCTGTAGCATTAGGAGTATTAATGGCTGCAGTTGAAAGGCAGAGTCCATCTCTGCAGATGTGGCCCATCCAGGATTGGGTGCATTTTGGAGGTTTTGGGGCTTCATCTCACCACAACTTCTCCTGCACACCACCCCATTTTTCCTTTTACTTCTATATCTTATAGTTTGATCACTCTAACTGCCTTAGGCAGAAATACGACAGCAAGAAAATTCCAATCTGGTAGAAGTCTCTGGGCCAAAAAACAAAATGGAAACCACTGAGAAAAAGAGCGCAGCATCTGGAAGTTTTGAAAGGAAGTGGGATAATACCAATGTATTTTCAAAAATCATCTGTTTAAATTTCCATCTCCAGTTCAGCGGCGGCGCAGATAACTATGAACGTAAAGTCGAAAACTGTTGAAACCCAACAGACTGTATCCATAGAGGATTAGTGTAAGCCTAAAAAATCTAACCAATTACAAGGTCACCTAGATCAAGTGCCCAATTAAATGGGAGATAATATTCATTATAGGGGTTGTTCATCAGTGTGTGACATTAAAGAAGCCTCACAGCCTCAAAGTCTTCTATTATACTGGATTATGCCACCCCCGGCCACCGGTGATGATCCGCCCGCCATCAAAACTATATTTACCCATATTACAATGGCGGGGGGTACCGCGGCAGACGGAAAGTCCATCCGCAGCTTTTCCGCCAGTCGTCAATCATCACGATTGCTGGACAGACGGAATAAGCCCACAATATGATGGCGGTGCCATAAGCTACTAATACTTTCATTTTATAGTGCTGTCCATTGAAGGGACCATTGGCAGAATAGTCAGCCAATCTACTGTTTGAATGAACAGATTTATTAGAACATAATTGCCTTGATGAGCGATTACAGGCTTATGTTGTGGTCAAGGTAGGAAGGAGTAATGTGGCTCCGTTAATGGTACATTAAACTGCATAGCAACAACTATAGGAAAGAGATAAGACAAATATTGAAAGAAGCAAACATGGGAGTATCAGGGGGAATGTATGCTGGGATCCCAGAAAAGGGGTTGGGCCCGAGCTATGTAGCTCCTTCAGTAAGTTGTATTGAATCTATAATAAAAGGCTTGAAAAGCTCTAGCGCCCAAGGTCCTGGCTCCGGTGTTTGGAGTGATAATCAGTACATTTGACATACCAAAAACCTGGAATGGTAGTATTAGGGTTCCACTGTATAAAAAGGGTCAACAGGACATGCAGTCGAGCTATGGCATGATTACCCTCTTTGAAATCCCCAGTAAGATTTAAGTGAAACATTTGGTGGGGTTATTTGGAAGACTGGGTAAGTGAGGCAAATGTTTTCACCTAAAGTCCAAATAGGTTTCCATAAAGGCCATTTAACATCACATGGTTGTTTAATGCTCAATCTCTTGGCCCAAAAATATGCCCTTTAAAGGAAACAGCCCTTTTTGTATCACATGTCGATTTGTCAGCAGCGTTTGAGACTATTAATAGGGCATTACTCTGGGAGAAGATGAATAAATGGAAGTGTCCACAGGGTCTATTAAAGCTGCTAATTCAACTACATGAGGGCTCATGGACAAGGGTTGCACTAGGGGACAAGGGAGCGCTGTCCAGAAATATTGCTACTTACAATGGACTTAGACGGGAGTGCATATTGGCTCTGCTCCTGTTTTATATGCATTGATGATTCCTTTTTTTTTTTATACACTTTTTATTGAGCATGATCTGTAGTATTCATTCAAACAATTTCTTTAAAAAAGAATGAATTCTTAATGAAACAGTAGTACATCAGGAAAGTTAATAGGGAAAGAAAAAAAAAATACATACGAAAGAAAGAACAATAAGAAATATATAAAAAAAAAAAAAAAAAGAAAAAGAACAGAATCATTACAACCCAATACATATGCACAACTGATATGAAAAATAAAAGATATAAAGTGAAAATTTACACAGTTTGCCTCGTCATATCATGTCGGCCCTTCTCTTATCAGGGGGGAGATCTTACATTGGAGTACCAGTTGGAGATTGGGGCCCAGATCTGGGTACCCCGGGCTCTAGCTTTCCTACCTCTTGTGCTATATATAGCTATCTCCTGCTTATATATGGCAAGAAATCGACTAAGCCACATCTGAAAGGTGGGTACATTGGGATCTTTCCAACAGGCCGCCAGAATAATACGAAAGACGGCAGTGCCCAGGAAGACAATCCTTTGTTCCTCCAGACTGTAACCTAAGGATTCGTCGTGACCTAGAAGAAATAGGGTAGCGGAGGATCTAAGATTCCGCCCGAATAGTTGAGTCCAAAATCCTCCAATCAATGTTTGTAAATTATCTAGTTTCGGACATTCGGCAAACATGTGAATTAAATTTGCCTGTCCCTGTCTACATCTGGGGCAGCAATCATCTACTCGTAATCCCCAGGTGAAGAGCTTAGCCGGAGTAAAATACAGGTTGTAAATAGTTTTAAAATATTGTGCTTTAAGGTTAGGTGCTAAAAATAATGTTGTGTAAAGAGTTAGGGAATAGTCGATATCTACATCTGGGTTTCCGAGTTTTTGTGCCCAGGATCTCTCAACACGATCTAGATCATCATTAGAGGATTGAGAAAATATATCATATAAAGTACCTATCCTACTAGCTCGCTTCTCAATAATAGAGAAAAAATAAAAACTATCTAAATTAATATTAAGTTTAGAGTTACGGATATTGGTAAAGACTTGGAAATATTTTAGATAATCTGTGGATGGAATATCAAATCTCTGTTGTAGTCCCTCGAAAGATGGAGTAACATTCTGTCCAAAAAAATGACCAAGTGTATATATGCCTAAATTCTCCCATCTCCTAGAGACATTATCTATCAAAAATGATGATATGATCTTACTGTGCCAAAGAGAGGTGTATCTTGTTATTTTGGGTATGCCTAGTTGTTTGGAGGCAAGTTTCCAGATTTTCCATGCGTCTCCAATCACCTTAAACTTGGTCTTTTTATAATATGACGCTTCGAGTTGTTTCAAAAATAGCCCTCGACATTTATCACCTAGTCCAAGTTCAAAAATAGAAGGGATATAGGAGTCTGTGTTGGGTAGATTGGAAGGTTTGACTTTAAAGAGCAGGCCCATTTGTTGGAGTAGTGTCGCCCAGAGATAGAATGTCAAGTTCGGGATACCAAGGCCGCCTCTATGTAGGGGGAGGGTTAGTGATGATAATGCTCTCCTTATTTTGCCATAGTTCCATATAAATTTAGATATTGTGAAATCAAAGATTTTAACAATGCTACCGTCGGCCATCAATGGAATAGCCCGGAATAGATAGAGTATTCTAGGAAATATGCTCATTTTAATATAATTCGCTCTCCATATTATTGAAAGATGTAAGTTATCTACCCTCTTAAGATCTGTTTTTACTGCCTTGATCAAAGGATCATAATTAAACCGGTTAATCTCTTTTACCTCAGGAGAAATATTCACACCGAGATAGGTTGCATTTTTGACTTTATAGGGACTGTCATATATGATATTATTTGTACATAAAACCATGGTTTTGTCTCTATTAAGTGAATAACCAGAGTAGAATCCAAAAACCTGGGTTATTTGTTCTATTTCTGCTACTGCATCGGCCGGTTTGGTTGTGAGCACGGCAATATCGTCAGCGTATGCCAATATTTTAGTAGAATATGAACCCACCATAACTGGTTGTATTTGGGGGGAGTTAAGAAGCTTTAAAATTAAAGGATTAATTACTAGGGCAAATAATATCGGGGAACAAGGACAGCCCTGCCTAGTGCCTCTTTGTACCTCTAGAAACTCTGACTCAAAGCCTTCAATGGATAGTTTAGCCCTAGGGCTGATATACAGGGCTTTTAGGGCTTTGATAAAGCCTGGGCCAAAGTTGTTGAATTCCATAATTTCCCATAAGAACCGCCAAGACACTCGATCAAATGCCTTTTCGGCATCGAGTAGGACCATCGACATCTCTCCCCCCGTGGCGCCCATGATGTCAAATGAGGCAATGGCTCTACGGGTATGATCAGTCGTTCCTCTCCCAGGGATAAAGCCATGTTGCCATAGGGATACGAGATGTTCGATGACCCCCCTCAGTCGGTTTGCAAGTATCTTGGAGTATAGCTTTGAGTCAGAGTTTATGAGTGAAATAGGTCTATATGAAGATGGAAGCTGGGGGGGTTTCCCCTTTTTTGGGAATATCGCTATATTAGTGTGTTTCCAAGACTCTGGTGTAGCTGAGTGATGTTGTACCCCTAGAAACAGGTCTAATAAATAGGGTAGTATCTGTTTGCCCAACACCTTATATAACTCTAGGGGGATCTTGTCAGGACCAGCCGCCTTCCAATTAGCTAGGTCCGACAATGCAGTCTCTAATTCTACCATTGTAATTTCTTTCTCCAGTTCTTCTCTACCTACTCGATCGAGTATTCTAGATAGCTCTGGTTCCGCTAACCACTCACTGAGAAAAATGTTCGTGTCTCTTGTAGATAGATGTTCATTATCATTTTGGTATAGTTTTTGGTAATATTTTCGAAACACATCTACAATATCTTGAGGGGAGGTGTACTGTTGGCCCTCATATTCGATATTCTTTATTTTATTGTATGTTTGTTTTTGTCTAGTTTTAAGAGCTAATTGCCTCCCTACTTTTTCCCCTGCTTCATAAATTCTATCTCTATTGGCTTGATATATTTCCGCTGCTTTTTGAGTTAGCGAGCTATTAATTTCTGTTTTTAAAATCAATAATTCTTGCAGTGTATCAGAGGTTGATATTCCTTGCTGAATTTGTTTAGCATGTACTATTTCCAGGTTAATGAGTTTGCGTTAAGTTGTTTATTAATACTATCTTGAGTTTTCTTACTGTTAGCTACAAACGCTATAGTCTCTCCTCTAATTGCTGCCTTAAAACAGTCCCATACACAGAATCTGGGTGCGCTATATTGATTACAATCAAAGAAAGATTAAGCATATGATGTAATATGATTAATATAGTCTGGGTTAGTAAGAAGCTTTCGGTCAAATGACCATTGGATATTAGGTCTATTAAAACTATCCAATTAAAAAATTAAGTGCATTGTGGTCAGAGATGGTTTTGGGGGATTTAATTATGTCTATTAGGGCTGTCTTATGTAATGATGTCATAATGTAGTCTAATCGAACATACTTGTTGTGGGGATAGGAATAATAGGTGAAGCCGTTATCATTCTGCTTCAAGATATCCCAAGTATCCATTAAATTGTGACTATCCATCAGATGGGATACTGCCCTGTAGACTTTGGGTTTACGGCCACTATAATTCTGTGGGAGTCTATTGTTTACTAGTTTTTCAATATTTAAATTAAAATCCCCACACAGGATAAGTGGGCCAGCCCAGGAAGCCAGTTCTAATTCAAGTTCGATAAAGAGTTGTGGGTCATCTAAATTAGAGCCATAGAGTGAACAGATGGTTATATCCGATTCTAGTTGAACCACAACCCACCTGCCATGTTTGTCGACAAGTCGGCGTCTAGGACTCCCCAAACCGGGTCTTGCCAAGATAGCGACTCCCCGTATTTTAGACGTTTGAGATGTTGCTGCTATCAAATTAAATCCAGGAATTTTTAATACATTTTTATCACATCCAGCTATGTGGGTCTCCTGAATACAGAGGATGTCGACAGGATCCTGACGTAACAATTGAAAAAGTTGGGCCCTTTTTCTCCTATCATTGAGACCCGCTACGTTCCAACATCGCAATTTTACTCTCCCCATTCAAAACTATTCCCCATTGAACCGGTACCATCTATGTAACATAATTTGCACCACCACCAGCCAACTTTAAATTCGATATTTACATTGATATTCCTCTCCCAGTTCTGATTAATCAAAATAAATAATATAGGACTCCAATCACTTAAAGAAATTAGAGTAACCAAAAAGCCTTTAAAGTTTCTTATACTACAGATCAAGCTCATTTTTGCAATTTTTTCCCCCGTTTTTCCCTCCCCCTCCCCCTCCCCCTCCCACTCCCTCCAGACCCCTGCAACCCACCCCCCACCCTCCCCCACCCGTAATGTGAGGCAATTAGACTCTATAAGAGTCTTTAGTGATGGAGAGACGCTCCCAAACCAGACTTAGACTGAAGATAAACATAGAAAACAAAAAAAAAGGAAGAAAAAGAAAGATAATAAGGAAAATATAGAGAGGCATATAGAGACGAATTGATCTAATGTATCTATGTATCTATATAAAATCTCAGTAATGTCCAATACGCTCTCTATTCTCCTCTCACTATTCTCAAGTCCAGCATCCAAATTCTTTGTTTTCTCTATTTCTCAACCGATGACCACTTAAAGAGTCATCTATACTGGCTTTATCGCTAGTAAGCCATTAAGTGAGACTGTCTAAAAATTCTTTGGCTTTTATTTCAGAAGTGAAAAATTTGGTCTGGCCATTGTATAGAACTTTCAATTTGGCTGGGTTGTTAAGGTAGACTTGTGCTCTCTTCTCCATAAAGGGTTTGATAAGTTGTCGCAGGCGCCACCTCCTTTCCACCGTAGTGTGGCAAAAATCCGGTCTCACAAAATAGGAGATGGAATCCCTAGTCCGTCGAGCTTCTGGCCTGACTCTATCTGAAATAGCTTGTCGGAGAAGAAAGTTTCCAAAAAATACAAGGACTGCTCGTGGATAATTTCCTTGCTTCCTAGTGGGTTTCAAGGTGATTGGAATTCTATGCACCCGTTGCACCTCAAGCTCCCAGTTCCATGAAGAGAGCTCAGGAAGTGTATCTTTAAAGAGTTGGATGATGAAGGCTCGGATATCAGTACCTTCAATATTTTCAGGTATTCCAAGGACGCGTAGGTTGTTACGTCGTAGGCGATTTTCCATGTCCTCGAGCTTCCATCTGACGTCACTTAGTTCTGCTTCATGTAGATCAACTTGTTCCTGTGTGGCTGTAGCCTCTGCCTCATTAATGACTATACGGTCTTCCATTTCTGTCATTCTGGTGTTGAAGGTGTTAACTGATCTTGACAATTTACGCACTACACCCTGAACCTTATGTAGAGCTAATTGTGCTTTGCGTCCATCCCTTGATGTTTCTTCTCGATGGGTGGCGATAGCCTGGAGGACTGTATCCATCACCGTGGAGAGCGTAGCATCCTGTTGATGTGGAGAGCACCGTTGTGTCGGTCGGGAGCCGGTGGCATGTTCTTGAGACCCCAATGCAATAGAGGGGGAGTAATCCCAAGTCAACCCCTGGGCCCTTTTCTTCCGTATGGTAGCTCTTTTATTTTCCCTGGATTCTGCCGTTCTCACCTCGTGGTCACTCTCCGTCTAGGAACCAGTGTTAGTTTCAATATCAAGTTCAGAGTCATCTGACCATCTTGCATCTTCTATCCCTTCTGATATTGAGTAGAAGTCTGAGGGATCCCTGTCGGTGTCGGTAGGATCGGGGGTTTTCTCGTCTCCATCGGTTTTCTCCTTGCCATCAGGAACCTCCAGCAAATCCCCCAGATTTTTTGAAGTGTCTCTAAGAGCTGATGTCCCCAGATCACTCTCTAGAGCATTGCATATGGGCTGGTATTGCGGTGTTTGCCCTTCCTGCACAGCCACAGTCATTGGGGTTTTACGGACCGTTGGTATAGCTTCAAGTACTGTTACTGGTGCTGGCGCTAGTAAGCCTGCTGAAGTGGTCTGTATCAATAATGTTGAAGAGGCTAACGAGACAGTAGAAAAAACAGGAGTATCACATAAGGAAAGATTCTCCATACCTTGTATTCCAGCATTAGAGTCTGCCCCAGCCTTAGAGTCTAGTATTCCTGCCAATGCAACTGTAGGCTCCTTGCATATCACAGAGCTGTCCTCTCCTATAGTTATAGAAGCATTTGTACTAGTGTTCATTATTTCCATATCCTCGGTTATGCCATTCTGACTATGCCCACTAGGTGTCACTGTAGACCCTGGAATAGCTCTCAGGATATCCGCGGTTGATGGAAGAGCTGCTGGTTTCTGTGATGGGGGGACCGGGGTCTGGACCGGAGCAGACACTGGAGCGGGAGTCTTTCGGAGCAGTTCAATCACAGATGGACCAGCTACGGGCGTATTCGGCTGTTGTCTTGAGCCCTTTGCTGATTTTCCAACTCCCGCGTCGAGATCGGTAAAATCGCCGCTGCCCTCCAAACGTGTGCCGCCTCGCTTTGCAACCAACTCCTTGTCACGAAGAGCCTGCTTCGCTGCTCTAGTCTTGGCTGCAGCAGCGGCTATCGTAGCGGCGTTTTTCGGGGCGCCATGCCAGAGGGGACACAGGAGACACTCCGTAAAGGCGGAGCTGTGTCCGAGAGCCGAGCCGGTTGATCTAGCTCTAGGGGTCCGTCTTGCTTCACTCGCGTAGCTGCCCCACCGGTCTGTACGCGGGCAATAAATCGCAGCACAAGTACTCCGATCAGAGAGGTACAAAATGAGAAGCGTAGTTGTAGTGCACTCAGGTCCGGTGCAGACATCAAGAGTCGATCTTCCGCTCTGTTCCCAGACATCACGCCAGGGTCGCCATCTGGGATTTAAAAAGCAGCGAGGAATGGGGTAAGTCCTTTTACTTCCATTATTACTTAATTTAAGCAAGACATCTTTGTTTCTTCGTCTCTACTCTGCTTTTCAGAGCGCTGGCTTGGGAGCTGCCTCACAGCGGTCTAACAAGCCGCCGCCATCTTGCCCCCCTCCTGCATTGATGATTCCATAGTAGGATTAAACCAGGTTCTGTCTTTTCTACCAAAATTAGGACACAAGACCATTTAATATTGTTTTATGCTGATGATACCGTGTTGGTGGATTTCACACCTGTCGGCTTTTAAAGGCAACTGGATGTCTTCGCTGAATACAGTAAGTCCAATAGTTTGAAAATAAATACTGCTAAAATTAAAGCTATGGTCTTTCCTAAAGGAAGGGTGCAGTCAATTAGCACTAAGTGGTAGCTAAGTGGGATTCCAGTGGAGGTGGTTAATGAATATGGATATTCAGGCCTTCTTTTTAGATAGAGACTCCATTTCAAATCCCATAAAGATCTTTATGAAGTCCCTTCCAAAGCTATTTCAGGTGCATTACATAGGTTGGACAAGTGTGCTGGCCCACAAGTCCATTGACGTTTTAAGAGAGACCTATAATGCTAAAATTGTAAATCAATTATTGTATGGCTGTGAGGCCATGCAAGCAAAATAAAATAAGCTGTTGCAGACTATTGAAACATTGCCCTGAGATTAGATCTGGGCCTCACTAACATATTATTTAAAAATAAACAGAGGATCATTTAACTATTGGTCTTCTTTTCTTAAGGCGGAGTAGGGCTCCTTAAGGCAAATAATAAATTCCTACCTGAAGGAAAATTACATTGGCCAATGGGTTGTTAATATCCTGGATGCTTAGGCCTCTCTGGATATTCCAGCAGGGTATGAGTTTCAAAATATGTCTGTTGTCCAGCAGAAACAGTTAATAAAGCACTTAGAAAGTGAGTGCTCTAGGAAGGCCGACATGGAGGATGTGGGCAATAGAGATAATCTGCACCACTTAAAGGAGACACACTATGGTGGACATGCCCAGACTGACCTTCAGGACATAAACAATGGCATTATTAGGAGGTGGGCCCTGAAGGTCAGGCTGGGGCAGATCCCATCCTTTATGAAGTGGAAGTTGGGTACACTGGTTGGGGCAGTAAGTGGTATGTATACCTTTTCCCAAAACGCTCCATTGTCCTTTCCGCACATAATAGCATTTTCCACATGCTTTGATAAAAGCAGATGTTTGCTGCTACCCATAGTTCGAATGTTATAAGTTTGTTGTATCTGTGACCTAATTTCAAAACATAATAACATATTATTGTGCTATGCTGTAGGCAAATTCTTGTCTGTAGTTGATGAATGGTTAGCTAAACGGAGTAGTCCCTTGTAATATATGTACATTATTAGAACTTTGAGGTTGGTCCTCCAATGCATGATCCATGTCTCCTGTGAAAATGGCTTTAACGATTAGTGCTCTACCTTGAATCAGGAACAGAATGGTCTCTCACTGCATATTCCCTCAATCACTATAGTTGGTTTATACCATCTGACAAGGAGAAAATATGTTTCCTCTCTGCTATAATTGCATTTTCCACAAATAACATTGTATTTTGCACTTTATTACTGTTGTGGCTCTATTTTGCCCAAAATGCTTCTGTTTCCATCTGGAAGGGAGCTGCTCTGGCAGTTTGGGAAGGACCATTCCCACTGTGGCAGGGCTAAGGCTGATTTGCATACTGCAGGTCTCCATCTAGAATGGCACAGTGAACGATGATCTAAAATGCAACCCACAGCAATTGCAGATGGCTGAGATTAATTTAAGCATTTCTTTCATCACATTGTTGTTTTTGCAGTTGACACATTAAGAGCAGCGGGTATGCCCAGACTTTGTCAATCGGCTGATGTAACAACTCTAGTTAAGATAAGTAACTCAGGAGCGTAGTAATTTATGACTCAGGAGCGTAGGGATTTATGACCTGAAAATAGTATGTATTGTATTTAGAATTTGATTGCAAGTAATGATGTTTGTTTTTACCAGTAAAAATGACCCCTGTGATGCAAAATAGTTGCTTACCTAATTTTCTGTTTTTGTGCAAATAATCCAAAATGCTAACAAAACACAGATAAACTCCCTTTGTATTATTTATATTTATAGGGGCTTGCTTCAAAACATGGCTCCTGGCACCCAATATCCAGAAATCTGTAAAAAAAATAGAGTATACCAATTGTTTAAAAGGTGACCCCATCTATATGCATGTTCTCATGTTCTTTTATACTGATGTTTGGAAAGATCCCCTTAAGTTATCTGGGTAGCAAGATAGTCTTTATAATTTAAGGCCCTTTATTAAGTTCAGCAGTCCACGAACCACCAGACTAACGATGGTGGTCTTCCAACCTCCCTAATATGACCAGGTCAGTCGGGCCGCCCTGGGATGGCAGCAACCATCATAACTGCCATTTCCTGGCGGTATGCAGCAATACTGAGGCCACAGTATGCTTACTGGAACTGCTGCAGTCCCACCAAGTATATTAATAGTTTCCTCTCCGTCACTGTTTTCATGGTGGTGGGCCCACCATGAAAACTATGGCAGAGAAGGAACAAAGGGGGCCCAACAGCTGGTGCTTCCTGCCATGCAGATGCGCACATGAGTGGCACAACATGTGCCCCCCTGGCTGCATGCGCCCCAGTACCTGCAGGGCATGGACTGCAGCAGTCCATGCATGCAGTTACTTCCTTTGATGTTCCCATTGCAGTGCCTATTTCATAGGCACTTCCCTGGGAACGCCAAAGAACCGCCCGTCATACCAGGAGAAAACTCCTGATCTGGTGGGCAGTACTTATACAGGTTTGGCAGTGCAGGAGCAGAACGCTCCTGCACCCACACCGCCAACCTCATAATAAGAGGAATTCCAGGCTGCAGGACACTTATGGCACGGTACTTATTATGGTACACTAGGAAAGGCAATTGACTGTTCATACATTTTTCCTTTATCAAATGCCAAAGGTACTTTACTTTATACTGATTTGAGCCCTGATGAAGTTTTAGAAAAACTATGGAACAAAACGCATTGGCTGGAGTTTAATGTTTGCAATGAGTAATATTAATAAAAAAGAATCTTAAAAATATTATACTGGATGTTGGACTTTTTTCCTGGTGCACCTCCCTTTAGGGTCTGAAGCCATAATAAGGCAATAAGTTTATAACTTGAACTAGCAACATTTCTCAGTCTCATTGTCATTACAAGTGGAGTTTATGTTTACTGAATGCTCTTCCCCAGTAATAAAGTACCAGGGTGTACTATTATTTTCCACTGTTTAAAGCAGATGTTGTAATAACCCGGGACACAAAGCCCATGCCGCAGACATCCTGGTTGTCAATATACACCATAAATCACATTATGCAGCACTATTAGAAAGAGGAAAATGCTTCTAATTTTGTTTGTTTAGGGAAGTGCACAATAACAATCCTTTTTGTGATGCAGGCACCTATGCCTCATGGTGGAAGGGTAGCTGGGTTGGCGCTAGGCTGTCAATTATGCGTCAGTGCTGGCAGAGGACAGGAATGCATCATATCTAACAAGATATGGTAAATTCCTGCCCTCTCCTTTCACGCAGTACAGTGATGTCATTAATGACTTCATCTGAGATGTCATCAATGATGTCACTGACTATGCCCTGAGTGATGTAATATGTGAGGTCATAAGCAGTGCATTGTGGGGTGAAATCTGAGCCTTACTATAACATCCATGTAATCTTTGTTTTTTGTGTGAATTCCTATTTTTTATGTTATTTCCTAACTTTAACATCCCTGTAAAGTTAGTTTTTCAAGTGAAATTCTACATTTTTAAAGTTTAATTTCCTAAATGTTACTTGTTTTGTCTCAATGGGTGTGTCAGTGGTTGAGTCAGTGTCTGAGTGGGTGCATGAGTGTCTGAGTGGGTCTGTGAGTGGGGTGTTAAAGTGTCTGAGTGGGTTTGTGAGTGACTCCATGAGTGTGTGAGTCAGTCTGTGAGTGAGTTCATGAGTGTTTAAGTGGGTCTGTGAGTGGGTGCTTGAATCTCTGAGTTGTTTTGTGAGTGGGTGTGGGAGTCTCTGAGTTGGTCTGTGAGTGTGTGCGTGAGTCTCTGAATATTTATGACTATCTGAGTGGTTCTGTGAGTGGTTGCATGAGTGTCTGAGTGGGTCTATAAGTGTGTTTGAGAGTGTCTGGGTAGGTCTGTGAGTAGGTCTATGAGGGATGTGCGAGTGGTTCTGTGAGTGGATATAGGAGTGTCTGAGTGAGTCTTTGAGTTAATATCTGACTGGGTCTGTCTCTGGGTATGTGAGTGCCTAAGTGGATGAGTGAGTGTCTGTGTGGGTATGTCCGTGGCTGTGTCAGTGATTTGGCCACAACAGAACCACACTGGTCCCTTTATCCAAAAAGAGTCCACAGTTTTGCACAAAATATCTACCCAAATGGAGCACTTTTTACTGGTTAATTACTACATGCTATCTCCTTTAGTAAGAATGCAGTAGACATTCTATCTGTGGAGTAATATCTTGAAAAGTATAAAGGTACCCCAAACTCTCAGTAGTTGTAGATTTATCAGTATTAAGTTTTTGAAAGTGAGAATCAGAGGGGTCATCCTTATGGTCCAAATGATAAAGATGGTAGTAGTACCTAGATACAATTACAGACAAGGCAAGCTTCCATTGCCGGTCCCTCTTGCAATGCTTTAACAAATAGATACATTTATAAAAAAACTACATATATCAATGTGCTAGACCTCCAATAACCATCACTAAGCTCTATGCCGTCACAACATCCAGAGGACTTCATCTTCCAAATATCCCCATGTATCATTTGTTGCAAACTTTCTCACAAATAGCTTATCAATTCAATCCTGATATGGAAACTCCTGACTGGTTATGACTTGAAAATGCTATCAGTAGAGGGCTCACAGTCCTACAGAGTTTCTAAGCTGGCAACACTGGCAAACACTATCAAAGCCTGGAAGCAGGCACACCGGATCCTGGGACAAGGTCCACATCTTCACCCACAGGTGCCACTATGGGATAGTTCCGAAATCCTGGAACAAGATCCACATCTTCACCCACAGTCTCCACAATGGGATAATACCAAAATTCAGACACCTGTCCATATATTCACATGGCAAATATGGCAAAGGGCAGCTTTCCCCCAGCTTTCACACATTTTTAATGAAGGCACCAAAAAGCCCCTGCTGGAAATATGTGACAAATTACAGACAATTTTGTACCCTCCATGTTTTCAACAAAGCTTTGTACTTGGAGAGCCTACAAGAAATTAAACTCAGGATTATACGGAATGCTTATCTCAGAACTGTACACTAAGCCTACGGCATCTTAACTTTTATTGAAATGTTAACCTCATTTGCAACATCCCCCACAGAAAAAGGATGGGCTAAATTACTCCATGACCATAATAGAAGGCTTCAAGAGGCTAAAGTAAAATGCAGTTGCTTCAAGATCTTAAATAATTGCCACTGGTCTCCCTACAAGCTTTTCAGGTCAAATTGTGCATAGTCCAATACATGTTGAAGAAGTAAAGAAGCATGCAGCAACATGTTCCTCATTGTATAGTCATATCGTGAACTTCAGGAAAACTGGTCACAAGTATGGGAGAAATTACCCACCAGTAGTGGTATGAACCTTGCACCAACTGTGGAACTAATCATACTTCAGGACCCAAAATGTATGATAAAGATAACAACATACAAACATAGCTGGATAGTTACAGCACTAGCCACTGCTAAGTTGTGTATTGTTCATCACTGGAAATCTATGTAAGCATGACATTGCATGAATGGCGTAAGACCATGGCTGCAATGACTTCATGAGAACAGCTGATATACAAAATTAATGATCACTTCACAATAATCTAGAATATCTGGAACCTTTTCTCCACTTGAATAAGTTATTTGCCTTCAGTGTTGAAGCTTTATTGGATATAGTATGTTATGTTGTATGTAGAGCTGGTATGCTACTTGAAGATCTCAGAAACTGTAACTAGATAATAATTTCCGCCTAAATGTTCTCTATAACTTTGCGTGTGATACTTGTAAAGAATTTCACATAAGGCATCTGTAATCTTATCAACTTTAACTAACATTTTGTCGGACATTGAATGTTGATACTTATAAATGTCAAATGTTCAACTTACTTATTTTCCATCATGAACAAACAATAATTGTTCTGAATATACAAAATCTAATAAAAATATTTATAAAAAAAGAAAACGACTGAAAAACCTCTTCGCATGATATGCGTAGGACACTTTCTCATTTTTGTTTCTATAATTGTTGTTAAACAAAGACCTGCTGTACTACCACCATGCCCCCATCTCTTCTGTAAAGAAAACATTAATGCTTCAATACCCTATGGGAACTATTTACAAAGTAAGACATTAACAGATATTAAAAACTTTGGTAAACAATGCATCAAAAAAACAGACTCCACAATAAGATTTCGGTTTGGTTTAGGATCTCACAAGTCTATTGATAATGTCCTTCAATCATCTCTCAAATCCTGAAGAACAACTTGCAAAGTCAATGTTTGCCTTGTGACTCTATGCTAGTTTCAGTATATTGATGACACGCTGGTCACAGCCAAAGTTAAAGAGGCTTGTAAACTTGACACAATTGCTTTGCTAAACCACCTAGCTAAAAATGGACATAAAGTGTTGCATGCAAAATTACAGTAATGCCATGAAGATGTGATTTATTGGGACCCCGAATTGAGGAGGGAGTAAGGAAGGTGCCCAAATAACATGTGTCTGTAATATGAACATTAATCTGCCTAACAACACAGATATGTTATGTTATGTTATCAGATTTGTATAGCGCATGGCTGCTCCAGTGACAGGGTGTCCCAGTGCTAGATCCACAGAAAGAAAGACTGAAAGGCGAGACAGAGACAGAGCAAGCAATCAAGGGAAGAGGCAAGCCTTTACTGCCTTCCTAAACACCTTATGGTCTTGTAAGTTCCTGATAGTGCTCGGGAGAGCATTCCAAAGAGATACAGCCAGAACACATAACAAGCGACCAACCGCCCGGGCTCTTCTGACAAGGGGGTTGCATACCAGAAGTTGGTGCAATGAGCGGAGGGCACGTTCCGGTATATAGGAGATGAGAAGATTGGTGAAAATGGAAGGGGCTTGGGCATGGAAAATTCTGTGGGCGATGCACAGAGACTTTAATTACATTTTTTTTTTCACCGGGAGCCAGTGTAGTTTAGGTATGTATTTGGACGTGGGGCAAGACCGCGGGAGGGCAAAGAGGGTATGGGCAGCGATGTTTTGCACCCTCTGTAATCTATTGATGCCTGCCTTATTGGCACCTAGATACAGTGAGTTGCAAAAGTCAAGTCTAGAAAAGATAGAATACTGGACGATGGCTTCGCGTGTTTAAAAGTCAAATAACCAGAGCAGTGGCTTCAGACCACGTAAGAGGCCGAAGCATCTGCCTGCCACTAGTTTTGTCTGTGCCTGGAAGGTAAGTGCACTGTCCAACCACACACCTATGTTTTTTACAGTATCATTAGGGGTGGGAGCACCTCCCAGGGCCGTAGGCCTCCACTGGTTGTTCTAAAGATGTGTACCCCCGCCTAAAAGAAGGATCTCAGATTTACTTGCATTCAGCTGCAAACAATTGGTTGTCATCCATTCCGCAATGGCCATCATGTCATTTCGAAACTTGGTGATGTGTTGGTCAGAGTTATTAGATAGCGAGATGACAAGCTGAGTGTCATCAACATATGAGACCATTGAAAGGCCTCTGCTTTTTGCAACTTTTGCCAGGGGTTGAACATAGATATTAAATAATGTTGGGCTCCAAGGCGAGCCCTGGGGAGCCCCAGGGTGGACAGCCTGCTTCTGAGAGCCGTAAGGTGGAGGGATTACTTGAAAGGATCTTTCTAATAAAAAAAGACACAAACCAGTTGAGAGCAGTATCTCCTAGGCTAATCTCTTGTAGGAGCTGCAGCAGGGTTTATGAGATACAGTGTCAAAAGCGGCGCTTAGATCAAGGAGAATCAGTGCAGAGGTATGGCCTTTGTCTAAAGTGCTCCGCAGATGTTCAGTCACTGCCAGCAGAGCAGATTCAGTGCTGTGGCAAGGTCTGAAACCATTCTGTGCTGGGTCTAGAATGTTATTAGCCTTTATAAATTTAGTGAGGATAGAGGTGATGTAGGCTCTGTGACTTTGACAGCAAACGGGATTACCTTGGCGTGTTTCCATGAAGTAGGTACAGTTGCAGAAGTAAGGGACAAGTTTAACGATTTGCAGGGTGTGGGTAGGAGGAAGGGTAAGAATTGAAGATGCTGATCAGGCTTAAAAGGACCAGCTGGAGATCCTGATTTAATTTTATGACACAGAGCACTTAATGTCTCACAGGAGAGAGCTGGAAAAGAGCATAAAAGAGTACACAAGCAACTGGTATGGTCAGTACACTTTATACTATTAATAGTGGGCAGGAAAGATTTGTAGATCGCACATTGAGAGTTAGAAAGAGTAGTAGAAGCACTTGCTGATGGAGGTTTTTTTATGTCGTTTAGCAAAGAGAAAATACTTTTAGCCGGATTGTTACTGCTCTTTATTTTTTCCGCGATATAGTCAGCACGTGACTTCTGTATCGATTTGTGATAGGTCTCGGGTCAGCAGAACAATATTGAGTTTTAAGAGCAGGATAATATTTACATTTCCAGGCCCATTCAAGAGCTTTGCAGTCTTTTTCATCTGGGACAATTTCTCAATAAACCAGGGATTAGTGTATGTTCTGCGCCGCAATGTGAGTTTAGCAGGGATGTGTTTATCAAGAGCCTGCAAGAGCCACTCATGGAAGCAACTGTTAGCTGCCTCATCATCATCAGGCAGTTGGGGCATTTGAGAACATAGAGTTTCTCAGAAGATTGGTGTTTAACTTATGCCAAGGGCGTTTTAGCAGAAGCTCAGGGTGAGTGCGTGGTGTCGGATTCTCATAGGGAAGTACTATGAAAATGAGAAAGTGGTCAGTACAAGCCATGGGAAGAGGGGGCAGGTCTCTGAGGGAAGGTATCTTAGAGAATGCTGGATCAAGAAGGTGCCCTGCCAAATGAGTAGAGCCGGGGACAAATTGCAGTAATTGGCAGGCAGCGAGATCTGCTAGAAAATCGGCACTCTCACCGTTATGGGGGTCCTCAAGATGAAGATTAAGATCCCCTATGATATTAAAGTTGGCGGATATAATTGTCAGGATAGAAATGGAATTACTGAGAGAATACCTAAACTTTTTATAGGGTCCAGTAGGGTGATAGGTAAGCACTCCTGTCAAAGTAATATTGTGGTTTACAAAGCTTTTAAAGAGTCCACTTTTACTGTCTGTAACTAGCTCTTTTGTCAGGCTGCAAGCGTAGATGGTTTTGTAAATGATTGCTATCCCCCCTCCCCTGCCATCTTCCCTGTTCAGTGTTTTTATTACGTACCCCTGTGGGAGTGCCATCTGTGGCTCCGCCACACTAGTGGGGGTAAGCCAAGTCTCTGTGAGAAATATGAAGGTCCGGTCCTTCAGATTGGACCAAATTAAACACGTCAGCGTAGTGTTTGGCTAAAGAGCGGCAGTTCAGACTAAGTATTTTAAAAGCCAGAGAAGGGGGTTTTGCGAGATGGCCATCACTTCTTACGTTATAATGGCAGTGGTTACAGTGAGACAGGCTGTCAATTGGGCCCCAGACCTGGTTAATGCAAGGGTTACAGGCAGTTCTCAGTTGGAGAAGTTCCTTGGAAGAATAAACCAGTCTATTTGTGTCCAATAGGCGAGAATGCCTGGCGCCTGGCGACGTCCAGGTGTGGACGGCGTATACTGAAAGGAGGAGTGGCTGCTGCTGCACCTAAAGTGTGCATGACTCTTTGGCCTGCCGTCTTGGGCCGGCCAAAGAATCATGCACACTTTGCATGTTCTCCACCCAGGCTGTATTACAGCCTGGTTGGAGAAAATGATCAGGCTTCCACTCCCTCTCTGAGCCCTCAACCACGGCACTCAGACCAATCACGATGCTGCTATCAGCAGAATTGTGATTGACTAGGAGAGTCTGGGTACTGCGGAGGAGAGGCACCGGCTGGCAACCAGAAGGTAAGTTTTATTTTGTATTTGTTTCCTACCCTCCCACATTTCCCCACCCCCTCCACTATCCCCTGCGAGTCTCCACTGCCACCACTGCGAGGCACACCAGTCTTGGTCAGACCCATGCCTGAAACACAGACCAGCTGAAGCGGATGACCCCTCCAGGGGCTCGTTAGAGCTCTGACAAAGGGCCTTCACTAGAGAAGCCTCATTATTCTCTTCATCGCATTGGCATCTCATCAAAGGGGAGCTATTGAAATCATTCGGCTACGCAATAGCAAAGGGTGCAGTAGCAGGAGTGAAGAGGCATTTACACACTCGTGGAGAGCTCAGCTTGCTGCTGTCATCTCCCCCTCCTAATTATTCTGTGTCCTCTAACACTATTTATTGTACTACAATAAGAGCTGACAAGCACATGAAAAACCATACAAATTGAGCCCAGAAGGTAACATGCTTTGGCCAAACAACACTACTTTCACAGAATGTTCAATAACTGCACAATTACTGATTTTCCCCATCACAGAATTTATAGAAATCATGCACTTAGTCAATCAGCAATTCAAACTTGTGTGTGCTCAACCTCACATTCACTCTCTCTATTATTGACACATGCACTTGACTTTTCTCACGTTGTGGCTGGACTGGAGTTCAGGTTACGCTCCTAACTTAATGGGTAAATGTTCAGGCTTTTTATTTATCTCAAGTTGCTCTCAATTGGCAGAAATTATCATTGCGGCCAATAATGCATGCAATGGTCACATACTGGTCATTATGTTCTAATACAAAACCTAAGTGAAGCGTACTCTGACACTAAATGTGCTCTACATCATTAGCATAATGAAGCGAAGGGCGAGATGAAGGCAGCAGGCCACTTCTTTCTTTAACTACTTGCTACTATCCTGTGGAAAAACGCATTATTTTTTTATAGGGTTTTTGTAAGGAAAACATTGCAGCATCTGGTATTTTGCTTTTTCTAGTTTCTCATTAGCTACCACTGTCACAGATGTCATTTTTCATGCTTAACTCCTGCAGTAAATTGTTGTTCAGAGATGCATACATACGTTTTGTTACGACTTTTATTTTAATAGTTTTTCGTTTCAAACATTGCCATGGTAAATTGGAAAGTGATCAGACTTTGTACTAGGCCCTACAACAAAAAGTTGCCTTTTTATTAGAGAAATCTATGGCTCAGATTCACAAATGCATTGCTTCAGGTTTGTGTTTCTTTTCTAACGCAAAACCAAAACAATGGATTCAGGTGAGATTTACAATCCAATGGAGAAAGTGTAACTCAAAGTAACATTTTACATCAAGGGGTGTTCCATAGGTCCCATGCAACCACCCATGGGGTATGATGAAAATCCCTATCTTCAAACAACTGTAGACAGGGTCTTGTGCCAAAACCCTGCGCCACCTTGTTGTTCCTACTTACATGTGTGCTGCATCGCACAGCACATATGCAAAGTGGGGAAAGCCTTAAAGCATAGTTTTCATACTAGAAGCGATCACGTCAAGTTCAAAACCTATGCTTTAGAGAAAAAAGACACCCTTACACTATAGGGAGTGTTGTCTGCTTTCAAAGCGTGTCTCTCCAAAGTGCACCAGTACAAGATGAAAGCAGAACAGCACCACATCTTACTAGAATTGTCGCGTTCTGCATTCTCCATTTTACGCAACTCAGCAACTTTACTTGCTGCCCTGCATTGCATGACTTCGGTAAAAACCTGAGGCCTAGTGTATTTGCCACTTTGTCTTCAGTCCAGTGCCTGTTAAAGGTAAAACAGCAAGAAGAAAACACACCACCATCATGCTTCAATATCTTCTGTTAGAGGCAAGTAACCTTGGTCATCATTGTTCTGTTTGTCCCTGATTGATATTTCTAAATGCTGATTTCTATTCAAAAGAAGAAAAAAATGTCTACAATTTTTCAAAGTAAAAAGGAATGTGGATTATTTTAGCCATAAACTTACTTTAAGTTAGTCCTATGCTTACAGTTTGTTCTCTTTTGACCACATAATATAGGTGGATTGTATTCAAGTCTCCTAAGTGGTGGCTTAAATAAAACACAAAAGGACTGAAATGTAACAGCGGGGCTGCATGAATCCCTAAGTACGATGGCCCAAGAAAAATAAAGACCTTGAATTTAACAATCATTACAAAAGAGGAAATGTTAGTTAACTGGGTAATCCAACATTCATAATAAGCAAAAGGTTTCAACATACGGGTTACCTCCAGAATAAATCAATAGCTAGAATCCAAAACATGTACAGAATCAAACCATAGTCTGGATTGGAGACTGCTCATTAAAAAAAGGCAAGAACATTGTGGCACATCTCAATAAGGCACATTTTCTAGGTTTTCAGATATCACTACAACCAAAATATTATCATAAACATATGATACAATAATTGAAAAACTGCTAGAAACACCCTCTGAATACATAACTATTGACAACCCTTAACCTAAAAACTAGAGAATGACCATACATTTTTATTGTATTCAATAGAATGGGCCCTTCAGAGTCATCTACAGGAAACATCCTTGATTTGTTGCAAGAGTGAGTACAGTTAGGACACAGCTCCCTCCAAAACTATAAAGAATTTACATTTTGTTTCAGATCAGCAGCAGAGAGCAGATTCCATTTCTGCTATTTTCTGGTAAAGAGAAAAAGAGCACCAGCAGGCTTTTTAAACGTGAATAATAGCAGAAGTGCGGCCCACTCACATCAACTTGAAGCTTTAATATGCTATCTTAAAAACACAAATAGTAAATAATTGTAATTAATGTCTGCTTTAACGATCCTCCATGAAGGTTTTTTAATTCATCACAAATCAAATACAATATTTACAAGAAATAATTCACCTCTTTTTGTTTCTTCATCTTCGAGCTTACCAATGCCTTTAATGCATTACATATTTTTGATATGATATTATCAATGTCAGTTTCCTCATTCTTCCTTTTTAAATCATCAGCTTCTTTTCACAATCACGTATCAATTTGTCTCTCAAACAAATAGCTTCAAGATGTTTTACTTGACCAATTAGACTAAGAATATTTATAATAACCACCACCCACATCATCAAACCATTCACCAATTGGGGCGTGGCTTGGCTGGGGAAGATGGCGGACGCGTGAGCAGGTAACTCTGCATCAGCCGATCACTTCTCTTTTCCTGGTTTGAGACTCCCTGCTGCCGCCTGGTTGACTGCTGTGCAGCAGAGAGGAGTCGGGCCAACTTTGGTGGCTGTCGGCGCCGGGTTCTGGGAACAGTGCTATCAGGCGCGACCTGGGGAGCAGAGGCTGCGCGCCCGGATGACTGGGGCTGCCTCAGCGGTAATCTACGCCCCGGCTGAAGCGGTCTGAGGGGGCCCACAACTTGATTGACGCTGGCCCTGGGGTCTTCAGGGCACGAGGTGAGGACGCGCCCCACCCGGATGCTGTTGGCAACATTGGGGTATAGCTGATTTCATTGTGAGTGCTGACTGGTGGAGAGCGGAGCAAGCTGGCGCCATTGTCGCATGTGAGCCACTGGGAAGGCGGTGGAGCCATTCTGGAGGGCGTCACAAGGTGTATGTGATTGGAAATCAGTGCCATGGATCAGGAGACCGCTGAAACGAAGGCGCAACACCTGGAGCTCCGGAGTGGGGTACGATTCCTGGGACTGCCGATGGAGCTCAGGGGAAAGTGCGTAGTGCGGCCCAGCACTGGGTAACGCCCCGCCATTTTGGATTCGGGCCTATGGAACCCATGCTGCACCTACCCGGGGCATTGGAGGAGGCGGTATTTTGTGAAAGCAAGGTAGGACTCTCATGCCCGGAGCCAGCAGAGGTATGGTGAGAGGTCGTTAACTGTTGGACTGTAAAGTCCTGGTCGGACGAGGCGCCAACAATTGGGCCGTGGTTGGCTGCCTGGGATTGATTTGCACTCTGGGGGGCTGCCCATATGGAGGGCGGTAATTAATCTGCACGGCACATATGCCCATTGCACGGGACAGTACATGACTAATCTCCCCTTCACTAGTGCGAGCACGTGCATTGTTGTCTGATGGCACTTCCATAGGACCTCGGAGGCGGGCCTGCTGGGTACAGGGGCGAGTGACTGGAGAGGCGCTGTACCTGGTGGGTGACCTGATACCTACAAACAGAGAGGGACTGTCCAAAGAGCGTGGCACTGGGATTGGGCCTAGTCACAGCACAACCAGAGTTGCCTCCTCTGTGAACTTGTGCACCATTATGGGTAAACCCAGAGCTAAGAGAACCGGGGCTATGCCAGATCCTGAAGATAGCGCGAACGAGCAGCCACAGACGAGGCTAGAGGATCCAGTCCAGCAGCAATTAAAACAAATACTTGACGCCATCGCTGACACCAAAGCCACCCTTCATCAGGACATCAGCGTGGTGGCGGTTGACTTGGGGCTGCTGCGTGAGGATCACATGAAACCCTCCAAGAGGTTTAAGGACACTGAGACAAGTCTTGTAGGATTGATGCTTGTGCAAAAGGCCACGGATCAGCAGTTGGGTGCCCCTGCAGACAGGGTGAGTGATTTGGAGCGCCGAGCCCAGAATGCGGAAGGGTGCATTCAGAGGAACAACGTTAGAGTGGTTGGACTGCTGGAGGGAATGGAAGTGACATGGTGTCCTATCTAGAGAATTGGCTCAAGACTGTGGTGGCTCCGGAGGGGCTGTCCAGCTTCTATACTCTGGTGTGGGCCCATAGAGTGCCTACTAGGCCGCTGGCCCTGGGAAGACCTCCAAGACCAGTGGTGGCCCACCTGCTCCACGATGGATTTAGGCCCAGATCTCTGTACTGGGGTGAATGTATGACATTTTCTGCATTCTGTCCATCAATTGTGTGTCTTTTGCTTTCTGGCCCTAAGTGCGCCAGGTATGCCCAGACATGGGTCCTGGGCTCACTGTGCCACTGGAATCAAGCTATCAAGCTAATTTCTTAAATGGACGGAATGTGAGGGTACTATTAGGCTAAAGATTGCTAGCTGCGCGCGCAGTGAAAAAGCTTTGGAGGCTGCAAGGGCTTGGGAAGCATTGGTGGTGTTATTGAAAGCTCCGGAGGCTGACTCGGAGGTGGAATCTTTGGCTGCCGATCCGGCTGTTTTGCCCTGATGATTGTATGTTCCGTACCTGTCTCACTGAACCTATTGTTTCCTCAACTGCCATTACCGTTGTTGCTGCGGAACTTCCTGGTACGCAATATATGATATCTGTATGGCGGACCGATGTGCTACACCCTTCTGTTGTTATATCATCCTGCTTTGTGTAACACGCTGGGAAGAGGGGAGGGTAAGAGGGTGGGGGGTTAGTTCTATTTTGTTTTGTTGTAGCGCACGGCTAAGGTGCCACTCTTATGGCTTTCATTACTCACTGCCCGTTATTATTGTGTTAATGTCCCAGCACACCGGGGCCAGAATGGTGCTCTGATTTTGTAGTGCGGAGCACATAAATTGTAGACCACAGATATATGACTTGTATATGGGAGTGATTGGAGCATGCTCTTAAGGGATGGGCAGCTGTTAGAAATTGTATCCTGAATCTGCCAGAATACTATTGTTTTGAAAACTAATAAAAACATATTTAAAGAAAAATCAAACCATTCTCCAATACTTGCAATCCTCTTTCTAATCATGTTAAACTACAAATCAATCACTTCCTATGCACGGGTCTCGCTCAATGTTTTATCTTCATGAGAAGCATTTGCTATGTTGTTAATATATTAATTATTTTGTACAAAATTATCTGACATAATCATGCATTACTAGACCTTTATTACATGGCACACCCAACTTATTTTGCAAGGAAAATTTCCAGCGCTATATCATTTTTGATAACCATTTATCAAATGGCAATCATTTCTTCAAAATGTTTAATTAACGTGCCTGCAGTATTAGTAGTCAGTCGATATATTAGTGTAGACAACTTTCTTATCCTCACATCATTCGATGCCACACAAATAGGAGCAATCAACACAACAAATATATCCATCACCACTTGAGAAAATCCACATTTCACTCTTTTAAGACATATTTCATTTTTTTCATCTCATCCACATGATACAATTTTTAGAAAACGAATGCTAATGAGAAATACCCACCCAGTTACTTGCAATAATTAATACAGCAGTTTAACCACAAGCCTTATAAATGCCTCTATGATATCATTACTAGGGGTGGGCGGAATTTACATAATCGCGTTACGCAAATCTCCGCGAAACGGCAAAAAATCTCCGCGAACATGCAGAAATTCCGCGAACACGCGGAATTGCTTGTTCGCGATGCTTTTTTCCTGTTCACGGTTGCTGTTTGCGTGCTCGGGGAGAAATATCTCGCGGACACGCATTTGAGAGCGCGAACAAGAAAAAATGTCACGAGGTCGCGGAAACCAGAATTTTGGGCAATTTCGCGTTCTCCGCGGAACGCGAAATTACCGAAATTCCGCAAATTCCGCGAGCGGAACTGATTTTGCTGCCCAGGCCTAATCATTACCTGGCATATAACTACTTATGTCTACACTCAAGCTTCCCAATCATTTCTGAAGTTTCCCATTTATCATGTTTCACACACACGATACAAATTCCTCCTTTGTACTCCTGATTAAATCTAAATCTCAAATGCATCTCTGAATTTCTGAAATTTCTCCTCAGCTTCTTCCTGTAATTTTATCTTATTCATTATTACAGTTTTATGTTTGCTATAGCATAATGTGTCTATTATTTTTGTTAAAAGAAGCCAAATTCTGAAATCCAGGCAACTTATGAAATGGCAATTCATAGTTTGTCTCAAACTCCACTAATAGATTGTGTCCCAATAAAAGTGGACAAATAAACACTAAAAGATCCAACACAGTTCAAGGGAAGATGAAAGTAGGTAACCCCCTCTGAAACCGAAGTAGGTAGATAAGTACACATATAGCAGTAAGTTACATTCATAATTCTCAGATTTTTGGTAAACAGACTAACATAGGTTTCTCCACTACAATTTGCAACAGAAACATCTCTAGGATCTAGTCTACCATCTTTTCTAGCATTACTAGTAAATAAATCACTTTTATCTTCAGAAGCATACCCCAGACCTGTTACTATTTGTAAAGTGTTTCAGATCAATGTTTCTTTCTTTTGGTTCAATCTTTGTCAAATATGCCGTTCAAGTGCTGCATACTTCTTGTTTGGCACTGTCGCTCTTCTTGATCTGATTAGAGACTTTTATGAATCTGCTTCAGACCTGTTACTATTTGCAAAGTTTTCCCTCTTCTCTGATACCCTCAGACCTATCAGCTCAAACTAAGCTTCCACCATCATCCTGATTTGTTCCACTTGTCCCATTTTCAACTTCGTCTGTATCATGATTTGCACAACTTGCAGCTGGAACACCATGAAGTGTTCTCAAGCTTTTATGATGTTGATTTTACTTATTTTTGTTGTTATTCTTGTTGTACTCTTTGTATGCTTTAAAGCTCTTATTCTCCCAACTCTGGATCCGCATAGTGGATCTGTGAATTAGTGGTCTGTTTTATCACTTCTTCTTCGGCAGACTCACTCTCTTTGTGTGAGATGTGTGAATTCAATGTGGCAACCCTCCACATTTCACAACAGTATACTTCACCAAGATTACTTGGTAAGGTCCATTCAATAGAGGTTCCTGACAAATGTTTGCAAAATGCTTCTTCACAACTACCACGTCTCCAAGATTTACATCATGGCATAGTTCTTCACTTGCTTAAGATGTCATTAAACTCACTAGCCTGGAAAAAACTGAGGAGGAGGAGGGAGAAGGGGGGGCTCACACTGCCAGATCTACAATACTATGCCTGGGCATTTCAGTTATCGTATTCTAGAATGCTGCTGAAGGCTCCATCGACTGCATCAATTGGTAAAATGTTTAAGGCCATGCTGAATGGGGCTGATCTGCCACCTGATGGTTTTCTTTTCAAATTTGGAGACCGGAAATTCTTCAAGAAGGTGAGATTAAAGATCTTACTATCCTTGGCCAAGGTGTGGATAGCGATCAGAGAAAGGCTGGGGTTGCCATATTATTCTCGGTTCGCTCCAATCTGGGACTCGCCGGGGCTTCCTCTGTGTTTGAGCGATAGTCTTGCAACACCTATTAGAGAGGCAGGGATTGAAAGGTGGGGCCAGCTGTTGGTGGAGGGGGGACTGGTGGGTTGGGAGGAGCTATATAAGAAGGTTGGCCCAACACTTTCCAGATTTAAATACATCCAGTTAGCCAGTTGGTCCCGGGAATTGATCAGGAAAAAGACACACTTGGGGAAGAGCTGCCACCTGGAAGAACAGTTGATAGAGAGGCAAGTGGGGGGGAAAGAGGTAGCCTTTTGGTACTGGGCCATTTTGGAGGAGATGGACGGGGATTTCACTTTACCCGATGTACAGTGGGGAGGGCCAACTGGGATGCAGTGTGAGGATATTTGGATAAGATCTTTCACTCTCCTGTATAAACTGGTCAAGCCGGCCTGGTTGAGGCGGAATCACTTATTTACCCTCCATCGAGCTTACCTATCCCCGCAAAGGCTATCTAAATACCAGCCCGGGAAATCATGTAACAAGTGTAATCTTCCTGCTGCCTCTGATGTACACATGTTTATGGATTGTCCATCTATCAGTACCTTTTGGGAGGAAGTCAAGATCACGTTGGACTCTATCCTCAAGAAGAACACCCCTATTACTCTGCCGCTAATTATATTTGGGGTGGACGATAATACCACAGGCCAGGCAAAGTGCTTTCTGTTTTACGTAATTCTGCTGGCTAGACGGCAGATCTGTAAATTCTGGGTAGACCAGAAGGCACCATCTCACGCAGGTTGGCTAGAGTCTTTATATGACACATCAAAAATGGATATGGCCAGATCATGTCAACAACGCAACCTCTCCTTCTGGAATTTGTTGGTCCAGTGGAAATAAGTGGCTCCGTTGAGCCCCGGGGTTTTTTTTTTTTTTTTTTTTTCCCCGGGTCCGATGATTATGCCAGCATACTCCAGGTGCCACGGTTGTCTCTTCGGATGGCCTCCCGAGTTTAAGATGGAGTCCTAAGGGGTTGTGAGCCTTCACATATTTCTCCCTTTCCCCCTACAACATCATCCTCGAGAACGTCTCTCGCCGGTCTACACTCGTTTGATGTCAGGGTTTGGGTTGGAATGGTATCTAGTCCCAGACGACATCTAAGGGGAGTGGCGTTTCTCATGGAGATTGTGGGGCAGGCTAATGAGGACAAAAAAAAAAAAAAAAAAAAAAAAAAAAGATGTCATTAAACTCACCTGATTAGAAATAGTCCAGGTGAAGGAAGCCAGAACCAGATAATCAGTTAAGCATAGAAGGGCAGCCAAAGTAATCCAAGGAATTCTCATAGCTCGGCCCATTAAATATGAACATTTGGATCAAATGCTTCAATATCTTGAATCCTGAAATACTAATGCTATTGCCAGTGGGGGAAGCAGCTGATAACAACATTGATTAAACAGACCATGATTGTATTGATGTGACAAAAATGCACACCAAAACAAGACCAGTTATTAAAGATCTACCACTTGAATTGGCTGATTTTATTTTATTTTTATTTGATGATTCTTGACTGAGAGACCATTATGGAACTCCTCGAGCAACATTTGCAGGCTGCACAATAACATATAATTGTGAAAGCATCACATTTGTGTAACCTAACTTCAGCATAAGTAGCAGAATTAATTGCAATTACAAGTGCATGCTGCCTAGCCATTGAATTGAGAGTTACAATCAATAGTTGATACGGTTTTCTAGTGATCCATGATTTTGAACAATTGTGGTCACAAAGTGGTTTCTTGACATGCCCTGGCACCCCTAAAATCAATTGGTCATGATTTCTAGATTGGTTAGAGGTTCTGCGCCTGTTACTTTAGCGACTAATGAAACATCAGAATGTACAATGGAATATCAATTTTTTTGTCAATGTCTTCTCAATCAGTCGAGGAACTGAGTGAATTGCAGAGAGAGGTCACTAGAGAATTAAAAGAAAAAAAGGAAAGAATCAGGATGTTCAAAGGAACAAAATGAAGTCCTGTTGTCACAGGCTAATAGGATAATATTTCTTTATTACAATTTGGTTTAGATTTCATGGTACCTTATTTGGCCTACACTTATGGCACATGATGCTATGTTGTCAATCTTTAAGAAATATTGGTTTAATTCACATTTCAAATCTATTACTGATACATTTTTTCAGTGGTGCATTACTTGTCAGCATGTGAATATAGTTAGAAAAATGAAAGTGATCATGAGTCCGAGAGGAAGAGTAGAAGGTCCATTCACAAAATTACAAATAGACTTTGTTGAAATGATCCCATGCAATGATCTGAGGTACATTTTAGTGGCTGTTTGTCCATTCAATAGATGGATTGAGTCCTACGTAGCCAGGATAAGTGATGCTTTTACTGCAGCCAAGCTTTTAGTAGTGCAATTGATTTGGTTTGCTAACTTCTTTAGAATCAGATAGGGGAACTCATTATAGGAATTATGTCCTGAGAGTTCTTTACACAGCATTGAAGATGGAGCTGAAATTCCATTGCAGATATCACCAAGAAGCATCAGGAACTGTGGAAAGGGCAAGTTGTACCCTGAAAGCAAAGATAGCAAAGGTGTGTGCATCAATAAAGTTAAATGGCCAGATGCCTTACCATTTGCATTGTTAAATATGAGGAGCACACCCAACAAGTCTACTGACTTAATGGGCCGAGCTATGAGAATTCCTAAGATTACTTTGGCTGCCCTTCTATGTTTAATTGATTATCTGGTTGTGGCTTCCTTCTCGTGGACTATTTCTTGCCAGGTGAGTTTAATTACATCTTAAGCAAGTGAAGAACTATGCCATGACTTAAATCTTGGAGCCGTGGTAGTTGTGAAGAAGCATTTTGGAAACATTTGTCTGTAACCTCTATGGAATGGATCTTACCAAGTGATCTTGGTGAAGTATACTGTTGTGAAATGTGGTGGGTTGCCAAATCAAATTTACACATCTCACACAAAGAGAGTGAGTCTGCCGATGAAGAAGTGATAAAACAGACCACTAATTCACAGATCAACTACGCGGATCCAGAGTTGGGAGAATAAGGGCTTTAAAGTGTACAAAGAGTACAACAAGTATAACAACAAAAAGAAGTAAAATCAACATCAGGAAAGCTTGAGAACATTTCATGGTGTTGCAGCTGCAAGTTGTGCAAATCAGGATACAGACAGAGTTGAAAATGGGACAAATGGAACAAATCAGGATGATGGTTGAAGCTTAGTTTGAGCTGATAGGTCTGAAGGTGTGAGAGAAGAGGGGAAATCTTTGCAAATAGTAACAGGTCTGAGGCAGATTCATGAAAGCCTCTAATCAGATCAAGAAGACCGACAGTGCCAAATAAGAAGTATGCAGCACTTGAACTGGCATATTTCACAAAGATTGGAGTAGCACCATGAATAGACATAATTCAAAAATTACGCTAATCTACATTTAGTAATTTCCTAATGGAGTAATAAAAGAGAATTTTTGAATCTCTGAGAAGAAGATTTGAATTTTGACTTTAGATTTTTTCATTCTGCATAACTCTCATAAAGTAGAAAATAAGTAGAGATGCTTCCTTACGTCCGCATTTAATAGATGATAACTTCTTTGAAAATTTCTTTTGTACCTTAGGTATACTGCTAAAGATAGCCTTGTGTCTTTGTTGAACTTTAAAAACTGAACTTTTGAATTATATGCCTGCACCTTTTAACGATTAACTTTGAAAACTGAAAATAATCCTATCAGAGTTTTTAAGGTTTTTGAAGAATTAATTTTTTGCATTTTTGCATCTGGTTAGGAAATGTAGCTTTATTTTCTGACATTTTTTATAGGCTATTATATACAACTAGTTCAAAAGTAGTTTTCTTGTTTCTTTTGTTATTGTTTTAATTGGCATTCCTCTTGGGTATGTTTCTGAAGAAAAAATGAGTTATATACTAGTAATGCTAGAAAAGATGGTGGACTAGATCCTAGAGATGTTTCTGTTGCAAATTTTAGTGGAGAAACCTATGTTAGTCTGTTTACCGAAAATCAGAGAATTATGAATGTAACTCACTGCTATTTTTTTTACTTATATACCTACTGTGATTTCAGAGGGGGTTACCTACTTTCATCCTCCCTTGAACTGTGTTGTATCTTGTAGTGTTTATTTGTCCAGTTGTATTGGGACACAATCTATTAGTGGAGTTTGAGACAAACTATGAATTGCCATTTCATAAGTTGCCTGGATTTCAGAATTTGCCTTCTTTTAACAATAATAGACACATTATGCTGTAACAAACATAAGGCAGTACTAATGAATAAGATAAAATTACAGGAAGAAACTGAGGAGACATTTCAGAAATGAATTTGAGATTTAGAATTAATCAGGAGAACAAAGGAGGAATTTGTATGGTGTGAGTGAAAAATGATAAATGGGAAACTTCAGAAATAATTGGGAAGCGTGAGAGTAGACATAATTTCATAGTTAGCAGTAATTATATGCCAGGTAATGATATCTTAAAAGCATTTAGAAGGCTTGTGGTAAAAAAGCTGTATTAATTATTGCAAGTATCCGGGTGGGTCCTTCTCATTAGCATTCGTTTGTTAAAGATTGTATCATGTGGATGAGATACACTAATAAATCGACTGACTACTAATACTGCAGGTGCTTTAATTACAATTTTTGAAGTAATGATTGCCATTTGATAAATGGTTATCAAAACTTATATAGCGCTGGATATTTTGCTTGCAAAAGAAGGTGGGGTGTGCCATGTAATAAAGGTCTAGCAATGCATGATTATGCCAGATAATTTTTTACAAAATAATAAATATATTAACAACTTAACAAATGCTTCTCATGAAGATAAAACTTTGAGAGAGACCTGTGCATAGGAAGTGATTGATTCATAGTTTAACATGATTAGAAAGGGGATTGCAAGTATTGGTGAATGGTTTGATGATGTGGGTGGTGGTTATTATAAATATTCTTAGTTTAATTGGTCAATTTAGCTAGTAAAACATCTTGAAGCTATTTGTTTGAGGGACAGATTGATACTTTATTGTGAAAAGAAGCTGGTGATTTAAAAAGGAAGAATGAGGAAACTGAGATTGATAATATCATATCAAAAATATATAATGCATTGAAGTCATTGGTAAGATCGAAGATGAAGAAACAAAAAGATGTGAATTATTTCTTGTAAATATTGTGTTTGATTTGTGATGAATTAAAAAACCTTCATGGAGGATCGTTAAACTTGACATTAATGAAAATTATTGACTATGTGTGTGTGTTTAAAATAGTATTTTAAATCCTCAAGTTGAGGCGAGTTGACCGCACTTCTACTATTACGAAACAAATGCTGTTTTATTCTTCAAGTTTAAATTGAATCTGCTCTCTGCTTCTGTGCTGAAACAAAATGTAAATTCTTTATAGCTTTGGCGGAAACTGTGTCCTAACTGCATTCACTCTTGCAACAAATCAAGGATGTTTCCTGCAGATGAATCTGAAGGGCCCATTCTATTTAATACATTAAAAATGTATGGTCATTCTCTAGTTTTTAGGTTAAGGGTTGGCGATAGTTATGTATTCAGAGTGTGTTTCTAGCAGTTTTTCAGTTATTGTATCATATGTTTATGATAATATTTTGGTTGTGGTGATTATCTTGAGTGCATACATAAGTGTATCTTCCATTATCTGAAAACCTATAAAATGGGCCTTATTTGAGATGTGCCACAATATTCTTGCCTTTTTTAATGAGCAGTCTCCAATCCAGACTATGGTTTGATTCTGTACTTAGAATGTTTCGGATTCTAGCTATTGATTTATTCTGGAGGTAAACCTTATGTTGAAACCTTTTGCATATTATGAATGTTGGATTACCCAGTTAACTAACATTTCCTCTTTTGTAATGATTGTTGAATTCAAGGTTTGAATTTTGAATATTGCCCCGCATGGGTTTTCTTTATTTTCCTTGGACCATTGTACTTAGGGATTCATGCAGCCCCGCTGTTACATTTCAGCCCTTTTGTGTTTTATTTGAGCAACCACTTATTAGAGTTGAATAAAATTCACCTACATCATGTGGTCACAATAAAACAAGCTGTAAACATAGGACAAACTTAACATAAGTTTATGGCTAAAATAATGTCCTTTCCTTTTTACTTTGAAAAATTATAGACTTTTCTTCTTTTGAATACAAATCAGCATTTAGAAAATGCAATCAGGGACAAACAGAACAATGATGATCAAGGTTACTTGCCTCTAACAGAAGATATTGAAGCATGATGGTGGTGTTTTTTTTCTGCTTTGCTGTTGTGTTAATTTATTTATTTTTTGTTTTACCTTTAACAGGCACTGGACTGAAGACAAAGTGGCAAATACACTGGGGCTCAGGTTTCTATCAAAGTCATGCAATGCAGGGCAGCAAGCAAAGTTGCTGAGTTGCATAAACTGGAGAGTGCAGAACAGCGACAATTCCAGTAAGATGTGGTGCTGTTCTGCTTTCATCTTGTGCTGGTGCACTTTGGAAAGACATGCTTCGAATGCAGACAATCCTCGCCATAGTGTAATTGTGTCTGTTTTCTCTAAAGCATTGTTTTTTTACATCAAGTGATTGCTTCTAGTATGTAAACTATGTTTTAAGGCTTTCCCTACTTTGCATATGTGCTCTGCGATGCAGCACGCATGTAAAGTAGGAACAACAAGGAGAAATGAAATAAATTCTCCTTGTTACACCTGGCGTGGGGTTTTGGCACAAGACCCTGTCTACAGTTGTTTGTAGATAGGGATTTTCGACAAACCCCAAGGGTGGTTGCATGGGAACGCCCATGTAGCACCTATGGAACACCCCTTGATGTAAAATGTTACTTTGGGTTACACTTTTTGCATTGGATTGTAAATCTCACCTGAATCCATTGTTTTGGCTTTGCTTTAGAAAAGTAACACAAACCTGAAGCAAAGCATTTGTGAATTAGGGCCATAGATTTTTCTAATAAAAACACAACTTTTTTGTTGTAGGGACTAGTACAAAGTCTGTTCACTTTACCATGACAATGTTCAAAAGGAAAAACTATTAAAATAAAAGTCCTAACAGAAAGTATGTATGTATCCCTGAACAACAACTTCATGCAGGAGTTAAGCATGAAAAATGACACCTGTAACAGTGGTGCTAATGAAAGACTAGAAAAAGGAAAAAATCAGATGCTTCAATATTTTCTTTAGAATAACCCCATTAAAAAATAATGCATTTTTCCACAGGATAGTAGCAAGTAGTTAAAGAAAGAAGTGGCCTGCCCCCTTCGTCTCACCTTTGTGCCCTCAGCTTCATTATGCTAATTATGCACAGTGCAGTTAGTGTCAGAGTATGCTTCACTCAGGTTTTGTATTAGAACATAATGACCAGTATGTGACTGTTGCATGCATTATTGGCAGCAATTACTATTTCTGTCAATTGAGAGCAACATGAGATAAATAAGCCTGGGCATTTACCCATTAAATTGTCAGCGTAACCTGAACTCCACTCCAGCCACAAAGTGAGAAAATCCAAGTACACATGTCAATAATAGGGTGAGTGAATGTGAGGTTGAGCACACAAAAGTTTGAACTGCTGATTGACTAAGTCCATGATTTCCATGAATTCTGCGATGAGGAAAATCAGGAATTGTGCCGTTATTGAACATTCTGCGCAAGTATTGTTGTTTGGCGAAAGCATGTTACAGTCTGAGCTCAATTTGTATGGATTTTCATGTGCTCATCAGCTCTCATTCTAATACATTAAATAGCATTAGAGGACACCAAATAATTAGGAGGGGGGAAAAAGATGACAGCAGCAAGCTGAGTTCTCCACAAGTGTGTAAATGCCTCTTCACTCCTGCTCCTGATGCCTTTGCTATTGCATAGCAGAATGGTTTCAATAGCTCCCCTTTGATGAGATGCCAATGCGATGAAGAGAATACTGAGGCTGCTCTGGTGCTGGCCCTTTCTAAGAGCTGTAAGGGGCCCCTGGAGGGGTCATCCACTTCGGCTGGTCTGTGTTGCAGGCCTGTGCCTTGCGGTGGTGGCAGTGACGGCTGGCAGGGATAGAGGTGGGGGCAGGGGAATGTGGGAGGATAGGAAATAAATAAAAAATAAAACATACCTGCTGGTTGCCAGCCGGCAGCTCTCCTCCGCAGCACCCAGACTCTCCTAGCCAATCAGAATGCTGCTGATAGCAGCATCATGATTGGTTTGAGTGCCATGGTTTAGCGCTCAGAGAGGGAGTGGACGCCTGATCATTTTCTCCACCCAGGCTGTAATACAGCCTGGGCGGAGAGGATGCAAAGTGTGCATGACTCTTTGGTTGGCCCAAGACGGCATGCCAAACAGTCATGCACATTTTAGGTGCAGCAGCAGCCACTCCTCCCTGTGATGCGATGCGGGAAGCCCTGCCCTGACCTGGCTGCAACTTCAATACTAAAAATAAAATGGTAATAACGTTCCGTTGATATCATTTTATTATTTCCTTTGCACTGCTGTAAAGCAGTGGGATGATGTGCCTCCACAGTACCAGAGAAGACACCGTTGAGTGATGGTGGTGGACGTCAGACACTAGCTGCCACCACAGCCCATGTTAGTAAAGTTGGCTCCCGGGTAGATGTGGAGCACCGGTCAGATTCACAGATCAGGCGCTCAATTCTGAAACTGTTCTCAGCAGATTCAAGAGCTGTGTGTACTCCTCTGGATGGCTTGAGCCCCGGTTCCCTTTGTTGCCGGTATCAGAGACTCTACTGAAGGCTTTTAGAAGCAGAAAGGCAGGATTTTCGGGCTACTGGTTCCTCTTCACTCTTACCGCATACATTGCGGCAGCTCATGGGTGAGACTTATCAATGAACACAGGGCAAAGTAACAATGTTTCCCATCTTTTTTCTGCTGTCTCTGCTTTGGAAGCTGGACCTCTGCTCAGTAATCTGTCTCCAGGTAATGCACCTAATATGTATAAAGAGGCAGCAGGCCAGAAGTTAAATGGCACTGCAGCTTTGAAGCTGACAGATTTGGGCAAATATGAGCATGTAGAACAGGAGAGGAAAGTGTTACAATTAAACATTCATACTTCAGAATTCTGAGTAATCTCAATAGTTAAAGACGCAAATTAAGGTAAATTACCAGAGGCACAACCCAGGGATTATTTGGTCCGGCAGTATGCAACCTTGAAGAAGAAGAAGCCAACTATTACACGTGGTCAGGATGCTGGCCGGCAAGGTCAGCAGCTGATTGCTTGTGATATGACTAAAAGTGGCACTATCTCAGTAAGTGGCAGCATAGCTACATTAGAATCCAAGACAAATCAATAGGGCTGTTGGGTGTCCAGCTGCCAATGCCCCAAAATAACCTGTGGAGCTGCAAATACCTAATACCAGTGTAGTGGGAGAACTTGCAGATATCAACCCTGTCATGGATTATTTTCAGCCTTCACTTGTTTGTATTGCTCAACCTCTACAGGCACATCCGTTGAAGGTGTTGCAGCCCTACACCCAGGTTAGAGCTGACAAAATACAGCTGCAGCAAAAATTGTCAGAAATAACGAGGAAGGTGACTACATTCATTACCCAGATGCTTGAAATTCAGCACAGGGTTGGGGACACTGAAGAAGTTGGAATGGCTACATCCAGGGCAGACTGATAGCACAAGAGCAGGTTCGTGATGGTGCAGTCAAAGCTTGACTATTTGGAGAGTCACCAATATCACAATAAACTAATGGTATTGGGGATCAAGGTGGAAAAAAGGGACTATCATTGTCAGTTTATTATACCTTTGTTCCAACAAGTCTAGTAATAGTGCCACACCTCGACCAGCCCACATGTACTGTGAATTTTCTACTGAGACAAGTTATATATTTAAAGACACGACCATCCACACCAGTCATTGTTGATTCGTCTTTTCGTTTGCACTCACATTTTTGTAAACAATGGATCATAGGTGGAAGCTGTGACAAATCAGCTTGAAAGAAATGTTTTAAATAAAGTGTAAATATTAGTAAAATACTGTTTTAACTTTTCTTTCTGTGATCAATTTAGGGGAAAACCAGCTTTGCAAACAAAATAATTTATACATGTGACTACCGATGTAATCGCGGTGAAGTCGGTAGTCGCGACAAGCACGCTTTATCCTCTCGGGAATGGGACTGCTATACCGGCTGTCAGCAGTCCTGCCATAAGGGATTATGATGATTATGACCACCTTCAAGGCAGTGGCAATCTGTATATTTTGTACTGCGGTGTGTGCTGCGGGCTGCAACACATGCTGCAACACAAAATAAACACATTGCACATAGCCTTGTACTATGTGGCAGGCCCCATGCGGAACCTGCCACATGGTGCAGGGATATGTAGGGGGACACCACAGGCACCCCCCAGAACCCAAAGCAGAGATCAAGGGAACAAGGGGTTTCCTTTAGGGACCCCCAAAGCCCCTTTCTGCTTGCATTTTTATGGTGGGTTACCCGCCATGAAACAGCCGGCAGATAGGGACATTGTAATCCCTACCTGAGCAGGCACCACCACTGTGGTAGGGATTCAAGTCCCTCCGACTCACAGAGGGGCCCCTTGAGCCCGTCGGATGCATGCAACCATCCACCCGCCGTTGTAATGTGGCGGGCGGACCTCCACAGTCTGATGGCAGTGGGGCCGCCACCGATGGGCTGACAGTGGTGGTCGTTCTGCTATCATAATAAGGCCTTTTATTCTGAGCAGGTCAATTGATCTTGCTGTGGAGAGTTTGTGCCACTTTTTCATTTAAAATGGCAGCAGAGGACGGAGATGGCAGTCATCAACAACACCAACAGGACCAGGATGTGGAGGAGGTGGGGACTGAAGATTTAGAAGTAGTGGAGCCTCCACAAAAGAGAGCCAGTGTAGCATGGGGTTTTCTCAAAATCCCATCTGAGGAATCCAAAATGGCTGCAAAACTAGTGCAATGCACAATCTGCAACAAGACCCTCTCTTGAGAGATGAACATTAGAGAAAACATCTTCAACTGGTGATCAAGCAGAGGGAAGCTGGAGTACCATCTACATTAGTGGCCTCACCAACAAATCCCAGCCAAAAAGTCCCTTCAGAGATGCAGACTACTACAAGAGATATGGCTCCAGAGTTTTCAAGAATGGCCACATACTGCATGAACTGTAGTGTTGTTGTAACTACTAGTGAGCAGTGTGTTACAGCTATTCGCAATGCTGCAAGACATCATACATGCTAACTTTTCTCCACTTTTATATTTGTTGCACATTTTTCAGTGCACGTATTTGGATTTACTCCTGTCCCAGTTGCCATTTTTGATATCTTAAAAAGAAGAATCTTTTAAAAACCTTTACAAAAGCACTAAAAATATTCACAAAAAAAGTTTCTGTTAGAATCACTGTTTGCAGTTTTTTTTTTTTTTTTTTTAAATCTTTATTCGGTGATTAAAAAACACCATAAAAGCACATATATATACATGGATAAAAAGTCATTAAACATTAATCAAGATCCTTATACAAAGTTAGTGCAAATAGAGATACCGACATACAGGATCATAAAAAAGGAAAATCCAAAGTCTTTCATTCCTCTCCCCTAGTCATCTTTAATCGGACCGCAACCTTAATAAAATTCATAATACAGCACAATGTTAGTGGATCAGAGGCTTTTTGCAAAAAGACTAATGCGTCCCTGGCACGTTCCTGTTGGGCTTTTTTTAAAATATTTACAAGAAATCTGCGCCTGGGCATAGAGAAATAGGGACAGAGCAAAACAAAATGAAGGGAATCCTGCGGAGACCTGTTGTCGCAGCCGCAGGGTCCCTTCTGCTCAATTGACGTGGTGAAACCTGCTGGTGAGGCCAACATAAAAGGAAGTAAATTCAGTCTAAAACGGCACATAAAAAATCTATCCTGTGCATTATGCACAAGATACAGATAAGGCTCCATACCCTCCACACTCTTTACCAGATTATGAGCCCTCACAGTCTTTTTAACACCTTCAGCCTCAGCTCTACATTGGGTTTTCCGCTCTAGGAAAATTTCCCCTACTTGTTTCTTGTGCTGGGCTGAAATTGATGTGGGGTTCGTGAAGAGGTTTCCAAAGCCTAAATCTTCAAGGGTGTTTCTTACATATTTAAGCAAGGGGATGCGCATACAATGGGTCCTATCTAAGCAGTCCAATAAAATTTCTCTGCTTAGATGCGCATCTGGATTAACCCATATTTTTAGCCAGGCCACAATTGGCCTAAGTTTTAACAGGTCATCCAAGTATGGTCTCCCTAGCTCCCTATGAGCTATGATTCCAGCGGTACTTGGTGGTGCCCTCAGGATAGATTTCAGATATTTGTTTTCTTCCTGTTGAATTCTAGTGGTGTTCACAAAGCCCCATACTTCTGCCCCATAGATTACTTTGGAGCATGATACGGAGCCATACAAGTTCATCACCTGTTCCGGGCTCCATCTACCTAGCCTCCTGCCATATCCAGCTATAGCCCCATTAGAGGCAATCATTTTGCTACAACGTTCCACCACTAAAGAGTTAAACTGCAAAGCACCATCAAAGGTTACTCCAAGATAAGAGAACGTTTTGACCTCCTCTAAAGTATGGGTGCCTATTGTATAAGTAAATTTAGAGGAAGGTTTTTTGCCGGCCAGGAGTACATATGATTTGCCCAGGTTGACAGATAGATCCAGTGTACTCATGAACCTAACAAACCCGTCTATCAGGATTTGTAAGCTTCGAGGTGTGCGTGCAAGCAGAACCGCGTCATCTGCATAAAGCAGAACAGGAATATGCCGCGCCCCGACCCTTGGGGAATCTGCCTTTAACCCCAAGAGAAACTGCTCCAGGTTATTAATATAAAGGGAGAACAAAAAAGGGGCAAGAATGCAACCTTGTCTGACTCCACTCTTACAGGGAAAAGAGTCAGACAATCCTCCCTCCCTATTAAATCGAACCTTGGCCGTGGTGTCGCTGTGTAATTCCCTTAATATGGTAATTAAACCACTCTCAATCCCCATGCGTAACATCATATCCCACAGCTTTCCTCTATTGACGTGATCGAATGCTGCTGCCAGATCCATGAATCCCATATAAATGGGTTCATCACTGGCCAGAGTATATTTGGCAGTCAGCATGTAAAGGTTCAGGCATTGGTCACTGGTGGACCTCCCTGTCCTAAACCCGTATTGAGTGTCCGAGAAGATGTTATTCTCTTCGGACCACTCGGACAGTCTGTTGAGGATTGCCCTACCCAAAAGTTTAGCCGATACGTCAATCAGGGAAATGGGCCTGTAGCACTTGGGGTCATCCCTATTGCCCTTTTTGAAGATTGAAACGATGATCGCTTTAGACCAGGATGGTGGCAGGCCGCAAATGGTCGCAGTATTTATGACCCTGGTCATCAGCGGGGCCCATAGTTCTATATTACTAAGAAGCAGGTCAGGGGGAATTCCATCCGGCCCCGGGGCTTTATTTTTAGTCAGACCCTCCATCCCTGCAGTAATCTCCTTAAGAGTGAATACTACCGAGGGAACCTAACTTGTGGTTACGGGTGACTCTACATGGATACCGGACTCATGGTTATATAGACCCCTAAAGTGTGTGACCCACTGCTCCGGGAGGATGTTAACCCCTATCTCTGGGGAATCATTTTCTTGAAAGGTCGGTTTATTAATGATTCTCCAAAATCCCGCTAGATCCCTTCTTTCGCCTGCCTCTCTTAAGTCTGCCCAAGCTTCTGCCTGCAGGGCAAGTTTCCTCCTTTTGGTCTCTTTTTTATATTTTTCTCTGCACCCCTTGATTTTTTGAGGGTCCCTTGGTTTTAGCTTAAGGGAGCATTTCAACTCCCTCAGTGCCTTAGAGCAGTCTTTATCAAACCACCGGGGATTTACCAGATTACATGTGGGAGCACTGGTCCTAAGTAGGCCATCGACCAGGTTAGCAATCTGGTCAAATGCTTCCAGTACCCTTGGTCCCTAGACTTCTAGGTCTAGACAGTCGTTAATGGCTAGTCAGCCCTTGTCGCCCAAAGTTTTATAAAACTTTACCCCATCTATTTTGGACCATTTCAGTCTCCTACCTTGATCTGTGACCCTCTCTTCATTTGAGCGGTGGACTCTAGTTCCAGCACCCACCCTATACGAGAGCATCAAAACAAGGGGATTGTGGTCACTAAAACTGCTCCAATCTATCCCTACACTGATTATTTTGTTTATCAGGGATCTCGAGGCCAAAATATAATCTATAATAGATGAGCAACCCCTGCCCTTGAAAGTTGGTGGGAGTGAACCATCCGACTGTGGGTCTATCATATTAATGGTATGCTCTAGGTCGTACTTAAGCCGAAGCAACCTAAGAGCCAACCCAGTAGGCGTATGAGAAAAATGCGGACCCTTCTCCATTGGACATTGTGACCAGTCTGTGTTTACCTTGACCAGTGCCGGACAGAGGTGGCAATTAAAGTCTCCCACTAAAAGCAGCCCGTGCGGCGGCCCCTTATTTTGGAATGTTGTTTCTTGTCCCAGCCTATGGTCTAGTTCAGCTAGTAGCGGGATATGGTTGTTTACTATCTCAGTGTTATAGATGTTAAGAACAGAAAATCTTAACCCCTTTCCGAGGAACCGAACTACCTGAATCCCATGTGAGTTCCAATCTGGGGAGGACCAGGAGCCTGGGAGGTCTAAATCTACGTAGATGGACAAACCGCCCATTGCTCTCCCTGATCTGGATTTTCGGGCGGGGACAAAAAAACACTTGTACCCCTGTAGATGGTAATTATTCACCAAGGCCCATGTCTCCTGTACACATATAACTTGAAATTTTCTAATAAAATCAACCCATTCCTTGTTATTAAATTTGCCCGCTATGCCTGCTACATTAGAGGAGATGAATCTCACTCCCTCTCCCCTCCGTCTTGAACCCCCCTGGGGCCTTGATGGTATCTCCTGTAATGACCCTTGCGTAGCCAGCCCATGTCCCCCTCCTATACCTTCTATGGCTGTAGCGTTAGGTTCAGCAAACATGGAAATCCCCACACCACTTGGTAGAGTTTGCTGAGCCTGAGAGTTTTGCTCCTCCACCACCTCTACCAAAACGCCCTTATCCATGTGACCCTGGGGGACATTATCTGTTTGTCAATCCACCCCCTCTAGACCGTTCAGGCAAGTAAACCGGTTATAGGTGTGCAAGGGTGGTTCTGGTCGGCCAAATAATGGCCTAGGGTTGAAGGCCCAGTGTCTCCCCCTCCTGCCAACCCTCTCCCAGTTGTCATGAATTTGGGGCGGCTGCAATGGGACTGGAATAATGGGGAAAAAGAAAGATACACGAAGGGTTTGGATAGTGGATTCTCTGGATCTATTCTTCCCTTGGCATATGTAGGACACCGTTCCTGTGTCCCTAAAACTCACCAATATGCAGTCCCCTATAATAGATTTGTATGTTCTCCCCACCCATGGCACCCTTCTTACCATTATGATTTCGTTATTAAGGTGTGTCGGGAGGGGTCTATTTATGTTTAACCACTTAATTACCCTACTTTTCAGGGCACAAAAATCCTCAGTTTCACCTTCTTCGAGTGAGGGGACACCCGCCATGACTACAGTGAGATCATTAGTCTCTGGGGGTAGGTTAGGTCTGCGTGGTCTCAAGAGAAGCTTCATTAGGGGAGTCGGTGAGGTACTATCTACCGGCTGTGCCGGATGAACAGGGCCTGAAGGAGGAGTAGGCATGTTAGAGTTAAGGGGCTTAGTTGGTGCAGGCTTGGGCCTTAGGGGTTTTTGCGGGGCCGCCGCATTTGCGGCCTGTAGAGGGACTAAGTTTGCTGCACTATTTACAGGCTGTTGAGGGGCTATTGTGGCGGGGGTAGATTCTAGATGCCTTCCCTGATGACCAGCCGGGATTTTCAGACTACCTAGTGTGGCCTCCAGAATAGTTAGTCTGATCTCAATCTTTTTTATACTCTCGCTAATCGGTAGTAATAGAGACCTTAGCAAGAATTCCAGGTTTCCAAGCGGGACAACAGAGAGGGGGACATTAGCGGTACTAGTTCCTATGTCTTTTATCAGGGCGGGAGCTAGATCCTCCCGGGCAATAGGTTTGGGGTGTGATTCAGCCGGTAATTTCGCTGCTAATACGGGGGGTTTTGAAGACTTCCCAAAGTCCGAGTGAGAGATCTTGGATTTACTCCTTCCCTGGGCTCCCTTCGATTTCCTCCTACGTTTATTAGGAGGGGGCCCCGGTGCTCCTTGTGTAGTAACTGGCTTGGGTTTAGCTTTCCTAGCCTTAGAGGCTGGGGGGGTTGGGAGACTAAATCAATGGTCACCCTTGTAGGGCTTGGACTGGTAGCTGGGACTATACTCATGGCTGCAACTGGTGGAGTGTTTATACAATCCCTCAGCAGGAGTGGGACATCATCTATTAGGGACAACTCCTCCCTGGGCGTAGTGGGTTGTTCTCCAAGGGGGGTGTTTTTCAAGTTATCTATTGAGCGTCTCCGTTCTGCCCTTAACCGGGACAGGTTGCACTCTTTGTCCCCCTCCCCCACCGCCCGGGAGAAATAATTCTCTAGGGTCCTATTTTTAACTCCTCCCGGCTTCAATGGGGTACTCTCCCTTGCCGGGGACGGCATAATGTGAGTGATGGATTATAATCGGCAAGGGGCTGTGACAGAAAATAGGACCAGGGGTCGAATGGACGATCCAAGAGAGTAGGCCCAGCCCGGCCTACTCCGGCCTCTGACGGCCACAGACGGTCCCGCCCTTGTCCCGGCCTTCTCCCGGGATGCTCCCGCGTGCGCTCCCGCGCAGTGGGAATAACAGATTGAAAAAATACAGACTCTCGTTAGTGGGGGCGGGGCAGGCAGGGAGAGCGGCCCAGATGATTGTAATTAGGGCTGGCGGGGACTCCTGGGAGATGTAGTCCCGGTCCCGCAGCTCGCAGTCTTGCCCACGCGCACTCACACCCACTGCAGGCTCCGCTTTGGCAAGGAAACAACTCCAGGGGTCCAAAGGTCCAGGACAGCACACCCCTCGAAGCGGGACCCGCGAAGCGGGTTCCGCGAGGCGCTGCAAGGAAAGCAGCAGTCAGGGCAGCAGTTCTCCACACGCACCAACAGGTCAGCCAGGCGTCCCAAAGTATAACGGAGTCCCAAATAGGGGTGGGCGGAATTTGCGTAATTGCGTTACGCAAATCTCCGCGAAACGGTAAAAAATCTCCGCGAACAAGCAGAAATTCCGCGAACATGCGGAATTACTTGTTCGCGATGCTTTTTTCCTGTTCACAATTGCTGTTTGCGTGCTCGGGGAGAAATATCTCGCGAACACGCATTTTGAGAACGCGAACAAGCAAAAATTTCGCGAAATCGCGGAAAGCAAACTTTTGAGCAATTTCGCGTTCTCCGCAGAACGCGAAATTACGCAAATTCCGCAAATTCCGCGAGCGGAACGGAATTTACCGCCCAGGCCTAGTCCCAAAGGTTTTAAATTCGTTGGTGGGGGCGGGGCAGGCAGGGAGAGCGGCCCAGATGATTGTAATTAGGGCTGGCGGGGACTCCTGGGAGATGTAGTCCCGGTCCCGCAGCTCGCAGCCCTGCCCACGCGCACTCACACCCACTGCAGGCTCCGCTTTGGCAAGGAAACAACTCCAGGGGTCCAAAGGTCCAGGACAGCACACCCCTCGAAGCGGGACCCGCGAAGCGGGTTCCGCGAGGCGCTGCAAGGAAAGCAGCAGTCAGGGCAGCAGTTCTCCACACGCACCAACAGGTCAGCCAGGCGTCCCCTGTTTGCAGTTAAAAAAAGATAAACTATGTATGTATGTTGAAATGAGTGTATGACTGGTGCATGGATGATTGAATGAGTGCATAACTGTTGTGTGGATGTTACAATGAATGCAGAAGTGGTTCCTGGGTGAATCTATGAGTGAATAAGTAATGCCTGAGTGATTTCATGAGTGCATGGGTAGTGCCTGGGCAATTGTATGAGTGCAAGGGTAGAGCCTGGGTGTTTGGGCGAGTGCATGGATAGCTCCTGTGAGATTGGATGAATGCATAGGTATCTCCTGTCTCAGTGCAGTGTTCCAAGACCTATTTCTATGGTAACAGGCAGAAGGCAGATTGGGGGAAGGGTTGAAATGTATTTCAGTTGGAAAGGGTTGAAATGTTTAACCAATAGAAATGTGTGTTTGCTTTTGAGTTTATGTGCGAAGGATTGTGATTTGATGTTTACATGTATATGTGCGGAAAATGAAAGGGAAACTTTTCCTTTCTTTGCTTTTGCTGAGAGGTGCACAGTGCAGAGATTCTGTAAAAGAAAATATTGTGAGTGATTGATATACTCCTTAATCTACAAAAGAACTTGAAAGATGAGTTATTTAATTGTGAGGGGATGTATGTAGACTATTTTGATTTTAATCAGACTAATGTATTTTTCCTGCTAAAGTGTAGGGAGTACTTTTTTTCTCTACAATGTGTGTGCATGTAGAAACCATTCTGTGATAGGCATTTGTGTTTTTCATGTGTTTGTAGACAGATAACTGCAGTTTTTATATTTTGGTAGAATTAGAAACCAGTCATTGTTTATGAATTTGTGAAATGAGTTATGCTATGTTTCTATACTAAAATGTAGTACTACTTCTAGATGAAGAAATGTGTTTTGGTATAGTGCAAGGGATAGTGTTGTTTGTCTAGAATCACACAGTGAGTCTGTGTGCATTTGGGAACCACTGTGAGAGAAGCATTTGGTAATATCATGTATTTGCTGACAGATAACTGTTTTAAAACCAGTCAGGTTGTCAAGTTTTAGTAGCATTAGAAGACAGTTATGGCTTATGCTTTCATTAAATGAGTGAAGCATTGACAGTAAATTGCAGTCGTGAAATATGTAGATTGTGTGCAGTTCCCTTACCACTTGCACTGTAGTGAATGAGTTTTGGTAAGCCCATAGGGATAGTGGTGCTTGTCTAGAATCACACTGTGAGTTAGTCTGTATGTGGGATCAGTGTGAGAGAATCATTTGGTAACATCATGTATTTGCTGACAGATAACTGTTTTAAAATCTGTCATGTTGTGAATTTTTAGTAGCATTAGAATCCAGTCTTTGCTTATATGTTGATTAAATGAGTCATGCTTTGACACTGATGTGCTGTACTTAAATATGTAGATTGTGTGCAGTACCATTAACTCTTCCAGACTAGTGAATGAGTTTTGGTAAACTCCTAGGATAGTGTTGCTTGTCTAAAATCACACTGTAAGTCTGTGTGCATTTGGGTAAGGATTGTGAGAGAAGCATTTGGTAACATTGTGTATTTGCTGACAGATAACTGTTTTAAAACCTACAATGTTGTCAAGTTTTAGTAGCATTAGAAGACAGTTATGGCTTATGCTTTCATTATATGAGTCAGGCATTGACAGTAAATTGCAGTTGTGAAATATGTAGATTGTGTGCAGTTCCCCTATCACTTCCAGTGGAGTGAATGAGTTTTGGTAAACTCCTAGGCATACTGGTGCTTGTCTAGAATCACACTGTGAGTCTTTGTGCATTTGGGAACCACTGTGAAAGAAGCGTTTGGTAACATTGTGTATTTGCTGACAGAAAACTGTTTTAAAACGTGTCATGTTGTCAAGTTTTAGTAGCATTAGAAGCCAGTCATTGCTTATGCGTTGATTAAATGAGTCAGGCATTGACACTAAAGTGCAGTTGTGAAATATGTAGATTGTGTGCAGTTCCCTTACCACTTCCACTGTAGTGAATGAGTTTTTGTAAGCTGCTAGGGATAGTGTTGTTTGTCTAGAATCACACTGTGAGTCTGTGTGTATTTGGGAACCACTGTGGGAGAAGTGTTTGGTAATATCGTGTATTTGCTGACAGAAAACTGTTTTAAAACTTGTCATGTTGTCAAGTTTTAGTAGCATTAGAAGCCAGTCTTTGCTTATGTGTTGATTAAATGAGTCAGGCATTGACACTAAAGTGCAGTCGTGAAATATGTAGATTGTGTGCAGTTCCCTTATCACTTCCAGTGTAGTGAATGAGTTTTGGTAAACTCCTAGGAATACTGGTGCTTGTCTAGAATCACACTGTGAGTCTGTGTGCAATTGGGAACCACTGTGAGAGAAGCGTTTGGTAACGTTGTGTATTTGCTGAGAGAAAACTGTTTTAAAACCTGTCATGTTGTCAAGTTTTAGTAGCATTAGAAGCCAGTCTTTGCTTATGTGTTGATTAAATGAGTCAGGCATTGACACTAAAGAGCAGTCGTGAAATATGTAGATTGTGTGCAGTTCCCTTATCACTTCCAGTGTAGTGAATGAGTTTTGGTAAACTCCTAGGGACACTGGTGCTTGTCTAGAATCACACTGTGAGTCTTTGTGCATTTGGGAACCACTGTGGGAGAAGTGTTTGGTAACATCGTGTATTTGCTGACAGAAAACTGTTTTAAAACTTGTCATGTTGTCAAGTTTTAGTAGCATTAGAAGCCAGTCTTTGCTTATGTGTTGATTAAATGAGTCAGGCATTGACACTAAAGAGCAGTCGTGAAATATGTAGATTGTGTGCAGTTCCCTTATCACTTCCAGTGTAGTGAATGAGTTTTGGTAAACTCCTAGGGACACTGGTGCTTGTCTAGAATCACACTGTGAGTCTTTGTGCATTTGGGAACCACTGTGGGAGAAGTGTTTGGTAACATCGTGTATTTGCTGACAGAAAACTGTTTTAAAACTTGTCATGTTGTCAAGTTTTAGTAGCATTAGAAGCCAGTCTTTGCTTATGTGTTGATTAAATGAGTCAGGCATTGACACTAAAGTGCAGTCATGAAATATGTAGATTGTGTGCAGTTCCCTTATCACTTCCAGTGTAGTGAATGAGTTTTGGTAAACTCCTAGGAATACTGGTGCTTGTCTAGAATCACACTGTGAGTCTGTGTGCATTTGGGAACCACTGTGAGAGAAGCGTTTGGTAACGTTGTGTATTTGCTGAGAGAAAACTGTTTTAAAACCTGTCATGTTGTCAAGTTTTAGTAGCATTAGAAGCCAGTCTTTGCTTATGTGTTGATTAAATGAGTCAGGCATTGACACTAAAGAGCAGTCGTGAAATATGTAGATTGTGTGCAGTTCCCTTATCACTTCCAGTGTAGTGAATGAGTTTTGGTAAACTCCTAGGGACACTGGTGCTTGTCTAGAATCACACTGTGAGTCTTTGTGCATTTGGGAACCACTGTGAAAGAAGCGTTTGGTAGCATTGTGTATTTGCTAACAGAAAACTGTTTTAAAACCTGTCATGTTGTCAAGTTTTAGTAGCATTAGAAGCCAGTCTTTGCTTATGCGTTGATTAAATTAGTCAGGCATTGACACTAAAGTGCAGTCGTGAAATATGTAGATTGTGTGCCGTTCCCTTACCACTTCCACTGTAGTGAATGAGTTTTGGTAAGCTGCTAGGGATAGTGTTGTTTGTCTAGAATCACACTGTGAGTCTGTGTGTATTTGGGAACCACTGTGAGAGAAGTGTTTGGTAACATCGTGTATTTGCTGACAGATAAGTGTTGTAAAACATGTCATGTTGTCAAGTTTTAGTAGCATTAGAAGACAGTTATGGCTTATGCTTTCATTATATAAGTAAGGCATTGACAGTAAATTGCAGTTGTAAAATATGCAGAATGTGTGCAGTTCCCTTACCACTTGCACTGTAGTGAATGAGTTTTGGTAAACTCATAGGGATAGTGGTGCTTGTCTAGAATCACACTGTGAGTTAGTGTGTATTTGGGATCACTGTGAGAGAAGCATTTTGTAACATCATGTATTTGCTGACAGATAACTGGTTTAAAACCTGTTATGTTGTGAAGTTTTAGTAGGATTAGAATCCAGTATTTGCTTATGCGTTGATTAAATGAGTCATGCTTTGACACTGATGTGGTGTACTTAAGTATGTAGATTGTGTGCAGTACCATTAACTCTTCCAGAGTAGTGAATGCGTTTTGGTAAACTCCTAGGATAGTGTTGCTTGTCTAAAATCACACCGTGAGTCTGTGTGCATTTGGGTAAGGATTGTGAGAGAAGCATTTGGTAACATTGTGTATTTGCTGACATATACCTGATTTAAAACCGGTCATGTTGTGAAGTTTTAGTAGCATTAGAAGCCAGTCTTTGCTTATGCTTTGATTATATGAGTCAGGCTTTGACATAAAAGTGCAGTCCTGAAATATGAAGATTGTGTGCAGTTCGCTTACCACTTCCACAGTAGTGAATGATTTTTGGTAAACTCCTAGGTATAGTGGTTGTTGTCTAGAATCACACTGTGAGTCTGTGTGCATTTGAGAACCACTGTGAGAGAAGCATTTGGTAACATCATGTATTTGCTGACAGATAACTAATTTAAAACCTCTCATGTTGTCAAGTTTTAATAGCATTCGAAGCTAGTCTTTGCTTATGCATTGATAAAATGAGTCAGGGTTTGACACTAAGGTGCAGTACCATGTACTATTCTGTTCACTGTGGCAGAACTGAAAATTTAAAAGTTTTACCTAAGCACTGTCCTAGAAGTAGTCTGATTATTTAGTCAGTTTCTAAGTACCAAATAGATTGCTTCAAATAAAAGTGTTCTGACATACTATACACTTGTCTTTTACACCTTCAATTCCCTAGTCAGTATCCATACACTTCCAGGAAACATCCTGTCACTTCCTTTGCAGTCCTCTAGAGACCCATTCAACAGCATGAACTAATCTATTGACTGTGCCAAAACTCAAACACTTATAAATTCACCTAGATACTCTCTTTCGAGTACTCTAATGATTCAGTCACTGCCTAAGTATTCATGCACTGAGCCAGGTCTTAGTACATGGACTACGTCAAACCCATATCCACTATGCATGCAGCCCTCTAACCACCTAAACACTTGTCATTCACACCTTCAATTCCCCAGTCAGTATCTGTTCACTTCCAGCAAACACTCTGTCACTGCCGTTGCACTCCTCTAGTGACCCATTCAACATCATGCACTAATCCATTCACAGCGCCAAACCCTAATAAATTCACCCAGGCACTCTCCTTGCAGTACTCTAATCAGTCAGTCAGTACCCAAGTACTCATCCAGTGACCCAGGCCTTAGTATATGGACTGCTTCAAACCCTTATCCACTATGCATGCAGTCCTCTAACCACCTACACAATTGTCTTTCTCACATTCAATTCCCTAATCAGTATCCATACGCTTCCAGGAAATACCCTGTCACTCCCTTTGCAGTCCTCTAGGGACCCATTTAGCACCATGTACTAATCCATTCACTGTGCTTAAACCCAAACACTTATAAATTCACCGAGATGCTATCTTTGCAGTACTCTAATCATTCAGTCAGTTCTTAAGTATTCATATACTGAGCCAGGCCTTAGCACATGGACTGCTTCAAACCCCTATGCACTATGCATGCAGTCTTCTAACCACCTAGACACTTGTCTTTCACACTTTCAATTTCCTAGTCAGAATCCATACAGTCCAGCACTTGACACTGCCTTTGCACTCCTCTAGTGACCCATTCAGTACCAAGTACTAATCCATTCCCTGTGCGAAAAGCCTAACACTTATAAATTCACCTAGGCACTCTCTTTGCTGTACTCTAATCATTCAGTCAGTACCCAAGTAGTCATGCAGTGAGCCAGGCCTTAGCACATGGACTGCTTTAAATGCCTATGCAGTATGGATGGAGTCCTCTAATCACCTACACAGTTGTGTTTCACACCTTCAATTCCCTAGTTAGTATTCATAGTCTTCTAGCAAACACCCTGTCACTCACCCAGTGTGTCTCCTTATAGTACTGTAATCATTTCGTCAGTTAGCATGTAGGGGCATATGTATCAACATCCCCATTTGCGATTCTCAAATAGCGATTTTTAAAGAATCGCTATTTGAGAATTGCAAAACCGGATGTATTTAAAAAATTGCAAACTTTTTGCGATTTCTTAAAATTCCTTAATTGCGATTAGCAAATTGCGAATTCGCAATTAAGGAATACCTGCCCATTCATTTCTATGGGCCAGGAGACCCATAGGAATGAATGGGAAGTAATTCTCAAATAGCGAATCGCAATTTGCTAATCGCAATTTGAGAATAATTTCAAAGGTGCAAGGGTGTCATGATGACACCCTGATGCACCCCTGAAATGAGCGTGTGTGTGCATATGGCGCACATACATGCCCTAAGGGCATGTATGAGCGCCACGTGGCACTTTGTAAAATTCAAAAAAGTGCTTTTTGAAAGGAAATCGCAAATTACCACCAACTGGAAGTTGGTGGTAATTTGCGATTTCTTAAGGATAATTTGCACAACTTGGGTGCTTTTTACATATCATTTAAGAAATCGCAATTTGCGATTTCTTAAATGCTTACGCAAAATTAAGAAATCGCTAAATTAGCAATTCCTTAATTTTGCGATGGGATTTTGGCTCATACATCCCGATTACCGAGTTTTCAATCGCAAACGCTGTTATTTTGCGAATCGCAGCGTTTGCGATTAAAAAATCGTTTGATACATATGCCCCGTAGTCTTTTAGTGAGGTAGGCTTTAGGGCATGAACTGCTTCAAAGTGGTATGCACTATGCATGTAGTGTTTTAACGATCTTCACACACTTGTGGTTCAGGGCTATAGTTTCTTAGTCAGTTTTTATATAAAATGTGTTTGTACAGTAATGGAATAGTATAAATTTGAAAGTTATTAATATACATTTATTTGTGATTCTTTTTTACAGATACAGAACAGGAGTGTTTCTCATCTGTTTGCACTCTTCTCGTGCAAGATTGTTTGGATGAAGGGTCCTTAGGTGTTTCATCATACTTGCTGTGCCGCACGAGTATTTTTTGTTAGGATCCCCTCATAACAGAACTCTTTGGCAAATCTTACGAGTGAAGAAGGTGGCATTGGTCTTTGTTTGCTCCTTGGAAAAAGTAAAACATTTCCTCACCACTGAAGAAAAACGTTGTTGGTGTGGTGCCTTCTGCAAAACATTTTCTTCAGATTCGGTAAATATTTTAAAGCGGCAACATTTACAGTTTTTGTAAGTTTAACTTATAAAATTTTGTTAGCTGTATGCATTTTATATATCTGTGATTTGTTTCTTGTGGTATTTTGTTGAGAATACCATGTTGTTGTTTTTTTAACAATCTTTCTTATTTTCCAGATCTGTCGTCGACATCCATTGTCCCCACAGTAGTGTTCCGCCTTGTTGTATTTTGTTATTGTTGTTACATTTTGTTTATTAGTTTATTGTTCATATATATGTTAATAAAAAAATAAAGTTTGAAAATAGTTTTTTGTTTATATATTTATTATTATAAAAAATAAAGTTTGAAAAAAAATTAATAAAGTTTTTGGTTGTTCTCTTAACTGCTGTGTGACTCTTTCTTGTTCTTATTACTGTTATTTGATGGAGTCCACCATGGTATTACATTTTGGGGCACTTATCGCTGGAATACTGGTGATATCTGCAGTTTGCACCAACTTCTGAATAGTGTGTTAGATTTATCTCAACTTTACTTCCGTTAAAGTGCTGATAATGAAATGGAGAGTAGCCGTTCCTGTGCAAAAAGACACGAGGTGCACCTTTGCGATTTATTCTAAATACTAAAATCCTGTATTGTATTGCACTGAGGTATGGGCTGCACTTACAGTGTACAGACAAAATCTATTAAGAAATCTCATGGTATTTATATTGATTGGGAATAGTGCGCCAGGTGCTGGATCTTGACGAGATACACTGCTCAGTTCGTATATGGTTGTGAACACGAAAAAAATCACATCACAACTTTCACACCAATTTTACACCTGCTTTCTGCTGGTGTTAAGCAGGACAACTACCTGCACCATGGAAGGGAACAAAGCCAAGAGCCACACCAGAACACCCACACGTGCCACAGAGTCAATGAGCATGATACAGGGATACCCATGAGGGCCAGAAGACTCATCATGATAGGCACGAGCCCTGCAACATCACAGTGTGATGTCACTTCAGTGTTGGCAGTGAGCCTGGATGTGTAGCTATGTACGCATCCTCCTGCATGCACAACTGGCGTGTGCTGGTCTGTTGTTCACAGGTCAGTGCAGGGGTGTGCCTATATGGCAAGGGGAACGGGTGTCTCGGACATGTCCGTGTACAGGAAGTACATTAAGTGTGTCTCTGTGTTCTGGTGTGGCCTGTTACAAGAGCCGCAGCAGTCGATGTTGTAAAGTGGCATGCACCACCTCCAAACGGCACTGTGATGTTGTAGTTGGAATGTAGCAGAACATGCGCAAATAGGTATTACAATGGCGTGCCGTACGAGTGCATGAGATACAACAGCTCACCGTACAAAAGTGTGGGGGCTCGTGGGAGGGAGGAGCAGCTGTTTGGCAACATAACACACAGTGAACTCAACCATGTGCCACATGCTGGGCATCTCATCCATGATGACCACGGTCGCAGACATCCCACAACACCAACGACTGGCCTTTGTACACATCCTTTATGAATGCAGCGTGGTTTTCACTTCTATGCTCGTTCAATGGTGTGATGTTGGCAGGTTGTGTGACTTGTGATCCTTGTTGGTGTGTTTCATTTTGGCCATTGTTAGTCTATATGTGTGTTGTATTTAATTGTGCATGTGTGCCATTCTGCCCATCTTCCCCCCTCTCCCTGATTCTTCCTCTTCCTAGTGCTGTTGTGTCTATAATTTTGTTGCTGCACACATAAATACATGTAAAGAATAAATTAGAATAGTTCCTTGATTCTTTTAGGTTTCAAAACTTCTCTATTGGTTTCTTTTTAATTTTCCATATGAACCAGTTTTTTAAATATTCAACAACACATAGAAGTCAGAAGTGCAACGTATTCTATCAACACACTTTCTAGAACATTCTACAATACGTGCAGGTTAAAAGTTCATCAATTTTTTTAAACTTTACGATATTTTTTTGTAACATTTTCTTGAACATTTAACGACACGTGCAGGTTAAAAGTTGATGATTGTTTTAAGTTCGAACAGTGCCTTCCAAATGCAAGTAGCAGGTGTGGTTGGGCTGACCAAATGTTATCCTATGATATATACTCCACGTTGAAACTGCTTTTTCTTAACCAATCACAAAGATGCTTTGCCACAAAACTAATGTGCACCCTACTTTTAAAAAAGAATGCTTGTCATGATATCTTCAGAGATAAGTTATAGATAGGAATTAGCATTTAAAAAACCTTTGAAATTCACTGAAAAAACCATAGGTTTCATGCACGTTATAGTTAGGAATTGGCATTTAAAAAACCTTTGAAATTCACTGAAAAAACCAAAGGTTTCAGGGGCGTTATAGTTAGGAATTGCCATTTGAAAAACCTTAGACATTCACTGAAAAAACCATAGGTTTCAGGGGCGTTATAGTTAGCTGGACATTTCCCTCGTACAAAACCCTAGAAATTCCCCTGTTATAGTTAGTTCAGCTAAATATAACTCGCGCCCCCGCAATGCACTGCTGATGACGTCACATATTACATCACTCATGACATGGTCAGTGACATCACTGATGACATCTCAAATGACATCACTGATGACATCACTGATGACATCATCCATTGAGTATGTGTTTCTGAACAGTTTTATTATGTTTAATATGTATAGGGAAAGGCCTGTTGAAGAATAAGTGGGTGTACAAGTGTGTGAATGGATGATTTTCTAGGTGCGTAACTGACTCTGTAAGTGAGTCATTAAATGTATCTTACTGCAGACTAGTGACTAAACTGTGTGAATGTCTGTATGTGTCTGTGTGTTGGTGTATAAGTGGCTGCATAGTTTTGTAAATAGCTATATGAGTGTCTATATGGGTTATTGATTAGTTGTCTTAGTATCTGTATGGGTGCCTGAGTGTTTGTGTGGGTAGGGTGTGTGTGACTCTGTGACTAGATGTGTGAGTGGGTGATTCACTGGGTGCATGGTTTTAAGAGTGCATCTGTGATGGACTGTATGGTTGGGTGAGTGTATGTATGGGTGTGTTAGTGATTGAATGTATATCTCAGTTGTACATGTATCAGTAACTACATATGTGAAACGCAGTGTATATGTGTGTAAGAGTATATAACTATCTATATCTGAGTGTGTGAGATTTTGGGAGTGGCTGTATACGCCATAGTGCAAGGATATCTGTCATGTGCTGTTTGTTTTTTCTGCAGGAAGACACAGAATTTGTTAGTATTTTTATGAGTAAGTGAACTTGAGTGTGTTTAACTGTATAGGTGAGTAAATTGGACTGTGATTAATTATTTGCATGACTGACTAGATGTGTCAGTACCTCAATGGATGATTGGCGGTGTGCGAGTGTCTATACAGGTGTATAAATGCACAGAGTGACTGTAAGTATGAGTGACTGTAGAGGTGAGTGAGTGGACATGTATGTAGACCTGCATTGCGGGAGCGCGAGTTATAGTTAGCTGAACTAACTATAACATGGGAATTTCTATGGTTTTGTACGAGGGAAATGTCCAGCTAACTATAACGCCCCTGGAACCTATGTTTTTTTCAGTGAATATATATATATATATGTATATAATTACCTACCAGTAGGTAGTTATAGTTAGGACCTAGTTACTATAGGAACATGGCAACATTCTATTCGCAATACCTTTGGCGCCAATTGATGAATCTTCGTGAAATTTTCAAAACTAATTCTTTGTTGAGATCAGCTCCTATGTTAAAAGTTTGGGGGTGATTCGTCAAGGGGGGCCGAGAAAAAAGGGTGTCCCAAAACGTTTTTTTCAATGTTAATTTCCATAGGAAACTTTAGACAAGGCTACAGGTCGTACGGGTGAACGGAATTACCCCAAATTTGGCAGGGAGAAGGGTTTTGGTCTAGAAAGCACGCTTTTGTTTATTTGGTGTAAATCCGTTCAGTAGTTTTTGAGAAATATCAAAATTAAAAGATATCGATATTTGGGAATTCTGCCATCTGATCGGCTGAGGCGTTACGAGATCGAGCTTCCTGCTGATTGGCTGCGAGCGTTTGCAACTAGGAAGTGTTGGCCGCCATTTTGTGACTCCTGTGAAGTGTGTAAGGGGGAAAAAGGGCAACAAATGTGGGAAAGAGGAGGGTAGGAGCACTGTAACCTTTGTGGGGTGTTTAGGGTGTGCTATAGAGGGGGTGTAAAGTGAACTAATCATACCTACCAGTGTGAAAGTTCTAGGCTACGAAAATTAAGTGAGGTATTGGCTAGTGTGTGATGTTTCTAAGGTGAGCTTGTGCACGACACAAGGATTAAAGCGTGAGCGCACACTGTGTGTCTTATGCTGTGAAGTCATGTGCCCTGGCCGCTGAAGTACAGTTGTTGAAGTAGTGTCAGCATGTGTTTATACCTACTAGGATGAACTACTGACCCGTACTGGTCTGAAAGTTCTAGGGTATGGAAAATATGTGAGGTAGTGTGCAGAGTCTCATGCTGCTAAGCTGAGCTGTTGCCGGACTCGGGGATGAAAGCTGCTGTAAAAGTCATGTGCTCTGGCTGCTGTGCCACATCTGTGCAAGTAGTGTCAGTATGTAGTTATAGCTACTTGGAGGAACTTTTGTTTCGAACATTGTAACTTGTGTATGGTGCTTAGGGGGTGTTATATTGGGAGTGCGAAGGTAAATTCGTGTGTATGAAATTAATTTGGTATTTGGAAAGTGGAAAGCACTGACTTCTTCGGGTCTGATGGCACTGAGGGCGTAAGGTGAGGTGCTGCTGGAGTTGGGAATAAAGCTGATGAACTACTGACCCCTATTGTGAACTTTTAACGTGCACATGACGTTGAATGTTTGATAAAATGTTGCAAAAGTATATTGTTAGGTTAAAAAAAATGATGAACTTTTAACCTGCAGGTGTCGTAGAAGGTTCCAGAAAGTGTGGTGATAAAATATGTTGAACTTGTGACCTGTATGTGACGCAGAATAATAAGTAGCTTTTCTGAAGGAAAATTCAAAATTAACCAATGGAGTTAAGTTTTGGAATGTCGTTGAAGGAATGAAGTATTCTGATTTGTTCTTTACATGTATTTATTTGTGGAGCAACAGAGAAAATGTGCCATTCCTGGTTTCATTCTTGATGAAGTCGGAGCTTTACATGTACTATGTGAGAAAGAGAGAATTGCATGCATGTGTCATTTGAAATCTGGATAACAACTACAAAGGTGAGTTAGAAATGTACAAGGTGTGTTATGTGTTTTATAGTATTGATTAAGTATTTGAGGTGATGTTTTTTAATTTTGAAAGTATTTTTTATTTCAAAGTAATATAGTGTGAGTAAAGTGTGGTGTTTGATATTGGTTATGAAATATGTATAACATTTGAGCTGTTGTTATATAAGTATTTTATATATGTTTAGGAATTTTTCACAGAGAAGAAGTGTAGTTTGTCATCTTTATAGGACTGTATTGTTTTGAAAATGAGGTGCAGCATTAATTTGAGTTTGTAATGTATTTGGGGAGATAAAGAAAATGTTGCACATTTGCAACTGATACTTTTTGTGGAAATAGTGGGGTGTGGGGGGGTGGTGGTAGGAGACGTATGTGTTATTAAGTTAAAAGCGATAAAACAAAATGCAGAAATGTTATGTGGGCAGATTGTGGTCTTATTTTTGACACTGAGTCGTAGGTTTGAATATAAGTCAGGGTAGGTTGTTGTACAGTAGGGCCATGTACAGTGTTTGGAGATGACATGGAGAGGAGATGGAGATAGGAAAAGTGATACGTTCATTTTATATGTACGCATAGTTTGAATCATGTGATCCTAAGTTGAGATAAATATGAGTATGGTTTCTGGTTTGCATTTGGGTATAGTGAATAGTTTTTGTAGTTTCTGACTAGTGAATAATAAAAAGGTAGATATACAAAATATATATGGTAGAAAACGTATTAATTATTGTCTGTTCTTATGGAATAGAAGTAGTTGGGGAGTGCTTCTTTATAAGAGATGTTTTATAAATGTGTGAGAGATAAAAAAATTTAAATGTGTGGTATATTTTCTTTATGAGTTTATTGACATTAGAGAACAACATGTGATTATAAGTGATACTATTTGTCAGGCTGTGTCGCTGTGACAGATATATGTAGGTGTTGAAGTGGTTCGTGTTTTACTGATGGTGAGCTTCACTATCCCTTTTGAGACACTTGTCAATGTATTCATTCCATTTAATATCTTTAATATAGATACAGTAAAGGGACTGTATATCAAAAGTTTGTGAAATAGAACTTTGTTTACTCTCCCCATGCCCTGCTATACACTCTACAGAGTGTTTAAACAACTTTCGTAACATATAGATGTCTAGCTAGTAAAGGTGGTGTAGTTCGACTGGGCCCATTTATAAACCGTGCTATGGGATGGTTTATGTTTTACCCGCCAATTTGCATGTTTAAATACTTTTTGCTGATAAGTGTTCCGGCAGCCACCTGTTAAAATTAACGTCGTATATGGGTATAGTGGCACTACTGGGAATGGTGGGGGTTTCTGTTTGATTTTGTACGGTTAAGCAAGGGCGGTGGTGGGTGTGGGGGAGGTGGTTATGTTGGTGACTGAAACGCAGAATATAGTAACGTTCAGATGTTGAGTTACTAAAGGTGGGAGCACTTATAAAGCGCCCTATGGCATGGGATATGTTTTAGTTGCAAATTTGCATGTTTTAATATGTTTTGCTGGTGAGCGTTTCGGGAGACATCTGTTAAAATTAAGCCTCTGTTTGGCTATAGTGGCGCTTCTACGTTTGCTGGGGCTCTTTCTTTTATTGCGTAAAGTTAAGCAAGGGCGGGTGTTGAGGTAGTGTAGTGGTACTTTGACTATTTATAAACCATCTTATGGTACGGTGTATGTTTGAGTTGCAACATTACAGGTTTTATTAGGTTTTGCTGATGAGCGTTCCGGCAGACACCTGTTGACATTAAGTTTATGTATGGCTATAGTGGCGGTAACGGGAATGCTGGGGCTCGTTGTTTGATTTCGTAAGGTTAAGCAAGGGATGGGTGGGGGTGGGGGAGGTGCATATGTTGTTGATTATAAGATGGATATCTGTAACGTGGGCATGTGTAGTTACTAAAGGTAATGTCATTTCACTGGGCCCATTTATAAACAGTGCTATGGGATGGTTTATGTTTTACCCGTAAATTTGCGTGTTTGAATAGTTTTTGCTGATAAGTGTTCCAGCACACACCTGTTACAATTAAGCCTGTGTATGGGTATAGTGGCGCTACTAGGAATGGGGGGTTTGTGTTTGATTTCGTATGGTTAAGGAAGGGCGGGGGTGGCTGTGGGGGAGGTGGGTATGTTTCTGATTAAAACACAGAATTTAGTAATGTGCAGATGTCGAGCTACTGAAGGTGATGTAGTACCAATGGGAGCACTTATAAAGCGCCCTATGGCATGGTATATGTTTTATTCGCAAATTTTTATGTTTTAATACACTTTGCTCATGAGCGTAGCGGTAGACGGTTGTTGAAATTAAGTTCCTGTATTGGTATAGTGTGTTTACTAGGTTGCGTGTGGCTCTTTCTTTAATTTTGTGAAGTTAATGAAGGATGGGGAAGAGGGTGGTGCAGTGGCAGTGTGCCCATTTATGAATTGCTTTATGGTATGGTATATGTTTTTCTGGCAAATTCCCATGTTTCTAATACGTTTTGGTGATGAGTGTTACAGCAGACAGGTACAGAAATTACACAACACTTCTGTGGATAAGACATCTTCGTGCTGATAAACACTCGGATTCTGTGGTAGAAGGCTGATAGCGTTGATGGAAAATTATGAAACTTGGTGCCTTTGTAGATTTTAATGGAAGGTTACACTGTTTGTTTGTTACTATGGTGTAGTTGGAGTTCTAAGTGGGAGAAAAAAAGTGGGGGTGCTCTAAAAGGGGGGCAAAGCTCTTAAAGGGGTGTGGGCTATGCAAGTTAGGGCGTGGTCTAAATCAAGATAAGGATCATTGTATGCTTTAGAAAATCCTCTCCAGTTATTGTAGGTTCGGAAAAAAACTTGTTTAAAGGATTTCCCTTTCTTCTACAACGTGGGTAACTTAGCGTGATGTCTCCAGTTCTCAGTAGTGAGCAAAATAAGAATGCATACATCAATGTTCATGTTGTCACTGCAGTGTAATAAAAAAATAATTTACTATCTTTGAGAGGGCCGAAAATAGAGCTTGGTAGAGAGTCGTTTGGAGGCTGCCTGAATATAAGTGCCGGTTCCCAGACCCGGCCCAATTAAAGCGCAGTATCCATGCATCCTAAGCACTGCGCCATTCAACCATCTTTTAATTGATGGATATATTCCTACTTATATATATACATAAATCTGTTTGTCCGCTTATCTTAAGCATCTATGAGCGCACTCACCTATAGTAAGCACTGTGCCATTCATGCAGCGATACGCCTATATATGCATAGATATATCTGTCCCAGAATCAATCCTAAGAATTTATCAGCCCACACGTCTATCGTAAGTAGGCCTGGGCGAAAATTTTGTTCCGTTCGCGGAAATTGCGATAATTTGACATTTTCTCGTTCCGCGGAGAGCGCGAAAATGTCAAAAATTCCGGTTTCCGCAGCTTGGCGATAATTTGTTTCTTGCTCGCGCTGTAAAATAATACATTCTCGCGCGCGCGCGATCGCCTTACCTGAATCCCTGCGTTCGCCGACAAGTTTTCTTGATCCGGTCGCGTTCTCCATGAGATGTTGTATTGTTTTTAGCCATTTGCGCTGTCTCGCGACAGTTCGCGCCCGCAGTGACGTCATGCGTCACGCGATCACGTCTTTCTTCTCGCGATCATGCACCGCGAGACAACTCAAAACAAGATGGCCGCGCCCGCAAGCAACCACATGGGTAAGTTGGCGACCCGCAACCATGCAGAAAATCTCGTGAACATGCCGGAAAAAAACTTCTGCATCTTCGCGATATTTCCGCTTGTTTGCGATAATTTTAAACATTTTCGCGATAATTTGCGAAAGTTAATTTCGCAAATTCCGCCCACCCCTAATCGTAAGTACTGGTCTTTGCATTCATTCATCCTTCCATCCATCCACACATTGATACATTGATCTATGTAACTATCCATTGATGCATCTGGCCATGCATCCACTCGCCCTTTATTCAGCTATACGTTCTTATTTCCATGCATCGTCCGCCCCGATCTTAAATACAACATATTATACTCATCCACCTACCCTCTTAAGGCATTGAAAAGGCTTGCGAAAAGCATTGACACGCAGATTTTTTAATAAAGAATAACAAAGCTTTGAGTTACTGTTTGTGGAGCATACTTCAACACCCTTCTCTGGTGGTGTTTTAAACAAAGGTACATCTAGCGAAATAAATGTAAAGGAGCTTTTAAGTGTAATGCGTTAATTTAGAAACATAACGTTTTAAAGTGGGCATGACTGACAGATACTGAATACCTGTACTTCTTATATTTGAGAAAGTATACCAGAGAGCTAATTTGGGGTGGTGAGAACCTTGAGTTCTATATTTCCATGTGAAGTACAGTATAGAAATATAAAAGTAATTGGAAAGCTTTTATGTTCATATTAAAGAGAGGGTGTGTGAACTTAGTGAGGCAGGCAAAGTGTGTGTTTTCGTAGCACTAAAACAAGACTGTGTGTAAGGTGAGAGCAGGTTCGTGCTGGAGTTGCCTTGTTGTGGTCATTTGCAGAGGTGCAACCAGAGGGAAGTTTCGGGGGAGCCTATTTCTTTCAGCAATAGGCAGAGTGGGCATGTAGGGGTTGTAAAAAGGGGTGAAAAAGAACAGAGTCTCCTTTACAAAAAATGATGTTTTGAAGACCGGTGAAGTACTCGGGTGCGGCTCTGTGTGTGCACCCGGGAAGCTGTGTCAGAGAGTCTGGGGCAATGGGCATTGCTTGCCTGGTGGTCTGTCTGCTAATCACCCCACGATGATGTTGCTGGTGCGTTGCAAAAAGAGAAGGGAAATACTGAGAGAAAATGGCTCTTTTTAAAGGATTTCCCTTCTCCTAACAATGCGAGTCACTTGGCATGATGTCTGCACTTCTAAATATTGAGCAATGTGCATGCTCTCACAGTGTCACTGCAGTGCAATAAAGAAAAAAAAAGGATTATGTTTGTGATGTCGGAAAATAGAGCCCTATAAAGACCCGTTTCGAGGCTCCCAAAAATAAAGTGCTGGTGGTAACATCCCCACAGACACCCCCACCAGTTAAAGCCCTGGGTGCAGTGTTATGTTTGCCAAGTTGTTGATAAAATTGTTAGGTAATAATGAAAATGTTTATGTGTGCTGTTTGGTTGATAATATCATTCTAAGTACATAGATTAAAAAAAATTAATATACTATTTATAAAGTTGTGTGCGGTGGGTTGCAGAGAAAGTGGTGTGGGGTGGTGGGGTGTGGCGGAAAGGTGAAAAGTATGAGGTAGTACAGTTATATATAAATTGTAAAGTACTATGTAAATAATTGCTGTATGTTCTATGGCACTACTTGTCATCTTAGTGTTCATCTGTCGTGCTCCATCACGTTGCAGCACTGGGTCTGGAAGTTGCTAGTGGAAGTTTTGCAATTGTATGTTATTATTTTAACATAGTGAAGAAATGTGAAAAATAATTGAATCTATTTTTTGTTTTTCAGAAAATTATTTCGTTTGGATTGAAATTTGGAAATGCCTAGAAGAAGTGAAAAAAAAGAAAAGAGAAGAAAAATATATATTTAACGAAAAGGAAAGATCTTGAAGTAGAAAAAAATGCGAGTAGTAGAGAAACTGTTTGTTTGAGTAAAAGCAAAAGACAATTTTTTAGAAAAATATTACGACCATTTAATGAGAAAAACATCACACAAAGCAAAAAGAAGAATTTTTCAAGTAAGGTGAAGCAGAGTTCAATTTCAAATACGAGGAAAAGGAAAGATGATAAAGAAATAGTATCTGGTACTCGGAGACAAAAATAATTTCAAGAAATTCGTCAGAGACTTTTTCGATCTAGAGTGATTCAGAATTTATTGAAAACATGCTGCAAATATAAAAGAATAATGTTTCTAATTCAAAGAGAAGCAGCGTATTGAAAGTATAGTGGATACTGCTTTCAATTTTAAACAGAAGTTGTTTTTATTTTAAAGAGATTCAAAGTATTGGATAAAATAGTCAAAGTATTGAAAGACAAAAGTAGAAAAAAAAGACTTGTGAACAGAACCAACTTTTGTAAAATCTTAAGTGGACATTGGAGACATAATTCTGGTACTGAGCCTTTTTTTAATGAGGAAAGTTACTTCCAGGAAAATAGTTTATCATTTGCAGTTGATACTGGAGGTCATTGCTACGAAGTTCAGGATGGTGTTCCTCTTCTAAAGGAGGAAATGATTGGTAAAAGTGCAGAAGAGTTAATAGCTGAAGAACTGCAAGGAAACGTCCACGAGCTCCTGTGTATAAGAGGAGTTGTAGTAGCATTTGTAGTATTCGACAAGAATCCATTGATATAATGAGAAATTTGCTATGAGAATATACTCAGAAAAGTATAAAACAGAAGATTAAGTTGTTGGAAGGACTAGATCCATGTAATGTAAGAAAATATACTGAAAAGTATGGGCATTCTCTGGCTTGTCTTTCAAGAAAAGTTTGTAAAAGTGTTTTTCATTATTTGAGGATGTTAGCAGTACACCATTTAGAAATGCAGAACTTTGTAAAGAAACTGTACTATGTAAAAAGTCCTGCATTAAGTTTAAGTGAAATGAATGGAAGTCTTTTATATGGTTCTTTATCAGATGTTCAAAAAAAGTGTGATGAAATTGAAATTGCGATATTTTGATTCAGAAGAGCAGTTCATAAAAAGTGAAAGTGTGACAATTTCAGATGTTGGAGGAGATGAGAAAGTGATTAGCACTGATCAGTTTGAAGAAGAAATTGGAAAGTTTAATGTAGTGTGCTCTGAAATACCAAACTATGTTTGTGTTTGATGTAAGGGTGGGCGTAGTGGGCGTAGTGGGGCTACGTGAAGCAGCGCGTAGTGTGCCCAAATCTACGCACACTCGCGCGCTCCGCGTAGCCCCACTACGCGCCGCCCGCCTCCCACCCACCCTCCTTTTAAAAATACCCTGCATGTTAAATAATTAAAAGTAAAGAGACTTACCTGAAGCGCGGCGTCTCCGGGGCTCCCTCTTCCTCGTTTCCAACTTCTTGTGACAAATGCGCATGCGCAGATGCCCGCGCATGCGCATTTCTTGCAAGAAATGCACATGCGCGGGCGTCCGCGCATGTGCATTTGTCGCAAGAAGCTGAAAACGAGGAAGAGGGAGCCCCGGAGACGCCGCGCTTCAGGTAAGTCTCTTTACTTTTAATTATTTAACATGCAAGATATGATTTAAAAGGAGGGCGGGAGGGCGGGAGGCGGGTGGCGGGCGGCAGGCAGCTACGCTTTGCCCTGGCGTGTGCCTAGCGCTTGCCTGCTTCGCCTACATCAAAAACTGCGAAGCAGGCAGCGCTACGTACACGCTAAGTTGAAAATATCTTATAGAGAACAATATTTATTACAAAAATGTAAATGTGGATGAACAGATAATACGTTTAGAAGTTGATTTTGAAATTTCAAGTGGTCAAATAGAGAAAGTGGACAAGTCAAGGAATGAAGAGATTTATGAACATTTTACAATATGTCCTTTGCATTCAAAAGAAGTGATAGGAAGTAGCATTTAGTTATTTCAAATGAAAAAAGCACAGGGAACTCCAATGAGTGTATGGGAGAAAAGCTTGGAAGCTCGTTGTTTTCCACAGTTGTTTCCTACTGGAGAAGGTGGACGATATGATGACTGACCTGTACGGATTCCAGCTTCAGAATATCGGTCAACAAGATTATATTCTTAAGATCCTAGATTTCGACAGTGCATTCCATACATATTTGAACCTTTTGTTTGAAAGTGATCTGTCTTCTCTCTCGTATGCAGTGAATCATATACTTAAAACAGGAATTCATGAATCACTTCTGTCTGCGAAAGAATTTGTGGAGAAAGTTCAAGAAACAGATGAAAATTTAGAAGCACAGTTAATCATTTTGATGGCATGTCAATGTGGAACAAATGAGTATTGGTATCGTCATCATGGAGAACTCAATTGTATGTTATGGAACAATGGTACACCTACATGGTTTTTCACACTTAGCTATGCAAAATATGAATGGGAAGATTTGCTTGAGTTTTTAAGAAAAGTGAATTCTAATCTAAAAAATGTTGAAATAAAGACTCATGGTGAACTATGTTCATTGGATCCTGTAAATGTGTGCAGATATTTTAATCATAAGTTTCAAGGTATGATGTATTTAATCTGTAATAAAAAGAATCCACCTCTTGGAGAAGTTACCGATTACTTTTGGAGAAAGGAGTACCAAGCAAGAGGTGCTCCTCATATACATATGCTACTATGGGTCAAGAATGCACCTAAATTTGGAACTGATTCTAATTATTGGGACATGTGAGATTCCAAGAGAAGGAGGAGATAGAAGCTTGAGACAGCAAGTTTTACGTTTCCAAAGTCACCATTGTGGAAAGTACTGCAGAAGAAAATACAAGTCTAAAGGAAAACTTTACACCAAATGTCGGTTTGGTTTTCCCCGTCCAGTCATGTGTAAAGGAAGAGTAAATTCTTTTTTTTTCTTCTGTGAGGCACACAATAACTCGGAAATCTCCAAAGAATACCTACAACTTAAAAAGAACAGAAGTGTCAAAGTATATCAATGACTACAATCCAGTCATTTTAAAAATGTGAAATGCGAACATGGTGCGGATAACTCAATTGCTGTTGCACGTTATGTTACATCGTACATAACAAAATCTGAAAAAACAGAGATGAAACAAATGTGGGAAGAAATTGCACACAAACATAGTCTTAGCAAAAAATTGAACAGCTTTAGTTTGAAAATGCTTTCCCACCGAGAAATTGGATCGTATGAATGTTCAGACCGCTTGTGTTCTTCAAGTTTATATTCAAAGTCACGAGGAATCATTTGGGTAAGTTTAGGTCTTGCCTGCAAACGAAATAGAGTGTTGAAATCCTTGGAAGAAATTGAACAATTAGCAGCAAATGAGCCAGATAGTACAGACATTCTTAAAACTAATATGTTGGACACATACTATCCGAAAAGGAGTCAACATCAGGAACAGCTATGTCTGTATGAAGTATTTCAACATTACAGCTTCAAAAGAAATGTTAAAGAGAATGTAAAAGAAGGAAAGTTTGCAGTAGTTTGATGTCATGGTAGTTTAGTAAAGCATGCAAAGGGTAATCTTATAAACCACAAGAAACTTAGTTGTGAAACTCCAGATAGGCGAGAATTTTGCTATTTAGCACTTCTGCAGCTGTTTAAACCATGGCGTAGTGAAAGTGAATTACTTGGAGAGTTTGACTGCTATGAAGATTCTTTTAATGCTTTTAAAGATAGCATTTGATGTCCAATTTTCCCTACATATTTAAAAATGTTGAATGATGAAGTTGAACAGGAAAAGACTATTATAGCTGAAATAGACTATTATAGCTGAAATAGCTCATGAAAGTTCTTAAGATAGTCAAAGTAGTGGTCGATGCCGTCAAGATCCTCTTGGACAACCAATGCTGGAAAATGAAGCAATGATTGCTATGCATGAAGTCGAAATTGCAATGCAACAAGCACACAAGTAGAATATAACATTAGAAATGTTAGAAGAACAAGTAAATGTTGAACAGAAAGAAATATATGTGCAAGTGAGAGAACGGATAGAACATGGTTTGTTGCATGAAAAAAAAGAATGTCTGTGTTCATCTTTTAAACCTCTTCTGATGTACATCAGTGGTCAATCTGGGACAGGTAAACGTTTTTAAATTAAAGTTTTGACCAGTTATCTTCAAAAAACTACTGGTTTACATTTATGTTGTGTGGTAACAGCTCCAACTGGATTAGCTGCACACAATGTTAAAGGAGCTACTTTGCATAGATTATTGATGTTACCAGTGGAGCATGATAATAAATTACAATATCAGAAGTTTTCTGGAGAAGCTTCTTATGAAGTGTCAAGAGTGCTGAAGAAAATGAAACTTTTAATTATTGATGAGGTGAGCATGGTCTCAAACTTAATGCTTGCTTTTGTACACTTAAGAATGCAACAGGTATTAAAAACAGATTATGACATTCTCTTTGGGGGAAAACATTTAATTGTATTTGGAGATCTGCTACAACTAACCCCTGTAAAACGAGAACCAGTGTTTAAAACTCTTCTACATGAAGACACTAAGAAATCTTTGGGAAGTATTGGAAATGTGAATCTGTGGTTACATTTTGAATATAAAGAACTCACTCAGAATATGCGACAAGCAAGAGATGAAGATTATGGAAATATTTAAAATATGTAAGAATTGGTGTCCTAAGCAAACATGGTAAACAAGCTTTTCAAAGTCGTGTACAAAAGAACTTGTTTACAAATGAAAACACACCAGCAGAAGTAATGTACAAGAAAATGAAAGAAAAAAAGTCTATAGTTTTCTTAATGCCTACAGTGGAAGACTGTTATACATTTAATAGAGAGCTTATGAAATTGTAAAATCAAGAAATAGTTCACATTGAAGCTATTGATAAAATAGAGCATCAAGGAATAGCAATTTTTATTTCAGAAACACTACAGACTAAATTGGATTCTTTGAAAAAGTCTGTATCAAAAACTGCTGGCTTAGAAAAAACTGTAGATGTATGTTTAAACTGTCGGGTAATTTTGAAGCGTAATCTGAATGTAGAAGAAGGTTTAGTGAATCGAGCAATGGGGAAAGTTGTTGATTTTGTGAAATATCACAATAGAAATGGAATTGAATTTTTGAAAGTTAAATTTGATCAGATTGCAGAGGTAAGACAGATTGCACATTCTGCCGCGCGTTTTTTGCTTGTAAAAGACTTGTATGTTCGTAGAAAACAGTTTCCCTTCTGTTTAGCATATGCAATAACTATTCACAAATCACTAGGTTTAAATGTAGATAATGCTTTAGTAAATGTTGGAAAAACTGTGTTTAAAGAGGGAATGGTATATGTTGCATTATCTCGAGTTAGAACGTTGTATGGTTTGTATTTAATTGATTTTGATGAGAACAAGTTTAGTGCTGATGTTAATTGTGTAAGAGAATATAATCATTTGAGAAGGCTTTAGGCTCCCCATTTAGGTGAATATCCTATTTATGAGAAACGTGTTGTGTATTCAAAACGCAAAAATGTTGAAGAGTTAACTATGGTTGAAAAGCAGAAAGAAAATCAACAGAAAAGAAAAGATGTAAAGAAGCAGAAAATACAAACAAGTGATGATGTTGTTGGATACCAATTAGAAAATGCTTCTGATGTCAGCTGCTATGGTAATGTCATTCTAAATGTTGTATTTTATCTTGAAGATGTTTGTGGTGAAATTATGGAAAGTCAGGAAAAAACTTTATGTTCTGCACTCTACACTTTATTTCAAGAATTGAGAACTGATAGAAGTAAGATTCATTCTGCTTCCGGTATTCGCAGACTGTTGGATACATGTAGTAGATCTTTAACATTCAGTGCTAATATACAGCAAGATGCACAAGAATTTCTGATGGTTATGCTTGTAGTACTAGAAGATGAAGAAATTCAGATTGAGGGTTTATTTGGACTCAGTTACAAATGGGAACGTAAATTTGCAGAGTGTTCGTTAACTTCAAGCACTATAGTTGACAGAGAACGGTTTTTATATTTAACAATACCTGACTGCAAATCTGTACCATTTTCCAAATTAGTAAAAGAAGCTGACCATGAGATGATGTGTTCTCGTGGTAAATCAAGAATTCTATCTGCATTATGCCTACAAAGATATGGAAAATATTTCATTATAATGCTGCAACGCTGTCGACCAAATGGAAGAAAAGTAGAAAAGAAAATTAAAAATGTTGTTGCTAATCAAGTATTTATTTCTGGAAGAATTTTTTGCAACAGTTGCTATTGTTTTCCATGCTGGAAGTACTACTACAAGTGGATATTATACAGTTTATTTAAAGTGTAATAATGGTTGGAGTCACTGTAATGTAATGATACACACTTGGAAATGAAACCGAGATTGCCTTATGAATTACCCAACTCATACTTAATTTTTCTGAAACAAAGATTTTAGATACACTATTCGGCTTTAATGGGAAGGTGTATAGATCTTTAAGGAATTCATACTGGATGCTTTCAAAGCGAAATCTTTGATACATTATCTGGTGTATTGGGAAAATGTGCAGAGAAACTGCGTAAGATCTTTAAGGAATTCATACTGGATGCTTTCAAAGCAAAATTTTTAATACATTATGTGGCGTATTGGAAAAATTGTGCAGGGAAACTACGTAAGCTCTTTAAGGAATTCATACTGGATGCTTTCAAAGCGAAATATTTTATATATTATCTGGCGTATTTGGAAAATGTGCAGTGAAACTACGTAAGATCTTGAAGGAATTCATACTGGATGCTTTCAAAGTGACATTTTTGATACATTATCTGGCAAATTGGGTAAATTTGCAGACAATCTACGAAGTAAAGGTAATCTTTGAACATTTGAAGTACTATTGGATGTGTTATTTGTGTTGATTTTGTATTATATTTGAGAGAATTAGGGTTTTTTTTTTTTTAACAATCTAGTTGATTGTTTTTTTTCCCCTGCTGTTTATGATGAAACTACACTGGCATCACTGTGAATAGTGAAGTCAAGTAGTAGCTGATGACATCAAAAAAAGGGAGAAAAAATGTTATCTGAATGTTAAATTGTTTTGTATTATTTAAAAACTCATTGTAATTTGTGAAATGTATTACGTTACATAGTACTTTTGCAGTTTATTTTATGTAGTTGAAAAGTTAGAAAAAATAATATTAATGACAAATACACAACAGTAGTTCGATATTTAAAAAACCTTTGTAATTCATTGAAAAAAACATAGGTTTCTGGCACATTATAGTTAGAAATTAGCATTTAAAAAACCTTGGAAAATAAACTAAAAAAACCATAGGTTTCCGGCACATTATAGTGAGAAATTAGCATTTAAAAAACCTTTGAAATTCACTGAAAAAACCATAGGTTTGAGGCATGTTATAATTAGAAATTAGCATTTAAAAAACCTTAGAAATTCACTGAAAAAAACATAGGTTTCAGGGACGTTATAGTTAGGAATTAGCATTTAAAAAAAGTGATGAGTGATGTAATATGTGACATCATCAGCAGTGCATTGCTGGGGCGCGAATTATAGTTAGCTCAACTAACTATAACAGGCGAATTTCTCTGGTTTTACATAAGTCAAATGTCCAACTAACTATAACGTCCCTGAAACCTATGGGTTTTGAGTGAATTTCTAAGGTTTTTTTAAATGCTAATTCCTAGCTATAATGTCACTGAAATCTATATTTTTTCAGTGAATATATATCTATATATATATATATATATTCACTGAAAAAACCATAGGTTTCAGGGGCGTTATAGTTAGCTGGACATTTCCCTCATACAAAACCGTAGAAATTCCCCCGTTATAGTTATTTCCGCTAACTATAACTCGTGCCCCCGCAAGGCACTGCTGATGACGTCACATATTACATCACTCATGACATGGTCAGTGATATCACTGACGACATCACTGATGACATCTCAAATGACATCACTGATGTCATCACTGATGACATCAATCAATCAATCAATCAATATGAACTTTATTCGGATAAAAACAACATATCCATAAAAGTACAAGTTTAAAAGAGACACAATTCATTACAATTAAAATGGTCTCCAGTATTAGTAGATAGGTCATAATTACACAATCCTATTAAAAATGTAAATCAGAATCATTAAATGAATACAATAAAATTAGCAAAAATACAATCAAATAAAAACGTCCGGGTCAGAAATTTAAAACAAAAACCATTTGAATTAACCGGGGTGCATAGAGTTACGAGTACGCACCGCCGTTTTCAAAAAGGATCCAACCCGAAAACCTAGTTCATCATCAGTTATAGCATCCCATAGGCTGCCTTATAATCAGTTACATGTCGAGCATTAAGATATGGGGTAAGGAATCTTTTAGTGAGAAGTGAGTAATAGGAGCAGAAAAATAAAAAATGTAACATTAATTGCTCATGTATGTTATTACAAGGACAGTATAAAAGATCGAGGTTGGCAGTAAAACCGGTAGGAAATGACAACAGATATTTCATTGTTTCTGTCCTTAGCCGGAAGAGTAAGCCCCTTCCCAGCGGCCAATTGATTTTAAAAGATATCTGGGCATCACTGGGATCACATTCTCAATTTGCATATATCTAGCAACTGAAGTTTTTTCACGTTCCGTTGCTAATCTTGTTTCTTTATATAATGCATAAAGGTTTTTTTTCAAGAGATTTAAAACTAATAGAGCTATGGTCTAAGGGGTTTAAAAAGAGACCTTCCATATTCACACTACTTAAGCTTTTGTGGACTGCTGCCAACCACGGTTTGTCCATCGCTTTGTCACATTTCAAACAATCTAAGATTATCTCTCTTGTCAATTGTGCAGCTGGGTTTTTCCAAGTTCTCAGCCAAAACAAAGTCGGGCGAGCCCTAATGTAATCCTGTATGTACGGTAGGTTGAGTTCGCAATGACCAGCATACGTAGAGGAGGAAAATGGTGCGCCCAAGACTTTGCGGCAAAATCTATTCTCTTCACACTGAATGGGAGTACTAGTCGTGTTCCCCCAAACCTCCGCCCCATTTGTAGCTACTGGTATACATTGCAATCTGTAAATTTTAACAATTGAAGACACCACCTCTATGTTTCTTGGCTTAGGTATCCCAAGTATGGTATTAATAGAATTAATAAACTTCCTTTTACGGTGGACCACATGATCATTCCACAATCCATTAGATGCGAATACCAACCCAAGATACGGGAAAGTGCAAGTACTTAATAATTGATTAAAATTTGAAACAATTGAAAAGTTAAAATGCTTCTTAGACCCGCATCACATCAGAAATGATTTTTTAAAATTAGTGCATAAATCTAGGGTTGCCATAAACTCCACAAAACCATGAACCAGGGCACGTAGGGCTTTAGGAGTACGCCCCATTAGTACTGCATTGTCAGCATATAACAATGCAGGGATTTTGTTTCCATTAATAATCGGGACATCTTGAGTTAAAGTCACCAGGGATTTGGTTAGATCATTGATATACAAAATGAATAAGAGGGGGGCCAGGACGCAACCCTGCCTGATCCCCTACCAACTTCAATAGCTTTAGAGATCTCGCCGCCCCTAGTAATACGCACCCTTGCTTTTAGATCTCTGTGCAAATATGCCAGAAAGGAGACTAATGAGTCGTTTAACCCAAAATTTAAAAGAGTTGACCACAGCCGAGATCTATTTACAAAGTCGAAGGCCGACGTAAGATCCATAAATGCCAGATACACAGGTGTTTTCTTAACTATATTGTATTTACTGATAATCAGGTTAAGGTTAAGGCATTGTTCCACAGTGCCAACCTTACTCCTAAACCTCAACTGACATGGATGTAAAACCTGACAGTCCTCAGCCCATGACTTGAGCCTAATAAATAATACCCTCCCCAAAATTGTCAGAGTATTATCAATCAGTGAGATCGGCCTATAGCAGCTCGGGTTTGACCGGTCCCCCCAATTAAAGATTGGAACTATAGTACTGTAAGGCCAGGTTTCAGGAATAGATGAATTTGTCAAATTATTAAGAACATTTACAAGTAGTGGTGCCCAAAAATCGGGATAACTTTTAATAAGGTCGATATGAAGACCATATGGCCCGAGAGCTTTGCCCCCCAGGCTCTGAGCGATGGCCTCCTCAACTTCAAATAATTCAATCTGAATCTTGGTGGTGTATGTGTACTCCTTATTAGATTCACAAGGGTCCAGGGCAGCATAAATCTTGCTAGTGTGTGCCTCCGAAGACTCACTAGAAATGTTACAACTAATTGGTGAGGCTGTGTTTCCCACAGATTTCATACCTTTAACAGCCTTCCAAAAGTCCTTTCCATTTTTGAATACATTTGCCCGAACAAGGTTATCCCAGTGGTCATTATTAAGCTCCTCCTTCCTGCATTTATAGCACCTCCTAAGTGACGACACAAGAGAGCTAATCTAGGTTTACTTACAAGTGCCTTCCTTAATGCTCTGTTAGCTGCAGAGCAATCTGCATTAAACCAGCCTGGGTCAGAATTAATACTCTTATTTAGCTTAGATATTAATTTTTTAATGCCAATACAAAGCTCTGAGAAGGCACCAACTACCTCTGCATTACGTTCTCTAAATGTCAGACAGGTGTTAATCAAATCAGGATAACATTTTATCATCCTTTCAAATAATGCATTATTGTCAATACTAGGCCTGGGCGGTAAATTCCGTTCCGTTCGCGGAATTTGCGGAATTTGGGTAATTTCGCGTTCCGCGGAGAACGCGAAATTGCCCAAAAATCTGCGTTCCGCGACTTCGCGAAATTTTTTGCTTGTTCGCGTTCTCAATATGCGTGTTCGCGAGATATTTCACCCCGAGCACGCAAACAGCGATCGCGAACAGGAAAAAAGTATCGCGAACAAGCAATTCCGCGCGTTCGCGGAATTTCTGCGTGTTCGCGGAGATTTTTTACCGTTTCGCGGAGATTTGCGTAACGCGATTACGCAAATTCCGCCCACCCCTAGTCAATACCACACCACACAAGTCTAAGATTATCAGTTGTCGTTGTTAGATCACTTGTCCCGTGCGTATGATCATACGTTGGGCGATGTGTGAAACTTAGGATAGTATTAATAGGATTATGGTCTCCCTGTAATGTTGGGATTACTTCGGCCCTTAGCACATAGCTTTCTAGGGAAGCAGTTATGAAAATATAATCAATAGTGGATACTGAACCTCTACTTCTGTAGGTCAGTACTATACATCCGTCACTAGAAGGCGCGGCTGCAATCTCCATAACACTAAGAAAATTGTTCGAGCTTAGGAGGTTCACTAACTGCTCACCTCTTTTGCTCAACGAACCCCTAGTGGTGGGTTGGACAGCCGAGTAAATGTCCCTTGGAATTTTACCATTAAAATCTTCACCTAGACATATGCCCTTAATTGGGGCACCACAATTATCAATTTGTAATTTTAAGATGAAATTAAACAACTCAGAAAAGTACATATTGGGAACGGTTTTAAAATCATCATTAGAAAAATTAATCAAATGAAGTGAGACCCCCAGAGTATAGAGGGTTACTTGAAATTTATCACTGTTGCTTTGCAAGGTTCTAGCACGGCCGCCTGCCTTGATGTTTATCCAGGTCTGCCTAATTTAGGGATGGGGGATAAAGTATTGAAACATTCAAAACCCTCCATAAACAAATCCCGGGTCTCTCAAGTTTCTTGAAACATTACAATGTCTTGACTACTTATTAACTCCTTCCAGTCTGGTAAGTTTAATTTGGATGCCAGACCGGCAACATTGCAGCTCAATATTTTAAGTGTCAGATCTACATTCCTTATAATCATTATGTCAGATTTGCTAGGCTGAGGACGTGTTCGAGTCAGTGCTAATTCTGATACCTCAGTTAATACTTCACTCGTTGATGGGAAGGACAGTCAATCTTGACAGTCCAAACCTGATAAGGGTGTAAATCTGTTGAGTGTTGGAATGGAGTTAGGCAAAATAAAGCAAGATGCCTCAATTGTGGGTTTATAAAAGTAGCCTAAGGGTAGCACCCATATGCTAGTGCTGAGATCTGTCTGCTCCATCTGTGGTGATAGTATGGTTTTTGCCACTGATTGCCTATGGAAGTTGATAACTATGCAGTCCCCCTTGATAGATTTGGGGGATATACCCAACCAACCCACTCGCCATACAATAATGATATTCTCAATTAAGGATGGCCTAAATCTCTTATGTTTAGAGAGCCAATCAACACACTTGCAGCGTAGTTGCTCCCAGGATTCTGTCTGATCTTTTCTTAGAGGGGGAACACCTAGTAGAACCACAACATATGGACAAGCCTCTGGAGGTAAGTTTAGCACCATATTATTACCCTCGGTATAAGTCATAGAAATTGGGTCAGTGGCGCCTTCTTGTGATATGTTATCCATACCATTGCTATTATGTGAAGAGGTGGGAACATTACTGACAGGTGTCATATTATTTATCAAATTGCCATCATTAATCCTGCTTCTATCAACCTGTTCCATAAGCCTTTTTGCCCCTGGTTTCAAGACACGTACGAATTTTGTTATATGTCACACAATCATTGACTCCCGGATTTAGATTAGGTAGAGCATTAGTGATTTGACAACGAATAGAGTTATTATTAGGGAGTGCATTTTGTGTTTGCTTTCTAACACTAATGGAGTCAGACACTTTAGCATCAACTTGGGGGTCAATATTAATAATTTGGGGCACAGGATGTGCGGGCTGGGCAGACTGAACAGAAGAAGCAGCTGAAATACAATCTTTCAAAGAGGATAGAAAACTATCAAGAGCAAGCTTAACGCGGTTGGCGATAGTGTCCATAAAATGATTCATATCAATTACACTACTACAGCTGCCATTGCCAATAATAGAAAACTGAAGATCATTCTCAGTCTGAGTTCCAATGGAGTGATGAGGAGATTCAATCATTGGAGCATGCACATGGGCCTCAACAGTTGTTAAATTAGAGGATGAGCGAATCCAAGAATTTAATGTTGTGTGAATAGAACATGGGCTAATTGGTTGTTTTCTCTTAACGCTCATTGTCCTTGCTGATTTCCTCTTACGTTTTGCCCCCGGAGGAGGAGCATTAACTGTTATGGTATTTAATTCAGATGGATTTGATGTAGTGACGTCACAAGTCTCTTCACAAACCAAAGCGGGAACATCAGGGTCACATACAATTAAGTCAATAGTTTCAACAATCGGACCCAGAGATTGTGCAGATTGCCCTAAGCCCAGGGAAAGACGCCTCTCTGTAAGCTCAATTTCATTGCTCACAATACTGACGGCCCTTTCCAACATGCTTTCAATACTCGTTGTGGCAGGTCTAACAGCCGGCAGTACCGTACGCTTCCCCATAGTTACTTTAAAAGCACTATGGAAATGCAAGATGGTGTGAATAAATAAAAATAACCTTTGCTCACCTGTGGAGCAACTTCAGCAATAGCCAGATGGAAGAGGGATGGCCCATTCCAGTCTCCTCCAACCTCTGACGGCCTCAGATGGCCCGCCCTTTGCCCGGGCTTAGCCGGCACCCGCCCGCCCGCGTCGCGCGCTGCAGAAGGTGACAGACCAATAAATACTCCCCCAGATTTTGAGGGAGTGACCGGTGGTGTCCGCCCTGCCCCTCAGCGTCCTGGGGCTCATAGTCCAGCAATAGAGCAGCCACAAACAGCGACGCGTCTCCCACGCAGTGGGAGTCGCGAGAGGTATTAGTAGTCCCAGAAATTGAGGGAGTGACCGGTGGTGTCCGCCCTGCCCCTCAGCGTCCTGGGGCTCGTAGTCCAGCAATAGAGCGGCCACAAACAGCGACGCGTCATCCAGTCACTGTGTGTTTCTGTAAACTTTAAATATGTTTAATATAAATAGGGAAAGGCGTATTGAATAATGAGTGGGTGTATAAGTGTCTGAATGGATGTTTTAGTAGGTGCGTGACTGACTCTATAAGTGAGTCATTAAACGTATCTTACTGAATGCATGGGTTAATGACTAAACTGTGTGAATGTCTGTATGTGTCTGTCTGTTGGTGTGTAAGCGGATGCATGGTTTTGTGAATAGGTACATGAATGTCTATATAAATTATTGATTGGTTGTCTAAGTGTCTGAGTATCTGTATGGGTGCCTGAGTGTTTGTGTGGGTGGGATGTGTGTGACTCTGAGCATAGATCTGTCAGTGGGTGATTCACTGGGTGCATGGTTTCAACACTAGGTCTGAAATGGACTGTATGGATGGGTGAATATGTGTATGGTTGTGTTAGTGTGTGAATATATATTTCATTAGTACATGTGTAATTTACTACATATGTGAACGGCAGTATATATGTATTTTGGAGTACCGAAATTACTATAACTGAGAGTGCGTGATAGTGTGAGTGGCTGTATGGATGAGTGTGTGCTTGTATCATTGATTGTATAAGACCATCAGAATGTGCTAGTATTTGTATGAGTATAACTGTATAGGTGAGTAAATGGCAGTGTGATTAACTATTTGCATTACGAGTATGTGTGTGAGTAACTCTATGGATGAGTAGCAGTGTGGGAGTGTCTATATAGGTGTATGAGTGAATATGATAGTCCTGTACTGAGTGACCATAAGTATGAGTGACTGTACGGGTGAGTGAGTGGATGCGTGTTTAGACCTAAGACTCTGTGATGGGGTATGTACTTATTGGTGTTGGAGTGTCTATGGTTTTGAGAGTGGCCGTATGTAATTTAGAGCGGATGTATCAAAGGTTATATTACGGTGTGACAAGACGCATCAAATGATCACATGAATGACATCATCAGTGATGTCATCAGTTATGTCATTTGAGATGTCATCAGTGATGTCACTGACCATGTCATGAGTGATGTAATATGTGACATCATCAGCAGTGCATTACAGGGGCGCGAGTTATAGTTAGCTGAACTAACTATAACGGAGGAATTTCTAAGGTTTTGTATGAGGGAAATGTCCAGCTAACTATAACGCCCCTGAAACCTATGTTTTTTTTAGTGAATTTCTAAGGTTTTTTAAATGCTAATTCCTAACTATAACGTGCCTGAAACCTATGGTTTTTTCAATGAATTTCAAAGGTTGTTTAAATGCTAATTCCTAACTCTAACATACCTGAAACCTATGGTTTTTTTAAGTGAATTTCAAAGGTTTTTTAAATGCTAATTCCTATCTATAACTTATCTCTAACCTATGATTTTTAATGATTTTCATAGGATTTCTAAATCCTTATTTTTCAGGGTATCAATTCCTTCATTTATGTTTTTTTCTATAGTTTTTCACGATTTTTTAAAGTTTTTTAAAAAAAATTCTTTAAAAAATGAATAAATATTATTTGTTTTAATGATTTAAAAAAAAAAAAAAAGTAAATTTTTTAACTCTTTTTTTATATTTATTTTTGTAATATTTTTTAAGCTATATTTTTAATACTTTGTTATTTTTTCTTCAATTATTTTTGGGATTCGCGCACTCTATGCGCACCTTTCTCGGTCCCTGCGTGGAACATAGTCGCCATTTTACGATTGTAGTGTAGGATCCGCATACGGTGTGTGTTGGCTACGTATTTCTGTGCGCGATTGCTATGCGACCGGTACGCGACTCCAAGCCCATACGTGACACGTACGAAGTACTTTGCGCGACGCTCCACGAAATGTCATGTGCGTCTTTGACGCGATGGGTGCGCGAATCCCGCAAAATATTTTAAATGTCAAAAAACATATATGTATGTATTTCATGTAAATATTAAATGAAGACATAATCTAAGCAACTCGTAATATTAATATATTTTTAATTATAATCCTATATTGCTTTTAAATGCGAGGTGGGCCACCAAGAGTCGTCCCTGGCTGATGGGGTGGGTCTGAGAATGAGGACCTCCGTCTTGTCTGAGTTCAGCTTCAGTCTGCTGTCCTTCATCCAGTCGGCTACGGCCTTCATTCCTCTGTGGAGGTTGGCTTTGGTGGTGTGGGGGTCTTTGGTGAGGGATATGATCAGCTGGGTGTCGTCTGCGTAGGAGATGATGTTGAGGTTATGTTGTCGTGCGACGTGGGTGAGAGGTGCCATGTAGATATTGAACAGCGTCAGGCTGAGGGAGGATCCCTGTGGGACGCCGCAGATGATCTCAGTGGTTTTGAGCTGAAGGGTGGGAGGCGGACACTCTGGGTTCTGCCGGAGAGGAAGGATGTGGACCAGGCCAGGGCCTTCTCTTGAATACCAGCGTCATGGAGGCGTGCTGATAGGGTGCGGTGGCAGACTGTGTCAAAGGCTGCTGATAGGTCCAGGAGGATGAGGGCGGCTGTTTCTCCTTTGTCCATCAGGATCCTGATGTCGTCAGTGGCGGCGATGAGGGCGGTCTCGGTGCTGTGGTTGCTGCGAGAACCGGATTGGGAAAGGTCCAGGATGTTGTTGTCTTCGAGGTAGCGGGTCAGCTGTTTGTTGACAATCTTCTCAGTCACTTTTGCCGGGAATGTGGGCAGGGAGATGGGCCAGAAGTTCTTGAGGTCCTTGGGGTCCGCCTTGGGCTTCTTCAGAAGGGCGTTGATCTCGGCGTGTGTTCCAGCTTTCTGGGAAGGTTGCTGTCTCGAAGGAACAGTTGATTGTTTTCCGGAGGGGGGGTGCGATGGTTGTGCTGGCTTTGTTGAAGACGTGGTGAGGGCAGGGGTCCTATGGGGATCCGGAGTGGATGGAGTTCATGGTTTTGATGGTGTCTTCGTTGCTGACGCTGGACCAGGCGGTCAGGCGACTGGTGCGGGTGGTAGTCGCAGAGGTGGTGGACTCGGTGGTGGGCACTGGAGAAGTGCAAAGGGAGTGACAGGGTGTTTGCAAGAACTGTATGGATACTGACTGTGATATTGATGGTGTGAAAGGAAAGTGTGTAGGTGGTTGGAGACCTACATGCATAGTGGATAGGCGTTTGAATCAATCCATGTGCTAAGACCTGCCTTACTCCATCAGTACTTGGGTACTGACTGAATGTTTAGAGTATTGCAAGGAGAGTGCCTGCATGAATTTATAAGTGTTTGTTTTTTGGCTCAGTTAATGGATTACTTCATGTTACTGAAAAAATCACTGGTGAAGTGCAAAGGGAGTGACAGGGTGTTTGCAAGAACTGTATGCATACTGACTGGGATATTGATGGTGTGAAAGACAAGTGTGTAGGTGGTTAGAGACCTACATGCATAGTGGCTAGGCGTTTGAATCAATCCATGTGCTCAGGCCTGCCTCACTCCATTAGTACTTAGGTACTGACTGAATGTTTTGAGTATTGCAAGGAGAGTGCCTGGATGAATTTATAAGTATTTGTTTTTTGGCGCAGTAAATGCATTACTACATGGTGCTGAATGAGTCACTGGAGGAGTGTAAGGGGAGTGACAGGGTGTTTGCTGGAACTGTATGGATACTGACTGGGGAATTGAAGGTGTGAAAGACAAGTGTGTAGGTGGCTAGAGACCTGCATGCATAGTGGATAGACGTTTGAAACAGTCCATGGACTAATACCTGGGTCTCTGCATAACTACTTGGGTACTGACTGAATCATTAGAGTACTGCAAGGAGAGTGCCTTGGTGAATCTTTTTAAGTTTTTGGGTTTTGGCACAGTGAATAGATTAGTATATAGTGCCAAATGAGTCAGTAGAGGTGTGCAATTGGAGTGACAGGTTGTTTATTGGAGTTTATAGATACTGAGTAGGAAATTGAAGGTCTGAAAGACAATTGTGCAGGTGGTTAGTGGCCTCCATGCATAGTGGATACGCATTTGAATCAATCCATGTGCTAAGGCCTGCCACACTCCATTAGTATTTGGGTACTGACTGAATGATTAGAGTATTCCTTGGAGAGTGCCTGGGTGAATTTATAAGTGTTTGGGTTTTGGCGCAGTGAATGCATTACTACATGGTGCTGAACACTGGAAGAGTGCAAGGGGAGTAACAGGGTGTTTGCTGGAAGAACATGGATACTGACTGGGGAATGCAAGCTGTTAAAGACAAGTATATAGTAGATCAGAAGCCTGCATGTATACTGGATAGACATTTGAAGCAGTGCATTTGGTAGTGCATGGTTCACTGCATGAGTACCTGGGTACTGACTGAATCATTAGGCTACTGCTAGGAGAGTACCTGGGTGAAACTTTTAAGTTTTTCGGTTTTGGCACAGTGAATAGATTAGTACATGGTACTGGATTAGTCACTGGAGGAGTGCAAGATGAGTGACAGGATGTTTATGGAAGTATATAGATACAGACTAGTTAATTGAAGAAGTGAAAGACAAGTGAGTAGGTGGTTAGAGGCCTGCATGCATAGTGGATAGGCCTTTGAATCAATGCATGTGCTAAGACCTGCCTCACTCCATTAGTACTTGGGTACTGACTGAATGTTTAGAGTATTGCAAGGAGAGTGCCTGCATGAATTTGTAACTGTTTCTTTTTTGGCACAGTTAATGGATTACTTCATGGAACTGAATAAATCACTGGACAAGTGGAAAGGGAGTGACAGGGTGTTTGCAAGAACTGTATGAACACTGTCTGGGGTATTGAAGGTGTGAAAGACAAGTGTAAAGGTGACTAGAGGCCTGCATGCATAGTGGATAGACGTTTAAACAGTCCATGAGATAAGGCCTCGGTCACTGCATGATTACCTGGGTACTGACTGATTCATTACAGTACTGCAAGGAGAGTGCCTGGGTTAATCTTTTTAAGTTTTTGTGTTTTGGCGCAGTGAATAGATTAGTACATAGTGCCAGATGAGTCACTAGAGGCGTGCAAGTGGAATGAAAGAGTGTTTACTGGAGTTTTTAAATAGTGACTGGGAAATTGAAGGTCTGAAAGACAATTGTGTAGGTGGTTAGAGGCCTCCATGCATAGCATTTGAATCATCCATGTGCTAAGGCCTGCCTAACTCCATTACTACCTGGATATTAACTGAATGTATACAGTATTGCAAGGAGAGTTCCTGGGTGAATTTATAAGTGTTTAGGTTTTGGCACAGTAAACGGATTACTACATGATGCTGAATGAGTCACTAAAAGAGTGTAAGAGGAGTGACAGGGTGTTTGTAGGAACTGCATGAATACTGTCTGGGGTATTGAAGATGTGAAAGACAAATGTGTAGGTGGTTAGAGGACTGCATGCATAGTGGATTTGCGTTTGAATCAATCCATGTGCTAAAGCCTGCCTCACTCCATTACTACTTGGATATTAACTAAATGTGATTCTAGACAAGCAACACTATCCCTTGGACTTTACCAAAACACATTCACTACTCTGGAAGGAGTAAGGGGACTGCACACAATCTACATATTTAAGTACTTTACTTCAGTGTCAAAGCCTGACTCATTTTATCAATGCATAAGCAAAGACTGGCTTCTAATGCTACTTAAACTTGCCAAAATGACAGGTTTTAAAACAGTTATCTGTCAGGAAATACACGATGTTACCAAATGCTTGTCTCACAATGGTTACCCAAATGCACACAGACTCACAGTGTGATTCTAGACAAGCAACAAAATCCCTTGGAGTTTACGAAAAGTCATTCACTACTCTGGAAGTGGTAAGGGGACTGCACACAATCTACATATTTCAGTACTGCACTTTAGTGTCAAAGCCTGACTCATTTTATGAATGCATAAGCAATACCTGGCTTCTAATACTACTAAAACTTGACAACATGACAGGTTTTAAAACAGTTATCGGTCAGCAAATACATGATGTAACCAAATGCTTCTCTCACAATGTTTGCCCAAATGCACACAGACTCACAGTGTGATTCTAGACAAGCAACACTATCCCTTGGACTTTTACCAAAACACATTCACTACTCTGGAAGGAGTAAGGGGACTGCACAAAATCTACTTATTTCAGAACTGCACTTTAGTGCCAAAGCCTGACTCATTTTATGAATGCATAAGCAATGACTGGCTTCTAATGCTACTAAAACTTGACAACATGACAGGTTTTAAAACAGTTATCTGTCAGCAAATACACAATGTTACCAAATGCTTCTCTCACAATGGTTACCCAAATGCACACAGACTCACAGTGTGATTCTAGACAAGCAACACTATCCCTTGGAGTTTACCAAAACTCATTCACTACTCTGGAAGGGATAAGGGGACTGCACACAATCTACATATTTCAGTACTGCACTTTCAGTGTCAAAGCCTGACTCATTTTATAAATACATAAGCAATGACTGGCTTCTAATGCTCCTAAAACTTGACAAAATGACAGGTTTTAAAACAGTTATCTGTCAGCAAATACACGATGTTACAAAATGCTTCTCTCACAATGGTTACCCAAATGCACACAGACTCACAGTGTGATTCTAGAATAGCAACACTATCCCTAGGAGTTTACCAAAAGTCATTCACTACTCTGGAAGTGGTAAGGTGACTGCACACATTCTACATATTTCAATACTGCAGACTACTATGAAAGCCTGACTCATTTTGCAATTGCATAAGCAATGACTGGCCTCTAATGCTACTCAAACTAGACAACAAAACAGATTTTAAAGCAGTAATCTGCCAGCAAATACATGATGTTACCAAATGCTTTTCTCACAATAAATGCCCAAATGCACACAGACTCACAGTGTGATTTTAGACAGCCAACTATCCCTTGTACAAAATACATTTACTAGTCTACAAGATGTAAGGTGACTGCACATATTTCAAAAAATCTTCTACTACACATTAGTACCAAAATGTTTCTCTCAAAATGATTCCTAAATGCACACAGACTCACTGTGTGATTAAAGACAAACAACACTATCCCTTGCACTGTACCAAAACACATTTCTTAATCTAGAAGGAGTACTACATTTTAGTGTAGAAATGTGGCTCATTTTGCAAATACATAAACAATGACTGGTTTCTTATTCTACCAAAACATAAAAACAGCACAGGTATCTGTATGCAAACACATGAAAAACACAAATGCTTATCACAGAATGGTTTCTACATGCACACACACTGACAATAAGTTTGTAGACAAAAAAAAGTACTCCATGCACTTTAGCAGGAGAAATACATTAGTCTGATTAAAATCAAAATATACCACATACATCCACTCACAATTAAATAACTCGCCTTTCAAGATGTTTTGTAGATTAAGAAGTATGTCAGTCACACACCAGATTTTCTTATACAGAATCTCTGCACTGTGCACCTGTCAGCAAAACCAAAGAATGGCAAAGTTTCCCTCCTATTTTGCACACATATACATGTAAACATCAAATCACATTCCTTCCCATATTAATTCAAAAGCTAACACACATTTCTATTGCTTAAACATTTCAACCCTTTCCAAATTACATAAATTTGAACCCTACCCCCAATCTACCTTCTGCCTGTTACCATAGAAACAGTTCATGGAACACTGAACTGAGCACACAGGTCACAAGTTCAGCACACAATGTTGCTAATCAAAACAGCAAGTGTGCTTGACTTTTCAACATATCAGCTTATCATATATAATGTTCCTTTCAATCAGTTTTTGTTAACCAATAAGAATCATGCGTTTAAAAAACAGAAACATGTACCCTAGTTTTCAGCGTAGAAGGTTGTCAAACAACCAATGATTTATTTTCTTTTTTCAAAACTGCATCTTAGCCACCATTTTAGAAACATCTTACTTTTCAAACTGCCATTTCATTTACAGAGACCATCTGAGTGCATCCGGACCTCCCTTCAAGATGCTTAGAGTGTGGATTGTGGGACACAGCTATATTTTCTGGAGCCAAAGGTATGCAGAAAACAAAGGAATTCACAAAGACCTAGGTTTGCCAAATGTAGACATTAACCCCTTCGCCGCGGCATGAATTCCGCCGAGACGCTGGGGGGATTCGGGGTCAGCGCGGCGCCGCCATGCTCGTGACGGAACCACTCCATCATGAGCCACGGGTGTGCTGTGCTCATGACTGAGTGGTTCCGTCACGACTCCGCCCACTCGCGGGTTAAATGGATTGGACAGAGAGGGTTAACGTGGCACCAATTGATGCCATTGGTAAAAAATTTTATGCATCCCCAACACCCTGACCTCATAATAGTGCACTGTGGTGGCAATGACCTAGGCACTTCGACTGGGGTAGGTCTGGAAATGCTTAAGAAGGACACCTCTGCAGAATTGATTTCACTTTTTCCCAAAACTACCTTTGTGTATTTTAACATATGCCAAAGGCAGAAATGGAACTGGTCCAATCATTTTTGTCCACAGATTGAGACAGCTAGGAAACATGTGAATAAATCTTTTTCTGCTTTTCTCCAAGACTATAGAATGGGGTCCATTTACAATAACAATCTGCACTTTCATATGCAAGAGATGTAATGGAGAGATGGAGTACACTTTACTGATGAAGGAAACAGAGTCTTCCTCAACAACTTTAGACTCTGTATAGGTACTTACTTATAAGTACCAAAAACTCTCAATTAACACAACAGCTCTTTTTAGAGCCACTCAAGAACAAAACACTTAAGCTTGAGGTTTATATAAAAAAAAATTCAGTTTTTTTTCCTTGGAGTCGCGCACCCAACGCGATAGGATCCGCGCACACTACGCGAGAGAAATCGTGCACCCAACGCGTTAGGATGTGCGACTCCTAATTTTATCGTAAAAATAAAAATAGCCCCTATCACTAATTTTTATTATCCCCGGGGACCCCCTCCCCCGGGGCTTATAAAAAACGTTGGGGACCCTGGGGGGAGCCCCAACGCCCCCACGGTCCCAGCCAGCTCCCCACGTCCTTCAGGAGGTGGCATTGCTTTTCCACATGGGGAGCTGCTAACATGCAGCTCCCCGTGTGGAAAAGCAATATGGTTTGGATTTTGAAAGAGAGAGCAGGTTTCCCTGCTCTCTCTTTCAAAATCCAAACAAAGTTTGCTATAGGAGGGCGGGAGACTCCCGCCCTCACATAGCAAACAACAGTGTTCTGGGGTGGGCACCCCAGGACACTGTAGGAGCCGGCCCTGGGGGATGGTGGTCCCCAGGGCCCTCGAAGGCTCCAGGAGGGGGGCCACGCAGCCCCCCTCCCTCAATAAATAAAGCCCCAGGGTGTGGTGATTCCTGGGGCTTGGGGAGCCCATTCAACCCCCACCCTAATTATTTTCTAGCCCCGGGGGGTAGCGGTCCCCGGGGGGCCCCCATTAAGTTTTTTACGCATTTTGCCCCTGGGATTTGGCCCCCTCGGGGCTAAATATTAAGGAAGCACACATTTTTACGGCCGGATCCGCGCACCTTGCGCGCATTTTGATGTTTAAAGAAAAAAAAAAGGGGGCCCTGGGAGTCCTTCTGGGACCCCCTAAGCAACTCTAGAGGGTCAGAGTATTTCTACCCTGCCCCCTTTATATCTTTCACACACTTATTTCCCTTACTTCTTCAGCCTCGCTTCTACCGAGGCACAAAATGGCTGTCAACAGTTCCTGCTTTCGAATGTTGACAGACACTTGACAGCCAATTAGCATTCAGCGTGTGATCGGGAGGGTGCGCCCACGGTTCGCAGAGGGTGCGCTCAAGGTGCGCATAGGGTGTGCGGATCCTCAGAGGCCATAGATATATATGTACTTTTAACTCTAATTTTCTCAGGAACTACTGAACGGATTTACACCATTTAAGCAAAAGGCTTGGCAAATCACCCGAGACTTTCAGGATAGGAGCGGACCGGAGCTGGCCAAAAGTTTTGAAAATTTTGCGAAGATTCGTCATCCGGCACCAGACTTATTGGGAATAGAATGTTGCGGATTTCCTGTGGAAAATAGGTCCTAACTATAAATACCTACTGGCGACCGCCAGTATGTAAAATATATATTACCTACTGGCGGTCGCCAGTAGGTAGTTATAGTTAGGACCACGTTTCCATAGGAAATCCGCAACATTCTATTTTGAATAACTTTGGCGCCGGACGACGAATCCTCGCAAATTTTTCAAAATAGGTGGGGCGCTATGCTTCGCTCCTACCCTGAAAGTCTCGGGGGGATTCGTCAAGTGGGGGCTGAGATAAAAGGGGGGTCCCAAAACGCGTTTTTCCCATGCATTTTTCCATAGGACCTTTAGACAGGGCTACAGCCCGAACGGCTGAACAGAATTACTAGAAATTTGGCAGAGAGGTAGTCCTCAGGTCAAGGAAGTGCCTTTTGTAGGTTTGGTGTAAATCTGTTCAGTAGATTTTGAGAAAATAGCCTTTAAATCAATATATATATCTGAGCCAGCTTACGGTGCGCTTACGGTACGCTTACCGTACGCGTACGGTGGCGTGCGCAAGCGCGATTCTGATTGGCTCTTAGATCTTAGTAAACATTCGAATCGGCCGAAACCAGGAAGCGGCGGCCGCCATTTTCTCTCTCGCACTGAGAGTGATTTTTAAAATATAAATCCCAAAAACATGTAAAGGGGCTGTTTAGACAGCTCCCACACACATAGCCATGTTGAGGGAGTCCCCAAAGATCCCCCAAGGCCAAAAACGGAATTTTTATTTTTTCGGTAATTTCGCCGATTACGCTTACCGTACGCGTACGGTAAAAAATTTAAAAAAAATAATAATTATCCACACTCTCTCCACCCCGTGTACAATTGGTACCCACAGGGCACCAATTGTGCATGGCTTATTACAGATGAGATAAACTAAAATCTTTTTAAAAAAAATTAAAAATAAAAAAATTATCCACACTCTCTCCACCCCGTGTGCAAATGGTGCCCGAAGGGCACCATTTGTGCATGGCTTATAAAATATACGAAAAATTAAAATATTACCTTTCAAAACGAAGTGCATCATATGTCCTCCATGTGCGCACGGTGCGCGAAGCGCATCGTGCGTACATGGCCCACCGCGCGTGCACGGCACTAACTGCGTAAAGTGGGCGCGCGGTGCGCGAAGGGCACCGCGTGCTCACTGTGCGCGCACGGTGCGCTAAGCGCACCGTGCGCGCACGGAACGAACTGCGTTAAGTGGGCGCGCACGCCACGAATGGCGTAAAGTAACTTAGCATTTAAAAAAACGTACAAATTCACTGAAAAAACCATAGGTTTCACACACGTTATAGTTAGGAATTAGCATTTAAAAAACCTTGCAAATTCACTGAAAAAACCATAGGTTTCACACATGTTATAGTTAGCGGAAATTTTACTGATAAAAAACCAATGAAATTCCCCCGTTATAGTTAGTGCAGGCAACTATAACTCACGCGACCGCAATCTTCTGCTGATGACATATGTGTCTTTATGAAAAAAAAATATTTGTAATATATGTATAGCTAAAAATGTATGGAAGAAGACATGGGCAAATAAGTGTCTAAATACAGTATTAGCATCAGCAGAGGATTGCGGTCGCGTGAGTTATAGTTGCCTGCACTAACTATAACGGGGGAATTTCATTGGTTTTTTATCAGTAAAATTTCCGCTAACTATAACATGTGTGAAACCTATGGTTTTTTCAGTGAATATATACATACATACGTATATATTTATTTAATTTTGTTTTTCTTTTTTTTTCGAAACAAACATTGCTGAATGTAGGGAGAGTGATGATTCCAGAGAGGTTCAGCTTTAGGTGGGTCATCATTTCCTTTGCTCAACAATGATTAAAAAAACACATTGCTCTTTGCACAGAAGTAATGTGAGAATCTGGACTTATTAAAACACTTTTTCCAAATAACGTGCTTTATTCCAGCAGCTTTATTTCACAGGCACGGCGATTAAAAAACATGTTGACCCAAAAATATGGCACTGAAACAATTATAATAATAAGCATGAATTTTCACATTTTACAACAGCATAGCGGTCAACTCAAACGTAATCTGCATAGTACAGAGTAAATAACTGAAGTCACTGCTTCCATTTTATAATCATTATTTTGCAGAAACTGAAACTATGCTTGTTAATTCATATGTATTAAACTATATGGATTTAATCTATCTCTTCTTTACTGGTTCAATACCATGAAATATAACTTCTACACATAAACAAAACACCATGGTATGGATCATAGACGCACACTCACTGAGAACAATATCCTATTAATTTTTATTCTTCAGACAGGGGCGTCAATCCCAATCAAGGGTTTGCCTCTCATCAGTCACGGCCTCTTTCTACAGTCAATAATGGTAACAAATTGCAAATTGCACTTGGAACTTCTACACATACACTATATAAATTTGCACTATCCTACTGCATGTGGGAGGCAGGTTACCGTAGTAAAGTGATACTCAAAGTAGGTCCCGGGGGCCTGTTGCTGCCCTCTGTACCTTTACATGCCCCCTCCCCCTGGTGAACAGTAGCGGGCTGATGTTTACTTCTTGAGTACTAATATTCAGAAAAATGTTTTATTAAACAAGCAAACATTTATTTGCAGGTTAGCTGAAGTTATGAAGTAACTAATGTGGTGTCCTGCGCCACTTAACTTTTGGAACACCTTTATTTTTAAAGACATCTTGCAAAAAATGTGTAATAATAGGATTATGTTTCTTCAAAATTCAAAAAAGTGTATTTCATTAACATGCAAAAGCGCTTTACCATACCACAGCATTGAGTTTTTTTTTAATTAAGGGATAGTTTTCAAACATGAAGTCAAAAACATTCATGCTTCCACACTCGACTCTGACAACAATTTCAATAGTGAACTAAGAGGCAGGTCAGTTGCCGTGCACCCTTCGGGGTGGCCTGGGTTGCTTTTATACATGGACAACTTTACAATTAAGCATAGGAGAAGGTTTTGTACTGCACACATTCTGAACTAATATATTTCAAGGTCCTCTTATATGCCATAATGAACAAAAGGAGGCAAAATGAAAATAAAATTGCTTAGGTTCACACAGTTTGGTCAACGGGAAAGCCGGGAAAGATCCTAGGTTTTTTGGTTTCACATTGTTCAATTCAGCCAAAAGATGTATATACTTCACTTCACCTTTGACCATCTTACACAATCCCTGACCCACCCAGACCGCCTACAGTCACCCTGCTGGCATTAGCGCGGCCCTCAGTCACACCACAGATCATACTTTGAGGCCCCTCGTCAAATGTTTGTGAGTACCCATCCCATAGCACAAAATCCTGCACCAGCAAAAACAGAGAGGCAGCAGGCACAGATGCAAATAGCGGCACAGAGTACAGATTAGCTTAGTCCCTGTCATTATACTTTCATCTACCAGTGCCAGTGAACACACGGACAAGAACAAAGGACTCCCTTGCAGATAAAACAGATTAAAAAAAAGCCGAAGCCACGCACAGAGTAAAGGCAAGATCACAGAGTACAATTCCCAACACTTACTAAAACCGCAAAGTACGACATTTCATTAGTGGAAAATTGTGGGTTGGGGGAAATCCGAGAGCCAGCTGTCGACGGCCTCATCCTCAAGTTCTTCTGTCAGAAACGAAAGCCCAAAGCACGATATTATAATCTGTCATTAAGTCAGTTACTTTTACAATCCGTTCTGTCTGTCGCAAGAACATTGTGAGCATTCCATTCACAGGAAACACCTACACATGCTCTTTTCATTCTACCCATATATTCAAAAAACTAAACAATAGTTGAGCCCCTAAAATGTCTCTGCTGCACAACTGACTGTATTTGAGTTATGAGTGTGTTAAACATTGTATGCAACCTTCTGAATTATCCTCAACCCAATAAAATAAATTGCTATATTGAAATATCACCTAAAATGTTCTGGTAAGGAAGCCAATCACCTTTCCATTTTCAGCAAATAAGAACTTTCAGCAAATAACTTTAAGTCCTGGTGTGCTCTATCCTCCTGTTTGTAGACCGTCTGTGTTTTTTTTTATCGCTTTACAAATCTAAAAGTTAAACACTGCATCAGTAAAAGAAAATTTAATTGAAAAAGAAGACAAGCTGAATGCAAGATAGTAATGTGTCATGCCAAACATCGGAATACAAATCTCCATTAAGCACTATTAAAAATGGATCTAATTACAGACTTCTAGCTAATATAGTAATTAACATAGTCTAATAATGGGCGAATCATGGCGAGTGTTCAATCCGAAATTAGAGTCAAGCATGCATTCTCCTTTCTCTGTCAATCAGCATGCCCCACAACTGCTGCTCATTCACAGCGAACAGACTGATGATTTATAATTGATGAAATGTAAGCAGATTTACATACTCCTTATCACAGAGTTGCTTCCCATCTGCAGACTTCCCTTTTTAATGTTTTTTTCAATGTTTGCTAGAGACTGAAATATGTTCACTAATATATTACCATTATGTCTTTAGGCAGGTCGATTAAGGAGAGATTAGAGCTGTGCATTACATGAATCATAAACCACTGTGAACTAAATGGGTGCACTACACAGGGATGTGTAAAACGTGAATGTGTAATAATTGCGATGAGTGGCGATCACCTTACATTGGAATAGAAAGAAGTAAAATATTTTTTGTTTATTTTAGTTTCAATTATTTTGAACTACTTATCAACATATATAGCAAATGTGGTGAAGTTCACTATCTCTATCCTCAAACCAGGTATACACAGTTTACACACCCACTGGTTGCTGAATGGGAATGCAATTTGAGGTCCAATCTTCAAACTTAGATGTCATATCAACCTGCCTAATGAATATATTAATTAGATAGGTTGCAGTATGTGAGCCTCTCTGAGGAGCTGAAAATGTATGGATAGGAACATAACTTTTTAGTGATTGATCCTTTGGCATAAGAGCAAATTCCTCCACCAATTTAGCAATGCTGTCATTATACAGAATGTTCTACCTGGCAGTCGTAGTATATCAAATAAGTCTTTTGAAGTAATGCTGAACAGAGTTTCTGTGTGTGCAAGAACTTCAGATTCATGGCCACACATGAGAAATTATGACTTGCAAAAGGCTGATAGTTTTGGTGCTATTCAGGCTGACAAATGTAAGATTGTTTCTGATGGATACATCTGCATGTGGATTGCTCACCTTTTTAATTACCCCACGCACAGAATTCCACTGAATCTTTTCTCAATAGATCTCCCACGTTGACGAGGATGTCACAATGGAATGGCTCCACGGGCGACCACTCGCGACGTCATCAGAGCCATAGGAACACCTCGTCGGCGTGCTGACAACAGTTCCTTTTTTCCGCTCTATTGGCTCATAACGTTTTTTTCCAGGGCTCTCCATTTCTGAGAGTTTCATTGTTGCAGGTTCTTCCTGAAATTGTAGCAGTGACATGACTGTTCAGAAGTCTGGTTTCAAGCCATGTAGGGAGTGTGGGATGTCAGTTGTCTATCACTGACCCCCATGATGATTATCTTTGGTGCCTCTCGTCAGACCACAATGTCGAGGGGTGTTTGTCGTGCCGACGCATGAATTGAAGGCCCTCAAAGAGAGGGAGGCCAAGTTGTTCATAGCCAGGGCAAAGAAACAGAAGAGGGTCAGTAAAAGAATGAGATCGAAGTTTAAGTCAGTGACTCCGCACACCTCAAAGTCGTTGAGAAAATATAAGAAGAAGCAACGTCATGGTTCCAAACGTTGTTCGTCTAAGGGTAAGTCACCAAAGTCAGGGTACCCTGTACTTCGGTGTCACATAAAGGATAAAGTCTCACCTTCCCCATCGCCTCAGGTGACTTCGGTACACTCTCTGGCTTCGAGAGGTTCTCCGGCGCCCAGGGTGCCACTCCATTCCTAGCTTCAGTGTCTCCAGTGCCACAACCAGAACCAGTCTTACAGCCTCGAATTCTCTCTGAACTTGCGGTACCGGATCCGTACCCACCCTGTCCGGCTCCAGGTACATATCCTTTGCATTAGTTGAAAGCGATGTTCAGTATTTTTGCCAGGGCAGCTAAGCCTACTGGAGAGCCTGTTTGCCCCATGGGACCACTGTCATATAATCATGGAGGTTTGCCACCTCATTTTGCACATTCACCATTCATGCCATATATGCCTATGGCCCCTGGAAGTTGGCCTCTCCAGACGCTGAGCTACTCGATGCCGGTGCAATCCCTGGAAGGAAGAGTGCAGTTGGAGTATTCTTTGGTGAGTCTGGCTCCGGTCCGGCGCCATCACGACCCCACCTGGCGCCTTCAGCTAACCCTGTGGAGCCTCCATCGACGTCGGTCCAGAAGTCACCGGCACCACATCTGGCATCACCAACACTGATACCCAGGATGAGATCCAGAAGGGAGATAGTGATTTGGATGCATCTCCAGAGTGGGAACTCTCTTCTCCGAAAGGCTTTTCATCACAGGAGGTCTCTTCTTAACACTCCATTATAAGGAAGGAAGCTGATCTGCTGGACTTGCAGTTACCTACTGCAGAGCTTAAGTCTAACATCCTGGCGGACGTTTTTCACTCTCCTTCATTTGTAACAGAGCCTCTGCTTCCCTTTAATGAGGCTTTGACTGAGCTCATTTTAGAGGTATGGCAGAAGCCAATGACTGCCCCTGCTGTGTCCAGATCTGTTGCAAGACGATACAAGGTAGCGCCTGAGGATCCAGGTTTTCTATCTGCACACCAATCCCCTAAAAGCTTGGTAGTTCAGAGATCATGCTCTACTAAGCAGTCTACAGGCTCTTTCCCATCCACACCTGGAGATAGGGAATCTAAGAGAATGGAGCGATCAGCTGAAAAGGTGTTTTCTTCAGCCAGTATGGCCTTGAAATCCACAACTGCAACGAGTCTGCTGGGTTGCTACATTCATGCGCTGATGGATTCTGCAAAGGATGTGATACCCAAGCTTCCGGATGACATTCAGGGCCATTTTGGGCAGGTTCTATTGGACACAAAAGCTGTGGCCCATCAAGTCATACAATCTGGGCATGACACAGCAGACTCTGTTGCTAGGTAAACGGGTTCCTCAGTGGCAATCAGGAGGAACACCTGGCTAAGGGGGTCTGGTTTTTCTTTAGTTGACCTTTTGAACTTGCCTTTTAAAAGCTCTTACCTCTTTGGCACTAAAGCAGACTCAGCGCTACAGCACTTTAAGGATAGTAGGGCCACAGCTAGATCGATGGGTCTACAGTCCCAGCCCAGAGGCTTCAATTACTGAAGAATTTACGGTATTGGCAAGACTCCTTCCTTTCAGGCCCGGTAGCAGTAGCAGCAACAACAGGTGGAAATGTAGAGGTCGCTTACAAGGCTCAGCTCGTCAGCAAGTCTCCTCCTCCTCCTCATCCTCTCCAGTTCCCTCAACTGGAACCAGAGGGAAACAGCTCTAGATCCCCCATCTTAAAGCATGTTTGTCCCGTGGGAGGTTGGGTGTCCCATTTTCCATGAAATTGGAGATCTAATACATCAGATCTCTGGGTTTTGGGTCTCATAGAAAATGGATACGCCCTTCCTTTCCGGGAGTTTCCCCCTTCTTTTCCCCCTTGATAGGGCTGGTGCCCGGAGGACCATCTGTTGCTCCTGCAACAAGAGGTTCTGTCTTTGCGATAGAGGTTGTTCCGAGCAGGAAAGGGGTCAGGGATGCTACTCCCAGTATTTTCTGATCCCCAAAAAGGACGGGCGATTGAGACCAATCCTATACCTCAGATCTGGAATGTTTACCTCAAACAGGAGAAATTGTAGATGTTGACCCTAGCTCAGCACTGCAGCAGGAAGACTGGATGGTGTCAATTGATTTAAAGGATGCGTATTTTCACATACCCATCCTGAAGACGCATCAGACGTATCTCCGTTTTATGGTAGGATCTCAACACTACCAGTTTGCGGTCCTTCCGTTTGGTCTCACATCCGCTCCACGGGTCTTCACGGAGGTGATGGCGGTGGAAGCAGTGCATCTCAGAGATCCTGTTTTTCCCTATCTGTATGTCTGGCTGCTCAAGGCAAAGTCGCCAGAGATGGTGCTACATCACCTGCAGGTATCAACGCAACTGTTGTTTGACTTGTTTTTTTAAAAATAAATGTACCCAAATCTCACCTGGTGCCCTCTCAGTGCAACCTGTTCATAGGAGCAGTAGTGGACACTACTGTGAGTCATGCTTTCCTACCTCCTCAAAGGATTCTAGACATCCAGGCTTTGATTCTAATTTTTCAAGATGGAGTGTCTGTGACAGTCCTGAAGGTCTTATGCCTGCTTAGTCTGTTCGCTTCCTGCATACTGTTGGTCAACCATGAATGTTGGCACAACAGAGCCCTCCAGTGGTGCCTCCATAGTCAGTGGTTTCAACACAACGGAGATCTCAAGGAGGTGGTCAGAATCTCCAGAGACCCTGCAGCAGAGCTGTTAAGGTAGAGTGTTTCAGACAACCTGTCTCAAAGGTAGCCATTTCAACTGCCATCTCTGATGGCCACAGTGATACCGCAAGCCTCTACTCTAGGGTGGGGATCTCATCTTGGGGATCTGGAGGTCAAAGGCCTTTGGTCCCCAGAGGAAAGATTGTTTCCCATCAATCTTCTAAAATTGTAGGCGATATGTTTGGCTATCAAGGTCTTCCTTCCCTCCCTTTGCGGTCAGTTGGTTCAGGTCCTGACAGACAACACTATCTCGATGTGGTACATCAACAAACAGGGAACAGTAGGGTAATATGATCTCTGCAGAGAGGCTCTGCAACTCTGGTCCTGGGCTCAGGACTGTGAGATTTGTGTGATTGCAAATCGTCTGGCAGGTGTGATGAATGTGCGGGCAGACAGTCTCAGTTGACAGGACTCAGCCGACACCAAGTGGCGTCTTCATCTGGAGGTGGTCCATCATGTTTTCAGGATGTGGGGGTTCCCTCGGTTGGACCTGTTTGCCACTCACAAGAACATGCACTGCCCGTTGTTCTGCAGTCTCCAGTATCCGATGACAGGAATGTTAGGGGACGTGTTTCAGTTAGATTTGGGCTCACAGCTTCTTTGTGCATTTCCTCCCATACCTTTAATTTCTCGAGTTATGAGGAAGATTTACCAAGACTTGGCCCAAGTCATATTGATCACCACAGACTGGCCAAGAAGGGTGTGGTAGACAGACCTCCTTTCCATCTCATCGCACCCTTTGTTCCGTCTCCCTTTCGGGGAAGACCTCCTCTCACAGTCACAGTGGCAGGTTCTATACCCCCACATCCCGAACCTGCACCTTCATTCCTTCAGATTGAATGGGGCAACCTGAGCTCGTTGTTTCTCTCACCGGATGTGGTGGATGTTATTTTATCGGACCTGAGACACTCTACCAAATCTGTCTATTCTGGTAGGTGGACCAGATTTGTGAAATGGTGTGGAGCGGGATCGATTGATCCCTTATGAGCCCATTTGTCTGATATTCTCAGTTTCTCTCTTTCCCTAGCACAACAGGGTTGTGCAGTAGCAACGGTCAAAGGCTACTTGTCGGCCTTGTCGGCTTTTATATGCTTACCAGACCAATCCTCTTTATTTAAATCATCCACAGTCATGAGATTCATTAAGGGTCTCACTAGTAGGTTTCCTCCCACTCCATCTATCATGCCTCAGTGGGAATTGAATTTAGTCCTTACTTTCTTGATGGGGTCTCCCTTTGAACCCCTGCACAGTTGTCCATTGAGATTTCTAGCATTTAAGACAATATTTCTGAATGAAATTACTAGTTCCATGAGGGTAAATGAGCAGCAGGCCCTTAGCTCCAAACCCCCATTTACCTCAAATCATGCAGATAAGATCGTTCTTTGGACTAGAGTTGCTTTCCTGCCTAAGGTGGTCATTCCCTTCCTCCTAGGGCAATCTATCACTTTACCTACTTTCTATCCTCCACCTCATCCTTCCAAGGAGGTGGAGAGACTTCACTGCCTGGACCCTAAGAGGGCAGTCAGCTTCTACCTGGACAGGACTAACGACTTCAGGTTGGATGACCAACTCTTCATTGGATATGTGGGCAAGATAAAGGGCAAGGCTGCCCACAAGAGAACGCTGTCCAGGTGGATCATCCCCTGCATCATGATATGTTACCCCTTGGCCAAGAAGGAGCGTCCTGTAGTTATTCAAGCTCATTCCACCAGAGCTAAGTCTTCTTCTTCAGCTTTAGCTAGAGGTATCCCTGTTGTAGACATCTGCAAGGTGGCAACTTGGTCCTCCCCCCACACTTTTGTGAAGCATTCTTGCTTAGAATCAGAGGTGAGAAGAGATGTCCACTTAGCACAATCTGTGCTGTAGGATTTTTTGGTATAAGTAGGCGGACACCCTCCTCCAAGAACGGGGCTGCTTGTGGATTCAATTCAAAGGGTGAGGAATCCACAGGCAGATGTATCTATCAGAAGAACAAGTTACTTACCTTCGGTAATGCTTCTTCTGGTGGATACAGTATCTGCCTGTGGGGTCCTCACTGACACACCAGCCTCCTCGTTTCCTGCTTGTTCATACCTAAAAATAAAGGACATGTGATTCATTGATTTTATTATAAAATGCTTGAAATGATTTAGTATTTGCCACTAGGAAATGTCTATGTTTTAGAATTTCAAGTTTTCTTTCTTGGTTTCTGTATACTGTGTATGTGTCAGTTCACCCGTTCACCTTGAAGGCATAGAAAAAATGGGTGGAACTGTCATCAGCATGTGACGAGGTCTTCTTATGGCTCTGATTATGTCGCGCTGGGTTGCGGGCGGAGCCATTCCATTGTGACGTCCTCGTCAATGTGGTAGAGCTATGGAGAAAGGTTTCAGTGGAATGCTTCGCATGGGGTAATTCAAAAGATGAAGAATCCACAGGCAGATACTGTATCCACCAGAAAAAGCGTTACCGAAGGTAAGTAACTTGTTCATTTTGAACATTTTGCGCTAAAGATGGTAGGAATGAGACTAGGTCTCATATCAACAGGGCTGTCAGAAGCCAGAATCTTGTTGGAACTGACACAGCCTGGCTGGGTGGTGCTGAGAGTAGCAGTATGGTGTCCTACAACTGGGTTTGGAACTAAGGGAGTTAAATATGTGTCCAAGAGGCTACCTATCACTGGAATGAGAAGGTCCAATTTCATGCTGATGTTGAACAGAGCAGTGTGTGAAGTCTTCAATGTAGTTTTGGGTACTTTAGTGGAAGGGGTCCAACCTGGCAATTCCTGTGTGGGATCAAGATTTACTTGGATTCTGACAATAAAAGGAATAGGGCCAACTAGACAGGTTCTGTCTCTGCGAAAGTGTTGGAGATTACCTTAAGGGGTTCTGGTCTTTGCTAGGCAGATGAGGGCTTTGTTGTTGACAAGATCACATATAGATGGGGTTGTAAAAGTGGTCAGAAAGATCTTAACAGCTAGAGTAATTTAGCTAGCACTGTTGTTCTATTTGCCTGAACCTTGATAGAACAGTTTGAGTAGGTCACAAGTTTATGGTCTCCCTCATCAGAGAGCTATACAAGGTTTAAGGGTGCATGGGTGGAGGAAGATGAAGGCTGTTGTGTGTGCTTCATCTCTTCACCTTTGGACCATCCTGTTTCTCCATGTATAAATGTTCACAATCATTATTTATCTAAAGCTTAAGTACGATGGTCAGTACGGTTTTTAAAAATATCTAAAATAAAGTTTCAAATTGTAAAGATCTGTTTTTCCTGTGTGTAAAGCTCCCTTAAAATGTATGTAAGGCGGATGCTCATATCACAAGCACTAAATGTGATGACAAATAATAAGAGTTCCATGGGAAAAATCGCCAAATTAATGTTAGCACAGGAATTTTCCTGATTTTCATGCATTAACACCCTAGGTAGTGGGGTGTTTCCTTTACCTCGATTGGCACCGAGACTTATACTGCCTGAGATTCAAATAACATTGCAATACCCACATTAAGAATAAATGTTCTTTTTCTGAGGTGCAACCTCTATATGCCACCACTACCTTCTTCTTCTATATTGTGAAGATGAAGGACTGTTGGTATTGGAAAGGAGTTACGTGTGTGTTTGTCAGTGGTGAGTCAGAATGGACACCAGAAGTGGAGGAAAAGATCCTTAGGGCTTTAAGGCACTTGAACACTGGAGTAAATATATGAAGACTCATAATTAAGTGTTGGGTTCTGATGCTTCACAATCTCACATCTCCGACTTGGTACTCTGTTATAGTTAATTTTCTGCCATAGAAACCTTTATAGGTTTCTGAGACCAAGTTGAAATTACTAACCCATGTGACAATCCATGTGGGTGAGCTTGTAATAGAAATAGGAGATCCGGTTTTACTGTTGCTAAATTGATGGTATGGTGTTTGTGAGCTTCAAGGATCACTGGGTTGGCTGTGAGTGCTCTGTGTTTGTGGTTATTGTGAGAATGTATGGATAGACCTTGTGAGAAAGTGATTTCAGATGTATTACATCCTGGTCAAGTGCATAATCTGATAAGTGGACTTTTTTGGGGGTCTTGATTCCCTTACATGGAATGTAAATAGAATATTAAATATTAATGGGTAAAATTCACAATGCACAGTATAAAATATTGACAGAAATATATACTGTAGTCCAGGAGGACAAATGAATTTCAGATTCAAATTGAATTTTAAATAAAAACAGGATTTCATGGCATACAAGGTTCCATGATGTCATAACAGCACATCATGGCAGGATACCAACATTCCCTTCCACTCCTTCATTGTTTTTCCAATCCTTTTTGTGTTGAAAGTTTTGTGCTGATCCGTCAAGCGGAGGCCGGAAAAAAGGGGGTCCCACAATGCGTTTTCCCCATATTATGTCTATGGGGATTTTTCAGTTTTTTAACACGACTACAGCTCAAACCACTGAAACAAATTACACCATATTTGACAGAAAAGCTATATGTTGGTCCAGAAAGCGTGCTTTTTGTAATTTTGTGTAAATCTGTTTAGTAGTTTCAGACACATTTCAGTTTAAAAACATCTGGGAGCCCAAAAGCCTACTGAAATTTGATTGGCTGCCAACACTTCAACCAGGAAGAGTTGGCTTCCCTCTTGGGACCAATATATACATGATAGCACCCTATTGAAATACATTGAAGTGAATGGCAGGTTTTGAGGGTCACAAAAAGGAGAACGTATAAAGTGTGATAACATATTTAGTTACAATATAAATCATTTGTTGATGGTACCATACTAGTTTTAGGAATTGTGGTGTGTGCTAAGGTGATTTTACCCTGTGGTAAAGCCGTCTGCTGGGATTTCAAAAATCATGTTTGAGAGAAAACTGTTTTCCCATGATTTCCCTTTAGAGTTTATGGAAGGTGCTCCAGAAGCAAAAATGAGAGCGTATTTTCTGGAAATTCACACTATCTTTCTGAGCCATATGAAAATGAAGTCTGACAGTTTATTCACTTGTGTTCTACTACAGCCTCCCAGAGTGCTCTAAAGAACAACTAGAGCGCTAACGGTGTTAGTTATCTCGACAATATGGCACACCTGAAGCCATGTTGATTGAATCAAACTGGTAAAACTTAAAACATTTAATTTTGAAACGAACAAAATGAGGGGGTTCAGTTTGTGATAGAAATTATAGTTAGTGCTGCATAAAAAAAATGAGGACACATTTTAAGTGAGTTCTCAAATATCTTCTGCTTATATTTCATTATAACATTCTGACATGCTAACTGAAAATTGCAGACTGAAACATGCACTTTCAAAACATGCACACATGCAGACTGAAACATGCACTCTCAACACCAGCAGCAGACTGCCAGTTAACTCCCTGGTGATCAGCGGATTTACAACAGTGTTGTAACGAGCGACTAGAGTGTTTTTGCAGTTTTATATAGCTCAGACATGACCTAAAGGTATAGGAGAGCTTTACATGAGCATCAGTTATATTACACAAGGACACATTCATTTTGGTTTGAGGCATGGGGAGAATAAGTGCTTTGCCCAGAACCACAGGATATGGAGCTGACGCCGAAAACTCGAACCTGGTTTTGCAGTTTCAAAGTCTGCAGCTCTGGCTGTAATGCCACATCCTCTCCCTTAAGTGTAACATATAATCAAGTGATCAACTAGATAAAAAAAACATAAAGATAGCAAAGTATTTAAAAGTGCTTTGTTGCTATTTGATTACTCAGAAAGTATGTCCTCATTTTAGTTGTTTAGAGCACTAACCATAATTTCCATGGGAATAAGGCCCTCTCATGGAAGAAAGTGCAGAGGCAACAAGTTGACCACGCTGTGCAGGCAGGAGGGGCAGTAGCAGCAAAAGTGACCATGGAGGGCAGGGAAAAGGGGGACAGGGGCAACAAAGCAACCATGCAGTACAAGCAAGAGAGGCTGTAGCAATATAAAAGACCTTTGAAGGGTAGAATGAAGAGGCAGTGGCAGTACAACCATACATGCCAACAGACCCAATTCGGACAGGAGTCTCACAATGTTTTAAAGCTCAAAAGGCCTTTATTTTATTTGACTCCTGTCTACAATCACCTCTTTTTCAATATAAGTCAAAGGAGAAAATCAATTCCCCAGTATTTTTTTTTAACTTACCATACAGGGCAGCCGTCTGGGGTTGCAGCAGCAGAATACATCACAAAGGGCAAGTTGGATTGCAGTGCAGAAAACAAACAATGGAAAGCAATAGAGATGGAACAGGACGTTGCACAAGGACAGCAGGAACCAGAGGATAAAGAGGCCAGGGCAGCAAGCTGACAATAGTGGACAGACAGGTGGGACAGTTGAAGCATAACGGACCATGGAGAGCAGGAGATAGGGGTCAGGGGAACAAAAGCGGACCAAACAAGGCAGGAGGGATGCGATAGGGGTCTGCACATGGAAAACAGAGGGCAGTGGGAAAGGGGGCAGGGCAGGAGCAGCAAGCTGACAATGGAGGGCAGGTGGGATGGGCACTGAAGCACAACACACCATAGAGGGCAACAGTGAGACTGTAACAGCAGATGCAGAGACTAAGGCAGGAAGGTGGGAGGGAATCAGGGGCAGCAAGCTGACCGCACCGGGCAGGTGTGAAAACCATGCATGGCAAACAGGAGGTTTAGTGGCAGCACAATGGCCATGGTGGGCAAAAGGGAGAGGTCATGCACACAAGACCATGGAGGACAGAAGGGAGGGGTAGGGGCTGGGCACAGACAAAATGGTCAGGGGAATGGACTTCACAACAGACCATGCAGGGTATACAGGAGGAACAGTTGCAGCCCAACAGAGCATGGAGGCAGAAGGGCAGAAGGGAGTGACAGCAATATAGACGATGGAGGACAGGTGGGAGGGGATAGGGGCATGGAACCTGGACAGGCACGGTGGAGGTGGCAGGGACTGGCAGTAGCCATCTGACCATGCTAGGCAGGTGGGATGGGCAGAGGCAGCTCAAAATAATATTCAGAGTAGGCAGGAAGGTGGCAGGTCCATGAAATACGGTGGGCAGAAAGGAGGGATCATGTGCATGCACACAGACATCGAAGGACAGGGGAAAGGAGAGTAGGGACTGCAAGATAAGCACAGAGAATAAGCAGGAAGACAATGATGCTGCATGGAATTGGTGAATGGAGGGCAGGAGGAGTGGGCAGGGACATCGAGCTAAATGGAAGGCAGTGGCAGCATATTAGACCAGCAGGGCAGGAGGGAGGGGTGGGTGCATGGACTCAGACAACAGAGGATAATGAGGAGGTGGATGGGGCAGCAAGCTAACTGTTTAGGGCAGGCAGAGAGGGCAGTTGCAGAACAACAGCCACACACTCACTTACTCATACAGATACTAACACATACTCACTCACCTATAGAGTCACTGACACAAGCAAACACTCACCCATACAGCCATTCTCACATTCACTCACTCACCCATACAGTCACGCATATATTCTATCACTCACCTATACTGCCTTTCACATACCCAGTTACTCACCCATGTATTACTGACACATCCACTTACTCACCCACACAGCCATATACACAATCACTCATACAGCCCCTCACACATGCACTCACTAACCCATACAGCCACTCACTCACCCACTCACTCATCCATAGAGGCAGTCATGCACCCTCCCACCCATACAGGTACTCATACAACCAATCACTCACCAATACAGCCACTCACATACTCATTCACACATCCATGCAGCCACTGAGATACCAACTGACAGACTAATGCAAAAATTAACACAACCAGTCACTCACCCATACATTTACTGAAACACCTAATCACTCACTTCAACAGTCAGTCACGCCCCCACTGAATCATCCATGCAGTCATTCATACATTCACTGATTCACCAATACACCTTGGTATATATATTTAACACTCATAAACTTAATAAAAACACTCCTAGTCACCAGATGATGTCATCAGTGATGTCATTTGAGATGTCATCAGTGAATTCACTGACCATGTCGTGAGTGATGCAATATGTGAGATCATAAGCAGTGCAATTGGGGACACAAGTTATAGCTAGCTAACAATAACTGCTGAATTTCACTGGTTTTGCATGAGTTAAATATGCGCCTAACTATAATGTCCCCGCGACCTTTGTTTTTTATATATATATTCAAGATAGCAGCTCAAGTGAATGTCATATTAGTTTCGAAAATTTCATGAAGATTCGTCCAACGGTGCCAAAGTTATTGTAAAAAAAAATACTTTTCCCAAGGAAACTAGGGGGCATATGTACAAGCCCCTATCGCCACCACAACGTCACCTATAGTGACATTGTGGTGGCGATAGGGGCTGTGCTTTATGCACAAGGAAGCATAGCCACTTAACGTGGCTTAACGTGGCCTTGTACAGAAGGCCCCCTCTCACGCTATGTTAGCATTAAAGGGGTGAGCAATGGGTGTCGCAACACCCATTCATTTTGATGCTGCCCCCTATGTACAAGGGTGACCTACATAGGAGGTAGCGCCAAAATTAAGACCAGGTAAAACCTTAGTTAGCGAAACAAGGAGAAATACATTATTTCTCCTAGTTTTTGCTTTTTCCATGCATGCTGCCTTGTGCAGCACACATGGAATAAGCAAAATGTGATTGTTTGTTTATGTACAGGCAGGTGTACCTGCCTGTACAGAAACAATTTTGTCACTCTCTGTCACATAAACAATTTTGTCACTCTCATGTGTGCTAGGCCTGGGCTAAATTTCCGTTCCGCTCGCCGAAATTGCGATAATTTGACATTTTCGCGGAGAGTGCGAAAATGTCAAAATTTCCGCATTCGCAGCTTAGCAATAATTTGTTTCTTGCTCGCGCTGTAAAACAATACATTTTCGCACGCGCGCGATCGCCTTACCTGAATCCCCACGTTCGCCGACAAGTTTTCCCGATCCGGTCGCGTTCTCCACGAGATGTTGGATTGTTGGTAGCCATTTGCGCTGTCTCGCGACAGTTCGCGCCCGCAGTAATGTCATTGGTCGCGCGATCACGTCTTTCTTCTCGCGATCATGCACCACGAGAAGAGTGAAAACAAGATGGCCGCGCCCACGAGCAACCGCATGGGTAAGTTGGCGAGCCGCGACCACGCAGAAAATACCGCGAACGGGTGGGAAAAAAACTTCAGCATCTTCATGATATTTCCGCGTGTTTGCGGAGATTTTTAACATTTTCGCGATAATTTGCGAAAGTCACTTTCGCAAATTCCGCCCACCCCTAATGTGTGCTGCATGAAGCAGCACACATGAAGGTGACAGAAAGGCATTTCTAGGATTGTTTATGTGCAGGAAGGAATGCCTTCCGAGAAAAAAGGGGGGTTCCAAAACGCGTTTTCCCCATGCAATTTCCCATAGGACCTTCAGCTGCAGCTACAGCCCGAACTGCTGAACGGAATTACACCAAATTTGGCAAAGAGGCAGTCTTTAGTTCAGACTCGTGCTTTTTGCCTAAATGGTGTAAATCCGTTCAGTAGTTCCTGAGAAAATGACATTTAAAAGTACATATATATCTATGGCCTCGGAGGATCCGCGCACCCTATGCACACTCAGCGCGCACCCTGCTGTGCACGAGCTGTATTCTAATTGGCTGTCAACACTCCAAATCAGGAAGTGTTGCCAGCCATCTTGTGCCTCGGTAGAACCGAGGCCCAAGAAACCTAGGAAACAAACGCGCAGAATGCGAAAAGGGGGCAGGGTAGAAACACCCTCACCCCCTAGGCCTGCTCAGGGCCAAAAAAACATTTGTTTTTTAAAGAATCAGCAAGATTCACGCACCCAGCGTGAATTTCGGCCGAAAATAAAAAACAAAATGAAGCGCGGCTCCCACCCTGCTATTGCAAACTGCTTTGCTTCATTGAAGCGAGAGCAGGGAGACCTGCTCTCGCTTCAATGAAGCAAAACAGATTGCTTTTCCATATGGGGAGCAGCATGTTAGCTGCTCCCCATGCAGAAAAGCAATGCCGCTCCCACAGGAGGCGGGGAGCTGGCTGGGACCGTGGGGGGATTGGGGACCCCCCACGGTCCCCAAGTTGAGGCCAGGCCCCAGGGGATGGGGTCCCCGGGGCCATAAGTGGCCCGGGAGTGTGGCCACGCAGCCCCCCTTCCCATTAACAAAAAAAAAAAAGAAAATCAATGGCCAGCCCCGGGGATGGGGTCCCCAGGGCCTTAAGTGGCAAGAGGAGGGGGGCTACGCAGCCCCCCTCCATAAAAATATTTTAAAAGTTGTCCCTGCCCTGGGGGATGGGGTCCCCGGGGCCCAGAATTGGCCACGGGAGGGGGGCCACGCGGCCTCCTTCCCATAATTTTTTTTAAAAAACTGAATTTGGGGGTGAGGCCCTGGGGGATGGGCTCCCCAGGGCCACAAAAAGTAAAAGGAAGGGGGGCCACACAGCCCCCCTTTAAAAAATAAAAAAAAAGACACAATCGTCCCTAGGCTCCGCCCCCTCACAAGCACACTCTGCAAACGTGCCCTGTGGCGTGTTTTAAATTGGGGAATTAATTCCCCTTCAATACTGGGGGTCTCTGGGGGTCAACTAGTCCACCAGGTACCTCCAGTAAGATCCATAGGACTGCGTTGCAGAGAGGTGCTCCAGGCCATGCCCCTTTTTACACCTCTCTGCAACGCAGCCTTGTATGCGCCAGGGAGCTGCCTTGCAGAGAGGTGTTCAGAGGCCACGCCCCTTTTTACAACACTCTGTAACGCAGCCTTGTGGCGCTTACTGGAGGTACCTGGTGGGCTAGTTGGACCCCAGGGACCCTCAGGATTCAAAGGGACTTAATCCCCCAACATAAAACATGCCACGGGGTGCGTTTGCACAGTGGTGAAGGTAGGGGGCGGGGGCTGAGGTGATATGTGTGCAAACACGCCCTGTGGTGCGTTTTAAGTTGGGGAATACATTTCTCTTCAATCCTGAGGTCCCCTGGTGGCCAACTAGCCCACCAGGTACCTCCAGTAGGTGCCATGGTGCTGCGTTGCAGAGTGTTGTAAAAAGGGGCGTGGCCTCTGAACACCTCTCTGCAACGCAGCTCCCTGGCGCATACTGGAGGTACCTGGTGGCCTAGTTGGCTCCCAGGGGCCCTCAGGATTGAAGGGGAATTAATTCCCCAACTTAAAACTCGCCACAGGGTGTGTTTGCACACATGTCACCTCAGGCCCCGCCACCTCCCTTCACCACTGTGCTAACGCACCCCATGGCACGTTTTAAGTTGGGGGATAAATTCCCCTTGATTCCTGACGGTCCCTGGGGTCAGACTAGCCCACGAGGTACCTCCAGTAAGCGCCACAGAGCTGAGTTGCAGAGAGGTGTAAAAAGGGGCGTGGCCTGGACCACCTCTCTGCAACACAAGCCTGTGGTGCTATCTGGGGGTACCTGGTGGGCTAGTTGGACCGCAGGGGCCCTCAGGATTGAAGAGAATTAATTCCCCAACTTAAAATGCGCCACAGGGCGTGTTTTGCACACATGTCACCTCAGGTATTGCCCCCTCCCTACACCACTGTGCAAACGCACCCCGTGGCTTGTTTAAGTACGGGGATAAAGTCCCCTTGAACCCTGAGGGTCCCTGGGGTCCCACTAGCCTACCAGGTACCTCCAGTAAACGCCACAGAGCTGCGTTGCAGAGAAGTGTAAAAAGGGGCATGGCCTGGACCACCTCCCTGCAACGCAGCCCTGTGGCGCTTACTGGAGGTACCTGGAGGGCTAGTTGGCACCCAGAGACCCCATTATTGAAGGGGAATTAATTCCCCAACTTAAAACGTGCCACAGGGTGCGTTTGCAGAGTGTTGCTGGGAAGGGCCAGGGCCTCCGGCACGATCGCATCTTTTTTTTTTCTTTAGAAGGGGATGTGTGGCCACCCTTCCTTTCCTATTTTATAGGCCCTGGGGACCCCATCCCCCAGGGCCTGCCCCTATTTCTTTTTATGGAAGTGGGGCCGCGTGATCCCCCTCCCAAGGCCATATTTGGCCCCGGCGACCCCATACCCTAAGGCATGGCCAGTGTATTTTTTTTTATTTATTTGGAGGGGGCTGCGTGGCCCCCCTCCTCAGGCCATTTATTGCCCCAGGGACTCTATCCCCAGGGGCCGGCCTTTGCGTGTTTTAAAAAATATATATATTATAGGGGAGGGGGGCCGAATGGCCCCCCTCCCAGGCCACTTCTGGCCCCAGGGACCCCATCCCCGGGGCCTGCTCACTTCATTGGGGACCATGGGGGGAGCTAACATGCAGCTCCCCGCCCTGCCTTATGAAACAGCAGTGTCCCGGGGGTGGGCACCCTGGGAAACTGCAGGAGCTGGCCCTGGGGGGTGGCAGTCCCCAGGGCCATGAAGGGCTCCAAGAGGGGGGCTGCGTGGCTCCTCCCAACCAATGCACAGCCCCGGGGAGGTGGTGGTCCCCGGGGCTTGGGGGTCTGTAACGAACACCCAAATTTGCATTATAGTGCCCCAGGGAGGTGGCGGTCCCCGGGGCATGTGGGGGGGCTCAAGTCCCCCACACAGGTTTTTTGTTAAAAGAAGCCCCGGGGGTAGCAGTCCCCGGGGCTGCGGGGGGCAGTGTGCCCCCCACAAATAATTATTGGGCCTCCAAACATTTAAAAACAAGCCCTGCCGGGGCTGCGGGGGTCCCCCTGTGCCCCCGAAAATTTATGCCAACATGCCCCCGGGACCTGGCCCACCAGGGGGCTTAATTAAACGAAGCACGGGAGTCCGCTTTGTTTTTTTTTATTTTCTCGTAGCCGTGTCTAAAGTTTCCTATGGGAATTAACATGGAGAAAATACGTTTTGGGACCACCCTTTTATCTTGGCCCCCGCTTGCTGAATCACTTTTAAACTTTTGAGATAGGAGCTGACCAGAGCGGGCCATAGGTTTTGAAAATTTTGCGAAGATTTGTCAACCGGCGCCAAAGTTATTGGGAAAACCAAAAACGCTTTTCCTATGGAAACTAGTTCCTAACTATAACTACCTACTGGCGACTGCCAGTAGGTAATTGCTGGAAACCGGAGACCCGAGGGAGGTGGCGCGAAAACCGGTTGAGCAGCCGGTAATTAAATCTAAGTACGAAGCACAATATAACGCGCTCTCAGAGACCACACCAAGACTTCAAGATAATCGATGTATTGTTTCATAAATCGGAACTTGACGTGTTTCGGCCGTCAAGCGACCTTGATCACACAAAAGAAAAGTGAGATACAGCCTCGTTACATACACAGTGTAAAAATTAAGTCGGACTAGAAATACCACACCAAGCCAGTGAATTGACACAGTAAAATTGCCTCCATCTTGTAGTAGATACATTATCAGTACAAAGGTAAAGCTTAGAATTGCAAATACATAATTGGCCTGCCGTGTACTTCATCATCAATTGCATTTATGGGACATGGCCAAGATGGCTGCCATGGCAGACACGCTCTGTTGAGGCTCCGTGCACGGGCTGTCACCTCGTCCATTCACGCCGCGCCCAGTTGATACCTGAGTGCATCAACCGACACCAGACTGTGAGGGGTACCCGGTGCAGACCTCGACAGGAGAATCGAGGGCTCGCAGAGCCAGAAAGCAGCCCTGCGGACAAGCTGGCGCCCATCCCTTTAGCAAGCTCCCGCCTCACTGCTTGATTCCGGAGCAGGGGTTCCCTCAAGCAAGAGGTTAGCGTTCGGAGCAGGTGGCTGGGTGAACGCAACCCCAACATGGAAACGCCAGGACTCCGGGGATTAGTGACATGCATCGGGGAGGCCGCCCCCTCCCCTCTTCCTCCTCACCCGCAGTTCAGGGGGCCCTGATACTGACAGCAAGCTGTGCACCTTTACCAGGTCCCAGACAGAGCCCCCACTGGAACCACAGACACGCACTAAAGCAGTGGTGATGGTCCGGTAGATTGAAATCGCCCAGCCGCATTGGAACCCACGCACTTGTCTGCACGGGTATCCCTGGGGGCTGGGACCAGACAGGGCACTCTCCGCGGCTGCGGCTGGCAGATATCGCCAACGGAACACATCGGCAGGTGAGGCCTAGTGGACCCCCCGCTGCACTCGTGAAGGTAGAGAGGGCCTTGCCTGTGCCTGGGCTCTCATAAAAAAAGGGGACAAAAAGACCGGCCAGCCTGACCTCAAGATGGTGCCTATGTGCTGCTCCTGAGCCCTGGTGATACGACAAGCGACTGCCCCCAAGGGATGGTGGCCCCCTGGCTGCTGGCCAACCACTGGATCTGAGCCCATCCCCACAGCTCATGACAGAAGGAGCCCACAACATCGCCTGGAACCTGCCAGGGCTGCGCATGGGGCCTGCCTGACCTTAACATGTCGCCCAACAGACAATTGCCTTAAGCTCGTCTACGGTACACACCGCAGGACACCCGGACGCAGAGGCACTCAGGACACGGGGAAGACCCTCGCGGGCCTGTGTTGATACCGAGGAGGGGAAGGCCCCCCCTGCATTGACAAAGGAGACGTGCCTACAGCGGGGGGCAGCACCAAGACAGCGGCGTGGTGGGCGCAGGCACCGTGGAAGTCTCTGGATAGGACCACCTGGAATAGGTGCAGCGGTTCCACAGGAACGGCCCAGTAAGGCCACACACAGTCTGCCCAACGAGATCCCCCAGCCGTGCAGACCTGACGACTCATCCTACCGGGGGCTTGGCCTCCTCTGCCTCATCCACCCCCTCTTGCAGGGGGCACAAGATAGTGACCGGCCACACTGTGGGGAAGGGTGACGCCTTCAGAGACACTAGCGCTCACATAGCGCCGCCACGACACCGCCGCTGACATGGGGAAGCCCAGAGAGCCGGTAGTGACCCAGGGGGCTGCTCCAATACTCCCACCAGTAATCAGCCTGCCGTCTCCATGAACACCGCAGCGGCAACGGACCACTCCCTCTCAGACAAGCTGGACAGAGTGCTGGCGGCCAAAGAACACTCTAGGGTATCCATGGAGTATCAGCTGGGCACATTAACGACAGACATCAGCCTCCTTCGCGATGACCACCGCAAATTGGCTGCAAGGTGTCAGAGATCGAAAACACGGTTTCCCTCATGCAACCCAAAGTGCAGGCACACTAGGACTCGCTACAAACTTTGATTGGCCGTGTGTCCACCATGGAAGAATGCATTGACGACTTGGAGGGGCAGTCGCGACGCTGTAACATATGCATTCTTGGCCTACCCGAAGGAATCGAAGGAACTGACGCGGTGGGATACATGGAGGCATGGACAAAATCTTTCACAACTGATGCGGAATGGACAAAGTTTTTCTCCATAGAAAGGGCCCACCGCGTTCCAGCGCGTCGACCCTTGCCAAGAGCTCTGCCGAGTCCAATGCTGGTGAACTTTCTTCACTTTCGAGATCGGGATGCGGTCTTGAGAGCAGCCCGTCAGGCTGGCCCAATCCACATTGTGAACAAAGTAATTATGCACTTCCCAGACTACTCTCGGGCCGTCCAAAGCCAAAGCTCATCCTTCCTGGTGGTGAAGCGACGTCTGCAAACAAACAGCATTCAGTAGTCCTTGTTGTTCCCCGCCTGCCTTAAAGTCATACACAAAGGCAACACTCACTTCTTTACATCTGCAGAGGAGGCGCACGATTGGGCAGACCGGAACTGTACTGCAGGCCCCAATGCTGAAAGCACCCGGGACCAACACTCGAAAGCATCAGTCTCCAGAAGACATCGCTTGCAGCGTCGCAACCGACAGGGAGGTACCAAATCACTCACGCGCACTCTGGGGTCACCTGACCCGGAACAAATTGTTCAAGAGCGACACAGAGCTCTGAAGGCAGTGGTGAGCCTCTGACCCACCTCCCCCGCGACGGACATTGAACAAGCTCCACACCTTTTCACTTCAGAGGAGGAAGAGGACAGTGAGGAGACACAATCCGGTGCAGACTCGGTGGCCCTTCCAGTGGTCACCCCACGATCCGCTGATGATCTAATCTAACTGAACTAAGGGCATACCCTGGAGGTAATGGGGGGAGGCATTGCTTCTTCCCCATGGAAGAACACGCGATTTCTTTTACACTGAGGGGCGCGTCGAGGCTCGTGACTTGCAGGGCAGCCCAAGCGCCCCTTGATCCCCACTTGCCCCACATACATATCGATGGCCCATAAAGGCACCACCACTATCCTTACACTGAACGTGAGAGGCATGCACACCGCGCGCAAGCGATACTCGGTGTATGCTTACATCAAGCGTCACCATGCGCAGATCGCATTTTTGCAAGAGACACACCTCACCTCAGGGGAAGTAACAAGGCTGCGCAAGCGATGGCGAGGAATCCTTTGTGCCACCACATATTCAGCTTATGCCTGAGGCACCCTTATATGGATACGGCCTGACGTCCCATTCCTAGAACAATCCCGCACCGTCAACCCTGATGGATGCTACGCCCTTCTACAGGGGCTTCTAGGCGGTCAGCCAGTGCTGTTGGGGAGTATATACGGTCCCAACGCAGACCAATGCAAATTCTGGGACATGCGCTCCCTCCCTTTAAGTACATATGCACATGCCCCCTGGATTTTGGGAGGGGACTATAATTGCGTACAAAACATAGCACTGAATAGGTCTATCCTCCCCACCCAGCATCCCCCATTACAGTGCAGGCGAAACGATTTGCGACATGGGCAGCGCACTGGTCCCTAACAGATGTCTGGCGCTCACGGAACCCCACCACCAGACTTTACTCATTTCATTCAGTGCCCCATGACCTCAAGGTACGCTTGGACAGTTTCCTCTGTTCTCCCACTCTTCTGTCCATCATTTCTGACTCCGACTACCTAGGTAGAACCCTGTCAGACCATGACGCCCACACAATCACGCTCCAGTGATGCCCGCCCTGCCCCCCTGTTCCCACCTGGCGCCTTCCCAAGGACTGTCTAGACGACTCGTTTTTTACACAATCTCAGGCAGAATACATACGTAATTACTTTCAAGAGAACACTGTTACGGCCACCACACGCGCAGGGGAATGGGACGCCTTTAAAGTTGTCATACGAGGCACATGCATTCAGCACATCACAGGGGTCCGTCAGGTCCTAGAACACGACATCTGCAATGCCGAGCTAAGTCTGGCCGCCCTCACGAAAGAGACAAACCCAGCCAAGGCCACGCCGGCTCAATTAGCTGACGCCAAGACTGCATATGAGGAGGCGTTGACGAGCTTGTGTCAGTATAACTTTGCGGCGTATGCTGCCCGGGTGTACAAAGAAGGAGACAGGGCGGGCACGCAATTAGCATGGCTCGTCAAGCAAGACCCAACCCTCCTGCTAATTATGACCATCCGCAGTGGCCCAGACACTTTCCTCCACTCACAAGCCTCCATTTTAGAGGCCTTCCAAGGGCACTATGCACTGCTATATGCAAGCCCCGCTCCGACACAAGCGGAAGTCCTTATCCAATTCCTGAGGCAGCACCAGCTACCTTGTATAGATCGCAACGACCGACAGGACCTTGACAAGGCCCATTTGCGCGATTGATGTTAGGCAGGCGATGAGGTCGTTAGCCACTTGTAAGGCACCCAGTTTAGATGGCCGTCCACTGGAGTTTTATCGCACATTTGCATCCCAGCTAGTACCCCAAATGATGACTCAGTTTCAAGCGGCCATTGATAACAGCGCGTTACCCCAGTCCATGTGTGAGTCGGTTATAGTGTCACTTCTCAAGCCGGACAGGGACCCCGACCAACGGGGCTCCTATTGGCCCATAGCTCTGTTGCCCACGGACTGTAAAATCTATGGGAAGATTCTGGCAGACAGGTATGCCACGGTCCTCCCAAAACAGATCCACCCAGATCAGAATGGGTTTGTGCCGGGTAAGAACACCTCCTACAACATACGGCGACTATTCCATGTGCAGGACCAGATACGGGATCGCTTCCCCTGGGTGGCGTGCCTGGTTTTGGACCTGGAAAAAGCATTTGATACCCTTTCATGGCCGTATGTGTTTCAGATCCTGCAATGCATGCGGGTAGGGCCTCATCTCCTAGCATACACCAAGCTGATATACTCCACACCCACCTCCAGAGCACGGCTGGGACCCCTCATCTCCGCCCCATTCCCGGTCCGGCGGGGCACTCAGCAGGGATGCCCACTCTCCCCACTACTCTTCACCATAGCGATGGAGCCTCTGGTGATCCACCTCCGTGCTGCAGGTGAAGGGTGGGGAATCCCAATTGCCGACTCCACTCATGTGGTATCCATGTACGCAGACGACGTGCTCATCTATGTCTGAGTAGTTGCGGCGGACCTTTCCCTTATCTTACGCATATTACTGGATTTTGAGGAAGTGGCAGGGCTCAAAGTCAATTGGTCCAAATCCACCATATATACCCTGGTATAGGCCATGCCTCAGTGTCCTCTGAGGCTCGGTGACGTTAACATCTCCTGGAGCCCACAGGCGGTCCGATACTTGGGGGTCCGATTATATCACACACCTCAGGACATCTACGAGGGTAACTACCACTGAGCGATGGCTGGCACCAGAGCCTCCATACACTTTTGGAAAGATCTCCCATTGGCGGTTACAGGGAAAATAGCAGTCGCTAAGATGATACTCATTCTGTGACTACTGTACTACTTCTCTTACCTTCCGGAAGTTCCTCCATGCTCCTTTTTCAGGGATCTGGACACCCTGATTGGGACCCTCATCTGGGGATCTGGGTGCAGGCACATAGCTCTTGCCAAGCTGTAGCTACACCTTGATCAGGGGGGACTAGCTGCCCCGTCCTTTGAGGCTTACTTCCTGGCTGCCCAGCTGCAATTGGTATCACGCTGGACAGTGGGCCGGGCACAAGGGGAATTGCTTACAGCAGCCGGGCGAATTCAAACTCCAACCATCTGCCGCATGCTATTACCAGGGGTGGTGCCACCTCAGACCAAGCCACTCAAGGTGATGACAGCCCATGCCTGTCTGTCACATGTCCATAGAGTGACAACCCCATACTCCCCCCTCCTGCCGCTGGTGGGGTTTCCCAAGGGTCGAGCACACTACACAGAGCGGATGATGCATGTATGGTCTGAATGCTTACTAACGGACCTAGGCTCCCTATACCTTGAAGAGCAACTTCAAACCTTTGAGACGCTCATGGAAGACTTCGGCCTCCCTAGGGGACAGTTTCTTCTATACCGGCAACTCATGGAAGACTGTGGCAAACAATAGATACAGAACCCAGATGAGCCCCGGGCGCCACATAGTTACATGGATATATAAAGCCATACAGACCCTTGGGCAGCTCATCCTTACACCCCTCCGGGAGAAGTGGGAAACAGACTTCCGTAGGCCATTAAATGATAGGGAGTGGATCCGTGCATTGGAATTCACTAAAAAAGGGTCCCGGAACTATTGCTTTAAAAACATACAACTGCGTATATTGCATCAAGCGTATCTTACTCCTGAAAAGTTATAGAAGTACTTCCCCGGAAACTCCTTCACCTGTCCTAGGTGCCCGGGGCCTAATGCCTCATTTCAGCACATGCTATGGGATTGCCCGACACTCCACACCTACTGGGACAAAGTCCATACCACACTGGACGGTCACGGGACTCCCAGACCTATACACATGGGAGGCTAGTGCCCTTGGAATCTGCAAATGCCGCAAAAACATGAAAGTAGAAATGCGCTTTGCGTCCTTGGTGCTCCTCCTGGGGAAACGGTGCATCACTATGCATTGGAAAGTACCAGGAGGCCCTCCCCTGGTGGCATGGGTGGGTGCTGTTAAGAAATGGGGCGCAGCTGAAGAGGGAATACTCTGCACGGAAGAGGTTAAAAAGATTCGTAAACATCCCATTTCTATGCCTTGGGATATGTTACTCCACTCCTTCACACAAGAAACACTGCTGACACTGGGATCCCAGTCTACCGGTTCTCCGGGGGCGCTCGTAGCCTCTGCGGCTGCCTGGGGCGACTTACGGAGGGCCAGGTCACCCGGCGGGTCGCAACTGGCAGCCGCGAGCAGACCATAACTATGTCTCCATGGAGGTGACCTCCGGTACTCTCCCCCCACCTCCCCCCCCGCGCCTGCCTGCCTAGCCGCCTGCCACAATGCACCAACCAGAATATCACCCCCAAACTGCAGCAGTGTGCGACAGAGTGTACCCCAGTTCTATACCCCGAGTATGTTCAAGTTTATATTAATGCTGGCATATCACCACCCCTACGATATAGTGCTAGCAGAGAGAGCACGCCTCAGATCCCAGCGGACACCAAAGGCTGTCTCGTGTGGGTGCTGACACTACCCCACCACTTATCCCTTAGACCCATCATCGGCTCTGAGACTACGCAAGAGAATATAGACCACGATGTTACCTACCCTCATGCCAAGATGTAAAATGAATGTGAGATTTCTTGTGTCTACCAATGCCATTGTTACTATTGTGATGTATGTGAATAAAGAAAATGCCAATAAAAATATCTTCAAGAAAAAAATCATAAATTGCATTTACAATTAAAAGCATTTATATGTACCATTTATACGACCTTTTACCACTGCGCTAACGCGAACCTTGCAGCCTTATTTGGCTATTTTATAATTTATATTTTAAACGTTACCTGTCACTCGCGCTGCCATTTCGGCGATAGGCGAATTTGCAGTCCGTCATTTGGGGGTATCTAGTCAGCTCTGACTTGCACTATAAAATTGTAAACCCATCCGCATTTTGCGGAAATTAGGTAGACTTCGGGGGGCTACTTTGAAAGCGAACGCGGCGTCCCGGCCGCCCTCTTGGGTGAGGGTCCTTGGATCGGCCCATTTTCAGGCGCCATCTTTCGCGGGTCCAGAGGATTTCCTCACAGGACTCCCGCACGGTTTACTATCCTAGTATATAAGGAGATGTGCGTACAAGCGCGCAGTGTGGGCGTGCAGCGGGCACGACGGCGGCGTGCCGGAGGTGCGCCAGAGGTAAGCCCGTTTGCGCACAGGTCGTGCCGGGCGCCGGGGATGCTGCTTCTTTTCCTCCTGCTGGGTTAACCTATTCCAGAGACATGCTACTAAGCCTTGATCCAGGTACATCACTACGCCGCCAGCCTTTCATCACTGCTAGGCGGAATCAGTCCCTGTCCTGTGGTCTGCTTAATGTTAGATCTCTTAGCAAACACCACATGGAAATTGCGCTGCTCATAGAGTCCTGTGAGTTAGATGTTCTGTTCATGACAGAAACATGGACTAGAGCGGACTGTGTGGTGGAACGGGCTTAGCCTGCCCTCCTAGTTATAAGATCAGGCATAACCCGCGGGTGGGAGCTAGAGGAGATGGTGTGGGTCTTATTTATAGGGAGTCTTTGGATTTCTCCCAGCTTGAGACTAAGATTATCTCTGGCTGTGAGGTATTAGGCTTTTCCCTGAAAGGACAGGGAGGTACTCTCTACTCGGGGTTGTTGTGTTATCGACCCCCTGCTAGTACTTTTTCAGCAGTACCTGAGCTAATCGATACCATCTATGATCTTTTTAATACCCATGCCAGGATTCTGATTTTGGGAGACTTCAATTTACGGCCAGATGGGTCTACAAGGTCTGCTTTCTCGGACCTAGTTCAGGCCTGCAGCAACATTCATCTGCAGCAGTTGGTGTCCTCACAGACTCACATCAAGGACCATATTCTCGATTTGATCTTTGCAGATGCCAGCCAGGTTTCTGTTCGAGATATCCTCCCCCAGTGTTGGACGGACCATGCCCTAGTCCATTTTTCCATCGCACGCCCTATGGAGACATCTAGGAGTGGGAGCACTGGTATTATGACCAAGATTGGTAGGCAGTGGTCGAGGCTACTGAAACAATCTTGCCTGCCGTCTCTGCTGGGAGGGGGTATCCTTCTAGGAGATAGTGTGGATGAGAGCTATGAGTCTCTCAGCCGGAAAATCCTAGACTCTCTGGAAGTATTGGCTCCCCTGCGGAAAATTAGGGATAGGTCCAAAATCGCTATGCCTTGGTTTACAGCTGAGTTGTTACAGCTGAAACTTCGAAGCAGGCGGGCAGAGCGGACCTGGAGAAAACAGTACCTCGAACCGGATAAAGTCCTCTTTAAACAGGCACTGACGGACTATAAGACGCAGATTAAGGGTGCCAAAGCGAGATTTCTCGAGGAGTCGCTACTACAAGCAGTGAATAAATCACAGACCTTATTTAAGATCTTTAAAAACCTTTCTCGACCAGTCTGTGCTGCTAATGACATCCCAGCCTCTCAGGCTCTGTGCGACTCCCTGGCGCAGGCCTTTGAAGAAAAGATCGCTCTGATTTTGAGCAAGCTTGCTTTGTTGACCACGCCTGCCATTCATCCTGTGCCTGTTCCTGTGTCGATGACTGATTCAGAGACCGTAGAGGTAGATGGCAGACAGGTACGGTTGGACAGCTTTCCACCACCGTCCTTTGAGGATTTCTGTTCTTTGGCCAACAGTGTATCCTCTGGCTCCCCCCGGGACCCATTGCCACATAAATATTGGAAATTGTTCCAAGCGGAGCTTTTTCCTCGGCTGTATGCTATCTGCTGTCAGTCCCTTACCACGGCTCGAGTTCCGGATAGTTGGAAACTCGCGGTGGTCTCCCCATTGCTGAAGAAAGAAACACTGGATCCCACCTGTCCAGCGAACTATAGACCCATTTCGCTGCTCCCTTTTCCCATTAAGATTCTGGAGAAACTGGTCACTAAACATCTGTCCGGTTTCATGGAGACTAACATCTGTCTGGACGTGACCCAGTTTGGGTTCAGACCAGCTCACGGTACTGAGTCCGCCTTGGTGACCGTCCTGGACGATCTTCGTTCGCGAGTCGACATTGGACGGGCAGTCTTTTTAGTGCTGCTCGACATGTCGGCCGCGTTCGATACGGTCAACCACGCCATCCTGGTCAGTAGACTTGAGGAAATTGGAGTGACGGGTTTGGCCCGTGAGTGGCTTGTCTCTTATGTGGGGGGCAGACGTCAGGTGGTAGCCTTGCCACCGTTTCAGTCTGACATCAAGGTGGTTGGGCAGGGTGTTCCTCAAGGGTCTGCCATCAGCCCCATTCTGTTTAATCTTTATCTTCGGCCCCTGGTGAGCTTGATTAAATCATTTGGCATTGCGTTCACTAACTACACTGATGACACGCAGCTTATTTTTTCTATCGAGGGTAAGGACGCGGTGCCTCTGGAGACCTTCCATCGTTGCATGGCAGCAACTGCAGATTGGTTGAGGCAAAACTCCCTGCAATTCAATAGCTCCAAAACAGAGGTACTGCATTGCTCGATGGATCGTGTCCCCCGTCCGCTGCCATTTGATTTCTGGCCCACCTCCTCCCAGGATGCTCCTTCGGCAGCAGGTTCCGTCCGGAACCTGGGTGTGATGTTCGGGCCCAATCTTCAGCTAGACGTATTTGTAAACAAGACTGTGGCCACTTGTATGGCGCTGCTCCGTATGCTATGGAAAATACTTCCGTTGCTACCGGTCCATGCTCGGCCAGAGGTGGTGCGTGGCATTATATTGAGCAGGTTGGACTATTGCAACGCATTGCTGTTAGGAGCACCGGCCAATTGGTGGGTAAACTGCAACGAGTGCAGAATATGGCTGCTAAGTTGGCCCTTTCTCGGCGGCGTTCTGATTCTTCCACTACGGCGCTGGCGGACCTTCATTGGTTGCCTACCTCGCAGCGGATTGTTTTTAAAGCACTGTGTTTGGTGTTTAAGGCGATTCATGGGCAAGGCCCTGTCCCGCTGCAGGAAATGTTCGCGTGGTATGTACCCGCACGTTCTCTTCGATCATCGTCAGCCTATCTACTGGTGGTTCCGAAGGTTTTGAGGGCCCGGATGGGCGGACGGTCCTTTAGATTTGTGGGAGCTAAATGTTGGAACTCCCTACCTTTGTTGCTGAGAAGTATGGGGGATCTTTCCTCCTTTAGGAAAGGATTAAAAACTCATCTTTTTCCTAGGTCAGGTTAATTTGTCTGGATATTGTAACATCGCGTGTTGTTGGTAAAAAGTCAAAGTGCCAGGATACCCTTTGGGTGACAGTTTTTTGCGCTATATAAATACGCGATACAATACAATACAATACAATACATTACGAAAAATTGAAACACATTACATGACTACATTCATGGAAGTTAGCACTAGCATCCAATTTGGTCGCCATCTTGAAATGTATACCTGAGTGTACATATAATAAGACGCAATGCCAAAAGTCAAAAGATGCGTGCCACATAGTGTGTAAAATAACTAAAAAGAATCATGCACACTGTCCGTTCCCTCTAAATGTGGGATAGTGGTATTAGACCTATACAAATACATAGGTACAATGCCTTGGTCTTGGCTAAAGCAGAGACTCACAATCATGACTAATAAAGTCTCATATCTTGCTTTGAAGTACAGTGCATAGTGCATTATACCACAAGACAGCCTGTTCAAAGACAATAAATACTTTCCCCAAGTGCAAAAAAGGGTAACGTGGTATGTTCATGTAAAACGAGGAATCAGAGTGTACAAAGTAACAACATGAAAAACGTGGTGCACTTGGATGTGCAGGTGATGACAAAGAAAATAGAAAAATAAGAGAATAGCAAAAGAAAATTTCTGAGCTATGGTGACCGGAACATCAGGAGAATGATGCCACAAAGAAAAGGTTAGGGACCCAAGTAGAAATACCAGTTCCATCCAGTTGGTCCTATCCTTCCCTCCTGTAAAAGGAGAAAGATAGAAAGTTAAAATCATAAAACACAAGATTACTTCATCATATAAAGCAATTTCATGTGTACAATCCTGGAAAAACATGTACTCTATACATTTGAACAACCAATATCGCACACAATTGATCAGAAACTATTTCTAATGCAAATGTATGGCAATTTCTTCATCAATTTTATGTCCTCTCAGAAAACATGTTCCTAATTCGATGATATACCTGGATTCTCGCTTCCTCAATTGAAGTTCTAGATTACCTCCTCTGTTGCGGATTTCTATTTGCTTAAGGATGAAAAATTGCAGTATAGCACGGTCTGAGTAATGGTGTGACTCAAAATGTCTGGCTATGAGGTGACGTTTATCCCTGTTGGTAATGGCCCTCATGTGCTACAGAACACGCTTTTTGTCCATGTGTGTGGTACTCCCCATATAGCGGAGATTGCATTGACACTCTAGACACTAGTTTTGAGGAACTCCCTCCGCATGCGGCTGCCACGCCATGCTTTGCAGTGTCCACAAGGGAAGAAGCCTTGCAGGTTGATGCCTCTATCCTCACTGGTGGTGGTGTCGTTGTGCACCAAAATGACTCTCATGCTGCCTCCCTTTCTATAGGTAATGCGTGATCTATCTGGAATCATAGTGCCTATGATGGGATCTTTCCTCAGCATGTCCCAGTTCCTGATTAAGATTTTCTGAATTTCCTTGGAGCAACCATTGTAGGTAAGAATGACCCTAGTGACATCTTCCGGGTCATTGTTGTCTCCTATGCTTTCTTTGTAAGCCTGGGCAAAGCACTACGCTACGCTCGCGTAGTTTGCGAAGTTCGCGCTACTTCGCACTACGCGAACTGCACGTAGCACAGTGCGAACACGCGTAGCGTAGTGTTGCGTAGTGCTGCGGTCATTTTTTGCTTGCTCACGGTCCTCAGCGTCAAGTTGGCGACCGCGAGCAAGCAAAATGACATCCCGGCGAGACTTTTTCCTTGTTCCCGATCAGCAACATCAAGTTGGCGATCGCGAGCATGGAAAATAAACCTCCCGGCGAGATTCCCAACGCGAGGAGGTCAGGTTTCTCATTGCGAGGGGTCGCGTGTGCTCGCGACCGCTCGCGATGAGAAACTACCAGTTCGCGTTGAGAAAGCTGCCGCTCGAGTAAAAATCTACTCGAGCAGCAGAAAACTACAGCTCGCACTGTGCAAGATGCCATTTTCAATGATTGCACAGTGCCGGTTGCTTGTCCGCACTGTTCAATCATTGAAAACAACATCTTGCACAGTGCGCACATGTTACTACGCAGTTCGCGAAGTGCTACGCGTAGCTCGCGTAGTGCGAACTTCACTTTGCATAGCTTCGCGAAGTGCTACTTCGCGAACTACGCCCACCCTTATTTCTTTGTTCTCTAGGATGGTGGCTCTACTCACTGCTTTAACCTTTTCAACTGCCCTGCGGAGGACCCACCTGGGATACCCTCTCTCAGCAAATCTCATGAGCATGATGTCTTGTTTGATTAAAAAGGATTCCTCAGTGCTGCAATTCCGCTTTGACCTAAGGAGTTCCCCATAGGGGATACTGCATTAGAGCCTGTCAGGATGGCTGCTCATGGCATAGAACAGAGTGTTCCCAGTCGTGGCTTTCCTAAACAGACTTGTGTGTATGGCATGGTTTTTTATTTCCACCTTGATATCCAGGAATTCAACTGCTTTGTCACTGATATTGCTAGTAAGTACCAGATTGCACTTGTTGTTATTCAATCTCTGTATAAAATCAGTGGCTTCAGCAGGTGTCCCCCTCCATATCAGGAAGAGGTCATCTATGTACCTCAGCCATAAGATGACCCTGCCAAATTCGTTCCCGAACTCAGTGTCTTTTCTTAACTCCTCTTCCAGGCCCCTAGGAACACGTTCGCAAAACTGGGAGCGAAGCATATTCCCATGGTGGTACCGAAAGTGTGTCTATATATTTCTCGAATAAAGAGAAAAAAAATGTTGCTGAGACAGAACCTGATCATGGCAATGATCATATCTGTATGTTCCAGATGTTTGATGGGTCTTTTAGAAAGATATTTTTTGCAGGCCGAAATGCCAAATTCATGCTCTATGATCATGTGTAGTGAGCCTATGTCCTTCGTGATTAACAGGAAATCATCTTGCCATTCTACCCCTTGGATTTTAATAAGAAAATCCTTGGTGTCCTTCACATAGGTCGGTAGGAGAACTACTTGATCTTTCAGAAAGTGATCAACATATCTTGATACATTCTCTAATGCACTACCACTGGAAGACACTATGGCCCGACCTGGTGGATTGACTAGATCTTTATGTATTTTTGTAAGGAGATATAGGACTGGGAGTTTGGGAAAGTCTTTCCTAAGGAAACAATATTCTTCTTATTCTAGTAGGCCTTTGTCCCTCCAATCTGTTAGATTATTCCAGATGCCTAAAATGCTCTTGGTGTACTCGTTTCTGTTGGTAAGGGCATAAAACAGAGGGTCTCTTAGTTGACGGGTGGCTTCTTCTATGTACATATCGCTACTCATGATAACTAACCACATTGCCCCCTTGTCTGCAGGCCTTACAAAAATGGAACTATCAGTGGCAATACTGGTAATGGCATTCTTCTGTGCAACTGTGAGATTGTACGGAAATGGAGCTGATTTTTTCAACCATACTCTTTGTTTAAATTTTAACAATTGATCGGATACAATGTCATGGAAAGTATCAATATTATCGTGCAACATGTTGGGTAAAAAAGTAGATTTAGGTTTCAATTTGGTAATTGCCGCTTTGTCATAACTGATTTCAAACTCTCTCAGTGTCTGCTACATGTCGTGATTGTCAATAGTCCCTCCACTGCCCAGTTCAGATAATGTCATGAGGGTATCGATATCACGAATATTAAGTTCTTCATTGGGGGTCAGGTTGGAACACGGTTCTCTACTGGTATTGGGTTTTAGTTTGTGCCATTTTTTCAGTTTGAGTTTGCGGCAGAATTTGAAGAGGTCAATACGAGCATTGACATAGTTGAGAGATTCTGTAGGGCAGAAAGAAAGACCTAGGCACAATGTTCTCATTTCAAGGTCACTAAGGAGTTTGGTAGTGAGATTCACAATGGTGCGATTTACCTCTGCGTCATCCATTACAAAGCTGTGGTTGAGCGAGTTGCAATGGTTTCCATCCACCCTCTGAAGTTCCCTATTCTTCTGCTTGTCTCGCCTTCTCCTTTTTCGAAAGTGCCTCGGCATTTTTCTCTTCCCCTTCTCCAGGAATTCGTATTTCTGTTCTTTGGTTTTGGTCTTGTGCAAAAAAAGAAGTAGAGAACTCTGAGAAGTTCTCAAGTTTAGGTGGAAAGCAGCTCCAGTGTAGAGCACTCTCAACAGCAGTGACACTAAATTTGCTCACCTCGAATGTCTGATTTTCTATCAGAGTCTTTAAGTGTAGGATTAGCACAGTGCCATCCATGCCGAGATAGAAAGGGGCAAAGGGGGATATGTGCAGGAAAGTGGCGGAGAGAGGCTTTAGCCTTTCTAGCTTAACCCCTCTCTCCGCCACTTCTGATACTTAAAGCTGCACCATATGTACAAGAATGTGGTGCAGTCTTACGTTCCCCCCTGCAATGATGCTAAGTTTAGCTTCTTAGCGCCAATGCAGGCACCCTTACACCATAGTGCAAGGGTGTCTGTGGGCAGAGGGGGATTGTTAATGTGTGGGAAGTTGTCCCTTCCTGCACATAAAAAATCTTAAAAGGCCATTCTGTTACTCACATGTGTGCTGCTTCATGCAGCACACATGAAAGTCAGAAATGGCATTCTGTTTTAAAGGTTTGTTTATGTACAGGAAGGGACACCTTCCTGTGCATAAAAATCCATGGCATTTTGCTTTTTCCATGTGTGTTGCACAAGGCAGCACACATGGAAAAAGCAAAAACTAGGAGAAATAATGCATTTCTCCTTGTTTCGCCAACTTTTTGGGCGCTGCCTCCAATGTACGCCACCCTTGTACATAGGGGGCAGTATCAAATGAATGGGTGTTGTGGTGGAATGCCCACGGCAACAGCCACTGCCCACCCCTTCCATGCTAACGATAGCATGAAGGGGGCCTTATTTACAAGGCAGCGTTAAGCCACTTTAAGTGGCTTAACGCCTCCTTATAAATAAGACGCAGCCCCTATCACCACCACAACGTCGATAGAAGTGGCGTTGTGGTGGCGATGGGGGCTTGTACATATGCCCCAAAGTCTTTTGCCATTTCTAAAGCAAAGTCTTTAAACATAGGATTAGCACATGCTATCCATGCCAAGCTGTAAAATGGTCAGAGCCTTTTAGAACTCCAGGCACAGTATTACAGCTTTGAATTGGGAAATGCCATCCAAGCCAACGTGAAATGAATAAAAGCAACCCCTGACATGTGTTTTGCTCTCATTAGAGCTCTTCAGAGAGGTATAGCTTTGTCCAGACACAAGGGAGCACCCAGTATAAGTCAAAACAAAACCTTTTCAGGTATAGAGTGACACATTAATTATGCAAAAGAAGACGCAGAGAACTCTGGGTAGTTCTCAAGTTTAGGTGAAAAGCAGCTCCAGTGTAGAGCAGTCTCAACACCAGTGACACTCTAAATTTGCTCACCTCAAATGTCTGCTTTTCTATCAAAGTCTTTAAGGGTAGGATTAGCACAGTTCCATCCTCGCCAAGATAAAAAAGGAACAAAGTATTTTGCCATTTCTACAGCAAAGTCTTTAAGCATAGGAATAGCACAGTGCTATCCATGCCGAGCTGTAAAATGGCCAAAGCCTTTTAGCACTCCAGGCACAGTATTACAGCTTTGGATTGGTAAAATAGGTAGGGGTGGGCGGAATTTGCGAAATTCACTTTTGCAAATTATCGCGAAAACGTTAAAAATCTCTGCAAACACGCGGAAATATCGCGAAGATGCGGACATTTTTTTCCCGCCCGTTCGCGGTATTTTCTGCGTGGTCGCAGCTCGCCAACTTACGGTTGCTCGCGGGCGCGGCCATCTTGTTTTCACTTGTCTTGCGGTGCATGATCGCGAGAAGAAAGACGTGATCGCGTGACGAATGACGTTACTGCGGGTGCGAACTGTCGCGAGACAGCACAAATGGCTACCAATAATCCAACATCTCGTGGCGAACGCGACCGGATCGAGAAAACTTGTCAGCGAACGCGGGGATTCAGGTAAGGCGATAGCACGCAAGCGAGAATGTATTATTTTACAGCGCGAGCAAGCAAAACATTTTCCGGTAAAATGCGGATTGTGGAAATTTTTACATTTTCGCGCTCTCCGCGGAACGCGAAAATGTCAAATTATCGCAATTTCCAAGAGCGGAACAGAATTTTAGCCCAGGCCTAAAAATAGCATCCAAGCCAACCTGAAACGTATAAAAGCAATCTCTGACACTTGTTTCACTCTCGTTAGAGTTCTTCAGAGAGTCACTGGCGGTCACCAGTAGGTAGTTATAGTTAGGACCTAGTTTCCATAGGAAATGTATTTTTGTTTTGCCAATAACTATAGCACCGTTTGACGAATCTTCCTGAGATTTTCGAAACTAATACGACATTCACTTCAGCAGCTATCTTGAAAGTTTGAGGGTGATCCATTAAGCGGGTGCCAAGAACTAAGGGGTGCTTAAAAGTGCATTTTCCACACACTGCTGAATGTAAATACACCAAATTTAGCAGGAAGGCAGATGTTGGTTCAGGGATGTGAATTTGTGTGAACTGGTGTAAATCCATTGAGTAGTTACAGAGAAATGTAAAGAAATTCCGAGTTGTATATATCGGGGCGCGGTGGATCCGCGACTCCTTCCGATCTCGTTCTGACATCAAATTGGCTGCCAACACTTCAAACCAGTAAATGTTGGCAGCCATCTTGTGACTTGGTAGAACTGAGGCACAAAAAAAAATTTAAAAAAGAAAAGGGGGCAGGGTAGAATACCCTGACCTCCTAGGGCCACAAAAGTATTTTTTTAAAAAAACATTTTGGCAGGTTTCGTATTGGATCCGTGACAGCTGAAATAAAACAAAATGAAGCACAGACTCCCAAACTTCACTTGAAATTTGGCTCCTGGATCGGACAGGTCCCGGTGGCATTGTGGAAATATAGGCGGGGCACAGGGGGCCCCCTTCCTCGGGCTGTTTAAGCTATTTAAAGCCACGCTAGGAGAACCGAGAGGTCCTTGAGGCTCCCCCGTGGTCTCTAACAATTTTGGGACCAGGGCACCCAAAATTTGGGCATGACCTGGGCGATAGGGTCCCGGGGCCAAGATACATCCAGGAGGAGGGCCACACTGCCCATCCACTTCTTTTTAATTTAAAAAAAAAAAAAGGTCAGACCCGAGGGTTGGGGTCTACAAGGCCAAAATTAATCCTCACCCAATAAAAAAAGGTGTGACCCTGGAGAATGAAGTCCCCAGGGTTGAAAATGACCTAGGAAAGGATTCCTCGCTGCCCCCACACGTAAAAAAAGAAATAATGGAAATTATTTTTTAAAAGCCGGCATCTCACAAGAAGCCCACCCCCTTTCTCAACCAATCTGCAAAGATGCCTAGAGTGGTGGAGAAAAGAGGCATGGCCTCTAACAACCTCTTATTAATCCAGTTGAGTTGTACTGGAGGTAACAGGAGATGTTGCCCTCCAAGAACCCTCAACAGTAAAGTGGGCTTCATCTCCCAACTAGCAGTGCACCAGAAGGCACGTTTGCAGAGTGGTGGAGAAAGCGGGCATGGCCTCCAAAGACATCGCAGCAATCCAGCTGTGTGGGACTTATTGGAGGTAACAGGAGGGGTGGTTGGCCACCAATGACCCTCAAGAGCCAAGGGGTCTTCATCCACCAACTAGTAGTGCCCCAGGAGGCGTGTTTGTAGAGTGGTGGTGAAAGGGGGTGTGGCCACTGAAAACCTATCAGCAATCCCACTGTGTGGGATTTACTGGAGGTAACAGGAGGGGTAGGTGGCCCCTAAGGAGATCCTTGGGGGCCAACTACTCCTTCTGTTACTTTCTCCCAGAGACCACCTAGGGCCACAAAAGTATTTTCCTATTTAATTTCCGGCAGGAGTCGCGAATCCAGGGCAACTCCCGCCAGAAAATTTTCCAAATGTTTTGTGGGCCCTGTGGGTCTCTGTGGAGTATTTCCACCATTCCCCCTTTTTGTTGTTTAATACTGAGTCACTGTGTACCGCACTTCACTATTATGCAGCCCCCAGGTGGGCCAGGGCCAGGATATTGGGCCCCCTGCCTGGGTATTACTGATGCCCTGGGGACCACCATCTCCCCGCAACTCTGATTATGGTATATTTGAAGGAGGCTGTGAGAAGCCGGCCTGGTATATGCTGTCCACTAGTTATAGTGGGCACCTTGCACCAGTCCAAACAACCCCTTATTGGTGATAGGTTAAAGACAACCTTTATTGAAAGCTATCCTAGTGGTAGTTATGGAGAGCAACCTTCAGGCTAAGTCTTGAAGGAATGTAAAGCAGCTTGTTTTACCATTCTATAATCTCTTGAATGGCTAAATGAAAGGCAACCACACCAGGTATATATGTAAAGTATATGTATTTATTTCTAAACACACCCTACTAGTCTCTTTATGAGGATAGAGGCCCAAACACATAATTACAGTAAAATAGCACAAATACACGTTAGGCCCTAGGGGCGAGCCAAACCATATACTAAAAAAGTGGTATAAGAACCACGACTTAACTAGACACAAGGCCTAGAGCCTGTAGAATCGCTGGGACCCCAATGACCCACCCAAGGGGACCCACGGGGGCCGTGTGCAGTGTGAAAACACAGCCGCGAGCTCCTGTTAGCTTCTATGGGGAAAGTGGCGGTTAGATTTTTAAAGATTAGGGACACTTAGAGATGAGCTAGGACCAAACCCTTTTGGACTTAGGAAGTTCTAGGGTCAATACCCATGGGAGCACTGGAGTACTCGAGTTACCTCACCCAGGGAAGCCGGGTGCATAGGTGTCAAAGGGTGAAGGGTCGCGTCATAGTTTTCAATGGGAACGGGCAATGAAGTGCTGCTGCTGGGAAGATGCGAAGTGTTCAAAGAGATCCAAGCCTGGATCGAAGTCGAGAAGAACCTGAAAGCAGAGGGGACAGAGTCTGGGTCAATAGCCAGTGACCAGGGTCACGATAGGCGAATGCCCACCGATGTCGGGTGATTTCAGGTGAAGAAGGTGAAGCTTGGCTCTTCAGCCACGAGGACCAGGAGGTGTGGAGGAAAACGAGGAGCTGTATTTGAGCTGTCCCATGAAGGATGTCGAGTGCTGCAGCATTGGTGCCCGGATTGGACACAACAAGCCTTGGCAACAGCAACCCATGCAGAAAGGAGAAAGATGCCTCGGTGCAGACCAGCAAGGTCTGAGGGGCTCACTACTTGGTGGGGAGTCAGGGCACGTCTGGAGTAATCAGGCAAGCCCAAGGAAAATCAAAGTTGCCTTCACAGGGACCCACCAGTTGACGGACCAGGGAGCGCGAAGGGACCTTGAGAGGAATCACAAAATGGTGGCCCACGGGTCACTCGGGGTAACTAGGCCTACAATCTTCAGTGGATTCTCTGCTCAAGGTGGGGGCTACAAGAAACCCCAAGCACGACTTCAAGAGACGTTGAGAAGTTAATACACTTACAAATGTGCACGGTAACCAGGAGTTCCGGTTCCACGCTACTCACAAGGGCTGCAGGTCTCAGCTTTGCTGGGGACTCGTGACGGCCTCTGGGAAGTAAGGAAATCCTCTTCCTGGGCTGCAGGTACCTTGGAGTCCGTCGGGAGCTTCAGAGATGCAGACCGGCAATTGCTTTGTTGGTGCCTGCCAAGCAGGGGAGTCACTCCTTGACCCCAAGGGAGATTTCTTCAGTCCTCTAATCTTGAGTAGAGCATCGAAGTTCTAGGATTCAGCTGCAGAGTTTTGTCCAGGGATATCTAAAGTCCTGTTGCCAGGGGTACCTTACTTATACCTAAGAAAGGGGTTGGACTACACCCATTTCCTTTGTCCAGTTTTGCACCAGAGCAGGGCCTGGAAGCCCCTGAACCGGTTTGAGCTGGACTATGCACAGGGACACCAAATATGCCCCGAGTGCAGGACTTCAAAGCACTCAGAGAGTGCTCCCACTCAGCCCCAATACACATCAACCTGTCTGGGAGGTTGTTACACCTCCCTGTAACAGGAAACCTATTCTCCAGGCCTCCCCTGCCGGAGTTTCTGTCAGCAGTAGGAGGCCAGACGTGTGTCTGTGGCTGCAGCATCCATTTTGTGATGCCAGGGCTCTTTTAAGTTGGTACTGGGTATACCGGTGTGTCATGTCCCTCCCTCTAGAAGGGTGGGATCATATTCTCACATCAGTCATTGATGTGGGGGTATGATTTCAAGGTGTTTGACACCAAACATGACATGTTTCCGTGCAGCCAGTCCAAAGTTAGCATTAACCGTTTTAGTTATAACCTAAGAGTATATGGTCAGGCTGCACTACTGACAACCCCGGAGGATACATTCCGAAGGCTGCAGAGGGGCTCAGCTTATGCCTGCGCACTCTCTCACATATAACCAAGCACCCTGCCTTCAGGATTGATAAGGCCTGCCATAGGGGTGACTGATAGGTTTCTATGTGCAGTGATAGATGAGATATAGTGAACCTATATCTCAGTAAGGAGTGCATGCACCACCTTACCCAGGCTGTAGTAGCAGACCTGTGGTGTCATTTTGGAGGGCTTTCCAGGGTTGGCATAATACATGCTTCAGCCCCTGGTAGGCCTCTGGGGTACCTATGCCCTGGGTACATAGTATACGATATATACTAGGGACTTATAAGGGCACCTCAGAATCCAATCTGTGATGTACCTAAGGTACATGGAATCACTTTAGAGAGGAAGCAGCTGGGCCGGGGTCCTGAATAGCAGGGCCCCAGCCAGACTAAAGTCAAACAACAGTGTTACAGCAGCAAAAAGTGGGGGTATCCATGTGAAGCAGATCCTACTCTCCTATAGAGGCTATAAGGCTGCCCTGGGGCCCACCACCTCCCTGGGGCTTATTTTTTTTAAAATTGGGAGCTTCTTGGCCCCCTCCAACCATGGGAACAGCCACCTCCCTGGGGCTTTAAATTTAAATTGCAGGGGGGCCGTTTCTTTCGAACCCCCCCCCCCCCCGCAGGCTCGGGGACCGCAACCTCACCAGGGGCTTTAGTCAAAGACAATCCCGCAGCCCGTGGACCACCACCTCCCTGGGGCAAAATTGAAGCAATGAGGGGGCCGCGCAGCCCCACTCCTGGAGCCAATAATGACACTGGGGTCCACCAGGGGCCAGCTCATGCAAATTTCAGGGCTGCTCATCCCCGGGACATTGCAGCTTGCTGAAAGCTGAGCAGAATTGCTTTTGGACAGAGGGAGCTGCATGTTCAGCAGCTCCCCCTGTCTAAAAGCAATGCCAGGAGCTAGCAGAGACCACGGGGGCCTTCTGACTCCCCGCCCCCACAGTCCCCAACAAAGTGTCTGGGTGTCCTGGGTGGAAAGGATGGGGTTCCCGGGATCAAAATTGGCCCAGGAGGAAGGCTACGTTGCCCCCCCTTTAAAAAAAAAAGAAAGAGGTAGGCCCGGAGGAAACATGTGTTGCCTGAATATGTGATTCTTCAATTAAAAATCCTACTGAATAGAAGAATCAAAAAAAGAGATAAAAGTGAAGAAAGAAGAAACAGAACAAAGACATTTGATGCACTTTTTGAAAACTTCAGATTTCTTTAATAATTTGGAACACAAACAATATATTGTATATCATCTGAGCTCTGCCCTTTCTCCTTTATGAGAAAACATGGTTTAATGGGTTAGGGGATCCACATTTATTAAGGACCAACTGATTATACCCATTTTTCAAGGACCAGCACCTCCCGGGTTATTCATCCCTGATTTCCTGATCCCTCCTCGTATTTTATTTGTCTGCTGCTTTCAACACCATCATTAAGCCTGGGCAAAGCACTACGCTACGCTCGCGTAGTTTGCGAAGTTCGCGCTACTTCGCACTACGCGAATTGCACGTAGCACAGTGCGAACACACGTAGCGTAGTGTTGCGTAGTGCTGCGGTCATTTTTTGCTTGCTCGCGGTCCTCAACGTAAAGTTGGCGACCGCGAGCAAGCAAAATGACATCCCGGCGAGACTTTTTCCTTGTTCGCGATCAGCAACATCAAGTTGGCGATCGCGAGCATGGAAAATAAACCTCCCGGTGAGATTCCCAAAGCGAGGAGGTCAGGTTTCTCATTGCGAGTGGTCGCATATGCACGCGACCGCTCGCGATGAGAAACTACCAGTTCGCGTTGAGAAAGCTGCCGCTCGAGTAAAAATCTACATGAGCAGCAGAAAACTACAGCTCGCACTGTGCAAGATGCCAATTTCAATGATTGCACAGTGCCGGTTGCTTGTCCGCACTGTGCAATCATTGAAAACGACATCTGGCACAGTGCGAACAAGGTACCACGCAGTTCGCGAAGTGCTACGCGTAGCTCGCGTAGTGCGAAGTGGACTTTGCGTAGCTTCGCGAAGTGCTACTTCGCGAACTACGCCCAGGGTTGACCATCATCCACCATCTCCTTAGCCAATGATTATTCATCACTAGGTGCTGAGGCAAGGTCCTGTGTAGAATTAACTAATTTCTGTTAGATAGAAAGGAAGTTGAGGTGCTTCATCACCATGCCAACTGAAATTGGGAGTTTCACATGAAACCACTATAGGACTTCTGTGATCCTTTGGTGCAGAACATTACATGTGCACAGATGACACACAATTGGTGTTTTTGTTTGATTGTCTCACCCCGCACTGTGGAGCATTGGTGGAAGTCTGCATATTTTCTGAAACTGATTTATATAAACGCAGGGGTTGCCCCAATAAACAATACATATTCCATCGAGAGCAACATTGAATGCCCCCTTTTCCTTGAAGCCAATGACAACTAAGCAATGTTTACACCAGCTAAACATTGTAGAAACGTAATTGTTTTTTTCATGGCCATCGATACACCAAAATGCCAGTAGTAGGGGAAGTGACATCTTCTACCCTTGGACCTTAATGAGATAACTGACTTCGCTGAAGTTAAAAAAATGCATGATGTATGTAGCAACACAAAACAGACAAATGGTTCTTTCAAATAACACCTATACTGTAGTGCTGACTTGATAGTTGAAAGTTCAGTGGCATAAATAATACTTGCCTGGGATTGTAGTGAGCGAGTGGAGCGAGGAAATCAGACCTCTTCTAGGAGGTTTCACTCCCTAGAAACTTTTTGAAAGAAATGTCTCTACTAGTGCATTTTAAAGCACAATTTTCACATACATTTGCTAAAATACCATAGGCTTTGAAAGAACATTCCTTAACTAATCAACTCCTTTCATGATGTGCCAAGATACTGAAATCTAGCATTCTCCAGGAGTTGCTCCCATTTTTCAAAATGTGTCAAAAATGACCTTCATTGGGCCAGGGCACGCATTCTGTCATGGGTTGCCTATATGCTATGGGTACCCCCAATATGCCAGTGTTAGAATGGTGCCATTTATGCTTTCCATGTGCCACATGTGCCCTTATTTTAAAAACTACCTCTATATGCCAGTGCCTGAATTCTGTCTTGGTTGCCAACCTCCCATATGTCACAAATTACCTCCAATGTGATAGTACCAGCATTTTGTCATGGGTGCCCCATGACAATAATTTCCTCAAGTATGCAAGCATTTTTCACTGGTACCCCATATGCACCTCTGGAATACCTCTGGAATGCCAGGACCCGCAGTTTCCTATGGGTGCCCATGATGCCAATAATTACTGCCAGTGACAACAATTTGTCACAGGTTTCTGTCATGTTAAGAATTGCCTCAAGTATGCTAGTGCTAATATTTTGCCATGCATGTTTCTGTAAGACAAGAATTACCTTTAGTATGCCAGGCCAATGACAGACTCACAAGCACAAAACCACATTCTCACTCACTCAATCACTCACTCGCACTCTGAAACACTCTCTTACACAAATTCTTATTTTTTCTCACACGTTCTCAATCACTACCTGTCATAGACTCTCACTCATTTTCACTACACACATTCTTACACAGACACACATACTCACAAACAGACACACATGCTCACACATACACTCTTTCTCACATAAACACTCCCAAGCACACACAGGCTCATTTCAAAGCATTTTTTTACTTACCTCAGCTGGCACCAAAGGTAGTATTCCAGCTAATGGTGCTCCCTTTTTTATTACACTAATAGTAAATAATACAACATTGTTCTCCACTAGTAAAATGAAAAATTAACAGAAACATGCACTGTGCAGCCACACCCTGTGGTTTTGGACTGCTTTTGCCACTTCTGAGGCAAGGGGACGGAAAGTAGGGGTGGGCGGAATTTGCGGAATTAACCTCCGCAAATTATCGCGAGAATGCAGAAAATCTCCGCAAACACGCCGGAAATATCGCGAAGATGCGGAAGTTTTTTTGCCGCCTGTTCGCGGTATTTTTTGCGTGTTCGCGGGTCGCCAACTTACCCATGCGGTCGCTCACGGGCGCGGCCATCTTGTTTTCACTTGTCCCGCCCTCTGGCGTTGTTTACTTCCTGTTCCGGGTCGCGCAATGCATGTTCGCGGTCGATATTTCCTGTTCGCGATCGCTTTTACTTGATCGCGTTGCTTTTTGCTTGCTCAGGGAGAAAATATCGCGCGAACTTGCGCACGTGGTCGCAACGGGCGCGGCCATCTTGTTTTCCACTCTATTGCATGGTTCTGGGGCCTGATTTTCAATCCTCCCTAAATCTTTTCAATCCTTTGTTTATAGCCACTTTTTTTGGATCTTTATTACTTATTATTTCTCTAACTATTTTCCTGCCTCTATATTTTTGGTTTTTGTGTACTTTTTTTTTGTTTTTTAGCTACTTTTTCTCTTTGTATTGCCCGCTATTTATTTCCTTTACTCCTTTATTTATTTTACCTTTTCTTTCCCGCCCCGTCCCCAGAACCATGTCCAAGGGCAGGGCTGTTCGCCGGCGCAGCCAGAGCCGCGACCGCCTTCCTTGCGGAAGGCGGCGCCCACAAGGGGTGCATGCACAGGCCTTATTTGGGGAGGCGGAGTTGGCTGCACTAATTTTCTTTGTGCAGCGCCACCTCCCCTCAACCCTGGCAGCAGGTGGCAGGCCTGGGTCCGGGTACGGCCTCCGGGAGCGTCGGCAGCGGTGGGGGAAGGTGCGCCGGGCAGTGTCGCGCATCTCTGGGGTCCGGCGCACCCAGGCACAGCTGACGCACCGGTGGTCTGACATCCTGGACCGTGAGCAGGACCTGCTGGACCTGCTAGGAGTGGAGGTCCCGGGGCTTGGTGAGTACCTATTTAATTATTACAACTTTGTGTCTGTTCTTCTGCTCTATATTATATATTGCGAATATCTTTTTTTCCTTCCAACCAGCTAGAATGTTGCTGCTTGCAATACATTCCAGGTTAATAACGTTTAAAAGTCTTCTGTGATTATGACACAGGTGCTCTTCTGCGCTACTACTAATCTTACTTGTTTGCAGCTTTCCGTTTGCGCTTGCTTAGCGTGATTCTTTACGAGTTTATTTTAGAGAAATTAAGTTACGTAATGCTACAGTGACTCACGTCCACTCCTTACTTTGTCCTGTCACTAATAGATAGGGGCGGATTGATACATAGGTTTAGGTACTTTGTATGAGCTTCTAATTGGTTAGTGGTATGCGTGATGCCCCCCTCACTCAGTTACGTGACGTGCTGCTAGTACGCCAGTCTTTAGAACCTTTCTAGTTTGTTCAATGAGTGGAGGTAGGCTTTGCAGTTACTTAGCAGTAGCAGATCAGCATCAATCAAACCAAAATTTGGTGTATACAAAAAATGTAGTCATGTTCATGTGTCCTCCATGATTGGATCATACACATTGTTGAGGAATACAGTCGAAATGCATACTTAATGTACAATTGGCATGCCTGGAATAGGTGGGCTAGGTTGGGTGGTACGTTGTACTAATTCTTAGGCTTACTTGTAACTTAGTTTTCTGGAATCAGAATGGAAGAATGGATTACTGTTGATAAATAGTAACTTAAGTAGTCGAACTGCGAATCCCCCGATATTACATGTTGACCAGATGAGATCGGTCAATGTAGTTATTGCAATTGTTTACATAAGTGTTTTTTGACCGTTGTTGAAAAATATTGTATTTGCTTAAGTTGACACCATCCATCAATGTTTGTCTCTTTCTTATATCTTTCCTGTTCATCAGCACCCAGGGGCAGACGGGCAGGGACTGGGCAGTCGGCGGGACAGGAACACCACGAGGAGGACACCGCTGAGGGCTCCTCTGCTGGCCCCAGTAAGTCTTCTTGTTTTTAATAATATTTCTTATTCCATAACTTTTACTGCCCCATTTCTCCCGAACTATAGTGTGTTTCCAAATGCTATTCTTTTACCACCAATTATCCTTCGATCTGTACGGTTTCAAAAAGCTTATCCCTGCCTCCGCTATGATGACTGAGTACTACTACATACTATCAGTCTGTCTGTCTGTACTGTAGTAGCTAGTCTTGCCCAGTTGGCCAGTGCCACTCTTTGTGAAAGGTTGTAATATAAAACTCATATTCACCAGTAGCTCATACAATCCGTTGGGTTGTTGTCTTGTACTACTTTTTACTCTTGTTGATGTTTAGGCTTTGAAAATTCACAGCAACAGCCCTACCAGATTTCTTAATATTTTGATATGATACCCTATAGGACATACAACTGTTGTAGGGATCTTGCACATACATTTGCACCAGAAAATAGGATGTTGGTGATGGTAGGTTGGACCTTCCTTGCACACCTCAATCAGAAATTCCGCACCCACCACAATTCCACTGCTTGACTATAGTACTGTCTTGTCATACCTATTAGGTCTCGGAACCCTCCCCCCAAGATAACCAACAAGTAGACAACCCAGAACATTAACACACGCAACCTCTGTCGTGGAAGCTATTCACATGCACACCCTTACTTTAATTTGCTCAATCGTGTAAGTTAGTCCACTCCACACCAAATACCACAAAGTCTATGTAAGTTTCAAATTTTTATTTCGATTTGAGAAGGTCTGTACACTGTTTTCTTAGCAGCACCAACCGGCAAATCAATAACATTAAAACAATATACATTGTTACACTTATACAGTTGGGAATTAAATCATGATAACTGAAGTGGTGGAAGGCAGCACCACCATCCCATAGCAATTTAGTTTATATACATTTATAAATGAAGATGTGAGTGAAGGGACCCCTCACCTCAGAAGAACCTAGTACTGGTAGTTGGTGCATCGTTCAGAAGCTCTGGTTCGTAGAAGCGAATCTTGCGTCTGTAATGCGAAAAAAGAAATGGTGTGCGTTAGTATATTGCAACTTGCAAGCATTTCTCAGCCGTGCCAAAAAGTGTAGCATCTATGGATAAGCAATATGGACTAACAGTAACAGTAGTACACCAGTTCTTCCTAAAAAAGTGGCTTGTTAATGTTTGTTGACCGCCTGTACGCAGCGCGTAGACTAGACAGTAGCAGTGTGAGGCAGGTCATGTGGGCTCAAAGGTGTCTTAAGAAGCTGCAAGGTAAAGGTAACGTCACATGTGCATGGCTAGGGCTAATCAAGCAAATGCTACAATGATCATATAACTTAGTGTCTACTCTACTACTACCTGATTTGTACTAGTGATTTATGTTAGTATTAACTCATTTTTCAACCTTGCTACTGATCAATAGGGGGGAGGTGTATATGTTGCCTAATAAATGTGTAATGTTTTCTAGGCGCACTACCGACCACCATTGCTGGGGCCAGCGAAGGCGACGCAGAGGGCGAGGATGCGGCAGTTGCAGATAGCAACGGAGGGGGAGTGGCAGCACCAGTGGCAGGCGGTGGTAAGTTAGATTCATAATCTTTAACTATTGTTGAACTTGACAGCACACTCACTGCAAAGGTGTACTGTATGTATATGTATACTGTAAAGTTGTGAATTAGGGCCCCATTAGGATGGTGGGCGTATTGCCCCCGCGGGGCTGGCTGGAATTCACTGCCGTCACAGCAGGGGCAAACCTCCCGCCATCCCTGTAGAAAATATTCAGACATGTCTAGGCAGAAAAGGGTTCAATATGGCGGTGGTGTCTCTCTCACCACACCGGCAGCCATATAATCTGCATTTTGGAATGCCTTTGCGTGGCAGCATTACCGTCCGCCACGGAAAGGCATGCACACATTGCAGAGTATGCTTGGGGGCCCCCATGGAGGGTACCTACCGATGCTATGGTACCCCCCCGACTTTCAAAGCAAAACGTGACAGGCTCCGTGCGAGGCCCGTCATGTTGTGCTTGGAAAAGCAGCACAACATTTTAGCATTGCTTTCAGCAAAGCCAACCAGAATTTAAATTTAAAATAACAGGGTGCGCCCGCCACTGTGCCGGGCGCATCATCCTAATTAATTGTCCCCACGGGACCCCCACCCTTTTTTAGCAGTCGGATGGCGGGCGGACAAAGTCCGCCCGCTATCCGATGTCGTAAGTAAGTATGAGTTCTTGGGGACGTTTGAAGAGTGAACTAGAAGACTAGAATTCCCTTTAATTGGTATAGGACTAGGAGCCAGAGTATTGAGTAACCAATGGCCTCATCTATCTGATTTCAACTCCGCTTTGAAAGTTTTATGGAGAAGAGCACCTGGTGCACTGTTCAACTAAAAAGTGTAAGACAGGTGGAAGGAAGAAGGACGGGCGACATTTAAAATGTTATGTACTACTGTGCTTTATTTTATAGTGCTACTCTACCATGCCACTATGTGTGTAAATAATTACCTTGTCCTACTGTTTTATTAAGACTATATTTTACAATTGTCTTGCTTTTTCTTTTTGATACACAGCTACTCCAAAAATCAACCGGAAGGAGTTGGCCGCCAAGGCACGGCGCCGGAAGCTGGAGGCAATCCAGCATGAATACCGGCGGCTGGTGGTCCTAGCCGAGGAGGAGGAGGAGACTGCAGCAGCAATTCAAGCCTCCTCCAGTGCCCCGGGCCCCAGCCACCGCCCTCCAGCGGTACGGCGCCACCGTCTGGCGGCTGCCCGCCGCCACCGTGCCATCTCCGGTGCCCCCCCCCACTGTGGCTGCAACTGCCGCGGCCTTAGACGCCGAGTCGCCCATTTAGAGGACCAGATTTGTGTCCTCCTCCAGTCCCGCCCCACCAGTTAGTCCCTGTCACTGCCCCTTTTTTAATTCCTGTTCGTTCTTCACTCGTTTGGGCGTTCTCTATTTCTATGGACAGTCGTTGGGGTTAGGGAGGTGGGTGGGTTAGCTTTTGTGGGTTTAGTTTATTTGTTAGGGTCAATTAAATATATTTTTCTATGTTACATGCAATGTTGTTAATGTTTTGTAGGTGGGGTAACTGTTTTACATCACACTGTTTCTTTGCTGGTGCATGGCCGCCCATAGCGTGTGTTTGATTTCAATAATTTGCTGACTGTATAAGACACAAACAGATAGATGCGACACACCTCACTCATTGACTGGTCCTACTATGCATTCTTTGGAGTGGTGTTTGAAACTGACATCATTGACAACATGTCCATTATTGATTCTGCCTCCCCCAAACTTCTCTCTTACCGGTGCTTGATGTTTATGTCCAACTGTGGCACAGCACTGGCTGCATGGTGAAGATGGTTTCCTTTTTCATACATGCCATGATTGGGGTGGTGGTGGTAGTATAGTAGTAGTAGTATACACTGGCAGGGTGGCAGCATTTCCCAAAAAAGAAAAGGAGATAGTCAATCGCCTTTGAGAGACTGTTAGAGGAGTAGTTGAATGAAGTACATCACAGAATTTACCGAGCAACAATTATATGCTCAAATATTTGACAAAAAAACTGAATGCTGGTTATTATGAGGATAGCCTACTAGACAGAGTTACAAACTATAGTTTTGTCGACTTGGCTATGCCTACAGTCTAACAGTTAGTGCTGTATATGAGGAATGACAACAAACAAATCCAATCAATGCCGGCAATTCATGCTGAGGTATATGTTCCTTTGTTAAATAAAATAACCTGTGAAATATCCTACTCATGGGTGGGCAAGCAGAAGAAGTTCATCGCTCTGCATTGAAATTGAAGTAGTGTTGCTTTCACCACATCCGCCCCAGCAAGTGTGTGATTAAGTATTGGTGTACATTTAATTTAGTTACACCTCGACAATAAGTCACACAGCCCGGGGGAAGAGGGTTAGGGTCCGTTGATTGGATGGGAAGGGGGATTTTGGGAAAGGTTTGACATAGAAAAACAGTATGCATACATAGACAAACAAACGACAATCATTGAAGACTACCATACCATATCCATTCCATATGTTAAGGTATAAAAAAGGAAATGCATGCATGATGAGACCCGGATTACATACACTTCTATTTCTTGTTCTGTTCCGGCCTTAATACTTTAACAGATAGCAAATAGAAATTTAAAATATTGGTAGTGAAGAATCGTAAACACAGAGCAAACGTAATGATGATTGATAACAACAACTCCAAGAACACACTGTTGTAAAGAATGTATACAAGATATTAATCAAATTATTTAAAAGAAGTGAAAAGTGGATACTGTTACTGTCTTATCCTGGTCAAAAATGTGGACTGGTTTTTTGCATCTCGGCATTCCTCTTGCTCCTCTCGTCCATCAATCTTGGGTGTGTCGCCTCACCACTCGCCACTGCCCGGCTGGAATAAAAAGGTGATATATTGGTAAGGTAATTAATATGCATTGTAATGTTTTACAAAGTTTTGGACAAGGCCCGGCCTGTAATTTTAGATTGAAAACCAAAGGGGATATTCAGAAAGAAAGTGAAAACAAATGCACAAGTGATGGTGTAGTGCAACAAGAACACTTTCCGAGGTGGCATGTATGCATATGCATCATCTCTACTGTAGTCTGTTTCCAGCATAGACCTTCAACAGTAACAGGAGAGATCAGGCCCACAGTGCTTACCATTAGCACATCCTACGTTAACACTTTAGAGTCCTTTTTTTTTTTCTCTCAAAGAGTTGGACAAACGCAAAGCACATTATCCATTCCAGACATAGCATTTTACAGTTAAAGTTAGTAAAATCAATGCACTGCAGTCATCCCACCGCTACACTCTATTCAACTTCTACACAGACATTTGGGTGTGCTGTGGTTGTGGTTCACGTGTTTACCTTTAGGCTTTTCCGTTTTATGCCACTCATGAAACATCCTCCTGACTTCATCATCAGCTCTGATACTTCTACTGACTGAAGATCGGCCTGCAGTACAAGTGTAATTTTTATAACTCAACAAGAGTAGAAATATAAATATTACTGACTTGAGTCATTCTTTATTGTGTACAGAAAGATAGATTAACACTAGTACACTTTGACATCACTTTGTGCACAACAAACAACGCAAACACAAAGACCAATAGCTCAGAGTCAGGTGTCCAATGCATGCCATTAATTATCATCATTTATTACCTGTTACTTCTCATCTTAAGTTAACGGGCCGTCTCTTTCGCCATCATCATGACGGACGGTGCTGTTAAGTCACAGTCATTTGCATTGCGCAGATTGAGTGAGTCCCCTTCCTGTATTGAATTAAAAGCAATGTATCACCAAGATGCAGGAGAGAAGTACACATTTCTTGTTTGCCAGAAGGGGAAAATTAGTAATTACTAGTGTGTTCTGTAGAAAGTTGATTAGTGGCAGTGCACAATTACATCAATTCATGTGCAACACACCACAAAATCTACATCATTCAGTCTGCTATTCTGCGGCCAATGCATGGCATCAATCATTACCTGTTGCATCTCATCTCGTTAACGCTGCAGGCCGTCTCTTTCGCCATCATCATGATGGACGGTGCTGTTACGTCACAGTCATTTGCATTGCGCAGATGTAGTGAGTCCCCTTCCTGTATTGAATTAAAAGCAATGTATCACCAAGATGCAGGAGAAGTACACATTTCTTGTTTGCCAGAAGAGGAAAATTAGTGTGTTCTGTAGAATGTTGATTAGTGGCAGTGCACAATTACATCAATTCATTCATGCGCAACACACACAACAAAATCTACATCACTCAGTCTGCTTTTCTGCGGACAATGCATGGCATCAATCATTACCTGTTGCATCTTATTTTCAGTTAATGGCCAGTCTCTCTCGGCTCTGAAGGAGGATAGCTATAGAAGTCATCAGATTCATGGTCCACTTGTTTTGGAAGGACGAGGAAAGTTTGAATTTGTTGTTACCATCATCCAATCATCATTCATGAGGGAAATGGAATTGACCAGGAGATGCAGTATGATCGAGCGGAGGAGCTGGATTCTGAGGACTGTAGTGTCAAATGGCAGACACCTGAAACTTGTATCTTAAATTAGAAGATTAGAAGACGGTGATAATGCATTGGTTGCGATTCACAAGTTTATAACCGGAACAACAGACACAAACAAAGGGGGAAAAAAGGGAGGAAGACAGTAAGTGCGAGCCTAATTGTCAGGGAAGTATAGCTCGTCCTCAAACTCTGGGGGATCTTCCAGTAGTAGGTAATCATCTGACACAATACTTCCGTCACCTGAGCCGCTGTCCTCATCTTCCTCTGTTGATTCATGCATTGTGTAATTCGGTGGTATGAAGTGCTGATTCATTTTGATCATTGTTAACCTCTCCACGTTTTTGGGAGATAGACTGGTCCTTCTCAAGGTTACAATGGAACCTGCAGCACTGAAAACACGTTCGGAAGAGACACTTGCGACAGGGCAAGCCAGATAGCTTATCGCCAGCCTGCTGAGCTGTGGCCATTCAGACCTTTTCCTATGCCAATACTGCACTGGGTTTTGATCAACGTACACCTCTGTTGGGTCGTCCACATAGGCCTGGACCATCCGCTCAATGTTCAGGGTTGCTGCTGGTAAGCTTTTGTGCTGTTTTTTCTGTGCATCAGCACTGTGCTTAAGGCCCATCTTTACATACCAATCTGATAATGATTGTACTCGGCAGAATGATCCAGTTATTGTTTTTGTAGTCGATGGTGATGGTGAGTGTTGCGATTGTGAGCCAACCGCACTGCCCTCAGCCGACGAAGTTGCACTTGATTCTGCATGGCCTGCTTCAGTATCAGTACTTGTTGTGGGTTGATGTGGCGGGCTTTTAATTAGCAGCCCTTCGTTTTCAAACTTGATGGCTGCTTCAGCTATACAACTTTTGTAGCGGGCAACATCAGTGTCGGAAAAAGAACGGAATAGTCCGAATTTTGCACGTGGATCCAGAATTGTGGCACAAATGTAATGTTCTTGTGACAAAATTTTATTTTGTATCCTTACATTTTCTGATAAGCGCCTGGATAAGCTCTCCACCAAGTCATGGGCTTGCCTTCTGTCCTCTACACCTTTGTAGGATTCAGACACATTATTCAGCTCATGCTATAGCATTTGCAACAATGGGATAGCTTGGCCCATTGTACAGTCCTCCTTGCTGACTTCACGTGTGAAGACCTCAAAAGGAGACAGCATCTCAGTGAGGCATTGAATTAGGGTCCATTGCTCCCTCTGAAGGGTCATGCCTTTAACACTAGCATCACTGCTTCTGTACCAGACATAATCATTGAGTGACCTGTGCTGTTCGTACAGACGATCAAGCATGTAATACGTTGAGTTCCAACGTGTTGCCACCTCCTGGATGAGTGCCTTGACTGGCACCCTACGCTCACGTTGGAGGATCCTCAGCTGCTTCCGAGCTTTAAAAGAATGGCTGAAATGAGTGCATATTCTTCGGCAGATGGACAGTAAATTGCTTACTATGGGTTCTTTTTTCAGAAAGTCTTGCACTATAATGTTTATGCAGTGTGCCAAACACGGAACCCTGAAATAGGAACCAAGTTCCATGGCCTTAAGTACATTACTGCCATTGTCTGTGGCAACAAAACCAATACCAAGCCCTCTGGGCTGCAGCCATTCCAAAACCTTGGTGCGAAACTCTTCTAAAATGTTTTCAGCCGTATGAGATTTCTCCATGGCGAACATGGCTACAGTTGCATGTTTCCGAGAACCTTCAAAAATCGCAGCTGTGTCAACAACACCTCGTGCAGATAGTTGATCTTTAACCCCCACAAAAGAGATCCAGTGTGCAGTGATACACATGTAATCTGTGGCTTGGCAACTGGTCCACATGTCTGTTGTCAGGTGGATATTGTGCACAGCACTCTTCTGCAAAGCTTGTCCAACCAATTCCAGCACATCATGATGTAGTGCCGAAACAGCAATTCTTGCGAAATAGGACCGGCTTGGAACTTTCCATTTCGGGCAGATGGCAGACACAAATTCAAGGAAACCCACCCCCTCCACAAATGAAAAAGGAAGAAGGTCCAGCGCTAACATTTTAGCCAGCTTCGCATTGTACAATCGTGCCGTTGGGTGGTTGCGTTGTAACTGCCCCTCCAACCTAAACATGCTGTCAATGGTAGGCTGGCTTACTTTCCTTAGTGGTGCCATTAACCCACTAAGGCTCAACGACACAGATTGTCTCATTGAGGTACTCGCCGGTCGCCTTGGTGTCTCACCCACACTCTGAGTATGGCTCTTACTGCGGTGCCACTCTGATGTTACTGAGGAGGATGTGGGCGTTACCACTGCAGTGACTGCACTACTGGAGACAAGGCTAGAAATGCCTCCCTGTTCTTCACCTGCCACCACAATAATATCGCTCCCTGATTCCTGACCAACTTCAAAGGGTTTAGTTTTCCTACTTTCTTTTAACTTAAGTAGGTGATCCTCCCACACAATAGTGTGGTGTATTCTGAGATGACTTGCTTGTCCTCCGGTACCATAGTTTGTACCAAGCTTACCACGCCGAACACCTTGCCGACAAATTGCGCATATAGCAACGTTCTCCTCCTTGGCGCTAACAGAAAAGAAGTCCCAAACTGGGGAGGAGAACTTTCTGGCACTGCTGGATGTGCCACTTTCAACACCAGATGAAATTGAGGGGGTGCTTGAAAATATGTGACCCTGTCCACCTACACTGTGACTTTTACTACCACTTCCTACTGAGGTGGTTGAGCTGGATGTAGGTCCCTGCCGGGCCTTGGAAAATATGGCAGCTGGAGGTAGTGGTGGTGTAACCTGTGTTGGTGAGATCCGTGCTACATCCCGCTCAGTAGCAGCCTTTCTGGATAGGGTTAGAATGTCGGTCTCCAATCCCTTTGGGGCGGGAGTAATGTGCGTGATGACTGGCTCGTCTTCATCAACATCATCACCCCCCTCTTCTACATCTACCTCCATAACTCTAAGTTTTTCTGGGACCTTCCTTTTCAGAAGCAATGTCTTGTGGCGTACTTCACTCTCAGACCGAGCTGGTGGGACCCAAGTGTCATCACGATCATCAGAAGCGGGGCTTGAAGAAGAAGATGATGGACTAAGCCTCCTTTTCCTTGCTGGTGGTCTGGAAGACAATAGATGTTCTGAAACAGTGGTTTGACTTCGCTCCGCTTTGTCTGCAGGAAGCTCGATTTCCTGAAATGCCCCTACGTCAGGAGCAACAACTACTATGGTGGGCTGTTGTGGCGGCTGCTGCTGTTCTGGTTGCGGCTGCTGCTGCTGCTGTTCTGGTTGCGGCGGCTGCTGCTGCTGTTCTGGTTGCGGCGGCTGCTGCTGCTGTTCTGGTTGCGGCAGCTGCTGCTGCTGTTCTGGTTGCGGCAGCTGCTGTTCTGGTTGCGGAAGCTGCTGTTCTGGTTGCGGCGGCTGCTGTTCTGGTTGCGGCGGCTGCTGCTGCTGTTCTGGTTGCGGCGGCTGCTGCTGCTGTTCTGGTTGCGGCGGCTGCTGCTGCTGTTCTTGTTGCGGCGGCTGCACACTGATCTGCTGAGTTTGCGCCTGCGTTGAACTTGATTGTGTACTACTTTGCGGTAATGACATTTCTTCAACATCGCTGCCCGTTAGTAGACTGGCTACCTCTGCGACAGTAAAGCCCTTGGGCCTAGGTTGGTGGGGTTGCTGGACCGCTGTGCTGCTCCCAGCTTGGTTCCTGGACAACGCTTTGGTGCCAAAAAAAACCTTGGCCGGCACACCACCAGTCGTGGTTAATGGCACTTCCTTTTTCTGTTCCTTCTTCTCACCAGCAACTTTCTTGGTACTGGACCTGGTACCTTTCTTTGGGGCCATCTTATTCCGACGTCTGGCAGGAGGCAGATGCACAACAAGTTCTGGTCACACGTGGGCGTGATGCGCAGCAGGACTTCTGTCTGGCTGGCAGTACAACGGGTAGCCAGGTGATGCCGATGACACCTCCTACTCTGTCTTTTGTGCACCTAAAAGCAAAGAAGACAGGAGAAGAACATCAGTGAAATGTTGCATTTGTTTTTGTGGTTCAGTTACTTAGTACTGTACTAGTGCAAACAAAAGATAGTCTAGCCATTTATGAATTTTTTTTAACTAGAGCTATGTTATACTACTAGTACTGTGTACAGCCACACTACACTCTCAGGAAGGTGATGTCTAAAAATTCAACTGATCACATAGAAAACACTTGATCAATAAAGCTGTGGCTACCTGCTCTGGTAGCAGTGGATGAAAGCAGGCCTGCTGGCAGACAAGGCCAGGCAAGCTTGCAGGCCTAGGCCTCAAAATGGCCACCAGCCACATGGCCAGGCCCAACAACATCAGCAAGGCCACCCCAAAAAACACACTTCCCCAACTCAATCCAATGCCATCCATGCCCTAAATGATGTCTAAATTCAACAGAGCACACAGAAAACAGTAGATTACTAAAGCTGTGGCTACCTGCTCTGGTAGCAGTGGATGAAAGCAGGCCTGCTGGCAGACAAGGCCAGGCAAGCTTGCAGGCCTAGGCCTCAAAATGGCCACCAGCCACATGGCGAGCCCCAACAACATCAGCAAGGCCACCCCAAAAAACACACTTCCCCAACTCAATCCAATGCCATCCATGCCCTAAATGATGTCTAAATTCAACAGAGCACACAGAAAACAGTAGATTACTAAAGCTGTGGCTACCTGCTCTGGTAGCAGTGGATGAAAGCAGGCCTGCTGGCAGACAAGGCCAGGCAAGCTTGCAGGCCTAGGCCTCAAAATGGCCACCAGCCACATGGCGAGCCCCAACAACATCAGCAAGGCCACCCCAAAAAACACACTTCCCCAACTCAATCCAATGCCATCCATGCCCTAAATGATGTCTAAATTCAACAGAGCACACAGAAAACAGTAGATTACTAAAGCTGTGGCTACCTGCTCTGGTAGCAGTGGATGAAAGCAGGCCTGCTGGCAGACAAGGCCAGGCAAGCTTGCAGGCCTAGGCCTCAAAATGGCCACCAGCCACATGGCGAGCCCCAACAACATCAGCAAGGCCACCCCAAAATACACTCTTCCCCAACTCAATCCAATGCCATCAATGCCCTAAATGATGTCTAAATTCAACAGAGCACACAGAAAACAGTAGATTACTAAAGCTGTGGCTACCTGCTCTGGTAGCAGTGGATGAAAGCAGGCCTGCTGGCAGACAAGGCCAGGCAAGCTTGCAGGCCTAGGCCTCAAAATGGCCACCAGCCACATGGCGAGCCCCAACATCAGCAAGGCCACCCCAAAATACACTCTTCCCCAACTCAATCCAATGCCATCCATGCCCTAAATGATGTCTAAATTCAACAGAGCACACAGAAAACAGTAGATTACTAAAGCTGTGGCTACCTGCTCTGGTAGCAGTGGATGAAAGCAGGCCTGCTGGCAGACAAGGCCAGGCAAGCTTGCAGGCCTAGGCCTCAAAATGGCCACCAGCCACATGGCGAGCCCCAACATCAGCAAGGCCACCCCAAAATACACTCTTCCCCAACTCAATCCAATGCCATCCATGCCCTAAATGATGTCTAAATTCAACAGAGCACACAGAAAACAGTAGATTACTAAAGCTGTGGCTACCTGCTCTGGTAGCAGTGGATGAAAGCAGGCCTGCTGGCAGACAAGGCCAGGCAAGCTTGCAGGCCTAGGCCTCAAAATGGCCACCAGCCACATGGCGAGCCCCAACATCAGCAAGGCCACCCCAAAATACACTCTTCCCCAACTCAATCCAATGCCATCCATGCCCTAAATGATGTCTAAATTCAACAGAGCACACAGAAAACAGTAGATTACTAAAGCTGTGGCTACCTGCTCTGGTAGCAGTGGATGAAAGCAGGCCTGTTGGCAGACAAGGCCAGGCAAGCTTGCAGGCCTAGGCCTCAAAATGGCCACCAGCCACATGGCGAGCCCCAACATCAGCAAGGCCACCCCAAAATACACTCTTCCCCAACTCAATCCAATGCCATCCATGCCCTAAATGATGTCTAAATTCAACCGAGCACACAGAAAACAGTAGATTACTAAAGCTGTGGCTACCTGCTCTGGTAGCAGTGGATGAAAGCAGGCCTGCTGGCAGACAAGGCCAGGCAAGCTTGCAGGCCTAGGCCTCAAAATGGCCACCAGCCACATGGCGAGCCCCAACATCAGCAAGGCCACCCCAAAATACACTCTTCCCCAACTCAATCCAATGCCATCCATGCCCTAAATGATGTCTAAATTCAACAGAGCACACAGAAAACAGTAGATTACTAAAGCTGTGGCTACCTGCTCTGGTAGCAGTGGATGAAAGCAGGCCTGCTGGCAGACAAGGCCAGGCAAGCTTGCAGGCCTAGGCCTCAAAATGGCCACCAGCCACATGGCGAGCCCCAACATCAGCAAGGCCACCCCAAAATACACTCTTCCCCAACTCAATCCAATGCCATCCATGCCCTAAATGATGTCTAAATTCAACAGAGCACACAGAAAACAGTAGATTACTAAAGCTGTGGCTACCTGCTCTGGTAGCAGTGGATGAAAGCAGGCCTGCTGGCAGACAAGGCCAGGCAAGCTTGCAGGCCTAGGCCTCAAAATGGCCACCAGCCACATGGCCAGGCCCAACAACATCAGCAAGGCCACCCCAAAAAACACACTTCCCCAACTCAATCCAATGCCATCCATGCCCTAAATGATGTCTAAATTCAACAGAGCACACAGAAAACAGTAGATTACTAAAGCTGTGGCTACCTGCTCTGGTTGCAGTGGATGAAAGCAGGCCTGCTGGCAGACAAGGCCAGGCAAGCTTGCAGGCCTAGGCCTCAAAATGGCCACCAGCCACATGGCGAGCCCCAACAACATCAGCAAGGCCACCCCAAAAAACACACTTCCCCAACTCAATCCAATGCCATCCATGCCCTAAATGTGATTGAAAATGAAATATATTCAAAAAACAAAAGGAACAGTTGCTTCATCATGCACACACACACCCATGAGGCCATGCCCATGGCTAGCTCGGGCCTACTACTACAACCCACAAAATTAAAATAAATTTAAAAAAAAAAAAGGAATGATGATAATTAATTATCAAAAATAAATTGTAGTTACACAACAACTGCAATGCCCACAATCAAATACAACAACCACTTACTTGTAAAATATCCTATTCCAAAAATCCTGAAATCCAATTGCAATGATGCAGCAGACAAAAAGAGTGATCTTTCCAGCTCCAAATCCAAAGGCAGAATGAGCAGGAGATGGACAAAGCACTGGGAGGAGCCTGCTGGACAGGAACAGGAAGTTGGAGAATCTGTGTCACTTCCTCCCTCTCTCCACCTTGTAAAAAAAAAATGACTCCTTGCACAAAAAAGGAAAGCCAAATGTGAATGTAAGGAGTTCTTTTCATCCAAAATCAGTATTTGCAGATGGTTTCATGCTGCTAGAGCCGATATTCCTCTCCAAATTGTAAATTTTACGTTGTTGAGTTCTCCAGCTTCACATTACTTCCGCCGGCGTGTCGAAAACGATATGATCGCGTTCTCTTCTTTGTCCCTGTCGCGTTGGATATGACGTGTTCGCGGTCTCTTTCTCCTGTTCGCGTTCGATTTCATGTGCCCGTGTCCTCATTCTCTGGCTCGCGATGTAGAATGACATGTTCGAGATCTCAATCTTCTCATACTCGCGCGGTGCATGATCGCGAGAAGAAAGACGTGATCGCGCGACAAATGACGTGATCGCGTGAAAAATGACTTGAATGCGGCCGCGAGACAGCGCAAAATGGCTACCAAAATTTAACATCTCGTGGAGAACGCGACCGGGTCAAGAAAACTTGTCGGAGAACGCAGGGATTCAGGTAAGGCGATCGCGCGCGCGCGAGAATGTATTGTTTTACAGCGCGAGCAAGAAAAAAATTATCGCTAAGCTGCGGAATGCGGAAATTTTGACATTTTCGCGCTTTCCGCGGAACGCGAGAATGCCAAAATATCGCAATTTCCACGAACGGAACGGAATTTTGGCCCAGGCCTAACGGAAAGGTAGTTCCGTGGGGTGGAAAAAGACAGAGATCAAAGCTGCGACCCCTGGAGACCCCCAAATGACGTCCATGGCTTTTTACACTGTTCAGTACAAATTTCCATGCAAAATTGTTGAGAATCAATGCAAAGTTTGTGTGATCTGTGACAAACAAGTATGAGTTTTGCCACGAAAAAACAATCCTTTTACCTATATCGGATTTTGATATCATAACTTCTATATAGAAAACTGAATCAAACTCCAGGGTTCAGCTTAAAAATGTACATATCAATAATAATGTGCAACAAGCGAGCTATGCAATTAGATATGATGGCCAATTAACGTACAACAAGACAATTCCTTCGAAATATTGCTTTAATATTTCCAGCCAGGGACAGGTTGATGTTTGCATAAACTTACAGGAGCAAAAAAAGCAATTTTGAACAAATCTGTCAGACCTAATGTAAGTTTTGCACATCTCTGTCATATTAAAGCTCAGTAGAAATTTTCTCTCAACGTCATGCACTACGTATTACGTAACGTTGCCGCAGTTCTGAAGTGAAGAATAGAACTCCCCTCAGCGTAAAGAAATGCGTATTTGAATTTTGTTATTCGGTCTTCCTTTAGCAGCTTTAGAAAAACATTTCAGTTTCTCTGAAGCATTCACCTGATTAGGAGTCAGTCACTGCTGAAAAAATCGCATGTAAGTTTCAATAAATATCCCCCTATTCCTGTTTGGTGCACGACCCCCTACTGGAGCACGTACGATAGACTAATGTGATTTACTTCTGCGGAATCTCATGAATAAACTTGGAGTGGCGCTCTATGAATAAATAATGCAAAGTCTGAGCTATCTCTGAAGACTGGATGCATTTCTGATCCCCCGTAGCCAATGATTTCACACAAGGAAATGCATTAAACCGCAGGCTGCAGGCAATGTGATCCAAGCTAGCAAGACCTGTCTGTCTGTTGTGCTGCCTCTTCCAACATGGCGCTACCCTCCAGCTACCACAGATTAAGTTTTAAACCTCAGAGAATGGCTGCATAAATGTTTTCCATTTCATAAAAGGATGTGGATGACCCAGAGTAACTGCCGCCTCAGGGATAAGTGCATCCAGTTGAAGAAAAATGTGGATGGCATTAGAAAACAGGTTTCTTTCTATATTTACATATATATGTCATACATCACTCATAAATGTGTGTGTTACATGGCAGTTAAAATTCGCACAATAACTCACGAACCAAAAATTCTTTGCATAGCAAAAAAGGCCACTTTATTAAGACAGGTGATACATTTCTCTTCAAACATTTGTCAATATATAATTAAATAAATTCCTCAATTTTATTTCCACCTATCTTCAAAAAACATAAAACCCCAATGTAGACCCCAATCGGAGCCCGAATGACTGACCCCTGTATATAGCATCCCCTCATTCTCATTTCCTGTCCCCTTAACTTAGTCCCCCCCCACCTCCCCCATTGGAGGATGGACAATCCCGCTCAAGGCTGCCCACCCCCCAGCAAAAAACCCGCCAACCTGGAAAACCAAAGAGTTTTCCTGCCCCCCCACCCGAACAATGTTTGCAAAAGACCCTCCTCAGGCACACCAAATACTTTCCTTCCAAATTTGCGCAATCAATTCCCTTAATTCCAGTAAATAGTATGCTTGCCCCATTTTGGACAAATGAACCCCATCGTCCCTAAAGAGATAGCCTTCCGTGCTCTGTATGTTAGGATGAGCCAGAACCTTCACGCCATTGCCCTCACAATACAGTCTCATGGCTCGGTTAACCCTCCGTCTCGCTTTCTCCATCGCCGCATGGTTACGTGCTCCTCTCCAATTCAGCCTTGTGATGTATTCTGTCCATACCACCTGTGTGCCCACCCAAGAAACCGTGAGGACCTCCAGATCACATTTCATCAATTTTATGAGAGTCAGACCAGATAAGCTAACAAGATCATTTTCCCCCAAATGGATAATAAGCAGATTCGGTGGGCCCCCTCTTGAACACATCCTGGCCAACAGGGGGAACAATCCCCCCCAGTGCATTCCCCCTTTTCCCTGCCATACCACCTCATGACTAGCACTGTGAAGTCCAAGCGATCTCCCACAAATCTGTTGCTCAGCCCATTTTACTAATGAATGTCCTATTATCCATGTTGTCTTTTTCCAAATTACACTCCCCGGAAGCTTAACTAGGTAGAAAAACAAACATTAACCAGAACACAGAGGAAAAACGTGAAGATTATTTCCTAACATATTTTTCGCAACATTTGGACTTCCATCTACCAATACGCCTTATGTCTGCCCAGGACCACCCCAAACGAGCCGCCTCCGTGGCTTCCCCAATACGGAAAGAGTGCGTACCAAAACATAACGGATTCTCACCCAAACGAAGGAGCACTCTTCTCATAACAGCCAGCAACTGTGCGACTGAAATCGGACACCCCTGGGCATGGCAAAAAATTGGTCCCTGAGAAAAGAAACTAGACACTGTGAAAACCTCCCATTCCTTGACCGGACAGCATTGTCCCACCCCACTCCTGTTTAAGAAAACCCATTTTCCCCTGCCTAGTTGATCAGTTTTGGAAACCCGCAACCAAATGCGCAACCGTTGATCCTCAAGAAAAACCTCCGTACTGTGAATCCCAGCCCTGTTACGCAAACCCAGGAGCTCGGACGCCCTGAATGCCCCAAAAAACAACCAAAGAAAACATAACCTAAATAGACCACTTTCAGCCTCATTGTAACAGCAAAGGGGGAGCTCCAAAAGCATCTTTTGCAACAACTCAAACGTCACCGACCGCCGCAACTGCCTTGACCCAGCCTGAAACCTACCTAGACCTCTAAGGACCCTCTTTGCCAAAACCCCCTGCACCGGATCCCTTCCCCACTGCAACTGCCCATAAAAAGAAATCTCCGCCAATTTACCAGAAATAGTAGTGTGGGAAAAACCTTTGTCTATCAGGTGTAAAACAAAACCCAATAAAAGTTGTTCATCAGTCAAACTCCTCCTATGCTCAGCACACAGTTTACCATAGCATAAGAACTCGCTCCAGGCTTGCTGATAGCTCCGTCTCGTAGAGGCCGCTACTGAATTCTCTACCAAGACGACAATTCTCAGTCCCCCCACTCCCAGGCACACTGTGGGATCTGGGTCTTGTTGGGTGCTGCCCCAGGTGCCAGCCTGCGAAACGTTGCCCACTGTAAATGAGACAGAGAGTCTGCTATACCGTTATGTACTCCTGGAATGTGCCTAGCCTTAAAAACAATGTTAAACTGTAAACATTTAAGAATAAAGGTACGCAATAAACGCAAAACTCTCAAATCTCTGGCCTTCTGGTGATTAATCAATTACACTACAGCTAAGTTGTCGACATTAAACAGCACTGAACGATTTTGAAACTCCTCCCCCCAAACATACAAAGCAACCAGGAGAGGGAATAACTCAAAAAAGGCGATGCTGCGACCCTGCAACAGCCACTGACTTGGCCAACTTTCGGCGCACCACCGCCCCTCCCAGAATATGCCAAAACCGTGTGATCCAGACGCATCTGAGTAAATCTGAACGTGCCAAATCATGTCTTCATCCGCAAAAAACAAAGACACTCCATTAAAGTCTGCCAGAAAATTCAACCATATGGACAAATCCGCCCTAGTCGCCGCTGAAATATGCACTCTATGGTGCAGGAGAGTTGCCCCAGACATAGACATCCCGAGCCTCCTACAGAAAATTCTCCCAGCCCGGACCACCCTACACGCAAAGTTGAGGTACCCTAACAGTTTTTGCACCTGCCTTAGCTCCAATTTGCGCTCCTCCAACACAGAGGACAAGAATGTTTAAATCTCCTGCACCTTTGCCGCCGGCAGCCGAGCTACCATCTCCACCGTGTCAATCTCGATGCCCAAAAACACCAGCGTCGTGCTAGGACCCTCCGTCTTATCCAGTGCCAGTGGCACCCCCAACTCTTGAGTCATTAGCTGGAAGGAATGCAACGCCCCTTGACATTGACCTGTGTTCTTCGCACCAATGAACAAAAAATCATCCAAATAATGACAAATGAGGGCATGACCAGTAACATAAGTAAATCACTACTGCAAAAACGTGCTGAAGGTTTCAAAAAGGGCACATGATATAGAACACCCCATTGGAAGCATTTTATCCACGTAAAAAGCCCCTTGCACATGCATTCCCAAGAGCTCAAAGTCAGACGGGTAACTTGGTAGCAATCGAAACGCTGATTGGATATCGCTCTTTGCCAATTGCGCAGCCCTCCCTGCCGATCTCATTAAACGCAGAGCATCATCTACAGAAGAGTATGACACGCAAGAGTCAACAGGCGATATAAAGTCATTAATTGAGGAACCCTCAAGCCACGACAAATGGAGTATCAAACGGAACTCCCCTGCTTTCTTTTTAGGAACTACCCCCAGTGGGGAGACAATCAAATTGGGCAGAGGACAGTGCACGAAAGGAGCCGCAACTCTACCCGCCTCCACCTCAGACCTTAACTTCTGCTGAACCACCTGCGGGAACTCCTTCGCTGACTTCAAATTATCAGCCCATCTACTCCGACGCGGACCCTGGTAGCCAATCTTAAAGCCATCATGGAAACCCCAAAAAAGTCTGTTGCAGCCTCCTCGTCCGGATAGTCCTCCAGCCAGCGCCCCAAAACCTCTAACCTAATTGGGATAGGATCCCTTTGCCGCAAACTGCAAAAACTTCCCTCTTCCCCGCTGCCCTCTACCTTGGATACTGAAACTGTGGCCCGCAAAACATTGTGTGAGGAGATGTTTGCCTCCACATTGAGAGCACTCGTGCTTGTACCGGCAAAACTGCCTACTGCAGAAGCCCCTGTTAAAATTCCAACAGGCCCCCAAATTGGACAACTGACCCCTTCCACCAAACCCCGCCCCAGGCTGGGCGGGACGAGATTGAAAGGGCCGATAACATACTGGCAACCCACTGGCAGTATGAGTAATAGCAGGTGGCTGAGAAGACGCCATCCATTGCAATCAAAGCTCGGAATCTACATCCCCCCATGGTCTGTCTGGGGCAACACTCAGCCGAGCTCTGAACTCCTCGTCATAGGACAACCATGCATAACCCCCAAAATAACTCTGAGCCTTCCTTATAATATCCATATACTTAAACAAGGCGACCGCCCGATTCAGATATTTTTCACAATAAATGGAAGCGTAGATAAGAAAGGCAGAAGTCCAGTTCTCAATCGTTTTGGGGACCCTAGGACGCCTGGCCAATTCCTCCTCCTTGGAGCCCTCTTTGACCTGGATATCTCGATGTAATAATTTAAAAACGTCGACAAACTCATGTCGCCAAATTCTGCTTTTAGTCCTATTGGATAAATGGGAGCCCAATGGCATAGCAATCCCCATATAAGGCAATTTTTTGTGAATATGCTTATCCACCTCCCCAGACACCGTGACCTCCTGACATGTGTTTGGAAGGGCTGTACTACTACGAACTGAGGTACCCCCCTTGCCCATCCTCCATGAATAAACCTGGTTGTACTGCCCCAGCAGGCGCCCGTTCCCCCAATGCCTCCCCCCAACACCAATGGACCTGGTTAATTTCTGAGGGTGACCCCCTTGTTGCCAAACTGACCACCAACCCACCGTACCTGCAGGCAATGGAGCTGCACCTTGATTGCCGACTTGACGGACCTCCTGAGGGCGAATGACAGCTGCAGGCTCCCACGCTCTTGCTTGGTCCGCACTAGACGTCTGCAAAAGACTAAACACACTGGGTTGCCCCGACAAACCCCTCTTACCCCTCACAGATGTCACACAATGCTCCCTCACGACCCCATCCCCATCCCTTAATTCACCTTCTTCCAAATCGTCACTGTCAATGCCCAATAGCATAGCATCACCGCCTCCACCATGAGGCGCCCCACTGCCCCCCAACATCTCCAAAGCCCCCGTCCCCAGAACTCAACTGCAAATTCAACTGCTTCATAGCTGAGGGGTGGCCCGAGTGGGAAAGTAAATCCACATGGAGCCGCAGCATGCTCCATTCGCAATGGTCGCTTACTGGCCGCACTCCGTGTGGATAAAACCGGCAGAGTGTCCTGCAAGCCACTCAAACAGTCCTGTTCCTCCCCACCTGTTGTGCCCCCAGAGCCCCTGAAACTGCCACCCTGGGGCCGGAACGCTGCACCATCAGTACCCACCCACACCCAATGACCCGCCTGTGACTCCTGTGATGCCAACAGGGATGACCCACCCAAGGGCGCTCCTTGTGGCTCCGGCACGCACAAGGGGCTGTTGCACTGCCTAGGCGCCTCAACACTGCCAGCTGTGTGCACTACAAAAGGGGCCACAGCGCGGACTGGCTGTAACCCTGGAGACAACAGCACTGTCCCCACACCATCCTGCACGCTCGCCTGGGACAAGCAATCACCAACCACAGAGGCTTTACCGGGCATAAATACACTGGGAGCCAAACTGCCTCTTCCATGTGGCAAACCCACTAACTGCCCCCCCCCAAAGGGGAATCCCTGGGCAAAGGATGGTTAACAAACCCTGAGTGTGCCTGCACTGGACTCAAAACATATTGCTGTCCATTAAAATTCACCAACTGAGCACACCCCTGGAGCATTAATGACACCTGCGCAGGGTAATTAGCGCGCTCCTGCATTTTGCCATCAACAGCCTTGTCCCCCACACTCATTGCCCTCCTCCCCCTCCGTGCCCCCACCTTCGAGGACAGCGCTCCTCCCCCACAGCCCAGCCGAGCCTATGGACCTCCCCCTCTTGCCACCCACCGTAGCGCGCCACCCGCCCACTGCCAAGCGAGCGGACACACGTACCTGTTCCCCTCCTGGGGCCACCACTTGGGAGCCGGCCTGCCCCTCGCTGCCTGCAGCCTCATCCAGCCGCGGCCCCACCGGGACATTTGCCACGACCCCACCACCGGCCCCAGGCTCCGGGGAAAGACAGGCCACCACCGCTTTGGAAACGCCGCTCGTGGACTTGCGAGGAGCGCGGGCAAATCCCACCCACGCCTGGCCTGTAACTCCAGGCTGCAATAAATCACTACGGCCAGCAGCACAGAGCACCCGGACGGCCTCCCGCACCTCCTACGCTGACGTCTTCCCACCCACAGAACTACGGAAAGCTGCAACAGACAAAATTGCCAGAAAACCCCTCCTCCCAGCTCCCGAGTGCACAGTGATTTTTCCGCCCGCCTACCCTCTATATCATACCTCCCCTTGTGCGCCTCCTGCCTCCCTGATCACCCCTCCTTACCACCTGTGTGGCCGTTACCATTGTGCGAACAACCCAGGGGGTGACCCGCTCGCGCCACGCACCCCCTGGGTCCCTCCAAAGGTGGCACAATAAATGTTGTTTGCAGCAACTGTACTAATGAACAGAAGTGTACTCATTTATTGCGTGCAACGGTCAAATTCGATGTTTTACCACAGTACAGTGTATCTACTATACTGAAAGTTATGAGGTCTGATCAATGTGCTTTTACCAAGCTCCAAAAATGTATCCCATTGATTCCTGGTTTCAGTTCAAATATTTTTTGTAAAAATATATACATATTGCTTCTCACGAGTCATGGGCTCTATTTACACCCTACAATGATAATAAATAGTATATTACACCCTCCACATCTGTGTGTGTGTTGTGACTGTTTTCTACCACCCTTGAAAAATATCATAAAGGGCTCTGAGGCATGACGTGGCTGGCAAGTGATGACGCAGGGACAGCATCATATATGTGTGCATAATTAAATGTTAATTTGTAACGCACATGCATAACCACTACTCACACTTGTGCACACTTTATTTTACACTCAAATCTAGTTGAACAGGTGATTTATATGTTTTTGATGAACTATAGTTAGAATATGATTGATTGATTGATGGATTGATTGATTATGTACATCCTAAGGATGACATAAGTGGGCCTAGGTGCTGAACTTCATATTAAAGTCAACATTGCTGCTTGCTATACATACCTTTCTTTTTCGTTTCAGGCACCAGAAAGCGCTTGTTTAAAATTTGCTTCCGTTAGCTTAGTGTGTAAAGGTCATGTTTATCACACTTGATTGGATTGACAATGTTTCTCAGTACCTGCATGTGATGGAAGACAGATATTATGAAGGGCATAATGATGGAACTACTCGATTGTAACTTGTAGAATGCATCGCTTGGATGAAATGTAATGTTTTAACGGTATGAAGCTTTGGTTCCTGCTTGATGGGAACATGTAGAATGTTTCACTTGAATTACATTTCATGTTTTATCAATGTGAAGCTGTTTAGTTAATTAGAACACTTGCCCCTGTCCACTTTTGCAGTCAAACAAGTCTTTCACTGTGTCGTGAGCCCCAATGCTTCTTATATTTTTGCTCATAGTCTCACTTCGTAGCGCGGGTACATTTCTTCTTTTTGGGGCTGGAACGTTTTTAACCTATATACGTGAATACTTGCCGCTTCAAAATTTCTAGACTTATCCACAACCTTAGTTTAGCAATAGGGCGTTTCCATTTTGTGGGAACATAATTTTTCTTATTTTGCATATGCTGTCTTTAATAACATATATTTGCATTTGCTGATATGAATTACATTATTAATAACTGTATTTAGGTGATTCATGATTTATGCCTAATTGATGCAATTTGAAATTGAAAATTTGCCAATTTGGTATTAAACTTTCATGGCTTGCAAACTTACTCCTCTATGTTGTTACTTTGGGTCAAACTCTGTTTCACTATAATCCAGATGAAATTATATTTGTAATTTCAGCCTCAGTTTTATATAACAGTCAATTATAGTGGACATAGCTGGGCTTCATGTTTGTGGCAAGTTTGCTCAGTGCAAATACCATCCTTATCTACATCTACAAGTTACATGAAGGCAGCCCTCTGGTCTGGTTTCTTTTGCCTTGGTACTTAAATCTGTTATTTACAGAGCTGCAGGCACAGTAACAATGTAGCTCAGAAGCTTTCAAAGTAATGTTTAGATGTATAATTCTGTTGGTGAAGTATTACAAACTTTTGAAACTGCACTGCTTGTCACCTTTTACCTTTTTTGTATTGTTGCTAAAGATTTTCCCTTCAGTATCTCGTTTTTTTAATTGAAAAAATTCCATATAGGGAAATATAACAGATTAGATGTCAAAAGGTATGCATAAGCAAAACTGTTTTTAGATGAAGTAGATATAAAATGAAGCCAACAATACAATCAATATCCGAAATATGGATAGAGGGTAGAGTTGTGGTAATAAATCAACCCTAAACCCCTATGTCCTGGCCAGCAAGCATTACACCCAACAATAGCATAACTGGTTCTCATATCTGGCTCAGCCTCTATCCGTGTACATCATTCTCTAGTAAATACATTTCCAGCAAGCAGATTTACAGAAATACCCACCACCAGCACCAAGAATCAGGGGCCTCACTCAAAAGCCAGGAGTGTGCCAACACCAGTCTGGCCAGAGAGATAGAAAAAAAATAGAAGCTAACCATGTGTTGTGGGATAACCGGGTAGTACCCCAGCATGATCAACTTCGAGTCCCAACCCACTGATATATTCGAGATGCTATTAATTTCCCCCAAAACAAAAGTCCAAAATAAATGTAGGCAGGATAAGAAGCAAAGACATGTACCACGTCGGCCGCCTCAGCCTCAGAGGGGAAGCAGCAGTCGTCCACTCATAGCTTTATAACCACAGGTGGTAGGGTGTATAAGAAAAGTAATTGATGCATTTAATGTGATGAACCTTAATGCATGATATGTTCAGAATATTCTGCGCCAGAAGATTATTAAGCCTCATATCTCCCACTGTTATAACCGTATTCAAAAGCTTACTCCCTTTAGCCAACCTCAACTGGAAAGGATTAACCTCCTGATCACTTGTGAAAAAATAGATTGAGTCATACACCAGGCCAATATTTCTCTTCTGTGGTGCACTTATTACCAGTTATAATAGGGTATTATTGGAGCAGCCTCTTCTTTGTTGAAATTAGAGATGAAAGGTTGTACTTGCAATACATATAGAAGTCAGTGCAGGGGAGGGTAAAATGCTGCTGCAGGTTCTTAATAGAAAGAAGAACATCCCCTGCAAACATTTGAACCATAATAAAAAGTTTTTCCTTTTCCCAGCTCTCCCGAAAACTATCACAAACCCAAGAAGGTAATTTAGGATTATATCCTAAATATGTATATTGATTAATCAAAGTAGTATCTGGGAAGATTTGTTTGAGAGAGCTCCAAATGAGATGGAAAACCTTTAAGGTCTTAAACCAGGGTCTTTTGAAATACACAGTGGCATATTCACAAGGAACTATCGCCGAGTTTTCGGCACTTTAGCACAGCCAAAGTCGCAATAAATTTATCACCCCATTCACAAGCTGGTGCTAACAGCTGATACCACCATATTCCTTGGAAAGCAGCCGCAAAAACCATCGCCACAGACGACCCCGGCAACTATCGCTAATGAGATGCGGGGTAGGCATTCCTGAGCAAAAAGCAGCGCCAACACCACACCTCAACATTCTCAACGACCAGACAGATCGGTAATAAGACCACAAAACATGCGATACGGCGTATTAGAAGCAGGAAATTAACACCTGCTCTGAGCTGGTGCAAAGCCGTACGCCAACCTGCACCATCAAAGGGAGCCCAGCCCACAGTCACACCTGAAGAACAACAGATGCTATGGAGCTAATCATCATGCAGCTTGTAACCCCAACAGGGCCACAACACCCACCTCCACCACCCCCAGGACCCCGCCACACCCCGGACCACCCCCGCACATCCCCCCTGGACCACCACAGATGCAGCGCAGACAAAGACGGCGGACCTTCAGGAAACGCACCAGTCTCACAGACTGAACACCAGAGTATGTTATTGCCCACTACAGGCTCAAAAGGACAACCATCCTCCGCATCCTGAACAACACTTCCACAGGATGACGGTACCAACACAATGGAGAACCAACATCCCTCCGTAGACAATGCTGCTGGCTGTGCTGCACCTGTTGGACACCGGTACCTCCCAAGCAACAACCGCCAGAGTCAGAGGAGTCCCACAGCCAGCCCATCCAAGTTACACACACCTGTCCTGGATGCCATCATCACCCACATACCCAAGTACCCATACGTCCCCCACAATGCGCAGGAACAGCTGGAGACCAAGCAAGGACTATACGCTATAGCTGGATTCCAGTATGTGTCATGTGCAATCGACTGCATACAAGGTCAAAGGTACCCCTTAAAAATGAGTTTGCCTGGTCTGGGAGAAAAGGGGAAATCAAAGTGCAATAATATGTAAAGGACCTCCCACTCGACCAACAATTATTTTTTCAATGGCTAAAATAAGCTCATGCGGGCTCTCCCTTTGTAGTGAGAATAGCTAAAGACAGCAACAGTTCATTAGTTCATATATTTTATTTATCTTTTTAAATCTTTTGCTGTAATTTCTTTTGACTAAACAATTTTTTTGTAATTTTTTTAATTTGAAAAGTCAAAATATTTTTGTGTTTTTATATACAGTGTAAATCATACATAATTCAGCAAAATAAACAAATTTCCTATAATGTACAGTTGATACATGATTATGCAGTGTTAAAAATACAATTAGTCATGTTTAATTTCAACCCCTTGCATTGTCATAAGTGAACTAACCTCATAAACAGTCACCTCATCCCTAACATACACATTCACACATCACAATCATCAAATTCCAGCTTAAATGGCTTTCACAAATGAACTCATTGTGAGAATCCTTCCTTATTTTCCACGATTTTGGCGCCAGCTGGAAAGAGATCGGGTCGACACAACATTTCAGTGGATTGTTAAACTTAAGTCCACCTTCATCAGGACCACTCAATTTCATGTAGGTTAGAGCAGCTGAGGTTGTGAAAAGGAGTTCAGAAGAGTAAAATTTAGTTAATTGCATATGACTGGTGTCAGGACCTCTTGTCCAATACAGGCACCTCTGGTGTTATTCACGAATTTTAAACGTATTCACATACGTGGTATGTGTCCCCAGTGGAATGATTTCTTGTAGGAATGGCAATCGCTCTACTAGTGACTAAGATTCCCTGTTCTTTGAGCACCATCCACTCTTGAAATAGTGAGCCAATACTTTAATATGTAGCCAGTTGTCTTCATTACACTTGGTTCTTGTCTTCTATGGCTCCTCTGTGTCCGTATGGCTCCCGACCCGCCTGCTCATGAACTGTTGCTGTCTTTAGCTATTCTCACTACAAAGGGAGAGCCCCCATGAGCTTATTTTAGCCTTTGAGAAAATAACTGTTGGTCGAGTGGGAGGTCCTTTACATATTATGTGCAATCGACTGCACACATGTCCTATTTGTGCCCCCCTGCCGACACTGCACACAATTACCGCAACACAAAGCACACTCATTCCATCAATGTGCTGGCAATAGTTGACCACTGGGGGCTCTTCATCAAAGTCGTATCCAACTACCCAGGCAGTGTGCATGATCCATACATCTTCCAACAGTCCAACATCAACCAGCTACCAGGAAGGCACCCATGGGAATGCACTGCTCGTTGGCAAGTACCAAAATGAACACAACACACACCTCAACTCCACAATCATTCAACTCACCACTCTGCCAATGCACACATCACAAAATCACATACAACATGCCAAACAATATGCAAAAACACCGGACACAAAAGCACAACTTACTGTGGCAACCTGGGCCTGCCATGTACATGAGCCATCAAAAGGATGGCACCTCAGCCACATAATAGCGGAATGTGGGGAGAGGTGGGAACCAGGCATGTGCGAAGGAGGCAAGTGACACATGAATGAGAATGTCCACAATGCCAAGTGTAGCAGAGATGTTTTGGACAGACCGCAGTATGCCAACCACAGACATAACCATGTCCCCATGCACTGCTGGTCCTTGTACTGCAGTGGACAGTGGACGCAACCATGTCACCCCAGCCAGTGGGGAAGATCGCGGAAATAGCCAGTGACGTAACCCCTTGCCAGTGTGTGCAGATTGGACTGGCCCTGCATATGCCAGGCCAGTGTAGGGGTGTGAATAAAAAGCACGTAGCCCTGGGCGTGATTCTCATCCGAAATGCCCAACGTGTCTGCCAGGGCAGCGCCTCCCACCCAGCCACGAGGCCGATGCCGTTGCCGTGAGCAGTGTGGCCTGTGATCCAGGGCGTCTGCTGCACCCCGGACCACTGTTCCCCAAACCCGTCATGCCTGCCCCTGTGCAGCCAGGCCTCACTGTTCACCTGCCGACACCGGCGTGTGTCAAAGAGGGCCCACCACGTGCTGGCGCAAGCTTCAAGCCCGAGGTCCGCGACAGTGGCTGGCCTCCTCAGACCATCATGGCCTCTGCGACACAGGCCCGCTTTACTCCTTTATCGTTGACGTACTCTACTGCTGCCTCCGTCCTACACAACAGACAAGTAGGTCACACATTGGGGACTGAGTCTTGATTACGCAATGGGCAAGTACATATCATTGTACGCAAGGAGACGAGTAAGAGGAAGACACAGCTCATTCCGGAGGAGAAAAGGATCATTGTTACGGAGGTGATCGAACAATGTCGACAACTGCTCTGGTGTCACTAACTCTGTACCACGTGGACCAATGACACGTGGCTGTAGGCCCCTTCTGACCACTGCCATGGGCCTACACTGCGGTCAAGTAGGTCACACATTTGGAACTGAGTCTTGATTATACAATGTCCGAGTACATATATCAATGCTAAGTTTTAAATCAGTATACTCCTGCGATGTGGTGATACAAAGTATATGCATGGCATCCAAAACACACATGGCTATGGGCCCTTGAATGACTATGCCTTCGGCCTAAACTGCGGTATAGCAGGCCTCACACCAATCCAATCCAGTCCGTACCCGGCATGACACGGCATTGTCGCTGACTGAACACACGCTCAGCTCTGGTGCTTCCACCACCGTCAACCACAAGTCACCTCCACATGCCATTTCAGCATCGTGTGTTAGAGTTCCAGGAGGAGCTCGCTGAACAGAGGTTGGCCCGCGCTGACCGCTGCCTCTGGCCTACACTGTGGTCGAGTAGGTCACACTTTCAGAACTCAGTCTTGATTTATATATGGCAGACTTGATGTCATTGTACTGGGCTCATCGCAGACTGCATCCCCTTTCAGCTCTGGTGCCACTAAGTCTGTACCCCAACATCCATGGACACTTTCTGGTTGAACTTTGGTGGCAAATGAGTCCATGGACTGGGGGTTGTCGTCATCATCATGTCGGTGATACTGACTTGGTGACAAAAACAAGGCTGTAGCATTCCACTCCTCCATTTGCCACTTCCGGACAGCTTCTACCCTCTGCATCATGCCCTGGAGGGAACCGTCCCCCTCATCCCTCCGACACATACACCTTGGACATCGATGAGGACCTGTTCAGTTCGCTTGGCCCTACCTCACTGCACCGCAAGTCACCATCCCATGGCGGTGTGCCTGTGCCGGCCGCAGTGCATCCCGGGCCACTAACTTTGTGGAGCTAAAGTTAGGAACCCTGTCTGCTGAGATATTGGATGGCCTCTGAGACAATGGCCTTGGGTCATCAACGCCATGTGTCTGTGGCCCTGCGCTGTCCGCTGCCTCCTGACTCACTTGCGGTCCACCAGGGCTCACACATCACATCGAGTCCTGACCGGCCCGGACGTCGCATCACCGCAAGGACCACATCCTAACGCCAAATGCCTGATTCGAAATTGCCTCACTGCCAGACTGTCTGATTTGATCACACCTGTCGTGTATGCCATCATATGCCTGATGACCTGCTCAGCGCTACAGGTGCCACTAACTCAGTGCAGCACAACTCATGAACACTTCTGTTTTATCATTGGGTGACCTCTGTAATGGCTCCGGCTACCACCATGATGCTCCGCACTTGTTTCTGTGATGCTGGTGTTTTGTTTCTGTTTTATTTGTGTTCACTGTTGTAGTTGTTGCCAGCACCAACTACTCCTTGTGGGCTGGCCTACACTCACCCCACACACATCCAGCACAGGCGTCACTGTACATGTTACCCTGCCAATAAAGGGGCCGGGTGCACATGCCCGTAGCCAGGCCCACTAACTATCTGCGTGTGTCTGTGTGGTCATCATGTATGCATGAGGGCCCCAGGCCCTGCAACTTTACTTTGCGCTGTGTACAGCAGGCACAACCATGTCCCCGCTGGCAGTGGGTAAGACCTTGGACAAGTAGCTTTGTCGTCACCCACTCAAGATGTAAGAGGTGTGGATGGGGCCATCATACGGAGGTCCGGCATGGGTGTGTGATGGATGATTCCGGGGATCTGGGCGTGGTTCATCACAGGACATGTGCAGATGCATGTGTCTCTGTCGCAGTGTGGTTCTCCTTTGTGGGGTGTAGGTGGTATCTGATGGGACTTGGACACCTACGTATGTGGTCCAGTTTGGCTTCCATGGGCTTTGACCCCACCCGCACCTGTTCGGCCACTGCCGTTTGGCATTCTGACACCTGGCATTGGAATGCGATGTGTACCTTGGTGGTATGTCGGTAGCCAGTCGTGGTGGCGGGTGCTTCCTGATGTGTTGTCTGTGCAGGGGCTGGGGTCTCCTCTATGTGGCTTGACTGCCCTGCTTCTGGGGGTGTGTTGCCTAGGATGTCCATGAGCAGTTGTGGGGTGTCGGAGGTGTGTTGGTCCTCTCCAGCATCACTGATGGGTTGTCTTGTCTGCTCTGCTGAAGGTGTTGTTTGTCCATCTGCAATGTGAAGGAGGGATGCATGTTGACAATGTTTTGACATGTATGTTTGCACATTGTTATTGATTACATGCGGACTGTATGTCAATGTACATTGTGACTGTTTGTGAGGTGCTGGAATTCGAGGCGGGACAGTGGACATTTGGACTACATGATGGATGTGAGCTTGTACACGTACATTTCTATCTCACAGATTCCTGCTATGTTATATGTGATTGGTCTGTTTCTGCGCATGGACGGACCTAGTTGTGTCTTCTGTTCTGCAGTGTCGGTGTTGCACTTTGTAACACATTGTCGTAGGATGTGCTGTGATTGCTATGTGTGGGTGCTGCAGTGTGCCACGGGGATCATGGCCATGCTCCTGGGTCATTGTGGGTGTGCAGTGTGCTTCACATCATTGTGCATGCGTGCCATTGTGCCCATCTCCCCTGTGCCCCAGTCCCTGGTTGTTGCTCACCCTGTTGATGTTGTGTCAGGTCCTATTGTGCTGTGTCCGTACTCCCGACTCCTTGCACCATCTCGCAATGATGACTGTGGCCTCCATTACCTCCAGCTCCTCCTGTGGCACATGACTCCCACCTCCTGTCGCCGTTGCTGTCTTCCTGTTGGCAGCGGCATTGTGCTTGGTTTGGGTTTTCACATCATGCCAGCACATCTTGGCCTCCTCCATTGTCCTCCTCGACACTCCGACTGCATTCCCGTGTGTCAAATTGGCGTTCAGTTGATGGTGGTGTTCCGTTACCTATGTGACGCTGATCTGGTCTTCCTGCGGACTTCCTCTTCCCCTTGCCCTTCCCCGACCCGGTGTTCCTTGCTGGTGGTCTTTGGGGCTTGTGGGGCTCGCGTTGGCCTCTGCAGTCAGTCCGGGTGCATCCATGGTGCAACGCAGTTTCTTTTTTTCACCCTTTTTGTTTTTTGTTGCTTTCATAGTGCATTTTCCCGCATTACGCGTGGGATTTGCAGGCCTGTGGCTGGTTCTCGCTGTTTTTTGTTTCGCGACTGGTGTCATTGCACAATTTTTGCGTTGTTGTTTCACATTTTAGCGGCATGACGTTGGTTTTAGCTCGGTCATTTGATGCGTTATCGTGGGTCTATTGCATGATGTCGCAAGTTGTGAATTCAACGTTAACACTAGGGGTGGGCGGAATTTGCGAAAGTGACTTTCGCAAATTATCGCAAAAATGTTAAAAATCTCCGCAAACACGCGGAAATATCGCGAAGATGCAGAAGTTTTTTCCTGCCGGTTCGCGGTATTTTCTGCGTGGTCGCGGCTCGCCAACTTATCCATGCGGTTGCTCGTGGGCACAGCCATCTTGTTTTCACTCTTCTCGCGGTGCATGATCGCGAGAAGAAAGACGTGATCGCGCGACCAATGACATTACTGCGGGCGCGAACTGTCGCGAGACAGCGCAAATGGCTACCAACAATCCAACATCTCGTGGAGAACGCGACCGGATCGGGAAAACTTGGCGGCGAATGCGGGTATTCAGGTAAGGCGATCGCGCGCACGCGTGAGAGAATGTATTATTTTACAGCGCGAGCAAGAAACAAATTATTGCTAAGCTGAGGAATGCGGAAATTTTGACATTTTCGCGCTCTCCGCGGAACACGAAAATGTCAAATTATCGCAATTTCCGCGAGCGGAAAGGAAATTTAGCCCAGGCCTAGTTAACACAGAATTATTTTTCCGCGATAGACTGCGATGCGAAGAGTTGCATTAAGCTACATTTGCGGTAGTTATCACACGTTCTTGAGAATATCCCCCACAGTGTTGACTATACCAACACCTGAAACAATCGACACCCCTAATAGCAGATAGTTGCCAAACATACAACCCTGGTCTCATGTTCATAAAACAAAAAGGAGTCAAGAAAAAAATAAGGCAAGATAATAAACACATGACCGGGAGAATAGCTTTGCTATACATCTTAGGGAGCAGACACTGAAAATCCAAAGCCGAGGGCAGCAGCCTCCAAGAACACCCAAAGGAAAGGTCAGGTGACCTGGTCAAAAACCTTCTTGCCGTATAGTAAGATCATACCAATTGGGCCCTCCGCAGCAGAGGTGGCCTCCAGGGCGGTTATAGCCGTATTAACTTGTGAGGATGCATCTTGTCCCAGGATAAAGTCATGCTGATTTGAATCGGCCTAGCTCGTGATGACTGCTGATAGCCGGTTGGACAGAATTTGCATATAAATCTTAGAGTAGGCCTTGATTAGAGAAATAGGAAGATATAAGCCACAAAGAGTAGGGTCTTTCCCTTTTGCAGGGAAAATGATAATATTGGTCTCACTCTTAACACATTGTAGAGGGGGGGACGGGGAGCTATTAGAAGAGGAGTAGGTCCAGTACCAGTGCTCCCAAAGAACAACGTTTTAAACACTAGGCGGTAGCTGTTCCTAAGGTCAAAGCAAGTCACAACCTTTTCTGGTTGGAAATGAAATAGGAGAGTTGTCAATCTCAATAAAGTTGGGTTGTTTAGGGTGATGGGGGAAATCCCTCCTTTTAGATATAGTGTCCTCACACACCCTTGCGAGTGTCATGCTTCATCATCGGGCATTGCTCCTCGTGGGTGTGGCGCTGCTGTCCTCCACGGCCCCCGCGAGAGGGCTCTTTATCGGAGATCTCTTAAGGTGACACCACATTTGTGCATGCGGGTATATGGGCCTAGGGTAGTGAGTGAGTAAGTGAGTTAAAATCACCAATCGGTACCTGGACCTTAATTTTATTCAGGGGTCCGAATGGTAAAGTTAAAATGTGGTGGGATGCTGAAGTGCCTCTTTGGAACAAATGTGGAGGGGGGATAAGTGTCTTCCCGCTGCTCTCAGAATCTGTGTGAATGTGTATTAAGAAATAGAATGGTCAACATGTTTTACATTTCATGTAGGTCCATAAGGGATCCAAGGGCGCTACATCAGGACCAAGAAATGTGTAAATAAGGGAAAGTAAACAGGATTCAGGGAAGAAAGGGCCCTGTATTCCTGTGGTACCTATAATTAGGTGTAGATGCGTCCTTGCGCTGAAAGGAACGTGTAGTACAGGTTCCTAAACCCAACCTAGTATTGCATGCAGATTTGCTTGCCATGTTATGAGTACAACTATGTTCCAGTGAATTCCATTTGCTAACATGTGTTGTGCATATGAATTTTTATGTGTGTATGTCTTTATCTCTTTTATATTACCAGGTTTGGTTTAGGAAATTGTACTACACTCGCGAAACATGTTGACCATTCTATTTTTTTAATACACATTCACACAGATTCTGAGAGCAGCGGGAAGACACTTATCCCCCCTCCACATTTGTTCCAAAGAGGAGCTCCAGCATCCCACCACATTTTAACCTTACCATTCGGACCCCTGAATAAAATTAGGTTCCAGGTACCGACTAGTGATTTTAACTCACTCATTCACTCAATACCCTAGGCCCACATACCCACATGCACAACTGCGGCGTCTCCTTAAAAGATCTCCGATAAAGAGCCCTCTCGCGGAGCCCGTGGAGGACAGCAGCGCTACCCGCACGAGGAGCAATGCCCGATGATGAAGCATGACACTTGCAAGTGTGTGTGAGGGCACCATATCTAAAAGGAGGGATTCCCCCATCACCCTAAAGAACCCAACTTTATTGAGCTTGACCACTCTCATATTTCATTTCCAACCAGAAAAGGTTGTGACTTGTTTTAAACTTAGGAACAGCTACCCCCTAGTGTTTAATATTGGTCTCACCCAATGACCCAGGGCCCGATTCACAGAACTAACTTAAGACAAAATCCTAAACTTACTACCATTTTGGTATTTACAGAAGGCACTTACTCATTTTGGTATTCACAGAAGGCACTTACTCATTTCGGTATTCACAGAAGTTAGGAGTCCTAACTTTAGGACTCCTAAATGCCTTCTGCGAATACCGAAAGTCTTAAAGTTAGGATTTTTCTCATTTTAGGAGTAGTAAAGTTAGGACTCCTAACTTTAAGACTCCAAAATGCCTTCTGTGAATACCAAAAGTCTTAAAGTTAGGATTTTACTCAGTTTAGGAGTAGTAAAGTTAGGACTCCTAACTTTAGGACTCCTAAATGCCTTCTGTGAATACCGAAAGTCTTAAAGTTAGGATTTTTCTCAGTTTAGGAGTTATAAAGTTAGGACTCCTAACTTTAGGACAACTAGAATGAGTAAGTGCCTTCTGTGAATACCAAAATGGTAGTAAGTTTAGGATTTTGTCTTAAGTTAGTTCTGTGAATCGGGCCCTCAGGTACCAGAATTAAATATCTCCTGAAGAGCCAGGGCCAGAGTAGACCAGGAAGTAGCATAAAATTCCAAAGGAATCTCATCCGGTCCAGAAGCCTTACCTTGCTAGGGAACAGATGGTGGCTTATACCTCAGAGAGAGACTGCTGGTCATGACTCAGGTTGAGGTGGAGAACCACCCAAGGAATGGGTGCATAGTCTTGGCGGGGGGAATGAAGACCTCTTGTTAGAGGTCCTTATAAAACTGCCGGACGACTTCTCTAATGTCATTTGGCTCTACAACGAGCTCCCCTTTTTCACTCCTAATCTGCTGGATGGTATTGCAGCTGGAACTGTCCTTCGCTCTGAAGGAGAGCAGCCTTGCCATCTCTTCACTGATTTTGAAACTTAATATTTGCCTGGCACAGCAGTTTTTAGAACGCTCAATCCATATACGTTTCCTAAGAGAGGTCCAGAGACGGTCGACCATTTCACCAAAGATTCAGGCTGTGGTGGCCCATCCCTTGCAATTATACTACATCTCAAGAGGGTCACTAAAATACTAAGAGATGGATGTGTCTCCTCCGACAATGGCACCCTCCGTTGATGGACTGCAAACTACAGAGTATACAAGAAGCCTTAAGTGTATCTCAAACAACAATGGGAGTTTCCGATCAAACATTAACCTCAAGAAACTCACTTAGATCAGAGTTCATAGAGCAAATATATCCTCTTCTAAAGCAGTCTATGCTCAAATGTCCATTCCTGGAGCCCCAAGGGCTGAAGGGGGTCACTAGATTGAATGAACAAAGATAGCGAGTTATGACCGGATATAACTCTTGGATTAAGCCCCATCTTTGAAGATGAAACCAATGTATTGCTCACCAAGAACTTATCTAAACATGAAATAGTTTAAAGAGGGGCAGGATACAATGTAAAGTTTGGCTCGTTAGGTTGCTCAAAGTGCCAAAGATCAACCAGTGCATACAAAGAGATGAGTTGTTTCAGAGCCCCCCTCAGTTGATGCTTCTCCAAAAAGGCCAGAAACGTGGAGTCTTGCTTTGGGCATAATGTCACATTAAAATGGAGATAGAGCTCTGCCAACATGAAATCTAAAATTATCATCATTAATCAGCCTATCTACTTCACACATAGTTAGGCACGTACTGTCCTTCTGGATAGTTGTGAGAAGCCACCAGTGTCCAGAATCTGCCCTTTGACTCAAGACCTCCCATTTGCTATCGAAGTCAATAATGCGACACCCCTCTGAGCAGAGGTAAAACAAGAGGTGCCTAGGACTCTATTGCCAAGATCCTGTAACAAGGCAACTTCTGCATGAGAAAAACACGCCTTCCAAAGGCAGATGATTTGCGGCTTAATGTTGTGGAATTCCTGCTGGGCAATCTTACACTTGTGTGGCACCTTAACATCATTAAAATTCAGGAGAGAATATACAGTTGCCTCCCTAGACACCTACTATCACTAGCCATTATAGAAGTAAATCAAAATCTGTTAGCTACCTCTTAACCAGTTACATTTCTGTGCAATAGCCCCCTCAAAATATTTGCAGAAATCAAAAATCACCATTGTGTCCCGCCAATGACTTTTCTCAGCATTACACCTTCTGATTTGCCCAACCCATCCATCTGAAAACAAAACTGCCAAGACAACCCAAACTTCCAAACCATTAGTCCCAAACCACCCCCTCCCCACATCCCAGGTTCCCAATTTGAGGAACCACCTCAATCTCAAGTGCTATGCTGTAAATGTTGGTGCCATTGACCTCTGTGTCTGGGGCTACCAACTATTTTACCTCATAACTGAGGTCAGCCCTGGGCCAAAGCACACTACAAAGTGAGTCTGAGAAAAGTAGTCCCCCACCCGCAAAAAGGAAAAAGAAAATAAATTACATTTCCAACCCTCATAACATGCCCCTCAAGTCCACAGCCAGGAACCCCTCCAATCCTGAAGTTAAAACAGTGTCTGTTGGACCTGGCCCTTTTTGAAGGGTCATCCCTAAACTTTTTGCCTTCCTCCTGTATTTTTTCTGACCTGGTGTTGGCTGATTTATGACTCTGGGCACCTTACCACTGCTGACCAGTGCTAAGGTGCATATGCTCTCCCTATGGTAAAATGTATACATTGATTGGTGTCCATGATTGGTTTATTTGGTTTACTGTCAGCCCCTAGTAAAGTGCACCAGGAGTGCCAGGGCTTGTAAATACAAATGCTGCTGGTGGGCTTGCAGCACTGGTTGTGCCACCCACAGAAGCGGCCTAGTAAAATGTGTCTAGGATCTGCCACTGCAGAACCTGCGCGCAGTCTGGTACTGTCGCGCTGACTGCGCAAGTGCACCCACTTGCCAGTCGCTAAACCTTCCCTTAACTACATATTAGTCACCCCTCTGGTAGGCCCAAGGGCAGGGTGCATTATAGGCATAAGGTAGGACATGCCCTGATGTGTGTGGCATGTCTTAATAGTGAATTACAGCCATTTTCGTTGTTCACTATTGAAGGCTACCTGCTCTCCATAGGCCAGAATGGGCTACTGGAATTACTACACCCTGTAATCCCAGTGGAGTCATAGAGCATGGAAGAAAGTTATGTTTAGTATGCCTGAACTCAGAATAATAAAATACTTCTTTTAGTAAAGTTTATTTTAATATCCTGCGTTTGTAAATACTACTTTTAGAAAGTTAGTATTTACTGATCTGGCCATTCAGTCCGCCTCTGCGCTGTGTGTGTGTTCTGCCTAGCAACAGTAAGGAGCAGGGTTGGGGAAACCCCAGAGACAGGTTGGCTGCCAGGTGGTGGGTAGAGAGATTACACCAGGATGGGTGGGAGGAGTACACCCTGACTCTTGAATAGACCTGTGCTCTGCCAGCACAAAGCCGGCGCCGCCCCCTGTGGAGCGGCTGATGTCTCTGCCCTGCTGCTGAAAGGAAAGCGCAGAGTCATCCACAACACAGTGCTCCAAAAACTGGACTGAGCCAGGCCCAGGCCCCCTGGCGCTAAAGAACAAAAGAATTGGTGTATAAAAGTAGGAGCCTGGCTCCTAAGAAATCAGATCCTGTTTACACAACGACGAACCTCTGCCCGAAGAGAAGGACCTGGGAAAGCTGAAGGAGGACTACTGTCTCTGACCTGTGAGACTGGCCTGCAGTGGGTGCCTTGCTGCAAGAAGGAGAGGAAAAGACTTAAAGAAAAGACTTTGCATCAACTTGTGCTGAACTATCTCCAAGGGCTTGCTAGAGAACTTGCCTCCTGAACTGCGCCCCAGGAACATTGGGCGCTACCCCCCCTTGAAGGAGAAGAGACTGCTGTGGGTGATTCTACACCGCTGACCCCGGAGAAGCTTGTGCCTTAAATCTCCCTGAGCAACGCGACCTCTGCGCCGGAGTAGCTGTGAGCATCGTGAGGGCCCACCAGCCTAAACACAGTAAGCAACTGCCCCCTCGAGCCGTGCTCGCAAAGTACGGAGGAGATCCCTGTCCAAACATCGAGCCCTGCGACCCCCCCCGGGCTGCAGAAATCACCGTGAGGACCTGTGTGCACTGTTCGCCCCAACCGGACGAAGCCGACAGCGCGCTGCGCTGAGATCTCGCCCCCAGGCTGCCCCCTCTGCTTCTGCCCTCGCTGGTGTGCTGTGGAACTAAGGAGTGCCCCCCACGAAGCATCCGCGTCCACGGAGGAGCCGGGACCAAGACGCGACGTGGGACACTCGTGGCTGACTTCTGCAGGCTGCCGCGAACACTTGCAGTGAAAGAACCAAGGTATATGTGGCTCTGCGCGCAGAAATACGGCCCGTACTAACCTGCGTACGGCCGTAACTGCTTTTGAACTGCTGCTGGGTTCGCACTGTACTGCCTTCGTAAATCCTGAGTTCGAGACGTACTGTGCCTGAGTGTACCGCTGTTCGCACCGTACATTTGCACCGTACTGAGGAGTCAGCCCAGTTCGCCCCGTAACTGCTTTTGAACTGCTGCTGGGTTCGCACTGTACTGCCTTCGTAAATCCTGGGTTCGGGACGTACTGTGCCTGAGTGTACCGCTGTTCGCACCGTACATTTGCACCGTACTAAGAAGTCAGCCCAGTTCGCCCCGTAACTGCTTTGGAACTGCTCCTGGGTTCGAGACATACTTGTGCCTGGTTCGCATCGTACTGCTAGCTGAAATAATGGCGCTTTGAAAAGTGCTCCTTTTGGCTGAGTTCGAGCCGTAACAGCCTTGGTTCGACCCGTACTTACCCTGGGAACAGCAAGGTTCGAACCGTACCTACGTTTTAACCGTACTGCATTGAAAAGCATTACCGGTGCTCACTCGAGAAGAGTGAGACTCGGCAAGCGTACTCCGGCTCACGCGAGAAGCGTGGGAAACGGCAAGGCACTGTAAAAACCTTGCCAAGGGCACCCCAAAGGCGCTACGAAGTGCCCAGAAGACCTAAAGAACTTATTTTAAAGAGAACTGTGCCATTTTAAAACCTGTGGACTGCCCTTAAGTATTTTAAAGTAACTGGATTGGGATTCGCTAAGAGAACTGTATTTATTCAACCTGCCTGAAAGAAAACCCTTTTATATAAAGACTTCTACTTTTGATAAATACAGCCTTGTGTCTTTTGTGTGGTGGGGTGGTGATTATTGTGTGGGACAACTTGAACGCTTAACCATATGCCCTCTGGGAATTTAGCCTGACTGCTCGCGCCACGTTACCTAGAGGGTGAGCAGGGGTTATTTTTAAAGAGGTGATCCTTTGCCCTGACTTAGAGGAAAGGGTCCCTGCTTGTCGCAAGTGCATACCTGCGCCAACCAGAGGCCCCGGATTCTAACAGTGTCCCCAATGACATTAACCTTTACAAAGATGAAACAAGGAGGCTGGAGGCCACTCTATCTATGGGAAGGGGGGATGACATGATTAAACATGAAACACATATTGGCACAAGTTCAGTTTCCCAGCTGCCATGATAAAAATGAGTCTGAGCACCAAATTGAATTCACAAAGTTGCTGGTTCCATAAGAGACATGATTGCCCCAAGCTTCTGGAGTGCTGGTATGTGCATGCGGACCTGCCAATGCCTCACCACAGTTTGATGGCAAAAATCTTACAGAACAAAGCATTCCACACCACAGGCCTTAATAGGGAAATTCGGTGCAGCTGTCCGATTGGTCTCTTGCCTCAGAATTAAATTCCCTACATAAATAAGGATGGCCCGACAGTACCAGACCGACCACTTCTTTTAATTTTGTCAGGGCTGCACACCGGTCCAGAAGTTAGTGACATTTGTTGGTGTAGCAACCTTTTGTAGGTGGTGGGCAACGATTGCATAAGGGAGGTTATTGACCTTTCTAGGTAAAGTTGTGGAGGCTTAGTGTTTGCATAATGGCTTAAAGGCAAGATGGCAGAGGCTCAGAAATACACCATGATTCAAGCTTTGTTGACTTTGGAGGGGGATGGGTGGGGGAATCAGACCTACTTAAGCCAGGCATGATGGATCAAGCATTGGTGCCCAAATCGGAAACCTCCATTAAAACGCAGTCATTACATCGCAATATCTTTACAATGCAACTTTAAACGATACAAGTGTCTTTATATTGCATGCCATTACAACGCATGTCATTACAGCGCATGCCAGTGCAACGCATTATAAGGTTAGTAATGGGGAATTTTAAGTTTTAGGGTGGGTATGGGTTTTGGGGTAGTTGGGAATAGTAATTTGTACCCCTACACCATCCAACACTTTCCCTACTGTTGCACTCACTGGAGTGGGAAAAGTATTTTTTTTACCCCTACGTTATCCAACACTTTTCCTACTGTTGCACTCACTGGAGGAGGATAGCAATTTTTACCCCTACGCTATCCAACACTTACCCTACTGTTGCACTCACTGGATGGGGAATAGTAATTTTTACCCCAACGCTATCCAACACCGCATTGTTGCACTAAAAGTATTATGCATTGTAATGGTATGTGTTGTAATGGAATGCATTGTAATGGAATGCTTTGTAATGGTAGGGGTAAAAAATGGGTTGTAATGGTATGCGTTGTAAAATCATGTGATGTAATGGTAGTTGCGTTGTAAAAACTGTGATGTAAAAGCATGCATTGTAATTGTTTGCTTTGTAACGTCATATATTCTACCCAAATGGGTGCGCCTGAAGCCTTGTGCGGCAGGAGGTGTGAGACCACCATTTTGGTTGCTCACAGCCCAAACTTAAGGTGAGGAAGAGCGTTGGTAGAGCTCAGGGGAGCGGAGAGGCAGCGGGTGGGCAGTTAGAGACCGCAACAGTGACACAGCCCTCCTGGGCTGACAGGACCCGCTGCAATGGGATAAGGTTAAACAGTTGGCATTTTTTACTAACCCTGGGCGTAGTTCGCGAAGTAGCACTTCGCGAAGCTACGCAAAGTGAAGTTCGCACTACGCGAGCTACGCGTAGCACTTCGCGAACTGCGTAGTACCTTGTTCGCACTGTGGCAGATGTCGTTTTCAATGATTGCACAGTGCGGACAAGCAACCGGCACTGTGCAATCATTGAAAATGGCATCTTGCACAGTGCGAGCTGTAGTTTTCTGCTGCTCGAGTAGATTTTTACTCGACCTTCAGCTTTCTCAACACGAACTGGTAGTTTCTCATCGCGAGAGGTCGCAAGCGTACGTGACCACTCGCAATGAGAAACCTGACCTCCTCGCGTTGGGAGTCTCGCCGGGAGGTTTATTTTCCATGCTCGCGATCGCCAACTTGAAGTTGCTGATCGCGAACAAGGAAAAAGTCTCGCCGGGATGTCATTTTGCTTGCTCGCGGTCACCAACTTGACGTTGAGGACCGCGAGCACGCAAAAAATGACCGCGGCACTACGGAACACTACGCTACGCGTGTTCGCACTGTGCTACGTGCAGCTCGCGTAGTGCGAAGTAGCGCGAACTTCGCAAACTACGCGAGCGTAGCGTAGTGCTTTGCCCAGGCTTAATTTTTACATGTGAGTCTGACTTCAGGCAGTGCAGAGAAGCCTCTGAAGGTTGCTTCAGCCAGGGAGGGCACAGTGCTGTGAGAGTGCCACAAGGGGGTGGGCTTTGCAACAGGGATTGGCTCAGATGAGGATGATGTGGGCCTACCACTGACTGATTGATTGATTTAACTTTACCACTTGAACAGGCCCATTGCACCAGCATAGAGAAAGGACTGCCGCCAGGAAGTGGGATGGGCAGTGGGCTATATTGAGCACTAATATGCAAACTTGTCAAAGCTGGAGGTGGTGAGCCGGAGTACCTGGGGTCGAGAAGTGTCAGTGGTTTGCAGGAGGTGGGTTCTTCAAAAGCCATAGCCACAAATAGGGCATAGGGGTGAATGCAGGGAGCATTGGGAAGGAGGGAGATTCAGGAGAAAAGTTTAGGCTTTGGGGATAATAAAAAGCGCTCAAATACTGTCTTGACTGTGTCTTAAATGGGTGGTAAGGGGGTCCCTCCTTCTTGTTAATCTTGGCGCCAGCACCCGCATCTGGGACATTGACTCTAGGTGAGTGAAGACTAGGGCAAATGGGATATAGCTGGGTTGCAAAGTGGGGTGCCCAGGGCCAGGTGGGTAGGGAGTTAGTTGACGGGTTTGGTCAAGAATTGTGCAGATGGTAGCAGAGAAATCTCAGTGCAGCTAAGCTACCCCACTGCGAAGGCAGGGAACAAGTGAGTGGGGCCCACCCTGGGACATCATTGGACCACATAAATAGGGCAGGAATGTTAGCTACAGCCTCCTTTGAGATGACAGTGCAGTCACCATGTTACAAAGCATTTGATGTCTTTGGTGACCGGGTGTAGGTGACAGGGAGGTGTCTGGTCTGAGTGGCAATGTGAAACATGAGATGTGGCCAATCTGTGAGGGGTAGACATTGTTAGACTACAACGAGAATGAGGAGAAGGGAGGAGAGATAATAAATGACAAAGGTTTAAAAGAAGGGAAATGGTAGGCAACACCTAGTGATTAATGATATAGGTAAGTGGCTGCTAATGAAGAAAAAGAATTTGGTCTTTGGCAGAGATTCACCAGCAAGAGAGTGGATTGCAATCCAGCGAAGGAATGTTTGGAGTATCGACTGATTCCAGGATGGCATCCTTCAGTGTGGGCCCTGAACTTAAAACCAGGTAAGTCTGGGAAAGCCAAAAAAGGTGGTGTGGAATAGTTAAAGATATCTTTGGGGGTTAGTTGTGCAGGGGCAGATGAAGAGATTGAGCTATTTAAGGGCAGGTATGTGCAGGATCAGGTAATGGGAATGGAGGAGGTTGCTATGTAATGGCCAAACGTCAAGGTAGATAACGCAAAAAGGGGACATAGAGAGCAGAGGGAGTAAATAAGTAGACTCTGAAAGTTCCGGAATACAGAATGTCCCTCAAGACCTGCCTGTTTGAATCAGTTTCTCAGACCTGTAAGCGCCTGGATACCCTAACAGGTGATTAGCCACGCTTTATAAATCCTGATTGATTGATTGCATGACACCCGTTCTTTGGAATGACTAGAGCACCACTTCTTGTTAGATTCTCTGCACTATTTGCTAAGGTTAAAAAAAGCCTCTCGAACGAAGAGAGTGAAGGGTGTAGTGAAAAGATAGGAAATGAGTTGGAGAATAATTAATAGACAACCTCAGGACGAATAGCCAATACCTAAATTGCCAGCCATCTCTGCAACAGCAACAGATTGTGCAGTTTCTTATGCTTCAGTGCTTCATTAATTCATTGCAAAGGGTGCTTTTATTAGAATGTTTTAAATAACCGCTGATGACCACCATAGACTGCATTATTAGAAGCTAAATCAGCTGTTCTTTCTATACTTTAGCCAAGTGCATAACAATGCTGTCCACTGTATTTTGTAGAATGTTTTTTCAAGTTAATTGGTTGTTTTGTTGTTTACAGCTGAATGGAATTAGGCGGTAAGTAAGTAATGCTTTATTATGTTTAATTAATTAAAATATTACATAAAACCAAACATGAAATTATCACCAACACATTTTAAAATAGATTTCAGACCAACCAACATAAAATGAAACAATCTTTGAAATTAAGATAACACCCCGAGTATCTTAAATAAAAATTTTAAATTGCATGTGAGAAATCATTATAAAATAGAACAGCGCCTACGTTCTTATTAGTTCATTAATTACATAGTTACTAAATGCAGTGACCGTAATTGATAATATTATAGGGGAGATTACGGTTCTTATTAATTTCCCTAAAAATGTACCAGCTCAACAAAGGTCTGGGATAATCTAGGACTTAAAACAGCACTTTAGAGCTTCCTTGTATTGCCAAATGTTATTTGAAAGTTCTGTTTATGGAAGACTTTTTTCTCACTTTTAATCCAGGAACAGAAGCAAACAATGTCCAATATGGATTCTCTCTCATGGTCACATAGCCTGCACCTAAGATTGTTGGTGATGCCAGGGTTACCTGAGTTCTTTTATTGGAGTCAGCAGAAACAAATGATTGAGAGTGTTATTGATTTGTGTATTGGCTCTGTTAGGTATCACTGGGCAGTCATTTTACTGTAAGAAACCAGCATGTAATGTAATTGTCTGTATATAACCAGGTCTAGGGTATCCGAGGTCTGGCTAAGCAGCATTACTTGAGTTTTTGTTAAAGACGAAATATTATTTTCCCAGATTGACTCCAGATCCTTGATAGAGTTTGTCAGCTACATTATCCATGGGTTCGCAGCAGTGCTCTTTTCTTTGCTTTTAATCAGAAAACAGTATACCAAGAAGTATGCTTTAATCGCAAGGTCTTAGCGGACTAAACCAAATTCCAATCAAATTTATGATCTTGAGAAGCTCTGAGGTAGATGAGAAAACTTTCAAAATGTATTGCACCGGATTGGTGCAAAGCAACCTGGAAAGCATTGATTGACATAGGTTATTGATGGTAAGAGTTTTGATCTACTTACTGTCAAGATCACACTTCATGATGGATTATTAGTAACCCTGGGTGTAGTTTGCAAAGTAGCGCTACGCTTGGCTACGCGAAGTGCACTTCGCGAGCTACGCGTAGCTTCGCAAACTGCGTAGTACACTGTGCAAGATGCTGTTAGCACTGATTGCACAGTGCCGGATGCTTGTCCGCACTGTGCAATCAGTGCAAACTGCATCTTGCACAGTGCAAGCGGTTGTTTTCTGCTGCTCGAGTAGATTTCTGCTCGAGCAGCAGCTTTCTCAATGAGGACTGGTAGTTTCTCATCCCGAGCGGTCGCGAGCATACGCGACCACTTGCAATGAGAAACCTTACCTCCCCTCGTTGAGAAGCTCGCCGGGAGGTTTATTTTCCAAGCTCGCGATCGGCAACTTGATGTTGCTGATAGCGAATGAGGAAAAAGTCTCGCCGGGATGTCATTTTGCTTGCTCGCGGTCGCCAACTTGATGTTGAGGACTGCGAGCAGGCACAAAATGACCGCTGCACTATGCTACGCTACACGTGTTTGCACTGTGCTAGGTGCAATTCGCGTAGTGTGAAGTAGGGCAAACATCGCAAATTATGCAAGCGTAGCGTAGTGCTTTGCCCAGACTTAATTATTAGACCTGACAACCTTAGGGTGGTCTTTCCCCCAACAGTTTGCCTTCCTCTTCCACTTTTTCTGTCATCGGTTTTGCTGGTATTAGGGCTCTGCGCACATTACAACTATTAATCAGTGCTAAAGTGCTTCTGCTCTCTCCACTAAACATTGCAATATTGGTTCATCCCCAAATGGCATATTTAATTCTATTTATAAGATCCTAGTAAAGTGGTAATACTAGAAACTGGGCCCTGCAAAAAAAATGCTAAAAGTAAGCCTGGATCACTGATTGTGCTACCCAGTTAAATAGCCCTTTAACCATGTCTCAGGATAGCCATTGCAAAGCCAGAATGCGCTTTACACTGCCATGTGGACCTGGCAAAAATAAAGCTTTTGCCATGTCCAAACCTTCCCTTTAATACATATAAGTCACTCCTAAGGTAGGCCCTGGACAACCCAGAGAGCAAGGTGTAATGTATTCTAAAAGGCAAGACATATATTGTTAAGTTTTACAAGTCCTGGTTGTGGAAAACTCATTTTTTACTACTGCAAGGCCTATCTTTCCCATAGAATAACATTGGCATTATCTTAACATATTTTATAAGATTAATTTCCAAAAGGGAAGAGATAAAACTTCCAATGCTGGTGTCTCTGGAGGCCTAATTTAATTCCTAATTTATGGTGAAGTCGGATTTTAAATTACACTGCTGAAAATTGCACTTTTAGAATGTTGACATATAAGGGGGCAGGGCCCTTATTAACCGGCTAGATTGGGCCACTTTTATTAGTATATGAAAAAAAGATCTAGCTGTGTTACTTCAAACAAAAACGTACTTTCAAACTAGGGTCTAGTAATAATTGGTTGAGCCCTTGTATTTATTCATGATTTTTCAAAATCATTGTAGAATGTGGAACATCATACATTGTGCCATGGAGGAGCCACTTTATATTTTCTTTATATACATGACAATATAACACAGAACTTTGCTGAGTCAATCGGTGCTCGAAATTAATAACATATAACATAATCTCCTTTGAAAAAGTTTACAAAAATTAAAAATACAAACACAATTTACAAATTCCATTCACATTACTGCACAAGACCTGAGAAAGTACTTATATAACCAGTCATCTAATTAAGAACAGAGGTAACCACTCACTAATATTCTGAAAACTGTGAACCTCGTGTCTGATAATGACTCTTGGGGTTGGCAAAATGTTTTTTTTTATAGTGGGATAATTATAATTTTATAATTTTTAATTTTTTAATTTGTCCAAGTATATTATGTTATATGTATTTTCAATTTGAGCACTGATTGATTCTGCAAAGTTCTGGTATAAGCTCAGATATATAAAGAAAATATAAAGTGGTCCCTCCATGACATAATGTGTGTTGTTCTACATTCTAGAATGATTTTAAAAAATCATGAGTATATATACAAGGGCCTAGGTAATTAATGTATTAGACCCTAGTTTGGAAGTCATTGTTTGTTCAAAGTAACACAGTTAGATCATTTTTTGCAGATACTTTTAGAAAGTTGCATTTTCTTACTTTAGCTATTTGGTGCCTACTGTCTGTCTCTGATCACTTCGGGTTCACCGATGAAGATTTTGAGAAATTACTAGGACAAGCACCATCTATTAATAAATCTTTCATACTATCTAAGGGCCTCAATAAGGATTTGATTAGACTTTTGAACCTTAAGAAAAAAGGCAAACGCACAGAATCCCATGCCAACTTCATGTTGGAATACCTCAAGGCAGGGACTATTCCAATTGGTCTAAGAGTTAGGAATATACCGGGCTTGTTCATTGAGATTAGAAAATTCTTGGAGAAGTGGGCCCTCATCTCGAATCGTTGTTCACAAGACTGGATGATACTTATCATTGAGACAGCCAGAGAACTCGTAACAATACTCTCCAAAAAAATAGAAGAACTTGTGTTGCAGGGATTCTGCTTATGCACAGAACTATGCGCAGGAGACCAGGACCTCAGAGAATTGTGGTGTACCAGAAACTCCCCTCAGAACCAAGAACCCCTTATCCGACTAGCTTAGTATCCCATTCGTTAGCCTAGATCTAGCTAGGCGGTCCCAATGTATAGACAAACCAGAACAAGCGACTTAGATATTTCTCAGGAGTGGTGGGAATCCGAAATACCTGTTTGTATCTATTTGTTAGTCCACAACAGAATAATACAGACACGGTAAAGTTTAAAGAGTTTATTTTATAAACCTCGCGTCCTAAGATGCAGTACTTTGGCTAACACTAGCAGACTAACGGTACAAATCAGAACCATAAGCATTGTTACAATACCATACAAAGTGAAAGGAGCAATCATACTAATAATGACAGTGGTATACTGCCACACTCCTTTCTCTAGAATCTAATACATTATTATTAGACTATTAGAAGGTCTCTTAGGTTAACAGGGGGGACCCCATACCGTATAGATCAGCTTAGTAGAATCACATCAAAGGATCAGCTAGCTCTCTCATGTATCAGCTCTTCTGTTCGAATGTGTGCAAATCCAAACTGTTCTGCAATATTAAAGACGCTTGTCCTTCAGATATTGGCAGCTGCATGTATGATATGTCTAAAAAGTGGTACGATCAATCTAATCACAACACTCTGTACCTTCTAGTGACCCAGACTCGTTCTTTACATGATGTACAGACCAAGGGCACATTTCACTGTTAAGAATGTGAAACAACAGTGTGTTATCCTGTAAGGCAAAGTCGAGTCAGCATTTCTAAAATGAATAACACATAACAACAGTGTCGTGTGCAGCGCAGCAGAAACGACAAGCTGGCTTGCTAACAATTATCTCGGTTATGCTAACTTAGTGTTGTAAATAGGGCGTGGCTTAATCCATCCTACACCCCCCTATGATCGGAGCACGAACCAATAGGGATACACTTATCAAGAACGCAGAGTTCAAGTGATATAGAACGGAACCAAGGGCATGAACTATAAGTCCATATAAGGTAAGTGTAAAATCCGAGAATTAATTAAAAAAAATAGTTAAAAAAATGTTGATGAAAAATTAACAACCCTGGATGCACCCTGGAGTGACAATGTCAATCAGTCAATCCATAAAGGTATATGCACCGTAAGTTTCAACAGCTTCCAAGAGGAAATCATAGGAGCGGTCCGCAAAAGTATCTGCCATCCAATTTAGCAAGGGAAAGGAACACACGTGTTCATCAATTATCGGAGCATCCAGCACCACAATAGGACAACTGTCAGCATCCTCGATATAAGTCCTTTCAAGGAATTCAATAGCCGCCTCTCCGATATCCCAGTCACCAAGGACTCCTTGTGCAGCAGCCAAAGCCATAAACCCAACACCAGAACAATCAAAATCATGAGCCACTAAGGGACACATTAGTTCATCAAAATCCGGGTCAGGTGACGCCAAGTTTGACAGGCACAAGTCCAGAGCCCACTGGAAGGGACAATCTAGGCACTGAAAGACAGGTTGCACACAAGTAAAAAAGGGAAACCGGAAAGACAATCCATACTTGACGCTTAAGACCGCCAGAGGGAAAGTGCCGTAATAATCAAGCATCCGGCTACGAAGATGGAGCAGGCGGAGCATGCTGTCTTGCAACTCCTGGTGTGCAGCCAAATCAAAGTGCGCAAATCAACAAGAGGATCCCAGCCACCAAAGCAAGGAGCAAGGGGAACCCTCCGAAGACACTCGAAAAAATAGAATGTAAAAATGCGGGGATCACACCAAAAACAGTCTGGAAAGATGTCACGAGGCCCGAGCCCACAATTTTAAAAAAATGAACAAGGCCAGTCGTAGACGAGGCATTAAAGATAGTTTGAATCAAGGTTCCAAAATGGAGGGGAAGGTCAGTATTTAAAAGAGCTTGTACCTCAGTGCGTGTGTTCGCCACATTAAGAAGAAATGTTTCACGGTACGAAGTCAACGCAACTTCCTTCTTAGACAAAAGAGCCCTTATTCTGCTCATCCTATTGAACTCTGCGTTCAAGGTTGGAATCGCCGGCCAGATGGATATATCGAGTCGGCCTTGCGGGGGTGGGAAAAGGACGTTATTACAGCAAACCACCTTTTGCGAAACAGTGACTTTGTAAGGAATACCCACTAGCATCCCACAGCAAGCTTCACTTTTTAAAAGCAAATAACTACCGTTGGCAAGCAGCTTAAAAGAAGACGTTATAACTGGCATTGGAATCCCCTTTAGGACACAAGCCAAATTAGGAGCGTGTATATTGCAAGCGCCATGTAACTGTATATGTCTACAAACCACAGAATGATCAGGAGCGGAAGTGCATTCTTCGCCTTTTAAGTAAACCTCCGTGCCATCCCTTACACATCTGTAAGTGAACGGAAGTGACCAAACTTCGTGCAGGAACGCATCACCAAGTTGTTCATATCTACCAATGGCATAATGCTTCATGCACGAACTAAATTTAAACAGACTAAAAGGTAAAGTGACCAATCCGTGTATAAGCCACACGGCTGAATTCAACTCAGCAACAGAAAAAGTTAAAGGTTCTAATTTTTCAATGTGCAGCAATGCGTAATTTGCATCTTTCATGGACATGAACTGCTGTTTTGCTGTCAAATTAAAAGGAAGGAACAACGATGAAATATTCATGTAATCCCAAGGGACTTTCCCTGCCTTTAACGTTTGCAATGTCCATGGAAAATGCATAATTGAACGCAACTGATTTTGGCCATGATACAACACAGATACATCATCTTGCACAATGTCTACGACAGAAGAAACAATATTATCTAGTGTATGAATTCTAGAAGACAAAGTATTAATACTATTATCTATCACAGCCAATACTTTTTCCATATTGGCCTGGTCAATAGCACGTAATCTAGAAGCAGCTTCAATTTGCGACAATTTCCAAATTTCATTGTAAATAGCATAAACCCATCGTTTGGACCTGCCATTTGCAGGACCCTTAATAAAATCATTCAAATCTATTTTGTCATTTAATCGTGATAAATGTAGCTTAACTGAAGTTAACGTGGAATGTTGCAGCCACGACTGACATAACTTACCTACAGAGTAGGTAGTCACAGTGTGTGAAGATGTAAAACGAGGGTCAACCCTAAGTTGTGTATACCCCGGAGCCAAATCCAGAAAGCGACGTTGACAGGAATCTGAGCTTGTTTGCCAAACCAACCAACCCTCAGGATTCAATGTTGAAATATTGAATGTGCCGTTGGAAACAAGGGACTGCAACATAGTAAGGGACAGATCTGAGTGATTCTCCCAACCAGGGTAAGCACCCAGATCCGGTATCAAGGGGGAAATTAATTTTTTAGATATAGCCAATCCAAAACAGGTGGTCTGAAAAATAGACGAATTCAAAAATAATATATGGTTTGGGATAAGACAGGCACGATGCAAAGCTTCTGTTCCTTGTACCTGCCACGGTTTAGTTCCCCAAACCGATTTAGGATCGATAGTAGCTTTCCATACGTCATAACCTCCAATAGCCAATTCATCCATAAAGGATTTGGAATATAATAATTTTGTGTGTGTCAATCTGACCTTAGAAGTGGGTTCTATCGCCACCTTAAAATAAAAAGAATCAGGGTTTGACACACTAAAATCCGAAAAGTATGTGAATTTTTTCAATAAAGTGGCAGAGCTGCCAGGCATAGGGACAGGACAATGTTCCCATTGAGTGAAATTAACAAAATTTTGAAAAGTATTTGCTCTGTGTAGGAAATGTGTGCCATAATGTTGAAAACAAAATTGCTCATCGTAGTTTGCAGTATTTAAATACAGATCTTCAGTATCAAATGCAGCATAATATTTTAAATCAGAAAACAGTGCTTCTATTGCTTGTACATCCCAATCATCTGAGCGGATGTTTTGTTTAACTACATCACCCATAGAAACACGAAAAACAGTTGGCACATTAATAACTTTGGTGGGACCATGAATTTGAAAGTTCACTGCATCCCAAGCAATCCCATCACGTACAGGCCAGGCGGTGATGTTCACAAACATCTGGTCTCTTTTCATGATGTGTGATGAGGAATGGGGGGCCAAAGTTCCATCAATTAATTGAATTGTAGAACGCTCATTCAGGTAGTGTCCATTGATAAGTCTAAAAAACACTATCACAAAGCCAATTGTCATGAATAAAAAAATACAAATCAGCACCAGCCAGATGTAAGTCCAAGGTGCAACCAAAAAATGTCTCTTGAACCAGGCAAAAAATATAGAAATTTTGGAAGGGGCAGTGGAAGTCAATGATTCAGTTTCAAAGGAAGAATGGGACTGGGTAAGTGTTGTTGTATGTAATAGGGGCAAAGGGACTTCTGCAGGATAAGCATACTCAGGATCATCAGGCAAACCACCAACAGTAGGTGGCACTGGCGGATCAGCAACTGTAAGCATCTCAATGGAAACCTCAGGCACGATGATAGAGGGTGGCATCACAACAGAGTTTCTCAGCATTGAAGGGCAGGAAACCGAAGGTGTCATACTATGGAGAATCGGCCACCCTGTGTAGCTTGACATTCTCAATTGAAATGTACCTGTTACCCTTGCGACCAGGAAGTGGGGGTAAAACAACTGTACGTGTACCCAATACTCCAAGCACCGGGACTGGTGCACTATAAGAGGGGCCAAACTCCTTCTTGTTCTCCACCTTCTCACGGACCAGGTCACCAACTCGAGGTAGCCAGCCGACTACCAGAATCTGGAGCGCTTCTTTGGATGTAGAGGGCACGTGTCCTTTGCTAGAGTGTCTCTTGCTTCTTGTAGATTCTGCAATACAGCACAGTGGTCATCTAGGTCAAAAGGCGCGGCAGCCGCCACCATGTCTAGACCGTCAAGGTCCGGAACAAACATTCTCACTCCAAAGAGCATCATGTAAGGGGTCCTCCCACCCAGAGACCTTCTAGGGAGGTTGTTAAGTGCACGTTGGACGTCATACAAGTGGGCAAGCCAGTCCGGCCTGTACCTAATACCTTGGCTGTCAACGATTGCTTTAGGTCACGGTTCAGTCGTTCCACAACACTATTGCCCTCAGGCCGATATGGAGACGAAAATTTGGCTTGGACCCCCAGACTTCTCATTGCTTCTTTGTACGCCTTAGAGGCGAACGCCGGGCCCTGATCAGAGTGAAGGGTACCACATGCAAAACTCCCTATAAAGACACGCAATACTTTGATGACAGTCCTGGCATCAGCACTCCTTTGTGGCCACACCCATAGAAAACGTGTGCATGAATCCACTGCAACCAAGATGTACTTGTACGCAGTATCAGAGGTAAAAGGACCGCAGTGATCTAAATAAACACACGCAAGTGTTTGATTAGATATATGCAGCTGCGTTTGAGGTGGACGCGCAACAGAAGAAGGTTTAATCTGCTGGCAAATGTCACAACTAAGTACATAAGCCCGCGCTTGTTTATACAAACCGTACCACCAGTAACGTTGCTGCAAAAGAGACACAGTTGCTGACACTCCAGCATGCGCAGACGCAACACCTTCGTGGGCAGCCGTTATCAAATTTGTTCTGCAGTCCGCGTTGGGAATCAATCTATCACCAACATCGTTAATCCTCACTAACGGGACGTTATCAGGACTTAAGTGATAATGGTATCGAGAAGGGAAACCTCTAGGGAAGTTTGTCCCTGTCTCAGAAGCAGCAATAGCTGCCAAGATGTCAGCATCAATCTTAGATTTTGATCTTGTAACTGCTGCTACTAAATATGTCGCCACTGCGGTTTTTGCTGCCTCGTCAGCCAAACTGTTACCGACAGCATGGACACCAACTCATTGGTGACCAAGAGTGTGATTTACATTCACAAGTGGCAGACTCCCTTTAAGTTCTGCCACCCGAGCCCAAAGCGTTTTATGCTTCACTGTGCCACCTTTGGAATCACGAAAACCATTCATAATCCAAAAAAGCAAATTGTCGTTGTAAGATTGAACACAATAGTAAGAATCACTCACTATAAGAGTAGTGACCCTGTGATCAGCAAACTCAAGTGCAAGCACTAAAGCAGAAAGCTCCGCCAACTGCGCGGTACAATCACCCAATGACTGTGTATGCACTGCATCAGATTGGAACTCTTCATTTACGAAAGTACCGACTACAATTGCGAAAGCCGCTGAATAAGCGTGCCTTGATCCAGTTGCGGGTTGCGCCGACCCGTCAGTGTATATGACACAATGGTATTCCTCGATAGGGCGCAGTGACAGAGGAGCAGGATGAACGAATTCATACTCTAAACTCTCCTGAGTTTGCAACGCCGCGTCAAAGATGTATTCGACGTCAGGCGAAGCTAAGGAGGTTGCCCATTGTATCCACCTTGGATGCAAAGCCTTAGAATTCGGTACACTAGCTTTTGTGACTGCTTCGAGAGCAGGAAACGGTGTTACCACCAGCATGCGCTTTCCTTGTGATAGCGCTCGTTCTTTCAGGATCGCCATCTGAACTGCTGTCAAGACTTTTTCAACAGTGGAAAATCGCAGCTCAGCCGAAGTGTACAGATGAGATTTGTATGCAATGGGGACTGTGTCGCCCTCATTGAACGTTAAGTACGTGAAACCCTCCGTGCCTGGAACAATTCTAAGGACCAGGTTGGTGTGGTTATCACGAGTTTTTAAATATTTAGCAGTAAGAAGATCAGTCTGCAAAGAATACAATGCAGATAAATGCTCAGGCAGCCAGCAAGATTTGGTAAAAGTTGGTTGTACCAAGGCGTATAGCGTCTTGATACGCTGGGCATAATCAGGAATGTAGGAACGACCGAAATTCAGAAAGCCCAGCAATGATTGTAGTTTTTTCAGCGTCGTAGGGATACGAAGGCGTGCGCATTTCCCAAGGAAGTGCGGTGCCAAGCCTCGACCCTCATTATTGAGTTCGTACCCCAAGAACAACACTGTGAACTCAGCAATGTGGGACTTCTTAAAGTTAAACTTGTAACCGAAGTCCGCAAACATCGTCACTATGTTATCCACACGAGCAAGGTGTGGAAGCAACTCGTCATCTGTCAGATAGACGTCATCAACATACGAGTATGCCTCCGGGTCTACTATCTCCAAGAGAGAGACCACGCGAGCGGAAAAAACTCCAGGGCTGTTTTTATAGCCCATCGGGAGCCTCTTGAACAATTTTTGTTTTCCACCCGATGTAAATGCCGTCCACTCATAACTATGAGGGACCAGGTTATGGCAATAAAAACCATTGGACAAGTCGAGCGTGGTTTTGAAACGTTTTCTCACAAGACTATCGACGAGAGCCGAACTATGAGTATTTTGTACCGCACACGTCCAGCAATGCGAGTTTAAATGCCGGTAATCCAAAACTAGGCGGTACGACCCGTCAGGCTTCGTCACAGTGAATAAAGGATTATTCATGGGTGACACACATGTCTCAATCACTCCTTCATATTCCAATTGTTCAAGGATGGACGTGACGTGAGATCTTGCCTCGCGACGCATGGGGTATTGGGGTTGAGGCTGGGGATCGGACCGCAATGGAATCTCATGATTGGGAGAACATTTATCCCAGCCAACCTGATTACGATATAACGCAGGTGCAAGCACCTGTGCCCACTCCCCGGCTAACGTATTAGACTCATCCGTGGGCACCGCGTGCCCAAAGGAAGGAAGAATGACTTCCTCTCCCCTTGGAGCGTCCAAAATGAAAGCCGGAGGCCAATCTTTCTCCGCCAAAAGAATATCATAGGTGGTCGTAAGATTGTCCCAAAAAAACACTTTAATTTTGCGTTGTATGTCACCCTCAATATTAAGGACTATGTCAAATAATCTTTCTGGGGGAGCTACGCGAGTATCAGCAGTTTCAACTGTCACATAAATGTCAGTTGCTGTCGCCTCCAGAAATGGACGCAATGCTTGCCGCACTACTGTAACTTCCGCCGCGCTGTCTAGCAGCATTAGTGCCCATGTCAGGTTCCGAAGCTGTGTCCGTACCATCTGAGGCATATCTCGCTGAGATTGCAGCAACTTTCTTTTTCTGAAACGGTGGACATTGTCTGGCAGTGTCTTCCTGCTTGCCTTTACCGTCGGTCTGGCGGGGCTGGTCTCGACCTTGAGTTCCCCGTCCTCTCCCACGCTCTCCACCACCAGTATGAGAAGCCGATGTTTCCTGTGAAGAACGAGGAGAGCGTTGTTCAGAAACCTGAAACCTATCAGGTGACTTAATACGAGTACGATCGCGCAAATCATAAGTGCGTTCACTATATGACTGTACGGGTGAGGCAGAACGAGAAACCTGTTTCTGTTGCTGTTTTTCTTGTTTTTTGGCTTGCCAACTTTGTTTAGGAAAGTTGGGCTTTTCGTCCTTTGTAGACGAACTCACCTTATTTTGCTGTACTACATCAGGAATTTTGATGGTGGGTTTCACGCCTAAGGCACTACGTCCAACCATCCTGTAGGCTTTTGCAATAATTTTTGCAAACTCCTTGGGTCTATCGGCTACATCCACAAGTTCCAGCATATTACCAACTTGGAACTGCATGGCATCTCCTTTGAGGTTGCCCATTACCATGGAACAAACCACATCGAAACTGTCGACAAGCCTCAATCCTAACTCAATAACTGCCTCCGCACCATGATTGTCTTGGACTTTCTTGATAACGGAGGGTAGTACAGACATAGACGGAGTGCCGTAGCACTTCGAATAGGTTGCAGCAAAGACTTTACCCAAATTGTCACAATCAACAATATCAGGGACCAGGTCCTTCGGCAAAGTAATGGTGAGTATCCTGTGTTTATCCACAGGTGTAGTGTTTGGAAACACGGCTTCTAATTGATCAAATTTTTCTGCAAGCCAGTAAGGAAATTCATCCTTACTGAGGGGGCGCTTGCCGACAACCGCATTAACCATAACAGGGCTTATCACCACAGCGTGATGGTGATCAGCCCCGTGCCCAGCAACCGCAGGTGCTCCCACCTGTACTGTGCGTGACACATACTGCACTAAAGCCCTATGGACCGTAATCAGGGCTGTGTGTAGCGTTCGTAAATCACCCACTCCCACCGTCAGGTAGCGTGGGTGTGGTGTATATCCGGCCAGTACCGGCCAAGTGGCCCCTGCAATGGACAATGGGCCCATACTCGCCGGTACGGCCTCATGGGGGAGGGCGCCATTAAACCAAATTGTATGCTGCCAAGCAGAAATAGGTATTTCTAGCATCCTATATGGGGCATAAACCGCAGGCACAGGCGTGGCTGTATATTCATGGAACAAATTATCGTCCGTATCCACCTCCTCAAAGGTCACCCAAGAGTAAAACAACTCATAAGGGTAGGTGGCATCAGCACTGACCACAAAGACCACGGCCATCCCGTCATCAGGTACCCCATAAGCCCTCAAATGAGTGCGCAGAGGAACCCTACTATGAGCGGGAATATTAACCGCCATAAGGACACACTAAAGAGCAACAACGATATCTACAGTAGCACTTGGGCTCAAAAGTTGTAACCTTTTTAATTATCAAGCTTGAATGAACCTTTAGTCAAAACCTAGGCAGGTTAAACCGTCACTCCTGTTATCCGGAAACGAGAGTGAGGGTGGTTGTGGACTAACACAAGTACTAATAAAGCGTCTCAGATCATAAGACCAAACGTTAGGTGCGCCATGTTGCAGGGATTCTGCTTATGCACAGAACTATGTGCAGGAGACCAGGACCTCAGAGAATTGTGGTGTACCAGAAAATCCCCTCAGAACCAAGAACCCCTTATCCGACTAGCTTAGTATCCCATTCGTTAGCCTAGATCTAGCTAGGCGATCCCAATGTATAGACAAACCAGAACAAGCGACTTAGATATTTCTCAGGAGTGGTGGGAATCCGAAATACCTGTTCGTATCTATTTGTTAGTCCACAACAGAATAATACAGACACGGTAAAGTTTAAAGAGTTTATTTTATAAACCTCGCGTCCTAAGATGCAGTACTTTGGCTAACACTAGCAGACGAACGGTACAGATCAGAACCATAAGCATTGTTACAATACCATAGAAAATGAAAGGAGCAATCATACTAATAATGACAGTGGTATACAGCCACACTCCTTTCTCTAGAATCTAATACATTATTATTAGACTATTAGAAGGTCTCTTAGGTTAACAGGGGGGACCCCATACCGTATAGATCAGCTTAGTAGAATCACATCAAAGGATCAGCTAGCTCTCTCATGCATCAGCTCTTCTGTTCGAATGTGTGCAAACCCAAACTGTTCTGCAATATTAAAGACGCTTGTCCTTCAGATATTGGCAGCTGCATGTATGATATGTCTAAAAAGTGGTACGATCAATCTAATCACAACACTCTGTACCTTCTAGTGACCCAGACTCGTTCTTTACATGATGTACAGACCAAGGGCACATTTCACTGTTAAGAATGTGAAACAACAGTTTGTTATCCTGTAAGGCAAAGTCGAGTCAGTATTTCTAAAATGAATAACACATAACAACAGTGTTGTGTGCAGCGCAGCAGAAACGACAAGCTGGCTTGCTAACAATTATCTCGGTTATGCTAACTTAGTGTTGTAAATAGGGCGTGGCTTAATCCATCCTACACTTGAGAATAAACTCTAGCAAAACAACCCCCTGGACGAAACTAAATGCAAAATAGAAGAAGTGAATTTAGAATTAGATTCATTTAGCGAATACCTAATTAAAAGAAAAACAGAAAAACTTCGCAAAAATATTCAATTTTTCTCTCAGGAGCGAGTTTACCCCTTTTTGACGGAGAACTACTATACAGCCAACAAAGAGGGTACCTCCCATACTGACCAACAATCTTAGACAAGTAGAAAGATCCTAACTTTCTCCTATACCACGGATTCAGAGGGAGAAGGTTCATCCACACATATTGACCCCTATAACAACAGGAGAGGTCAATACGACAGACCTAACACCAGCAACCGTTTTTTAGAAAGATCAATTTGCAGACCAGGAACATCCTCAACAGTACATACAAACGAGTAGACAGCAATACTTTTGCAACTAAATAGTATTCCTATTTTCAATCTCTCTAGCCAAAATCTTGACTATAATACTGAAAGACTGCTTACCAAAGGACTTTATTTTGTCCCCGCTACCAGACTCTCTAGGTTCCAACTTCATAGAGACATCTTTGCCTTTTTTAGCAGGGTAATGCTAAAAAAATATTTTCTGAATAAGGACTCTTCAGGCCTGAAACCTCCATCTACGTTTATACCCAGTCTGGATCTTCTTGATCCTGAAGTAGAAATCTTTGAAAAATCAATAAAATCACTAAATTCATTCCCACACCGGCCCTCCATCTTACTAAACCTGAGAATATGGCACTTTGAAAACTCAAAGATGAATCTAAACTTACTATCAAACCTTGTGATAAGGGAGGAGGGATAGTCATGTTTGACACAGCCACATATAAAACCAAAATGAGGGCCATGCTGGATGAATGCGAGTATTATAGCAAATTGAGAGGGTACCCTAAGACCAGGATCAAAATAAAAATATTTCACATCAGCAAAAGGGCAAAACAGGAAGGTGTAATTTGCAGAAAAGAATTCAAATTTCTCGCATCCCAGTCATTTATGGAGTTCCAAAAACCCATAAGAACTCGCTGGACCCAACTCTTCACTCCATTGTTTCAAACATCGGCACAGCCACTGAGCCATGATCCAAATACATCAACACATTTCTCAAGCCTTTGGTGAGCCTTCTGCCCTCATATATTTGGGACACTGGCCATCTTATTTCCAAAATAGAAGGGACTCCATTTACCAATCAAGGACAACTATTGGTCACAATGGATATCGAGGTCCTTATACATGAATGTGACTCAACAACAGGCACTTGAAGTGGCTCAAAACAGTTTGATCTCGGCCGGGATTCAACACAATCGCAACTTCCTTATCCAATGTCTAGAGATTGTCCTGAGCGAAAACGTTTTCGAATTTGACAGGGAGCTATATAAATAGATTAAGGGGGTCAGCATGGGGGTAGCCTGCACCCCCTCTATAGCCAACCTGTACATGGGCAATTTTGAAAAACAATTCATTCACAATGAAATTTCGCCCTTCTTCGAAAATATACCAGCGTGGTAGCGGTTTCTTAATGACATCTTCTTCATGTGGCATGGTGAAGAAGATGATCTGGACGAATTCTTTGAGTGGATTAACCTTTGTGATAACAACCTTAGATTCACTCCCCAAAAAAGAAGGCAGGGTTGAATTCTTAGATATCTGGATAGAGCATGACAATCAACACCTTTCTGTATCCCTTTACACCAAACCCATCGCAAGAAATACGTTGCTCCACTACAACAGCTTCCATCCACGCAGCCAAAAGGATGGCATTCCCTTTAGCCAATTCCTATGGCAGCGTAGAAACTGTAATAACATCATGGAGTTCATTAGACATGCAGAGACACTCAAACACTGGTTTCTAGCTCGAGGATACCCCAAGAGATTGGTTCACGATTCATTCAAGAGAGCAAGATATTACAACAGGAAAACCATGTTTGACCCCAAAAGCAACAACACCGAAGAGAAACTAGTCTGTGTTACTCGACACTGAAATCTAGAACAAAAAAAAACAACAGGCCATATACTCGGAATGGTATCTCCTCAATTTGAGAGAGGATGTCCCCAAACTACTCAGACCCACTTTCGCCTTTAGATGGAACATGAACCTAAGACACTTTTTAGTGAGAGCGAAATCGAAGGCAGAAAACACCTTTGTGCGAAAATCCATTACAGGTTCCAATCTCATCTGAGGCAACCATAGATGCGGCACATGCCAGGCATGTGATAATGCCATTACATCTGACCGAATAAACATTGGACATAAAACAATTGAAGTTATCAATCTGACCAACTGCAAGACCTCCAAGGTGGTATATTGTACCCTTTGCCCATGCAACCTTTGATATGTGGGCGAGACTGGCAGAGACATAAGAAAACGCATTGGAGAACACCAGTCTAATATTCGTACGGAAAAACTCACGGCTCCCCTGGTCCAGCATTGGCTTGACCCAGAACATACTGACAAACAACTTAGTTGGACAATCGTGGAGAAAATCAGGACAACTAGAAGATGTGATGAGACCAAACTCCGCAAAAAAAGGAGGAATTTTGGATTTTTCTCCTTAATTGATAAACCCAAGGTCTGAACGCAACCACTCCATGGGAACAAGCCATCTAATTTTCCCTTGGGCAGCGGTGATATCTGTCCTTGCCACTCTCCCGCAGTCCCGGTTGGCCCTTTTTTTCCAACCCTGTATTAACTATACTTCCTTTAGACCTCCTCGCCCTTGCTGAAGTGTGCCTACCTAAGGGCCTTGTTCCCTGCATAACCTTCTATCTGATTATTCAGCATCTTGTCCCTTTGGACCATCACTTGGATCCTTGGACGTTTTTCCATCTTGCTGTTGTTTTTGATCTTTTATTATTCTCCTTCTTCTTGGTCATTTATGATTTGGCTAATTACGCCTTTGTGGTCAAACATTTGCACACTTGGATCACATGCATGGGGCAGTCTTTCCCACCACACCTTTGTCTATGGTATGAGGATTTGTCCCCCCTTCTTATTTTGTTTTTTCATTTACTTTATTAGTAACCATGTGGATCTTTTCACAGCCCACAACCTTCTCACCATGTTCCCATCATTAATCACTGTGACTTTTGTTGCACAGCCTGTCTTTTGGGTCCTATGGTGTCTACATATTTAAAACAATTTATTTTTATTTTTATTTTTGCTCTTTCATCTGAACCTTGGATATTCCTTTAGCTCGTATTTTATTGCCTTTGGTCCCATTTCATGCTTGTACCCGGTATTCTTGACATTTCCAATATGGCGACCACCCACTACTAATAAGGTTTCCTTCTACCAGGCCATTTCCTGCCCTACGTTACGCCACGCTTGTGGGCGGAGCGTTTTTAAGCTACTGTGCTTCCGGCTCTCTCCGTACCATCCTCTGGAAATTGTTCTTCCTGAAGCCGGTGAGACATGCAGATTCCTGTGAGGATGGTCTAACCCCCGACGACCTGATTTCTCTGCCACTTGGACAGCATTAGGAACACACAACCGTCAGAGAAGGGTCCCCCCAACCTTGGACGGACCCGCTACTACTAGCTCCATTCTCATTCAGGTAAGGACGTTGTGGTAGGGGATAATAAAACCTATGTCGTGTACAGAAGTCTTGTAACACTGAGGTAATTCAGTTTTAACTCCATTTTGTATTCTGTCGCCATTTTGTTGCCCTCACTCAGGCAGCTTGGTAAACCGAGTGTTTTTACCCTTTGTACTGCCACGTGTCAAATAACCTTCCCTTCCTTGTTGTGAAGCCAATTCCAGGAACTAGCCAGACTGACTAAATCCCTGCCTCTACTGACTAATCCTTGTCCCAACTATTTGTTGGCCTTCAGTATTCTTTCCCCGCATTATCCTATTTTGCAAGTTGTCCTTTGAAGCACACAAACATGTCCTGCCGTTACTGATTGACCTATAGGTGCTGTCATTGATTGACTTATGGGGTTGGACAAAAACATTACTCAAGGGGAACGTTCTGGTTACATGATGCCTTGTTTTGAATGTTTTCCTATTGGCTAATATTTGGCAGATCTTGTATGTCCATATTGACATTTTGCATGCTTGCATGAGCCAGGACTGCCCCTTTCTTTTATGCTGAGTATGTTTCCCTCACATATATAAGGCCCCGGTGTTCTGCTCTCTTTGGACTGCCTCATTCAGTTGCTGCGGCTTCTGGGTGACGTAGTCACACTCATTTTGAGTTTAATAAAGATGTTCTTTTATATTTAAGTTTCTGTGCCAACTTCTTTTTTTTGTTAGTTTAACCCTGAGAAGGAGTTTTGAATTTCTTCAACACAAGGAATTCAATGGGAATGTATGGCAGTAAATGAGAGTCTTTAATGATTATCAAAGGAAGAACAACAAAGAAAAGGAAAGCGAAGTATCTCGTTTGACTGACTCCTAAATAAGGAGCTAAAACACTTCTATGGAATACAGTTTTATGGGACTGCTTGTGGTTCTCCCTTGAAGGACATCCTCTGGTCCCAAGTGTCCCAAGTTCCCTGGATTGTTCCTGGTCCTTCTCTGGCAGGAGTTGTTGCATATATGGGAAAGAAGCCTCCAAAATGGACATCCCAGTGGATATGCTTGAACAAAAGAAACAACAGAAAAAAATAATAACAGGGGTTGAGAGGGCTGTGTCCATGATACGTAATTTAGTGCCACCACACCCTTCACTCTAGTGCTGTTAGGGCTATTCTGGTGCTCTATTCCACTCCCCTCCACCAGCCGTGTTTCGCTAAGGGAGTGAAAAGGGAGACTTGCCTGTAGCCACCTCCCTCCTGGGATGCGGCAGAGGGTGTACCGGCGAGATCCTGCTCAGCAACCTCTGCGGTAACTGGAGCGTCTCTCAGTGTCCCCTTCTCACAGGTCGGCGAAGACGTACTTCTGGGCTCTTAAGCTGCAGTCTCATCACTCTCGGTCTTTCTCTCAGGCTCTTTGGTCTCTTCTGATCCCTCCGGAACCGGGTCGACCCGCTCTGGCGTTCCATACTCCGTATTCTCTTCTGAAGCCGCCGCGCTGGGCTCCACTTCCGGTTTACAGACTGCGAACGCTGGTACGCTGACCTTTGTTTCTCTTTGTTCTTCACCGGCCGCCATGTTGGTGTCCGAGGAGGCAGCCGGTGTGGTATTACACTGCTCTCCCATTAGGTATGGCTGCTTGGGCCAGACTGAGACCGGACATCTGGAAAGAAAATCGACATTGCCTTGGAGTCTTCCAGGAACATGGTACGTTTGGAAGGAAAAAGCTTGAAGTGCTAGAAACCAGCGCAATATTCAGGCATTTGAATATTTGTTAGTTGACAACCAAGTAAGAGGAGCATGGTTGGTTAACAATATAAAGGTACGTCCTTACAGGTAGTATTGGAGGGCTTTTATTGCCCACTTAATGGCTAGACATTCCATTTCTATTGTGGAATAGGGGCAATCTCTCGGGAACAGTTTCCTACTGACATATAGAATAGGACGGAGGTAACTATGGTGATCAGGTTGGGAAAGGACGGCCCCTAATCCTTGTTCGGATGCATCGGTCTGAAGGATAAAGGTTTTAGAGAAGTCCAGAAAATGGAGCACAGGGTTAAGCTATGAAAGCTACGGTTTTGTTCTTCAGACCATTGAATGTTGTTATTTTTGTGGCGGTTTGTTAACAAGTTGGTGAGGGGGCATCCGAGTTCGGAGAAATGGGGGATGAATCATCGGTAATAACAAACCAAACCGAGGAAGGACCTGATTTATTTTTTAGTAGCGGGTTGAGGAATTTTACGTATGGCCTCCACTTTATCTATATGGGGTAGGATACGCCCTTGTGTGATTGAATATCCTAGATAATTAATGTGGTTTGTGGCGAGAAGGGTTTCTTTGGATTTAGGGTCAGGGCGGCTGGTGTGAGAATCCCTTCTAGGTGTACCAGATGTGTTTCCCAATCAGGACTGAATACAACAATGTCGTCTAAATAAGCATCTGCGTGTTGTTGATGTGTTTTTAGTATGATATCCATCAAGCGTTGGAAGCTAGCAGGGGTGCCATGGAGCCCGAAAGGAAGGACCTTGAAGTGATATAGTCCTGACGAGGTGGAGAAAGCAGTTTTTTCCCTTGCTGTCTGTGTCAGGGGTATCTGGCAGTATCCTTTAGTAAGGTCGATGGTAGACAAATACTTGGCTTTTTCCACGTATTCTATTAGTTAATCAATCCTGGGCATAGGATAAGAGTCGTAAGTTGGATATGCATTTAGTTGACGGAAGTCGACACAAAAATGGACGGTTCGCATAACATTTCCAACCTTTTCGGGTTTTTGTCAAAATCATACCTTTTGATTTTGACTAACTCAATTCTAGTTTGTTTTCACAGTTGTTATTGTAAAGTTCTTTAAAGGCTCTTAACAGGCCAAATTTATGTATGGTCTAGGATGACAATGGTTTCTGTGTACTGTAATATTTGCAAGCAGTACTTCTGAATCTTTGGAGGGAATGATCTAGCCTTTCCTGAAGATACACTAATATCCAGTAAAGACTGAAGGGAAGGTGGGCCAAAACACACCCTTGCTTTAGGCCCCTACTGGTTTGAGTTTTATTTGATGTTGTAAATGCATTTCCGACTTTCACATGCACCTGAGTATAATAAGATGATGGCTTGAAGTAAGCTGGATGGACTACCCCACGTTGCCAGCTCTCTCAACAATATATGGTGGGCAACCTTGTCAAAAGCTGCTATGTTGCCAATAAAACATGAAAATAATGGGGGACCTTTTTGGTTAATTGCAAAATTAACCAGAAAGGATGTTGTTGAGATATTGCCCATTGTGCTTCAATTTGGTCTTATGCCTGTTTGGGAAAAGGGATAATATTATGTAAAATCTGACCAATTTTCTAACTTCTAGATTAAAGTCTTTGCATATTCTGTGCCCTCAAACATCTAGCAACACAATTAAGCAGTAGCTGGAGGGATCCATTATTAACCCTTGTTTTTATAGTGGTGGTATATAATAGAGCCTTGACAGGAATCAGCAAACATGCCTGTTAGAAATTAGGCCCTTGAAAGAAGAGTCAGCAAGGACACCCATTAACCTGTGTCAGATTTGAACAACAGCTTGATCTTCCATTCTCCCCTGGTGCACTGCTTGGTTTTTAATGTATTTAAAACCAGAATAATGGTTTTTGTTTGGAACATTCATTCTCCAAGTTCAACAGCTCCCTTCATATAAGTATTCAGTGTTACTCAGCTGGCTATGTATAATGTAGCCTGTTTTTCCTGAATGTCATTTTCATCGCAGTAGAGTTGAGAGATGAGGCTCTCCTAGTTATCAGGAGCAACACCATTTTCTTTCGGTGACTACCCTTCTAGACTATATTTCCAAAAATGAGATTAATCTTTAAGTTTTGAAAATTTAAGAATGATAAACCACTGATTTTCAACATATTTAGTTTTTATCACCCATGGTCTACTTTTGTATTCATCTTCTAATTATTGTAAGAGCACTTCTGTAAGATGATCCATAGTTCCCTTCCTTGAGCATCTGATTAATTTAGAAACTTTATTTTTATCTTCTTTAGTTCTGGGTTGAACCATTTATTTATCTGAGCTGATGAAAGCATTAGCAGATTGATGATACTGGTCCCTCAATAATATATTTTTCAGAGATAAGATCAGTTCCACCCAAAGTGTTACATACTTTCAAGTGCTATCATCCCCAATATTGTATACATAAGTGATTTGATGCAAGTGGAAGTTTTCCATAGAGGAAATGTATGCAGAGTCCATTTTATCCTCTTTAATTTACTGTCAGTTGAGCCATGACTAAAGTGGGCTAAATGATCAACTCGTAATTGAGTTTTAAAGGAATTTAGGTGGAGAAATGATCCCTTTCGTACGGCCATAACATACACAATTCATGGCAGTGACTAAAGAGAAATGGGGATGTAGTTTAGAATTCAGATTCTGGTTCCTCAGCAATGTGTGACATTGCCGGTTTCCGAAAATTTGCAACTTAGTGTCAAAGAAAGAAGTAACAGACTGATAAGACAGTCACATCTTTGTTTTTGTAGATCTTGCCTCTACTGATTGCCCGCTAAAGGACCTATGGGAATATAGCTCCTAGAATTAGTGTTTGGCTGAGTTTTTTGAAGCACAGTATTATATTAAAGTTGCAGGTGCTCCAGAGGAGGGTTTTGGGCCCATTTTGTCTCCTTTGACTCCAAGCTTTTATGGCGATTGAGGAATAAAGGAGTAGGTTTCAATTCAAATTCAACAACACTATGCAACCCATTTGGCTACACAGCAAAGCTCCATGTCAGGAAGACAGGTTAAACATAGATTTATTACTAATTCCAAGCCAACCTAATATAAATCAGTCTCATAAACATTCCATAGAAATACAGAATTACCAAAGGACTTTCAACTCGGCAAGCAAAATGTATTCTCAATAGTAAATAACCAATGAGAACCTCAGTAGTGATGGTACAAAATGACCAAAACAGAGCAGAATAAAAAGATTGAAAATTTTGATCATCCTGTCTATGATACATGAAGATTTCTAATTCCCCAATTCAACTACACTAAAAATGCAAAACTAAGCTTCATTTAGAATCATGAAATAAAGAGAAAGGTGTCATCGTGAAACTTCAGCAAACCTTTCTAAAATAAGTATTGCATAGCATATAGCCATGCATTGAAAATAAAGCATAGAATGTAAGGAACAGAGGTCTAAACTCCCTAATGAAATCTCATCATAGTGTGCATTAAAAGCCACAGAACCTTGCCTAGTTTTACCCTCAAAGACCTTCCTAAATTATTGTCACAGACCCAATTAAAGACCACCTTTAAACAATACTTTAGCACAACACTGTCATAATTCCTTCTTCTTTGATGTATGTTTCGTAACTCATTCTCCTTTGATCCACATATTTCGAGACAACCCTGAATTTATGCCTTAATTCCACATAGACAATAAGCCTCCCCTCTGGCCCTAATTTCTTTCGCATTTGATTCCCTTTTAGCTTCCTTATCTATTTCACAGAAAAGATCCTTCTTTCCATTCATTAGTTCATCGTACCAGGCACCTGAAGAGGGGAGAAAAGGATCCACCCAAGAAAATATTCACATTTAAAGTTAGAGGTTGTAAAACCTAAATGCTTAAGACCTTTGGTCAGGTTAACAAATTGAAGACTTCAATACACATTATAACTAAATAAATGCTAATATACAAACAGTCACGTATTAAAGTAAATGGATTTCTCATGAATACACATTCCTTTATATAGAAAAAAGAAAAACATCTTTTTATAAATGCATAAAAACTATAACTCTTGAAACTGAAAACAAAGCAATAGCGAATACATACATTTATAAATGTTGTGAATACATAGTTTGCGCACTTCATATGTGGCTTTGAATGTATTTTTCTTCAGCTGTTTACATTATATCTCATGAATATATAAGGCCTCAATACACATATGAAGCATAATCAGTAATAATAGGGTAGAGCTAATTTTATACTACTCCACAGGTTATAAACACCTCTAGATTGGCATAGTTACAAACAAGGATGTCAAGCTCATCTATGTAACTGCAGTTTTTTTTATCAGTGTTCTGTATATTTAATTAAATGTTCATCAGCTGTATATTCTACACTCATGTATTAATTGCTGAGGGCCAGATAGATCAACATAACGCAGTGAAGCAAGACAACTTGCTGTATTGCGCTTTGTGATAGCGAGAGGACAGGAATGCACCATATTTACCAATATATGGCGTATTCCTGATCCATGCCTGTTCTGCTGCATAATCAACTGTCTAGCAGCAGTGCAGGCACCATTGCACAATAGTGCAAAGGTGCCTATGATGCAGACATTATTATTTTTCTGTAGGAAGGAACACCTTCCTGCACTAAAAATCCTCTGAGGGGTTTCCTCTTCTTAAGTATGCTGCAGAATGCAGCACTCTTTGGAAGAAGAAACAAGGTAAAATAAAGATATTTCTCCTTTTTGTGCATCCCTGGAAAGGCATATCATTTTGATGCATTTTTCAGGACTACCAGTCTTGATAAATGTAGGAATATGTCAAAATCCATGGATGGATATATTGGAACAACCCCGCTCCACCCAAGGAACTCCTTCCCAGGGCAGAGTAACTTAAGGGAGCAACTTGCGCGGCCTTATATTACTCCGGATTTCCCAAGCAAAACAGGGTCATGCAATTTGATTTTAGTATTGCATTGTCATTGTGACAATACGATGGCAATACCTTACTATGATAAATTAGTCCCTACATTTTCAATTACAACAGCTTGAAAAAATGGACAAGTTGTTTTCAGAGGTTTGACAGTAACTTCTATGGCTATTGAGATATATATTGACATGCGACCAGATGACTAGCCAAATCTTGTATGCGAGATGGAAGGGGTTAGAAAAACTTGGTCAAAGTTGATGTGTATTGAATTTTTGCACGATGTCTCCTTCAAGCAAAACATATCCCATTTTTGTAAAAAGGTTTGAGTTTCATGATTTGCTCTTTTGTTAAGCCTGTCATGTTCCAAGATACAATTGTGAGAAGATTTTCCCCACCCTGAGCCACTAAATTGTTTTTTTTGTTATAAACTGGGGACGCTGGTTCCTGCTCTTCCCAGCATGGGGGGATTAGCAGTTGAATAGCAGTGTCATTGGTGATCTGTAAATATCTTTGTTTGTTAAACTTATTTTAGATTAAGAGGTTAATATGACAGCATCTTTTTCTCTCTCCTTTCATAATTTGATTACCCAAATAGAAAATACTTTTTTGTGGTTATATACCCAGTAAGATATTTCTGAGGTTTTTCAGATTACCTATGTGGCATTTTTATATGAATTCAATGAGTGTTGAAGAAAACGTGTGCTCAAAATTTCCTGGTTATTGAGAAATGGGATTTGTTGCAATAATTGGAGTATGTTACCCTAATTGAGGCTGTCTCTGTGACCTCTAGACATGTATTCTGGAGAAAAAAATCAGTGTCCTGTTAGTTGGTTCCTATTCCAAAGAGTTGCCTGTAGTATTCAATCTAACTAAGGGCCCAATTAGGATTTCGGGTGAACCGCCACCGACAAGTCATTGGTGGCTGTTGATCTTTCTGTCATGGTGAGGGGTGAGACTGCAGGATGTTGGAAAAAAAGTTAACCACTATAAGAAGGACCGTTAGTTAGTGGCTAGCTCACAAGTTCGAAGTGAGGTTCAAATAAACTACTCTCAGAACCATACTGTAAAGATAAAGTTTTGCAATTGGAAGATCCTACCTACTGAAGGAGTTTAGGCAGACCAAAATAAAATAACCAGAAGCTCTGCTGTCACTACAAAAAAAAGCAACAGGACTTGATGTTCTGAAAACAATCTATGACTGTCTCTATTACGCATTTAGAATCAAACTAATCACACAGTTCAGAGAAAGAATATCAGGACACAATGTCAGACTAAGGCAATTTAGAAAATGTATTTATTGTATAAAAGATCCAAAATCAGTGCATATAGCAACACTTTAAGTAGCTCAGTTAGAATGTCAATAGCACATAGTATAAAACCACACATTTAATCATGGAATTCCAAAGAGGATGATTTAAGCATTACAGATTCCCACTACCAATGAAGGCCGGAGGATCATTAAAAATGAGGAAAGACCTCATTCAGAAAAGGGACAAAGGGGCAAGCTAAAGTTCTCAAGGGAAATAATTATGGACATTGAGAAAGAACAGGAATTGGGAACTTCAAATTCGGTATCTCATCAAATCATTCAAAAGAGTTCAATAAACAAATTCATTAGAAAAGAAAAATTAAAGCATTGAGTTCAGGTTTTCGGCAAGGAAAAGAGCCCAAATCCTTTAACATTGCTCATTTTCAAAACACCTCAGCTCCTACCCGTTGAGAAGTTTCAGCCAACACCAAGGACCTTGTGGTCCGGGTTCTGAGGAGAGAACCCAATGATGAAGCGTGTCATCCTCAGGTGAGTGAGGGTTCTTGTCCTTTAAGATGCTCTCTTCTGACAGCCATATAACATACCACACACACACACATGGGATAATATATATGTGTATTGTGATTTCTCTTCTTATTGATCAGACATACTATTTTGTGAGTTTAATGATAGATATAGTAAGTATCTGGTTGGGCCTCTCCCGCTGGAACGTTTGTGTGAATGGCAGTTCGGGCTGGACTGTTCCCAGGAGGAGTAAAGTCAAGGCTGATTTGCATACGACTGGATCCAAACTGGGGTGGCATGGTGAGCAAACGAAAGATGGATTCGAAGCAGATCTGTGACTGGGGGTGAGTGGATGAAAGGTTTCAGTATGCCGTCCACAATCTTGTTGTATTTGCTATGCTCACCCTAATTGGCCAAGGGTATGCCCAGATGTGTGGTCCCTTGCTCGTTGTGCCACTGGATTCAAGCTAGCCTGGCTGATGAAGGGTGATACCCTGAAACTGGTTCCAGGATGCTTGTTTCTGGTCCAGGGAGGACCTGGCCTGGCAGTTTGGGCAGGACTGTACCCACGAGGACCAGGGTTAAGGCTGATTTGCATACAGCTGGGTCCAAACTGGCGTGGCATAGTGGGCAAAATAACAATGGATTCAGCCCAGATCTTTGATTGAGGTGAGTGATTGAAAGGTTTCAGTACTCCATCCATTATCTTGTGTTTGATATGTTTGCCCTAAGTGACCAAGGATATGCCCATACCTGTGTCCCTTGCTTGCTGTGCCACTGGATTCAAGTTAGCCTGGTTGATGAGGGGTGAGACCCCGAAACCAGCCCCAGGATGCTTATTTCCAATCCAGGGAGGACCTGACCTGGCAGTTTGGGCTGAACTGTTCCCATGAGGAGCATGGTCAAGGCTGATTTGCAAATGGCTGGGGTGGCATTGTGAGCAAAAGAACAATGGATGCAACCTAGATCTATGATTGGGGTGAGTGGTTGAACAGTTTAATTACTTCATCCATCATCTTAGTGTGTTTGCTAAACCAAAGTCTTTTCCATCCTCACAGGTTAGTTACAAAAATAAAAATGTATTTGTAACTACATCATGGGTACAGTCCAAGGATCAGCTCTCACCAATTCATACCTACAAGGAATAAGGCTTCATTCATAGTCAAATTGTTACATTAGGCAGGAACAGTCAAAGCAACATTTGGAAGAATCATGCCAAAGTTCATTTCACTAGACGATGAAATATTGCAGCCTAAGCATGAGGATTTCAAAGCATTAAAATCATCTTCTTTTAGTTCATTGACTCATTACTAACTATTCAAAACATAAGAATCAAATGTTTCATATCAAGAAAGAAAATAGTTTTGTTAGTAGTTATGATATTAAAAAGGAACAATCCTAAATATGGCCTGCTTATACGAATGATCACAATAGGAACATGTAAACTAATTCTAATAATCATGAAAAAAAACTTCATTAATAAATCTCTTTATGATGTTAGGTACTTATACTAAAAGTTTCAAGCATGCCAACCTTATCAACATTCAAACGCACTCACGCCGAGTTTGTGAAAAAATTCTGCAATTGAAACAAAAATCAATGTTAAGCTTCTCATTAGTCTTCATAATATCTTGTTATTAATATTATCTGATTAATCTTACTGTTTCTAGCTAATGAAACATGCTTTGATGGTGCTGATAATTCAACGTTTTCTCTGCTTTTGATATGCTTTTCATCAATATGTATAAAGTGTGTGTTATGACTTTAGTATCAAATCTAGTATGTATGTGCTGTAGAGAATAATCAATATTCATGCTGTTACATGCCCCTCTCTGATGGCGATTTTAGCCATCATAAACTACCACATCAAATTGTAACAAAGCATTATTTTGCTGTCGCTAGCCTTTTGCTTCTAGACTACTCAAAAATGTAATTAATTTTGTCATAATATTTACATTGTTCATCTTCCAATTTAAGATCAGATCTAATTTGTTTTCGCTTCTCCTTTGTCCTTTTGAAAACTGCAGAATGTGATTGCTAATATCATCAGTAGTATGCATAAATAGATTGCCACAAGTGATCTTAAGATAGAAATCACTAATCCATTAGCTAAGATACATAACCAATTGCTAGCTGTTGAACACATTTTACCTACAATCCCAGGCACAGTCTGCTTTTAAGTCTTTCAGATCTTTGTTTAAGTCACTAATGCTTTTAATGTAGCTCTCCATATCTTTGTTTTGGCCTGGTAAGTAGTTGCAACAATTTTGGACCTTTAACAACTAAGAAACTAACAGACTCCGCTCTCCCTCGTAAAAAAGATATCAAGTGCTAGTCGATTTGAATCGCCATCAATCTTATCAAAACCATTTCCACACTTATATCAGAAAATCCTCCAGTTGTACTGATAGCTAATTTATCAACTATGGTAGACAGCTTTCTAATTTTCTGAGACTTAAGTGCTACTCCTACAGAAGACATTAGTCCCCAAAAATATCGCCAATTATTTCACTTGCACTCACACTTCTCTTCGTTTTCTCCCTTTATTTCTTTTACAAAATCCTTCACATGATTGATTTTTGGAAAAACAGTTCCCAGGTGACAACTTCCATACCATCCTATATGTAACATGTAGTTAGCATTCTTTCCACAAATATAATACACTCCAGGAAAGATAGGATCAATTCCACTTAAATATGCTTCCCAGTTTTCATAGTTTTCAAAAGTATGTTCACATGTACTAAGTCCTACAAAATTCGTATTAATAATTGATCTTTTTTAGTATATACAAATTTTTCCCTTGTGTTGCTGGTCTAAAGCTAATGCAGCCATTCCATCTATTAGGTTATTTGCTTCTTCTGGTAATTTCCATGGAATTAGTCTTGATTTTTTATATTATTATCGATTGTTGCATTATCAATTAATCTATTCTCTACTAACTCTGAAATTCTTTTCAGCTCTTCACATTTTATATGTTAGGTTCATTCTGTGTGCATAAGCCATATCTAAAGATTACGTTGCTCTAAACAGATAGCTCATTGTTTCAGGATGTGGATTTAAGCATTTTAGCACAGGAAGTTAAAAAATGATCCAATCTTGATTGGAATAAACATATAGCAATTGATCACTTCCATAAAACAAACTAGCTAGCACACAATAAGAAATTTCATACATCAATGGCAAGCTATGATAGGTTATACTCTCACAAACAAATGCGGGTCTGTGGGGGGTCGCTCATCGGCACAGTGTCCACTGCAAGAAGAGGTGGGAGGACCTCTGAAGATGGACCGAGAAAATCACTGAGGTCAAGCTGGGCCTGTCCTCCCCTGGCAGCAGAGGCGCTCACCGAAACCTGACCCCCCTAATGGCTCACATACTTGCAGGGGCATACCCAAACCTTGATGTGCAGTGGCAAGCACAAATGCAGCTAGGAGGAGGTGAGTATTTTTTCTCAGTGTGATGTCATACATGACCATGATTTGTGATTGACTTGTAGGCTGCTATGTAGCATTTTCAGGTAATAAGTACTCATCTTGCACTCAATGATAGTGTGTTTGCGCCTTGTAGGAATGTTTGAAGTCCTAAATTGCACTGTCATATCTACCACAGCTCCATATATTCTGAAGGGTAGGCTGACATTGTGCTAAAAAATCTCAACATTATTTCGTGTGATGGGGCATGTGTATGTGACAATTTGATTAATTGAAGGGTCAACCTTCATGCCAGCTCTAATTTGGCTCTCATGTGCTATATTTTGCCACTACGTAGCGTACTCTGAAGAGTCCATCAATGGCATCATCTGCCTTACCATCTGACAGAAATACTTGCGTGTGAATTAACTGAAATGTATGATGTGCAGTTCGCATTGATTTGCATTTAGTTACTCTGAAGATGCAACCACTCTGTAGCAGGGACCCAACTTTTATACATGCATTGTGTCATGGAAACCTGAGCTTGAGATGATTATAGGCCCTCATTACAATGTGTACATTAGGGGCTTCATTAATGAGGCCATACCTGCACTTTTGTTCTGCTGGAATGTCATGTCTTAACGTTCCAGTGGCACAATGTTCCACGCCATATTTCCATGGCCAAATAAAGCCACCTTAAATGGATTTTCATGGTTCAAAAATATGTGCCCCTTTCATGCAGGTAACTACGTGAAAGGGGCGTTCCATGGGTTTTGCTGTGGGTGTTCCCACACAACACCCTTTGAACCTGAAGCATTTGCATATTTACCAGACATTGTAAACCTGGGAATGTGTCAGGATCTAACAGAACCCCAGAGGTAGCGTTAGGGAGGCACAATGCAGAAAAAGATGCTCTCATGTTTCTTTGTGTGCTGAATTCACCAGCACACATAGAAAGAGGGAAGTGGCTCACTTGATTGATATTGTGTAGGAAGGTGTCCCTTCCTGCAGGAAATCAATCAGCCATGCAAAGCACTCACCCTTGCACCATGATGCAAGGTTACCTGGTTTGGCGCATGGCAACAAATTGTGTGGCAGAGCAGCGGAAAATGACTGGAATGTGCATTATCACATGGCAGCACAGCAAGATTACTTGCAGCACTGCCCTGTGCCAAAACGTCATAAATGAGGCCCTAATAGATGTCATTTCTTACCATTAGTATGAGATACAGGGATGCAGATTTGGGACCATATTTTTTTGACAAATGTGGTTCGTAAATGTATGTGTCCACATCTGTAGTTGTAGGTGACAGTGGTGATAGCAACATATTTTGGGTCTATGCACGCCTCAATATACATGTATCTAAGTCCTAATTGCACTGTTAGGGGCAAATATTAATAGTTAAATAATATTCATTTGCAACTAATGTGTGATGTGATGTGTAATCAAATGTTTGTGTAGTTTGGTCAGGCTATTTATAAAATCAGTTGTATCATCTTGTTTCAGCATCAACCCAGGGCAGTGAAGGACACAGGGGCGATACAGGAGGGGACGCAGCCGGACACAGTGGTACCAAACTACTAAGTTACACAGAGGGAACCAGTGGCCCAGAGTATCATGAGACTGTCAAAGAGGAGATACAAGATGACTCAGCAACATCTTCATCTAGCTCCAGTGGACATTTCCCAGTGGTGGTGGTGGACTTGCCTGGACCTACGTCTACTACATTGGTATCCTTCACACCCCTATCATCTCCATCTTCCCTGATGCTCACCAACCAGCTGTCAGGCCGTGCTCCCCGAATCAGGAAAGAGTCTCCTTCACCCCAGGCATCTCACCCCTTGCTTCTGTCTCGCCTGCTGCCCTGAGTGTGGAGGCTGTTGACCTTCTGAGGCACATCTCTGTGGGTCAAACAGTAGTGTTGAATCCTCTCCAGGTGTGGACCTCCCAGCAAAACATGATGGTGTCGTACCAGGAAGGAGTTCACATTGACAAGTCTGGCTTACAGAGATTGTTTCAGGCCCTGGCGTCCACACTCACTGCAGCCTTACAGCCTTTCCATTTTCCCACTCCACCTCCTTCCCCTTGCCCAACCACTATACCTATCTCCACAACTGTACAAAGCCCACACAAACGTCACACAGGCACATTAACAGTCACAAACAGCACACAAGGACAAACATAATTTGCCAAAAACAAGGACACCCACTCACCATGCAGTAACCACACATACCACCACTTCCACAACTACACACACATAGAGGACAGCCACAACACCAGCTACAGGCACACACCTCATCAGCCGGACAGACCCTACACGTACTACTACATACTACATACTACAACAGCCACAGACTCTATTTCAACACACACAGAGGCAACATCCACAACACCAGCTACAGGCACAACCCCCATCAGCCAGACAGACACCACACCTACTACAATAGCCAGAGACTCTTTATCAACACGCACAAAGGCTACATCCACAATACCAGCCACAAGCACAACCCCTGTCAGTAAGACAGACACCACTCCTACTACAGAGGCCAAAGATTGTATCAACACACACAGAGGCCATATCCACAATACCAGCTACTCACACTTCACACACTTCCAAACAATATACACTTCACACCGCAAAACATACATCACACACCCAGAAACACACACTGCGCATGCATCTACATCTCATACCTCAATTCCCTCTATCTCCAAGACCAAAGAGCCTGCCATTCCTCCTCCCCAGAGTCTGAAAACTCTTATCCTGTGTGCCCCTGACCTTTTTCCTACAACTCCTGCATCCCCACCAACATCCAAAAAGTCTGGATTACCTCCTCTACTGTACCCTTCAACATCAACCACCACCAAAGGGGACTCCTCCAGAAACTGGCCCACCACCCTAACCCCCAAAAGACCCTCTTTCCCTACCTATCCCAGTTCTTTGGCCCACAAATGGGCCCTTCCCATTCCTATCACTACCCTGAAGGGGTACAAGATTCCAAAAATGATCTGAACCAGCCTTCCCAATCCTGATGTGCCCTCTCCCAAACCAGTAACCTCACCACCCAATACAGAGACCATCACTACCACCCACATACACCAGTCAGCCTCAACCCACAATGATCCTCCCCTGGCCAATCCCATGTTCTAATTCATTACCCTTGTCTTGCCTATCCTCACTCACTCCTGAAATCAATCATCTCTCATCTATGTGCCCCTTCAAATTTTTGTCTTGTCCAGAATCTAAAATTATTCTGTTTGTTACCCTATTGCACCATCATTGTGAAAGGTGTGGCTGTGTGTTTTCCCAGACTTAAAATACAAGGGCATGCGACATCCACATCTGCTAGATACTCAATAGTTATAGTACTTTAGTAGTGTGAGCTAAGCACTCTACCTTTCAGATTGCCCCAAATCATCACAAATATGTGACAATTAAACCAAACCCTATAACTAGCCAGGACTGCTGGCTTGGTAGATGATTGCTAGTTGCATCAGATAAATTGACAACAACTATGGATTTGTTCTAGATTAAAGGTTCACTACAGAAATGAAGAAAGTGTTAAGTAACTAGGAAGAGTGTCTTTGACGTAACTTGTGATGTCCCTTCCAGTGATGACTTCAGAAGGGGTGAAAGGTGGTACAGCTGCAGAGTTCATGTTTATATTTCACTCTGAGGGTGTTGGCAGAAATGGAGAGGCAGACTGAATCCTGTCTCAGCACCTGAGATTTGGTACAGCTGCGGCAGGAGCCTGACCACGTAAGGCCCATGTATGTCAATAGTCATTTTTTGAAAGCCCCCTACTGGACCCTCATGTTTGAGTGGTCCTATATGAATATTTCATGTAACATCAGCACATGTTGCTATAGTCTCCCCCTCCCCAACTACCTCTCCAAATAGTGACAATACGGGGCTGCTGTGAAATGGAAGCCACACTCATTTGTTTGGAGAATATATGTGCAGGGCACAAGTCATAAACAAAAGAAGTGGGGAGACTAACCATGTCAAGACAGTATGCAAGTGACATCAGGCACATGCAATCACAGTGCATGATGTCACAATGAGTGATATCACACGTTGGATCACAGCAAGTAACCTCACTGGAAGGGACATCATAAGAACAACATCAGATCTCATGACCTCACACATATGTTTATCCGGTATATCATGAGTACATTTAAGCGTGTTATGAGAATTGACAATGAGGTTTTGCCTTGGGGTTGAGCCACAAAAATGGCACAATAATGATGCAAAATATAGGTCTCAACCGATAAATGCATTCTTTTTTTAAATCCTGCTACAAAGAAATTGCCAGCATGGAGAAGCTTTGTAGTAGATCTGTTCTGCTTAATTGGTTGCTAAGTCAGCATGTTATAACATTTGCTGGGGTAAGGCATCAGCTGCAGAGGTGCCCAGTTAATCTCAGGGAATAATAATAATAATTGTAAGATAAAGCTGAAGGTTAACACATTTGTTGGAGAGTTTTGGGTTGTGTCTAATTCCAGATCTGAAACAAAGTAGTATAGAAGGTTAATGTGTCTCCTGCAAACTACATCATGTAATATGTAGATGACAGATTTGTAATGTATGTTGATATGTGAGTGGGTTACTGCTTTGTACACAGGGATCATTTCATTGCTACAAGTTCATAAGTTGTAATCCTTCTAATATAGCACAAACTATGAAGTACATGTGACTCGGGCACCTTGTAACCATCACTGTCTCATGTGATATATCTTGTACAATGAGTTATACACTTACAGCTCCAAGCTGGCTGCAGAGACAAAGTGGAGGAGACAAGCCCTTTGAGTAAAGGCAGAGCAAAGTCAGCCTATTTAGTTAGAAGTGGGGCTGTGTCCAGTACTGCCCCAATGCTGCCAGCAGATGGCCAGTTCAGGCACACCTAATCCTTTTAGTGTGTGACTGTCTGAAATGAATTTGCAAAGTCTAACTGTCAGTTACACCAAGTAACGTGACATATGAGAGACTGCAGGCACCAAAAGGCAGAAAAATGCCAGCTTTCTAAAAGTTATCCCAACAACCGGAGAAGAACAATAATGCATCAGTAAGGCTAGGCCACCTTAAATATAATCTCAACAAAATGCCAGTACTGATAACTCTTTACCACACTTATTTTTTCTGAACACTCTATTTAATAACAGTGATCAGTGAATATTCATTTCCACATTTCAAAGAATAATTTAAAAAATTGTTAAATACAGAAACATATTAGGACAGACATAAATGTATAATTCATACATCAAAAGATTATTTTGCTATCCACCCAACATACATATACACAAACTATACAAGAAACATATTCTTCAGCAAATGAATTATTTGGAAAACCTCTAATTTGGACAATGAAATATAAGAACTTTTATAATTCTACCTTGCAATTGCCCAACCAGGAAGACACATACGATTGTATTCTTAAAAATAATTTCAACTTCCTACATCAGTGGGCTATGCAACCTTACAAAGCCATGGTTGTATACACAGGGAATCAATTAAATGATTGTATTCTATTTCCCTGCTCTTCAAGTCTTATTTATTTGCTTGTAGGATTGCGTTTTTGTCGTCATTGTTTTCAGTAATTAATTATTTGGAAAACCTCTCATTTGAATTATGAAATATAAGATCCTTTACAGTTTCACCTTGCAATTGCCCAGCCCAACCAGGAAGACACATATGATAATATTCTTTAAAAAGCTTTCAACTACCTACATCAATGGGCTACGCAACCTTACAAAGCCATGATCATATACACAGGTAATCAATTCAATCATTTTATTCTATTTACCGGCTCTTCAAGTCTATTGCGTTGTTGTCGTCGACGCGTTCCGAACCCGTAATGTTATTCGTGGGTTCTCTTCAGGACACAGAACTGATATATACTAAAAACAAAATCAATAACTTCATTATTATTTACACTAATATGGTGATATTTGTGCTTTTACTTCAAATGCCATCAAGTTCAGCACCATTTACAACATAAACATATATCCTGATTACTATATGTACTTGACTCCTCAGTCTCTATCTAATAAATTGCCTCTCTGAACTCATTATTTATGGGCTTACCTCTGGCCAATCGACATACAACAGTTTCTTTACACTCTCTGTTCGATGACGCCAATGTGAAACCAAATCCGACCAATATTTAATTAGGATTTTCATGTATGCAGGAACTTCCATTGTCCATGCTAAAACTATAAATCCTATTCTTTACAAAAGACCTGTCGCACCTATTTTTCAATTATACTCTTTTACTTCTCAAGCCTTGCTCGCATTGACCTCGCATTGCCGGTACCTTAGGCACTTTCTGGTCCGTTCACTCACTGCTCTGATCTAATCTACTTACCAATGGTGCTGTGTATTTTGGCAAGGAGCAGGCTTGGTTCCCTCGTCCGTCCGTTTGGCCTCTCCGAGTCCAAACGAGAGCTGTTTCAGTAATCGTCTAACTTTCACTATATCCTTTCTGATCTACTTCCGGGGAGCTCCTCGTTATAAGCATTCTTGGACATGTAGTTGTTTTGAAATGTTTAGATACATTTTCAAGGTTCAAATTGGACCCGAAATAAATGTTGACCTTCTGACATTTCATTAAATCTGTGAACCACTGTTTTGAAGAACAGTATAGGAAATGCTTCTTTCTGATTGAATATTGCATCAATATGTCCTCCCTGGGAATCAGATTTGATGGACATAAAAACCATCCAAATCAATTAAGCCTAAGAATGCCCATTTTCGGGCCAATGTTGGACCAACGGTGCAGTAATTACTTTTTTCCTGATTCGGCACTTATGTTGTGTTATTCGTTAGCAGATTTCCTGATTGATTTTGCTAATATAGACCAATTCACAAGGAGATTTAACCACATGCACCACATTTATTTTTTTGCAATTTTTAAATGCCTTGTGGATCAATTTTTTTAATCTTTATGTTTGAACTTTGACCCTTCTATTGTTTTACTGCAACATGTGCAAGTTCCACATTGGAAATATTTTCAACAGGATTCATATTCCATAGTTGACGCAAATCAGATTGTTTTCTTTGCTGATGGTAAATCTGCTCATACAATTTGGCTCCCAATAGGCTGGTCTTTCTTTAGGGCAAATAAGGGTAACACAAATGATTTATCTAGTTTTTTTATAAAATGCACATTTTTTCTTACAATCTTTTTGAAATTGATGTATCTTTGGTCAAAAGGTTGAAACACATACCATTTGATTTTTCGCTTTTTTGCAATAGTGTCTCTCTCGGGGTCCACCAAGCTCATTTCATTGCTATTTTTAGCAATATTTTAGGATATCCCCATTCTTTAAGTTTATTCTTCAGGTCCTCAGCATGCGCAAAATATTATTCTTTATTGGAGCAATTACGCCTAACTCTGAGAAATTGCCCATGAGGCAAATTGTCAGAGAGTCTTTGCGGGTGATGACTAGTATAATGCATGTATTATTTCGGTCACTTGGTTTAGGAAATAAAGTGGTTGACAACTGCCCATTGTTCTCCATGACCACAACATCCAAAAATGTAATCATTGTTTTTTTGCTTGTCATCGTAAACGTAATGTCTGGTGATCTGTTATTCAGCCATGTGCTAAATGGATTTAAGTTTACCTCATCTCCATCCCAAACACAAAAAATGTCATCAATAAACCTTAACTACTTCACAATGTGGTGGACAAATGGGTTATTCTGGAAAATGAATTTGGCCGTAAATAGTACGGCCTGCTTTAGGGCAAAGGGACAACCCATGGCTGTCCCTTTGATTGGTACCGATGCTGTATTTATTACCTAAACTGCATAAAGATCCTATCACTCCACCAGGGCACCCAATAGTGTCTGGTGTGGATTCAATTGTGGAACAAATTGCGAAATACGTAGATTTTTAAAAAAACTCTTTGAACACTCTGAATTCAATCATTCAACACACGCATTGGTGACATGTGATGTCACATCCGTATTACTCACAAATTCTGCAAGAGGATGGCTTGGGTGCAATCGAAGGTTTTTTAGAAGAAAGACCATGACCGCACCAGGTACCTACGAGTTTCATATTACACCTGCAGAATTTGCCCTATGGAATAATTTCTTCAAATTTCAAAATGAGTACTTAAAGCAAATCAAAGAAGGGTCAGAGTTCAAACACAAAGATAGAAAATGGACCCATAAGACATTTGGAAACTTGCAAACAAAAAATGTGGTGTATGCGGTTAAATATCCGTGCGAATTGGTCTACATTGTCAAAACCAATCAGGAAAAGGGCCAACGAATAACACAACTTAAGTCATGAATACGGAAATGAGTCATGACTGCACCATTGGTCCAACATTGGATTGAAAATAGTCATTCCAAGGCTGATTTGAGTTGGAAGGTTTTAATGTCCATCAAATCTGATTCCCGGGGAGGAAATATTGATGCAACACTCAATCAAAAGGAAGCTTTTCTTATACTGTTCTTCAAAACAGCGGTTCACGGTCTTAATGACATTTCAGGTGGTCAACATTTATTTCTGGCCTAATTGGAGCCTTGAAAACTTATTTAAACTTTTTGAAACAACCACATGTACCAGAATGCTTTTAGTGGGAAGACCATCCTACGACTGACAGGTCTAAAAACCTCCTTGGCATTCGCAGTCAGCATTTACTTGCTCAAATGCTATTATTCATTTTGGGATCACTCATGGTCAGAGATGTAGGATGTCAGTGATCTAAGTCTATGATTTCTGCCTTCTGTTCTTCTATTATCTCTAGTAAGTCCCTGCTGGTTGAGGCCAATCAATCAATCAATCAATCAGGATTTAAAAAGCTCAGATAATCACCTTATAGTGTATCCAGGCTCTTGCAGGTCTCGAAGGCTCATACAAACAATCAGGTCTTCAAGGACATTCAAAATTTCGGAAGTGAGGTGATATTCCAGAGGTGCATGGAGAGGCTTTTGCTGCGATATGGGGGAAAGAGTGTCCTCCAGTTCTGCTTCTGTAGATGCAGGGAGTATGGGCAAGTGAAATGGAGGTGGAGCGTAGTCTTCTTGATGGTTAGTGAAAGTTCAGGTGGTGGTTAATATATGCATGTCCTTGGTTGTGTGGAGCCATGTGTGCATGGGTCAGCTGCTTGATTTGGCATCTCTTCTGTATGGGGAGTTTGTGGAGTTACCTGTGATGGTGTAGTGAGGTTATGGATTCACTGCGTACATTGCTAAGTTAGCATAAGTTAGTTCAAGCTTGGCTGCCATGTTGCCGCTTTTTTCACACGTTTCTACATACATTTGTTTTGCACAAATCCTCTGCTTGTGCTCGCCCACATGAGAACCGTCTACCTTTCACTTCTCTAGCTGCACTCTGAGGCTCTGTCTGCGCAGCGTGTTCAAGGTTGAAAAACAATGTGCTCCGTTAATGTGCTGTTGGTCAGTCCCACGCATGTTAGACATAATACTGCCACAGGTGCACTACTGAAAATCGGGTGCTTTTAATATTGTGTGTAGGCATGTTAAGACACTTGGAGAAAATCATTCCAACGGAGAAGAGCTGTGCTTGTCTGGAGATGTACATCTTTGCATCTACACCTGGAGGTATGGGGTCCCCCTGACAAAGCCCAGAGGTCTTCTATAGTTATAATAAACTAGTTTCTAGCACAGGGAGGGTGGCGAGTCTCATTAGGCCTTTTTTCCACTAGCTTTATAAAATGATATCCCCGTTCATCCTTTATGGAATTGTAGCAATGCTCACTATATTGAGTTTATGCATATTGCTGCTAGTATTGGCTTGTGTACTGCATTATAGAGCATGTTAGTTAAAATAAACATTTTAAACTATACGGTATCTCTGATTACTTATGTTGTGGACAAGTTTGAGTGTGTTAGCGAAAGAGTGTTCTTACTCTCACGATTACGGAGAACGAATGGCACACTATAGCTAGTCGGATTGGGGTTCCGGGCACTAAGGTGGCCGGCTGACACACCACTGTACACCGATGTCCTGGTTTCTTGTGCGTAGTTCTGTATATGTGCAGAATCCCTGCAACATGGCGCCACCAACGTTTGGTCTGGCTCTTATCTGCGAGACGCTTGAGTAGTCCTTGTGCTTGTCCACAAACCCCTCGCTTCTGTTTCAAGAAACAGGTGTGACGGTGAAACCTCCTATATTGATGTTTTTATAGGTTTCTTCAAGCTTGATGTTATTAAAAGGTGTTTTCTTTTCATAGTTCCCCTCAATTGTGCTGCCGCGCATTCGTTTGCTAGACATTTTTTATCTTCATGGCTGAAGTAGATATATTGGCGCATAGTCGCGCGGCACTCTGTCGGCATTTGACAGCATATGGGGTGCCTGACGCGGGTGTCGATCTTAACTTTGTGGTGGAAGCTGATCCGACACAACACTTTGAAGTGTTTTATTCGTGGGTCACTTTTCCGGCGGTGAATGGGGACGATGATTTGTTCCATACTTACACTCTGTCGGATCTTCCTCAAAATTATCGGCCCTATGAAAATCTTGAAGTTCTGCTCTCGGCATGGCAACACCATATTTGGTTTATGCGCCCTCCCACACCCAGTGACTCCAACACGTTTATGCCCTTTATCTATCGATGGGGCCACTTGGCCGATTTTGGCTGGGTACACCCCACACCCTCTTTGATACGGGTACATTGAGATGTTGTACGATATGTTATGAGCAACGTCCAGGTGGGACCACCTGGGGTTGCTGCTCAACCAGCTGGCCCTGGCGGTGTGACTATCAGTCCCATTATGGTTAATTCGGTAATGGGCAAGTGTCCTCAAAATAAGGATGATTTACCTTATTGGCTTGCTGAAAAATTTGACCAGCTGGAGGCCGTATTTCCAAATACGTCTCCTTTGGAGAAACATAGGATTTTGACAATTAGTTTGCAGAAAGACTTAATAGCCGAAGTAACCGATTGTAACAGTTGGGAAAGGTGTTTACAGCAGTGTATGCGAAATGTTTCGGCACTCCCTCAATGACAGTGCTCCCCTCCGTGATTAAGCGTGTTCAGGATGAGCATGGTCCAGAGGCGGCTGTTGAATTGGGGATGAGATTTGTCAGGGTGTTCGACGTAGTTGCTGATCTAATCCTTGCTAATGTTAAGGGAGATACAGTAAACTTTCTAGTGGCTAATGCTTTGGCTTGAGTCCCAGAGCCTGACAGGCCACGCAAATTGCCGAAGATTATTGCGCAGGCTTATAAGACCATTGGACGCAATAGTTTGGGTGTTAAGCCTTTTGCTAAGATATCAGCTCAACCGCAAACACAACAGAAAGCTCAGTCTGAGAAAGACGAGCGCCCCATCTTTAATAAACAAAATTGGAAGACAAAAAACAGGGAAAGCAACAACAGAAACAGGGGTCACGTGCCACGTCACCGACCACCTAGTCTTCTGTGCGCACTTATGATTTGCACGACCATGCGAGAATTAGGTCTCCTGACCGGTTTCAGGTTCCTGATCAGCGTTCTCCGCGTTCTTTACAGGAAACATCAGGCTCACAAGCCGGTGGAGGTGAACGCCAGGAGTGCAGCAGAGATCGAGGTGCCCCACAAGGACGTGAGTAGCCTCCTGAGACTGACGGAATCCGCATCAGTGCCCACAGTTTCAGGAAAAGAAAGTTGCAGCTTTAACAGCGAGATATGCCACAGAGGGTGAGGACCCGCCTCCTGAATTTAACATGGGCAGTAACGCTGCTCGACAGCGCAGCGGAAGTTACCATAGTGCGGCAAGCACTGCGCCCATTTCTGGAGGCGACAGCAACTGAAACTTTCATTACAGTTGAGACCGCTGACACTTCAGTGGCTCCCCCGACAGGCGTTATGACAGTTCTTTTAATTGAAGGTGACATTCAAAGAGTTATTAAAGGGATTTTTGGGGAAAATCTGACCTCTTCTTATGACATTTTGTTAGCAGAGACAGATTGGCCCCCACCTTTTGTTCTTGCGGCTCCGAAAGGAGAGGAGGTGATACTCCCGAGTTTTTCAAAAAACGTCTCCAAGCAGCATGCAGAGGCTTTTGCAGAGGAGTGGGCTTTGGTGCTTGCACCGGCTCTGTACCGTACTCATGTGGACTGGGATAAGGATTCTCCACCCCATGAGATACCATTGCGGTCAATGCCGCAGCCTCAACCCCAATATCCCCTCCGGCAGGAGGCGAAGGGTCCCATTTCTGAAATTCTAACACAGTTATAGTATCAAGGAGTGATTGAGACATGTGTATCACCGATGAATAACCCTCTTTTAACCGTTACCAAACCTGATGGGTCGTACCGCATAGTTTTGGTTTACGGGCATTTGAACTCTCATTGTCGCACTTTTACTGTACAGAATACCCATAGTTCTGCGCTTGTGGACAGTCTTGTTCGTAAGAAATATAAAACTACACTTGACATTTCCAATGGCTTTTTCAGTTACAATGTGTCCCCGGCATGCAGTCAATGGACCGCTTTTACAGCCGGTGGTAAACAAAAACAATTCAGACGTTTAGCTATGGGCTATAAAAACAGCTCCAGTGTTTTCGCCACCCGTGTTGCCTCTTTGTTAGACAGCATAGACCCAGATGCGTACGTTGAAGATACTTATCTACAGATGACGAATTATGGCCGCATCTTTGCCGAGTCGACTGCATCATTGTTTTATTTGCGGACTACGGTTACAAATTTACCTTTGCCAAATCACACATTGCAGAGTACTCAATGGTGTTTTTGGTCTATGAGCTCAATAATGAAGGTAGAGGCTTAGCGCCTCACTACCTGGATAAATGCGCACATTTGCAACCTCCAACGACCCTGAAAATACTTCAATCATTGCTGGGATTTTTGAACTTCGGACATACTTACATTCCCGAATATGCCCAGCGTATCAAGCCTCTCTATGCCTTGATACAACCAATATTTTCTAAAGCCTGCTGGCTTCCGGAACATTCAACTATCCTGCAATCCTTGCAGTCTGATCTTCTTGAATCTAAATACTTGTTAACACGTGATAACCGCACAAACCTGGTGATAAGAATCGGCCCCGGCGGAGTGGGTTTCACCTACTTGACGTTTAATGAAGATGACACAGTATTGCTTACAAATCACATTTATACACTTCTGCCGAGATGCGATTTTCCAGTGTTGAGAAAGTCTTGACAGCTGTGCAGATGGCGATCCTCAAGGAACACGTACTGGCACAGGGCAAACACATTTTGGTGGTAACACCATACCCTGCACTTGAAGCAGTGACAAAGACAAGTGTACCAAACTCAAAGGCCTTGCATCCTCGTTGGATACAGTGGGCTACTTCTTTGACATCTCCCGATGTCACCTTTATCTTTGACTCCTCGCTACAGACACAGTTTTTGCAGTATGAATTTGTTCATCCTCCTCCTCTGTCTATCCGTCCGCTTGAGGAATACGATTGTATCATTTACACAGATGGATCAGTGCAACCGGCAAAAGATTCTAAGCATGCATATTCGGCGGCCTGTGCAATTGTGGCAGGTACCATGGTGAACGGTGAGTTCAAATCTAGTGTTGTGCATTCACAGGCATTGGGAGACTGTACCGCCCAATTGGCCGAGTTGCGTGCTTTGGTGCTTGCACTAGAGTTTGCAGATCCTAATGTAACTACTCTAGTTGTAAGTGATTCCTATTACTGTGTTCAAGCTTTCAATGACATCTTATTCTTTTGGTCTCAGAATGACTATCGTGATTCCAAGGACAGCACAATTAAGCATAAAATGCTTTGAATTCAAGTGGCGGATCTTAAACAACATCTGCCACTCACGCATGTTACATATACTCTTGGCCACCAACGCGTGGGAGCACGTGCAGTCGGCAATAGTTTGGCTGATGAAGCAGCTGAATCAGCAGTAGCCACATGTCTAGTTGCAGCCGCTACAAGATCCATGACTTAGATTGATAATGACATCTTAGCAGCAATCGCTGCTACTGAGAAGGATGGTAATTACCCTCAAGGGTTTCCTTCAAAGTACTCTTATCATTTAAGTCCCGACAATGTTCCATATGTAAGACTTAATGATGTTGGTGACAGGTTAATTCCCAACGCTGACCGCAGACTTTCATTGATAACAGCTGCACACGAAGGCATGGCTTCGGCGCATGCTGGAGTGTCTGCGATGTTTTCTATTTTGCAGCAACGTTAATGGTGGCGTGGTTTATATAAACAGACCCGTAATTATGTGCTTTCTTGTGACATTTGTCCACAGATTAAACCCTCTAAAGTCACACGTCCACCACTTACACAGCTCTGCATTTTTAACAGGCCTTTTGGCTATGTATATCTTGATCATTGCGGTCCATTTTCTTCAGATACTGTTTATAAGTACATCTTAGTTGCAGTTGATTCGTGCACACATTTCATGTGGGTTTGGCCACAAAGCGGTGCTGATGCTCGAAATGTCTTCAGGGATTTGCGCGTTTTTGTGGGAATTTTTGCATGTGGCACTTTCCATTCTGACCAAGGTCCAGCGTTCGCCTCTAAGTCATACAAGGATGCAATGGGGTCTTTGGGGATGCAGGTGAAATTTTTGTCCCCATACAGACCTGAGGGCAATTTGGTGTGGAGCGAATGAACCATGACTTAAAGCAATCCTTGACAGCTAGAGTTTTAGGTACTGGCAGGAACTGGCTAGCCCACTTACATGGTGTACAACATGCACTTAATAATCTTCCTCGAAGATCTCTGGGTGAGCGGACCTCATACGAAATGCTCTTTGGCATAAAGATGTTTGTCCCGGACCTTGATGGTCTAGACATGACGGCCGCAGCTGCAACCTTTGATGTAGATAATCATTCTACTATGTTACAGGACGTACAAGAAACCCAAGACAGTCTTGCAAAAGACCATTTGCCCTCTGCCACTGATGCTGCACTACAGATTCTGGTAGTTGGCTGGCTACCTAAAGTTGGAGAACTGGTCCGAGAAAAGGTGGAGAACAAAAAAAAATGTGGCTCCTCTTATCGTGACCCGGTTCCAGTGCTTGGCGTGAAGGGTACTCGTACAGTCATTTTACCACCACTTACTGGTCGCACAGACAACAGATACATCTCAGTGGACAATGTAAACAACAACAATGTAATCTACAACATCCGGCCGATTCTGTATAGCATAAAACCTGCTCCTTCATGTCCAGCATTTTCAAGGAATCCAGCGATTGGCACATCTGACACCTCGCCAAATGACACTGCCATCGAGATGGACTCTGTTGCTAATCCCTTGCTTATCTCACCAGCTTCTACCTGCAATGATGAAACGGAATATGCTTATCCAACCAGTGGGTCATTACAAGGTTTGCGGAAAACTACACTCAAACAGTCACGTTTTTCTTTTGACTCCAATTCCAGCTCATCATCTGGCCCTACGAAATTCAGCATTTTTTTTCTCATGGTTTAAACAGACTTATTTGGTCCCTCCTTGGCATACATCTGGTTGGTGCTGATCCTAATTTTCCTGTTCATGTAAATTGGGTTTGTTTTTTTCTTACTTATCAATGGTTGCTACCTACCAGAACACTCTGCTGTGCAGTTGGTAACTGAAACTTTGGCTCCCCAATTGTCTTCTCACATCATGAAACGAGACCAGACTTTTGTTAACACCTCCGCCTTTCCAGTCGCTGATGGAACTGTCTGGGATGCTGTGGATTTCCAAATTCATGGTCCGACAGAGATTACTAATGTAACAAATGTACTTTGTGTATCAATGGGTGATGAAGTGAAACAGAACATATGTTCAGATGGCTAATCATTGGTAGCTTCACTGTAGTACGGAGAACGAATGAGAGACTGAAGCTAGTCGGATTGGGGTTCTGGGCACTAAGGTGGGCGGTTGGTACACCACTGTACACCGAGGTCCTGGTTTCTTGCATGGAGTTCTGTATATGTGCAGAATCCCTGCAACAGTGGGGTGTCACGTGGATTCATTGGGGCATGCCGAGGATGAGTTTGACTGTGGCATTCTGTATAGTCTGAGGCAATTTTAAAACCTTCACATTGAACTCACGCCTAACACACAAAAAAAACACCTGCTCCGCTGTAACTCAGACATCGAAGCACACCTGGGATGCCCTCGGCACCCCAGATGGGATCCCGACGATGAAGCATGCCACCAACTAGGTTGATGGGTGAGGGTTCTTCTAAAAAACCTGATGGTTTTTCTCTATTCCCTGGTCCTTTGATGCAGTAAATCCAGATTCCCCCACAGGGTCCGTCCCTATTGTTGTTTTGTACATTTCTTTGGGGAAAAGGAAGTACCCCCTCTTGCTCCTCGCTCTCCTATTGTTTATACTAATAAAAAAGATAGACAGATGGGGCTACCCGCAAGCACATGGTGCAGCCCTTGCCATCTGCTGCTCACAGGCTCTCCGCACTTGCCGTAGTGACGTCAGAGACCTCCTCTAGAATCCAGCGGCCGCACAGATTTGCCCCAGACTTGAGGCCAGCCACAGGTGCAAAGGATTTCCCTCAGTCTCTCTGGGCAGTACTGCAATTAAAGCCGCTTCCCCCCTCCTGCTGCAGTGCGAACCTGGGCTGCTTTGAAAGGTGTTGCTGGCGCTGCGGGAGGCTTTGCCACAGTGCTGGATGCCAGGGAACGCTTGACTGCCCTGCAGCGCTCTCCTATTGGGGGAGCAGCCGCAGGTTGGTTTCCTGGCAGTCGGAGACCTCACCACAGGGCAAAGGAGGCAGTGCCTCGGCCTCTGCTCATTTCTGTGAAAAGGGGGAATGTGGGGCCAAAAGTCTCCTCAGTCAGGACAGCCCAGTGAGTCTTTCCACAGCGTGCGAAGGCCGCAACAGAGGGTACCTTGGGCATACCTTAGGGGTGCCATACGTGTAAGGAAAGGGAAGGTTTGGGCCTGGCAAGTGGGTGCAATCGTTTGGAAAACATGTCAGTTTAAAACTGCATGCAGACACTACAGTGGTGCATCTGGGATACATTTGCAGGGCTACTCATGATCAAGATCTGTTTTGACTTATGTCACCAGGGGATTCATAGACAAATATCACAAGAGAGGCAGTCCATTTTAATGTCTCTAGATAGGGCTGCCTCCTCTTTCTTCCAAATTGACAACCATATTAATATTGCTCGAATCATTTTAAGTGAGAAGCCGCCATTGCTTTCTTCCCCAACAATGGATTTTGTTATCCTGGGCAAGCCGTACTTCTGGCCATTGACTTTGTTAAAACAAACTATTTGCCTAGCAAACTGGCAGGCTTACTTATGAGAGGCTTGTGCTGCTGGAGCATCATTTTTTATGATCTGGTGGCGCAAGCCTCTCAATTATATCTGTGAGGCGACGCAAAGCCACTCTGCCTTCCCTTACTCTGCGCCAAAGAGGCGTTCCTTGGGCATTGCGGTGGGTTTTCCCATGCAACACCCATGGATTCTGACGCTACCCCATATTTACTTAATCACATAAACCTGGGGCAGTGCCAAAACCTTACGCCTCCCAAGAGCAGGTGTAACAAGGAAAATATTTTTTTCACTTTCTATGCCTGCTGTACTCTGTGGCACACATAAACGCCTCTCATGATTATTTTTGTGCAGGGAGGTCCCCCTTCCTGCACAAAAACACTCCTGCCTGCAACAGAGGAACGCTTGCACCATGGTGCAAAGGGTGCGTACGTTGGCAGTAGGCAGCAAATTGTACGTCAGAGCAGGGGGAAAGGCCGGGAATGCACCCTATTTCATAAATAAGGTGGATTTAACATTGGTGTAAGGCAGCCGAACTGGAAGACTTGCTCATAAATGAGGCCTGGACGTGCTTAGAATTGTAGCAAAGTACACTGGAATGATGTCTGCAGGCAGTCAAATTATATGTCCTTAGTAATCCATTGAAAACACCAGGATTCAAATATAGAAACGCCAGTACAAAATAGCCCATAATGAAAATATAAAATGCACATGAATGCTTATAAATTTCAGGTAAGTGTCTATATTCGGTTAAATACAGCGCTGAGAAGATCTCAAGCAGTCATATGCCTTCCAACATCTTCCTGTATTTCAGCTCCGATAAAAGTGTCTTTGCTTAAAGTCTGCTAGCTGCTGAAAAGGATGTAAAAGGGTGAATTCAACCAAAAGTGTTGCTAGCTGTAGGAATACATTATAAAACATTACATAAAAAAGTCATACCTGAGCATAATGAGCCCGTTGAGCATTTCTGTGGGTCTCTGGGAAAAATAATAGCGTGCGGATGAGACCGGGGCAGGGCAATTTTCAGCCCTGCTCTCTTCAAATTGTTCGTCCTTAATGTACAGCTAAGACAGAGCTCGGAGTCAAGCGGATTGAAAAGCAGCAACAAGTTTTAAGTGGGCTTTGGGTCAAAAAGCCTGACCCTAGTGTTCTCATTAACTTTCAAGGCAAAATAAACAGCAGAATAACAACAGTGTGCATGCGGTGTCGACTAGAACGGTCCACTGCATGTAAACTGAAGCTTTATTTTGCTTTATTTGTGGCACACGGTGCAATGTAGTTGTGCATGTTTTAGTGATTAGCTTGTCACCTAAAAATATGATGATCGAACCCTACCTTTCTTTCTAAAACATGATGGCACTGTTAGGAAAAACGGATCTGTAGGCAGCACATCCCACTGCAGTTGGCTTAGATATAATGAACAAGGGCAATGTGGGAAAAATGGCGGCTTGGGCTGGTGGTATGGAACAAGATGGTCCCAGCACAAATATATCAATCAAAAAACAGTACATTCACACAATAGCAAAACTTTTTTTGAAGAAATGTTCAAGTGTTGTTTAATCACACCGAACACCTGTTGCTAGTTTTTTTTTTTTTTTTTTTTGTGTTGAAATTTTTTATTGAGTTTTAGAAGGCGAATACATTAGAGCATATACAGCAATAAATAAAGAGAAAATAAATTCATGTTGAAAGGAATCATGGAATAAGATATTGATAAATAAATACAATATAAATATGCGTTTAAATAAATAAATACTAGTTAATGCAACAATGAGATCAAAACACAGAATGAAATGTAATAAAAATGAGCTGTAGGGAAAGAAGAGAGGAAAGACCTAGAAGAATAAAAAGTGCTGAAAATATAAAGAAATAAAACGAAGAAAAGGTAATTGGATCAAGGCAGAAGAACACAACAACGGAGGAAGCAAAGGATTGGAGAAAAACAAAGAGAAGAGAAAAAACAAAGGACAGAAAGAGTGAAAGCTGATTAATGTGTTTGGGTAGAAGTGGAGGCCGGAGAATCAGCAGCATTTGATTTAAGAAATGGAGACCAAATTCGGAGAAAAGTGTCAGCTTGATCCTGAAGATTATAGATTGTGCGTTCATGGGAGGCAGTTTGCATCATTGCCACCAACCAATCCTCCTGGGAGGGAGGTAAAGTTGATTTCCAATGACGCAGTATACATATTTTGGCAGTAGCAATTGAGGTATGGAAAAGGCGGAGTTGTGGTTTCGTGAGCTTTGGGGAGTGACGTAAATCATGCAAGAGAATGTTAGTAGATGTAAGTGGCAATTTTAGGGGCATAGTGGAATTCAAAGTAATACCAATAAAAGTCCAATAGGATTGGATACTAGGACATTCACAAATGATATGAGTAATATCACAACCTGAATTGGAGCATCTCCAGCAATTAGAATGAGAGAGAAGGCCAGCTTGGTGTAATTTGACAGGAGACCAATGCCAATCATGCAGAATTTTGAAAAGACAAAATTTGAGCCTTGATTCACGGGCTCCCTTGTTTAAATTCTCTAGAATCAAATCCCATTCAGTATCGGAAAAGGAAATTGAGAGGCGAGATTGCCATTTACGCTGAAGATCATGTGAAAGAGATTTAGAAAAAAGATGAGACGAAATTTTTTTGTATATACCAGAAGTAACACCCTTAAATTTCCCCCAAATGTGCAAATAGGATAATATAGGGGAGTCTTGCAGGAGCCATGGTGATGATCCCATATGGGTCTTCAAACATTGTTGAAGTTGAAGATATTTGGAAGAATGATGAAGGGGAAGATCAAATTCTACCCTAAGCTGAGAGAATGACTTAAAATCCCCATCATGCAGAAGTTGATCCGGACAGAGAATACCTGCAGCTCGCCATTCAGGCCAGGATAACATACGACCATTAATACGGATCCCCGAGTTATTCCATAGGGGAGCCTTAGCATGGATTCTTGAGTTTGAGCCTAATAATCTATGACTTCTCTGCCAGGATTTATGCATGGCAGATAATATCGGGTTTTTTGGGTCAAGACGACTAGTGCCACTACCATACAGAGGAGAGAGGTTCGATTCTGAGGATAGGAGATGTCTTTCTATTTGAACCCATTGTGGTAAATCTTTGATGCCAGGTAGAAAATATGAGATTTGGGAAACATGTAACGCCAAAGAGTAGTGTTCAATAGATGGAAGGCCAATTCCGCCAGATAACTGGTGAGCCTTTAACTTAGTGATAGCAAGGCGAGGCTTAGCAGTACCCCAAATGAAAGTTTTAATCTGGGCATCTACTGATCGAAGTAAAGATAAGGGGATCTGCAGAGGAAGCATACCTAGAATGTATATAAATCTCGGAAGGGTAACCATTTTAACCGCCTGAGTTCTGCCCCAAAGAGAAAGACCCAAAGCCTTCCATTTATCAAAATCCCGTTGCATTTGGGATATAAGAGGAGATAAATTATCTGCAACCATGTCTTGCAATCCTTTATTAACGAGGACACCCAAGTATTTAAGGCGTGAAGACTGCCAGTGAAAAGGAAATCCAAAAATGGCTGCTTTTGTGGTACCGTTAGAGATGGGCAGAGCCTCACTCTTGTCCCAATTAATCTTGTAACCTGAAAAAGAAGAGAAATCATTATTAATGTGAAGAAGAGAAGGAATCGACCGGGGAAGACGAGTAAGGGTGAGTAGAATATCATCAGCATACAGGTATATTTTAGAATGTCCAATTGGGAGGGGGACACCAGAGACCTCATCAGATTGACGAATGGTAGCAGCCAGAGGCTCCATAGCCAGAAGAAACAGAAGGGGGGATAGTGGACAACCTTGGCGTGTCCCTCTCTTAATCGTAAAGGTGTCAGATAGAAACCCACCACAATTTACCTGAGCAGAAGGGTGATCGTATAGTAAGCGTACCTTATCAATAAATTTCGTACCGAAACCGAATCTATCCATGACCTTGAAGAGATAGTTCCATTCGATGCGGTCAAACGCTTTTTCTGCGTCAAGTGAAAGGGCTAACGCATCATCCGTAAGATGTTGAGCCGACCATAGTGCATGGGCCAGAGAACGCAGATGATTCCGGGAGGAACGGCCCGGTACAAAGCCTACTTGAGAATGGTGTATCAAAGAAGGCAAGACTTTACGCAAACGCGAAGCAAGAATGCTGGCCAAGATTTTAATATCAGAGTTCAATAGAGAAATGGGACGATAACTACTGCAAAGCTGGGGATCTTTACCTGGCTTTGGAAGCACAACAATAATAGCCTTGTTAGAAAGGGGTCCTAGTGAAGATGCACTGTCCGCCTCCTGGAATGCGGCATGTAGGGTATCAATAATATTGTGACCTGCCCAGCGATAAAATTCAGGAGGAAATCCATCCTCTCCAGGGGCCTTGTGGTAAGGCAGGGCAGCAATCGCACCAGAAACCTCATCTCTGGTTATTTCACCCTCGAGAATGGCTCTGCCCTCCGCCGAAAGAGAAGGAAGATGCACTTTTGCAAGAAATGCTGTCATTTTATCCGAATCCATTCGATTATCGGAAGTGTAAAGAGATTCGTAAAAGGAGGCGAACTCATTAACAATGTCTTGAGGTTTTGTGCACAAGTGTCCTTGCGCAGATCTAATGGCCGGAATGGCCATAGACGCCTCCCTCTGATGCAGCTGCGCGGCTAATAGCCTTCCCGCCTTTTCCCCTTGCTCGTAATGTCGACCTTTCATTTTCTGTAAAGCGTATTCTGCTTTAGATGTAAAAAGGCTATTTAAGGCCATTCGAGCTTGCTCGAGTAGTTTACGGTTTTGTAAAGACGGAGATGTGGTGTATAGGCGAGAATAAGTTTGTATGTCGGATTCGAGCTCACCTTGTCTCTTTGCATTTTGCTTATTAGCAATTGCTGCATCACGCATTAATTGCCCCCTCAAAGTAGCCTTCGCCGCAGCCCAAAGAGTCCTGCTGGAAGTGACAGACCCCTGATTAGTAGAAAGATAATTTTGAAGGGGAGATTGCAGTTGGGACTTACCAGTAGGAGTCCTGTGGCGTTGGATATTCATTCGCCATGGCTTACGTCCAGGCCTAGAAAGACCCAGATCAAGGGAAAGGAGAACCGGAGAGTGATCAGACAAGGCCGCTTCCAGGATGCAGGAGTCTGTAACCAATTGAACTGTGCTATGTGAGATGAGGAAATAATCAAGACGAGAAAATGTACCATGAGCCGATGAAAAGAAAGTATATTCCTTATCCGTTGGATGGCTGAAACGCCAATGGTCAACCAATCCAATATCTGATATGATGTCCCCTAACAAAGCTCTGTCTGACGCATTGCCCCTATCTAATGGGCCAGTTTTGTCTAGAATGGAATCTTGCGTTACATTCCAGTCTCCGCCAATCAAATATTGCGATGCATTAATTTCGAGCAGCAGGCGGGATAATTGAAGAAAGAATGTTTTTTTGGTACCCGTAGGGGCATAAACAGACCCTACACAAATTAGAGACTCTCCAATTTTAAGTTTGGCAAATACATAACGGCCATTTACATCTGACCATGTTTTAGAGACAGTGACCGGAAGGGATTTGCGAAGGAGGATTGCTACTCCACACTTGCGGAGGGGGCCTGTGTCTGTGGAATCGTCTTGTTGGACACTACTATGGATAACCTTGCCCACCCAGTCTCTACAAAGTTTATCTGATTCTAGAGCATCCAAATGGGTCTCTTGAAGCAGGGCCACATCTACATGTTTGGTCTGGAGATAGGAGAGTACTTTCTTCCGTTTTATGTAATGGGTGAGGCCATGTACATTCCAAGTAATTGCATTAAGAGAATGTGCCTGTGCCATAGTAGAATAGAGCAAAAATCAGAAACAGGAAAATGAAGCACAAAACAACGTGTTGAACCAAACAAAGAAAAAAGGAAAAGAAATGACAAAAGGAGGGGGAAACAGAAAAAAAAAAAAAATAAGTGGAAACGATACTCTGATTTAGATGAGATACATAAAGGAAACAATAAAAGAAGTAATGACGAAAGGAGATAAGATTTAGAAAAGCAGTACAGTAATAAAGAAACTATAAAATATTAAATAGTAGCAAGTAAAGAACAAGAAACCGTAGACTGTTACCCGCGGGTCTGGGCGCACTAGAGCGCCGCCGCGGGAAAAGACCCCACAGAAAGAGAGAAACAGTTAGGAATGCATTAATAGTATAGAAGGGAAGCCCAGAAGAGCATTGTAAAAGAGAACAGAAGAAAAGTAGAGAAAGCAAAATAGAAATTGAGAAGCGACATTACGTAAGAAGAGAAATCTAACAATAATTAAATGTGAGGTAACCTAAGAGCATAAGACATATCATACGCATATAAAAAAAGCCTATACCAATATGCATGCGAGCAAATAAAATAATACAACTATAATCAAACAATTAGGCGCCAAGGCACCCAAGTAACTGCAAAACCAGTTAGAAATATGCAATAAAATTGTAACATGGAGAGTAATAAATGCAGGGAGAAAAAGGAATAGCATTATAAAGCAGAGAAATAGCAGAAGGCAAAGTGAAAGGGAAAGGAAATAAGATAGGAAGCTAGTGAGAAAGAGATGAAAAAAGGCAATCAAATATTATAAGAACAGCAAAATATGTCAAAAATATAATGATGAATTAACAATAGAAACAAGACTCGCAAGGAAAAGGAGTCTACCATTAACTGCCAATAGGACTGGAGATAACTATTTCCACAGGAGGAAGCATTATTCAGTCCGCATCTGAAGGGGTTTTAAGAGGAGAGCGGGACTTGTCTCTTTGCAAGTCTTGTGGGAATGTAGCGGCCGAAACCGATTGTAATGCAGATTTCCTATCTTCTTGTGAGCGATGAAGTCGTTCAAGATCCCTACCCCGAGGTCTAGGTTTACTGGGAGGGCACCTGCTACGATCTGACATTGGAGTAGAAGATTTAGAGGGTGATTGGGACGGGATTTGCTGCGAAGATGCAGTGAGAACCTCCATATCTTGAGGTTGAAGGCAGTCCAAAAATTGCTGAAGATGTTCTGGATCAAAAAAGTCCTTAGAAACTCCATCTTTGGTAACACGAAAACGTGCAGGTTCAAATAGACCATACTTGATATCTAACTGACGTAATTGAGGTCGCATGGAGAGAAAGGCCTTCCGCCGTTCATTGGTTTCCTTGGAGAAATCGGCTGCCATATGGATGCGATGGCCTTCAAAAGAGAAGGAACCTTGAAGCCGAGCAGCAGACAGTAGTTGTCTAGTTTGGTCATGTCGGAGAAAACAGGCAATGATCGGCCGTGGGCGCGCAGCAGAATCAACACGTGGAGGGCCAATTCTATGAGCCCGCTGTATCTCCAGAGGTGGAGTGAAAGAAATACCAGTCATCTTAGGAAGTATACGACACAGAAATGCACTGGAACTCTGTCCTTCAATGCGCTCTGGAAAACCAAAAAAACGAACGTTATCCCTCCTACTTCTGTCCTCCAAATCAATAAGTTTGCTATGGAAGAATAAGAGGTCTCGGTCTTTGTTGGGAAGGGAGTCCAAGCGTTTCTCCACCGTCTGAACTCTAGAGTCAAGAGATTCAATCTTCGCATGAAAGCTGGTGAATTCTGTTTTAATTGATTTAGTCTCCTCAGCTAATGATGTAATTGTAAGGTTCATGTCATCTAATCGACGACTAACCTCAGATATTTTGTGCAGAATACGTTGTAGAATTGCCGCCGACGCCTGCCCCCCGTTAGAGGCCGAAGCCGGGGGTAAAACGGGAGGAGAGGAGGCAGAACCTTTTGTTGGCATGTTGATGGTCTGCTTAAGAGCTTCTGCAAAAAGAAGTGGCTTAGAAGACTTATTTCCTTGCTTAGGAGCAGGCATTTGAGGAGAATATTTGACAGAAACTTTGAAAATGCGTGAAGGCGTCTTGCCGGTAGATAATGCTTATATATGATCACAAAAAAAATAAAAAATACAGTGGAATACCAGGACATACAAAAGCACAATAATAGCAGTTGGTGTATGGTAATAATATATCGCAATTCCAGACACTAAAATGCAAAAGTACATCACATGAAGGGGAAATCACTGCTTAGTGGTCCCCAAAACCATAAGCAAAGGATTAAGGCATTGGTGAAGATAGTGTAACTGTCGCCATGCTCAAAGGCGCATAAATAGAACTGAGATAAGATGAAACAACATATGCGCGCTTATGACATTAATAACCACAGTTGTATTTGCAGAATAAACAGAACTGCAAAATGCAGGGAAATCATGAGCCATATCAGAGCAAAGAATACACAACCTGACTGAAAAGATTGAGTAAAACACTATAATGACATTGAATTAAGGCACGCTATTATGTGAGTCACCCAAATTGTGCTAAAAAGAGTCATTTCCATGCAGCACCAGTCGTTATCAAAGTCGTAGGGCGCAAAACTGCAACTATCACAAAGGTGAGGCCACTCATAGAAGGGTGAAAAAGTTAAATTTGGAAGTTCAGTTTTGAGTGACAAATCGTGAATTGTTCTTGCAAGAAGATCGCTAACTTTGCAGAGGGTGAGGCGCAAAATGACTTGCTGAGGCGAATGACAAAAGCGCCACAATGAAGTTGTAAAAGGAGTTAATCCTACCAGTAGCAGACCAGCAGCACAACAAGAACCATGACTCCTGTCCGGTAATATTTCTGAGGAAAATAATGCAGCAGACAAAATTGAAGGAGGCGCGGCTACATGAGGAGGCAGGTATTCAACAGTAATAGCGAAGGTGTGACTTCATGAGGAAGGCGCTTGACAGCAGCAGCGAAGGCGCGGCCTCATGAGGAGGCGGGCGGTCGACATCCACAAGAAAGGCTCAACCTCATAAGGAAGCAAGCGCTCCTCAACAGCAACAAAGGCGCGGCCTCATGAGGGGGCAGGCGCACTCCATGAGCAACAGAGGCGCGGCTTCAGGGGGAGGATGAGGCAGCCGAAGGAAGTACGTCAGGCGGGCTGCGTCAGGCAAGCAGCGCCACACAATCTCGTCCAGACGATTAACACCAGGAAGACTACGCCGTTACATCCCTGGAACACGCTCAAATCGTGCCCCCCACCTTCCGGCAACCACAGGGCACGTGAAGAGGACTCCAAAGCCGATATGGGGTAAAATATTTCCGTTAAGAGCCCATCCTGCGGCGGAGCTCACTCGTCAGGCGGCCATCTTCCTGCGTGGCCAGACCACGCCCCCCCGTTGCTAGTTTTTAAGATCACAATATACAAAAAACATTCAAAAACATCATTGGTGTGCCCGAATGGGTGGGAAGGGGAAGGGCAGTGAGTTGTGCGAGGTTGTGGGGTAAGTGGCGGATATTATTTACAATTGTTGAACAATCAAATTGTTGGGCATATTATTTAATGCCACACATTTTATACTTGGTTCCTATCACAGTACACCTCAAGAAAAAATCTGCAGCCATGTAAGATAGAAGTCACAGTGCAACATGCGCTGTTGGCGTTACTGGCGTCATTGATGTGTCGACGTTTCGACCCCTGGAATTATGTAGGTATTGGTCAGAACCTTACTAATGGGGTCTTCCTCAGGACGAGAGTGCTAGTGGAGGGGAGAGGGCACCTAGAAACAAAATAAAAGTTGGGTTGTCAGATCTACAGAATGAATTAAGATCAAGACAAATTAAAGGCGGGGAGTTAGTTAATATATAGTTACCGTATCTGCCTGTGTAAGCAGTACATCAAAGGCGCAAGAAGTCGTAGAAAATGGGGTACATAGCCTCCAATATATGCGATGGAGAGAGTGGTAAACACCTGTAAAAATAAGGTGTCAGTCAGAGTGGCCTCTAAACAATTGAGGTCCTGAAAACAAAGAAAGGGATGGTAAAGCCAACTTACTCATTCAAACAAATGTAATCCCTTGGGTATTTCAATCCCACGCAGTCCAAATCCTGCTGGAGAAGACGTGGTCAGGAGGCCAACGTTTTATAGCATGACTCAATCAAAAATGTTTCAACTGAGGGAATGAATCTAAAATTGAAGGAAAAGGAGGAGCATAAAATCAGTGTCAAGGACCGAGTCGCCAATGGGAAAGCAACTAACACAGTAGATAGATCATGTTAATAAGAAAAAGTGATTTTCAATTGTAGAATTTTCACTTTGCTTCCATTCCGGTTCAGCACGCCGAGTTTTTCCTTACTCTCATCAGAACCAGGCGCGCTATTAACTTTGAACTGAATGCCAGCACGGCCTGTTTAATCTTTGAGTTGCATTGCGCTTTTACACACCATGGCTTTTTGAATAGCTACTGTATTTCCATCAATGCCAGTTAGAATCACTTTTTCTTATTAACATGATAATACCCTGTTGCTGTTAGCTCTGGGCTTATGACAAGAGGACGGAAAGGTGAGTAACAGACAAAAGAATAATGGCAATTGGCATTTTGGGTTGATGAAGGTTTGGGGAAATATGTCTTTCATTTCCTTGTTTTTTTTCTCAATTTATTGTTATTGTACTGGTTCGTTAGCTGGTAGGGGAGTAGTGTACTAGTCTGATGTATTTCTCAATAATAATAGATTTTTTATATTCACACTTCTGCTTTACTTGAGGTGTGTGGGAGGCCTTTAAAACATGTCATTTTTGTCTATTCCCTATGAGTGTTAATCTTAGCGGTATTTCTGGTTTCAAACCATGTTTTTGTAAGCTCTCATGTTACTGTGCTGCTTTGGTGATATTAGCAGGCCCTTTTAGGTCCCACAGATGTTTCATCAATTTTTAATTTTGATACATTTTCAAATTCACAGCACCATGGTGCAGGTGTTGTAGGGCCTGTGGTTAGTTCTCGCCACATTTTGGTTATATATATTTGTGCAATTCATGTTGTGCATTGCTGCATGTGTTTATTGGTGTTGGCAGGCAATACATGTTTACCTTGCTTGCCGCGCCTTCTTCTGTTTGCCATCTGTTTGTCTGCCATGTTGAGAAACTAGTGTGTGTGTGTTAGATAACCATTTTTCCCATTCTCGATGCCTTGTGCATCCTTATCAAGCAATGTGCTTGTCAACAATTTTGTGAAACTAATGGGTATTTGAATGGTTAATTATTAACTATTTTCTACCACTTTTAAAAGCAGTCTGCTGAGTGCATTGTATGCTAAGGCCTTTTAGAGCCCACTGTTAATTCCTCTCAATTATCAGTTTTGTCTTAACTTCCTGTTATTGTGCGTTTTGGCTGGATGTACATTGTAGGTCGTGTTTATTATTTTTCATCGATGTAATTAGTTCTTGCCAGCATTCTTTATGCTCTCACTGAATTCCATTTTTCTGGAGCTACATCAGATATTATTTCTCATTTCACAGATTTAGTTTGAAAATGTATGCCATTTTTGTGCCAAGTTGATTATTTTTAACTAATGTAGTCATATTTTTTTCAGCCACCCACACACTCTCATAAGAGTCCTGCGAACCCTGTGGGGCTCCAGAATGTCTTTCTCTTTAACCCTCCCCTGCATGGGTGTTGTGAGAGTATGCAGCCAGAATCATTGTATGAACTGCCACAATCAAAACAAGATGTTGTATTGAAATAACATATTTCGTTTTTTGTGATATCAGCTTTTCATGAAAAGATTTTTCTTTAACTTATCATAAACCCTATCAATTAGTTTATACATGGTATTATTGTTATATCTTATTATGATGAGTATTGCATTCACAAGAATGACCAAGTGTGACAGTCTTCTTTCTTATTTTGTATTGCCTGAATGTGGACAAGGCTGGGTAAGAAACATTTCTGAGAATTGTCCAACATTGAAGTCCAGAGACCTCTTTGCTTATTTTCAAACAAAAAAAGTTAGGAAGACTCCTCCCAAGAAACTGTCTCATGTCCAATAAAGTGACAAGTGAGTAGACTAGATTTCACCAAGGGAAAGAAAACTAATATCAAATCCATATTTTTCTAACACGGAGCACAAAACAGTGTATCTGATGAACCCTATTAAGAGTTGGTAGATGTTGGGACTTGAATAGCACCTTCAAAAACAAAGCCCAAGCCTCTCAGTGCTGCGAAAACTGGAGACATGGTGCGAGTCAATACTGGAATCATCTCAGCAAAGAGAATCTTCCAATTTAAGAGACAGGACCAATGGTATGCAACACCAGAATCTCTAAAGAGAGGAGCAGAGTAAAAAGTTGGACTTGTTGCAGAACAGGATATTGTCTCTGCTCTTTTGTGATATGCATCAACATCATCATCTTTTTCTCAAGGCAAATAAATGCCAATTCCTATAACTTTTCCAAGCCCTCTCCAGATGATGGTTTCATGGAGTATACTCTTGAGCCCCACCTAAGGAGACAACAAAAAACAAGATTCCACAAAGTACTACTGTCAGTGAAGATGAGCTAATCACTGTTCCTGTCGAGAGGGATACTGCCTTTTATTCAGTCTGCCCCTGTACCACCACAACTAGTCCACATCTTCTTGAATTTCATAAAACAGCAACATAAGCCTAAACCATAGTCCCAGTGCAAACTAAGGAAATTCATACCCAGCATTTCACCACATAATTTTGACATTTACTTTGCAAAGAAGCTATCCCTCTCAGTTTAGAGCATCCTGAGAGTTGAGACATGTGTATAAAACATTGCATACTATTCAATTTGCCACAATCATGGAAAGCCAGGTCTTCATCATGGTACAAGAGGCCCATATGTAAAAAAAACATGCAGACATATGAGAATATGTATGAAATATACATAATGCACCTACAGAAGAATCCAAACCGATAGTTGGAGATAATGCTGATGATGATGATGATAATGATTAAAAAATTGTTGTCACCAAGACAAACAGCTTTCCTTTCGTAGTATAAATGCAGCACCACCTGTATCCTTTGTTTGGCACAAGGGAAAGGCGGATATCATGGTTACACCAAAGTGTTAAAGCAGCCTGCCTCCACAGAAGTCATTTGAGGGGGAACCATAAAAAAAACTATTAATACTATTTCAGAAAGGATGCATCATACCACTAAAACCATGTACACTTATACAAGAATTGTGAGAAATTGGGTTGTTGGTTGAGGAGGGGTGAAACCCTATCCAAGCAACAGTCACAATCCTTATCAGGGAGAACCACAAAAAGTCACCTAACTAACCTTGCTTATCCAACTGCTAGCTTGGCACAAAACCACTCAGGCATAACTTGGAGGCAATGTGTGAAGTATTTAAACACCACTCAAACAGTAATAAAGTGAAGACACACACAAAAGAAAAATCCCACAACATTTTAGCAAAATAAAATAAATGAGAGGTCTGGCGTTGAAGTACATCACGCACCGTTAGATCCGATGAAGCCATCGACGGAGGCTTGTGATGCAAGATCCTGCATAGGCGTCGAGGAAGTCATTGGGGTTGTGAAGACCTGCACTCCTCGGCGTCGCTGCAGAGGATGAGTTACATTGCTCTGAGCTGGCATTGGTGCCGAACTGTGTCGGCGTTGATGAAACCATCAGGGTTTGTGAGGCTGGTGCCGTGATGCATCGACATCATTAAAGAAAAGATACGTCGAGCTGGGCCATTGTTAGTGGCGAACTACGTCATGCTGCGTTGGGATGCAGAGAGGTGCCTTGACATTGAAGAGCCTGTTATGTCACTGTGGCTTGAGCAGCGGGCCAGCTGACTGACTCTTAAAGATTTCCTGGAGTCTTGGGTCCACACAGAGAGGCTGGATTCAGCAGGGCAGCTCACAGCAGCAGAAGAGTCCTTGTGCGGCAGCAGAAGGCCTTGGGCAGCAAATTAGTCCTTGGTCAGCAAAGCAAGGTTTGAGCAGCAGGACAGACTGTGCAGCTGGGAAGTTCTTCTTCCTGAGTCCACAGGTCCAGAATAGGCCCAGGTGGAGTTTGCATGGCCGGGCAATGCAGAACTCCATGAAGTGAAAACAAAACTTTGCCGTTATGTTATGTTAGGAGAAATTTATAAAGCGCATGCACACCCGGAGGTTTCATGGCACTAAATGTCTCAGAGTAAACACATCGGGTGGACTAATTGTATGAAAGTGCAAACAGCTGTGTTTTCAGAGCCTTTCTGAAGCTCAGAAGATTTTCCTGCCTTCGGATGTCCAGGGGCAGCGAGTTCCAGAGACCAGGTGCGAGATACGAAAAGCTGCACCCTCCCTGGCGTTTCCTTTTGATGGCTGGGGTAGTTAAAAACATGAGGTAACCAGACCGAAGGGGGCGGCGAGGTATGTATTTCGTAATTAGGTTGCTAAGAAACTTAGGGCTCTTGCAATGCAAGGCTTTAAAGAGGAGGCAGCCAGTCTTAAAAGCTGCGCGATGTGCAATAGGGAGCCAATGTAGTTTCGCCAAAAGGGGGCTGGCAGAATGCCATTTGGGTTGCTTATGTATTAGTCTGGCTGCCTGGTTCTGTATCATTTGGAGACGTTTGAGCAGAAACATGGGCAAGCCGAAGTAGATGGAATTACTAAAGTCGATTCGCGAAAGTACAAGGGCAATCACTGCCAGAGTGAGAGCTGAGGTGGTAAGAAGGTGGGCAATTTTTTTGAGTTTCCTCAACTGAAAAACACAGGAGGAGACTACCGACCCCACTTGTCCCCTAAGTGAAAGGTTGGCGTTCAGAACCACTCCTAGGCTTTTTACAGAGGGAGAAGGGGAGGGAGGTGGTCCAAGGTCAGCAGGCCAAAAATGAGGGCCCCACATGGCAGCGCTGGTACTCGTCAAAATTAACTCGGTCTTGCCAGGATTGAGTTTAAGATGGTTAGAATTCATTCAGCGCTGAATGTGTAGCATGGTGGCTTGGAATTCAGATGCTGAGTTAGGCCCATCCAATGTAAAAATAAGTTGAAGGTCATCAGCGTAATTAAAAGTTGTGACCTTCATGTTTTTTAAAGAGCTGATAAGGGGTCTAAGATAAAGATTAAATAGTAGGGGAGTGAGTGAAGAACCCTGGGGAACTCCACAAGGGAGAACCATCCTGGGGGCGGTGAAAGTTCCTAGCCGGACTGCCTGCGTTCTGTCTTGAAGAAAAGATTTGATCCAGTTGTAAGCGGAACCTTGTATACCTGCATGTTCGACACAGGATAATAGGATGTGATGATTCACCGTGTCGAACGCGGCCGACAGATCCAAGAGGATGAGGGCCTGACTATTGCCTTTGTCCGCATTAGCTCGCAGCGTATCTAGTACACTGAGGATAACCGTCTCAGTGGAGTGTGCGGGATGGAACCCGGCTTGATTGGGTTCCAGGTAGTTGGTTTGTTCGATAAAATTCGAGAGGGACTTGGTAACGTGGGCCTCAAGGATCTTTGCCAAAAAGGGAAGCAGAGAAATGGGGCGATAATTGGAGTGAGTCAGAGGATCAGCTCCAGGTTTTTTTAATAGTGGGACCACTATAGCATTCTTAAAGGCAGAGGGAACCTTGCCCTGGGTTAGGGATTCATTTAAAAGAGGAAGTACAACATGAGAGAGAACAGACAAGACCTCTTTCAAAATGTGAGGGGGACAACAGTCGTTGGGTGATCCAGATTTAACTTGGACCAATAGCTCAGAAAAGAGCTGGGGACATAAAACTGGGAAGTGATCCAGGGTAACAGGGTTGATCGTGATCAGATCAGTGTGGTCTATGCCGCACGTAGCGAGGATGCTGGCCTTAATCGTGGAGATCTTGTCTAAGAAGAATGAGTTCAAGGAGTTGCAGAGCTCCTGAGTGGGTGGCTGGTCAGGGTGTATCCTGTCGGAGTTACATAGGTCGTTGACGATGGAGAAAATCTCTTTCGATTTGTTTTGGGCGTTAAGGATTCTGGCTGAGAAGTATATGGCCTTAGCTTTGCGAATGTTCTTTTTATAGTCATTGCGAGCAGAGGAAAACAAGAGTTTATCCTCCAAAGTATAGGGAGATGTCCATTTTCTTTCTTTTTGTCTTAGCTCCAGCTTCTGTTGTTTGAGCCCAGTGGAGAACCACTTATGGGCGTCAGAGTGGCGAGAACGAGTACATTTCGTGAGAGGGGCATGAGAGTCGCAGGCTTTAAGTAGACAGTTGGAAATGGTAGTGTTCAAGACATCAACATCTGTGTTGAAGGGAGGACTGGACCTGGCTAGAGCATTGAGAAAAGCGGGTTTATCCATAGAGCTCCATTTCCTTACGATGCCACCGCCTTTAGAGGCGGTCTTAGGATTAATGATCACAGTGAGCGTGAAATCGATAAGGTGGTGATCGGACCAAATGCAGGGTGTGACAATAGGCATGGAAAGGGTAAGATTTGAGGACCATATTTGGTCCAAAATGTGTCCTTTAGCATGGGTAGGAGAGGAAACGTTTTTAATAAAATTTAAACTGACAAGCAATTCTGTTAATTCTGCAGCATGAGGGCCACCTCGAACATCATTGAACCAATAATTCAGATCGCCTATTAGCGAACACGGAGTTCCGTGTTCATGCAGAGTTCCATTCTCACACCTGTTTGCGTGATGTTTATATAATACATCAAAGCGAAGTGTGTTCTCGGGTGAAAATATTGTGCGAACTGCACCACGCAGTTCAAGTGGGCCAGGCCATCTTGTTTTCAATCTGTTTATGGTGCTGGGGCCTACTTTTTCAATCCTTTCTGAATCTGTTTAATCCTTCCCTTCTAAAACTTAATATCCCCGCATTTTTATTTATTATTTTACCTTTTGTCTGTGTCTGTGCTTTTTACAGTTTTTCTAATATTTTTGTCTTTTGCGTGCGTTTTGTAATTTCATTTTTTTTCACTTTACTTCCTTTTTTTTACCTTCCTTCCTTCTTTTTACTATTTCCTTTTTTCTCTCATTCGCCTCAGCACCATGGCAGAGCAGGGCACCAAAAGCAAGGCTGAAAGCAGCTGCCTTCTTTGCGGAATTCAACGCCAGGAAGGGGTGCAGCCCTGTACCCTATTTTCAGAGGTGGAGTTGGCAGCGCTGGTATTTTATGTCTAGCGTCACCTCCACTTACCTTGCCTACCGGCCTGGCAATGGTTATGGACATTGGGAGCCTCAGCAGCAGTGGGAGAAGGTGCGCCGGGTGGTGAGCAGCTTCTCTGGGGTCCGTCGCACCCTGCAACAGCTGACGCACCAGAGGTCCGACTTCCAGGACCGAGATCAGGACCTGCTGGACCTGAAATATGTTGAGGTTGCGGGGCTTGATGAGAAATTCTACCTTTTTATTATTGTGTTCTATGATTTTATTTTTTTCTCAAATAGCAAGCATGCTGCTCACACGCAGGTAAGTTAAGTTTACAAATATTATGTAATCATTATTTTAGACAGGTGCTCGGTGCTACCTAATCGTACTTGTTGGCACTCGCTTGGGCTGATGTTTTAAGAAGTAATGCAGAGAGTGTTTTGTCCTGTCACTAAGATAGTGGTAGTTAGTATTAGTGAGTTAGCACATTCTATCACTTCTTGGAGCCTTTATTTTTTTGTAGCTTGTACCATGTGAAGCAATTTCCCAGTGATGTGTATGCATACGTCCATCTATGCATTGAAAAATTCATATTTAGTGAATTGGCCCCTCATAGGAGGTTGCGACTGAGATTGCGAATGAGATGAGAAGCAAACATCATTCATTGCAATTTACTAGTAATTCCAAAATCTATTTTAGTAAATTTGGAATAGGGTTAGGTAGGTTTAGGACATTTGGAATAGGACAGTCCGCATTACTACTACTCAAGTTGATTTAGAAAAGTTTAATGTTATTGCAATTGCCTTTTCCTGCCCAAAAATATTTCTGTAGAGATTATTTATTTACCACCAACCTTTTTTTATTTTCTTGTCTTGATGTCTTACATCAGCATCCAGGGGCAAGAAGAGGGCTGATGAGACAGGTGAGGGAGCTGGTGATGCCTCCCAAAGTTAAACGGCTGATGGCTCAGCTCGCCCCATTAAGTTCTCTTATTGCTAACAATATTTATTCCCCTACCTTTTACCGCTTCTTATTTTGAACTATTTCTGCTCGTCTCCTAATTATTTTCTAAATCCTCTTCCATTGATCCATTTCTCTATTCTAATTATCCCTTCATTATCCTATTTAGTTATTTTCCATATTTCAAGTTTCTGTACTTTACTTCAAACTGCGTCTGTACTAGTCTGTCTGTAGCTTCCTTTCTTTTGCTTTGTCTCTCCCCTTACATATCTTGTGGACTGCCTAGTGGTGGTACTGTAAGACTCAGAGAACCCATTGGTCACATACTACTACTCTGCTGTGACGTTTGCATGCCCAATTAAGGTATTGTATGCATGTTTGTTGAGATGAGAAGGCTTTCTCTTACTTGCTCATGCTCAATCGGAAAAACAAGAGAATAGCCATGGTCATGTTGGACACCCCAATGTTGTGTATGTATTATTTATTATAGTACACCAGCATTTGATGATGACTGTTCACCATGGCTGGAAGGAAGTAGGAAGAGGACAGTCCCATTGCATTTGCCAACCAAGACCATATGTCCAGTTGTCCACCCTTTTATTTCTTTTCAAAAACTCAGATTCATCAATAGTTCTGCCACTCCATTACAAAATGTTATTGTTTTGTCTTGACTAACTGGCTTTTAAAAAATTGCCACCAATGAAATGCCCAACCTGATGTTTTTGATAGAAGGTACTGTAACCGAATTGTAATGATGTATTGTGGTTGGATTTTACTATAAAAAATGAATACGGGGAGGTGTATCTTGCATATAAAAAATTGTGTAATGTTTTTTCTAGCTGCATAGACCACCAGCCAAGCAGACGTGGCAGTGGATCAAGGGGGTGAGCCAGCTGCAGCGATGGGCGATAGTAAGTCATATTGATTACTTATTGACTATCAATAATATACTGACTGCAATAGTGTAGTGTTGACTTTTGAACATCCCTCTTTAGCAGATACAGCAGGAGTTGAGTATTTAATGGCCTCTTCTATTTGCAACTCAGCAGTAGGCATGGGCGGAGTTCAAGGAGTTCCGCTGTGCCAAAAAGTGACAAAAAACGTCTGTGGAGTTTTGCAAGCAGCGGAGTGAGGCACAAACTGCTGTATGCATTGATCTTCCTGCCGCTCAGTTAGAAATCCTACCGGAGCAGCAGCACGCACTTGCCAACTTACTGTTGGCGAGTGCGAGCAGGGAAAAAACTCTGCTGCTTTATGCAGAGCTGAGTTTTCTGCTCTCCGCGAGCTCTGCGGAGTGCAGAAAACTCAGCAAACTCCGTGAACGGAGCGGGGTTCACCAAAAAGGCTCACTCAGCAGACAAAGTTTCATAATGAACTTTAACTATGATGGGTTGATGGAAAAGCGAAAGAAGAATAGAAGGAGAAAGGATTGATGAAATGTAATATGAATGAAAGGGAAGGATGCATTTGGGAAAGGATGCATAACATAGGTAGGTGATAGAATACATGGGTGGGTGAAGAATGGATGTAAGGCTATACGGTAAAGGGATCCCATTTCCCCACCCACCCTTCCTGGGTGGGTGGGTAAATGGGTATGGGTGAAAGGATGCCTGCCTGGGTTGGTGAATGGAATCCTTGGGTGGGTTTGATGGGTGAAAGGATGCATGGATGGGTACATGGCTTGTATGTTGGTGAAAGGTTAGTTGAGACTGAGAGCCATGTTTGGATGGATGATTTTTAATGGTGAAGACTGGATGGGAGAATGTAAAATTTAAACGGTGAGTAGCAAAGCTGAGGGTGACGAATAATAATACTAGAAGAATGCAATGATGAATGGATAAACGCTTGGAATGAAGAAGAAATAAGGGACTAGGGAGCTCATCTATAGGAGAGTTCTTCTCACCCACTTTGCTTGCTTGGAATGGTTTTATCAAGGCTTTGATTCAAATGGTTGAGCTGGTATTTCTGACTACTTCCTTGACTCACAATAGTTTTCAAGGGCAACATAATTTATGTATCCAATTCCTACACAACTATCATTAATAACCCCCCTCCCTCCCTAACTGGTGCATTTTGCCAGTGACACACATGGTGACCTAAAGGCTGCATGGTTTAATTGGGCGGCACTATATTGTTGGCTGTGCAATGTCAATCTGCTTCAGTTAGTGTGCTATTTACAAAGTTCATGGCAATGCAAAAATAAGGTGTACTTCCCTTCCCTCCCTGTGCCCACTAAGTCACTTCCTAGTACATAACTCCTTTCCTAAGGTCTGTCCCAGCCTTCCGAAAAATTTGAAAAAAACTTTATTTGCATGTGCCACATACTTTTGGCCAAGTGATATATTTTAATATGGCTTCCATAACTGATTAGATCTGTTAAAATGTTTCCCTTTCAACATTTGCCAACCAATCGCTCACTACTAGCCAAAGCGTAGGCTCATGATGATGATCAGTAAAACGTCTACCTACCTGGCCTAATCCTTCTAACTTATCAGCAGTAGAGTAAGTTAAAAATTATTTTCCTTACTGCCAAGCAAATCTATTTTGTTGGAAAAAAGTAATTTCAAAGTGTGGTGACGGTGGGTGAGGCCGGAGAGTAAAGTGGGACTAAGAGTAAGTGCCTTGACTTTTGTGGATGGGATAGTCTGTGACAAACATGCCATATAGTGCATCACTTTTCCCACCGTCTAATTATGGCACACAGGAGGATGTCTGCATGATTGATTCAATAGTACCTCACATGATGTATATCATTCATAGTATTCATCTGCCTTGTTATCATGGTAAAATTGAAAGGCATTTTGGTCAGAGCATGGCCATAGGAATAAGATAATTATATATTACAGTTGTCCCTCTTGCAGACAGTAGCAAAGTAATGCAAGTATGACTAGGGAACCAGCTGAGCTAGCATGCCTCCATTAATTTACCACAACAAGAGAGAGAAGAATACTTGTGTACTCCATAGTGCATAATGTCTGAAACTCTAATCACATCAAAATCGAATGGCCCGAGGATACCAGCAAATGTACTGCTATTGTGCCATTACATTATGCGTTTTGCTAAGAGCATTGATTACAATTTGTCTTTTTTCTTTTTTGATATAGATAATCCTGCTGGTCCTAATAGGCAGGAGATAGCAGCCTGGACGCATTAGAGGAAACTGGAGGCCATCAGGCCACAATACCAGTGGCTCGTGGTCGGAAAGGAGGCGGTAGCAGCTGCAGATGCCCAGGTCCCCCGCCAGACCCCAATGCCTCCGGTCTACCGCCGCCATAGTCCAATGGCAGCCGCCCACCATCATTCCATCACTACTACGCCCAATGTCCGTGCATTTGAGCGCCGCTTCATGCAGAAGCTGGCGTGCATGGAAGTCATGCAGGAACGGATGGATAGGCACCTGAAGAAACTCCTAGCCTGATGTTAGTGCCCTCTTCTGCCCCCTTTTTAATACTTTTTTGGGTGGGTGGGACTTGCTGTGAGGCGAGGGTGGGAATGTGGGAGTTGGGACATTTTGATTTTTTTATGGACAATTTCATTTTTGGACCAACTTCAGTTTACTCTGGATACAACTTTCTTTTGGGGCATTGGTTGGGGACAGGGAGATTTGTTTGGAGAGAGGGGTGGGCCAGCTGTGGGTTTAGTTTATATTGTTAGGGGAACAAATATTTCATAATTTTACATTATGATAGAAATCTTTTTTGAGGTATTTTACTTCGTGCTGCTGCCTTTGTCGCAGCCTGTTTTTAAAATCTGCTGATAGTGTATAAAATATTGGTTATGTGGTACCCTAGACCTACTACTCTCCTCCTCCTAGTCTCTGCAGTCATCAAATATATTGACCCCTAAGGAGTGGGGAGGGTTCTATTGTCTATGTTGCAGTATAACAATGCTCCTCAGTTTTCTTAAATGAAATGATGAAGCGAAGGCTGCATTTTTTCCCAAGGTGCCATGGTGGTGGTTGTAGTAACATGCTAGTGAACTAACAGTGAAGGTATCAGAAGCAAGGTCCCACTGACTCCTAGGTGAAATCAAACTGTAGGATAAGGACTATTAATTGAAGGGAACTAAAAAAATGCAATGGGTTATATAATATTATGTGTCAGCTTTACAAACAATTGAGACATACACTAGACAAGACTACTTGTACATTAGGAAGAGAGACAATAGAGAAAATATAATTAGCAATGTTAAATTGAATTATTCAGAACAATGGTGAGGTAGTAAATGTTACAAAATGAAGTGGACTCGGACTCTGAAGTTCCTATGGGTAAGCTTTGGGGCAACACAGTGCCTGAATAAATATGCTGGCAATATCGAACACTGTTTTTCTGCGTGAGTGGGTAAAGCCGGCCAGTGTGAGCTATACTTAGAGCTCAAGATACTGCATTGAGTTGGTGCTGCTTTCACCACATCTACCCCACAGAGTGTCTGGCTAATTAATAGTTTAAATGATTAAGTCACACCTCAATAAACCACAAAGCCCGGGGGAAGAGGGTTAAGGGTTTAATGAATGGATGGGAAAAGGGATTTGGTGAAAGGTTTACCAAAGTCAAACACTACACAAGTACAACATTTATTGGGGCAATGAGCAGCCACCCATCATAAATCTGTTATGGGAGGAAAAGGAAATGAAGGAATGAGTACAGGTAACTTAAATTCAATGCAAACCAAACTGTCTGTCTGCCCCCAGGGAGACCTAGGTTACATTATATCTAAATATTCTGTGTTACTTAGCTTTGAAGGATAGAAAAAATATTATAACTTATATAGGAGTTAAGTGAACAACATGCACAGTTCTACTGATTATTAAAAGAAAAGATGATACTGTATTGCCAAATTGAGAGTTGCATCTGCATTATTCTTGGACTGCCCATCAATCTTGGGTGCCTGGCGCATGCTGTCCTGTAAGGTAAGCATTAGTGTTATGTTGCTTTTCCAGTTTAGTACAGGATAAGAGGGCCTGCAGATTATAAAACAAAAATGTTATTGTAGGATCAAGAAAAAAAAAGTTAAACTTCATAAGGCGTGCACAGAGAAGACTCAGAGGCAGGGCAAGAGAGAAAAGAAGAAGAGTCCTTTCTTGCAGTCGTTCATTTTATGACTGATGTGTGAAAATTGGTGAGAGCAATTTTATAACAACCAAAAATCTCACAAAAGAGGCTGCATGTAACTATCGGTATCAGGCTAATCAAACTCACAACTGTCATGATCATCAATTCATCAACATAAATCATAACAATAATATGTAGCCCAATAGCACGTGCATAATAATGTGATGATAATTCATGACCACAGGTCTGTCTCCAGTTACCTACAACAGGCCCCCACACAACCGCCACTTAGCTTCAAATTTGAGCCAGACCGCACTGTGCACACACACCCAGAAACATTGCATTTTCCAAATCAAGTAAAATCAACGCACCACTGTCACCATTCACCACCACTCCACAGACTTGGGTAGGCCACTTTAAACAAAACGATTGGTTTCAGTGAAGTTGAAAACTTCCTTCTTCTAGTCGCAGTTCTCAAAGTAGTCACGCTAATGCCCTGATTCCTTCCATGATCCTAATCCTCCTAACTCCGAGTAAGGTGTCCAACTCCATACCAACTGTGTCCTGACTTAAATGTAATAGATCGACCTGTAGTACAATGCTGTTGATGCACAACAAGAGAAACATTGAGTCTATTTGTGTGGACTAGATTTGTGTTTGTGTTATCTAAAGTGACTGGTTAGGTCTGATTATTTGAGGAGTATAAAGCAGAAAACAAAGCAGTAAGGATTGGACCTGGCAAACAAATTTTGCTAACTCTCAAAGGGGAAGGAAAAAATCTCCTTCAGGGATAGAATGACAAGCTGTTGGTAGGCCACCAACATTGTAAATCATCACAAACACATTTAAGTGCAATAGTTACAGATAAACAAACACCCAGTGTCACTGCCTGCCACCACATGAAACATATCAACACACTCACAAACAACAATGCATGCCATTTACCTGTTCTTCAAATTCAGGTATGGTCACAATCATACACTGCCGATCCATTGTTCATGAAACAGACATTGGACTATCTTGTGTTAAATCAAATAATGTGGGGCAGTCCAGCTAGGGGAATAAACTAGGAAAGGAATACGGATAGATAGTCAGGGTCCAGAGATGGAGGCAGGCACAAATTTGTATTTCTAATGTCCTTGAGAGAAGTGGGTTGGGGGGGCTTCTTCACTACACACTGGAACCCCCACACCCAAGGACCACGCACGAAACCTCTGCATCATCCTTGACTCCTGGCTCTCTTTGAACCACCATATCAACGCCGGTCGTCCTCCTTCTTCTACATACTCCATTTGCTTCCTAATATCTTCAAGTGAATCCCCACTGAGTCCAGGAAAGTGGTCACCCATGCACTCGTCAGCAGCAGACTTGATTATGGCAATGCTCTCTATGCCGGCACCACTCGTAAACCAAAAAAAAATGCTGAACCTCAAGAACGCCTCTGCCAGATATTCTTGAACATCCCACGCTGCAACCACATCACTGGTCACCTGAGAGACCTACACTGGCTACCTGTTTACAAATACACGTGTTATGTTATAACTCAACTACCGCTTCTCCTTTTACACTCCCACCAGACATCTCAGCTCCAACCAACTGGCCCTGGCCACCATCCCATGGATCTGCTAGACCACGGCTGGAGGAAGATTCTTCTCATACCTCGCTGCTAAGACCTAGAACTCCCTGCCTCTGCACCTCAGGCAATCACCATCCCTGCCGCAATTCAGAAAGGATCTCATGACCTGACTCTTTGACTGAACCACAGCCCCCCTTCCCCCGGAGCCTTGAGACCCTCATGGGTGAGTAGTCATGCTTTATAAGATTACTGATTGATTAATTGAAATCTGATAGTGAGAAATCCAGGGACTTGCATTCCTGGGACCTCCATTGTCTATACAGTATAAGATGCACTTATAGTGCCTGTTACTATTGGATTAGTGGTTTCTAAATATAAACCTGGTTCTGGCAGAAATGGGATTTCAAACTCAGCTGTCCACACTCAACAACAGGTATCAAAAATTACCCATATGAGTTGGAAGGTGGGAGAATGTGTTCTTTTCAGTCTGATTAATGCAAGTTCTCCTTGTGGTGCAAGTGCTGACCCATCTGTGCATCAGACTGTATTCCGAACTTTAAGGTAGTACCCAGAGTTACTAGATATGGGTTCACTTACTTGGGAACCGCCTTTCAATATGCAGAGTAGCACACCTAAAGTAAAATTAGTATTTAAAGCCCCTGAGGTAAATCCTGGCCTTAATGATCAGAAATTGGAAGCCTTTTTGAAAGATCTTAATGCTGCATTAAATGGGAGTGGGGGTACGGAAGTGAGCCAGGGAACTCTTCAGTCGACTTTGAAAGTAAGCTTGGTGGAGGTGGGGAAATTTAGGTTGGAAGTGAATGAGATGATAAGTGGCTGTTTTGCATTGGATTGAAGAGAAAAGTTATCAGCAGAGTGAACTTTTGTTGAGGTAGATCTGGAGCAGAAAAAGTCTTTACAGAAGAGCCCCGACTCACTTTTAGTGATTAGGACATAGAACATACGAGAATACCAGGGATGACTATGTAAATTTAGAAATTAATCCACAGCATCCCAAATTGGAGTGAATTAGAGAAGTGGGAAGTTAAATGGTCAAAAAGAACGAATCCCAACAGAACAATGGGAGAGCTGCCTCCTCCTGGACAGGGGGAGATGGGAGCTACAAGCTTTTCTTTGTGGGGAGTACCTAGTGGAGGTTACATATATGTAATGTGGAGTAGAAGTGAGCTTGTGTCATTTAAAATGAATTCCCTAAATCAATAGAGAAGCCTGTAGAGTGGTACAAGCAAGTTGGGCAGTTTCTGTATTTTCGAAGGTTTTGTTGGCCTGATTTGAACACCCTGTTTGATATTTTGGTCCTAAGTGTTTTGTAGACTATGTGCAAAATAGCTATAGAGTGGCCTGAAAGATAGCCGACAAGAGATCCTGTGACTAATGGTCCTACAGCTATAATGATGAGGAAGTATGATCAGGTAATGACTTGGTTGAAGTATGAGGTGCCACTCCAAGATATTAACTGGGTCAAGATCGATCCAATGACCCAGGAAACAAAGAGATGATTCATGCTTACTATATAGGATTACAACAAACAAATGATGGACGGAATGCTGACAATGCAGACATTATCCCCCAGTCAAGAGATCTGGGTTAAATCCATCGTTCTTTTGCCCACTATGCCACCCCAGTTCAGACATGGCCATATGCAAATCAGTCTTGACCCTGTGCCTCATGGGAACAGTCCAGCCCGAACTGCCAAGCCATGTCTTCCCTGGACCAGAATCAAGCATCCTAGGACCGGTTTCTGGCTATCAGCCGTCATCAGCCAGGATAGCTTGACTCCAGTGGCGTAGTGAGCACGGGACCCACGTCTGGGCATACCCATCCCACTTAGGGCGAAAAGCGTTACAACAAACAAATGATGGACGGAATGCTGACAATGCAGACATTCTCCCCCAGTCAAGAGATCTGGGTTAAATCCATCGTTCTTTTGCCCACTACGCCACCCCAGTTCAGACATGGCCATATGCAAATCAGTCTTGACCCTGTGCCTCATGGAAACAGTCCAGCCCGAACTGCCAAGCCATGTCTTCCCTGGACCAGAATCAAGCATCCTAGGACCGGTTTCTGGCTATCAGCCGTCATCAGCCAGGATAGCTTGACTCCAGTGGCGTAGTGAGCACGGGACCCACGTCTGGGCATACCCATCCCACTTAGGGCAAAAAGCGTTACAACAAACAAATGATGGACGGAATGCTGACAATGCAGACATTCTCCCCCAGTCAAGAGATCTGGGTTAAATCCTTCGTTCTTTTGCCCACTACGCCACCCCAGTTCAGACATGGCCATATGCAAATCAGTCTTGACCCTGTGCCTCATGGGAACAGTCCAGCCCGAACTGCCAAGCCATGTCTTCCCTGGACCAGAATCAAGCATCCTAGGACCGGTTTCTGGCTATCAGCCGTCATCAGCCAGGATAGCTTGACTCCAGTGGCGTAGTGAGCACGGGACCCACGTCTGGGCATACCCATCCCACTTAGGGCGAAAAGCGTTACAACAAACAAATGATGGACGGAATGCTGACAATGCAGACATTCTCCCCCAGTCAAGAGATCTGGGTTAAATCCATTGTTCTTTTGCCCACTACGCCACCCCAGTTCAGACATGGCCATATGCAAATCAGTCTTGACCCTGTGCCTCATGGGAACAGTCCAGCCCGAACTGCCAAGCCATGTCTTCCCTGGACCAGAATCAAGCATCCTAGGACCGGTTTCTGGCTATCAGCCGTCATCAGCCAGGATAGCTTGACTCCAGTGGCGTAGTGAGCACGGGACCCACGTCTGGGCATACCCATCCCACTTAGGGCAAAAAGCGTTACAACAAACAAATGATGGACGGAATGCTGACAATGCAGACATTCTCCCCCAGTCAAGAGATCTGGGTTAAATCCATCGTTCTTTTGCCCACTACGCCACCCCAGTTCAGACATGGCCATATGCAAATCAGTCTTGACCCTGTGCCTCATGGGAACAGTCCAGCCCGAACTGCCAAGCCATGTCTTCCCTGGACCAGAATCAAGCATCCTAGGACCGGTTTCTGGCTATCAGCCGTCATCAGCCAGGATAGCTTGACTCCAGTGGCGTAGTGAGCACGGGACCCACGTCTGGGCATACCCATCCCACTTAGGGCGAAAAGCGTTACAACAAACAAATGATGGACGGAATGCTGACAATGCAGACATTCTCCCCCAGTCAAGAGATCTGGGTTAAATCCATTGTTCTTTTGCCCACTACGCCACCCCAGTTCAGACATGGCCATATGCAAATCAGTCTTGACCCTGTGCCTCATGGGAACAGTCCAGCCCGAACTGCCAAGCCATGTCGTCCCTGGACCAGAATCAAGCATCCTAGGACCGGTTTCTGGCTATCAGCCGTCATCAGCCAGGATAGCTTGACTCCAGTGGCGTAGTGAGCACGGGACCCACGTCTGGGCATACCCATCCCACTTAGGGCGAAAAGCGTTACAACAAACAAATGATGGACGGAATGCTGACAATGCAGACATTCTCCCCCAGTCAAGAGATCTGGGTTAAATCCATCGTTCTTTTGCCCACTACGCCACCCCAGTTCAGACATGGCCATATGCAAATCAGTCTTGACCCTGTGCCTCATGGGAACAGTCCAGCCCGAACTGCCAAGCCATGTCTTCCCTGGACCAGAATCAAGCATCCTAGGACCGGTTTCTGGCTATCAGCCGTCATCAGCCAGGATCGCTTGACTCCAGTGGCGTAGTGAGCACGGGACCCACATCTGGGCATACCCATCCCACTTAGGGCGAAAAGCGTTACAACAAACAAATGATGGACGGAATGCTGACAATGCACACATTCTCCCCCAGTCAAGAGATCTGGGTTAAATCCATCGTTCTTTTGCCCACTACGCCACCCCAGTTCAGACATGGCCATATGCAAATCAGTCTTGACCCTGTGCCTCATGGGAACAGTCCAGCCCGAACTGCCAAGCCATGTCTTCCCTGGACCAGAATCAAGCATCCTAGGACCGGTTTCTGGCTATCAGCCGTCATCAGCCAGGATAGCTTGACTCCAGTGGCGTAGTGAGCACGGGACCCACGTCTGGGCATACCCATCCCACTTAGGGCGAAAAGCGTTACAACAAACAAATGATGGACGGAATGCTGACAATGCAGACATTCTCCCCCAGTCAAGAGATCTGGGTTAAATCCATCGTTCTTTTGCCCACTACGCCACCCCAGTTCAGACATGGCCATATGCAAATCAGTCTTGACCCTGTGCCTCATGGGAACAGTCCAGCCCGAACTGCCAAGCCATGTCTTCCCTGGACCAGAATCAAGCATCCTAGGACCGGTTTCTGGCTATCAGCCGTCATCAGCCAGGATAGCTTGACTCCAGTGGCGTAGTGAGCACGGGACCCATGTCTGGGCATACCCATTCCACTTAGGGCGAAAAGCGTTACAACAAACAAATGATGGACGGAATGCTGACAATGCAGACATTCTCCCCCAGTCAAGAGATCTGGGTTAAATCCATCGTTCTTTTGCCCACTACGCCACCCCAGTTCAGACATGGCCATATGCAAATCAGTCTTGACCCTGTGCCTCATGGGAACAGTCCAGCCCGAACTGCCAAGCCATGTTTTCCCTGGACCAGAATCAAGCATCCTGAAAGATAGCCGACAAGAGATCCTGTGACTAATGGTCCTACAGCTATAATGATGAGGAAGTATGATCAGGTAATGACTTGGTTGAAGTATGAGGTGCCACTCCAAGATATTAACTTGGTCAAGATCGATCCAATGACCCAGGAAACAAAAGAGATGATTTATGCTTACTATATAGGATTGTCACAGCATTCAAACAGTAGAGTGGAATGTAAACGATGAAGCCTAAGGTTTATGGTACATTTTGTGTCCAGGTTTGTGACAGGATTGAGGCCTGAGATTAGTATGATGATTCAAAAGAATTTGTTTTGTTGGAATAATAAGTTGGTTCATGAGATTTTGCGATATGCTAATGAAAGTGTAGTGAGGCAGAAAAATTAAAAGGAGAAATTGATAGTGATAAAGCATGAAACCTGCTCAGAGAGACATTCAAAAGCCACCATTTGTAGGGAATGCCCCTCCAATACATAGAGTGTATCAACAGGGAGCTCCGGTGGTGCAGAGTGGAGGTACATTTCTTTCACAAGGTAGAGGTCGGGGTGTCCCTATTCCTCTGAGTACTGGAATTTAAGTGGCTACATTAAAGAAATCTAATCCATGTAACTACTACAATAGGCTGACACATTGGAAGTGAGAATGTCATCTTTTCTTAATCCTGCAAATCAGAGTCAAAATCCAGGGCTAGTGCCACTGCAGAACAGTAATTCCATGCAGCAACAGAATATACCCAGACCTAGATCTCAGAATTGTAGTTTGTCACAAGCCCCAGTGATTGAGGTTCTACAACCTCTGATGCCACAGTAAGCTGCTAATATTGCCAGATTTTCTTTAAACCAGGTCCTGAATTTGAATCACAATGCTTGCCAGAATAATAATCTTTACCAACAATTTCCCATCATCTAGACAAATAAAAATGTCCCCATCTATCAGTCTTCTTGACAGTGCCTGAGGGGGGAGGAAGATTGCATGCTTGGTGCAGCCTTGGAATTAGACTAGAGCGGCCCATTTATAGATGCTGCGATAAATAGCTCCACCGTATCATTTTTGGTTGATACTGGTGATACCAGTTCTACTGTGAGAACAGTTGAAGTCCCAAACCTATCCCTTTTGGGATGAACTTTCCAAGTTGTTGTAGTTGCTAATCAACAAATGAAGAACCCCATTACTGAAGATTTCCCTGTAAAGATAGGTAGTTTAGAGAACAATCTTTAATTTGTGGTTTGTGATTCGAGTCCTGTGTGTTTGTTTGGACATGAGAATGTGTTCTGGATATTTTGGTATTTGATAACACACCTTTCTTTCCAGGTTTCTCACACCACATGCTGTATAGCGTGGAAGGTAAAGAATTGACCAGCTCCCAGATCATAGGGGTCCACCATGGCCTGGAAGGTCATGACAGTCCCCTAATTGTAAAAGTCACCAGTGTTTTCAATCTCTGAGGCTTTCCAAGGGGCAATGTCAATACGCTGTATTATAGCTTGCTTTTGCAGGAATTCCCAGATAGCATTTAAGGGGGAGTAAAGAAGGTAAGGGCCTCTAGGATGTACATTTCTGAGCCAGCAGCCCCAGGCTACTGTCATAAGGGCGGACAGCAATGTCAGAAAGCCATGTGTAGGTGCTAACACTATTCAGCACATTGTGAATGAGCGGGGATTCAAGCTATCTGGCGTATATAGCCATGCCAGAGGCCATTGTAGATGTGCTGTGGCATAACAAAGTACTAAATTGGGTGCACTCCATATCAGCTCAAGCAATAAACCATTTAATGTGCAGAACAAGGACTTCAGGAGCACAAGTGGCAGAGCAGCAAAGAAGTAGAGCAGTCAGGGTCGTACTAGGATTTTGGAGATGCCACACGTCCCAGCAAAGATAGGGGCAATGAACGCCGGAGAGCAGGGATTGACAGATTGAGCTAACAGCTCTGTCGATGTTGCCCTCCCTGAGATCTTTCCCGTGTGATAGATCCATACTCCTAGGTATTGAAGGTATCATAACACTACTGCAAGCGGTTCCACTCACTGTATAATTGATCTGGGTACTAGGGGAAATTGACAGGATTTGGGCCAGTTCACACGTACTTCAGATACATCCCCAAAATCGTCAAGTAGATGCATATGGAGAGAGAGTTCAGATTGCACATCGTGAAGCTAGACAAGGGCATCATCCACATACATTCAAATCATGTGGTGTATACCACTTTCCGGTATACCCCAATGGAGCACTCGTTGGAGGAGCCAGCAGTTCCATGGACCATGCAAATATAACTGGAGACAGGGGACAGCCCGGCCTGGTTCCCCTCCCTATGTTGAAGTTGTTAGAGATTATCTGGCTGGTTTTCACCCATGCTATGGGATCAGCATAGAGAGTGTGGACCCATTAGAGGAATCCTGGGCCTAATCCCATATGGGTAGTGTCAAGAGAAGGAAATTCCAGCTGACGGTGTTGGCTGCCTTCTCTATGACCAGCGAGACCACCACGTGTGCAAAGGCATCTGAGTGATATTATGTAGTATGCGGAGAAGCCGGCGGATCTTCAGAAATGTGATTCAACCTGGTGTAAAATCAGGCAGGTCAGTGTGAACCAAAGAGTGAATTATTGAGAGCAAGCAGTTGGCCAGCACTCTGTCCAGAATCTTGCAATCAAGGTTAAGCAAGAAAGGGGGCGATAGCAGCGAACGTCCAGGGGATCTCTTCAGGGCTTGGGCAGAACCACAATCAATGCCTTGTGAAGCGAGTCCGGTAGGTGATCCCATGTTTTGACTTCACTGAACACATCTGCGTGGAATGGGTCATAAAGGTGATGTAATTTCAATTGATAGGACACCTGTGCTTGTGGTCTTCTTACGGGCAATCTGAGATATCGCCATCCGGAAGTTCTACCAGGTGAAGGGCTTGTCTCAGCTCATTGCATTGCAGCTGGTTCAGCCGTGGCATCTGCAAATCATGAAAGTATACCTGTGTCTGTTCAGGAGAGGGGGCATGGGTGCAGTGTAAAGTGCTAGGTAGTATTCCTGAAAGACCGTATTGATGGCTATCTGTGAGGTGAGCAGCTCGCCAGATCATGCCAATAGGGGCAGATTGTCGGTTATCATGGGTGAGCCACACTAGAAGCCTACCTGAACTATCACCCTCAGCATGTTACAATGATGTGCTTCTTCTGTAGTCATGTCTACTCAATAACAAAGCTGCATATGCAGTTGTTGGAGTTGGGCAGCAGTGGGCCTCAAGGCCAGCAAGCCACACCTCTAAAGATCAAAGGTCAAATTCAATGTCGGAGAGCTCTACTAGCAAGCGCCAGCGTATCTTCAAGTGGCCCCCAGGCAATCTCCTCGCACCACCACCTTGTGCACATCGCACTCGATCACCCGAAGCAGCGTGAAAACTTAATTGCTTTCAAAGTAGTTCACAATTCATTTTGCCAGGTCCACTCTGAATGGAGGGTCAGTGAGTGCCTCCACTTTCAGCCGCCAGGCAGGCACAGTGGGACATGCATGGCCCCAGCGCAGGTTCAGCAGTTGTGGACAGTGATCCAAGAGTGTATGTGCTAAATACTCCGTCCAAGTGAGTTGAGCTCCTAAGTGAACAGTGAAGAGGAAGAGATCAATCCTCGTGTGCACATCATGGGCTGGGGAATAATAGGAGTATTCGCTCCCTATGGGGTGCACGATCCTCCATGCGTCATGTAGTCACAATTGTGTTAACCAGCGACCAAACTATTGAGAAGTGCGGACACTGGGAGATGATCACAAGATGGGGGTGGAATGATCCAGATTTACAGATGAAACACAGGTGAAATCACCACCCCATAAACTGGGAGACAATGGGTCCCGAAACAATGCTGGTGTAAGTGTGTCGAGGAATCCCATATGGTTGGTGTTTGGTTTATATATCACTACCAATATGAGGGTATCATTGTCCAGGTATCCTTCTAAGATCCCATAACATCCATCAGCATCCACTCTCTTCATGTCCACAACAAAGGAAACCCCTGGCACAATCCAAATAAGAACCCCTTGCGAGAAATTTTAGATGGACGTGCCGTACACTTGTCCCCTCCACCTTGAATGAATCTTAGGCAGTTCCGAGGCAGTGACATCCATTTCTTGGAGTAGTGCGATATGTACATGATGGCGCTTGAGGCGAGCATGTACACAGTGTCTCTTGATTGGGGTGGTAATGCTGCGCACGTTCCATGTAATGACATGCAGGACATGAGTATCAAGCAACACACCCGCCATGAAGGGCAGTGGTCAGGGTAGCAAAATGGGTGAAAAGATCCCCATAAACCCCCACAAGGCAACAGGCAATCCCTCCCAGGGCCCCACCCCACATACTCCCCCACATCCAAAAGCCCAATGTACAAGAAGGTATCCCAATTGTGAGAGGCACCAGAGCATCACTACTAATATAAACAAGCATGAACATCCAGAGAAACTGGGTTTCCCACAGGGCAGATGCTCCTGCAGAGCCCAGCCCAAAATCCTCAACTATATAACAAAAACATTGTGAAAAAGAAAAGCAACAATTATAGAAGTCTATTTGGTAGCGCCGGTGGGGGTGTGGCATTGCGGTGAGAGCTCCATCTCACCATCGCCAGAGGAGTAAAAACACTTAGAGTGCCCAAGGTGTAGGCCCTTGACAGATAGTGGATCATCCAACCCCTCAATCAGTTCCACTTACCTGCATAGAGGGAATCCCTCTCAAGCAAGGTTCTACCATTCCAGGTCAGACCACCCAGAGACTGGAGGACCAGTTTCATGAATCATCTGCCGATCTCGATTGATCTTTGGGCCTTAATGGACCCCAGCTTTTGATTACAGTGAACCACCCAAGTCCAATCCCGACTTCGATAGGTTTTCTGAACTATGAGGAGCGAAGGAATTTGTACTGTGGAGGGAGACCTCTGTCACCACAAGTGCCTGCTCTGCAGCTGGATAGTCCCTCATTAGCTTCATTGTGGGGGATCAGCGGTTGCATCATTTTCACTTAGGCACCAGCCAGTCTCCCACTTCCGATTCCTCAGCTGGGGGGAGCACCAGGTTCTAACTATGGAGCCAAGTCCATACATCCTCCAGCAAGTGGAATATGCAGATGGTGTCTCCATCAATCACTCTGAGTATTGCTGGAATCAGCAGAGCATACTGAAGTTCCAGTTCACAGAGATATTGTTTAACTTTACAGTAAGAAATGTTGCAGCATTTCACATCCATGGTGAAGTCAAGGTATGCCATGATCGTGGCATTTTTATTGTGCTAGAGCCCTTTATTGTAAAATTGTTGTCGCAGTAGGTCGCAGTCATGGTAATTGAAGAATGCAAAAACAACAGCTGATGGGCAGAATGCAGAACAATGTCATACATTCACCCCAGTACAGAGATCTGGGCCTAAATCCATCATTTTTTTGCTCACCATGCCATTCCAGTTTGAACTCAGCCAAATGCAAATCAGTCTTGACCCTGTGCCTCATGGGAACAGTCCAGCCTGAACTGCCAAGCCAGGTCTGTTCTGCATTCTGTCCATCAACTGTTGTTTTTGCAATTGTCACACCGGGTGAGACGGGTATGCTCAGACATGAGTCCCGTGCTCTCCATGCCACTGGAATCAAGCTATCCTGGCTGAAGAGGGGTGAAACCCCGAAACCGGTCCTAGGATGCTTGGTTCCAGTCCAGGGAGGACCTGGCTTGGCAGTTCGGGCTGGAGTGTTCCCAAGAGGCACAGGGTCAAGACTGATTTGCATATGGCTGGGTTCAAACTGGAATGGCATGGTGAGCACAAAAACGATGGATTTAGGCCCAGATCTCTGTACTGGGGTGAATGTATGGCATTATTCTGCATTCTGTCCATCAACTGTTGTTAATGTCATACATTCACCCCAGTACAGAGATCTGTGCCTAAATCCATTGTTTTTTTGCTCACAATGCCATTCCAGTTTGAACCCAGCCATATCCAAATCAGTCTTGACCCTGTGCCTCATGGGAACAGTCCAGCCCGAACTGCCAAGCCAGGTCCTCCCTGGACTGGAACCAAGCATCCTAGGACCGGTTTAGGGGTTTCACACCTTTTCAGCCAGGATAACTTGATTCCAGTGGCATGGAGATCACAGGACCCATATTTGGGCATACTCGGCGTGACAAATGCAAAAAGAACAATTGATAGACAGAATGCAGACCAGTGTCATACATTCAACCCGGCACAGAGATCTGGGCCTAAATCCATCATTTGTTTGCTCACCGTGCTATTCCAGTTTGGACCCAGCCATATGCAAATCAGTCTTGACCCTGCGCCCAATGGGAACAGTCCAGCCCGAACTACCAGGCCAGGTCCTCCCTGGACTGGAAACAAGCATCCTAGGACCAGTTTCTGGCTTTCAGACTTCATCAGCCATAATAACTTGACTCCAGTGGCATGGAGAGCACGGGACCCACGTCTGGGCATACCCGTCACACTCGGTGTGACAAATGCAAAAAGGACAATTGATGGACAGAATGCAGAACAATGTCATACATTCAGCCCAGTACAGAGACCTGGGCCTAAATCTGGATTCAAGCTAGCCTGGCTGATGAAGGTTAATACCAGACGTGGGTCCCTTGCTCACTTTGCCACTGGTTTCAAGCTAGCCTGGCTGATGAAGGGTCATACCCAGAAACCTGTCCCAGGATGCTTGTTTCTGGTCCAGGGAGGACCTGGCTTGGCAGTTCGGTCTGGACTGTTCCCATGCGGCACAGGGTCAAGACTGATTTGCATATGGCTGGGTCCAAACTAGGGTGGCATGGTGAGCAAAAGAACAATGGATTTAACCCAGATCTCTTGACTGGGGGTGAATGTACGATTTATTCAGCATCCCATCCATCATTTGTTTGCGTAGCACAGTTGTTGTTTGTGTGTTTACATTGCCACATGTCTTAGTACAGTATAAAATAGCTTGATTCCCTTATTAAAGATTTCATGCATTGGATTGTATATAGGTTGTAGAACTAATATGCATTTAAAGAAAAACGTTAAATTAGCATGATTGTGAGCCTTAAGCTTACAATTGAGACATTTAATACTAATGTGAAAGTTTTTGTTTGCATGTTTTCTCCACTGCAGGTGCAGACCAAATTAATTAATTAGTTAGCAAAAAGCACATTGTATTTCAGAGATAATGAAGTGAAGAAGAACTGGCAAGGTCAAATTATTTTAATGAAGAACAAAGGGAGTATTACCAGTTGGTACTATCAGATGAAAGGAGGAATCCAATGATACTTTGGAAGCAGAGACTGGAATATGGGATTAGTGTTCAAGGTTCCAAGCTCTTTCTTGGGAACTGGAAAAGTACTATGATGCGTATGAGGTCATATTTCTCGAATATTCTTTCTGCATTTTAATTAGTAAACCCACCTTAGGTTTATTCTGAATTCCTTTAGACTTAGAGAGACATGCAGACCTCTCTCGTTATCTCTGATTGTCTGGCTTCATGATACACATGACTCCTTACCAATAGAACTTCTACAGGAGTTCTGATGCTGAAACCTTTCTTGCTTTGTTGATTCAATAGGGTTTACCCCATCCTTAGTTTATTGTAGAGTTAAGTAGATGTGAATCTTTTCCATGTATGGGGAGAAGGATCAAAACTATTTATCAAGTCATCAAATCCCATTCCTTATTTTCTGCATAGCTGCCACAGTAATCCTTATATCCGCCTCGCCGTTGAGGACCAATATTGTACGCCACTTTGGTCTTCATTGATAATTCTGTATTTTTATAGTATGTTCTTGAGATTGATTAATATTAGTCTGTCTTTGAGTTTCTAATAAACTTTTTAAATTCAAGTTACTTACTCTGACATTTATTGTGTGGACCAAATGATCATATTGTATCGTAAGATTTAAATTGTTGTTAATCCCTTTTACTATCAAACTACTAAAAAGGTCTATTGACCACAGTCGAATTGGAATGAACGGCCCAGAGTGTTCTCATATGTATGGCTGCAAACTTCATTTAAGGTCAAATTAACCACAGACATTTATTACTGCAATAGTCACAGAGGGGCATATCAGCAAGGGCATTATCGCCGCTTTACCGGCACTTTTTGCAGCTAAAGCAGCGATAATCTTAACGCCCTATCAGCATGAACATGTTACCGCGTGTTTCCATGCATTTTCGCCATTTCCCTGAACGCCCAGCTGAGCATCTCTAATGAGATGCAAAGTGGGCGTACTTCCCCCAAATAACGAGAGAAATGTCGCTAAGCGACATTTCTCCTATTATCTAGCTTCACGCCAACCTGCAGATCGATAAGAAAAGTAGCGCTAACCGTGGTTAACACTACTTTTCTTACGCCTGCTTTTAATCTGACTTAGCCATTATATTCAATGGAAAGTGGATATAATGGTTAAGTCTGTCCTGCCCTATCACCAATGTTTCGCCAATCATTGTGCGATTATAATCGCACAATATGTAGCTATCGCTGGTATTTCTATCGCTCTTGAGATAAGCGTCGCTGATAGCACAAACCAGCGATAGCTGGCGATAATTATCCTAGCGCTAAGTGCGCTTAGCGATAATTATCGCCGGTTGTTGGTTATATGCCCCACAGTTCCTTGTGGCATATATTCTACTGTGGAACTATAAAGTGAATATTCATAACCTAATTCCTTGCTACGACACTAAAGTTACTGGAAATGTAGAATGTTCGAGTTTGCCATAAACAGTGAAAAAAGTTGAGAAAGAGAAATGTGAGAGCAATGAAAATGAGGTGATATGAAGTGGTCTGGTGGCACAAACTAAAAGTTAATTTAACAAGTCTGAGGCCTTTATTAAGAGAGGCTTGTGTAAGATGTCACAATGATCGCACATTTTGAAATCTCATAATATGTCGTTCAGAATTTAATGCTATCTACAATTAATTCTTATTACAAGTTTTCCCTTTACAGTGGGACATAACATGCAGATTTTGGTATTTTGAGCACCAAAATCCACGTTTACGGTATTTACCAGGCATTTTTCCATTTTAAATTATTTACTGAGAAAAGTTGCAGAGTGTGTGGTTAAGGATCAGAAGAGAACAGGGACCGCAAAATGAGAGCCTGAGAAGGGATTTAAGTGGGCCAGGTAAACCCAGTTCACAGACCCAGTGGTAATTCAACATGGACAAAGAACTGATTCTTATTGTGTCCTATAGACAATCCCTTAACTTTTCTGGCAAAAACTCTGATTGATTACTGAGCAATAAATGTAAAAAACGTTAAGGTAATGCAAGGCAGTGATTTAGTTCTTGTTTATATTTCAGGTTTTACTTAACCTTGCATTCTCAAAGAGTGTTACCTATTTCCAGAATGTTGTTCCTTTGCATTTTTTTCCATGTAGCATAATATTATTGTACAGAGCTTTATTTCAAACAGCTAATGATCAATGACAAGGCCATTAGTTCCAGCTGGTTTTCAGTGTAGGTTAGTTGTTTTGTTATATATCTGGATCATGCCTGGGAGAAATTGAAGTAATTTCATTAATTATGCATAACTCTTGTGTTGTGAAATTACCAAAACTACCCGATTACACCAGCTTGAGTAATTAAGAGTAATTTGGGTCAGAAGTCCTATCACATGAGCGTAGGAACAACAGAGTAAGACCTGACGCAGGTATAATGTGACGCAGGGCTTTACAACGTGACACATCTCCCTAGATGCGTCACGTTGTAACTGGGCAGCATTTTTACGCCAAAAAAGTGACACAACAGTGGCGCAAAAATGATGCAAGGGACTTGTAAACCTCCCCCTATATGTTTAACCCACATCACCAATTTATAGGCCACGCCCCTTTAAGAGACCCCCACTTTTTTCATCCCACTTAAAGCCCTGGGCAGGGCCCAAAAGTCTCACAAAGCCCAAAAGTGCAAGGACACCTGTGAAAAATGTGGAGGGTGGAGATTTAATTTGCTTAATGCAGGCGGGGAGAGACAAGAGTGAACGTGCGCGGGGGTAACCACTTATTGTTACACCTTTTTACATTCCTTACTCTCTTAGTACAATTAATGATACATTAGCCCTCCATGTCTCTCATGTAACTTTCATTTATACAGATTTCTTAATATTCTTATTACTATCATAAGCAGCACTATAAAATGTGCTACTAGATATTCCTAAAGTGTATTACCGGGGCAGATTTAAAAAAAAATATATAGATATATATATAGCATTAGATGCAGATGTGAAATTTAATTATGTTCTAGGGACTGAAAATTCGACAGTCTGTGGTTCACTTTAAGACTCTCTGCTATCACCGCAGCTCCAGGTAAATCAAGACAGCGCACTCACAACAATCTGCTCTTACCTGCCCATGGCACGATTATTCTAAACCTCTCATTAGAGTTTTCGTTTCTTTAAAGGTGAAGTACTCCCGAGAGTAATTGGAAGAGACCTACACATCATTACCAGCTCCGCAACCAACGAGAGGCGTCGCTGACTAACCTTTAGCGGCCTGACGCTGTAGAGACATATGGCATTAATGTTATTGCCTATCACAGACACCTCGTGAGCATTTTTCACTGCATTATGCTATCGCGGGGAAAGAACATGAAAAATGATTTAGGCAAATGTGGCTTATCACAATTTCTGTGTGAATTGTGCATTCATTTACAGAGCAGATTTTCACAACTTTCGGTGCATGGGCAGATGAGAAGTCAGAGAGGCTTTAAACTACACCAAACGACCTGAAATTCATATTTTTTGTTTTGCTTATTGCAGCAGTATTTCAAATTTAATGTTAAGGAATAAAAGGATGAATGGTAGTTTCCTCAACTATGTAGGACGATTATTCATTTTGAAACAGTGTCCACCCACTCTACGCGTTTTAAAATTTTTGATGTAACAATGGAACTCCTAGTGGATTTTTGTAATAAAAAATATTTTTTTTGTACCTAAAATATTCCTGCTTGTCGTCACGGACGTCATCTTGTACAAGCTATTAATGGTGTTGATTCTTATCAAACCACCATGACACCATTCTTTATGGCCCCATACTCAAAGAGGGATTGCCATTTTTCCCCCAAAAAGGGGATAAAATGCTGATGGCCTCATGCTCTACCTTTCATCACCCATGTAGGAACTAATTATGAAAGCTCATGAAGGATACATACCCGTTCTTTCGACTGGTGAGCCAATCAAACCCTGCCACATTTAAGAGAACCTCTTGGATGATACAGGGGGCATATGTATGAAGCCTAATTCCCGTTCGCAAACGGGCTGATTCTCAGAACCGGCCCGTTGGCGAATGGGAAAAAGCCTTTTGGGATGTCTCATCCCAAAAGGCCCTTGCACAATAGGAAATCGCAAAATTTGCGATTCCCTATTCTGCAATGCATTTAAGGAATCGCAAATTGTGATTCCTTAAATGCAATTCTTGAAAGCACCCAAGTTGTGCGATTTTGCCTTTGGAAATCGCAAATTACCACCAGCTTCAAGTTGGTGCTAATTTGTGATTTCTTTTAAAAATCCACTTTTTGGCATTTTTCAAAGGGCCATGTGGCACACAAACATGCCATTAGGGCATGTATGTGTCCTACATGTGTACACATGCTCATTTCAGGGGTGCAACGGGGTGTCCTTTTGACACCCTTGCACCCTTGAAATTGCATTTGCAATTTGCGAGTACCTAATGGGTACTCGCAAATTGGCCTCTGGGCCTATAGGAATGAATGGGAAGGTATTCCTTAATTGCGAATCACACTTTGCGATTCGCAATTAAGGAATAAAAAGGAATCGCAATTAATATTGCGATTCCTACATACATTGCCTTTTGCGAGTCATTAATAGCGAATCGCTAACATTCTCTATTAAGGACTCGAAAAACGCTTGCTTGATACATGTGCCCCGCAGTTTCCAGTGTTTGTGAATCGAAAATAGCCAGTGCTTTATTTGTAAAATAAAGAGTGACAATGGTACGGTGGCTTAGTGGGAAACACGTGCACTGTAAGGGAATGTGTTTTACCTCATAGTCACAGGTTCAAATCCCGGGTGGTCCACTCATCCTTCAGAGGTCGATAAAATGAGTACCGGTGAGTTGGGCAACAATGAACATATTCAGCGCCAAGATAATGTACATGGTGAATGTGCGCTTTCCAATACACCTGTTATGTTATTGCCTATTGCTCTGCTCAGAAGCTCTCTGAATACCAAGGCTGGTAGTCATAAAACCACATCTTTTCGATTTATTTAACCCTGTCCCTTTATTTCAGTCTAGCAGGCTCCTACTTTATTCCTCTGTGATGGCTTTGGCGTCTTTCTCTTCTTTCCGACCTGTGTATTTTCCCCTCTTCCATTCGGAACATATCTGGTGGAGACAAGTGCAGTCGCACAAATAATTGCCAGTTCCCCCCACTGGCAACAACGTGCTCAAATTAAGCACTGCACCAACAATTATGATCTAAGGATGTGTTCTCTGTAGTGCATGTGTCCTCTGTAGTAAACTGTAGTGCACTGGTGAGAGAACAATTCCCTTCCCGCTGATTGGAGTCAGGCCTGTCTTCCTCTCCAAGCCAAAGTCAACATGGCATCTCTTCAAAGACGTGTGTGTTGTTGTGAACCACTCCAATGGTGGCCTTAACTGAGTCCCTCTAAAAAATAGGGAAAATAAAGAAAAGGGGGCAGGGTAGGAATACCCTGACCCCGAGCCATGATCTTGGGGACCCCATCAAGCAAAAAAAGTATTTGTTTTCAAATGTGTACCACGTCGTCGCAATGAATTGGCAAAATCTCTGGAAAAAACCTTTTTAAAAATGAAGCACAGGCTCCCGCACTTCATTCATTAGTGGCCCCCAGTGGGCCAAGTCCCGGGGCATATTTTTTTAATAATGGTGGGGGGCACAGGCCCCCCCATGAAGCAGAAATTTGTCCCAGGGACCATCACTTTCCTGGGGTTTGTTTAACAGTGAATGCGGGGAGGCCTATACAGCCTCCTCCACTGCCCTAGGGACCACCACCTCCCCGTGGCTTAATCTGAAAATAATGTGAGGAGCCGCGCAGACTCCCTGCTGCCCCAGAGGCAGCCACCTCCTCGGGACTTTAACTTTAACGAATGGGGGGCTTTGCAGCCCCCCCAGCCCTGGGGACTGGCACCTCCCCGGGGCTTTTGACAAATTTGAATGTGGGGGTGTGTTGCCTCCGAAGACCTCTCAGCAATCATGCTGTGTGGGACTTACTGGAGGTAACAGGAGGAGTTGTTGGCCCCAAAGGACGTCCTTTGGGGTGAACTACCCCACCGTACCGCAAACTTGACCCGAAGGTATTGGAACACTTTACATGAGCACCACTAACTTTCTGCAGCTCACATCATGAACCCTTGCTGTTTGTTTCTTATATATTCTATTCCTATAACAAGTTATTCCTGTGATCTTGCCTCTGATAAAAGCTTTTAAGGTGTCCCACACTACTGCGTTTGGAGCTGTGTGCCTATTAACCTCAATAAACTCTCGAACCTCTTCAGTAAGGTTTTCCAGTATTCCACTATCTGTTAATATGGTACGATCCAATGTCCACCTTCTCTCTACATCTTTATTACAGTTTTTCAGTGTTAGCAAGACTGCCGAATGATCTGATAGATGGGCCGCCTTATACTCTATATCTAAGATATTTTGTCTCAAGCTCCAATCTACCAAGAAGTAGTCAATTCTGGACCTGGTCCCATATTTTTTATTATGAAAAGATGTACCCTGTAAGGTTCCTGCTCTCTCTCTCCAGAGATCACAAAGTGTGTGTTGGGTCATCATAGCCTTTAATAGAATACGTGAGTTAGGAGTTGGCGTTGTTCTAGTTTTGCTTGACTTGTCTAAATTAAGATTTAACACCACATTGAAATCCCCTCCCATAATTATAGGGTCAGGGAAATCCAACAAGTTTACAAAAAGATTTGTTAGGGGCTCGCAATTGTCATGATTTGGACCATAATAGCCTATAATTGTTAATGATTTATCAGTGACCTTAACCTTTGCTATAATCCACCTTCCCCCTTTATCCACTCTTATATCAGAAGCCCATACATTTGCTCGTTTTTTCACTATTATTGCAACGCCTCTTATATTACAAGTTTGGTTTGTGCAAAGAACTTGTTCTACCCAACTTTGTTTATCAAAGAGGTCAATGCACTCATTTTTTAATAAATGAGTATCTTGTAAAATTAAAATATGTGCTGGTGAATCTCTCAAGTATTGAAGTATTTTATCTCTTCGGCCCTTTGCTCGTAATCCATTGACATTCCAGGTTAAATTCTGAATGGGCATATCTGTTTTATTTCATTTTTTATTTTAATTAACTCTGAGGATCTTAAGGATTTTTTTTTGTTTTTTTTCCCACATGCTCCCCACCTAGTGCTTCCCATCTAACACCCCAACCATCATACCCTGGAGAACCCACCCCTGCTTCTTCTCCTTGGACATGATGTCAGTCCAAGTTGTCTTTGCTCTGACTCCCCTCAGCCCCGTTCTTGATATTCCTGTATTACTATATAAACCATCAAGCAAGTTTCCCTATTGCCTTAAATGCCCCTTTACTTCCTTAAATCTTCCCCACTTCCCTTTATACTTTCCAACAAGTTGTCTGCTTCTTTAACATTTCTAATCATATACATTTTGTTGTTATACATGATTCGTAAAGATGCAGGCAACTTTAGTTGGACGTTGGCCCCAGCTTTCTTAAAGTCATCCATACGTCTTCCTAATTCCCATTGTCTGTCCAAAGTCACTCTTGATAAGTCTGACCTTATTTCAAAAGAAAAATCAGGGCCTTTTAGGGACTTTAGTTTCAGTGCCGATAGCAAAATTTTCTCTTTAATCGCATATGACTGGAAATTTATAAGGATTTTTCTTGGTTTAGTTCTTCCTGGGTTTTTTCTAAGGGGTCCCTATGTACTCTCTGTATATCCTTAGCAATTTATTCCTCACTTTCGTCTATCTGAATTGCAGATTTTATAATAGCTACCACAAACGATTTCATGTCTCCTCTTTCTTTTTCTTCTGGTACATTTAATAGTCTCAAATGATTTCACCTTGAGTTATTTTCAAGTTGTTCCACTTTCTCCTGTAGACTTTGTTCATCCTTACGGAGTGTTTGTATTTCCGCTCTACTGTTATCGAGATCCTTTCTTAATTCCTCTACTGACTTTTCAAGGATTTCTGTCCGGTTAGAAAGAACATCGAATTTTTTATCTAGAGTCTCACAGAAGCCCCGTATTTCCTGCTGGTTTGTCTCTGATACTGAAAAACCATTCTTGATCTCTGTAGTTAATTTCACCATCATTGCCTCCAAAGAGCAAGGTATTGGGTCTACTATATTTCTGACCTCGGGGGTAATTATGTTACTATTTATATTTTTATTCAGTAAACCCGGGCTAGCTGAAGTTACTTCTGTGTCCTTCCCATTGCTACTTCCCACCAAATCTATCTTATCTTTAATGATTTGGGGTTCCTGGGTGCCACCCCCCTCACTGCTATTAATTGGACGAACCAAGACATCTTTCTGCCCTTCTACTTCCATTAGAGATGGCCTTTTTAATTTGAGGACCGTCGGTTGAATTTTGAAAAAAGAACGTAGAGACGGGGTAAATTTCAGTTTAGGGTCTATGGGCTCTACTTTTTTCTTTAGAGTTTTGCCTCTTTTTTTTCACTTCTGGTCTTTGTCTTTCCCTATATGAAGGCTTTTGTAGTTCTTTTGCTGCCCCTTCGTGGGAAACTAGTTGAACCCGCCCTTTACTATCTTTAACCCCTCCAGGTAACTCCTCTTGTTTATTTTGAGAGTTTTCACACTCTTGGAGCCCTCCTATTATTTGTTCCTTGGGGGTCTCGTCCGAATAGTCCCCCTCCTTTCCCCCCCCTACCTCTTAAAGTTTGTACTCCTCGATGTCCTTTGCCCGGCTGTAAGCAGTCAGCATCCAAACCCCCAGGATGTGTAAAACCAGCGCATGTACTGACGCTGCCTACACTACCCCGGAGGTGACTTCGTGCTGCTGCCCTGCTGCTCTTCCTGAGCTCCAGGGCGTCAGTGATGCAGCGCGGACCAGTAGGTGAGAGAGAGCAGCTCGGGGCTGAACACCGTCGAGTGGGAGGGATCTCCGTCTCCAGGCACATCAAAAGCGCTTTCGGTCCAAAGCAGTAAGTGATAAACAGTATGCGGTAAGAAGACCCGCAAACTCACGAAGGATTAGGCAAGAATTAACAGGCAGATTACGCTATCATGTTATGCGGGGTTATGCGGGGCTGAGAGCTCTTAGGAGCCGCGACCGGCGTTCTACGCGGCCACCATGTTCTCCATCGATCTTCAAGAAATATCACAATTGGAGGAGGAGTTGAAGAGAATGGATGCAAAGATTAAAAGGACAGACTCAGAGGAGAAAAAAACAGAGTTAGTGAAAAAACCGTTACTAATGAAAAATCAGTTAGCGGAGATCCTCCAAGCACGAATAAAAAAAAGATGGGAAGCCAGTAAATTAGCACATTTTGAATATGGGGAAGGGGCAGGTAAACTCCTAGCTTGGAAAGTTAAAGCAGAACAAAATAAGAACAGAATTAAGGAAATTAAAGAAGATCAGTCTGGGAATTTATTGAATAATGAAGACGAGATTATTGAGACCTTTGAAGACTTTTTTAGTATGAGGAAATTCGATTTTCGATCTTGCTTGTATTTAGCCACCATTTTGTGTTCCACCGCCATTTTGTGTTGCCCTCACTCAGGCAGCACAATAAACAAAGTTTTTCTGCTGATCTCACTGCAACGTGTCAAAATAACCTCCTGCCTCTGTTTAGGAGACTGATGTCAGGGACTAGCTAAGTCCACTAATTCCCGTCTGGTCCGACTGATCCCTGTCTCAACTGTCTGTTGGTTCGCACCATTCTTTCCTGACTTTATCTTATCTTCTGGCCTTCGCTATTCTCTACTTGTATTCTCTCATTTCACAACTGTCCTCCAAAGCATACAAATGTGTCCTGCCACCTGCAAGTTGAGTTGTAGATACTACCACTGATTAACTTGTGGGGAGGGGTGACAAAAACAGTTGGAAAAGAGGTTTATTTGGGTTACTTGATATCTTGTTTTCAAACTTTTTTCATTGGTTATACCTTGTTTTCAAACTCTTCTCATTGGCTAATCATGTATGCATTGGGAGTGTTCTTGGTGAATCTATGTGCTATAAAAGATTGTGCGCCATGGAGTAAAGTGGCAGTCTCCTAAGAACATACCAGGTGTACTTCTGGGACAACTGTACTTAGCTGCAGCTAATAAACCTGATCTTCTACGCTCAACAGAGTGTCCTGTGTCTCTGTTCAACAAAGCAGGTGAACTCAGGAGATTAAGGTGTACCCTGCGCAGCCAGGCCTAATTCAGCCTGGTTCTTCAAGTGACCTTTATATGGAGGGGAAAGACGAAGTGGCATACGAAGATACAGTGGGCTGGCTTACAGAATCTACTAAACCTATACATTTTAATCAACAAATTAGCCTAAATCAAGAAATATCTCAGGAGGAAGTTGTTAAGACCATCTCAATGAGTAAAGGGGGTAAAGAGGCCGGGCCAGATGGTATACCAACGGAGCTATATAAAATCTTAGTAGAAGTAGTCTCCCCTTTATTGACTGTGCTGATGAACGAGATATTGGGACAGGGGAAAAAATTACCAAAGTCATGGAATGAGGCTACAGTTTCTCTTATTCTGAAACCGGGAAAAGATCCCAAAATATGTGAGTCATATCGGCCAATCTCTCTTTTAAATTCAGATTATAAAATTTTTACAAAAATTTTATCAAATAGATTAGCAAATATCGCAAATATTACAATTCATGAAGATCAGAGAGGCTTTGTTAAAGAAAGACACTTACATAAACTCACATATGAACTTATAGGGGCCATTGATTTTGCCACCACTTTTAATACCCCCTTAGCAATAATAACATTGGACGCCTCAAAAGCGTTTGATAAGGTGAGATGGTCCTACTTATTTACAGTGTTAGAGAGATATAATTTAGGGGATAATTTTTGTAGAGCAATCAGGTTAATCTATGATAATCCAGTTGCGAGAGTACTGGTAAATGGAAGACTATCTGCACCTTTTAAAATTTTTAGGGGCACAAGACAGGGCTGCCCTCTTTCCCCTCTTTTATTTAATTTCTATATGGAGCCGTTTGCTTTTAAAATTAGACACACAATGGGCATTCCACCATTCTATCAGGGGGATTGGGTCAGGAAAGTCGCACTATATGCGGATGATCTTATGGTTTACTCATCTGACCTAGTTACCGCTCTACCAACGATTCTGAGTATAGCAACAAAATTTGGAGAAGCCTCGGGCTATGTAGTGAATGAAAATAAAACCGAAGTGATGGTATGGAATCATTCAGAGAGTAGTAACCCTCTTATAAAAAAGGAGATACGTTATTTAGGGATTAGGATTTTTCAGGAAATCAGTGAAATTGCAGAAAACACTTTAAGGAGGGTGTTTAAAGAAGTTGTTAAATTAATGAAAAGTTGGGCATATCTCCCACTGACCATCTTAGGTAGAGTAAGTTTGGTTAAAATGACCATCCTACCAAAGATCACCTTTATTTTCAACTCTATACCACTTTATTTTGAAAAAACGACCATACAAAAAATCCAACAGGCTATAAATTCATTTATCTGGGCCAATAAAGGGGTTAGAATCTCATGGAAGAAACTACGGAGGCGAAGGGAGAAAGGAGGTCTGACCTTTCCAGATATTCAATATTACGCTTGGGCTTTCCAACTAAAGAATTCCAGAATGCTCACTAGGACACCTGATGGATCCATGATAGGACTTATGTATATAGCAATGTTAAAAGAATGACAAATAGACTTAAATGGATTCCTCTTCAAATTTGGGGATCCCAAATTTTTCAAAAAAGTTACATTGAAGATACTTCAGTCAATGGCAAAAACGTGGTATCAAATCAGAAGGTTAACAAAGTTGGACTACTACTCCTACTTTGCTCCCATATGGGAGTCACCAGGCACTCCAGAATGCCTCAAGGATAAATTGGCAAAACTGCTGGTATGGAAGTCTGGGGCGACTTGACTAATAAAGGCAAATTATTACCTTGGTTTAATCTAAATGGGTTGATGGCAGGCACATTATCTAAGTTTAAATATCTACAACTAAAAAGCTGGGAGCAAAGCAGGAAATTGCCATTGGGAATGGGTAATTCCCTAGAAGATCAACTGGTAACTAAATCTCCAGGAGGCAAGCAAATAGCACTATGGTACTGGCTTTTACACAATATTATAGATGGAGACTTCAAGTTGCCGGAGGAACTGTGGGGAAATTACTTGCCGAGAGAGAAGCTGCAGAATATTTGGCAAGTATCTATGCGTACACTTTACCATACAGTTAAACCTGCTTTTTTAAGAAGGAACCATCTCTTCTCACTCCATAGGGCATATATATCACCTGAGAAATATTCCAAGATGGGGAAAGGATGCCGAATTACTTGTGCTAAATGCGGGCTTGAAGGAGCTACGGATGTGCACATGTTTTTTCAATGTCCCGCTATCAGCGACTTTTGGAATAAAGTGGAAACGACAACATCAGGTATTCTAGGTCGGCAAATAAAGGTAAGCCTCCCTCTAGTGATATTCGGGGTTACCGATGAACATACGAGTAACTGTAGAGACATGTTGTTTTACACAATGTTAATAGCTAGGAGGGAAATATGTCGAAAATGGGTGAGCATTATTCCACCACAGCATGCAGAATGGCTGGAATTCCTTATATATATGTCTAGAATGGACTTATCTGGGAAAAAATCAAAGAAGAAAGTATTCTGGAACTTGTTGCAGTCATGGTTGGATAATACAGAAGGGTTATCATGAAAAAAAAAAAACAATTCTTCTAATTTATTTGGGATCTCAAGAATAGAAAATGTCCAATGATTACACCGGCATACTCTTCAGTTGCTATAGGGCCTAGTTTCACCGTCAAACGACAAGCAGCTCCGGTGTTTTCACCGTGTGTGTGAGAAAGCCGCAGAAAAGTGGGTGCCTTTTGTAATAACACCATTACCACTCTTTATCAAACAAAAAAAAAAAAAGGAATGGGTGGAAACAATAGGACACCGTGCATTGTATATTTTTTCTGAGGTGAATGAGGACAAAAATAAACATAAAATAAAATCCCTTGCTGTTTGTACTTTGAAATTCTGATTGTCTGATCACTGTTGTAGTTGTTGCCAGCACCAACCAACCCCTGAGGGGTCGCTTACACTACCCGACACCCATCCAGCACAGGCGTCACTGGACGTGTGACCCTGGCAATAAAAGGTGCCGGACGCACGTGCCCGTAGCCAGTTCCACAAATTATGTCAGTGTGTCCGCGTGGTCATTATGTATGCATGTGGGCCCCGGGCCATACCACATCACATTGTGCTATGTACAGCGTGCGCAACCTTGTCACCTCAGGCAGTGGGTTAGACCTGTGACATGTAGCTGTGTCGGACCCCCCTGTCAGTGTAAGTGAGTGGCCTGGTGTATGGCAGTACGGCGTAGGGCTGTGGTCATTCGACATGTGGCTCTGGGTGTGGTTGAGTTTAGGCTTTGACAAAGAGGTAACTGATGCGTGTGTCTCTGGTGTAGTGTCTGCGCCACCCGTCACGCAATATGTAATGTTGCTATGTAGCATGTCCATGGAGTATGGCCTCGGCCGAGGGGTACATGAGGGTGAGCAAGCCCACCCGGGGTCTGGGATCATACATGCCAACTGCTGTGTGTGTCGCTATTTCTGCACCATAAGCCAAAGGTCTACCCTCTACCGCAGGGCGAGTTCAGCCAGGCATGAACTCTACATCTGTGTTCACCCTGTCCTTACCATAGGCCTACAAACACGTTGCCGCCCACCTTCAGTGCACAACATCACTGTGTCATTGTCAGGCTTGTGGACATACGCAGACGGGCATGACAATGGTGTGCCGTATGGGTGCATGTGATGCAACTGCGCTGCGCCCACTAGTGAATAGGCTCGGGGGAGGGAGGAGCAGCAGTGAGGCTACGTAATACACATTGATACAGCTCATTTGCAACAAGCAGTATATGTCATACAGGAATCACAAAGTCACACATATCACACACCAATGAACCAGTAAGCCTGCCAACACATCATGCAGAACCAACTATTGACTTATGTCTCTCTGCACTGTCACAGGTGACTAAGGATATGCAGTCTGCGCTTGGATGATGACCCGTAACAGCCCGTGGAGGGAGGTGTGTGGGGTAGTGGGGCAGGTTGGGGCAGGGGCAGGGTGGGGGGTAGTAAACACCGGAATATGGATGAATGGAGGTAAGTAAACAATTAAATAAATAAAAAGAATTTTGTTGCGTGTGCTGCATTGCATTTTGTGCCCCACTGCCCGCACCACTCCCTCCACGGGCCGCTACTGATGATAACACCCCTCCGAGCCCGAACACATAGGCCCAGAGGCAGTACAATGCGGCCCACAAACACACCAGGGGCATTGTGAAATGCACATTTGGCATGTTGAAGTCACGTTTCAGGTTCCTTGATGTCACAGGTGTAAGGCTACTGTACAGCCCAGACATTGTGTGCAAGATGATCATGGCATGTTGTGTGTTGCACAACATATGTGTACGCAGCAAGGCACCATGGATATCAGTTCCAGAGGCAGCGGACGATGATGATGAATATGAGGTAGGTGGACCACTGCAGCCGCAGCAGGAATAGCCCGCAGGGACACCATCATTGCAAATTTCTTCAGATGATCACGTCACATTGTGACAGTCCTTGGCAATCATGGGACAGTACAGAATAACCACAGGCACAGCATGTGTAAATAAGTGCATTCCAAAATGACATTCCCTAAGTGCATGTCACTCATCTGTTCAGGCACGTGTGAGTGTGACATATGTTAATAACGATTTTATGATGTGTTCATGGATGGTGGGTGTGCAGAGGGGCTGTTTGGGGTGTCACGTATTCAAACTGCCAGTTCTGTGTGTCACAGTTTGTAGGGTATCCCACTCTTCGGCATTTCACATGTGTCAAGATCATTCCATTTTGGCTGCCATTTGTGACTTACAGGTGACAACAGGGCTCCTTTTGGGGTCAGTTATGTACCTCCATGATGCAGGGATGTCCCCTGTGACTCAAGTCCCACGACATGGGCAACATGTACGTAAGCGGGAGTCACTGCCCCTATATTCATCCACGCTGTCATAATTGATTGCTCATGGCAATGACATGTTTGTGTGCAGGAGGGGTTGCTTGTCCTTCTGCAACTTGAATGGGGGATGCGGTTTCACTGTGTGTTCCATGCATGTATCTGCATAGGCGCAGTTTACTTGCAGGCTGCATGTCAATGTACATTGTGACAGTGAGGAGAGGCCTACGTGATGCGGGACAATGGTCATTCGTTCTACGTCATGGATGTGGGGTTGTGCTCGTACATTGTCATCTCACCCTTTTTATACTCTGTTTTTATGGTGCCTTTTCCTGCATGACGTGTGGGAATTGCAGGCCTATCGCTGGTTTTCGCTGATTTTTGTTTCGCGCTTGGCCTCATCGCAGCTTTTTTTGCATTGGTGTTTTGCATTTGTGCGGCATCGCATTGACTTTATCGCGGTCATTTGACGCGTTATCATGGGACTATCGCATGGTGCCGCCGGGTTGAGAATACCACGTTAACACGGAGTTATTTTCCCACGATGGACTGCGATGTGAAGAGTTGCGTTAAGCTGATTTTGCGGTAGTTATCACACGTTCTTGCGAAAATCTCCCACAGTTTATAAAAACATCTCTTTAGCTAAAATGTTTAAAACTTCTAAAAAATTTCAATTTTCTTTTTAAAAACATCTAAAAAAACATTTTGCAAGCCATAGCTCTAAAGTGTCCGTAGTTATAGCCCGAATCACTATAAGTATTAGAAAGCCGTGTATGCCCAATTAAATGAACGGAATGTGAATGTCAATTTTGTTTCTGAGTTCCAAATCGAGCATGTTTAAAAAGGGATCATTTCTTCCAGCACACGACGAGCCAAATTAGTCAATTGTTTATGTGTCCTGACTGGGAGACGCAACATTTTAGTTGCTTGCTTCCGCAGTAGACGTCCCCTGTAGCACCTCGAAGAGTACATCAATTGAGCACAGATGATGTTCCACACTGTCCGCAGCCAGTGCTAGGGCAGCCTGTGTGCCGTCCAAAGCCTGGGTGTCAGTGGAGTAGCCAGTGTTGATACTAACAGGTGCAGTTACTACCTGCGGTGGCTCAAGGAATGCCGCCATCAAAATTGGAATACGCTGAGGACACTTCAGAACATGGGCCCTTATCGGGTCCAGTAGATTTTTCGTGTCCAGTTGATGGGAGTGTCAAACAAAGGTCCAACATGCATTCTTCTCTGCAATATTGGCATCGGAGGACAGGTAAGATGCAATCCATCCAGACTAGGCGAAATGACAAGAACCAAGATGCACTTAGTTCTCTTAGGCGAGGCATGCCTAGATGTTGTACCATGCGGTCACAGTATTTACGCTCCAGGAGTGCTTTTTCCATCTCCTTGGTCACTAGGACGTCCATTGCATAGCAGATTGAAAACAATCAATATACCTGTTATCAGAGGAACAGGATTAGCGGAAGTCCTCCAAAGATGCTTCCGAATACGGAGTGTATGAAGTTTGGTATAACTCCAAGTACCATATGAAATGTACCCAGGAGTCCAGAACCTATGGTCTTTAATAGGTGGACTATGCCTGTCGTATCAGACATGTTAAAAATATGATTTACCATTTCTGCTAAATGGAAATGGCAGTTTGTATGGATAAGCGCCTGTATCTCTGCCGAAGACCTTGCGATCTGGAGAACAAATGTCTCTCGAGTCGAGGTTAAGGGCACAGACTTCTTTAAAAGCATGTCTTTGATTCTGCTTAGAGTATCAAACCGTATTAAAGAAACATTCAGTGAAGGCCATATTGGCGCCTCCCTGACTGTATGTGTTGGTGGAAACAATACTTGCATACAAGTAACCCTGGAGCTCACTGTTACCAGATATGCGATGCCCGGAAGCATTCCGCAGCAGCCTTGACTGTTCAGCGTCAAGTAACTCCCATTTGAAAGTAGCCTGAATGCTGGAGTAGTCACTGCAGCTAGGGCGCCCCGCAGATGACAGGACAAGCTCGCTACAGAACCATTACAAACCCCGTGCAGCATTATATCCTGACATATGAGTGATCCACTTAAAGTGCTCTTACAGTTTGTACTGCTTAGAAACACTTCTCGATCCCCACTCCGGCATCGGAATCTGTATGGTAATTCCCATGATTCCTTAATGTATTCCTTACCCATTTTTTCATACCTGCCTGCCTGATTTTGTTCAAGGCAATACTGAAACTGAAAAGTGGTGATCAGTAGAGTTATGTGGCCATGGATTAGCCATTCCGTGGACGGCGATCCTACCACTGCAAATGGTAACCTATCTATTTTTTCAATATGCAGCATTGTATATTTTTCTCCCCTCTGTACCATTTCTATCTGTTTATCTGTTAGATTGTATTCAGAAAATAGACGTGCTGTTGATAAAACACCAAGGCACATAGTCTGCACACAAAGATTGCAGCGTCCAGCTTAACAACATAATAGAACGTAATTGAGATTGCCCCTCTTGTAATAAGGCTAAATCTTGTTCTAATATGTCTATCGCAGAATATACAATGTTGCCTAAGGAATATATCCTAGAGGTTAATGTAGTTAACCCATTGTCTACCACTGCTAAAGATTTTTCTAGATTTATACTCTCTATTTCACGTAATCTCTCTGCGGCCTCTTGTTGGGATATCTTCCATATTTCATTATAGGCAGCATAAATGCCAGCATAAATGAAATGTTTCTGACATGGCTTCCTGGCACCTAGTAAAAAATCCCTAAGATCCACCTCCTGTGATAGTAAGGATAAGTGTTGTTTCACCTGATTGAGTGTTGAGGTTTTTAGCCAATCAAGGCACAACTTTCCAACTCTGTAGGATGTCACTACCCCTGGATGAGCTCTCTGTACATAATGTGGATCTGGCCTGTGGATAGCGGCCCCTTCGGTTTTACCTATGAATCTCGCCTGACAACTATTGGTGTCTGTGGGCCAAATCAACCATTTCTTCCAATCGGGGTCCGATCTGTTGTATTGTATAATGTTATCTATTGTAATCCCTTTCTGTGAGGTTATGTTGCCCTCGGTGTGTGATGGATTTGGCAGCCAAAGTTTGTTCAAGTCTTTGTTCTTGGTTAGTCCAAGGCAAGACGTCTGTTGCAGTGTCTCGTACAAAAACATGATCTGTTGGGGGGGATGAGGCATGCTCTAAATAAAGCTTCTGTCTCCTGAAAATGCCATTCTCTAGTACCCCAGACTGATTTTAAGTCTATGGTGTCTTTCTATAAGTCGTAACCTTGTTCAGACAACTGGGCAATAAAGGATGCAGAGTAGATCTGTTTGGTGTTTGTTAACATGGTTTTCTGTGCTGATGTTGGTGCAACCATATAATAATATGAGGATGGGTCAGACATGTTAAACCCTGAAAAATATGGAAGCTTTTGTGCAAATATTTTTGAAGTGCTTTTCGGTGGTGTTGGACAATGTTCCTACGGGTGGTAAGTGAACACAATTCTAGGATTAGCAGATTTACGCAGAAAATTATGACCATATGTTGATAACAATACATTGTTCCTGAATCTGATGTGCTTTTCAATGTTTCACTAATAGAAAATGCAGCAGATTTTTCTAAATCAGACAACATGTTAATCACAGTCTCAAAATCCCAATCATCCGAAAATTTACTTGACGTAATGATATCGCTTAATAATATTTTAACCCCTTCAGTGCCCATGACGAGCTGGACTCGTCATGGAGCACAGTCGCGCTGTGCCCATGACGAGTCCAGCTCGTCATGGGACCCACCCTTGGGGGAAGCGCTGGCGCTCCCCCCGTGATTCCGCGATCTTTTTTTTTTTTGCTGGGGAGGCAGGGGAAGACCTTCCCCTGCCTCCCCCCGCCCCCCCCGCCCGCGTCATCAATGACGTCAGCGCGGGAGCCGCGCTGACGTCACCGGAGGCTTCCCCTTTGCTCTCCGAGGCGCTGGAAGCCATTTGCTTCCTGCGCGTCGGAGAGTAAAGGTCAGTTTTGGGGCTGGGGAGGGGGTATTAGTGGATCTGTGCGGTAGGTAGGGTGGGGGCACAATGTTGGGGGGGGTGGAAATGGGTTTTTGAAAACTCTGCTTTGTTCCTGCGCTTGGATCGTCCAAGCGCAGGCGATTTTATGTGAATTTTGAAAAAAAAAAAACGCTCGTTTTCGTTTCTTTGTCGTGTTTCACCTGGGGGGTGCTGCTAGCGTGGGATGGGGGTGGGGGGCATAATAAAGTCAGTCCTATGGGTTCCAAAGTGGCCAGATTGATTTTATTTGCTTACAAAAACACCAGCATCAGAGTTTGCCAGTGCAGTGTGACTTTCGTTTTCTCGTGTAACTTTGAACTGCATTGTTGTACCAAGGGGGGGCGAAAGAAAGTAAGACAGAGGGCTTGCAAAGTGGCCAGATTGATTTTATTTGCTTCCAAGTACACCAGCATCAGAGTTTGCCAGTGATGTGCTTTTTTCGTTTTTTTGAATTCCTTTGAACTGTATTGTTGTTCCCAGGGGGCAAAGTAAAGTTAGACAGAGGGATTGCAAAGTGGCCAGATTGATTTCATTCGCATCCAAGCACACCAGCATCTGAGTTTGCCAGTGCAGTGCGACTTTCGTTTTCTCAGCCTAACTTTGAACAGTATTGGTGTTCCCAGGGGGGGCGTAATAAAGTAAGACAGAGGGGTTGCCAAGTGGCCAGATTGTTTTTATTTGGATCCAAGTACACCAGCATCAGAGTTTGTCAGTGTATTGCTACTTTCGTTTTCTCATCTAACTTTGAACAGCATTGTTGTTCCCAGGGGGGGTGAAATAAAGTAAGACAGAGGGATTGCAAAGTGGCCAGATTGATTTTATTTGCATCCAAGCACACCAGCATCAGACTTTGCCAGTGCAGTGCGTCTTTAGTTTTTTCGCCTAACTTTGAACAGTATTGTTGTTCCCAGGGGGGGCGAAATAAAGTTAGACAGAGGGATTGCAAAGTGGCCAGATTGATTTTATTTGCATCCATGCACACCAGCATCAGAGTTTGCCAGTGCAGTGCGTCTTTAGTTTTTTCGCCTAACTTTGAACAGTATTGTTGTTCCCAGGGGGGGCGAAATAAAGTTAGACAGAGGGATTGCAAAGTGGCCAGATTGATTTTATTTGCATCCAAGCACACCAGCATCAGAGTTTGCCAGTGCAGTGCGTCTTTAGTTTTCTCGCCTAACTTTGAACAGTATTGTTGTTCCCAGGGGGGGCGAAATAAAGTTAGACAGAGGGATTGCAAAGTGGCCAGATTGATTTTATTTGCATCCAAGCACACCAGCATCAGAGTTTGCCAGTGCAGTGTGTCTTTAGTTTTCTCGCCTAACTTTGAACAGTATTGTTGTTCCCAGGGGGGGCGAAATAAAGTTAGACAGAGGGATTGCAAAGTGGCCAGATTGATTTTATTTGCATCCAAGCACACCAGCATCAGAGTTTGCCAGTGCAGTGCGTCTTTAGTTTTCTCGCCCAGCTTTGAACAGTATTGTTGTTCCCAGGGGGGGCGAAATAAAGTTAGACAGAGGGATTGCAAAGTGGCCAGATTGATTTTATTTGCATCCAAGCACACCAGCATCAGAGTTTGCCAGTGCAGTGCGTCTTTAGTTTTCTCGCCTAACTTTGAACAGTATTGTTGTTCCCAGGGGGGGGCGAAATAAAGTTAGACAGAGGGATTGCAAAGTGGCCAGATTGATTTTATTTGCATCCAAGCACACCAGCATCAGAGTTTGCCAGTGCAGTGCGTCTTTAGTTTTCTCGCCTAACTTTGAACAGTATTGTTGTTCCCAGGGGGGGCGAAATAAAGTTAGACAGAGGGATTGCAAAGTGGCCAGATTGATTTTATTTGCATCCAAGCACACCAGCATCAGAGTTTGCCAGTGCAGTGCGTCTTTAGTTTTTTCGCCTAACTTTGAACAGTATTGTTGTTCCCAGGGGGGGCGAAATAAAGTTAGACAGAGGGATTGCAAAGTGGCCAGATTGATTTTATTTGCATCCAAGCACACCAGCATCAGAGTTTGCCAGTGCAGTGCGTCTTTAGTTTTCTCGCCTAACTTTGAACAGTATTGTTGTTCCCAGGGGGGGCGAAATAAAGTTAGACAGAGGGATTGCAAAGTGGCCAGATTGATTTTATTTGCATCCAAGCACACCAGCATCAGAGTTTGCCAGTGCAGTGCGTCTTTAGTTTTCTCGCCTAACTTTGAACAGTATTGTTGTTCCCAGGGGGGGCAAAATAAAGTTAGACAGAGGGATTGCAAAGTGGCCAGATTGATTTTATTTGCATCCAAGCACACCAGCATCAGAGTTTGCCAGTGCAGTGCGTCTTTAGTTTTCTCGCCTAACTTTGAACAGTATTGTTGTTCCCAGGGGGGGCGAAATAAAGTTAGACAGAGGGATTGCAAAGTGGCCAGATTGATTTTATTTGCATCTAAGCACACCAGCATCAGAGTTTGCCAGTGCAGTGCGTCTTTAGTTTTCTCGCCTAACTTTGAACAGTATTGTTGTTCCCAGGGGGGGCGAAATAAAGTTAGACAGAGGGATTGCAAAGTGGCCAGATTGATTTTATTTGCATCCAAGCACACCAGCATCAGAGTTTGCCAGTGCAGTGCGTCTTTAGTTTTCTCGCCTAACTTTGAACAGTATTGTTGTTCCCAGGGGGGGCGAAATAAAGTTAGACAGAGGGATTGCAAAGTGGCCAGATTGATTTTATTTGCATCCAAGCACACCAGCATCAGAGTTTGCCAGTGCAGTGCGTCTTTAGTTTTCTCGCCTAACTTTGAACAGTATTGTTGTTCCCAGGGGGGGCGAAATAAAGTTAGACAGAGGGATTGCAAAGTGGCCAGATTGATTTTATTTGCATCCAAGCACACCAGCATCAGAGTTTGCCAGTGCAGTGCGTCTTCAGTTTTCTCGCCTAACTTTGAACAGTATTGTTGTTCCCAGGGGGGGCGAAATAAAGTTAGACAGAGGGATTGCAAAGTGGCCAGATTGATTTTATTTGCATCCAAGCACACCAGCATCTGAGTTTGCCAGTGCAGTGCGTCTTTAGTTTTCTCGCCTAACTTTGAACAGTATTGTTGTTACCAGGGGGGGCGAAATAAAGTTAGACAGAGGGATTGCAAAGTGGCCAGATTGATTTTATTTGCATCCAAGCACACCAGCATCAGAGTTTGCCAGTGCAGTGCGTCTTTAGTTTTCTCGCCCAGCTTTGAACAGTATTGTTGTTCCCAGGGGGGGGCGAAATAAAGTTAGACAGAGGGATTGCAAAGTGGCCAGATTGCTTTTATTTGCATCCAAGCACACCAGCATCAGAGTTTGCCAGTGCAGTGCGTCTTTAGTTTTCTCGCCTAACTTTGAACAGTATTGTTGTTCCCAGGGGGGGGCGAAATAAAGTTAGACAGAGGGATTACAAAGTGGCCAGATTGATTTTATTTGCATCCAAGCACACCAGCATCAGAGTTTGCCAGTGCAGTGCGTCTTTAGTTTTCTCGCCTAACTTTGAACAGTATTGTTGTTCCCAGGGGGGGCGAAATAAAGTTAGACAGAGGGATTGCAAAGTGGCCAGATTTATTTTATTTGCATCCAAGCACACCAGCATCAGAGTTTGCCAGTGCAGTGCGTCTTTAGTTTTTTCGCCTAACTTTGAACAGTATTGTTGTTCCCAGGGGGGGCGAAATAAAGTTAGACAGAGGGATTGCAAAGTGGCCAGATTGATTTTATTTGCATCCAAGCACACCAGCATCAGAGTTTGCCAGTGCAGTGCGTCTTTAGTTTTCTCGCCTAACTTTGAACAGTATTGTTGTTCCCAGGGGGGGCGAAATAAAGTTAGACAGAGGGATTGCAAAGTGGCCAGATTGATTTTATTTGCATCCAAGCACACCAGCATCAGAGTTTGCCAGTGCAGTGCGTCTTTAGTTTTCTCGCCTAACTTTGAACAGTATTGTTGTTCCCAGGGGGGGCGAAATAAAGTTAGACAGAGGGATTGCAAAGTGGCCAGATTGATTTTATTTGCATCCAAGCACACCAGCATCAGAGTTTGCCAGTGCAGTGCGTCTTTAGTTTTCCGCCTAACTTTGAACAGTATTGTTGTTCCCAGGGGGGGCGAAATAAAGTTAGACAGAGGGATTGCAAAGTGGCCAGATTGATTTTATTTGCATCCAAGCACACCAGCATCAGAGTTTGCCAGTGCAGTGCGTCTTTAGTTTTCTCGCCTAACTTTGAACAGTATTGTTGTTCCCAGGGGGGCCGAAATAAAGTTAGACAGAGGGATTGCAAAGTGGCCAGATTGATTTTATTTGCATCCAAGCACACCAGCATCAGAGTTTGCCAGTGCAGTGCGTCTTTAGTTTTCTCGCCTAACTTTGAACAGCATTGTTGTTTCTAGGGTGGGAGAGGTTACCATTTCTGTAGGTACTGCAATACCTGGTTGATGGGTGAATTGGAAAACACAATGTGCACCATGGTTCTGTGTTTATGGATGTGGTCTACCATACTGCTTATGTTTTGTAAGGATGTAAGCAATGGACAGTGAAACGTTTCCCTTCAGGGCACTCTAGTCATGTCCATAACTTTTCCGGTGAAACCACTCGCTGATTTCTGAATAGGTAGTGAGAGATCGTTTAGGTAACCATGTTGTTTCTGCTTACATTTCACATGCTTGGCATTCCCTATTTTTTTTTTTTTTTTGTCTGCGTATTACTCTTATCAAGTGCATAATTTGAATTGAGCCACATCCAAGTGTTTGTAGCGGGCAGAATTAGGTTATAGCTGAAGGCAGTGCGAGTTTCTCTCAGTGGGCAAGTATGGCGTTCAGTGGGGATGTGGCACTATGGCCGGAGCTGTTGAATTTGGAAATGGGGAACCGGGTTCAGCATTCATGACCAGTCCACCACACCACTGTACTGAGGGAGCGCATTCCCATGCTACACCGTAGAAGGCCCCACTGGACCTTAGAAGGCTTGATGTCTTAGCACAAGCAGGTGTAATGTAGTGATGTCAACTTACAAAGAGTACAAAGTACAAGTAGAGGTATAAAAGTGCAATAAATGGCAGACACACAAAACACAGGAACACACTGGGTAGGCACTTCTACGGGCATGGAGAACAGAATTTCCTATAATGTAAAGACTTACTTCACACAATAGAGAGGGTGTGAATTAAGTTTGGAAGTGTCTTTGCAGGAGGAGAAATTTGAGGTTAGTTTTGAAGGACTGGGAAGAGGGAGGGGGTGGTACGGAGCTGAGGCTCAGTTCCAGAATCTCACCGCGTTGCTTGTAAAGGATTGGGCCATCAATCTTTCCTTTTTGAAAGTGGGAGGGTCAAGCAATACATTTTGCGCAGTACGTGATGGTCTAGAGCATTATATGCATATGTTACAATAAAGTTTTTTTTCCTCTTTTTTTTCTAGACTAAAGCTTTTCAACGGTGGCTGTTCTGCAGTTTTGTGTAGTTGCATTGTGTTGGTAAGAAATTTTTTGTTGTTGTATTTACACCAAATGAGTAATAATATAATGTCCGAATGAATTTTTTTGTAAGTGATGTCATAATGGCGGCATATTTAGTTAGTGGTTTGAGCATGAAAATCTTTGCGATGTGTTTTGCATAGTCTTATGTGTAATTGTTTTTCTCTTTCTTTTTTAGTGGGATATTGTTGATCCATACTGTGTCTGTACAGAGTTGGTGGTGGTGAGTAGTTTTGCTGCCTCTGGCAAGTGAGTGGTATTGTTTTGGAGTATATTTGAGTTTTTGATAAAGGTGCTTTTTGCTTATTACTTATTTTACAAAGAGTTTGTTGTTGTTGACAAGTTACATTTATTAGTAAGCAATATGGCTAGCCGTAGAATGACTGCTCAACAGGTGGTCGGTATGCTTCTTGAATCTTCCTCTGATCATGATTATGAGACTGACAGTGCGTCTGAGGGAGAGGAGGGAGGGGAAGATTCTGGCAGTGAGTTTTCACTCAACATGGAATCATCGGATGATGAAGGTACTCTCAGTGCAGATGAAGGTACTCTTGGTGTGGATGAAGCAACTCTCAGTGCGGATGAAGTGCCTGTCTTAGAGGAGGAAACTGCTGTGCCGATGGTGCAAGAGGCATCTGGATTGCAGTCTGAGGCTGCTAGGCTTCCTACTGGAAGTGCTGGACTTTGGGTTGATCCAAACATGGTGCAGCCGGTGTTGCCTGCCTTTAGTGGTGTTGCAGGGTGTACAGTGAATTGTGAATTGTGAAAACTTTTTGCCTATTCAGTTTTTTCAGTTGTTTATGGATGATGTATTTTTGGGTGAGATTGTTGAGCAGACGATTGTATGCTGAACAGTTTTTGAGGATCAACAGCGACAAACTTAGGCCCCAGTCTAGAGCTACCCGGTGGACTCCCACATATCTGGAAGAGATTAAGAAGTTTTTGGGTTTGACTTTATTGATGGGTGTGGTAAGGAAGCCAACCTTGGCTTCATATTGGTCTACTAGCCCCTTGTTGGCAACTGCCATATTTCCTGCAGTTATGACTCGTAATCGGTATTTACTTTTGCTACGCATGCTGCATTTTGTTGATAATTCAATGGCGTTGCCACGAGATCACCCTGACTGTGACCGTCTTTTTAAGATTCGGCCCGTTCTTGATCACTTTGTGGATCGATATTCTGAGATCTATACTCCAGGGAAAGAAATATCTATTGATGAGTCTTTGGTCTTGTTCAAGGGCCGTTTGGTTTTTAGGCAGTACATCCCTAGCAAGAGGGCACGCTATGGAATTAAGCTGTATATGTTGTCTGAGAGTAGGACAGGATATGTATTTAATTTTCGTGTGTACACTGGTAGAGATTCTGCCATTGACCCCCCAGGATGTCCGTCCACTTTTGGAGTTGCAGAGAAAATTGTGTGGGATCTTGCTAGGAGACTGTTTAACAGAGGCCACCATTTGTACCTTGATAACTTCTATACTGCTGTGCAATTATTTAAGGAATTGTATAAAGTGGACACTTTTGCATGTGGCACAATCCGCTCTAACCGTAAAGCTTATCCGAAAGAGCTTGTTTGCAAAAAACTTCAGAGGGGGCAGTGCAGTTCCTTGCGTAGTGATGAACTACTAGCTGTGAAATTTGTGGACAGGAGGGATGTGTACATGCTGACTACCATCCATGATGAGAGTACTTCACCTGTGGCTGTTTGGGGTCAGGTTGCTGAAGTGCGCAAACCTGTGTGCATTCTAGACTACAATAAGCACATGGGTGGTGTTGACAGAGTAGATCAGAGGTTGGAACCTTACTCTGCTATTCGTAAGGCTTATGTTTGGTATAAGAAGTTGGCCATCCATTTCTTCGAATTAGCAATGTTCAATGCTTTTATTGTGTTCAAGGAGTGTTCTCCTGCATCAAAGTTGGCATTTATTCAGTTTCAGCACTCTGTGATAGCTAGCCTTGTTGTTGTGGAACAGGCAAGTGTTCCTAGATTTGGAGTGGTGGAGGATGTGGTTCGATTGAAAGATCGCCACTTTCCTGATTTCATCCCTCCCACACCGGCAAAAGATTTTCCCACTAGGAGATGTAGAGTCTGTTGGCGAAGAAATAAGCGGAAGGAGACTCGTATGTACTGCTCCGACTGTCCATCTAAACCTGGGCTGTGTGTCCCTGCTTGTTTTAGAGCGTACCATACCCAAAAGAAGTTTTGGGAGCAATCATGAGTGGTAAAGTTAACTGATTGGTTTGTTTTCTTTGGAAAATGTGATTCTGTTTCAAGGTTGGCTTTAGTGCAATGTGTTAAGTTTCTGATTTTGTGTTTGTAGATTTTTATCTATTTGTGATTTGTTTGTGTTTTTATTTTTGTCTAAAAAAATCGTAAAGGTGTTGGCAGTGTGTGTGGACTGGCACTTCTTTGGCGGTGTACGTGGAATGGTGCTTGGCTGGCGGTGTGCGTGGACTGGTGCTTGGCTGTTGGCGTGCGTGGCCTGGTGCTTGGCTGGCGGTGTGTGTGGACTGGTGCTTGGCCGGCGGTGTGCGTGGACTGGTGCTTGGCTGGCGGTGTGTGTGGACTTGTGCTTGGCTGGCGGTGTGCGTGGACTGGTGCTTGGCTGGCGGTGTGCGTGGACTGGTGCTTGGCTGGCGGTGTGCGTGGACTGGTGCTTGGCTGGCGGTGTGCGTGGACTGGTGCTTGGCTGGCGGTGTGCGTGGACTGGTGCTTGGCTGGCGGTGTGCGTGGACTGGTGCTTGGCTGGCGGTGTGCGTGGACTGGTGTTTAGCTAGCGGTGTGCGTGAACTGGTGCTCGGCTAGCGGTGTGCGTGGACTGGCGCTTGGCTGGCTGTGTGAGTAGTGACTTGCTGCTGGTCACTACACACACTGCTAGCTGAGTGCCACTCCACGCAATCCATCTGCTTGTGTAGTTGCTGTGTCAGGAATGTGGGCGTGTGAAAGTGATGGGCCCTTGAATGGCGCTGTGTGCTGGTGGGAGTTTTGTTATGTGATGGGCCCGCGGCTGGCGGTATGAATGGTTTTGTATGTCTCACGCGTATGAAAGATGTATGAATGGCCTGTAAAGAGGTTGGTGCCTTGTCGTGGCTTTACAGCTCACGAGCTGTGAGTCAATGGTTCAGTTTCTCGCCCTTTCAATTATTAACAGTGCATTTCATTTTTGTGAAATCACTTGCTAATACAATTGTATATTCTGAACCATCACTCACTCTCGTGCCAAATCCAACCAGTATGTGTGTGTGCTTGAGGATTAGATGGCTGTGCAGTAATATTTGCCTTTCTGAAGCAGGGTGTACCTTGTCCCTTTTGTGAATTTTGTAATGTGTTTTTTTTGTGCATGGTGGTGTGAATGGTCTTGTGTGTATCACGTATGAAAGATGTGTGAATGGCCTGTAAAGCGGTTGGTGCCTTGCCGTGGCTTTACAGCTCACGAGCTGCGAGTCATTGGTTCAGTTTTTTCTCCATTGAATTATTGACAGTGCATTTCATTTTTGTGAAATCTCTTGTTAATAAAATTTAATATACTGAACCATCACTCGCCCTCGTGCCAAATCCAACCAGTATGTGTGTGTGTTTGAGGAATAGGTGGCTGTGCAGGATTCTTTGTCTTTTTAGTTTCTCTGCCAAAGTGTATGTTCCATGTAAAAGTAACCCACCGACTGTAGATATTGTGGTAAACCCATGGGAGTTCATGGTGATGTCTCTCTTGTGAATTTCAAAAAGGTTTTTTATCCTCAATGTCCTGCAAACCTCAAAATATCGATCACATTGTCCATGCAATATTGTTCCAAAATTCTCACGTTGTAGAAACAATGTCGAAACGTTCTGGTTTTGCAAGGGGGTCAACTGTCTTTTTGGCCCGTGCTCGGCGGCCATCTAGGGAAACCTACCAAACCCACCATTTCTGAAATCTAGACACCCGGCGGCTTCTAGGGAGGTATGGCTTGCGTGGATCCCCCAACGTTTCCTTACCCAGAATCCCCTGCAAACCTCATTTTTTGCTGAAAAAATCACTTTTTTCACACATTTTGGGGTGGGAAAGTAGTGGCATCACCGGGCTCACACAAATTTACCACCACCCAGCGTTCCCCCAGGTCTCCCGGTAAAAATGGTGCCTCGCTTGTGTGGGAGGCCCAAGTACCCGCCGCAGGCAAGGGCCCAAAACGCAGTGAGGCGACATCAAAATGGCCTGTCGCAAAACCGCCTGGTTTTGCAAGGGGGGTCACTTGGGTTTTTGGCCCGGTGCTCGGCGGCCATCTAGGGAAACCTACCAAACCCACGCATTTCTGAAAACTAGACACCCGGCGGCTTCCAGGGAGGTATGGCTTGCGTGGATCCCCCAACGTTTCCTTACCCAGAATCCCATGCAAACCTCAATTTTTGCTGGAAAAATCACTTTTTTCACACATTTTGGGGTGGGAAAGTAGTGGCATCACCGGGCTCACACAAATTTACCACCACCCTGCGTTCCCCCAGGTCTCCCGGTAAAAATGGTGCCTCACTTGTGTGGGAGGCCCAAGTACCCGCCGTAGGCAAGGGCCCAAAACGCAGTGAGGCGACATCAAAATGGCCTGTCGCAAAACCACCTGGTTTTGCAAGGGGGGTCACTTGGGTTTTTGGCCTGGTGCTCGGCGGCCATCTAGGGAAACCTACCAAACCCACGCATTTCTGAAAACTAGACACCCGGCGGCTTCCAGGGAGGTATGGCTTGCGTGGATCCCCCAACGTTTCCTTACCCAGAATCCCCTGCAAACCTCAATTTTTGCTGGAAAAATCACTTTTTTCACACATTTTGGGGTGGGAAAGTAGTGGCATCACCGGGCTCACACAAATTTACCACCACCCAGCGTTCCCCCAGGTCTCCCGGTAAAAATGGTGCCTCACTTGTGTGGGAGGCCCAAGTACCCGCCGCAGGCAAGGGCCCAAAACGCAGTGAGGCGACATCAAAATGGCCTGTCGCAAAACCACCTGGTTTTGCAAGGGGGGTCACTTGGGTTTTTGGCCCGGTGCTCGACAGCCATCTAGGGAAACCTACCAAACCCACGCATTTCTGAAAACTAGACACCCGGCGGCTTCCAGGGAGGTATGGCTTGCGTGGATCCCCCAACGTTTCCTTACCCAGAATCCCCTGCAAACCTCAATTTTTGTTGAAAAAATCACTTTTTTCACACATTTTGGGGTGGGAAAGTAGTGGCATCACCGGGCTCACACAAATTTACCACCACCCAGCGTTCCCCCAGGTCTCCCGGTAAAAATGGTGCCTCACTTGTGTGGGAGGCCCAAGTACCCGCCGCAGGCAAGGGCCCAAAACGCAGTGAGGCGACATCAAAATGGCCTGTCGCAAAACCACCTGGTTTTGCAAAGGGGGTCACTTGGGTTTTTGGCCCGGTGCTCGGCGGCCATCTAGGGAAACCTACCAAACCCACGCATTTCTGAAAACTAGACACCCGGCGGCTTCCAGGGAGGTATGGCTTGCATGGATCCCCCAACGTTTCCTTACCCAGAATCCCCTGCAAACCTCAATTTTTGCTGAAAAAAGCACTTTTTTCACACATTTTGGGGTGGGAAAGTAGTGGCATCACCGGGCTCACACAAATTTACCACCACCCAGCGTTCCCCCAGGTCTCCCGGTAAAAATGGTGCCTCACTTGTGTGGGAGGCCCAAGTACCCGCCGCAGGCAAGGGCCCAAAACGCAGTGAGGCGACATCAAAATGGCCTGTCGCAAAACCACCTGGTTTTGCAAGGGGGGTCACTTGGGTTTTTGGCCCGGTGCTCGGCGGCCATCTAGGGAAACCTACCAAACCCACGCATTTATGAAAACTAGACACCCGGCGGCTTCCAGGGAGGTATGGCTTGCGTGGATCCCCAACGTTTCCTTACCCAGAATCCCCTGCAAACCTCAATTTTTGCTGAAAAAATCACTTTTTTCACACATTTTGGGGTGGGAAAGTAGTGGCATCACTGGGCTCACACAAATTTACCACCACCCAGCGTTCCCCCAGGTCTCCCGGTAAAAATGGTGCCTCACTTGTGTGGGAGGCCCAAGTACCCGCCGCAGGCAAGGGCCCAAAACGCAGTGAGGCGACATCAAAATGGCCTGACGCAAAACCGCCTGGTTTTGCAAGGGGGGTCACTTGGGTTTTTGGCCCGGTGCTCGGCGGCCATCTAGGGAAACCTACCAAACCCACGCATTTCTGAAAACTAGACACCCGGCGGCTTCCAGGGAGGTATGGCTTGCGTGGATCCCCCAACGTTTCCTTACCCAGAATCCCCTGCAAACCTCAATTTTTGTTGAAAAAATCACTTTTTTCACACATTTTGGGGTGGGAAAGTAGTGGCATCACCGGGCTCACACAAATTTACCACCACCCAGCGTTCCCCCAGGTCTCCCGGTAAAAATGGTGCCTCACTTGTGTGGGAGGCCCAAGTACCCGCCGCAGGCAAGGGCCCAAAACGCAGTGAGGCGACATCAAAATGGCCTGACGCAAAACCGCCTGGTTTTGCAAGGGGGGTCACTTGGGTTTTTGGCCTGGTGCTCGGCGGCCATCTAGGGAAACCTACCAAACCCACGCATTTCTGAAAACTAGACACCCGGCGGCTTCCAGGGAGGTATGGCTTGCGTGGATCCCCCAACGTTTCCTTACCCAGAATCCCCTGCAAACCTCAATTTTTGTTGAAAAAATCACTTTTTTCACACATTTTGGGGTGGGAAAGTAGTGGCATCACCGGGCTCACACAAATTTACCACCACCCAGCGTTCCCCCAGGTCTCCCGGTAAAAATGGTGCCTCACTTGTGTGGGAGGCCCAAGTACCCGCCGCAGGCAAGGGCCCAAAACGCAGTGAGGCGACATCAAAATGGCCTGTCGCAAAACCACCTGGTTTTGCAAGGGGGGTCACTTGGGTTTTTGGCCCGGTGCTCGGCGGCCATCTAGGGAAACCTACAAAACCCACACATTTCTGAAAACTAGACACCCGGCGGCTTCCAGGGAGGTATGGCTTGCGTGGATCCCTCAACGTTTCCTTACCCAGAATCCCCTGCAAACCTCAATTTTTGCTGAAAAAATCACTTTTTTCACACATTTTGGGGTGGGAAAGTAGTGGCATCACCGGGCTCACACAAATTTACCACCACCCAGCGTTCCCCCAGGTCTCCCGGTAAAAATGGTGCCTCACTTGTGTGGGAGGCCCAAGTACCCGCCGCAGGCAAGGGCACAAAACGTAGTGATGCGACATCAACATTGCCTATCCCAAATGTTGCATCACTACGTTTTGTGCCCTTGCCTGTCGCGGGTACTTGGGCCTCCCACACAAGTGAGGCACCATTTTTACTGGGAGACCTGGGGGAACGCTGGGTGGTGGTAAATTTGTGTGAGCCCGGTGATGCCACTACTTTCCCACCCCAAAATGTGTGAAAAAAGTGATTTTTCCAGCAAAAATTGAGGTTTGCAGGGGATTCTGGGTAAGGAAACGTTGGGGGATCCACGCAAGCCATACCTCCCTGGAAGCCGCCGGGTGTCTAGTTTTCAGAAATGCATGGGTTTGGTAGGTTTCCCTAGATGGCCGCCGAGCACCGGGCCAAAAACCCAAGTGACCCCCCTTGCAAAACCAGGTGGTTTTGCGACAGGCCATTTTGATGTCGCCTCACTGCGTTTTGGGCCCTTGCCTGCGGCGGGTACTTGGGCCTCCCACACAAGTGAGGCACCATTTTTACCGGGAGACCTGGGGGAACGCTGGGTGGTGGTAAATTTGTGTGAGCCCGGTGATGCCACTACTTTCCCACCCCAAAATGTGTGAAAAAAGTGATTTTTCCAGCAAAAATTGAGGTTTGCAGGGGATTCTGGGTAAGGAAACGTTGGGGGATCCACGCAAGCCATACCTCCCTGGAAGCCACCGGGTGTCTAGTTTTCAGAAATGCGTGGGTTTGGTAGGTTTCCCTAGATGGCCGCCGAGCACCGGGCCAAAAACCCAAGTGACCCCCCTTGCAAAACCAGGTGGTTTTGCGACAGGCCATTTTGATGTCGCCTCACTGCGTTTTGGGCCCTTGCCTGCGGCGGGTACTTGGGCCTCCCACACAAGTGAGGCACCATTTTTACCGGGAGACCTGGGGGAACGCTGGGTGGTGGTAAATTTGTGTGAGCCCGGTGATGCCACTACTTTCCCACCCCAAAATGTGTGAAAAAAGTGATTTTTTCAGCAAAAATTGAGGTTTGCAGGGGATTCTGGGTAAGGAAACGTTGGGGGATCCACGCAAGCCATACCTCCCTGGAAGCCGCCGGGTGTCTAGTTTTCAGAAATGCGTGGGTTTGGTAGGTTTCCCTAGATGGCCGCCGAGCACCGGGCCAAAAACCCAAGTGAACCCCCATTGCAAAACCAGGCGGTTTTGCGACAGGCCATTTTGATGTCGCCTCACTGCGTTTTGGGCCCTTGCCTGCAGCGGGTACTTGGGCCTCCCACACAAGTGAGGCACCATTTTTACCGGGAGACCTGGGGGAATGCTGGGTGGTGGTAAATTTGAGTGAGCCCGGTGATGCCACTACTTTCCCACCCCAAAATGTGTGAAAATAGTGATTTTTTCAGCAAAAATTGAGGTTTGCAGGGGATTCTGGGTAAGGAAACGTTGGGGGATCCACGCAAGCCATACCTCCCTGGAAGCCGCCGGGTGTCTAGTTTTCAGAAATGCGTGGGTTTGGTAGGTTTCCCTAGATGGCCGCCGAGCACCGGGCCAAAAACCCAAGTGAACCCCCATTGCAAAACCAGGTGGTTTTGCGACAGGCCATTTTGATGTCGCCTCACTGCGTTTTGGGCCCTTGCCTGCGGCGGGTACTTGGGCCTCCCACACAAGTGAGGCACCATTTTTACCGGGAGACCTGGGGGAACGCTGGGTGGTGGTAAATTTGTGTGAGCCCGGTGATGCCACTACTTTCCCACCCCAAAATGTGTGAAAAAAGTGATTTTTCCAGCAAAAATTGAGGTTTGCAGGGGATTCTGGGTAAGGAAACGTTGGGGGATCCACGCAAGCCATACCTCCCTGGAAGCCGCCGGGTGTCTAGTTTTCAGAAATGCATGGGTTTGGTAGGTTTCCCTAGATGGCCGCCGAGCACCGGTCCAAAAACCCAAGTGACCCCCCTTGCAAAACCAGGTGGTTTTGCGACAGGCCATTTTGATGTCGCCTCACTGCGTTTTGGGCCCTTGCCTGCGGCGGGTACTTGGGCCTCCCACACAAGTGAGGCACCATTTTTACCGGGAGACCTGGGGGAACGCTGGGTGGTGGTAAATTTGTGTGAGCCCGGTGATGCCACTACTTTCCCACCCCAAAATGTGTGAAAAAAGTGATTTTTTCAGCAAAAATTGAGGTTTGCAGGGGATTCTGGGTAAGGAAACGTTGGGGGATCCACGCAAGCCATACCTCCCTGGAAGCCGCCGGGTGTCTAGTTTTCAGAAATGCGTGGGTTTGGTAGGTTTCCCTAGATGGCCGCCGAGCACCGGGCCAAAAACCCAAGTGAACCCCCATTGCAAAACCAGGTGGTTTTGCGACAGGCCATTTTGATGTCGCCTCACTGCGTTTTGGGCCCTTGCCTGCGGCGGGTACTTGGGCCTCCCACACAAGTGAGGCACCATTTTTACCGGGAGACCTGGGGGAACGCTGGGTGGTGGTAAATTTGTGTGAGCCCGGTGATGCCACTACTTTCCCACCCCAAAATGTGTGAAAAAAGTGATTTTTCCAGCAAAAATTGAGGTTTGCAGGGGATTCTGGGTAAGGAAACGTTGGGGGATCCACGCAAGCCATACCTCCCTGGAAGCCGCCGGGTGTCTAGTTTTCAGAAATGCATGGGTTTGGTAGGTTTCCCTAGATGGCCGCCGAGCACCGGTCCAAAAACCCAAGTGACCCCCCTTGCAAAACCAGGTGGTTTTGCGACAGGCCATTTTGATGTCGCCTCACTGCGTTTTGGGCCCTTGCCTGCGGCGGGTACTTGGGCCTCCCACACAAGTGAGGCACCATTTTTACCGGGAGACCTGGGGGAACGCTGGGTGGTGGTAAATTTGTGTGAGCCCGGTGATGCCACTACTTTCCCACCCCAAAATGTGTGAAAAAAGTGATTTTTCCAGCAAAAATTGAGGTTTGCAGGGGATTCTGGGTAAGGAAACGTTGGGGGATCCACGCAAGCCATACCTCCCTGGAAGCCCCCGGGTATCTAGTTTTCAGAAATGTATGGATTTGGTAGGTTTCCCTAGATGGCCGCCGTGCCCCGGGCCAAAAAGCCAAGAGACCCCCCTTGCAAAACCAGGTGGTTTTGCGACAGGCCATTTTGATGTCGCCTCACTGCGTTTTGGGCCCTTGCCTGCGGCGGGTACTTGGGCCTCCCACACAAGTGAGGCACCATTTTTACCGGGAGACCTGGGGGAACGCTGGGTGGTGGTAAATTTGTGTGAGCCCGGTGATGCCACTACTTTCCCACCCCAAAATGTGTGAAAAAAGTGATTTTTCCAGCAAAAATTGAGGTTTGCAGGGGATTCTGGGTAAGGAAACGTTGGGGGATCCACGCAAGCCATACCTCCCTGGAAGCCGCCGGGTGTCTAGTTTTCAGAAATGCGTGGGTTTGGTAGGTTTCCCTAGATGGCCGCCGAGCACCGGGCCAAAAACCCAAGTGACCCCCCTTGCAAAACCAGGTGGTTTTGCGACAGGCCATTTTGATGTCGCCTCACTGCGTTTTGGGCCCTTGCCTGCGGCGGGTACTTGGGCCTCCCACACAAGTGAGGCACCATTTTTACCGGGAGACCTGGGGGAACGCTGGGTGGTGGTAAATTTGTGTGAGCCCGGTGATGCCACTACTTTCCCACCCCAAAATGTGTGAAAAAAGTGATTTTTCCAGCAAAAATTGAGGTTTGCAGGGGATTCTGGGTAAGGAAACGTTGGGGGATCCACGCAAGCCATACCTCCCTGGAAGCCGCCGGGTGTCTAGTTTTCAGAAATGCGTGGGTTTGGTAGGTTTCCCTAGATGGCCGCCGAGCACCGGGCCAAAAACCCAAGTGACCCCCCTTGCAAAACCAGGTGGTTTTGCGACAGGCCATTTTGATGTCGCCTCACTGCGTTTTGGGCCCTTGCCTGCGGCGGGTACTTGGGCCTCCCACACAAGTGAGGCACCATTTTTACCGGGAGACCTGGGGGAACGCTGGGTGGTGGTAAATTTGTGTGAGCCCGGTGATGCCACTACTTTCCCACCCCAAAATGTGTGAAAAAAGTGATTTTTTCAGCAAAAATTGAGGTTTGCAGGGGATTCTGGGTAAGGAAACGTTGGGGGATCCACGCAAGCCATACCTCCCTGGAAGCCCCCGGGTATCTAGTTTTCAGAAATGTATGGATTTGGTAGGTTTCCCTAGATGGCCGCCGTGCCCCGGGCCAAAAAGCCAAGAGACCCCCCTTGCAAAACCAGGTGGTTTTGCGACAGGCCATTTTGATGTCGCCTCACTGCGTTTTGGGCCCTTGCCTGCGGCGGGTACTTGGGCCTCCCACACAAGTGAGGCACCATTTTTACCGGGAGACCTGGGGGAACGCTGGGTGGTGGTAAATTTGTGTGAGCCCGGTGATGCCACTACTTTCCCACCCCAAAATGTGTGAAAAAAGTGATTTTTCCAGCAAAAATTGAGGTTTGCAGGGGATTCTGGGTAAGGAAACGTTGGGGGATCCACGCAAGCCATACCTCCCTGGAAGCCGCCGGGTGTCTAGTTTTCAGAAATGCGTGGGTTTGGTAGGTTTCCCTAGATGGCCGCCGAGCACCGGGCCAAAAACCCAAGTGACCCCCCTTGCAAAACCAGGTGGTTTTGCGACAGGCCATTTTGATGTCGCCTCACTGCGTTTTGGGCCCTTGCCTGCGGCGGGTACTTGGGCCTCCCACACAAGTGAGGCACCATTTTTACCGGGAGACCTGGGGGAACGCTGGGTGGTGGTAAATTTGTGTGAGCCCGGTGATGCCACTACTTTCCCACCCCAAAATGTGTGAAAAAAGTGATTTTTCCAGCAAAAATTGAGGTTTGCAGGGGATTCTGGGTAAGGAAACGTTGGGGGATCCACGCAAGCCATACCTCCCTGGAAGCCGCCGGGTGTCTAGTTTTCAGAAATGCGTGGGTTTGGTAGGTTTCCCTAGATGGCCGCCGAGCACCGGGCCAAAAACCCAAGTGACCCCCCTTGCAAAACCAGGTGGTTTTGCGACAGGCCATTTTGATGTCGCCTCACTGCGTTTTGGGCCCTTGCCTGCGGCGGGTACTTGGGCCTCCCACACAAGTGAGGCACCATTTTTACCGGGAGACCTGGGGGAACGCTGGGTGGTGGTAAATTTGTGTGAGCCCGGTGATGCCACTACTTTCCCACCCCAAAATGTGTGAAAAAAGTGATTTTTTCAGCAAAAATTGAGGTTTGCAGGGGATTCTGGGTAAGGAAACGTTGGGGGATCCACGCAAGCCATACCTCCCTGGAAGCCCCCGGGTATCTAGTTTTCAGAAATGTATGGATTTGGTAGGTTTCCCTAGATGGCCGCCGTGCCCCGGGCCAAAAAGCCAAGAGACCCCCCTTGCAAAACCAGGTGGTTTTGCGACAGGCCATTTTGATGTCGCCTCACTGCGTTTTGGGCCCTTGCCTGCGGCGGGTACTTGGGCCTCCCACACAAGTGAGGCACCATTTTTACCGGGAGACCTGGGGGAACGCTGGGTGGTGGTAAATTTGTGTGAGCCCGGTGATGCCACTACTTTCCCACCCCAAAATGTGTGAAAAAAGTGATTTTTCCAGCAAAAATTGAGGTTTGCAGGGGATTCTGGGTAAGGAAACGTTGGGGGATCCACGCAAGCCATACCTCCCTGGAAGCCGCCGGGTGTCTAGTTTTCAGAAATGCGTGGGTTTGGTAGGTTTCCCTAGATGGCCGCCGAGCACCGGGCCAAAAACCCAAGTGACCCCCCTTGCAAAACCAGGTGGTTTTGCGACAGGCCATTTTGATGTCGCCTCACTGCGTTTTGGGCCCTTGCCTGCGGCGGGTACTTGGGCCTCCCACACAAGTGAGGCACCATTTTTACCGGGAGACCTGGGGGAACGCTGGGTGGTGGTAAATTTGTGTGAGCCCGGTGATGCCACTACTTTCCCACCCCAAAATGTGTGAAAAAAGTGATTTTTCCAGCAAAAATTGAGGTTTGCAGGGGATTCTGGGTAAGGAAACGTTGGGGGATCCACGCAAGCCATACCTCCCTGGAAGCCGCCGGGTGTCTAGTTTTCAGAAATGCGTGGGTTTGGTAGGTTTCCCTAGATGGCCGCCGAGCACCGGGCCAAAAACCCAAGTGACCCCCCTTGCAAAACCAGGTGGTTTTGCGACAGGCCATTTTGATGTCGCCTCACTGCGTTTTGGGCCCTTGCCTGCGGCGGGTACTTGGGCCTCCCACACAAGTGAGGCACCATTTTTACCGGGAGACCTGGGGGAACGCTGGGTGGTGGTAAATTTGTGTGAGCCCGGTGATGCCACTACTTTCCCACCCCAAAATGTGTGAAAAAAGTGATTTTTTCAGCAAAAATTGAGGTTTGCAGGGGATTCTGGGTAAGGAAACGTTCAATCAATCAATCAATCAGTGACACTTGTAAAGCGCGCTACATACCCGTAGGGTCTCAAGGCGCTGGGGGGGGGGGAGGGGGGGGGTGCCGCTACTGCTCGAACAGCCAGGTCTTCAGCTTCTTCCTGAAGGAGAGGTGGTCTTGGGTCAGGCGCAGGTCGGTAGGGAGGGAGTTCCAGGTCTTGGCGGCCAGGTAGGAGAAGGACCTTCCTCCTGTAGTCGCTCTTCGGATGCGGGGGACGGCGGCGAGGGCATGGTTGGCTGATCGGAGGTGGCGTTTGGGAGCGTGGAAGTTGACTCGGCTGTTGAGGTAGCTCGGGCCTTGGTCGTGTAGGGCTTTGTGTGCGTGGGTGAGGAGGCGGAAGGTGATTCTTTTGTTGACGGGGAGCCAGTGAAGGTCTCTCAGATGTCCGGAGATGTGGCTGGTTCGTGGGATGTCGAGGATGAGTCTGGCTGAGGCGTTCTGGATCCGCTGGAGTCTCTTCTGGAGCTTGGCGGTGGTACCGGCGTAGAGGGCGTTGCCGTAGTCCAGTCGGCTGGTGACGAGGGCCTGGGTGACGGTCTTCCTGGTCTCGGTGGGGATCCACCAGAAGATCTTCCGTAGCATGCGTAGGATGTTGAAGCACGCCGAGGAGACGTTGTTGACTTGCCTGGTCATGGAGAGGGAGGAGTCCAGGAGGAAGCCCAGGTTGCGTGCATGGTCTGTCGGTTTGGGTGCGGTGCCCAGGGCGGGAGGCCACCAGGAGTCGTCCCAGGCGGAGGGTGAGGAGCCCAGGATGAGGACCTCCGTCTTGTCCGAGTTCAGTTTCAGGCGGCTGGTCGTCATCCACTCGGCTACCTCTTTCATCCCTTCGTGCAGGTTGGATCTGGCGGCGGCGGGGTCGTTGGTCAGGGAGAGGATCAGTTGGGTGTCGTCGGCGTAGGAGATTATGCTGAGGTTGTGTTTGCGTACGATGGCCGCGAGGGGGCTCATGTAGACGTTGAAGAGGGTGGGGCTCAGAGATGATCCTTGAGGGACGCCGCAGGTGACTTCGGAGGCCTCTGACTTGTACGGTGGTAGGCGGACTCTCTGTGTTCTTCCGTCGAGGAAGGAGATGATCCAGTCCAGCGCCTTGTCCTGGATTCCGATGTTGCTGAGGCGCCGTACTAGGGTGCGGTGGCAGACCGTGTCGAATGCCGCAGAGAGGTCTAGGAGGATGAGGGCCGCTGTTTCTCCATTGTCCATCAGGGCTCGGATGTCATCGGTGGCGGCGATGAGGGCGGTCTCGGTGCTGTGATTGGCTCGGAAGCCGGACTGTGAGGGGTCGAGGGATCCGTTTGTCTCGAGGAAGGCGGCCATCTGCTTGTTGACGGTCTTCTCGATGACTTTGGCTGGAAACGGGAGGAGCGAGATGGGGCGGTAATTCTTGAGGTCGGTGGGGTCCGCTGTAGGTTTCTTTAGTAGGGCGCTGAGTTCGGCGTGCTTCCAGCTCTCAGGGAAGATGGTGGTGTCGAAGGAAGTGTTGATGATGTCTCGCAGGTGGGGTGCGATGACAGCGTCGGCCTTGTTGAAGACGTGGTGAGGGCAGGGGTCGGTCGGTGATCCGGAGTGGATGGAGTTCATCGTGCGGATGGTGTCTTCGGTGCTGATCGGGGTCCAGGCGTGGAGGGTGGTGGTGGGGGGTGGTTGTTCGGTCATGGTGTGCGTTGGTTGGTTGTTGAAGCTGTTATGTATGTCCGCGATCTTGTTGTGGAAGTATGAAGCGAGGGAGTTGCAGAGGTCTTGCGATGGGGTGATGTCGTTGTTTCCAGCGCTGGGGTTGGAAAGCTCTTTCACGATGTTGAAGAGTTCCTTGCAGTTGTGTGCGTTGTTGTCCAACCGGTCTTTGAATGCTGTTTTCTTGGCGGCGCGGATCAGCTGGTGGTGTTTCCGGGTGGCAAGTTTGAAGGAGGTCCTGTTGTCTGGTGTCGGTTCCCTTCTCCAGACTTTCTCGAGGGCTCGGCAGTTCTTCTTGGAGCTCTTGAGTTCGTCGGTGAACCATGGGGCCTTCTTGCTGCCGGGTCTGCTAGGCGGGGTCCTCAGTGGGGCGAGTTCGTCCGCGCAGTTGCTGATCCACTTCGTGAGGTTGTCGGCGGCTTGGCTGGGGTTCGCTGAGCTGGCAGGAGGGTGCTGGTTCAGGGAGGTGGCGAGCTGGTCTGCTGTGATCTTGTTCCAGCTTCTGCGGGCTGCCTGTTGCTGGTGTTGGTGGGTCGTCGTTCTCTTGAAGGTGAAGTGGACGCAGCTGTGGTCCGTCCATTGAAGCTCTGTGGCGTGGCTGAAGTCTATGTCTGTGCTGGATGAGAAGACTGCGTCGAGTGTGTGTCCGGCGAGGTGGGTGGGGGTGGACACCAGTTGCTTGAGTCCCAGGTTGGCGAGGTTGTCGAGCAGGGTGCTGGTGTTGCGGTCGTTGTTGTTCTCCAGATGGAAGTTGAGGTCTCCCAGGAGGATGTAGTCGGCGGAGGGGAGGGCATGCGGGCTGACGAAGTCGGCGATGTCCTCGCTGAATTGTGTGCGTGGTCCAGGGGGTCGGTAGATCAGGGTGCCTCTGAGGGTGGTGTTCGGGTTGGTGTGGATCTGGAAATGCAGGTGTTCGGCGCTGGTCAGGGTGTTGTCGGTGCTGGTCGTGAGACGGATGGTGTTCCTGTGGATGATGGCGATGCCTCCTCCCATCTGGTTGGCATTTCGGTCCGTTGGGGGATCCACGCAAGCCATACCTCCCTGGAAGCCCCCGGGTGTCTAGTTTTCAGAAATGTATGGATTTGGTAGGTTTCCCTAGATGGCCGCCGTGCCCTGGGCCAAAAAGCCAAGAGACCCCCCTTGCAAAACCAGGTGGTTTTGAGATAGGCAATTTTGATGTCACCTCACTATGTTTTGCGCCGTTTCCTGTCGCGGGCACTAGGCCGACCCACACAAGTGAGGTACCGTTTTTCTCGAAAGACTTTGGGAAACGCGGGGTGGGTGGAAATTTGTGGATCCTCGCAGATTCCGGAACTTTCCACGACAGAAATGTGGGGAAAATGTGTTTTTTTTGCCAATTTTTTAGGTTTGCAAGGGATTCTGGGTAACAGACCCTGGTGGGAGGCAGTCAAGTCACCCCATCCTGGATTCCCCTGGGTGTCTAGTTTTCAAAAATGTATAGGTTTGCTAGGTTTCCCCAGGTGCCCGCAGAGCTAGGGTTCAAAAACTACAGCTAGACATTTTTCCAAAAAAGGATCTTTTTTCACTGCGAAATTGAGGTGTGACCAGGTTGCGTTTTGCGCCGTTTCCTGTCGCGGGCACTAGGCCGACCCACACAAGTGAGGTACCGTTTTTCTCGTAAGACTTTGGGGAACGCGGGGTGGGTGGAAATTTGTGGATCCACGCAGATTCCGGAACTTTCCACGACAGAAATGTGGGGAAAATGTGTTTTTTTTGCCAATTTTTTAGGTTTGCAAGGGATTCTGGGTAACAGACCCTGGTGGGAGGCAGTCAAGTCACCCCATCCTAGATTCCCCTGTGTGTCTAGTTTTCAAAAATGTATAGGTTTGCTAGGTTTCCCCAGGTGCCCGCAGAGCTAGGGTTCAAAAACTAAAGCTAGTCATTTTTCCTAAAAAGGGTCATTTTTCACTGCGAAATTGAGGAGACCAGGTTGCGTTTTGCGCCGTTTCCTGTCGCGGGCACTAGGCCGATCCACACAAGTGAGGTACCGTTTTTCTCGTAAGACTTTGGGGAACGCGGGGTGGGTGGAAATTTGTGGATCCACGCAGATTCCGGAACTTTCCACGACAGAAATGTGTGGAAAATGTGGGTTTTTTCACAATTTTTTAGGTTTGCAAGGGATTCTGGGTAACAGACCCTGGTGGGAGGCAGTCAAGTCACCCCATCCTGGATTCCCCTGGGTGTCTAGTTTTCAAAAATGTATAGGTTTGCTAGGTTTCCCCAGGTGCCCGCAGAGCTAGGGTTCAAAAACTACAGCTAGTCATTTTTCCAAAAAGGGGTCATTTTTCACTGCGAAAATGAGGTGTGACCAGGTTGCGTTTTGCGCCGTTTCCTGTCACGGGCACTAGGCCGATCCACACAAGTGAGGTACCGTTTTTCTCGTAAGACTTTGGGGAACGCGGGGTGGGTGGAAATTTGTGGATCCACGCAGATTCCGGAACTTTCCACGACAGAAATGTGGGGAAAATGTGTTTTTTTTGCCAATTTTTTAGGTTTGCAAGGGATTCTGGGTAACAGACCCTGGTGGGAGGCAGTCAAGTCACCCCATCCTGGATTCCCCTGGGTGTCTAGTTTTCAAAAATGTATAGGTTTGCTAGGTTTCCCCAGGTGCCCGCAGAGCTAGGGTTCAAAAACTACAGCTAGTCATTTTTCCAAAAAAGGGTCATTTTTCACTGCGAAATTGAGGTGTGACCAGGTTGCGTTTTGTGCCGTTTCCTGTCGCGGGCACTAGGCCGATCCACACAAGTGAGGTACCGTTTTTCTCGTAAGACTTTGGGGAACGCGGGGTGGGTGGAAATTTGTGGATCCATGCAGATTCCGGAACTTTCCACGACAGAAATGTGTGGAAAATGTGGGTTTTTTCACAATTTTTTAGGTTTGCAAGGGATTCTGGGTAACAGACCCTGGTGGGAGGCAGTCAAGTCACCCCATCCTGGATTCCCCTGGGTGTCTAGTTTTCAAAAATGTATAGGTTTGCTAGGTTTCCCCAGGTGCCCGCAGAGCTAGGGTTCAAAAACTACAGCTAGTCATTTTTCCAAAAAAGGGTCATTTTTCACTGCGAAATTGAGGTGTGACCAGGTTGCGTTTTGCGCCGTTTCCTGTCGCGGGCAGTAGGCCGATACACACAAGTGAGGTACCGTTTTTCTCGTAAGACTTTGGGGAACGCGGGGTGGGTGGAAATTTGTGGATCCACGCAGATTCCGGAACTTTCCACGACAGAAATGTGGGGAAAATGTGTTTTTTTTGCCAATTTTTTAGGTTTGCAAGGGATTCTGGGTAACAGACCCTGGTGGGAGGCAGTCAAGTCACCCCATCCTGGATTCCCCTGGGTGTCTAGTTTTCAAAAATGTATAGGTTTGCTAGGTTTCCCCAGGTGCCCGCAGAGCTAGGGTTCAAAAACTACAGCTAGTCATTTTTCCAAAAAAGGGTCATTTTTCACTGCGAAAATGAGGTGTGACCAGGTTGCGTTTTGCGCCGTTTCCTGTCGCGGGCACTAGGCCGATCCACACAAGTGAGGTACCGTTTTTCTCGTAAGACTTTGGGGAACGCGGGGTGGGTGGAAATTTGTGGATCCACGCAGATTCCGGAACTTTCCACGACAGAAATGTGGGGAAAATGTGTTTTTTTTGCCAATTTTTTAGGTTTGCAAGGGATTCTGGGTAACAGACCCTGGTGGGAGGCAGTCAAGTCACCCCATCCTGGATTCCCCTGGGTGTCTAGTTTTCAAAAATGTATAGGTTTGCTAGGTTTCCCCAGGTGCCCGCAGAGCTAGGGTTCAAAAACTACAGCTAGTCATTTTTCCAAAAAAGGGTCATTTTTCACTGCGAAATTGAGGTGTGACCAGGTTGCGTTTTGCGCCGTTTCCTGTCGCGGGCACTAGGCCGATCCACTTAAGTGAGGTACCGTTTTTCTCGTAAGACTTTGGGGAACGCGGGGTGGGTGGAAATTTGTGGATCCATGCAGATTCCGGAACTTTCCACGACAGAAATGTGTGGAAAATGTGGGTTTTTTCACAATTTTTTAGGTTTGCAAGGGATTCTGGGTAACAGACCCTGGTGGGAGGCAGTCAAGTCACCCCATCCTGGATTCCCCTGGGTGTCTAGTTTTCAAAAATGTATAGGTTTGCTAGGTTTCCCCAGGTGCCCGCAGAGCTAGGGTTCAAAAACTACAGCTAGTCATTTTTCCAAAAAAGGGTCATTTTTCACTGCGAAATTGAGGTGTGACCAGGTTGCGTTTTGCGCCGTTTCCTGTCGCGGGCAGTAGGCCGATCCACACAAGTGAGGTACCGTTTTTCTCGTAAGACTTTGGGGAACGCGGGGTGGGTGGAAATTTGTGGATCCACGCAGATTCCGGAACTTTCCACGACAGAAATGTGGGGAAAATGTGTTTTTTTTGCCAATTTTTTAGGTTTGCAAGGGATTCTGGGTAACAGACCCTGGTGGGAGGCAGTCAAGTCACCCCATCCTGGATTCCCCTGGGTGTCTAGTTTTCAAAAATGTATAGGTTTGCTAGGTTTCCCCAGGTGCCCGCAGAGCTAGGGTTCAAAAACTACAGCTAGTCATTTTTCCAAAAAAGGGTCATTTTTCACTGCGAAATTGAGGTGTGACCAGGTTGCGTTTTGCGCCATTTCCTGTCGCGGGCACTAGGCCGATCCACACAAGTGAGGTACCGTTTTTCTCGTAATACTTTGGGGAACGCGGGGTGGGTGGAAATTTGTGGATCCACGCAGATTCCGGAACTTTCCACGACAGAAATGTGTGGAAAATGTGTTTTTTTTGCCAATTTTTTAGGTTTGCAAGGGATTCTGGGTAACAGACCCTGGTGGGAGGCAGTCAAGTCACCCCATCCTGGATTCCCCTGGGTGTCTAGTTTTCAAAAATGTATAGGTTTGCTAGGTTTCCCCAGGTGCCCGCAGAGCTAGGGTTCAAAAACTACAGCTAGTCATTTTTCCAAAAAAGGGTCATTTTTTACTGCGAAATTGAGGTGTGACCAGGTTGCGTTTTGCGCCGTTTCCTGTCGCGGGCACTAGGCCGATCCACACAAGTGAGGTACCGTTTTTCTCGTAAGACTTTGGGGAACGCGGGGTGGGTAGAAATTTGTGGATCCACGCAGATTCCCGAACTTTCCACGACAGAAATGTGGGGAAAATGTGTTTTTTTTTGCCAATTTTTTAGGTTTGCAAGGGATTCTGGGTAACAGACCCTGGTGGGAGGCAGTCAAGTCACCCCATCCTGGATTCCCCTGGGTGTCTAGTTTTCAAAAATGTATAGGTTTGCTAGGTTTCCCCAGGTGCCCGCAGAGCTAGGGTTCAAAAACTACAGCTAGTCATTTTTCCAAAAAAGGGTCATTTTTCACTGCGAAATTGAGGTGTGACCAGGTTGCGTTTTGCGCCGTTTCCTGTCGCGGGCACTAGGCCGACCCACACTAGTGAGGTACCGTTTTTCTCGTAAGACTTTGGGGAACGCGGGGTGGGTGGAAATTTGTGGATCCACGCAGATTCCGGAACTTTCCACGACAGAAATGTGGGGAAAATGTGGTTTTTTGCCAACTTTTTAGGTTTGCAAGGGATTCTGGGTAACAGACCCTGGTGGGAGGCAGTCAAGTCACCCCATCCTGGATTCCCCTGGGTGTCTAGTTTACAAAAATGTATAGGTTTGCTAGGTTTCCCCAGGTGCCCGCAGAGCTAGGGTTCAAAAACTATAGCTAGTCATTTTTCCAAAAAAGGGTCATTTTTCACTGCGAAATTGAGGTGTGACCAGGTTGCGTTTTGCGCCGTTTCCTGTCGCGGGCACTAGGCCGATCCACACAAGTGAGGTACCGTTTTTCTCGTAAGACTTTGGGGAACGCGGGGTGGGTGGAAATTTGTGGATCCACGCAGATTCCGGAACTTTCCACGACAGAAATGTGGGGAAAATGTGTTTTTTTTTGCCAATTTTTTAGGTTTGCAAGGGATTCTGGGTAACAGACCCTGGTGGGAGGCAGTCAAGTCACCCCATCCTGGATTCCCCTGGGTGTCTAGTTTTCAAAAATGTATAGGTTTGCTAGGTTTCCCCAGGTGCCCGCAGAGCTAGGGTTCAAAAACTACAGCTAGTCATTTTTCCAAAAAAGGGTCATTTTTCACTGCGAAATTGAGGTGTGACCAGGTTGCGTTTTGCGCCGTTTCCTGTCGCGGGCACTAGGCCGACCCACACAAGTGAGGTACCGTTTTTCTCGTAAGACTTTGGGGAACGCGGGGTGGGTGGAAATTTGTGGATCCACGCAGATTCCGGAACTTTCCACGACAGAAATGTGGGGAAAATGTGGTTTTTTGCCAATTTTTTAGGTTTGCAAGGGATTCTGGGTAACAGACCCTGGTGGGAGGCAGTCAAGTCACCCCATCCTGGATTCCCTTGGGTGTCTAGTTTTCAAAAATGTATAGGTTTGCTAGGTTTCCCCAGGTGCCCGCAGAGCTAGGGTTCAAAAACTATAGCTAGTCATTTTTCCAAAAAAGGGTCATTTTTCACTGCGAAATTGAGGTGTGACCAGGTTGCGTTTTGCGCCGTTTCCTGTCGCGGGAACTAGGCCGATCCACACAAGCGAGGTACCGTTTTTCTCGTAAGACTTTGGGGAACGCGGGGTGGGTGGAAATTTGTGGATCCACGCAGATTCCGGAACTTTCCACGACAGAAATGTGGGGAAAATGTGTTTTTTTTGCCAATTTTTTAGGTTTGCAAGGGATTCTGGGTAACAGACCCTGGTGGGAGGCAGTCAAGTCACCCCATCCTGGATTCCCCTGGGTGTCTAGTTTTCAAAAATGTATAGGTTTGCTAGGTTTCCCCAGGTGCCCGCAGAGCTAGGGTTCAAAAACTACAGCTAGTCATTTTTCCAAAAAAGGGTCATTTTTCACTGCGAAATTGAGGTGTGACCAGGTTGCGTTTTGCGCCGTTTCCTGTCGCGGGCACTAGGCCGATCCACACAAGTGAGGTACCGTTTTTCTCGTAAGACTTTGGGGAACGCGGGGTGGGTGGAAATTTGTGGATCCACGCAGATTCCGGAACTTTCCACGACAGAAATGTGTGGAAAATGTGTTTTTTTTGCCAATTTTTTAGGTTTGCAAGGGATTCTGGGTAACAGACCCTGGTGGGAGGCAGTCAAGTCACCCCATCCTGGATTCCCCTGGGTGTCTAGTTTTCAAAAATGTATAGGTTTGCTAGGTTTCCCCAGGTGCCCGCAGAGCTAGGGTTCAAAAACTACAGCTAGTCATTTTTCCAAAAAAGGGTCATTTTTCACTGCGAAATTGAGGTGTGACCAGGTTGCGTTTTGCGCCGTTTCCTGTCGCGGGCACTAGGCCGATCCACACAAGTGAGGTACCCTTTTTCTCGTAAGACTTTGGGGAACTCGGGGTGGGTGGAAATTTGTGGATCCACGCAGATTCCGGAACTTTCCACGACAGAAATGTGGGGAAAATGTGTTTTTTTTGTCAATTTTTTAGGTTTGCATGGGTTTCTGGGTAACAGACCCTGGTGGGAGGCAGTCAAGTCACCCCATCCTGGATTCCCCTGGGTGTCTAGTTTTCAAAAATTTATAGGTTTGCTAGGTTTCCCCAGGTGCCCGCAGAGCTAGGGTTCAAAAACTACAGCTAGTCATTTTTCCAAAAAAGGGTCATTTTTCACTGCGAAATTGAGGTGTGACCAGGTTGCGTTTTGCGCCGTTTCCTGTCGCGGGCACTAGGCCGATCCACACAAGTGAGGTACCGTTTTTCTCGTAAGACTTTGGGGAACGCGGGGTGGGTGGAAATTTGTGGCTCCACGCAGATTCCGGAACTTTCCACAACAGAAATGTGGGGAAAATGTGTTTTTTTTGCCAATTTTTTAGATTTGCAAGGGATTCTGGGTAACAGACCCTGGTGGGAGGCAGTCAAGTCACCCCATCCTGGATTCCCCTGGGTGTCTAGTTTTCAAAAATGTATAGGTTTGCTAGGTTTCCCCAGGTGCCCGCAGAGCTAGGGTTCAAAAACTACAGCTAGTCATTTTTCCAAAAAAGGGTCATTTTTCACTGCGAAATTGAGGTGTGACCAGGTTGCGTTTTGCGCCGTTTCCTGTCACGGGCACTAGGCCGACCCACACAAGTGAGGTACCGTTTTTCTCGAAAGACTTTGGGGAACGCGGGGTGGGTGGAAATTTGTGGATCCACGCAGATTCCGGAACTTTCCACGACAGAAATGTGGAGAAAATGTGGTTTTTTTGCCAATTTTTTAGGTTTGCAAGGGTTTCTGGGTAACAGACCCTGGTGGGAGGCAGTCAAGTCACCCCATCCTGGATTCCCCTGGGTGTCTAGTTTTCAAAAATGTATAGGTTGCCTAGGTTTCCCAAGGTGCCCGCACAGCTAGGGTTCAAAAACTACAGCTAGTCATTTTTCCAAAAAAGGGTCATTTTTCACTGCGAAATTGAGGTGTGACCAGGTTGTGTTTTGCGCCGTTTCCTGTCGCGGGCACTAGGCCGATCCACACAAGTGAGGTACCGTTTTTCTCGTAAGACTTTGGGGAACGCGGGGTGAGTGGAAATCTGTGGATCCACGCAGATTCCGGAACTTTCCACGACAGAAATGTGTGGAAAATGTGGGTTTTTTCACAATTTTTTAGGTTTGCAAGGGATTCTGGGTAACAGACCCTGGTGGGAGGCAGTCAAGTCACCCCATCCTGGATTCCCCTGGTTGTCTACTTTTCAAAAATGTATAGGTTTGCTAGGTTTCCCAAGGTGCCCGCAGAGCTAGGGTTCAAAAACTAGAGCTAGGCACTTTGCAAAAAAAGGGTAATTTTGCATTGTGAAAATGTGGTGTGACCACGTTGCGTTTTGCGCCGTTTCCTGTCGTGGGCACTATGCCTACCCACACAAGTGAGGTACCATTTTTATCGGGAGACTTAGGGTAATTCAGATTTGTAAAGGAACTGTTATTATCTATTGACTTTCCATGCATTTCTGCTTTCCAAATGAAAGATATTGTGTAAAAAAGAAGTCATTCTAAAAAATGACTGATAATTCTCATGCTAGTATGAGTATTCCCAATTTCAGAAATGTGCAAATATCTACTGTTTCTAAACTCTATATTTTGTTCCCAAATCAGAAATACATAGGTGTCTTTCATACCGATTTTTCCATGTACACTTTTTTACAGAATAATTACTATATACCAGGTACATAATAAAAAACCATTGCAAGTTACTACTCAGTTTTTGGCTCTGGGTTCGTCGAGTTCTTGGTGAACCTACAAGTCCTATATATCCCCACAACCAGTAATGTCCAGCGGATGCAACGGTATATTGCTTTCAAAGAGCTGTCATAATTAGAAGAAGTTACAGGTGAAAACGTTGACACAAAAGGCTGTTTTTTTCAACTGAATTTCAATTTATCCTACATTTAACTGTTTGTTTCTATAAAAAAACCTTGATGGATCTACACAAATGACCCCTTGCTGAATTCAGAATGTTGTCTTCTTTTCGAAAATGTATAGCTTTCCAGGATCCACTATTGCTTTTGTACCCATTTCAGCCACTAACTGGAAGGAGGTCAAAAGCACAAAAAATTGCAAAAATAGGCTATGTCCCAGAAAAATGCCAAAACTGTGTAAAAAATGTTGGATTTCTATCAAAAGTCAAGTATCCCCGAAAAGCTGGGAAAATGGTAATTTCAACCCCACAAACCCTTTTTTGATAACATTTGCAGGGAAAAACCCAGATGCTTTCATTTGCAGCACGTTTTTCCAATTTTTCCAAAAAAAACCAAAATTTTGCTGTATTTTGGCTCTTTTCTGTGACCCCTCCAGGGGAATCCACAAACCCTGGGTACCTTTAGAATCCCCATGATGTTGGAAGAAAAGGACGCAAATTTGGCGTGGCTACCTAATGCGGTCAAAAAGTTACAGGGGCCTAAGCGCGCACTACCCCAAATAGCCAAAAAAAGGCCTGGCACAGGAGGAGGAAAAGGCCTGGCAGCGAAGGGGTTAAATAAATAAGGAATTTTTAAAAGTTCTGTCAGGCCAAATATATCGAAGTCAACCTTGTCCCAAACGATATCATCAGGTATAGGAACTGCTGTAATGTTCACCGATGACAAGTCTCTTTGTTCTCGATGAGATGATTGGTGTAGTTTTGAAAGTAAATTCACCTTTTGGGCTGCAGAGCTTTGTCGAAGGTATTTTCCATTAACGAGCAAGCTAAAACCTATTACTAAGCCTAACCAGAAAAGAAAGAAAAGTATCCCGGTGATTACCCATATTTCTACCCAAGGTGACACCAGGTAAGTCTTTTTAAGAAAGTTCAGAAAGTCTTTAACTTGCTGCATGCATGATTTTTCATCTGGCATCGTTACAGGTTCACTTGGATCCAAGAAAACATATCAAAGTTTATGAAGTAGCCAGAAGCAGTTCGATCAATTGTTGGTATTGCATCAGGATTTGTTGAAATCGTAGTTTGCTCTTGATGAGGCATGTTGAAGTAGACATCTGTATTTGGTCGAATAGATATTTGTTTTTCATTTTAATTCTGAATATTAACTTCAGGTTCAAGAGGAATGAGTTCCATAGCATTGTTGTATAATCCATTATTCCATACAGGAGACTCTTTGAACGTGATGAGTCTTTCCGTTTGAACTTCTTGAATTGCAGCGAGAGGAGGGCGTCTGCTACTTTGGAGTCCATGTGGCCTACTACTCAGTATCAGCCACATAGTGTGGTTTGATTAGGTCGATTGAGACAAATCTTTTCTCCTTTTTTCTGGCAAGAGGCGGTAGAAGTACAGTTCTTGTTCCTTCAACTGCTAGGACCTGTACAGGCTTTCTGTAGGATGGCCCAAATTCTTTCTTGTCTGCTATTTTCTCTCTGACCAGATCCCCGACTTTTGGGATCCAGCCAGTTCTTGCTGTGACTGATTTGACTTCCCCAGCTGTGGTCTGCTTCAGGTGGACATTACTTTGTTTTGTCCTGGATTCATTTCGATACTGTAAAACAGCCAAACAAACATGGATGTCAAAAGGCTTTTCATATGCCAATGCGCCTTCACAATTAAGATCAGGTACCCACATTCTTGTCCCAAATAGGACCTCATATGGAGTTACCCCCCCAGCGAACTTCTTGGCATGTTGTTCAAAGCTCACTGCACTCCATGCAGATGTTTTACCCAACTTTCACCCGTGCCTTATACTCTAGCTGTTAAAGGCTGCTTTAAGTCCCGGTTTTCTCTCTCCACGACTGAATTTTCCTCGGGATGATACGGAGAGGAGTACTGAAATGCTACACCCAAACCTCGCATGGCCTTTTTGTAAGCCCAGGAGCTAAACGCTGGTCAGAATATAATGTGCCAATTGCGTATGTCCCTATAAAGACTCCCAAATCTTTTATAATAGTTCCTGTGTCAGCCGAGCGCTGGGGCCACACCCATAGGAATCTTGAGCAGGAATCCACTGCAACCATGATATACCTGTAAGCCCCATCTCTTTTTAGGGGACCACAGTGGTACAACTAAATACACGCTAGTGGTTTGTCAGATGTTATTAATGGTGTCTGTGCTGGACGTGTTACAGTGGAACCTTTCAATTGCTGGCAGATGTCGCATTTCAAGACATAGTCTTCAGTCTGCTTCATTAACCCAGGCCCCCAATAGCGCTGTTTCAACAAAAAACAGTCGCCGTAACTCCTGCTTGTGCAGAACCTATCCCTTCATGTCCTGCTAGAATTAAATCTAACCTACGATCCATGTTTGGAACAACTCTATCTCCCACTCCAGGAATCTGAGTAAATGGAATATTATTGGCATATAACTTGTAGGAGTAATTGAGTGGAAACTTTCTTGGTAATGCTTTGCTGTTTTTGCGTGAAGCAATGACAGCCACCATAATCTCTCTGTCGTTTTTGAACAAGTGATTGCAGCTACGGAAGCTGTCCGATCAGCCCCCTTTGCGGCTTCATCAGCCAATAAATTCCCTTGAAGTGGACGCCATAAGCTGATGACTCAGTGTATGTATCAAGTGAGCCTTGGGTAGTCCAGAATTTTACTCCACTACCTGTTCCCATAGCATTTTATGCTTAATGGTGCCACCTTTTGCATCTTTGAACCTGTTTTGAACCCAGTGCTGCAAATATTTGTTATATTACTTCACACAGTAAAAGGAATTGTACACAATTAGTGTGGGAAATTCTCAATCTGTATTTACCAGTGCCAGTGTCAAGGCTTTTAACTCTGCCAGCTGTGCCATGCATTCTCCTAGAGATTGCGTTTTCGTGCAACTTGCATGGAACTTTCCATCCCACATGCGACCTTTAACGATTGCACATGCCGCACTATATTGTTGCTTACTTCCTATGGCCGGTTGAGCAGATCCGTCAGTGTAAATTATATATTCATACTGATCTAGAGACATTATTTTATTCGGTAGAGGATATTCTTGTTTGTATTGCAGAAATGCTTGCGTCTTTAGTTTTGGGTCGTACCTGTATCCTACGTCTGTTGCAGTGAGAGAATTAGCCCATTGTATCTATCTCGGATGTAAGGCTTTAGCGTTAGGAATGCTCGCCTTTATTGCAGCCTCTAAGGCTGGAACTGGAGTCACTACTATTATTTGTTTCCTCTGAGCCACTGCTCTTTCTCTCACTACAGCAGTCTGTACTACTGTTAGAATCTTTTCTGTGGATGTGAAGCGCATCTCAGCATTTATTTATATATGTGATTTGTATGCAATTGGTACTGTTTCGCCTTCATTATATGTTATATAGGTGTACCCAGATTGAACCGCAACTATATGGATCACCAGGTTGCGTACATTTAAGCGTGTCTGTAAATGTTTGGAAGCTATCATGTCAGCTTGTAAGGAACAAAGTGTATCTGTATGTTCCTGTGTCTATTGTCTAACTGAAAAATCAGGTTTTACTAAATCATAAAAAGGTTTAACTCTTTCTGCGTAATCCAAAATGTATGTTCTACCAAAATTTAGGAATCCCAGGATTGATTGTAAATTTTTTAATGATTTTGGCGGTTGTAGCAGCACACATTTTTCCCAAAAATTGGCTGCCAGGCTTTTCCTTTCACTTGAAAGCTCATATCCTAAAAACAGGACACTGAGGTGGGCAATATTTGATTTTTTAAACTTGAATTTGTAGCCCTCAGATGCAAATCCTAAAATTATGGTATTCACTCTGTTCAAGTGTTCCTCTAGGTCATTGTCAGTTAGTTAAATATCATCCACATAGGACAATGACTCTTCATCCAAATTTTGAAGTAACTCAGTTACTCTGGCCGAAAACAGCCCCGGGCTGTTCTTATACCCTTGGGGGAGTCGACAAAATTGTGTTTAAAACCCTAGCGCTGAGAATGCTGCTAGATACCTGCTTTCCGGCTCTATATTTTGGCAGAAAAATCCATTTGAAATATCAAGTGTTGTTTTATATTTTTTACGCACAATGTTATTCATTAATATGGCACTGTGTGCATTTTGGACCGCAAATGTGCAAGTGTTTGAATGTCTATAATCTAAAACTAAACTATATGAATTGTCAGGTTTCATGACTGTAAACAATGGATTGTTCATTGATGAGGTGGAATTTTCGATCACCCCTTGGTATTCAAGTTGATCTAAGATCTTCCTGACCTGTTTTTTAGCTTCTTGCTTTATTGGATACTGCCTCTGTGCAGTTGGAGTATTTTTTAAAGGAATTATGTGGTGGTTTGAATCCTCATCCCATCCCACATGGTTCTTGTATAATGATGGAGCCTGTGCTACCGCCCACTCCTGCGCATATGTGTGTTGTAAGTGCCTAGGAATATGGTCTGAGAATGCCGGTAAAATTACCGTTTCCCCTTTAGGGCAATCCATGGCGAATTCTGGCGGCCAATTTTGTTCAGCTAACAAAATGTCATAGCCAAACGTCAGGTTCTCCCAAAAGAGACCTCTAACTGTTCTACATTTGTCCCCCTCCATTTGGAGTGTTATTTCATAAAACTTATGTGGGACACTTACCCTAGTATCAGGTGTTTCTACAGTGATATAATCATTCCAGTCTGCTGTCACCAGAAATTCCATCAGGTTCTGGTGAGCTATTGTTATTTCTGCCACACTGTCTAGCATCGTCAGAGCCCATTCCCCATTCAGTAGTCGAGTCCTCAGAATTCTGGGCAGGTCTGATCTATAGACCTGCAACCTTCTTCATTTTGAACTGTGGCTTTTGCTTTGGTTTGTCTTCTTTTTTAGAAGTGTAATCCTGAGTGTGCTGCTTGTCTCTGGACTTTGTACGCTCTTCTTGTCTGTCTGACTGTCCTTCCCTCTTGGAGTTTTTCGATGAACCCTGAAAGGAACAAGAAGAACGTGTATCAGTATCCTGATATCTGTCAGGTTTCCTAATATTATTCCTATTCCTAAGGTTATACCTCTTTTCGGAGGGCTCCTGTGGAGGAGATATACCTTGGGATTGAGATCTGTTTCCTTTAAATTGTTGTTGTTTTTTACTGTCCCACTTCTTTTTTGTTGAAGCAGGTGTCTGCTTGGAAGTGCCCTTTTCAGGACTGCCCAATCAGTTGTGGTTTTAAAGCTTTCCCACCCAGACTGTCTCTGCCTAATTCTGCATACACAGATTATTTTTGGTAGTTTGTGTTCCTGTTCTAGGGGACTGAACTCTCTTAGGCTTTGGCGGATAGCCACTGAAGCGGCTTCCTCTTTCATATTAGCTAGTATTATGGCTGATACCTGGGCATAGTTACCTAGTAACTTCATCCCTAAGTTCAGAGCAGGCTCTGCTCCGTACTCATTTTGTATTTGTCTCAATACATCTGGTATCACTGCTAATGAAGGACTACCATGAGCCCTGGTATAAATGGCAGCAAAGACTGTAGCCCAAGTTGTACAATCCTCTACTTGTGGTGCTATCCTCATGGGCAAGCAGATTGTTAGCATTCTGTGTTTTTCATATGGGATAGTATTCAGGAATACTGCCTCTAGCTGTGTTATTTTCTGAGCTACCCAGAATGGCATTTGTTCACGTTTTGTGGGCATTTTGCCCATTACCCCATGTTATGTCTGTGGTGTGATTTTAGTTGATGTACCCTGAGTTTGAGCTCCATTTGTTGCAACTATTGCTGGTTGGACTGGGCATGCTCACCATACTTAGGGCTTCATTACAAGAAATACAAAAAAGTGATGGATGAAATGCTTTAATTACATTCAGCCCCCGGTACTTATCTGGAGCTGCGTTCCAGTCCATCATGTTTTTGACCACCGTGCCACCCCAAACTAGACCTAGCCATATGCAAATCAGCCTTGGCCCTACTCCCGTGGGATCTGTCCAGCCTGAACTGCCAAGAAGAGTCCTCTCCTAACCAGAACACAAACATCCCAAGATCAGTTTTGCCCTATTTGGGCCTCTTCAGTTGGGTGAAGCTTCGTTCCAATGCCACTTCTGATCAGCCTATTTGGGCCTCTTCTCTCTGTGCAGGTCGGGTACAAAGGCACAGTGAGCACATGTAACCTATATCTAGACATACCCACCACACTTAGGTCATCACAATGAAGAATTGAAAAAAAATGATGGAAAGAATGCTTTCATTAATCTCAGCAACTGATAAATTACTTACTTACTTGGGACTGCATCCCAATCCATCATTATTTTGCCCACCATGCCACCTCAGAGTACACCCGCCCATGTGCAAATTAGCTTTAGTCCTGCTCACATAGGAGCCGTTCAGCCCGAACTGCCAAGCCAAGTCCTCACTAAGCGATAACACAAGCAACCCAAGACCAATTTAAACTGATTCCTGCCAGTCTGGGACTTTTAGTTCAGAAAATTGCAAATCACACCAGATTATACCTACTCACACCTGGTTTGTTGCACTGCTTAAAATCTATATGTTAATTGCTCCCAGGCCTGTCTTAAATTGCACTGGAGGAGCAAACATGCATTGTAAAATCCTGCCCTCTCTTATTTATGCTTCTTTGCTACATTTGTTATGCTGCAGGTCAGGTTGTAGTTGCAGGTGAGAACTATTGTATGCCGACAAGTAGCAGTGGCAAGAGGCATCGGTATTTTGCAGCTGGCCTTGCAAGTACCCGATTTGCCCTCCTATGTTTTGAAAACATCAGGAAGTAGAAGGCCCTGGCCTGTGCTCTCACTCACTCTTTGACTCTGATGGATTTTTGGGCTCTCTCTTTCTGTGGAGGGGTCACAGAGGAGAGAGGAAGGAAGCAGTTGTCTAACTGTGTCAAGAGAAGTTAGTGCTTTGATACAAGCTTGTAGTAAATTATTGCAAACTAGTATTGACAAAGTGTACATTGCATTATCAGAATTCGCCTCTAACAAAAACATTCCTTTACATTTTGTATGGAGAAAACAGTCAGCCACATAATAAACAAAATGACTCATTTTAACTGCGCTACTTTAAGATATGAAAGATTTGCCTCGGAGAAAATGACATAAAACTTCACACATTTATAATAAATATTCAAGTTCTATTCATAAACGTAATTGTGAGAAATTGGGTTCTATAGCCAAGTCCAACAGTGAACAAATATATGAGCTACCAGATTTTAATGACAAAAATATAGGAATTAACAACGCTAACTGCCTAGGCGATAAAAATTCCAGTGATAGCAGCATTTTGGGAGGTTATCGCTGGTAATGCAGCGATAAAACTACAAGGATAGGGATATCCTTGTTGATAGCCCATGGTGGATTTAGCCATGTAATCCACCTCCCGTTGGATTAAGTCTGAAAATTAGCAGACATAAAAAAGCAGTGTTAACCGTGGTTAGCGCTGCTTTTTTTGTCTCTAACAGGGTTAGCGTGAAGCTTGATAATAGGAGAAATGTCGCTTAGCGACTTTTCTCCTATTATTTTGCTCTGGAATGCTCACTTTGCATCTCATAAGAGATGCAAAGGGAAGCGTAGTGAAAAGGGGTGCTAACATGCAATTTTGCATGTTAGCACCCTGTTGTTGATAAGTCGATATTTTTATCTCCGCTTGTTTGGCTTTTAAAGCCCTTGTTAATATGCCCCCTATTAGTCATTTTCAGGAAATCTAACGCAAAAATTAGAGGGAATTGCTAGTATAGGTAGATACAAACATGTTAAAAGTTAGTAAAGTGAAAACGTCAAGGGACTGTTCCAAAAAATAACCTCCATTGTATTCACTCTCTCCATCACCACATGTGACTTTGTCAGTGACATGATGAAAAAAGTCTTGTCCAGTAGGCCACATCTTCAAACACTCTTGAAAAAGACAATAGTCCTTGCTTTCAGATAAAAGTAGGACTTCATTGATTTACTGCATGTGTGTGTTTCTCGATGGGTGAAAAAATGAATGAAACAATGATTCAGTGTTCGGAGGAAAGGATAAATAAGTGGAGGCACTGGAACATAGATAGATGAATGTGTGTGTGATCTGGTGCAAGCTTAGAAGAGCGATGCTTTCCAGGGGTCTTCCACATGTAAATTAGAGATTTGCTTTTTGCTATCAATTTCAATAATATCAAAGTGATGGTTAAGGGACCACCGTATACCCCCAAACGTCCAAATAGAAGATGAAATCCTTAAGCAAGTTATCTTGTTTGATTTTCTTGGAATCTATCTTCTGCTTCGGGTTCATGTTATCCCCAGACTGAAAAGAGTAAAATTGCCTTGTCAAGATTGGTGGGAGTAATTTTAAACAAAGTTTGAAAAATGAAAATAAATCTGTAATTTCCTGACAAATTTTCACGAGAAATGATGCAACTTTTGTAATAACAGATACTTGTCGAAGTCATGGGGAGTTAGACCTATTTTATTCGGGGATTTGACACGATGTTACTGCATGGTTAGACTAGAGTTACGTGGCTGCTGCATTCGTCTAATATTAGATTGCAGGGAAAAATAATGATGTTCTGGATAAATTATATCATCATTTTCCAAATATTTTATTGGTGCTTTCTTTTACCGGCTTCTTATACCTTTTTGCTCTAATTTTATATTGCATTTACAATGGTGTGTATGCTAATAATAGTTAACTGAGCTGAACAATAAAATGCAAACAAACTAACATTCTTCTACGAGCTGGGATGGGACATTACCTCATCCTGTCCCAGGTTCAATCTGGGACATGTCAATCATGACCTCAGCTCATCGCACCCAGGGGCAGATTTACTAACTTTTTATGCAAAGTAGAGCAGCAATCAAAGATGTTGTGCTATGTTACATGACATGGAGAGAGCAGAACAGAACAGTCTCTATCTGCTAAGATTTCATCTCTCCGTGTCCTGGCACACTTCACACACACACACATCCTTGCACCATAGTTTAAATGTGAATGTGTGATGTGAAGTATAGGTTTGCTACTGAAGGGGAACACTTCCTGTACAACTACATTCTTTTGACATTATTTAGCACTTTTCTCAAATTGTAGGTGTGCTGTAAAGTGCAGCACACATGCAGAGGTTGTAAGGTTTGGAGAAACACAAACGTGTCTCTAAGTTAACACCAACTTCACTGAGGTGTTAGCGTTTGGCACAATGCCCTGTCTACCAATGGTATATCAAAACCACGTGTGGCTGCATGGACTGCCATGTGCCACCCATGGTACGCCCCTTGACACATAGTAAAACAAGGAAAGCTTTACTTTGGGAATTATTTCCAATGTAAAACTACACTGCAAGGTAAATCACAGTTCAACACATTGTTCTGGTTGATAACTATGAAGCATACTACTTCTTTACATGATGCTTCATTGGGACCCTTACACATAAACCTAACTATCTGTATTGTTACATATATGACATTTACCATTAACCACTTTTGTTCAGTTAATACTATTACTCAGCAACACCGTTTAATTGTTATCGTGATGGAAAGTGGCTTATTGCTAAGGACTTTAACATTTCTGCAGAGTCACCTTAGCTGTGGATCTGACATGTCCTATGGGAAACACTTCCAGTGTTTATCGTGTCATTTACAGAAATGCCCAGCTTAATACACATAAAGGGCTCTATTTATGAGAAACTAACGCTGCACGTGCCGCAAGTAATTTTACTGCACTGTGCTGCGTTAGTTTCGAAGCACAGGGAGGCTACATATTCACAACAATGAGTCACATCTCTGTGCTTTTCCCTGCGCTGGCGCACAAACGGCTGTCATGCGCCGTTGAAGGCACCCTTGCACCATAGTGCAAGGAGACCTGTGTCGTGTGGAGATTGTTTTTGTGCAGGAAAGGGCATCTTCCTGCAAAAAAACAATCAATTGAGGTGATTTCCTCTTCCAATGCGTGCTGTAGAATGCATGAGCATTTGAAAGAGGAAAAAAACAAGGAGAATTGAAAAACTTGTTTATCGTTGCTCCTTGCTATGACACCCCTGGGGTGGCGTAGAATTCCTATGCATTTCCTGGTTTACGATTGCTCGTAAATCTGGAAATGCATCAGTAGACATGGGTGTTGCGTGGGAACACCCACAGCAACACCCATATCATGCCTCTAGCATGCAAAGTGTTGCGCAAAAAGGGGCCATATTTACAAACACATGTAAAGCCACGCACGGTGGCATTATGTGTGCTTGTAAATATCATGTAGCAGGTCGTGCCGCCAGTGCGTCATGCAACGTGATGCACCAGTGGCGCAAGGGGCTTATTAATAAGCCCCTTAATGTTAAGAGCTAAGATTTTTAGGCAGTTTAAGTTTAGGCATTGCGGGGCTTATTTACAAGCCCTTTGCGCTGCCCGTACGTGACTTTTTCTCAAATTAAAAATGAAGGCGCAACGGGCTTGTTAATAAGTCCCTACATTTGCCAACATGTCGTGTATGTTGACACACTGACATTTCGTTGATATTCTGAAATATTGCTGGGTTCTTTTCTTCTTCCATCCTGCAAAAATATTGAAACTGGAATATTGACTACCATTATATCCTCAAGGTAAGTATAGATTTGCAATTCCTAACTCCACGCCTAAGGATCATGAACACATGTATATTATCATAGCATGTGGATTTAAGAATAATTTAACTATACATACATATATAAACTGGCCTTAAAGGCATAGTGAGTATTCTTGATGCAACATGTTTGTAGGATAAAATATGTATATTATCAAGGTACGTAGATGTGGAATTAAGAATAGCAAATCATTAACTATCTATATGTATATACCGTCATGACAAAGTGGTAGTCAATATTCTGGATAGGATTTGATTTTAGCTCAAAATAAAAGAAATGAATATGCTGACATACAAACCCTTTCATTATCAGTAAGAATTGCTATTCAGTATTTTCCAAACTCTGTAGTTTGGTCGTTTTGGATAGTGTTCATTGCCAGTCCTTCTGTGGCAGCTCACCATCTGAGCACTGAGAATTGTTCCCTCAGAATTACACTCCATAATTAGAGGGTGCTGTCCCATCTGATGATCTATTCCTCTCTGTGAAATTAAACATAAACACTGCAAGCCACTGCTAGATTCCTTCTGGTGCAATCCTGTTGAGGTCAAAGACCGGTGCTCAGAGTCCAACTAAATGTCTACCAGAAGTGTCAACATTTTTAGTCAAATCTCTGTGATTCGTATACGTATGCTTTTGGGGCATTCACAAAAATATAAACGTTACTTATTTAATGTAAATGTTAATAAAAATTGTAGTTCAAATTAGTGTTATAATAAAATATTTTTGATAATTTTATAATTCAATAAAATGTTATAACATGTAGTATTAATTGTGACATTTGCATTTTTAGAATATAATAGTCAAGGTAAAAAGTTTTATTTTGAATTGGATTTAATACATTTGCATTTTTAAGTATTTCACACCTTCCCCAAGTTTGTTCAGATTGGAGCGGGAATAGTAAATTCCACCCCTTTAGTGTACTACACCTTTCCTGAGTTGGTATATATTGGAGTGGGAATAGTAGATTACACCCTTTTAATGTCCCACACCTTCCCCGAATTGATTTAGATTGGAGTGGGAATAGTAAATGCCACCCCTTTAGCTGTCAACACCTTCCTCAAGTTGGTATAGATTGGAGTTGGAATGCTAAATGTCACCCCTTGGCAAAAAGGCAGGTTTTGGGGTGAAATCATGTGCCCTGGAGACATGTTCACAGGGACGCCTAATTGTGCCCCCATGCCATCTGCATGGTTGTGCCCACTGTTTCTTCTGCAGATCGTGCTGCAGGGAAACAGTGAACCTGACCGCTCAGATGCTTTGCAGCATGGCTAGCATTGGCTGAGGCTCTTTCAAAGAGCTGCATCATGACACCACCATGACTGTGCCACCCAAAAGCCAGCAGCCCCAAAATTCTCTTGTAAAACGGTGGTCGGGAGGTTGCCAGTTTGGCAGCGTTCCCCCCACTGCCGCAGCTGCGGGATAGCAGTCCGACAGCCAATGTCGTAATCTGGGTCTATATTTTGAACTTTTATTTAATTTATACTTAATCATTTTTAGAAATTTGTTTAAAACATTGTTTGACATGTTTAAATTTTTTTATAATTTTGTACTTTTTAAAATATTGGCCACCACCGCATCAACAGGAGGACCACCAAGCCCATCGTGTACCCTCCCTCCAGACACTGAGTTGAACCCAGGGTGGACGGACGGTGCTGCAGTGATCACACAACAATGGCTGTGTTAGCCTCATTGGAGAGCCTTCACAGGAGACCACAACCGTGACAGCGCCTGCAGCACGTTTCTGTACGATGTGGCATGCATGCCACACTGTACAGGAACGGGGGGGGGCAATTCCAGGGGAGCACAGCATGTGCCCCCCAATGCACTCCCAGCCCCAGAAGCAGCAGCCTTAGTTGTCTCTCTCCCACCCTTTTCATTGCGGGCTCACCGCCATGAAATGGACAGTGGAAAGCCAACTAGGAATATACTAGGTGGTGCCGCATTGTCACTGCCAGTATATCCCCTTCTGCTGCGTGACTGCCACAGGATCCTGGATCCTGTCAGGTGTGGCGGTACTTCCATACTCCTGCCACAGTCCTGCCACACTCAGAATACTGCAGGCAGACCCGCAGTGGTGGTGGTGGTCGGACTGTAATAAGACCCTAAGTATTGTTACTATATTTCCCATTTATTTCTATTTGGAGATTGTTCTTTTTAGTTTCATTTGGTAGCCATTTGATTTTACTACTAGCTTCTATTTTGCAGTCTATTGGTGTTAGGTGCTGCTAGAGTTAGGTGCTGTTGTTCCTCGGAACAGCAAAGTCCTTACTTAGGGATTTTTTTAAAGAGTTTTGAGAGCTGGTGGGATATATGATGGATGTTTATAAGTTGGGTTCATTAAGAGTTTTTGGTATGGTTAGATATGTTTAGGTCGAGCATCAGCATGCATGCGCTGTCTGCAAGACCTGCTGTAGTCACTCATACTGAGTGTAATCCTGCCTGCTATTGGTTTACTCATGCGTCACTTTCATTTACTGGTTCGTTAAAAGTTCGTGTTTCTGATACAGTTTTTAGTCCAGGAGCAACTTTTGTAATAACAGATACTTGGGGGGGACTATTTATTTATTAACATGGCACCCACTTCACTCGCAGCCATCCAATACCTTTTATGTACACAAGAGCCGACTACTTTTTTAATAATATTGTGCCCGCTTCACTCGCAGCCACGCAAAAACTTTTTTATGTCCACGGGCACAGCGCTTTGTTTCAGCACAGCACCAGCTTTTATGCAATCTGTCGCAGTCCACCTTAAAAAAAGCAGCCAATCAGACTGTGCACATTTTAAAAGCTGGGTGGGAGGGAGCCCCAAGGACCAAGCATCTGTCCGCACTGCCACTGCAGCTACTGTTATGACTCCTTCCAGGGTCTTGGTTTGCAGACCTCTCATCCCCTCACAAAAGTGAACTAATGAGTTGTGAGCTGAAGAATAGAATGGCATGGGGGCATATTTCCGTACAGCTAAAGTAACAAAAATATGTTCTGCGGAGCAGCGAGCCCAGGTCCGGTATTCTTATGCACATGGGTCTGTACTTTGGAGACATGGTGCCTCCAGAGGAGCCAGCAGCGGGCAGATAAGTCGAAAGTGTACAGTTCTTTTAGGTTTATTTACAGTTTTTTTAGTTTTAACTTCTGTCCACAAGTCTCTGCACTGATAACACTTCTGGCATCTGACTTACTGTTTCCATGGGGGAGAGTTAAACAGGATGTCATCTTGGAAGTAGCAGGAAATGAAGGAAATGCTAAATACACACCTTAGCTAATACAGAGTTGTCTCTAGTCAGCCTGTAATTGTTTCTTTAGCCCCATTGGCCCCTTTCTACTGTCTAGTTTATCTCCCTGGTTTCTCTGCCATCACTCTCTTTTCAGGCAGAGTATCAGTGCTCCTTGTACACGGATGTGATGATATGGTCACGAGGACAGCCACTAGACACAGCTTAGATCTGAAAAAGCGAATGTCCAGGTTAAGTTCAAAGGAGGTGTTGCATTCAGAGGACAGACAGTCATTTGGATTCTGTGATTGACAAAGTGTCACTGAAAAGTTTGTTTTATTTGTTTGGAGCCTTAATAAGCATAAAATGGCTAGGTGCACTTTGAATAATGAAATACCTGTGTTCTTTTGCAGCCCTCCCTGGAATTTCTTTCACCACTGGAGTGTTCTTCGCTATTTCTCAGACATGGAAGTTCCTAAAATGAGCAATACAAGCAACAGGTTTCCGTGTCTAATGAGAAGGCAAACGTGTCTCACTTTCTTGCCTCTCATATTCTCTGCATGGTTTAATGCTGCATAACTAATCTTCAGATCCTGCTGGAACAGTACATTCACTGATAGCTACATAAGTCAAAGAAAAAGAACTATGGGGCATATTATCAAGCCAGGCGATAAAATTATCGCCGCTTTAGCGGCAGAAAACTGCCGCTAAAGCAGTGATAATTTTAACGCCGTCCTTGATAATATGCCCCTTTGCTTCTCACCAAAGCACCAGAGAACACAGTGGTGCATAGAAACGGTGACTTCATGAGGTAGTAGGACAGTCTGATAAAGTGACAGCCTGAACATCCATTGTTGAATCTACATTTTTCGAGCTTTTGCTGACTGTATATAGACTCCCTTTGGAGGGACTTGTGAATTTTCTATGACATGAGTATCTGGCCATATGAATATGTTTCTGAAAGGTGATAGCGACTGACAGGCCAGGCAATGTTTTCATCCAGGGGAAGGAAGCATTCATGTTGTACCTGGGTCCAGGGAAGACCATCACAGAGCCAGATTCTAGGACCACAGTGGTACTACCTTGTGCCAGACCACTATAAATGAGATGTGCTTGCTAATGTCGATTTCACATGGCACCAGTTAGAGGGCCCTATAGAATCTGAAGATACTGCTGCATAGTACTATTAGTATGGGAAAGACAGTGAAATATAAAATTCAGGCACAGCAATGAATACAACATTGCGTGATAGCTTGAAAGTGATCCATAGAACATTTTAATGCCAGAGCAAATGTTTCTTTTTTTTTCTTTCATTCGTAACATTCTTCTTTTATTCAACTCATTAATAATCTGATAGTATATGTGGAAAGTCCAAATCACCCAACCACACTCAATTATAGTAACCTAGATGATTAATTTAATTGGATTCATTATAATGTGCGGATTATTAATAGTATCGGTTTCAGTAATAAATATATTCATTAAGCAGGACAATTGCTGAATTTTATAGGGATTATTTATTTTATTTATACGTAGATTTATCTGGGATGAACCATAGCTTACCCGAATGCCTTACAAATGATAAAACCTCAGAATTCACACAATGATGCAGAAACATGAAGCAACAACACAGTATGAGTCAAAACCATAAATTAGCTACATGCACATTGTGGAATTGCAAACATCTTCAGTGTACATATTGTAATTGAAGGAATCAGTAGTTGGGTACAGATAAAAAATGTTGTTGGAAATCTTTTTTTTTCCAATTGCGTAGGAAGGGATTGTCCTGACATCAATGATAATTGAATTCTATATCCTCAGAGCATTTCCTGAGTAGGATTAAGACAGACTGTGCCTAATATAAGGATGGCTTTATGAATAATAAATGCCATTTTGAACATATCCCTGCTTTCGATAGGTAGCCACTGAAAGGTAATAAGAATTAGGGAGATGTAATCAGAGGTTTGATACCTGATCCCAACCTAGCTGCTGTATGCAGGACTGCGTTCAGTAACCACTGTGTAGTCTGGGGATGACGGGGCATATTATCAAGCCAGGCGATAAAATTGGAGGACATCTAACATGGGCTTCAATTGGAATTCCATAGAGCATATTAACAAGACCATTATCGCCGTTTTAGCAGCAGTTTTCTGCCGCTAAAGCGGCGATAATTTTATCGCCTGGCTTGATAATATGCCCGACAACACTTAGAGAACGGCTGCAGTCAAGTCTGGGGGATTTAACCCCTAAAAGGAGCCTATCTTCATATGCATTTTTTACTGTGGAGTGAATGTTTAGAGTGAAGATTGAGATTTCTCTCTACTGTGAAAATGTGAGTTTGTGCTGTCCAAGATGGAGGATTTACAATCCATGCTTTTAGGCAAACTGAGCCAAGATTGGATTGATACTGAGATCTGTGAATGAGTAACCAGTAGAATCTTTGTTTTGAGAGGGTTTAATATGAGATGCTCACAGCCCAGTTATCGAACAACAGCAACCATCTAAGTGGAGTGACTGTCTTGTGTCTCGCATGTTGTTTTCAAGCCCGTTCCTCTCAATAGATGTAACCTTAGAGGGGAACTCTTCATGTGATCTTTTTAGATGCTAGTGACCAGGGGTGCACTTGAAAGTCCATATTCCTTCTTCTGTGGAGGAGAGGTCTATGCATCACTGAATTCTTCAGACTTTGTTGAAAGCCTTTCTCCTGTCCCTGCTGAAAATAGGGTCGAGATGGAAACGTGCCATAGAAAGTCAATAGTTGACCTTCACAGGTACTTTGCAGTGTGCCAGTATATTTCTGGTGCAATACCTGGCTCACACCACTTCTGAGGCCTATATTGTTTGAGATAACAGTGTGGAGAGAGAAATGCTGAGCATGTGTCACCACTTTCCCAATAAATAGGGTTATCTAGACTCTGTTGTGCACTGTAGCTGCAAGTAGAGCTTTACAAATATTCAATAAATAGATACATTCATCTATGTGACCTTGGATTTATCCAAGTGCCAAAGGGGTGCATGTAAGTACGGAGATGGCCTGTATTCTTAGTTCGTTTTTAGGTTGAGCATTCAACACCTCTTGTATATACTTTTAGTATACACTTTAGTATACATACTTTAGTATATACTTTAGTATATACTTATATGTGCATGTACTATGCGGGCTCTAGAGATCAGCTCTAGGACTTGTCAGCTTCCACTTAAGGACTTTTTTTTCTGTTCAACTGCCTCTATTTAACTTTCTTGATAGAAAACGACCAGCAGAGGTTAGTAAAATACCAGAATCACTTTAGCATTCTCTAGATTCCAGTCCTTAGAAATCGTCTTCCACGAGCACCCGTAGACAATAATATTTTTTTCAAATCTTGTATTTTCAGTGATATGACCAGAGAAGGCCATGCTTTTATATTAAAAACAGAGCTTTGGACTATTCCATTTCCCACTGAAAGGCAATATTTCTCACCATGTGTTCCCATACCTGTGGTGTCACACAGTTTGGTGCTTACTTTCCCTCTATGTTAAAGAACAGTAGATGTTTCAGCGCACAGTCTAATGTGCTGCATAGCTAAATACATATAAGGTCCCAAAGGTGAGACCGAATGCATTGCAAATGCTTGTTCTAAAAGGAACTTAAACAGGAAACATTTTCACCTCTCATATTCTCTACACGGTTTAATGCTGCCCAACTAACCTTCAGATTCTGCTGGAAAAGCAAGGGCATTCATGAAATAATTGAAGCACAGTTAAAACTAAAGCAGGTTATTTCTAATCCAGTAATCGGTTCTGGTTGGTAGCAGGGGGATACTGTCTTGCCTGAATAATGTTACTGCTCTGCACCATTTGTGAGAAATATAGTGGGGAAAGAAGAAGCAATTGACTGGAATGTGACTTATGTGATTGCACGTGGCCTGAGACTTGTGTAAGCTTTACACTCAACAATGGTGTGTTTAAATGTGGCGACCAAAGGATATCACTTTTGCCCAGATGTGGGTAGTGTAGTGTGCTCTCTGTGCCGCAAGACTACAGGTGTCACTTACTGAGGAGGAACAACATGGTTTGGAGTTTATTGTGTTCCTGTTTAGAAAGACCTGCCAAACAATTGAGACCCTGCAAATTTGATTTACTTCTGACTGGTCTATTTCTGGCTAGTAACAGTGAACAGAAAAACATGATGTAGAATTTTTCCCATTGTCAGTGATTGAAACTTTTGGGAAAATTTCACTTATTACAATTGGGTTTAACTTTGTGTGTAGTAATTATAGATAGATAAACTAGTTAGGCATGAATGAATACCTCATTAACGTGAAAACCTGATATTGCTTCTCATCTGCAATTTGCAAGTATTGATTGCTCTGTACCTACTAAGGGGCATATTTACTAATATTTAATGCAACAAGGGGTAGCAAGCAAAGTTGCTGCACTGTGTTGCGTCAAAGAGAGATAGCAACAATGCTCCATATTTGCAAAGATATGGAACAATCATGCTGTCTCCATGCACTGGCACAGTTTTTACCAACGCCAATGCAGACATTACTCCATAGTGCGAGGGTGTCTGCATTATGGGCGGAATTGTTTTTTCCATAAAAGACTGCTTTGTGCACAAAAATATTCATTAGAGGCATTCTCTTTTTTTGTATGTGTGATGCACAATGATATTTTTCTCATTACGCCTCATTGGAGAAGGCTTAGCATTTTGATGCATTCCCAAGTATACAAGTTTAGTAAATCTGGAATTGTGCTAAAAGTCATGCTTGGGTCCATGAGCATGCCCATGTACCACCCATGGAACACCTCCCAGGTGCAGTGTAATACAACACAGCTCAGAGGGCTACGTTTTGTTACTCCCCCGACTCCAAACCAATTTGGGAAAGGTGTTGGAGAATAAAGGGGTGACATTCACTATTCCCACTGCAATCTAAACCAATTTGAGGAGGTTGTTGGATACTAAAGAGGTGGCATTTACTATTTCTGCTCCAATCTGAACCAGTTTGGGGAAGGCACTGGATACTAAATGAGTGACATTTACTATTCCCAATGCAATCTAAACCATATTAAGGGAAGGTGTTGGACAATAAAGAGATGGCATTTACTATCCCTACTCCAATCTAACCCAATTTGAGGAGGCTGTTGGACTCTAAAGAGGTGCCATTTATTATTCCCACTCCAATTAAACCAATTTGTGGAAGGTGCTAGGCACTAAAGCAGTGACATTTACTATTCCTACTCCAGTCTGAACCATATATGAGAAAGGTGTTTGACACTAAAGTGGTAACATTTGCTTTTCACAGTTTAATCTAAGGATGTTTGAAGGTGTTGGATGCTGAGGAGGTGAAATCTACAATATCCACTTCAAAATATAACATTTTACACGATATAAATTAAATAATTTAAAACCGCAATCAGTACTCCAAACTCACACAGAATTATTTTCTATAAAATTAAATACAAATTTATCTAAAATGCACTAACCAAAACTAAAAACCTATTTACACATTTCCAAGCATTAAAATATAAAAAATATATTATTTACTATTAATATTATTTGAAAATATTTACTATCGGTCCTAAACTTTGAACCATAAAATGAAAAAAAAAACATAATAACCTTCCCTTGAAAGAAACAAATTGTTCCATCACACAATGGAGGAGGTTGCCACCACCGGAGGCACCAGAAGAGGAATCCCTTAAATCCCTGTTGTGCCAGGCACTGATCTCATGAGCACCCCTCATGTGACAGGACAGATGGCAGAGAGCTTGCCTACAAATCCTTGTGGCCCTTGTCTCCAGAGATCATAATAATTCCATCACTTCCAGGCCAACCTCTTCAAGGGTGCGTCTCAACAGTGGGCGATTGCATCTTGGAACCCATTGAACCAATGACGGAGCTAAATATATCTAGTAACTTGAACCATGATCACGCCCAAATTCATATCTAAAGGGGCATGGAGAACAGGCGTCCTAGTAGGGCCAATGGGGCCCTAACCAGATCAACAAAGCTATCCACAAGTAAGCCTGGGTGCCCGCTCAATGTATACAGAGCTCATCACGTGAAGTTGGAGGAGCTCTACATAAGTGGCCAAGAACTCCTAAAGGCAATTGATCCATTTGACATTCCCCCCCAGCAATGAATCCAAAGTGGTCCCTACAGGAACTCAATTTGAACTAGTGGCCACACAAGGGTGCTCGGACTCCACCTCTTCCACCCACATTGTAGTGTCTGAAATTGAAAATGGCAATCAACTCAGAAATTTCACCTAGAAATCACAGCTAGGACCCGAACATTCAAAATCCAACCAACAATGAGAAAATTGTAGGCACAAACACTCCGAACTGTTGGGCAGTCATAGAATGCACACTGACAACCATGAGTCTGGTAGCCAAGATGCACGTCGATAAAATTGACCCAGATATCAATATTACAGTCTCTGTCAAACAATGTCAAAGAAATTGAGTCTTGATTAGACAATTTAAACTCTCTCATAAAGATAGCACAGCAGTCAGTGGATAAGACCCCCAACCTCTGCTACTGCTCCTTACTTACTACTAGAAAAAATTGCAACTCTTCCTGAAGTTATGTCTGACTTACTGACAGAGTAGAATCGCAGGCCAAGAGTCATTTCGGAAAAAACACTCTAATAACCATGAGCCACCACTCTGCATACCCAGAGCTTCGACTATATTTCTGGCCCTCAATGAAGAGGTTGTGGATTAGGCCTCAAATGGAACTGCTGCCACTAGCCCACTTAATGATAGTGCAGTAGACATCGCAAGTGAAAAATCTTCTAATCTTGCACGAGTGGACTCCCCTGCAATCAAGCTCTCGAAGAAGAACAGAAAGTAATTTGAAAAGCTACATAAGTAACAAAAACATCAATAAATGTCACAACTATATCCTATATTTGGAAATTCCACAAGGGGGTATAAGAGAAAACCTGTAACGCCAATGGGGGTGAACCCGTTGACTCAGGACAGCATCCTTCCTAGTGATCCACAGTTTCCTCCTGAAGTATCTCAAGCCCCCTCTTGCATCGGGTCAACTAAAGTGATAGAAATCATAGGCAAGACCACTATGGTAGGCTTCTAGGCACTTAATGCCCCTAGTGCCCCAAACACCACAAAAGAAACGATGACCACTGGGGCCACCATGAATGCAGAAACAAACATTAAAAACATACTCTCACCCATCCAAACGCTTGACAAGGGGATGCTTATCCAACAAAGCACGCTGGAGAAGGACATGTCACTGGTGCCCCCCACCATAATCACTTCCCCCTTTTAGGTAGTAGAGAGCAAAACATCCATCAACTGTGCCTTGTGGAAAACACCTTATTAGCGATGGACATTCAGCTACATCCAATGATCATGAACCCAGTGAATAATCTCAATGGGGTGGAAACCTGCAAGGCCCTGGGATGGATGGACAGGCCAGGTAGAGTCCCCTGGAATGCCACTGCACACATGCATGCACCTTTGTGGGCAACAGTCGCTGCATCTGCTGCAAACACTGTGGAGTCGGCCCAAGACCCCGGAAACCCTTTTATAGACCACTCAAAAGTCTTTCCGGATCTAACATTCGACCAACAGGAAGCCGAGATCCTGGAGGAGATTCTCATATTCCAACGTGCATACATCTCCCATGGCCAGGAAGACATCCTGAATAGGAATAATCCGCTTAAACTCCTCGAGCTGGGGTCTCTGGAATCCAAAGACCTGACCTACAGCATGTTCATTCCTAGTGAAAAGGACAGTCCTAACGAGGCGACAAAGTGTGATTCTGAGACAAGGAAATAGTCAGTCGGTGGAGTCCCACTCTAAGATTTTGGCAGAATGGGAAATTACCATACGTAAACTGTCAAAGCCAAAATACCATTGACTTCTTGCAAAAAACCTTCAGTTCCATCGCCAGTGAGACTCTGTACTCTGGGGCTCCAAGATTCCACAAAATCCATGACCTTCAGTAGAGCCAATCAGAAAATCGATGAAACCAGCAGCAACAAAAGAGTGTGCTGGCTGATGAGGAGCTTCCATTGAAGCCTAATTAATCAAAGTTTGATGCAAAGGACTACATCTTCAAGCTGTACAACAATGCTGTATAAGGTAATTCCTGGACTTTTTACCAGAAGAAAAGTTGATTGACTCAATGAAAACCAGCTACAATGGGGCAAATAATAGTCCTGTAAAGACTAGATTATGCACATGCATGTACTGGCCTCATTCCGAGCAGCTAGGGCCTCGAGCACAAATGGTACCCACTAGAATATTTAAATCTGCTCCAGGGGATTGGGCAGATCTGCTTGGCCCACTCTTCAAGAACTGCATGTGGGGGAATTCAGTGACAGACAGCTGGAGAGGCACCATACTAGCTTGAATCCACAAAAAAGGCACATCCAACAACCCAGCCAACTTCTGGCTCAATGCCTTCCTCGATCTCAAGGGCAAATGTTTCACAAATCTTGAATAATGAGCTAGAGGAATGGAACAACACTTGCGCCCTAATATCCATCACTCAATCGGGTTTCAGACATGGGCATGGCACAGAAGACAACCTGATCATCTTCCCTTCTTTGATCAAAGCCGCTAACATCAAAACACCCCTCTCCCCCCTGCTGTATGTCTCATGCATCAATTTTACCACCACTTTTGACAAAGTTGAGAGGCAGAGACTTTGGCAGGAGCTGTCTAACTGGGGCATCCCGGAAAATCTATTAAGAGTTACCAAAGCCTATACACAAAAACTTGGGTAAAGGTATAAATCACGGCCAATAGCGTCACAACCAACACAATTGTGACCACCTCAGGTGTGAAACACGGCTGTATCCTTGCCTCACTGTCCTTTACCTGGCAGACATAAATAAAGCCATGGCTTCTGCTTGTGCTTCTACTCCTAAATTTGTCAGATCCCACATTCACTGCCTCCAGTATGCCGATGGCACTCTACTACTCGATCACACGGCAGTAGGGTTGCCACAATCAATTGTGCAGAAAACAAACTAAAAAGTCAATTATGCAAAAACTGCAGTCATGGTATGTGGTGCCAGAAACAGACATACTGCCAAATGTAATTTCTCGATGAACAGTGTGGTTCAGGAACATGCGGCAAGCCTTAAATACCTGAGCATTCACTTTAATCAGCATGTGGCTCCTATGTCACACATCTTTCGAGCCTAAAGGAATCTGCCATGTCATGAGCTTTATCAGCAGACCCAGATATTACAGGCATCTGTAAAGTAATCAATGCTGAATTCATGCCAGCTCTCACATATGGCTCATTTATTTTTAAATATCATATTTCCTCCTAGCTTGACAAAGCCCAAACAAGATGTTACAGACATTTATTCAGTCTTACTGACACTGCACCATCCTCACAGATACTGCTGGAATGTGTACTTTATAAACAATCCAATATGCTAAAATCACAGTTCTTGTGGTATTATGCAAAGCTGAAGGGTGCCCCTCTTGAGTCCCTTAAAGAAATGATAGGGCAATGCATCCAAGATACACAAAAATCGAATGGGAGCCCTATGTGAGGAATGCAATTGAATCCATTGGTACAAAGAACATCTTTGAACAAAATCTAACCCCGAAGCTCATGGCAGAATTGTTGGCTAAAAAACCTAAAATACAATCAGGAATCAATGATAAACAAGACCTTTCCCGAAGAGTTGATGACAATTTATGTATGACTTTGTATCAAGATCAAGAGAAAGCCTTATATCTATCCAGCCCATTAAACTGAGCTTTAAAAAATAATTTTTGAGGCTGAGATGCAGCCTAATTCCCTTAAAAAGCCACAAATCTGGCCATTTTACTGGATCTGTGGAACACATCTGCCATTTGTGCAACTATACGAAGGAAAACCTGACAAACAGGTATGCATCTGTCCAGCCTTAAAGAGCTTAATATGCTACTGGCTGAAACAGTTGTTCCGCAGCATGGGAATAACAATGCAACACGGCTATTGCCGCATGTCAGCTATCAGTCAGATATGTGAAATTCTTTAGAGAAACACTCAAGCTACTGAACTCACCTACTGAGGGCCACTATAATGGGGATTTGCTAGGCCCTTCATCTATTCGAAGTCACCCCATTATTTCAATCTGCTGAGGCTGCGACCGGTCTGGCCGCTGTGGCAGGACTATTGCAGGCCTACTCCAGTCGGGTCAGGCTTCGACTGTCAGCCCCTCACTTCAAAAGAATCTGTCTATTAGAGCACAGCCAAAATTGACTTGTCTCATGCTGTTGTATAGCACTTCACCTTATCAAGGTAGATTCTGCACTTAAGAGACTGGTTCTGCCGCAGTGAAGCCTGCCGAATGTTATTGCACTTGGCAGTTTACCAGTTTCAATCTGTACACTACCCCTGCTTCCTCTAAAGGTCCCTTTAGCTTATAAAATCACCGCTGGCCAAAGAAGATTCCTTTGGGTCCTGAAGCCTAACAAACTTGCTTTGTACATGATGATCACTGTTTGCACTTTATTTACTGGTTATTCCAATCCCAGCACAATTATCCTGGAGGATATTATTGAACTCGTCAGGGCTGCTGAAGATCATGGCAATTTCTTTGCATGATGCACTAATGAATCTCTGATATCTGTCTGGCCTGGAATAGACTGTCCCATTTGCTCTTCATCAGATCCTAAGACAGCACATCCTGCACTCTAGCCCTTGCTAGTTCTGAGTTAGAAGTGCGCTCAAACCATCTTGTGTTATGACCTTGCATCTGGCACCCTATTGGACCACAGCTCTAATAGGGTTCAGTCCTTCTTTAGGGGCATATTATCAAGCACGGCGATACAATTATCGCCGCTTTAGCGGCAGAAAACTGCCACTAAAACGGCGATAATGGGCTTGATAATATGCTCTATGGAATTCCAATTGAAGCCCATGTTAGATGTGAAGGACATCTAACATGGGCTTCAATTGGAATTCCATAGAGCATATTATCAAGCCCATTATCGCCGTTTTAGCGGCAGTTTTCTGCCGCTAATGCGGCGATAATTTTATCGCCGTGCTTGATAATATGCCCACTTAGTACGATAGACCCTGGCTGACCATGAATTGTATGGGATCCACTGCTCTTTTTAGTACAAACAGACCCTGGCTGACCAAATGAGAGAAAGCCTGCAACTGAGAAGGTAAACAAACATTTTCTGCACCTGCGGTCTGCTGCTTACTCCACACTCCCTGTCTTTATTATGCTGGTTGACCACCGAGGAATTGGCCGGGTTTGTGATGCCAAATAAATTCGTTTTGCTTATTGTGCTAATTGGCCCCTTAGTTCTGCCTGGGCCCAGATACGTAGGGAGTGCTCACCTGCATATCTGACAGGGCACGAAGATGGCAAGAGGAATGAGTCCCAGGCCCCTTGGCTATTGGAACCCATCTTGAAAAAGCAAGATATTTCCTTTCTTTATCTTAGATTTGGACTTTAAAGACTTAGGAGCTGCTAAATGTATAAAAGGTTTGCTGGACGGAACTGAATACGTCTTAATATATCCTCCCGCTGTTTTTACTGTTTTAATATTGTCGGTTTTTGATAATGTAATGTTTTAAATAACTAGAACCAATACAATGTATAATGTACAATATGCTCTTTGTGCCTTTAGTGGTTGACAGATGCAGGACTTTTTATTGTACATTGCACTTTGCATTTAAAGACACAGGCTTATAGTTCAGTCTATTGCCACAAATCTGATGGTCACATAGGCTTACTCTTTCACCAGACTTATGTGTTTATAATATGCCTGGCTTATTGTTACTCTGTAATACGTGTGTGCTTTTTGTCTCAGCTTGAATTTTTTTTTTTATGTGCCTTTGTTAAAATTCGAATGGATTTATTTAACCACACAATAAACAATTAATAATAATAATACTACTACTACTACTACTACTACTAATAATAATAATAATAATAATAATACAAAATTAAAAATCATAAAATAAAATACATTTGATTTACAAAATATCAAACATATTTTTAAAACAAGATGTACATTTTCAAACAAATGCTTTTAAAATATGTTTACAATGTAAAATAATTTTTACAGACTATAACTATTTACTTAAAAATATGCCTAAATAGTTTAACTTATCAACAAATTTGTTGTATAATTTTAAATGTTATACCATTTAATATATTTTTATTAAAACCATGCTTAATGCCATTAATATATTTCTTCATCAATATGAAATCAAAATGTATTAAAATATTGTTAGAACAAAAAAATTAAAAATTCTAAATTATTACTTTGCAATTATTAATTGAAAATTGTATTTAAAGTATAATTGAAAAAAATCTCCATACTTTTATCCCCTGAAAACACAATATCCTGCTACAAAAAAAGATGAAACAATTATTTCTATGTATTAATACAACTAAAAATACATATTTCAACAATTTTATTACAAAAAAATTATTTCACTAAAACCAAAAGTAAAAAGAATTAATAAACGTATAAAATCTCACACACAGCAATAAATTACATACTAATGAACACTTACAAAAGATATTACATACAACAATATTTCCTACATCAACATTTTTAACAACTATATGAAAAACAACACTAATTCCGGTATTTTTACCTTCGATATTCCAGTCGATGTTTTTTTGCTATCCCAATGTTCTTGATACTATATTTTGTATCACAATAATTGTTTCCTGATATTTTGTCCAAATTCCGTAAATGTGGTGGGGGTAAAACAGAGTGTAAAAGGAAGAAGAAGGAAGGAGCAAGTGTCAGGTGGAAGTTTAAAAGACAGCATGAGAGGAATTGCCAGCCTAGTCAAAGTGCATGAGGAAGAGCCAGTGATTTTAGTTCTGCTGGGTTTATAGCATTGCCATGGACAGAAAAGGAATGGCTGGGGATGGAGGCAGAGAAATAGTAGTTTGAGAAGCGGAAGGCAAAGCGTGAAGCAATGAGGATTGGTTACCTTGGTTGGGAAGGAGAGAGGTGATTTTAACACAAGAATAAGAGAACTGATGATGGAGGAATTCAAAAGAAGAGAGAGGGAAATTAAAGACAATCAGAGATGAAAGAGAATTACAGAAGTGTCAATTAGTTGCTGCTAAAGTTTGGAGGGAGAAAGTCTAAAAGGCAGAAAACAAATGAGAGATTGTATTCAGGGCAGAAGAGTAGAGCAGGAGAATACACAGGAACATCGGGTTGCAGGTTACAAATGGGGTGTGAAGGGATGGGGAAGACAACAATGGTTCTAAGAAAACTTGGAGTCCTGGAAGCTCTAGAATCAGGAGGTTAGATGAGTTGCAATGGAAAGGCTAGCAAACAAGAGAAGGACATCAAAAGGGATGTACAGGAAGAGTTAATAAAAGGAAATTACCAGGGCAGGGATAGTACGGTTAATAGACAATGCAGGATTGTAATCTGTTGGCTGATAAGAGATAAGGCACAGTGTTGAGAAAACAATGTGGCAGATTTTTCTGAATATGTGTAAAAGGAATTGAAGGAGAAAGCCTAACCCCCAGCATTTCTCTATGTTTACGCTTCTGCTGAGTGATGGAGCCAAGAGGGGGTGGGAAACCTTTGGGATTTGTGGGTGGATCACAAAAAGAAGCCACATAGTTTGCCAGTACAAGAGGCAATATAAAGGTGAGAAACGAGCAGAACGAGGCATAAAAAAGGTCAGAAATGATCAGAAAGGGGCAAAAAAGGTAAGAAGCTGCAGAAAGTGACAAAATAAAGGTCAGCAATGAGAAGAAAGAGGCAAAATAAAGGTGCCAAAAAAGCAGAAAAATCAGGGAAATGGGTCAGGAATGAGCAGAAAAAGGTAAAATAAGGTCTAAAGAGAGAAGAAAAAGGCAGAATAAAGGTCAGAAGGGAGCAAAAAGAGCCAGAATAGAGGTAAGAAACCAGCAACTAGAGGCAAAATAAAGGTCTGGAGCGAGCAGAAAGAGGCAAATTAACAGGAAGAATGAGCAGAAAGATGCAAAATGGAGGTCAGAAACGAGTGCAAGAGGCAAAGTAGAGGTCAGGGACTAGCAGCAAGAGGCAGAATAAAGGTCAGGACAGAGCAGAAAGAGGCAAAATAACAGGCAGAATGAGTCAGAAAGAGACAAAATAGGGGGCAGGAGCAAGTATAGAAGAGGCAGTAACATTAGCAGAAAATGAGTATCGGAGGCACCAACCTGAGGGCAGCAGAGGGTAGCAGATTGCAGGCAAGCTGGACAGGTGGGCCATCACAGGGGGAGATGAACAAGAACCTGCTTCCCTGTGTCCCCCTACTTTTTTTTTTACTGCACTACCACTGATAGACCCATTCATACACTCATGCACCCACTCATATATCCACCCAAACACAGACTCACAGACCCACTCAGACTCAGTTACTCACTCAAAGACACACTCAGATACTTATGCACCCACTCACAGACCCATTAAAACACTAATTCACCTACTCACAGACCCACTGAGAGACTCACAATTACAGGCCCACTCAGAGACTCACTCACACACTCATGCATCTACTCAAGACCCACTCAGAGACTCATACACCCACTCACAAACCCACTGAGACACCCATGCACCCACTGACAGACCAACTCAGAGATTCACTCATCCACTGACAGACACAGTCATACACTCATGCACCTATTCACAGATCCATTCAAGCACTTATTCACCCACTCACAGATCCACAGACAGTCTTCCACACACACTCACAGACCCACTCATAGCCTCAATCACATGCCCACTCACATAGTCATGCATCCACTCACAGACCTAGTCAGAGACTCACATACCCACTCACAGACCCACTGAGCCACTCATGTACCCACTCAAAGATCCACACATACACTTGCACGCCCACTTACGGACCTTCTCAGAGACTCTCATACATTCTCACAGACCCACTCACTCACCCACTCACAGACTCACCCATCTACTCACAGACATTTAAAGACATTTATGCACACACTCACAGACCCAGTCATAGATTCAAGAACCAACTCAGAGACCCTCTCATACACTCATGCACCCACTCAGAGACTCATGCACTTACTCACAGATCCACTCGGTGACTCATGCACTCACTCATAGATCCACTCAGAGACTAATGCACTCACTCACAGACCCACTCACACACCCATTCACAGACCCACTTTTTTTGTTTAAATCTTTTTATTAACAATTGAGCATACAATCAGAACAATGCATATATGCCATGGATAGTTACGTGGAAATTTTACATTATCCAGAACCAGACCGTAAGAGAAAAGAGACAGATGAGTTGTTCAACCAAGGCTAAGAGGAGCCTCAGAACAGTGCCTGTATAGATGGCGTACCGGTGTTTAAAAAATTGGACCACTGAACATCTTGTAAACATTTCATACATGGTACATCGTAAATCAAACTGTGTGAATCCAAGTAGGGGTAGGGGAGTCGCGTGAGACCTGCTGCCATGCTTAGTGCAACCAAGTGAGCAAGCGCTATCAGGGCCCAGTGACATGGGGATTATATAAAGGGGCCCTATCTCTTTGGAAGTCAACACTACTAAATACCCATAACAAGGGGAGGGTGAGTATTGCGTGTCATTCCTGGATTTCCTCCCAGGGTTCCCCAGTGTTAGAGACCATTTCCTGTAACTTCGAGCCCATAGTATCACATTGAGATGCCAGGGGGAACTTACGGATACCCAGCAGGGGTTCCCTGCGCAGTACCACTCCCTCCGCCCTATCCCAGTTAAGTAGACACTCACAGACCCACTTAGACTCACACCTTCTCACAGACCTACTCAGACATTGACACACGTACTACAGACTTTCTGAGACACTCATGCACTCACTCACACACTCACTGCTAAAGGCTAGTGGTTACATTTAGGAAATAAAACATAAAACGACTTAGAAATTCACTGAAAAACAAAGGTTACAGGGATGTTACAGTTAGGAAATAGAATTACAAAAATTTTAGAAAGTTGCTGAAAAAACCAAAGGTTACAGGGAAGTTATAATTAGGTTCAGATTTTACTCATACAAAACCATTGCAATTCAGCAGTTCTAGTTATCTGAGCTAAGTATAACTTACGCCCCTGCAATTAACTGATTATGACCTCACATATTGCATCACTCATGACATGGTCAGTGACATCACTGATGACATCTCAAATGAAATCACTGACAACATCCTCCAGTGAGTGTAAGTATTTTCTAAGAGTTTATGTTTGTTAAACATATATACTAATTTACTACCAAAGCTAGATTTGTAAAATAGGCATAATACTAATAAGTGATAGTACTTCTAACATATATTATGTGAGTGGCTGTGTGACTGTGTGTATGTGTGTGAGTGGGTGTGTGAGTGGCTGTATAGGTGTATGAGTGGCTGTATGGGTGTATACATGGGTATGTGAGTAGCTGTATGGGTGAATGAGTGGCTGTGTGAGTTCAATGATAACTGAGTGGGTATGTGAGTGAGTGTATGGGTGAGCGAGTGGGTATATGAATGGCTGTATGAGTGAGTGACTTGGTGTATAAGTGACCGTATGGTTGAGTGAGGGGCTGTTTGATTGGGTGTTTGGTTAAATGAGTTGATTTGTGAGTGGCTGTGAGGGTGGGTGAGCGAATGTGGGAATGTTCATATTGATGTGTGAATGGGTATGCCAGTGGTTCTCTCAGTTTGTGAGTGAGTGTGTGAGTTTTTGAATGTGTGAGAGAGTGGCTGTCTTGAGAGGCTGTATGGGTGAGTGAGCAGGTGTATGGGTGGATGTTAAGGTGAAAATTGGGTATGCGAGTTGCTGTATGGATGAGTGTGTGACTGTGCAAATGGCTCAATTTGTGAGTCACTGGTTGTATGAGCAGCTGTATGGGTGAGTGAGTAGTTTTGTGAGTAGCAGTTTGAGTGAATTTGTGGATGTGTAAGAGAATCTATAATTGGGTGAGTGGTTGGTTGAGCACTTTTATGTGAATGTGAAAGGGTATGTGAGTGATTGTGTGGGTGTGTGAGTGGGTGTATGAGAGATTATGTTCTTTGGATGATTTCATCAGTGATTTCATCATTGATATCATTTGAGATGTCATCAGTGATGTCACTAACCATGTCATGAGTAAAATCCCAGCCTAACTATAACGTCCCTGTAACCTTTGTTTTTTCAGTGAAACAATAAGTTTTCAATAACTCAACCACTGTTGGATTCTTGACTGGGTGCAATTCGTCACAGACAACCACATCACTGATAGACAAGCAGCCTGCTTGCAGCAGCTCAAATGTAAAATATATATATATATATATATATATACATATATATATATATATATATATATGAATATCAGGCGCGTCCTTCCACTTCCCAGCGGGCGAGGAGGAAAAGCACACGGACACCAGACGTGCTTCATAGAGATTTATTCAAGGTTAGTAATGGCGAGGCATGTCATTACGCGTTTCGGCCACCAGGTGGCCTTGATCACATAAAGTAACAACCATATTGAATACCCTTTTATACAGCATTTTAAAGTCACGTGATGATTGGTGTTGAACGATATAGAAGAGATACTTATGATTTGCTTGTCATTATGTAGCCTGATAGAGGTGTACAAATACATGATCAGTGATAAGGTACAAATACTAGTTATTTAAAGTGCTTGGGTTGAGGTACAAAAATGCAAGTTATGTGCAAAATATGCTGCAAAAGGTGTAAATAGCAAATTTTTGCATAGGATATTAGGTTATAAATGGGGGGGTAGCTAAAAAAAACATTTTAAAATTGTAAAATGCATTTGATAAAAACCCTCAAATTTGATCGTTTATAAAACAATATCAAGATGTTTATGTGCAAAATACGCAATGATTAAATCCACATTGATCAGCAAAAGAAAGAGAGAACTCTCAACCTAGTTTACAAATGATCATGGGTACAAGGTTCAATAACTGACAAGCAGAAAATAAAAATTCAAAGCCTGATGACCATATATCGTTCATGTGAATCCCAATTTATAAAACAAGTGCAAAAAAATGTGTCAAAGTGATGGAATAAGGGAACACGAGAAAGGAACCCATATGTGTCTGGCAATGGAAATTCATGAAATGTCCCGGCTTGCATATCAATTGAGTCCAAAATCAAAGTCCAATTTCAAATTGTGAAGATTGGTTAGTGGGCGTTCGCCTCGAAATTAAGATATGCATTTCTTCAGTCACAATATTCCCAAACATATGATGGCTTGTGGGCTTTGTGGAGGCTATATTGGGTGTATTTTCCATTGAAGATGTTGCAAACATCGGTTCCGGCCAGTATATGGGCGACAGTTTGGGAAGGCAGTAGGCTGGTCAAAAGTAGCCAATCAGAAGGCGGGGAGAGGCAAAAGAAAAAGAACCAAAAAACAAGAGAAAAACACGCATTTAAAACTAGTAAATGGGTCATCAATTAAAAACCCTCATTGTAGTGTTTGGACAGTAATAAGTAATGTTGCTTCCTTGTTTTACCAACTATTTATGATTAAAATTTTGAAATAGCATAAAAGATACTAAAATCAAGGAACAAATGACTAAGCACAAAACAGATATCAATGGATATCTCATTTGACTCTTTCACATGTGTATATTCACGTAAAGATATTATGGTACTATCATATGCAATTGTATAAATCCTCAGAATTGTTGAGTCCTGTGGGGGCCTTGCTGTCGAATTCAAGGATGTACCTTGTTTCGAGTTGTCTTAACGATTTTTCTCTATTGCCCCCTCTACGTTGTGCCGGAATATGGTCAATAACAAAGTACTTAAGACAATTAAGGTCATTGTTGTGATACTTTTTAAAATGTCGCGCTACGGGGTAGCTTGAGTCATTGTTGACAATAGCTCTAAGGTGCTGAAGGATTCTGGTGTGGGCTTGAAGTTTTGTACTGCCAATATAGTTTAATCCACATGTGCAGTTTAGGACATAAACCACGAATTCTGATTTACATGTATAATGGCCCTTGATTTGTCTGGCAGTGGGGCTGAAGGGTACACGATATTCGGTGGTGTTTTGGCCGAATTTGCATGCCCTGCAGCTTGTGCATTTGAAGAATCCACTTTTAGGTTTAAGCCAAGTGCTGTTGGTAGGCTTGTCCCTATTGGATCCCATAAGTTCCCCCTTCATGGTCTTGGCCCTTCTATATGTGATCACAGGTTTAGAAGGTAATATTGGGGCCAGTACACCATCGGTGAGTAAAATGGGCCAATTTTTTGAAACAATAGACCTTATTTTGAGGTGTTGCCTACTGTAAGTAGTAATTAGACGTGGTATGTCCACAGTGGAATCATCCACCGCCAGATCAGGTACTTTGATAATGGGGATGCTAGACTTATCAATTAATAAAGTATCTCTGGGCATGTCTTGTACTTTATTATAAGCTTCCCTCAAAATTCTTTCAGTATACCCTCTTTCCTTCATCCTTGTTATAGCCTCCTCCGAGCATCTAATTCTCTCCTCAGATGTGCTGCAGATACGCTTTATGCGGAGGAGTTCCCCGTACGGGATACTTCTTATCAGATGCTGCGGATGGGCACTGCTGGCATGCAGAATGGAGTTGCCAGCAGTGGGTTTCCTATACAGGGTTGTCTCAATTTTATTGTCAACAATCATGACTCTAGTATCAAGGAACTCAACTGAATTGTGATCTATGTGCGACGTGAATTTGAGATTAAAAGTATTACTGTTTAAGATCTCAATAAAATTCATTACACTGGAAAGGTCCCCATTCCACACCATAAAAACATCATCAATGAACCTGAGCCATGTGACAATCTGAGAATTGAATATTTCCGCATGTGTCCCCATGAGAACCTGCTCCTCCCACCAGCCAACATGGAGACAGGCATAACTGGGGGAGAAGCAAGCTCCCATGGCGACTCCTCTCTTTTGGGAATATAGGTCATTGCCGAACATAAAATGATTATTGCACAGAGCCCATTCAATTAGTTCCAAAAGCATAGCATTATGATTGTGAAACTTAATCGGTCTACGATCCAAGTAGTGTTTGGTGGCAATTAAACCAGTGGTATGTTCAATACTTGTATATAGTGACTCTATGTCAAGAGTCACTAATAGGAACCCGGACTCCCATACAATGGTGTTCAACTTTCTGAGAAAATCACTGGTGTCTCTGATGTAGGTGGATAAGTTCTTGACTAATGGCTGTAAAAAATAGTCCACATACCTACTGGTGTTTTCACTGATGCTGTTGATAGCGGAAATGATGGGTCTGCCAGGTACCGGCCTTGTTGCTTTATGAATCTTCGGTATGAGACGCAGCGAGGGGATAATGGGGAATTCATTGTGCAAGAAGTTGAATTCGCTGTTTGAGATCAAACCCTGTCTCTTATAAGAGTGTAACATTTTCTTGAGGGATTCTTTGGCAACATTGTAACGCTTGATGTTTATTTTCTCATAGCAGTTACTGTCGGCAAGCTGCCTTCTTGCTTCTGACTCATATTCATTCCTGGGCCAAACAACCACATTCCCTCCTTTGTCGGACGTACAAATTATCAAACTGGAGTTGTTGTTAAGTCTTGTCATCAGTTTTTTGTATTCAGACTCTTGTTGATTCATTTTGGCCTTCTTATGACTGGTTGCCCTGTATAGATTTTTTAGATCATTGGTGACCATCTCTTGGAATATGTCCACTGCGTCTTTGGGCATCATGGGTGTAAAATTCGATTTCCCTTTAAAAGGACTGAGGCCAGCACCTGAGTCCGTATTTATGAGGGTTGAGAGTCTTTCTTGTACGGGCCGTGTGTCTTTTGGCTCATTCGTGGAATTCGTCTCAGGGTTGTTGAGTTCAGCCATAGTGAGGAGCAGTTGGGCATCCGATGCTTCCAGATTGTAGTCGGCAGTAACAGCTGGACTGCCTGTCGAAGTTTGTTGTTTATTTCCGCCTTTAATAGTAAAGAATTTCTTCAACTTTAATTTCCTCACAAGGCTGAATATATCTACCCTGGTCTTGCAATAGTTAAAGTTGTTATTGGCACAATATGAGAGGCCCAAAGATAGAATGTTCTCCTCTGCGGCTGTAAGAACAGTATTCGAGAGGTTGACTACGGTCTTACTGCTACTCGAATGATCGGAATGCGTTGAGTCTTTCATCTTCGTCGTCGCCATTGCGCTTTTCTGCCTCTTGATGTTACGGGCTTTTCTTCTGGCGCTCCGTTTCTTGTTGCGCCTGACCCTGCGGATGTTTGCGGATTCCGCGGTCTCAGGGTCTGACGGCGGTCCTCGGCCAAAAAATTCAATTCCTCTCCCGGTTGCAGTATGTTGGACATGGCGCTGGTACTCATACGGTCCATTTCTTCCCCTCCGCTCCCGCTGGTCAGCGAAGCCGAATCTGATGTATCCGACCTAACCGTTGTGGGATTTTCATTCATTGTGGGTGCATTTCGTGTGGTAGGTAATACATCGGAACGCTTTTTCCTTGCATTGTCGTAGCGACGAGCAAACGTGAAGATCTGTCCTAATTCATAGTCTTCTTTGTCTCTAGTGAACTTGCGTATTTTTCTCAGCTTGATTCTTTCCTGCTGCCTCTTGATTCTGTCATCAATTTCCTTTCTTTGCTTTTGAATTTCCTCTTTTTCGGGTCGTTGGTCTAGTTGGACATTAATTTCTTCAATTTGTTTAAGGAGAATACTCCGATCGATTCTAGCATATTTAATTAAAATCCTGACCGCATTCATAGAGGCGCTGAGGTTGTTGTCAGCCCATTCAGCTAGCATTTCAGGATTAATGTTTTCAAAATTGGGAGCTAACATGATTCTCAGTCCACGTGGGACTCGGCCAGCTTCCTCATATTTTGTTAACGATATTTCTTCCCACCATTTCATCATTTCGCTTTTCAGATGTTTTTCAAGCGTTTTTAACAGGGTTCTTAAATCAGGGTTTGGATCAACAGCCATGTTTTTACCATCATCACCTCGTTTCGTGGCTGTCGCCCCCAGATTCCTGAAAAGTTCTTCGGCCTCCGCCTCGCGTTCTCGTTGGGCATTACTGGACATGCCGGCGCCGCACTAACAATATCTTCTTTCACAGTCCGGACTTCACTTGGACTGAAAGATTAGAGAAACACTACCTCGGCACCCGTGTTCATTGACAATTCCGCTTGCCTTGAAGGGGTCGTCGGGAAATGCTACAAGAGCAACATCCGGCAGCACAGCATCAAGGTCCTTCTGGGATTTGTAGTCAGCACGGGGAGCCGGCACCGAATTCCGTACACGAAAATACGTTCTAAAAGTGGCTGAAGGTGTCGTCGAGGGGATCCGTGGAGAAGTAGCAGTCCCACTACCAGCAAAACGATATGAATATCAGGCGCGTCCTTCCACTTCCCAGCGGGCGAGGAGGAAAAGCACACGGACACCAGACGTGCTTCATAGAGATTTATTCAAGGTTAGTAATGGCGAGGCATGTCATTACGCGTTTCGGCCACCAGGTGGCCTTGATCACATAAAGTAACAACCATATTGAATACCCTTTTATACAGCATTTTAAAGTCACGTGATGATTGGTGTTGAACGATATAGAAGAGATACTTATGATTTGCTTGTCATTATGTAGCCTGATAGAGGTGTACAAATACATGATCAGTGATATATATATATATATATATATATATATATATATATATATATATATATATATATATATATATATATATATATATATATATATATATACACTGAAAAAATCAAAAGTTACTGGGACATTATAGTTAGGCTGACATTTCACTCATACAAAAAAGAGCAAGTCAGCAGTTATAGTTAGCTGCGCTGCAATGCGCTGTTTATGACCTCACATATTACATCACCCATGAATGGTCAGTGACATCACTGATAACATCTCAAATGACACCACTGATGATATCATCCACAGAATCTCTGACACAGCCACTCACACACCCATGTAACCATTTGTACACCCACTCCAACTTTTACACTACTATTCTCAAAACCATTGACACACCTATACCAGTACATACATACCAAATCACTGATTCATAGGTCTATATACACATCCTCTCACCCATCCCTACAGCCACTCATATACCCACTCACTCACTAATACAGCCCCTGACATATCCATTCATACACCCATGCAGCCACTTACACACTGTCAGACACCTACTCACTCACCCATAGAGCCAATTACACAGCCACTTACTCACATATGCAGTTATACACTCCAACTCACTTATTCATACAGATCCTAACACATACTTACTCACCTATACTATCACAGACACAAGCACACACTCTCCCAGACATCCACTCTTACAATCGCTCACTCCCACATACAGTCACTTATATACTCCAACACTCAAGTATACGGCCTTCCACATATGCAGTTACTCTCCCATATAGCACTGACACATCCATTCACTCACTGACACAGCCTTATGCACACTTACTCACCCATACAGCCCCTCTCAGATGCACTCATGAAGCCATACGACCAATTATTCACCCAGTCACTCATCCAAGCAGGGATTCACACACCTCCTCACCCACCTACACAGATACTCATACACCCATGCAGGTACTCAGACAACCAATCAATGACCCATATGTGCACTCTCGTATCTACTTACCAATCCATGCTGCCACTAGCACACCAATTGACAGACTGATACAGACATTCACACAGATAAGTCACTCACCCATACATTTACTGAGACATGTATAATCACTCACTTATACAGTCAGTCATACACCAACTGAATCTTCCATACAGACACTCATACACCACTGATTCAACAATATACCTTGGTGTAAATATATCTAACTCATAAACTTTTTAGAAACACTCATAGTCACCAGATGATGTCATCAGTGATGTCATTTGAGATGTCATCAGTGATGTCACTGACCATGCCATGAGTGACGTAATATGTGAGGTCCTAAGCAGTGCATTGCAGGGTGTGAGCTATAGTTAGCCCAGCTAACTATAACTGCTGAATTTCTCTGACTTTGTTTGAGTGAAATGTCAGCCTAACTATAACGTCCCTGTAATCTTTGGGTTTTTTCAGTGAATATCTGAGGTTTTTTTCAATCCTGTATCCTAACTATAATGGCACTGTAACCTTCAGTTTTTTCAGTGAATTTCTAATTTTTTTTTAATGCTAATTCTTAACTATAACTTACCTGTAACCTTTGATTGTTTCAGTAATTTTCCATGTTTTTTTAAGTAGCAATGGTATTTGCAGAATGGTCTGGAAAGGGAGCGGGCCTCTGACCAGCTCTCAGAAATCCTGCTGAGTAGGAATTATAGAAAGTACCAGGAGGGCTTCTTGGTCCCCATGGTCCTTAAGCATCTGCGAAAATGTTATTCCCCAAGCACTAGTGTGCCAGGAGACGTGTTTGCAGATTGGTGCAGAAAGGGGTATGGCCTCAGAACAGCTCTAAGCAAACTGACCGTGTGGAACTTGCTGGAGGTAACAAGAGGGATACTTGGCCCACAAATACCTTCAATAGCCCGGTGAATTTCATCCTCCAACTAGTACCATGCCATGAGGCTGGTCTGCAGAGTGATGCAGAAAGGATGTCCTTGATGATTGCACAGGTAGTATCTGTATGATTCTATAAGTGCCATTGCCAAGGACAGACAGCAAATACCGGGTGTTTCTGGCTAAGTGTAAAACATATATATACACATATTTGACATAAAGTTTCAGTGTAGCTATTTAGTAAGATACTAATGTAACTTTCCCCTTTGTATTTATTTGTCGAAATAACTACATCAAAAATGCATTTTCCTTCTCCACATCAACACCGGATGTTGCAATGGCATTAGTAGTTATGAATACAAATTATCAGGTGTTAAACAGATATATAGACATATTTTACACAAAGTTTCAGTCTAGCTGTTTAGTAACATATCTGTTTAACTTTATTTTAAAAAGACATTTGTAAAAAAAAGTTTCAAAAAATAACTTTCAGCATGTGAAATCACAAGCACAAAAAAACTTTCAAACAAATATCACACTATCCATTGATACCCAAACTCATGGGGTATCAAAAATGAGTGCAAAACTAGTGCAATGCACAATGTGTGACAGGACCCTCTCAAGAGGTATGAACAAAAAACATTCATATGGGATGACGTCCATCTCATATTATCTTAATACCAATCATAGAAAATGTCTCCGACTGGCGATCTACAAGAGGGAAATTGGAGGACCAGCAACAGCAACAATACCCAGCCAGTAATTCCCTTTAGAGGTACAGACTACTACAACAGATATGGCTCCACAGTTTTCAAGAGTGGCTATGTTTTGCATGGACTGTAGTGTTGTTATAACAGCTTGTGAACAGTATGTTACAGCTATTCACAATGCTGCCAAAAAGCATTCATGGCATTTCCCCCCTTCAATCTTTTCTGCACATTTTATAAGTAGAGTTCATAGTGAACAGTAAGAAGACAAAGCAAAGCTGAAGAACCCTCAACTTCAATAGCAGCAAAACAACACCAAAGCAGAGAGTCCCTTCAAAATTCCAATCTCAACTTCAAGATTTGGTTTCACAGTTTTCCCTGATGGGATCATACTGCATGGATTTTTGAGTTGTAGTTTGTGCTGGAGAGCAGTCCGTAACGGCCCTTCGCAATACTGGAAAGAATAATAAATGTTAATTTTTTTTTTCCATTCATAGTTTTTCTAAATTAGCAGGCATTGTATTATCTTACAAAATGGGTATCTAACATCTATCTGTTGTTTATTTTATCATCTTCCAAGTTTTTGTAACACTACTTACATATAACTTGCCATATAGACAAGTCAAACCATTCACCCACAAATTATTACACAGGTAACTTTTGCCAGTTTCCATGATTTACTTTTTCACTTTTTAAATATAAGTCAACAGTCTGTGTTTAAATCTTCTAGTAAGTGCATCAACAGCATATACAAACATACTCTGTTTCTTTACAGAAGACTTTGTTATATTTTGTAATCTCTTTCTTAAAACTATCAACTGTAATATATATGTGTCTTGTTTAGCAACTCCTCTTAACATCTGTTCCCTAAAATCCTGCTCAGGACCACAGAAACAAAACTGCACATCACCACAAACCTTTTGTAAGTGTGCCACACTTCCATTCAAACGTGCTCTACATATTTCTCCTAAACATACAGCAGGAGTGCTCACATAATACAACCTCCTACCTAAAGTTTGCATTGTTGAGTGGAATACCTTATTTTGTGTTTTAAACTTCGCCTTTGAAAGATATGTAGGAATGTTCTTAATATATCAATGGATTGATGTCTAATAGTATAAACACTACTACAGATCCATTTGTGTACAATACCCTGACTATGCCTTCCTTGAACCTCTTCTGCAATAACTTCTTCTACATGTTTAGGTACCATCACCTATTTTGCTATATGACTACCAGTCTTCTGTTCATAACATCATCCTCTCTAATCAATATCATGAACTAATTTGTTATCCTGCAGGAAGCTTTCTTCATGAAAGAAAGTCTCTGTACAAGAAGTATGTATCCATTGTTTACTAAAAACTGAACAACAGTTACTTCTATTCACTAATCTTTACTTCTGGTTTTGTCTCTTCATGCAAAACACTATTTTTGTATTTAGAATCAAAATGAAAAGCAAAGGTCTTATCAACCACTCTCTCAACTCGTTCGTTCTGTTTCACTGCATCTCCCCTTCTTCTACACTTTTTTAAATGTAACGCTAAATATACAAGCCTGTAACTATGCAATCATCATAACATTTGCGCAGAACCAATGCAGCCATCTAAACACCCACTTACATCCCATGCAGTTGTTGAAATACTGAGGCACATATGTGCACTAATGAAACCCTCAGGCTCTACTCATGCACTCATGTAATCACTATTAATCCTTCTCAATTTTAAACAAACAATGTTTAAAGAAAAACACTATTCACCAGCCTTGTTAAACATAGATCACCATCTAAACATATATGTGATTTCTTAATAGATGTACACCTCCAAGCCATCTTTCCCCAAATTATATACCTCTCTGCATCTTTAAGCAAACTCAAAAGTCCCAATGTATATATAGCGATGTGAAAGCACAAAAACTATATTTCACCATCTAAGCATATGCAAAGTGGTCATATGAGTTAAAAACCACATTGACAAACACTTACCAATATTTATCTAACAAGTATTACTTCTTTCTAATTCATATACACGCAGACAACATGTTTTCATCTTTTATTTCTCACTACGGTATTCCTGTTTAATAATGTTACTGAAAGTACTACAACTCCCAGAATGCAAATCACAAATGTATCTATTCTGCACATGATGTTTAGACAGATCCTGTTGGCGCGTTATCTTGATTTTTTCGTGATCATTGTGGAACAATTGCAAAAAAATGGTGTTCATACCTATATCTAGCTTCATTTTTGTGACAAATAATCACTGTTGTTCAATTGTTATGTCCTTTGCCCTTCGCCCCATAGGACGATTGAACAACAGTGATTATTTAGCAACTGTTATTTACAACATTCATGAGATATACTATTGTGATGACAATGTTGTATTATATGTTAAATGTGCAATAAATGTTATAGACTCATAAATTGCATGAATAAGAAACAGACATGAATCATTGAAGTATGACTCAAATAGTTGTGCATGCTAGAGTCCTGGTTATACATACCAGGCCACATCTCTGACATTTTACACATGCGAGGCAGGCATATGGCAAGCATAGCACACAAAAGAAATGAAATTAGTCAATTCTAAAAAACATTAAAATTAGGTGTGCTAAATCTCCTCTTTAATATACATCCCATTAACAACATGTGCAAAGAAAAGGTCCTCTTGTATTGAGCACATATAATGTGACTGAGAGACTCTTGCTAAAATGTAGGGTTATAAAACGACAGTTGTAAGTGAAGTTGCAGCTGTGTCACACGTTGTAACATTTCAGGAATAAATAAGTGAAGTGATTCTGACTTGTTCATTGAGCAAACAAATGCCCTGTATACATTGCAGTCTGCTGTGAAGTGTGAGCTACTGGAGCATGGAAAGTAAATTACCCTTCAACTGTGTAAAGTCTGATCCATCTCAAACTGGGATTGCTGACAGAGCAATGAACAGAGTTAAACAGAACTTAATTCCAATACTGTCAATCTGTGCTGCAAACATCCCATACAAACAGAACGCCTCTTTCAACTCACAAAATATCTACCAGCACAGAGGGTTTCGCGGTTTGTAAGAAAAAAAGCCCTACAGAATATTGTTCTCTTTTTAAAACAGTATTTCATGCCTGCAGCTGATTTGTGGAAGGCTGATTTAACCTACATTTGTAATTACTGTACATTTTTATTCATTTGCTTTAATTTCCCATGTTTTATTTTATGGCTGACTTAGGAACCATGAGTGTGGTTTACTAATGAATACCCAAAAGGTATGCGTACTGGGGTTTACATTTTTCACAATACATAATTGTAATATCTGAGCAAGTGATTTCTAATTATGGATTACAGGGATTACCAGACGAAAGCACTTCATTATTGTGAAAAATGCATAATTTTCCAGAAAAAATAACTCAAAAAGGAACGGCCTGAGTGAGAGGACATGAATCTCTTGGTCAGAGGTGAACGTACAAACACTGCCACTCTCAGCAACGAGAACAGTTTGCTACTACCACAAAAAACACTGAAGCTCAGCTTTTTCAAAAAGCTTTGTAATCTACTCTCTTGCAATGTTGCAAAAATGTGAAGTTACTAACCAACTGACAAATCCCCATCACAGGATAAACTGGATCCTAATTGTAGGGAGGTTTAAAAGACTAGATCACAGATCTATTTGTCATGTGAGGGTCTAGTGGATTTCTTATAGGCAGGCAAGTGCCCCCTCTGTTCAGGGACCTGTTATACCCTCAGTTACCAGAGGGGTTGTTTGTAGGGATGAGAAGGCGTCTTTGGCAAGTTCTTGGCTCCCTTTAGCTCTGTGTGTCAGTAGGACTCTAGAGTCACCAGTCTTAGGAGCACATTTTGCACTAAAAATTGAAACTTGAGTTTGAACAGTCTTTTCGATTGCAGAACTGGGACATATTTAGAGCTTGGTGCACTGGGTACTCTGTCACAAGTGTGGTGGATGTCCTGTCCACAATTTTACAAGTCCATTATAGCCAGGGGCTGCTCCTCTGTAATTTTGATGGAGCGTTACTCCATTGGTCAGAGTCTTCCTGTGCCGGGCTCTGCCTGACAGTGCGTGCATGTGGGGCAGGGCCATGACAGGCAGGAGTGTTGGGCACTTAGAAGTGCGCATGTACATTTGGCTGCCATCTTAGGCCGGACAAACAAACATGTGCACTTCTATTTCTCCAACCCAGCTGTGTTCACAACTCAGTTGGAGAAAAGCCACAGGCTCTGAGGTAGTGTCTGAGCGACAGACAGGGCCACTAAGACCAATCCTGGTGCTGCTCTCATAGCATGAGAACAGCATCTGGATTGGCTGGGTAGCCTGCGCCTTTCCAGAGACTGCCAGAAGTGAAGCACCTGGGCGACCGTCTGCATCAGGGCAGCAAAAGGTACGTTTTTTAAAATATTACTTTAACCTCAAATCCTCCCGCCCTTCCCCTGCACTCCCCACCTTCCTTGTGCCACAGCTGCCACTCATTATAGACTGTGGCACTTGTATTTTAGTGAAAGGGATTTCTGTCACATTTTGATAGGGTATCTCATCTGTTACAGGAATTACATTTAGTCTTCATTTTACTTTTACTTTTTAAGTTAGCATCTTTTTAAGTTGGTGGTTTGAACCTGTTTTTCACTAGCATGAGAAAGGACCACCTGCGTTCTTATGTGCTTATAGGGTACAACTCTTTTCTCCAAACTAAGTAAAATTGTTTCTCTGTGTCTCCAGCAGAATGAGATAAGACTGGTGTATTTAAACAGCATCCGTTTTGAATTCAGAGAAAAGGCACTTCTCACCGGAGATATCATTGAAGCTGCTGAGAGCTGCGCCTGAGATGCAGTTCCGCAGGCCCTGACATTCATCCGAAGGAGGAAGATAGCTGTGCAGGCAGCTGTGTGCAGGCTTGCACACTAAGGCAGAGGTCATTTGTTAATGCACTGATGCCGGTTTCCTGAGACAGTGCACCAAGGTATTGGGTTAGATCATTCCAACATGTTCTGGCTGGCAGGTACTCCCACCATGCTCTTGCCAGTGCAAGAATATTACTGACAGATAGGAGTAGCATTAGGAACAATTAACATGGTTGAAGTGTTTGTGTTTTTCGCTATTCTATTTTTTTAAAATAATGATGTGGCTCATCTCTTTAATAATCACAGTTCACGTTTTATGTACAAGGAATCGATCTTTTCAATAAACTTTTGTAAATGTATTATTGTCTTTTCTCTTTGTGAAACCTAGGTCATGCAAAAGTGACACATGTAAGGGCTAGATCTGTTTCCACTAATTCCTTAGGAATAGGAGTGGTCATGTTCAAGTTTACTGGCATTAGCTTCACCTCTGGATGTTTAGGAGTTTAGATGTGGTACCGTAAGCTAGCCAAACCAACATTTACTGATGATATAGGAAGACTAAGTGCATTATTATGAGTTTGGCGGTCTTCATCTAGGACCACCACCGGGGAGGTCCCAGGAAGACAGTCAAGCCTGTGGTGCACCTGCCCACTGGATTGCAAGTTAAACCCAAGGCTGACAGGTGGTACTACGATGATGTCACAGCGGCAAGTATGTTAGGCTCATAGGAGATCCTTTACAACATACCGCCGTCATGAGAGAGCCTGTTGCAAATACGTGCACTGTGTGAAATGCACCATGTCTTGCATGTAACACAGTGCATGCACGAAAGTGCAATTGTAGGGAAGCACTGTTGTGCCCCCTGCGCCCACCCCCATGGGCGGATATACTCAGGGGCCCTGTTGAGGTCCCCCTCCTTGCCTTTCCATCAGCTTTTTCATGGCAGGATCATGAGAGGGCTTGTGGAAGGGAAACTCGTAACATGGACGGTGGTGCCTGAAACGGAACAGCCTCCATTCCTCCCCACGTAACAAACAGCTGGCACCGCTGGATGTAGTGGGTTTGTTGCTTTCCATCTACCGCACTTGGAATACGGCAGTCGAAGAGCAGTGGTTGGACTGTCAGCGCAAGTACAGTGGTCCCAAGACCGCTGTACTCGTAATAAGCCCTTAGTCCCAATATTTTGAAGTTTTGTTTATCTCGTACACAGGCCTACTAAATTCATAGGAACCACATGACACATTCCCCAAACTCAACTCCAAATAAGGCCTATAGTGTTCAGCAGCACAGGTATAGTGCCTTAGCCTCATGGTTTTTGGTATGTACACCATAAATAATCATAAACTAGTTCTTTCAATTCACACTATTTCAGACTGTGATGTCACCCACATCTAGTAAGATGTTTCAGGTTTTCCCGGTATCAAAAAGGCATTATGTGTGTTAATTCACATAATCTCAGGAATTTTGCATTAGACAATTTATGTGAAATTGCCAAAATTACACGAATTCGTGTAAATACACCAGTTGTAAAATTATAACGAAGGAGCACACAAACAACATGCAAAATAAGATTGTGAGTGGCTGTTTCCAGCAATTTGGGAGTTATTTGCATTATTTTTAGTACAAAATGTGTGCCCCATCAAAATTAACACAAGGATGCATTTTTTGTAGTAAATGGCAGCTTTGCAGTGACAACAGAACAGATGTACATTCCTGGTATTTTTTTGATTGAATTTCCCCATCCACAGAAAATGTTTTAATGAAGCAATGTACAAAATCAGCATAGACCACTTAGATTATCCAGAGATTTTGCCAGTGGTTTCTGACTCCTGTCATGTTGCGGTGGGTGCTTCACTTGGAGCAGTGAAAGGGGGAAACCTTTAACGGAACACATACACATCGGCCCTTCTCACTCATTTGCCTCAGTAAGATGGAATCCTGTGACCTATATGTTACATAAACATCTCTGCAGTGGCTATAGTACTGCAAAGAACTATTTCACTAGATTTGAGTGCTGTGACCTGCATGTTATGTGCACATACAATCTTTGTAGTAGGTATATTAAAACTATTGATCCAGGTCATTGGTAATGACAAGAATATTACACCCCGATCTCAGACATAGTCACATAGCCAATTAAGATACTCACAGATGTTTTAAACTGAAATATACTCACCCGAGTGTGTGTGTGCTTGTTTTCGGTCTAGGGAGGAACTTGCAGTTCAGGCTGGAGTGTTCCCATGATGAGCAGGGTCAAGACTGATTTGCATATGGTTCAGTCACAATTTGGAATGGCTTGGAGAGCAAAAACACAATGGATTAAAACCCAATCTGTGCTTGAGGGTGAATGTTTGATTTGTTCAGAATTCCGTCCATAATCTGTTCTTTGTGCTTTTATTGCCTTAAGTGGGAAAGGTATGCCCAGATGTGGGTCCCGTGCTCACTTGGCCACTGGAATCAAACTAGCCTGGCTTATGAGGGTGCTACCCCAAAACCGGTCCCAGGATGCTTGTATCTGGTTCAGGGAGAACCTAGCCATGGCAGTTTGGCCTGACTGTTCCCATGGGGAGCAGGGTCAAGACTGATTTGCAAATGGTGAGTCTAAACTGGAGTGACGTGGTGAGCAAATAAATGATGGATTAAACCCAGATCTGTGACTGGGGGTGAATGCTTGATTTGTTCAGCATTCCATCCATTATCTTTTTATTTATTTGATCGCTTTTTTCACCCTGAGTGGAATGTGTATGCCAGACATGGGTCCTTTGATCAATGGGTCACTGGATTCAAGCAAGCCTGGCTGATGAGGGGTGATACCCTGAAATTGGTCATAGGATGCTTGTTTCTGGTCCAGGGAGGACATGACCTGGCATTTTGGGCTGGACTGTTTCCATGGGGAGCAGGGTAAAGACTGATTTGTATATGGCTGGGTCTGAACTCGAATATTATGGTGAGCAAAATGTGAAGTATTTAACCAGAATCTGTGACTGGGAGAATTTCTTATTCGTTCAATATTCCGTCCATCATCTGCTCTTTTAGCATTTGTCTACCTAAGTGGAAAGGGTATGCCCAGACGTGGGCCCCACGCTCATAATGCCACTGAATTCAAGCTAGTTTGTCTGATGAGGGGTGATACCATAAACCAATCCCAGGATGTTAGTTTCCTGTCCAGGGAGGACATGTCCTGGCAGTTTGGGCTGGACTGTTCCCATGGCAGCAGGCAAACAGTAATCAAAAGAAATTCACCCTGCCGCTGATCACTTGAATGGATCGCTCTTGATTGGGACAAACGCTCCCACAGATAGACCAAACCAAACAAACAGATAAGCTAATATACATAAGCTAATACATAAAGTTGTGCTTTTTTAATACATAATTCCTGTCAATACAGTATATATCCTGTCAATAGATACAGCATGTACAAAACTAATATTTAATTAACAATATGAAGAGAAAACATTTGTCGTACCCCACTCAGCCAACATTCAACCTCTTCATCCATACCAACTCACATATCATTTCACTCTGACCATACACAGGTAACTCTCACCAATCACACACTGTGTTATATTCTTTTTAGGTGTCCACAATTTCACTACAAAGAAAAGGTTGCATACAACAGGAGCAGAAAAAGGGGATACAAGCAAATACTCTAGTATTGAATGTAGTTTAGACCAATTACATTAATATGTATTCAAATACGTCTGCTCATAATAATGCTAGTGACTTAGGCACTCACTGTTCCATCCATAGTTATAGTAGTCTGCATAGGGTTCTTAGTACATCATTGGCATCCTGATGCTCCTGTTGTAACCTGTGCAGACATGCTTTTCAGTGAGCACCACTGTCAGGGTTATACCTTCATCAGGGTCCTCATATAAGATATTCCAATAATAAATGGTGGAACGGAGAGTGGGGGGCAAAGCAGAAAGAAATATCTATCCACCAGATGGAGAACCACTAGATTAACATGACTAGGGGGACAAAACCCCCTGGGTTCTGTCTAGATAAGGATGCTCAACCTCTCAGCACTGACAAATGTCTTCCTGGCCCTATGAAACAATGGTTATTCTCTCATGGTGCAAATGTTTCAGTAAAAATGATTAGATAAAGTAAGTCCGAGCATCAAGTGGATCAAGCCTGGGAAAGCAAGAAATCCGCTCAGCAGGGTCAAGGCTGATTTGCAAATGACTGGGTCTGAAATGGAATGGGGTGGTGAGCAAAAAGCGATGGATTTAACTCAGATCCGTGATTGGGGATGAATGTCTGATTATTTCAACATTCTGTCTGTTATCTGTTCTTTTTGCATCCATTACTGTTCACATGCTTGTAATACAGTACATACTTTCAAAACACATACATCCAGTCATGTGCAAAACTGGGCACTGTGTCTTTGTTGTTTTCTTTATGGACAAATATCTGTATACTAACTCTGGTGTTCTATTCACATTCAATTAGGAGGTTGTTCCTCAATCACAATCTGGTCAGATCACAAAGGTGATAGTTTACAGGTGATGTGCCCGATTCACAAAGGTAAACTGAGATGAAAGTCTAACTTTATGACTTTCGGTATTCACAAAGGGGATTTATGAATAGTAAAGTTAGACTTTGTCTCAGTTAAACTTAAGTTAAGGACATAAGTTTAACTGAGACCAAAATTCTAACTTTACTACTCATAAATTCCCTTTGTGAATACCGAAAGTTGTAAAGTTGGACTTTCGTCTCAGTTTACCTTCGTGAATCTGGTCCACAGTGTTTGCTATAGTAATTACTCCAATACAGCTGCTAAAAAGCATTTAAACATCAGTTAGAAGCGAAACAAACAGGCAGCTTGCTTGATGGTGGTGTTAAAGTTACTGTCCTTACAAAACATTTATCTTTGCATAGAAAAGATATGCTGTTGCACTATTGAAAGCTCCACCTCCACAAATGAGATAATCCCCTTGTTCCTAATTTTCTTTAAATATATATTTAGTGACCATCCATCAATAATACTTTATTTCGGTCAAATGACCACATAAGTGAAAAGTACAAATAAATACATTTTAAATTTGCAGACTTTACAATACACAAGTATAATATCACATATATAATCTTTAGGGATCTATATATAGTGACTTCCTCCTAATCAAAAAAGCATTAACAACAAAATCCTCTGAAAAGTCCGACTGTGGTCTGAAAGGGTCCGCCATCCCAATCAGAGGTTTTCCGTATCCGAAATCTCATGTTAATGTAACATGTACGCAATCCCTTAAGTAAGACCAGATAAACCAATCAAAGCATCCATATCATAATACATATCTAATATAAATACAGTTTTCGCAATAAAATATACCTGTTCTTAAATACTCTAAAGTTAATGGACCAAATGTAGTCTAATCACCTGTTACGTCACACTATCCTAGAAGTTCTATAAAGATTATTCTATATCCCTGTAGGATTAATACCTTCTCCTATCATTAAAATGTACAAATCCCCCACAGACAGCCCTTGCAGTCTGATAGCCCAAGCCCTCAGTAAATATCTTGCCACAGCAAAAACTATAGCTTCCTTTAAATCACGTTTTAGTATTAATAGTGCCTCCCACCGATGTCGTACACCCTCCAATCTTCAAACTGCTATTATCTACTTCTTACACAGTGTGCTACATCTAGTACAGAATAGGACATAATTATCTTCCATTTCTTTTATCTGCTGACAGAAGGGACAATGCCCTGATGATGAACCTATTTTTTCCCATCTGGAAGTAAGCAATTTTAATGGTAATGTACCACTTCTGAACTTTAGTTTCTAGAGAGTCGAACTATCCCATTACAGCTCAGATTTAGGGAAACATTTATGACTCAAGAATTGGCTGTAGGGCTCCCCTCTTTGTGTTCAGACCAGATTCAGAGCATAACATTTTCCCAATATACTTTTGTAAGGCTCTGTTTTACATCTTTAGTGTATTTTGCAGGGGTACTTCACAGTTTGCCCAATTTCAGCCATTCACACTGCTTCTTGACATACTCAAGCCATGGGTTACAAACATATCTGTCATAAGAAATTACATTTCCTTATAACTCTCTATAGCAGGGATCTTCAAACTGTGGGGCGCGACCCCCAGGGGGGCCGTGGAGCGATGCAAAGGGGGTCGCGCCTTCCCAGTCACACTTCTGCCCAGGCCCAAGGGCTTCAGCCCCCCTCTTCCCCCGTGCTGTGTCTCAGCCCGGGCTGCTGCAGTGCAACTCAAACTGATGGGGGGTCAGCTGGGTAGTGTCTGGAGTCTTATCTCCAGGCACGCCCGAGTTTTTCACAGGTCTTTAAAGACCATTTGCATATTTACATGCCTTTGTAAACTGGTTACAGAAGCTTAGTGTTTTTTCCTGGTTCCAGTACCCCCTGCGTCCCCACTGTGCCTATTCCTTACATTTGGATTTTACATTCACTGCCGTAGTGTGAGAATACATTTCATGTAAAGGAATATAAAGTAGGGTTGCCAAAAGAAAAATGCCTGCCGTGTTTTGTTTAAAGAGCCTGCAAGGACCTAGTCTTGACACTAAATAGACTTATAAATAAAAAAGTATGTATGCATTCATTATGTGACTTTTCTGTCTTTGTTCTCTTTAATTATCAGTCATGGATCATTGAGGCAGCCCTGGAACACAATTAAAAGTGCTTTCTATTTATATTTGCTGTTTGAAGTATGCACAGATAAGTGCTGAAAATACAGCTTTAGGTGACTGCTTATTTTTGTACCGACTGGGCCATCAAAATAATCTGCTGGCAACCCTAACCATAGGACTGTAAGTTTGTTACAGGATCAGCACATTATTTATTTCCTTCACACTCGATCCCCGATTAATGCCACAATAGTTTAACTTCTATCTGAAACACTACGCCGCCGTCAATATCATGCTGAGTTACTTCATGTGTCTGGGAATGCACCCTGCATTCAGACAACTCATTCCTCATTCTCACCCTTCACTTTCACGCTCACCCTGTACTCACAGCGATAACAATGCACTCACACTGATCACCATGCACTCACACCATTCACCCGCTTACCCTGCACTCACACTGATCACCATGCACTCACACCATTCACCCGCTCACCCTGCACTCACAGTGATCACTCTGAACTCACAATGCACTTGCGCTGTTCACCCTGTACCTCACCCTGCAGTCACACGAGTACACTACTCATCCTACACTCATGTGACACTTCACTCACCTATCCCCCTCACTGCTCAATATGCAACTCACTCAAACAAGCCCATCAGTAATCATTCATTCATTCATCCCATTCTGAACTTGCATCCACACACAAATACATACGCCACCTCACTCACCCTGCAGTCACTCCTCTTACCCTACTCTCACACTGTTGCATCGCTCACCGCGCACTCACATGGACACTCTTGTCACCTACACAGTGCAGAGGGTTAATGTGCCTGCTACAAAGAATATGTACCATGCAGATCACAGAAATGAGTGTGAGTAAACTATGAGTAGCGCTGTAAAAAAATGAAATGTTTGTCAGAAAGGTGCTATAGAGAGATGAGGTGCATTGTTGGTGAGTAACAGTGAAGGAATTCATGGAGAAGGAGGAAACAGGGGTGGGGCACCAAAAAAGACTGTTGCAACGTGTGCGACCAGTGTTAGGACCAGCCCTGGCTGGGAGTGTTAGCCCCCCCCCCCTCCGAAGTTCTGGTCTAGTGACTCCCCTGCTTCTGCCTATTATTATTATTTACATTTGTGGTGCGGTACTGTTACCAAAAGATGTCCTGGTGCTAATAACCATCTGCTGCCTGAAGACAAGTGAGAAAAACACAGAAGGAGAACCAGCCAAATGGGGTAAACTACAGAGCATAGAGAAAGGTTTTTATATTTTCCTAAAGGATAATAGATTCTTGGTGGAGCAAAGCAAAGGAGGGTGCAAGTTCCATAAATGCGCGGCCTGCACCAAAACAGCGAGACAGACAACTCATGCCTTCTTGAATTAGGGAACAATAAGCAGAGTGGCACATGCCGAGAGGAGCATACGGGTCCGACCTGTGTGCTTGGTGAGAAGAGATGAGAGGATGAGAGAGGACAGCAAGGGAGTGAGAGAATTTGATTGAAGAGGTCAGGGATGAGGAGAAATGTGAACTGCTGAATAGAAGTGTGGACACGCAAGAAGTGAGTGTGAGCCAAAGGTGATGGCTTCTGTTAGAACAAAGGGGAGATGTGAAAGATGAATGGGGGGACTGGAGAGGTGTAAGATACAAATAGACAAAAATGTGAATGGAGAGACGAGGTGAATGAGAAGTGCTGAGGGGCACAGGAAGTGACAGGGCCAGAGAGGCCATGAGATAAATTCGAGAGACTGTTAGAGATGAGGGCAGTGAAAGGACAGAATGGCAAGAGGTGATTAAAGGTGAAGTGAGAGGTTAAATGGGGAGAGTTCAGAAGTTGTAAAAAGGGGTGAAAGAAAATGGCCTGCAAAGTGAGAGAGGGATCCAGGATTAGGAGAGGAGAGAGGGATGGAAGGGAGGGGGTGAGAGGAAAGCTGCATGGGTAAACTGCCTAACTCTGCACTCAAATGCAGTAAAAAAGTTAAAGCACACTACAATTAGGTCAAAAATTATATAGAGCACAAAAAATACAGAGGGGCATATTTAGCTTTCCTGTCGCATCCCTGCAAATCAGCAGGGATGCGCCAGGAAACTTGCGACACGCATCTCAATCCTTGCGCCACCACGGATGCACCGCATTTACAATGCAGCGCATCATGGTGCAAGGAAATGTAGATGCGTGTCGCATCTGCTGCCGTAACGTTGGCGCAGTGCTGGAGTTGTGTCGCGGGCGCGATGCAAATCCAGCACTGTGCCAACCCTGCCTGTGTCTAACATGGTGCGTCAAGCCTATGCCTGCTTCAAGCAGATGCAAGGTTTTGACGCAGCGGGGTCAGAAAAGTTTCACTCAGCCACTTTTCCGAGGCGTTCCTGCACCGGAACGCCCCCCTGTGCCAAAACGCCCACATGAAACCTGACGCAGGTTTCACGTGACGCAGGGCTTTACAACGTGACGGATCTCCCTAGATGCGTCACGTTATAAATACCCCATTGCATGGCGCTGGCTTTACGCAGCTGCTGCATCACAGAAGTGACGCAACGCGGTGCAAAAGTGGCATACGGGGCCAGGGTTAGTTCAGTCAGCCTGTGACAGATTGGGTGCTGACTCACTTAGGATCCCCGAGATTTTTTATCTGTGCCACCTGTTTTTTTAATATCACTCACTGTGCACCTTTCTTAATAAGGTCCCTGCTGTGCAGTAGGGATACGAGACTCTGGGACATATTTACAAGCCCCGATCACCACAGGAACGTCACTTTTTGTGATGTTTCTTTGGCGATGGGGGCTTCGCCTTATTTACAAGGCAATTTTAAGCCACTTATCGTGGCTTAACGCTGCCTTGTAAATAAGGTCCCCTTTCACGCTATGCTTAGCGTGAAAGGGGTGAACAGTGGGTGTTGCGGGGACACCCATTGATATTTACTCTGCCCCCTTTTTATAAGGGCAGCGTATTAGGAGGCAACGCCAAATTTAAGACCCGGGAAAACCTGGTCTTAAGTTGGCGCAACAAGGAGCAATGCTTTATTTCTCCTCGTTTTTGCTTTTTACATGTGTGCTGCCTTGTGCAGCACACATGAAAAAAGCAAAACACCTAGGATTGTTTATGTTCAATCTTTGCAAAAAATGACATTGTCTTACTTCTATGTGTGCTACATGAAGCAGCACACATAGAAGTGACAAAATAGTATTTCAAGAGTGTTTATGTGCAGGAAGGGGCACCTTACTGCACATAAACGATCTTGTCCTGCACGCAGACACCCTTGCTCTTTGGTGCAAGGGTGCTCGCGTTGGCGCTACACTGCTAAGTGTAGCGCCAGTGCAGGGGGAAACGCAAGGCTGCACCATATCCTTGTAAATATGGTGCAACCATGCGTTTCAGAAGTGGCGGAGTGAGGCTTATCTGTGAACATGTGCGGATGAGGTAGCAAGAAGACTATCTAACTCAAAGTGATATTTGCACAATGGTAGCTTTTGCAGATGGGACATTGAGGAAATTGGTTCTGGTTGGTGTGGCCCTAATAATCTATTTGAGCAACCTAAACGAAATATCTAGATGTCTTTTTGACAGTAGTGTGATTCCTTAGTGCTTCACTTTAAGTATCTAGTGATTAACTGTAGTCACATTGTAGATGAAAAGTGCTTCCATTTTTAACTTTGACCTGGTTATATATAAAGAAAAGAATCAAGGCTCTTTTTATATGTTCCAAAAGGTCCCATGTGCTAATATAACATTAATTTCACATTTTGCCTTCTTCATATAATTTGGAATCTACTGTGTTTTCCTAAGTCAGTCCTTAATGAGATTTGGCTTTGAACTATCCTGCTGGGGACAAGTTAATTGCCACGTTGGTCAGTAGATTTAAGCCTTCCCCAGACAATAGACATCTTCTCTTAGGAAAGGAAGAGGGTTTAGAGAGGAATCTCTATTGGCGAATTCTAGCATCCTTACTGACAAGTCTGCACATGACCTTTCTCACAGAGACAAAGAAGGGCAAGAAGACAGCCTGAACTCTATCATCACTCACACCAGGAATTCCCTTCTGATGTATTTGAGGATAGGAACCAGTTTGCGGTATCCGTTAGGGTTGGAAGCAATGGATCTAAGAAAGTTGGGACTGAGAAAAGCTTGAAATGTCTCACAGTGCTGCAGGATGGTGGATCACAAGTGAAGAAATCTCCACCTAATAGGTCTCCTGGAGGGCATTGGGCCGCAACTCATGGTCTCAAGTATTTTCTATGTCCTGAACATACTGATACCAACTGTATTGATAATTTCCACATTAGAATTCTTGATTCGGTTGTAGAAAACACCTTTGATATAATTAATTCTCATCAATGTACCAAAGGTTCTGCTTCCTACAGATCCCTCCCTAATCTCCTCTCTAATGTCCATTGCTAATTACTAGATGACCCCAATTGGGGATACCAGTGATCCTACAGCTCCAATTTCAGCAAGCATCCCTGCACCACATAACGTGCATTGCACGTTATTGTCCACAGAGCGTGGGACTGACCTACAGACATGGAATTATCGAAGTCCCTTCCCCTTGTCAAATGCAATTCTATGACCTTTCCCAATCCCCTATAAAACCTGCTCAGAGAAGGTGCAGTTAGTAAATGGGGTTGAGGAATGCTGTGAGTTAGGACAGGGCAAATGGTTAGTCATGTATCTAGTGCACAGCGAGACAAGAGAGTGGAAGGAGCATTGCATGCTCCACTGTGGTGCTGGAGGGGGCAGGTATGGGACAGGATCTGAATCTGCCTACAACCCTGCTTTTCCCCAACTATAGTTTTACAGGGCATGGACTGCACTCAGTAAAACTAAGTCTGGTGATTCCTGACTTGGTAAATTCATGTCTGGAAACAGAAGGGCTCTCAAAGAATTGGGGATACTGCTCTGACATACTCGTAATGAAGCTCTTTAAATCAATTAGGGGTTTTCTCTATCTTCTTGATCTTTCTGATTCTCCAGTTCCAGCGCATCTTTTCTTCCAAGTAACATGAGTAGCAGTCTAGAGTCACTAGGTCTAAAGAGAGATGAGGGTAGGTAGCGATTAGTTCCTCAAGACAATACGAAGTCTGCTCCCTATCCGACCATAATTGTCTTTATGGAATTATCTGTAGTTGCCATAGGAAATTAAATTAATTTTTGAGGGAATGTTTGAAGCTGTGAAAGATAAAGAGTCTGGTTTGGATCTTGGTGGATTGGTTACTCTGTCGCAACAGTGACGGATAACCTGTTCGCCAAAATATAAATCCCGTAGGATATAATGGGGTTTATATTTTGGCAGACAGGATTTCCATCTGAATACTTAACTCAATTTTACTATTTGTCAAATTGTCGAGCTAGAACCTACAGGAAAGCAAATTTCAGTTTATTCATCAATGGTGGGCATTGTGACCTCCTCATGCTAAGGGGATTCCAATAGCAGCGAAGTTAGCTGCCAATCAAGTGAAGAAATAAAATGAATATAAAGGCATAACTGATCCCCTGCCAGGGTTTGGGGCAGACCCTATAGTAGTATGGAAGACAAAGAACATCAAACAGTTTGACAAGGAAAAACGACCAAACTGCAAATAATACTGCCCACCATTTAAATGTTAAAGTTGGGAGAACTGAGGTATCAGTCGGCTTTTATCCGCAGGGAATTATGATGAACACAACTGGTGCATAGCCTTCTTCACTCTGCAGCAAAACAAGATATACATGTTGGGTGGCAGGGGCTAAAGGGAGCAACAGTAGTCGATGGGTTTGCCCCATGTTCCATGTATACTGAGCACTGTGTATTCTTGTCCAAACCTTTCATAGCAAATAATTGCCTGAAACAGAGGATTTGCTCTAATTGAGCAAATCCGACTAATACACATTATAACAATGATTTGAGAGAACAAAGCCGGAACTAGATACAGCTGCTGAGCATATATAGTGCAGTTTACCAATAATGAGGGCCATCTAAATGGTACAGACACTTCATGTGTGGCCTTTTATAAAATGCAGGCATCAATATGTTTGTCGGGGAAGTTGTATTTTTTTGCCACCTGCCACTCAACTACTGTCATTCTATGATCCATCACACTTACACATTGAAGTCAGTGATCAATCTCAGAATCCAATTCAGCAATGATATTCATCTCAATGCAATGTATCACCATAATCTCTCTCTTATCTAGATTTGCATTCACTTCAAACTTGACTATGCTAACTTCCCCTACATGAGCCTCCTAAAAGTATTCACACCCAAATTACAGTTTTTACTGAAGAAAGGGTCTAGCTTGATGCTCAACTTACCCCTTTAGTGCAGGTTTCGGCCATTTCTTAATCTGCCATCTGGTGGGATTTTGGGGGCAGCAATGCCTCCCTAGGTTGTAGGAAGACTTCATTGGAAAGGAGAGAGTCTCCCCTTTCCAACAGTGCCTTCCTGACATGTTTTCCAGGCTGTGGATTACAGCATGACCGTGATCCACAATCAAGAAACCAGGTATCTTATTTTGGGGTGAGGGGGTCAGCCCTCTGGTAATGGGCCAATGCCCCCCACTACTGAGTGCATGCATTTTTAAAAACAAATATGTTTTTTCTCCTAGAGGAGCGATTCCTCAACTTTGGGAACAGAAACATTATTTTAAAGAAGTAATTACACATTCAGGAGATCTGCCCTACTGCCACATGAGCTGTAACCCTGCTGGCCATATGTTTTTTTTAAATAGAAAATGTGACTGTTCCCAGGGTGTTGATCGTGGTCACAGGGTGAGAGGAGCATTTTTTTTCAAAAAAGAAATTCCAACTACTACATTTTGTTTTTGAATTTTGCCACTAGTCACCCCACCTGTCAACCATAGCCTATTTCTATTTTTGAACAATCAAGTGAGGATAATTTCAGTTTCTTTGATGCCATTTCATTTGAGCAAACTGCATAGGGAAGAAAAATTAAAGCCACCACAGTCAGACAGTGTTGTTTAATTTAAGTACATTTTTTTGTTCGTGTTTCAAGCATGCGTTGTTTTAAACATAGTTGTAGATTTGGATTATATGTCAGATTCATTTTCGTGGTTCAGTGAGTCGTGATTCAATACAGAGGGGTTTGGCCTGGTCTGGTCGTTGTTTAGCCTTCGTTGTTTAGGCACTCGTTATTTAAGTGATAGTTGTTTAATCATACATTCCTTTGGCAGAGTGCCTTCCAGGCAGTCTCCAGGTGAAGCCCTGTTTGGCAAAGTTGACTGAGTGTCAACAGTTTGATGATTTAAGTGCTCATTTAAGACGCAGCCCAGGTTTCCCCTAAGATGTGAGAAGAGATGCCTCCGTGCTGCAGGCACTGTATTGTATTTATAATTTTCCAAAAGCGAGAGCTATTGTTGTGGTTTATGTCATGGAGGAACTTCTCCCAGCTAGTAGTTTTTGTTGATGCCCCATTTCAGTTTTTTGAGCTTTGTTCTTTGTTTTTGCAAAGAAGAACAGAGACTTGTGTTCCTGGTGTCATGTTGCAGGGATCTCAAGGAGCCATTTACAGATCTATTAAGGCCCTTTATTTTGACAATCACTACAACGTGCTCCTGACAGAGAGAGAGTGAACTTAACTGCTGAGGCGACTCCTGTGGCAGGGCTGACTTTTGCTGCTGACGTTATGCTTGTTATCAAACGATAAGTTGCCAGCCCTCCTGAGGAGTGGCTGAATTTCCCACCCTTTGCGGCTGGCGTGGCAAAGTATATAAACCCTTGCAGCTGCAGTAGTTCTGTGAGCCATGTTTCCTACAGCAAGATTATGTCAAACGAGTCAAGGTATTGCACAAATTCCGGGTCTGAGATTTTTGTTGCCAAGCCATTGACATTCCATGAGCAGTGGCAGAATGCCAATTATTTTGCCCTGATGCCTCCATCTATTTGCTGATATTGCCATTGAATTTCTGGAGAAGTAGTTATGGTTCTTGTGATCATCTCGAGATTTGGATGTCTACTTCGGGGAGCTGATACTGTCTGGGAGATGGCATGCATGGTGCCCAGTGTGGGAGCCCTTTGTTGTGGTGATTGGCCCCACGCCCCTCTGAGCACTGAGATGGGGGGCCTTTGGAGGTTTGTGGCTCTGGACCTAGGACTAGGAATTAGTAGAAGCAATGGAAACCCTGGGTTTTGGTGAGGGGTGACGCTGATGCCCCAAGCTTTAATAGTACAATACCAGTCTAATACTCTCTGTATGATTGCAATTATTTCCACATGGCCCTTGTTGTCTCAGGCAATTACGGGTTTTCTGGATGGATAAACTCTATTGAGAGAAGATCTGCTGATTTTAGGTCTGCATGGTTAGGTGTGGCCCGCAGTAATCTCAAGATGTGCCCCCTGTTCAGGATGTCATGGTTCCCTTTTAAGGTATACTTGGGTTAGAGCAGTATAGAGATGAAACCAGGTGACCAGGTATTCAGGACTTGCATATGCTATGATAGCACTCTAGCATGCTGCACAGTTGCGTATTGGCAATTAAGTTGGACGTCCTCATTGGATTGTTGGTGCTTCACCTATCTAAAGAAGCAGTGTTTGATTTCAGTCCTTATCATGTAGGTTGGCGCACCTGGTGGTGTCAGTTTCGGTGGATGTAGGATGCACTGATGTGTCTGGTCAGAATTCTGGCATTGGTGCCCTGTGCTTCTGAGCGGGACCGTGTTGTGAACAATGAGGCTTGCACAAAACTGGTCCGATCATTGTTGGCTTGATGTTCTAAACCAGTTCTCATGTTTGCGTCTTGTTTAGACACCCTGTCTCTTGCTGCTGCTAAATCTGAATCTGTTCGGAGTGCCATTTTCCCTCGGGCCGAGTTGGAAAGGTAGATGGCTTTTGGGGCTCTGGTATGAGTGCTGGGCTTAAAACTAAGTTGTCTCTTTCTCTATGAGAGGCAGTCATTCCCAGTAGCATATCCCTGTTTCCTTTTTCAATGATAGGCTCATGGTGTTATGGGGAAGAGGCAGTGCTCCTGAATTTGTGTGGATGTTAGTTTGTTGCAGGACCTTGTTCTGGTTGCTTCCATCATTCAAGTTGGTGTCCGTTTTGTGACGCTGTTGGCTGCGATAGGGAAGAAGGCTGCTAGGCTTTTGAGAAGTTTCTGGTTGCGGTCTATCCTTTTCTGCTGACGACGTTGCCTAGTGTTAGTCTTTAGAGTGTGTGGTTCTATATGGACCGTCATGGATGGTTTGTTGGCATTGGCAAAAGCCCCCTTTCTTTGTTGAGGGTCCTCACGCTTGGTGTTCTGATTGTTTGAGTTGGCTTGCTCCCCTCGGCCTGGCCCGGGCTCGGAGAACAGGCTCCTGGAGGGAGATCGTGAGGAGGTGATTGGTGCATTCCTCAGATCCTTGAGCATGGTGGTTTACATTGATTGGAGGGTCAATAGTTTGTTCATAATCTGACTGCAGCTGCAGCTAAGATGCGCCTCGGATCGGGCTCTCCTTATTAGGCCATTGAAATGCACCAGTTTTTCGTCAATGCCAGCAGTGAACTAAGCCAGGGTGTTTAATAAGGAGAGCTGGATGTCCATCTTATCAGACTGGCATTGAAGCGCTTCACCTGACAGTCGCCTGGTATTTAAGAGGGCTGCCCAAGCACTCCCTGACTGTTCTTTAGAGATCACCACCTCCTTGGGCTCCCCTTTAATTCCTTCTCCAGGGGATTGTTTGTAGTCGAGTGTGTTAGACTGGGACATCTTGGCGGGAGAAGCACCCGGTTGACGGTCTGCTGAGTAGGCTGATAACATGTCCTCCCATTCTTGCGTGCTCAGGTAGGAGAGGGACAACTTTCCTTCTTCCTGATTGGTGTGATCAACTGTGGCTATTGGATTGATGCAATTGATCTAGGAGGCTGGGGCCTCAGTTCCAAAGTAGCAATATTATCATTTGGTGGTTGGCTGAAAATTGCTTTTGGACGGGGTTCTGACTGGAAGTTCTGCCTGCTCCTCTCGGCAGCTGGAAAGCCTGTAGGGGAGTGGTTAATGTAAGTGCCCTCTTGCATTTGTTCATGTCGGTCCATTTCCATTGAAGCAATTGCAATGTGCATGTGCTGTTCGGGCCCCCTGCTGTGGGCAAGAAAGATGCAGATACTGGGTTTTCTGGGGCTTGAGCCTCATGTTGTTCGGCTGTTTTCTGAGGCCCTGGTTGTCCGACTGGGGGCAGGGTTTCATTTGTTGTAGTCGGCATGGGGTATAATGCCAAGGATTGACTGAGGTGGCAGGGGGGAGGGGAAGAACGAGCTGTTGTCAGCGAGGTTGAATCGAGGAGATTTACCATTGGGTAGCTGTGTGAAGGCTCACAGATCTGATCCTCCATGCGAGATCTGCCCTCCTCGTGGGGCTGGATATGGACTCGAGCAATGGTCCGCTGTGAAGCTGTGGTGGTTGTAAGGGTTGTAGGGGGGACTGTAGTCCTTTGAGTGCTGCGTTGCTTGAATAAAGAGCAGTGCCTATATCTTTTAGGAAATTACATTTCGTGTAGATGTTGGGTTGAGTTGGAAGAGCTGTTGGAGTGCCTCCCCCTCCTCTTGGCACTGCACTGATATTGGGTCTTCCTCTGTTGTAATTAAGGAGGTTTTAACGCTGTGTTATGCGATGGTGGGGCATGGCTTGTGCTGCTTTCCATTTTTCCCAGCTGGCCTAGGTGGGCGGACACTCTGGTTTGCTCTGATCTCATTGTCTGGCCAATGATCTCCCTCTGGTTTGCCCTGCTTAGATCACGGTAGCTGGCGCTGTGGTGGAGCTTCTTCCTTTGTTTTGCCTTCTCCTTATTTTGTTCCAACTCCTTCACTACTGTCAGTTGTGTGTTTACAAACCAGGCCTGTAGCTTGTGCTTGTAACCATTCTGTTGTGGAACTGGAGAGTCTGTGCAATGAGATGGTGATGATGGTTCAAGTATCCCAGTTGTATGAGGACAGTCCTGGGACCTCTGGTTTCCACTGTCACAGGCTATGTCCTCTTGAGGAAGTCAAGTGACCAAAGGCTCTATGTATGGCTATGATGAGTTGGGCTCACCTGGCCAAGCTACAGGGCGCGTCTGGTGCTGCCCGGTACACCTCTGCAGCTCCTGATGGACAATCCTCCTGGGTTGGACCAAGAGGATGGAAGTGTGTTAGACTTGGAGGTCTCTAGTTGGCACAGGTATGCACTTTTGACAAATAGCGACCCTCTCCTCTAGTCAGGGTAAGGGGGTACACTCCTAAAATAACCCCTGCTCACCCCCTTGGTAGCTTGGCACGAGCAGACAGGCTTATCTCAGAGGCAGTGTTTAAAGCATTTGTGAACACATACAGTAACCAAGTGACAACACTACAGATGGACACCACACAGGTTGTATATAAAAAATAAGTATTCTTTATGTAGTTTTACCACAAGACCATTAAACGACAAAAACACACAATACTGTTGCTTTAGATGGTAGGATTTTGCTTAGTTCTCTTAAGTTCTTAAATGCGACACTTTAAGTCAATGTACCTTTTAGGTGTGACACGCAGGGCAACGAAAGTGTTGCAACGATGTTGATGCAATGAAGTTTTTGGTGCAAAGAAATAAAGACGTGAATATCTTCCAGATGCGGTACGCTTCCCCGATGTTGCGAAAAGACTCGACTCGATGCTTCAGCTGCAGCGGTGTCACCCCTTTACGAGATGCGACGACAGCAGCCTTGGCAGTGACACTCTTCTCCGACGTTTGCGAGACGCTTCCGCTCGATGCGATGTTGGAGCGGTGACACCCCTTTACGCGATGCGATGACAGCAGCTCCGACGGCAGCACTCTTCACCATGGATGCGAGGCGCTTTTCTTGATGCGGTGCAATGCGACAACTATGATGGCTGCGATGGCGACTAGCTTCTTCCTCGATGTGAGACTCTTCTCTTGATGCGATGCAATGCATCAGCTACGATGGCTGCGATGGCGACACGCTTCTTCAGCGTTGTGAGACACTTCCTGGATGATGCGAGACGCTTCCGCTCGATGCGATGCTGCAGCGGCGACACACTTTACGAGATGCGACGACAACAGCTCCGACGGAGGCACGCTTCTCCTTCTTGAGTCGCGCTTCCAGCTCCTTGTGACACGCAGTCCCTCAGAAGGCCCAACAACAGCAGCAGGCACTTCCAAAGAACTCTGGGGAGCTGGGGGGTGAAGTCTGTTGTTCCTGAGACTTCAGCAGGAGGCAAGCTCCATTCCAAACCCTTGGAGATCCTTCACAAGTTGAGCAAAAGTACACAGAAAGTTCCTTTCTCCTCTCTTTGGCAGTAAGGCAACCACTGCAGGCCAATCCCCCAGGTTCAGGGATAGTTTCCTCCTCAGCTTCTTCTGGTTCCTTCCTCAGCAGAGGTTCTTCTTGTTTTCCCAAAGTGATCTAAATTCTTGGGATCAGGGTCCCAATATTTATACCTGAAATCCTTTGTCCTCTGAAGGCAGAGGGTCCTTTGCCCAGTCCAAACCAGTTCCTGAGCACTCTGTTTGCCAGACTTCTCCTTTCCTTTCACAGTGCAGGGCAGAAACATTAGACGCCCCACAGGAGGTGGAGCCAGCATTGTGGAAGGCAAGTACAGCCCTGGAGCACTTTGTTGACAGGATTCCTTCTCTTCATTCACTGTGCAGGGCAGAGACATCAGCCACTCCCCAGGGGGTGGAGCCGGCATTGTGGAAGTCAGGCACAGCCCTATTCAGGACCCAGGTGCAACTCCTCCAACCCATCTAGATGCAGATCTCTCTATTCACCACTGGGGCACTTCACCCTGTCTCCTCGAATTCCCCAGCCCTGTCACTCAAACTCCAGACAGAGGAATACACACACCAGCAGAGGCAGGTTTGAATGGTTAGACAAGAAAATGCCTAATTTCTAAAAGTGGTACAAAAGGGGGTGGTGATGGACACATCCAGTCAACAGATCTGGGTTTGATCCATCACCGTTCTTTAGCCCACTCTGCCACCCCAGTTCACACATGGCCATATGCAAATCAGTCTGACCCTGTGCCTCATGGGAACAGTCCAGCCCAAACTGCCAAGCCATGCCTTCCTTCGACCAGAAACAAGCTTCCTAGGACCGGTTTCTGGCATTTCAGCCGTCTTCAGCCAGGCTTGCTTGAATCCAGTGGCAAAGTGAGCAAGGGACTCACGTCTGAGCATACCCTGCCAACTTATGGCGAACAAAGCGGTACAAAAGGGGGTGGTGATGGACGGAGCATCAGAACCAATCAAACGCTCACACCCAGTCAACAGATCTGGGTTTGATCCATCACCGTTCTTTAGCCCACTCTGCCACCCCAGTTCAGACATGGCCATATGCAAATCAGTCTGACCCTGTGCCTCATGGGAACAGTCCGGCCCGAACTGCCAAGCCATGCCTTCCCTGGACCGGAAACAAGCTTCCTAGGACCGGTTTCTGGCATTTCAGCCGTCTTCAACCAGGCTTGCTTTAATCCAGTGGCAAAGTGAGCAAGGGACTCACGTCTGAGCATACCCTGCCAACTTATGGCGAACAAAGCGGTACAAAAGGGGGTGGTGATGGACGGAGCATCAGAACCAATCAAACACTCACACCCAGTCAACAGATCTGGGTTTGATCCATCACCGTTCTTTAGCCCACTCTGCCACCCCAGTTCAGACATGGCCATATGCAAATCAGTCTGACCCTGTGCCTCATGGGAACAGTCCAGCCCGAACTGCCAAGCCATGCCTTTCCTGGACTGGAAACAAGCTTCCTAGGACCTGTTTTTGGCATTTCAGCCGTCTTCAACCAGGCTTGCTTTAATCCAGTGGCAAAGTGAGCAAGGGACTCACGTCTGAGCATACCCTGCCAACTTATGGCGAACAAAGCGGTACAAAAGTGGGTGGTGATGGACGGAGCATCAGAACCAATCAAACACTCACACCCAGTCAACAGATCTGGGTTTGATGCATCACCGTTCTTTAGCCCACTCTGCAACCCCAGTTCAGACATGGCCATATGCAAATCAGTCTGACCCTGTGCCTCATGGAAACAGTCCAGCCCGAACTGCCAAGCCATGCCTTCCCTGGACCGGAAACAAGCTTCCTAGGACCGGTTTCTGGCATTTCAGCCGTCTTCAGCCAGGCTTGCTTGAATCCAGTGGCATTTTCAAACACAGAATGTTAAAACCAACTTCACTAAAATATGTGTTTTATCATCCTGAGTTCAGGCATACTAAATTCGAATTTCTACCATGCTCTCTGAGTCAGTTAGGATTATAAGATGTAATAACCAACCTGCCCATTCTGGCCTATGGAGAACAGGTAGCCTTGCAGTAGTGAAAAACGAAAATGGATGTAATTCACTATTAGAACATGCCACACACACCAGGGCATGTCCTACCTTATCCTTACAATGCACCCTGCCATTGGGCCTACAATAGGGGTGTCTGATAGGAAGAAAGGGGAAGGTTTAGGGACTGGCAAGTGGGTGCACTTGCCTAGTCTGCATGACAGTACCAGACTGCACGCAGGCTCTGCAAAGGCAGACCTTAGACACATTTTTACAGGCTGCTTCTGTGGGTGGCACAACTAGTGCTGCAAGCCCACCAGCAGTATTTGAATTACAAGCCCTGGGCACTCCTGGTGCACTGTACTAGGGTCTGACAGTTAAACCAAACCAACCAATCATGGAATCACTAATTCGTACAATAATTTACAATAGGGAGAGCATATGCACTTTAGCACTGATCAGCAGTGGTAAAGTGCCCAGAGTCATAAAACAGCCAACAACAGGTCAGAAGAAATATAGAAGGAAGGCGAAAAGTTCAGGGATGACCCTGCAAAAAGGGCCAAGTCCAACAAAGTGGTTCAAAACGGGGAGGAGCGCTTCAGGCTCCTAGCTCCTGGCTACTAGCTCCCAACTCATGAGCACCCCAGCTGTAGAATGCAGGCCTGTGCTTACAGCTGTTCCCGCCCCTGGCCCCCGCGAGCACCCACCTCAGGTTCGGGCTCTGATGGCAGTGCGCAAGCAGCCCGACCTGCAGAGCCACTTGATCCACAGAGGCAAGTGCCTGGCTTTGTGATAGAGCTTGCTGCTTGTAGGGGCAGGTAGGGAGCAGCAAGGCCAGAGTGCTATCTTAGTGCTTAGTGCTGCTCAGTGATGTGGCCTACTGCTTCCGCTTTTTCACTGCGGGTGGGAGCCTTGTGACTGATCACGTTAATGGCACTGAAGAAATGCCGAAGCAAACACAAAGAGATGATGGACAGAGTACTGAAACTTTTCAGACACTCACCCTCGTCACAGATCTGGGTTGAATCCATCATCATTCTTTAGCTCACTTCGCCACCTCAGTTCAGACCCAGCTATATGCAAATCAGTCTTGACCCTGTACCTCATGGGAACAGTCCATCCCGAACTGCTAAGCCAGGTCTTCCCTGAACCAGAAACAAGCATCCTGGGATCGCTTTCTGGGTTACACCCTTCATCAGCCAGGCTAGCTTGAATCCAGTGGCAAAGTGAGCAAGGGACCCATGTCTGGGCATACCCTGCCAACTTAGGGCGAACAAAGCAAACACAAAGAGATGATGGCTGGAGTGCTGAAATGCCCCCATCTTGGCGTCCTCACTCTTCTCTGTCTCTGGTCATGTTGCAGAGCAGCACAATGTTGTGCAGCTGGTGACTGTTTAGGAAAGAGAGGAGAGACTGGCGCCCGGCTGCAGGCAAGCCACACCGGCCTGCTGTTAGCCGCTTCCGTCTGAAGCGGGCGATAGAATCCCCAGGAACCTGGCCCATTCTGGCCGCAAGTGGCTGCAGAGGCCCAATGGGTCAGCACACCTCAATGGGCCACGCTGCAGCACACTACTGGCTCCGACTACGCACCTCAGCCTCCCGCAGTTCGGGTCGGTGAGTCAGGTCTGGAAGGTTCAAACCAGACGCTGTTCCAGACTCATGGACTTCAGACTCCGCACTCTCTGGTCTCTCCACTCCCCGCATGCCGATTGCTGGTTGTATACATACCATTATTTACAGCGACTTATATTTTGTTTTGAGTTGCAAAAAACAAATGACATCCTACAGCCTTTCATTTCACACTCCCTGTACTGCAGCAAGATTGTCAAACAATTCACTTTAAAAGCCTTCTCACTTTGCAGTCAGAGAAAGAAAAGTAAACAACAATCTAAATGTTAATAGTATAAGCAGCAATTTGTCAGATGTAATATTGTTCTACTGTTGTGCTTTCTGGTTATGATTTGACGCACTGTTAGGATCATATTTTTCTAGATGTAACGCAGCACATTGCAGCAAGTCTCCTTCCTGAGCTGTGTTACAGGAAAAGGGCAAAAAAATGTTGTATTTATCACAATATGGTGCCTTTCTACCTTCTTTTCCTAGTGCTGGCGTAGAATGGGCTCCCTAGCACCAATGCAGGACCCCTAGAACCATGGTGCTATGATGCCTGCTTTGCATACAGGATTGCTTTTGTGCAGGTAGCCGCACCTTCCAGCACAAAGACAATCTTCTGAGGAATATTCCTCTTTCTATCTGTGCTGCATAATGGACCTCCTTCCCAGGGCAGAGCAACGCAATGCAGCGATATGCACTTCGTTGCCTTACTCCTGACTTATCAAGTCACTCAGGGCCACACAAAGTGACCTTGTGTGGCTTGATAAATCCCATTTTGTGGTTGCATCACGCAGGCTCCAGGTTGCATGGCGCAAAAGCACTGCAGCCCCGTATGAAATCGGGCCCATAATGTGTTGGCTTTTTCTCTCCTATTTGGTTTGCAGCTAGCCTGTGTCAGCGTAGTCTTAAATTATGCAGACCTAAAAATATGATCTACGTTTTTCAGAACACTGCTTGTTGCAAACGTCTGACTCATTGTTCTGGAAACATTCTGCACCTATAATAATAGAAGTATGAAATACAATTATATGCTAATAATTGAAACTTTCAGAGGATAGAGCAAAAACTTATTTATTCCTATATGAGGTCTGATTTTATATTTTCTTTTCCATTAATTGGTTAAGGCGTAATATATTTAACTAGGTTTTGATATTTTTAAACAGCATTGCACATTTTTTAATTATTTATAATGTGTTAATGTTATTAGTGGTTATTTATCTGACTCGAATTTTTCAGAGAGGGCGAAGAACTAGAGGTAGAAATTAAAATTACTTTCACAATAAAAAAAAGAATGTTCCATCAAATAATAAAATAGGGCATTCTCTGTGATTCCTCATATTTTTTAAATTAAAACAGACGTTGTGTGGATATGTGATCCAAAATGTGGTACATATAGTGCTGGACACGGATATCCATTGAATATGTGTGAGGGGGGGTGGGGGACTGAGACAGTTCGAGGTCTTGTCACCAGTTACAGCACTCAGTAAATAATACACACAGAACCACACAATGGTTGGAGAAGCATTGAAGACAGGATGAGAAACTACCCCTCCGGCACACAGAAGAGCAAGGTGGACAAAATTATCGCCGGCCAACTCTGAATTTTATCGCAGAGATAGCGTGCTATCAGCAACGCTTATCTCCAAAGTGATAAAATTCAGAGCGGAAGCTGCCAATTGAGAGATTATCGCTGGAAATACAGCGATAATCCCACAAGGTTGGCGATAGCTTGCTGATAGGGATAGACATGCTTAGCCATGATATCCACCTTTCATAGGATATCATGGCTAAGTCAGAAAAATACCAGACGGAAAAAATCAGCGTTAGCTGCGGTTAGCGCTGCTTTTTTTTTATCTCTAACAGGGTTAGCGATATCCTTGATAATAGGAGAGATTTCTCCTATTATTTTACTCTGGAACGCCCCCTTTAGATGCAAGGGGAAGTGTAGAGTAAAAGGATGCTAACATGCAAATTTGCGTGTTAGCACCCTGTTGCTGATAGGGCGCTAGTTTTAGCTCTGCTTTTTTGGCTTTTAAAGCCAAAAAAGCAGCGATAAAGCCCTTGTTGATGATATGCCCCAATATTTCCAAATATAAAGTTCAGTCGCTTTGGAGAGTGACCGGAATAACATGTGAACAATATCTTCTGAAATTCCTTAAATGCAAATTTCCCTCATGCATATTCTGTGGTGATATCCTGAATACTTGACTGGACTTTACTTTCCGTGTTGTTGACTGGCACAGCAGAGCAGTTCACCTGGCAATGGGCGACATTATGACTTCTTGATGCTTCGGGGCCTCCACCTGCAGTGAGGATTACAATCAGATGAAAAAAAGAAGAAAAAAAAACTTGAAGGCACAACTGCCTTAGACATGTTTTGGGCAGATTTTAATTATGAAAGATAAAGTACTGAAAAATATATTGACATGGGAAAAAAAGCCTACCTTCCAGCAAATAACACTGCCCACAATTTATATAAAAAGGTTTTCACTACGTATCTATTAGTCAGCCTTTATCTCTGGCAAGTTATGGTGACCAGGACTGGTTCATAGCTTTCTTCAGTAAGTTCTGGAGCAAACGGAGACATCCGGGTTGGGTGATAGAAGAGTTCAGAGCTATTGGGTGTAAAACGAACAACTGTAGAGGCTAGATTTGTTAGATTGCCCCATGTATGCTGAACAATGTGTAGACAATCCAGATCTTTTTTATAACTCATCAGTGACGATATCCCAAAATGCGTGCTTCAACTGACTAACACCTCTGATCAAAATTATTTGAAATACAAATTCCAGGAGTACATGCAGGGTTTCAGCAGACATGGGGTGGTTGGCAGCAAAGAGAGTGGTCTGAATTGTACAGCAGTTTCCCAAGGGGCTATTACTCCTACACAGACAGGGTAATTTTGTTGATGGTGAAGTTGTGCTTTTGGTCATCTGCCACCATTTCAGGTTTTGTGGCCTTTATGCCTGCAGTCAACTGGAGTGCATTTTAATGATCAATCACCCTACAATTGATAAGATGAATTCAGTGCCCGATCTCAGAAAGGTAAACCACCACTGTCGCTTTCATATCTTTGTCTTCATACTTGACTATACCGATTTCTGATACTGGACTTCGTTCAAGTATTCACGTCCACACTGCAGATTATACAGAAGCAAGAATCTAGACTGAATCTTGACTTGCACATGAAGATTCTATAATGGGTGCGAACTTCGGGGCACAGTAAGAGCAGCGCAATTTGCCTAGATCATGGGGCAATTCTCAGCAATAGTCCTTCTGGGGCATATCAGCAAGGGCGTGCGATAAATATCGCAAATCACGCTTAGCGCATTTTTTTTATCGCCGTCTATCGCTGGATCCTATCGCGGAGATAGCACGTTATTATCAACGAATATCTCCAATGCGATGAAAGATCTAGCGATAGCGGCGAAATCCACCAAAAACACAAGTACAACAGCGATAAAAGTTTTATCGCTAACGCAAAGCTTGCTAATAGGCAAGGGAGGATTCAGTCTTATAATCCACCCCCCATTGAGGATAATGGCTAAGTCAGGATTTTAGCAGGTGTAAAAATTCCTGCGATAACCCCGGTTAGCGCCACTTTTGTCATCGCTAACCAGGGCCGTGGCCTCATTGCTAATAGGCTTTGGGTCTGTTAGCAGCAGTTTCCGTGGTCTTTTGGACGGGAACACCTACTTTGCATGTCATTAGCGATGAATATCGCTGACATGCAAAGCGGCCCCCAAAACGGTCGCATTCGCCAGAAAGCTGTCACTATCAGCTGTTAGTGACAGCTTGCTGATAGGGCGATTAAAATATCGCCGCTTTAGCAGCAAAAAGTGCCGCTAAAGCAGTGAAGACGCCCTTGCTAATATGACCCTCTTTTCTTTTCATCATTCAACTTGAACTCTTACAACCTTCAACACTGTCCAACTCTTGGAACCTGAGTATGAGTGCTCCAGAAAATAGGGATCACTTGTCTGTGCAGGGACTCTAATTTTAAACTTTGACATTTTTATCCCATCTGATACATGTTGGATATGATAAACTGCACATGCCCCTGTTAAATGTTTGCAGGGCAAAAGCGCTGGATGTTAACAGTTCGAAAAGTTCTGGAAGCTACCTGGACGAGTGAATTTTGGAGCAGTAAGTACTAAAGGCCTCATTTATGGGGTTTTGGCGTAGGGCAGCACAGCAAGAGACCTTGCTGCGCTGCCCTAAATCAAAGTGAAAGGGCAGGAATGCACCGTATGTATCCAATGAGGTGCATTCCTATACTTTCCCCTGGCTGGTGCCGTTTTGGGTAGCCTAGCGCGAATGCAGGCACCCTTCGACAGTGGTGCAAGGGTGCTTCTGTTGTCAACACAATCGTTTGTGTGCAGGAAGGGGAACCTTTCTGTACAAACACAAGCCTGGGAGGCTTTTTCCTTTTTGTATGTGTGTTGCAGAATGCCACAGACATGGAAAGAGGAAAAAACGAGGAGAAATAAACATATCTCTCCTTGGTACGCCTCACCTGGGGAGACGTAAGGTTTTGGCGCATCCCAAAGTTTACATAGCTTTGTAAATTTGGGGAAGTGTCAACATCCATGGGTGTTGCGCATGAAGACCAAACACAATGACCATGGAACATCTCCCTAGTGCAGAGTAAGGCAATGCAGAGATTTGCGCTGCCTTACTGTCCATATTTATAAGGCGAGTCAAAGCCAGGCAAAGTGGCTTTGCGTGACCTCACAAATATGATATTGTTAATTGCGCCACCAGAGCATCACAAATATGCCCCTAAAATAAAGTTGTGCTCCATTTTCAAGGCAAAACTCAGAATATGCAATAACTATTGTACCCAATGAATTCTGAACACCTCTGTGCCAGATTTTATTGGATGGGATAATTTTAGCACTTGACAAAAGGGCCCTCATGCCCTCCGCGAATAGATGAGATTATGAAAAAAATACTTTTTTTTCTGAACATCATCTCACTCTCCAGCATGCTTTACACCATCCTTTGCTAATTCCTATGACAGTTGGATGCCCCTTTTTTATGGAAGCTCTATTGGAATATATTCAGATGTTTAATTTTAGGACAGCAGCGGATTAGACATTATCATTACTCAAATTAATTTCCCCAAGTGACATTTGGTTGCCACAATCCAAGAGTTACAGAGCATATATATCTACTTAAGGGCATACCATTACAACGCATGATTTACCACACATGTAAGACCATGCTTTGCATTATATCATGGACTCTTACCATACATTTTTGGTGTGTGTGTGTGTATGTGTGCGTGCACGCGCGCTACTAAAAGTTCCTGGGGGCTACATAAGCAAATGGCAATCGATCCAAACGTGTTTCTAGAAAAGGAGGATAATGAGGTATTGGCCAAAGAATGTACCACTGCACATACTGTTTTACTGCTGCCAATTGGTGATCTGATACACCTCAGTTTTTGTCACACATTCGAAGAAGCATTACCTTGTCAATTATTGCTGTTGTGTGACTTGTCGTGGGTGACAACTGATAGGCAGTATTGATAGCCACATGTACCCGATATAGCCACCAAACTAAAGAATAGGACCGTGGACAATGTTCTAGCTTAATTTTTCTGCTAATATGTTGAGTCAACTATATCACATTATTTAACTAGACCATGCTCCTCATCTGCCAGGAAAAACAACTACATTAAAAGTTTTGGCTAGAAATCATTAACAACCTTGAAGACAATCTGCCTTTATGCATGGCCTAGTGGGATTTTTCATCTTTTACAGACCCTATATTTACTGGTATTATGACACTGTGTTCTGTGACACTGGTATTCAGTGTTACAATTCATGTGCCCTGTCTTTAAAATTCTATTGTAAACTGGGTTTAACCCACTTGGGAACAGTATGCCCTCACATTGAACAATTATCCAAAAGCTGTTTTCATTGTTTAGGTAAAAATGCATTTTCCAGGTGCAGGGTGATGGAAATGACCCTCTCTGCGGGGTCAACCCCAACCTTTTTGCCTTCACCAGTGCTGAAGTGCTTGCACTTTTCCCCTTAAACAGCCCCCCCCCCCCAGCTTTTCGCGTTTTCGCGTATCACATATTTGCCACAAAAATTGGCAAGGTGAGCAAAGCCTGTCATTTTATGCCCCAGGTGCCATGAAAAGACACAAACGTGCTCCTTCCTTGAGGTATTTATTGTTTTATTGCAGGCTGTGTAGTAGCTCCAAATATAGCACACACTGCAGTGATGGAAAGGCAGCAGAAATGCTTGCCTTTTTTGAAGCTTTCCAACCCTCCCAAGTGAATCTGTACATATTGGTACATGGCCTTCCTTTCCTCTGCCTCCTCCTATTTCCTATTAATGGAGATGCTTCGGAAGGGAGTGGAGAGAGCGAGGAAAACACGCCAGTTCCAATGTTTTCGTTTAGTTTCTTTAGGATAAGCACAAGCTTTTATCACCTATATATTTTAACTTATTTCTCCATCTCCTCGCTTCACCCATTCCTCTGCCCGCTCCTTTACCTGCTAAACTAAAAGAAAGAAAACCAGCCTAAGGGAGGTCAGGTGTAGAGATGGGTGAGCCAACAAATAAATGAAGAGGGAACCAAGGGGCATGTTTACAAACTGGCGATAAAAAATTATCGCCGCTTTTGCGGCCGTTTTCGGCCGAAAAGCGGCGATAATTTTATCGCCTAATTAGCAAGGCCACGCTAACACGTGAAACCTTGCTTTAGCGTGGGGATTCCTAACACCCAGCTTTGCATCTCTAATGAGAGGCAAAGTGGGCGTTCCTGACCTAACATGACAGGAGAAATGTCGCTAAGCGACATTTCTCCTATCATCAAGCCCCATGCTATGAAGCATAGCGGCAGGAAAAGTAGCGATAACCCCTGTTATCGCTACTTTCCTTACGCCTGCTTCAGGACTGACTTAGCCATGATATCCTATGGAAGGTGGATATCATGGCTAAGTTTGTGAGTCCCTATCAGCAAGCTAACGCCACACTACGTGAGATTATCGCTGAGTTTCCAGCGATAATCTCACGCTAGGCAGTTAGCGTGAGGATTTTTATCGCTGAGGAGATAAGCGTTGCTAATAGCACGCTATCTCAGCGATAAAAATCCACGTTACCCAGCGATAATTATCCTCACGCTAAGAGCGCTGAGCGATAATTATCGCCGGGTGTTGCTGATATGCCCCCAAGAGTCAGCCCTGGCTCTAAGAGCCCGGGCCAAGCCCTGAAAATAGTTGACATGTCATGTCAGTCAGATATTGTTATAATGTGATATGGTGAACTAAATCTGACCTGCCCTTTTGGTCCCCAGTTGAAAGAATGCATTAATCACATATTATTTTTCTGTCATCGATATTCAAATAATAGAAAGAAATAGATACTTCCTCTTTGTCGGAGTATTGTGATCAGGAATTAGAGTTTTCAGATCTGACAAAACACCCTCAACAGTGTTTGCTTTGTCTCATTCGATAATGGGGGTATGGAGAATTACATAGAGTAGTGTTGGGTCCGGAGATCCCTACTGTTCTGTATATTGCTGGCAGTAATGGGATTTGCGCAAGTTCTTAGCTCAAACCTCCAATTTATTGACCCTTCCTAATGAGGTGCTAGTGAAACTCAAGAACATAAGCCAATGACTCTGGACATACCGCACAACACAATGTTTGACGTTGATTTTTTGAGTAATGATTCAAGGATTTTAATAAGGATTTGAGGTTTTAAGGATTCTTATTGATTTTATTGTTTTAATGTTTTTTATGTGAACTGTATTCTCATGTTCTTTTAGGGCAGTACCTGCCAAATATAGATTATGATATGATAAGGTGCCTCCAAAAGTCACCAGCTTTTCACCTTAGTACAGCTCAGTATATATATTCTTATTAAGAGGTATTTATTTAAGTGGGAGATTGTTTAAACATGAACTCATGTTGCCGAAACATGGTAAAACTGAATTGTGCTACACCTGATTGGCACATTTAATTTTCTTGCAAGCTTCTAATAAAGGGGTACTACATGTACTCAGGGCCTGTATTTAAATACTACTTGTGGGCCTGCAGCACTAATTGTGCCACCCCCGTCAAGTAGCCCTTTAAAACATGTCTCAGGCCTGCCATTTCAGCCGTAGTGTATTTTTAAACTGCCATTTCACCCTGGCAAAATTAACCTTTTGTCAGGTCTAAAACTTCCTGTTGGAAATGGCCCTTTTTGCAGGGTTATCCCCTAACTTTTTGCTTTTCCCTCCTATTTTTTCCTGACCTGTTTGTGTTAGTTTTAGGACTCTGGGCACTTTACCACTGCTAATCAGTGCTAAAGTGCATATGCTATTCGTGTAAATTGTGATATTGATTAGTGTTTCCATGTTTGGACATTTTATTTACCTGTTAGCCCCTAGTAAAGTGCACTGCGTGTGCCAGAGCCGGTGAATCAAATACTACTCTGAGGCCTGCAGCACTGGTTGTGCCACCCCATGAGTAGCCCTAAAAACGATAACTCAGACCTGCCATTGCAGTCTGTGCGCAGTTTGTAACTGCCATGTCGACTTGGCCAGTGCACACACTTGCCAGTCTCTAACCATCCCTTTTCCTACATGTCAGGCACACCTCAGGTAGGCCCAAGGTACCCCAGTGCGCAGGGTGCAATGTATATCAAAGGTAGGACATGCCCTGGTGTGTGTGGCATGTCCTAGAAGTGAATTCCAGCCAATTTCGTTTTTCACTATAGCAAGGTTACCAGTTACCCATAGGACATAATGGGAGGTTTTTACATTCTGCGTTTGAAAATACCACTTTTTAGAAAGTAGGTATTTGCTTGCTCAGTCATCCCGTGTGCCTCTGCTGGAATGTGGATTGCCTGTCTGGGTTTTGGATGACAGAAGGCTGGGGAGCCAGAGGGGTTCCAGTTAGTCTAGGTAGGTCAGGAAAGGGCTGAACAGACCTGGGCTGCGATCGGGGAAGGAGAGGAGATTTCCTTGCGCCTCAAAGGGCCTGGTCTGTCTCTCACAATGCCGTCTCCACCTCCTGTCATGAAATCACGCTAGAGAAGGCCGAACTGGTTGTGGCCGGGCACAGACACTCTCTGCCTGCAAGATCAAAGGATTTTTGTGTACAAATACTGGGTCCCAGACCTCTGAACTTTAGTACTCATCTGAAACAAGAAGACTGACAAGAAGAAGAGCCGGAGAAGCTGTGATAAGGAACGACTGCTTTGCTGGGCTGACCTGCAGTGGCTGCTTCTGTCTTGGGCAGTGAAAGGCCTGGACTGGACTTTCTGTAACCTAATTTGTGAGTCTGTCCAAGGGCTTGAGGTAGAGCTTGCCCCCTGTTCACGAAGTCTCAGGAACAGCAAAGACTTCAAGTTCTTCTACCCGCAGCACTGGGGACTGTGCGTTTCGTGCAGCAACCAGAAGAAAACCAACTCGACAACGTCTACGACGCCGCTGCCGACTCCATGTCCTGAAGGCGCCTCAGAGGGCACCGCCGCAACGCCGCACTCCAACCTTGGTCTCACTGACGACACCTGTTGATGCCGCCACCGAACCGCTGCTTGCACTGCGACCTATGGGCACCGCACTCTGCACCGCCTTGCTTCATGTGTGGTAAATTTAATTACCTAGACTTAATTTATGCGGTAAAATTAAATAAGAATAACTCAGTAAAAATAAGAGGCAGAATCCGTGGCATTTGAGGTCTAAAAATGGGTTTATTCCTTACAAAGGAATTGGTTCGAACCAGGCAATCGTATTCCGTCACCACTAAGGTTCGGGAAGGGATAGAGCAATACTTTATTGACAGGTTGTCATATATATAGTCAATGCATTACAGTAAAGACATATGCAGAAGGCGTGACAGTTGAGAAGAGAGATAAGAATACACATACGTAATGAATCAAGGCGTTACAATAGGCGTGTACTTAGAAACGTCATTATGATGATGACACAGGTGGGTGGATCCATAAAAGAATCCTGCTAAGTCAGCAGAAATACATGGCAGAGATGTGCGCGCAGTAGCATGACGTGTGTTTGACGTGTAACTGGAGGGTGAAGGGGACTTGACATTTAGCCCTACATGAGGAGACAGAAGTCTGGGATGTCAGAACAACCTAATCCCAAATCGTATCTAATATCTTGTGTTTAAGGAACTGTATTATCTGGAAGGAAAGGTCTCTCAGGCAGAGGCTATCCTATACTGACTTTTAGTGCGTGTATAAGCGTCTATGTGTCTACATGAGATGCGAGGGGGCATGGGCCTACCATGGCAACAAAAGCCATGAATTACTTGCACGGAGACAGTAAGGCCGGGCCCTTTGCTCTGTAGCTGGAAGGATGTTTACCTAAACTACTAGACAGGAATGCATTTCTCGAGGAGCGGAGCAGATAACTTGAAGGCTGAATACAGTCTTGGCAGGCAACAGGCCGGGCCAGGCACCGTTAGCCGCGCAGGAAGTAAGACGAAGGTCATGGATACAGATGCAGGTCCAGGCTGGAGCATTCAGAGGCAGAAGGCAGGAAAAGCTCGATGGCAGAATTCAGGGCCTACCTTGCCAGAACTGAGAAACGTGAAAAGTATACCATATAAAGACGGTGGCAAGGCATACTTAGGAACGGAATATTCGACCCATTCATGGCGGATCTGAAAGAGGACATGTTGACGTTGGACGCATATGTATTTGCGTTTTCATGGCTTGAAGTGGAGGGAACATACATGTACTTGTAGCATATACATGGAGCCGTTGGGGTCTAAGATAGGGGACACAATTGATCATAAAAATTCATATTTCCTCATTCCCTCCTTGTCCCCTACGGACCCTTCATGAAATATCGATCCTCAGGAATCCATCAATCTGTTCATGTAACATCATTTGCTCTTCTTTCTTCTTCCAGGATTTTGAACGAGAACTTGAATGTGGAATACATGATGTGGCACACAGGCCGCAAATCGCTGGTCCACATTGTAGACACAGGCAGCAACTGAATACTATGAGAAGGGCAATACCTAGGAAGGATAGGACTTTCCATCCCCAGGCTGACAACATGCTCCAGAACCAACCGGACCACGTCCAGGTGCCTGGATTCTGATGTATCTGGCTTGCAATCTTATGAAGACGAGTTATGGCTTTATATACGGATGGCGCGTTTTCTGGAATGAAAACACAGCAACTTGATCCGATGACTCTACAGGCTCCGCCCCTATCGGCCAGGATGACGTCAAGGACAAGACGATTTTGGAGAACAACAATCCGCATCGCAGACTGCTCCTCTGTTAAGTTGCCTAGGGCAGAGGTAGTTTCATTCACTACTGCTTCAAGGGTTCTGGATAATCTGCGTATCAGTTTATTATTAGAGACAACACCTATGTAGGGAAAGAGACCTTTATTGAAGTCTGTATATTGTTCCCATGCTGTTTCAGTGTAGTCGACAATCGGGAGATCTCTCTGAGGTCTATTGTGTACTAGATGGGTATTTCTATGATAATCAGGAGGGGCTAGGAAAACAGGTGGCAGAAGGAATGCAATGTAACAGGTACCATCCCAATCTAGAGGTAAGCGTATATATGCGGTATGACCACAAATGAAGTAGGAATGACGGGAAGCTCTAAATGTAGACTTGCCTTTATCACTGAATTCGATCACAGTAGTACATATACTATGACCCAAGTGTACTGTACCATTCTTTCTTACACATAATTCACCTTTGACTGGTAACACGGACATAGCAGGCAAGACTGATGCGGCTTCGGATTCAACATTCAGAATCATGAGGTTAAGTGTAAAGTTACCTAATCCATATACTTCGTTTTCTAGATCAGTTCCTGTCCTTTTGGGAAGTCCCTCCTTGTTAGGGTAGCAGGCTTTAAGCAAAACTAAGTTCAGGTTTCCCCATACCCAGTTGCTCTGGTAAACTACGGTATTTGAATCTAAGGAATTAATCAAACTAAACCATGCACCACAGGAACCATTGTGCGTGAATGGATAAGGAAAGAGAGGCAGAACTCCCTTGTATTTCTGATAGGGAGGGAGTCGGCCACATATCCAACAATTTGTAGCGTTGTTGGCTTGATGGGAGTGATGTAACATATTAATGAATGTGTTGTTGCGCAGCGCAAGTCTATAAGGCAACTCATGTGAAGGTAATTCGCTAAAAGAATGTTCGGCAGTAACATTGTAAGCAGAATGAGCACGCTTGAAAATAGGATAGTATATGTGCAACAGTATACTTGCAGCAATAATCAGAAGATTTAGAAAAAACATAATCAACAATGTCACTATACAGTGACTATGAAGTAATTTACAATATGCGCGTTTCTTGAGCTGTTTTTGTCTATCTCTCTCTCGATTTCGGTCTAGAGGATACATGTCAGAGACTAATTTAACCGATTCACCTAGGAGAGGACTTAAACAATCAAATTGTCTGACTTGCTAGACCTTAGTTTCAGTTTATAGTTTTGGGAAGCAGTGTTCTCGACCAGGGGAAGTTTTGAATCAGTCTGTGGAGGGGGGCAGGGCTGAGAGTTCAAATCAGAAGGTAGTCCATGAAATTTCTTGATATGGCTTGAGTGTAGCCAACCCTTGCGACCCTCGACCTTCACTGCTGTCCTCATGGTCAGAAGTACCAATTTCGGCGTTTGCCAGCGAGGCTCCAGCGGGCTCCTCCTGTCGAAATTTCTTATGAAGACAAAATCTCCGGGAACCACTTCATGGGGCTTCACCTCGGTATTGTCAGGAAAGGCTGCAGCTACCTGTGAACGGCAAGATTGTAGTGCAGACATCAAGGAAGCAAGGTAATCTGTCAGCATATTACAATCAACATCAGTGATTTTACGAGGTATAGGCGTCCCCCACATATTTGGTGGCCTACCGAAGACCACCTCGTACGGGGATAGCCCTGTTCGAGAATGTGCTATCATTCTCATGTAAAATAGTGCAACTGGTAAGGCTACTATCCAGTCGACGCCTTTCTCTCTACAGATTTTAGAGAGTCGAATTTTCAGAGTCTGGTTATGACGTTCCACGAGACCTGCTGCCTCGGGATGCCGGACACAGTGGAATTTCCATTGATAACCTAACAGGAGTGAAATGTGTTTCATTAGCTCGGATGAGAACGGTTGGCCGTTATCTGAATACACGATACGGGGCAAACCATACCGTGGGAAGAATTCACGAACCAGCTGCTTGGCAGTGGTCGGGGCAGTGTAATCTGAGACTGGATATGCTTCTGTCCAACGGGAAAGAGCGCATACAACTACGAGGACATATTTGAATCCTCGACATCGTTCCATCTGGATATAATCCATCTGGAGGACTTCAAAAGGGTGATCAGGAGGTTGAAATCCACCTTGCTCTACAGGTACGCCTTTACCTGGGTTGAACTGACAACAAATCATGCAAGTACGGACTTTCTGTTTGGCTGCAGCTCGTAAGTGTTTATTAAACCAAATGTTTTGAATACTGTCTAACATAGCTTTCTCTCCTAGATGTGCTGGACTATGTATTGTATTAATGATAACTTGAACCATTGAGTCAGGGAGAAACCATGTAGATTTTCCCTTCGTCATCCATCCCTGATCTGTTTGGATCCCTCCTAGTTCAGTCCATTTCTTGATTTCCTCTGGCGTAGCATGTGTCTGTATGTCGATTACATCAAGGGCGGGATCCTTAACTGTCATGCAGTGTGTCGACGTCTGAACTATTGGCTTTGTCAAGTCAGTTGCATGGGTCCGATTCTGTGCTGTTTGCTTAGCCGTTCGATCTGCTAGGTCGTTACCCTGGGAAATGATATCGGTGACTTTTGTATGAGCCTTGCACTTCATGATAGATATCGAAGTAGGCAGATGTATTGCATCTAACAGAGCTTGAATAAGGGGACCGTGTTGAATGTTGGCACCGTGAGAAGTCAAATAACCTCTCTCTCGCCAAAGGACTCCGAAGTCGTGTACAACTCCGAATGCATAACGTGAATCTGTGTATATGTTGACTCTTTTATTTTTGGCTTGAATACAGGTTTGTGTCAGAGCGATGAGCTCTGCTGCTTGAGCTGACAATGTGTCAATACAATTTGTTTCAATAACTTCGGTGTCTGTCGTGACTGCGTAAGCGGCCACTAATTCTCCTGTACTTGTTCTCATGCATGAACCATCCACATAAAGTGTCAGGTCTGGATCTGATAATGGAATGTCTGTCAAGTCTTGTCTGGGTTTCGTCGTAATAGTAATGACTTCAATACAATCATGTGCCAATGGGTCTGTTCCACTTAATGGCAAAAGTGTGGCAGGATTTAATGTACTACAGCGTCTGATTTCTATGTGTGGCTGAAATAATGTTAATTCGTAACCTGTCAGTCGTGCTATAGTCAAATGCTGAGTCTGAGTTCTGTTTAAAAGAACTTCCACGGAATGTGGAACTTGCACTGTCAATTGATGTCCTACTACTATGGAATCGCTTTGTCTGATTGCTAAAGCTGTCGCTGCGACTGATTTCAGGCATGTAGGCAGAGCCTGAGCTACTGGATCTAATGTGCTAGAAAAGTAAGCACACGGCTTGTGTGAACCTGCTTGTTCCTGAGTGAGTACTGACAAGGCAGTACCTTCGCGTTCTGTAACAAAGAGTGTAAAAGGCTTACTGTAACATGGTGTCGCTAAAACAGGTGCTTGACATAAGGCTTTCTTTAAGTCTTCAAAAGCTTGTGTATGTGCCTGGGTCCAAGGGAGGACAGTCGAAGTCGCTGCCTCCTGGGTTGTCAACCGAATGAGTGGCTTTACTAGAAATGCATATTGGGGAATCCATTGTCTACAGTATGAAGTGAGACCTATGAAGGCCCGCACCTCCTTTTGTGTCTTGGGTGGTGGCATGTTTATAATTAACTGGATGCGATCAGGTGTGAGCTGTCTCCCCCCCTTGGACAGCAAGTGCCCAAGGTACACAACTTGCTGAACACAAAATTGCAGCTTCGAAGGGGACACCTTGTGCCCCTTGTCGGCCAGAAAATGTAAAACCGTCAGTGATGCTTTTTCACATTCGGGTTCGCTTCGGGCGGTGATCAGCAGATCATCGACATACTGAAGCAGGGCAGTGTTAACAGGCATGTGGATACTGTCAAGTTGTCTTTTCAGTGCTTGGCTATAGATGCTGGGGCTTTCTGTGAATCCTTGAGGTGCGCGTGCAAATTTGAAGCTTCGTCCATTTAAACTAAATCCGAACAAATATTGGCTTTCCGGATCAATTGGGACGCTAAAGAAGGCGTTCTTGAGGTCAATTACAGTAAAGAACGTTGCTTCTGAATCAATAGCTGTCAATAGTGAAGAGATATCTGGAACCACGGGATATTGTGGTACAATGCATTTATTCAATTCGCGCAGATCAATAATTAATCGATACACTGGAGATGCTTTTGGATCAGTTCGTTTAAGAATTGGAATAATAGGAGAATTACACACATTGGAGTCCGTTTCCACAACCACTCCTTGTGCAATGAGCTCGTCAATGATTTGCAGCAAAGCCACTACAGCATCTGGAGGTAACTTGTATTGTCGGATTCGTGGTAATACCACTCCTGCTTTGAGTGTGACCCGATATGGTGTAATATGCATACAACCTACGTCAGTGGGGCCTTGTGCCCATAAATGTGCAGGGACATTCTGTAACCGGTGATCCATGTCTCTAAAGACATAGTGACCTTTAAAGTCACGCAAAAATAGTCGTACCCCCTCCGGGGAACAACATATTACAGCTCCCAGAGCTTTTAGTGTCTTTATACCTAACAAGTTTTCTGGGCATGATTTTGTAAGCAATAAATCTGTAGTCCATGTCAATGGACCAACTGCAAGAGGCAGAGGTTGCGATACTTCATTAACAATAGGTTTTCCTGAAAATCCAAGGGAAATATTCTGTGAGCCTGAGAGGGGTGCCCCTGGAACCTCGTCGTGACTTATAGTTGTTCTGCTTGCCCCTGTATCAATTAAAAACTTTCTGTCTTTCCCTAATACTTGACTATGTACATAAGGACCCTCTTGATCTACAGGTACCTCTATAAGGGGTAAGCCAACTTCCCTCTCTAGGCTGTTTCATGTGTATCGCTGATAATCTGGATAGTCATTTTGTGCATACTGGTACATCTGTTGTGTCGTGTTTTGTGTTGCGGCACTAGGCTGTGGCTGTGGTACCGCTACGGTCTGTTGTGCAGCTTGCATAGGCTGTACGTTCTGAGGTACTTGTTGTTGGATCTGATCCTGTCTAGGTGGACGCGGTCTCTCCTTGGTTTTACCCATAGAGATATTATGTTTCAGAACTGCACAATCGTTTATATAATGACCTGGCTGTTTACAATAGTTGCATGTCCCTTTAACAGGAACTGCTGAATTACTGAACTGTGTCGCACCCTTTTTATGACTGTCAGCTGGAACTGACTGGGCGACGAGCATTTTCATTTTCGTGTCTTTCATACGTCTTTGTTCGTGTTCTTGTTCTTCTCTAATTCTATTCTGGTGGTACTGTAACATCTGTAACATTTGTGATGGGGTATTAGCTTGCCAAGAGCTCTCTACTTTCAATACTCTATTCTTAACCTGAGGCAAGGAATTTTCGACTAGTTTCGTTACAAAAAGATGTGGATATGAATCGCTACTTGCTTTCAGACCGCTATTAATACAAAAACATTTTTCAAATCGGGAATAAAAATCACTAGTGTCTTCATTGGGTTTCTGTTTGCAAGCTGAGATTGCTCCCCAGTCTTCCTTTTTCGTAGTTAATAAACGTGGCAACACTTGTACTAATAATCCTGGTAACGCTTTAGTTTTGTCTCCAAGCCCTAGGCCTGCAGTTCGGGTATTTTCTTCGTTTTCTAATGCTGTCCAATCAATCTTTTTCCATAATGCTTCTTCTACTCTCATGATGCAATCTGCATCCCATGTCCCAGTAGTGGGCCATCTCTGATTCTCTGCTAAATCCTTGGTGTAGTCTACCCATAATTCGAGATATAATACGGCATCTAGGCCATGCTTATGGTACATAAAGTACCCTGGAGTGTCCCTAGGTGGAATGGGAACGGCTTCCTCGAGTATCCCTTTCCTAGTTTTTATCTGTCTTAATTTCGAGAATAATGGCATCTTGAACTTTGCTACTTGGTTTTTACTCGGACTTGAACACAATTAATACAATAAACACAATAATGAAGGTCGAACAATCACTCATACCACGACATTTAAAACATATTAAAACATTTTAGAACGAACAATAATAATTAGAATAGAACTAGTTAACTGCATAATACTAGATATACTGCTAAACAGTACACATACACTGCTGAAACAGTGCAGACCAGGTCTGTGTACCCAAACCCGTCTTGACCAGCACAAACCAATGCACACGTCTAGATGCGTCCCCAGCAACGGTACTCACCGGGAAGCACGGAACGGAACAGAAGGCCTCGGAAAGTCTGGTCTGGACTAGACCAACCTGGACTGGACTCGACTCGTGACTTAGTTACTTCGGAACTTCGGAATCTGGTGGGCCTCTGTATACCTCGGATCTTGCTCTCTTAGCTAGGCTCTGGTCGGGATCCTCCGCACTCCTCACCGCCTCGTCTGGGTGTTGATCGCAGCCTCAGTCACCTAAGTTGGCCTGAGGGAGGTACAGGAAATCCTGCGGGTACGCGTAGTTGTCCGTCCGGCTGTGGCAGGAGACCGGGTCTGCAACGCACCTCCGGCGCGTGGGGTGTGAGAGGAGTCCCTGTTCGGGCGCCAATTATGTGGTAAATTTAATTACCTAGACTTAATTTATGCGGTAAAATTAAATAAGAATAACTCAGTAAAAATAAGAGGCAGAATCCGTGGCATTTGAGGTCTAAAAATGGGTTTATTCCTTACAAAGGAATTGGTTCGAACCAGGCAATCGTATTCCGTCACCACTAAGGTTCGGGAAGGGATAGAGCAATACTTTATTGACAGGTTGTCATATATATAGTCAATGCATTACAGTAAAGACATATGCAGAAGGCGTGACAGTTGAGAAGAGAGATAAGAATACACATACGTAATGAATCAAGGCGTTACAATAGGCGTGTACTTAGAAACGTCATTATGATGATGACACAGGTGGGTGGATCCATAAAAGAATCCTGCTAAGTCAGCAGAAATACATGGCAGAGATGTGCGTGCAGTAGCATGACGTGTGTTTGACGTGTAACTGGAGGGTGAAGGGGACTTGGCATTTAGCCCTACATGAGGAGACAGAAGTCTGGGATGTCAGAACAACCTAATCCCAAATCGTATCTAATATCTTGTGTTTAAGGAACTGTATTATCTGGAAGGAAAGGTCTCTCAGGCAGACGCTATCCTATACTGACTTTTAGTGCGTGTATAAGCGTCTATGTGTCTACATGAGATGCGAGGGGGCATGGGCCTACCATGGCAACAAAAGCCATGAATTACTTGCACGGAGACAGTAAGGCCAGGCCCTTTGCTCTGTAGCTGGAAGGATGTTTACCTAAACTACTAGACAGGAATGCATTTCTCGAGGAGCGGAGCAGATAACTTGAAGGCTGAATACAGTCTTGGCAGGCAACAGGCCGGGCCAGGCACCGTTAGCCGCGCAGGAAGTAAGACGAAGGTCATGGATACAGATGCAGGTCCAGGCTGGAGCATTCAGAGGCAGAAGGCAGGAAAAGCTCGATGGCAGAATTCAGGGCCTACCTTGCCAGAACTGAGAAACGTGAAAAGTATACCATATAAAGACGGTGGCAAGGCATACTTAGGAACAGAATATTCGACCCATTCATGGCGGATCTGAAAGAGGACATGTTGACGTTGGACGCATATGTATTTGCGTTTTCATGGCTTGAAGTGGAGGGAACATACATGTACTTGTAGCATATACATGGAGCCGTTGGGGTCTAAGATAGGGGACACAATTGATCATAAAAATTCATATTTCCTCACATGCCGAACGTTTGGCACCGCAGAGAGCACTGTCGCAATGCAGCACCTGGTCTCACCAATGATGCCTGTTGACGCTGCCACCGAGCCGCTGCTCGCACCGCAACCTGTGGGCACCGCATTCCACACCGCCTTGCTTCACGCTGAAGCTTTAGCACCGCTGAGAGCACTGCCGCAATGCCGCACTGCGAACCTGGTCTCACCCAAGAGGCCTGTTGACACCACCACCAAGCCGCTGCTCGCACCACGACCTGTGGGCACCGCACTCCGCACCGTCTCACTACATGACGACGCCATGGCCTTCCTGACACCGCTACTTCAAGCCAAAATCGATGCCGCTGCTTGCACCGTGGTTCGAGGGCACCGCTTGTAAGTCACAGGAAGCACCGCCCTCATCCCACACCGCAGCCCTGGCCCACCGATGCCGGCACCATCGACTCCCGCTTGTCAGCCGACGACAGCGCCTCAGCAATGACGACACCGCTGCTGGCACCGTGACCTGCTAGCACCGTGGTGAGCACCGCCTTCATCTCGCACCGCGACCCTGGTCTCATCGACGATGCCATCTGATGCTGTCACCGAGCCGCTGCTTGCACCGCAACCTGGGGGCACCGCACGCCGCACCACTGCACTTCGCACTGCAGCAACCTACGCCTGCCGGTGCCAGCGCTCCTGAGTCCCCCAAAGAGGAGCTCCACCTGCAACGTGAGTGCCTTTAAGTGCCTCAACACCCTGCATTTCTCACAGGTACTGTTTGCGGGTCTTCCCAACACCGTAGCTGGCCAGCGACCCCGCGACCAGCCAGAACTGTTGGATTTGTGGTTCACGACGCCGTGATAGCCCTGGACGGAGCTATCGACATCAAGGAACTGTGAAACATATTTTGATGACTGCAGCTTTTTAAGTATAGTATTGTGGATTTTTATCGTAATTTGTCTTGTCTTAAAGTATATAAAAATATTGCCTATTTTTCTAAACTGGTGTTATGTCCTTTTGTAGTGCATACACTGTATTACTGTTGGCTATGTGCAAATGCTTTACACACATCCTCTAAGATAAGCCTGGCGACTCGTGCCAAGCTACCAAGGGGGTGAGCAGGGGTTATTTAGAAGTGTAACTCCCTTATCCTGACTAGGGTGGTGGTTTTTGCCTGGCTTTGGCCCACTTTCTTTTAAGTAAATATAATTCACCCCTAATCTATGGCTTAAAGACTCATAAGGAAGGGTACAATGTATTTGAAAGTAGGACATTTGGGTTTAAGTTTTAATATCCTGATAGTGAAAAACTGTGAAATTAGTTTTTCACTACTGTAAGGCCCATATCTCCAATTGCATTACAGTATTATATCTAATACGTTCTTAATTTTGGTTACGAGCAGGTAGAAATGCCATTCTTTTATTCATATGAATTGTAAATCAAAATACTCTTTAAAGGTAAAGTCAGATTTTAAGTCACAATTCTAAAACTTCCACTTTTAGAAATTTGGCATTTTCCTTACCCTAATCGTTGGGTGCCTACTGTGAGTGTCCTGGGCCACATGACGGTGTAAGATTCTACTGTTGGGCTATGTATATTCCTGCCACACAATGAGACAAAGACGCTGGGTGTAGGCAGAATGGGTCAACCTGCCAGGATGGATGGGGGCAGAGCTTGCTTCCATCACACACAAAGGAACCTGGCACTAGTATTTTGCCACCCCAGACTCTTGGAGTTTTGGCAGGGCAATGGAAGAACTTTCCAGAACCAGATGTTGAAGGTGGCCCAGGATGCTCCCTTCAAAGACTGGCACCAGATATAAATATTGGACCCTCAGAACCCCATTTCAGTACAATCCTGGATGAGTGGACTTTACAAAGGGAGGACTGCCGTGTTCCCTAGAGGATTGCCCTGCTACTTGAGGCCTGTTCTGCTCTTTGAGAAGGAAAACTGCACTTGTTCTCTTCATCCCAGGATACCCTGAGTGACACCCAGTGTCAGTTGACTTACCTCCTGTCTGAGTTACAGGGAATACAACAAGCTTCAATGGTCTCCCTACAACTGCCCAACTGACCTGCTGCACTGGGCCTGCAACAGGACCTGACTGAGACTTGCTGGCCTCTGCTGGAGTGAGTTCCTAACCCCTCAGAGATGATTCATCCTCACATCCTGGACCCTTGGCTGGCAGCAGTGGAGATCCACCAACTCTTTAATACACTTCTGGACCTATGGGTATTCCGCAAGGAAGAAGGACTGCTGTGCTTCTGGAAGGACTGCCACTCGGCTGGACTGCTGCTCTGAGGCACTGCTGACCTCCTGGTTTGCTGCTCTGTTGTCCGGATACTCTTCTACTGCCTGCCTGGGTACAGAGACTGGATCTTCAACTGTCCCAGGACCTCCAGAGTGACTCACAAGTGACTCACAAGAGCTAGTTTGCTGGCCTTCTGTTCAGAACAACAAGGACTCAAAAGACTTTCTCCATCTTGAACCCACATCTAGACTCAGCCTCAATAAGTCCCGACCCTCCAAATGGCCCGTTACAAGTAGTGTTAAAAGTGCCCAGATAGCCAAAATCCAAACTGAAGACTTAGACACATCTTTGGCTAAAAAGGCTTGGGGGACTAAGAATAGACCAGAACCAACCTGCTCTCCTATCCGCCTGAGGTACATCAACAGCCAGATTGACTTTTCAGCTTCTCGTGCTACATTCTACTCTGAAAAGCAAGTCTGTTTCAGTGTTCATTCTGCAAATGGGTATCTGTCCTCATGAAACTGTCAAGGAACTGTCTTCAGCTGTAGCCTGTGCCGACCGAACGTCCGAACAAAAAATCTTCAATGCAGCTTCAACCCAAAGTAATCTGACAACAGCACTCCCTTCTCAGACACCTCGTGCAGCCTTGCCCCACTGGACTTCACCTTCTCAGACACTTTTTCTCAGAATTTCTTCAAAGTCCAAATGTAAGTGTTGACCAGACCCAATCCACTTTGTTTATCTGCACTGAGCTTCATTGCTGTCGGCCATATTTTTCCACTTCGACCCGGTCTCGTGAGACTAGATGTCCGTGGCTGGCGCTTTGAACATTTAGGTGCTAGCTTTTACTAAAAAATAAAAAAAATCATAACTCAAGTTCTACTGATTTTTTGTTTTTCATTTTGGTGTTAAATAATTGAATACAATTGTGATTTTTTCTTGTGTTGAGTTTGCATTTTATAATGGTTTGTGTGCTGCATAAATACTTTAAACATTGTCCTTAAGTTAACCCAGACTGTTTTTTGTGCCAAGCTACCCCGGGTTTAAGCATTGGGTAATGTGGGTAATTTAGTGAATTTGTGTGGTTCACCCTGCAAGGGATTGTGGCTGTGGCTTGACCAGGGCTCACACCTCAGTCGGCAAACAACCTAATTTTTAGAAATTGCCAATAAAAAGGTCAGGTGAACCTGACTCTTCAAGCTACAGTGACCACCAGTGATTGCCATCAATGTGAGATCTGCACTTTGCATTACAGCAATGACTGCCTGCAGTAACCACCAATGTGATGCTCCAGCAAGAGCGGTCTGCGACACCCAACCTTTGTGCTGGAGCGACGACCATTCACAATGCTCTCCCTTCTCCTCGCAGCCTCCTCAACCACAAACGGAGCTCTTTATTCTGGGCTTTGAGAGCTTACGTTCAGTGGGTCTAACCTGGTACCTGTATCTGGTGCACACTCCAATGCAGTAGGCCTGAACTTGCGACTTTCCCCGGTTTAGCATGAGAAGATTATTATGAGTGGTGTTTTTTAACTTTAGCCCCAATGTCTACTAGACAGTTGCATATCGCTGGTTCTGCTGATTGGATTTTTGTTGTTTTGGTTTCATTCTATTTAAGAAAGTGTACTTTTTTCTCAAATTTTGTTTGGGATTTTTCTTGTGTTGTGTTTTCAATGTATACTGTTTGCATGCTGCATAAATACTTTGCGGATTGCCTTTAAGCTAAGCTTGACTGCTTTGTGCCAGGATAGTCTGAAGAACAGGTTAATTTAGTGACCATTGTGGCTCACCTTAACAAGGATTGTGGCTGTTGCCTTAGTGGGGCTTCCACTGACACAAGCAATAACCCCGTTTCTTAGAAAGCCAATATATGAATAACATCACTTTATTACAACTAAGTACAAGAAAAAACTAGGGAGATGATTAAAAGCTATGATGTAAAAAATCATATTCAATGTTGAAAGTAGATTTTTGAAAACTTGAGTGGAAACAACTATATGAAAGTGCTCTTTGTGTTGCCTGGTAGAAAAGCAGATTAGAACAGATGTGCCTCTCAACCATACTCCAGCTACCTATTACAGACACTTAGTTGAATAACTTATAACTCCACTCCTGAAAAACAATAACTCGGCCTATGGGACCAGGATGGCCGATGTATTGTCAGCAAGTGTCACTTAGCCGGGAGAGGCACAAGAACAGTTGGCAGGATTAAAGGCAACTTTCAGAGTTCTTCCACTGTCATAAGAGAGGTCAAATGGGGCTATATGGAACAGCTACCATTTCATTCCAAGAGCCATCAAAGACTTTCTGGCTCTATCCCCAGCAAGATGTAAAACCAGTTCTGGTCCTCACGTACAACCAGAACCCCATAGGGGTGTGGCTACTGGAAGTACTAAAGCTCATTCAAGGGAAGGAGGGAAGGAACCATATTGCTTTGGGGCTACGGAGGAGGAACATTATCAAAAATCCCTAGCACACGTAAAAGGTTTTAGAAGCCCAATCTTTTATTCTTTGCGTAGAACCTTCTCATGTATGAGTTATGTGACAGATCGAAAGCCAACACGTGTTTCGTCGCTTCTGTTACATATACATGCGACATTTTCAAGCCTATACGAGGAATAGACACAGTCACTATTGTTAAATATCTCACATATACATGGCTCTAAGAGAAAAATCCCAAATTCTCAGCCGTGAAGAATAGAAAAATTACAGCAATGTATGTGTCTCATTCTAAGGTGCTCAACACTAAGTACTATTAGTATTTTTTTATTTTATTTCAGATACACCACCACACGTGACTTTGAGCTAAGAAGATCAAATGATTTCATATCTTATAGCATCTTATTTCCAACAATAGTCCATTTAATAGATAAAATCGTTATTCACATCGTGTGAATATTAAGAAAACAAACAGGTAATATTTTGGAAAACATACATTACCCTAACCCATAGGTGTTATGTGTATTATAAAGCAGTTTAATATGTGACTATTCACCCTGTATCTCGCACCAATCCATTCTAGAAAAAAGCTGTTCAACAACTCCTCACTGACCTGTGAGTGCTTTTCCACCTACCAGTGAAACTATTTAAAATTCAAGAACCTCAATCGTCTTCAATATGCAAATGCTAAATGATCGGCAAAAAAAAGAGAACAGAGGTGATGGGTCAATATCTGAACTCATCATGTCGCTTGATCTGAGATAATGTGCTCGTAGTATAATATGCTACCTATTTTATACATACTTAACATGTGGTGATATTTAAGACCCACATGGTCCCCAGCGTGGGGAAATAATTGTGGTAGGGTCCAATTAGCGACCATCTCTCTTCAATGTATGATTAATGTAAACTACAAGACAAGAAATCAGACATATCCTGTCTGAGTAATATGTACCCATGCATACGTTCCTGTGATATTAGTGTGTCTTCCTCTACCCACTAAGATCAAGGAACTACACAGATGTGCCAACCAATAAGTCATACGTTGTGACAATAATGAGCCCTAACCCTATATTAGTCCCAAGTCAAGTGGCTTTGTCAGATGCCTTTTAAGTACTGCATCTATTGCAATCCAGTCACAACCTTATTTAAACAACTTCCCCTACACTCCTCAAATTAACACTTTAGACCCTTAAAATCAACCAACAAACCATATCTTCTCCTTCAGTCGATGGATATGTCGAGTATGAGTATCCATAGAGAATTACACCACTCCAACCCTATCTCCTTACCTTATCAATTTCTCCGTGATTCATGCAAACCCCTCACGCTGGCTTCCTCGAGTACGAGAAAGAGTATCTAAAAATTGGAACTTTTAACCTTTTACCTAAACTCATGTGACCGCAGAGAAAGACAAAAAAGGTAAGGAGGGATGAATTTGACTACCTCAATGGCAGAATCTTTGCAATCGCCAGAAAATATGATGAGCTAGTGACTAAGGATAATCAGAACAAGGCTAAGGAGGGTACTTCACTCAGTTCTAGCTCAACATCCTTAGACACACCAGCTACTAGTGGAGGAGATTCAGAGAGAGGGGAAAGATATACTGATACTGTAAACAGTGAAAAACATTTTCTAAAGGAAGTACAGCGTATCAAGAGAGGAAACAGGGAACAGAACAGACAAACAACATCAGGCCAAAGACAAGAAGGGGAAAAAGAGGTGGGAACAGCTGGAGAAAGGGCCAGGATGAGAACGAGATCTTGGAACCAGAAGAAATAGATGACGTAAATGTATTGAATCTGTCTACTAAATGCTTATCCACTAATAACCTTTCACTGTTGAAAAAAGTTTAGGCTTTTGCCCTAGTAACGATGGTGACATATGTGAACTAAAAATTGATCTTGTCAAGTTTGTCAGACGTATAAAGATTAATAAGCATTTTCTAATGTACAATGAAATGAATAAAGCAACTACAATACCGCAACGTACACATCAATAAAGTGAAATTACTATTAAAGATATTATGGACACTAGACTGTTAATGTCGTTAACAGAGTGTGAAGATGAAGTTGTGAGTACTGAGATTGTTATGAGGGACTAGAATGTGGTTAGTGACATACCTGTACCCAGTGGTTTAAAAGAGAGGTCCAAATGGACAGCGACATTGCACATGGGGAATGACATCAATATATTTCACAAGCTAGTATTAGCTGACTTGGGCAAACACAATAACAAGACACGACGGTTGAGGAAAGGGTCTGACAACATATTATTGGGGGAAAGACAATCACTCAAGAATCTAATGAAAGATGACCCTATCACTATTAAAGAAGCAGAGAAGGGGGGAAACATCATAGTCATGACCAGCAGAGGCTACGATGCAGAGATACTTTCCCAGTTGAGTGATATAAGTTGGTGTGAATTACTCCCTGACAATCCTATTTGGAAATTGACAGAGTATATCAACAGACATCTAAAACAGTGGCATGGTATGGGTCTGCTTGACGATGAGGAGATAAGTTACTTAAAGGTAGACCGACCACGATACCCATGTATTTACACGCTCCCTAAGGTACACAAAAAATCTCCCTTTCCCACCCGGGAGACCCATCATATCAGGCAAAGAAGGCCCCACATAGAGACTTTCAGGATATGTTGACATATTTTTAAAACTCATGGTGAATAATTTACCATTGTTTATTCGCGACACCAAACATGTTCTGGGTACTTTATCCAATCTGACATGGGATGAAAATATGAGCCTAGTCACTCTGGACGTTACGGCTCTGTATACGAGCATCAAGAGGGAGTGTAGACTCAAGGCTATTAGAAAGATCCTTAGTGCTAGGTCAGCCAGTACGTGGGGGCACACGGAAATGATCATCAATGATAGAATTTATTTTAGATAACAATGTTTTCCTTTTCAAAGACAAATGGTACAGGCAGAAGCAAGGCGTTGCCATGGGCTCCAGATTCTCCCCCTCGTATGCCAACCTGTTCATGGGTTGGTTGGAGGAAGTGTGGATCTGGAGTGCCAAGGGGATGCAATGGAATTACTCAATCATATTTTGGGGACGGTACATTGACGATTGTCTGATGGTATGGACTGGAGATAATAAAAAACGTCAAGAATTTGTGAATCATCTCAATAACAACAACTATAATATCAGGTTCACTCATGAGCTCAGCAGAGAGAAAATTACTTTTCCTGACACAGAAATGTACGTTAGAGATGGGCAGGTACATTGTCGATTGTATTGGAAGAAGACTGCGTGTAATTCAATTTTATATGCGTCCAGTGCTCACCCCTCTCACCAAATCAGGGCAATCCCATATATGGAGAGCTCATCAGGGCAAGGCGTAATTGTAGCTTTGAGCCTGAGTTTAAAGAATGTGCTGATACCATGGTGGCACACCTCAGGAGGAAAGGATACAACAGACATCTTTTAGAGGAAGCAAGATCTAGGGTAAGTAAAGTCAAAAGACATGACACCTTGAAGGAAAAAACTGAGCGAGACAAGAAAAAAGAAGATAACATCAGGATGGTAGCCAATTATATTGCATTGTGGAGAGTTCTTGTCAAAAGTCTCAACAGACATTGGCACATTCTAAGGGGCGACATATCCTTGGTGAAGTTAATCAACTTGAAACCAGATATGACCTATAGGAGAGGCATATGTCTCAGTCCGAGTTACCAGTACACGAAGGGAGACAGAGACTGGCTCACACTACAAACTGTAGGATTTTATGGGTGCGGACGTTGCGTTGCATGCAAATGGTCAAGCAACAGGAAAAAAGGATTCAATGGTCCAGATGGGAAACAGTATAAAATTATGACCAATATCAACTGTAGCACCAAACATGTGGTGTACGTAATTGAGTGCAGATGTGGCAAAAAATACATCGGGAGCACAATTCGAACCGTTAGGGAGAGAATTGGTGAACATATCAGAGCATTGAAACAATCTGATTTAAGATACCCCATTGCTGCACACATTGTAATTGTGACTCACAAGGCAGGAATAAAGACTTCCAGTTCTTTGGGATTGAGCAGGTGTTAAGACACCTTTGTGGGGGCAATAGAGAGTTGGTGTTGAGAAGGAAAGAGGCTACTTGGAAATTACAGACAACTGAAGGGGGATTAACCATTGACCAGAAACTGCATTATTTTTTGGGGAGAAAATAAATGAATACTGTGGAAACATTAGTCAGGCTCAATATTGACGAGTGTAAACCCAAAACCTAGGTATAAATGCAGTACACTGACGTAAGAAAACATTGTATACCTGATGAAATACTTAGTACAAGAATTAAATGATAGTACAACAATTAAATGATAACTTGAGTGTCAGATAGACTAATTGAATGCATGTAGCCAGGTTGGAAGAACAAATTAGATCATCTACTGAGAATGTCATGTATGCATAGAGATATGAGGACGACCGTTATCAATTTAGAGATCCTGCCATCATGATCAAGGTGTAGCTAAAGAAGGTTATGTAATGAAATATACAAATACAGTATACAAGATGTTCTACAGTTGATTCACACACTTTAACTGACATTGGATTATTAGATCACTGCAAAACAACTGATTTGGTATGGTACTTAGATAATTCTCTGAACAGATAAGTATTTTCACCGTTTCTTGCACCCGTTTTCTTATTTACGAGTGTTCCGAGTTCGGAACTGTGTTTCGGTAAATTTACCGAGGATGTGTTCTGAAATAATGTTCAGGCAAACGTTTGTTGTATTGTTTGAATTTTCATGGATGTGAAGTTACTAGAGATTTACAGACATATTGATCTTGTGTTGCACACCATCCCGAGAGGGAATCAAGGCAGCGTGTTAGATCAGATAACTAGGGATTGACTATTGAATGTAGCAAGTTGTATTATACGTGCGGCATGATCCGGCAGAACAAGTATAAAACTAAGCGTAGGATAATCTCGATAAACTTGCCTAGGTCAATAACTGAGCATGCAGATGACTATAGGGTAACACGTTGATGTCCGCAGCTATATTTGTATTGTTAATAAACATTTGGACACCGGTATATAGTGGTGTTGATGATAGTCCAAAATGGTGCTTACGTTTACGAGGGTTTGGAGGAGCCGCCTGAATGAAGCGGTCACGTGATATTAGGTAAAAGGTTAAAAGTGCCGGTTTTTAAATACTATTTCTCGTACTCGAGGAAGCCAGCGTGAGGGGTTTGCATGAATCATGGAGAAATTGATAAGGTAAGGAGATAGGGTTGGAGTGGTGTAATTCTCTATGGATACTCGTACTCGACATATCCATTGACTGTAGGAGAGGATATCGTTCGTTGGTTGATCTTAAAGGTCTAAAGCATTAATTTGAGGAGTGTATGGGAAGTTGTGAAAATAGGGTTGGGACTGGATTGCAATAGATGCAGTACTTGAAGGGCATCTGACAAAGCCACTTGACTTGGGACTAATATAGGGTTAGAGCTCATTGATGTCACAGCGTATGACTTATTGGTTGGCACGTATGTGTAGTTCATTGATCTTAGATCTTAGTGGGTAGAGGAAGACACACTAATATCACAGGAATGTATGCATGGATACATGTGACTCAGACTGGATATGCCTGGTTTCTTGTCTTGTAGTTTACAATAATCATACATTGAAGAGAGACAGTTGCTAATTGGACCCTACCACAATTGTTTCCCCATGCTGGAGGACCATGTGGGTCGGAAATTTCACCACATGTTATGTATGTATAAAATAGGTAGCATATTATACTACGAGCAAATTATCTCAGATCAAGCAACATGATGAGTTCAGATATTGACCCATCACCTTTGTTCTCTATTTTTTGATGATCATTTAGCATTTGCATATTGAAGACGATTGATATTTGTGAATTTCAAATAGTTTCACTGGTGGGTGGAAGAGCACTCACAGGTCGGCTGAGGAGTTGTTGAACAGCTTTTTTCTAGAATTTTTTGGTGCGAGATACATGGTGAATAGCCACATATTAAACTGCTTTTTAATACACATAACACCCATGGGTTAGTGTAATGTATGTTTTCCAAAATATTACCAGTTTGTTTTCTTAATATTCACAAGATGTGAATAACGACTTTATCTATTAAATGGACTGTTGTTGGAAATAAGATGCTATAAGATATGAAATCATTTGATCTTCTTAGCACAAAGTCACATGTGGTGGTGTATTTGAAATACAATAAAAGAGTACTAATAGTACTTGGTGTTGAGCACCTTAGAATGAGACACATACATTGGTGTAATGTTTGTATTCTTCACGGCTGAGAATTTGGGATTTGTCCCTTAGAGCCATGTATATGTGAGAGATTTAACAATAGTGACTGTGTCTATTTCCCGTTTAGCCTTGAAAAAATCCCATGTATATGTAACAGAATCGAAGAAACACGTGTTGGCTCTCGATCTGTCATATAACTCATACATGAGAGGGTTCTACGCATAGAATAAAAGATTGAAGAAATCTCCTTTGACCAGTGTATATATTTGTGCTGTCATACGAAGTTACTACTGTCATTTGATTGTGCTTCTAACAACCTTTAAGTTTGCTAGGGTTTTTTGTTAATGTTATATTTGCATTTCAGGCCTCAGAGTTTGGGAAGGCAGGTGGTTCTCTCCACCTTGTAGCACAGTACAGATAGAGTATATATAAATATACATACAGTGGATATACCCTGTGGTGCAATTTCCCTGTGAACAATGCCACCAGCCTATCATGTATATACTACTGAGAAGGAGTTCCATAAACCAATAGAGGAAGTGTTGAAAAGGGATGTGTGATTATTGTGAGTAAGCAGTATGAATTTGATGTAGGGAATTCTACAATCATTGGCCAGTGCATAAGCTAAGTCTAGCATCTCACAGCCAACACCTTCTTAAAACACATCTGAACCTGGAAGAAAAGAAGATTCTGCATAACTGTTGGTGAAGCAGACTGAAGGACCTCTGACTCCTGTTAGCAATGCTCAAACTGCTCTTTGAGGGTCTAGGGGTTATCCATCACTCTTCACAATAGGAATACAAAAGGCAGAAGGGATCCCAGCTTGGCATAAGACCCAGCTGAAGACTTGGAACTAGACTGTGGGAGGGTACTGTCGGGAGAGAGTCCCAGTGTCTAGATACCTACCCTGAGGACCTTAGGTCTTTGGAGTTGATTGCATGATGTTGTTCCCACCATCAAGGGCATTTTGAGACTTTGGGATAGAGTAACAACAGGGGCAGCAGGGCAGTCTCACCTTTGGAGCTGTAAGTGAAGTCATTAGGAAGTGCTTTAGGAAGAATGTAAGCAGTGAGGTGTATTACTATGATAGATTACCGCCTCTTATCCTAAACTACCTGCTTCTGTAAGGCAGAATATTTTTCTGGTAAATGCTCCTTGATTTCATTTCTAGAGTAATTGCAGCCCCTTATGGGCCATTTTTCTGGAATTCATGTAGGCTGATATTGACAACTATTTTTCAATTTTGGCTTAAAACTCTACAAATTCAAATCCGCAGAAATCACTTTCCAATTTGAACTAAGTTTGTGTATTTTTGTTTATTATATTTTTCTTTATTTTTTAAAATTGCTTTGTAAATTATATTGTGCATTGTCTTTAACTGTAATGTTGGCTGTTACAGCTTGAAATTCACAAGCATGGTTTGGTGAATTTTGTTAGTTCACCCTTCCAACAATAATCAGCTCACTTTATGACACTTGTATATGTTAGTTCATGCCTACTTGTGCATCTGGCATTTTAGATATTTTTCTTATCATATACGATAACCCCTACAAAACGTTCCATTGCTGAATTTTTTATGATTGTGAACTAAACAAAACACATTCCATATATACTCACCTTGATTACAATTGACATAGTTTTAATAACGGTTTCCTTGTTGTACTTGGAACAAGTGATACATAGTCAGAAAGGCAAATGTCTGTTATTTCCTTTACCAAATTTTTTGGCATTCTTTTTTAGCCCACTTCTGGATTTCACAGGCTGAGCAAGCAAATATTGAACTCTAAAAAGGTTAACACAATTTTCTTGTAGTATGTCATTTTGATCCCACGATATTATAATTTATTGAATACTTCTGGTCTGCCTTGAACATGTCGGTCCTGAATCACAAATTCATATATTTGCACAGGTAGCTTGAACTCATACATGGAAGGGACTTGACTTTCAAGGAAAAATTCACTTTGGAAATTCTAAACTTTCGAATATAGTATTTTTGCTTTTGATAGGTCACCAACATATCAGTAAATATACTCTCACATTTGGGGCAATAGCGTTTTAGGGAATTGAGTCCTTTACAGTTTGTGAATAGCAAAAAACTTAATAGGACACAGGTTTTTGCAAATGTCTGCAAGATCCCACCTTGAAAACCGTCAGATCTTTCATTAAGTTAAGGGAAAGAGCAAATGTGATTTCAGGGTGTTACGTGTAAGAAAACAACCATAAAACTGGTAAGGTATAGTGGAAGGGAATTGTCAGGGTGAAAATAATTTTCTCGTGGAGAAAGGAAAACAAAAGTGTAATTGCACCAACAAGAAGAAACTTTTACATCAAGCATTATCCACCATATACAATTTTACAAACAGAACTGCATTTGTAATCGAGCAATGAGAAAGTCAAAAAAGTTTCTATAAGTACTTTATACTGTGTATATTATAAGTACATTGTGCATTTAAAAATTGTTTAAAAAGGTTCACAGGCAAGGGTGTAAATTTACTGATGCACTTCACTGTCCCCACATATTTTGGCTTCTGTTTTCTCCAGACATAGCCAAGTAAGATTAATTATTCCGCAGTATAGGTAATGGGGCCAAATTATACAGGCTTTCATGTGTATGTGAAGTAGGTCTACTGTAGCACTATTCGCGCACTCTTAAATGCCTCTGTGAATTGGCACCAAAAACATTCAAGGAATATTCATATACAATTAGTATAAAAGAAAAGGGTGTTTACAATTTAGCATTTTTACTTTTCGAAAATTGTATGTTTTGCCTTGAATTCACAAAGGTAGTTATTAGTAGGTTAAATACTACCACTGCCTTAGTGAATTTCCCTCCCATGAGGCTGCATCACTTTAGATTCACTTAGGAAGAAAGTAGATCGGTCTTACAGACAGTACTGTAATTTCCTCCTAACTGTGAATTTTACTAATGTTAATGCCAATCACTTCTTGATCGTTAAGGGGAATACCTGAAAGCTTCTATGTTTTACAGACATTTCAATAAAGCCATTGCATGCTATGAGTCATATTAGTCTTCTACTATTAAGCTATTTCTTTCAAATCATAATAATTTTAGGCATCAAAAAATGCAGAGGAAAATTATGAGCAAAAGGATTTCTGCTGTGTGCTTATTTTTGTCTACAGATTGTACCTCAGATTAGGACCATAAAATCCCTTTATTGGCACCATAACAGGTTACCCTACCGTAATGCATCTTACCAGCTCATATGAAGTGATAGGAATTCACTTAAAAAATTCCAAAGTAAATGAATACAATTTGTCACAAACAAGTGTTTGGAGCAGATAAGGGGTCTTGAAGAGTTCTCTTGTTAGTAACTTAAATATGGAAAATCCCTTTGGAAAGATGTTTGACTAAAATTAATCCTCCTAACTAAGGGGCATATTTATGAGAGGCATGCACCACCATTGCTTCACTTTTTTTGTAAGCGAGGGCGGCACTGTCAGTACTCCATATTGACAAATTGATGCACGTGGCCAAATGCATCTGTTTTGGAAGGCTAGCGTTGGAAATTTCCAGCACCAGAACTGGCTGGGTCAAGCAGAGAATATTGTATTCAAGGTAGGCATTCCCTTGTAAAAGCTCCCATAAAACTGATGCAGTGAGATTTAGGGTATTGTCAATGTGTGACGCATCATCGTCAAGCATCGCACAGAGTCTGAAATGTATCAAAAGTACTGCGCATCAGCAACCCATGCATAAGAAATGACGCATTGATAGTGGTACATGAACACAAGTCACACAAAACACTTTTGCCAGCTCCATTACACCATGGAAGTGCTCAGTTTACATCTGGGAGTTGTGAGGAGACCACCATGTCACCCCTACCTCCACTCCCATCACGCAGAAGAAGGGAGCGTATTTTTTGCCAGCGGACTTCCCTCACTGACCTCAGGGAGGAGGAGGTCATCACATACTACAGACTCAGGAGTGAGTCCATAATAAAACTGCTGAACCAGATAGTGCCAAGGATCTAGCTACCAAATACCAGGCCCACCAACATCTATCTGCAGGTCAAGCTGATGGCTCTCCTCCACCTGCTGGCATCTGGTTCATTCCAAATCAGAACAGCCAGAGTGCCAGGAATATCGCAGCCATCTTTTTCTGCCTTCCTACCCTCTTTCCTGGATGCCATCATCTGCCTGATACCCCACTACCTCTTCTCCAAGACACAACAACAACAGCTGGACACCAAGCAAGGTTTGTATGTCATTGTCGGATTCCCACATGTGCTAGGAGCCATGGATTGCACATATATGCAACTGATACCCCTTGCTGCAATATCGCACCTGTACCGGAACCAGAAGCACACCTACTCCATCAGCACCCAGGCCATCGTGGACCATCAGATTTTCACCAATGTGCTGGCATAATTCCAAGGGAGTGCACATGATGCCTACATCTTCAGGCACTGTATCATCAACGAGCGCTTCATTAATGAATATCCAAGTCACTCCCACTACCTATGTGTGCTGGATTCTGTGGCAGACATACATCTACAGGCACCACTCTGAGGTCCTAATAGTTGGGGTTTTGGCAGCTTGTCTATGCCTAAGTGAAAGGGCAGGAATTCACCATATTGTTGCAATACAGTGCAAACCTGTGCTTTATCCCTGCACTGGTGCCGTTTGGGCTGTATAGTGCCAATGCAGGTGACTGTGTTAGTGTTAGGCAGCACATTGTGTACCAGTGTAGTCTGAAATGTGAGGAAAGTGTGGTATGGCCTAAATATTAAGCACTATTGCCCTCACTCAGTATAATTCTATGTTCATCAAAGTTATTGGAGCAACACAGGAAGAAGTATGTGTAAAGGCCATTGTGAGATTCCATGTCAGTGTAGGCCTCAGACATGTTTAAGTGTCAATACTGCATAACATTGTGACACCAACAGTAAACAAATATGAACACACATGTCTCAGCATGGCTCGCCTGTTCTGTGGTCTAAGTAGCCCAAATGAAAAGCATATGAATCCAACACACACATAGAAACGTACTAAGTCAAACACAATGCAGCCAAACATGTCGACTCGTACATCAGTCATCGACATACATGAAATTCTAACCTGGACAAGGCACCACAGTCCTCTCAGGTAAACAATCCCAATATACAATAGCAAATATCTGATAAACAAACTGTCACTTCACACATAGTAGTGAGTGCACCACATAACATTGAGAGTTCAGGAACATCTGTAAATACCCATCACAATAAGCAACTGGAGAAACATGAAAGAAAGGCAGGATGTAGAAGTGTACAATGTATCAGGCCTTGCTCAACATAAGCTATTACACAGATAACTGGAAGAAACCTTTGTAACCCTGTCTTGCTTGCGCCTATCAGATAATACAGAATCTTCCACACGGTAGCCCTGACCTACAAGGCGAAGCAGGAGACATAAACACAGCACCTTTAGAAAAGGGTTGTATTTTACAAAATGCAAGGACTCTCTCTCTTTTAGAATAAGGCGTGGGGTTTTATTTTACACAATGCTCTCTAACAGAAAGGCTTTCCCCGATGCCAATGCACAAGATTCAAATACACAAAAAGATATATATGTTTATATGCAAGCAATAATCTAACTGTATGAATAATACTGATTGATAAACAAGCAGCAAATATTATGAGATAAGACTCAAGCAAATATACTGGAATTCCTGCAAGAGACCAGAAAGATATATATATAAATACATCAGATGATTACTTTGGATGTGCACCTCAACTCACTCCAACATCACAAAGAAAATACATCAAATGATCAAAGCCACTGGCCAAACATCACAATGGCAATACCAAAACTCAATACTTCACCCGGTGCAAACACTGCATCTCACCCAAACCTGACTGGGGAAGTTAAACAGCCGTGATTGAGAGCCTCAGCAACCTGGGTCCCACACTCCAAGTCAGACGCGCCCGTCCCCACTCAGATTCCAAACTCCCGGTTTCTGAGTCAACAACCCTCAGCTTTATGATCTCAAAGCACACTAGAAGGTTAGGGAAAGACCTCCCCCCGGGCCAGAGGAATCTTACCAGAACTGGCCAGGTTCCAAGTAAGCATTCCCATGGCAGGAAGGAGTTATCATGTCCCCTTCTCTAAATCTCGCATGCTCCAGCCTTTAGTTTGACGAAGCTCACAAAGCCTTTCTGAGTACATTAAACAAAAAAACAATCCTTGAACGTGAATAACCCAAACAACTTGCAAGCATTGCTGTGCACGCAGAAAAGCTGAAGCAAGGCAGAGCCAGGGAAAAGGATGACATGAGGCCATGTCAAAGCCAATAGTAAAACTTTCACAATTCTCATCAATGTACAACACAATGCACAATTGTGCACAACTACTTATAGATTCACATACTTCATATCTCAATGTCCTATAGCATCACATACTTCATCTCTTAATGTACAACACTGAGCACAAGTGTGCATCACTGCCCACAACACTGCGAAACCAAAAAGTACATTCCACACCTCTCTCTTCCTCTCACGCTTTCAAATGCACATCCACATGTTCTGTTCTGTTCTTGGCAAGGCTGTCCTACTGCGTGACAGCTCCCACTGAAAGACAGCAAGATTACAAGAAAGAAACTTGTTAAGAGAAGCAAGGCATATGCAGGACCATCGTACATTCAGGCTAGGATAAAATAACACACTAAAGTCAGTTAAAATAATGATAGTCAAAGGTCATCACAGGGTGTCAGACCACAAGAGTGCCTCTAGCACTACATTCCACCCCATGACCTTTGACTATCATCACCTACATATATAAAAAAACTGAATTTCTTAACTGAAAGCACAACTATGATTGAAGAACTGCATTTCTTAACTGAAAGCACAACTATGATTGAAACATATGTTAAAGCAGTGAAATCATAAAAGCATGTAATAATCATTACAAAGCATGTAAAGTAGCTCATGTGTATCTGGATATTCAGCAAGAATAAATGTTTTATGGATGCACAAAATAAATGCACCAATAGAATCAAGCGTATGAACCAGTAATGCTCCTACTGTCTCAAATGGCCAATACTGGAACCTCTACAGATGAAGCAGCCAAACTTACATATTTTTTGCTAAAATATAAAGGCAAAATCAACATCTTCTTTTTATCTTTAACTCAAAAAACATCTTCTCTAATTTCAATTGCACAATTTTTTGTTGTCTCATTGACCAGCATTTGGAAAACGAATAATGTCCTTCTGTGTGAAAGACACACAGCCTTCTTGCATTTAAAATGATAACTGAAAATGTTTCACTTCATGTTTATGATATCAGTTCATGATTCTTGGTTTGGTAGGTCTGTGTGGTTTGTTCGGCCACAGCATGTCAGCTTGCACTGTCCGGTGATCACTCCAGGGTTGGGGAGGGGAGGGGTCCTACCCCCACTCGGGGCACACAGACAACCAACCACACCAACACGTCACAGTATGATGACCTGGAAAAGAAACAAGCATCACTCTTCTTGCAAAAAAACATTTTTCAAAAAGCGCACATTTTCCTTTCTCTGTTTTGAGTTTGAAGGCACAATATTATCATAACTGTCTGCTTGGTTCTCAGCTGGCTCTAGGGAATTATCCGAGAATTCTACCCACGCTATATGGGTTAACCTGCCAGGATGGATGGGAGCAGAGCTTGCTTCCATCACACAAAAAGGAACCTGGCACTAGTGTTTTGCCACCCCAGACTCTTGGAGTTTTGGCAGGGGAATGGAAGAACTTTCCAGAACCAGCTGTTGAAGGTGGCCCAGGATGCCCCCTTCAAAGGCTGGCGCCAGGATTAAATATTGGACCCTCAGAACAACATTTCAGTACAATCCTGGATGTGTGGACTTTACAAAGGGAGGACTGCCATGTTCCCTAGAGGATTGCCCTGCTGCTTGAGGCCTGTTCTGCTCTTTGAGAAGGAAAACTGCACTTGCTCTCTTCATCTCAGGATACCCTGAGTGACACCCAGTGTCAGTTGACTTACTCCTGTCTGAGCTACAGGAAATACAACAAGCTTCGATGGCCTCCCTGTAACTGCCCAACTGACCTGCTGCACTGGGCCTGCAACAGGACCTGACTGAGCCCTGCTGGCCTCTGCTGGAGTGAGTTTTTAACCCCTAAGAGGTTCCTCCTCACATCCTGAACCCTTGGCTGGCATTAGTGGAGATCCACCAGGGTAAAAAAAGGAGACCTTAGACACCAACTCTTTAATACACTTCTGGACCTGTGGGTATTCCGCAAGGAAGAAGGACTGCTGTGCTTCTGGAAGGACTGCCACTCGGCTGAACTGCAGCTCTGAGGCATTGCTGACCTCCTGGTTTGCTGATCTGTTGTCCGACTACTCTTCTTCTGCCTGCCTGGGTACAAGGACTGGATCTTCAACTGTCCCAGGACCTCCAGAGTGACTCACAAGAGCTAGTTTGCTGGCCTTCTGTTCAGAACAACAAAGACTTCCTCCATCTTTAACCCACATCTAGACTCAGCCTCAATAAGTCCTGACCCTCCAAATGGCCCGTTAGAAGTAGTGCTAAAAGTTCCCAGATAGCCAAAATCCAAAACTGAAGACTTAGACACATCTTTGGCTAAAAAGGCTTGGGGGACTAAGAATAGCCCAGAACCAACCTGCTCTCCTAGCCGCCTGAGGTACAGCAACAGTCAGATTGACTTTCCAGCTTCTCGTGCTACATTCTACTCTGGAATATCAATTCTGTTTCAATGGTCATTCTGCAAAGGGGTATCTGTCCTCATGGAACTGTCATGGAACTGTCTTCAGCTGAAACCTGTGCCTCACTCGGCTTGAGATTTTCGACTAAACGTCCGAACGTAGAAATCTTCAATGCAGCTTCAACCCAAAGCAATCTGACAACAGCGCTCCCTTCTCAGACACCTCCTGCAGCCTTGCCCCACTGGACTTCACCTTCTCAGACACTTTTTCTCAGAATTTCTTCTAAGTCCAAAGGTAAGTGTTGACCAGGCCCAATCCAATTTGTGTATCCGCACTGAGCTTCATTGCCGTCGGCCATATTTTTCCACTTTGACCCGGTCTCGTGAGACTAGATGTCCGTGGTTGGCTCTTTGAACATTTAGGTGCTAGCTTTTACTAAAAAATCTAAAAAATCATAACTCAAGTTCTACTGATTGTTTTTTTGTCATTTTGGTGTCAAATAATTGAATAAAATATACTCTATTTTTCTAACATTGTTTAGGATTTTTCTTGTGTTGTGTTTGCATTTTATTATTGTTTGCGTGCTGCATAAATACTTAGTTTACACATTGCCTTTAAGTTAACCCAGACTGCTTTTTGTGCCAAGCTACCCCGGGGTTAAGCATTGGTTAATTTAGTGAATTTTTGTGGTTCACCCTGCAAGGGATTGTGGCTGTTGCTTGACCAGGGCTCACACCCCAGTCGGCCAAGAATCTAATTTCCAGCAATTGTCAATGAAAAGGTCAGGTGAACCTGACTCTTCAAGCTATAGTGATCACCAGTAACGGCCAGCAGTGTGAGATCTGCACTTCGCATTACAGCAATGACTGCCTGCAGTGACCACCAATGTGATGCTCCAACAACAACCGTCTGCGACACCCGACCTTTGTGCTGGAGCGACGACCATTGACAATGCTCTCCCTTCTCCTCGCAGCCTCCTCAACCACAAACGGAGCTCTTTATGCTGGGCTTTGAGAGCTGACGTTCAGTGTGTCTAACCTGGTACCTGTATCTGGCGCACACTCCATTGTAGTAGGCCTGAACTTGTGACTTTTCCCGGTATCGCATGACAAGAGTACTGAGTGGTGCTTTTTACCTTTAGCGCCAATGTCTACTAGACACTTGCATATCACTGGTTCTGCTGATTGGATTTTTGTTGTATTGGTTTCATTCTATTTAATAAAGTGCACTTTTTTTCTCAAATTTTATTTGGGATTTTTCTTGTGTTGTGTTTTCAATGTACTACTGTTTGCATGCTGCATAAATACTTTGCGGATTGCCTCTAAGCTAAGCTTGACTGCTTTGTGCCAGGATATCATAGTCTGAAGAACAGGTTAATTTAGTGACCGTTGTGGTTCACCTTAACAAGGATTGTGGCTGTTGCCTTAGTGGGGCTTCCAGTGACACAAACAATAACCCCGTTTCTTAGAAAGTCAATATATGAATGATATCACTTTATTACAACTAAGCACAAGAAAAAACTAGGGAGATGATTAAAAGTTTATTTATTGTTGAAAGTAGATTTTTGCAAACTTGAGTGGAAACAACAATATGAAAGTGCTCTTTGTGTTGCCTGGTAGATAAGCAGATTAGAACAGATGTGCCTCTCAACCATACTCCATCTACCTATTACAGACACTTAGTTGAATAACTTATAACTCCACTCCTGAAAAACAATAACTCGGCCTATGGGTCCAGGATGGCCGAGGTATTGTCAGCAAGTGTCACTTAGCAGGGAGAGCCACAAAAACAGTTGGCAGGATAAAAGGCAACTTTCAGAGTTCTTCCACTGTCTTAGAGAGGTCATCTGGGGCTATATGGAACAGCTACCATTCATTCCAAGAGCCATCAAAGACTTTTTGGCTCTATGCCCAGCAAGATGTAAAACCAGTTCTGGGCCACACGGACGACCAGAACCCCATAGGGGTGTGGCTACTGGAAGTACTAAAGCTCATTCAAGGGAAGGAGGGCAGCAACCATATTGCTTTGGGGCTACGGAGGAGGAGCATTAACAAAAATCCCTAGCACACGTAAAAGTTATTAGAAGCCCAATCAAATGACAGTAGTAACTTCGTGTGACAGCACAAATATATATACTGGTCAAAGGAGATTTCTTCAATCTTTTATTCTTTGCGTAGAACCTTCTCATGTATGAGTTCTGTGACAGATCGAGCGCCAACACGTTTCGTCACTTCTGTTACATATACATGTGACTTTTTCAAGGCTATACGAGAAATAGACACAGTCACTATTGTTAAATCTCTCAACCATGAAGAATAGAAAAATTACACCAACGTATGTGTCTCATTCTAAGGTGCTCAACACTAAGTACTATAAGTACTTTTTTATTGTATTTCAAATACACGACCACACGTGACTTTGTGCTAAGAAGATCAAATGATTTCATATATTATAGCATCTTATTTCCAACAACAGTCCATTTAATAGATAAAATCGTTTTTCACATCGTGTGAATATTAAGAAAACAAACTGGTAATATTTTGGAAAACATACATTACCCCAACCCATGGGTGTTATGTGTATTATAAAGCATTTTAATATGTGACTATTCACCATGTATCTCGCACCAATCAATTCTAGTAAAAAGCTGTTCAACAACTCCTCACCCGACCTGTGAGTGCTCTTCCACTTACCAGTGAGTGCTCTTCCACCCACCAGTGAAACTATTTAAAATTCAAAAACCTCAATCGTCTTCAATATGCAAATGCTAAATGATCGGCAAGAAATAGAGAACAGAGGTGCTAGGTCAATATCTGAACTCATCATGCTGCTTGATCTGAGATAATTTGCGCGTAGTATAATATGCTACCTATTTTATAAATACTTAACATGTGGTGATATTTAAGACCCACATGGTCCTCCAGTGTGGGAAAATATTTGTGGTAGGGTCCAATTAGCGACCATCTCTCTTCAATGTATGATTAATGTAAACTACAAGACAAGAACCCAGTCTGAGTCATATGTACCCAAGCATACGTTCCTGTGATATTAGTGCGTCTTCCTCTACCCACTAAGATCAATGAACTACACGTACGTGCCAACCAATAAGTCATAAACTGTGACATCAATGAGCTGTAACCCTATATTAGTCCCAAGTCATGTCGCTTTGTCAGATGCCCTTTAACTCCTTCAGTGCCCATGACGAGATGGTCTCGTCATGGAGTGCGGTTGCGCTGTGCCCATGACGAGACTATCTCGTCATGAACCCCGCCCGCTAATGAAAGGGCCGGCACAGGGCGGGGAAAGGGCGGGGCACTGAAGGGGTTAAGTACTGCATCTATTGCAATCCAGTCCCAACCTTATTTAAAAAACTTCCCATACACTCCTCAAACTAATGCTTTAGACCCTTAAAATCAACCAACGAACGATATCCTCTCCTACAGTCGATGGATATGTCGAGTACGAATATCCATTGAGAATTACACCACTCCAACCCTATCTCCTTACCTTATTAATTTCTCAGTGATTAATGCAAACCCCTCACGCTGGCTTCCTCGAGTACGAGAAAGAGTATCTAAAAACTGGCACTTTTAACCTTTTACCTAATATCACGTGACCGCAGAGAAAGACAAAAAAGCTAAGGATGGTCGAATTTGACTACCTCAATTGCTGAATCTTTACATTCGCTAGAAAATATGATGAGCTAGTGATTAAGGATAATCAGAACAAGGCTAAGGAGGGAACTTCACTCAGTTCTAGCTCAACATACTTAGACACACCAGCTACTAGTGGAGGAGATTCGGAGAGAGTGGAAGGATCTACTGATACTGTAAACAGTGAAAACCGTTTTTTAAAGGAAGTACAGCGTATCAAGAGAGGAAACAGGGAATAGAACAGACGAACAACATCAGGCCAAAGACAAGAAGGGGAAAAAGAGGTGGGAACAGGGGGAGAAAGGGCCGGGATGAGAACGAGATCTCGGAACCAGAAGAAATAGATGACGTAAATGCATTGAATCTGTCTACCAAATGCTTATCCACTGATTACCTTTCACTGTTGAAAAAAGTTTAGGCTTTTGCCCTAGTAAGGATGGTGACATATGTGAACTAAAAATTGATCTTTTCAAGTTTGTCAGACGTGTAAAGATTAAAAAGCATTTTCTGATGTAAAAGAAAAGAATAAAGCAACTACAATATCGCAACGTACACATCAATTAAGTGAAATTACTATTCAAGATATTATTGACACTAGACTGTTAATGTCGTTAACAGAGTGTGAAGATGAAGTTGTGAGTACTGAGATTGTTATGAGGGACTTGAATGTGGTTAGTGACATACCTGTACCCAGTGGTTTAAAAGAGAGGTCCAAATGGACAGCGACATTGCACATGGGGAGTAACATCGATATATTTCACAAGCTAGTTTTAGCTGACTTGGACAAACACAATAACAAGACAGGACGGTTGAGGAAAGGGTCTGACAACATATCATTAGGGGAAAGACAATCACTCAAGAATCTATTGAAAGATAACACTATCACTGTTAAAGAGGCAGACAAGGGGGGAAATATCGTAGTCATGACCAGCAGGGACTACGATGCAGAGATACTCTCCCAGTTTAGTGATATAGATTGGTATGAATTACTCCCTGACAATCCTATTTGGAAATTGACAGAGTATATCAACAGACATCTAAAACAGTGGCATTGTATGGGTCTGCTTGACGATGAGGAGACGAGTTACTTAAAGGTAGACCGACCACGATACCCATGTATTAACACGCTCCCTAAAGTACACAAAAATCTCCCTTTCCCACCCGGGAGACCCATCATATCAGACAACGAAGGCCCTACATAGAGACTTTCAGAATACGTTGACATATTTTTAAAATCCCACGGTGAATAATTTACCATTGTTTATTAGCGACACCAAACATGTTCTGGGAACTCTCTCCGATCTGACATGGGATGAAAATATAAGCATAGTCACTCTGGATGTTATGGCTCTGTATACGAGCATCAAGCGGGAATGTGGAATCAAGGCTATTAGAAAGATCCATAGTGCTAGGTCAGCCAGTACGTGGGAGCACACCGAAATAATTATCAATATGATAGAATTGATTTTAGATAACAACGTTTTGCTTTTCAAAGACAAATGGTACAGGCAGAAGCAAGGCGTTGCCATGGTCTCCAGATTCTCCCCCTCGTATGCCAACCTGTTCATGGGTTGGCTGGAGGAAGTGTGGATCTGGAGTGCCAAGGGGATGCAATGGAATGACTCAATCTTATTTTGGGGACGGTAGATTGATGATTGCCTGATGTTATGGACTGGAGATAATAAAAAACTTCAAGAATTTGTGAATCATCTCTATAACAACAACTATAATATCAGGTTCACTCATGAGCTCAGCAGAGAGAAAATTACTTTTCTTGACACAGAAATGTACATTAGAGATGGGCAGGTACATAGTCGATTGTATCGGAAGATGACTGCGTGTAATTCAATTTTATATGCGTCCAGTGCTCACCCCTCTCACCAAATCAGGGCAATCCCGTATGGAGAGCTCATCAGGGCAAGGAGTAATTGTAGCTTTGAGCCTGAGTTTGAAGAATGTGCTGATACCATGGTGGCACGCTTCAGGAGGAGAGGATACGACAGACATCTTTTAGAGGAAGCAAGATCTAGGATAAGTAAAATCAAAAGACATGACACCTTGAAGGAACTAACTAAGCGAGACAAGAAAAGAGAAGATACAATCAGGATGGTAGCCAATCATAATGCATTGTGAAGAGTTCTTGTCAAAAGTCTCAACAGACATTGGCACATTCCATGGGGCGACATATCCTTGGGCAAGTTTATCAACTTAAAACCAGATATGACCTATAGGAGAGGTATATGTCTTTGGAACTTATTGAGTCAGTGTTACCGGTACACGAAGAGAGACAGAGACTGGCTCACTCTACGAACTGTAGGATTTTATGGGTGCGGACGTTGCGTTGCATGAAAATGGGCAAGCAACGGGAAAAAAGGATTTAATGGTCCAGATGGGAAACAGTATAACATCATGACCAATATCAACTGTAGCACCAAATATGTGGTGTATGTAATTGAGTGCAGTTGTGGCAAAAAATACATCGGGAGCACAATTCGAACCCTTAGGGAGAGAATTGGTGAACATATCAGAGCAGTGAAACAATCTGATATAAGATACCCCATTTCCGCACACATTTGTAATTGTGACTCAAAAGGCAGGAATAAAGACTTCCAGTTCTATGGGACTGAGCAGGTGTTAAGACACCTCCGTGGGGGCAATAGAGAGTTGGTGGTGAGGAGGAAAGAGGCTACTTGGATTTTGAAATTACAGACAATTGAACGAGGATTAAACATTGACCAGGACCTGCATTATTTTTTGTGGAGAAAATGAATGAATACTGTGGAAACATTAGTCAGGCTCAATATTGACGAGTGTAAACCCAAAACCTAGGTATAAATGCAGTGCACTGACGCAAGAAAACATTGTATACCTGATGAAATACGTAGTACAAGAATTAAATGGTAGTACCACGATAAAATGATAACTTGAGTGTCAGATAGACTCATTGAATGCATGTAGCCAGGTTGGAAGAACAAATTTGGTCATCTACTGAGAATGTCATGTATGCATAGAGATATGAGGACAACCGTTATCAATTTAGAGATCCTGCCATCATGATCATTGTGTAACTAAAGAAGTTTATATAATGAAATATACAAATACAGTATACAAGATGTTCTACAGTTGATTCACACACTTTAACTGACATTGGATTATTAGATCACTGCAAAACAACTGATATGGTATGGTACTAAGATAATTCTCTGAGCACATAAGTATTTTCACCGTTTCTTGCACCCGTTTTCTTATTTACGAGTGTACCGAGTTTGGGCCAGTGTTTCGGGAAATTTACCGAGGATGGGTTCTGAAATTCTGTTCAGGCAAACGTATCATTGTATTGTTTGAATTTTCATGGATGTGAAGGTACTAGGGATTTACAGACATATTGATCTTGTGTTGCACACCATCCCGAGTGGGAATCAAAGCAGTGTGTTAGATCAGATAACTAGGGATTGACTGTCGAATGTAGCAAGTTGTATTTTACGTGCGGCATGATCCAGCAGAACAAGTATAAAACTAAGCATAGGATAATCTCGGTAAACTTGTCCTAGGTCAATATCTGAGCATGCTGATGACTATACGGTAACACGTTGATCTCCGCAGCTATATTTGTATTGTTAATAAACGTTTGGACACCGGTATATAGTGGTGTTGATGATAGTCCAAAATGGCGCTTACGTTTACAAGGGTTTGGAGGAGCCGCCTGAATGAAGCGGTCACGTGATATTAGGTAAAAGGTTAAAAGTGCTGGTTTTTAGATACTCTTTCTTATACTCGAGGAAGCCAGCGTGAGGGGTTTGCATGAATCATGGAGAAATTGATAAGGTAAGGAGATAGGGTTTGTAGGAGAGTAGGATCTGCTTCACATGTTTACACCCACTTTTTGCTGGTGTTTCACTGTTTTTCACCTCAGTTCCAAACTGTTCAGATTGGAACTGAGGTGCCCTTATAAGTCCCTAGTATATGGTGTACTATGTGAATGTGAGGCAACTTGTGGCACTGACAAGCACTCTGCACTTTATCTTAAGCACCGTTCTGGCCCGGGGGAGACACTACTTCCGCTAGGTTAGCGGTCTAGTGTTCTTGGCAACCTATTTAATCAACCCGCTGACGCGCTCGCGCAGCGCTGAATCACCGTACGAAGCTGCGTTCAATGCTCGCCCATAATACTGTGGGAGGTACAATTGTTTTCCTGGTGATCTTATTAATTGTGTATAAAACAGAATTTTAATACTTTCATATTTTAAATTGTGAATGTGAGGCAACTTGTGGCACTGGCAAGCACTCTGCACTTTATCATAAGCACCGTTCTGGCCCGGGGGTGACACTATTGCCGCTAGGTTAGCGGTCTAGTGTTCTTAGCAACCTATTTAATCAACACGCTGACGCGCCCGCGCAGCGGAGGCGCGCAGCGGGCACACCTAAGGCAAGCCCGTCTGCGCCCGTCCGCGCTCTGGCCGGGCGCAGGGCCCGTCCCCCTGATCATTTTGTTATCAAAAGACTTCAGTACACTAGTAGGGAACTACATATCATTAATCAGGCTAATAAGTCGTTGCAATGTTTCAGAATGTTACCGGACAATTATCATGACAGTAGATGGGGTTCTTTGTGTACCAGCTGTCAGCTATCTCTTCCGATACTGTTAAACCTACCAATTGATAGTCTGAGAACTACATTGGGCAATAAAATAGGTGGCAGAATCAAAGATTCGCTGAAATGTATGTTATTCAATGCCAGATCCTTGGTGAAACACTCTATGGAATGTGCTAAATTGTCATTCATTACGGAGACATGGTTAGATGGCTCATCTGGCCCGGATTTGGTCAAAGCCGTCCCATCTGGCTTTCACTGTCACACTCTTGACCGAGCACAGAAAAAGGGGGGGGGGCTTGCGGTAATTAATCATGAGTCACTTTGCTCCTGCCTCTAATTAGATGTGCGAAGCTCTTACCTTTAATATATATTCTACTTCGCACAATCCTTTTAAAGGCATTCTACTTTACCGCCCACCGGGCTCGAAAAGTGGTTCTTTAGACTCATTGAGTTTGCTGCTAGAAGAAGGGCTGTGTCAACAGTCCTTCGCAATGCTAGGAGATTTTAACTTCCATTTGGAAAAGCTTAGTGACGTTGATACCTCCAGATTAGAACAAATTATGGCCATAGGAGGCCTGGAACAACTGGTAACCCCTCCTACACATGTGGAGGGTCACACTTTAGATGGCATATATTCTAATAATAAGGATCTTGTCAATATTTCAGTTCTTCCAATCACGTGGTCAGATCACTCTGTGATCAAGTTTGAGCTAAAGAGCTTGTTGCCCATATCTCAGGCCCCAAACAGATTAAGAAAGTTATCACTAGAGCCTGGGGTAAATTGGACATTACAAATTTGGAATGGCCACTTACTAAGTCCAAGTATACGCCCTCGCGAGACATTGAAGAAGCAACGACTCTTTATAACAGATGGCTTGCCAATGCATGCGAACAGCTAGTGCCCCCTAAAAAATGGATCCCTAAACGTACTTCCCCTACTGCACCTTGGTATTCAGGAGAACTTAAGGCCAAGAAATTGATTTGCAAACACGCTGAAAGAAAATGGTGTAAAAATTATGCAGAGTCTGACAAAAAGGAGTTTAAAACTGCCATTTCCAATTATAAACAAGCTCTCATGGCAGCCAAAATAGAATACTTCTGGTCACACATAACTAAGGCTCAATCCAATTCTAATGAACTTTTTAAAACATTTTTTAAGCTATCTAATCCCTTTATGCCTAAAAATCACGCTGCCCCTGATTTCTGCAATAAAATTGGTGATTTTTTTAATCCAAAATAGAGACGATATTTTCATCTCTTTCGGGACTAATTAATATAAATCAAGCCAGTCTGAATGTAAATAAATTGGAAAGACTTTGTCCTGTTGACTTAACCTTGGATCATTTTGCTCCTTTGGAGAAATGTGATACATTGAAACTGCTGAATGGCATTAAATCCGGGGCAACAAATGATCCTTGTCCAGCGTGGATCATTAAACAGATTGCTGGTACTATTTGTACGGCTTTGACTACCCTGCTTAATGATGTTTTCTTATCTGGAATCTGTCCAAAACTTTGGAAAAAAGCCTCGGTTCTTCCTCTATTGAAAAAGCAGTCCTTGGATCCGACCGACCCAAACAACTATCGACCTATTTCTAGACTTCCTTTGCCAGCCAAAGTGCAGGAAAAAGCAATGAATAGACAACTCAGTGACTTCCTCCATCACAATAACTCTTTAGATCCTTCACAATATGGGTTTAGAGCCCTACATAGCACTGAGTTGGTGCTACTAAAATCGACTGAGGAAATCAGAGAGGCCGTGGACAGGGGAGGGAATGCAATGCTGATCCTCCTAGACCTGTCTGCGGCTTTTGACACGGTTCACCACAAGGTACTACTGAACCGGTTGGCTGAAGTAGGAATAGGCTTGGCCTGGCAGCTGCTGAAATCATTTCTGACAGACAGATCACAAACAGTGGACCTAGATGGTAATGTCTCTGAACCCTTCTCTCTGCCATGTGGGGTGACACAGGACTCAGCTCTTGGCCCCACACTTTTTAACATCTATGTGGCACCCCTGGCAGGCATTATTAGATCTTATGGATTCCAGCTTACCTCCTACGCCGATGACACACAAATTGTGCTGTCGGTGATGGAGGGAGCAGAGAAGGAGGCAGGTGCACGCTTCCATGACTGTATGGGATCCATCTCAAAGTGGATGTCTGCCAATTGTCTAAAACTCAATTCAGCCAAAACGGAGGTTCTGAGTTTTGGTAACAATCCTCGAATGTGGACACCAGATTGGTGGCCGGATAATTTGGGTCTTTGTCCTATACCAGCCAGAAAAGCTAAGAACCTAGGTATAGTGGTAGATAACAAACTTACCATGGGGGACCATGTAAGCACGGTGACCTCCGCATGCTTCATGGTGCTCAGAATAATTAGGAAAATTAGGTTCTTTCTGTCTGAAGCGAGCTTGAGGACGGTAGTGACGGCACTTATTATGTTGCGTCTTGACTATTGTAACCGTCTATTTCTTAATATCCAAAAACAACATCTGAATAGGCTGCAGGTTGCCCAGAACGCAGCAGCTAGACTGCTGACGGGGACACCCAGATTTATCTCAGTTAAGAAAGAATTAAAAAAATTACATTGGCTTCCAATACATCTGAGATCTCGTTTCAAGGCGCTGTGTATTGTGTTCAAGGCTGTGAATGGGACGGTCCTGAGTTTCTTAAAACTAAGTTCTTATGGTATATTCCAAGCAGAAACTTAAGGTCCACAGGTTCCAAACAAGTGAAAACCCCCTCTTTTAAGAAAACAAACTGGGATGGTAGAAGCTTTGTTTATTGTGCCTCTGAAGCTTGGAATGAATTGCCCTTCATTCTGAGAAACGCCTCTGACCTCACCTCTTTTAGGAGACACCTTAATACATGGTTCTTTTCCCAGAATTAGATCTTTGCCTCGCAGGTATTCAGTGCTTAGCGCCAGGACACCCTAGGGTAATCGTGCGCTTTACAAGCTTTAATAACATAACATAACATGTACCCAGAGCATAGTACCCCAGAGGCCTACCAGGGGCTGAAGAATGTATTATGCCACCCCTGGAAAGCCACCCAAAATGACACCACAGGTCTGCTACTGCAGCCTGGGTAAGGTGGTGCATGCACCCCTTACTGTAATATAGGTTACCTATATCACTATATATATATATACACACATATAAACCTATATGGCACTCCTATGGCAGGCCTTATCAATCCTGAAGGCAGAGTGCTTGGCTCCTATGTGAGAGGGTGCCCCTGCATGAGCAGAGCCCCTCTGCAGCATTTAAAAACCCTTCTCTGATGCTGTTGGTAGTGCAGCCTGACCATATACTCTTAAGTGCATTATAACCAAACGGTAAATGCTATCTTTGGACTGGCTGCACGGAAACAGGTAGTGTTTGGTATCAAACACCATGGAATCATACCCCCACACCAGTAGCTGGTGTGGGAGTATAATTCCACCCTTCTAGAGGGAGAGACATGACAGCACTGGTATACCCGGTAGAAACTTAATAGAGCCCTGGCATCACAAAATGGATGCTGCAGCCATAGACACGGGTCTAGCCTCCTGCTGCTGACCCAAACTCCGGCAGGGGAGGCCTGCACAATAGGTTTCCTGTCACAGGGAGGTGTAACCACCTCCCAGACAAGCTTATGTGTATTGGGGCTGGGTGGGAGCACTCTCTGATTGCTTTGAAGTCCGCATTGGGGGCACATTTGGTGTCCCTGTGCATAGTCCAGCTCAAACCGGTTCATGGGCTTCCAGCCCCTGCTCTGGCATGAAACTGGACAAAGGAAATGGGTGTAGCCACCCCTCTTTCAAAACCCTCCCATAGGTGGGTCCCCAGAGCATGTCCGACCCCCTACCTTAGTATAAGCATGGCGCCCCTGTCCTTAGGAGTTTAGATTACCCTGGATGAAACTCTGACGCTGAATCCTGGACCTTTGACGCTCTGCTCAAGACCAGAGGACTGAAGAAATCTCCCTTGGGGTAAAGGAAGCTTGGCAGGCACCAACAAAGCAATTTGCCGGTCTGCATCCTCGAAGCTCCTGCCGGACTCCAAAGTATTTGCAGCCCAGGAAGAGGATTTCCAGACTTCTCAGGGGCCGACCCGAGTCCCCAGCAAAGCTGAGACCCGCAGCCCTCGTGAGTAGCGTGGAACTGGAACTCCTGGTCACCGTGCATTTCTGCAAGTGCATTGACTTGTTGACATCTCTTGAAGTTGTGCTTGGGCAGACTTGTAGCCCCTACCTCGAGCACTGAATCCACCAAAGATTGTTGGCCTGGTCATTCCGAGTGACCCATAGGCTGCCATTATGTGTTTCATCTTGAGGTCCCTTTGCGATCCTTGGTCCGTTGACTGGTGGGTCAATGAGGTGGTATCTTTGCATTTCCTTGGGCTTTCCTGGTTGCTCCAGACGTGCCCTGACTCCAACACAAGTGCTGAGTCCCACAGACCTTGCTGGTCTGCACCGAAGCATCTTTCTTGTTTGCATGGGGGGCTCTCTCTGCAGCTAACTGGAGATACAACCTTACCTGCTGGGCGTAGCTGGACTGTCTGTTTGACCTGCGCTGCTTCCCTGCGGCCACCGCCATCACCGCTGTTCCCAACGCACCGGCACCGGCAGAAACAGGGACTACACTACCCACAGTGCTTTGCGGCAGGAAGCCGTTTACACCTCTTCCGTGCCCGGGGGCGCTTTAATACCGAGGAGAGCCCCGGTGGACCGGGGGCTCACTATGCAGCTAACTGGGGATACAACCTTACCTCCTGGGCGTAGCTGGACTGTCTGTTTGACCTGAGCTGCTTCCCTGCGGCCACCGCCATCACCGCTGTTCCCGATGCACCGGCACCGGCAGAAACAGGGACTACACTACCCACAGTGCTTTGCGGCAGGAAGCCGTTTACGCCTCTTCTGCGCCCGGGGGCGCTTTAAGACCGAGGAGAGCCCCCGCGTCGCGGGACGCGCGCGGGCGTTGCCGGGCTAAGCCCGGGCAAAGGGTGGGCCCTCTGTGGCCCTCAGAGGCCAGAAGAGGCTGGGCTGGGGCCACCCTCTTGTCTATGTGAGGTACAGTTACTGTATATTTGCACACAAACTCATTATGGCCTCGAGCAATGAACATTTGTCATCTGTTAAGGTTGGGGGTTTTACTAAAGGCACATTAGACCGCTACTTTTGTAAGGTTCCTATGGATTCAGGGAGGGAGGACATATTAGCTGAGCGCCGGGCCGAGTGCCGCCAGTCAGTCGAATGTTTGAAGAATAGGCCCCTTATAGATCTATCACAACAGGCCACTTTGCCTGATGTAAGCCCCTCTATTGAAAATGATGACTTGTTCTCTATAGATAGTGTTCCCGTACTTTGCGGGAGTTATCTCCTCCATCTGATAGTTTACATCTAAACACAATTCTTTGTGACTCCCCATTAGAAGTAGAAGTGACAGCTAACCCTTCTCTGCCAAATGTGGAAATTTTGAAAAAGAAGATTAGGAAACCACTGTTGTCTAAAGCTCTTGGCCCACTATCAAATAAAAGAAGGAAGAGGGGCGGAGACCCATGTAGACCCAGGATTTGTCATTCCGATTTTGGGAAAAATACTAAGGCTGTCAAACCTGTTGTATCTATCTCAAAAGTCCCTATAGCAATTGCACCAACCCCAAAGGCTGCTTCAAACACTGTATTAACCTTAGCGGAAGCAGGCACTCCCCTATATTGTCCTCCAAATGAGGTACAGTTTACTGACCCTCTGGAAAGTATTGAACATCTCATAAGGTCATTCATTTTACCAATCATTGAGAGGTTAAAGAGGGTCGAGGAAAGGTTAGGGAATAAAGAGCTGGTTATTAGCAGTAAAGCTGGGCAGGTCAAGGACCAAGCGCTCCAGGCTGTGTGTGAAGGCCCAGCCAAAGCTAGTACGACCACTGGTCCTAACAAACAGAGGCTAATACCCCCTAAACCTGTAAGGCAACCGCCCTCGCTTGCTGTCAGCGAAATACAGAGGGTTGGGGAAAGCACGGGCAACAAGAGTAGGAGTTCTAGCATTGATAGGGACGCGAAATTTAAGGAGCCACAAGTTGAACTACCGCCCGAAGCTGTTCCCTATGTGGTTGTGCTAGCGGGAGTCCCAACACTTTCAGATGGTAAGAAGTAGGGGTTTTTTCAGCTTAAAAAAAAAATAGTTCATTGGCTGAGCCAAAATCGTCCTCTCCCCCATAACATCAATGGCAAGATCCTTCATGTTCTTCGACTCCCCTGGCTGGGAAGTAGGGTGAAGGACATTAAGGGGGATTTAATTGTTATTAATTTTAGAGACCCCAAGGCCGTTAGGCATATCCTAAACTGGTCAGTAGGAAATCTTGGTATTTCTATTGTCCCACTTGAACTCACTTATTTTTATCCCAGAATCCAAGGGAACAGAGTAGGGCACTTTGGGGTTCCTGTCCTCCCACAGGCTAACCCATTTGTATCTTGTAACAATGGGCATACAATGTTCGAACCTAACCTCAAATCAATAACCTTTGATAATGTACCAAGGTGGGATACTCTATTGCCCAGGAGCTATGGGAACAGAAACAGGAGGATAGACCACATAGTGCCTTTCACGCCGCTTGATGCCGTAAATAGATATGAAGCCCTTTCTGGCCTCGACGGTTGTGATTGACAGATGTGGCCATTGACCAATCTACCCCCTGTTACTACCCAATCTGACTTAACCAACAATCTTGGATCATTGCATATTGGTAATTCTGACTCAATTGAACGGCCCAGACCACTAGAGGGGAACTTGATATCAAAATCATCTGTTGAGTGTCCACCTACTCCTTCCTCTATTTTTCGTTCTTTCCCAAATTGCGTACCCGAGCAGGGGGCGGGTGCCGGGTCCTTCACTTTGAGCGATTCCAATGGTTCCTCGGATTTTCCAACATCTAAGCATGCTGCTGATGTTGAATGTGTTAAAATTGTCTCGTTGAATGTGGCGGGGCTTAAGAATAAATTGCCCATTCCCGAGTGGGGTGTATTTATTGCCTCATTTGACATCTGTATGCTGCAAGAAACTTGGATGCTCAATGAGAGTGTGGCTCCCGGCTTTGCAACGTATGACATTCTGGCAAGTACGAGTAGTAGGGGCAGGCCCTCGGGCGGGCTGTCTATTTGGGTTGGCACGCATTTAGGTGGGAAGGCACTAGTAATCCCAACTAGCTCTCGGGACGTACAATTTGTTCTACTGGACCCAATTAATGGCCCAAATATTGCTTTAATAAATGTCAAGGCCAATAAAGCGGGGCCTTGAATCTGAGGTTATTACTGTATTGTTTAACCTTATACAGTCACTCGACTCCTCCACTGTGTTAATTTTGGGTGGGGACTTTAATTGTCATTTTGAGCCCCTTTGGGACCCAAATGTAGGAGACTCAGATGAAGTGGATTTACTATGGAACATCCCAGACTCGCAGACCCCTTTGGTCAAGGTCTGGACTCCTCTTATCTTGTAACTGCATCCGCTCTCCTTAGCTGCATCGCTACGAGCATGTAATGGAAGGGTGAAGCCAGATGGACCTGGGAAAGCAACGTTTAATAGATTAAATCATACTTCGATAATCGATTATATTTTTATTGAAGCAAAGCATTGGGATAGGCTTTATGAGTTTGTGGTCATTGAGAGGTTTGACAGTGACCATAATGCCTTAGCCTTGACTCTCAAACCGGGGAGTTTCGGACTTAAAAAACCTGCCCCGGATGAGAATCAAGTCACTGACCCATTGATAATCACAAACTGCAGAAGGAGGGTCAAGTGGCCAGAATTCCAAATGTCCAACAGTAAACTTGCGGAACTCTATGAGATCATTATACCATTTATCGTAGAGATGGGGAGAGTTGGCCCTTTGTGCAGCCCAAGTGATATTCATGGCCGGTTGGTTGCTGCTCTAAAGGATATCTTGTACCCAGTAAAGAGGGTAGTTCAGCTCCGGAATGTAACAGTTGGGTGGTTTAACACGACTTGTCGAACGGCCAAAAAGGCTCTGTTGCTGGTTTTAAAAACCAACAACAGAGAAGCCATTAGGGTGAATCGCTCTCTGTATAAAAAGGCAATCAGCGATGCGAAGAAGGAAAGGGAGGTCGCAGTGTGGGAGGAGTTGGGCTTTGCCCTTAGTTGCAACGATGCTAAATCATTTTGGTCTATCGTAGCAGCTGGTGTCAGTGGGCAATCCCACGCTCCTGCCCCCAATATTGCCTCCTCAATTTGGGAAAATCACTTTGGTGATTTATACGGTATGTGCGATTATGATGGCCCGCCTGTTGGTACTCCTGAACTTCCGCCACTCCCTGCACGCTGTGCTCCATCTGAACTTTTTACCCTGGTTGAGGTACAAACAGCGATAGGAAAAATGCTCCCTAATAAGGCTCCCGGCCTTGATAAATTGCCTGGGGACCTGTTTAGGGCACAACCAAAGATATGGGCACCCTATCTGGTTGTTCTATTCAATCATATCTTGCAGGGGGATGATGTACCCCCCACCTGGTTAGGAGCAGAAATCGTGCCCATTCTAAAAAAGGGCTGTCCGTTAACTCCCTCTAACTATAGGCCCATTAGTCTTATTGATACCTCGCAAAAACTAATGGGGAGGGTTCTTTTAGACAGGGTCCTGAGGTGGATTGAGGAGAATGGGATTCTGTCTACATTCCAGGCAGGTTTCAGTGCTGGTACCTCCACTCTAGATCAGATTTTTCGCCTGCAGGTCTTGCACTGGAAAACAGCTATGGTGGAGGGTGGCATCCTCTCCCTCGTGTTTGTGGACCTGCGGGCAGCTTTTGATCTAGTTCCACGAGTTAAATTGTGGCAGGTCCTAGCAGATTTGGGTCTTCCGCCCTATTTACTGGCCGTCTTATCTAGGCTCCATGAAAATAATTTCGCCCAGGTAAGGTGTGGCAAATATGGTGACCTTACTGACCGATTTCCTGTCCAAAAAGGTGTCCGCCAAGGGTGTGTGTTGGCTCCCACACTATTCAGCCTTTATATTAATGGTCTTGTCGACCATTTGAATTGTGTGGTAAACAATGATGCTCCGAAACTGGTTACAGGTCGAGTGCCCGCTCTGATGTTTGCAGACAACACTTTGTTGCTGTCTAGAACATCATCGGGCATTCAAAATACACTCAATGGTTTTGTGAAGTTCTGCGAGTTAAGGGGATTGGAAATCAATTTGGGGAAAACAAAATTTATGATTTTCAACCACCCGAAGCGGGTGCGCCCAAATCCAGTTTCATTTGGTATTTCTCTTGAAAGGGTTAAAACCTTTGTTTATCTGGGTGTTACCTTAACTGAGAATTTTAATTGTAATGTGCAGATCGCTAAGTCGACACTCAAGCTCGCACAGCTGGTGGGGGGTTTAAACAAAGTCTTTAGAAAATCAACCTACAAACCAGTGTCGCCTGCTTTGGAGATTTACTGTCGGCAGGCTAGAGTGGCTGCAACCTATGGGGCTGAACTTTGGGGACATAAGCAGATAGGGACCCTAATAAAGGCTGAGCAGTCCTTTTTGAGAACTCTTGTAGGGCTCCCTTCTAGCACACCTTTGATCCCCCTCAGATTCGATCTTGGCTTAGTCCCAATAGAGGAGAACATAAGTGCCAGACCAATTTTGTATTGGAAGAGGTTATGGTCAGTCCCTGAACTGGCCTCAAATAGAGCAGAATTTGCTGACATTTGGCCCGCTCTTAAATTTAAAAAGACCCCTTGGCTCCAGCACATCAATGCAGCTAGTATCCGTCTAGGACTGCCGGAATTGTGGGCAACCCCGGAAACGTATTGTTCCAGGCTTTCAAAGAAAGAATTTCTTTTCCTGATATGTACACAGAATTCTTTATTATTTTCGAGTTCTACAGCGGTGGGTAGGTTAACTTCAGAGTTTCTCATAGTTAAACAAGATCCAAAATTTGAGGAATTCATGGACCAAATTGAACCTCCGCTTGCTCGAAAACTATACATTCAGTTAAGATATGGCACCCTACCGGTTAGGTCCTTCACATGCAAGTGGCAGACGCAGAACCAGGAAATTTGTCCTGCATGCAATTATAAAACGGAGACTGTTGTCCATGTGCTGTTCTTCTGTCCTGCCTACTATGTAATCAGAAAATGTTGGTTGATTCCCATTTGCAGGAACTTGGGATTTCGTTACTTTATGCAGGCTTGTAGGTCTCTAATTTATGATACCCATCCCCCTATTGTCTTCGCAGTATCTCGTTATCTACACAGTATGTGGCATAGGAGACAAACTTTTTTAAACTAATCTTTGTACCTATTTCTCTTTCACTGATAACTTGTAGTTTAATTCTTTTTTTATTTTTAATCTTTTATGCTTATTTATTGTCTTATTGTAATTGATGATGTACTTTTGTTTACTTTTATGGTCTTATGACCAAAATAAAGTTATCACAGCTGTTGCCAAGGCTTGTTGTGTCCAATCTGGGCACCGACACTGCAGCACTCGACATCCTTCATGGGACAGCTCGAATCCAGCTCCTGGTTGTACTCAATGCCTCCTGGTCCTCGTGGCTGAAGAGTCAAGCTTCACCTCCTTCACCTGAAATCACCCTACATCGGTGGGCATCTGCTCATCGCCTTCCTGGTCATTGGCAAGTGACCCAGACTCTGTCCCCTCTGCTTTCAGGTTCTTCTCATCTTCGATCCAGGCTTGGATCTCTTCGGACACTTCGCATCTTCACGGCAGCAGCACTTCTTCGCCAGCTCCCATTGAAATCAAGAACGCGACCCGACACCAAAAGACACCTATGCACCCGGCTTCCCTGGGTGAGGTAACACGAGTACTCCGGTGCTCCCGTGGGTGCTAGCCCTAGAACTTCCTAAGTCCAAAAGGGTTTGGTCCTGACTCATTTCTAAGTGTGTAAAGTAAAAAGTGTTTTCCTTTTTGGGTAAAATATTTGTTAACTCATTTACACGTTCTATTCAATCAAACTCCCAAAATCAGGTTTCACAACTTACTCCCTATACTGCAACACTTAAATACAAAAAGCATCAATTTATATCAAGGCAAACTGTTTATTTGCATCACAAAATTTCTTTTATCAGAATATAATCAGTATAAAATATAAAATATGCATTTCATTTTTATAAAAAACGACGAAACTTAAAAACAATTGAGTGATTGATACTAAACAAAAAAGGAGATTTAAAAGACAATGTATTTTGTCATAACACAGTTAATTCAGAAACCTCGTGGGCAACATTGACTAAGGATTCACTTCCTTATTTGACAAAAGGTTTGTGTGCCCCTTCCGAATTTAACACAAATATATTGCGTTGACGCGTTTCGGAGGCTATTCGCTGTTTGTGGCCTCCTTCTTCAGGACTATAAGTAATCGTATCTCCTTGTCAAGGAATGGTTGCCTAATACACAAATAAGAAACAATTTCTTTCACTAATGGTATACATCATGTCTTTTCTTTTAAAAAACATATTACATCATGCTCTGCCTTATTGTACAGTTCTTTAGGTGCATAGTTGATATCATTATTTTAGAGAAACCAATACAATGATTAGGTCCTCAATATTTATCTGTCATTTATCAAATATTACAAGTAGGCACAACAAAGGTAATACATTTCAAACTATCTAGGCCTTTTTTTTAATAAAAAAACGTAATTTGTATTAAAAGTGTTTCCATCTATTCACTCCACAAGAAGTTTGCACTCACACTTTAACTTAGCACCAGTAGGGAATCGCCTTACTAGTTATTTCTGGAAAATACCTATGAGACTCACCTGTGCAGAACCGCACTAGGCTTGCTTGTTTGTTTTGCTGAAATCTTACCGGAGTTATTTTCTAACTTCCCCAGGCTGTCAAAAGAATAATAAAATGTTTTTTGTATTTGTCTAATAGATAAATCATTTGTTTGATTATCAGGGGGAGATAAAGCTCCCTGATAAGAAGTCCAATGACTAATTTCCCTATTATATCGCCTCCTTAGTTCATGTTTTAGTAGGAGTCTGGAACGTACCTTTTTAGGTTGTTCGTCTGGATAGACATGAAACGTCCTATCTTACACTCGCAAAAGCAACTCCGTATTGTTCGGTTAGTTCCTACAGAAAAAGGAACTAAATTTAATGGGACTCAATTTCTCTTGGGCAGTGCATTGTCAATATTCAAAAAGTTTGCCATTTATTTTTCACATCTACCCTACATTTCTACAGTTTATTTACTTTAAGGCTCACCTTTGAGTAAAAGAGTTGTTGGCTTTGAGGGATTCTTTTACTGCTCCGGGTAAGAATTGCTCGTAGCTGTATTCCCAAAGAGATAAGGAGAAATATATCTATAATGTCTTGCTTATTTAAATTGTTTATTACACCGTTAATCTTCAACTTAATATGAATTAAATCCTAGAGCTGTTTGAATAGCGCTCCTACAGTGTCTTGACTTTGGCCAACGCTTGATGGTATTAGAATTATAAACCATCAAGCCGTTATAGCAATTGGGACAAGAAGTGCGTAATAATTATATCATTAACTTGTTCAAAAAACAGCCCTGAAGCATATTTCCCTATTACGAATCGGGATGCTGCCCGTATCTTTTGTTTACGAATCAATCTAACTTGCCCATTTTTATACCCTTATATTAGTAAATTGGTAAAGCTACCAGCCGACTATCAATTACGCCATTTTCTGCGCGTTAAGATTTATTATCTCATCGTGTCGCTCGCCTATCGGTTTTAAACATACCTAATTTAGTCCAACGGCCAGCGTCCCCGGGCAGCTACTTCCGCGTCTGTGCGATCGCGGGCAACATCAATGACGGACTGCCTGACTGGGTCTACCTTTTATCTTGCGTCGGAAGTCGACGTCATTGTTACGGGTCCTCGGCAGATGATCGGGTCGACTTTTTTTCCCTTCCCCCAACACAAAGCTTTATGCATAACCATTTCAGCAATAACATGCTTAACTACGTTTGTTTTTATTCGTATATTGGCAGTAGTTATCTTTTTGACAAGACCTGAACAATAATCAGTTTTATTTGCTTTTTTCAAACAACTTTAAGTGATGACCACCATTTATTTCCTATGTTCCCAGACATGACACCGTTATGTTTATGCGCAACGCAGCCTCTAGTTATGGGAATGTTTTTATACAACAATATTCGTTTTGAAAAATAGTTTTGATTCGGTAAGTTTTGTGAACAAATATTTCCTTCTATAAACAACACCACATCCTTCATTTTATTTGGTTATACAGTGGTGATGCATCAATTTGCCCTTTCTACTTACAGCTAGACGACTTACGAGTGTATGGATAATGCAAATAAGGTTCTGTCAATTCATCGCGACAGTGCCAAGTTCTAAATGCATGATCCATTTTTTTAGATGACATTCATCGAAGTCAGTTGGCTGAGGTTGCTGTATAGTATACTTCTAATTCAAAGTGCCTCTAACATCAAACATTATGTATTCCATCTTGGCAAAAGCCTCGACCAGTTCATTACGTAACTATTTTCATCCAGTCTTCTTTGGTATTAAGACCTTTATTGACCGTATCAAGAGTAGAAATATACCACTGTTCTCTATTTTTTTGTTTGGTTTCAATATTACCGCCTCGTTTTGAGCAGCTAATTTTTTCTATAATATACCATGAGAAGTCCGTATATTTATGTTTGTGTTTTGTAAAATGGTCAACCATGGGAGCATTGATTTTACTTGTCTTTAATGCAGATCTATGTTCTAGTATACGTATTCTTAGTTCCCTACCTGTCTCCCCCACGTATGCTAACCGCAGGGGCATAGGAGTAAGTAAACTAAATTACTGCTCCTGCAGTTGTTGAGCGTTTTAGCGGTCATGGTATAGTTGTTGTGAGTGAGAGTTTTAGTTACTATACAGTTGTCACATATTGAGCAACTACTGCACTTGTAATTTCCTACTGCTTTGTTCCCTGTGAGCGTGGTCTGATTGTTCTCTTTGGCTTCTCTGTATGTGTGGACCAAATTATGTCGGATGTTCTCATTGCGTCGGAAGGCAAAAATTGTTTTAGGAATTTTATCTACTTTACCGTCATTCAAAATGTGCCAATTGGAATAGATCACATTTTTTAATCTATTGCTGATGTTTGAAAACTGACTTACAAACACCAATTTGGAGTCAGCTACTGATTGGATTTCGGTGACTTTTGGATCTGGGTGTATCATACTTTCCTGATTATAAAATCGTGTTCTTTTACAGGAATTTTTGATTAACTTTTTGGGGTATCCTCTATTTTTTAATTTCTTGGTTAAGTTCTCTGCATGTTTAAGATAGTCAGCAATATTGGAACAGTTTCTCCTCAAACGGAGAAATTTTCCAAAAGGAATGTTGTCACGCTGCGATCGCGGGTGGTAACTATTGTAATGTAGGAGTGTGTTTTTGTCTGTGGATTTGACCTACAACTCCACTCCTAGAGCTCCTTCTATATTTTTGATGGAAATATCAAGGAAGTTCACTCTATTTTTGTCATAAATTGCTGTGAACTTGAGATTCCCGTCTCCCAAATTAAGCCAATCAAGGAACTCTTCAAGAGTTTCAACATTGCCTTCCCAAATGAAGAAGATGTCATCAATGAAGCGGCGCCACAGCTTTATATTCTCAAAGAAGGGCGCCGCTTCGTTGAAGACATGCTTCTCCTCAAAATTGGCCACATATAGGCATGCCAGGCTCGGCGCACAGGTTGCGCCCATGCTCGTACCTTTGCATTGAAGGAAAAGGTAATCTTTGAATAAAAACATATTGTTTTTTAGTACCAATGTAATACATTGCTTGATGAAATCTTTATTGGCCCCTCTTAGATCTGCATTGTCAAGGATGTCACCAATAACCTCAATGGTGTTATCTTGAGGTATATTGGTGTACAGAGCCTCTATGTCGAGGGTCACCAGTATCTGGTCATTCTCATTATAGGGCCTGCCTTCTATCATTGATATGATGTGAGCCGAATCACGAACATACGATTTTTGTTGACATACTGGAGGTTTCAAAAAAGTGTCAGCATATTGACTCAAAGGTTCGAGTAGTGAACCAATACAGCTGACTATAGGTCTCATCGGGGGATTATTCAAATTTTTATGAATTTTCGGGAGACCATATATAGCGGGCGTTCTTGCATTTTTGTTGATTAAAAACTTGTGTTCCGCCTGGCAAATCCAACCGTTATCTAAGGCCATATAAACAAGTTCAATTACTTCTCGGTTCAGGGCATTAAGCTTAACGAATGATGCTTTCTGATAGTGTTCTTTAATTTCTAACATTTGTAGCATCCTATTGTCGTAGTCGTCTGTATCAAACACGACCACCCCACCGCCCTTGTCTGCGGGCTTAATGGTGAGCTGAAGATTGTTTTTTAATTTAATCATAGCTTTCCTTAGTTCTTTGGACATGTTGTTTTTATCCGGGTAGGCATCATTCATAATTTGTTTAACTTTAGATTCTACAGTTTTTTCAAAGGCTTCTATGTTTTTCCCTACTTGCGTGATCGTTGGGGTAAATGTAGATTTTTCTCGAAGACCCGAAATATTCATGGGAGGGTTGTATTCAGTATTTTCAAAAAACTCTTGCAATCTATTTTTACGAAAAAAGGCTTTCAGGTCTTTTTCTAAGTTGAATTTATTGACATTCGCGGTGGGGGCAAATGTGAACCCTCTTTCTAATACTTCCATTTCTGTTTTATTGAGAGTATAACTGGAGAGGTTGATTATGGGAAATTTTGAGCTTTTTGATCCGTCTAATGACGATATTGTTGGCTCCTCGTGTTGGGGTAATCTTGAGGGGCCTGGTTGTGTTGATAAATTACTCTCTGGTCCCCCAGATGTTGTTGATGCTGGTTTCTCTGGTATTGTCCTCTGTATTGATATGGGTTTCGATCTATCCTCCCACCTCTCTTTTGGCGGATTTCTAAAAAAGAGTGACCTCTATTGGGTCCCTCTATTTGTCCCATATTGTCCTTATTGCTAGAGTTTTCCTCTTCGCTACTTGAACCTGAGGTGTCAGAAAAGGTAACACCTTTATTTGGTCCCCTTTTGTAGATGGGTCTTTGTTCAAAATTCCTCTCCTCCCTAGGTTGTTGAAAATAATCTCGCTGGGTGTAAGGATAAACCATTTCCAGGCTAAATTTATTAATGTCTTTTCTCAATTTTATAGTTTTTTTATTTATGAGATAATCTCTATACTTGTCAATTTCTAAATTTAAGTCCTCCAGACGTTTTTTTGCGTCCTCTAAGCCTGACATCTCTAGGAGTGCATTTTCAAGTTTTTCTATTTCCTGTTTTTCTATAACTACCCTTTCTTGTGCAGTTTCTATAATAAGCAGAATCCAATCTCTACTGCACCTATTAGCAATGTGAGTCCAGATTTCTAAAAACTTTTTGTTGTCCGTGAATAAACCTGGTTCATTCCGAACCTGGAGACCAATAGGTATAACCCCTGATTTGGCGTATTGGACCAGAAACTCCGCGTGGAGTTCTGTCCGAATAGATTTCTTCTTTAGATTCATAATGTTACCCCATTTATCGTTGTTCCCTGAGATGACTACAATTTTATTTGAACTGTGAGATGAGAACCCAATGATTTTATTGAATTGGTCCTCAGTAAACCCAAAGGTTTTAAATTGATCCATACTTCTGGGAATTATAACAAAATGTCACTGAAAAGTGATCACATATATCGAAGTACCTCTCCAGCCACTTGGCTGTACTATGTAGTTTTAAACAAGGTGAAAGAGGGGCTCAATATTCACAAAAAGGAAATAGAGCGCCAAAAGACTGTAAAGTAAAAAGTGTTTTCCTTTTTGGGTAAAATATTTGTTAACTCATTTACACGTTCTATTCAATCAAACTCCCAAAATCAGGTTTCACAACTTACTCCCTATACTGGAACACTTAAATACAAAAAGCGTCAATTTATATCAAGGCAAACTGTTTATTTGCATCACAAAATTTCTTTTATCAGAATATAATCAGTATAAAATATAAAATATGCATTTCATTTTTATAAAAAACGACGAAACTTAAAAACAATTGAGTGATTGATACTAAACAAAAAAGGAGATTTAAAAGACAATGTATTTTGTCATAACACAGTTAATTCAGAAACCTCCTGGGCAACATTGACTAAGGATTCACTTCCTTATTTGACAAAAGGTTTGTGTGCCCCTTCCGAATTTAACACAAATATATTGCGTCGACGCGTTTCGGAGGCTATTCGCTGTTTGTGGCCTCCTTCTTCAGGACTATAAGTAATCGTATCTCCTTGTCCAGGAATGGTTGCCTAATGCACAAATAAGAAACAATTTCTTTCACTAATGGTATACATCATGTGTTTTCTTTAAAAAAACATATTACATCATGCCCTGCCTTATTGTACAGTTCTTTAGGTGCATAGTTGATATCATTATTTTAGAGAAACCAATACAATGATTAGGTCCTCAATATTTATCTGTCATTTATCAAATATTACAAGTATGCACCACAAAGGTAATACATTTCAAACTATCTAGGCCTTTTTTTTATAAAAAAACGTAATTTGTATTAAAAGTGTTTCCATCCATTCACTCCACAAGAGGTTTGCACTCACACTTTAACTTAGCACCAGTAGGGAATCGCCTTACTAGTTATTTCTGGAAAATACCTATGAGACTCACCAGTGCGGAACCGCACTAGGCTTGCTTGTTTGTTTTGCTGAAATCTTTTGGGAGTTATTTTCTCACTTCCCCAGGCTGTCAAAAGAATAATAAAATGTTTTTTGTATTTGTCTAATAGATAAATCATTTGTTTGATTATCAGGGGGAGATAAAGCTCCCTGATAAGAAGTCCAATGACTAATTTCCCTATTATATCGCCTCCTTAGTTCATGTTTTAGTAGGAGTCTGGAACATACCTTTTTAGGTTGTTCGTGGGGATAGACATGAAACGTCCTATCTTACACTCGCAAAAGCAACTCCGTATTGTTCGGTTAGTTCCTACAGAAAAAGGAACTAAATTTAATAGGACTCAATTTCTCTTGGGCAGTGCATTGTCAATATTCAAAAAGTTTGCCATTTATTTTTCACATCTACCCTACATTTCTACAGTTTATTTACTTTAAGGCTCACCTTTGAGTAAAAGAGTTGTTGGCTTTGAGGGATTCTTTTACTGCTCCGGGTAAGAATTGCTCGTAGCTGTATTCCCAAAGAGATAAGGAGAAATATATCTATAATGTCTTGCTTATTTAAATTGTTTATTACACCGTTAATCTTCAACTTAATATGAATTAAATCCTAGAGCTGTTTGAATAGCGCTCCTACAGTGTCTTGACTTTGGCCAACGCTTGATGGTATTAGAATTATAAACCATCAAGCCGTTATAGCAATTGGGACAAGAAGTGCGTATTAATTATATCATTAACTTGTTCAAAAAACAGCCCTGAAGCATATTTCCCTATTACGAATCGGGATGCTGCCCGTATCTTTTGTTTACGAATCAATCTAACTTGCCCATTTTTATACCCTTATATTAGTAAATTGGTAAAGCTACCAGCCGACTATCAATTACGCCATTTTCTGCGCGTTAAGATTGATTATCTCATCGTGTCGCTCGCCTATCGGTTTTAAACATACCTAATTTAGTCCAACGGCCAGCGTCCCCGGGCAGCTACTTCCGCGTCTGTGCGATCGCGGGCAACATCAATGACGGACTGCCTGACTGGGTCTACCTTTTATCTTGCGTCGGAAGTCGACGTCATTGTTACGGGTCCTCGGCAGATGATCGGGTCGACTTTTTTTTCCCTTCCCCCAACACAAAGCTTTATGCATAACCATTTCAGCAATACCATGCTTAACTACGTTTGTTTTTATTCGTATATTGGCAGTAGTTATCTTTTTGACAAGACCTGAACAATAATCAGTTTTATTTGCTTTTTTCAAACAACTTTAAGTGATGACCACCATTTATTTCCTATGTTCCCAGACATGACACCGTTATGTTTATGCGCAACGCAGCCTCTAGTTATGGGAATGTTTTTATACAACAATATTCGTTTTGAAAAATAGTTTTGATTCGGTAAGTTTTGTGAACAAATATTTCCTTCTATAAACAACACCACAGCCTTCATTTTATTTGGTTATACAGTGGTGATGCATCAATTTGCCCTTTCTACTTACAGCTAGACGACTTACGAGTGTATGGATAATGCAAATAAGGTTCTGTCAATTCATCGCGACAGTGCCAAGTTCTAAATGCATGATCCATTTTTTTAGATGACATTCATCGAAGTCAGTTGGCTGAGGTTGCTGTATAGTATACTTCTAATTCAAAGTGCCTCTAACATCAAACATTATGTATTCCATCTTGGCAAAAGCCTCGACCAGTTCATTACGTAACTATTTTCATCCAGTCTTCTTTGGTATTAAGACCTTTATTGACCGTATCAAGAGTAGAAATATACCACTGTTCTCTATTTTTTCGTTTGGTTTCAATATTACCGCCTCGTTTTGAGCAGCTAATTTTTTCTATAATATACCATGAGAAGTCCGTATATTTATGTTTGTGTTTTGTAAAATGGTCAACCATGGGAGCATTGATTTTACTTGTCTTTAATGCAGATCTATGTTCTAGCATACGTATTCTTAGTTCCCTACCTAAGTGTCCCTAATCTTTACAAATCTAACCGCGACTTTCCCCATAGAAGCTAACGGGAGCTCACGGCTGTGTTCACACACTGCACACGGCCCCCGTGGGTCCCCTGTGTCACTACCTTGGGTGGTTCCTTGGGGTCCCAGCAATTCTACAGGCTCTAGGCCTTGTGTCTAGTTAAGTTGTGGTTCTTATACCACTATTTTAGTATATGGTTTGGCTTGCCCCTAGGGCCTGATGTGTATTTGTGCCATTTTACTGTGATTATTGAAGTGTAACTTATGTGTTTTGACCTCTAGTCTCATAAAGAGACTAGGAGGGTGTGTTTAGGAATAAATACATATATTTTATATATATACCTGGTGTGAATATCTTTCATTTAGTGACTCAAGAGATTATAGACTGGTAAAACAAGCTGCTTTACATTCCTTCAAGACTTAGCCTGAAGGCTGCTCTCCATAGCTACCACTAGGATAGCTTTCAATAAAGGTTGTCTTTAACCTATGACCAATAATGGGTTGTTTGGACTGATACAAGCTGCCCACTAGAACTAGTGGACAGCATTATCAGGCCAACTTCTCACAGGGTTGGAGTGGTATAATTCTCTATGGATACGCGTACTCGACATATCCATCGACTGTAGGAGATGATATCGTTCGTTGGTTGATTTTAAGGGTCTAAAGCATTAATTTGAGGAGTGTATGGGAAGTTGTTTAAATAAGGTTGGGACTGGATTGCAATAGATGCAGTACTTGAAGGGCATCTGACAAAGCCACTTGACTTGGGACTAATATAGGGTTAGAGCTCATTAATGTCACAGCTTATGACTTATTGGTTGACACGTATATGTAGTTCATTGATCTTAGTGGGTAGAGGAAGACGCACTAATATCACAGGAACGTATGCATGGGTACATATGACTTAGACTGGATATGTCTGGTTTCTTGTCTTGTAGTTTACATTAATCATACATTGAAGAGAGACGGTCGCTAATTGGACCCTATCACAATTATTTCCCCATGCTGGAGGACCATGGTGGGTGGAAGAGCACTCACAGGTCGGTGAGGAGTTGTTGAACGGCTTTTTTCTAGAATTGATTGGTGCGAGATACATGGTGAATAGTCACATATTAAACTGCTTTTTAATACACATAACACCCATGGGTTAGGGTAATGTATGTTTTCAAAATACTACCAGTTTGTTTTCTTAATATTCACACGATGTGAATAACGAATTTATCTATTAAATGGACTGTTGTTGGAAATGAGATGCTATAAGATATGAAATCATTTTATCTTCTTAGCACAAAGTCACATGTGGTGGTGTATTTGAAATACAATAAAAGATTACTAATAGTACTTAGTGTTGAGCACCTTAGAATGAGAGACATAAATTAGTGTAATTTTTGTATTCTTCACGGCTGAGAATTTGGGATTTGTCTCTTAGAGCCATGTATATGTGAGAGATTTAACATAAGTGACTGTGTCAATTTCTCGTATAGCCTTGAAAAATCACATGTATATGTAACAGAATCGAAGAAACACGTGGGGGCTCTTGATCTGTCACGGGACTCATACCTGAGAAGGTTCTACGCATAGAATAAAAGATTGAAGAAATCTCCTTTGACCAGTGTATGTATTTGTGCTGTCATACGAAGTTACTACTGTCATTTGATTGTGCTTCTAATAACTTGTACGTGTGCTAGGGATTTTTGTTAATGTTACAGGCCTCAGAGTTTGGGGAGGCAGGTGGTTCTCTCCACCTTGTAGCACCGTACAGATAGAGGATATATAAATATACATACAGTGGATATACCCTGTGGCGCCGTTTCCCTATGAACAATACCACCAGCCTATCATTTATATACTACTGAGAAGGAGTCCCATAAACCAATAGAGGAAGTGTTGAAAAAGGAGGTGTGGTTATTGTGAGTAAGCACTATGAATTCGATGTAGGGAATTCTACAATCATTGGCAAGTGCATAAGCTAAGTCTAGCATCTCACAGCCAACACCTTCTTAAAACACATTTGAACCTGGAAGAAAAGAAGGTTCTGCATAACTGTTGGTGAAGCAGACTGAAGGACCTCTGACTCCTGTTAGCAACACTCAAACTGCTCTTTGAGTGTCAAGGGGTTATCCTTCACTCTCCACAATAGGAATACAAAAGGCAGAAGGGCTCCCAGCTTAGCATAAGACCCAGCTGAAGACTTGGAACTGGACTGTGGGAGGGTACTGTCGGGAGAGAGACCCAGTGTCTGGATACCTGCCCTGAGGACCTTAGGGCTTTGGAATTGATTGCATGATGACGTTCCCACCATCAAGGGCATTTTGAGACTTTTGGTTAGAGTAACAACAGGGGCAGCAAGGCAGTCTCACCTTTGGAGCTGTGAGTGAAGTCATTAGGAAGTGCATTAGGAAGAATGTAAGGAGTGAGGTGTATTACTATGATAGATTACCGCCTCTTATCCTAAACTCCCTGCTTCTGTAAGGCAGAATATTTTTCTGGTAAATGCTCCTTGATTTCATTTCTAGAGTAATTGCAGCCCCTTATGGGCCATTTTTCTGGAATGCATATAGGCTGATATTGACATTTATTTTTCATTTTTGGCTTAAAGCTTTACAAATTGATATCCGCTGAAACCCTTTTCCAATTTTAACTAAGTTGGTGTATTTTTGCTTATTATATTTTTCTTTATTTTTCTAAATTGTTTTGTAAATTATATTGTGCTTTGTGTTTAACTGTAATGTTGGCTGTTACAGCTTGAAATTCACAAGCATGGTTTGGTTAATTAGGTTAGTTCACCCTTCCAACAATAATCAACTCACTTTATGACACTTGTATATGTTAGTTCATGCCTACTTGTCCATCAGTCTCGTACCATGTCATTTTAGACATTCTTTTTTATCATATACGATAACCCCTGTAAAATGTTCCATTGCTGAATTTTATGATTGTCAGCTAAACAAAACACATTCCATATTTATTCACCTTGAGTACAATTGACATAGTTTTAATAACAGTTTCCTTGTTGTGCTGGAACAAGTGATACATAGTAAGAAAGGCAAATGTCTGTTATTTCCTTTACCAATTTTTTGGGCATTCTGCTTTAGCCCTCTTCTAAATTTCAACAGCTGAGGAAGCAGATATTACAATCTAAAAAGGTTAACACAATTGTCTTGTAGTATGTCAGTTTGATCCCACGACTTAATAATATATTGAATACTTCTGATCTGCCTTGAACATGTCGGTCCTAAATCACAAATTCATTTATTTGCACTGGTAACTTGAACTCATACATGGAAGGAACTTGACTTTCAAGGAAAAATTCACTTTTGAAATTCTAAACTTTTTAGTATAGTATTTTTGTTTGTGTTAGGTCACCAACATATCAGTAAATTTACTCACACATTTGGGGCAATGGCGTTTCAGGGAATTGAGTCCTTTACAGTTTGTGACTAGCAAAAAATTCAGTAGCCCACAAGTTTTTGCCTGCAAGATCCCAACTTGAAAACTGTCAGATCTTTCATTAAGTTAAGGGAAAGAGCAAATGTGAATTCGGGGTGATACTTGTAAGAAAACAACCATAAAACTGGTAGGGTATAGTGGAAGGGAATTATCTCGTGGAGAAAGGGAAAACAAAAGTGTAATTGCACCAACAAGAAGACATTTTTACATTATACCCTATATACAATTTTACAAACAGAACTACATTTGTAATCGAGCAATTAGAAAGTCAAAAAAGTTTCTATAAGTACTTTATACCGTGTGTATTACAAGTACATTATGCATTTAAAAATTGTTTAAAAATGCTCACAGGCAAGGGTGTAAACTTACTGATGCACTTCTCTGTCCCCACATATTTTGGCTTCTGTTTTCTCCAGACATAGCCAAGTAAGCTGAATTATTCTGCAGTATCGGTAATGGGGCCAAATTATACAGGCTTTCATGTGTATGTGAAGTAGGTCTACTGTAGCACTATTCACACACTCTTAAATGCCTCTGTGAATTGGCACCAAAAACATTCAAGGAATATTCATATACAATTAGTATAAATGGAAAGGGTGTTTACATTTTTGCATTTTTACTTTTTGAAATTGTACGTTTTGCTTCGAATTCACAAAGGCAGTTATTAGTAGGTGAAGTACTACTACTGCCTTAGTGAATTTCCCTCCCATGAGTCTGCATCACTTTAGTTTCATTTAGGAAGAAAGTAGATCGGTCTTACAGACAGTACTGTAATTTCCTCCTACCTGTGAATTTTACTAATATTAACGCCAATCACTTCTTGATCGTTAAGGGGTATACCTGAAAGCTTCAATGTTTTACAGACATTTCTATAAAGCCATTGTGTGCTATGAGTCATATTAGTCTTCTACTTCTAAGCAATTTATTTCAAATCCCAATAATTTTTTTAATCAAAAAATTCTGGGGAAAACTATGAGCAAAATGATTTCTGCTGTGTGCTTATTTTTGTCTACAGATTGTACCTCAGATTAGGACCATAAAATCCCTTTATTGGCACCATAACAGGTTACCCTACCGAAATACAGCTTACCAGCTCATATTAAGTGATAGGAATTCACTTAAAAAAATTCCACATTAAATTAATACAATTTGTCACAAACGAGTGTTTGAAGAAGATAGGGGGTCTTGAAGAGTTCTCTTGTTAGTAACTTAAATATGGAAAATCCCTTTGGAAAGATGCTTTACTAAAATGAATCCTCTTAATTAAGGGGCATATTTATGAGAGGCATGCACCACCATTGCTTCACTTTTTTTGAAGTGAGGGCGGCACAGTCAATCCTCCATATTGACGAATTGATGCGTGTGGCCAAATGCATCTGTTTTGGTATGCTTGCGTTGGAAATTTCCAGCACCAGAACTGTCTGGGTCAAGCAGAGAATAATGTATTCAAGGTAGGCATTCCCTTGCAAAATCTCCCATAAAACTGATGCAGTGAGATTTAGGGTATTGTCAATGTGTGACACATCATTGTCAAGCATTGCACAGAGCCTGAAATGTATCAAAATTCCTGCACATCGGCAACCCATGCATAAGAAATGACGCATTGATTGTGGTACATAAACACAAGCCACACAAAACACTTTTGCCAGCTCCATTACACCATGGAAGTGCTCATTTTATATCTGGGAGTTGTGAGGAGACCCCCATGTCCCCCATACCTCCACTCTCATCACGCAGAAGAAGGGAATGTATTTTTTGCCAGCAGACTTCCCTAATCGACCTCAGGGAGGAGGAGGTCATCACATACCACAGACTCAGGAGTGAGTCCATAATGAAACTGCTGAACCAGATAGTGCCAAGGGTCTAGCTACCAAACACCAGACCCACCAACATCCCTCTGCAGGTCAAGCTGATGGCTGTCCTCCACATGTTGGCATCTGGTTCATTCCAGATCAGAACAGACAGAGTGCCAGGAATATCGCAGCCATCTTTTTCTGCCTTCCTACCCTCTTTCCTGGATGCCATCGTCTGCCTGATACCCCACTACCTCTTCTCAAAGACACAGCAACAGCAGCTGGACACCAAGCAAGGTTTTTATGCCATTGCCGGATTTCCACATGTGCTAGGAGCCATGGATTGCACATATGTGCAACTGATACCCCTTGCAGCAATATCGCACCTGTACCGGAACCAGAAGCACACCTACTCCATCAGCACCCAGGCCATCGTGGACCATCAGATTTTCACCAATGTGCTGGCATAATTACCAGGGAGTGCACATGATGCCTACATCTTCAGGCACTGTGTCATCAACGAGCTCTTCATGAATGGACATCCAAGCCACTCCCGCTACCTATGTGTGCTGGATTCTGTGGCACACATACATCTACAGGCACCACTCTGAGGCCCTAATAGTTGGGGTTTTGGCATAGGGCAGTGCAGCAAGTCTGCATGCTGTGCTGCCCTACGCCTAAGTGAAAGGACCGGAATTCACCATATTATTGCAATATAGTGGAAACCTGTGCTTTATCCCTGCACTGGTGCCGTTTGGGCTGTATAGTGCCAATGCAGGTGACTGTGTTAGTGTTAGGCAGCACATTGTGTACCAGTGTAGTCTGAAATGTGAGGAAAGTGTGGTATGGCCTAAATACTAAGCACTATTGCCCTTAATCAGTATAATTCTATGTTCATCAAAGTTATTGGAGCAACACAGGAAGAAGTATGTGTAAAGGCCATTGTGGCATTCCATGTCAGTGTAGGCCCCAGACATGTTTAAGTGTCAATACTGCATAAAATTGTGACACCAACAGTAAAAAATGTGAACACACACGTCTCAGCATAACTGACAGTCTACATACACACATCCACATAGCTTGACTGCTTCATTGACTGCTGTAACCAATACGATGGCTCACCTGTTCTGTGGTCTAAGTAGCCCAAATGAAAAGCAAATGAATCCAACACACACATAGAATTGTCAAACACAATGCAGCCAAACATGTCCTACCTCAGTCATTGACATACATGACATTTTAACCTGGACAAGTCACCACAGTCCACTCAGGTAAACAATTCCAATACACAATAGCAATTATCTGATAAATAAACTGTCACTTCACACATAGTAGTGAGTGCACCACATAACATTGAGAGTTCAGGAACATCTGTAAATACCCATCACAATAAGCAACTGGAGAAACATGAAAGAAATACAGGATGTAGAAGTGTACAATGTATCAGGCTTTGCTCAACATAAGCTATTACACCGATAACTGGAAGAGACCTTTGTAACCCTGTCTTGCTTGCCTATCTGATAATACAGAATCTTCCACACTGTAGCCCAGACCCACGAGGCGAAGCAGGAGACATAAACACAGCACATTTAGAAAAGGGTTTTATTTTACAAAATGCAAGAACTCTCTCTCTTTTAGAATAAGGCTTGGGGTTTTATTTTACACAATGGCCTCTAACAGAAAGGCTTTCCCAGATGCCAAATGCACAAGATTCAAATACACAAAGAGATATATATGTTTATATGAAAGCAATAATCTAAATGTATGAATAATGCTGATTAATAAACAAGCAGCAAATAATATGAGATAAGACTCAAGCAAATATACTGGTCGTTCTGCAAAAGATCAGAAAGATGTATATATATATATATATATATATATTACCTACTGGCGGTCGCCAGTAGGTAGTTATAGTTAGGACCACGTTTCCATAGGAAAACCTCAACATTCTATTTTGAATAACTTTGGCGCCGGTCGACGAATCCTCGCGAATTTCTCAAAATAGGTGGGGCGCTACGCTCCGCTCCTACCCTGAAAGTCTCGGGGGGATTCGTCAAGCGGGGGCTGAGATAAAAGGGGGGTCCCAAAACGCGTTTTTCCCATGCATTTTTCCATAGGACCTTTAGAACGAGCTACAGCCCGAACGGCTGAACAGAATTACTAGAAATTTGGCAGAGAGGTAGTCCCTAGGTCAAGGAAGTGCCTTTTGTAGGTTTGGTGTAAATCTGTTCAGTAGATTCTGAGAAAATAGCCTTTAAATCAATATATATATCTGAGCCCGCTTACGGTACGCTTACCGTACGCTTACCGTACGCTTACCGTAAGCTTACGGTGGCGTGCGCGAGCGCGATTCTGATTGGCTCTTAGATCTTAGTAAACATTCGAATCGGCCGAAACCAGGAAGCGGCGTCCGCCATTTTGTCTCTCGCACTGAGTGTTGTTTATCAAACATGATGGCCAAAAACATGTTACGGGGCTGTTTTGACAACTCCCTCCCACATAGTCATGTTGAGGGAGTCCCAAAACATCCCCCAAGAGCAAAAACGGTTTTATTTTTTTTTCGGCAATTTCGCGGGGTGCGCTTACCGTACGCTTACCGTACGCTTACCGTAAGCTTACCGTACGCTTACGGTAAAAAAATAAAAATAAAAAAAACACTATCCACACTTACCCCACCCCCTGTGCTTTTGGTGGCCGCAGGCCACCAAATGTGCAGGGCTTATTAATAGAGAAAAAAAACGTAATTTTGGCAACATGAAATTATAAAATCGAAATAAAAAAAACACTATCCACATTGACCTCACCCCCTGTGCTTTTGGTGGCCGAAGGCCACCAAATGTACAGGGCTTATTAAAGTTGATAAAAACCGTGCACGGAACGAACTGCGTTAAGTGGGCGCGCACGCCACAAATGGCGTAAAGTAACTTAGCATTTAAAAAACCGTACAAATTCACTGAAAAAACCATAGGTTTCACACACGTTATAGTTAGGAAATAGCATTTAAAAAACCTTGCTAATTCACTGAAAAAACCATAGGTTTCACACATGTTATAGTTAGCTGGACATTTTACTGATAAAAAACCAATGAAATTCCCCCGTTATAGTTACTGTAGGCAACTATAACTCACGCGACCGTAATCCTCTGCTGATGACATATGTGTCTTTATGAAAAAAAAATATTTATAATATATGTATAGCTAAAATTTAATGGAAGAAGATATGGGCAAATAAGTGTCTAAATACAGTATTAGCATCAGCAGAGGATTACGGTCGCGTGAGTTATAGTTGCCTACAGTAACTATAACGGGGGAATTTCATTGGTTTTTTATCAGTAAAATGTCCAGCTAACTATAACATGTGTGAAACCTATGGTTTTTTCAGTGAATATATATATATATATATACATATATTACCTACTGGCGGTCGCCAGTAGGTAGTTATAGTTAGGACCCTGTTTCCATAGGAAATCCGCAACATTCTATTTGGAATAACTTTGGCGCCGGTCGACGAATCCTCGTGAAATTTTCAAAATAGGTGGGGCGCTACGCTCCGCTCCTACCCTGAAAGTCTCGGGGGGATTCGTCAAGCAGGGGCCGAGAAAAAAGGGGGGTCCCAAAACGCGTTTTCCCCATGCATTTTTCCATAGGACCTTTAGACACAGCTACAGCCCGAACGGCTGAACAGAATTACTTGAAATTTGGCAGAGAGGTAGCCATAAGGTCAAGGAAGTGCCTTTTGCAGGTCTGGTGTAAATCTGTTCAGTATTTCCTGAGAAAATAGCATTTAAAAGCATATATATATGTGGGCGGAGCCTAACCACACATCTCATCCTGAGATCTGATTGGCTGTCAGCACTTCATCCAAGAAGTGTTGGCAGCCATCTTGGGACCAATATACATGATAGCACCTCATTAAAAAGCATTGCAGTTAATAGAAGGTTTTAAGACTTTAGTTACATTATAAATCATTTGTTGATGGTACCATACTCATTTTAGGAATTGTGGTATGTTCTAAGGTGATTTCACCATGTGAAAAAGCCTTCTGCTGGGATATCATGATTGAGAGAAAAATATTTTCTCATGCTTTTACCACAGAGGTTTGGAAGGTGATCTATAGGCTAAACTGAGAGCTTATTTTCTGTAAATTCACATTATCTTTCTCAGTCATGTGAGAATGAAGTCTGACATTCTCAGTAAAACATGTACATCCAACAAGGGCAGAGACTGTCAGTTGATTCCTTTGTGTTCTACTGCAGCTTCCCAGAGTGTTCCAAAGAACTACTAGAGCGCTAACAGTCCTACTTATGATAAACGTATGGCACACCTGAAGCCATCTTGCTTGGATTAAAGTGGTAACTCTTAAAACATTTAATTTAAAAAGGAACAAAATGAGGGGGTTCATTTTTCCATAAAAAGTATGATTAGTGCTGCAGAAAGAAAAATTAGGGCACATTTTGAGTGACTTCTCAAATCCTCTTCTATTTCATTAAAAAATTCTGACATGCAGACTGAAACATGCACTTTCAATACCAGCAGCAGTTTTCCCTGGTGAGCAGTAGCTTTACTACAGTGATCTAATGAGCAAAAAGAGTGCTAACATTCTGAATTTATGGCAAATGTGTGACACATCTGAATGCCTTCTTGATGGAATCAAAGTAAAAAACTGAAAGTATTTCCTACTGAGGAGACTGCAGTAAATGAGGAAATTAGGAAACTTCATAACAAATAAGTCTCCCAAGATGGACACCAGAGACAAAAGAGCCCAAATGTAGCCCAAATATCACCCAGATGTAGCCCAAGTATAGCCCAATGACAGAATGTACCAGAATGTTCTTAAAAACAACTAGAGCGCTTACTGTCTTCATTATGACAAAAGTATGGCACACCTGAAGCCATCTTGATTGGAATAAACTGGTAACACTTAAAACATTTAATTTAAAAAGGAACACAATGAGGATGTTCATTTTGCCATAGAAATTATGATTAATGCTGAAGAAAGAAAATGAGGGCACATTTTGAGTGACTTCTCAAATCCTCTTCTATTTCATTAAAAAATTCTGACATGCAGACTGAAACATGCACTTTTAATACCAGGAGCAGACTTCCATGGTGCAGTAGTTTTACTACAGTGATCTAATGAGCAACTAGAGTGCTAACATTCAGAATTTATGGCAAATGTGTGACATATCTGAATACCTTCATGATGGAATCAAAGTAAAAAACTGAAAGCCTTTCCTACTGAGGAGACTGCAGTACATGAGGAAATTAGGAAACTTCATAACAAATAAATCTCCCAAGATGGCCACCGGAGACAAAAGAGCCCAAATGTAGCCCAAAATCACCCAGATGTAGCCCAAATATAGCCCAATGACAGAAGTGTGCAAAACACTTATTATTTTGTGTTTTTGCAGTGTTATATAGTGCAGACTTGTCAGGTATTGGAGTGCTTTACATGAGCATTGGTTACATCACACAAGAACAAATTCATTTTGGTTGTAGACATGGGGAGACTAAGTGATTTGACCAGAATCACAGAATGTCGAGCTGAAGCAGAAACTTCAACCTGGTTCCCCAGTTGCAAAGTCTGCAGTTCTGGAAGTAACACCACATCCTCTCCCCTAAGTGCAACATTTAATCAAGTGGTCAACTGGATAAAAAAACATAAAGATAACAAATAATTTAAAAGTGCTTTGTCGCTATTTGAAAACTCAGAAAATATGTCCTTATTTTAGTCTTTTAGAGCACTAACCATAATTTTGATGCCAATAAGACCCTCTCATATATGTAATTTCTAAAGGAAATGCTCTAGGTATTACAGTTTTGATTACATCAAGATGATGTCAGGCGTTCCACACTTTTGTAATAAATATAGAATGTTAGCAATCTAGTTGTTCATTAGGATACTGTTGAGAGGCAGAGGCCAGGGGCACGGACTCTGAAAATTGAAGGCAGGTAGGAGGGTGCAAAGGCAACAATTTAACCACACTGAGCAGGCAGGACGGGCCGTGGAAGCACAACAGACTATGGAGGGCAGTGGAAAGGGGGGCAGGGGCAACAAACCAACAATACAGGACTTGCAAGAGAGGCTGTTGGAGGGAAGATCTATTACGGGTCAAGGAAGCTAGGGGCGGTCCCCAGATCCCCGGGAGCCACCACAGAACTGAGCAGGAGAGTGAGTCAGGGACAAAACGGGCACCTTAATTTGAGCCGGGGTGCCTAGGAACGCTTGCTCCAAAAATGAAGAAAACAGACATATGAGACATGGAATTGGAGGCAGAATACAATGGCAGTTTAATGAGAAGATGCAACTTCAAAGAAACCGCAGAATAGAGACATAAAGTACAAAATACAGAATCCAGATAATCATACAGCTGTCATAATATTCTCTGTATCTCAATTAATGTACTGACAGAGAGAGAGAGAAAACACATCTATAAATGCATCATGGGAAACAAGTTACACCAAGGAAAATGTTACCTAGGAACACTCACGTTTACTCTTAGAGCAAGCATTCCTGCAATTACAATACAAAATCTTTTAAATGCAAAAGTAAAGAGAACAATGGTTAAACATAACATGACATTTCATATAGGTAAAATAGAATAAGATACTTCAAGCAAAGCAGAGCAAGACATTTTAAGCAAAGGAAGACAAGAGCTCCCAGCTCTTGGGGAAAACCTGCACTGCCTGTTAACCTACATACAGACGGCGAGGTAGTCCGTCGATATCTGTGGGTGCTCCCTTTTTATATCATTTTGTGGGCTCCTTTGCACGCTACATCTACCTACGTATGCTACCCAAAAGCTTCGTCTGCAGATTTTACCAGACATTTCGTCATTTACCCACTTAATGCTGACAATGGACTGGGTGAAAAGGTCAGTCTCTCATGCCAATCGCTTATCGTAAGTTCCATAGAGCAAGCAGAAAATAATGGGTATTGTACGGGAATTCAATATATTCATGTATAAAATCTCCTCAGTTCTCCTAACTTGACGCTCTGCGGTTGCCACTTCCTTAAAAGCGGGAAACCTGCCCAGGAAGCAAGTACCAGTCCAGGATGCAGCCTACTGTATGTCGACAGCTTCAGGGGGATGTTGAACTTTGATACCGAGCACGGAGCACTCGGGTAGGGTGGGGGCTACTAGTTTGGATCAGAAGGCCTCGCAGACCTGCCTTCAGACTGCTATACACTAAAATTGCAGAGCTATGGTCAATTTAACAAAGAGGCCTACATATTGAACAGAAGGGCCTACACAGGGGTTTTATGCTGGCTGAGTGGTAAGGATGTCTCAGGATAATTATATAGCAACACAGGACCCGCTGGTCAATTTAATACGGCCTACAAATGCAGCTGGCAGGGCAAGGACAAGGGTCTCATACTTCAGGTGTGGACAGAACGGGCCAGGGGCCCCCTGTGATACAAAATCTACCCTCCTTCAAGGCTGTGGCAATGTAATAGACCATTGTGGGCAGAAGGAAGAGGCAATGGTAGTACAACCATACATGCCAACAGACCCGATTCAGCCAGGAAACGTCCAATGTTTTTAAGCTCAAATGGGCTTTATTTGATCTGTCTCCTGTCTACAATATCCTCTTTTTCAATGTAACTCAAAGGGGAAAATCAATACCCCAGTTTTTTTTCAAAATCTCCCTCTTACCAAGTTCAAAATGTTCGCAAGTATGGTACATTGGATCATGGAAGGAAATGGGATAGGGACATGGACTTGGATAACAGAGGACAGGAGGGACATGGAGAGGTGCACCAAACTGACCCTGCAGGGCAGGCATCAGGGTTTGCAGCAGCACAATACACCACACAGGGCATGCAGGACGGGAGTGCAGCACAACAATCCATAGAAAGCAAGAGGGAGGGGACAGGACCATACACATGGACAACAGAGAACAGAGGGGCAAGAGGCAATGGTAGCTAGCTGACCATAATGGACAGACAGGAGAGAAAGCTGCAGCATAACAGACCATAAAGGGCAGGAGGGACGGATCAGGGGCATTACAATGGAACAGACAAGCCAGGAGGGAGGGAGTAGGGCTGGGGGCAAGGGGGCAGGGCAGGAGCAGCAAGATAGCCATGGAGGTCAGGCAGGACGGGCACTAGAAGCAAGACACACCATGAAGAGCAACAGTGAGACTGAGATGGCATACACACAGACCATGGAGGGAAGGTGGGAGGGGGTCAGGGGCAGCTAACTGACCACACAGGGAAGGTGGGAGGGGCCATGGCAGCACAGAAGACCATGCATGGCAAGTGGGAGGGTTAGTGGCAGCACAATGGCTATGATGGGCAAGAAGGAGGGTGGAGGGGCATGCACAAAGGACGATGGAGGATAGAAGGGAGGGTCAGGACCTGTGCACAGACAAGAAAGTTCAGGGGAAGGGACCTCACAACAGACCACACGGGGCAGGCAGGAGGAGCAGTTGCAGCACAACAGACCAGGGAGGGCAGAAGGGTGTGGGAGTACAATGGACCATGTAGGACAGGAGGAAGAGGATAGGGGCATGGCATGTGGACAGGCAGGGTGGAGGTGGCAGGGACAGGTTACAGTCATCTGACAATACTAGGCAGGTGGGAGGGGAGTGGCAGCTCAACAGAACACTCAGAGTAGATAGGAGTGGCAGGTCCATGGGACATGGTGGGCAAAAAGGATGGAGCAGGGGCATGCACAAAGACATCGGAGGGCAGGGGGAAAGAGAATAGGGGCAGCAAGCTAAGCACAGAGTTTAAGCAGGAGGTCAATGATGGGGCATAGAATTGGGCAATGGAGGGCAGGAGGAGTGGACTGGTACATCATACTAAATTGAGGGCAGTGGCAGCACATCAGACCATGCATGGCAGGAGGGAGGAGGCTAGTCCATGGATTCACACAACAGAGGATAGGGAGGAAGGGGATGGGGCAGCAAGCTAACTGTTCAGAGAAGGCGGGTATTAGGAACTTTATTGTTTTTAAAACATTGTGTCTGTGCGAACTACTTAAAATATGAACAAGTATGCAGCATAATCTCACTTTTATTCAGGAAGAAGAGGACGTTTGTGACTGTGACTCAGGGCTCACTTGGCAGAAACACCCCCTGTCCCTCCACCCCCTATCGCAAAATGTAATGCCCGTGAAAAGGGTAGGTGAACACAGTGTTATATAGAACATAGTCCTGAGAGCACGATTGAAAATGAAAACTAGATATAGTGTATGGTATAAACTATGCACCAAAAAGTGTGATATAAGATGAACCGGGCGTGAAATATAATATGCAATACATTGTGCGCAATGACAGATTCATTGGAGAGCGCGAGATAGCACAGGCACTAGCGCGTGCTATGCGATATGCGCCTTGGAGTGTAATATGCACAGGGCAGTGTTGTGTAACCTAACTAGTCTCTAAAGTTGTAATATAAAATATGTGCTGGGGAGTGTAACGTTGCATATGCACTGTGACAAAGATATGGATCCCAGATTGTAATATGTATGGCATAGCACTGTGCGTTATAACATAGGCATCGAGAAAGGCACGTTAGATGGGGCAATATAACCTGAGCGAAGACAAGTGTGGCATGACATATTCACGGGGTGGTGTTACAGTGCACATGGGCTAGAGAGTGTCATAGTATATGCACTAGCTAGTGGAATACAACACAGAGGTGTGTGGCACTCGGCAGGCAATGGTGGGTGTAACACAGCATTGGGCTCTGTCAGGAGCACGCTGTGACTCTCAAGTGATGTTCGTCCCCTTTCCAGAGAGTAAAATAAAAAGTATTACACATCCGGCAGTGGATGTGTGTTTTATTAACCGTGAGGGGGGTTTCTTGCATAGTTTTGGTCGAATTTTTGTCGAATCCCCTTTGAATGGCTTGGTGTGCATGTGTATTAAATGTGCCCGTCAATAGCTACCCATGTTTGTATAAATAAACGACAAGGGTGTCCACCAGGATTAGGCATGGTAGGGCATCAGACATGTCAGAGCTTCACTAGTGGTGTAAATACATTCCACGTGGATTCATTGCATGCATAGTCGCCTTTTAATGAATATCACGCAAATCGTCATGGTGATAGGTACGTACGGTTTGTCCAGCATGTCCTAGGTGTGTCTATAAATATATATTTTTTAAAAATAATAAAAAACAGTGGCCGGCCCTGGGGATTGGGGTCAAAAAAATATAATTAGGAGACTGGCCCTGGGAGATGGGGTCATCAGGGCCAATAAATTAGAATAAGAAGGGGAACCAAACAGCCCCCCTTCTTAAAAAACTAAAATAAATAAAAGACTGGCATCGTGCCGGAGGCCATGCCCCCTCCGTGCAGCACTCTGCAAACGCGCCCCCAACAGGCATCTCCAGTATGCGCCAGGGAGCTGCGCTGCAGCCAGGTGTTCTGAGGCCAAGCCCCTTTTTACACCTCTCTGCAACGCAGCTCTGTGGCGCTTACTGGAGGTACCTAGTGGTCTAGTTTGACCCTAGGGACCCTTAGGATTCAAGGGGACTTAATCTCTCAACTTAGAACAGCCACAGGGCGCGTTTACACAGTGGTGAAGGGAGGGGACGGGGCCTGAGGTGACGTGTGCAAACACGCACTATGGCACGTTTTAAATTGGGGATATAATTTCCCTTCAATACTGAGGGCCCCTGGGGGCTAACTAGCCCACCAAGTGATTCCAGTAAGCGCCACTGAGCTGCATTGCAGAGAGGTGGTCCAGGCCGTGCCACTTTTTACACCTCTCTGCAACGCAGCTCTGTGGCACTTACTGGAGGTACCTAGTGGGCTAGTTGGACACTAGGGACCCTCAGGATTCAAATGAACTTAATCTCCCAACTAAAAATGGACACAGGGCGTGTTTACACAGTGGTGAATGGAGGGGACGGGGCCTGAGTTAACGTGTGCAAAAACACCCTGTGGCCTGTTTTAAGAGGTAGTTTTAATCTCCATGCCCTATTATATACTAGGGGCTTACAGAGGAGGTCATGCTAATCACAGGGGGACCCCAACGCATAATGTTCCCTAGTGTATGTAGGTGTTTTCACTGTATTCTAAGTGTCTTTTAACATAGCACTGGCTCTAGGACTGGTTAGTCAGACTCAGTTACCACCAGTATCCGTCTGAAAAACTTGAGGGTACAGGATGATTTTGCAACAAGGCTTCTTTCTGCTCTTCTTTTTGTTCTTTCTGCACGTGATCCTTCTTCCTGCACTTATCTTCGTATTTGAGGACTTCTGTTGCTTCTTTATGCACTTCTTTTGTTTCTTTCTGTGCATTTTTTCTTCTTTCTTCACATGTCCTATCTCTGTAGGCATAGTTAGAAATTAGCATTTAAAAAACCTTTGAAATTCACAGAAAAAACCATAGGTTTCAGGCACGTTATAGTTAGGAATTAGCATTTAAAAAACCTCAGAAATTCACTGAAAAAACCATAGGTTTCAGGGGTGTTATAGTTAGCTGGACTTTTCACTTGTACAAAACCATTGAAATTCCCCCGTTATAGTTAGTTCAGCTAACTATAACTCGCGCGCCCGCAATGCACTGCTGATGACGTCACATATTACATCACTCATGACATGGTCAGTGACATCACTCATGACATCACTGATGACATCTCAAATGACATCACTGATGACATCACTGATGACATCATCCTTGTGATAGAGTGGTAGACCTCCTCTCACCCTAATATAACCTTTGATACACACATTCAAAAATAGAGACTAAAATTTTCAAAACAATGGACATACCAATACCAGTTACAACAACCTCTTCAGTAATTCTAAGATCCACATACACATCCACTCATTCACCAACAGTCCTATACAGTCACTCATACATGTACTCACTCATCATATGTACTCATACACCTATACATCCTGTTACACAATGCCACTCATCCATAGAGTTACTCACACACATAGTCACTCATGCTAATAAAGAATCAAACATACATTTACTTGCATATACAGTTATACACACACCACCATACTTACTTCTACGGAAACTTACACATACTTAGTCTTTTAAACAATCACTTATAGAAACACATACTTATTCATACAGGAACTCTTTCAATCTCTCACTCTCACATATACTCACATATATACACCAATAGTCACATATACTAGTTTAAAACATATGTAGTTACTCATAAAGACACTATTGAGACAGTCATTCACTCACTAACACACCCATACACACACTCATCCACCCATACAGTCCTGCACACATGCTGTGTTCAACACATACAAACAGTGAGTCACTCATTCATGCACCTATGCACTACGTAATACCCCCCACCGAACCATGCAGACACTCAGACTGATACTCAAAAAACCAACTAATAACCTATATAGACACCCATGTAGCTACTCACCAACCCATGCAGCCACTTATACACAAAGTGAGAGACTGATACAGATATTTACATATTTAAACATTACTCACTAAGCCATGTATTCACTATGATACACTTAATCAGTCAGTTACACAATCAATTTTTCAAAAACAAATCATCCATTTAGACACTTATATACCCATTTATTCTTCCATCGACCTTGAGATATACATATATAAAACATATTTAATTTTCAGAAAAACACACATTCACTGGATGATGTCATCAGTGATGTCATTTGAGATGTCATCAGTGATGTCATGAGTGATGTCACTGACCATGTCATGAGTGATGTAATATGTGACGTCATCAGCAGTGCATTGCGGGCGCGCGAGTTATTGTTAGCTGAACTAACTATAACGGGGGAATTTCAATGGTTTTGTACAAGTGAAAAGTCCAGCTAACTATAACACCCCTGAAACCTATGGTTTTTTCAGTGAATATATATATATATCCACGCTCCACATCTCCTCTCCTTTCAGAAAAGACACAGCACTCGCGGGGGAGAGTCAAAGATTTATTGCGACTCACAGCGCTAAAACCAGACGCGTTTCGGCTATGCCTTCCTCAATGGTTTACAGGCACGTCAGAAACCGCCATATTTATGCATCATTACCACATTTCCTGTGCAACAACAGCAACAAGGGACTAACGCATCCCCGTAAATCGCTAGCGCCATATTGTATTGTTTTATACATCATGTACCATTTGTATGTCACAGGTACTTATTGTTAACAACGACTTTGTTTAGACAAATACAATTTTTGACAAACATTGTTAAAGAAATGATATCACGCCCGAAATGGGCTACCAGTTCAATATGTACAAATTCTTAATTTCCCCGATTTTTCACATGGCAACATAATAAAAGGACCAATATATATCTGTGATTATCCTGTGCCATGTTGGAGTGGTGTGCCTAGTATATTGCCTGGTATGTCCATGCGGTTTAAGATACATTGGTAGTACTATCCATCAAACGAAAATCTGCATCCTTGAACAAATGGTACATGATGTATAAACCATTACAATATGGCGCTAGCGATTTACGGGGATGCGTTAGTCCCTTGTTGCTGTTGTTGCACAGGAAATGTGGTAATGATACATAAATATGGCGGTTTCTGACGTGCCTGTAAACCATTGAGGAAGGCATAGCCGAAACGCGTCTGGTTTTAGCGCTGTGAGTCACAATAAATCTTTGACTCTCCCCCGCGAGTGCTGTGTCTTTTCTGAAAGGAGAGGAGACGTGGAGCGTGGATATTTGGCGGGAGCACCCCCCGCCTTACAGCACCCATTTGAGAGTGCGAGACACTGGTGCAAGTGAAGCGATAATATATATATATATATATATATATACATCCCGAACACCGCTGAAACAATGATGAAGACGGCAATAGATATGCCCCAACTCCAATGATCACACGGACACGGACCTCCAGTTAAGTGCTTCTTTTATTCTACTGGCAGTGTCGTCTTGACGTTTCGGCTCCCATGAGCCTTGTTCACATGAATATAGATATATATATATGAAGAAGTCTCGCTCTTCAACACTTTTCATCCACAGGAGACAAACGAGAGCAGACCCAAGATAAGTGCTATTTTCCGTTTATTGCTTTGAAAATAGTATCGCCATGACGCGTTTCGACAGCTCTCTGCCTTGATCACATGACAGCGTTACCTATTGTGCTTAATCTATTAAAGTGCCAGCGTCCAATCACATGTTTCATAGACATAGAAAAAATCAAACTATAAATAGTTTAAAATGTTAAAATGTTGTACATTTATCACATGGATACATAGAAGGTTCAAGCTTAAAATTTAGAGTATAAACATGTAAATACAAATAAAACTCTATCAGCTGCTCCTTTGTGTGAAATGCATTATTGCATAATGTAGATCTAGTTGATTATGTTAACCATAACTAGCTATATGTTTTTATCACATACCTGTGAACAAATTATACCGGTTTCGCCATTATTTGGATAATCCTAAGAAAATAGCTAGCTTAAATGCAACAAAACCGGCATTACCAAATGTCTATTGACTTGATTGGACCCAGTTCCAAAGTGCCCTGAACTATGAGAAAATATTGAATTAAATATGATAAAAACCCTTGAAGTGCAAAAATTAAAGTGCTCGTGCAATAAATAATTTATAAAATTATATCATGTTTTGTTTGCTCCACGTACTAGAGTCTGACTTAATGTCATTTCTAAGTTAAATTTGGAGGCAAAAAAAGGGGTTGATATACAAGTGTTGGGGAGGAGGTCCAGGGGAACACAGCAATAAAATTGTTTTCATATTGAATGGGTTAAATTTCATGGGTAATTGATTCCCACTATTTTATTTAAAATCAATACAAATATGTATATAATTATTAAATATTAAATACATAAAAGATTAATAAACACAATCCAATTCCTAAAATTCACCCTAAAAAAACAATTTAAATATCAAAACGTATAAAAAGAGAAAAGAGATAAGAGAGAAAAGATCATATTGCCCAGCATATCAGTTTGATTGAAGGTGCTACAAAGGTTTGCAGTAGGACTGGCTGTCAACGCTCACATATTATCAATCCAGGTACGTATACAAGTCTTCACTGGTGTTAAGATCCCCAGGATGTTTAGTGTCAAGCTCTAGAATATATCTTGTCTTAAGGTGCGTTAATTTTTGTTCACGATCACCACCCCTTATTAGGGCTGGGATAGTATCAATGACAAAATATTTCAGATGTTGCAAATTACTGTCATGATATGTTTTACATTTTATGCCTAGCCACGGGGTAACTAGGGTCATTGTTAATGAGGGCCCTTGTATGTTGTAATATACGTTTGTGGACAGATAACTTCGTGCTGCCTATGTATAACAGATTACAACTGCACTGTAGAACATAAATAGCATAATCTTTCCGACATGTCAAGTGTTGTTTTATATCTAGAGCTTTGTCACTGAAAGCAGTATGATATGTGGTTTTGTTTATGCCATAATGGCATGCTTTACAAATGGAGCATTTAAAAAAACCCTTTCTGGCAACCAACCATCCTGTTTGTTGTTGCTCTTCAGGATTTTTCCTAACTAGTGCATTGGCCATTGAAGCTGATTTCCTATAAGTTATAGCCGGATGTTTGGGGAGCAAAGCTCCAATTACTGGATCATCCCGGACTTGGGGCCAATTACGTCTTATAATAGCTCGCAACTGTTGTTCCTGTCTGGAATAAGTTAGTATTAGTCTAGTTGGTTCCTTAATAGTCTCCCCTCTCTCAATGCAAACTTTCTGTGATTTTCTGTTGTCCTGCAATAGATCTTGCCTAGTGCGTTTCCTGGATTTGGTTATGGCAGTATCAATAGATAAACTATTATATCCTCTTTCTAGGAATCACTTTTTGCTTTCCAGCTGTTTCTTTTTCAAATCATGGTCCTACATACCCTACGAATGCGCAACATCTCTCCATACAGGATACTCTTTATTAAATGTGGAGGGTGCGCGCTTGACGCATGCAACATAGTATTTCCTGCCGTGTCTTTGAGATATAATGATGTAGTCATGTTGTCATTGACTATGTTAATCTGTACATCTAGAAAAGTTATACTTATATCACTGACATTGGAGGTAAAATGCAGATTGACATCATTGTTATTTAAAAGTGCACAATGTCATGTGCCTCATTTTCCAATCCACTCCATATGATAAACAAATCATCAATGAATCTAAGCCAACAAACAACATTGTTACTATATATTTGTTCATATTGCCTCATGAGGACCAGCTCCTCCCACCACCCCATAAATAAACAGGCATAGCTTGGGGAGAAGCTGGCCCCCATGGCAACGCCCTGTATTTGTTGAAACATTTGATTTTTGAACATGAACAAGTTGTTTTCTAAACCGAATACCAGCATATCCATCAACATTTTATTGTGTTGTGCATATTTGAGTGGTCTATTTGCTAAAAAATATTCCACAGCTTTAAGGCCATCTTGATTTTTTATGCCCGTGTGTAGGGAGGATACATCAAGTGCTATTAAGTACCACCCTTTTTGCCATTTTATATCAGCGATTTTTCTGATGAAATCACTGGTATCCTGTACAAACGACTTCAAACTTTTGACATGCTCTTGTAAAAAGAAGTCAATGTAGCGTGACATATTTTCCAGCAGTCCATTACAGGCCGATATTATGGGCCTACCTGGTGGCCTATTGATGTTTTTGTGTATTTTGGGAATACAGTGATAGTGTTATAGGATGTTCTTTCTTTAAATATTTGTACTCCTCAAGATTCAATAGGCCCATACTCTTCCATGCCAGTAATTGGGAAAAGAAAAGATTCTGCACGGTTTTATATTTAGATGGGGATCTTCTGCGATAACACTCAACATCATTGAGCTGGGAATATGCTTCTTCCAAATATTCTTTTAGTGGCCACAGCACGATATTCCCTCCTTTGTCAGAGTTTCTAATTACCACATTGTTCTCCTTTTTTTAACTTCTCAATAAGTTGGCTATACTTTCTTTCATGATTTGTTATTTTCCTTTTAGTTCTATTGATGTTCGAATGTAGTTTTTTCACCTGTGCCACAACTTGTTCATTGAAGACATCTAAAGAGTCTCTTGGCATAATAGGGGTGAATTTTGATTGTGTCTTGAATGGCGTATCAGGTTTTGAGCAGATGTCTGGTCCAGACAGTTGCCAGGTTATATATATATATATATATATACATCAGATGATTACTTTGGATGTGCACCTCAACTCTCACTCCCACATCAGAAAGAAAATACATTAAATGATCAAAGCCACTGGCCAAATATCACAATGGCAATAACCAAAACTCAATACTTCAACTGGTGCAAACACTGCATCTCACCCACTCCTGACTGGGGAAGTTAAACAGCCGTGATTGAGAGCCACAGCAACCAGGGTCCCACACTCCGAGGTAGACGCGTCCGTCCCCACTCGGATTACAAACTCCTGGTTTCTGAGTCAACAACCCTCAGCTTTATGATTAAGCCTGGGCAAAGCACTACGCTACGCTCATGTAGTTTGCGAAGTTCGTGCTACTTCGCACTACGTGGACTGCACGTAGCACAGTGCGAACACGCGTAGCGTAGTGTTGCGTAGTGCTGCGGTCATTTTTTGCTTGCTCGCAGTCCTCAACGTCAAGTTGGCGACCGCGAGCAAGCAAAATGACATCCCGGCGAGACTTTTTCCTTGTTCGCGATCAGCAACATCAAGTCGGCGATCGCGAGCATGGAAAATAAACCTCCCGGCGAGATTCCCAACGCGAGGAGGTCAGGTTTCTCATTGCGAGGGGTCGTGTATGCTCGCGACCGCTCGCGATGAGAAACTACCAGTTTGCGTTGAGGAAGCTGCTGCTCGAGTAAAAATCTACTCGAGCAGCAGAAAACTACAGCTCGCACTGTGCAAGATGCCATTTTCAATGATTACACAGTGCCGGTTGCTTGTCCGCACTGTGCAATCATTGAAAACAACATCTTGCACAGTGCGAACATGTTACTACGCAGTTTGCGAAGTGCTACGTGTATCTCGCATAGTGCGAACTTCACTTTGCGTAGCTTCGCGAAGTGCTACTTCGCGAACTACGCCCACCCTTATTTATGATCTCAAAGCATACTAGTAGGTTCGGGAAAGACCTCCCCCTGGGCCAGAGGAATCTTACCAGAACAAGGCAGGTTCCAAGCAAGCATTCCCATGGCAGGAAGGAGTTCTCACGTCCCCATCTCCAAATCCCGCATGTTCCAGCCTTTAGCTTGATGAAGCTCACAAAGCCTTTCAGAGTACATTAAACAAAAAACAATCCTTGAACGTGAATAACACAAGCAACTTGCAAGAACTGCTGTACACGCAGAAAAGCTGAAGCTAGGCAGAGTCAGGAAAAAGGATGACATGAGGCCATGTCAAAGCCAATAGTAAGAACTTCATAATTCTCATCAATGTACAACACAATGCACAACTGTGCACAACTGCTTATAGATTCACATACTTCATCTCTCAATGTCCTATAGCATCACATACTACATCTCTCAATGTACAACACTGAGCACATGTGTGCATCACTGTCCACAACACTGTACTTCGAAACCAAAGAGTACATTCTACACCTCTCTCCCTCTCACGCTTTCAAATGCACATTCCACACGTTCTGTTCTTGGTAAGGCTGTCCTACTCCGTGACCACTCCCACTGAAAGACAGCATGATTACAAGAAAGAAACTTGTAAGAGAAGCAAGGCATATACAGGACGGTCGTACATTCAGGCTAGGATAAAATAACACAGTAAAGTCAGTTAAAATAATGGTAGTCAAAGGTCATCACAGGGTATCAGACCACAAGAGTGCCTCTAGCACTACAAACCCTGTGGCCAACTGTACAAGTAACACATTTTGTCAATCACTGTGACAAATTTGTTTGAGTCGTTCAGTACACATAACACATGGACATGAATGTAGCTGTAACAGAGACCAAGTGTATTTACAGTTGTAATTACGTTTTCAATTTTAGCTCACCAAGGATATGGTCTCTATCCATGGGTCACGACCCCTATAGCTCATCCTCAGACTGATGTGGGCTGACACTACAATCATGTACATGCCAAGACCAGTAACATTGTCAAGAAAAGCTTTGGAGTGCTGAATTCCCTGTTCAGATTCTCAGATATGTTTAGGGGGGAGGTTGCTATACTCGCCCCCTATGGTCTGAATGATCATACTAGTGAGTGCCATTCTCCACAACATCTGTTTCCGGATGTGGACCCTGATGAGCAGGACCCAATGGAGGATGAGGAATGAAGGAGAGATACAAATTACAGTGGCTGGGAATAGGTAACACACCCACATTGTGCAAAAAGTCTTCACTTGATTTACATGTACTTTGATGGACAGAGTGTCCAAACAGAATAGGAAGGTTCAACATGGAAATAAAAGTTTTCATCCATCATTTGTGTTGGTGTGTATGTCACATTCCCAGTCAACATCAACTCAACCAGACGTAGGCCTCAAAATGTAACTATTTGCACACTTACAGAACTGCAATGTGAAGCATTAAAGGGACAGGCTAACCATGCTACATTTCAAGATCCAAATTGTTCAATACTCTCTTGCACTTGAGCAGTGGATAGCTGCACAGCTTGCAGTATTGCTGTGCAAAGTGTACAACATATGTTACTCAGTGAAGTTAGGAATACAAGTCACAAACTACCTCACCTGCGAATAACCTTACATTGCAATGTGAGCACCAATGTGTTATCATGCGTTTTACATTGTTTTGCTGAAACTCATGTTGTTACAAATACCATCAGAGATCATTATTGACATTTATCATTGAAAAAGGCCCACTGTCATGCAAACATGTAAAACCAGTGACTTGGAAAGAACAAATACATAGCACAAAAAAAACTTCCTGTGAAGTATTCCCTGCCTACAATGTCACATATACTCATCATTGTACAGTTGATAAAATACATTCTTGCCATGCATTGCTTAGTAATGCAATGAGTGCCAAAGGCCTTTAAAAAGACAACATGATCAAATTACATTGTACAGTGCATAAATGACTTGAGAATATTAAATTGGATGTGTTATATGCAAACAGGATACTAAGTAGGATACTTAGATGCCAAGAGTGTGATTTCTCTTGGATCAAAAGTAAAAAAAAAAAAGCATGTTCATACACACAACTCATTGCACATGGTCAGATGGAGTGATTCAGATATGAACTTGCCCTAAGTATGGCGATAGTTGTGTACCGCTGAACTGAGTGAACAACTGCATAGTTCAATGGATCACAAATAAACTATCCACCCAAAGGTGAGATGTTAATTTAGTGTGTGCCATTGCATATGCCTGTGTCAGGGAATACAGTATCCTTGGACCAGGAGGCTCACACAAAGACCTGCCCTTAGAGTTTATGTGGTGCTACTAACATTGACAGAAGTAAGATGTAGATCATGTATAGATGGCAGCATCTTGTTAATTAAACATCACAAGTACAATGGACTATTAATCCATGTCTAACTGTAGTGGTGACTGTATTCAAAAGGTCTGTTGCTGTGTGACGCATTCACACCAGATCTACATCATTCTTTATGATATATGTAGGCATGATAAGACAATGTGCGGCACATGTGTGGCTGTGTAAGACATTCACAACTGGCAATTTGCAATGTGTACAGTGTGTTCAGCTACAAACCCTCTGCTACAATCCAAAGTGAATGTGGTACCAAACAGTGTGCAATGACTGAGTGTGTGTCATGCACTTCAGGATGTATGCTGCTGTTTTACATATGTCAATCAAAGTATCATTTACATGTTGTCCTGTGAGTGTAAACAGAGGGGCATATAATGGCCATGGCCACACAGTTCAGCACAGATAGTCCCTCTATGCCACATCAATATTTGCGAGCACATACCAAGATAAGTACATTATCTAAAATAACACTTGAAAAAATGTTGACGCTTGACCTGTGCCAGTGCTGGATTGGTCACTAGGCCAAATGCAGGCACACTTGCCCCATGAGGTAGATTTGACTGTGATGGTGCATCTTACTGTTGACCCACAAATGTTGTTAGTCCTAGTGCTCCATCTATGCCTGCTGCTGTACACAGGACACAAAGACAATCAATGTCAAGATAAGATGTCAAGTCCTAACTACATGTCATATCATTCCTGTGAAGGTAGCACTCACTGATGCTTAGCATGTTTGCCTGATGTCATCTGTCAGTAAATGCACATATCACCATCTGATGTGAATGCCTACACACTTGCAAACCTCAAGGAAACACTCTAATTGACTGAGTAATGTAATGTATTGGTATACTATATACAGTGACCCTCTTGATTTTTCACACGCGTCTGGCCTACTCCAGCTGGACTTGTGATGCTCAAACAATAGCCAACAGATTCAGCAAAGACATGTTCCAAGGTTCATCTTGCATGAGGCACACATATTGTGTCAGACACAAAGGCCAGACACCAGATGTGTCAGTACCACAACATTCCATTGTGGAAGTTGGCTAGTTTAGTGGGCTAAATGAAGTTTGGCCAACATTCACAGGTGCCATATTGGTCTAACGCCATACCTATCATATCAATCCAGTAAATGTCAAGCAGGACGCCACATACACTGTAGACTTGCTGAACCTGCCAGTCCTGTGCTTCCCTGAGTGTGCGTTGCATCTGTAACACATCGTATGGCAGGAATTCGGAACATTTGAATTAAGTTAGATAAAGGGCATAAAGGTAAATACAGTAGTGTATATCATAGGCTTTGCATAGCAACATATTTGACCAAAAATATGCCTACTCCGCAGCTACCTATGTTCACCTAAGCATACTGCAAACTGAAAAAGCAATAAGAAAGTAGGAATGTCTCTACACATCATTATATGTATGTGCAATATTTATCAATATATTGTCACTCAATATTTCACCACGATAAAGGCTAAACATCCCACATAGGCACACTTTTACCTCTGAAAATCCAGACATCCAACGATATCAAGGCAGTCAGTAAAGAGAAGAGGTTCAAGGAAAGTGAGCCCAAGGTGTGTCTATCTGCATTGCACAATTCACTACAGTGAATCCCAGATAGGCCAGTTGTGTGGGTGAGAATCCACGCATTGACCCATTTGCGCATCGCATTTCCCCCATTGCGCGGGTCGTAAACTGCACATTAGCGTCAGTGCGTTGAATAAGCGTTGAGATTAGTGTGTTGTTTATTATTCCCTCATTGGCTATTTAATATGGATGTGTCCCAAAAAAACAATGCATTCATGAAAAACAGATGAGGTACAGGCAGGAAGTGACACATTGAGTCCGACAGGTTGCAAACTAGGAAGTGTGAAGTTACTTTCACTTTCACTTAATCTCTGTCAGTCTCTGCTTAGTGTAGGGGGTCGTTTTTGAGTGCCTGAGAGTAGATTGTGTGTTTTGGTAGTGTGAGTTTGTGTTTTGTCCATTTATTGTGCCTTTCCCATTCATATATATTCCTGGGTCATTGCTTTGCCTAGTCTTTTGTCATTGTACTGTTGGGTGTACATGGAGTTGGGTTTTGTCTTTTAGGGTAGGTATAGTCTATAGGGGGTTAGTATTTATCTAGGGGAAGTCAGTTGTTTTTTTTGTTAGGTTTGGGATCATGTCTTGGAGGGGGCGTTATTTTTCAGAGCTACAGCTGAGAGGTCTGATTTAGCTCATATTGCACTACCTCCCTCGGATACTTGCGGCTGATGGATGGGTGAGCCAGGTGTACTCACCTAAGGACAAAAATGATGGATGGGAGCGGGCGTGCTGGCACCATAAACAGACCTTCAAGATTGGGCGCACAACCCAACAATTGAAACACAGAGGGGTGGTTGTCATGATCAAGGGAGGCTGATGTCATTGCCTACCTAGGATTTGAGATTGGTGGACCTTTCAGTATGTATGTATGTTCTGTCTGCAAATAGTGATGCAACTTCATCTAGAATACTAAACACCAGCATATTTCGTACTTCAGTTGTGTTTTACTACTGTATTGAGATGTGCTACATGTATATCAGCTCAAAAAATATATGAGGAGATGAAGTAGAGTAAGAGAACTTAGACCCTCATTTAAAGGACTTTGGCATAGGGCAGAGCAGCATTTAACCTTGTTGGGCTGCCCTATACCAATGTGAAAGGGCAAACATGCACCATATATCTATGCAATGGGGTGCATTCCTGTCATCTCTTCCTGTGCTTGCGCCATTTTGGCAGCCTAATGCCAACATAGGCTTTCCTACACCATTGTGCAAGGGTGCCTCTGTTGCATACAGGATTGTGTTTCTGCCGGAAGGGGCAAACACGTACACAAACATTATCATGTGCCCCTTTTTCCTCTCACTATGAGTGCTGAAGAATGCAACACACATGGAAAAAGGACATTACGAGGTGGAATCAAGATAAATCTCCTTAGTATTCCTCCACTGGGGAGCCATGAGGTATTTGCACATCCCTATTACTCAATCAATCACATCCTTGCCGTATGCTAGAGGCATGTCATGATGGTAACATCTGTATTCCACCATCCAGCCTGTTCAGGGCTACAAACTTACTAAAAGCTGGGCATATTGCCGTATGTATGTTAGTGATGTTGTGTACTTTTGAAATACAGGGATATTATAGTTTAGTCAATAAAAAAGTTAACATGTGTAAAAGCAATTTTTACAATGCTACTTACTCTTTCATGTCTCCTAGGTGGGCATCTTTATTTGGAGGTGCAATCACTCCTGTAACCAAATGCTACCAGTAAGTGTGATGAGCACATGTATGTACCATTTTAATATCTTTGTATGATCTATGAGGAACTGATCAATTGTAATGGGTGGTGGGAGGCAACACTCAGCTACCATCATTGAACTGTCAGTCTGTGATTATTTACAGAACCGTCCCAAAGCCTGTTTAGAACTGCTCACTGTCAAAGAATTTTCAGACTGTAAGGTGCATGTACGAAGGCCCACAGTACGTGCACATCTTTTAAGATGTCCTGAGAGTGACACATCTATAGTCATGTAGCTTCGAGCAAAGTGAGCATCCTTTGGCACGCACTCTGCATGTGTTCCATGTATGTGATGTATGCATATGATCATGTTTAAGAATGGCTCATCATGTTTTCTCTACAAGTCTGAAGCTGGAAAAAATGTTGACATTTCTGTACTATTGCCTGTGGGTAAATGTTATTGATGTCCCCCAAGCCTTTTCCAAAGGGGGTACAGAACAATCCCATATCCAAGTGTTGACTATCTGCCACTGTGTGAGTGAATACAAATACAACAGTTGATGGACAGAATGTAGAATAATGTCATACAATCACCCCAGTACGGAGATCTGGGCCTAAATCAATCGTTTTTTTGCTCACCATGCCATTCCAGTTTGGACCCAGCCATATGCAAATCAGTCTTGACCCTGTGTCTCATGGGAACAGTCCAGCCCAAACTGCCAAGCCAGGTCCTCCCCGGTTTCGGGGTTTCACCCCTCTTCACCCAGGATAGCCTGATTCCAGTGGCATGGAGAGCACGGGACCCACGTCTGGGCATACCCGTCCTATTCGGGGTGACAAATGCCAAAACACCAGTTGATGGACAGAATGTAGAACAATGTCATGCATTCACCCCATTACAGAGATCTGGGCCTAAATCCATAATTTTTTTGCTCACCATGCCATTCCAGTATGAACCCAGCCATATGCAAATCAGTCTTGACCCTGTGCCTCATGGGAACAGTCCAGCCCGAACTGCCAAGCCAGGTCCTCCCTGGACTGGAAACAAGCATCCTAGGACCAGTTTAGGGGGTTTCACCCCTCTTCAGCCAGGATAGCTTGATTCCTGTGGCATGGAAAGCACAGGGTCAAGACTGATTTGCATATGGCTGGGTCCAAACTGGGGTGGCGTAGTGGGCAAAAGAACAATGGATTCAACCCAGATCTTTTGACTTGAGAAGAATGTTTGCATTGTCAGCATTCCGTCCATCATTTGTTTGCTGTAACACTTTTCACCCTAAGTGGGATGGGTATGCCCAGACGTGGGTCCCTTGCTCACTGTGCCACTGGATTCAATCTAGCCTGGCTGAAGAAGGGTGACATATCCTGAAACCGGTCCCAGGATGCTTGTTTCCAGTCCAGGGAGGACCTGGCCTGGCAGTTTGGTCTGGACTGTGAACATGGGGCATAGGGTCAAGACTGATTTGCTTATGGCTGGGTCCAAACTGGGGTGGCGTAGTGGGCAAAAAAAGATGGATTTGGCCCAGATCTTTTCACTGGGGGAGAATGTTTGCATTGTCAGAATTCCGTCCATCACTTGTTTGCTGTAACACTGTGTGAGTGAAGGCAGCTTTGTGTGCAGCCTTGTGATAGTTCAGATGTGGTATGCAGAGGTAAGCCACTATGCCTTCAACTCATCCACCTACACTTATGTTCATGATCAATGATCTGCACATTTGCAGGACACAACTCAAAATCCCAATTTAGGATAACCCGGCCCATGTGTCAAAATGTAGCTCAGGACATCTTCATGAGTGTGAATATTTCCCTCATATGATATGGCATCTATCTCATTGGGAATCAATGGTGGGCGTAGTGGGCGTAGTGGGGCTACATGGAGCAGCGCGTAGTGTGGCAAAATCTACGCACACTCGCGTGCTCCGCGTAGCCCCACTATGCGCTGACCACCTCCCGCCCGCCCTAATTTAAAAATAATTAAAATAAGTTTAAAAGTAAATATAAACCTCTTACCTTAAGCGCGGCTTCCTGGGGCTCCCTCTTCTTGCTGATGGTAACTTCTTCACGCAAATGCGCATGCGCGGACGCCCGCGCATGCGCATTTCTCGCGAGGAATGCGCATGCGCGGGCATCCGCATGAAGAAGTTACCGTCTGCAAGAAGAGGGAGCCCCGGGACGCCGCGCTGAAGGTAAGAGGTTTATATTTACTTTAACCTTATTTTAATTATTTTTAAATTTGGGCGGGTGGGAGGCGGGTGGTGGGCAGCTCTGCTTCGCTACGGTGTGTGCGTAGCGCTGCCTGCTTCTCCTACTTCCCAAGTGGCGAAGCAGGCAGCGCTACGTGCACTCCGTGGGCGAAGCAGAGCATGACCCCCAGGGTTATTGGGAATACTGTTATATTTTGTGTTCCCACACAGCTGGCGCTTGACACACTTTTCCAGGTTCAAGTAGGGGATGACTTTGTAGTGACTATCCCCATTGCTGGTTTAGGGTCCGATTCCGCTCTTGTTAGGAAAGCCCTCCGAACTACTTGGTTCTGGAGAGCTTTTCGATGTGTCTGTGTTTTGACGGACTCTGTTTGGTCGGATTCCCATTGAACTCAATCTGAGCCTGTCTACTGAACGCGTACACAGGCTCCCATTGCAAAAAGGGGTGGGTGGGGAAAAGCGTGCACCCTGTGGCAGGCACCACATGGTACCCGCCACACTGTGCATGCATGGAAAGTGGGAAACCCATGGGTACTTCCTGCGACCGATTTTGAGGGCCCCAGGTGAAGGGGGCCTGCTACTACGGCCTCCTGAAGTCCGGATCCCACAGCTGTTTATTCTCATTAAAACCGGGGCTTTACGGCTGTCAGAAACATGCATCGTACTCGCTCATTCGGAAAGCCGGCCCCATTGAGCTGAAGGAACTGGCTCCGAACGAGTCAGACTGACTGATTCAGGTTCTGAACTGATTCAGTCGGGGCGTACGGGTTCCTTGCATCGTACTTGGTCATTCGGGACGGGAAACGATTTGGTTGGAAACATACGCTCCGAATTGGATTTCCTTCTTCCGAATCCCGTTTGGAGGCTTTCCGAATGACATTGTTATTTTGGGTCAGAAAGATTTGATATGTTTTACAATGTTAGACTTTTTATCTTCGATATCATGTACATGTAGTGACTGTACTATGTGATTATTTCTATTTGCACCCTAGACAACATGACAGCTGATGAGACCCACACATTTTCACTACGCTGGGAACATTACAGTCAAGTTGGAAACGTAACAAAGGCTTTCAGAAAAATGCAAAAACTGTATGTGTGGGCCAAAGCAGCAGGGTCTTGGAGCATTGCCCAACCAACAGCACCTGCAGTGCCAACCTCACACTGAAGCATGGACAGAACAGGCCCAAGCCACGCCAGAGCTGGGCCAAGCCAGCCCAGAGCAGTCCCATGTCAGCCACAGTCCGCCCAAACTACACCAGCTCCTCCAGCAGCCTGACAATGTGTGGCCACATTTTCCAGGAGGCAACCCCAACAGAAATCAGTGTTCCACTACACCATTGTCCGGGAACTGCAGAAACTGAACCATAAACAGGATGTCATACTTGACAAACAGGCCAAGCATAGCATCCACCTGAGCAACCTGGAGGAGGCCGTTGAGCAGATTTCCCAGCTGATGTCAACTTTTTAATTTTTTTTATATCTTAGTATATATTGTAGCTATTTTGGTAGTCATTAGATGGAATAGGTTTACATTAGATAGGTTTTAGCATTTTCTTAGTATTTTTATAGATTTTAGATTTTTCAGGGTAATAAGGTGTTAGTGGGTGGTGGGTTATTGTTAAGGATTTGTTAAAAAAGAAATACAAAATATATATTTGTTTTGATTCTAATGTGTAGATAGTTCATGTCAGGTGTGGTGTATGTTTGTATTGTGTGACTATGTGTGTTAAGGTGGGTGATGTTTAACATGTCTGTTGTGATAGATATGTAGCATATATTAAGCTAGGTTTAGATAGGTTGCAGCAGTGTTAAGTTAAGTTAGTGTAAGATAGGAAGGCTAAGTTACTTTAGGCTTAGACTCAATTTATTTAGTTAGGTGGGGTAGGTTAGGTAGTTGTACTTGATGTGCATAACAATTTCTGATATAAAAATAATTTTCTACTTTCACAACTGTGTAATGGTTCACTGCATAGGAGTTGTAATATTTGATAAGGTTGATTTGAGCACATGTTTTTTGGATTCTCTGCAGTGTTTGTAGATATGTGTAACTTTGTGCTACTGCTACAGCCAAGAGTCAGTCAATGTTGCAATGGAGTCACTTAAGGGATCTTCAACAATCTTTGGGCTATGTAAGTGGTACTCTTTGTGTGAATAGACACACAGACCAACACAGAGAGTTATCCAGTGTAGCACTGTGTGTGAAAGTTATGGTACATGTTCATTAGGGATGGATCTGTCACCCCATAGTGGCAATTCATGGATGTGTTGGGGAGCACACTGGTGCCAGCCAATTACGCACCAATCCTTGCAACATTGTACTAGTGCATCATTGCTGTTTGCTGTTTAGTATCCGTGAAAGTGTCCCCCACATGCCAGGAAACGTCATTCATCCTTGGATTTGAGTACTTTTGAAGTGTTGCACTTCCTGCGTGTATACTTGTGCTACTACTTGATAAGTCTGAAAAGACAATTGTCTGATGCTTCCTCTTAGCCTGAGGATGTATAGCTTTGTTCCATTGTCTGTGTTCTGGCTCCTCTATATTGGTATGTGTGTACTTGTTACAATTGATGTAATGTGTGGTTACTCTCACACTCAATGCACGCAAGGGCTCTCGGGCCCACATTGACACAAATGTCCCTACCAAAGTGACACAATGTCCCTACTTATCCCAGTGTTCATTACTACACCATTTATAATTTGACACAGGTCCCCAAATACTTAGTAGTTTCAGTTCATGCTTACTAACTCCCAAGGTGTATCACTGAGCTTCTACATCCCTGAGTAGCATAGATATGATGCTATATAGAAGGAGTCTGGCCATGAATATCTGCTTATTGCCAGTCCATGAATTGTGATGCACATGATGATATTGTCATGATAACTCAGCCAGATATCTGTGGATATGTGAGCATGTGTTAGTGGCTCATCTGCCCCACAGGACCCATTTTGTGCAGTTCTGCAATTGTGTGATTAGCTGGCCTATTTCACTGTGTGGCACTGAAGGTACTGATGCTTACTGCCACACTATGACATTCAGTGGTTCAAAGGGATTTGCAACATAATCCCATGGCAGGGGTGCTCCTTGATGCTTGGCCTTGTCCAATAAAAGAAAGTGATAGGGACTGTAGCACAATTTCCTAGAGATGGTAGGAAGAGCCTTTATGTCTGCACATCCACCATGGTCTAGTTATCCCTTACTGCAACAGGTATACACCATGTAGGTTCAATGCAGTGCATTTATTTGCAGGTGTGTTCACAAGCTAATTCACTGTAGCAGTTATTGCAGAAACAACCCCAACATTGTTTGAGAGCCAAGGGATATCCAGACAGAGTCAATCGGGATACATGTCATGTGACATGTTGAGGAGAGGAGTATTAGAGTGAGGAGGAGGTCCAAATTTTCATTAGGTAAGGTAGGCCACATCGACAGTACGCATATGGATCCAATCAACAGTTGGACAGCACCAGATGACAAGGGCGGTGGCATGATGATAAACTCCAGACCAATGATAAACTGGCCAAGTGGTACAGACAAATGCTAGTGGGGATTTGTCCGCTGGAGAAGGTTGAAGTTCCCATCTTCATCCTCTGATGTGTGTGGTGCCTCCCTTGGTGAAGGAGGCATTTGAAGCACACCCACATGGGCAGAAAATGTGGCTCCCCTGTCTCCAGCAGCATTTGCCTGTGCCAACAAGAAAGGCAGCACAGCACAGAAAAGGGCTTGTGAACACAGTGACAATGTTGCGGTGAAAGGCACCCGTTGTTGTACTATAAGAGTCCTACTTCTTCTCCATGTTTTCAAGGATGGTGCGGATAGCCCACAGCTGGGTGGCAACCTCACTGGTGTCCCATTGGCAGGGCTGTTAATCTTGCCTGTGTCTCATAATGCCAACAATGTCACATAGAGACTGTTAAAATCTTTGGAGGGGAGGGTAGGTGTCTCTGATCTGGACTGAGGCACATACGGACACCCTCTAGGGTATCTGTGACAGTCTCCATCCCCACCCACACCTCATCTACCACCTGCTGCTAGACTTCTACCGCCTGCTGTTGGAAGACAACTTAGGGGTTCTCTTAGTCCAGGGCTGGGCTTCGGCTGGTTGTTGGGGTATGTCCCATGGTAGGTGTTTCTTATGGAGACCCTGCAACACTGCCATCCTCTTTCACAACTAGAGAAGGTGTTCCAATGGAGTCAAGGAGTTGCTGAAAGGTGTCATCATCCATGTGGGGCAGGATGTCATTGCCAGCAGGTTGGTTATCCAGAATCATCTGCTGTTCAGGAGGTGTTGTTTCTCCCTCTGAAATAAAATTAAGATATGTTAATGGTGATCTAAGCTAGATGTTGACATGATAAATCTAGGTGGCATGCAGACTTTATTCTCATTAACTTTGGGTTCAACATTGATGTGTAGGACATGTGTGACTCTTAGGAATTGAGGCCAAGTTGCAATTTGGTGGCCTTTCAGATGGCAGTGTCTATGCTTTGCCCACACAACCACTGTGTCCCAAGGGTGACTTTTCGTGTCATTACACACATTGCAACACTGTTACACAGCTTTGCACGCCTGCCCTGCCCGTGAGGGTAAGTTGATGTAAGGTCCACTTCTGCCTTGGTGATTAGCATGCTTTTTCAGGATGGCTATTCTGAGCGTGGTTTCATGTATTGACACCACTACAGTGCACATTGCACCAAATCGCCAGGGTACCTTCATTCCTTCCCGCTACGCAGCCACAGCTCCAGGGACAGTGATGTGGGTTTGGTAATTAATTTGATCAGATCTTGCGGTCTTCCGTTTGCACTGTACAGCATGGCAATCTGAATTGTGCTGTGTTGCATGCACATTGTTTGCCTATCTGTGTATACTCATGCGATTTGATTACACACACAGCTAGCTCCATAGTTCTGAACAGTCATCTCTGTGTACCAACCCGGAGCGAATAGGTCCAGTCAAACTAGGTAGGTTACTGGGACTGACACTCCGTCTATTTCATCATTGGCAGAGTTGCTTTTCTGCAGAGTATCACGCATCATTTGACTCAGCCCCACTCACTTGTACATGCATATGACTTCTTTGGCAATAATCATTTAGGCCCAGGGACTCCACTTCCTGTTAAACACTAATGGCATCCAGATTATACATTGATCCTTTTGTGACACCAACACCAACAATGTGAGTCAGCATATCCAATTGACCGACATGGCTGCCTGTATTTGAGGGCTATGGGTCACACAACTAGGCCTATACAACCTCACCCTCCAACCATCCCTGAATCCTGCCCATAGACATGGCAACTTAGCTCATCCTGTCACTTCACAATTCCCAGTTTCACATCCTCAGGCTTTGAAATAGGTGACAGGGTAAGACATTTATTTTTCCAGCTCCCTCCTGACATGTATTCCATTTACTCCCCAGTCAACATCACATTTAATATGTAGTACACCAATGCCCTCTTCTTTGTCATCCCTTCCCAGCTGTGACACAAGTGTGACACGATCAGACACAGCAGTGCATGGCCATTGCTCAGGCTACCTTGCAGTACACAACTCACTTCTCACCTCCTCGCTATGCAATATCTCCCAAATTCAGACACGGTGCCACTTAAACATGCTCAGCAACACCTAGATTGCACTGCAGTACCAGGGGACTACCAGGGTCACACACAATCTATTCTTTCACAAACAGACATGGGGGAAGAATTATAAAAGGCTTGCATCACTTTTACACCACGTAAAATGGTAAATGCATAGTGCAGGGCTCTGATTCAAATAAATGAAGCAGCACAAATCCACCCTGCATGGATTTGAGTGGCCTCATAACTCTTGAGTAGGGCAACACAGTGCAAATCGCTGCATCACCTTACTCTGCTCTCAGGAGGTGTTACAGGGGCATTGTGGAGGGTGTTTCCACCAGCACCCAATTATTTTAGCATAATCATGTTAACCTGGGAAAGCCAAATACTTACTCCTCCTAAGGAGAGGGATAACAAGGAGCAATGTCTTTATTTCGCCTCGATTTTTGCTGATCAGTGCTAAAGCGGTACAAAAGGGGGTGGTGATGGACGGAGCATCAGAACCAATCAAACACTCACACCCAGTCAACAGATCTGGGTTTGATCCATCACCGTTCTTTAGCCCACTCTGCCACCCCAGTTCAGACATGGCCATATGCAAATCAGTCTGACCCTGTGCCTCATGGGAACAGTCCAGCCCGAACTGCCAAGCCATGCCTTCCCTGGACCGGAAACAAGCTTCCTAGGACCGGTTTCTGGCATTTCAGCCGTCTTCAGCCAGGCTTGCTTGAATCCAGTGGCAAAGTGAGCAAGGGACTCACGTCTGAGCATACCCTGCCAACTTATGGCGAACAAAGCGGTACAAAAGGGGGTGGTGATGGACGGAGCATCAGAACCAATCAAACACTCACACCCAGTCAACAGATCTGGGTTTGATCCATCACCGTTCTTTAGCCCACTCTGCCACCCCAGTTCAGACATGGCCATATGCAAATCAGTCTGACCCTGTGCCTCATGGGAACAGTCCAGCCCGAACTGCCAAGCCATGCCTTCCCTGGACCGGAAACAAGCTTCCTAGGACCGGTTTCTGGCATTTCAGCCGTCTTCAGGCAGGCTTGCTTGAATCCAGTGGCAAAGTGAGCAAGGGACTCACGTCTGAGCATACCCTGCCAACTTATGGCGAACAAAGCGGTACGAAAGGGGGTGGTGATGGACGGAGCATCAGAACCAATCAAACACTCACACTCAGTCAACAGATCTGGGTTTGATCCATCACCGTTCTTTAGCCCACTCTGCCACCCCAGTTCAGACATGGCCATATGCAAATCAGTCTGACCCTGTGCCTCATGGGAAAAGTCCAGCCCGAACTGAAAAGCCATGCCTTCCCTGGACCGGAAACAAGCTTCCTAGGACCGGTTTCTGGCATTTCAGCCGTCTTCAGCCAGGCTTGCTTGAATCCAGTGGCAAAGTGAGCAAGGGACTCACGTCTGAGCATACCCTGCCAACTTATGGCGAACAAAGCGGTACAAAAGGGGGTGGTGATGGACGGAGCATCAGAACCAATCAAACACTCACACCCAGTCAACAGATCTGGGTTTGATCCATCACCGTTCTTTAGCCCACTCTGCCACCCCAGTTCAGACATGGCCATATGCAAATCAGTCTGACCCTGTGCCTCATGGGAACAGTCCAGCCCGAACTGCCAAGCCATGCCTTCCCTGGACCGGAAACAAGCTTCCTAGGAACGGTTTCTGGCATTTCAGCCGTCTTCAGCCAGGCTTGCTTGAATCCAGTGGCAAAGTGAGCAAGGGACTCACGTCTGAGCATACCCTGCCAACTTATGGCGAACAAAACGGTACAAAAGGGGGTGGTGATGGACGGAGCATCAGAACCAATCAAACACTCACACCCAGTCAACAGATCTGGGTTTGATCCATCACCGTTCTTTAGCCCACTCTGCCACCCCAGTTCAGACATGGCCATATGCAAATCAGTCTGACCCTGTGCCTCATGAGAACAGTCCAGCCCGAACTGCCAAGTCATGCCTTCCCTGGATCGGAAACAAGCTTCCTAGGACCGGTTTCTGGCATTTCAGCCGTCTTCAGCCAGGCTTGCTTGAATCCAGTGGCAAAGTGAGCAAGGGACTCACGTCTGAGCATACCCTGCCAACTTATGGCGAACAAAGCGGTACAAAAGGGGGTGGTGATGGACGGAGCATCAGAACCAATCAAACACTCAAACCCAGTCAACAGATCTGGGTTTGATCCATCACCGTTCTTTAGCCCACTCTGCCACCCCAGTTCAGACATGGCCATATGCAAATCAGTCTGACCCTGTGCCTCATGGGAACCGTCCAGCCCGAACTGCCAAGCCATGCCTTCCCTGGACCGGAAACAAGCTTCCTAGGACCGGTTTCTGGTATTTCGCCCGTCTTCAGCCAGGCTTGCATACCCTGCCGACTTATGGCGAACAAAGCGGTACAAAAGGGGGTGGTGATGGACGGAGCATCAGAACCAATCAAACACTCACACCCAGTCAACAGATCTGGGTTTGATCCATCACCGATGAGTGCTAAAGTGCATATGCTCTCCCTATGGTAAATTGATGTATGGATTAGTGACTCCATGATTGGCTGCTTTGGTTTACTTGTCAGACCCTAGTAGTGTGCACCATGGGTGCAAAGGGCTAGTAAATCAAATGATGCTGGTGGGCTTGCAGCACTGGTTGTGCCACCCACAGAAGCAGCCTGTAAAGTATGTCTCAGGCCTGCCAATGCAGAGCCTATGTGCAGTCTGGTACTGCCACGTTGACTGGCCAAGTGCACCCACTTGCCAGTCCCTAAATCTTCCCTTCTCTTCATATCAGACATCCCTAAGGTAGGCCCAATGGCAGGGTGCATTGTAAGTAAATGGTAGGACATGCCCTGATGTGTGGTATGTCCTAATAGTGAATTACTGCCATTTTCGTTTTTCACTATTGCAAGGCTACCCCATAGGCCAGAATGGGCAGTTTGATTATAACACCTTATAATCCTAACTGACCCAGGGAACATGGTAGAAATTCGAGTTTAGTATGCCTGAACTCAGAATGATAAAATAGATCTTTTAGTGAAGTTGGTTTTAACATTCCGTGTTTGAAAATACCACTTTTAGAAAGTAGGTATTTTCTTGCCTAACTATCCAAGCCTGCCTCTGCTAGGTTGTGCATTCCTTGTCTGGAGTTTGAGTGACAGGGTATGGGGGATTCCAGGAGACAGGGTGAGTCAGCATAAGGCTGAATAGAGAGATCTACATGGAGAGTGGTGGGAGGAGTTGCACTTGGGTTTAAATAGGGCTGTGTGTTCCCTCCACATTGCTGGCTCCACTTCCTGTGGTGCGTCTGATGTCTCTGGCCCACACTGTCAAAGGAAAGAAGGAGTCATGTAAACAAAGGGCTCCCGGACTGACAAGAACTGGTTTGGACTAGGCAAAGGCCTCTCTGCCTTCAGAGAACAAAGAGAATATGGGTATAAAAGGGGGACCCAGACCCCAGACCTTTAGATCACTTTTGGGAAACAAGAAGAACCTTTGCTGAGGAGAGGAACCAGAGAGAGACTGCAGGAAGAGACTATACCTGTGCTGTGTGCTGCTTGCGGGGATTGGCCTGCAGTGGTTGACTGACTGTCAAACAAAGGAGAAAGGAACTTTGTGCTACTTTCATCAACTTGTAAATGATCTCCAAGTGCTTGAAGATTGAGCTTGCCTCCTGCTGAAGTCTCAGGGACAACAGACTTCCCCAACCAGCTCCCCTGCATTTCCTTGCTGGGAATTGTAGTGCCTGCTGTTGAGCTGGTCCTTCTGAGAGACTGTGTGAGGCTGGGAGCTGGAAGCGTGACTCAAGACGAAGAAGTGTGTCGCCGCCTCAGCAGTTGTCATCGCATCACCGAGAAAGCGTGCCACCGCTGCCGCTGTCGCATCACCGAAGCGCCTCGCATCACCGGAGAAGAGTGTTGTTGTCGCAGCAGATGCCGTTGCATCACCGGAGAAGCATGTCGCTGCCGCAGCAGCTGTCATCGCATCACTGAGGAAGCGTGCCACCACTGCCGCTGTCGCATCGCATCACCGAAGCGCTCTGCATCATTGGAGAAGAGTGTCGCTGTCGCAGCAGATGCCGTCGCATCACCAGAGAAGGGTGTCGCAGGGCCTGTCGCAGCTCAAGAAGATTCACCGAGTCGCCACACGGCCGTCGGGCGTGCACATATCACCCCTTCATTGTCGCAACATCAAGAAGACGCCATTTTGTTTCATTGCACCGGATCTTCATCGCATCACGGCTTTGCTAGCCGCATCGCCACAGAAGCGCAGTAAGAAACCGATGCATCACCTCCCCACGCAGAGAAGAACCGATGCATCACCTTCCCACTGTTAAGGAACCAACGCATCACCATCCCCTACGCAGCAGTAGGGAACCGACGCATCACCTCCCCCGGAGTAAGGAAACGACGCATCCCGTTCTTGCGTGTAAGGAACTGACGCATCACCTTTTGTTTGTATAGCGTTACGCATCCAAAGGTACGTTGAACATATGTGTTGCATTTACCATCTAAAGAGAACTAAGCTATCTCTACCATTTTTTAAGTACGGTATTGTGGATTTTTGTCGTTTGTGGTCTTGTGATAAGTCTATATGAATAATACTTATGTTTATACTACAACCTGTGTGGTGTCCCTTTGTAGTGTTGTCACTATATTACTGTATGTGTTAACAAATGCTTTACACACTGCCTCTGAGATAAGCCTGTCTGCTCGTGCCAAGCTACCAAGGGGGTGAGCAGGGGTTATTTTAGAAGTGTACCCCCTTACCCTGACTAGACGCAAAGGTCCCTATTTGGTCAAAAACACATACCTCTGCCAAATAGAGACCCCCAAATTTAACAATCCCTCTATTTGTAATCTACGAGGGAGAGCACTTTTCAAGATGGAGCGGATTCAATGATAGACAATTTAAGGTTGTTAGTCTAAAAATGCTTGCCAAAGAAGATTTATTATATTGATTCATCACAGTGTGCTCTGCGTGCTGAGGGTAAGCAAGAAGGACAGAGAAAAGGACCAGATAATAAACTTAGTAAAATAAATTACCTTTTGTTACCTTCAGACCTGTTGAGGTGTTTTACAAAATCCTCAAAAGTTAAATATTTATGACAGAATGTCACGTTCTCAAATCAGAAAAAAGGACTTATTGACAAAAGGCTTATGGCACCTAAAACACTGTTATAAGGCATGAACGGAAGTAATTTTATTATTTACTAGTGGTGTAGCAGTCGCAAGAGTATCATGCAATCTAATCCAGGCAAGTAAATTCCACCCCTTGCAACCAATTGGGACACAGAATAGGAGGGTTTGCAGTGGGCTCCTCACTCCTCTCGGTCCTCTTACCTGCTGCACTAATTGATATGCCCCGGTTATGTACTTACCAGAAAGTTATATATTTATGCATTTCAATGTGTTTTTGGATGTGACCTTATGGGGTAGATTTGAGTACCTTTTAGGGACCAAGCTGTTTATATTTCTTAGGTGAGGATATCATTTTCAATTTGTTGAAGGTGAATACTGTTATTAAATGTTAGGGTTATAAATAATTTGCCTTTGGAACTCAAGAGAACATACTATCTCATGGCTCTATAGAACAGACTGGTAACTACTCATACCAAACAACAAGTGACAAAGCTAATAGGTCCAGCTTTAAAATGCTAATGCATGCAAACGAAGGCATTGCAAAAATAGACAAAGGTTGTATGGTCCCTGTCTTAGCAAAATCGACATCTTACTCTTCCTGTGCCGAGTTCTTTGTTCCCTAAAACGATGGTGCTTAATTGCACCTGCATGAATAGTATAGGAATCAGAAATAAGCAACACTGCAAGCATTTGGAAATACAAAATAAATCACAAATATGGTAGGTATGGAAAAAGCACCATGAAACCTGATGTTGTATGTGTGCTTTAAAAATATTTTTAACATAACATAGCAAACAGGTTTCATGTAGACATGGAATAAATGGTCTACGTACATTTGTGCATGTCTGTGTTTGCATGTTTTAACACAACAAAAGCCAGACTTGTTGCCTCCACCGGTGCTGGTCGTCAAAGTGTTTCTGTTCTTTAGATGTGCATATTTCCACCTCTGACTTAGCATAGGGAGGGGTATTAAGATCGGTATTGTGAAAGAAACAAAGAGGTGTTATTACCAAATTGAGACATTAGATGTTTGGATGTGGTGTTTCTTCATGAGAATAAAGGTCAAGAATAGAGTTTTCACTGTGGTAGAGAAGATGCAGTGCCGTAGTAGGCTACTGTCTGATAGGAAGGAGTTGTAAAGAAATGAGTGGGTGCTTTTATCTTTTTCCCAGTAGAAGGAGAAGTCTCCTAGAAGAATCTGATTCAATGAAAAGGTGAGATGGTCAGGGTTAATAATCAATAAAACTGTTGGAGCAGCAAAATTTGGGATCCAGCCTTTATGTGCCACAATTATACATGTATGAATTCACATACAACATTCATATTCAATGTGTGACTTGATCCTATTAGCGTGTGTGAAGCATTTATATCAACTAATTAAATATAATCATTGTAGCTGTTAGGAATCCAAGCCTAAACATATTTGGATTGATTAATTGATGTATGTAATCATATTTGGATACCCATGTTTAACATTTATTCCCATTATATATGTATATGTATGTATAATCGAGTAACCAAAGTTATTTTCTTTCAGTTAACTGAGCCTGACTACAGGCCTCAAATGATATATATGTTTTAACACTGTAAGTAGGCTCTTTGAGCGTATTAATATCATTCACATTTAACAACTTGGTTGGTTCTGGTGGTTGAAAGGGAGATAAGGATGTTTCTGTAGCTAGTATTATTTATATGGTGTTTCCATAGTTAGTTAGCCAGATTTCCCCAGGCTTTGAGAGGTAACAGATCTCTCCCTTGCTGGGCTTTTCCTGAAGTGTGAAGCTTTATGCTGAACACTTTTTTATGCTCTAGAACTTCTGCTAATGTTCAATTTCATGCTGACATCTTCTATGTAGTTTGGATGGAAATTCCTTTAAAAAAAATATGTCCTCTATCTATGTTTAGGTTAGAAAGGAGAAGTTTCTTTCTGGAACACCTGTTTGCGACAACTTGCTTTATTGTTGTTGTGGCTAATACTATCCTGTATCTCATAATATCACGTTTCAACTTATTGAGACATTTCATTCTGCAAGCCATATTATTGTATCTTGTGAATATACTCTTATTCTCTCTGTATACTTGACCGATAAATGTTCTGACAGAAACTCCTTTAATCTGAACATTTGATTCCTGCTCCATATTGTGGAGTTATATTGGCTTCACATGATTGCAATGTATTTCTGATGTTTGCTCCCTTACAGCACTTCAAGTCAACTAATAAAGGTCCATACAACCAATGAGGAAATATCTTTGATGATGTTACAAAAAGATTGAGGTGTAAGTACCAATGCGCCATCACTGTTTTGCTGCAAGGTGGATGGTTTTATTGCAATATTTGCAATCTCCACCATGAGGCATTGGAATTCAGTTTATGTTGAAGAGACTTGCCAATAAAGACAATCTAAAACCAGTTTCTTTTGATATATTAATTTGGATAATGTTCATTCCAGAGATAGGACAGTGGCATGGAAGAAAAATAAGAACACATTACCATCAGTGCAATAGCATCACGACCACCTTCTCGGATGAGAGCAGATGTGAAAGTTGTATTAGTCACTGAAGACCTACAGTTCAGGAGGTCAGTTCCTATGTCATGTGTAGGAGATTGGTTATTGGGTTGGGAGGGAGGGATTTTTCTTAGATTTCTTAGTCTGGTTAATTTTTGATTGAGAGATTCTAATATAAGCTGTGTTTTGGAACTGTGATTATAGAGTACTGAGCTTAGTGGAGTGATTTTAAAGTAATATGCCTGGAGATATGCTCTGAAGTATTGGGGTCATTGTGTTTGGTGACTTTTTCAGGAGTAAATTGTTAAGTAAGGCATAACAGGGGGTAATAGGCCAGTGCATGGGATTAAATGGTGTGTCACAGAGAGATGGAATGTGTGGTTTGAAGACCATTTTAACTTTACTTTGCATTTTTAGCCATTACATTGCAGATATGCATGCCTGGAGTCTTCACATCGAGTGTAGGATTTTTCAAGTGACTTAGCTTTGATTTTTTTAAGGGGATTTGTGTGTATATATCCAAACCAAAGTTTCATGTCATATTATAGTTGGTTGTTGAAAGGAGGTAAGAGCTAGCATTAAAAAAAAACATTTAAATTCACCAGTTATAGTTCAACAAGCTAACTATAACTTGTACTTGCACTGCTAATGAGCTCACATATTACATCACTTATGATGTTAAATAACATAATTGATGACATCTCAATGACAACTCAAATATCATCATTGATGACATCATTGACAACTTCATCCAAAGAATGCAACTGTTTGCAATATACTTTTCATACTAGAAGGTTTCAGCGAGCTTCACCTAGATTCACCTCTGCTAATGGACCTAACCTTTTGCAATATGCAGCACACATCTGTGAAAGCATCCACATTTAGTAGAGAGCATGTTCTTTGTTTACTGAGATTCAGGTGCATAAATATCTTATGTATCTGTAGACATTACAGCAGCAAGTAAATTATTAAACCTCAAAAACCTTTCAAAATAGTGTTTGGTCACTACTTACCTTAATGAGATGTACCATTTAAATATCTCATCTGAAGTAGAATGTTAAGTCAGCTTCTTTAGCCACTGATAAGACATGTTTGTAAACATAACTTTGACATATGTTTGAAATGATCACAATGGCCGACACCATTACAACAATGCCTACCATCATTCAGCTACTTGAACCATTTGTAAGTGTGTCACCCATAGACTATACATTCTTTAACAATGCATAATGTCTCACAAATGTTATTGAAACTCTGGAAATAAATATGTGTACCTTATAAATATCAAGTTTATATAAAAACTATGTAATAGCTCTTTAATGTCAGTATATGCATAGAAATCCACAGCTGAGTAATGCATTGTAAATATAAGCTTTAGTTTTTCTCACTCATTTTGGCAACAGGACTGTGAGCCTATTTGTAATGTATAACTGCAATTCACACTTGCTGAACTCAATCTCGTTTCAATAAAGTACTGTTGGCACTTTTTGCAAGTACCTAAAATATGTACGATATCAATTTTGCTATACTGAATTAAACTTTTTTACAGAACAACACAATGACATTTCAGAGGCACACATTTACATACAGTCAATGTTTACCGTGTAGTTATACATAAACCCGTTTCCGGAAGAAGAACATTCTTGTTTTGCTAATTTCTTTGGCACCATTTGATGATTTGATAAATCTTCACAAAAGATTGCAAAAAATAAATTCATCCACCGCAGCTCCTTCCTGAAAAGTTTTGAAAGAATCTGTCAAGCAGGGGTTGAGAGTAATAGGGGATTCCAAAACACATTTTACCCATGAAGTTTCCCATAGGCACTTTAGAAAAAACTACAGCAAAAATGTCTGAACAAAATGTCACTAACAATGTGTTTGGTGTAGTTTTGGAGAAATTCAATGTATATATTTTATGGGAATCTAGTGCAGTGGGACTCCTGCAGGACCAGCAGAATGAAAGATAAGATCTGATTGTCTTCTTTCAAAATGAACAAAGATACCAGACAGTCATGACTCAGACCATTTGCCCTGAAAAAAATTAATAACTTGTAGTGGGGCAGGAAGGGATACCCCAACTCCCTAGTCCTTAAGTGACCCACCAGGGCCATAACAAAAAAAAAGTACCACCGTAGTGTTGCTGCACAGCAGGGAGAACAAAATGGGAATGCCCTTTTTCATTAAAATACCCCAGGGCTGGGCCACAGCCTGGATGCTTGGCATATTTGTGGGTTTCTTTTAAATATGGAAGGGGGCGTGCATAAGCTCCCCTCCCAGAGCCAGGTATTACCTGACCAATTTTGTGTTTCATTTTTATAAAATAATAATATATTTAGGGGGGGGGCTGTGTGCGGTCCCCCTCCCTGAGCAAGGTATTTGTTCAGTGGTCCAACGCCCCCCTGGCTGACAAGCATGGTTGCTCCCACATCAGGTGGCAGCAGAAGTATGGCTGCTCAGGATAGGAGCAGGGCACCCACCTAAAATAAATGCACAGCCTGCTCCCGCCGACTTCCTGGTTGAGTGCTGACTGGGGAGCTGAAGGGGCCATGGAGACCTTGGTTCTTCCCCTTCAATCGCCATTAAAAAAATGAACTTTTGTCTTTTTTAAAAATGCACAGCACTATGCTGCCGAAAAACAGCAGCAGCAGAGCTGGTGATACAATAGTTACTCCTAAGAGAAGTACCCCATAATGCCCTGCAAGGGCTTTGTTTTGGAATATTTCTTTGTTTGTAGAGGTAACCCACAGAGGGACAGGGCCAACTGGGTCATTAAAAACATGACCCCAGGATAGCTTAAACACAGGTTTATGGCTAATATGTTTTATTAAACATGCTTTCTTAAAAATAGATTAGTGACAATTACTACTTTTGAACATTGCAATATTTGTATTGATAATGAATGCATTGGATTGCAGTTATTTAATAAATTGTTTTTTATTACTAAATTGTGACATATGATTGATTTATTAATGTGGTGAACTTTTGAAAAAGCGCATAGGTCAGCTTTATATATGTTGATGTGGGGACGCCCTGACAAACCAATAGGTCTGCTTTGTATATTTTGATGTTCTGAACCTTTAACAAAACAGTAGGTCTGCCTTGATTAAAATGCCGCCTCCTTATATTATGATGGGCAAGCCCTTCGGCCAAATCCTTGCTGCAGCCAACCACTCGGGCGTTACATTAAAAAACACATGGAAATTCACTGAAATGTGTATGCTGAAACTGCTGCCCATTTATAGTTTTTCTTGTCCAGCATACCAACATATTGGAAATAAATTGTAATCCTGATCTGAAAGAATATGACTGTAAGACAGTAGGAACATGCTCTATGGAACCTAAGAATGGACAATCATGAGTCAAATACTCTTTGTCATGTCTAAAGCTCTATATTCTGATTGGCATCTAAGACATAAGCTAAGTGCTTATTTATAGGATTCCTTGATGTCTTAAAATTACTGGATCCATGTTTTGACAGTCTTTATGTATTATAAATGAACAAGATGTAGTTTGATGTATTTCAAGAATTTGTACACTGCAATTGTTTATATGTTTGATAGGGTTGTACCCTGAAATAAACATTATACTGCTATTACATATACATTTAAACATTGAATAGTAAACCCTGTTGGTTTGGTGACACAACAAGACACACATTGAACTGTGGTAACAGAATACCTTTTCCCAGGGTCCAGAAAGTCTAACCAAACATCGGCAAACATAGCATCCTCCTAAAGAGACTCGTCACTGTGGGAACAACTGACAAAATTGGAAAAGCACTCACAGATCGAACTCAGTAAGTGGTGGGAGGCAACTTCCTTCCAACATTTCATTGACTCTGACATAGTCCCTAGAGGACTATGTATCAATAGTATCCCTTTATTGAAAATCCCCTTCCAAAGATATTGGCATAATGGGCCTAAAATTCTGTGACTTGTTCTAAAACTATGATGCAAATCCTTGTAATATGTGCATTACTAAACTAGGTGGTGTCATTAGAAATTGCATAATACATTCAGACATGGCTAAAATTGATTGCTAAAATTCGAAAGAAATGAATTAACATTTAGAAAATCTGGAGAGTGGCATTAAACTAGAAAAAAAGGGGATACTTGAAAGTTTCTGAAGACTTTAAGTCAGGTCATATACTGACATTCAGTGATAGGTACTTTGATGTTTTAGGTGCTATTTTGCGCTAAAAACTTCAAAAAATCATAACTCGTGTTTCACTGATTGGATTTAATTAGTTCAGGTGGCACATTATTCATTAAATTTTACAAAATTCTTCTGAATTGGTTTTGATATTTCACGTGTTGTATTTTCACTTTATTACTGTTTGTGTGCTCCCAAAATACTTTATACTTTATCACTAAGCTAAACCTGAGTGTTTTTATACCAAGCTAACAGATGTTTAACCAAGAAAAGGTCTATTTAGTGATCTTTATGGTTTGCACTGACAAGAGTTTATGTTCATTATTTGAGCAGGGCTTATTCCTCTCAACTACTAACCCAGTTTCTTATAGCTATAATATGTAACTGAGGGATATAACTTAGTATGAGGGAAAATATATCACAGTAAGTTTAAAACAAATACATCAGTATGTTCTCATGTTTGATTGACAGCACAAGGTGTGAAATCATCATTGGTGCAAAATCAACATGAGTATGGAGTTCATGTACCAGAAACAATATCACATATATTTTAAAATTACGGATAGGTGCAAAATCATATTTGTTACAAAATAGGCAGAATTACACACTTAATAGGAAAATCACAGGTTAGGTGAAAAATCCCCTTTGTTGTAATATCACCATCAATTGGAAACACTTGTATGAGTAACACTTAGATAAAGTTACAAAATACAACTTTTGAGTAAAATCTCACATTAAATGCAAGATTACCCTAGGTGCAAAATCACCATATTTCTGAAAACACAGATGACTTAATTGCTCAAATCGCATTTAGTGAAGTAAAATATCTCTTGTTGCAAAATAAGAATAATTCAGATTTAAGTGCAACATTGGTCTTGATGCAGCATCAGCAGGAATGCAGAAACATTGTTGGGAGCTCAAATCACATGTAGTAGTAAGCCAATTCAGTCACAACTTTACACAAGGGTCCATAATCACCTTTGAAGCAGTATAGACAGCAATGTCGAAACACTTTTAGAATAATAAATCACATTTATGAGCAAAAAAACATTTGTTGAAAAATCACTCTTGGTGTGAAATCAGCAGGAGTGTTAAAAAACATTTAGGTGCTTGGGACAAGAATGTCCCCTGTATAGTCCATTGGTGTATACCTATCCTGAGGTACTCAACTGTATGTGATAATTGGTTTTTGTGCATACTCACATGATAATCCAGCATGTGTGCTGATGCCTAGGCTGGTCCTTTGACACTGATGTCCAGAGCCTGGTTTTGAGGTCTCAAGGTGCACTCCAAGCATGCTCTCTAGCTTACATGGAAATGCTGTCCACATAATGAGTAGCCAAAATGTATCTCTGGTGGAAGACTACTGTTCTTTTAATTCTCACGGAACTGTTCTTTTGATCTGATTCATGAGGAGTGTGGCTCCTACTGGCTCCACTCATGTAAAACTCTGATTGTCTGAGCTAACCCGACCATTGCAATGACATCCTGTGTGCATGCTTCAACCCTACAATCACAGAAAGAAACTTAAACAGATCACTTAATGCATGGGATTTTCTAGTAGGAGATGATGTCAAAAACACCGGAACTTTTACCTATTGACAATATTTATTTATTTATTTTATTTTACGAATTTGTAGAGCGCGAACTGTCGCCATGGCAGGCATCCTGGCGCTGACAGAGTCTGAAGAGGGAGGGGGGAGTAGACAGGGGGGGCAAGGGCTATCCCGGGAAGAGCCAAGTTTTAATCTTTTTTCTAAAAAGTAGAAGGTCTTTGGTATGTCTAATGTCTGCGGGGAGAGAGTTCCAGAGTCTAGCTGCAGTCACCTCAAAGGATCTGCCTCCTGAACGTACCTTCTTGAATCTGGGGATGACCACCAGTTTGGCATCCGAGGAGCGGAGTTTTCTGGTAGGAACGTACAACACAAACTTGGATTGAAGAGGGGCGGGACCGAGACCGTGGAGAGCCCTAAAAACAAGACAGAGGGCCTTAAATTGCACTCTCTGTCTAAGGGGAAGCCAGTGTAGTTTTGCCAAGGCGAAAGGTCCATGAGATCTTGACGAGAGCCCCAAAGCCAGTTTTGCAGCCGCAGACTGGACTCTTTGTAGCCTATCTAGTAGATACTCCGGGGCCCCGAGCAGGAGGGCATTGCAGTAGTCCAACCTGCTCAGGATAGTGCATCTAACTACTTGAGCGCGAGCCTGGGTGGGTAGGAGGGGTAGTACTTTCCTTAAAGAGCGCAAAATGGCGTAACAGCAGGCAGAGGTTTTCTGAACATGGGTCTCCATGCTGAGCTGGTGGTCAAACATGACCCCTAGATTACGGACAGAGACCGCAGGCTGTACCTTAGAAGCTGTTTCCAGGGGCCAGAAATTGCTGGGGAATGGGCCGGGAATCCTCGAGCCACTGTTAAAGAGTACCTCGGTTTTCCCTGCGTTAAACTGAAGTGAATTCATCTTCAGCCACCTTGATGTCTCCCGCAAGCAATTGTGTAAGGTCTCAATAGAGATAGAGTCCTCACCTTCCAAGGAGAGGATCATCTGTGTGTCATCAGCATAGTTAATGGTTTGGATACCAAAACTATTGATCAAACGAATAAGTGGTGTAAGGTAAATATTAAAAAGTATAGGACTAATGGCCGAGCCCTGAGGGACTCCGTGCGTTACCGGGGAGAAGGTAGATTGGAAAGGAGGAAGAGAGACTGCTTGTTGCCTGTCCTGCAAAAAAGAGTGGAACCACTGCAGTGCCGTATCCCTCACTCCCGCCTCCCAAAGGCGACTCAATAGGATCTTGTGGTTCACCGTGTCAAAGGCGGCAGACATATCGAGCAGTATCAAAAAGGATGCCTGACTTCTGTCTGCTCGCCTTTGAAGTTCGTTCATGGCCATAATAAGGGCAGTTTCGGTGCCATGAGCAGGCCGGAAACCGAATTGGGCTCCATCCAAAAGTGCGTGCTGTTCCAGGTAGTTGGAGAGGGTGTTGCTGACCACCCGTTCCACTATTTTAGCAGGGAACGGCAGCAATGAGATGGGCCTGTAACTTTTTGAGCAGTCAGGGTCCAGGGAAGGTTTCTTCAGTAGAGGGGAGACTAGCGCTCGTTTCCAATGGCTGGGGACAGAGCCAGTCATCAAGGATTGCTGACAAATTAGATGGAGCGGGGGAAAAAGTTCAGTCTCGAATTCCTTCCAGATTTTCGGGGGTACCGGGTCCAGTGGAGACCCTGACACGATCCCTCTAGCCATCTTAATGAAAAGTTCGAGTGCGAGCGGTGGAAACTTGCAGAGGAACTCTTCAGGAGGCACCCTTAAGGGAGGTGCTGGATTCTCCAGAGTGACAATGTTCGAGGCAAGGGAATTTTCAGCATTAAGAGGAGTATCCAGATCCTTAAGGATAAGTTTGATTTTCTCCTTGAAGAAGATGGCCAGATTGTCACAAAGATCTTGGGACGGGATGATCACATTTTTACAGGACTCCGGATTAGTGATGCTATTAAGAATGCTGAAAATGCTCCTAGCATTGTTGGTGGTATTACAGATCAGGGAGGCGTAGTGATCAGCTTTGGATTTTTTGATAAGAGTTTTATATGCGTGGATCTTGGTTTTCCATGTGATTTTGCAAGTATTATTGTAATCACGTCTCCACCTTCTCTCTGCTTGTTTGCATTCCAGCTTTAGCAGTTTTAGGTCGGCATTGAACCAGGGGGCAGAGTCTTTGCCCCTACAGGTCCGGTTCTTAAGGGGGGCGTGGATGTCGACCACCCTAGAGATCCTAGAGACAAGAGACTGGTAGTTGTTGGTTGTGCTTTTGTTCACATCAAACAGGTGTTGTAGATGGAACAGTTCACCAGACGGACAAGCACGTGAGAGGGCCCTCCAGTTTCTGCATTTAATGTCTTTGGCCGGGACTTAGGCCTTGGAAGGGGCATTTGATTTGTGGAGTAGAAATTTAACCAAGGAGTGGTCAGTCCAGTCCATTGGAAGAGTTCCACCCATTACCACCAAGTCAGGTGCCGCAAATAATAGGTCAAGCCTGTGCCCTGCACTATGGGTGGCATTGGGGATCAACTGAGAGAGGCCAAAACTGTCACAGGTCGAAAGTAAGTTGTTGAGAGCTGAATCAAGGCAGCCGTTTAGCCATAAATTAAAGTCCCCTAGTATCAGCAGCTTCTGGTGAGATAAGGCGATATTGGTTAGGGTAGTGATGAGTGCTTGTTGCTGTTGAAGGCTGAAAGCCCCTGGTGGACGATAGCACAAGATCCCTGTGACGATGCTACCAGCATGGGTCTGAATTGAGAGTCCTAATAGCTCGGTGCCCAGAATCGGGTCAAGGGTGAGGATTTTAATACTGCACGAGGCTCTAAAAATGACTCCAACGCCTCCGCCTCTGCCATATTATAGATCTATTACGATTGTTGCCTCAAATATGCAAAGGACTATCAGTGGGAAGTCCACCAATGCAAGAGAGGAGCCCGATCTTAATAGTCAACAACAGAATAATGTGTAATATACAATCTACACTGGGTGCTGAAGGACATTAGCCTGAATACTGGGAAGACACCAAAGAGCAACTGTCAGGTGATGCAGTCAGGACATTGCCACCTCGATGAGACAATACCGCAGGTACATCTATGCATCTAAGCCCCAGAGAACAAGAAGAACATTTTATTTCCATAGTACCTACCAATACCTCAGGCCAGGGAGAAAACCCAGAGCCGTAATTTATGTAAATTAAATAAAAACATTGGGAACCAAAGAAGTGGACAGGCCTTCATCAACCAACTAAGGATCAAAACAACAACACTATGTTTGAGAAACCGCTAACCAATAAAGTCATGACAGTAATACTCTAATCCTGATAGGGGAAAAAGCCATGCTACCTCAATAAAGGCAGCCAGAACCAGGTGTATCATAAAAATTATTAAAAACTCAAGTAAAATAACACAATGCCCTGAATCAAGGAAAGCTGCAACTACTGCTGCCGGCATGGAAGTTAACAATGTCAGCACAACCAATAAGATTTGGAACATTGAAAACTGTAGAGACTGAAGGAATTACCCAATGCATACAGCAAGTCCACCGAACACACATGAGGCAGGGGAAGGCTCGGGGAAAAAGATATTGAAAATTATGGAAGGAATTTCAGAAATATTAAAGATTCTCCAAAGTCCTCAGGTAGTTAAGGTGATATAGAATTCCCTGATTACTAAAGTCAGTGCAATTTCTCTGAATAAGGACCCTGCTCCTCAAGAGCAGAGTACTGTACATAAATTCCTTGCCTTCCCCGGTTGTGAATGGTCAACCTGTAATGTATACCTCAGGGATTAACAGCACTGCAAGATAGACTGTGAAGAACAACACTCAGGTGCCCGTTTATTTTAGCAGATCTTAAACCAGGAAGACGGACAACCTGCTGCAAATTGACTTCTTTCTATGGTATGAATCTGAAGGTCCATTTAACATCATGAAATTCCAAAATGTTCCTTAGGGTCTTGCATCATTTCCCTGATTTGGATCATATTAGTCAGGGGATCTTTTATCAATTCAACTTTTGATCAAGAGAAAGTCTTAAAAGGAATATACACCTACAAATTGGTCAAACTGTCACCTCTATGAAACAATACTTGGGAAAACAGATGCACTAACAGACTTGGGTATTAACATAAAATCAGTGGAGGAGGGGAGATATCCTTATTTCCTGAAGGAAGCAACCAGTTATTCCGCTAAAACCTCCCCAAATACTACTTTGACCTACATGGCTTGTTTTAAAGGACTGGAAATGAGCAACACTATGGTCATTAATAAATTGACAGAAGGTTGCAAAGACAGAAAGATGAACATTCTTGTCCACTTTCCACTACTAACTGCCCAGATGTCATATTCAACAGATAAGCAACTTTGGTGTCCCTGATATAGGTATTGATGATCCAACTCAGGTAAAAGTGTTCTGGGAGATTTGTTGCTGCAATTTTGCAGGCTGAGACACTACCAGGAACACTATAGTTTTTTTTAATGCATATGATATTATTTGTTTGCAGGTAACATGGAAGACAGCAGATCTGAACATTCAAAACTATATATCCTAGGCATACCAAAAACTAAATAACTGTATGGTAGGCTGAGTGGTGATTTATCAGTACACGTGAGATGTAGCTCTGATGTATCTAGGTAACATACCTCCTATGGGTTGAAATATATTCTTTCAGTTTGGTTAAACTTTGCTACAAATAGTCAAATTCACTAGATCAATGTTTACATTACTCCCTTAGAAGCCCGGGACAGAAAGAAAATAATAATTATCTTTGAAGAAGTTTAAACCATTTTAGCTTTAATTCCAAATTCTAAGATTGTGCCGACAGGTGACTTAAATAATAACATTTTTCAACCTTCCTTGGCAGATAGTATAGACCAACAGTTATCAATCCTGGATCCATCTATAAAGCTAAAAGTTCACCTATCAGGGTAGACTGGTTACTTCCACAATAATGGTTCTAGGGCTTTGTGATGTAAATAATAGACATTTGAATGAACAACTGCAAAACCAGCTAAAGAACCAGTCATTGAATATACATTCTAACACATCAACGATTTCAATTGACACTGTGGAATTCGAAGAAGGAAAATACTTAAGCAGGGAAGATTTGATGGAAAGGTATGGGAGAAGAATAGTCTGGAATCATGGATTTTGCCAATTACAAGATAAGATCTGGGGCCAACCATTTTTAAGAGCTTAAGAATCAACTATAAAAACCCTACCAGAAGGATTTAGAAGTGAGACCAGCTTTTATACCATTCTTCTCATCCAAATCTACGACTTATTTAGCAGCCATAACAAATACCAGCAAGGGAAAATGCAAAAGAGCAAAGGAGCATGAAATTAAACTACAAAAGATACAGTATAGAACTAAATTAGGGCAGCTTTTAAAGATAGAAGGGAATTTTTTTAATTTCTCTGCCATTAAAAACTGAAATCTGAGCTCAGAATTAAAACCCGTCATGTTAAAAAAAATAAAGAAAAAGAACATAAATGGGCAGAGTTGTATATTGGTACACACACAAAAAACTATCAGGACTTTTGATCCATAGTTAGGAAGGGTACTAAAACCTATAAAGCCAGGGTGATTATCATATAACAACGAATTAATGGGAAGAACATTTGAGAGAATTATATGGAGTGTTAGAAACATATACAAAATTTTAGGCAGGTACAGGAGATAGGTCACAACTTAGAACTATCCATGTGGATGTTCTGAAACTAATAAAAAAATTAAAACCTCATGTGCATGTGACCATAATGGGCTATTGTTACTCTAATGAAGCTTAACCCAGATTAATACCTTGATGGAAAGGATCTATTTTGCATTGTAACGATAAGTGGGGCCCTAATAATCCACCCAATAGTTACTGCCTTATCGCCCTGTTGGATGCTGACAAGAAACTATTTGCAAAAAATATCTTATCTTATCTGCAAGCATGGGTTAAACAATCAAGCAGATTATCTTTCCACCTGTAAGAATTTTGCCCCAAATGCAGCATGGCAGACAATATCATAGCCTAATAATGATTATGCAAAAAGCCTGTACCCACAAAAACAATCTCTTTACCTATTTCTACAACTTTTCAATAACCTTCAATAGGGTGAATTGAACCCTGCTGTGGGGGGAGATTCAGGAATGGGTATACCCCCAGGTCTTTTATATCTGATAATAGAACTCCACGGAAACATCTATGTTAGAGTCAAGTTGTCAGGCAGTAATGGCCTATCTCTGAAAATCCCGACTCATAACAGTGTAAAGCAAGGGTGTATTTTAGGTCACTTCTTTTTAATCTGTTCATCCAGAACCGTGAAGACTTATTAATACATAGGTTAGATGAGGCTCCAAAGCTTGGGCGGAGTACAGTTGCTTTCTTAGCTTATGCTGATAATTTAGGTATTTTGTCAAAGACTCAGATTGGCCTATAAAGGCAACTCAACCAAATGAAATCATACAATGTGTCAAATAATCTTCATGTTAACATTAATACAACCAAGGTAATGTCCTTTGGTCGCAACGGGGCGGGTCTTTGTCCTGTCCCAAGTGTGCCTCCCTCTTTGAAGACCAATTTGGCTGCCCAGCACCCTTCCTACATTTTGCTCTGCCACTGCAGATCTCCTCCTACCAGATGTCTCTTTGTTTCCTTTCAGGCCACATCACAACTCATCAGAGCAGCTTGGCTCAGCCTGTCTCAGGCTGTCCAATCAGGAGAGGCCACTCTAGAGCTGGATTCAGGCATATCAGGACAGCAAGTTCTATGGAGCTAATGTACTACAATGGGGAAAAAATAATTTGGCAGTTTTTCCCTCACCATTGCATATAAAACATATTTTATAATGTCACTGCTTATAGTTACAAGGCACCCTACCACTGTAGCACCTAGAGGAGACCTTAGGGATGACCTATATGTAAAATAAGGTTGTTTAAGACTTTGGAAATACCTTTAATTCTAAGGTCGAATGTGCATATAATTTTATTTTAAAAGCCTGGAAAGCAGGGCTGCCTTTAAAATGACATCAGGCAACACAACAATGCCCACTTAAGTGCATTAAATCTATTGGACCTCTAAACCAGCATGCCTTACCATATACTTGGGGCTTACAGGTAGTTTGTCATACCAATTGTAATAACATCTACTTAACATTCACCTTTTAAACCGAGTACAGGCCCTGGGTCTGATTTGCAGAGTCCAAGGCACAATCAGAATCAGTAACTACCAGTATCAGTCAAATAAATGTGAGCGACAGAACAAATAAGGTGACTTTCTCACACACACATAAACCTAACAAGTCCCCTACTTCTTAAGTAAAACCATCTCTAAAAGTTAACATTGACTGTGAACTTTACTACAGATGTATATGGGAATATACTTCCCCGCTTTCAGAGACCTGTCTTGCAAAGGAAACATAACTCACCCATAAGTCACATAAACCAGGGGAGCTGCCTTTCTGAACCCAAATTGATCAAAACTCACTGTTTAATCCAGCCTATTGATTTCATTGTAAATAGCCTCCTTAGCACTCATAGTATGTAACCTCTTGATGGTTAACATCTTGTGTATGTAGTATTTAATTTTAGTATGGTTGAAGTACTTCTCTTTTTATTAAAAGAAAACCACTCAAATGGAAATTATTTATTTTTGCTTGTTTGCCAATGCTTTGAGTTCTGAGTCTCTACCTCCACACTACCTCCTGGAGAAGCATTTTGCTGCTTACCCTTCATGCCCAGGACGTCAAGTGAGAAAAGGGTGTGCTTGTACAGTTTGCATACCCACCATAATTCAGACTATAGGACACATTTGTGGTCACAATAGATTGTCCAACAGTCCCTACTTACCCTGTGCCACCCCTCCATTCTGAATGAGCTATGACAGATGCAAAAACATCTAAACGCAAAAAATAATTTAGCAGCAAAAAACACATTTAGATGCACAAAGCATTTATGTGCCAAATAACTCTTGGTGCAAAATCAACAGGAATGTGCTATTACATTTTGATGCATGATCAATAAGTACATTGAGTAAATGCAATAGAAATACATAAATTAGTTGATAACAGATTCAGCTAAAAATAAGCCTCAGCAAAACATCAAAATGAATGTGGAAACACTATAAGGCTGAAAAAAATGTAAAGAATTACATTTAGGTACACCAAATAAATGTAAAATAAGCATTGGAGTGAAATATTCATGTGTGTGGTATCACGTATTGGTTTCTAAATCACACTATACGAAGAGAAAATTGTGATAGTAAGTTGTCATATAAAATGTAAGTGGTGTCCATCAACATTACATCACATTTTGTTGACTGCACATTGAGGGGTGATTGCACCGGATTCTTATCTCTAAATCTCTCTAAGAATCCTCAGTCGACTGGACCTTTGTTATGTGCTGAAAAGTGTAAAGGGGAGAAAGCCAAAATATTCACAACTAGACAGCATGGATCAATCAACTTAGGCTCAGAAAGGACCACCAACTCCAAATTCCAATTTAGGGGTTTTATTACAAAGCAAAAAATATTTGAACATACAAGGACCTCATGACGAGGTTAAAGAAATACAGGGCACTAATACAAAATTCATCCTACGCACCAGTCTAATCCGGTGAAGCATAAAAAGATTGAGCAACTCCAGGAAAATTAAACAAGCGATGACAGCTCCAACATCTAAATTAATCTTCATTAGTGGCTGTAAAAGAAATCCATTAATCTGTCCCTATGCTATCACTAAGGTGGCATCCCTACTTAGCATTTCCCAGGCAAGATGAAGAAAAGGTGTCAGCTCCTGAAGACTTCCAAAGAAGTACACTCATGTTGTAAGGGTCAATAGCTAAAGCTACAAAGTTCGTTCTAAGACTAATCTTCAGTATCAATCCTTTCCTTCTACCCTCTAACGGCTCTCTGCTAACTCATCCCTCGGGGCACTGTCCCTAATACAAAACACACAGTAGGCAGGACACTCCTCTGTAACACCTCCTCTGGCCAGCCACCTCTCGTAGATAATTTGCCACCAAAACTTGTACTCCATCCCGCAACGGTTGAGGTGTCCTTGGGTCTTAGGCTTCTTCCAATTATTGACATTCCAGGATACTTTGTTGCGGGCCTCCTCCCTACCTAACTCCTAAAACAAAAGGTGCCAGTCTAACTAACGAGAATGGTGTCCTTGCACCTGCAACAGAAGCATGAGAACAGAAAACATTTGCACGCACATGAATTTCGCTGACTTCCTCCAAATGAGAGCTTTACCAGGGAAAGCACATTTCAGGCCTACAAAAATCAGCTAACATAGGAAACATGACTGGGCCTTTCATAGCAAAACGTGAACATTCATTTAGGCCTTTACACATCAAGAATTACACACATTAATAAATGTCGCATCTGCAAGCACTACATTTTATTGCGTTAAGGCACAATTAATCATTTCTACATGTGCAACTTTAATATGGTGCACGTTTAAATCTAATGCATTACATTACACACAAACTAATTCATTAGGCATTTGCAATGAGCAGCAAGTTACATAATTACATTTAAATATCATTTTACTTTCTCATATGGCATGAACTACCATTACTCTTCCACATTTCGTTATTACTTTCACATTTCTAATGATGAGTTTTTAGTTCAACACGAGAATATATGCGGGTGCGGACTATCCCTGAGTATGATGCACCCTTACAATTTTCAGAATATCATGACGCTCTATCAGTTCCCCCTTTGATGATTAGTGTCATCACAAAATCACAACTCCCTGGAGAAAGAACCGACCTAAACAGAGCTCGTATCCATTCTTTCCTGTCAGAACTTCTCTAGAAACTTGATATTCTGATGGTGACTGTCCTGCAGTCTAGCCATCCTCATCTCTTGCTCCCTAAGGGATCTTTCAACTTGGTTCACCTTGTACCACTGATGAGCCCTAGCAAATCCACACAAGCAAACCACACAGACCACAATGATAATGATGGGCTTCAAAATGTAACTAAGAATACCTTTTCCCAAATTCGCAAACCAATTTCCCACTCTACCAAATGCTTTACCAACACCCTCTTCAGTCAGATCCTGAATCTCATGATGGATCACAGTGATGTTACTTAAATATTTCTCCAGATCTTTGCTGTTATCTGGTATATAAGTACAGCACTCTTGAACCTTCAACATTTTACAGACTCTGCTCTTTTTTGCCAATAAGACAACCAAAGCAAGACGGTTCTGCATCACCATTGTCCTTATTGACAACATCTCTCCATCCACAAGTATCAACGACTGAGCTGTATTAGTCGACAACTTGTTAACAACAGTCGCCAACTTTCTAATCTTCACATCATTCAGAATCACTCCCAAATTTGGCATTACTACTCCAAAGATATCTCCAATCACTGCTCCTGCACTTACATCCCTCCTTGCTCTAGAATGCTTTTCACCTTCCAAAAGTTCTAGTTCCTCTGCATGGTAGATCCTAGGGAAAAAGATTCCCAAATAGCAAGTGCCATACCAATCACAGACAATCTCATATAAGCATTGTTTCCACACGCATAATATACGGTTGGCACCACCTGTACCGGACCTTGCGAAACGTTCTTTGCGGACTCTTCCATAGTGAAAGCGTGATCACACGTGCTCTGTCCCCACATAGACCTTATCATAATAGGTCTGTACTCATTTCAAACACAGCTTCCTCTTCTACACTAGGTCCAATGCTATAGGGCCATAGCTCCCTTTCGCTCTGTGAGCCCTCTCCTCCTCTGTCCAATCTACTGGACATTCTCCGGTGTTACGTGTTTGTGTTAGCTGTCTATATCTATCTTGTACCTGATCTACAAATTTCTTTTCTACCACTGTTAGTGAGCATGTCAGGTTATGTCTATGGACATAGGCTGCATCTAACATTGTAATCGGTATGAAATACTTTCCAATCCTATCTTACTTCTTCTGCTTATATTAATCAAGCTTGTTCAGGTGCTTGTAGGCTGGTACCTCTGAAAGCACTGCATCATAATTCGAGAAGAAGTACCCATAGTGACCTCTCCCATAGAACATACTAAGCAACAAACTACATGAAATCCCATACGTCAGTGGAAGATGGTGATATTTAATACCCTCATCCACTGAGGCAGCCAACTGCATACACACATAACAATCTTTCGCATCCATCGCCTCGACGTACTCATAGAGCAGCTTGGCATATGCATTGAGACAAATCTACATGCAACCTACGCTTATTCTGATCTAGCATAGATACCTAAGATACCCTCTTTCTTGGTTGAAGTACTGGATGTAGGTGTTCCCTTCACCTCTATGACTTCTACTTCATGTGGAATAGCAACCGACACTATAATAACTACAACTATTGAAACTATCACTCCCCCTATGAGTGTACCTATCATACATTTGGACATACGGTTCGGATTTCCAGCCTCCATTCTTGTTGTCGGTTTGATTTTCAGCAAATGAACACTTAGAGTCCTTTTCTCCACCACAGGTTGCTGCTTAACCAGTTCAAACGCCACTCCGGAAGTGCTGGAAATTCCCCTTTACAGTACTCTTGTTCCTTATTTACACATTCCAAAAAGACTTCCTTAGCCCTCTTTCTTCTTCTACGGAAAGTCCCTAAATTTCTTCTTCTTCCTCTCAGGGCTAGGTTATCTTCTTTAAGCACTTATTTACAAAACACAGTTCATTTGCAATCTACGATAAGTTCAGATCCAATTGCAGCTAAAACATTTTGCAAAATTTCAAGACGAACATCCACCATTTCATGAGGTGGTGGTTCAAATCCAAACGTTGGAAAAACCAATCTGTGCAAGATCAGGATTCGTACCTTGCTCAAAACTGGTGGTTTCGGAACCGTGATGGTCAACACCCCTTCAATCTCAAGTCTTGGAACTAGCAGTCCCACATCGATTTTCAGTAGAGGATTCCTGCTGATGACTTTCACGGACCTCAGCCTCCCGGAACTCACTACTCCCGGCATCAGTTACTGCATAAGTCCACTCCAGGGCAGCGTATCTCTGGCAAGGCACTCTTGTCCTTCTGGATCTTCTCAGGCCTTGAGTCTGTTCTCCTTCACTCTCTTCTGATTCAGAGATCTCAGACACGGGGGCAAGATCTTGCTCGGGAGCCAGTCTCAGATTCAGCCTTCTCTGTCTCTCAGGCCACGCTTCTTCTGCACGTCTAGCCCTTCTGCTTTTCTACCGAAGACTCTGCGCACCACTTCCTTCCACTAAGTCTGACTCTGTACCACTCCCAACATGACTTTCTTCCTCAGAGTCAATATCAGGGTTCTGCGTAGCATAACCCTCCTCAGCCCGTTCTGGTGAGCAACCAGCTTTGTTAGCGACCCTCACAGCTTGACTTGTCCCCTCTCGTGGCCCTGCCGCCACAGCTCGATTTTCATTCGTGAGAGGAGCTGTTTCTTCTAAGGGTGCTGATACTCAGTGGGTGTAGGAAGCATGTACCCAGTTTGGCAATCCTCCACACTTCACTGCTGTGTTCGTTACCAGTACCACCTGGTAAGGGCCTCGCCACCGAGCATCCAGGCAGCTCTTCCTCACGTGCTTGTGAACAAGTACCCAATTTCCCGGTCACAGATCATAGCATAGATCTCTAGAAGCTGGAACAGCGGCAGCTTGCACCTGCTGGGACACAGAACTGACCACATCAGCTAGTCCCTTGCAGTAATCAAGAATTAAGTCATCAATGATGCTTATCAAGGCTGTGGATGGAGCTTCTGGCAATCGCATCGCCCCCCCATCAGAATTTCATGCGGGGAAAGACCGGTCCTTCTATCTGGGACACTGCAAACACTCATCAGCACCAAAGGCAATGCATCAGGCCACTTCAGGGATGTAGACTAATACACTTTTGCCATCCGTGCTTTCAAAGTTCCATTAATCTGCTCCACTATCCCAGAAGCCTCTGGTCGATAGCTACAATGGAGTCTCTGATCATCATTTAAAACAGCGCAAAACAACTTCATTGTCTCATTGTGGAAGCGTGTTCCCCTATCCGACTCCAACGAGGTTGGAAAACCGAACCTAGGAATCGATTCCCTCAATAGCAGCTTTCCTATTGTGAGGGTGTCACATCTTCATGTTGGGTAAGCTTCCACCCACCGTGAAAAAATGTACACCACCACTAGAATGTACCTCAATCCATTGCACTTGGGCATCTCGATAAAATCTAACTGCATTTTATTGAAAATTCTTCAGACCTCCCAATGTGACTCAATGTAACCACAGTCTTCTTTCCTGCATCCATTTGTTGACAGGAAACACATGTCTGACACACTGCTACAGCAACCGCACAAAATCGTGGATTGTACCATGTCTGTCTGAACACTCGCCCCATTGCATCTCTTCCAAGGTGCACTGCACCATGAATTTGCCTTGCCATTGTGCTCAATAGGTCATCTGGTAACACTGCTCGACCTTCACTTGAAACCCAAATGTCATTATCCCCTTTCTCACATCCTGATTTTATCCATACCTCCTTTTCCTGCTCTGAAACCTCTTCCGGCAGGCGCTTGAATTCATCCCACATTTCTGCCATGGCTAACATCATGTTGAGCTCAGTTCTTTCTTGGCTTTCTCCTGTGTAATCTCCAGTAAAAATACACCCTTGTTCAGTGCAAAAATGTGCAACTTCATCGGCATACTTATTACCAAGAGAAACAAAGTCAGTTCCCCTCCCATGTGCTGCACACTTTACTGCAGCAATTACCTTGGGACATTGCATCGCTACCAACAATTGTCTCACATATTCTCCGTTCCTGATAGGAGAACCAGAAGATGTCATGTAACCCCTCTGAGACCATAGCTGTCCAAAATCATGAACCACACCGAACCCATACTGGCTGTCAGTGTAGATGGTGATACGGATCTGATCAGCTGCCATATAGGTGCGAGTCAGTGCAATAATTTCGGCCACTTGTGCGGAGTATACTCCTTCTAAACAAGCAGCTTCAACCACTCCTGTAATGATACACACAGCAAACGCTGCTCTCAACTGACCAACATTGTCTCTTAAGCATGAACTATCGACAAAGAACATTTCTTCGGGATCAGACAGAGGTTCATCAACAATGTCAGGTCTTGGTTTGCTGCACAGTTCAGTCACATCGAGACAGTCATGGTCTTCATCACCTTCATCATCTGCATTTGACAAAGGCATCAGTGTAGCAGGATTTAAAACAGAACACCTTCACGGAGTCACATTCTCCGTGGCAAGTATGACTTGCTCGTAGTGTGTGAGACTATTGTTTGTCGGGTGCTGTGTTTTAGTCCTCGTCATCAACAGTTCAACAGAATGTGGAACATATACCATCAAAGGGTGACCCATGACAATGCTCTCACACCTCTTAATGCTGACACTGGTTGCAGCAACAGATTTGAGACATCCAGGCAACGCTGAAGCTACTGGTTCTAAAGTAGCTGAGAATTAGGCAACTGGTCTACTGATACCTCCATGACTCTGAGTCAGGACCGACAATGCGCAACCTTCTCACTCACAACAGAACAATGAAAAGGGCTTGTTGTAGTCAGGCATTCCCAGAGCCGGAGCACGGCACATGCCCTCTCTCCACTTCAAGAACGAAACCAGACAGTCATGGTCCCATGGTACCGGATCACTCACGTCCTTGTGCGTCAGCCTCAGCAAAGGCTTCGCCTTCAGGGAGAAATTGGGAATCCATTGGCGTCAGTAACCAACCATCCCCAAGAACATTCTAACTTTCCTCTGAGTGATACCTTTCTCTTGCCTTTCTCAATTTGATGACCCGAATACTGTACCTCACTCAAACAGCACTGCAACGTATTTGGGGACACCTTGTGTCCATTCTCTGCCAATTGATTCAGTAGAGCAATCATATCAATCCTGCAAGCATTCTCCATTTCTGACGCAATAAGGAGAACGTCAATGTACTGCACAAGAACCAAGTTCGCCGGCAATACAAGACTCTCAAGATTCTTTTTCAAGCTCTAATTAAAGCTCGATTGACTCTCTGTATACCCTTGAGGGATACGACAAGATGTTAACACACGGTCTTCAAGTCAGAAGGCAAACAAAAATTGCCTCTCCTCGTGGAGAGGTATTGAAAAAAATGCTTGACACAGATCAATCACAGTAAACCACTCGGCCTCGCATGGAATCTGGAATAGTATCACTGATGGATTCGGCACCACTGGATAACATGGAACCACAATCGTGTTGACCGTTTGCAGGTCTTGCAGGATTCTGAATTTCCCGCTTGGCTTCTGTAATCCCATAATGGGTAAGTTACATGGACTGCCCATTATCTCCTTCAGGATTCTCTGCTTAATCATGTAATCGATTACAGGTTTGATCCCTGTGATCGTTTCTGGTGACAGATTATACGGGGGCGTTCTTGGGAATTCAACATTCTGCTTAATCTGAATCTTAACCGGCTCAACACCCTTGATTAATCCAATCTCTTCTCCTGTGCAATCCCCCACATCCAGTGAAACAGAGTCTCTTAGGTCAAGTGGAAGCTCCTCCACTGTCAACACAGGATACATCTCTATGCACAAATGCTGATTCGCAACCTTAAAGGTGGCATCATCGTCCTTTGTATGTATTTCCACTCCCTTGGGCATGCAGTAAATGGTGCAATTAAACTTGCACAAAACATCTCGTCCTAGCAAGCAGACTGGACTTGAGTTACACACCACAAACTGATGTTGATCTTGGAAGGTACCTATTCTCACAGGAATCAGCTCAGTCAATGGGTTTGTCATTTTCTTATTTGCCACTCCTACAACTTGGATTGATTGTCTCGAGAGGGGTAGGTTGGAAACTACTGCAGATCTCACAGTAGAACGGGTAGCACCAGTATCAATCAAAAAGGTAGTGGGATGACCGTCAACGTCCGCCTCTACAAATGGTCCCCTCTGGTCTACCTCTAAGACTGCCCCAAGAGTACAGTCTTCCTCCCCCCTCAGGCACCGTCATTTCAATGGGTCTGAACTGTACTCATCGTATTTCACAAAAAGGGGCATCTGTTGGTACGTTCGATTTCCCTGTGGAATTCTCGTGGGTTGCGGAACTTGCACTTGCGGGATCATTGTCCCCCTTTGCATGGATGTAGGTCTCGTTACTGTATTGACAACCTCAGGTACCTGCACTATCTCTGCCTCTTGTTGCACTTGGTTTGCTGGGTTCAATCTACACTCGCGCTTCCAATGCCTGATCTTGTGACAAAGGTGACACACAGTGGTCTTTTTCAGTGTTGCCACATCCATTCCTGTCTTGGGGTCTACAGGTTTCCCTTTCCCTTGACCCTGCACATTCTCAGTCCCTCCTTGATTGTTTCCCTGTCTTCTCCCTAGCGTCCCTCCACTTGGCTGCGTTTGGAGTTCCCTATCAGCAGTTTGCATTTGGACTAGCATCAGCTTGTCCTTAAGCTTCCTGTGTTTCGAGTCCACTTCATCACTGCAGTACCTGGCATACCGCAGTATTTTGTTCACTGACTTGTTCTGACAGCAGATCAAATGTTGCTGAATCATGAAGCTAACTTCTGGTCTCCGACCCAAGACAAACTTGGAAACAAACTGTCCCATGTCTTTAGGGTCTAATGTGTCTAGCCCACTGTACTGCTTAAAGGCTTGTAGTAACCTTTCATAGTATTCATGTATGGACTCCTTTGGTTTCTGAACAGTTCGATCTATCTTAACCCAATCAATATCTTGTGGCGAGACTTTGAATTCCAGCCATGTAATTACCTGCTCAAACTTTTTCATTACAATAGGTAAAGGACAATTTGTAACAGAATCCCTGTCTGGTTCGGATGTTGGCCAATCAACTGCAAATTTACAAGCTGCCCACAAGTCAATTGGCACAACGATGTCAAACAATGTATTCAGGTCAATCCACAACCCCTTCGAAATCTTGACAAAATGATCGACCTGCTTGTACCATTCGACATGCTTCTCCCTCAGCCGAGGAAAGTCATTCGTAAATGCTGCCAAATCACCTCTACTCCAAGGCACATACCCCCCATTCTGTGCCTCTTGCAAAGGATAGTTCCCCACTCCTATTATTCCCCCTCCTGGAGGTGGTGTCTCTTCTACGCTCTTTTTGGTGCTCTTCTTCTTGGACCATCTTTCCTCCCACTTATCGAGCATGCTCTATGCACGTATCCCTATAATCAATTCTCGAATGTGAGCTTTCAATCCTATAACTCTCTTCTCTTCCTATTCCTGATCACTGTACTGCAATCTGTGACTTTCCTGTAACATCTTTGTTTTGGACAGATCCACCTCATACCTTTTTGCCAGTTCAGTCAGTTTCTCGTGTGATGTTCTTGCCTTGTGAATTACATCTTTTGCTACAAACAGTAACTCATCCGGTTCATAAAGTTCCACTCCTTCCAAAGGCAGGCTCCCACTAATTATCTTGTCTACTTCAGCTTTCAATCTCACCACATCCAACATAATTGCTCTTATAGCAACTTTCAGGGTCCCTCGACTAGATGCGCCACTCAATTCTTCATTCTCGCTGCTCTGATCTCCACATCGGTTCCCTTCCACTATATTCCTAAGGACTGGTTTGTTTCCTGAATTTCCGTGATCCCTATCTCCTGTCATCCTGTCACTCTGGTTTCTTACTGGCGGTTCCCCTCATTCTTAGGTCGGATCTTGAATCGGCCAAAGACTTTGGTCTCGCCGCTCTTACATCCACCTGTCCCCTAGAGGAGTCTGCAGTGGCTGGTAATGGCGTACTCAATTCTATGGGTCTCAGAAGGTGAGCTATTCCACTCACGTTGCCATTCCCTCCAGAGTAAGTCCCCTCCCCTACTGCAGACTGTGCCAAACTCTCATTTCTTGCCTGATCTGGGTCATATACTGACACTATGGGGCCAATGATAACCGGCACTGTAAGAGCATCCGGTAACCTTGCAATTGCGGTAACTCTGTTAGCTTCAGTACTTGCTGGTGTCTGCATTCTCATCCCTTCTGTTTCTGTTGAGATTTTCCCAACTACTCTTGCACTAGGTTGAGTCTGCGATTCTCCAGTCCCCTCTGTCGGTACTGACTTTCCCTCTTCTAAGTGGGTTATATGGGGGTGGTCTCTCTGATAGTAACCTGTCTAACAAGCTGTCATCAGGGTATAGTCCCCAACTCGTTTAAAAACGCTACGCTGGTCCCATTAATTAAAAAACCAGGTGCCGATTCATCTAATCTTTCGAACTACTGGCCCATATCCCTCCTCTCTTTTGGTGCAAAGATTCTAGAAGCCCATGTGGCCAGTTGTATCTCTAATTTTATAGAGACATCCGACTACCTGGAGCCTAACCAAGCCGGCTTTCGCCAGGCGCACTCTACCGAGGCGGTGATCCTCGCTGTCCTGGACACAATGAGGTCTAATGCCGATAAGGGCATACATCAGGCCTTGGTGCTCCTGGACCTGTCGGCAGCGTTCGACACGGTGGATCATACCATCTTATTACACCGTGTCGAACAAGCCGGCCTACGAGACGCGGACCTCGGCTGGGTCAAGTCCTTTCTGAATGACCGATTCCAGGCAGTCAAGTTTGAGAACTTCATGGTGCTCAAACTTTCCACCACCTGCGGCGTTCCGCAGGGCTCATCATTGTCCCCCCTCCTGTTTAATCTATACCTCAAACCCCTATTGCACTCTCTAAAAAACAGGAAAGTTACAATATATAATTATGCGGACGACCTGCAGCTTATATTCCCACTAAACTCAACTGACTCCGTCGAGGAATTTCAGGCCACTATGCTGCACATTCAAGGGTGGATGGAGGTGAACCACCTAAAACTCAACCCTGGAAAGACCGAGCTGGTACTCCCGGGTAGAAGTGCAACCAGCTGGGGCCCTCACTTCTGGCCGTCATCAATGGGATCTCCTCCGTCTCCCTCTATTTCGGTGAAAAGCCTCGGGATCACCCTCAACTCCGATCTCCCACTGAAAAGTCAGGTGGGAACGGTGATCTCATCTAGTTTTTTCCAGCTACGGAAGATTAAGAAAATTGCTCATCTGCTCACGCACTCTGCCCTCATTCAGGGTGGTAATCGCCTTGGTCCTCTCCCGCTTAGATTTTTCCAATTCCATTTATTTAGGTCTCCCCCTGACTCTGTCTAAACGCCTGCAAATCATGCAAAATCAGGCGGCCAGACTAATCTTTAAAAGCAACGGCAGGAGCTCGGCGAAACCACTGCTGGCCACTCTTCATTGGCTACCTATAATCCAACGGGTAACTTTTAAAGTAGGCTGTTTGGCCTTTAAGGCTCTCCATGGAAAAAGCCCTAAGTTTATTAACCATCTCATAAACAAACATGAACCAACTCGTAATCTTCGCACTGCCCACCTGTCCCTCTTCACCTTGCCCTCTTTTAAAAAGAAACGTCTTGGCAGATGCCGATTTGCTTATTTGGCCCCAAAGATCTGGAACTCTTTTCCCTTGTCACTCCGGAGATGCACTAATCTGACGGAATTCAGGAGCGCACTGAAGACCTGGTTATTCAAGCAAGCGCACGGTTAGGTTACTGTTTACCATCTTTTCTCACCATCAGCGCCATGAATCCTCTGGGTGCCCGTGCGCTTAACAAATCTCGAATAACATAACATAACATAACATCTGTGTCACTATCGTCTTCCTCAACACTCTTCTTCTGGGTATCTCCCAATTTCACCATCAACGGGATTAATCTATCCCCTTCAATAGTTTCCACACTCCATCTTTCCTCCAATGCATCCCATCGCGTGTCTTGAAATGCCCTGATCGACTTTTTCACCCTTTCCAGACTTGGATATCTTTTCCTGTCATGCGCTGCTCTAATCCATGCATGTAGCGCCTCAAAGTGTGTTGCTCTGGGCAGAGGTCGCAACGAAGACATCACTGTTTTCAACTGGTACAACGCTTCTAACCTGAAAGTACCATAACGCAGAAAAGCCAATTCTCACTCCTTTTCAGTCATTTTATGCCAATATTCAAGCCAAATTATACTATGCAATCCCACATTCGTAGCCATTTATTGGGCTGGGGTATCCTCAGGCGGAGCTTCTTCTCCTCCCCGAGTAACCACCCTTCTATCTCCTCTACACATATTTCGTAAAACTTTAAAACATTTCATGATGAAATCAACTTTCTTCTACACACAGCGTTTCGTTTTACTTATTGATGTTAAACCACCAAAACCAGCGCGGCTTCACACTAACCGACCTATCGCAGTGCGGCACTCTCTGATGTCCCTCTTCCTCCACATGCAAGAGATCCCCTCCTTTACAATTCATCTCTCACACACTCACACGTCTCTGTCATACAATGAAATAACTGTTTGTCCACCAAACAACCGAACAGTCACTTCTCTGACTGTCTGTCCACCAAACGACTGGACAGTCTCTCACAATAGTCGACCTCAACTCCGCAACCGTCTGTCCGCGAAACGACCAGACAGCTCGGACGAACGGCCGGACAGTCATGTACTTAATCGATAGGATCCACTCCCTCAATGATCCACATACAGTACCCGGCAGACTGCGTCGGTTACTCATGTACTCACATACACATTTCCCTAACATAGGTGGGTCAGTCAACAACGTCTCATGACTCCCGCAATCACTGTTCAGACAATTTCGACTATGGGTGTCTTTTATACCACAATCTCTTATCCCGGTATATCAAAATGAAATCTCATGGACCACACGCGTTCCGCTCCGAAACCACAATCACTCAACACTCATTCCAACTCCGCAAGACATCACACAATTAAAACAACACCGCAATCTGACAGACATACCTCCCTATTCATACTGACTCTCCCACAAACTGCTGCTTCCGCTGCACTGTCACTCTCTGTCAGTTTCCATCAAATGCCGTCGTCTTCCGATCACGATCCCCTGGATCGTCATCACTTGGGCTCTATGGGGACTCAACGGCTACCCTTCTCTACTTCGCCCCTTACTACAGAGATAACCATCCTACTCTGCTACCAACTACCTTATCTCTAAATCTCTCTAGGAATCCTCGGTCGACTGGACCTTTGTTATGTGCTAAAAAGTGTAAAGGGGAGAAAACCAATACATTTACAACTAGACAGCATGTATCAATCAACTTAGACTCGGAAAGGACCACCAACTCCGAATTCCCATTTAGGGGTTTTATTACAAAGCCAAAAATAATTGAACATACAAGCACCTCATGACAAGGTTAAAGAAATACATGGGCACTAATACAAAATTCATCCTACGCACCAGTCTAATCCGGTGAAGCATTAAAAGAATGAGCAACTCCAGGAAAATTAAACAAGCAATAACGGCTCCAACATCTAAATTAGTCTTCATTAGTGGCTTTAAAAGAAATCCATTAATCTGTCCCTACGCTATCACTAAGGTGGCATCCCTACTTAGAATTTCCCAGGCAAGGTCAAGAAAATGTGTCAGCTCCTGAAGACTTCCTAAGAGGTACACTCACTTTGTAAGGGTTAGTAGCCAAAGCTACAAAGTTCGTTCTAAGACTCCGTCCTCAGTATCAATCCTTTCCTTCTACCCTCTAATTGCTCTCTGCTAACTCATCCCTCGGGGCACTGTCCCTAATACAAGACACACAGTAGGTAGGACACGGCTCTGTAACACCTCCTCTGGCCAGGCACCTCTCGTAGGTAATTTTCCACCAAAACTTGTACTCCATCCAGCAACGGTTGAAGTGTTCTTGGGTCTCAGGCTTCTTCCAATTATCGACATTCCAGGATACTTTGTTGTGGACCTCCTCCCTACCTAACTCCTAAAACAAAAGGCATCAGTCTAACTAACGAGAACAGTGTCTTTGCACCTGCAACAGAAGCATGAGCACAGAAAAACCTGCACGCACATGAATTTCAGACCTACAATATTCAGCTAACATTAGAAATACGAATGGGCATTTCATTGCAAAACGTGAACATTCATTTAGGCCTTTACACGTCAAGAATTACACGCATTAATAAATGTCTCATCTGCAAGCACAACATTTTATCGCGTTAAGGCACAATTAATCATTCCTACATGTGCAACTTTAATATGGTGGACATTTAAATCTAATGCATTGCATTACACACAAACGAATTCATTAGGCATTTGAAATGAGCGGCAAGTTACATAATTAAATTTAAAGGTCATTTTACTTTCTCAAATGGCACAAACTAATTTTCTACCATTACTCTTACACATTTCGTTATTACTTTAACATTTCTAATGATCAGTTTTTATTTCAACACAAGCATATATGCGGGTGCGGATTATCCATGAGTATGATGCACCCCTACAATTTTCGGAATATCATGACGCTCTATCAGGGGCAAGATTGCCATTGGTGCAGAGTAAGCAACATTGTATTGTCACATTTAGAAGCAAATTCAATTGTACATGAAAAGTTACAATAGAGTGGAAAATCACACTTAGTGCAACCTCAGCAGGGTGGAAGCACAAATCACATTAAAGAGCAAAAACAAATTGATGTGGAGAATCAACGGCAGTGCAGAACCACTTTTACAAGCACAAAAATGCCTACATTACAGTACACCAATTCTTCATTTCATCATCCATGCACTGCAAAGGAAGCACTCTTTTAGCAGCCAAACTAACACATTGGATGGCCAGTATCTAACAGTGATATTTCTATACTAACTGACCTTATTCAATATGTGAATTACACTTGTTTAGGCAATGGCTGACTTGGAATGACCCAATGAATAAAGGCTGCTTACCCTAACTGCCTCTCTGTTTCTTTTTTTTGTTAATAGCATGACACTAGCAAACTTCTAAAATTAAATGCATCCAGATATTTTAACAGTAAAATGTCTACTCCAGGCCATTAATCATGAAGTAGATGTATTATTTGGTAGCATGTGACATCAGGGACCACACAGGTTTCATTTGCCCATATATAGTTGGAATTCCCTCAAAATCTAGAAGAAACCATTATGCAGATAATCCTGTAACAATTTCCTTTTCACACCCTACATTTACAAATAAAAACAAAATTTCATTTATTGAGGATTTTGTGTCTATTTTAGCACATTTGTTTCTTTGTAAATTGGCATACATATACCTCAGAATTATGGCCAACAAGTACTCCCTCTGTGTCAACTGTCTAGCTTCTTGATTTGTTGAAATGAATAAACTAATGAACAAATCACAGCTTAGGTTCTGAGTCTAATAGCAGAGAAAAAGAGAAAGTATTTGGTTGAGGTGAAAGCCACCAATTAAATGTATCCACTGCTTCATAAAATGCTGGTATAAAACATTTTAGCAGCAGCGATTCCAACAAAATTAGCTCACGAGCTGGAGGCTTTACTGTCAATCCAGTCAATATCTGTTCTTCCTGATTGAGGCAAAACAACAGCTAGATGAGACAACGTAGCTCACTATAGGATTCATACCAACAACATTAGCAAAGACAAGCACAAAGATCACAATCAGCAACATGACCACCAACATTGCATTGGTATTGCACAATCTCGCTTTGCCACTTCTGTATCCAGATATGTTAACTGTTGTTTTTTTGTTTACCATTACAACTGACAGCAGACCAATCCATACCACCACCATCTGTACCACAACAAGCATCAACAGCAAAAAAATGCTGAGCAGCAATTCCACTCCAACCACCAACAATGTTTCTTCCCAAAGAATTCACTATATCAAACAAAGGTGATCTCCCTGACAAAACAACTCACTTATCCCCATCTCTGTATCCATTTTCCAAGTGCGCCATTGCGCATTGCCTGTGTATTTAATTAATTCGCAACTGTACCTTATGCTTCTGTACTGTGTTTTCTGTGCTTCAGAAAAATGAAATACAAAAGATTGAATACAAAAAACAACTCACTTATACCACTTGTACAGTCTGATGATCAAGCCCTTCTCAATGCCATTCATGCACATTCATAGGCAGGGGTGCCTTTCTTGAACATGTAGAGTTATTACCACGTGGCATACATGAAGAAGCAGCTGATAACGCAACCTGATTTATAGATTCAGTGGCAGGCATCAACATTAGTTGAGATGGCACAATGTGAGAATACAGTGAAGGATTCCTGGGTAGGGTCTCCACCACCACACTCATAGATAGTGCCCCTGATTCAACCTCCTCCCTGAGGCGAATGAGTAAGAAGAGATGAAGGGGCAACAGTGATAACAATGTTCATCAGTGTTGTGGGAGGATAGAAGACATTTTCAAACCAGTGGAAGCGGCGCTGACTAGGTGGCTAAGATATAGAGCTCAGTCCTGAAAATGTCACTTTTCCTGAAGAGAGATAGTGTCAAGATCGGGGGCAGTGAGTGCCAATACTTTGTCTCTCCCCTAAATGTCAAACCAGTGTGGCCAGCCAGCAGCAGTTGATGTCCTAGCACAAGGAACACTATAAATGACTTTTTCAAATAGATTCCAGCACAGTCATTTAGTGTGGGCGTTTTGTGGGTATCAAGGTGGGACTGGCTGTACCGGGCATCGTGCGATTCCCAAGGAGGCCTGAAGGGTGGGGGTCCGTTTTTGTTACTGGGGCCGTTTTTGTAGTTGGGCAGCAGTTTTGAAAGTGCCTGCCACAGAATTCCTTGCATATCCAATGGTATTCAGGCAACAATAAAAGTGTCAAGATTAATCTGGTTATTAATGGAATTGCTGGGGAGAGATTGGAATTTTGTCTAGTGGCAGATTTGACTCATCTACTATAGCACAGAGGGTTAATATGCTTGCTGCAAATGACATGTTCCATGCAGATCACAGAGCGATATGTTATGTGCACAGCTTAGTGTCTTACTGCTCTTGAGACAGAGACCCTTCTGTTACTGTGCAGCTCATAAGTTACAATCATAATCTAACACAGTGAGCTATGAAGTGTCATCAAAGAGCTGCATGCAAATTACATAGTACAGGTTAGAATTGATTTGTTTTCAAGTCTTTCATTATCCCAATGTTGCTTGAAAGGGGTTGTTTGGGTAGAAATACATTCTTATTAGTAAAGCCAAGCCTAAGCACTGTATTACATTCTGAATTCTGAGTTTGTGGTTCTCCACCGCAAGCACTCTTAAAAAAATGCCTACCAGTATTGGTGACTTGATTCCTACACCTTGTATTTCCCTTGGTCTTTGTAACATTGTCTATACACTTATTTACACATGTATTATTCTGTGTCTCTGTAGCTCTGTGTGATGTTGAGTACTCCAACACCCTAAACTGACTGGTAAGAGAGGCGCTATAAAACAAATGAAATGCATGTGAGAGAGGGGCTTTGAAAAGATGAGAGGCACTGTTGGAGGGTGATAATGAGGGAATCGAGGAAGATCCCTGACAAAGATTGCTGAATCCTGGTGCACTCTAAGATCATCATTTACTATGCTTTAATAGCTAATGCAATTGGATATATAATGAAAAATGTGCTTTAGAATGTGCCACATTTTCCCAAATATTCTTGGGGGGAGAACCCTCCAACCCCTTCTTGTCATGGTCAGGATCACTCACTGCACTCACGATGCACCGTAGTGGGACTGGTCTCACAAAATTAGTCATGGCTGCTTTAGGTTCCCAGTCCTGCCCTTCCAGTGTGACATAGGGTTGACATGGAAACACAGTTGTTGTTCTTATCTTATGCGGATTGTTAATTGACCTTATAACTTCACTGATCTATCAATCACTTCTTTAAAACAAGTCTGTATTTTGGTTTTGGTTGTTTGGGAAGTTGAAATATGTGCCAGTTACCTGGAAAACTACAATGGTTTAATTTAAATTTCACCCATACCCAGTCAATGCTGCTCCAGCTTCCAAGTGGATGAAAAAGTCTGGAGATTTGATGACGTTCTAAGATGTCTATGTTGGAAAGAGATTGTGTTGCTGCAGGTACCATTTCTTTTTGAGCCATACCTCTTTGGTGTGGCTTGCCACCTCTTTCCCAAAGACTAGTAGTCAGACATCCTGTCCCCAAGTACAACAGGCATTTAACAGCACTCTACCGGTACATCCATACAGTCAATGTTTCACCTTTTCCACAAGGTGCCAGTCAGTTTCACCAAACAGAAAATATCTTCCGTTCAAGGATGGCTGCAGAGCTATTTTTATTTTGGCACATCTCAGCAAATATAGCCTTGCCTCTGAAAGCCAGGCAGTCACGTTCACCCTGTGGGCTTTCTCAAGTTGTGTCCCACTTGGGGTCATGATTCCACTTATGTCCATATAACTAAAGAGAAGCGATCCATATGGAGGCAATTACATTATCAAAAACTATTTCAATTATTTCATTCTACTCCAAATCCAATATCAATTTCATTAAGTTTTGTTTTTGTTTTTTGGTCAACATTTATCCACATGAAATGCCTGTTTTGTTAGTATGCAGTAGCAAAACAGGCAATCTCCAGCAACGTAGTCAACGGTGAGAAAACAATTTCACGAGGAAAGAAATACAAAGGCACATTAAAATTAAATAAACAGATGTAAGCCGTGTTTTTTATCGGGACACTTAGGAGCAGTGGTCTGCATCTGTAATTGTCAATTTCAATTTTGCTGCTGGCAATCGATTCTCAAAATTGCCATCGCGTTTCGCAGGTTTAATCGTAATGGGACTACAAAAGGAAATACATCGGACATAGCCTTTAGGTGCCCCAGGGAATGCATTACCACAGGATAAAGTCTATTCTCGATGTGAATACCACTGACGTGCTCTGTTATGCCTGATTTACAGAGGACACCACATTACCAGAAATATAGCATTTCTTTTCACAAGTGGCATCTTCTACTTGCGCTGCTTGTTGGGGGCATGATTGCCCAAATTACACTGGTTACAATTTGAAATGCCCATAAGATGTGGTAACCTCATTAATATGGGTTAATTAGGAAATGCACCATATGTCAGAATTTCAAGGCGAATTGCATACTCTTCTCCGTATGTAATTTGCAGATAATTCCCGATGGAATTAGAGGTATTTAATCTAATTTCTTTCAGCATGCGCCAACTGTGTTGCAGCATTTTACTCATCCTCGTTGGCTGTGCTTAGAAGGTGTCGATCACAGTTTATTTTATTGAACTTTTGTACTAGTAGGTTACATCTATGAATTGCATCACATTATGTCATTGTGGTATTGAGGACGATGTGCCAAATATATCAAAAGTCTACTCCCAAAAAACAGTTGATGATAATCTTTAGGTTTTTCTCTCTATTGTCTCTATTTAGACTTTAACTATATTTGTGTGGAACCTACCCTTTCGGTTAATGCCAAGTCCATGCCACTGCTCAGGGTTCATTTCATTTTTTAGGCTATGATAGTAATTGTACATTCAATTCCCTGCCTAATCTACATATTCCCATTGCCTGCACCTTTGCTGTGGGTTTCATAGGAGGTTTCCCCAGACCCTACTTAGGGGTCCATGTCTGTCAAGATCACGTTGGTGGGTTTTCCCAGTGAGTGAACTTTTATTTTGCTCTCATGTGTCCCCTTTCTATGCCCCCCTTTCCCTACTTGGGCTCCATTCCAGTATTCCTGCATCTCTTACCATTGGCACCTTTTGACTTATGTTTAAAGGCTACTTACTCTAAGACGCCTTAAAGCAGCTCTTCTCCATCTCCAGCCATTTGTGAAGGTAAAGTGGCTACTATCCTGAAAGGTGGTCAATGCAAGCATTAAATACCTAATACTGTTTATGCCTGAAAGTAGCTGAATTTTAGGAATCATTTATTGTTATTTATTTTAAAGGTTCTGGGATTCGATAGAGCCATACCTCTGCTGGGGTGTTTCTTTTCTTCTTTTCCTACCTCTGGATCCTCTCTTTCCTGGGGGCCTATCTGTATCAAACCATACAGCAGAACTAAAGATTTTAGACTTCAGGGAGGCTAAGGGATTATCTGACACGGTTCATTATGTGTTTCCTCTGGTATCTTATAGTGACATACACATATCCCTTAACCCTGGATATATTACAGGAAGCGACATCATGTGCCATTTTGGCCAGATAGTGTCACAGGAAGTGACAGTATGGAAGTCTCTTTTATGGTATTTTACCGAAATAAAGAGTTTCAAATTGGACAGTATGAAGGTGGACATACAGTTATTAATATAATTTGGAAATGCCACACTAAAAGAAACAAACACCTCAGAAAAAATATATCTTTATCCAAAATCCCATTGTTATTTATTTCTACATATGGGATCATGATCAAAAGAGATAAGGCTGATTCTTTGTGCCCTGCCTGGATACTCATAGATGTAAACAGAAATATATGAGTTATAGTCACAGTTTGGGCCTCGTTTAGAGTTTGGAGGCGTGTTTACTCCAACACACACGTGATCAATATCCCATCCCCCTAATTACGAGTGCATTATATCCTATGGCACTTTCTTAAGGGAGGCGGGGTGTCTGTCACATTTGTGACAAGTAGCTAGCTGCCAAAATCAAAATCAGGCTATTAAACTGATAAAGGATGGCACATAAATTATTACTTCTTGCTCTTCCTTTTGGAAGCCTCTCCGGCTGCATTGTCATCAAATTATTCATCCCACTATGAATATGATGGGAAGATACGGATTGTGTTCATAACTTTGATATATGAATGTGAAGTATAACTTTGATTTGCCTCCCTGCTCCCCACAGATAGAACAATATGTTAAAGATGACAAATATAACAATTATTGACTAGCTTCTTAAAAGTGAACGTTGAAAAGATATTTAATTTACATTGTATACATCACATTGAAAAGCAATGAGTCACCCACCTTTAAAAATCTGATTGCTCACACTACACAAAACGTATGTAGGGTGATTTGTCAGACTGATTCATTTTAATTATTTGTATGCGCTCTATAGCACCAACCCTGAACTATAAGAAGAAAACATACTAGTAAGGCTCTTTGATAGCCTCAAACATTCATTTCTTTGAATTTACATACAAACACTCCAACAAAAACGTGTTTTAAATAGGAAGACAGATGTTGCAGATACATTCACTGCTAACTGAAATAAGAAGAATTTTACAAGTAGAATTCCGTAAAACAATAATAAGGTAGCTCACCCTCCTACTTTATATACGGTAGAAAACTTCACAAGGCATAAAGCAAAGGCCTAGGGACGCAAATGCAACCTCTGGTGCCCCTCACATGTTCTCCTCCTCAATAGGATAACATTTGCACATTGTTTCCCTGGAGAGGAGATCACAGTCCCCATAATTTGGAGACAATGGTTTACAAACAACACAGTGATTGCGAACAGAATGCTGATCATGAGCAGATGAGATTGACATCAAATGAACAGTACTTTTGTCTTGATGGTTGGTGATGTCTAGAAGATTCTTTTTTTTCTTTTTTTTTAACGTTTTGTTAATTTCGGTTGTTACTAAGCAGTTATATCACTACCTGACTGGACATAGTATCTTTATTGTGATTTCAATGACTATGTATTAGTTTGTTCCAACCTTCAGACCACCTGTCTTGATCTTAAAGTTCTATCTGTTTCTATTATAATGTCATCTCTTTCAAGTAGCTGCAGGTGTACTGTGTAATCATAATTGTTTTGTCCGCATTTTATATTTTCTCAATTGCTGTGTTTATTCGAAGGACTGGTTTGATGAAAAAAAACATAGATGTTCTGTATATTTCCCCCTTTTAATACTCTTGCACTTTTCAGTGATTGTCAGATGTTTGTTATTTAGATATGTGGTATTGTTAGTTTCTTGACTAGATTTACAGATCAAAACATTGCAAACTGATGAAGGAAGCACAGCCATAAACGATTGTCTAGATACAGAATGCTGTAGGACTTGTGTATTTATAAGTGTGCCAGTATGGAATGCATCGAATTGCAGAGTAATTTATCTGTGATTTTGATCAAACTACTACCAGGTGCAGCATTTAGACTGAATTGGGAACAGAAGATGCAAGGTAAAATGATTTGCATTTTATTTTTATTTTTTCTTTGCAAGTGTATAAATATAAGTAGGCATAGTTACATTTAGTTTTTCAGCCAAACCTTTATTTTTTTTAAATGTATTTTAATGTTAGATCATGATAAAGCGGATTTTGAGCAAACCTTTCATGCATATGCCAAACAATTATATCACAGATCATTCAGTCATATTTATCTCCCCAGCAATCAAGCATTAAATCAGCATGCGTAATACTGTTGTAACCACAATTTATAATATGACATCCAAATTTCATTTATTCTTTTTTAAAACAGACCGTTTTAATAGTGGCGTTGATGAGACCCAAACAATGAAAATCATGTACAACCAATCACGTGGTAACTCTCAGGGGTATATTTACTAAGATTTTGCTTCATGCTTGTGTCACAAAAGTGACGTAAATTGACGCAAAATCTTGTTTTACCAATTTCCTTTCCAGCGTATAACTTGTTATGCTATGGAAAATTACTTAAAAGTAACACAAAGCAGCATATACAGTTGTTTTGCATTACTCACCACCAAGGGGGTGTTCCATGGACGGAGCATGGATATTAAAGCAGCACAAAATGATGCATGGGCATTTCCATGCAACCACTCAAGGTTTTTGAACCAAAAACCTATTAATTAAAAAAGTAGATGGGTTGATTTTAAAATAATAGTGCCCATTTTAAGTAGGTGCTATCACAGATAAATGCTTTTGTTTCTCCTTTCTTTATTGAATTTGCATGTACGCTGCACTGTACAGCACACATACAATGTGGGAAAAGTTTTAAAGTTAGTCTAAGCATAGTATTTTGTATTGGAAGGGCAACCTTCCAGTTTAAAACCTATGCTAGACACACCCAGACACCCTTGCACTATAGTGCGAAGGTGTGAGTGTGGCACAGAGCAGCAAATTTCTGCGGCTGCGCTAAGGAGAGGGGAGGAGTGTGCAATATCTCTGTAAATATTGTGCTCTCCTCCTCTCTGCTTTACACGCTGCACAGCATTTTTGCCTGCTGTGCTGCATGAAAATGTGGCATGTGTGCCTCTGCACTATTTGCTTTCTCAGGGATTTGTTGAAGGCTTGATTGGATGAGCCCCTTACCAGCTCAGATAGGATGCTATCCATATAGGTATCTTTTCTGATCGGTAAAAAGTGTTATAGTACAAAATGTCAATAATAGATCAGCAATACCTTCCAATTTTTTTCACTTCTGCGCAGAAGAACAAAGTTAAAATAGGTGTATAAAAAGATGTGCTCCCCATTTTAGCTCCAATAGGAGATAGCAGGTAGAGCAAATTCTGCTGAACAGATTTACACAAATCTTGACATAAAGTAGTACTTTAATCGAATAATGTAATTTGGTGTAAATTCGTTCTGTGGTTTTTTTTTAATTAGGCTTACAATTTCATTTATTCGCTGTGTTTTATGAAAAAAAATATCTTCTTTGGATAGTAATAAAATGAGCTGAGATAGAAAAGTGCAAAACATTTTTATTCTCCAGGGCAAACATCTTACCCCTCCCTTCCTTTAAATTATGTTAGTGAATGCTAATCTGTCAGTCTTGGATTTAAATTAAATTGCTAGTCCAAATTTCAAATATTGAACTCAAAATGCCACACAAGATGTCATAAGTAATGTGATGAATGATATAATTTAAGATGGCATAAGTGATGTCACCAGTGATTTCATCAATGATATCACTGTGTCATGTAATATGTGAGGTCTTAAGCAGTGCATGGTGTCGTATACAAGGTATAGTTAGCACAGTAAGATATAACTAGCGAATCTGTAGTTTGAAATTGTGTTTACACCTAACTATAACCTCATTTTAAACTTTGCTTTTTTCATTGAATTTGTACTTATATATTAAGGAACAGTAACAAATTATCAACAACCTAAACTATAACATTTCTTCACCATTAGTTTTTTCAGTGAATTTCTATGTTTTGTTTTAAAGTAAATACAAATATTACTTGCATGCCTAAATGTCTGTAAAAGATTCTTCACCATGTAAGGAGGGTTGAGATTGTGGAGAGAGTGCAGTTTCTCTGTACTTATGGCTCACCCATCTAATTGTACTTGGGTGTCGGAAGGGAGTGGGCTGTCAATGAAGAGTATTACAGAGAGTGCAGGCTGTGCATATTAGGGGTTTGCTCACCTAAGGCGGAATGGGAGCCTGCAAGGGTAGGTCCTACACACAGTCTGCTCACGCTTATTGGGAGCTTCCCATGTAAACGGGATTATATCTCTGGAGGGGGTAGGAACTGCACACAGTTTACTCAATGAGTTTGTGGTAGGAGTTTGCCCTCCTAATGAGACTACGGTCACTTGAGAGAGTGGCTTCTATGCACAGTCTGTATACTGAGCACTGACATGTTCATAGTAAGGGCTTGTCCACCTAATGGAGCTTGCATGTCTTAAGAGAGAGGGTTCTACACAAAGTCTGTGCACTGCGCACCGAGCGCGTAATAAGGGCTTGCCCACCTATAGGAACTTGGGTCTCTGCAGGGAGTGAGTTCTAACCACTGTCTGCAAACTGAGAGCAGACTGTGCATAGTAGGAGCTTGCCACCTAATTCAGTTTGTGTCTCTTGAGAAAGCTGATGCTACGTAGAGTCTGCACACGGTACGCTGATGGTGCATTGTATGATCTTGCCCACCTAATGAAGCTTGCTTCTCTTGTAGGAGTGTGCTCTGCACGCTGTCTGTGCACTGAGCGCTGACTGTGCGTAGTAAGTATTGAGGCTTGGGTCTTTTGAGGGAGTGGACTGTTCACACAGCCTATACACTCAGTTCTGACTGCATATCAGGGGCTTGCCCACTTTATACAGCTTGCATGTCTTGTGGGAGTGTGCTGTACACATAGATTGCACACTGATTTCAGACTGTGCATAGTAGGGGCTTGCCCACCTAAAGGGGTTAGCTCTGTTTAGGGAGTGGACTCTAATACTAACAAAGATTATCCCTTCTGGAGTTCAAGCATTTCCACAAAGAAAAAAGGAGAAATCTGTAATGTACTCCACCTGTGTACCACTCTTACTGGGAAGGGAAATAACAATTTTGTATGCAACTCTCACCCACTCTAATAGTGGCATGCTTCATCATCGGGTTCACTCTGGCTCCGAAAGGTCAGGGTGAGCTTGACAATACTCTAGGGAGCACTTTTGAAGATAGTTGGATGGGGGTATAACTTTAAAGATACATTTCCTCACCCACTCGCAAGGTATCACTTTATTAGAGTGGTGGGTGGGAAGTTTAAAAATAAACATTATTGTAGAGGTATTAGGATGCAATGGTTCTATGACCCTTAAATACCAAAATGTTTCATCCACAAACTCATGGCTTAAAAAGGAACTGGGCTTTCATCAGGGTGGGTTCGAAAATATGTCTCTCCCCCAACAACGTGTCTCACATGTTGTTGTTTTGTGTAGGGCATGCAAAAATACTCGAAGCATGCATATATTGTGTGATACTTGCCACTCAGGGTTATACCTGCAAAGAAACATATACATGGTATGAGGATGTTGGCTATTATGTGATTCACCCTCCATGACACACATATGTCCCCACTTTGTGTGCAAAATTTGCTTCCTAGAGAATGTGCATACATTTATGTTCCACAAATTGATATCTTGATCAGTGTCATACACACACTTATTTTTGAAAAACTGGCATCAATATCAGAACTGAAGTGAGTGATATTGTGAAAATGGACCACTATTACACCTCTTGTCTCGCACAGAAGTTTAAATATATATCTTCCATGCAGGCCTTCTGCATGAAGATGTGCAGTGAATTTAAAGAAAAAACATTTTTTTATTATATAGATACATTGGACCATCGTTCATGACCCTATCAATTTTTTTAACATGAACAGAGAAACAAGCTAGGCTTCCACCTAGAGATGTACCTCTGCGCTGTAATATTTAGATACAGCGGGGCAGATTTATGTTGCACTTGCGCCACTTTTGCGCTGCCGTTGCGTCACTTTTGTGACGCAGCAGCGGCGCAAATCCTGCGCCATGGTGCGGGGTATTTACAACGTGACGCATCTGGGAGATGCGTCACGTTGTAAAGCCCTGCGCCACATGTAGGCGTTCCAGGGCAGGTGGGGGCGTTCCGGCGCAGGAACGCCTCCTAAAAGTGGCTGAGTGAAATCGACAAGATTTCACTCAGTCACTTTTAGGCCCATGCTGCGTCAAAACCCTGCGCCTGCTTGAAGCAGGTGTAAGGATTGACGCAGCATTGTACAGATAGGGCCCCCCAGAACATTGCTGGAGCTGCGTCGCGCTTGCGACGCAACTTCAGCAATGCGCCACTTTTACGGCACAGATGCGTCACGCATCTGTGCCGTTTTTGCCCCATGGTGCGCCGCATTATAAATGCGGCGCATCCATGGTGGCGCAGCTGTGGCGCATAATAATTGGCGCATCCCTGCTGATATGCAGGGATGCGCCAGTTAACATAAATCTGCCCCAGCATTTTTAGTGACCACTCACTCAAAGTGCTGGAGAATATTGTCTCCACTGGGATATGAGTGGGCAGCCCTGTAGTCAGACTCTTAAGAGATTGTAATAAATTGCTGTTAGGCTGAGCACAGGCATATAAACATACAGGGGCTCTGTAGTTTTCAAACATAAACTCAAGAAACTGGTTGAGGGATATCAGCATAAGGCTCACTGTGCAATTAAACAAAGTACTTACTCCCTGAAGGTTCCCAATGCATTCCGACACCTACTTGGCTCAGCCAAGGAAGGTAGGTGCTATAGGCGATCAGTATATGTGCTCTCTGGGTCCCGGACTGTATGGTTGGGTTTCTACTATAATTAGTGAATTGGAGACGCCTCTTGGGCCGCGGTGCAGCTGGTCCTCGTGGTAGCCGGAATCAGGTGGGAAAAGGCCCTCGACTGCACAGGTGCTCTGGGGGAACAGTACTCCTCCAGCAGGCGCATTGCTTTTCCCAGCACTGGTTGGCGCGTGCATGTGCATCTGCCAGAGTATCATGGGGGATGTAGTCCCGATTCACCTCTAGCTTATAGGCGGTGTAAAAAATGCACTCACAGCGACATATTGTCAGGGATTACAGGTTCCACTTAAAATGTGAGCAGTAGCGCGTGCGGCAATTATGGGAGCACACAATATGTCAATTATCCCTCACTATTGCATTATGAATACATTGTTATCACTGGGAAGTGTACTATTCTTGTACTGACCACAGTAGTAATTTTCACAGTAGTCAGGGAACATAAATGGCCTGTGTTGGTACTGCATCTCAAACCCGCCCAAAGTGATGATGTAATTAATACTGATCAGGCGTCAGATCCATATAAAGATACGTTAGGGTGAGAAGTGATCCCAGCTGAGACACATGAATGATATGTTCTCCGTATGCCTTTATATAGAAACTCATTTCAGTGAACAAAGGGTCCAGGGAACAAGCTGTTTGACCCTTATATTTGTTATGCGAGGGGTCTGTAATTGTTATTCCTAACTTAGGAGTTGTGCGTGGTGATACTCATGTATACGCATGTGATGGCTCTAAAGTGTTTGGTTGTTGGTGCCCTATTGAGGGTCTCTACCCACAGTTTGCACACTCAGCGCTGACTGTGCATAGTAGGGGCTTGTCCACTAAATAGCACTTGCTTGTCTGAACGGTGTCTGCTGTATGCACAGTTTGTACACGATGTGTGTTAGAGGCGTACCCACCTAATTGCCTTTCATGTTTGAAGGGAGTGGGTTCTACACACTGTCTGCTCACTGCACTGTTTCCCTATGGAAAATATATGAGGAAAACGTTTTTAGGGACTCTCCCCTGCTTTTTCTCAGCCCCACTGGACAGATGACCACAAACCTTGCCAGGGTACAGCTGAGGTGGTTGATGAAACATTTTTGGAAAGTTTTGTAAAAATGTTGTCAAATTGTGCCAACTTGTTTAGGGGAAAAAATGCTCTTCCTCGGGAAAGACTGACCTAAATATACTTGGGCAATGGGGAGTGTCTCTGTGTTATACCAAATTAGCAAGAGACCAAACAGTTAGGTATCGCGAAAATATCTTATTGTACATTACACTAAGACATTAACTGAAACAACAGAGGTTAAAGTGACATTGTAATTAGGTGAAAATGTCAGTTTAAACATAGTTTAAACTAAAATAAACTTTTCTTAAGTAAGTGACAACTTATGCCCATACACAGTGTTTTCATCAATTATGTCATTTCAGATGTCATCATGATGTTATCAATGATGTTACAGAACATGTCATGAGTGATGTAATTTGTGAGGTCATAAGCAGTAACATTTTATTATCATACAAAACTATGCCCCCCCCCCCCCAAAGCAATGCATGAGGTAGGGTTGCCTGCAGGGCCTGGCCTACTGCCAGGCCATGTACTGAACCTCCTTGGGCAGTCCGTACCCTGCCGCACACAACCTTAGGCTGTTGTTTGCATGGGTTAGCCGAAGGGCCTCTCCTGTCACCAAGCTCTTCACTCACCTCCCCATTGTCAGCTAACTCACCACTGCGCATGACCATTGGGCTGCAACCAGACCCTGTGCCCAAGCACCCAAAAGCAGCCAACCCATTACATACACCAACGCCCCCTTTGTTAAAAGAAAAAAAGGTTTTATTTTGGGAGCCAGCGCAGGCCTTTGTGCGTCTTTGAGACACTTGCAAGAATCCTGTGGCTCCTGCGAGAGTCCCATGAGATTACTGCGCAGCAAAACACTGTGTTGCTTTAATTTTGCCCCAGGGGAAGTCCTTATCAGACCCCCACACGAGGTCCAGGGTGTCTAGGTACCCCTACCCTGCCCCTTATACCTTTTGTTCTCATTTTCAGAACATGGGGACAGAGTCACCATTTCTTGTAAGACCGGCCACATCAATTTTATTAATGTTGCAACCAGCCAAGCAGAAGGCGATCTCCCACTGGACTAATGAGAGAGAGGCTGCTGATTGGAAAAAGGCCCCTAGGCCAATCAAATAACTATATTTTTTGAAGTTGTGTGCCTGCGGACTCCCACAAGAGCCTTGCAAACCCAACAATCCTGCGGAGCATACATTTGTAACCTTAATTTCTCAAAAACTACGGAATGGATTTACACCAAATCGCAAAAAGTGTGCTTTATAGGAAAATATCTAGCTTTATGCCAAATCTTATGCCAAATCTGGTCTTATTCCATTCAGCTGTTTTGGCTATAACTGTGTCTAAAATCCCCTATAGAAATTGCATGGAAAATTGCATTTGGACCACCCTTAAACATTTAGGGAAGAAGTTGAGGCAGATGAGCCATTTTTTGGAACCGTTCATGTAGATTTGTCACACAGAGTCAATTTTATTAGCCATTTCCTATGCTAACTAGGTCTTAAATGTACTAGTGGCCATTACTTACTTGTGGCACTTTGATCTTTATTAATTTTCAAGTCCTCCACTTTGCATAGCCCTTCAGTTCACCCTCATCATCTCTTTTGTTGTTTTTTCTGTTAGTCTGGTTTTTCTGGAAGCAATAAATAGTTAATCAGCTAAGTAGGCATGAATATCATTTGGACTTTTGGTTTTATGGCCCTAAGTGGAATCTTACCTGACTTTGCCTCCATCGTTTGCATGCATGGGCAAGACATCAAAACCAAAATATTTAATCAATGTTGAATCTAAATCGGGTTACTTTTGGTAATGCCGTGCACAATGTAATTCTGATTGTTGTCAGTAATGCATCTTATGTGCGCCAAAATCTGAATTTGAAATGGACAACTAGTGCTATAAACACATTTGAGCTTGCAGGGGTACTACACTACATGTTGACCTATTTCATCCTGTCACAAACTTCATATGTGTGTGTATTTTGTTTGAATGTACATGCTTTACATAAACTTTATTTCGAAAAGCCAGGTTGCATAACTCTCATCCTATTGTTTCCATTACTCCGTAAGTCACTTCTTGTTGTAATAAAAACAGTTGATGGTGCCTTGCAACATGTTATTAGAGGGTGGTTCATAGACCTTCTCCAATATCCAGATCACCCCTTCGTATATTACAATTCTTAAGCAAGATCTTGCATATCTGATATGCTTATTCATTATAGGTTGTAATTAGTCTGATACTGTCTTTCTCTTACTTTTCTAAATCTTTTTCGTCTTTGTGATCAATTGATATTCTTAGGGAGCAGGCAGCTGTACTCTGATGTGCCTCCAGCCTGCAACTAGGTCCTATGGACAGCCATATTGGTCTGCCAAATTAAATAATGTTATTTTTTAATGGTTTTTAGTTTGTTTTAAAAAAATGTTTGGAGGTGTTTATTCATTTCCAGGTGGTTATGTTTTTGTTTGTTTCCCCCAAACAAATGACCACACTGCATCGGTTGAAGTAAGTGAAGAACTGAAGGTGGCAATCTTCTTCCATTTCTAATTGCTAGAGGGCTTTTGAGGGCAGAGTTTCTGCATCTCCATTTGGGAGTACTCATTCATGTGTATGGCTCTCATATGCTTAATCATCAAAATAAGCCCCAAGGTGTGCAACTGTGAAGAAACCCAATGCTTCTATACCAGCAGATTGCTAGGTATTTTTTATTTATCCAAGTTCCTATTCCACTGTTGTTGTTATATATTTGCTTTATTTCCCCACCAAAAGTAAAAACAAACAAAAAAACATGTTTTCCATTAAAACATGGTTCCTTTTAAAACCAATTGTTATGGTTTGAAGGAAAATGAAACCTTTATGTCATATGTTTTGTATGTCAGAGAGTACAAATTACATATGACATATACGCTAGAGATGGGAGGGTGAAAGTGTGAATTAAACAGTAAGCGATAGGTTGCATCAAACTAAGTGAGAGGGATGTTTTGCAGGGGTTGCTGCAGTGCATGGTCTCTAGCCAGTCCTTGTGATTAACCCACCATTGGCTGAAAATCTCTGATTTACAGGGCCAATGGCCATGTGCAACTGTGAATGCCTGGTGAGTTCCTGCATCTAACCCACTCCATGCAGACAACATCTTGCACAGTGGATGTTGCCAGAAGCGTAGTCTCTGGCCTGGCCTTGCATGCAATCCCCACTGTGCTTAACCGATGGCAGTGGTCTGTTGTGAAGCCCCTTCCCCTGCCCTATTTTGTCTGTGTCCAGCCCTTACTCCTCCCTTCTGCCCACCGTGGTCCTTTGTGCAGCCCCTGCCTCCTCCCTCTTGCACCAATAACTCTACTGCTTGCCATGCATGGAATTATGTACTGCACAGCCCCTCTGCCTGTCCTGTGTGGTCAGCTTGCTGCCCCTGACACCCTCCTACCTTCCCTCTATTGTCTGTGTGCATGCCATTATACTCTCACTGTTGCCCTCCATGGTGTGTTGTGCTTCCAGTGCCCATCCTACCTGCCCTCCATGGTCAGCTTGCTGCTCCTGCCCCCTTACCCCATTCCTTGTGCAGACCCATATCCTCTCCCTCCTGCTTTGTCTGGTGCATTGTCTTGCCCCTGCCCTTCATGGTCTGTTATGCTTCAACTGTCCATGCTGTCTGTCCGGTATGGTCAGCTTGCTGACCTTGCCTCTTTTACCTCTGCCCTCTATTGTTGATGTGCATGGCCCTGTCCCCTACTTATTGCTTCCCATGGTCTGTTGTGCTGCACTGCCATCCCGCTTGCCTTGTGGGGTGTATTCTGCTGCAACCCCTGACGCCTGCCCTGTGAGGTCAGTTTGGTGCACTGGCACATCTCCTTCCTGCCCTCTGTTACTCGAGTCCACGCCCCTAGCCAATTCCACCTGTCCTCCACGATCCAATGTACCTTACTTGCCAGCAGTTTTAACTTGGTAAAAGGGAGATTTTGAAAATAAAAACCTGGGGATTTGATTTTCCCCATTGACGTATATTGAAAAAGAGGAGATTTTAGACAGGAGACAGTTTTTGACCTACAAACACCGGGAGTCTCATGCCTGAAGTGGGTCTGCTTGCATGTATGTTTGTGCTGCCACTGCCTCTTCCTTCTTCCTCTCAATGGTCTTTTATTTTGCCACAGCCTCTCTTTCCTGTACTACATGGCAGGTTTGTTGCCCCTGCCGCCTTTTCCCTGCCCTCCATGGTTTGTTATGCTGTCACTTCCCTTCCCTTTTGCCCAGCGTGGTCAACTTGTTGCCTCTGCACCTTCCTCCATGAGAGGTTCTTATTCCCATAGACATTATGGTTAGTGCTCTAAACAACTAAAATGAGGACACATTTTCTGAGTTCTCAAATAGCAACAAAGCACTTCTACATAATTTGCTATCTTTATGTCTTTTTTATCCAGTTGATCACTTGATTATACTTTACACTTCTGGGAAAGGATGTGGCATTACGGCCAGAACTGCAGACTTTGAAACTGGGGAACCAGGTTTGAGTTTCGGTGTCAGCTCGCCATCCTGACATTCTGGACAACTCACTTAATCTCCCCATGCCTAAAACCAAAATGAATGTGTTCTTTTGTAATGTAACTACTGCTCATGCAAAGCACTACAATACCTTCTGGAAAAGTCTGCACTATATAAAAATGGAAAACCAATTTTAAGTTTCGGTGTCAACTCACCATCCTGTGATTCTGGGCAAATCACTTAATCTCCTAATGCCTAAAACCAAAATAAATGTGTCCTTTTGTAATGTAACTAATGCTCATTAAAAGCACTAGAATATTTTCGGGTCAAATCTGCACTATATAAAACTGCAAAAAAACGAAAGAATTAAGTGGCTGATTTCAATGTCGGGCGGTATTTCTCCTGCCCGACACAGACTCAGTCCTAGGACCGACCGAAACCCGGTCAGTGGTCCTGGTCAGCTAATTACAATGCAACCGAGGCTCCCTTTTTTCAATAGGAGCCCGTTTTACGGCCATAAACCAGCCATAACACAGGCTCCCATCGAGAAAAGGGAGGTGCAGTTCATCCCTCCACCCCGTGGCAGGCACCTCAAGGTGCCTGCCACAAGATGTAGGGAGCCACAGAGGGGCACCCCATGGCCTCCAACCAGAGGCCGTGCACCACAGGGGGTGACCCTAAAAACCTGCTATTCGCTACAATTCATTTAAATGGGGTGCTATTATGTATATTAGAACATTGCAATGTTGGTGGCTCCATTGAAAAACAATGGAGTGCTCTGGGCTTCTAATTGATGATGGAGCCCGGAATTCCAACATTCCAATGTTTGTTCACAGCTCTTGCTGTGAACAAAAGACCTTACGGAGCCCAAGGGGATTTCAATCTGTGAGGCTTTGTTGTTGTACAAATTAGAACATTCTGCTCTCTAGGGGAGGAATGTTCTAATAGCCTTAGGGCCCTTTGTAGCCACCTCCACCTGCCATTAAAAGCCTGCTTCCTTGTTTAACGCTGGAGTGGGCCTTTAATGGCCAGTAGAGCCCACAATGAAGGGCTCTAAGGCTACTAGAACATACCACCCCTAGAGACTCTACAGCTATATTGGTCCCAAGATGGCTGCCAACACTTCCTGGTTAAAGTGTTGGGAGCCAATTAGATCCCAACATGAGATCATTGCTGACCCTTCACCCAGATATACAAATTTAGTTTTCCTTTAATAACTCCAAAACTACTGAACTGATTTACACCAAATACCAAAAAAGTGTGATCTCCGGTACAAAATCTACATTTCTGCCAAATGTCCTCTAGTTCTGTTTAGGGGTTTGGGCTGCAGGTGTGTCCAAAGACTCTATGGGAATTGACATGGAAAGTACACTTTTTTTTACCCCCCCCCTTTTTCTCAGCCCCCCCACTTGACAGAACGCCCAAAACCTTTCATGCACAACTTGATTTACAGGTGCATTTATGTAGGAAAATATTTTGATGATCCGTCAACTGGCGCCAAAGATATAGACAAGTCAAAAACTGCTTTTAGATATAAATATAAATATGTTCACCCCTTGATAAAGCCAATAGGCTCACTTTTTATATTTTGTGACTTTAACAAAGTTAGTAAGAATGCTTGAGTGTGGCAAGGACCTGCGAACATCAACGGTACGCTATGCAAGCCAGAAGGCAGTGTGATGCTGGATGTAGGGCATTTGTAGAGTGTTGGGTTCAGAACCAGGCCACAGGTCAGGGCTTGTGCCCAACCAGACACTGCACATGGCCGAAGGCTATGCGCGGTGGGAGCTAGGATGCTCAGAGGAGATTGGGTTCAGGGCATGGCTGCAGGCCATGTACTGCGTGGGGTTGCTTGCCTGCGAGGGTTTTGACATGATGCCTGGCCACTGGAGAGAGATTGCTCACCTGCAGCCAAACCCACTGCAGCACACAGCCAAAACCTTGCATAATGTGGGGTTGGTGTTACATATGGTTATAAAATATTACTTTACAATAAAAGAAACTCCAGAAATTCACCAAAAAGACCAAAAGTTATAATGAAATTATAGTTAGGTATGGTAATTTTATCTTACATTCCATTAAAAAAAGTTATAAATTCACTGAAAAAAACAAGGGTTAAAAGGTTTTTTTACTTAGTTGAAAATGCCAGTGAAATCATTCCATTTTAAATTAACAAAACTGGTAAAATTCATTAGTCATACTTATATCAGGAAGTGTAACTCATGCCCTTGCCATGCACTGCTAACTACCTTACATTGCTCATTACATGTTCTATGACAACTTTGATAACATCACAGCAACATTTGAAATTATGTCATTCATGACAATACTGTGCAGGGTTAAAAACCCAAAATATAAAAAGTGGACCTATTGGCTTTATCAAAAGGTGAGCATGTCAACATATAAGGCAAATTTATCATCTTTGTTCATAAATCACAAATACCTATAATCAAAAATACATGTCATTAATTCACACCATGCAATGTTTAATGAAAGGAATTGCTATAAAAAATTGTTTAATAACATTTTATTGAAAGAAATCAACATCTCTCTAACTTTTTTTCCGTCCACAAAATGCAGACACTTAAAACAACCACAAGGAGGCCTTGCACTCCAACTGAAGTTCATAGAGGTGCAGCTAGGAATGCTCTAAAAAAATGTACTTTTAATGACCCGGGAGACTTATTGTTTTTTTATGTTGCAGGGGTGCTTTGGCACTCCCTGCAGGCCCCTACAATATCAAAAGAAAGTTTGATGGTGCCCTCTAACTCGTCTCTCTACCATGCACTGTATTTTCACAAATCATGTAATTTCAGATATAAGTGTTGTTATGAATGCTATAAATTCACAACTTATGTAATATGCAAGGGTATGACTAGTGCATGGAGGGTAGGCCTGGGCGGCAAATTCCGTTCCGCTCGCGGAATTTGAGGAATTTCCGTAATTTTGCATTCCGCGGAGAACGCGAAATTGCCCAAAATTCTGCTTTCCGCGACTTCACAAAATGTTTTCTTGTTCGCGTTCTCAAAATGCGTGTTCGCGAGATATTTCTCCCCGAGCACGCTAACAGCAACTGTGAACAGGAAAAAAGCATCGCGAACAAGCAATTCCGCGTGTTCGCGGAATTTCTGCATGTTCGCGGAGATTTTTTACCGTTTCGCGGAGATTTGCGTAACGCGATTACGCAAATTCCGCCCACCCCTAATTTCAATCATTCATGTATACACTACACATTCATTCAATAAAATTACAACACAGTATATATTAGGAATATAGCTCTTCTTGGAGAAGTGAAGTGAGTTCTGAAAACAACTGCTTTTTTTGTCTTTTTTGTTTTGTATTTTTTTTTAGTTTTTTAACAATTTTGTATTTTTTTGTTTTTTTTAGAGCAGCAAAAAAAAAAACAGGGAATGAAAAAGTGTTGAACGGGAACAAAAAAAAAATGGAAAAAATTATACGGTGGAGCATGTGTGCTCTGGATTTTGTTCTCTATTAAGTTGATGCTGCTCTCACCATAACAGAAAACAACATTGCACACATTGCACCGTATATGGACCTTCTGGAACAGAGGGTAGATATCCAGAGGTCTTGATGCTGGTGATTCTGCGGCCGCAGATGATGTGCTCGGCTGAGATCCTGGAGGGTTGTCTCTTGTGGCTCATGTGGATTCACAGGCATAAGCCACAGGATGCACTTTTTGAAAGTGACTCAGCATAGTATAAATGCTAAAGGAGTCTTTTTTTTTGGGATCTCCTCTAGAAAGGACAACTCCACAAACAGTGCAGGTGACTTTTGGAGCATTCACCTTCTTCTGCCCCTCTGGAAAAGTAAAGAACTTCCAGATGAAGGAGTCCTTTTTTTCCTCTGGCTTGCTGTCACAAAGGTCTCCTCTTCACTCTCTGTAGAAGATTGCTGTTCTGCCATTCGCACGTAGTGGAAAAGCTCTCCAGTTCCTTCTCCCAGGAAATAAGAAGAAATAATGAGGGGAGTGGGTGTGGTGTTTGAAGATTCTGGAACTGAAACTACTATGAACCAATGAAAAGGGTTGTTTCGTAATCACGTGACTTGCCGTGCGCGCACCGTGCGCGCACGGAGCACGCACGCATGCGCACACGGAGCACGCACGGAGCACGCACCCATGCGCACACGGAGCACGCACGGAGCACGCACACATGCGCACACGGAGAACGCACGGTGCACGCACACATGCGCACACGGAGAAGGTGCGCGCACGGTGCACCGTAAAAAGCCCTAAAAAAAAAACTGTTTATAAGTTTATGGAAGATATTAACTATGCTGTTCAACTTTATCAAAACTAAAAAAAAAGAGCTGAGTCATTCTGTATTACAGGATACAGTCAATCTATAACTATATATATAGGGAGTTTATTGAAAAATAAATATATAAAAAATATAATAATACATACATAAAGTAGCATATAAAAAAATGTGCAAATTCAGTAAAAAAACCATAGGTTTCACACGCGTTATAGTTATGAATTAGCATTTGAAAAACCTTGCAAATTCACTGAAAAAACCATAGGTTTCACACACGTTATAGTTAGGAATTAGCATTTAAAAAACCTTGCAAATTCACTGAAAAACCATAGGTTTCACACATGTTATATTTAGCTGGACATTGCACTCCATTGAAATTCCCCCGTTATAGTTAGTTCAGCTAACTATAACTCGCACGCCCGCAATCCACTGTTGATAACGTCACATATTACATCACTCATGACATAGTCAGTGACATCACTCATGACATCACTGATGACATCATCCATTGAGTATGTGTTTCTGAACAATTTTAATATGTTTAATATATATAGGGCAAGACCTGTTGAAGAATAAGTGGGTGTACAAGTGTGTAGTAGAGAGAGAGAGTAGTAGAGAGTAGTAGAGAGTGAGTAGTAGAGTAGTAGAGAGTGAGTGGTAGAGAGTAGTAGAGAGCAGTAGAGTGAGTAGTAGAGAGTAGTAGAGAGTGAGTAGTAGTAGTAGTAGTAATAAGGCTTTATCCGATAATGAACATATCTTGAAAGCATCACATTATATAAAATTGCATTACACATATATACAAAAACTGGTTTAAAAAGCTATTTACATAAGATTAGATTAATTAATCAGAATTTAATCACAATTTGACCATAAACTTTAAACTACATATTAAACATTTTGTTCAAGCCTTTTTGTTCTAATGGACGAAGTCCATGATAGGAACTTTGAGAGACCACAAACAAACAAGGGTCGTGTATCCGACATTAAGATACGGAGTGCCTCATTATGATGCCTAGTACCCAACAAACGACAAATTGGTTTTAACCAACTTTTCCGCGGAGACACATATGCCGGGCAGGCAAACAGGATATGGGCCACAGTTTCTACTTTGTTTATACAGATTGGACAATATAATGATGTTTGGGAAGGGGGTTTCCAGTGGGCAGTAAGGGCACGCACTGGAAGGACCCCCAGCCTAAATCTGAAATACAAGGCCCTATCAACGGGTTTCCAGATAATGTCTAAATAGGGTTCCCGAAGTGCCACATCCTTTATCTTTAGAAATTCTTCCGTTAACCTACCAGGAGTTGAACCAGAGTTGGCTCTCGCTGCAACCCACCTCCAATACAGGGTCTTTAATGTTGCCTTCGGAGGAGAAGACCTGCTTAGCCAGGCTTCATTTAGGCCCAGTTCACCAAGTAAAAATGTTACGTCTTTTAGCCATTTCATTTTATGCCACCCTGCCATCGACATAACTTCTGATAACCCCATCGCATAATGTGCCAATTCCGGGACTCACCATAGACGAGCCCAAAGGAGCAGTGGCCGAAGTTTTGCTAGATCTTTAATAGTATGACAACCTAGGTCGAGCAATAAGGGTACCATTGGGGTGCTCTGAGGAAGTAGCATAATGTCCCTTAGAAATTTATTTTCGGACCTAACCAGCTGATCTATATTAGAAGTACCCCACAGCTCGGCCCCATAAAGGGCAGAGCTTACTCCCTTTGCTTTATAGATATCAATAACGGGGGCAATCGGTCTAATTAAGGAGGAGCGCTGTTCCTTAAGGAGCGTCCCCGTGACCCTCTTATGGCTAAGCAACATTTTAGAAAGATGCGGGGACCACTGCATGGTATCTGATAAACGTATACCTAAATAGTCAAATACAGTGACCCTTTCTAATGATATATGGTTAAGTACTGGGGGTCGCCCAAGTTTTTTCGGGGGGTTCAACACCAAATATTTAGTCTTATCTGTGTTAATTACAAGCCCTCGTTTGATACAGAAGGCCTGGAAGTTATCTAGGAGGCTTTAGAGTCCCACCGGGGTCTTGGAAATTAAAAGCGTGTCATCAGCGAATAAGAGGGTGGGAATTCGCTCGCCCGCCAGGGAGGGTGCATCAGATGAAGTTGACAGCAAGTGCTCAACCACCCCATTCACATATAGTGAAAAAAGAGTGGGAGCAAGAACACAACCCTGGCGGACCCCTCTTTCCACTGGAATTCTAGCAGTTTTTTGGCCCTCAGTGCCCCACCTCACTTGTGCAAAGTTTCCTTCGTGTAGCCTCACTAAGATTGATAAGATGTTTGGTGGGATCCCCATGTCAAGCAGTACTCCCCAAAGACGTCCCCGGGGTACAAAGTCAAAGGCAGTCCTTAAGTCTATGAACGCAAGGTAAAGGCTGCCTTTGCCTATAAGAACCACTGTCCAATAGATTAGCAATAATCTGAAAGCCTGCTCTATTGTCCCAGTTCCAGCCCGAAACCCCGCTTGGTACTCAGAGAGAATCTTATGTTCGTCAACCCATTGTAAGATTCTCTCGAGTATCACCTTTCCAATAACCTTCTGGGAGGAATCTAATAAACTAATTGGGCGATAATTGGAGGGATCGTCCCTATGGCCCTTTTTGAAAATAGGGACGACCTCAGCTCCCTTCCAAGACTCAAGGATGGGGACTCCGTTATCGATGGCTATAAGTAAGGTGTGAATAAGCTTCCCCCAGTTGACCAAGTCAAAGCAGAGCAAATCTCCAGGAATACCATCTGGGCCAGCTGCTTTTTGGGACACAATACGACTAATCGCATTTTCAACTTGTTTTACAGAGAACGGGCATGTTGTACTATCACCTGGGAGTATATAAAGACTAGATATGTCTAAATTGTTAGCCGCTCCCTGCTGAGGCATATATAATTTGGAAAAATGATCGACCCATGACTGGCCAGTGATGTTACACGTAATGAGATTGCTATCGGGGCTAGTCCTAGCTCTAATAGTTTTCCATAAGAGGCCAGCATCCCTCCCAGAGCTGGCCTCCTTTAGTGTTTGCCAGTACTGGGCCTCCCACTCCCTTTTGGCATTTGCTGTCACCAGATTATACTCTTTCCTCGCATGTTGGATCAGAGGTTGTGACTTTGCCTTAACTGCTTTGATTAGAGCGGTCTTCTTTGTCCTGCAGTTAGATGTATACCACCCTTGTTTGCCCATAGGCCTCTTAGGGCCTCTCCCGGCCCCCCCACGTGTTTGTACCAGGAATTGTTTTCCCACCAACATGATGGTATTCTGGAATGCTGCCGTTATCTTTGAGGGATCACAATGGTCTGAGCAGATCATGTTCAGCTCATTTTGTGAGGCTGCCAATAAAGCTCCTATAGACTGGACTTTCCCTTCGTCCAAGACAACTTTACACCACTTAAGGCGCCTACCACAATTTGATAAAATAACTTTCGAGGTGGACTTCACTTCACTTAATACTATTAGGCCATTTGCACTCGGCCATAAGTGCTTTAGGCTCAGGGAAAGAAGGTTATGGTCGCTGTCTACAGTTGGTAATATGGCCATGTCCTTCACATATTGCCAGAGTCCAAAGTCAAGGAGAATATAATCAATCCTTGACGAGTGGTTGACCCTGTTAAATGTATGAGCCCCTAAGGAATCTGAGGCTGTACGACCATTAACTGCTCGTAGCCCAAACTCCATGGTTAATGCATTCAATTGAATGGCCCTTTGCGTCCATCTTTTTATTGGCTGGATTGTTAATGGGGGTATACCCCTCCTAACATCATCCTCACTAAGATCTAAAATATCCTCTGACACAAGGGGCTCAAAAGTACAATTGAAGTCCCCTGCGACCAGGACTTGTGTACCAACATAACATTTTCTGAGTTTGCTTTCTAGCGTTGCTACTACCAGAGATAGGGAGCCGCCTTTACTCCCCCTTGCATATATACTAAATATGTCAAGAGTTTTCCGCCTATTGGGGCCTCTAAGTGTAATCCTTAAAATATCTGGTGAGTTGCATTGTTTTTGTTTAATAGTGCAACCCAGTGAGATACTCACCCAGATAAGGAGTCCACCTGAGGGACGACCCCTCCCAGTAGTTGAAGGTACTGCTGGTATAAAGAAGGTAGTGTAGCCGACTCTATGGTTAGCTTCTAGACTCCAGGTTTCCTGGAAGATACAGATCTTAAATGTTTCCACCAGGATATTCCACTCTAGATCTAGCATCCTGGAGATTCCTGCGATATTCCAGCTAACAATCTTTAAGGTTGAGCCAGCCACTACTTGGTCCTGAGAGCATTTGGTCGGGACACTAGATAAATTCATCAACTCGGCTACTGGATCTAATGCCGAAGGCAACGAGAGAGAAGTATTCGGGAGGGAGAAACAGCTCTGATCAGCAGATTGAGTTAATGGGATCGCGCTAGTGTTAATAAGACCAGTATGGTTATACCAGTTGTTAGTCAGCCCAATCTCAAGTTTGGATTTATTGGTTAATGCCTCCAGCTCCATACCCCAACAATTATACTCAGCAATTGGGGTACTAGCCCTAGCCTATCCCCTGATTTGGTTGTTTCGGGGGGGGAGTATAGTATGAAAGGTAGGGGGTATCCCAAGGGAATGTGTCAAAGACCAAGGCCTGTAGGGCCTTTTGTTGACATCAGCAAGAGGCAAAGAATGGGCAAGCGCATAGCCACTGGGTCAGTACCCAATATCTCTTTTACAACAGCAATCTACTCCTCTGCCAAAAGCAGCGGATAGATGCATCTCGGGGTCCCCAAAGAGCCTTTCCCCGAGATGTTTCCCATTACTCTGTCTTTGATGTCGATGTAAGAGCTGCGGATAAAAGTAACCCAAACCAGATGTGCCGATTCCAGTTCCATCATGCACATTCTGTTGGTTACAGATGGACCTTGCAACTCGTGCATCCCTGAAATTGACAACAATACAATCCCCTGGGATGTCCTTAACCCCTTCCATGCTCATGACGGAACGGTTCCGTCATGAGCATCGGTTGAGCTGTGCTCATGACGGAACCGTTCCGTCATGGCCCCGCCCGCGGTCGAACCCTTCAGCACCGCGGGGGAATCCGCGCAGCGCTGAAGGGGTTAATCCTATTACCCACCCAGCCAATTTGTCTAACAAAGAGGATTTGACCATTGAGTTGCCTTGAGAGGGGTCTGTTGCTATTTTACCAGAATGTGGTTTTGTTTTTAAGCTCACTAAATGATTCTAATTTACCCGGTGTTACCCGGGGAACTCCTGTCAAAACAACTACATAAGGCATACAAGCGGGAGGGAAATTAATATGGATGGAGCTAGTGTCGACATTATCAATCAAATCAGATTTTTGGAATGAGCTGGGTAGGTCTGCCCCCTGCCTTACTGCAAGATTGCAAGTATGACCACCTATCGGGCTTAGTGTAGAAACTCTCCTGCGAGTTCCCTTATTCCCTTTGGGCAATGGTTGCGTTATTGGTTTACTACCTTTATAGTTTAGTGTAGCCGGGACAGGGGAATTACTTCCACTCTGGGGTTCAGGGGCGTCTTTTTGATTTAAGGATGCATGTTTGCCTGATTGTGAGGGGTCTGCCGTAGGAATTTGCTTCTGTTCAGCAGTGACATTGATGAATACAGGCCCCAGCTAGGCCCGCAAATACAAGGGTTCGCCCTCCTGTAACGAAAGCTAGAAGGAAGTTGGCACGGAAACTGCAAATACAAAAACAGAGTTTATTAACCCTTAAGGGTGGTCCTACAACCTACACAACACTCTTCAGAATTGTATAGAGTAGCACAAAGAACTTGCGTACACGGTCCCCTTTTATACACAACAGAGGGGCTCATAAGTGGGTGGATACAACATTGAGCAAAATTCATTACCATTTATGGACATTTTCGATACAGGATCAATATATGGGCGGAGATAACAATTTCCTGAGCCCGCAAAAACATGGTCAAACAAGGACTAACTAATAACAGATGCGGTCAAGTCTGGGCATGCGCCAGATGGACAAAGGAGCTATTTATAGACTGTTACTAGGCAGATTACAAAAGCAACTAGCGAAAAGGTAGGACTCTTCTCGTGCAAAGCACGTGGAGACATGACAATACAAAATGGAGTCCGGACATTAGTCAACATAAGACAAGAAACACATTTTGACTGTAGAGAATTCATGTCTTCAGTGAATGCTTAATCATATCGCTGTTTTAGTTTTCAACAGACGACCCTTTCAGCATTTACTGAAGACATTCGGCTTATTAGGATAATCATCATATATGTCAATTTTCATCATCTCTTCCACTTCCTTGTTTAAGTGTTTCTGATAGGTGACATTGGCAATAGCTTTTTTATCAGGAATACAAAATGACACACATAAAGAACAGAGTAAAGGACCACACTGAACACAGATGCAGCAGGAAAACAAAACCGCTACAATAATACAGAGACCAGTTAAAACTTTCCATCCCCATGTAGTGATCAATGCCCAAAACCATCCAGAAAAGGTCCAAGTGCCATTTTCTGTATGAATTTCAGCTGCGATTTTATGCAATTTATTAATAACGTTATAGACTGATGGCGTGTGGTCAGGAATAAATACACAACAACTACCTCCGATAATTCTACATGCTCCACCTCTGTCTGCTAACATAACATCAAATATCATACGATTCTGTAACGCAACAATTCTAGTGATTTGTAATTCTTCCGTAAGATTCCCAAGAGCAGCAGCAGCTTGATTTGTTACAGCCTCTACAACTCTCGTTAATCGTCGAACCTTCCTACTATTTAGAGCAGCTCCAACAAAGAAAAACAATCCTAAGTTAAAATCAACATACTGCTGTAAGCTAGTGTCAGTTTGGTCAACATCATCAATAGATAAAGTACGTTTATACCTATTTACAGTTACATTGTTCAATAACTTCAAGTCTTTATGATAGGATGCAGGCGCCAAGAATACAGGGGGTAATAAAAACGCTACATAACATACTCCGGACCAGCCGGCTGGTAAGCGATAATAACCTTTATTCCCACATACGAAGTACGTATTATGGGAAGCTAAGAAAGTACTATTATTTAATCCATCTATATTCAAAACAATAATACAGTCACTAACACCAACAGGAATATGACCCACACTCTGGACACACAGGTCCGCTTGAGCTTGTGCCACTTGAATTACGAATTTCTCATTTCCAGCAGTGTCTCTGGTGTTCGTGAAGATGTAAGGGATTGATTCATTATCTGGTCGATATTCTTCCCACTCCCATATTGTCCCATTTGCTTGTGGATAGCCTTCTTTATCTTGATGACATTCCCTATTAAGTCTAAAAAGTAGTCGTCCCACTGTAGGTTTCCGTGTGGCAAAAAGCAAAGTGTACCATGCTCTACAAGAGCCATTATGAGAGAAAGGAAGAGGTATAAACGGCGTTCCTCCTTTCTTCTGATGAGCTGGCATCATACCACATATCCAACAGTTCGTAGCATTTGTAGCAACATGGGTATGATGCAACATCTGGATAAAAGTATTATTCAAATAAGACTGGCGATGCTTCAATTCTTGATACGGAAGGGTGTAAAAGTAGTGCTCCTCAGGCACTGGAGTAGTCAAAACAAGCAACTCAAGGGCAGGAATCACATCCTCGACAAACCACGTGGTTATACCAACAATAGCTACAATGATAATAAAACTTGTCACACAAAGAATCTTCTTCTTCTCCATTTTGTAGTAAAAGTCAGTATCTTCCTGAAACTAAAAGATTGTCAGAACTCTTCCCCTTAGGCAGCTGTTGATTTCTTCACCAGCGGGCCAAGACGGGTGTCACTACACTAATGCAGAGCTGATTCCCCCCCCCTTGCCTCATTGGCTCTCCGTTTCACTAACCTAAGGGCCGTTCTGACAACGTGTCCTGATACAGAAAGAAATCACTTCCTCGGTCTGAGATGATATCTTCTTCCTCCAGGAATCACTTGGTCCGGAAAGAGCTCCTCAGTGTCGTTTGGTTCCACAGCACGGCCTTTCTCTGCAGTCAGGATTTCTCGATGGTCGGTCAATACAGCAGGCTCCACTAATCCAGGCGGCACTTTACGACAGTGCAAGGAGTGGATCCAGTTCTTCTGATTGGAGACTCGCACAGCTGTCCTCGTTGCGAGCAAGACTTGCTCAGGACCAACCCATCTCGGCTCCAGACTGTTCGTCCTTTCAAACACCTTGATCATAACATGGTCTCCAGGCCGGAGGGTATGTCCTTCACCTGTGGACCGATCAGGGAGCGCTTCTCGAACCTGTTGATGAATAGAAACCAAATTATCCGTTAACTGTGCCAGATAATCATTCATCATTACACAAGGTACATCATACACTGACTTCGGTTTTGGTGGACCCCAAATATTCATTGGGCGTCCGAACACGATCTCATATGGCGTGAGACCGGTCCGAGAATGCGGTATCGATCTAATTGACAATAATGCCAGCGGTAAAGCGTCTGGCCAAGTCAAAGAAGTCGAAGCTTGGATCTTAGCGATCTTAAGCTTCAAAGTACCGTTATATTTCTCAACCAATCCTGCAGACTGAGGGTGAAACACTGCATGAAATTTCTGGGTAATTCCCAGTCCTTTCAGGACATACTTGATAACGTCTGCTATAAAATGAGGTCCGTTATCACTCCACAACAATCTACAAACACCATATCGAGGGAAGAACTCCTTCAATAGCATCTTGGCTGTAGTCATTGCAGTATTGTCTTTCGTAGGGTATGCCTCAACCCACTTACTGAAGGTACAAACCACTACTAGAACATACTTCAGATTGTTACAGCGCTCAAGCTGAATGTAATCCATCTGCAAGACCTCAAAGGGTGCAGTGGGTGTTGCAAATCCTCCTGCTGGAGTTCGTGTACCCTTTCCTGGGTTGTACCTCAGGCAAATCATGCAGGTCTGCACTACCCTCTTTGCCGTACTAGCGATCTCCGGATGCTCCCAAACTCGTGTGAGTAACTTTACAATTGCGGAAGCTCCGACATGCGCTAGTCCATGTGCCATCTGAACCATAGGTTGTACGAAAGCTGTGGGTAACTTCCATTTATCCATCTGCTTACTTCTCCAACACCCTTCATCATCTAATTCTCCATCATTGGACCATTTCTCCCGTTCCTTATCGGAAGCGGTCCTCTGTATCTCCAGCACTTCTCTCCTAGCATCGTGCCATCTTTCTGCCTGTGACTTCACAACATACATTGCAGTAGAGTCAGGCTGCATCGCAGTCTCTCGCGCCACCCGGTCTGCCAAAGCATTCCCTTCTCCAACTTTATCAACCACCTTTTTATGGGCACTACATTTAACTATAGCAATCTTCTTTGGATATGTTAATGCAGTCAAAAGGTTGTGAACTAACTCCCCATACATTATCTGCGCTCCATGTGACGTTAGAAACCATCTCTCCTTCCAGAGTAGGCCAAAGTCGTGCGCTACTCCGAAGGCATAGTGGCTATCTGTATAAACATTCACACACAATCCTGCACTGAGCTCACATTGTTGTAAAGTGAAACAGCGATGTGATTAAGCATTTACTAAAGACATTAATTCCCCTCTTATGGATCATGTTTTCTCTGTTATGTTGACCGAAGTTCGGACTCCATTTTGTATTGTCATGCTTCCACGTGTTCCCCACGAGAAGAGTCCAACCTCTGTGTTAGTTGCTCTTGTAATCTGCCTTGTAACAGTCTATAAATAGCTCCTTTGTCCATCTGGCACATGCCCAGACTTGACCACATCTGTTATCAGTTAGCCTTGCTTGACCATGTTTTCGCGGGCTCAAGGAGTGTGTTAGCTCCGCCCACATATTGATTCAGTATCGAAGATGACCAAAAATGGTAATGTTCTTCAGCCTCATGTTGTATCCACCCACTTATGAGCCCCTCTGCTGTGTATAAAAGGGGACTGTGTACGCAAGTTCTTTGTGCTACTCTATGCAATACTGAAGAGTGTTGTGTGGATTGTAGGACCACCCTTAAGGGTTAATAAATGCTGTCTTTGTACTTTGCAGTTTCCGTGCCAACTTCCTTATAGATTCCATTACAGGAGAGCGAACCCTTGTGTCCTGCGGGCCTAGCTGGGGCCTGTATTCATCAACATGCTCGTGTTAATGCTATCAGTTCCGCTGCTTGAGCTGATTTCTGCGGTATGCGTGCTGTCTCCACTATTGTTTGTAATGTGGTAATTGCATACGCTGCTGAAGTCGTACCATCTGGTAGCTTCAGGCATGATCCATCCACCCATAGTTCTCCATCAACATCTGTAAAGGGCGTATCCTGGAGATCAATACGACCCTTTGTCTGTTCCTCAGTCACAAGAATACAGTCATGTGCTTTTCGTGCTTCAGACTGAGTTGCCGGAAACGGCAACAATGTGGCTGGATTTAACGTTGCACACCTCTTCAACGTAATATGAGGAGCCAAAAGCGTCAACTCATATCCCGTTAAACGAGCACTGGTCAAATGCTGCGTCTTTGTCTGATTAAGCAGGGCATCAACAGCATGGGGAACTAATACCAACAGCTTATGAGATAACACAATTCCTTCACTTTGGCGTATTGACATAGCTGTCGCCGCAACCGAGCGAAAACAACCAGGCAATGCTCGGGCAACAGGATCAAGTACAGCCGAAAAATATGCACAAGGGCGCTGCTTGTCACCGTGCATCTGCACTAAAACTGATAATGCACATCCATCTTTCTCATGTATATACAATGTAAAGGGCTTCGTATAATCAGGGGTCCCTAACACTGGTTCTGAGCAAAGGGCTTGTCGCAATTGCTGAAAGGCAATTTCACACTCATTTGACCAGGGAAGAGGAATTGGGGTATCTTTTGTCAAAAGTGCTAACAATGGCTTAGCTATGTGTGAGAACCCCAATATCCATTGCCTACAAAAATAAGCAAGGCCCAAAAATGCACGCACGTCCTTCTGTGTGGAAGGTACTGGCGTGTCCAAAATTGCTTGAATACGATCTGGTGTGAGAGCACGCCCCTCCTTAGACAAAAGGTGACTCAAGTAAGTCACCTTTGGTCTACAAAATTGCAATTTCTTCTTTGACACTTTGTGATTGTGAGATGCCAAAAAGGAAAGCAAGGATAACGTGCACTTCTCACACAGCTCAGGAGTGTCGGCCGCCAACAAGATGTCGTCGACATATTGTATAAGGGCGACACCATCAGGCAGAACAAAGGAATCCAATTGTCTTTTCAATGCTTGACTGTAAATACTAGGACTCTCTGTATAACCCTGAGGGACTCTACAAAATCTGTAGGACCGATTATTCAAAGTGAAGCCGAAAAGATACCGGCTATCAGGATGAATAGGAATCGAAAAGAAAGCATTTTTCAAATCGATAACCGAGAATGTGGTCGCCGTTGGCGGGACTAGAGTAAGCAACGTCGTGATATCAGAAACCACTGGATACTGAGGTATCACTATCTTATTCACCTCCCTTAAGTCAATAATAAAACGATAAATCCTAGTATCGGTATCTTTCTTCAAAATGGGTAAAATAGGACTGTTGCAGACGTTGTGGGGGACTTCTTCCACTACTCCCACCTTTATCAAATCCTGCACAATCTGTATAAGTGCCTCCTCCCCCTCCTGGGAAATACGATATTGAGGGAGGCGTGGTAGCACAGCACCCTCCTGGACACTAATGTGGACAGGCGGAATCACCATCTGTCCCACATCAGTATCCGAAGTGGCCCATAAAGTACGAGGGAGAGAAGCTAATACAGTATCCTCTGCAACCACACACATCCGTTCTGTCATAGGGTGATTGTCATTTAATATCACACGTACTCCAGTAGGGGAGCAGCGGATCGTAGCTCTGAAGTGCTTGAGCATATCAAGACCCATAATGTTGTCAGGCGTGTTCGGGGCAAGCAAAAACGGACAAGGTGCAGAAAGTTGTTCAACACGAAATGCAAGGGGTCGGGATAGAGGGCTTCGAGAGAGTGTACCATCAAACCCTACCGATGTAACCATTAAGCCAGATGGGGGAGCCCTCGGAACCAATTGTTTGGACAGCGCACTGCGAGTAGCTCCTGTATCAACTAGGAACCGATCAGTAGAACCCAGAACATTTGCTGAAACATAAGGACCCCTCTGATCAACTGGCACTTCAACTGATTCCAACCCCCACCCAACGCAATCCTATGCATGCTGCGAATCATGGTACCCAGGGCGGTCATTCCCAGACATTTGATACTGATTTTGCCGATCAAACACATTAGGTCTATCACGTTGCTGCACGGTAGGCTCAAAGCGAGCACGATCATTGGAATTCCCTCTAAAATTCGAAATCCCCCTCTACCTCTCGGTGGTCCCTGACCACGTCCCTGACGAGGTACATATAATACTGGACAATCCCTGGCCCAATGACCCAACTGTTTGCAATACGCACATTGATTTCTATTAACATCCGTCCGACCCGAAGGGGGACCATAAAATCCTCCTCTGCCTCTCTCAACACCCCGACGAGGCGGACCATACACTTGTGCTAACATCACCTTAGTTTTCAAATCTTTCGATTTCTTCTCCTCATGCCCCTTCGCTTCTTGTTCCTGACGCTCATAATACTGAGCCATAGTCAGGAGGGATGCCGGAGACGAGGTGGACCAAGAACTTTCACTCGCTTTTAAACGAGCTGCTATTCCCGGTAATAAATTCGCCACATATTTATCAACAAAAAGATGTCGACCCGTATCATCCGTAAGTGACTGACCACTGAAATCATGAAATGTTTCCTCAAAACGCATAAAGAAGTCTGAAACTGATTCATCAACCTTCTGTTTACACGAGGCTAAGATATTCCAGTCAATCTTTTTAGGGGAATAATCGTTTTCAACTTAGTCAAGATAGCAGCAGGAAGATCTAAAATAAGCTGGGGCGGTTTTTGCGCGGGCTTTCTCTCCCTATCCTCATCCTCAATCTCAGACCATTTGGCCTTAAAAACGGCTTGATCATCCACCTTCCGCACAGATCGCCACATATCCGGTGGTAAAATGAGCCCAAAAAACAAATCTATATCTGCTAAAGTCATAGTACAAGAATTCAAAGCCCCTTCGACCTCTTCATAAAAGGCCGCTGGATTCTTGCGGGGGTCAGGCAATGCATTCTTTAATGCCATAACATCAGTCCTATGCCAGGGAGTATAAACCCAATTATACACAAAATATCCCCTAGCATCAGGGGAAGACATGTCTGAACTAGTACCCGCTCCTTTAGGAGGAACATACAAAGGTGCCGCCTCTCGCATCGGTTTAGCATGCACTAGTTCGCTCTTATCTGAATGGGAGGTAGACGATTGTTTTCCGCCGACATGTGGATTCGATTGCTCCTCCTCCCCTGTCTTTTGGCGCACTCTCTCTTTAAGTTCAAACATCGCGTCCCGCAATGCAAACAGCCGTCGGACCGCATCGGGTACCTTAGAGGGAGAAAAAACACTGTTACGTAATGCTTTAGAATCTAATACTATATCATCAGGCTCAAAAACATCAGAATATTTCCGAAAGGCAGTAACCACTTCATCAGAAAAAGTTTCAACAAAATATACCTTTTCCCTATTCTGCCAACTGTCCAAAGATGCCAATAATTGAGTAAGAGATAGCTTGCCCTTAAGCGCACGAAAATAAATTTTCCGAAGCTCACCCATACGATCAGCTGATAACATGGACCGCGTGTCTACCTTATCCGAAACCGATCCAGAAGCCTGTGACCCCGGGGCAGACGCGCCAACATAAGGGGGCGGAGAGCGATCTAATAAATGAAAATCATCTTCAAGATTAGTAAGGACAGGATAAAGTGGCTGGCAGACAGCATATTGACCCGATACTTGCAACCTAAGCTCTTTCTCTTGTCTCTCCGCCAGTTCTCTTTCCTCCCGACACTTCGCTTCCTGCGCTCTCACATGATCATTTTTCCGTTGCTCTTTATCAATCAGCGCTTTCTCACGTTTCTCCCGCTCACGCACTTCCTTCACCCATAACCGTACACATTCAAACATGTCTTGACGAGCACGCCGTTTACACATACACTGTTCCACATACTCAATCTTACGCATATCAAACGATCCATACAAAGGCCATCGTAACTCAGGATCCTTATTGGTGTATTTCCTCCACACTGTGCTGTACATTATAGAGGAAAGACCATGCTTCATGTACATATCCCTATTAGGAGTCCCCTCTGGGGAGGCTGGAGCAGATTCCTCGAGTTTTAACTGGTTTCCAAAGCAGCAGCACCACTTACGGAGTGCGCTAAAAGCAGGCATGCTCAAAAATAATGCAAAATATGCAGTATTATCAAAAATGGCACTTAAACGTTGCGCTGTTCAAATTTAAACAACTCCGGAGAAATATCTCCACATTACCTGCCTATATGTGTTGCAACGCATATATTCCACAGTAATCAATACAAAATATGACCGGTCATCACAAATCAAACTCAAATAGCCAACCCAGGCTTCAAAACTCGGACCAATCAAGAGTGTCCAGATTCCAACTGCCAAGTTCCAAAATTCGCCCAAACGGCTATCACGCGGCAAACCGACAGAAGAGGTCTCAGTCGAGGACCGGCGCCACCCAGATGGTCAGCTCAGAAGGGAAGGAAGAAACCTTGGGATGCCCGGACTAAAAGACGCCGCTGGCAGTGATCACATCCCCGGCCAAATTCCTCACCTTCGTCACGACCAGTCCTTCGAGCATCCGAGTCGCCGATGAGCCCCACGTGACGAGCGCCAATTGATGAAAACAGGCCCCAGCTAAGCCCGCAAATACAAGGGTTCGCCCTCCTGTAACGAAAGCTAGAAGGAAGTTGGCACGGAAACTGCAAATACAAAAACAGTGTTTATTAACCCTTAAGGGTGGTCCTACAACCTACACAACACTCTTCAGTATTGTATAGAGCAGCACAAAGAACTTGCGTACACGGTCCCCTTTTATACACAACAGAGGGGCTCATAAGTGGGTGGATACAACATAGAGCAAAATTCATTACCATTTATGGACATTTTCGATACAGGATCAATATATGGGCGGAGTTAACAATTTCCTGAGCCCGCAAAAACACGGTCAAACAAGGACTAACTAATAACAGATGCGGTCAAGTCTGGGCATGTGCCAGACGGACAAAGGAGCTATTTATAGACTGTTCCTAGACAGATTACAAAAGCAACTAGCGAAAAGGTAGGACTCTTCTCGTGCAAAGCACGTGGAGACATGACAATACAAAATGGAGTCCGGACATTAGTCAACATAAGACAAGAAACACATTTTGACTGTAGAGAATTCATGTCTTCAGTGAATGCTTAATCATATCGCTGTTTAATTTTCAACAACAGGGGCACTTTTAGAATGTAATTTGATTAAAGCTTTTAATGAAAAGAAATTATCGAGGATCCCTTGTTCAAAGCGGTCCAATCTTTCTGCTAAAACTTTAATCCTCTCGAGGACTGGCAATATAAGGGACTTCATAATCTGCTCAATATGGGCAAGAGAGAGGATTTCATTTGCAGAGCTTGGAGAATGCCAGATTAAGCCAAGAATGTAAGGAATGCACTTAACTGACGGGCAGTCAAGAAAGAGGAAGCGGAAGGGACGTCATGATATTATATACGATGGACTGTGATATGATTGGACTATAGTTGCCTTGGAGACTACCCCCCAAATGGTTTATGGGTTGTGTAGTCTTTTGTTTAATGATTGTTGTGTTATGTTTTCTTTGAACTGCTATTCAAATAAAGTGAGGAAAGATATGCATAATCCTCGCCTCCGTCCTGCCATAGAATTCATTAAACTTTATTCGATCTGATTTAGAAACATAGATCATAAAAGTGTACATAAAAACAGTAAATCCTCTTTCTTAATACAATACAGTGAGAATTAATTAAAACCAGTAGGTAAAAACAGGTGTTACAAAGTCCGGCTCAGAGCAACTTCAGGTTAACAGAATCGTAAAGTTCAATGTTTCACAAGATCAGTCTCATGTACTTCATGCAAAATACGCAATAAGGGGTCCAAGTAAGATGTAACGCTCCAATACCTGACCAGTCTGCACTATATAAAACTGCAGAAAAACTAAAAATAAAAAGTGATTTGCACACTTCTGTCATTGGGCTATATGTGGGCTACATCTGGGTGACATTTGTGCTACATTTGGGCTCTTTTGTCTCTGGTGGCCATCTTGGGAGACTTATTTGTTATGAAGTTTCCTAATTTCCTCATTTACTGCAGTCTCCTCAGAAGGAAATGCTTTCAGTTTTTTACTTTGATTCCATCAAGAAGGCATTCAGATGTGTCACACATTTACCATACTTTCAGAATGTTAGCACTCTAGATGTTCATTCGATCACTGTAGTAAAGCTACTGCTCAGTAGGGAGTTAACTGGAAGTATACTAACGGTATTGAAAGTGATTGTTTCAGTCTGCATGTCAGAATTTTCTAATGAAATAGAAGAGGATTTCAGATCTCACTTAAAACATGCCCTAAATTTTCTTTCTGCAGCACTATCCATAATTTCTATGGCAAAATGAACCCCCTCATTTTGTTCCTTTTTAAATTAAATAATTTAAGTGTTACCAGTCTATTTTAATCAAGATGGCTTCAGGTGTGCCATAATGTTTTCATAAGTAAGACTGTTAGCTCTCTAGTTGTTCTTTAGACCACTCTGGGAAGCTGCAGTAAAACACAAAGGCATCAACTGACAGGCTGCTCCTGTTGAAATATAACGAGAAGATATTTGAGTTCTCACTTAAAACATGTCCTAATTTTTCTATCTACAGCCCTAACCATAATTTCTATGGCAAAATGAACACCCTCATTTTGTTCCTTTTTAAATAAATGTTTTAAGAGTTACCAGATTATTCCAATCAAGATGGCTTCAGGTGTGCCATGATTTTGTCATAAGTAAGACTGTTAGCTCTCTAGTTGTTCTTTAGAACACTCTGGGAAGCTGCAGAAGAACACAAAGGTATCAACTGACAGGCTGCTCCTGTTGAAATATAACAGGAAGACATTTGAGATCACACTTGAAACATGTCCTAATTTTTCTTTCCACAGCACTTACCTATTTCTATGACAAAATGAACCCCAACATTTTGTTCCTTTTTGATGTCATCAGTGATGTCATTTGAGATGTCATCAGTGATGTCACTGACCATGTCATGAGTGATGTAATATGTGACGTCATCAGCAGTGCATTGCAGGGGCGTGAGTTATAGTTAGCTCAACTAAATATAACGGACTAATTTCTCTGGTTTTGTAGGAGTGAAATGTCCAACTAACTATAACGTCCATGAAACTTGTGTTTTTTTTTAGTGAATTTCTAAGGTTTTTTAAATGTTAATTTCTAACTATAGCGTCCCTGAAGCTATGGTTTTTTCAGTGAATTTCTGAGGTTTTTTAAATGCTAATTACTAAATATAACATCCCGGAAACCTATGTTTTTTTTAAGTGAATTTCTAAGGTTTTTTAAATGCTAATTACTAACTATAACGTCCCTGAAACCTATGTTTTTTCAGTGAATTACTAAGGGTCTCCAAATGCTAATTTCCAACTATGCCTACATAGGTAGGACATGTAGAGAAAGAGGAAGAAAGGTGCAAAAAAGAAGCAAGAGAACTGTAGAAAGATGCAAGAGACGTACAGAAAGAGGCAAGTGAGGTGCACTAAGAGGCAGGAGAACTGCAGAAAGAGGCAAGAGAGGTGCAGAAAGAGGGAAGAGGGATACAGAAAAGGCAAGAGAAGTACAGAAAGAAGCAAGAGAGGTACAGAAAGAAGCAACAGAGGTGCTGACAGAGGCACGAAGGGTGCATAAAGAGGCAAGAGAAGTCCAGAAAGAAGCAAGAGAGGTGCAGAAAGAAGCAACAGAGGTGCTGCCAGAGGCACGAAGGCGGCAGAAATAGGCAAGAGAAGTGCAGAAAGAAGCAACAGAGGTTCAGAAAGAGTTAAGAGAGGCACAGAAACAGGCAGGAAATGTGCAGAAAGAGGGAACAGGGGTGCAGAAAGAGGCAAGAGAAATACTGAAAGAAGCAAGAGAGGTGCAGAAAGAAGCAACAGAGGTGCTGCCAGAGGCACGAAGGCGGCAGAAATAGGCAAGAGAAGTGCAGAAAGAAGCAACAGAGGTACAGAAAGAGGCAAGAGAGGCACAGAAACAGGCAGGAAATGTGCAGAAAGAGGGAACAGGGGTGCAGAAAGAGGCAAGAGAGGTGTAAAAAGAGGGAAGAGGGATACAGAAAAGGCAAGAGAAGTACAGAAAGAAGCAAGAGAGGTACAGAAAGAAGCAACAGAGGTGCTGACAGAGGCACGAAGGGTGCATAAAGAGGCAAGAGAAGTCCAGAAAGAAGCAACAGAGGTACAGAAAGAGGCAATAGAGATGCAGAAACAGACAGGAAAGGTTCAGAAAGAAGGAAAGGGGGTGCAAAAAGAGGCAAGAGAGGTGTAGAAAGAGGGAAGAGGGGTACAGAAAGAGGCAAGAGGGGTGGAGAAAAAAGCAAGTGAGGTGCAGAAAGAGGAAACAGAGGTGCAGAAACAGGAAAGAGAAGTGCAGAAAGAGGCAAGAGAATTCCTGATAGAAGCAAACAGAGGTGTAGAAAGAAGCAAGAGAAGTGCAGAAAGAGGCAAGTGAGGTATAAAAAGAGACAAGAGAGGTGCACAAAATGGAAAGAAACTGCAGAATGAGGCAAGAGAGTTGCAGAAACAGGCAAAAGAGGTGCAGAAAGAGGGAACAGGGGTGCAGACAGAGGCAAGAGAAGTGCAGAAAAAGGGAAGAAGGATGCAGAAAGAGGCAAGAGGGGTACAGAAATGTGCAAGAGAGGTGCAGAAAGACAGAACAGTGGTGCAGAAAGAGGCAAGAGTGTGCAGAAAGAGGTAAGAAAGGTGTAGAAAGAGGCAAGAGAGTTGCACAATGAGGGATGAAGTGTGCAGAAATAGGCAAGAGGCGTGCAGAAAGAAGCAAGAGAGGTGCAGAAAAAGCAAGCAAAGTGCAGAAAGAAGCAACAGAGGTGCAGAAAGAGGCAAGAGTGGTGTAGAAAGAGGCAAAAGAGGTGCAGAAAGAGGCAAGAGAATTACAGAAACAGGCAAAATAGGTGCAGAAAGAGGGAACAGGGTTGCAGATAGATGCAAGAGAGGTGCATAAAGATGGAAGAGGGGTGCAGAAAGAGGCAAGAGGGGTGCAGAAATGTGCAGGAGAGGTGCAGAAAGAAAAGAAAGAATCAACAGTGGTGCAGAAAGAGGCATGAGGGGTGCAGGAAGAGGCAAGAGAAATGCAGCAAGAAGCAAGAGGTGCAGAAAGAGGAAAGGAAGGTACTGAAAGAGGGAAGAAGGGTGAAGAAAGTGGCACGAGTGGTGCAGAAAGAAGCAAGTGAGGTACAGAAAAAGGCAAGAGTAGTATGGAAAGAGGCAAAAGAGGTGCAGAAAGAGGCAAGAGAATTGCAGAAACAGGCAAAATAGGTGCAGAAAGAGGGAAGAGGGTTGCAGATAGAGGCAAGAGAGTTGCAGAAAGAGGGAAGAGGGAAGAGGGGTGCAGAAAGAGAGAACAGGGGTACAGACAGAGGCAAGAGAGGTGCATAAAGAGGGAAAAGGGATGCAGAAAGAGGGAAGAGGGGGCAGACCTTTGTGAGAGAGGTGCAGAAAGAAGCCAGAGTAGTGCAGAAAGAACCAACAGATGTGCAGAAAGAGGCAAGAAGGGTGCAGAAAGAGTAAAGAAAAGTACAGAAAGAAGCAAAGGAGGTACAGAAAGAGGGAAGAGGGAGCAGAAAGAGGCAAGAGAACTGCAGAAAAAGGCAAAAAAGGTGCAGAAAGAGGCAAGACAGGTACAGGAAAAGGGAAGAAGGGTGCAGATAGAAGCAAGAGGGGTGCAGAAAGAGGTAAGAAGCATGCAGAAAGAGGCAAGAGGGGTGCATAAAGAGGCAAGAGAGATGCACAAAGAGGGAAGAAGGGTGCAGAAACAGGCAGGAAAGGTTCAGAAAGAAGGAAAAGGGGCACAAAAAGAGGCAAGAGAGGTGTAGAAAGAGGGAAGAGGGGTACAGAAAGATGCAAGAGGAGTGGAGAAAAAAGAAAGTGAGGTGCAGAAAGAGGAAACAGAGGTGCAGAAACAGGAAAGAGAAGTGCAGAAAGGGGCAAGAGAATTCCTGATAGAAGCAAACAGAGGTGTAGAAAGAAGCAAGAGAAGTGCAGAAAGAGGCAAGTGAGGTATAGAAAGAGGCAAGAGAGGTGCACAAAATGGCAAGAAACTGCAGAATGAGGCAAGAGAGTTGCAGAAACAGGCAAAAGAGGTGCAGAAAGAGGGAACAGGGGTGCAGACAGAGGCAAGAGAAGTACAGAAAAAGGGAAGAAGGATGCAGAAAGAGGCAAGAGCGGTACAGAAATGTGCAAGAGAGGTGCAGAAAGACAGAACAGTGGTGCAGAAAGAGGCAAGAATGTACAGAAAGAGGTAAGAGAGGTGTAGAAAGAGGCAAGAGAGTTGCACAATGAGGGTTTAAGTGTGCAGAAATAGGCAAGAGGCGTGCAGAAAGAAGTGCAGAAAAAAGCAAGCGAAGTGCAGAAAGAAGCAACAGAGGTGCAGAAAGAGGCAAGAGTGGTGTAGAAAGAGGCAAAAGAGGTGCAGAAATAGGCAAGAGAATTGCAGAAACAGGCAAAATAGGTGCAGAAAGAGGGAACAGGGTTGCAGATAGAGGCAAGAGAGGTGCATAAAGACGAAAGAGGGGTGCAGAAAGAGGCAAGAGGGGTGCAGAAATTTGCAGGAGAGGTGCAGAAAGAAAAGAAAGAATCAACAGTGGTGCAGAAAGAGGCATGAGGGGTGCAGAAAGAGGGAAGAAGGGTGAAGAAAGTGGAACGAGTAGTGCAGAAAGAAGCAAGTGAGGTACAGAAAGAAGCACGAGTAGTCCAGAAAGAGGCAAAAGAGGTGCAGAAAGAGGCAAGAGAATTACAGAAACAGGCAAAATAGGTGCCGAAAGAGGGAACAGGGTTGCAGATAGAGGCAAGAGAGTTGCGGGAAGAGGGGTGCAGAAAGAGAGAACAGGGGTGCAGACAGAGGCAAGAGAGGTGCATAAAGAGGGAAAAGGGATGCAGAAAGAGGGAAGAGGGGGCAGAAAGAGGAAAGAAAAGGACAGAAAGAAGCAAAGGAGGTACAGAAAGAGGGAAGAGGGAGCAGAAAGAGGCAAGAGAACTGCAGAAAAAGGCAACAAAGGTTCAGAAAGAGGCAAGACAGGTACAGGAAAAGGGAAGAAGGGCGCAAAAAGAGGCAAGAGAGGTGTAGAAAGAGGGAAGAGGGGTACAGAAAGATGCAAGAGGAGTGGAGAAAAAAGAAAGTGAGGTGCAGAAAGAGGAAACAGAGGTGCAGAAACAGGAAAGAGAAGTGCAGAAAGAGGCAAGAGAATTCCTGATAGAAGCAAACAGAGGTGTAGAAAGAAGCAAGAGAAGTGCATAAAGAGGCAAGTGAGGTATAGAAAGAGGCAAGAGAGGTGCACAAAATGGCAAGAAACTGCAGAATGAGGCAAGAGAGTTGCAGAAACAGGCAAAAGAGGTGCAGAAAGAGAGAACAGGGGTGCAGACAGAGGCAAGAGAAGTACAGAAAAAGGGAAGTAGGATGCAGAAAGAGGCAAGAGGGGTACAGAAATGTGCAAGAGAGGTGCAGAAAGACAGAACAGTGGTGCAGAAAGAGGCAAGAGTGTACAGAAAGAGGTAAGAGAGGTGTAGAAAGAGGCAAGAGAGTTGCACAATGAGGGTTTAAGTGTGCAGAAATAGGCAAGAGGCGTGCAGAAAGAAGTGCAGAAAAAAGCAAGCAAAGTGCAGAAAGAAGCAACAGAGGTGCAGAAAGAGGCAAGAGTGGTGTAGAAAGAGGCAAAAGAGGTGCAGAAAGAGGCAAGAGAATTGCAGAAACAGGCAAAATAGGTGCAGAAAGAGGGAACAGGGTTGCAGATAGAGGCAAGAGAGGTGCATAAAGATGGAAGAGGGGTGCAGAAAGAGGCAAGAGGGGTGCAGAAATGTGCAGGAGAGGTGCAGAAATAAAAGAAAGAATCAACAGTGGTGCAGAAAGAGGCATGAGGGGTGCAGGAAGAGGCAAGAGAAATGCAGCAAGAAGCAAGAGGTGCAGAAAGAGGAAAGGAAGGTACGGAAAGAGGGAAGAAGGGTGAAGAAAGTGGCACGAGTGGTGCAGAAAGAAGCAAGTGAGGTACAGAAAAAGGCAAGAGTAGTATGGAAAGAGGCAAAAGAGGTGCAGAAAGAGGCAAGAGAATTGCAGAAACAGGCAAAATAGGTGCAGAAAGAGGGAAGAGGGTTGCAGATAGAGGCAAGAGAGTTGCAGAAAGAGGGAAGAGGGGTGCAGAAAGAGAGAACAGGGGTACAGACAGAGGCAAGAGAGGTACATAAAGAGGGAAAAGGGATGCAGAAAGAGGGAAGAGGGGGCAGACCTTTGTAAGAGAGGTGCAGAAAGAAGCCAGAGTAGTGCAGAAAGAACCAACAGATGTGCAGAAAGAGGCAAGAAGGGTGCAGAAAGAGTAAAGAAAAGTACAGAAAGAAGCAAAGGAGGTACAGAAAGAGGGAAGAGGGAGCAGAAAGAGGCAAGAGAACTGCAGAAAAAGGCAACAAAGGTGCAGAAAGAGGCAAGACAGGTACAGGAAAAGGGAAGAAGGGTGCAGATAGAAGTAAGAGGGGTGCAGAAAGAGGTAAGAGGCATGCAGAAAGAGGCAAGAGGGGTGCATAAAGAGTCAAGAGAGATGCACAAAGAGGGAAGAAGGGTGCAGAAACAGGCAGGAAAGGTTCAGAAAGAAGGAAAAGGGGCACAAAAAGAGGCAAGAGAGGTGTAGAAAGAGGGAAGAGGGGTACAGAAAGATGCAAGAGGAGTGGAGAAAAAAGAAAGTGAGGTGCAGAAAGAGGAAACAGAGGTGCAGAAACAGGAAAGAGAAGTGCAGAAAGAGGCAAGAGAATTCCTGATAGAAGCAAACAGAGGTGTAGAAAGAAGCAAGAGAAGTGCAGAAAGAGGCAAGTGAGGTATAGAAAGAGGCAAGAGAGGTGCACAAAATGGCAAGAAACTGCAGAATGAGGCAAGAGAGTTGCAGAAACAGGCAAAAGAGGTGCAGAAAGAGGGAACAGGGGTGCAGGCAGAGGCAAGAGAAGTACAGAAAAAGGGAAGAAGGATGCAGAAAGAGGCAAGAGGGGTACAGAAATGTGCAAGAGAGGTGCAGAAAGACAGAACAGTGGTGCAGAAAGAGGCAAGAGTGTACAGAAAGAGGTAAGAGAGGTGTAGAAAGAGGCAAGAGAGTTGCACAATGAGGGTTTAAGTGTGCAGAAATAGGCAAGAGGCGTGCAGAAAGAAGTGCAGAAAAAAGCAAGCGAAGTGCAGAAAGAAGCAACAGAGGTGCAGAAAGAGGCAAGAGTGGTGTAGAAAGAGGCAAAAGAGGTGCAGAAAGAGGCAAGAGAATTGCAGAAACAGGCAAAATAGGTGCAGAATTGTCAGAATTTTCTAATGAAATAGAAGAGGATTTCAGATCTCACTTAAAACATGCCCTAAATTTTCTTTCTGCAGCACTATCCATAATTTCTATGGCAAAATGAACCCCCTCATTTTGTTCCTTTTTAAATTAAATAATTTAAGTGTTACCAGTCTATTTTAATCAAGATGGCTTCAGGTGTGCCATAATGTTTTCATAAGTAAGACTGTTAGCTCTCTAGTTGTTCTTTAGACCACTCTGGGAAGCTGCAGTAAAACACAAAGGCATCAACTGACAGGCTGCTCCTGTTGAAATATAACGGGAAGATATTTGAGTTCTCACTTAAAACATGTCCTAAGTTTTTCTATCTACAGCCCTAACCATAATTTCTATGGCAAAATGAACACCCTCATTTTGTTCCTTTTTAAATAAATGTTTTAAGAGTTACAAGATTATTCCAATCAAGATGGCTTCAGGTGTGCCATGATTTTGTCATAAGTAAGACTGTTAGCTCTCTAGTTGTTCTTTAGAACACTCTGGGAAGCTGCAGAAGAACACAAAGGTATCAACTGACAGGCTGCTCCTGTTGAAATATAACAGGAAGACATTTGAGATCACACTTGAAACATGTCCTAATTTTTCTTTCCACAGCACTTACCTATTTCTATGACAAAATGAACCCCAACATTTTGTTCCTTTTTGATGTCATCAGTGATGTCATTTGAGATGTCATCAGTGATGTCACTGACCATGTCATGAGTGATGTAATATGTGACGTCATCAGCAGTGCATTGCAGGGGCGTGAGTTATAGTTAGCTCAACTAAATATAACGGACTAATTTCTCTGGTTTTGTAGGAGTGAAATGTCCAACTAACTATAACGTCCATGAAACTTGTGTTTTTTTTTAGTGAATTTCTAAGGTTTTTTAAATGTTAATTTCTAACTATAGCGTCCCTGAAGCTATGGTTTTTTCAGTGAATTTCTGAGGTTTTTTAAATGCTAATTACTAAATATAACATCCCGGAAACCTATGTTTTTTTTAAGTGAATTTCTAAGGTTTTTTAAATGCTAATTACTAACTATAACGTCCCTGAAACCTATGTTTTTTCAGTGAATTACTAAGGGTCTCCAAATGCTAATTTCCAACTATGCCTACATAGGTAGGACATGTAGAGAAAGAGGAAGAAAGGTGCAAAAAAGAAGCAAGAGAACTGTAGAAAGATGCAAGAGACGTACAGAAAGAGGCAAGTGAGGTGCACTAAGAGGCAGGAGAACTGCAGAAAGAGGCAAGAGAGGTGCAGAAAGAGGGAAGAGGGATACAGAAAAGGCAAGAGAAGTACAGAAAGAAGCAAGAGAGGTACAGAAAGAAGCAACAGAGGTGCTGACAGAGGCACGAAGGGTGCATAAAGAGGCAAGAGAAGTCCAGAAAGAAGCAAGAGAGGTGCAGAAAGAAGCAACAGAGGTGCTGCCAGAGGCACGAAGGCGGCAGAAATAGGCAAGAGAAGTGCAGAAAGAAGCAACAGAGGTACAGAAAGAGTTAAGAGAGGCACAGAAACAGGCAGGAAATGTGCAGAAAGAGGGAACAGGGGTGCAGAAAGAGGCAAGAGAAATACTGAAAGAAGCAAGAGAGGTGCAGAAAGAAGCAACAGAGGTGCTGCCAGAGGCACGAAGGCGGCAGAAATAGGCAAGAGAAGTGCAGAAAGAAGCAACAGAGGTACAGAAAGAGGCAAGAGAGGCACAGAAACAGGCAGGAAATGTGCAGAAAGAGGGAACAGGGGTGCAGAAAGAGGCAAGAGAGGTGTAAAAAGAGGGAAGAGGGATACAGAAAAGGCAAGAGAAGTACAGAAAGAAGCAAGAGAGGTACAGAAAGAAGCAACAGAGGTGCTGACAGAGGCACGAAGGGTGCATAAAGAGACAAGAGAAGTCCAGAAAGAAGCAACAGAGGTACAGAAAGAGGCAATAGAGATGCAGAAACAGACAGGAAAGGTTCAGAAAGAAGGAAAGGGGGTGCAAAAAGAGGCAAGAGAGGTGTAGAAAGAGGGAAGAGGGGTACAGAAAGAGGCAAGAGGGGTGGAGAAAAAAGCAAGTGAGGTGCAGAAAGAGGAAACAGAGGTGCAGCAACAGGAAAGAGAAGTGCAGAAAGAGGCAAGAGAATTCCTGATAGAAGCAAACAGAGGTGTAGAAAGAAGCAAGAGAAGTGCAGAAAGAGGCAAGTGAGGTATAAAAAGAGACAAGAGAGGTGCACAAAATGGAAAGAAACTGCAGAATGAGGCAATAGAGTTGCAGAAACAGGCAAAAGAGGTGCAGAAAGAGGGAACAGGGGTGCAGACAGAGGCAAGAGAAGTGCAGAAAAAGGGAAGAAGGATGCAGAAAGAGGCAAGAGGGGTACAGAAATGTGCAAGAGAGGTGCAGAAAGACAGAACAGTGGTGCAGAAAGAGGCAAGAGTGTGCAGAAAGAGGTAAGAAAGGTGTAGAAAGAGGCAAGAGAGTTGCACAATGAGGGATGAAGTGTGCAGAAATAGGCAAGAGGCGTGCAGAAAGAAGCAAGAGAGGTGCAGAAAAAGCAAGCAAAGTGCAGAAAGAAGCAACAGAGGTGCAGAAAGAGGCAAGAGTGGTGTAGAAAGAGGCAAAAGAGGTACAGAAAGAGGCAAGAGAATTACAGAAACAGGCAAAATAGGTGCAGAAAGAGGGAACAGGGTTGCAGATAGATGCAAGAGAGGTGCATAAAGATGGAAGAGGGGTGCAGAAAGAGGCAAGAGGGGTGCAGAAATGTGCAGGAGAGGTGCAGAAAGAAAAGAAAGAATCAACAGTGGTGCAGAAAGAGGCATGAGGGGTGCAGGAAGAGGCAAGAGAAATGCAGCAAGAAGCAAGAGGTGCAGAAAGAGGAAAGGAAGGTACTGAAAGAGGGAAGAAGGGTGAAGAAAGTGGCACGAGTGGTGCAGAAAGAAGCAAGTGAGGTACAGAAAAAGGCAAGAGTAGTATGGAAAGAGGCAAAAGAGGTGCAGAAAGAGGCAAGAGAATTGCAGAAACAGGCAAAATAGGTGCAGAAAGAGGGAAGAGGGTTGCAGATAGAGGCAAGAGAGTTGCAGAAAGAGGGAAGAGGGGTGCAGAAAGAGAGAACAGGGGTACAGACAGAGGCAAGAGAGGTGCATAAAGAGGGAAAAGGGATGCAGAAAGAGGGAAGAGGGGGCAGACCTTTGTAAGAGAGGTGCAGAAAGAAGCCAGAGTAGTGCAGAAAGAACCAACAGATGTGCAGAAAGAGGCAAGAAGGGTGCAGAAAGAGTAAAGAAAAGTACAGAAAGAAGCAAAGGAGGTACAGAAAGAGGGAAGAGGGAGCAGAAAGAGGCAAGAGAACTGCAGAAAAAGGCAACAAAGGTGCAGAAAGAGGCAAGACAGGTACAGGAAAAGGGAAGAAGGGTGCAGATAGAAGCAAGAGGGGTGCAGAAAGAGGTAAGAGGCATGCAGAAAGAGGCAAGAGGGGTGCATAAAGAGGCAAGAGAGATGCACAAAGAGGGAAGAAGGGTGCAGAAACAGGCAGGAAAGGTTCAGAAAGAAGGAAAAGGGGCACAAAAAGAGGCAAGAGAGGTGTAGAAGGAGGGAAGAGGGGTACAGAAAGATGCAAGAGGAGTGGAGAAAAAAGAAAGTGAGGTGCAGAAAGAGGAAACAGAGGTGCAGAAACAGGAAAGAGAAGTGCAGAAAGAGGCAAGAGAATTCCTGATAGAAGCAAACAGAGGTGTAGAAAGAAGCAAGAGAAGTGCATAAAGAGGCAAGTGAGGTATAGAAAGAGGCAAGAGAGGTGCACAAAATGGCAAGAAACTGCAGAATGAGGCAAGAGAGTTGCAGAAACAGGCAAAAGAGGTGCAGAAAGAGGGAACAGGGGTGCAGACAGAGGCAAGAGAAGTACAGAAAAAGGGAAGAAGGATGCAGAAAGAGGCAAGAGGGGTACAGAAATGTGCAAGAGAGGTGCAGAAAGACAGAACAGTGGTGCAGAAAGAGGCAAGAGTGTACAGAAAGAGGTAAGAGAGGTGTAGAAAGAGGCAAGAGAGTTGCACAATGAGGGTTTAAGTGTGCAGAAATAGGCAAGAGGCGTGCAGAAAGAAGTGCAGAAAAAAGCAAGCGAAGTGCAGAAAGAAGCAACAGAGGTGCAGAAAGAGGCAAGAGTGGTGCAGAAACAGGCAAAATAGGTGCAGAAAGAGGGAACAGGGTTGCAGATAGAGGCAAGAGAGGTGCATAAAGACGAAAGAGGGGTGCAGAAAGAGGCAAGAGGGGTGCAGAAATTTGCAGGAGAGGTGCAGAAAGAAAAGAAAGAATCAACAGTGGTGCAGAAAGAGGCATGAGGGGTGCAGAAAGAGGGAAGAAGGGTGAAGAAAGTGGAACGAGTAGTGCAGAAAGAAGCAAGTGAGGTACAGAAAGAAGCACGAGTAGTCCAGAAAGAGGCAAAAGAGGTGCAGAAAGAGGCAAGAGAATTACAGAAACAGGCAAAATAGGTGCCGAAAGAGGGAACAGGGTTGCAGATAGAGGCAAGAGAGTTGCGGGAAGAGGGGTGCAGAAAGAGAGAACAGGGGTGCAGACAGAGGCAAGAGAGGTGCATAAAGAGGGAAAAGGGATGCAGAAAGAGGGAAGAGGGGGCAGAAAGAGGAAAGAAAAGGACAGAAAGAAGCAAAGGAGGTACAGAAAGAGGGAAGAGGGAGCAGAAAGAGGCAAGAGAACTGCAGAAAAAGGCAACAAAGGTTCAGAAAGAGGCAAGACAGGTACAGGAAAAGGGAAGAAGGGCGCAAAAAGAGGCAAGAGAGGTGTAGAAAGAGGGAAGAGGGGTACAGAAAGATGCAAGAGGAGTGGAGAAAAAAGAAAGTGAGGTGCAGAAAGAGGAAACAGAGGTGCAGAAACAGGAAAGAGAAGTGCATAAAGAGGCAAGAGAATTCCTGATAGAAGCAAACAGAGATGTAGAAAGAAGCAAGAGAAGTGCATAAAGAGGCAAGTGAGGTATAGAAAGAGGCAAGAGAGGTGCACAAAATGGCAAGAAACTGCAGAATGAGGCAAGAGAGTTGCAGAAACAGGCAAAAGAGGTGCAGAAAGAGGGAACAGGGGTGCAGACAGAGGCAAGAGAAGTACAGAAAAAGGGAAGAAGGATGCAGAAAGAGGCAAGAGGGGTACAGAAATGTGCAAGAGAGGTGCAGAAAGACAGAACAGTGGTGCAGAAAGAGGCAAGAGTGTACAGAAAGAGGTAAGAGAGGTGTAGAAAGAGGCAAGAGAGTTGCACAATGAGGGTTTAAGTGTGCAGAAATAGGCAAGAGGCGTGCAGAAAGAAGTGCAGAAAAAAGCAAGCGAAGTGCAGAAAGAAGCAACAGAGGTGCAGAAAGAGGCAAGAGTGGTGTAGAAAGAGGCAAAAGAGGTGCAGAAAGAGGCAAGAGAATTGCAGAAACAGGCAAAATAGGTGCAGAAAGAGGGAACAGGGTTGCAGATAGAGGCAAGAGAGGTGCATAAAGACGAAAGAGGGGTGCAGAAAGAGGCAAGAGGGGTGCAGAAATTTGCAGGAGAGGTGCAGAAAGAAAAGAAAGAATCAACAGTGGTGCAGAAAGAGGCATGAGGGGTGCAGAAAGAGGGAAGAAGGGTGAAGAAAGTGGAACGAGTAGTGCAGAAAGAAGCAAGTGAGGTACAGAAAGAAGCACGAGTAGTCCAGAAAGAGGCAAAAGAGGTGCAGAAAGAGGCAAGAGAATTACAGAAACAGGCAAAATAGGTGCCGAAAGAGGGAACAGGGTTGCAGATAGAGGCAAGAGAGTTGCGGGAAGAGGGTTGCAGAAAGAGAGAACAGGGGTGCAGACAGAGGCAAGAGAGGTGCATAAAGAGGGAAAAGGGATGCAGAAAGAGGGAAGAGGGGGCAGAAAGAGGAAAGAAAAGGACAGAAAGAAGCAAAGGAGGTACAGAAAGAGGGAAGAGGGAGCAGAAAGAGGCAAGAGAACTGCAGAAAAAGGCAACAAAGGTTCAGAAAGAGGCAAGACAGGTACAGGAAAAGGGAAGAAGGGCGCAAAAAGAGGCAAGAGAGGTGTAGAAAGAGGGAAGAGGGGTACAGAAAGATGCAAGAGGAGTGGAGAAAAAAGAAAGTGAGGTGCAGAAAGAGGAAACAGAGGTGCAGAAGCAGGAAAGAGAAGTGCAGAAAGAGGCAAGAGAATTCCTGATAGAAGCAAACAGAGGTGTAGAAAGAAGCAAGAGAAGTGCATAAAGAGGCAAGTGAGGTATAGAAAGAGGCAAGAGAGGTGCACAAAATGGCAAGAAACTGCAGAATGAGGCAAGAGAGTTGCAGAAACAGTCAACAGAGGTGCAGAAAGAGGGAACAGGGGTGCAGACAGAGGCAAGAGAAGTACAGAAAAAGGGAAGAAGGATGCAGAAAGAGGCAAGAGGGGTACAGAAATGTGCAAGAGAGGTGCAGAAAGACAGAACAGTGGTGCAGAAAGAGGCAAGAGTGTACAGAAAGAGGTAAGAGAGGTGTAGAAAGTGGCAAGAGAGTTGCACAATGAGGGTTTAAGTGTGCAGAAATAGGCAAGAGGCGTGCAGAAAGAAGTGCAGAAAAAAGCAAGCGAAGTGCAGAAAGAAGCAACAGAGGTGCAGAAAGAGGCAAGAGTGGTGTAGAAAGAGGCAAAAGAGGTGCAGAAAGAGGCAAGAGAATTGCAGAAACAGGCAAAATAGGTGCAGAAAGAGGGAACAGGGTTGCAGATAGAGGCAAGAGAGGTGCATAAAGATGGAAGAGGGGTGCAGAAAGAGGCAAGAGGGGTGCAGAAATGTGCAGGAGAGGTGCAGAAAGAAAATAAAGAATCAACAGTGGTGCAGAAAGAGGCATGAGGGGTGCAGGAAGAGGCAAGAGAAATGCAGCAAGAAGCAAGAGGTGCAGAAAGAGGAAAGGAAGGTACTGAAAGAGGGAAGAAGGGTGAAGAAAGTGACACGAGTGGTGCAGAAAGAAGCAAGTGAGGTACAGAAAAAGGCAAGAGTAGTATGGAAAGAGGCAAAAGAGGTGCAGAAAGAGGCAAGAGAATTGCAGAAACAGGCAAAATAGGTGCAGAAAGAGGGAAGAGGGTTGCAGATAGAGGCAAGAGAGTTGCAGAAAGAGGGAAGAGGGGTGCAGAAAGAGAGAACAGGGGTACAGACAGAGGCAGGAGAGGTGCATAAAGAGGGAAAAGGGATGCAGAAAGAGGAAAGAGGGGGCAGACCTTTGTAAGAGAGGTGCAGAAAGAAGCCAGAGTAGTGCAGAAAGAACCAACAGATGTGCAGAAAGAGGCAAGAAGGGTGCAGAAAGAGTAAAGAAAAGTACAGAAAGAAGCAAAGGAGGTACAGAAAGAGGGAAGAGGGAGCAGAAAGAGGCAAGAGAACTGCAGAAAAAGGCAACAAAGGTGCAGAAAGAGGCAAGACAGGTACAGGAAAAGGGAAGAAGGGTGCAGATAGAAGCAAGAGGGGTGCAGAAAGAGGTAAGAGGCATGCAGAAAGAGGCAAGAGGGGTGCATAAAGAGGCAAGAGAGATGCACAAAGAGGGAAGAAGGGTGCAGAAACAGGCAGGAAAGGTTCAGAAAGAAGGAAAAGGGGCACAAAAAGAGGCAAGAGAGGTGTAGAAAGAGGGAAGAGGGGTACAGAAAGATGCAAGAGGAGTGGAGAAAAAAGAAAGTGAGGTGCAGAAAGAGGAAACAGAGGTGCAGAAACAGGAAAGAGAAGTGCAGAAAGAGGCAAGAGAATTCCCGATAGAAGCAAACAGAGGTGTAGAAAGAAGCAAGAGAAGTGCAGAAAGAGGCAAGTGAGGTATAGAAAGAGGCAAGAGAGGTGCACAAAATGGCAAGAAACTGCAGAATGAGGCAAGAGAGTTGCAGAAACAGGCAAAAGAGGTGCAGAAAGAGGGAACAGGGGTGCAGACAGAGGCAAGAGAAGTACAGAAAAAGGGAAGAAGGATGCAGAAAGAGGCAAGAGGGGTACAGAAATGTGCAAGAGAGGTGCAGAAAGACAGAACAGTGGTGCAGAAAGAGGCAAGAGTGTACAGAAAGAGGTAAGAGAGGTGTAGAAAGAGGCAAGAGAGTTGCACAATGAGGGTTTAAGTGTGCAGAAATAGGCAAGAGGCGTGCAGAAAGAAGTGCAGAAAAAAGCAAGCGAAGTGCAGAAAGAAGCAACAGAGGGGCAGAAAGAGGCAAGAGTGGTGTAGAAAGAGGCAAAAGAGGTGCAGAAAGAGGCACGAGAATTGCAGAAACAGGCAAAATAGGTGCAGAAAGAGGGAACAGGGTTGCAGATAGAGGCAAGAGAGGTGCATAAAGACGAAAGAGGGGTGCAGAAAGAGGCAAGAGGGGTGCAGAAATTTGCAGGAGAGGTGCAGAAAGAAAAGAAAGAATCAACAGTGGTGCAGAAAGAGGCATGAGGGGTGCAGAAAGAGGGAAGAAGGGTGAAGAAAGTGGAACGAGTAGTGCAGAAAGAAGCAAGTGAGGTACAGAAAGAAGCACGAGTAGTCCAGAAAGAGGCAAAAGAGGTGCAGAAAGAGGCAAGAGAATTACAGAAACAGGCAAAATAGGTGCCGAAAGAGGGAACAGGGTTGCAGATAGAGGCAAGAGAGTTGCGGGAAGAGGGGTGCAGAAAGAGAGAACAGGGGTGCAGACAGAGGCAAGAGAGGTGCATAAAGAGGGAAAAGGGATGCAGAAAGAGGGAAGAGGGGGCAGAAAGAGGAAAGAAAAGGACAGAAAGAAGCAAAGGAGGTACAGAAAGAGGGAAGAGGGAGCAGAAAGAGGCAAGAGAACTGCAGAAAAAGGCAACAAAGGTTCAGAAAGAGGCAAGACAGGTACAGGAAAAGGGAAGAAGGGCGCAAAAAGAGGCAAGAGAGGTGTAGAAAGAGGGAAGAGGGGTACAGAAAGATGCAAGAGGAGTGGAGAAAAAAGAAAGTGAGGTGCAGAAAGAGGAAACAGAGGTGCAGAAACAGGAAAGAGAAGTGCAGAAAGAGGCAAGAGAATTCCTGATAGAAGCAAACAGAGGTGTAGAAAGAAGCAAGAGAAGTGCATAAAGAGGCAAGTGAGGTATAGAAAGAGGCAAGAGAGGTGCACAAAATGGCAAGAAACTGCAGAATGAGGCAAGAGAGTTGCAGAAACAGGCAAAAGAGGTGCAGAAAGAGGGAACAGGGGTGCAGACAGAGGCAAGAGAAGTACAGAAAAAGGGAAGAAGGATGCAGAAAGAGGCAAGAGGGGTACAGAAATGTGCAAGAGAGGTGCAGAAAGACAGAACAGTGGTGCAGAAAGAGGCAAGAGTGTACAGAAAGAGGTAAGAGAGGTGTAGAAAGAGGAAAGAGAGTTGCACAATGAGGGTTTAAGTGTGCAGAAATAGGCAAGAGGCGTGCAGAAAGAAGTGCAGAAAAAAGCAAGCGAAGTGCAGAAAGAAGCAACGGAGGTGCAGAAAGAGGCAAGAGTGGTGTAGAAAGAGGCAAAAGAGGTGCAGAAAGAGGCAAGAGAATTGCAGAAACAGGCAAAATAGGTGCAGAAAGAGGGAACAGGGTTGCAGATAGAGGCAAGAGAGGTGCATAAAGACGAAAGAGGGGTGCAGAAAGAGGCAAGAGGGGTGCAGAAATTTGCAGGAGAGGTGCAGAAAGAAAAGAAAGAATCAACAGTGGTGCAGAAAGAGGCATGAGGGGTGCAGAAAGAGGGAAGAAGGGTGAAGAAAGTGGAACGAGTAGTGCAGAAAGAAGCAAGTGAGGTACAGAAAGAAGCACGAGTAGTCCAGAAAGAGGCAAAAGAGGTGCAGAAAGAGGCAAGAGAATTACAGAAACAGGCAAAATAGGTGCCGAAAGAGGGAACAGGGTTGCAGATAGAGGCAAGAGAGTTGCGGGAAGAGGGGTGCAGAAAGAGAGAACAGGGGTGCAGACAGAGGCAAGAGAGGTGCATAAAGAGGGAAAAGGGATGCAGAAAGAGGGAAGAGGGGGCAGAAAGAGGAAAGAAAAGGACAGAAAGAAGCAAAGGAGGTACAGAAAGAGGGAAGAGGGAGCAGAAAGAGGGAAGAGGGAGCAGAAAGAGGCAAGAGAACTGCAGAAAAAGGCAACAAAGGTTCAGAAAGAGGCAAGACAGGTACAGGAAAAGGGAAGAAGGGCGCAAAAAGAGGCAAGAGAGGTGTAGAAAGAGGGAAGAGGGGTACAGAAAGATGCAAGAGGAGTGGAGAAAAAAGAAAGTGAGGTGCAGAAAGAGGCAAGAGTGGTGTAGAAAGAGGCAAAAGAGGTGCAGAAAGAGGCAAGAGAATTGCAGAAACAGGCAAAATAGGTGCAGAAAGAGGGAACAGGGTTGCAGATAGAGGCAAGAGAGGTGCATAAAGACGAAAGAGGGGTGCAGAAAGAGGCAAGAGGGGTGCAGAAATTTGCAGGAGAGGTGCAGAAAGAAAAGAAAGAATCAACAGTGGTGCAGAAAGAGGCATGAGGGGTGCAGAAAGAGGGAAGAAGGGTGAAGAAAGTGGAACGAGTAGTGCAGAAAGAAGCAAGTGAGGTACAGAAAGAAGCACGAGTAGTCCAGAAAGAGGCAAAAGAGGTGCAGAAAGAGGCAAGAGAATTACAGAAACAGGCAAAATAGGTGCCGAAAGAGGGAACAGGGTTGCAGATAGAGGCAAGAGAGTTGCGGGAAGAGGGGTGCAGAAAGAGAGAACAGGGGTGTAGACAGAGGCAAGAGAGGTGCATAAAGAGGGAAAAGGGATGCAGAAAGAGGGAAGAGGGGGCAGAAAGAGGAAAGAAAAGGACAGAAAGAAGCAAAGGAGGTACAGAAAGAGGGAAGAGGGAGCAGAAAGAGGCAAGAGAACTGCAGAAAAAGGCAACAAAGGTTCAGAAAGAGGCAAGACAGGTACAGGAAAAGGGAAGAAGGGCGCAAAAAGAGGCAAGAGAGGTGTAGAAAGACGGAAGAGGGGTACAGAAAGATGCAAGAGGAGTGGAGAAAAAAGAAAGTGAGGTGCAGAAAGAGGAAACAGAGGTGCAGAAACAGGAAAGAGAAGTGCAGAAAGAGGCAAGAGAATTCCTGATAGAAGCAAACAGAGGTGTAGAAAGAAGCAAGAGAAGTGCATAAAGAGGCAAGTGAGGTATAGAAAGAGGCAAGAGAGGTGCACAAAATGGCAAGAAACTGCAGAATGAGGCAAGAGAGTTGCAGAAACAGGCAAAAGAGGTGCAGAAAGAGGGAACAGGGGTGCAGACAGAGGCAAGAGAAGTACAGAAAAAGGGAAGAAGGATGCAGAAAGAGGCAAGAGGGGTACAGAAATGTGCAAGAGAGGTGCAGAAAGACAGAACAGTGGTGCAGAAAGAGGCAAGAGTGTACAGAAAGAGGTAAGAGAGGTGTAGAAAGAGGCAAGAGAGTTGCACAATGAGGGTTTAAGTGTGCAGAAATAGGCAAGAGGCGTGCAGAAAGAAGTGCAGATAAAAGCAAGCGAAGTGCAGAAAGAAGCAACAGAGGTGCAGAAAGAGGCAAGAGTGGTGTAGAAAGAGGCAAAAGAGGTGCAGAAAGAGGCAAGAGAATTGCAGAAACAGGCAAAATAGGTGCAGAAAGAGGGAACAGGGTTGCAGATAGAGGCAAGAGAGGTGCATAAAGACGAAAGAGGGGTGCAGAAAGAGGCAAGAGGGGTGCAGAAATTTGCAGGAGAGGTGCAGAAAGAAAAGAAAGAATCAACAGTGGTGCAGAAAGAGGCATGAAGGGTGCAGAAAGAGGGAAGAAGGGTGAAGAAAGTGGAACGAGTAGTGCAGAAAGAAGCAAGTGAGGTACAGAAAGAAGCACGAGTAGTCCAGAAAGAGGCAAAAGAGGTGCAGAAAGAGGCAAGAGAATTACAGAAACAGGCAAAATAGGTGCCGAAAGAGGGAACAGGGTTGCAGATAGAGGCAAGAGAGTTGCGGGAAGAGGGGTGCAGAAAGAGAGAACAGGGGTGCAGACAGAGGCAAGAGAGGTACATAAAGAGGGAAAAGGGATGCAGAAAGAGGGAAGAGGGGGCAGAAAGAGGAAAGAAAAGGACAGAAAGAAGCAAAGGAGGTACAGAAAGAGGGAAGAGGGAGCAGAAAGAGGCAAGAGAACTGCAGAAAAAGGCAACAAAGGTTCAGAAAGAGGCAAGACAGGTACAGGAAAAGGGAAGAAGGGTGCAGATAGAAGCAAGAGGGGTGCAGAAAGAGGTAAGAGGCATGCAGAAAGAGGCAAGAGGGGTGCATAAAGAGGCAAGAGAGATGCTCAAAGAGGGAAGAAGGGTGCAAAAAGAGGCAAGAGGGGTGCAGAAAGAGGAAAGAGGGGTGGAGAAAGAGGCAACAAAGGAGCAGAAGGAAGCAAGAGAACTGAATAAAGAGGTAAGAGAGTTGCAGAAACAGGCAGAAGAGGTACAGAAGGAAGGAACAGGGAAGTAAATGTTCTCCATATATTCGTGTAGAGCCATCAATTTGCTTTGGAGTTCAATTGGGATGAGAGCAAATACCAGACCATCATCTACTGAAAATAATACATGAGAATTAGGGAATGCACCTAAGCCAGGCAGAACTTACCACTCTAGTCAGGGTAAGGGAGTTACATACCCAAGAAATCCCCTGCTCAGTCTTGCCAAGCTTGGTAGCTTGGCATGAGCAGTCAGGCTTATTCCAGAGGCAATGTGTAGAGCATTTGCGCAACAAACACACATACCAGTGTTGCAACAAATGCACCACAAAAGAGACTCCACACAATATTATACAGATATATCTCATGTGTTGTTTAAAACACATAGACCACAATCACATAAACCAAAAATCACTTTGGCAACTAGGCCTTTGTCAACATCACAGTTAGAGCAATAAAGTGAAGACTTGAATGTTGCACGCATCAGAAAAACAATGCCACTGTACATAATATACAGATCCTATAATTGATACTCTTTATCTTGTCATAGCAAGACATAAAAAGGCAAAAATCATAACATCCGGGCATAAAATGCAGGTCATAACATGGTTAAATCATAATTGCTGGGCATCCGAGGATTCCTTCCTGCCTGGCTAGCTGAAGCCAAGAAAACAAATGCTCCCAAAGATAGGTCGCACGCAGGCAGAGGAACACCCTCCCCCCTGCAGACTCCATGGAGAGGAGGGCACAAACAAGACAGCATCTCCTCTGCTGACACAGCATCTTAGCATTTTTTTTGTTGCTTTTCCCACTTTGGGAGTTTGTTGATAAAAAACAGAAACTAATGGCCCTAATGCACTGGGAATTTTCTCCCATTGTCTGCTCGGTTTTATTTTTCCCTGTTCAAGACAGGATTTTTTCTGATGGTCCTGAGCAGAAAAATAATTACTTTGGAATGTATAGTCTAAAGACAGCAGATGGTCTGACCTCTGTTGACCGACTGCACAATAACCTAGGAGCCCGAGGTCAATGGTTTCCACCAGCGCAGCCAGTTGAGAAGCGCCATTGGCAGAAACATGGCAGTTTGGCAGACTCATAATATAGTAGGCAGCTAACAGTTGGGCAGACTCATCAGACTGTGGCCGAGGCGCCCGTTCTGCCAAACTCTAAATAAGTTCAAAGGTTTCTATAGAGCAAAACAACTAAAATAAATCCATGGGTACCACAGACTGAGGTCCGCAGTAGTTTTATAAACGTTTAATAAAAAGCAAACACCTTTAGTTGATGCAGCTTTCTTCTAATCCAATCAAATTCAGTAATCATCAGGGAATGTCATTCATTGTGTTAAGACATCTTAAAGATACTGGTCGCCAGTGTGCTAATGGTCTTGTGAATTTAGTCACCTTAGTGAACAAATGCAGACTGCCTCGATGCACTTGTGGCATCTTGTATTCAGGTGAGGTATTCCATACCTGCAGTGAGCGCTCTCTGCCTGCTTCACATAGATCATTGCTTTATGCAGTAGGTGCCTCCTATGAAGCACACAAAATGGGATTGGGGTTGCTGCTTGCAATAAGTCAAACCACTAGTAATAGCTCAAAGTAGCATTCCAACCCATCGTTCTTTTATTCACCAGGCTACCACAATTTGAGACCAGCCATATGCAAATCAGTCTTGAACCTGCTCCAATGGGAAAAGTCCAGCCCAAACTGCTAAGCCAGGTCCTCCCTGAACCAGAACACAAGGAACCCAGGACCGCATTTGCCCTAGTTATGGGCTCATCAGCCAGGTACAGCTTGGTTCCAGTGACACAGTGAGCATGTGATCCATGTCTGGGCATACCCATGCCACTTAGGGCGGGACATGAAATGCACAAAAGCTGATGGGAGGCTGCTTGCAATAAGTATAACCACTGGCAATAGCTCTGGGTAGCATTCCAACCTATTCTTTGAGTGCCTCCTGCACCTGCTGGTCAGTGAGGTACACATGACAGCTGGCAGTATCTGGTTACATACCTGGTCTCAGGCGCCCAACGCCCATAGGGCTAATAGGGCTCCAGCCCCCGTCGTGTGTCTCACCCCGGGCTGCTATGGCTCAAGGTGCCTGGGCTTGACTTAGCAGTCTGGAGTCTTATCTCCGGCACACCCACGTTTTTTACAGGTCTTTAAAGACTATTTGCATATTTACATACCTTTGGAAACTGGTTACGGAGACTTAGTTTTTTTCTGGTTCCAGTACCCCCTGGGCCCTCACTTTGTCTATCCCATACATTTTTATTTTACATTTGCTGCCACAGTGTGAGAATGCATTTCTTGAAAAGGAATATAAAGTAGGGTTGCCAAAAGAAAAATGCCAGCCATGTGGTGTTTAAAGAGCCTGCAAAAACCTCCTCTTGACACTAAGGGGCCCATTAGCATGGTGGGCGGATGGCCACCGCTTCACTGGCGGTGGCGATCCACCCGCCAAAACACCCGGCTGGATGGCCTTTACCCCCGCCACATAACCATGATGAGGGGTACCGCGGCTGACGGAAAGACCAACCGCCGCTTTTCCACCGGTAGGCAATCGTCACAATTGCCTACCGGGATGAAAAGGCCTGCAATATGATGGTGGTGCCTTGCAGGCACCGCCATTCATATTATGATGTCAGCCTAGGGCAAGTTCGGCACGGGGGTGGACGTGACGAAGGGGCTTTGTGTAAATATTAGCAGGAGACCTGACGAGACGTGTTCCCGGGTATCGCGAATACTGTGGCTGCCTGTGGTGCTGAATAGAAAATGGTATTCCATCTCTAGTGACTGCAAAGTGCCCTATAAGTGCCCTGGTCGCACTCCCCTTGGTTCTGTGTTTGGTGTGAAGGCTGGCACTGAGCTGACACCAGGTTAATAAACCCACCGTCCGGCTGATACTTCAGTCTGACGGGCTGGGGGTCTCCTCCGGGCTGCAGCGTCGAGAACACACAATCCCCCTCATTCACCCACAGTCGAGCCCGGCTAGTGCCTCTTACTGCCCTACCTTACCAAGCGCACCTTCTTCGCTCAGTGAAGGCATTTTCCTCTTTCAGTGTATGCTGGGGAATGCAGCATGCATTGAAAGAGGAAAAAATGAGGAGAAATACAAACAATTCTCCTCGTTGCGCCTTGCTACACCAACTCTAGGATGGCGCAGGATTCACACACATTTCCAGATTTACGATTTCTCATAAATCTGGAGATGTGACTTGTTCTATGGGTGTTGCGTGGGAACACCCACAGCAACACCTATGGGACGCCCCTTCAACGCAAAGTTCTGTGTATGAAGGGGTCGTATTTACAAGAAGAGGAAAAACCACGCAGGGTGGCTTTTCCTCTCCTTTAAAATATGAAGGAGTGCCTGGCGCCATCACTACGGTACAAAAAGTGACGCACTGGTGACGCAGGGTGCTTGTAAATCTGCTCCATAAGTGCTTAGGTATTGGCAGACTGATACAATAAGAACATAGTGCTGGATGGGTGATTGAAGAATTGCATGAGACTGACAGGAGGTATCCTACGCTGCATGGGTACTACTTCAGTATTTAATGGAGTGGACCAATAGTTTGTATCTGCTTAGAGATTTGTAGGGATTATGCACAGAATATTTTATGCATACTTGTGTTGGTGCCTAGGTCATTTTAGAAGAATACCACTAGTAACTGGAATGATGACAGTGCTGCAAACAGAGTGAACACTTAATTCATAAGTGCTTACGTATTGGTGGAGTGATAGGATAAGTAGATAGTGGTAGATAAGGGATTAAAGAAGTGCATGGGACAGACTGGACGATTCCTACACTGCATGAGTACTAACTGGGTATTTAGAAGAGTGTATCAATACTATGTAGCTAGTTAGAGGTAGGCCTGGGCGAAGCACTACGCTACGCTCGCGTAGTTTGCGAAGTTCGCGCTACTTCGCACTACGCGAACTGCACGTAGCACAGTGCGAACACGCGTAGCGTAGTGTTGCGTAGTGCTGCGGTCATTTTTTGCTTGCTCGCGGTCCTCAACGTCAAGTTGGCGACCGCGAGCAAGCAAAATGACATCCCGGCGAGACTTTTTCCTTGTTCGCGATCGCGAGCATGGAAAATAAACCTCCCGGCGAGATTCCCAACGCGAGGAGGTCAGGTTTCTCATTGCGAGGGTTCGCGTATGCTCGCGACCGCTCGCGATGAGAAACTACCAGTTCGCGTTGAGAAAGCTGCCGCTCGAGTAAAAATCTACTCGAGCAGCAAAAAACTACAGCTCGCACTGTGCAAGATGCCATTTTCAATGATTGCACAGTGCCGGTTGCTTGTCCGCACTGTGCAATCATTGAAAACAACATCTCGCACAGTGCGAACATGTTACTACGCAGTTCGCGAAGTGCTACGCGTAGCTCGCGTAGTGCGAACTTCACTTTGCGTAGCTTCGCGAAGTGCTACTTCGCGAACTACGCCCACCCTTAGTTAGAGGTCTGCTTGGATAGTACACAAAATATTATAGATGTACTTGTGTTAGTAGCTAGGCCATTCCATAAGTTCATGACTAGTAACTAGAATAATTACAGTATTACAAACAGAGTGTATAGTGAATGTATAAGTGCTTAGGTATTGGTGGAGTAATAGGATAAGTAGATAGTGCTGGATGGGTGATTGGAGAAATGCATGGGACAGACAGGAGGATTCCTACACTGCATAGGTACTAACTGGGTATTTAGAAGAGCGTATCAATAGTTTGTAGCTGGTTAGAGGTGTGCATGCATAGTGTAAAAAATATTTTACCTGCACTTGTGTTTTTGACTACGCCATTCCTTAAGTATACGACTAATAACTGGAGTAATTTCAGTGTTGCAAAGAAAGTGAGTGCTGAATTTGTAAGTGCTTAGGTATTGGTGGAGTGATAGGATACATAGATAGTGCTGGATGGTTAAATGGAGAAGTGCATGGGACAGACAGAATGATTCCTAGACTGCATAGGTACTAACTGAGTATTTAAAAGACTGTATCAAAGCTATGTAGCTGATTAGAGGTCTGCATGCATAGTGCACAGAATATTGTAGCTGTTCTAGTATTGGTGTGTTTATGGTTTCGAGAAAGGTAGTCTGTATTTTAGGGTGTGAGGAGGTGCATCAGATGATCACGTAGATGATGTCATCAGTGATGTCATTTGAGATGTCATCAGTGATGTCATCAGTGATGTCACTGACCATGTCATGAGTGATGTAATATGTGAAGTCATCAGCAGTGCATTACTTTAATCCAAAAAGCTGGCGGCCATATTGGCCTGGTCCCGATGTGAACATTCAGGAATTGATACAATAAAGAAAAGAAAACAAGTTTTAATATGCACACAATGTCATTTCAGCATATCTTGCCCTGTGACCGCTATACCTGTATGTTCGTCAACGTGACTTATTCATAATAAACATACTTATAATTGCAAACATCGACATAAACAATGGACTATACATTACTTTAAAGTGAAAGGCTATCGGCCATATTAATCTGGGCACGTTGCGTATTATAATGGTTCTTACACGAAAGAAAAGGAAAAAAAAGGGTGTTAATATACACACACTATCCCTAAATAAAGTTCTAGCGATTATAGTTCCATTCCATTTACAGCTCATTTGAGATGTCATGAGTGATGTCATGAGTGATGTAACTGACCATGTCATGAATGATGTAATGTGTGAGGTCATTAGCAGTACATTGCTTATAGTTAGCTCAGGTAACTATAGCTGCTGAATTTCACTGGTTGTGTATGAGTGAAATCTGAGTCTAACTATACCATCCCTGTAATCTTTGTTTTTTTCAGCACATTTCTAGTTTTTTTTTTAACGTTAAGTAAGATGCATATCACAATGGATGGTGGGGAGTTGGAAGTAGGCCTGGGCAGTAAATTTCGTTCCGTTCGCGGAATTTGCGATATTTTGACATTTTCGCATTCCGCGGAGAGCACAAAAATGTCAAAACTTTCGCATCCTGCCGCCAAACGGAAGTATTTTTCTTGTTCGTGCTTTAAAATTGCATTCTCTTTTCCTATCCGTTCGCGCGCGCCACAAGATGTTGGATTGTTGGTAGCCGGTCGCGCTATCCCACGAGAGTTTGCAATCGCGAACACGTCATTGCGATCGCGAACAGGAAATAAGCATCGCGAGCAAGATGGCCACGCCCATTAGCGACCGCATGGGCAAGTTGGAGACATATTTCCCCGCGAGCACGCAAAAACACATCGCGAACGGGCGGGAAAAGCTTTCTCCGCATCTTTGCGAAAGTTTTGCATGCTCGCGGAGATTTTGTGCAATTTCGCGATAATTTGCGAATTCCGCCCACTCTTAGTTGGAAGCAGGGCCTGGCATTTTGCTGCCCCCACCCAAGCTTGCTGCTCCTGCCTTCCCTCCTCCTAGCCATCCATTGTCCAAGTCCATGTCCCTGCTCCCTTATTACAGCACTGTGTGGCCATTGTTCTGCCACTGGCCTTCCCGCCTTCTCTGAACAGTTAGCTTGCTGCCCCATCCACCTCCTCCCTATCCTCTGTTGTCTGAATCCATGGATTAGCCTCCTTCTTCCTGCCATGCATGGTCTGATGTGCAGCCACTGCCCTCCATGTAGCATGATGTACCAGTCCACTCCTCCTGCCCTCCATTGCCCAATTCTATGCCCCATCATTGACCTCCTGCTTAGCCTCTGTACTTAGCTTGCTGCCCCTATTCTCCTTCCCCCTGCCCTCCGATGTCTTTGTCATGCCCCTGCTCCATTCTTTTTGCCAACCATTTTCCATGGACCTGCATTCCTATCTACTCTGAGTGTTCTGTTGAGCTGTCACTCCCCTCCCACCTGCCTAGCATTGTCAGATGACTGTAACCTGTCCCTGCCACCGCCACCCTGCCTGTCCACATTCCATGCCCCTATCCCCTTCCTCCTGTCCTCCATGGTCCAATTTGCTGCCACACCGTTTTGCCCTCCCTGGTATGTTGTGCTGCAACTGCTCCTCCTGTCTGTCCCGCGTGGTCTGTTGTGAGGCCCCTTCCCCTGAACTCTCTTGTCTGTGTCCAGGTCCTGACCCTCCATTCTATCCTCCATGGTCCTTTGTGCATGCCCCTGCACCCTCCTTCATGCCCATCATAGCCATTGTCCTGCCACTAACCCTCCCACTTGCCATGCATGGTCTTCTGTGCTGCCACAGCCCCTCCCACCTTCCCTGTGTGGTCAGCTAGCTGCCCCTGACCCCTCCCATCTTCCCTCCATGGTCTGTGTGTATGCCATCATAGCCTCACTGTTGCTCTCCATGGTCTGTCTTGCTTCTAGTGCCCATCCTGCCTGACCTCCATGGTCATCTTGCTGCTCCTGCCCCCTTGCCCCCACCCCTCTGTTTCCATGTGTAGACCCCTATTCCCTCCCTCCTGGCTTGTCTGTTCCATTGTAATGCCCCTGATCCCTCCCTCCTGCCCTTTATGGTCTGTTATGCTGCAGCTTTCTCTCCTGTCTGTCCATTATGGTCAGCTAGCTACCATTGCCTCTTTCCCCTCTGTGCTCTGTTGTCCATGTGCATGGTCCTGCCCCTTCCCTATTACTTTCTATGGATTGTTGTGCTGCACTCCCGTCCCACATGCCCTGTGTGGTGTATTGTGCTGCTGCAAACCCTGATGCCTGACCTGTAGGGTCAGTTTGGTGCACCTCTCCATGTCCCTCCTGTCCTCTGTTATCCGAGTCCATGTCCCTACCCCAATTCCTCCTGCCTTCCATGATCCAATGTACCATACTTGCTAACATTTTGAACTTGGTAAGAGGGAGATTTTGAAAAAAACTGGGATATTGATTTTCCTCTTTGACTTACATTGAAAAAGAGGAGATTGTAGACAGGAGACAGATCAAATAAAGCCCATTTGGGCTTAAAAACATTGGAGGTTTACTGGCTGAATCGGGTTTTTTGGCATGTATGGATGTACTACCACTGCCTCTTCCTTCTGCCCACAATGGTCTATTATATTGCCACAGCCTCTCTTGCCAGTCCTGTATTGTTGGCTTGTTGCCCCTGCCCCCCTTTCCACTGCCCTCCATAGTCTGTTGTGCTGCCACTGCCCATCCTGCCTGCTCAGTGTGGTCAAATATTTTATTTTGCATATTTATATAGCGCGAACTCGACCCAAAGGTATTGGAGCGCTTTACATGAGCACTGTATTTACATTACACATTCAGGCACGGGAGATTAAGAGATTTGCCCAGAATCGCAGGATGTGGACGCGACCTCTTGGCTCGAACCCTGGTTTCCTGCACCAAAGTCGGCAGTTTAAGCCGACGGACCACATCCTCTCTTGTTGCCTCTGCACCCTCCTACCTGCCTTCAATTTTCAGAGTCCGTGTCCCTGGCCTCTGCCTCTCAACAGTATCCTAATGAACAACTAGATTGCTAACATTCTATATTTATTACAAAAGTGTGGAACGCCTGACGTTATCTTGATGTAATCAAAACTGTAATACCTAGAGCATTTCCTTTAGAAATTACATATATGAGAGGGTCTTATTTGCATCAAAATTATGGTTAGTGCTCTAAAAAACTAAAATGAGGACATATTTTCTGAGTTTTCAAATAGCGACAAAGCACTTTTAATTGATTTGTTATCTTTATGTTTTTTTATCCAGTTGGCCACTTGATTAAATGTTGCACTTAGGGGAGAGGATGTGGTGTTACTTCCAGAGCTGCAGACTTTGCAACTGGGGAACCAGGTTGGAGTTTCTGCTTCAGCTCGACATTCTGTGATTCTGGTCAAATCACTTAATCTCCCCATGTCTACAGCCAAAATGAATTTGTTCTTGTGTGATGTAACCAATGCTCATGTAAAGCACTCCAATACCTGACAAGTCTGCACTATATAAAACTGCAAAAACACAAAAAAAAATAAACAGTGTTTTGCACACTTCTGTCATTGGGCTGCATGTGGGCTACATCTGGGTGATATTTGTGCTACATTTGGGCTCTTTAGTCTCTGGTGGCCATCTTGGGAGATTCATTTGTTATGAAGTTTCCTAATTTTCTTATTTACTGCAGTCTCCTCAGTAGGAATTGCTTTCAGTTTTTTCCTTGATTCTATCAAGAAGGTATTCAGATATGCTCATTAGATCACTGTAGTAAAGCTACTGCTCACCACGGAAGTCTGCTGCTGGTATTAAAAGTGCATGTTTCAGTCTGCATGTCAACATTTTTTTAATGAAATAGAAGAGGATTTGAGAAGCCACTCAAAATGTGCCCTAATTTTTCTTTCTTCAGCACTAATCATAATTTCTATGGCAAAATGAACCCCCTCATTGTGTTCCTTTTTAAATTAAATGTTTTAAGTGTTACCAGTTTATTCCAATCAAGACGGCTTCAGGTGTGCCATACTTTTGTCATAAGTAAGACAGTAAGCGCTCTAGTTGTTCTTAAGAAAACTCTGGGACATTCTGTCATTGGGCTATACTTGGGCTTCATCTGGGTGATATTTGTGCTACATTTGGGCTCTTTTGTCTCTGATGGCCATCTTGGGAGACTTGTTATGAAGTACTTTCAGTTTTTTTTACTTTGATTCCATCAAGAAGGCATTCAGATGTGTCACACATTTGCCATAAATTCAGAATGTTAGCACTCTAGTTGCTCATTAGATCACTGTAGTAAAGCTACTGCTCACCAGGGAAGTCTGCTGCTGGTATTGAAAGTGCATGTTTCAGTCTGCATGTCAGAATTTTTTAATGAAATAGAAGAGGATTTGAGAAGTCACTCAAAATGTGCCCTAATTTTTCTTTCTGCAGCACTATCATACTTTCTATGGCAAAATGAACCCCCTCATTGTGTTCCTTTTTAAATTAGATGTTTTAAGAGTTACCACTTTATTCCAATCAAGATGGCTTCAGGTGTGCAATACGTTTGTTAGCGCTCTAGTTGTTCTTTAGAACACTCTGGGTAGCTGCAGTAGAACACAAAGGAATCAACTGACAGTCTCTGCCCTTGTTGAATGTACATGTTTTACTGAGAATGTCAGACTTCATTTTCACATGACTGAGAAAGATAATGTGAATTTACAGAAAATATGCTCTCACTTTAGCTTATAGATCACATTCCAAACCACCGTGGGAAAAGCATGAGAAAATAGTTTTCTCTCAAACATGATTTATGATATCCCAGCAGAAGACTTTTTCACATGGTAAAATCACCTTAGAACACACCACAATTCCTAAAATGAGTATGGTACCATCAACAAATGATTTATAATATAACTAAGGTCTTAAAACCTTCTATTAACTGCAATGCTTTTTAATGAGGTGCTATAATGTATATTGGTCCCAAGATGGCTGCCAACACTTCTTGGATGAAGTGCTGACAGCCAATCAGATCTCACGATGAGATGTGTGGTTAGCCTCCGCCCATATATATACATATATATTTCTTTTTCCATTTAATATTTTAAAAACTACTGAATGGATTTACACCATTTAACTAAAAGGCACGACTCTGAACCAAGGGCTACCTTTTTGCCAAATTTGGTGTACTTCCGTTCAGCAGTTCGGGATGTAGCTGCGACTAAAGGTTCCTATGGAAAATTGCATAGGGAAAACATGTTTTGGGACCCCCCTTTTTTCTCAGCCCCCGCTTGCCGAATCACCCAGAAACTTTCAAGATAGGAGCGGACAGGAGCCCCCCACGAGTTTTGAAAATTTCACGAAGTTTCGTCAATCGGCGACAAAGTTATTGGGAATAGAATGTTGCGATTTTCCTATGGCAACTAGGTCCTAACTATAACTACCTACAGGCGACTGCCAGTGGGTAATATATATATATATATATATATATATATATATATATATATATATATATATATATATATATATACATATATATATATATATTCACTGAAAAAACCATAGGTTTCTCACATGTTATAGTTAGCTGGACATTTCACTCGTAAAAAAACATTGAAATTCCCCCGTTATAGTTAGTTCAGTTAACTATAACTCGCGCGACCGATATCCACTGCTGATGACGTCACATATTACATCACTCATGACATGGTCAGTGACATCACTCATGACATCACTGATGACATCTCAAATGACATCACTGATGACATCACTGATGACATCATCCTTGTGATAGAGTGGCGGTCGCACGAGTTATAGTTAACTGAACTAACTATAACGGGGGAATTTCAATGGTTTTTTACGAGTGAAATGTCCAGCTAACTATAACATGTGTGAAACCTATGGTTTTTTCAGTGAATTTGCAAGGTTTTTTAAATGCTAATTCCTAACTATAACGTGTGTGAAACCTATGGTTGTTTAAGTGAATTTGCAAGGTTTTTTAAATGCTAATTTCTAACTATAACGTGTGTGAAACCTATGTTTTTTTTAGTGAACTTGTAAGGTTTTTTAAATGCTAATTTATGTATGTATTATTATATTTTTTATATATTTATTTTACAATAAACTACCTATGTATATAGTTATAGATTGACTGTATCCTGTAATATGGAATGGCTCAGCTCTTTTTTTTTAAATTTGGATAAAGTTGAACAGCATAGTTAATATCTTCTATAAACTTATTAACAGTTTTTTTAAGGGTTTTTCACCGTGCGCGCACCGGCAATTTTTTTTATTAAACAAAATGTTTTTTTTTGATTTGCGAGGTCCTTTAGGGACCCCCTGAGAAGGTCTAGGGGCGTCAGGGAGTGTCTTCCCTGTCTCCTTTTCATGTTTTAGAAATCGTGTTAAAAGTAATTCATTTCTGATGCGTGCGTGCACCGTGCGCGCATACGTCCATGCACCGTGCGCGCATACATGCGAGCACCGTGCGCGCACCGTGCGCGCACGGCAAGTCATGTGATTACGAAACAACACTTTTCATTGGTTCATAGTAGTTTCTGTTCCAGAATCTTCAAACACCACACCCACTCCCCTCACTATTTCTTTTTATTTCCCGGGACAAGGAGCTGAACAGCTATTCTAGCACATTTTTACTTGGAAATGGCAGAACAGAAGTCTACTTCAGGGAGTGAGGAGGAGACCTTTGTGGTACCACCAAGGCAGACCAAACAAAAAGACTCTTTCATCTGGAAATTCTTCACCTTTCCAGAGGGCCAAAAGAAGGTCAATGCCCCGAAGGTGACATGCACTATTTGTGGAAGAGTTTTGTCCAGAGGAGATCCCACGAAGAAATACTGGTTTAGTATTTATTCAATGCTGAGACACTTCAAGACAGTGCATCCTGTACCTTATGCTCGAGAGACAACTAGAGCCCTAAGAGACAACCCTCCACCTGCTCAGCCGAGCACATCATCTGCGGCCGCAGATTCTCCATGTACCAGGTCACTGGACATCTGCCCACTTTTCCAGAAGGTGCACATACATTGTAATGTGTGCAATGCTGTTCTTTGCTACGGTGAGAGCAGTATTAACTTGATCAAAAACAAAATACAGCAGCACACATGCTCCAGCCCATAATTTTTTTCATTTATTATTTTTGTTCCTGTTGAACAGTTTTTCATTACCAGTTTTTTTTTGGTGCTCTAAAAAAATAAAAAAAAATACAAAATTGTTAAAAAACTAAAAAAAAAAACAAAACAAAAAATTTATTGAATGAATGTGTAGTGTATACATGAATGATTGAAATGATTGAAATGACTAAGTGAAGAGGAGGAAAGGACAGACAGAATGAGTGAGAAAAGGAAAGTATGATCAGTCATGAAAGGGAAGTGAAAGACTGACTGCAACAAAAGGACTAAGGGTAGAGGATACAGGTAAGAAGAGTGAATGAGTAAGGGAATGGCAGTGAGTAATGGAGAGTGATGGAGGGGGAGTACTTACTTGTAGGTACAAAAAACACTCAATGAACTCAACCGCTCTTTTTAGAGCCAACCAACATCTAAACACTTAAACTTGATTTTTAATTCTATTTTTTTAATGATTTTTTTGCTGCCGTGCGCGCACCGTGCGATATTTATAAAAAATGTTTTTTTTTTGGGACCTTAGGGGTCTTTCATGGTCCCCCTGAGAAGGCCTAGGGGGTCAGGGAATCTCTACCCTGCCCCCTTTTCACGTTCTCCACTTGTGTTTTTAGCTCTCTTCTGCCTCTAAAACTCAAAATGGTGGCTGGGGGTGCGCGCACCGTGCGCGCACCCCGCGATTTTATTTAAAAAAAAATTAAATGTTTTTTTCACCCTTCGGGGTCCTTCAGGGACCCCCTGACAAAGGCTAGGGGGTCAGGAACTCTCTACCCTGCCCCCTTTTCACGTTCTCCACCTTTCTTTTTCACTGTCACACACAAAATGGCGTCCAACACTTCCTGATTTCGACCGATTCGAATGTTGACTGACATCTAACCACCAATCAGAATTACGCTCGCGGACATTTGGTGCATGGGAATCCTTCAATCATCGGAATGGTGGGTCAACTTTTTGGTGTACACATTAATTAAGATGTTTTGAAGCATAGGACAAAGGTGCTGGTTTTGCCCATTCGGGGCTAAATAATGAAATTAATCAGCACATAGAATATGTAAGGCATGATATTTATCTGAGCCGTGTGCCCATTCAGGGCGATAAGTTGAGCTTAATTTCAATATAGATAAGCAACAATATATGAACCTAATGTGTGATAATGCATGTTTAAAGATGGTCGACACCTGAAACAACGAGGATGGCAGTCCTTTGTCAATTTTGATGTACTGTATTCACCAATGAATTTGGTATTTAAGTTACGCTGTCTCGGGCCGCCCGCTGTTATTGAAAAGGCGGTCCACCAAAACGCGTCTTGTGTGCACTTAAACCCTATTAAATCTGGGTAAAATGCTCCAGCGACTGCTGGCATTTCTTATTCCTTGAAGCTGTGATATATGATGTATTATAGGAGGAGAGGTTCATAAGATAAAACCTAGTAGGGATGGCAGTGTAATACTACATCGAAAAGAGGATCTTAATTCAAGATACACTTGGAAGTGAGATACGGAGGTATATATAAGCATCTGGGATATAGTCTCCATTTAAAGTACCTTATAGAAATATACTTACCCATATTGTTTATTTGGTTTCCTAGAAACTCTGCAACTGATTCAAGCACTATAGATGTGGTGGACAGCATCGTGAACATTTTGGAGGGCTACTTAGTCCCCATTACCACATCCCGAAAATATGACTACAAATCGATGATAAAGGTATGTGGCATCGCTACAGTACGGAAGTGAGGCGATTACTTGGATGAAACATATTAATTGATCAAACCATGTTGGCAGTAATTTCTTTTTATTTAGAATTCTTGAATTATTCCGGACCTATAATACAATCTGTCCATCATAATTGGGACATACCAATTCCTACAGGAATCAAACACTCGAGGTGGGTTGAATTTCCTTCCCAAAAGGCACATTATGGCCTGGGTTTTTTTTCCGTTTCCCCTTTGAAAATCACTTATGTTGGACCTTTTAATTTACAGTGTAATGGTGAATGGCAATCAGCCCAAGTAATACTCCCGCAAATATTGCATGAATTTCAGCAGCATTGGGATCTATCTGTTTATGCCCCGAACATCAATGGGAGCAACAAAATAAAAAGGTATGATTTCTGACTACCTTAACTAATATCCACCTATACTTTAGGGGATACCAGGAACGATACATATAGTGGGGGTTCATTATCCAACCCCTTTTTTAGGTCATCTGTGTACCTTACCTTCATATACACAAGTGAGTGGATCTAGCTATTGCTGAAATGTGAATTTGAATGTGGCAGAATGGTTGGGAGTAAAATACACGAGTGAATGGTTACTTTCAGTTTCTGTTATGAACCCCCTGGACAATTATGATCTGATTAATACCCTTCTTGGTAGCAATTTCAGTGTTCATTAAACATGAATTATGACCAAAAAAACTAGAAAAAAGTAAATATATTAAGATGAATGTTTTCCTTTAAACAAAACATGCAATGATTAGTTTTTGTTAATTTAGATAAGTGTAATACTGTTTTACAATTTAAAAATTCATATTCTGACACATGTTATTTCTTTTATGCAGGCAAAGACTGCATTTTCGTTTAGAGGGATATAATTATTGTTGTTGTCCTGAAGAAGGTGGTTCTATAGTATTTATCCACCGAAACACGTCAGCGCCCCCCTTTTTGTCTTGTTAAATTTGAGGAACAATGAAGTATAAGTGTAAATAATGCTTAGATGGTCATGTTTTATTGATTCCTTCAAATTAACAAAATTGTAATGACAAATGAATGTGTTTGTTACTGTCTCTCTTAATATAACGCCTTGATGATATTATGTGCAATATTCTAGTAAGAGTTCATATTGTTTTTTAGATTGTTTTTAAGTAATATGAATTTTATATAAATGTAAAATTGATTTTTATTGATTGTTTTATTAAACAGATTTTTATAATTGCCTTTTGGTTCCCTTTTAAGATTGATACTAAGGAATGTTTGAATGTGAAGATAATAGAGTGTGAGATACCTAAATGAGTTGATTTCTCCAAGGGAATTTTTCTAATGATACATTAGCTGCACAAAATGGCCACCAACCACATGCTCAAACAACAAGTTAGAAGGCTTGGTTAACAAAGAACACATGCAGGACTATGGCAAAACCAAACTGTTGGGCTTTAAAAAATGGCCACTGGCTACAAAAAGCAAGGAGGCATGGACAGCAAAGAACACATGCAGGTCTATGGCAATAGTACATTGGCTAGCTACACATAATGTTTGTCGGCCACATGGCCAAAAAATATGCAAGGAGGCATGGGCAACAAAGAACACATGCAGGCCTGTGGACACTGACTACACAAAATGGCCGCCGGCCACATGGCATGAAGAGCAAAGACAAATGGTGGGCTATGGAAAACACACACACTGGCCAGGCAAAGGAGGCATGGGAACAATGAAGAAAACACTACCATGAAATCACCAATGCCAAAAATGGGAATTAAGTGAGCTATATACTATTTACAAAAACACACATCCTCCCAAGGCATCAAATACTACCCCACCAAAATAAAAAAAATTCTGAAAGAAACCTGAAATACAGAAAAAAAGAAAACCCAAATTCTTTATTAAATCCAAAGCCATCCATGGCCTAAATGATGTTTTGAAACAACATATACCACAGAAACAGTTGGTTCATGTATCCAATGGCTAGTACTGGGCCACATACTAAAACAAATGAATAGTGAATGAATTAAATAAGCTTTATTTCGATATAAGCATATCTTAAAAGCATGTACATTTATAACATAGACAAATATAAAATCACAGAACTAGTCATAAAACAGTGATATCACCAGATTTCCAAAGCAGACAGAAGGTAAAAACTACATATAAACAGAATAAATAAGACAGTTTCTTTAAAAGAGAATATAAGCAATCAATATGACAAAAAAGAAAAATCTGCTTATGTGTGGACTGCGAGGGCTTTTGATCTTAAAAGCCAAGACCACCTCAGAAACTTGGATAATGCACAAACATAGAGAGATCGTGTATCTGATTTAAAAATGCGCAAAGCTATGAGATGGTCTCTTGTGCCTAAGTCTCTAGACAGGGGTTTGAGCCAATAGGTCCTTGGGATTTTATATTCAGGACATGCAAATAAAACATGTGCAATTGACTCGACTCGAGTCTCGCAGAAAGGACAAAATGGTGATGTCTGAAGAGGTGGCTTCCAGCGTGCGGTTAATTTGCGCACTGGAAGTGTGCCAACCCTAAATTTAAAATAGAGGGCTCGATCAAAAGGCTTCTGGATAATATCAAGATAAGGCTCATAACGCACTTCATCCTTAAGCCTTAAAAACTCAGTGGTGCTTCTAGCACCATAAAGACTAGAATTCTTCTTCGCAGTGACCCAACTCCAGTACAATTTCTTCAGTTCAGCTTTCGGGGGTGAGGTTCTATTCACCCAAGCGTCTTTAAGACCGAGGTCACAAAGCAAGGTCTTAACATCTTTCAGCCATTTAATTTTGTACCAACAAGGCATAGACAATATTTCAGTCAGTCCCTCAGCATACTTCGCTAACTCAGGGGTTCGCCAAAGCCGGGCCCATAAGAGAAGGGGGCGGACTTTTGCCAAGTCTTTCAACGTGTGGCACCCTAAGTCCAATAATAGAGGTACCACTGGAGTGCTCTGTGGTAGTGCCATCAATTCCTTGTAAAAACTAGAATCAGGCTTAGCAAGCTCGTCAATATTATTTAGGCCCCCATAATTCGGCGCCATAGAGTGCCGAGCTCACACCTTTTGCTTTATATATCTCTAGGGCTGGGGCTATTGGCCTAGACAAAGAAGAACGATGTTCCCTGAGGAGGGCACCAGTAACCCTCTTATGGTTTAAAAGCATCTTTTGTATGTGAGTTGACCAATGCATAGTATCTGAAATGCGGATACCCAGGTAATCGAATTCTTTTACCCTATCAAGGTTAACCGCATTCAGAACTGGGGGCCGTCCTAATTTTTTGGGTGGATTCCAAATTAAATATTTAGTTTTAGCGGAATTTATTATGAGGCCTCTGCCATTACAGAAGGTTTGAAAGCTGTCGAGGAGAATTTGAAGACCCATAGGTGATTTACACAGACAAAAGAGTGTCGTCAGCGAACAGGAGAGTTGGAATACGTTCGCCCGCCAGGGATGGTGCGTCAGAAGGAACTTTCATCAGGTGCTCCACTACACCATTCACATAAAGTGAAAATAGGGTAGGGGCAAGGACACATCCCTGGGGTACACCCCTTTTCACTGGGATTCTCTCTGTTTTCTGGCCCTGAGAACCCCACCGCACTTGTGCGTAGTTTCCCTCGTGGAGTTTTATTAATAGAGCCAATAGATAAGATGGGATCTTCATACTGGCCAGGACATCCCACAGAGTAGATCGGGGAACTAGATCAAAAGCTGTTTTGAAGATCTATAAAGGCGAGGTAAAGGCTGCCCTTTCCAAGGAGGACAACCTTCCAGTAGATGAGGAGCAATCTGAAAACTTGTTCTATGGTACCTGTCCCGACCCTGAAGCCTGCCTGATAGTCTGAAAGGATGTTATTATCATTCGCCCAGAATAAGATCCTCTCCAGGATCACCTTCCCAACCACCTTCTGGGTTGAGTCAATCTAATTGGGCGATAGTTGGCTGGGTCATCCCTGCCACCCTTCTTAAAAATCGGGACTACCTCAGCCCCCTTCCAAGATTCGGGGACCGAAGCACCATTAGCGATGGCATTGATTAGGGTGGAGAGAAGCTTCCCCCAACTGACTGGGTCTAATCTGAGGACGTCACCAGGGATACCATCGGGACCAGCTGCCTTCTGGGGGACAATGGACTTAATAGCATTGACCACTTCCCTTTCAGTAAAAGGATTAGTATTCGGTGTTCCCACGGAGGGGAAAGCCTCCATAGAAAGAAGCTCCCCCTCACTCTCGGGCAAGGAGGAGTAAAGTTTGGAGAAATGCTCAAACCAAACCACACTAGTGATGTTACAAGTCATAAGCTCATGGGCTGGTCTATTCTTAGTCCTAATTATACTCCAGAAATGACCAGAGTCACGTTTTAAGGAAGCCTCCCTTAGTGCCTGCCAATACTGTTCTTCCCAAGCCTTTTTAGCATTTGACACACAGATCCTATACTCCTTCCTGGCCAGCTGGATCTCAGGCGTGATCCTACTTTTAAGGGCCGTAATTAAGGCAGATTTCTTCCGCCTACAGTTTTGTGTGTACCAGCCATCCATAAATTTGTGCATAACCCCTCCCCTCGCTGATCCGCCTTTACCATATACTAGAAATAAATTCCCCAGCTCTTTGATAATACCTTGAAAAACGATTGGGACCTTGCCATAAGCAGCCTCATGAGTATTAAACGAGGCCAGCTCAACTTGTGCTGCACACAGTATTGCCGCAATTGACTGAACTTTCTCATCGTCGAGCATCACTGTACTGGGCCACATACTAAAACAAATGAATAGTGCACATTTAACAAACTTGGAGCAAATGTACTGAACTGTGCAACCATTATTCCTAACAAAAGTCCAAAAACTTAAATTCCTAAAAAACCTAGGCCCCCTTCTGAAACTCCAAGCCACCCACCACAACCACAATCACATTTACACAAATTGAATAAAAGTACAAATAAATACTAGTGAATGCCCTCAATCAAACAAACAACACCCTTATACAAATGTTGTTGAAACTGACTTGTGATATCACAAAAACAAAGTCCTTGAAATCCAATGGGATATATGCAGCAAGAATTGCAAACAAAGAGAGTAATCCTTCCACCACAAAATCCAAATGAAAAGTGACCAGGCAACGCAAAAAGCACTAGGAGGAGCTTACTGGACAGGAAGAATAAGTTGGAGTCTCTGGGGCACTTCCTTCTTGTTAAAAAAAAAGTAAAACAAAAAAAATGCTTTTCACACTAAAAAACAACTTTAACAGTCCATTGGAGTAGAATATTCACTTGCACATGTCTTTTTGAGAATTAGCTCCAGAAGCAGCTGTGCTCACCAGCGTCATGAAAATGGCACCAGAAGCCTCTGTGGTGACTGAAAACTGCGCAAGAGGCCAGAAAATCTTGCATGCGCTCCCTAGCAGGTGTCAAATCATGTCACATGCACGCCAATGGAATTAAAATTCTGTCACACGCTGGGAGACTGAATTTAGCAGGAACTCCGAGTTACATGTCTAGTGTGGAGTTCCCGAACTCCGCCAACTCAACGAATTATATTTCTGCCTAAGCCTAAAAATGTTCTGGTCTCAAGTATGATTGCATTGTTTAGTCAATGAAATAAAATAGTAAAATTCTCACCTTACTTATCAATGTAGTGTCACACAACTCACACATCTGTACTAGCCTCAGGTGGCACAGTACAAATATCTTAGATCTGTGGTTATCTTGCGTTCAATTGTGCTGCATACATGTCACCACATCTATTGTGTAACATCCCGGCACATCACTTACCAAGTAGCACTGAAACATAAGTGCCAGCAGAGATGCTCTAATCGGATGGATGCAGCTTGCCAGTCATATCTTTCTCTCTAACTATTACTACGGATCATACCTAGCCCCACTCACCAGGTCAGTCAGTTGCTGATGACCAGGACATGTGGGGAAAGCTTATTTGAGCCTGCTTCTGAGTCGGCTCACGACAACGACTCACAATATGTTGACATCATAATAGCACATCAATGACCCACAAGGAGAGCCAACAGTCTCTTGTCCAATCAGGTTGTCATCTAGTGGGAAAGTATAGCTGTTTCATCATCAGTTCACCAGGCGTGTCAGCAGTCTAGCTGTCCTGCTTGATCATGTTGGTAGTATTCTTTTGGTGAGACTTCCTGCTTTGATCCATGGGCCCTGAACTTAAAACCCACAGACACTCGGCTTTAAAAAAAGATGTTTTCAATAAATACATACTGCTATTGACAATTCAGTTCTAGACATTTACTAATAAAGTAATATTATGAAAAAATTGACCATAGTTTCTGAAATGTAAACTGCAACTTTTAGGTGCAGAAGCTCACAAACAACTGGCCGACCTGTAAGCTCAAAAAGGTGATGGTAACCCCTCTGTATCTGAGTTTGTGAGCCCACAACCAAGCTTTAATAAAACAGTTTTCAATTTTGTTAAGCGGTTACAAGGACAGTGGTCTGCTGTCCTAAACAGGCCAGCATCCCTGTGATTTTAGTAAATCATAGAGGAAGGCAATTTGAGAGCTGCTTCATTAATATTCATTAAACACGTCACTCCCCTATGATTCCTTATTTCTGAATCAACCTATTAGTACATAGTTTGGTTCACAAAATTAAATACTGGTCACTATTTGAAAACACTTTTTACAACCAGTGTAATACTTCATCAGGCACATAGGGGCCATATCAGCAACGGCCAGCGATAATTATCGCAGGCCGTGCTTAGCGATGATTTTCTATCGCTGGCTATCTCTGTTTTTATCGCCCTTATAGCACGTTATCATCAACGTGCTGCTCTAGGGCGATAAAGATTCCAGAGATAGCGATGTTATCAGCGATGTTCCCTGCAAAAGGGCGATAACCTTGCTGATACAACCCTGTGGTCGTACCAGCATAATCCACCCCCAATGTTAGGGGTGGCTTAGTCAGGATTTTAGCAGATGTTAGTTTTTGGAGAAAACAACAGTTTTCTCCAAAATCTAACGTCTGCTAAAATGCAAGGACATCCTTGCTGATAGCGCAAAGGCGTGTTATTGCTCTCCTGACATGTAGTGTATGACAGGAACGCCCACTTTGCATCTCATTAGAGATACAAAGGTAGGCGTAGTGTAAAAGGGTGCTAACATGCGAATACGCCTGTTAGCACCCTCTTGCTGATAGGGCGTTGGTTTTAGCTCCGCTTTTCTGGCTTTTAAAGCCAGAAAAGAGGAGATAAAGCCCTTGATGATATGCCCCATAGTCTCTGAATGGTTTAGTGCGATGTAGTACTTCATTATTAATGCAACTTAGTCATTCTCTCTCTCACTGCAGTCAATGAAAAAGCATTTCTGACTGTTAAATTGCATTTTTGGAAACTTGTTTACAGAAACAAGCAGTGAACATGAATACATTTTTAAATGCGTCACATATTTGAAATGTGCTTTCAGGTTCCTGCTCGCACTTCTTGGTACCGCTGATGGTAGTGATGTACAGTGTGACACTAATGTATGCTTGAACAGTTTGAATGAACACGACTTGCTCAGTATGATTTGCAAACTAGCTTATGAAAGCAGACATATTGCTGAGCACTATCCTGTGAAATAATGTGCATGACTAATTCTAATTTTTAATTCTAACAAAGAACATTTTATGATGAAAAGTTCCAACTTCTAGAAATCTAGACCTAAATCGGCACTATTATAAATATTTGTGCTTGAAAACGGTGCTCTAAATAAAAAATTGCCTCAACACTGTTTTCAGGCAAAAATAATCATAATAGTGAACCATGAAAAAACCAAAAAAGCACTGGGTGAGATGAGCTGCTCAAAGGGGAAACATCTTTTAGCATGAATCCAGAATAACGCTGTGCCTTTACAGCGCCAACAATAGAACAAACGCATCACTACCACGCATTTGTTTAGCACGCAAGTCATTACAACGACTTGCTTTAGGGGGGAACATTGGTAAAGTGGTGTTGGATATAAAGTCCATCACCTTCCCTACTGATGAACAGACTGGAGTTGGATTAGTGAATGATACTAATCCAAAGTCCAGGGCCCCCCTAAGGCAAGTCATTGTTAACGAATTGCGTGCAAAAGGAACGTGTTGTAACGAAGCGCTCGTTCTAATGACGGCGTTGAAAAGGCACGTGTGCAAAACGCATGCATGATTCCGTCATACAATTGTCACAAAACCCACTCTCTGTCTTAATTCTGAGTGGTACCGTTTTTAGGTCTGTCATGACTAGGCCTGGGTGGTAAATTCCGTTCCGTTAGTGTAATTCGCGGAATTTCGGTAATTTCGCGTTCCGCGGAGAACGCAAAATTGCCCAAAATTCTGCTTTCCGCGACTTCGCGAAATTTTTTTCTTGTTCGCGTTCTCAAAATGCGTGTTCGCGAGATATTTCTCCCCGAGCACGCAAACAGCAACTGTGAACAGGAAAAAAGCATCGCGAACAAGCAATTCCGCGTGTTCGCGGAATTTCTGCATGTTCGCTGAGATTTTTTACCATTTCGCGGAGATTTGCGTAACGCGATTCCGCAAATTCCGCCCACCCCTAGTCATGACACTGATAGTCATTTACAAAGAGAGCAATCTCGTTCAACCTGGACCTGATCAGAAGATAACCGAGTTTTATTGCTGTCACACGCTACCAACCGACCCAAAAATGCAAACATCTCTTTTGTGCATGGGAGAAAGGCACATTGTAATAAAAGGTCACATAGACCACCTAAAAGCTGTTAGTCAAGTTGATAGAGCTCAAGTGTTTGACCTCAGAAAGATGGATGTTTGATTTAGCACAACGGGGATTCAAACCGGTAAACTGTAGGTCAAACAATCATATCTTTGGTGAGTGATGGATCCACTGAGCTTTAAAACTACACCATGAGGGGCTGTGGCCAAGATAGTGGACGGTTGAGACTTATTTTCATGTCTCTCTGCTTCCCGCCGCCGGGCCTGGCCATCCAGCACAGCACAATATGGGGCGGAATCCCTTGAGAATTCGAGCAGTATAGCCTGAGTGGAGTTGGATGACGAGGAAACATAGAATACTTCGGAGCAGTTCCCCTGCCTGAAACGCAGAGCTGTGGGACGGCCCATGAAGTGGGCCTGTGCACCTGGTCATCTCAGACACAAAGAAGCCTGAGGAGCAGTGAAGTTCACCTCCGGACTAGAGTCTGTGGCTGGCGTGGCGGAGTGGAGGCCCCGGGCCCAGTCATGCGGGGCTTCCCCCGAGGAGTCCCGGCGTTTGGAAGACTGACCGCGCCCCTTGAGAAGCAGAGTAAGTCCGCCAGAGCAGAGGAAATCGGGGGCCCCTCGGAATGCCTGGAGCGGCCTTCTAGTTCAGACTGCGGAGCGGTGGGAGTACCTGAGCAAGAGACCGGGGAGCCTGGCTGGCAGTTAGGAGGCGTCTGCTCGTGGGCCGCAGTGTCTGGAGGCAGGCCTTGTCCCGACGTTCGTCCCGGTGAGTGCCTTGGCTGGCGTGCCACTGGGGCCCCTGCGGAGGCGGGATCGCAGTGAATTGTTAGGGCTGGATGGGGCGCGACAGCAGGGGAGTCGGCCTTCCCTGTGTCCAGCGGGGGAAGACTTGAGGGTTTTGCTTGTGCCTCATGCAGACGAAGCACAGGCCTGCGCCGAGATCGGATGCACCCGCCTGCAATGAGAGGAACACGGAGTCCTTGATATCCTACTAGTTAATGCCAGGGCAGTGGGTGCTGGGCCTGGACTGGTTGCTGCTCCCCCAGAGGCGGGTACCCTGCTGTTGGAAACGGCCCTTTTTGCAGGGTTATCCCCAAACTTTTTGCTTCTTCCTCCTTTATTTTTTCTAACCCGTGGTTGTTGGCAATAGGACTCTGGGCACTTTACCACTGCTGATCAGTGCTAAAGTGCATATGCTCTCTGTATAAATTGTTATATTGATTGGTTATCCATGATTGGTATATTTGTTTCACCTGTTAGCCCCTAGTAAAGTGCACTGAGTGTGCCAGGGCTGGTGGTTCAAATGCTACTAGTGGGCTGCAGCACTGATTGTGCCACCCACAGGAGTAGCGCTAAAATGATGTCTTAGGCCTGCCAGCAGTGCCTATGTGCAGTCCAGGACTGCCATGTCGACCTGGCCAGTGCACCCACTGACCAGGCCTTATCCTTCCCTTTCTGTACATGTCAGGCATCCCTATGGTGGCCCTAGGTACCCCCCTGGGCTGGGTGCAGTGTATCTGAAAGGTAGGGCATGTACTGAGGTGTGTAACATGCCCTGGTAGTGAATTACAGCCATTTTCGTTTTTCACTGCTGAGAGGCTATCTTGCCCATAGGATAGAATGGGGAAGGCTGTTTACATGCCTATCTTCCCATAAGGGCAAGATAGAAAATCCAAGTTTGGTATCTTTGTGTTCAGAATTTAATTATACATCTTTTTAGCAAGATGGTTTTTAAATTCACTGTGTGAGAATAGCACTTTTTAGAAAGTAGCTATTCTCCTGTTTAACCTTCCTGTGTGCCTGTGTGCTGGTTGGCTGACTGGTGTCATGTGATGGGCTAGGTGGCTCCAGGAGCCTGGATGAGTCAGCAGCAGGGTGAATAGGGAGATCTGCTTTAGATGGGTGGGAGGAGTAGTCCTTGGGTTTGAATAGGGCTGCCCCTGCCAGCACAAAGCTGGCTCCACCCCCTGCTGGCCAGGCTGAGGACTCTGCCTCTGCTGGCACAAAGAAGGCTCCACCTCCTGCTGAGGGTCTAACGACCCTGCCCCTCACTCTGAAAGGAACCAGGTGCTCCAGAGCAGAGCACACCCAGGAACCGGTTTGAGCAGGGGAATCCCCCCACTGAAACACAGAGAGACAAAGACTTGGAGGGGTATAAGAAGAGGACCCCGGACACCTAAACTTTAGATCACTTTGGAACTAAGAAGAAACCTCTGCCAAGGAGAAAGCTGAAAAGGACTGAAGAGGAGAAGACTGCCTGCTTGCTGTTTTGCTTTGCTGCCAAGGAGAGGGGAAGGACTTTGCTGTGTCCCCTTCTTTTGATTCTGATCTCCAAGGGCCTGAGAAGAGCTGGCTCCCTGTTAAGAAGTCCCAGGAACAAAAGGACTTCACGACCAGCTCCCCTGGAACTCTGCTGAGAGAGTTCTGACCTGCCTTGGAGTGCTTGCCCAGTCTTGGGGCCTCAGGAGGTCGTTTTGCTGTGTTTTGGGAGCTGGGAAGCAGAAGCGTGAAAAAGAGCAACTGGTACCCAACGCATCATCCGATTGCATGTCGCAAGAACGAGAGTGCGTGGAAAATTTCATCGCGGCACCATCGCAACACGCAGGGTCCCCGCATCGCCGAGTGCGTCGAGCATCGTCCCGAAGCGTGAAGATTCCTGACATTGCGAAGGTCGTCGCAGAACCAGCTTGCGAGCCGCACCACTGCCGGTGCGTGAAAGTCTCCAGTCATCGGGCGCGTTGACGCAGAGTCCCGTTCCGTGGCGCATCGAGAGTTGCGGCGCCGGAAGACAACGCTGCGCCGCGCATCGTGCCACATCGAAGCGTGTCGCATCGAACCTGTGCGTGAAGCTTCCCCCTAAGAAACCTACGCAACGAAGGCCAAAGTCATCGCATCCTCCCCTTACAGATCGGAGCCGGCGCATCCACCTCTGCTGCGTGAAGCAGGGCTGCTGCAAAGCCTCCCCAGGATCTCAGGAGTATCGCATCGCCTTTGCCAGCTTCCTTGTTATAGCTTTTGGGAACCTTATCGCAACTACAGGTACTGTTGGGCACGAAAGTGTCGCATTTTGTGCATTGAGAGTCGCATTGTGCAAGACACTGACTTTTACATCCTGGAGTACTTTCTGCAAGCTCTTGAACTATCTTTAAAGTAACCTTTTGAATTATATGTTGGTTTGTCTGTAGTATTTGGTCTTGTGAAGTTTTTAGTAAAGATACATTATTTTTCTAAAACTGGTGTGGAGTAAATCTGTGGTGTTTTCACTGTGTTACTGTGAGTGTTGGTACAAATACTTTACACATTGCCTTTGATAGCCTAGACTGCTCAGGCCAAGCTACCTAGAGGGTGAGCAGGGGTTATCTTAACAGTGTATCCCCCTTTCCCTGACTAGAAGCAAGGGTCCCTACTTGGACAGAGGTACCTACCCTGCCAACTAGAGACCCCCAGATCTAACACCTGCATACTGGGACCCAGAGGCAAATTTTGAGGCTTGTTGACCTCTACTCTGCCAAGCAACGATAGTCAGGGGAGAACTTTGAAATTGAGGGGTACACTACAGACGGCACGCCCGGACCCAGGCTCCTGAGACTGTGGCATCAGCTGCCTGAAGGTAAACTGATCACCCAGTGATCACCACCCTTGGGTAAGCCGAGGTGGCTGGGGGGACTGGGTCTTGGTGCGGCGGCAGAGCTGTGCCATACACCCTAGATAGCAAGCTTGGAGGCATGGATTGCCAGGTTGGGCGATCCCAGGTGCACAGCAAACAGGAGGTGCCCAGATTACAGGGGCACCTCCCAGATGCATGATAACTCCCATCCCCGCTGCCCAACTCCTGCCACCCCCTCTGCCCCCAACATGGCAATGGTGAGGAGGAAAAAAGACAGCAACCCCAAAGACATGTTACCTAATCCCTCAGCAGGAGCAGGGGCACCCGAGGGGCCTTCTGACTCCGTAGTCACGGATGAGCCGATCACCCGCTCCTATCTGGAATCACTGTTCGCCTCCCTGCACGAGGACCTTCACTCTTTCAGGAAGGAGGTCGTACAAGAATTAAAGGACACATGGCGGGATCTCAACGGGCTGGGTGGGAGATTTTCCACACTGGAAGACCATGAAATGGGCAGGGATGAGGAAATAGAACAGCACCAACAGGAGATCCTATGCCTTAGAGACCAGAATCTGGACCTCCAAGCCCACACAGAGGACCTGAAGAACAGATCCCTCCAGAACAACATCCAGGTCCAGGGGATTCCCTCCGGAAGCAAGGGAGCGAACATCACCACCTATGTGCAGGATTTATTCCGAACCATTCTTGAGGACAGACCCGAGGTTCCCATCTAACTCGACAGAACGCACAGAGTGGGACCTAAGCACTTGACTAAAGCCCCACCACTGGACATTCCCATGTGCACTCATGACTCCCCTTTAAAGGAGTCCAGAACCAAACACTCCCAAATCAAGGCAGTTACCTGGCCCTTTACCATGATCTCACGGCAACTACCCTCCAGAAAAGGAAAGATTTCTGCCCTATCACTACACACCTTCGTGCAGCGGAAGTGCGCTACTCTTGGGGGCACCCCTTCTTTATCATCTTCCGGTACGAAGGCAAACTACACCAAATTAGATCCCTGGAAGAAGCACGCCATATATTGGACTTTGAAAGTGACTCTCCCGATCCCATGTGAAACAGCAGAGAAGAATCAGACCGAACCTCTGACCGAGTGCAGAAGAGCTCCGGCACGTCCCCGTTGGCCACCATCCAGATCCTGATATGATTGCTAGAGAGAAGCAGGCAGTCATAGACACTTTGTCCAGGGCCTCCTCGAGACCTGTGTCACCTTGACGAGGAGGGCCACTTCTCTGGATCTATTACTCCTGCTCTTTTGCTCACAGCTCTCTCTTCTCTCTATTTCCATCTTCATACACTTCAGGGATAGGGGGATGGGTCCGAGCGGGGGGGGGGGGGCAACACCGACGACCCCACTACTGACTAAAGGGACAACCCAGAAATGCACCATAACTTCTTCTCCATTATTTCTAATTCCTTGTTGTTACTGTTTGTTATGATCCAGGTTTGTTTTGAACTCTCGTTGTTGTACAGACCTGGGAACTACTGTTGTGAGCTCATGACCACTACACTCCCTAATACATTAATCTCTGCCCACACTGCTAACACAACCCTCTGTCCTCTCAAAGATAGCCAGTGCATGGCATCATTTACTTGTACCCAATGTCAGCCCGACTGAGAATCCTGACCTTAAATGTCAAAGGCCTTCAACATCCACTGAAAAGGAACTCCATCCTGTCTTACCTCGAACACTTGGAGGCCCATGTGTGTCTCCTACAAGAGACCCACTTGCTTCCTCGGGATGAGCATAGGCTCCACTCCAAGCACTTTTCGCACCAATACTTCTCTTCGCTCCTGAACAAAACAGTGGGGGTGCCATTTTATTCTCTTTGCTGACCAGGCCTTATCCTTCCCTTTCTGTACATGTCAGGCATCCCTATGGTGGCCCTAGGTACCCCCCTGGGCTGGGTGCAGTGTATCTGAAAGGTAGGGCATGTACTGAGGTGTGTAACATGCCCTGGTAGTGAATTACAGCCATTTTCGTTTTTCACTGCTGAGAGGCTATCTTGCCCATAGGATAGAATGGGGAAGGCTGTTTACATGCCTATCTTCCCATAAGGGCAAGATAGAAAATCCAAGTTTGGTATCTTTGTGTTCAGAATTTAATTATACATCTTTTTAGCAAGATGGTTTTTAAATTCACTGTGTGAGAATAGCACTTTTTAGAAAGTAGCTATTCTCCTGTTTAACCTTCCTGTGTGCCTGTGTGCTGGTTGGCTGACTGGTGTCATGTGATGGGCTAGGTGGCTCCAGGAGCCTGGATGAGTCAGCAGCAGGGTGAATAGGGAGATCTGCTTTAGATGGGTGGGAGGAGTAGTCCTTGGGTTTGAATAGGGCTGCCCCTGCCAGCACAAAGCTGGCTCCACCCCCTGCTGGCCAGGCTGAGGACTCTGCCTCTGCTGGCACAAAGAAGGCTCCACCTCCTGCTGAGGGTCTAACGACCCTGCCCCTCACTCTGAAAGGAACCAGGTGCTCCAGAGCAGAGCACACCCAGGAACCGGTTTGAGCAGGGGAATCCCCCCACTGAAACACAGAGAGACAAAGACTTGGAGGGGTATAAGAAGAGGACCCCGGACACCTAAACTTTAGATCACTTTGGAACTAAGAAGAAACCTCTGCCAAGGAGAAAGCTGAAAAGGACTGAAGAGGAGAAGACTGCCTGCTTGCTGTTTTGCTTTGCTGCCAAGGAGAGGGGAAGGACTTTGCTGTGTCCCCTTCTTTTGATTCTGATCTCCAAGGGCCTGAGAAGAGCTGGCTCCCTGTTAAGAAGTCCCAGGAACAAAAGGACTTCACGACCAGCTCCCCTGGAACTCTGCTGAGAGAGTTCTGACCTGCCTTGGAGTGCTTGCCCAGTCTTGGGGCCTCAGGAGGTCGTTTTGCTGTGTTTTGGGAGCTGGGAAGCAGAAGCGTGAAAAAGAGCAACTGGTACCCAACGCATCATCCGATTGCATGTCGCAAGAACGAGAGTGCGTGGAAAATTTCATCGCGGCACCATCGCAACACGCAGGGTCCCCGCATCGCCGAGTGCGTCGAGCATCGTCCCGAAGCGTGAAGATTCCTGACATTGCGAAGGTCGTCGCAGAACCAGCTTGCGAGCCGCACCACTGCCGGTGCGTGAAAGTCTCCAGTCATCGGGCGCGTTGACGCAGAGTCCCGTTCCGTGGCGCATCGAGAGTTGCGGCGCCGGAAGACAACGCTGCGCCGCGCATCGTGCCACATCGAAGCGTGTCGCATCGAACCTGTGCGTGAAGCTTCCCCCTAAGAAACCTACGCAACGAAGGCCAAAGTCATCGCATCCTCCCCTTACAGATCGGAGCCGGCGCATCCACCTCTGCTGCGTGAAGCAGGGCTGCTGCAAAGCCTCCCCAGGATCTCAGGAGTATCGCATCGCCTTTGCCAGCTTCCTTGTTATAGCTTTTGGGAACCTTATCGCAACTACAGGTACTGTTGGGCACGAAAGTGTCGCATTTTGTGCATTGAGAGTCGCATTGTGCAAGACACTGACTTTTACATCCTGGAGTACTTTCTGCAAGCTCTTGAACTATCTTTAAAGTAACCTTTTGAATTATATGTTGGTTTGTCTGTAGTATTTGGTCTTGTGAAGTTTTTAGTAAGGATACATTATTTTTCTAAAACTGGTGTGGAGTAAATCTGTGGTGTTTTCACTGTGTTACTGTGAGTGTTGGTACAAATACTTTACACATTGCCTTTGATAGCCTAGACTGCTCAGGCCAAGCTACCTAGAGGGTGAGCAGGGGTTATCTTAACAGTGTATCCCCCTTTCCCTGACTAGAAGCAAGGGTCCCTACTTGGACAGAGGTACCTACCCTGCCAACTAGAGACCCCCAGATCTAACACCTGCATACTGGGACCCAGAGGCAAATTTTGAGGCTTGTTGACCTCTACTCTGCCAAGCAACGATAGTCAGGGGAGAACTTTGAAATTGAGGGGTACACTACAGACGGCACGCCCGGACCCAGGCTCCTGAGACTGTGGCATCAGCTGCCTGAAGGTAAACTGATCACCCAGTGATCACCACCCTTGGGTAAGCCGAGGTGGCTGGGGGGACTGGGTCTTGGTGCGGCGGCAGAGCTGTGCCATACACCCTAGATAGCAAGCTTGGAGGCATGGATTGCCAGGTTGGGCGATCCCAGGTGCACAGCAAACAGGAGGTGCCCAGATTACAGGGGCACCTCCCAGATGCATGATAACTCCCATCCCCGCTGCCCAACTCCTGCCACCCCCTCTGCCCCCAACATGGCAATGGTGAGGAGGAAAAAAGACAGCAACCCCAAAGACATGTTACCTAATCCCTCAGCAGGAGCAGGGGCGCCCGAGGGGCCTTCTGACTCCGTAGTCACGGATGAGCCGATCACCCGCTCCTATCTGGAATCACTGTTCGCCTCCCTGCACGAGGACCTTCACTCTTTCAGGAAGGAGGTCGTACAAGAATTAAAGGACACATGGCGGGATCTCAACGGGCTGGGTGGGAGATTTTCCACACTGGAAGACCATGAAATGGGCAGGGATGAGGAAATAGAACAGCACCAACAGGAGATCCTATGCCTTAGAGACCAGAATCTGGACCTCCAAGCCCACACAGAGGACCTGAAGAACAGATCCCTCCAGAACAACATCCAGGTCCAGGGGATTCCCTCCGGAAGCAAGGGAGCGAACATCACCACCTATGTGCAGGATTTATTCCGAACCATTCTTGAGGACAGACCCGAGGTTCCCATCTAACTCGACAGAACGCACAGAGTGGGACCTAAGCACTTGACTAAAGCCCCACCACTGGACATTCCCATGTGCACTCATGACTCCCCTTTAAAGGAGTCCAGAACCAAACACTCCCAAATCAAGGCAGTTACCTGGCCCTTTACCATGATCTCACGGCAACTACCCTCCAGAAAAGGAAAGATTTCTGCCCTATCACTACACACCTTCGTGCAGCGGAAGTGCGCTACTCTTGGGGGCACCCCTTCTTTATCATCTTCCGGTACGAAGGCAAACTACACCAAATTAGATCCCTGGAAGAAGCACGCCATATATTGGACTTTGAAAGTGACTCTCCCGATCCCATGTGAAACAGCAGAGAAGAATCAGACCGAACCTCTGACCGAGTGCAGAAGAGCTCCGGCACGTCCCCGTTGGCCACCATCCAGATCCTGATATGATTGCTAGAGAGAAGCAGGCAGTCATAGACACTTTGTCCAGGGCCTCCTCGAGACCTGTGTCACCTTGACGAGGAGGGCCACTTCTCTGGATCTATTACTCCTGCTCTTTTGCTCACAGCTCTCTCTTCTCTCTATTTCCATCTTCATACACTTCAGGGATAGGGGGATGGGTCCGAGCGGGGGGGGGGGGGCAACACCGACGACCCCACTACTGACTAAAGGGACAACCCAGAAATGCACCATAACTTCTTCTCCATTATTTCTAATTCCTTGTTGTTACTGTTTGTTATGATCCAGGTTTGTTTTGAACTCTCGTTGTTGTACAGACCTGGGAACTACTGTTGTGAGCTCATGACCACTACACTCCCTAATACATTAATCTCTGCCCACACTGCTAACACAACCCTCTGTCCTCTCAAAGATAGCCAGTGCATGGCATCATTTACTTGTACCCAATGTCAGCCCGACTGAGAATCCTGACCTTAAATGTCAAAGGCCTTCAACATCCACTGAAAAGGAACTCCATCCTGTCTTACCTCGAACACTTGGAGGCCCATGTGTGTCTCCTACAAGAGACCCACTTGCTTCCTCGGGATGAGCATAGGCTCCACTCCAAGCACTTTTCGCACCAATACTTCTCTTCGCTCCTGAACAAAACAGTGGGGGTGCCATTTTATTCTCTTGTCACTTTAAGGGCAAGTTTTTAGCCAAAGAGGCCGAGCTGCGGGGGAGGCTGTTAGCATACTCACTACAAATGGGCACCGAAAAAATTACATTAGCCTCGATATATTCCGCTAACAAAGGGCAGGAGAATTTTTTTCAAACAAGCAGTGCCGGAGTTAATGGGGTCGACGGGTCGTCTGGTCTTGGTGGGGGGGTCCTTAACCTTGTCTTCAATAAGGACATGGATCGATCTGCACACCGACAGGGGCAGACGGGAGCATTCTCCAGGGAAGGGTTGGCTTGGCTCACCAGCAGGGGCCTCATCGATATCTGGAGGACTACTCATTTGCAGGTCCGGGATTACACATACTATTCATACGCCAGGAAAACATATACCAGGCTAGATTACTTCTTGGGCTCCCACGACTTTGCGCTTCGGGTGCAGGATGCCATCGAACCCCGATCCCTATCGGATCACGTAGCTGTAGTGGTCAATATAGACATTCCTAAACATAGCCCAATCCCCAAGTCATGGCACCTGCGAGACAGCCTCTTCTATAGCCCTGATAATGTAACTCAATTAACCAGCACAATCAAAGAGTATCTGGCAATTATTGACACCCAGGAAAACAGCAGTTTCCTTTCTCTGGGACACACTGAAGGCTGTTATAAGGGGCAAATTGATCGCCATATCATTGGCCAAAAATAAAAAACACACAGATAGGGCTGAATATCCCGCACTTTGCTTAAAACATGCATTTTATGTTGGGGGGGGCGACAGGGCAGGACGCCTCCTTGCCAACAGATTGAGGATCCGGTGGCAAAAACAGAGGGTCCAGGAGGTATTAGATTCTTAAGTCCAGGCACAAACTGAGGATCCCCACATAGCAGAGGCATTTTGAGATTATTACCAAAAGCTTTAAGCAGCACAGAGCCTCCAACCAGAGGGAATCCCGCCATCTCTCCAAGAAACACATACATCTACCCTCACCTTGGAAGATCTGGACTGCCTGATTAACATCGAGGAAGTCATCGCAGGTATAGCCGGACTAAAGTTATCTAAAACCCCTGGTCCCAATGGCTTCCCAGCCATCTTCCACAAAACTTATTGCCCAATTCTGACCCTCCTCCTCACCCTACTTTTTAACGTCCTGGGGATCTCGGCCTGGGGATCTCGGCGACTCATCCCCCTCAATGAAAGTGGCCTCTATCGCTGAGATCCCCAAACCAGGGAAGAACAAAACCCAATGCTCTTCATAGAGACCGATTTCTCTGTTAAACATCGTTTTTAAATTATTCCCTGGCATACTACTGGCCCGTCTCAATCCTCTACTTCCGGGCCTTATTAACCCCGATCAAGCAGGGTTTGTCCCACAATCCCAGTGTGGGGAAAATATGCACAGGGTCCTCCACTTCATAGACGAGGCTCAGAGACATGGCCAAGAACGTATGCTCCTTTCAGTCGATGCTGAAAAAGCATTCAACAGAGTTTATTGGCCCTATGTTGAGGCCACTTTAAAACACTTCAGCATGGGGTACAGATTTAGGAGATGGATCTCCAGCATTTATGATGGCCCTACCGTAGTCATTCAGATTAATGACCACTCTTCCACCCCATTCAAAATTAATAGAGGCAACAGACAGGGATGCCCTTTGTCAACGTTACTCTTTGCCTTATATATGGAGCCTATGGCCCATAGAGTCCAATCTCACCTGGCAATCAAGGGCATTAAGTTTGGCGTTGACTCCCACACAATCAGTTTGTGCGCTGATGACGTCCTGGTGACACTTGAGGAACCTGGACTCTTCCCTACTGGCATTCCTTAACGAACTCACAGCCTTTGGCCAAGTGGCAGGCTTTAAAATAAATATCCACAAGTCACAATCCCTAAACCTAACAATGACACAACAGTAATTAACCAACCTCCAATAAGCCTTTCCTCTTCAGTGGGCTACTTCACACATCAAATACCTGGGACTCCAGATCCCCCCACGACGTCCGAGACTGTGACTCTCAAGTACCACACCTTGAGCCAGCAAATACGTTCCGACCTGCGCCGCTAGCGGCAACACACCCTCTCCTGGCTAGTGAGGACAGCCGCAGTGAAAATGGCAATCTTACCTAGGATCTTAAACCTCTACCAAGTGTTACCCCTAAACCCACCTATGAGCTCTATCCGCTTGCTTCAGGATGAGTTAAATCATTTCATCTGGGCAGATAAACATCCCAGACTTAGTAGGGACTTAATCTACAGGCCGTTTGGGGGTCCCGGATCTTGATCGCTATTACCAGGTGGCTCAGATAAGAATTTTTATCGAATGGTCATGTGCAGAGTCGGCAAAGCACTGGATTTTCATGGAAAGGGTGCATGCAGGGCAGCCCCTGTGGAAGATCCCCTTTCTTCCACAAAGTGTGCGTCCCGTCAATTTATATCTTTCTTCTATCGCCAAGCCAGTCTTGGTGGCCTGGGACAAGTTGGCGACTCTTTGTCATCTCACTTCCTTTCCCTCTCCCTTCATACCTATTGTTAGGAACCCGGACTTTTACGCGGCCCTCACGGACCCTGGATTTCATCGCTGGACCCAAGCAGGTTGTAGATCGTTGGGACATATGTTCGACACGGAGGGCCCTGTCCCGTTTGACTCCCTCCGCCAAGAGTACGATCTCCCTGAAGGTGAGAGGTGGCATTACACCCAGATCTGCCTTTGGGTGATGCAATCAACTGTCTGGGCAGGGGCACAGCATCACCTCACCCCATACAAAAGCTGGCTACTCTCTAGCACGCCAAGCACATGCCTTATTAACCATCTATATAGATAACTGGCCCCTGAACACTCAATCATGAAATACCCTTGACAACGGCAGTGGGAAGCAGAGATTGGGAGTGAACTCTTAATGAAGGACTGGGACGGCATCTACTGCCGAGTCCGACACACTGCTCGTAACATCCCAGGCATTGAAATGGCCACTAAAATCACAACATATTGGTACCTCACCCCTAATAGACTACATAAACAGATACCATCTAAATCCCCTGACTGCTGGCACCAATGCAGCATTGTTGGAACACCATTGCATATCTTATGGGAATGCCCGAAATTAGCTACTTACTGGGCTCAGGTCTTAAAGGACATAGACACGCACTTAGACGCAGAAATCCCTAGATTCCCAGCATATATCCATTTAGACCTCCTGTTGGAAATGGCCCTTTTTGCAGGGTTATCCCCAAACTTTTTACTACTTCCTCCTATTTTTTCCTGACCTGTTTGTTGGTTGGTTTTAGGACTCTGGGCACTTTACCACTGCTAATCAGTGCTAAAGTGCATATGCTCTCTGTGTAAATTGTGTTATGGATTGGTGTTTCCATGATTGGATATTTGATTTACTTGTTAGTCCCTAGTAAAGTGCACTGAGTGTGCCAGGGCCTGTAAATCAAATGCTACTAGTGGGCCTGCAGCACTGATTGTGCCACCCACGTGAGTAGCCCTAAAAAGGTAACTCAGACCTGCCATTGTAGAGTCTGCACGCAGTTTGTAACTGCAGTGCCAACTTGGCCAGTGCACACACTTGCCAGTCCCTAACCTTCCCTTTTCTTACATGTCAGGCACCAGTAAGGAAGGCCCAATGTACCCCTGTGGGTAGGGTGCCGTGTATGTAAAAGGTAGGACATGCCCTGGTGTGTGTGGCATGTCCTAATAGTGAATTACAGCCAATTTTGTTTTTCACTATTGCAAGGCTACCTGTTCCCAATAGGACAGAATGGAAAGTTTGTTTACAACCTCTTATAAACATAACTAGCCTGGGGAATTAGGTAGGAAAATAGAGTTTAGTATACCTGAACTCAGAATCTAAAGATGCATCTTTTAGTGAAGGTGATTTTTACATTCTGTGTTTGAAAATGCCACTTTTAGAAAGTAGGTATTTTCTTGCTTAGTCATCCCGTAAGCCTCTACTGGAATGCGGATTGCCTGTCTGGGTTTTGGATGGCAGAAGGCTAGGGAGCAGGAGTGGTTCCAGATAGTCTAGGTGGGTCAGGTAAGGGCTGAATAGACCTGGGCTGGAATGGGGGAAGGGGGAGGAGATGTCCTTGCATCTCAAAGGGCCTGGTCTGCCTCTGACAATGCCGTCTCCACCTCCTGCCAGGAAATCACACCAGAGAAGGCAGAAATGGTTCTGGCTGGGCACAGACACTCTCTGCCTAAGAGATCAAAGGATTTTGGGATATAAATATTGGGGCCCAGACCCCTGAACTTTAGAACTCTTTTTGACCAAGAAAACTGCCAAGAAGAAGATCCGGAGAACCTGTGAGGAGGAACTACCACTTTGCTGTGTGCTTTGCTGTGTTGGCCTGCAGTGGCTGCTTCTGTCTTGGGCAGTGAAAGGACTGGACTGGACTGAACTTTCTGAAATCTACTTTTGTGAGTTTCTCCAAGGACTTGAGGCAGAGCTTGCCCCCTGTTCAAGAAGTCTCAGGGACAGCAAATACTTCAAGTTCTTCTGCCCTCAGCACTGGGGACTGTGTGTTTTGTGCTGCAACAGAAGAAAAGCAACCCGACGACATCTACCACGCTGCTGCCGACTCTGTGTCCTGAAGGCATTACAGACGGCACCGCCGCAACGCCGCACCATGACCCTGGTCTCACCAATGCCGCCTGCTGACGCTGCCACCGAGCCGCTGCTCGCACCTCGACCTGTGGGCACCGTACTCCGCACGCCTCGCTGCATGACAACACCTTGGCACCACAGAGGGCACCACCACGTCTCACCCGACTCTGGTCTCACCGATGACGCCTGCTGATGCCGCCACCTAGCCGCTGCTCGCACCGCAACCTGTGGACACCGCACTCTGCACCGCCTCACTTCACGATTAAACCTTGGTATCCCAGACGATGCTGCTCCACGCCCAAATTGACGCTGCTGCTTGCACCGTGGTTCGAGGGCACCACTTGTAAAGTTACACAACGCATCGCCCTCATCCCGCACCGCAACCTTGGCCTACCGACGCCGGCACCATTGACTCCAGTTCGTCAGACGACAACACCGCTGCAGCAACAATGATGCCGCTGCTTGCACCGTGACCTGCCAGCAGCGTGATGAACACCGCCTTCATCTCGCACCGTAACCCTGGTCTCACCAACTACACCATCTGACGCCGCCACCGAGCCGCTGCTCGCACCGCACGCTGCACCGCTGCACTTCGCACCACAGCACACAACGCCTGTCGACGCCAGCACTCCAGACTCCAACCAAGGGGAGATCGACCTGCAATGCGTGTGACTTCGAGGGCCCGATGACTCCTGCACCAACCTCTGGAACCGACGCCTGCAGACGCCGTGATTTTGGAAGCTCAACGAGACGTCGCAGACACCCTGCATTTCTAAAAGGCACTGTTTGCGGGTCTTCCCGACACCGTAGCTGGCCCGCGACGCCGCAGTCAGCCAGGACTGTTTGGATTTGTTTGTTCACGACACCGTGGTAGCCCCAGACGGAGCTATCAACATCAAGGAACTGTTTTTAAAGCATAGTTTGATAACTGTAGACTTTTAAGCACTGTATTGTGGATTTTTATCGTATTTGGTCTTGTCTTAAGTATATAAAAATATTAGATATTTTTCCTAAATTGGTGTGGTGTCCTTTTGTAGTGCTTACACTGTGTTACTGTTGGTTATGTGCAAATGCTTTACACATTACCTCGAAGATAAGCCTGACTGCTCGTGCCAAGCAACCAAGGGGGTGAGCAGGGGTTATATTAGGAGTGCAACTCCCTTATCGTGACTTGGATGGTGGTTTCTGCCTGGCTATGGCACATGCCCTAGCCTGCCAAAAATCCCATTTCTAACACCTCTCCAACACACTCACCTTTCCACTAAAGTCTTGCAGGGGCAGACAGATAGGTTTAGCGCTATAAGCGGTCCTTCAGACCATAATAATACACTGGGGCATACAAAGTATTCCCACTCATCTAGGCTGGCTCACAACAGAAGTTCGAGAACTAACTTGCCCTAAGTGTTTATGCTTACTCTGCCTCTTAGAGTTGGCCACAGCCTAAACATAGAACTGCTGATGTGGATCGGTCATGGGATGGAATGCCTCTATTTTCTTATCTCTTTGTACATGCAACCAGGTCCTGGTTGATTGGGTGGGTGGGTGGAGTTGTGGGTTCAGTGTTTTGTTGTAATATCACAGTCGGTACTCCTCTACCTGGTACATATGTCTATCGCTACTTAAATTCAATAAAGTAATTTAAACCATAAAACTTCACTATGAAACAGTATGTGGTGTCCAACAGATCTATATCCTCACCATTTGTATGAAGAGAGAGTGTTTGAACCAGTCTCCTCAAATCCAACATGCTTGTTTGTAAGAGTTGAGAAGACATACACATTTTGATCTTGGCCTTTGGGGAGGCTATGCATCACACACGGTTTCCATTTCCTAAAATGTCCCTTCAGAGGGAGTCCTTATATCATAGCACATACGCAGAAGAGCTTTAAGTATTCTGAAATTGGTGAGGGTTCTCAAAAAAGAGCATGGCCAATACTTTCCAAAAGGGATGACTAAAAACATGCAAACCCAAATACTGTGCTTCACACAGTGTCCAACCAAAGCAGTTTTGGGGTTCATCTGTGAGTTTTCAGTTACTGTATCCAGGCATAATAAAACAACGGACCTAGGTCAAAAACAACCCAGATCTGTTGGCTTTGCCAATGCTTCTTAGCAGTATCAAATAATTGAGAAAAAATTATTTTGTTGTGATTATGCGAAATGAAAATATCTACCCTTCACACTACTTTCCTCTAGAGTGTCTCACTCTGTTAGTTTTTGGCGGTTCAACAGGGCCCGTGCACAAAAGCTTCCATCTTAACTTACACATTTAAAATTGATATCTTTTGAGATGCTGACATTTTACATGCTTTGTGCGTACATGATAAAATACTCAGAAAGTATTCTGCTTGCAAGCACATTTCTTCGTAAGCATTTTATCACATCACTTGTACATTGTGTTGAAGGATAAAGTACACTAAGCCCGCTGCCCTTGCATTTTGTTGTCCATTTGGAGACAGCTCTGATTTGGAAAGACAAACAATTATATCAGTAATGCACCTCTAACACAGTGCGAATGGTACCAGGATTTTATTATGTAAGCTGCTTCTGGGCTCAGCTCCCCAGAGGAGGGCTTCGATGGATTATCCTAGAAAGGTCATCCATGACTGAGATCCAGCCCTTCTGAATCTAATCCCTATCCTGCAAAGGATGGCAGCCTGTTCTGTACTAGACTGACTACCTGATACATCATAGGCAGGCAATCGGGAGGTAGGCTGCTCCAAGTGATCTGGCAGAATGCATTCTCATTATTCTCTCTATAGCATAGGTAGTGTTAGGTATGAGTATCATTATGATATACATTCTGATATTCATATAATCACTGCAAAAATTATAATGTTTGAATTATTTATTTTGTTCACCATTTTTGCAATGTTGGCAACAATTCTTTGCTTCCTTCTGCTAAAAATTGCAGCTTATGATTTTTACGCAAGAATCCAATTGCTTCAGTACATTTTTAACTGCCAATATGTGTATTTCTTGTGTCTTCCTTTGCGCTTGCCTAAGTAACAACAAAAGGGAATATATGTTCCCACGATTTCCTTGGGGGAATTAGAGTGGTCACGTTTTGTGTTTTCTGACACCATCCAGTATCCTGGAAGATTAGGGGTCCAGATGGCTCACTGTGAGCTAGCCAGGAATTGGCCCAACAAACTCTGATTATATGAGAGGACTCAGTCATCATATTTTGATGTTTATGATGTCCAGATGCACAGTCCTACTTAATTAGTAGGAACCGTATGATAACCCTGTAAAGCACTCTGATACCCGCAAGGGACTTGTTTGCGCTATATAAAACCTTCTAAATAAGAAATAAAATAAAATTAGACACTTGGGTCCTCTTTTCCCCACATCTTTCTAAAATCCTTTTCATGCATATCTCATATGTTATCTTTTTCTTCTTCAGCATTATCATTTCACTCTCCCATGCACATACTTCCCTTCATCTCTTCTATTTCAACATTCCCCCACACATACTACTCATTCTCTCAGTTGCTGTAAGTACTGCATTTTGGTTTCCTTTGGTGCTGTACGCATTTTGAAAGTTATGTAACTTCTCCACACAGTTATCTACAGTCATCTTTTGCACATATGTAACTATCATTCTCAGAGGTCTGTTGAGAGGCCAAAGTTTAGTGGTGCATGTAGTCTAAATAACTTTAGTACTCACTAACAGGCACTGTGAAAAACTGACATTGCTCTAAAGAGCTCTCAATCACATCTCATCGTAAACATGCACATACAATTTCTACGCAAAACGACACCTATATGCGACTCAGTACACAGTATGCACTGTATAAGAGCCATATGTTTCATAAAAAGAAATACAGATAACAACATCTAGTAAATTCGCATTGAAATACAATTTGAAGCTTACACATACTTCAGTGTATTTTGTTTTAAATAGACTGGAAATGGGTGGTGACAGGAGGCATGGGGCAGCATATAATGCTCAATTATTCTTATGATGAGTCACAATACAATGAACAAAACATGCACAGTGCTGCTAAAGAACAGAAAGTGCTTGCAGCTACTTTTCAAAAAGGTTTAGTGAACCTCAGTTAGAAATTACACCCATACACTGTTATGAATGGGCCTTAGTAAACATGTAAGGTACTTTAGGCAGTTAACACATCCACTGAAGAGATCTGCTCAGTGGCGTAGCTCGACCTTTGACATTCCGTGGCGATCCCTGTGTTTGATACCCCGTGACAGCTACATGAAAGAGTTGGGGGTGCTGGTGATTCCTACGTTTGCCACCCCGTGATGGATGCAGGTAAGAGCAGAGGGGGAGGCTGCCACCCCCAAAACTCATGCCGCCCAGGGTGGACCCCCCTTGCTAAGCCATTGGATCTGCTGCTTGCAAATCACAGGCTTGAAGACTAATAATGTTAACCCTTTCTCTGTGGGGCAAATACCGCCGAGGTGCGAGAGGGGGCAGGGTTGGGTGTGGCGCTCCCGTACTTAGGACGGCCCCCGGCCATCATAAATCACAGTGGGCGTGTGCTCATGACGGCCGAGATCCGTCCGAACTCCGCCCACTGATTAATTCTCTCGCACAGGCGCGGAATTAATACCGCATGGGCGGAGCGGCAACGTTTGGACGGCTCCCGGCCGTCATGAGCACACGCCCACCGTGACTCATGACGGCCGGGAGCCGTCATGAGCACTCAAGGAGATAAGTTCTATTTTAAAAAGCAACACTCTTCAAACCATTCAGTTTGCAAATATGGCCTCAGGTCTTCCTATACAATCCTGAACATCATGTGGACTAAAGTATAATTGATACAGGGCCGGGATATGTTTAGCACTGTTGATGGAAGAATGTGTGTGATGTGTATTTCTAAAACACATGCATTGATAATCGTCAGTCAACAAAAAGCCAGAATCCTTACAAAATGATAGTAATATATTATCTTTATACGAACAATATAAGAAGAATACAGCACAATATTCCTGGCAGCTGGAAAACAAAAGTACTGTCTTTGTTGCATATCACTGGGGAGGATGAATAGTTGGTGAGTGGAGACCAAAAGGCTTCTTTTCGAAGGAGTTGCTGAGAGGTAGTGGCAAAAGCTCTGCCTATGATGGTAACAGAGAAGGTTCCACAAACCAGAAAAATGGACCTTAGTGGCATATTTCCAGTTAGAGGTGATAACCTGAAGGTCAATGGCAAGTAATAAATCCACAAACGTGCCCAACTTGTGGGCACCAAACCAATTTGCAGAGTTACTGCCCAAAAATATGGAGTAAATATCAAAAGGAAAATTAATGGACCAAATGGAGGAGATTGATTTACATACCTTGGTCCAAAAAGAGAAAATACTAGGACAAAGAAAAAAAAAGGAATGTAAATATGTACCAGGAGTGTTCGTTCAGGACCAACAGTTAGGGGATAGCTCAGAACTGTTCTTGGAGATAGATAATGGGGTTAAATACAACATCTGATAAAAGTAATAAAGTGTTTGAAGGGTATTGGCATTGCAGGAAGTGTGTTGTATTTGTATGCAGACAGAATTCCATGTGTGCACAGAAAGAATACACTGCAAATCTGATTCCCATAGAAGTTTGTTTTTAGTTTTGGGGCGAGTGGGAAAAGAAAACTGAAGATATGTGTAGATATGAGAGGCCCGAACGTGGAGCGTAAAATAAGAGGATTGAGATCCATTAACAAAAACCGAAGTGGTAGGAGAAGAATATAGCAAATTTATAAGAGAAAAGAAAACTGCTGTGTTAAGAGCATTCTTAAAGAATGATACTGAAGAAGGGAGGAGGTGGGCAGGCTAAGTTTAGATTGTACTTCCTGAGGGGATAGAGAGTGCGTACCGTGGACTAGATGTTTAACTTGGTTTATCGCTTTGGCCACCCAGTCTCTCCAAAAAATAGAATGGTTAGAAAGTTTAATTGTAATTGTAATTGTAATTGTAAAACATTTGTAAAGCGCATGGTTACCAAAGGCATCCCAGCGCTAGAGGCCAAAGTTAATGAACTAAGTATCAATTTATGGAAACAAAAACGTTTTTAAACGTTTCCGAAAGACCATGTGGTTAGTTTTGCACCGAATGTCTAGGGGGAGGGTGTTCCATTGCTGTGCTAAATTATATAAAAAAAGGCGACCCCCTGCACACACTTTCCTAATTCTGGGAACAGCTGCCAACCACTTATTGCCTGATCGCAGGGTTCTCGCAGGATGGTAAAAGGAGGTGAGGGAACAAATGATTGGTGGAGCAGAACCTGACAATATCTTGTGTGAAATGCAGAGAGCCTTGAACTGCACTCTCTGCTGAATAGGCAGCCAGTGAAGGGTGGCCAAGACCGTCCTTGCTGACTGTCGATTGGGAATGTTCAGGAGTTGACGTGCCGCACAATTCTGTACTATTTGCAATGTCTTGACCGTGGAGCAAGGTGTTCCTAGGTAAAGGGTATTGGTATAGTCGAGCCTGGAAAGAATGAGGGACTGGACCACCACTTTCCTTGCAGCGAAAGGGAGGAGAGGAATACTTTTCCGTGTCATCCTCATCAACCCAAAACAGCTGCCAGCAACCTTCCTTGCTTGTTCCCCAAAATCAAGGTTACGATCCAGCCACACCCCCAAACTTTTAATATAATCGTTGGGGAATGGGGGAAGGCCAAAACAATTTGGCCAAGATTATATTAAGTTAGGTACGGAGGAATTACCCAAAAACATCAACTCCGTTTTAGATCCATTTAACTTCAGGAATGAACATTCCATCCATGCTGAGATCTCTCCCAAACACAAGGCCAACTCCAAGGCAGTGTTGTTAGGCTGATTAAAAGAGACAATCAGCTGCGTATCATCGGCATAAGTAACAATTTGAATGCCGAAAGGTTCAACGACACCTGCCCGGTGGCTCATATACACATTAAAGAGCGTGGGTGACAGGGAAGAGCCCCGTGGAACCCCACATCAAAGCGGCTGAGGGTCAGAAATGCAGTCTTCATGAAACACTTGAAATGACAGGTCATCCAGAAATGAATGAATCCATTTAAGGGCCAAATCAGTCACTCCTACATCTTTAAGCCTCTGGATAAGCAACTGATGATTGACTGTATCCAAGGCTGCGCTAAGATCTAAAAGGATAATGGCAGCGCAGCCCCTGTTGTCTAACATTTTTTCTAGTATCCTCGACCACAGACAGAAGGGCAGTTTCTGTGCCCTGTAGGGGTCTGAAACCAGTTTGGGACGAGTGAAGACAGTTATTGCTTTCCAGAAACCCGGACAGAACACTATTCACATGTTTTTCAGCCATTTTGCTGATCCCTGGCAACAGAGAAATAGGACGATAATTTTCCAATACCTCAGGGTCCAAGTTTGTTTTTTTCAGCAACGCTTTGACCATTGCTTGCTTCCAGGAAAAGGGAACTATGCCTTTCTGAAATGATGCATTAATCATATCTAAGATAAGAGTGACAACTGTATTAAAAATTCAATTAAAAATAAGGGGGAGACTGTATCTTTAGGGGAGCCTGATTTCAGCTGGCCAAGTATACCTTTCAAGGTGGGTTGATCCAGGAAGGGAAAATCAGCTAAAATACAGTTATCAATGCCTCCTTTGTTGTTGGTTGAGGGAGCATTGATTAAAACTGTTTGGTGAAAAGAAGTATAGATATCTTGAATTTTATTGGAGAAAAAAGTGGCTAGCTGGCTACAGCGAGATAACATATCATCGCACAGAGTAGGAAGGGGAGGGGGTTTAATAAGAGATTTCACTGTGCAAAATATTTTGCGAGAAGAATTGGGGGATGACAATATTTGGTTTTCATAGTAAAGAGACTGAGCATGCTTAATTTCTTTTTTATGTCCTCCCTATAGATCCCTTTATTAATAATGGAGTAATCTTTTCTCCATTTTGTTTCAGATCGCATACAAGCCTGCTTAAGTCTACGCAGTTTGGGGGTATACCAAGCTATTCGGTTTGCTCCACCTTTATCCTTAATGTGTTTCTTTGGGAGCACTATATCTAAAGAAGAAATCAACCAGTTTTCAAAATTGAGACTTGCAGTGATCGGATAATGGACCTATTATGCCATATAGGGGAATCCAGGAACATTTGCAGTGGTGAAAGAGATTGGTTAAGAACCGGATTAAAAGTCGATATAAATTAGGGAATTCACGACTGTTTTAGAGAGGTTCTCAGTCTGGATATTGGAATTGAGGCCAAAAGATGTCTGTTGAACGTTTGGGAACACACTGATTTGAATAGTAAAGACAAAATATGGGTGACACTGGGTTTGATGGTAGACAAAAGGAACGTTGCTAGGATGTGGGGCACAAGCGCATCTCCCACAGTGGAGGCATGGAAGGCTGACATGGATTGGTGTATGACAAAGGAAAAAACTGTATATGTAGCAAGAGATTGCCCTCAAAAACAGTATCATATATAGAGCAAATGGAATGTATACCGTGGTGATATTTGTGTCCCAAGCAAAAACCAAAGGAAATGATGGACGGAGTGTTGAACATTGCAAGCACTCACCCCCAGTCAACTGATCTGGGTTGAATCCATCACTGTTCTTTAGCGCACTCTGCCACCCCAGTTCGGACATGGCCATATGCAAATCAGTCTGACCCTGTGCCTCATGGGAACAGTCCAGCCCGAACTGCCAAACCATGTCTTCCATGGACCGGAAACAAGCTTCCTAGGACCGGTTTCTGGCATTTCAGCCGTCCTCAGCCAGGCTTGCTTGAATCCAGTTGCAAAGTGAGCAAGGGACTCACGTCTGAGCATACCCTGCCAACTTATGGCGAACAAAGCAAAAACCAAAGGAAATGATGGACGGAGTGTTGAACATTGCGAGCACTCACCCTCAGTCAACTGATCTGGGTTTAATCCATCACTGTTCTTTAGCCCACTCTGCCACCCCAGTTCGGACATGGCCATATGCAAATCAGTCTGACCCTGTGCCTCATGGGAACAGTCCAGCCCGAACTGCCAAGCCATGTCTTCCCTGGACCGGAAACAAGCTTCCTAGGACCGGTTTCTGGCATTTCAGCCGTCCTCAGCCAGGCTTGCTTGAATCCAGTTGCAAAGTGAGCAAGGGACTCACGTCTGAGCATACCCTGCCAACTTATGGCGAACACAGCAAAAACCAAAGGAAATGATGGACGGAGTGTTGAACATTGCAAGCACTCACCCCCAGTCAAGTGATCTGGGTTGAATCCATCACTGTTCTTTAGCGCACTCTGCCACCCCAGTTCGGACATGGCCATATGCAAATCAGTCTGACCCTGTGCCTCATGGGAACAGTCCAGCCCGAACTGCCAAGCCATGTCTTCCATGGACCGGAAACAAGCTTCCTAGGACCGGTTTCTGGCATTTCAGCCGTCCTCAGCCAGGCTTGCTTGAATCCAGTTGCAAAGTGAGCAAGGGACTCACGTCTGAGCATACCCTGCCAACTTATGGCGAACAAAGCAAAAACCAAAGGAAATGATGGACGGAGTGTTGAACATTGCGAGCACTCACCCTCAGTCAACTGATCTGGGTTTAATCCATCACTGTTCTTTAGCCCACTCTGCCACCCCAGTTCGGACATGGCCATATGCAAATCAGTCTGACCCTGTGCCTCATGGGAACAGTCCAGCCCGAACTGCCAAGCCATGTCTTCCCTGGACCGGAAACAAGCTTCCTAGGACCGGTTTCTGGCATTTCAGCCGTCCTCAGCCAGGCTTGCTTGAATCCAGTGGCAAAGTGAGCAAGGGACTCATGTCTGAGCATACCCTGCCAACTTATGGCGAACAAAGCAAAAACCAAAGGAAATGATGGACGGAGTGTTGAACATTGCAAGCACTCACCCCCAGTCAACTGATCTGGGTTTAATCCATCACTGTTCTTTAGCCCACTCTGCCACCCCAGTTCGGACATGGCCATATGCAAATCAGTCTGACCCTGTGCCTCATGGGAACAGTCCAGCCCGAACTGCCACGCCATGTCTTCCCTGGACCGGAAACAAGCTTCCTAGGACCGGTTTCTGGCATTTCAGCCGTCCTCAGCCAGGCTTGCTTGAATCCAGTGGCAAAGTGAGCAAGGGACTCACGTCTGAGCATACCCTGCCAACGTATGGCGAACAAAGCAAAAACCAAAGGAAATGATGGACGGAGTGTTGAACATTGCAAGCACTCACCCCCAGTCAACTGATCTGGGTTTAATCCATCACTGTTCTTTAGCCCACTCTGCCACCCCAGTTCGGACATGGCCATATGCAAATCAGTCTGACCCTGTGCCTCATGGGAACAGTCCAGCCTGAACTGCCAAGTCATGTCTTCCCTGGACCGGAAACAAGCTTCCTAGGACCGGTTTCTGGCATTTCAGCCGTCCTCAGCCAGGCTTGCTTGAATCCAGTGGCAAAGTGAGCAAGGGACTCACGTCTGAGCATACCCTGCCAACTTATGGCGAACAAAGCAAAAACCAAAGGAAATGATGGACGGAGTGTTGAACATTGCAAGCACTCACCCCCAGTCAACTGATCTGGGTTTAATCCATCACTGTTCTTGAGCCCACTCTGCCACCCCAGTTCGGACATGGCCATATGCAAATCAGTCTGACCCTGTGCCTCATGGGAACAGTCCAGTCCGAACTGCCAAGTCATGTCTTCCCTGGACCGGAAACAAGCTTCCTAGGACCGGTTTCTGGCATTTCAGCCGTCCTCAGCCAGGCTTGCTTGAATCCAGTGGCAAAGTGAGCAAGGGACTCACGTCTGAGCATACCCTGCCAACTTATGGCGAACAAAGCAAAAACCAAAGGAAATGATGGACGGAGTGTTGAACATTGCAAGCACTCACCCCCAGTCAACTGATCTGGGTTTAATCCATCACTGTTCTTTAGCCCACTCTGCCACCCCAGTTCGGACATGGACATATGCAAATCAGTCTGACCCTGTACCTCATGGGAACAGTCCAGCCAGAACTGCCAAGCCATGTCTTCCCTGGACCGGAAACAAGCTTCCTAGGACCGGTTTCTGGCATTTCAGCCGTCCTCAGCCAGGCTTGCTTGAATCCAGTGGCAAAGTGAGCAAGGGACTCACGTCTGAGCATACCCTGCCAACTTATGGCGAACAAAGCAAAAACCAAAGGAAATGATGGACGGAGTGTTGAACATTGCAAGCACTCACCCCCAGTCAACTGATCTGGGTTTAATCCATCACTGTTCTTTAGCCTACTCTGCCACCCCTGTTCGGACATGGCCATATGCAAATCAGTCTGACCCTGTGCCTCATGGGAACAGTCCAGCCCGAACTGCCAAGCCATGTCTTCCCTGGACCGGAAACAAGCTTCCTAGGACCGGTTTCTGGCATTTCAGCCGTCCTCAGCCAGGCTTGCTTGAATCCAGTGGCAAAGTGAGCAAGGGACTCACGTCTGAGCATACCCTGCCAACTTATGGCGAACAAAGCAAAAACCAAAGGAAATGATGGACGGAGTGTTGAACATTGCAAGCACTCAGTTTGTGTCCCACCAACTGTTCCCTCACTCACAGATCCAGATACGCCGTAGATGATGTAACAAAATAATTATAAGTATCATAATGTACAGCAGAATTATGTATGTATGTCTATTTGAAATCATGACTTATCCCATCTGATTGTTAACATGAATGTCGGTTTTCTTGTTATTCAATAGAAAGAGTTTAAAAAAAAAGTCGATATAAATTGTGAGATAGTTGAGGATTTAAATACGTGAGGAGAATGGGTAAAAGTGGCTAGCGAGGAAAAGGGAAAGGGATGAATCAAAGATTTCTCCAATATATGCCAGACTGATAAGAAGGGTGTTTCCGAAGGAGATAAATATGGTAAAACTTAACAAAAAAGAAGAGTGATACTGTCGGAAGTTGGGGAAGTTGACACCTCCACGATCCTTAGGTGCAGACGAAGAGGACACAGAAATGCGAGCTTTCCAGTTATTCTAGAAAAATGTATTTAAAATACTAATAAGAGTTTTAAAGAACGTTAATGGGAGCCTCACTGGTAACATGAACAGATAAAAGTTAATAACAGGAAGCATGATCATTTTGATTGTGTCCAATCTACCCCACCAAGATAAAAATAGGGGTGACCGTTTGTCTGCCATGTGAGTCACCTTTAATAAAACTTCCTCCAAATTAAGTTGAACCATTTTAAAAATTGAATAAGAGTATTTGACCCCCCAAACAAATGATGTAATTGGCAGTCCATTTGAAACCCATTCCTTCAAACATATTTTTTAGGCAATATTTGTTTAGTGGAAGTACTTCTGATTTAGAAAAGTTTAACTTATAACCTGAGAGGGTGGTGTATGAAGATAGGATGCCAGTAAAAATGGGTAAAGAGATGATGGGATCAGAGATATATTACTAAATATCATCAGCATAAGAAGTGTACTTGATTTTATTGGATTTGCTTGTAAAACCCAGAAGTAAGGAAGAATGTCGCAAAGAGTGAAGAAAAGATTCAAGAGATAATATAAAAAGTAAGGGTAAAAGAGGGCAGCCTTATCGAGTGCCCCTGTGGAGCGTAAAATAAGAGGATTGAGATCCATTAACAAAAACCGAAGTGGTAGGAGAAGAATATAGCAAATTTATAAGAGACAAGATAACAGGACCAAAACCATGCCATTTGAGTGCCCGCATCATCTAAAGCCAGTGAATGCGATCAAAGGCTTTCTCAGCGTCTAGGGTGATGGCTGCAACAGGTAAGAAACTCTTAGACGAAAGACGAATAATGTTTAAAAAAGTTCTTGAAATATCTGCCAGTGTTCTTCCTTTGACAATCCCCCCCTCATCAAATCTAGAGTTCCCTGATTAATACGAAGGGCCAATACCTTAGCAAAAATATTGCAATCTAAATTTATTAAAGAGATAGGGTGATAGTTGGCACAATATGAAAGATCTTTTTCCTTCTATGGGATTAAACAAATCATGGCTTCTAGAAAAGAGCAACGAGCCTCATAATGGGAAATAAAGTACTGAAAAAGAGCTAAAGATGAGGGAGAAGAATCCGTGAGAAGCAGAAATAGAATTCAGCAGTAAAGCCAACAGGGACAGGGGCCTTATCTATGGGTTACTGAGCTAAAGCTAACTTGATCTCGGAGAGGGACAGGTCTTTATCCAAAAAGGAGCAATCGTAGGAAGGAGGTGAGCGATGAGGCAACAAATCAAATAAAGAATCCAAAGCAGTGTCAGAGGGAGAAGATTCAGGAGTAAATAGGTTCTTGTAAAAATCTGTAAAACTTTTTAGTATCTCCTCATCTTTGAAATGATTAACATCTTTATCATCGATGATATTTACTATTTTAGATTATTGAGATTTTACTTTCAAATAGTTCGCAAGCAATTTACCAGCTCTATTGCGCCCGCCATAGAATTTAGAATACATGTTTAGTAACATCCCGGAGTCTTCTTCCGTTAATTTCCTATTAAAATTTAATTTGGCTTGGCCTAATTTTTTAAGAGCAACATCATCATAAGATGAAAAATAAGTATGTTTGAGTTGTTTAATAGAAGATAGTAAGAAAGTTGATTCCTTGAGAAGTTGTTTCTTCTTAGTAGCCACATAATCAATCATAAGTCCTCTGACTGTCGCATTAAAGGCGTCCCAAATGGTGTGGAAAGATATGTCCGGACTGGTGTTAATGAGAAAAAATTCTGATAAAAATCTTTGAAGCGCCCAATGAAAATAGGACCTTGGGTAAATAACTATTAAAGCACCATCTACAGGACATGGAGGGTTCAGAGGAGAGGTCTAGATTAATAAAGACAGGGGCATGATCAGAAATAAGTATGAAACCAATTTTATCATGAGTTAAGTTAGTGAGAAGGTGAGGACCCAATTTTTTTTAATCAATTCTAGATTTAGAGTTATGTATAGGAGAATGAAAGGAGAATTCAAAACTATCCGGATTATGTATCTTCCAAGCATCTACCAAACCTCTTGAGGGAATAGTACTCGTAAAGATTTTTGGCATTTTATTGGGGCTATATCTAGAAGTGAATTCCCTGTCATGAGAGGGTCCATAACCTAATTGCAATTCCAGCCCACTAGGAAGTTGGAATTAGAACAGGAGTGGAGGACCTACGACATGGACTGCCAAATCTGTGAATCAATACCAGTGGGACCATAGATGTTAAGAAGACAAAAAGGGGAACCATTTATAACTTGGTGAAGAAGAAGCCATCTGCGATCAGCATCCCTCTCCTTCTTTTCTATAGTAATGAAAATAGACTTATGAAATAAAGTCGCCACTCTGTTTTTTCTGTCTCTAGCTGGGGAACAGTACACATGACTCACCCAGTGCTTTTTGAGAGAACTAATATCATTTTCATTTAGATGGGTTTCTTGTTGAATAGCAATTTCACAATGTAATCTAGATAGATGTGTAAGAACCCTTTGTTTCTTGATGGGGTTATGCAGACCCTTCACATTCCAGGACACAATACGAACATTATCAGTCATAGTAAGAAAGGAGAAGCAATAAGCATAACCATGTGCATTCTAAAATTGGTAAAACTAAGAACTCAACATGCAATTTTTTTAAACCAACTAGCTAGAAAGTGTGCAATAGGAATAAATGGAAGAAAAGCATGTCAGAGGGGTAAAAAACAAGATAGGAGAAATAGAAGGAAATGGTCTGAGATAGTAAATTAGAGAAAGAAGAAAGGGAGGAAGAACCAAATTTCAAAGAAAAGAGAATACGAGAAAAGAAACAAGAATAGAGTACAGAAAGAAAAAGAAAAGAGAAGTAGGTAAGAATGGCAGAAAGAGAGAAGTTGACAGGAAGAAATCACATAATTAATAAGAAATAGTCCCTTGAGAGGACAGACAAACAACAACCAAGTGTTCAACAAGTGGATAAAGGTGAAAATGCGAAAACCATCAGAGCCTGTAAATTAAGAGAAGTTAAGCAAAAAGGAACTAAAACTTGGTAGAAAAGTCAGTATTCAGGTATTCTCAAAGTCCATTTCTTCTCCTTTGTGGCGAAGAATAAACCATCGTAAGTCCTCAGGGCAATCGATTGAATGAGTCATTTCTTTGTAGGTGACTTCAAAACAACAAGGATGCACAAGACCATATCTGGCATTCATGGAACGAAGAGCAGGGCGAAATGAAGGGAACTATGGACGATGAGCGGCAGTGGCACAGGTCACATCCAGAGAGAGAAAAACTCTTTGGCCAGACCACAACATCTGCTTTCTCTGCTTTGCTGCAGGCAGAATGTTGTGCCACAGGACATAGGATATCATCATAAGACACAGCAGGTAAGTTTTTGCAATTTATTCATGGGAACAACGAGCCACCACTCTTCTCACGACAGGCGAGAGGCACCAACTGACATTAGTGGAATACCCTACACAAGGGTACTATGGCAACACATGATGGTCCTAGTAAGAACCATAAATAAGCACATCTAAGTACAACACAGAAACATTAACAGTTCAGTATATTCCAAAAAGAGGACAATTATCCCTCTGGTGTGACTGACTGACGATGTAAAGGGAGACCCACCAAGCCTGGGTCCAATACGATGAGCACGTTGCAGGTTAAGAGTTGTACCTTCCTTGAGGCCAACTATTTTAGGGATATGGATTTTAAGAAAAGCAAGCATGTCAGACCTCTTCTCCCCCTCAGGAATACCATAAATTCTAAGGTTGTTGCACCTGTTGCGGTTTTCCAAGTCTTCTGTTTGTTGTTTGAGAAGAGCTATTTCTTTAGACATAGCTTCAACTTTAGGGAGCACACCCTGAGCATCACTGATCTTCTGCTCCACCACCGATATCCTTGACTCTAAATTAGACCATTTCTCCTCTAGTCTCTGAAGAATAGCATTGGTTTCAATAACAAAGGGTTTCATAAGCTTTATTTCCTTCATGAGGTCATCCAGCGTTATGGGTAGAGGAGATTTTGTAGGAGAACAGGGCTCCTTCTTTTGGCATTTTAAAGCAGCAGTAGTGGAATCTTTGCAGAGGGAAGACATGGTTGCAGAGGTACCCTTCTGGCTGAAGAGGGAAGGAGGCTCCATAAATATGCAAAAAGGATATACCACTGGTGTACCACACCCTCAACACTCACTTGGTTAGCAAGAGCAAAATCAAAAACCTTGTGAAGTTCAACAGGGAGCCGAAATTGAATAATAACCACTTTCCTTTTCTTTCATTTTCTCACTTTTCTCTTTTTTAAACAGACAAATGAGAGGCAGAAGAGAACAAATAAAGGCTAAGAGGAAATTTCACTAATGATTCAGTCTAGCTGAAATGCTTTGAAGTTTGCCAAAGAGAGGATACATTAGGCCAATATATCTCCAGTAAGTAGTTAGGACCAGTTTTCAGCAAGGATTAAGGCATTACCATGAACCAAGCTTTTATATATTACAGCCATTCACCGCCACATCCAGCTGCATACAAAATGGCGGCCGCAACCGGCACCTCTGGGGAGAACGCGACGTGGGGGAAACAGGGACGAAAAACAGCTTGTGGAACTGAAAGAATAACAGCTACCTGTGTCCCCGCGCCAGCGCTCCTATAGCCTTCACTTCATGATGCCTAAAGACGAAATATGCCGCTCCGGGAAGAAAAAAAATCACTGTCAAAGCGCGGAGCTTCACAGATTTAGTTATCTTGCTGCGGCTCAAGCCACACCCCCTTAATATCTTCTTAATATCAGTGCCAGAAGATGAGTGGCAGGGCCAAGAACAGTAGAAGCCCTCTCTCCTAAAACACATAATCAGCAAGCCTCGTCTCATGCCCTTCAACAGAGAAAAATACAAATTAGGGCATATCCTTCAAAATGCATTTAACATCAAGGCATGTATCATGCCCCATGAAGCCAGTACTGCCTATGTAGCTGCTACCTGTGAACCCCTGACAAACGCAAAAACAACAATTGATCGACAGAATGCAGAACAATGTCATACATTCACCCCAGTGCAGATATCTGGGCCTAAAGCCATCGTTTTTTTGCTCACTGTTGGACTTGGTTCTTTTTTTGCAGGGTCATCCATGAACTTTTTGCCTTACTCCTGCATTTTGTCTGACCTGTTTTTGTTGGTTTTATGACCCTGGGCACTTTACCACTGCTGATCAGTGCTAAAGTGCATATGCTCTCACTATTATAAATTGATGTATGGATTAGTGACTCCATGATTGGCTTATTTGGTTAACTTGTCAGACCCTAGTGCAGTGCTCTGATTGTGTCACCCACCGGAGCAGCTTGTAAAGTGTGTCTCAGGCCTGCCATTGCAGACCCTGTGTGCGGTCTGGTACTGCCATGTTGACTGGCCAAGTGCACCCACTTGCCAGCCCCTAAACCTTCATATCAGACACCCCTAAAGAAGTCCCAAGGGCAAGGTGCATTGTAAGTAAAAGGTAGGACATCCCTGGTGTGTGTGGCATGTCCTGATAGTGAATTACAGCCATTTTTGTTTTTCACTATTGCAAGGCTACCTGTTCCCCATAGGCCAGAATGGGCAGTTTGATTATAACATCTTATAATCCAAACTGACCCGGGGAACATGATGGAAATTAGAGTTTAGTATGACTGAACTCAGAATGATGAAATACATCTTTTAGTGAAGTTGGTTTTAACATTCTGTGTTTGAAAATACCTCATTTAGAAAGTAGGTATTTTCTTGCCTAACTATCCAAGCCTGCCTCTGCTAGGTTGTGTATTCCGACGCATCACCTCCCCACACGGAGAAGAACTGACACATCACCTCCCTTCTGGTAAGGAACCAACGCATCACCATCCCCTACGCAGCAGTAGGGAACTGACGCATCACCTCCCCCGGAGTAAGGAACCAACGCATCCCCGTTCTTGCATGTAAGGAACCAACGCATCACCTTCCCTGCAACTCTTTTGTTTGTATAGCGTTACGCATCCAAAGGTACATTGAACATAAGTGTCGTATTTACCATCTAATGAGAACTAAGCTATTTCTACCATTTTTTAGTGCAGTATTGTGGATTTTTGTTGTTTGTGGTCTTGTGATAAGTCTATATAAATAATACTTATTTTTATACTACAACCAGTGTGGTGTCCTTTTGTAGTGTTGTCACTATATTACTGTATGTGTCCACAAATGCTTTACACGCTGCCTCTGAGATAAGCCTGTCTCCTCGTGCCAAGCTACCAAGGGAGTAAGCAGGGGTTAATTTAGAAGTGTACCCCCTTACCCTGACTAAACGCAAGGGTCCTTATTAGGTCAAAGGTAACTACCTCTGCCAACTAGAGACGCCCAAATCTAACACTCACCATGCCATTCCAGTTTGGACCCAGCCATATGCAAATCAGTTGTGACCCAGCACCCAATGGGAACAGTCCAGCCCAACCTGCCAGGCCAGGTCCTCCCTTGACTGGAAACAAGAATCCTTTGACCGGTTTCAGGCTTTCAGCCCTTAACAGCCAGGATAGCTTGACTCCAGTGGCATGGAGAGCACGGGACCCACATCTGAGCATACCCGTCCGACTCGGGCGACAAATGCAAAAACAAAAATTGATGGACAGAATGCAGAACAATGTCATACATTCACCCCAGTACAGAGATCTGGGCCTAAATCCATCGTTTTTTTGCTCACCATGCCATTCCAGTTTGGACCCAGCCATATGTAAATCAGTCGTGACCATGCACCCAATGCGAACAGTCCAGCCCGAACTGCCAGGCCAGGTCCTCCCTGCACTAGAAACAAGCATCCTAGGACCGGTTTTGGGCTTTCAGCCCTCATCAGCTAGGATAGCTTGACTCCAGTGGCATGGCGAGCACAGGACCCACGTCTGGGCATACCCGTCCCACTCGGGGTGACAAATGCAAAAACAACAATTGATGGACAGAATGCAGAACAATGTCATACATTCACCCCAGTACATAAATCTGGGCCTAAATCCATTGTTTTTTTGCTCACCATGCCATTTCAGTTTGGACCCAGCCATATGTAAATCAGTCGTGACCCTGCACCCAATGCGAACAGTCCAGCCCGAACTGCCAGGCCAGGTCCTCCCTGCACTAGAAACAAGCATCCTAGGACCGGTTTTGGGCTTTCAGCCCTCATCAGCTAGGATAGCTTGACTCCAGTGGCATGGCGAGCACGGGACCCACGTCTGGGCATACCCGTCCCACTCAGGGTGACAAATGCAAAAACTACAATTGATGGACAGAATGCAGAACAATGTCATACATTCACCCCAGTACAGAAATCTGGGCCTAAATCCATTGTTTTTTTGCTCACCATGCCATTCCAGTTTGGACCCAGCCATATGCAAATCAGTCTTGACCCTGCACCCAATGGGAACAGTCCAGCCCGAACTGCCAGGCCTGGTCCTCCCTGGACTGGAAACAAGCATCCTAGGACCGTTTTCGGGCTACCCCCCCTCACCAGCCAGGATAGCTTGACTCCGGTGGCATGGAGAGCATGGGACCCATGTCTGGGCATACCCGTCCCACTTGGGGGGACAAATGCAAAAACAACAATTGATGGACAGAATGCAGAACAAAGTTGTACATTCACCCCAATACAGACATCTGGGCCTAAATCCATCGTTTTTTTGCTCACCATGCCATTCCAGTTTGGACGCAGCCATATGCAAATCAGTCTTGACCCTGCACCCTATTGTAACAGACCAGCCCAAACTGCCAGGCCTGGTCCTCCCTGAACTGGAAACAAGCATCCTAGGACCGGTTTCAGGCTCCCATGAGCCACAGGGTCAAGACTGGTTTGCATATGGACAGGTCTAAACTGGGGTGGCATGGTGAGCAAAAGAATGATGGATTTAACCCAGATCTCTTGACTGGGAGTGAATGTTTTGATTTGTTCTGCATTCTGTCCATCAATTGTGTGTCTTTTGCTTTCTCGCCCTAAGTGTGCCAGGTATGCCCAGACGTGGGTCCGGGGCTCACTGTGCCACAGGAATCAAGCTATCCTGGCTGCCGAGGGGTGGAACCCCGAAACCAGTCCTAGGATGCTTGTTTCCGGTCCAGGGAGGACCTGGCTCGGCAGTTTGGGCTGGACCGTTCCCATGAGGCACAGAGTCAAGACTGATTTGCATATGGCCAAGTCTAAACTGGGGTGGCATGATGAGCAAAAGAATGATGGATTTAACCCAGATCTCTTGATTGGGGGTGAATGTTTTGATTTGTTCTGCATTCCGTCCATCAATTGTTTGTCTTTTGCTTTTTGTGAAGCCCTGACAGCCACCATCGCCTTTCTCCAAAACACCTGCAGTGAGTGATATGTGCAGGATTCACTTAGGGGCTTTTTTACAAGCCCAGTGCATTGCTGGAACGTCACTTTTCTTGATGTACTGGCAGCACACTGGACTTTCCCATCCCTACAACGCCATGGAAAGCCACCATGTGTGGCTTTTCATGGCCTCATAGATATGGTGTGCGGCAAGGGTGCAGGTGTGCCTGCATTGGCGCATGGCAACCTTTTGTGCATCAGGGCTGTGAAAGTGGACACGAATGTGCCATATCTCATAGATCCAGTGCATTCCTGCCACTTTCTTTTGATGCAGGTCAGTGCAGCAAAAACCCTTGCTGGGCTGCCCAGTGCCAAAATATTGTAAATGAGGCCCTGACTATTTAATGTGTGATCCTTTGCAGTTTCAGCTCGTGTTCTCCTCTTCCACAGTGTTCAGTCAGCTCCTGCACCTGATATGGCATTCTCAGCCCCCTGCGCTTCACCATCAAGCAAACAACCATTTTTTAGCAGTAACTTGTAAACGGTTTCTCATGTGTGTGTGTGTGTAGTGATTTATGTATACGTCACAATAGAGACTGCGCACTCAAGGTGGTTAAGGTTTCTGCACAATCTCTATTATGGACATTGATCATTAATGGTGGACACTGGTAATAAAGACCATGATTTGATAGAACTGCAGTTCCATGCTTGCAAAAACCTATAAATAAGTGGATTAGACTTAAAATTGGAAATTCTAAGAAGTTATGCAAGAGTGACTAAACAAAAAGGAAAAACTGCACTTGTTCTGAATTCAGACTACTTGTGAGTTGAGCGGTTTCAAAATCCTCAAGGAAAGGTGATGTTCAATGATGAACTTGATGATGACAAAAACATGTGAGTTAACCACTGAAAATTGGTAATATGAGGGAAAAAGAAATAAAAAAAGATGACTTTACCATCTTTGGAGAGAAACATTGAATGGAGACGAAGGGGTTTTGGAGTTCTTGATCTGGTCAATAATGACCTCCAATTTCTCTCAGGAGAACTAAACTATCCCAACTGCAAATTGATGTGGCCATCGAAAATGGGTGAAAAGCTGGACAGCAATGTCTTCCTAGGCTATTTGGTCAGATGGGTGTTGGCAGTCAAGCAGAAAACATTTGAATATTTTTTGAATCACTGAGAAGTAATTGCTTTTCTCTGTATCCAAGCTGTGCTGCCTGTTTTTCGTGCATGAGCTCAGAGATATTCTGGGTTAAATGTATGTGCTTTAAGTACTGCAAATTCATAAAAACAGGTGTTCAGCTTGGCTTTGAATGAGCAGACATGTTAATTGTATGGCACATTGGCACCTCAATGCATTTTAATGGCAGGCCTCTATCCTCATATAAGACATACCTTTATTAAATTATAGTTCCAACAACTTGACATCTTGGATATTAAGTCATTGGAATAAATGAACTTCTCTAAGTAGAAATTCTCATTTGAGTCAACTGGAACTCAAAAGTAAGTTTTATGTAATACTCAAACAACATTTTTTATTAAATGACTAGGCGAAGTATGTTTAGCTACAATACATGTTATATTTGTACACTCTAAAGACAGCAAGAACATCAATAATGGTAAAGATTTTCCATGCATATTTAGTATACTTACTGTGAGAAAGTCATCCTTTTTGCTCTGTTCTCCCCACATTTTTTGACTGATACTGGTGGTAACTTATTCTGACTGTGCCCTGGGCTCTGCTAACCAGTCCCAGGGCCTGTGTTCTGATTAAAAAGGTGTATGGTAATTAGGTATGATTACAATTGCCAATGACATTTGGTTTCTAGTATATAACAAGGCAAGGTGGGTTAAAACTACCTATAGGGGCCTACTATATAATAGGGCAGGGAAGTTTAGAGGCCCAGTAGATTTCCTGCACTAGAGTGTGCACTGCGGTTTTGCCTGCTGTTATTTTTAAAGGCAGTCCTGCTTTATATGAAAATTCAACTTTGGAATTAAAGGTACTTCCAAGGTGGAAATCTACCTTGTTTTTACATATGTCACCCCAAGGTCTCTTCTAGGTGCCCCAGAGATCGGGTGCCATGTAACTATAAGCAGGGACACTACAAAATATGTTTTATATGCACTGGTGAGGGAAAAAAATGGCAGTTTCATTTTTCTCCTTTACAGCATTCAAGGTCCAAAGGCTAACATGGGAGTACTGTAAGACAGTGTAACTATTGATAGGAGTGGACTTAAATGAGATTTCAAGGACTTAAAAGCTTGGTAAAGATAAAACCAACAACTTCTCACTGTAGAATATACCATAACAAATACAGAAAATACGTTATAGGACTTTCTTGTCTGTGAACCAAAATCCAGCCTTCTAGCGGCCTATCCTGATTGGTCAGCCTTTAACAGGCTTAGCCAAACTACTTTGATTAGGTGATACGTGGCCTGCGTAGAGACAGAGGTTATCTGATGGTGGGAGCTCTGCAGCTGCAGAGAACAGGCCTGGAAGAGGGCTAGGTAAATCAAACTTGGAATCAAAGAGATCATGACAGTAAGGAATGCCAGTCAGGCCTATCCCCTCTGCCTGTATCCCCCAGCCAAATGGCAGATCCAGAAATTGAATTTGCAGGAGGTCTGAAGGGGGAGTGTTAATAGAAGTGAGTCACACCATTAGGTTGGTTTAGCTTGGTCTTTCTCCCAAGAAGAGAATTTCTCCATCGTAAATTTAGAAGCATGGTGCTTTGTGGGGCAAGAATATGCCATACTTTGGAGGATGCTGTCATGTTTTTATGTGGCACTCTGCACCTCATTGGACAGGCCCTCCCCTGCTTGTCACCACAGGTCATTAAATAAATATGTGAGAGCTGCACAGCAGCCTAGATCGGTTGCTTGAAACTACAAGGAAAAGAAAGACTGCGCTTCTGGTCCCTGGTCTGCATCCCACAGGATTGTACTATGAAGGACTGCACCTGCTGCACACTTGGAAGTACAGCCGTGAGGACTTTGCCTTACTTCAAAAAGGATTAAGAAGTGGACTCCCTGAAAGCAACAGGTTAACATATCTTCTCTGCACCATTTACCTCAAGACATCCCCAGCCTGGGGTGTGTTCAGTGGACTTTTAAGGATTTGGCCAAGTTCATTGTGGGAATTGTAGTTCCAAAATTCCAAGGACAATTTCAGAGCTTTTAGACCTTTGGATTTTTGTTTTTGACACTTTGAAACCTCAAGAGGAACTTCGGGCAGAAGTTCCAGATGTTTGGCGAAGCTTAGAGCAAATTCGGAAAGAGCGCTATAAGTGGCCCGACCCAAAGTTGAGAGTCAAGCCAACTATGTTTAACCATGACCCGGCTTGGATTTCAGGTTCACCCTGTTGAAAGCTCCGGAGCTCAACTTCTGTAGTATAGCTTGTGGGTCCATTGTTGACATTTGCTGGGTTAGCATGAGCTTCGCTGCCATGAGGCTGCTTTTGCGCACGACACTGCATGCATATATTTCGCAAGGCTCTGTTTGTGCCCTTTTCACATGAGAACTGTCTGCCTTTCGCATTCTCTGCTGTGCTCTGAGATTTAGTCTGCACACAATGCACAAGGTCGATGCCCCTTGTTATTCTGTTCTGGTCAGTCCCTCGCACCTAGACATAACATGCTACACACAGCTACACCACTAGAAATCGTATGCTTTAACATTGCAAGCGAAACATGTTGTTCAGACACTTGGAGAGACACCTTTCCAGAGAGAAGAGCTGTGCTTGTCATGAGATGTGAACCTTTCATCTAGGCTTGAGGAATGGGGTCTGCTGACAAAGCCCAGAGGTCTCCTTTTTTATAATAAACTATTTCTTACAACAGGGAGGGTGGTTAGGTCTTCTAGTCCTTTTCCACTGTCTTTATAAAATGATATCCCCGTTTGCATTCTATGGAATTGTGACAATGCTGACTATATTGTCTTTATGCATTTTGCTGCTAGTAACGGCACGTGTACTGTACCATAGAGCGCGTTAGTTAAAATAAATATTTTAAACTATACCGCGTCTCGCATTGTGGACAAGTATGAGTGAGTGCGCGAAAGAGTGTCTAGCTCCCGCGATTCCCAAGAGAGAGTGACGTGTTCTGGGTTGTCTAATCATTCGTAGCTTCGCTGAAGTCGGAGAACGAATGAGACACTTTAGCTAGTCGGTTTGAGATTTTAGGTACTGATGTGGTAGGTTTTTACACTCCTATTTACTGAGGTCCCGTTTTCCTGTGCATAGTTCTGTATATGTGCAGAATCCCTGCAACACTTCCAGCATTTGCCTGGGGGCTCTTGCTGAACCAATCCAGGAAACCTGCTGCCAAGCCAGCCTAACAAAGAGCCTTGCTTGCTGTTGAGAGAAAATCCTCCAGAAAAGTTTCACAATATAAAGATAACATTTTGACCCGGGCCTCCCGCTTAGTGTATCCAACCAGGGATCCATTGCAGTTTGCCTCAAACTTTGATTTTGTCCTGGTCAAGTGCGATCAGGGGCAGCATCATACATACAGCACATTTTCCTTGCTTGTGTAAGGTGTACCTTTTAAAAGGTGTGCTCGGTGCAAACAAGGAAAATGCACTGTATTAGAATGAATGCCCTGCTCCCAGGACAGCTGTGAGCTCGCGCTGCCCCAGGAGCAGCACACTCATGTGAAAAATTGAGCAGCTGCTTTGAATTCGCTCCATGTTTCACAGTGCACGAGGCAACGCACCTGCACTTTTAAGGGGGATTAGAGATCCCCTTTCCCCTCTCCAAAGGGCTGCCATCCGAGGTGCACTGACTGTGCGCCACCTTGGGTGGCACAATGTTAGTGCTCCTCCTGAAACCTTCTTTGATTTTGCTACCACATCTGTAATACGATGAGGACACAGAGGCAAAGGGACTCCCTCACTTGCTTGGGGCCACGTCCCGCATGCAAATGAAGGAACACCATCTGATAATAGTGCTGACACTTTATGTGCGCCAGCGCCATCGGTATTACACAAGGTGATGCACAAGCGTCTTTGGCCCCTTACATAATATGACAATTACCCAGGGGAGTGCAAAGCAGGCAAAAACGCCCATAATGCCATCGTGGCACTTCCGTAATATGGCCCTAGATGTCCCAGGTTGGAAATATATGTTTTAAAGCACTAAAAAGTGTTCAAAGCTTAAGAATTCATATAACTGGTTCCCTATATTGAGTGATTGTTGTTTTGGTGTCATTTTGAAGATAAACATATTTCCTATCTTTGTAAATTGGTGTAATATTTTTATTAAGTGTTTTGTCTTACTTATTTAATGTATTGTTTTTTTTAAATGCTTTACACACCTATCTCCTGAGTTAAGCCTGCCTACTCACAGTCAGCTGCCAAGGGTTGAGCCAGGGGTTAATGTACTGAGACTTAGACTTGACCTTATATTGTGTTGGTAGCCTTGTTGTAGTGGTAGGTGCATACTTATCCCTACTAACAATCCTCCTCCCAACACATGTTTACTAAAATGCAGATGAAATATCAATTATTCTCACATTCTCCACGTCCTTCATCCCTACTCATCACCTCTTTAAATAACCAACCAAAACATGGAACCGTCCCTTGGAACTCGGCCATATGCCTAAGATAGCTAACGTTACAGCACATGCACAGCCCTGCTCAGGCACAGCCCTGATTCTGGCTAGAAAACTGCCAATTACGCTATGCAGCAACTTCCCTACCCTTCGATCAGGGTGAGAAATTTAGCAGCCCAAGTCCTGCTGCTCTAAAGTTGGAGAGTCACAGGGTCCATATCTTAACAATGTGACATGTTTTAGACCCTGTAGAGTAACTGTTGCTCCTTAAGCAAGCAGTCCCTTCCACTATCTCTGGGTCTCCTGCTTCTTCAAAAAATGTATTGATTAGTGAGAAGAAACTGAAGGACAACTATGTGCCTGCAAGTAAATATATTGCATAATTTAAAGCACAAAGTGGGCAAACAATTAGCAGACATTTGCCACATAAAACACATGTACCATACTATAACATAAAGTGATTATTGTAGACAGGTTCCATGAGAAACAAGCACAACTTTTCAAAGTATGCCCAACCTTTCACAAATGGCATCTAAAATACCTACAGCATTCAACTATCAGGTGACAGGTGGAATAAAACACATATTGAACCCTTTCTTCTAATAGTAGTATTTCCATACTGAGTTGCTTTTAGTTTTCACTATTTGCTCCTTTTATCTGGCCCTTTTGCCTTGATTGCCTTTGTTGCATGTGGGAGTCCTTCCCTTTTGCCATTAATGTATTAACTCTCCAATGGTTTTTACTATGCATATTCTCAACCTCATTTTTTATTAATTTTGGGGCCTATTTGGTAACATTTCATGCAATGCAGTCCAGCAAGGGAAGTTACTAAACTGCGTTGCGTGAAATTGAGGGAGCTCAAATGAGCCATATTTACAAAGATGCTGCACAGTTCAGACCTCTTCTAGTGCAATTTTGAGCCATGGCACAAGGGTATCTGTGATATAGGCAGGATTGTTTTGTGCAGGAAAGAATACCTTCCTGCACGAGAACAATCTTTAGTGGCATATTACTCTTTCTATATGTGCTGCAAAATTCAATAAACATGGAAAGAGGAAATAACGAGAAGAGATGAAGATATTTCCCCTCCTTATGCATTTCTCTGGCATGCACACCGTTTTGGCACACTCCTAGGTTTACTACCTTTGGTAAATTGTGTTTGCTTTAAAATACATTGGAGCACACATGCCCTGCTCATATAATGCCTACCCCAAGAGATGTAATGCACTGCAGTGCAAGGCGCTGCATTGCGTTACTTTTTATTTACAAAGCCACACAAGGCAAGGCAAATTGCTGTTGCGTGTCCTTGTAAATATCGACTAGTTTAAAAGAAGTTAAGCCAAAAGCCTAAATACTTCTAAGTTCTTAGCATTTGTACTTTGGGCTGCACATTAGCTGTCTGTGATAAATATGTTTGATGCAATAATAAATCCTATCGTTCAAGTTGGATATAATCCATTTGCAAAACTTCAAAAGGTGCAGTTGGTGTAGCAAACCCTCCTGCAGGAGTTCGTGTCCCTTTTCCAGGATTGTACTGCAAACAGATCAAACAAGAATGTACTACTCTCTTAGCTGTGCTGGCAATTTCTGGATGCACCCAAACTTGCGTAACCAATTTCGTTATTGCTGAATCTCCAACATGTGCCAGCCCATGTACCATCTGAACCATAGGTTGTACAAAAGCTATGGGCAGTTTCCATTTGTCCATCTGCTTATTCCGCCAACAGCCCTCATTATCCAACTCTCCCTCTTCAAACCATTGCTCACGTTCTTTCACAGAAGCAGATTTCTGTATGTCTAGTACTTCTTGTCTAGCATCATGCCAACGTTCAGCTTGTGACTTCACTACATACATAGAAGTAGTGCTTCGCTGCATCGCAGTCTCACGAGCTACGCGATCTGCAAAGGCATTGCCTTGTTCTGCCTTATCAGTCACTTTCTTGCACTACACTTCACAATAGCTATTTCTTTGGATATGTCAGTGCAGTCAAAAGATTATGTATTAGTTCTCCATGCATTATCTGCATCCCGTGGGACATAAGAAAGCCTCTTTCCTTCCAGAGCAGGCCAAAATCATGGGCCACTCTAAAAGCATAGCGGCTATCTGTATAAATGTTCACACACAAATCAGTGCTAAGCTCACATGCTCGTGTCAAAGCTATTAGTTCAGCTACTTGAGCTGACTTCTTTGGTATGCGAGCTGTGTCGTAATTGCATATGCAGCTGAGGTCGTACCATCTGGCAACTTCAAACAGGACCCATCAACCCACAAATCCCCATCTACATCTGAAAAGGGCGTATCTTGTAAGTCAACGCGACCCTTTGTCTGTTCTTCAGTAAGGAATATACAATCGTGTGATTCCTGCGACTGAGACTGAGTCACCAGGTATGGCAACAAAGTGGCTGGGTTTAGTGTCGCACATCTCTTCAGTGTAATGTGAGAGGCCAACAATGTCAATTCGTATCCTGTCACACGAGCACTAGTTAAATGCTGCGTCTTCGTCTGATTTAAAAGGGCATCAACCGCATGGAGTACTAGCACCAACAGCTTATGTAACAAAACTATCCCTTCACTCTGACGTATTGACACAGCTGTTGCTGCGACTGAACGGAAGCATCCAGGCAACGCACGAGCAACAGGATCAAGTACTGCTAAAAAATATGCACAGGGACGCTGTTTGTCACCGTGTGTCTGCACTAAAACTGACAATGCACATCCATCGTTCCCATGTACATAGAGTGTAAAAGGCTTCGTATAATCTGGAGTACCTAACACCGGTGCTGAACAAAGAGCTTGTCATAACTGTCGGAAAGCAGTCTCACATTCATCTGTCCATGGGAGGGGCATTGGAGTATCTTTAGTCAAAAGTGCTAGCAAGGGTTTAACAATGTGTGAAAAACCTAATATCAATTGCTTACAAAAAGAAGTAAGACCAATGAATGCATGGACATCTTTCTGAGTAGAGGGTACTGGTGTGTCTAAAATTGCTTGAATACGATCTGATGTAAGTGCACGGCCCTCCTTAGACAGAAGGTGACCTAAGTAGGTTACCTTCGGTCTACAATATTGCAATTTCTTTCCTGACACTTTGTGATGATGTCAAGCAAGAAAAGAAAGCAAGGACAAAGTACATTTTTCACACTGTTCAGGGGTATCGGCTGCCAACAAGATGCCATTGACATATTGTATGAGAGCCACACCTTCAGACAAAACGAAAGAATCAAGTTGTCTTTTTAATGCTTGACTGTAAATACTAGGACTCTCAGTATAGCCTTGAGGAACTCTACATCGATCGATTATTCAAAGTGAAACCGAACAAATATCGGCTATCAGGATGAATAGGGATCGAAAAGAAGGCGTCCTTCAAGTTTATCACAGAGAATGTAGTTGCTGTCGCAGGAACCAAAGTAAGAAGGGTCGTTATGCCAGAAACCACGGGGTATTGTGGTACTACAATCTTGTTAACTTCTCGCAAATCAATAATGAATCGGTAAATCCTAGTGTCAGTATCTTTTTTCAGAATAGGAAGAATCGGACTGTTACAAACATTGTAAGGAACTTCCTAAACAACCCCCACTTCAATGAGATCATGGACAATACGTATGAGTCCTTCTTCGCCTTCCTGGGAAATTTTGTATTGAGGCAAACGTGGCAGCACAGCGCCCTCCTTGACACTAATATGTACTGGTGGAATAACCATTTGCCCTACATCAGTGTCTGAAGTAGCCCACAAAGTACTAGGGAGTGAAGCTAATGCAATATCCTCTTTAACAAGACAAGCTCTCTCCGTCACAGGATGGTTGTCATTCAAGATAACACGTACACCTTCTGGACAACATCGTATCGTAGCCCTGAAATACTTGAGCATATCAAGACCCACAATATTGTCTGGTGTATTCGGGGAAAGCAAAAATGGACATGGAGCAGTAAATTTATTAACATGGAATGCAAGTGGTTGTGACAGTGGGCTAAGGGAAGGTGTTCCATCGAAACCTATCGATGTAGTGGTTAAGCCAGACAGAAGAGCCCGTGGAACCAATTGTTTAGACAAGGCGCTATGAGTAGCTCCTGTATCAACCAGAAACTGATCAGTAGAACCGAAAACATATGCTGTAACATAGGGACCCCTCTGATCTACTGGAACGTTAACTGAAACCTTACCCCATCCTAGGCAATCCTATGCATAAGCAGAATCTTGAAAATCAGACGGCACATAGTCGGACATTTTATATTGGTTCCTTCTATCAAAAGTGTTAAACTCATCCTGCCCACGTATATTAGCATCAAACCTAGCACGATCACCTGTGCTTCCTCTAGGCCCTGAATATCCTGAATGATGTCTCATTTGTCCCTGACCACGTGGACACTGCTGAGCACGCAGTGCTGGACAATCGGAAGCCCAATGCCCAAATTTCTTACAGTACGCGCACTGGTCAACAGACAAATTCAAACGAGTATAAGAAGGGAAAGACGAACCATAAGATCCACGTCCACCTCTATCACTACCTCTATAAGGCGGACCATAAGCCTGAGCCAACATAACCTTCGTTTTTAATTCTTTAGTCTTCTTATCCTCATTACCCTTTGCTTCTAATTCCTGGCGTTCATGATTCTGAGCCATAGACAAGAGAGAAACCAGAGAAGAGGTAGTCCATGAACTCTCACTGGCTTTTAGGTGACTAGCTATTCCTGGCAACAGGTTTACGACATATTTATCGACTAACAGATGTCTGCCCGTGTCACCTGTCAATGACTGGCCACTAAAATTGTGGAATGCTTCTTCAAAGCGTGTAAAGAAATCAGAGACCGATTCATCTGCCTTTTGCTTACAAGACGCTAAAACAGTTCAATCTATCTTTTTAGTGGGAATAATCATTTTTAACTTAACTAATATAGCTGCAGGAATATCAAAAATTAACTGACATGGCTTCTGTGCGGGTTCCCTTTCTACATCCATTTGTTCTAAGTCTTTCCATAACGCCCCAAAAGCTGCACGATCATCAATTTTATGAACAGTTCTCCACATATCAGGCGGTAATATCAATCCGAAAAATAAATCAATATCAGGCAAAGTCATAGTACAAGAGCTAACAGCACCATCAACTTCCTCATCAAAAGCGGCTGGATTTTTCCGCGAATCAGGCAATGCAGTTTTAAGTGCCATGACATCCGTCCTATTCCAAGGAGTGTAAACCCAATTATAAATAAAATAACCCTTTGCATCGATAGAAGCCTTATCATCACTTGTGCCCGTTCCTTTAGGAGGAACATACAAAGGCACGGCCTCCCACATAGGTTTCGCATGAACTATCATAGTCTTATCTGTTCCGAAGATAGAAGCTTGTGCCATGCCAGTCTGAGATGTCTGTGCAGCTACGTCTGCAGCCTTTGTCTCCTCTCGCAAACGGACTGCATCAACACGCAGTTTAACCAAACGCCTGATTGTATCAGCCACCTGAGAGAAAACAAAAAGACCATCACGCATTTGCTTACATTTATCTGCTACATCGTCGGGCTCTAACTCCTCAGAATATTTCCTAAACAGCTCAAGGACCTCTGCGGCAAACACCTCAGTAAAATACAGCTGCTCCCTTTCCTGCCGCCCTTTCATGCTATCTAGAAGTTCAGAGGCGGGGGCAGTGCTACGAACTGATTTACGAGCAGCAGATCTAAGCTGGGACGCACGCTCAGCGGTCAACATAGAACGAGTTTCTCGTGCCTTCTGTTGCTCTGAACCGGAGTCCTCATCTGACTCATGAGGGGCAGAAGGAACAGTATACGGAGGTGGAGGACGATCTAATAATAAGAAATCATCTTGTGGTTTATTAAGTATAGGATAAAGGGGCCACCGAACAGCGTATTGGCCAGTTACCTGTAAATTGCGCTCCCTAACTTCTCTCTCTTTTAACTCTTTTATTTCTTTGTTTTTCAACTCTAATGCTTTCGCATAAATGTTCTTTTGCTGTTCTTTTTCAATCAAGGCTTGCTCACGCTTCATTCGTTCACGCACTTCTTTCTCCCACATTCGTACACAGTCAAACATATCTTGCCTAGTCTTGTAATTGCTGTACATTATAGAAGAAAGACCATACTTAATATACATATCCGTATTAGGCGTCCCCTCCAGGGGGGCCGGTTGTGCTTCATCGAGTCTCAAACTGGTACCACTACAAAAGCAATACATCATACGAAGTGTGCTAAAAACAAGCATGCCAAAAATAGTGCAGAATATGCAGTATTATAATCAAAGTAGCACTTAAGATACCTTTAGTACGATGTGCCGTTCAAATCAATTCAGATAGAGAAAATTCTCCTCATTACCTGACTACATAAATTGCAATTTATATATGAGTCCCATAGAAATCCAAGTTGGCCTGTACAAGTTCCAAAATACAAAAGCCGCAGTAAGTGTTACTAAACTACCTTACCATTCCCAGACATAAAAACCAACAGCAAGCGCCGCAGAACAACTCTTACCAATCACTTGGTGTCCAGGTTCCAACTGCCAAGTTCTAAAATCGACCAAATGGTCACTGCACGGCGAATCAACAGAAGAGATCTCAGTCAAGGACCGGCACCACCTGGATGGTCAGATCAGAAAGAAAGGGAAAACGCCGTGGTTGCCAAGACTCGGGTCTCATCGGGCAGCGATCACGTCCAGAGCGAGATTCCAATCCTTAGTCGCGACCAATCCTTTGGGCATCCGAGGCGCTGATGAGCCCCACGTGTCGGATGCCAATTTGTCGGAGTAAGCCTCAGCAAGGCCTACCAGTGCAAGGGGTTCGCCCTTCTCTGTACAGAGTCCTCAGACCAATAGGAAGATGTTGGCACAGAAACTGGAATAGAAAATACAAAGTTTAATAAACCTCATGAGGTGGAACTACATTCACACAGCACTAGGGGTGGGCGGAATTTGCGTAATCGCGTTACGCAAATCTCCGCGAAACGGTAAAAAATCTCCGCGAACATGCAGAAATTCCGCGAACACGCGGAATTGCATGTTCGCGATGCTTTTTTCCTGTTCACAGTTGCTGTTTGCGTGCTCGGGAAGAAATATCTCGCGAACACGCATTTTGAGAACGCAAACAAGAAAATATTTCGCGAAGTTGCGGAAAGCAGAATTTTGGGCAATTTCGCGTTCTCCGCGGAACGCGAAATTACCGAAATTCCACAAATTCCGCGAGCGGAACGGAATTTACCGCCCAGGCCTACACAGCACCCTTTGGTAATGTATAAAGTAGCACACCGAACATAAGGCGCATGGTCCTTTTATACCCACACAGGGGCTCAAAAGAAGGCAGTACAAGTACAGAAGAAGGTTTTATGTACATATAAGGTCATATAGAAATGCACAGTCGACAAGTAGGAGGAGTTAACAGTTTGCCAATGCTAGTAAACACATCCTGACAGTTACATACTACTAACAGCTGCAAGGACAGCTGCAAACTCAACTGGGCATGTGCGAAGGTGGAAGATGCTAAATATAGTTCGTTTCTAGGCAGATTACAAGAGCAGTCAACACTGAGGAAGGACAGAGCACATGGTGAGCACGTGGCAGCCCATGGCAAACAAAATGTCTGCCAGAAATACAAAATGGATTCCACAAAATGGACAAGATAGCATCTAAATACAAGATGGTTTCCGCTAATGCTAAGCCAATCGCTGCCAATTTACAACACCATCTGCCAGTGCCACATGGAGGGAGGATGACTCTGGCAGAGAGTCCTCTGCACCGCAGATGCCTGCACCTGAGGATCCCCCCTCCAAGAAGAAGAGGGGTTGTCCAAAGAAGGACAAGTGAGACGCAGATGCCCATGCACATCCCCCAGGGCCTCTAAACCTGTTCTGGACAATGTTCTTTGTGCGCAAACCGTTCACCTTGTCGTATCTAACAAAACTCGCCTACATGACATGGAGGGTTCATGTTGGTCCAATGTAGCAGATGACTGTCGACTTTACTCTGGACATTTCAGCTACCATTACTTCCAACTCTACTGTGAACTTTGGATTCAAAACCCAATGTACAGCACCCACCATCCTGTGCACTATCCTCACACATGTTTGTAAATAAACTCACCAGTACACTATACTTGCCTCTGTTGTGATTCCAACATGTCATGTGTCATGGAGATGTTGATTTGCTAAACAACACAGTGCATGCCAAATATTACAACAATGTGATCACCGTTATGTGAGTCATGGTGATGTGACACATGTGAGAGAGACACACCACTATGGCACCATAACACATACTCACCATGGCCATGTAACTCATCCCACACAATGATATTGACCTGAAATACATTGGAATGCACAGACACCACACCTATCCACAGACAGTGGTAACAATCCCACAGGTGAGGTAAGCAAATGTCAATCAGATGTGGGAAGACAGACAACGCATCTAACAAAGCATAGCACAGGTTCATTACACATCAGCAACATGTTTATTCCACAATAGTTGCAAGGTAATTGTACATTACAGTGGACACACAGTCACAAAGGGTCGGAGAATTGAAGTCCAGGGGTGTGTGGCACATCACTTGATGAGAATTGACAACTTCCACACTGGTGTTGGATTCTGGGTGTTGGGGGTCAGTGTTGACCAAACAACAGGCAAAGTACCCTGGGAAGGACAGACACAAGACACAGTCAAAAGCACAGCAGAACAGGAGAGAAATGCAATACACATGCACAAAACATGTCAAAATAAACCTACACAGAAACAAGTTAGCAGTTCAACACTATTGTGGAGTACAGACCACCTGAATGGACACATCCCTGCACGCATCCAGCCAAGTGGCACACAGACACACTCAAACAGCAACAGATCAGCCCCAACACATTTCAGGCTAATTCAATACATTGACATAACAGCCCTGTAAACTCACATTCAGGTGAAGAAGTTGTTGATGAGCTGTGTGCGTACCTCACCCTCATCATCATCATCACTGGCATCGTGGGCCAGGTCTGGATCCTTCACAGGTGGCGGAGGTAGGTCATCGTCATCCTGGATGAGTGGCAACTTCTTCAGCACTGCCATGTTGTGTAGCATGCAGCATACAAGGATCATTTTGCACACCTTTGCAGGATCATATGGGAGGGCCCCTCCGGTCTTGTCCAGGCAGCGGAAGCGGCTTTTCAGGAGACCAAATGTCCGCACAATCACACTCCTGCTCCGACCATGTGCCTCATTGTAGTGCATCTCGGCTGGTGTCACAGGGTTCCTGAGGGGTGTCAGCAACCATGGCATGTTGGGGTATCCGGAGTCACCTACATACAAACAATTGAACAATTAGCTGAGTTTTGAAAGAGGGTGGAATACAACATAGCCAAACACACACAATGGTAAACAGTCAGTATACACCGACAAGCCATGCACGCTGCTCTGGCATCTGTCACATCAGCGTTGCAATGCGACTACTCCTCATAATGTAGGCATCGTGCACAGAACCGGAAAAATGTGCACACACATGTGTGATGCACATGTTTGCAAGACATACCACCAGAGCATTAATGGAGTGGAAATGTTTCCTGTTCCGGTATGCCTGCTCATGTGCCCGTGGTGGTACCAGGGCCACATGTGTACCATCAATAGATCCGATGACATTCAGCATCCTCCCCAGTGTAAAAAAGGATCCTTTATTTCAGTGAGTTGACCTGGGCTAGGAAACTTGATGTACAGGTCAAGGAAATGCAACATCCCCTCCAAGACATCACGTAGCACACGACTGAACATAGTTTGCGACATACCACCAGCAGTAGCCACAGTGTACTGGAAGGTACCAGTAGCAAAGAAGTGCAGGGCTGCCATCACCTTCACCTCTGGGGTCAGTGCTGTAGGGTATGTCCGGCCAGGTAGCAGATGTGACGCCAACTGCTCCGCCAACTCCTCAATCAGTGGCCTGGTGAAGCGGTACCGTCGGATGCAGTCACATTCCTGCATGGTTTCAAGGTCTGGGAACGGTCTATGGACAGCTGGTGCCCTGCAGTACAGAGATGAACAAAGGAAGATTGTCGATTAATTCCCCATGTGGCTATGACCAAGCAAAATATCACATGATACATCATGACAATACACAATGTACTGAGTTGTGTGCTGTTGGGTATGAACACATATGTCACCTACATGCACATCACCTCCCATCTTCAAGTCCACATGTCTACATAAGTTCCATGTAGTGCAATGGTCAATCATTGGGCTGTGTCACAGTACCTATGTACTGCTGTCATGTTACAAACACACACCACATTGACAAGTGAGGCCTGATGTCTCCCAGGCTTCGCAGATCTTTGACATGCAGATACCCAGGGTCCCTGTATTGTCACATGGAGACTGGCATGATATGGCGTATCATGTACACGTCACAAAACAACCGTGAGTCCCACAGGTAGTGGCCACTGTTGTCTCTGCAGGCCCTACATGGACGTCTCATAGACACACACACACCATCAATGTTGATGCACAAACCACATGGATGTTGAGACTGTCCCCCATTGGGCACATTTGATCATCCACATCTGAGACGCAACATGCACACAGACTGTGGGTGTACATCAGAATTGGGGCTATAGGTCTCACTGTGACGTACATACCATCACACCCAGGACTCAGGGTGTATGTGACATGTCCTAGACATATCCAACCTACAACTGTGTCCATGACTCATGACCATAACTGTACAGTTGCACATCACAGTGGTAATGTGCACAACACACAAAGGATTCTGTTCCCATGAACACGTGCACAGCCTGGGAGTGGCTGCACAAAAGTGCCACACAACCAACCACATTTTTGCCCACCAAAACACACAGGTAATGCAGCCTAACATGCCATGGGACACAGTGTGGCACATGCCGTAGTGTGGTAGGTGTGCACCTGAGTCCCTGGCAAGTAGTTGTGTGTGGAAGCCGTCAAAAAGTAACACCAATGTCAACCGACGTGGGTGACTATGCGTACGCCTTGCACAGTTCAGCACCGAGCCGTGCGTACGCTTAGCCATTGACTGCAATGAGAACTGACACGGGTGACTATGCGTACGCATTGCACAGTTCAGGACCGAGCCGTGCGTACACTTAGCCATTGACTGCAATGTGAACCGACGCAGGTGACTATGCGTATGTATTGCACAGTTCAGGACCGAGCCGTGCGTACGCTTAGCCATTGACTGCAATGCGAACAGAGGCGGGTGACTACCATGCATACACGTTGGGCAGGCATAGACCGAGACCTGCGTACGCCTTGGCCATTGAATCGTATGGAGATGGATGCATGTTTATTTTCAAACTACGCGTTGTACAGTCAGTTGACCGAGCCGTGCGCACCCATTGGCTCTGGACTGTCATTGAGACGGATACGGAATCAAAACTTGTACGAGTCGTGCGATGGAAATTCAGTTGGATGCCTACAACAATGTTGCAATTACTAGGGTTTTATGAAGGTGAAGATTTGAATGATGTGGAAGACGTGTACGATTCGTACATTTCCATGGATTGGCCAGATTCATAAAATACAACCGTGTTGGACCTATCACTTGGGACACATGGCACAGATTCTGCCTCTGCTGCACAGATATAAGGCTGGGTGGCCCTCAGGGAGCTCACTTGCCTGAACTACATGCTACTGTACCCCATCTCTGCCACCACTGCTGCTGTCTCTGCATCCTCTGACTACTGCTATGGCACGTACTCTGGAGAGGGCCCCAGCCTTCGCTGAGGAGGAGAACCAGGCCCTGCTGGACAGGCTCCTTCCACAGTACAGCAAGCTGTATGGGAAAACAGGGGAGCAGGTGAGTGTGCAGTCCACTGCCTTACTAATTGTGCATGTTGTCTGACTAGCATTACTAGCAGTGTGTACACCAGTGGCAAGTGTGCTCACTGAGTACTTTCATCCCCCAAAGTGTGTAGGTACATGTAATGAACAAGTGTTCTGCAGCTAAAGTGCATTTGTGCAAGCTTAAACTTCCCAGTCATTGTTAACATATCAGACATGCAGGGCATTTCTCCACTTCCATGGGTGCACTACTTGTGTAACTCATTTTCATTTGTGATTACGACATGTATATCCAACTGTGTGCACCACAAATATAGGCCATGTGTGTTAATGGACTTTTAACTTTGTCATCCTCACAGGTTGATGCCCACCAGAAGCAGGAGATATGGCTGACCATCGCCCGGGCAGTTCAATCGGTGGGGGTCTACACGCACCGGATAAGCAACTGCCAGAAGAGGTGGCAGGACATTCGGGGCTGGACCCGGAGGATCGCAAGGGTCCAGCTGAAGCTGTTGCTTCATCGCAGGAGGGGCGGACACCGGACCCTGACCCCCCACATGCTCAGGATCCTGGCGGTGGTCTTCTCGGACCTGGATGGGCAGCTGAAGGCCAGACAGCAGCAAGGAGGGGGTAAGGCCCTGCCTAATCTGTGTACTATATTTGACATGCTATTTGCAATCTTTTGGCCTGGTCACACTTCCACGTTATGTAGGTCTTGTAGTCCAGTACTCAGGTCCCTCAATTGTGTGATGCACCCTCCTCATTTCATCCACAGGTGTGGACCCTACAGTCGGTGGCTTGTGTCACTAGGGCACTGTGTCCCTACAGTCAGCTATGCTTCAGGTTCCGGACAGCATCTGTTACCGTGACTCTGTTGTGAGTTTCATGGGTGGGTCAATTGTTTACACAATGCCTGAGATCTGACATGTGATCTGTGTGTGCCCTTGATATGTGTTACAATTGCTGGTCTGACTCGCCATATGTGCCTGGGGTATTTCAAACACACCCATACAGCAGGGGACTCCAATTTGTGTGCCTCAGGAGTATGCATATCAAGTGTGCCACACTTGCTTAGCCGTCTGACTACTGTCCAAGGCTAAACACTGTTTCACTTAGACCTGGGCAGTCATGCCTACTCAAGGGCATTTAAAAACACTCTGTAATCCCACTCCTGTGTATCAACTTACAGGTTGTGCTTAGTGACATGTGCCTTCAGGTGGCTGCCTCTGTGTCATTGTGGTGTGGCTTCCTTTTCCGGACACCTGGGGTGTTCATGAGTTTGAGGGTCAGCAGGACATCTGAGATCTGACTATGAGAGACAAGACCTGTGTGAAATATATGTGTGTGATCACTTGACAATGCACAATGGTGTATGCAACTGTGAACTTCCAGCAGCTGTGTTTCATGCACACCAGACTGTGATGTGCTCATGTACAGGGAGTTGTGTTCGCAGAGACTCATATGTCTGTTTTGTATGATGTGGGGTCTTCTGGGTCAGGGATATGTTGTTTGCAGGGGATGGACAAGTGCACTTGTCAGCTGCAGAGTTTGCTTTACCCATGAGCTATGATTGTGACACAGTGCATACTGTTGTTGTCTGGATGCCCTGCCCCTGTGACAGGAGACAGTGTTGACTGACTTTCCAGGCATGCCAGTGCCATGGCATTTAACTTGCTATGAGTGATCCTGCATTGTGGTCAAATGTGCTCCATGCACCCCATTGTGGCATTGACTATCAGGAGATGAGAACATCATAGTGTGTGTTGCTGGCATGCATCACAAGCATATGAAATGAGACTCTGGCCATCCCTTCATCCTGACACCTGTACTGAGTCAGTGGTAAGAGATGTGATGTGTGTATAGTGATATACTCCTACATGTTCATTTGCATGTCCAACAAATGTGTAGGTGGTGCATGCCGGCACAGTGGGGTATTAGCATCCAACATGCAACAGACATATGGGTGCAAGTCCAGGAGGGATATGAGTGCCATGGTTGATGGTGAGACTGACAATTGGCTTATTCTAAACAGTGGGAGCACTTTGAGCAATGTTCAGCTGTACTCACTGTGGTGTGTGCAGTCAGTGCAGGTGACTGATGTTGTTCTTTTTTTCCTAATTCTATCCAGAAACATCCACAGCCACAAGAGGGGACGCTCCACGGACCAGGAGGAGCCACAGAGCCTGGCTGGGACAGAAGGCTAGGAGTTGGAGGGACCCAGTGGCACGGAGGGCGAGTGGAGCCACACCGAGGAGTCCTCAGCACCATCCAGCCCAGCTGAGGCCCACAGCAGCTCGGAGGATGACTCCCTTGCAGAGGTGGGTGTCAGCAGCCACCAAACCCCAGCTAATGAGGCTGTCCCCGCCACCGCCCCCACCACCACCATCACCACCCTCCTATCGGCTCCCATCCCAGAGGTCCGTGGAGGCTCCCGTGTTCGGGAGCATGTCTCCTTTGTGGCAGGCACTGCGCCCCTTGCCCCTGTGTCCCCTGCTGCCCTGAGTGAGGAGTCTTTGGACTTGCTTTGACGGATCCATGTAGGGCAGACATCAATGCTGAGTGTCCTCCATGCACACACCAGTCTGTTGACACAACTGGTGTCATTCATGGAGGGCATTTCATCGGGCATGTCTGCCCTACAGAGGACCAATCAGTCAGTGGCCTCCTCTCTGACAGCAGCGGTGTCCCTCCTCCAACAGTCCTGTACCCCTCCTACCCCTGCACCACCCATGATTCCTAGCACCTTACCTGTCCCAAGCTCACACACACCAGCACACTAACAGAAACCCACAAACATGGGCAGCACACATACACCCAAACCAAGGGCTAGACCTGCACACATGCAACCTCAGGGGATTGATACCACACTCACAGGGGATGGTTTGCAGACACACACACAGTCATCCACAACCACTCCGCAGTCCTCCGATACCTCTCACTCCCAGCCCCCTTCCCTTGCCTCACCTGCAACCCCATCTCCCCAGAAGCTCTTCCTCTGTGACTTTGGCCTCTTCCCCACCGACCCAGCAGATCCAGCTTACAAGGGGAAGAGGAAGTTCCCACACACAAAGGGGAGTGCCCCTCACACCCAGACACCCTCCCTCAGGTGCAGTCAGACTGAGGCCCACACCCGCAAGTCCCCCCGGAGCCAGAAGAGCAAGACCCCACCCCCACAGCTCCACAACAAAGTCTCCGTCCTCCATCCCCCAGGCCACCACTCCACAGGTTCCCCCACCCACAGATACACCATCCCCAAAATGCTGAGGCCCTCCCCCCTACCACTTGCTCCTCCACCCCCACCATCCCCGGTCAGTCAGTTTGTGCCACTGATTTGGGGACCGTGTCCCCCCCTCTGTCCTGCCGACCTCACCTGAACCCCATTCCGCTCCCATTGAGTTATGCACTGCAGTGGAGTCCACGACCACCCCGTGTGACTTGGGCACTGCAGTGGAGACCCAGGCCACTCCATCTGACCTTCCCACTACAGTTGTGCCAGAACCCACCCCATCTGACTTGTGCCCCACAGTTGTGACTGCACCCCCTACTTCAGTCAGCTCCACTGCAGTTGCCAGTGACTCTCCGGAATCCACCACCCCTTCACTGCCTCCTTCTGCTGAGCCCTGATCCTGTCCCTGCGGTGCCTGGCCTGCCCCCATGTATGCCCCTCCAACGGGATGTCTCCTGTCCATACCAGTGCAGGCAAGCAACGTGTGACAGTTGTCACTCAAATCACATTGTTGACATTTGGATATGGACTGGCCATTGGCCTTTGTTTGGAAAGGACTTTGCCTTTAAAAATTGCTGAATAAAGCTTTTTTCTTTCTCCTCGTGAATTTGATTTAGCTGTACATTATTATGTTGATGATGTTTAGCATGACCTTGCAGTTGTAATGCTGGATTTCCATTGTTGAATACTGAGGTGTTGATGTGAGGTACTCCATGTGGTCCATGAGATATGTATCCTATTCTGGTCAGTATCCATATCATCCTTTGCAGCTAACTGGGTTTGTCATGAATAACAATTTGTGAACATCTCTGTAAACATTTCATTTGCATGATCACATCTGTGGCTTGCACACATGCACATATGATGTGCTTCCTATTGTCCAATTTGTCTGTTTCCCTGACTGTGGGTGCATCTCCACTGGACATGTAGGTTTGGGCATCATTGGTGTAGGAGCAACTGGGTCCTCTGTTCAACTTGCTGGACATATGTATTGAGTATGTGCAGATGACTTAAGGGACACTCCTGCACCCAGGCTGTTGTGACCAGAGCCTTCATTGTGTGGTAACTGATGGCTGACTGACCAATTGTTCTGCTGACATGACTGAGACCTGCTGGGACTATGTTTGGCACAGCTGTGCTTCCACAGAAGTTGAGTCCCCTCAAGTAAGTGTGTTGTTGTTTGACATTGCTTGGGCCCATGGTGTGTGTTGTGTGAGTATGTGTGTGTGTGTGTCAACATCCCTTTTCATACACCGGCAGTGTCCCCTTGATATGTTCCTGTTGTTGATGCTTGCTAAGTTGTACTGTGTTCATCCCACATCTTTGCCATGGGCTACCAGATGTGTGGGTGCATGACACACTACTGTTAATTGGTGTTTCATCATTGGGATTTGTCAGTTCTGAGTGGTGATGATGTGGTTAGACGCAGATGGGACACAGTCAGAGGTCTCCAAGGCACTTCTTTGTTCGCAATATCATGCAGTTGTCCCTAGCTGGTACCTTTCAGTGATTGAGACATGTGTATGTGTGTGTGACTGCTCCCACTCAACCGGTTCAGGGCTGCAATGTTGGCAGGTGTCAGCATGTGTGCCTTGTGGTTCTCCTTGGCTTCTGCATTGTCCTGGGACTGTGGCAGGTATTCCGAAGGTACGGGAGATTTGACGTCATGGCTATGTACTGCATACGGTGCCGTATGTCTGTCATTCACCAGGGTTGTTGACTGTCCTTGTGTGATGAGTCTGTACACCCTAGTTCCTCCCAACATTACTGTGTTTGTCATGGGTGTATGTGCAATGTCACCTATCCATGTGGGCTTCACAGATGCACATTGGTGCAGTTCAAGGTGTGTGGTGTTGAGGGTGGACTGATGTAAATGTTTACATTGATGGGCCACTAGCTCCCGTTTGTCCATGGATGATGGGCCATGCTGAGTGATTTGTGTTTGTGTATGTGTGATGTACCTTTGTGGCACACAACACATGTCTGGGTTTTACAGTTTGTATGACATCTACCTTTGTCATCACAGTGGATGTGTCATGCATGCTTGTGTCACCCCTATGTATGGTCCATGGGGGTAGTGCTGTTGTGTGTCAGTCTCTTGCTGTGTTAGTTGCTGTTCATTCCAGCTTGTGTCACATGTGTCTGTTGTGCTCCCTCTCATCTCACAATGCCTGATTGCCCACTAAGGGGGGCCTAATGATGGGTTACTTTTGTAAGGCACTGTGTCCACATCTGTCTCCCTGTGGTTCAGCTCCCCTCATGTGTTGTGTAGTTGCCTGGGGATACTGAGACACACACACACAAGTTGTATCAGATGTGCAGTGTGAGGTTGCCTGTTTGTGTTTGTGCATCTGCACCGGTGCATTGGTATTGCTGTTGTGGACCATTGTCTGGATGTTGTTTTTGTGATTTTCCCTGCTGTGCCTGTGAGTCATATCACATCATCCTGCACATTCATCCTGGTTTTTAGGTCCCATTGCTGCCATGGAATGGGAGTTTGTACCTGACACCTACAGTCTACACATGATATTTTGATTTGTGTGTCTATTTTCGAGATGTGTGTATGCTTTGTGATGGTCACTTCTGCTTTTGTGTCATCATTGTACACTGTATGCAATATCAGCCCCCATGGGTGGTGCTTGTCTGCACATGGCCGAGAGTATGTTAGGGTTTCACAGCACTGTTAGCCTCACCACATCTCTGTGGGTATTTGACACAACCACTACTTTGCCACAAAAGTGTTTCATGTGTTGGTAGCAGGAATCATACATGCTGTTTGGCATTTGCAGCTTTGACCATGATGACACTTACCTTTTGGTCACTGTGATGAGGGGGCTTTTAGACCCCATTACCACAATGGTCAACAGTTGCTGCAGTTTGGAACCCCACACTTAACTTTTGTTCTACACAGTGAGGGGGTGTTAGTGCACATTGACACAGTGCTATAGTGATGCTTCCTTGTGTAGGCCACACTCAGTTTTTGGTCACACATGTGATGGTAGGTACATTGTATGTTTGAAATCATAATCACTGTTTTGGGCATTTTGTCACAGACTACATACTGTTGTCATGATGTTAGGGCAGATGTATTTTGCTGACATACCTAATGTTTGTGTTTGATGGATGTGTGGCGCATCACCCATCCTATGGGTGGGGGTGGCAGTAGTGTTGGGCAATAGGTCCCCTATGGGTGGGGGTGTCAGGAAGCAGGCATCGTGCGCCTGCATCGACTACACTTCCCAGACTCCCCGGGAATAGAGTGAGAGGAGCCTCGGGAATAAATAGCCATGACGCACACCCGACGCTGTGCGTAATTCAGGATTAACGAGTTCCGTGTTTCCGAATCCGTTACCAGAAGTTTTCTCGAGAGCCGCGTCGCTGGTTTCCCTTCCTGCATCGGTGAAGGGTATTTCGTTCCTGGCAGGGTGCCTGGAAAAACCCCTCTTTCGCCTTCCGGAGAAAGTGGGAAAACCGAGACGCGTGGGAACCAAAACGGTTGACGCGCACGCGAGGATCGGCGTGCACGACGGAGCCGGGTTCAGTCGTCGGTCTTCGAACCACCCACAGGTATCGGCGCCGGAGCTCGATTCTCCCATGGGGGAGTGAGCCCCTTGGGGACTTTGTAAGGCTGATCGCCCAAGGCAGTAACTGTTATCACTGGTGCATTTGGGGGTGACGCATACCCGTTTGTTTCCTTACCCTCGCTTCCCGAAGCTGGGGTGCTTTTGCTTAAAGTGGGATAGGTACTCGGAGCTGGGGTCCAATGGAGCGGTGAGGCAACCGTGCGGATTTCCTAGCTCATACTATCCTGACAAATTAAAAGGCTCACAGTAGACAGAGGTTCATGTCTTTCTGCCAGGAGCATCATTTTGTTTGTGTTACATGATTCTCCAGGGCAACCACTTCCTATTGCTCTAAAGCCACAACAAGACTATCAAAACTATTCTGGGTGGAACTATTGAGACCATAGGAAGTTAGCTTCCGGTTTGTTCACTTCGAAAGGGCATTATCCCATGGAGACGGTTGAACTGTCATGATGTGCCGGTATGTTTGCTAGGTGCATGGTACTGGGCATGATTTATGTGTGGGCTTGCTTATGGCGCAATATGGAGGCTCACGAATGTACATCATTGGGAATCTTAGCGAGAATTACTGAGAGTAGCATTTTTTCAGGCAAGTTAATGTATAGTGTTGTTTCTGTGTTTAGATTTCTTTACAGGTTCTAATCCCTGCTGTTCCCATCCTTCCCTTCCCTCGCTTGATTGCTCCAACCTTCCGTGCAGGAGTTGGGGACGTCGAGAGGTGGACCCCCTATAGCATCGCCCGAATCCTGAGGAGTATCGGACCTGGGTCATAATCGTAACAGAATAACGCACCCACGTATTGAGACTCCTCCCCGTTCGGGGGGTACTGCAGGGATGCGGTATGGACGAGGTCCTACTAGCCCTCGCTGCGGCTCAGCAGGAGTTAGCGGCCTCCAGGGCAGAAACCGCGGATTCACGAGACAAGGTAGAAAGGTTGTCCAGAAACCCTTTTGATATAGGAGCCGGTATATCTCCCATTCAGGTCACAGTGCCTCCCCCCATTCCATTAGCCAACCCCGAGAGGTACACCGGAGACCCCCATAAAATACATGTGTTTCTCACACAAATACTGATGCACTTTTCCTGTAGGCTGTCATCCATCCCGACTAACCACTCCAGGGTGGCGTTTGCTACCTCCTACTTGGCTGGTGATGCAGCCAACTGGGCGGTACCTCTAGTACGTAATAATGATCCGGTCTTATCTGACTGGGATGACTTCAGGACAGCTCTGGAAGGTGTGTTCGACAGGCGAACTACCATGTTTAGCGTGGATAGGGAGCTTCTGGAGTTAAAACAAGGAAGAACCGAGTTGGTGACTTATTTGACCTCTTTTAACCGTTTGGTAGCGGAAGCAGCATGGCCTGTAGAGAAGAGGATGTCTCTCTTCTATCAGTGACTATGTAATGACTTAAAGGATGTCATAGCTAGAATCGATCCTCAGCCCCGTGCGTGCGAGGCTCTGGTCAGTCTAGCATTAAGGTTGGATGGACGTATCACGAACAGGGGAGGTGATAGGTTCCGGGGAGAGAGATGCAGGAAGGAGGCCACAGGTAGTGAAGGGGCCTCGGAGCCCACAGAAGTGGGGGCTGTTCGTGCTCTGTTGTCCAGGAGCGAACGAAAGAGCAGAAGAACACAGGGACTGTGTATGTATTGCGGAAAGAAGCGGCACTATGTCCGCAAATGTCCCGAACGGCCCAAAAGACCGGGGGGTAATTACAGGAACCGAAAAGCCATAGCCAACATGGCCGGCTCTGACGTTCTAGCAGGGGCAGAGGACACCGCTGGAGACACAGTTACTCAACTATGGAAGATCCCTTCTCTGGCCACTAATCAACAGAGAGATACGGAAAAACATATAGAGTTGAGTATGGGGTTAGAGACTGGTCACCAAACATATAGAGTACAAGCGATGTTGGATTCAGGGGCCACGGGTAATTTCATCCACCGCGGTTTGGTGGACCGCTTATCTATAGGGAAAATAGCTCGGGAAATACCCGAAGAGGTGTTATCAGTGGATGGTAAACCTCTGACCTCAGGGCTCCTCATAGAACAAACCGAGACTTTGCGACTTACGTGTATAACAGGAGAGATGCACCACATCGAATTCTTGGCGTTGAATATTATAGAAGCTCCGCAGTGCGAGGTGATCCTGGGGATGCCTTGGTTCAGCCTCCACAATCCTACCATCGATTGGAGAGGAAGGACCGTTCAGTTCCTATCAGAGGAATGCCAGGAGCACCTGGTGCTAGGTGGGAGTTTGTGTGCTACAATCTTTGCCAATACGTTCGTAGCCGCAACAGCAGTGGAAAAGGATATAAGTCTACCCAAGGAGTACTCCCTCTTTGCGGATGTCTTCAGTAAATCCCAGGCAAGTCGCTTCCTCCACATCGGTCTTACGACTGCCAGATAGATCTGGTGGAGGGCGCTACGATTCCTATGTATAGGGTTTACGCGCTCTCCGAACCGGAGACTAAGCACCTCCGAGAGTATTTGGATCACTTTTTGGAGATAGGATTTATTCGCCCTTCCCGTTCTCCTGCGGCGTCTCCTTTGTTTTTTATAGCAAAGGCTAACGGGGACTTGAGAGCCTGCTGTGACTACCGCATGCTAAACAAGAACACTGTTCGCAATAGGTATCCCTTGCCCCTTATCCCCGTCTTGCTGGATCAAGTATGTGAAGCAACGATGTACACAAGGTTGGACCTTAGGGGAGCGTACCACTTGGTGCGCATACGTAATGGGGATGAGTGCAAAACGGCCTTTAAGACTCGCTATGGCCTCTTTGAGTATCTGGTAATGCCGTTCGGATTGTTTAACGCCCCGGCGGCATTCCAGTACTGCTTGAATGATGTTCTGAAGGACTATGTGGACAGAACCGCAGTTGTATACATCGACGACATTTTGAATTATTCGGAGTCAGAAAGTAGCCACACTGAACATGTGTTACAGGTGTTGAGGGCGTTGCGAAAGTATTGTTTATTCTGCAAGCTGAGCAAGTGCGAGTTTGGGGTGACTGTCGTGGAATTTTTGGGGGTGATCCTCGTCCGGAAGGAATGAGTATGGCAGAGTGAAAGATACAGGCGGTGCAGGAGTGGCCGGTTCCCCGTAATGTAAGGGAAGTACAGTGCTTCCTGGGGTTTTCCAATTATTATCGTAGGTTCATACAAGGGTTCTCGCAAAGGGCCATCCGGATCACCCGCCTTCTCAGAAAAGGCATGTCATTCGTTTGGACCTCAGAAGCTAATCAGGCTTTTGAATACCTAAAGAAAGCTTTTACCTCAGCACCGGTGTTGCGGCACCCCCAGCTCGACGCCCCGTTCATAGTAGCGGCGGATGCCTCTAATGAGGCAATAGGGGCTAACCTATCACAACGAGATAAAGACACAGGGCAGCTTCACCCAGTGGCGTACCGCTCCCGGAAGCTACTACCGGCAGAAAGGAACTATAATATCGCCGAAAAGGAGCTGCTGTCCATCAAAAAGGCGTTTCAGGAATGGCGTCTGTATTTGTGGGGAGCCAGATTTCCAGTCACCGTTTATTCCGATCATCGGAATCTGCAGTATCTATGAACGGCCAGACGCCTGTCCCCCAGACAGATGAGGTGGATGCTCTTCTTCGAGGAGTATAATTTCGTCATCACTTTCAGACCAGGGGCCGACAACCGAAAGGCGGACTCTCTGTCTCGGATGATGACCTCAGAAGGAAATGTCGAAGTACAAGAAAAGTCGATTATACCTCCCTCCAAGGTGGTCTGTGCCATACACTATAATATAAAGTATCCCTCGAGACCTAAATTGCTTTAACTTTTTGTGGGTTTACATGGAAAAAGATCACCAGTTATACATGTGTATTTTATCTGATTTATATACACGCAGAGGAATATTTGGAAAACATAAAGAAACACAAGAGTCCGGAGGCTTGGAGCTGTTGGGCTGCAACAAAACCGGAACGACAAATCAAGGGGGGACTGCCTTTCCAGAACCATAGGCTGTTTTTACCTACACCAGCCCTTAGAAAAAGGGCCTTTGAGTGGTGTCACGAATCACCCTTAGCCGGACACCCGGGCATACGAAAGACTACTCTCTTGGCGAAAAAAGTTATTTTTGGTGGAAATACCTAGTCCCAGATGTAAAGGATTGGGTTTCCAGGTGTGAGGACTGTGCACGTGGGAAGACAGACACGTCAACCAGAAGGGGCAAACTGGTTCCATTGCCAACCCCACAGGCACCATGGCAGAACATCAGCCTGGATTTCATCACAGGTCTCCCTATGGATCAGGGGTATTCCGCCATATTGGTTGTCATAGACAGTCTCACAAAGATGGGTCACTTTATACCCTGCAAAACGCTACCTACGGCTGGACAAACAGCCCACCTGTTGTTACAACAAGTGGTGAAATTACACGGCATTCCGCAGGTCATAGTGTCTGATAGGGGCCCCCAATTCATAGTCCGCTTCTGGAAGGGGTGGTGTCGGTCTCTGCACATAGAACCAGCAGTATCATCGAGTTTCCATCCGCAGACCGATGGACAAACCGAACGATTAAATCAAACGGTGAAGAAGTACCTGAGGTGTTACGCGGAACAGGCGCTGGAGTCATGGGTGTCCATGCTATGGATGGCCGAGTTAGCATACAATAATGCAACCCACAGCTCCATAGGCATCTCTCCCTTTTCCGCCAACTGCAGATACCATGCTAGAATTTTGCCTCTCATCATGCCCGGAAGAATTATCAATCAGCCTTCAGTGCAAGCACACATGCAAGTGTTGAGACAAGGACACTCACGCGTGAGGAAGCTCCTGGTAAAGGCAAAGATAACATATAAAAACTGGGCAGATAAACACAGAGTAGAGGGTCCCCAGTACCGAAAAGGGGACAGGGTGTGGCTGTCCTCGAAGAACATCAGTTTCAACATGTGTAGCGTGTTCCACCCACGATACATTGGCCCCTACCGAGTAATAAAAATAATCAATCCTGTGGCCTATAAGCTTCGACTTCCAGGCTCTCTGCGAATCCACCCGGTCTTCCACTGTAGCCTTTTGAAACCTGCCAAAGGAGGGCTGAGGAAACCACCCCCGGCTATATCCACAGAGGACGGTCAGGAGTACGAGGTGCGAAGCATCGTGGATTCCAAATATCGGGGAGGTAATCTATGGTACTTGATTGCCTGGAAAGGGTGTACCGCAGAGGAGAATTCATGGGTACCCAGTGCCCACATGCACGCTCCAGCCAGGATTAGGGCTTTCTTTCGTAGGTACCCTGACAAGCCCGGTTCTAGGAGGCGCCGGGACGGGGACATACTGTCAGGAAGCAGGCATCGCGCGCCTGCATCGACTACACTTCCCAGGCTCCCAGGGAATAGAGTGAGAGGAGCCTCAGGAATAAATAGCCATGACGCACACCCAACGCTGTGCGTAATTCAGGATTAACGAGTTCCATGTTTCCGAACCCGTTACCAGAAGTTTTCTCGAGAGCCGCGTCGCTGGTTTCCCTTCCTGCATCGGTGAAGGGTATTTCGTTCCTGGCAGGGTGCCTGGTAAAACCCCTCCTTCCCCTTCCGGAGAAAGTGAGAAAACCGAGACGCGTGGGAACCAAAACGGTTGATGCGCACGCGAGGATCGGCGTGCACGACGGAGCCGGGTTCAGTCGTCGGTCTTCGAACCACCCACAGGTATCGGCGCCGGAGCTCGCTTCTCCCATGGGGGAGTGAGCCTCTTGGGGACTTTGTAAGGCTGATCGCCCGAGGCAGTAACTGTTATCACTGGTGCATTTGGGGGGGACGCATACCCGTTTGTTTCCTTACCCTCACTTCCCGAAGCTGGGGTGCTTTTGCTTAAAGTGGGATAGGTACTCGGAGCTGGGGTCCAATGGAGCGGTGAGGCAACCGTGCGGATTTCCTAGCTCATACTATCCTGACAAATTAAAAGGCTCACAGTAGACAGAGGTTCATGTCTTTCTGCCAGGAGCATCGTTTTGTTTGAGTTACATGATTCTCCAGGGCAACCACTTCCTGTTGCTCTAAAGCCACAACGAGACTATCCAAACTATTCTGGGTGGAACTATTGAGACCATAGGAAGTTAGCTTCCGCTTTGTTCACTTCGAAAGGGCATTATCCCATGGAGACGGTTGAACTGTCATGATGTGCCGGTATGTTTGCTAGGTGCATGGTACTGGGCATGATTTATGTGTGGGCTTGCTAACGGCGCAATGTGGAGGCTCATGAATGTAGATCATTGGGAATCTTAGCGAGAATTACTGAGAGTAGCATTTTTTCAGGCATGTTAATGCATAGTGTTGTTTCTGTGTTTATATTTCTTTACAGGTTCTAATCCCTGCTGTTCCCATCCTTCCCTTCCCTCACTTGATTGCTCCAACCTTCCGTGCAGGAGTTGGGGACGTCGAGAGGTGGACCCCCTATATAATCGCCCGAATCCTGAGGAGTATCGGACCTGGGTCGGAATCGTAACAGGGGGTGGCAGGAGTGATGGGCAACAGGTCCCCTATGGGTGAAGGGTAGCTAGAGTGATGGGCAACAGGTCCCCTATAGATGGGGTTGGCAGTAGTGATGGGCAACATAAGCCCTATGAGTGGGGATGGCAGTAGTGATGGGCAACAGGTCCCCTAAGGGTGGGGGTGGCAGGAGTGCTGGGCAACATAGTCCCTATGGGTGGGGGTGGCAGCAGTGCTGGGCAACAGGTCCCCTATGGGTGGGGGGTGACAGGAGTGATGGGCAACAGGTCCCCTATGGGTGGGGGTTGCAGGAGTGATGGGTAACATAACCCTATGGGTGGGGGTGGCAGTAGTGATGGGCAACATAAGCCCTATGAGTGGGGGTGGCAGGAGTGATGGGCAACATAAACCCTATGGGTGAGGGTGGCAGTAGTGCTGGGCAGCATAAACCCTATGAGTGGGGGTGGCAGTAGTGATGGGCAACATAGTCCTTATGGGTGGGGGTGGCAGTAGTGCTGGACAACAGGTCCACTATCGGTGGGGGTGGTAGGAGTGATGGGTAACAGGTCCTCTATGGGTGGGGTGGCAGTAGTGATGGGCAACATAAGCCCTATGAGTGGGGGTGGCAGTAGTGATGGGCAACAGGTCCCCTATGGGTGGGGTGGCAGGAGTGCTGGGCAACACAGTCCCTATGGGTGGGTCTGGCAGGACTGCTGAGCAACAGGTCCCCTATGGGTGGGGGTGGCAGTGGTGATGGGCAACATAAGCCCTATGTGTGGAGGTGGCAGGAGTGATGGGGAACATAAGCCCTATGTGTGGGGGTGGCAGTAGTGATGGGCAACATAAGCCCTATGAGTGGGGGTGGCAGTAGTGATGGGCAACATTAGCCCTATGGGTGGGGGTGGCAGGAGTGATGGGCAACATAAGCCCTATGAGTGGGGGTGGCAGTAGTGCTGGGCAACAGGTCCCCTATGGGTGGGGGTGGCAGGAGTGCTGGGCAACATAAGCCCTATGGGTGGGGGTGGCAGGAGTGATGGGCAACATATGCCCTATGGGTGGGGGTGGCAGGAGTGGTGGGCAACAGGTCCTCTATGGGTGGGGGCAGCAGTAGTGATGGGCAACATAAGCCCTATGAGTGGGGGTGGCAGTAGTAATGGGCAACAGGTCCCCTATGGGTGGGGGTGGCAGGAGTGCTGGTCAACATAGTCCCTATGGGTGGAGGTTGCAGGAGTGATGGGCAACATAAGCCCTATGAGTGGGGGGTGGCAGTAGTGATGGGCAACATAAGCCCTATGAGTGGGGGTGGCAGTAGTGATGGGCAACATAAGCCCTATGGGTGGGGGTGGCAGGAGAGATGGGCAACATAAGCCTTATGGGTTGGGGTGGCAGGAGTGATGGGCAACATAAGCTCTATGAGTGGGAGTGGCAGTGGTGCTGGGCAACAGGTCCCCTATGGGTGGGGGTGGCAGGAGTGCTGGGCAACATAAGCCCCTATGGGTGGGGGTGGCAGGAGTGATGGGTAACATATGCCCTATGGGTGGGGGTGGCAGTGGTGATGGGCAACATAAGCCCTATGAGTGGGGGTGGCAGTGGTGATGGACAACATATGCCCTATGGGTGGGGTGGTAGAGGTGCTGGCCATGCGACCCCTATGGTGGCCTGTGGCTAGTGGCCAGGATATGGATCCCCTGGGTGTGTGTGACATTTTGCGGGTACATGTCATTTGTTTGTGTGGTGGGTGTCTGACCTACCATCTGCGCCGTCCGCGTCTGTTCTTGATCCGGACATAGATGTACAGTACTGGTATGACCTGCGCGATGGGATTCATGATGTGTTTTGTCTCGTACACGCTGCTTGTTGCTCTGTCTCATACCCGTTGATAGCTGGTCCGTCTCGTGGCCGTGGATTGTGTTCTGGCGCAAATCGTACCTGATATGCTTATTTTCCGGATGCTGTGACTTGCTGTACGTGGCGACCCGTCCGGCGCGTATGATTTACGCATCGTACTTGTCCGGCAGGAAACTGCTGTGGATACTGCTTCCGGGCGACTCGGTTCAGCGTTCGGAGGTACGGCTCAGACGGAGAATGAAGCTTGAATCACAGCCTACGTGTCGGTCGGATTTGTGTCAGTCGTGCGCGTCGTACTTCCTCGCCCGGACGGACCGGCTCCGGGTACGAGTCGGTCACAAGGTAAGGCTACGAACAGCTCTCGGAGAGCTGTCTGACCCAGATCGGAATCGACCCCTTAATATATTTAATATATATTTCTTTATTTTATAGATATATTTAAATCGATATTTTTTACATCTATATTTTTTACATCAATATTTTTGATTTGATATTTTTGTACTTACCTGTTTAAGTATAGGGGGTCCATTAGGGTGTTGGGCGGTGGCATGCATTTTTCCACCCGCGAGCAGCGGTCCTCACGCCCGCCATATTAGCATGGCCAAATATAGGCCATTTCCCGACCACCGTGGTGCAACGCGCACCGCCATCAAAGTGCGCCTGCCACTGTGGCGGTGGGAACCAATGGAGACTCTCTGCCGTGCAGAATGACGTCCGCCCAGCTCCAAAAATGTGGATGCCCCAAACAAGCAGACGCACAGCAGCGGAGAAACTGCCCAAACAGAGACGGCGGAAGTTCGACAGCGGAGCGTGAAACCAGAGTCCCAGTCCACACCACCCGGTCACGACCACCATGGATCCAGCTCTACACGCCTTTCCGGTGCTGTACCTGCTACATCACCAGCATCTCATGGACCGCCGCGGACGCCACCGCAGGTACTCAATAACACAACACACAACACATGGGCTGACACAGGGTTCAAATCCACATCAGACAACCTGGGTGGGACAGGGACACATCCACAAGGGCACACACACTTCACCCACCTGCCACCAAGTCACCCCTCAGCATCCTGGACACACAGCTACTGCCACCATGCAGCAATGTCCAGGTCACGTCACTGTTTCGCTGAAGACAAGGAAATACATGCGCACAATGCAGAAGGCAGGGCCAGTGCCAGGCATGGGCAGGGCACACACCCCCTCCCACCACACACTAGCACACCCCATGAAAGCACATGCCAAGTGCCCCTCCTGTGCACCCCAATGCACAACAACAAGACAGGTCAATACACACCCTGCACCACACAACAGACAACCAGGGAAACAAACACTGCAGGAGTGGCTGCACAGGAACACACAGCACAGTAGCACAGGGCCAGGGAAACATAAACACCACCTCAACACCACACTCAGGGAAACAAAAATGAGGACAAGCACCAAATGAACACATAAGAGAAACAAACATCCAAATGGACACACAGCCTGCATAGTCACACATACATACCACAGACTGACACACAGACACATACATACCCCACATGCCAACAGCAATGGAGCACAACAAATAGGAAAACCAAAGTGGGCTGCACACAAATGGAAGGTCATGGAGACACACAACAAGCATGTGTACATCACATGCAAGACAAGGAACAGAGAACAACACCCTCAGACCATCAAAGCACACATGGCTGGTACAGTCAGTGAGGTCAAACCACAGACATCACAGTGCAACAACACAGGGAGACAGCAATGCAAACCATGTAGAGGCACAAGGATGAAAGGAAAGCCCTGACGTCAAACTGTGAACAGCCACACATCCATACAACTACTTCACAGGAGTACACCAGCAGCACTACACATAGGGCCCATTGACACACCCCATGACTGACAAACACCAGTAGGAATCTACACACATGTCCCCCTCACACCAGCAGCACACAACACCAGTGTCAAACACACTGAAGGCTGGCAATATTTGCCAGGCAACACACACACACAAACAATCACCCTGCGGGTAGCCACAAACATCACACACACACAGGGATGCCACAACAAATGCCTGCACAAAAACAACACACAACCACATAACCCAACTGAAACACACACACAGCCACAAAAAGACCACACATGCCCTGTGCAGCTAAACTGTGGAAAGGCAATGGGAGCACAGACACAACAGGAGGGCACAACATCATCATTCAGGAACAATGCACAGACAACATTCCACAACACACAAGAAGTACACTATCACAAAACGATACAACCACATTACACAAACAACAGAAGCACAGGCAAATAAATTACATGGCAAACACAGCAGGACATCAGGGGATGCACACCAGGCAATGACAAGGCAATAGACATACACAGCACTGCATGCACAACGAGCAGTGTGTGCACACCAAGCATGCTAGCCACACACAGACATCAGTGACAAAACATCAACCCACACAAAACCATACAGCACAGCACAAAGACAACAGCACACCCAGGAAGTGAAGCAATAACACAGCCAACACACATACATCCAACACAACACCAACAGATGCACAAGTCTGGGACTCAAAGATGGAAACAACTTGACCAGAGGACTGTGCAGCACACACAGTTGGACTGCATAGGGGCAACCGTGACTGCCAAACAGCACCAGCACATCACATACAACCCATTGGGGAAATGCCCTGAGTGACACATTGACCCTGGCCAAAGAACTGCACCACAAAGCACAGTGTCACAAATGAAGTGATGGGGAGGCACACACACACATGTAAACCAAGGGGATAGATGACACCAAAGTGAAGTGTACTGCATGTCAGTAGGGGACATGGTAGGAGTGTACCATACACAAAGAGAGGGAGTGCAGACCCAAAATGGGTAGGCATCTGAAGCACAGCTAGGGAATGGTATGACAACACACACAACATGCCACACTGGAGGGAAGAAGGCACCGTGTGACAGCAATGCATGAGAAAACACAACCACAATGGCAGTGTGGAACAGCAGGTCTGCACAGTCCCCACAAACAGCCACAAAACACATGGATGTGCAACAAAACACAACACTGACTTGCCAGTCACACACTCTGCATACTCACAAGTGACAAAAACAACAAGTAGGAGTCAGACAGAACTGCAAGGACACGCCAACACACTGCACAGTGCACAACATACAACTCACACATGTGCATACAACCACATCCACAGGGCTGAACAATCAAAGCAATAGGCATACAACTCCTGGGTGACACATGTGTGTAGTTGACAATGCAGGGGCATGCACACATCAACACTCCCCACAAACTCACCCCCTTCACACTGCACACTACCTGACCATCCATGAGCACACATGGAAAGTAAGCCATGGGACTAGGATGACTGGCCATCACAAGATGACCACACAAATACACCACTGGGCACACATAAAGGAAGAATACACATACATGATGACCCTGGACAGCCTGCCTGCAATACTGTGTGCAGAAACCCACTCTGTGCCGGCAGTGCCCCCCAACCTGACATGTGTACAATATAGCAACATGAATTGATTATGTAAATGACAACTGCTTCCCATTGTAAAATTACAAGTATCTGGGTCAGGAAGAACTGAAGACCCTGTCACTCCAGAAAACAGATTTGTAAGTGAGCCCAAACATTGACCATGTTGAAGTGGCACACAGAGCATATGGCACAGTAAACCATATACACACAGCAAAATAACTTTATTCAGTAAGGACACTGACAAAATAGACAACAGGAGCAACTGTCTTTATTCACATATTGCACAGATAGGCGCCATGAGAAGAGAAGAGCAAGGCACAAAATGCAGAGCATGTCCATGAGAAGCTGCACAGGCAAGGGCAAAACAGCAGTGAACAACAAGGCCAGTGGCCAGGGCAGAGTGCAGAGTAGGTCCATGAGAAGCTGCACAGCTAGGGGCAAAACAACAGTGAACAACAAGGCCAGTGGCCAGGGCAGGGTGCAGAGTAGGTCCATGAGAAGCTGCACAGGTAAGGGCAAAACAGCAGTGAACAACAAGGCCAGTGGCCAGGGCAAAGTGCAGAGTAGGTCCATGAGAAGCTGCACAGGTAAGGGCAAAACAGCAATGAACAACAAGGTCAGTGGCCATGGCAGAGTGCAGAGTAGGTCCATGAGAAGCTGCACAGGTATGGGCAAAACAGCAGTGAACAACAAGGCCAGTGGCCAGGGCAGAGTGCAGAGTATGTCCATGAGAAGCTGCACAGGTAAGAGCAAAACAGCAGTGAACAACAAGGCCAGTGGCCAGTGGCCAGGGCAGAGTGCAGAGTAGGCCCATGAGAAGCTGCACAGGCAAGGGCAAAACAGCAAGTACAGTGGCCAGGGAAAAGGGCAGAGTATGTCCATGAGAAGCTGCACAGGGAATGTGTGAACTGTACCTTTCCATGGTTAGCAACACAGTCAGGGGGTAGCAAAGTGCAGTACAGGCCCACCTATGTGAGAGACAGGTGTTTGAGTGTGACTAACACTCAGACTTAGCTGTCTGGCGGACTGGGAGCTGGCTGTGTCTCGGGGACTGTCGGGCACTTGAACAGGGAGAAAGCGGAACAGCTGAGGTAGAGCTATCAGTGGTTTGGCAAGCTGGAGGGGTCCTTGGACCAGGTGGTGTAGTGGCACGTGGAGGTGGAGTCATGCAGATGGGAGACGCTGTGTGGCTGGGAGATTGTGGAGGGGTGCCCTTCCACTTCTTGGGGATCCTAAATGGCCTGCCTGACTTTGGATCATTGGTAAGTGGTGTGGGCAAAAGAGGAATACTCACCACCAATGCTGCCTCAGGTGCAGATGCTGGCACCCCCTCTGGTGATGTGCTGGATCCAGCGGAACTCTTTGCCTGGCTTCGCCTCTGCCTCCCTTCCCCTGTTTACTAGGTGTCACCCCAACAGTGCACTCCTTCCCATGCTTCACTGGGCTTGAAATGGGAGTCGATGTGGTGGGTGAATCTACCTTGGAGCCCTTCCTAGGTGTACCCTTGGCATGCACCACCTCCTTGGTCGGCACAGAAACTGTATGCTTCTCTTTACGAGATGCTTTAGGGACAGGAGAGTACTTGGATGGGGATGCCTCTGAGGCATGTGTGCCTGAGTTCTGCTGCTTTGCTTTCTTTCCCCTGGTGTCACCTGACTGGCTTTTCTCTGTGTGCTCTGGGGTGGCTTTGGTCTTCTGTGGGGATCGTGTCTGCACCCGGGACCACTTGGGTTACTGCTGCTGTGTGTTTTGTGTGCCATATCATGACTTTGATGTATGTGGACCGTGGTCACTATCATCAGATGTGGCCACTACCAGGGGGGTGGACAAAGGGACCGGAGCTGGACTGTGAGTATGTGCCTGTTGAAGGGCACACATCACTGTTGAGGACAAAGCCTGGACAGTCCGGTGCAGCCCACCCACATCTGAATGTATGCCCTCCATGAAAGCAACCTCCTGGGCCAATTTTTTGTCGTGGTCAATGAAGGCATTGAGGAGAGCTGTCTGGCCTACACACAGCTGGCGCAAAAGGCCAACAGACTCAGCACTGATGGCAGCAGGGGGGACAGGGGCAGGGGCAGCAGTGCCAGGGGTGAAGGACACTCTTCCCCTCTTACTGAGGCGGACACAGGCAGCACCAGAGGAAGTGGCTGGGAGGGTGGGTACTGGCCTCTGTGTGGTGGAAGATGATGCAGAGTCCCCGTTCCCTGTGCCCGCCAACATGGACGCATACCCACTGTCATCAGATGATGTGGTGCTTTGCATCTCAGGCTGGGATTCCTCGAGCAGACTCCTGTCCCCCTCTGAGGCGCTTGTGACGTCTGTGTCACTGGGCTCCTGTGCAGCTGTTGTGCTAGTTTCACCCCCACTGGTGTCCATCTCCTGTCCCTCCGTGACCACAGGAGATGCTGCATAAGAGAGAGAGATGTAGGGTCAGGTCAGTGGCAGCAACAGAACAAACATATGCAAGCAATGCATAACAAAAGATGACCAAATCTACATGTTCACACCACCCTGTGCAATCATATCGTGCCAACTCACTATATAGACTCAAACAGTGCGTGGAAACTGGAAATTCAGGCATGAGTGAGCCATGTGATGACCACACAGCACAACACCCTGCATGTGGCTCTGTTCAACCAGACACACAACTTGCTCTGAGCACACCTAGGGACATGATGGGGGCACACTACTTGTTGCCACTGACAGATCTGGATGGAACAGGAGGGACAACACAGACACAGACTACAACATGACAGTCCACAATGGCCATTAGCCCATGACATCCACCATGTCGCACTTCGGGCCCAAAGACTGGTGCACATTGTTGTCAGGTGTCTAGGCCTCTCCAATCTGGGTGCATGCAATGGACGCATTGATGAAGGCACACTCAGATCAGGCATACTGCTGTTCCCTCCCATGGGATTCCCAAGACTACCCCAATGCAGAAGAAACCTGAAGCGCACAACTCAGAATGCAATAGGAATGCACAGTATTCAAATCACCTTTGTAAGTACAGGTATGGCAAATGCATGACACCAGCACCCAGCCCAGCAGCCACTTACATGGCACTGCATCACAATGCCAACATCACATAGGCCAGCGCTGGCACAGGCTCTGTACACATACAGCTGCTGGAGCGGGTAGTGCAAAAGTTTGTATACCCCCCCATTCTGCATGTTTATATTAATCCGAATAAACTATTAATTGTAATATTATTAATCCGTTTGAAGTGATAACTCACCAATTATATTAACAAAAGAATTACACGTGGGAATTGCACCTTGCATGGCTATATTAATTGTAAACTAACTTGAGTACGCATATTAACCGTAGAAAATTAGAATATTGCATGTTATATGTTGCTTGGGTGATGTATTTTTGTTTTGTGCTTTATTTTGTAAGTATAAACCGCTCTGAGTGTTGCTTCTGCTAGATAAATACACACACATATGGGTATTAGCAAGGGGATAACATTTTATTAGCCATTTCTATGTTTTAATTACGTTTTTGTGTTTCTTTTGCTTAAGTTGACTATTTCGGCCTAAACAAGATGGCTGAACGAGACGTTAAACATGACTGCCCTGACAACACGAGGTTCTGGGTGAAGTGCACAGGCGTCACTGCCAGCAGCAGTGGCCTGGACCTGACCCCGGGAGAACATGTACCCTTCAAGGACGCTCCGAGAACCTAGCCAATACCAAAGACAATGCTTGATTTAAAATCTGGAACCAGCAAGACCGATGAGTTCATCGTTTGACATCCTGAGAACTGCATCTCCTAACCCCAAGTCGACCAATCAGGAATTTCTAACACCCGATCTTGATACTTTTTGACATTATTTTCATTATAAAAGCAGGTAGGGAAATGAGCTAAATGCTAACGCTCTTCTTTGACGAACTTGATTTCCTGACATTATGCAGACAGAGAGGACGGTGATACTGCTGGACAGCTGTTATCCTGAATCTTTGAGAGACTGAATTGCGGCCTAACTTTGCTGAATAAAATTCTTCCTTGACTGACTGACTTAGAGGACGACTTTAGCCAGAATAGGTAAATATGATGCTCTGAAATGCTGATGATGATTTCTAACGTTTCTTGCAGTATTTCTTAGATAAAGAATACTTGATTAATTGACAAATGTGTTGTGTCGATTATTTAAGAAGAGAATTTAGTGGGATTTAAAGACTAGATTAATAATTGTGAAACTTAACCTACAAACAACTAAATGATCCATCTCCTTATGAGAGGGATATCTTAGGTTTGAAGTCAATGTGTTTAGGGTAAGGTAAAGGTATTCCTTTCATGTCAGCGTTTGGAAGCTTATTTCCCTAGGAAAACAGATCAACTGAGTGTAAGTATTGGTGTTTTGGGCCCCACCACTGAATGTATATGAGTGAATTTGATGTTGAAGTAGTTGGTCTGTGACGAAGGGGGAATTTGATGTTCCACGCTGCAGCAGTTTTTCTGGTAGCAAGAGGATGGTTTTTATTGTTTTGGTTTGGTGATTATTGCTTATTGATTATTGGTTATTGATATTTGTTTATGTACTAACACACTATGTTGAGTCGTGTTGAGTTTTATGTTGTTTGCACGGCTTCTGGGATGTAGGAAGTCGGAAGTTTGTAACAGTTCCGTAGTAGAGCAGAGGTAAGCGCTGTTCTCTGGAAAGACGGAATTGTTGTTATCCTGTAGGTACACAGGAGAAAACGTGTGACGATTGAAGTTGCACGACGCATTGTCTGGGTTCGAATCGGTGACATCGCCGTGTGTTGCCATTAGAGACATTTTCTGTGTGAAAGAAGTGTGTATGATAGCGAAGGTTACCTGTGAAATTCTGGTCTTAGGTACCAGGGATCCAACTGGCATTCCGATAACGCTTATCACTGGAAAGGTACTAGGTACTCTCTGAGCTTGTTAGAAGGACAAAGGAGAGGTAAGCGCCGCTTTTATAACATATGTCATAATTCTGTAGTAGAACAGACTGTTCGCTGTTCTCGGGAAAGACAGAATTCTGTATGAATGTATTACTTTTTCATGTGTGAAAGTGCGTGAATCTAAAGGCATTCGAGTTAATTGTGAAACTCTAGTTTTATTTCTCAGGAGCATTGGGTCTCCAACTATGTGTCTTAATTCTGGAGAAACGGTTAGCTAATGCTTGTTAGAAGGGTAAGGTAGAGGGTTGTGCTACTTTATCAACGGAAGTAACGATTCCGTAGTAGGGCAGATGTAAGCGCTGCTCTCGGGAAATACGGAATTCTCGTGAGACATGTCTATTGCTATTCCTTGGTTATGGTGGCGTTTTCATGTTGTTACCAACAGAATTGTAGAAATTGAAACAAAAACTTACCGAGCAGATTTGTAAAGGAGGGGTAGACAGGAGCAGGAGCTGCCGCAGCGGCTGCTGACGTCAGAACGACCACGCTGGGATTGGACAGACGGTCAGAAATGTAAAACGTTCCGGATTGGTGCGTTAGTGTAAAACGCGCTAGGAGTGGAGAAATACAGGGTGACGTAAACGCTCCCTATTGGTGCGTTAGTGTGAGTCGCGCTGGGATTTGAGAATTGTAAAAGTGACATAAACGTTCCGGATTGGTGCGTTAGTGTATGCCGCGTTACGATTGGACAGGAAAGCGGTACAGTTGTAAAGGAGACTAGTGAGACACGAAAGAAAGGAAAATGTATTACGATCCACCAGAAAAAGAGAAAAAGTCTTGGTTTGATAGAATTAAGAAGTGGTTTAAGAAGGACAAACCGATCATAACTAGGGAAGGACAGTTACTTCCTCCACCGAAAATCCCTGCATCCTTCATGGTTGCGAAATATGGATATCACACCTGCATTTGGTTAGATAATTGGGTCAAATACACTGAGAAAGACGGAGTATTGGCTTTTCCAGAGCATGGTTCATTTAATTTGGCTGTTTTGAGAAATTTGAGAGAGAGAATGATGAATTTAGAACCAAGACCTAGACCGACTCAATTTGAGGGTTTGACGGAGTGGGAAGACGAAATGCATGACCGAGAAAGACAGGGAAATGGTAGAGGATATAGGTACCTGTTTGGCAGATCATACGGACATGAGACGCATGATGATCGAATGAGAAGGTGGCGGAATGCGAGTATGACTGAGGGTTTGTTTCCCGTAAGAACTGTAGGAGAGAAAGAAGGATGAAAGTGTGTAGAAAAGAGGTATAATGTAGAATCAAGAGGGTATGGAATGAATGAGTCAGAAGATGATGTTCTTGATGATATGTTTTACAAGAATCCACCACCATACCGACCAGAACCAGAAATATTAACTCCAAGTGCCCCAATGAAAGAAACAGTACGAATCATAAAATTGTAACCAGAGTTTCAAGATTTGGGAAGAAACAATTCCATTAGAGAGGTAGAAAAGAAGTCTGGAGGAAATGTGGATGGAGAAAATTCAGCAGAATTCGCAAAAACGACCTTAGAATTAACCGAGAAAATAGGAGAATGGACTAAGAATTTAGAAGCGGTAACTGTACCAGTAACGATAGGTCCAGTAATGCCTATTTTTGACAAGCAGAAAGACAGCGAACATTGTTTGACAGTTCCTTATAAAAGTAATAAACCGGTTGAACAACCAAGAATGAGTCAGAGTGAGAATCCATGGAGACAGACTATGAGTATGATTGAACCGAATTTTTCAAATAATCCGTTTGTAGGTCAAAACTGTGTAGAAAAGCGCATGACAATGATAGAGACAATGTCAGAAACGCAAAAAGATTTGGGACAAGGAAATGTAGAAAAGCCAGTAGGACCATCAACAGAAGAGTTGAGTGAATGGTTGAGAAGCTTGCAAAAGAAAGACAAGGAATCCCAGTCAATAGATGTAGCTAAATTACGAATGGTACTGGAAGAATTAATAGTAGGAACTATTCCGACAGAGAAGTCAAAAACTTACCAAGATGAGGAGTTGTTATCTCTGTGCAAAAGCGTAACATGGAGAGCGAAGAGTCTTCATGAAAGGTTAGAAGAAGTGGCACATGAGATGGGTATTGATATTGAAAAAGTAAAAGCCCTACAGAAACCCTATCGAGTAGATTTCACCGAAAAAGACATTGTAAACATGAATACCACAGGGCGAATAGGTCAGATTAAGGAAATAATTATTTTGTTAAGAAAGTGGGGAGATGTGGACAAATGGAAGAGCAGATGGCATCGTAAGCGAGACGAAATTTCAGGCAAAACATTCTCAGCCTATCCTGTGAGAGAAAAAGAGAGGGTTGTGACAGAATGCCCCATGAGAGAGATTCCGGGAGGAGGATATGTACATGTCCCATGGACCTAGACAGGATATTTTGTCATTTACGAATGACTTCCCTCGACTGCGTGAAAAACCCATCGAGTGGTATAGACAGGTGGACAGATTTGTAAAATTATCCAAAGTATTGTGGATCGATCTGAATAGTTTGTTTGACATAGTAGTGCTAGCAGATCTATGGACAGAATGTAAAATAGTAATAGATTGGCCGACACAGGAATACCAAAGGGATCCAAAGACAGGAGCTCCATACCCCGAGGTAATGAAGAAATACGAACGGGTTATGGCATTTTTGAAGAACAAGGTACCCCCTAAAGAGACAGATTGGGTAAAAATTGACAGAACACATCAGGACAGCAAAGAATCAGTACATGCCTATTATGAGAGGTTAATTTTAGCCTTTAAACAATTCAGTGGAGATGAAAATTTGAGTGACAAGGATTTGAGTCATTTCGTATACAGATTTGTATATGGTCTTCGTCCAGAAATTAGTGAAATGATAAAACAGCATACGGTAGATTGGCAAAATAGGAAAATAGATGAAGTATTGAGGCATTCTAAATATTTCAGTGATGAAATTGAAGCAAAACAGCGAAAACTAAAAGAAAAGGCTATGTGGGCACAAGTAAAGGTAGCAGAGAGACAGGAAGCACAATTAGCAGAACAAGCTGGGTCGAAACAAAAATTTAATCCTGGGAAAAATAAAGGGAATATTGAGAAAGCCAAAAATACATTTCCGTGTCATAATTGCGGTAGGGTAGGGCATTGGAAATCCGAGTGTAAATTTCCTCCAAGTACTAACGATGAAAATCCATCATTGAATCCACAGGTGCGGAATGAGGTGAGTGGTCAACAGCAACGACAACAGCAGGGTGTAACACAACAGAATCAGGTGCCAAAACCACCTTTTCCACAGAACAAAAATTGCCAGAACTATAGTAAGGAGAATGGTTTCTAGAACGAAGAACAGGTAAATAAGCCGCAACGCCCTAGCGCTGCTTCGCAGTATTGGCTGTAACGCGATGAAAGCGATTCAGAAGAGGGTTATTGACGGTGCCGAAGGGAAGAAGAAGAGTGTGTACTTGGCACAACTCTAGAAGTAGACCAGACAGGCCCAATTGTAGATGGAAAAGTTAATAATGAAAATATTACTTTCCTAGTTGATACTGGTGGTACTCGATCAACTGTTGGATCAGCTGATGTCAAGAATCTTCCTCTCTCGGATGAAACGATCCAAGTAGTTGGTGTGTCCAACAGACAGATTAAAACTTACCTTACAGAATCGGTGAAAGTTAGTATAGGGAAATTTTCTGAAATGCACAGATTTGTAGTGTGCGACACCAGTCCTGTGAATTTGTTAAGTAGAGATTTATTGTGCAAGATGAATTGCACTATATTTTGTACTCCAGATAGAATAGCCTTTGAAACACCAGATTATGATGTGTTGTATAAAATGACAATGGCAAACAGAGAGAAAGAGGTTACAGGAACCTATGCTGTATTTAACCCTGACGAATTACCGAAATAATTAAAACAATCAGTAAAGGCAGAAGTTTGGGACTTTACAGGAGAAGACGTAGGATTGATGAGGAATGTAGATCCAGTAAAAATAACTGTAAAAGAAGGAGTATGCTACCCAAATGTCCCACACTATAAATTAACACCTGAAATAATCGAAGGAGTTACTCCTGTGATTGAGAAAATGATAAAACAAGGAATTTTGAGAGAAATAATGAGTAGCCCATGTAATTCACCAATATTGGGACTGAAAAAGCCTAGTGGGAAGTTCAGGATAGTGCAAGATCTGAGAAAGGTAAACAAAATAGTTGCACCATGTTGTCCAATTGTACTGGATCCATCTGTGATTTTATATCAGATCCCTCATGACGCAGAATGGTACACAGTGATTGATTTGTGCCATGCTTTCTTTTCCATCCCATTGCACCATGACAGTCAGCAAATTTTTGATTTCGTTTCGACGAGCGTATTTTGGCGTGGTGCCGATTTCCAGAGGGGTATACAGAAAGCCCCTCTATATTTAATCAGCAATTGAAAAAGTCTTTGGAGAGTTTAGCAATGCCTGAAAATTCAGTACTAGTCCAGTATATCGATGACCTACTTGTGGCATCGAAAATTTGTGAAGCTTGTGAGGTAGACACGGTAGCCTTGCTGAATCATTTGGCAGATGGAGGATTAAAAGTGTCACCATCGAAATTACAATTTTGTAAGAAAGAAGTCCAATATTTGGGACACAGCATTGAGAAAGGACACAGGAAAATAACCATAGACAGAATCAGGATTATCAAAAGAATGAGTCCACCAATGACCCAAAGAGAAGTGAGAATGTTTCTGGGAATGGTTGGATATTGTCGTCAGTGGATAGGCAACTTTTCATTGATTGCAAAACCTTTGGTACGATTGACAAGAAGTGATGTGAGAGATCCAATTAATTTGAACAAAGAGGAGTTGGCAGCAAGAAATTGAGAGAAGGATTGTGTGAAGCGCCTGCATTAGGGATGCCTGATTACGATAAGGAGTTCGAGTTGTATTGCAGTGAGAGAAATGGATGTGCACTCTCTGTTCTAGTACAGAAGCATGGAAAACTGAGGAAACCAATTGCATATTTTTCATCCATGTTGGACCCAGTAGCTGTAGCCCTTCCTGGGTGTCTGAAATCAGTAGCTGCTACATGTCGAAGTTTGGAACAGAGTGATGGGATACCCTGTGAAAGTGTTTGTGCCTCATGATGTGGCGATTCTTTTAACAAGGAGTCATACTCAGTATATTACGCACAGCCGACTGACTAAGTATGAAAAGGTCATTTTGGGTGCAACAAATGTGAGTCTTGTGAGATGCGTGAATGCTTCAACATTGTTGCCTGATGTAGAGCATGTGGAGGTAATAGATGAAGCAGATCATGATTGTTTGGATGTACTTGATTTCTGTACAAAACCAAGACCTGACATAAAAGATGAACCTTTGCCAGAAAGTGATTATGTCATGTTTGTTGATGGATCTTGTTTGAGAACAGATGATGGCGTGCTGAGTGCAGCATATGCGGTATGTACAGTTGCAGCAGTGATGGAAGCATCCTATTTGAAAGGAGTAAGGTCGGCCCAAGTAGCTGAACTTATTGCCCTGACCAGAGCATGCAAGATTGGGAAAAGTGTGAGAGTGACGGTGATAACTGATAGCCAGTATGGCTACGGGGTGGTCCATGATTTTGGCCAAATTTGGCTGCAAAGAGGTTTCCTAACCTCAAGTGGAACTCCCATTAAGAATGCTGAAGTGGTTGGAAAGTTGCTTGAGGCAATACAGCTGCCTAGGCAATTGGCTGTGGCAAAAGGTGCTGCTCATAGTCGCAGTGGTGATTACATTGCCACTGGAAATAAATTCACCAATGATATGGCGCAATATTGTGCACAAAATCAGAATTCAATCAATCGGATAAAGGAAAGGGAGTTGATTTCTTGTTTCCCAATGTTTACTAACACTGTGGGAACATGGGAAGAGGTAAGACAATTGCAGGAAGAAGCAGGAGAGGAAGAAGTAAAACAGTGGGTAAAAGTAGGATGTGCCCCAAGAGAAAAAGATCATGTATGTGTCTATCAAGATGGAAGACCACTTATGCCTGATAGCATGATGTCTGCCATGGCACGGATGTATCATGGACAGGGACATATAGGGAGAGACGCCATGATTAGGTCTTTTAAACAAACTTGGTATAAAGCCAAGTTCAGGCTTGTGGCGGAAAGTATTTGTCAAAGATGTCTAATTTGTCAGCAATACAATCCAGGGAGAAAGACAGTGGTGTGTCTAGGAACAATAGGTCGAGAGGGAGGGCCTTTCACCAGAATGCAAGTAGATTTCATTGAAATGCCTCCTTGTAACAGGTTAAGGTATGTTTTGGTAATGGTTTGCCTATTCTCCAGGTGGGTAGAGGCGTTCCCAACAAGAAGAAATGATGGAATGACAGTGGCAAAATTACTGTTGAGGGAATTTATACCTAGGTTTGGGTTCCCAGTAACAATTGAATCAGACAGAGGAGGACATTTTCATAATGAAATTATAAAACTGATTTGTGAAGCATTGAATGTACGACAAAAACTACATTGTGCCTACCGACCAGAGGCTTCTGGTGTAGTAGAACAAATGAATGGTACTATCAAAAACAGAATAGGGAAAATGTGTTTAACATATGGAATAACATGTAGTGTAATAGCTAGTTTATTTTATCAAACAGGTAAATTAGAGTATTATTTTTCAGATGTAGATGCTATATTTTCACAAGTACCAGCAATTAACAAACTAAACAAGGTAAAACCTGCAAAGGTATTAGGGGAATTTTTCTTAGAGACTAAAGAACTAACCTTAGAATATATATTTAGAAATAACTTGACTTGCAGTTTAAAGAAAGAAGAGAAGACATTTTTGGCTATGGTTGAAGAAAGGAGACTGAAAATGCAAAGAAAGGCTTCAGAAGGGAAAGTGGAGAAAACAGTTTGGGATGTAGAAATGGAGAAGCACTTGAGAGGTGAAACGAGTCCAACTATGGCTTTAGATTGGCCTCAGAAAGGGAAATTGTGTATAAGAAGGAATCAGACGGCGTATGACAATTATTTTCTAGGGAATAGTGAGTGCCATGATACATACCGAATCATGGGAGGATGGGGATTTAAAGGTGGAAGAGATCCAGTCTTTCCAGGACTATATTTCATTTGTGGGAACAGGGCATATTATCGTTTGCCAGACCATTGATATGGCACATGTTATGTTGGCCTGGTTTTTCCAAAGATTTTTCACATGGATAGAGGAGAAGATGGTGTACATAGTTAGGTAATTATTTAGCACGTAGTAAGAGAGAATCGTGGACTGAAATTGTGGGTGACATTTTTGGAGCACTGATACCCGCTGTGAGAATATCTCTGAATGCAAATAAAATTAGAAAACTTTCAACAGTAGTGGATCGCTTGTCAACAAGCACCGCTGGAGGATTCTTATTGGTGAATACTGAAATGGTTGCCATGCGTGCTATGGTAATGCAAAATCGACTTGATATATTATTGGCAAAAGAGGGTGGAGTCTGTGGAATGCTGAAAGTTCAACATTGTTGTACTTACATTCCTGACGAAAGTAGAGATTTGAAAATTTATATTAAGAATATTACAGAATTGCATGCCGAAATTGTACCACTGGAGGTTGAAGGTGTCTGGGAGAAGATTGGTAAGAAAATATCAGCTATTAAAGATTTTGTAGTAAAATTAGTAGGGGTGGGCGGAATTTGCGTAACCGCGTTACGCAAATCTCCGCGAAACGGTAGAAAATCTCCGCGAACACGCAGAAATTCCGCGAACACGCGGAATTGCTTGTTCGCGATGCTTTTTCCTGTTCACAATCGCTGTTTGCGTGCTCGGGGAGAAATATCTCGCGAACACGCATCTTGAGAACGCGAGCAAGCAAAAAATTTCGCGAAGTCGCGGAAAGCAAAATTTTGGGCAATTTCGCGTTCTCCGCGGAATGCGAAATTACCCAAATTCCGCAAATTCCGCGAGCGGAACGGAATTTACTGCCCAGGCCTAAAAATTAGGTAGTACATTTATAGGTAAGATATTATTTCCATTAACATGTATGATTTCCTTATTATTAATAATTAGACTAGGTTGTATTTGTTGTAGAAAGAATAAAAATCAAAAAATAATTAAAAGAGAAAACTTAAGGAGAAGGGATAAGAAACAAGAAAGAGAATTTGAAGAAATAGAACTAGAAGAGTTAAAGGATAGCATGTATAAAACAGCAAAAAGAGAAGAAACAGGGGAAACTGAAATATGAACGAGACAAGAATTCAATTCAAATTCCTGTAAAAGGGATACAACATTTTTTAAACTAAACCTACAAACAACTAAATGATCCATCTCCTTATGAGAGGGATATCTTAGGTTTGAAGTCAATGTGTTTAGGGCAAGGTAAAGGTATTCCTTTCATGTCAGCATTTGGAAGCTTATTTCCCTAGGAAAACAGATCAACTGAGTGTAAGTATTGGTGTTATGGGCCCCACCACTGAATGTATATGAGTGAATTTGATGTTGAAGTAGTTGGTCTGTGACGAAGGGGAATTTGATGTTCCACGCTGCAGCACAGCCACTCCCAGCCAAAGTCACCCTCCCCAAATGCTCACCCTTGGCTTGCTGCTGATGCTCCTTCAAATGTTCATCCAGCTCAGGCTGTTTCACCACCAAGATGCGTCCCATTAGTGCTGCCATGCTGCGCCGTGCACAACGCTAGTGCAAGGAAGCAGCCCCAAGGTCATCTCCGCCACGTTCTTTGCCAGCCAGCTGATGTCATCCCACCTCTTGTGGCAGTGGGTGCGCCATCAGTTTGAGACCCCCAGATCTTGAACCTTCACTGCAATGGCCCTCCACACGGCCTTACGCTGGTGTACCTGGAGCTGCAGGCATAGGAGACAAGAGGGGGAAATTATCAATGACACAGTGTTATGTACTGACATCTCTCAGTATAGCAGCAAGAAACAAACTCATCACATATCCAACAATATGTCTATCAGTGACTAGAGTACATCTCACATGGTACATCTGAATGGGAAAATCTGATTTAAATGCATGCAGGTGGGAGGGGGAACACAGTCCCCGCACATCTCACACACATGCAGGATGTCAGCAATGAAACACCTATGTAGCCTGCCCACATCTCCAGTCCATTGTTGGGTTGAGCAACACATACATCACATATCAACCTGTGTTTGGGGGTAGAGTCACTGTGTCCAAGACTGCGCAGCACTCAATGTCCCTGCCCTGTGAATAGATAACTGTGTCATGGAAATCATATTGAGGGACATGATCTCACAAATCCAAAATCCCCTTCAAAAGCCCGGTCGTGTGCAATCTACAGTGCTGAGATGGCCCATAGCTGGAGTGCAATGTGAAAAGACTGATGTTATGTTATGTTATGTTATAAAGGATTTTATAATGCGCTCAATTACTCGGCAGTGTCCTGGCGCGAGCAGTTATCGGAGAACCTGAGAGACGGGAAGTTTAAATCACCTAATTAAAAAGGAAGGTTTTAAGTTGTTTCTTAAACAGACCGAGCTCCTGAATGCTCCGAATATCCAAAGGGAGAGAATTCCAGGCCAGCGCAGTTTTGACAGAGATAGACTGACCTCCCAGCCAAGACCTACGAAAACGGGGGATGGTCATCAAGTGTTGGGTGGATGATCGTAAGGCTCTATTGGGGACATAGAAGCTAAACCGCTTCCTTTTGTATACAGGACCCAAACCATGCAGCACTCTATAGGCCATCGTAAGAGCTTTAAATTGCACTCTTTGGGCCACTGGAAGCCAGTGCAGGTCACGCAAATGCTTCCTCACGTTAGATCTTCTAGAGATGTGAAATAGAAGTCTAACAGTGGCGCTTTGAATCGTTTGCAATGTTCTCAGCAAATAGCCAGGAATGCCACAATAGAGGGCATTGGCGTAGTCCAAGCGGGAGAGGATGAGTGCCCGTGCAACCATTTCCTTTGCTTGGCTAGGAAGGAGAGGAAAACATCTTCTAAGAGATTTGAGTATGCCAAAGCAAGCACCGGTGAGTTTCCTAACTTGCACAGCAAAGCGAAGATCGTCGCCGAACCATATTCCTAGGTTCTTAGCTGGCGCACCCACTGACTTCGGACGAGGAAAGTCATTCGGACACACATTTTCATGAAAGGCAGGAGGAAAAGAGCCATATAGCAGCACCTCTGACTTATCCTCATTGCACTTCAGTTGGGCACGTGCAAGCCACTGAAACACGGAAGCGAGGCAATTCTGCGCTCGAGAAGTAGACAGGTCACCATCGTTCCACGTGAATAGGAGCAGTGTGTCATCGGCATAGGCAATTATTTTCGCCCCCAGCTCCTCTGCCAAGTAAATAAGAGGTGTCAAATAGATGTTAAAAAGCAATGGGCTCAAAGTAGAACCTTGAGGGACTCCAGTGGCCACTTTCCTAGCAGTTGAGGAGAAGGGAGGTGACCAGACCTGCTGGGAGCGATCTTCCAAAAAAGATTTCAGCCAGTCCTAGGCAGAGCCTGCGATGCCAATGTTAGCCAGGCGAGTGAGTAGGAGATAGTGAGGTACCATGTCGAAGGCAGCAGAGAGACCAGTAAAACCAGAGCCGCCCTGCCGCCAGTGTCCTGGCACTCTCTGATTGATTCAGCCATTTCCACTAAAGCCGTCTCGGTGCTGTAGCTTTTCCTAAATCCGGATTGAGCCATGACTGATGCCATACTCTGTAAGTAAAGTGATGTGTCCTTGTCTTAGTTGGCAGGGACTGTGCTGGCCAACTGGGCTCACACTGAGATGGACTACAGGGGCACACACAGCCATTCAGCCAAGCAATCGCTGTCCTGACTACAGCATGAACAAATTTCTGTGTCACTGTATGGCTGACCACACAACACAAGTCATTCATACATGTGCAGGGAGGCAAACCTGTGGCATTGGGTACACACACCCTCCCCCTGGAGACAGCATGTCAGGCAGTGCACGACACTACCCCACACTCCCAGGCACATACTGCATCAGTCCAACTACATGTGTGGCTCCCCTGCCCTACCCCCCCTGTTGAAGACTTACAACAACATATGGGGCACCATATAGCCTTGGGTACAGCAGCGGAATTGGGTGGTAAGGGGTCTCTGGCAGCAGTCCCTGGAAGCAGCAGCAGGTGAGGGGTCTCAGGCGGCTGTCCGTGGAGGCAGCAGCAGGTGAGGGGTCTCAGGCAGCAGTCCCTGGAGGCAGCAGCAGGTGAGGTGTCTTAGGCAGCAGTCCCTGGAGGCAGCAGCAGGTGAGGGGTCTCGAGCAGCAGTCCCTGTAGGCAGCAGCAGGTAAGGGGTGTCTGGCAGCAGTCCCTGTAGGCAGCAGCAGGTGAGGGGTGTCTGGCAGCAGTCTCTGGTAGCAGTGGGAATGTGAGGCTCACTCCCACACATATATAGCCCCCTGGGCTTGTTTCAAAGGTGCCAAGCTGCAGCAATTGGTGGTCCAGGTCTGTCTCTTTTAAATGCATCCAATGACCGCCTCCGTGGTGGCGGAACACGCCTACCGCGATCTTCAAAATTGCCTGCCACCGCTATCGAGGTTCCCATTGGCTCCAGGGCAAGCTCCATCGCAGTGACACAACGCAGGGGCCCGGTGTGCGCTCGCGCGATGGTGCATCTTTCAAATGCATCCAATGACCGCCTCCGCGGTGGTGGAGCATGCCTACCGCAATCTTCAAAATTACATCATGCCACCGCTATCGAGGTTCCCATTGGCTCCAGGGCAAGCTCCTTGGCAGTGACACACCGCAGGGGCCCGGTGTGCGCTACTGCCATTCAGACGGTGGAGCATGCCAACCGCCATTTCCCCAAGTGTCCATGCCTATCACTACCGCACATGTGTGAATGGTGGTGCTGGTGACACACCGCTGGGGCCAGGCGGTAGCTACCGCGATATGGGTGCCATACATTGACACGAGGCACCACCATTCAGGCAGCGGAGCATGCCAACCGCCATTTCCCCAAGTGTCCATGCCTATCACTACCGGACATGTGTGAATGGGGGTGCTGGTGACACACCTCAGGGGCCAGGCGGTAGCTACCGAGATATGGGTGCCATACAATGGCAATGGCCATCTGGCAAACATCAACAGTGCACAGTACCCACATGGTCAATGGCACATCATTGTGCACACGATGTCAATGTTCCATATACTCCACTGGTGACTACACATGCCATGTTTGTGTGTGTGATTTCGTAGATTGGCCTGTACTCACTCACATGTCACTTATGGATTTGATGGTCGTGTAAGCAGGACAGTGTTGTTCTGGGCTCTACAATGTGGACACAGGTCAATGTGTTGAGGTGCAGTGACAATCACAGTGATGCTCGTCTCAATGAATGATGATCTATTTTGCATGGCCTCTCATGTCTGCTCATTCACACATTCGTCATTCCTGCGCCGACTGTGGTCATTGTGTGGTGGATGTGTGCCAGGTTGAAATGACGCATTAAGGTGTGACAGGTACAGCAACTAGGTATGAGACAGTTGGGTTGATTTGTTGCACATATGCTGGATGCTATACTCCCAAGCGTGCCCATGTGAAATGTGGCCATATCCCTATGTGCATTCACATTGACCAAGGTGGTGTTTGAGGTACTTGTCCTGTGTAAGTTGACAGGTGTGCCCTTTGTGTAGCTGAAGGTGTCCCTACATGTAAGCTGGTCTGTTACTCAATATTGATGTCAGTCATTGTTGTTGTTGTGTCATCCAGAACGTGATATGCTGTGCCCATCTCATGATGTATTGCATTGACATGTGTCCACTTTCATCTCAAATAGGAGGAGGCCAAATTTGATTTGTCACTTGACGGTGCTGGAGGACATGGAGGATGTGGTGATCATCCGGAAATGCCATCTGGATAGAGCCAACCTGAAAACCCCTTGTGATCTGTTGGAGCCCCACCTGCAGCCTCGCCGGACATACCCAACAGCTTTCACCCCTACTAATGTGGTGATGGAGGCCCTGCATTTTTTTACCACTGGATCGTTCCAAGAGACAGTGGCCAGCGCTGGTGGGATGTCACAATCGATGTTCAGCATGGTGCTGTGTGATGTACTGTCTGCCATGATGCTATACAAGGACAGATACATCAATTTCTCCAGGGGTGCTGAATTGCCAGCTGTGAAGGAAGACTTCTATCCCCTCAGACACATCCCCAATGTTGTTGGGGCCATTGATTGCACCCATGTCGGACTTGTGCCACCACAGGCAAGTGAGCACATTTACCGCAATCGCAAGCCTTACCACTCCATCAATGTGCAGGTGGTGTGCCTGACAGATATGACCATCTCGCACGTGTGGGCCAAATTCCCAGGCTCGGCCCATGACTCCTACATCCTGCGGAACAGCATTGTACCCCAGCTGATGGCTAATCTGCTTCCCGAGCGTGCATGGATTGTGGGTGAGTATGCCTAGTTGTATTGCATGCTGGGTGTGTGACCTGCTGCCCTCTGCCTCAGCGACATTGTAATGTCTGTTTGTGTTTGTTATACCTAGGTGACTCTGCATATCCCAACCGTCCCTGGTTGCTGAGCCCACTGAGGAATCCCAGGACCCCGGCTGATGTCCGCTACAATGAGGCACATAGGAGGACACGTTGTGTGGTGGAGCGTACTTTTGGTCTGCTCAAGTCACGTTTCCGCTGCCTGGACAAGACTGGAGGTGCACTGGCATACTCGCCCGGGATGTTGTGTCAGATTGTAGTGGCATGCTGCATGCTCCTCAACCTAGCCATTCGCAAGGAGATTCCCCTGCTCCTGGATGATGGTGAGGACCCAAGGCCCCAGCATGCAAACCAACCCGTGTCCAGTGATGAGGACAGTGGAGAGGAGGAAGGTTTTGACCTGCGTGAACAGCTCATCACCCGCTACTTCACTTGAAGGTGGGTGACAATGTACAACATACCCATTGTGTGATGATATTGCTGTTGTCGTGAAGATGTATGTGAGAATTGTAACAGCAGCCAGTTGTAGACTCAGCAGTGGTTGGCAATGTTTCTGGGACAGGTCATTTGGGAACATCTCCAGGACGTGTATGTTGACAATTGTTGCCCATTGCGACGTGCGCAGGTTGGGTTATCCTGATGGTAGGTGTTGTGTGATGTCTGTGATGCCACACCCAGACCAGTGAATGGTGTTCTGTTGTGTTTCCCTAGGTGCCTTCAACTTCTCCTTGCCTACATACAGCCCATACTCCTGGTACATTGTGATCATGTTGAAGTCTGTACATCCTGCAATAAAGACGGAGCAGACGTGACAAGATGTGTGTAAGGATATTTTATTTGTAATGGTGAGATGTGAGGGGAGTGTACATTTCCATTGGGGTGGTGGTGGAGCAGTGAGTTGACAGTTACGGTAAATAAGATAATCGAGTAGTCACCACATTGATGTGGTGACCCAGTCCAACAGACAGATGCCATTCAGAAGGCAGTGTGGGGAAGGACAGGCCAAAAAATCATTACAGTGGTGAAGAGGGTTGCCAACTTGGCTGGCTCCGTGACTGGCGTCTGGCAGGTGCTTTGCCTCCAGATACTCCCAGGGTCTTCTTAGGATGGCCCCTTCATTGTTTGGCTGGAGGGGGCTGCTGCAGGGTCAGTGGGGGCTGAGGACTCACCCCTCTCTGTGGGTGCAGGGGAAGATGGTGAACTGTCATCCTTCGGCCCACCAGAGGGAGGTAAAGGTGTTGTTTGTGGCGCAGGCCTGTCCCTCAGTACCGCCACTTGCTGGCCCAAGAGGTCCACGATTTGTCCCATGCAGGTGTCCATGGACTTCATCAGCAGGATGAGCTCGTGCAACAGTTTGTCCGACTGGCCCGTTCGTCCCTGGGCCTGTTTGTATGCGCCAAGGACTCTGGTGATGTGTTCCAGGGATTGGGTCCCAGCCTCCTGGTGTCTGTGGGTGACCCTGCCCCTCCCACCTACCCCGCTGCCACAGACCTGTTGCCTCACCACTGTGGGCACCCACGTCTTCTCCCTGCCCTCCTCCGTCAGTGGTGTGGGGTGGTCATCCTCTGGGACAGGGAGGGTGTTGCAGGCAGCACTGGTGGAGGTGGTGGTGGCCGCACAGGCTGTGACAGCAGGGGTCTGCTGTGAAGTTGTTATTGCCACAGATGTGGTGGGGGGGGATGATGGGGTTCTGGGACCTGTTGTTCCCTGGCACACCAGATGGGTCGGCTTTGAGCTCATTGTCCATGGAATCCTGGAAGTCAACATCCAAGCGTCCATGTACCGGGGGGAGACTGGCTCCGCAGGTTGCTGGTGTTGTCCTTTCCAGTGAGTTCTTCGTCACCTGTGGATCAGATGGGAAATGGTCATTGTAGTACACACGGCAAGCTTTGTGCTAGCTGGGTGTCATTCACCTTTTGTACACTGCACAATTGTCTGATCATCACTTTGTTTACTATGTGCACTACTGTGCTTCCTGACATGATGCAGTGGTACATGCATTAGTTGTCCATGGTGTGAGGTGTCAAGGCATACCATGTGATCCGTGCATAATTAATGATTACAGGGACCTGTTGCCATCTAGGGACTGGCACAACATGTTTTTTGTTGAGGACTCATTGTTGATTTGTCTGACCTGGCAGGCGTCACATCTGGCCATGGACTGGCCATTGTCATCTCCTGCATACCTTTGTCCTGTCATGTGCATATCTTGATTTGTACCACCACACATGCTTTCGTATTTTTCGAATGGTCCTTGTTGCACTTGCCCCATGGCGATGCGTGCATGGTGGAGGCTTACATTCTGCTTGGTGTGGTCACAGGACAGAATAATATGTCTACCTACCTGTAAGTTTGTTTGGTGTACTGAAATGGCTTCCAACTGCTTCTGGGTGGGGTGGGGGTGAGGAAATATGAATTTTTATGATCAATTGTGTCCCCTATCTTAGACCCCAACGGCTCCATGTACGTGCTACAAGTACATGTATGTTCCCTCCACTTCCAGCTATGAAGACGCAAATACATTTGTGTCCAACGTTAACATGTCCTCTTTCAGATTCACCATGAATGGGTCGAATATTCCGTTCCTAAGTATGCCTTGCCACCGTCTTTATATGGTGCACCTTTCACGTTTTTCAGCTCTGGCAAGTTAGGCCCTGAATTCTGCCATCGAGCTTTTCCTGCCTTCTGCCTCTGAATGCTCCAGCCTGGACCTGCATCTGTATCCATGACCTTTGTCTTACTTCCTGCGCGGCTAACGGTGCCTGGCTCGGCCTGTTGCCTGCCAAGACTGTATTCAGCCTTCAAGTTATCTGCTCCGCTCCTCGAGAAATGCATTCCTGTCTAGTAGTTTAGGTAAACATCCTTCCAGCTACAGAGCAAAGGGCCCGGCCTTACTGTCTCCGTGCAAGTAATTCATAGCTCCTGTTACCATGGTAGGCCCATGCCCCCTCGCATCTCATGTAGACACGTAGACGCTTATACACGCACTAGCAGTCAGTATAGGATAGCCTCTGCCTGAGAGACCTTTCCTTCCAGATAATACAGTTCCTTAAACACAAGATATTAGATACGATTTGGGATTAGGTTGTTCACTTCTGACATCCCAGACTTCTGTCTCCTCATGTAGGGCTAAATGTCAAGTCCCCTTCACCCTCCAGTTATACGTCAATCACACGTCATGCTACTGTGCGCGCATCTCTGCCATGTATTTCTGCTGATCTTGCAGGATTCTCTTATGGATCCACCCACCTGTGTCATCCTCATAATGACGTTTCTAGTACACGCCCTTATGCACGCCTATTGTAACGCCTTTTTTCATTACGTATGTGTATTCTTATCTCTCTTCTCAGCTGTTACGCCTCCTGCATCTGCCTTTACTGTAATGCATTGACTATATATATGATAACCTGTCAATAAAGTATGCTCAATCCCTTCCCGAACCTTCGTGGTGACGGAATCCGATTGCCTGGTTCGAACCAATTCCTTTGTAAGGAATAAATCCCCTTTTAAAACCTCAAATACCATGGATTCTGCCTCTTATTTTTACTGAGTTATTCTTATTGAACTTTACCGCATAAATTAAGTCTAGGTAATTTAAATTTACCACATAATTGGCGCCCGAACAGGGACACCTCCCCCACCCCACGCGCCGGAGGTGCATTGCAGACCCGGTCTCCTGCCACAGCCGGACGGACAACTACGCGTACCCGCAGGATTTCCTGTACCTCCCTCAGGCCAACGGAGGTGACTGAGGCTGCGATCAACACCCAGACGAGGCGGTGAGGAGTGCGGAGGATCCCGACCAGAGCCTAGCTGAGAGAGCAAGATCCGAGGTATACAGAGGCCCACCAGGTTCCAGATTCCGAAGTTCCGAAGTACCTACGTCACGAGTCGAGTCGAGTCCAGTCTGGTCTAGTCCAGTCCAGAGTTTCCGAGGCCTTCTGTTCCATTCCGTGCTTCCCGGTGAGTACCGTTGCTGGGGACGCATCTAGACGTGCGCATTGGTTTGTGCCGGTCAAGACGGGTTTGGGTACACAGATCCGGTCTGCACTGTTTTAGCAGTGTATCTGTATTGTTTAGCAGTACATCCAGTATTATGCAGTTAGCTAGTTTTATTCTAATTATCATTGTTCGTTTTAAAATGTTTTAATATGTTTTAAATGTCGTGGTATGAGTGATTGTTCGATCTTCATTACTGTGTTTATTGTATTAATTGTGTTCAAGTCCGAGTAAGAATCAAGTAGCAAGGTTTAAGATGCCGTTATTCTCAAAATTAAGACAGATAAAAACCAGAAAAGGAATACTCGAGGAAGCCGTTCCCATTCCACCTAGGGACACTCCAGGGTACTTTATGTACCATAAACATGGCCTAGATGCCGTATTATATCTCGATTTGTGGGTGGACTACACCAAGGATTTAGCAGAGAATCAGAGATGGCCCGCTGCTGGGACATGGGATGCAGATTGCATCATGAGAGTAGAAGAAGCATTATGGAAAAAGAAAGCCAGACAGTCACAAAAAGATGCCATTGAATTATGGCGTAAAGAATCGCATAGACGCACAGAGAAAGCGCTCAGAAAAGAAGAGAAAAGTAGGGAGGATTCAGACAAAGCCCGAGAAAACGTATTAGTTGAGGAAGGTATCCGAGCAAAAGCAGAACAAGTAGACAGACAACGAAACGCTCTTATGAATGGTATGTATCCTCTTCTGGCCGAGGGTTTACCTAAGGCCACTCTGGAAGTACCAAATGATCTGCCATCTCCATTGCTTCCGACCAAATTGCACCCCAAGACCGCAAAGGACATTTTCCTTTCTTCCTATTTAGACGATGTAGCCCCCGAATATGTTAATGTTCCGCCGCCACGCACACCACCTGCTAACGGCGCTCGATCCCGAGATAATCTGTCCCTACCTCTGCAGCAACATACTCCTCCGTCCGTTCCAAACCTTCCGCCTGTTCCTCCACTCCTTCCTGCACCTATTCTTCCTACCTTACACCCAACAAATCCTTTTGGACCTGGCACCTCAGGAGGTGCGACAGGAGGTTTTCATACGCCGCCATCAGCACGTCGATTGACTTATAGGGATTTAGCACACCAACGTACACCTCAAACAGCGAATTACGACATACTTAAAGAGCCTCTTACAGATTGTAGATATGATCCAGTACCCGGTAAAGACGACAGAATGATGCTATCATCAGTACGTCTACGACGAGTTGCGAACTATTTAATGATACTACCAGGAATGATTGATCATCTAGACAAAATATATCACTTTGTCCAAACAGGGCAAGGTCCTGAAAGTATTGGCGAGGCCATGGCATACCAGAAAGTGGACACACAAAAACTGTTGTTACGCTTCTTCATAAACTGCCTGATAAGAAACAGAGATAGGCCAGGTGTAGACCCGGAAGAAATGAAAGCACTTAACAAATGGGGTCAGAATATAGCAGACGGAAAACATGATAAACAGAGTAGTATAGAAAATATGTACCGAAGGATCCGAAAAACAGTAGAACAAATATGTGAAAGAGAACAGCCTGAAAGAGAAATAGATGCAGATAAGACTGAATCCTCGGGGGAGGAGGAACAACAAGAAACGACAACAGGACAATTACAATTACCAGCTAGAGAAATGATAGCTTATGTAGGTAAGGGAAGATCTTTTAATAATTCAATGCGTCCGATACGTCCAGAAAGTAAGAGAATTTTTCAAGCAGCCATGTCAAATCCGAAGACCCCTGAACACTTATTTCAGGCTACTGATAAAATACTTCAAGAACGAATGGGGTACCATGTACTCGATTCTATGGATGAACAAGAATTAGCCAGGTTAGCAGTACAATGGGCTGACAGTTCTGATAAATATAGTGATGACGCGCTAGCACACACGTTTTTGAATCTTTCACCAGACGAACAGCGTTTAGCTGGTATGTACATGATACAACACCTCCTTATATTGTATAAAGGTCAACACTCCGATCCTGGTCCCCTACCTGATATACTGATAGAACTACTCATGAAGAAATGGAGAGGTCTAGGTACCGATCTAATTAAAGTAATTCTAGAACATCGGCACAGATACAGTGCCTTTCTGTGTCCACAGCTTGATCCAGCTCCCTCCATGGAAAGAAAAATGTATTACATAGACAGACAGAATCCCTTACGCGAAGTGCACCCAGTTAGAAATGATGATAATACTTTTAGACGCGTGTTTGTGTACACGCCTATAACTAAAATAGAACTATTGGAAATGAAAAAATTAGTGCCCAGTCATGACAGAGATCCAGCAGGTTTTCACCGTGAAATAAAAGACATGTTACTCATGGGTGATTATACCTATCCTGACATTATGAAAATATTAAAAGTATTATTGCCTGCCGGTATTTACGAGAAACTCAAAGAAAAAGAATGGGAGGTGGGAGAACAAAAGATTGATTGGACAGCATTAGAAAACGAAGAAAATGCCCGAACTGCAGGCCTAGGGCTTGGGGACAAAACTAAAGCGTTACCAGGATTGTTAGTACAAGTATTGCCACGTTTATTAACTACGAAAAAGGAAGACTGGGGTGCTATCTCAGCCTGCAAACAGAAACCCGATGAAGACACTAGTGATTTTTATTCCCGATTTGAAAAATGTTTTGGTATTAATAGCGGTCTGAAAGCAAGTAGCGATTCATATCCACATCTTTTTGTAACAAAATTAGTCGAGAATTCCTTGCCCCAGGTTAAGAACAGAGTATTGAAAGTCGAAAGCTCTTGGCAAGCTAATACCCCGTCACAAATGTTACAAATGTTACAGTACCACCAGAATAGAATTAGAGAAGAACAAGAACACGAACAAAGACATATGAAAGACACGAAAATGAAAATGCTCGTTGCCCAGTCAGTTCCAGCTGACGGTCATAAAAAGGGTGCGACACAGTCCAGTAATTCAGCGGTTCCTGTAAAAGGGACATGCAACTATTGTAAACAGCCAGGTCATTATATAAACGATTGTGCAGTTCTGAAACACAATATCTCTACGGGTAAAACCAAGGAGAGACCGCGTCCACCTAGACAGGATCAGATCCAACCACAAGTACCTCAGAATGTACAGCCTATGCAAGCTTCACAACAGACCGTAGCGGTACCACAGCCACAGCCTAGTGCCGCAACACAAAACACGACACAACAGATGTACCAGTATGCACAAAATGACTATCCCGACTATCAGCGATACACATGAAACAGCCTAAAGAGGGAGGTTGGCTTGCCTCTTATTGAGGTTCCTGTAGATCAAGAGGGTCCTTATGTACATAGTCAAGTATTAGGGAAAGACAGAAAGTTTTTAATTGATACAGGGGCAAGCAGAACAACTATAAGTCACGACGAGGTTCCAGGGGCACCCCTCTCAGGCTCACAGAATGTTTCCCTTGGATTTTCAGGAAAGCCTATTGTTAACGAAGTATCGCAACCTCTTACTCTTGCAGTTGGTCCATTGACACGGACTACAGATTTATTGCTTACAAAATCATGCCCAGAAAACTTGTTAGGTATAAAGACACTGAAAGCTCTAGGAGCTGTAATATGTTGTTCCCCGGAAGGGGTACGACTATTTTTGCGTGACTTTAAAGGTCACTACGTATTTAGAGACATGGATCACCGGTTACAGAATGTCCCTGCACATTTATGGGCACAAGGCCCCACTGATGTAGGTTGTATGCACATTACACCATATCGAGTCACACTCAAAGCAGGAGTGGTATTACCACGAATTCGACAATACAAGTTACCTCCAGATGCTGTAGTGGCTTTGCTGCAAATCATTGACGAGCTCATTGCACAAGGAGTGGTTGTGGAAACCGACTCCAATGTATGTAATTCTCCTATCATTCCGATTCTTAAACGTACTGATCCAAATGCGCCCCCAGTTTATCGATTAATTATTGATCTGCGCGAATTGAATAAATGCATTGTACCACAATAGCCCGTGGTTCCAGATATCTCTTCATTATTGACTGCTATTGATTCAGAAGCAACGTTCTTTACTGTAATTGACCTCAAGAACGCCTTCTTTAGCGTCCCAATCGATCCGGAAAGCCAATATTTGTTCGGATTCTGTTTAAATGGACGAAGCTTCAAATTTGCACGCGCACCTCAAGGATTCACAGAAAGCCCCAGCATCTACAGCCAAGCACTGAAAAGACAACTTGACAATATCCACATGCCTGTTAACACTACCCTGCTTCAGTATGTCGATGATCTGCTGATCACCGCCCGAAGCGAGCCCGAATGTGAAAAAGCATCACTGACGGTTTTACATTTTCTGGCCGACAAGGGGCACAAGGTGTCCCCTTCGAAGCTGCAATTCTGTGTTCAGCAAGTTGTGTACCTTGGGCACTTGCTGTCCAAAGGGGGGAGACAGCTCACACCTGACCGCATCCAGTTAATTGTAAACATGTCACCACCCAAGACACAAAAGGAGGTGCGGGCCTTCATAGGTCTCACTTCGTACTGTAGACAATGGATTCCCCAATATGCATTTCTAGTAAAGCCACTCATTCAGTTGACAACCCAGGAGGCAGCGACTTCGACTGTCCTCCCTTGGACTCAGGCACATACACAAGCTTTTGAAGACTTAAAGAAAGCCTTATGTCAAGCACCTGTTTTAGCGACACCATGTTACAGTAAGCCTTTTACACTTTTTGTTACAGAACGCGAAGGTACTGCCTTGTCAGTACTCACTCAGGAACAAGCAGGTTCACACAAACCGTGTGCTTACTTTTCTAGCACATTAGATCCAGTAGCCCAGGCTCTGCCTACGTGCCTGAAATCAGTCACAGCAACAGCTTTAGCGATCAGACAAAGCGATTCCATAGTATTAGGACATCAATTGACAGTGCAAGTTCCACATTCCGTGGAAGTTCTTTTAAACCGAACACAGACCCAGCACTTGACTATAGCACGACTGACAGGTTACGAATTGACATTGTTTCAGCCACACATAGAAATCAGACGCTGTAGTACATTAAATCCTGCCACACTTTTGCCATTAAGCGGAACAGACCCATTGGCACATGATTGTATTGAAGTCATTACTATTACGACGAAACCTAGACAAGACTTGACAGACATTCCATTACCAGACCCAGACCTGACACTTTATGTGGATGGTTCATGCATGAGAACAAGTACAGGAGAGTTAGTGGCCGCTTACGCAGTCACGACAGACACCGAAGTTATTGAAACGAATTGTATTGACACATTGTCAGCTCAAGCAGCAGAGCTCATCGCTCTGACACAAGCCTGTATTCAAGCCAAAAATAAGAGAGTTAACATATACAGAGATTCACGTTATGTATTCGGAGTTGTACACGACTTCGGAGTCCTCTGGCGAGAGAGAGGTTATTTAACTTCTCACGGTGCCAACATTCAACATGGTCCCCTCATTCAAGCTCTGTTAGATGCAATACATCTGCCTACTTCGATATCTATCATGAAGTGCAAGGCCCATACAAAAGTCACCGATATCATTTCCCAGGGTAACGACCTAGCAGACCGAACAGCTAAGCAAACAGCACAGAATCAGACTCATGCAACTGACTTGACAAAGACAATAGTTCCGACATCGACACACTGCATGACAGTTAGGGATCCCGCCCTTGATGTAATTGACATACAGACACATACTACACCAGAGGAAATCAAGAAATGGACTGGACTAGGAGGGATCCAAACAGATCAGGGATGGATGACGAAGGGAAAATCTACATGGTTTCTCCCCGACTCCATGGTTCAAGTTATCATTAACACAATACATAGTCCAGCGCATCTAGGAGAGAAAGCTATGCTAGACAGTATTCAAAACATTTGGTTCAATAAACACTTACGAGCAGCAGCCAAACAGAAAGTGCGTACTTGCATGATTTGTTGTCAGTTCAACCCAGGTAAAGGCGTTCCTGTAGAGCAAGGTGGATTTCAACCTCCCGATCACCCTTTTGAAGTCCTCCAGATGGATTATATCCAGATGGAACGTTGTCGAGGATTCAAATATGTCCTCGTAGTTGTCTGCGCACTTTCTCGTTGGACAGAAGCATATCCAGTCCCAGATTACACTGCTCCGACCACTGCCAAGCAGCTGGTTCGTGAATTCTTCCCACGGTATGGTTTGCCCCGTATCGTGTACTCAGATAACGGTCAGCCGTTCTCATCCGAGCTAGTAAAACACATTACACTCCTGTTAGGCTATCAATGGAAATTTCACTGTGTCCGGCATCCCGAGGCAACAGGTCTCGTGGAGCGTCATAATCAGACTCTGAAAATACGACTTTCTAAAATCTGCAGAGAGAAAGGCGTCGACTGGATAGTAGCTTTACCAGTTGCGCTCTTTTACATGAGAATGATAGCACATTCTCGAACAGGGCTATTCCCGTACAAGGTGGTCTTCGGTAGGCCACCAAATATGTGGGGGACGCCTATACCTCGTAAAATCACTGATGTTGATTGTAATATGCTGACAGATTACCTTGCTTCCTTGATGTCTGCACTACAATCTTGCCGTTCACAGATAGCTGCAGCCTTTCCCGATAACACCGAGGTGAAGCCCCATGAAGTGGTCCCCGGAGACTACGTGTTTATAAGAAATTTCGACAGGAGGAGCCCGCTGGAGCCTCGCTGGCAAACGCCGAAACTAGTACTTCTGACCACGAGGACAGCAGTGAAGATTGAGGGTCGCAAGGGTTGGCTACATTCGAGCCATATCAAGAAATTTCACGGACTGCCTTCTGATTTGAACTCTCAGCCCTGCCCTCCTCCACAGACTGACTCAAAACTCCCCCTGGTCGAGAAAACTGCTTCCCAGGAATATAAACTGAAACTAAGGTCTAGCAAGTCAGACAATTTAATTGTTTAAGTCCTCTCCTAGGTGAATCGGTTAAATTAGTCTCTGACATGTATCCTCTAGACCGAAATCGAGAGAGAGATAGACAGAAACAGCTCAAGAAACGTGCATATTGTAAATCACTTCGTAGTCACTGCATAGTGACATTACTGATTATGTTTTTTCTGAATCTTCTGATTATTGCTGCAAGTATACTGTTGCACATATACTATCCTATTTTCAAGCGTGCACATTCTGCTTTCAATGTTACTACCGAACACTCTTTTAATGAATTACCTCCACATGAGTTGCCCTACAGACTTGCGCTGCGCAACAACACATTCATTAGTATGTTACATCACTCCCATCAGACCAACAACGCTACAAATTGTTGGATATGTGGCCGACTCCCTCCCTACCAGAAATACAAGGGAGTTCTGCCCCTCTTTCCGTATCCATTCACACACAATGGTTCCTGTGGTGCATGGTTTAGTTTGATTAATTCTTTAGATTCAAATAACGTAGTTTACCAGAGCAACTGGGTATGGGGAAACCTGAACTTAGTTTTGCTTAAAGCCTGCTACCCTAACAAAGAGGGACTTCCCAAAAGGACAGGAACTGATCTAGAAAATGAAGTATATGGATTAGGTAACTTTACACTTAACCTCATGATTCTGAATGTTGAATCCGAAGCTGCACCAGTCTTGCCTGCTATGTCAGTATTACCAGTCAAAGGTGAATTATGTGTAAGAAAGAATGGTTCAGTACACCTGGGTCATAGTAAATGTACTACTGTGATCTAATTCAGTGATCAAGGCAAGTCTACATTTAGAGCTTCCCGTCATTCCTACTTCATTTGTGGTCATACCGCATATATACGTTTACCTCTAGATTGGGATGGTACCTGTTACATTGCATTCCTTCTGCCACCTGTTTTCCTAGCCCCTCCTGATTATCATAGAAATACCCATCTAGTACACAATAGACACCAGAGAGATCTCCCGATTGTCGACTACACTGAAACGGCATGGGAACAATACACAGACTTCAATAAAGGTCTCTTTCCCTACATAGGTGTTGTCTCTAATAGTAAACTGATACGTAAATTAACCAGAACCCTTGAAGCAGTAGTGAATGAAACTACCTCTGCCCTAGGCAACTTAACAGAGGAGCAGTCTGCGATGCGGATTGTTGTTCTCCAAAATCGTCTTGTCCTTGACGTCATCCTGGCCGATAGGGGCGGAGCCTGTAGAGTCATCGGATCGAGTTGCTGTGTTTTCATTCCAGAAAACGCGCCATCAGTATATAAAGCCATAACTCGTCTTCATAAGATTGCAAGTCAGATACACCAGAATCCAGGCACCTGGACTTGGTCTGGTTGGTTCTGGAGTGTGTTATCAGCCTGGGGATGGAAAGTCCTATCCTTCCTAGGTATTGCCCTTCTCATAGTATTCAGTTGCTGCCTGTGCCTACAATGTGGGCCAGCGATTTGCGGCCTGTGTGCCACATCATGTATTCCACGTTCAAGTTCTCATTCAAAATCCCGTAAGAAGAAAGAAGAGCAAATGATGTTACATGAACAGATTGATGGATTCCTGAGGATCGATATATCATGAAGGGTCCGTAGGGGACAAGGAGGGAATGAGGAAATATGAATTTTTATGATCAATTGTGTCCCCTATCTTAGACCCCAACGGCTCCATGTACATGCTACAAGTACATGTATGTTCCCTCCACATCCAGCTATGAAGACGCAAATACATTTGTGTCCAACGTTAACATGTCCTCTTTCAGATTCACCATGAATGGGTCGAATATTCCGTTCCTAAGTATGCCTTGCCACCGTCTTTATATGGTGCACCTTTCACGTTTTTCAGCTCTGGCAAGTTAGGCCCTGAATTCTGCCATCGAGCTTTTCCTGCCTTCTGCCTCTGAATGCTCCAGCCTGGACCTGCATCTGTATCCATGACCTTTGTCTTACTTCCTGCGCGGCTAACGGTGCCTGGCTCGGCCTGTTGCCTGCCAAGACTGTATTCAGCCTTCAAGTTATCTGCTCCGCTCCTCGAGAAATGCATTCCTGTCTAGTAGTTTAGGTAAACATCCTTCCAGCTACAGAGCAAAGGGCCCGGCCTTACTGTCTCCGTGCAAGTAATTCATAGCTCCTGTTACCATGGTAGGCCCATGCCCCCTCGCATCTCATGTAGACACGTAGACGCTTATACACGCACTAGCAGTCAGTATAGGATAGCCTCTGCCTGAGAGACCTTTCCTTCCAGATAATACAGTTCCTTAAACACAAGATATTAGATACGATTTGGGATTAGGTTGTTCTGACATCCCAGACTTCTGTCTCCTCATGTAGGGCTAAATGTCAAGTCCCCTTCACCCTCCAGTTATACGTCAATCACACGTCATGCTACTGTGCGCGCATCTCTGCCATGTATTTCTGCTGATCTTGCAGGATTCTCTTATGGATCCACCCACCTGTGTCATCCTCATAATGACGTTTCTAGTACACGCCCTTATGCACGCCTATTGTAACGCCTTTTTTCATTACGTATGTGTATTCTTATCTCTCTTCTCAGCTGTTACGCCTCCTGCATCTGCCTTTTCTGTAATGCATTGACTATATATATGATAACCTGTCAATAAAGTATGCTCAATCCCTTCCCGAACCTTCGTGGTGACGGAATCCGATTGCCTGGTTCGAACCAATTCCTTTGTAAGGAATAAATCCCCTTTTAAAACCTCAAATACCACGGATTCTGCCTCTTATTTTTACTGAGTTATTCTTATTGAACTTTACCGCATAAATTAAGTCTAGGTAATTTAAATTTACCACAGGGGGAGGGCTCCCCCTGCCCCTGGTGAGGGGCAGGGGGCATGGTGAGAGTAGTGGTACAGGCCTCCCACCCACAAACACCCTCCCTGGGAAGATGGCTACCTACCTGTAAGTTTGATGAGGGTAATGTAATGGCTGACACATGCTTCTGTGTGGGGTGGGTGGAGGGCTCCATCTTGCTGATGCTGTGGGACAAGGGGGCCTGGTGGGAGTTGTAGTGCTGTCTGCCTGTACAGATGCCCCCATGGTAATGTTGGTAGCTACGTTTGGGGTGAATGGGAGTGGGTGAATGTTGGATCTGTGAGACATGTTTTTGTGAGTGTGTTTTGCAGATGGATGGAATTTGTCCTAGGTGGTGTAGCTTTGTAGTTGTGCGAGACAGTACATAGCAGTGTGGTGGTAGTCATTTGTTTGTACTTACCAGCCTCCTACTTGTGTGAGACTCTCTGGATGCAGTATGGCAAGCACCTTCTCCTCCCATGGTGTGTATGGTTTTGGTGGAATGGGAGGGCCACTGCCAGTCCTCTGAGCCCGCTCATGATTCTTGCTTCTCCTCTCCTTGACAACCCTCTTCAGAACATGCCACTGCTTCATGATCTCCTTTTTTGATCTGGGGTGGTCCCTACTGCATTGACCCTTTTGACTATCCTTGCCCACATTTGTGTCCTTGTGGCTTATGGTGTCTATTGGACCAGGCTACCAAACAGCTGTGGTTCCACTCTTACTATCTCATCAACCATGACTGTCAACTCACTCTCTGTGAATTTGGGCATTTTCTCTGTGGCTATGATGTGCGGTGTGCAAAGTGGTTGTGGGTGCAGGAGTGTGAGTGGTGGGTGTGGTTGCGATGTGTATGGTGTGTGATGTGCAGGGGGGTTAGTAATGCAGGTCTGGAAGTGGTGGTGGTGCTGTGTGTGGTGTGGCTAGTGATGTTGTGTTCTTTGCCTCTCCATTAAGCTGGGGTGTGTGTCCCTTCTCTCCTGGAGTATTGCAAAGGACTGTGGACAGGGAAGTGGCTGGTTTTATACTCAACTGTGTGGGTGTGTCCAAATGGGGTATTGCTGTCAGGTGTGTTGTCCTGGGAATTGTATTTTACTTTTTGCCATGTGGTTGTGTCATTGAGGTATGTTTTGTGTATTTGGGGGCATGGCTAGTTTGCTGTGTGCACTTTTTGGCCTTATTGTGGTTTTTTTTGCTTCGTCCAACATATTTTTCACGGATCGTCCGCAGCGGTGGCTATGCTGCAGCTCTTCCGCTGGCTCTCCCATTCATCCCATTGTGCAACCGCGGCGGTCGGAAACAGCGGTATGTACCGCGGGACCGTCAGGGATATTCTAATTTCCCGTGCGGTGTCTCCGCTGTACTTGCGGCGGGTTGGTGTTTTTCCGCTGCATATCCGACCACCGTGGATGGATTTTGGCAATCACCACCCGCTACGGGCAGTTTTTCTTGGCCCCGTTCCACCGGGGTCGGTGTTTTTGGGCGGATGTTCCCAATTTGGGTGCCGGTTTTTCCACGGTGCCAGCGGGGGGGTTGTTTTCCGCTTCCATGGCGGTTGGGGTGCTTTTATTAGGCCCCTTGGAGTCTATATTTTCGTTGTCTATATTTGTTGCTCGATATTTTTTACATTAATATTTTTTACATCGATGTTGTTTCAATGAACCTTCATCCATAAATGTCTACATCCTCTGTTTTGGATTTTGTGTGTTTATTTTTTTTATTTGGTTTATTTGTAATATTTTGTAAAAATGTATATGAAATATCATTTATTTTGTTAGAGTTTATAATACTATTTAATATATTTGATATATATTTCTTTATTTTATATGTATATTTACATCGATATTTTGTATATCTATATTTTTTTCATCAATATTTTTGATTGGTTACTTTTGTACTTACCTGTTTAAGAATAGGAGTCGATATTTTTGCTGTCTATATTTTTCCTTGATATTTTTCACATCGATATTTTTTACATCGATGTTGCATCAGTGAACCTTTAGCCATAAATATCTATATCCTCTGTTTTGTATTTTGGCTATCTGGGCACCTTTAGCATCACACCAAAGGCCCAAGACTAGTAAGACATAACTTGGGGGGGTCAGGACTCACTCAGGCTGGGTCCATCTTTGGGTTTAAGATGGAGGGAGCTATTTGTGTCCCTATGTCTCTGAATAGGAGGCCAGCAAACTAGTCCTCCGAGTCACTCTGGTAGGCATGGGTTCAGGTAAAGGTACAGGGCTCAAACAGAAAGGCTGGCCTTTGAGTGTTCAAGGCAAGCTCCAGGCAGCAAAGCAGTACTTCCAGGTAGAGCAAAGCAGTCTTGCAGAGTGCACAGCAGCAGGCAGTCCTCGGAGAGTCCTTCCGCAGGTCTAGAAAGTGAACTGAAGAGTTGGTCTGAGGGTTCTATTTTTATACGCAGTTCTGTCTTTGAAATTGGGAGAAGTGTCTGGAGGTTTCGACTTTGAAGTGCATGGAATTTCCTGACTCCCCTGCCCTAGCTCCAAGCTGGAGGCACTGACAATGTGGTGGTGATAACCCCTTTGTGTGAAGGCAGAACACAGCCTATTCAGGTGAAAGTGGGGCTCTGCCCCCATCCTGCCAATAGATGGCCCATTCAGGTGGACCTAATCCCTCTATTGTGTGACTGTCTGGGAGGAAATCACAAAGTCTAATTGTCAGATGTACCAAATCACGTGACACAAGAGAGTCTGCAGGCACCAAATGGTTAGGAACAGGAAACTTTTCAAATTTCTATTGCAAAATCTGGCTTTACCATTAAAAAGGATTTTTTCATTACAATTTCATAGATACCAAAAATGAAGTGCTTACCTGATCCCAATAAAAGGTTATCACTTATTAAATGTAATAATGCAGCCCAATGTTATCCTATGGGACAGGTAAGTCTCACAGTAGTGAAAAACAAATGTAGGAGTTTTTCACTACCAGGACATGCACAAGTTAAAAAAATATATCCAACCTTTTAATTACAATGCACCCTGCACTATAGGGTCCACTGTAGTTTCTTTCCTTTGTTAGCCTAACTGCACACATTGTAAGGCCTTTTGCTTTCCACACATTATGCACAGTTTTTTAATCATACTAATCACATTGCTGACATATATGTTTTCTAATTATAGCACAGTTGTATCATGACAGAGCACGATAGTTTCAATAAATATTGTAAGCTTTCTTTGTGTTCCTTTTCTGTTTATTGTGGACACGTATGATTAAGACAACACAAGATGAGGACCTGTTACCATAACCCCTGAGAGGGTTTAGAGTGGTGTATTATGGGGTGCTAACTTATCTATCACTCTGGTTAGGTGGGCAAGTAAAGCACTATGAGTTATTCTGGATTTGGGCCTATAGGTACTGAGGTGGTACGGTGGCTAAGTCCCTACATTCTGATATTCTGTGATCCCAGGCATAGTTCTGTTTCAAAACAGAATCCCTGCAACGCTAGCTAGGGCCCACATTAGGGGTGACTTATATGCAATAAAAGGGGAATTTAAGGCTTTGCAAGGGGGCTATATTGCCAGTTTGAAATGGCAGTCTAAAACTGCATTCAGGGACATGTTTGAAGGTGTTACTGAGTTGGGTGCCACAATAAGTGCTGAAGGAACACTAATAGAATTTAAATTTACTGGCCCTGGGAATATGGTATAGCGCTCTACAAGGGACTTATAGGTAAATTAATTATGCCAATAAGGTGGGAGCCAATTTGCGGAGTCAGGGCAAGCGCTTTAGCACTGGTCAGCAGTAGTAAATTGCAAGAGTACTAAGGCCAGCAAAAATGAATTCAGCACAAAAATGGAGGTAAGTAGGCCAAATGTTTGGGGAAGACCACCTTAAGGCTGACAGGCCTAGCACTACCCTTTGACTGTGAAGGTGCCATGTCAAAGACAACATATCTTAGGGCCATATGCATTAAGCATTTTTTGCCTTCGCAAATGGTCGATTCACAGAATCGCCCGTTTGCAAATGCAAAAAACTGCCTTTCTGATGCAGCGAACCCTATTTTGCGAATCGGTAACCTGTTATCGAATCACAAATTGGGTCTGCGATTCGCTATTAGGAAGGGGCATGTTTAGGGCGTTCCTTCCTAATACCGAATCGCATCGGTATGCATGAATGTTTTGCAACCAAAATGTGGTCGCAAAACATTCGCATTTTACCACCTACTTCAAGTAGTTGGTAACCAATACACAAATGGGAATGCGTCCCCAAGGGCCCTCATCCCCTTTGTGAATGTCTGTAAATGCATTTTCTAAGAGCAGGCAGTGGTCCCACGGACCACTGTTTGTTCTTAGAAAATGAAAGGAAAAGTTTTCATTTTTTCTTTTGTAAAGCATCCCGATTTCCTTTAAGGAAAACGGGCTGCTTTACAGAAAAAAAGATTGCTTTATTTAAAAGCAATCACGGACATGGTGGTCTGCTGACCCCAGCAGGCCACCATCCCCGTGATTTTTGCAATTCCTAGGGGGAACCTACTTCATTAATATTCACAAGGTAAGTCATTTGCTATCCCCTAGGAATCGCAGAAAGTGTTAAACACACTTTCATGCATTCCATTTTGCAATTTTCTAATTGCGAATCGCAATAATTCGCAATTAGGAACTCGCTAAATGGATTGTTGATGCATCTTGCACAAAGTCCCACAATTTCTCTTCCAAGTTCCTTATGGAAATGTTTTGGGACTGAGTAGGTTAAATTGTTATTGGAAATTGTTCTTAAATGTTGGTGGGTTGTCTTGTGCACTGGTAATTTTGTGCTTCCAATGTAGTACTTAAAGCATGTACATCTTATGGCATATACCACATATCTTGACCTACAAGTGAGACATTGTCTTGTGTGTATTTTCTTTCCATTAAATTGATTTTTTAAATCATTTCATGTCGAGCCAAATTTACAATCTTTACATTTTCTAAATGCCACAAATCCATTTCTAGTTGGCATCAAAGTTTTCTGTTTCTTTTCCACAAACTCAATCATCACCAATATACCCTGCAAAAATCTTCTTTTTCTAAACGTCATCACAGGTTTTCCAGGTCTCATTTTTACCAAGATCAGGTCTGTCTTAATGACCTTCCAATATTGACTCACTCTGATCGCTACTCAGAGCTGTATGTGGTCCTACGTCTTCTGGTTTGTGTTCCCGTTTCTTAACATTCTTTTTAGAACCAAACAGAGGTAACCCACTTCTTATTCTTTGTACTTTATACAGTGCTTTGTCCAAATATCCAGGGGGTATCCTCTTTATAAATCTGGCCACAATATTGTTAGGCTTTACTACAGATTTTTAAGTTGTACTTGTATTTATTTTAGACCTCAACAGCTCACTGAATGGAATATTCCACTTCTGTGAAATGGGATGAAAACTCTCATCATGCAAAACATTGTTAGCTGATGCCATTTTCTGTACATTGAAATTACTATTGTAGTGTCTGCTACCTCTTCACAAATAAAAATCTCACATTATTTCGTCATATCGCAAGTAAACCTTAAATTCAAATCATTATCTTTCCCAAGATACACACATTTCTCAACATCTTCTTGTTTTTCATTCCAAATAAACACATCTGTTATCTGTTAAGTCTCCAAGATTGGCCCATGGAGTACCTGCCTTCTCGCACCAGCCCAATTGCAAATTACCATAGCTAGGGGGAAGCAGATACCCATGGTAGTCCTCTTTAGCTGTTTAGTACATCCTTAAACAGAAATATGTTTTATTCCAAACACCATCATAGCATTTTCAACAACATCATGAGGAGATCATGCAGTGTAATGTATATAGAGCTAAATTAAATGATTATGCAAGCAATCCTTAGCACACGTACTCGTATTATACAATAAAATTATGACGTGTTTTCACAGTACAATTCAATCCAGTTTACAAAAGAAATGATTTAGTCTTTTTCTTCTAGATGGTTCTTTTATTCATTGGTAGTCTTCTCTGTGATACATAACAGCCAGCCAACACGTGTTTCGTCGCTACTGGGGAATGTAGTCCCGCGACTTTTTCAAGGCTGTGTTTGCAAAAGAAATTAAAAAACTGTTTTGTTTCTAACTTAACAAACATGTTGTACTTAATGATAATGTCATAGCAACACGGTAGTGGAAATCCAGACCCAACGTAAAATGGGTGAAAATTGCAATCCAAATGATATAAACAAAGTGTATGACCAATGACCACATCACCATGAATTGTGAATTCATAAGAAAGGTCAACAATTCTATGATTCTAATCACGATGGAGAGAGCTGGAATAACGTGCTTTAGTGAGGAAACACGCCGAATATTATGCGGATCCTACTTGTGAACGGCACACCCACGTGAAGATTGTCAAGGTGAAGTAATGCGGGTGTGACTCGGTATATTTAGATTCTAAGGAGTGTGAATTCATGTGTACTCAAGTGAGGAAAAGGTTTTTGTGCCGTATATTTGTGACAAAATAGTGAAGAAAATTAGAAACGGCATCCGATCATATCTACCTATTCTTGGCTTGATAAATAAATCTGGAAAGAATGAATATATCTATATTAACAATATAGTCACAATGAAATTTAAGAACAGGAAGGAATAGAAATAAAAGAAGTAGTTATTTAAATAAAAGGACCTACTTAGTAGGTGGTGATAATTCCAAACCACCTATGGTTTCTGCGGTAATGGCGTCACTTTTTCTTGAATATATGTTCCTTGACCAGATTCAGATACTTCTCAGTACTGCGAAAATAAGTTAAACTAATCATCCTTAGTCATATTCTCCAATCAATTTATGTAAATGCCCAGATAAAAACTACGTATTATTCTTTGGGACGGAGTAGTCAAGTACTAATGTAGCCGGGGAATATAACTATGTTTATAATAAAATCCCAACTATCAAGACTCGTGTGAAATTGACTCTAAAAATCACGAATTCCAATATGCTTAACCCCATTACCGCAGAAACCATAGGTGGTTTGGAATTATCACCACCTACTAAGTAGGTCCTTTTATTTAAATAACTACTTCTTTTATTTCTATTCCTTCCTGTTCTTAAATTTCATTGTGACTATATTGTTAATATTAAGACCCCCAGTATCTGAATTCGAGTGACCACACCATACAGTTTAACTCACTAGTTCCTGCTTGCCTTGTTCTAAATGTACAGAGGTCTATAGAATTACTCTTACCAAGCATACCACAATATATGTGACTGCTATAAAGGAGAACCTAATCCTAACGAATACAGATGACAGATCCGAACAAGTTTTATGTCATTAATACATGAGATATGATTGTTTTTCCAATTAGCAACCTTCTTCTCAATTCACAGTTGCGTATTATATGTTTTTTATAAATTGTATATATATATGATATTTATTGTTTGTATATCATGTATCTAAGTTCCCATTGTCTTGCTTTTTTCACGTTACTACGTTGAAAGGCTCTGTACTGAATCTAATAGATGGAGAGAACAATACGATATGTACTAGTATTTGATTTTCACCAAACACAAAGCAGGGGCACTTTTTCCTGGCTTTCATATAAACTTAGACCGTTAGCATTACGGTAGGTCGAACACGTTTTAAAATGGCCGCCGTATTTGCCATTTGATTCTAGTCCTTCTACTATTCACGGCATGTGAGTTTGCACGGGATCAAACCACTCACGTGACTACACTTCACGTCTCCAATGCGGAAATAAAAATGAAAGAGAAACCACTCGCATGCATACACTTTAACCGGGAAACCGGAGACGGGCGTCACGACGATCATTTCTCAGTCGAATAAGGTAAGCCTTGCCGGGCACGATGCGAGACTTAGTGTAGTATTTCTTTTACTTGAGAAATGGACAGAGTAGTTTCCGAAAATAATCATACCGAATATATATTTTGAGTGGATATACACGCTTTCCGTTACTTACCATTTAAAAAGGACACTGCTTCCGATTGATACCATGCAATCAGCTTTAGCCCCTAAAGTCATTTCTTATCTATATTAGCAAACCGACGAGGTTACAGTTTGCTTAATGTTAACAACAAAGGGATGACGAGCTTATTATGTTTCAAAGATCCTTGACTTTTAACTTGTGGACAGTCCGTACAATCATGGTAACGTTAGTTCCTATAAATTCAGCGATCTATTCATTTTGATTTCAGCCTATTTGGATGGGGTTAAGCATATTGGAATTCGTGATTTTTAGAGTCAATTTCACACGAGACTTGATAGTTGGGATTTTAATATAAACATAGTTATATTCCCCGGCTACATTAGTACTTGACTACTCCGTCCCAAAGAATAATACGTAGTTTTTATCTGGGCATTTACATAAATTGATTGGAGAATATGACTAAGGATGATTAGTTTAACTTATTTTCGCAGTACTGAGAAGTATCTGAATCTGGCCAAGGAACATATATTCAAGAAAAAGTGACGCCATTACCGCAGAAACCATAGGTGGTTTGGAATTATCACCACCTACTAAGTAGGTCCTTTTATTTAAATAACTACTTCTTTTATTTCTATTCCTTCCTGTTCTTAAATTTCATTGTGACTATATTGTTAATATAGATATATTCATTCTTTCCAGATTTATTTATCAAGCCAAGAATAGGTAGATATGATCGGATGCCGTTTCTAATTTTCTTCACTATTTTGTCACAAATATACGGCACAAAAACCTTTTCCTCACTTGAGTACACATGAATTCACACTCCTTAGAATCTAAATATACCGAGTCACACCCGCATTACTTCACCTTGACAATCTTCACGTGGGTGTGCCGTTCACAAGTAGGATCCGCATAATATTCGGCGTGTTTCCTCACTAAAGCACGTTATTCCAGCTCTCTCCATCGTGATTAGAATCATAGAATTGTTGACCTTTCTTATGAATTCACAATTCATGGTGATGTGGTCATTGGTCATACACTTTGTTTATATCATTTGGATTGCAATTTTCACCCATTTTACGTTGGGTCTGGATTTCCACTACCGTGTTGCTATGACATTATCATTAAGTACAACATGTTTTTTAAGTTAGAAACAATACAGTTTTTTAATTTCTTTTGCAAACACAGCCTTGAAAAAGTCGCGGGACTACATTCCCCAGTAGCGACGAAACACGTGTTGGCTGGCTGTTATGTATCACAGAGAAGACTACCAATGAATAAAAGAACCATCTAGAAGAAAAAGACTAAATCATTTCTTTTGTAAACTGGATTGAATTGTACTGTGAAAACACGTCATAATTTTATTGTATAATATGAGTACGTGTGCTAAGGATTGCTTGCATAACTGTATTTGAGCATAGGCTCTTAATTCTGGGAAGTCAGGCGGTACTTCCCACCTTATAGCACCGTCAATCTATTAATTCAGAACCTGATAACATATGTGAAGTTTCCCTGTGGCGCCTTTACCTAAACCCAAAACCCCATTGACAGCATTTCAGCTAAATTAAATGATGATATGCTCTTATCTCATCTTCTTGTCCTATGCTAGTATAAAGAGACATGATGTCCATAGTGACTAATATATATTTTGGTTCCCACCTTACATCAAAGAGCCTCAGCAGAAAATACACACAGTCTCTGCTATAAGAGGGCAATGTCTCCACATAAGGGCATAAAATGTGATCAATGTAACTTGAAGTGCTCTCAAAAAAACTACCATTGGCAAAGATTATAGATCTCCCTGAAGATATACCTTCTTTCTTTTTAGTAATAAATGAAGTACTGGTATTCCATGGTAATTATTTCTCAAAAGGTAGCACTCCATTATCTCAATCTGTCACATTCACGGATGGAGAGCACACGAAGAGGATTCATATCTCTACGGTGACCAAGTGGATGTTGCACATCGTGTCCCGCTCCAGCCGACTTATATCTACCCAAGGCTGTGCATAGGCAGTATTTTGAACTGCTTCCTTTGAATAATAGGGCATTGATTCCCCTTTGGCAAAGTGGCTATCACTCTCTTCATTTAACCGCTGGGAGGCTCTAGACCCCCTTTCTTTGACGACATCACGCGTCTCAGAAACCTGCCAGCCAGGCAGTAACGGTGCCCGTCCTTCTTTCCACTTTTCACCCTGTCCTGAGGAAGACCCCATTTTGTCAGGTCTCAACGAATGCCTACACGAACCAAGGGGTCGAAACGTCGACACAACATAACTGCCAGTAACATCAACAGTGCATGTTGCACTGTGATTCTCATTCTATATGGCGGCATATATGTACATTGTATCGTACTTTGAGATTAGATCCATGTAAAATATGTGGTGTTGAAAGAAACATGCCTATCAATTTGATTGTTAATAAAAGTATATATTGTTCCTTTCACATGTCCCTCAATTTCACACTAATTCACTGACCCTTCCTTCCCCACCTTTTTGGGCACATCTACTCTGTCTCGTGAAATGTTTTTTGCGTAAAGTGTAAATTGAATATATGAAATTTGAATTTCAGTGTGATTAAATAACACTAGAACTCTCTTTCTGATTTTTTTTGCCTATTTTATTTGTTTATGTTTGATTTGTATTATCTATATTGTGCTGGGACCATTTTGTTCTATACTGTCCTACACCCAGGTCCCAGTGATTTTAGGTATACCCTTCGTATAACAACTTATTCCAAACACCATCATAGCATTTTCAACAACATCATGAGGAGATCATGCAGTGTAATGTATATAGAGCTAAATTAAATGATGATACGCTCTTATCTCATCTTCTTGTCCTATGCTAGTATAAAGAGACATGATGTCCATAGTGACTATTATATATTTTGGTTCCCACCTTACATCAAAGAGCCTCAGCAGAAAATACACACAGTCTCTGCTATAAGAGGGCAATGTCTCAACATAAGGGTATAAAATGTGATCAATGTAACTTGAAGTGCTCTAAAAAAACTACCATTGGCAAAGATTATAGATCTCCCTGAAGATATACCTTCTTTCTTTTTAGTAATAAATGAAGTGCTGGTATTCCATGGTAATTATTTCTCAAAAGGTAGTACTCCATCATCTCAATCTGGGATTGGTAGTTTTCCTTAGATAGCCGCCGAGCCCGGGATCAAAAATGCAGGTGACTCACAAAACAAGGTCTTTTTGTGATAATAATTTTGATATCTCCACAGTATGTTTTGGGGCAATCCTGAGGTTCCGTATGACACGGGACCCCAGTTTTGAGTGGTAACGAATATGGATGAGTTTGGTATCTACGAACCGCAAATGACGAGTATAATGGGTGTACGCAGTTTCGCTATGCAGTCACGTATGGTTCGTCTCATTTTTGGGTTCGTTCATCTGGACCCTCGGGTTCCATTTTAGATACAGCATCCATTTTGTTTCTTGCCCTCAGGTAGCCAGCGAACGGGCTTCTTGTCCGCTCCGTGACCCTGGGACTCTCAAGCTTACACGAAGGACACGTGTTTCTTTGAGGTGACTTTTACGATGAGGGAAACGACACGACTAAGGCAGATGGCCCCGCTCGAGGCTCATCTTGCCGCGCCGGTCTATTGTTTCAGCCATGCATACATTAGACATGGGGTCTTTGACCCCTCTATCAAGTTTCCTTTATTGCCCCCAACACTCTTTTCTAACCTGTTGTGCATCCTTGTCCTTTCCTTGCATCTGTTTTTCGTCCTTCCTCTTAATGTGTTTATGGTTAGGATGGAATGTGTTTATTGCGGGGAAATATGTTTTTACAGTTGGGAACCGGCAAGACTGTCGTAATTATGTTCCGGCCTCCTGAGACATGAATGCGACCCTTTTGAAGTTTATTGTGGGAACTGAATTGTAACCTTTGTTCGCCATACTGCGCTATGGCAAAAACCTGTATAAAAGGAGCGATCCACATTTGCAATTTGAAGCAGTCTCCGAGAACCTACACGTTGTGTACTTCTTGTGACCTCTGTATCCCTGCAGTAAATAAACGCTGATCTCTGACGTCGCTGGAAGTGTTCCGTGTCTCTGTGTTTAGTACGCCAGAACAGGTAACCCACGAAGGTTTCAGGTGTTGTTCCCTGGCACCGCTGGGTCTTAAGAATAACCCAGTCCTTCAGTTGGCGCCCAACGTGGGGCGACATCAACGGTACCGGTCCAAAGCCCGACGATCGTGAGGAACTTCGTGTGAAATCTCCGAGGGAAGGTGCACCCCGCTTCATCGATCCAGTTGTCGAAATAAGTGGCCCGACGTCTTTTCCCGCGAAGATCCCCGCCTCCTGACGGCTGCGACGGACCGATGCCCTGACTGTCGACCTGTTTGGCGCCTGGCGTAGTCCTTTGTACGGCGAGACGATCGACGGACCTTCCTGGTGACGCCATTGTTCTCTCAGTTAAGTATTTGTGGGTCGCTCCCAGTGTTGCTTTGTTGTTTGCATGGTTCCATAGCATTCGTGGTTCTTAGTAGTTGGGTTTTATTTGACGATTGCAATTGCCAAAACCGAGGGTCTTGCATTTTTGTGAGGACATCGTAATTCGATAACCCTTGAAGTTTGTAAACTCGGTTAGTGTGCACGATGCCTGGCCGTAGTACTTTGTTTGGGTTTCTCAAATGTTGCAGCATGGATTCCCGGCTGGAGGATTCATGTCCGATACCTCCGGTTGGAACTCCGATTTACGAGCTCTATAGTCGTCATGGCGTGGGTCCTATCGTATATAATGAATATTGGGTCCGCTACACTAAAAAGGATGGCGTCCTCAGTTGGCCATCTCATGGTAGTTTCGAGACTGCCGTTTTAGATAATTTGGAAGCTAAATTGTTTAAAAAGAAAGCTAGGCCGGCCATGTTTGATTCCTTCCGGTTGTGGCGGAAAGAGGCCAAGCAGAAAGAAATCAAACAGAATAAGAAAAATAAAAGAGAAGGTGTTATTGCAGTGATGCGAAATGCAGAACAATATCAATTAGACAAAGATGAGAAAGAGCAGGAAGTTAGTGCTCGGCTACACCATATGGCAGTGGATAAGTGTTATCCGGTGCTACCTTCTAATATCGATAAGACAGGAGAAGAAGCAATGGAGGATCCGCTCTTGTCTTATCTGATGAAATCGCCACCTCCCTATGCTCCCGATGTTATGGGTCCCGTGCGTCCACCTCTTCCTCAACTCGCTGTTTTTGCGGCTGCTGGTCAGCCCGCCGTTCCTCTCGTACTCCCGAATCCCCTTGGGCCCCAGATCGTACATCCTCTTGTTCCGGCTTCTCTCCCTACTGCGCTTTTCCAAGTCCCTCCTCAGCCTGTTGTTCCCGCTGCTCCGGCTGCTGCGTCTACTTCTACTGTTTCCACCCCTATTGTTGCTGCGCCCGCATCTTCTTCCTCTTCTCCTACTGTTCGTAGTCGTCTTTTGACTGCTGTTGCTTCTCTTTATTCTCCGCTTTTTGGGCCGATCCTTGGCTCGACTCTTTCAGATGTCGCTCAAAGGCGCAGTCAGCTTCCTGATGGTAGGGAACGTGAATCGTTGGTGAAAACGGCACGTAGATGGATTCGTAACCCTGTTAAATACACCTCACGTGTAGTGTTTGAAACGTTCTCCCAGTTTAATGTGCCTACGCAATGATTTGTGTTTGAAGAACTGTGTAACTCGTTGAAGGAGGAGTGGGACGATGATGTGACAGATAATGTACCGTCAGAGGTTTCTGAGCTGCAGCATCGGTTTGCCTCGGGTGTAATCGTAGGCGACAAAGTTCGAGAGGCTTTAGAGCGCTTGTTATCCTTTCGATGTACAGTGCAACCTCGTGCGTTGTTTAAAGACGAGACTGCAGAATGGATGGCACAACCTGGTCAATATCCTATGCGAGAAGTTCCTCCGGTATGGATGCCAGGTGATCCTGCTGCTAACCCTCCTGTTCCAGGCCGTTTCCAGAGAGTGTGGATACACCTCCCTTGGAAACGATCGGAAGTTTTACAAGTGAAGCAATCTTTGCCCGATCCCCGTAAGAATCCTGCAGGTTATTATAAGGAGCTGTCCCAATTGGTGGATGCTACTGTTATGAACCTAGCCGATATTGATATGTTGTTTGGCAATGTGGTGCCTCAGCCGATTTGGGCAAAAATTCGTCACGAGAATCACGCAGCCGAGTTAGGCGGTGACTGGGCTGCCCTTACGGCGGCAGATGCCCAGCAGGTCGGTGGGGCTAAACCTGAACAGCTTATTGTGGCTTTGCCTCAGAGGATAATTACTCTCATGAAAACGCTTATGCCAGCGATGCGCGTCAATTGGGACAAATTATCAGCATGCAAGCAAAAGAGGGATGAAAGCGTTTCTGATTTCTTTACGAGATTCGAGGAAGCGTTTGTTGATCATAGTGGTCAGGACATGGGATCTGAGGTTGGTCAGCGGCTGTTTGTTGATAAGTTTGTATCGAACTTGCTGCCCGATCTTAGCAACAAGTTGAAGAATTCTGAGAGTTCGTGGGCTGTTTCTACCACCGCCAAAATATTGGCTACGGCCCAATATTACGAAAACAGAGAAAAAGAGGAAAGTGAGCGTGCAGATAAGAAAACGAAGGATCTTAAAACTAAGGTCTTATTGCAGCAAGCCTATCCTCCGCGTTCGCATTTCAGTGATACCCAACAGCAAAATAGATCACAATCACAGTTCTCCAGATCGCAGACGCGAAATGCTTCTCCCGCACCTCGTTTTGTGCTGGGATATAATCAATGCGCATATTGTCGTGGGGAGGGCCATCTGAAGTTTGATTGTCCGGTTCTCCGTGATAGGAACAATGGTGTGTCGGCTCGAGGAGGACGTAGTGGCCCTCAACAGGCTTCCCGTGGTAGAGGTCGTGGAGTTACCCAGAATCAGGCCGAACGCTTTGCAACGTCTTCGGACTCGCAAAATTGTTTCGATAGGCGTGAACCATCGTCCGGTCGGTCTGCACAGTATCATGTGGATGACTGTTATGTTGAGTGTGATGTTGATACGGATGGTATCTACTAGGACAGCCATAGACAAAGGAAGGGAGAAGTATCAGTTCCGGTTGATCAGAGAGGGCCTTATGTTGCAGTAGCCACTTTGGGCGTCGTTGAGCCTTTTCTGTTGGACACTGGTGCAGCAAAAAGTTCCATCATGCATTCGAAACTCCCTGGCGCGCCTTTGTCTGGCTTAACGAATGTTTCCGTTGGATTTTCTGGCGCCCCCGTTAGCAATCCAGTTTCTAGCCCTTTGCCCCTTACAATTGGGTCTCATGAGCTAGAAGCTCCTCTGATTTTGACTACTGGTTGTGGTGAGAATCTTTTGGGTCTGGATTTGTTGAAAAGGTTACATGCGACTTTGTACTGTTCTCCTACGGGTGTGGAGCTTACGTTGGGTAATAGCGTGATTTCCCCTATGTATTTATCGATCGACAAGCTCCCACCAGAATTGAGATCTCTTCCGGACTCCTTGTGGGCGACAGGTCCCAATGACGTGGGCCTGTTGGATATACCACCTTATGTTGTCCAACTGAAAGTTGGTGCGCGTTTGCCACGCATACCCCAGTATCGTATTTCCCTCGATGGTGAAAGGGCACTATTAGCGATCATTTACGACTTGATCGGTAAAGATGTTATTGAGGAGACACGGGGTAATGTGTGCAATAGTCCCGTGTTGCCTATTCTGAAACGAACGGATCCCTCCAAGCCTCCTGTGTACCGTCTAGTTATCGACTTACGGGAGGTGAATAAGGTCGTTGTTCCGCAGTTTCCTGTGGTGCCAGACATTACAGCTTTACTGACTCTGATTCCAGCCACTGCGTCATGGTTCTCGGTCATCGATCTGAAGAATGCGTTCTTTAGCATTCCGATTGCTGAGGAAAGCAGAGATTTGTTCGGTTTCTCATTAGGTGGTCGCAGCTTCAGATTCAAACGCGCACCACAGGGCTACTGTGAGAGTCCATCAATCTACAGCCAAGCTCTTAAGAGCCAACTTGATGCGTTTGTGTTACCGGCTGGTGCAGCCTTGATTCAGTACGTTGACGATCCGTTGATCGCTGCAGACACCGAACAGCTCTGTAGGACTGCTACAATGTCACTGTTACAACATCTTTGTGACTTACATCATAAAGTGTCACCTTCCAAACTGCAATATTGTTGTCAAGAAGTAACCTATCTAGGATACTTATTGTCAAAGGCGGGAAGAAGGTTGACCCCTGAAAGAATTGCAGCAATTGCTCGAATGTCTGTGCCAACAACTCAGAGAGATGTGCGTGCCTTTCTAGGTATCACGTCATACTGCAGACAGTGGATCCCGAACTTTTCACTGTTAGCGAAGCCATTGGTAGCTCTCACGTGCAAGGACGTTTCGACTCCTTTGCCTTGGACGGAGGAATGTCAGAAAAGTTTTTCTGAATTACGTGATTCATTGTGTTCGGCTCCTGTGTTAGGTACTCCTGATTACAGTAAGCCTTTCACATTATACGTCCATGAGAGGGACGGTTGTGCGTTGAGTGTTTTAACGCAACAATTTGGTGATAAACAGCGTCCGTGTGCATATTTTTCCTCGACCTTAGACCCGGTAGCTAGAGCGTTGCCGAGTTGCTTGAGGGCGACAGCGGCAGCGGCGGCGTCTATTCGACAGTCCGCAGGCCTGGTCATGGATAATATGCTCATAGTAATGGTCCCGCATGCAGTTGATACGCTCTTGAATCGGACAAAGACTCAACATCTGACGAGTGCAAGGTTGTCTGGGTACGAGCTGACCCTTTTGGCAAGTCATATACAGATTAAACGTTGTAATGTACTGAATCCGGCGACATTGTTGCCGATTAATATGGAATCAGATGATGTGCTGCCACATGATTGTTATTTACGGACTGAGGAAGAAACAAAAGGTCGTGTGGACCTGAAAAACACTCCCTTGGCAGATCCCGATGGTACTTTGTATGTGGATGGTTCTTGCTTCAAATTGCCGAATGGCGATGTGACGACTGCGTATGCTGTAGTGACGTTGAGCACGGTTGTGGAAACCGCGAGATTGAATCAGAATTCCGCACAAGCGGCAGAGTTAATTGCATTGACAAGAGCGTGTGTTTTGTCGAAGGGAAAGCGAGTGAATGTGTTTACCGACAGTCAGTACGCGTTTGGTGTTGCGCATAATTTTGGAAGATTGTGGAGAGAAAGAGGATTTATGACATCGCATGGTACGAAGATCCAACACGGGCAGCTGGTGAATGATCTTTTGGATGCACTTACATTGCCTAAACAAGTGGCGATTGTTAAGTGTAGTGCACATCGGAGAGTGACGGATGATGTTGGTCGTGGTAATGCGTTTGCGGATGAGATTGCTAAGGAAACGGCTAAGAATCTTGCGACTCGAATGTATGTCACGAGTTCAGTGAGGTGGTCAACGGAGACTGGTATGTGTGAGAATACTGTTGAGAGTGTGAAAGCAATTCAGAATGAAGCTACTGAAGCTGAAAAGACCAAGTGGAAAGAAAGTACAGGAAAATTGGATATGCATGGATGTTGGGTTGACCTGACGGAATGTCAGAGGTGGATGTTACCAGATGCGTATGTATTAGCTGTTGTGACGATGGCTCATGGGTTGTCACATATTAGTGCGAAAGGAATATGTAAGTTCTTGTCCCCTGTATGGAGGAATGAGGGTATTGCTAAGTGTGCCGAAAGAGTGGTTAAGAATTGTATGGTGTGTTTGATGCGCAATCCCGGAAAAGGTACCCCCACTCCGCCTGGTCATTTCGCTCCTCCTGCTTGTCCCTTTGAGGTTATCCAGTTGGATTTTATCCATATGGAGAGATGCAATAACCTGAAGTATGTTTTGGTTGTGGTTTGCGCGTTCTCCAGATGGATTGAGGCCTATCCTCTTAAGGATAATACTGCTCTGTCCACAGCAAAAATCCTGCTGAAGGAGTACTTTCCTAGGTACGGAATGCCACGGATTGTGTGGTCGGATAATGGAAGCGAATTTGTGGGAAGTGTGATGCAGAGTGTGTGTAAGGGCCTTGGAATTCGGCAGAAATTCCACAGTGCTAATCATCCTCAGGCAGCGGGTTTGGTTGAAGGGTACAATGGTACCCTAAAGCTGAAACTCGCTAAGATTCAAGCTACGACTGGTCTGTCATGGCCTGATGCCTTGCCTCTGGCTCTCCTATCGACCAGAGCAACCGTACACTCTCGAGTAGGGCTTAGCCCATATGAGATTGTGTTCGGTCGCCCTGCGAATATTTGGGGAGTCCCGAGGCCTAGGGCTTTTGATAGTCTTGAGTATCCAATGTTGATTGATTATCTGCATGATTTGACCACTAAACTACGGTTAATCCATCAACAGGTCTTTGAAGCTCTACCGGCGCAGACAGAGGGTTCTGGACACCAGCTCCGGCCAGGGGACTGGGTGGTTACCCGAAATTTTGGTCGGAAACGTAACTTGGAGCCAAGATTCGTTGGACCCTTTCAAGTTTTGTTGACGACGAGGACAGCGGTTCGACTGGAGGGCCGGAAAAACTGGGTCCATGCCAGCCACACAAAGAAGGTACCGATCCCTTTACCAACTGACGGTTGGGTGAGGACTGGGATTTCGGCCGCAGAAACTGAGACTCCTTTGCACTTTGTACCGTTTAGTGACGCTCAACTTGTGGATGAGGATTCGTCACTGCCAAACCCATATGTGGAGTCATCAGTAGCAGAAAACCCAAGGTCTGACTCGTTGTCCACTTCATCGAATCCTGTTGCGCCAGCTGAACAGTTGTTTGTAGAGCAAACTCGACCTGGAAGAAATCGATACTTTCTTCGTTCAAGGACTAATAAAAATTAATAGTATGATGGTTTTTGACGTTACGAATATTATGGACAATTACATCCTTTCTTTTTGAGTTTTTATGTGCCTTTCCACTGCTAAGAGATTTGTAATAAATTTGAAAGTTTCGAGGAAACCTCTCCATCCGGGTTACCGTAGGGCCGTGCGGGTACTTCTTTCTGTTTAGCAGGTTTCTGACGCTAGGTCGGTTACTTTTGTCGATCTCTGGGAACTCCTGGGGATTGATAATCGCTATTCGGAACGAAGTGCATCAAGTACGTCACGGACGGTTTGTAGAGGATGGCATTCTCTAAGCTGTTGGAAGAAGAAAGGGTGTCGGCACAGAGATTAGAGTTATGGAGGGTTGTACGAACAAAATGTTTTTTGTTTCAGGTGTTTCTACTGTTTCTGACTTTATCTATGCTATTGGTGGGTGGAGTGTATTCTGGAGTATCGTTGTTCTTGCCTTCTGTTTCACCTACCTTTCCTCCTAACCTAAGTTCCCTCACCACTGTCTCCCCACATTCCTTTCATCCTTTGCCTCAGCATGAGCAGGTTAGACGTGCGGAATTCATGAATAATTCCTTTGTTCAACTTCTACATCAGCATCAGTTGGTGGTGAATACTACCAATTGTTGGGTATGTGGTTTAATGCCACACACTATGGATAGGGGTATTCCGTATTTGGTCCTTCCTTACAGCTCCCAGGGTTCAGCTCGAGCATTCCAAACTATGTTCCGTAGTGCACTAGATTCCTACCCTAGTCGAGAGCCACGGTCTGTCAATTTTGGTCCTGGGCCGTACCACAAGCCTTTGGCGATAGCCATAGCAGATCTGGATAGAGATGTTTTTGATGCATCACTCATTCCAGATGAAGAAGTGCAGGCCTATAAGGATCTGAGTGAGACTGAATATAGTACATCAGTGGGTGATAGACAGCTTAAGAGCTCGTCCCCGATATGGATTGTACCGCACCTTGGTAATTTCTGCCTGAAAGGTTTGGGTCGAAATCCGAGAGCACAACTTGGGAACAGTGCTTGCACTGATACGTATGTTCTACCCATGCTCTCCTCCCCTGTTTTTCTGACTGCTAAGGGCACCTATTTTGTATGTTATGAACGCGCATATACATGGTTACCCCGCGACTTTTCGGGTACCTGTTATATTGCGAATCTTTTACCTCCGACTTTCACAGTTGCTTCAGACTACCACAGAACTAGAGTCGTGAGAGGCGTTATTAGCAAAGAGGACACTGCTGGTCAAGAAGCAGGAGACTTCTTTAAAGGTTTCTTGCCGTTTTGGGGACCTATGGTTAATAGTAGGAACCTGAGACAGTTGACCCGTGTAGTTGAGTCGACTGCTAATATTACTGCAAATGCCCTTGGTAATCTAACAGCTGAACTACAGGCGGATAGACTCATGACGTTGCAGAACCGTATGGTTCTAGACGTTGTTCTTGCAGATAGAGGGGGTGTGTGTAAAATTATCCATTCGAGTTGTTGCATTTTTATTCCTGACAATGCTCCAACTGTATACCAAGCCATCTCGAAGTTGCACAAGATTTCCGAGTCCATACACGTGGACGAAGGTAATTGGACGCTCCTAGGATGGTTGTGGGGCCTAATGTCAACCTGGGGTTGGAAGATTCTAATGATCGTAGGGGCTGTTGTAACGTTTCTGTTCACGTGTTGTCTTTGTGTACAGTGTGGTCCTGCCTTATGTGGCCTGTGTGCTACAACGTGTATAAGACGGCCATCTGTTACCAAGGAGACATTGATGAATAGGATGATGTTCCAGCAGCAGCTGAACGATCTGATGAATATTGACATAGATTCAGATCTTGACTAGTGCTTGCCTACATGAGGGCAAAAGGAGGGTCTGAGGTTCCGTATGACACGGGACCCCAGTTTTGAGTGGTAACGAATATGGATGAGTTTGGTATCTACGAACCGCAAATGACGAGTATAATGGGTGTACGCAGTTTCGCTATGCAGTCACGTATGGTTCGTCTCATTTTTGGGTTCGTTCATCTGGACCCTCGGGTTCCATTTTAGATACAGCATCCATTTTGTTTCTTGCCCTCAGGTAGCCAGCGAACGGGCTTCTTGTCCGCTCCGTGACCCTGGGACTCTCAAGCTTACACGAAGGACACGTGTTTCTTTGAGGTGACTTTTACGATGAGGGAAACGACACGACTAAGGCAGATGGCCCCGCTCGAGGCTCATCTTGCCGCGCCGGTCTATTGTTTCAGCCATGCATACATTAGACATGGGGTCTTTGACCCCTCTATCAAGTTTCCTTTATTGCCCCCAACACTCTTTTCTAACCTGTTGTGCATCCTTGTCCTTTCCTTGCATCTGTTTTTCGTCCTTCCTCTTAATGTGTTTATGGTTAGGATGGAATGTGTTTATTGCGGGGAAATATGTTTTTACAGTTGGGAACCGGCAAGACTGTCGTAATTATGTTCCGGCCTCCTGAGACATGAATGCGACCCTTTTGAAGTTTATTGTGGGAACTGAATTGTAACCTTTGTTCGCCATACTGCGCTATGGCAAAAACCTGTATAAAAGGAGCGATCCACATTTGCAATTTGAAGCAGTCTCCGAGAACCTACACGTTGTGTACTTCTTGTGACCTCTGTATCCCTGCAGTAAATAAACGCTGATCTCTGACGTCGCTGGAAGTGTTCCGTGTCTCTGTGTTTAGTACGCCAGAACAGGTAACCCACGAAGGTTTCAGGTGTTGTTCCCTGGCACCGCTGGGTCTTAAGAATAACCCAGTCCTTCAGTCCCTGTTGCGTAAACTAAGTCTACCCACAATAGTGAGGCACCATTTTTATTAGGATACTTTGGGGAATGCCGGGTGTGTGGAAGTTTGTGGATTCACACCTATTTCAGAACTTTCCATCACACAAATGTGAGGAAATGTTTGTTTTTGAGAGCCACACATGTCACCCTATGCTGGATTTCCCTGGATGTCTAGTTTATAAAAAATGTATAGGTTTGCAAGTTCTCCTTAGGTCTTGGAAGAGCTAAGGTCCAAAATCCACAGCTAGGCACATTGCGAAAAAGGGTCAGTTTTCACTGGAAAAATTTGATGAGTCTAAGTTGCATTTTGGGCTGTTTCCTGTCACGGGTACCAGGATTACCCACACAAGTGAGGTACCATTTTATGGTGAGACTTTGGGGAATGCTGTGTGTGTGCAAGTTTGTGGTCCACCGTAGATTCCAGAAATTTTCATCACAGAAATGTGAGGAAAATCTGTTTTTTTGACAAAGTTTGAAGTTTCCAGGGATTCTGGGTAACACAACTTGGTGAAAGCCACACAAGTCACCTCATCCTGGATTCCCCTGGATGTCTAGTTTAAAAAAATATATAGGTTTGCTAGGTTTCCTGATGTTCTGGCAGAGCTAAAGTCCAAAATCCACAGGTAGGTACATTACGTAAAAAGGGTCAGTTTTCATCGGAAAAATGTGGTGCCCACATTGAGTGCTCGGCGTTTCCTGTCGCGGGCTCTAGCCTTACCCACACAAGTGAGGTACCATTCTTATTGGGAGACTTTGGGGAATAGTGGGTGGCTGGAATGTTGTGGCTACCCGCAGATTCCAGAACTTTCTATCGCAAAAATATGAAGAAAATGTACATAAAAAAATATAGGGCTTAGAGTTTGCTGTGCTATACCCTATGTTTTTGGCCCTTTCTAGTCACAGGCCCTTGGTCCACCCACACATGAGGTATCATTTGACTTGGGAGACTGGGGAGAACAATGAGTGGTAGGATATTTGTGCCGACACGGTGATTCCAGCAAGAAATGTGAGGAAAATGCCACCCCATCCTGGCTTCCCCTGGATGTCTAGGTTTTAAAAATGTGTGGGTTTACTAGGTTTACTTAAGTGAAGGCAGAGCTGGGGTCCAAAATCCACAACTAGGAACATTGCAAAAAAAGGGTCCATTTTCACTGGAAAATGTGATGTGTCCATGTTGTGTTTTGGGCCGTTTTCTGTCACGGGTACTAGGCATACCCACACAAGGGAGGTGCCAGTTTTATCAGGAGACTTTGGGAAATGCTGGATAACTGGAAGTTTGTGGCACCCTGCAGATCCCAGAGCTTTCCATCACAGAAATGTGAGGAAAATGTGTTTTTTTTTTACAAAGTTTGAGGCTTGCAGGGGATTCTGGGTAGCAGAAACTAGTGAGAGCCACACAAGTCACACCATCCTAAATTCTCTTGGGTGTCTAGTTTTAAAAAATGTATAGGTTTGCTAGGTTTTCTTAGGTGCCGACAGAGCTAGGGTCCAAAATCCACAACTAAGGACATTGTAAAAAAGGTCAGTTTTTTCACTGGAAAAATGTATTGTGTCCATGTTGTTTTTTGGGACGTTTTCTGTCGCAGCCACTAGGTCTACTCACACAAGTGAGGTAGCATTTTTATTGGGATACTATGGGGAACACAGAATAGTAGAACAAGTGTTATTACCAATTGAATTTCTTTGCATTTATACCTTCCAAATGTAAGACAATTTGTAAAAAATATGTCCTTTTGAAAAATGTTCTCTAATTCACATGCTTGTATGGGTACCCACAATTTTGGAGATGTGGAAATAACCACTGCTTCTAAACTCTACATTTGGTTCCTATTTCAGAAATATAATGTTTTCCTTGGTACCTATTTTTCACTCATTATGGGGCATATTATCAAGCCAGGGGATAAAATTATCGCCGCGCTAGCGGCAGAAAACTGCAGCTAAAACGGCGATAATGGGCTTGATGATATGTTCTATGGAATTCCAATTGAAATCCATGTTAGATGTCCTTCACATCTGACATGGGCTTCAATTGGAATTCCATAGAGCATATTATCAAGCCCATTATCACCGTTCTAGCGGCAGTTTTCTGCCGCTAAAGCGGCGATCATTTTATCGCCTGGCTTGATAATATGCCCCTATATTTTCCCAAATGAATTGCTATATATCCGGTACACAAGGAAAAAACATTGGAAGATGCAGCTCAGTTATTTGTTCTGGGTTCCTCGAATTCTTGGTAAACCTACAAGTCATATATATCCCTACAACCAGAAAAGCCAGCAGATGTAAAAGTATATTGCTTTAAAAAAAAATTCATACTTAGAAGAAGTTACCGGTGACAACATTGGCACAAACGGCTGTTTTTTAAATTTAATTTCAATATTTTTTATTTTCAGCTGTTAGTTTCTATTTAAAACCCAAAGCATATAGACAAATGACCCCTTGCTGAATTTAAAAGTTGTCTATTTTTCAGAAATGTATAGCTGTATAGGATCAATTATTGCTTCAACACCCATTTCTACCACTAACTGGAAGGAGGTTGATAGCAAAAAAATAGCAAAAATAGTCTATGTCCCAGTAAAATGCCAAAACTGTGTAGAAAATGTTGGTTTTCTGACAAATGTCTGCCTGACCCTAAAAGCAGAGAAGATGATTATTTCAGCACCACAAACCCTTTGTTGATACCATTTGCAGAGAAAAATACAGACTTTTTCTTCTGCAGCACTTTTTCCCATTTAAAAAAAAGCTGTATTTTGGCTAATTTCTGGGTCCCCTCCAGGAGAATCCACAAAGCCAGGGTACCTTTGGAATCCTCAAGATGTTGGAAGAAAATTACGCACATTTCTCATGGATCCCTAATGTGGACAAAAAGTTACTTGCGCCTAAGCACAAACTAACCCAAATAGGCAAATCAAAGGCTTAGCGTGCTCTGGGAGGCCCAGCAGTGAAGGGGTTAAGCTGCATGTGTCTATGTTTTTTCAAGGAAATGCAGTTAGTTCATTTTTAACCAACATTTTTAACTTTTTCTTTAACTATCAGGTATTCCTAAAGCATTCATTTATTTTTTCTAATTTTTGGGCATGGATGGATTCTTTTAATTTTTAGCGCTCATATTGAATGTTCTATTTTTCTCCATTTTATTTAGCACTTTTTCATTGGCTCTTTTTATCAATAACTTTTTAGATATTACTTTTTGGATTAAAATTTCACTGATTAGGTCATCAGTTACGTAACAATATGTGTAGTATTTTTTAGGTTTAGATTATTGGGCTGGGCTATGTTATTTTTTGTCTTATGTTTGTTTATTTATCATGCATACATCAAGAGCCATATTTACTAAGATGTTTTGCAAATCAATGCAGCCACTAAAGGTGTGCTACTGTTCTCCTCTTGACCTGGCTCATTTTTGGAAAGCCATGCCCCAATGCAGACCACCTGTGCAATAGTACAAGGGTGTCTATATGCTCTAAAGCATTGTTTTTGCATTAGATGGGGTTCCTTTTAGTAGGTTGTTAGATTTGGGGGTCTCTAGTTGGCAGAGGCAGGTACCTTTGACCAAATAGGGACCCTTGCGTCTAGTCAGGGTAAGGGGGTACACTCTTAAAATAACCCCTGCTCACCCCCTTGGTAGCTTGGCACGAGCAGACAGGCTTATCTCAGAGGCAGTGTAAAGCATTTGTGAACACATACAGTAATCAAGTGACAACACTACAGATGGACACCACACAGGTTGTATTATAAAAATAAGTATCTTTTATATAGATTTAACACAAGACAATAAACGACAAAAATCCACAATACTGTTACTTTAAAATGGTAGAATTTAGCTTAGTTCTCTTAAGATGGTAAATGCGACACTCAGAGTTCAATGTACCTTAAGATGCGACACGCAGGGCAATGCAAGTGTTGCAAGGACTGTGATGCGTTGAAGATTCCGGTGCAAATAAACAAAGATAGCACTTTCTTCTTGATGCGACATGCTTCCCGGTGATACGGTGGCACCTGATTTGACCTGGGCTAAATTTCCGTTCCGCTCGCGGAAATTGCGATAATTTGACATTTTCGCGTTTCGCAGAGAGTGCGAAAATGTCAAAATTTCCGCATTCCGCAGCTTAGCGATAATTTATTCCTTGCTCGCGCTGTAAAATAATAAATTCTCGCGCGCGCGCGATCGCCTTACCTGAATCCGCGCATTCGCCGACAAGTTTTCCCGATCCGGTCGCGTTCTCCACGAGATGTTGGATTGTTGGTAGCCATTTGCGCTGTCTCGCGACAGTTCGCGCCCGCAGTAATGTCATTGGTCGCGCGGTCACGTCTTTCTTCTCGCGATCATGCACCGCGAGAAGAGTGAAAACAAGATGGCCGCACCCGCGAGCAACCGCATGGGTAAGTTGGCGAGCCGCGACCACGCAGAAAATACCGCGAACGGGCGGGATAAATACTTCCGCATCTTCGCGATCTTTCCGCGTGTTTGCGGAGATTTTTTACATTTTCACGATAATTTGCAAAAGTCACTTTCGCAAATTCCGCCCACCTCTACACCTGATGCGACATCGATCCTCTTCTCTGGCGATGCGAGATGCTTTACACGATGCGAGCCGCAACAGGCCCTGCGTCCCGATTCCCAGTGATGTGGCGGCATCTGCTGCTATGCCGATCCTCTCCCCTGGCGATGAGAGTTGCTTCCACAACGATGCGAGCCACGACAGGCCATGAAACACTCTTCCCGGTGATGTGGTGGTGTCTGCTGCGACGTCGATCTTCTTTTCCAGCAATGAGCTGCAACAGGCGCTGCGCCACGCTTCTCGAAGATGCGGTGGCGTCTGATGCGACGTCGATCCTCGTCTCCTGCGATGAGCCGCGACAGGCCCTGCGACAAGCTTCCCAGTGGTGCGGCGACGTCTGCTGCGATGTCGATCCTCTTCTCCTGCTGATGCGAGGTGCTTCGGTGGACCTGCGATGACTCAACGATTCTTCTGCAACACGCTTCCCAGTGATGTGGCGGCATCTGCTGCGACGTCGATCCTCTTCTTCTGTGAGGCGAGGTGCTTCATGTGTGAAGTGGCAGCGTCAGTTCGGCGACACGCTTCTTGTTCTTGAGTCGCGCTTCCAGCTCCTTGCGACACGCAAGTCCTCAAAAAGTCCAGCACAACTGCAGGCACTTCAAAAGAACTCTTGGGGAGCTGGTGGGTGAAGTCTGTTGGCCCTGAGATTTCAGCAGGAGGCAAGCTCTTTTCCCAAGCCCTTGGAGATCCTTCACAAGTTGAATAAAGTGCACACAAAGTCCTTTCTCATTTCTTTGGCAGTCAGGCAACCACTGCAGGCCAATCCCCCAAGCAGCACTTTAGCTTAGGGATAGTCTCTCCTCAGTTTCTTCTGGTTCCACTCCTCAGCAAAGGTTTCTTCTTGTTTCCCAAAGTGATCTAAAGTTCTTGGGTTTGGGTCCCAATATTTATACCAAGTTTCTCTTTGTTCTCTGAAGGCAGAGAGGCCTTTGCCTAGTCCAAACCAGTTCTGGTCAGTCCTGGAGCACTTTGTTTACATGACTCTGTCTTTCCTTTCAGAGAGCAGGGCAGAGACATCAGACACACCACAGGAGGTGGAGCCAGCATTGTGGTGGGAAGGCCCAGCCCTATTCAGGTCCCAGGTGCAACTCCTCCCTCCCATCTAGATGCAGATCCCTCTATTCACCACTGGGCTGACTCACCCTGTCTCCTGGAATCCCCCAACCCCGTCACTCAAACTCCAGACAAGGAATACACAGCCTAGCAGAGGAAGGTTTGAATAGTTAGACAAGAAAATACCTACTTTTTAATAAGTGGTATTTTCAAACACAGAATGTTAAAATCAACATCACTCAACAATGTATTTTATCATTCTGAGTTCAGGCATACTAAATTCGAATTTCTACCATGTTCCACGAGTTAGTTAAGATTATAAGATGCAATAATCAAACTGCCCATTCTGGCCTATGGAGAACAGGTAGCCTTGCAATAGTGAAAACGAAAATGGCTGTAATTCACTATTAGAACATGCCACACACACCAGGGCATGTCCTACCCTATACTTACAATGCACCCTGCCCCTGAGCCTACCAAAGGGGTGTCTGATATGAAGTGGGTGCACTTGCCCAGTCAGCATGACAGTACCAGACTGCATGCAGGCTCTGCAATGGCAGGCCTTAGACACACTTTTACAGGCTGCTTCTGTGGGTGGCACAACCAGTGCTGCAAGCCCACTATCAGCATTTGAATTTACAAGCCCTGGGCACTCCTGGTGCACTGTACTAGGGTCTGACAAGTAAACCAAATCAGCCAATCGTGGAATCACTAATCCATACATCAATTTACAATAGGGAACAATTGCACTGTGGCACTGGACAGCAGGGGCACAGTGCCCAAAGCCTCTAACACCAGCAAAAACACATGAGGCAATAGTAAAAATGGAAGGGAGACCCACGCCAAGGTGCCAGGTCTAACATAGGTAAATTATGCGTTAAGAGTTTTCTGACTTTGAATATGTGCTGTACAATGCAGCACCCATCCAAAGTAGGGAAAAAAAGGAGAATTAAATCATTTCTCCCCGTTGCACTTGTCTCGATAAGTTGTTGGATTTTGGAGCGAATCCACGGCTTACATTTTTTCAGATGAGGATTTGTGTCTCATAGAACGGTTGTTTGATGGAAAAAAAAAACAAGGCAGCGCCTTAAGGGACTTTTTCTTACTTGGGGAAACTATTCAACACACATCCAGATTTGCTTTCGAAAGTAAATACCACCTAAAAACTTTGGGCCTGATTATGATGGTTGTGGGGACCACCACTACCAGGCCGTCGGTGGTGGTCCCACTGACATCCAGCCCATTGGTCCGACCGCCACATTAGATTACAGCCGGTGAGAGCTTAACTGTCGGGGGAAAGACCTCTGTGCTTGACAGGATCATGGATTTGCTATTCTGACACCCTGTTCATGGCAGTCCGATTGGCATGTACAGGTTGTTGGAAAAAGCAGATCCATGCACCACGTGCCAGGCACCAAACTTGGGCCACAATTTTTATAGGTGGTGGAAAAGTGTTTGTTTATTTAACCTGAACAAAAATTCATTATTTTGCTTCATATTTTCGGAGCTACTGGTGTTTCCCTGGCTGTTCTATGTCTTCTGGCAATTAATCTTTTAAGGGTTGGTAGTCTAGTAGTTGACTTTTTGTTGTTGGGAAACATTTGGTATAATATTTCTAAGCATCACACCTGTTGGCTCCAGTGACCTCCAATTGGCCTCTTTTCGGTCCTGTAATTATGGGACTAGTTATGTTCCCTACCACTCTCCAATCATATAATTTTTAGTTGTAGCTCTGCTTGTGTAATAAATATATATTAGATATTATAATATCTGGTACATTTTAGGTGTATTGTTTCACTTTGTAGTTCTCTTCTTATTAGAAGTGTATTACTCCTCAATAAAATGTAACAACAGCTTCCCCTTTTGAGATTTTATGTTTTTTTGTTTCAAACATCTTACCTGTGGTTTTTAGATTACAGAAAATATACATTATTAAAAACAAATACATGATGCAAACTTTATTTTAATAGTTTTACATTTCATATGAACATTTTAACCTACGCTCTGGGTGCTGCCTTTACTTTGTTTTGATTGTGGAATTTTGCTTTGCAGATGTTTATTTTTGTCTTTCTGCAGTATTCTTTTTTGCCGTCTGTTGAGAGGAAACATTTGTTAGTTATGTTGGTTTATTTTTCAATGTTAAGTTAGGGTTTTGTTTGTTTTATTCTATTTTTAGAGATATCAAAGTGTTATTTTATTCAGCAGTAACAACCAGCAACCTCTTCCATTATGTACTGTGCTCTTGCAGTAGGAATTGTTGCTCCAATTATGCAAGTGGGCCTAATGGTGTAATTTTCAGTAATTTCAGAAAAATAACGCACAATTACCAACATTACTCTGATTAATCTAGCATAATTAAAATGTTAATATTTGAAGGAAAGCATCATTTTGAATGGAAAGCAACACTGTCTTTGTCTACAATCTGCTACAGACCCTCCAGGATTTTGCGATTTTGCGATTTCACGGTTTGATGCGAAGTCGGCACTTTTGTAAAAATGCAGCGATTTTTACAAAAGTGCCCGCGAAATCGGCACTTTTGTAAAAATGCCACAATTAATGTGCACTTTTAGCAAAGTCCCGTATTTAAAGTGAAAATGTATTAGATACTAAAAGTTACCTTCACCAGCAACACACATTTACCTTGTCCTGAAGAAGGTAATGTTGCTTTGATTTCAAGGCAAAGGGTTGAGTTCTTAATCTGCATGTGGAAGCAGAGCTGTTCCTCACTCATTTGGTGATTCAGCAAAAATCTATACCTGTCCCTTCAACTGAGTTACTCATACAATTAAATGTTTCATTCATTCATACAAGAGGGTGCATCAGCGAGACATAAACTATTTCCATTAATGTTTTTAACACAGAAGACTTTACCAAGATTGCACTAAACTGAACCGAGAGGCTTCCAATGACAAGAAGTCCATCAAAAGGATAATTCCAATACCTCTACGGCAATAAGGTGCACAGTAGTGAAATACAACTCATAACATATTTGCTGCCTGCGTAATAAGAGGGTTAATCAAAGTTTTGCTTTGTGGCATATTACATTGTGTGTTGAACTTTGGCAAACATGGAACAAATTAATTCTGTATTATTGGTGTAGTTTATACATGGAGCAGGATCCTAACCAGTTGCTACCCCAAACATCTTTTGGGTTTCATGTGCTGCAGACACAGTCTGCAACTATACTTCCTAGGTAAGCGAGAAAATACTAAACGGAGTTTGCTTCACTTTCGTCTAATGAAAGCTTTTATGCAAAACGTGTCAAGTAAATCTTGAGAAACCCGCTTGTTTCATAGTTTTTACATATAGCACACTTAGGGCCATATGTAGGTAACATACCATTTACCGATTCATAAATACCGAATTTTACCGAATCGGTAAATGGTATGTAGGTAAATATTCGGTAATTATTACCGATTCGGTAAATATCGGTATTTATGAATCGGTATTTACCGAATCGGTAATAATGCATCCCTTCCCATTCATTCCTATGGGCCTGGAGGCCCATAGGAATGAATGGGAAGCCAGTTACAATTACCGATTCGGTAAATACCGAATCGGTAATAGGGGAGGCATTATCATGGGTGGCAGGGTGTCACATTGACACACTGTTGCACCCCTGATTCGTGCATATGTGCACATGTGGCGCACATACATGCCCTAAGGGCATGTATGTCTGCCGCATGGCACTTTACAAATAGCACAAAAATGCTTTTTGTAAGGTATTCCTCATTTACCATCAACTTGTAGTTTGTGGTAAATAACGAATCCAGACACCAATAATGCACTCACTTGAGTGCCCCCTACATTGCATTTCTGGATTTGGCATTTAAAGGCTCCTTAAATGCCTCATTAGGGGTAGTAAGCCCTATATAAATACAATTACAAAATATGTTATTTATAGTTTTTTTTAAATTGTATTTTACATTTAAAAAGCACTCTTTAAAATATATTTGAGAGTATGTCTGACATTGTCAGGAAAAGGTAACTAATTTCATTTTCTTTCAAGTATATTTATTTCTTGCTAACAATGTACGTAAAAGCTAAAATAGAAAGCCCTTTTTAATAAACCTTTCAAATTCAGAAGCGGCTTTAATATATGAAAGTATGGGTTGTCTCAACACATCAAGATCTTTCTAAATACAGGCACATTGGACATGGAGGGTGAGGGGGTAACATGGCCAACTAGAGCATGGGCGTCAATTCACTAAAATGCTAGGGGTAGTGCAAGGGACATCACATCAGGGCCTATTTCAAATTGGAATACTCTGCTAAAATAGTTTCCATTGTTTTAAAGCTGAAAATGAATGATTATGAGTAAAATAAAGTGCCGCAAAAATGCAGCTAATTTTTCATATTTGTTCCGCTAAATTTGCTAATCCATGCCGCAATATCCTGGGGGCTCTGGCTATACCCACACCCTTGGACTCTTAGGGCCTGATTATGTGGCCTTGTCAAATGCAGTCAGACTGCCAAAGGTCTCGTCATAAGCGGTCGGTCCGACCACCAAATTATTCCACCTCCTTGTGTTTGCTTTGTTTGTCCTAAGTCAGGAGGGTATGCCCAGATGTGGGTCCTTGGTTCACTTTGCCACTGGATTCAAGCTAGCCTGGCTGATGAGGGGTGTTATCCCGAAACAAGTCCCAGGATGTTTGTTTCATGTCCTGGCTTGGCAGTTCAGGCTGGACTGTTCCCATGAGGAAAAGGGTCAAGACTGATTTGCATATGGCTGGGTCTGAACTGGGGTGGCGAAGTGAGCTAAAGAACGATGATGTTTAGGGAAGCCCTGGCTATAGTCTAATCAATTTGTTTGTTGCTCATCGGGGATGGTAGAAGGTACCTGAGTTTTCTCTACAAGCGCTAAGAGATCTGTAGGTGATTATGTGCTATATAAGCTATAATTAACATAACATAACATAACCCAGATCTGTGACTGGGTGTGAGTGTCTGAAACATTTCAGCACTCCATCCATCATCTCCTTGTGTATGCTTTAGTTGCATGTGTTATAATAAATTAGCTTCAAATTCCTTTTCCCTGCAAATATAAAATATTATTTGGGGGTGAGTTGCTTGGAGACAGGACAGGGCAACAGTTTTTTTTGTTCTCCATCTATGCTAAGTATGTTGTGGTGGCCATTTTGCATGGTTAGTGTGTATAGTTGCCATATGCTGTCATGTGTTCTTTGTTCCCTGTGCCTCCTTCCTTGCTAGCCATGCAGCAGTGGCCATTTTGAGTAGCCAGTGTGTGCTGTGTCATAGGCCACCATTTTTTAGTTCTTCTCTATGCCTTCTTCTCTGCTAGCCATACAGTGACCAGTGAGGTGCGTGTGTGTGTTTGTTAACCATCTTGTATTTGTCTTCCATGCCTCCTTGAGCTACATATCAGCATTTTGTGCAAACAAAGTGTGTTTCAATCATTTTCTTTCACTTTTAAAAGCCATTTTCTAGGAACAATAATTGAACTGGGCTATGACATTTTTGTTCCTTTTTTCCTTTTTTGTGATATTTTTATTTGTGGCTAGTGACACCACAGTGTTGTTGTTTATTCCTTTATTATAGAGTCCCATGGGCACTGAATGGGCACCTGCAATTATTTATTGTATTCATTGTTTGATTCTTGCCTGCCTCCCTCTACCACCCATAGAGCCCCCATTGTCCCTGAAGTGGCACCAACAATTATTTAATGTATTATTTTTTTTGCCCATGTCCCCAAGCCTCCCATAGAGTCCCCATGGTCCCTGGAGGAGTTCCAGCAATGAGGTCATGTATTATTCATGTAATTCTTGCCTGCCTCCAACTGCCTCACATAGACTCCCCATGCACCCTGGAGGAGTGCCAGAAATTATTTAATTTGTTTATCCATTTTGGCCCACCTCCCCCTGCCTCCCATTGTGGTCCTACCCCATGGCCCTTGATTGACATCAGCAAAAAATATTTATTTTTCCTGCACCCCCTGTCTCCTATAGTGGTCCTATGACTCTTGAAGGACACAAACTAACATTTTCTGAGTAATGTTGTTATGTGGAAAATAGGTTATGCATGTTTTGGGTGTACTATTGTTAACTATGTCAGTTGATGATGAAGATTATTACGTCACTTATGTTACATTGGCTAGATTCTGATTGGCCATGTGTCACTGACATTTTTTGTTACTTGCCGGTTCACAAAACATCGCACATGGTACTGATATGGAGATAAGTATGCAAATTAGCTGACAGTGGTATCTGAATCCGCTATTGCGAAGTGCATATGCCTCTAGTGCAAAGTATTGATTGCTAGTGCTAAGAAGATGGCCATGAAGAAAGAGGTCCCTGCTAAGAAAGTGGCCAATGTGGAGGAGAAGAGGATGGTTGCTCCACTAGCATCAAGCCCTAGTTTTTTTTAGGCAATTTGAAGTATCTGCTATACCCTTTTCTGGGCAGAAAGAGGCTGAGAGGATCACTCCTGCATCAATGGCACCAATACTACCAAATCAAGATAGCCTGGCTGATGAGGGTTATGAACCCGGAACCGGTCCCAGGATGCTTGTTTCCGTTCCAAGGAAGACATGGATTGGCAGTTCGGGCTGGACTATTCCCAGGAGGCACAGGGTCAGACTGATTTGCATATGGCCATGTCTGAACTGGGGTGGCGGAGTGAGCTAAAGAATGATGATGGATTAAACCCAGATCAGTTGACTGGGGGCGAGTGCTTGCAATGTTCAACACTCAGTCCATCATACCCTTTGGTTTTGCTTTGTTCACACTAAGTTGGCAGGGTATACCCAGACATGGGTCCCTTGCTCACTTTGCCACTGGATTCAAGATGTTACAACAAACAAATGATGGACGGAATGCTGACAATGCAGACATTCTCCCCCAGTCAAGAGATCTGGGTTAAATCCATCGTTCTTTTGCCCACTACGCCACCCCAGTTGAGACATGGCCATATGCAAATCAGTCTTGACCCTGTGCCTTATGGGAACAGTCCAGCCCGAACTGCCAAGCCATGTCTTCCCTGGACCGGAATCAAGCATCCTAGGACCGGTTTCTGGCTATCAGCCGTCATCAGCCAGGATAGCTTGACTCCAGTGGCGTAGTGAGCACGGGTCCCACGTCTGGGAATAACCATCCCACTTAGGGCGAAAAGCGTTACAACAAACAAATGATGGACGGAATGCTGACAATGCAGACATTCTCCCCCAGTCAAGAGATCTGGGTTAAATCCATCGTTCTTTTGCCCACTACGCCACCCCAGTTGAGACATGGCCATATGCAAATCAGTCTTGACCCTGTGCCTTATGGGAACAGTCCAGCCCGAACTGCCAAGCCATGTCTTCCCTGGACCGGAATCAAGCATCCTAGGACCGGTTTCTGGCTATCAGCCGTCATCAGCCAGGATAGCTTGACTCCAGTGGCGTAGTGAGCACGGGTCAAACGTCTGGGAATACCCATCCCACTTAGGGCGAAAAGCGTTACAACAAACAAATGATGGACGGAATGCTGACAATGCAGACATTCTCCCCCAGTCAAGAGATCAGGGTTAAATCCATCGTTCTTTTGCCCACTACGCCACCCCAGTTGAGACATGGCCATATGCAAATCAGTCTTGACCCTGTGCCTTATGGGAACAGTCCAGCCCGAACTGCCAAGCCATGTCTTCCCTGGACCGGAATCAAGCATCCTAGGACCGGTTTCTGGCTATCAGCCGTCATCAGCCAGGATAGCTTGACTCCAGTGGCGTAGTGAGCACGGGTCCCACGTCTGGGAATACCCATCCCACTTAGGGCGAAAAGCGTTACAACAAACAAATGATGGACGGAATGCTGACAATGCAGACATTCTCCCCCAGTCAAGAGATCTGGGTTAAATCCATCGTTCTTTTGACCACTACGCCACCCCAGTTGAGACATGGCCATATGCAAATCAGTCTTGACCCTGTGCCTTATGGGAACAGTCCAGCCCGAACTGCCAAGCCATGTCTTCCCTGGACCGGAATCAAGCATCCTAGGACCGGTTTCTGGCTATCAGCCGTCATCAGCCAGGATAGCTTGACTCCAGTGGCGTAGTGAGCACAGGTCCCACGTCTGGGAATACCCATCCCACTTAGGGCGAAAAGCGTTACAACAAACAAATGATGGACGGAATGCTGAGCAGACATTCTCCCCCAGTCAAGAGAAAAAACGATGGATTTAGGCCCAGATCTCTGTACTGGGGTGAATGTATGACATTGTTCTACATTCTGTCCATCAATTGTTATTTTTGCATTTGTCACCCCGAGTGGAAAGGGTATGCCCAGACGTGGGTCCCTTGCTCTCCATGCCACTGAAAATCAAGCAAGCCTGGCTGAAGACGGCTGAAATGCCAGAAACCGGTCCTAGGATGCTTGTTTCCAGTCCAGGGAGGACCTGGCTTGGCAGTTCGGTCTGGACTGTTCCCATGAGGCACAGGGTCAAGACTGATTTGCATATGGCTGGGTTCAAACTGGAACGGCATGGTGAGCAAAAAAATGATGGATTTAGGCCCAGATCTCTGTACTGGGGTGAATGTATGACATTGTTCTACATTCTGTCCATCAATTGTTATTTTTGCATTTGTCACCCCGAGTGGAAAGGGTATGCCCAGACGTGGGTCCCTTGCTCTCCATGCCACTGAAAATCAAGCAAGCCTGGCTGAAGACGGCTGAAATGCCAGAAACCGGTCCTAGGATGCTTGTTTCCAGTCCAGGGAGGACCTGGCTTGGCAGTTCGGTCTGGACTGTTCCCATGAGGCACAGGGTCAAGACTGATTTGCATATGGCTGGGTTCAAACTGGAACGGCATGGTGAGCAAAAAAAACGATGGATTTAGGCCCAGATCTCTGTACTGGGGTGAATGTATGACATTGTTCTACATTCTGTCCATCAATTGTTAATTTTGCATTTGTCACCCCGAGTGGAAAGGGTATGCCCAGACGTGGGTCCCTTGCTCTCCATGACACTGAAAATCAAGCAAGCCTGGCTGAAGACGGCTGAAATGCCAGAAACCGGTCCTAGGATGCTTGTTTCCAGTCCAGGGAGGACCTGGCTTGGCAGTTCGGTCTGGACTGTTCCCATGAGGCACAGGGTCAAGACTGATTTGCATATGGCTGGGTTCAAACTGGAAAGGCATGGTGAGCAAAAAAACGATGGATTTAGGCCCAGATCTCTGTACTGGGGTGAATGTATGACATTGTTCTACATTCTGTCCATCAATTGTTATTTTTGCATTTGTCACCCCGAGTGGAAAGGGTATGCCCAGACGTGGGTCCCTTGCTCTCCATGCCACTGAAAATCAAGCAAGCCTGGCTGAAGACGGCTGAAATGCCAGAAACCGGTCCTAGGATGCTTGTTTCCAGTCCAGGGAGGACCTGGCTTGGCAGTTCGGTCTGGACTGTTCCCATGAGGCACAGGGTCAAGACTGATTTGCATATGGCTGGGTTCAAACTGGAACGGCATGGTGAGCAAAAAAACGATGGATTTAGGCCCAGATCTCTGTACTGGGGTGAATGTATGACATTGTTCTACATTCTGTCCATCAATTGTTATTTTTGCATTTGTCACCCCGAGTGGAAAGGGTATGCCCAGACGTGGGTCCCTTGCTCTCCATGCCACTGAAAATCAAGCAAGCCTGGCTGAAGACGGCTGAAATGCAGGAAACCGGTCCTTGGATGCTTGTTTCCAGTCCAGGGAGGACCTGGCTTGGCAGTTCGGTCTGGACTGTTCCCATGAGGCACAGGGTCAAGACTGATTTGCATATGGCTGGGTTCAAACTGGAACGGCATGGTGAGCAAAAAAACGATGGATTTAGGCCCAGATCTCTGTACTGGGGTGAATGTATGACATTGTTCTACATTCTGTCCATCAATTGTTATTTTTGCATTTGTCACCCCGAGTGGAAAGGGTATGCCCAGACGTGGGTCCCTTGCTCTCCATCCCACTGAAAATCAAGCAAGCCTGGCTGAAGACGGCTGAAATGCCAGAAACCGGTCCTAGGATGCTTGTTTCCAGTCCAGGGAGGACCTGGCTTGGCAGTTCGGTCTGGACTGTTCCCATGAGGCACAGGGTCAAGACTGATTTGCATATGGCTGGGTTCAAACTGGAACGGCATGGTGAGCAAAAAACGATGGATTTAGGCCCAGATCTCTGTACTGGGGTGAATGTATGACATTGTTCTACATTCTGTCCATCAATTGTTATTTTTGCATTTGTCACCCCGAGTGGAAAGGGTATGCCCAGACGTGGGTCCCTTGCTCTCCATGCCACTGAAAATCAAGCAAGCCTGGCTGAAGACGGCTGAAATGCCAGAAACCGGTCCTAGGATGCTTGTTTCCAGTCCAGGGAGGACCTGGCTTGGCAGTTCGGTCTGGACTGTTCCCATGAGGCACAGGGTCAAGACTGATTTGCATATGGCTGGGTTCAAACTGGAACGGCATGGTGAGCAAAAAAACGATGGATTTAGGCCCAGATCTCTGTACTGGGGTGAATGTATGACATTGTTCTACATTCTGTCCATCAATTGTTATTTTTGCATTTGTCACCCCGAGTGGAAAGGGTATGCCCAGACGTGGGTCCCTTGCTCTCCATGCCACTGAAAATCAAGCAAGCCTGGCTGAAGACGGCTGAAATGCCAGAAACCGGTCCTAGGATGCTTGTTTCCAGTCCAGGGAGGACCTGGCTTGGCAGTTCGGTCTGGACTGTTCCCATGAGGCACAGGGTCAAGACTGATTTGCATATGGCTGGGTTCAAACTGGAACGGCATGGTGAGCAAAAAAACGATGGATTTAGGCCCAGATCTCTGTACTGGGGTGAATGTATGACATTGTTCTACATTCTGTCCATCAATTGTTATTTTTGCATTTGTCACCCCGAGTGGAAAGGGTATGCCCAGACGTGGGTCCCTTGCTCTCCATGCCACTGAAAATCAAGCAAGCCTGGCTGAAGACGGCTGAAATGCCAGAAACCGGTCCTAGGATGCTTGTTTCCAGTCCAGGGAGGACCTGGCTTGGCAGTTCGGTCTGGACTGTTCCCATGAGGCACAGGGTCAAGACTGATTTGCATATGGCTGGGTTCAAACTGGAACGGCATGGTGAGCAAAAAAACGATGGATTTAGGCCCAGATCTCTGTACTGGGGTGAATGTATGACATTGTTCTACATTCTGTCCATCAATTGTTATTTTTGCACTGGATTCAAGCTAGCCTGGCTGATGAGGATTATGAACCCGAAACCGGTTCCAGGATGCTTGTTTCCGGTCCAAGGAAGACATGGCTTTGCAGTTCGGGCAGTTCGGGCTGGACTGTTCCCATGAGGCACAGGCTGATTTGCATATGCCCATGTCTGAACTGGGGTGGCGGAGTGAGCCAAAGAATTATGATGGATTAAACACAGATCAGTTGACTGGGGGTGAGTACTTGCAATGTTCAACACTCTGTCTATCATCCCCTTTGGTTTTGCACCAATACTACCAAAACCTAAGGCCATGTCTCTCAACACTGCAACAGTGACTGCAGTCATGGAGAGCAGTGAATCTGAAATAGAACTGTTTAGGCTGCAAACCAAAATATAATAGGAAAGACAACAACGGGAGTGATAAACAGCAACAGATCTTCCGGAAATTGGAGCAGAACAGGAGGATGAGGTTCCATCTGAGCAAGATGTTGTTGAGAAGGCTGCTGTTCCCTAATCGGATCATGATCTTCAGCAACGAAAAAAAGGAGTGCACCCTAATCTTCTCCAAGCCCCCTTCTGATGATCTGGACATTGAATGGGCCGTAGCTGAGTGAGAGAGTGACAAGTCAAAAGGATTCTTTAAAAAAGTCTTGCAAGTGAGGAAGGTGGTAATGGTGATCATGAGCCAATGATCATCAGTGTGGAGAATAGAACAGAGGAAGTATGGCTCACCTCTATTCAACTGACTCAGAGGCATGTGGTTCCACCAACACCGATTTCTTCCATATTTTAAAGACCCCAGATACATGCAACCTACCACGACCACCACTCCTTCCATAATTGCAGCACACTCACACCCTACAGCAAAAAACCCAGCTACCTAACTCTGCCTCCAGTTCTCAAGTTTTGGCAAAAATAGATATTCAAGTAAAAAAAAGCAACCCATTAATTAAAAAAGAAAACACCCTATCATCTCACAAACAGGTCATCCCCTTACCCAAAGATTCCTAAAAAACGAGAAGTACCCTGTCCCCATTCCCCAATCATCCTTATCACCCTCTCATCCCACAAAAGGCCCAACCTACACCCTTAAAAACAACTCATGAAACCTCTAAAAGTCCAACTACGCTGCTCCTAACCAATGACACACTCACTTGTAGTACAGTCAACACTGAGGGGAGCGCAAATTGTGGACTGCATGTACCATGATGCAAAGGAGCAAACTTTTCTGGGATGTGATGCAGTGTCTGACCACACACTTTTTCTATCACAAATTGACTTTTATGACCTCCACTACCATATACTGCAAGTTCCAAGAGTTCCTTTTTGTAAAAATTGCGTTCAGGCTCATTGTTTACAATTCATCTGGCCGGAGCCTGAAATTCGGGCCCGGTTGTGGAGATTCGGGCCCGAGGCTGAAATTCTGGCTTAGGTGCAGAGAGTCCGGCCAGAGCTGGGGATTCAGGCTCGACTGAAGACACAAAGATATGACTCGTAAATGACCTCTGTGAATACCAAAAGTCATAAAGTCAGACGTTTATCTCAGATTGCCTTTGTGAATCGGGCCCTACATGTCCTAAATATCAGTTACACAAATTGACATCAATAACATCAAATCTACACACGTTTTTCTGGTAAATAAAATTTCTATAGGAATTCAATTGTCATTCAATTGTCAACCACCATACAATATAATAATTATTAATAATTAAAATGTAAAATATTTGATAACTTATCGCCTCATGTACTAACAATGTTAGCATTCGAGAGCCCTGTGATTAAAAAAATCAGAGGGTTTGTGAAGGCTAAAACGTTTTTTTTAATACATTTACCAAGCCAATTTAATTATTTTGGGAAAGGTTTCTCAAATCATTAAATAGGTCTAGAAAGCCATTACGAATCAGTATTTGGAGGGCGTGTCAAGGATGCCCCTTCGAAATACCAATCCCTTTTAGTATGTATTAAAGGAGGTGGCGACCCATTTTCAAATGGGAATGGGTCAGCAATGGAACCCTTCACCTTTGTGAATGTATAAATGAACATTTTTAGGAGACGATAGTGGTCCACTGGACTATCATTTTTCTTTTCAAATAATTTCCGGTTAGGAAAAATGCTGCATTAAAAAAAATAGCATTGAAAGAGACAGTGGCCACCATGCCTGTGATTCTAGACAATCATTGCGCGTCACAATTTGTCAATAAGATTGCTGAGGTAGGTCGAATGGCGACCCACTACAATTCTGATTTTTGTGACCTACCCTATTAATACATAGGTTGGATCACAAAAATACAAATGCATTTGAAAAAAGTTGGTGTGCAAATTGCAAATGCATTTATAGTATATGAGGCCCTTAGCTTTGCATTCCTCATTGCTGATTGTATTTCTCCAATGATGAGATGTTTTACCTTACCATCCCAACCAATATCCATTGACTCTGAAAGGCTAGGATTAGACCGTTAGCAGCATCATAGAATGGAGTCTTGGCTGGTACACAGAATGGACATGGGTGGCATTTTCAGGCTATTCTGAATAAACACTACGAGAGCCATGATTTCTCTAAAACCACGAATGGTTTCTGACCAAGATATATGGTGATATAAATGTTTTCCCTATTAACCTTTCCTTAATTTTGATGATTAGTATGACTTCTGCTAATAGACCTCAATGGGTTCTGTATGTGGATATCCATTTTTGAGATTGGGACTTCCAACCCTTTTTTAAAGTTGTTTAGAGATAAAAAGATTGCCGACATCATCCAGTCTCAAAGCCGTAAGGAGAACTGTTTTAGAGTCAGCTTGGCACATCAATTTTCAACCACACTACCACATGGATAATTATGCTAGCCTTTACTTGCGTATCCAACAACTTTGCACAGCCACTTCCCTGATTAGGCACAGAGATCCAGAAGTGCTCTACCTGCGGCTCACTTAGTTGATCACACCCACTCACTACTCCAGAAAGCAGAAGGGATGGTGGCAACCTGCAGCCTTTTTAGGCAGGGCCAATGGACACATGCTTGGCCTCTTGTCTTCAAAGGCTGCCTCAGTCTGGTGAACACTACTTTGTAGCTCTGTGAACAGAAGAAAGGAGAGTGACAGATGTTCTCTACTTCACTTGCAGTGGAGTGTGGCACAATGTTATCGTGAAAGGAGAGAAGAACATTAAAGAAATCACATTTCTGGGGACAAACTTGGGAAACTATTTACTAAATATAACTAGTTGTCATTGTCAATGTAACAATAAAGGCATCTCTAAAAGCTTAGCAAATACAGAGTTTCTGCAAACTACCATGCTGCTTATTCAGAATTTCCTAAACTTGTAAGTGAAGCACCGATGTTTTCTTGGGGTTGCATGATTTAGCAATTGGGAAACATTTTGGGTTCTTTTTATGCTCTGTAAGCAAGTTAGCGTGTTCCTCTGATGGACACATCACAGTGTGAGTTTTTATGTTTCATATTGCCACTTGCATAAATATTCTTGCATACATAATTGACCAGCTCTTGTGTGGTGCAATTGCCTCCATTTGTACTATGTACATAATACAGCAAAACTGAAAGTGCCTGTTTCAATATAAAACACATCTTATTCATGGATATGGGAAGTAGCATTGATGTGCTAAATGTTATTACTGGAAGATCTACGTTTTATTACAGACTGTCATCCTCATGTATAAATTCTATAGAACGATCCTCATCAGAAGGCAACGGAGCATTGAACAGGATCAATTGCAAACAAAATGTCAATGAATGATAGGAGAGGTGGCTGGTTTGTGGGCATTGTGATGTACTGTTGTTTAAAGAGATGTGTATTTAACTCTTTAATAAACTGAACTCATTTTCAGGCAGTCCTGATGAATATGGTGATCAAATCAAGCTGCCTTCTTTTTTCTTTTTGACACATCTTGCTCTGCAGTCTGGTAATATTTTTACTACAGGTGCGCTGAGAACAATTAGGAATGGTGAGCTTGTGTGCAAAATAAGCGGGAGTGTATGTAGTAATAGCTTTGTAAATGATGCATGTGGTTTTGAAGATCATGCAAAAAGATTCAGTGAAGTTCCTTCATGATGAGTGTGATGTGATTATATTTCTTGGTGATGTTGGTGTTCAGGGTGAATCTAAGTGTCACTCTGTGAACGTTAGGGTTCAAAGTCATCAAGTATCATGTCATTAAGCCATGTTTGTTTGTTCTATTTCTTATTTATAATTGTTGGCAAATATTAGGATTTCTATCTTGGTTGGGTTGAGTTTCAGATAAGCATCAGACATCTAGGTCTGGATGTTGTGCAGGCAGTGTTTGAGGCATTGGTAGGCTGTAGCAGAAGAGAGTTGTGTGATTCCTGCATATGGGTGAATCTTGACACTGTTAGCTGTGAGTAGAATAACAAGTAGCTCAATGTAAAGGTTGAAGATCACAGGGGACACTCATTTCATGTAACCTGGTCCAGTATCCCTGAAGGATACTGCTCCTGGCTATTCCAACTTTGTTAGAGTTTTCTCGGTCTAGAAATGCAAGGTCTGTAAATACCAGGAGGCATATTTATGAGAGCCTTCCTGTAATAAATGATCTTTCCACCTGGAGCATTGTAGTAGGATGTTTATTGGCAGAAATCAGATCAAGGGTACAGCACCAACTATCGCTCTCCCAGCTCCGCTTCCTTTCGCTCCCTGGAATGAGTAATCATCATCTCCTTCATCACACCATTCCATGACATCCCTATCATTCTGGATTGTAGATCACAACACATCCCCTTCCCAATAAATAATAACACACATTAACCATAAGGCTCATGCTAAATAGAACATAACAAAATAATTACAAGAAATTACAAAGAAAATGACACAGCACACAATCACGACATGCAGTTTCTTACTATTGCTACAATATGGTCACAGCCCAGAAAATAGCCATAACCTTAATTCAATATGTAGTCTTTCAATTTAACTGGCACCCTCCCACTCCTAGGAGAATGAGGCCTTAAGCCCCTCCCATCCAGAACACTTTTGTTATCACATCCACCCTCATCAGACAAAGTGGATCTCGGAACAATAGACTTGGGAACCCCCCATTCCGAAAATCACCCGAATATTTGATCAATCTTGACATACTCCACCAGCAATCTGTGTCCACTTTCACCACATTCTTCTTGATGGCTACAATGGTGAAGGGACCCAAGAAACTGGATCTACCCTTAAAAGTGTATCTAGGATTTTTCACAAGCACTCGATCACCAACACTCCACTTCTTGTACTTCACATTGAGTCGTAACTAGATTTATACTTACCTTGGTAATCAGTCACCCTGGTACATCTCATGTCTGCAGACATACTCGTGCCAACACTGGGAGGTAACCAACTAGGATTTAACTTAAAAGGAGCCTTTCTCCCCCTCAAATCCTCAAAGGGAGACTTAAGTGAGATAGCATTTGGTGTGGTGCGATGAGCCCACCAAGTGTCCCTTAAAACAGTAACAAAAGATACCTTCAATTCCAGAGCTCGCTGAGCGCAATCTTTAACCACCCTGTTCATCCTCTCAGCTAATCCATTAGCTTGCAGAGAGTATAATGCTGTCTTTTGGTGAACAATACCAAAATCCTTAAGAAAATTGCACATCTCGTGAGACACAAATTGTACCCCATTGTCCGTGACTAAGAACCTCGGGACCCCTTCCGAAGCAAAAACATCCCTAAGAAAATGTAATACTGTTTTTGTGTTAGCCACAGACACACACTTGGTAACAACCCACTTGGAGGTGTAATCCACAAGTAGAATAGCAAATCTCTCATAAGAAGGCAACAATTCAAATGGGCCTACTATGTCCAAACTCAATTTCGTCCAAACCTTCTCAGGAACCTCAACAGGAGACAATGGAGCTTTGCTGGGGATGTGAGATTTATCATTAGTAGCACAAGACTGACAATCCTTCACCACAGCTTCGATCATGCGATCCATGCTAGGCCACCAATATTTCTCTCTCACCCGAGCTTTTGTTAGACTTCTCCCCAAATGGCCTTCATGGGCAAGAATGATTATTCTGTCTCTAAAAACACTGGGAGGAATCACTCTATCTCCTCTCAAGAGATTATCAGAACAAAAGGACAACTCCTCTCTCACACCCCAAAAAGGTTTCAAGTCATGATCCAGACTCTTGTAATCAGGCCACCCATGATTTATCCACCCTTTGAGAAATACAAAATCTTTATCACTATTTACACCCTCCAACCATTCATCAGATGAAAAAGCAGATTCAGCAACCCAAAAAACACCTTCAACCTCACAACCATCTGGGGTTTGTCCAGCCGGCAGGCGGGAAAGACAGTCTGCAGATTTATTACTCAACCCAGGAATATAACGAACTACAAAATTAAACTCTTGAAGCCTCTCACTCCAACGCTTGAGCCTAGGTGTCATATTCTCACTGGATCGACACGAGAAAACTTGAACTAGAGGACGATGATCTGTTCGGACCAAAAAAGGAATCCCCCAAAGATAGAATTTAAAATGTTGTACTGCCCAAAAAAAACTCAACGCCTCCCTTTCAATACATGAGTAATTCACATCCGCATCCCTGAGAGCCCCAGAAGCAAAAGCAATGGCTCTGTCCTCACCATCTACCACCTGGGAGAGCACAGCTCCCAGCCCCTTTTGGCTAGCATCCATCGTCAGAACAGTCTTGCAGTTCACATCAAAATGTCCTAAGGTGGGCATTTTGACAATCTCAGCTTTTATAACATCAAAAGCTTTCTGACACTCATCAGACCATGTAAAGTGCGTCCCTTTTTTAAGCAGAACCCTGATGGGTTCAGCTACACTTGCAAAACCTTGAAAAAACTTAGAATAGAACTCAGCGAGTCCCAAAAATGATCTTACTTGGTCTTTATCTTGAGGAACAGGAGCCTTCACCACTGATTCAGCTAACTCCAGTTTAGGTTGTATCCCCTCCCCTGAGATAACGTGCCCTAGGTACCTCACAGAACTCAATCCCACTCGACATTTCTGTTTTTTGACCGTGAGTCCAGCATCCCTCAGCTTCTCCAACACAGCATATAGAGTCAGACAATGTTCCTTCTCATTTTTCCCATATATTAAGATATCATCTTGGAAAAACATAATGTTAGGTATCTTCCCAAGCACCATCTTCATGACTCTTTGGAAGCAGGCTGCCGCTGACGCCAACCCATAAGGCATTCGGAGAAACCGAAAAGCTCCCAAAGGTGTCACAAAAGACGTGAGATGTCTGGAATCCCTGTGCAGTACAACCTGGTGGTAAGCTGAGGAGAGGTCTAGCACACTGAAAATCTTAGCTCCTCTGAGAACACTAAGAGACTCAGATATATTGGGCAAAGGTTGCCGATCCACCCAAATCCACTCGTTCAGTCCCCTCAGGTCCACACACATCCTGACGCTCGTACCCCCATCCTTAGGGGCAAGAACAATAGGCGCAAGCCACTCCGAGGCCTCAATTTCCTCAATAATCCCCAAATCAAGCAACCTCCGCAACTCAGCCTCAAGTGGTTCAGCCAACATGTTGGGTACCTTCCTTACCTTGTGCACACAAGGTACAGCATTTTCCTTCAGAACAATACGATGCTCGAATCCTTTCAGGCAGCCCAACGCATCCGAGAAGACTTCTGGAAACTTATAATAGCACTCATCACTCGCACCCCAGGAATCCACCAACATGAACTGGTCTTTAGGATCCTTCGCACAAGGGTTAAGCATGATGCCCAGGTCTCGCTGATGCCTCCAACCAAGCAAATTGTCCCCCCTTTCAGCTACATACACTTTGCCCATGGTGTGTCTATCCTTGAATTTGATAAGAGCCTCAATATAACCAAGAACATTAATTTTAGCTGCACCATAACTAACAGGGTTGATATCTGGCGCCAACAAGGTCACATTCTCAAGGCCCACACACTCATCCCATTGTCTATTCCCAATCATGGTGAACGGCGAACCAGAATCGGCTAGGACAGAAAAATTGTACCCAGCAACCATGATTTTGCATTCCGGCATAATCACTCTATCAGCATCAATTTTCATACTGTCAGCCTTAACACTCAAAAGAACAGTGCGCACAACTTCAACATTCTTCTGGGTGGAGCGATTCTTGTCCAAACCCTTGCACACTCTAGCGTAATGCCCCTTAATCCCACACTTGTTGCACACAACCTCCTTAGCAAAACAGTGCGGATAATTTGAGAAATGTGAAAAACTGCCACATCTCATGCATTTAGGTTTGGGATTAGACGAACTTGTTTTATCACCAGCATTACCCCCTCCCTCAACAAGATGATTGTCACGTTCTGCTTTGTTATGAGCACTTTTAAAAGGTGCACGCACACGAGTGTCCTTTCCGACGGGCGTCTTGTTACTGGCCGAAGGAGAAATCTTCGCTAGGGTGTCATAAACTTCTAAACCTTCCTCTTCCTCTATAGCATGAACATCATTGGGTTTCTGATCCTTAGCCTCTTTGTTCTTCCTAATCTCTTTCACCCATTTGGTAGTGTTCTCCATTCCTTCCACAATAGCCACAGCTTCAGTTAAAGAAGGATTTTTAGAGAGAAGCTTTTCTTGAACGCGAACACTGTTAGTGCACCTGACTAACTGGTCTCTCACCAATGAATCCGAAAGGTCACCAAACTCACACGTGTGGGCAAGAGTGTTTAGCGCAGCAACGTAACTTCCAACACGTTCCACAGGACCTTATACCCTAGTAAAAAATGTATGTCTCTCTAACACTACATTGATACGGGAACCAAAGTATTTTTCTAGCATTGTTAAGGACATTTCATACACATCACTGGGAGATCCGTCACCTTCACCAATCGGGATTAAATCCATACTGTCATAAGTATTCCTTCCTTCAACTCCCAGATTGTGACGAAGGATGGCTTGCTTCCTAAAAGCTGAAAACTTCTCACCCCCAATGGCTACAATGTATAAGTCAAATAGATTTTTCCATCTTTTCCATGGTAAGATCGGATCTCCTTCTTCTGAGAGAAAAGGTGGCGGTTGTGACATGCTTGAAGCTGAAGCTAGCGCCATCTCACACCGCTCAATTGGACTTATTTGTTAAAATTATCTTGCTCAATGAAAAATGCAGCAAGAACAGTGTCACAAATCCTTCTCTGTCCACATATACAATGACACCATGGATCTTGATGATTTCCTCTAACAGTCTTGCTCAGACTAGTTGTAAGAATGAAGTTCCATTTTCATTACAGCACAAGGTTGAACACATAGTTGTAAACACATTCACCTTACTGACTTGTGAATTATTAGTAACTTTGAACAACAAACAGCACTCAATCACGTTACTTTTACCTTTGTGGCGTGTGAATTGCCAATAAAGTTCATTATACGAAGAAAAACAGCACTCGTTCGTTTTTGTGCTTCGTATTTCCGTTGCTATGGTAACAAAATGGCTGCCGTGACGCGATGCGTAGGAGCGTGTAATAATGCGTTCCAGTGAGTGCGTTCCACAGCGATGATGCAAGCGATCATAGAGAGCTCGTGAAGACTCGCGAAGGCAGCGTTCCAGTGAGTGCGCTCCACAGCGATGATGCAGACGATCGTAGAGAGCTTGTGAAGGCTCGCGAAGGCGGCAACGGTAAGATTTGAATTCTTTTGCCAAAAACTCATCAAATTCAACTAAAATTGAAGTAAACTCACATGAGTTCGTGAATCTTCACTTTATGCATCGTGACACATGTTTAAAGTCCGAGGTCCGAGGTCCGGGTCCGAGAATGTTTGAAGTCCGAATAAGTCCAAATGGGGGAATTGGTGCTTCGCTGTGTTGCCTGTCCCCAATCAGGCATAAACAACTCGTCGCCAGTGTAATGAATGATCTTTCCACCTGGAGGATTGTAGTAGGATGTTTATTGGCAGAAATCAGATCAAGGGTACAGCACCAACTATCGCTCTCCCAGCTCCGCTTCCTTTCGCTCCCTGGAATGAGTAATCATCATCTCCTGCATCACACCATTCCATGACATCCCTATCATTCTGGATTGTAGATCACAACACTTCCATAATGTTTACACCACGCAAAATTGGGACATGCGTAATGCAAGGCTCTGAGCCAGATTTACATAGCCACACAAAGCCGCCTTGCATGACTCTGAGCGGCCACATAAATCCTAAGTAAGGCAACACAGCACAAATCAATGTGTCGCCTTACTCTGCGCAAAGGAGATATTCCATGAACTTTGCAGAGGGTATTCCCACACAACTCCCAAAGTTTTTGATGCATTCCCAGTTTGACAAGGATTTGTAAATCTGGGAATACGTCAGAATCTTACACCTCCCAGGGTGACACGTAACAGGGAAAAATATCCCTATTTCTGACTGGTTTTTCTTTTTGTGTGTGCTGCATTCTGCGGCAAGCATAGAAGAGGAAAACGCCTTGCAGGATTGTTATTGTGCAGGAAGGAGACCCTTCCTACACAAAAACAATCCTGCCGACAACACATGCGCGGTTGCACCTTAGTGCAATGTTGCCTGCGTTGGCGCTAGGCTGCTGAAACAACACCAATGCAGGGTAAATTACAATAATGCACCATGTTGGAAAAACATGGTGCATTCCTGCACTTTCACTTTGGTGTTGTGCAGCTCAGCAAAGTAACTTGCTGCATTGCCCTATGACAAATCCCCATAAATGAGGGCACAGGTGTGGTAACCATGGGCCCGGAGATACCAGATACAAATCTGTCTTTAAGCTGCAAAAGCTGCAGGCAGATGCAGCACCTGACCCCTGCCCTTTGTCCTTCACCATGGTGTAGGATGCAAACGGTCCTATAGAGCGCTACTTCCCGAGGGCGTATAGGCGCTTGCAGCTCAACACATAGACCAACCGAGAGGTGTAATACCCGGTTGTTTACGAGAGGCTTACGAGAGGTTGTTTACGAGAGGTCATTGGGTATAAAGCCAGGTTTTAAGTCCATTCCTAAAGGAGAGTAGATCAGGGGAGTTTTTTTTAACTTTATTGGCATCTCATTCCACCATCTGGATGTGACACATGGGAAGCTTTTACCAACCCATCTAAGAAGACGCAACTTAGGTTCTTTCACGAGCTTCAGAGAGGCAAGCCTAAGTGTATGTGCTGGAATATGCCATAGGAGGCGATCTGTTAGGTAAACAGGACCAAGGTTATGCAGAGCCTTGAAGGCGATGCAGAGCGCCTTAAACTTAATTCGCTTCTCCTCCGGCAGCCAGTGCAAGGTGTTAAGAGCCTGTCTTGCCGATGAAAATCTGGCTAGGCCGAACAGCAGCCGAGCTGCTGAGCTTTGGAGTACCTGCAATTTTGCCACTACTGATTTGTTTACTCCAACCAATATCCCGTTACAGTAATCGAGTTTAATGGCCCACTCATGCGGCCAGAATTAAGCAACTATGTGGGAATGGGCCCAATTTACCTGATTCTGCATGTTAATCCCCATTCTATGTTTATAAAATATACTATTATCCTTCGATAAATATCCTTCAATCTACCCAAATCCTGAACACACTTGCAACAAAGATCAATACGTAAAGAAAGATGCCAGTTTCATTTACAGACATTCAATAAAGATTTCCCAATCTAGGACAGGAAATAAATAACATTAGTAAAATACAAAAACAAATTATGTATAACAAATGCATAAATTAACGGCGCCACAAAAAGTATGTGTAATATTTTAATAATATCCGTAATTAAATCATCTTTAAAGATGCACAAAATTACACGCTGAAGAGTCTAACGTATCATTAATCACGGTAAACCATAAAAGCTGAAAAGGGCCAGCACAATGAATGCGCTCCCTTTCAAGAACTTGTAATATGGTTCATTGGGAAAATCAACATACTAATTATCTCTTAGATTTTGTTGGGCCACGCTGGCCAATTTTGTTTCCCCTCTGCATCTGCTCTTTCCCTTTCAATCTTAATTACTCCTGTGTTTCAATTACTGCGTCTGTGACAGTTTGCTTCCGTCCTTTTTTAATATTTTTAGGAACTAACTGGATCCCCGTAGGTAATTTCCTCACTTTCTTCGAGGCCGACTTCTCGTTTGCGTTTTATAAGATTACAAATGTTACCTTTCCAAATGATCAATTTCTCTGTGAAAATCAAAATACTAACTATCCCTTAGTTTTTGTTGGGCCACACTGGCGATTTTTTTTTTTTTGCCTTTCCTTTTCAAACTCAATTACTTCTGTGTTTTGAAATGTGCTTCTATGACAGTTTGCTTTCCTTTCTTGTTTAATATTTTTATGAACTACCCGGAGCACAGTATCTTATGTCCCTGCTTTCTTACAGCCAAACTTAGAATCGCATAACATTTGAATCCATATCAGAATGCCATTTTTGTACACAGCTGTTATTTGTTATTTAGCTGGAAATTTAATTATAAACTGAGCTGTTTCAACCACTGCCCTATTCACTGTTTTCTAGATCACCTTTCTCTCCTTTTTCTTGAAATCCTTTTTATGAAACTTCAAAGAAGGTTTGGAAATCTCAGCATACTATTCTTTCTGAGGGCCACAGGTTCCAACATCTCTTCTGGTGACATTTTTATTATCAATGCACGTCCAAACCACTTTCTCTTTTTCTAATTATATTGTGGCCTAGTTTGGACATAGGTATAAGACCAACCCCCTTGGTGTACTATTTAATATGTCAGCATTTTTGAGCTACCAAAATCAAGAATCGTGCTTTGATTGTATATATTCACGCACAATGGCACTTTAAATACCTTCTAGTGGCACACGAGTAATAATTGAATGTCTAGCACTTTAAACCACAAGAACCAAGTAATACCTAATCTCATGGATTATATTCATATTTTAGAGTACTTAGGCCACTTGCAGTTTTAGGATCAATTGCAAAATACTAATATTATTATATATTCTATGAACATTAGTGAAATTGAATTTACAAGATAACTGTTTTATGAAATGTCATGGATATGGTGATATTGTGATGGTTTTTATTAACTTAAAACAATAAAAACTGATTTGATTTGTCTCTTGGGGTGCAAGTTCCTCCTTCCTAGCAAGATGGGTATTCAGCAAGCATACCCATTAGCCCTATAAAGACTTCAAGGAGGAAAAGGGCTTCCCCTGACTAGGTCTCCTTGTCTGATACCTTGTAATAAAGCAATCCATCAGTTGAAAAGATATACAGATTGACTAGTTTCATGTACTGTGCCTTTAGGCCTGGGCCAAAATTCCGTTCCGCTCGCGGAAATTGCGATAATTTGGCAATTTCGCGTTCCGCGGAAAGCGCGAAAATTTCCGCAATCCGCATCTTACCGGTAATTTTTTTCTTGCTCGCGCTGTAAAAAAATATATTCTTGCGTGCGCGCGATCGCCTTACCTGAATCCCCGCGTTCGCCGACAAGTTTTCCCGACCCGTTCACGTTCTCCACGAGATGTTGGATTATTGGTTGCCATTTTGCGCTGTCTCGCGACAGTTCGCAGCAGCATTAACGTCATTTGTCACGCGATCACGTCATTTGTCGCGCGATCACGTCTTTCTTCTCGCGATCATGCACCGCGAGAGTATGAGAAGATTGAGATCTCGAACACGTCATTCTCCACAGCGAGCGAGAGCGTGAGGACGCGGGCACGTCTAATCGACCGCAAAAAGGAGAAAGAGACCTCGAACACGTCATATCCAACGCGACAGGGAGCGAGAGAACGCGATCAAGTCATTTTGGACACGCCATCGACATCCGGCGGAAGTAATGTGAAGCTCGAGAACTCGAACATGTAAAATTTGCAATTTGGAGAAGAATATCAGCTCTAGCAGCATGAAACCTTCTGCAAATGATGATTTTGGATGAAAACAACTCCTCAGATTGACATTTGGCTGTCCTTTTTTGTGCAAGGAGTCCTTTTTTAAAAAGGTGGGGTGAGGGAGGAAGTGCCACAGAATCTCCAACTTCCTGTTCCTGTCCAGCAGGCTCCTCCCAGTTCTTTGTCCATCTCCTGCTCATTCTGCCTTTGGATTTTGAGCTGGAAAGATCACTCTTTCTGTCTGCTGCATCATTGCAATTGGATTTGAGGATTTTTTAATTGGATATTTTACAAGTAAGTGGTTGTTGTGTCTGTTTGATTGGGGGCATTGCAGTTGTTGTAACTACAATTTATTTTTTGTAACTATCATCATTTCTTTTTTTTTAAATGTTGTGAGTAGTAGTAGTCAGTAGTAGGCCGGAGCTAGTCATGGCCTCATGGGTGCGTGCATGATGAAGCAACTGTTCCTTTGTTGTTTTTTGAATGTATTTCATTTTCAAGCATCATTTAGGGCCTGGATGGCATTGGAATTAGTTGGGAAATGTGTTTCTTTGGGGTGGGCTTTCTGATGTTGTTGGGCCTGGCCATGTGGCTGGTGGCCATTTGAATCCTAAGCATGCACACTTGCCTGGCCTTGTCTGCCAACAGGCCTGCTTCCATCCAGTAGGATCAGAGCAGGTAGCCACAGCTTTATTAATCAAGTGTTTTGTTTTGTGTGGTCTGTTGAATTTAGACATCATTTAGGGCATGGATGGCACTGAGTTGGGGAAGTGTGTTTTTTTGTGGTGGGCTTTCTAATGTTGTTGGGCCTGGCCATGTGGCTGGTGGCCATTTTGAAGCCTAGGCCTGCAAGCTTGCCTGGCCTTGTCTGCCAACAGGCCTGCTTTCGTCCAGTAGGATCAGAGCAGGTAGCCACAGCTTTATTAATCATGTGTTTTCTGAGTGGTCTGTTGAATTTAGACATCATTTAGGGCATGGATGGCATTGGATTGAGTTGGAGAAGTGTGTTTTTTTGGGGTGGGCTTTCTGATGTTGTTGGGCCTGGCCATGTGGCTGGTGGCCATTTTGAAGCCTAGGCCTGCAAGCTTGCCTGGCCTTGTCTGCCAACAGGCCTGCTTTCATCCAGTAGGATCAGAGCAGGTAGCCACAGCTTTATTAATCAAGTGTTTTCTGTGTGGTCTGTTGAATTTAGACATCATTTAGGGCATGGATGGCATTGGATTGAGTTGGGGAAGTGTGTTTTTTTGGGGTGGGCTTTCTGATGTTGGTTGTCTTAAAGACATGCTTTTGTTGTGTGTGTCTGGTGTGTGTTGGTGTGCGATGCATGCACCCTGCAGCAGACCTTTTTGGGGCCTGTGAATGTTCATATTTGCATTTTGTTGCATTAAAAAGGCAGAGCAGTGTGCTTTAGCATGCATCCTTTACTGGCTTTTATAGGCCTTTTGTCAGCTCCTGGTGTTTCCCAGGCCCCCTGCTTGTTTGTGATTTGTGAGTGTCCATGTGGCTGGTGGCCTTTTTTTGTGTTGGGAGTTATTACTGTCCTGCTTTTGCCATATAGGCCTGCATGGTTTTCCTATTGGCTTACTGCTTCCATCCATCCACCCCCTGTGCCAGCAGCAGCTCCATGGATGCTGAGATGCTCAAATAATTTAATGGCAAATACGGTCCATCCCACTTCCATTACATTTTTATTTTGGTGGTTCTTATTAACTTTCCTATCCTTCCTGAGAGTGTAGTGTGTGACTGCACACAGTAGTATAACATAGCCCTTGTTGAAAAAAAAAAACCTAAATGGCTAGACTATCTTTTGATTGCACTAGTACAGTACTAAGTAACTGAACCACAACAACAAATGCAACATTTCACTGATGTTCCTCTCCTGGCTTATTTGCTTTTAGGTGCACAAAAAGCCAGAGGAGGAGGTGTCATCAGCATCACCCGGCTACCCGTTGTACTGCCAGCCAGACAGAAGTCCTGCTGCGCATCACGTCCACGTGTGACCAGAACTTGTTGTGCATCTGCATCCTGCCTGACATCTGAAGAAGATGGCCCCAAAGAAAGGTACCAGGTCCAGTACCAAGAAAGTTGCCGGTGAGAAGAAGGAACAGAAAAAGGAAGTGCCATTAACCACGACTGGTGGTGTGCCGGCCAATGTTTTTTTTAGCACCAAAAAAGTTACGCCTGCAGCAGCGTTGTTCGGGAACCAAGCTGGGAGCAGCACCTCAGCACCAGCGGTCCAACCCCAACAACCTAGGCCCAAGGGCTTTAGTGTCACAGAGGTAGCCAGTCTACTGACGAGCAGCGATGTTGAAATCTCATTATCGCAAAGTAGTACACAATCAACGCAGGCGCAAACTCAGCGGATAAGTGTGCAGCCGCAACAAGAAAAGCAGCAGCCGCAACAAGAGCAGCCGCAACAAGAACAGCAGCAGCCGCAACAAGAACAGCAGCGACCGCAACAAGAACAGCAGCAGCCACAACAAGAACAGCAGCAGCCGCAACAAGAACAGCAGCAGCCGCAACAGCCCACCATAGTAGTTGTTGCTCCTGACGTAGGGGCATTTCAGGAAATCGAGCTTCCTGCAGACAAAGTGGAGCAAAGTCAAACCACTGTTTCAGAAGATCTATTGTCTTCCAGACCACCAGCAAGGAAAAGGAGGCTTAGTCCATCATCTTCTTCTCCAAGCCCTGCTTCTGATGATCGTGATGCCACTTGGCACCCACCAGCTCAGTCTGAGAGTGATATACGCCACAAGACAATGCTTCTGAAAAGGAAGGTCCCAGAAAAACTTAGAGCTATGGAGGTAGATGTAGAGGAGGAGGATGATGTTGATGAAGACGAGCCAGTCATCACGCACATTACTCCCGCCCCAAAGGGATTGGAGACCAACATTCTCACCCGATCCAGAAAGGCTGCTACTGAGCAGGATGTGGCACGGATATCACCAACACAGGTTACACCACCACTACCTCCAGCTGCCATATTTTCCAAGGCCCGGCAGGGACCTACATCCAGCTCAACCATCTCAGTAGGTAGTGGTAGTAAAAGTTACAGTCTAGGTGCACAGGGTCACATTCCAAGCACACCCTCCAGTTCATCTGGTATTGAAAGTGGCACATCCAGCAGTGCCAGAAAGTTCTCCTCCCCAGTTTGGGACTTCTTTTCTGTTAGCACCAAGGAGGAGAACGTTGCTATATGCTCAATTTGTCGACAAGGTGTTCGGCGGGGTAAGCTTGGTACAAACTATGGTACCAGAGGCCAAGCAAGTCATCTCAGAATACACCACACTATTGTGTGGGAGAATCACCTACTTCAGTTAAAAGAGAGTAGAAAAACTCAACCCATTGAAGTTGGTCAGGAAGAATCAGGGAGCGATATTATTGCGGTGGAAGGTATAGAAGAGGGAGGCATTTATAGCCCTGTCCCCAGTAGTGCAGTGGTACCGCCCACATCCTCCTCAGTAACATCTGAGTGGCACCGCAGTAAGAGCCATACTCAGAGTCAGGCTGAGATACGAAGGCGACCGAGTACCGCAATGAGACAAACTGTGTCGTTGAGCCTAAGTGGGTTAATGAAAACAGCACCACAAAGGAAAGTAATCCAGCCTACCATTGAGAGCATGCTTAGGTTGGAGGGCCAGTTCTAACGCAACCACCCAACGGCACGGTTGTACAATGCAAAGCTGGCTAAAATGTTAGCGCTGGACCTTCTTCCTTTTTCATTTGTGGAAGGGGTGGGTTGCCTTGAATTTGTGTCAGCCATCTGCCCTAAATGGAAGGTTCCCAGTCGGTCCTATTTCGCAAGAATTGCTGTTCCTGCACTACATCATGATGCGCTGGAATTGGTTGGACAAGCTTTGCAGCAGAGTGCTGTTCACAATATCCACCTGACAACAGACATGTGGACCAGTTTCCAAGCCACAGATTACATGTGCATCACTGCACACTGGGTCTCTTTTGTGTGGGTTAGAGATAAGCTATCTGCACGAGGTGCTGTTGACACAGCTGCGATTTTTAAAGGTACTCGGAAACATGCAACTGTAGCCATGTTCGCCATGGAGAAATCTCATACGGCTGTAAACATTTTACAAGAGTTTCGCAGCAAGGTTTTTGAATGGCTGCGCCCAAGAGGGCTTAGTATTGGTTTTGTTGCCACAGACAATGGCAGTAATGTACTTAAGGCCATGGATCTTGGTTCCTATTTCAGGGTTCCGTGTTTGGCGCACTGCATAAACATGATAGTTCAAGTCTTTCTAAAAAAAGAACCCATAGTCAGCAACTTACTGGCCATCTGCAGAAGAATATGCACTCATTTCAGTCATTCTTTTAAAGCTCGGAAGCAGCTGAGGATCATCCAACGTGAAAATAGGATGCCAGTCAAGGCACTCATCCAGGAGGTGGCAACACGTTGGAACTCAACGTATTACATGCTTGATCGTCTGTATGAGCAGTACAGGTCACTCCATGAATATGTCTGGAAAAGAGGGTATGCTACTGTTAAAGGCATGAACCTTGAGATGGAGCAATGGAGCCTAATTAAATGCCTTACTGAGATGCTTCGTCCTTTTGAGGTCTTCACACGTGAAGTCACCAAGAAGGACTGTACAATGGGCCAAGCTATCCCATTATTGCAAATGCTAGAGCATCAGCTAAAGAAGGTTTCTGAATCATACAAAGGTGTAGAGGACAAAAGGGAAGCCTATGACTTGGTGGAGAGCTTAGCCCGTCGCCTAGCTGAAAATACAAGGATAGAAAATAAAATGTTGTCACAAGAACATTACAGTTGTGCCACAATTCTGGATCCACGTGCAAAATTTGGACTGAAGACATTCTTTGCTTTTTCAGAGATTGATGTTGCCCGCTACAAAACTTGTATAGCTGAGGCAGCCAGTAAGTTGGAAAACGAACGGCTGCTAATTAAAAGCCCGCAAGATCAACCCTCAAGAAGTTCTGCAGCAGGGCATGCAGGATCAAGTGCAACTTCGTAGGCTGAGAGCAGTGCGTTTGGATCACAACACTCACCATCACTATCGACAACAGCAAATAAAACTGGATCATTAGGCCCAGTAGAATCATTGGACGATTGGTATGTACAGTTAGGCATTAATAAGCACAGTGCTGATGCACAGAGAAAATAGCCCGAAAGCTTACCAGCAGCACCCCTGAACATTGAGCGGATGGTCCAGGCCTATCTGGACGACCCAACAGAGGTGTACATTGATCAAAACCCATTGCAGTATTGGTATAGGAAAAGGTCTGAATGGCCACTGCTCAGCAGGCTGGCGATAAGCTAGCTGGCTTGCCCTGTCGCAAGTGTCTCTTCCGAACGTGTTTTCAGGGCTGCTGGTTCCATTGTAACATTGAAGGACCAGTCTCTCGCCCAAAAACGTGGAGAGGTTAACAATGATCAAAATGAATCAGCACTTCATACCACCGAATTACACAATATATGAATCAATGGAGGAAGATGAGGACAGCGGCTCAGGTGACGGAAGTAGTGTGTCACATGACTACCTACTACTGGCTGACCCCCCAGAGTTTGAGGACGAGCTATACTTCCCTGACAATTAGGCTTGCACTTACTGTCTTCCTCCCTTTTTTCCCCCTTTATTTGTGTGTCTGTCGTTCCGGTTACAAACTTGTGAATCACAACAAATCCATTACCACCGTCTTCTACTCTTCTTATTTAATATACAAGTTTCAGGTGTCTGCAATTTGACAGTACAGTCCTCCGAATCCAGCTCCTCCGCTCCATCATACTGAATCTCCCGCCCAAATCCATTGCCCTCATGATTGATGATTGGATGATGGTAAATAGAAGAAAAAATTAAAACGTTCCTAGTCCCGCCAAAAGAAGTGGAGCATGAATCAGATGACTACTATAGCTAACCTCCGTTCAGAGCCGAGAGAGTCTGCCCATTAACTGAAAATAAGATGGAACAGGTAATGATTGATGCCATGCATTGGACGCAGAGTCGCAGACTGAGTAATTTTGTTGTGTTTGTTGTGCATGAAGTTATGTTATTGTGCACTAATCATCTTTCTACAGTACACACTAAACTTAACTCAAGGTGAATTTTCCCCTTCTTGCAAATAAGAAATGTGTACTTCTCCTGCAGCTTGGTGATACATTGCTTTTAATTCAATACAGGAACGGGACTCACTCAATCTGCGCAATGAGTATGATTGACACAACAGCACCGTCCATGATGATGATGGCGAAATAGACGGCCCGTTAACTTAAGATGAGAAGGAACAGGTAATGACAATTAATGGCATGCATTGGACTCCTGACTCTGAGCGATTGGTGTTTGTGTTTTCGTTGTTTGTTTGTTGTGCACAAAGTGTACTAGTAATCTATCTTTCTGTACACACTAAAGACTGACTCAAGTCAATAATTTTTCTACTCTTGTTTTGTAATAACAATTTTACTTCTACTGCAGGCTGATCTTCACAGTCAGTCAGTACAAGTATCGGAGATGATGATTGATGGAATAATAACAAGTCAGGAGGATGTTTCATGAGTGGCATAAAAGTTAAAAGCCTAAAGGTAAACACGTCAACAGCAACCACAGCAGACCCAAATGTCTGTGTAGAAGTGGAGTCGAGTGTAGCGGTAGGATGACTGCGGTGCATTGATTTACTAACTGAAACTGTAAAATGCTATGTTTGGAATGGATAAGTGCTTTGCCTTTGTCCAACTCTTTAAAAAAAAAAAAAGTACTCTAAAGTCTAAACGTAGGATGTGCGACTGCTAAGCAACGTGCCGTCAGGCCTGTCACTGTGGGCCTGCTCTCTCCTGTTATTGTTGAAGGTCAATGCTGGAAACAGACTAGAGTAGAGATGATGCATACATGCCACCTCGGAAAGTGTTCTTGTTGCACTACACCATCACTTGTGCATGTGTTTCAACTTTGTTTCTCAATATCCCCTTTGTTTTTCCATCTACAATTGCAGGCCAGGCCTTGCCCTATACTTGGGAAAACATTACAATGCACACTTACCTTACCGTTAAATCGGAAAAAAAATTCCAGCCGGGCAGTGGCGAGTAGCGACACCCAAGATTGAGGGACTAGAGGACCAAGAGGAATGCCGAGATGCAAATCCAGTCCACACTTTTATCTTCTTTTAAATAATTTGAATAATTTTTTTGTCTACAATCTTTAAAACAGTGTGTTCTTGTTGTTGTTATTATCATCATTAGGTTTGTTCTCTGTTTACGATTCTTCCCTACCAATATTAAAAATTTCTATTTGCTATCTGTAAAAGTATTAAGGCCGGAACAATAGAATAAGAAGGGCATGTAATCCGGGTCTCTCATCATCATGCATGCATTTCCTTTTTCTCCCTTAACATATGGATATGGTAGTCTTCAAAGATTGTCGTTTGTTTGTCCATGCATACTGTTTTTCAATGTCAAACCTTTCCCAAAACTCCCTTCCCATCCATTCAACAAACCCTAACCCTCTTCCCCCGGGCTGTGTGACTTATTGTCGAGGTGTGACTAAATTAAACGTACCCCAATACTTAATCACACGCTTGCTGGGGCGGATGTGGCGAAAGCAACAGTACTTCAATTTCAAGGCAGAGCGATGATCTTCTTCTGCTTGCCCACCATGAGTAGGATATTTTAGAGGTTATTTTATTTAACAAAGGAACATATACCTCAGCATTAATTGCCGGCATTGATTGGATTTGTTTGTTGTCATTCCTCATACACAGCACTAACTGTTAGGCTGTAGGCCTAGTCAAGTGACACGACACAACTATAGTTTGTAACTCTGTCTAGTAGGCTATCCCAACCACCATTATATTTTGTTGTAAAATATTTTAGCATATTATTGTTGCTCGGTAAGTTCTGTACTGTACTTCATTCTACTACTCCTCTAACAGTCTCTCAAAGGCGATTGACTGTCTCCTTTTCTTTTTTTGCAAATGCTGCTGCCCTGCCAGTGTCTACTACTACTACTATACTACCACCACCACCCCAATCATGGCATGTTAGAAAAAGGAAACCATCTTCACCATGCAGCCATTGCTGTGCCTAAGTTAAACATCAAGCACAGGTAAGAGAGAAGTTTGGGGGAGGCAGAATTAATAATGGACATGTTTTCAATTAATTCAATTTCACACACCCCTTTGAGTCCAGCTAAAGAATGCATAGACTAGAGGAGAGACTGAAAGTACTAGTAGGACAAGTCAATCAGTGAGGAGTGTCGTATCTATCTGTTTGTGTCTTACAAGGTCAGCCAATTATTTAAATCAAACACTGGCTATGGGCGGCCCTGCACCAGCAAGGAAACAGTGTGATGTAAAACAGTAACCCCACCTACAAAACATTAACAACATTGCATGTAATGTAGAAAAATATATTTAATTTACCCTAACAAAAATAAACTAAAAACCCACGAAAGCTGACCCACCCCCTCCCTAACCCCAACCAATGTCCGTAGGAAAGTCCAGGAGAAAATAGTAGTCCGAAAAGCAAAAACCCAACGCCCAAACCAGTTCCCACCCACCCAAACAAGAATTAAAAAAGGGGCTGAAGACAGAGACTAAGGTGTGGGGTGGGATTGAAGGAGGACACGCATCTGCTCCTCTAAACAGGCGACGCGGTGTCTGAGGGCACGGCAGTTGCAGCCACAGTGGGGGGGCACCAGAGATGGCATTGCGGTGGCGGCGGGCAGCTGCCAGACGGTGGCGCCGTACCGCTGGAGGGCGGTGGCTGGGGCCCAGGGCACTGGAGGAGGCTTCAAGTGCTTCTGCAGTCTCCTCCTCCTCCTCTGCCAAGACCACCAGCCGCCGGTATTCATGCTGGATTGCCTCCAGCTTCCGGCGCCGTGCCTTGGCGGCCAACTCCTTACGATTGACTTTAGGAGTAGCTGTGTATCAAAAAGAAACAAACAAGATAATTGTAAAATATACTCTTAGAAAAACAGTAAGACAAGTTAATTATTTATACACATAGTGGCATTGTAGAGTAGCACTATAAAGCACAGTAGTACATAACATTTTAAATCTCGCCCGTCCTTCTTCCTTCCACCCGTCTTTCACTTTTTAGTTGAACAGTGCACGAGGTGCTCTTCTCCATAAAACTTTCAAAGCGGAGTTGAAATCAGATAGATGAGGCCATTGGTTACTCAATACTCCCGCTCCTATGCCAATTAAAGGGATTCTAGTCTTCTAGTTCACTCTTCAAACGTTCACAACAACTCATACTTACTTAGGACATCGGATGGCGGGCGGACTTTGTCCACCCGCCATCCTCACGCTAAAAAGTGTGGGGGTCCCATGGGGACAATTAGGAGGATGCGCCCGGCACAGTGGCGGGCACATCCTGTTTTTTTTACATTCTGGTTGGCGGTGCAGAAAAGCAATGCTAAAAATACATGTTGTGCATGAGGGGTCCCTTCAGAGATCTTCATGCTCAATCAATGTTATTGATTTTACGGTTGGTGCTGCATTATATAATAGAACAATGTACAGAGCTTCTCAATTCAAAATAAACATTTTGAATTTACATAGACTTGGTGGTATGTGGTGTGGACTAACTTACACGAGTGAGCAAATTAAAGGATGTGCATTGCTTCCACGACTAAGAGGTTGGGTGTGTTATGTTATGTTATGGGTTGTTTACTTGTTGGGTATCTTGGGGAGAGGGTTCGGAGACCTAATAGTTATGACAAGACAGTACTATAGTCAAGCAGGGGATTGTGATGGGTTCTGAATTTCTGATTGAGGTGTATGAGGAAGGTCCAACCTACCATCACCAACATCCTATGTTCTTGTGCAAAGGTCTGTATGTGCAAGATCCCTACAACAGTAGTAGTAAAAATAGCATTGGGAAACTGAAACAATAGTTCGTGAAAAATATGGTGCAGTAAAAGTTATGGAATAAGAAATATTATTAAAAACAAGAAGACTTACTGGGGCCAGCAGAGGAGCCCTCGTTGGTGTCCTCCTGGTGGTGGTGTTCTGACTGTTGTCCCGCCAACTGCCCACTCCCTGTTTGTCTGCCCCTGGGTGCTGATGAACAGGAAAGATATAAGAAAGAGACAAACATTGATGGATGGTGTCAAACAAATACAATATTTTTAAAGAACGGTCAAAAAACACTTATGTAAACAACAATTGCAATAACTAACTTGACCGATCTCATCTGGTCAACAAGTAGTATCGGGGGATTCGCGGATCGACTACTTAAGTTACTATTTATCAACAGTAATCCAGTCTTCCATTCTGATTCCAGAATACTAAGTTACAACTAAGCCTAAGTACGACGTACCACCCGACCTAGCCCACCTATTCCAGGCATGCCAATTGTACATTAAGTATGCATTTCCACTTCTTTTATTCCTCAACAATGCATATGGTCAAATGGAGGACACATGACTAAATATTTTGTATACACCAAATTTTGGGTTGATTGATTGATGCTGATGTTCTGCTAGTGCTAAGCCAATTACCACCACTCATTGAACAAACTAGAAAAGGTTCTAATAAAGACTGGCGTGCTAGCAGCACATCATGTAACTGAGGGGGCATCATGCATACCACTAACAAATTAGAAACTCATACAAAGTACCTAAACCTAAGTATCAATCCGCCCCTATCTCTTAGTGACAGGACAAAGTAAGGAGTGGACTTGAGTCACTGTAGCATTACGTAACTTAATTTCTCTAAAATAAACTCTTACAGAATCACACTAAGTGAGCGCAAACGCAAAGTTGCAAACAAGTAAGATTAGTTGTAGCGCAGAGGAGCACCTTTGTCATAATCACAGAAGACTTTTCAACGTAATTAACCTGGAATGTAAGAAGCAACATTCTAGCTGGTTGGAAGAAAAAAAAGATATTCGCAATATATAACACAAAGAAGAAGAACAGACACAAAGTAGTAATAATTAAATAGTTACTCACCAAGACCCGGGACCTCCACTCCTAGCAGGTCTAGCAGGTCCTGCTCACGGTCCAGGATGTTGGACCACCGGTGCGTCAACTGCATCTGGGTGCGCTGGACCCCAGAGCAGCACAACACTGCCCGGCGCACGTTCCCCCACCGCTGTCGATGCTCCCAGAGGCTGTACCCGGACCCAGGCCTGCCACCTGCTGCCAGGGTTGAGGGGAGGTGGCGCTGCACAAAGAAAATGAGTGCAGCCAACTCCACCTCCACAAATAAGGCCCGTGCCTGCACCCTTTGTGGGCGCCGCCTTCCGCAAGGAAGGTGGTTTCGGCTCTGGCTGCGACAACGAGCCCTACCCTTTGACATGGTTCTGGGACGGGGCGGGAAAGAAAAGGTAATAAAATTAAAGAAGTAAAGGAAATAAATAGCAGGCAATAGAAAGAGTGAAAAAGTAGCTAAAAAACACAAAAAAAGTAGACAAAAACCAAAAATATAGAAGCAGGAAAATAGTTAGAGAAAAAATAAATAAGAAAGATAAAAAAAAAGTGGCTTCAAACAAAGGATTGAAAAGATGCAGGGAGGATTCAAAATCAGGCCCCAGAAGCATGCAATAGAGTGAAAAACAAGATGGCCGCGCCCATTGCGACCACGTGCGCAAGTTCGCGCGATATTTTCTCCCCGAGCAAGCAAAAAGCAACGCGATCAAGTAAAAGCGTTCGCGAACAGGAAATATCATTGCGCGACCCGGAACAGGAAGTAAGCATCGCGAGATGGCGAGACACGTGAAAACAAGATGGCCGCGCCCGTGAGTAACCGCATGGGTAAGATGGCGAGCCGCGATCACGCAAAAAAGACCGCGAACAGGCGGGAAAAAAACTTCCGCGTCTTCGCGATATTTCCGCGTGTTTGCAGAGATTTTCAACATTTTCGCGATAGTTTGTGAAAGCGAATTTCGCAAATTCTGCCTAGCCTTCACCATGTGGCCTTTTGAAACAGTCTTTGAGTCATCATTCCTAGTTGCTAAAGGTGTCAACCAGGAAAGCAAGAGGGGCAAAAACGTAACAACTGGCTGTTGGTGTCAACCAATTCCTGTTACAGATTTTGTCATTTGTGTTGTGAAAGAATTCTAACTTTCAAGCACCTTGAATTCTGCCTGGTACTGAGGTTATCTGAGGCAATGATCCTGTCAATCCTTAATGTGGGAGGCAAATAAGAACCATGAAAAGAAAAAGAGTGAATCATCACCAGATATTGCAGTGCCCATCAAGCAAAGGTCATGGTGACACCAGAGACTCACAAGACCCAGACGTCCTCTACATAAGAGAGCTATACTTTCCAAGAAAAACCGCAGTGTGAAAGCAACTTTTATCCAATTTGACAGCCTCTGTATATTGCCTATTGTTGGAAATGGCCCTTTTTGCAGGGTTAACCCCAAACTTTTTGCTTCTTCCTCCTATTTTTTTTTCCTGACTTGTGGTTGTTGGCTATAGGACTCTGGGCACTTTACCACTGCTGATCAGTGCTAAAGTGCATATGCTCTCTGTGTAAATTGATATTGTGATTGGTTCTGCCTAGTTGGCAATGTTTGAAAATAGCACTTTTAGAAAATGGCTATTTTCTTGTTCAACCTTTTTGTGTGCCTTTGCCTGTTTGTGGATTGACTGGCTTTGGAGTGACAGAGGCTGGGGTTACTCCAGGAGTCTGGGTGAGTCACCGCTAGGCTGAATAGGCCGATCTGCATTGGAAGTGGCGGGAGGAGTAGCACCTGTACCTGAATAGGGCTCTGCCTGCCTTCCACAAAAGACTGGCTCCACCTCCTGGGGGGTGTCTGGGACCCAGGCCCTCACTGGCAAAGGAAGAAGTTGTGCACTGGCAGTTTGCACCCAGAACTGGTTTGGACTGGGCTGAGAGCCCCGTACACAAAGAGAACAAAGACATTTTGGGGTATAAATATTCGAGCTGAAAGCCCTGAATTTTAGACTATTTCATGATCAAGAGGAACCTTTGCCGAAGAGGACATCTGAAGAGACGGAAGAGAAGCGCTACCCTTGCTGTGTGTCTGGGGCTGGCCTGCAGTTTGCTGTTGCTGCTGAGGAAAGGACAAGGGACTTTGATGTGTGCTGTGTCCATCCTCTACTAGGAGAGGAGTCTCCAAGGGCCTCCTGCTGCAGAAACACGGGGACATAAAAGTTTCCAAAAACCGTTGCAGCGGTGCTGTGTGCATGTGTCTGCCCACAGCTCTACCAGCCCTGAGACTGTTGTGGAGCCTGCGCTGTGTGACTGTATACAGCCCTGCCAGCACTGTGACCAGTAGTGTGATCAACAAAGTGCTGCATGCTTTTCACCGCCGCCGGCCTGAGCCGTGAACCACAAAAGTGCTGCGTGCCCATCAACGCCGCCGACCCGAGTCGACTGCCCGAGACCGCGACTGCAAGGGAAAGAGCAGTGCCGTAACCTGAGCAGATATGAGGCGTTGCCTGGCAACCGGGATTCCCCTGCATCGATCAGCTGCTGCCGTTGGGACTGCACAGCAGGACGTCAGCCGCGAGAGAAAGAAAAGAGCAACCCCCAGGTAACGCTCGGACCGAAGTCCTGAGCCGCTGCGTTTGTCCCTGCCTGGGGCGGGTTGCAGGTCTGCAAGGCACTGCTCTGACTGCCATCTAACAACGGGGCCCCTCTCTTGGTGACCCCAACGGCCCGTACTTGAACGGAAGAGATCGACCGTACCGGGGGCCTGTGTTACGCAACCCTTCTTAATTACCAAGCATTTGGGGGCATATTTTTGTTGGCGCTGACCTTGGAGTCAGTCTTAGAGTGATGAAGGGTCCAGTAACCGCAGGAGCACCATACGTCCGTGAAAAAGGAGATTTGAACTTGTGATATTGCATTTGCCTGAGGAAATACAGAGTCTACCAATTTATTTTTGGTAATATCCGTTTTGAAAGACTCTTTTTCTGAATATGTGTATGATTGGATTTTTTCCATTTTGGTCTTGTCAAGTTTTGATAAAGATATTCTATTTTTCTAAACTGGTGTGGTGTTCATTTGTGGTGTTTCAGTGTATTACTGTGAGTGTTGGTACAAATACTTTACACATTGCCTTTGGGATAAGCCTGTCTAATCATGCCAAGCGACCAAGGGGGGCAGCAGGGGTTATCTAGTGGGTGTTTCCCCCTTACCCTGACTAGAAGCAAGGATCCCTATTTGGTCAAAGGTATCTACCTCTGCCAACTAGAGACCCCCATTTCGAACACCTGTATACTCCTCTTCAATTATGTGTCGTTCTAGAACATTGTCCACTAAGCACTTCCACTTAAAGTCCATGTGTGCTACTATTGTTGTGGTAATTGGAAGCTTAGGATCAATATGTGTTGTGTTGTGTTGTGTTAGTTGTTCATTATTTACACATTACAAAATGATGTATCCATGTACAAAATCCCATAACAGGGTGACCTGGAGTATGTGTAGTTTGTGTGCGCGCATGGGTGTGTGTGATTGCGTATGTTTGTGTTTAGTAACTAAAGAGCTTGGGGCAGATTTACAAGCCCCTTACGACACATTTATGCCGCCTTCACGCCACTTCTGTGACGCAGCGGCAGCGTAAACCATGCGTCAAGTTGCGCCTTATTTACAATGTGACGCATCTAGGGAGATGCGTCACGTTGTAAAGCCCTGCACTACATTAAACCTGCGTCAGGTTTAATGTATGCAGGGTGGGCTTTCCGTCGGAAAAAGCCTCGGAAAAGTGACTCAGTGAAATCTACAAGATTTCACTGAGTTACTTTTACGACGCTGCTGCGTCAAAACCCTGTGCCTGCCTGAAGCAGGCGTAAGGCGTGACGCAGCATATTAGGTTTGGGCAGCCCCTGAGTATTGCTGGAGTTGCGTCGTGCTTGCGACACGACTCCAGCAATGCGCCGCCCTTACGCCATCAGATGCGTCACGCATCTGTTTATCCTTGCGCCACGATGCACCGCATTGTAAATGCGGCGCATCTGTGGTGGCGCAAGGGTAAACTTGCGTGACACATCTTACCTGGATCATCCCTGCTGATATGCAGGGATGCGCCAGTCCTTGTAAATCTGCCCCCTTATTTTGAAAGTAACATGACGGGTAGGGGTGACGTGGCATACCTAAAAAATAGGAGGGATATGAAACATGCCCAATGTCTAAAAGTATTGTTGACAATTAAATAAAAGAAATTCTGCCAAATGTAATTGTGTGCGCTGTATGAAAGGGATACTCGTAACAGCGATTCCTTGTCACACAAATCCAACTTCAAGTTAAATATTTCTCATTTTTCTCCAAGTCAGTGGTTCAAAGGGAAGCATTATTGAAGCAAAAATCATCACTTTGTCTTCTGTCAGGGCGTCAAAGGACCTGAAAAATCTTTCGCACTCCACAGCACTGGAAGTTTAAACACTGTTGACAATGTAAACGCGGTATTTTATGTCAGATTCAACTGTGATTGCGGTAGCTGTTAAAATAAACTGCTGTGAGGCTGGCAGACGTGGAAATCGTCGCTGCCAATGTAGCTGCTTTTGCTACTTCTGCACAGAATGGGGCCATTAGATTTTAATTAAAGAAAACGTTGTTCGCGGAAATGGAAGCTCGAGAAGGTAAGGTGAGATATGCTTGTTAATTGATGCTTTGACGATGAACAGGTTACAGAAAAAGATTCAGAAAAAATATTGCACTATGGCACCAGCTCTTAATCAAGATCGGTTCGTTATACTCACCTTCAGAACTTAGAATTCTATTTCATTTTTGTAGGTCTGGTAGAGACACTTTGGCAGTCTATTATGAAATCCATATAAATTAATAAACACAGAGAGGGGACAAGGTTCAGCACCATTAGCCATTGCTTTTTCAAGCAGCAAACAACAAGTTGATGGAAGGAGTCCTCTAACTGATCTCATCCACTGGTGATTGCTTGGGGCTGCATTCTATGGCACTAGGACACTGAACACTGGGCCTAATTTATAAGGCCATTACGCCGCCGTTGTGTCACTTTTTCTGACGCATCGGTGGCGCAGGACGCCTGTCCATATTTATTTTTACAAGGCCATGTAATTTTACCCTGCATGTCTTTTCATGGCCTTGTAAATATGGGTCCCTTTCATGCATTACTCAGCATGAAAGGGGAGTTCCATGGGTGTTCCCACGCAATGTCCATGGAATCTGACACATTCACAGATTTACACAGTTTTGTAAAGCTGTTAATGTGCCAAAATCGTAGTAGTGGCACAATGAGGGGAAATACTTTTATTTCTCCTCGTTTTTTCCGCTTTCTATGCATGCTGCGTTCTGTAGCACGCGTAGAAAGAGGAAAATGCCATCAATGATTGTTTTTGTGCAGGAAGGGACGCCTTCCTGCACAAAAAACAATCATCCCTGCAATTCAGGCACCCTTGCAACATGACACAAGGGTTCCTGCACTGGCGCATAGCAGCCAATTGTGTGCCAGCGCAGGAGAAATTACACAGATTCGTTGTATTGTTGTTAATACAAAGCATCCCTTTGCTTTAAAAGTGATGCAGCTTGGCGCAGCAAACTGGCTTGCGGTGCTGCGTTCCGTCATTTTTTTGTAAATGAGGCCCAGAGATTTTAGATGTCAGTCTTAGGCTTTATCAAATGACAACAGTCCAGCCATAACTGCTAGGCTTGCCCTCCATACAGGAACACAAGCTACCCTAGATCACATACAGCTAGGTAAGCCTTGTAAGTGAGGTATAGCTTGAACCCAGTGATGCAGCTGGCAAGGGATCCATGTCTGGAGATAAACCTCTCACTTAACACATCTACTGCAACAAACAACAAGTTGATGAAAGAAATGTTTGAATTATACTCAGCCACAGATGACTGCCTGGAGCCACATTCCAGTCCATAGTTTTTTGTCCACTATGCCACTCTTGTGAGAGACCTACCACATTCAATTCAAAGTAAGTCTTGCTTCAATAAGGTCAATCCAGTCTGAACTCCCTTGCAAAATCCACTCCGGATAGGAACACAAACAACTCCACATTAGCTGTTTTCTGGTTAGGCCTCATCAGTGATGAATAACAATTTCAGGCATTGTTAACATTTTGTATTAATCCAAATTAAACCCGGCCTCCAAGGTCTGGCTGAATGTGTGCTTGACACAGCATATTGCAAAGATGTGCAGTAATTTTCTTACCTGTCTAAACCACAAATTTAAAAAATATCCAATTTCTGATCTTGCGGTACTGCCTATTTTCTTGAGATACAAAGTCCCTGATTTACTAACAATTGGCACAACGCAAAGCAGCAAGACATCTTGCATCACTGAGTCAAATGGAAGGAGCAGGAATGCGCCACATTTACTAAGATATGGTGCATTCTTGCTCTCTCTCTGCGCTGATGCACTGGGTGCTGCCTAGCACCAATTTAGGCACCCCTGTGCAATGGTTCAAGGGTGCCTGCATTACAAGTAGGATTGTTTTGGTGCATTAAGCCACACCTTCCTGCACAAAAATAATCCTCAAACGCATCTTCTTCTTTCTATGTCTGCTGCAGAATGCAGAAGACATAGAACGAGGAAATACCTCAGACAAATAAATATTTTCCTCCTTGTCACAGCACTGTTTGATAGTTATACCATTTTCACGCTGTCCCATCTTTGCTATTCTTAGTAAATCTAGGAAAGCACCAACATCGATGGGTGAATGTGTGTGAAAATCGCACTCCAAACCTAGAACACCTTCCCAGTGGAGAGTACGCACAGCAGCAACTTGTGCTTCCTTGGGTTAGTCCAGATTTACTAAGCCACGCAAGATGGTGTTGCATGGCTTAGTAAATATGACTTAAGGGCTTGCGCTGACTTAGTCACCTTTCATACTGCAAGTTGTTAAATATTGGGTTGGTGGTTGAATGGGGGTGGGGGGTGACCCTTGTTCAAGAAACAGCCACAAACATTGTCAGGGTGCCCCACAAAAGTCACTAAAGGACCTGTTCTTAACCCTTGATAGCTTCTCACAAAAAAATTCTGGATTAATTTAAGGTTAATGTATAAATAATAAAGTAAAAACACATGCAAGAAATATTCCACACCAAGAATTTGAAGAAGGAGAGAGTACATTTTAAAACAGTTTTTCACACTAAAACAACAAAAATACAATCAGTAGAACCAACGTTTTAAATGTTTTATACTTTAACGTAAAAACTAGGGCGGACATTCAGTTGCACAAGGCCAGGGCAAACTCAAAAAATATTGTCGACCACAATAGAGCACAGCTTGGATACAAAAAGTGGACTGGGCAAGGTCAGCGCTTACCTCTGGATTTAGAAGAAATTTTGAAAAAAATATTCTGAGAAGGTGAAGTTTAGCATGGGAAGGCTGCAACCGTTGTCAGAAGAGGAGGTGTCACTCTCAGGGTTCCGCTGGACAATGTCGTGGAGAAGTCTCTTTTTAGGAAGTCAAAAATCTTCAGCAGGATTCAGTTGAAAGTTGTAGCCGATGAGAGTTCCAGGAGGCCAGATACCCCTTTGACAAAGCACCACTGAAAAGAATTTGATGATGGGAAGTCAGGTCAACCAGTGAAGCACCTTGGAATAGACAAGCAGGTTGGCCCTGGTCTTCGCTCAATTTTCAGAAGAGTTTTTTAGCACCAAATTGTTTTAAGTCCCATGTTTTGGATTTTTTCTTTCTGGGTACATTTAGGACCATCACCAAAGGTCCAGGACTGTGGGGTACCTCTTGGGGGGTTAGAATTCACTCAGGACTGTTCCAGGTGCGGGTTCAAGATGCTTGGAGCCTTTTATGTCTCTGATGCTCTGATCAGGATGCCAGCAAACTAGCCCTTTGAATCAATCTGGTAGGTTCAAGTGATGCAACAGGGCTCATGCAGCAATGCAGGCATTTGAAAATTCAAGGCAGGCTCCAGGCAGCAAATTAGTCCTTCCTGGTGAAGCTAAGCAGGCTTGTAGAGTACACAGCAGGTCCTAGCCGAAGACAGTCTTCATAAAGTCCTTCCACAGGTCCAGAAAGCGAACTGAAGAGTGGAGCTGAGGAGACCTTTTTTATACTTGATTGTTGGAAAATTGCCCTCTCTTAAGGGTCCCCCCTAACGTTTTGCCTTCCTCCTACTCTTTTTCTTACCTTCTTTTTTGTTGGCTTTAGGACTCTGGGCACTTTACCACTGCCAACCAGTGCTGAAGTGCATAAAGCGCATATGCTCTCTTCTCTTAACATGGTATAATTGGTTTACCCCTGTGTGGCAAATTTAATTTATCTGTAAGTCACTTGTAAAGTGGTTTACCATACACCCAGGGCCTGTAAATTAAATGCTACTAGTGGGTCAAGCTATCCTGGCTGATGAGGGCTGAAAGCCCGAAACTGTTCCTAGGATGCTTGTTTCCAGTCCAACGAGGACCTGGTCTGGCAGTTCGGGCTGGACTGTTCCCATTGGGCGCAGGGTCAAGACTGATTTGCATATTGCTGGGTCCAAACTGGAATGGCAGAGTGAGCAAAAAAACGATGAATTTAGGCCAGATCTCTGCACTAGGGTGAATGTATGACATTGTTCTGCATTGTGTCCATCAATTGTTCTTTTCACATTTGTCACCCCGAGGTGGACGGGTATGCTCAGGCGTGGGTCCCGTGCTCTCCATGTCACTGGAGTGAAGCTATCCTGGCTGATGAGGGCTGAAAGCTCGAAACCAGTCCTAGGAGGCTTGTTTCCAGTCCAGGGAGGGCCTGGCCTGGCAGTTCGGGCTAGACTGTTCCCATTGGGCGCAGGGTCAAGACTGATTTGCATATGACTGGGTCCAAACTGGGATGGCATGGTGGGCAAAAAAACAATGGATTTAGGCCCAGATCTCTGTACTTGGGTGAATGTATGACATTGTTCTGCATTCTGTCCATCAATTGTTTATTTTGCACTAGTGGGCCTGCAGCATTGATTGTGCCAACCACACAAGTAGTCTTTCAAACCTGTATCAGGTCTGCCACTGCAGTGCCTGTGTGTGCACATTACTGACACTACGGCTTAGCATTTAAAACCCTTTGTCAAGCCTTAAACTTTTAACCCATGTGTAACACCTAAAGTTGGCCCTAGGTAGCCTATAGGGCAGGGTGCTGCTTAATTAAAAGATAGGACATGTACTTTTAAGTTTTGCTTGGTAGTGACCAATACCCAAATTATTTTTTCACTACTATGACACCTACTTTGCTCATAGGGTAACATTGGGGATTCCTTAATTCACTTTGTAGCTACAATTACTGATTAGAAAGGAGTAGCTGTATCATTTGTTAATTCTTTGGAACGGTAATGATGCATCCTCTTTACTAGTAAAGTTGGATTTGACATTACTGTTTTAGAAATGGCACTTTTAGAAAGTGAACATTTCTCTGATCTTACAGGTCTGTGGGCATGCAGCCTGGCTCCAATACACATCTGGGGTGGGTGACAGCTACACTTTGTACATTCCTTCTAGACAGCCACAAACAGGAAGGTTAGATGTGTCTGAGTACTTATCTGCATTCTGATGGCCGTTCCTGTGCAGGAAGGGTAGGAGGAGCTGACATTTGCAACTGGATAGGTAGTGTCCTGTTCCCTCAAAAAGCGCTGATTAGCCCGTACTGATAGTCTGGAGCCAAGGCTGGGAAGAAAGGATACTTGTGTAGTTAAAATATCTTTCTTTGAATTTACCCTCACTTGAAAGGCACAACTGGGTATAACTACTGGAATTCAGACCCCAGAAAAATGAGATACTTCTTGACCTACAACTGGACTCTGTCAGAAGAACTGCTGTGCTGCATCAAGAACAGATACTCTGCTAGACTGCTGATCTGGAAAAAGTATTTTTCACCTCTGCTGTGCATCCCTGCTACCCTCTGGCCTACTGAGGAAAGGACTGGGTCCACCTCACTTGAACTCCGAGTTACTCCAAGGGCATGCTGGCTTGCTCCCTTTTCTGAATTCTCAGGGACATCAAAGACTTCCTGCAACAGCTCCTAGATTCTGCCATCTGTGAGTCCCCAACCTCCCAAGTGGTGTCAACCCAATATTGGGGCTTTAGAGGTGAGTTTTCTGAGCTGAACCACCAAAATCTATGCATCGTCTTCATTGAGCCAATCAGACCCGACCGATCGAAACCACCACTTCCTCTCCGACACATCGCATTTGCTGCTCGAGGACAACACTTTGACCACTGTGCGGCTTGATGACAACAGACTCAGCGGCTCCACAATGGCACATTGTCTGCATCGCAAAGGGGATTGCCAATGAAGCTTCGCCGATTGCGTGGTTCTGAAATTATGAACTGCCTACATCCAAGGGATGGACAATGACGCCTCTGCTCCTTGCATCAGATTTTCGGCATCTGCGCAGCCTTCATCAAAGGAACTTTTTAATGGACCAATGCTGGTCTCTGTATTCAACCCGTTCTTCATCGCAGATGGCCTGAACTTTGGATTTACCCCAGTCAAGCGCGACCAGATATCCCAGGTTGGTGTTTTAAGACTCTAAGCGTTATATTTATGAATATTCTTTAAAAATTCATAACTCTGGTTCTACTCAAGGAATTTTGCTGCTTTGGTCTGGATTTCTCACACAGTTTTTGTCTATCTTTCTAACCCTGTTTGGAGTCTTTTTGTGGTGTTATCGTTATGTTTCTATGTGTGTGTGTTGTACAAATACTTCACACGTTGCCTCTTTAGATAAGCCTGACTGCTCTGCACCAAGCTACCAGAGTGAGCACATGTTATCTTTGAGTCTGTATCTAGCTTACCCTAACTAGAGTGGTGGTCCCTACGTAGACAGGGTGCATACCTCTGCCAACTAGAGAAGTTGGATACGTTTCTACAAACATCTCTTTGAAGTGCTTGAAGATTTTCGAATCCCCTGGCTCTAAGCTGGCTACAAGGGCAATGCAGTGGTGACAAGCCATTTGTGTGAAAGTAGAGCACAGCCTATTGAATAAAAAATGGGGCTGTGCCCAGCTCTGCTCCATCCTGTCAGTTGATGGTGCATTGACATACATCTAATCCCTCTATTGTGTGCCTGTCTGGAAGGAATCAATAAATTCCAACTGCCAACTACACCTTGTCTGAACCCAATCATGTGTCCCAGGACGGGCTGCCGGCACCAAATAACAATGGCAGGAAAAGGCCAACATTCTAAACCTTGCATTTTGAAAATTGTAATTTAAAATCTGGCTTTACCATTGAAGATGATTTTTAATTAGAATTTCATTGATTCCAAACATTAAAAAAGCTAACCAGTTTCCAATGAAAAATTAGCATGTATTAAATGTAATAAGGCCGCCCAATTTTATGCTATGGGGCATGTAGGCCTCACACTAGTAAAAAAACGAATTCAGGTGTTTTTCACTACTAGGACATGTAAAACACAATAGGCCAGATTTACAACCCACCAATTTGCGACTCGCCAATTGCGTTGCATTTGCGACTCCCAATTTGCGACTCGCAAATTGGGATGTATAAGAGTGTCTCAGACACTGTTCGCAATTCCTAATATGGTTGCAAATTGCATGCCTAATGAATATTAATGAGGCTGTCGGAATTTGCGACCCCTTAAGGAATGGCTAGCACTCCCAGGAATGGTGGTCTGCTGGGGTCAGCAGACCATCATGTCTGGGACTGCTTTTAAATAAAGCAGTTTTTTGGAGGGAAATGCAGTCTTTAATGCAGTTTTTAAAGGAAAATGGGAAGCATTTAAAAAAGAAAAATTAAACTTTTCAGTTTCATTTTTTAAGGGCAGGCAGTGGTTTCTGGGACCCCTGCCTACTCTTAAAAATATTTTCTCACACACTCAAAAAGGGGAAGGGTTTCCCTGGGGACCCCTTACCGTTTGCGAGTGGTTTATCAACTATTTGAAGTAGGTGGTAAAGTGCAAGTGGCTTGCGGCTGCAAATGAGGTCGCAAAACAATTGTACATGACATGTTGTTGACTCACTATTAGGAAGGGAAGCCCCTTCCTAATAGCGGGAGTCGCAAATGCTATGTCATTACCCTTTTTTGCGGTCGCAAACACAATGATCTCTCATTTGCGGCCACAAAATAGGGTCATACATCGGGCCCAATAAGTGTTGCAGGCTCACTAGTAGCATTTAATTTACATGCCCTGGGCACCTGGTTTACCACTCTACAAGGGACTTGTAAGTAAATTAAATATTCCACTCCGGTGTAAGCCAATTGTACCATGTTTAGGGGAGTGAGCACAGGCACTTTAGCACTGGTTAGCAGTAGCAAAGTGCACATAGTCCTAAGACCAACATAAATGAATTTCTGAAAAAAATAAAAATGGAGGATGAAGATAAAACATTTGGGGGAGGATCACTCTAATCCTGACAGGTCTAACACAAGGGAAATGCATGCCCATAGTACATCTGGGCCCTAGTAACTATCACAAACATCCTTCTCAATACACCTGCTACTAGCCATCATAAAATTACTCATTGTAGAGCCAAATTCCCTTAGCAGCAGGGTGGTTAACAAGGACATCCCTCCTCACCTGTACTGCTGCTTTGACAGGCATGCAAGGGCTCAGAGAGGTCCCTTGACCAGGCACATATCCCTGTGCTCTCAGAACACATTTGTTCAGATATGGCCAATGCTAGGGTTGCCACTAGGATGGGGGTAATTATGTTCCAGAATATTGAATTACCAGTGTCAGTGAGCTCTGAACTGAGGAGGAATTGTGATCAAAGAAACAGCGGAATGAGATGTGTCTCTAAAAAATTACCAGTGGCTGAAATTAATTCAAGCATCCCACCCATCATTTTTTGTATGTTTCAGTGTGCAGTACTAAGGGTTATGAGAATGGCCATACGTGGGTCCCATGCTCACTTTGCCACTGGAACCAAGCTGCTACACGTGCCCCAAGTGGAGAGTCACCAGTTTCAGCTTGTTCTTTTTCAGAGAGTACTTGGCTTGCAAGTTTGGGATGGACTCTTCCTCTTAGATGCAGGGTCAAAGCTGATGTGTATATGGCAGGAATTATTCTGAGTTGGGATTGTGGGTAAATAAACAATGGAATGGAATGTTGCCCTAAGTAATTACCAGTGCCTGTGATTAATTCAAGTGTCCCACTTATCACTTTTATGTTTACTATGAAGATAGCACTGAGTGCCTATACTTTTAATCTCCATAATATCCTGCTGGTCTCTTCTCCTTTTTGTTTTATTCTCCCACGCAACAGCGGACAGCACACAAGTTGATTTGCTCAGTTTCTTTATTTTATATCCACCTTCCCTAAATGACTGTGTAATCCTTACACATTCTCCTGTAAAATCTACTTGTAAGTTGTGAGTCCTGATATTGTCATGTGTGATTTTAGGAGTTTGAAAGATAATTGAACAAACTATTTTAAATAATATGAGGGGGACCATGAGTGAACTCCCCAAAATTCTAAACAGTGGAAGGTTTTGAAGTGTCAAAGAAAATGTTTGCTAACTTTGCTGCTTTATGAGATCCACTTGACAGCTTCATTAGTAACTTTACATGCAACGGAAATTCATCGTGGGCAGGCTAAATATTATATTCTATTGTTTAATTATAAAAACAAACCTTTTCACATAATTTATTTTGGGCTACCAATGGAGCATGTTCGTGACATGGTTTTATTGTTTTCCCAAGAACTTCAAATAGTGTGACAAATTCTATTTTATGGTGTTAGTGAGAAATTTGAGCTTGTACAGGTGCTTTATTAAGATATATAGGCACTAATGTAGGCCTTTCCAGCGGAAGGACTGGCAAGTGTTCCTGCCTCACACTGCTATGCATTTGCATCTGTATAGGTGTCTACATTTCTTTTAAGGATGGTTGACTAACCTAACACAATAGTTAGGACAGCAGACATTCTGCATAACAAATGTGGGACATTGAACAGGAGTACTCCTGATGAAAGCATAGGACCTATATATGACTATTTAAAAGTGCTGAAACATATCCACACAGCATTAGGGTACAGGGATAGTAATCCTGCCCTAAAAAGTACCCAAGCAAGATCTTTTTAAACATAACAGTGGGACCCAAAATAAAGGGAAACCAGGGTATGCACTAAGTATTTTTAACATTTGACAGTCCCCAATAGACTGAGAACGAAATCCAAAGTGCTCCCCGAGTTATGGTTCAACCCACTTCATTTTTAAGGGACCAGGGTGCGATGATGAAGAATGACACCAATAGGGTGTATGAGGGTCCATAAAAAATAAACATAATTATTAACCCTGGGCGTAGTTCGCGAAGTAGCGCTACACGTAGCTACGCAAAGTGCACTTCGCACTACGCGAGCTACACGTAGCACTTCGTGAACTGCGTAGTACCCTGTTCGCACTGTGCCAGATGCCGTTTTCAATGATTGCACAGTGCGGACAAGCATCCGGCACTGTGCAATCATTGAAAACGGCATCTTGCACAGTGCGAGCTGTAGTTTTCTGCCGCTCGAGTCAATTTTGACTCGAGCGGCAGCTTTCTCAACGCGAACTGGTAGTTTCTCATCGCGAGCGGTCGAGAGCATACGCGACCACTCGCAATGAGAAACCTAACCTTCCCGCGTTGAGAATCTCGCCAGGAGGTTTATTTTCCACGCTCGCGATCGCCAACTTGATGTTGCTGATCGCGAACAAGGAAAAAGTCTCGCCGGGATGTCATTTTGCTTGCTCGCAGTCGCCAACTTGACGTTGAGGACCGCGACCAAGCAAAAAATGACTGCTGCACTACGCAACGCTACGCTACGCGTGTTTGCACTGTGCTACGTGCAATTCACGTAGTGCGAAGTAGCGCGAACTTTGCAAACTACGCAAGCGTAGCGTAGTGCTTTGCCCAGGCTTAATAATTACTCTTCTCAGGAGCAGGAAAATACTCATGAGGTCATAAAAGAATGAGTACATTTTGGTTTTGTGGGGAGCTAATATTATAACAATATTCAAATGTATTCCAAATACATTATCAGAGAAAATTGACAAGAAACCTTATTCCAAAAATGTAATTCCATATCATCACAAATTATTTCCACAAAGATTTTTACAGTTGACTTATTCCTAACATACGATAGTTTCAGCCAACACATGTTTTGCAACCCTACATTCAGGTCAGCTCCAATCCTGAAAGTTTGGGGGTGATTAATCAAGCGGGGGCTGAGAAAAAAGGGGGTTCCAAAACACATTTTCCCTATGTTTATTTCCATTGGAAAATTTGCGACGAGCTACAGCCCGAACTGCTGAATGGAATTACCCCAAATTTGGCAGAAAGGTAGAACTTGGTTCAGAAAGCGATCTTTTTTTTAAATAGTGTAAATCCGTTCAGTAATTTTTTGATATCTGGGCGGAGCCTAAGTCCCATGCACGAGCTTCACTGTGATTGGCTGTCAACACTTCAAACCAGGAAGTGTTGGCAGCCATCTTGTGACTCGATGGAAGTGAGTCACCAGAAAACAGAGAAACAAAGGTATAATACAAGAGAAGGGGGCAGGGTAGAAACACCCTGACCCCCTAGGCTTGCTCAGGGGGTCCCAAAAGGACCCTCAGAGCCAAATAAAGCATAAAAATATATATATATATATATATATATATATATATATATATATATATATATATATCGGCGCAATTCACGCTGGGGTCGAGGGTTCCCGCATTTTATTTTAATGAGACCCCGGGGTGGGCTAGGTCCCGCAGGCATTTCTTAATAAATAATAGCATGGGCTCACTGGGGCTGCGGGGGCCTGCTGGGGTCCCCGCAGACCCGGGGCTTCACTCATGTTGGGAGGGGGGTTGCGTGGCCCCCCTCCTGGAGTCCTCCATGTGCTTATAACTTTGGCATCGTTTGACAAATCTTTACAAAATGTTCCCAAACGTTTCTCTTTTTTGATCAGCTCCTATCTTGAAACTTTAGGGGTATATTGAGGACGTACAAGGTTGGTTGTTGATTGAAAGCAAGTTTATTGCGAGATATTTGCACCCACGACTGGAGCCATCCAGCTGTGCAGACATATTACAGGGTGATTGGTCAAGGGGGTGCTGAGAAAAAAGGGGGGTCCGAAAAGGTGTTTTCTCAATGCATTTTCCATAGGAATCTTTAGACAAGGCTACAGGTCAAACTGCTGAACGGAATTAGGCCAAATTTGGCAGGGAGAAAGGTCTGGGTCCAGTAAGCGCGCTTTTGTTGAAATGGTGTAAATCGGTTCAGTAGTTTTTGAGCTATTGAAGGAAAAAAAGATATATATATATCTGGACGGTGCCTAACTCTCGATCACGAGCTTGCCTCTGATTGGCTGTTAACACTTCAAACAAGGAAGTGTTCTCTGATTGGCTGCTAACACTTCAAACCAGGTAGTGTTAGCAGCCATCTTGTGCCTCATATCGAGTGAAAACATAAAAGAAAGGTCCCGGGGGCAATTAAATATACTGGAGCTCTGTCTGTGCGAGATTCCCCTTTCACGCTGCATCTCCCTACATCAGCAGGTAACACACACTTTTCCCCCATCAACAGCATACCTCCAACAACATTCTTGGGCCCGCAAGTCTCCCTCTGTGAACCACTTGTCGGCTCACAGCTCTTCGGGTGCGAGTTCTCGGGCCCGCAGTTGTATCTGTGAAGCCAAGACTGGAAATATATCGCAGATCTCTCTCTGCGAGATACGCTCTTCATGGTCCCTCTCCCCACATCATTGTTCCGCAGCTATCCCTTTGGAAGCAGATGGCCCGCACCTTTCCCTATACCAGTCGACCAACAGGTGTTCCTCTGCGAGCTGGCCCGCAGCTCTCCCTCTGCGAACTGATGGGCCGCGGTTCTCCCTCTATGAGCCTGCCAGTCGGCTCGCAGCTCTTCATCTACGAGCCAGCCCGCCGGCTAGTAAGTCTCTGAGAACAGATTCAATGGAGGCAACGATCATGCAGGTCGGACACCCAACACTGCTCCGACATCCCCCAGCAGGAGCTCCTTGTCCGCCATCCCCCCTCACCCCCACAAACAAATGTGAAAGTCACGTTAGGGAATCTGGAACGTAAAAAATTAGGTAATGTTGTTTAATTATTGTTAAGAAGATGCGTGTGAGGTTGAACAAATAAGAATCTTAGTCATGTATGGATTTACATATAAAACACTTTATTAAAACAAAACAAAACAACAACAAATAAAACTATGTACAGCCATGTCGTGTCATCGCTGGACCATTTGTGAATCAAAGCCTGCAAGACAAAAAGAAAGATAAGATGGTGCGTCATGCGTCCAGCAAAGGAGAAAAAGAAAGAGAGAAAGAGTAAGAGAGAGGGAGAGAGAGAGAAACAAAGGAAGTGAGAGAGAGAGGAAGACAAAGAAAGAGAGAAAGAGTGAGAGAGAGAACGAGTGAGAGAGAGAAAGAGTGAGATACAAGGAAGAAGGAAACACAAGGAAGAAGGAAACAGTGTGAGTGAGAGGAAGAGAGAGAGAGAAAGAGTGAGAGAGAGGAAGAGAGACAGAAAGAGTGAGAGAGAAGAGGAGAGAAAGAGAGAGAGGGAGGAAGACAGAGAAAGAGTGAGAGAGAGAGGAAGACAGAGAAAGAGAGAAAGAGTGAGAGAGAGAAAGAGAGAAAGAGTAAGATACAAGGAAAAGAGAGAGAAACAGTGTGAGAGAGAGGAAGAGAGGGGACGAGTGAGAGAGAGGAAGAGAGAGAAAGAAAGAATGGGAGGGAAGAAGAGACAGAGAAAGAGAGAAAGTGTGTGAGAGAGAAAGGAAGAGATGGAGAGGGAGAGGGAGTGTTGACACTGGAAAAAATCTTCACAGCTCACCTTTGTGCCACCGGTGTGTCTCCAATCACGTGCCGGGACATAGTGCACCCTCAAGTTTAGTCATCTGAAAGACAGAATAGAATTAGTAATTGCAGAGTACATACAACTGCACATGCCCAATTCTCTGTTTCGCCAATGCCCACTCAGGCTGCTACAGCCCATCCACTCCCACTGCTTGGAGGTGTCTGTGCGCTCTTCTGCGCCCAGGCTGCTGCACACTATCCATTCCCACCGCCCAGAGGTGACTGCTCGCTGCTGCGGAAAAAAAGCCTCTCTGCTCACCTTCCGCCACCGGCCGGTGTGTAAGAGGGTCCACCATGTGCCGAAGCAACTTTCTTAGGCGTTGTCAGGATGGCCACGCATCATCGCAGGTTCTACATGCATTCAGCTGTGGTGGTGTTGGGGGGGACATTGATTCGTGAATCACAGCCTGTTAGATAGAAAGCAAGATAAGATTGTGTGTCATGCGTCAATCAAAGGAGAGAGAAAGAGAGAGAGAGACAAATAGAGAGAGAAACAGTGAGGAAGAGAGAGAGAGAAAGAGTGTGGGGAAGAGGAAGAGAGAGAGAAAGAGAGAAACAGTGTGAGAGAAAGAGAGAGATAAAGAGTGTGAAGTAGAGAAAGGAAGAGATGAAGAGAGACAGTGAGTGCCCATACTGTGGACAAAACCCTCACAGCTCACCTTTACGCCACTGCTGTGTCTCCAACCACATGCCAGGACCTGGTGGAGCCCTCAAGCTCCCACATTTGAAACATTGTATAGAATTAGTAATGGCGGCGTATATACGACTGCGCACGCCTAAATCGCTGACATAAAGTCCAGATGTAATTGAGGTATAATGATTAAGAAGATTTATTGATGAAGTTTTGGTCAGAATAACAGAATCACAGAGCCCCACCAGGAGCAGCTCCCTTGCTGCATAGCCCATTCTCCCAACTGACACTCATCCACCAGCCATCCCCAACATTCTATCATCTCATCACACATACCAACATTCCACTGTACATCCATACTGGCTGAACAGCAAGACAGATAAGCAAGAAAGATGAATTGCACTTAAACCAAGATACCAAGATACAACATCCGCATTTGTGCATCCAGGCTGCTGCACATCATCCATTCCCGCCGCCCAGAGGTGTCTGCCCGCCACTGCGTACCGAGGCCTCACTGCTCACCTTTTCATGGACAGGGCACCATGCATGCTCCGCAGGCCTACAGGACTCACATTTGGTGCTGAGTCTTGATTTTGCCATGGCAGAGGACATACCAGTGCACCCATCATCATCGCAGGTTGCACACCTGCTCAGCCCTTGCGGTGCCACTAACTCAGTGACCAGCGAGGCGACATCACATGGAGGTAGGCCTGCGCTGTCTGATGGCTCAGGCCTACACTGCGGTCCAGCAGGGCACACAAAACCTGAGCTGTCCAGGCTGCCGGGACAGGCCATCACCACAGGCTGCACACCCGCTCAGCAGTTACGGTACCGTACCTCAGTGGACAGAAAGTCACCATCCCGTGCCGGTGTGCCTGTGCCGGCCGCAGTGCATCTGGTGCGAGCAACTCTGAAATGGCGTCGAGCACGTGCGCCCGGTCTTTTTTATTGGGAGGGTCACGTGTTCTGTGATGCCTGTGCTGGATGGGTGTAGTGTGGGTGTATACTAGCTGTGAGGGAGTGGCTGTGGCGTACTGACAACTAGGGTGTGACCAGGAGATCACTGCAATGAAAATCTGGGCCATGTAGCATTGTTGTCCTTCCCTGTAAGTGTAAGTAGAGTGGGCTGGCCTGGCGTATGCCAGGCCTGTGTGAGGCTGTGAAGGATGACTCCGGAGCTATGGGTGTGGCTTCATCGTGAGCTGTATGAGGAATCAACTGATGCCATGCAGGTGTTCTTTTTGTAGTGCTGCCGTCACCTGGGTCGCAAGCGTCAATGTGTCACTCTGTGAGCCAAGTCGCACAACATGGCCAACATGGAAGGTACGGGGAATCACTGACCCTACATTCATCCATAGTTCCACACAATAAAGATGGTGGACATGACACATCTGGATGTGAATGTTTATTGTACATTCTGTGGAGTATTGCAGCTGTAGCAATTCAGGGCCATGCAAAGCCCAAATTTCAGTTTCTGGGACATGGAGGGCAGCCAATTAGAGACAAGCTCGCTGTCTGAGTTAGGCTGTGCCAACATATGTACCTATACAATCACTCCGCCAGTCCCCACGCACTTATAAATTCACTATACACTCTCCTTGCAGTACTCTAATCATCCAGTCTCTACGTACGTATTTGTACAGTGACCTAGACAAAGTTACATAACCAAAGATTTCTCCCACTGTCAAAGGTAAGATGGTTGCATATGCTGTTCAGAGCACAATGTAATGTGGTAGGGCCCAGGGGCAGCATGTTGCATACATAATGAACACACGGCCACAGATAGATAGTGCAACTGGGTACGGGCACGTGCGCTCGACTCCTTTTTATTACCAGGGTCCCATGTCCAGTGACGTCTGTGCTGGATGCGTGTGGGGTGTGTGTAAGCCAGCCCTCCGGGAATGGTTGGTGCTGGCAACAAGGACAACAGTAATCATTGGATCAGACACAGAGATTCAATCATAAAGGGTCAATGATTTGTGCTGCACTAAGGTAGGGGCACCAGATGTGAAATTATACACAAAAGGTTCTATCGTAAAGGGTCCAGGACTTGTGGTACCCTGAGGTAGGGGCACCAGATGTGAAATAATACACAAAATATTGTATCATAAAGGTTCCATGAGTTGTGCTGCATTGAGATAGGGGCATTAGAAGCATTCAGCGTGTGCGCAGCCAGCGATGATGCGTGGTCCAGGCGGGCCGCACTGGGAGCAATGTCTCTTGCTTACTGGACTGAATTATGAGCCCCGCAGTCCATAATGTAGATGGAAGGCAGTAGTCAGCACAGACATCGAGGAATGCTTTTTGTCACTTCCTCTTGACAAAATCCAAGCACATAGAGTACAATTCTGTCTGCAATTAATAAATCATGTCTCAATGTAAATTGTGAGCTCTGCTGACCGCAGTGTAGGTAACAAAAGATGAAATATGTATGGAATACATTGTCGAAATGTATAGGTTTCGGGGACGTTATAGTTAGTTGCCTACTAGACTCTGAAATTAAAGAATCAAGACTGAATTCGAACTGTAAGCTCTGCTGGCCACAGTGTAGACTGCCATTCAGTGTTCCTTTGGACTTGCAAGAATATTTTGGTCATTGTACTAAAGCTATAATTGATATCAGTTCTTGAAACAAGGATACTAAAAGGATATTGTGTAGGTTTCAGGGACGTTGTAGTTAGTTACCTACTGGACTCTGTAATTAATGGATGAAGACTCAATTTTAATTGTGAGCCATGCTGACTGCAGTGTAGGCCAGAGGCAGCGGTCAGCAAGGGCCCACAGACACGTAGCGTTGAGTTGAGCTGCATAGTTAGTGGCATCAGAAGCATTCAGCGTGAGCAGAGCCTGCGATGATGCATGGTCCTGGCGGGCTGCACTGGTAGCAATGTATTTTGTCTAATGAATTCTGCCTCAGTAAGGCCATGTGGCGGTGACTTGTGGTGCAGTGAGTTAGTAGCACCTGAAGCATTCAGCGTGTGCGCACCCTGCGATGATGCGTGGTCCGGGTGGGCCCCACTGGTAGCAATGTCTTTTGTCTAATGAATTCTGCCTCAGTAAGGCCACGTGGCGGTGACTTGTGGTGCACTGAGTTAGTGGCACCTAAAGCACTCAGCGTGAGCGTACCCTGCGATGACGCGTTGTCCGGGCGGGCTGCACTCGTAGCAATGTCTTGTGTCTAATGATTTCTGCCTTAATAAGGCCACGTGGCATTGACTTCTGGTGCACTGAGATAGTGGTACCTCTGGTGTTCAGCATGTACACAGCGTGCGATGATGCCTACTGGACTGCATCATCTGCAATTGCGACTCCATCTGAATTGTGAGCCCTGCTGTCTGCAGTGTAGATCGAATGCAGTAGTGTGTATAGACGTAACTCTGCGGAGCGGTGTGGTGCTGCTGTGCTGCTGTGTTCTCAGGGGGCCTGTGTTGAGGAGGCCCACAGTCATGGCGGGTGAACCACGCCCAGAGCCCCGGCCTATTTTTTCACACTTCTAAGCTGGAGTGGCATACGTTGGACCAGCCCACTGCACTTTCGCTTACAGGGGACGACGACACAGTTACATGACCGAGATCTTCCCCACTGCCTGGTCTTCAGATGTGATTCTGGGCTGAGCTCCATTTCACACTGTAGGTAGTTGTCCTACTTTACACCTATAAAAGGCTGATGTTACATTCCTACTACTAACGCGGTTTATCGCCTGTTTTATTATTATTATTAGCGTTAGTTGTTGCTCTCATTTGTGGCGATTTTTGTTTCCGGAAGCTATTGCTGGAAAACTGGTGATATCGGCTGTTTTCACTAGGTTGAGAATGGAATGAGAATTTAAAATCACTGAAAGCACCATAGGTTTAATGAACATTATAATTAGAAATTAGTATTTAAAAAACCTTTGAAATTAATTAAAAAAAACATAGGTTTCAGGGACGTTATAGTTACAAATTATCATTCTAAAAACCTTTGAAATTCACTGAAAAAAACACAGTTTTCGGGGACGTTATAGTTAGTTGCACATTTCACTCTTACATAATCATAGAAATTCAGCCGTTATAGATAGTTGAGCTAACTATAACTCACGCCCCCGCAATGCACTGCTGATGACGTCACATATTGCATCATTCATGACATTGTCAGTGACATCACTGATGACATCACTGATGACATCATCCAAGTGAAAATCTGATGCACATCCTCATACCTTAATAAAACCTTTGATACACCCACTCCAAAATACAGACTACCATTTTCGAAACAATAGAGACACCAATACCGGTTACTATGTACGCACGCACTGATTCCTAGGTCTACACACACATCCTCTCATTCGCCCATACTGTCACTCATACATGCAGTAACTCATCAATACAACACTATTATAGGCACTCATACACCTATACAAACACTCACACACTGCCACTCACACAGAGTTACTCACACATCTAGTCAGTCATGCAAAGAATCAATCACGCTTCTATTTACTCAGCTATACAGTTATTCACACAACCTCACTTATTCATAGTGATACTAACATATACTTACTCTCTTATACAATCACTGATACAAGTACACACTCATCCATACAGCACTCTCACAATCACTGACTCTTACGTATAGTCATATATATACTCCCACTCTCTCATTCACTGTGTTTTACATATGTAGTTAATTGGACATGTAGCACTGAGATATCCATTCACTCACCAACACACCCATACACACACTCACCCACCCATACAGCTGTTTCCACATGCAGTTTTGAACCCATACACCCAGTGAATAAAGAACTCACACATCTCTGCACAAAGTCACACAACTCCCACCCACCCACACTCACACTCAGGCACTCATACAAATACTCAGGCAACCAATCAATAACCCATATAGACCCTCATGTAGCTACTCATCAACCAATGCAGCAGCTTACACAGCAATAGACAGACTGATACAGACATTCACACAGTTTAGTCAATAACCCATGAATTCAGTAAGACACATTTAATCACTCACTTATACAGTCAGTCACGCACCTACTAAATCCTCTATCCACACACTTATACACCCACTCATTCTTCAATATACCTTGGCCAATATATTTATAAAACATATTTAAACTTTACCGAAATGTACAGTCACTGGATGATGTCATCAGTGATGTCATTTGAGATGTCATCAGTGATGTCATCAGTGATGTCACTGACCATGTCATGAATGATGTAATATGTGACATCATCAGCAGCGCATTGCGGGGGCGTGAGTTATAGTTAGCTCAACTAACTCTTACGGCCGAATTTCTATGGTCTTGTACGAGTGAAATGTGCACCTAACTATAACGACCCTGAAACGTATGGTTTTTTTCAGTGAAAAAAAAATATATATATATATTCACTGAAAAAACCATAGGTTTCGGGCATGTTATAGTTAGGAATTAGCTTTTAAAAACCTTAGAAATTCACTGAAAAAAACATAGGTTTCAGGGGCGTTCTAGTTAGCTGGACATTTCACTCGTACAAAACCATTGAAATTCCCCCATTATAGTTAGTTCAGCTAACTATAACTCGCGCGCCCGCAATGCCAGTCAGTCAAAAGTCTTTATTCGGTTTAAGAGCAAACCATAAAAGCATACTACAATAAATAGACTTAAAAATACAAATTTCATTTTAAATAATTACTACAGCTAAAAAACACATTGACACAAATTGATTAAGCAGGGCAACGTGTCCAATTTAAAACATTAAAAAAGGGTACAGTTCATTTCCTCAAGGAGCGAATTACCACAGATAAAAAATTTGCAATGTTAAAAGTTTCCCAGACATCATTTAACATCTGAAGGTATAGAAGAGCAGGTCTCACCTGAACAAAGCCTTTGTTTCTTAATATAGGGAATAAAAAGCGTTTCCTAATATCAATAAAGTGCTCACAAAAGAAGAAAAAAGGTGTCATATCCTGTAGGGAGAAATTATCACAGGAGCAAGGGCCAAGGTCCACAGCCCTTTTCCAACCTTTCTTATCTCCAAACAGGAAATGTAATTGATTTAATCTGAATCTAGTCAGAAGGAAACGGTGATTTGCATTTGTGACAAATCCTAAATATGGTTCCATGGATGGTGTTGTTTTACAGAGCTGGTGGGCCCTAACGGTGCCCTTAACCAGCTCATTCCCTTCCCTATCCATGGTAGATATGTGCATAAATGTTTCTTTACACCATTTAATGTCACCTTTTACCAGGGTCTCTGGGGACTGATATAATTCAGGTCTACCTAGCTTAATAGCCAGGTTCTGAATATATTTCAGCCAGGGTATACGCGACCCATAATCTAGCAATGTACAGTCTTTCAAAATTATATGATTCAGCTGTAGATCCGGGTTAAGCCAAATGCTAATCCATTTCAATAATGGGGCCAGAGCAATACTATCTTCTAGAAAACCAATTCCAAGTTCCTGATGGACATTATAGTTAGCAGTTGAGATCGGGACTGAAAGGAGGTTTTTTAAGAATCTATCTTCAACAATCTGAATGCTTTTGGCATTTTTAATGCCCCATATCTCAGCTCCATACAATGCCAAGGAGAGACACTTGGCTTTATAAACCTGAATAAGGGCCCTCATTGGTCTGGCACCTAGCTTTCTGGCAAAACCCAGAACACCCACAGTTGCTCTTGAGAAAACAATCTTTTTTGCTATTATTTGGGTTACCCAAGAACCTTGGTCGTCAAAAAGAACGCCCAAATAAGGAAATGATGATACCCTGGATAATTGATGACCCCCACATGTAAAGGTTTTAGATTTAGCGGATTTAGGGCCGATGACCATGACATGCGATTTAGCAAAATTGACAGATAAATCCAAGGCCGTCATAAAACCAGCAAATGAATCAAGCAGTAACTGAAGGCCCACTCCCGTTCTTGCGACTAGGGCGGCGTCATCAGCATATAAAAGTGCAGGGATTAGACATTTCCCTGCACGAGGGATATCATTACAGGAGGCGATTAGGGTATTGTCTAATTCATTTATGTACAGTGTAAAAAGAAGAGGTGCCAAGATGCACCCTTGTCTAACCCCATTTGATATGGGTATATCTTTTGTACAATTACCCCTTTGGTCATAGCGAACTGTTGCTGATAACTCTCTATGTAGATCCGCTAGGAAGTAGACGATGTCTTTGTCTACTCCATGGGATAAGAGCAGGGACCATAGTTTTGACCTATTTACACGGTCAAAGGCCGATGACAAATCCATGAAGGCTACCAATAAGGTTCCCCTCTTGGCCACCGTGTATATGCCAATTAATAGTTGTAAATTTAGACATTGATCTATGGTACCCATCCCTTTTCTGAATCCGTACTGGACCTTAGAGAGTGTTCCTGTTTCCTCTAGCCAACCGTTCAGTTGGGCAAGGACAACCCTCCCCAGTACTTTCACGGAAGAATCTATAAGGGAGATTGGACGGTAACAGCTCGGATCACCTCTATCACCTTTTTTAAAAATGGGGATGATGACAGATTTCGCCCACGTCGACGGTAGGCCCAGTTGACATGCGTTAATGAAGACATTAAATAAAATTTTGGACCAGGTTTTTATGTCTGATTTAAAAAGATCTGCCGGGACTCCATCAGGTCCCGGCGCCTTGTTACTTGTCATTTGCATGATGGCGTTCGTGACCTCTAGTTCTGTGAAAGACAGGGTATAACTCTCCAAGTTAAGTGAGGACGTCACCCTCGGGCCATCTCCATCATACACCTGTTTAAAATGACTAAACCACTTATCTTCTTGGATACCGCAGTCAAGCTCATTATTACTTTTGCCATTAAAAAAAGGCTTGTTTACGATAGACCAAAATTTGGCACTATTTTTGATAACATCGATGGATAGGAGTTCATTCCATGCTTCTTCCCTAATTTCATTTTTGCGCTTATTCTGAGCCGTTTTATAGGCTTTCCTGCATATAGCGATTTCTGCTCTATCTGGTGGGACCGCTTTCAGAGCTCTCATTAGCTTCCGTTGGGCTGATGAGCAGCTGTGATCAAACCATTTCTCCCCATTCGTGGGTTTGGCCTTACATACTTTTTTAAGATCACTATTTACCTGAGAGCAAATTTTACCATAAGCTGTCAGGACTGCTTCACCAAAGATCCCATCTTGCAGACACATATGTATTTCATCCCCAACCGTTCCCCACAAATTCTCATTAAAATCCTTTGGTACCACCTGACACCATTTCAGGCGGCGTGTTTGGTCAGTTGGCCTTATGTCCAGATTTCTGACAGTGGGATTATCAGATTCTCTTTTCCTAAGATCATCAGTCAGGATTATCTGGACAGAATTGTGGTCACTATGAATAGACCAATTTACCTTATATTGACTTACATTATCTACTAAGTTAGTGCTGACAAAAATGTAATCAATAGTGGAGCCTAAGCCATTTCCTTTGTAGGTTGGGATATCATTAATATGATTAACGGGATGAACCAAGGCATTCCCAGCAAGAAGCTCATCGAGAAACATGCCCTGTGGTGTGTGATCGAAATGTGTATTTCCTTGATTTGGTGGACCTAAGCTGTCCCATACAAAACAATTGTTAAAACAACAATGAACATTAAAATCACCAAGCACTATAACCGAATAAGGGTTCTTGTTAATTTCATTATACATTTGCACTGCTGATGACGTCACATATTACATCACTCATGACATGGTCAGTGACATCACTCATGACATCACTCATGACATCTCAAATGACATCACTGATGACATCATCCAGTAAATGTGTGTTTTTCTGAAAATTACATATGTTTTATATATGTATATCTCAAGGTCGATGGAAGAATAAATGGGTATATAAGTGTCTAAATGGATGATTTGTTTTTGAAAAATTGATTGTACAACTGACTGATTAAGTGTATCTTAGTGAATACATGGCTTAGTGAGTAATTTTTAAATATGTAAATATCTGTATCAGTCTCTCACTTTGTGTATAAGTGGCTACATGGGTTGGTGAGTAGCTACATGAGTGTCTATGTAGGTTATTAGTTGGTTTTTTGAGTACCAGTATGAGTGTCTGAGTGTCTGTATGGTTTGGTGGGGGGTATTACGTAGTGCATAGGTGCATGAATAAGTGACTCACTGTTTGTATGTGATGAAGACAGCATGTGTGCAGGACTGTATGGGTGGATGAGTGTGTGCATGGGTGTGTTAGTGAGTGAATGACTGTCTCAATAGTGTCTTTATGAGTAACTACATATGTTTTAAAGTAGTATAGGTGACTATTGGTGTATATAAGTGAGAATATTTGAGAGTGAGAGATTGAAAGAGTTCCTGTATGAATAAGTATGTGTTTCTATAAGTGATTGTTTAAAAGACTAAGTATGTGTAAGTTTCTGTAGAAGTAAGTGTGGTGGTGTGTGTGTATAACTGTATATGCAAGTAAATGGATGTTTGATTCTTTATAAGCATGAGTGACTATGTGTGTGAGTAACTCTATGGATGAGTGGCATTGTGTAACAGGATGTATAGGTGCATGAGTACATATGATGAGTGAGTACATGTATGAGTGACTGTATAGGTCTATTGGTGAATGAGTAGATGTGTATGTTGATCTCAGAATTACTGAAAAGGTTGTTGTAACTGGTATTGGTATGTCCATTGTTTTGAAAATTTTATTTTCTATTTTTGAATGTGTGTATCAAAGGTTATTTTAGGGGGAGAGGAGGTCTGCCACTCTATCACAAGGATGATGTCATCAGTGATGTCATCAGTGATGTCATTTGAGATGTCATGAGTGATGTCATGAGTGATGTCACTGACCATGTCATGAGTGATGTAATATGTGACGTCATCAGCAGTGCATTGCGGGCGCACGAGTTATAGTTAGCTGAACTAACTATAACGGGGGAATTTCAATGGTTTTGTACGAGTGAAAAGTCCAGCTAACTATAACGTCCCTGAAACCTATGTTTTTTTCAGTGAATTTCTAAGTTTTTTAAATGCTAATTCCTAACTATAACATGCCTGAAACCTATAGTTTTTTCAGTGAATTTCAAAGGTTTTTTAAATGCTAATTTCTAACTATACCTACAGAGATAGGACATGTGAAAAAAATGAAAAAAACGCACAGAAAGAAAAATAAAAAAATGCAGAAAGAAGCAACAGAAGTCCTCAAAGACGAAGAAAAGTGCAGGAAGAAGGATAACGTGCAGAAAGAACATACAGAAGAGCAGAAAGAAGCCTTGTTGCAAAATCATCCTGTACCCTCAACTTTTTCAGACGGATACTGGTGGTAACTGAGTCTGACTAACCAGTCCTAGAGCCAGTGCTATGTTAAAAGACACTCAGAATACAGTGAAAACACCTACATACACTAGGGAACACTATGCGTTGGCGTCCCCCTGTGATTAGCATGATCTCCTCTGTAAGCCCCTAGTATGTAACAGGGCAGGGGATTAAAACTACCTCTTAAAACGTGCCACAGGGCGTGTTTGCACACGTCACCTCAGGCCCCGTCCCCTCCCTTCCCCACTGTGTAAACACGCCCTGTGGCCGTTTTAAGTTGGGAGATTAAGTCCCCTTGAATCCTGAGGGTCCCTAGGGTCCAACTAGACTACTAGGTACCTCCAGTAAGCGCCACAGAGCTGCGTTGCAGAGAGATGTAAAAAGGGGCACGGCCTAGACCACCTCTCTGCAACGCAGCGCAGTGGCACTTACTGGAAGCACCTGGTAGGCTAGTTGGCCCCCAGGGTCCCTCAGGATTGAAGGGGAATTATTTCCCCTACTTAAAATGTGCCACAGGGCTTGTTTGCACATGTTAACTCAGGCCCCGTCCCCTCCCTTCACCACTGTGTAAACACGCCCTGTGGCTGTTTTTAGTTGGGAGATTAAGTTCATTTGAATCCTGAGGGTCCCTAGGGTCCAACTAGCCCACTAGGTACCTCCAGTAAGCGCCACAGAGCTGCGTTGCAGAGAGGTGTAAAAAGTGGCACGGACTGGACCACCTCTCTGCAACGCAGCTCAGTGGCGCTTACTGGAAGCACCTGGTGGGCTACTTAGCCCTCAGGGGCCCTCAGGATTGAAGGGGAATTATTTCCCCAACTTAAAACACGCCATAGGGTGTGTTTGCACACGTCACCTCAGGCCCCGTCCCCTCCCTTCCCCACTGTGTAAACACGCCCTGTGGCCCTTTTTTAAGTTGGGAGATTAAGTCCCCTTGAATCCTGAGGGTCCCTAGGGGCAAAATAGCCCACTAGGTACGTCCAGTAAGCGCCATTGCAGAGAGGTGTAAAAATGGGCCCGGCCTGCACCACCTCTCTGCAACGCAGAGCAGTGGAGCTTACTGGAAGCACCTGGTGGGCTAGTTGGCCCCCAGGGTCCCTCAGGATTGAAAGGGAATTATTTCCCCAACTTAAATCGCGCCACAGGGTTTGTTTGCACACGTCACCTCAGGCCCCGTCCCCTCCCTTCACCACTGTGTAAACGCGCCCTGTGGCCTTTCTAAGTTGAGAGATTAAGTCCCCTTGAATCCTAAGGGTCCCTAGGGTCAAACTAGCCCACTAGGTACCTCCAGTAAACGCCATAGAGCTGCGTTGCATAGAGGTGTAAAAAGGGGCGTGGCCTCAGAACACCTGTCTGCAACGCAGCTCCCTGGCACATATTGGAGATACCTGTTGGGCTAGTTGGCCCTCAGGGACCCTCAGTATTGAAGGGGAATTAGTTCCCCAACTTACAACTGGCCAGGGGGCGCGTTTGCAGAGTGCTGCAAGGAGGGGGCATGACCTCCAGCCAGATGCCGGTCTTTTATTTATTTTATTTTTTTAAGAAGGAGGGCTGTGGGGCCCCCTTTCATTTTCCAATTTATTGGCCCTTGGGACCCCATCCCCAGGGCCTGCACCCTAATTTTTTTTGTTGAAAAAAATTACTTTGGCCCTCCCAAGGCCTTAATCGGCCCCGGGGACCCCAACCCCCGGGTCATGGCCTTTTTAAAAAAAAAATCTTTAGGAGGGGGGCTGCATTGCCCCCCTCCTCATGCCACTTATAGCCCCGGGGACCCACTATGTTCTATATAACACTGCGTCCACCTACCCTTTTCACGGGCATTACATTTTGCGATGTGGGGTGGAGGGTCAGGGTGTGTTTCTGTCAAGTGAGCCTGGAGTCACAGTCACAAACGTCCTCTTCTTCCTGAATAAAAGTGAGATTATGCTGCATACTTGTTCATATTTTAAGTAGTTCGCACAGACACACATTTGAAAAACAATAACGTTCCTAATACCCACCTTCTCTGAACAGTTAGCTTGCTGCCCCACCAACCTCCTCCCTATCCTCTGTTGTCTGAATCCATGGACTAGCCTCCTCCCTCCTGCCATGCATGTTTTGATGTGCTGCCACTGCCCTCCATTTAGCATGATGTACCAGTCCACTCCTCCTGCCCTCCATTGCCCAATTATATGGCCCATCATTGACCTCCTGCTTAGCCTCAGTGCTTAGCTTGCTGCCCCTATTCTCCTTCCCCCTGCCCTCCGATGTCTTTGTGTATGCCCCTGCTCCATCCTTTTTGCCCACCATGTTCCATGGACCTGCCACTCCTATCTACTCTGAGTGTTCTGTGGAGCTGCCATTCCCCTCCCACCTGCCTAGCATTGTCAGATGACTGTAACCTGTCCCTGCCACCTCCACCCTGCCTGTCCACATGCCATGCCCCTATCCCCTTCCTCCTGTCCTCCATGGTCCATTTTACTGCCACACCCTTCTGCCCTCCCTGGTCTGTTGTGCTGCAACTGCTCCTCCTGCCTGCCCCGCGCGGTCTGTTGTGAGGCCCCTTCCCCTGAACTCTCTTGTCTGTTCCCAGGTCCTTCTATCCTCCATGGTCCTTTGTGCATGCCCCTGCACCCTCCTTCTTGCCCATCATAGCCATTGTGCTGCCACTAACCCTCCCGCTTGCCGTGCATGGTCTTCTGTGCTGCCATGGCCCCTCCCACTTTCCCTGTGTGGTCAGCTAGCTGCCCCTGACCCCCTCCCACCTTCCCTCCATGGTCTGTATGTATGCCATCATAGTCTCACTGTTGCTCTCCATAGTGTGTCTTGTTTCTAGTGCCCATCCTGCCTGACCTCCATGGTCATCTTGCTGCTCCTGCCCTGCCCCCTTGCCCCCAGCCCTCTGTTTCCATGTGCAGACCCCTATTCCCTCCCTCCTGGCTTGTCTGTTCCATTGTAATGCCCCTGATCCGTACCTCCTGCCCTTACGGTCTGTTATGCTGCAGCTTTCTCTCCTGTCTGTCCATTATGGTCAGCTAGCTACCATCGCCTCTTTCCCCTCTGTTCTCTGTTGTCCATGTGCATGGTCCTGTCCCCTCCCTATTGCTTTCTATGGATTGTTGTGCTGCACTCCCATCCTGCATGCCCTGTGTGGTGTATTGTGCTGCTGCAAACCCTGATGCCTGCCCTGTAGGGTCAGTTTGGTGCACCTCTCCATGTCCCTCCTGTCCTCTGTTAACCGAGTCCATGTCCCTACCCCAATTCCTCCTGCCTACCGTGATCCAATGTACCATACTTGCGAACATTTTGAACTTGGTAAGAGGGAGATTTTGAAAAAAAACTGGTGTATTGATTTTACCCTTTGAATTACATTGAAAAAGAGGAGATTGTAGACAGGAGATAGATCAAATAAAGCCCATTTGAGCTCAAAAACATTGGACGTTTCCTGGCTGAAACGGGTCTGTTGGCATGTATGGTTGTACTACCGCTGCCTCTTCCTTCTGCCCACAATGGTCTATTATATTGCCACAGCCTCTCTTGCCAGTCCTGTATTGTTGGTTTGTTGCCCCTGCCCCCCTTTCCACTGCCCTCCATAGTCTGTTGTGCTGCCCCTGCCCTTCCTGCCTGCCCAGTGTGGTCAAATTGTTGCCTCTGCACTCTCCTACCTGCCTTCAATTTTCAGAGTCCTTGCCCCTGGCCTCTGCCTCTCAACAGTATCCCAATGAACAACTAGATTGTTATAATTCTATGGGGCAGATCTATATTGGAGATGCGCCACTTTTACGCCGCCGTTGCGTCACTTTTGTGACGCAGCGGCGGTGTAAACCCTGCGCCACGTTGCGCCATATTTACATCGTGACGCATCTATGGAGATGTGTCACGATGTAAAGCCCTGCGCCACTTAAAACCTGCGTCAGGTTTCACGTGGGCGTGTCGACAAAGGGGGGGGGGCGTTCCGTCGCAGGAACGCCCCTGAAAAGTGACTCAGTCAAATCTATAAGATTTGACTGAGTCACTTTCCCAACGCTGATGCGCCAAAACCCTGCGCCTGCTTGAAGCAGGTGTAAGGCTTGACGCACCATGTTAGGGATAGGGTAGGTTGGAACAGTGCTGGAGTTGCGTCGCGCTTGTGACGCAACTGAAGCACTGCGCCAACCTTACGCCATCGAATGCGTCACGCATCTGTTTATTCCTGCACCATGATACGCCGCATTGTAAATGCGGCGCATCATGTGTGGCGCAAGGGTAAACTTGCGTGACGCATCATTCCTGGCGCATCCTTGCTGATTTGCAGGGATGCGCCAGGAAACATAAATCTGCCCCTATATTTATTGCAAAAGTGTGGAACGCCTGACGTCATCTTGATGTAATCAAAACTGTAATACCTAGAGCATTTCCTTTAGAAATTACATATATGAGAGGGTCTTATTTGCATCAAAATTATGGTTAGTGCTCTAAAAAACTAAAATGTGGACATATTTACTGAGTTTTCAAATAGCGACAAAGAACTTTTAAATTATTTGTAATCTTTATGTTTTTTTATCCAGTTGACCACTTGATTAAATGTTGCACCTAGGGAAGAGGATGTGGTGTTACTTCCAGAGCTGCAGACTTTGCAACTGGGGAACCAGGTTGGAGTTTCTGCTTCATCTCAACATTCTGTGATTCTGGTCAAATCACTTAATCTCCCCATGTCTACAACCAAAATGAATTTGATCTTGTGTGATCTAACCAATGCGCATGTAAAGCACTCCAATACCTGACAAGTCTGCACTATATAAAACTGCAAATACACAAAAAATAAGTGTTTTGCACACTTCTGTCACTGGGCTACATGTGGGCTACATCTGGGTGATATTTGTGCTGCATTTGGGCTCTTTTGTCTCTGGTGGCCATCTTGGGAGATTTATTTGTTATGAAGTTTCCTAATTTCCTCATTTACTGCAGTCTCCTCAGTAGGAAATGATTCCATCAAGACGGTGTTCAGATATGTCACACATTTGCCATAAATTCTGAATGTTAGCACTCTATTTGCTCATTAGATCACTGAAGTAAAGCTACTGCTCACCAAGTCTGCTGCTGGTGTTAAAAGTGCATGTTTCAGTCTGCATGTCAGAATTTTTTTATGAAATAGAAGAGGATTTAAGAAGTCAAAAGGTGCCCTAATGTTTCTTTCTGCAGCACTAATCATAATTTATATGGCAAAATTAACCCCCTCATTTTGTTCCTTTGTAAATTAAATGATTTAAGTGTTACCACTTTATTCCACTCAAGATGGCTTCAGGTGTGCCATCATTTTGTCATAAATAAGACTGTTAGCACTCTAGTTGATCGTTAGAACACTCTGGGACATTCTGTCATTGGGCTATACTTGGGCTACATCTGGGTGATATTTGGGCTACATTTGGGCTCTTTTGTCTCTGGTGACCATCTTGGAAGATTTATTTGTTTTGAAGTTTCCTAATTTCCTCATTTACTGCAATCTCCTCAGTAGGAAATACTTTCAGTTTCTTACTTTGGTTCCATCAGGAAGGCATTCAGATGTGTCACACATTTGCCATAAATTCTGAATGTTAGCACTCTAGTTGCTCATTAGATCACTGTAGTAAAGCTACTGCTCACCAGGGAAGTCTGCTGCTTGTATTCAAAGTGCATGTTTCAGTCTGCATGTGAGAATTATTTTATGAAATTGAAGAGGATTTGAGAAGTCAAAATGTGCCCTAATTTTTCTTTCTGCAGCACTAATCATAATTTCTATGGCAAAATGAACCCCCTCATTGTGTTCCTTTGTAAATTAAATGTTTTAAGTGTTACCACTTTATTCCAATCAAGATGGCTTCAGGTGTGCCATACTTTTGTCATAAGTAAGACTGTTAGCGCTCTAGTTGTTCGTTAGAACACTCTGGGACATACTGTCATTGGGCTATACTTGGGCTACATCTGGGTGATATTTGGGCTACATTTGGGCTATTTTGTCTCTTGTGGCCATTTTGGGAGACTTATTTGTTATGAAGTTTCCTAATTTCCTCATTTACTACAGTCTCGTAACTAGGAAATACTTTCAGTTTTTTACTTTGATTCCATCAAGAAGGCATTCAGATGTGTCACACATTTGCCATAAATTCAGAATGTTAGCACTCTAGTTGCTTATTAGATCACTGTAGTAAAGCTACTGCTCACCAGGGAAGTCTGCTGCTGGTATTGAAAGTGCATGTTTCAGTCTGCATGTTCGAATTTTTTAATGAAATAGAAGAGGATTTGAGAAGTCACTCAAAATGTGCCCTAGTTTTTCTTTCTGCAGCACTAATCATACTTTCAAGGGCAAAATGAACCCCCTTTTTTTGTTCCTTTTTAAATTAAATGTTTTAAGAGTTACCACTTTATTCCAATCAAGATGGCTTCAGGTGTGCAATACGTTTGTCATAAGTAGGACTGTTAGCGCTCTAGTTGTTCTTTAGAACACTCTGGGAAGCTGCAGTAGAACACAAAGGAATCAACTGACATTCTCTGCCATTGTTGGATGTACATGTTTTATTGAGAATGTCAGACTTCATTCTCACATGACTGAGAAAGATAATGTGAGTTTACAGAAAATATGCTCTCAGTTTAGCTTATAGATCACCTTCCAAACCTCTGTGGGAAAAGCATGAGAAAATAGTTTTCTCTCAAACATGATTCATGATATCACAGCAGAAGGCTTTTTCACATGGTAAAATCACCTTAGAACACACCACAATTCCTAAAATGAGTATGGTACCATCAACAAATGATTTATAATGTAACTAAAGTCGTAAAACCTTCTATTAACTGCAATGCTTTTTAATGAGGTGCTATCATGTATATTAGTCCCAAGATGGCTGCCAACACTTCTTGGATGAAGTACTGACAGCCAATCAGATCTCACGATGAGATGTGTGGTTAGGCTCTGCCCAGATATATCTATCCTTTTAACTCTAATTTTCTCAGGAACTACTGAACGGATTTACACCATTTAAGCAAAAGGCACGAGTCTGAACTGAGGACTACCTCTTTGCCAAATTTGGTGTAATTCCGTTCCGCAGTTCGGGCTGTAGCTGCGTCAGCAGGTCCTATGGGAAAATGCATGGGGAAAACGCGTTTTGGGACCCCCCTTTCTTCTCGGCCCCCGCTTGACGAATCACCGTGAAATTTTCAGGATAGGAGCGGACCGGAGCTGGCCAAAAGTTTGGAAAATTTCGCGAAGATTTGTCAGTCGGCGCCAACGTTATTCCAAATAGAATGTTGTGGATTTCCTATGGAAAATAGGTCCTAACTATAACTACCTACTGGCGACTGCCAGTAGGTAATATATATATATTATTCATATTCAGCAAAATAAAACATATAGATAAACTTTTCAAGGAAAACAAGGGTCATCCATCTTGTCAAATCATCTTTTTGTTCCATGTTTGTGTACACGTCAAACTTTTCACAAACGCACTTGTAACACAATACTTCCCGACTGTTTACTTATTTGTACCATAAGCAAAAATATGTTACAATATTTATCTTCAGTGCCTGACACTAGTCCCCAGTGCACTCACCAAATTATATTGAGCAGATGTATATCTTGTCTGTTGAAATGCTAGTATCATTCTTCTTTAGACATATTTTTACACTTTTGTGCTATTTCCAAATATTTCCGAAGAATTTCTTTTCTAAATGAAATAGAAACAATGAAAAAGTCAAACAAGTAAAAAGATATAAAACTGAAAATCACTTTCAAACCCTGTATACCTATTTTGTCATGTGTATGCTCCAATAGAAAAAGTTCAGCCTGAACTGCCAAGTCAGATCCTATCTGGACTGGAACACAAATAACCCAAGACCAGTTTAGTCCTAGTTGGGGCTCTTAAGTCAGGTGTAGCCTGTTGCCAGTAGGCACAGGACCCACATTGAGACAAGCCCCCACTGGGAGGAAAAAAGCACCAGGAGCCAAGCAGAGAATAGGTCTGGTGCAGAGAGCCATACAATGCAGCTACCCTCAAAATGTACCCCTTTAAAGGCCAGGAGGCCTAAAGAAAATGCTCCTGGTGGATACGGATGGCCACCAGAACCAAAATGAGAGCAAACTTGTTGAAAATGGCCTGACAGGGCCTGAAAATGGGCCAGGAATGTCTGCCCCACAAGAAGAAAAATTCAAAGTATGAAGAACATAGCACTAGGCAGAGTTTACTACAATTACCCACAGCGTAGACCACTGCCTCAGCACCTTGGCACATTATTTCCCATGGGGTGGGGGTATTCATAGGTCACCCACCCTGGCTTTAGGATGCACTCAGGAGCCTGCTTGGGCTCTAGTGTAATGATAGTGAGTCCCAGGGTCTACACCCTGCAGGACCACAAGGAACTGGAGGGTGTGTTGCTTGCCTCCCATCCCAATGTTGGGATGATGGGCCACACCAGCCTCCTCCTGCCCCATCCATGTCCTCATGGGAAGAGGACTAGACTGCTCCAGCTCGCGGCTAGGGTAGAAGAGAAACTGCTCACGTTGGGTGGGAGCAGAATACAGAAGATGCCAGCTTCTGCTCAGTGTAGAGAGTCAACTGGGTTTACAGAGGGCTTGGGGGTCTCCTGCAGCCTCCAACTGTCTCCCTCTAACCTTGAGGGTGTCCCAGGTGGGACAGGAACACCCCTTTAATAGTACGTTTCTCACACTGTTAACCAAAAGGGCAAAGCTGCTCATTCAATTTTCAAGATTTGGGCCTGGAGCACCCCCCAATGTCCCACACGGAGTTGAAAATTAACCTCTTTTCTTTGTGGTGCTCAAAAGAGGGACAGGGGCACTGCCAGCATGTTTTTCAAGTGTTATAGGGGCTGCATGAAATGCAGCCACCCGCTGATGTTTTTTTATTGAAATACAACTTTAAGCCGTCAGTGGCAGAGAAGTATGACCACAGGAGAGGTTTTCTTTCTGTCAAGCTCCCACAGAGCTGGAGATATTTGTTGTTAGGCTCTGGAATGGGGGGGGGGCCTTGAGGATAGTCATGTGACTGCAGTGGTAGTCTAAACAATATTAAAGAAAGACACTAACACGTGCTTTGATTTGAAAATGCTTTACTGACATCATTGATATTTATAATGAAATGATTACCATGATATCAAATGCTATTGATTATTTATGTGCTTGTTGCTTTTAAAGGTGGTGGGATATTGAGATATGTGACTACTTTTACTAATGTTGTAACACCCTGACAAAGCCAGTAGCCGTGCTTTATTTATAATGACATCCCTTATATTGTGATGTTGCATCTGGCATAGATAAGTGTAACTTTACCGTTCAGGACCCACCAAGTGTGTATTGTGATATGAGGGCATCTCCGTCGAAATTTCCATCTAGCTGATGCATATGTGTAATTAACAAATAGTGTTTAGTAGGGTGTGTGTGGGTGTGTGTACTAAAAGTAGTTTCCTTTTTGAAAGAAAAAGCATTGGCTCAACAAAGATTCATTGAGTGTTGTTGTTGAGTACCAGCAAGCTGGGTTTCCCAGCCCACACCACATACCCTTAGAAGGTTTTGGACTTCAGAAGGTCTAGGGCTGTTCTGCTTAGCTGTCTTGGGAGACTCAAGTCTTACAATGGGGTGCTTGGTTTCCAGCAAAAAGACAATTGCAGACTTACTTCTTGTGAATAACTCACAGCCTTTGCAACTAATAACCCAATTTCCTACAGCATCCTTACTGGAAAAAGTGACAACTGGATGGTGCCTCTATACCTTTCCACAAGCAATGATAAGGGAGTTAGCAGTCAGACAAAAAGTCATAGAATCTCTCATTTGTAAGTGATATTGCAGAGTTCAGCCCTAAACCATGCAATCAGTATATATGTCATCATACACACACACACATAAACACGCGCACACACACACATACACACAAACACACACTCTCTCTCTCTCACACACACCACATATATTGGTATTTTAAAGCAAATTGATACCTACATATGCTCTTTTTTACAAATCAAGTTTGAATTATCACAATATTTATAAGCTCAGTGAACAAAATGGATAAGAAGGTAAAGACTGTTACACCCCAACCATATTTCATTATTCATTCCTAACAGTTAGATTAACCCTCAGCTATGTTGTGTTTTTGCAATTTACAGATTTGCTGTCTTAGAAAACTTTATACCCAGAGACCCATCTTTCAGCATTCCCCTAGAAGCCATTTTCCTTGCCTCATCCTAATCAGCAAAATCTTTTACACATTTGTTTATATGGCAGTCTATAGAGTGATGAGGGGTTTGCTCATGCTCGGCTCCTGAATTTGTTACAAAGGACAGTAAACCATGCAACTGTTCAGGTTGTAGGAAGCACACAGAAACTACCCAACCAAGTGAGGTTCCTAACACTTGCAGCACAGATCCTCAGCTAATATACAGAACAGAAAAAACTTTTCTCTGGCTGATTAATGCCTGCAACTAAGAAAATCTCACCTATTAAGACATGATCTGAAACCGGTAAGCTATTGGACCCACATTCTTACCATTTATTTTTTCTTTATTCAATTTTTTCATAGTTTGCATTTAGCCTCTTCTATATCTGTAGACAGAGCCCTCAGTGCTTCAAACTACTTTGATGCAATCTGTAGTTATATGTGAGGTGCTTTGCTACCCATGTGTTGAGGTTCATGGTATATAAATCTTATTATATTGATATTATGATAAGAATATTTGTGCACAAAGAATTTGTAAGTTGACAAAAAGCTAAGGGGGGCCTCATAGAAATGAACCAGGTCAGTAATGACCAGCCTTGTCTTCTGCACAATTGATTTATGACATGCTCAAATGTACTCAATGTACAGGCAATGACCAGACAAATACAATGTCAACATAGATTAAGGCCTGTGTTGTGTACAGCATTATTTCAACATAATAAAAGCCAGGCCACACGTCACTAAACCCTGTGTAAATGCCCATGATCTCATCTATGTCTCTGCATTTACGAATTTGAAAAATTGCCATACTTGTAAACATTCTGTAATAATCCATGCAATTTAGAAGAGTTAAATACAGCTATATCGGATTCTGCGAACCAGGCTGTAGAAAATATTCTTGAATATTGGTATCTTTGTTTAACCAAGTATAATGTAGTTTTCTAAAGAATGCTTGTATATTCAGCCAAAAAGGAGACCTATAATGGAGGATGATGCATGCCTATGAAGTGGAAATCCAAAGGAGAGGCTGATGTAGTATTGCTAAGGATAATGTTCCAAAAGATTGGAATTCAGAAGAAGAATCCAAGTATATGGGATCCCCAAGTTAAATCAGGCACCTCCAGACATCATAGCCAAAGAGGTGAAGAGAGGATATTGGAGCAAAACCCTAATTACAATCTCTATACTGATTAATTATCCAGGGGAATGTAGTTCAATGAACCAATCAGGGAGGTAGAATCAACATACACATACCAACATTCAGGTTTGTTGGATGTTAATACATGCATTATGGAGATGAGCAAAGACTCCATACAGCAGGTAAACTCTTTATGCAAAGAGGTCATGTTAAAGAATTTGATACAAAAGCTGTAAGGCATGATTGTGACAGTATCCACAAATCTGACCGTATCCTCTTAACTCGATGTACAGCAAGGTGGAGAGAATCGGTCACGCAATCTTACAGGTTTCAAACTCCACTAAAACACTCAATGGTCTCAAATTATCTATCCCTCCATCTCCCTTATTTGATGCAGGAGTGGCAATATCAATCTTCAAGAATGGATCATACCGGTACAATCATCGGTCCCAAATCTTCAAACCTTTGATTAGTGGTCCCACATTTTAAGAGCACACACTCGCACTCTCCAAGACTCACTGATTAAACAGAAACTTCACAGGATCTTCAACACACAAGACCAATGCCCAAATCAAATGACATGAACTGCTCCACTTTCCAAAACTCACTGATTATACAGCAGCTGTACTCAATTAGCAATACAAAAGATCATGACCCAAACCCAACTGACATGAACCGTCCCAACTACTTCATCCCTGTGACATATGACAGATCCTCAATGTCAGGAACTGTTCAGAATCCCCTTCAAACCCAAGGCTCAAAGTCCAGCCATTACCTACCTGCCACACTCCCACACACAAGTACACCGACCAGTGGAAAGTATCAGAGATGTTACACTATACCACTGGATGAGTAAGATAAAATCTAAAGGACCCTGAAATGAAACACCTCTGACAAAGACATTCACTGACCCCCAACTAGAACTACACTTCACACCACAGCAAATGCTCAACACTGCCCTCAGAAAGCCCACTGGTCATACACCAAGTTCAGTTTACCAGAAGATACAAATGAAGCCTCAGGAAATATCCCCGACAACTGCTTGAACCAGCCACTAACTGGGCACGTAATGATACCTTCAGCATTATGAACACCAAATTCAGACCCCATGGTTTTCAGTAATCACACACCCAGATCAATCCATGTGGGAGAACAATAGAGAGAGCCACACATTAGAGAATCTAGGAGGAGCAGCATGTCCCGCACACACAGTCTAACTCCATACTGGCACGCCCAGCTAAAGAGGTTTGAAAACAAAAATCAAAAAAATGTATGAGGAATTAAAAATCATGAATACGAATATTAGGAGAACCTTACTAGCCTTCCAACAGATGAAGTCCTATGTGCAACATGCATTAACATCAAACGATAACAAGCTCTCCCTCACAAACTCAAGCTTCTCACCGCACCCTTGGCCAGCCACACCTGCACCTCATGATGCCCTTCGGACCAAGAGAGCACATAGTCTTCTATTCATGACAGATATCTGAGCCTTGTTTCAATACTGCAAGGATACCTTGCTGCCGGTCTCACCGGCAATCTACAACATGCTAACCATTGATATCAAGAAAATGTGCAGACAACACAGGGCAAAAATCAGAATGCAAACCATGAGAACCTAATTTGGATCCTGCTTATACCATGTGCCTCTCAAAAGTGACCCCAAAATGCATGTTACTCAACTGCAGTTCAGTAATCAAGCATGCTGCAGACATCACCAAAACCATCTTCCATCGTGAATTGAACATTTAATTCCTGACAGAAACCTGGCTAAATCACTGGTCCACACCTCTGCTTGACATCTTAGTTCCTCCCAACTTTAGCATTTTGCTTCTCAACCAACCACAATGGCATAGAGGAGAGACAGCAATCACCCATGATAATTCCCTGCTAGCCAAGTCTTTCCCAATTGACAGTCTCACATCCTGTGAAATTCATAGGTGCAGAAATCTCCACAGCAGAGCGATCACTAGCTAAAGTACACCTCATTTGCCACCCTCCAGGAGGAAACCAGCTATGCATTGAAAATTTCGTGTAAATAATTACAATAACCTCCATTCAACACCCTATTGCCATCTTTCTCAGAGATTTCAAACTCTACTGGAACGAAGATATGCAGGTCTCTATTCTAAAACACTTCCTCTCAGATCAAAATCTGACCCTGTCCTGCACAAGCCCAACACATAACAAAGGATCATCACTCTACCTAATCATATCCTGAGGAGGAGAGCTGACAATGGACTCAATCACATCCAAAGAGTGGTCTGATCATCACTCACTCTTATTTCACCTAAATCTGCACACACAGAGAACTAAAGATCAAGAAACCAAATATAAATGCTTGGGTTAGAGACACTAGAAACATGAATCTTGCTTTCCGCGAGAAACCTCCCTCCCCCAACAGAAATGCAGAATGTTCTCAAATGAACTCCACACTACAACCAAATGGTGGCAAACATAATGGAGATAGTAGCTTCACTTAGTCTCAAAAGACAGAAAATCAAACCCTGCTACCCTTGGTACAATCAAAACCTGAATAATGTAAGGATGAGTCTTTGACATGCTTCGGTGTATTGGTGGAGACATGAACCATTGACATTTCATCTAATCTACGTGAATGATGGAACACCTACAAAAAAAGACATTTGGAACACAAAAGCATACTATTTCAGATCCTAACTTGACATTGCAAGAAACAGCCCATTGAGTATTTTCGAAATTGACCATCAACAAACAGGGGCAAACAATGTAATCAGGATTAGTAACAACTCAGTTGAAAACTGTGAATCTTTTTCTTCCTTTTTCAACACAAAATCTTAGAAATCAAAAAATCTATTGTGAACAACATAGAAAGGTAATGAGCCACTATAGGCAACAATCACTATTCCCACGGTGTGTCTCCATGACCAGTCAAGGATCAAACTATGAACCACCTATCTAAGACTTACAACTAAGCAATATGGAGAGAGTTCACAACACTAAATGAGGATGAGGTCCACAAGACCTTACTATCCATGATACTAACAAAATATTTCATCAACCCAATCCCATCCACAATACTCAAGGAACTCAGTCACCTTTTCTCCTCAATTCTGACAAAGATCCAAAATTCATAACAAAAAAAAGGCATAGTCATAGACTGCCTGAACACTGGGCAAGTGACACCCCTCTTGAAAAAGCTGGTGCAGACCATTCAACCATAAACAACTTTCGCCCAGTGTCTAACAACCCCTTTCTGGCCAAATTAGTGGAAAACCAATTATGTCAGCATATTGAACCACTCAACCTACTTGACAAATTTCAATCAGGATTCTGACCAGGGCACGGAACAGAAACAGTCATCGTACACCATTAAGATGCTAGACCACAACAATTCAAGTCTACTCCTCCTCCTAGAGCTCTCGACGTATGACAAGGTTGATCACAACAGACTACCGGAATTGCTAAAAAACAGAATGGGCTATTAAAGAACATGCTGAACTGGTTTACAACCTTCTTGCAGAACCGCTCACAAAGAATCAAACTAGACAGCTCATTTTCATATGCTTCACCAGTGAGATCCATAATCCCACATGGGTCAACCATTTCCCCCACACTCTTTAACATCTATATGGAGCCACCGAGAGTAATCCTCAATCACACCTTGTATATCACTTGTACATGGATGATACACAATTATACTTAAAGATATGCCCTCTGGAGGATTCATCCAACTAAACAAAACATTAGTGAAAATACAAACCTGGCTGTCTGAAAATAAACTTAGACTGAACTCTCTGAAAACATCATTCTTACTTATCTCCCTTCATAACAGCCATACCCCGCACATCCAAGACTGGCTTAATCACCTAGGCGCACTCAACTACAAACATACCATTATATAATCACTAATCCCTAGGAAAAACACTGGATAAGAATCATAACATGCAAACACATGTCAGTGCACCTGTGTGCAGTGCGTCATTCCAACTCAACCTACTGAAAAGTGTGAAACCATTCCTGCCACCACCAGATTTCAAACCAGCACTACAATCACTAGTGGTCTCTAGACTTGAATATGGCTCTGCAACCCTTCCAGATCTCCTCAAGTCGAGAACAGCTCCACTCAAAGCAACCCTCAATACAGCAGCAAGATCAGTAACAGGCAGGAAACATCCTTTACCTCGCAGTCAGAACACTGACTTGCCCTTACAACGCAGTCACTACTCCGATTGAGACTGAGACATTACCACGCTTTCCTTTACTCCGTAAGTCATTACAACTACTTGTTTTAGGCAGCGCGTTGTAGTCCAGAATTCAGCGGAACATTGCTTGCATTACTAATAATGATGTAATATCGTCATGCCTGGCTCCGGCGCGCAGCACTTGAGCCAGGCAGGACAGGATGCTGGAGGGAGATAGAACGGGCGGAGCGCTGATGGAGGCACGGGCACTTCATTTTTGTATGGGCTCAATAAAGGATAGTTTGCACTGCCACTCGTGTCCGCTTTTCTTACCTGCGATGACCCGACAACTGGTGACTATTGTAAGACCCTGAACCTGACACAGCTTGTAACGCTCACACTGCAGGGGTGAATCAGCGGCATGCGAGCGATCGTCCCCCTGAACTGCTCCCAAGCTGTAAATGTCAGCTGCACGCGCAACTGCACCTGAGATTAATTAGCCCAGGGGCTGATACTGCCCAATACTACTGCCTCATTGTGCCCAGGGTAAGTTCCTGCTCCCTGCCTGCCTGCAATCTTACTGCTTGCTCTGCTCAACAGCCTCATGCACGTGTGTCCTCATCGGTGGCCATTTTGAAGTCAGGCCATACAACCACAGACTCTGCAAATACCACGGCAGCCATCTTGAAACCAGGCAACAAAAAAAAATTCCTCATGCAGCTTGGTCACCCACAGATCAGGACACTCTGAAGGCACTCTACACCCTTGCACCTCCGGACACAAGTCCCAGAGTACCTGCTGACCCTCAGAGCGAGGCAAGAAGCCACGTCTACATGTCAGAATGTCAGTGTCCCTGGATACCTCGCAGAATGCACAACCAAGCTCATCGCAAAATGCACAGCCAGGTCCAGCAATACTATGAGTGTCCTTCCTACGTCCCCCAGAACCTCTAGCTCTCACGTCCGGCAGAGGCATGGGTCCAAGATGGCAAAGCTGGTTAGAGGACTTTGAAGACTTCATGAAGGGGTCGCGAGTTACTGACCCTAACCAGAAACTCATCGCCCTGCGCAACTTGATCAGCAAAGACTTCGGAAAAGTCATTAAAAAACTGCCTCCCGCCAATGACACCTCATATCAAGACGTGAGAGAAGCACTAAACAGGAAATTCCTCCACAAATGAAACCAGACTACGAATGATGCACTTTCAATTTGGCATCACAGGAAAAGGATGAGCTGACGTGTGACTTCATCACACGCCTCAAACGGCTAGCCCGTTGCTGTGAATTTGACAACTTCAATACAGAAGATGCCCTTCGCTTACGTATTATAGAGGGGTGCCAGAGTCATTACGTTGTCTCTTGCAAAAGAACCACTTCTCACTCGACGACATTGAAGAGCTGACTGGAATAAGTGACCAAGCTGAAGAACATGCAAAAAGGATGGAGACTGGAAAAACCGAGAAACTTGAACAAACCTTCCGACTCCACTCCCAAGCAGACTCACGGCATCAGCCAGACTACAAAAAGTCCCCGAAGTCTACAAACCAAACCCGCAGTGGGAACACGAGCAGCAGCAACAAGAAACAACACCTACACTGCTACCTCTGAGGTCAAGAATATCCTCAAATGGGGCCATGTCCTGCCATGGGACAACAGTGCCACTGCTGTGGGAAAGAAAATCACTTCAAACTGGTGTGCCAAGCGTCCCGCAGGGAATCTGTGTGAACAAGACGCACCCCTGGACCTCGCCACCACACAAGAGCAGTACATGAGAGGCGAGATAGGTTGACCAGCTCATCAAGATCCAGTATGAGGTCATACCACACACTCCGGTCCCAACGCTCATCGTCAAGAGAATCCTCCACCCTCACTCCCAAATCTGAAGACAGCGACGAATAAGTGTGCATGGTATCTACATCTGAACCTGACAGACTAAGGAAATACCTGAGGTTACACATCCAAATGGGAAACCACCCAGCAAAATTCGTCCTTGATACCGAAGAGTCGCTCAATTACATATGCGCAACTGAATATAGGAAAATGAACTCAAAACCTGAATTGCAGAAAGCTGCAGTACGCGTATTCAAATGGATGTCCAAAGAGCTCCTACCATGTTTGGGACAATTTCACACATCTCTAACATACAAAGATAGAACAGTCCATGCACTGATCCACGTCATAGAAGGACCCGAAGCAGCTGACTGCCTCCTCAGTCTGCCCACAGCGGTATGCCTAAAATTAGTGGAAATCCTATACAAAGTAGATGACACGCCAGACCTCATCAGTAAATTCCCGAAGCTGTTCACCGGACTTGGCAAGCACATTTCAAAAGTCCGACTACACCTAAATTAACAAGTAACTCCCGTAACTCAGCATCACTGGAAAGTGTCTTTTCACCTCCAACGTGCAGTGGATGAGAAGCTACAAGACTTACTGAGGGTCGACATTATCAAAAGATCGACTGGACCCACACCATGGGTATCCCCAGTAACAATAGTACCCAAACGGGGATCAGAGAACAAGGTGCGCCTATGAGTGAACATGAGGGCCCCAAACACTGCCATACAACACAAAGACACCCAGGACCCCACATCAGCGACATGATCACTCACCTAAATGGGCAAAAGTCATTTAAAAAATTGGATCTAAACAAAGGATATCACCAGCTTGAGCTTCATGAGAAATCACGCTACATCACCACCTTCTCAACACACCAAGAACTCTTCAGGAACAAACGCCTCGATTTCGGAATTTCCTCAGCTGCGTAAATATTTCAGAAGGCAATAAGGCGAGTTATCCACCACATTCCCACCTCATTTAACTACAGTGAAGAAATCCTGGTGTTCAGTAGCACCCTAAAGGGACACTACACAGCATTAGATCAAGTGGGTCATGCTCTCCTAGATGCCAACCTTACACTCAATCGGGACAAGTGTGAATTCCACAAATCAACACTAAAAGTCTATGGTCACATCTTCTCCAGGGAGGGAATGTTGCTGAACCCTGAAAAAGTAATGGCATAGGCTGACACTGCCTGCCCCCAAGATGTCAGTGACATACGGTCCTTCCTGGGCATGGCCAGCTACTACGCCCGTTATATCAAAGACTACGCCACCATCAGCCACCCCCTGCGGGAACTCATGAAACAAGGACAACCATTCCTCTGGACAGCCAAATGTGAACAAGCATATCACAAAATCAAGGCTGCAGTAATCTCCGCCATCAACCTGGCATACTTCAATCCCTGCAAAAAACACAGAAAGCACGGTTGACGCGAGCCCAGTGGGACTCAGAGCCATCTTAGCCCAGTATGAGAACGAAGGAGACCAGTGACACATTGTAGCATACGCCAGCTGCAGTGTCACGGACACCGAGAAAGCATACTCCCAGGTGGAGAAGGATAGCGTGACAGTTGTGTGGGAATGCGAGCACTTCCACATCTTCGTCTCTGGGAAGCACTTCACACTGATCACTGACCACCAAGCTCTCATAACCATATTCGGATACCCCCAAGTGAAGTTGCCATCAAGGATTGAGTGCTGGGGCATTCACCACCAAGAATACACTTACACGATCATCCACAAGCCAGGAAAAGCGGAGAACCCAGCGGATTATATATCGAGACATCCCAGGGCCTCAACGCGATCAAGGCACTCACTGACGGAACAATATATCCACTTCGTCATCGATCAGGCGAGACCACCAGCCGTCCCATTGGAAGCAATCACAGAAGCCACCTCAAAAGCCCCCACCCTACAAAAAATATCATGCACCACATTCACACAAATTCATGGAGACTGCTGGAAGAAACGCCAACTAACCAATGCATCAACACGCAGGAACTAATGTCCTTCCGGCATGTCAAAGATGACCTCACAATCAGTAACAACAGACTACTTCTAAGAGATAGACGAATCGTCATCCCATAGCAGTTACGACAAGGAGTTGTCACCTTGACACACAAGGGACTCAGAGGTGTAGTGGCAACAAAGAAAGCGCTAGGGGAGCGTGTCCAGTTCCCATCTCTTGATCACATGGTAGAATCCACGCTTCAAGACTGCCCTCAATGCCAACTGGTAGGGAGAGAAGAACTGCACCCCCTGCTCCAGATGTCTGAACTTCCGGACTGTGCATGGCAGCAGGTGGCCATTGACTTCTTTGGGCCGTTAAAGTACGGGAAGTACATCATCATTATCATGGCTGAGTATTCCAGATTTCTTATCGTGCAACAAGTATCGTCAACAAGAGCAACCACTATCATACCGGTCCTGGACGAAGCATTTGCTGTATGAGGAATCCCCACGGTAGTAAAAACAGACAATGGCCCGCCATTCAATGGACACGACTTCACAGAATTTTGCCAGACACCTTAACTTCAAACATCGGAGAATCACTCCCATGTGGCCTCAAGCCAATGGGATGGTAGAAAGATTTATGGCTACACTAAAGGAAACCAAACAACAGGCTGAATTGGACCGGCGAGACACCCAACTTGCACTCAATGAGGTGTTGAGAGCATACCCAACCACGCCACACAGCACCACTAAAAAATGCCCAGCCACCCTGATGTTGGGAAGAACACCGCACACCAGAATAACTGTCGCAGACACTGTTGTGCACTCTAAATCCCAAACCTCTGACCACATGACATTGGCGGAAGTTGATATGACCAAGAAAGTGAAGATGAAAGAATATGCGGATGAACACCGCAATGCTAGGACATCTGACATCCAAGAAGGGGACTGGGTGCTGGCCAGACAAGAATAGAAGGCAATGACGGACAGTCGATACCGTGACCAGCCCCTACGAGTGACGAGTCGTAAAGGAACTATGGTTACAGCCGCATCTAAGAACAAGAGAATCACACGAAACGTGTCACACTTCAAGAAGTCAAGCCTGCAGCCTATACCCAAGCAGAAGAATCAGAAAACGACACAGACGACTCAAGTCAAGAAACTGTGACCCATTAAAGGTATGGACTGGTACCAAGCCCAAGAGAGTCAAGAGAACTGCACGTTCCGCTAGCCAACCACAGTACGGGAAGGCACCAAGCCCAAGAGAGTCAAAAAGCCACCCACAGAGAATCACATGGAGGCCCACTCGACTCATTGAAGAACTATAACTGAGTTAACATTGTACTTTAAGAAGGGGAGAGATGTAATATCGTCATGCCTGGCTCTGGCTCAAGCTGGTGATATCCTTTGTTTAGATCCAATTTTTTAAATGACTTTTGCCCATTTAGGCGAGTGATCATGTCGCTGATGTGGGGTTCTGGGTGTCTTTGTGTTGTATGGCAGTGTTTGGGGCCCTCATGTTCACTCATAGGCGCACCTTGTTCTCTGATCCTCGTTTGGGTACTATTGCTACTGGGGATACCCATGGTGTGGGTCCAGTCGATCTTTTGATAATGTCGACCCTCAGTAAGTCTTGTAGCTTCTCATCCACTGCACGTTGGAGGTGAAAAGACACTTTCCGGTGATGCTGAGTTACGGGAGTTACTTGTTAATTTAGGTGTAGTCAGACTTTTGAAATGTGCTTGCCAAGTCCGGTGAACAGCTTCGGGAATTTACTGATGAGGTCTGGCGTGTCATCTACTTTGTATAGGATTTCCACTAATTTTAGGCATACCGCTGTGGGCAGACTGAGGAGGCAGTCGGCTGCTTCGGGTCCTTCTATGACGTGGATCAGTGCATGGACTGTTCTATCTTTGTATTTTAGAGATGTGTGAAACTGTCCCAAACATTGTAGGAGCTCTTTGGACATCCATTTGAATACGCGTACTGCAGCTTTCTGCAATTCAGGTTTTGAGTTCATTTTCCTATATTCAGTTGCGCAGATGTAATTGAGCGACTCTTCGTTATCAAGGGCGAATTTTGCTGGGTGGATTCCCATTTGGATGTGGACCAGGCAGGACAGGATGCTGGAGGGAGGTGGAAAGGATAGTTTGCACTGCTACTCAAGTCTGCTTTTCTTACCCGCAGCGACACAACAATTGCAGTGCACTATTTATGAACCCAGTTACATGGCAGAGAAGATTTGAATCAAAGGGGGCAGCCTTTCCCTCAGAAGTGCAAACTTCCTCAGGCTAGAACCCCCCAGATTCAGAAAACAAAAACAAATCTCCTACACACTCTCCTTTTCAGAATCAGCTTCGATGATTTGGAACTCTAGATTTGGTTAAACCCATCCACCCACATTTTTGAAAAAGAGATGAAAAGGATCCTAATGATCAGATTCATCACACAAAGTCTTGGTTACCTGTCTTTAAGGACGCCACATCCATCCCAATCAAACTACACACAAACACTGTTCACCTGAGTACCTCTAACCAAATCATCTCAGACCCCCAAAAAGTCATCTTGGAGATTTGTCCTGATTGCTTGAAAACTGAATGGCTGATGTTTAATAATAGTTCTGATGCAGCATAACCATATATTGTTCACGTTTTAAGTTTTATATTCTATGTTTTATGTTAGTTCATACTCATGTTTCCAATCTTCTGTACAGTGCTTTCATACTCTTGGGCCATGTTCAAGTTTTATAAAACATCTTTTTTTTAAAATTGAAGTATTTATTGGATTATTAAGCTGTAATCATAAATTTACAAAGTGCATGATAAAATAAACACAAGGAGATGAAGGACGGAGCGCTGAAACTTTTCAGACACTCACCCCCCAGTCACAGATCTGGATTAAATCCATCATCATTCTTTAGCTCACTTCGCCATCTCAGTTTAGACCCAGCTAAAAGTAAATCAGTCTTGACCCTGTGCCTCATGGGAACAGTCCAGCCCGTATTGCCAAGCCAGATCTTCCCTGAACTGGAAACGAGCATCCTGGGACCGGTTTCTGGGTAACACCCTTCGTCAACCAGGCTAGCTTGAATCCAGTGGCAAAGTGAGCAAGGGGCCCATGTCTGGGCATACCCTGCCAACTTAGGGCGAACAAAGTAAACACCAGGACATGATGGACGGAGCACTGAAACTTTTCAGACACTCACCCCCAGTCACAGATCTGGGTTGAATCCATCATCATTCTTTAGCTCACTTCACCACCTCAGTTCAGACCCAGCTAAATGCAAATCACTCTTGACCCTAGGCCTCATGGCAACTATCCAACCCGAACTGCCAAACCAGGTCTTCCCTGAACCAGAAACAAGCATCCTGGGACCGGTTTCTGGGTAACACCCTTCATCAGTCACCTGACATAGTAAATAAAACACAATATAAAGACAGTTTGAAAATCTTAGAGATAAATCAATCAATCAATCATGGCATTTGTAAAGCGCACTACATACCCGCGAGGGTCTCAAGGCGCTGGGGGGGGGGGAGCTGCTACTGTTCGAAGAGCCAGGTCTTGAGAAGTCTTCTCAAAGAAGATAAAAAGAGCATCGAAAGCAACCCAATCAGTATAGCTCATATCAATATAATAAAATTCAATTGAAAAACACAGTTTATAAGTTCAGGGCTGCATTCAAATATAGGGTATTTTTCAGAACGGACCTACAGCAGTTACAACAGCCAGTTCACCAAGCAGGTGCAAGTAAAAAAAGTCTGGTCTATACTGGTAGAAGCCCCTGGATTTCAACATTGGCAGCGATTATCTCCACTTAGGGAAATCATATGCCTTACAGAACAAGATTAAGGGCCTGATTACCATGTCAGTCGGAAAGCATTCTGACCCAATCGGTTTCGGAATGTTTTCTGACCGAATTGTATTTGAGGGGTCCGACCGACTGATTACGATGTTTCCAGACACCGTTCGGTCAGACTCCCATTGACTTCAATGGGAGTCTGTGTTCCGACCGACTACACAGGCTCCCATTGAAAAAAGGGGTGGTTGGGGAAAATCGTGCACTCTGTGGTGGGCACCCCATGGTGCCTGCCACACTGTGCATGGTATTGAAGAGGGGTCCCATGGGCACCCCCCATCGGCCCCACTCGGAAGGATCGGGGTGAAGGCGGGGCCCGCTGCTGGCCCCCAAAGGGGAATTCCGACAGCCTATCCAAATCAGAACAACCGATTCGCAAAGGCTATCCGAATCTGTCATCGTAATAAGTCAGTTGGAAACGTGCTCCTTAGAACTGTATGAGTCGGCTCGGAACAACTTGGTTACTCCCAATGCCGTTCGGAACTGACTCATAAAGTCCGAACGCTTTCCAACTATCTTAATCAGTCGATAGGAAAGCTTTCTGATTCAGTGGGAATGACGTGGTCCGAATCCGATTTGGCAGACCCTAATCTCTTTAGGAGCCTTTCTGACTGACATTGTAATTGGCCCCTTAAAGTTCAAGAGACTGTGGTGAGGTAACATCACAGGGGCATAACTATATTGTGCTGAGATCCTGGTGGAAAACAAAGCCTATGCTGGATGGCTCCCAGTTGGAACTTGGTGAGCAGTGACCTCTTCCATTCAGACAATTCCGATACTCCCAAATGATTGCACCAAATGTAAGGACCTGTAAACATTGTATCTGGTTTGTTGTGTATCCTTAGAGAAAACCTGAATAAAGCACTACAGGCCTGGTAAAAAGTGCTGGGTTTTGTTAGCCAGACATGAGGGCCAGTTATTCTGCTGGTCAAAGGTAGCTCCCAGGTAAGAAAACAATCTTACCCTTTAAATAATCTTCTCTTTAATGGTTATTGATCTGTTTATAGTGGGCCACTTACCATGTATCATATAATGGGTTTTGGCAATATTTACATCAAGATCAATCTCACCCATAAAGTTAACAAACTGGTCCACCTGACCTTTAAGAACGTTCGAGGTACGAGATAGGAATACCGCATCATCAGCATATAAAAATGTCGGGACAAGTGAAGATTTAATTTTAGGCATGTCCTCTCCATTCAATGCCAGGAAATTGTCCATCCATTTCTGTAAAGTAGAAATTGAAAAAGCGCCAGTACGCAGCCCTGTCTGACACCCCGGAGAAGGCAGAAGTATTCCATACATTCACCCTCCTGGCCATACCTAACAGAGGCAATGATAACAAAATGGAGAGCCCGAAAGAAATCAATTAGAAACTAGGGCATACTCAGACAGCCCAGTAAGATCCACAGTTTTGAACTGTTAACCAGGTCAAAAGCACTACTCAGGTCCAGGAAAGCTAAGTAGATAGACCCTTTTTTGCTCCTACGTATTTTCCTATCACCAGGTTCAGATTTAGATACTCTTCCAGTGTACATCTTCCTTCTCTAAACACATATTGAGATGGACTAAGAATTTTGGTAAGTTGGGCCCAGTCATCTATACTTTCAGAACAGCTCAACCTACCACTTTAGAAATGGGAATTTAGAGATGGGTCTATAGAAACATGGATTCTGTCTGCTCATTTTCTTAAAGACCAGTACAATGGTGGTAATTTTACAGGATCTATGGATACCCTCTATGGCAGCTGCATTCACAAAACTTATTAGCAGGAGAGTCCAGAAAGGGATGTTTGCTTTATAGAGAACCAAAGGGATCCCATCAGGCCCAGAGGCCATAACGGACTGGCTAGACTGTATGGCAGAAATTATCTCCTCCAGTTCAAAACTGATGTAGAGAGGAAACTGGGGTGCTACAACATCATTGTGCCCAGGGTGCACTGACCCTGATGAATAGATTTAAAATGTGCAGGCTGGTGATATATATACAAGACAGACATTCTTTGCCTGGGTGCATTTCTTAAACATAATAAATGGGCATTCTGGATTTCAGAGGGGGGTGGAGTGGGTGCAGGCTGTCTTTAGTATTTTCAGCACTCATTCCTACAAAGATCTTGCTGAGCCATATCCATGGAAACTTTTAGATACTCTGAAAACCTTGAATTGTTACACTCACTATTCTAACTACATGTATACATGATTTAACTCATTTACCTGTCTCAGCAGCATGCAGAAGTTGCAAGTATTATATAGTTTTCACTAATTGTCCTCAACATCTCCCAAGTGCCAATTGATGTGTGTGTTTATTCATATTTTAATTTTATTTAAGGTGTTTTAAGGAGGAAGCCTGGGCCTGTTTAAATGCATAACTGTAATTCCGGTAATGCAAAGGGGTTCTGGAAGATAGTAAAAGGGAAACAGAATTTTCCCAGTCTGTTTGAGGATTTGGGGACAAATATAACTCCAGAGCAATGGGTGACACACCATGGTGCAAGGTTGCCTGTGTTACATGTAGGGTTGTTTTGCTACACAAAAACAATCTGGAGATGCTTTTTCCTCTTTCTCTGTGAGAAATAAACATATTTCTCCTCATTACGTCACTCCTGGGGAGGTGTATCTTTTTGGCGCAATCCTAGGTTCACCTGTTCTTGTAAATCTGGGAATGCTTCAAAATCCATTGTTGTGGCATGGAAACACCCACACAGCACCCATAGAAATGCCTCCATGGTGCAGAGTAATGCAACGCAGTGATTAGCACTGCGTTACATTATTCAAGATTTATGAAGCGACGCAGGGCCAGGCACGGTGCCTTTGCATGGTTTCATAAATCTTATTTTTCATTTTCTTTGCATTAATAATGATTATTTTGAACTTTTTAATACTCGGCTCTTTTATGGAGCCTCTATTTTGAATCAGCTCCTTAATTATTTGCCATTTGAGAGAATTCTCCTTAGCTGTTGAACAATCACAGATAAAGTTTCTGAGGTGCCACCCTGAAGTGCAAACAAAGAAAGAAGCGAAAGCTCAAGGCAAACTTTACTGTGGGATGTTGATTAATACAAATTTAGTAATGATCTGATCCAATAAATGATATGTATTTTAAATTATCAACTGCTTTACAGTTGTTAAAGACAATGAAGGGATATATTAAAGGGTGGGATGAGTTTTGCCTTCATACCATTGGATGATTGCTCAATGGCTCACTCTTCATAAATATTAGCAAATCTTTTAATTGAGTTTGCCACAATGTTTGCTTTTTATTTCTCTTGGTAATCATGAGATCTACTCATGCTATTGTATTGTCCACAGTCATGCCAAGATAGTTGTAATTGTTTACTTGTTTAATATGACCGTCATTTAATCCCAATTCAATTTGTGCATTTCTTTGTTTTTACCCTGCCAAATGCCATGATTTTTGGTTTTCAAAAATGGATTATTAAATTGTTTGCCATGTTGAATTCTTGATGTTGAGTTCGAAAGCCAGAAGGAGTCAAAGAAAAGATAACAACATGGTACATGTATGCTAAATATGATATTCGCTTCTGTCCATCAAAGTTTAGGGGCAAGGCAACATGGATTGCCCAGGATGAAAAACAGGTCACAAATGTAAAGGGAAAATTGTAAAGGTGCCAGAATGCAACCCTGCTCATTAAGTCTGTTGTCGGTACTCACTCTGGAGGGACAGTTTTATTTGAAGCCAAGAGTTTTGTGAAAGGACTCCAAAAGGTGCAGCAGAGAATCATTAATACCTCATGTTTTTAATTTTAGTCAGAGTTTGCACGATTTACAATGTTGACTGCTGATCAGTAGTCGATGAAGCAGACATATAATGAGAAGTGTTTCTTGTGATTGAGTGTTCTATTAATTTCAGTGCAACTATATTATCAAGAGTAGAGCAGGCCAGTCTGAAACCAGATAGATTAAAATATAGTAGGTTTTTGTCAAAAGCCCATAGATTTTAGTCACCAAAAATGTGCTCCTCTTTGGCATTTAGAAGTGTGATAAGATGATAATTCTTAAGATCGTCATTACATCCATTTTAGGCACTAGATCCTCTCTAGGAGGGAGGAATGTGACCTGTTTCAAGAACCACTGAGAATAAATTCAAAAGAAGTTGGGTCAAGGAATCTGGATCAAATTTTAAGATGTTAATTGGGATACCATTCAGACCTGCAGTTCTGGAGGATTTGGGTCTTTGGATCATTATATAAATTTCACTTTTCATGATCTTCATCTTTAACGTAGGGATACCATTTGTGAAAAGGTATATGGCACTTTTGTTAGTAATGTTTTCCTACTCCCTGATCAACTTGTTCCATTTACAGGAATTTTAATTTTTCAAAAGTGGCCTCATCTGTCTTCAATACAATCCCTTCATTGTTTGAAAAATGTTATCTGTTGTGTGCTGATGTGGGCGACCTCTGTCAGGAAATTTGAAAGTTATATGACTAAATACTAAACTTAAGAATTGTCCTAGTCCTTGCTTCAGTCCAAGACAGGTTCAGACCTAAGTTGTATCAAGGAGTGAGAAATACATGACATTTTTATGAGGAGATTTTTGAGTTGAGGATACTGTCCCTCTCTATTGTTTTTTTATTTACCTGCATAAGGGAATTACTATTGCACTTTTTGGACGTTGGCTAGGATTGTTGAAAATTGAGAACCCTTTTCCCTCTTTGGAGTAATTTTTGTTTTTTTTGTTTTTTAATGTATTTATTTATTTCGTGACGTACAGTAGCACAGGCATACACCGTTGCTCGCCTACAACCCGGAGGCCGGCTGGTACAATTCTTATAGGCATTACACATTGCAGCTTATCCCACATCCCGGGGGCCGGGCATCGCTGTCATCCCATGCAGTAATTTGGCAGCTCTATTATGATGTATAGCCCATCTCACCGTTCCTGTGTAACCTGGTCCCAATAAGGGACAACTAAGTTTTGTACTTAAATCACCACAAAAAAAACTGAACCATAAACCGCCCCCCACCCGCCCCTGTCGAAAAGACCCATCAGTCGCTCTCAGAGCATCCCCCACCCGAAAGTCCATGCATCTGTCCCTCTCCCTAGCAAGCCCCCCTGTGTACCACCCACACACTCATAGTTGGACGTAACAAGCAGCCTAGGCGACCACTAGTTCTCGGAACGTAGGCTGAAACGCACGCCCCCCCGTCTGCAAAGATGATCGGAACTCCACCCGCTGCAGCAGGGCTTAACTCAGTTCGCCCCGACTTCCTCCGTGCCCAGGGACAACGCTTCTTCATCCCCAGCCCCAGACTCCTCCCCCGCCCCATCCCTCTTGAGGTATTAAGCATAAAGTCCACAAAAGTTCTTTGGCCTGCTTCTTGGGGGAAGCAGTTCGCTATATGTCTCCGACTGCATACAGCAGTAGAGCACGTCCTGTTTCCACTGCGCCAGCGTGGGCAAAGGCCCACGCATCCAGCATATAGCTACCCTACGCTTAGCAATCAGCATGCCCATGTCTACCAATCTGCGCACTGCCTTTGGGAGTCCCCTTGAGTGTCCCAGCAGTGCAATCGTAGGATCTGGAATCAATTCCAGATCCGCTATCTCTCCAATCCGGCGAAATATTGCTTTCCAAAATTTGCCCACGCCAGGTGCATAAAGTCTGCCACCGGGTGCGGACACCGCTCACAGGTCAACTCCTCACGCAGGCCATATCTATGCAGTCTTTCTGGCGTGTAATATGCTCTATTAATGAATTTGAAATGATTAAGTCTATGCTTGCCATGCAGTGATATCCGTCGTATACATGCACAGCAATAAGTCCACATGGCATCGTCTATCAGGGTGTCCAGGTCCCTTTGCCAGGCCAAACGAGCTTTAGTGTATTTTTGGGATCTCTGTGACATAGCTATGCTGTATAGCCTGGACACCATCTTATGTGGGCTTTTGTGCTTAAGTAAATGGGATAATTCCCGGACCTAAGGGGGTTCGGCCATATCCTCACCTAAGTGTCGTCGCCACGCGCCTCTAACCCTATGAAATTGAAATCTCTGTAGCAAAGTGTAGTTCTCCGATGTTGACGCCACATCGTCCCATGTTTTGGTGACACGTCCTTAAATAGGTCCCCCAACAAGCGGATGCCCAATCCCCGCAGCGACCGCACAACGCTGCCGTCCCTGCAGGGGGACAGCCAAACCGCCCGTTCAAGGGGCATGGCCGGAGAATATAACAACGCTCCCGCAGTCTGCCCAAGTAGCCAGTTCCAAGCATGCCGAGTGGCATATAACGAATCTAAGAAGCCAGTCCTGCGATTGGCGGGCTCGAACAGTACCGCGGGTAACGGGAGCGGCGCTTCAAACAACCTTTCGAGTTTTTGGTTGGGATCGTATTGTCCCCGTGTACCCAGGCGTGCGCCTGCGCCCCCTGTGCGATCCTGTAATAGCGCTCCATATCAGGCGCCACAAGGCCCCCCATATGGTATGGCAGCATCAGGACGCTCCTGCTCACTCGCACTTGCTTCCCCGCCCAAGCCAACCGAAGCAGAGACCTATTCAGCCTGGCAAAAAAGGTACGTGGCAGAACTATTGGGATATTGGAGAACAAAAATAAAAATCGAGGCAACACTACCATTTTAGCAATGGATATCTGACCCATAAGCGACAGGGGCAGGCCTATCCAAGTCTCCACGTCATCCTCCAATTTGTTTATGGCCCTCCCATAGTTCTCAGTAAAAACCACTTCAGAGTCACGGTGCAGCTGTATCCCCAGGTATCTGACCGAATCCTCTGACCACTGCAGTGGATGCTCCATCTCAAACGGGGTAGTGGACGTCGTCAACGGAAACGCAATGGACTTGTTCCAGTTGACCCTCAACCCGGATAGTGCCCCGAACTGTACAACCTCCCGCAGCACTGGCCTTTGGAGTAATTTTTAACTCCTTGCATAATGACAAGTGAGACAGATGAAAAGAGAATAATCAATTATGCTTTTTCAGTTGGGAGCAGCACATATAGGTTGCATCAGTTGATTGCCTTGAGATTCCATATTCAAATTGCAGGAACCTTATTTCTTTGAATAACTTAAGAAAGTGATTGTGTGTTGATTTCCTCTTTTTGAACCATTTGAGTATTAATGGGGCAGCCACACTGAAACAGATGACAGGAGGTTTGTTGGAAGGAAAGCTTTTCCCATAAGTAGAATTATTTTTATTGTTACAATCCACAATAATGATGATGGGCTACAAGGCATATTCTTCCAAGATTTCTTTCAGTACACCCAAAACTCCAGAGAACTCCGATTTCTGTTTTGTAGCATTGGTGGGAAGAAAATGTAAAAAATTAATAATTGGTTTGTTTCTTATATTTGATTAGAACTTCCAAGATATGATCAGTATTTTATTTGATCCAACAAGTCTATGCTGAAAGGCCATTGTGAAAAAGCTTCAAAAGGCCCCTACTGCGGCATCCCATAGGATTCTTCTTTACAAAAATGTCATATGCGTGATAGTTTGGCAACTTGAAAGAATTACACTTCCACAATACTTGCATACAGATGATATTGTTTCTTGAGGGTATTGTCAGAAGATTTGATATGAATTAGGAATGGATTTTGGTTATACAGTGGTGGAGACAGGTAAGAAGGATTGACAATATCATTTGTCACTTGTTATCTAAAGTTTTGCTGATAAAATGTTAATAATCAAATTTCGATGATTTTTGTGGCATGTCATTTTTGTTGAAAATTAGGAGGAAAGAGTTTTTGTTGAGATTATGTTTACCTCAGTATTTATGGATATTTTGTGGCCACATGTTTTTATAGAGTAATTCCCCTGCTGGTTGGTCTGCTGTCCTCCACCAGATGTTTGATATAACAGCTTTTGAAATACAAGTGGTTTGAGTTATTTCAGCAGTGGCGTGTGGACCGAGGACACATTTAAGCATACAGAAGATCACCAGAGGTCATGTGATTTGTTTTTTGGAATTGCGACATTATCTAGGATGTAAGTCTCAGAGCCTTTAATTGATTGAAGATGAACTTGATAAATCACCAGGAAGATTGCTTTTGGCAGTTTTAACTGCAGAAGCATTTTCCAGATCCTCAATTGATCAGCTGATAGATTTGAATGAGATTTTCTACAAGGATTGTCCCTAGTTGTCTTGTTTCCTGTTTTGCTTCATTAGGACGCCAATTAGACTGTTGGTGTACTTCCTATATTAATAGTAAGTAAGACTTATTTGTATTATTGGAAAGAGAATTGACCAGAAAGGGTAAAGCCCCTGATAATTATTTTGGCTAAATTCACATCATTAGAAAGGTGAAGATCTGTGCTCATATTTTGTGGGTCCACAAGATAACTTGTTTTCTTCATCCTTATTCGAAGTGTAAGTGTACGTTTTGTCTTCCAATATCCCTGCCAAAACAGAGTGTGATTCAAAAGATTGATGCAACATGTCTTCAGATTTGGAGGCTGGATCATTTTTCAGTTGTATTATACCTTAAGTATTTTCAGTTATTTGCTGCCCCTTCTTCTCAGAAGAAGCTATGGAACTAAAAATTGTGAACAGGTTTGCCAGTCTTGGCCACATTAGCCACACTGGGCTGTAATATGGTTGAAAATAATTAGAGGAATTGGTTTTCTGTTTAACTTCTGCAGCTTCATAAGGTGCTTTTGCTGATATATGGTGGAAAATCCCCTGATGGTGACCGTGCAGAATGATGTAGCAGTACTTAGATTGAGTTTGTTAGAGAGGACTCAATCGCTGAAGTAAGGTCTGCTGAAAGCTTGCTTGTGGTATTTGTATGTGAATTCTGGTGGCATTTATTTCTAAGTCTGGGCTTAAAACAGTTTTGGCACAGACATTGGATTTAAGAGGGTCACCAGATTCGATTTCATTGAGGATGTTTGTGCCATTGTTATTACAGATGAGATTGAAGATGATTGACTTAAATTGCATTGTAAGAGCTGAAGCAAGTCTACAATGCAATTACGATGGGCTAAATTCACTACATAACTTTCCATGTTGCTGATTTTTTGGTGTATTTTAAGAAGTAGATTCTTTGAGTACAATAACAATGACAGGTCGTAACTGATGCCTTTTAGTGATGCTGTTTGGTCCGCCAGCTTAGAAGATTGGTCTCCCATGGTGTCTCGAATTTTTGCTAAAATTAAAGCCCCCATAGCTTGTAATGCAGGCTAAACTGGTAAAGTATGTGTATCATTAGAACTCAAAATGGCTTTATTGGAATGACAGAAATGTGGAATTGTGTAATTTAGGGGCATATTATCAAGAACGGCGATAATGGGCTTGATAATTTGCCCTTGAGAATTCCAATAGAAGCCCATGTTCACACCAGAACATGGGCTTCTATTGGAATTTTCAAAGGCATATTATCAAGCCCATTATCGCCGTTTTAGCGGCAGTTTGCTGCTGCTAAAGCGGCGATCATTTTAACGCCGTTCTTGATAATATGCCCCTGAATATTTGTTGGAAACTCTTTAAACCAGGCAGCTCATCTATTAACTAAGTGCAACCTTATGTGCTAGTAAGAGACTTCTGAGCCAATGAGTAGACATATAAGTGCTTGTCAGTCTTTTCTTCCACATATGACGGGTCCTGACCATATATTGAACTGGGACTCAGTGTTCAATTTTATTGATTGTGTATCATTGGGAATAGAGCTCATTAAAGCATTCAAGGTTAGTGGTGCAGTGGCTACTTGAAAATTCTTAAATTGAGCTAGACATGGCTAAAGTAATTGAGGTGGTTATGGTGGTATCATGACCTTTTTGAGTTAAGAGATGGCCATGATTATCCTGATTGAGAGTGACCACCTTATCTTTATAGTACCTTCCGGATTGGAAACATTCGCAAATAGTTACTTGCTTTTTAGATTTGGACAAGATCAGTTGGATATTCTCTGCTCTGGGTTCAAGACTGCAGGCATCTGCTGCCACAGATGGGGTTAAAATATTTATATAGAAAGTTTGATTAACCTTTGAAAGTAGGGACCAATCAGGCAATTTTAAGTAAACAAGACTGATGAAGCAGTTACTTGGTCAATTAATTGACAAATACGGTCCCCTCCAGGAGACTCTAGACTGGCAAGTTCAGAGTTTCTAATTTAGAACCTCCAACAGGATGCTTTTTCAATCTTGTTTTCATAGCACAAAGATAAAGACAGACAGTTAATAAAGAATTCAGTCATATGGTTGGAAAAATAAATACTGGATAGAGGTGCTTGAGAAGTGCTGAAGAAAGATGATGAAAAAGGAGTGGTCAAACTGAATTGATTATCTAGAGGAAGCACTTTCAGGGAAAGTCTGGACACTGCCTGCAGAAGGAAGAGCAGAAAGAGGGGAGGGAGAGAGAGAAGGAGAAGTGGGTAGAGAGGGTGAAGGAGAGAGAGCAAAGGGGATCAAGCAAGGAGCATTGTTAGCCAGCTAGCTGATCAGTGGCACCTGGGACCCTGTCCCTAAGCTCACGAGGTGGAAATCTGCCCACCAGCAAACTCTTCAAGACCCCCCCATCAGCAAGTCCACACCCACTCCCCTCCGGGCTGGTTAAAAGTCACTGCCTTTCCTCCACTGCCAATGATGCAAACTTGCTGCCACCTGGAACATTGCACCCAGCCTGCCTGTGTCTTCTGTTTAGTCCCCACCAGGGTTCACTTGGCAACCAGGCAGAGTGAACTGCCTGGCAGCAACAGGAGCCCCACCTCCGCTGTAAAGAAGCAAGAACCTGCTCTAAGCATTGCCAGCGGGTGAGGGTGGTTCCCTTGAGAGCAAGGTAGGAGGTAAGCAACTGACAAATGATGAAGGCTGGTGCACAAAGGGACCGACAGTGGCACAGGATGCTGAGAAGGAGAGCTTGACAGCAGTGAAGAGCACCACAGGGAGATTAGAACACTGCCCCTCACCACTCCAGCCTCATGATCCTGTGAGTGCCTGGTATCCTGTTCATCCATACTGCACAGCTCTCCAACTTCCACCTTCCAACCACTAACTCCACCTCCAACACAGGCAGAAGCACGTCCTGACACAAGGAGACGCAGTATATTGAGTTCATGGAACTATGTCAACAATAGTTTATTTCATGACATTTTGTGCTACTTTCACCTGTTGCTAGCTGGGCAACTGTGTTTTTTCAAACCACAGCATAGACATGAATGGTAAAAAACAGTGGCACAGGATGTTAAAGAGCTCATCATTTCGAGCAACAGCATCATGGTACTATCCTTGTCAGCAGGTTCAATTCAAGTCAATTCCTTTATTTGGTTAAAAAATCATAACCATAAAAGGTAAATCAAAACAACATATAAAATAATACAACAATAACATTTAGTAAAACACTTAATATTCAAATACATTCACAGTTAAATATAAATACATAAAAGGTTTTACATTTGGTTCATATTTATCCTGTTATCTGTAAACTTTGTTTGACTGCAGCAGTTTAAAATCTAGCAACCAAAAAACTGATATGAATGTTAGACAGTAACTACAAATAAAACAAAAATTGGATACTCCTGCTTGAAACTATTACACATTAACAAAGGAACAATAAAATCCAGGTGGAAATGAATTAACAAAAAACAATGTTAACTTCATAAAACATAAAATAAAGATAGAAAAATTGGTCTGCAAAAGATCAAACCCCCCTACCAAGAGTTTATTTAACCCCTCATATTTCCTTAAGGATTGTCTCCTCAAAAAAAAAAATGAGTTCAGACTCACAAAAGATTATCTTTCATAATCGGATCAGGTTTGCCAAAGAATTGTCTCCTCCCCAGTTTGCTTAACAGATGCTGACCTACCCCAGTCTAGGGATAGATTTCCATCTATCCAGGAGGCAAGATCCTTCAAAACAAATCTATTTAGTTTACATTCTGGTCTAATCCAGAGTTTGGGCCACCTCATAAACAGACACAGGCTGACTGAATATCTGACAAGTAGTGGATCCCTAACTCGAGATGTATGAGGGCACACACTGGGGGACACCTAACAATCTATGAAATGTATTATAAATTAACTTCAGAGATGCAATTCCAACGTAACCTAAGTTGATCCTATCATACGCTACTACTGAGATACATTTAGCCTGCTTCAATTTCAGGAACACTCACAGCAGTTTCTTTCCCAGTCTTTGTGCAAATGCAACCAGGTCTGCAATTTCAGTTCAAAAAATGTTCCTCCTTTGCATAATAAGTGGGGACAAGGTACATGCACTATCTATCTAAAGTAATCCCCTAGATATTGCAAAGATGTAACAGTAGCCAATATATGGCCCTTTGCTTTAAACTGCCTTGTTTTCATAGCTTTGGAGCCCATTATCATCACAAGAGTCTTGCTGTGATTAGCAAACAAGTCCAAGGCCTCCATAAAAGCAACAAAGGAGTCCATTAAATGCTGTAAACCCCAACAGGGTTTTTGAAACAAAACTTAGCCACCCACATATAATAAAGTAGGTATGGGGTGACTCCTTACAAGCAGGAAATAAGCTTTATTCGTCAATAGGGAGTTTTCCAAGCTATTAACATATGAAGTAATTAGAAAGGGTGACAAAATAATTCCCTGAAGGACTCCATTCTTAAGGTGAAACCCCTATGTACAAAAGCCATTGGTGGTAAATAGATGTGAAGTTCATAAACGCTAAGTGGGGAGGTCCGGATCTGGATACTACATATTTGCCAACAATAGGGTGTCAATTCAAGCATTGATCACTGGTACTGAGGCGCAATCTAAACATTCGTATTCGGGCTGATGGGCCGGGCGACTGATTTAAGCACTCAAGAGTATTATGTCTGGATGTGACCGCATCTGACCCAGGATTGTGGGACCTCGACCTTCTTCGGACTGTAAAACCTTTCTAATCAGTGATTGTTGCTCCTTTGGATTTTTTGGTCATTACTTATTGGATATCACGGTTGATTGAGACTCAATATAACAATGACTGCAGATTAGTTCTTTTCAATTTCCTTTTGGCCTATTAGCTGTTTTGAGAGTTTGTGGATTTCTATTCGTGTACATTATTGCCCTCACGAAGTTCCATTGTATGCAACGAAATGCGTTGGCTGTTGTCCAGATTGTGACTATATTTGAAGAATAGAAACTACATGGAATTACTCTGATGTCTTTGACTTCCTCTCTGGTGCACCCTTCTTTATGAAAAATTGTTTGACTCTGGATGCCAATGGAACCATATTGCAGCGCGTTCCGGAGGTGTTTTGCACAGAACTCTGAATTAAACTTGAATAGGGATTAACGTGTGGGACTTATAGTCAGCTGCTTTTGTGCTTTTGTATGCAATCTAAACAATACTTCAGGTCAGATAGAAGATCATTTTCCTCAGCTCAGGCTAAGAGCCTGTTTAGGATGAACAACAACAGAGTCAATTATTGAAATGGGGCGGTATCAATGGGAGAAGCTTTATCTTCCTTTTTAAACATGGGAATAATCACAGAAGAGGGCCATGATGCTGGTAGTCTCTCACAACAGCTGCATTGATGCTATGTGTTAACAAAGGGGCCCAAAAATCTCATTTGCTGAGAAAAAGATCTGCCTGGCTCCTGCCCAGACCAGGAGCCTTGTTGCACGAGAGCCCTGAAATAGCTAGATTCACCTCTTCATGGGTGACTACCAACCTTGTCACACCTACTAGCAGAAGGGCTCTTCATACAAGTCCTCACAAACAATGTTATAAATTCCTTCAAAGTGATTTAGCCCCATTTCAGTAAGAATATGAGAGACAACCAACCCCAAGTCAGAATTAAGGAAAAGGGATGATTCACTATTTCCCAAAACTTGGTGCTATCTTTTAGTGTGCAGGGTTAGAGTAACTCCTGTTATTTTTGATCTCTAATCCCTATTTTCTCCCTTAGAGTATCTGATCTGTAGAGCCATCTACAGCTAGCATTCAGTTATTTGTCCCTTGGCTGAGACTTCAGGGACTTCTGAAGATTTTTTGTGTGTAATGGAGCATTCTTTATCAAACCACCTAAAAGCGATAAAAAAGGGTCAGTCGAACCAGGTACACAGAGCATTGAATGAGCCACCTTAGAGATTGATAGGTAAGCTCATGTGCAGAAACGGGCCTCTCCAAACAAGTGGCAATTTTTCCATTTAGAGCGTTGGGCCCTCCCCCATCCCCTAATTTGTAACCCCATTATCATTTTTGTATTTGTAAATCAGTAATCTTAAATATGACAGTGACGAGTGCCTGGGTGCCTGAGCCTGGCTCGTACTCAAAGCAAGGTACTTCCTGAAGTTCTAGTAAATGTAAATGTGTATGTACTTGTATAGCACACTGCCACCCCCAACGGGGGTATCCTGGCGCTTTTACTCATACCGCTGTGGAACCCTTCCTGGCCTTTCCCTGTGAAATGTCCACTCCTGGGCACCCCCATGGTGAAGCCAGGCATCCCAGCGCTGCTGGGGCCGTTGTGGAGATTAAGCAAGCTATTGCCCAGAGTTGCAGCGTGGGACTCATGATTAGAATAGGCACCGAGGCGAGAATTATCAGGTCCGAGGAAATTGAATCCAAGACCCGCCAAGGCGGGTGATTGAACTCTGGTCCCGGGCCAGAACTCTGCATCAGGGTCTGCCGCTCTAACCATTGAGCCACACTTCTCCACCCACTTCTAGTGAGTAGGTACCAGTTGACAATGATGTAATTATGTTGGGGTTACCATGGATCTGACCTTTCACTTCATAGGGCGGTGTTTGAAACAGCATGAAGCAGCATCACTGATAGATGTAGCCTCGGGCAATGTAGAAAGAAGCCCTGCGAGAGGCTTTTGTTTGAGAAAGTTTTCCTTGTGTCACACAGTGGGACTTAGATCAGCAACTTCACTGACCTCACCCCACTCTAATATAAGCTAGAGAAGGGTGAGTCATATGTTTTAAATTAACTGAATGAACACATGCTGTGGAGGTGAAATGAAACCTACTACTGCCTTTGTAAAGTTGGAAGCACCCTAACGTAACGCTTCTAGGCTAAAAGAGAACTGAGTCAGACTTGTTTTCTGACTGAAAGGCCTATTCTTCCCCCGGGATGCTCCGTGTGGGAAATAATGATAGGTTTATGCAGGGGAAGGGGCGGGTTGTTAGTTTTGCTATAAATTACTCCAAACACCAGCAGGAAGTGTCATTAGGGGGTTTTAACAAAAAGTTAAATTGTTTCCTTGGGCCTAGTGAATTTTATTTTCGGGTGGCATGTCTGTGCCAAACTCTGATGAAGCAAGGGCAGCCCTTATCACTGTGGGCGCTACAGGCATGATGGATCTCCTCCGGCCTGGTGTTTTGGGCCAAGCCTGGGTTGAGAACTAGGTGCCCGACGTGTTCCCCATCCAGCGGGGTAGCTTTGACCATCGAGTCATGCTCTCCCCCCTTAAGCCATCAGGTCGTGGCCACAGGAAGAGCATACAGTGCTCCTCGTCAGTCACCAAGTAAGTGGGGAGGCAGCGCAGCCTCCCTCCCAAGCTACATATGCCATAGGCCAACAGGGAGGGCCCGGTTTCTCCACAGGGGGTGGGGATATCTCCACAAAGGAACACGCATACATGTGCAGTCTGGATCAGGGCAGGGAGGTTCCTGTATCCACTGTCTGTGGAGGGCCCCTGGATCTCTCATCCATGCTCACCCCTGGTGACAATTCTGTGGCTGGGTCATAGGACACAGCTAATAAAAAATTTAAGTGTGCCGATAAGTGTTGGACTGGCTTGGGAGAGAGGTGGGACACTGATGGGCACGAGATGAGGCCCCTGGGGCCTGGGCACCCTTTAGCAAATAGCACGTGGTGGACATTGAGGCCAAACTAAGGGAGCAGCACCTCCTTATCCAGGAAATGAAGAAAGATGAGAGCTCATTTGCAGAGACAGGGAGGCATCTTTGAATGTAAATGTGCTAAAGGGAGGGTACACAGTCCTAGGTGAGGAAGGGCTGGTTGTCGGCGGAGGCAGAGAAGAAAGGGTATGGGCTGTGGGTGCCAGAAGAGAAAGAAGTACCCCCACATAGGCAGCAAGCTGGTGCAGCTCAAGGGCCCAGTAGTGCTAGGGACCCCTTAGGTTGGTGCAGACTGGTGGGGTTGGTGCATCAAGGCTGGCAGGAAGGTGGCTATGCCAAGAGGACAAAAGTTGGCCCCTGGTCATTGGCTTGAAAGGGGGTCCACTGCAGCCACCCCTATGATGAGGGCTCGGGTTCCCACATTCTGGCTGGAACAGGCCGGGCCTGAAAAAGATTTGCATGCTAAAAAGTGTGGTAGTGCGGTGTGCATGATTGTGTGTGAGGATGGTGAAGGTGATGATGAGAGGAAGGCAAGCTGTGTGATGATGAAGAAATGGATAGCACGGACACACCGTCAAAAGGGAAGGAGCTAGCAACAGGAAGCAAAGTAGGTGTTTTGCAGAAGTCAAGTGCGGACAGTGGTGGCACCATAGACGACTAAATGGAACATCAGCGGACGTTGCAGGCAGAAGAGTGAAGTGGACCTATTACCTTCAGGTAATGGAGAATGGTGGTCGGTGTGAGGAGCTGGGGGTAAGAAGAATGGGGAGAAAACTTACAAACCATTGGATGTTGGAGATGGGGCTGTCAACAAAGAAAAGATTAAAGTAAAGTCTGCTTGGAAAGGGACACTGAAACAGGCAGGCTTCGGTAAGACTGTGGAAGAAAAGGGGGGCCAGGATTCTGAAATGGAGGGCTCCAATACGGATGGGGGAGGGAGTCCCCTGAGGGAGATAAGCATAAGAAGAGGTTTGGCAATACCACTTGGGTCTCACCTTTCTAATAAGATGAAGAACAGGATCTGGAGACACAAATATGTAGACATATTCACATTTTTACACACACAGGCCAAGGAAGGGTCTAAGGGAGGAAGAGTGGGAGTTAACTAGGAGGCCCAGGGTCCCAATCAATATGGGATATTGGACTTCAGCATTTCTGATCTATGCCAGTATATACTGTGACAAACACATGCGCAGGATGATTGCTCTGTTCAAGCACATGGACATTATCAGGAAGGCCCGATGCACTTTGGGGGGTATGCATGGCTTAGTTATGAGGAGGAGTTTCAGGCAAGGGTGAGAAGCCCTGGTGGGAGGTGGACTTGGAGCTGTGGATGCACTGGATGTCATCTACTCTATGCTCGGCCTATACCCATACAGTGAGTGGCCTTCCAGTTATATATTGGTCTTTTCAGCCCTGTTCCACTCCACAGGGAGCGGGTTCCACATCAAAGCCAATGGGACCCAATGTTGGGGCATGTTGGAACTTTAACACGGGTTTATGCTCTTGACACCCTTGCAAATGTAAACACAAGTGTTCCAAGTGTGGGGGAATAATCCCATCATCAGTGTTTTACACTGGCAAGCCCCGCAGAACAGTGGAGGGTTTCCTGGGGTCAAGGTCAGCAGGGACAGCCTGGGCCGAAGTGTGCCTACGCCCATTAGGGTAGAGGTCATGATACCGTGGCTTGCCGCATACCTGGATAGAGAAGCAGCTTTGCGGCTGGAATGGGGTTTCATAGAAGAGTTTCAGGTTGGTAACCAGGGGCCTAGGGGCTACATATGGGCCATTAATTTGCAGTCAGCAAAAGAACACCCTGGTGTGGTGGCTGTGAAATTGGAGAAGGAGGTGTCGGAGGGGTGAATAGTAGGCCCTTATTTTGAGTGGCCCCTCACAGACTTGATCATCTCTCACTGGCTGTGGCACCTAAGAAAGTGGTGAATGAATTCCAGTTGATACATCACCTGTCATGGCCGAAGGGTGCGTCGATTAATGATTTCATTGTGGAGGACAACACTAGGGTGCTGTACACATCAGTGGATGACGCCAATCGTTCGGTGAGGGAGTGTGGGCAGGGAGCCAAACTGGCTAAATGTGATGTCCTGTCTACTTTTCAGCTGCTGCTGATTTACCCCTCTGATTCTGAGTTGTTGGGAATGCAGCTTGAGGGAGCCATATATGTGGAAAAAGTTTTACCGATGGGCTGAGCCTTTTCGTATGCATTGTTTGAAATTTTCAGTACCTTTCTGCAATGGGCATTAATGAAGTCTAGGAGGCATTGGGAGGTTTCTCATTACTTGGATGACTTCCTGTTTGTGGGTAGGAAGGCTTGGGTGAATTTTTCAGGGCCCTACTACAATTTCAATTTATGGTGAAGGTTTTTGGGGTGCCATTGGCCCTCGAGAAGACAGACGTTCATTGTGAAATCCTGACATTCCTTGGAATTGAACTGGATACATTGTAGTTGGAGTCTTGGCTGCCACATGCAAATGTGCTGGAGATACAGCATTTTCTGTCTGAGGGGATTGGTGAACTGAAAGTGGAGTTGAGAGTGGTACAGAAGTTACTCATGTTTTTTTATTTTGCCTATAGAGTCATGAGAGCAGCACAACGTTTTTACAGAAGGCTGGGTATGGTCAGGGTGTTTTTGCCTCATAACAGGGTGCAGATCTCTTGGGCAGTCAGGGTGGGCCTTTATGTTTGGAAGACCTTCTTGGAGGAGCCGAGGAGGACAAGAAATTGTTGCCAACAGACATTTGGGCCATAGGGTAATCAGAGTAGTTGGTCAGGTGAAGGACTCATTGGATGAATCCACCAGAAGGAGCTACCACCTGACCTGGAAAAAGTTTGAGGCATTTGAGAGTCGATCACTCAGCTGTGATGCAGGATCCACAAGAAACTGATGGGAGAGTGTTATGCTTTGTTCTTTTCCGTATTGATAATAGGCTATCACCCACGACCATTGCAGGCAATTTGGCTGGGGTTTCATTTTATGGCAAGCTGTTCTGGGGTTTTGACCCTGCTAGAGATGAGATTCTAGGCAGAGTTCTCAAAAAGTGGAGCAGCGAATGGTGAGGGTGAGGTCTGAGTTACGGAAAGCGGTTACATTTGAGTTGTTGCAGGAGTTGCTGGATGTGTTTTAGGGTTGTTGTTATGATCGTTTTGAGGTGTGTGTGTTTCGGTTATGCATAATTTGGATGTTTTTTGGTGTTTTTTCTATGTCTGAGCTTGGGGCCTGCACAGGAGCAGGGGTGTTGTTTCAAGAAGTGCATCAGGATCCAGGTCGACTGGGTTTCTGGATGATGCAAACCAAGAAGTATCAGCAAGGTAGAGGGAAATGGGTATGTTTGTGTGAAGGGGGAGAGGTGGAGGTTTTCCTGGTGCAACGCCAGTATGTTTTTTGTCATGAAGATAGCAGCAGGGTATCAGCTTTTTAGTTTTTGGCGGATTTGTGTATGGCTTTGCGCAGGCTGGGGAAGGACCATGCAAGTTTGAGACACATTATTTTTATATTGGGGCAGCGGCTGCGTGTTTAGGGTGGGATTGGGTTGAGATTCAGCAGTTTAGGAGGCGGAGATCAAGGTGCTGCAAGCGATATGTGAGGAAATTAGTGTTTTTTTCTGTAGGGTGGGGGCCAGGGTGTGTCGCCATAGTTTATTGCCTTTTTTCTACTACAAGGAGCATGAGCGCTCCAGGGACCAAGATGGTGACATGGAGAGTCACATGCGTGCATATCAAAAACATGGTGTGCAGGATTTTGTTGAGCAGGAAAGAGTTTCATTGGAGGTAGTTTGGTAGGGTAAAGGAAGGAGAGTCTGGAATGGGAGTGTCTGATTTATGAAGTTTGATGGTATTTGTTAAAGTTAACCATGTTAATGTACATTTTGCAATCTTTTCCTGATAAATGAACTTTTATGCTAAAACCGTGGTCATGGAGTATTTGTTTCCATTCACATGATGGCCCTCAGGGAGGCGACAGTCACAGACTAGTCTTCCCCCAGTATGCTTTGTGTGAGAAAATAGGAGGCAGACAAGGATAGGTTTAGGTAGGTGAAGGGGAAGGGGCAGGTTGTTAGTTTTGCTATAAATGAGTCAGGAAGCGGGCGTCTATCCTCGTCCTGACTCCAGGCACCACTGGGAAGGCTCATTAGGTTTTTTTTGAGAGGACCACCCACCCACCTTACATGTTATAGGGTTCAATGGTACTAATTTGATACAGAGTTGTTGCCACAATAGGACAGGTTGCAGGGTATAAGCAGTATCCTTGGGGGTGGAGACTCACATTCTGGCATTTCCATCCCCTTGGGGGGAGAAGGGGGCAGAGGTGACAAAAGATGGTGTGCAGGGTTTCGCCGAGCAGGAATGTTTCATTGGATGGTGTTTGGTAGTGTAAAGGAAGGAGTGTCTGAATATACGGAAGGAGATAAGGAGATTAGTGAGTAGAAGAGTGAAGAATGAAGCTAGACATGAGGGCTTTGGGATAAAAGTTGGCATGTAGTGTGAATAGCTACGGGGGAAGGGGAGTGTCGGATTTATGAAATGTAATGTTATTTGTTAATGATTTTAATGTAAGTTATGCAACCACGTCCTAATAAACAGCCTTTTATGCTAAAACTGTGGTTTTTGGAGTGTTTTTCTATTCACACAATGACTTAGTACATCAGCAGCTGCTAGCCTGCCATCTGTCTTCACATGTTGTGCAAAATAATAAAGTGTTATTTTTTTTAATCAGGCCTGTCTACATGGCATACTGAAAACGTAGAGCACTGATCCATAAGTGTAATTTGAAGCACCATAGAAACGGAAAGGAAGTGCCACGTAGTGCCTCTTCAAAGAGACAAAGAATGTGCACTGGCGTTCTCGATACCTGGAAGTTAATTAATGATGCCTTTGAATTGATAATGTGTTGGCAGTCAAGGAATGAATGCGACAAAAGTAACATTCTGAATGGCCATTTGTCTGCTTTCTATGTTCTGTGTTACCCAGCCTACACATCCGTATGCAGAATGAAATACAAAAGAATATTGTTTCAATTAGTTCTGACTATCTAAAACATAATTTTGCAATTAGTGTCACATGTAGACCTGGGAGAGGGTTTTCTCAGGCCTTAGGCCTTCTGAGTCAGCTACAGGTGCATTCACTCAGCATTGTCTTGGGATCAATAGAGTGCAGTCTCCTGTTTTGGATTCATAATCATTGCAACCTTAATGAGGGCTTTAATTCTGTGCTCATCTAAACTTCAAATGTTGCTGTGAATTATCACTGCTCTTAAGATTTATATATGGTGTGAATCCAAAGATATATGAGCTTCTTGTTTTGTCAACCCTAATGACCGAAAAAATAATTGTGTATTCAACCAATTGGTTACATTATACCTACACATGAGTTATGATATGATTCCTCACAACTTGTCTGGGGATTCTGCCGCCTGCTTACCTGCCTTCTTTTGGTGCACGCTGTGCACATAGACATTGCCAGGCGCCTGCAGCCATCTCCCGTCCCTGGTCCCTCCCGCCGCCGCAGTTCTGGTCATCGCGGCCGCAGTGTGGGGGGACTACGGGTCCCGGGAGCCTTTGCAGCCGGAAGCCGCCGCGTGACATCCGCGCCAGGAGGCGTTTTATTCAGAACAGAGGCCCGACAGAGCGGGTTCCTCGCAACTTGTCTGGGGATTCTGCCGCCTGCTTACCTGCCTTCTTTTGGTGCACGCTGTGCACACAGACATTGCCAGGCGCCTGCAGCCATCTCCCGTCCCTGGTCCCTCTCGCCGCCGCAGTTCTGGTCATCGTGGCCGCAGTGTGGGGGGACTACGAGTCCCGGGAGCCTTTGCGGCCGGAAGCCGCCGTGTGACATCCGCGCCAGGAGGCGTTTTATTCAGAACAGAGGCCCCGCGTCGCGGGACGCGCGTGGGCGGCACCGGGCGAAGCCCGGGCAAAGGGCGGGCCGTCTGTGGCCATCAGGGGCTGGCAGAGGCTGGGCTGGGGTTCCCCACTTTTGATCGGTGCACGCCCCCATGCACACCGACAGGTACTGTAGTTCACATCTGACCGCACCACGACTAGTGTAACGGACTGCTGTGGCTACCACTAGACATTTTGTGCCGCACCTGCCTCACTTAAATCTGTTTGTGTTCTTCTCCTTATTACTACTATTTTCGAGTCCACGCTACATCATCTACAGACTGTCCTTGCGTGTTATTCTTAATTTTTTGTATTTTTTTAACATATTGTTTTTATTATCCCTATATTTTCTAAGGCTCTTATTTTACGATATTGTTGCTTTTGCCTTGTACTGTAAAATCTGTATACGTTCTGTGGGGGCCTATAATGGGGAAGAGGAAAGACATGGAGGGAGGCAGTGCTGCTGGTAGCAAAAAAGGGAAAAAAGCCCAAAAAATTCCTCATGCTGCTCTCAACTGCGTTTTAAGCAGAATTGAGGGCATTGTTAACGATTGCGACGAAACGCTGGGCTGTAATACTTCAAGAGGTATAGAAAATGTGGAAACGAGGGTTGTCAATTCCACACATAAACTTCAAAAGAAAACTATACCTACAATGTTTGCTAATCAGCAAATTAGCAATCAGCTTTCGCAAGCATCTTTATCGGCAACACCTGATATTCATGAGGATGTTGTCTTGCCCAGGTCTTTTCCTTTACTATCAGATCAGGGGTTGGCGCTGCAGCAGGCTCAGATAATTCCTCTCCCAGTCTTATGCTCAAACAGATTCTCTCCCCTTGACCCTGACATCAACAATATGATCACATTGGCCCCAAAGGACAATATGGACTTAAGCCCAATAGGAAGGTTAGCTAGTGGCCCCGGGATCGGGTCTACCGAGTTGGACCTATTGGCTAGGATTAGGAAGTTGGAGAATATGGTGGCATTGTTGACTGAGAGGATGGAGAGTTTAGCGCAGGGACAAGCAACACCACCCGTGACTCCCGCCCTACCCTCAACTCGGGAGGATACTGCCCCCGTTAGGAGGGTTACTCAGGGGATAATAAAACATACTTCCTCAAACGTTTCTTTAATATCACCTCAAGGCCCCAGGAATAAGGGGGTTGGTAATAAGGCACTCACTAATGATAATGCTATAGCATATGCAGATATCACGAGAGGCAAAGCTTGGAATGGGGCGCCCGAATCTAAATCTCAACCCAAGAAACATATTCACACTACATCCTCTCTCCCCCTAGCTCAGACTAGATCACTATTGTCTAGTGCCACTCATGGTCCTCGTCCATAGTACCCCCCCAATAGGGCCACTGTGTATATGACCAACGTCCCAAAATTAGCTAACTCAGGGGGATTTGAAAGCAGGGACTCAATACATAATAAAGCTATTCATTGGTTGCGTTATGGAAGGGGGTGTAGATCCATTATTAGAGAAGATATGGTAAGAGTAAGAAGGATCTCCAGGAGAGATGCCCTGTTGGACTGTCTAGAGATCGAATTTAAGGATCCCTCTCTGGCAGAAAATGTATTTTTGCTAGAGCTTAGGACATCCCCACCGGAGTACTCTTCGATCCAGATCTGTTCCTCTCCCTCTTGGCCACAATTACAGGAGGGTGATGATTCAGGGCTTAGACAGGTCGACTGACTAGTGAATAATTGCCTATCTGTCCCTGGACGACAATACCCAGTGGAATATAGCGCACCAGGATATCCCTTGCCTCTGGACTGGGAGGGGGTCTGTGTCGACAATTCTGATCTGACCCAATTAATTAGAGGAGCCACCCACCTAAATGGGGTGTTGGGTGGAAACAGTGATATCTCCCAAAAAAACACAAGGCTAATTCCTTTTTATCATGGAACATTGCGGGTTTGGAAAAGAATCTTGCTGACCCACTTTGGAGTGACTTTATACAATAAATTCGATATTATTTTATTCCAGAAGACATGGAGCCTAGTTCCCCTTTATAGGTCAGGCTGTTCCACCTTCCACATCCCAGCGATGAGCCCACCCAGAGGTAGGCCATCAGGGGGGCTCCTTGTTTGGGTTAATTTACACTTGAACTGGTTAGTTAAAGACCATGTAACCCCCTCTCAAGACATTCTCCGTATCTCTATAGGTGGGTCAGATTTAAAAGGAGGCTTAGAAATTTTTAATATCTATGCCAGAGGGACCTCGGGAGGCCAAGTAAGCCCCATTATAACGTTCCTGGACTCTGAGCTTATGGCCATTACTTCTGCAGCGGGCATCATTGTCGCAGGAGATTTTAATTGTACTTTCGAGCCACTTTGTGATGAGGATGTCCAGGGCACTGGGGATCTAGATACTAAGTGGGAAATTCCCCACCTTAGCCTTCCTCCAATAAAGAAATGGTCCCAAAGAGCCATCCAAATTAATGCTCTGATTTCAGAGCATAATTTGAGGGCAACTAATGGTAGAACAAAATCAGATCCCATGGGAGCCCCCACTTTTACTAGAACCAGGGTGCCTTCGCGCAACGACTATATCTTGCTGGACGTCGGGTCATGGGTCGATCTCATCGACATGGAAGTTACCTCAAGATGTGAAAGCGATCACAACCCCCTGTCCATGCAATTTTAACGCAATTCAGACCTTACACTAACTGAGTATATTAGCACCAGGAGGCCCTGTCTGAGGGAAATTGTGCCCTCTAACTGTAATCGGCGCCTCAAATGGCCAAAGGTTGCCGAACGGGAATTGTCTTTGGACGGCATTAGGAAGATTATGGATGCCAGTATTGTAATGCTTAACGGTGTTCCCGATACTCCCCCTATACTTGTTCATTCTTCAAAGCTTAAAGAAATATATCTTTCAACTGTGGATAAGGTGGGTGAGTTTTTCCAGCCTAAAGACAAAGGGGGCCGTAAGCAATTTCCCCCAAAGGCCGAAAACCTATGGTACTCTGATGATTGCAGGAATAGGAGACAGGACCTATCGAGAGCTTTAAAATCCAAGGTCCAGATAAATATTGTCACCGCAAGGAAATCGTACTACAGGTCCATCGACATAGCAAAACGAGTTTGGGAAGAAACCCACTGGAAAGAACTTAAATCCGCAGCCCAGCTGAAAGACGCAACTCTATTTTGGGACCTCATCAACATCAGCACAAGGAGGGGGGCTGACCCAATACCGAATCATATAGCAGGGCGAGAATGGTATGACCATTTCCGGATACTGTACATGGGTGGCGAAGGGCTCATACCATCGGAGCAAGGGAGTGATCAAGAGCCAATTGTACCCCCACTTGAGGGAGAGCAGTTTGGGCTCAATGAGGTACAAGCAGCCATTGCTTTGATTGTGCCCGGTAAAGCAGCTGGACCTGATGGCCTCCCAGGAGACCTTATGCTCCATGAAAAAGATCTTTGGGCCCAATTTAGTTGTAGATCTCTAAATCTTATAGTGAATGGCCACCCTGTACCAGATTCCTGGAAAGGGGCGGAGGTGGTGACTATCTTTAAGAAGGGGGATAGAGAGGACCCTGCCAACTACAGACCAATTAGTTCAATTGATGTCGCCCAAAAAGTGGTTGGCAGGGTCCTCTTATTGAGGATGAAAGAATGGATTGATGAGGAGGGTGTGCTGTCCCATTTCCAGGCAGGGTTTAGATGTGGCGTTGGAACAATGGACCAGGTATTTAGACTTTGCCTGATCTACTGGAAAACTGTAACCATCGAGAAGGGCATTTATTGACTTAAAAACAGCTTTTGACCTGGTCCCCCGCTCCAAGTTATGGCAGATTTTGCTAGACCTTGGAATCCCTCCCCTGATCTTGAATCTTGTTAAACGCCTCCATGAAGATAATTTTGCTAGAGTGAGGTGGGGCGGCCAGGGACAGCTGACTGAGAAAACAGCAGTCCAGAGAGGGGTCCGCCAGGGTTGTGTATTGGCGCCGACCCTGTTCTCTCTCTATATAAATGGGGTGGCGGACCATTTGAGAGAGGACATGACCGATGCCCCAACCCTGTGTGGGAAAAAACACCGACTTTACTTTTTGCGGATGATACCCTCCTGATTTCAAAAAGCCCTATGGGCTTGCAGAAACTCCTTGATCGATTCACCAAATTCTGTGAAGCCAGAGGCCTGGTAATTAATACATCCAAAACCAAGTTAATGGCTCTGGTACCATCAAAAAGCTTCAGGAATAACATCAAGCTGAACGATTGTCCTTTGGAGCTTGTGGAGGCATTTGACTATCTGGGGGTAAGGGTGAATAACAAAATGAAGTGGTCTCCCCATTTGATAAAAATGCTTTTAAATCATAAACGGATTTCAGGGGCCATAGCTAGGCATCAGAGACTTTCCTATAGCCGAACCGTAGCTCCAGCTATTAAAGTATACGAGGGCAAGGCCCTGCCTGCGTGTCTCTATGGGGTGGAACTGTGGGGATTCGAAAATCTTGCTGAGCTAGTAAGATCTGAGAATAAATTCTATAGAGATTTAGTCTCGCTCCCTCCGTCGACCCCCCTAGTCCCACTCCGCTACGATCTTGGGAGACACCCAATAAATGAAGTGGCAGGGCTGCGCCCCCTGCTGTACTGGACCCGGCTTAGGAGGTACTCTGACTTAAGCCACTATGCCTGTGGCCTAACTGAATTGTTACATCTGGGTGCAGGCTACAAAATTGGCTAGGTGTCCAATTTGAAAAAACTGGTGGGTGCAATCGGTCTTGACTGGGCATGGGAGAGCCAGATGCCTCCGCCTAAACATCTAGTAAAAAAGCTGTACTCGGACTGGGTTTCTGCTACTGCTAGTAAGAACCAGAACGGTATTTTGTCTGAGAGATTTCTCGATTTTAAACCTGTCCCCAGATTGGAACCTTTCCTGGACCTCATTGAGTTCCCGGGAAACAGGGTGCTTTACCTAAAATTTAGGTACGGCAAACTTCCTCTCCGTGATTTTCAAAGAGGCTGGAGTGACCAGAAGGAAAACGATATGGGCTGCCCGGGCTGTGCTTCCCCTACGGAATCCATTGCACATTTTATGTTTGCTTGTAGGGCATATAGCCAGTGAGGTCAAGGTGGTTAAAACCAGTCTGTATCAATCTGGGTTGTTCATCCTATAGGGTGGCCCTGCGTATTTTAACATACGAGACACTAATCTCCAGCGTAATCTGTGGTACAGCAAACTTTCTTGGAAATGCATGGAGGATAAGACAAAAGCTTATCAATATGAAATAATCGATAAATAAGTCTGCCATGAGCTAACCTCATTTTATTTCAGCTGATGTGGCTGGGTTTCAAAGAGGCTGGAGTGACCAGAAGGAAAACGATATGGGCTGCCCGGGCTGTGCTTCCCCTACGGAATCCATTGCACATTTTATTTTTGCTTGTAGGGCATATAGCCAAGTGGGGTCAAGGTGGTTAAAACCAGTCTGTATCAATCTGGGTTGTTCATCCTATAGGGTGGCCCTGCGTATTTTAACATACAAGACACTAATCTCCAGCGTAATCTGTGGTACAGCAAAGTTTCTTGGAAATGCATGGAGGATAAGACAAAAGCTTATCAATATGAAATAATCGATAAATAAGTCTGCCATGAGCTAACCTCATTTTATTTCAGCTGATGTGGCTGGGTTTTAATGTATTGTAATATTGTCTTTCACCGAATGTATAGTATGGCTACATTGGGGAAAGTGGCCATTAGTTTATTACACTGTACAAAGTGTGTAAATAATGAAGAGCCTTTCTAACTGGTTTTATACTTGTATGATATTTTTTTTACATCGAATAAAGTCATTCGAAACAGATATGATTATATAGCTGAAAAAAACACAAGTGGCATTCACATGATCATGTATTATAATCTTATGGTATACATACTTGGTTCAAGATAAAATAAGCAATCTTTTTATTGCAAAACGTTGTATTGATGCATGTGGCTGCAACAGTAATGCATGACAGGGCCTCCTTCTTTCCTAAACATACATGCACAGTGCTGATTTAGACCCTTTGGATCAGCATGCTTCATGGAAATCCACTGAGTCAGTCAGTTTGTGATTGTAAAAGTAGCAGCGTAATTGTGGCCCACCCTTTCACGTCTTGACTATGACATAAATATGTGCATGTAGACATTTACGAGTGTGAATACTAACGTTTTCCTTATAGTGATGCCAAATTGCAGTTTTCGCACATATCTGCATTTGTGTAGTTTGAGTAATTCCGTTAACTCTATATATTTTTACTGATTCATTTGAATAGTATCCTGCATTTATTTTGTAACTGTATATGTAGTCATAACCATGCATTTAACTGTGTATTGAAGTGTTTGCCAAGTTAACTTGACCTAAGGCCTAAAGAATTTGGACTTTAATGTTTAACTTTCAAAGTGAAAGTTTGCTTGGTTGCAATGTTTTCTTCTTCCTTGCTGGTGCGTTCATATCATCTCATAGTTAGTGAAAGGCACATTGTGTATGAGAGACAGTGAGGCTCAGGACAAGAGCTTTTGGCAAGGACGAGAGGCACTAACGAACAAAGGGAGGACCTTAATTCATGTTAATATCTGGAGACAGGAGAAATCCAAGAAAGTCCTGATGTTCAGACCAAGAGATAGGAGTACAGAATGAGGCAGCCAAGTTCTATTGTGAAAAGGTGGAAAAGTACTGGGACACGTGATGTGGAATTCTCAAATGTTCTGGGAAGTTAGACAGATTCCTTTTAGACTGAGAGGAGTACAGACCCCTTTGCTATATTTCTGTCTATGCAATACACCTGCAGGCACATGCATCAACCTTTTAAAAATTTGCAAAATTTGAGAATCGCAAAAACAGGCCATTTGCGATTGCAAAGTACCCGCCAGCAATACATGAATGAAAATAGTGCGAAAACACAAGTTTTAACTAAAATAGGAATCGCAAATAATTTGCAGAATAGAATTGCGATTCTGTAATTGCATCTCCCAAATAGCGAATCGCAATTAAAGAATCGCAAATCTATGCATGAAAAAACGCATGTTGCGATTTTCTTGAAAATCGCAATTTTGCAAGTGCAATATAAGAAGGAACACAACCAGGTGGTAATCATGAGTGCAAATTACATACAGCTGAAATCCAACAGAAACTTACTTAAACACACCCAGCATGCCCCTAAACATTTCACAATAGCAGCGCTTTTCCTGATGGCAGGGAGGATAAGGCTCCAGGCAGCAGCACACAGAAGGAGAAGAATACAGGAGCGCATCTTCAGAGTTAGCATTACATTGCTAGGACAAACTGAGGAGGAGATATACGAGTATAGGCTCAATGCTGCAATGATCATTGATTTAATAACTGAATTGGATCCCATGTTGCAGCGTCAGACACGTACGACCAATGCAATACTCACACATGTGCAGATCCTATGTTGCCTGCACCTACTGGCATCAGGCAGTTTTCAGGGGGTCATAGCAGTAGCTGGAGGTGGGTCTCAAAGCGCACATTCACGTATTTTTAAAGCATTCCTTGATGCCATGATGACCCAGATCAACTCCCACATCAGCTTTCCCACAACCGCACATGACCTGACCAAGGCCAAACAGGAATTTTATCAGATAGTCCGCTTCCCACAGTTTTAGGTTGCATTGATTACACCCATGTAGCAATATGTCCCCCTGCAGGTAATTAATACATATATAGGATTAGGAAATGTTATTATTCCCTAAACGTACAGGTAGTATGGAATGCAAAAAACATAATAACTGACATAGTGGCTCAATACCTAGGAAGCGCCCATGATTCCTACATATTCTGCCAGAGCGGCATACACACTCGTCTGTCCAGGGGTGAATTTGGCGAGGGACATCTGCTTGGTAAACATGTGTTATTAATTCTACCCAACATTGCACGTATGCCAACGCACTACAGCCACTGACCCTTTGCTTACTTCCATGTAGGTGACAGCGCATACGCCTTGCGGAATTACATCATGACTCCGTACCTAAATCCTACAACCCCCAATGAGCAGAGGTTCAATGCTCTGCATATCTCCACCAGGAACAAAATTGAGCGCACGTTTGGGCTTTTGAAGAGCCGCTTCAGATGCCTACAGAGAACAGGTGGAGCATTAAAATACACACCAGAACAATGCTGCAGGATAGTGGCTGCATGTCCATGTGCCATATTACACAACATTGCCACAAGGAAAGGCATTCCTATAGAGGTGTCTGACAGTGAGTCAGAGGACGACGACCAGCAAGGGCAACACCGACGTGCAGCACATAAGGCAAGCGCAACTGAAGGGATATCCAACTTTGTTTATATCAAATTATAGGTACTTTAGTGTTGATGCACACATACCATGTGCCCACTGGCACAGGAATAGCATTAATGAACAGACATAAATGTTAATGATATCATGAATCAAAAGTCAGTCACGACAGTTGTCACCATCAATGGTTACCTCACCATGACGCAATGTCTGTGGCCATGCCATTCTATTTCTTATTCCCACACAGACTCAGACGCCTTTCATATGGTGCATCTTCATCCCTCATGTTGGTAGCAGAGGGTGTACTGCTGCGTGTGTTGCGCCTACTTGCAGTGAGGATGGGCATAGATAGGCTGCTGAGGATTGAGGCCTCCTCACTTCCCTCTTCCAGTGTGGCTGTCCTCATCGCCGCCACCGACGACATCAGGACCCTGCTTGACAACGGAGAAACCACGGCCCTCATCCTCCAGGACCTGTCAGCTGCCTTCGACATGGTCTGCCACCGCACACTGAGAACACGCCTCCACGATGCCGGAATCCAAGAGAAGGCCTCGGACTGGACCACCTCCTTCCTCTCCGGCAGAACTCAGAGCATCCGTCTCCCCCCCCTTCCGCTCTGAAGCCACCAAGATCATCTGTGGCGTCCCCCAAGGCTCATCCCTCAGTCCAACGCTGTTCAATGTCTACATGGCACCTCTCGCCCACGTAGCACGACGACACAACCTCAACATCATCTCCTATGCCGACGACACCCAGCTGATCCTCTCCCTCACCAAAGACCCCCACACCACCAAAACCAACCTCCACGAAGGAATGCAGGCCATCACTGACTGGATGAGAAACAGCCGACTGAAGCTGAACTCGGACAAGACGGAGGTCCTCATCCTCGGCCCTACCCCCTCAGCCTGGGAAGACTCCTGGTGGCCGACTGCACTAGGAGCACCCCCTACACCCACCGACCACGCACACAACCCAGGGGTCATCCTTGACTCCACCCTCTCCATGACGAAGCAGGTCAATGCCGTCTCCTCCTCCTGCTTCAACACCCTCTGCATGCTTCGCAGGATCTTCAAGTAGATCACCACCAAAACAAGAAGGACGGTCACCCAGGCCCTCGTCAGCAGTAGACTGGACTACGGCAATGCACTCTACGCAGGAGCCCCGCCCAAACTCCTGAAACGGTTCCAATGCATCCAGAACGACTAGGCCCGCCTGATCCTCGACATCCCTCACCGCAGCCACATCACACCCCACCTGAGAGACCTGCACTGGCTCCCCATCAACAAGAGGATAACCTTCAAGCTCCTCACCCATGCACACAAGGCACTCCACAACACCGGACCAGCGTACCTCAACAGCCGACTCAGCCTCTACACCCCCACCCTCCAGCTCCGCTCCGCAGACTGCGCCCTCGCCACCGTCCCCCGCATCTGAAGAGTGACCGCCGCCGGCAGATCATTCTCCCACCTCGCCGCCAAGACATGGAACACCCTCCCCATCTGCCTGCGGCAGACAGTAGACCTCCTAACCTTCAGGAGACTTCTCAAGACCAGGCTCTTCGAACAGTAGCAGCATCCCCCCCACTCCAGCACATTGAGACCCTCACGGGTATGTAGTGTGCTTTATAAATACTATAATTGATTGATTGATTGGCAAGATTAGACCCAACTGTGGCAGCCTGCATTAGTTCCACTGCAGTCGTCACTTGGCCCAGTGCCTTTGCCACATCCCCACTCAAATGGGACAGCTCCGTCTGCATTGTCACAGACCTGCGTGCCAGCAGTGCAGTTGTGGTGGCCAGCCTATTACTTGATTTGGCATACACGTGCATGCGCTGCATCAGCTGGCGATGGTGTCTTTTCTGTGACACATGTCCCTCCCTCATCACCCTGGTCAGTTCCCGCACACAATCTGTCAGGGCTGCAATGTTGCCAGACATCTTTTCTATTTGAGCCTGCACTAAGTGCATGTTTTTCGCCAGCAGGAGCTGCACCGGGAGCATCTGGCCCTCCAGACCACCTCAGACATCAGTTGGTTGTTCCTCCTGCCGTGTATTTTGTGACCTGGTTCCTCGCCGCTGAGATCAGACTGTGCTGCTCCATGGCTGTGCTTTGGGAATCGGCGTGGGTGTTACTTGAGCACAGCTGGACACTGGTGTTGCATGTGCCTCATCCTCTGTTTCCATTGCCACAAGTTGTGGGACTGTTGCCCTGCGTGTTGTAGGGGCATGTGATGATTGTTGTAGTACCACAGGTGTGTCCGTCTCATCTACAGCGGTATCTTCCACTGTCTCCATGCAGTCACTGTCTTCTGCCTCTTCACGTACTACATCTGTGATGTTAAACAGTGCAAATCTCCATTTATTTCTGTCTGTTATGTAATGTCACATGAATCATTATTTTCCTACAATTAAATAGGTTGCTATTACACTATATCTGACTTTTTTCATTTATATTTGTTCGTTGCCAAAGTACCTGCCTGACCTCCCTGCATCTCCCATAATGCACTTTGATGTGATTATAAGATGTGGAATGGATTTGCATTATGGAGACTTGTGCTGCACTGAGCAGATGCAATACCTAACATATGTATACTGATGGTCACTTGCATCCATCTTAACTTCAGAAGTGTTGGCCGCTCCAGAGGTGTCCAGCTGCGTCACCTCAACAACTGCTTCAGGCTGGAGGGTTGACTCCACCATGTCCTCCATGGGTTGTTCCCGGTCTGTGTCGATGTTCCCCCTCCTGTCTTCCTGGCTTCCTTCAACCTCTCGGCAATATGTTTTTTAGCACAGATGCGCAGTTCGTACCATCTTTTTTTTAAATCGTCAATGGTGCGGTGTGTAACCCCAACAGCATTAACTTTACGTTGAATCCAGATCCATAATTTCTGTTTTTCCTGCTCAGGAACTTTCAAAGACAATTTCCTAAACAGCTCATCATGGCTGGTTGCCACATCCTCTATCAGTGTCTCTGATAAATGATGCTTTTTTATGTGATACCACGGTTTTATTGTGGAACTTGTTTTATGCAATTTTGTAATGATTTTAAATAATCACGCAATAAACTACTACTACTACTACCAGTGTCTCTATTTCCTTTTCTGAAAACTTCCTTTTCCTTTTCCTGTCTGTTTGGCTGTCTCCTGCTGGTGTTGCATCCATTTTTAGCAAGGGACACGTGTTAATCCAAGTTTTTGTTGCAATCCTGTTCAGCTCCTGCAGTCAGCTCCCTCCTCTCCCTATGACTGTGCACTGAATGGTGCATGGGCTACTGACTTCCTGGTTGTGATGTCATCAATGGGCATCAACTGTGCGATCTCGCTATTTGCGATTTTGCTATTAGCAATTTCGCTATTGCGATATCGCTAATAGCGGCTTCGCTTTTTGCGATATCGCGAAATACGATATCGCAAACTGCGTTTGCGATTTTCTGCGAATCGCTAATGATTCGCACATTTTTTGTTGCATTGATTTTTGCTATTCCTTATTTGCGATTCCTTATTTCTCGCAAATAAGGAATCGCTATTTTTTGGGTTCATGCATGTGCCTGCTGATCTTGAAGAATTTATACAGAAGTCTTTACAATGATGACACCTTCCTGATTTCCTGGATCTAATTATGGTGTTCCCCAACTAATGATACTTAGTTTAGGCTTAGTTTATGTAATTCAGATTACTTATGTAATAGACAAGAGGACCTGAAATCATATACTGTTCAGCATTTTTTATTCCTTATTTTCTGCATTGCCAATACTGAATTCCTTGAATGCTTCATGTTATTAAGACTAAGCTTTGTCAGTCGATTTGCACTGCTAGTAGTGATTCTTTGTTTTTACAATATACTCTTGAGACTTGAATACATCAGTCTTGCTTTAAATTTCTAAGAAACCTACATTTAATCCCAACGATTGACATTTGGTTTCTCACTGTGTAGCCAAATGGGCTGTACTATAAACTGAACTTTTGGATGAAGATAACTCCTCTTGATTTCCCAGGCATCTAAAAAGGTCTATTACAGGGAAATTTAGATTTTCGGCTCAGTGCTCTGGCAGATGGTAGGAAAATGAGACTGGTTATAGACTGAAATAGGGATGTTAGAATACTTTGTTAGAGTAGTTCAGATCCAATCCCAGCGCTAGAGCCCATGTTTCGGTTTGGAGGATCTACGGAGTTCCAGCAGTTCAAGAAAGAGTTGTAATAGTGGAAGTGGAAGCATTATTAGGGTTGCACATTCTAATGGCTTATACTGAGCTTGTGGTGTTCATGGAGATTAGGTGATGTTTGGCTTAGATATTTTGAATGTCGTGTGAATGTGGTACTTAATGTGGAGAAGTTTAAGTTGTTATCCGTCCAGTGTGGCCTAAGATCCCTGTATCATAATAAAAAGTATAGAAGACACTGTATTGTAAATGTCTGCTAAAGTTTTGTGGTGCCTGTCATGAGATGTCGTTGTCAGCACAATTGAGATAGGGACATTTATCATTGTGTGTGAAAGTGGGGCATGATAGGTGTGGTGGGCCGTTTGCACAAGGGGAAGCTGTACTAATCGGGGTGAGTCCTTGCAGGTCGAGGTCTCATTCAAGTGTGCCTGAGTAGGTTGGAAAGTATTACTCTGAAAAATTCTTTGTATGATTGAATACTGTTGCAATTACTTTGTATTTCTTTGCATGCGTATTGCTGTGGAGGTGCATTAGTGAAAATTGTAAAGGAGTGTAAACTGCTGCAAGTAGTGAGATTGACGTCACAGTGTGCCACGCTGAGATTGGTCAGATGGTATAAAGCTAAGCTAATATTGGTAGTTTACGTTATCAAGTGTCATGCTGGTATTGGTTGTAGACTCTGAAAGAGAGTTTTGGGTAAACCATTATATCCTGCTCTGAAATGAAATTCTCTTTGTGATTATTGACGTTTATCTTAAAAATTAAATGTTTTAAAGGTATATGAGACTTGTTGAGGGGAGATGTGACAACAGCTTTTAGAGACGGAGAAGAGGCACCGTCTGAAGATACTCCAGCTCATTATCATTATATGGCAATTAATGAAGGGCTTTACACATATATTTGGCAAAAAGAATGGCACAAGATCACAGACACAGAAGGTGCACTGGTGTTTCCACACTATGATACATTTAATGTAAGATTCATTGAAAATATGAGGAGGATTTGTATGAGATGAAACCACAACCTAGACCTACACAGTTTGAAGTGCTTAATGTTTGAGAGCATGCAGCTCATGCCAAAGAGAATGAAAGGTATCAGAGAAAAGCTAGAAAGGCAGTGCGTACTCAAGCTGATGTAAGGTGGGATGCAGAACAGAGGAGGTTGAGAACTGACATGATAGAGGGAGTCAAATTATACCCCTCATTCACAAGTGAAGAATTTGAGAAGGGGAAGGAGAAGAAAATGATAGGGAAGAGGAACAAGTCGAATGAACTAGATGAGAGAAGCAAAAACAATGATGGAGATTCTAGTGATAGTCCTTTAAATGTGTTGTTCTAAGAACACCTACATCCCTATAATGAGACCCAATTAGTAGGAGGGGAAAGTGTTAATGGAAATACTGGAGTGGCTACTGCACCATTAAATAGGAGCTCTAATGCTATGGGAGCCACTCCTGTGAATATGAATCAAAATCCAATGGGAGGGAATTTAGGGATTTGTGCTCCAGCTGCCTTCACAGCTCCACATACTCCAAATGCTCTCACAATTCAGGTTACTATTTGTCCTGTGGTTCCTATAAACAACCCTGGTGCCGCATCTATTTTATTTTCATTAAATTAATGTTACTATTTAATATATTGAATATTTAAATATATAGATATTAAAAAAATTACATGTATTACAACAATATTAATGACAACAATATTTTTGGGGGAATATTTTTGTACTTGCCATTATACGTATAGGATGATATATATTTTTGACATTGATGTTTTGGTCACAATATTTTGGTATGGTGATATTGTCATGGGAGATATTTTGTCAGTAAACCAAAACAAATCAATTAAACATTGAAATCCAGGCTTGCAAAAGTGTGTTTTTCCACGTCTTTGAAGTGGCCTGATGATTTGCCTCTTGATGAAATCGTTGCAGCATACTTGATCGGAGGACAGGATTGCAGAAGGAGGAGATCAGGGATGTTTTCATACTAAGAGAGGTATATGCTAAATACCCAATTGTGAGCTAGGGGTGGTGAGGGCAGTAGAGCACATGAAGGAAGTGGTTAAAACTAACTGAAGGTTTTTCAAAAGAACTTTTATCAGGTGACCCTAGGCTAGGATTAAAAACAGCGTGGCACTGCGGGAATGATTAAATCTGTTTGTGTTTCACAAAGGTCGACATGTTTCAACCTATGGTTCAGACGGTGGATTTCTTCTAATAGAGCTGCTGCTCAATGGGCTCAAAACAAGAAAGTAGAAATCATAGTGACAGTTTATGCAAAACCATCCAATGACTCCATGGAGCATCACAAGGTGAAGGATTCACTGGTGGTACCCACTGTGGTCGGTGCCATGCCTCACCCACCCAAATTTGAGGTTTGCCCTGGACTCTTGGTAGGAAATAGTTGGAGGATCCATGCAAGTCTCACCTCAATGGACTCCCCCCAAGTGTCTAGTTTTCAGAAATGCCTGGGTTTGGTAGGTTTCTCTAGATGGCTACTGACCACGGGAACAAAAATGCACGTGACTTACAAAATCAGGTCATTTTGATGTATCGACAATACGTTTTCAGCCCTTCCCTGTTGCAGGCACTTGGCTCACTCACAAAAGTGAGGTACCATTTTATCGGGAGATCTGGGGAAACGCTGGGTGGTAGAAAATTTGTGTCGGCCCAGTGATTTCACAACTTTCCCACACAGAAATGTGACGCAATTTTGTATTTTTTAGATAAATTTGAGGTTTGCAGTGGGTACTGGTCAAAAAAACATTGAGGGTTCCCAGCAAGCCACACCTCGCTGAACTCCACAAGGTGTCTCGTTTTCATAAAGGCCTGGATTTGGTAGGTTTCCCTAAATGGCCGCTGAGCCCGGGACCAAAAACGCAGGTGACACCCTTAGGGAAACTGGAATTATTTTCCAATGAGTGATGGTCCTGTTATCCCTGGAGTTTAATATATCTCTGGAAGACATGCTTATTTCATGTTGGCCTGAGGCTGGTATGGTACTTGTCACCTACGTGCAGTGTTCCCAAAGATTTATCATGTGGAACATCTCAATGACTCAGTGTGGGAAACAAAGTACAGGTCGAAGCGAGGAGTAAGGGCTGGAGAATTAGTGAGAAGTATTTTTGATGCAATGATTCCATCATTTAGTGTGATTTTGAATGACATTAGGATTAGAAAGTTTTTTTCTATAGTGAATTAGTTAGCTACTAGTACAGCAGGAGCTTTATTAGTTATAGGTATAGGAAATGGTAGCAATTAGATCCATGGTTTTGTAAAACTGCCTTGCTTTAGACATCCTGCTCACAATCAGCGAAGAGTCTGTTGGATGTTCAAGGTCCAGCAACGTGGGCAACTACATTCCTGACAAAAGTAAGGATTTGAATATGTTCATCAAGAACATTACTGACTTACATAAGGATTTTTAGGAGTTGGGAGTGGCAAGTGCTTGAAAAGCCACTGAAAGTGGATTTTCTGCAGTAGAGAAATAGCTTGGAAACTGGAATGTGGAATTTTGGCTGATATTCTGAAACCTCTGGTGATAACTGCCCATTGTTCAATATTCCTAATTGTGATCTTTAAGGCATATAAGTGTATGAATGTCAAACTGAGAGTGAAGAGGAAGAGAGTAAATGTAGAGCTCGAGGAGAGTCAGAGTAAAGACTATGATGACATGAAACATCTGGAAGAATCAAGGAGGAAAATGTCAAAAAATGCAAGGTGATAAGATCTAGATATTAGGCTGGGATCGCTTGATACGCCATCAGCAGGGAAACTAGAGCAGCATAATTTTAGCTCCACCCTTTCATGTCTTGACAATGCAATATATGTAGGTGCATTTAGTACTATATATCTGTGTACTTTAATATCATGAACATATAATGGTGAGATTGCCTGAAATACTGAAGATGCATTCACTGTATAATACAGTCATTTACATGAGAGTGCATATTAATGTTGTCCTTATAGTGATACCAAATTGAAGTGTTCATACATATCTGCATTTGTGTAATGTGTGTAATTTTGTTAACTCTATATATGCTCACATATTTATTTAAGTAGTATCCTGCATTCATTTTATAATTGTATATATATCGGTAACCATGCATTTAAATTTTATATTTGTATTATACCAAAGTCTTAAGCATTTGGACTCTAATGTTTAACTTTCAATGTGAAGGTTTGCTCAGTTGCCATGTTTTCTTCTTCTTGGCAGGTGTGTTCATATGTTCTCATAGTTAGTGAAAGGCACATGGTGTTTGAGAGATAGTGAGGCTCGGGAGAAGACCTTTGGCAAGGACAAGAGGAGCTAAAGAACAAAGGGAGGACCCCAATTCATGTTTATATCTGGAAACAGGAGGAATTCAATGACGTCTTGATGTTCAGACCAAGAGATGGGTGCATTGAATGAAGCAGCCAGGTTCTATTGTCAGAAGGTGGAAAAGTACTGGGACACATGATGTGGAATTCTCAAATGTTCTGTGATGTTTTAATTAGTGGTTACACTTTAGCTTTTGACAGATTCCTTTTAGACTTATACAGGTACAGATCTCTTTGCTATATTTGTGTTGTGTGGATTTCTGCAATGCAATCCAAGGGTCTGGAGTTTCCTGGATGGTCCCTGGAAGGTTTAGAACACAAGTCTCCCAATGCACCTAGTCAAATCACTAAACGTCCACCAGGCTGGGGACTCTTGGTGGAGATGATGCAAGTGGGATCTGTTAACCTATAGCTGCAGGGAGTCCACTCCGTGATACTTCTTAAAGGCAGGGCCTGTGGGTGCAAATTCAGATTCCAACAGGACAGTCCTTATTTTCCTTGTAGTTTCTGGCAGCAGAATTTTAATGCAATTCAGCTCTCAGATACCTATTTTCAGCTTCTGGGCATTAAGAAGGGGCCACATCTGACCAATGGGATGCAGGGTGCCACCCAGGCGCATGGCCACTTCCTCCAAAGTGTGGCATATTCTTATCCCAGAAAGCATCATTCTTCCCAAATTCATGATGGCTGAAATCTCAGCAAAGCAGAAAGAGCTGACTAAGCTAACTCTCAGTGTGTCTCATTTCCATAGTTCTCCACCCCCTAACATATGCAAATTCTTTCCTTAAGCCTGCCATCTGGCTGGAGCACAGGGAACAGGGTAGGTAGACCTAGAATTCACTGCCTGTCCTGTCCTTCTTTAAAGCTCATGCTGTATGCCCCCCCCTTCCTCCGCCCTGGCATTCATGTGTAGCCGCAGAGCTCTTTCAAGCAGATAGCCTCTTCTCTGGACAGCAACTTATCACCTAATCAAGGCATCCTGGCTGAGCCTGTTAGCACTGACCAGTCAGGGGAGACTGCAAGAAGACTGGATTTTGCCTTACAGAAAATAAAGTCTTATAACTTATTTTCTGTACACCATATGATAAGTTCTACAATAGCATTCTGTTGGATGTATCAATACCATTCTGCTGGATCCTTGAAGCATATTTTAGTCCCTTCCTAGTAATAATAATGTGGTCATAAACTATTGCAATGTTAGCCTATAGTTACATGATCACCCCACCCCTGGGACATCTAGGAGAGACCCTTGGGGTACCTAATATGTACAAATAAGGCAGAATATCACTTTTTAAGTACCCATACCAGCAAAGTCGTTGTTGGGCACAAATTACATTTAAAAAGCAGTGCTGCAGAGCAGGACTACTTTAAAATAGACATCAGGCACTCAGCAGTGCACACATGCACATGAAACAAAGGCTGCTGGCCTCTACAGTGTCTTACCCTATCATGTACTAGGGTCTTATATGTAGTTTCAGTCCACCTGCCATGCCTGTAATCTACTCGTGACTTATAGGGTAGACCAATTGTAAGAACTTACTTTTAAATGCAGTCTACAAGGCAAGGCTGCATTTAAAATGACCGACGCCAACTCAGAAGTGCAAACATGCAAAGTGTATAAAATCTTCTGGGCTTCTAAACCTCCATGCCCAATTATCTGCTAGGAGCTTATAGTAAGATTAATCCCCCTATTACTTACTAGGGACTTATAGGGTTTATCAGGCCAATTGTGAATGTACCCTACTACATAGTGTACTTTATACATGTGAAAGGACCTGTTCTAGAGTCACAATCCAATGTTTTTTTTTCACACCATGAAAGTGTAAAGGGGCGAAAAGTCATTAGGGAAAGGATCAATTAGCCAACAATTCCCCTATATATAGTATGACTCACGGACAACTACTTAAGGTTGGTTAATTTATTACACAGCCAAAAACAGCTGAACATAAAGACACCTCAACACGAGTATATAAGTACAGTGGAATCAGCATAAAGCCAAATCTGCGAATCTAGTGTAGACAGTGTAGCATAAACAATACAATTAAATCAAGAAGTAAAATACAGAAAATCAGCATGCAAGAGTTTAACTTTTCCTGCATTGAGGGTTGGTGAGTAAAAGCATTAATCCGACCCTACTCTAGCACTAAGATGACATCCCTAAATAAGCATTTTCAGGAGGAAGGATAAAAGGTGTCAGTGCGTTGAATCTCCCTAAGAAGTCTCTCCACGATCAATGGGTCAAGCAGCATAAAGCGACCAAAGACCGAGCTTGTTCTAAGATGCTCCCTATCTGAAGGCAAAGAAGAAGTGGGCTGCTATCCCTAATTCCAACATACAATGTTTCTCAAGTGGCACTCCCATGGTGCACTTCGGATCATTCCATCAACCCTGGGCACATTCCTGAAGAAAATGTCCCCTGGGACAACGGTGCATCTGCCTTGATACAATTTGTCCTTGGTTCCCAGGCCTTCTCCTGTGTGAAGCAAAACAGCCTTCCTCTATTAGCTCAAACCACACAATTGTAACTTCTTATCTCTTGGCATAACTAGTAAAACAAAGGCATTATCATATCTAATGTGAACGCTTCTTTCACCTGCAGCACAAACCTTGAGAAAGAACAAATTCCAAGCACACATGAAATTCAAACTGTTAATTCTAAAGCGAGAGTCTCAGGGGCTTGTATTTCAGGCACTTAAATTCAGCTTACATAAGAAGGCATCATGTAAGCTTTGCGAGTTCACATAACTTTAAGGCATTTTCAACTAAAGTATTTACCTACGTATGGAATAACATAATTAAGAAGCACATCTAGTACATGTATATTTGTCAGTTGCACAACACGAGTTCTTCACATTAATGTTTTCTGCTAATTACAATTATTTTCTACGTTGATTTTCCATGTTACTTGCCAAGGTCCTAAAATACATCACGTTTCATCTTAATACGTTTCACAATTCTAGCACTTCACGTTAATACAAAAGATTATATGCAGGTACACTCTACGTGTTATTATGATGCACCCCTACAAATAAGATAAGATCCCCGCGCTATCGCATGTGTTGTGTTTTAAACATAGCATTGGCCTGGGCCTGCTAACTGAGCCCAGAACACAGTCAGAGTAAGTTACTACCAGTATCATTCAGCAAAATGGGATTGAACAGGGCAAAAGGGTGACTTTCCAAAACTCTTACCAATATGTAATGACTCTGCCCTACTGGGTGGAGCCTGAACTATGGTAGAAAAATGGAAGAAGGCCCCATCCTGAGGAAAAAAACAGGGAGTCAGAGACAAGAAGGGGACTCAAACTTTGTGAAAGGGCAAAACATCCACACTCAGTCCAAGTTGGTAAAACACCCCTTACCTCAGTCCTAGGAGACACAATGCCATCCTGATGTGCCCTGGGAACAACCTTCTCTTCAACTCAAATCAGTGCAACCCTTCTCAATTACTGCCAACCTAGCAGATATCCACCAAAGCGAGTCTTAACCAACGCTTCAATTCTGGCTGCCAGTTTATCCACGGCAGGACAAATGTGATTATCCGCCACCTGTTTGCCTCCCTATGGGTAATGTTCTTTCGACCTTCCAAGCCCTTAACTTTCTTCACCCCAAGGGCTTGGTTTTCCTTTTCCTCTTATTTACAGGTGATTCTAAATCAGAAAGAGAGAAAGCATCCTCAACTTGTGCCTGATGGCCTGTTACATACTTGATTTTCTTTGTATCCTCCTCACCTAAGCTCCGATTCATAGTAATACTTGATTTGAGGCTATGGTGTGTGCCACTAGCATGTCTAAACTGGGGGCACACACGGGTGGAAAATGTCCACCCACTATTTTCAGAGGGTGGCTGCCGTCCACCCTGTCAAGACGTTGGCCCCGCCGAATAATTTGCAGAATTCTTCCCAGTGTAATATCAAAGACCGGGACCTATTCAGCAGCGCCTGCACGTTTTTGTTTGCTTTGGATCCGCTACAACGTGGAGGCAGGGAGAGGGCTTTCTTAGTTCAGACTCCAGCTGGGCCCATAACATAGGCCAAATCTGAGGGGTCATCAGGCCTCCTTTTGTTCTAGTCTCCTGGCTAGGAGAAGTCAGGAGCTTTGCACCTAGATGCAAACAAAGCGGAGAGGAAACAAAGGCTTACACCTTGTTAGCACTTCACACATACTTAAGAGGCAGCTTTTCACTTTGTTCAGACCCTGTTTAGGAGATATGCATGCACTGTAAGAATGTCAGATGTGTTGTCCTTCCCAGTATTTACACAAAATAAATAGCATTTATATAGTGCTTACTACCCCTGAGGAGGCGCTGTAATGATTTAAATATCACTATTTTTTCTTGTAAAGCACTATGGGTAGAGGAAGTTTACGCTGACAAAAGGCGACAGTGTTTTATGTGTAGCTTACAGAAGCGTGAATCTTCTGCCTACATCAGGAGGGTTTCCCTGTATACTCAAAATGCACTCAAATGTACTCATGATAATCCTGTTAAACATATATGTGAGAGCTTAAGATCTGATGTCACTTCTTATGATGCCACTTCCTGTGATGTGACGTGCTGTGATGCCACTTGCATACTGATTAAGAGGAAAGAGGTGTGGTGCAACGGCCAGGGTGGCTAACTCCGGAACCCGGGGCTCATGGTTGACCGCCGGTGGCAGATCAGCCCAGCACCATGTGACTCTGGGCAATAGCTCGCTTAATCTTCCCGACAGCCCAATGGCGCCTTGACACCCTTGGGTTATTGTTTGCGCTTTACAAATACTGGACATTTACATTTACATTAACTAGGTGAGTCCCCACCACTTCTTTTTTAGGTCTTGCCTGAGCCAGCGCATACGCTGCCCTGCGAGACATTTAGTAGGTGGGTTTCCAAAGTGCTGCCACAGGATTTTGGTGGCCTAAAGCTTGCGTGCACGTGAGCGTGCACGCGCACAGCTGCCATCTGTATTTCCTTCGTTGATCGCGTTCACTTTCACTTTCACAGGCCGTGCGGCTGTGTCACTTTCACGGCCGCGCGGCCAATACCTGTTTTTTTTACACTGAAACCAGTTTTCATGCAGTCATTTCCCTACTTAATTTATGTGGAGCAGGACATGGTTGTTCCCCGTATTGGGACAAGCCATGCTGCGTGGAAGTAGGACACCAAGGCAACATTACATAGCAACTGGAATACCGGCACGTTCGCCCAACTTTCTTCTGCCAGTCCAGTCACATGACCTGCGACATGAGCGAGTAACAGGTGTGTGTAAGACAGAGTTACAACCCTCTAGGCTAGCGGGCTGTTCTAGGATGTGTCCTCATGGACATAACATTCCTCCCAAAGATAATTGAAAGGAATACAACATTTCAACAAAACAAATCAAACGGTGCGCTAGATTATGCCTATCAAAGTCAAAAGTATCTTTATTCTGTCAAATATGACCATAAATGCCGAATATAAGATACATTTTCAACAGTCACAAGCTAAAAGAATAAAATCACACATTACATTTAATAATTAATTTAAAATAATATGATACAAATCTCCCCAAATTATAGTTAAAACGCATACTTTCCCCTTAACTTCATTGCAGGAACAAATGAACACACGTCAATGTTGTACAGCCCCCTATCCAAAAGGGCCTGTCCCCGACGCTTGTGCACATATATGTCACAGGTCATGTGATCTGCATGTTTAATACGGCCTTTCGAATGGCGGTGTTGTCCGAGTTTTAGGGTTGTGTTGCTTAACGGTGTATCGTGATTAATGGAACCGAGTACTTCATTTTTGTGGGAAAGTTTCTAATTAGCAGAAGAAAATACCAGTCTTATGTGAACTATTAGTTTCAAGGCATTAAGAGAATCATTTATATTAAACTGCAGCGAAATTGGTATTTTTTTCGTAAAAATGATTGTGCGTCTTCTCAAAGCTGTCTTAGCATATATGTTAATTGTCGTCCTTGGTGTTTACTTTTCCAGTCGATAAAGAATTCGGTACTGCGCTTGCGTGAAGCCAAGATGTTTTTCGGCATTTCGTAGGCTCCTACCACCGTCATGTTTCTGGCAGGGTGGCAGCCGGTAAACCTCTTTCCGTGTGATCACTGTTGCTGCTCCCAAACGTGCACCGCAGCGGCTGCAAATTCCAATGTGCGGCATGAAGCACTGGTGGGACAGCTGAAGGTAAAGCAGCAGGTTGAGCATTTGTCTCGTGCTGCTCTTTCTGCACCTGACCAATGGGCTTCTACTTGTATAGAAGGCTGGGGTTAAGCAGCGCATGGTGATAGTGTATGTAGGAATTTTAGGTTTTACCTATTTCGCTTAAGCAGTGGTCGAATTAGGCGAACAAAGTAGGGGAACTGTGGGCGGAGAATTAGAGGGCGGGAATAACCACTGGATTGGGTCAGTGGGCGGAGTTAGAGGTGTTGCCAGAAAGCACAAAACATCCCACATTTTAGAATTTGTTTGGCATTTTACTGACCAGTTACAGTTTAATATGTTATTAAATTCAACCAGTGGATACACACGTTTATTTAAGGTTTATTTTTGAGTTATGACATTAAAGTGCATTTACAAAGTGGGATATGTTTCCAATCACAGAATGTCCCAAATATGCTTAAAAGTGTAATCACATGCTATTTGTCTCCAAGCTATGCGGTTTCTGTCATCAGCACTTCTCCCTTGTTAGGTCTCGCCTACGCAGTGCGCATGCACTGCCTAGGAGACCTTTAGCCATTGTGCAGCTTTTTTACAAAGCACATACTCGTGCTTGTGGCGGCATACGGCTTGCGGGAGTGCGCAGCCATGAGCCACAAGCACGAGTATGTGCTTTGAAAAAGAACAGGATGCGCACGCACGCACCTTCGCCATGCGCTTTAAAAAAAATTCCTTTTAAAGAGCATGCGCGCACCACTCCTGGGCTTGTTAGCTATGTCACAGACTACTTGACACTTTATTTTTTTTAAAACATGAAACGGAGAGCTGTACCAGATGGACAGGATGCTGAGTCCAGGCCGGGTTTGGAACATGCTCCCCATGTTACATGGGCAGCATTTGTAGTCACTAAGCCTTACGGCCGCCCCTGAAAGCTCTGCTAGTTTTGGGCTTGAGCTGCGCCAGAGCCAAGGGTTAGGCTCGGGCCCGGCTCAAGCATTCAATGACTCGCTCATCTCTATCCCTACCTCGCCTTTCTTATTCTTCCTCTCGGTTTACCTACATCACCTCCACCCTCATCCTCTCTCTCACTCTACATCACTCCTCTCTCTCCCGCATCTCTTTTTTTCCCACAAAATATTTGTGTGCCTCATCTTTCTTTCTATCCTCTATGTACCTCACCACCTCTTTCCTCCCTGTGTTTAGCACAGCCATGCCTCTGTATCGGGGCTCTTTTTAACTCTACCTCTCCCTCTCATCCTTTCTATTCCGTGTTGTTTCCTTTCTACCTCTAATGATCTCTCCTTTTGACTTTCACTGTACATCGTCTCGCAGCTACCCGCTTCTCCCCACCCCTTCCCACCCAATCTCCTGTTCTCCAATACAAGGCACTTCAACACATCTGTCTCTTTACCCTTCCTCTCTCTACCTTCTCTTGTTTTCTCAGCTCTCTTACTTCCTGTTTTTTACTTCCCTCTTTCTCTCCACCTCCCGACCCTCTACCTCTCTCTCTACACCTTTTGTCTCTCCCTTCGAGTCACCCCTCTTTCTAGAACATTTCCTCGGAGCCTTTCAGACTCCTTCCTCCCCTCTCTCTTCCTCACCAGAGGCGGAGGGCATGGATGAGTGAGGTGTAGAGCGAGGGAGAGAAGGCTTATGCACGCTTGTGCCCAAAGCTAATCAGCTGCAAGCGTGGCTTGGCGGCACGGGCATGGAATGTTTCATAAAGAAGGCTGCGATTATAATGATGTAAATACACCATAGACCCGGTCTCTGAAGGTGTCAGACAATATATCAATATAAGCTGAGGTAAAGATACACAATTCTTTATTACCATGTACGCCTCTCCTTTCCAATATGAGGTAGTCACCTCCAGCTTTATACCTTCAATTTTAAGACAAACTAAAAATGTTTTTACAATTGGGAGTCCCCACTTTTTGTCTCCACTGACCAACATACAGGAGGAGTCAATGAAACAAGTGCTGAAATAGTCAAAAAAATTGTGAAAAAGCAAGATGACACCTCACGTGCGCACCACCAATCGAGCTCACTGGTTGGTACTCACCAGCTATGCCCACTTTTATCATCATTGGCTTTCATCTCACTTATAACATAAAATATATAGTGGCCAAAAACAAAAAGAAATCATTGTGGTGTTAGGTAGTGAAATGATCACATCCCACGATGGGACCAAAGTGGATCTAAAATTGAAGAAGGTTGCACTTTTCACAATACCAACTGTATTATTCCTTGTGCACCTTATTCAAATTAAAAAGGTTGCTTATCATGCATACCGTTATACTGAGCCAACATGTTTCATTGCCACAACAATTTTAGGCAATTTCTTCAGGGCAAACAGGGTCGCATGGCACCAGTAATGGACACTTAAGTGGCTTTTTTCCGGGGACTGCCAAAGGTAAAAACAAAAGGACACACACAACTCATTAGTCTTATCCAATTCTCTAAAATGATTTTCTACACATTTCTCAAACAGGGAAGCATGTTTTACCCTTAATGAGCCAACAATCCTCATACCAGCTTTTTTTTGTAGGTCACACACAAGGCTCCATATATTTGTCCTCTCAGTGGATTAGCACTCGTCTGTAATGCAAATCTAAGAGTGACAGAAGGTGTTATTAATCACAAGTGTACTCAAATAGTATTGTTCCTTCACACAACGGACCCTCATAAAAGCGGAATCGTATGCAGAGAGCAGGGTCAGTGTACCCCCCCTTTATGTATTCCTACTTATCAACAGAGACTCTCCTGACTCGATATATCAGGGCCTCTCATGAATTCAGTATACATTTGCGCATGATTCGCTGATCTTAAAAGCTTGTTTCCTTTTTCAACACGTCTCTGCTTCTAAAGAATGCCGAAACACACAAACACAGTCGCTTCACATCTCTCATGAATTCAGTACACATTTGCGCATGGTTCGCTATTCTTAAAAACTTGTTTCCTTTATCGACATGTCTCCGCTTTTTTTAAAAACTGAAAACACACAAACAGCGCTCTCTCCACACCAAACACCTACTCTTACCGCCCGGAGCATCATGGAACATATTGTCTCGACCGTTTGATCTCCGTGGTCAGACGCCTCAATTTTAATGGTCTCGCTAGGTAAACCGATCACGTTGGCCCACTGCAACAGTGGCTGCCATCTTAAAACGGGATTATTTGCAGACAATTAGTATAATACTTGTACAATAGCATCTGCAACACGGAACGGAACCTTCTCCGTCCATCTCATTTTTAATATATACATTTCCACTTTGTGTCTGTGGCGTTATCTCAAAAACACATATAAATCATTAATTATTTTTTATTTCTCTTGTTTCTTTTTTCATGTTTCTTTTTTCACCTAATCAGGATTCAAAACTTTATCAAATTCGTCTCCACCTGTTCTGTTAACCAAGCAGAAAGCCTCCATCTCTACTTTTTCCGTTAACACAAAAAAACGATCTCACGTGCAGTACCATTCTTAAGTGCTAATCACATGTAGAGATTATACTGGTAAATTAGCTCATTCTTAAAGTAATTCATGCTGTCCTAATTAGACAGACCTCCATTATCTCATTGTCAAGCAACTACTTATAAAAACTGTACTGTGATATTCATACAGGCAGTTATCACGCAGGTTCTCACTGGTAAAAACATATTCTTTTCAGAGCCTACCCGTGCAGAAAGGATCGTTGTACCCAAATCAAGAGACTCTTCAGAATAACACACACCAGGGATACCAAAGGAGGGTCATATACTGCTGGGAACACCAGACGTGTTCATTGTCCAGTATAATAATATAACAAGAGGCATTTCTTATATTTCCACTCAAAGACACCAAAGTTTTCTCATTCTGCCCCAGCATATCATCACACTGTACTCATTATTTGGCATTATTCCATTCATTTTGGTCATGAAGCCCAAATTGATCACATCTCTCTTGAAAAATCCAATGTGCCTCTTTAGAAGCCAGAAGACCCTCGATGTTCTGCTGATCTCCTACTATTTTCTCAAGTATTACCCAGGTGAATGTATGCTTGTTTCGTTGTTAGCTTCCCTGTTCTAATGGTGCTAAGATGTTCCTGCACTCTGACTTTGATCTTTCTTGTAGTGAGTCCTATATACTGTAAATCACATTGACATGTCAACCTGTACACCACATTTGTGGTATTACATTTACTAAAATGTGTCAAATGCCATGTTTTTCCTGAATTAAGAGCTACACTCGATGTCTTCCTGGTTAGGTTACACACTGAACATGACCCACAAGGATAGTGTCCTGGTGGGACTGTTGTCTCTTTTGATTTCTGAAGTGTTCCTACCCGGGTGTGAACTAATTTATCCTTTAAATTGCTTGACCTTTTAAAAGCAAACCTCGGGGGGGGGGGCATTGTGAATTCCTTAGAAGACAGCAGTGACCAATGTTTTCGTATTAATTGTCGAATCCGAGTGGCCAATGGATCAAACGTCATCACCACAGGGGCACATTCTTCTTTCGCCCTTTCATTCTTTTCTAGCAGCACACTGCGTGGAGTGTTTAAGGCTCTTTTCCTAGCTTGTCTAATTCTCTTATAGGGAAAGTGCCTCTTCCTGAGTTTCTCACATAGCCCCTCTGATTGTTCAAGAAATGTTACAGTGGAGGAACAGTTCCTCCGATACCTCAGGAACTGTCCCACCGGCAAATTGTCTTTTAAAGCTCTTGGATGGTATGATTAATATAACAAGAGTGAGTTCCTATCAGTTGGTTTATGATGGACTCCAGTGCACAGTGTATTGTCTTCTACATGGATATCCAAATCCAAGTACACTGCCTTTTGGCTGCTATACGTCCATGTGAATCTCAAACTGGCATCTGGCTGGTTAAGCTAGTTAAAAAACTCCAAAAGAGTATTCTCTCCTCCCGACCAGATACAGAACACGTCGTCTATATACCGCTTCCAGAGGCGCAAATTCCTCTGGAAGGGATTAGACTGATGGTATATGACGTGTTCTTCAAACTGGCCGACATAGATGCAGGCCAGACTGGGCGCCATAGTAGCGCCCATTGAAGTACCTGTGGTTTGCAGATACATATTATTCTTGTAGCTGAAGTAATTTCGGGTCAAGGCAAGTTCTATGCACTGCAGTATAAATGACTGCGGAGCATCATAGAACCACTCTTGCCCACCCAGTGCCCGCGCCGCTGCCACCAGCGCGGCATCCTGGGGTATGCAGGTATAGAGTGACTCTATGTCGATCGTGACCAGAAACTCACAACCTGGGTCAAAATGCAAATCCTCCAAGATGTTAAGGATCTCCGTAGTGTCCTTTACAAAGGATTGTTGATTTATTACTGACTCTCTAAGAAAAAAGTCGGCGAACTGTGAAAGGGGCTCCAACACTGATTGGATCCCTGACACAATCGGCCGACCAGGGGGAGGATGTTGCTGCTTATGTATTTTTGGTAGGATATAGAAGGCCGGAGTCCTGGGCTTGTTGTTAACTAGGAACTCCGCTTCACTTGTTGTTATCCACTTGTTTTCTTTTGCAATGCCTACCATATTTTTAATGATCGCCTGTAATTCATTGACTGGGTCATGATTAAGTGGGCGATAGTTGTTACGCATTCCCAATAATCTAGTCACTTCAGCATCATAATCGATGGAATTCATCACAACCACCGCTCCACCTTTGTCAGCTGTTTTTATGGTAAGCAAATGGTTGTTCTGTAAACTTTTAACGGCATCCCAATCATCACGGCTCATATTACTGAATTTTTTAGACTTGCCATTCTGTTCAAATGTAATGATGTCTTGTAGCACCTTATTTTCAAAAACCACAACTTCTGGTCCTACCATCGTAGTTGGAGGGCAGAACTGAGAAGGTTTCTTTAATGCAGTGTTAAACATTGAGGGCGGATCCTGTGGTTTATTTGCAAAGAACTTCTTAAGTTTTATTTTTCGCATCGTCTCATGAAATTCCACTCTACTTTTAAAAGCATTGTGAGTAGGAGTGGGAACAAACCCAAGTAATTTGTTCAATACCCTCTCCTCACTCGTGGTGAGGGTATGATCTGAAAAATTTACCACCATATTGTTCCTCATATCTGATTCCGCCCACGACTGTGTGTTATCCTGGGGGAATGTGTTTGCCATTGCTGGTTTGGATTGCCACGCCCACGGCCTCTGCCTGTCTGACCACCCCCTCTGTTGCCCCTTTGGCTTTGTCCTAAAAAAGAACGAAGTAAAGCACCTAGATCTTCATTATTCTTCTCTTGCTGGGTAAACCTCACTCTACCGGGGTTGGTCTGCGGGCCTCCTTCTTCCTCTTCACTGGAGGTATTATCGAAAGTCCAATTATTAGGTGTATGCCTATTTTGTTGTCTTCCACCCCTTCCTCTCACCACTGAGTGTTGTTGTTCTGGGCCTGAATGGTAATACTTATCCGCCACATAGGGGAAAGCCCATTCGTGGGAGAAACGATCAAGATTACGCTTTAATCCTTTAATTTTTTGGTTGATCATATAATTTTTATAATCACTAAGATACTCTTGGATTCTTAGAATCTGTTCTTTGGTGTCAATGAGAGTAGTATCTCGTTTAATGCTCTCTTCTAAATCCAGAATTTCTTTAAGTAATTCTTCACTCAACCGCTTCGCAGTATTGATTATAAGGATTAACCAATCACGTGTACACTTGTTGGCTATATAGCTCCAATCCAATCCGATTATAATGACACATGCCACTGGCGCCCACAGCCTATAGCACATGTGGGACCTGGGGAAGTTTTCCCGCTTTCTTTCTGACGCTAGTAAACATGTTTTACGAACAAGGGACTCTTTCACAATATTTAAAGTTTCTCTATTTGTTTTAAATAAATAAAATATAGCTGACCAACAAAACGTTAGTGAGGAGCTAAAATAAACCAGACTCTCACAGCCAGAGACTGAATCAGTGTTGAATGGGGGACAAAAGTAATTGTTAAGAGGAAATAATAAGCAGCAGCATTGAAAACGTAAAAATAAAGCTTTTGGTGATTATCCGAGGTATTATCTATATCATCCTAGATATATCAGTGGGCCTACATAAAACGAATCTTGAACTAGAGGCCCAGGACTGGTGTGAATGCAATCACAACAAGCATTGGCATAGCCAATAGGTCTCGCCTTTGGGACCTTATAAGTGTTTAGCCATGCAACAGTTGATGTTGTACTAAAGATATTGTGCTGCATAACTAAATACTTATAAGGTCCCAAAAGCGAGACCTATTGCCTATGCCAATGTTTGTTTAGGACATGTGCCCTGGGCGTGAAACTGTCTGTGTTTACAGGCGGCCTGAGGCAACATGCAGGCCAAGCTCCTCCTCGACTGTAGTTATCCCTACCCTCTGTAACCACAGCAACGGCTAAACGGGGAGGGCTTTGTATGCGCAGACTCCTCCCCTCTCCAATGGGAATCCGTTTGATGGAGTCCCCCGTCAGCCCGCCACAAACAATCCATCAAAGTACTCCTAAGCACGATTCAGTCTTTCACTCGGTAATTCTGATATAATATTCATTGGGAACGTATAATGCACTGCTTTAAACAAAACACACTAAAAATATGCTTGGAGGGAGGAAGGGCTGAAGGTGTCTGTATTCGCCTCACATATCTAGGTTGACGTTTAAACTGAGGGACAGTGATTTAGGAAAAGGGGTTATAAATTTGAGGACGAAAACCCGCATAGAAATGTGCTTTAAAGTAGACGTCAGGCGGTAAAATGAGCACCACAGCCACATTAAAAGAGCTAGACAAGTATGGAACCCTCTGAAGGAAGTTGCAAAAGTGATGAGGAGGATAATGACAGTGATACTGTGGATAGTGTAGGCAGATTTTAGACTTTGATGCATATTGTGACAGTATCCGACCATCAAAGAGTGCGACAGATAGGGCTATTCAATAATGAGTTCGTTGTACATCATATCATACCATCCGTTGCGATTAACTTTGTAAGCACAGGATTCAACTCAGGTGGTCTCTTTAGAAAAATTAATTAGGATCAGGGCTTAGCGGACATTCTTATGCTGTGTTAATAAGAAAGGCAACAAACTAAAGCTACATTCCGTTCCTAAGATGAACAGGTATGTGTGGTAAATGTAAATAAGTTAATGAACACAGAGGGTTATGTTGGAGAGAGACTTCCAGTCCTAAAGGAGAAACATCCTTTGCACCTATTTCAGGCATGAAATCGAATGCAGCTTAACACAGTTCGGATAAAAGCAGGTTCGGAGTCAGAACTGTGAGCACGAGTTTCTTAATAGGAAAAGATTTCAATGTATGGAGAGGCTACAGGTTTTTTTGGGCTATGGTCTATTCCACAGTAACCAATGGAGCTTTGAGTCGACACAGAAGCATGCTCAAAGATGTCACTCATTACTACAGAGCTAATGTGGTGGGCGTTAGGTGTCATTGGGCCATAATGAGGGGATTAGAAACAACAGACTGTGGCTTGCCCAGGTTACATTTCTGCACACATAGCTGCATGAAGCAGGTTTGAGAACTGAAGCAGAGTAAAATGATAGATTTGTGTCAACAGGCACTGTGAGTGGGTGTCTAGCGTATGATGGGGGTGCAAAACCTTCTGTAAATATGGCAGGCATTAGAGACTCCTGAGGCGGAAGCCGGGAGGGCGAAAGACATCTTTTTAAAAATTTGTGATAACATGTACCTTTTAATTACTGCTTGATCCTTGCTTCTCCTGAACAGCGCGCCTCGCGCTGCAACGCTTGTTGACATCTTGGTCGCCATTCGTGACGGCGAGGCGAGCCACGAGACACGCCCACCTCGCTTGGCCACGCCCCCTCACCAAACCTATAAATAGTGCGCGCAGATCTCTAAGCGCGACACTGATAGAGACTCCTGAGGCGGAAGCCGGGAGGGCGAAAGACATCTTTTTAAAAATTTGTGATAACATGTACCTTTTAATTACTGCTTGATCCTTGCTTCTCCTGAACAGCGCGCCTCGCGCTGCAACGCTTGTTGACATCTTGGTCGCCATTCGTGACGGCGAGGCGAGCCACGAGACACGCCCACCTCGCTTGGCCACGCCCCCTCACCAAACCTATAAATAGTGCGCGCAGATCTCTAAGCGCGACACTGATAGAGACTCCTGAGGCGGAAGCCGGGAGGGCGAAAGACATCTTTTTAAAAATTTGTGATAACATGTACCTTTTAATTACTGCTTGATCCTTGCTTCTCCTGAACAGCGCGCCTCGCGCTGCAACGCTTGTTGACATCTTGGTCGCCATTCGTGACGGCGAGGCGAGCCACGAGACACGCCCACCTCGCTTGGCCACGCCCCCTCACCAAACCTATAAATAGTGCGCGCAGATCTCTAAGCGCGACACTGATAGAGACTCCTGAGGCGGAAGCCGGGAGGGCGAAAGACATCTTTTTAAAAATTTGTGATAACATGTACCTTTTAATTACTGCTTGATCCTTGCTTCTCCTGAACAGCGCGCCTCGCGCTGCAACGCTTGTTGACATCTTGGTCGCCATCCGTGACGGCGAGGCGAGCCACGAGACACGCCCACCTCGCTTGGCCACGCCCCCTCACCAAACCTATAAATAGTGCGCGCAGATCTCTAAGCGCGACACTGATAGAGACTCCTGAGGCGGAAGCCGGGAGGGCGAAAGACATCTTTTTAAAAATTTGTGATAACATGTACCTTTTAATTACTGCTTGATCCTTGCTTCTCCTGAACAGCGCGCCTCGCGCTGCAACGCTTGTTGACATCTTGGTCGCCATTCGTGACGGCGAGGCGAGCCACGAGACACGCCCACCTCGCTTGGCCACACCCCCTCCAACGCCCCGACCAATCAACATAAATTATGTGCCTTGGCAGGAAGCGCAGCGGACGGGCGCAGCGGGCGCGACGATTGCGCGCCGAAGGCGCGCTTAAGGCAAGCTCGTCTGCGCTCGTCCGCGACCGTCCGGGACAAGGAGCACGCCACTCTGCCTGCTTTACCACCTACTCACCTGCCCAACTGCGCTGCCTTCGGGGCCCATGGCCGTTACCTGCCTCCACCTGCTCCCACATCTCGTCTCTAGGCTTAGCTCCTCTTGCCCCTCTGACAATACCTTGGCCACAACCTCTGCCCCCGACTCCCTCTAGCGGTAGCGTTTCTCCAGCTGCTTCTAGGTCTCTTACGGCGTTCTATCTGAACACTAGGTCTGCAGTTGCCCACGCCCATGAACTGTCGGTCCTGCTGGATCTCCATGCCCCCGACCTTCTTTTCTTAACAGAAACTTGGTTCCGCGATGACTCCCTCCCCACCTTATTGGCTACTCTACCAGCTCCATATTATGCTATTCGTGCCGACCGGGCTAACGGCAAAGCTGGAGGTGGGGTGGCGGTCATCGCTCGAACCGACCTCCCCTTTCAGCCCCTGTCCCTTCCGGATATCGCTACTACGGAATTTTTAGCCATCCGTACCACCTCCATCACGCCCCCTCTCACCTGTATTCTCATCTATCGTCCCCCCCAATCTCCCTTATTGTTCCTTCCGGATTTCTTGGAAGTTCTGGCTACTACCACAGTCAACAACTCTTCCATTTTACTTTTGGGTGATTTTAATTTTTGGCCTTCGGACCAAGCCGAATGCCCATCTTCCAAGGAGTTCTCAGTTACCCTTTCCTCCCTTAACTTTACACCCCACATTCACTCTCCCACCCATGTCAAAGGTCACACTCTCGACCAGATCTGGTCCTCCAATTGTCCCGTTGAATCCCTTTCAATCTTACCCTGCACCTGGTCCGATCATCACCTGATTTCCTTTTCTCTTCCCATTCACCCTCCGATCAAGCCCCCGCTCCCCAAAAACACCTGGGTTCGAGCATGGGGCCGAGTAGACCCTAACAGTCTAACCTCCATACTCACTTCCTCCGCTCCCCTCCTCCAAGACCTATCTACCTGTTCCCAGGTCACGGCCATTGACCAATGGCTCTCTGCAGGCTGTGACACCATTGCTCCTCTGAAGCGGGTCTCAACCAAACGAGAGAAGGACGCCAACCAGTGGTTTAATCAAGATCTTAAAGCCACTAAACTGGCGGTGCGGCGTGCGGAGCGGGCTTGGAGGAAAAATTATTGCCCCTCCTTACGCTTAGAGTTTATAAACATCCTGACCCTATATAAGAAAAACATCCTTGAGGCAAAAACCATCTACTTTTCCTCCAAAATCCTCGCAGCCGAAAGCAAATCGAAGGAAATCTTTTCGATTGTTCACAACCTAGCGTACTCGGACAGAACCTCCCTCAAACCCACCCCTTCTCTGGAACTCTGTCACTCCCTAAATAATTTCTTCATTCAAAAAATCGAAACCATTAAAACCAATATTCCCCTTCCTTCCCCTGCCTTTGTGGACCCTCAGTGTCCCCCTCCCAAGGACCATCTCACCACCCTCCCACCTCTAACTAAGGAATCAATAATTGCCATAATCCCACTTGTTAAATCAGGGTCCCCGCTAGACCCCTGCCCGGCTCATATCCTCCGTCATATCTTCTCTAACTGCCCAGATCCCCCCCTTCACCTTCTCAACAGCTCCTTATCCCAGGGGGTGGTACCCAACTCACTTAAATCTGCTGTAATAGTCCCTATCCTGAAAAAGCCTGGTGCCGATCCATCTATTCCAGCCAATTTCCGCCCCATCTCTCTCCTACCTTTCCTGGCGAAAGTACTCGAGCGTCATGTCACCTACGCCCTGAGTTCTTTCGTGGAGAAGAACGGGGCTCTTGCCCCCCGCCAGGCCGGGTTTCGCCCCGCACACTCCACGGAGTCGGTAGTGCTCTCAGTCCTTGATAACCTCAGGGAGGGAATGGATACCAACCAACCTCAGGCCCTGGTTCTCCTCGACCTCTCAGCCGCCTTTGACACGGTGGACCACTCCATCTTACTTTCCCGTGTCAGGGCGGCGGGGATCGGGGGTACCGCGTTGGTCTGGTTATCCTCCTTCCTGAGGGATCGCACCCAGGCTGTCCGCCTGGGTGATTTCACTGCAGACTTCCGTGACGTTCAGTGCGGGGTTCCCCAAGGCTCCTCCCTTTCCCCCCTCTTATTCAATCTGTACATCTCCCCCCTTATTTTTTCATTGCAACAAATGGAGGTCACCGTATTTAATTATGCGGATGACCTCCAGCTTGTGTTCAACCTCTCCTCTTCCCCCGATTCTGTCTCCAACTTTCAAACTATCATGATTCACATCCGAGACTGGATGAACCACAACCATCTTAAGCTCAACCCAGATAAGACCGAGCTGGTGTTGACGGGTGGTTCATCCAGCCCCTGGTCCCCCATTTTCTGGCCCCCTTCCCTTGGTGCCCCACCTGTTCCCTCCACCTCGGTTAAAACCCTAGGCATCAAGCTTAATTCACAACTCACTCTTCACTCCCAGGTGAGCTCTGTGGTTTCTTCCTCCTTTCTGGCTCTTCGCACCATTCGCAAGGTGTCCCGTTTCTTTTCTTTTGATGCCCTAAAACTTATCACTCTTGCCATGGTCGTATCCCGCCTGGATTATGGCAACGCCCTATATGCAGGTATCCCTGCATATAGTCTTCGGCGTTTGCAGCAGATCCAGAACCAGGCGGCACGCCTGGTGTTCAAACTCCCTAAATCCTCCCACACCACTCCCCTTTTGAAAGCTTTACATTGGCTTCCCGTCTGGGCCCGTGTCCAGTTTAAGCTTGCATCTATCACCTTCCAGGCACGACTGGGCACGGCGCCAGCTTTCATCTCCTCGGAGATCATTCCCTACGTTCCATCTAGGGAACTGAGGTCATCTTCCCAATCCCTTCTCACTGTCCCACGGTTCCGAAGAAAGAAATGGGGAGGCTCGAAGTTTGCGACTCTCGCCCCGACTTTTTGGAACTCTCTGCCTGCAGTACTCAGGGCTTCAACCCCATATCTGTTATTTCGGAAACAACTCAAGGCATACCTCTTTGCCAAATCCTTTAATTAATACCTTAGTCTCTCTTTTTTCCCCTTACCCGGGACTTCTCCTCTGACCTCTTTCAGTTTTTAGCGCCAAGAAACCGCTGGTGTACGTGCGCTGTACAAATAATTTTAAATAGAAAATAGAAATAGGCGGTCGCAGGTAACGTGACAGGCGGTAATGAGAGGGTCGTTTACATGATGCTTCATCATGCACAGTGCCTTGGGACCTTGAACAACACCATTGGGATCCGGGTGAACATGAAAGCAGAAATGATTGGTGAAGAGGGGGCTCTTGGTATCCTTACTTATCATTTTCATTTCATCTTTATTTTGGTTCACGAACCATAAAAGATCATAAAAGATCAAATTGATAATAAAACTCAGTAAAATACAGTAAGATACGATGTTTACTCAAAAGATGTCATTTCAGCAATGCCATTATGCATGTATTTTTAAATATTATGTGCAAGATTTGCATGGGGGGGGGGGAGGAGCCTAGCACGCATCCAAGATAGTCGCGTGAGCACAGGGCTCCCCGGACCCTCGCTGCTCCTCGTAATTTATCCTGACTTTATCCTGACTTGGTTGACCGATTCTGGAAGATGAACGTTGGCTGAACCCTAAACTCTTTTCAGAAACCAAATCGGACCTGGGAGACCTGATCTATGGTGGTTTGAACTTTTGAGGCCCAACTGATGGCTGTGCCCGGTGCGAAGGTGAACTGTGGAGCCGGAGCATAGTTGAACAGCAACGGCATCGGGGCTGTGCCAGCGGCCGTCCCATCACTTTCGGTTTCACTTTTGGATCTCTGAGTGGCTGGACCGTGGAGTTGCTTTGTGCGGCTGGGTTTTCACTCGGCCTTCGCTTGATGGCTTTGCCGCCGCCTGATACCAGTGTGCCCATTGACTTTGATCCTCTCGCACCGCCACATTGCGGTCTCTGGTACGGCTCGTGTCTGCTTCGCCTGTGCCCCTTCGCCGCTTGCTCGGTGGTCCCCTTCGGCGAGCGTGGTTCAACATGGGTGGCAAGGGGGATCCCGAGAGGCGTAAGACCAAGACATCCCTACGTGGGGGACCGGTCCAGACTAACAACATGGACCGCTACACTCAAGGTAAAGGGTCCCCTGGGACGGCCAGTGTTCTCCCGGATGACGCTGGTGGTGTTCCGTCCGTCCCTCCGGATTTGTCATTGCAGGACATCATGGGCGCCATTAATGGCATCAAGGAGACCATCGCTAAGCAGCACGAGGCCTTGGCCCGTAAAATCGACACGGTGGCCATTGATGTTACACTAATTCGGGCGGATCTCTCTAAGACCAATGAGAGGGTTCAATCGCTGGATTTGCGGACGTCCACCCTTGGTACGGATGTGTCGGACCTGCAGACTGATCTTGGCGACCTCAAGTCGGCCAACGACCTGCTGGCCCGGCGGCTGGAGGACTTCGAGGGACGGGCTCGACGCAATAACATCCGCGTCATAGGTGTTCCAGAGACCTCCGACAATCGCCCGGTTGATCTTATGGTTGAGGATCTCATCCTCAACCAGCTTGCCCCCACTGGCCTGAGTAAGTTCTTTGCCGTGGAGCGGGCCCATCGAGTCCCTGGCGGTCGGCCGCGACTGGGGGCTCCCCTGAGGCCTATTGTTGCAAAACTTTTTCACTACAGAGACCGAGATGCGATTCTGCAGGCCTCACGGGTACATGGCCCGGTCCGATATGAGAACTCATCCGTTAACTTTTTCCCGGACTTCACCCAACTTGTCCAGAAGCAGCGGATGGGCTTCCAGGGGGTGAAGCGCCGTCTCCGGGACCTGGGTCTTAAGTACTCTATGCTTTTTCCTGCTAGGCTCCGAGTGGAATACGAAGACCGGACTACCTTTTTTGACTGTCCTGCGACTGTGAGTGACTGGCTGGATTCTCTACCGGACCGGGGTGACCGGCCTGGGCCTTCTGGTGGTACCGAGGGTGGCGGGCCTCTTTCGGAGTGACTTTTGGTCCTTGACTTTGACATTTTGTTTTGTTCGGCTGGGTTCTACTTCTTTTGTACATTTTGCTTAATTATGATCTGTGTTGGGGGCGGGCAGGGACTGGTCCCTTTCCTCCTCCGGGGTCTTTTCGTAGAATGGGGTTTGTAGGGCGACAGGCACACTGCAAGTTGGGGTGGTTTTTTGGACCGCAGGGGTGCAGGGTGGGGGGAGTTGAATTCGGGGGGGGGGGTTGGTGGGTGGGAGGGGTTGTTTGGATTTGTGTTTTTTGTTTTCAAGGCGAGGTATTGGCTCTGTTTCAGTTTCAGGTGTCGCGCTATTTGCTGGGGGACCCTTGACCTACTAGAGGGGATGGGGGGGGAACGGGTTGAGATTGGAACGTCAATGGATTGGGGGATCGTATCAAACGGGGTGTTGTGCTGCAATATTTGCGTCGTTTGACTCCTGATGTGGTATTCTTACAGGAGACGCATTTGGTTGGTAATGTTTGTCATGCCATTAACAGGGGGGGCTACCGACTCGTGGCCCATTCCGGTTTCACCACCGGCTCTAGAGGGGTGGGCATTCTCCTACGATCTTCACTTCCGCTAGAGATTACCAGGGTTGTCCTAGACGATAGAGGGCGCTATGCGGCCCTGACTGGGAGGTGGGAGGGACAGTCCCTTTCCTTGGTTTCGGTTTATGTTCCCCCGGTCCTCCAGAACTCCACTTTCTCAGACTTGGGTCGTATGCTGCTTGAGCTTCCTGACAGTCTTTTGCTTTTGGGTGGGGATTTTAATTCGGTTGTTTCGGGAGATCTGGATCGCCACCCGCCCAGGGCCCTCCCTGCTGCCCAGGCGTGGCTCGGCGGGCTCTTGGATACCCTCGGTCTGGTGGATTGTTGGAGGTTAATGCATCCGACACAGTGTCAGTACACATTTCACTCTGGGGCCCATGGGAGTCTCTACAGATTGGATTATTTTCTTATGCCCGCGGCCCAGACTGCCCGGATTCGAGAGGTTAAGCACCTGGCCCGGGGTATCTCTGATCATTCCCCACTGTGGTTGCTTTTTGACACCGGGACGCGGTCCGCTGGGCGGATCGCCCCTATTAACCCTTGGTACTTGCGAGACCCCAAGATTCGTGATAGCCTTGTTAAGTCGATTGATCGGTATTTTCTCGAGAATGAGGGGTCGGTGTTGTCCTCAGTGTCCCTGTGGGAAGCCTTCAAAGCAGTGCTCCGCGGGCATGCCCTATCCCAGATAGTGGAGGCTAAGAGGGTTAAGAATGAGGCGGTGGTGAAGCTGGAGACTGAAATATCGGGGCTGGAGGCAGCTTTGGAGACGGGTGTCACTCAGGATGGGCTTCACGCCCTCAGCTTGAAGCAGTTTGAATATAAGTCTCTTGTTACTGACGCTGCCAAGACCATGTATAGGGAGCAGCAGGGTAGGTTGTATGATGCCGGGGACAAGGCGGGTAAACTGATTGCTTGGTTGGATAAGAAGGAGAGAGTGAATCGTGTGGTCCCGGAGCTTCGGGTTTCGGATGGAGTGTGTGTGACTGACCCTGGTGAGATTGTGGAGTGTTTTGCTGACCATCTCCGGGCGGTGTACTCCCCGGTGTCTGATAGAGATGAGGATGACTCTCGTCTCTTGCTGCGGGATATTGCCTTGCCCGGCTTATCCGTCGAGGACCGTGAGCAGATGGAGGCCTCCCTGTCTGTCGACGAGATTGCTACCGCGATCCGTTCCCTTCGCTCGGGCAAGGCTATGGGCCCCAACGGACTGCCGATTGAACTGTATAAACTACGCCCGGATAAAATCGCGCCCTTCCTCTGTCGTATGTTTCTGGAGTCGCTCGAGCGGGGTTCCCTTCCCGACGACCAGCGTATGGCTACCATAGTTGTGATTCCCAAGGACGGTAAGCCACGAGACCGCTGTGCCTCATATAGGCCTATTTCCCTACTAAATGCTGAACCGAAAATCCTTGCCAAGGTCCTCGCTAATCGCTTGCTGAGAGTTATATGTGATTTGATACATCCGGATCAATGCGGCTTTATCCTGCATCGTAATACCGCTCTCAACTTGCGGCGTCTCCATGGCGTCCTCGCTAGGGCGGAGTCCTTCTCTGAACCGGCCATATTGGTTTCCTTAAACGCCACGATGGCCTTTGATACCATCGAGTGGCCATTCCTTTGGGCCGTCTTGGCGAAGTTTGGCTTTGGGGAGGGATTTATTAGTTGGGTTAAGCTCCTCTATGCTGGACCAATGGCTCAGGTTGTTGTCAATGGGCGGGTTTCTCGCCCCTTCGCTCTCGGGAGGGGTACTAGGCAGGGGTGCCCGTTGTCCCCTCTGCTCTTTGCTCTCGCCTTGGAGCCGCTCGCTGCCTGGCTCCGCTGGGAGCCCTCGATCAGAGGGATCCGGTGGGCCCCGGGCTTCGAGGATCGGGTCTCGTTGTACGCGGATGACATTCTTTTGTACCTCACCTCGCCGCGGAAGTAGCTCAATGTGCTTTTTGATGTTCTTACTTCCTTCGGGAGAAATTCGGGTTTGATAATTAACTGGTCCAAATCTTGCGTGTATCCTATCTCCAGTGGCCTTCCTCTCTTGCCGCCTCGGCTTCCAATCCAAACATCTCAATCCGGCTTTAAATACTTGGGGGTGTACGTTTCGTTGGATCCGGCGGTCCGCTACGAGCAGAATCTCCTGTCTCCCCTCCGGCGTTTGAGGGTGGATACGGCTCGGTGGTGTAAGTTGCCCTTGTCTCCACTTGGTCGCGCAGCACTGTTTAAAATGATGTCCCTTCCCAGATTTCTTTACGCACTCCAGAACTCCTTCGATATCATTCCGGCGGCCTACTTTAGGGAAGTGGAGAGTTTGCAGAGGAGACTGGTTTGGGACGGTCGTGCGCGCATCGCTTTGGCAAAGCTGACTCTTCCCTGGTATGACGGGGGCACCGCGCTTCCTGACATTAGAAGGTACTATTGGGCCTCCCAGCTGGCTGCCATTAACCATGCTACGTACGCTCCTGGTTCGAACAAGGCATATGAGATGGATAAATTCCTGCTTCCCGGCGGTAACTATAACAGAGCGCTTTATTCTCGATCTGCCGGAAGGACCCTCACGGGCCCTACTAGGATTGCGGTACGTGTGTGGAAGGCGGCGAATGTAGCTGTGGGCTGGAGTGAGCGTTTAACGTGTGCTACTCCTTTATTCGCCTCAGAGCGCTTGGGAAGCCTCTGGACAACGAAAGGCTTTGAGCACTGGGATACGATCGGCATTAGCAGAGTGGGGGACCTATGGGTTAAAGGCGCGGTTAAATCCTTCGCGGCGCTTCAGAGCGAGTACGAGCTTAGTGAAAGGGAGTTCTTCCGCTATGCCCAGGTTCGGCACGCCCTACTCTCGGTCTTTGGGGAGGGGACCACGGTCCCTGTTTCTTCGCCTCTCGAGGACCGTATACTCGACGGACACGTCCTCGACAGTACTATCTCCCTGATTTATAAAAAACTAATAAATAATCGGGCTGATCTCTTGGTGCGTCTTCGGGAGGCGTGGACGGGTGATGGGGTTGAGTTGGACGACGAGGACTGGCAGTCTGCGCTGTCATCCCCTAAGGAGGTTGCCATCCCGGCCCGTCTCCGTCTGGTCCAGCTTAAGATTCTCCATCGTGTCTATGTGACGGGTCCCCGTTTGGTCTCGATGGGGTTTTCTGATGACGGGCTCTGTAAGCGTGGCTGCGGGCTCAGTGCCGCCTTTCTCCAAATCCTCTGGGAGTGCCGCGAGGTGGCGGAATATTGGCGCCAGGTGCATGATGTTATGAAACGAGTCACTGGGGTCGCTCTGCTGCCGGAGGTGCGCCGATGTGTTCTGAATGTGTGGGAGCCCAATGACTATAATGCGGCCCAGGCTCGGTGGGCGGCCCTTGGGAACATGATTGCAAAGAGAGATATTGCGCAGCTTTGGGGTTCCCAACGGCCTCCCACCGTGTCCGTATGGAAGGAGAACATGGACTGGTGCATGTTCAGGGAGAAGACGGTGTATGTGGCTCGTGGTAAACCGGGGGCGTGGGGTAGAATCTGGGGTCAGTGGAATGTGTATCGAGGGACTATCTGTTCTCCCCCCCTGGTGGATACGTCTGAGGTTGCCTTGTCCCCCTGATCCTTGAGGGTTCCTTGCTTAATTTGTTCATCTGTGTATAGATTTGGTTTTCCCGTGGCCCCCCCTCCCTCTCAGACCCCCCCTTTTTATTGACCACCCTAGGGTGGTCGGGTGTGGAGTTCCTCTACTGTGGTTAGACGCCCTTTCAATGTTTTTCGCCTTGCTTTTTGTTTTTCTTTACTTTTGTTGATATTTATGTAAAAAGGGTATATCCTGACGTCCCTTTTGTGCAGTCTGATCTCCTGTAATTTAGCGGAGCCCCTGTGGGCCAGTCATTGTTTTTTGAACTGCTCGATCATTTCTGAATACTAGCGGCCGGCCCAGGAGGTTGTAGGCCCGTGCTTGTACCCTTTTTCTCTGCACAATAAAAATAAAAAATAAAAAAATAAAAAGATTTGCATAGGGTATGTCATGTGTTAGGTCTGTCTTAGCTGCCCATATTTACAGAGAGATGACATGTACATAGTTCACGTGCATAGTGGACAATCACATAAACCAGATTCGTTTTTCAGTAGAGTTACGTAAAAACAATTCCATAGGATTTATGATTTGTCATCCTCTGTCCTCACTATCAAAATTTACGTGTGGATTCAGTAAAGCGCATGTGCATAAAGAGCCGTTAAACAACCCAAACAGTTTGTTAGTGTACGACATGTTAAAACTATTTCAGGAGAGTTTAAAAAGAAGAACATTGTTAATCATTGTCAAGGAGCGATTTGTCAGTAAAAAATGCTTGAATTGCTCTATCAAAGTGTAATATACATGTTTAAGAGACGGCATTAGAGCTTCAGCCCTCTCCTTTTCGTGGATAGCCTACCCCCAGTAGGAATCTACTGACTCCAAAGACAATTATTGGTGAGCTGTCTGTTTTTAGCATTCTTACAGTCTCGAGGTATTTCCTGGTCATCAGTCTCAGACACAGCGGCTTTATCCATTTCTCTCTGAGACTGGCATATGCTGGACCAAAAAATAATATGTGTGCGATGTCTTCTACTGAGCCTTGCAAACATAGGGGGCATTTTGTTTCTGGCCCCGCTGCTTGGTAGCATGACCACTTGCATGTGATTGCGTTGATCTGGAGGGTTTCGTATCGGAATTTCAGATAGAGAGTTTTGGCTAGCTGTGGCTGGATTTGGTCCAGGAATAGTGCAAAGCTTGGAGTCAGCTTAAAGGCTTAAAATTATGTCATAAATCCTCCCACTGCACCATTGGATGCGGACCTGTTTAGGTTAAAATTCCAATAGATGTGTTAGATTTCTTTTTTTGCATCTGTAACTAGTGTGCATAGGGTTTAATCAAAATCTCCTCAAGTTCCGTTTAAAAAGCCAAGGTCGTACGTGGATAAGCCAGTGGAATGTAAGTGGGGCATCCAAATCCAGTATCTCTCTTAGACCATTCCTGTATACATGTAGTTCCTCAGTGATACAAATTCTGACCCAATAGTGTAAAGGTCTCAACGCTGTTAAATGCTCCAATTTCTTGATACCAATGTCATAAAATAGGAGAAGCAAAGGGGTATTCTGGGGAAGTACTGTAAATATTCGCATGGCCTTGTTTTCAGCGGCTATTAGTTCAGTGAGGTTTTCTCCACCCCATAGTTCAGACCCATAGAGTGCAGAGGATTGGGCTCTATATCTGTAGACCTCCAGAGCCAGGGAGATTGCCTTGGACTCTGTTACAAGCTGTCTCTTAGCAATTGGTATTGTGTTTTGTATTAAGATTGTCTTAGCCTTCTTTATATGTGGCTTCTAGGAAAGTTTTGAGTCCAGTATCATCCCAAGATAACAAAAATTGATACACGCTTTAGTGGTGTGTCATCTAAGACCAATTTGTTGTTAAAATTTTTGTGCGTTCTAATGGTCATGTACTTAGTCTTGGTGAGATTGATTTTTAGGCCCTTTGTTCTGCAGTAATTGCTAAAACAATCTAGCAGCGTTTGGAGCCCCTCAGGGGTTTGCGATAGTAAGATTGTGTCATCTGCAAACGTTAAAGCGCATGTGTGAGCCCCACTCAATTTTGGCGAGTCGTGGATGCATTTCTGCAGATACTGGACAAGGTCGTTCACATATAGCAAGAAAAGGTTAGGGGCCAAGACACAACCCTGTCTCACACCCCTCCTACCAGGGATGGCATCTGTAATTTCCCCTCCAGGGCCCCAATGCACTTTGGCAAAATTGTCTTGGTGGAGTCTGACTATCTGGGACTTATCACTTTAATGCCAGTAGGGAAAGTTTAGACAAATTCAAGATCAACTAGATGAGCTGGTTGATGTACTGTAGCATTTCAGATCCTATTGGTGAACCCCCACGCCACAAATTGTTAGTTTTGTCAGAATCTATCATGAAGAAATGAATTGCTAAAATGTAAAAAGCAAGAAACAGAATAAATAAACCGAAGAAATACTTCAACAACAACAAATGTTTCCTACATTCAATGAATGCACCTGACCTTATACAAATAATCTTTCGGGTGCTTCTAATGTGGGTCATTATAAGTCATTCAACTAGGTAGATGGCTGTTTGATTTGTCTTTATTTTCCGTAGAATTCAGAAAGAATATATCAAAGAAGCACACGATAAGGAAATAAATAGATGGCACATGCATGTGGCTGGTCGGTGCTATTACCATAAAAATCTAGATTGAGGCACACGTGTGAGGCACTGCACCTCTCACACAAAGATGTTAGTGGGATGTGCCAGTTTGGTTGGTCTAATGAAAAAGCGCATGTCTCATGTAAAACAAAAACTGGGCACCAAAGAACAGTTGGAAGTGAGCAGAAGGAGGATGTATATCTGGGTTATAAGCTAGAAATTGAACATTTATAATAGTTACCACGAATATTAGACTCTATATTTTGAAGTTGAAAAATGGTCTGATACCTGTAGTTTTGTGGTTAAAAATTAACCCCGATGTAGGCGAGAAAAACGAGAGAAGAAGGCATGATGCTTATGTCAAAGTGGGAAAGAGCTTGACTGAGACACTACCTAAAAGTAAGGCTGCACAGTTTACAAAATGAAGTCCCATGCCTGTAACCGAGTACAGCTCATTGTGCAGTCTGATGAGCACAGGTTTGTGGCTGGAGACAGCAGGTATGATACGGTCTAGAGATGTCCTGTTCCAATAATGGTGGGCCCGCAATTTGAGGAAGTCAAGCATGACTCCAGAGAGTGTATGACCCGTAGTCGGAAATACTGACCAGTAATGTGCAGGCCATCATGTTTGTTGAGGGCATCACCTGAGACTCCAGTGGCCCAAAGCAGGGGTAGGCCTGTTGTCTCCCCTGAGGTCTACTGCCTGCCTCTGGTCCTCGCGGACTCATAAGGGGTGAGGAATTGCAGGTGTCACTCCAGTGAAACCTGCGTCAATCTCACCTATTATACAAGGGTAAGGGAAAACTTGTGGCTAACAGGATATAGGGGAAGAGAGCAGGGAAGAGAGCAGAGAAAATAAGAGAAGGAAAGCACAATCTAAGAAAGAGACAGGGCCATATTATCAAGAAAGGCAATAACATTATCGCCGCTTTAGCGGCAGGAAACTGCCTTAAAGCGGCGATAAGGGGCTTGATAATATGCCCTTGAGAATTCCAATAGAAGCCCAGGTTCTGATGTGAAGGACCACAAACCTGGGGGCATATTAACAAGGGCAGTATCGCCGCTTTAGTGGCACATTTTGCCGCTAAAGTGGCGATATTTTCATTGCCCTATCTACAAGGTGGTGCTAACATGCATTAGCGCATGTTAGCACCCCTTTTTCCCGATGCCTCGCTTTGCATCTCTAATGAGATGCTAAGTGGGCGTCACTGGACGTACCCTTGATGGACTACCTTGTAAAATATCGCTAAATGTACATCGCAATATTTACAAGGTGGCCCACACATTTTAGCAGACGTTTGTTTTTGGCGCAAACCGCAGTTTTCACCAAAAACTAACATCTGCTAAAATGCTGACATACCCATACCTAACAATGGGGGTGGATTATGCTGATGCGACCACAGGGTGTTTTCAGCAAGGTTATTGCCGTTTTCCATGGGACATCGCTGGAAAACCAGCAATGTTCCATGGAAAACACCGCTATCGCTGGAAAATTATCACCATTGCGCTATGCATTGTTAATACAGCGATAGCATGGCGATAATTGCCAGCGATAGCCAGGCGATAAAAACGTTCTCTCTAACAGCGGCCAGTGATAATTATCGCTGCCGCTTGATAATATGCCCCCAGGGCTTCTATTGGAGTTCTCTAGGGCATAATATCAAGCCCCTCATCGCCGCTTTAACAGCAGTTTCCTGCCGCTAAAGCGGCGATAATGTTACCGTTCTTAATAATATGGCCCACAGATTGAAAGGCAGGTCATTATAATACACGAGTAAAGTATAAAAGAAAAGCTAGATGAAGAACAGAGTTTTATATACAAGATATTTAAAAAGAGAATATGTACTGTATATGTGAAAATGCAAAAACAAAGGGGAAATAAGAAATAAGAGGTAGCCAGTGGAACAGAGAGAAAGACTGGAAAAAAGAGAGAAAGTCAGAAAGTGTCATGTGAGATGGCGGGAAATTGAAATAAACACAAACATGCTTTTTTTTTGTGGGTAAATTAATCAAAGTGCTTGAATTCATACATTATACATACAACACCTCACTGACTAGTTAACAACAGACTGCTGCTTTCATGAACGAGGTGTAATTCTTTTTTATAAGTGTGTGCTAGGTGACTAACATGTTTACAAATGTTTGCAAATGTATCCACTAGCGAGTTTGTGCAACAAAATGCTAAAGGCGTTGTCAGTTGTGAGCACCGCACGGCAGCTGCTGGGTGCTTGTGGAGACAGACTGTGTTCGTGAGATCCGGACCGGCGAGTAGCGCAATAGCCAGGTGAGGTCACCTTACTATCATTAGCATTGTGAATCAGTAAGGGCCAGTCACCTGTTTTTTTAAAATAAACACCCTAGAAGGGAGCTTGCATACCCCAACTAATTCATTTTTAAAATTTATTTGTATTAATATCCTGGACCGAAATAAGTCGAGGGAGTAAAACAATGCCTGTGCGTAGCTGGTTTTCAAACACCACTTACGGAAACTAGCCCTTTAAAATAACCACCTAATGGGCAAAACCTCAGGTAGTCTATACACTACAGAAGAAATCATTCATTACATGTTGGTTGAGTGAAAAGGGGAAGGTCCTCTAGCAGAGATGTAAAAGGATCCAGCAAGACAGGCAAGTTTGGTCTGATTGGTCAGTAGGATGGCCTTGGGCCACCAGTAGCGAGGGCCTAAATATATATCCACCTGAAATTTAAATAGGGCCAATGACAAGAATGACCAGTCCCTTCATGATTCTAGCGTCCTTGGGAATACCACAGACATAACCCTCCCTTACCACACCAGGAGATATTTCAGCTGTTTTCATCATCATCAAAGATCTTTTTTCGGGTACTAAAAACACCCATAATAGTTCAATAAAATAATAAAATCATCACCTGTAATAAAACATATAAACAAATCACAGTAAAACCATATTAAATGCATGACATGTAACACTTGATAATAAATGCATACAGCCTCATACAGAATGCTTTGGCGCTGTATTTCGTGGAGCTATCCATCAAAAGGCCTGCTACTTCTTGATCGAACAGCTAACTTCAAGAAAGTCCCCACATGGCAACAGCAATCAGCGTCTGACAGTTGCAGAAGGTATTTAAAAGCTGCTCTGCACGGTCGACTGTTGTGTTTCTTTAGCAATGGAATCATAAACTGTTTGCTGTAGTGAGCGTAAAATTTGCAAAATATGAAAAAGTGCTGCAGGGATCATTGCATAGTCCTGGAATATCCAGGTGGAGAAGAAAGTAAAAAGATAACTGCCTGCCCTAAATCGAAACAATAAAGATCTTTCCCAGGGACCTTTTGTCATGAATAGGTATTTCACCTGACCGCACGAGGATTTTTAAATACAAATAAGCCAAGAAAGATGTTTTTTTTGGTTCTGCAATGACCTGTGTCAAGCGTGCGCGTTCTAAATAATTATCCTTTAAAAACTTTTCATCAGCACTTTGGCTGAAATTAATGTCTTCAAAGTGATACCTGCCCTAGCTTGAGAAAGATTTTCTTTACGTATGCGAGCCAGGGAATTCTGAGACCCTTGAGTAGAAAAGACAATCTTTAATAATTAGCTGGTTCAAGCCTACTACCTGGTTCTGCCATATAGCAATACATAAAATTATGGGGCTTAATCCTCAATATATCTAAGTCCTAATTCCTCACGGCAGATATGAAAAGAAGTTGTTGCAGGGTGGACTGGAGCCTTCTGCAAAAGCAGATTCCCCCCACCTTAATAGCTGTACTGCTTACTGTACCCACATTCAAGCTCCATAGATTGCGACAGGAACACAAGACACAAACTGTGGGATATATTCACAAGAACGTGTGATATCTACCCCAAGAGTAGCTTAACGTAACTCTCAACATCGGAGCCTATCACAGGAAAATTACGCCGTGCCAACCAAGTATTCACAACACGGTGGTAGCATGCGATAGTCACCAGATAACGCTTCAAATGTCAGCGTCAAAATCAACGCCATGCCGCAAAAATGTGAAACGCGAACGTAAAAAATCACGCGATGAGGCCTATCGCGGTACAAAAATTAGCGAAAACCAGCCACAGGCTTGCAAATCCCACGCGTCTGGTGGGAAAATGCACTATAAAAGAAAGAAAAAAACCCCACCAAAATCAATTCAAACTGGGTAGCACCATGGATGCACCCGGACCGAGTGCAGGCGACAAGCCGAACTCCACAAGCCCCACGGAGGACCAGCATGAAACCCCGTGTTCGGGGAAGGGCAAGGAGAAGAGGAAGAGGAAGACGGGGTTCAGTCCGCAGGAAGACCGGATCATCATCACGGAGGTGATAGAAAACTATCAACAACTGTTCGTCACCCCCACTGCGGACTGGCAACACAAACGGAAATATGGCAGTCCATCGTCACCAACGTAAATGCAGTCGGTGTGTTGAAGAGGTCAATGGAGGAGGTGAGGAGGCGCTGGCATGAAGTGCACAGCCAAACGAAGGAGAAACTCGCCGCCAACAGGAAGGCAGCAACGGCGACTGGAGGTGGGAGTCCTGTGACACAGGAGGAGCTGGAGGAGCTGGATGAGATGGAGGAAATGGTGGCCACAGTCAGCAGTGTGGATACGGTGGCAGGATTTGGGGGCCTGGACACAGCTCGATACGACCTGACCCAACAGCAACAGGGTGAGTAACGACCAGGGTCTGGGGGGAGATGGGCACAATGGCATACATGCACAATTATGTGTAGCACACTGCACACCCACAATGATCGTGGAACATGTACCTGATAGCCTTGGCACACTGCAGCACACATAGAAACACCAAGTAGGCCCACGTCCACAATGTGCACAGAGGGGCCCCACTCCCTAACACCAATATCACAACCTATCCATGCACATGTGCTGAATCCAGCAAAGCAGCGGCTCTGTGAGCCACACTGACTATGCAAGTGACACTGCATGCCCGATAGCATAGCAGCAGCCAAACAACATGACATGGCCGGGCCCACGAATCAACATGGAGGTGGCGCAGTGCGGATCACATGCGTAACAGAGCAGGTCACACTCTACCATATCCACGTGCACCCACAACCCATGCTGTACTATACACGCAGCAGACGAACAATGCACCAGGCCACAAAATCTATCCAAGAGCACATATGACTCCAGTCAAAAACAATTCAGCCCCCGAAAAGCACACAATTCAAAGGCACCCTGCCTCAAAGGGAGAAGGGTACACAAAATCAGAGCTGCAGGGGCAACTCCCCCACAATTCAGCACACACACATAGCAATCAAAGTACATCAGCAATGACGGCAATGTGGTACAAAGTGAAACACCAACACCACAGGACAGAGCTCACAACAGGTTCTGCTCGTGCGTATTAACTGTCCACTCACATCTGGCATTGCCTGACACTGTGATGATAATGTACGGGTACTACCACACATCCGTCATGTAGTCGGAAAACACACTGACTGCCATCAAATAGCCAGATCCAGTCACAATGTACATTGGCATGCAGTCTGACTGTAAACATATGCAAATCTTCAACATACATGTGAAACACTGTTAACCTGCATCTCCCCTTTACATTGCAGAGAGACAAACAAAATCTCCTGCAGAGCACACCACACTTCTCATCATTGATGATGAAGAGGACAACCTGCACATATGTCAGGACACCTTCCAACGGATAATGGACAGTCTCTGCATCCCATTCCCAGGAGCAGGGCAGGCCAGCTGCCTCGAGGTGACCTTCCCACCTGCACAGACCACACAGCAGGAAACACACACCACCACAGCCGTCTCCCAGGACCCACCCGACCAAGACACGGAATTCCAACAGCGTGTGTGGGGTTCCCAGTTGGAGTTGGCTGATCAGCTGCGGGTGGGTTTCGAGCTCATGGCAGCCAAACTCAATGCCATAAGTGGGTGTCTGAGTCCCATCAGGGACCACGTACAGTCACTATCGGACACCCCCTGTATGCACAATGCTCCACCACAGACCTTGGCTGACCTCGCTGGAGCCATTAATCGGATACAAGAACTGTCTGATCAGACAGGCACCGGCGATGACAGCACATAGTTGGCACAGATGCGGAGGTCAATGGAGACCATGGAGCAGATACAGGCTGAAAGTATGGCTGCCACGTCTGGACACCAGTGAGTAGTAGCTGGGAACTTCAATGCCCTGCAGTTCATCATCTTGCTATTGCTGCCACTGAGCCTGTCACAGATGACTGCAGCGGGAACATCGACACACACAGCTCCGACCCCTGATGTGTCAGTGGCACAGTGATGCAGCCCCATCACCTTCACAGTCTGATGTGTCAGTGGCACACAGTGATGCAGCCATTACCCCGCCACACACACCAGACACACCGGACACAGAACCCGTATCAGGGGAGTAAGATGGGAATGGTAATTACTGTGTGAGGAAGGAGGCAGTAGCATCTAACACCACCATATGGCCTGTCCCTGCCTGGTTCTGACCTATGCATCATGCCCTGGGACAATACCTCCCACTCACCCCCGGAACACTCTGCGACATTCACCCGGACCCCGACACGGACTGCCATATCTTCACTGCTGGACAATTACACAGCAATGCTGATGCAGACTGCACCCCCCCTCTTCCAAATCACTTCTGGGCTTCCATGTAATGTGGGCTTGGATGGCCATGTACAGCTCCAGCTCCGTCAATCACCTGAATGTGAATAAAATAATTCTAAATCACACAGATGTGTCATGACTATGTTCACTCATGTATGGAAGTATGGCTGGATGTAGGGACTATGATTGCCCTTGAAGGTACACCCTGGTAACTGACATCTATGCGTATGTGTATCCCTGAGACACATGGCCAATTGAATGACTGTGAAGGTAAGTACTAGCTGTGTCCCCATTGCACATTAACAACAATCTCACAACCCCCCAAACATGCACACGTCCATGTATTGAATAGGGCTGTGTGTAGACATGCCCAATCGGTAGCAGGACAGAAGTGTTGTCCTACATCACATGTGACAACCAAACATCACGTCGCATACCTACACACACACATCTGTGTAGCCACGTCCTGTTACAATTCATAACATTGCTCCACATGGTCCCGGATTTGGACACCATACTCACATTGCAGAAGTCACGTAAGTGCACAGGTCGGCCAGCAAGTATCGCAAAACAATGTCTGGCCCACAGAGGTGGAGTTTGCAAAAGGGAGCCACCCCCGTTGTACATGCATCAGTCAGTTCCTCCCTGTGTAGGGACGCTGCTCATTGTGGCACATGAGTGGACAATGGATTCAACACTCATCACAGTTAGACACCAGTGGAGTTGCATAGACTTTATTGGCATGTGCATGTCAGTACGGTCGAGGCAACGACCACAACAGGCAGGGACATGCTTAAGACACTTACACGCAGCATGGGAACATGTCGACGTTCAGAAAATGGTGAGGCAAAAATGGACAACAATCATCACAAATGGCAACGGTCTCAGCCCACCTTGCCATGCTGGATGAGTCATGTGTTGTTTGGCGTCTGCCCATTGCCCCTTGTGAAGGGGCTCGACTCACTGCCCATGGGACCTGCATAGTGCTCTGCCACCGGAGTGCGCCAATTGTCTGCTCTGCTGACAGTGATCAGGTGAAAGAGTCCGACAGGTTCACATGTCATGCTACATTGCCATGTGTGTACACTCACCTCAACAGTGTGTCCAAATTGGTAATGTTGCCAAACGACGCTGTGTTGCTCCGACCATGGGCCTGCATCACCTTGCACAGGTGTGTGTACACACACGTATTTCCACGCACATGCATCCAGAGTCCTGACAAAGACAGAAATGTCCTCTGTTGTGGTGGGATATGTGAGCATTCCCCACAGTGCAACAAGTTGTTGGGGCCTGTGCTGTGAATGACAATCCGATGTGGCTGCAGGAACGCAGTTACTTGTCCATGAATGCCAGTGCAGCTTCATGTGCAATGTGTTCCAATAGTACGTCATTGTCGTGTTCAAGGAACACCAGGGTGAGCCAACCCATTAACTGGTCCGGGCAGGTGTGCTCAGCCCACGCCGTTTTACCAATCCGCAACACAGCCCAATAGGGAAGCGCCTCGATGTGGTCACTGCACACAAGAAATGTGCAATCTCCCATGCACAGCTGCCAGTACATATGCAGTATGTCAAGGCATCTCGTGCACGGCTGTCTCGGTTACACTCCTGTTCGTGATCCAACAGGGGGCGCAGACACAAGTCATAGTCCAATTCTACTACGGTTGTGTTGGATAGGCAGACATCCATGGGACACTCGAATGTGCTTGTTCGGCAGTGGATCTAGGGCTGGACGCAGGTGATGTAGGCAAGGTGGAAGCTCAGCCGGTAACTGATCCGCAGCATGGCCAGTGGCAGTGCGCCCAGTAAATGCAGCATACGTGCACGGTACTGTTCCACGTGACGGGGGTTGTGCATGTGCCCGGCATGGCCTGCCATTGCATTGGTGCGTCTCGTGGAGCTGGCACTCTTCTGAACTTTGGCAGTTGTGTGGAGGATATGCCAAAGCTCTGAGCAATGATTTGAATGTGTGTGCAACGTTGGGGAGAATGGGTTGCTGTTTCCGTGAGTTTCAAGGGCATCCCATGCGGGGGTACCTCAGGCAGGGGCTTCTGTGTGTGGGGTGTGGATAAGTTGGATAGTTCATTTGCACAATACGTGATGTGGGACTCGTCCCCAACTGCCATGGCATCTCTTTCAGGGTGTTCCAACTGCGTTCAGGACCAAGGTCAGAGGTGCAGGTTTCCTCCCGCCTTCTACATTGGAACAAAGGAGCTTTCATCCCTAATGTGTGTCTGACTACTACTTGCATTTTCAGAATGTGATGTGGCTTTGGCACTGAGATTGAGACAAGGACTTGGGCTCATGGTGTACCGATGGCGATACACACACATGTTGGCATGTGGAGCCAGATGCCCGAGAGCCCTTGCGCTGCTTGTGTAATCTCACTCCGTATCTCTTCCTCGCTCTCTCCCTCCCTCTCCCCCTCTCTTTCCTTTGTTGGGCACATGGCACTCCTTCTTCTCTTGGATTTTGTCTTCCAGGCTGTGTCCTACAGAATGTCCAGTGAGGACCCGCTAGGACTCATCTGAATGGTTGTTTTGGCTTTTGTTTGAATGGTGTTTTGTGTTGATAATTTCATTGCTGTATGACTGATTCTCCATTATCTGGCCACGCATGTATGTTGACTTTTCTGCTTGTGCGACATCAGGCAAAATAATTTTGTTTTGGGATTCGTAGTGTTGGTGTGCAGTTTCTTTGTCCGGGGTGGGGGGGGGCTGGGGGGGTTGCGGTCCTGAGTGTGGTGTTGGTGGGTGTTGTGGCCCTCTTGGGTGTCCGTGCTGCATGGGCAGTTGCTCGGGGGCATCTGTTGTTCTTTATGTGTGGCTATGGGCTGTACTCCCTTGTCTGGTGGAGGTTGTGGTCCGACTTTGCACCAGGTCAGAGCAGGTGTTAATTTCGTGGTTCTAACGTGCCTTATCGCATGTTTTGTGTTTTTATCGCAGATCTGGGTGGTCGTTGAGAATGTTACAGAGTGATGTTGTAGCTACTTTTTGCTTGGAAATGCCTACTCTGCATCTCATTAGCGATAGTTGCCGGGGTCATCCGTGGCGATGTTTGTTGCGGATGCTAACACTGTAAAAGTGTTGCTGTAGTCTGTTTGCACCGGCTTGTGAATGGCGCGGTAAATTAATCACGACTTTGGCTGCGCTAAAGTGCCATTAACTCGGAGATGGCTCCTTGAGAATATGGCCCTGTGTTTTATAAATTTGTTGCAGTGGTATCAATGAGCAGCCCCCGGGGTGGGCGGGGTATATTGAAAAGGGCTCTGACCATTTTAGAGAGCTTCCTATGACAATGCAAAAGGTTACGTGCCCATGAACCCGAAGAATCAAATGTAATCTCCAAATAAAAAAAGCTGTTGGTTCTTTCCAAGTACTTACTATCGAGTGTAAGAGTTGGAACAGTAAGGCCACAGGGCGCAACATATGATTTAGAAACGTTAGTAAGTCTAATTCAACTATTACATGGGAAATTGAAGTAACTAGCAGTTGCAAACCTTTGAAGGTTCAGGCCGTCAGGACCGCATCATCTGCTTGGAACAAGGCACCACCCATCCTTGCGACATCTGAACTAATATTGGAAAGAAATGGGCTCAACCTGTTAATATAAAGTATACATAAAGATGGAGTGCCCTCTTGGCAGCCCCCAATTCCGTCCATCAATTGTGTGTCTTTTCCCAATTTAGTTCAGACCCAAACTCTGCCTTTCAAGGGCGATGCTGAATATAAAGTCAATAAAACCAATGTTTTGCCTATTGACTGCGTCCATTTCTTTTCGGATGTTGACTTCCTTGAACAAATTGTGCAGCAAACAAATTTGCATGCCAAACACTTTCTGAAGGAGCATGGAGGCCCTCTCAGACCTCATTCTTGGGCACACAAGTGGACTCACACTTCAGTTGAAGACATTGTTGGGCCTTACGATCAAAATAGGGGTAGTACATAGACCAACCTTGCTGTTCTATTGGTCTACTCACACGGTTTGGGTACCCCCATCTTCGCACAGTACATGAGCAGGGAACATTTTTTGCTATCGCGGCACATGCTGCATTTCAATGACAATAATGCTGCATTGCCCCGGGACCATCTAGACCATGATGGGTTGTTCAAGATTCGGCCTGTCATGAAAAATTTGTTTGCCAGGTTTATAATCCTGGAGAGAGTATAGCCACCCCTTGGTGCCTCAATCTCCAATGATAACTTACTATTTCACATATGGGTAAATGCTCGACCTGCTTGCCTTGTTCATCCTCCATCAGAACTTAGTAGATGTTTAATTTCCTGTATGATAAGTGTATTACAGTCACAGAACTGCACATAATAGTGGATGGCATGGGCTACATTCTCACGGAATACACAGTGTTTCAAAACTACTGTTCTTCATAGTTTATGATGTTCTCTTTAGCAAACTTTGGAAAATTCCCCAGCATGTTTTCCTTAGTTTCAATGGTAGATATGCTCAACCAGTTTGAGAAAATAAGCCTTAGGTCATACTCGGACAACCCCAACTTGCATCCACAAACTGGAAGGATTTATTTATCACAGTGAGTGCTTTAAAGGTGCATGAAAGATATGTCTTTCTGAGCATCATGTGGCTGTCATGGGAGCAATTAGTAAATGTTCACTAGGAATGCGTTGAGTAATGTTCAAAAAGAAGGGAGCGGTTACTTGACAGTTGGTAAAATGTAGCCAAATTGATTCCGCCCTGTGGCACATGAATGTGATAGGTTCCTACATGGCAGCGGTATGTTGATATGAGTGCACTGATCTGTTGGGATAGGGACCATGGTCGGCGGTTGCCAGTCTTCTATTTTGTGCATGAATGGCATGTGAATGGACCATAATGTGGTTGGTGCCTTGAAGTGGCTTTATGGATCACCTTCAGAAGCTTTGGTTTCTATATTTAGATACTTTGATAAGTATTTGTGCTTTGAAGACAGAATTTCTGGAGGTGCTAAAGCCAACCAGTGTAGGTGATGGATTAACTTTAACAAAATTGTACCAGTTATATAGCTGTGATGGTAAAATGGCCCTTAGTAAGAACTCCTTGTTTTTTTTTCCATTATGGGTATCTGTGGATTTTGTTCTGTATCACCTGGGCAAACCTGCATATTTTTTAAATCTAGATAACCAGGGAGGTACAGGGGTTCATGACTTGTGCGTCTCTCAACAGGTTGTTTTACCCAGAATACTCTGTAAATCTCAAACCTTGCCAAAAAAACACATTTTCCTCACATTTCCGTGTTGAAAGTTGTGGGATCAACGAGCCGGCACAAATTACCTACCAACCATTGTTCCCACAGGTTTCTCAATAAAAATGCTACCTCAATTGTGTGAGTGGGCCAAGTGCCATGACCAGAAACAGCCCAAAACATATTGTGGAGACATCAAAATTATCTACCACAAAAGAACCTGTTTTTGCAAGGCGCCACTGTTTTTTTTAGTCCGGGACTCAGCGGCCATCTAGGGAACCCTACCAAACCCAGGGATTTCTGAAAACTAAATACCTGGGGTAGTCCAGCAAGGTGTGGCTTGCATGAATCCCCCAAAGTTTTTGCACCCAGAATCCCCTGCAAACCTCAAATTTAGCTAAATAAAATACAATTCACATTTCTGTGTGGACTCACCGTGCCAGCAGAAGTTTTCTACCTCCCAGTTTTCCTTTTTGTCTGTCGTTAAAAGTAATACCTCACTTCAGTGGGTGCCCAAAACAGAGTAAGCCTATATTTTTTTTTTAAACCTGCCCTTGTTGACCCCCGTTGGTTTCCTCTCAATCTCTACATGTTTTTGGCCCTTCCCTGTCAGAGACACTTGTCCAGCCAATACAAGTGAGGTATAATTTTAATCGGGAGACCAAGGGGAACACTAGGCGGTAGGAAATCTGTTCCGGTGTGGGGATTCTAAGTAAGAAAACGTAGGGAGGTCCTCACAAGCCACACCTTCATGGTCTCCCATGGGTATCTAGTTTTCAGATATTTTTGGGTTTTGTAGATTTTTGAAAATGGCTGCCGAGCCTGGAACCACAAACACAGGTGTCACCCTTGCAAAACCTGATAGTATTGTGAAAGATAGTTTTGATGTCTTCACAATATGTTTTGGGCCCTTCCCTGTAGCGGGCACTTGGCCAACCCACACAAGTAAGGCAGCATTTTTATCAGGAGACATGAGGGGAACATAGGGTGATAGGAAATTCGTGCCGGCTGGTGAGCACACAGAAATTTGAAGAACATTATGGTGAGAGTCATGCAAGTCAGCCCACCCCGGATACTCCTGGTTGTCTTGGTTCCCATAGGTGCCGGCTGAGCTAGGCTCCAAAATCTAGAGCTATCCACATTGGAAAAAAAGGGTCTGCTTTCGGTGGACAAATGTGATGCTTCCATGTTATGCTTTGGGGCATTTCCTGTCATTGGCAGTAGGCCTACCCTCAGAAGTGAGATACCATTTTTATCGGGAGACTTGGGGAAATGCTGTGTGGTTGGAAGTTTGTGGCTCCCCACAGGTTCCAGATCTTTCCATCCCAGAAATGTGAGGAAAATGCCTTTTTTAGTAAAAGTTTGAGGTTTGAAAATGATTCTGAGTAAAAACCTGGTGAAAGCCAAGCATGTTAGCCCTCCCTGGATACCCTTACATGTCTAGTTTTACAAAATGTACAGGTTGGCTAGGTTTCCTTAGGTATCAGCTGAGCTAGGTCCCAAAATCTAGACCTACCAATATTGGAAAATAGTGTTCATTTTCAGTGGGAAAATGCAGTGTGTTCATGCTGTGTTGTTTGGCCGTTTCCTGTCGTGGGTACTAGGCCTACCTACAGAAGTGAGTTACCATTCTTATTGGGAGATTTTGGGAAATGCCAGGTGGATGAAAGTTTGCAGCTCCCCACAGATTCCAGAACTCTCCATCACAGAAATGTGAGGAAAATGTGTTTTTAAGGCAAAGTTTGCAGGGGATTCTGGCTACAAAATCATGAAGAGAGCCACACAAGTCAGCCTATCCTGGATTCTCCTAGGCGTCTAGTTTTAAAGAATGTGCAGGTCTTCTATATTTTCAAGGATATTGGCTGAGTTAGGGCCGATATCCACAGTTAGGCACATTGCAAAAAAGGGTCAATTTTCAATGGAAAAATGTGATTTGTCCATGTTGCATTTTTGGCCATTGCCTGTCGCAGCCACTAGGACTACCCGCACAAGTGAGGTACCATGTATATGGAGAAATGCAAGGTGGATGGAATTTTGGGGTTACCCACCGATTCCAGCACTTTCCATCACAGAAATATAAGGAAAAAGTATTTTTTATCAAAGTTTTAGAGTTTGCAAGGGAATTTGGGTGCACAAACGTGGTGAGGACCATGCAAGTCAGTCCACCGTGGATACCCTAGGTGCTTAGTTTTAGAAAATGTACAGGTTGTCTAGGTTTCCTTAGGTACCGGCTGGGCTGGGGTCCAAAACCTAGAGCAACCCACATTAGAAAAAAGGGTCCGTTTTCGGTGGAAAATGTGAAGTGTCGATGTTGAGTGTTTGGCTGTTTCCTGTCACAGTCACTAGGCCTACCAATGCATGTGAGGTACCATTTATATCAGGAGACTTGTGGGAGCATTTGTTATTACCAATTGGATTTCGCTGCATGTATGCCTTTCAAATGCAAGCCAGTAAATAAAAAACAGTGTTTTCCTATTCATTTTTAATATTTCTTTATTTCAACAGTTATTTTCCTTTGGAAAAACTTAAGGGAGCTACACATATGACCCCTTGCTGAATTTGGAATGTTGTCTACGTTTTGGAAATCTATAGTTCTTCTGGAATTCCCATGAGTTTCATACTGGTTTCCAAAATAAACTGGAAGTAGGTAGATTTTCTGATACCGCTCTGCTTGTTCCTGAAAGTCAGGAAGATGGTGACTTTAGTACAGTAAACTTAGGAAAAGAAACCTGATACTTTTTCCCAATTAAAAAAAAAGAATTCAAACGTTTGGTATATTTTTACTATTTTCTTGGTCCCCTCCAGGTGAATCCATGAACCATGGATGAATTTAGAACTCCGAGGATGTTGGGAAAAAAAAGATGGAAATTTGGCATGGGTGAGGGGGGAGCAGGGGGTGTTCAGCAGATAAGGGGTTAAAAGTGGACATTGCCAGGCATTGTGTAACATTGTTGGACACTGCATATTCAATAGCAGCAGGTCCTGGTGCTTGGAGCTCTGTGAATACTTACACCGTGGCTTCAATTGAGGTTAGTGAAGAAGGATTGAACATTGACAATGCCTTTGCAACAACAGTGGAGCAACTGGTTGTTACTCTGGAATCAATAGCTAAAACACGCCATACAACATTATCATGAACAGTGTCAGTGTTGAAGGTGAAAATGCTGATTCTTGTAGTTTCTTTCATAACTCACTCACTCTCCTTACTGTATTCTTCCTCAGTTAAAAACTATGGGGCATATCATCAATAGACGGCGATAAATATCGCAAAGCGCGCTTAGCGCTTTTTTATTTATCGCCGTCTATTGCTGTAATTTATCGCCCAGTTAGCACGTTATTAACAACGTGTAACACAGAGGCACTAAAAATTCCAGTTATAGTGGGGATATCGCCGTTTTCCATGGAACAACGCTGGTTTTCCAGCGATGTTCCATGGAAAATGGCGATATAGTTGATGATAGGGCCCTGTGGTCTTAGCCTCACAATCCACCTCCCATGTTAGGTATGCCTTAGTCAGGAATTTAACAGACATTAAATTCCTGCGTTAAGGCATAGTTAACGCGATTTCAAATATCGCTACCCCTCGTTGATGATATCACAAAGCAGAGTTAGCGATATTTTCCCATGGAGTTTTGTCAGGCACGCCTCCTTTGCATCTCATTAATGATGTGATGCAAGGCGTGCTGACAACGGGCGCTAATGCATGGAAACACACTCTAGCATGTCCTTGTTGATAATGCGATAACATTATTGCCGCTTTTTGCCCGAAAACGGACTTTAAAGGCCGATAATGTTATTGCCAGCCCTTGATAATATGCCCCTATATCTGTACATTTAGAATCAATGTACTGTTTACATTAACTTGTTAACTGGAGTGCTCAGGCCCAGTCTCATCTTGTTAAGTGCATTAATTCATATCTTCTTTCAAGCAGTCCACTCAGTAATTTACCTTCACTGGTTTGGTCAGTCACTCTCTGAGTCTGGCGGCTTCACGGCCAGAGTCAGCGCTGCTAAAAAGGTAGGTTTATGGGAATTTGGTGCACCTGAGGAAGTGTAGCCTCAGCATCCATAAATTTGAACAAGAAATATTTATGTAAATATGTCCTTGTTGAAGTATTTGCAACCTTTATTTAATGCCAAGTCTCTCACAATTCTATTCTCAAAAACATTCCTATCACTTCCCCTTTTTAAGTAACTCTATGCGAAGTAACATTTCATCTGAAAAGGGTTTCTTCACAGACTCCTGTGCTGCAAAACAGGGTTCTTCCGCCAGGCAGTTTTTTCATATCTACATAGTTTACAACACTCAAAAAGAGACTCAACAACCTCCATAACATTCAAATATTTGCATAAAATGTGCACTTTTGCAATGACAAAGAGGCTTCTGTATGTTGGGCTAGTTATTATATCTGTTTGTACAATTCAGATTTGTGAGAAATGCTGTTTTTAGAATCTTTATGGTCCATTTCTCAAAGATGATCAGTCCACCTTTGTTCACCTCAGTCCACCTTTGTCTGAAAAAAATCCTTTCAGATATCTATTGTGCACACTGTAAAACAAATGTCCTTTTCTGTGTTTTCTATGTTGACAATTTGTATACACTGTACTAGTGCTGGAGTAACTTTTCTGCAGAATAATAAGCAAGCAATTGTTGGGCCTGACATCCTTGATGTGGTTTTGCCCCAATGTTCTGCCTTCTAGTCTCCAGTCTGCTAACTTATTTTTTGCTGGCTTTGGGACTCTGTGCACCTTACAACTCCTAACCAGTGCCAAATTGCTTGTGCTCTCCCCTTTAAACATAGTAACATTGGCCTATACCCACTTGTCATATTTAATTTACTTGTAAGCCCCTTGTAAATCAAATATGTGGTGTTTTCACGTTGGTACTGTTCGAAGTGCTGCATAAATACTTTACATAATGCCTCTAAGTTAACCCTGATGCTTTTGTGTCAATTGAGCAGAGGGGTAAGTATAGATTAATTTGGGGTTTACTTGTGTTTCACCCTGACAGAGATTGGGGTTGCTGCTTGAATAGGGTTTCACCCCCGTAACCAGTAACCCAATTTCCAACATTGGTGTTCAGCGGTGAGATAAGGACTTTATGTTTGTGCAGTGCCATGCAGTGATTTTGCGTTACACTGAAATCCCAGATAACTTATTTGATTCCAATTTGAGTTTTATAAATTCTCCTTGATTGACTCTTTTTTGCTTTTTCCAAATTCACTCTCATTCTACCTGAATGTCTGTACCTATGATCATGCCTTCATAAATGGAATTTGGGCTTAAGAACCTGGATAACTATCCTGTGGTGGAGCTCTAGCTGTTCTGCAAGGAAAGGGGACTGCCAAGCAAGAAAGGCACCAATAAGTTGGATCTTCAGAAAGCTCTGAGGGTTTGAGCAGATGTTTACCAGTTGACAGCAACATAGGATAGAGATACGGAGGATGACTTGGAGGAGGAGGAGCAGGGCCTTGATGGCACCCCTGAAATGCAGCACTCAGGATAGGGGGGTGGCTGTCTCCTGAATTGGATCTCCCTGCCAGTGCAGAGAGTGTGTCTTTACAAGGCCTCTCCCCAATGAGCTGGCAGGCAGAAAGGCAGAAAGAAAGTTCAGGATGCACATAACCATGCTCAAGTTGGAAGCTGAGGAGAGGAAGGTTGGGGCTGAGAGGACAATGGAGGGAAAGAGACTAACCATAGAGGAGTTATAATGGCCCATGAGCTAAGTCTCTAGGACCTAGACATAAGAGCTGAACAAGTGGAGTTCAGCGATATTGGTGGCAGCATACCTGCAGTGCCCTCCGGAGAGAGGGGGCTCCACATCCCAAAAGATCTGGTGCCTACCTTTGTTGTGAGAAATGACAAAGACAAGTGGTTTGAAGCCAGTGAGGTTGCCCTGGAAAGAATAGGGTCCCTGAGGAGGACTGGGGCCAGGTCTCTCATGGCACATAACTAGTGAAGAGAGGGACACCCTATTGGCCCTAGAGAAGGAGGACAGGATGAGGTATCCCCCCATGAAGGACACCCTTGCCAGGAAATTGTAACGTCCTGGCTTTCTCGGGGTTGGGACAAACAGACGACGGACCAGAGAAATGGAGGTTTAAGGATGATTTAATAAACAGATAAACAACTACAGACAACAAAGAATACCGGTACTGGAATCACCAGTTAAAGTACGATACCCATTCACAGCTCGTCCAACCGTCCTCCGCATGCACACCGGACCCGGTATGCTCCAACGGAGGGCACAGTGCTAAGCAGTGGCCGACAATGCCACTCGACCGCTGTGAAGGGTAGTTCCAAGGTTGTGGAATCTACGGGGGGCACGTGGGAGTCACCCGGCCGGGCTCTCTACCACCTGGGAACAGCCGCTCTACCAGTATCCCCCAGAGTGCTGCCACAACACAAAGACGCTGGGAACACCTCCTGGTGTGCGTCTCTTGTATCCGGGTTTAAGTGATGATACCCAAGGTGGCGCAGAGAATGGATGGGAGCAGCCGCTCTACCTATCCCAGTTCTCCTACGAGTGTCGATGGCTAAGACGCGGAAACACCTCCTGGATAGCGTCTTAGCTCTAAGCGTGTGTTTACCCAAGGAACGAGGGTTGGGAGCTTCGGCTCGCACCAACCTCGTTTTCTCCAAATTGTCAGGCCGTTGGGAGCTTCGGCTCTACCAACGGGACTTGTGCCCAATGACGTTGAATACGGCTCTCAGAACGGGACAGGACACGGGCAGGAAGCACACGCCAGCACCTCTCCTCCGCTCCTCAGAATGTTCCTTCCGCCGCTCAACTCACCAACGGGTCCGTGTACCTCAACCAGGTACTCCGGCAAAGATCAGAATATCCGACGCCGAGTCCCAGTGATCTTCTCCTTAAGTAGTACTCTCGGCGTTGTATAACCATGACTTTTGAGTTGCATAACAGGAAAACTAGGCGTTACCCTTGGTGTTATGTAACCAGAACTCTTGAGTGGCAAAAGGCAATTGTTGCCGGAGGGAATTCTGGGAGTTGTAGTCCGCTCTCCTCCAAGCGCACCAGGTTCACGGAAGTGGCATCGTGGGAGGGAATCCATGTGCGGGAGGGGATTCCTGACAGTACATCCCCCTCCCATCAGCGCCCCCCATCAGGACCAGCACAGGAAGGATATCGACGATGGAACGACGATACCAGACGAGGAGCGTGAACCCCCGCCGCAGGTTCCCATGACTGCTCCTCGGGTCCGTACCCCTTCGATGCCACCAGATACCATAGTTTGCCCCTGCGCCACTTGGAATCCAAGATACCAGCCACCTCGTACTCCACCTCCGAATCCACAGTCACCGACACCGGCGTACGAGGCCTCACCGCGTTCGCGGGTTTCAAGAGGGAAACGTGGAACACGGGATGGATCCGCAGGGACTGGGGCAGGCACACTTTCACATTCACCGGGCTGATGCATCGAAGGATCCTATATGGGCCCATGAAGCGGGGATGTAACACGCTACTTTTCTTGAATCTCATGTGCCGTGTAGAGACCCAGACGTAATCTCCAGGTTTGTAGACCGGTCCAGGCCTTCTCCTCCTATCAGAAAAGGCTTTATATGTGGCCTTAGCCCCCTCCAGGGCAACTCGAGAACTCATCAAGGCCTCCTTGATGCGGGCCACCCTCTTGGCTGTTGTCGGCAATCTGTCTTCCCTGACCGGGTGCAGAAACGGCAAGAACCGGGGATGATGGCCGTAGTTACTATAAAAAGGGGAAGCCTTGGTGGAACAATGTGTGGCGTTGTTGTACGCGATTTCCGCGATCCAAAGTAGGTCCACCCACTCATCCTTCCCTTGCTCTACAAAACAACGTAGATATTGTTTGAGCGACTGGTTCAGGCGCTCCGTCTGGCCGTCCGTCTGCGGGTGATAACTCGTGGACATGGCAGACTTGACGTGTAACGCCGAACACCAAGTTTTCCAGAAGTGCGACGTGAACTGAGACCCCCTGTCCGACACGATCACGTTGGGTAGGCCATGTAGTCTCACTACATTCTTCAATAACAACGACGCCAGCTCTCCTGCCGAAGGTACCTGTTTGCAAGCGAGGAAGTGCCCCATCTTCGTGAGATAGTCCACCACCACCAGTATGGCCGTTTTTCCTTGATCCTTTGGTAGCCCGACAATGAAGTCTAAGGATATGTTTTCCCAGGGTTTGGTCGGTGTAGGAAGGGGTTGGAGGAGTCCTTGCGATCTTCTGTGGTCCGATTTCATGGATGCGCAAACGGTACATGATGAACACCAATTCCGGACGTCTGTTCTCATGGCAGGCCACCAGAACTGCCGTCCTAGGCTCGCTACCGTCTTTTCGACACCCAGATGGCCGGCACAGGGAGACACGTGGCACCAGGTGAAGGCCTGTTTTCGAAGCCTAGGCGTGGGTAACAACATACATCGTCCTTTCACCGGAATCCCGTCCTTCATCTGCCACTCCTTGTGACTGCGAAGCCACCTCCGCCACATGAAGGTATGGGTCCCCTTCTGGACCCCCCTGAGGAACGTCTGTGGTTGAATCACCCCTATCACAACTCCTGGAGGGATGATGGAATGTTCGACAACCGGCTGCGGATCCCTGCCATTCGATTGCCTCGAAAGCGCGTCCGCTTTCCTGTTCTCCGTACCGGGTCGGTATGTGATGTGGAAATTGAAACCGGAGAAAAAGATCATCCACCTCATTTGACGAGGAGACAAATGCCGCGCCGCCGTCAGAAACTGGAAGTTTCTGTGGTCCGTATACACTGTAACCACGTGTCTGGCCCCCATTAACAAATGCCTCCACTCAGCAAATGCGTCCTTTATTGCGAGTAGTTCCTTCTCCGCAATATGGTAATTGCGTTCCGCGTCGTTCAATTTACGAGACATGTACGCCACAGGATGGAGCAAACCCGACATCTCATTCCTCTGAGACAGAATGGCACCCAGCGCCACATCAGAGGCGTCCGCTTCTACCACATAGGGTAATTCCGGATTCGAGTGAGCTAGCACCGGGGCGGTGCTGAAGGCCTTCTTGAGGGCCACAAATGCTTTTTGTGCTTCCGGTCCCCACACGAACTCCTGAGACTTCCTTAGTAGTTGCGTGATCGGGGCAACCAAGCCTGAAAACCCCTCAATAAAACGCCTATAAAAGTTGGCGAAGCCTATGAAGCTCTGGACTTCCTTTACTCCTCGGGGCACCGGCCACTCCTCCACCACTCTGATCTTGCGTTCCGCCATCTCCTGTCCGTTGGGGCTCAGCATCACCCCAAGGAATTCCACTGATGTGACGTGGAAGTCACATTTGCTGAGTTTGCAGTATAGCATGTTTTCCCTCAGTTTTTTGAGAACTGCGGATACGTGCTGTACGTGTTCTTCCTCTGAGTTGGAGTAGATGAGTATGTCGTCTATGTAAACGACCACGTAGATATCCAATACCTCCCGGAACACCTCATTGAGGAAGTATTGGAAGGCGGCAGGGGCATTGCATGGTCCGAACGGCATGACGAGGTACTCAAAGAGCCCGAACCTGGTCTTAAAGGCTGTTTTCCATTCGTCGCCGTCCCTCATGCGCACAAGATGGTATGCCCCCTTGAGATCAAGCTTTGTGTATATTTGGGCCTTTTTTACCTGTTCCAGGAGAACGCTTATGAGAGGCAGGGGGTACCGTTTTTTTATGGTTATCGCGTTCAAGGCCCTAAAGTCCCCCCGGAACCAGGTCGATTTGGCAGTCGAACGGTCTATGTGGAGGGAGCACCTCCGCTCGGATTTCATCGAAGACGTCCCCGAAACTGTGATACACTCTGGGCAGCTTTACGTCCTTTTCTGCTGCCGTGGCGACCGTGTGACCTTCGCCTACCTCACCTTCATGGGGGTCCTGCCGCATGCCGCACCATTGTTCACAAAACGGGGAAGTCATCTCAATGTGATGCGTAGGCCAATCCACCGTTGGGTTATGTTTTTGGAGCCAGGGTAGACCCAATATGACCCCGTACTGCGGGGCTCTGATTATGCTAAAATCGATACGTTCGTTATGCAGTTTTCCGAACCGCACCGGTATTTCTCCTGTGTGCTGTCCGATAGGTCCGGTCACCAGACTTCTCCCATCCACTGCATACACCTCCTCTGGTATCTGTTTGGGAAGGAGAGTGAGACCCAGTCTCCGTGCTTCATTGTAGTCCATGAACATGCCCGTGGCTCCTGAATCAATCATGGCTACCACAGGTATCCACTGGTCCTGCACTCCTACGTGTAAGGTAATAAACAAATGTCTTCGCCCTTTTTGATTCGGGCTCAACATGGAAGGGATGTGGGTGTGACTCCAAGATGCCCCTTCCCTAGACCCGGAGTCCCTCAGTTTTCCGCCGGTGCTTCCACCACTGCTGTCGCCGTTTTGTTCGCTCGGTATCGTGAGGTTTTTGGCTTGGCTGGACACTCGCGTACATAGTGCCCCTTTTTCCCGCAGTAAAGGCAAAGGCCTTGCTTGCGGCGTGATTCTTTTTCAGTGGCTGTAAGGCTCGCCCTTACAGCTCCTATGTCCATGGGTTCCGTCCTGGTGGAGGAGTTGGTCTCAGGGCCACCCATCGAAACATACAATGGCAGCGCTTTCCCTTTCCTCTTGTGATCGCCCTTTCTTTCGTTCAATCTATGGTCCAGCCGTAGCACCAGGTTGATCAAGCCTTCACATGTCTTGGGTTGGGGGTCGATTTGTGCTACCACATCTTTGAGCTCTTCGCTCAAGCCCTGGTGAAACAGCGCGGTTTGTTTGGCTATGGGCCACTTGGTTTCGGCCACTAACCTTCGAAAAGCATTAAGGTACTGCACCAGATCATTGTTGCCTTGCCTCAGCTCCAACATCTCTCGATCGCCAGTATACGAGTCCGCCCTTCGATCAAACACCTTCAAGAATTCCTCGCGGAAGGCTCCCCAATCACATAGGATAGGGTCGTCCCTGCTCACCAGTGGGACGGCCCATTGCGCCGCGTTCCCAGCAAGATACGAGATCAGAAAGGCCACTCTGGCTTGGCTGGTAGGAAAGGCCTTTGGTTTGCAGGACAGATGCAGTGCTACTTGAGTGAGGAATACCTGCACTGTGTTGGGGTCTCCGCTGTACCTCTCTGGTGTCGCCAAAGGAATGGCTTCGGACATCTCTACCACAACCGCAGGAGCCGTGGCCGTGTGAGAGGCACCTGCCTGTAGCGGATCGTTCTGCCGAGCGTCCATTCTAGCCTTAACGTCTGCTGTTTCCTGTCTGGAAGCGGTGAGCTCGATTTGCATCGCGGCTAAGACGGCCAACACATCCTCAATCGTGGCCATGTCGTTCGCCCAACCAGGAGATAGTTATGGAAGAGGTCGGATATTATGTAACGTCCTGGCTTTCTCGGGGTTGGGACAAACAGACGACGGACCAGAGAAATGGAGGTTTAAGGATGATTTAATAAACAGATAAACAACTACAGACAACAAAGAATACCGGTACTGGAATCACCAGTTAAAGTACGATACCCATTCACAGCTCGTCTAACCGTCCTCCGCATGCACACCGGACCCGGTATGCTCCAACGGAGGGCACAGTGCTAAGCAGTGGCCGACAATGCCACTCGACCGCTGTGAAGGGTAGTTCCAAGATTGTGGAATCTACGGGGGGCACGTGGGAGTCACCCGGCCGGGCTCTCTACCACCTGGGAACAGCCGCTCTACCAGTATCCCCCAGAGTGCTGCCACAACACAAAGATGCTGGGAACACCTCCTGGTGTGCGTCTCTTGTATCCGGGTTTAAGTGATGATACCCAAGGTGGCGCAGAGAATGGATGGGAGCAGCCGCTCTACCTATCCCAGTTCTCCTACGAGTGTCGATGGCTAAGACGCGGAAACACCTCCTGGATAGCGTCTTAGCTCTAAGCGTGTGTTTACCCAAGGAACGAGGGTTGGGAGCTTCGGCTCGCACCAACCTCGTTTTCTCCAAATTGTCAGGCCGTTGGGAGCTTCGGCTCTACCAACGGGACTTGTGCCCAATGACGTTGAATACGGCTCTCAGAACGGGACAGGACACGGGCAGGAAGCACACGCCAGCACCTCTCCTCCGCTCCTCAGAATGTTCCTTCCGCCGCTCAACTCACCAACGGGTCCGTGTACCTCAACCAGGTACTCCGGCAAAGATCAGAATATCCGACGCCGAGTCCCAGTGATCTTCTCCTTAAGTAGTACTCTCGGCGTTGTATAACCATGACTTTTGAGTTGCATAACAGGAAAACTAGGCGTTACCCTTGGTGTTATGTAACCAGAACTCTTGAGTGGCAAAAGGCAATTGTTGCCGGAGGGAATTCTGGGAGTTGTAGTCCGCTCTCCTCCAAGCGCACCAGGTTCACGGAAGTGGCATCGTGGGAGGGAATCCATGTGCGGGAGGGGATTCCTGACAGAAATATGGCCTCACCACAGAGAAGTAAACCCAGAAGTTTAGAGACAGTCACAAACTGCCCATCAGTCCTGTGTGGATTGTGTAGTGTTGGACCTGTCCCTTTTTGCTGGGTTATCCCCAAAGGTGTTGCCTTCTTCCTTCTATCGTTCTGGCCCTCTTTCTGTTGCCTTAAGGACTCTGGGCAGTTTCCCACTGCTAAACAGTCCTAAAGCGCATGTGCTCTCTCCTCCAAAACATGGTATGATTGGCTTAAACCTGTTCGGCATATTTAATTTACTTATCAATCCCTTGTAAAGTGGTATCCCATATACCCAGGGCCTGATAATTGAATGCTACTGTGGGCCTGCAGCACTGCTTGTGCCACACATAGGTGTAGCCTTTCAAGCCTGTCTCAGAGCTGTCACTGCTGAGACTGCCTATGCAGTTTACTGCCACATTGACTTGGCATTTCCAACTGCTTGCCAAGCCTTCAGCTCCTGTTTTACTACATGTAAGGCACCCCCAAGTGTTAGGTTTGAAATTCCCATTCCTGCAATGCACTTGTTTCATGCTATATTAGGTTAACAGTGCCTGGTTAAATAGATGCCATTTGTATCCACGTTATGCAACCCACTGAGATAGCCCCGTAAAGTGCAGGCTTCAGTTAGTGAGTGTGACTCCATTTTGCATTTCATAATCCCCATTAGGCTGCTTAGACTGTGCGCGAGTTAGGCCTCACTGCTCTCATTCATTGCCTCAGCAGAACACCGTATTTCGTTATTATTTTCTCTTCTATTCAAGGCTGTTTCTCGACTTACTAATGAATAGGCCATTCTTTCCTTGCATACGTATCTGAATGTGTAGTTTCTGCTCCCACGTTAGGAGAAGCTGAGATCCAGCACTGTGGTCTTGGATCCCTGATAGTATGTACCCGTCTGGCAGGTGTTAGTTCATCCTACTGTGCCTCTTTGTTCATCCTCGGCCCAGGCTGGTAGTTTTCCATCGTGGGCGTGGTTGGAGGCCTCTGAGGAGGAATGATTATCCACTGTAGAAGGTTGGGGGGCCAGTCCCTCGGCAGACATCTTAGGGTGCAAGTCATGATGGACTCCTCTGCAGTATTTCTAATAAACATGTAAGTTTGTATTCTCTACTGTCTGACTGACTCTTCATCCTTGGGAAGGCATAGCAGGTGGTTGTAAAAAAACAGAGTGGCCCTAGAGGATCACTTCCTTCAGTTAGCGCCCACACAGGGACCCCGCAAGGTGATTGTAGGATCTGGGGTGCGTTTGGTCGGTCGGGCGGATCAGGGTACCCCACACAAGACTGAGCTTGGTTCTCTCAGCTTCCCCGCCTGGCTGATCAGGCGCCCCTTCATCTAGTGGTCACCAGTTGGGGTCCTGAGAAGGCAAAACATTGGTGTTGACCGTTTGGTCCGAAGAGTCAGCAGTGGAGAATAACTTGACTCGACCTGTTTGCACCAGGTGAGAGATCTGATTCTTGGAAAAAATGGGCCATTCTTGAACGGCACAAGCCTACAGGCTGTGCCTTGATACAGTCTCCGGACTGTCTTGTCTGAAGTTTTTGTATTGCCTTGCTTGAATGACACGAGCTGTGTCTTGGTATGGTCTCTGGATTGTTGTGTCTTGAACTTGGTGGGTTTGTGGACCCTTGAAAAGGCACAGAGTGTTTGTGAGCAGTTAACCGGATCACCTGGAAAGTTGGCCCGTGCTTGAAAAGGTCTGGGACTGTTCCCGAACAATCTGCCAGACCAACTGGTAATTCGGCTAATGCTTGAAAAGATCTGGGGCTGGAGATTGTCTCTTGAACTTGGTATAATCCTCGGACTGTAGGGAGCGGTTCCTGGACCGTTTGATTTGGTTCGTGAATAATATTTGTTATTTTTATTTCTTTCCTTTATTTACCATTGCTGGCGTTATACTGGTTTGTTAGGGACAGTGCATGTGTCTTATATTAAGATGCCTTGTTTAAGAAAATTGGGGTGTTTTGGATGTCAGTGTTGTTCGACTGATGCTCGATTGGAAGAGTGCCGGCCTGCGCCACCTGAGGGTTCTCCAAATATTGACGTATATGTTAAACATGGCATTGGCCCTATTATGTTTAGCACATTGTGGCATAAATATACAAGGGCCAATGCTGAGTTACAATGGCCACTTACAGGTTTGTTTGATGAACAAAAATTGAGTTTCCTGCAGGATAAATTGTTTGTTAAAAAGAGCAGGCAGTCGATGTTTGATTCTCTGAGAGTATGGCAGAAAGAAGCAAAGTAACGGCGTATGAGGGCGGAGAAAGAGGCTCGGAAGAGACAGATGCAAACTATAACACAGAAAGCAGTAGCCTATGAAAGAGGGAAGATAGAGAAGGGCATAGAATGCACAGTTAGAAAGTTTTGGTTATAGACAGATAAATGTTATGTTACTAGAGAGGAAGGTGATGATTTTGTTGAAGAGCAATTGGATACTTGTCCTCCTCCTCCTTATGTCCCTGAACAGATATACCCGACAGTCCTGACATCTCAGTCCTCAGCCTCTAGTGCCGCCCCTTCTAGTGTTCCTGTTTCTAGTGCTACTGCCTCAGCCTCACCCACTTGCTTCTCCTCTACTCACACCAGTCACTGGGGGAGGGTGCTGGTAGCTCTTCCGCCCAATATATAAGTTCTGTATCGACTGCTACATCCCCTTTCACTACTACCACCCTGTCTCCCTACATGATGGTACCTGTCTCTGCTTCTGCTCTTTCCCCCATGAGTGTGACACCCCAAGCACTGTTGAATGCTGAAACTCCTGCGCGTGGGGCATATGGAGCGATTCAGGCGGCAGCGCGAGACCGAATGGATAAAGTGTTGGTGCGATCTGCGGTGGGTGATGAGGAAAAGCAAATGGTGGCTAACCAAGCAGCTCATTGGGCTCGGCACCGGATTTATAGTGTGGAGGTTGTGTGGAGTGTGATGAAAGATTATGAGCCGTTTATACAGCAGCATGCCCTTCAGCACATGTCAGCCACGTTGATAGGGTTATGGGAACAGTGTTTTCAAGGTGTTGCATGCAAATCATCTGTGATATACCGGACAGGGTATATGCTGAAGGTATGGTTCCCAATGAGGTTTTTAGCAATGTAATGATTCTAGTGGGTTACCGAGGCAGATTGCTCCAGAAGGTTCCAACGATGGGGACACAGCATCCCGTGAGGGAAGTTCATCCCATTTACCACCCTGAGATACCAGAATTGCGCGACTCCACAGATACTGTAATCAGGCCACGAGTCAACGCTCGGTTTCAAGAGCAGTGGATATATACTCCTTGGAAGAGGAGTGAGGTCTTATCTCTGAAGAGCCAGCTGCCGGACCCTTGGAAAAAACCCACAGTATATTACAAGGAATTGATGGAGGCGGCCTCTTTCACAGTGATAACGCTAGCTGATATAGAGTTGTTTTTTGGCCTGTTGGTACCGGTGGATATAAGTAGGCAGGTTCATACGCAGGATCATGTTCTAGAGTTGGGGGGCACATGGGATGAGATACGAGCTTGGGATAAGGTGAGTAAGCCCGGTGACAAACCGAAAGCGAAGCTCCTAGCTTTGCCAGGGTGTATTATCACTTACATGCACTCCCTTATCCCGCCGAAAAGCGAGTGGACTGAGATAAGTTGACCGCGTGTCGTCAGAAGAAGGATGAAAGTGTGTCAGATGTCTTTACCAGATTTGAAGGAGTGTTTTTAGACTTTAGGAGTCAGGACCTGTCACAGGAGGGTGGTGTTTGTTTGTTCTTTAACAGATTTGTCACTAACTTGCTTCCCGAGATTTCAACACGGTGGCAGGCTTCGGAAAGTACTTGGCCGACCTTGTCCCCGTCCGTGATATTGAGTATGGCACAGTTTTACGAACATAGAGAGAATGAGGACAAGGAAAGGGTAGAGAAAAAGTTAAAGGATTTGAAGACGAGGGTATTGATGCAGCAAGTTGCAAGGGGAAGTGGACGGGGAAGAGGTTTGGAATCAGCCCAGTGGCTTCCCCGGTCTCGCTGGGGTGGTGCTTCAAGTGCGCCCCTCGGGCTCAATCAATGTGTGTACTGCAAGCAGGAGGGACATTGGTGGAACGAGTGTCCGGAGTTGTTGCAGAAAGGTGAGGCCCTGAGAGGGCGGGATTTTCGAGGATGTGGATGAGGAACAGGAGGTAGGGGAATGCAGTCAGAGCATACATCACACCATAGGCAGAGTGGGAACTATTTTGACGACCCCTGAGGACGACAGAACTATCCCAATACAAGATATCCCAGGCAGGTGAAAAGGCCCTAGTGCATATAATACCGGATTTGTTTGAGTCTGGTGTGGTTGAAGAGACTGTGCCGAATGTGTGTAATAGTCCTTTTCTTCCTATTTTTAAAAGGGCACCCTTGGATTTGTCTGATGCCCACCCTGACGTTTACCGTTTTGTGATCGATCTTAGAGAGGTAAATAAGATTGTGGTTCCTCAGTACCCTGTGGTCCCAGACATTACCGCGATCCTCACAATGATTCCCCCCATCAGCAAAATCCTTTTCCATAATTGACTTAAAGAATGCTTTCTTCAGCATACCGATCCATACAGATAGCAGACATCTGTTTGGATTTGCAATAGTCGGTCAGAGGTTTAGATTCTGCCGTGCTGCAAAGGCTATACTGAAAGTCCAAGTATCTATTGCCAAGCCTTGAAAGCTCAATTGGATTCTTTGGAGTTTCCCCCTGGTAATGTGCTGTTGCAGTACATTGACGACCTCCTTGTGGCTTCAGATGATGAGGATGGTTGCAAGGAAGCCACTGTTAACTTATTGTTGCATTTGGCACATCATGGACACAATGTGTCCCTTTTGAAATTCCAATATTGTCGACAGGAGGTCACCTATTTAGGTCACCTACTGTCGAAGGAGGGTCGCAGACTAACACCTGAATGCATTACTGCTATTACTAATATGCCTGTTCCTAAGACCCAATGCGAGGTAGGCGCGTTTCTTGGGATAACATCGTATTGTCGGCATTGGATCCCTAACTATTCCCTACTAACAATACCCCTTCTTTACCGGACCACCAAAGATGTGCATGAACCCCTGCCTTGGACACCTGCATGCCAGCAAGCTTTTGAACAATTAAAGGTTGCGTTTTGCTCTGCTCCTGTGCTTGGTACTCCTGATTACCAAAAGCCTTTTGTGCTATATGTGCATGAGGCGTACGGTTGCACGTTTTCTGTTCTAACACAGGGTTTTGTTGGTAAGCAGAGACCCTGCGCCTACTTCTCTACCATGCTTGATAATGTTGCCAGAGCGCTCCCGAGCTGTCTGAGAGCTGTCACGGCAGTGGCAGTTTCTATCAGACAATTGGCAGGGCTCGTCCTTGATACTGATCTCACAGTAATGGTACCTCATGCTGTGGACACACCTTTGAATAGGACAAAGATGCAGCACCTTACTAGTGTGCGTCTGACTGGTTATGAATTGAACTTGTTTGGTCTGCACATTACCATCAAGCGATATGCTACTCTGACCCCAGCCACGTTATTACCCCTCCCTTCGGAAAGAAAGGACAATGATGTCCACGATTGTTTGTTTCAGACTGAGGAAGAGACGAAGGGACGGGTAGATTTGACTGATGTTCCCTTATCTGACCCCCAAGGGGAACTATATGTCAATGGCTCTTGTTTCAAGCTACCAGATGGCACCACCACTGCAGCCTATGCAATCACAACGTTACACACTGTCGTTAAGACATCTCATATACCACACCAATCGGCCCAAGCTGCAGAGTTGGTTGCCCTTCTCAGGGCTTGTGAGTTGAGTGAGGGACTGGCTGTTAATATCTACACTGACAGCCAGTACGCCTTTGGGGTGGGCAATAATTTTGGGTGCCTCTGGGCGGAGAGAGGGTTCTTAACTTTGCACAGACTGCGAATACAGAATGGCTCATTAATACACAGATTGCTGTCTGCATTGAAACTTCCTGAAAAGGTAGCAATAGTAAAATGTAGCACTCATAAAGCCATCACAGATGATGTTGGGAGGGATAACCCTAGGAAAGGTACTCCTACACCTGCTGGTAACTTTGCACCGCCTTCCTTCCCTTTCGAGGTTCTCCAAATGGATTTCATCGAAATAGAATGTGTGAACAATCTACAGTATGTGCTAGTGGTGATATGTGCATTCAGTAAATGGATTCAGGCTTACCCCACTAAAGAGAATACAGCCATTGCGACGGCGAAGGCACTTCTAAAAGAGTACTTCCCCAGCTATAGACTGCCACGTGTGATTTGGAGTGACAACGGAAGTCCCTTCAATTCAAAAGTCATTGAATTGGTGTGCACAGGTTTGCATATTAAGCAGAAGTTTCATGCAGCGAATCACCCCCAGTTAGCAGGTCTGGTTGAGAAGTACAATGGTGTCCTCAAGCTGAAACTAGCAAAGATTCAAAAGGGCACAGGATTGCGATGGCCAGATGTGTTACCTTTGGCTTTACTATGTACCAGAGCAACAGCCCATTCTAGAACAGAGTTGTCACCATATGAAGTGGTCTTCGGGCACCTTGCTAATGTCTGTGGCATCCCAAGACCCAAGAGCTTTTCCGAGATAGAGTACCCCCTGCTTGTAGACTATTTGTACGAGTTCTCTAAAGATCTTCGCTCTCTTCACCAGTAGATACATGCCGCGTTGCAGCCAGTACCAGAGGGACCCGGGCACCGAATACAGCCCGGTGACTACGTGTTAATTAAAAACTTTCAACAAAAACCGACTTGGAGCCGAGGTAGAATGGATCTCTCATCGTTCTTCTTGTCACTCGCACAGCAGTCAAGGTAGACAGCAGAAAGCACTGAATTCATGCATCACATGTGAAGCAGATGCCTCTCCCGCTCCCATATGACCGTTGGGTCAAAAACGGCATCGCTGACTTCCGGTTGAGGTGGGCGCAGACGGACGAAGAGAGTGACGCAGCCGTGTTTGAGGTGATTCCCCCAGAGATAAGGGCTGGCTCGGATGACTCTGTTTCCAATTCCAATACACCTGACTCTGAGTCTCGATGCCTGCCTGATCCTGAGTTTCTGCCCCTTTTTGTTGATGAAACAGTGCCTGGAGTGACAAAATATAATCTGAGGCCCCGGAAAAAGTACGACTCACCAGCCGAACAGTCCAGAAGTCAGAGAAAGACTTGAGCTTAGGGCGCAGGTGCCGTGCCTAGGGTACCTGTATTAGATTAGAGTGAGATACACTGGTGCACTGCACTGGACACTGGACAGGATAGTTGAGGGCACTTGCCAAGGAGGGAGGGTGCCCCATCCTGAAAGAAGAGGTTTTGTTTTCTGCAAGAGCTGCGCTTGTGCACCTCCTCCGTGGGAGTGCTTCATAGCACCATCGTTGATGAACAATAGGAGCCTGCCAGCGAGGCTCTAGACAGAAGCTGGGTGATTTGTGCCCCCTGGTACAGTCGTTGCAATAGTGGCTCAAGCCTGTGAATATTTCTGTCCCTTGTGACACCTATAAGTTGCCCTTGAAGTTTTCTGAATGTATCCCTTTGGTCGTCCTATCCCTGATGATGAGCAGCCCTTTGCGGCTGCACGTCCCAATTCAGATGGTCCTGCTTGGTCATCTTGGTCCCCCAAGACTAAAATAGTGTTTGTGGTAACAATTTAGCTTTCTCTGGTATTTATATTTGGGATGCTGTTCTTCCAAGAAGAGAAGTATTCCTTGCAAATTTGGATAAGTACTACGCCAACACCTCCTGAGCATATTTTTGGTACCTTAGCACCACACAAAGACGAACACCGAAAGTCCTATAAGGACAATATTTTTATTCAGACATTGCGTTCAACGCATACTGTTTATAATACAGCGAAATGTTGGGTGTGTACTTTGTTACCTTCTGTCACGCATCAAAGTAAGAACCTGCTGCCTATGCCCCTATCCTGTGATAATAGCTGTGAGGGATGGTTTACCTTACTTAGTTTGATCCGCTCATCTTCTCAAGTCGACTCCTTGGAATGAAGAGGCACCAGTTCCTGTTCTCTGACAATGAATGTATATCCTCAATATAGGTCCCCACTTGAGGTTTCCCCTGGGGATGGGCAGTTCTTACCTCAGAGTTGCAGATGGAGGAAGAAAGACCAACAGAACAGGGATAGATAGCGATAGGTTTTTGCAGTTCTATGTATCAGAATTTTACCAATTCTTCCAAGGCCGCAATGTCACTGAAGATAAGCCCATACCCCTGGCAGTGGTAGACGTACTGGCTCCTTTTTGTGTTCAAGGGGCGGGAGACATAGAGGTGGGGGACAGTAGATGCAACACCACTTCCATATTGAGAATGCCAAAAGTCCGCACTTGATCCCACCACCTAATGTTTATTTTGTTTGTGGTGCTCGTGGGTATGTTTGGCTCCCTGAGGAATGGTCCGGGCGATGCTACCTTTCTTACCTCCTTCCCCCAGTTTATATAGCCCCTCACAACTACCACAAGACTCATCGCTTGCAGCGTAGGGGTGTCCCAGCCCCCCTAGTTAGGAAACTTGTTAATGCAGATGATATTGATCAGACAGATACCTCCCTACAGCAATTTACTGACATAATGAAGGGCATTCTGCCATTCTGGGGTCCCATGTTCAATAGCCGTAAAATTCGACGCCTGGCCAGAGTAGTTGAGGGAGTTTAATACTACTGCAGGTATACTGACCAATATTACAGTCAAGCTTCAGGCTACGAGGCTTGTTGCTCTTCAAAATAGGATGGTTTTAGACATCATCCTGGCTGATAGGGGTGGAGCCTGTCGCGTCATCAGCAGCAGCTGCTGCGTGTACATTACCGATAGCACCCCTACTGTCTTCTCTGCAATACAGAAATTACACAGACTTGCTTCAGAAATCCACCAAGATAATGGTTCATGGTCCCTCACAGGGTGGCTCTGGGGTCTATTGGCATCATGGGGCTGGAAGATACTACTTGTCCTGATAGCTATTGCAGGTGTCATCTTTACCTGTTGTTTATGTATTCATTGCCTTCCGGCATGGTGCACATACTGTGTGACCAAGCTTACCTCTACTTCTAGATTCTCAGGACATTATAATAAAGTCTCCACTATGATGTTGCAGGGTATCCAGGATCTAATGCTCATAGATGAGGTCATCTTTGAGTATTAGTTGGATTTTCACATTAAGGGTGTTGCTTCCTTCCATTGTTACATGATTGTCACATGAGTACCTATGCATTTGCACCTCCCTTAGAATTGTAAAGACCCTACCGGATAGCCAAATAAAGCATTTAGCCACTTCTGCTAAAAGGAGGGTCTGTTAGCTTTGAAATTCCCATCCCTGCAATGCACTCATTTCATGCTATATTAGGTTAGCAGTGTGTGGCTAAATAGATGCATTTGTATCCATGTTATGCAACCCGCTGACTTATCCCCATAATGTGCAGGCTTCAGTTAGCAAGTGTGACTCCATTTTGCATTTCGTAATCCCCATTAGGCTGCTTAGACTGTGCTTGAGTTTGGCCTCACTGTTCACATTGCTCGCCTCAGCAGAACACCGTATTTTGTTATTATTTTCTCGTTATTTTCTCTTCTATTCAACGCTGTTTCTCGACTTACTAATAAATAGGCCATTCTGTCCTTGCATACCTATCTGAATGTGTAGTTTCTGCTCCCACGTTAAGAGAAGCTGAGACCCAGCACTGTGGCCTTGGATTCCTGATAGTATGTACCCATCTGGCAGGTGTTAGCTCATCCTACTGTGCCTCTTTGTTCATGTTCGGCCCAGGCTGGTAGTTTTCCATTGTGGGCGTGGTTGGAGGCTTCTCAGGAGGAATGATTATCCACTGTAGACGGTTGGGGGGCCAGTCCCTCGGCAGAAATCTTAGGGTGCAGGTCATGATGGACTCCTCTGCAGAGTATTTCTAATAAACATGTAAGTGTGTATTCTTTACTGTCTGACCGACTCTTCATTCTTGGGAAGGCATAGCAGGTGGATGTAAGAAAACCCGAGTGACCCTAGAGGGCCACTTCCTTCACAAGGAATTCCCTAGGTAGCCCTTGGGCACTGTGCCGGCAGATACTTGGAAGGGGTAGGTGTAGAGGAGGCAGCACCCCGGAGAAATACCCAGTAATGTGCGGGCATTCCTTGCTCTCGCCGGTGGAGGTACCCTCATAACATTATGAGGTTTTCATCAGGAGCGCTCTTTTCATCATGCAGCTGTTACCATACTATAGGTATACAGGTTACTGCCTTGCCCTTTTTTGATTTAGAGGGTTTAGTAATAATTTTTATCAAGTGCACCTTTTTATATCATTGCTCTGGTCCTGAAGAAGCGCCAACGACCATTAAGGCGACGAAGGCGCGAAACATGTCGACCTATGACCTCTTTACACCCGGACATAGTGTGCCTCCGGGGCAAGTTTTTAATTTAGCAGTTCATCTGCCAAGGGTTTGCAATCCATACAATTGCTGCATGCTTACCCTTTATTAACCTTTTTTCACTACCTTGCACGCACCTTCATCACCCTCATTTGGACCCATACCCCACACACCCACATGCACCATCCGGCAGGCCTTAAAAAGATCTCCGATGAAGAGACCCTTCGGGGGACCCGTGGGGAATTGCAGCGCCGGCCCCACGAGGAGCAACAGCCCGATGATGAAGCATGACACCTCTTGGGGTGTGTGAGGGCAACAGAGGACAATAAGTGGTTGTTCTACTTCACTTATGGGCCCCCTTATCTAGGATATCTTCTCTCTTTCTTTCTATCTCTTCACTTTTTTTCATTCCACGGGTGACTATTTGCACCCTCATGCGTGGGTGACTTTTTGCACCCCGTATATAGGAACAGTGCCCCCTTGTGTTAACGAATTAAGTAAAAAGTAAGACACATGTTATTATTTTGTGGCATGTGCTGGTAGTGACAAAGCCTATTGTGTTTCTCAATAAAGTGAGGCCTACCCTTCTCATAGGCTAGTGAGAGGAATTCCCATACACATGTTTAAGTGGCAAATCCTGATCTGAAAGGAGTGGTGTTGCCAAACTTGGTATGTTTAGAATGGCAGTGATAATTTCTGCTTATTGGTGTAGTTGGATTTGCTAATGTCTGGACTGGCGCCAGGGCTGGGGTTGAAAGAGAGTGTTGTGCATTTTTACGTTTTTTTAAAGTCCCTCTTGAACAAAGACATTTTGGAGTATAAACACAGGGGTTCTGACCCCATGTTTTTAGACACTGTTTGGGACTTGTAACCAGACACTGCTGGCTCTATGTACTGCAATAGAGGACTGTTAAGCTGTCGGGAGGACCACTTGCTTGTTGTGCTGCACTGCTGCCTGTTGGGCTGAGGGAAGGACAGCCTCTTTGCAAGGATGCCCTGTGTGCTGGCCTGCTTCCTGCCTACATGCCTGGTGCACCCTTGATGCTCTTCAGGGTCTGCACGGCTTGTTTCCCTCCTGTTCTTGCCATCTTGAAGGTGTTTCCAGCATGTGAGGCGCTTGTTTTGAAAGCAGTGTTTATCTTTTTACTTCTCCACAACCAGCTCGGGGTGAGCGCTTCACTTGGCATTTTGTCTTGTGTCTGGACCTAGCTCATGGTGAACGCTTCGTTTTTCATCTGGTCTGTTATCAGGAACTGGCACGTAGCGGGTGCCTCTGGGGTTAAGACCGGCATCTCCCGTTTCGCGCCGCATCGGCTTTGCAAACATGATTCCCTGTGCTGCCTTCTGTCTGGCCCGTTGCCTGGACAACAAGGATTGTGGCCACCGGATTGAAGACGTGAGCCGCTTGGAGACCAAGTTACATGGGTCCTGCTCCTAAAACTCATCACCAGTTTGGGAAGTTTGCGGCTGCCCGTGCAGCCAGTGCTGCACTTCTCATGGGAACCCTTCCCTGTATCCAACCCACACTTCATCGCAGTTGGCATGAACTTGTGACTTCCACCTGGTCTCACACAAACTGATAGCTGTGAGTGGTTCTTAGTACTTTTACGTGCTTTACCTACCTAGAATCTTTAAAATTACTATCTTTGGCTTTGCTAATTAGATTTTTGTCATTTTGGTGCAGAATAATTTATTAATATTTGCTCTATTTTTCTCAGGTGTTGTGAGATTTTTCTTGTGTGGTGTTGTCAGTTTAGTATTGTTTGAACTTCTGCATACATACTTTAAACATTGCCTCTAAATGAAAACTGGCTGCTTTGTGCCAAGCTACAGTTAATTCGGGGTTTGCTAGTGTTTCACCCTGACAGTGATTTTGGCTGCTGCTAGAGTATGGTTTCACCTCCCTCAACCTGTAACCCAATTTTCAACCCCACACTATCAACAATATTCCTTTTTCACAGATTGTTTTATATTAACTTCTCAAGTAGTGCTAATTGTTGCACACATTTCGGAAGCACAATCTTTGTAAACCATAATTACTTGTGCAATTATATTCGTACCATTTATTACAAAATATGCAATCCAGGTAGAGTTGTTTTTCCCCTTTCTAAATCGTGTATGAAAACTATTGTTACAAAGTAACGCATCCCACTGACCAAAGTTATATGAACTGAAAATTTAAATTTCAGAATCATTCTTGTACAACTTTGACAGTAATCACATGCAGAAACTGAACATTAACAAACGCATACATTAAGGACTACCCTTTCATCTCTTCTTCAAACATAAACACATTTTCTGAGATTCACCCAACAAGGAAATGAAAAATTTAGATCATGCAACAAAAAACTAAAATATCTGTTTTGGACAACCCTACTTTGGGTAACATGTTTTACAAACTCACTCAATTAAGACAAGCACCAACCAACTCATGTGTAATATAATAGAGGAGCTCACACTGATAAATGCTCTAAGAAAAGGATGTATTATGAGGAAATCAGTGTAAATGTGCAGTTGCAGATTTGCCTGTCACAGACTTTGGTATGAAGCACTTTACAACAGACTCAGACTACATTAACCAATTGTTTTCCTGTTTCTTTGGGACAGGGCTATTAAGGGCCTAATTATGAGTTTGTCAGTCCGAGGACTGCCAAACTCACGGTGGCGCAGCAGTGGCAGTCCGTCCACTGCTGCACTGGTGGTCCGACCACCAGATTACAACTTGGGTGGTCAGACCACCATGGCACCCATCATGGACCAGAATTCCCTGGCAGTGGCGCAGTGGTCTCTGGGGCGCAATATGCACCACCAAGTATATTACAACTTTCCTCACCAGCAGCGGGCTCATGGAGGTTCTTACTCCATGAAACTGCTGGCGGGAGAAAAGAAAGGAGGCCCTGCACGGCCCTCTCTTGGCCCTGTGCATCGGGGTGCATGCAGGGGGCACATGCTATGCCCCCCTGTGTGCATGCATCCCATTCCTGTATGGCATGGACTGCACAGTCCATGTTATGCAGGAACATGCACTTGTGGTCCAGCGGTTGTGCAGTTTAAGGCTCACATATGAGCCCTTAAACTGCACGGCTGTGGCACTGACACGCCGCCCGCCAGACCACGATAATAGTGATAATTTGGTGGGCAGGCAGCGGTCCTGTTTGGCAGTGTGGGAGCGGGGTGGTGGGGTGGCGGCTCACTCCCACACTGCCAAACTCGTAATCGGCCCCTGTGTGATTTGCCTAGAATCACTGGATGTTGATCCTGGCCTGGATTCAAACGTGGTCCCCTATCTTTTACGGTCAGAAGCTCCACTCACTAGGCGCGTGTTCTCCCCAGTACTATAATATCTATGATTTCTTCTTCCTCAGTTCACAAATCCTCACAAATGTCCTTCCAATAGGACATCAGCAAAGGGTGCTCATTCCTCAACATACATTTTATTTGTGATGCACTATAATACTTCAAGGATGCCTGACATGACACATCCATCCTCTACATTAGAGAAGTCCTGAAATGAATGCAACATCCTGTGTTGAAATCATTTTGTTGCAGATACAGTCACACAGAATAAATGTTTTTTCAAAATTATTTCAGAAATCTTTTTAAAGTAGCAGATGCATATTGTAACTCTCAACACAGTTCTAACATGGCATAAAAAGCGTGGTCGCAATGTAATACTAGTACACCATAAAACTAACTGAGAGGGCTATCAGATGGACCGACAGATGGACGCATTTGGCAATTGAATATTGTAGTAATTTTACTGCAACCAGAATGTATGGGAGTATAATTGGAGTCGAAAATATGAATTAATCAACAAAAAAGTGAATGCTAGAATATGAAGGATCAACCAGAAACTGAGAAGAACTCAGGAAACCTGATGAGTAATGAGAGTAGAACCAGAAATAGAGAGTGAAAGAAAAGAAGAAAGCATAGGCAGAGGTAAAGAGGCCCACAAATACTTCTCTTGCATTATTGCACACTGTATTTCTAATGAACACATCAGTTTGAGAACCTGAAAATGACTACCATCTGAGGATGGTTTAATGTATGAAATATATTTCTCAAATACTACCCACAACAGCAGTCGCAACCTGTGCACGTAAAAGTGGCAGGCCGGGATTTCGACAGATGATGATGAGGGAAAATTAAATAAATAATGAATTTTCCCTCGTTGTTATCTGTCAAAAATCCCCCCCCCACACCCAGCCCCACGGCCCCACCACTCTTACCTGCACGGGCCGCAGCTGCACAACAGTTTGGTACTGTTGATAAGATCCTTACCTAAGTTCAGACTGTCACATTTTTCTCTGCCAGGTCAGCCACACCCAACCAGAATGGATGAACTATGTATGAGCTTGGTTGCAGCTGAATATTACTGTTTTTAATATTGTTACTACTGTGGCGTAAAATAGAAGTTACTGTGAATATGTGAATAATTTGAAATAGTTACTGTTCACAGGAGGACACTGTTTTTATTAAATATAGTATTGGTTTTGCAGATTTCAGAGACGTCCTGTACTATTTCATTCCAGAATGATTTAGTGAGCTGGATCACAAAACATTTTGACAGGCACTGTCAAAGTAGTGTTTGTTCAAAATAATAATTTACTACCTATTACGAAAACAGGTTCCTGGAGGTGATAATGTGCGACAACAACGTTTCTGCACATTTGCTGTGTGTTTTTTGTGCTGCATTCCCTTTTTACGGTTGATATGTTGGGTTGTGCATGTTACTGCATTATGCTTAATTGTTTACTTTACATGAGGCAACAAACACTGCTGCATTCCCAAACAAACTCTGTATATGCTTTGAAAGCTCCTGTGATAAGTAACCATTTAAGTCTTTCTGAGGGGAAATAGCTATCCTCCAGTTCTTCGACCACTTAAAACACCAAGGGGGGTAGGTACAAGGAAGTAGAGGAGAGAGGCGTTAGCCTTCCTGGTTTAACGCCTCTCTCCTCCAACTTCTGAAACACAAGGCTGCACCATATTTACAAGAATGTGGTGCAGCCTTGCGTTTCCCCCTGCGATGGCGCTAAGGGTATCTGCGTGCAGGGGAGGATTGTTTATATGTAGAAAGATGTCCCTTCCGGCACATAAACAATCCTAGAAATGCCATTCTGTCACTTTCATGCGTGCTGCTTCATGCAGCACACATGAAAGTGACAAAATAGCATTTTTTTTTTCAAAGTGTGTTTATGTACAGGAAGAGACATCTTCCTACACATAAACAACCAATGGCATTTTGCTTGTCACATGCATGCAGCACACATGGAAAAAGCATAAACGAGGAGGAATAATGCATTTCTCCTCGTTTCACCATCTTAAGACGAGTTTTTACCTGGTCTTAATTTTTGCGCTGCCTCCTATGTACGCCCCCCGTGTACATAGGGGGCAGCATAAAAATGAATGGGTTTGCGGTGGAACGCCCACAGCAACACCCACTGCCCACCACTTTCACGCTAACCATAGCGTGAAAGGGGGCCTTATGTACAAGGCAGTGTTAAGCCACGTTAAGAGGCTTAACACTGCCTTGTACATAAGCCGCAGCCCCTATCGCCACCACGTCACCATAGGTCATGTTGTGGTGGCGATAGGGGCTTGTACATATGCCCCCAAAGGTCAAAGGTTTGACGGCTGCCAGTGATCTCTTTATGTGAAACAGCCTAATATCTCTGCAGACAAACAGCATGTTGCTAAAATCACTCATCTCCAAATGAAAATGGCGACACATGGTATCCTTGCTGTGCGCATCACTGCTGGTGTCCAAGCCACTCTGGTAACGGGCCCGGACAAACCTCTCCTGTATGCTGTTAATAACCAACCTCAATCCGACCATCAAGGAATATATGAAATGCAACAGGGCCCGCGCATGGAATAAAACAGCACGTCATTAACATATTATGTATGCCACAGGGAAGCTCACACACTGAATGTAAAAGCCTTCAACCACCCTGCCTCATACTTCAAAACATGTCCATCAACAGATCAGTGGCATAACGAAAGTTCAAGAGGCCCCCCTGCAATATAAACGGAGGCAGGGCCGGACTGGCTACCGGGCGTTTTGGCATGCTGCCGAGCTGGGGGCTGATTTCGTTGATGGGGACCTGCGTGTGCTGAACGAAATTCGTTTTGCTTTGTTTATTTCGAAGCACTCGCAGGTCTCCATCAACGAAATTAGCCCCACCGCAGTGACATCAGCCCCCAGCTCGGCAGCATGCCAAAACGCCTGGTAGCCAGACCGGCCCTGCACGGAGGGGCCCCCGCTCCGGATTTATTCCGGAGCGCTCAGGCATAAGTTCTGTGCTGAGGGAGCCCCCTGCAGCTCGGGGGCCCCCCGCACCGCGGGGGATGCGGGGCCTGTGTTAGCACCTGCAACAGATGCGTACCAACCCTGAGTAACCAAAACAATGCCTGCCAGTGACGGGTGCACAGGTAAGGAGGGGAGAAGTGACCAAGAGGTCATACACTATTTATTGTTCAAAGAATTGCCAGCCATTGCAACAATTTTCAGAGGATATACAAGGCATACGACCATCGTCTAGGCTGGGGTTCATAATGTCTAATAATCATGCTCATAGACTATGCAAAGAAAGAAACAGAGAGATTCAGCAACTACCAGTACAGCAGAATATTATCGTAGTGTATCTCCGTTACATAGATATCAGAACACCTAAGTCTGGTTCCCTGTCCTCATTCTCTCTTCTCCTACCTGTAGAGTAATGAAGGATGTCTAGATTTCGTTAAAGATATTTATTGGACCATTACTGTTCTAAAAGTTGGACGTGTAGGAGGTCTGTCTAATTGATAGTCCTTCACCTTGGTTATTGACTTTAGCTGTTCTTGTGATATGTATTTTTAGTCTGTGCCTGTGTAATGAAGTACACACCTTTTAGGACTATTGACTCTGCCATTGCCTTTTATTCATGCTGTAGAGCATGGAAATTGCCGACTTTGGCAGTGATTTGTAGCCATACTATAGGGAGAGTCGCTGCTGTGCCGCATGGCTAAAAATAATAATAAAAAGACTATGATGAATCCAGCACTAAGGCATTTTAAAAAACAAGCGTATTAGCCCTGGCTACTTCATAACTCTTATCAGCCAGAACTATTGGCTTTGCTCATTCTTGTTGAATTCCATTTTGTTCTTGTTCTCTGTTGACTACTTTGCCAAGGTTGTGTCATTTGAAAATATTCCTATTGTGGCTTTTATGCTCAGACATGTGCGAATACTTTTCACAGTTGTCTCATTTGGGTTCTAATTTGGTGGGAGCTCACTTTGTCGTAGTGCAATAGGGCTGGGGGAGCATTGTTTTTGTGTCATCATTTTAAGCGTATAGTGGTCTTTTTGTGTAGAGGGCAGGATGGGCACATTAATCCCTTGGGCACTTCATCGAGGTGCTGGAGCCAGTAGAGACTGGTTTTTGGTGGTCAAGGGTAGCTGCCTCCGTGTCAAGCTCTCGGGCATTTCTGGCAACAGGGACAGTAAACAAAAAAGAGAGAGAGAGAGACAGATGTATTGAAAAAGAGAGAGGTAAGAATGGAGTGGGGACTGGTTTGAATTGTTTTGCCAATGTTGCTTTCGAGTCGGAGTCCAGCACTCACTGTTTATTGTCTTGTGCATTTTGTTCTTCATGGCCCTTATTTTCTGGTCAGATACAATCATGTTGCTTAACCATTCCCATGTATGGTGAAGTGTGGATGCGTGTGCTCTTTGATAATGTATTCTTAGAGGTGAGTATGTAGGTGTACTGCACAACTGTAAGGAGGGCCATTGCAATGATGTGACTCAATGACTGCAGAATTTTCCAAATAATTAGGAGTTTGCTTCACCACAAAAATCTCCATCTTTGCCATAATTTATAGATGTCAACACAAAATAATATTTCTAGCTCACACAGATCAAAATATACAAAAAGTATCACACGTTACCGAGCTGAAGCAGACCCCTTGCAAAATGTAACTGATCATCTTTCAGTTGCTATTTTCATGTGTTAAAAAGGCAGTTTTTAGGTGAATATTTTGCCCAGAAAGTATTAGCATGCATTGAAATGGGAAAATACTAAAATAATACTAACACGGAACTCACCACAATATGCAGCATACTATTGTTGCCTATTTTCATAAACTTTAGTCATCTTGTTCATATGATTTGGTCCTCTTGGACCGCATAATTTCAGTGGCCTTGGCTATAATTGTCCTAAACTTGTGATGTGTTTGCCCCTGCCTTTCTATGTATAGAGTATCATCTTTGTGCCTAACCCGTTTTTTTTAACTTATCAAATCGTTCTAATGCCTTGTCTCCATTCTGCATGTCTCACCAAAAATGACACTATTGAAATGTGCCTCCTGTACAGTCATTATCGTTTCACAGCTGTCTAAAAATGCATTCTTCTATTTATTATCTGAAAGAAGCAGGGTAGGTCTGTGAGGGATAATTTACTGGTTGCTTTTTCCACAGGGCATATTGGTTCACTGTATGATTTAAAAGCATCACTTTGTGCGGAGTCTCTAGTTTTCCCCTAATTTTTCTTATAATCAGCTCCTGAGCGTTCAGCATATCAAGTTATAGACAAAATAATGAGGTGCATTTATATATTATTAATGAGTTCCTTTGATAGTGCTGACGAGTTCAGCACATTATTGTAATGATATATTCTTTGTGGAATAGTCAAGGTACAATCCGGTGATGTTTCTTTTTATTCACTGAAAAGGAACTGATGCAGCAAAGAATAAGTCCACAGATGATGGCCACGGGGTACGGAGACAAAAACAGACCAAAAAAGAGAATTTGACAAGGAAAAAATGACCTCGCGAGCAGCTTGATGGTTTATATGTTAGACAGTGACAGTGATTGCCAATGGGTCGATGCTTCCCGAGCCCTGCTTGGACTCGTTGGCTCAGGAGTCAGATTAACAAGTACAGTGGAATGTACTGTATCCAGTAATTACCACGAGTCTTAAATATCTCACCCTTCGTTAAATTTCGGTCTGTCCCATATGCCAGACTCGGAACGGGAAAAAGTGTAAGTTTTATACCATACCATGCAGGTTTAGGTGCACTTAGCACTAAAATCTGTAAATAAAAACAGTCAGGGGTATATTTACAAGCCCCTATTGCCACCACAAAGTCACTTATAGTGACGTCGTGGTGACGATAGTTGATTTGCCTTATTTACAAGGCAGCTTTAAGCCACTTAACGTGGCTTAAAGCTGCCTTGTAAATAAGGCTTGTAAATAAGGCCTTATAATAAATAGAGAGAATGAATTACTAGATCCCCACTTTAATACATACCAAACACAAGAGTCAGCGGGTCTAATCAGAAGCACAATCAGTACTAACAACAAATAATCACTTATAATATGGAAAAAAAGTCCTATTTAAGAGGACGGACTCCCATCTTCCACCGGAGTGGCATGCTTCATCATCTGGGATCTCCTCTTTGCTGCAAACCTAGTACAGCCAAGGAGCTACAACTCCTTCACTGTGAGGGAGGAGCTTGCGGATGTTTTTATTTGGATCAATAGGCTAGATCTCCTAAGATCAATGGAGCATAACAAAGTGTAAGTGGATGTGTTGCAGTGTAAAAAGCGTGAAATGTGATATAAAATTGGCTACCAGGGGAAGAAATCTTTTATTGAATATCTCTTGGTGTCAAAAGTTAAAAAAACAGTGCAAGCGTGGTCTATTCAAATTTATGAGTGCGCTGGTCTGAATAGAGGGTCTACATGTTTTAGCCAATAATTATCATTGTTAGATCATGGCCATCCTCAGGACCTAGATACTACAACTACTGCAAAAATCAAGTGTTAAAAAACAAGTGTACAAAAACCAGTAAATGTGGACTGGATAGAGGGAACGATACAACCCACAATCACCTGAGTTATACTTTTTTGAAGAAACTACAGGATTGTTGTTGACACCTGTGAAGAGAAAAAACATAAGGACCAAGTGTCATAATTCAAGGAATAAAATATTTGAATGCACTGTCCGTGCTTCGGGAACGTCATCAATTAATGAGCCAATCACTACATTGCTAACTTGCACTGAAAAATAGTCGCCCGGACCCCTGACTACAGTTCTTTTTTCTTTTTCTTTTTCCACAGAGCGTTGCCTCACGTCCTGAGTTGTTACCAGGAGTGGTGAGGAGTCCACCCATATTCATATGGGTAAGGAGAATATGTTATTCATTTTTAAGTGCAAGTTAGCAACACATCCACCTACACTTTGTCATGCTCCATTGATTTTAGGAGATCTAGCCTATTAATCCAAATAAAAACATCCACGAGCTCCTCCCTCACAGTGAAGGAGTTGTAGCTCCTTGGCTGTACTAGGTTTGCAGCAAAGAGGAGATCCCAGATGATGAAGCATGCCACTCCGGTGGGAGATGGGAGTCCGTCCTCTTAAATAGGCTTTTTTCCATATTAGAAGAGATTATTTGTTGTTTATACTGATTGTGCTTCTGATTAGACCTGCGCACTCTTGTGTTTGGTTTGTAAATAATGCACCCTTTCACGCTGTACTTAGATTGAGAGGGGAGGGCAATGAGTGTTGCGGTGGGCGTTCTACCTCAACACTCATTGATTTTGATGCTGCCCCCTATTTACAAGGTTGGCATAAATATGAGGCAGCGTGAAGATGAAGACCAGGGAACACCTGGTCTTAAACAGGTGAATCGAGGAGAAATGCTTAATTTCTTATCGTTTTTGCTGTTTCTATGTGTACTGTGTTGTGCAGCACCATAGAAACAGCAAAACCCCATTGATTAATTATATGCAAGAAGGTGTTCCTTACTGCACATAAACAATCCCCCAAAAAAGTTTTACAACTTTTATGTGGGGATACATAGTTTACAACAGATGAGTTACAATGCGTGTAAAAAAATTGTTGTAATGAGACGCGTTGTAATGCGTGCATTGTAACGTGTCCTATTCTTGTATGTGTGAAGCATTAATCAACACACACAAAAGTTACAAAACACCTTCCTGCACACAAACAACCTTCCCCTCAACTCAGACACCCTTGCATTATGGTGCAAGGGTGCCTGCGTTGGCGCTAGGCTGCTAAATTTAGCACCAGTGCAGGGGAAAATGCAGGGCTGCACCATATTGTTGTAAATATGGTGCAGCCTTGCGTTTCTGAAGTGGCAGAGTGCGGTGTTAAGCCAAGAAAGCCAACCCGCACTCTGCCATTTCATTGTAAATATGCTCCCTACAAATTTGAAATTAGAGCCACAATGTGTTAAGCATGGACTAACATCTCCACACAATCTGGTACAAGGCAGGACTATCAAGGTAGTCTGGGCCCTAACTACACCACCCAAACATCTCTTTAAAAAACTGGCACAGCTTTTTTAACGGGGAAATAAAATAAGTACAGGATCTGAGAGTCCCACCATGCATGTCTCATCCTCTATGCCATATTAGCACATAAAGCAGTAAGTCATAATAGGCTGAAGGGCCAATAAGACATCACAGCAAGCAATATCAATTACACAATTGAGCCCTAGTGAGAGATGCAACATTAGGGATTTTCACTCCCCTTGCTATAAGAAATGACATGTTCAAGTGAATAGATAGCAGCATGGGATATCTACAAATATTCGATGATATTAACAAAGTGTCATGATTTATGATACCTGCATCAATAACATTTATTGCTGAATTGAACAAAGCAACCTGCTGCAGTGCAAAATCAATACCTTACCATCATCCGCAAAACATTTCAATATAAACGTATGTAAATCCATGAACAATCTCATCAATGCTACTGACGAAGAGCTAAGGTAATTGCACTACAAAATAAATGCATCAATACCTCAGAATAGTCTGCTGCTCAGGAACCAGATACCATGCAGAACGCTCACATACACTAGCAGAAAAGGCATTGTCAGTCACTGCATCCACGGCAAGTTCCAGAAAGAACATAGGTGCATATAAACAAAAAAATGTCGGAGCAAGGCGCTATGCAAATAATTTATTTTTAACGCATAGATGCGCTGTATTTACAAGAATACGGTGCACCCCTGTGTGTCCCTAGTGCTGGCACAAAAAAAGCTGCCTAGTGCAAGCACAGGCACCCAGCCACCATGTTTATGTGCAGGAATGGACATCTTCCTGCACATAAACAATCAATAATGGTGTTTTGCTCTTTCTATATGTGCTGCAGAATGTATTACACATAGTAACAACAGAAAACGAGGAGAAATAAATAATTTATCCTTGTAACGACATTCTAAGACCAGGCATTCCCTGGCATTAGTTTTTGCCACTGCCTCAGCCTTGTAAATCTGAGGAAGCATCAAAAAGCAATAAGTGTTGCAATGGAACGGCCACTGCAACACCCATTGCATGCCCATGTGTCGCAGAGGACTACGGCGGAAAGGGGCATATTTACAAGGTGGCGTTAAGCCACGCTAAGTGACTTAGCACCACCTTGTAAATATGGGAAATGGGCTAGGCCACCGGAGCATCAAAAAAAGTGACACTACGGTGGCGATAGGGTCTTATATATATGCCCCTATAGTTGTCAAAAAGAGGATAGCAGCATGATGGATTCAGGTGTGCTGCAAATGGAAACAGAAACAATAATATCCACAACATTCCAACTGCAAAGGAAATTTGTGGGTGCACCAGCAGAACAGCTAAATCAGCTAGTTCGAGTAGAACCGGAATAAAAGACACTTAATCCAGCCACAAAGAAAAATATTGACATTTTGACATTCACTAAAGAGCTGCTATCCACAAGCAAATCTCCTCTCTGCCTAGAGAGTGTCATGATGACTGCAGCAAGCAACAAATGTATAATTGTGCAGACAGCTCTGAAGTCATTAACCCAGCAGCATGACGAACACCTACCCCAAAAGATAGGCCTAAGCAGAAGCAGATATAAATTAAGAGACACTTGGTTTAGTGACCAGCTAGTACGTAACTACACTTCACTCCAGAAACCCAGACATTTGGCATCAAATTTTGTTGCATCAGGGCTGATACAAGAATCACAAATGAGGGGTATCTCTGCAGTTGGCACACAAGAGTAAGGAAGAAATTTTGGAAGTACTGTATGCCAGTGTTCCTGTGAGAACTGGGGGCTGGGCAATGAAACATACATGGGAAGATTATCCACCATAAATGCATGAAACTGGGGAAATTGTAAACAGGTGACATAAAGAGGCATTGGACCCCTGTTAGAAAGTGGAGTATTCATTGAAGTGGATGCCAGTCCTCTTCCTGTAATAATGGAAATATTTCTTACCAGATCCAGTTAAGTCTCAAAAACGTAAATCTAAGTTCAACCCTTGGCTTTGTTGTGTGTAGATTTAGATTCCGTATGTAGGTCTCCCGATTTATGCCCTTATATAGGTCCAATTCATTTTGCCCTTATTTTGGCATAGAAAATCCAGCCCTTATTTAGGCATTGTCTGTGCTAACCAAATACAGGCATGGTCTCCTACATCCGTCAATCCATGTCACAACGAGTTCTTGGAAAACCAGACTCTTAAGTCTTTAGGAATTTCCCTTGCTTGGATATTGATTTCTCCAAGAACTCATTTATTATGCATGGACATCTATTTCTTAGGGGTTCATTCATGACGTTCCGATGCCCAACTTTTACGTCAATACAAGTATTCCTAAACACCTTCAAGGTATAAATATACCTGCACTTGCCCTGGCAAACCATGGTTCCGATACAGTCCAGTTCAACTGCCTACTTGCGGTTCGCCACGGCAAGTTCGGAAGGAGATCGAGTTCCTGCCTGATGCACTGACCAGACGCTCTCATCCTCCTTGCAGAGAATCCAGCTCCAGTGTTTCTGACTCCCCTTGCGGGGTGTTAGATATCGAGTCCCGGAAAGAGATTCCAACCTCACACATTCTAAGGTATGGAGCGGACTAGAACTTAGAGAAACTTTTGGCAACTCTTGACAAAACTAAAACTATAGCTAGCTCTACTTTAGAAAACAGCACCTACTTCTTACCTCGTACTACACTTAGGTTAGGTACACTGGGGTAGAACAATTTAGAAGCATCAGATGAGTATCCACATTTTAGCCTGTGTTATTTATGTATGCATTTTATGAATATATGTCATAGCAACAAACCATGCTATTGCAGTATTATTTTATCTTACTGCTATCTCTGTACGTATTGTACTTCGTATCCTGTCTTACGATTGTAGCCGTTCATATCCCTTGCATGAGAAATAAGACTGTTCAATAAACCCTTTTTATTGAAACGCTCGTCCCTCTAATTCTGTGTAACTCTGTAGAAACGAAGCATGCACGATTGACTGAGTGAAACTGTTATATATTGTTTCCACGGTTCTGAGATTGTTCCGACTCTAAGGGAAACAAAGTTGTCATGTTTATGCGGTTGTCAAAAACTAATCCCTTCTTGTATATTCAAGAAGTTTCTAGTGTCCTCTGAGTTAGCTGACACACACAAGTAATTAAGTTTAATGTACTCAATAGAGACATACTGACCTCAGTCCTATGTTAAATCTATAGTGTATATTATTCCAATGCGCAGAGCCTATCAGGGATACAGGAACTACACTACAACTTGGTAGATGTAGAAAACAGCAGACCGTCTCAACTCAAGATAAATATCTAAATAATTTATCAGTACTGAAGCAGTGAATAAGAAGAAAACACAAAACAATAAAAATCACACCCATTTTAATCTTAAAATAGACAATGTCAAACTTCAGATGTAGGGAACCAGAAATATGATTTTTCAAAGTTTAAGATGTTTCTAGAGTAACAAAGCACAAACAGCGAACAACGGGTATCTGGTCATGCTTGATCGAGTCAAAGTCAAAAGTCAGCAAGGAGCAATTCAAACCCTTGGGCTTTCTGTCTAGAGGTAACTGCAGGTGCAGTCCTCTTACTAACATCCTCAGAGTTCAGCAGGTGCATTCCTTCTTCTGTTTTCCTCAGGTCCAGCTAAGTTCTGAAGAAGGTACCCCGGGGTGCCACTTTTGTGCCTGTGTCATGCATTGGTTTATCCTCAGGGTCATGCTGATACGGCTTATCCTCAGGGTCATGCTGATACTCAGAGGTGTCTACCTCTTGACAGCCCCAAGTCTGGATTCCGGTTATAGTGCATACTATTGGGATGGTCAAGCGGGGAAGGGAAGGGTAGGAACTGCAGAGAGGGAAATCTGTGAAAGAAAGAGAGAAACTAATAATATACTCTTTATGTGTAATAGCATTCCATAAACACCACTTAGTGAGATGCATTCTTGTGTATCTAAGATATCATGAACTACATGTAAAAGAAAGTAATCAACTCAGTTACAGCGGAGGTGAGAGGGTGTGTTCTAATTTCCTATACAACTGCCTATTAACGGAAAGAAAAGAATGAACATTAAAGGTGCACACTATTTCTCAGTGATAATTCTGTTATGCTCTAGAACCAATACAACACACATAATCCAAGACACCTACCCTATTAACGGATTGGAGTTAATCAAAAGAGGGTATGCGCACCAAGTTTTGAATCACCCACTACTGAACCCACCAATAATCTCCTCCGCATGAGTTGCTTTCCTTGACTCGCCAACGGAGGAGACGATAATGAACAACCCTGCTCTCTTTAGGGCGAAAGAGGTACATGGGTAGAAGTAAACACTTTCACTTCTTCCTCCCCCTCATGAGACCGCAATACAGCATGTCTCACCAATAGGGAAGGTAACTGCGCCAGGCTCGAGAGCGTCTAAATTCAAAGTAACAGATGAATCCAAGTGTTGGTGCTACTAGCACCCTTAACGAAACACGACCTGAGAAGAGGGACTCCAAAACTGAATACTCAGCTATCCGCCAAAATGCTGGTCTGGCTATATCCGGGTGTCTTGACGGCACGCACAATGCAGCGTGCTACGTCAGAAGCGCAGGTCCCGCTGGGAAGTAGAGTTCCCAATGCTCCGGGATGAGTCACATCTCGCGGACTCCTGCTTCGGGGGCCTGTCAGTGTTCGCGGGTATGATGTGACCTGACAGCCTGGCACTAGCTTGTGGGTGGGGGTGACTCTCTAACCAATAGAGTAAAGGTTTCCAGGGGCTACCCACTTTAACATTATTTGCTGGGAGTTTGGTCCTAAACAACCCCACAGTGCCCTGATCTACCAAATCCAAACATGGAAGAACCTTTCTTCGCCTGGTCAGACCTCTTCGGCACACACCTGGGGTGTGTCTTGGGAAGTGAGAAACTCCTCCTGGAAACCTGTACTGGAAATGTTTTTTTACCCCGTTGGTATTGGTGCCACTCTGGCTACATGGCCAAGGGCAAGGACAAGCTAAGTGTTACTTACATCTGCGCATTACAGGGGATGCCCCTTTGAAGCTTGTGCAGTTGGTGGGCACATCCTGTGGCCATCCCATCAGGAGAAAGTCACACTTCCTTCTAGCGAAGGCCTGTTTGTTACATTTCCTGGGAGCAATTCATACCTCCCACAAGGCTGCCAAATGACAGTTGAGGATTAACTCTAAAAAGGCTACTAGAGGCTTTTAAACAGGTAACTACCCACTTTCTAAAAGTGGAATTTCAAAATAGTAATTTAAAATCTGACTTTACCCTCAGATTGGATTTAAAATTACCATTACCACAGCAAAAAACCTCTTTGGTGATTTTTCACTGCCAGGACATATAAAACTGAAGTGCACTTGTTCTTCTTTTTATATACCATGCACCCTGCCCCATGGGCATCTAGGGCCTACCTCAGGGGTGACATATAGGTGTTAAAAAGGTAGGTTTGGGCCTGTTAAAAAGGTAATTGTAACAGGTTCAAATGGTTGTTTTAAATTGTTCATGCTAGGCTGCTGTGGCAGGCCCAGAGTCATGTTTTACCTGGTCTCTTTAGAAGAATCACAATAAGTGCCTTAGTCCACCAGTGACATTGAACTTTCTGGCCCGGGGTTCGCTGGGTACTATATACTTGGGACTTACAGGTAAGGTAAATGTGCCAATTAGGTTAAGCCAATTGCACACATTTTAGGGGTAGGAGTGTATGTACAAGGGACTGGTTAGCAGGGCCCTAGTGCAACAGAGTCTAAAAATCCATTCAATGAGAGATGCGAGCACCTGGACTGTGGAGGTGCCACGCCATCGGGGTGATGCGTCACATTATGTATTAGGCCTCCAAAATGACAGCACAAAATGTTACCAAATTATTAAAGGCACAAATGACTAAAAGTCTGCTGTACCATTAAAACATATTGTGTAACTTCAACAAATGATGGACGGAATGCTGAATTATTCAAACATTCTCCCCCAGTCAAGAGATCTGGGTTAAATCCATCGTACTTTTGCCCACTACGCCACTCCAGTTTGGATCCAGCCATATGCAAATCAGTCTTGACCATGTGCCACATGGAAACAGTCCAGACCGAACTGCCAAGCCAGGTCCTTTCTGGACCAGAAACAAGCATCCTGGGACCGGTTTCGGGGTATATCACCCTTCATCATCAAGGCTAGCTTGAACCCAGTGGCACAGTGAGCAAGGGACCCACGTCTGGGCATACCCTGCGTAGTGGGCAAAAGAACTATGGATTCTTCACCAAGACTGGGTGAACATTAGTAGGAGTATTTTTCTCTATGCCTTTACATGAGAGTAGTGGAGACAATTATGATTGAATTTATGACTGCAAAGATACTGAAAGTAATTTTACACTTGGATTTCAGGTGCACCCCAGTTGTCCACAGAAGTGGAGTTCTCTGCTTAAGCTATGGAGAACTAGGAATTGAAGCCAATAGGAAAAAACCCAATCCTCCAAGCCACATTACACACAGCTACAGGATACAAGACTTGTAATTAACTAGTAAGGCCAGATGTACATGCATTTCACTTAGCAATTTCCAAATAGCAATTCCATTCAAATCGCTATTAAGAAATCGCAAATGGAGTTGTATGAAAGGTCACTTTCCACAATTTGCAATTCGGTAAGAGTCACATTCACTATTTACTGATTTCCTAGTAGGAAATGGAAACATCTGCGAATCGATATTAGGAAATCGCAAATAGGAATAGTTGCTTTTTGGGAACAGAATGATGACATCACTATGAGAAAGCGTTCAAATGCATGCCCCTTCTAGTGTTCTGCAGCACACAGGAAGTGAGTGCTGTTGCAGAAGCACATCTGTGGACCCTTGTTGGAATCTTTGGCTGCAAACCTAGCAAATATTTTCGGGGAAGAGGCAGACAAAGGCCTAGTATCTAGAAAGTGCAAGCTTAAGTTCCCAGAAAAAGAGCTGGAGGTCCTCACCAAGAAGGGTGTTGGTCATAATGAGGAGTTGTTTGGTAACGGCTCATTAAACTGTGCCAGAAGCACAAAAAAATAAAATCTCCAATGACATCCTGGAGAAAATCAATTCCCTTGGAGTGATGCAACGTACCAGCCCAGAAATCAGGAAAAGATGTCACTACTTTAGATCGTGAACGAAAGAGAAAGTAGCAAGTCATTTTGCAGAGGCAAATTTGACAGGCAGAGGACCATCTCAGTAATCCCCACCAACACCCATGGAAACCATGATTGAGGCAACAATGCAGACAGAGAGCGGTGCCCAACATAGATCCCTCCGAACCACCACCTTCATTGGAAGGTAAGATTACATTGAATGTTTAATTATATCATGCTACTTTAAAGAAATACAGATATCTCATCAATGTATATCAGAAAAGTCACTCCATTTTAATGGTTATTGCAACTTTCAAATGCATTTTGGGAGTCATAGTAACGATAATCATCAATTTATCATATGTAGAGAAACACATGTAACATAGTTTGCTCCAAAAACATTGACATTAAACATAGCCAATAATGAGCGAAGTGAACTCAGAGTTACATAAAATCTTCAATCTTCATGTAAAAAAAAAAAGTATACTAAAGTATAGCAATAAGCGTTTCTCAGATGTATCACAACAGATAGAGCATGACACAGAGCAAGACTGCACTGATGAAAGTACTTATGAAATTGAGCAATCTACAGACATACCTTCAACACAGACAAAGCAAGCAACAACCAGTATAAGAGCTACAGTTTCACCACTTCTTGATTTCCCAGATATAGGAGATGAACCAACCCTGAGCAGGCAAAGCACTGCAATACCTTCGAGAGATAGACAGATGTGTCGCAGGTCTTTGTAGAGGCGTCATTGTGCCACAGCTTCTTGGAATGCTGGTCTCCTAGCTGAGAAAAATGCCTCTAATACATCTCAATTGTTTGGAGGGTTAGAGACCTCTATGCACTCTGTGCATCGGCTGCATACCAAAAATAATTAAAAAAATAAATCGGCAATGTACGTGTATTGTGAGAACCTGGCTGTACTATATGATATGGCTGCGGTGCCTTATCGTGGGGGACACTTGCAGAGTGTCCTGTCTGGTTCCAGTCAACCTTTGGTAGGTATGTCACGGAGCAGCAAGGCTTAGCAAAGGAACAATGTGTAAAGCATTTAACAGCACCAAGTAACAGAATAAGAAAATCAGCAAACAACAATTTATTACAATAAAACATATTTTAAAAACATTTAAAGACCGTAACGTGAAAATCTACCAGGGTGTTCCAGAGATACAGGTTTTAGAACTTTGTTTTATAACTTTCGAAAACAAGCAAAGGTAAAGTTTGAAAACTTTTGAAAAGTTTGTAAAAGTTAATGCAAGTGTTCAAGCCCACCTTGGGCAACCAAATCCAGCATGGATGAGTACTAGGGGGCTAGAAAGAATACTTGTGACAGTTATCTGGTCACCAGAGCATTTTTAGAGAGAGCTTCAAACTTTACAGGACAACCGACTTTGACTTCTATGGAGTAGTTCTGATGCTGAGGGATGCCAACTTAAAGACACTCAATGAGTCCTCGGTCCACAGGTGATGGGGGTGACTCTGTCCACAGATCTTGGGGTCCCACAAAGCCCTCTATGCAGGGTTCCAAGGGCTGCTGATGCAGCACTTGTGCTTTTGCAACACAGTGGTCATGGTGCAAATCTTTGGTGGGGGCTAGTGTTCACCTTGGGTGACGGATCTGGTCTTAGCCAACACTCATATGGCCAGCCAACTCGGGTGCACCTTTTGGCTATTTCCAAATTTTCCTTTGGGGTGCTCGACATCCAGTAGTGGCAAAACCTTTGCGATGGCTGCTAGAGTTGTTACTTGGGTTCTTTCAGCTTTAGTATCCTCAGTGTTGGACTGGGAGGTCTGCTAACTGGCCTGTGGAGTCTCTGCTTCACACTGGGGCTGGGCATCAACTTCTCCCAAAGCCAAGCACGCAGAACAGGGTCCAAACTCCGCTAGCCCGAAGTGCAGCAGGTGCAGTTGCTCTGACATCGCAGCCCCTCTTTGTGCACTTCCAACGGGTGCAAAGTGGTATTTTTCTCATCCTGGTTCCAAATGCAGCGAGTACTGAAGTTCTAGGTGCAAGGGGTGCCCATTATATCCCAGTCAAATGCCCTGAGGGAACAACGTGGTGACGAGGCATTGGACTAGTAGGCTTCCTCCAATCTGGTGACCCAGTTCCAGTGGTTTGTGGCATTTGGCTATCCCAGAGTGCAACTTGTATGCCACAAAGAACATGGCAGAAGTCTTCCTCAAGTTTAGGGACCTTGGTAGCCCACTCCAGGGGCATGCCTATCAGGAGCTGCACACCCCCTGTTTTCCCTTCCTTGACCCTGGCTCTACCTTGTCTAGGAGAAACAAAAGGTTTTCTGCACAGTAATGTTGTTTCCAGTGAACCTTTAAAGGTGGAATCATCCTTGAATGCTTGCCTTTGGATCTAATACCCTTTGCAGCCCATCCTGTAGGAGAGGGGTCACACATACAGCGTGGCAACAGCCTTCGTTCATGCGTCTCCCAGGAGGGCAGAAGCCTGTCTTAGTCCCAGTGCCTCTGCAAGGTCACTAGACCAGCTGGTTTCAGGAATGACAACTTTTGCAAAAGTGGCCAGCATGACATTTGAAATAAATGTTGACTCCACCATTGATTCGCATTTGATGTCCCCTTCAATTTGATACCTTACATGACATAGTTAGATAGCCCCTGTCAAGAGTCATACTTTTTGGAATGCTAACCGTTAATCATGCAATTATCTTATAAGCATGGACATCATTTGGGGGTAGCCAGGGGTCACAGCTGTGACCTATAGCTTGCTCTCTGCTACTACTGTCACATCATTTGCGACCTCTGGCCTCTGAGGGGACAAAACGTTTGCCTCATCTGAGGCCAAGGGTCACAGAGGAAGTTCCAGGAGTAGCAGGGAGTAAGCTAGAGGTCACAGCTGTGACCCATGACTACCCTTAAATGATGTCCATGCTTAAAAGGCTGCTTAACTATCTCCAGCAAACACCAACACTTTAGTGTTTTGCTGTACAGCCAGATCAAAAATACATGTCTGTCTGAACAATATACAGCTTCTTGACTTAGGGCTTTGTAGGCCTACTTTGGAAGAGACATATATAGTTAAGGGATGTCGGTGATTTGACCTTAATGGTAATGACAAAGTTGTGTTGCAGTGCACAGTCTCTTCAATCTGCAATGGCAGCTGAAAGTCATGTTTTCCCTTTGTCACACCAGAATGGCACAACCAGTGCTGCAAGTCATGTGTGGACCACCAGTCTTACATGCCCTGGGTACTATATACTGGGGACTTATGAGTAAGTCAGCACATGCCAATTGGGGCCATGCAATGAAACATACCATTTTGAAAAGGGAAGAACACTGTCACTGAGGTCTGGACAGCAGGCCTCAGTGCACCCACAAAGTCAGAAACCAGCAGAAAATAGTCCACAACTGGGCAAAAAGTTGGGGGAAACTTGAAAAAAAGCCTGTTTTCTCACATGTATCAATCGCACATTGTCACGATTGCTCAATGGGCAAGAGAGCCTTAGGAAAACCATTGAGGATGGTCAAATCAGGAAGAATAATAACTTTGCAAAATTCACTGATTCAATAGATAGACTTCTTACAGCAATTTAAGACATCACCAGCACATAATGAGGTTTGATACATTAACCCAATCCATCAACCATCTGGCACAGGCTACTAGCAGTTTATATAGGTGCACTGTGAATATTCAAACTCAGATGGGTCACTGCTGTAGTGGTGTAGCCCGTGGTTTAGTGCAGGTCACATCTGCCTTGGAAAACATTCGAACCAGTTTAATATCAGGGCCTGCAGAAGTAGGGTAAGAAGATGGTGTAGAGGTATCAAGCTTAACTAGCCTCTCTGTGCCTGATAAGTCAAACCTTAGGCACACATGCCAGCATACATCTTATACAGATTTTGGTGATACTTAACAGGCAGGTACTGCTGAGAAAATTAGGGCAAGCAGAAGAATAAGAAAGCACTAATCTGTTTGCTATCTTCATATGCATTTTCCTTCTTATCATGTTTACTTAACAATAAAACATTAAACAATTGTGAAAAATGTTGTTCATGATGTATACTTTTTAATTTTAACAACACAAAATTAGACTAAATCCTGGATAAAAGGAACATTTTGATTTGAGACCATCAATAAACATGTGGAATTGATTTCATTTCCAATATTCCATTTTTACGTACCTTGGTGTTGTATTTGTGGTATTCCATCCTCAGGATCAGAGTCTGATTCAATCTCCACTTTGTGTAGGCCCCTCCTAAAACCAAGATTTGGCAAAATTGCACATATAGCTATGAATTTGCAGCATGTGTGGGGACAGTTCTGGAGGACTCCACCACTCTTTTTTTTTTAAATCTTTTTATTAACAAGGCTCAAGGGAACTGTAGACACAGTATGCATAGTCAAGGTTACACAATCAAGTAGACACCATTTTGCAAGAATGATACATTCACTGAAAGATAGGTGGTATACAACACCTTCTGCGTGGGCCAGATCCTCAAGTTCATTCTCTATATTTCTGCCAGGGCGCCCAGATTCTTTCCCATTTCTTAGCAACCCCCTGCTTTTATAAACCGTTTCTTTAGCGCGTTGGCATCAGTTAAGGTCCCGTTTCCATTCCTCCAGTGTCGGAGGTAGAGGCGCTCCCCACTTTCTGGCAATGTTATATTTGCAACCCCTGCCACAAGAGCCAGCCACGGCCCTCGTACCTGGACCAGTCAGCGTCCATTGTGATCATCAACAGTAGCCACCTTGCATCAAGGGGGACTGTCATTCCCATTACTCTGGACATAGTATCTGTGACCCCACGCCAGTACTGTGCAATCTCAGGACATTCCCAGACTCCACCACTCTTGTGCAGACTCCTGAAGTGTCCTTGTAGGATTCCAAATGTACTCTCTCTTTGACAGAGTGTGTAGTTTTGTAAATACGGTTGTATCTCCTCTCACTCCTTGTTTTTGGATTTAAATAAGATGTCAAGATCCAAGGCCGGAACGAATATGCACTGTCTACTAAATCTTTACAAAAACAGAAAATAGTATGTCTTTTTACTTTGCATGCTAAACTTGGGTATAACAAGCATTATATGGGCTTACCAAGAAGAAAACAGCCACCAAAATCACCTTGAAACTGTCTATTGTTTAACCCACCGTGGTGAAACATATATGAATCATGAGTGCTTCCTGGAAATCGGGCTACAAGGTCTGTTATTTTGCAGGATGCATCACACACAACCCGTTTATTGAGGAAGTGTCTATTTTTGCAGTTTTGAAAAATTAACTAATTAGAAGATGGTGGACAGATAGTAATATGAATACCAGCAACATACCCTATGACATTGGGAAAATGTGCCAAATGATACATTTATATTTTTTCATGCTTTAAGTCCTGTTGAGATGCAGGAAAATAAAAGTACACATTAATTTTGGACAACATAACATCAAGAAACCTGTGGGAAAAACATGACAGTACACTTTGGGACACTCCCCCTGCTACTGCTAATCCCTGGTAACTTCTAGATACTAAAAGGTGTAGGCAATACAGTGCCTGCATACGCGGTGGAATGGCATGGCTTCTATATGTGGGGGTCTATAGGTGTAAATGTAAACCAGCAATAAATTCTAAAATTACCTGACTACTGTGCCTGTATTTATCAAATATCTCCTCCTCACTTTGATTGAACAGGGTTGCCCTAAGCCTATCGAACCTCTCCTATCTCCTTATCTGCATACAAGACAAATTCCTCATCGTTGGGTTTGATGCATTTTGGAACAGTTTATATAGGTTGCACCTGACTAGCACCAGATTGAAATTGGTGGTAATTGCATTTCCTAAAATTGCATTTTGCGACAACTAGGAAATCCCCCATGTATACATGATCACACGGTGATGTCACACTACGACCAGCCACATATCAGACATCAGCAACTCATGTCCCCACTGTTCCCCCCTTACAGCTTTCCCAGTTCAACCACCCAAGGTTGAAGTGAACGCTATCCATCGGCAGATCCAAGGCAGGTGATCATTAATAGGGAATGCACTCCTTATTTCTCGCACTGCATAGCGCCCCTACGTCATCATGGGGATAGGTACACCCTCTTACTCCCGGGAAACGCGCACAACCAGGCTCTTACATGTGTTTATTAATGTGTCCGGACCTACAAAACAGGTAGCACCTAGTCTGTACCACCGATACATGTTACTTGTACATTGTATGAACAGTTATTACAAACTTGATTCCTTGTTGATGTATTCCTGTTTGTCCATATTACAAATACGAATTGCTCAAATATGTCTGTACTACACCAATCAGCTATGTATGAGGTTAAAATCCAATAAACAAATTTAAACAAAAAACTCACAACTAGAAAATGTTTCATTTTTACAAATTGTGAATTGCAATTTGGAAATCCCTACCATTTGAGAATGCATATATCATTCGTACATCTAGCCCTTAGTGAATTACTAGAATTACCTACAAGGTCTTCCGCCACACATCCTCAGTGGTGCTGATCAGCTAGCCATGTGGCAAGAGTTTCCAGACACTGTAAATGCATTAGGTATGGAAGTACATTCAGTAAGTGATTTAAACAACAAAAATGTTAGGATGAGAACAGGCTGGTGATGGTCAATTTCTTCAGGCTACAGATGGCAAAGAGCAGGACTCCGTGTCTGTCTTTCCTCCTTAAATTAGTGTTTCCTTCTTACACTACACCCTGACTTGCCGTTATGGCTGTCTGTTTCCCAGAAATGCAATGTCAGACTAGGTTGGAACAAAATACCAATATATTTCAAAGCAATTATTCCAGCCAGTCACAAATAATGAACTGCTCTTTTCGTGTTTATGCGTACAAAACAAGAAACAGAATTCATACCAATGTTATGTTCAATCAATCAATCAATCAATCAGGGTATTTGTAAAGCTCGCTACTTACCCGTGAGGGTCTCAAGGCGCTGGGGGGGGGGGGGGGGGTGCCGCTACTGCTCGAAGAGCCAGGTCTTGAGGAGTCTTCTGAAGGTGAGTAGGTCTTGGGTCTGTCGTAGGTGGGTTGGGTGGGTGTTACTGGTCTTGGCGGCGAGGTAGGAGAAGGATCTGCCACCGGCGGTCATACGTTGGATGCGGGGGACAGCTGCAAGGGTGCGCCTGCCGGAGCGGAGCTGGCGGGTGGGGGCGTAGAAGCTGAGTCTGCTATTTAGGTAGGCTGGTCCGGCGTTGTGGAGTGCTTTGTGTGCATGGGTGAGGAGCTTGAAGGTGATCATCTTGTCGATGGGGAGCCAGTGCAGGTCTCTCAGGAGGGGGTTGATGTGGCTGCGGCGGGGGGCGTTGACGATCAGTCGGGTGGAGGCGTTTTGGATGCGTTGTAGCTGCTGTTGGTGTTTGGCTGGGATTCCTGCGTAGAGTGCGTTGCCGTAGTCCAGTCTGCTGCTGACAAGGGCCTGTGTCACTGTTCTTCTTGTTTCGGTCGGGATCCACTTCTAGATCCGGCAGAGCGTGCGTAGGGTGTTGTAGCAGGAGGAGGAGACGGCGTTGGCCTGCTTGGACATGGAGAGGAAGGAGTCGAGGATGAATCCTAGGTTGCGTGCGTGGTCGGTGGGTGTCGGTGATGTCTCCAGAGCGGTCGGCCACCAGGAGTCGTCCCAGGCTGAGGGGGTGGGTCTGAGGATGAGGACCTCCGTCTTGTCCGAGTTCAGTTTCAGACGGCTGCTCCTCATCCAGTCGGCGATGGCCTTCATCCCCTCGTGGACGCTGGTTTTGGTGGTGTGAGGGTCCTTGGTGAGCAAAAGGATGAGCTGGGTGTCGTCGGCGTAGGAGATGATGTTGAAGTTGTGGTGGCGGGCCACTTGTGTGAGGGGGGCCATATAGATGTTGAACAGCGTCGGGCTGAGGGATGAGCCCTGGGGGACGCCGCAGATGATGTCGGTGGCTTCTGACTGGAAGGGTGGGAGGAGGACTCTCTGGGTTCTGCCGGAGAGGAAGGACGTGGTCCAGTCAAGGGTCTTCTCTTGGATTCCAGCTTCTTGGAGGCGTGTCTTTAGGGTGCGGTGGCAGACCGTGTTGAATGCTGCTGACAGGTCCAGGAGAATGAGGGCTGATGATTCGCCGTTGTCCAGTTGGCGTCTGATGTCGTCTGTGGTGGCGATGAGGGCTGTCTCGGTGCAGTGGTTTCATCTGAATCCGGATTGGGACGGGTCCAGGATGTTGTTGTTTTCGAGGTGGCGGGTCAGTTGAATGTTGACAATTTTCTTGATGACCTTCGCCGGGAACGGGAGCAGGGAGATGGGTCGGAAGTTCCTGAGGTCCCTGGGGTCCGCCTTGGGCTTTTTGGGGAGGGCGTTGATATCGGCGTGCTTCCAGCATTCCGGAAATGTCGCTTTTTCGAAGGAGATGTTGATGACCTTCCGTAGTTGGGGTGTGATGGCCGCGTCTGCTTTGTTGAATACGTGGTGTGGGCATGGGTCTGACGGAGATCCTGAGTGGATGGAGTTCATGATCTTGCGTGTCTCGTCGTCGTTGGTGTTGGCCCAGGAGGTCAGGCGGTTGGCGCTGTTGGTGATCGCGGGGGGGGTGGATGCGTGCATCGTTGGTGCAGTCGTGGTGTTGAAGCTGTCATGGATGTCAGCAATCTTGCGGTGGAAGAAGATGGCCAGTGAGTCGCACAGTTCTTGTGAGGGCAGGATGTCGTTGGTGCTGGCGTTGGGATTGGAGAGTTCTTTTACGATGCGGAAGAGTTCTTTGCTGTTGTGTGCGTTGTTATCCAGGCGGTCTTTGAAGGAGGATCTCTTGGCTAGTCTGATGAGGTGGTGATGTCTGCGGGTGGCGTCCTTGTGGGCTGCGTGGTTTTCTGGCATTCGTTTGTGGAGCCATTTCTTCTTCAGCTTACGGCAGGCGCGTTTAAAGGTCAGGAACTTGTGGGTGAACCAGCTGGCTCTCTTGCTGACGTGGCTGTTGGATGGTCTCTTGAGTGGGGCCAGGGTGTTGGCGCAGTCGTCGATTCACTGTCTGAGGTTGCGGGCTGCGGCGTCAGGGCATGTGGGGTTGATGGGTGGGGTCTGGGCGAGGGTGGTGGTCAGCTGGTCTTCGGTGACTTTGTTCCAGCAGCGGCGAGGCAGCTGTTGGGTTCGATGGTGCGTGGTTGGTTTTTTGAAGGCGAAGTGGATGCAGCAGTGGTCGGTCCAGTGGGGTTTGGAGGTCTGGTCCAATTGTCTATGTTCAAATACCATTTGTGCTTTAACCTTAATATTTGCTTTACCCTGCACTCTCTCTAATGTCTAAGTAGCAACTTTAATTTCCCTTCTCCTTCACAACCCCGTGATCAATAGCTGGGGGTTAAATAATAAAATATTGACTACTTGTGGTAAAACCATGAAAGTCCACAAATACAGCGTAGTTCCAGTAGTCTCCAAATCCACTCGAAGTAAAAGATCAATTTATTAATCTATTTTTTTTCTTACGATCTAGGTCATTTAACAGAACATTGATTTGGTTGAATCTGCAGACAAGCACTGCAAGAGACTTTATAAATTGCAATGACTATAGGCAATATTAGCTATTCCTCATGGGTACCCAAAGTGAAGACAAGCTGAATCACATATTAAGACATTAACCGAGGCACAAGGGTGTATGAAAAACTATCAACGTCTTAAGTCGAAAAGGAAGGTTTATGATATTTACTACAGAAATAAGAAGTACCCGCCCGAGAGGTTGGAGACCTTGCCCAGTTATAACAGAATAATTGGCAGAGGGCCATCTAGAGTGAAAAAAGTTTCAGATGCTTCTGCTGAGAAATCTACACTGGCCACCACTTTACACTCATCCTGTTTACGGCTTATGAACTGACAAGGCTGATTTGTTCAGTATCCAGTTACCAAAGATGTTTGCAAAATTTCTTGCCATCAGTAGTTAAGAAGCTTAGGGGTTTTCTAGAACCTGATACATTAGGATATTTGCTAGGTTTCAGCAACACCTCTATGAAATCAGGCTGGGAGGGAGCAGGAAGTTTCGGTGACCTCAGTTCTGTGACCAGGAGAAAGAACTGAGCTAATAACTCCTGATCAAATTTACTAATCATTATATGAACTAGGAACTTATCCATCTTCGCTACAGAGGAGGCTGGATTGCTTTGTAAATGTTACAGCTATGATTACAAAATTATCTTATTGATATCCGCAGCTTCACACTTATTTTGACTGAATTCAGGTGCTAAAATTAAAATCTAAAAAAGTTATTTGCATTGTTTTCCGAGCTTGTGCAAGCTACCAAATGTATCTATGCACTCCCTGTTCTCTTAGTCCTGCAGTCATAGCTACAATTTAGCTGAGCAGTTCTCAATGAAGAGAACACTCACTCAAGGTGTGGCGTGCCTTTACCCAGAGTTCCCTTACCAAAGGAGTGCCAGGTAATAGGAAGGCGTGTTCAGTCTTGGAAAGTTATTCCAGAAGTTGCTGCCAGGGTGATCTATCATTTGCCTGAAGATGTGCCGAAAAGACAATTATTTGAGATCTGTGCTTAGCCTTGAATTCCTCCACAACAAAGATAATGTAAGGTGAACAGAGCTAAATAAGGATATGAAAAAAGAGCACAAACTAATAATTGATGAAAAGATTATTAAACCTCTATCTGTGATGTTCTGAATTTTGAACAAAGACTGATTTTGAGAACTACAGCTGTGTGATTAACAAAGCACGTGGCGAGGATGTTCAAACTAGGCTCAGTTTTACCTGTTACAAGAAAGTGATCCAGAAGGAAAGTTGCCACAAACTTGCCAGAATCGCATGTGAAGAATATTTTTACAAATTTACCTGGAAGCAAGGTGCCTTTTAAACTGAATTCATTGGAAAAAAATTGTTGAACCTTTCAGCATTAGGGTGGTCTTCCCCAAACCTTTCGCCTGCTTACCTCCATTTTTGTTTCTAAAATTCGTTTTTGTGCACTTTACCACTGCTAACCAGTGCTAAAGGGCCTGTGCTCACTTCCCTAAACATGGTTTGGTTGGCTTGCATCGAGATGCAAATTAATTTACTTTCAAGTCCCTTGTAGTGTGGTATATCATATGCCCAAGGCCTGTAAACTAAATGCTTCTAGTCAGCCTGCAGCACCTATTATGATACATACCTAAGTAGTACCCTAAAATGTATTCCAGGCCTGCCATTGAAGCCTGAATGCCATGTAAACTGCCAACGTGACGTGGCAATATCACCCTCTTATCAACCCTAAAGCTCACATTGTATTGCATATATGTTATCCCTCATGCAGGACCTAGGTAGCCCATAGGGCAAGGTGCATTGTAATTAAAAGATTGTACATGCACGTTTAACCTTCACATGTTCCTGTAGTGAAAAACTCCTACATTCGTTTTTCACTACTGTGAGGCCCACCAGTTCCTCAAGATAACATTGCCCTGCCTTATTATATGTAATAAGTACTATGTTTTTATTGGGATCAGGTAGACAGTTCATATTTGGTATCTATGAAATTGTAATGAAAAATCCTCTTTAATGGTAGGGTGGATTTTTTAATTACAATTTTAAAAATGCCTCTTTTAGAAAATTGGCAATTTCCTGCCCTTAGCCCTTTTGTTCTTGCAGCCTGTCTTCGGTCACATGACTGGGTGTAATTCACAGACAGTCACATATTTGAGGTATTAGGTGTGCTTGAATGGGCCATCTGCAGACAGGTAGGGGGGCGGAGCTGAGCACAGTCTCACTTCAATTGAATAGTCTCCAGTCTGCCTTCACTCAAAGGACTTATCACCTCCTCCTTTTCCCTGCAGCAGACTGGAGTCAGGGCAGGGGATTCAGGAAATTCAATGCCCATCAAAGAGAATTTCAAGTAGCGTCTTCTACCAACAAGGGTAATAGGAATAAAATAGGACCTTCAGACCCACTCTTCACTTCAGTTTCTGGACTTGTGAGAAGACTCTCAGAGGGCTGCTTGATGCTGTGATCTGCTGTGTACTCTGCAGAACTGCTTTGCTGTACCTGTAAGGACTCATCTGCTGCCTGGATCCTGCCTTGTACCCTCAGTGGCCAGCCCTGCTTTCTGAGCCATGCATCTTCACCTGTACCCTGGACTACCATAGTGACTACAAGGGATAGTTTGCTGGCCTCTTGTTCAGAGCCATCGGGACACAAAAGGCAACTACTATCTTGAACCCACACCTGGACCCAGCGGGAGTGAGTCCTAGTACCCCAAGTTGTATCCTGCCTGTCCTGGACCCTTGGATGTGGTGATAATGGTGCCCAGATGTCCAAAACCCAAAACTGAGGAATTGCTTGCCAAAAACTGCTCCCAAAACCGAAGGGAGACTGGGAGCAACCTGCTTGTCTATCCATCCAAGGTGCATTGCGCTCGGCGTGAATTCATTCTTCTCCACAGCAGCAAATCCTGTTCAGTTGTCCTTCAACAAGGGTATCTGAGCTACTGGAACTGTCTTTGGCTCTAGACTTCTTCCTCATCCAACTGGAGATATTTGACTTCCAAAATAAGACTAAGGGTCTGATATCGATCTTAGTTACACCATCACACATGTGTTGGATTATTCATCCACCAAATTACAATTCCAAGATATCCTATGGAACTTTTGATACTGCGGATGGGATATCCATCATGTGATGGAGTACCCCATCCGCCAAGATCCTAATCAGGCCCTAAGTGTGAACCTAGAATTCTTCACTGCGGCTTGGACCCAAGATTCCCTGGCAATGATGCTCCGTTCTCTGGCACCGCCTGCAGCAATGCCCCACGAAACTTTGCCTTTGCAGAAAAACTTTCCCAAAATCCCATCCAAGTCCGAAGGTAAGCACTGACAGGGCTCAATCCACTTCTTGTGTATAAATCACACTCCATTTGGGTTGGTCATACTTTTCGACTTTGACCTGGTCTTGCGTGACTAGTTGTCCAAGGTAGGCACTTTGATCTTTTTGTGCTAATCTTTACTATAAACTATAACAAATCATAGCTCTGGTTTTACTGATTAGATGTTTGTTGTTTTGGTGACAAATAATTTATTAAAATGTACTCTGTTTTTCTAAATTGGAGTGGGAGTTTTTTGTTGTTGTGTTTTCACTTTATTACTATATTACTTTATGTGTGCTGCATACATGTATAAATACTTTACCTATTGCCTCTAAGCTAGCCTATCTGCCTTTCGTACCACACCACCCAATAGTTAAGCACAGGTTAAATTGGTGACTTTTTGTGGTTCACCGTGCAAGGGATTGTGGGTGTTGCTTGACCAGAACTCACACCGCAGTGAACCAAAGAGAAGACCCTCAAGCCGTTATCCTTATTGACTCAGATGGATCTCCTGAAACTTGCATGGTTAAGCCATAGCGGCTGACTCTGGGGCACAGGGATCACTTAAAAAGTATGGATTATTATATTCTTTGATCATGGAGTTCTAGAAATTCTCTAGAACCATTTGTTTAAACGGGAGAAATGAACTGGGAATTTACCAGGAATATCTTGCATTATATAACAACCTAGTAATTTTCTCACCTTTACAGAAAGAATCAAGCGTCTCTCGGCCAGCTCAGGAATTCCCACCAGGTGAAGACTGACTGCACTGACTAGACCTGTTTTGAAGGTATTCTTGTTTTGCTTTGAGTGCAGCAAGACCTTCCTTCGGTTATTCTACTTGTGTGTTTCAGGTTGTGAGTCTTCCACATCTAACACTCACTGGTCAGCTCCATCAAACTCAAACTTTATCTTTTCTATTCAGGAATGCTGCCATTACCTCTTGAGAAGCTTTCCTAGCTCAAATCTCTGTGAGGATGTGACTAAGAAGTCTGAATCCTAAATATGGATTATTCTGCGATGTAAAGGTGGAAGTTCTGAAGAGCTAAGCATTGCCAGAGCAGGCACAAGAGGGGAAGATTTGAAAAGGTACTAGTGATTAGTCTGATTTCCAGTCTAACAGGGAACATTAAAGAAGAGGCAGAGGGTTTGGAACCAGCTGAACTCCACCAGATATAACCGCTGTTGGGAAGTTGGCCACTCATTTTCTTCATCTTTTGAGTTAGTTTTGGGCAAGCCTGTGTTAGCTACTGATGTCCTGGAAGTGATTGCAATCTCTACAAGGTACCATATAGTTGGCAGCAAACGAGTGACAATAACCCTGAATTAGTGTTTGGGCGGCCAGGGAAGGCAGAGAACATGTGGTGAGGTAGGGCTTGTATTCCATGGTTGAAACAGCTGTGTTATTGACCAGCTGTCTGAGTGTACTTGATATTTTCTTCAACCCTTTCCAGAAGCTCTCTGACATTGGTATCGTATGTAGACCTTAGCAAACAGTTTTCCACTCTAACCTATTTTGGTCAGGCTGCTAATGGCAAGCTATGCCAATGATAAACAAACAACTCTTGTCCTCCTGGAACTGTGGAATTGTGTGGCCACATATTTCTTTGTTTCTCTTAGACTGTCTCTGCCCCTCATGTAATTCAAATAAACAATTTGTTTTTTTTATATGTGAATATTCAGAGTTCACCACATAATAGCGAACTTCGCGTGTGCCCCCACTATCAATAAAGTTTTGCAAAACTATATTATTCTCTATATATTCAAACAAGGACAGCATACGCTGCTCTAATGATCGTGAATGTTCCAAAATGATTGTATTTATGTAAACCGACCATATATCCATTTCACACCTCGTGTTTCTCATGACATATTTTGTCTAAATGTCGTGCAATCATACAGGATGATGATACTTCCTGTCCTGGGCCATTCAGTGCTGATAATGCTCTCACAGCCATTATCTAAAATATCAAAAACGAAATCCACTCGTTGAATGGTTGCTCAATGTTGACCGAGCAGAGGCTTAGGCCATCCCCCAATTTTGCCCTAGAGGGCAGCAAATCAGTATCATAATCACATTCATGACCAAATATCTATACTGTCCCAGTCGGCTTACCCTTAGATTATGCTGTCCAAATATTGGTATTTGTTATAATCTCGTCCAAAACTAAGTTCATAAAGCGGTCTCCATTTCAATATTTTGCTCTTTTGCCTTCCATTTGCCATCATATTTTGAAGATCTGCAAGACACAAGCAATTTGGTTAACAGTGAAGTAAAACAATTGTTTCCCAACTACAACAAAAGTGAATAAACAAAAATTTAAATTGTATATTAAAAAAAGATATTATAATGTTAAATACATATAACAAATAACTACAAATATATTAAATAAAATAAAAATAATTCTAAAACAAAAAAATGTTTTTAATTAAATTATTTAGAAACAAAAACAATTATTACATAAATTTACTTTTTTTTATTTCCTACCCTATAACACCACACAATTCACAACCCACATTTAAATTTTTTTAAAAATGTACTTCCTCAACTAACATAATTAATTACCAATTACAGAAATATTAATTAAAAAACAAATTACAACTCATTAAATGTATTTAACTTCACACACTTTACCCCTATAATCCCCACAATTCACAGCTTGAATTAAACTGTAAAAAATTAAGAAAACTAATAATATTAAACAACTAATTATAAAGTAAGCAAAATAAATTACTTCCCGCTCTTTACTCCATAGACCCCACAACCCACACCTAAAAAAAATAACACAATTATCATAATTAATTATCAAGTGATTAGTTAATATAAATTAATAACTAATTATTTATTAATTACAAATAAATTACATCCCATAATTAACGCTATAAAATCGAAATAAAAAAATAAAAAAATCATTAATTTATTGCAATTAAATTACTTGCCACCCTATTTCCCTATAAACCCACAACCTTCTATGGAACTAAAAAATGCAAAATGTAATCTAAATAAAATTCATAACTACTACAAAACGTAACACATATATTAAAAAACATAAACAATACTTATACAAAAAACACTCATCACATACATTTAAAATATAAACTAACATACATAACACTTATTAGAAAATCAATATGTTAAACATCTATATTTTTGCAACCAATATTAATTACTTCTATATTTAAAAAATGATATTTTTTACCCTAAATTCAATATTCTTGACCACAATATTCTTGCTGTCGATATTTCAGAATTACGATATTTCCAACTCGATATTTGTGTAAGTCGACATTTCCAACTTGATATTCTGTCTCACCACCAAATTTATGACAATATGGGTGTTATTAGCGTATATCAGTTCCGAGAGGTCAAAAGATGGAATCACGGCAGTTGATGCAGCTACATATATGTTGAATGGAGTGGACTCAGATTACTGCTGTGTGACCCTTGGCAGATGGTGCTTTGAAGGGAGAGCAAAAGCGAGGAAGGAGAACGGCTAGGGGGCATTCAGACAAAAAAGGATCAGAGACAGGATAGGGCAAGGCCATGAAGGCCCAATGTATAAGAATAGACTATGCAACCATAATGAAAGCTGCTAATGAAGTTAGGAATTATAAAAGGGCCATAACGCGTTGGTGCAATACTAATCTTAGTAAACTACTAATGGCCAGCAGAGCAGATTTGATACAGTGAAGTGGATGGAAATCAACAATACAGGGTCCAACAATGTTTACTCTGAGAAAATTGACAGGCTAAAAACATACATGTTTTTAAAAGAATCATAGATAAAAAGAAGAGCGATGTGGCAGCAATTTCTACAAATCTTATAATCATCCAAGGGTTACTTAGGAGTGGGAACACGCAGTCTTGATACCAAGCGGTGGACACTAAGGCGGATGCAAAAAACAAGATTTTTAAAGGTCAGTGACAGCTGAAGAAAAGGAGGGAGTTCGAGCACAGGAAAAGATATGTGTTGGGCAGCGTTTTATTGGGGATCCTGATTCGATGCTGGCCACAAGGGATTCTGTTCTGTCCAGAGTGAGACTGATAGTTTCAGAGCACGTTGGGAGAAAAGAGATTTAATAATTGTAAAAATGTATGCTGCTGTATTATGCGTAGGGTGCACTTTCCCTGATTGTGCCAGGGTGGACATTTCAAAAGGTGCAAGGGGTGCAAACAGGAAGAGTGTGTGTTATTGCACTGAAGGTGCTGCCCTCAGGGCAGCCCTGAACATGTGCCGCCCTCAGGGCAGAGCATCCAAATGAAACATGGAGCAGCTGTTTAAAAGCACGCAGTCCGCAACCTGCCAGCACTTTCAAGCGGGGAGAGAGATCTCCTTGCAGATGGTAACAGTGTTTGACTGCACCTTCCTACAATAGCATGTCTGGGGGTTCCAGAGGACCCCATTTACCCCTCCAGAGGGCTGTCATCGGGGACGCAATGAGAGTGCTCCACCTTATACTGGCACACTTTCAGTGCACCGCCTGACAGCTTCTTTGTCCTTGCATCTGCATCTATAATATGATGCGGGTCAGAGGCAAATAGGGTTCCTCATTTGCATGGGGCCATGCCCCATCCAAATGAGAGAATGCCCTCTCGACATAGTGCTGGCACTACATGTCCACCAGCACTATCAGCATTACAGATGGTTCCCCACAAGCGTTTATGGACCCTTCTGTAATTCCAAATTCCACTGGAGGTGCACTAAGAAGGCGCGTATGCACGTTGCGCCCCAGGGAACTCTGTGTAATATGCCCCCTGGTGTAAAATTATAGGCATTTGTATGCGTGAAGTATATAACCCAGAGTGAGGTAAACAAATCTGAGCCTTGTGGGTTTTTAAAAAAGTTCTATGATACCATATAGACTCCAGACCATAGTAAGAGTACCAACAATTCTGAGGTATTTTACTATAATTTACTTTTAACAGTCGTCAGTATACCAGGCAACAGAGAGACAGGCGCAGCACAAATGAATTGGTTTAAACAGGTTAAGAGACTCAAGAGAGTAGGTAACCAACCAGCTGAAAATGAAGATACCATTGCGAAGAGACTGTTCCATACTAAAGGGGAAAAGGACAAGTAAGAAGTGAATGCTTGCCTGGTTATTTTTTTTACCAAGATCTACTAAAACAAATCAAGTGGGTCATTGGTCTGGATTGCTTGAGGTAATACCTAAAAAGGAGAACTGCAAATTCTCTTCGGGAGCGGGGCTGAAGGAGGCAACATTAAATCAACTTGTGCTCCTATTCATAATTCTAATTACTCCTACTTATGCTACTTACTCTTAATGTATTTACTCCTGCTTTTACTCTACTCTTACTTGCACTTACGTCTAATTACTACTTCTATGTATGTCTACTCTTACAATTACTTATTCCTTCTTGCTCTCCTATTTACCCTTATTCTTCCTTGATTTTTGTCTATATACATGTACATACTCATACTTTCTCCTACTTACTTCTATTTACCCCTATCTTGCTTCTGCCTGCTTCCACTTCTACTTACACATTATCTTACTCCTATATACACCTACTCTTCCTTCTACTTATTTATTCCCTCTCCTGCTTCTGCTTACTCCTATTAACTTCTACTCCTAGTCACTCTTATTAACATTCAACTACCTGTTACCATGCATCTTTCATCCACTCTTGCCTAAACACATATAGAGTCACCAATAGCCAAGCACTCATCCATGAACCAGCAAACAGGCAGTAATCCAACCCCCTCATTTGCTTCCATTGAACTATGTACTGCATCAATCGCATGTCCAAGGCTTGTGGCAGAGTATTGAATAACTTCACTTATCTTGCCAGGCGACTGGGGATGTCTTTCAACAAGGACCCACTCCACGTTTCCAAGTATAGGGGTATATTTTCCTCCTTGGCTTCCCCACTTGCTCACAGGAAGGGACTGGTTCTATTCTGTTCTGCCTTTCTCAACAACAGGATGAGTTTTTTTTAATTCATTTTTTCTCAATGTTTGTGAACATCAAGAAAAATTAATTAAAATAAAATTGCATAGGGGTTTCCTACATTTCACTGCCTTGCCCAAGCAGATTGAGATGCAACGCCTTAAGCAGATCCACCTTGTCCAAGGCTGGGTGAGGGGTATAATACTGAAAAACAAAACCCACATTTTCTAAAGGAAGTTTGTTTTGTAAATATTCCATCCTCTTGCCGAAGGGTAGAGGTAGAATGCACAGCAGCAAACCATTCCTTTACTCAAGAGTGGGGTATTGTATAAAAAAAGCCTCTTTTCAATCTCACCTTCCCCAAGGATGAGTAAGACAGACATATATTTGTAATGGCAAGCAGGCTTTTCTTTAGGAGTTTGAATGGGAAACACAGCATATGTTCCTCCTCTGATACAATATCACAGCATGAACAAGTTTGCATGAAACAAGGCATGCCAAAATGTAGCCAGATGTCCTAAGGGAGTTCTAAATTTTCAGCATATATGAAACATATTAGCAATCAAAAGGCACCTATATATCAGAAACTGGTTACTACTGCAGACTTGCGGTCAACCGTGCCTTGGTTCATGCAGCCCTGTCAACAAATGGATTTACACCAAATCACAAAAAGCACACTTTCTTGGTAAATATCTACTTCTCCGCCACATTTCTTGTAATTATGTCCGTTCATCCATTTGGGTTGTAACACTGTTGCAAAATCCCCATGGAAATTGAGTGAGAAAACTGTGTTTTGGGACCCCCCTCCCCTTTTTCTTGGCCACAGCTTGACAGATCATCCTGAACCTTGCAAGAAAGGATCTGAGGCAGATGAATTTGTTTTGGAAAGTTTTGTAATGATTCGTCAAACAGCACCGGAGTTTTTAACAAATATATTAACTTGGTTCACAGAATGTTATTGTTAGATAGATACAAATGATTGTTAGAATTAACCCCTGCAATTTGCTTAACACAAAATACATAAGGAGAGTAATGACCCGCAATTTTATAGAGATGCAGACCAATCTCCATAATAAGTGTGGATGCGAAGAGGCTATTAAAATGTTTGATGAGTACGCTGAAGTTGAAATCAAATGGTGATCTGAAGAGAGAAGATGAACTTCATTAAGGGCAGATTCAGCCATGATAACACCAGGTTGAATATTGTAAGGAAGAGAGAAAGGGAAGAGTACAAGAAGTCCTTGATAACAATAGATGCAGAAAAAGTATACAACAAGAAACATTGGAACAGCTTGACCTGATTTGCGCAGCGGTTTTATAATAACATGTCCCTTGAAAAGGGGCCACAGGTAGTAGTCAATCTTCTACAATCAGGGTATCTCAGTATGCAGACGGGCTAAACGGCGCTGTCCTATTTCTCCATTTTTATTTAATAGCACTGCTAAGTGTCTTGTTATCATCCCAAAATTGTGTTGTATGTATATTGAAATTGTTCATGGAGGTGACCATGTTAAAAATCTACCATGTGCTGATGATATGGTCCTGTTAATATCAGGGTACAGTATATTCTCACAAGCAATTATAGATATGTTTGGAAAATTCTCAGGTTATATAATTAATTGTGGAGCATCATATAGGATAGTGATTTCTAATGATTCTACAAGTTTGACTGAGGCTCCTTGACACCTTTCTGATGCGTTAATGACCGTATAATTTCAGTGGGTTATTAATAACATAGCGGACAGAGGGAATCTTAAAACATTTATGGTAAGTAATGAAAAAAGAAGTAGATAGCAGGAATTTGAAATGTTTGGCAATATGGACTTAACTGTATTTAAACAAATTGATGCAGTTACCTAAAATACCACAGATATGTAAAAAGTTATAAGACTGTGAGAACGTTAAGAACATGTGCTCTGAATTGCTGTGGATTTGAAAGAAACCTCATATTTCTATGCCAAGCGAGAAAATTCTATTTGTGTATTTTAGCTGGAAAACACTTGCTAATGAAAATTATGGTGGAGTTCTTTTTCCTGGACAAATTGTTGACCATAGATGTTTGCCATGGAAAAATATTGATTAGTAGAGTTTTACTGTGAAGGGAGGCGTTCCTCCACATTTGAAAAAATCCAGTGGTCCAGAAAAACCTCTTAAGTATAAAATGGGAAACATTGGCTAAGGTACGTGTGACTAAGATAGGTCGCCTTTTGGAGGGCAATGGGATACGATTTTATTTAAGATCATGTCACCCCTGATTTGACTGAATGGGAAATGTATGAGCATCTTAGTGTCTGTTAAAGGTTTTCAAGGAATGTTTATTAATATTATGGGTGCATCTGTGTGGCAACACAGTTGGGTTAGTTTTAAGGTGCTCTTTAAAGACTAGATACAGCCTTACAACTATTTCAGTCTATGGGGCCGATTCCCTTGCGGTCCTAATGGCTTGCGTCGGGCTCAGAGAGCCCGGCTGCCATTCAGAAATCCTCCATCAATCCTTCGGGCGGCTCTTTCGGGTTGAGGGATTCCAATGGATTATTCCAACACCCTTTCTGTTCTAGCCTTCCTGACACAGACAGGTTGTCGGAATCCCACTTTGGGGGCCCCCAGCAGGGCCTGCATGAGTGCAAGTCCTTCTAATGGCAGCCTAGGGGGCACCTATGGTGCTCCCCTTTTGATCCCTGGACGCTGTGGCAGGCACCTTCAGGTGCCTGTTACGTGGTGCAGGGATGAACTGGACCTCTGCTCTTTGCAATGAGAGCATGCATTCTGTTTGGAATGCATGCTCCAATTGTAAAGAATAGGAAGCATCCTACTTGTGGGGCTGGAACCAATGACAGGAGGTTGTTCCGTTCCAGTTCCCAACCGATGTCGGACGGACTTGATTATTTTATGAGGTATGTGTGGAAATTTTGGAACATCAGTGGCTGACAGCTCTTCCTTCCCTTTCAGAATGTGCAGATATTTTAGAGAGGCTACGCCTAAGAGAAATCATATTACAGATTGCACTGCACATCAATGAAAATGAGAAAACTATAGCTGTTTGACTTGCTGGAAATGTAATTCAAGAGAATGAAATGGTCGATGTTAATGGAGTGCTCCAGAACGCTGAGATTTTGGATTCTAATAAGGAAATAAATTATCTTGAATTCTCTGCATGAGCTGCTCTTTATGAAAGCACATTTTTAATGGCATCTCTAGGATATCAGAGCCAATTTATAGATTTAAAAGATGTGATGTGGATAAAAAGTTATTTTTTTCAGAAAGGAACTTTTTAAACTAAGATTGTAATCTACTTTGTGATCAAATTTGTTGTGTTATACATGAAAAATGTAATAAAGAAAATATTTTTGAAACCTCTTCTAAATCTTCATTTGAAGGATTCTTATTCATGATGATAAACAAACCAAACACCAACGATATTCGTCAGTTATTCTTGTCAAGGCAGCCATTAGTCACCCTAATGCACTGTGCTGCCGATGTCATCACAACTGATATAGTCAATTCCATTTTAGCTAGGTTTGAGTCCAGTATACAGACATGCATAAGTGATGTCATCAGTGACATCAAATATCAACTCACATTTGACATTGTTTAAACCATCTTAATAGCTTTGCAATTTTAGTTTGAATATGTGTTTTCTTTAATTGATGCTGTATTGTTATGTGATGTTATTTATTGCTATCACACCTTTAGTTAGGCCATGCACCCAGTCCCTGTATGGATATTACTTACTATGTAAAACCTTCACCAAGGGCCTACACCAAGTCCCAGTAAGAACATATTATTGCTGCTTTTTGAGCAATCTTTCTTTTCTCATTCTCTCTGGTATCTGATAATGCTATTCCAAAGGAATGATCAGCACAAACATTTCTTCATTTATAGGAATGTGATGTATATCTTATTATGACAAGGAATGCGCTAACTCCATTCACGTATTCTCTGTTTAAAAAAAAATCCTTCATTCAAATCTTCTCATGTAGACAAAATGTTTCGTCTTTTAACAGGACACTTCTACAGGGCTTAATGTGTGGGTTAAATGTATAACGGTCTCATAATCCTGTTCCTTTGTCTATAGCCAGACCTTGTCTCAATAGGAAGTTTTATCGTCTCTCAAGATGGATATACATATGCTGCTGTCTCCATGCATTCGCTATCCCACAATTCTCTTATCCTTGTATGGGTGTTTTAATTATCTAATTAAAATCAATTCTTCAGGACACATATTCAAAGCATAGGTTGGCATCGTAATCGTAATCAGAGTGAGCAACAGCTTGCGTGTATGTGCATACTCACAAGCTGTCGCTCACTGTAATTATGATTACGATGCCAACATGAGACCTCTATTAAGTAAACCCACAAATTAAGCCCTGAAGAAGTCTCTTGTTAAGAGTCTAACTGCTTAGGCTACATGAGAAATCTGATTTTAAGTAGATTTGAATAAAGGAATTATTTTTAAAACAAAAAATACATGAATGGAGTCGGTGCATCCTGTGTCATAACAAGATGTACATCACATGTCTATAAATTAAGACATGTGTGTGCTGATTTGCATCCTGTGTCATAATAAGATGTACATCACATGTCTATAAATTAAGACATGTGTGTGCTGATCATTCTTCTGGAATATACTTCAGACCTTTATGTCAAGGATTGACAGCACCAGATAGGCCGCTCTGTAGGACAAGCTGCAGGAACCCCCATGTTTGTCTAACTAAACTTCCTCCCAAAATGGCAACAGTTATTTTTCTTCCCATCAATCATTGATCCCTAGTTCAATTCATTATCAGTTGTCAGCCCCAGTTAATGATGTGAACTGAAAAAATTCTATTTGCCTTCACCAAACGTCCACTGACTCTTAAAAGTGCCATGGCCAAAACCGAGATTCATTTTGTCTTGATTGACCTTAAGACTATTTAGGCCTGATTTAGAGTTTGGTGGAGAGGGTACTCCTTCACAAATGTGATGGAATATCTTGTCCACCAAATTTATAGTCCGCTTGCCCTAATATAAGTTGGGTGGACCATAAGCTTTCTGACAGTGGTGCCCAGTTGGTTTTGTCAAGGGAAAGCTTACTCCGATAGTCTGACACAGGGCTTTCTGTAAAAGTAAGGGCACCACCCACCCTATTTAGGGCTGACGGTTTGATGTCCTTTTTTGTGTCAATCACTGGTGTGAAAAATGGAGGTAAAAAAACAGGAAAAGTAAAATAAATACCCCCAAACATCGGGAAAACACTCCCTCGGAAAAGGGCTCTTTAGTTATTTGTTAAAAAACAAGAAGTTTTATGGCCAGCCTTCAAGCCCGATGTGAGTCATCCACAAATCTTTTGGTACCTTCAGAGGAAAAGCCATAATAGCAGTTTCTTTGAAGGTACAGAGATCACAGTTGGGCTGGTAGTGACCTCTGCATATGGCAGTACTTGGCCTATGAAGGCAGTGGACAAAATGTCCTCCATCTTCTTGATAGACATTGCAAATACTGCCAAACACAAAATCATGCCCCAAGTCTCTGAATAAACATCAAAGTGGACAAAGCTGCATTGTAGGCTCACTGGGGTCCTATCCAATTGCACCATGTTATCAGCATGGAACATTTCCAAGTTTTGGTGGCACCTATGGCAAACCTTGTCAATGGTTAAGTCACTTATATATGTGTATCAAAGAGATGTAAAGGAGCACACAGCCCTGTCTGACATCAGCATGGCAGTTTATTAGTTTATGTAAATTTTAGCTGATGCCAAAATTCAACAAGACCATGTGTCTTTGTACATTTCACTGATAATGTAGGCCAACCATCTTGGTGCATCCCAATTAAAAAACATTTCCACAGAATAGCATTTATATTGTTGAAAGTTGTGGAAATGTCCACAAAAGCACAGTACATAGCATTGCCTCTTTACTGTATGGCACAATCACCCAATAACGGTTGGGCCACCGCATTGCACATTATAGAGCTGCGGATGCTATAATCAGTTTCAACCTTGGGCACTAAACTACATTTCTTGAGCCACTCCTCAAATGTAGTCATCAGGACTTTAAAATATTTTCATGCAAGGACTAAGCATGAATAACAGGGATAATCTGATGGCACATTCACTTCTTTTCTTATGGATGTATACTGATATGTCTCTTTTTTATGTCAGGGTCTTGACTTGTTTCTAGGACGTTCTGAGCAAGATGGACAGAACACTAGCCTAATAGATGACTTGTCTTTTAAGGTTGTTGCAGAAAGACCCATCTGAACTGAGAGCAATAAACATTTTCACCACCAATATTACAGCATTGATATTGTCAGAAGCGGCGCCTTTCGAAGGAGGTTTATAGTGGGTTATTTGCACAATAGGCCCTTTGTATTGAGAAGGAAGTAAGACTCAGTATTTGTGATCCAAGCTTATTTGGAGATGCCTCCATAAGGAGAGTCACTTGATTTGACCCATCACTTTAGACCGCTACTTTCCAAAATAATCAAACCTTCCTTTTCTGACAATGTTTAGCGCTTCGCAGCAATATGTTTTACATAATTCGGGTTTCTTTATTTGATCAAAAAAATTGATATCTCTGTATTTCTTTTTAAATCAAGATTATATATGAAACATTAAACTTCCTTGCATATTTCCTACTCTGGCAAATAAGGTGAAGGAGTTTCCCATGGCCAACCCTCACTTCTTCATCGTTCATAAGGAGTTCCAATGTGCCACTTTTGAAAACTGAATCTGTTATTATCTACCATTACAAGTTACAAGTGAGTTATGATTTTGCTAAATTCATCAGCAGCTTTCACCAACGTTAGCCACACTTCTACCAAGGTTGTCACATGTGCATTTGTATATGCAATAGTTTCTACCCTTCACTGGGTTAACCCTTTTCCTGAAATAGGTGGCATGCAGGTCACCTGGGAAAGTTCACCGGTACAGTTAGATTGGTACCATTGGAAGCCCTTCAACAGTCTGCTCATTTCACCTCAATGTAAAACATACGTATGACCTTATAAGGTCATCTGCTGCACAAAGAAGGATTTATTTCTTCATGTATGTGTACAGCACTAAGATTCTGTTGGTCATTTGAGAGTAAGGGTATGCATGTGCAGAATCCATTTGGTAGTTCAGTGAACATGAATTGCTTAAAGATAAATCTAACTCAACCTGAAATCCTCTGACTCAAAATACTCCAACAGCTTCAAGCAGTGACATCTGGCCCATTTCTATAGGTGCATGCCTATGTCAGGCCATGCCACTGTGCTTGGTAATTTAGGAGTCATGGTTGATTCACATTTGATAGATTTGTGTTATGGTTTATTCTATTGTTGGTTCCTATTCGGAACCCTTTGTAGAATGCCACCACAGACCTTCCAGGGGAGCATTCTGTTGTTGGCAGTTGTGCCTTCGCAGGACAAGCGGCTTGGGCATGTGCTGTCCTTTTCAATAAAGACCCATCTTTTATCCACAAAGACACCTATTTAGCATTGTTCTCCACAACACATTTTGGTGACGAGTGGCACGAATTCCAGTGTCCTAGGACAGCACTAGTTTGACAGTATGATTTTACTTTATTATCTGCTGGTGGTGGACAGGTAAGTTAACAGTGCTGTGCGGAACTGACTTTATTGGTGGGTGCCTGGTGGAGTGGTCATCTCAGATGTTTTGACTAAAACTGATTGTGCCTCCATCACGGCAAAAATATTGGGAAGCAGATTTAGCATGAGCGTGCACTAAGGAGACTGTCCATTGGGAGTTCCAGGCCCGCATATGCGTTCCACGTGGCCATCGGTGTGAGCCAGGCCCTGCGCTCCCACATTACTTGTGCGATCTTTGCAACGGTTGCCACACTCTGTACGGTCACCACTTCCATCACGCTCACCAAGCTCTTACCCATAGAGCTGTTCTGTGCGTGCACTCTACAACTTGTGCACTGTACAATTTATGCATCTACGCGGTTACGCCTACATCTGCACGCAAGTGTCAAGGCCAAATTTCCTTCAAAAGCCGGTTCCGCTTGTTTGACGGGCTAATTTTGGGACACCACTTTCATTACAACTTCCTGTTTTTGGCAACTGTCATGCTTTTCTACTTCTATATAGTGGTCTGTCTTCAACGATAGGCATGCCTTACTACTTTCACATTCAGCAGCCATCTTATATGATAGTATTTCATTCACTAGATTTTCTGTTTTTGTCGATAGGCACTCCTTCCAACTTTCATTGAGAGTCATTCTTGAAGACAGGCACGCCTCGGTTCTCTGTAGTATTGAGGATGCAGTGCTCAACTTCTAAGGTATTTCTGCTTCACAATTCATTTCAGCGATGGGTAGTCTCTGTCGCCTGTAATTTTATTTGTATTGCCAAGAACTCATTTACCATTTTCAGAAACAGACACAACAGTTTCTGGGCTACTGTTGTGGAAAAGGGTATCATATCTTGGGGTGGAGAGATCAAGGGACGCTTGGCATGATGCTGAGACCTGGTACTGAGTGTCCTATATCACTAGTGAAACCTATTGTGCAACCCCCAAATGACAACAAAGCTGTTTGGGAATCAGAAATGTCATTTTGAAGATTGTCTTCGATTGGTGAAGGGTATTAAGCATGATATCGTCTTAAAAAAGGATGCAGTCTAAGTTGTGCACAAAATGAGGAGTGTTCCATTGACTGTTAGGAACCAATTAAAAGATCATTTAGATAAATTGCGTGCAGCAAATGTCATTGAGCCTGTTGACTCATTGGAGTGGGTTGCCCCCATTGTGGTAGCCAAAATGAAAAATGGTGAGATGAGACTCTGTGTGGACCTCAGGTCTCGTAATAAAAACATTCTGCCGGACTATGTTACCCTCCCCAAAATTCAAGAGATGTTGGCACAGTTCGGAGGCGCTAAACTAAATTCCGCAACTGACCTGAGGGCAGCGTGCCACCAAATAGATTTGTGTGCTCATTCTAGTTCTTTAACCACTTTTAACACCTCTTTTGCTATGTACCAGTTTCTACGCTTGCCTTTTGGCCTCCCATCGGCCATATCAGTCTATCAGAAATTAATTTTCAAATGTGTGGCAACAATAAACAGGTTTTGGCGTACCAAGATGATATCCTAATACTCACAAACAATTAAGAAGATCACTTGAAAGTTCTAGATCAGTGTTTCCCAAACTGTGGTCCGGGGACCCCCAGGGGTCCCTGACACTTTCCCAGGGGGTCCGCAGGCAGCAGTTTAAAAAGCACTGCACTTGTATAATTAGCAGTTTTCCAGCAACAATAAAAGTGCCAAGATCACACCAGTGATTAATGTACCTGCTGGAGAGAGATGAGAGTTTTGTCCTGTGGCAGCTTTGAGTTACCTAATGTAGCACAGAGGGTTAATATGCCTATTGCAAAGAACGTGTACTGTGCATTTTAAATAATAGTATTTTATGTGCATAGGCGAGTGGGTTACTGCTTTTGTCACAAAGATTATTTTGTTACTGTGCAGTACATAAGTGACAACCGTAATCTAGCACAGTGACCTATAAACTGTCATCAAAGAGCTGCTTGCAAACTGCATGGTACAAGTTAGTAACTTATGTTTTTTCCCTGTCTTTCATTATCCCGATGCTGCTAAAAAGGTTTATTAGGGTGGAAATAATTTTTTATTGTTAAAGTCAATGCTAACCACTGTCTTATGTTCTGAATCCCGAGTTTTTTGTGCTTCTCCAGACCAAGCACTCTATAAAAATGCCTACCAGTATAAATGACATGTGAATCCTACACCTTTTAGTCCCCTTTGCCCTATGTAACATTTTCTATACACTGATTTACGCTGATGATTAATTGTCTCTATATGTGTGTGATGTAAAATGATAAACGTGTTGTAGACTGCACCATTGTTTCCTAAATTTCTTTGGGGGGAGAGCCTCCCAAAGCCCCCTTTGTAGTGGTCAGGCACACTCAATGCACTTGGTGTGCACCGTATGGGGACTGGTCTGAAAACATTTGCCAGGGCTGCTTTGGGTTTCCAGTCTGGCCCTGGCAGGAGTAGGAGCCTCGTACAGCGAAATAAAACCAACCATTTAAAAGTTAGTCACAGAGATGCAACACCAACCTTCCCATTAAAATTTTAGTTTGCAAATTCTCTCAATATAAAATACTAAGGGGGATATTTACAAAAGAAGTGGTGGAGCGTGTCGTTAGCCTCTGTGGCTTAACAACACGCACCGCCACTTCAGAAACGCAGGGCTGCACCATATTTACAAGAATATGGTGCAGCCCTACATTTTGACCTGTGCTGGTGCTACACTTAGCAGTGTAGCGCCAACGCAGGCACCCTTGCAACACAGTGCAAGGGTGTCTGTGTGCAGGGGAAGACTGTTTATGTAAAGGAAGGTCCCCCCTTCCTGCACATAAACAATCTTGAAATGGGGTTGTCACTTGTGTGTGTGCTGCTTACTGCAGCACACATGGAAGTTACAAAATGTCATTTTTTTAATGATTGTTCATGTGCAGGAAGGGTCACCTTCCTGAACATAAACAATCCAAGGCGTTTTGCTTTTTTCCATGTGTGCTGCACAAGGCAGCACACATGGAAAAAGCAAAAATGAGGAAAAATAAAGCATTCCTCCTCATTTCGCCAAGTTAAGACCTGGTTTTCCCCGGTGTTAATTTTGGCGCTGCCTCCTATTTACACTGCCCCTGTGAATAGGGGGCAGCATCAAAATCAATGGGTTTTGCGGTGGAATGCCCACTGCAAAACCCACTACCCACCCCTTTCACGCTAAGCATTGCGCGAAATGGGGCCCTATTTACAAGGCAGCATTAAGCCATATTAAGTGGCTTACCGTTGCCTTGTAAATAAGGCGAAGCCCCTATCGACACACGAACGTTACAAAAAGTGATGTTTCCATGGTGGTAGGGGTTTGTAAATATGCACCTAAAATCCTTAGTATTTCGAGTATTTGTTTTGTGTGCACACTTGTTTATTTTATTCGAATTACTGTTTTAACGTTTGAAATTTAAATCATACAAATTGCTTGGGGGTCCCCGAGTTCCAGTGGTGACTCAGTGGGGTCCTCAGGAGTCAAAAGTTTGGGAACCACTGTTCTAGATGATGTATTAGGCATGCTGGAAAGACAAGGACTAACAGTAAAGAAAGATAAATGTTGCTTCATAGCTCTGGAAGTGGAGTATTTAGGTCATATTTTGTCTGAAAATGGTATGAAACTCAAATCTGATTTGGTTGATGCAACTAAACAAAGCCGGGAACCTAAAGATAAGGACCAGTTAAGATCCTTATTAGGGCTGTCCGAATTTTATTCCAGGTTTATTAAAAGTTTTTCTTTACAAACAGAACCACTCAGGAAAATATTGCACAATGGGGCTGAATATGTTTGGTGAACTGATGAATGTGAAGCATTTGAAGGTTTGTAAAATTTGATTGTTGATGCTCCTGCCTTATCCCCATTCAGAGATGATGCAAAGTCTATTGTGACAGTAGATGCATGTGTTGTTGGTTTGAAGGCAGTTCTTTCCCAGATAATGGAGGGGTAAGAATGTAAAATAGCTTTTTCTTCCCGGCGTTTGTCAGTGGCTGAGCGCAATTATAGTACTTTCGAATGTGAGGCATTAGCTTGCATGTGGGCTACTAGACATTTTTCCACATATTTGTGGGGATGCAAATTCTCTCTCATTACAGATCACAAACCTTTGATATTCTTGCTGTCTGAAAAGAATTTGAGTAAGGTGATTCCCAGGTTGATGAGGCTACTAGCAAGAATGTACATATATAACTTTGATGTAAAACACATTCCAGGGTGAATTTTTTATCCAGGTGCCCGATTAAGAATAATGGCGAGGAGGCAGATATTGATGGGGTTGAATGTGTTGTGGTTACAAGCACAAGACAGTTGCCAGGTCAAGTTAAGACAGATCATTACAAAAGGTTGGCCTCATGAAAGGAATGTGAGTGATGATATCAGACATTTTTACAAAGTTAAAGGCTAGCTGTCCATAGAGAATGAGTTGGTGCTGCGTGGGAACATGCTCAGTCCCACAAGTATTCTTAGGAAGCAGTTAGCAGATCTAGCAAATCAAGGTCATGTTGGCAGGACTGTCATGAAAAAAAGAGTATGTGATTTTTACTGTGTGTAGACCAATGCACGGGCTGTAGCCAAGCTGATAAATCCTTGTGGGCTTATCAAACTCCTTTCTACTCAGTTGAGTTTCCCAAGCACCCCGCAAAAAGGCCTTACGATGGATCACCGCCATCGTAATCACCCCTTTAGCTCTAGGATAGGCTCACTGAATGCTCACTCAGTATTATGTTCCCACCCTTTTCTGCTCAGTTTCTCAATACAGATGAGCGGACCTTTGTGGTTTATGGTACAATTTACAAATCCATTTATAGACTAGAAATTTGAATATGTCAAATTTGAATTCGAAATCTGAACTAATAAGAAATCAGCATGTACCACTTGGATGACACCATTTTTAGAGCTAGGTATAACCACACAATGGGTCCAGCTTTTCATTAGCACTAGGCAATTTGGAGATGTTGTTCTCATCTTTTCATCATGCGAAGTGTGTCCAATTGGACACATGGGATGTATGCCCATCTCTCCAATCAGAAATATCCTAAACTCAGCTGTAAAATTGGTTCACTTTGTACATATATAAGACTACATTACCCACAGACTTCGAAACCTGGATTGGCTACGCATCGCCAGTCACCCATTCAGGGCATTGGGCATGCCAGATTACATAGACTAAGAAACTATGTTACAACTTCACTATCATGTTGTCTTCACAGTCCTTCAAATATTAGCTGGACTATTTCTCCCTGGTATAAACTGAGGGATTACCGCATTTGGGAATTCCAGATGCTGTAAAAAAGCAACTCTTGGAATTCTGGGTTGGCCCAAAAAATTGGGTCTCTCATAATGAGGGTCTAAAAGTGGAATGATACACGGACATCATCAAAACGTGCAAGGAACTTTGACAAGGAACTCTAACAAAGACTTTATTTTATAATAATCATGAATACAAGATAATAAAGTAAAATCCAAAGTAAGAAACATTCATTCACTCACATTCATGACAAGCAGAACATATTGGAGACAAAGACCTTAGTTAGAAGTAGCCATGAGTAATATTTGTCAAGCCAGTACACTGTTTGTTACCATCGATCCTATTTTCACTACATTAGTTTCCAGCATCACAAAGACAGCAATAGTAATAGGAATAAAAACTATCCAGGCATCTGAGTCATGTTCAATGTCTGTAGTTCCCACTCCATATCCTTCCCTAGCCTTACAACAATGAGGCTTGTAATGGACTAAGGTTGGGATTCGGGCTCACATTTTAGATTTCTGCTGGGGATGTGATGTCACTTCCAGTACCCCTGACATCAAGTGAATCATCGTCCAAGACAGCAATACAATTGACAAACCTAATTTGAGGATTCAGTCCTCGGTCAAAAAGAGGTCTGCCTATCTCATGTTTACCCATAATCTCCTATCTTTTTCAAATATATCAGTCCCATAATCAAACTCAAAGACTTAGGCCAACCTTTCAACCTATACCTCAAACGAATCCCTCTTTTCTATATTTTGCGCATACTCATCATCACGTCTTATGACGAGTTAAACAAACCATTGGAGTGTCCGAGTTGAGCATTGTGAAATACTGCAACTGGTTTATCACTGAATACTTTAATGCGCTTTTGCTCAGACATTTCAAAACCTCTTGTGAGAAAGTGTCTCTGTATATACTGTTTCCAAATAGGTACAGGGTGTACAGAGTCCCCAGTCCCCAGAGGTTTGGCAGAGGCTAAAGTTAGATATAACCTTACTCTCTAAAGTGGTTGCTTGGTCGAGCAGTAAGGCAGTATCAGAGGACAGTGTAAAGCATTTTTGCACACACTTAGCCAGCAAATGGTCTCACACACTCAATAACTGAACTCTAGGCCAACGGTTTATATATAAAAAATATATGCTTGTTTTATTTTAGAACCAACAATAGGTATTACAATATACTTTCTCAGAATGAGATGCTTTATGTAAATATTTTTGCAATATGCAATTAACTTTTGTAGAAAGTTGCAAGTGGTTGCAATAGGCAACACAATTTTAAGCACAATAATGCATTGAGTTCAATGGAAGTTTCAAGTTATTTGCCACAGATTACTTTTAGGATTACTTTTGGAATTCCAGGACTGGATCCTAGATTCAGTCCTGGGTCAGTACTTGGAATCAAGTGATAAAAGTCGAATTCATTACTGTGATGATTTTTAGACAATATTTTGCTATTTTAAAAATTGACACAGAAAATATTTCATAGAAAACAGTCAATGATTCCCTATGGCAGAAAATTCAAGTTGCAGGTATAATATGTTCTCGTTACTTTTGTAATCCAGTACTGGGTGCCTAGACTCAGTACTGGGACCTTTATCCAAAACAGGTAAGTAATTACGTTTTCAGAAATTATACGATTTTTAAAGAATATTTAAAGTTTGCAGAAATTGACAGAAGACATTTCACAAAAAAACAGTCAATGATTTCCTATGGGAGAAAATTGGGTTACTGGTAAGTACAGTTGTTAGTATTTTTCAGAGTCAGTGCTGGGCACCAAGATCCAGCACTGGGAGCTCACCTAAGAGCAGGTGAGTATTTTCGTTTTCGTTACTCGGCTGATTTTTGGTGAATATTTTAAGTTTTGAAAAGTCCACACTTAAAAGAAATTTCAGGAAAAGCCAGTCAATGTTACCCTATGGAGAAAATTGAGTTATCTGTTTAAAGGTAAGTACTCGACTGGCAGAGTTACGGTTCTGGGCATAGACTCAGGGGTCACCCAGGGTCAGGTAGGTACAGTTGGTTCACCCTCAGCGGCTCAAGGGCGGCCGGGTGCAGAGAGAGTTAGGCCCAATGTTATCCTATGAGAGGTAGGGGGGCCTTGGTTGGTGGCTGCTGACTAGCAGGCCACGCGGCTTTGGGAGCTGGGCTCCTGGTCACTTACTCAGGGCAAGTGGGGAAGTAGATAGGTGTAGAGGTTGCACTGCCAGGGCCACTCGGGTGGCTGGGTGCAGGGTGCTTTTGAGCCTTCGGGCGCTCAATTGATTTCAATGGGAAATCAACGGTTTAGAAAAAGACTGCAAAGTCGGGGACGAAGATTCTTCAGGTGCCTCCACCACTTCGAGAGGTAAGTTGGGTAGTTGGAGGATAGATAGGTACCCCGGGATTGGGCACAAGGGGCCGCGGGGTGCCGGGTGCAGGGGTGCCTTTTGGTATCGGGAAATCTTACCCTCTGTTGATCGCGGTTGGGGGGGCGCCTGTTTCTGAGGCTGCAGGCTTCTTCAGGAGTGTCGAGGGAGGTCCTTGGGTGTCGGACTCGGGGTCACAGTCGCCGTGGGGTCGTCCTTGTGGTCTTTGTTCACTCCGGCACAGGCCAGGCTTGGCGGGTGCAGAGTGTGAAGGGATCGCGGTTCCGGACTGCTGCCAAGGATTAGAAGTAGATTTTGAGTAGAGCCTCTACTCATGGGAGTCCCAGGGGTTGAGAGTCAAAAGGTAGCCAGGTCCTTTGGGGTTTGTGAGGTTGCTGGTCACAAGAGATGCCGGGTTGGAGCAGAAGCAGGTTCGAGGGTCGACAGGCCGGTAGGGCTGGGGCCAAAGCATTTGGTGTCGTCCTCTTCTTAGCAGCTGCAGGGCAGGTCTTCTTTCTTCTAGCTTTTCTTCTGATTTTGGAATCTGGAATCTGGGGAAGGAAGGTTCAGGGTGCCCCTAAATACTAGATTTAGGGGCGTTAGAGGTAGGTGAAGGGCAGGGACAGATGAGTCCCTGTCCTGGGGTGCGTACACCCCCTATCCTGCCTCTCTCCTGTGGGAGAGGGGCAGTAGCCTAGTCCTGATTGGGCAGGGTTTCCCATCTTCAAGATGTTGAGAGACCGGAGATGTGCTTCACCTCGCCTCCCCCACCTGAGGGGTGGGGTCGGCAGGCTGGCACATCCCCTGTCCTTATTTGGGGTTTCCGGCCAAGCTTCCCGTCAGAGTGGGGGGTTGCAGTGGCCTGAGGAAGCTGACAGAGGCGGCATGCCTTTGAAGCTTCCCCCTGTCCATCCTGGGGGAGGAGATTTAGCACCTCGCCCAGGATGTGCATTGTTGCAGACCCAGGAGAGCAGGGGTCCTCCTACCCAGGGGTCCAGCAACATCTCTGCTGTGTGGCAGCCTAGGCAGCCTTAAAACAGACGTGGATTGTAGGTTAGGTTTTAGGGGGCATCTCTAAGATGCCCTCTGGGGTGCTTGGTACATTAAATCCCACACTGGCATCAGTGTGGGTTTAATGTGCTGAGAAGTTTGATACCAAACTTCTCAGTCTTCAGTGTTGCCATTATGGTGCTGTGGAGTTTGTATTTGACGAGGTCCCAGCACCACATACTCTTAAATGGCAGCACTGCACTTACAGTGCCCAGGAATGGACCTGGGTACTGTAGGGACACAGGGCTCCTGCTCCTGTGCCCACACCATTGGCATAGGGCACCCAGCTAGAGGGGTGGCTGATGTATGCCATGGCAGTGTAGGTGGTGGGCATGGCACACAGGGATGTGTGCCATGTCGACTCTTTGTTTTGTCTTGTACCCAGTCATTCAGCCTGCAGGGGCAGTGTGTGTGTGTAAGGGTGCAGGGCCTCTAAGGGTGGCACAATGAGTGCTGCAGCCCTTAGAGGCCTTCCCTGGTCACAAGGCCCTGGGTACCTAGGGTACAATTTACCAGGGGCTGACATGTGGCCAGGGTTTGCCAATTTGTGTTTTGTGTTTTAGGGAAGGAACATAGGCCCTGGGCACCTGATTGGCAGGAGTCCAGGGCACACTCAGTCAAAGTACATTCAGCAATTCAGCAAAAAGTGGGGGCATACCATGCAAGAAAGATGGAATTTCTCACACCTCTTAAGCAATATGAACTAGCAAAAAAGTTTGTGGTTTGAGACTAATTCAAACTTTAGTCCCATTCCTGTGTTGATAAACCATCTTCATGCAGATGTGGGGCACAGCGCGTAATAATGTCATAAATATATACCTGTAGGTTTACTCAGAAATGTGTGGGTAGATTCAGGAACCTTTGGAATTCACAAAGGTTTCTGGGAGTACCTTGGGAAGCAGCAATAGTTGCAGCATTCCAACAGTATGCTGGAACACCTTTGCAAATCTCCATTTTGTCCATATACAGACATTTTCACTTGCATAATTGGACATAGAGCACAACTGCACACCTGAAAATGCCTCACATGAGTGCAAATGCATTCTTTAGATCTGGAAGATATCATGCCATCAATGCTCCACACAAGTAAAAGAGAAGAGAGAGTGGGCTTCGGGTCAGCCTTCTTCATCCATTGCTTAAATGGAAAGTCCATCAAGACTCTGCCATTTAGTGATTGCCTCTGTTGTGTTTCCATTAGGATCTGGTGATGGGGCATCAAATAGCCATTTAGTTATGCTGCAGAAGTGAAATGGTGTGTAGCTTGTAATTGAAAGCCTTTTTCCTTTTGGACGTGCAAGCTGTATGGATGCCTAAGAATGTCATTAAGACAAACCCTATTCTTCATTAATCGCCCCTGCAGTTTCATTTGTTTGAGCTTGTTGCCATGAAAACAGGTTGGATTTACAGATTGTTTTCCCACAAAGTAAAAAATATGCTGGCATATAGGCTTCTTTAATGCTGTATCATAAATACATATTCACTCTCTAAATGATCGCCTAGGCAATATTTTGCTGTATGTTTTACGTTCTCCACTTATAACATAAAATTCATCTTTGGACTCCTTTTTCATAACCCTGTTCATTGAGGGTATGACTAATTCTGCTAATGCACTTTGTTCCACAAAGGGTACATTTTTAGAAAAGCATGTACACCTAATTATTACTCAGTGAGTATCTTACTTATCACATGGCTGTAATTTTAATATTCTATGCTCTAGAGTGAAAGCATACCAAATATAGCATGAAATATAATAATACCACAAATCTATAAGTAAAAAAGTGCTCTTTATTAATAACATTACTGTCGGAGCTGGCCCAATCTTACAGGGACACCACTAAACGTGTTTGCCTTTATCTCACCAACTTTTCTGATTTCTTTTTTGCTGGCTTTAGGACTCTGGTAACATTGTTAAAGTACTTGCACTCTCTCACTAAAACCTGGTAAATTCTGCCTACACCTGATTGGCATATTTAATTTATTTGTAAGTTCCTAGTATAGTGTACTACATGTGCCCAAGATCTGTAAATAAATGCAACAAGTGGGCCTGCTGCATTCATTGTGTAATCTACTGAAGTAGGCTTTTCATTCTTGGCTCAAGTCTCCCACCCCAGCCTGTGTGCAGTTTTAAACTGCCAGTTTGATTTGGCAAACTAAACCTTTTGCCAAGCCTAAAGCTCCCCTTTTACTACATATAAGTAACCCCTAGGGCGACCCGACACAGCCTCTAGAGCAGGGTGCATTGTATTTAAAAAGTTTGAGTACTTTTCAGGTCTACATGTCCTGGTAGTGAAACACACACCAATTGTTTTGTCACTACTGTGAGGCATACATCTTCGATAGGATAACTTTGGGTTACCTTACTACATTTAACAAGTGATAATAAGTGATAACATTTGTTTGGGGAAAAGGTAGAAATGTCATGTTTGGTGTCTACAGAATTGCAATTTGAAAACCTCTTTAATGGTAAAGTTGGGTTTTAAGTCATAATTCTCAATAGGCCACACATAAAAAAGTGGTATTTTCTCACCCAAACCTTTTGAACATGCAGCCTGTATTCTGTGTCACATGACTCAGTGTTATTGGCAGAGTTTTATGAAAAGGAACATTAGAAACGTGATAAATGGTAGGAGGGGTCATGAAAATCAGTTTGGGTAGGGAAAAGGATGTGGCTGGACACTACATCCTATCCCAGAAACGTTTGCTCCTTTGTATCATGGTACATGCAGTCCACAATTTGCTCTCCCCCCAGTGATAAAAATTGCATTCCGGCCCATTGAAAACAGATCATCTGGCCCGAGTCGCAGAGTACAGCCCAGGTGGGAAGAGTACGGTCCGGGTGTGGAGAATATGGCCCAAGCTGGAGAATACAACCCGACTGCGGATGTAAAGATACGACTCATAAATGACCTGTGTGTATACCAAAAGTCGTAAAGTTAGACTTTTGCCTCAGATTGCCTTTGTGAATCAGGCCCTAAGCCTGTATATAGAAATCTTCACCACAGCTTCATCCAGCAGACCCAACAATCATGCCTTCTCCTCAGACAGGGAGATAAACCAAACCTCACTGCTGGCGACGTGGCGACGTGGCGTTGCATGCTGGGTTACTTGCTTGGAAACATGCCCCATTAAGGGAAGTCTTGTGTCTCAACTTTAATGGTGCTCAGGTAAATTTTCGGAATACAGTGCTGTTTTGTTTCGAGTCTAAATCTGGATGATGTCCCTGGGCAGTTGTTTTAAATATCCTAGAGACCTGCCTGAGTGTTACATTCTTAGGCCCCACATGCTAGCATGGTCCAAGGCCCTACACTCAATCATGGGCTAATGCCCAATGCACAATAAAGGCCCTCCCCACAAATATGGTTTAGTGCCCCACGCAGAATCATGGGCTAGGGTGTACATGCAATCATGGTCTAAGGCCCCACACACAGTCATGGTCTAAGGGCCCACGCATGATGATTATTTAAGCCCCCAGTCATGTCATTAAAAGTCAGGATAATTGAAGCCAGGTGTTGCTGGTGCAGCGGAGACATTTCCAGCAGACAGGACAGCCTTTCTGATGGAAGATGGGTTTTCAAAGTCCTGAGTGCTATGTCTGAGAGATTAATGCTATGCTATTAATGCAGCAAAAAAGCTCTAGGGTCCTGAATATGACTTTGGCGGTGCAAGAGCCACCAAACCTGCTACCTTATGACTTTTTATGTGACTGGTGGGCAGCTCTTTTGGCTGTCCCAATGTGGTGCCAGCATGCACTTTATGACCCTGAGGCAACACAGGACCTGTAGGACCCCTTTTGTGACCTCTCCGCCATGGCTTTCATAGAGTAGGAATCGCCATGAAAACTGTGGCGGAGAGGAAATTTGTAATATGCTTGGTGGGACAACTGGATGAGTGTTACCCTTACGAAGTAGATATGGAAAGCTTCACTGTTTTTCCCATTTCTTCATGGCACAAATGTTCTCTGGGCCCATGTTAAGCATACAAACTTCTGTTTTGTCCACAGAATCTACACCTATGCAATTTGTATAAAAAGGTTATTTCCGTTACAGAATACCTAGGTACAATTTCTACAGCTTAAAGTTTTTCCCTGAGTACCCTGTGCCCATGAATCAAGCACCAGCACAGAGCAAAACCTCCAATCTTTTGTACATGACTCGCTACTTTGAAAGGATTTGTAAATGAGAAATGAGCTCACAAGTTTGAGGTGTATGTCTAAAAACAAGCCCATTTGCAAAAAGAATTTAATAACCACCAGGTATTGGAATAGAAAAAATATAAACTCAGCAATCCTTTTGTCTGGGTGTGCTGTGGGTGGAATGTGGTGATAGAAAACACGTAGAGGTGTGACTTAACTAAAGCGGTTTAGACAGTCAAAGTGTTACTGGAAAGGAACTGTACGCTCTCTATTGGTAGTGATCTGGTATTGTAGTGGAGACGGAGTTCCAGATACATACATTGCTATGTTAGCATAAGCGTCTTAGATTTAAAACGCCAACTTGCCACTTTTGCTGCTTTTGCACACGACACTGCAGGTAGCTGTTCTTCTAAGAAAAATGCTTGCTTGCTTTTCCTTCACATGAGAACGGTCTGTTGTTCACATCCCTAGACATGCATCGCGACCTTGGTCTGAACACTGTGTGCAGAAGCCGTCAGGGACAAATAACAATGTATGCTTTCGAATTCATGTTGATCGGCCCACGCTCTAGACATAACACGCACACAGCTGCAAATATCTGAAACTCGAGTGCCTTTAATATTGCAGTTTGCATGCATGATTCAGACACTTTGGAGAAGACCTTTTCCAGACACAGCGCAACGCTGATCTTGTGATGTGATTCACCTAAGCTGATATTTATGGTATGGGGTTCCCCATTCAAATCTGGAGACCTTCTATTAGTTTAATAATACTAGCTTACTAGCGAAGGGAGGGTTGTTGTATTCCACTATCCTTTGAAATATGATTTCTCCCTTCATTTTCTATGGTATTGTAACAATTCTGATGGTTTGATTTGTAATCATTTGTCTGCTTATGTTAGCCAAAGTACTGCATCTTAGGGCACGTAGTTAAAAATAAACATTTTAAACTTTACTGTGTCTTTGATTACTCTTGTTGTGTACTGATATGAGAGTAATAACGAACAGGTGTTTCTGATTCCCACCATTCCTGAGAGCACTCTAAGTCGCTTGTTCTGTGTTGTCTAATCATTGGTAGCTTCGAGATGATATGAAGAACGAATGAGACACTGATGCTAGTCGGATAAGGGGTTCTGGGTACTGAGGTGAGTTTTTTGGTACACCACAAGCCACTGAGGTCCTTGTTTCCTGCGAATAGTCCTGTGTATGAGCAGAATCTCTGCAACATGCCGCACTTAACGTTTGGTCTTATGAATTGAGACGCCTTAGTAGTGCTTGTATTAGTCCACGACGCCCTCACTCTTGCTTCTGGATAGCGGGGGTGACGGTTTTAACCTACCTAATAGTTTCTCTATAGGTTCAATCAAGCTTGTGAATTAAAAAGGTTTTTTATTTTTTGAACCCTTTTTGTGCTACTATTATAATAGATTGTTTTTCTTCTCTGTGTCCTTATGGCTGAAGTCGCTATTGCGGCGCATAGTCGAGCCCCTCTCCGGCGTCATTTGATGCAGATCGGGGTGCCTGACGATGGGATGGCTGTTATCTTTGTAGTGAGTGCCGATACGTCATATCCCTATGAGTTGTTTTAGTCTTGGTTTACACCTCATCCTCGTTATTTACATGCCACGGTGGATGAGTTACGTCAATTACATACAGCCCTGATTACAGAACATCGGGCTTTGGTGCAATACGTTTCACGCAATGTGCAGGTAGGGGCACCTGTTGTTGCGGGGCAACCAGCTGGCTCGGTCGGGATTACTATTAGTCCCGTCATGGTTAATTGGGTAATGGGCAAGCGCCCCCAGAATAAGGACGATTTGCCTTATTGGCTTGCTGAGAACTTTGACCAGCTGGAAGCAGTGTTTCCGAACTCTACTCCTGTGGAGAAACACAGGATACTCACCATTAGTTTTCAGGAAGACTTAGTCACAGAGGTAGCTGATTGCGATACCTGGGGTAAGGTTTTTGATGCGTTCTACTCGAAGTGCTTCAGCACCCCGTCTATGGCCGTACTGCCCACCGTGATCAAACGTGTTCAAGATCAACAAGGTTCGGAGGCAGCGGTCGAGTTGCGGAAGAGGCTTGCCAGTGTGTTCGACATAGTTGCCACTCTCAACCTTGGTAACCTCAAGGGAGATGCGGTACACTTTCAAGTGTCGAATGCTCTGCGCCTCGTAGACAACGTTGAGAAACCCCGGGAGTTGCCTAAAATTATTGCGGAGGCGTATAGAACCATAGGCCGCAGTAGTTTGGGGTTAAGCCTTCTGTTCAGACCACAGTTGTGCAACAGCAAACTCAGATGGGTTTGTCTTTTAAAGACGAACGTCCAGCTTTTCCCAAACAAAATTGGAAAGCAAAGAAACAAGGAAAGCAACAACAAAAACAGGGGTCTCGTCCCGCGTCGCCTGTACAGGCGACTAGTGAACGCACATATTATTTGCGCGATCGCACTAGAATTAGGTCACCTGATAGATTTCAGGTTACATCGGTCTTACAGTCCGGTGGAGGAGAACGTGGCAAAGGTTGGGGTTCCCAACAAGGACGCGAGCAGCCCCGTCAGCCTGACGGTAAAGGCAAGCAGGACGAGTTTGCACGCCAACGACCCCCGTTTCAGAAGAAGAAAGTTGCTGCAATAACAGCGAGGTATGCCACAGATAGTGAGAACGCAGCTTCAGAACCTGACATGGGCACTAAGGCTGCTCGACAGTAGTGCGGCAAGCACTGCGTCCATATCTGGAGGCGACAGCAACTGACACATTCATTACTGTTGAAACTGCTGATTCTAGAGTTGCTCCCCCTGATAGACTATATGACATTGTCCTTTTAATAGAGGGTGACATACAACGTACCATAAAAGGGAGTTTTGGGGAGAACCTGACCTCTACATATGATATTCTATTGGCAGAGGCAGACTGGCTCCCAGCTTTCGTTTTGGCTGCCCCTAAAGGGGAGGAGGTAATCCTCCCGTCCTGTGCCGAAGGATCAGGCTCAGAACTTTGCAGAAGAGTGGGCTCAGGTGCTTGCGCCGGCGTTGTACCGTACTCAGGTTGGATGGGATAAATTGTCACCAATCCATGAGATTCCTTTACAGTCTATGCCCCAACCACAACCCCAATATCCCATGCGCTGCGAAGCTAGATCTGACGTCGCAGAAATCCTTGAACAATTGGAATATCAAGGTGTTATTGAAACAGGGGTGTCACCCATGAACAATCCTCTATTCACTGTAACTAAGCCTGATGGGTCGTACCGCCTAGTTTTGGATTACCGGCATTTGAACTCTCATTGACAGATCTGTGCGGTCCCGAATACCCACAGTTCTGCCCTCGTTGATAGTCTCGTGAAAAAAAGGTTTAAGACCACACTTGACATCTCCAATGGCTTTTATAGCCATAATCTGTCCTCTATTAATAGTCAATGGACAGCTTTTATTTCAGGCGGCAAACAAATACAGTTTAAAAGATTAGCCATGGGCTATAAAAACAGTCCAGGTGTCTTTGCCGTACACGTAGTCTCACTGTTAGAGAGCATTGACCCTGATGCGTACTCGTATGTTGATGATATCTATCTCACAGACGACGAATTATGGCCACATCTGTGTTGCGTTGACCGCATCATTGTCATGTTTGCGGACTTCGGTTACAAATTAAACTTTGTGAAATGACACATTGCAGAGTATACAGTGTTGTTTTTGGGCTATGAACTCAACAATGAAGGTCGAGGTTTGGCCCCTCATTTCCTTGAGAAGTGCGCATGTTTGCGTGCTCCAACAACACTGAAGAAATTACAATCTTTGCTGGGTTTTCTGAATTTCGTATCAAGCCGCTCTATGCCTTGGTACAACCTACTTTTTCCAAATCGAGCTGGCTGCCAGAGCATTCAATTATCTTGCAAACTCTGCAGGCTGATCTTCTTGCTTCAAAGTACTTACTTACACGTGATAACCACACTAACCTGGTAATAAGAATTGTGCCTGGCGCGGTGGGTTTCACGTACTTAACGTTCAATGAGGGCGACACTGTCCCCATTGCTTACAAATCACACCTGTACACTTCGGCTGAAATGCGCTTTTCCACTGCCGAAAAAGTTTTGACTGCAGTGCAGATGGCGATTCTGAAGGAGAGAGCGCTGTCGCAAGGGAAGCGCATGTTGGTTGTCACACCATATCCTGCTCTAGAGGCAATGACGAAAGCCAGTGTACCTAAATCTAAAATATTACATCCACGTTGGATACAATGGGCCACTTCCTTGACATCGCCGGATGTCACCTACATCTTTGATGCCTCATCGCAGACTCAGGAGTATTTGTAGTATGAATTTGTTCATCTAGCTCCTCTGTCTATGCGCCCGCTTGAGAATTACCATTGTGTTATTTACACTGACGGTTCGGCGCAACCGGTGCCGAGATCTAAGCTTGCCTATTCAGCGGCCTGCGCAATTGTGGCGGGTACTTTTGTGAATGGTGAATTCAAGTCTGATGTCGTGCATACGCAGTCGTTGGGTGATTGTACCGCCAAGTTGGCAGAGCTACGTGCTCTTGTGCTTGCACTGGAGTTTGCTGATCCACGAGTTACAACTCTTATAGTGAGTGACTCATTTTACTGTGTTCAGTTATTCTTTTGGTCTCAAAATGAATATCGAGATTCCAAGGGTAGCAACATCAAGCATAAAATGCTTTGGGTTCAAGTTGCAGAACTTAAACAGACTCTGCCTCTCCTGAATGTAATTCATACTCTTGGGCACCAACGTGTTGGTGTCCACGCTGTTGGAAACAGCTTGGAGGACGAGGCAGCGAAAACAGCAGTGGCAACATATCTAGTAGCTGCAGTTACAAATTCCAAAAGTAAGATTGATGATGACATCTTCGCAGCTATTGCTGCGATTGAGAAGAGAAGTAATTACCCGAGAGGTTTCCCTTCTAAGTATTCTTATCATTTAAGTCCTGATAAAGTTCCTTATGTGAGAATTAACGACATTGGTGACAGATTGATTCCCAATGCGGACTGCAGATTTTCCTTGATAACAGCGGCTCACGAAGGCATGGCTTCTACACATGCGGCGTTTCAGCGACTGTTACCCTCTTACAACAATGTTACTGGTGGCGCGGATTGTATAAACAGACTAGAGCTTATGTTCTTAATTGTGACATCTGCAAGCAGATTAAACCTTCGATTGCTGCGCGCCCACCACAAACACAGTTGTACATTTCTAATAAACCACTGGGGTGTGTTTATTTAGATCACTGCGGTCCTTTCTCCTCTGATACTGTGTATAAGTACATCTTAGTTGGAGTGGATTCGTGCCCATGTTTTCTTTGGGTATGGCCGCAATGGAGTGCTGATGCTTGAACTGTCATCAGGGATTTGCGTGTCTTTGTGGGAATTTTCGCATGTGGTACCCTTCATTCTGACCAAAGTCCTGCGTTCGCCTCTAAGGCGTACAAAGAAGCCATGAGATCTTTGGGAGTCCAAGTCAAATTTTCGTCTCCATACCGGCCTGAGGGCAATAGTGTTGTGGAACGAATGAACCGTGACTTAAAGCAATCCTTGACAGCTAGGGTTTTAAGCACTGGCAGGAACTGGTTAGCCCATCTGTATAACGTTCAACGTGCACTTAATAATCTCCCTAGAAGGTCTCTGGGTGGGTGAACCCCATACAAAATGCTCTTTGGCATTAAGATGTTTGTTCCGGACCTTGATGGTCTAGACATGGCAGCGTCGGCCGCACCCTTTGACGTAGATGATCACTGTGCTGTATAACAGAATCTACAAGAGAACAGAGACAGTCTTGCAAAGGAACACTTGCCCTCCACAACTGATGCTGCTCTTCAGATTCCGGTAGTCGGCTGGCTACCTCGAGTTGGTGACCTGGTCCGTGAGAAGGTGGAGAACAAGAAGGAGTTCGGCCCCTCTTATCGTGCTCCAGAACTAGTGCTTGCCGTGCAGGGTACACAAACAGTCATTTTACCTCCACTTCCTGGTCGCAAGGATAACAGGTATATCTCCATTGACAATGTCAAACTACAGCGAGTGGCCGATTCTTCTTAGTATGACTCCAGCGGTCTCTTGTCCAGCGATACTGAGAAATTCTGTTTTGGCTCCGGCGTCCACCACTTGGCCTGACATTGCCATCGAGATGCTTACAGTTACTAATCCATTGTTGCCACCACCGGCTGGTGGTGCACCTGGAGATACTGAGCATACTTATCCCACAGATTTGTTGTTGCCTGATTTACAATCAACTGCAGTTGACCAGTCATGTTTTTCATTTAACACTAACTCTTTGACTTCCAATCTCCCATAGAAAGTTTCTATTTTTGCAGCTTGGTTTAAAAGACATTTTTTGATTCCCCCCTGGACTTACATTTGGCTGTTACTCATAGGTTTTTTGTTTATGTCCTTTGGGTTTGTGGTGGTATTTTTTCGTCTTGTAAATGGACACTATCTCACCGAAAGATCTGCAATTAGATTAATTGATGGAACTTTGGCCCCCCACTCCTCATCGCACATCATGAAAAGGGACCAGACTTTTGTGAATATTTCTGCCTGGCTTGTGTTGGATGGGATTGTGTGGGATGCTGTTAAATTTCAAATTCATGGTCCCACAGAGGTGATTAATGTCCCCAATGTACTGCGTGTTCCTATGGGAGATGTTGTGAAACAAAACATCTGCTCTGATGATTGGGACGCCCAGGCCATAGAGGCACTCTTTTCTGATTTGAAATATTATGCTGCTTTTGATGCTGAAGATTTTTATTTAGACACAGCTAATTACGGGGATTTGTTTTGCTATAAACACTATGGCAATCACTACCTACATAAAGCAAATACATTCGTAATTTTGTGAATTATACGCAATGGGAACATTGTCCGGCACCTATTGAAGGCAGCTCCAAAACTCTAGTGAACAAATTTACATATTTTACTGATTTCAGCATTTTTGAACCTGAAGCCTTTTATTTTAAAGTGGTGGCGGAGTCGGCTTCCAAAGTTAGACTGACCCACACTAAATTATTGTATTCCAAGTCCTTTATGGATGATTTGGCTATTGGGGGCAATGAGCTGTGGAAAGATACCATTGATCTTAAATCTGTTTGGGGTTCTAAATCATGGCAGGTACAAGGAACAGAGGCTCTGAATTGTGCTTGCCTTATCCCAAACCACATGTTATTTTTTAATTCTACCATTTTTCAAAACACCTGCTTTGGATTGGCTACTTCTAAAAAGATTAATTTGCCCTCTATTCCTGATCTGGGTGCTTATCCAAAATGGAATCAGATTCCTGTCAACATTGTTTTCTGGGTCTATACCCTGGATATACACAGGTTAGAGTGGACCCCCGCTTTGAATCTTCCCATTCGGTTACTACCTATTCTGTAGGGAAATTATGTCAGAACTGGCTGCAACATTCCACCTTGGCATCTGTTAAGCTTCATTTATCAAAATTACATGACAAAATAGATTTGAATGATTTTCTTAAAGGTCCTGTGGGTGGCAGGTTGAAAAGATGGGTGTAAGCTATTTATAATGAAGTTTGGAAATTATCTCAAATTGACTGCTTCTAGATTAAGGGCAATTGATCAAGCAAATTTGGAAAAAGTGCTAGCTATCATCGATAATAGCATTAACACCCTTTCTTCCAGAATTTATACATTAGATAACATTGTTTCATCTGTTGTGGATATTGTACAGGATGATATGTCTGTTTTATATCATGGTCAAAATCAATTGCGATCTATAATGCAGTTTGCATGGACTTTGCAAACATTGAAGGCTAGGAAAGTTCCGTGGGACTACATGAGTACATCATCTTTATTCCTGCCCTTTAATCTGACTGCAAAATAACAGTTCATGTCCATGAAAGATGCAACATACTCAGTACTACATATTGAAAAGTTTGAACCTTTACCTTTCTCTGTGGCCGAATTGAACTCAGCTGTGTGGCTTATCCACGGGTTAATTACCTTGCCATTTCCTTTGTTTAAGTTCAGTTCATGTATGAAACATTATGACCTAGGCAGATATGAACCATTGGGTACTGCTTTCCTGCATGAAGTTTTGTCACTCCCATTTACATACAGCTGCATGAGAGAAGGTAAAGAGGTTTATTTTAAAGGTGAGGAATGCACTTCCACACCTGATCACTCAGTCGTCTGTAGGCACATCCAATTACATGGAGCTTGCAACATTCAGGCACCGAATTTAGCTTGCGTTCTGAAAGGGATTCCTGTTCCAGCTATTACGCCCACTTTTACATTATTAGCTAACGGTAGTTATTTGCTTTTGAATAATGAGGCTTGCTGCGGGATACTAGTGGGAATTCCCTACATTGTAACTGTCTCACAAAGAGTAGTCTGCTGTAAAAATTTCGTTTTCCTGCCCCCACATGGAAGACTGGATGCATCCATCTGGCCTTCCATCCCAACCTTGAAAGCAGAGTTCAACAAGATGAGCAGAATAATGGCTCTATTGTCTCAAAAGGAAGTCGCACTGACTTCCTCCCGTGAAACATTCGTCCTTCACGTAGCCAACACCCGCACCGAGGTGCATGTGCTTTTAAATACTGATATCCCCCTTCATTTCGGTGCTCTGATTCATACTATATTCAATGCATTGTCAACAACTGGCTTGGCGCATTTTTTCAAAGTTGTGGGCTCCGGCCTCGTGACCTCCTTCCAATCTTTGGTGTGATACCAGCATTTTTTTATTATTTTTTTTCCAGCTTCTTCAGCGGGCTCCCGTTGATTCTCACCCTCACGGCTGGTGTGCTGCTGTTGGCTGCACAATATGTGTCACACGACGGCCAGCCCCGGCTGCTCCAACTTCGTAACCGGATGCTTGAATGTTATGGAACATTACCACTGGCCACTTTAAGCTTAGCCTATGGATTGTCCTTCTGGTTTTCCTACTTTACTTGCGTGCAACCTGTTTTTCATTGCCTAGATTGTCCTTTTGAATGGGCTCTGGATTTGTGCCTGTTGAACTCGGTGTCTCCTGCCCTGGATTATGATCGACTGATGATTCCCTTAGTGGCTCATGAGTTGGACTGTTCTGGTATCGGGATTATGGCCTGTAGAGCGGCACATGGAGTCCTAGGGAATTGGGATATCTATACGGCAGCGTATGACTTCTTGGAGAGAAGTCATCCGAAGAAAACGCAAGTTGTCCTCTGATTGTGCTAGAGGCTCCAGTTATCGAGGAACATGTATGATCATTTACTTTGTTAGACTGGATGGCGGAATCTTTTACAGATCATTATAATGACTTCCTCTTAGAGGCTGTCGCTACTTATAGTGCTTAACCATTGATGGATTAACTTGGGAGTTGTCCATCTTCCATTAGTCAGTTACATATTTTATTTTCTCTTTCTTTTTCAATTTTCTAGCTGGTTTTCGAACTTTCACTACCCATAATATGGATGAACAATACATAAACTTGGTTCTGTCTCTGTTGAACTTGAACTCTGCGTTCCTAATTTGTATTCCTATTTGTTCGTGGTCCGATCAAGGGAGGGTGTAGTGGAGACGGAGTTCCAGGTACATACATTGCTATGTTAGCATAAGCATCTTAGATTTAAAACGCCATCTTGCCACTGTTGCTGCTTTTGCACACGACACTGCAGGTAGCTGTTATTATAAGAAAAATGCTTGCTTGCTTTTCCTTCAAATGAGAACGGTCTGTTGTTCACATCCCTAGACGTGCACCGCGACCTTGGTCTGAACACTGTGTGCAGAAGCCGTCAGGGACAAATAACAATGTATGCTATCCATTCATGTTGATCGGCCCACGCTCTAGACATAACACGCACACAGCTGCAAATATCTGAAACTCGAGTGCCTTTAATATTGCAGTTTGAATGCATGATTCAGACACTTTGGAGAAGACCTTTTCCAGACACAGAGCAAAGCTGATCTTGTGATGTGATTCACCTAAGCTGATATTTATGGTATGGGGTTCCCCATTCAAACCTAGAGACCTTCTATTAGTTTCATAATACTAGCTTACTAGCGAAGGGAGGGTGGTTGTATTCCACTATCATTTGTAATATGATTTCTCCCTTCATTTTCTATGGTATTGTAACAATGCTGATGGTTTTATTTTTAATCATTTGTCTGCTTATGTTAGCCTAAGTACTGCATCTTAGGGCACGTAGTTAAAAATAAACATTTTAAACTTTACTGTGTCTTTGATTACTCTTGTTGTGGACTGATATGAGAGTAATAACGAACAGGTGTTTCTGATTCCCACCATTCCTGAGAGTACTCTAAGTCGCTTGTTCTGGGTTGTCTAATCATTGGTAGCTTCGAGATGATATGGAGAACGAATGAGACACTGATGCTAGTAGGATAAGGGGTTCTGGGTACTGGGGTGAGTTTTTTTGTACACCACAATTCACTGAGGTCCTGGTTTCCTGCGCATAGTTCTGTGCATGAGCAGAATCCCTGCAACAGTATGCTAACTGATGCTTCTATCGGGGTCTAAACATTGGCAATCTGGGCAATATATGAAATCACCTTTTACTTATTCTAATTTAAAAAAATAAAAATAAATAACAACATGGTTCCTTGGGAGGTGGCGTTGATCAAGATGTTTGTGGGATTCCCTGAACTTGATACTTCCAGTACATTATTGAGACACATCAGCTTCTGCAATTTCCAGTAGTTGGACTTCTGGTTCATAACCTCAATCTGGAGGGATTCTCTGAGTGTTGTAGGAAGTGGACAGCACGTTTCTGTTTCTCTTGGGCTCTCCATGATTAGTCACTACATTGCATTATGTTTTGACGGTCTTGTAGAAACAATCCTGGTTGGTATTACTTGGTATCAGAAGCTAACTGAGGGACTTCACAGTCAAGAGGCAGTCTCCCATACTGTGTTCATTTTAATCTGGGCCCCATGTAAAGAGTTTTAAGGAGCCTGTACACTGGTAACTTTGCATTCAGATGTTCAGGCCTTTTTGTGGCTTAGAATGAAATGGCGCGTTCTGCCCTTCTGGATTCTTGGCAGGGCAGGCTGTGTTACACTCGGTTCTTGCTTCATGGAGTTCCAAGATTCTGTCTTATTTGTCAAAACTTTTATAGCTGGTCATCCATATCATCTTATGGAAGATTAGCACTGATTGCTTATTGTAATTTATTGACTCTCACCCATCCTTCCGTACTCATTTGTTGTATTGAGCTTGTGGATCTGGTGCTTTAACTCTTTAAGTAAAAAGCTACTTTTCCTCTCTCATTTCTGCAAAAGCAATTGTTTTTATCTCCTACACGCCGGTAATCTGCTACTCAAGCCTACCTTGACCTGTTGAGAAGGGGAGGCTTTCGCCAGCGGGGGAATCCTGGTTGCTCCCTTGCTTTCACCGACGCCGTGAGGGGAACGGCCCAGACGGAACCACATTGCCCAGCGCTCCACGCTCCCGGCGCAGCGGGTGACGTCACCTCGGTCGGCCGGAACAGCAGAAAAGCCGCGGGCCGCCACCGCAGCACGGGACGCGCTCCTACACGCCGGTAATCTGCCACTCAAGCCTACCTTGACCTATTGAGAAGGGGAGGCTTTCGCCAGCGGGGGAATCCTGGTTGCTCCCTTGCTTTCACCGACGCCATGAGGGGAACGGCCCAGACGGAACCACATTTCCCAGCGCTCCACGCTCCCGGCGCAGCGGGTGACATCACCTCGGTCGGCCGGAACAGCAGAAAAGCCGCCGGGTGCCACCGCAGCGCGGGACGCGCTCCTACACGCCGGTAATCTGCCACTCAAGCCTACCTTGACCTGTTGAGAAGGGGAGGCTTTCACCAGCGGGGGAATCCTGGTTGCTCCCTTGCTTTCACCGACGCCGTGAGGGGAACAGCCCAGACGGAACCACATTGCCCAGCGCTCCACGCTCCCAGCGCAGCGGGTGACGACGTCACCTCGGTCGGCCGGAACAGCAGAAAAGCCGCCGGGTGCCACCGCAGCGCGGGACGCACTCCTACACGCCGGTAATCTGCCACTCAAGCCTACCTTGACCTATTGAGAAGGGGAGGCTTTCGCCAGCGGGGGAATCCTGGTTGCTCCCTTGCTTTCACCGACGCCGTGAGGGGAACAGCCCAGACGGAACCACATTGCCCAGCGCTCCACGCTCCCAGCGCAGCGGGTGACGACGTCACCTCGGTCGGCCGGAACAGCAGAAAAGCCGCCGGGTGCCACCGCAGCGCGGGACGCACTCCTACACGCCGGTAATCTGCCACTCAAGCCTACCTTGACCTGTTGAGAAGGGGAGGCTTTCGCCAGCGGGGGAATCCTGGTTGCTCCCTTGCTTTCACCGACGCCGTGAGGGGAACAGCCCAGACGGAACCACATTGCCCAGCGCTCCACGCTCCCGGCGCAGCGGGTGACGTCACCTCGGTCGGTCGGAACAGCAGAAAAGCCGCCGGGTGCCACCGCAACGCGGGACGCGCGCGGGCAGCGCCCGGGCAATGCCCGGGCCAAGGGCGAGCCCATCCTTGCCCGTCATAGACCAGAAGAGACTGGACTGGGCCATACCCCCTTCATGTAAGGAAAGGTGAGCTTTGCCTACCGTTTCACATTGACTCGCAGTAACTGTCTCAAGCTGTATTGCATTATCATTGTTACCTCCCGTTTTAAAAAATCATGGGGAGGCGCACAAATGCACCTGCAACCAAATCGGCCACAACGTGCATTGAAAACATGTTGGAGAGGGCTGTTAGCATCGTGAGCAACGAAATCGAGCTCACTGAGCGGCGCTTGTCCCTCGGGTTAGGACAACTTGCACCACCCCTTGGGCATACTGCTGAAGGTACTGATCCTACAACATGCGCCCCTGTTATTTTTGATGTGAACAGTGAGGAGGCTAGCGAAGTTATTACATCTGATTTTACTGAACTAAATTCTGCAACTAACACTCCTAACATCACTCCCCTTTTAGGGGCTAAGCGCAAAAGGAAAGTTGGGAAACCAGTAAATGTGAAGAGGAAACAACCCATCCGTCCTTGCTCTATCCGATCTACTCTAAAGTCATGGATTCACCCTACACTAACAACTACAAAAGCAACAGAGGCTCTTGTGCATGCCCCGCCGATTGATTTATCTACTCATACAATTGGAACTCAAACTGAGAGTGAATGTCTGTTTCCTTTCATTGAAAATGCCAATTTAAATAGTGCAATTGATATTAGTTATTTATCTACTGTTATTACTGACTGTGTTAAGTCGGCTTTAGATAATTTACTCCCTTCCTTATGCGAGCGTATTGTTAACTCCTTTCCTGCCCAGCAAGCCCCGGGTTAATGACATTATACCTGATCCCAACCTTAGCAGTAGGTCAATTGCACGCGACCCTACAAATAATATACCTATCCCACTTTTAAACACCTATGTACCCCAACCCCCAATTCAGGGAGCCAACGATTGTGTAACCTGCAATAGGATTCGTACCTGTTTTGAAATAAGGGAAAACATGGACGCTAAGGGGTCATCGGATTATATACCCAATCATAATAATGGCAAACTAATAAATAATACGATACCTGCCGTTACCATTCCCACTATTAGACCCTCTAGTGATAATCAGGTTAGGACCGTGCAAGTAGATGAAACTGATCCTGACCATATAGACAACACTGAGGGCAATAACGTGGTATTAAATCTGCCCCCTGAGGCATGCCCATATGTTGTGACTTTAGCAGGGGTTCCCCCTTTGAGAGATGATCAAATAGAGTCCTGGGAGCAATTACGCTGCAAATGCGTTGATTGGCTCACTAAACACAGGAGATTTAGACCCTCACTAATTGGAGAAATCATCATGGTAAGACGAGTGGGCTGGTTAGGAAAATCTCGCAAAAACTTTAAGGGTGATTGCATTATTATCAATTTCCAGAGGCAATCGGTAGCAAAAAACATCTTGACACTACAGAGGGACCAGACTAGCCACAGTACTAGCATATGTACTTTACCATTGGGTTATTTTTATAAACCCGTATGTGAGACAATGTCCCGTAATATGTATAGTCCTATTCCAACTTCGAATAAATTCTCATTATTATCTGGCTTAGACTCTCAAGATTGACTGTCCACACAGGTAACAAACGTAGAAAGTATGGACCTATCTATTTTAGTACCAATCACGTGCAGTTCTCAGCCTTTTAAATCTGACCCATTAATTAAAACAAAAGAGGATCATTTACTTAAAATATTGAGTTGGAATATAGCCGGTCTGAAATCTAAGTTACATTTACCAGATTGGAAAGAATTAATTAATTCTCAAGACATTGTCATGTTTCAAGAGACCTGGGCTACTCAAGATTTGCATATGGAGGGCTTCGAATGTATTAACACCCTGTCCCCCGTTCCCATATCCGGCAGACCTGCCGGCGGGCTATCAACCTGGATAAATATTAAGTCAGGTGGACGTTCCAAAATCCTACCCACAAATAGTGATAAGTTTCAAGTAACCCTCTATACTCGGGGGGATTCTATTTACTTGATTAATTTTTATAATGATGATTTTAAATCAGTCCCCAATGTGAACTTTTCTTTGTTGTTTAATTTAATTCTTAAATTACAACTAGACAATTGTGGTACCCAAACTAAGGGTATATGCCTAGGCGGAGATTTTAATGGTAAAATCCCAAAGGACATCTATTCCGCTATACAGCTTGTCTCTAACACATCACTAAACAAAAGAGGGGAACAGCTAATGAATCTTCTATGTACGCATAACTTTGTGAATGTTATGCAGATTGCTGTTATCCCGCCACCAGATGAATGTGTGATCCCAACCTATAGAAGCCATGGCTCTACTTCTACTATTGATTATATTTTTGTTACTACCCCTTTGGAAGGCCATGTATTAAGGGCTGAAGTCATTCCTACTATACAAGGAGATCATAACCCTATTAACACTATTTTGAGCTTTTCGCGCCGTCCAGTGTACGATCGCACGCCCGGGGCCTGTGATCTAGTGATAACTACAGATAATCCTAGAATTGTCTGGCGTAACATTGATAATAATGCCCTCTTTGAAACAATGATAAAATCTCACTTCAACTTAGTTAAAACATGTCTGATGTTTAGTATTGGAAATATAGAGGTAGTTGCTGCTTTTTCAAAGTTATGTAATGGGATTAAACTATTACTGTCTAAACCAACTAGAATATTTAATTCTGAACCTGGCTGGTTCAATTCAGAATGCTCAGTGGCCAATAGAGAATTAAGAAAGGCTCTCTTAAGTAAACCAAGAGTAAGCTCCCTTGTGATCTCATGTAGGTGTAGTTACAAGAAAGCCATTACACGTAGAAAGGAGGAGCTTATTAATGACCACTGGGCTAATCTTCTGCGGGCAAATGCCCTAAAAAACGGAAAGATTTTCTGGAAGGCAGTTAAAGATATGAAAAATGTGGGCAATATTTCCTCACCGCTTGGATGCAATATATCCAGCGAATCCTGGGAGGCTCACTTTACTAAAATCTATGCCTCCCCAATCCCTAACGAACCTGAAAAAGTATTTACTTTTACCTCTGGATTACAGTTTGAATTAACTGAGGTTGAAGATGCTATAAGCCAAAGCTTAGGGGGCAAAGCACCGGGACCAGATGGTCTTCCAATTGATTTAACTAAAAAAAAAACCGACTTTTGGGCACCACTTCTTACTAATATTTTTAATAATCTTACTGACTCATTTATTCCTGACTCCTGGTCTTATAGTACCATAGTCCCAATTTTTAAGAAGGGGGACCGGACGGATCCGAGTTGTTATAGGCCTATTTCATTGATCGATAACACCCTAAAACTTCTGGGTAGGGTAATATTTAATAGGATCAATTTATGGGCAGAGGAAAATAAGGTCTTACACTCATCCCAGCTGGGGTTTAGGAGTAACGTTGGCACGGTAGAACAGTGCCTTAACCTTCATCTGATTATTGGCAAGTATACAATAGCCAAAAAAACACCAATGTATTTAGCATTCATGGATCTCACGTCAGCCTTTGATTTTGTCAACAGATCCCGGCTGTGGCAAATTCTGCTGGATCTTGGGCTAGACGACCAACTAGTTTACTTTTTGGCATATCTACACAGAGACTTGAAAGCTAGGGTGCGCATAGGAAGGAATGGTGAGATCTCTATCAAAATTGGCAGGGGGGTCAGACAGGGTTGTGTCTTGGCCCCCCTTCCTTTTATATTGTATATCAATGATCTAACCAAATCACTTTTAACTACAACCGAAGACGTCCCAATCATCAAGGGAAATAAGATCCCCGCATGGCTTTATGCCGATGATGCCGTGCTAATGGGGCGCACTCCTAAAGCTCTGCGCGCCTTGGTCCACGGCTTTGTGAATTTCATGGCAACTTTGGGCCTATGTACAAATTTTAAAAAATCATTTTTAATGTCATGTGGGTCCAAGAAATATTCTAATTTTTCAATTGTTTTAAACTCAAATCAATTGTTAAGCACGTGCACTTTTCCTTATTTAGGCTTGGTATTCGCATCAAATGGTTTATGGAATGATCACATTGCTCACTGTAAAAGGAAATTTACCAATTCTATTAACACAATTTTGAGGCTACCAAGCCGAAAAACATAGGGGTAGTTCCTTCTATTATTAAAATTTACAGATTACAATGTGCACCAACTGCCACATACGGTGCAGAGGTATGGGGGAATTCCGTCTGCACACCCATTCAGTGTGAAGAGAATAGATTTTGTCGTAAAACTTTAGGAGCCCCTTTCTTTTCTTCCACATATGCTAGCCATAGCGAATTACATCTGCCGTATATAGAAGATTTTATAAAGGCTCGCCCGACATTGTTCTGGTTAAGAATTTGGAAGAATAAGGCTGCACAATTGACCAGAGAGATAATTATGGACTGTTTGAACTGTGACAGAGGGATGGATATACCGTGGCTGGCAGGAGTCCATAAAAGTTTGATAAACTTGAATATGGAACATTTGTTCTTAAATCCTTTAGATTATAGCCCCGTTAACATTAAAACTATAGAAAGATCACTCTATGCATCTTTTAAAAAAATAAGGCTAGCTACTGAAAATAATAAAACTTCGGTTGCTAGATATATGCAAATTGAGTATGTAACCCCAGACATGCCTAAATATCTATTAAATCCTGTTGGTCGCTGGGAAAGGGGCTTATTCTTCAGACTCAGAACAGATACAATGAAATATTTGTTATCATTCCCTACTGGCTATACAGCCAATCTTGAATCCCCCCTCTGCCCATGTAATAATAGTTCTAACCAATCAATGTTACATTTCTTATTTTTCTGTTCTTTTTATTCTTCCCTTACAAAAAAAAATTTTAATCCCATATTTTAAGTCACAATGTGTCTCGGACTGTAAGATTGCTTATGACATGGTGCTTGCTATCAACAATGATGATTTGTGTTTTAGAGTTGGATCCTTTTTAAAATCGGCGGTATATTCTCGTAATACTATGTATTTGACATAATTCCGCTATTTGATGTGTTTGTATTAATTGTATTTTTATATTGTGTCACTTTTTTAACTGTATTTTTATGGATATAATGTTTATCCGAATAAAGTTCACATTCATTCATTCATTCATTATCTTCTATTACTGCCATTTGATTCCCCCTCCGCAGTCTCTTTGGAATTGGTGACCATTTTCCCATCCCAGCCTTTGTAGTCATCAGGGTAGAGGGTTTTTGAACACTTCTTGCAGCACCAATTACAGTGTTACTCTGGGTAAAATGCCATGGCTCGTGACTGGGGTTGTGCTGGCCCATCCTCCTGCTGGAAGTTGTATCCAGTTTATCAAGAAGGTCTCTGTAGACTTTATCTTCATGTCTAAGCGTTTCCTCTATGCTTTGGTCAGAGTGCTTCTTACCGACTCTGGGGTGGTAGAACTTGGAAATCACTAATAACACAGCGGTTTTGATCTATGTCACTTAGTCTGAAGATCGAGGGTCCTTGCCCCACTATCTCCATAGCTTTGTGTTTTTGTGAATGGCTGGTCTATCACGTGATTACTCTAGGCTCACCCTGTTTCTTGATTCTAGTTTTATCCATGGCTGGTGTTGCTAATTGCCCTTCTTGACTTCACTGATATTTCTGAGTTGTTATGTCTCTTGTTTGGTCACTGTCTGTAGGAAATTGGGTTACTGGTTGAGGGGGGTGAAACCCTTCTAAGCAGGAACCACAATCATTGTCAGGGTGAAGCAGAAGCAAACCCTAAATTAACCCGTGCTCAACCCTCAGGTACCTTGGCACAGAGTAGTCAGTCCTAACTAAGAGACAAGGTGTAAAGTATTTGTGCAACACTTCAAACAGTAGTACAGTGAAAGCACACCACAGAGGGATTCCCACACCAGTTTAGACACTCTGGGCCCGATTCACAGAACTAACTTAAGACAAAATCCTAAACTTACTACCATTTTCGTATTCACAGAAGGCACTTACTCATTTTGGTATCCACAGAAGACACTTACTCACTTCGGTATTCACAGAAGTTAGGAGTCCTAACTTTAGGACTCCTAAATGCCTTCTGTGAATACCGAAAGTCTTAAAATTAGGATTTTTCTCAGTTTAGGAGTCCTAAAGTTAGGAGTCCTAACTATACTACTACTAAACTGAGAAAAATCCTAATTTTAAGGCTTTCGGTATTCACAGAGGGCATTTAGGAGTCCTAAAGTTAGGAGTCCTAACTTTACTACTACTAAATTGAGAAAAATCTTAATTTTTGAGACTTTCGGTATTCACAGAAGGCCTTTAGGAGTCCTAAAGTTAGGAGTCGTAACTATACTACTACTAAACTGAGAAAAATCCTAATTTTAAGGCTTTCGGTATTCACAGAAGGCATTTAGGAGTCCTAAAGTTAGGAGTCCTAACCTTACTACTACTAAATTGAGAAAAATCCTAATTTTAAGACTTTCGGTGTTCACAGAAGGCATTTAGGAGTCCTAAAGTTAGGAGTTCTAACTATACTACTACTAAACTGAGAAAAATACAAATTTTAAGACTTTCGGTATTCACAGAAGGCATTTAGGAGTCCTAAAGTTAGGACTCCTAACTTCTGTGAATACCGAAATGAGTAAGTGCCTTCTGTGAATACCAAAATGAGTAAGTGCCTTCTGTGAATACCAAAATGGTAGTAAGTTTAGGCTTTTGTCTTAAGTTAGATCTGTGAATCAGGTCCATAATGTCGTTCTGAATAAATAAAGGAGATCAAATGAAAAGAATTCAATCAGTAGAACCAGAGATATTCAATTTTAATGTTTTCCATAAGAATAGCGCCAAAAAGCACAAAGCGCTGACTGGGAATATCTGATTAGGTTGGACAGGGACAAATACACAAGTTTAGGAGGACCGTGATAGAGTGCAGGCCAGCTGCACAGACCCAGATAGGACTGCTGAACAGAGTACCTTAACAGCTGGTTTGCAGAGAGTTGCAATAAGCAGATTTGCATTAAGCAGTCAAAGTGATGCATCTGTTCCTGAGATGCAGCAAAGCTTATTTGCAAGTTCTGATGTCATCTTCAAGGATCCCATCGATGAGGGCTTGTGATGTAAAGTCTGGCATCGAGCAGTTGTGGTGATGTGTCGGTTCCAAGGAGCTGTGAAGCTGTGAATTGGAATCCGGTGTCATCGAGGCGGCGGTTATGATGAGGCGACGTGCTGTGATATGAGTCTTTGCAATGACTGATCCACACAGCAGTGGTGAAGCATTGGTTCTTTTAGGATTTCCAACATGCAGCAGAGGAGATGCATCAGTAAAGCTTGATCCACAGAGCCCGGCAGACCATCTAAGACCGACTTCAAAAGGTCCAGTACTGGGGTGGCACAGTTTGGCTGGGTAGACTCACAGATGGGTGCATGTACTGGGGCCAAGGTTATTGGAGCCTTCTGTCTCTGAGCCTCAAGGCAGAAGGCCAGCCAACTAGTCCTTGGAGTCACTTTGGGGTACTGGGTTCAACAGATGCAGGTCCATAGGTCCAGAAGTGTACCAAACAGGTGGTGTCTGAGGTCCAATATTTGTACCTGGTGCCCTCCCTCTGGTAGGTGGGAGCAGCTTCTAGAGGTTTCCCTTAAAAATCATCGGGCTTCCTGCCTTACCCCTCCTGACATCTTACTAATTATAGGAGGTCTGCAGCCTTTTGTATGGATGCAATACACAACCTAATCAAGTGTAAGTAGAGGTGTGCCCAACTCCGCCCTACCATCCGCCCTACCATCCTGCCAATGATAGCCCATCCAGGCATACTTACATTTTCTATTGAGTGTGGCTGTCTAGGTGGAATACACCAAGCCCAACTGTCAGCTACACCCAGTCATGTGACCCAGTGGCAAGCAACAGGTATTGAATGGTTAAGGCAGGAAAGTACCAACTTTCTAAAAGTGGAATTTACAAAATTGTAATTTAAAATCTGACTTTACCATGAGAGAGGATTTTTCATTACAATTGCAAAGACAAACACAACAGCTTACCTGCTCCCATATGGAAATCAGAGCTTATTAAATGTAATAAGGTAACTCCAATACTATCCTATGTGAGAGGAAAGCCTTGCAGTAGTAAAAAATGAATTTAAGAGTTTTTCACTGCTGGAGCATGTAAAACGTAAAATTACATGTCATACTTTTTAAATACACTGCACCGTGCCCTCAGGGCAGTCCAGAGTCTACCCTGGGGGTGACTTTTACATATTAAAAAAGACAGTTTGGACAAGGCAAAAGGTTTATTTTTACATGTCCAAATGGCAGTTTAAAACTGTGCACACAGACTGCAATGTCAGGGCTCAGATATATTCAATTGGATTCTTAAGTGGGTGGCACAATCAGTGCTGCAGGCCCACTAGTAGCATTTATTTATAGGCCCTGGATACATGCAGTACCTGTTACTAGGGACTTATAATTATATTAATTATGCCAACTGGGGATAAGCAAATGTTGCCATGTTTTGAAGGAGGAGACACAAGCACTTTAGCACTGGTTAGCAGTGGTAAAGTACACAGAGTCCAAATTCCAGCAAAAACAAAATCAGCAAAAAATGGAGGGCAAAGACAAGACGTATGGGAGGACCCTGCAGAGAGGGCCAGCTCCAACACAATTTTTGGACTCTCTCTCTTTCCCCTTTCTCCTCTGTTTGCTATTTTCTTTATAGGCTTTGCTCTCAGCATAACAGACCTTTGTTTTCTGCCCTTTGTGTCTCTAGATGTATGATGTTCTCTCCAGTTGTGCTTTAATCTTGCCTTGCTATCCAGGGGCTGGATACTTCACACCGAGTCCTTCCTGTAGATATGATTTCCAAGTTGAATTATGGAAGTGCAACCCTCTGCAGCCTTCCTTGATCTAAGATGGCTCTACTAGGGGCCTCTCTTAACTCTGCTGCAAGGCTCATCTCAGGTTCTAAAAGAAACTACCATATCAAGCCAGGGTTAAAATCCCTAAACTGGCTCCCATATGAAGCAAGAACACAACAAAAAATTGCCTGCATGACCCATAAAGCCTTACATTCAACACACTGATATACCGTGCACACAAACTTGTGCTATCTGGTGCTCCAGATCCTCTAGAAGTGACAGCACCTTACTGCTGCAGCCACAGAAATTCCATAAAAAGAAAACTTACAGTCGAGCTTTCTCGGGTATCGCCTAAAGAATCTGGAATTCCCTGCCCCCTGAAATCAGGACGAACCCTCAACGCCATCTTCCAAAAAGTAGTTCAAGTGCTAATGATGAGCAAATTTCTGCCCTAGAATCCCCGCTCTCCAAGCACTCTATGACACTCCCTCCCCACCCTTGTTCACTACTTGACTGTTATGATTGTATTTTGATCTGTGGGTTTTAGAGTTACTACTTCTTGTACTTTTTATTTTTACGTTGTTGATGGATTGTGATGCTTCCTCCTACTTGTACATTTGTAGGTGCCATGCTTACCTAGATCCGCCTATCTCCAGGCCCAATATGACACGTTTCCCTCGCTCTGGTGTATTATTTGACTGGTATGATTGCATTTTCAACTGCTGGCGTAGAGTTACTGCTTCTTGTACCTTTTTGATTACCTTGTTGTTTGATCTATATGCCTACTCTTTCTCGCTCAACTGTAAAGTGGTCTGATACCCCCAGGGGTCATGTTGAGGCTCAGTAAAACTTTTTAATTAAAAAATAAATAAAAATGCCAGTTTCTTTGGGCAGGGATCAGCACTGGTAGACTTCTTGCCCATTGGTTACCAGTGGAGGCTCATCAATCCTTGATCTGGAGGGAGATGTCAGCTTTTGCACAACTCATTAGGGCTTTAAGTCTTTTCTGAACAGTCTTGTTTTATTGAGGATCACCCTCTCCGTCCTGACAGGGCCTGTCAGAACTTTAGCTGAGCCATAAAGCAAAAAATCACTAAGGGGCATATCAGCAACAACTGGCGATAATTATCGCTAAGCGCACTTAGCGCTAGGATAATTATCGCCGGCTAGCGTAGATTTTTATCGCTGAGATAGCGTGCTATTAGCAACGCTTATCTCAAAACCGATAAAAATCCTAGCGCTAACTGCCTAACGTAAGATTATCGCTGGAAACCCAGCGATAATCTCACGAAATGTGGCGTTAGCTTGTTGATAGGGACTCACAAACTTAGCCATGATATCCACCTTCCATAGGAAATCATGGCTAAGTCAGTCCTGAAGCAGGCGTAAGGAAAGTAGCGATAACAGGGGTTATCGCTACTTTTCCTGCCGCTATGCTTCATAGTGTGGGGCTTGATGATTGGAGAAATGTCGCTTAGCGACATTTCTCCCGTCATGCCAGGTCAGGAACGCCCACTTTGCATCTCATTAGAGATGCAAAGCTGGGCGTTAAGAATAGGTGCGCTAATGCAAGGTTTCACGCGTTAGCGTGACCTTGCTAATTAGGCGTTAAAATTATCGCTGCTTTTCGGCCAAAAACGATAATTTGATATCGCCGCCTTGTAAATATGCCCCTTAATTTCTTCAAATGCCTCTCTTTTGGGCATGTGGGAATAATTCAGAATGGCCGCCGGAACAGTCTCTCCCTTTAGTTGTCTTGAAAGTCTGCCGGATTTTTTGTTTCTTTTTCTGGATCCTTGCTTTTCGACCTGCTGTTTGTTACTTTGCTTTGTTCCTTCCCTCTTGTTTGTGGATGGTGCATAAAGTTGGAGGTCCTTTCCTGAGTTAGCTCCCATATGCCTTACATCGGGGCATATCAACAAGGGCTTTATCTCTGCTTTTTTGGCTTTAAAAGCCAAAAAAGCAGAGATAAAACTAGCACCCTATCAACAACAGGGTGCTAACACGCAAATTTGCATGTTAGCACCCTTTTACTCTACGCTTCCCCTTGCATCTCTAATGAGATGCAAAGGGGGCGTTCCAGAGTAAAATAAGAGGAGAAATGTCGCTAAGCGACATTTCTCCTATTATCAAGAATGTCGCTAACCCTGTTAGAGACAAAAAAAGCAGCGCTAACTGCGGTTAACGCTGCTTTTTTACGTCTGCTAATTTTCAGACTTAGCCATGATATCCTATGGAAGGAGGATATCATGGCTAAGTTTACCTGTCCCTATCAACAAGGTAACGTGTGATTATCGCTGGGTTTCCAGCGATAATCTCACGTTAGCCAGTTAGCGTGTAGATTTTTATCGCTATTGAGATAAGCATTGCTAATAGCACGCTATCTCAGCGATAAAGATTCACGCTAGCCGGCGATAATTATCCTCACGCTAAGAGCGCTGAGCGATAATTATCGCTGGTTGTTGTTGATATGCCCCCTAATTCCTTTTCATTCTCTTGATCATAGCCCAGATCCGGTGGAGCCAAAAGCTACATCCTTGGAGACTGGTCTAGTTTTTCCCTTGCTTCAAGTTCTGTCACTCATCCCCACTTGAGGATTCTTTGTTCACGCTCAATGCATAGTTATTCTATATCAGCGATTTCATCTTTAGGCCAGCTGTTAGTACTAGTAGGGCATTTGGCGATTGTTTACAATATTGTTGGTGGTGGGTAGCATATGCTCTCGGTCCCTCCATTGTGTTTGTCACTTGGTGTGTTGTCCGGAGATGGAATACTATCTTTAATATCACATTTTTGGCTCCAGATTCAAGCGGTACCTCTGTTCATCTAGGATAATCATGTCTATCCTCTCCATTTGCACTCTTGTGTGTCCGTAGAGTTGTTCAAGTCTTTAGGTGACAGTGAGTTTCTTACAGTTCACCGACTAGGATGGTTGTCTTTCCCTGCCCTGGGGTTCATCTCCTTGATGACTTTATGCTTTGTCTTATTTTGTGGGTTTTCCAGTTCTTCATGTGTGTCTTCTACTTTGTGAATGAAGGGCCTTAACTTTCACAACAATTACTTTCGACCGCAAACCATTAACCCTAAACCACTGAAACTACAGTTCTATCAGTTTCAACATTTGGTGACACTTCAAGCCTAATTCAAAAATAAATAAAATCTCGATAATGGAAGCACGAGAAATATAAATTAAAAGTCTTACAGTGCCATTTTATTGTATTATGCTATTAAAGGTATATATATAGAATGCATTTTTGCATGCTTCTCAGATTTTATAAATAACGTTATTCATTTCGGTATTTCACTTTACTTAAGGTGGTTTTTCTGGTATAATTGTTTTAGGTTAGAATCTGCCAAATTAGAAGTACACAAATCATTATTACTAAATATGCTTGCACGAGGCAAGGTCTAGATCTAGAAGTGCTTTCCATGCCGGACATTCACTTTATGTTGTCTCGAAGGATAGTTTTACACCAGATGTGCTTAAATTATTGAACGTTGGGGAAATAATAGTGATAATGCGCAAAAGGACTACAAATCCCAGGGTGCTTTGTGACAGAAACTGAAATCCGTAACTGGAGCAAATGCTGGCCCAGAGGAAAGACCACTGCTAATTGAAAGCGCCACTTAAAGTGTCAAGCAGTATCGCTCTCTCTCCTTCATATTATTCCCTGTATAGCCGATTTGAAATGCAACGCTCAAAATACGCTATGTGCATTTCATGTTTACTCTGTGCTTTTTCGCGCACATCATTAAAATCATGTTTGACGGGCAAACGTTTTCATTTGGGAATTCAATTATTTGTTAGGAAAGCCCAAGGATATGCCTGGGAAAATTCAATTGCTTTGACCGACATTTTATGTTTGGTATTTGACAGTTCGTGGAAAGTAAGCAGCCAATTATACCGCGAAATGGTGTACAAAGAAAGAAAGGTAAACTCCTGTCCAGTCTGTATACTGAGCTGCCAAAAGGTTAATACACCTTTATATAGAATTTGTCCCTGACATATTGTCCGAACTTTAAATTGGGATATGATTGCATCAGATCAAAAAATGTTCTAATCCTTAAACTCCAGTGCACTTGACTAAAATCAAGGTAATTTTTTAGGTCGGGCCTAGAGTGTGCTTTGTATTTACACCTTGCTCATGATTCAGTAGCTGTAGCTGACTTGTCAGGCAGTATGACAGGTGGGGGATATGTACAAGGAAGAGGCGGAGAGAGGTGTTAGCCTTCCTGGTTTAACTCCTCTCTACGCCACTTCTGAAACGCAAGGCTGCAACATATTTACAAGACTGTGGTGCAACCTTGCGTTTCCCCCTGCGATGGCGCTACGTTAGCAACTTAGAGCCAACGCAGGAACGCAGGTGTCCCTTCCTGCACATAAACAATCCTAAAATGCCATTCTGTCGCTTCCATGTGTGCTGCAGCACATGTGAAAGTGACACAATGGCATTTTCTTTAAAGGTTTGTTTATGTACAGGAATGGACACTTTCCTGTAAATAAACAATCCAAGGCTTTTTGCTTTTTCCATGTGTGCTGCACAAGGCAGCACACAAGGGAAAAGCAAAAACTAGGAGAAATGATGCATTTCTCCTCGTTTCGCCAACTTAAGACCAGGATTTACCTGGTCTTCATTTTGGCGCTGCCTCCTATGTACGCCACCCCTATACATGGGGGGCAGCGTCAAAATGAATGGGTGTTACGGTGGAATGCCCACCGCAACACCCACTGCCCACCCCTTTCATGCGAACCATAGCGTGAAAGGGGGCCTTATGTACAAGGCAGCGTTAAGCCAAGTTAATTGGCTTAACGCTGCCTTGTACATAAGGCGCAGCCCCTATCGGCTCCACAATGTCGGTAAAAGTGATGTTGTGGTGGCAATAAAGGCTTGTACATATGCCCCTGTGTTTATTGGAAGCAGGACTTTGCATAGTAGCAGAAGCTTCCTTGAGCTGAATATCGCCCTATGTTTAGCCTCTCTAGGCTGTATGGCTCAGTCCTTAGTCTAACAAAAAGAGATTTGCTTCCTGTGCTTCCATGGAGCTTATAAATACTGGCCCAGTACTGACATACAAAACTCAGTCTCCCTGCTCTGCCAAATTGCTGGAGCAGCAATGCCTGTTATGATGAAGCCTCTTTTCATCACACGATCTTAGCCTGAAAGTCAAATGGCAAGTAACAGAATCATCTAGGACAAATGAGACAGACTAAAAAGTAGACTGTAGGCAACAGGCAAAAAGTGAATAGCAGAGGTCTCCGAGCAAACATGAATGAAAGGGGGAAATGGGGACTTAAGGAAGAGATGCAACAACATTTCAGTGACCAGACGAGTGATTGTCTTATACAAGTCCCAGCAGCGGCTCCTCCGCTAAGGCTAAGGATAACGTTATGTTATTATCATTTTAGTTTGTCCTCCTGCTGCAGCAGCCTGCGTGAGGGGGCAGGCGGGGCTGCAGAGCAGGGGAGGAGTGGTAGAACACTCCTAAGTGTGCTATAACAGTTTGGTTGGCCCTCTTGGGCCGCCCAAAACAGTAATTTGGACTTTCAGTATTCTCCATGCTGGCTGCATAACAGCCTGCATGGAGAACATGGCCACCCCTCCAGCACCTGGCTGAGCACCTTGTCATGGTGCTCAGACCAATCACAACGCTGCATTGCAGCATTGTGATTGGTTGCAGAGAGCGTGGGAGCCCCAGGGATACCTGCTTCTCCCAGGAAGAGGTCACAGGCGAGGCAGCGGCGGCCGGACGGAGGTAAGTGTTTTTTTTTAAACAGCCCCACTTCTGCTTCCAGGCAGCAGCCGCGACTGACACGTCCTTTGCAGGGAGAGCCAAAGCGTTACAAGAGATAGGGAGCGATCCATTAACCCTTCATCCCAGTCGAGGGAACCAACTAGAGGTAATGAAGTTTACCTGGTAATAATGGTTTAGATAACCATGTATGCGGCCAATAAATCTCATATAAATAAGCAACAGTGATCCCTTTTCTTTCTGCCACTTTTTCTCTTCTATGCACAAGTAAACATTATTTTATACATAAGTCGTTTAACCTCTATCTGTTGTTTTAAATACTGGGGCCCATATTTATCAAGGTTTTGCATCGCCCTTGCACCATGCAAGGCAATGTAAGGTGCAATGTAAGGTTGACTTAAAACCTAAATGAGTTTTACCAGACCACGCAAGGACTCCTTGCATGGCCCTGCATGGCCTGATAAATCTAGAGTGACGCAAGGCAGCGGAAACGCTGCCTTGCGTTACTCTACAGCAGGGAGGTGTGCTATTTGCATAGCCTGGGAGTTCCCACTCATCCACCCATGCATTCTGATAGTTTTCCCAGAGTTACCAACACTGGTAGACCTGGTAATGCATCAGAATTGTATGTCTAGCCTCAAAAGGTGCAACAAGGAGAAATATCTTTTTTTCTCCTTGTTGTGTCCTCTTTCTAATTGAACTGCATTCTGCAGCACACTTCGAAAGAGGAAAATGCCTCTGAGTATTGTTTTTGTGCAGCTAGAAGCCCCTTCCTGCACAAAAACAATCTTGTCCTAAATGCAGGCAACCTTTTTACCATGGTTTAACGGTGTCTGCGTTGGCACTAGGTGGCAGTTTATGCGCCAGTGCAGGCAGAGAGCAGGAATGCACCGTATAATGTAAAACATGGTGCATTCCTGCCCTCTCCTTTTCATGCAGCCCAGTGCAGCAAGGTGGCTTGCTGAGTATAGTTGCATGAAATATTGATAAATATGGGCCTTCATGTCTCCTTCTGTCTCAGTTATCACTTTATTTCTCACATCCATTCCGTAGAGTGTTATCCTCAATTATTTATCACCCTATATAACTGCCATAGTGATAAATGTATTGGTCATTGTCACTGGTTAATAGTTGTTTCAGCACTTATGTAGTATGATTCAGTTACTACCTGGAGGCTGGAGTTTAGCTTAGGTAGGTGGCTGAGTCTAGCAGGTGGGTGGAATCCAGCTGATGGAATCCAGTGATTGCATCAGAAGATGAGACGGGAAACAGCGTTTACAATGCTGCCATTACATTGCGTTCCTTTTACAACGAAAGTCATTAGATCGACTTGCTGTAGGGGGTGCTCTAACCTAAGGAATAGTAGAATTTACTATTCCAACATCTTCCCTACTGTTGCGCACACTGGAGTTGGAATAGGAAATTATACTACTCCTAAATCCAGCGCGCCCCCTACAGCAAGTCGATCTAATGACTTGCGATGTAACGGTATTGCGTTCTAACAACGCAGATATTGATAAATTGATGGCATGGCCCTCTGACCACTCAGGTGGTGGTACAAGGGAAGGATGCCTCCGTGTTAGGACATAAGGCACTAGTGGCGTTTGCAACCAGCAGTTCCCATGTAGGCATCATATGAGAATCACCATGGTATGTGGTGAGAGGCTGTAAAATGAGCAGGACTTGATAGCCTTAGTGGGAATGACAGGCTGGATGCAGTATGTGGCCAACAGCATATTTACTACTGACACACTGAATACCACCAGACTGATCATGCGCATTGAAAGAAATGTAAACCAACTGGCATTCTGTGCCCTGTAGAGTGCTATTGGGAACCAAACAGAAAGCCCAAGGGAAAAAGACTAGTGAGGCTACTGAGGTACTGAAAAGAACTAATGACCAATTACTTCAAGGTCTTCTAATCCGACTTTGATATAGGCTACCAACATTCTCAGACATTCGGCCATCACAAATGAACTCCCACCTCCTTTATTTATGATCAGGAATTGCCCCTTACACGTTCCAATGTGCCCCTTTTCGCACTGTGTACAAACCTTGCTCCTTACCTAGTTTGAGCCTAAAATAACTAATACTTACAAATATATTATTATAAGGGGGGATTTCAAGCCAGGAGCTCTGGGCATCGATAACAACAGAATCTGAAAGTAAAGTTGGAATTTCAGTGGGTTATAATGGAGAAAATGTGCACCACCTGAGAATGAAACAAAGTTTAAATGCTGGCACAAAATGCATACTTACGTCACCTAAGAACTGACCAAAGCTATATACCAACCTTATAAAAAGTGTAACTACTTTATCTGAAAATACTTGGAGATTAAAGGGGTCCAAGTCTTTGAAAACTACATGAATTGTAATTTGTTTTTACCAGGGACCCACATTAACAGAATGTTCCCTTCGTGGTAGGCATCAGCACGACAGCTTTGGTGACATGGTAGCTCTTTTTGAGAAATATCATACAAGAGGGAAATATAACCCTATTCAACTAAAAAGGTAGGTAGATTTAATAATGCTCTTGAGTGAAAGTGGTGTTGCAGAGTCTGCGACACTTAAGCAGTGTAAATGAATGAGTGCAGGGGCAGAGAAGCCTACGGCCCTTGCAATAAATGTTGGCATGCCGAACACCAAGACTGCAATCTTCAATCCACCTCAGGTCTCTTTAATCCACTACCAGACACTTCCTGACCCTTTTACCTCACTCTAGTAACGTTTTTTCCGCCTTTCTCTTCCTCCGCTGTCGCTTTGTGCGTTTTTAACTTTCTTGCTATCATTAAATCTCTGAAGGTGGAAAATAAGTGCCGGTACCCCCCCCCCCCCCCCCCCTCTGGCTAGCAACTAACTCAAATTAAGCAATCTTCTGTTTCTTTGATAATTTATACTTTCTCTTAACCCATGCTGCCATGAATAACATTTAAGACGTAAAGTGATATTTGTTTAATCATTTTTGCATTACATTTTTAGCAATCCGACTAAGTTTATATTTCACTTTTGCTTTGTTTTAGGATCCTCAAGAAAGACTGCTCTATCTAATTGTCTGTCCTTGCATATCCTGGGTGTTTAAAAGTTATTTGGACACATTATTGGATTAAAAATAGCGAAAGGCAGAAACATCTGGCAATAAAGATTGATACACAAATATTGCGATGCACAAATATCGTTGACAAGAATATTGTTTTTATAGTTAATATTGCTTTTAATAATAAACTTTTCAAAAATATATTGGAAAAATATTGTTTTTAAATGTGCTTTATTTGATATATATTCATTGTATGTGTTACTATTGTTCATAGAAGGTTATTCTTTTTAAATATAACTTAAAAATGTGAGTGATTTAGATTTATTTTTTTAATTGTTCCTAGTAATTTATAGTATTGTGGTTGGTTGTTGGGTTTCTAGCGTGATAGAGTGGGAAGCAAATAAATTAATAATGAACAATTAATTATTCATTGTTAATTAATTATTGAATTGATTTCAATTATGTAATTTATGGAATCCTTTTTAATTTTACTTATATTTTAGTTGGGGCTGCTAGGTTTCCAGCGGTCTAGGGTGGGAAGATAAGTAATACATCATTAATAATTAAATAATATGATTTAATTATTTATTCATGAGTTTTTAATTATGTAAACTATACTAGGTTTGTAGGGGTATTGGATGGGAAGGCATTTACTTAATCTATTAATTATTATTTGTACTCTAATTATTTTATTTTATTTTAAATATAGAAATGATGGACTATTTAATTATTTTAATCATATTTTAGTTGCGGACTGCTAGGTTTGTAGGGTTCTAGGCTTGGAAGTCAAATAAGTAATAATTAATTATTAATTGTTATTTTTTTATTTGATTGATTTTGAATAGGTAAATTTAGGATTTTGTATTTTTAAAGTGATATTTTAGTTGCGGACTGCTAGGTTTGTAGGGGTATAGGGTTGGAAGTTAAGTAATCAATAATTGAATGACAATTCTGTATAAATACATAATTAATAATTTCAAGTTAGCTGTACAAAGGCGAGAGCTGACCGGCCTATAAACTAGTAGAACACTTTGGTCCATATTTATCAAGTTTTCACGCAACACTGCAAGCTACCTTACTGCACTGTGTGAAAGGGCAGAAATGTATCATTATGCTTATTCCTATCCTTTCCTAGGGCTAGTGCACTTTTGGCTGCCTAGCGCCAATGCAGGCACCCTTGCACCATGATGCAAAGGTGCCTGCATTGTAAGCAGGATTGTTTTTGTGTGCAATAATCCATGGATGGATGCGGGTGAACACCCACATTCCACCCATGGAATGCCTCCCTGCTGTGGAGTAATGCAAGGAATTGATTTGCGCTGCGTTTAAGTACTCTAGATTTATCAAGCCAGGTAGTGCCTCACAAGGTGGCCTTGCATGAATTGATAAATCTAACTTAGGTTTTGCGTAGCCGTTGCGCCACCTGGTGTGCCACATGGCAGACAGAAAACCTTGATAAATGTGGCCCTATAGGGGCCTTTATTTCCACTTCCAACCCACAATGCAGGATAAGAGTGGGCTACAAAACATGACTGCCTTTTACATTTGGAAAGGCAGTCATTAGCCAATTGTAAACTGCCTTGTCATCGACAGGTTCCGCGGTATACTGCAGTATTACAGCACTATATCAGGGCCAAATATTTTCGTTTTTTGTGCCCTATAACTAAAAACAGCTGAACAGATTCTCATGAAATGCCAAAAAGCATTGTTTCCAGACCAAAATCAGTATTCCTGGAAAAGTTTATGAAAATCCTTTCAGCCATTTTGCCACTTCATCTGTGTAAAATTCCTATGGAAAGTGCATTGGTGGAAAAACGTGTTTTGGGGCCACCGTTCTTTCTTTGCACCCCCTTAATAAATCACTGGTAAACTTTACATCATCTCCAATGAAGAAAAGGGAATAGGTCTGCACACTTTTAATGACGATTCGTCAAATGGTGGCGAAGTTATTAGCAAGCAAAAATCTTAAGAATTCCTGTCTGGAAAACCTAACTCTGTGTTATCTATCTATCTATCTATCTATCTATCTATCTATCTATCTATCTATCTATCTATCTATCTATCTATCTATCTATCTATCTATCTATCTATCTATCTATCTATCTATCTATCTATCTATCTATCTATCTATCTATCTATCTATCTATCTATCTATCTATCTATCTATCTATCTATCTATCTATCTATCTATCTATCTATCTATCTATCTATCTATCTATCCATATATATATTAATTACCTACTGGCGGTCGCCAGTAGGTAGTTATAGTTAGGACACATTTTCCATAGGAAATCCGCAACATTCTATTTGGAATAACTTTGGCGCCCGTTGATGAATCTTCGCGAAATTTTCAAAACTTCTGGCTTGCTCCGGTCCTCTCCTATCCTGAAAGTCTCCGGATGATTCGTATAGCGGGGGCTGAGAAAAAAGGTGGGTCCCAAAACGAGTTTTTCCCATGCAATTTCCCATAGGACCTTTAGCCGCAGCTACAGCCCGAACTGTTGAACGGAATTACACCAAATTTGGCAGAAAGGTAGACCTTGGTTCAGAGACGTGCCTTTTGCTTAAATGGTGTAAATCCGTTCAGTAGTTCCTGAGAAAATCAAAAGTAAAATCACATACATATATCTGGGCGGCGCCTAACCACACATCTCATCGTGAGATCTGATTGGCTGTCAGCACTTCATCCAAGAAGTGTTGGCAGCTATCTTGGGACAAATATACATGATAGCACCTCATTAAAAACCATTGCAGTTAATAGAAGGTTTTAAGACTTTAGTTACATTATAAATCATTTGTTGATGGTACCATACTCATTTTAGGAATTGTGGTGTGTTCTAAGGTGATTTTACCATGTGAAAAAGCCTTCTGCTGTGATATCATGAATCATGTTTGAGAGAAAACTATTTTCTCATGCTTTTCCCACAGAGGTTTGGAAGGTGATCTATAAGCTAAACTGAAAGCATATTCTCTGTAAATTCACATTATCTTTCTCATTCATGTGAGAATGAAGTCTGACATTCTCAGTAAAACATGTACATCCAACAAGGGCAGAGACTGTCCGTTGATTCCTTTTTTGTTCTACTGCATCTTCCCAGAGTGTTCTAAAGAACAACTAGAGCACTAACAGTCCTACTTATGACAAACGTATTGCACACCTGAATCCATCTTGATTGGAATAAAGTGGTAACTCTTAAAACATTTAATTTCAAAAGGAACAAAATGAGGGGGTTCATTTTGCCATAGAAAGTATGATTAGTGCTACAGAAAGAAAAATGAGGGCACATTTTGAGTGACTTCTCAAATCCTCTTCTATTTCATTAAAAAATCCTGACATGCAGACTGAAATATGCACTTTCAATACCAGCAGCAGACTTCCCTAGTGAGCAGTAGCTTTACTACAGTGATCTAATGAGTAACTAGAGTGCTACCATTCTGAATTTATGGCAAATGTGTGACACATCTGAATGCCTTCTTGATGGAATCAAAGTAAAAAACTGAAAGTATATCCTACTGAGGAGACTGTAGTAAATGAGGAAATTAGGAAACTTCATAACAAATACGTCTCCCAAGATGGCCAACAGAGACAAAAGAGCCCAAATGTAGTACAGATATCACCCAGATATAGCCCAAGTATAGCCCAATGACAGAATGTCCCAGAGTGTTCTAACGAACAACTAGAGCACTAACAGTCTTACTTCTGACAAAAGTATGGCACACCTGAAGCCATCTTGATTGGAATAAAGTGGTAACACTTAAAACATTTAATTTGCCAAGGAGCAAAATGAGGGGGTTAATTTTGCCATAGAAATTATGATTAATGCTGAAGAAAGAAAAATTATGGCACATTTTGAGTGACTTCTCAAGTCCTCTTCTATTTCAATAAAAAATTCTGGCATGCAGACTGAAACATGCACTTTTAATACCAGCAGCAGACTTCCGTGGTGTGCAGTAGCTTTACTACAGTAATCTAATGAGCAACTAGAGTGCTAACATTCAGAATGTATGGCAAATGTGTGACATATCTGAATACCTTCTTGATGGAATCAAAGTAAAAAACTGAAAGTATTTCCTCCTGAGGAGACTGCAGTAAATGAATAAATTAGGAAAATTCATAACAAATAAGTCTCCCAAGATGGCCACCAGAGACAATAGAGCCCAAATGTAGCCCAAATGTAGCCCAGGTGTAGCCCAAGTATAGCCCAATGACAGAATGTCCCAGAGTGCTCTTAAGAACAACTAGAGTGCTTACTGTCTTACTTTTTACAAAAGTATGGCACACCTGAAGCCATCTTGATTGGAATAAGCTGGTAACACTTAAAACATTTAATTTAAAAAGGAACACAATGAGGGGGTTAATTTTGCCATAGAAATTATGATTAATGCTGAAGAAAGAAAAATTATGGCACATTTTGAGTGACTTCTCAAATCCTCTTCTATTTCAATAAAAAATTCTGGCATGCAGACTGAAACATGCACTTTTAATACCAGCAGCAGACTTCCGTGGTGTGCAGTAGCTTTACTACAGTAATCTAATGAGCAACTAGAGTGCTAACATTCAGAATGTATGGCAAATGTGTGACATATCTGAATACCTTCTTGATGGAATCAAAGTAAAAAACTGAAAGCATTTCCTACTGAGGAGACTGCAGTAAATGAGGAAATTAGGAAACTTCATAACAAAGAAATCTCCCAAGATGGCCACCAGAGACAAAAGAGCCCAAATGCAGCACAAATATCACCCAAATGTAGCCCACATGTAGCCCAATGACAGAAGTGTGCAAAACACTTACTTTTTGTGTTTTTGCTGTTTTATATAGTGCAGACTTGTCAGGTATTGGAGTGCTTTACATAAGCATTGGTTACATCACACAAGATCAAATTCATTCTGGTTGTAGACATGGGGAGATTAAGTGATTTGACCAGAATTACAGAATGTTGAGCTGAAGCAGAAACTCCAACCTGGTTCCCCAGTTGCAAAGTCTGCAGCTCTGGAAGTAACACCACATCCTCTCCCCAAAGAGCAACATTTAATCAAGTGGTCAGCTGGATAAAAAAACTCAAAGATAACAAATAATTTAAAAGTGCTATGTCGCTATTTGAAAACTCAGAAAATATGTCCTCATTTTACTTTTTTAGAGCACTAACCATAATTTTGATGCAAATAAGACCCTCTCATATATGTAATTTCTAAAGGAAATGCTCTAGGCATTACAGTTTTGAGTACATCAAGATGACATCAGGCGTTCCACACTTTTGTAATAAATATAGAATGTTAGCAATCTAGTTGTTTATTAGGATACTGTTGAGAGGAAGAGGCCAGGGACACGGACTCTGAAAATTGAAGGCAGGTAGGAGGGTGCAGAGGCAACAATTTGACCACACTGGGCAGGCAGGAAGGGCAGTGGCAGCACAACAGACTATGGAGGGCAGTGGAAAGGGGGGCAGGGGCAACAAACCAACAATTAGGGGTGGGTGGAATTGGAAAGCGACTTTCGCAAATTATAGCGAAAATGTTTAAAATCTCCGCAAACACGCGGAAATATCGCGAAGTTTTTTTCCCGCCCGTTCGCGGTATTTTCTGCGTGTTCGCGGCTCGCCAACTTACCCATGCGGTTGCTTGCGGGCGCGGCCATCTTGTTTTCACTCTTCTCGCGATGCATGATCGCGAGAAGAAAGACGTGATCGCGCGACGCATGACGTCACTGCGGGCGCGAACTGTCGCGAGACAGCGCAAATGGCTAAAACAATACAACATCTCATGGAGAACGCGACCGGATCGGGAAAACTTGTCGGCGAACGCGGGGATTCAGGTAAGGCGATCGCGCGGGCGCGAGAATGTATTATTTTACAGCGCGAGCAAGAACCAAATTATCGCAAAGCTGCGGAATGCGGAAATTTTGACATTTCCGCGCTCTCCGCGGAACGCGGAAATGCCAAATTATCGCAAATTCCGCGAACGGAACGGAAATTTTGCCCAGGCCTACCAACAATACAGGACTGGCAAGAGAGGCTGTGGCAATATAATAGACCATTGTGGGCAGAAGGAAGAGGCAGTGGTAGTACAACCATACATGCCAACAGACCCGATTCAGCCAGAAAACGTCCAATGTTTTTAAGCTCAAATGGGCTTTATTTGATCTGTCTCCTGTCTACAATTTCCTCTTTTTCAATTTAACTCAAAGGGGAAAATCAATACCCCAGTTTTTTTTCAAAATCTCCCTCTTACCAAGTTCAAAATGTTTCGCAAGTATGGTACATTGGATCATGGAAGGCAGGAGGAATTGGGATAGGGACATGGACTTGGATAACAGAGGACAGGAGGGACATGGAGAGGTGCACCAAACTTACCCTACAGGGCAGGCATCAGGGTTTGCAGCAGCACAATACACCACACAGGGCATGCGGGACAGGAGTGCAGCACAACAATCAATAGAAAGCAATAGGGAGGGGACAGGACCATGCACATGGACAACAGAGAACAGAGGGGAAAGAGGCAATGGTAGCTAGCTGACCATAATGGACAGACAGGAGAGAAAGCTGCAGCATAACAGACCATAAAGGGCAGGAGGGACGGATCAGGGGCATTACAGGCAGGATGGGCACTAGAAACAAGACACACCATATGGAGCAACTGTGAGACTATGATGGCATACACACAGACCATGGAGGGAAGGTGGGAGGGGGTCAGGGGCAGCTAGCTGACCACACAGGGAAGGTGGGAGGGGCTGCGGCAGCACAGAAGACCCTGCATGGCAAGCAGGAGGGTTAGTGGCAGCACAATGGCTATGATGGGCAAGAAGGAGGGTGCAGGGGCATGCATAAAGGACCATGGAGGATAGAAGGGAGGGTCAGGACCTGGGCACAGACAAGAGAGTTCAAGGGAAGGGGCTTCAAAACAGACCACGCAGGGCAGGCAGGAGGAGCAGTTGCAGCACAACAGACCAGGGAGGGCAGAAGGGTGTGGCAGTTAAATGGACCATGGAGGACAGGAGGGAGGGGATAGGGGCATGGCATGTGGACAGGCAGGGTGGAGGTGGCAGGGACAGGTTACAGTCATCTGACAATGCTAGGCAGGTGGGAGGTGAGTGGCAGCTCAACATAACACTCAGAGTAGATAGGAGTGGCAGGTCCATGGAACATGGTGGGCAAAAAGGATGGAGCAGGGGCATGCACAAAGACATCGGAGGGCAGGGGGAAAGAGAATAGGGGCAGCAAGCTAAGCACAGATGCTAAGCAGGAGGTCAATGATGGGGCATAGAATTGGGCAATGGAGGGCAGGAGGAGTGGACTGGTACATCATGCTAAATGGAGGGCAGTGGCTTCACATCAGACCATGCATGGCAGGAGGGAGGAGGCTAGTCCATGGATTCAGACAACAGAGGATATTGAGGAGGTGGATGGGGCAGGAAGCTAACTGTTCAGAGAAGGTTAGCTTGCTGCCCCAAAGAACTTTATTGTTTTTAAAATGTGTGTCTGTGCGAACTACTTAAAATATGAACAAGTATGCAGCATAATCTCACTTTTATTCAGGAAGAAGAGGACGTTTGTGACTGTGACTCCGGGCTCACTTGGCAGAAACACCCCCTGACCCTCCACTCCCTATCGCAAAATGTAATGCCCGTGAAAATGGTAGGTGAATGCAGTGTTATATAGAACATAGTCCTGAGAGCACGATTGAAAATGAAAACTAGATATAGTGTATGGTATAAACTATGCACCAAAAAATGTGATATAAGATGAACCGTGGCGTGAAATATAATATGCAATACATTGTGCGCAATGACAGATTCATTGGAGAGCGCGAGATAGCACAGGCACTAGCGCGTGCTAGACAATATGCGCCTTGGGGTGTAATATGCACAGGACAGTGTTGTGTAACCTAACTAGTCTCTAAAGTTGTAATACAAACTATGTGCTGGGGAGTGTAACAAAGATATGGATCCCAGATTGTAATATGTATGGCATAGCGCTGTGCGTTATAACATAGGCATCGAGGAAGGCACGTTAGATGGGGCAATATAACCCGTGCGAAGGCAAGTGTGGCATGACATATTCACGGGGGGGTGTTACAGTGCACATGGGCTAGAGAGTGTCATAGCATACGCACTAGCTGGTGGAATACAACACAGAGGTGCGTGGCACTCGGCGGGCACTGGTGGGTGTAACACAGCATTGGGCTCAGCCAGAAGCGCTGTGACTCTCAAGTGAGGTTCGTCTCCTTTCCAGAGAGTAAAATAAAAAGTATTACACATCCGGCGGTGGATGTGTGTTTTATTAACCATGAGGGGGGTTTCATGCATAGTTTTGGTCGAATTATTGACGAATCACCTTTGAATGGCTTTGTGTGCATGTGTATTAAATGTGCGTGTCAATAGCTACCCATGTTTGTATAAATAAATGACAAGGGTGTCTTGGAGAGTACCCACCAGCGGGAGCACCCAGATTAGGCATGGTAGGGCGTCAGACACCCAATTTCACAAAGGGACACTGTTCCTATAGCAGAATGCAAAAAAGTCATCCATGCTTAAGGGTGCAAATAGTCACCCGTGCAAAAAGAATAAAAAGGGTGAAAAGGTAGAAAAAGAAAAAAAGAAACGAAAGACATCCTAGGTAAAGGTGACCCAATAGTGAGGTGGAATAACCATATGTTTGTCCTGTTGCCCTCACACACCCCAGGAGGTGTCATGCTTCATCATCGGGCAGTTGCTCCTCATGGGGCCGGTGCTGCAATTCCCCACGGGTCCCCCGAAGGGTCTCTTTGTCGGAGATCTTTTAAAGAACTGCCGGATGGTGCATGCGGGTGTGTGGGGTATGGGTCTAAAAAGGGTGAAAGAAAGTGTGTGCAAGGTGATGAAAATGTTTTTTTAAAAATAAAGGGTAAACATGAATCGAATGTATAAGTTGTAAACCCTTGGCAGATAAACTGCTACATAAAATCTTGTCCACGAGGCACACTATGCCCAGGTGTCAAAAGGTCATAGGTCAACATGTTTCGCACCTGTGTCGCCATAAGGGTCGTTGGCGCTTCTTCAGGACCAGAACAATAATATGTGGAGTGCACGTGATAAAACTAAACCCTTAAGCTCAAACAGGGCAGGGCAGTAACCTGTATACCTATAATATGGCTGCAGCTGCATACTGAGAGAACGCTCCTGATGAAAACCATTTTGCTTTTCCCTCTCTTCTCTCCGTTCTCTGGCTAGTCTTTGTCTCTCATCGGTTCGGAGTGTTGAACCATCTATCACAGGTTTGGTGGTTGCCTTGAGGTTTCCCGAGGAAGATACAGGGCTAATTCCACTCAGATTTCTTTTTTCATCAGCTATTGCTTGGGCTGCGGCAACCATCTGCTCCCGCAGCCCCTTCAGGGATGTGCTCGTGTCCGCCATCTTCCGTCAGCCTGGGCCAGGCGTTCACCCCGCCTCCGCAGCCGCCAGCGCTTCAGTGTCAGGTCACACTGCGCAGGCGCAAGCGGGCACGCAGGCAGCGGATGCTGCTGGCTGTTGCCAGGTGCTGCCCAACCCCGCCTTCCCCAGCCAAGCAGAACTGTTATTTTGGAGCTGGAGGGCGTCAGAGCTTCACTAGCGGTGTAATTACATTCCACGTGGATTCATTGTATGCATAGTCGCCTTTTAATGAATATCACGCAAATCGTCATGGTGAAATGTACATACGGTTTGTCCAGCATGTCCTAGGTGTTTCTATGAATATATATTTTTTTTAAATACTAATAAACAAAGGCCCGCCATAAGTGGCCTGAGGAGGGGGGCAATGCAGCCCCCCTCCTAAAGAATAAAAAAATAAAGAGCCATGCCCCATGGATTGGGGTCCCAGGAGCCGATTAAGGCCTTGGGAGGGGGGCCACGTGGCCCCCTTCCAAGTTTTTTTTCCAAAAAATTAGAAAAAGAAGGGGGCCACACAGCCCCCCTTCTTAAAAAATAAAATAAATAAAAGACCGGCATCGCACCGGAGGCCAAGCCCCCTCCTTGCAGCACTCTGCAAACGCGCCCCCCGGCCAGCTTTAAGTTGGAGAATTAATTCCCCTTCCATACTGAGGGTCCCTGAGGGCCAACTAGCCCAACAGGTATCTCCAGTATGCGCCAGGGAACTGTGTTGCAGACAGGTGTTCTGAGGCCACGCCCCTTTTTACACCTCTCTGCAACACAGCTCTGTGGCACTTACTGGAGGTACCTAGTGGGCTAGTTGGACCCTAGGGACCCTCAAGTTTCAAATGAACTTAATCTCCCAACTAAAAACGGCCACAGGACGTGTTTACACAGTGGTGAAGGGAGGGGCCGGGTCCTGAGTTAACGTGTGCAAACACGCCCTGTGACGTGTTTTAAGTTGGGGAAATAATTCACCTTCAATCCTGAGGGACCCTGGGGTCCAACTAGCCCACCAGGTGCTTCCAGTAAGCGCCACTGCTCTGCGTTGCAGAGAGGTGGTCTAGGCTGTGCCCTTTTTTACATCTCTCTGCAACGCAGCTCTGTGGTGCTTACTGGAGGTACCTAATGGTCTAGTTGGACCCTAGGTACACTCAGGATTGAAGGGGATTGAAGTTGGTTTTTTGAGTATCAGTCTGAGTGTCTGCATGATTCGGTGGGGGGTATTACGTAGTGCATAGGTGCATGAATGAGTGACTCACTGTTTGTATGTGTTGAAGACAGCATGTGTGCAGGACTGTATGGGTGGATGAGTGTGTGTATGGTTGTGTTAGTGAGTGAATGACTGTTTCAATAGTGTGTTTATGAGTAACTACATATGTTTTAAACTAGTATATGTGACTATCAGTGTATATAAGTGAGTATATGTGAGAGTGAGAGATTGGAAGAGTTCCTGTATGAATAAGTATGTGTTTGTATAAGTGATTGTTTAAAAGACTAAGTATGTGTAAGTTTCAAAACAAGTAAGTGTGGTGGTGTGTGTATAACTGAATATACTAGTAAATGTATGTTTGATTCTTTATTAGCATGAGTGTCTATGTGTGTGAGTAACTCTATGGATGAGTGGCATTGTGTAACAGGATGTATAAGTGTATAAGTACATATGATGAGTGAGTACATGTATGAGTGACTGTATAGGACTGTTGGTGAATGAGTGGATGTGTATGTGGATCTTGGAATTACTGAAGAGGTTGTTGTAACTGGTATTGGTATGTCGATTGTTTTCAAAATTTTAGTCTCTATTTTTGAATGTGTGTCTCAAAGGTTATATTAGGGGGAGAGGAGGTCTGCCACTCTACCACAATGATGATGTCATCAGTGATGTCATCAGTGATGTCATTTGAGATGTCATCAGTGATGTCATGAGTGATGTCACTGACCATGTCATGAGTGATGTAATATGTGACGTCATCAGCAGTGCATTGCGGGCGCGCGAGTTATAGTTAGCTGAACTAACTATAACGGGGGAATTTCATTGGTTTTGTATGAGAGAAATGTCCAGCTAACTATAACATGTGTGAAACCTATGTTTTTTTCAGTGAATTTGCAAGGTTTTTTAAATGCTAATTCCTAACTATAACGTGTGTGAAACCTTTGGTTTTTTCAGTGAATTTGTACGGTTTTTTAAATACTAATTTTTGAATTATTTAATTAAATATTTTTTTTTTTATAATATAAATAAAATTCCGATGTATTGATTTAAATATTATCTGTATCCTTTTTTTTTTTTTTTTTTTTTTTTAAATTTGAATTAGGATAAAGTTGAACAGTTTATTTAATTTTTGCAATTTATTTTTTCCATTTTTTTTTTTATATAAATTTTTCGGGTGCTCGCTCTGAGCGCGCTCCTAGTACGTTTTCGTAAGTTTTTTATGAATACCGTCGTACGGAATTTACCTACGCATACATACGTTCTAGTGCGCGCTGGGAGCGCGCACCCAGTACGTATGCGTACGTACGTACGCATGCGTGTGTGCGTCATACGCGCTCCACGCGGTTCACTTCCGCATACGCTTAAATTACGCGCACTAGCGTTCGCGTATACGCGTGTTCAACGTCTGCGCGTTACGTGCGCGCATATGACGTATGTACATGCGCTCCTACGCGTTCGCGCATGCGTAATCACGAGGTGCGCGCTCTGAGCTTGCTCAGTGCGCGCACCTCGGATTATATGCATAATAAAACAACACTTCTTATTGGTTATCATAGCTTTCAGTTTCTGATTGTTTCAACACCACACCCAATCCCCTCATGGCTAGTCATGTGATCAATATTTATCACTTTTGATTGGTTTGAAGTACTTTCAGTTCCAGATTCTTCCCAAACCACACCTACTCCCCTCATTATTAGTTCTGATTCCTTTGGAGAAGGAGCTATTCTGTTGTTGAGAGACAATGGCTGAACAGCAACCATCTTCAGACAGTGACCAGGACACTCTTGAGAGGCAGAGGAGCAGGAAGCAGAAAGACAGCTTTATATGGGAGTTTTTCACTTTTCCAGAGGGACAAAAAAAGGTAAATGCACCTAAAGTTACATGTGTACTTTGTCAAAAAGTCTTGTCGCGTGGGAATCCTATGAAGAAGTATTCTTTTAGCATTCACACTATGTTGAGCCATGTTGACAAAATGCATCCAGTGACTTTTCGTCGAGCATCTGGAGCAAACCCTCCACCTGCTCAACCGACGACATCTGCAGCAGCTCAGCCGAGCACATCTTCGGCAGCTCAGGCGAGCACTTCAGCTGCAGTGGTGCCTTTGCCTTCTTCTTCACCTCGTTTTGGACCACCTTGTTTTGCGAGGTTGTCCACACGCTGCACTGATTGTGGTAAACTTATTTCTGTGTGTGAGACCAGTCTTGATCTCATTCAGAGAAAATTTGATGCCCATGAGTGCAGGCCATAGATGTTTTTTCTTTTTTTTCGTTTTTCTCTTCCTGTTTCCCTCCATTAACTCAAGGGCTCTTTTAAGAGCCACTTAAAAACTAAATCCCAAAAATTATTTGGGGGGATTTTTTTTTTTTTTTTTTTTTTTTTTAAATATATATATATTTTTTTTAATTTAATGTACAAAAAGAGGTGAAGAAATGGAAGCATGAAAAGGGAGATTTGAGAAATACAAATATTTTTCACTTATTTTAAAAAAAAAAAAAAAAAAAAAAAAAAAAATTGTGAAAATTCTTTTTTCAAGTATTTTGCAAGGGAACAGATTTTTTTTTGATTTTTTTCTTTCCAGTTCTGCAAAAAAAGTAAAAAAGTATTAATATTCAATCATACATTACAAAAAGCATTGCATGTTTTTACATATTTTACAAAGCAATTTGTTGCCCTTTTTTTGCTGTTTTCAGAATTTTTTAATTTTCACTTAAAATAGTGAAAACAATTGTATTCATCATTTAACAGCGGGCAAAAAAAAACAATCTGAAAGATTGTTTAAAAAAAGCCCCAAAACTATCCTCACTAAAATATACCTTGTTAGAAATATTACATATATATTACAAGTACTTTTGTAGATGAATAAAAATTTTCAAGACAAACCGTCTTTAAACCAAGTCAAACTTTAAGTCAAAGGATTCCACAATTGTTTTTATTACTTTTCCTTTAGGCCAAATAGTAATTTCAAAATCCTTTTTAAGTGATATCTTCAATTATAATCCTTTAAAATTACAAAAAATGCTTTGTTCAGATGCAGTTTTTAGTTTTCAAAATTTAGGTTTCAGAAAAATTAAATAAGAATTGGGTAAATCATAAGGCAAACTTTGCTTGAAAATCAATTGGGAATCATTACACACTGTCCAGCCTTTTTCACATTTAAGATAAACTGTGTAATGTCCAGAAGTTACAGTAGGTCCTTCATGAAAAATTATTGCAACTGTAACAAAAGTTTTTCCAGAAATTGATAATTGTTGTCCTGTAAACTTCTTTATTAAAGTTTCCAATTTTGAACCATCAGCTCTACAACGTTGCATCATTAAAATTACATACTGACCATATTTCTGTAAAAATAACGTGGAAAACATGTCAGATTTGCATTCAGAACATTCCATGTTGTGATTGGCATCTTTAACTAATTTACTAAAAGTCACTGATTTACTCTCTGGTAATGGTAAAAATATGAACCTTTCTGATTCAACATGACTACTACATGTGTTCATACAGTTTTCACAGCAATGTTCCCATTTGTAAGAGACACCAAATAAGTTTTCTACTTCTACTCCTTCATCTTCAAGTACGCTCAGTATATATATTAAGAATTCCTGTGCATCTTGCTGGACATTTTCTTTAAACTGTGTAGATCCAGAACATACATCTAAAAGATTTCTAACATCAGTAGCACTTTCTATTTCAGTTTTATCAGTACTCAGCTTCTCAAAAAGGAGACTCAGCAGAGAACACAATCTTTTTCCATAATTTACTATTATCTGTTCTAGCAACTTTTCAAGATAAAATACAACATTCAGCACTACATTTGCATAGCAGTTGACACCAGAGCTATTTTCAAAATGGCAACCAACAACCTCTTCAACACTGTCCTTTTTCTTTTTCCTTGCTATCACATCAGTGTCCTTTTTTTTTTGTTCTGTTCATCCACATTACAGATATTTTCAAATCTCCTTTTCCGAGAAGCAACATGTTCTTCAATCACAGGATACTGACCTAAATGAGGAGCATAGGTTCTTCTTAATCTATTATACTCCTTTACACAATTTGCATCTGCACTAACTTTTGAGTCATCAAAGTCTATCATAAATAAACCAGATAATGTTTTTACTCGTGACAGAGCAACATATGCCATGCCTTCTTTGAACACAGTAGAACCAATGTTTACAAAAGCACTATCTACAGTCAATCCTTGAGACTTGTGAATAGTTACAGCATATGCTAGAGAAAATGGAAACTGCTTCCTACGTACATATAAGTCTTTCACAAGCATGAAACGAACTGAACAACGACAAATGTCTTTAACTTCTTCTATCTGATCAAATTTTATTTTTAAACATTCAATTCCTTCTTTTTTCTGATAATTAATAAAACCCACAACTCTTCCCATAGCTCCATTCACTAAACCTTTTTCTACATCCAAATTTCTCCTTAAAATCACTCGACAATTCATGCAAACATATAGATTTTTTTCTAATCCAGCTGTTTTGGAAATGTTCTTCTCTAGTGAATCCAATTTATTTTTCAGTTTGCCTGTTAATGTAATAGTAATTCTTTCATGCTGAATTTTGTCCTCTGCTTCCATTTTCTTAATCTCTTCCTTTTCAAATTTCAAAAGTTCCTCATTGAATATTGAGCACTCACGTAGTGTTGGCATTAAGCAGATTACAGTATTTTTTTCAGCAATGTTCTTGTATATTTTCTCTGCAACTATTTCTTCATTTGGAAATAAATTATGTAGCATCCTACTCTGTAATGCTTTTTTGCCAACTTCTGTGAGTAGTCCAATTCTGATATCTTTCAGAATACTTGCATAATCTTCGTCGTTTGCTTGTCTCATATTGGTAGTGAGTTCTTTGTACTCAAAGAACGACCAAATATTCGCATTACCAATGCTTCCTAATGACTTCTTCGTGTCTTCATGTGTTACTGTATTAAACACTGGTTGTCCTTTAACTGGAGTGAGCTGTAAAAGATCTCCAAAAACTATGACGTGTTTTCCTCCAAATAACACGTCATAGTCTCTCTTAAGAATTTGTTGCATTCTTAAATGCACAAAGGCAAGCATTAAGTTTGATACCATGCTCACCTCATCAATAATCAGAACTTGCATCTTCTTCAACACTCTTGAAACTTCGAAGCATGCTTCTCCAGTTAGCTTGTGGTATTCTATTTTGTTCTCATGCTCCACTGGTAACATTAGCAAGCGATGTAAGGTAATTCCTTTTATGTTATAGGCTGCTAACCCAGTTGGAGCAGTTACCACACAAGACAAAGTTGAAGCTGTTTTTTGCTGTAGGTAGCTTCTAATGACTTTTATTAAGAAACTTTTACCAGTTCCAGCTTGTCCACTCACATACATCCTGATTGGTTCAAATGATGTGCAGGAGCACTCTTTTTTCATGTAGTAATCCATGATCAATTTTTTTGGTGACTTCTTCATAAATTTGTTTTTGTTCTTCATTCAGTTGTTGTTCCAGATTTAGTAAGTCTATTGAATCTTCCTGTGCTTGATTCATGGCCGTTTCCACTTCAGTCATGGCTATTGCAGCTTCATTTTGTACAACAGGTTGTCCTAGGGGATCTTGACTGAGTGTTCCAGAACTTTGACTGTCTTGAGAACTGTCTCTAGCTACTTCAGCTGCAATTGTTGCTTCCTGATCAATTTCTTCATTTAACATTTGGACATAAGTTGTGAAAGTACTGCATTCTATGCTGTCTTTGCTAGCATTAAATGAATCTTCAAAGCTTTGAAATTCTCCCAGTAGTTAGTCCTCTGAACGCCATGGTTTAAACAGCTGTAAAAGTGCCAAGTAGTAAAATTCCTTTTTGTCAGTAGTGTCGCAACTCAGCTTCCTGTGATTTATCAAACTTCCTTCTGTTTGCTTCACCAAACATCCTTCCTCACCAATGACTTTATATTTTCCATTGTTGATGTCTTCTGTGGCTTTCCGTGAAAAAATGTAGTTCTGCAGCACTTCATAGAGACACATGTTCTCAAGATGATGACTTCTTTTTGGGTAATATGTGTCCAACATGTTTGTTTTCAAAATATCTGTACTTTCTGGGTCGTTCTCGGCCAAATATTCAATTTCTCCAACAGATTTCAGTACCCGATTTCTCATTCCTGCAAGGCCTAAGCTTACCCAAATTATTCTTCTGGATTTCGAGTAAAGACTTGCAGATGATAACCTATCTGAGCATTCGTAGGATCCAATTTCTCGATGCGATAACATCTTTAAACTGAAACTGTACAGCTTCTTACTGACAGTCTTCTCGTGAGAAATCTCTTCCCACATTTCCTTCAATTCTGTTTTCTCAGATTTAGTGATGTAAGATGTGACATACCGAGCAACAGCAATAGAATTGTCTGCCACATACTGAATATCCATGTTAGCATTCCACATGGATAAAATGACTGGGTTGTAGTCATTTATAAATTTGGACTCTTCTTTTCTTTTTAGGTTGTATGTATTTTTGGGAGATTTTCTGGTTATAGTATGTCGCACAGCTGACATAAAACTGTTGACTCTTCCTTTTGAAAGAACAGGTCTAGGAAATCCAAATCAACACTTTGTGTAGAATTTATCTTTGGTCTTGTACTTCCGTCGACAGTATTTTCCACACCGATGACTTTGGAAACGTAAAACTTGCTCTTTTAACATTTTCTCTTCTGTGCTTTTAGGTATAGCACATGTTGCATATTCTTCAATGAAAGATAACACTGATTCATCAGCATCTGTTCCAAATTTTGGAGCATCCTTGATCCACAACAGCATATGAATATGAGGAGCACCTCTTGCTTGGTACTCTTTTCTCCAAAAGAAATCCACAACTTCTCCAAGAGGTGGATTTTTTTTATTGCAGATGAAGGACATCATAGCCTCAAATCTATGATTGAAATATCTGCAAACATTAACCGGATCCAATGAGCACAGTTCTCCTGCTGTCTTGTATTCAATGTTTTTAATGTTTGAATTTGCCTCTCGTAGAAAATCCAATAAATCATCCCAAGCGTACTCGGCACAACTTAGGGTTAGAAACCATGTAGGAGTTCCTAAATTCCGTAACATGCATTTTAATTCACCATGGCGTCGGTACCAATATTCATTTGTCCCACGCTGACAAGCCATCAGATTGATCAGTTGTGTTTCCAAATGATCATCTCGGTGCTGCACTTTCTCCATAAAATCCTTAGCAGACACATTATGTAAAAGTACTCCACTTTTTAAAATGTGATTTACTGCATAAGATAATGCAGACAAGTCGCTTTCAAATAAAAGATGAAACAAATAAGGAATACTTTGACGAAACCTTGAATCTTCAGCATATAGTCTTGTAGTCCGATACTCAGAAGCTGGAATCTGTTCTGGGCGTTCATCGTATCGTCCACCTTTTCCTGTAGGAAACAGCTGAGGAAAACATCGAGCTTCCAAGCTCTTCTCCCATACACTCACGGGAGTTCCTTTTGCTTTCTTCATCTGAAACAGATCAATAGTGTCTCCCATAACTTCTTTTGAATGAAGAGGATGTATACTAAAATGTTCATAAATTTCTTCTTCCTTTGACTTGTCCACTTTTTCAATTTGTCCAGTTGGTGTTTCTGTGTCTTCTTGTAAATCTTCTTCTTCTTCTTCATCTATATAAATTGATTCATACCATTTATTATTCCTTTTCAAATATAAATTTGCTCTTTGAACTTTCCGTACATCTACCAGCTCCTGCCAAATCTTCTTATTCTTTGTAGGTACACCATTAACCAAAATAACTAATGGTTCAGTTTCCAAAGTATCTGCATCAATAGTTTCCATATTTTTTTTCAAATCCAAGGGCAAATACACCACTCTTCCTTTTAAACCTCTCAGTAAATCTGAAGGAGGTAATTTACCAGTTTTGGGCTCCATACGTACTATGGTCTGGAACGTACTATGGTCTGGAACGGACCATAGTACATATGAGTATAGACTCATATGTATTTAAATCAGAAAGTTCGGCAGGAATAGCATCCAATTCTAAATTATTATGTACAGCTCTGGTCGGCATTCTATTTTCTTCTAACTTGTTATAACAGTATTTACAAATACGCTGATCTTCACCCAATTCAAAACAATTTTCAAGAAATATATATGTTGCAAAATCTTTCCACTTATAATTATCTTCATTTTCACTTTTTTTATACAGATCAACATTCCTTGTTTGATTTTTATAATGGCTTCTGCGGCAACAAATACAAGTAATATTTGGTCTTTCATTAGAGATGATAGTAAATTTTGTCATTTCATCTTCAAAATTTTTAGTAATAATGAGTTCTACATTCTGTTCCTCATTTTCCTCATTAACTGTGTCCTTTTCTGCACTTTCTTGTTCTGGACCAAAGTAAAAAAACTGAATCTCATCAGTAACCTTCACTACATCTGATACAGATCCACGGAACAGAGCATTATTCAACGCATTCAACTTTACTGCTGGACTTTTAGCAAAATACAATATTCTCACAAACTTTCTCATTTCAGTATGATGAACAGCCAGCATCCTGAAATGATGAAAAACACTTTTACACACTTTTCTAGATAGACAAGCCAGAGAGTGTCCTTGCAAACCAGTATTCTGTCTCACTCTGCATGGATCTAGTGTTTGAAGCACCTTAATTTTCTGTTTAACACTAGGCCTGGGCAAAAATTTCGTTCCGTTCGCGGAAATTGCGATAATTTGACATTTTTGCGTTCCGCGGAGAGCGCGAAAATGTCAAAAATTCCGGTTTCCGCAGCTTGGCGATAATTTGTTTCTTGCTCGCGCTGTAAAATGATACATTCTCGCGCGCGCGCGATCGCCTTACCTGAATCCCTGCGTTCGCCGACAAGTTTTCTTGATCCGGTCGCGTTCTCCATGAGATGTTGTATTGTTTTTAGCCATTTGCGCTGTCTCGCGACAGTTCGCGCCCGCAGTGACGTCATGCGTCGCGCGATCACGTCTTTCTTCTCGCGATCATGCACCGCGAGAACAACTCAAAACAAGATGGCCGCGCCCGCAAGCAACCACATGGGTAAGTTGGCGACCCGCAACCATGCAGAAAATCTCGCGAACATGCCGGAAAAAAACTTCCGCATCTTCGCGATATTTCTGCTTGTTTGCGATAATTTTAAACATTCTCGCGATAATTTGCGAAGGTTAGTTCCGCAAATTCCGCCCACCCCTATTTAACACTCTTTTTACTATATTCTCTTAGAAACTCACGTAATTTATCAATAGATTCCTGACGCACAGTACAAATACTACTACAGTTCCAAGTGTACACTGGGGCTTTAGGACGTCTCCCCATAGCCTCAGCAGCCATTACTTCTTCCTCATTTCTCGGAACCATTTTCTCCTTTTCCATCACACATCCATCTCTAACTTCATATGCTCTTCCATTGGTGTCAACTGCATGCAACAAACTATTACTTTGAAGATAACTCTCTTCATTAAAAAATGGTTCAGTACTTGAACTGTGGTTCCATTCTCCCAAGAACACTTTACAAAAGTTACTTTTTTTCACTTCTCTTTTCCTTTTGCTTTGTGACTTCATTGCATTGACTAATTTATCTAATCTACGCATCCTATTCAAAATTTTTTAAAAAAAGTTTTCTTTTTATTTCCAAAGCCTTACTTACAATATTTTCTATAATTTTTATTTTCTTTATAAATTTAGCTTTTTTCTTATATTTTTTCACATCCTTTAGCAAATTTAACATCACTCTTCTCTGAAACATTTTTCGACTAATGTTTTTAAAATCAAATTTTCGTGAAAATTCATTCTTACTTACTTCTGATTGTACATTAGCTTTTGTTTTTTGTTGTTGACTCTGTTGTTGCTTTGTAAATAAAACACTGTTTGTTTTTGATTTATTTTTACCATTTTTTGTTTTTTTGAAGATTTTTTTAAAGAAAACTTTAGTTTGCTTACCAGTAGAGTTTTTCTTTTTTCCATCACAAGCTTTTCCTCCTATTTTTTTTCCCCAGTTTTGTCCAGATATAATTGTTTTTGCTTTTCTTTCCTCTTTCTTGTCCTTAAAGGCATTTTTTTTTCACTGTTGCTCAGTAATACCTGCAAGAAACTGAAAAAAAATACCTTTTTGTAATTTTAATTCATTTAAAAAAAATTTAAGCTTTTGAATAATTTCAAATGTTTTAGCATTTGCCTCTCATTTGTGATTTACTGATTTGTGCAAAGTGCTAACCACCACAGTTGAATAAAACAAGCTGCCCCTTTCCTGCAAGTGCAAGTCTAACAGAACAACTGCAACACAAATTAAATCTCTGCCCACAATTCCTGTGCGCACACAGCCTCATGGTGTGATTCTAGACAGAAAACGATATTTGATTGGCAATTTTAAAGCATATTTACTACTGTGGTAGAGCAAGTGATAATTACTGTTACAGCCTGACACATTTTCCTTGTAGATTACAGAGGCAGAAAACAGTACATTTCCTAACAGCTACTTCATACCATGAGCATGTGCAACCTGGGTGAGTGACTACACTAGAGCAAAGGAAATGTGCCTTGATGACGTTGAATGTGTTTGCATTACACAATGCTATCTGAAACATCACACAGAGCTGAGTACTACACATAAGAGTGTTGGAGAAGCTGCTGTGTGTGTGCCAAGACTGTGTTTCTGGACACTGTGTATTGTCTGGTGCAAGACAGATGAGCAAAGAGACTTCCAAAACTGCATGAAGACTGCTGGGATGTATGTAACAGTGCATGTGTGCTAAGGGTTATTTTCAGTTTTGAACATATGGCAACTACCTGTGCCTTTGCTATTTTAAAAGGGAAATCTACCCTGTTGGTTTCAAATGTTTTAGCTTTTGCCTCTCATTTGCCATTAAGTGATTTCTGCTGAGTGCAAACCACCACATTTGAAGAAAACAAGCTGTCCCTTTCCTGCAAGTGCATGTTTTACAGAACAACTGCAACACAAATTACATCTCTGGCCACAATTCCTACATGCACACAGCCTCAAAGTGTGCTTCTAAGCAGAAAACAGAATTTGATTTGCAATTTCAAAGCTCATTTACTACCATGGTAGACCAAGTGATAATTAGTGTTACAGCCTGACACAATTTCCTTATCTTTTACAAAGGCAGAAAACAGCACATGTCCTAACAGCTCCTTGAGACCATGACCATGTGTTACAGGGTGAGTGATTAGACTAGATCAAACAAAATGAGGCCTTGGTGACGTTGAATGTGTTTGCATCACACAATGCTATCTGAAACATCACACAGAGCTGAGTACTACACATGAGAGTGTTGGCGAAGCTGCTGTGTGTGTGCCAAGAGTGTGTTTCTGGACACTGTGTATTGTCTGGTGCAAGACAGATGAGCAAAGAGACTTCCAAAACTGCATGAAGACTGCTGGGATGTATATAACAGTGCATGTGTGCTAAGGGTTATTTTCAGTTTTGAACATATGGCAACTACCTGTGCCTTTGCTATTTTAAAAGGGAAATCTACCCTGTTGGTTTCAAATGTTTTAGCTTTTGCCTCTCATTTGCCATTAAGTGATTTCTGCTGAGTGCTAACCACCACATTTGAAGAAAACAAGCTGTCCATTTCCTGCAAGTGCATGTTTTACAGAACAACTGCAACACAAATTACATCTCTGGCCACAATTCCTACATGCACACAGCCTCATAGTGTGCTTCTAAGCAGAAAACAGAATTTGATTTGCAATTTCAAAGCTCATTTACTACCATGGTAGAGCAAGTGATAATTAGTGTTACAGCCTGACACATTTTCCTTATCTTTTACAGAGGCAGAAAACAGCACATGTCCTAACAGCTCCTTGAGACCATGACCATGTGTTACAGGGTGAGTGATTAGACTAGATCAAACAAAATGAGGCCTTGGTGACGTTGAATGTGTTTGCATTACACAATGCTATCTGAAACATCACACAGAGCTGAGTACTACACATGAGAGTGTTGGAGAAGCTGCTGCGTGTGTGCCAAGAGTGTGTTTCTGGACACTGTGTATTGTCTGGTGCAAGACAGATGAGCAAAGAGACTTCCAAAACTGCATGAAGACTGCTGGGATGTATGTAACAGTGCATGTGTGCTAAGGGTTATTTTCAGTTTTGAACATATGGCAACTACCTGTGCCTTTGCTATTTTAAAAGTGAAATCTACCCTGTTGGTTTCAAATGTTTTAGCTTTTGCCTCTCATTTGCCATTAAGTGATTTGTGCTGAGTGCAAACCATCACATTTGAAGAAAACAAGCTGTCCCTTTCCTGCAAGTGCATGTTTTACAGAACAACTGCAACACAAATTACATCTCTGGCCACAATTCCTACATGCACACAGCCTCAAAGTGTGCTTCTAAGCAGAAAACAGAATTTGATTTGCAATTTCAAAGCTCCTTTACTACCATGGTAGAGCAAGTGATAATTAGTGTTACAGCCTGACACATTTTCCTTATCTTTTACAGAGGCAGAAAACAGCACATGTCCTAACAGCTCCTTGAGACCATGACCATGTGTTACAGGGTGAGTGATTAGACTAGATCAAACAAAATGAGGCCTTGGTGACTTTGAATGTGTTTGCATTACACAATGCTATCTGAAACATCACACAGAGCTGAGTACTACACATGAGAGTGTTGGAGAAGCTGCTGCGTGTGTGCCAAGAGTGTGTTTCTGGACACTGTGTATTGTCTGGTGCAAGACAGATGAGCGAAGAGACTTCCAAAACTGCATGAAGACTGCTGGGATGTATGTAACAGTGCATGTGTGCTAAGGGTTATTTTCAGTTTTGAACATATGGCAACTACCTGTGCCTTTGCTATTTAAAAGGGAAATCTACCCTGTTGGTTTCAAATGTTTTAGCTTTTGCCTCTCATTTGTCATTAAGTGATTTCTGCTGAGTGCAAACCACCACATTTGAAGAAAACAAGCTGTCCCTTTCCTGCAAGTGCATGTTTTACAGAACAACTGCAACACAAATTACATCTCTGGCCACAATTCCTATATGCACACAGCCTCATAGTGTGCTTCTAAGCATAAAACAGAATTTGATTTGCAATTTCAAAGCTCATTTACTACCATGGTAGAGCAAGTGATAATTAGTGTTACAGCCTGACACATTTTCCTTATCTTTTACAGAGGCAGAAAACAGCACATGTCCTAACAGCTCCTTGAGACCATGACCATGTGATACAGGGTGAGTGATTAGACTAGATCAAACTAAATGAGGCCTTGGTGACGTTGAATGTGTTTGCATTACACAATGCTATCTGAAACATCACACAGAGCTGAGTACTACACATGAGAGTGTTGGAGAAGCTGCTGCGTGTGTGCCAAGAGTGTGTTTCTGGACACTGTGTATTGTCTGGTGCAAGACAGATGAGCAAAGAGACTTCCAAAACTGCATGAAGACTGCTGGGATGTATGTAACAGTGCATGTGTGCTAAGGGTTATTTTCAGTTTTGAACATATGGCAACTACCTGTGCCTTTGCTATGTTAAAAGGGAAATCTACCCTGTTGGTTTCAAATGTTTTAGCTTTTGCCTCTCATTTGCCATTAAGTGATTTCTGCTGAGTGCAAACCACCACATTTGAAGAAAACAAGCTGTCCCTTTCCTGCAAGTGCATGATTTACAGAACAACTGCAACACAAATTACATCTCTGGCCACAATTCCTATATGCACACAGCCTCATAGTGTGCTTCTAAGCAGAAAACAGAATTTGATTTGCAATTTCAAAGCTCATTTACTACCATGGTAGAGCAAGTGATAATTAGTGTTACAGCCTGACACATTTTCCTTATCATTTACAGAGGCAGAAAACAGCACATGTCCTAACAGCTCCTGGAGACGATGACCATGTGTTACAGGGTGAGTGATTAGACTTAATCAAACAAAATGAGGCCTTGGTGACGTTGAATGTGTTTGCATCACACAATGCTATCTGAAACATCATCACACAGAGCTGAGTACTACACATGAGAGTGTTGGAGAAGCTGCTGCGTGTGTGCCAAGAGTGTGTTTCTGGACACTGTGTATTGTCTGGTGCAAGACAGATGAGCAAAGAGACTTCCAAAACTGCATGAAGACTGCTGGGATGTATGTAACAGTGCATGTGTGCTAAGGGTTATTTTCAGTTTTGAACATATGGCAACTACCTGTGCCTTTGCTATTTTGAAAGGGAAATCTACCCTGTTGGTTTCAAATGTTTTAGCTTTTGCCTCTCATTTGCCATTAAGTGATTTCTGCTGAGTGCTAACCACCACATTTGAAGAAAACAAGCTGCCCCTTTCCTGCAAGTGCATGTTTTACAGAACAACTGCAACACAAAATACATTTCTGGCCACAATTCCTATATGCACACAGACTCATGCTGTGTTGGTAGGCACAAAACACAGGCTGCCCCTTTCCTGGGTCTACAATCCTTACAGAACTAATGCGAATTTTAAATGTGCTGACATTTTCCTCTCTTTTCTTTCAAAGTGATTTCTGCTAAATCCTAACCATCACAATTATAACAGACTGTCCTTTCCTATCAACTGCAAGTCTTACTTTTCAACAGCAACACAAATTTAATCTCTGTCAACAATTCTTCTCTGAACACAGACTCATGGTTTGTTGGTAGGCACAAAACAGTATTCCTCATTCTTACCAGTACACATTAACTTATGATGAAAACATACTCCATAATATTTTACATATTCAAGACAGTTAAATATCTCCCAAAACACAAAATGTAAATCACAACTTTAAACATATAATTACAATTATTTTATTTATTTCTAAATTGACCACATACACCCCCTCTCAAACTCATAACTCACCTTTAAATTTAGTTAGTTGTGAAAGAAATCTGGCAGTCACACAGCAGTTTATCACACCAGAATCCCTGAGCTGAACACCTCTCTCCTCTCAGCAGAACCAGTTAATGGCACAGTTTCCCTCTCTTTTTTCACACATATACATGTTAACTCCAAATCACATTCCTTCCCACATTTTTTCAAATGGAATCACATTTTTATTGGTTGTCATTTTCAACCCTTTTCCAACTGAACCCTTCCCCCAACATGACTTCTACCTGCTGCCATAGCAACAGCTCATGGAACACTGGTGTGTGCAGAGAGGTCAGAAGTTCAGCACACTATGTTTCAAATCCAAAGAGCAAGATTGCTTGACCAGTCAAACCTCACAGCAAATCCAAAGTAATGTTCAGTGGCAACACATTTTTCATAACCAATACAAAACATGCTTCTAAAAATGTATACAGACAGCCTAGTTTTAACTTTAAAATAGTTTGAATCAGCCAATCAATTCTTTTTGTTAAAAGAAATATGTATTCCTCCATTTTTCAACTGTCTTTCTTTTCATATTGCCATTCTGCTGAAAGACACCTCCTGAGTGCATCCAGATCTCCTTGGAAAATGTTCACAGTGTGGATTGTAGGTCACAGCTATGTCTTCTGGAGTCAAAATTATGCAGAAAAAAGAGGTATGGTGAGAGACCTTGCTTTGCCAAATGTAGACATTAAATGGATTGGTCAGAGAGGGTTAAAGTGGCACCAATTAATGCCTTTGGTGAAAACCTTTCTACATCTCCAGCAGCCTAACCCTATTATTGTGCACTGTGGTGGAAATGACCTAGGCACTTTAACTGGGGTAGGTCTGGAAATGCTTATGAAGGACACCTTTGTGCAATTGATGGCACTTTTTCAACAAACTGCTTTTGTATATTCTAATATATGCCAAAGGCAAAAGTGGAACTGGTCCAACCAATTTTGTCCGCAGATTGACAAAGCAAGGAAGCACGTCAACAAATCTATTTCTGCTTTCCTCAGAGACTATGGTATGGGTTCTATATACCACAACAAATTGCGTTACAACATGCAAGACATTTATAGAGGAGATGGTGTACACTTCACTGATGAAGGCAACAGAGTCTTCCTCTTGAACTTTAGACTCTGCATCGGTACTTACTTGTAGGTACTACAAAAAAACCACTCTATTAACACAAATATGAATCTTTTTTTTTGCCCTACAAGGTCCTACTGTGACCCCCTGACATTGCCTAGTGGGTCAATATCTCCCCACTCTGCCCCCTTTACACATTCTCCCCCTTTGTTTTTTTTCTGCCTCAGACTGCGAGAGACAAAATGGTGGCCGCCGCTTCCTGATTTCCACCAATTCGAATGTTTACTTACATCTAACAACCAATCAGAAGTGCGCTCGCGCACGGCAAGGTGCGCGCACAGGGCTTGCTCAGTGCGCGCACCGAGCGCGCGTACAGATATATATATTGATTTAAATGCTATTTTCTCTGGAAATACTGAACAAATTTACACCTGCAAAAGGCACTTCATGGACCTTATGGCTACCTCTCTGCCAAATTTCACATAATTCTGTTCAGCCGTTCGGGCTGTAGCTGCGACTAAAGTCCCTATGGAAAAAAGCATGGGGAAAACGTGTTTTGGGACCCCCCTTTTTTCTCGGTCCCCGCTTGACGAATCACCCAGAGACTTTCAGGGTAGGAGCTGAACGGAGCACCCCATTAGTTTTGAAAATTTCGCGAGGATTCGTCAACCGGCGCCAAAGTTATTCAAAATAGAATTTTGAGATTTCCTATGGAAACACGGTCCTAACTATAACTATCTACTGGTGACCGCCAGTAGATAATATATATATATATACATATATTACCTACTGGCGGTCGCCAGTAGGTAGTTATAGTTAGGACCACGTTTCCATAGGAAATCCGCAACATTCTATTTTGAATAACTTTTGCGCCGGTTGACGAATCCTCGCGAATTCTTCAAAATAGGTGGGGCGCTACGCTCCGCTCCTACCCTGAAAGTCTCGGGGGGATTCGTCAAGCGGGGGCTGAGATAAAAGGGGGGTCCCAAAACGCGTTTTTCCCATGCATTTTTCCATAGGACCTTTAGACACAGCTACAGCCCGAACGGCTGAACAGAATTACTTGAAATTTGGCAGAGAGGTAGTCCTCAGGTCAAGGAAGTGCCTTTTGTAGGTTTGGTGTAAATCTGTTCAGTAGATTCTGAGAAAATAGCCTTTAAATCAATATATATATCTGAGCCAGCTTACGGTGCGCTTACGGTGCGCTTACCGTACGCGTACGGTGACGTGCGCGAGCGCGATTCTGATTGGCTCTTAGATCTTAGTAAACATTCGATTCGGCCGAAACCAGGAAGCGGCGGCTGCCATTTTCTCTCTCGCACTCTGAGTGGGGCAGCATAAATGAAGCCCAAAAATGTGTAAAGGGGCAGTTTATTGAGATAATATTCACCCAGCAGTGATATACGGGCCCCCAAACAACCCCCAAGGCCCAAAAAAAATTTGTTTTTTTTTTTCGAAAAATCGCCGATTACGCTTACCGTACGCGTACGGTAAAAATTGGTTTAAAAAAAAAAATTATCCACACTCTCCCCACCCCAAGTGCAAATGGTGCCCTAAGGGCACCATTTGTGCATGGCATATCAAACAAATGAAAATAATAAACAAAACATTTCACAACGATGCGCGTAATATGCGCGTAATATGTCCCCCATGTGTGCACGGTGCGCAAAGCGCGTCGTGCGTACATGGCCCATCCCGCATAATGTGGGCACCGCGTGACCACCGTGCGTGCATGGCACTAACTGCGTAAAGTGGGCGCGCGGTGCGCGAAGTGCACCGCGTGCTCACTGTGCGCGCACGGTGCGCAAAGCGCACCGTGCGCGCACGGAACGAACTGCGTTAACTGGGCGCGCACGCCACGAATGGCGTAAAGTAAGTTAGCATTTAAAAAACCGTACAAATTCACTGAAAAAACCATAGGTTTCACACACGTTATAGTTAGGAATTAGCATTTAAAAAACCTTGCAAATTCACTGAAAAAACCATAGGTTTCACACATGTTATAGTTAGCTGTACATTTTACTGATAAAAAACCAATGAAATTCCCCCGTTATAGTTACTGTAGGCAACTATAACTCACGCGACCGTAATCCTCTGCTGATGACATATGTGTCTTTATGAAAAAAAAATATTTGTAATATATGTATAGCTAAAATTTAATGGAAGAAGACATGGGCAAATAAGTGTCTAAATACAGTATTAGCATCAGCAGAGGATTACGGTCGCGTGAGTTATAGTTGCCTACAGTAACTATAACGGGGGAATTTCATTGGTTTTTTATCAGTAAAATGTACAGCTAACTATAACATGTGTGAAACCTATGGTTTTTTCAGTGAATATATATATATATATATATATATATATATATATATATATATATATATATATATATATATATCCAAACAAAAGCAGTGGTGCCTCCAGACGCCCTTCCAAGCGGATCGGGGCTCATTGTAAGGTGGACACCGTGCACCTCAATATGACGAAAGGTCCTTACCGAATCCTGGTAAAAGGACAAACCACTCCAGTATGTGGTTTGTAGATTTAGTTTATTTAGGAAAGATAACGCGTTTCACCAATAAAGGTCTTGATCACATATATATATATATGGGTCGTGTGGTAAAGACATTGGGGTTGATTACAATACCGTTCGGAAAACATTCTGACTGAATTGGTCTTGGAATGTTTTCTGACCGAATCGGAACGAAGGAATCCGACCGACCGATTATGATGCATCCGGATGTTTCCGTATACAATTTGGTCAGACTCCCATTGACTTCAATAGGAGCCTGTGTACCAACCAAATACACAGGCTCCCATTGAAGAAAGGGGTGGCCGGGGAAAGTTTTGCACCCTGTGGTGGACACCCCATGGTGCCTGCCTGCCACACTGTGCGTGGTTGCAAAGTGAGGATCCTTTGGTACCCCCACAGGACTGATTCAGAAGGACCTGGGTGAAGGGGAACCTGCTATGGGCCCCCAATGTTAGATTCCAACAGCCAATCCGAGATGGAACAACGATTTTGAAGGCAGTCCAAATCTGACATTGTGATCGCTGGGTTGGAAATCTTACGAGTCGTTCAGAAACACGGCCCGTCCACACACACTATTCGGTTCCGAAGGACTCAGACTTTACTGAATGCCATCCGGTTCAGATCCGGAACTGATTCTGAAAGTCCGAATATCGTAATCGGTCATTCGGAAAGGTTTCTAAATCGGTTGTAAACAAGGCTTCTAAATCCAAAGTCGGCAGACACAAATCCGATACGGAGCCTTTCCGAACGGCATCGTAATCAATGCCATTGTTGTAGAGGTTGTTTCCCATCCTGCAGTGGTGGTAGAGGCATGCTGCCTAACTACCTGGTGGCCTGACTGCTAAGCTCTAACTGATCGCCAAAGATTCCTGCTGTTAACCATTTTAGTTTGAGGCTTTAACCCATTTCATAACTGCCTTGATTGAGTTCCATCTGTGTATAATGTTTTACTCTCTTCTTTAAGGTCTGCATAAAGAGAGGCCCCTCATTTCAGACATACAGGAATGTATATTTCCTTTAGGGAGACAACTTTGTCAGGCCTTTTTCTTCAGCCACAGTTCTCACAGACTCTGTGATTGAGTGTCGTGCTGAGTTAGTGACTTACCTGAATCTTTTTTTAGAGTTTGTTGGATCACATTGTGCAGTGTCACTGAGATGCCTTCCTCTCAAACTGTTTTTGTTGATCCCATCATGAAAGTGCATGCTGTACATGCTGCACATCACCCTCCCATTGTATTTAATAGCACTTTTAGATATACTAAATCTTTAATCCTGTATTTAAATATCAATCAATCAATCAGGGGAATTGTAAGCGCACTGCTCACCCATGAGGGTTTCAAGGCGCATCACTGTCTTTGCCTTCTGACTCACATGTTCATAATGTTCTCTTCAATTTATTTTTATTGGGCGTTCATTTAAAAGACAAGACAGAATCCACACTTTATACATTGAAGCTCAGGAATTATGAGAAAGTCTCATCTCCTTCAGCAATCAGAATATATTCTGCTAGGTTTACCAACAGAAACCTTTTTTTCAGAAACGACCTGCTACCGCTTCATTAAAGCTATTATTCATCAAAGTAGAACATTCAGCACTATTTGCAGCCACTGATAGTGAGTTGAAAGAACAGGATCAAACCAGCCCATCATTAATCAAAGCTTTACAAATAAAAAATGGTGCCCAACCAGTCTGGTTCCTGTCCCGCCAGGGCTGCTCCTGAAGACTCTCATTCTCCCCAGCAACATGAGATTAATTGGAGAAGGCATTAGAAGGCTTCAAGAGGGAGAATGAGAGGGAGGAGTAAAGTAGAGAGAAAGCAATCAGTTAGCAAAGTCAGTGGATTCATAAACACACACAGAGTTTTTTCCATATGTCCAATTATGAATTCCTTAAGAGCTGCAATAGTATACCGTGTAATAGCACCAAAGTTGCATTTTTATAAGAAAGTGAATAATATGCAGTAATTGAGAAAATCGCCACACCAAGCTCAGTTGACCACTTATCAGCCATTTTAGTCAGGCCCTAGAGACATGTGTGTTGTTGATGAAAGATTATCCTCAAAAAATAGTTGACTGGGGCGTGGCCTAGCGTGCTAACATGGCGTCCACAACTTAGGCGAGCTCCGATGAGTCCGTCTGTATAATCCTACTGTTAGAATTGGGATTCTCTGGTTGGCACAGGTATGCACTTGTGACAAGCAGGGACTCTTACTTCTAAGTCAGGATAAGGGGATCACCCTTTCAAATAACCCCTGCTCACCCTTTAGGTAGTGTGGCGCAAGCAGTCAAGACTATTCTCAGGGCGTCATAGGTTAAGCATTTGCGAACACATACAGTAATACAATGACACACCACAAATGGACACCAGTCAAGGTTATATCAAAAATAGTTCTCTTTATATAAGGCTTATCACAAGACCAGAATAACGATTAGAAATGACCACAGTATTATTTCAAAGTTCAATGTTCCTGCAAAAAGGCTTAAAATGCAAAAATAGGCTTCTTTTACTCAATTCTGCTTCTTTTCAGGCTTTGTACGGTTCGTACCTGGGTGTACGACTCGTCCGCATTAAAAACAAAGAAAGTATTAGTCAAACAATCGGTGCGGACTCCGGGGTCCGGGACGTGCACACTGCGGTGCGAATAGAACAAAGTACCTTTAGTTCGTGGGGAACGCGACGGACAGTGCGGGACAAGTTGATGTGTCCGGGTCGTAGTTTGGCAGCGTACTCGGTCTGGTCCAGTCGCGGCGTCGGGACGTGGCGTTGGTACGGGACCTTCAGGGGTACGTGCGGATGAGCCGGATCAGCTTGCAGAGTCCGTGGCGTCGGCGTTCGAGCCGTACCTTCGGTGCGGATCAGCGGCGACACTTCTCGGCGCCGTACAGCGTACGGGGATGATCAGCGTACTGCGGCACGGTGCAGTATGTTAGCAGCGTACGGACCGTACCTGCGGGACAGCGAAGCTTGAGTCCGGCGTACAGGGTTCGGCAGCCAGTGATGTACGTCTCGAATCGGCGGGGAAGGTTAGGTGCAATGCAGCCGGGAGGGATACGGTGCGTACTAACGCTTTTGGATCAGCGTAGACGTACGGTGCCGGGCGGCAAAGACACGGCTTCGCGGCGGATGGGGTACGAGGCGTACTGGGGCCAAATCCAGCGGGAAACAAGCAAGAATTGTCCAGGCAACTCAGTTTTAGAAGGTAGATGAGTCCAATGGTCCTGGGACTCAGTTCAGGGGGCAAGCTCTTCATCCAAGCCCTTTGAGATAGTTGAAAAACAAAGTACAAAGTCTCTTTCAGTCTTTTCCTCTCCTTTCTCAGCAAGGCACCAACTGCAGGCCAATCCCCCAGGTCAGGGAAAGTTACTCCTCCTTCAGCTTCTTCCAGGTCCTTCTGGTCAGGCAGAGTTCCTTCGTGGTTCAATCAGGATCTGATTTCTTAGGAGCAGGGCTCCTACATTTATACCCAGTTTCTTTTGTCTTTGCAGGCTAGGGGGGCCTTTGCAGAATCCCAGTCCAGTTCTTTTCAGTGAGGAGCACTTTGTTATTGAGACTCTGGCTTCTTCTTTCAGCAGGCAAGGCAGAGACATCAGACGCTCCCCAGGGGGTGGGGCCAGCATTGTGGAGGCAGAGCACTGTCCTATTCAGAGTCAAGGTGCACTCCTCCCACCCATCCTGGTGTAATCTTTCTATTCACCACCTGGCAGCCCCAGCCTGTCTTCTGGAACTTCCCAGCCCTGTCACTCAAGCTACACACAAAGAAGATAGCCCTCCCCTCCAGAGGCGGACTGAAATGTTTAAGCAAGCAAATGCTAACTTTCTAAAAGTAGCATTTGCAAACACAGGATATTAAAATAACCTTTACTAAAAGATGTATTTTATTATTCTGAGTTCAGGCATACTAAACACGAATTTCTACCATGCTCCCTGAGCCTGCTAGGATTATAGAGTGTTATAATCTAGCAGCCCATTCTGGCCTATGGAGAGCAGGTAGCCTTACAATAGTGAAAAACGAAAATGGCTGTAATTCACTATTAGGACATGCCACACACCTCAGGGCATGTCCTACCTTATCCTTACAATGCACCCTGCCCTAGGGCCTACCATAGGGGTGACTAATATGAAGGTAAGGGAAGGTTTAGGGACTGGCAAGTGGGGACACTTGCCCAGTCAGCATAACAGTACCAGACTGCATGCAGGTTCTGCAATGGCAGACCTTAGACACATTTTACCCCGCTGCTTCTGTGGGTGGCACAAGCAGTGCTGCAAGCCCACTAGCAGCATTTGGATATACAAGCCCTTGGCACCCCTGGTGCACTCTACTAGGGACTGACAGTAAACCAAATAAGTCAAACATGGAAGTCAATTCACACAATACATTTTAACATAGGGAGCACTTGCACTGTGGCACTGGATGGCAGTGGCACAGTGCCCTGAGCAGCTAACACCAGCACAAAAATACATTGAGGCACAAACAAAAATGGAAGGGTGACCCACGCCAACGGTGCCAGGTCTAACACGTGTCCCCTCCAGCTGAAATGTGGGGAGAACTACCCTACCCCAGGGAGTTCTCATCACTAAGGTGGAAAAATCTGGAAAGACCATCAGCGTTGGCGTGGTCTGTACCGGGACGACGTTCCACCGTGAAATCCATCCCCTGTAGGGAAATGGACCACCTCAACAACTTAGGATTCTCACCCCTCATCTGCATCAACCATCTGAGGGGCCGGTGGTCTGTTTGAACCCGGAAGTGAGACCCAAACAAGTAGGGTCTTAGCTTCTTCAATGCCCAGACCACCGCAAATGCTTCTCGCTCAATCGCACTGCACTTTTGTTCCCGGGAAAGTAACCTTCTACTAATAAAGGCTACGGGTTGGTCAAAGCCCTACAACATACTCTGATGCATCTGTCTGCACAAGGAACTCTTTGGAGAAGTCAGGAGCCAAGAGCACGGGCGCCATGCACATGGCAGTTTTCAGGGTGTCAAAGGCCTTCTGACAGGTGTCAGTCCATATCACTTTTCTGGGCTGCTTTTTCGAAGTCAGCTCTGTCAAGGGGGCAACGATGCTGCCATACCCCTTGACAAACCTCCTGTAGTACCCGGTGAGTCCTAAAAAGGCCCTCACCTCCGTCTGGGTCCTTGGGGGCTCCCAAGCCAGGATGGTTTCTATCTTGGGTTGTAGGGGCGCCACCTGGCCGCTCCCTACTTGGTGCCCCAAGTACACCACGGAACCCTGCCCGATCTGACACTTGCTTGCCTTGATCGTGAGGCCTGCCTTGCGCAGTGCCATCAACACTTCCCAGAGGTGTCGCAGGTGTTCTTCCCATGTGCCACTGAACACTGCGATGTCATCCAGGTATGCTGCGCTGAACTCGGACAGCCCAGCCAACACCTAGTTGACCAACCTCTGGAAGGTGGCAGGGGCATTCTTCATCCCAAATGGCATAACCCGGAACTGGAAATGCCCATCTGGTGTGGAGAATGCGGACCTCTCTTTGGCCCCATCAGTCAAGGCAATCTGCCAGTACCCAGACGTTAGATCAAACGTGCTGAGGTACCGTGCAGTCCCTAACCGATCGATGAGCTCATCAGCTCTGGGGATGGGGTGCGCGTCAGTCTTCGTGACCGAATTGAGTCCTCTGTAGTCCACACAGAACCGGAGTTCGGGTGTGGCACCCGGCGAGGCAGCCTTTGGGACCAAGCCCACTGGGCTGGCCCAAGGACTGCTGGAGGACTCAACCACCCCAAGAGCAAGCATCTTTGAGACCTCCTCTTTGATGCAAGCTCTGACCCTTTCAGTTACCCTGTAAGCCTTGTGCTTCACAGGTAAGCTGTCTCCGGTCTCCACATCATGGACGCACCAATCTGTGATACCAGGAACCAGGGAGAACAGGTCAGGAAACTGCCCCAGCAGGTGGCGGCAGTCATCCTGTTGCTCAGGGGTCAGGGTGGGTGAGAGGTTAACTCCATCCACTGACCCGTCTCGCTCTGAGGCTACCAGGAGGTCCGTCCCATCATCTGTGGCCAAGAGCATGCCCACTTCGGACCGCTCCAAGTGGGTCTTCAATCGATTGACATGGAGGACCCTCAAGGGGTTCCTTGGAGACTGCAAGTCCACCAAGTAGGTGACAGAACTCTTGCGCTCCACAATCTCAAAGGGTCCTGTCCACTTGTCCTGGAGTGCACAAGGCTCCACAGGGGCCAGGACCCACACCTTTTGACCAGGTTGAAGCTCAACCAGAGTGGCATTCTGGTCGTACCACCGCTTCATTTCCTCCTGGCTGGCTTCCAGGTTTGCCTCAGCAAGTTGCCTGAAACGCCTAGTCTGGTTCCGGAAAGCCAGCATGTAACTGTATACATTCTGGGGAGGTTTCCTGGGAGATTGCTCCCAGCCTTCCTTGACCAGACTAAGAGGTCCTCGTACTGGGTGGCCATACAAAAGCTCAAAGGGACTGAACCTCAGAGACTTTTGTGGCACCTCACGGTACGCAAAGAGAAGGCATGGTAAGAGGACGTCCCACTTACGCCTCCAGGGTTCCTCAAGACCCATAATCATGCCTTTTAGGGTTCGGTTGAAGCGCTCAACCAACCCGATTCCTTGGGGATGGTAAGGGGTGGTGAACTTGTAGGTTACACCACACTCTTGCCAAAGGGATTTCATATATTTCGATATGAAATTAGTCCCCCTGTCAGACACCACCTCTAGAGGGAATCCTACTCGTGAGAAAATTCCCGTCAGTGCTCGTCCCACCACGGGGGCCGTCACTGTCCTCAGAGGGATGGCTTCAGGGTACCGGGTGGCATGGTCCACCAAGACCAGGATAAACCTGTTGCCCATGGCTGTCTTGGGGTCAAGTGGCCCCACAATATCAATCCCCACTCGCTGGAATGGGGTACTGACCACAGGGAAAGGTTGGAGTGGAGCTCGCAGCTTCCTTCCACTCTTTCCACTTGCCTGGCAAGTCTGGCATGTCCTGCAGTGAGTGTCAGAACTCCTGTGCATTTGAGGCCAATAAAAGTGGGTGACAAGCCTTTCAAAGGTCTTGTCCTGCCCCAAATGCCCTGCTAACGGAACGTCGTGAGCCAGCCCCAGTAGGAAGGCTCTGAACTTCTGGGGTACCACCAGCGCACGGGCTGACCCAGGTTCAGCAACCTTAGGCTCTGAGTACAGGAGGTCGTTCTCCCAGTAGATCAAGTGAGTACCGGACTGATCACCATTGGCCTGGGCTGCAGCCTGCTGCCGCATACCCACTAGAGAGGGGCACTCCTTCTGCTCCCTGCAGAATTCCTCCCTGGTGGGGCCTCCTTCTTGCTGCCAATGGGTCAGCTCAGGCAGGTCCCCCAGTTCGGCTATCTGTTCCCCGGTAGGCTCCAGGGCATCCCCCTCAAGGTCTGCATCCTCCTGGGCCGTGGGAACTTCAGGAGCCGGATTCCCGTGCCTCCTGTGTCCTCTCCCTAAGGCCGGTTCCTGGGCCTCTCCCTCAGGCTCCAGGGTCCCTTCAACACCCCGACTGGCTGCCATCGACCGGGTGGTCACGCACGCCCAATCAGGTAAACCCACCATCCTCAGGTGAGTTGTCTTCTCCACCTTTTCCCAAGGGGAGCTCTCAAAACGTTACCTAGGAGACAATCAACAGGCATGGCCTCTCTCACAGCCACTTGCAGAGTACCAGAGACCCCCCCCACTCAAAGGGAACCTGAGCCATTGGACACTGACTCTCTGTGTTGTCGGCGTTGACAACACGGCAGAATGCATGTGGGACAACCTGCTCTTGAGACACCAGGTGTTGCTTGACAGCAGTCACACTGGCTCCTGTATCTCTAAGAGCCCCCACCCTTCGGGCATTTATGGTCACCCACTGCCCATACTTTTGAGTATTGGGGGGAAGTTGGGCCTCCGCGACCATCTCACTGTCTCCTAATGAGACTAGGGTCATCTGTACGGGCCCTCTTTGAACAGGGTTACCTGTCGGGGCCCCGGTCTGCTACGGGGGTGGGGGTGGCTGAGAACCTTTCCCTTGGTTCCCTTGGGAATTACTTTGGGGCCCTCTGTAGAACTCCCTCTGTTTACCCTTTTCCCCCCCACTCTTCTGCTGGGGACCCTGAACACCTTTGGCGGGGCCTCACATGGGACCCTTGTGGACCCTGGTGCTGATCCAGCGGTCCGCCTCCTCAGTAAGCTTCCTAGGGTTAGTCAGCTTGCTATCGATCAGGTGCTGGCGTAGCTCAGGAAAACAATTATCAGACTGCTCCCATGCAATTAAATCAAAAAGCCCTTGGTAATCATTCACTTTGCTACCCTTCACCCAACCATCTAGCGTTCTGGAAAAAAAAGTCACATATTCTACATAAGTGGTACCAGGTTTCTTGGTGCAATCCCTAAATCTCTGCCTGTACAACTCAGGAGTTAACCCATACCTTGTCATCAGAGCTTCCTTCATGTGTGGATAGGATGTGTGGACATCAGAGGGGAGATCTAGCAATGTGTCCCGCCCCTCACTCAGGAACCTTCCCCACAACCCCGCTCCCTAATCTCTCTCAGGGACCCGGTGGGAGGACATGGCTACCTCATAGGCCCTGAACCACTGCCCAATGTCATCCTGCTTATAATACTCTTTGACTACATCTTTAGGAATGTGCACCCTTGACTCTGTTAAATTGCTGCCACCAGAGGGAGAGCGGTCTAAACTCTTGGCCTTGAGGTCCAACTCCCTCATTTTTACCTCATGCTCCATGGCCAGCCTTTGTCTTTCCATTTCCATTTGAAGTTTTGCCATCTCCACTTCATGTGCTCGTGCAGCACTCCTGTCGGCCATCTCCTCTGGCGACAGGCCTCTGCTAGGCTCAGAAACACCTTCTGGGGGTATCACCTCCTGTGCATTCTCTGGGAACTTGGATTCGTACCAGGCCCTCAGCCCCTTTATGTACTGATCCTTGCTTGTTAATCCACTTTGTTTAATTCTGTACTTGGAGAGATATCCTTTCAAGACTTCATTTGTGCACTTCCTCAGTGCCTCCTGTTCCCAATCTATGTCATCAACTCCAGAGAATATAGAGGGCCCTCCGACTCCACTGACTGAGCTAGGCATGGTTTCTTAACCCCTTCGACGCGCATGACGGAACGGTTCCGTCATGCACGTCGGTTGGGCTGTGCTTATAACGGAACCGTTCCGTCATGGCCCCGCCCGCGCTCAAAACCTTCAGCGTGGCGCAGAAATCCGCGCCGCGCTGAAGGGGTTAACGTGGAGATTCTTCAGCAAAACAAAAATCAATTCTGTGTGGCTGTGTTATTGGTCTGAACTCACTACGTGGCGTTCACTCAATCACTGGTCATGAATCACAAATGCAAATTCAAATCCTCACCGCTGACCACCAATGTTAGAATTGGGATTCTCTGGTTGGCACAGGTATGCACTTGTGACAAGCAGGGACTCTTACTTCTAAGTCAGGATAAGGGGATCACCCTTTCAAATAACCCCTGCTCACCCTTTAGGTAGTGTGGCGCAAGTAGTCAAGACTATTCTCAGGGCGTCATAGGTTAAGCATTTGTGAACACATACAGTAATACAATGACCCACCACAAATGGACACCAGTCAAGGTTATATCAAAAATAGTTCTCTTTATATAAGGCTTAGCACAAGACCAGAATAACGATTAGAAATGACCACAGTATTATTTCAAAGTTCAATGTTCCTGCAAAAAGGCTTAAAATGCAAAAATAGGCTTCTTTTACTCAATTCTGCTTCTTTTCAGGCTTTGTACGGTTCGTACCTGGGTGTACGACTCGTCCGCATTAAAAACAAAGAAAGTACGAGTCAAACAATCGGTGCGGACTCCGGGGTCCGGGACGTGCACACTGCGGTGCGAACAGAACAAAGTACCTTTAGTTCGTGGGGTCCGCGACGGACAGTGCGGGACAAGTTGATGGGTCCGGGTCGTAGTTCAGCAGCGTACTCGGTCTGGTCCGGTCGCAGCGTCGGGACGCGGCGTTGGTACGGGACCTTCAGGGGTACGTGCGGATGAGCCGGATCAGCTTGCAGAGTCCGTGGCGTCGGCGTTCGAGCCGTACCTTCGGTGCGGATCAGCGGCGACACTTCTCGGCGCCGTACAACGTACGGGGATGATCAGCGTACTGCGGCTTCTCGGCTCTGAGTACGGCACGGTGCAGTACGTTAGCAGCGTACGGACCGTACCTGCGGGACAGCGAAGCTTGAGTCCGGCGTACAGGGTTCGGCAGCCAGTGATGTACGTCTCGAATCGGCGGGTAAGGTTAGGTGCAATGCAGCCGGGAGGGATACGGTGCGTACTAATGCTTTTGGATCAGCATAGACGTACGGTGCCGGGCGGCAAACACACGGCTTCGCGGCGGATGTGGTACGAGGCGTACTGGGGCCAAATCCAGCGAGAAACAAGCAAGAATTGTCCAGGCAACTCAGTTTTAGAAGGCAGACAAGTCCAATGGTCCTGGGACTCAGTTCAGGGGGCAAGCTCTTCTTCCAAGCCCTTGGAGATAGTTGAAAAACAAAGCACAAAGTCTCTTTCAGTCTTTTCCTCTCCTTTCTCAGCAAGGCACCAACTGCAGACCAATCCCCCAGGTCAGGGAACGTTACTCCTCCTTCAGCTTCTTCCAGGTCCTTCTGGTCAGGCAGAGTTCCTTCGTGGTTCAATCAGGATCTGATTTCTTAGGAGTAGGGCTCCTACATTTATACCCAGTTTCTTTTGTCTTTGCAGGCCAGGGGGGCCTTTGCATAATCCCAGTCCAGTTCTTTTCAGTGAGGAGCACTTTGTTATTGAGACTCTGGCTTCTTCTTTCAGCAGGCAGGGCAGAGACATCAGACGCTCCCCAGGGGGTGGAGCCAGCATTGTGGAGGCAGAGCACTGTCCTATTCAGAGTCAAGGTGCACTCCTCCCACCCATCCTGGTGTAATCTTTCTATTCACCACCTGGCAGCCCCAGCCTGTCTTCTGGAACTTCCCAGCCCTGTCACTCAAGCTACACACAAAGAAGATAGCCCTCCCCTCCAGAGGCGGACTGAAATGGTTAAGCAAGCAAATGCTAACTTTCTAAAAGTAGCATTTGCAAACACAGGATATTAAAATAACCTTTACTAAAAGATGTATTTTATTATTCTGAGTTCAGGCATACTAAACACGAATTTCAACCATGCTTCCTGAGCCTGCTAGGATTATAGAGTGTTATAATCTAGCAGCCCATTCTGGCCTATGGAGAGCAGGTAGCCTTATAATAGTGAAAAACGAAAATGGCTGTAATTCACTATTAGGACATGCCACACACCTCAGGGCATGTCCTACCTTATCCTTACAATGCACTCTGCCCTAGGGCCTACCATAGGGGTGACTAATATGAAGGTAAGGGAAGGTTTAGGGACTGGCAAGTGGGGACACTTGCCCAGTCAGCATAACAGTACCAGACTGCATGCAGGTTCTGCAATGGCAGACCTTAGACACAGTTTACCCCGCTGCTTCTGTGGGTGGCACAAGCAGTGCTGCAAGCCCACTAGCAGCATTTGGATATACAAGCCCTTGGCACCCCTGGTGCACTCTACTAGGGACTGATAGTAAACCAAATAAGCCAAACATGGAAGTCAATTCACACAATACATTTTACCATAGGGAGCACTTGTACTGTGGCACTGGATGGCAGTGGCACAGTGCCCTGAGCAGCTAACACCTGAACAAAAATACATTGAGGCACAAACAAAAATGGAAGGGTGACCCACGCCAACGGTGCCAGGCCTAACACCTACCTTTAACCTGCCCCATCGGTCTGCATTTTCCTAAGGAACACCTGCAGAGCCACCTGAACGTCTGGCGAACGCAGCGATATTCCCGGCGACTGGCCACTGCCTCCACGGAGCTCGCTGTGGGTGGATGTGCGGCGGACGGGCTTGGCTGTGCCTGAGGGGGCGGGGCTCCCGTGACATCTGCTGGGTTCACGTCCGGCCGGCTTCTATGCCAGGCCCCGGCTTCTCCTGCCGGAGTAGGCCTATTGATCGTGGCCCTTGGTGAGCTGCTGCTGGCGACTGGGTGCCAGCGGCCTGCACATTGCCCTCGCCCTCTCTTCTATGGGAGAGAGTGTCTGAGCTCCTCACGGTCAGAGCACACACGGCTCACCGATATTGGGATTGTGGTGGACCTTTACCTGCCCCTGCATCATTGGCAGCGGGGGAGCCTGGGCCTGCGGGGTTCGGCGACCTTCCTGGAGGCGGTTCGCCTCCTCCTGGACCCTACTTCATCAGTGGTGGGCGCGCCTGGATCCGCTGCATTGGCGGCCACCGTGTGCAGTGGACCGTGCCGATTGGACTTGGCGCGCCGGTCCCAGAATCTTGCCCACTGTCTGCGGAAGACCGCTTGAGGGGCCTGTGGTGCTGATATTGGCTCACCCCTGCCGCATGGCTGTAGTGGACTTTCGTGTGCTGGTTGATCCTCGTGAGGTTCCTGGTCCATGCGGCCCCGGCGTCTCCCCCCAGAGTCTCAATCGGCGGTCAGTTCGGGCCGTGGGAGTGTTCTTTGACGGATGCTGAGTGACCCGCCGGCTTCCATGTGGCAAGCGGCGCTACCGAGGCAGTGGGAAGCGGGAGGTATGCCCTGCTCTCCCCTACCTTCCTTTGCCCTCGGACCTGCCTGTGCCTGGTCCACCATCTGGGTGATTTGAGGATCGACAGCCTGCTGTATCGGGGGGGTGCCCTGCTCCGGTGAGGTGGCGTGTGGTGACGGTGGTCCTTCTGGGAGGTGCATCACACTCTTCCTTCTTTCTGGCTGCTCTGGTCTAGTCCTGCCAGTTTTCACCTGGACGCTTCCTAGAGAGGGGGGATGACGGACGGCTGCACGCGCAGAGGGCCTGAGGATTAGAAGGCCTCCATCTGGGTCCAATATCACATAGGTCTTGCCGCACCAACTCTCCTCTGCCTCGGGTGTCCGGCTGGTCATCCATTGCCTTTGTTGGTCACGCCTTCCACCTTGCCCAGATCCTCTCCTCCTTTGTTTGCCTGGTGGCCCCCGCAGCCACCATGACCAGAGACAAACCCCATGGAGCGGTGGCAAAGCACAACACGATTGATCGCTACACGGCACCCGGGGCCTATACACCTGACCCTGGGGATGCCCAGGGTGGGTTCCAGATAATGCTGCTCTTATGGCGGCCATTACACAGAGCAGGACAACTCTTGAGACCAAGATAGGTGAGGTGGGCTCTGAGGTTATGCTTCTCCGCCAGGACTTACAAAATGCATCTGAACGGATCACTGTGGCTGAGACCAGGGTCTCTGAGGTGGAGGACACAGTGGCGGCATTGCAGAAAAAAGTTGCGCCCCTGGAAACTTTCTCCAAATTATTGGCCTCATGAGTCAAGGACGCAGAGGGAAGGGTTCGGAGATGCAACCTTCAGTTTGTGGGCTTCCTGGAGGGCTGCGAATCCTGTGCAACGGAACAGTTCCTGACCACATGGCTGACCAGCTGGCTCCCAGCAGATGCTATGTCTCGCTGTTTTATCATTGAACGCGCCCACAGGGCTCTCCTGCAGAAGCCGCCCCCTGGGGCTAGACCACGCCCAATCATTGCCTAGCTCCTAAATTACAATGACAGAGACTCTATCCTGAAGCAAGCCCGCCTTAAGGAGCCCCTCCATTACAACAACTCGCAGATATTGATCTTTCCGGACTACACCTGACTGGTCCAGCAGCAGTGCCAGTCCTTCCTGGCAGCCAAGGCCCGCCTCCGCAGTCTACAGATTCCATATGCTCTGCTCTTCCCGGGCCGCCTGTGGGTCGTATATCAATCCCGCACTTGGTTTTTCGAGTCAACTGAAGAATATTCACTTGGACTGATGAGACAGTGAAGCTGCACCCTCACTCGCCGCCTCCCCCGGATTCAGACTCATTGACTGGGGGTCATGCTCGTCAACACTCCAAGTCTAAGGACAGACCCCCTAGAAGATCCCGCTATCATCGCCGCTCGCAGTCCCGTAATGGTGCCAGCGGTTCAGCATCGTCATCAAGGCCAGGACACTTGGCCTCGTGAGTACTTTGGACTGCTCTTATTGGGGGAATGACAATGTACCTGCTGTTGGATGCTTATATCTGATGGCCGTCTTCTGGTGGCCGTTGGTTGGCCCGTGGGCCTCCCCTGAGTTGGGGGTTGGGCCTGTGTTGCTGTTTGTTTTCGGGCCACAATGGACTTCTGGCCTGTGTTGCCGACGTGGCTTTCATATTCTCTATGTGGGGGCGTTGCTCTATGATTGTTTCACCCGACCGATGGGGTGCCATAGGAGGCCCCTCCCCTGATTGACCGTCCGAGGTCCAGGGGTCAGGGCTCAAATGCTTTATGGGCTCTTTGGGATTCATTGGCACGATGACCGGTGTGCTCCCGTTGGGGCCCCCGGGCTGTCTTGACCGCGACAGATGCTTCAATGGTTATGAGGTATTCGGGGGTGGGGGAGTTGTTGGGGTTGGGAGGATTCCTTCTGCACTGTCTCTTCTTCTTTTTTGTTGTTGATATACGTATCTTGATTGATCCTGCTCTTCTCCATAGTGATGGTATTTATTTGTTCTACACTGTGTATGCTCTTGCATTCTTACTGTGTCGTCCTCTAGAGGCGGGTGCTGGTGGTCCGCCCCATGATGTCATTACCTCCGCAATGTTATTTATACATGTCTTCTCCTATGGCGGCTCGGCTGTCTAATAATGCAGGTCTTCGCATAATCAGTTGGAATGTGCGTGGGCTCTTGATAAAATCAAGAGGGGCTCTATCCTCCGACAGGCCAAACGTGACCACCCTGATGTCCAGGAAACCCACCTGTTGGGTACCAAAACCCCCTGTCTTCTCCGCTATGGTTTTGCGCAGGTTTTCTCCAGGGGCTCCAGGGGGGTGGCCATACTTATTCACCGACGGGTTCCATATTTACACTCCAGAGCGTGGGTGGATCCACAGGGCAGGTACATTATACTACAGGGCACCATTTACGGGGAACAAGTGATACTAGGCTCTGTCTACTCTCCTCCCCCCTGTCTTGGACCTTAGTGGAGTGCCTTTTGACTCTCTGGTAGGACATCCCCCCTGGTTTGGCTGTTATTGGTGGCAACTGGAATGATGTGATGGATGTATCCCGAGACCGCTGGAGACAGGGTGGTCTGCCCACGGCCTGCCCCGCTACTAAATTGAGTTCCCTTGTGTCTGGTATGGGGTCGATCGATACCTGGCATGCATTACATGGTCTGGACCGAGGCTACACCTATTTTTCCTCTGTTCATGAGTCCTTCTCCCACCTGGACTATATATATGTCCCGGCTGGTGCCATCCGTAGGGTACAGGGGGTTGATATTCTCCCGCGGGGCCTTTCTGATCACTCCCCGGTGGCGTTGACATTGCAGCTCGGCCCAGCGTGCCCACCTTTCCGATGGTGTCTCTCCACATGGAGCCTGCAGGACAAACAGTATCGTGCACATATGGATAAGGCCATAGATCAGTACTTTGAGCTGAATACTGGTTCAGTGGAGGCGGCAGAACCCCTTTGGGAGGCCATGAAGTCCACGATACGCGGGGAGGACATCTGCTTTTCTGCTGCGGCCCGCCGGGCGTGGCGGGAGGAGTTGCTACAATCTGAGGCTCGCCTGCTTGCTTTGGAGCGTTTGGGCACGGAGGAGGGCGGTGCGCTGGCGCGCCGCCAAACCCATGCGGATTTATTGATGCAGGAGGCCAGATTGGTATGGCTGGCCACCCGTAGCAGAGTCTGCCAATGGGGAGACAAATCGAGTAAATTACTACATCGTCTTTGTCAGGGAGCGGTTTGTCCCTTGACCCTCCCCGCTGTAGTAGGGCTGAATGGCGAGCCTCTGGACAATCCCCACATGATCGCTGAAGACTTTGCGCAATATTATGCAACGCTTTATACCCCTCGGGAGAAGGTATCCGAGATGCAGATTCATCAGTTCTTGGATGCCATCCCGCCGCAGCGCTTTTCTGACATGGCTCGCGATAGCCTGGATGGTCCGCTTACGGTCGATGAATTGGGGATAGCATTGGCCGGCCTCAACTCGGGTAAGGCAAAGGGCCCGAACGGGTATCCATGTGAATTTTATAAACATTACTCTAATAAACTAGGACCCTTTTAAATACTATAGAGGAGGCAAGGGAGCTTGGCTATCTGCCACTGGATTGGCGACATGCCAAAATAGTGGTCTTCCATAAACCTGGTCGACCCCCTGATTGCCATGCCTCATATCGACCTATTTCACTGCTCAATATTGAGGCTAAGATATTGGCTAGGGTCTTGGCCAATAAGCTTGTGCCTTATATTACCTCAGTCGTTCATCCAGATCAAGCCAGGTTTATGCCCCATCGGGCGACGCAGCATAATATCCGCCGCGCCCAGGTTGCAGTCGATACTATTCAATGTCTTGGCCTCTCTGGGGCCCTCTTCCTCGCAGACATGGATTGGGCATTCGATTCACTCAGCTGGACGTATTTGTTTGGCCTGCTGGACCGATTAAACTTAGGCCCGTGGTTTCTGTCCTATTTAAGACTCTTGTGCACGAATATTACAGCCTCAGTCCGCGTTGCAGGATCCGTCTCCTCAACGTTCTCGATGGGCAGAGGAACCAGACAGGGATGTCCACTGTCGCCGTTTCTCTTCACCCTGGCCATGGAGCCCCTGGCGGCATGGGTACGTGTCGATGCACAGGTGGCATGCTTCGAGTGGGCACAAGGGGTGTCTGATCTAATTGCCTTATACGCGGATGATGTCCTTCTTTTCCTGACCCATGTTAAAAGGACTGGCCCTAGTTTGCTCCGAATCATGGAGATCTTTGGAGAGACATCTGGGCTCTATATGAACCCTAATAAGTCCACTCTTTGGGTTCTTGGCCCTCAGCTGGCTCTTGGCCACTGGGCCTCTATGGTACAGACGACCACACTTGGCATGAAATATCTAGGGGTCTTTATGACATCTTCTGTTGAAACTGCGTGGGAACGCAACATCCAATCGATTTGGGTGCGGGATGAATTGAAAACATGGTCCCGTATGCCCCTCTCTCTACCGGGCCGCTCGGCTATTTTTAAGATGGGCCTCCTGCCACGCTTATTATATCAGCTACAAAATTATCCTTTTAGTATCTCTCAGCCATGGTATTGCCAGGTTAACTCGGTACTGGGGCAATTCCTGTGGGCTGGAAAGTCCTCTAGGGTAGCTCTGCGCACGTGCTTCCAATCTACCTATTGCGGTGGCTTAGCCACGTCCGATATCCTGTCCTATTATATGGCCTCCCACCTGCTTGTCCTGAATGAGTGGTGGTATGGGGATCGTACTGACCCAGCCTACTTATTGGGAACTCACTCATTACATACCATACTCTACTCAGCACCGATGCGTTGGGTCCTCCAATCTAGCACTACCGTGGTGTTTTGGGTTTGGAGGCAAGCCTTGCGTAGCATTGGATGGTGGGGTAGACTTACCAAGGAGACCCCATTGTGGTCAAATGGATTGCTGCCCCAACTAGCTGGTTTGGAGGGCTTCCGGGACTGGGATGCCATCGGGATCTCCACTCTCGGAGATGAGATGCAGGGTACGACCCTTAAATATTTTGTGCAACTTCAGCAGGATTATACTAGGTCCAAGACCCAATTCTGCAAATTATTGCAGTTCCGCCTTGCCCTTCTCCCTAGTGTATCTAAACTGGAGTCCCTTCCAGACTTCAGTCCTATTGAAGTCAAACTGTTTATGGGGGATCTCCAGGATCATAAAATCTCCAAAATATACCAGTCCTTAGTGACTGATAGTCCCACCACTTTGGGTAGACTCCGGGGGTCCTGGGAGGAGGATTTAGGTCCCTTGGAAAGCGAAGACGGGACAGAGGCTCTTTATTCCCCTAAAGAGGCTGCTATAGCAATGCGCTTAATTCAATTAAACTATTTACACCAGGTGTATTATACCTGTGCTCGTCTTTATAGGGCCGGCCTGATCGCCTCTACGCTTTGTCTTCGATGCGGGCAAAAAGATGGCACTTTTTTTCACACAGTTTGGCAGTGTGGGGTGATTGCGCGATTCTGGCAGAGAGTGTTGGTGTGCCTGTAGGATGTTCTGGGTTGGGACCTCCCCTATTCACCTAGGCTAGTACTCCTACATGTTATGGAAGGAATTGGAGGCAACATTTACAAACGCCACTTAATGTTCTTGGATTTTACGCTAGCCAAACGTGACATTGCACGCCACTGGAATGCGGCTGCCTCACCCCCCTTGGTGGCATGGAAGAATGGCTTAGACTTCAATATGGGTCTGGAGCTCCCAATTTTCAAGGCCAGGGGTTGTCCACGTAAACACGCAAAGATCTGGAAGAGGTGGGTGGATTATAGAGGATTTTCGTTAGAACCCGCCTCACTTGGTATGGACGCGCACTGAAGGAGGGGCCTTCCTCTATACCTCTTTGTGATTTTTGGTTCTCACTATGAGGGATGAGCTGCGATTGCTGGGGAAGGGTATTTTGACATTGTGCATTGGGGGGTGGGGTGGGGGGTTTATTTTTGTTCTTTTGTTGTTCATATATGTTGCCTTATAATCTGTAAAGCATAAAAGTCAATGCTCTTTTTTTATCGTATATGTGGCAGATGTTCTCTGGGTTTCAGGGCTCTGCAGGATATTTGTGGGTTGACACAATATAATTTGTTTTAAAAAAAAAATAGTTGACTGTTAGGGAGAAATTGGCATCAAACGCCTCTCTCCTCACAATCGCTGGGAACGTGACTAAAGGAATGCTATCACCTACAAAAATATAATACCTATAGTAAGATCAGAGTTTGGGATAGTGCAGTGAAATATAAATCTTCCATGATATGAAATGATTGAACTGAAACAATAGCTCAACAGTGGGGATTTGATGGCTTTTTCCTCAAGCGATTGCAGCATATTAGGCTATACCTGGGGGTTGGGGGTGATGGTCAAATCCAGGTTAGAAGCCTCATATAGACAGGATTAGTGAGAAAAAATTGTCAACAGCTTAGGGGGTAATGAGAAGTAGATCCTGGAATGTGTTGAGGGGTAGCAACACTTCACAATAGCTGTGTTTCAGCCCTCAAGATGAAAGGAATCTGTGATGAAGATCAAGGAATGCTTCATCTGTCTGAAGCGCAATTCAAGGTGGACTGACACATCTTTCCCAGATGTCTGCAAAAATGGATTGGGTGTCTGGGATTTTGAATGAGTGGATTATACCTTACCTCGTAACCACAGTCAATAAATATTTATAGGCTCCTTTTAGCCCTGTGCAGGTCTCTTTCCTTCTATTTTGAGAATTAGATATGCATATCTTAACACATATAATCTGTTTTTCAGACATAAAGTTCCAAATGCATTCATAACACACCTATGTATCTCTGGCTTGAAGGTGATTCATTCTGATATCACATAGTGTTTGCATTTCACATTGCAATGGATGAAGATAGGTCACCTTTTCCTGGTTAGTGCACCAAGTACTGTGCAGGTGGTTGAGGACAACCTGCCTTCCCCTTCCAGTGACTAGCTTCCTTGGATTAGCTCTACTACCAGTACAAAAAAACAACACCAGGTCGTTATGTTTGGAAGCAGTTTAATCTTTGATTCCCAGATAACAATGCATTGGCTAAGGCAGCAAAGTCCTGAGATAACAAGGAGAATTATATCACTGCTGCATGCAAACTGCAATGTGAATCTAACCAACTCACCTGTTCGATTGTCATTATACTCCTACAGCTTCTTGTGCTTGAGATACGTTAAGCCACAAAAACAAATAATTACAAATAATACGAAACCAAATGGCAACAATGTGCCTAAATGTAAAGAAAACAAAATCACCAAAAAATAACATTTACATACGTACCCTAGATCCCTCTGAAAAAGAGTGCAATTTGTCGAATTATAGCACCACACCAATGGTCTACTGGCACTGGCCCCATAAAATATGGACACCAACAAGTTGTGATCAAGTCATGTCCTTCTGATCCTCTGTAAAATATTGAGGCTAAAGACCCTTGGTAAAGATCATCAGGAAGCAGAGTGTTATGCAGCGGCAAAGCACAAGCCAACCACTCAGGATACCTTACGTTTGACAAACATTTACAACTGCTCTATTGAACAAACTTATTTGGTCTCAAACCTTTTAGTACAAGCCGCCCAATCCTCTGTCCAAAGGACCTCATTACTATACCCTAAGTGTCTCCAGATTTGGAATAATTGTAACTATCATTCTCCCGCACCTGTCAAAGACACAACTTTAGAGAAGTGTTCTGATCTCTGTCCTCCGATGCTCAAATTACTCACCTATATTGATACATCAAAAGCCATCACCAGTAAGTCCCCATTCCCCTTAGCATAGACCACCTTGTTGCCATTCACAATAAAAATGCACAAACACCTCAACCAACGTCTGTAAAATTAAGGAAATGACCAAAAGTAGAAGACAGGAAAAATGCTGCTACCTAAAGAAGTGTGGCAGGCAGATGCTTCTAAAAAAAATAAGCTATGAATTAAACATAATGGCAGACAGCAATCTTGGAAAGGTAATGTGCACAATGTATCATCATTTTAAAGATTCCACAAAGGCAAGTTTACAAGCAATAGGCCAGCCATCTTATTACTGTAAAACAATGATACCGTTGGTACAATAGAAGTCCAAAATGGCTACTCTCAGTAAACTTCAATGGTTGTCCAAATGGAATCATGTTGTTCATGGTGTATCATTCCTATACAGACAAACATGACCAACATGTCACTTCTAAAGGCGATGGCTGCCTTGGTATGGTGAAATAATAATACACTATGGAGAATACCATTCCACTGCAATAAGTTCTTGTCCTTCTTTTTAGACAAGGTACAAGACATCTTAGCAGACATAGACAATTCCCCCTTTAACCAGCTTATCTGGGAAACGGCAGAACCACATAAAGACAGGGTAGAATTGATTACCTTCTTCCAAAAGCTTGACCAGGAGTCCCTATTTCGCATCACGACTAGAATAAAATCAGGCTCACCCGCAGATCTGTGTCCTCCCAGGATTTTCAAAGTAGCCCTCCTGGAGATTGAGGGTGATGTCCTCTCCCTGAATAACCTATCGCTAGAAACAGGGAAGGGCCCCAGGAAATTCAAGGAAGCTAGAGTTATCCCCCTTCTCAAAAAGATAGGAGCAGACACCTCCAACATGAAAAACTACAGGCCCTTCTCCCAACTTCATTTTCTTGCCAAATTCATGGAACAACACGTCCTCATAACTTTATCGATATTTATAGAAGAACACCAACTACTCCGGGACAGACAGGCAGGCTTTAGAGCCCATCACAGTACTGAGCTGGTGATGCTGTCAGTACTGGATAAAATTAGGACCACAGTGGATAGCAAAAAGCCATGCACTCTGCTCCTCCTTGACCTGTTGGCGGCATTCGACACGGTCAGCCACTGCCAACTCCTGGAAAGAATCCAGGATATTGCCATTGGGGGGACAATTCTCCAGTGGATCACCTTCTTCCTGACAGATCGCACCCTAAAAATTCAGATGGGTGATTGTGTGTCCAATACGGGGTCTATAACCTGTGAAGTCCCGCAAGGGTCTGCACTGTCCCCACTGTTGTTCATCATATATCTCAGACCACTAGTGAGGGACCTGGTTCCTAATGGACTGCCAGGTGTTTAACTACGCGGACGACACACAAATTATCCTACAAATTGATAACACCCCATCAGCCCAGACACGGGTACAAGACATACTGAAAGTTGTGATAAAGTGGATGACAGCCAATTCACTTAAGATCAACCCTGACAAAACAGAGGTATTGACCATTACTACGGACATTAACCCTTGGACCACTTAATTTTGGCCACAGGAGCTGGGAGATACTCCATCTCCAGCCCTGGTGGTAAAAAGTCTGGGTATCAAAATTGATGCCAAACGCTCACTGTCCAACCAAGTATCCACCGTGTTCGGGACCTGTGTGGGCCTGCTTAGGCAATAGAGGAAATTATCACCCATCCTCTCTTTCTCCACCATGCGGACGGTTGTGGCTGCCTTGATCTTGTCTCAACTTGATTACGGTAACTCACTTTATATGGGACTACAGACAAGCTGCTTGGCAGACTCCAGGTGGTGATGAATGATGCTGCCAGGCTGATCTTTAAGCTCCCCAGACACACGCGGGCATCACCCCTACTGCAAAAACTGCACTGGCTTCCTATTAAACAGAGGGCTGGATTCAAGGGTGTTTGCATCGCCCACAAGGCCCTGTATGGTCAAGGACCAAGTTACATCAAAGAACGCCTGGAGAAATATGTCCCCAGCTGCACCCTTAGGTCTATCACGGATGGCCTGCTAACATGTCCCCGGTTTAATTACACAACTAAAGGTTGGCGAGCCTTCTCTGTCCTCATCCCGCAACTATGGAATAGGCTGCCAGGCCACCTCTGGTCCGAAAAAGCCCTCCTTCCATTCAGGAAGAAACTGAAGACTCTACTCTTCACCGAAGCCTGGGCATAATATATACCACTCAGAGGCTAACACTCACTCACTTCCGGAACTATAGCTAACCTTCTCACAGCGCTTAGAGACCTGTCGGTATTAAGTGCTCTACAAATCAAAACTGACATAACACAATATAACAAAATGGCCTAATGCTTTTGAAACAGTCACTGCCGAAGATGCAGCGCTCTGAGTCATCAATGAGTGGCATGCAGCTTGCTCAGTAATACAGTCAGAAGACTGCTCTAACGAAACAAACAAAATTAAAAGAGCAAGAAAGAAAGGAAAATGAAAGGGAACTATGGAGGGAGAAAATTATTATGTAAGGAATGGGCCATCAACCTTTATTTTCAGGCAGATGTGTCTCTATGTCCAGGTGCAATGCTGTCACTCAGGGGTCAATGTAGCTAAATGGCTGATGTGAACTGACTAATTTCCCCACACAATCTTCTACACCTAGGGTTTGTCAGAAGTGGAACCAGAACCATATACCTTGACTATTGTCACAATCTGTGAGCTTACTGGTAGCAAATTAAATGTCAGCTGCCTTCAACACACTGTAATTACAATGCATCATCATAGGCCTATTAGATCTAACATACGTTTTTCACAAAAATTGTCCACTGCCAGGAGTATAATTGTTCATAATAAACAAATTATACCTTTGACATCTGACATATTGTTTGCCAATAAACGATTCTGGCCTTTAACATTCATCATTTCCTTGTCACTATACCCAACTCAGCCCTATTGATTTGAATAACGGTTTTATCATTGGAAACCAATCGGCATAAAGTCAGAAAATTGCAAATATATACAATTTTACAGTTAAACAAACAATGTGCAATCGTCTGATAAACAGACCTAAAAATGTTTCTAACAATGAAATCTTCTATTCCCTAGGTTAATCAGAGGGATAATCAAAACCAAATCCCTTGTATTTTAATGTGATTTATAACATTCCTGGTAACAAAATGCCTGTCTACTGACTTTCACATATTGTAATAACAATTCAACCATAATGGCCTATTGGCTTTAGCATGTGTGTTCACAATATGAGAGTCAGGCCTAATGCCTTTGTCTTAACCTATCTTAATAAGTTTATCATTCATCCGACATACTGCGCTGTCAGGCTAGACTGAAAAAGATGCAGTTAAATATTCTTAATACAGCAAATATCGCAGGAATAAATTCGAGTTTAAGAATGAGCACACTTGTTTGTTTGACCCAGCGCGAGACACGCAGTTATCTCTAGAAGAATGATTTACAATGTTGCCTAGTACTTCAGTTCCCTTAGCTGCAAATTGGCAAATGTTCACTTCAAGAGAGGAATATGTGTTTCTGCTTGAACAAAAGAGGCATTATACTTGCGTTTACATATCATTACCTCGCTATTGCTAGAGATACCAGACACTACAGTCAAGCTCTCCCCACTCACATTTCTTCCTGACAAGCCTCCATTCAACAGAGCAATAAATAAAGTTAAGAAATACAACTGCTTCATATTCATGGCAGTAATGTTCGCCTCTCTCAGGGATGCAGTAAGTGAAACAATCAAAAGCTATAGAGTCCACCACCATAAAACATTGAAAATTGATTTGTGAGTGAGAAAAAAATACACTTCAAGTATGAATGCATGTAGGCAGGATTTGTAGAGCAAGAGCCTAGCCACTAGGCAATGCAGTGCCCTATTGGGTTAGAGGTAAAGATGCAATCACAGAGTGAAGAGAGCAGTAGCTGGTTTTCAGGAGTGAACGTGGGGCCATATTATCAAGGAACGGCGATAACATTATCGCCGCTTTAGCCAGTGACGGCCTGTGTAGGGCGTTTTACCGGGGCGGTGACGTGGCGCAGAGGAGGGGCAGGGTGGGGGTTTGCAAAATGCGGCAAACGACCGATTTCAGGTAAGTTACGAAAAAAATTAATAAAAAGAATTTCGTTGCACGTGCTGCATCGCCAAATGCGATGCAGCACGCGCAACGAAATTTGTTTTATTAACTTTTTTCGTAACTTACCTGAAATCGGTCGTTTGCCGCATTTTGCAAACCCCCACCCTGCCCCTCCTCTGCGCCACGTCACCGCCCCGGTAAAACGCCCTACACGGGCCGTCACTGGCTTTAGCGGCAGGAAACTGCCGCTAAAGCGGCGATAATGGGCTTGATAATATGCCCTATAGAAGCCCAGGTTCTGGCGTGAACCAGGGCTTCTATGGGAATTCACAAGAGCATATTATAAAGCCCATTATCGCCGCTTTAGTGGCAGTTTCCTAATGTTCCTTGATAATATGGCCCATGGATCGTTAAAGCATCACAATTTAACGTCCTTCACTAAAATGCATTGAATAACTTGGGGGCATATTATCAAGAAACGGCGTTAAAATTATCGCCGCTTTAGCGGCAGAAAACTGCCGCTAAAGCGGCGATAATGGGCTTGATAATATGCCGCAGAGAATTCCCATAGAAGCCCATGTTCTGGTGTCAACATGGGCTTCTATTGGAATTCTCTGCGGCATATTATCAAGCCCATTATCGCCGCTTTGGCGGCAGTTTTCTGCCGCTAAAGAGGCGAAAATGTTAACCCCGTGCTTGATGATATGCCCCTTGGATTTTATAGAAAGAATTAAGAAGAGACAGAAAAGAGTCCTCAAAAAATCAAAAAAGCCTAATTCCAGATTTCATGTTCGAACTGTCACTGCAATAGGGAAAAATTGAGAGATATGAATTAGATGCAATCAGTCACACTCATTGAGACGGAAAGCAAAGCGTCCTCGGTAAGTACTAATTTAAACCAAAGTGCGATGCTTCCAGCGGTGCCATTTGTTATCATTACAACCAGCAGTGCCATGAGGTGTAAGTTATTAATAATTATAGGGTTTTAACCCTAAATGGTAAAACACACAAAAGCAGATAATAGGATTCGAACAAAAAGTGCGAAAAAGAGGTAGATGTATTGTAAGTTCTGTTTTTGTAAATGCCACAATTTACCCTTATGCCTAAATTTGGAAAGTCCTTGCTCTTCTGTTCATTACTCTCAGCATGCCTTTTACTGAAGACCTTTCTGTAACATCTACCACACAGTGATTGATTGAGCGGAAGTAGTGTTGGGCCTTTTTAAAGCAGCACTTAACAAGGAGAAAACTGCTTGCCAAAAGGTTGGATGTGAAAGTGAAGGGCAAACATGTAGTTGAGCAAAGAGCATGTGCAGGTGCGAGAAATGAGTGCCTGAGTGTGTCTCACCTTATAATGGAAATCAGGGATTCTACTAGCTGGAGCTACCTACAGTAATACATATTTGGAGAGCAAATAGAACTGTTACCCAGCATGAACCATATATGGAAACTTCCGGTCCAAGTGCCCTCGTTATATTAAACAATTAAGCAAAGAAGCTCTGATCAGATCTCTACCCACCTAACTAGGGTTGCGTATAATGTCTTTGGACTTCATTTCATCAGAATTCATAACAATCTTTGACATTTCATGAAATTGTACGTTGTCACTTTCATTTGAAACATCACTATAAAATGCATATATTCCTACAAAAAATACACATGCACAACTTCGATTCATCAAAGTTTATTTCAATGTCCACATAACTATAAAACAAACACTTAGCAATTAAGTAATAAAAAATCAACACCCATCAAACAAATTTCATTGTCACTAATCGCAATAAAAACTGCACGTAATTAATATATTGATAATCTTTCAAATCGAAAGTAATTTGCAGATGCTTACGTAGCAGTTTACACTTTACCTTTCTTATTCAGTCCTATTGCGAACTTTAATCATATTTATATATTCAATTTGCTGTTTCATATAACGTAAACTAGACCTGAGCATGCCAGAGTGCTTTTTTTTGTTACAAATTACATATGGAAAAATATCCTTTACCATGCAGTCTTTATCATGCAATGAAATTACCATGCAGTCTTTAATACGCTTTTGTTTTTACCACGCATGCTTTACCATACATATGCCTTTACAGTGCAAACCTATTGCCACACATTATTGCAGGTATATGTAAGTTTTGATAAGTTTTTCTTTAAATAGTAATTTAAAATAGATTTAATATATATTATGTTTTTTAAAGCTTTTAGGTGCCAGATGTAAGGGATATAGCAGCAATGAGTGGGGACGTGTATTAATACTCGCATATAATTTATGATACCTGAATATTAAATATGCAAAAAACATTGCAAGCATTAATAATATTATATTTATGTTTTTGCAAATTATCCAAATAATAGGTGAATAAGATTGGAGGGGTGGGATGTAGAGATGTAGTGGTAATGGGAGGGAAAGTGTATTAGTGCCCAGGTATTAACAAAATGACCTTAATACTAAATAAATACTTTTACATTATTTATTATTATTAACATTATTCCAAGCAAATTGTTTTAATAAGGTGTTATAAAGGTTTAGGAGTGGGGAGTAAGAGATATAGCTGTAATTGGTGGGGAAGGGTGTTCACACTCATGTATTAACTAAGACACATGTGTATTAAATTTGTAATTTCATTTAAAATAAATTATTATTGCTAAAATAATTCATGAAAATGTTTTAAATAAAATACAAATAACGATGTAGTGGTGTGTAAGGGATATTGGGGTAATGGGTAGGCAACTATGATACCTGAGTATTAAATATATCATTTAGTTAAAAATATCTGTTATTATTAAAATAATAATGCAAATTATTTTCATAAAATATAGTTAAAGTTTAAGTAGAGGGATGTTAGGAATATAGGGGCAAAGGGTGGGAAAGTGTATTCATACTCAGGTATCAACTATTCTACATAAGTATTAACTGTGTTATTTAATTTACAAATAAATAATATTACAAAAATAATTGATGACAATTATTTAAAAAAAAAACAGTTTTAGGAGTAGAATGTAAGGGATATAGAAGTAATGGGTGCTGGAGTGCATTAATATTCAGATACCAACTATGATATCTGAGTATTACATATGTATTCAAATGTTAATTGATTTATACTACTTAAAATAATAAATGTAAAATGTTTTAAAAATATGTAGGTAAAGTTTTAGGTGCAGGATGTAAGGGATATAGGGGCAATGGGCAAGCAAGTGTATTAATACTAGGGTCTTATCCATGGTACTTGATTATTTTGTATTGAATTAAAATACACTTATTTATAATATATATTAAGAAAATTGTTAGTAATTAATTCAGACAACTTAACATTTAAAAAATACAAAGGAATTTTACTTCTTAAAAACTAATATGTTTTAATAAAATGTGCAATATTGAAAACATATTAAAACATACTCTACATTAAATTATAATAAACATGTTTATAAAATAATTTATGATAATTACTATTTTGTAATTAAATGCATCATAACATATATTTATTAAAAATAAAAAAATATAATATAACATAGCAATTTATTTAACATTTTGATTACATTTTTTAATGTTTTTTCATTACTTTCAATAAATCTAATTGTCCTTTTTTATTTTTTACTTTTTCAACATTACGTAAACTTTTGAACGACTGTTTCTACAGTTGGTAGAGTGTTGCTGTAAAGATCAGAACCAAGGTGGAGCTGTGTTCAGGTAAGAACAATCTAATTTACTTTTTACAACATTTTGGTTGAGCAATTTATTATAAGGAGAAATGGAGGGAGGTAGATAGATGTTATAACTAAAAATGACATGTGTTTTGTTGTTTAACATGTTTTACATCCACATACAGGTTATTTACATATGTGCATGCAGGGCTGGTAGTTTTTTTTTCTATTTTAAACCTACTTAAAACCAACATTGTAATTTTTGATGATGTGTTCTTAATGTAGTTAAACTTTGGTAGAAAAAGACAACACCTTTGAAGGGGAAAAACACTCAGTTTTGTCAATTTAATTTTTTTTAATTTTAGAATTAAAATTGTTTTGAGATTTTTTTCATTTTTTTTTTTTTTTAAATTTACCAAATTTTTAGGGCAGAATGGTTTTATGAATGTTGGCGTTTCCGTAGTCAGGAAGAAAGCAACAAGAAAATTGGATTGCGTTTTTTTTGGTTTGGGTCTTCTATTTTTTGGACTACATGGATTGTTGGAATATCACTGGCTCTTGGTGAAAGCATCTAAGAATATTCGCAAGAGTTGAAGAAATAAGACAACAACAAAAATTTTGATAATTTTGAAATGCACAGACATGATGTTGGAAATTGCGACATACTTCATATCACAAAAGGGAAAACTACTAAGTCATGGAGTTATTCCAAAAGCAAAGAAAGACCTTCTAGGTAATGTACGCATTAGAAATGCATACTGAATATATTCAATGTTTGCTATAGCAGTACCAGCACCAAAGGAGGTAAGGTTGAAAGCGAAATGGAACACAATCACCCTCGAACAACACTGAAATTCAAGTTAGGAACATCCCACAAGACTTAAGAGTGAAAATAATCTCACAAGAGCCAAAAGGAACTGTACAATAGCCTTATAGCCTGCTGTTGAGTACTATATTGGTAGTTAAAGGCCCTGAAACCAAGTTGACTATAATGAGTGAGAGGGGGTTTAACAACCAGTAAAGCCTGACGCAGAAGGGCTGTTTAGGCTATTAGTATATTCCACCAACTGATGGAAGAAAGTTCAAAATTAAAAAGGGAAAAACACAATAATCAAACATTGGAGTGTTGGAGCAGTAGGCTTATACCAGCCATGAGCAACTCCATTGTCTTCATTGGAGCTCCTAATTAACCAATGGTCTAATAAAAAAATGAAGACTAATCCTAAGGTTCATCAAAAAGTGGCTGGCCAACTCGTAGAAAACCTAAAAAATGAATAAATAGAATGAGGAGAGTTACTAGAGAAACACCAATAGCACATGTTTTAAATGACCAAACCTATACAATTTATGAAAAACACAATTATTACCAATTTTACATTATCCTGAATAGTAATCAAAAACTGATAAACAATTTCAGAAAATTAAAAAAAAACATATTGATTGTAACTGTGTATAATACAACATAATAGCATTATGCATATTTACAAAACAGCACAATATTAGCAAACACAATGAAATAAAAAATGATTTAGTGCACTAAAAATGTGTAAACAATGTGGCCCCAAAAAATGCACAAGTACAAGTAAAGCATATAATTCAGCAAATAAAATCCAAGGAAGCACACCAAAACATGTAGAACATTATAAAGACAAGAACTGCTCCTCAAAAGCGGTAACAAACAAGAAAAAAAAACAATTGGTTAAAAAACTCCAACTATTTTTCCTTGTAAAGTTTTTTCTAAAAGCATTCTCCATCCAAAAAAGGATTCTCAACTCGATAAACAACCTGAATAAGAAAATACAAATATACCCACGTAAACAAATAAAAAAAACTGAAAAAATAAAAAATATAACAAAATATCTAACATTACATCACATTTATTCTTACTGCGTGCACCCCAAACAACTAAGAGGAAACCCTACACTAAGCATCAGGGACAATCAAAAGCATCACCAAGAGCCATGCACATGTGTGTAATGTGTATGCAAGATATTGAAACAGACACATCTGTAACAGCATTCTTCTCATATAAATATAATAGGTGGAAGGTACACACAAAATAATGGAAACATGTCGAAAAACATAAGACAAAAAGTGATGACAACCAACCAGCCTCCATGTGTGGCTAAACAAATAACTACCTTGCAAACATTAAACACATATCCTACATACGTTATAGGAAGAAGTGAAAGCCAAATGATGTAGACATTGTTCATGACAAGCTGAAATGTTTACTATTTGAAATATCACGAAAATCAATGTTTGGCCCCATTTTGATTAATCCTACATATCCATACATGGAACATTTTCCCTTGTCCTGTGTGGCTCCTGAACTGGTTCCAATCACTAAATACACAAACCTGTTTGTATTGATCACCAATCAGGGTGAATCAAACACATCTGTAGTCACACATTCCTATATATCAAATCACATCAATTAGGGGGTGCAAGTGGTCATCACTATAATGAAGGCCTGCCCATAAAAACAAATCACCTTCACAAACAATATTAAATTGTGTATGTACATAACAATGTGCACTCTAAACATATATTTAGTATAAACTGCCACAGTGCATCACAATCTAACTTCTGCAACATTCCTAGGTTCCCATAAATAGCTAGTGAAAATTCATGACATGACTAAAGTGCTCAAAAACAAAGCAGAATGTATTTGACCGAATAAACCACATGGACAAAACATACCAAAAGGCAAATGGCCAGTCCATACAGAATTGAGTGGCTTAGCACACTGCAGTACCAGAAACCTTGCCCCAAAAGACACTGGTGGGGTAACCTCTTCACGAAGGGGCATCCATTGGGCAGGGGATGCATCTCAAAGATATTATTTGGGATGGGGACGTTTGGTTATGGAATGGGTGTCCGTGGGTTGGGAACCTGTGGTTTTGGAAGAGGAAAGGGTGAATTTACGTTTAGGAGGGAACTTTGGGAATGTAAAGTGGAGGAACATTTGGCTGGGGTGCCTTGGGAAGAGGAAGGGGTGGATGGGTCAGTATTAGATATTGATTTGGAGGCGGAAGGGGTGGTTGTGAGTGTGGGAGGGGTAGTAAGGTCCTTGGAAGTGGTTGGAGGTGTGGGAGGGGCAAAGGCAAGGGTTAATTAAGGATCTTCTATAGTGTACTTAGCGGTGGGAATGGTAACTAGAGGGAATGACTGTTTGTGATGTGCTTGGGTCTGCTGGGGTTGCATGTGTGTTAAGTGTATGTACTGCAAGTAGGGGATGTGTCTTATTTATGTTATGTCTGTTGGGTGCTTGATTGTGTGCATCTGTATTTTTTAGGTTTGTAGAATGTGACTGGTGTATCTGTGGATGTTGCAGCAGTGGAGGTGCTGGGTGCGGGTGTAGTGGATGCTGATGTGGTGGTGACAGTGGGTGTGGTTGTGTGTGGAGTTTGTAAGGAAGTGATGGTGGCTGGGGTGGGTGTGGTGTTTTCTGCTGGATGTAGATGTTGTGGTGGGGGTGTGGTGTGTTCATGCATGTGTGCTATCATCTGTTCTATGAGGGGATGTGATGGGGAATGGTGTGAGTATTGTGGATGTGATGGTCATGAGGTGCCTATTGGTGTGGTGGTAGGTGCAGTCAGTCACTGCTCCTGCAGGTAAGCATGGTGGGGAGGTGGGGAGGTGGGGAGGGGCAGGGCACTGGGGGAAGCCAACAGATGATGGAATAGGAAATAAAATAAATAAATCCTATTCTGTCATCTGGCGACTTCCTCCCCACCCCACTCTGCTTACCTACAGGAGCTGCAACTGGGTGTGGTGTCTGTCTGCTTGGATGTGTGCCTGTCTTTTTGTAGCATTTTTGTTTATGTGTGGATTAGGGGTGGGCGGAATTTGCGAAATCCACTTTTGCAAATTATCGCGAAAATGTTAAAAATCATCGCAAACACGCGGAAATATCGCGAAGATGCAGAAGTTTTTTTTCCCGCATGTTCGCGAGATTTTCTGCATGGTTGTGGCTCGCCAACTTACCCATGTGGTTGCTCGCGGGCGCGGCCATCTTGTTTTCAGTTGTCTCGCGGTGCATGATCGCGAGAAGAAAGACGTGATCGCGCGACGCATAACATCACTGCGGGCACGAACTGTCGCGAGACAGCGCAAATGGCTAAAAACAATACAACATCTCATGGAGAACGCGACCGGATCAAGAAAACTTGTCGGCGAACGCAGGGATTCAGGTAAGGCGATCGCGCGCGAAAATGTATTATTTTACAGCACGAGCAAGAACCAAATAATCGCTAAGCGGCGGAATGCGGAAATTTTGACATTTTCGTGCTTTCCACGGAACGCGAGAATGTCAAATTATCGCAATTTCCGCGAACGGAACAAAATTTTCGCCCAGGCCTAGTGTGGATGTGCTGTTTGGGTTTGTAGGAGTATGTGCATGCAAATGTTTGTGTGTGCTTTGGATAGGTTTGGGGATAGGGTATTGGTATAGGAAAGGGCCGGGGGGAGGTACACAAGGTTGGGGGGATGAAAGACAGGCTGCAATGAGGGAGGAGGACAGTGCCTGAAAAGATCTCTGTAGGGCAAACATTGCACTGTGAATGACTTCCAGGTAGGCCACCATCTGCTGCAGATGGCTGCCAGTGGTGTCTGATCTGCAGGGATGTCTCTCAGGAGGTCAATAGCCTCCACATTCTGTGCAGTGGGAGGATAGGGGCAGGGGCAGGGGTTGAGGTGCCTGGAGCAAAGGAGACTGCTCCCTCTTAGGGGAGTGACCCCAGCCAACTGGTTGCTAAGAAACAGGAAGGTTGGAGGTAGACAGGGTATGGCGTAAAACGCTGACGTCAGAACTGATCCTGTGGGGTCCGCCAGCACTCTGGAGTGTCCACTGGAGGATGACTCTAAAGATGATGAAGTAGAGCTTGCATCCGCCGTGGCCTCCCCACATCCTCTTGGTCACTGGGCTCCTCTGTGTTTGTTCTGTCAGGTTCGGAACCACTGTAGTTAGCTGCCTCCCCTATGATGTTGGCCCTTTCTCCTTTGTTTGCTCTGGATGAACATGATATTACATATAACATGGTTTATTGAAATGTATTAACACACCAGACCATCAAAGGTAAACACAAAACATTTCTAAAGTGCACAAATTACACCAGCTTCATGGTTCATTATATAGGCTTCAACATTAGCATGTGAAAATGTATGCCTGCTACATTACCAGAAAACAGTTTGTCACAGTGATGTGATATTCCCAGAGAGCTCCAATTCAATTAATACCATCCTTAGGTTTAAACTAGGATAGTTGATCACCTTGTGTACTTTGGCCTGGATAGCTTACCATAGTGAACTGATGTTACCAAATAGGATGGCTACAAAAATACATTACCACGCTGTTCACCCAAGCCCCTGAATCCAGGAAATGTTAATTTATCTTCAACAACATCATGATGTAATGAAAGTCACGTAATATGGCAATGTAGCAGCAATATGTGCTATAGCAAAAATCATGTCATATGCAAATGCACATTGGACATTTTAGAAGAAACTTCATCATATGTCCACTGACAAATGAAAGCTGTACTGAAGTAGTTTTGGTACGTATAACATGTAACACAGAAAACTAGCCTGGAGTCATTCAGTGCCAAAATAGTGGGAGAAATATACTACAAATGCATACATCATAAGAGTTCAGATAGCTCTTATGATGATCCCCAATCCCGTTTGGTATAGGTGACAACACCATTCTTAGATTGTATTCCTAAAGGCTAATACACTTTTGAAGGTTGCTGTGTGTTAGGGAATATCTATGACATGAAGAGGTGGAATCACTTTAGTCCTAATAGGATGGCACATCACAGCACTACTTTGTATTGAAAACATCCATTGCCTCATAAAACTGAGTGCAGCTACTCACATATTGACCCTGTATTTCTACATCTCACTCCCTGATGCATATCACCAGTCAGTGAATGAATCTTGTGACAATATTGCAGATGAAACAAAAGCAGGGAAAGGTACACCTGGCAACACTTTGGTACTGATTGCTGATGGCACAGTGATGTTTGTACACTCATGTTACTATAGAATCCTAACTTACCAATAGGAAGTATTGTCCAGTCACTGCATCATCAAAAATGCTCCTTATAAATCCCCAGTAATATAACTTAACAACATAACATGGAATAGGTCTACCATCACATGAGACACAGTAGTGAGGGAGCATCACTCCTGAGACAAGGGAGACAAGTGGCCTGTTTGGTACAACTGTCACCCAGAGCATAAACAAACATGAGGTGATTTATGACTTTACTCAGCCATGCGTCTGCTCAAAACAGTAAATTGCTAGTAGACTGGATTCTGCTGGATCCTGGTCATAAAGACAATGCACAAAGCACATCATCATGCACCTGCTACCAGACCTACACAATCCAGAACTCTTCTTGTGTGTTGGACATGGGTTGATGGGGAAAAGCCTGCCTGTAACAAAAAAGTTGGAAATGTAACATGTATAACTCTGGCCCACTCACTCACCCCCTTGTAATTGCTGTTGGGCCCTCAACTGCTCATCAAGCTCCAGATAGTAAGCAGACCATGAGGCCGGCCAGAGTGTGGTGCATGCCCCGTCCACGTTGGGAGGACTTCCTCAGCTGGACCCCTGCGATCGCCTGGGTCCAGTGCATCAGGTTCTCCCACCTTTTTCTGCAATGGATGCTGCACCAGCCACAGAGCCCAAGGGTCTGCACCTTCTGGGCGATGGCCTTCCAAATGGCCCACTTCTAATGAGCGTTGATTTGTATGGATACAAGTTAGGAAAACAACGAATATCACTGCAAGTTTTTGGATATCTGTTTTGTTGTCACATCATTTGTATACATCTAGTACAAGCATAAATCAAAAGTTAACACACAGCAGGTATAGTTTTCACATGCTGAGCACTACAAAGACGTGAATACACACATTTGTAGTCATCTGCTAACTCTGCTCATCCCTGGTCATGGCCTACACTGACTAAGCCAGCCCACTAGAATCTTGTAGCCCCTCTGTGATCTATGATGTGAGTTACTATGAAACTCAACACACCATTGTGACCTTTACAGCCAGGCCCATTGACTTGATGCATACAGTCCATAAAGGCTGACACCGTAGTACAGACTACATCCTAAGACTTAGGACACTATGAAAGGACTGTCATGTGTGTCAGTGAGAGTTTCCTCTTTGGGATGTGTGGACATGTGGACTTCTTAATGGGATGTCATACTACATCTGACTGAGTTTGTGCTGTATGTACTGGCATCACAGGACACATCTTTCGCCATATGTGGCACTGTTACAGGGATGGCATCAACATACCATTGTATTTCTTGTTTGATTAGTTGAACATAAAAAAGCTAGTGATTCACATATGAAAACCTCTTCTGAAGTAACCAACTATCACCCTTATGCATCAACCCAAAGTCCAGTCGGTAAAATACCGATTCGGTAATAGCTCCCGGTATTAAGGAAAAAATACCCAATCCCAATGCATCAACCCAAAAGCAGAAATCGCTATTTAAGGAATCCTTAAATAGCGATTCTTTAAATAGGGATTCCTTAAATACCGATTCCTTAAATAGCGATTGCATTTAAGGAATCCCAAAGTGAGATTCCTTAAATGCAATGCATCAAAGTTAAAAAATTAGCGATTTCGCTAATAGGGGGAGCAAATTACCATGAAGATGAACTGCATGGTAATTTGCAAAAACTTTGAAAAATGCACTTTTGTGCATTTTTCAAAGTTTCATGTTGCGCACACACATGCCCTTAGAGCATGTGTGTGTGCAACATATGTGCACATATCATTTTCAGGGGTGCAACAGGGTGTCCTTTTGACACCCTTGCACCCTTGAAAGTGCTCCCGCTATTAGCGATTCGGTAATACCGAATCGCTAATACAGACTGGCTTTACATTCATTCCTATGGGCCTCCAAGCCCATAGGAATGAATGGGTAGGTATTCCTTATTACCGATTCGGTATTACCGATTCGGTAATAAGGAATATTAAGGAATCGCTATTTGAATAGCGATTCCTACATGCATAGCCTTTTGCTATTCCTTATTAGCGATTCCTTATTTTTCGCTAATAAGGAATCGCAAATGGCATTGTTGATGCATAGGCCCCTATATGCTTGTTAATGAGTCAAATGTGAAATAGGCCTGTATAGTGCAAATATAACTGATGGAAAAGTGAAAACAGCTCAGTGGGAGTAAGGGGACTGTCATTGGTAAAATGACACACGTTGACAATGTGTTATGTTATGTTAGGTTAGATGCATTTTAAATAGCGCAAAATCACCTTCAGGTCTCTAAGCGCTTGTAGAGAAAAGTGACCAAGTCACTAACGGCAGATGGAAACATAAGCAGCGAACAAGAAATTACACTGTGGCTAGAGCCTCTCTAAATAGGAGCGTTTTTAGTTGTTTCCTATAAGTGAGGAGAACCGGGTCCCTGCGGAGGTACTCAGGTAGGTTATTCCAAATTTGTGGAAGCAGGACAGAGAATGCTCTACCCCCTTTTGATTTAGTAATATATCAGGGGAGGGCTAAACGGCAGGCCTCAGATCATCGCAGTGTCCAGCTGGGAACATATTTCTCTAGGCGTTCTTTTATATACACTGGTGCATGACCATAGATTGCCTTGTGGGCAATGCATAAGCCTTTGAATTGAGTTCTCTGTTTGATGGGGAGCCAGTGCAATTTGTGTAGCAGGGGGGTAGTGCGGGTCTTTCTGGGAAGTCTGAGAATGAGCCTGGCCGCATCATTCTGCACTACCTGCAGTCTCTTGATAAGTTTCTGGGGGAGGCCGATGTAAAGGGCATTCCCATAGTCTAACCTAGAGATGATAGTGGCGGAGACAATTGTCTGTAATGAGGACATTGATAGAAGAGGAGCGAGTTTCCGTAGCTGTCTCAGCAGTCCTATACAGGTTCCTACCACCGCGGTGACCTGGCTAGGCATGGACAGCTCGGAGTCAATCTTCAAACCCAGAGTTTTTACAGCCGGGACTGGTACCAGGGCAGCACCTAGTTCCGGTGGCCAGAAAAGCTCACACCAAGGGCTATTATTTGTTGGAATTACGAGCACTTCGGTCTTATCAGGGTCTATTTTCAGTGAATTGGCCGTCATCCAGTTTACTGTAAATCCAAGCAACTTTTTGGCCAACTCCTGGGCCTGACAGGAGTTGCTAATCCGGATGAGGAGTTGGGTATCATCAGCATAATTGAAGACATGGCAATCCATGTGAGCCAGGGTCTCCACTTGGAGTTGCAAGTAAATATTAAAAAGGAGTGTGGATAGCGTGGAACCCTGGGGTACACCGCAGGCAAGAGTACCCAAATCCGAAGTATGCTCATCCAACTGAACCCTCTGAGTCTGGTCAGAAAGAAATGATTTTAGCCATTGATGTGCTAGCCCGCTGATGCCCAGGTCGGAGAGACGAGTCAGTAGCTTTTGATGGCTGACCATATCCAATGCCGCTGATAGATCTAATAAAATCAGGGCACTCGGCTGTTTGTTGTCAGCCATATCTCTGAGCTCATCAAGAACGGACAGCATCACTAGCTCAGTACTATGGGGTGCTCTAAAGCCCACCTGTCTAGCTTGGAGTAGCTGGTGGCCCTCCAAGTAGTTTGAGAGTGCCTTTAGTACATGTTGTTCTAACACTTTAGCCAGGAAAGGGAGCTGTGAAATGGGTCTATAATTCTTTAGAGTGGAGGCATCTGCACCCGGTTTCTTCAGCAGGGGGGTGACCCTGGCTTCTTTTAAGTTGGTCGGTAAGTAGCCAGTTTCCAGGGAGTTGTTTAGTAACGGAAGGATTTGTTTTTCCAGCCCTGGAAGGGCTATTTGAAAAATCCTCGGAGGGCAGGGGTCTGCCCGGGAGCCTGATTTGGTGCGATTCATTAGTAGAGATAAGTGGCCGAATCAATTTTAGGAACATTTGTGAGTTGGCTACCAGAGGAGGGTGGGGCTGGGTCTGGAGGGAGGAACCAATATTAGTCGGGGTATTAGCAATTTCTTAAATAATATCTTTGACTTTCTGAAGAAAGAGTGCCTGGAAGACATTACAGTCGAGGGATGAGACTGTGGATTTCTTCTCAGCCTTTTGGCTTAGTTCTTTCAGAATTATGAAAGTCTCTTTCTGTATGTTAGCTGCCTCAGCAATCCTTCCCTCATAAAACTCTGCTTTCCTAGTTATAATGGCTGAGTTATAGGCGGTGAGAAGGGCTTTGTAGGCATTCAATTCCGCTGGGTTCATAGTTTTTTCGCCACCGCCTCTCAGCTTGGTGGAGGTTTTATTTTTCCCTCAATGGTTCATTAAACCATGGGGCCCCCTTTCCTTTGTCTCTGACTTTCTCCTTCCGTTCTGGTGCTACTACATCTATGGCTTTGCGTAAATTAGCCAGCAAGGCTTCACTCTCCTGGTCAATATTCACTGTCTTAGTCCTTGGGGGCGGAAGTGAGTGCAGGGTAGCTATTAGATGATCTGCCTCGATATTTCTCCAGTTTCTCACCTTTCTCCACATGGGTGGAGATTGCAGCAGCTGACAGTCACTCGGGACCCAACATCTAAGTAGCAAATGATCGGACCAGGCACAGGGGCTAATATCTGTTATGTCCGCCCAAGGCTGTGATGTCCAAATGAGGTCAAGGGTATGGCCCTTTTCATGGGTGGGGCTATTGACCAGTTGGTGAAGGTCCATTGAGAGCATAGTGGTCTCAAATTGGCCAGCCGATGACTCTCTCTGCGCTTTATCCCAGTGATAGTTAAAATCGCCGACTACTAGGAGATGTTTATATCTAGAGCATAGATCAGTAATGAGCTCCATGAAGAGGTCATTAAAGCTGGGGGTGGTCCGCGGGGGCCGATAAACTACCAAGAGTAAGATGCAGGGTGATTTAAAGGAGATTTTAACCCCTAGAATGTCTGCATTATCACAGCTTTCTGCCGTTATCTTAGTAACCATTAAACTTTTTTTTAAAAGACAGCCACCCCCCCTCTAGTGTCCCCAGGTCTATTTTGCCAGAGGGCATCAAAGTCCACTGGAAGTGCTGCAAGGATGTCTGGGGCTGACGAATCCCCTAACCAGGTTTCCGTGAGGGCCAGAATGTCTATATCACCATCTTGCAGTAATGAGAAGACCTCAAGGTGGTGTTTCTGTAGGGAACGTGTGTTAAGAACCGCTACCTTCAGACCTGGTGCTACAGGAAGAGGAGTATTTTCCTGGGCAAGTGTTCGTGGAGACCTAGGTATAACCTCAGCCCTATTACTCCTCAATAGGTCTTCCACCTGCAGCTTGGCTATGGAGTTGGCATCTAGGACGTGGCCACTTGTGGCGAGGGTCCGCAAATTTGTTGCCGAGTAAATCAGCGGGGGGCCAGGGGCCAGTGGAATGATGTATCAGGTAAATGAGTTTCCTTAGTCAGAATTCCAAATGCTTTAAGGTTTAAGACTGTGTTTGGAAAGTGATTGTAACTATTGTTGTTGGCTAGAAAAAGGGTTTTGTTGAAGTGCACAAAAAGCAGTATTTAAGTTGCTTATATTTGGGTCTTCCTGCAGGGTGTACCAGGATCAGAAAAGTGTGAATTGAGCCTGTCTGCATCCAATGAGATTCTGTTCATCAGGAGCAGCTCACTGCCCCCTGCCCATCAGCCTGGGTCTTCCCTGATTGGCCCTCTAGCTGCCAAGCAACCCTGAACCCATCCCCCACCTGCAGTATCCGTTAAGGTGTGTGCAGGGCACCCCAAGACAGGCACCTACATCTTGTAGCCTCATGCTCTCTGTGCCCTACCGATCCCAGTGAAGGAAGGAGAGAGAAGATGGTAAGAAGACAGACTTGTGAAGTATTTTAATCTTTAAAAGTGCTGGTTTTTTAAATCTCTTATTCTGTGTGCAATTGGTACTGTTAAAAACTGTGGGTCATATTTACAATTCTTTATTGCCATGGGAGCGTCTCTTTTTCCCATATTTACGAGATGGTGCAAAGCCACTTAACATGGCTTAATGCCACCTTGTAAATATGCCCCTATCCACTGCAGTCCTCTGCGGCAAAGGTACGTGCAATGAGTATTGCTTTGGGCATTCCACCACAACACCCTTTGTTTTTTTACACTACCCCAGATTTACCAGGCTGGGGCAGCGCCAAAACTAAGGCTAGGGAATACCTGGTTTTAGGATGGCGATACGAGGAGAAATTATTAATTTCTACTCATTTTTTGTTCTTTTTATTTGTGCTGCAGAATGCAGCACACATGGTAAGAGGAAATCCCCATAAATTATTGTTTATGTGCAGGAAGGTGTCCCTTCCTGCACCTGAACAATTGCCCCTTCTGTACGGGCACCCTTGCAACATGGCGGCAGGGAGCCTGCACTGGTGCTAGGCAGCTATTTCTGTGCCAGCGCTAGGGAAAACACAAGGGTGTGCGTCATTCTTGTGAATACAGTGCATCCCTTAGTTTTGAAAGTGACGGAGGGTGGCGTTGCCAAACTTGGCGTAGCACTACGCTTCGACAATTCTTTGTAAATATGCCCCTACGTTGTTTGCTGACGAGTGGTTGAATTGAACTCTTGGTTTCTGTGAATTTGGCACTGTTTTAAACTGCTGGTTTTTCTACCCATGACTGTTTCAAAATCTGTCCTAGTTTCCTCTGTACTGAGCTTAGAGGTGTAGGGGCAACACCTCAGCATCCCCCTCTTTTTGAGTCTTTAAAAGTAAAAAAAGCAAACTGCAACCTCAGAGACTAAGCAGAGTGTGTCTATGAGGCTGCTAAATCTGCTTCAAGGTATAAAACTGTGTTTGGAAAGTGTATGTAACCCAAATATATGACGTTACACTGCAAACAATTACAACACATGATTTAACAACACAGTTTTTACAGGTCAACTCCGATTACATTGCATGATTTTACAATGCATGCCATTACAACGCATTTTTAAAACTTCCATTAGAACGCATTCCAATACAATGCATACCATTACAACTCATACCATTACAACACATAATACTTTTAGGGCAACAGTAGGGTAAGTGTTGGGTAGTGTAGGGGTAAAAATTACTATTTCCACTCCAGAGAGCGCAACAGTAGGGTAAGTGTTGGATAGTGTGGGGTTACAAATTACTATTCCCACCCCAGTGAGGGCAACAGTAGGGAAAGTGTTTGGATAGCGTAGGAGTAAAAAATACTATTCCCACCTACCCCAAACTCACACCCACTCTAAAACTTAAATATCTGCATTACTTTCCTTATAATGCTATTATGCGTTGTAATGGCATGTATTGTAATGGTATGTGTTGTAATTGCATGCGTTGTAGTGACATGCATTGTAATGGAATGCGTTGTAATGGCATGCGATGTAAAGGCAGTTGTGCTGTAACAGTTGTGTTATGAAAGCAATGCAATGTAATGACTGCGTTGCAATAGATGTTTCCCATGTAACCTTTGTTATTGGCTAGAAAAAGGGATTTTTTGAAGTGCACGAAAAGCAGGATAAAAGTGGCTTAGATTTGGGCCTACCTGCAGGATGAACCAGGAAAGTGTGGATTGAGCCTGTCTGTATCCAGGGAGATTCTGTTCCTCAGGAACTTGCACTTGAGGTCACACTCTCCTTCTATAAGTGTGCCATTGAATGTTACATCTGTGCTCTGATTGGCTGCTTTATCTGTTGTTTCTATTGGGCTTTGGGTTAGGTTTCTGATTGGCTGATAGGTCTGGGGTTATGATTGGTCCTGGGGTAGTGATTGTATTGAACTTAAGACTTAGGATTCTGATTGGTGGATAGATGTAAGGTTTATATTGGTTCCTGGGGCAAGGGTTTCTAGTGGGCCTAGGGTTTAGGGTTTGTTCTATGATTGGCTGATAGAACTTGGGCTGTGATTGGCTGTAAAGGCCTGGTCTCCTATGGTACTAGGGCTAGTGTTGTGACTGATTAGGGCTAGGGTTCCCATAGGCTGAAGCTGTCACCAGACCACTAGGGCTATTTAATCATAGGGTTCAGGGCATCTCAGTCCAGGCGTCGAGGCTAAAGGTGGAGACGACAAGGGAAGTTGCCTGTTTGGGCCTGGTCAAGCATAGGGCCAGATATGCTGCCCTTTTTTCTATTCACCAGCAACCACCTTAAGCCATTAAAAACCACAAACATATTAATACGCTCACAACAAACACACTCTACTCTTTTACTACAAACAAAACCTAACCAATTTTCATTGTCACTAAAACCACCAAAAACACCACATACTACATGTATGCACCCTTCCACCCCAACTACCATACAATGGCACCTTCACTCACACACAAAACACCACACTATTCTATACCACTAACAAATCCACACATCGCAAACACAACCCAAATCCACACTACACCTAATTATATCTCATCTAGACACACACTCTATGCTCATACAAAGCTTATATTCAACATTCCATCATTTCATCCACCAACATCCTCTTTTTACTATTAAAATATTACCACACAATCGTTACATTCCACTCCAGCACACATATTACCTCTTTCAGTGATCATTACTAACACAAACACTCTTAACTCTTGTCCATCCCCTCTCACACACCACATGCACTCCTTTCCAAAACACATCAACACTCCCTTTACCCTTCAGCTTCCAAACACCAACAATACTTTACATATAAATACTTCTCAAAAAGAAAAAACAACTACATCATCATATGCTCTCACTACTCCTTAAAATCAAAACATAATACACACACCAACAGAACAAAATCACACACACACTACTTCATAATACTTTCCATTGCAAACTAGAAACATGCACCCACTCTTACACTCCTGGCTGCACAAATAATGCACACCACAAACCAACTCTACTGCCAAGCTTTCTCTCTTTCTCCAAACCTAACACATATACAGCAATACAACAACTCTCTGTCAACCACTTGTCATCTATTAAACCTTGCAACATGACCCATATGTTGCACCACCACCCCTAACTCATATGCCTTCCACCCAGAACATACACAAACATAATAAACAACATGCCACTCTTCACAACTTTGCATCTCCATGTCTACTGCACAACAAGGCTACTCTACATAAACAGCACAGCTGATCAACTCACTCTCAACCACCCATCTCCACCACCGACACATGCACACCCAACAAAATGCCTTCTTAGCCTGCTGGATAAGGACTACGATACACAAAAGCTACACTGTTGCTTTCCTCATACAGCTAATACCAGCACTAAAGACACACCTGCTGCAATTCCACAGAATACTACTCACTCTTCTACCAACCAAATTCACACCATCACCAAAACACATTTTCTAAACTGCCTACTAATTAATTTTCGATCACTCTCTAAAACAAGCATCACATCTATGGCCTTCTCACTGACAAACAACGTGACCTACTCTTCATAACTGAATCATGGTAGGGAGATGACATGACTCCAGTGTTGCATGAAGCTGTTCCTCTAGGCTATCACACTATCACCCAAAAATGTATAGACAAAAAAGGAGGTGGCCTAGCTGTTGTACTCAAGCAAATATTAAGTATCACTAAAGATGACAACGTCTCCATGGAAGGTTCTGGGTCCCACTTCACCAGTTGTATTCCTTCACCATCTTCCTCCTGCAACTTCCTTCTCCTTTGCAGACCTCCACCTAGCAATGCAACATTCCAACACTGACTTCTAGGCACAGTTTCAAACCTGATAATACTACACTCCAACCCATGCGTTCTTGGTGACCCAAACATTTGGTTTGACAAATCCAATATGCCCCATCCGAAAACAATCATCACTGGCCCAGATGCACTGAACTTACATCAGAGCATCCACAAACCCACACACATTGCTGGACAATGGACATATCCTAGATGCCATATTTGCAAATACAGAACTAGTTACCTTTCAAACAATGATTCCAGTCACATGGTCAGACCACCATTTGTTTGCTTTCCATCATAAAAAAGCCCAAAGCAACACACCAAAAGCCACCTTGCATGCATCCACCTATCAACCATGGAACAAACTCAATTTTGAACACTTAGAAACACAACTATCATCCAATTCAGATCTAGGCACAATAAATTCAGTTTATAAACTATATGACTAGCTACAGGAAGCTTTTGATACCCTAATACCACTAAGGACAACAAAACAGGACAAACGAAAACAGGCACCTTGGAGAGATACAGAGCTAAAAGAGATAAAACAGCAAATTGGAAATTGCAAAACACATGGCTCAAAACAACCACCAATCAAGACAAACTTCACCTACAGAAGCTTAACAGATTATACAAGTCAGCAATCAAAAAAGCTAAAGAAAAAAGATACTATTTAGACAAAATTAGAGAAAATTTAAAATGCTAAATATGCAAATAAAAAATTCAATAATTTCTTAAGCCAAATTGCCTAGAAGGAACTCATTCCATTGCTCAAGAATTCACAGACAAACTGGCAAATCATTACACAACCAAAGCAGACCCATTGGACTCCTATTTAAAACAACGGAAAAGCACCAGCCCCGCTGCATTATTTTTAAAAAAACTCCAAGAGTAGTCTAACCCAGCCTCCTCATTCTTTCCAACACATATCACACAGCATGGATCTGGTCAAAGCAAGCAAGCCTGCTGGCAGCCCTTCTGATCCAAGTCTACCACTAACCTTCAAGAAAATTATTCTAACTACCACTGCTGCCTCATCAGTAAGAAGAATCATCAACAATTCCTTAACTATGGGCATATATTTAGAAGACCTAAAATAGACATACTTACGTCCATTAATAAAGAAATCAAACCTGGACCCCCTTAACTTCGACAATTACAGACAAATTACAAATGGACCTTCCTTGGCAAACTGATCAAAAGAGTAGTATTCACCCAGATTTGCCAATTCATTGAAGATAAGTGCATACTCTCAGACTTCCAAATGGGATTCCATCCAGGAAGGGGCACAGACTCTAACCTAATTGCCATCTGGGATGACTTTAAGAACACAGTTGACCCGGAAAAGGGTTGCTGCACTACTTCCCTTGGACATCTCAGCTGCCGCTGACATAGTTGACCATGATACTCTAATACAAAGACTCTACAAAGCTGGAATAGAGAGGACTGCTTGTGACTGGATCACATCCTACCTTCAAAACAGAACACATGACATCCATTCTCCCCTGTTCTCATTAAAACCATACTTCACAAAAGTAGGGGTCCCTCAAGGCTCTATCATCTCACCCATGGTTTTCAAAATCTACATGAAGTCATTATTGGCACTGATCAATGAATTTTACCTCACAGCTATAACTATGCAGATGACACACAAATACTCCTTAAACTGGAAATCCTCAAAGACATGGGACGCTCACAAATGTTCAGTAGCCTCAGAGCTGTGGATCAGTGAATGACATGGAGGCATCTCAAATTGAATGTTTTCAAAATAGAAATACTCAATTTAATGACTTGAAAAGTTATGACCCACTCGCCACCTGGCTTGACCAGCTGGGAACACCATATAAAGTATCTAAGGAAGTAAAAACCTCAGAATTACCATGCAATTCAAGCTATTAAGAATGCCCAAGTAGACAAACTCACAAGATCAACCTTCATTACTGTAAAAACTTCTGAGATGCATCTTCCCCCACCCGTGATTTCCATACAAGTTCCAGGCTACCATCTCTTTTGTACTGTATAAACTCGACTACGCCATTAGCTTCTACCACGGATGATCTTTAACAACCATATAAAGACTACAACAGATTCATAACTCCACTGCCAGACTACTCCTACATGTAAAGACACAAGCCCATATCTCTCCTGCCTTAAAGGCCCTACATTGTTTACTGGTTGCCAGAAGATCCACATTCAAACTGCTTTGTATCATCCACAAAGCAATACATGTAACAGGGCCTACGTTCATCAGGAATAAAATCACCAAATACTTTCAACAAAGGAACCTCCATACTAGATTGGCACCTCAGCTCAAAATTCCAACATACAAGAAAAAACCATAGGTGGCACATCCTTCTCTGTTCAAGCAGCAAAACTATGGAACTATTTACCCCCAAACATAAGATCCACGGATTACTATCTGATCTTCATAAGATTACTCAAGAGTTGGCTCTTCCCACATAACCGCCATTCTCAAACATAAATGTACAACAAATCCTTGTATATAATAATTTTGGGGATTATATGTATGTATCTAGACATGTCTATTCCTTTGTATAAATGTGTATAATATTCATGTTTATAAATATATACATATTCATTAGGTGTGCTTAACAAATATAGATATTACTCATGGTTATATTATTCTCTATTTAACATGTATATCGGTCACTGCATAAATAAGCACATTTTTATCATAACTATCTATAATAGCTTTACTATTGAATATTGAAAGGAAAAAAATAAGAAAAAGTGAAAGGAAACATTTACAAAAATTAAAATAAATTGGCTTAAAGTACAGCAGCACATGAAAGTCTGAGTTTATTAAATACAACTTAAATCTAGATATATTACCTTCCTTATACATATATGCCTTCCTTGTACTTGTGTATCTTTATATTTATTACTTTATTCCTAATTCAGCATCTGAAATGCACTACCCTATATCTCACCCTGTACCTCTCTCAATATATCCTCTCATTCCTCTCTCTGACTCATTTAAAATCCCATTCTACTGCTATGATCTCCAAAATAACCCTTTCTAGTCTCTTCCCTCTTCTACCCCTCAGTGCACCATATCAAACCTATTTTACTACTCAGATCCCCCAAACAAGCCTTTCTAAACCCTTCCCTCATATATCCCTCCTAAACCCATCCATTATCTCAGCTTTCTCCCTAATCGAATTCTAGAGAGTCTTCCTTCCTCCTTCTCTCCTTTACCAATCCCACACCTTCTCCTACTGCTATGATTTCCAAATAAACACTTTCTAGACCCTTTCCTCTTCTATCCCTCCACTATCCTTTTCAATCCAAGTAACAGACCCACATGTCCACTGCTCAAATTAATTTCATATTTCCCTATATCAATTTAACGCTAATACTGTTTGGGTTCTGGAGTAGCATGCTACTCGCCAAAAAGAGCTGTAACACCTCATCAGGGGTAGTAAGCACTATATAAATGCAATTACAAATGTATTACATGTAAAACCAATCAGGGATACTATTCTTTCTAAAACCTCATTTTGTGATCATCCAAGGATCTACAGGTCTACAGGAATATTACTCTGTGCTTCAGTTGGATTGCCACAGAAACTCAGCCCCAGCCTGACACATGGTTTAGAGTGGGCAAAACCCATTGCTAGGCCTTGATTTCTGCAGGATGAACATACTGATCCCACATGAAAATTATATTTTCACCAGCTCAATATATTAAAGTTCAACATGTAGCCGTCCAATATGTGAGCTCAAGGCTGTGTGATACTCTGAAGGGGTCTGTGTGTTATTGCTAGTTCCCAGGGGGAACAACCTTTACAACGCAACTTTTACAACGCACTACCTTTACAACGCATTTTTTACAACGCATAATCCATTACAACGCATGACATTACAACGCATGACACTACAACGCATTTTTAAAAACTACCTTTACAACGCATTCCATTACAACGCATACTACCATTACAACGCATACCATTACAACGCATAATATTACACTACACTATCCAACACTTACCCTACTGTTGCACCCCCTGGAGTTAGAATAGTAATTTTTACCCCTATACTATCCAACACTTACCCTACTGATGCACCCCCTGGAGTTAGAGTAGTAATTTTTACCCCTATACTATCCAACACTTACCCTACTGATGCACCCCCTGGAGTTAGAATAGTAATTTTTACCCCTATACTATCCAACACTTACCCTACTGTTGCACCCCCTGGAGTTAGAATAGTAATTTTTACCCCTATACTATCCAACACTTACCCTACTGTTGCACCCCCTGGAGTTAGAATAGTAATTTTTACCCCTATACTATCCAACACTTACCCTACTGTTGCACCCCCTGGAGTTAGAATAGTAATTTTTACCCCTATACTATCCAACACTTACCCTACTGTTGCACCCCCTGGAGTTAGAATAGTAATTTTTACCCCTATGCTATCCAACACTTACCCTACTGTTGCACCCCCTGGAGTTAGAATAGTAATTTTTACCCCTATACTATCCAACACTTACCCTACTGTTGCACCCCCTGGAGTTAGAAAAGTAACTTTTACCCCTATACTATCTAATACTTACCTTAAATGTAATTTAATATTATGCGTTGTAATGGTATGCGTTGTAAAGGTAGTATGCGTTGTAATGGAAATGCGTTGTAAAGGTATTTTTTAAAAATGCGTTGTAGTGTCATGCGTTGTAATGTCATGCGTTGTAATGGATTATGCGTTGTAAAAAATGCGTTGTAAGTGCATGCGTTGTAAAAGTGTGCGTTGTAACGTCATACATCCGTTCCCAGACAACAGTTTGGCAACCCCCCCTGATCTAGGCTGAGTTATATGTGGGACTGTACAGATAGCTACCATGATCCTCAACTGATTTTTACAGACTACATACACAGCTCATGCTGCAAAGGCTATACATTTGTTAGCATATTTAGCATTGTCTGATTAGTAAATATATCATAGGTACAATGAAATGTATACATACATAGATGTGTACATGCACCACAAGGAGAATCTGGGGCTTTCGTAATAGCACACATCCCAATGGTAATGTTAAGTACAACATGTATAGTTCTCAACAATCCCTGACATCATTGTCCTATGTAGGGACCACAAAATGTTGAAACAGTAATCAGACTTAACTCTGGAGCTCGAGGCACATTGGAACCCGTGGGAATGGAAATGATGGAATTAAACAGAGTAACATATGTATGTGAGATAGTTACCTGTTCTTCTGGTAAGCCATACAGCTGGTCATACAGGGAACGGACCTAATCAGCCAACAGCTCCAGCTCCTCTGCAGAGAAGGCATAGGCACTCTCACTTACTTGGTCTGATTGCTCCAAAAGGTGTAAAACAGTAGCTAAAGTGGCGGAGGTCTTGATAAAAGCGGTGTCAGGAGTCAAGTGTGGTATTTTTCAAACCAGGACATGCAGGTACACATTGTACGCGGTCATCAGCATATACAGACACAGCCATTGGCCCTCTATCATCACAATCACTAATGTTAGCCTATGGCTGTGTCCGTTGTGGAGTCAACCACCTGCTGCGCGGTCAACCTCTGGCGGCGGTGTCAGATGCACAATGTCCAATATACGAGGTCAGGCAGCCGACATTATAGTGATTGAAAGTACTGTATTGGTGACTGCTAACTGTGTCACGACCACGCCAAATGAGGGGTTACATGTTTCAATATGTACAAATTCATTGCCATTAAAAGTTTACTACACTTTTAATTTGTGTAGTGTGTTACTGTGCATTAAGGTTATATAAGCGCGGTGTAGTGTACACCGCCATTGACGTTATTTGGCCCAAAAATTTTAAATAAGGGAAGAAATAATATATCCATGATGTATTATTTACACATAAATGGCCAAGACACGTGTCAAGGCCACAATGAGAATTTGAGATGGATGTTGCAAAATATACTATTTAAAGTAATATATGTATTTTGCAATCTGAAACATTTATGTAAAATTTGGTTTACTCTTCACATATGTCACTGTGGACATTGTGACCAACATTCAAAAACAGTTTTCAATTCACACATAGGTACCCTGGGAGAGGGAGGAGATGACAACCTCCAGTGTACCACCCATTCCCAGACCTTCAGACCATGGAAGACAGGGATATCATCAGGAAGTTTCCTTGGAATAGGCAAATCATACTGGATGTCATCAATTGGAGCCTGATCTCCTTCCTCACAACACTAATCCCACATGTATCACATCAATTGTGAAATGTATAGCAGTATTGAATTTTCTGGCCACATGTACCTTTCAATACACAGTGGCAATATCTGGTGGTATGTCACAACAAAGTTTCCGTGGAGTACTACAGGACGTGTTTCCGGCAATGATGAGGCACAGTGACACTATATCCAGTTCCACAAACATGAGGATTTAGCCAATGTGAACATTGACTTATATGGATTTGGTCGCCTCCCACATGTGGTTGAAGCCAATGATGGCACCCATATTGCCTCAGCTCCACCGCAAGCCAGGTAACAAGTTTACCTTAGTAGGAAGCACTTCTATTCTATCAATTTGCAAGTTGCCTGCTTACCAGATTTGTATATCTCAAACATTTGTGCCTGATTCCCAGGATCAGCCCATGATTATTTTGCACTGCAGAACATATCCATACCCCAGCTGATTTCAAAATGACTACAGAAGAGGGCCTGGTTATTGGTAAGTATGATCTGTCCTAACTTTTTGTGGGTAATGTCAGTTCATATATTCAAAAAGTGTGTAACTTATTGTTGCACTATGTCTGTCTTCCATCTAGGAGACTCAGCCTATCCCAACTGCCCATGGCTGTTGGCACTGCTGAAGAATCCAACAACGCCAGAGAAGTCCACTTCAATGAGGGCCATGGAAGGACACTGCCACCATTGGAGCGGGCTTTCTGATTCCTGAAGACCAGATTTAGATGTCTGGACAAAACTGGAGGAGCCCTCCTCTACTCACCCGGGAAAGTGTGTCAAATCATCGTGGCTTGCTGCATACTTCACAACATCACCCTGCGTCGGAACATCCTGGGTGAGGATCCTGAAATACCAAATGACGGTAATAGAGGTGAAGAGGAAGGAGCTGACTTGCATCAAGATCTCATCAACAACTTCTTCTCATGAGTGCAAGTATTTTGTCAAATGTCATGACTTTGAATGTTAAAGCAACTCTTGTTGTGATAATGAGAGAAGTATGTTAAGGTGTAATTTTTATTTGTTTTTTATATTTCCCCTCATATCACCAAAGAGCAACTGTAATAATCGAAAAAAAACACATTGTCTAACTATCCGCCCAGCGGTCACTGCATTTGCCGGGGTGGTACATTTCCAACCTGGAAAGTCACCTTTACCAGTGAGTCGGTGTAATCATAGGGACGGAAAGCCAACACCCACGGAGCGATACCAGATTTAGGGCCAGATGTAGGTGGCCAAATAGTGAACGGTAACACTGAAATTTGCAGAATTCCAGCGTTTGCTATCACTATTTGGCTGCAAGCAATGTAGGTGAGTTTAAGCGTACTAGCAAAATAAGGAATCGCAAAATTGCGTTTCCTTATTTTGCTCTTGCATTTGAGGAATCGGAAATTACGATTCCTTAAATGCAATGTAAGTAGCACAAAAGTAAGTGCACTTTGGCCTCAAGGAATCGCTAATTACCACCAACTTCAAGTTGGTGGTAATTAGCGATTTCATTTAAAAAAACACTTTTTTGCTTTTTTTAAAGTGCCATGTGGCACACATTCATGCCCTTAGGGCATGTATGTGCGCCACATGTGCACACATGCACATTTCAGGGGTGCAACAGGGTGTCCTTTTTACACCCTGGCACCCTTGAAATAGCGCCCGCTATTTGCCATTCTTTAATAGCGAATCGCTAATAGTGAATATCTCCCCATTCATTCCCATGGGCCTCCTAGCCCATAGGAATGAATGGGTAGGTATTCCTTCTTAGCTAATCTCAATTTGAGATTCGTTATTAAGGAATGTTAAGGAATTGCTAATATTTTTGCGATTCCTACCTACAATCAATTTTGCGAGTCCTTAATAGCAAATCAGTAAAATTCGCTATTAAGGATTTGCAAATTTGATTTTACCTACATCTAGCCCTAAGAAGTCAGACCATATAGTCAAATTAGGGCTCTTTGCTGTTCTGTGGTGTAAACAACAGATCCTAACAGCGGCCCTGACTCAATCTTCTACTCTCGGAGGCAAGGGGCCCCTCCATTTCAAACAGATTTCCCTCCTGCCAATAAGAATCAGATAGAATAGCAACCTTCTGTGGGACCTCCTCGACAACATAGTTAGGGCTCCATCTTCTCCTAGGAGGATAAGCGTTGCGTTTAGTTTGATCTCCCGATCAAAGATACCTTTTAGTGCAAGTTCTATACTGCCCCAAAATTTTCTCAAGCACGAACATTCGAAAAAAATGTGGAAATCGTTAGCTCTTACGCAACCACACCTCACACACTTAGTAGGGGTTGAGGGGCAAACTTGGATATTTTGTGTGGAGTCCAGTAAAGGTGATTAATAGTGAAGAAATGGTTCCTCTTCAAATTAGCTGGTTTAATAGTTATGTACAAAGTCTTAAATGAATTGTCCCACATTGACTCAATATCGCCCTCTAGGAGGGTTCCTCTCTACACAGAATAGTGGGTCAGTAGCATCTTTTCCTCTGCCACCAGGAATCTTCCATACCACCTTCCCACCTCCTTGTTCTTTTGTCTAATATCCTGAAGAGATAACTTCAATTTATGGTCACCCCCAATCTCCTTTTTTTGATGCCACAAACCAGGAGGATAGTTGGATAAATTTAAATCTGGACAACTCATTGCTGGTTTTAGGCTTTAATACTTCCCAGGGGTATACTCCCTCCTATGAAAACATATCTGACCAAATAGTGGCCCCCGCCTTTCTAAGTGGAAGACTTAAGGCATCCTTTAAACATTCTGGGGTTACGGGGGAGTCCCAAACTGGAGGTAAATCTGAATAGTAACCAATGCTTCACCTCCTCCTGACTCTACAGATATCATTTTTGAAAGGGCAAGCTCCGGGTTATCCTGATGAAAGGTTTTGACACATGGTCATTTTGTTTGTGTTGCTTTGTTTGCTGAGATTTTTGTCACTGACTGTGTTCTCCAGAAGTTGACTATGTTAATTATCGAATATACATGGTTTGATAGCTAATTTCTTGTTTTTGGTCTGTATTAGGTACTTTCACCATGGCATCTCCATGCTCCATGATGCTATTGTAAGTGCAAAGGGAACATGGGTTGTTCCTGGGAATGTTGAACGCAGACTTTGGGTGTACAAATCATATATAAAGAACAATGGGAGAGCTAGGGAAAAAAGGGGGGGGGGTTCGTCCGTATCCCCTGGATGTAAATAAATTTTGTCAAAGGTGGACAGACCCAATGTAGTGTGGTACGGTCAAAATGAAGCAGTGTTTGGGAACCCACAAGGTGGGTTAAAAGGCCCCTCACACACCAACCTGGTTGGTGTCATGCTTCATCATTGGGGCCCCAACCGGGTGGCCGAATGCCCCCCGGTTGTGCTGCAACGCCTGACTACAGCGGAGCTGGTGTGGTGCAAGAATGTGATGTAGTGGTGATTAAAAACATATATCTCTGAGAATCCTTACCATTGGAAGATTTATTATTGGCGGCTCAGGATATAGACTAAAAAGATATGTGATGCAACTAATGAAGAAATAATTATCTGCTAGTTAGCTGTGTTGTGGGTCTACATGTTTCAGCTCACGTATAAAAATAATAAGGAGCTTTCGTCAGGACCAGTGTATAGTGAGTGGCAAAAAGTGAAGTGCCACGTGGTAAGTGAAAAAATATTAAAAAGGTTATTTACCTACACACTCGCTAAGGTGTGTGGACACAGTGTCGACACAATTGTGGACACTGCGGCGCAAACCTGTGGGAGAAAACAAGACAGCACAAAAGACATATATGAGAATTACATTTGGTGCCCTGGAAGGCAGGCAACAATCAAATAGATTTTTAAGTGCTGTGATTAATCAAACCTGTCTTCAGAGAACGTACCGTTGGTGACACACACACTATTGAGGTGTATCATGCTGCTAAGCGAAAAGGCGGAGGCAAGACCATTAGAGATGCTAGGTAAGACGCGAAGCGCTCTGTGAACTAGGGGTGCCAGGTGGTAAATAACACGGCAATACTACAATGAGCAAATGGTGAAATGTACACGAATAGCGCCAGGTGATTATACCGGTAATGGTCGTGAGACCTCTACATGAGGTGTGTACATAGTGAGAGGCCCACTGTGCGCTAGTGAGAAGAGGCTAAATGGAGCCCGTGAGCGCTAGAGGTATGGGGTGGGCACAGTCTAAAGAAGAGGAACACAATGCGCAAAACAGGGAGGGGAAAAGGGTAATTACATTATGGCTGAGTGAGAGCGCTGTGCAGGAAGCGGGAGGGGGGCGCTCCTTACAACAATTCTGTGGACAAAAGAAATAACAAGTTAAAAAGCGAGGTAGGAAGGGATGTAATGGTATCCAGGGTGAGTGAGTAAGAGACACCTTACTTGGTTGTGAAGCTACCATCGCCTGGCACCTACTGTGGTCTCCCGAAGTCCCGGATGCTGAGGGACCCAAGGGAAAAGGAGATCAAATAGGGAGGTACTCCATTGTGTACGTGTGTGTATGCTGGTAAACTCGGGCGGGGCCGAGTAGACAACGCATGCGTGTAGGGGTAGCGCGTGGCTGGCGCGCATGCGCGAATGATACCCGGGGGTTAGGAGCAAAAGCGCCTGCTCAAGGGAGCGATGTGAGTTCTGCGCGCATGCGTAGGAGAAGAGAGCCTTGGTGGGTGTTTCACTGTACCCGTGCATGCGCGGAGGCTGGGGATATATCGAACCCATTGGTAGGACGGAAATTACACAAAAAACTGATGCCCACTAGGTAGTTTAAACCTGTACTTGAGAAAGTCGGGAAAAATTCAAAATAATGAACGAGGTGGGGATGCTAGATGAAATAAAAGCTGGTATTGTGGAAAAGCCACAGGAGTGTACATAAACATCTGGGGCCAGCTGAGTAGTTGAAGCCAAGGCCTGTACGGTGGTGGAAATATCAGATGGCAAGATAAGCCGGTACTGAATTGGGAGAAGAGGGAAAGAAGGGGTGTACCTGACATGTTGTGGGTAAAGACCATGGATTAAGCATTAACCTGTGGTTCCAGATCAGAATGTTTAAGCCTATTAAGAAGATACTGTCAGGACCTTCTCAAGCAGTTCCAGGGGATATTATCGTTCAAGCCAATGATGTGGCTCAAAAGGCGATATATCCATCTTTGTTCCTGTTCCAGGAGGCGGGTCTGAATGTTGGGAAGGTTGTGGTCTAGGGCTTCGAGTATGACCCATCTCATATCGTTGGTCATGTGGCCTTTTTCCAAGAAATGATTGGTCATTTTTGTAGTGTTTTTCTTGCAGCGTATTGTGCTGCGGTGCTCACAAATGCGGGTTTTGACTTTGCGGGTGGTCATACCAATGTAGGTCAGATTGCACGGACATATGATCCGGTATACAACATTCTCTGTGTTACAATTGGTATGTTTGCGTAACTCCCATGTCCTACCAGGTTCCAGCTTCAGGTATTTGGTTGTCTCTGTGATATGGCATACGCTGCAATTACCGCAAGGGTAGTGCCCTTTGATGTTGGGGAGGCCCCAGGCGTTGAGCACCGTGTTGGAAGGTCTGGCGGGGACATCCGGTCTGGTAGACACTATGGTGTCCTTGATGGATCTAGCTCTTTTGGTTGAGAGAAGGGGAGGTTCCCATTTCAGGTGGCCTGTGTTGAGGATCTTCCAGTTCTTTTTAATGATCTGGGAAACTTTGTTGGTCACCGTGTTGTAAGTGGTAACACACGTGAGTGGAGGAGGGGTGGGTTCTTTGGGGTAGGGTTCCAGTAGAGCTTCACGGTTTTGATTTCTGGCCCTCTTACTGGCGGTCTTAGTTATGTGTTTCGGGTAGCCGCGTTGGTGCAGCTTATGGCAAAGGTCTTGGGCTTGTATTTTATAGTCTCTAGGGTCACTGCAGTTTCTGCGAAGTCGCAGAAATTGACCATACGGGAGGTTTTCACGGAGGGCTCGGGGGTGAAAACTGGAAAAGTGCAGGAGGGAGTTGCGGGCAGTGGGTTTGAAATGTGTTTTACTCATGAGTCCTCCTGAAACTGCTTGGATGTCAAGATCTAGAAAGGTGGTTTGGTGTCTGTCAGAACTATGTGTGAAACGTAAGTTTGGGTCACACGTGTTTAGCCAGTCACAGAAGGTGGTGAGTGATTCGCTCGATCCTTCCCAGATGAGGAATTCGGCCACCCGGTTGGGGCCCCAATGATGAAGCATGACACCAACCAGGTTGGTGTGTGAGGGGCCTTTTAACCCACCTTGTGGGTTCCCAAACACTGCTTCATTTTGACCGTACCACACTACATTGGGTCTGTACAAATCATATACCAAGACAACTTGCACAGTGATAGGATGGAAGTTATGAGGAATCACTTGGACTTGTTCCCTGTAGTGTGGTGGTCCTAAGGCAATATGTGTGCCATCATGTGCTCTAACAAAATGTTGTGGAGCCAAATCATGCAATGCGACCTTCACATTGGGTAAATCCTCATTTCGTATAAGGTGTATGTAGCCTTTGATGTGTCTCCTCATTGTAGGGCAAAGTGCTTGTGGCAATAGCAATAGAGCATAGTGAATTGAATACAGGTTTAGAATGTTGAGTTTGTAGTTACACACAGAAAAATAAATACATGTTATAATAAGCTCAATGTGTGGCGGGAACCATAGCTGGGGAGGATGTTGCACCACCCACCAAAGTAGCCTTCTAAAACATGTCTCAGGCCTGGCACTTCTGCCTGTATTGCAGTTTTAAACTGCCATTTTGACCTGGCAAAATAAACCTTTTACAGGTCCTAAACCTTCCTTGTTTATACATAAAAGTGAGCCCTAAGGTAGGGCCCAAAGGCTTATAGAGCTGGGTGCCTTGTATTTAAAAAGTAGGGCAAATGTGGGTTTAAGCTTTTGATATGAAATACTCCTCAAGTCATTTTCACAACTATAAGGCTTATCTCTCCCATTGACTAACATGGTTTTACCATATTGTATGTTATACGTGATAAAATCTGATTGGGAGCAGATTGAGATATGCTGTTTAGACTATAATGAATTGTAATTTTAAATGTTCTTTAATGGTTAAGATGGATTTTAATTAAGAATTCTGAAAATTCCACTTTTAAAAAGTTGTTTTCTTTGTCTAACCATTTTTTCCTTCTGCCATTATCTGGGGTCACATGACTGTAAACATCTCTGCTGTTGGGGCTTGTGTATTCCTTCCAGACAGTAGCACAAAAAGGGATTAGGATGGGCCATCCTGCCAGGATGATTAGGGGGCTGAGATGTACCCAGCCCCAATTAAATTTAAAAGGGCTTTGTCTCCTGCACACACAATTAAACTTGACATTAATCTTTTGTCACCCCAGACTTCTTGGAGCTTTAATAGGGAAAAAGAGGAAATGTCCAGAACCTAATACGGGGGTAGTATAGGGAATCCCCCCACTCTTCAGCACACTCTTGGACCTGTAGACATAGCAGAGGAAGCACTGCCCTGTTCCCCCGAGAGTGGCCCTGCTGCTTGAGGCCTGCCTTGTTCCCCAGAGGCCTTCATTGCTGCTTGAGGCCAGCACTCTTCTCCAGAGGTATTCCCTTCTGTTTAAAGCCTGCTTTGATCTCCAGAGGACTTCTCCACTGCTAGAGGACTACCTTGTTCCCCAGAGGACTGCCCTCCTCACTGCAGCCTTTCCTGCTCTATGAGAAGAAAGACTGGACCTGCTCCCTTCATTTGAGGCGAACATGACCCCAAGTATCACTTGTTTGATCTCCTGTCAGAACTACTTGGACACAAGATCCTGGGTCTCTCTGCAACTGTCCAGCTGATCTGCTGCACTGAACCTGCCTGCACCTGCAACTGGACCTGACTGAGCCCTTCTGGCCTCTGCTGGATTGACTTTACGATCCCCGTGAGGTGCCTCTCCAGGTCCAGGACCCTTGGCTGGCATCAGTTGAGCTCCTTTTGTGAAAAAATATAAAAACCCATTCATGCTAAGACTTCCGCCTGGGACTACCACCAACGCAAAGCTTTGGTGAAATCCGACTCTTCACGCTACAGCCACTGCCTGCAAAGACCGACAATGTAGGATTTGCACTTTTTGTGCTTAGAGGGGCTTAATCTACTTGAAACTTTTAATTTGTACAGCTCTGCTTTTACTTATTAGATTTGTGTCTTTCTGGTAGAATTGTTTTTACTAGAAATTACTCTATTTTCCTAAATTGGTTTGGGATTTTTCTTGTGTTATATTTTCACTTTATTACTCTTTGTGTGCTACATAAATACTTTACCCTTTGACTCTAGGCTCAGCCTGACTGCTTTGTGCCAAGCTACAAGAGGGTTAAATACAGTTTAATTTAGTGACTTTTGTGGTTCACCCTGAGAAAGGATTGTGGCTGTTGCCTGGGTAGGTCTTCCAACTCCTTCAACAAATTACCTGATTTCTTATACTTTATTGCATACGTTTTTAAGAATTAATTCAAACCAAAACACTAACAACACACATAAACGCATTTGAATTTAACATATGGAAAATGGAAAACAAAAATTTAAAATATTACAAACATTCCAACAACCTTACAAACAAATTAAAATGCCTTTACTAAAACATGTGAAAAAACATACACAATATATTAAGAAAATTATATAAATGACCCGAAATTTCTTAAAACTGCCCAAACACTTATACTAACACATTAAATATAAATGCTTTGAAGTGAAATTCTAAATAGTTATATAAGTTAAAGTAAAATTATTAATTAATACAATATAATTTACCAACCTAATTTTAAAATTAAAAATTATCGTTAACATATTCTACTCTTAATTTCTCAAATATTTAATAATTGATTTACATTCAAAATAAACAATACGCAAAAAAGTAACAATTAAAAAGTAAATCATTGTGTTTTAATTAATTTCAATGAAGTTAAAAAAATAATAATTAACCATTTTTACTAAGTTAGAAAACATCGCCACTACTAGCCTTACAACTGACTCCTCAATCACATAAAAATTATGGGGCCGATTCACAGAACTAATCTAATCTAAAATCCTAAACTTACTACTTTTGATATTCACGGAAGGCATTTTGTAGTAGTAAAGTTAGGACTCCTAACTTTACTACTACTAAATGCCTTTTGTGAATACCAAACGTTGTAAAGTTAGGATTTTGTCTTAGTTTAGTAGCAGTAAAGTTAGGAGTCTTATCTTTACTACTACTAAATGCCTTCTATGAATACCAAAAGTAGTAAGTTTAGGATTTTATCTAAGATTAGTTCTGTGAATCGGCCCCTATATTTTCATACATTACAAAATCAAATCAAATATTTGAACTTAAACAAATAAAAAGTGCATAGCAGCAATATTTAGAAACACAATACTATGTAAAATATATATTTTTTCAAAGTAATAAACAATATTCTTACTTCTAATATGAAATGCCACAATATAAAATACATCATAATATTACTGCCACAATACTAATGACTGATGGGATTTTTTTCGTAAAATTAAGTTTGGGCAGAGTGCTGAGTGTTCTCTCCCGCTCAGAAATGCATACCTTCACTGCACTTGCCAAACACAGCAGACATATCTATTACCTTTGTTCAGGGCAGGTATTACAACAATCCCTTATTTGTCACAAACAGCAGAGCTGCCAACATTTTGTTACAAGCAGCAGAGCCTCCACTAAAGTACTACAGAGAGCAGATCTATGACCTGCTCAGCACATCTATCCCTTGATAGGTGTGTACCAGCCCATCCATCTGTTTCTCGTATGTTTTTCTCTCTGTTTACTAACCACAATGTATCATAGGGAGCACTGGAATATACAGACTTAAGTACAAGGACTCAGGACAGCTGGGGAGACAAAGCACAGGTGGTCTATTGTACAGGGAATCTCAGAGCTGCCACTGTAGGGGCAGATCTATTCAGAGACACTGGATCTAAGCAACAAAAGCTAAAAAGATCAGTTCCAACTGCAGAAAGACAGTGGAATGAAATATTGGACAGGCCTCAAGCAGTGGAGGAATCCTCTGGAGACTGTTAGAACCTATATAATGAAGATACTCCTGACTGTGAAGGTCTATATACAACTCACACACAACCCCCTACGTAATTTGAAAGGACACATTGTCTGTGCATGATAGCACTGCCACAGCTAACACAGTTTTATTTTCTTAAAATGTTGTTATTTTCCATTTACCATAAATAACAAAAACATATAATCAAACATAGTCAATCAAACCAGCTAACACAGTTTTGGTGGAGAGCAGCAAGCACTGCAGCAGACTCAGCAGGTATTGCCAAGGTTGAATCTCTGACTCATGTGTTAGGCTAATGGGATATCCACTGGTAATACAACACCAGATTGAATAAATACATTATACAATCACATGAGCAACATTTACCAAGTGTTTTTGGCTCCTAATGTAATCTGTAGAGCTGTGATGCAGGTGTCACAGCTTAATTCTATGAAAGCTTGTTTTAAAATGTTGAGTTTGCAGTTACACGCAGCAGAATAAAGATGTATAATACTAAGCTCCATGTGTGGTGTAGTCATTGGCAGGTACCCAGGCTGGGAAGATGCTACAAATGGCTATGAGATAGGGGATAAGTAACCCCAAGTATGATCATCAAACAATCAGGGGGCTTATATAGCGCGCTACTCACCCATGAGGGTCTCACGGTGCTGGGGGGAGTAGCTCTGGATCAGTTGAAGAGCCAGGTCTTGAGGTCCTTCCTGAATGTGTGCAGGGTCGGGGAGCGTCTGAGGTTCACGGGGAGCTTGTTCCCGTTCTTGGCTGCGATGTAGGAGAAGGCTCTCCTGCCAGTTCTGTTTCTGCGGATGCGAGAGACCTCTGCCAGGGTGAGGTCGGTCGAGCGTAGGTTCCTCTTGGGTACGTGGAAGGATACTCTCTCGTTGAAGTATTTAGGTCTGATGTTGTTGAGGGGTTTGTAGGCGTGGGGGAGGAGTTTAAAGGTGACCCTCTTCTCGATGGGGAGCCAGTGGAGGGCTCAAAGGTGTTGGGTCAGGTGTTCGTGATGCGGTGTCCCGAGGACGAGTCTGGCTGCGGCGTTCTGGATGGCTTGGAGTTTGTGTAGAAGAGTTCTGTTGATTCCGGCGTACAGGGCGTTTCCGTAGTCCAGTCTGCTGGTTATGAGTTTGTGGGTGATGTTCCTTCTGCAGTCGGGGGGTTCTATTTGAAGGTCTTACAGAGGATGCAAAGGCAGTTGAAACTAGTCGAAGCGAGGGTGTTGACCTGGCGGTTCATGGAGAGCGAGGAGTCGAGGATGATGCTGAGGTTCCGAGCGTGGTCTGTGGGAGTGGGAGGGTTCCCGAGGGTGGTGTTGTCCCAGGTGGAGGTGCAAGGTCCGAGGATCATGCTCTTCTATAGAGTTTGCGGTGGTCCAAATAAAATGATTGTGCGTACCGCATGTGTTGCTGTCTAAGAACTGGATCAACGCTTCATACAAGTGAATCAAAGCATCACTTTGTGTCCTTCAGTCTTTTGTTTCGGCTTATTTTTTATACTCATGACTGATCCACTTTTGGCACCTCCAGCCTCCATGCCCGCAGCTTGTCTTTAAGCACACTCCTCAGCTCTGGCAGCCATTAACACTCACTCCAGACTAAGAGTTTCTCTCAGTATTCGGAGTCTGAATGAATCTGAGAAGCATCCAACAGTAACTCATTTTTAAGTTTTTTATAATTCCATTTCCTAACTATAACGTCCCTGGAACCTTTGTTTTTTTCAGTAAATTTCTAAGGTTTTTTAAATGCTATTTTCTAACTATAACGTTCCTTTAACCTTTGTTTTTTTTCAGTGAATTCCTATGTTTTTTTTAAACTAGTAGTCACATTTGCATAGTGGTGGAGAAAGGAGACTGGGCCTCTAATGACCTCTCAGGAATCACACCATGTAGGACTTACATGAGGTACCAGGAGGGTTTCTTGGCCTCCAAGGACACTCAGGAGTAAAATGGACTTCATCCCCCAACAAGTAGTGCATCACAAGCCATGTTTGAAGAGTGGTGGAGAAAAGGCCGTGGCCTCCAGAGACCTCTTAGCAATCCCACTGTGTGGGACTTACTGGAGGTAACAGGAGGGTTAGTTGGCCCTAAGGATGTTCTTTAGGGCCAATTACCCCTCCTCTTATCTCCAGTAAGTCCCACACAGCAGGACTGCTGAGACGTTGTCAGAGGCTAGGGCCCCTTTCTCCCCCACTCTGCAAACATGCCTCCTGGCACACTACTGGTAGGGGTATTAAGATCCCTTGGCTCCAGAGGGTCCTTGGGGGCCAACTACCCCTCCTGTTAACTCCAGTAAGTCCCACACAGTGGGTTTGCTGTAAAGTGGTTGGTTGCCATGCCCCCTTTCTAAACCACTCTGCAAACACATCTCCTGGTGCACTACTAGTTGGGGGATGAAGTCCCCTTGGCTCTTGAGGGTCCTTGAGAGCCAACTACCCCTCCTGTCACCTCCAGTAAGACCCACACAACTGGATTGCTGAGAGTTTGTCAGAGGCCATACCCCCTTTCTCCACCACTCTGCAAATGCGCCTCCTGGTGCACTACTGGTGAGGGAAGTAGTCCACTTTACTCCTGAAGTGGAATTCATCCCCCAACCAGAAGCATGCCAGGAGGTGTGTTTGTGGAGTGTTGGAGAAACGAGGCGTTGCCTCCAAGTCCTTTCAGCAATCCCACAGTCTGGGACTTACTGGAGGAAACAGAAGGGGTTCCTGGACCCCAAAGTCCCTCAGCATCTAAGGGGACTTCATCCCCCAACCACCATTGTGCCAGGAGGTGCATTTGCAGAGGGGTGGTAAAGGTGGTGTGGCCTTTGGTGACTTGCCGGAGGTTTTTTTCAATTTAAAAAAATATATATTTTAAGAGAAGGGTGTTGTGTGGGCCCCCTTCTCTGGGCCAATTTTGGCCTGGGAATTTCCAGCCCTTTTAATATTTTTAAAAAAGAAGGAGAGGGCTGATTTCGGCCCCAGGGACCCAATTCCCTAGGGGCCTAGCCACTTTCTTTTTTCTTTTTGAAAATAAGGGAGGGGGCCAAGCTGCCCCCCCTCTTCCCTGGGCTTATTTTGACCCTTGGACCATATCCCCTGGGGCCTGGCCTTTTATAGATGGAGGGGGGGTTGTGCGGACCCACTCTCTCTGGGCAAATTTCAAGTGGATACCTTTAAGCACCCATTCACCAATGGGACCGTGGGGGGAGCCTGAAAGCACCTAGAGTCCCAGGCAGCACCCCGCCTCCTGCGGGAGCCGACATTGCTTTGGGAACCTGGATGCTGGTGACATGCCATTTATATTATTCAGTGCCCCGGTGAGGTGGTGATCCCTGGGGCTTAATAAAAGCTTATTAGGGGGGCCCCACAAGCCCCGCCTCCTTTATTAACGTTATGCCCCCTGAACCTGGCCCAAAAAAGTTTTGACTCAGATTTGCGGACCCACACACAAGTCCATAGCAAAATAAAAAGAATGCTTTTTATCACTAGCAGAGTCCCTCAGGGACCCCTCCCCACAATATCTGGGGGGTCAGGGTATTCCTGCCCTGCCCCCTTTTCTTTTTTTTTACTTTTTTTCTGGGACTCAGCTTCAAGCTGAGTCCCAAGATGGCTGGCAACACTTCCTGGTTGAAGATTCGACAGCCAATCAAATTTTTGTAGGATTCGCGAGTCCACTGCAAGGATTTACGTCCCCAGATAGCTACATTTTTTTAAGCTAGATATCTCAAAAACTACTGAATGGATTTACACCAAATCACAAATAGCATGCTTTCTGGACCAACATCTAGCTTTCTGCCAAATCTGGTGTAATTCCGTTCAGCAGTTCAGGCTGCAGTCATGTTCAAAAAATGAAATCACCATGGATTTAACATGAGAAAAATGCATTTTGAGAGCCCCCTTTTTTGTCTGCCCCCGCTTGACTGATCACCCTGAAACCCTCAAAACAGCAGCTGAAGCAAAAAGGGGAAGTTATGTGAAAATGTTGTGATATTTTATGATGGAACCCTTTTGGCTTCTGACAAACTCCGAAGAGCTGTGACGTAGGTGTCAGAGCACTTTGCTATGAAAGCTTGTTTTCGAATGTTGAGTTTGCAGCTACACACAGCAGCAGATTAAAGACGTGTAATCCTAATCTCTGTGTGTAGCATAGTCATTGGTGTGTACCCAGACTGGGAAGATGCTACTAATCATATGTTAGGTTGATGGGATATCCATCTGTAATACAACACCAGACTGAAACTACATTGCAGAGCCACACGACCAACATTTACCAAGTGCAGGGGAAAGTTGAAGGCCTACATATCAACGGTAAACTTCTATTGGGTTAACTCACAATCTCAGACACATGTAAGCACTGAAGAACCTAAAGCCCCATGAGGCCCAAGGAATTACTGAACCCAGTGCTGCACGAAAACCCTGTATTATAAAACTAAGGTAATCTTTTTCCTCATAGGTCCAGGATTCTCACATTTCCCCATTCATTCTCCCAATTTATCATAAAGTATTTACCGAAACCCTAAATATGATTGTAGGGAAATGCGGTGTCACCCTACAACAACTGCACAACTGCATTTTTTCTTGCTGTGTTGCTAGTTCACTATTGGGAAGAACATTATATTGTAGAGATATACAACATGAACTGTGACTATAACAAAATATTGTGAGACTCATATTTGAAATCAACATTTTGAATTTTACTGGTCTTGCCACCAGGTGCGAAAGTGTAGTATGAACCTAACTCTGAGTTTGGCTCACCTTTGGCAGCCCAAGACTCAGGCTTACCCAGGCAGTGGTATGTTGCCCCAGCAGATCTGGAAGACTATGAGGCGGAGGTCATGTTGGGTCACCTTATGGTACTTCAGAACTTTGGCTGTAAATCATAACTGGGAAGAGCATCCCTCACGACTCCCCCTGCTCAAGACCTTCAGATGTTCCTCTTACCTAGTAGGTGGGAAACGTATTCCTACTAGGCGTAATGCATGTGGATTCTTGGACCAATGTACGGAAGGTGGTTCACTGGACCAGAGAAAGGGTAGGTAGTAGTTGTTTACCTGCATACACCAGCAACCATCGGCCCATCTCTAATCGGGTGGCAGATTCTTCTGCCTGGTACAAAAGGAATCTGTACATAAACAAGGCTAGTTCTTGCAAAGCTGGCAAAGGACGCAGTTCTCAATCAAGTGCTCTAATGAAAGGCGGCATGATTGAGGTAATATATACTGCCACCACTCGGCACACAAGAGCCCATAAGCGGTGCAATACTTAGTACAGTGAACTAAAACATGAAGTAATAAAGTGCTGAAACTGTCGAGGGGCACTGATAAATTCCAATACATATCTGTGGCAACCTAACATTTGTCACATTCCTCCATGTTTGCTTAAATCCACTGCTGACTTTGAAGAAACTTTTAATTCTGCCTTTTCCTATCCTCTCTTAATCTCTATTTTTCTATCTTCTCTAACTCTCTATTTGACGAATACTGATGACGTCTAATTAAGGCAGCAGAATGCAATAACTTTTTCTTTTTAGAAAGGAGCTGAAAAGAAGAAGCCTTAGGGTAAAAGTCTGGACACGAATTTTACTTTAAGATTTTCAGTGACAAGTAAAACAAAAAACACTGCATTTCACGAAACAAACTGCAAACAAAATGAGTTGTTTACTTTCCACCTAGAAGTGGTGTGATTAGTTATTTTATTTGAACTTATGCAAAGCTACCTCCGTAACGTGCTTGGAAAATTAAAGTAACTCTACAATAACAGATAAGGCATTTGAAGGGATTGTGTGACTTAATGAAACCTTTCCAATCATTTGCATAACAGTCCGGTTAGAATTCAGATACGGTGATTATATTCTCAAGATAAAAAAACACTGTCAATGAACATGCAAATTAGGAACTAGATTGTATCCTCTTTTAAAATAACACTTTTCATAATATATGCTTTGTACATTATAATTAGGGACAAAAGACATTGTTAGACTGTTTAAAAATCAGACTTCTCCCATGCAGTTATCGCTCAAAAGGGAGATTGCAGATTTATGGCTGATGCATCTGGCCCCAGCTGTAGTAATCATCAATTGTTGTTCCGTGCGGAAGTAAATAGCGCATCTAGACAGACAACTGTGTTAATTACGAACACAAGAAAAGTAGTAGATGATTCAGTATGTCAAAAAAATATAGGGGCATATCAACAAGGGCTTTATCTCTGCTTTTTTGCCTTTAAAAGCCAAAAAAGGAGAGATAAAACTAGCGTCCTATCAACAACAGGGTGCTAACATGCAAATTTGCATGTTAGCACCCTTTTACTCTACGCTTCCACTTGCATCTCTAATGAGATGCAAAGGGGGCGTTCCAGAGTAAAATAATAGGAGAAATGTCGCTAAGCGACATTTCTCCTATTATCAAGAATGTCGCTAACCCTGTTAGAGACAAAAAAAGCAGCGCTAACCGCGGTTAACGCTGCTTTTTTACGTCTGGTATTTTTCAGACTTAGCCATGATATCCTATGGAAGGAGGATATCATGGCTAAGTTTGCCTGTCCCTATCAACAAGGTAACGTGAGATTATCGCTGTGTTTCCAGCGATAATCTCACGTTAGCCTGTTAGCGTGAGGATTTTTATCGCTATTGAGATAAGCGTTGCTAATAGCACGCTATCTCAGCGATAAAAATTCCCGCTAGCCGGCGATAATTATCCTAGCGCTAAGTGCGCTTAGAGATAATTATCGCCGGTTGTTGTTGATATGCCCCATTGTGTGCAATCTAATGAAAGCGCTATTTTAACAAGTCACATTGGGAACATTCTGGGCCAGTTCATCTAATCCTGATAACATCGGCTTGCTAGGTAGGTTTGTGTCACTGTGAACAATGTAAGCCTGTAGAAGTGAACTTTTAAAAATATGGAAGTTTTGTTTCACTAGGAACCTTGGGACACAGCCGTCTGGTTGTTCAGGCTACTGAACAGTTCCTTCCATCAGAGTTTATTCATCTTATTCCATGATAGACATTTGTTTCCACAGCAATGGGGCATATAGTGAGTTTCTGTAAAAAATCTGAGTTTTTGTTTTTAATACAGCGTCAAAAGCGCATACGCTTAACTTTGAAATTCTCCAGTGCATGAGATGCATAAAGCCAAGCTCTTACACAGGGTCCAAGGGTTGCCTCTTCCTGTTCCTGAGCTGTGCTGCCAGCCGCTCATGAGCTAATTAAAAAATGTAGGGGGATATTTATTATTGTTGTTATGTTACCCTTGCACCGCGCACAGCCAGATTTATCAAGCCACGCAAGGCCACCTTCCGATGCCTTGAGTGGATTGATGAATATAGAGTAGAGCAACACAGTGCAAATCGCTGTACTGCATTACTTTGCCCCAGGGAGGTATTTCCTGGGTAGAGCATGCTATCATTACTTACATATAATGTCATTACTCTTAGTCCTTTTCTGTCACTTTCCTTTGTAGCGTATGAGGCGCCCTTGCGTCCAATAGACTCCTCCCCTCTCAAAATAAAAGCACTTTCCACCTCAACCTCCTGTACATAAACATGCCAAACCAGCCATTCGAGTTGTTCTGTACTGGGAGAGTGGGAGGAAACCCAAAGGAAAGTGAGGGGAGACTAAGAGTTATGGCATTATTGTTAAGTAAGTGAAGCATTACCTCCCCGTTCCTTCCTCGCCTTCCTTTTAAACGTATGAGACATGGGTATTTAACAGAAACAGACAACTGAGTTGCACTCCCGCCCAAATTTAACATAGTGCAAAGATCACACATAGAAACAACTCTATTCCTTCATAGAAGACAAAACTCTGTGACCCAGATCATTGTCAAGACGTTCCAGCACAGCACTGCTATAGTGTAAAGGAGTAGCCTATTTTGCAGCCCTACAAATCTTCACAACTGAGGTTCCCTGCAATTGAGTCACAGTTGCAGCCATACTGCATGTGGAACGTCCCTGAATTCCAAGAGGAGGCACCAAACCCTTCACCTCATATGACAAGATAACCAAAGAACATATCCATCTACTCAAATTAGCCATGGATGGCCTATCCTCTTTCTTGGCAGGTCCAAAATTTACAAACAAGGCATTCTGTTTCTTAATCGACTTCGCCACATCCAGCTATAATAGGAGAGACTTCCTAATATCAAACAATGACATCTGCACTCCTCCAAGGAAGACTCTGAGCACAATTCTGGCAAAATCACTTCCCGACTAGTAGGAAAAGCTGAATTGACTTTAGGCACGAATGATGGTACCCGAGCCAATACTAAACCTTACAAAAAAGATACTTACAAGACAAGGCGCCTTATTCCCCTAAGCACCTAGCAGAAGTAATTGCCACCATAAAGCAAGTTTTAAATGACAACGGTTTTAAATCCACCTGAGCAAGTTGCTCAAATTGAGAACCATTCAAAGCATCCAACTCCAACTGAAGATTCCAAGATGGAAAGGAACAGGCAGATCTGGGAAAGAAATTCAACAACCCCTGGAAGAACCTAGGCATCACCCTCTCCTCAGGCTTCAGATTTCGCCAGGAAAAGCCTGGAAAGCAGCCCACTGAACCCTTAGAGTCACTACGGACAAATCCATGCTATCCCCATCCCACAAGAATTGCATAACCAGAAAGAGGCTAGCCAAAGTAGAATTCACCTGCTTCTTCAAACATCAAGTAGAAAAATCTTCCCATAGGAATGGAGAGTAGACGACCTCCTAGATGCCTGCAAAGTGAATGCCAATTTCTCAAGGACCCCCAAACCAGCTAAAATTCTCTGCTGAATCTCCAGGCCTTCAAGTGCAACTTTCTCAACGACCCCAGAGAAAGAGATGGAAAGGTGAGAAGAGAAGGTAAAAATGGCAGAGTCCACTCCCTGCCATTGTTCAACAACTCCAGGAGAAGAAACCAATTTGCTTGGGACCCTCTCCCTCCTGAACCTAACGAGAAATGACTGGTTCAATGTAAAGAATGAAAAAGCATAAGTCAGAGAGCAAGGCCAGGGACATGTCAGACCATATATTGCTCATGCCGGAGGACAGATCCCCCTTGAGAAAAACATCAGCACCGCTGAAGTCCAGTGACCCTGAACCACAATAAATCCACTGTTCTCTGAGTCCTCTAAGCCATCAAACCAAGACCTTGAGCCTACAAGCTGCCCAGTCTCCTTTCTGATAGAGTCACAAGCCCACAGTGAGTCTGAAAATAAGCTCCTATGAACACCAGTCCTGGGATGGAACAAAAAAGACTTTTCCCAATGTATCAAAAAGCCATGGCCAGGGAACACCTGCAGAACCCTCCCTACGTATTCCACCAACTGTGATCCTTTTGAAGATTGGCCCAACAGGTCACCTAGATAAGGATGAATGAACACCCCTTCTGCATGATAAATCACCACCATTAGAGCCAGAATCTTTGTGAACACCCCGAGTGACGTTTTGAGACTAAACGGAAGCATGAAAAATTGGAAATGATCTTCGCCTACTGTCAAACGCAGAAACCACTGAGAGGAAACTGCGATAGGAATGTGGAGATCCATTGAAGCCAAAAAATCTCCTGGAGCCGCCAGAGGAAGATAGGTTGTATTTTTAGCATCCAAAAATGAATAGACCTTATCCAAGAGTTCTTCCATTTTCAGTCCAGGACAAGATAAAATGCCCCTGACACTTTCTGACCAGGAACAGAATGGAATACGACCCATTGCCCACTTTTTTGACCGGCACCCTGCAGATGGTCCCTTTTTTCAACAGGTCCAAGACTGCATCCACAATAGCCAGCTGCCTTATCCGTATCAGGGGAGTGTGCTCGAACTTGAATGCGTAACCATTCGACACAACATCCAAGACTCACTGATCCATCACATTCCACTGCCATGCCTGATGGGAGTGCCTATCCTGCCCCCCACCAGCAGATCACACAGATTGTCAGCAGCCCTTCTTTGCAGCACTCTTCTGAGTTGGGACATTGTGCTTAGGTGAAAACCCAAGCTGAAACCTCCTCCTCCGATGTGAGGATTGATGGGCCTCATGTTTAGAGGAGGATTTATAGGCCTCATTCCAATATTTCCCCGTTTAAGAGCCACCCTTAGGCCAGCACATGTTTATGCTTCTTAAAGCCTTGGAAATCATAGCGGGCAACTGTTCCCCAAAGAGAGACTGTTCTTCAAAAGGAATCTTCATCAGTGATAACTTGTCTCGTGGGTCCGCCTTCTGTTTCCTCAACCAGAAAGATTTCCTGGCTTTAATCAAGGCTCCTTCGCACATAGCCGAAGATGGATAATATCCAAAGAAATGTCTGCAAGCAACCTCGCCTGCTGCTCCATAGCTGCCAAGATATCAGGATGTTTCAAACCTTCCTGTACTGCCACAGCAAGCTAACCAAAGTCCTGAACCAAGGATTGCACTGAGGAAGCTAAAACAATACTTGTTTCAATGTCAGATTCTCTGCAGTAAAGGCCCTTCTAACTCTAGACTCTACCTTTCTATCAGTCACATCAGTGGTAGTACAATCCTTAAGAATAATGGCAGAATAGAGTCCAGATGAACTGAATGAGGAAGAGTGTCCTACCCTTTAAATAGATACAGCTTCTGCAGGAAATGAGGATCCTGAATCTTATCCATATCATTCCACTCCCTCATTACCATATCCCTCACTGGACACTGAAAGGGCATGGCAAACTTGGAGGGTTTACCATATTGAGGAAATGAGGCTCCCCCAATCTGTTGCCTAAAAAGATGGAAGTCCCAAGTTCCCATGTACCTGTGGTAGAACATCCCACAGTTCTTTCCGGGACAAAAATTTACCCCCCTGAAGAAGTCAACCTTCAAATCCGAGGCTGAAAAATCAGTGTCTGGCTACACAGTCTTTAGCTTAGCCACTTTCACAGGCTTTGCTGGATGAACCTAAAGGTCTCTAGCCACTGCTGCCTCAATCGTGTCGTGTACGTCCTCCCTAGACATGAGAGGCGCACGCCCCATGTCAGGACTCTGTATTGTCCAAGCCCTCTTGGAAGGGAGAGAACCATCCCCTTCCGAGGAAGGAGTAGTTGAAAAGACATGCCCCGGCTTCGATACTCTCTTCCCTTCCATTACCAAACCAGAATGAAGAAGCACCCGGAGCAGGCACTATAACAAGGGAACTGGGCCCCAAATCCAACACATGGGGAAAGTCCAGCACCCCAGAACCAAACAAGCACCACACCAGCCTCACCAGGACTGCTAAACTCTGTTGCAGCATCTCCCGACAGCGTCCTCACCTTGCCAAACTGAGGACACCAGAATGCTGCCAAACTGGGCACCCACTGCCCATAAGCTCCACTCACCGCCAAGCATGACAGGCAACACCATGTGGAAAAGAAAAGGTACGCTTGAATGGAGACCAAAAAGAGGTGGAGGGGGTGGGAAGCACTTTTATTTTGAGAGGGAAGGAGGCTATTGGTGGCAAGGGAGCCTTATATGTTAAAGCAGAAGGTGAGGGAGGGATGGGAAGGTAATGTGTGTTCCCACACATCCATCCACTGATTTTGGGGCTTTACCAGATTTACCATTACTGGTAGACCTGGGAATGCGTCAAAATGCTGAACTATCCCAGGGAAAGCGTAACAAGGAGAAACGTCTTTATTTCTCTTAATTTGCTCCTGTTCCTAAATGTGCTGCATTCTGCAGCACACATTGAAATGCCTCAGAGGTGTCCCATCCTGTGCAAACAAAATCCTGCATAGAACACAGGCACCATTGCACCAGAGGTTGGCGTACTTAGCCAAGGGTGGCAGTGACTGGAAAGGACTGGAATGTGCCATACGATGTTAAATGTGGCACATTGCTGCCCTTTCACATAGCACAGCGCAGCAAGGTGGTTTGCTGCATTGCACTGCATAGAAATTTGATAAATGTGCCCCTCACTTGTTAACCGTATGTGCTGTAAACATTGTATTGCGAAGTTAGGTGCACAGCTCTGCCCCAGTGTAACATTTAATGATTTGGCCCCTGGATTATGTGATGAGAATTCTTCAGATGTTGATTGGTTGGTTTGGATATATTTCTTGAGCGTTCCAGTGTAAAACGTGCTTCAATACCCAGTCAAGACAACATTAAGATCCTGATAATCCCTGGTAATTGAAATCGAAGGCTCTCTCTCAGCATATTAATTTGGCTGTTGAGTTTTGTGACAGCTGAAGAAGAAGAGGTGTAGGTTGAACCATATGCTAGGATTTTTTACAGCTTAACCTGGAGTAGACTAGCTACTAGTTTCTTTGATCACATAAATGGCTAAGCTCCTCCTGGTGTGTATCCAATTACAGAAAAATGTTTTCTTCATGCCATTCAGAAAAAGGTATTTCTCTTTCAAACAGAAGATAATGTAATTCAGAGACAGAGGTGCTTATTGATTGGTCTCAGATGCTGCCCATTTGCAAATTCATTTGAATATCATTTGCATATATTTGGAAAGGTAGAACTACTCTTGCAATGTCATTTTTAGGAGAGTCTCATGTAAAGCTGAGTGTAATCAGAAGATAAGTTGAATGATAGTGTTATGTTGTCTACTAAAGAGATACTGAACAGTGAGTTAGCTATTTTAATTCATTTGCTACTGTTTGTAAGATAAAAACAAGAATCCATTCAGGACTGTTGTTTCCAAGTCCTATCGATCTCTTAAGGTCTTTGATATGACTTCATGATTTACTGTGTCAAATGCAGCCGAAAGATCTAGGAGGTAAAGAAGACTTGAGTCTCCTGAATCAAGCATTGTCAGGGCATCTGAATTATATTTATAATGGCAGATTTCATGTGATGCTATTCTTAAGACTGAATCATATTTGTCCTGTAGGATGTTATCATTAGTGTATGGTTGAATTATATTGCCATTTTCAAGAACTTTTATTCAAAAAGGTAGGTTCAGTTGTGATGGAAGTTATTTGAGAGGCATCTTGTGTTAATAGGCTGCAGAGTAAACATATCTGCGACTTCTGCCCAATTTGACCACATGCAATTCTGTTCTTTTATCCTGTTTGGATCTAAACTCAGCTTCCAAAATGGGTGAGAACTTAACTAGATCTTTTTCACATTTAATTCCAAGAATTTGGCAAATTCCTTGCATCTTTTTGGGTGCTTCAACAGTAAAAATACTGAAAGGCGCGGTTGTGATTTTTAACAACCTCAAACAGCTTTCTGGAGTGATTTTTGGCTTTGTTGATTTCATTTCATGTTCTGATGTTCCTAGGGTTTGTCGTTGTCAACAAATTCTTTTAATAACCATTGCACAGATCTTTTGATTTGTGGTGTTTTAATTTTTGATGAGTGATATTGTCTATAATTCAGACATGGTATCTAATTCTGATCTTGCTTTATTGTTGATGTCTTGATTTGTGGTGATTCTTTGGAGGGAGGAGATGATGGGCAGTTATATAGTGTCACGTTTGTATTTTGAAGTCCCTAAGCCACTGTTTTGGACCTTTTCTGTGTATCTCATATGAAGGGCAAAGTATACCAGACAGTGATCTGACCAATCAATAGGAATAATCCTTACGATGAGATACTGGCATATTTCATATTCGTAGGAGTTAGAAAAGTTGTATTAGGTTATTATTTTCTATGAATGTTTATAGTTGGGAAAATTCTTTGTACTTTTCTTGTTTCCAATTCATGGTAAAGTCACCTAGCAATGCACCATTCTCAGAGCAAATAATTTTATCGGATGTGAACTTAATAAGTTGATCCACGAAGTTGATGATGTTTCTGGGCAGATGGTATATGGTGTGAATGCTTATGGAATGAAAATGTTGCAGATTTTTTACTTTTATTGACTTTGGGAAAAAGGAAATTGTTCACTATTCAGGTTGTAGCTGATGCTCAAGTCTTTATGTGTTAGAGCAATGCTTCCTCCTTGTTTATCTTCTCAGTCCAATTTCTCTATAGAGAATTCACCTGGGATTAGTTGGTCCATCACTGCCGGACAAGCTTCAGTTATCCAGGCCTCTTCTAACAGTCTGCGGTTGTGTTTCTGGAATTTACTTAGTTCAGCAATTTCATTTTGATATTGGGCCATTGACCTATAGTTGTATAGGGTACATTTGAAAAGTGTTGGGTTGTCAAAGTTTTATTTTGGAACATGAGGTCTTAATCTCAATTATGTGGTATCTGTGGGTGCTTTCTCTGTTAGCTTTTTAATGGGTTTTGGTGATAAACTGGATATTGTAAGACAGACAATAAACTGGATATTGTAAGACAGACAGGTGCTGTAACAATTAAGCAGCTTTTCCATGTTTCCTGCATTGAGCTGTTAATTATCTCTTCTCCACATAGGACTCAATTAATATGCAGTCTTGATGTATCAGGAAACATATTTATGTTGAATTTGGTGTCTGTATAAAGTATATATGACAGGCTGAATATGTGGGTGTGAGTGAGTTTCAGTGCATAGGAGCTGGCTTTTACTTTAGAGAGCAAAGTGTCAATTTTCATGGATGGGACATAGTGCTCTTGGATGTTTGATGGGGAAATGAGGGGGATGTTGTTGTCATCCTTCCTGTCTCAATAAAAGCCTTGAATGTTTTGTCTGATTATTTTTTTTCTCTTAATACCTGAAATAGCGATCTCTCAGTCACTATGCAAACTCTGAGATGGACAAAATAAGGAAAACCGAGGACATACATGCCTCACAACAAACCACAAAGGCCTCCGGATCTGGCTATCAGATTGCCCAACTGGATGACATGCTCTATAAGATCAAGAGAGCAAACAAACTAATTATAGTTTGTGCAAGAAGTGTAATGCTCACCAGGCAGAGACACTGTTGGGAGACTTATCAATTCTGTGTGCTGTACAAATTCATACATTTGAGCAAACCCGTTCAAACACTTTTGTGCTGGAACTTAGCACTAAAAGTAACACACATAGGACTTTGGTCCACTTTAATTTATATTACTTTGTGTCAAGGTGCATCCCATTGATGTTACTTGCTGCTCCCAAGCTATCACCTGGTTTTTGATGCAAAGCTCCATATACAAACAATGGTCAACAGCACTTTGTGACAAACAATAATTCTTCCTCAAGGCGGGTGCTAACAAGGAGAAATGTATTTAGTTTTCCTACCTTAACACACATTGCATGTCTGCTGCGCGGTGCAGAACACATGCAATGTTGGAAATGTTTTAAAGGGCACTCTTCTATTACAAAACCTATGCTACACATCATATGGACACCTTTGCACTATAGTCCAAAGTAGTTTGCATAAAAGTAAGAAGCATAAAAGAGTGCCAGCACTGGGAAAGAGAGAAGCAGCACCAACTCTAGAAAAGGATTCCCTTCTCTCCTAGAAGAGCTCTTCGCTGCTCTCTCTCTTAGTAGTATAACGCAGCACAGCCTGCTTCCGTCAGTAGTGAGGCCTTTGCTGGGTACACCAGATTTTCATGAACACCAGCAGTCATTATGGCTGTTTTTTCTGCAGCATGTCAATATCAAGGAGCCAAACCAGTTCTCTTCCATTCCAGGATTGGCGAGGTCTTTTATGTATGCTATAAAGTAATTCAGCAAACCTTCAGCATTACCTTTAGATGTAGCACTAGTCAGGAAGAAGTGGACAACTTGTAGAGCAACACTCTGTGCTCCAAGGGGGGCACTCATGGGGTGATATAAAATGTTCATTTATTTATGCAAATGCGTTTCGCAAATCAGCCTTCCTCAATGCTTTAAATGTACATCTTTAGCGCACAACATTAAATTTCTTTAAGTAATGCAGACACCTTTCTCATTGGTGAATACCTAATGGTGGAAAACAAAGTAGAGCTGCAGTTAGATTCCGTCAATTACGGCCGCCATATTGGAAGGGCAATGTCTCTGTACTTTATAATATTGAATATGTTCAAAATAGATGTCCCAAGGAATAATTCAACCACAATTGGTGAATACAAAATCCTAGTCTTTATTTCCACACTTTGCCGTCCTCTGCATACTAGTCTCTTCTTGCACCTTGCCCTTTCCGACTATAACAGTGTCGTCCTGCTCTGTACACCCCTCGCCCTGCGGCTGTTTGGTACGCCAGGTAAAATCAGCTGGTAGCGGTCTGATGCTCTCTTCACCATAGGTTTGTAAAACCCCAACCTCGATCGGCGGATCATCCTTCAGCGACGGTTCTGGCAGAAAATTACATCACAGCTCCGACCCAACCTGCTCTGCCATACTCTTAATGCGGGTGCCTTCAAACGTGATGGTAGGACCCACGATTCATATCAAAGCTCCAAGAGGGGCACTCACGGGGTGATATAAAATGTCCATTTATTTATGTACGCGTGTTTCAGGAATCAGCCTTTCTCAATGCTTTAAATGTACATCTTTAGTGCACGACATTCAATATATATATATATTACCTACTGGCGGTCGCCAGTAGGTAGTTATAGTTAAGACCTAGTTACTATAGGAAAATGGCAACATTCTATTCGCAATAACTTTGGTGCCGATTGATGAATCTTTGTGGAATTTTCAAAAAAAGTTCTTTGTTGAGATCAGCTCCTATGTTGAAAGTTTGAGGGTGATTCGTCAAGGGGGGCCGAGAAAAAAGGGGGGTTCCAAAACGTGTTTTCTCCATGTTAATTTCCATAGGAACCTTTAGACAAGGCTACAGGTCGAACAGGTGAACGGAATTACCCCAAATTTGGCAGGGAGAAGGGTTTTGGTCTAGAAAGCATGCTTTTGTTCATTTGGTGTAACTTCGTTTCAGTAGTTTTTGAAAAATATTGTAATTTACAGATATCGATATTTGGGAATTCTGGCATCTGATTGGCTGAGGCGTTACGAGCACGAGCTTGTTGCTGATTGGCTGCGAGCGGTGCGTGCGGTTGCAATAAGGAAGTGTTGGCCGCCATTTTGTGATTCCGTTGAAGCGAGTAAGGTGAAAAAAGGGGGGAAAAAGGGGAAAAAAGTGGGAAATAGGAGGGTAGGAGCACTGTAACCTCTGTGGGGTGTTTAGGGTGTGCTATAGAGGGGGTACGAAGCGAAGTATTTACTCCTACCAGTGTGTAGGTGGTGGGCTATGGAAATTAAGTGAGGTATTGGGTAGAGTCTGCTGTGGGTAAGGTGAGCTGGTGTGGGACTCGGGGATTAAAGCGTGAGCCCAAATTGTGTGTCTTACACTGTGAAGTTATTTGCCGTGGCCGCTGCACTACAGGAGGCCGCACCCGACGCGATTTTGACAAAATATATTTATCATAATATAAGTTTATTACAGTTAGAAATATATAAATGTTTTAAATAATTTAGATAGATTTTTGCGTGCTCTCATATACTGTTTAAAGTTATTTAGATATACTTTTGAGACAAAAATAAAAGGGAATGGTGTACCCGGCACGATACTATACGTCTGTGACGGAACACAGGGCCTGGCAGTGTGTACTCGTTGAATACGCAACGCGCAGTAGGCGCGACCCCATACTTACATGACATAACGCATAGCTTGGTACTGCGTACCCGTTGGATACCAAAGTAGTGCCTCGGGTGACTTCATGAGTATCTGATGTTACTCGGGACGCGGTGCCACGAACTTGTTGGATACGAAATGCTCATCATTTACGAGTTTAGCAATATGGTGGATAGGATTCGTGTGGTGATGGAGCTTGGTACGCTACCGGAATAGGAGTGCAGTTTTCTCCCCCCCAAAAAAATATATACATATTCTTTTGGGAAGATATAAAACATTACATGATTTTTAAAGTTAAAAACAAGAAGTATAATAGAGTTCCAAAATATTTTCAAATATAATAGAAAAAATATAGGTTTTATAAATATTAAAATATGAAATTAACATTTAAAAAACCTTCGAAATTCACTGAAAAAACCATAGGTTTTACAGACGTTATAGTTAGGAATTAGCATTTAAAAAACCATAGAAACTCACTAAAAAAAACATAGGATTCAGGGACGTTATAGTTAGTTGAACATTTGACTCATACCAAACCAGAGAAATTTGCCTGTTATAGTTAGTTGAGCTAACTATAACTCGCACGTCCGCCAAGGCACTGCTGATTATGTCACATATTACAGCACTCATGACATGGTCAGTGATATCCCTCATGACATCTCAAATGACATCACTCATGACATCATCCACGTGACAATCTGATGCACATACTGATGCTCTTATATAAACTTTGATACACCCATTCTAAAATTCTGACTACTATTTTCGAAACCATACATAGAAGAATGCCATATACTACATAGCACTCACTATTTCCTAGGTCTACACACACATCCAGTCACTTATACATGTAGTTACTCATCAATAGAGGACTATAATATCCACTCATACATCTATACATGCAGTCACACGCTGCCACTCATCCATAGAGTTACTCACACGCCTAGTCAGTAATGCAAAGAACGAATCTCATACCCATTTAATCATGTATACAGTTATACACACCAAGTTCGTTATTTTTAGACATACCACATCACTTATTTATATAGATACTAACACATATTTACTGTCTTATACAATCACTAATAGAAGCAGACACTTATTTATAAACCCACTCTTGAAATAACTTAGTCTCACGTATACTCATTTATATACTCCAACACTCACATATAGTGGCTTAAAACATATGTAGTTAGTCACAGATATACCACTGAGACATTTATTCACTCACCAACACACCCATAGACACACTAACACACCCATATAGCCCTTTCCAGATGCACTTTTTAATCCATACAACCACTGAATCACCCACTCAGACATATATGCACAGACTCATACACCCACCCACACAGACACTCAGGGACCCATACAGATACTCAGACAACAAATCAATAACCTATATAGACACTCATGTAGGTATTCAGCAACACATGCAGTTGCTAACACACCAATGGAGAGACTAATACAGACTTTTACACAGTTTAGTCACTAACCCATGCATTCAGTAAGACACCTTCAATCACTCAATTCAATTCAATAGTTTTTTATTCGGTGGTTAAAAACCATCATAAAAAAGTACACATATATACAATTAAAACAGTATTAAATCAATATACAGAACATTGAATGAATCTATATACATGCAAATAGTTCATTAGTCACAGGAAATCCTTGTTGGTAGCTTGATAAAACTAACAAGTTGACAAGTCTACAGTGTTCATAATTAATGCTGGCCTCTATTTACCCTGAGTCTGAGTGCAAATTTCAAGAAACTTGTCACCGCACATAATGTTAACGGGTCACTAGCCCTTTGTAGAAAGGTCAGTGCCTCTTTGGCTCGAGTGAACCTTGCCTTTTTTAAAATATCTTTTAAGAATCTACGTCTTGGGATTGTGTATATGGGACATAAAAGTACAAAATGAAGGGTGTCCTGCGGAGACCTATTGTCGCAGCCGCATGCACCCTTCTGCTCAATTGAATTACTAAAACCAGCTGGATCAGCTAACAAATAAGGTAAAAAATTGAGCCTAAAACGTGACATTAAAAACCTTTCCTGGGCATTGTACAGGACACAAAGATACGGTTCCATCCCTTCAGTGGTTTCAAGCCTACTGTAGATGCTCACTGTTGGTTTGCTCCCTTCTGTTGTAATCCTGCCCGATACTCTTGATTCCATAAAAATTCTCTTCAGGTTAAGCTTATCCTGAGCAGTGATCAGTGAGGGGTTTAAGTACAGCTCTTGGTAACCCATACTTTCCAGGCTAGTCTTAACATAATTGACCCATGGGATATTCAGGTGTTTATCTCTACCAAGGCAATCTTGTATAATCAACCTACTCAGTGCTGCTTCTGGGTTCGTCCATATTTTAAGCCAAGCCAGGATTGGTCTAAACTTGATCTGATCCTCTAAGTAGGGTCTTCCTAGTTCTTTGTGGACTATGAGAGCTGGTGTACAATTAGGGACTTTCAATACTGAACGAAGTATTTTATTTTCTTCCCTTTGTAGTCCATCAAGATTTATAAATCCCCATACTTCTGAGCCGTACATGGTTTTTGGACAACACATTGAGCCATAAAGGTTCATTGTTTGTTCCGGACACCAGCGGCCAACTCTCCTCCCATAACCAGAAATGGCCCCAGATGATGCCACCAATTTACCACACCTTTCCTGCGCGAGGGGTGTGAATTTTAGTGACTCATCGAAGAGCACACCTAGATACGAGAATGATTCCACCCTTTCTAGTGTGTGGGTGCCAATTCTGTAAGTGAAGCCAATCCGTGGCTTGTGGCCTGCTGTCATTACATATGATTTTTTTAGGTTGACAGACAGGTCTATCGCCTCCATGAATTTGACGAACCCATCAATAAGGATCTGCAGACTTTTAGGGGTTCGTGCAAGGAGAACCGCATCATCTGCGTACAACAGCACTGGGATGTTACGTGTCCCCACCCTTGGACAATCTGTATTTAGATTATTAAGAGATTGTTCCAAATTATTAATATATAACGAAAACAAAAAAGGAGCTAAAATACATCCCTGCCTCACGCCACTTGTACAGCTGAAGGATTCTGTCAGTCCCCCATCCTTGTTATAACGTACCCTGGCGGAGGTTTCCCTATGCAATTCCCTCAGTATGCAGATTATCCCTGGGTCGATTCTGAGTTGGTTCATCATTACCCATAGCTTATTCCTATTGACATGGTCAAACGCAGCGGCCAAGTCCATGAACCCCAAATACATGGCTTCGTTGCTGGTTTTGGTATACTTTGCGACCAGCATGTATAGGTTCAGGCATTGATCGCTGGTGGACCTACCGGTCCGAAAACCGTACTGGGCATCTGAAATGATGTTATTATCCTCGGCCCACTCAGTCAGTCGATTCAGGATTACTCTTCCCAGGATTTTGGCTGTAACATCTATCAAGGAAATAGGGCGGTAGCATTGAGGGTCATCTTTGTTGCCTTTTTTTAAAAATGGGTACAATAATGGCCGATGACCAAGACCAAGGCAGACCGACCATAATGGCCGCATTTATTACTCTAGTTATAATAGGGGCCACAAATCCACGTGACTCAGGAACAGGTCTGGGGGGTTCCCATCTGGGCCCGGGGCTTTATTTTTGGTAAGTCCCTCGATACCCATTCTAATCTCTTCCAGGGAGAATACCACCCTCTTTCTCTGTATGTTCACCTCCCTCTCCTTTATCGTATCCTCCTCCCCGTGGTTATACAGGCCCTCAAAGTGAGCAATCCACTGTTCCGGGAGGATGTTTGTTGCGACCTCAGGGGCGTTGTTATCTTGAAAACAAGGGGAATTTATTAATCTCCAGAATTCTGTGATATCCCTTTTTTCAGAGGCCTCCCTCAAGGCCTCCCATGCTTCCCCCTGCAGTGTAACTTTCCTTCTTTTTAGCTCCTTCCTATATATTGACCTGCATATTTTGACTTTTACTTGATCCCTAGGTATACTGCTCAGGGCTATTTTTAGGTCCTTCAGAGCGCGTGTACAACCCCCATCAAACCATTTCGGTGAATTAGGGTGAGTTTTCTTGGGGGCCTTGGTCAACAGTAGCCCATCCACCAAGCTAGTTATTTGTCCAAACACGTTTATTAAGCGAGCCCCTACCACAAAGAGGTCTAAACATTCATCAATGAGTGACTTGCCTCTTTCCATCAGGGACCAGTAAAATCTAACCCCATCTAATTTTGCCCACTTGAGTCTTCTGCCCTGGGCCGTCACACTTTCAATGGTGCCCTCAACTGGCTTGTTCTTTTGCTTGACCTGATACAAGAGCTCCATAACCAGAGGGTTATGGTCGCTAAATGGACTCCACTCGATTCCTACTTTGATGATCCGATTTTTTAGGCCTCTAGAGACAAAAATATAATCTATGTAGGACGAGCACCCTCTCCCTTTAAAAGTAGGGGGGAGTGTGCCATCCGGTCCCAGTGGGATCATATCGACTGTATGTTCGAGGTCATGAGAATGGATGAGCTTGCCCAATTCAATACCACTTAAGGAGTGGCTGAAATGGGGGCCTTTTTCTATTGGGCATTTTGACCAGTTAACACTGATCGGAAACAACCACGGGCATAAGTGACAGTTCAAATCACCCATTACTAGTATCGAGGGGGCCAAAGCACCATGGGCGGGAGCGAGTTCTTGTTTCAGCTTAGCGTCTAATTCCCTCATAATAGTAGTGTCATTTTCCGAGAGACCGGTATTATACACATTGAACAAAACAAGACCCAACCCTTTGTTCCTGAACCTCAGGGCCTGGATGTTCCATGCGAACCAGTCCACGTTAGACCATTTACCTTCTATACTTAGGTCAACGTATATTATCAAACCGCCCTTGGCCCTACCTGAGGAGGTTTTTTGGGCAGGCGTGAAAAAACATTTATAACCAGCTATTTGGAGATGGGTGTTATCCAATGCCCAGGTTTCTTTTAGGCAAATTATATGGAAATGGGCCATATACTGACGCCAATCCTTGTTATCAAATTTCCCTGCAATACCTGCTATATTCCAAGATATAATTTTCAGGCCCGCTTCTCAATAGTAACGGGCCCTACCCCTGCCATGCCTTGAGTGATATTAGCCCGCCCCCCTTTATTCCTGGAGGATAGTTTCTGCAGATCACTGTCCTGCTGTCTTGGTTCTGGGGCTATGATTCCTGTCCCTAAGGGCGTTTGTAAACAACCCCCAGCGAGAGGCTCGAGAGCTCCTGTGGTCCTTGCTAGGGTCCTGCGCCTACCCAACCCTGATGATAACTGTCCATCTTCTTTGGTCAGGCAATGTATGGGTAAGATTCCTTCTATCGAATCAAACCGATCAGGTTTTGTCTGATCCGTGTCAGCCTGCGCTAGAGGGAAATGTGAAATGAGTAGTCAGTCAGTCTCCTCTAGCGACCTTAGTGGGGTGAACCTATTTGCCCAACATGGGTGTCCTCCTTCCCAAATCCCTGTCGCTTGTCGTGTACGATTTGGGACCCTATTTAAACTAGGATTTCGTCCCTCCACACATCTCCATATAGTGTGCTGTCCCTCTTTTGGTGCCTGCTGCCTCAAATAGAAATAGCTAAGTGACAATGGCCTTATGCCCGTCGTGCATCCAGGTGGACCCTGACTTAAAATATGCTCAACCACCCTCCTGTCCCTAAAATTAGCAATAATGCAGTTTCCTTCGATGTTTTTAGGTCTAGTCCCTATCCAATTCACTCGTCTAACCAGGAGAATTTCCCCATCCTGGTTATTAGATATTGGTCTGTTTTGAGTCAACCAATAAACGAGTTTGTTTTTTAGCTCCTGGTGTGATTCTCTCTGGACCTCTTTTAATTCTGGGACCCCAGCAAAAACAACGACCAACGGGCACGCCTCAGGGGGAAGATTTATGGTAGGGAATCTCTTGTGTGTTAAAATAGACCTGTCTTCGTGGTTTGCTGCATTTGGTATGGGGTCAGCAGGGGGTTGAGACTGTTTGTCCAACTTTTGTTTACCTGGGCTATTGTTAGGGTGCGGTCCGCTCTCACTAGGGTTGTGATTACTGAGCACTTGACTATGGGGAGCCGGGGCATCATGAATCTGTGCAGATGTTATTTGTACGTTCCTTATATCACTGATGTTATTCGCCCTTTGAATTACTGGATTAGTCTCTAGGGTGCTAGTGGGATTGCTTAGGACCCCTAGTGAGCTACCTTTTGTCTCCCTGTTCTTTAATTCACTTAAAATTTTGTCCAGCCTACTTGTCACCAGCTTCAGCTGGTTTGTAATCAGTATTTCTATCTGGGCCTGTAGGTCTGACATGATCTTAGTTAACCAGATTGGAGGATCTGCTTGAGAAGATGTCTGTGTAGCTCGCTCGATCCCACTATTATTTCTACTCGGTGGATTAGGGTAGGTGATTAAGCTGTTTGTATTCTTACGCTTTTTTTGGGCGCATTTCTTCTTTTTATGTAGAGTAGCACGTTTGGTGGGGCCTAGATCCTCCTTGTTCCTAGTGATAATGAGTTGGGCACATGAGATATCCCTCTCACTGGTTTCTGAGGGAATAGGGGGTGAGATTAACACAACCTCCTGCTCCTGATCTTGAGTGGTTAAGAGAGGATCAGGATCTGGGGTTAAGGACAGGCGCCTCTCTGTGCGCTCAATTTCGCTCGACACAGCCCCTAGCGCTCTTTTGAGCATGCGATCAATGGCAGTAGGCTGCATAATGACAGGGAATACAGAGCTAATGTCGTCTTTGTGTGCCAGAGGAGCCTCGGAGGTACTACGCTTTGCTCTTGTTGAGCGTGCCACTGTTTTGCCTGTCATACTTCCCACTACTGCTAATCAATACCTGTACAAATATCTTGGGTATGTTTATTCACCCCTCCCCTACCACACATTCACTACGCCCCACGTGAGATAAAAACGTGTTAGACCCCTCCACCCCTTATCACGGCTTTCACATGAAACAAACCCAGCATGAGTATCTTATCATATGGTAGAGTCTCGGGTGATTGGAGTGGTGTCTATCCTCTATAACCCCTGAGTCACAACCAGCATTACTCACATATAGGTGTCCTGAGAGTGCTAGCAAGAGGGGTGGCCCGGCCCGGCCTCTTGTGGCCCCTGACGGCCACAGACGGCCCGCCCTCTGCCCGGGCTCTGCCCGGTGCTGCCCGCACGCGTCCGCGAGGCGGAGGAAGCTGTCTGTTTTTAAGCGCCTCCAGGCGCGGCAACCAGGAAGTGGGCGGTGTCTTGAGGCAGGCTGGGAACTTTAGTCCGCCCCACTCCGCGTCCGAGCGATGTCAGCAGCTCGGCGGCGGGGGCGACCACAGCGTCAGGGCTCCTGCGGTGCGGTAAGGTCAGTGGTGGCAGCGCGACCCCCTCTTTGCTCGTCTCCGGTGGAAAAGCTCCCTGCTCCTTTGAGGGAGCTGTCTGTTTTTAAGCGCCTCCAGGCGCGGCAACCAGGAAGTGGGCGGTGTCTTGAGGCAGGCTGGGAACTGTAGTCCGCCCCACTCCGCGTCCGAGCAAAGTCAGCAGCTCGGCGGCGGGGGCGACCACAGCGTCAGGGCTCCTGCGGTGCGGTGAGGTCAGTGGTGGCAGCGCGACCCCCTCTTTGCTCGTCTCCGGTGGAAAAGCTTCAATCACTCACTTATACAGTCAGTCTCATACATACAAAATAATTCCTTTAGGCACTTGTAAATGCATTCATTCTTCAATACACCTTGGCATATATATGAAACATGTTTACATTTTATAGAAACACACATTCACTAGATGATGTCATGAGTGATGTCATCAGTGATGCCATTTGAGATGTCATCAGTGATATCTCTTCAGTGATGTCACTGACCATGTCATGAGTGATGTAATATGTGAGATCATCAGCAGTGCATTGCGGGCGCGTGAGTTATAGTCAGCTCAACTAACTATGACAGGCGTAGTTCTCTGGTTTTATATGAGTCAAATGTTTAACTAACTATAATGTCCCTGAAACCTATGTTTTTTTTTAGTGAATATATGTTGCAATTAGGAACTTGTACAAAACCAGAGAAATTCTGCTGTTATAGTTAGCTGAGCAAACTATAACTTGCTCCCCCACAATGCACTGCTGATGATGTCACATATTACATCACTCATGACATGGTCAGTGACATCACTGATGACATCACTGATGACATCATCCTGTGAGTGTGAGTGTTTCTAAAAAAATTAAGAATGTGATTAAAGGTGTCTTGTGAATGCATGGGTGAATAACTAAACTGTGTGAATATCTGTATCAGTCTGTCAGTTGATGTAGGAAGGTAGAATCTGACTGCATGGTTGCCCCCACTTTTTTCGTGGGGTTTTGATGGTTTTTGACTTAGTTTGACTGGGAACCTGCTGTTCAGGTCCCCAGTCTATCTGCTTTCTCTTATAAACTGATTTTCTGTACTTTAGATACAACACAAATTGGATCCTGAGGTACACTTGTGAGTCCCTAGTATATAGTATACTATGTACCCAGGGCATAGGTACCCCAGAGGCCTACCAGGGGCTGAAGCATGTATTATGCCACCCCTGGAAAGCCACCCAAAATGTCACTACAGGTCTGCTACTGCAGCCTGTGTAAGGTGGTGCAGGCACCCCTTACTGAGATATAGGTTTACTATATCTCACCATATACTGCACATACAAACCTATCAGTCACCCCTATGGTAGGCCTTATCAATCCTGAAGGCAGGGTGCTTGGATATATGTGAGGGGGTGCCCAGGCATGATCGGAGACCCTCTGCAGCCTTCGGAATCTCTTCTCTGGGGTTGTCAGTAGTGCAGCCTGACCATATACTCTTAAGTGAATTATAACCAAATGGTAAATGCTAACTTTGGACTGGCTGCACGGAAACATGTCGTGTTTGGTGTCAAACACCTTGGAATCTTCCCCCACACCAGTAACTGGTGTGGGAGTATGATCCCACCCTTCTAGAGGGAGAGACATGACAGTACTGAGTTACCCGGTAGAACCTTAATAGAGCCCAGGCATCACAAAATGGATGCTGCAGCCACAGACACGGGTCTGGCCTCCTGCTGCTGACTGAAACTCCAGCAGGGGAGGCCTGGACAATAGGTTTCCTGTCACAGGGAGGTGTAACCACCACCCAGACAGGCTTGTGTGTATTGGGGCTGGGTGGGAGCACTCTCTGAGTGCTTTGAAGTCCCGCACTAGGGGCACATTTGGTGTCCCTGTGCATAGTCCAGCTCAAACCGGTTCAGGGGCTTCCAGCCCCTGCTCTGGCATGAAACTGGACAAAGGGAATAGCCACCCCTCTTTCCAAACCCTCCCATAGGTGGGTCCCCAGAGCTAGTTCAACCCCTTCCTTAGGTATAAGTAAGGAACCTCTGTAACCAGAATTTTAGATCTCCCTGGACAAAACTCTGAAGCCAAATCCTGGACCTTCGACACTCTGCTAAAGACCAGAGGACTGAAGAAATCTTCCTTGGGGTCAAGGAGTGACTCCACTGCTTGGCAGGTACCAACAAAGCAATTTTCCTGTCTGCATTTTTTAAACTCCTGCTGGACTCTGAAGTATTTGCAGCCCAGGAAGAGGATTTCCAGACATCTCAGAGGCCGACCTAAGTCCCCAGCAAAGCTGAGACCTGCAGCCCTCGTGAGTAGCGTGGAACCGGAACTCCTGGTCACCGTGCACTTTTGCAAGTGCATTAACTTTTTGACATTTCCTGAAGTCATGCTTGGGCTGACTTGTAGCCCCCACCTCAAGCACTAACTCCACTGAAGATTGTCAGCCTGGTCATTCTGAGTGACCCGCGGGCTGCCATTTTGTGTTTCATCTTGAGATCCCTTCGCAATCCCTGGTCCATTGACAGGTGGGTCCCTGATGGGGTAACTCTGAATTTCCTTGGGCTTCCCTGGTTGCTCCAGACACACCCCAACTCCCTACCAAGTGGTTAGTCCCTCAGACCTTTCTGGTGTGCACCGAAGCATCTTTCTTGTTACTGTATGGGTTGCTGTTGCCAAGGCTTGTTGTGTCCAATCCAGGCACCGACACTGTAGCACTTGACATCCTTTGTGGGACAGCTCAAATCCAGCTCCTGGTCATCCTTGACACCTTCTGGTCCTCGTGGCTGAAGAGTCAAGCTTCACTTCTTTCACCTGAAATCACCCAACATTGGTGGGCATCTGTTCATCACCTTCCTAGGCACTGGTTAGTGACCCAGATTCTGTCCCCTCTGCTTTCAGGCTCTTCTCATTTTCAATCCAGGCTTTGATCTCTTCGGACACTTTGGATCTTCACGGTAGCAGCACTTATTTGCCAGCTCCCATTGAAATCGACGACCCGACACCAAAAGACACCTATGCACCCGACTTCCCTGGGTGACGTAACACGAGTACTCTGGTGCTCCCATGGGTGCTAGCCATAGAACTTCCTAAGTCCAAAAGGGTTTGGTCCCTAATCTTTAAAAATCTAACCACGACTTTCCGCATAGAAGCTATAGGGAGCTTGTGTGTTCACACACTGCACATGGCCCCCGTGGGCCCCCTGTGTCACTACCTTGGGTGGGTCCTTGGGGTCCCAGTGATTTTACAGACTCTAGGCCTTGTGTCTAGTTAAGTCATGGTTCTTATACCAATATTTTAGTATATGGTTTGGCTCGCCCCTAGGGCCTGACGTGTATTTGTGCTATTTTACTGTGATTATTGAAGTGTAACTTATGTGTTTTGACCTCTAGTCTCATAATGAGTCTATGAGGGTGTGTTTAGTAATAAATACATGTATTTTATATATATACCTGGTGTGGATATCTTTCATTTAGGAACTCAAGAGGTTATAGACTGGTAAAACAAGCTGCTTTTCATTCCTCCAAGACTTAGCCTGAAGGCTGCTCTCCAGCTTTCAATAAAGGTTGTCTTTAACCTATAACCAATAAGGGGTTGTTTGGACTGATACAGGGTGCCCACAATAACTAGTGGACAGCATATATCAGGCCAACTTCTCACAGTTGATATGTAAGTAGCTGTGTGAGTCGGTGAGTAGCTAAATGAGTGTCTATATGGGTTAATGATTGGTCGTCTGAGTACCTGTATGGGTGCCTGAATGTCTGTATGGGTGGGTGGGGGAGTGTGACTTCCTGCATGGATGTGTGAGTGGGGAAATCAATAGGTGTATGGGCTCATGAGTGCATGTGCGAGGGGCTGTATTGGTGAGTGAGTGCTCAAATGGCTGTGTTTGTGAGTAAATGGATATCTCGGTGGTATATCTGTGAGTAACTACATATGTGAAAGGCAGTATATGTAAGTGTTGGGGTATATAAGTAACTATATGTGAAAGTGAGGATTGTGAGAGTGACTGAATGAGTGTGTGCTTATATCTGTGATTGTATAAGAGAGTAAGTATGTGTTAGTATCTGCATGAATAAATGGCAATGTGATTATTTCTTTGCATTACGGACTAGGTGTGTGAGTAACTCTATGGGTGAGTGGTGGTATGTGAGTGTCTGTATGGGGTATATGATTGCATATATCAGTGGCTGTATAGATGAGTCACTGTATGGGTGAGTGAGTAAATGTGTGTACATCTATGAATCAGTGAGTGGGTATGTACTAACTGGTATTGGTGTGGTATTGGTGTGTCTATGGTTTCGAGAATGGTAGTCTGTATTTTAGAGTGGGTGTATCAAAGGTTATAAAATGGTGTGAAGAGGTGCATCAGATATTAAGTGGATGATGTCATCGGTGATTTCATTTGAGATGTCATCAGTGATGTCATCATTGTCATGTGATGTAATATGTGACATCATTAGCAGTGCATTGCGGGGACGCGAGTTATAGTTAGCTCAGCTAACTATAACAGCCGAATTTCCCTGAAACCTGTGTTTTTTTCTGTGAATTTCTGAGGTTTTTTAAATGCTAATTCCTAACTCGAACGTCCCTGAAACCTGTATTTTTTTGTGGGAATTTCTAAGGTTTTTTAAATGATAATTACTAACTATAACTTCCTTGAAACCTATGGGTTTTTGTCAGTGAATTTCTAAGGGTTTTGAAACCTGTGGGTTTTTTTCAGTGCATTTCTAAGGGATTTGAAATGAAAATTTCTAACAATGCCTACATAGGTAGGACTCAGAAAAAAAAAGAGAAGTGCAGAAAGGCAAGAGGGGTACAGCAATAGGAAGAAAGGAGCAGAAAGAAGCAAGAAAATGCAGAAAGAGGCAACAGAAGTCCAGAAAGAGGAAGAAAGGTGCAAAAAGAAGCAAAAGATGTGCCAAAAGAAGCAACAAAGGTGCAGAAAGAGGCTTTCTTCAACTGTACCTTTCCACAGACTCATACAAAGTAGCCTAATCACTCATCCCTTTCCCAAGGTGTCTTAAACCTCACTTTTCTCTTCTAGGTTCACTATTCATCGACTGCTCAAAATGTTAGTCCTACCAAATGTAAAACAGCAATCCTAACCATATCACTGTTGTAAGTCTCACCAAGTTGGTGAAGGTATGCATGCGTGTGTCTCTGCTTTTACCTAGTGACATGTTACATACAAATAAACATACAAATACCTGTGTTTCAAACAGCATACTCTGTAAATGTGTGTACAAAAAGGTGTATGCATTTCTTTCTGCTCATAATTAGCACTGGGCAGAGAACTCTGCTCCACTGGCAGAGCTTGCAGATTTTTTCCTATTCCGCGTTCCGCTGAGAACGCAGAGTTTAGGCAAAACTCCATCTCCGTAGCGGAGTTCTGAGCCCCTGGCCCCACCTTTAGCTCTCCGCCTCCACCCCCCTAAATAAATATAAAAAAAATTAAAATAAGTAACATTTAAAAATAATACACTTACCTTTATACACGGCGTCTCCGGGCTAGTCTCCTCATCCTCGCCGCAGTCCTACCATGATATACGTATGACGTAGGGGTTTGCAGAGACCACGACAAGGAGGAGGAGGAGAGCCCGGAGATGCCACGTCGAAAGGTAAGTGTATTATTTTTAAATGTTATTTATTTTGTTTTAAAAAATATTTATTAGGAGAGTGGAGGCGCGGAGCGGAGTTCCATGGAGTTTTTGCCCAACTCCATGGAACTTCGCATTGTGGAACTATGCCAGATCCGCCCTGGCTTACTCATAATTAAGGCTCCCGGTTTTCCGTTTAAACGGATTTTTACGTATAAATACAGACGGGAAACTTTTTTTCCTTTGTCTGTATTTATAAATAGAAACGGTAAAATACTACCGAAACTGATTTAGAAATTTGTGCTGTGCAGCCCTGCTCCAGCTCAGGGTTGCCACGCCACTCTGCCTGATTTAGATCTTTGGATGCACTCTGCCCCCAACCCCCTGCTGACATTTCCTAATTAGTTTCTTTCACCTAACCTTGGTTGGACGTATGTGTCACAGCGTGGGCATAACAGCCCCCCTCAGCCACTTCAAATCCAGTGTAAGTGAAAGGGAGGGTGCTCATTTATGTTTTATTATTTGAATAGCGCGGAGGGAGGGAGGGGGAATGGCCTTTTGTAGTGCAAACCTCACTTTAAGTGGAGAGGTGAGCGATCCTTCACGCCTGAATCACACTTCTCTGCGCCACCTTGAAACTCAGGTTTTGGGCGCTATATCTGGTGCGGGTATCGTGGTTTAATCCCTGACTGGTGTTAAGGGAGAAACTACAGCTGGATGGGGCTAGTGCAGATACCCTCTACGTAAAGCATGCCTTGTGACCAGGGTATCAGAGTGCACTATTTCGACATTGAGCTTTTTAGCTGCAGGGGGTGGGAGGCGAAGCAGGGTGTGTAGAGGGAAGTTCACAAAATAATAGCTGGACAGAATGAGGTGCGAGATCGGCATGTATTCCTGGTGTGCAGTGGGTGGCGAACAATTACTGCTGGTTGCTTTTCTCTGACCGGGATAGGGAACGTATAACTTTTGACAGACACCGATGGCCTATTTTGTCTTTATTGTTTTGGAACATTGTACATTGTAGCTATTACATGACATCCGTCTCAGTGTTGTACTGAAGATCATTTTAAAACTAAAGTATAGGAGCTCCTAGGAAGCACATATAACAGCGGGTCACAACTTGCCCTATGTCATCGATCCTGCTTTGTATACCAATAATTACACACGTCATGAAAAGTGCTACACGACTGGTGGCAGGTTGCAAAGGGAAACTGCTGATATGGTCCTCCGAGCACTCTGACTCTAGGAGCTTGAACATGTGCTTGTACTACAATGGCAAAGTTTTCAGCTGAATGTATTGTGTTGAACAATAACAACTGGGCGCAGGTGTGCCTTGTCAATGTAAATAAATGTGGAAAAATACTAGCTGTAGCGTCGCCTTTTGCTTGTGTCAAAAATAAATATGGATAAATACAGAAAAAAAGCCCCAAAAATAAACATGGATAAATACAGACGGAAATGGCAAAAAAATAAATACCATAAAACCGGGAGCCCTACTCATAATACAGGGCATATGGGTATTCAATAGTTTATTTGAGGGGCTCTTTAACACCTATATACATAAGACAAGTCAACCTGTGCAACTGACTGACAGAGCAAAACTGAAAAGATGTGATTACCTACAGGAGAAACTACCGGCTTTCTAAGCCATAATCTTCAGATGCATGATACATGTTAGAATTCATGCACAAGACAGTAGACATATACCTCAGTCACGAGAGCATGAAGACCTTTAAACTTGACAGCTTTAACTTCCCCTTAGAGTACACAAAAAGAAGCAAGAGAAGTTCAGAGAGAAACAGGAGAAGTGCAGAAAAAAGGGAGAGGTACCTAAAGAGTAAGAAGAGGCAAGAGAATTATGGAAATAGGCAAGAGAAATACAGAAAGAGGCAAGAGAGGTGCAGGTAAAGGGGTGCAGAAAGAGACAAGAGGGATGCTGAAAGAAGCAAGAGTAGTGCAGAAAGAAGGTAGAGAAGTGCAGAAAGAAGCAAAAGAGGTGCAGAAGGAGGCAAGAGAAGTGCAGAATGAAGCAAGAGAGTTGCAGAAAGAAACAAGAAAGGTGCAGAAAAAAGCAAGAGAAGTGCAGAAAGAGACAAGTGAGGTGCAAAAAGAGGCAAGGGGGTACAGAAAATGGCAAGGGAAGTGCAGAAAGAAGCAAATGAGGTGAAGAAACAGAGAAGAGAACTGCAGAAAGAGGGATAGAGAGTTGCAGAAACAGGCAAAAGTTGTCAGAAAGAGGGAACAGGGGTGGAGACAGAGGCAAGAGAAGTGCAGAAAGATGGAAGGGGTGCAGAAAGAAGCAAAAGAGATACAGAAATTTGCAAGAGAGATGCAGAAAGAAGCAAGAGCAGTGCAGACAGGACCAACAAAGGTGCAGAAAGAGACAAGAGGAGTGCAGAACAATGCCAAAAAGGTAAAGAGGAAAGAGAGCTGCAGAAAGAGTCAGGAGAGGTACAGAAAGAGGCAAGATAGGTGCAGGAAAAGGGAAGAAGTGTACAGAAAGAGGGAAGAGGGGTGCAGAAAACACCAGCAAAGGTGTAGAAAGAGGCAAGAGGGGTAGAAAAAGAGGCAAGAGATTTGCAGAAAGAAGCAAAAGAGGTGCAGAAAGAGGCAAGAAACCAGCAGAAAGAGGCAGCTGAGGTGCAGAAATAGGCAAGAGAGGTGCAGGAAAAGGGAAGAAGGGTGCAGAATGAAGCTCGAGGGGTACAGAAAAAAGCAAGAGAGGTACAGAAAGAGGCAAGAAGTATTCAAAAAGAAGCAAGCTCAGTGCAGAAAGAACCAACGGAGGTGCAAAAAAAGGCAAGAGGGGTGCAGAAAGAGGCAAAAGGAGTGCAGAAAGAAGCAAGAACAGTGCAGAAAGAACCAATAGAGTTGCAGAAAGCGGCAAGAGGCGTGCAGAAAGAGGCAGAAGTGCAGAACAAAGCAAAAGAGGTGCAAAAAGAGGCAATAGAACTGCAGAAAGAAGCTAGAGAGGTACAGAAAGTGGCAAGAGAGGTGCAGAAAGAGGCAAAGCAAAATGGAAGTAGGATGCAGAAAGAAGCAATAGAGTTGCAGAAAGAGGCAAAAGGGGTGCAGAAAGAGGCAAGAGGGGTGTAGAAAGAGGCAAGAGATGTGCACAAATAATGGAAGGAAGGCACAGAAAGAGGAAAGAGGGGTGCAGTACGAAGCTAGAGAGATGCAGAAAGAATCAAGAGAAGTCAAGAATGAAGCAACAGGCCTGCAGAAAGAGGCAAGAGGGGTATAGAAATAGGCAAGTGGGGTGCAGAAACAGGCAACAAAGGTGCAGCAGGAGGCAAGAGAACTGTAGAAAGAGGCAAGAGATTACAGAAACAGGCAAAAGAGGTGCCGAAAGAGGGAACAAGAGAAGTACAGATAGAGGAAAGAGAGGTGCAGAAATTTGTAACAGAGGTGCAGAAAGAAGCAAGCTCAGTGCAGAAAGAACCAACGGAGGTGCAGAAAGAGGCAAGAGGGGTACAGAAAGAACCAATAGAGGTGCAGAAAGCGGCAAGAGGTGTGCAGAAAGAGGCAGAAGTGCAGAACAAAGCAAAAGAGGTGCAAAAAGAGGCAATAGAACTGTAGAAAGAAGCAAGAGAGTTACAGGAAGAGGCAAGAGAGTTGCAGGAAAAGGGAAGAAGGGTGCAGAAAGAAGCAAGAGGCATGCAGAAAGAACCAACAGAAGTGCAGGAAGAGGCAAGAGGGGTTCAGAAAGAGGCAAGAGATGTGCAGGAAAAGGGGAGAAGAGTGCTGAAAGAGGCAAGAGGGGTGCATAAAAAAGCAAGAGAGGTGCAGAAAGAGGCAAGAGGGGTGCAGAAAGAGGTGAGGGAGGTGCACAAAGAGGCAAAAGAGGTGCAGAAAGAGGCGAGAGAGGTTCACCAAGAGGGAAAAAGGATGCAGAAAGAGTCAAGAGCAGTGAAGAAAGAAGCAAAAGGGGTGAACAAAGAAGCAATAGAAATGCAGAATGAAGCAACAGGAATGTAGAAAGAGATAACAGGGGTGCAGAAAGAGGCAAGAGGGGTGCAGAATGAGGAAACAGAGGTGCAGAAGGAAGCAAGAGAACTGCAGAAAGAGCAAGAGAGTTGGAGAAACAGGCAAAAGAGGTACATAAAGAGGAAGACAGGGATGCAGACAGAGGCAAGAGAGGTGCAGAAAGAGGCAAGAGGGGTGCAGAAAGAGGTGAGAGAGGTGCACAAAGAGGTGAGAGAGGTGCAGAAAGAGGCAAAAGAGGTGCAGAAAGAGGCGAGAGAGGTTCACCAAGAGGGAAAAAGTATGCAGAAAGAGGCAAGAGCTGTGAAGAAAGAATCAAAATGGGTGAAAAAAGAAGCAAGAGAAATGCAGAATAAAGCAACAGGAATGTAGAAAGAGGTAAGAGGGGTGCAGAATGAGGCAACAGAGGTGCAGAAGGAGGCAAGAGAACTGCAGAAAGAGCAAGAGAGTTGGAGAAACAGGCAAAAGAGGTGCATAAAGAGGAAGACAGGGGTACAGACAGAGGCAAGAGAAGTGCAGAAAGAGGGAAGACGGACGCAGAAAGAGGCAAGAGGGATGCAGAAATGTACAAGAGAAGTGTAGAAAGAAGCAAGAGCAGTGCAGAAAGAGCCAACAGAGGTGCAGAAAAAGGCAAGAGCTGTGCAGAAAGAGGCAAGAGAAATACAGAAAGAAGCCAAAGAGGTGAAGAAAAAGGCAAGAGATAAGCAAAAAGTGGCAAGAGAGGTGCAGAAAGAGGCAAAGCAAAATGGAAGTAGGATGCAGAAAGAAGCAAAAGTGTTGCAGAAAGAGGCAAAAGGGGTGCAGAAAGAGGCAAGAGGGGTGTAGAAAGAGGCAAGAGAGGTGCAGAAAGAGGCAAGAGAGGTGCACAAATAATGGAAGGAGGGCACAGAAAGAGGCAAAAGGGGTGCAGTAAGAAGCTAGAGAGATGCAGAAAGAAGCAAGAGAAGTGAAGAATGAAGCAACAGGCATGCAGAAAGAGGCAAGAGGGGTATAGAAATAGGCAAGTGGGGTACAGAAACAGGCAACAATGGTGCAGCAGGAGGCAAGAGAACTGAAGAACGAGGCAAGAGATTACAGAAACAGGCAAAAGAGGTGCCGAAACAGGGAACAAGAGAAGTGCAGATAGAGGAAAGAGAGGTGCAGAAATTTGTAACAGAGGTGCAGAAAGAAGCAAGCTCGGTGCAGAAAGAACCAACGGAGGTGCAGAAAGAGGCAAGAGGGGTGCAGAAAGAGGCAAGAGGGATGCAGAAAGAAGCAAGAACAGTGCAGAAGGGGGAGGAGCCTAGCGCGCAACCAAGATGGCTGCGTAGGTGCGAGGCTCCCGAGGACCTCCGCAACCTCCTACGTTTATCCTGTCTTCATCCTGAATTGGTTGAGGGGACTGTGTCGGTGAACCTGAGCCGAGGTGGTACCCGTTTTCCGTTTTTGAATCGGACCCCGGGGGCCAGGATGAGCATCGACTGAAGTTTGAGGCCTATTTCTCTCCTGACCCCGGACTCGAGTTTGGGGGTGATCCAGTGGAGAAGTGAATAACAACGGCGGGACGAGCCAGGCGAGTCGCGTACCCCACACTTTCACTTTCGCTTTTGATTCCCCTTGCCGTCATCGCGAGTGGGATTACGGCGCTTCTTTGTGTGGTGGTGGCCTCGCTGGGGGACCCTGCCTGCCTGCCTGCGGGGACCTGCTCTGCCTTCCTGAGGTGACCTCCGGGGTGCTTGGCCTCGATTGCTTGCTCTCCACTGCGTGACTAGTGAGGGTGCGCGATACACGACGATGGCCACGAAGCAGGATGGAGATCGGCAGAAGGCCAAATCTACCCGGCGTGGCACCGCACTTCAAGTCAACAGTATGGATCGCTACACCCTCCCGAAGGGGTCTCCTGGCGGGTCGCATAAGTCTTCCGAGTGCCCCCCGGATGCTCCGGATTTGCCTACGGATCTGACTTTGCAGGACGTCATGGGCACCATTGCTGAGATGAAGACCTCGGTGGGCCAACAATTCAACACCTTGGCGCACAAACTCGATGCGGTCCTCATCGATGTCAACCTTGTTAGAGCAGATCTAGCTAAGAAAAATGACCGGGTTGACTCTTTGGCCCATACAGCGTCGGGCCTCACGACTGAGGTAGCGGCCCTCCAGACGGAGGTGCGCCGGCTCCGGCAGGCAAGTGCGCTCACGGATCGGCGCCTGGAGGACTCCGAGAGCAGGGCCCGGAGGAATAATGTTCGCATTATCGGAGTGCCTGAGGGACTGGAGGATTCGGCGGCGGATCTCTTTGTGGAAGACCTGATTTCTACCCATCTCCAGCCTCGAGGACTGAGTAAATTCTTTGCTGTGGAGAGGGCCCATAGAGTTCCTGGCGGCAGATCGAAGGTCGGAGCTCCCCCGCAGCCTCTTATTGCCCGTATCTTCAATTTTCGGGACAGGGATGCGATTTTACAAGCTTCCAGACTGCGAGGGCCGCTTAAGCTGGAGAACATGGAGGTGAACTTTTATCCTGATTTCACGCAGGCGGTCCAGAAGCAGAGACTGAGTTTCATGGGCGTCAAGCGGCGGCTTCGAGACATGAACTTAAAATACACAATGCTTTTCCCGGCCAGGCTGCGTGTGGAGGCTGATGGTCGCACTCACTTTTTTGACCGTCCTGAGACGGCCGGGGACTGGTTGGACACTTTGTCTGGGGGACATGATCGGGATGGGATGGGGGCAGCGGGAGGAGAGTGCCCACCGGACCGGGTATGAGGTATTGACACTGGGGTTCTTTTCTGATGATGCCACCTTTCGGCCAAGCTTAGGGTCTCTTGGCTGTTGTGTCTTGTTCCCCCTCCATTGGAGGTTGTGTTGTGTCTCGAGGGGGTTCTCTTTCCTCCTCTAGGGGGTCTTTGTAGTTTAGTTTACACAGGGGCGACAGGCACACTGCAAGTTGGGGGGGCTGTTTGGGCTCATGCAGGGGTGCAGGGAGGGGGAGTTTTGTTTGGGATGTTGGGTTGGGGTTGGGTATTGTTTATTTGTACCACAAGGCAGAAGTATTGTTGTGCTATCTTTAAAGTGCTCTCTGGGGGGAGACTGAGCGGTTTTGGCTATGATGGGGGGTAGGGGACTGAGGCTTTTGTCCTGGAATGTTAATGGACTGGGGGACAGGATAAAACGGGGGGTGGTCCTGCAGTTCTTAAAACGGATTTCACCCGATATAGTATTTCTGCAGGAAACACACCTCATTGGAAATTCCTTTCGTGCCATGAATAGACGGGGCTATCGCCTTGTAGCTCACTCGGGCTTCACATCTGGTTCAAGGGGTGTGGGCATTATGGTTAAAACCTCGCTCCCGTTGGAGGTTGATGAGGTGCTCCATGACGATAGGGGACGGTATACGGCTCTGGTGGGTAGACTGGAGGGTAAAGTGATTGTTTTGGTTTCTGTTTATGTCCCGCCAGGGTTGCAGACGACTACTTTCGCTGATTTGGGGCGCCTTCTTCTTGGCCTGCCGGAGGGGATTCTAGTGGTTGGGGGGGATTTTAACGCTGTAATTTCCGGAACTGAGGATCGTCACCCACCCAGGGATCTCCCCCGTGCCCAAGCTTGGTTATCTGGCCTCTTGGATACCCTGGGGCTGGTGGATTGTTGGCGGCTGAAACACCCTACGCAGATACAATACACCTTTCATTCCGGGGCCCATGGCAGTCTTTCGAGGCTTGACTATGTTCTGATGCCAGCAGCACAGGCGGGGAGGGTTGGGGAGGTGCGACATCTGGCTCGGGGTATTTCAGACCACTCCCCGCTCCTGTTGCACTTCGACATTGTCCCGAGGGGGGAGGGGAGGGTGGTCCCGATCAATCCCTGGTACCTGCATGATCCCACAATTCGCGCAGATTTGGTTAAATCTCTTGAGCGATATTTTGAAGACAATGTGGGGTCTGTGTCATCCGCTGTTTCTTTGTGGGAGGCATTCAAGACGGTACTTCGGGGGGAGGCCCTATCCCTCATTTCCCATTCCCGGCGGCGCGAGCGGGAGGAGGTGACCCGTATCGAATCTGAGATAACTGAGTTGGAGGGTGATCTGGAGTGTGGGGTCACGGACGATAAACTGCATGCTATCAGACTCAAACAGGCAGACTACAAGGCCCTAGTCGCGGAGGCAGCCAGGGGCCTGAGTAGAGAGCAACAGGGGCGACTGTATGATGTAGGTGATAAGGCTGGTAAACTGATTGCGTGGCTGGATAAAAAGGAGAGGGCGAGTCGAGTGGTCCCGTCGATCGAGAGACTGGATGGTGTGTGTGTCACTGAGCCGGAGGAAATTGTTGATTGTTTCACTGAGTATTTCCGTGGGGTGTACTCCCCGGTATCTTCCCGCTCGGAAGAGGATTCCCACGACCTGCTTAAAGACATTGCGCTGCCTTCCCTTTTGGAGGAGGATAAATTGTTGTTGGACGCGGCTCCGACATCTGAGGAGATTGCCCTCGCCATACGTTCGGTCGCCTCTGGCAAGGCCATGGGTCCTAATGGCCTTCCCATCGAATTGTACAAATTAAGACCGGATACACTGGCTCCGCATCTCCGTGATATGTTCCTCGCGGCCCGGTTGGCGGGTTCCCTCCCGCTGGACCAGCGTCTTGCCACTATTGTGGTTATTCATAAGGAGGGGAGGCCGCGGGATCGGGTCACGTCTTACAGGCCCATTTCGTTGTTGAATGCGGAGCCGAAAATTCTCGCCAGGGTACTGGCTAATCGGCTGGTTAGCGTGGTGTGCGATCTGATCCATCAGGACCAGTCCGGCTTTATCCCTCATCGCAACACCGCGCTCAACCTGCGGCGTCTGCATGGGGTGCTCGCGAGGGTCCCATTCATACGAGAGCCAGCCATTTTGGCGTCCTTGGACGCCACTATGGCGTTCGACACGCTTGAGTGGGCGTATATTTGGGCGACGCTGGCTAAGTTTGGGTTTGGCCCTGGATTCATTGGCTGGTCGAAATTGTTGTATTCCGGACCGCTGGCGCAGGTGGTGGTGAATGGTAGAGTATCGGCTCCTTTTGAATTGGGCAGGGGCACGCGGCAGGGCTGCCCGCTGTCGCCGCTCCTCTTTGCGCTTGCCTTGGAGCCCCTGGCGGAGTGGCTGCGGTGGCACCCTTCGATTCGTGGTCTCCGATGGACCCCCGAGTATGAGGATCGCGTCTCCCTGTACGCGGACGATATTCTTTTGTACCTTGCTACCCCGCGTGAATCACTGATTGTGTTAGTGGATGTACTGTGTTCATTTGGCCGCAACTCTGGCTTAGTCATCAACTGGGCTAAATCCTGTGTGTATGTCCTCTCGGGGGAGACTCCTATCCTTCCGCGGGGTTGTCCTATCCAGGTTGCGCAGCAGGGATTTAAGTACCTGGGTATCTTTATTACCCTGGACGCTGCGGCCCGATATAAACAGAACTTACTCCCCCCCCTCCAGCGCCTGAAGGAGGATGTGGCGCGTTGGAGGCGCTTGCCGCTCTCGCCGCTCGGCCGTGTGGCACTGTTTAAGATGATGTCGTTGCCGCGTTTCTTATACGCTCTACAAAACACGATGGACGTCGTCCCGGCGCGCTACTTTCGGGAGGTGGAGGGGCTGCAGCGCCACCTGTTTTGGGATGGGAGACCGCGTATCGCCCTCGCGAAGCTGACGCTCCCGTGGTATGACGGGGGGGTCGCCCTCCCAGACATCAAACGGTACTACTGGGCCTCCCAGCTGGCTGCGATAAACCACGGCCTTTACGGGCCCGCCCTTAACCCGGCTTTTGAAATGGACAAATTGTTGCTGCCGGGTGGCGACTATAATCGTGCGCTCTACTCTAGATCACTCGACGCACGTCTGATGGGTCCTACGCGGGTCGCGGTACGGGTGTGGCACGCGGCCAACTTGGCGATGGGATGGAAGGATCGGTTGACCCGGGCGACGCCACTGTATGCATCTGAGCGATTGGGCTGCTTGTGGACCTCGAAAGGCTTTGATAAGTGGGACACGATAGGCATCAGCAGGGTGGGCGATCTCTGGACGAGGGGGGGATTCAAAACGTTCGATGTGCTGCTGACGGAATTCCAGTTGCAGGACAGGGAGTACTTCCGGTATGTACAGGTTCGTCACGCGCTGTGTTCTGTATTCCCGGATGTGGCGACCATCCTGGAGTGCTCCCCTCTGGAAGATAGAGTGCTAGATGGGCATGTACCGGATGGCACTATCTCATTGATTTATAAAAAGCTCATCAACGATCGCTCGGGACTGCTGACTGGCCTTCGTGAGGCATGGGTTGCCGATGGATTGGAGCTGGATGACGAGGACTGGGTATCTGCGGTGGCCTCCCCGAAAGAGGTGGCATACCGGCCCGCCTTCGTTTCGTCCAGCTCAAAATTCTCCACAGGGTCTACGTTACGGGGCCGGGTCTGATGCGTATGGGATATGCCGTGGATGGGATGTGTAAGCGTGGGTGTGGTTTGTCGGGGACCTTCTTCCATACTTTGTGGGAATGCCCGGAGGTGGCGCGCTTCTGGCGTGGTGTACATGCGGTGTTGCAAGCGGTCACGCATGTGACGCTGTTTCCCGAGGCTAGGAGATGTCTGCTAAATGTGTGGGAGCCGACTGATTACACGGTGCCGCAGACGTGGTGGGTGACACTGGGATACATGGTGGCCAAGCGTGACATAGCGCAATTGTGGGGCTCCCAGAGGTCACCAACGGTCTCGGTGTGGAAGGACAACATGGATTGGTGTATGTTTCGGGAGAAGGTAGTGCATGTGGCGAGAGGTAAGCCTGGGAAATGGGTGAAAGTGTGGGGCCCCTGGAACTCCTATCGTGGCGGGATTTGTACCCCGCCGCTGACGCCTGATTTGGCAGTGGCCCAGTCTCCCTAGTCTGCTTGTTACCTTGGTGCTGTGTATCGCGTTCGCTTTGTTTCTGTCCCGGCCCGTCCCCCCCCCCCCTATTTCTGTGGATCGGTAGGGTCCTCCCCACGGGAGCCCATAATGTTGCTTTGACTTTTGCTGCCTTGTGGATTTGTATGTCGTTTCTCATAAAAAATGAAACCGCCATTTGGGTGGTCCGGACGGTTTGGCCGCCAACGCTTCCTTTGACTTCTGGGACCTTTATCACTTGCTGCTTGTGTTTCATAACTGTGTTTTATGCTCCCATTGCTTGCTAGCGGCCGGCCTAAAGGTTGTAGGCCCATCTTTGTATATCTTTTGCATTCTGTAATAAAGGTTTAAAAAAAAACAAAAAAAAAAAAAACAGAACAGTGCAGAAAAAACCAATAGAGGTGCAGAAAGCGGCAAGAGGCGTGCAGAAAGAGGCAGAAGTGCAGAACAAAGCAAAAGAGGTGCAAAAAGAGGCAATAGAACTGCAGAAAGAAGCAAGAGAGGTACAGAAAGAGGCAAGAGAGGTGCAGGAAAAGGGAAGAAGGTGCAGAAAGAAGCAAGAGGCATGCAGAAAGAACCAACAGAAGTGCAGAAAGAGGCAAGAGGGGTTCAGAAAGAGGCAAGAGATGTGCAGGAAAAGGGAAGAAGAGTGCTGAAAGAGGCAAGAGGGGTGCATAAAGAAGCAAGAGAGGTGCAGAAAGAGGCAAGAGGGGTGCAAAAGAGGCGAGGGAGGTGCACAAAGAGGCAAAAGAGATGCAGAAAGAGGCGAGAGAGGTTCACCAAGAGGGAAAAAGGATGTAGAAAGAGGCAAGAGCAGTGAAGAAAGAAGCAAAAGGGGTGAAAAAGAAGCAATAGAAATGCAGAATGAAGCAACAGGAATGTAGAAAGAGATAATAGGGGTGCGGAAAGAGGCAAGAGGGGTGCAGAACGAGGAAACAGAGGTGCAGAAGGAAGCAAGAGAACTGCAGAAAGAGCAAGAGTGTTGGAGAAACAGGCAAAAGAGGTACAGAAAGAGGAAGACAGGGATGCAGACAGAGGCAAGAGAAGTGCAGAAAGAGGGAAGAGCAGGGCAGAAAGAGCCAACAGAAGTGCAGAAAGAGGGAAGAGGGGTGCAGAAAGAGGCAAGAGAAGTGCAGAAAGATGCAAGAGAGATGCAGAAAGAGGCAAGAGTGGTAAAGCAAAATGGAAAGAGGCAAAAGGGGGGAGACAAGAGTCGTTCAGAAAGAGGCAACAAAGGTGCAGCAGGAGGCAAGAGAACTGCAGAAAGAAGCAAGAGAGTTGCAGCAATATGCAAAATATTAGGGGTGGGCGGAATTTGCGAAATCCACTTTTGCAAATTATCGCGAAAATGTTAAAAATTATCGCAAACACGCGGAAATATCGCGAAGATGCAGAAGTTTTTTTCCCGCATGTTCGCGAGATTTTCTGCATGGTTGCGGCTCGCCAACTTACCCATGTGGTTGCTCGCGGGCGCGGCCAACTTGTTTTCAGTTGTCTCGCGGTGCATGATCTCGAGAAGAAAGACGTGATTGCGCGACGCATGATGTCACTGCGGGCGCAAACTGTCGCGAGACAGCGCAAATGGATAAAAACAATACAACATCTCATGCAGAACGCGACCGGATCAAGAAAACTTGTCGGCGAACGCAGGGATTCAGGAATGTATTATTTTACAGCGCGAGTAAGAAACAAATTATCGCCAAGTTGCGGAATGCGGAATTGCGGAAATTTGGACATTTTCGCGCTCTCCGCGGAACGCGAAAATGTCAAATTATCGCAATTTCCGCGAACGGAACGAAATTTTCACCCAGGCCTACAAAATAGGTCAGAAAGAGGCAACAGGTGTGCAGAAAGGAAGCAAGAGCAGTGCAGAAAGAACCAACAGAGATGCAGAAAGTCACAAGAGGGGTATAGAAAGAGGCAATAAGGGTGCAGAAAGAGACAAGAGGGGTGCAGAAAGAGGCAACTGAGGTACAGTAAGGAGCAAAAGAGGTGCAGAAAGAAGTAAGAGAAGTGCAGAAAGAACCTACAGAGGTGCAGAAAGAAGCACCTGGGGTGCAGAAAGAAGTAAGAGAAGTGCAGAATGAAGCAACAGAGGTGCAGAAAGAGGCAAGAGAAGTGCAGAAAGAGGTAAGAGAACTGCATAAAGAGGTAAGAGGTGCAGAAACAGACAACAGAGGTGCAGAAAGAGGCAAAAAGGGGTGCAGATAGAAGCAAGAGAGGCACAGAAAGAAGCAAGAGAAATGCAGAAAGAAGCAATAGGGGTGCAGAAAGAGGCAAGGGAAGTGCAGAAAGAAACCGGTCCCAGGAAGCTTGTTTCCGGTCCAGGGAAGGCATGGCTTGGCAGTTCGGGCTGGACTGTTCCCATGAGGCACAGGGTCAGACTGATTTGCATATGGCCATGTCGGAACTGGGGTGGCAGAGTGGGCTAAAGAACGGTGATGGATCAAACCCAGATCTGTTGACTGGGTGTGAGTGTTTGATTGGTTCTGATGCTCCGTCCATCACCACCCCCTTTTGTACTGCTTTGTTCGCCATAAGTTGGCAGGGTATGCTCAGACGTGAGTCCCTTGCTCACTTTGCCACTGAATTCAAGCAAGCCTGGCTGAAGACGGCTGAAATGCCAGAAACCGGTCCTAGGAAGCTTGTTTCCGGTCCAGGGAAGGCATGGCTTGGCAGTTCGGGCTGGACTGTTCCCATGAGGCACAGGGTCAGACTGATTTGCATATGGCCATGTCGGAACTGGGGTGGCAGAGTGGGCTAAAGAACGGTGATGGATCAAACCCAGATCTGTTGACTGGGTGTGAGTGTTTGATTGGTTCTGATGCTCCGTCCATCACCACCCCCTTTTGTACTGCTTTGTTCGCCATAAGTTGGCAGGGTATGCTCAGACGTGAGTCCCTTGCTCACTTTGCCACTGGATTCAAGCAAGCCTGGCTGAAGACGGCTGAAATGCCAGAAACCGGTCCTAGGAAGCTTGTTTCCGGTCCAGGGAAGGCATGGCTTGGCAGTTCGGGCTGGACTGTTCCCATGAGGCACAGGGTCAGACTGATTTGCATATGGCCATGTCGGAACTGGGGTGGCAGAGTGGGCTAAAGAACGGTGATGGATCAAACCCAGATCTGTTGACTGGGTGTGAGTGTTTGATTGGTTCTGATGCTCCGTCCATCACCACCCCCTTTTGTACTGAAAGAAGCAACAGACGTACAGAAGGAGGCAATAGAACTGCAAAAAGAGGCAACAGAGTTGCAGAAACAGGAGAAAGAGGTGCAGAAAGAGGAATCAGGGGTGCAGGCATTCTATGTTTGCAAAGGGCCTTTCACAAGGCAATAACACTTGTTGCTGCATTCTTGGTAAAGTTTGAGTCATTCTTTTAAGTTAAAATCTGCAGATTATGCAGCAGGTGATGGATTATTATGTGGCAAATGCGGAAAATGTCTAATTATGCAAACATCGGTGCAGCTTAACAGTCGCACAATTCCAGTGGCCCTCGTCATACCTCTGACTAGGTCCAGAAGTGCAGGAGGTACCAGGAGGGCTTCTTGGCCCCCAAAGTCCCTCAGGGGTAAAGTGGACTTCATCCCCCAACCCGTAGTGTGCCAGGAGGCGCGTTTGTGGAGTGATGGAGAAAGGGGTGTGTGGCCTCCATAGACTTCAGAGCAATCCCACTCTCTGGGACTTACAGGAGGTAACAGGAGGGGTAGTTGGCCCCCAAGGAAAACCTTGGGGACCAACTATCTCTATTATTACCTCCAGTAAGTCCCACACAACAGCATTGGTAAGTTCTCAAACTGGGCCACGCCCCCTTTGCCCACGAGTCTTCAAACCTGCTCCCTGGCACGCTCTTGGAGGTAATAGGAGGGGTAGTTAGCCCCTAAGGATGTCCTTGGTGGCCAACTACCCCTCTTGTTACCTCCAGTAGGTTCAACACAGTGGGATTGCTAAGAGGTCTTCGGAGGCCATGCCATCCTTTCACCACCACTCTGCAAATGCACCTCCTGGCACACTACTGGTTGGGGGATGAAGTCCACTCTACTGCTGAGGAACTTTGCGGGCCAAGAAGCCCTGCTGGTACCTCCTGTAAGTGCCATGCAGAAGAATTCATGAGCGCTGGTAGGAGGCCCAGTCCCCTTTCTCCACCACTCTGTAAATGAGACTACTAGTTAAAGAAGCATTTACAATGTAATAGGTCTCGCATTTGTTAAAGTTAAGGCTATAGGCATTGTAAATGTAAAAGTTTTTTACTAATGTTTTTTGGAGTGGAGTGGAGCGGATGTACGTTGTGTGAAGTGGAATTATGTGGTATGTTGTGCAGTGAAATTATGTAGATAGAAAGTATTTGGTATTTAGTGCATAGGAATTATGTAGAGTGGGATTATGTGTTATGGAGAGTAATTATGTGGTATGATAGTCTGTGTTGTGGAGTGGTAACCTCAGGTTTAGTCTACCTCATTTCCATAGAAGCTAAACTATGAACTCAATGAGACAAAAAAAGGAACCACTGAGGAGCACTTCTGGACCTAGTCAGAGGTATGAGCAGGGCCACTGGAATTATGCCACTGTTTAGCTGCACTGATTTTTGCATAATTAAACATTTTCCACATTTGCCACAAAATCCATCATATGCTGCATAATCTGCAGATTTGGAAAAAAACAACTTGTTTTGAGCTCAAACGTTACCAAAAATGCAGCGACAAGTGTTATAGCGTGGTGGAAGGCCCTTTACAAGCCTGGAATGGTCATCTGTTACTTATTGCTGAATGTGGATGTTAGAATAGTACTAACGGTGCGCAAACCATTCTTGCGTCTTTCTGTGCCTCTCTTGCCTCTTTCTGCTTTTCTCCTGCTTCTTTGTGTACCTTTCTTTCTTTTTCTGCACTTCTCTTGCCTCTTTCTGCATCTCCCTTCTTTTTGCAACTCTTGCTTCTTTCTGCACCTCTCGTGCTTCTTTCTTCTGCATCTCTCTTACCTCTTTCTGTACCATCTTTCTTCTTTCTGCACCTCTCCTGCCTCTTTCTATACCTCTCTTGCCTCTTTCTGCACTTCTCTTGCCTCTTTCTGCACCTCTCTTGCTTCTTTCTGCACCCCTTTTGCCTTTTTCTGCACCTCTGTTGCTTTTTTCTGCACTTCTCCTGCTTCTTTCCCCACCTCTCGTGCTTCTTTCTACACCTCTCTTACTTCTTTCTGCACCCTTCTTCCCTCTTTCTGCAACCTTCTTCCCTCTTTCTGCACCTCTCTTGCCTTTTTCTCCACCTCTCTTTCCTCTCTCTGCAGTTCTCCTGCCTGTTTCTGCACCTCTATTGCTTCTTTCTGTACTTTTGTTGCCTCTTTCTGCATCCGTCTTGCCTCTTTCTGCACCTCTGTTGTTTTTTTCTGCACTGCTCTTACTTCTTTCTGCACCTCTCTTGCAAATTTCTGAACCTCTCTTGCTTCTGTCCGAACTTCTCTTGGCTCTTTCTGTACCCTTCTTCCCTCTTTGTGTACCTCAGTTGCCTCTTTTGGCACTTGTTTTGCCTGTTTCTTCAACTCTCGTGCCTCTTTCAGCAGTTCTCTTGTCTCCTTATGCACCCCTGTTGCTTCTTTTTGCACTTCTCTTACCTCTTTCTGCATCCCTCTTGGCTGTTTCTGCACCTCACATGCCTCTTTCTGTACTTATCTTGCCTTTTCCCATACCCCTCTTGCCTGGTTATGCACCTCACTTGCCTCTTTCTGCACATCTCTTGCCTCTTTCTGCACTTTTCTTGCCTCTTTCAGCACCTCACTTGTCTTTTTCTGCAGCTCTCTTGTCTGTTTTCTCTTTCATCACTTCTCTTGCTTCTTTCTACTCCTCTGTTTCTTCTTTCAGCACTTCTCTTGCCTCTTTCTGTACTTCTCTTGCCTGTTTCTGCACCTGTATGGCCTCTTGCTGCCCCACTGTTACTTCTTTATGCACCTCACTTGCTTCTTTCTGCATCCCCTTGCTTCTTTCTGCACCCCACTTCCTTCTTTCTGTGCCTCTCTTACCTCTTTCTGCACCTCTGTTGCGTCTTTCTGTACCTCTCCTGTCTGTTTCTGCAACTTTCTTTCCTCATTTTACAGTTCTCTTGCCTCCTTCTGCACCTCTGTTGCTTCTTTCTGCACTTCTGCCTCTTTCTGAACCCCTCTTGCCTGTTTCTGTACCTCACTTGCCTCTTTCTGTACCTCTCTTTGCTCTCACTTTGCATTTCTCTTGCCTCTTTCTGCACCTCGCTTACCCCTTTCTGCACTTCTCTTGCTTTTTTTTGCACCTCTATTATTTCTTTCATCACTTCTCTTGCTTCTTTCTAAACCATTTTTTGCTTCTTTCAGCACTTCTCTTGCCTCTTTCTGTACCACTTTTGCCTTTTTCTGTACCTCTCTTGCTTCTTTCTGTATCCCTCTTGCCTCTTTCTGCACCCCTCTTCCCACTTTGTATCCCTCTCTTGCCTCTTTCTGCTACCTGTTCTCTCTTTCTGCACGTTTTGCCTATTTATGCACCTCTCCTCCCTGTTTCTGCATCTCTGTTGCCTCTTTCTGCACTTCTCTTGCCTCTTACTACACCTCTCTTGCTGTGTTTGAACTTCTCTTGGCTCTTTCTGCACCCTTCTTCCCTCTTGGTGCACCTCAGTTGCCTCTTTCTGCACTTCTCTTGCCTGTTTCTGCCACTCTCTTACCTGTTTCTGCAGTTCTCTTGCCTCTGTTGGCACCTCTGTTGCTTCTTTCTGTATTTCTCTTGTCTCTTTATGCACCTCTCTTGCCTGTTTCGGCACCTCACTTGCCTCTTTCTGCACTTCTCTTGCTTTTTTCTGCACCTCTCTTGTTTGTTCCAGCAACTCTGCTGTCTTTTTAATCACTTCTCTAGCTTCTTTCTACACCTCTGTTGCTTCTTTCAGCACTTCTCTTGCCTCTTTCTGCACTGCTCTTGCCTGTTTCTGCACCTGTCTTGCCTCTTTCTGCACCAGTTTCCTTTTTCTGTACCTCGCTTGCTTCTTTCTGCACCCCTCTTGCCTCTTTCTGTACCTGTTGTGCTTCTTTCTGCACTTCTCTTGCCTCTTTCTGTACCTCTGTTGCTTCTTTCGGTACTTCTCTTGCCTCTTTCTGCACCCCTCTTTTCCCTCTTTCTGCACCTCTGTTACTTCTTTCAGCACTTCTCTTGCTTCTCTCTCCACCTCTCTTGCTTCTTTCTGCACCCCTTTTTGCCTCTTTCTGTACCCGTCTTCCCTCTTTGTGCAACTCTCTTGCCTCTTTCTGCACCCCTCTTGCCTCTTTCTGCACCCTTCTTTCTTCTTTCTGCACCTCTCTTGCTGTTTTTGTTACTCTCGTGCCTCTTTCTGCAGTTCTCTTGTGTAAATTCACACACAGCACAAGGAACTGCAAACAACATTGGCATGCCTGACAAGCAAGGAAAAGGAATTGTGTCCTTTTATTCCTAGAAGTAAGAACTCGATATGAAAATGAAAGGTGACATTTGAAATATAATTAACATTGTGAATAAATTACCTTGCTTACATGGCAGCCAGAATTGCGAGAATAACTTTTGCAGTCCTTTCTTGATTACCATCATTAGAAACTTACCAATAAGGGAACAGCAGTGTTTATTTAAAGAAAATAGTCAAAAAAAGATTAAAAAAGAAGAAAAGGGGGCAGGGTAGAAACACCCTGACCCCCTAGTCCTGCTTAGGGGGCACAACAAGGACCCCCAGGTCCAAACATTTCTTTTTTTAAACGTCTGAATGCACGCTGGGTGCGTGAATCCGGACGAAATGTTTTGTAAAAAATGAAGCGGGGGCTCCCCCACTTCATTTAAATGAGCCCCCGGGTGGGCCAGGTTCCGGGGGCAATCCTATAATTATATTGTTTGGGCCTGCAGGGCCTCTGCAGCTCCGGGGACCGCCACCTCCCCGGGGATTGATTTGTAATTATTGGGGGGACATCCAAGTCCCCCAAGTCCCGGGAATAACCACCCCCGGGGCTTTAATTAAATATGCAGGGGAGGCCTCGACTCGATCTGAATTGTGAGCCCTTCCGTCTGCAGTGTAGATGGAAGCCAGTAGTCAGCACAGACATCGAGGTATGCTTTTTGTCACTTCCTCTTGACAATATCCGAGGACATAGAGTACAATTCTCTCTGCAATTAATAAATCAAGACTTAATTCAAATTGTGAGCCCTGCTGACCGCAGTGTAGGCGTATGGAACAAAAGATAAAATATGTATGGAATACATTGTCAAAATGTATAGGTTTCAGGGACGTTACAGTTAGTTGCCTACTGGAGCCTAAAATTAATGAATCAAGACTGAATTTGAATTGTGAGCCCTGCTGACCGCAGTGTAGGCTGGAGGCAGCGGTCAGCAAGGGCCCACAGGCACATGGCATTGAGTTGAGCTGCACAGTTAGTGGTACCTGAAGCATTCAGCGTGTGCGCAGCCACCGATGATGCGTGATACGGGCGGGCCGCACTGGTAGCAATGTCTGTTGCCTACTGGACTATGTCATCTGCAGTCGCAACCATATCTGAATTGTCAGCCCTGCTAACCACAGTGTAGGCCAGAGGCAGTGATCAGCATGGACCAACAGCCACGTGGCGTTCACTTGAGCTGCACAAAGTCAGTGGGACCTGAAGCACTCAGCGTGTGCGGAGCCAGCGATGGTGCGCGGTCCGGGCAAGCCACACTGTGAGCTATGTCTTTTACCTAATGAATTCTGCGTCAATAAGGCCACGTGGCGGTGACTTGTGGTGCACTGAGTTAGTGGCACCTGAAGTACTCAGTGAGTACACAGTCAGAAATGATGCGTGGTCCGGGAGGGCCGCACTGGGCGCAATGTCTGTTGCCTACTGGACTGCGCCATCTGCAATCGCGACTCGATCTGAATTGTGAGCCCTGCTGTCCGCAGTGTAGATAGAAGGCAGTAGTCAGCACAGACACTGAGGAATGCTTTTTGTCACTTCCTCTTAACAAAATCCAAGGGCATAGAGTACAATTCTCTTTGCAATTAATAAATCAAGACTCAATTCAAATTGTGAGCCCTACTGACTGCAGTGTAAGCGTATGGAACAAAAGATGAAATCAGTATGGAATACATTGTCGAAATGTGTAGGTTTCAGAGACGTTATAGTCAGTTGCCTACTGGACTCTGAAATCAATGAATCAAGACTGAATTTGAATTGTGAGCCCTGCTGACCGCAGTGTAGGCCGGAGGCAGAGGTCAGCAAGGGCCCACAGGCACGTGGCATTGAGTTGAGCTGCACAGATGGTGGCACCTGAAGCACTCAGTGTGTGCGCAGCCTGCCATGATGCATGGTCCGGGCGGGCCGCTCAGGGAGCAATGTCTTTTGCCTAATGAATTCTGCCTTAATAAGGCTACGTGGTGATGACTTGTGGTGCACTAAGTTAGTGGCACCTGAAGCACTCAGGGTGTGCACAGCCAGCGATGATGCCTGGTCTGGAGGGCCACACAGGGAGCAATGTCTGTTGCCTACTGGACTGCGTCATCTGCAATCGCGACCATATCTGAATTGTCAGCCCTGCTAACCACAGTGTAGGCCGGAGGCAGCAATCAGCAAGGGCCAACAGCCACGCAGTGTTCACTTGAGCTGCACAGAGTCAGTGGCACCTGAAGCACTCAGCGTGTGCGTAGCCAGCAATGATGCACGGTCGGGGCAGGCCACACTGGGACCTATGTCTTTTGCCTAATTAATTCTGCGTCAATAAGGCCACGTAGCGGTGACTTGTGGTGCACTAAGTTAGTGGCACCTGAAGCACTCAGTGTGTAGACAGCCAGCAATGATGCGTGGTCCAGGAGGGCTGCACTGGAAGCAATGTCTGTTGCCTACCGGACTGCGTAATCTGCAATCGCGACTCGATCTGAATTGTGAGCCCTTCCGTCTGCAGTTTAGATGGAAGGCAGTAGTCAGCACAGACATCAAGCTATGCTTTTTGTCACTTTCTCTTGACAAAATCCAAGGACATAGAGTACAATTCTCTTTGCAATTAATAAATCAAGATTCAATTCACATTGTGAGCCCTGCTGACCGCAGTATAGGCATATGGAACAAAAGATTAAATCTGTATGGAATACATTGTCGAAATGTGTAGGTTTCAGGGACGTTATAGTTAGTTACCTACTTGACTCTGAAATCAATGAATCAAGACTGAATTTGAATTGTGAACCCTGCTGACCGCAGTGTAGGCCGGAGGCAGAGGTCAGCGAGGGCCCACAGGCATGTAGCATTGAGTTCAACTGCATAGTTAGTGGCACCTGAAGCACTCAGCGTGTGCGCAGCCTGCCACGATGCATGGTCCGGGCGAGCCGCTCTGGGAGCAATGTCTTTTGCCTAATGAATTCTGCCTTAATAAGGATAAATGGTGATGACTTGTGGTGTACTGAGTTAGTGGCACCTGAAGCACTCAGCATGTGCACAGCCAGCGATGATGCTTGGTCCAGGAGGGCCGCACTGGGAGCAATGTCTGTTACCTACTGGACTACGTCATCTGCAATCGTGACTATATCTGAATTGTCAGCCCTGCTAACCACAGTGTAGGCCAGAGGCAGCGATCAGCAAGGGCCAACAGCCATGTGGCGTTCACTTGTGCTGCACAGAGTTAGTGGCACCTGAAGCACTCAGCGTGTGTGTGCAGCCTGCGATGATGCGTGGTCCGGGCGGGCCGCACTGGTAGCAATGTATTTTGCCTAATGAATTCTGCCTTAATAAGACTACGTGGCGATGACTTGTGGTGCACTGAGTTAGTGGCACCTGAAACACTCAGCGTGTGCACAGCCTGCGATGTTGCGTGGTCTGGTTGGGCCACACTGGGAGCAATGCCTGTTACCTACTAGACTGCATCATCTGCAATCGCGACTCGATCTGAATTGTGAACCCTGCTGTCCACAGTGTACATCGAAGGCAGTAGTCTGTACAGACATAACTCTGTGGTGCTGTGCTGCTGGGTTCGCAGGGGGCCTGCGTCGAGGAGGCCGGCGGTCACGGCGGCGGCATCGTGGCAGGGTGAGGGCCGCCGCTCTGGCAGATGCGTTGGCTTTCCCAGAAGTGAACCACGCCCAAAGCTCCGGCCTATTTATTCACACTCCTACGCTGGCGTGGCGTACGTTGGACCAGCCCAATCCACTTCTGCTTATAGGAGGGGCGACACAGCTTCATGACCGAGATATTCTCCATTGCCTGAAGTAACATGGTTGCCTCCACTGTCCACAACAGTTCAAGTACCAGCAGTATATGTACAGACAGAAAGGCCTGTGCTCTGCATAGTGAGGTCTGTCCAGCACATTACAGCTACACTTGGCATTGTGTGCATTGTTATTGATGGGTGAATTGCCTCCTTCACACATACTTGGTTCTTTCGTCTCCCAACATTCAGCTATTGAGTGGGTGAGGAGCCATGACATTTTGGGAAGGTCCGCTGTTCTGTTCTGCGCTGCCTCGGTGGTATTAGAGAGGGGGACAGGGGGGAGGTCCTGGGGGTGGTGGCAGTGGGTGTTGTGGCGTTCTTGGGTGTCGGAACTGCATGAGCAGTGGCTCTATGACATGTGTTGGTCTTCAGATGTGACTCTGTGCTGGGCTTCCTTTCATACTGTGGGTAGTCGTCCTGCTTTACACCAGTAAAAGGTAGATGTTAAATTCTTGCTGCTAACATGGCTTATCGCCTGTTTTTGGATCGCATCGCAGATTTGGCTGGTCGTTGAAAATATTAGGAAGTGGTGTTTTCATGTTTTTTTGGCAGGGGAACGTCTATTCTGCATATCATTAGCGTTAGTTGTCACTCTCATTGGTGGCGATGTTTTTTGCGGAAGCTATCGCTGGAAAACAGGCGATATCTGCAGTTTTCCCCAGGTTGAGAATGGCATGATAATTCATTTGCTGCACTACAGTGCCGATAACTCAGCGACAAGTCCTTGAGAATATACCCCATTGCCTTTTTTAATTTTTAGGACCGGATTTGTGCACCCAGAAGCTTTTTAGAAAAAAAATAGTAATCATTTTTTGGCCCTGGGGGTTTTTTGTGGGATTTCCTGAGCAGCCCTAGGGGGTCAGGGTGTTTGTACCCTGAACACTTTTTCTTGTTTTTTCATCTTTTTTCTTGCGATTCGCATATACCTACAGCAAAGTCGTAATAACCACAAGGGATCGTTTTAGAGTCGCCCCATAACTCAACAGTTGGGTCTTATCGCAGCGTTATCGGCACTTTAGCGCTGCAAAAGTGGCGAAAGAATTATCGCCCCATTCTCAAGTTGGTGCACACTGCCACATTGCCCACAGGCTGATGGTACCAACACAGTGGACAATCAACATCCTTACGAAGACAAAGCTGCTGGCTGTGCTGCACCTGTTGGCCTCTGGTACCTTGCAACTAACATCTGCGAGAGTCAGAGGAGTCTCACAGCCAGCCCGATTAAACTTCCTCACACGTCTTGAATGCATGTCTACAAAAGCAACGTATGGCCCCTGTAGCCGCACCACCCGATTCGTAGCATTCCTGCACAACCAACCCCAACCCCAGCCGTTGCTTGATGCCTCTGTGCTCCAGATCCATGACTGTAGTCACTGAAATGGGGGTGCGCTAGGTCATGAAGTCTAGTAGTTAACAGTAGTGGAAAAACAGTACTTTAATAGAAAAACATAAATTAAGAACACAAAAACATCAAACAATGAGTGACATTGCCAACAGTGAACATCAACTTGTGGATCGAAATAACTGTAGATCATCCTGGAAATCCCAAAACTCTTTATTCAGAAATCTGTTGGATAAATGAAGACAATGGTCAAGCGTTAGTATGGTCACAAACGTAATATGGTACAATGTATTGCACTTGAACAAACCGGAATGCTTACAGGTATGATCAATCCTGCACAAAATGACCGTAACAGAAGTTTGTGTGGTCGTAACCTTCGTAGGAAAGAAAAGGAAAGTTACAACTACACAACTTCTGTTACAGTCTCATTATACAGGATTTATCACACCTGTAAGCATCACGGTTCGTTTCAGCTTGATACACCTGCATGTTCACTTCATCCACACTGCGCAGGAACAGCTGGAGACCAAGCAAGAGAACCATGCCATAGCAGGCTTCCTGTACATGTTGGGGGCAACTGACTGCACACATGTTCAACTTGTGCCCTCTGCCGACACTGCACACAATCACCGCAACAGAAACCACACGCTTTCCAACAATGTGCATGGAAAACTGAACCACCGGAGCCTGTACACTAATGTCATTGCAAACTTCTCAGGCAGTGTGCATGATTCCTACATCTTTCACAAGCATCCCATCCCTGGTCGGCAGACCCGTCCGCCCGCCGCCCAGCGATGACTGCCCGACCCTGTGCACCCAGACCTCAATGCTCAACTGCTGCCACCGGCATGTCTCCAAGAGGGCCCACCACGTGCCGGAGCAACCTCCTCAGCCGTTGCAGGATTCCACAGCACAGGCCCCCAGCGAATCCTGCTGCACCATGCCGAGGAGTCATGTCTGACAGCCAGCTGCCTTTGGCATACACGTGGTCCAGCCAAGCTCACAATTCAAATCGGGTCTTGATTGCCAGGATGATCTATGGAGGCCTACGCATCATCGCAGTCTTCTCACCAGCTCAGCTCTGGTGGCACTAACTGCAGCTCAAGTCATCGCCACGTGGCGGGAGGCCCGTGCCAGCCAAAATGCCTCAGCTGCCACTAACTCTGTGCACCTCAAGTCATCACCACGTGGCAGGAGGCCAGTGTCCGGCAAAGTGCTTCGGCTGCCACCAACTCTGTGCTCCTCAAGTCATCGTCACATTGCGGGAGGCCTGTGTCGGCCAAAGTGCCTCGGCTGCCACCAACATAATTAGCACACGGATACACCCAGATAGAGAGTGGAAATGGCGTCGAGCATGTGCGCCGACACTTTTTATTGGCAGGGTCACATGTCCTGTGATGCCTGTGCTGCATGGGTGTGGTGTAGATGTAAACCAGCCATGAGGAAGTGTCTGTGGCATGCTGATAACTATACCTGTGACCAGCAGATCACTACAGGGAAGACCTGGGACATGTAGCGTTGTAGTTCCCTCCCTGTAAGCGTAATAGTGAGCTGACTGAAACGCGCATCCTTCACAAATTTACCAATATGGCGGTTTGAATCTGCACACCCACCGAGATAGGTACACGATGGGTGCGCGACTCCACTTTTTTCTCAAAAAGAGAAAAATATATATATATCAATATTTAAGGAAACAGAAGACATTATATTATTTTAATAACAAACAAAAAAAATCGACAACTATTTTTAGGATGTTAGCTGGGGTGCTAGGTGGCGTACGAGCGGAATGGCTGCCCTTGAGTGAGGCTCCTGCAGGCTGGCTTCAAAATCCGATATTTATCCTGCTCCACTCAGAGATTCTAACACGAGGAAACACAAGATGTGGTTCTGTTAACCTGGGGGACCTAGCGGTGACCAGCGGTGATAGCTGTGGGCTACTTGGCGCCAGATAGCGGCTGTTGTAAGAAGCGCCAACCGAAGACAGCGGCAATTATCCTGGAACCAGGAAGCGGCGGCGCTGATTACGTGAGCGGCAGGCTTAACTCGTGGTGGACAGGCTGCGGTGCAACGGCCACTGAGAGCGCGCTGCACTGTTCACTCTTCCCACAGCAGGAAACGCTAACCATTTGAATGATAGTGAGTGCCTGCCTGCACATGTGGTGACCGCGATGAAACACAGAGCCTGGCCGGAACAACGGAGAAATGGGCGACGGGAGCGGTGCCACGCTCACGCTGGGATAATTGGGGACATTGAGGTGGTGGTGGATTGCACCGACCCTGAGCACTTTTTGTGCGTGCAGCGGAGGTATTGAAGAGTGCTGGCAGCTAATTGTAGACGCGTGCTGGGAAGTGTGCAGTGGGGAAGAAAATACTACGCGTCCGTTATCTGAGCAGCGAGGGACTTGTGGGTCAGCATGATTGATGCATACACTTGTGGTCTCTGACAGGATCTTTTGAGTTCACGCCATCAGGAAGTGTGGATCGGAGGGGGGGCCTTCTCACAAGTGGTCACGGATTGCAGTGGACGGCTGCATGAGAATGGTCTCTCTGGCCACGTAGGAGATGGAGGCATAACCTGTTGCGTTGTAATACGTGCATAGCAGCCATATCGCATATATGGAGAGGAAAGTGTGGCGCTCATCCCTTCTTGTGGCTTGGAGGGCATAGTCTACCCCTCAGACCCTGTTGCCACCGGATTATGGTTATAGCTGCATTTACCATGAGGCGCAGCGGTGACGCCGTGTGATCGCTGCTGCACTACAGAGGAACATGTGAGGGTCGCTGTGACCGGAGGCAGAGGCACGGCAGACAGATTTGTTGGACTGCAGAGAGCCCGCGATGGACCACTGACGCCACCGTGACTAGAGGAGAGGCGAACTGAGTGACCTAGATTGCTCTCTGGAATAGCGCAACTCGCTCTCTTTAATTCAACGCAGAGGGTCTGCAGGTTGAGGAAGATCCAAACCCCTTGCATCCTCCTCAGCGGTCTAAAGATGGGGAAGACAGAGGCCCGTCAACAGAAACTGACCTTTGACGCCCAGAAACCGGCCAGACAGCCGCAGCTGGAGGCGGGTTCGGAGGCAGAGTCCTCGCAGCCGGAGCAGGCGACAGCTCCGGGGGAGGTCTTAAAAACTATCTTATCAGAAATGCGTCAGGGATTTGCGGTCATAGCAGGTAAAATGGACACAATGACCACCCCATGGATGCAATAGCCCGGAAACTCGAGGGCCACGAGACGCGACTGAAAGAAGCGGAGCAACGTATCTCCACTGTTGAAGACACTGCTGACCACATGCAAAAAACAACAGAACAGCTTGATAAGTTGCTTAAAGTTATAGCTGCTAAGAATAAGGACATTGAGTCGAAGAAACAATATACGCGTTTTGGGAATACCGGAGAGCACGAACACAGGCAAACTGGAGGATTATGTTGAAAAGCTTCTGACCGCTGTGGTGGGAAAGGATTCTCTCTCCTCGCAATTTAAAGTGGAGCGAGCTCACCGATCCCTCGGGCCTCGACCGCCTCCTGGCAACACCCCCAAGCCAATTATCGCTCGCCTGTTAAACTACAGGGACAGGGATGTTGCATTGCGTGTGGCCAGGGAGAAGAAGCAATTGTCGTATGAAGGAGTGACCTTCACCATGTATCCGGAGTTTACACTACATGTGCAGGAGGAACGTCGTCGCTTTTTGGCGGTGAAACAGAAACTGAGACAGGCTGGGATTGATTACGCTCTGTTGTACCCCGCTCGTCTCCGTGTGACCCATCAGGGAACACAAAAATTCTTCACTAATCCTCACCAGGTGGAAGAATATTTGAAGCAGCTCCATAGGCAAACTAGAGCGTCAACACAGCTGGAGGGGCCGGTGAGATCCTCATCACCAGAAATGGACTGATAGCTGCCACAGATGGAACTGGAAAGCTGTAAGGGGGTTAGGACGAATATTGTTGTAGCCACTGGGAGTGGCATTACCAAAGTAACGTACAGTGAAAGGAGTATAATATACTGTTATAGCCAGCCACCCTCGACATCTATCCAGGGACAGGTGGAAAGAGCTGCTGGACCTGGGCAGACTAGAGGTATTCGTGAACCACCCAGATGTATAGCCTCAATGGGGAGTACCCTATTTTTGTTATTTGTTGTTCTCTGCTTTTCCATCGGTCCTTCCCAAGTTTGAAACGGGAAGAAGTTGATATGTTACCTAAAATGGCAAAGCTGATGGGTGTTGGGGTGGGGGGGGATCTTTAATTCTGGCATGTGTGGGATGCTTCAGTGGGCGGGGAAGGGAGAGGGTGGGGAGTTTCAAGGGTATGGTAAGACACAAGCACAGACTGTCTTTTATATGCAGGGCGTTCTAAGATTGTACATGCTGATATGTGTAGGTTTACAGAATGCAGGGCAATTTGAGTTGAACAGTAATGATGGTGTGGGAGGATAGGAGACCGCTCAGGGTGTTTTCCTGGAATGTCAGGGGCCTTGGAGATCCAAGGAAACGGAGGCAGGTCCTGGCATACCTGGATAGGCAGCAGATACAATGGCGTTATTTCAGGAGACTCACCTGGACCCAAGGGCTATAAATCACTTTGCATGCAAGTGGGCAGGATGTTGCCTGTTCTCCTCCTATTCCTTATATACTAGTGGGACAGCAATCCTCTTCAAAAAGCAGATTCGGTTTGAGCAGGCAGGGATGATTGCAGATACGCAGGGCAGATATGTTATTGTATGGGGACGGCTGGGCACAGACTCTATAACGATAGCAAACTGTTATGGTCCTAACACGGATAGCCCGGAGTTCATCATTGACTTGTGGAGTAAAATACTAACTGTTGGTTCCACTCACATAATATGGGGAGGGGATTTTAATGTTGCCTTGCAGCCACATCAGGACAGATCTAATGTAATGATGCATCATTATACTAAGTCAAGAGAGGCATTGCAAAGCATCCTAGAGGAAGGAGGGCTCATCGATAGCTGGAGGCATCTTCATCCGCAGGGGAGGGAAGGCACGCACTTCACATTCCATAGGATAGACTATTGTTTCATGTCCAGGGGGCTGGGGTCCAACATACGCAATGTGTCACATTTGGCTAGAACGTTCTCGGACCATTGCCCGGTAAAGGTATCGCTCACCCCGCCGGGGTATGACAGCCCTAGGCCGAGTTGGAGGTTGCAACCCACGGCTTTGCCAGATGCCGCTTTTCACGCTGAACTGGGGGAAGAGATTTGTGACTTCTTTATTAGAAATAAGGGATCAGTTAGTAGTGTCGAGGTGATCTGGGAGGCCTTCAAGGTGACAGTTAGAGGGATCTGCCTCTCTAAGAGCTTTGGGGTACTGCAGGATAAACAGCGCACGCTGCAACACCTGGAGGGGGAATTGAGAGGGTTGGAGAGACAGATGAGATAGGGAAAGGCGGGACAGGTACATAGTGCATTTCGAGAAACGTTGACAGAATATGAAGCTACAGCACAGCGCAAACTGAAATTTTGTGGACGTTACTGGGTTGCTCGCAGATATGGTGAAGGGGAAAGTCCTGGGAGAGTGCTTGCGGAGTTGACACAGCACCCACAATTCAGCACACACATATTGGAGGTGCGAGGCCCCGGTGAAACATTGCAGCGAGATTCATTAGACATACTAGAAACATTTATCACGCACTATAGTACGCTGGACACATACCAGAGACGGGGATCACTTGAGCTGGAGGAATTCATGGGGGAGGTTGCGCTCGGGTGGCTTGGGAAGCACAGAGAGAATTCTTATGCCATCCATTTGAATTAGATGAAATCCGAGAGGCAATCATGCATTTGAAAAACAGGAAAGCACCTGGGTCGGATGGCCTACCGGCTGAATTTTATAAAAGCTATATTGATATAATGGCGCCAGTGCTCCAAAAAAAGTGTTCGAGGAATCCTTGGAGGTAGGAACACTGCCGCCCTCGATGAGAGAGGCCATAGTCACATCCTTGCTGAGCCGGGAAAACCCCCTGACTCTTGTGACTCATACCTTCCGCTGTCACTGATAAACTGTGACACAAAGATATTAGCAAAAGTGCTTGCTAATCGCCTGTCCCTTCTCATGGAAAAACTTTTACTTCCAGACCAGTCGGGGTTTGTGCCGGGCAGGTCGACATCGCATAATCTCCGGACTCTGTTCTCATTGCTGCAGACAGTAGACCATGAATTCCCCCTGGCCGCAGTGTTCCTCGATGCCACTAAGGCATTTTATTCTGTGGAGTGGGATTACTTGTTTGGAGTTCTGCAGAGGATGGGATTTCCACGCTTGTACCTCTCCTGGCTCCAGCTGCTATATCATCAGCCTATGGCCCAAATATTGATAAATGGCCACTTGTCCCAGCCGATCAAAATCTCAAGAGGCACCCGACAAGGGTGTCTGCTGTCACCCTTATTATTCCCTATTGCCATAGAGCCACTGGCTGCTCGGCTGCGACAGGTCCATAAAGATAAGGCATTTCGCTCTTGCCTGCAACAAATATTTATATAGTTGTATGCGGACGATATTACGTTATATGTTAGGGATCCACAGAGCAACATAAATCCCATATTGCAAGACTTTATACGGTTTGGACAGCTTTCCGGTGTGGGAATTAACTGGGGGAAGTCCCAAGTATTCCCGCTAACGCTGGTAGTGACCCCCTTCTCACGTGATTTTCCGCTGGAATGGTGCCATGATGACTTGAGGTATCTCGGGGTTTGGGTAGCTAGGGACAGAGATGAAACTATACGGGCGAACTATGGCACAGCCGTTGAACGTTTAAAAACTAACATAACACATTGGGTGGCGTTGCCCCTGTCCCTGGCGGCCTGAGTGTCACTCATAAAAATGGTGATACTTCCGCAATTTCTGTACCTATTTATCAATATTCCCTATCACCCTGGATGGGTCTTTTTTGCCACATTGCACTCTGAACTCATACAATTATTGTGGGGGGTAAAGCAGCCACGACTGAAATGGTCATTATTAACTAGGCCATACCAGCAGGGTGGGTTAGATGTTCCTGACTTTGAGGTTTATTTTTTAAGCACTCATCGCACTACGCCTATTACTGGGTGTATCCTCCACGATATATGCCACAAGTGGCGGTAGAAGATTGGCTTGCGGATCCAGTACCCCTTAGTGGCATCATATATGGTTCAGTGCGCACACGAGCAGTACCCCTTACCACTATCACTAGTACAGTTGAGGCATGGCATCAAATAGTAGCCAGCCTAGGTGCGTCATTCCTTTATTCCCCTAGGCTACTGCTCTCATATCACCCTAATTTGTCACTATTGCTGGAGAAGGGGTTCCAAGACCTATGTAAGCGTGCACATATTAGTATGTGGGGGGATCTTTTTCAAGAGGGAACTTTCCGTACGTTAGAGCAGTTCCTGCAGGACGGGGCGCACACACCTCTGGATGTTTTCCTATATGTGAGACTTCAACAAGGTATGAGGTTGGTCCTCCCAGATTTCCCCCGGGAACTCGAGTGCTTTGAGCCCTTACATCAGATGTTACGATCCGGTGATGGTAGGCATCTGGTGTCCGGATTATATACTACAATACCAGCACATAAAACGGGAGTAGATAGTCAGTCCAGAACACATTGGGGGGAAGAATTGGAGAGTGAAGTCACCGATGAACAGTGGCACTATTGCTGCATTCAGACTGCACAGATATCGGCCAGCAGCAGGCTCCGTGTAATACATTATAAGTTTCTGCATCGCTTATATTATACGCCGGTAAAGAAGTTGCATTTTAAATTAGCCGACAATGATAACTGTGAGAGGTGCGGACGGCCAGGGGCCGGCTTCCTGCATTTAGCCTGGGAATGCGAAAGAATACAGGAGTATTGGGAACAGGTGTTTGTAGCATTGGAGGACATGATAGATAGTCAGCTAGCCAGAGATCCAGTCCTTGCGCTCCTGGGGTACACGGCACAGATACCCAAAAAGTACAGGAAATATGTCGCTATATCACTCTTACTGGCAAAGCGAAAGGTTGCCTGCAGATGGGGTAGAGGTCGGGCCCCGAAATTCAAGGAATGGCTGGCAGATTTAATATATTATCAGGAGCAGACTAACACCTACGCTGAGTTGCTACCACGGGCCTCTCAACCCAAGGACATATGGGGGCTGTTGGCACGATACCTCCTCTCACATGGTCCTGAAGGGGATGTTGCCGCGCCCGCAAGATGTTGAAGGGGGCGCAGGGTCAAAGATGAGCCTCTCTTTCTTTCTATGGACTCATACTATATGGCCGGACAGGTTTAGAATAGATACTAGCCAAACGGGGTCTCATTGGTCTCTGATGAACCTGGGATTGTCAATGAAGATTCGATGTCTGTTGTACCTTCATGTGGTGCATGCGAGAAGTCTTGCTTGTGTTCTTGGTTCTCTTGTGCCCTTGATATCGGCTTGACTGTGCTACTGTGCCTGCGATGCTAATCGTGTGATATGTATTGTAAACTGCCTACAACTGATTGAAAATGTTTTACTGTACCTGTTGACAATATGGTATTGATTTGTAATGCAATGATGTAAAATCATAAATAAAGTTAAAAAAAAACAACTCTTTTTAGGTTATTAAAGTTACAAAATATCACAAAAAAAGTCTGAATGACTGAAAAACCATAGGTTTAATGAATATTATAATTCAAAATTAGCTTTTAAAAAACCTTTGCAATTCACTGAAAAAAACATAGGTTTCAGGCATGTTATAGTTAGAAATTAGCATTTAAAAAACCTTAGAAATTCACTGTAAAAACCATAGGTTTCAGGGACGTTATAGTTAGTTGGACATTTCTCTCGTTCAAAACCATAGAAATTCCCCTGTTATAGTTAGTTCACCTAACTATAACTCGCGCCCCCGCAATGCACTGCTGATGACGTCACATATTACATCATTCATGACATGGTCAGTGACATCACTGATGACATCATTGATGACATCTCAAATTACATCACTGATGACATCACTGATGACATCATCCATGTGAAAATCTGATTCACCTCCTCACACTCTGATATAACCTTTGATACACCCACTGTAAAATACAGACTGCCATTTTCAAAACCATCGACCCACCAATACCAGTTACTACATACGCACTCACTGATTTCTAGGTCTACACACACATTCACTCCTTCACCCATACAATCACTCATACATGCAGTCACTCATCAATACAAAACTATCATAAGTACTCATACACCTATACAGACACTCACACACCACCACTCATCCAGAGTTACTCACACACCTAGTCAGTCATGCAAAGAATTAATCACACTTCCATTTACTGACCTATACAGTTATACACACACCGCATCACTTATTCAAACAGAAACAAATGCATTTTTTTAATTATTAATTTTCATATAAAAACATAAACAGCACCTGTTCATCCTTGTTGCCATAGTGCAGAATACATAGCAGGAAGTAGTTACAATATCAGTAATTTCAAGTACATCATAGTAGCAGACGGTAGAATAATAAAACATACATCAATTTCAGTAGTCGCTCAATAAGTACTATTCATCAGTTGAATGAGCTAATATGTAAGCAGTGAAAGGTCCCCAAATGTCTCGTTGCCTTGAAGCTTGTGGCAGTTCCTCGCAATAGTTGGTCCCGACAATACGCAATATCTCTGAGCCAATGTGTTACTTGTGGTGCCGGCCTACCATCCCAATGGATTGAGACCCTACATTTAGCCAACAATAGCGCCAAGGCAGCTAATTTACGATTACCAGGCTTCAGCTTTAGCACATTCCCCAGGAGGCAAAGGGCCAAAGTACATGCCAGAGGTTCGCCCACCATTTCCGCCACTGGCCTTCTAACTTTGCCCCAGAAGTCAGACACCTTCAGACAGGTCCATGACAAGTGGCAAAAGTCAGCATTATCTGCACCGCATCGCCTGCAGCAATGCGAGTCCCTGAGCCCATATTTATGGAGTTGCGCTGGTGTATAATACATTTGATGAATGTATTTATAGTGGATCAGCCGCTGGTTACCATTGGCCGTAAACTGACCTGTAAGCCTACAACATGCTTCCCATTCGTCTTCAGAAATCTTCTGTGGTAGGATATCATTCCACCTTCCCATAGGGCCCAGAGTAACAGGAGCTTCATCAGTCTGTGAGGCATTGTACAGTCGAGTAACTCATTTAGGTCTAAGCTGTGAGGTATATATTAGTTGTAAAGCCGTTAGAGTAGGGGGCTCCTCAGGGAAACAGGAGTACAGCGCCCCAAGCGCAGCTCTCAGTCTGCTGTATACAAACGTCGCCATAACAGGCCTGTCTTCATCCCCCACAAAGGCGTTAAGGTCAATTATTTGCCATTAATATACATATTTCCCATAGTGCACGCTCCCGCCTTCTGCAAAACTTTTAGTGAGCCTGCTTCACCTGTCACTGAGATTTTCCCATGGTGCAGTAGTGGCATTGCCGGAGCATACAGCGGTAGCCTCCGGGCACGCTTCCCGAGTTGTCTCCAAGCATGAGCTGTACATTGTACTGTATCAATTTCATCTTTTTCAAACACTGTAGTTTCATTGACAATCATTGCTTTCAGTGCTATTGGTCTCACCGCCCCTGCCTCAACAGTTACATATGGTGTGTATGGCGGCGCGTTCAGCCAATAAAAGGCATACTGCGCTTGTGCACACAAGTAGTATAGTTGCATATCAGGTGCTCCAAATTCTTCCAATTCATAGGGCAGTGTTAAAACTTCTCACTTAACGTGCGGCTTTCTTCCCCCCCAAACTAGCGTAATCAGTAACCCACGAAGTGTATTAAAGAAATGCGGTCTCAATATGATGGGAATGGTGCCAAATAAGTATAAAACTTTTGGTAGAACTGCCATCTTAAGTAGAGCCACCCTGTCAGCAAACGTCAATGGCAGCCGTATCCATCTATTAATCTGTTCCTCAAGTCGGGTGATCGCAGTGCCATAGTTTGCACTAATAACCCTCTGCGGGTTCCAATGGGAACCCCAGTTCAAACTGCGTTGTGCACGCTGTAAAAGAGACCACTATCGATATATTCCAGTTTATTCCCAAACCAGAGTACCATTCAAACCTTTTGTATCCCCTAATGATTTGTTCCAAATACATCACTGGCTCACGCACATACAAAACCATATCGTCCGTATACATGGACACCGCCAATGGTCTCTGATGAAAGCGTAGCGCTGCCCGCGCATGACGCTGTCGCAATATACAGGCCAGCGGCTCTAACACCACCGCGAAAAGTAGAGGCGATAAGGGGCAGCCCTGCCTCGTCCCACGCCTAATCGGGAGTGTATCAGAGGTCCTACCATTTACGCTCACTCGAGCCACTGGTTCTGTGTACAATAACTTGATCCAGTTAGTGAAAATAAAAGGCACCCCGATATGATGTAATACCGCCAGCATGTATCACCAAGATATGGAATCGTATGCTTTTGCGACGTCCAGTAGGACCGCCACTGCAGGCAAAGTAGGTTCCAAAAGGTGTAGGACTGCAAATAGTGTTCGTAGGTTATGGGCTGTAGATCGGGCAAGTATAAAACCAGATTGATCTGGCAGCACCATAACAGGCAACAGTAGATGCAACCTGGTTACCAGGACTTTCGCTAAAATTTTCACATCCGTATTCATTAGGGATAACGGTCGATATGATTCACATTTATCAGGCTTCTTCCCTGGCTTAGTAATGCTACAATTAATGCCTCTCGGAGCGTGGCCGGCAGCTTTTTCTGTTCATATGTATCTTCAAACATTGTATGAAGTCGTGGCACCAGTAAATCAATATATTCCCTATAAAACTCCGCTGGGAGTCCATCTGTGCCCGTCGCTTTGCCATTGGGTAATGCAAGGATCGCATCCCGTATTTCGCCCGGTGTGAGCGGGTGCATTAAAAAGTCTTGCTGCCTTTTTGATAACCAAACCAGAGCAATATCCTCCAGATACTGTGCTATTTCATCTTCATCCGCTGTTTGCCAATTGTTATACATATCCGTATAGTAATGCACAAAGGTGTCAAGGATACCTGCACTATCGCAATGCCTAGTATTTCCCTCCACAATAGATTGCACAATATTATTTTTCCCCCAGGGTGCTTTTAGTTTGTCTGCTAGGGCCCGACCTGGTCTCCCACCTTCCCCACAGTACCTAGCTGTCCAGCGTCAGGGCATATTTTTTATTTCTGAGTCCGCCAAATCATTATATTCGGTTACTTTGCTTCTAATTGACGCTAGTGTATTGATATCTGATGTATTTTCATATTGACGTTCAAGATCTATCAGCTCGTGCTCCAATCATTTCATAGATCCCCGAAGTGACTTCAGCACCCCTGCTTGCAATCCTATGCATACACCTCATATCGTTAATTTAAATGCTTCCCATAACGTTCCTAAACTCTCTACTGAGCCATCGTTCTCATCAAAATAATTTATAATGGCATCCCTTACCCCCTCCCTGAACACCTGGTCCTGCAAGGCTGTTGATTGCAGTCACTACTGGAATTGTGGCGGTGTATACATGGGTATGATCATCTGAAACAGCGATGGGGAGTGGTCAGACAGTGTTTCGGGTAAGTGATGAACCTTAGTGATTAGCGAGTTTATCTCAGCAGTAGTCAACCAATAGTCTAGCGGAGACCAAGAGTAATGTGCATAAGAGTGACATGTGCCCTCCCACTCCCCAGGGTGTCTCAATCTCCAGATATCTATGAGAGACAATTCTTGCATACCATTTTTAACAGCTTGTGCTGCCTTTTTGACCGTGGGACCAACACTAGAGTGGCGGTCCATGGACAAGTCCAGAACCACATTCAAATCACCCCCACAAACTATGGGAGCCGGTTGCAGCCTATAGTCTTTGCTCCAAACTTCTTCTTAAAAAACAGGGTCGTCAATATTAGGACCATATATGTTAATAAGAGTCATCATCATCCCACATAACTTCCCTTGCACAATAATATATCTACCATTATCATCAATATCCACATGCACTAGTACATAGGGTAGACTCTTTTTAATTAAAATCATAACGCCCCTCGCATAGGAGGAGTAGGACGACGCCCACTTCACCTCGGCCCATCTAGTGGCCACTCTATCAGCTGCTTGTTTGGTCAAATGAGTTTCTTGCAGGAACGCCACTTGCACATTGTGCCTATCCAGATAGGCCAGCACCTCCCTCGTTTTCTTTGGATTGTTATGGCCTCTGACATTCCATGTTATCCATGTGAGTTTGCCAACCTCAGCTGCCATCTATTCTGCTCTCCTATCAGGGCAATAACCATGGCTACCGTATTTATGCTGCGTGTCACACTCTGTCTGCTATCGTGTATTCTGCCGTGCATAATACCACATCTGAACAACCCCCAACCAACCCCCCTACCCACTTCAGCATACCAATTATGCTAAGAATCCCCATTGCAACAAACACAGTAAACAAAACAGCCCCCCCAACCCACCGTAAGCAGATATTCTGCTCATACCCAATTCTCATACCCATAACTTCGTGGGGTGCACCCTTTGTGGAGGACACCAGCCGCCCAAATACCCCCTCATTGGCATGAGGGGTGGTCAGGGCCACATCTATTTTCTCCTCATCACATCACATTACAGTATATCTAAACATAACAGTTATACAAGGAGGATCTCATTCCCAAAGATTCAACATCTAAAAGGTGTAGCTCGCAGGTTTGTCATCTATCACCACACTGAAGGTGCAAAATAATAATAATAATAATAAATAAAAGCAAATGTCCCAACTGCTGTCTCAGCATATATTAGGAACTGTTTATTTATGCCGAAATTCAGAATTAATACTGTAGTGCTACAGTAATCATGTATATCTGTAGTGTAACCCTGCATCCTACAGCAGTACGCAGCTCCAATTTCCCATCCAAGCCTCAGGCACGCCTCCATGTACACCTACACATTACCTACGGAGTTAACCTCACATATCCATTAATTTTCAGCCGGAGGTGCTCCCAAAGACATGTCACTTCCAGTGTAACCCTTAAGAATAGTAGCGGTTGCACAGTACAGTCCTGGGCCATTGCCACATAAGAAATCCTGAGTGCACCAGTCGGTTTACGTGGACTGTCTTTGCGGGCCCATACCCAAGGAAACTTTAAACATATTTACCAGATGCAATTAGCTTACAAGCTGCAGTTCCTTAATTCTCATTGTTCGCTTCATCTCCGTCTGCACCAGATGTTCCGCGTTGTTCGAGCTGCTTTATGTACTGCATCGCGTCTTTTGGAGTTGTGAAAATTCGAGGTTTGCTGCCATGCAGTATTTTTAGACGCGCCGGGTAGAGCATGGCGTATTGTATTTTCATGGTCTGTAGCTTCTTCTTAACCTGCTGGAATTCCCGCCGAGCTTGCTGCACCGCTGCCGTGAAGTCTGGGAATAACACCACTTCCATTCCTTGGTATCTGGTGGTGCCCATCTCTCTAGCAAGAGGCAGGGCCACATCCCTGTCCCTATAATTAAGGAGTTTTGCGATTATCAGGTGCGGAGGCGCCCCTGGGACAGGGCGCGGCACAAGGGATCGATGGGCTCTTTCTACTACCAGCATGTTTGAAAAGTGTTCTGCACCCAACATATTTTTGAGCATTTCCTCAACATAGAGTTCCAATTTGCCCTTATTGGTAGATTCTGACACTCCTGTGATTCTTAGATTATTGCGGCGCGATCTCGCTTCTAAATCTTTGCTCTTTGCTCTTATCACCTCCAAGAGCCTCTCCATCTGGGTGCAGGACTCCGTGATATTCTCCACTTTGTCTTCTGCATTTGATATGCATTGCTCTGCTTCCGTTATTCGCACACCATGCTTGTCTAGCTTCGACGTCATGATATCCATACGGAGATTCAAATTGTCGATTTTACTGTCAATGGTATGTAAACTTTGCTGCATGGCCAGCATCATTTTCTCCAACTTGCTATTGCTGCCTGCTTGTGGGTCCGTCTCAGTGTCTGAAGCAGCCTGCATCTGTGTTTTTTTGAGGCACTTAGATTCAAACGAAAGTTTAGGCTGTAGTTGTTTGTCTGGCTTACCCATCATTCCACAAAACGTCAGGCACTTCAGTGCGCATCAACCGCTAGGCCCCAATCCAGGTGACTCTAACGCAGATCCAGCGCAACAAAGACCAGTAGTCCTGTATCAGGATTACACCGACCAGAGGACTAACAAACAGAGTACCTCAGCAAGCCAGCAATCAAATTATACAGTGCCACTAGGTTCAGGATCCATGCACACTATTGCAGCACATTGAGGGTGAGTCCTATCACCTTGCGTCAGAGATCACATCCACAAGATGCCTCACTGAGCAGTTCTCCAGCCAATCCTTCAATCTACGATATGCACCATTCCCTGATTCCACAGGGTATCCCACCTTATTCAGCGTGTGCACTATATATTCCGCAAGGTAAGAATAATGTGCAGCATGCATCAACCAAGAGCACTGTGAAGATAACACAATATGGCCCACAAATGTAATGCCAGGCAGGACAGTCATTGAAATGGCAGGCACTGTCCCCACCTCGTGCTCAGTCCATATCCCAGTTGCTGGGGGCCAAATTCAGACAGATAGCGCTATCGCCGTTGGTTTCCTTTTTTTTTTTTCTTCCTTTCTTTCCCTGCGTTGGTTTTACCGGTGTTTGAGTCGTGTTACAGACGCAGGAGCCGAAGTGGCCCGCTGTCCTCTTCTGCCGCCACCCAGCCCGCGCTCTCAACAGTAGGAATCTTCCTCCCGCAAGCGGTCGCCGCCAGCCGCACCCGCACCGCTCGCCAAGGCCAGAGCCGAAGTCAGCAGCCAAGCGAGGGCAGCGCAGCACCACCGCTGTCATCCGTGCACACTCTGTCGAGCAGCAGCGCACTCACGCTTCAGCATTCACTGGGGGCTCTGACCAGCTCCGCAGCAGCTGCCGGCCCGCTCACCAGAACACGGCAGCGACTTCTGCACCGGCACTCCTCCCCCTCACTCACCGCAGTGCAGGCTAAAGAAGAAATAAAATCTGTGCAAACATATAACTTGATTGTAATGGCGCCGCTTCGTAGAACTTGTAATCAAGGTCTTGGACAGACCGAACCGCGTAGGGCTGCCAGGTATGTTTTGAAAGGGCTGTTAAAAATGAATTAAAAAAATCGGAAGTAAACTGTACCCTCGAGTGCGAGTTGATTTGCTTATCAAAGGAAATATTGGATGGATATTTTAAACGGCTGGGCTCTGCCATTTTCATGTTCCACACCGCCAAAGAGCGCCAAGAGTGCCAAAAATCGATCCGCAGCGTGGCAATATATATATATGTATGTATATATATATATATATTCACTGAAAAAACCATAGGTTTCACACATGTTATAGTTAGCTGGACATTTTACTGATAAAAAACCAATGAAATTCCCCCGTTATAGTTACTGTAGGCAACTATAACTCACGCGACCGCAATCCTCTGCTGATGCGAATACTGTATTTAGACTTATTTGCCCATGTCTTCTTCCATTAAATTTTAGCTATACATATATTACAAATATTTTTTTTTCATAAAGACACATATGTCATCAGCAGAGGATTACGGTCGCGTGAGTTATAGTTGCCTACAGTAACTATAACGGGGGAATTTCATTGGTTTTTTATCAGTAAAATGTCCAGCTAACTATAACATGTGTGAAACCTATGGTTTTTTCAGTGAATTTGCAAGGTTTTTTAAATGCTAATTCCTAACTATAACGTGTGTGAAACCTATGGTTTTTTCAGTGAATTTGTACGGTTTTTTAAATGCTAAGTTACTTTACGCCATTTGTGGCGTGCACGCCCACTTAACGCAGTTCGTTCAGTGCGCGCACGGTGCGCTTCGTGCACCGTGCGCGCACAGTGAGCACGCGGTGCGCGATGGGCCATGAACGCACGATGCGCTTCGCGCACCGTGCGCACATGGAGGACATATGATGAGCATCGTTGTGACAGGTAAAATATATGTTTTGTTTAGCTCTAATAAGCCATGCACAACAGGTGCCCTTCGGGCACATTTTGCACAAGGGGTGTGGAAAAATATGAATATTTTTTTTTATTATTATTATTTCTTACCGTACGCGTACGGTAAGCGTCATCGGCGAAATTTTCGAAAAAATTAAAATTGCCTTTTTTCACTTGGGGGATCGTTGGGGACTCCCTCGACATGGCAGGGTGCTTGGGAGCTGTGTAAACAGCCCCTTTACATGTTTTTGCACTTGGTTTTTCAACCCCCTGTCAGAGTGCGAGAGAGAAAATGGCGGCCGCCGCTTCCTGGTTTCGACCGATTCGAATGTTTACTAAGATCTAAGGGCCAATCAGAATCGCGCTCGCGCACGCCACCGTACGCGTACGGTAAGCGCACCGTAAGCGCACCGTAAGCTGGCTCAGATATATATATTGATTTAAAGGCTATTTTCTCAGAATCTACTGAACAGATTTACACCAAACCTACAAAAGGCACTTCCTTGACCTGAGGACTACCTCTCTGCCAAATTTCAAGTAATTCTGTTCAGCCGTTCGGGCTGTAGCTGTGTCTAAAGGTCCTATGGAAAAATACATGGGAAAAACGCGTTTTGGGACCCCCCTTTTATCTCAGCCCCCGCTTGACGAATCCCCCCGAGACTTTCAGGGTAGGAGCGGAGCGTAGCGCCCCACCTATTTTGAAAAATTCGCGAGGATTCGTCAACCGGCGCCAAAGTTATTCAAAATAGAATGTTGCGGATTTCCTATGGAAACGTGGTCCTAACTATAACTACCTACTGGCGACCGCCAGTAGGTAATATATACATATATATATATTACCTACTGGCGATAGCCAGTAGGTAGTTATAGTTAGGACCACGTTTCCATAGGAAAACCTCAACATTCTATTTTGAATAACTTTGGCGCCGGTCGACGAATCCTCGCAAATTTTTCAAAATAGGTGGGGCGCTACGCTCCGCTCCTACCCTGAAAGTCTCGGGGGGATCCGTCTAGCGGGGGCTGAGATAAAAGGGGGGTCCCAAAACGCGTTTTTCCCATGCATTTTTCCATAGGACCTTTAGAACGAGCTACAGCCCGAACGGCTGAACAGAATTACTCAAAATTTGGCAGAGAGGTAGTCCCTAGGTCAAGGAAGTGCCTTTTGTAGGTTTGGTGTAAATCTGTTCAGTAGATTCTGAGAAAATAGCCTTTAAATCAATATATATATCTGAGCCAGCTTACGGTACGCTTACCGTACGCTTACGGTAAGCGTACGGTGGCGTGCGCGAGCGCGATTCTGATTGGCTCTTAGATCTTAGTAAACATTCGAATCGGCCGAAACCAGGAAGCGGCGGCCGCCATTTTGTCTCTCGCACTGAGAGTGATTTTTAAAATATCAAGCCCAAAAACATGTAAAGGGGCTGTTTTGACAACTCCCTCCCACATAGTCATGTTGAGGGAGTCCCCAAACATCCCCCAATTGCAAAAATGGTTTTATTTTTTTTTCGGCAATTTCGCGGGGTACGCTTACCGTACGCTTACCGTAAGCGTACGGTAAAAAAATAAAAATAAAAAAAACACTATCCACACTTACCCCACCCCCTGTGCTTTTGGTGGCCGAAGGCCACCAAATGTACAGGGCTTATGTTAAGGGCAAAAAACACTATCCACACTTACCCCACCCCCTGTGCTTTTGGTGGCCGAAGGCCACCAAATGTACAGGGCTTATTATAAGGGAAAAAAACTTAGCATTTAAAAAACCTTGCAAATTCACTGAAAAAACCATAGGTTTCACACATGTTATAGTTAGCGGAAATTTTACTGATAAAAAACCAGTGAAATTCCCCCGTTATAGTTAGCGCAGGCAACTATAACTCACGCGACTGCAATCTTCTGCTGATGACATATGTGTCTTTATGAAAAAAAAATATTTGTAATATATGTATAGCTAAAAATGTATGGAAGAAGACATGGGCAAATAAGTGTCTAAATACAGTATTAGCATCAGCAGAGGATTGCGGTCGCGTGAGTTATAGTTGCCTGCGCTAACTATAACGGGGGAATTTCACTGGTTTTTTATCAGTAAAATTTCCGCTAACTATAACATGTGTGAAACCTATGGTTTTTTCAGTGAATATATATATATTCACTGACAAAAACCATATGTTTCAGGCACGTTATAGTTAGGAATTAGCATTTAAAAAACCTTAGAAATTCACTGAAAAAACCATAGTTTTCAGGGGCGTTATAGTTAGCTGGACTTTTCACTCGTACAAAACCATTGAAATTCCCCCGTTATAGTTAGTTCAGCTAACTATAACTCACGCGCCCGCAATGCACTGCTGATGACGTCACATATTACATCACTCATGACATGGTCAGTGACATCAGTCATGACATCACTGATGACATCTCAAATGACATCACTGATGACATCATCCAGTGAATGTGTGTTTTTCTGAAAATTACATATGTTTTATATATGTATATCTCAAGGTCGATGGAAGAATAAATGGGTATATAAGTGTCTAAATAGATGATTTGTTTTTGAAAAATTGATTGTATAACTGACTGATTAAGTGTATCTTAGTGAATATATGCCTTAGTGAGTAATGTTTAAATATGTAAATATCTGTATCAGTCTCTCACTTTGTGTATAAGTGGCTGCATGGGTTGGTGATTAGCTACATGAGTGTCTATATAGGTTATTAGTTGGTTTTTTGAGTATCAGTATGAGTGTCTGTATGGTTCGGTGGGGGTATTACGTAGTGAATAGGTGCATGAATGAGTGACTCACTGTTTGTATGTGTTGAAGACAGCATGTGTGCAGGACTGTATGGGTGGATGAGTGTGTGCATGGGTGTGTTAGTGAGTGAATGACTGTCTCAATAGTGTCTTTATGAGTAACTACATAAGTTTTAAACTAGTATATGTGACTATTGGTGTATATAAGTGAGTATATGTGAGAGTGAGAGATTGAAAGAGTTCCTGTATGAATAAGTGATTGTTTAAAAGACTAAGTATGTGTAAGTTTCTGTAGAAGTAAGTGTGGTGGTGTGTGTGTATAACTGTATATGCAAGTAAATGGATGTTTGATTCTTTATTAGCATGAGTGACTATGTGTGTGAGTAACTCTATGTATGAGTGGCGTTGTGTAACAGGATGTATAGGTGTATGAGTAGATATGATGAGTGAGTACATGTATGAGTGACTGTATAGGACTGTTGGTGGCTGAGTGGATGTGTATGTGGATCTTAGAATTACTGAATAGGTTGTTGTAACTGATATTGGTATGTCCATTGTTTTGAAAATGTTAGTTTCTATTTTTGAATGTGTGTATCAAAGGTTATATTAGGGGGAGAGGAGGTCTGCCACTCTATCACAAGGATGATGTCATCAGTGATGTCATTTGAGATGTCATCAGTGATGTCATGAGTGATGTCACTGACCATGTCATGAGTGATATAATATGTGACGTCATCAGCAGTGCATTGCGGGCGCACAAGTTATAGTTAGCTGAACTAACTATAACGGGGGAATTTCAATGATTTTGTACGAGTGAAAAGTCCAGCTAACTATAACGCCCCTGAAACCTATGTTTTTTTCAGTGAATTTCTAAGGTTTTTTAAATGCTAATTCCTAACTCTAACATGCCTGAAACCTATGGTTTTTTCTGTGAATTTCAAAGGTTTTTTAAATGCTAATTTCTAACTATGCCTACAGAGATAGGACATGTGAAGAAAGAAGAAAAAACGCAAAGAAAGAAAAAAAAGAAATGCAGAAAGAAGCAACAGAAGTCCTTAAAGATGAAGAGAAGTGCAGGAAGAAGGATAACATGCAGAAAGAACAAACAGAAGAGCAGAAAGAAGCCTTGTTGCAAAGTCATCCTGTACCCTCAACTTTTTCAGACGGATACTGGTGGTAACTGAGTCTGACTAACCAGTCCTAGAGCCAGTGCTATGTTAAAAGACACTCAGAATACAGTGAAAACACCTACCTACACTAGGGAACACTATGCGTTGGGGTCCCCCTGTGATCAGCATGACCTCCTCTGTAAGCCCCTAGTATATAATAGGGCAGGGGATTAAAACTACCTCTTAAAACGCGCCACAGGGCGTTTTTGCAAATTTCACCTCAGGCCCCATCCCCTCACTTCCCCACCATGTAAACACGCCCTGTGGCCGTTTTAAGTTGGGAGATTAAGTCCCCTTGAATCCTGAGGGTCCCTAGGGTCCAACTAGACCACTAGGTACCTCCAGTAAGCGCCACAGAGCTGCGTTGCAGAGATATGTAAAAAGGGGCACGGCCTTGACCACCTCTCTGCAACGCGGCGCAGTGGCGCCTACTGGAAGCACCTGGTGGGCTAGTTGGGCCCCAGGGTCCCTCAGGATTGAAGGGGAATTATTTCCCCAACTTAAAGCGCGCCACAGGTCTTGTTTGCACACGTTAACTCAGGCCCCGTCCCTTCCCTTCACCACTGTGTAAACACGCCCTGTGGCTGTTTTTAGTAGGGAGATTAAGTTAATTTGAATCCTGAGGGTCCCTAGGGTCCAACTAGCCCATTAGGTACCTCCAGTAAGCGCCACAGACCTGTGTTGCAGAGAGGTCTAAAAAGTGGTACGGCCTGGACCACCTCTCTGCAACGCAGCTCAGTGGCTCTTACTGGAAGCACCTGGTGGGCTAGTTAGCCCCCAGGGGCCCTCAGGATTGAAGGGGAATTATTTCCCCAACTTAAAACGCGCCATAGGGCGTGTTTGCACATGTCACCTCAGGCCCTCGTCCCCTCCCTTCCCTACTGTGTAAACACGCCCTGTGGACATTTTTTAAGTTGGGAGATTAAGTCCCCTTGAATCCTGAGGATCCCTATGGGCAAAATAGCCCACTAGGTACGTCCAGTAAGCGCCATTGCAGAGAGGTGTAAAAGGGGCACGGCCTGCACCACCTCTCTGCAACGCAGAGCAGTGGCACTTACTGGAAGCACCTGGTGGGCTAGTTGGCCCCCAGGGTCCCTCAGGATTGAAAGGGAATTATTTCCCCAACTTAAAACGCACCACAGGACGTGTTTGCACACGTCACCTCAGGCCCCGTCCCCTCCCTTCACCACTGTGTAAACGCACCCTGTGGCCGTTCTAAGTTGAGAGATTAAGTCCCGTTGAATCCTAAGGGTCCCTAGGGTCAAACTAGCCCACTAGGTACCTCCAGTAACCGCCACAGAGCTGCGTTGCATAGAGGTGTAAAAAGGGGCGTGGCCTCAGAACGCCTGTCTGTAAAGCAGCTCCCTGGTGCATACTGGAGATACCTGTGGGGCTAGTTGGCCCTCAGGGACTCTCAGTATTGAAGGGGAATTAATTCCCCAACTTACAACTGGCCATGGGGTGCGTTTGCAGAGTGCTGCAAGGAGGGGTGTGGCCTCCGGCGCGATGCCGGTCTTTTATTTATTTTATTTTGTTAAGAAGGAAGGCTGTGTGGCCCCCCTTCTTTTTCTAATTTACTGGCCCTGGGGACCCCATCCCCCAGGGCCTGCACCCTCATTTGTTTTGTTGAAAAAAATTGATTTGGCCCTCCTAAGGCCTTAATCGGCCCCGGGGACCCCAACACCCGGGTCATGGCCTTTTTTTTTTTTTTTATTCTTTATGAGGGGACTGTGTTGCCCCCTCCTCAGGCCACTTATGGCCCCGGGGACCCCATTCCCCAGGGCCGGCCTTAGTTTTTTATTATTTTAAAAAAATATATATATTTATAGAAACACCTAGGACATGCTGGACAAACCGTACGTACCTATCACCATGACTATTTGCGTGATATTCATTAAAAGGCGACTATGCATAGAATGAATCCACATGGAATGTATTTACACCGCTAGTGAAGCTCTGACGTGTCTGACGTCCTACCATGCCTAATCCCGGCGCCCCCGCCGGTAGGCACTCTCCAAGTAGACACCCTTCTTGTTTATTTATACAAACATGGGTAGCTATTGATGGGCACATTTAATATACACGCACACCACGCCATTCAAAGGGGATTCGACAAAAATTCAACCAAACCATGCAAGAAACCCCCCTCATGGTTAATAAAATACACATCCACCGCCGGATGTGTAATACTTTTTATTTACTCTGGAAATGAGACAAACCTCACTTGAGAGTCACAGCGTGCTCCTGGCTGAGCCCAATGCTGTGTTACACCCACCAGTGCCCGCCGAGTGCCTCACACCTCTGTGTTGTATTCCACCAGCTAGTGCGTATGCTATGACACTCTCTAGCCCATGTGCACTGTAACACCACACCGTGAATATGTCATGCCACACTTGCCTTCGCACGGGTTATATTGCCCCATCTAACGTGCCTTCCTCGATGCCTATGTTATAACGCACAGCGCTATGCCATACATATTACAATCTGGGATCCATATCTTTGTCACAGTGCATATGCAATATTACACTCCCCAGCACATATTTTATATTACAACTTTAGAGACTAGTTAGGTTACACAACACTGCCCTGTGCATATTACACTCCAAGACACATATCGCACAGCACGCGCTAGTGCCTCTGCTATCTTGCGCTCTCTAATGAATCTGTCATTGCGCACAATGGATTGCATATTATATTTCAAGCCCCGGTTCATCTTATATCACACTTTTTGGTGCATAGTTTATACCATATACTATATCTAGTTTTCATTTTCAATCGTGCTCTCAGGACTATGTTCTATACAACACTGCGTCCACCTACTCTTTTCACGGGCATTACATTTTGCGATGGGGGTGGAGGGTCAGGGGGTGTTTCTGCCAAGTGAGCCCGGAGTCACAGTCACAAACGTCCTCTTCTTCCTGAAAAAAAGTGAGATTATGCTGCATACTTGTTCATATTTTAAGTAGTTTGCACAGACACACATTTTAAAAACAATAAAGTTCCTAATGCCCACCTTCTCTGTACAGTTAGCTTGCTGCCTCATCCACCTCCTCCCTATCCTCTGTTGTCTGAATCCATGGACTAGCCTCCTCCCTCCTGCCATGCATGGTCTGATGTGCTGCCACTGCCCTCCATTTAGCATGATGTACCAGTCCACTCCTCCTGCCCTCCATTGCCCAATTCTATGGCCCATCATTGACCTCATGCTTAGCCTCTGTGCTTAGCTTGCTGCCCCTATTCTCCTTTCCCCTGCCCACCGATGTCTTTGTGCATGCCCCTGCTCCATCCTTTTTGCCCACCATGTTCCATGGACCTGCCATTCCTATCTACTCTGAGTATTCTGTTGAGCTGCCACTCCCCTCCCACCTGCCTAGAATTGTCAGATGACTGTAACCTGTCCCTGCCACCTCCACCCTGCCTGTCCACATGCCATGCCCCTATCCCCTTCCTCCTGTCCTCCATGGTCAATTTTACTGCCACATCCTTCTGCCCTCCCTGGTCTGTTGTGCTGCAACTGCTCCTCCTGCCTGTCCCGCGCGGTCTGCTGTGAGGCCCCTTCCCCTGAACTCTCTTGTCTGTGCCCAGGTCCTGACCCTCCCTTCTATCCACCATGGTCCTTTGTGCATGCCCCTGCACCCTCCTTCATGCCCATCATAGCCATTGTGCTGCCACTAACCCTCCTGCTTGCCATGCATTGTCTTCTGTGCTGCCATGGCCCCTCCCACCTTCCCTGTGTGGTCAGCTAGCTGCCCCTGACCCCCTACCACCTTCCCTCCATGGTCTATTTGTATGCCATCATAGTCTCATTTTTGCTCTCCATGGTGTGTCTTGTTTCTAGTGCCCATCCTGCCTGACCTCCATGGTCATCTTGCTGCTCCTGCCCTGCCCCCTTGCCCCCAGCCCTCTGTTTCCATGTACAGACCCCTATTCCCTTCCTCCTGGCTTGCCTGTTCCATTGTAATGCCCCTGATCCGTCCCTCCTGCCCTTTATGGTCTGTTATGCTGCAGCTTTCTCCCCTGTCTGTCCATTATGGTCAGCTAGCTTCCATTGCCTCTTTCCCCTCTGTTCTCTGTTGTACATGTGCATGGTCCTGTCCCCTCCCTATTGCTTTCTATGGATTGTTGTGCTGCACTCCCGTCTCACATGTGCTGTGTGGTGTATTGTGCTGCTGCAAACCCTGATGCCTGCCCTGTAGGGTCTGTTTGGTGCACCTCTCCATGTCCCTCCTGTCCTCTGTTATCCGAGTCCATGTCCCTGCCCCAATTCCTCCTGCCTACCATGATCCAATGTACCATACTTGCGAACATTTTGAACTTGGTAAGAGGGAGATTTTGAAAAAAAACTGGGGTATTGATTTTCCCCTTTGAGATACATTGAAAAAGAAGAGATTGTAGACAGGAGACAGATCAAATAAAGCCCATTTGAGCTTAAAAACATTGGACGTTTCCTGGCTGAAAAGGGTCTGTTGGCATGTATGGTTGTACTACCACTGCCTCTTCCTTCTGCCCAAAATGGTCTATTATATTGCCACAGCCTCTCTTGCCAGTCCTATATTGTTGGTCTCTTGCCCCTGCCCCACTTTCCACTGCCCTCCATAGTCTGTTGTGCTGCCACTGCCCTTCCTGCCTGCCCAGTGTGGTCAAATTGTTGCCTCTGCACTCTCCTACCTGCCTTCAATTTTCAGAGTCCGTGCCCCTGGCCTCTGCCTCTCAACAGTATCCCAATGAACAACTAGATTGCTAACATTCTATATTTATTACAAAAGTGTGGACCGCCTGACGTCATCTTGATGTAATCAAAACTGTAATACTTAGAGTATTTCCTTTAGAAATTACATATATGAGAGGGTCTTATTTGCTTCAAAATTATGGTTAGTGCTCTAAAAAACTAAAATGAGGACATATTTTCTGAGTTTTCAAATAGCGACAAAGAACTTTTAAATTATTTGTAATCTTTATGTTTTTTTATCCAGTTGACCACTTGATTAAATGTTGCACCTGGGGGAGAGGATGTGGTGTTACTTCCAGAGCTGCAGACTTTGCAACTGGGGAACGAGGTTGGAGTTTCTGCTTCAGCTCAACATTCTGTGATTCTGGTCAAATCACTTAATCTTCCCATGTCTACAACCAAAATGAATTTGATCTTGTGTGATGTAACCAATGCTCATGTAAAGCACTCCAATACCTGACCAGTCTGCACTATATAAAACTGCAAATACACAAACAATAAGTGTTTTGCACACTTCTGTCATTGGGCTACATGTGGGCTACATCTGGGTGATATTTGTGCTGCATTTGGGCTCTTTTGTCTCTGGTGGCCATCTTGGGAGATTTATTTGTTATGAAGTTTCCTAATTTCCTCATTTACTGCAGTCTCCTCAGTAGGAAATGCTTTCAGTTTTTTACTTTGATTCCATCAAGGAGGTATTCAGATATGTCACACATTTGCCATAAATTCTGAATGTTAGCACTCTAGTTGCTCATTAGATCACTGTAGTAAAGCTACTGCTCACCACGGAAGTCTGCTGCTGGTATTAAAAGTGCATGTTTCAGTCTGCATATCAAAATTTTTTAATGAAATAGAAGAGGATTTGAGAAGTCACTCAAAATGTGCCCTAATTTTTCTTTCTTCAGCACTAATCATAATTTCTATGGCAAAATGAACCCCCTTATTGTGTTCCTTTTTAAATTGAATGTTTTAAGTGTTACCAGTTTATTCCTATCAAGATGGCTTCAGGTGTGCCATACTTTTGTCATAAGTAAGACAGCAACCGCTCTAGTTGTTCTTAAGAACACTCTGGGACATTCTGTCATTGGGCTATACTTGGGCTACATCTGGGTGATATTTGGGCTACATTTGGGCTCTTTTGTCTCTGGTGGCCATCTTGGGAGATTTATTTGTCATGAAGTTTCCTAATTTCCTCATTTACTGCAGTCTCCTCAGTGGGAATACTTTCAGTTTTTTTATTTTGGTTCCATCAAGAAGGTATTCAGATGTGTCACACATTTGCCATAAATTCTGAATGTTAGCACTCTAGTTGCTCATTAGATCACTGTAGTAAAACTACTGCTCACCAGGGAAGTCTGCTGCTGGTATTCAAAGTGCATGTTTCAGTCTGCATGTCAGAATTTGTTGATGAAATAGAAGAGGATTTGTGAGAAGTTGGCCTGGTATATGATGTTCACTAGTTAAAGTGACCACCTTGTACCATGCCAAGCAACCCTTATGGTGTGGTTGTAAGTCAACCTTTTCAGACTAGCTGCCCTAGTGGTAGCGTGGGCTAAGCAGTCTTTGAGGCTAAACTCGTGAAACGTGTTAAGCAGGCTGTTTTACCAAATGTAACCCCCCTTTATACCAATGAAAGGACACCACACAGATATATATTGAAAATATATATGTATTTATTTCTCAAAGTATCCCCTAGACTCTTTATGAGCACAGGAGCACAAATCGTTAAACAAGAATACGTTAGAATACACAGAAGTTGCACTTTATATGGATAGGCCCTGGTGGCCACTCGAACCATATACTAAAATAGTGGTATAAGTACCACGAACAGGAAAGGGAAAAGGCCTAGGGCCTCTAGAATCGCTGGGCCTACAAGGAGCTAACTTTAGTTAGTGACCAGGAGGTCCACAGGTTGCGTGTGCAGAGCAAATAGTCACACGCGTGCTCCCATAGGTTTTCAATGGGTGCGTAAAAGTTACAAAGTTACTGCAAAAGGGATCTTCCGGATGGACTATGAACTCAAAATTGGAAACACAGACACTAGAGATGTTACTCTACACTTGGGCACCGGAGTGCCAGCTTTACCTCACCCACAGGAAGCGGGTGCATAGGTCTCGAAGTGCGTCGGGTTTCTTCTATCTGTTCAATGGAGCCTGAAGACAAAGATGCTGCAGGCGGTCGGTCCAGAAGAGATGCGGTGGATCCAAGGGTGGATCGGAGTTGTAGAAGACCTGAAAGCAGAGGGGACAGTGTTCACAGTCACTAGCCAGTGACCAGCGTGACACCAGGTGGGTACCAGGCGATGTCGGGTGCAAACAGGAGGAAAGGTGCAGCTTGTCTCTGCAGCCACGTGGTCCCTGAAGGTCGACGATGTCCAGGAGTCGGTTCACGAGCTGTACCACGCAGACTCTCGCTGTCGGCGGTGTCGGCGACTTGATCGAAGCAAACAAGCCTTGGCAAAAGCAATTGTTGTGGAAAACGAAATAAGCTGATGTTCTGACCAGCAAGGTCAGAGGGGCTGCTCCTTTGGAGGGGAGCAAGGGCCAGTCTAGAGCAACCAGACCAGCAGTGTATTTCTTGAAGTTCGTCGCCAAGATGGCCACCAGCCAACGGGCCAGCAACTGGTTAGGCGCGTCGAGTGGCAAAATGCAGAGGGGCCCCACGCAGATCGTGGAGATGCTGGAGGGCTCACCTTTGGTGCAGATGCTGCTCGGGTGTTGGGCTTCTCAGATCCCAAAGCACAACTTGAAGGGAGCCTTGGTTGTTGCGCTTGCAGCTTTGTCGTGGTCTTTTCAAGATGGCTGGCTCCACGGGTCTCGGTGCCTCCACGGGTTCCTTCTTTTCAGGGACTGTGGATCGGGCGGTGAGAGGTCTGGAGGTCCAGGTCTTGTCAGTCTCTGGGCTCGGGCTCCGGCGGGAGGCGGCGGCAAAGCAGACGTTGATTCGCTGGATGGTGTTTGCATTAGCAAGGTGGTCACTCCCTGACCACAGGGGAGATTGGCTTCAGTCCTCTGTGCGGCAGAGCGTCGAAGTTCCCGTCTTCTTCTTGTAGTTAAGTTGATTCCAGGATGTCTAAAGTCTTAGGACACAGCTCCTACCTTTATTCGGATTCTAGGGGCCGGACTACCTGCTAGGTCCCTCCCTAAGGGTGGGACCAGGAAGGGGGGTGGTTACACCCCCAATCCTTTGTCCAGCTCGCCCCAGGTCCAGGGCTGGTGTGCCCCAGGACCGGTTTGAACTGGCATATGCATCGAGGCTCCTTGTGAGCCTCAGGCATGTCTGGTTCCTTTCAAGCCCTACCTGACCAATACACAAAATCCTGTCTGGGGTGGTGCACGCACCTCCCCTGGCAGGAAACCCTTTGTCCACACCTCCCAAGCTGGAAGGACTCCCAGCAGCAGGAGGGCAGACTTGTGTCTGTGGTGGCAGCATCCATTTTGTGGAGCTGAGGCTATGTCTGATTTTATCCGGGTTTCAGGTACTGTACATGTCGTCTCCCTCTAGAAGGGTGGAATGCTAACCCCGTCGCCAGAATTGGCGAGGGGTTAGTATTCCAATTCGTATGACACCTTACTCAACATGTTTTGATAAAGCCAAACCAAAGATAGCATTTAACCGCGAGGTTCATAATGCACTTAAGAGTATATGGTATGGCGATATCTGGAAACAGTAAAAGGAAGTGGTTCCGATCACTGCAGACAGGCTCAGCTCATGCCAGAGCACCATCTCACATGAAACTAAGCACTCTGCCTTCAGGATTGTTAAGGCCTGCCATAGGAGTGACTTATAGGTTACTATGTGTCCCATTTAAGGTTAGGTATAGGTATACTACACCTAAGTAAGAGGTGATTACACCAACTTACCCCAGCTGAGTAATCAGCCAGTTGTGTCAAATTGTTAGGCCAAGCCTGGGGTGGCATAATACATGCTTCAGCCCCTGGCAGGCCTTAGATACACCAATGCCCTGGGTACCTAGTGTACACTGGTACAAGGGGCTCACAGGGTGATCCAGTTCCAATTGGTTATGCACCCAGAGTGCATAGTGTTAATTTAGTAGAGAGAACAGCAGGCTGGGGGTCTGATTAGCAGGCCCACAGCCTCAATATGTCAAAAACCAGTGAAGCAAAAAGCAAAAATTTGGGGTGACCATAGGATAGCAGACCCTACTCTCCTACACAACCCCCCCCTAACGCAGGGACATTAAACTAGCCTTGACCAGTCTCGTCTTCATGTCCTAAGTGGAAGTACCTGGAGAGACCATCTGCATTCCCATGGTCAGTACCTGGCCGGTGCTCCACTGTAAAGTCCATCCCCTGTAGGGAAATTGACCACCTAAGCAGTTTGGGGTTTTCACCCTTCATCTGATTTAGCCACAAGAGGGGCTTATGGTCGGTCTGAATCTTGAAGTGAGTGCCAAACAAGTATGGCCTCAGCTTCTTCAGGGCCCACACCACAGCAAAGGCCTCCCTCTCAATAGCTGACCAATTCTTCTCTCTGGGGGTCAACCTTCTGCTAATAAAAGCAATGGGTTGGTCTTGACCATCTACATTAAGTTGTGACAGCACAGCTCCCACACCCAACTCAGAAGCATCTGTTTGGACAATAAACTCTTTGGAGTAGTCAGGACTTTTCAGGATAGGTTCAGAGCACATGGCCTTTTTCAGGTCATCAAATGCCTTTTGACAGCTTACTGTCCACTGAACCTTTTTGGGCATCTTCTTGGATGTCAGATCATTAAGAGGAGTCACAATGGACCCATAGTTCTTAACAAACTTCCTGTAGTACCCAGTCAAGCCCAAGAAAGCTCGAACTTGAGTCTGGGTGGTTGGAGGGGACCAGTCCTTGATGGATTGTATCTTACTCTCCAGTGGTTAAACTTGGCCTCCACCTACAAGGTGGCCCAAATACACAACCTTACTCTGCCCTATCTGGCACTTAGTAGCCTTGATAGTGAGGCCTGCCTTTGCAGAGCCTCAAGAGCCTTCTTCAGGTGGATCAGGTGATCCTCCCAGGTGGAGCTAAAGACAGCAATGTCATCAAGATATGCTGCACAAAAGTCATCCAACCCAGTAAGGACTTGATTCACCAACCTTTGGAAGGTGGCAGGTGCATTCTTCAGACCAAAGGGCATCACCACAAATTGGTAGTGCCCACCTGGGGTTGAGAATGCTGTTTTGGCCTTAGACTCCTCAGCTAATCTGATTTGCCAATAGCCAGCTGTCAAGTCATATGTGCTCAAAAACTTAGCAGAAGCTAGTTTGTCTATGAGCTCATCTGCCCTTGGAATAGGATGTGCATCTGTCCTGGTGACAGCATTGAGTCCTCTGTAATCCACACAGAACCTCAGCTCTCTCTTGCCATCTTTGGTGTGAGGTTTGGGGACCAGAACCACTGGGCTAGCCCAGGGGCTCTCTGAGGGTTCAATGACACCCAATTCCAGCATTTTGTGTACCTCAGCCTTTATACAGTCCCTGACGTAGTCAGGTTGTCTGTAAAGCTTGTTCTTTACAGGCAGACTGTCACCAGTGTCCACCACATGGGTACACCAGTCAGTTTGGCTAGGTATCAAGGAAAACATGTGTTGAAATGATTGTAGAACTTGTCTACATTCAGTCTGTTGATGATCAGTGAGGTTGCCTCCAAGGGTCACTCCTTCAACTGAGCCATCCTCAGGGTTCTGAGACAACAGGTCTGGGAGAGGGTCACTCTCTTCCTCCTGTCCCTCATCTGTAGCCATGAGCAAGCCCATGTCTGCCCTGTCAACATATGCTTTTAACCTGTTAACATGGAGTACCCTGTGGGGACTCCTGGGAGTTCCTAGGTCCACCAAGTAGGTAACCTCTCCCTTCTTTTCAAGGATTGTATGGGGTCCAGACCATTTGTCTTGGAGTGCTGCTGGGGCCACTGGCTCCAACACCCATACCTTCTGTCCTGGCTGAAACTCAACCAAGACAGCCTTTTGGTCATGCCAAGCTTTCTGTAAAGCCTGGCTTGCCTCAAGGTTTTTGGATGCCTTCTCCATATACTCAGCCATCCTGGAGCGGAGACCAAGTACATAGTCCACTATGTCTTGCTTACGCTTTTTGAGAGGTAACTCCCATCCTTCCTTCATCAAACACAGGGGGCCTCTTACAGGGTGCCCAAACAACAATTCAAAGGGGCTGTAGCCAACTCCTTTTTGTGGGACCTCTCTGTAAGCAAACAGAAGGCAGGGTAGAAGGATGTCCCATCTTCGCCTGAGCTTTTCAGGTAATCCTTTGATCATACCCTTTAGGGTCTTGTTGAATCTCTCAACAAGCCCATTGCATTGTGGGTAATAAGGAGTGGTGAACTTGTAGTTGACACCACATTCCTTCCACATAGCTGTCAAGTATCCTGACATGAAGTTGGTACCTCTGTCAGAAACTACCTCCTTAGGAAACCCCACTCTGGAGAATACTCCCAGCAGGGCCCTGGCCACAACCGGAGCTGTAGTGGTCCTAAGGGGAATTGCCTCTGGATACCTGGTGGCATGATCCACTACCACCAGTATAAATCTGTGCCCAGATGCAGTGGGAGGACCCATGGGACCCACTATATCTATTCCCACTCTTTCAAAGGGGACCCCCACCACAGGTAGTGGTATCAGGGGGGCCTTTGTTGTGCCACCTGATTTGCCACTGGCTTGGCAGGTTACACAGGAGCGACAAAACTCCTTGGTATCTTCATTCATGTGAGGCCAGTGAAAGTGAGGGACAAGCCTGTCCCAGGTTTTGTTCTGGCCTAAGTGTCCTGCTAGAGGAATATCATGGGCCAAGGTAAGAAGGAAGCCCCTAAATTGCAGAGGTATAACCAACCTCCTGGTTGCACCAGGCTTGGGGTCTCTAGCCTCTGAATAAAGGAGCCCTTCATCCCAATACACTTTATGGGTACCTTGAGCATTCCCAGCAGCCTCAGCAGCAGCCAGCTGTCTGAGGGGTTCAAGAGAGGGACAGAATAACTGAGCCTGCCTCAAGTCAGCCCTTGAAGGTGCCCCTGTCCCCAGAAACTCAACCTGATCAGGTTCAAGCTTTTCAGGGACAGTTCCTTCAGGGTTCTCTAGATCAGCTTTCTGGGAAGGTTGATCATCACTCTGAGGCAGGGGGGAAGGCACAGCCTTGACCCTCCTGTTCTTCTTCTTGGTAGGTGCTTGGTCCATTGTTCCAGGATCCAAGACCTGAGGTTCAGTAAGGCACTTTTTGGCCTGTGACCTGGTCACAGCAAGGACATGTGGTGATATACCTAACATCTCTGCATGTGTCCTGTACTCCACTTCAGACCATAGAGAACTCTCTAGGTCATTGCCCAACAAACATTCTACTGGGAGGTCTGCACTAACCACAACCCTTTTGAGGCCAGTTACCCCTCCCCATGAGAAGTTAACAACTGCCACACTATGTGAAGTAGTGGCATTGCTGGCATTGGTCACCAGGTAATTCTCACCTGGTATGTACTGTCCAGGGTCCACAAAGCCTGGTGTCACCATAGTGACATTGGCACATGTGTCCCTGTAGGCTTGAGCCACTTTTTCATTAATTAAAGGAGTCTGTCTGTACTTGCCCAGGTTACTGGGGCTCACAGTCAGGGACAAATCTAGGTCCCCATCACAGATCAGGACTGCCTGTGTAAGGGTTCTGTCTAAGTCAGAATCTCCTTCAGTTCCCATAGTGATTCCCACTACACCCTTTGTCTGGGGACCAACACTGCTGACAGTAGTACTGGGAGCAGGTGCCTTAGGGGCAACAGTGTTGGGGGCTCCACCCTTCTTACAATCACTAGTCCAGTGAGTTGTATTCTTGCAATGATTGCACCAGGGTTTCTTTTGACCTTCTTTCTTCTTTCCCTTGGATTGTTGTTGGGACCCACCCTCCTTAGCAGTAGTTTGGGGCCCTGTTGAAGACTTCTGGTCTTTAGATTTCTGATCTCCACCCTTCTGGTCTGTTTTCTTCTGATCACCCCCTTGGCCCTGGTTCTGGTTCTTTTGCTTAACCCTGGTTCTGACCCATTTGTCTGCCTTCTTTCCCAATTCTTGGGGAGAGGTCAGATCAGAGTCAACCAAGTGTTGATGCAGTTGCTGGTTTTGACAGTTATTTAAAATCTGTTCTCTCATCATCAAATTGTACAATCCTGTATAATCAGATACCTTACTTCCCAGCAACCAACCCTCCAAAGCCTTAGTGGCACATTCAATGTATTCAGACCAGTCCTGAGTCTGTGTCTTCTGGGTGTCTCTGAACATTAACCTGTACTGTTCAGTGGTTAAGCCTAACCCATCAACTAGGACACTCTTCAGGACTCTGTAGTTTCTGACATCCTCCTCCCTAAAAGTGAGGAGTCTGTCTCTGCCTCTTCCTTCAAAGGAGAGCCAGAGGATTGCTGCCCACTGGTCTTCAGGAACCTGCTGTACTTTACAGACTCTCTCAAGAGCAGTCATCCATTTGTGGATGTCATCCCCACTTTTGTAGGGGGGCACAACCTTGGACAGGTTCCTATTATCAAAGACCCTATCCTTGTCCTTAGGGACAATGCTGCCACCAGTGGGCATAGGCCCACTCTCTTTAGGTTGCCTAGCCTTGTTCAGTTTTTCTTCCATCAGAGCTACTTCTAACTCCTGTCTCCTGATCCTCAGCTGAGCTTCCTGCATTCTTGCCTCATGTTCCCTCCTCTGAGGGGTGGTCATCCTTCTCCTGGAGTGACCTTGAGAGCCTCTAGAGGCATGAGAAGCATTAGATTCACCTGAGTGATTCCTTTGCCTCCCAGACCCCTGGTTAAGTCCACTGGGGAGATCCAATGGGGTGATCCCATTGTCAGTCCCCAATAGCCTTAGTCTATCTGGGCCAAGTATAACACTTGGCACTGGGCTATTTCTCCCTTCATCCTCACTACTACCTGTATCCCTATCACCTTCATCCTCTGTAGTATGACTCTCATCTAAGGGGTGATTATTGGAAAGGGGTACCTCAGTGGCATCTTCAGAAGGGGGGCCTCCTGTCCCAGTCCCTAAGGGGCCTAACTGGGAGGCTTTCCTGAGAGCTTTCTGATCTTCATCAGCCTGTAAAAGCTCTCTGAGTTCAGCAGAAGTAGGATTCTTGGGCTGTTTAAGGCCCCTGATATTTGCCAACTGCCTGAGCTCATTTTGGTTTAGGGTAGCAAAGATGGATGGTGCCCTCTGGGGGTCACTCTCAACAGAGATGGGTACATTGGACCCCTCTGCCCCAGCCATTGCTCTTAAGTGTGGGTGGATGTGTTGCAATCTACCTACACTTGGGTTTTCCTACTAAACCTATCTAGTAGTTGTAGTCAGGGTGTGCTACTCCCTTTGCTCTACAACAACTAAGTTCAGTAGAACTTAAGTATATCTATTCTTGTTTTATATGTACCTAAAGGTACCTGTATGATCTTTCAATTGGTAACAAAGAGATTACAGAGGTAAAACACTGCAAGCTCAAATCCCACCGCTGCCACCAATGTGAGAAGTTGGCCTGGTATGTGATGTTCACTAGTTAAAGTGACCCCCTTGTACCATGCCAAGCAACCCTTATGGTGTGGTTGTAAGTCAACCTTTTCAGACTAGCTGCCCTAGTGGTAGCGTAGGCTAAGCAGTCTTTGAGGCTAAACTCGTGAAACGTGTTAAGCAGGCTGTTTTACCAAATGTAACCCCCCTTTATACCAATGAAAGGACACCACACAGATATATATTGAAAATATATATGTATTTATTTCTCAAAGTATCCCCTAGACTCTTTATGAGCACAGGAGCACAAATCGTTAAACAAGAATACGTTAGAATACACAGAAGTTGCACTTTATATGGATAGGCCCTGGTGGCCACTCGAACCATATACTAAAATAGTGGTATAAGTACCACGAACAGGAAAGGGAAAAGGCCTAGGGCCTCTAGAATCGCTGGGCCTACAAGGAGCTAACTTTAGTTAGTGACCAGGAGGTCCACGGGTTGCGTGTGCAGAGCAAATAGTCACACGCGTGCTCCCATAGGTTTTCAATGGGTGCGTAAAAGTTACAAAGTTACTGCAAAAGGGATCTTCCGGATGGACTATGAACTCAAAATTGGAAACACAGACACTAGAGATGTTACTCTACACTTGGGCACCGGAGTGCCAGCTTTACCTCACCCACAGGAAGCGGGTGCATAGGTCTCGAAGTGCGTCGGGTTTCTTCTATCTGTTCAATGGAGCCTGAAGACAAAGATGCTGCAGGCGGTCGGTCCAGAAGAGATGAGGTGGATCCAAGGGTGGATCGGAGTTGTAGAAGACCTGAAAGCAGAGGGGACAGTGTTCACAGTCACTAGCCAGTGACCAGCGTGGCACCAGGTGGGTACCAGGCGATGTCGGGTGCACACAGGAGAAAAGGTGCAGCTTGTCTCTGCAGCCACGTGGTCCCTGAAGGTCGACGACGTCCAGGAGTCGGTTCACGAGCTGTCCCACGCAGGCTCTCGCTGTCGGCGGTGTCGGCGACTTGATCGAAGCAAACAAGCTTTGGCAAAAGCAATTGTTGTGGAAAACGAAATAAGCTAATGGTTCTGACCAGCAAGGTCAGAGGGGCTGCTCCTTTGGAGGGGAGCAAGGGCCTGTCTGGAGCAACCAGACCAGTGGTGTAGTTCTTGAAGTTCGTCGCCAAGATGGCCACCAGCCAACGGGCCAGCAACCGGTTAGGCGCGTCGAGTGGCAAAATGCAGAGGGGCCCCACGCAGATCGTGGAGATGCTGGAGGGCTCACCTTTGGTGCAGATGCTGCTCGGGTGTTGGGCTTCTCAGATCCCAAAGCACAACTTGGAGGGAGCCTCGGTTGTTGCGCTTGCAGCTTTGTTGTGGTCTTTTAAATGGCTGGCTCCACGGGTCTCGGTGCCTCCACGGGTTCCTTCTTTTCAGGGACTGTGGATCGGGCGGTGAGAGGTCTGGAGGTCCAGGTCTTGTCAGTCTCTGGGCTCGGGCTCCGGCGGGAGGCGGTGGCAAAGCAGACGTTGATTCGCTGTATGGTGCTTGCGTTAGCAAGGTGGTCACTCCCTGACCACAGGGGAGATTGGCTTCAGTCCTCTGTGCGGCAGAGCGTCGAAGTTCCCGTCTTCTTCTTGTAGTTAAGTTGATTCCAGGATGTCTAAAGTCTTAGGACACAGCTCCTACCTTTATTCGGATTCTAGGGGCCGGACTACCTGCTAGGTCCCTCCCTAAGGGTGGGACCAGGAAGGGGGGTGGTTACACCCCCAATCCTTTGTCCAGCTCACCCCAGGTCCAGGGCTGGTGTGCCCCAGGACCGGTTTGAACTGGCATATGCACTGAGGCTCATTGTGAGCCTTAGGCATGTCTGGTTCCTTTCAAGCCCTACCTGACCAATACACAAAATCCTGTCTGGGGTGGTGCACGCACCTCCCCTGGCAGGAAACCCTTTGTTCTCACCTCCCAAGCTGGAAGGACTCCCAGCAGCAGGAGGGCAGACTTGTGTCTGTGGTGGCAGCATCCATTTTGTGGAGCTGAGGCTATGTCTGATTTTACCCGGGTTTCAGGTACTGTACATGTCGTGTCCCTCTAGAAGGGTGGAATGCTAACCCCGTCGCCAGAATTGGCGAGGGGTTAGTATTCCAATTCGTATGACACCTTACTCGACATGTTTTGATAAAGCCAAACCAAAGATAGCATTTAACCGCGAGGTTCATAATGCACTTAAGAGTATATGGTATGGCGATATCTGGAAACAGTAAAAGGAAGTGGTTCCGATCACTGCAGACAGGCTCAGCTCATGCCAGAGCACCATCTCACATGAAACCAAGCACTCTGCCTTCAGGATTGTTAAGGCCTGCCAGAGGAGTGACTTATAGGTTACTATGTGTCCCATTTAAGGTTAGGTATAGGTATACTACACCTAAGTAAGAGGTGATTACACCAACTTACCCCAGCTGAGTAATCAGCCAGTTGTGTCAAATTGTTAGGCCAAGCCTGGGGTGGCATAATACATGCTTCAGCCCCTGGCAGGCCTTAGATACACCAATGCCCTGGGTACCTAGTGTACACTGGTACAAGGGGCTCACAGGGTGATCCAGTTCCAATTGGTTATGCACCTAGAGTGAATAGTGTTAATTTAGTAGAGAGAAAAGCAGGCTGGGGGTCTGATTAGCAGGCCCACAGCCTCAATATGTCAAAAACCAGTGAAGCAAAAAGCAAAAATTTGGGGTGACCATAGGATAGCAGACCCCACTCTCCTACAGGATTTGAGAAGTCAAAATGTGCCCTACTTTTTCTTTCTGCAGAACTAATCATAATTTCTATAACAAAATGAACCCCCTCATTTTGTTCCTTTGTAAATTAAATGTTTTAAGTGTTACCACTTTATTCCAATCAAGATGGCTTCAGGTGTACCATACTTTTGTCATAAGTAAGACTGTTAGCGCTCTAGTTATTCGTTAGAACACTCTGGGACATTCTGTCATTGGGCTATACTTGGGCTACATCTGGGTGATATTTGGGCTACATTTGGGCTCTTTTGTCTCTGGTGGCCATTTTGGGAGACTTATTTGTTATGATGTTTCCTAATTTCCTCATTTACTACAGTCTCCTCAGTAGGAAATACTTTCAGTTTTTTACTTTGATTCCATCAAGAAGGCATTCAGAATCAGATGTGTCACACATTTGCCATAAATTCAGAATGTTAGCACCCTAGTTGCCTATTAGATCACTGTAGTAAAGCTACTGCTCACCAGGGAAGTCTGCTGCTGGTATTGAAAGTTCATGTTTCAATCTGCATGTCAGAATTTGTTAATGAAATAGAAGAGGATTTGAGAAGTCACTCAAAATGTGCCCTAATTTTTCTTTCTGCAGCACTAATCATACTTTCTATGGCAAAATGAACCTCTCATTTTGTTCCTTTTTAAATTAAATGTTTTAAGAGTTACCACTTTATTCCAACCAAGATGGCTTCAGGTGTGCCATACGTTTGTCATAAGTAGGACTGTTTGCGCTCTAGTTGTTCTTTAGAACACTCTGGGAAGCTGCAGTAGAACACAAAGGAATCAACTGACAGTCTCTGCCCTTGTTGTACATGTTTTACTGAGAATGTCAGACTTCATTCTCACATGACTCAGAAAGATAATGTGAATTTACAGAAAATATGTTCTCAGTTTAGCTTATAGATCACCTTCCAAACCTCTGTGGGAAAAGCATGAGAAAATAGTTTTCTCTCAAACATGATTCATGATATCACAGCAGAAGGCTTTTTCACATGGTAAAATCACCTTAGAACACACCACAATTCCTAAAATGACTATGGTACCATCAACAAATGATTTATAATGTAACTAAAGTCTTAAAATCTTCTATTAACTGCAATGCTTTTTAATGAGGTGCTATCATGTATATTGGTCCCAAGATGGTTGCCAGCACTTCTTGGATGAAGTGCTGATAGCCAATCAGATCTCACGATGAGATGTGTGGTTAGCCTCCGCCCAGATATATATGTGATTATACTTTTGATTTTCTCAGGAACTACTGAACGGATTTACACCATTTAAGCAAAAGGCACGAGTCTGGACTGAGGACTACCTCTTTACCAAATTTGGTGTAATTCCGTTCAGCACTTCGGGCTGTAGCTGCGTCAACAGGTCCTATTTGAAAATGCATGGGGGAAACGCGTTTTGGGACCCCCCTTTTTTCTCGGCCCCCGCTTGAAGAATCACCGTGAAATTTTCAGGATAGGAGCGGACCGGAGCTGGCAAAAAAGTTTGGAAACTTTCGCGAAGATTCATCAATCGACGCCAACGTTATTCCAAATAGAATGTTGCGGATTTCCTATGGAAAATAGGTCCTAACTATAACTACCTACTGGCGACTGCCAGTAGGTAATATACATATATATTTAAATGTGTCCGCATTTCTGATTAGGCTTGTCTCCTTACTGCAGTGCTGAATCGGTTGGATGCAATTTTCAAGCAATTGTTCAGAGCACCCCTAATGTATGTGTGTGTTTTAGCATATGTCTACAAACATATTCAGCTTGTCCCTGTGTGGCAATTTCAATAGGTTGCTGAGCTTCATGCAAGCTGTCTTCTGGACTGCTGAATTCGTCTCTGCTTTTTATGCCAAACATTCTGGGACATTGAGACATTGAGATCCAGATATTACTGGCATCTCTTTGGCGTTAAAGAAAAGGATAGTGATGATTCTTGCTGTGTGCCGTATATGAGATATTGATTTTCTGAAATTCTATGAAGAAAGTTATTTTAAAAAAAATGTGATTCAAGGTATTAATCATGGCTTTTCGTAACTGGGTAGGCGTAAGGAAAAAACTTGGGGAAGGGAGGTTTTGCAGGTATTCTCCTATGATTGGGAATGATCAGCTGCCAATGGCATTACAAGATGCGTGCCTGGTAAGGTGGGGAAAAGGCATTTTTTACAGGCTAGGGGACCTTCCAGCTGGGGACCACATAGTCTCTTTTGAAGTAGGGAAAGGTTTGGTATTGGCCCCTGGGATTTTTTTAAATGTTTGCAGCTGAGAGATTTTCCGTTTAAAAAAGCTAGTTGTGCGACAGCGTTGGGCAGGTATCCCTAATGAAATTGCTAACCAGTAGCTTGGGTTCTTCAATTGCACAAATATATAAATGTCTGCTGGAAGGAGTACTAGATGATTTAGATAAGCATAGGTAGAGATGGCAGGATAAGTTAGGGGTTATGGAATCCTGTTTTTTGAGATCACTAGCACTAGGGGACACTGTATTGTGCTCCACCAATTTGCGGTCCCAACACTTTAAGACTTTTATTTGATCTTTACATAATGCCTGTGAAAATTGTTAGACGGGGGGGAATGGAGGGGACTTACTGTTTTAGATGTGCGCCATTTGGTGCGAATATAGTGCATATCTTTGCCACTTGCCCTCACATAGAACTTAGAGGTTTTGAAATATCAGGTTTTTATACAGCAGGTGTTATATGAAGATGTTCCTCTGACACCTCTGCTGATGTTATTAGGTATAAATGATCTACAGGAGAACAATGGGTTAGAACTTATCTTTGTAGCAATGGCAGTTCTTAGGCTTTGTGTCGTCTCAGCCTGGCTTGACCCACAACCTCCAACCTTTCAGCAGTGGAAGGAACGATTTTTGCATATATATATATAATTTCACTGCTGAATGTGGCTATTACTCATGTTATTTTTTCTGTAAATGAAATTATTAACTGTATATGATTCAATTTTTATATGATTCCTTAAAGTTCATGTTCCATTTTTCTTATGTTAGCTGAAATTTGTAGGCCTGAAATGTAATTTCCCTGGAAGCTCTTGCAATAGATTTAATGATTGAATTTCATGTGTATGTTTGGTCTTGTTCTTTCTCACGCTTATGTTGCAAGTGGAAAAAGCATTCTTTTTAGCTAGAATAATGTCTTTGTTTTAGGAGTTAGGCAAGGAGAGAAGGGGATATACTGAATATTGGTACTGATATGGAGAACTGTTGTATTTTCTCAACGGAGAAAGTCTGAGAATCAAGGTCATCTTACCACTGCTCAGGAGCGTTGCTGTCCAGTGGAAAAGTACCTTGGAGAATGTGGCCTGGCTAGATGGCGTGACCTGAAAAGTGTCTTGGGAAGTCACCTGTAATAATTTATGTATGGTAACTAGGGAAAGAGCCCCACTCTTTTCTCTCTTCGGCGAGAGAGCATCTTAGAATGAGCTCATGTGGAGAAACTTCTAAGGAAGCCTCCACTTGGTGACACCTTAACTGACTCTGCCCTGCAATATGCCTAACTAGAGATGTCGATGTCACCTTAGTGGTAGTGTAGGGATAGATTAATGCTTTATTTCCACAAATCTTCGATGCAAGGGAATGTAGACTCTTGTTCCAAGATATTTTGTATCCTGATTCTCGAATTAATCATCTTGTGCATGTTGCACTGCCTTAACTTCATCCGTAGGAATAGCTTTGTATTAGTTCCAATGTATTTCTACACCCTCATCTTGAGGTGTCTGTACGTTCAGTTGTTTTTGGCCCTGTAATACATTTTAAACTTTTATGCGGTAGTTTGTGATTCATAATGGCCCGGTTGAACTGAATATGGATTGTTTGGCATTATTAGTGATTTCTCTTCCTCCTACGCTTCCATGCTGGGAAAAAGCACCATCAACTTGAGTTTCTAGAGCCAAGCTAAAACATGCCCATCCTGCTCCTTCAGTTTCTATGCACAAGCATGGTACACATTACATTATAAATGCAGGATGGATAGCTATGGCTAATTATCAAAATGTTTCATTTAAAATTTGAATTTGCTCCATGGTGACCATTCTTAGTTGTATAATTGTATAATAGTATACATGCATGATGGTTCCTTCTAACATAAGCATCTTTCTTAATCTATCACTCTGTTCACACAGTTCCAGGATTTCCATCCAATGCTTGATTTTGGTTTTGTACAGCTAATAGAGATTTGTGAAGCATCTAGTTTCACTATGGTTGATGCTGGTTAATATGAAAGTAAAATTAGTTTGATCATGCTGAAACTCTTTGTTGGATTTTATACGTATGTCCTTTGACCTATGCAGGTTTCTGTTGATCTTGGCCGTCAGGTGATCATTCATGGCCTACTTAGAGTGTTTTCTACACATCAATAGCCAAATATGTAGCTGTGATGTGATGTTGTGCGACTCATTGTGGGGAATGTTTAAATTACCTTTACTTGACTGGTTCTAAGATGCATGATGCTGGGTTGTGGAGAAAATGTTGTTGGTTTGGTATTGCTTAATCAACTACATATTTTTGTTGACTTGTGCTACTCTAGTTATTATGGTCACTCTGGAGGTTATAACAAAAAAGCCACGAAAATACATTCTTTTTGGTTAAGAGTATATAAAATAGGGAGGACATGTCCTTTCTATCATCATGACCGAGGATATATCTACCCGCTCGGGACCTTCCTGGTCCCAGGAATTTGTGTACCAGATTCTTTCTCAGTGCACAGCTGTGGGGTATTTTCTTGTTGGTGGACTGAATTAGTCACCTTACTTTCTCATAAGAAACTTTTTCTATTCATCGTTCACACATCACCTAATTCACTTACAATGATGGATCAAGTAGGCCTAGCCTATGCAGATGAGATGGCTTCCCTCATCTTGGCAGCACCCTCTCTACTCCTAGACACTAACATCACCCAAAGCCTTAGTCAGGCCCAGAACTGGGACTAGATGAAAGAACTTAAGAGGGAACAGATGAAAACTTTACTACATGGTGTAATCATGACAGAGTACCTGCGTGGAAATGAAGCTCCCATAGGACTCATTGTAACCAACGAACCATGTATCTTTCTATAGGATCCTCTGTTTAGGAAGGAATGGTCACTAATCGTGTGGCGGTGTACAAGTGATTGGTTAATACTTACCATCAATAGTGCGAAACGCATATCAGAAGCTATGCTGATCAAAATGAAGGTCAGCGAAGACAACCTAAATGCCCAGATTAGGATCTCGGTATTCAAGAAAAAACTGGAGGAAGTAAATAAAGAGATCTCGGAACATAAGGACTTCTTACTCCAGAGTAAAATCACAAAGCTTCAAAAAAATGTGAAGAAATTTTCCCACAAATATGTGTACCCCTACACCAAAGATGGGTATAAAAAGAAAGATGAGTCCGACACGGACACATCGGAAAAGAGTGACAATGGATCAACATACTCAGACACGAATGAGTGGTCCAGTGACAATGCAGCCTCCAGTGGAAACAAAAGAGGCAGCAGACGATTCCAAAGGGGCAACTTCACAAACCCCCATTCCAATACCATCAGATGATGTATTGGCAAGGGGTTTACAACCCCCCACCATATCAAGGACCACTGATGCCACAGAACATACCACCAAATATGCCATACTACCAGCCAAACCACCCAAATCAGCATTTTTTAGGCTGTGGTGGTCGACGAGGGAGAAGAGATCGGAGGGCACAAAGAGTACAATGGCAAGACAACATGCCAGATGGAAACAACATTAGGAGCAGGACAAGAGACCAGGGAAAGGCGGGACCGAGCAATCAGTAGACCTGATGGTCAACCTATCAAAAGAGCAACTATCAAAGAGTGAACTTGACGTACCCAACAAGGGACTAGTATTTGTCCCTACTACAGCTATGGACAACCTTTTTCATGAATCAACCAGAACAACCTAAGGAAGAAGGCTACACAAACCTGAAGAAGAAGTCCACATTTCACCCACCCCTGTCCACAATACCCCCTACAATTGTGGCATTTGAGGAAGCGGTCATAAAGGACATTGAGAACTTCCAACCTAAGTTCAATGGGTTCAACAACCTATCAAAACAGGAATCATCCGCCCTGAAAACACTTGGCATGAGAGAGAATATAGTTATAAAACCTGCCCACAAGGGGGCGCCATTGTGGTCCAGGACAAAGACGACTACAGAGCGGCATGCATGATACTGCAACAGGAGGAAAGAAACTACACTATCCTTCATAGTGATCCAACAAGCAAGATACAACAAAACATTGTCCCACTCCTGGACACAGCACTTGAGAGAGGATGGATCAATCATAAATAAAAGGAGTTCCTAACAGCCAAAGAACCCAGAGTGTCGCGATTTCACATCATACCTAAGATACACAAGGGAGGTACTCCACCAACGGGAAGATGGATAGTCTCCAGGATCGGTTCCGTACTGGAACCTTTGTCCCAGTTCGTAGATTGGGACCTGAGACCCCTGGTCACAAAAGCAAAATCCTATGTTAAAGATACCACTCATCTCCTGACCATACTTAAAGACATAACCTTTGATCCTGACTATGAAACACTGATGTGCCAGGACGTGGAATCACTCTATATGAGTATCCGCCAATATGAAAGCCTCAGTGTTATCCATGAGCTTCTACTTTCTGAAGAGTGGAAATGGACTGCATCAGTGGACTGGATCATGCAACTAGTCAAATTAGCCTTCACAGAAAACTTTTTCAGCTTTGAAGATAAGTTCTATCTCCAATGCCATGGGACTTCTATGGGCAGCACATTTGCCCCGAGTGTGGCATGCCTGTACATGGGATGGTTCGAAGGACCACAGTATATGGAATAACAACCCCTTCACTGACCAGATATGGTTATTGATAAGGTACATAGACAACATCCTGGTCATATGGAAAAACCCAAATATCTCTCCTGAATCCTTTAATGAATGGATAAATGAGAGGAACTCTTACTTGAAATTTACGATGACTTACAACAAGAGTAGAGTCTAATTTTTAGATGTGAACATTGTGGCAGAAGAAGGTAAACTCTACACATCACTATTTACAAAACCTACTGATCGAAACAGCTTATTACATTTTGAGAGTGCCCATCAAAGAGCACTCCGGGAGAACCTCCCAGTGGGACAGTTTGTGCGCATTAGTCGCAACTGCTCCAGGCTATATGATTACAAATGGGAAGCAGACAGTCTGGCGAACAAACAACAATCCCAACGATACCCTGTCCATATTGTCAACAAGGCCAAAAAGAGAGTACGCAACATCCCAAGGGATTGCCTTTCCAGAGAAAACTGACCGACCAGAGAATACAAACCTCATATATGTCACAACCTATAATACCGGCTCTAACTTTGTCAAACATACAATTAATAAACACTGACTCATTATCACTTCAAACAAACCGGATTTTGAAAAACCCATGTTTTCATTTCGGAAAAACTGGAGAATCCGGGACAGACTGGTTCACAGTGACACAAGCAAAAAAACAGCTATGGGACAGAGCACACTGTGGAATCTACCCCCTGTCCAGGGACATTTTCCCTTTGGGAATTGCTCTTTATGTCCATTCACAACCCATACAAGCATGTTAGATCTTGGAATGAGAACCCCTTGGGAGCAGAGACCCTATACAAATTGTAACAGTACCATTGTGGTATATGTTATTACATGTCCCTGCAGTCTCAAATATATCGGGATGACTACCAGTAAGATCAGGATCCACATAAATGAACATAGAAGCACCATAAGATGCAGACGTGTAACGACCAAACTGACATCGCACTACCTTGAGAAAAATCACACAGACACAGATTAACAATGGAACATTATTGAGAAAGTCATGCTTCCGAGTGGCAGCCAAAAAACACTGTTACTGAAAGAACAAAGGTGGGTACACCGTCTTAACACTCATCTACTGGGCCTTAATGATGAGATGCCATGGAATCAACTCAATGCTCTAAACAAATTACATATCATGAGTTGGACATGCACCATTAGGGGTCCCCTACGTAAACAGGTCCATTACACTCTCTCTCGGTATGAAAATGACATTGCGGCAATGTAAGAATACACGAGGCATGTAAACATGTTTGGAAAGGGCATAACCGTGACACAATATCATCCTACGCACTTTAAATATATAGAACATTCATAGCATATCACAATATCGTCCTAGATACATCAACACATGGAACGTTCAAAAACGTGCGCCGGCTCGTCACCTGTCATCTATGGGGAGGGGTGCACTCGTCATGACGGAACTTGTTTGTCATGGTGCTGTCACCACAACGCTGGACAAGCCCCTAGTAACAGCCAATCAGTAACGAGAACCCTGCTTAATTAACATGTCAAACCGGGCCACGAGAATTCCGTTACACTCTCCCTCTTTATGAAAATGACATCGCGATAATGTAAGAATACAGGAGCCGTGTAAACATGTTTGGAAAGGGTATAACCATGACACAATATCATCTTAGGAGTTTTACAAAAAATATATGGAACATTTACAGCGTGCCACAATATCGTCCTAGACGAATTAATATGTGGCACGCTCAAAAACGTGCGCCTGTCTGTCACCTGTCATCTACGGGGAGGGGCGCACTCGTCATGATGGAACTTGTTCATCATGGCGCTGTCACCACGACACTGGACGAGCCCCTAGTAACAGCCAACCAGTAACAAGAACCCTGCCTAATGGGCATGTCAAACCGGGCCACGAGAATTCCCGGAAGCGCGAAAAATACAGCATTTAACAACTGCACCGGCACACAGCAGTTGCACAAGCTGGGGAGGTGGAGAACGAGTAGGTTCCAGCACAGCAGGACCTTTGGCGAAATAAGTGCTGCTTACAGTCCATCACAAACGAGTGGCTGCTCGAGAGGCTGGAAGGAGGTTAAGGTGCTCAAAAGCAATCTCCTTTTTGCCTGTAATCACCTCCGTAATCTTACCTTACCTAATGACAATACTATCACAACTTTGTCACCCACAGTTTGTGACTACAAGACCTCCCTCCTACTCTCTCTTGGGAATCATTAGCCCTGAGATGTAGGGGTGAGTGCCAAAAAAACGTAATAACCTGTCTGTGATGTGAACGAATATGAGAAGATAAATGAATGGCAAGAATGAAAGTTTATTGTGAATGAAATAATGCATGCATGCACAACCCAGAGCACTTTTGAAAGCCACAGGAATGCACATGGTATGGTAAATGTGAAATATGTATGATTACACCATAGCAGAATGATTTTGATAAAACTTTAGGGTGTGGGTGATACCCCGACACCATCACAACAATGGCTCCGGGGGGACCGGTTGAAAATGGTGATTCAATGTCAATAACTTTGTACGTAATAACAAATGTATATTATGTCTCCCTGTTTTTGGCATTGGTAATTCCTCATCCAGACCGGTGGCAAGTACTAGGCTTGTTCCAATTTTAACACTTAGAAGTGCACTTGGCAAATAGCTATATGCACTCACGTCTCTGTGGGAAGTAACCTCATTCCGTCCCACCCTGACAAAAGCCCAGGACTTATTTAAGCTACTTAAGAAGGGCTGAAACATGTTGGTGCTGATTCTAGGGTCATAGTACCATCACATCCTGATACCCGTTTGTATATATTTTAACCTTCCCTCCCACTCCACTATTAAAGAGTTCTTTAGGAGTGGGTGAGGAATTTTATCTTTAATGGTACGCCCTCATACACAATATCTTTAAGTGCTCCCTGAAATATGGTTGATCCCACCCTGACCTTTAGGAGTTGGGGTGAGCCCGATGATGAAGCGTGTCACTACTAGAGTGAGTGAGGAATATTAAAAGAAAAGGGTCTTTTTCCCTTCCCACCGGTAACAATGGGCTGGCCATATATTTAATCATCTCAATAAATTTGTATTTGAGAGTATTACCATCACACACTTAAGAACCACCTCCCCCCCCCCCCCCCCCCCCACCTGTGTTGTCTTTTTGTTTTCCTCCGCCTCTGGAGTTTATAACAAAAAACACATTCTTTTTGTTTAAGAGTATATAAAATAGGGTGGACATGTCCTTTCTATCCTCGTGACTGAGGACCTCCCTATCCTCCCGGGGCCTCTCTGGTGCCAGGAAATTGTGCACCAGCTTATCTAAAATGTTCTGTTTGACGGAGATCAATAATGAGTGTGATTGGTAAAGGTGTTGGGTAGTGAGTATTGCTAGATGGATGTAGCAAATGTTGCTGGGTATCACGAGAACCAACTAGATGGCACATATTCGATATGTGATAGGGGCTCTTTCCAATGTGCCCTTCTCGATTTTAGTATGTAAATTCATGCTGAATGTATACAAGTTGGTCTTTCTTATATGTTGGCAGTCTGTGTGGTCATTGATATTTCTGACACATAATTCTTTACTGATTGGTGACAGGTGTTTGTGTTTCTGTCATGATGATATTCATCTACATTGTTCAAACATAGCCAGAGGGGTAGTGCAGACCCCAGCGCTCGGTTAGAGCTTAGTCACAGGCACTTGGCTTTCTTGTTTGCTTATAGACATCTACCTAGTAGTAACCAGACATGCCGGAAGCCTTTGCGAGGCCCCGGTGAACAGTTTCAGGGCGGCACCAAAGCACAAGAACCTGTTTCTGAATTTTAAAGGCATGTTCTGCAGTGAAAATTACAAAGTAGATACAGCATCTGGAACATCTAGTGCCATTTTCTTTGAAATCTTTGAATAAATATTTTAGCAAGAGTGCGAGGAACTGGAAAAGTGTGGGGCATGGGGAATCATTTCTGATTTACCCCTACCTTCTGATGGCCCTGGTGCAAACGTGATCACTGTGGGTGTTTATTACCAAGAGTGTGCTCACCGAAGGGTCATACATCCATATGGTAACTGAAACTATGCAACCTTTTTAAAGCCAAATGAGTGAAATTAAACCAAAGGAGCAAAAGTATAATTGAAGGAGCAATTACATTTGCTGGCATGAAAAGGAGAAATGAGACTCTTCAAGTGTTCACATTTCTCCCCGACCAACTCGTTTCCTGGGGATCTGGCAAATGATACTGTGTCACCTGCATTTGCATTTGTTAATTTCAAAACATGTAATCTCCCCAGTCCTTCCTGCATTTTGTTTATGAAAAACAAAGATACGTTTGTTGACACTGTATGTTCCCCTTAGCCTCCCTATGGGCCCTGCATTGCCTCCAGACAATTTGGTACCTAGGCCTGCCATTATTCTTGGACTCAGACCCATCCTGCCTGATAGACCAGGTCATGAGCAAGAACTACAGTGATTACTTTTCTGCAGGTGTTCACCCATTGGCCAGCTGACCCACCCCAGTAATGCAACCTGCTTCCATTCTCTTGGAGTCACCTGCAAAGCCCCCGCTTACCCATCCTTCTTGGACAGGTGCTTTTGTGAGTGAGGTGGTGCAATACTGGGATGACTCTGCACATTTGCATTTTCTCCCTGGCGAATCTCCTGCTTGATTAACCCAGACATCTGGCAAGTAAGGAACACATTTTTCTCAAAACTACTTGAATTCTCATCCTAGTAAATTAAAAGAAGTCATCTGTGAAATGTTGCATATATTTTTTATGGTATTTGATACACTAGGTGCCACTCTTTGACAGTGTCCCTTGTCCCACCTCTATTCTCCAGCTGGCGTTCTCCCATGTGTCCCCTCCTTATCTCCTGGTGTATATGTTCCCTCTGCTAGGCTCCTACCCACCCTGATTTTAAGCCTTGGCCATCACCAAGAACTGCAGCAAATATTTTTGTGAAGTTCATCCCTGGTAGTGCAGAAGTCTGTCCTTTGCCACATTCCTAGCCATTCTCTCTTACGTGCCACCTGCCCAAACTGCAGAGCATCAGATATGACTAAAGTAGGACTAAAATGATGTCATCTTGGGATTTAGTTGTGAGTCTGATATCCACCTCTATGCCTGCATGATTGAAATCATCCACTGGATGAAGACCAACCATTAAAAGCAGAACTCCAATAAGAACAAAATTGTGATCGTCGGGAAGAGCACTGCAATATAAGAGTCCACCTAGTGGTCAACAGAGCTAGGACCAACGCCCATAGCCCACACCAAAAACCTCAGGATCATCATTGACAGCAAACTCAACATGAACGCCCAAGTCAATGTTGTACTCACCTCATGCTATCCTGAAGATGCTGAGGAAGAGTTTGAAATGGCTTCCGAGCAACACCCAGAAAGCCATCATGCATTCCCTGGTCAGAAGAAAGCTGAACTACAGGAACACCTCCTATCCAAAGATCAACAAGAAACTCACCAAAAGGCTTCAGACTACTCAGAACTCAGCTGCCATAATCACTATCAACGTCTCATGCAACAGTCACATCACACCACACCTGAAGGAGCTCAACTGGCTACACATACACAAACAAGCACAATTCAAACCCACACTTTTAAGGCACTATGTAACACTGTCCAAGCATTCCCCAGCAGAAGCATCTGCTTCCACAAAACTTCCAGACACCTCTGCTCATCAGAATTCCTACTGGCTCATGCCTATGAATTACCATATACTGTGGTTGAGCCTTATCTCACTTATTCACTCCTGGAACAACATGTCACTGCACATTAGAGCCTTCCCCTCACTTTTTAGAAATCCTGAAAAAAGCTGAAGATCTGGCATTCTGACTAGTCCAACTAGGCCCTAGGTTTGGCCATGCTCACACCTGCTCAGTGCCAGGATACCCTCCCAGGTGATAGTGCACTCTACAAATCTGCAATACATAACAACCTCCTAAAACATTGCAGCACCACCTGCATTTTTTTGTTCTATGTCTAAAAATGTGATTTGTGCAGCTCCACATTCATTTTGTTTTTGCTCATCAAAAAAAGGTAACACTGGTGCCACTCTTTCTATCCCCTGGTCTCCCTTTCTCTCTTGCAGTTGCCTTTCTCCTGTGCATCCCCTGCCTATAACTTAAAACCTGAGTCCACCTCCACATGGCACAGTCCCCAACATGTTCGATAGACTTAGCTAACAAGACAGATTAAAGCAAGTCCTTCTTTGTTTTTCTTCCCCCTAAAGGTCAGCAGATATGCCCCCAATTGTATTATCCATCACCATTCCATTTCCAGACTTTCATTCTTCCTGCATTAATATCCCTACCTCCAAGGGCATCGAATTCAGGGGAGATATGATTTCATTGCTTAATTTATGAGCACAGGAGTATTGAAAGGCTCGTGTCCCTAAAAGATCATGCTACAACAGTTGATAGAGAACAAATGACCATTATGGAAAGAGAAAATAAAAGTCTTTAGAGCCATATGCAACATAGAACATTTATACAGAGCCCTTAGTGCAATAGGTCGATTATTTCAAAGCCTATACACTAAACAGAGCTCTCTACTTTATATTGTTTTCTGAAGCATTGCTGAATGAAGGTAGTGAACTTGCATATATGGATTTCCACAACTTGGGATTTTTCAGTGCCACAGAATATTCTGTGTGTCATACAAATGCACATAAATTGCAAACTCTGATTAACTGCAACCAACGCAAACCTCTCTGAGCCTCCAAAACATGGCCCTGCAGATCGTTAAGCACTCTAGCAGTAAAACTCTGGACCCATCAATGAGTAGGCAAGGTTAGATCTACGTACAGGCTGTTACAATGGTTAATACTAGAAAATACTCAGGTGACACTACAGAAGGAGAAATTGAAAATCTGTTAATAGGGGATGACAGATAACAAAAAGGAATTAATTACTACAGATTTGACCTGCAGTTTCCCAGACAACTACAGACCTCAGATATGCCACTGTGAAATGGAGTCAGAGGGATTTAAATGCAAGGCGGCCACAAACTAGGATCCTAACTTGAAGTCAGATAACTAAAAAGCAAAAGCTCAGTCTTGCATCTTGCTCGCTTTGAGTTTCAGGTTGTTGTTTCCCATCCACTGAAGGAGATTAGGCAAAGTGTCTTTCAGGCACAAGAAGGGACCTTGTAGTCCAGATGAATTATTAGTTTGGCATCATCAGGGTAAGACAAAGATCAGCACTCAGACGATCTTATCTCTGCAGAGGCTGATCGCAGGTTCGATAGGCATCTTCCCAATGCACGCCTAGGAGCTGAATCCATGCCTGCTCCACTATTCAGCTATTGACCGATCTCAATGGCTAATTAATAGGAAACCTTTCTAATAGACCTGACTTTCCTCAAGTGTCTGAATACCTATTCTAAGAGCAACAAGCCATGTATTTCCCTAGTAAATACATCAAGTACAGCCTGATATCCAGATGAAACTACTAGAATACCAAAGTTACCATTTTTTTTCATTCTGGACCACTTTTGATATAGTTTGCCATCTAAATCTACAACTGCTGCCACAAGATTGTGGCATTCAGGGAACATTTCTAGACCAGATACCAATCTACCTTTCAGACTGAACAAGCACCCTCTCACACACTCCTCTCTTCTCCAGCTCCTTTCTGTTCTGTACTAGGGGTCGGCACAGCATAAGCTAGCATGAGTTCTTACATGAGAAGTATGCAAAGTAATTCCTCTTTCAAGAAAACGGGTTACCGCCTGAAGTGTTAAAGTGAAGCAACCTGCAATGGATCACTAAGAAATCTCTAACCCCTCACACTCAAAAAACAACTAAAGTAGGGCAGAATCCTGGGAAATACTAGAGAGAGATCTGTACACAGGAGTGCATTGCAATAACAAAGCAATGGCAGATGGGGTTAACCATCACTAATTAGATGGCCACCACTTTAATATCAAGAGTTGAAAGTAAGATTCATGACAAATAAAGTAGTGAAATTGAAAGTAATATCTGTAAATAAGTACTAATTTGAAAGAGAAATTGATTTCAAATTGTACTCCTTCCTTTTAATTAGGCATTTAACATCACACAAAAATAAGAATAAGCGTTATTTCTATGAAAAAAACTGAATTATTCCTGGAGATCTGCAGTAAAATGGTGATATTGCTTTACATCATTTTCTGATGACATTTGAGACAGTAATTCTGCAAAAGACGTAGCTTATGTAAGCATCAGTATTGAAGAATTCCATAACCTTTGGAAAGTCACCATTATAAGCAAGAGGCAGGTGCCTTAGACATTTTCAGGTCTCATATAGTGATGATATGTGCAGGCATGAATCAGTGCTGAAGATTCAATCTGGCACCTTGGTGGTTGATATAATGCTGTTATGTAGCTTGAAATTTAGAATTATAAATATCTATACAAATGTCAAGAACATAATTGAATTCCAGTCCCTGCTCAAGATGATTTGCAAAGAGGCTTTAACAAGATATGCACGGTAAACATGGTTCTTTTTATGCCTGGGTGGAATTTTATCTATGCCAGAATAATTTTGCATTTCTTTTTCACAATTTCTGAAAATTACACAATTAGTCCCACTCACATATTTCTGAGCAATTTGGAGCAAAATTGCATATTGCAAGAGCACAGGAAAAGAGTGCGAGTGAGTGCTGGCTAATGATGTTCATTTTCTGTTTTATTTAGCACTATTTCCTTATTGCAAAATGCATCCTCGGTCCATTTTGGATGAGAAAGTGCATTCGCACTAAGAAAATAGGACCAAATGCTCGGTTACGCCTCCGCGTAATTTCATTTAATATCACACTTTATATCACACAACTTTGCTGTAATTTTGCAAAATTATGCTACATCAAATTAGGTAAATTACCTCCACCCTCATTTCTTTTTTTCACAAAAATCGGCATTTAAGAAATATTGATTGAGTGAATTAATGAAAGAAAATAATCACCAAGAATTCCAAATGCACCACATGACTCTTTAGCTAATGACACAGTGGGTCAGCTGTTACAGGAACTTTGTTCAACTGAGCACCTTATTACAGCTCACATCTTTTTGATCCTCTTCAAGCAAAATATCCCTAACTTCCTTAAACAAATTGTTATACTGGCATAGAATTCTTGTTCATAAAAACTGAAGACTGGATTTCTTTTAAAAATGTTAACATTGTGAAATGCGTTGAAAGTAATCCTGGACCACTACTTATTGAAAGGGGACAATTATAAACTGCAAATGCTGCCCAATCACGACGTGAATTATGTAAGGGACATTTAATTTTAGATGAACTTATAATAGTTTACAGGGACAGTATTGCCAGTTAATTGAAAGAATGCACGAGGAACAATAAACATATGGCCATATGTACAAGGACTGGTGAAAGCTACTGCTAATGCTAGTTAGCGGCAGTTTTCTTACCGATGTGTACCGCTGAAAACTATCACCTTGTTAGCGACGTATGTACAAGATGTCTCTACTAAGGGTGGGCGTAATGTGCGTAAGGGACCTACGCGGAGAGGCACGGAGATGGAACCAATCTCCGCATAGTTCCGTTACGCACATCCCGCCTCCCGCCCGCCTCCCGCCCGCAGTATTAAATACATTAAAAAATAAATGTTTAAATAACCTTACCTTATCAGCGGCATTCCCGGGTTTCCATCCTCCTCCAGCGTGTCGTCTTCTGGGAACTGCACATGCGCGGGAGCCCAAGCATGCGCATTCCTGCCAACTTCCGTTATGCCCCGAGTGTGCTGAGATTTGCCCTGTTTCTCTGCCTATTATCGCGGAAGGGCAAATCTCCGCACATTCCGTGGGCAGAACGGAGTTGTCCGCCCACCCTTAGTCTCTACATGGCGATAGGTTCAGGGATCAGCAGTGAAAACTGCTGCTAACAGTGAGCCGATAGAGTGATGGCAATAGGAATTTCAGCGTTAGCCAGTGAAAACCAATGAAAGGCCCATTAGCGGCTAAAAAAACACAGGTTAGTCAGCCCAATGTGAGTTTTTTTGCCTCTATTGGAAAAAATAGCCTATCAGTCGACCTCCAATAGAAAATAGGCAAAACAAAACCAACAAAATGCCGAATAGAGCAGCCAGGGCCAAGTGCAGCACACATCAACAACCCCCTCAAGCCACCCAACATCCAGGATGACCAGGATTGACAGTTTGCAGAGTGGAGGAGTAGAGGGTTCATTATAGCCCACCCTACCATCATCCACTGGTCTGTAAATGACCTTTTACTCTGGTCAGGGAATCCAGCATTGAAGTACACATTTGGAGTTCTCGTGGTCAGTTTTAAATTGTTTCTCTGCACCTTTTTCACTTGATCCTGCACTGTTTCTTTATTTGTTGTATTGTCTTCCGCTCCCCTATTGCTACACCTCCAGCGTTGGTCTGCGCGGAGGTGTGTTAGCAGCCCAATGATGAAGCATACCACAGATTTCTGTGGGTGAGGGCAGTTTTAAAACTCTGGTGTGTTTTCTTAGCTCTAGATCACAGCAATTTCAATTGCGAAGCCCTACTTCTACTTGTTTGTGTAAGTGATTATAGGAGGTCAAAGTGGGGCATTTTCCTCCTACCCCTTAACTTTTGTGTGTGTTGAGCAGAATGAGAGTCTGGATGCCTCGCAGGACCTGCGTCTGGAGCCTGGATGCCATGCGGGACCTGCGTCTGGAGCCTGGATGCCTCACTGGACTAGCGCCTGGAGCCTGGATGCCTCGCTGGACCTGCATCTGGAGCCTGGAGTGGGATGCGGAGGAGCTGTGGAGTCATTGAGCCGTGGCAGTAGACATTGAGGTGCAGCAATCTCACGTATCTGGTGGTGAAGTCTCGCAGGTCGCATAGAGACACGTTGCTGACCTCTGTGAGTAGACTTCCTTCAGCCCCTTGGAGCTGTGAATGGCAGAGGCTCTCCTGCGCACCAACATAGGGAGGTCTGCATCGCATACTATGATCCACCACTACACCAGGGTGCACAGAGGGGATTACCAACGGTGGGCGGCGCCTCTCTGCATCACACGCCAGATGACATTGTGCTGGCCGGATGCTGTGGAGGGTGAGGCCCCTGAGCTGCGCCGAACTTGTGTGGCAGGTGAGCTGCAACTTCACGCCTAAGGGGGCCCTGTTGCATCAATTGCACCTGGAGGTTCACTAGCAGACTTGTCTGCGACTGCTGTACCCAGGCTTGTGAAATCCCCCCTGGCTGAGGCTCCTGCTGGCTAATTCACAGATTTGGAGAGAGTGCAGCGGATTGCACCACGGTGTCAATGTCCAGGTAAGGAGAAGGTGGGACGCGTTGCGGAGGAGGCCAATGAGTCGAGAGGCCTAGCACCTGTAGATGACACACCCCCAGTGGTGGCTCATCCGCTATGGCGGAAGAGTGTCGCCCACTACTTTCAAGCATTGCAAGAAGAGGAAAAATCATCACATGATGATAACTTCAGGATGTAATCATGCTATGTTTCCTTTGCGGGTGGGAGGGTGGATAGGGTTGCTTTACTCACGGAGCAGAGCAGGGGCGGAGTGGCATGTCCACTCAAGTGTGCAATGACTGTTTGGCCGGCCCACTCAGGCCGCCCAAAGCAGTCATGCGCACTGTCCTGTTCGCAATGCAGGCTGCATTACAGCCTGCATGAAGAACACGCCTACCCCTCCAGTCCCCAGCTGAACGCCTTTTCCAGGCGCCAATGACCAATCCCAACGCTGCATTGCAGCGTTGGGATTGGCTTTTGGGAGGGAGCCTGGCTGCCTACTTCCTGTTACTGGAAACAGACTCAGGAGAGCAGGAGCAATGAAGATAAAGGACCAGGCCTCGAGGTAAGATTTGTCTCATTTAAATATTTACAACACCCTCTCACACACACACTCCAGCGTCCACGTGCTATCCAGTGTACTTTCTGGCGTTTCCCACCACCCAGTTGTCCAGCCCCCCCGCAGCACTTCTCAATGGTGGCTGCTGTGTGACCATGTGCAGCGGGAGTACCACTGGTGTGCCAAATGTATATATGAAGTTACGACGCATACCATTACATCGCATTCCATTACGATGCATACTAATACTAGGCATATTGCAACAGTAGGGAAGGTATTAGATAGCGGAGATGTAAATATTACTATTCCCACTGCAGTAAGTGGAACCCTAAAACTAACCCTTGCACCAAAAAGCAAACCCTGAACCCTAAAATTCAATTTTGAGTCCCCAAAACACACTCTAAAAATCATATTTGACCCAATTGCAAACCCCAATTTTCATTTTTGACCCAAATACTCACCCACATTTTAATGATTGACCCCAAAACATCCCGTAAATTTTACATTTTACCTTATGAGACACCCAAAATTTTATCTCCGACACCCAAAACCCATACCCACCCTAAAACTTGTAACGATGTAAAGGCACCTGCATTGTTGGAGGTGCGATGAAAGGAATTATGATGTAATGCCTATGTTGTAATGGACATCTCTCGTGCCAAAGGCAAGCCCGTCTGCATCCGTCTGCCCCTGGACCGCGATCAGCACCAAGGACCCTTCCTCTCCGACACTCCACCACTATGGCGCCAGAACCCTCCTTGCCATCAACCCTGGTCGCCACATCGCCTGCATATACCAACATCTGCTCCGGACCAGACATCGCCATCGTCATCGCCATTACTGATGGGTACTAAATCACCCACAAGGACCACTCCGACTGTCCAGGAGGAGGCATTGCCATCATCTACAGAAGCACACTCCGACTGACCACGCACACTAATGACCCAACGGTGACCATGGAACACCTCAACTTCTATATACGGACCAGCCCCAACCCCATCCTCTGCTGCACCCTCATCTGCAAGCCCCCTGGGCCATGGACACCCATTCTCCGATACCATTGTAGACCTCCTTGCACACCAGGCTCTCCCACCCACTTACGACATCCTACTTGGTCGAACTCAAGCTCCACCTGAACAACCCCAGTGACCAGAACACCAGCCCCTCCTGGAGAAGCTCTCCAAAATTAGACTCAAGCAGCTAGTCACTGCAGAAAGCCACATTGGCAGGACACACGGTTGAGCATGTCGCCTCCGCCAGCGGCAACTTCAACAACAGCCACACCATCGGAGTCTCCTGGACCGACCATCAGTGTATACATCACGTCTTCACCATGCCCACCATACACCATCCTCATAATCACTCTCCCTCGCAGCTGGATCAAGGCCACCGAAGTACGTCTTGCCAACTTCCTCAACATCACCACTATGCCAACACTTACAGACGATGACACCACAGCATGCAACCGCCACCGATGGATCTCCAACTGCGCCAACACCCTGGCACCCCTCAGGAATGGACCAGGCAAAACTAGCACCACGTTGCACCGTATTTGCAAAGTGACACATGTAGGCATATGCGTGACCTTGTGAAGCCCTGTGCCAAATCGTACCTGCATCAGGTATGATATACCCAGGGTGTGCATTCCCACGTGACGGATGTATGATTAAACAACTACTGCCTAAACCACTAATTCCTTAACCGCGATGGCTAAACAATGAGCAATCCCAAACCACTACTTTTTTTAGAACGAGTTCCTAAACCACGAGAAAATCTTTTAATTGTTCATTACACATTTACACCACTTTTTTTTTAATCCGCATGTTTGACATTTTTTTATAAAAGAATTCTAATAATACATGAATTTAAACAATGTTTTTGTGGGGGGAGACCCCCCACACCCCCATCTTCCCTTATTGGCTGAGGCCAGAGCATTCCCAGTAAAGCTGTGCCCCTGACGTTGCTTCAAAGCTGGAAGGACGAAAGCTGACTGCATCCCCGCGCTCCTCAGAGCCCACCTGCCTGGTGGCTGCAGTGCTGAGTTGATCATGCCAGGGGTCGTTGAGCGTGTCAGGTCATGGGGGCGGAGGGGAGTGACATACCACGCAGTGTTTCTCTGCAGCAATGAGGCTTCGGAACTGGGAAGTGAAGAGCAACTTAAGTAGCTTCATCTCTTCTTGCTCATGACTGAAATGCACACCTGCCCTGTCGTGCACCTGCATTTACCATGTTGTCATTACTTAGAAACAGGAGTCACAACTGAAGCTTTTCTTTTAGCACTCATAGGAGGGAGCATAACTAAATGGTGTGGGTCCTCACAACCTCAAACGTTTCTGGCAGACACATATTTTTAAATTGCTTAATCACAAATGTAGAAGCCTTTCATGTCTTTCCTTGACAGTCTTAGATCGTTGGTGGTGTAGAAAAGTCGTGGTTTAGGAAAGTCGTTGTTCGGGCTTCGTTGTTCAGGTAAGTCGTAATTAAAACTTCGTTGTTAAGGATGTTTCCCCCATGTGACAATGCCTCATAGGAGTGGCACAGTGAAATCCCTCAGATTTCTCTGTGAAAATTGTAGGACGGCACTGCGTCAGTACTTTACGTCTGCCTGATGGCGGGCATAAGGGTGATGCAGTGACACAGGTATAGGCTGGCCCCATGCATTGCTGGAGTTGCGTCATCCTTGTGACACGATTGCAGCAATGCATGACTTTAGCACAGACAGATACGTCAGGATTCCAGACGTATCTGTCATTACTTGTGTCATGGAGCACTGTCCAGTGAATACTGCGCATCCGTGGTGTTCCGAAAAGGGTGTAGTGAAAAGTTTTTCAATGCTGTCTTGTCGCAGCGCTGCAACACTTTTCATGACCGAGGCCCAGGAATGCGCAACATTCTTATTGATGGTGCACATTCCTGTCCTGTAGTTTTGTCGCAGAGCAGAGCTGCAACATTGCTTGCAGCGCTGTCCAGCACCAAAACCTGCTGGAAAGAGGCCCCAAGTGTTATCTCTAACTTTAAGACCAGCTATTTTCTGGTCTTAAAAAAACTGTCTCTAACTGCAGTTAGAGGCAGTTTTTTTGGTCCTCCAAAGTTCAGGAATTCTCTTGTAAATATCGCGTAGTGGGGTTATCAGCCGTTTTTGCACGGGAACGCCTCCCTTGCATGTCATTATCGCTAACAGAAGTGGCAAATTTTAGAATGGACGTTTTCGCCGGAAAACTGCTGCTAACAGAGGTTAGCGGCAGATTGTACAAACGACAATAACAATCTCGCTGCAAAACCATCAAAAAAGTAACGCTAAGACGGCGTTAGCCCCTTGTACATATGCCCCATAGAGATCCTGGAAGAAGGAAAGCACGTTTGAATGATTAAGAATGCACTAGACCGAAATGCAAAAGGCCTTAAAAATTGATTCAGCTTCACTCCTGATATATAATTATTGAGAGGAATACAAAATATTGGTAAAAGCGAAAAATAGTTTTGGAGACGTAGATGGGATAAGTTGCAGAGGCCAGCCATTCAAAATGATTCTCATATTTTTTTGTAACTGCATTGCTCAAAACTGGGATGTTTCAACTCGAATATTGAGGCACAACTATTTGAAGATACTTGGACTCATCTTTTTATGCAGATATTTGTTGGACTTGGCCCTTTTTGCAGGGTCATCCCTGAACGTTTTGCCTTCCTCCTATATTTTTTCTGACCTGTTGTTGGCTGTTTTATGACTCTGGGCACTTTACCACTGCTGATCAGTGCTATAGTGCATATGCTCTCCCTATTTTAAATTGATGTATGATTTGTAATTTCATGATTGGTTGGTTTGGTTTGCCTGTCAGACCCTAGTACAGTGCACCAGGAGTGCCCAGGGCTTGTAAATACAAATGCTGCTGGTGGGCTTGCAGCACTGGTTGTGCCACCCACAGAAGCAGCCTGCAAAAGTGTGTCTAAGGTCTGCCATTGCAGAGCCTGCATGCAGTCTGGTACTGTCATGCTGACTGGGCAAGTACACTCACTTGCAAGTCCCTAAACCTTCCCTTTTCTTCATATCAGACACCCCTATGGTAGGCCCAAGGGCATTGTAAGGAAAAGGTAGGACATGCTCTGGTGTGTGTGGCATGTTCTAATAGTGAATTACAGCCATTTTCGTTTTTCACTATTGCAAGGCTACCTGTTCTCCATAGGCCAGAATAGGCAGTTTGGTTATTACATTTTATAATCCTAACTGACGCAGGGAACATGGTAGAAATCTGAATTTAGTATGCCTGAACTCAGAATGATAAAATACATCTTTTAGTGAAGTTGGTTTTAACATTCTGTGTTTGAAAATGCCACTTTTAGAAAGTAGGCATTTTCTTGTCTAACCATTCTGACCTGCCTCTGCTAGGCTGTGAATTCCCTGTCTGGATTTTCGAGTGACAGGGCTGGGGAATTCCAGGAGACAGGGTGAGGTGTCCCAGTGGTGAATAGAGAGATCTGTATCTAGATGGGTGGGAGGAGTTGCACCTGGGACCTGAATAGGGCTGTGCCTTCCCTCCACAATGCTGGCTCCACCTCCTGGGGTGCGTCTGATGTCTCTGCCCTGCACTCTGAAAGGAAAGAAGGAGTCAGGTAAACAGAGTGCTCCAGGACTGACCAGAACTGGTTTGAACAAGGCAAAGGCCCTCTGCCCTCCGAGGACAAAGGATTTTGGGGCATAAGTATTGGGACCCTGATCCCAAGAATTTAGATCACTTTGGGAAACAAGAAGAAACTCTGCTGAGGAGAGGAACCAATAAGAAACTGAGGAGAGACTATCCCTGAAACTGGGGGATTGGCCTGCAGGGGTTGCCTACTGCCAAAGAGAGGAACAGGGAACTTTGTGTGTACTTTTGCTCAACTTGTGAAGGATCTCCAAGGGCTTGGAAAAGAGCTTGCCTCCTGCTGAAGTCTCTGGAACAACAGACTTCACCCCCGAGCTCCCCAGAGTTCCTTGGAAGTGCCTGCTGCTGTTGTCGGGCCTTCGGAGGGACTGCGTGTCGCAAGGAGCTGGAAGCGCAACTCAAGAAGGAGAAGCGTGCCGCCGTCGGAGCTGTTGTCGTCACATTGTGTAAAGTGTGTCGCCGCTGCAGCATCGCATCGAGCGGAAGCATCTCGCATCATCCAGGAAGTGTCTCACAACGCCGAAGAAGTGTGTCGCCATCGCAGCCATTGTAGCTGACGCATTGCACCGCATCAAGAGAAGAGTCTCGCATCGAGGAAGAAGCGTGTCGCCATCGCAGCCATCAGAGTTGTTGCATTGCACCGCATCAAGAAAAGCGCCTTGCATCCACGGAGAAGCGTGCTGCCGTCGGAGCTGCTGTCGTCGCATCACGTAAAGGGGTGTCACCGCTGCGACTTCGCATCGAGCGGAAGCGTCTCGCAAACGTCGGAGAAGAGTGTCGCTGCCAAGGCCACTGTCGTCGCATCACGTAAAGTGTGTCACCGCTGCAGCTGAAGCATCAAGTCGAGTCTTCTCGCAACATAGGAATAGCGTGCCGCATCTGGAAGATCTTCACGTCTTTATTTCTTTGCACCAAAAACTTCATCGCATCAACATCATTGCACCACTTTTGGGGCCTCATGTAGGTAGCCAAATACCAGTCGGTAACGGCCAATTTTCGGTAAATATGCCGTTACCGACCGGTATTCAGACAAGTGAGATGTAGGAGTCCAAAAACGACTTTTCGGTAAATATGAGGCGGTAAATACCGAATCATATTTACCGAATTCTAAAATACCGAATCAGATTTACCGAATACATACTTAACGAATCGGTAAATATGAAGTGGTAAATATGAAGTGGTAAAAATTAAAATGACATGTAGGAGCACTCGGTAATTAAGAAATCCAAGAAAATCGGTAAATAAGAGTCGGTAATTAACACGGATTGAAAGCAGGTGGTAACCATCAACAGTGCATATAAGCAATCCCAAAATGCAACAGCGTGGACAACATGGCCGCTATGTATGTCATTGCAAGGCGCCTACGTCTACAGGCAGCAGGACTGAGGGTTTGGCGACGGGAGGAACGCATCTACAGACAGCGCATCACACTATTTCAGCTGACTGATGCAGAGATACATGAGAGGTACAGGCTACACCCCCAAACCATCATGGACTTAATCAGGGACCTTCACCCACTCCTGGACCAGCCAATAAGAAGGGCGCACGCCATACCCCCACATGTGCAGGTGCTCTGCAGCCTACATCTGCTGGCATCCGGCAGTTATCAGGTGGTGATAGCTGCGGTGGGTGGTGTATCCCAGAGTTGCCTGTCACGTTTCTTCAGGAAGTTCCTGGATGCCATGATGCAGAGAATGCACCACTACATCAGCTTCCCCAACACACAGGCTGCACTGCAGAAAACAAAAACAGACTTTTATCACATGGCACAGTTCCCCCATGTCATCGGCTGTATTGATGGTACACACATCCCAATCTGTCCACCAGCTGACACAGAGCACATCTACAGGAACAGGAAGTCCACCCACTCTATCAATGTGCATACCGATTTGAATGATTTTGTTAAGGGTCCTGTGGGTGGCAGAACCAAAAGGTGGGCGTATGCTATTTACAACGAAGTCTGGAAGTTGTCGCAGATTGAGGCGGCTTCCAGATTGAGAGCTATTGATCAAGCAAACATGGAGAAGGTTTTAGCCGTTATAGATAATAGCATTAGCACTCTCTCTTCTAGGATTTATACATTAGACAATATTGTTTCTTCGGTTGTTGATATTGTGCATGATGATATGTCTGTGTTATATCATGGTCAAAACCAGTTGCGTTCTGTTATGCAGTTTGCATGGACGTTGCAGACGTTAAAGGCAGGGAGGGTCCCTTGGGACTATCTGACCACTACATCGTTATTCCTTCCCTACAACCTTACTGACAAGCAGCGATTTATGTCCATGAAGGATGCTACATATTCATTGTTACAGATTGAAAAGTTAGAACCGTTGCCTTTCTCTGTAGCGGAGATCAATTCAGCTACGTGGTTAGTACACGGATTGATAACTCTCCCTTTCGCGCTTTTTAAGTTTACGTCTTGTATGAAACATTATGCTTTGGGTAGGTATGAACCGCTGGGCACCGCTTTCATGCATGAGGTTTGGTCCCTCCCCTTTACGTATAGATGTACTAGGGACGGAACTGAGGTTTATTTGAAAGGCGAGGAATGTACCACTACACCAGACCATTCCTTGGTATGTAGGCACATTCAATTACACGGCGCATGCAATGTACAAGCCCCGAATTTGGCGTGCGTCCTACGAGGTATCCCAGTGCCTGTGATTACACCTTCTTTCACGCTGCTTGCAAACGGTAGTTATTTAATTTTGAATAATGAAGCTTGCTGCGGGATGGTAGTGGGAATCCCGTACAGTAACTGTCTCGCAGAAAGTTGTCTGCTGCAATAATGTTCTTTTTCCACCCCCGCATGGGCGGCTGGATGTTTCCATCTGGCCTTCGATTCCAACCTTGAAAGCAGAGTTCAACAAGTTGAGCAGAATAAGAGCGCTATTGTCCCAAAAAGAGGTGCCTTTGACTTCCTCTCGTGAAACATTTGTCCTTCACGTTGCTAATACGCGCACTGAGGTACAGGCGCTTCTGAATACTGACCTCCCCCTGCATTTCGGCTCTTTGATCCAAACTATTTTCAATGCCTCGTCCACGACCGGCCTGGCTCATTTTTTTAAACTTGTGGGCTCGGGTCTCGTGACCTCTTTCCAAACTATTTTTGGTGTGATTCCGGCATTTTTTCATTCACTTTTCTCGAGCATCTTTGGAGGTGTCCCGCTGCTTCTGGCGCTAGTGGCAGGTGTGCTGCTTTTCCTTTTTATACTCCGGAATGGCTGCTCCTTCTGTGCCACACGAGCACCTGTCCCGTCTGCATCTTCTTCGTGATAGGATGCTTGACTTTTATGGTACTTTGCCATTGGCGACTTTGAGCCTGGCTTATGGATTATCCTTCAGGTATTCCTACTTCACCTGCGTACAACCTGTATTTCACTGCCTGGATTGTCCCTTTGAATGGCCTCTGGATTTGTGCTTGACCAACATGGTGTCTCCGGTGCCGGATTTCGATCGACTGATGAGGCCCTTAGTGTCTCACGAGTTGGCCTGTTCTGGTGTCCGGATTATGGCCTGTGGTGCGGCGCATGGTATCCTGGGTAATTGGGACATCTCTGCGGCCGCCTACGACTTCTTGGCTATGAGCTATTTGGAGGAACATTCCGGGTGCCCTCTGATTGTGCTAGAGGCTCCGATGGTTGGAGAACACGTATGTTCCTTTTCTTTACTTAATTGGATGGCTGAGACTTTTAGTGGCCCTGCAAACGATTTTTTGTTGGAAGCAGTGGCCACATATGCTGCCTATACATTCATGGATTAACTGGACTGTCGTCCATTGCGCCTGTGCTACTGGACAGCACCCTGGCGCAACATTTATTTCTTGTATTTCTCTTTTTTCTCTTCCTGATGGTCGTTTTGAGTTTTTTTATCTACTTGCATTTTTTTTTGGAATTCTATGCTGCTATTTTTTGTAGTTTCGGACTTTGGCGCAGCATCGGTTACGCCTTGTTCTGCTCTGACGAAACTGAACTCTGCGTTCTCTCTTTTCTTGCCTATTAAATAGTGCTTCGATCAAGGGGGCGTGTAGTGAGTTCTCCCTGAATACGTACATACATTGTTAAGTTTGCATAACCACGTTAAATGTTAGACAGCCATCTTTTTGTCTTTGCACACGACACTGCGTTTACATGTTATTTCTTAAATAAACTGCTGACTCGAGACTTGCTTCACACGAGAGCAATCTGTTGTTACCATCCCAAGCTCTGCGCAGCGACCTTGGTCTGTACATGGTGTGACAAACAGTCTGGAATATTACACAATGCATGTTTTCCACTCTAGGTTGATCGACCCACTATTTAGCCATGACACACGCGCAGCTGCAAATACCTGAAAGTTGGTGCTTTTAATATCACAGACATCATGTTTATTATTCAGACCGAAGACGAGCCTTCCTGCGAGAAGACTCCTGATGCTCCTGTGATGTGATTTCACTAAGCTGATCTTTGAGGTATGGGGTCCCCTATTCAAGCCTAAGAGACCTTCTATTAGCATAATAATAATATTAGCTTCTTAGTAAAGGGAAGGTGGTAGTATCCTCGGTATTTTCCGATTCGGTAAATACCACCTCGGTATTTTCCGATTCGGTAACTACCACCTCGGTATTTACCGATTCGGTAAATACCACCTCGGTATTTACCGATTCGGTGAATTCCGATTCGTGATTACCGAATGTTACCGAATCGGTAACTGTTACCGAATTTTTACCTACATATAACTTTCCGATTCTAATTTACCGATTCGGTACGGCTCGGTATTTAAGAAACGGTAAAATTTATTTACCTACATGAGGCCCTTGGTGCCCTGCATGTCGCATCTAAAAGGTATATTGACTTAAAGTGTTGCATCTAAGAACTTAAGAGAACTAAGTTAAATTCTACCATCTAAAGTAACAGTATTTTGTGTTTTTGTCGTTTAATGGTCTTATATAAAGAATACTTATTTTTTATATAAAACTAGGCCTGGGCGGAAAATTCCGTTCCGCTCGCGGAATTTGCGGAATTTATGTAATTTCGCGTTCCGCGCACAACGCGAAATTGCCCAAAATTCTGCTTTCCGCAGCTTCGCGGAATTTTTGCATGTTCGCGATCTCAAACTGCGTGTTCGCGAGATATTTCCCCCCGAGCACGCAAACAGCGGTCGCGAACAGGAAAAAAGCATCGCGAACAAGCAATTCCGCGTGTTCGCGGAATTTCTGCGTGTTCGCGGAGATTTTAAACCATTTCGCGGAGATTTGCGTAACGCGACTTCGCAAATTCCGCCCACCCCTATATAAAACCTGTGTGATGTCCATCTGTAGTGTTGTCACTTGATTACTGTATGTGTTCACAAATGCTTTACACACTGCCTCTGAGATAAACCTGTCTGCTCGTGCCAAGCTACCAAGGGGGTGAGCAGGGGTTATTTTAGCAGTGTACCCCCTTTCCCTGACTAGAGGCGAGGGTCCCTATTTGTCACAAGTGCATACCTGTGCCAACTAGAGACCCCCAAGTCTAACATTGGTGGTCAGCGGTGAGGATTCTGGGCTTGCATTTGTGACTCATGTACAGTGATTGGTGAACACTACTTAGTGAGTGCAGACCATAACACAAACAATACTTGTTGGTCGATTTCTTTTTGGGACTTTCTATTTTTGAGTACTGCCAAACTTAACCATGGTGGAGAAAGCAGCATCCATAGTCTCTGTTGATAATGAATTTGAGTGGGAAGAAGAGAAAATGGACAGCTACACTACAAGGCAGCTAACGTTCTTCTGCAAGAAATTCAATGTTTCTACTACTGGATGTAAAAATAAGGCAGAGTTCTACAAGGCGCTGAGGGCCTGGATAGAAGCAAGGAATGCCACTGATGATGATAATACAGAGGAGCAGCCGGAAGGGCCAGTGGGTCCAAGAGGAAGGGGAACCCCTTCCCCTGCCGGTAGCAGTGTTTCTGGTAAAAGTCTATCTCCAGAAGAATTGGCAGATAGAAAAGAGTGTAGGATGCATGAAATGAAACTGACAAAGCTCAAGTTAAAAGGGCAGTTAGAATTGGAATGGCAGATTAGAAAGTTAGCCCTAGAGGAAAAGGAAATGGAAATGGAGCATGAGTTGAGTATGAGGAAGCTTGACTTAGAGCTCGAGAGGCTTGAGGCCGTGAGTGTCTCAGCCCAGCAACAAAAAATGTGGGTAGGCCAGAGATTGAGCTTTGCGGAGTGGGAGGAGGAATCCAGCTCAGATGGTGGCAGCTATATTGAATTTTCTAGTGCTGAAAGAGTAGTACACACGCCCAGAGATGTGTCACCTGACTTGAAGGAGGGGGTTAATTTACACCAGGAGGTTCAAGGATATGAGGTAGCTCCCGTGGTGCGCAGTGTTCTTGAGGTGAATTGGGAAACTGGCACAGGGGTTCATAGTCCTAGTGGTGGGAGGGATTCCCCCATGATTGAGATCCTGGTGTGTGAGTGTGAAGACCACCCAGAAGAGTGTAGGTTGAGTGACAGAGACAGTCAGATGCTGTCTTGCCAATCTCAAGAGAGCGGTGTGGAGTACATGTGCGAGGCACTGGATGGTGAGGTGAAGGATAGTTTGGTTAACCCTGCTAGAGGGCTGTGTGATCCAATTGTGGGAGAGCATATTCTAAGTCCCTGTTTTCCACAGTCATGCCAACATCTGTTGGAGAGTGAGTTCTCTGACCCCAGGGAGCTCACATTGGAGGCAGACCTTTTGGTGGATTCCAGAGGGTTGTGACGAGGCATTGGGGAGTGATCCCAAAATGAGTGGTTCAGGTATCTTCAAACCCAGTGTGGTGGAAGTGGCTCAGAGTAGCCCAGCTAGGTCCTGTAGTAGTGAGAGGGGTGTAGGGCCTCACGTCCTGTCTTTAAGGGGAAGGAGTGAGAATGGGTTATGTCCCGGTAGTGCCCAACCTCAGTCTCAGAGCCTGGATGGTTCTTTAAGGGAACACCAGGTGGGGAGCCTAGTCTGTCCTGAGGGGCTGCCCGTTGTGCGGGATCCCCTAGTGTCTGGTGAACGGGGAGCATCTGTAAGCAGGCCTCCCTCAGTTCTGGTGTCTGGCAGTACCGCTCCAGTTGGGAGGGTGCAGAAGTCCAGATTGAGGGGTGAGAGAGGGAAAGAGTCCCCAGTGGAAGAGCCAGTGGGTCAGGGGCCAGCCAGAAGGGCTGCGTCACCAGTGAATGACCATGGTGACACCCCTTCTGTCCTGGGGGATCTTCGCGCACTGTCAGATGGACAGGGTCGGGAGATCTGCGTCAGGCAGACTGTCACATGACACATGAGTTATGTGTCACCCTCCTGGGGGGCATGCGTGCTCCCCGGGAAGTCCTGGTGCGCCAGGTGAGCGTTCAACCGCATGGGTTGGTCCCAGGGTTGGGAAGCCAGGTTCAGGTGTTGTCTGACCTGTGGGACAACTGTAATCAGTGTCCTGACCCATGTTGCTTCTAGGGATAACACTCCAGTTGGGAGTGTGCAGTACTCTGGAAGGGGGTGCAGAGGGAGGGAGTCCTCGCCTCTGACTCCGGCTCAACTGAAGGGTTTAGACCCTAGGTTGGAGGGCCAGGTTCAGGGTTTCACCCCTGACCTGGACGCCAGGTTGCAGGATAGAACCCCTGAACTGGTGGGCAAATTGCGCAGGACACCTGCCACAGGTGCCCTGGCAATTCTGGAAGGGGGTACCACTTCAAGTGGGAGGGTACAGAGCCCAAAGGAGGAGGAGCGGGTATGGGAGAGGCCACCTCAGTCTTTGGTCCAGCCACCGGGTACAGGCCTGGGGCTGGTGGGTCAGTGCCAGGATGTCATACCTGACCTGACAGGAGGGAGAATGGACAAAGGGTGCCAAGCACCTGGGGCTACTGCCCCCCGCTCCCTGGCGCCACAGAGGTTTGAGAGCCCTGAGAGGCATAAAGCCTGGGTCTCATCCCTGACTACTGTCAGTGGCCACTCAATCATTCAATCAATCAGGGTCAATGTTCCCTCTAATTTCTTTCCTCTGTGTGCGGCAGTGGAGGGTCTCTGTGCGCTGCAACCATGGCTATGTGCGCCAGGAACCACACCGCGCGTGTGCGCGGCGCCGAATGTCACTCAGAACGTTTACTTCAATAAGTGAAAAGATAGTGCATCTTCACACATACAGTGCCACAATAAGTGTCTTGAGGGCAGTTTCCAAATTGGATAAACACGCCATGAAATGAATTGGTTACACAGGCAAGTACACTTCAAGTATAGAAAAGCACAAGACTTAAACGGTGGTACCATCATAAGATTTTAATGAATATTCTTAACTTGAGCACTGTTAATTGGGTGGGGAAATGTTGGGAGCCTAGACAATATCACATATAAACAATAAGGGAGACATGTCAAGTGGCATCACTAGAGGGGTGACAGGGTTGCTTCTCCCGGCGATCTTTGGCATTTTTCCAGTGGTGATAAACTCGATCTAGGTCAACTTTCCCGTTCAGGAGGTAGGCCTTTGTGCTCATCAGCATATCCAAATGCTTCTGCTCTAGTCTATTCCTCAATTTACTCTTTATAGTATTCATGAGGCTGAATCCTCGTTCACAATCTGCACTAGATGCTTGAAACGTTGCGCAGACATCAACAAGCTGAGACACCACACTATACTGAACAGCATTGCGTACAGTGAAATTCACCATGTCTTGAAAGGTGGTAAATAACCCACCCTTTACATGTTCTGCCACCACATATTTATAGTCTCTGTATTGTCGAACAACATCTTCTGGTGTTTCGCAATCACCCAGGACCAAGAAATTTTTATACTTTTCTACAAGTCTTTGTATATTCTCAGTCCCAAAATCAAAATGTGATTGTGCGGCCATTGCCTGGATTTCAAAACTTGCCCATTCTTTTAGCTCATCTTCAGGGAACCTTTTTTGCATGTGCTCACAAAGAAGGGAAACAAAAGACAAAATAGGCCCACTGTCAAACTCTTGCCTTTCCTTGTACAACACCATCAGATCTCTTACATTGCTGCTCCAAAAGACAGTGTCCCCCAAATATGGGGGCATGTTAACAAGCCAGGCGTTAAAATTATCGCCGCTTTAGCGGCAGAAAACTGCCGCTAAAACGGCGATAATGGGCTTGATAATATGCTCTATGGAATTCCAATTGAAGCCCATGTTAGATGTCCTTCACATCTAACATGGGTTTCAATTGGAATTCTCTGCGGCATATTATCAAGCCCATTATCGCCGTTTTAGCGGCCGTTTTCTGCCGCTAAAGCGGCGATAATTTTATCGCCTGGCTTGTTGATATGCCCCACTGTTGCTTTATTTGGCCAATCTTTGCTCTTGCATACTTTACAGCTTCAACAGTAGTCAGAGAACTTTTTTGGAATAGTTTGCACAAAGATGCAAATTCACCCAGAATGTCATTAAGTACTGCAAGTGAAATATGGTAGTTGGAGTTTGATAGCTTTTTATAACAATATTTAGCAACTGGATCATTCTCCTCAACTTTCTCATGCTCAAAGTACTTAAGAACAGCCTCGTAATTACGAAACCATTGATATATACCACAGCGACTCTTAAATAGGGGGCTCGTGATTTCAAACGTATCATAAAAGTCCATTTGTGACTTGAAATGAATGTAAAATTACTTTTATACCGTTGCACAAAGGGTTTGTGCAGTCACAGGCCAGGGATGTGGAATTCCTATAGCCCGACGCCCAGGACATATTGTTTGGGGTCAAGGGCATCAAGTTTTCATGTGTATTTTGTCCTTGGGACAAGTAGGCCCAACCCCCTACAGCACAAACCCCTTGGCTGCCAGTTTACAGTACCACATTATGGATTAGAAAAGGCCATTGTCTACAGTTAGGGTAATATGTGTGTCCATGTGTTAATGCTGTTCAAACTTGTATTTATGGTTCATTAATGAAAAGCATTTATTATTAGGGTGAGCATTAAAAGTAAATGCCGTAAGCTCGGCCTTCACTACTGATGGCGGCTCCAGTATAAATGTGTACACACGTTTTCAAAGTTTAGTAATATGAGGCTATGTATAATGCTCCCAGAACGCTCTCTGTTTATATGCAAATATTTGCAGAAGCTTGAAAGCAAGAGTGATAGTTCTTTGCTTTCAAAATAAAATGTTCACAAAAAAATGCAAGTAGGAAAAAAACCATTTTGCAAAACTACTGTAAGATTTTAGGTGCCATATCTTTGCAGCATCATTTAGTAACATGTTGATGTACGCTTGTATTTCCCAAAAATATTCCTAATGGAAAATCAGTGTAACCAGTTGAAATATGATTATGGGGAAAAAAAATAAACAAGCATTGGCAAAGCCAGTAGGTCTGAAATGTGTGGTCAGCCTTTTGGTTTTGTCAATGCGTGACTTGTTTAGGCATGTGTTTTTGTAAAACCTTATCGTGTGGGAGCTGCTGGGCCCTCACCATTATAACAAGCATTGGCAAACGTAAAAATAGATTTTGGTCTCCAAAAAAAAGCACACATTGACACAAAAGTCATGGTTTACGCAAGGCCTAATTAAAGGCCCAATTAAAGTCTCAAAAGTGCATCCATGGTATATATCCTTGCATTAAGTGCATATATACAGTTTCCGTGAATTCACAAGAATTTACAGAAGTAGGCCAAGAAATAGTAGGGGCAAAATGGTCATGCAAATTGTTATGAAAATCAATGTGATTTTGAAGTTGGAGCGAAACTGCTTTTTCAAGAACTTTGAAGTGGGCTGGGGATGGGGGAAGAATTTGTAAAGTTGGAGGGAAGAATCATGGGTGTCTTTAGCATTGGAAGTATCTGGATAATTTTATAGGAGGGGGAAACATCTGTAGGCAACATTCCTAATGGAGTTCTTTGCTTGTCCAAAAAACATATGTTTATTAAGGGACCTTTCATGTAGACTGCTGTGCCTTTGTATGGGCGATCGGGTGGCAAAAAGAGTGTTCAGTATTTGTGGGGATTTAAACTACAGCTCTAGGAAAGGAGAGAACGGAAACCCATGATGTGGAACATCAGGAACGGATCACTGCTAATGTTGAGGGTACTTGTTTAGGTTCAGGTGGGGTGGGACAGTCACATGGTTCAAAACCCAAGAGACTTTCTTTTAAAACGTTTGACAACAGGCAAATTTAAGAGGATTTTTTTAAATATGTATTTTTTATTTCATAAATCAAAAAAATAAATGAAGACAGACAGTGTGGCATACACGTATAGGGTTAATGAGTTCTGTAACTGACAATAAAGCTAGAATAACCACAGGGGGGAAAGAGGATGCTAAAGTGACACCAAACTCCAGGGCACCACACCTTTTTATTCATAGGTAGTCTAATGGAGATGTTCATAAAATACATGCATAAGTTTGACATTTTGAAATACTCTTTCCCTAGTATGACATTCATAAACAACCAGCAGTGTGTGTGTTAAGGGTGGGCGTAGTTCGCGAAGTAGCACTTCGCGAAGCTACGCAAAGTGAAGTTCGCACTACGCGAGCTACGCGTAGCACTTCGCGAACTGCGAAGTAACATGTTCGCACTGTGCAAGATGTTGTTTTCAATGATTTCACAGTGCGGACAAGCAACCGGCACTGTGCAATCATTGAAAATGGCATCTTGCACAGTGCGAGCTGTAGTTTTCTGCTGCTCGAGTAGATTTTTCCTCGAGCTGCAGCTTTCTCAACGCGAACTGGTAGTTTCTCATCGCGAGCGGTCGCGAGCATACGCGACCCCTCGCAATGAGAAACCTGACCTTCTCGCGTTGTGAATCTCGCCGGGAGGTTTATTTTCCATGCTCGCGATCGCGAACAAGGAAAAAGTCTCGCCAGGATGTCATTTTGCTTGCTCGCGGTCGCCAACTTGACGTTGAGGACCGCGAGCAAGCAAAAAATGACCGCAGCACTACGCAACACTACGCTACGCGTGTTCGCACTGTGCTACGTGCAGTTCGCGTAGTGCGAAGTAGCGCGAACTTCGCAAACTACGCGAGCGTAGCGTAGTGCTTCGCCCAGGCCTAGTGTGTGTGTGCAGTGCTTAAATTAAGGCCTCCCCATCTTTATTACCTGGGAAGGCTTGCTAATTCTGCTCTGCTGGAAGGAGTGAGGACTCTTGATGTGTTAGAAAGAATTCTCTTCAGTGAAGGGATCCAAAAAGCGGCTAAAATATCTGACTAAACAATCATTTACACTCGACAAGGTATGAGACTTCTTTTTTATTTCCACTGGGATGCGACAAAGCCCAGAGAACCACAAAAAATGTACCTTGCCGTACGCCTTTTATCCTGTTTGAAAACCGATGAAGTTGTGCCTCTTCTTAGTTGTATGGATTTCTCATTTATTGAGGGTTCTCCTTCTCACATTTAGTTTGATCAGGAAATCCATGGTTAGCCCAGAAAAGGACTGGTCTATTCACTCTTTCAGTCACTAGGAACACGAGCGGGTGAGGTCTATGTTATGGACCTGATCTGATCACTGAAAGTTCAGCATCAGTTCTAGGATACAGTGCCTTATAGTTCTCTGTGTCCCAGTTTATCTGCTCCAGAGGTCTCAGAAGTTGAGAGCTATTCATAAAATATGTGCTGTTGCGCTCAAAGTAGCCCTGACTGGTTTGCTCCATGATAGAAGCTTGGAGGAGCATTAAGTATGAGCCAGTATTGTGTGGTACTTTTGAGTTTTATACATCAATCCTTGGCTTCCACTAGAGTGCATATACTCCTGGAGCATTGTTGTTTTCGCAGCACTTCTTCACTGAGAGCCTCTTTAAAGTCGAGCCAAGGACCCGGAGGATTAATTGGTCTCAATCTACCGATTTCTCCAGCTACATGGAACCACGATCGCAAGAACCAACCAATCGAGATTATCGAAGAACCTCATCTGATTTAGGTCTCGTCATGACTCATGGGACTGATTGTGGCCTTTTGTTTAGGTATTGATGGTAATCACAGCCCGTGAAGGGGCTCCGATTACCATCAATACCTAAACAAGAGGCCACAATCGTCCCCGCACCGCGCTTTACTAGCAAAGCCAGAGTAGAGCCAGTTTTACAAACACAGCGTGTACTTTGGTACACGCTGTGATTTTAAACCGACTCTACTGTTTTGTTGGTAAAGCGCAGGGACGATTGTGGCCTTTTGTTTAAGTATTGATGGTAATCAGAGCCCCTTCACGGGCTGTGATTACCATCAATACATAAACAAAAGGCCACAATCAGTCCCGCGCTCTGCAGCCACACGACCCCGAGCCCCCCCCAAGCCGCCACAAGCCCGCCACAAGCACCCAAGCCCCCAAGCCCCTTTACCTGCACTCTCCACGACTCCTCGCCGGCACCACTGGAACAAGTGCCTGGTTTTGGCGCCGCTCGCTTCTTAAAGCGGCGGCGCGGCCGGCGCCTCTCCGCCGGGACGTCCTGAAATTGTTGCGCGTGCTCCACATCCGGGAGTGCGCGGTGACGTCGGCGAAGGTGCGCGCGCGCGCCTTAAAGGGAACGTAGATCAGGGTACTTGTAAAGCGTGCTACTTACCCATGAGGGTCTCAAGGCGCTGAGGGGTTGGGGGGGTGCCTCTACTGCTCGAAGAGCCAGGTCTTGAGGAGTCTTCTGAAGGCGAGTAGGTCTTGGGTCTGTTGTAGGTGGGTTGGGAGGGTGTTCCAGGTTTTGGCAGCGAGGTAAGAGAAGGATCTGCCACCGGCGGTCGTACGTTGGATGCGGGGGACATCTGCGAGGGCGAGGCTGGCGGAGCGGAGCTGGCGGGTGGGGGTGTAGAAGCTGAGTCTGCTGTTCAGGTAGGCTGGTCCGGCGTTGTGGAGTGCTTTGTTTGCGTGGGTAAGGAGCTTGAAGGTGATCCTCTTGTTGATGGGGAGCCAGTGCAGGTCTCTCAGGAGGGGGGTGATGTGGCTGCGGCAGGGGACGTTGACGATCAGTCGGGCAGAGGCGTTTTGTATGCGTTGTAGCCGCCGTTGGTGTTTGGCTGGGATTCCTGCGTAGAGTGCGTTGCCGTAGTCCAGTCTGCTGCTGACGAGGGCCTGTGTCACTGTTCTTCTTGTTTCGGTCGGGATCCATTTGTAGATCCAGCGGAGTAAGCGCAGGGTGTTGTAGCAGGAGGAGGAGACGGCGTTGACTTGCTTGGACATGGAGAGGGAGGAGTCGAGGATGAATCCTAGGTTGCGTGCGTGGTCGGTTGGTGTCAGTGCTGTCCCTAGGGCGGTTGGCCACCAGGAGTTGTCCCAGGCTGAGGGGGTGGGTGCGAGGATGAGGACCTCCGTCTTGTCCGAGTTCAGTTTCAGACGGCTGCTCCTCATCTAGTCGGCAATGGCCTTCATGCCCTTGTGAATGTTGGTTTTGGCGGTGTGGGGGTCCTTGGTGAGGGAGAGGATGAGCTGGGTGTCGTCGGCGTAGGAGATGATGTTGAGGTTGTGGTGGCAGGCTACTTGTGCGAGGGGGGGCCATGTAGATGTTGAACAGCGTCAGGCTGAGGGATGAGCCCTGGGGGACGCCGCAGATGATGTCGGTTGCTTCTGACCGGAAAGGTGGGAGGCGGATGCTCTGGGTTTTGCCGGAGAGGAAGGACGTGGTCCAGTCAAGGGCCTTCTCTTGGATTCCGGCTTCTTGGAGGCGTGTCTTTAGGGTGCCGTGGCAGACCGCGTCGAATGCGGCTGACCGGTCCAGGAGGATGAGGGCTGATGTTTCGCCGCTGTCCAGTTGGCGTCTGATGTCGTCTGTGGCGGCGATGAGGGCTGTCTCGGTGCTGTGGTTCCGTCTGAATCCGGATTGGGACGGGTCCAGGATGTTGTTGTCTTTGAGGTTGCGGGACAGTTGAATGTTGACGATTTTCTCGATGACTTTTGCCGGGAGCGGGAGCAGGGAGATGGGTCCGAAGTTCTTGAGGTGCTTGGGGTCCGCCTTGGGCTTTTGAGGAGGGTGTTGATTTCGGCGTGCTTCCAGCTTTCCGGAAATGTTGCTTTTTCGAAGGAGATGTTGATGACCTTCCGTAGTTGGGGTGCGATGGCCGCGTCTGCTTTGTTGAATACGTGGTGTGGGCATGGGTCTGACGGAGATCCTGAGTGGATGGAGTTCATGATCTTGCGTGTCTCGTCGTCGTTGGTGATCGCGGGGGGGGGGTGGAGTCATGCATCGTTGGTGCAGTCGTGGAGTTGAAGCTGTCGTGGATGTCAGCGATCTTGCGGTGGAAGAAGATGGCCAGTGAGTCGCACAGTTCTTGTGAGGGTGGGATGTCGTTGGCGCTGGCGTCGGGATTGGAGAGTTCTTTCACGATGCGGAAGAGCTCTTTGCTGTTGTGTGCGTTGTTATCCAGGCGGTCTTTGAAGGAGGATCTCTTGGCTAGTCTGATGAGGTGGTGATGTCTGCGGGTGGGGTCCTTGTGGGCTGCGTGGTTTTCTGGCGTTCGTTTGTGGAGCCATTTCTTCTTCAGCTTACGGCAGGCGCGTTTGGAGGTCAGGAGCTCATCGGTGAACCAGGTGACTCTCCTGCTAGCGTGGCTGTTGGATGGTCTCTTGAGTGGGGCGACGGTGTTGGCGCAGTCGTCGATCCACTGTCTGAAGTTGCGGGCTGCGGTGTCAGGGCAGGTGGGGTTGATAGGTGGGTTCTGGGCGAGGGTGGTGGTCAGCTGGTCTTCGGTGACTTTGTTCCAGCAGCGGCATGGCAGCTGTTGGGTGTGGTGGTGGGTGGTTGGTTTTTTGAAGGTAAAGTGGATGCAGCAGTGGTCGGTCCAGAGGGGTTCGGAGGTGTGGTCGAAGGCGATATGGGTACTTGTGGAGAAGACGGCGTCCAGCGTGTGGCCTGCGGCGTGGGTGGGTGCGGTGACGTGTTGTCTGAGGCCGAGGTTGGCGAGGTTTTCGATAAGAGTGGCGGAGTTGGCGTCGTTGTTGTTCTCGAGGTGGAAATTTAGGTCCCCGAGGAGGATGTAATCCGTGGAGGCGAGTGCGTGGGTGCTGGCAAGGTCGGCGATGGAGTCGCTGAACTGAGCCCGGGGGGGTCTGTAGATGAGTGTTCCTCTGAGGGTGGTGTTGGGGTCAGTGTGGATCCAGAAGTGCAGGTGTTCGGCGGTGTTGAGGGTGTCGTCTGCGTGGGTGGTGACCTTGAGGGTGGACTTGTAGACGATGGCTATTCCTCCTCCGGTTCCATTGACGCGGTCCCTGCGGGTGATCTTGTAGCCGTCCGGGATGGCTATGGCGATGTCGGGTGCCGAGGAGTCGTTCCACCAGGTCTCGGTGAGGAAGGCCACGTCTGGGGCGAGGGTGTCGAGCAGGTCCCAGAGCTCGACGGCGTGTTTGCGTGTGGAGCGGGTGTTGAGCAGAATGCAGCGGAGGTGGTTGGGTCCAGTTCTAGGAGGTTTGGAGGGTCTGTCGCAGGTGAAGCTGCAGGTGCGGCAGGAGAAGGGTCCGTGGGTCCGTTTCGGGGCTGCCTGGAAGCAGGTGTTGTGTCGGCCGGCCGGCGTTGAGTGCGTGGAGGGAGTCGGCGTTGTATCTGAGTCTGGCGTCGTGGCGAGCGTGGGGTCCAGGAGTTCAGGCGCTGGGCGTGGTCCAGGCATGGACGGGCGCCACTGTGGCATTTAGCGCTCTGTCTGTTGGGACACACCTGTGAGACAGTTATGGTTAGGTACTGCACAGGTGGTATCCACAGGTGAGGAGAAGGGTTCCCCATGGATTGGCTTGGTGGGCCCTGAGAGTATGGACAGAGGAATTGAAATGGGTTCAGATTGGCGTAGAACTGGAATATGCCCCTGTAGTTGCGGGTCAGGTCCAGGTTCTATCGCCCAAAGCAGGGAAGCCCATCAAGGTATTGATTGGTCTACCCTACGTTTTGGCTGGAAGGGGGTTGTGTCGGACTTGGCCCTTTTTGCAGGGTCATCCCTGAACATTTTGCCTTCCTCCTATATTTTTTCTGACCTGTTGTTGGCTGTTTTAAGACTCTGGGCACTTTACCACTGCTGATCAGTGCTAAAGTGCATATGCTCTCCCTATTGTAAATTAATGTATGATTTGTGATTCCATGATTGGTTGGTTTGGTTTACCTGTCAGACCCTTGTAAATCCAAATGCTGCTGGTGGGCTTGCAGCACTGGTTGTGCCACCCACAGAAGCAGCCTGTAAAAGTGTGTCTAAGGTCTGCCATTGCAGAGCCTGCATGCAGTCTGGTACTGTCATGCTGACTGGGGAAGTGGCTGAACCTGTGACCTTGATCGCCGGGAGTAGCTTCGTGGCTCCGTGGCTCCGTGGCTCCTGTGGGTTCCTGTTCTTTCTTCACCCCTCGTGGCAGGGCTTTGCTCCGCTCCGCTTCCTTGTTCTGCCCACGTGACCCTACCTGAACCGCCACCGGCCGGGCTTGGCTCCGCCGGTCGCCTGCTGCAGACTACAAGCTCCAGGATTCCATTGGGCAGGTCGCATCATCACAGCGCGCCAGGGGGAGCATAAAGCTCCGCCTGGGGCCGAGTCCTTTGCTGAACCTGTGACCTTGATCGCCGGGAGTAGCTCCGTGGCTCCTTGGCTCCTGTGGGTACCTGTTCTTTCTTCACCCCTCGTGGCAGGGCTTTGCTCCGCTCCGCTTCCTTGTGCTGCCCACGTGACCCTACCTGAACCGCGACCGGCCGGGCTTGGCTCCGCCGGTCGCCTGCTGCAGACTACAAGCCCCAGGATTCCATTGGGCAGGTCGCATTATTACAGCGCGCCAGGGGGCGCATAAAGCTCCGCCTGGTCCCTCGTCCCGCGAGGACGCGCGCGGGACGCGCCGGGAGAAGCCCGGGACAAGGGCGGGACCGTTTGTGTCCGTTTGTGTCCATTTGTGTCCGTTTGTGTCCGTTGGTGTCCGTTGGTGTCCGGGTGAGTCCGGGCCGGGCCCCCCCTCTTGCGTCTTGTGGTCTAGTTATTGAACCTGTGCACTATTTGTTTGCTGTGTCCTACTGATTTCCGTGTAATTATTAACTCCGTTTAAATACTGAGAACACCAGTTTCCTGTGGATATTTCACTAACTATTCTCCCGTCATCTGAAGAATGGGGAAGACGCGCGCCGCTCCATCTGTCCACGTTCCAAAGCACAAAGACAGTCCAAACCAACCACTACCCAGTCTGACAGCCATTGACCGTATGCTGCAGAAAACTATTGGGGTAGTTGCTAACGCAATTCAAAATACAGAACGCCGCCTTTCCCTTCCTGCAGGTTCCTTTCTCCCCGTGCTCCCGACCAATACATCGACCCTCACCATTACCTCTCAGGATTCGATTTTGCTCCATCCTTTGTTGCCCTTCCGGGGGCTCATCATACTTCTAGTTCCCAGGATACTGTTGCTAACTTGGACATCGTTTCCCCAGAACTTCTTCCTATTCCACCAAGACAATCATTGACTCCCACCATCTCCCTTAGTGACTCCTTTCCTGTTCCCCTCGCCCTGGCAGAGTCTTTCACTGGTAACAGGTCTTTTGACATACCTATTACATCGATCTTGCTCTCAGCCTTGTCGCAAAGAGCAGACAGTCCCACCCCGAGGGCAATAACTAGAGGTCAGAAGGCCAGATGTAAGACAAAACACACTAACAAGGAGGGGCAACCCGTAAAAAAACCTAAAGGATGTATAGGTGGTACTAAACTCAAGAAAGTTGTTGACAAATCTAATATAACAAAAGGGAAAATTGTTAGCAATAATATACCAGAAATTATATTTTTTTTTTCCTAATGATATAGGCTCACATATTCAATCATCTGAAATAGCAGTTTCTCCTTCTATTTCTCTATCACACAGTGAGGGACTCTTTGTTAAAATCGAGCACCTTATGAAATCTTTATTGTCCCCACTTTTTGAAAGGGTTAAATGTATTAGTGTAAAGATAGATAATCTGGAGAAAGTACTGAAAAACACCTATATTGTTCCAGAGCAACCGCTGGTCAGTGCACATATGAAGATCATAGACTTACAATCAGGTACTAGACCCCATGCTTCTGGCTCTGGAAACAATAAACAGTTACCATCCGCTAATAACCCCTTCACGCCTCAAACACCGAGGAACACCGCCTCTACGATCAGGTGTTCCCAGGTGGCCTTAAGGGTACCTGAACCTAAAATCACGGAAAGTGGGGCAGGTGCTCCACGTAAAGATATGGTACCCATGGAATCGACGACCAATATCCCTGGTATGTCCAGGGAACTTCCTATGAATACTAACCCTAAGAGGTAATTTCCGCACGTCGATCTCCCTCCACAATCCCTACCCTATACCATAGTTTTGGCGGGAGTCCCGGAGCTATCCCAAGAAAATTCTGAAACCTACTCTGAGCTAAGAAACAAAGCTGCTCACTGGCTAAATAAGAACAGGCCGCTTCCGCCTAATATATCTGGGGAAATACTATTTGCGAGAAGGTTAAGTTGGTTGGGTAACAGAAGAAAGGATGTTCCAGGGGACTGCATTGTGATCAATTTTAGGGACAGGCGAGCGGTCCAACATATCTGCACTTGGTCTGCTCTTTGTGGTGATAGAAATATCTCCACCAGGGACTTGAGTTTTTTCTATCCCCAACTTCCCCACTTATTCCCTATTACTCTTCAAAGGGGTTTATTAAATGCGGACTTGACAGAGGGGCCCAGAATTAGGTACAATATCCCAACTTTTAATTATTTTGATCACCTCCCTGAACTGGAAAGGGTGGACTGACTTCCGTTGGAGGGTCTGTCGCCCAACACCATGATTTATACATCTACCTCTGGTGTTTACCCGGATAACCTGAATTTAGATGGTGTTACGATCGAACCAACCCTTCAACCAATGTCACAGACCGCCCATTGCGAGGAATCCATGGGAAGGTCCCCTAAACTCACAACAAAAAAAGAGGACCCACGCTCGAAAATATTATTTTGGAATGTGTCGGGCTTGCGTGCAAAGGTTGCAAATGATATTTGGCTTGATTTCGTCCGCAACTTTGGCATCTTATGCTTGCAGGAAACATGGGCACCCTCCGAATTGCACGTGGAGGGTTATAAAACGTATTTCTCCCCAGCTTCACCTTCTCCCTTTGGTAGAGCAAAAGGTGGCCTCACTATATTTGTATCTAATATTCTACAATTTAAAACTAAAGTCTGTTTAAAATCGGATTTAAATTTCAAAATACTTGTTCTCCATCAGAACAATACTAAGGCCCTTGTAATTGTGAATTTCTATAACAACCTCCCTGTGGATGGCTTACTGAAGGTGACTAAGGAGATACACTCCTCCCTCCTAGAACTATCAAGGAAGGCTCACAAGGAGTTGGTTCTAATATGGGGTGGGGACTTCAACCAAAATCTATGTACTCGGAGTGGAAATAATGTCTGTGGTATTGTGGACGAACATGGCGACCCAATAACCCATTTTTCGCATACTCTGGCTGGGCACTCCCTGAACGATATCTTGTTCGGCCTAGATTTTGACCTTTTTAATGACTTGGTGAATCCTCCTATCCCTGTTGTGCCTACTTTTAATGGTAGAGGCAAGCAAAGTACAATTGATTTTATTTTTTTCTCCGCGGCAGCGGGTAAACAGTTACTTACCTGTAAAACCCATGATATCGCTATCAGCGACCATTTTCCAATCAGTATCACCCTAAATACTATCAAGTCATCCGAGATGTTTAGTATAAAGTAAACCTTATCTCAAAACAACTTAATACTAGATAGGTTAAATGGTTTCTCATTAAGGTGGGAAAAAGTGGATCAGACGGCTATCACAACGATCCTGGTCAAACGTTTAAGACCAGTGATTGATAAATGTCTTGATCCAGCTACCTCGAACGAGGAAATCATGGAAAACTTTGCAGTACTTCTAGCTGCAATTTAGGAAATTTTATTTGTTAAAATCAAAAATAGTAAAAATAAAGCTAGAAGATGGTTTGACACCTCATGTTCGAAAGCACATCAAAATCTTAAAGCTGCCCTCCATAAAAAGGTTAGAAACACAAAGGAAATCGCTACCGCCAGGAAAAATTATAGTCAGGCTTTAAAACACAGGAAGAATAACCTAAAAAAAAGATTTATGGGACCAACTGCATAAATTCTGCACTTTTAAGGATAGCGCTGCTTTTTGGAATGTTGTGAAGTCCCCATTATTAACAGATACATCGGCTAACCCTAGTATTGATGTAGCAATTGACGAACACTTATGGGTTGATCATTTTGAGCGCATATTTAGCCTTCCCCCAAATGCAATAGATTTAACCTTACCGGTGTCAAGTACTTCAACTTTCCCATTCCCTATCAATATATCCTATGAGGAGGTGGGGACCGCCCTAATGACCAGTAAAAATGGTAAAGCCCCAGGCCCCGATGGGGTCCCAATTGACTTATTTAAATTTACCACAGACTTATGGTTGCCAATTTTAACTAGGTTTCTCCAAGCATCTTGTGCTCTGGGCCCTGCTGATTCTTGGTCCAAATCAATTCTTGTGCCCATATTTAAAAAAGGGGACCGTCAATCGCCATCTTGTTACCGGCCCATTTCCTTGCTGGACTCTTTGGGGAAACTATTTTGCCGCGTTATTCTGGGACGCCTTCAGCAATGGGTATCCGATAACAAAGATTTGTCTGACCTACAATTTGGGTTCCGAGAGGGCTTGGGTAGTACAGAGCAAGCCCTCAATTTATCTTTATTAATAAGCAAATATGTGGATGCAAAAGGGGGGGCCTTTATATATGGCATACGTTGACCTTTCAGCAGCATTTGATTGCGTTACCCATTCCAAGCTGTGGTCAATTCTAGCGGAGATGGGAATAGAGAAGCCCCTTATAACCCTACTACGTGAATTATATTCAGATGCCACAGCCAGAGTTAGATACGGCATGGGGGGAGAGGTAACAAGGTCGTTCAGAGTGGACCGGGGGGTAAGACAGGAGTATGTCCTGGCCCCGTTTTTATTTAATCTTTACACCAATGGCTTGGAAAAAGCCATGTTAACGGGATCCCAGGACCTCCCCACCATAAATAATCGCCCAATCCCGGCTCTACTCTATGCGGACGACGCGGTAATTTTAGCGCGTACCCCTATGGAATTACAGTGTGCTCTCGTGAAATATTATACTTTTATGGCCAACCTTGACCTGAAGATTAACATCAAAAAAACCTTTGTAATGTCTGTTGGGTCAAGGAATAAGGACATAAAATCCATTTTCATTTAAAACCAAAAATTAGAGAGCACTACCACATATCCGTACCTGGGCATTGTATTTGACCATAAAAGCTCTTGGAAACACGCTATTGAATCGAGAAAACTCACTTTTATGAGAACCACTGCTGCTTTGGCTAATATCGCAAATAAATTAGGTAAACGACCTATGGTAGAACTCTCAGAGATCTATAAGACAAAATGTATCAGTAGTGTAATTTATGGGGCTGGTGTGTGGGGATTTGCCAAGGTCAAGGAGGTGCAAAAGGTAGAAAAGGTAGAAAATACTTTTTTGAGATTCTTATTGGCTGTCCCGCGGGCCACGTCGACCTATGCTTGCCATCTGGAAGCAGGTCTGCCCTATCTTACAGACCTGATTAGGATTCAACCCCTTCTCCTATGGCACTGCATCTGGTCATCAAATTATACCATCTGTTCTCAAGGCTTCATTGAGGACTGTCTTTCCCTAGATAACGCACATAAGATCGGATGGATTTCTTATATTAAGAAATTCCTCAGTGACCTTGGCATGCTACAATAGTTTTACTCCCCCACTTTAAGCGCTGTAATACCAAGAAAACAGCTTAAAAAGGTATGTTTGGCTCATCTAGAGTCTCTGAGACTGTCTGGTGAAGCTTCCAAACCCACTGTACAACACTCACTACTGATCCAAACAACCTTGACAATTCAGCCTTACTTAACTTTTAATTTCTCGGGCCACGAGAGGTTTTTGCTAACCAGATTTAGATTTAATATTTTCCATCATCTGGTTACCTTCCCCAAAATTAACACCTGGGAAAAACCTCTGCAAGTTTGCCCCTGCGATGAGTCTTCCCCTCAAACCACAATTCATATTACGCTGTTCTGCAAAATCAGGATTTGAGGAAACAGTGGCTTATTCCGATTCTAAAAATTGGGGTCTCCGTAGGTGCCGCCCTGCATTTCTTTCTCTCCAACATCTAGATGCAGAACCTTTTGCTAAATCTATAGCCTTATTTCTGAAACTAATTGTTAGGCATAGGCAGAACCTCGACTTAGTACGGGTTGTTTTTTCCTTCTTACAAGCTTTTGGGAATTGTGCGAATGCCTTTAGCGCCTGTTTTTTGTTCTAAAATTGCTGCACCTATTTTCCTCTTTTAAATACTTGTTAATTGTAGCTTTTAAGCTTATTGTCACTTTGTCGTGATTGCATTCAGCATTTTTATGTACTCCATCTTGAACTTCTGCTGGCAGAATTTATATTTTAAGAAAATTATTTTCCCTGGGGTAGATTGAGTAATTTGTACTGTGCTTAAACAAACTTGCTAGCTGTATGATATTTTTAGGATGGTTTTTCTATTCTTGAAAATTTTTAACTTTGCTAACTGTCAATATATTGTGCTTTTATGGCTGTTTTTTTGCACAACCGAATAAAGCTTGTTTTGATTTGATTAGATTTGACTGGGCAAGTGCACCCACTTGCCAGTCCCTAAACCTTCCCTTTTCTTCATATCAGACACCGCTATGGTAGGCCAAAGGGCAGGGTGCATTGCCTGTCAGACCCTAGTACAGTGCACCAGGAGTGCCCAGGGCTTGTAAATACAAATGCTGCTGGTGGGCTTGCAGCACTGGTTGTGCCACCCACAGAAGCAGCCTGCAAAAGTGTGTCTAAGGTCTGCCATTGCAGAGCCTGCATGCAGTCTGGTACTGTGATGCTGACTGGGCAAGTACACTCACTTGCCAGTCCCTAAACCTTCCCTTTTCTTCATATCAGACACCCCTATGGTAGGCCCAAGGGCATTGTAAGGAAAAGGTAGGACATGCCCTGGTGTGTGTGGCATGTTCTAATAGTCAATTACAGCCATTTTTGTTTTTCACTATTGCAAGGCTACCTGTTCTCCATTGGCCAGAATGGGCAGTTTGGTTATTACATTTTATAATCTTAACTGACTCAGGGAACATGGTAGAAATCCGAATTTAGCATGCTTGAACTCAGAATGATAAAATACAACTTTTAGTGAAGTTGGTTTTAACATTCTGTGTTTGAAAATGCCACTTTTAGAAAGTAGACATTTTCTTTTCTAACCATTCAAACCTGTTTCTGCTAGGCTGTGTATTCCCTGTCTGGAGTTTTGAGTGACAGGGCTGGGGAATTCCAGGAGACAGGGTGAGGTGTCCCAGTGGTGAATAGAGACATCTGCATCTAGATGGGTGGGAGGAGTTGCACCTGGGACCTGAATAGGGCTGTTCCTTCCCTCCACAATGCTGGCTCCACCTCCTGGGGTGCGTCTGATGTATCTGCCCTGCACTCTGAAAGGAAAGAAGGAGTCAGTTAAGCAAAGTGCTCCAGGACTGACCAGAACTGGTTTGAACAAGGCAAAGGCCCCTCTGCCCTCAGAGGACAAAGGATTTTGGGGTATAAGTATTGAGAGCCTGATCCCAAGAAATGTGATCACTTTGGGAAACAAGAAGAAACTCTGCTGAGGAGAAGAACCAAGAAGAAACTGAGGAGAGGCTATCCCTGAAACTGGGGGATTGGCCTACAGGGCTTGCCTACTGCCAAAGAGAGAAGAAAGGAACTTTGTGTGTACTTTTGCTCAATTTGTGAAGGATCTCCAAGGGCTTGGAAAAGAGCTTGCCTTCTGCTGAAGTCTCAGGAACAACAGACTTCACCCCCCAGCTCCCCAGAGTTCCTTGGAAGTGCCTGCTGCTGCTGTCGGGCCTTCTGAGGGGCTGCGTGTTGCAAGGAGCTGGAAGCACGACTCAAGAAGGAGAAGCGTGCCGCCGTCGGAGCTGTTGTCACCGCATTGCGTAAAGTGTGTCGCCGCTGCAGCATCACATCGAGCAGAAGCGTCTCGCATCATCCAGGAAGTGTCTCACAACGCCGAAGAAGCGTGTCGCCATCGCAGCCATCGTAGCTGACACATTGCACCGTATCAAGAGAAGAGTCTTGCATCGAGGAAGAAGCGTGTCGCCATCGCAGCCATCGTAGTTGTCGCATTGCAACGCATCAAGAAAAGCGCCTTGCATCCACGGAGAAGCGTGCTGCCGTCGGAGCTGCTGTTGTCGCATCGCGTAAAGGGGTGTCGCCGCTGCAACATCGTATCGAGCGGAAGCGTCTCACAAACGATGGAGAAGAGTGTCGCTGCCAAGGCCGCTGTCGTCGCATCGCGTAAAGTGTGTCGCTGCTGCAACTGAAGCGTCGAGTCTTCTCGCAACATCGGAGAAGCGTGCCGTATCTGGAAGATCTTCACGTCTTTATTTCTTTGCACCAAAAACTTCATCGCATCAACATTGTTGCAACACTTTCGTTGCCCTGCGTGTCGCATCTAAAAGTTACATTGACTTAAAGTGTCGCATCTAAGAACTTAAGAGAACCAAGTTAAATTCTACCATCTAAAGTAACAGTATTGTGTGTTTTTGTCGTTTAATGGTCTTGTGGTAAATCTATATAAAGAATACTTATTTTTGATATAAAATCTGTGTGGTGTCCATCTGTAGTGTTGTCACTTGATTACTGTATGTGTTCACAAATGCTTTACACACTGCCTCTGAGATAAGCCTGTCTGCTCGTGCCAAGCTACCAAGGGGGTGAGCAGGGGTTATTTTAGGTGTGTACCCCCTTACCCTGACTAGAGGCGAGGGTCCCTATTTGTCACAGGTGCATACCTGTGCCAACTAGAGACCCCCAAGTCTAACAATATTTAATGATGATTCCCTACTGGCCATAGGTAAAATATAGATGGAATGTAACTTTTGCCTTCAATGGAGACAGTTAGCTAGCACATTGACAAAAGAAGGGCTGAGCCTGAAGATGTTTTTATAGACTTTAGTGTGGGGGAGGCAATAAGCAGGAGCGGCCCGTGCAATTAAGAGAGATGGGGCTGTGTGGCCGGGTTGGGGGGAATTCCACAGACGAGCATGAGGGAATATTAAATAAATAATTAATTTTCCCTTGTCATCGTCTGTCGAAATCCCCACCCTTCCCACCCGGTCCCACTGCTCTTACCGGTACGGCCGCTCCTGGCCATAAGCCACCCAAAATCAGTAGACTTACCAGAACCATCACCTAATATGATCATTGTAGTGCAATTTGTTTTCTGCTCTCGTTGTGGACATTGTTCCAGTTGATAAGACAGGTCCATCTCAAGATTGTATATCATATAGGCTAATCAACTTCATTGACTGGGATTGTAAGGTTTACATTAAAGTTATTCTAGATGAGTTAAAATGCATTCACTAAAAGGAAATGTTATGTCTCCACTTCAAGTGACCTTACATGAAAATGACGATTCTCCAATTATTATGCAGAGAGAATCTTGATTTCATTAAAGACAGATGGAGGCTAACATTATGCAAATACTTTTATTTGCTTCCCAAACATGCAGCCCTTGAAAGAATGTTAATACATCATAAAACGAAGAATGTTCATAACATCATAAGAAGACAGTGCACACTCCAATCTTCCTCTTAGGCTGCGTGGCATTTAGATTGCTCCTAAGAAAGACAAAAAAACACTATATAGTAAAATATATAAAGAAAGTCTATGAATAAATGAACATATCAGAAAAAAGAACAATCTCAGAGAGTTAAAAAACATTAACATAAGTTAAAAAATGAGTACCAAGCCCATGCTGCTCAGGGAGAGGAGGGTGGAATAATGTTAGCCTCCATCTGTCTTTAACTAAAACAAGATTCTCTCTGCATAATAATTGGATAATTGTCACTTCATTACAAGACCGGAGGCTACCATTATGCATGTTTAAAGCCATATAAGGCCACATTGCTAACATGCTCAATTGGTCTCAAATAGAACTTTGAGAATGTACTTGCATTTGACCAATCAGCAGCTTTTAATATTTCGGGCCGGGATCCTCCCGGACCAAAATACTTTACTAGCCATTGCACCACTAGAGGAATGAGCCCCAAATCTAGGGAGATCTACGCCAGCTTCATGCATAATCAGACGGACCCATCCGGCTAAGGTGGCTGAAGAAACAATTTTAAAAGGACTAACGTATGAAAGAAGAAGTTGGTCAGTATTTAAGGGTCTGAATGTTGAAATGTTATTCTCACAACACTTCATACAATTAACAACGCACTCATGAAAAAAGGGGTAGAAAAAAGATTCTGACATAGTTTTTGCGTTTTTCCAAATATTTAAGTGGACACCTTCAGAGGAAGAGAACCTATTTCAAAGTTCTAAGGCTTTTCTGTCTGAGACCCTTCTAAAGGAGATCAGACACAAAAGTGTTGCTAATTTCATGGAGATTTGTTTAAGGGAGAGTAAATGGTTATTAGGCTAGGATAGGAAGAGATTGAAAATTAAGTTAACATCCCTTGGGATTCATAACAAGCTTTAGGGGGTCTCCTTAGTCTAACTCCTTTCATAACTCTTTTGATTAAAGGATTGCTACCAATAGCAAGATTATTAATCAAGGCGTGACCCGAAGATATAGCCAATCTGTAACAATTGATAGTTCTATAAGAAGGACCTGACTCAAAGAGATGAGCTAGATAATTGGCAATGTGTTACAGAGAACTTTGTAAGGGATCCAGATCCCTTTCCATGCACCAACAAGACCATTTTCTCCAAACACCTCTATATATTTTTCTAGTTCCTGGTGCCAATGAATCTTCCAAAAGGCTTTTAGCCTCTCCTGAAAGATCCGATTATCTGTCAGAACCCCTGAAATCTTCCAAACAAGAAGGTTCACCCTCCTATCTAGAACTAAAGGATGTTCTTCTCCATCCGGACCTTGGAGTAGACCTAAAGATGATGGAATTAGACGTGGAAAATCAACTGCCAGTTTCATTATCCCAGGAAATCAAACTTGGGATTTGCTAAAGGGGGTTACAAGAATGATGGAGCATGACTCCAGTCTCACTTTCCACACACGTCTTTGAATCATTGAGACAGATGGAATGGCGTAACCCTTGATTCTCTCGCAAGGTTGGAGAAAGGCATCTACCCCTGATACATTGGGATCTGGTCTCCAGTTGAAATACTTCTGAACTTGGTGAGTTAATCTGCTGGCGAACAGGTCTACCTGAACTGGACCCCATAACTTCTGGATTGGAGCAAACGTCTCTGGATTCAATTTCCAATTGCTGGAATCGTGGAACAAAAGAAAATTACAGTCTGCCCTTAAATTCTGAATTCCTGGAATACATTCCGTTCTGAAAGTAATCTTTTGATCTCAACAAAAATACCATATCTGATTGGAAATATCTGAAAGAGTCTTGGATCTTGCACCCCCATACGGTTTGTATATGAGACAACAGAGAAGTTGTCTAAGCGGATCAAGGCATTGTAGTTATTTAAAAGCTTTTGAAGCTCATAAGGGCATTCAGAGCTGGTAACATCTCTAGACAGTTTATGTGTAGGAATTATTCCTCTAAGCACCTACTCCCCCAGGTTTCTAGATTGTTTAGGCGGGCTCCCTAGCCACGGTTGCTTGCATCTGACTCTAGAGTAAAGTCTGGAACATTTCTGAAAATAGCTTCCCCGTTGCATGCCTGAAGGTTTTCTAGCCACCAGAGTAGATCCTCTTATGCATCTTTTGAGAGGGGAACTGAGTCCTCGTACCATAAACCCTTCCTCAGACCTAAAGCCTTTAGTCTTTAAAGATCCCTGTAATGAAGAGGGCTGTGAGAAATAGCTTGGATAGAAGATGATAGAAGGCAACTATGGCTAGGTCTTTTAGCCGTATTAATTCTATTGTTAGGATAAAAGAGACATGTTTCTTTATCTTGGTAACTTTCTTGTGAGGCAGAATTAGATTGGAAAGGATAGCATTTACCTGGAATCTGAGGAATTCTAGCTCTTGATGATAGATTCCTCTATATTTATTATGAATCCCAGATTTTGAATAAGGTCTATGGCCATTTGTAAGTGTTTCTGAATTTCTATTCTGTCCTGAGACATAATGAGAACATCGTCTAGGGAACTAATTAGATGAACTCCTCCCTCTCTGAGGTAAATCACTACTGGACAAAGGACTTTGGTAAAACACCAAGGGGCTGAGGACACGCCAAAAGCAAAACACAGGAACTGATAAAGAGTTCCCTTCCAAGTAAAACAAAGGTACTTTTGGCTCTTTTTGTCCATGGGTATTGTAAAATGGGCATCTTTGAGATCCAATTTTACCAGCCAGTCCCTGGCCTGTAAAATGTCTCTCAAAAGATGGATCCCTTCCATCTTGAAATGTCTGAAAGTTAGGAACGTGTTTAGGTATTTTAAGTTTATGACAGGACGCCAACCTTTGTCCTTTTTAACAAGGAAAATAGTACTTATAAAACCCTTTGAAATCTAGGATAAAGGAATCTTTATGAGGGCTCCCTTGTCTAACATCTGGGTAATCTCTAATTCTATTAGTTTTGAATTCTCTGAGTCTAGGGTCATCTCCCTTGGAATCTTGATTTGAAAAGGTTGTTCCCAAAATTCTATTTTGAAGCCAACTATAGTTTTTAGAACCCAAGGATCGTGTGTAATCCTTGACCAATTGAGTGCAAAGTGTTTCAATCTTCCTCCCACCTTTGAAAGAGAAAAACAAGTCAGGTAACTTTGATTTGAAGATCTAGGTTTCCTGCCACAGGATCTTGAACTCCTCCCTCTCTGAGGGTAGAAGTTTGAGTTTGAAAGAAAGCCACTGTTGAAGTGAGAGGAACCTCTCTGGTCTTGGGGGGAAAATGGGACCTATAGGTGTTGCAGCTGACAGGCAGTCCCCTCCTGCCAGCCCTTCCAAAAAGTGGGCAAACCCCAAAACTCTCCGCATGCTGGACTGTGTTTTACTAAAAGCATTGAAGGTGGAGACATATTTGCCCAAAGATGTCACAAAAGTATCGCTGAATAGGAGCCCTTTGGTATCACTCATGCCTTCCTTAGAAGACAGATCAGCAAGTTTAGGGTTCATCCTTAAGAGAACCGCTTTACGAAGTTCAGTAATTAGATTTGCGTTGGCATTGCCAAGAAAACAAATCACACGTTGTGACCAATCCCTCAAAAGATCAATATTGACCAGATTGTTATTTGCTCTTGTGCTTCAGTCATATCCAGAATCTTAGATAAGGGTCCAAGGACATCAATAAGATTATCTTGGCACTGCTTCAAGCATTATTCTATTCCTTTCCTGGGATCTTTACCCAATTTAAAAAGAAAGGTAATCAAATATGGATCGACATTGAGGGTGTTGCACACCTTGTCCTCAGAAGAGGGTCTAGGACACTCATTACGCAAAAGGTTGCGAGTTTCTCTGTCCAGAGGTTTCTTCACCTATTGAGATAGATATTTGCTAACGTGGTCAATTGGCCACCATTTAGAACTGCAGGGATGTCGGATAGATGTAGGATTAAACATTTCCCCTCTGAGGGGGTCCTTAATTGAAGAAGAAGTGGAAGGTTTTTCCAAATCTTCATCCAGATTATCAAAGGTATCTTGAGGATCAAAAACAAATTCGTCCATGTCCAAATCCTCATAATCTAAGGTTTCGGAATGGGAATTATAGGAATCATCGAAATCATTTGCACCATGAAGGTTACTTCTCTCTCTCATGCCGCTACGGCAACTTTCCTCCATGTCCCAAAATATTGGGATTTATCTTTTGTTCTGCAATGAGCACCATCATCTATTGTAGCGCGAGGGCTACCTAAATCATCAGCATGGGTTAATGCTTCCTTCAAATGTTTCCTTTTCTGGGGACCCTTCCCTCTTTTTAGGGGACCAGAGGTTGTAGGCGAGTCTCGGTCAGAGAGAGAAAAATAGATCTCCTCAACAGGAGACACTCTCTTCCTCTTAGTTAAAGCGACGTCAACTGCTTCTTTAACGGAAGATCTGAGCTCTTCCTCAAGGAACCTCTTAAGGCTCTCACCCATAAGCACCTCCTTGGGGGGCTGTGGGTTATTAATATCCATTTCGTTTAAAGAAAGTATTTATAGAAAAAAGACAAGGATTGCCACAAGGCTTACTCAAGGTTAAAGAGAGACTTAATAGGGGTTATATACCCTTATCATGAAAAATATGGGAATACTCTTTCCCTTGAATTCAACTGAGATTCCTCCAGGAATAAAGACTAAAGGCTTTGTATAATAGCAATGTTAAAATAATAAACGTCCACCAGGTGGCGATCGTGTTTTAAAAGGGTGAAGAGCAAGCACAGGAGGCCTCCGTCATGCACCGCTATGCGCTCGAACGAGGAGCCGTAACCATAACAATGTGCCACCGAGATGGAGAAGTCCGTGCCTCGCGTCAATAAGGACACGTATGAGATCAAGGCAACATGTCACTAAGGGCACGTCATATGAATAAGGCAGTGACTCGCTCTCGCGTCTCCCAGCAGGTTGCTAGGAGAGGCGAGCGAAATTGAATCAAGCAGAGTGATTCCTTTGTTTTTTATATTTTTTTATTTAATATGAAAAAGGCAAAACAAGGTAAAAGGAAAGCCACAGAATGGGCTTAATCAAAGCAAATAGACAGCGGAAGTCATAGACAGGCGACAGGTTGCAAAGCAAAACCGGTAAGCAGCATATCTAATAAACCAAATACGGTAAAAACGGGAATCACTAAAACAGGAATAGATACCTACCCTACCCCGCCATACATTGGACAGGGTTAGAGAGGACTAAAAGGGAAAAGGGTCAATACAAGTATTAACAAATATAAGGCAAACAAGCAATGATATAATATGAAAAATACTACAAAATATATAATCAAGCAATGATATAATAACAAAAAATTGCTACAGAATAAAGGAGTATTATAAAAGTAGTACAAATGGCTTGCAATCAATGCCACAAATTAAAGAGACACTTAGTTGTATCAGGAGCAGCGAACAAAAGAGGAAGATTGGAGTGTGAACTGTCTTCTTATGATGTTATGAACGTTCTTTGTTTTATGACGTATTAACATTCTTTAAAGGAATGCATGTTTGGGCAGCAAATAAAAGTATGTGCATAATGGTAGCCTCTGGTCTTGTAATGAATTCTCTCGACAATCAATTGAGTTTTTGATTTAGCCCATACTGTTTACAAGTATGCAGAATCAAAAGGGGTGACATTCTGTGCAGTGTCCATTGATTGTTCATCAACAATTCACTTTGCGACAACAGAAGTTGTTGAAAAAACTCAAAGACCTTAACATGGATAGGAATCATAATGATTTTTAGAAGAAGGTGTTGGCTGTTTCCCAAGACATTCTTAGAATCATAAACATTTCAATGCCTTTTATGTTGTATGCCAGTGTTTAGGTATTGTTTTCTCAAACCTCAAAGGCATTACAGGTTCAATGGAAGGCAGCAGCTTCCTACAGTAGAGCAAATTACCTTAAAATTAACAGAGCAAAATTTAAACTGATGATTTTTGACGAATTAAGGTCAATTAAGCCTCCAGTTAAGTTAATGCAGAAAAATCAATTAATGTCAAGATTAATGAATTCCTGTTAGTTCAAGTGACTAACACCTTCAGTTTTAAGTAATGTATCCATGGGTTAGAGGTGAAAGGAGAAGGTCAGTAGGCAATGCACATATTACATTTACATTAAAACATGATAACACTCCCGGCTGGTGGACAAAGCTTGGACAGCAAAGTAAAGTAATATTTTACAATATGATGCCTGAATTCGCAGGAATGATCAAAATGTTAGCTTTGAAGCCAACAAAAAAGTATCATAGAAAACATTGAGTATTCTCCCAAAATGTTTTCCAATTGCTGTATATGAGGCCAAACTTGCTTAGCTAGAATCAACACAAGAGAAATTGCAGAACAATTCTGTGCCTTATGCTGTGAAGCTGATGACTGCCCTCATTGTACTCTTGGTTATTTAACCTTGGGTTGAACATCTTAAATTAGACAAACCTTCAAAATTGTCTGTGGCACCAAGGACGTCTTTCATGTATTGAACATGAAAAACTTGTTTGTATCTGAAAATTCGTCCCTCTGAGAGCAAAATTGTTATGTTAGAGACACTGAAGGGCCTACAGCAATCTTGTAGGAAAGGAAAAGAGAGTTACAAATGGGAAATTGCCAAGCATGGGCATGAAATTCCACTCCACTTGCGGAGTTTGAAGAGTTTTTTCCCTCTGTACTCTGCGTAGCGCGCAGAGCTCCGAAAAACTCAGCGTAGAGGAGTTTTTTCCTCGCTCGCGCTCACCAACATTAAGTTGGCGAGCAACGACCGAGAAAAATCTTACTGCAGACCACCTCCTGGCGAGATTTCCCAATGCTGGCAGTCGCGGATGGTCCTGGATGGTAACGTACGCTTGTGTTGAAAAACATTCTGTTCGCATTGAGGAGGCTGCTGCTCAAGTAAAACATCAACTCGAGAGGCAGAACAAAGCAGCACACTCTTGTGCTGCTCATGGTGCCATTCAAGCTGATTTTACAATGCAGAACAACCACCAGGTGCTAAAAATCAGCACAAACTGCATGACATAACGCACTCGTTGCTTGCTGAACTCTGCGAACTCCTCCCAGGCCTAGAAATCGGGCATGTCTTCAATAGCAAAGCATTAATTCTGTAGGTAGCAACCAACAGCACTCTGTGCTGATGCTTGTTAATATTCACCAAAGACAGGTATTTGCAATGCCAAGTTGGAAGACAGCAATGACAAGAAAAATGTGGAAAGGAGTATGGCAGCCACTGAAACATAAACATGTCAATTAAAGTATCCAGAAAGTCTACAGCATGTCATTTTAATCTGCCGTCAATATAAGGCACTTTAAGGAATAAAGATTGCCCCTTAGTTAGAAAGGACAGGAGTAAGTAACACTTAAGGGCTGATTCCCAAATGCACTTATGTGTATGGGGAGTAGTTCTCTCTTCCATTCTCTTAAATGCCTTTGTGAATCACCCACTAAACTTCCAACTCCCTGTTAGGAAAAGTGCAAAGAGGGCACAGTCCTTTCTATTTGTACTAATTTTATGTGAACAAAAATCACTCAAGTTCAATTCAAAAGGGCAAGCAAGGCTTCATATAAGAGTAAAACAGGATACTGTCATACGTACTTCGAAAGGCCTTTGTGAAGAGGGCCCAGTGACTGCAATTTCCCTCCTTTTCTGTGACCTAGATCCCTAAATTACTAGCATGGTGGAACTATTTTTGGCTTAATATGGAGATTATGAACGAGACTTTATAATACAAAAGAGCATAATGGCTCAAAGAATCTAAGGTCCCAACAGCAGATATAAGGCACAGTTTGAAGGTCATAATTCACTGAGTGTCTTGAAATAGAAATTTTATTATTTCTTGGAACTGGGTAGCAGAGATGTTCATCCAGTAATATGTTTAAATATTGTTTGTTTCATGGTTATGTATTTCTTATATTGCCGTTTTTAACATTGTCTTTATGCCTTCAATTGTGTTCCTATACAAACTATGTGATTTGAAAACTAACAAATCTAATCTCCTGGCACACATAAAAGTTCTTGCCACTTAGTGCATGGAAATGCAGGGGGTACCATGGGTACCTCCCCAGTGCACCACCACCTCCCCTCAACACAAGGGGGGCCCGTAACAGGCCCCCAAAACCAATTAAGCCGGCCTTTCTATGGCAGTTTTGCCGCCATGGAGAGGCTGGCTACAACCAGCATCGTAATTTGGCGGAAGGTGCCTGCTAGGCACAGCCACCATTTCAGACATGCTGACCACTCCGCCAGGCAATCGGTATGATTGCATGTGGCGGAATCGTGGCAGGCGATCGTTGCGACTGCCGCGGTCGGAAAGCAATTCCTCCCGCCTTCATAATGTGGTGGGGGGAAATTGCTGTCCGATAGCAGAGGGCCCTCCAACGCACGTGGCGCGTGGCGGGCCTTCTGCCATCATAATCACCCCCAAAGTGCTAAATGCTGGATCATATTCCAATGGTAATTACAAGTAATTATAAGGTAATTTTGCTAGTGGCAATTATTCCGGTTATGCCCACACCTTGCAATTTAGATTCTCCAAAATACTTGGGTAAAATTGCACAGATTGCTTCAATTTAAAACTAAGGGACTTATAAATCAAGAATTCGCCCCAAAACATCAAAAATGGGTATTTCAACGTCGATTCACAACGGCCCATAGCAGTACTTTAAATAGTACTACAAGAATACTACTTCTTTTACCTATTACCGCTTTTGTGAATCAACATTTATTTGTCTAAATATGCAGTAGTGTGAAAATGTGTTTTTCTCATTTTACCAATACCTTTCACACTACTGTGAGGACTTGAAAACGTTTTCTTTAATTTATGACCATGAAAAAATTAATAACATCAGTACTCCACACCTGAAAGAAACATGCTGCAGTAAGATGACAGAAATGTGAAGCAATCTCACACTGTACACAAACTGTGCACAATGGAAATGCCATTTCTTTGGAAGTCATTTTGTACAGAATAATTGATTTTCTCCTACAAGTTTTGCGATTGCAACATAAGAAGACTGTTCATTAAATAAATCTTCCCATATACATTGTGTGAGCAATTGTGGCCTTTTACTTCTGTCAGACAGAAATATTTCCAGTCGAAAACCTTATTATTAAATAATTGCCATTGTTCAGTACTTTTTTGTGCTTGCCAACTAGCATTACGAATTTATTTTGCAGCAGGTACACCAATGTCCTTACAAAATTACCCGCCTCAATTTTTCTATAGAAGAACACAGTCTGTCATATGCACAACCAAGCAATTACTTACAATGTGGACGTTTCACTAAGATGTTCCCAACTCTAAAGTACATTTGTAAATGGAAGAGGTCATAATATATACTTAGAAACCCACGCATTACCCATAAAAGTGCAATTTATGTGCGCAAGTGATAGATATGTGTGCATAATGAGTTGCAATGTGCCATTGATACATTACCCACCATACGTAGGAAGAAGTGGGTGTACCCAGGAGAGTTCCAGAGTGGTGGCCAGAGAAATGCATTGGTTGTCAGTCACAAAGAAGTACCGATTTATTCATTCTCAAACATCTAGACATGCAGAGTAAGATGTACAAATAATCTTTCGCCGTCTACCCTAGCGCGGACGGGAGAAAAACAATATTGTGTGCATGACAGATTCACAAAACAAATCTGTTAATGTGACAAATGTGCTGCAGGTTCAGGAACAAATATCGCTGCTTGCTCACTGATTCACAAATCAATATGGCTAACCTGTCACATATCCCACTCAACTTCAGTTCTCAATGCAGTGGGTCTGAAAAAGTATATAAGTAATGACTACATAAGCTAGACCTGTTTCCGGGCAGAAATGTAATCTTAGTTCATGTTCTTACAATGCTCATAAAAATTATAAACAATAAAGTGCAAAATTAAACTCCTGCCCCATCATATGAATTAAATTGAATGTACGTCTATACATTGACCTGAAATGTTTTTCCACTTAAATGTGACGTGGGGGAGGGGGGGGCAAAACCCTTCTACATAAGCAGGTCCATCACCATACGATTGTGGTTCCTGGAATCCAAGTACCCTCTGCACAAACGTGCATGGATGTGCCCATATTATGATCGTATCCTAGCCACCAGGTCCGAATTATGAATCTGGAACTGCAGGCTGGTTTTGTGACTGGACATTTGTGTGTGTACGATGTTAGTCCTCACAGCATGCAGCCATATTTTCAGGAATTCACCCCACGCTTCCTGAATATATTTGGTGCCATAACTTAAAAAAGTAAATCTAGCCTGAGTAGTGAAAAGTGGCTAGAATTACTGTGGAATCGTTTTCGAGTTAAAATTGTGTGTTATAATGACGACTAACAGGCCTTTTGACACTTTATTTTACATATACAGACTGAATTACCAATTGCCAGTGAAATGAAATTCCTCTGATGTGTAGAAGTGTGTTCATCCATGTTTTTAATTATGCCATCCATCACTGTCACTCACTCCTGTCTCCTACTCTCTATACATCTTTTGCCCACAGAGTGCAGCACGCAGTAACCTGAGGTCATATTAGTTTATTTTCACTGCTTTATTGCAATGCTCACAATGAACTTTCTCTGGTGCAGAAGTAAGATTGCAACTAGTATCTATCTCATTTGTTTCTTAGCTGCATTTATTCACTCAGAGAGAGTCTTATTGATTAAGGTTTCATATTTGTTTGAACATTTTCAGATGACATAAGCACAGAGGGTGTTAAATGCTATTTTCTTTAAGAATTGGGATGGCGCTGTTGTGTTAATGCAATGACGTGTATAATTATTGTGTCATGATTTGCTATGGAAATTATTCTTTTGCCCAAACCATGATGATTTCGCAGACTTACTAATTTCCTATCCATACCTTGATTTTGGGGGTGCACCGAAAGATTTTCATATTCTATTAGGGAGGCTAACCAAAATTCGTGCAGAGTTTGCTGCCCATTTGAGAGTTAAAATATTTTCTCATTTAACAAACTCTGTATACATGTGTCTGATTTTAGTTCTCACACCATGCAGCCATATTTTCAGGAATTCACCCCACACTTCCTGAATATATTTGGGTGCATAACTTTAAAAAGTTCATCTGACCAGAGAAGTGAAAAGTGGCTAGAATTACGGCAGAATAGTTTCCAGGTTTACATTTTGTGCATTTTCACACTTGATTTCACATACACAGACTGAATTAACAATGGATTTAACATACTCTGTATACCTTTGCATTTGGGAACCTTCATGGCATTGACTCTATGCCGCTCATTTTTAATTTTTGTAATAAAATCCTTTAACTTTTCCTAACCTAGAACTCAGTCATTGAGTGGCCCCCATTACATAATTAGTAGTTTTTACAATGCTAATTTTATGTTCTGGTAGGTTCCTTAATGCAATTGAGGTTTGACATTCTCTCTGATGGAGAAAACTGCAGGAGAACTGAATGAGGTAAGTTTTGGTGTGCCCAGATTTAGAGGTATGCTCCCACAAATGTTGGTAGCAGAGGATGTTTGCATGTTGAAGAGCACCTCCTTTTTCTAAGAGACTCTTTTTAGGTTTCCTTCTACCCTAATGCCCAGTCCAGGAAGATAGCAGACTTTCCAGTGTCTTACCTGGGGGCCGATTACAATGATGGTACTTTGGACAACGGCCCACTTTTGCATCGGTCAGTAGACAGCCCAACAAGCAGGTGGCAGTCAGACAGCCACATTATGATGTGACTGCCTTGCAGGTGGTAGGAAAGTGCTCCTTATCATGGCCAAGGAATAGGGCCGCAGCACATGCTACCATGATAAGGAGCACTAAAGGCACATCAATGGACCGTGCACAGGGCCGGACTGAAACCACAAACCTGCCCTGCCAATTCAATTGGAACAGCCCCGGGAAAGTGGAGGGTGCTAGTGTGAAGCACTGCTAGTGCTTTTGTTATAGGGGGCCGATATTTCAGCACTGCTGCAAAACCGGCAACCAGTAACAAAAACAGCCCCCACCTCTCCAAAATCGGCCCCCACACTTCCAGCCCATTGGGAAAACACCTGGTGCCCACTACTGCCAATCCGGCCTTGGTCATGAATCATGTTGTGCATGGCACTCAGTGCACACAGGTGAGTGGGGCCATTACATGAGCCCTCACAATGGAAGGGGGCCCAGTTTGGGGCCCAAAAACTCTGTTTCCAACAGCCTTTTCATGGTGGTCTTCCCGACATGAAAAGGCTGTTGGAAAGGGATATCGTAATCCTGATGGCGGTGCCTGCCTCAGCACCACTGCCTTTCAGGAATATGATTGCGACCACTGCCCCGAAGGGATCACAGATCCTGTCAGAGGCGGCGGTATTTCCTCTGTCCGCAGTGGGTATGACTGCCAGAATAGTAATCCTGCAGTCGGACTGAAGGGCTGTTTACGGTTGGACCACCACAGACAGCCTGTTGGTGTTCTGACCGCAGTCGTAATTGGCCCCCTGTTGTCAAGATTTTGCCAAGTGGTCTGTCTTGCAGTTTGGTTCCTGATCAATTAGGAGTGTAAGTATGAAGAGGGTAGAACAGTTCTGTAATTTGGGTGTGTGTCTGTGGTGTCTGTGGTGTGTATTGAGGTTTGAATTTATAAGGTGGATTGCTATGTGATGTGTGAAGTGTTTGGCTGAATTTAGTCTCAACTGGTGGATTAATAACATGTGTTATTCATGCTGGCAGTTCTTATTCCATAAAGAATTGTCTTTATTGTCATTTGGTTTGATTGTCAGATTCATTGATATCCTAGATCTCAAGATACTGTGATTAACTTGTCTGCAAAATGTAGTGTGTAGTACAAGGCACCACATACACATAGATAGGGGTTTCAACATGTATACGTTTCCTTTTCAGATTAGTGTATTTAATACAGGTTATTGTGATTGCTCCTAAGTGCATGGGAGCAGGTACTTTAGCCAGAGTGGATTACTGCTGGACAGGCTCCTACCTAGTGTGAATTCTGATTTAAATAGTACTGTGAAAGGTACTCTTCCTGTTGCTCTTGTGTCCATTGATTGTGAGATTTGTCTTCCCTCAACTTGCTGATTTCCTTCCTATTTAGGCTGAGCAGGCAAGGTTTATTTTGGGTAGAAGTGGAGGAGTTGCTCTGTGATTAGCTAGTTATTCAGGGAGCCATGCTGGGAATGATGAGATGTCACCATAAAGCTGTGCTGTCATTGATTTGGACCACAATAAATATGTGCTGTGTTGAAAAAGCCTAAGGTTTCTGTTGTTCCTGAAATTACCTGCCAAGGGAATGCCTGCATACAAAATAATTACACACATTAGGTTTTATAGGTGTACCTGAATTTCTGAGTGGCATGACTACACTGCTTCTGATAAAGATTTACAGTTTCCTTTAGAGGGTACTTTTAACATTAGAAAGCTAGATTTCCTGAAACAAACAATGAATGAAAAAAAGCTGTTACCTACACCCACGCATTTTGAGTCATCAAATAGATGGGGTAAAATGGCCACAAAGAAGAAAAGAAAGAAGATAACAAAGGAAGTGAAGGGCTTGTTTAGACAGCTGTTAGAAAACAAGTGGGATTGTCAACAGTAATGTTGGTGGGAGGTTTGCCATGGTGGGTGTAAGAGTTTTTCCAGCAATAATTGATGAAACTGATGTTAGAAAGTAAGCCAGTGAGGAGAAAGAACAGAATATTGATTTAGGCAAGGTGGATAACTTTTATAATGATCTTTAAACTCCAGACCTACCTAATATACTGACAACGTTCAAATGTCAAAGTCAAATGTCAAAGTCAAATGTCAAATGTCAAAGATTTTTGTAGAGCGCACAAATCACCAAAGGTCTCAAGGCGCTAGCAACCAAGACAAAGAAACCGGGGAGTGACCGAAAATGTTCATGTATCTAAGCTTTTTGAGAAAAAAGCCAGGTCTTCAGCTTTCTACGAAAGAGTAGATGGTCCGTTATAGAAAGCAGATCCAGTGGAAGTCTATTCCATAGCATAGGAGCTAAGTATGAAAAGGATCGGCCTCCATTACGGGCTGTCCGAATACGCGGTTGGACAAGAAGAGGTCTAGAGCTGGACCGCAAAGAGCGTCCTGGAACATACCATTGGAGTTTTTTCGCCAGATATAATGGACCAGTGCCATGCATTATCTTATGCGTGACACATAGTATTTTGAAACGCCCTCTTTGGCGAATCGACAACCAATGCAAGGTTTTTAGAGTGGGAGCAGAGGGAGTGCGAGGGGGGAGATTCAAAACAAGCCTGGCGGCCGTATTCTGGAGGATTTGAAGTTTGGAAAGCAAATCCTGGTTGAGTGCAGTGAACAGGGCTTTACCATAGTCCAGACGACTAATGATAAGACCCTGGACCAAAGGTTTCCTTGCTTCTATGGGTAGCCATTTAAAGATCTTACGTAGCATACGCATAATCCCAAAACAAGTCCCAAGCACTTGGTTTATATGGGTCTTCAAGGATAGAGAGTTATCAATAGTGATACCCAGATTACGGACTGCTAGCTTGGGCGAAGGACAGGTGCCCAGCTCTGATGGCCACCAGTCACAGGTTCAGAGCTGTTTGGCCTTCCCAAATAAAATGACCTCCGTCTTCCCACCATTCAATTGGAGCCTATTTAGATTCATCCAGTCATTGATCTTGATCAAGCAGCTCTTGAAACGAATTTGAACGTCAGACTGGTCAGGGTCACAGGTCACAAACAGCTGAGTATCATCGGCATATGATAGTGTGTCAAAGCCATAAGACCTGATGATATCGGCTAGAGGTGTTAGATAAACGTTAAACAGCATTGGGCTGAGAATAGAGCCCTGCGGAACCCCGACTGTTACTGGGTATGAGCAGGAAACGATCCCGTCCACGGAAACCGTAGTGAAACGGTCTGCCAGATAACTCTCAAACCAGTCCAGGGCCCTCCCTCTGACACCAATCTCCCACAGACGATGCTTGAGAATACTGTGGGAGATGGTGTTGAATGCTGCAGACAGATCCAAAAGGACCAGAATTGCAGATTCGCGACGGTCCAAGGCTAGTCTGATGTTGTCCACTACTTCAATGACTGCGGTCTCCGTGCTATGGGCCGCACGGAAGCCGGATTGGGAGGGATCGAGGAGCTTATGGGTTTCAAGATGAACCGTGAGACGTTTATTGACTAAAAACTCCAATACCTTCCCAAAATAAGGAAGCAAGGAGATAGGGCGGTAGTTTGCAGGCACGCTTGGGTCGGCTGAGGGTTTTTTGAGGATAGGCTTAACCTGTGCCAGTTTCCACCTTCGCGGGAACGTGGCTTGGTTAAAAGACAGATTAAAGGCAAAGGTTAAGATATCCACAAATAGTGGTAGAATTTTGTCACAGGAGCGGGGGGGAAAGGGATCGGCTGGGGAACCAGACTTGATCGTTCCTAAACTTTCGCTGACTTCAATTTTTGTTATAGGGTCAAACTCAGTTAATAAAGGGGCATTATTTAATTCTAATGGAGGACTGAATTGACTCATGTTAGTGTTATGACAGCCATGATCATCTGCCCGAGAGGGAAATGAGGCATATATTGTTTTGATTTTATTATCAAAGAACAGAGCGATGGAGTCAACCCAGTCTTGAGTGGGCACAAAAAAAGATTGCTCGACCTGAGGAGCAGTAAATTCCTTCAGTATTTTATACAGCTCTTTACTCGAATGAGCTGCATTATTAATACGCTGAGTAAGGTAGACCCTTTTTGCAGATTTGATATTGTTCATATAGATTGAGTGGAGGTTTATATAATTCCTGCGGTGTTCATCGGTTTTGGATTTCCTCCACTGGCGTTCAGCGGCCCGACATTGTTGTTTATCGGTTTTTAATGCCGCAGTGAACCATGGTGAAGCATTGCTTTTTACTTGGACCCTTGTAAGAGGAAGAACTTTATCAAGGGTCTTTAAGATGGAGGATTCTAAATTAATAGCAACGGAATCTACCGCATCGACCTTCTCACCTTGTAATAAAGGCTCAAAATGCGATAAAAATGTATCCGTTGAGAGTTTGCGCCATGACCGTATCCAAGTGTTTTTCTTTAAACTGTCATTGCTGTGCATGGTTAAGGGCATACTAAATTTAAGAATGGAATGATCGGTCCATAATGCCGAGCAAGGGGATTTAGTATTTAATTTAGAGGAGTTTGTAAATATTAAATCTAAGGTGTGACCCGCCGAGTGGGTTGGTCCAATCACCTTCTGTGTCAATCCTAATGTGAGCATTGCCCCGATAAGATGGACTGAGTCGGGGTCAAGCGGCAATTCGGCATGATAGTTAAAATCTCCAAGTAGGATAAAGTTATCTGCTGCTAGTACATGGGGTGCAATAAGCTCTAGCAGCTGATTAACAAAATGCGTCTTCGAGCCCGGAGGTCTGTATATCAATGCCCCATTCCATGATTCTGAACCAGGGAAATCTATTGCGAAAATTAGAATCTCTAGTTGGATAGAGGAGAGTGAATCTAGTACTCGGATTGCGGCCGGAGCCGCCATTGCAACTGCAATACCACCGCCTCTTCCCGACTCTCTGTCAAGCCGTGTCAAACGATATTGCTGAGGAAACGCTAAAGCTACGCTCGCTGATGAGAAACCATGGAGCCAGGTCTCAGTAATAAAGCAAATTCCGGGTTTCTCTTCATCTAAAAGACTCCAGAGCTCAATCGCGTGCTTAGGTATGGACCTGCCATTTAGGTATAAGGCCGACAGAGAGTTCAGGGCAGTTTTAGTGGCATTCGAGCAAGGAATATCCGGCACCGGGGGACAGATACTTGCCGCCACTCTACTGTTCATTGCAGGGAGGGGCTTCTCATGGACCACTGAAGGAAGTTGATGAGCACTGGGCGAAGAGAATCTAAAAGGATTTAGAAGGTGAAGCTCCACACTCGAGTAGCACAGCATAATGGCAGTCTGGTACTTACAACTTTCTCAGATAAGTCTGGGCGTCTGGCGGCGGTCAGGCGCGGACGGGCGCAGACGGGCTTGCCTTTGGCGCACCTTTGGCACGCCGCCGGCGTGCCGCTGCGCGCGTCCGCGCCCTGAGCCGCGTTAAGTAAGCGGAGTGGGCGGGGCGTGCAGCTAGAATGCTGACCTGGAGCACTGACCTAGTTGGAACCGGAAATTGCTCGTCCGCCCTGAGCGTCCCGAAAATGGCCTCACGTCCCTCCGCATCAACCGGCACAAGCCGTGGCGGAACGGGGACCAGCCAATACGAGTAAGAGCAGGTTGTGCAAAACAGCGTGAAGCAGCAGGTAAAGGGTTTCTGACACAGATATTTTACAAGTAATCAGACACAGTTTTCAATACAATATCTTAAAAACAGTGCGATGAGTCCCTAGCATCGAATTCGCACATAGCGTGTTTGGCAGAAGTTAAAAAGAGCGGAGAATACTGTTTTAAACAGAGACATACAAGGACTTGGTGCTGGTTCTGGTGGAATACTTGAAATGGGTGCAGCAAGAGATAGTAGAGCAGTATAGATACAGAGCCGATCTACACCTGTGGTTGTGAGCACTTTAGCGAGTGCCACCCCGAAATCGTAATGACAGCATTGTACTAGCAGAGGTTCTCTAGTTGTTTCTCAAATTTAATTTGAAGCAGCTGTTACTACAGTTGTGGTCGAAGAGACTCGAAGAGAGAACTATTAATGTTGGGCCTTTAAAAATTTAATCTAGAGAAATATTACGAGCCAATTGATCTAAACAGACATTTGGCAGACAATGTTGATGAAATTAGGTACTTGATTAAAGAAGCAGCCAGATGTGTGAATGAAGCACATTATAAATTAGAAGAATTAGCTGATGAATGTGAGGTTGATATTAGAAAAATGAAGAACGTGAGAAAAAATCATAAATTGGTCCTGACTCATGATGAAATAAAGGAATTGGTGTTAAAGACTTTAAGAGCCCAAAATAAAGATTTAATTGAGAAAACAATGTAATGGAGTGACATGAAGAAACACATAGGGGTTGAAAAGAGGGACAGAAAATAAAAAGAAGGTTAAAGACCTAGAAAGCAAGGTGAAACGATTGGCTACTGATTCAGAAGTAGGATCAGGAACAATTTTGGAAGTTAAATAAATAGAAGTACTGGGGGAATCTTAGTACATGTGCTGTGGACAACAGCTGATCTCTATGTTATTACTACTAACTTCTCAAAATTGCAAGATGAGTCTGACAGGTGGTACAAGGAGGTTCATAGGATGACAACGGTTTCACAAATGCTGTGGACTGATTTCAAATCATTATTGGAGATTGTAATCACTAGTTACTTTTGGTCCAAATGTACGATTACTGTTGCTTGGCCAATTGAAAATCCAGCTGAGGTTGCTCCTAATAATGCTCCTTCTGAGGAGGTAGCTAAATATATAGATAGCTGACTAAACATTTGAAAGGTGACTGAAAAGGAGATTAATTGGGCAAAGATATTGAGAACCTAAAATGAGCCAAATGGCTCAGCACATGCTTAATATTAGAAGCTCATGCAGATATTTTTCAAGAGACACAGTGGAGTTGATGATCCTGAGACATATGATATCAGTGGTTTTGTTATGCTTTTGTTATGGGTTCGCATCTGGAATTGAGTAGTCACAAACAGCAAAGTGAAGTGTGCTGAGATTTTAAAGCTGGACTGGTTGGATACGAAGCAGAAAAAAATCAAGGAGAAATTGATGGTTGCCCAGACAAACCAATTTGAGAAGAGTGCCCAGAATCCATTGATGGGTTCAGAATGGGTTAGGTTCAATCTGGACATGTTGGAGTGAATGGAATGGTTCAAACGCAAGGTGCAAGAATGGAAAATGGATCATTGCAAAATCAAGATGGTCAAAAAGGGATGGTGAACAATTCCGGAATAAATGTAAATGTTGAAATGTTGAAGAGGAACACTGCTTGTCACTTCTGTGTTAAAATCATCAGGCACTGGAAAAGATAATGTAGACAAAATTCATACAGAATTCAGAATGAGTTTATTCCCCAGATGCAGAAAAATAGATTGTCCATGGTTCCAATGCAGTTGTCTTCTGTGTAGAGCATGCATGATCAGAAACTATTTGCTTGATGATGCTTTCAGCCCCAGCGATGCAGCAGAACATCAACAATAAAATGCCATATAGTACTAGGTGACAACTGAATCCACTGATTCAAGTAATTGTTCTTCTCAGTTTTCTTCAGGGTGTCATTCACAATGACAGTACCTGACAGTAGAGAAGGATTGATTACTTTGAACAGTCATTGAGTTAGACAAAAGTGGCCCATATATTGATGGTGAAGTCAATGGTCACCCGTTTCTTTTTAAATTGATACAGGGGCTACCCGTTCTGCAGTTTTTTCTATGGGAGTCCCAAACCTCCCCTCTTGAGAAGTTCAAGTTGTAGGTATCAGTAATGAACTAATTGCTAATCAGGTTAGAGCAGATCTCGGAGTTAAAATGGGACAAATAGAGAACAAACATTAGTTTGTTTTGTGTGACTTAAGTACTGTAAATTTGTTGTGCAGAAACTTGCTTTGTAAAATGAATTGTGTGTTTTCCTGCACACTGGATAGTGCTACGATTGAACCACAAGATGATAATTCAGTGTTTAAAATCAAATCATAAGATTCAAGGGTTCAATTGATACCAGCTTTAAAAGAAGATGACATGCCTCTGGATTTAAATCATGCTGTCAAAGAACGGGTGTTGGATTTCTCTGGTAAAGAGAAAGGACTGACAAGAAGTGCTAAACCAGTTAAAATTAGGGTAAAATCTGATGCAGATGTTCCCAGAATTAAATAAAATAGACTTTCAAAAGAGGCAAAGGAAGGAATTAGACCTTTTATTGAAAAATGATTGAACATGGAAACCTTCTGGAAGTTCTTAGGAGCCTCCACAACCATTACGCAAATAAATAAACTGAGTGATAAATGGTGTGCTGTGCAGGAACTGAGGAAAAATGTGTAAAATTGTCATTCCATGTTGCAGATCGGCAAAAACTCTGCCAACCTCTGTGTAGGGGAGTTTACTGTCCACCCCTAATTTTTAATCAGGACATTTGTGTATTTGAAAAGGTGAGTAACATTTAAATTAGGACATGATGGTCGTTGGCTCATGTTTTATGACTTAAAGGTTGCTCACTACCATCATCAGGTGTTGGTGTGCTTTTCACTCCCGAATCTGCGTCTCATGTGTTATAAATGTTAGGGCACCACCTCACGCTTGTGCATCAGGATTCACAGGTGCTGTTCTCTTGAAGAGAGGATGTCAATTAACATTTGTAAAACATGACATTAACATTCCCATTTAAAAGGCACAGGCCTTTAAATATTAGCATTCTAGCATGTTCAGATACAGGCAATGAAAAATGAAAAATAAAATCATGCTAAGAATAAGCCAGATGCCGACTCTTGTTGATGTGGCATCTGATGCATCATCGCAGAGCTTCGGCAGATGTAGCTCAACCAATGAGTGCAGCTTCAAGGGAAGTGATGTCAGAAACTTCGTGATGCTCCTCATATGTGGTTGATCGCATGCGTCTCAGAGAGGCTTTACCGTTAACTCCTTAGAGGTTGAACAAAGCTGAGATGGGGGTTTTTGTTCGGGTTGCACCTGGCACCTTTTCTGCACAACAATAATTGACTTGAGTTGCTTGTTATTAGCCCAACTAGCCTTATTCAGTGAGTTGAGCAAATTCCTTATGGAGATATTCTGAAGCAAGCACCGGCAATGTGGTTCAGTGAGTGTACGTTGAGTGCAGACACTTTTTATAAAGGAGAAGGATTTTGCCGGGAAGACTAGGCACTACCAGCGAGAAATGAAGGACCTTCAACAGGTGCTGCTTGAGCGGCAGGAAGTGGTGGATGAAGGGCTGCAGCAGAAGCGATAAGTGCCCCTCAGCACCAGCTAGTTGGAGGTGGCGGGGCAACAGGAGCAGCTGCACTGCTGTAAACAGTGGCTCTCTGCCGGACTGCCATCTGCTGTGCTTCAGGTGCCCACTGTGAGGCACAGACTGCCCTGTGTAGAAGAGCTGCCCTCCTGTGCCCCTCAAAGGCAGCTTCTGAAGATGACGTTAGTCATTAAATGCAGATGTCCTCCAAATGGTAGCAGTCTGTTCCTATTGCCTTTGTTGTGAATTATTTAAGAAGGGACCACTGACTGGCATGTATTTATTACATATCTTTACAAAGCGTCAACGTCTTAATTTGACCTCTTCGAGGTGCCAAGTTCATCTGTGGTAACTCCCAGTTAGTAGAGTCACATAGGAAGAGTGATGTCAGCAAGATGTGCTTTTTAAAAGACATTTTCTTACAGATGAGTAGTTTCTTTTCTGTTTTATAGTTTTCAACAGAGCTTGGTTATGATATCACAGAGCATAACCTTCTTCTGAACTGTTCTAGGGGGTGGGCCGAACACCGCGTGATCTCGAGTGATCTAAGGCATAAAACAGAACCCATGGTCTATGTATAATAAGCATTTGAAACAAATATATTTGTGTACGAAATAAGGTTTCTTTATTTTTTGTCCCTGTTGTTCCTTGTGTAATAACGATTTTGGATTGTATTGATATGTGTTGTACATGCATGGAAGATTGATTTGTGTGATCTGTCTGGTATGTATGTAGTAGGAATGACATTCTGACTGTGGTGTTAGGGTATTTGAGCCTAGGTATTCCCAGGGTGTATATACATTGTTATTTATATTGCTATTGGTGTTTTGACAGTTGAGCAAACTATGTATGTACTTCATTCTTGGTGAATGTACTATAAAAACCATTTGATATTGTGAATAAACCCATATGTACATACTTGCTACATATCTGGTCTTGAGATTCATATTAAATCACTGGGCTGTATATGATTTACTGCGCTTTTAAATTGTTGATTAGGAACTTTGGGGCATATTATCAAGGACGACGTTAAAATTATCGCCGGTTTAGCGGCAGAAAACTGCCGCTAAAGCGGCGATAATGGGCTTGATAATATGCCTTTGAGAATTCCAATAGAAGCCCAGGTTCACACCAGAACATGGACTTTTATTGGAATTCTCAAGGGCATTTAATCAAGCCCATTATCGCCGCTTTAGCTGCAGTTTTCTGCCGCTAAACCGGCGATACTTTTTGACGCCGTCCTTGATAATATGCTCCTTTATTTCTATTTATGTATCAGGCAGACTGTTACTTGTTTTTACTGTGGATCTACCCAAGCGCTGGTCAGAGAAGACGAAAGCAAGAAAGAGTGGAAAAGCACTTACGCCTGCTGGGGAGCAGGATTCATTTCTCTTTGGCTTGTTATACTTCAGAGCTGCAAGAGTTAAAGCCCAGATAAATGCTAAAGAAAGGAAGGCTTTGCGCCCAGTTTTTATTTTAAATAAAAGTGCTGATGAATTTGAACTTTCTCTGAGATAGTGCTACGGTCACAAGTTCGATTATAGGAAGATTTGTCTCAGCCTTTCACCATTTTCAGTCTCTCATAATTGATATTTTATCGAACTAAAACACTGCTGCCATGTAGTATGTAAAACTTCTATTATTACAAGATTTTTTAAAAATAATAACCATTTGTGTTTCTAGCATTGTTACCATGTGTGACACATAAGTCATATATATATATTATACACACATATATGCACATTAAAACTGGGAACATGTGACATGGAAGCTCCAACAGCTCACATCCATGGAAGATCCGACGTTCCCTCCACCTGAATCTCAAAGGGGCATATTATCAAGCATGGAGTTAAAATTATCGCCGCTTTAGCGGCAGAAAACTGCAGCTAAAGCGGCGATAATGGGCTTGATAATATGCGCTTGAGAATTCCAATAGAAGCCCATATTGTCACCAAAACATGGGCTTCTATGGGAATTCTCAAAGGCATATTATCAAGCCCATTATCACCGCTTTAGCTGCAGTTTTCTGCCGCTAAAGCAGCGATAATTTTAACTCTGTTTCTTGATAATATGCCCCAGAGTTCTTTCCCTTTTGGGGGCTCTGCTTCCAGGTCAAGCTAGTGGATTCCAAAAAACTGTCATGTGGTCAACCTGCACTTTTTGCCACTGCCAGTAGTCGTGTGAGAATGCCAGACTAGGAAAAGGCTTTGAGGCTGTTATTGTGCCATAGCAATCTGCATGCATGGCTATATGGGTCACATGGTGTGATACATGGATAACTAACTGGACACAAAGCACTGACTGCACAGGTCAAAGAGTGTTTGAGGATGGCAAACAATGGAAAAATCTTACGCCACATGGACATGTTCATATTCCAGATTTCCACCAACAGCAAATTAAGAAATTGGTACTTGAAATATGCACAAGTATATGCATACACTGTCTAATCTTTCAAGGTAAAATTATTGAACAAGACATTTCAAAACTGCATACACCCAGAAAGGTGGGAAATGTTCTGTTAACATGAATTTTACCTCGGCACTCTTCAAGTTTATAGCACACTACCATTGAATAGTGTTAACAGTCTGTATAGATATCTATATAGCAATTCACAGGCAAGTAAGCCAATAAGTCAATTTGAGCAAAAAGAAAATGTTTTTTAATATACTAATATTGTTACATTACTATTTGTGGTGATATTTTGCAACACAATATGATCAACAGTTACAAGTATTGCAATTTTTTTCGTTGTAATTATCCATAAGTCCTGTTCATGTAGCCTTAGCGTTGTCTTAGATGGAAACAGCCGACACGTGTTTCGTTACATTAGTAACTTCTTCAAGGCTTTAAAATCCATTAGCAGCAGTTCAAAAATGCTCTCATGGACATGTTGTTCCTTGTGTAATAAAAATGTTGGATTGTATTGATATGTGTTGTATATGTATGGAAGATTGATTTGTGCGATCTGTCTGGTATGTATGTAGTAGGAATGACATTCTGACTGTGGTGTTAGGGTATTTGAGCCTAGGTATTCCCAGGGTGTATATACATTGTTATTTATATTGCTATTATAAGTATCGCCGGTTTAGCGGCAGAAAACTGCAGCTAAAGCGGCGATAATGGGCTTGATAATATGCACTTGAGAATTCCAATAGAAGCCCATATTGTCATTAAACATGGGCTTCTATGGGAATTCTCAAGGGCATATTATCAAGCCCATTATCGCCGCTTTAGCGGCAGTTTTCTGCTGCTAAACCGGCGATACTTTTTGACGCCGTCCTTGATAATATGCCCCTTTATTTCTATTTATGTATCAGGCAGACTGTTACTTGTTTTTACTGTGGATCTACCCAAGCGCTGGTCAGAGAAGACGAAAGCAAGAAAGAGTGGAAAAGCACTTACGCCTGCTCGGGAGCAGGATTCATTTCTCTTTGGCTTGTTATACTTCAGAGCTGCAAGAGTTAAAGCCCAGATAAATGCTAAAGAAAGGAAGGCTTTGCGCCCAGTTTTTATTTTAAATAAAAGTGCTGATGAATTTGAACTTTCTCTGAGATAGTGCTACGGTCACAAGTTCGATTATAGGAAGATTTGTCTCAGCCTTTCACCATTTTCAGTCTCTCATAATTGTTATTTTATCGAACTAAAACACTGCTGCCATGTAGTATGTAAAACTTCTATTATTATAAGATTTTTAAAAAATAATAACCATTTGTGTTTCTAGCATTGTTACCATGTGTGACACATAAGTCATATATATATATTATACACACATATGCACATTAAAACTGGGAACATGTGACATGGAAGCTCCAACAGCTCACATCCATGGAAGATCCGACGTTCCCTCCACCTGAATCTCAAAGGGGCATATTATCAAGCATGGAGTTAAAATTATCGCCGCTTTAGCGGCAGAAAACTGCAGCTAAAGCGGCGATAATGGGCTTGATAAAATGCGCTTGAGAATTCCAATAGAAGCCCATATTGTCACCAAAACATGGGCTTCTATGGGAATTCTCAAGGGCATATTATCAAGCCCATTATCACCGCTTTAGCTGCAGTTTTCTGCCGCTAAAGCAGCGATAATTTTAACTATGTTTCTTGATAATATGCCCCAGAGTTCTTTCCCTTTTGGGGGCTCTGCTTCCAGGTCAAGCTTGTGGATTCCAAATAACTGTCAAGTGGTCAACCTGCACTTTTTGCCACTGCCAGTAGTCTTGTGAGAATGCCAGCCTAGGAAAAGGCTTTGAGGCTGTTATTGTGCCATAGCAATCTGTATGCATGGCTGTATGGGTCACATGGTGTGATACATGGATAACTAACTGGACACAAAGCACTGACTGCACAGGTCAAAGAGTGTTTGAGGATGGCAAACAATGGAAAAATCTTACGCCACATGGACATGTTCATATTCCAGATTTCCACCAACAGCAACTTAAGAAATTGGTACTTGAAATATGCACAAGTATATGCATACACTGTCTAATCTTTCAAGGTAAAATTATTGAACAAGACATTTCAAAACTGCATACACCCAGAAGGGTGGGAAATGTTCTGTTAACATGAATTTTACCTCGGCACTCTTCAAGTTTATAGCACACTACCATTGAATAGTGTTAACAGTCTGTATAGATATCTATATAGCAATTCACAGGCAAGTAAGCCAATAAGTCAATTTGAGCAAAAAGAAAATGTTTTTTAATATACTAATATTGTTACATTACTATTTGTGGTGATATTTTGCAACACAATATTGTCAACAGTTACAAGTATTGCAATTTTTTTCGTTGTAATTATCCATAAGTCCTGTTCATGTAGCCTTAGCGTTGTCTTAGATGGAAACAGCCGACACGTGTTTCGTTACATTAGTAACTTCTTCAAGGCTTTAAAATCCATTAGCAGCAGTTCAAAAATGCTCTCATGGACATAAGGCGCACCTGTATCCTGTATGTAAAATAACAAGGGACCATAAAATGTGTGTCAACCGCCAAGGAATAAATTGGTTTTATGGAAAAGATTCACTTAAATAAGGTGTATTCCTGTATTAGTCCTTCAAAAGGTGTTATTGGCAATTTTCACAATATATATCACTCCTACTTCATATATTTGTCGTAGGTTTGTAGAATAAAGAATTTTCAAGTGGAGATCCAGGGCTTTGACGGTTTTAAGTAAGGCGTCGAAGGCTGTGATAAGCCTCCCCGATTTTGGCGCCGAGTGCCTTTTCCCGATCGTGGTTTTTTCATGTATGGTACCTTATCACCACAACTAGTAATGGAACAATATTAGTATATTAAAAAACATTTTCTTTTTGCTCAAATCGACTTATTGGATTACTTGCCTGTGAATTGCTATATAGATATCTATACAGATTGTTAACACTATTCAATGGTAGTGTGCTATAAATTTGAAGAGTGCCAAGGTAAAAATTGTGTTATTTGAATTAGCATTGGAGTCCTTAGGTACTTCTATGGGGTCACATCCGTGGTAGCTGGATGTTTCATATTACCTTGAGTGGCACCAACTCTGACAGATGTCTTTAAAAAATAATCTTAGAAAAACACTTTTTTATAACTGAGGTGCTACCCTGTACTCCATCGCTACCTTTCTCTGTGCATTACAAAATGTAGATTCTGTATCTGTTCCCGAAGTTGAACATTTAAAAATGCAAAAACAATTCTGATGAAAAACAGAATTACATTTCACATTTTCAAAAATTGCACTTCAAAATCTTTTTTTTAATTAAACGTTATTTACCATTTTAGCATGTAATTGCAATACAAACATGAGGGCTCACTGTCATTGATGCATTTAAATGAGTAAAACAAGAAAGTCAAACATATCAGCGCCATAATGTCATGAAATAAAGAAAGAATCAGTGGTTAATGATTGTAAATATAAGCACAGTGTCCTGATGCGCTCTTTAGAGGCTTCCTTCATCAGCCCACCACCCAGCTTTCCTGCCAAGAGAAAAAAAAACAGACATATGCACACAGTCAAGGAAACCCATCACGGCAATGAGCATGGACGTCATTTTAAACTGGTGATTGTGATGCCCAGGGTAACTATCCTACCCTAACCAGGACATGGCCTGCTCCAGTTGGGAATCGATGGTTTGGCGGACAGCCTTCGTATAAGCCCTGAATGGCCCCCATATATCTTTGGGATGGGATGATCGGGGCAGAGTAGAGGAGTACATTTCACTGTTGGTATTGCAGAATGCTAAGCTGTGCAGCCAACCTTGTAATGTGGGCACTCCTCTCCGGCCCCATTGTAGTGCGATTTCCCTTTTGACCAGCAGCAAACTAAGAGCGGCAAATTTCCAAATTGTTTTGGGGAAGTTAACCACGAATCCCAATAATGCAATCTCTGGAGTGGGAATGAGAGTTACTTCAGTCATGTCTCCTAATGTCTTGTGTATTGACTCCCAGTATGGCAGTAGTTTGGGACATGTCCACGTGAGATGGGCAAAGTCTGCATGAGGGTACGGCATTTACAACAACTGTGTGGTCTGAAGGGATCAAGCCTGTGGGACCTGGCTGGAGTGATGTATGCCCGACCAAGGAATTTAAAATGGAGCAGTCTTTGGCGACTATTGAAGGAGACCTCCTTTGACACTGTGCAACATTTGACCCATTGGTCATCCGTGATGGGGTTCCCCAAGTCATCCTCCCAGTCTTTGTGAATCTGGTCGTCTTTCACTGGAATGATGGCTGAGCAAGCCTTGTACAGTTTAGATATGAAATGTAGAACTCCTGGAGAGTTGATGACCAAAGACAACGGGGTGAACGAGACCGGTGGCATCATGAAAGCACTCCTCGTCTGCCACAGAAAAGACGTGTCCACCGGGGAACAGGTCCCCCACTTTAGTGATGGCAAATTTGGCTAAAGTGCGTTGCACCAGTCTTTCTCCCATGATTGGTAGCCAGAGAGCATTGGGAAGGGGAAGAGTCGATGCGTAAAGTGTGGATGTGCAGGTTATCGGCTTCAGTTTGTCCCATGCCCAACTGGTGGTGGAGACCGTCTGTATATCGTTGGGGTCTCTCGGTATACCCATGGGCAATACCACGGATAGCTTCTCAGGCAGTACGAAATCTGTCTCAGGATGGAGATAGGGGATTCTAGCGTCTTGGAGATACCAAGCAAAAGAGTAGCAACATTGGGCCACTAAGTAGTACAATTTGAGGCCGGGCACTCCAAACCCCCCTCTTTCATACTGCAGGGTCAGTATTTGCCAGAGCACCCGGGATTGTTTGCCTCCCCATACCAATCTGATAAGGTGTGAGCATAATGTTAAAAAGAAACTGTTAGGGAGGGGTACAGGAATGTTATTGAAGAGGTATAAAAATTTGGGGAGCACCACCATCTTGATTATCGCTACTCTGCCAGCGATGGACAATGGCAATCGCAGCCAGCGCTCGACCTGCGCCTCCAGGGCGTTGATCGCTTGACCGTAATTTAGACGGATGATGTGGGCCATGTCCAGGTGTATATGAATGCCCAGATACTTAACGGAGTTGGTGCACCATTCAAGGGGGAATTCGCATTCCCATTGCACTGTGCTTGGGGTTAAGGGGAAGTTAACGGATTTACGCCAGTTGATGCCTAGGACAGAATACTGCCCAAAGCAGATTATTTCCCTTATGAGGGGCTCCAGGTTGGTGCCGAGCTCTCTAACATAGAGGAAATTATCATTTGCGTAAAGGGAGACTAACAGCGGCCCAGTGTTAAACTGGAGGCCCCTCTGTAAGTGTTTCTCCTGGAAATGCCGGATTAAGGGATCCATTGCAAGAATAGCACTTCAAAATCTTAACCTTCAAAATTCAAATTAGGAAAAATCTACTGATATGAATTCTTTAAAACAAATGTTCTGATCAGAGCTCTGATAAAACTTCCGACTGCTCCATTTTCAGAATGAGCTTTTCAGAAGTCGGTGATAGAGGGGGATGCAGGTTTCTGTTGCTGGAAAGTTGACTTTGCTAAAGAAGAATAAGACTTTTTCCATAACCGCAGAAGTAAATCTATTATTAATGGTTATTGCCTGCTTAGGTATGCTTTATCATACAAATACAGTATCACTGAGTGGCACACTCTGTTATTCAATTGGGTGCCTTCAGCAACGTCTAGCCCACAGGTTTGTAACATAAACTGTGTGCCCACGGATTTCACCCTGTGACTACCAGTCTCACAACTACTTGACACCACAAAAAACACAATAGTTTAATGGATTTTATGCAATTTCTCCAGGACTTTTCAAGCTGCTTGAAACAACCAGTTCCCTTTGGATTCTCTGAGCTCCAGAGGTTTCTCTTCATCAGGAACAAGAAAGTCCTTTACCCAGGAAACATGCCCCGGCATATCACTTTCCTTACTACTTTGTCAGTCGTTTCCATCACACTTTTCATGTTATGAGGGTAATTTCAATTATTAACATACTAAAGAAAACATATTCAATACCAGCTGTTATGACTAACAAAAAAACAGTTTCAGGGATTGTTTATATTAGTCCTTTTTATCTCTCATTACGATGATCACTTGTCCATTACTTAGAGAGACCACCCGACCGGTGACTTTAGCATTTTGTATGACTCCGTCGTCCCTATCTAATGTTTTATCAATGTCATGTCGCCGTAATTTTAAAAGGCTTCCAGGTCACACTAGCTTAACAACCAATCCCATTGTGTGTTGAATATATTATTTCAGTCTTCAGGGACAAGCCGGTGGTGATAATGTGTAAGGCGATCTAGGATTGGAGAGGTGGGGCACCCCAGCCAATCCCACTGCACCATACAGAATTCTGAAGTGGTAATTGGCTGTGGAGTCTGCAAGTGCTTTTGCCTGTTCCATCCTCGCATGCTCTTTCAGTCAACAGTGATGCTTATATTGGCAAGAGGGGACCTTGCTGGCAGGTTTTACTAGGGGTGGGCACCGGTAAACTACACCACGCAGTGGTTGGTGGAGTCTTTGTCCTGCTCCGTGCTACAAGCGGACCAGAAAAATCTGTGAACTCTGCTGGCCGAGCAGGAATTACCACACACCCCTAATTTCAATTTCAAAATAAAGTTCTCATTTGGCGTAGGATCCCACAAGGGCATACTGAAACTGCTTCAATCTTTAGTCAAATTCTGAAGAAAGATCTAAAAAATTTGAGTTGCACTGGAACTGAGTTTTGATGCAGTATATTGATGACCTATTTGTCACATGAAAGGCTAAAGAGGATTACAAACTGGATACAATTGCATTAGTGAATAATTCAGTTAACAGTGGTCACAAAGTTTCCCCGTTAAAGATGCAGTATTTTAAAAAGGAGATATGTTTTTTATTGGTCACCATATTGAGAAAGATCAGGGAAAGGTCAGGGAAAGTCTCCAAAGAAGGTGTTTCTGGAATTTCGAAATTGAGTGCTCCTACCACATGGAGGGAGTGACGATGTTTCTGGGAATTTTTGGCTACTGTCTTCAGAGAATTTCAATTTGTCCTTCATTGTGAAACCCTTAATAAGCTTGACACATGGTGACATAAATTATCTAGTACCATTTGACAGTTCAGATGCATTTCAAATATTTTGTAATGCATGTCTATAATTTGACTTTCTTTTTGTACTGCCATGAGTGAGGTGAATGTGCATTTTGAATCCTTACCCAGAGGCATTGTGGGATTATGATACCCGTAGCCTACCATTTAGCTGTGTTGGGTGCTGTAGCCGTAAGTCTTCCTGCTTGTTTGAAATTGTTTGCAGCTGTTTGCATGGCTATTTCACAAAGTGAAGGAACAGTGATAGGCCAAACTTTATTTGCATGCATTCCACACTCAGTTTAGATTTTGTTAACCCGCACATGACTAACAGTTGATTAACCAGATATGAGCGAATCATGCTTGCAACAGATAAAATATTGATTAAGGGATGTAATTCACTTAATCCAGCAATGGAGCTTCCTATTCCAGCTAAAGATTATGAAGACAGGTACTGTGACCAAAATGAGTATGAGGATGATGAGAATGAACATGATTATACTGCAGTTACCTAATTATGAACAAGACCAAGACCATATATTAATGAAACTCCTCTGGAAATAGTTGATCTGAGTATTTTTGTTTATGGTTTTTGATTGAGAGACCAATATGGAGCATTCAAGGCTGCCTGTGCCATGTGTTACGTTTCTGAAATTCTTGAAGCATTCTCTCTGCTGGATGTAACTTCAGCACAAGTGGTTGGTTTCATTGTCACAAGCTTGTCAGAAAATTGGAATGCAACAGTCTATACAGACAGCCAGTATGGTTTTGGTGTTGTGTTTGAATTTGGTTGATTGTGGTCACAGAGAAGCTTTAAGACATCTTCTGCAGCTCTGATAAAGATTAGCCGTAATATCCTTGATTTGTTGAAAACAACACAGAAGCAAAAATAGATTTCTGTAGTAAAGTGTGCTACCCATAATGCTGGAAAAGATTTGATTAATCTTGGAAATAGTTATGCTGACTAAGTATCCAGATACAGTACACTTGGGCCAAGATGTACATTCATTTTTAGCCATCGCAAACAGGAAATTGGGATGTTTGCGACCGCTAAAAAGGGTTGTAGCATGTACAAACCCTATTTTGAAAGTCTGCAATCTATTAGCATCTCGCAAAATAGTGTTTGCGAGTTGCTATTTGGAAGGGGCGTGCCAAGGGCAACCCTTCCTAATAGCAAGTTGCAGGGGGGCTGTACGATTGATTTGTGACTGCAAGTTCAAATTGGTGGTAAGTCAATAGGAAATGGGAAAGGGTCTCAAGGGGACCGCTTCCCCTTCGTGTTCAGCAGTGAAAATATTTTTTAAGAGCAGGCAGTGTTCCCACAGACTGCTGCCTGCCCTTAAAATATTAAAAGAAAACTTTTCATTTTATTCTTTTAAACATATCCCATTCTTCCTTTAAGGAAAACGGCTTGCATTTGAAAAAATAATTACTTTATTTAAAAATCAAACACAGACATGGTGGTTTGCTGTCTCCAGCAGGCCACCTTCCCAGTTATTGTAGCCCATTCCCAAAGGGTCACAATTTGCGACCCGCCTCATGAATATTGATGAGGCAGGTCATTTTAGACCCTATTAATGTGTCTGAGAAACATTAGTAAATTCCGTTTTTGTGAGTCACAAAAAAAATCTCAATTTGCAACCCGCAAAACGAAATGGTCATACATCTGGCCTTTGAAGATGAAATAGTGTTCCAGGTAACTGAAAATGGTGAACCAAGAATAAAAACTTTAAAAAATGCAGAAAATGTGAACTGTTTCTTGTTGAGTTCACTTCACACTTCTGAGTGAGCTGAGAGACCTTCAAGAAACAGCTACAAAGGATGGGAAAAAATAGGTTACACAAAAAATCATCAGGATTTGTACGTTCCCTCTGAAAACAAATACATTTTCCCAGATGCCAATCTATATCCCATTGCAAGGTATTTTCAGGAACTGTCTCCTTCAGGGCAAGACTCTAAGTTCCGAAACATTAAGAAAATATTCAGAAAACATGCATTTTAGAAACTTTGCTGAAAGTTTATGCTCCATGTGTTTGGTTTGCCAGAAATATAATCAGGGAAAAGGACATTGACTGTAATAAATTATACATTTACAAGACTACAAGCAGACTTTGTGGAGATGACAGTTTCCAATGGATCAAAATCTTGAACATTGTCTGCTTGTTTTCTAAAAAGGTTGAGGCTTACCTTACCCAATGATCAAATAGCCCTACTGTTGCTAAACTGTTGTTAAGGAAGTTAATTCTGCATTTTTGCTTTCCAACTTCTATTGAGGTAGATCGTGACTCACAATTAAAAAATGAAATATTGTAGATAATTTCTACTGCCTTCCAAATTGATCAGAGGTTACATTGTAGATCTCGTCCTAAGTCTCCTGGAGTGGTTGAAAGGATTAATGGAACGCTCAAGAACAAATTGGCCAAAAGTATGTGCTTCTGCTGGTTTGAAAAGGCCTGACACTCTTCCTCTTGTTTTGAGCTTCAGATGTATCAAAATTTGCATGGGTAGAGCAATGAGTTTGGCTTATATTTCCTCAGCGGCATTAGTTTCATTAACTGGTGACATTGTGCTAGATTACTGAAAAGATCTGGCTGATATGGTGCTACCTGTCTTATTAGGTGGACATGTGTGCAAAAACAATGAAGGAAATACCATGCCATGGATTGAACCATCAACATTGGATAGTGGTCTGAAAACACGTGTGGAAGAACTGCTTAGAGAAGCACTGTCACAAACACTATCAGGTAATCTTGATAGCAAACACTGCAGTGAAGTCTGCTGGAATCCTGCAGTGGATCCATGTAGCTCATACGAAAAGAGTGAAGGTGGCAGCTACAGTAGCGGTGCAAAGGTCTAGCTCAAGTTCATGGTGTAAATCCAGAAGTGGGAGGGGATATTGAAAATGGTGAAAAAAACAAAGGCATAAAAGTCCATACGAGTGAAAGTGTATGTTCTGGTGAAGATCCTGATACCTCTACCATACCAGTGGTGCCGCTATCTAGTTTCAAAGTGGGAATCTGAGTGAATAGCTGTTTCAATGTCAAAGTCAAATGCATGTGTAGCACTAGGAAGAAGTGGTCTGTGATCCAAACAATGAATGAAGAAGAAAGCAGTTCACAGTGAATTGTGCAGTTGAGAAGAATCATTCGGGTTCACGTCCATCAGTGAGTGGAGAAGCAGTTGAAAAGGAAAGAACTGATTACATAAATCATGGAAAAGAACCTGCAAAAGAAAGCATTGTCAACCTGAGAAACACGAGAGACTAAAGACAATTAGTGAAAGTTCAGAAGCGATTGAACTAGAATTAGAAAATATTGAAAGTGAATCACCTGTTGCTAAAAGACCAGCAAGAAAGAAAACACAACATTAAAAAGTATTCATCACCTGAATTGACATGTCTAACTCAGTGTAAGAGGAATTGAAATGAGAATCGAAATCTACAAACCAATGAATCCTTGCCAATAAACATTTTCAAGTAAACTTGAAAGTCAATCAGAAGAGGAAGAAGAACAACCTTGAAAAGTTTCAAAAGACTGTAAATAAGATCAAATAAAGTGAACATTCCTATTGAAATGCATGAATAAAGAGAAAAATTACTGGGAGCAGGAATTGAAAAGAAATGTTGAAAAAATAAAGAGAAGATCATTTTGAACTTTTTGTTTTGATTATTTTGAAATTAATAAGAAGATGGGATGCCCAGCTGCTTTCCTTGGGACTCCAAGTCCCAAAAGCCTGTTGAAAGAGGAGGAGGGGCATAGGAGGCTGACTCCCTAAGCTACTAGTGCTATAGTGCACCATTACAATCCCAGCTGTGTGGAATGCCTGACTGCTTTCCTGGGGACTCCAAGTCCCAAAGGCTTGTTGGAGGAAGGAGAAAGAGACAGCTGCTTGCGCTAAAAAGTGTCTTCACTATCCTCACTGTGCGCAATGAAGAGGCTACTTTCATAGGAACTGCAGGTCCAAAGAGCCTGTTGGAGGAAGGAGGGGTGGTGGAGGAGGTGTACACCTGTAAGCTATAAATCTTCTTAACATCCCTGCTGTGCAGGACACACCAGGGCCAAAGGCAGGACCATGTTTATCAATCATCTCCCAGAAGAGGCCAGGCTGGGACATCTTTCTTGAATTCCTCACAAAGAGCAAGGCTGACAGAAACTTTCTCATAGCCTAAATGGGCAAGAGAAAGGCAGCTGACCTGTTGAGAGGGCTAGTAAGCCACCTAAAGTGAAAAAGCATGCAGGGGAGAACCATACTCTAAGGGAATTAGAAGCTCTCAGTCATTGGAGAGGTAGAGGCCCTGTTACACCAAGAGAAGGACTCAACTAATCACCACAAAACCCCATCAAAAGTAACAACTGTTTTTATAAGAAGAACTGGCGAGCAGCTTGATGCTTGAGTAGACCATAGTAAATCCGGTCCTCATGGGAAGAGACCTGTGGAGGCAGACAAATTTGTGATGGATAATCAAGTCATGGAGCCACAACAAATGTGCAGTATCGAGAATAGCACCAATTGAATGACATCTAGTCTCTCACGCTCCAGCCAAAAGCCCCTCCACATGTGGTACCTGTTGTTATTTGCACATACACACTTGCACCATTGACATGTCAGTCAGACATATGCCACTGATGATCAAATTAGGGAGGAGGGCCTAAAAAACACAATATATTCAAAGTTAGGTCATATAGTTAATGACTTGAAAGAGGTGGACAAAAAGTGATAGGATCTCTCTGTTGCAGAGCAGACCAAGAGAGTATCAATCAATGTCAGCTGAACAGGCTGCCTTGCTCTAATCAGGTGTGTGAGAGCAATTTTGGAAAGAAAAGTTTTTAGAGCTTGTACTCTGGAATTGCAACAGAAGGGTCCCTCCTGTGATGGAATTCCAACATGGCAGCTACAGATAGCCTGTCAGGAAGAACAGATAGAGCACCAGATTGTGTGGATGCCTCCAGGTTGCTAAGCTAATCGGAAATCAGTGGGAGGAGTGACATGTTTGAAATGGTGGTGGAACAACTGTATCAGATGGCACAATGATCGGGAGGTGAGGAAGAGGATGCCAGAAAACCAGAAGCGGTGAGAGATGAGAACATCAGAGTCACCAAAGACAGAGAACCACGGAGAGGGAGAACAAGGAGGTGGGTCCTGCGACCACCAACAACCAGAGACATGGGGAAGAGGCAAGATCAGCAGAAACCTAGATCTGCCACCGGGAGTGAGGCCAAGAGGAAGTGAATGCCACAACTCAAACCCCAGGTTGTTGCTTAAGGCAAGTGTGGAGAATACTTATTTTCGCATGCTTGCAAGGGTGGTAGGGTGAACAGATTAAGGGGCTGGGTCTGCCTTCATGTAGGTCAGGTGTCTCTTTCTGCTAGTGAGAAACATGAACAGTGTGTGAAACACAAGGGTGATGGTGATAGTTTAGAGTAGATGCAAGAGACTTAATCTCTCAGGTTCATTTATCATTCTCCTGAAGGTCACCACCAAGAGAAGCAGGAGAGAAGATGAACTCCAAAGCTTGGATGTTTCATCCAAAGAAAGAAAAGACGTTCCTTTTGGCCTGGACATTGGACATTAATAGAAAGCTACCTGTTGGTGTAAACATTGAAAATAAAATCATAGTCTTCCCCTATACCTGGTGTGGCATCGTACAGTGTTGCTGGTTATTTCACCTCCTTTATGTGGCATGATTGTAGCAGGTCTTTCAATAGTTTTCACATAAGTAACCCAATCCATTTTAGGAATGTGTCATCCTGTGGAACGAGTGGGTATAGCGGTGTGCGGCACAACATTGCATTTTGCCCGCCTGTTGCTAGTAATGGGAGCAACTGTGGAAAACCTTTATGCAACCATTGCCATGCTGTGCAAGTGGCCAGTTTGCACAGTTTGGATGGTAGATCCTGAAGTGGGTCCTCCAATAAAGGAGTATCAGTATTTGTAGTTAATGTTACAAAGTTGGGAGCTCGAGTGAGGGGAGATGGTGAGTTTTTAAGAAATAAAGTGATTTATTGGATCGGGAGCCAGTGTCACTACCACTCCCTCATTTGAGATGACATAGTGAATGGCCAGTGCATTTCAGGTGTTTCTGAACCATTTGATTTGGTGAAATTGATTCTAAAGGATCACAAACATGTTGAGGGACTAATTGCTTTGTACACTCTTTCTATGGCTCGCCAAAGTTTAAAAATCCAGCTCAAATTTCACCCTGTTTCTGGCTCAGGGATGGGAAACTCTTCTGTTATAGTGCCCCCAAACAGGGCTATAAGGATCGACGTCCTGCAGTTCCATCACTCAGCAATGTGGACTGAATGAATTTAATGCTGGCCCATACTAATGATAATTCTATAGCTCTTGCTGAACCTAATAATCACACAAAGGGCTGAGGTCTTCAATTTTCTAGTGGGAGAACTGTAGAAACATTAAGATCTCTCGAAGTTAGAAATGATTCCATCAGCCAAGGCATTGAGCGTACTTTCATGGACATCTCTGGGAATTTGTCATGTATGAGAACACTTCATTGTCTTTTATGGTAAACATTGCAGGATTTAAGAACAAATTACTTGATCCTGATTGGAATACCTTTGCAGAACAACTCCATTTCTGTTTGCTAGAGGAAACTTTGGCGAAAATGCCGGGGCACATGCTGTTTTTTTTAAAAATGTGTTGTCCCTTCTCTCCCATCCAAGATTGGAAGGCTTCTGTTGGATTAATTATGTGGGTTACAATAACAATGAGTTGCAAGGTAAAAAGGTTGGATACTGATTCACCTGACATTTTAGTTCTGGTGCTGAGAAGATATATTAAGGCATTCCGAATGTGTATAGGATTTGCAACCAATGTCTGCCTCAAAATAGCGAGCCTTTCACATTATCCTTGTTGATATGCATTTGACTAGTCTTAGTGAAAGCCCGTTTCTCTTAGTTGCAGGTGATTTTAATATTACCTATTGAGGTAAGGAGAGAGGGGGGCACGCTGGGGGCACACTAGGGGCACACTGGGGGTACTTGGAATTAGCACGGATAACAGATTTACCGGCACTAAGCTCTGTATCGTATGCTGCACCATCAGGCCCTGCAGGACTAGGGCATTTTACATTCTTTGAAAATAACAGACATGTCATCAATAGTGCTGCAATTGTCCCGTAGTACTGGGGTCTGGCTTAGGAAAACACGAGGCAGGGGTCACGCTGGGAGCAATCTGTAATAGCACTGATCCTGTGCTTTGACCGACATTAGGCACCTTATCATCATGAGTTGAACGATCACGCCCTGCAGCCCTCGGGCGCGTTACATGTTTTGGAAATACCGCACATGTCGGCTACGGGGCGGCAACAGTCGCATAGAACTGGGGTTTTTGTTGAGTAACACAAGGCTTTCTTTTAAACTTCCTGGTAGTTTGCCCTGTCGCGCATCATTACTCTCCACCTTGGTCATTTTAGAAAACATCATGGGGCATATTATCAAGACAGGCGATAATTTTATCGCCTGTCTTGATAATATGCCCCAAGATTTCTGATGCAACGGGCGCCTACGATAGCAGACAGTTGTAGCTTAACGACGAACAAGCACCCGATCATTATTTGGTGTGGGGAGGGTGCTACAAAGAGTTATGTGGCGGTAATTTGGTGATATATCAGGGTGGTTTTTGTGATTATTTACAATGACAACATTTCGCCTTTCCTTCCATAGTGTGACTATAGGGGGTCTCTCCTTGCCTACCTCGTTTTCAAGCATTGCTGACGGTGAAACTGAGGGGCATATTATCAAGGACGGCGTTAAAAATTATCGCCGGTTTAGCGGCAGTTTTAAGCCCATTTTCTGGTGTCAACATGGGCTTCTATGGGAATTCTCAAGGTCATATTATCAAGCCCATTATCGCCGTTTTAGCGGCAGTTTTCTGCCGCTAAACCGGCGATAATTTTAACGCCATCCTTGATAATATGCCCCTAGATGAGTAAGGACACACCAAACTCTTCCTTATGTAGTTGGTGGATTATACGGATACAGAGTATGGTGTTAGCGACGCTGGTACATATTCCTCTTCCGGAAGACTACAAGTACGATGGGTTGGTTAACAATACCTAATGTATTCCAAGGATTATGGATACGAGTTACCCCAAGGTAGTGCACCCAGGTCTCGGGTGGATTGATTGACTGTATGAAATTCACTTGAGTGTATATGCATACTGATACATATGTATTGAGCAAAATGAGGGAGATTATTCCTTCTAATTAAAAAAAATATATATATCTTTATTGCATTTTATCTTTTATTTTACAGTTGTAACACAGTATTGCATATATTAAGCTTACAGTAAAAGAAATGCTGCCATGGGCCTATGCACGTAAGGTCAGGTGTTCCCTCCAAGTAATTGTAACAAAACTTACATCTGCAGCGCACATAGCGGTATGCATGTATGAGGTACCATAAGTTCGAACTGCATAATCATACTGTTGTCTTTGTTGACATATCAAAGTGTGTTTCCCGTGTATGCACCATTTATTCAGAAGTTGTCAGTGCGCAGATATATCAGGTGTCGGAGAGATACTCACGGCATTCCTAGCACCTTCTGAGACTCAGATCGCATTTCCTCATGTGCAAAATGTACGTATAATAGTAAGTAATGCTGGATATCAACTTTTTTTTAAATTTTTGCAAAAATATGAACTTCAACTAAAAGAAAAGAGAGGGGGAAGAAAGAATGGAGAAAAGAGAAGAGAGATATCAAATACCAGAGGGAGTATGAGATCTTTAGGCGAGTGGCCATCCAAGTTAAGGTGCGGCTAAGCTGGATTATATGTAATGAGTGCGGGCTGCATTTTCTGCTCTAATCACAGTCGTGTAGATGCCAGGGCAGCTTATGACTAAATATGTACCTACGGAATGTCACCAATGCCTGCGTGGTTGTGTTCCAGCTCGGCAGCTACGGTAGACATCAGCGCTGTACATGGCATAATGTACTCATCGACCAAAACTTCAAGTAACGTCACCTGCCTGTTGTACGGGAGGTGTATGCGGTATAACATGAGGATGTGTAAGGGCTTTGAGAATATCATCCCAGGATTGTGCTATGGGGTACTTCCGCAACCCCGCCGTTTCTTCCCTGTGAAGGACCATGCTCTCCGCCTGTGCCCACACCTCTAGGGATTTTTTCAAACTGAGTGCTTCAGGGGGATCCTTATGCTTCCATCATTTAGTAATTAGCCGTTTTGCAGTTATTAGGCCGAGGTCGCGAAATCTAGAGCTTACCTTGTTAGCTTTATTGCGAGTATAAAATCCCAGTATACAAACCTCCCACGTGTTAGTGTTAGTGCAGTCTGTGAGTGTCTCAATTATAGCGCGCCTGTAGGGCAGTAGTAGGGGACAGGAGCACAACATATGCAAGAAGTCGGCATCTGTATGCTGACATCTCAGACAATCAGAGGTGCTGATGTTGAAATATTTGTTTATTTTGTCCGGTGAGAGGTATGCTCTGTGCAATATGTACGTTTGTATAAGTTTAAACCGTGAGTTGTGTGGTATGTGTATGGCGCTAGATAAGACACGTTCCCACTCCTTATCTGTCCAGGGTCCACCTCTGTCCACAGCCCAGCGTGTTCGGAGACTCTGCAGTGGTTTCAATATGTGTGTGAGTAAGGCCTGCACCAGCCAGTGGACTACATGTGGCCCCTCCCTCATGACATGTAGGTACTGCAACAGCTGGTGTGTTGGCGGATCGGCTGTCAGATCTCCCCATGCTAGCGTCAACGTCCGTACAATAGCTGCATGTAGGAGGAACTGTCCCTCCGGTATATCACTATCTGCTGCCAGAGTCGCAAAGGGCACAAGAGTGCCATCTACATATAGGTCTCCCATTGTTTTCACCCCAGCCTCATGCCAGGCTGACAGTGCTACATCTGTCACTGTGCTTCCGCCTCTGGGTGTCCCAATGAGTGGCAGTATCGGGGCATAAGGGATCGTGTCTTTGGTGAGCTGCAGACTTCTACGGAAGCATCGATGAGCCAGCCCTATATGGACCTGCTTTGGACAGGGAAGTTTTGCCAGTGGATAAAACAAACTATATATTTGGGACTGTGTCCACGGGAGCGACTCGGTTGCTGTATCCAATAGGTTCCTGCCACACCACCATTTTGTGACCCATTGTAGCTGGGCAGCTAGGTAGTAGAGTTCCAAATGAGGAACTGCTAAACCTCCCTGCTCAGGTGGCGCGTATAATTTCTGAAATGCTATTCTGGGCCTTCCCGCATTCCAGATTAGTCAGCGAATCCGGCATTCCAGTTCCCGAAACACACGCCACGGAACATATACAGGCAGGTTTGCAAAGTAATACAGTAGTCTTGGTAATACTATCATTTTGACTAAGGTAATACGACTCATGACGTTTAATGGGAGGGTCTTCCAGAACTGCATCTGTGCCTTAACAGATGAGATGGCGCGTACTAGGTTGCCATCCAGTATATCCGCTGGGAACCTATATATGTAAACTCCTAGATATCTGAACATAGTCGGATACCAAACGAGTGTGGTACCGTTAATGATTATGTCAGCCTCCACCACGTGGTTTTGGAAAGAGTAAACGCCCGACTTAGCCCAGTTTACTCTGAGTCCCAATACTGCTTCAAACCTACGAAACAATGTTGATCTAGCTGGAGGTATAGCATGCAGGTCTTTGATATATAACAGCAGGTCATCCCCATATAAGGACACTGCGTGGAGTCCATCGCCTAGAGGAATGCCCCCATTCCATACCGGTCTCCCGGAGCAGAACTGCCAGTGGCTCCATAGCAAGGGAAAATAGCAACGGGCATAGTGGGCATCCCTGTTTGGTACCTCTCCGAACGCGTATTGCGTCAGAGATGAGCTTACCCGTGCGGACTCGCACCGTAGGGCACTGGTACAGCAGTTGCACCAGTTGTAAATATCCGTCCCCAAGCTCGTACTTTTGCAGAACCACTGCAAGATAGGGCCAGTCCAATGAGTTGAAGGTCTTTTCCAGGTCTAGTACCAGACAACCTGAACGTGGCCAGCATTCCGATGCGTATAATCTACGTATGTTAAAAGAAGTACTTCTGGTCGGGACAAATCCATTTTGATCATGGTGGATTAAAGTCTGTACAAATGGGGCTAGTCTCTTAGCTAGGATAGAGGCAAATTTCTGATAGTCTGTGTTCAACAGAGCAAGCAGGCGATAGGAGCCTAGGAGATCCAGATCTCTGCCCGGTTTCAGAAGGGAGATCAGCAGCACGTCATTTTGCGTAGGCGTGAGTGCCGAGTCTTCCAATGCCCTTGTGTACACCCGCTGCAATTCTGGTATTGATATGCCTGAGTAAGTTTTAAAAAATTAAACCGGAAGTCCATCCGGACCCTGGGACTTGCCATTTGAAAGGGAAAAGATACTATCCTTAATTTCCTCCGGTAGCAAAGGAGCGTCCAGTTTCTCTTGCTGACTCGGTGTCAGTTGTGGTAATGCGGGGGCGGAGAGAAAGTTCAGAATGTCCGCGTCCATAGCTTGCAGATAAGTCTTGCACAGTTCAGAATAGTGTTCCACAAAGGCACTGTGTATGTCATGTTGTGTATGTACAGTGATGCCTCGCGCGGTCTTGATAGATGTCACTGTCGTGAGGACTGCATCTTGTTGGATCAGCCACGACAGCAGTTTGCCTGGTTTGTCCCCCATATGGTGAGTTTGCGCCGATTGAGCCGCATAGTTTAAGTGGCAGAGTCGTTCCATCAGTCTAGTGTTCCTCCCTATTCTGCGCCAGTGTTGCTGTGTGGCCCCTTATCGCCTCGCCCTCCCCTTGGAGTAATTTGTTTTCAAGTTGCGTGAGCTCACCCTCCAACTGCCTCCACATACCCATCTGCACGCTGAGGCAGGCACCTCTGATCACCACCTTAAATGCATCCCATTCTACCTGCGGCGATGTGGCCGCATCCACATTGTTTTAAAAATATTGAGTAATGTTGGTGGCCATCAGGTTACGAAAAGGCACGTCCAGCAGGAGATCTGGTTGCAGCTGCCCGGTGGGGATCGGCACTCGAGGGTGTTCCCAGACCACCTCCAGCACATGCCAATTGTGATCTGAGTGTGTCCTACCTAGATAGTAGTGAGACGTGTGGAAGCAGCTCTTCTGAGAGCATGTAATGGTCTAACCACACATGCAACCTATGAGCACCTGAATAATAAGAGTACACTTTATCCCGGGGATTGCGATGCCTCCAGATATCTCGCAGGCGCGACTGTGCTGCCCAGCTAGTTAGCGCCTTCATGGAAATATATGTGCTCGTGCCTGGAAGGGGCGGAAAGGAGCGGTCCAGAGAGACGTCCAGCACACTATTATAATCTCCCCCCAAGAACATGGGAATATCATGCCATGGCACCAGGACTCGTGAGAGATTATAAAAAAATGCAGCTTGCTCAGTATTAGGGGCATAGAGTGATGCTATGACAACCTGCCGGCCATCTAGTGTGCCTTTAACTGCGACATATCTACTCTCCGTATCTACCAATGAATCTGTAATTTTAAATGGTACCCCTGGCCGCACCCACAGAAGCACACCTCGGGCAAAACTCGTGCACCCCGTAGCATATAGCTGACCATGTAGGCGTTGAATGTCCATCTTGGCTAAATAAGTCTCTTGGAGAAGAGCTATTTGTATGTGATGTCGTTTTGTTGATGGTGACCTCAGCTAGGCCAACCAGTGCAAGGGGTTCGCCCTTCTCTGCACAGAGTCCTCAGACCAATAGGAAGAAGTTGGCACAGAAACTGGAATAGAAAATACAAAGTTTAATAAACCTCATGAGGTGGAACTACATTCACACAGCACCCTTCGGTGCTGAGTGAAGTAGCACACTGAACAGAAGAAGCATGGTCCTTTTATACCCACACAGGGGCTGAAAAAGGCGGTACAAGTACACATGAGAAGAGTTATGCACATAGATGGTCATACAGAAACTGCACAGTCAACAAGTAGGAGGAGTAATAAATTGCTGACATCAGTTAGAACAGCCTGACAGTTCTATACTAGGAACAAGTGCATTCTACTAGCTAGGCCCATTTGAGCATGTGCAAGACTCTGGGAGAGGGAAACAGCAAATGGCCAGCACATAGCTAACTAAAATGGCTGCTATGTACAAAATGGCTTTCAGCTCATGCAAAGAGATTAATGCAATCTTCAACAGTTTGAGGTACGAATATATCTGATACCTGCGTGATGATGAATGCAGGCCTCTCACATTCCATGTAACCATTCTAAGTGTAGGCATGACATGTGTGATCTACCGATAGGAAATGTATTTGCGGCAGCCCAACAAACATAATCGGTGCAAATAATCTGACAATGGACGACTCTCCCAGCTTTCTGAATCGTGGCATGACGTGTTGCATAATCTGGCATGTGATAGATGACATCTCAATAAAAACCCCCAAAAACAACAAAATCATAAATAAAGGGCGGAAATGCAACTAGCAATCGTCCAAACTCTCAATAGAGACAACAGTCAAAACATTCGGGGGGGGGGGGTACGCTGCACACTGCACTGCGATAACTGACAAAGTGCGTGATCTATTCCGCAGAGGTTCCTCATCTTCAGGCAAAGTTTAATGGAATAGGAGGACTGTTCGCAGCAACACAATGTAACCCACCAATGTAAAGGCGTGTGCGGAAACACAAGTGTCAGAAGCAAATTATATAAGTGAACCCACCCTCCTAACCCGGCTCAAATTGACACCACCTGTCCCATGTTAGCGTTGAAAGTTCCATCAGCGACCACCATTTGCACCTGTTCAGCAGACAACTGCACTCCCCCCATGCAGACCACAGAACGTCTGATTGCAGTGTGAGCAACGACGGATTCCCACAGTATTTAGACTATGGTATCAGCCATTTGTGGGGTGACATCTGGTTGTCCATTTGAGTCTTGAGAAGGCTGCAGGCCGTACTCGCGGTCATCATCACTTGTCTGTTCATGTTGGCTGGAGTTGGAAGCATCCTCGACCACCAAGGAGCCACTGATTTCTGTTACCGCCTGAAGAGCCTCCCGCTGCCCGCTGAGGACCAGGTCCAAGAGGAGCCCCACAGTTGGTGAAGATGGCATCCGCTCCCTCGCAACCCTCCGCTCCCTCCGATGCCGACGAAAGGGGACCCTCAGCTTCGGTAATGTCGCTGTTGTGGCAGGGTCCCGCAACTCCGCAGCAGCAAAGGTGTCCATCCAATCCTCCGCTTCCTCCGATGTAGCGAAGAAGTGCATTTTGCCATTCGCAACCACTCGCAGGCGTGCCGGACAGAGCAGCGAGTACTTTAAGATGTGTTGCCAAAGACGTCTCTTCACTGCCATGAATGAAAACCTCTGTCTCTGCACCTGTATGGTATAGTCCGGAAAAAAAATTACTTTATGATTTTCAATTTGGACATCTTGAAGCTTCCTTGTTTCGTGCAGGATGGAGTCCCTGTCTCTGTAGTTAAGGAGTCGTATGAGTAGGGGCCGCAGATTCGAACCTGTGGGAGGGGTCTCGCCGGGACTCTGTGCACGCTCTATGACAAAGTGGGGTGAGAGAGTTCCATCAGGCAGCAGGTCCCTGAGCCAGGTCTCCATGTGAGAGGCAGGCTCCTTACCTTCCCAGCGTTCCGGCACACCCACTATGTGCACATTATTCCGCGGTGCCCGTCCTTCAGCATCCTCGGCCCTCTCTTCCAGAAATTCCACTCGATTTAATAAGTTCTGTTCATGTGTATGCGTTTGAGTCACTTGTGGTTTGACATCTGCAAGAGTGGTTTTAAATACGGTGGTGCGATCCACCAGCTTCCGGTGATCCGCATGTAGGTGAGTGAGATCTATGGCCACCTTGTCGATCTTGGACTCCAGGGAAGTGCGAGTCTGGTTGATAGTTTCCTCCAGCCGCTCGACTGCGGCGAGCACTGCGTCCACTTTGCTTGCGGTTTGGTCCGCGAGGCCCTGCTTCGCCATCTTTTCTGGTTTGGTCTTGGTAGAGGGCAGAGGGGCCTGTGCTCCTCCCGTTCCAGCCCGCGCACGGGTGCCACCCGACATGAGGCACAGAATATGTCCACAAATGCCATGTCCAGCTCAAAGTTGTTCCAGTACAATTGTTCGGGACCTGCCACACAACAATGCTGAGTAAATGTAAACAGCAGGTGCCCCGCAGCTCAGGGCATCAACAACAGGTCACCACGGCCACCCGCTAGCACCCGCACCACAACTCGGCTGTGGGGCACACCACAGAGAGGCACCCTCGCAAGTAACTTTTAAGAGTTGTGGAAGGCTCCCGCCAAGGTGGGGCGTGTGCTCTGGGGAGGGTGCCACAGTCACACCACACGGTCCAATACATGGTGCCACCCCAGTGAGGAGCAATAGATGTTTGGCGGTGCAGGTCACAGGAGCCCCCGTGAATGACTGCCAGGTCCACCCGGAGGGCCACACAAAGGAGACTCGCCAATATCTCAGGATGTGGCGCACTGAAGTTGTAGGCGTGCTGTCTCTGTGGGAGCGCCTATAACCAGAGCAACGGTGCCTACCTTTTGTCTGTTATGAACAGTGGAAGAGCCCTCTCCAAAAAATGGCATCGGGCTTCCTGAATGGCTCCAACCCGGAGGTTCCACAGATGGGTGTGCTACGGTCACCGGCGGGGGCAGGCACCAACAATCTCCCCACAGCGTCCCACAGCCCTCGCCACGATGTCAGTAGTCTCACAGGTAGGTCGGGGAGCCAGCGGTGTGCTGATATCAAGGGCAGAATGCAGCGTGTGGCAGGAGCGTCTGTCACCCCCGGGGGGGCAGGAAAGCACAGCAATAACCAGCGCTGTGGGAATGGCCACAGTTTGGAGCCGCAGCAGAGCAGCGTGTCGCGGGGGCAGCCCCAGTCCAGGCCATCCTCACCTCCTCACAGCAGCGATGACCATCCCAGATAATCAAATCCTGGCAGCGATGTCGGGCAGGCGGCCCTGCGGTGATCCAGACAGCATCTTGTGACACATTTGTTGTCGCTGGGACAGGCGGTTACAGGGAAGGTAGCCGCGATGTATTTCTGGTGGCCTGCACAAGCTGTGCCATAATTCGTGGCCCTGTGGGAGGAGCCAAGCCTCGGGCTCACGTAGCCCAGTTCTCCCATGTGGCTGCGGCTCACCGGCGCGCTCACACAGCCAGGGGCCGCAAATCAGGAGTCGGGCAGGGCGAAATCAGCATCGGAGCTTCAGGCTTCTTGCAGAACAATATCGCGCTGGGCGAAGGTCCCAATAGGCGACTGTAAGCGGAAAATTGAGCCCGTGTAGGGGAGCCTCCGACGGAGCTCTACCCGGACACGTCTGCCTCCATTGCCGGAGATTATTCCTTCTAATGTTTCTCTTTGGCATGTCTCTTGTTCCCCTGTTAGTTTTTAGTAAAGCCACGATTATCTTTGAGGGATTTCCTCTGAGACGAAACTAGGGGTCTTGACACCCTCTTATCTCAAGTTGAGGATTTAACTATTACACTGGGACAGGAAGAGTCCTGAAGAAGGCTGGCGTGACCCTTACCGAGGGGCACTGACACACAACCAAAAGATGTCAACTACCTGGCAGTAAGGAGGGGTGTAAGGAGCACATTATATCTCTCATACCACCACCATCTTTCAAGTTTTTAACCCTGGCCGCAGGACCCAGGAATACAGTTTTAGGCATGGTGGCACCTCCAAGTTAGTTTTAATCTACACCACCCTGCACATTCACTTCTGACGTTCCCAAGCACTATTTTTGCATTGTTTCTCTTTTGTGTTGTATTGTCTTCCCTTCCCTATTGCTCCAACCCAGGCATTGGCTGCACCGGGGTGTTTTGCAGCAGCCCTATGATGAAGCATGTCACACTATTAGTGTGAGTGAGGGCAGTATTAATGCACACAGCACATGCCACCACAAGACTTTGAATTCCCGATTTACAGAAATTAAAAGGTATGTCAATTCCAGTCCTACTCTTAGCTGATGACACCATCCTAATCTCATGAACCCCATAGGCATCCAGATTTTGTTGGATCGATTTCAAAAGTTGTTTGATTCTAAGGGCCTAGAAATGAAAATTTTTAAGACAAAATACATGGCAATACATCTGTGTAAGAACTTTAGAGGGAAAAGAAGCTTGGGGGATTTTCCTTGGATAAGATTAGATTTTTTGAGGAATTAGAGTTGAAATTAGCTTATCTTGGAAATCTCAAATTGAAAATAGTAGCACTGTAATACTACACAGAGGTACAGAGACTTTAAAGCTCCAGAGAGCCTCTAACACCAACCCTGTGTCTTCTGCTTTAAAGATTTAGAGACCGAAGGTTCAATCAGACGCTTTCCATGGCGCCTAGAGTTGGGGTGTTGAAAATGTTAATGTACTGGCCACAGAAGAGAACAACGTTGCTAGATCAATAGTTAATTTACCCCAAAGCACACCTCTTTTGCCATTATATTTTAACCCTGGCCTAAAGAAAACTGATTGTCATTGTATCTGACCTTTGTTTTACCGGTTACAACTTTGGCTGGCACCTGAGCGTGCTCTTTATAGGAAAGGCCTTCAGGGGAGCTTATGGTTTAACCCCACTGATACCTTGCCTTAGCATCTTCATATGAGGGTTTAGTTGGGAACCTTAGGACTCAAAACTGTGTGGGTAAACCCATCTCCCATATCTGAGGACTACAAAGTCAGATTAAAAGAGTAACATTGGGATTATATTGTGGGTCTCAGTCAATAGAATAGCCTTAGGGGTTTATCAGAAAAATTCTTGGAAGGGAAATCAGAACCAGCTTTCAAATTATATTTAGATGACATTTTACTGATTCAGGCGAAAACCCTCTTTATTATTCAACATAGTACTCTAGGAATTAAGAATTTCATGCAGAAATGGATCAAAGGTGCCATGCTGAGTAGTCTGTAATATGTGTAATGGAAGCCTGTAGAAAATATTGATTGGAAGAAATGGATATGCCCCATATGCTATTCCCTAGGCTTTAGGAATTACTTGCCGTCATTGAGAACATTATAGACTGACACTTCACCTCTTTTTATGTTCGGTATCAGTAAATGTTTATACTATGTGTGGGTTAAGAGTAAGAGGTCAGGCGTGGATCTGTATAGTCATGCACAGTATCTAAGATCAAATTATGTTCGACCTTTTTATTGTACTTAATGATTTTATCTTGTATAATAATACTGTGTTGTTTGTAGAGATTCATATTATTTATAATATTGTTTTTATTGTGTGTTTATTCATTTGTCCCTGAATAAATATATTGGTTGATTAAAATATTAAGAAAAGAAGAAACCTATTATTTTTTAAAGAACATTTTTCTTACCTTTAAATTACTGGGCATTATAATTATTTTATTTTAGTCTCAATAGAAAATAGAGCACAGCGAATGCTGTAAAAGTATTGATTTATTTGTTTTAATAATAATAATAATATTAATAATAATCATGTTAGTTAGTCTGTTTTTCTGCTTACTATCTCTTGTAGAATACATCTCCACATGAGTTAAATTAACCACAGTACATAATGAAGTGAAACACAACACATTGATGCAGAGGGAAAGTTTAGTCAGTTGATTTCAAGGTAACAATTATACTAACATGATACAAGCTATTCTGAGATTATGAACAGGAGAAATGGTTTTATTTGTACTCTCTTTCCCTCTTCTGCAGGTGTGGGGATCACATATACACAGCTTCCCATCTCCTATGGCTTTTCTTGCACAGTGATTGTTAGTATATATAATAATAATTAATATTATTGTATGTCTCCTTATGTGTCAGATTTCAATGTGTCACTGGAGAATGTATCTATCTTGGAAAAAAGAGAATCTAATAATGGTAGTAAGTATGTTATTGCATATGGTAATCATTAAACTAACACTATTAAACAAGGATAGGTGTGTGATTTGAGTGAAGAAGAGCATACATTCATTAAGGAAAATAATATGATGGGATAAGATTGGGAGAGATTGGGAGGAAGAAAAGGCAATAGGAGAGCAAATTTAGATTCTCAAGTCTACATCCAGGATTGAGAATGGAACAAGTGAGGAGCGGTGAAATATGTATGGTGCTTTCTGAACCTCTTAAAGGCGGTATGGCTGAATATGTGGGAGAGACTGATTTTGAGGAAGGAGGTATATTATAAATGGTGATCATTTGGTTGTTGGATCACTGGTTCTTAGAGAAAGTTATTAGGTGTGTGGTAAGACTACCTATTTTAATTTGCCACGTAACTATGTTGGATTGGACCTTGTCTTCTTGCATTCGTGTTTCCTACAGTTTATCATATGAGTGGAACTGATGATGCAGTTGGTTTGAGGAGAGTTCAACACGGATTTGGGCAGATCATTCTAGATATGATTGGTGCTATTGTTCCTCCTATAGGTGTGGCAATTAATGATGTGGAAAATTAGACATTTCTCTACAATGGTGGATAGACTTGCCTTAAGCATGGCTGGAGCTGGAGTGCTAATTCAAATTAATTCAGAACTAATTGCTGTTAGAGCTATGGTGATGCAGAACCACTCAATGTTAGAAATACTTCTTGCAAAGGAAGCCAGTATTTGCAAAGTACTAAAGGTTAAGAGATGCTGAACATTTATTCCGGACAACAGTCCTATTATTAAGTGCTATATCAAAAACTTGACTAATATCTCTGGTGAACTTCAATCTTTTGAAGAGAGGTGCTATTGGGAAGCTATATGTTCCTGGGTTGGTGACAAAGGAAAGGGTTTGGTATGGTTGGTGGAAGGATCAATAATTTGGGTGGAGGGAACTTACGTATTATAATAACCCTATATTCATTTTAATGGTTGTCTGATTAAAAAATGTGGGTATAAAAATAAGAAGAGACCAACAAACTGAAAGTGGTCTGAATAGTAGAAGATGGAGAATACCAAGGATCATATCTACAACCAGTTAAATATAGTGGAGGAGAGTTCCAAAAAAAAGAGGAAAGTGATGCAGACTGGATTAATTCCTGATTTATAAAGTTGTATTAATTGTTTTAGTGATTATAAAATAATCAGACTGGTAATTTGTGGAATAGGTTTTCAAGTTTGCATTTTCTGCATTAATAATGATGACTGATATGCCATTTAACACTTGATTTTACGCATACAGACTGAATTAATATTTGCAATTGAAACAGATGGTGATGGGATGGTGTTTATGTGTTAAGGTAATGACAAATTATTCTTGTGTTCTGATTTGCTAAAATAATTATGCTTTTGCATATATCATGAGGGTTTTGCGGAAATACAAATTTCTTGTGCAATCATTGTGAATAAGAACCGCTAGATTTTGTGGGTGAGCTGGAAGACTTTCCTATTCTACTAGGGATGCTACCCAAATTCTTTTTAATTTTGCTGCTCATTTGAAACTTAGAATATATTCTGATTTTCAATACTCTGTATAACTTTGCATTTGAAAGCCTTCATGCCATTGACTTTGTACTGTTTGAATTTTTGTGATAAAATCTTTTAACTTTTAATTGATCTAAAAAATTAGTTATTGGGTGGATCCCATTACTTAATGAGCTGTTATGACTCCTTTAACAGATGCCTTAATGAAATGGAGGACTACCACTGTCTCTGATACAGTAAACTGGGAGAACCGCATGAGGTCAATATTACGGTGTACAAATGGTGGGATAAGGTTTTGCTCCCACATTACCAGAGTCAATCCAGTTTCCACAGTTGTGTGTAGGGTTGCAGGACAAATATGTGAAAATGTTTGTAATAGAAAATATTATTTCAAAATAAAATTACTTTTACCATGATCCTATATTTCAGTGCTGTACATATTAATTATACATACAGATAACACAATAGTTGTAAGTTACATTAGAAATGAATGTTGTACACACAGGTACTTGCATTGCAACATGCAAGCTGCTCACAAACTATAGGGAAGATGCAAGAATAGTTTACTACTGCAGGGTGAGTTCAATATTCCATTCGCTTGTGGGACTCTGTCCTCCCAAACTAAAGTTCACAACAAAGGAATGTACTCTACTTACTGGAGAAAGTCCTTGGAAGAATCTAGACCCTGCTGCAGCCTTCATGATGTACCTATTGCTGGAGACACATCTGTGATGCAGTAAAGCACACAACGCCTCCATTGGGCACCTCTACAAACAGGTCCTTTTTTCAGGAATATCACTGAACTACTCCCTATTGAGTGACAGAAAGGAAAACCAGTGAGTGTTCAGCTAAGCTCTTCCGTATTTCCATCCAGTGAAAACTTGGGGTGGTTATTTGCAAGGTTTAGGTGTAGATAGAACAATTCAAGCCTATTGTCTACCTCCAAGCATGGCTATTAGCCTGCCTAAAATTGTGCTGATCTTGCCTTTTACATACTTTTATATGTATGCAGATGACACAAAGCATTTATTTATCCAGGGAAGGTTCCGCAGCTATTTTGTATTGTGCAACACTGATAGTAAGTGATCAGAAAACAAGACTGTAACCCAACAATCATGAGATTGTACACGGAGAGAGAGAACACCCAGGGGTATTCTGTTCAAAAGTCTTTATTTGGTTAGAAATATAACCAAAAAAGCACATAAAACAAATACAAGACATATCAAGCCTGAAAGAGCATACACATCAAATAAAATACATATTGGAAAAAGGCTAATAAACACAGCAGCACAATTCTAACAAAATGTTTAACATGCTGTGCACGCTATAAGAAGCCACAGGAATAATCAAGCACAGAATCCCTCGCTCTCAAATTTCCAGTAGAGAGTACCTGCAGGAACAAAAGAGCCCATCTATCTTGCTTCAGATTCATCGACTTCAGTAAAGGCTTCATATGCAATCTCATGGGTCCCTTAAAATAACAACAAAACATTATAAAATGAAGGGTATCCTGTGGAGACACATTGTCGCAGCCTAAGGGACCCAATGAGCCTGGTTTAGTCCAGCCCCTTCGAGAAGCCATAAGATTATGCAGCATATAAAATCTGAATCTGGTCCAAAGAACCCAGTCCCTGTGTCTCTTCACCATTTGTAAATAAGGTTCCATGTACAAAACAGTTTTTAATACCATGAGACCCTGTACCGTTGGTTTCACCAGTTCAGACTGCTCTCTACCTAAAAACTTGTGCTCTAGGAAATATACCTCACCCACTTTCAATCTGCAATACTAAGGGCCTTATTTGATCTGATTGCATCTAAGGTTGTCAGGACTCTTGCCGCAATGGTGTGCCTGTTGAAATGTATCACCCCACAATCCCCGGCCCACCTCTTAACATCAGGCCCCAACTAATTCACCCTTTTAGTCATGTTGCTCACTCCATATAACTGCGTCCCCAAGTTAGGATGCCTATTTAACCAATGCACCACTGTATTCTTAAGTTCATCATTAGATTCAGACTTTGGACTCATCAAAGTAGGGACATTACCAAAAACCACAACATACGGAGTGGCTTCAGGCAGTAGATTGATTACAGTCCCTGTTTTAGGATAGGCAGGGGAGGGCACATTTAGGGTACAAGGCCTGGGGTGGGGCCTAGTGTGGGGACTGAGGGGCCTGCAGAGACAAAGGGGAATGGTTAAGTGCCCTATAAGCTAGGGTATTTCATGGGTGTCTGATCTAATAACATCATCTTACAACGTTCGTTGATGAACATGGCAGAGCTTATTAGATGAACCAGTGTCTAACTGACTAAGACCAGGTGTTGGATTTCTATGGTTCTTACAGTCCAATAATGTGCCAGTCTTGATTCAATGTTTGTTACCCTTGACAGAATTCAAGCCATGTTTGCCCAAAATACATCATTAAACTCCTTCACGAAAGCATCAGACCATGTACCCTAATGTCAAGAAAGGGGCTCCATTCTCTTGGTTTGCACGGCCGCCTGAACTTTTGGGCACTAAGGCATGTTTCTTGCACTTGACCTGAAAGTTTGTATGAGCTCACAAGATAAGTCATTGGGGGAACCACCCTTACAGGTAGAAATGAAGATACTAAAGCTGCTGGCAAGTTTCCTTCTGTTAAGCATTCCACATCTGAGTTATGGGCATCCGGATGCTCCAAAGGGCCACCTAAAGGGTGATTAAGGCATGAAGAATGAACTACAGAGCCATCCCAAGTCAGGGATAATCGACTCTCGATGAGTTTTACCTCCTCTAACACTTCACCAATGCACGTAACAAAAAGCTTGCCATCGTAGTGACTCGTGGGGCCACTTGCGGAGACGAGAGCTTTAAAGGTGCCTTTCTTTTCCCCATGTTCAGCTGACACTAGGGAAGGACTAAAGCAAAGTGTCGCTTTCTAAATAATGTAGCCAAACTGAAAACAAACCAGCACATGCAATAGTACCGTTTCCTTGCCGAGGAGGTGAAGCGCAGCGGGTTTGCTGTCAGCACTTTTTCGCACGAGTAGGAGGGTGGCCCAGCCCCTTCCTTCCAGCTGCTTTTTGGCATCTTTGGGCACAATGTAGTATGCAGCTTTGAGTCCATACTAAGTGCCTGATTCCGATGCGGTTTGGAAGGCCTCCTAACGACATTTGCTCCATTTGAATCTGATTGAGAATGTGTCTTTGTGACCAAATAGGAAAGGTTTCCAACCAACCGAGTACGATGCGAGTTAGGCGTTAGAAATATCCCAATCTGAACCTGACGGCATTCGGAATGACTGAGCCGTACGGAGCAGAATCGTACATCCCTATGGGCCGCGTTTCTGAACAACTGATTACGATGCTGGATTCGGACAGCCTTTCCGAATCGTGCAGTCCAACTCGAATCGGCAGTCGGAATCAGACTTTGAGGGCCCGTACCAGTCTCCTCTGTACCCAGAGCCTTCCCGATCGGGCTCGTGTGGGTACCCATGGGTCCCTCCTTAATAGCCATGCACAGTGTGGCAGGTACCAAGGGGTGCCCGCCACAGGGTGCCCGATTTTCCCCAGCCAACCCTTTCTTCAATGCGAGCCTATGCATTCGGTCGGAACATAGGCTCCCATTGAAGTCAATGGGAGTCCAACCAAATCCTATCTGGAAGCATCCGGATGCATCGTAAACGGCCGGTCGGACTCTCTGATCCAAGTCAGTCAGAAACCATTCACAAACCGATTCGGTCGGGAAGATTTTCAAACCGCATCAGAATTAGGCGCTAAGTGTTGTGCAAAACTGCAGGGCTCAGAGCCCCCTCAAATGTTCCAATGCCATCCTGTGCAGTGGGAAAGCTGTCAGTGCTTTATAGTGTGAGCAGGTGGGCTGCTCCGCTCCCTTCCTTCCAGCCGATCATTGGTATCTTCAGTCACTATGTAGTATGCAGCTTAGAGTCCCTACTAAGCGTTGTGCAAAACCGCCGGGCTCAGAACCTTCTGCAATGTTCCAATACAGTCCTGCAGTGGTGATTTACTAACATTTTGCACTGGCTTTGCGTCATAAAAGTGACGCAAACTAGCACAAAATATTTTTTGAATTCTTTACTTTCTAGCTCAAATTTGTTTTGCGCTGGAAAATAACTAAAAGTAACACAAAGCAGTGCAAAGCACTATTTAGCATCACAGTGGTGTTACATGGGCCACACATTTTGATGCAAAACCCTATCTATCAAAAATGTAAGTCAGGGTTTTGCATAGAAAAATAATGCTTTGTTTACAGGAGTTAAAAGAAGAAATGTTTTCATTTCTCCTTTCTTTCCCGACTTTACATTTGTGCTACACTGTACAGCACACATACAATGTAGGAAAAGTTTTCAATGTTGACTAGGCATAGTATTTTGTATTGGAATGTAACCCTTTCCGTGCAAAACCTATGTTATACTCTCGCACACACCCTTGCACTATAGTTCAAAGGTGTGTGTGTAGCATATGGCAGCAAAATTCTGTACCAGTGCTTGGGAAAGGGGAAGAGAGAGCCATATCTCTGTAGATATTGTGCTCTCCTGCTCCCTCCGTGTCGCTGAATGCAGCATAGCATTTTTGACTTCTGCACTGCATTTGGTGACACCACCCTGTCAGTTTCTTAATCTATGCACTCAAATGTGGAGTAACAAGAAAGTTGTGGAAGTTATAACAAGGAGTCCTGCACTGTGGAGTTGGTACAACTGCTTCACCAAATTCTTTGATCATGTTCAGATCATATACTTTCTATACCTTTGTTAATTTAACAACTATTATGTGATAGAGGTGGGTGAGCAACCAAAGGATTTAGCCAAGCTTGTGACAGATGCCTAGCTCCTGCTCAGCTCGGGGTTATCTTGAAACTACAAGCCCAAAACGAGCAGAGCCTTCATGAGGCTTATGTGCCACCCACACTCTAATCTGGTGCACCAAGAATTAAAGTCAATGCATTAATTTGTAATGTAAAATGAAGGAGAGAAAGAGAAACCTATCTGGTGGCTGCATTGCACAGTGTGAAAACCAGAAAACCTAGGATCAATCTCAACTTTGGAACTCAGACTCATTGAGACTACCCCTTTATTCCGAAAAAAGCTAATAACGTGTCTTTTCCCTAAATTCTGAGTCCATATCCTTATTACCCCTTGGTTAGCTCTTCTTCTGCATTAGCGCCAGGACACTCCTTGGAGTAACAGTTGTGCTCTAGAAATCACATACATAATACATACATACTTTCCCATTTGACCAAAGTGTGATTCAAGGCAATTCTGATATTTCAGCTTGACTCCTGTTTCTACGTTATCACATATGAGAGCACCTTGGAATACACGAGTTCAGGATTTGTGCTGACAAAAACTTCTCTTGTGATTGATTAAATCAGCTAGAATGCTGTTCCATGTATAATGTGACCAAGGCCACATACAGATGTACATGACAACTTACTTGCCTCTTGATTCACTAATGGAATTATGTTGAGGGATTGGACAAGGGCATGAATGTTTCTAGATTCACGTTTGAAAACTATCACTTACAATTAACGCCCCTCAATGCAATGATAGAATGCTATGTACTAAAGTGAAACAATTTGACATGTTACAGAAATACACTTTTGTGAATACTGGACAGACTTTATCTTAACTTTAGATGTTTGTTGTGCAATTCTTTAAACATGAAGGTGTTCCTAAAGTGGTGCAGGAACCCTCTATGCTTCTTATACATACATATAAATAAATGCTTGCCCATTTATTAAAATATTTTCCGATTGTCAGTGCTCAGTCTGATAAACAGCAGCTTGCTGCTACTGTTCAGCAAGGCGCCACTTGTGGGGTAAGATGGGCTGCGAGCAGCCCACAATCCGCACTACGGGACACATCGATGATTTAGCTGCACTTTTCCGCCACGAAAGTGGCAATAGATTTATTGCCCCTTCACAAGCCTGTGCTAACAGACGACATAATCAGTTTTCCTGCGGTAGCTGCTGCTAAAAACATCACCAAGGCTGACAGCGACAACTAACGCTAATCATATGCAGAGTAGGCGTTCCCGTCCGAAAACTCACGATAACACCACTTCACGATATTCTCAACAACCATCCAGATCGGCAATGCGGACCAAAAACAGGTGATAAGGCATGTTAGCAGCAGGGACTTTAGACCTGCTTTTTTCTGGTCTTAAGTAGGACGAAAACCTGCAGTAGAAAGGGAGCCCCGCCCAGAGCCACATCTGGAGACCAACAGATGACATGGAGCTACTAATCATACAGCTTGGAGACCCAAGAGGGCCACAAAACCCACCGCCACCACCCCCAGGACACCCCTACCCCCAGGACCACCCCCCCCCGGACTACCACCGAGGCAGCGCAAAACAAGACAGTGGCTCTCCTGCGTGTGTCTCTGTGTCTGCCATATCTTGACCATAGGCCTACACACATGTGGCCGACCACCTTCAATGGCCAAAATTACACCTGCGACGAGGTGGCTATGTCACACGCCACCCAGTGCAGATCCCGTCATCGCCTGCAGGGGCGTGTCTGCAAGGGCAGTGCCCCTCACCCTGCCATGAGGCCACCGTTGTGACCGGTGGTGCCTGCGCAATCCTGTGCGCCTGCTGCACCCCAGCCTGCTGGTCCCCACAGCCGTCCGGCACCCAGCGGTGATTGCCCTCCCCTGCGCACCCAGGCCTCACTGCTCACCTGCCGCCACTAGTGTGTCTCCAAGAGGGCCCACCACATGCCGGAGCAATCTTCAAGCGTGAGGCCCGCGAGCCTGGCAGCCTCCTCAGCCGATTGCTGGCTTCCACGCAACAGGCCCCTAGCGCACCCTGCGGTACCTCACCACGGAGTTCTGTGTGCGCGGACTGCTCCCTTCGGCCTACACTGCAGTCCAGCAGGTCTCAGACAAATCCATTCCAGTCTGGCGCAACAGGCCTACTGCATCATCGCAGGCTGCACATCTGCTCAGCTCTTCAGGGGATATTTTAAATAACAAGAGCAACCCATACGTCATTGTGAACTGGGTAAGTACAGGAGCACAAAACAATGTTCACAAGGAACTCATTTATCTCGAACAGTACACAATCTGCAACTAAAGTAGTTGTTCTGATTCAATCATAGTTAAGATTATCCTTATTCATTCATGACTCTCCATTGAGTCACAGTACGAATCATATCAAAGTATCTATGCACACTTGTGTATTCACATTCCTTAAAAAGCCCACAAACCTTTTAAATTAAGGTATACCTAACTTCAGCCGAAGTAGGTGATTTTATTTTGCAATTTTAGTCTGTACCACAGACGTATTTCCTTAAACATAATTCATTGAAATATTTGCATATCTTTGCACATTCGGAGTGGTATTGTGAACCCCAGTGAAGTGACCATAACCTATATTAGTGAATACTGTGTGACATAGTGAAAAAAACTAGGAAAAGGTTATTGGTAAAATTCAAAAGGATGAGCTTCATACAATAGAAAATAATTTAATTCAGGCTCTCTCTTTTGTGTGGTGTCGACAGCGTTTCGACCCTCTCTAGATACGGGGTCTCTTCAGGACTGTGTTTCTGGGGACTGAGAAGAGGAAGGGATGTAATTATGGATAGTAGGAAATATATAATAACAAGGATAAGGGCTTTTGTTTTAAAAAAGTGTGTGCTGGGGCTTACCAGTACAGCACAGACAAGTATCCGTATAAGATCCTAGATGTAGAATGTCGATCGAACAATGAGGCACAGGAACGATAATTAGCCAAACATGTAATCAGGGAATACCTTATTTTAGTAGTGTTGACATTTATCAGTTTCAGTGCACACCCAGGTGATTTATGGGAGGCAACTCACAATGTTAAGTTCCACAAGTGATGACTGGGATACTTCAAGATGTCAGTAGAGCCCACAGTGTTGGCTCCACGTGTCTATATTCACGCTGTTGGTGATGGCCCACGCTGTAAAATAATGATCGTGGGCAATTGCTACTAGAAGTAGAGTGAACTAATTCATTGCAGTACCGGTAATGTCAAGGACTATAAACTTACTTGGTATCGCCTATCCTACTCCAGATCGAGTATAACTTCTGTGTGAAAGAGCCGGCTGAGCTACGCGATAGTATTCAGCCTAGCTGTGGCACAGGAATGATAATTATCCAAACCTGTAATCAGGGAATACCTTATTTTAGTGGTGTTTAAAATTATCAGTATCGGTGCACACCAAGGTGATTTATGGGAGGCAACTCACATTGTTAAGTTCCACAAGCGATGATCGGGATACTTCTAGATATCGATGGAGTCCACAGCATTGGCTCCACGCGTCTATATTCATGCTATCGGTGATGACTCACGCTGTAAAATAATGATTTTGGGCAAGTGGTACTAGAAGTAAGGTGAACTAATTCAGGGCAGTACCGGTAATATCGAGGACTGTTTACTTACTTGGTGTCACCTATCTTACTCCCGATCGAGTATAACTTCTGTGTGAGAGAGCCAGCTGAGCTACCCGATAATATTCAGCCTAGCTGACCGGAAGCAGGAACCGACAGTAGCGCATTGCTAGGATACCACTAGTATCATTACTACTGCGGCCATCTTTTAATGGTCAGGCTATAGCTGGATAAAATTTTCCTTGTCTTCATAATACATAGATACACACTTTTAAGCATATGTTATATTAATGATGCAATGCTAAAGATAGTAGGCGATATGGCAGAAAGTGGCTCTGTTGAGAGGTAGATATCGATCTACCACCACATTTGCTGTTGTTTACTGGTATTCACCTCGCAAGGTGGCCAAAAGACTAATAGTTAGTTAGTTTACTCACTAAATTGACAACTAATATTAGATTTAATCAGCTTATTATCATTTTGTATTCATAAACTGGATATCAGTTATACAATTTAAATGACTGCCAAGAATATACAGTGGACAAAACTTAAAACAGTGCAGTCTTTATACAGTGTACAATACATTACAATCATATAGAGATCCTCTGTATGCAGTACAGGCGTATATAGACCTAAAGTGTGACTCGTCCCACTCAAGAATTAATCATCTATTATGGCTTGCCTGTCTCAGTGTATGCCAAGGTATCCACTATGAACAATAACTGAGTGCCCATTATATACAGTGAATTATGTATCGCGGGTATGATAGTGTGAATATATTAACAGTGTGTAGCTCATAATGCATACAGTTCATAATGAGTGTAGACAGAGCCCTGTCTAACTCAAGGATGGGTCATCTGGTCTTATCTGGTATGTTTTAGTGTAAGCTTATAAATCTGCGCCATTCTTCAAGACTGTTCAATCCATTATGGATGGATGCACACTTGCATTCCAACGATTGTAAGATGAATGAAATGTCTCCACCTCTGGGTGGTATTCTTGCTCTCTCTGTCACTTGCCATTTTAAATCATTGGCAGAATGACCTTTTTCTTTATAGTGATCAACCAACGGAGCATTCACTATTCGGCAACGGATTTGACGTCAGGGGTTGTTTGTGCACGTTGATGTGTCAGAGTGCGACCTGCTCCTTTACGGATGTGGTCCACACTCAGCCACCTCTGTGTCGTGGCGTGCACCATGTCATGATAATTGGACTGCAGCCATGCTAATCGTCATGCAGTGTCACTTGCATTGTCAGTGTGACTCACATACCCGCAGCTTTTCTGGGTTCAGCACATGTGCATGGGTTTGTTGTGAGATTAGTGATGTTTGGGGAGGGCCCCCTCTTGGCACATTGTCGACGGGGGCCTACTTGCTGTTGCTATGTGTGCTGCAGTATGCCAAGGATATCAGGGACAGGATCCAGAGTCATTGTGCGGGTGCACTGTGCTATACTTAATTGTGCATGTGTGCCATTATGCCCATCTCCCCGTCCCCCCAGTCCCTGGTCGTTACTCACCCTGTTGCTGTTGGGTCAGGTCATGTTGAGCAGTGTCCGTTTCCCCAACTCCTGCCACCGTCTCCCCACTGATGACTGTGGACACCATTTCCTCCATCTCATCTAGCTCCTGCTGTGGCGCTGGACTCCCACCTCCAGTCTGCATTGCGGCTTTCCGGTTGTTGGCAAGTTTCAGCTTGGCTTTGCGCTTCACAACATTCCAGCGCTTCTTGCAGTCATCCACTTCCCTTCTTTTCACTCCGACTACATTCACCTTGGCAGAGATGGACTGCCATATTGCATTTTTAGTTGCCATTGACACAGTGGAGGTGATGAACAGTTGTTGGTGGTGTTCTATCACCTCCGTAATCAGAATCTTGTTTTCCTGCGGACTGTATCGCGGGTTCCTCTTCTTCTTCTCCTTGCCCTTCTCCTTCCCCGAGTCCCTGGCTGGTTTTCCGGGGGGTTTGTGGGGTTCTGGTTGGCCTCTGTGGCTGCTCCAGCGTCCTCCATGGTGCTTCTCAGTTGTTTGGGTTTATTTATTTTTTGTTTGGCAGCTTTTATGGTGAATTTTCCCACCTGGTGTGGGAATGGCAAGCCTGGCAAAGATTATCGCTGATATTTTTGTCGCTGTTGGGCCCATCGCTACTTTTTTCACGTTCGGGTTTCCTTTTTTATTGGCTTCCCGGTAATTTTAATGCAGACATTTCACGCATTATCCGGATACTATCGCCTGTTGCCGGCGTGTTGAGAATACGCCATTAACACGGCGTTAGTTTCCCGCGATAGTCGGCGTTTTGTTAAATTGCGTTAACCTAGGTTGCCGATACTCACCTCACGTTCTTGAGAATATCCCCCAAAGAGTATTGCTGTCCTAGTTCAAACACTTTCTTCTGATGAAAATGAACTGCAGCACAGTTGTCGCTGAACTGGTTGGAAAGATATTGGTATCGTTGCGTGCTAAAGAGAACCGGGAATGACACATCTTTCTTGACCGAGGAGCATCCTTAGCTAATTCCTTTCCTCTTGCTATTCGAGCTGAATCTAACTTACATTTAGGAAACTCCGAAAGACCTAGGTCTTTTCGCTCTACGTGCCCCTTTTCATCTTTATCTGTTTCTGTCAGGCTGTTTCTGACGTTTGCTACTAGAGTGCCAGGAGACTCTATTTATCAGAGGGAGGGAGGGAGGGAGGAAGGAAGGAAGGAAGGAAGGAAGGAAGGAAGGAAGGAAGGAAGGAAGGAAGGAAGGAAGGAAGGAAGGAAGGAAGGAAGGAAGGAAGGAAGGAAGGAAGGAAGGAAGGAAGGAAGAAGTACTTTTTTTTATAGAGGTGACGTTTAGCTCCTGGAAACTGTGAATGAAAGAAGGAAACTGCTGATCTGTGGGTGATTTTCCATTTAAATGGAGTGTTTACGGCCTAAAGTGGCCTAAAACCAAATCAAAGAGGTGTTTGATGAACAGTTAATAGCATCCAGTTCATACACCACCAAAGAAGTATGTATTCATCTGATAAAACCATTTGAAACAAAACATAAAAGTAGTCTTTTGGCAGAAGAAAAATGACTGACATGTAAGGTCCTGCTCATCCACAGAATATAAGAAGTAACCCTGGGCGTAGGTCGCGTAGTAGCGCTATGCTTAGCTACGCAAAGTGCACTTCGCACTACGCGAGATACGCGTAGCACTACGCGAACTGCGTAGTGCTACGCGTATCTCTATGCGACTCCGGCTTAAAGATACTAGCAAGAAGGCTGTTAGGGTCTGGGTCGTCTTCTGGTCCACCCATGTGTTGTCTCATAGAGCTGCAGCTTTAGAATATGTATATGTTGAGTCCTCTGCGCCCTCCTCCTGTGAATATCTCTGTCTCAACATCTCAAGTAAGAACCTACCGGTCTGCAAACTTCACACTTTCTACCACCCCCCAGGAGACAATCTCCCCTTTATTGAGGAATTATTTGAAATCAGTTCTAGCAATGTTGACTCAGCCGTGTCCCAAATCTTCCTTGGTGACTTTAATCTGCACTGGGCTAACTCCATAGACCCTGCAGTTTCAAGCCTTAAAGCCTTTCTAATTGATCAGGTTCTGACCCAGCATGGTGACCAACCAACCCATAATTCTTGACCTCATTATTTCGAACGGGCAGACCGTCACCTTCGATTCTATTACCCCATGTCACTGCATCCTTTTTTATATCAACAAAGAGGTACAGTTGTGGAAGGCCCAACCAACGAAATCAAAGATATGAAAAAGGGACCTCAGACTGGTAAACCCTGTTGAACTAGCCGCCCTCTGTACATCGACCCTCTCCTCTCAAGCGGACCTGACGGAGGTGCAGTTACTCACTGACTCCTACCATGTGACCATCTCCAACATCATGAATGTCATTGCTCCACTCAAACATAAAAATGCCTTAACTAAAATTTCCAAACCGTGGTATAATGAAAATCTAAACACGGAACCTCGTAACCTTAGGGCAGTTGAACGCTCCTGGAGATCGAATCCCTCCTCGCACCAACTCAAACTCCTAAGAGACGCTAGGAGCCTTTACTACAAACAAATCAGGAACGCCAAGTCTAACTATTTCATACACCAATTAGATCAAGCGGCAAACCGCCCCAAGAAACTTTTCGAATTGGTCAAACAGCAATCAATTGTAGGTCCAAACCTATCGGAACCTGGAAGCAGTCCACCCTCATGTGACGAACTTGCTTCTTTCTTCATTGAGAAATCTAAACTCATATCATCTGAGCTTGCTGCTAAGAATGCCGGACTCCTCTCCTCCAGGGCAGCCTCTCCACCTGTCCTCTTTGAAAAGCTCAACTCTACCCCCCTGATCCCTAAGAACAATGCGGCCTGGGACACCTTTGCCCCGCTCAGTGAACAAGATATCAAAAAGATTCTCCTGAATATCAACCCTTCTAACCACTTCAGTGACCCGTTACCCCCATCCATTTTCAAGGAAATCATGAATGCACTCATCCCTACCTGGACAAGGATTGTAAATGCGTCTCTGTCACAAGGCACAATCCCTGATTGCTTAAAAGCAGCCCAAGTATTCCCTATACTAAAAAAACCTAACGCTGATAGGTCAGACCTCAATAATTTCCGACCTATATCCAACATACCCACCCTTGCGAAACTCCTTGAAAAATGTGTTCAATCCCAACTCTGTGCTCACATTGAGAACTACCAGCACTTGGACCAACATCAATCCGGCTTTCGAACGGGGCATAGCACTGAATCGGCCCTCATTCATGTTATGGATGACATTCAAAACGAATCCTGCCTCCTGATCCTCCTTGACCTTTCCTCTGCTTTTGACATGGTCAATCATGACAATCTCTTAGCTATCCTGCAAAACAGGATGGGTTTTGGTGATCAGGTGCTACAGTGGTTCTCGTCCTTCCTCCATCACAGATCGCAAAGAGTCAAGGCAAATCACTCTCTCTCCAAGCCTTCGCCTTTTCTCATGGGGGTCCCCCAAGGATCTGCGTTATCTCCTATCCTCTTCAACCTTTTCTTGGAACCATTAGCTAACGCACTTAACTGCATGGATATTCATTTCCACATGTATGCCGACGACACAAAACTCTACTTGAAAATCTCTTCCCCGGAAAACCTCATATCACTCAACACCATCCTAACGTATACTCAAAACTGGTTAACTGAGAACCATCTCCTGCTCAACACCTCAAAAACTGAATTCTTGCTTGTCTCCCCTCAGAATCACACCCCCAATCTTGACCTCTGGCTGAGCCACCTCACTGCTTTCAACTGCACTCCGCTCATCATAAACTCAGCCAAATCTCTAGGAGTCACCATGGACAAGAACCTGAATATGAAAAATCATATCAGCAACACATGTAAAGGAGCAAACCACTTGATAAGGACACTCAGAAACATCAAACCTTTCCTTCCACTTAAGGATTTCAAGCAGGTGGTTCAAGCGCTTGTCCTACCGAGGCTAGATTATGGCAGTGCACCCCTCTGTGGCCTGCCCAAATACACCCTGGCTCCGCTAAGGGCTTCATTGAACGCTGCTGCTAGACTGGTTACAGGCACCAAACGCAATGAGCGCATATCGCCAGTCCTAAAAACTCTAAATTGGCTCCGCTATGAAGCACGAATCCAGCTAAAAATTGCCACGATGACGCACAAAGCTATCCACTTCAAGACGCCCAGGTATCTGGCGCAAAAACTTGAACTATCTTGTGGTGTAAGAGCCTCTAGAAGTGCTACTACCTTACTCTTGAAACCACCTATCCTTAACAAAAAGAGAACCTCTAACAGAGCCTTCTCCGGCGCGGCTCCAAAGATATGGAACTCTCTTCCTCCAGAAGTACGCAGAATCACCAGAAAAAAGGTGTTCAAACTGGAAGTCAAAAGATTCTTGATGAATAAACTCCTTCAGTAATTGGGCTACATTGTTCTTACTTCCATTGTTTCAACATTTACTACTATACTATTTTTTTTTTTTTTTTACATACTGTGTACACTGTACTCTGTTTAACATAACTTATATGTGAATTTTTATGCACTTTACAATTCATTTGTGTTTTTATCTTGTGGTTGTTACATTATTAGCCTTCCAGGTCTAGTTTGATTGTAAAGCGCTCTGATATGGCGCCGGGAGACCCCTTGTGGGTAGCTGCGCGCCCTATAAATTCAATACCAAATACCAAATACCAAATATCCCTTGGGATCTTGTTCGCGCTATATAAAACTTTATAAATAAATAAATAAATAAATATGTTTCTTTGTTTTTATTTTCCCGTCAAATTGACTTTGGAGTTGCTAAAAGGTAATAAAAAGCCCGCTTTACCCAGTTATTTTATGTAGCTGCTACATTCCAACCAGCTTACCTTGCCCAAGAGCCAGCCGTTTAGTAGAATTACACCAAGTGAGTGTAAATAAAATCTGTTAGTCTGCAAGCGTACCTTAGCGGTTCATTGGGTAGGAATATTCGCAGAAGCTTCAAAAGGAGTCTTGGACAACAGTTGGTTCGTGTTCTATAGAGTTCTGGCTGAGTCTGAAACTTAAATCTCTCATTTTAATAAGTCCGTGTGTTAATTCAGCGATAACATTTGAGAGTTGTTCCCATCAGCAGCCTCCAGTATCACCCAATACCATTTCACCGCCTCTTTCTTTTTAGGGAGCTATCTTGTATTTGATGCTCCAAAATGTCTTCCTCCTGCCACCTTGTTCTGTAGCACAAGTCCAATTAAACCACTGATGATATTTAAACCTAGATAGCTTGTCCTCTGTTACCAGCGCCATTAACTTCCCAAGGTATCAACACTCCTTTCTGGCAAAATTGCCCCCATCTGTCTGTTCCAGCATTCCTCAAAGGCATTGCTAAGCAACCCACAAACAGTCTGGGGATCCTGGAGACTTGCAAATGGGGGCACATTGCCATCACCCGCCTAATTTGCACTCAAAGTCTAATCATTGCCCCCAGGGTTTCCAGCTTCACCTTCTTGAAAAAATTTATGACACTAAACTTGTCAAGAAAATACATATCTCCTTGGTGTGAATTCTTTAATGTTGCTTGAAACATTAAAGGGCAGATTTACAAGAAAATGCTGCAGCGCGGCACCGCAATCCCTTTGGCTGCACCACGCTGCAGCACTTTCAGAGCACAAGAATGCAATATATTTGCAATTATATGTCGCATTCCTGTGCTCTTCCCTGTGCTAGCGTGCAAACAGCTGCCATGCACCTTCCTGCACAAAAACAATCACTACAGGTATTTTCCTCTTTCAATGTGTGCTGTAGAATGCAGCCTCTCTACGCCACCCAAGGGTAGTGTAGCATACTGACGCATTTCCAGGTTTACGATTCCTCGTAAATCTGGAAATGCGTCTGGTTCCATGGGTGTTGTGTGGGAACACCCACAGCAACACCTATGGAACGCTCCTTTCTTGCAAAGTTCTGCGTGTAAAGGGGCCATATTTACAAGGACAGGAAAAGCCACTCAGGGTGGCTTTTCCTGTCCTTGTAATTATGGGGCAAAGAAATGCGCTGCAAGTGCTTCACAAATGCGTCTGGTTCCATGGGTGTTGTGTGGGAACACCCACAGCAACACCTATGGAACGCTCCTTTCTTGCAAAGTTCTGCGTGTAAAGGGGCCATATTTACAAGGACAGGAAAAGCCACCCAGGGTGGCTTTTCCTGTCCTTGTAATTATGGGGCAAAGAAATGCGCTGCAAGTGCTTCACAAAAAGTGATGTACTGGCAGTGCAAGGGGCTTGTAAATTTGCCCCTCAATCTCTGTGTGATTGGTATGGACCCTGTAGCAACATTCTGATATTATTCAACTGGAAGGCCCAGCAGGGGCTGCTATACCTCCCTTCTCCTACGGAGTTTTTCCATGCTTTCCCGACCCCAGATGGAAATACTCACTACCTCATGCAGCTTATTGAACCACACAGTTTTGAATAATAAAGGGATCACATTAAACAGGAAAGTAAACTTGGGTAGTACTGACATCTTCATCATGTTGGATCTCCCAAAAGGAGATTCTTCCATTTCCTAAGAGTTTTTTTCTTTCCATCATAGCTTTATTAAAATTAATGTGTGCCATCCTGTCCAGTTGCACCACCTGTACCCCCAAGATACCTTGTATCACTCTATGGCAGAGGGCTATCATAAGGAAAGTTCCAAGTCATAATTTCAGTTTTTGGCTTGTGCACCAGATAGCCTGAAACGTCACAAAACTTCTCCATTATCTGCTGTATTGTGGGGTATGAGCCCTGCTGGATATGAGGTATATACCATTAAATCATCCATGCATAGTGCAACCTTACATTAATACCCATTGCACGCAAATGACAAAAAGCCTGGGCTCTCCCTCATGCTTTTTGCAAGTGGCTCTATGTACAAGTTGAATAATAAGGGTGACAAGGGGCATACCTGGTGAATACCACTTCTTATTTTGACCTGTCTACTCTGCCTTCCATGTAAAGCAATGCTCATAACTGGCGTCCCGTAAATTAACAGAACTGCTCTTGAGAATTTCTCACTCGGGCATTATGTCAGAGCACTATGCTTAAATACAACCAGCTCACCCTACCATATGCCATAGCAGCATCAAACGTTAAAACAGTTAATGGTCGCTTCACTACTGTTGCCATATCCACTGCTCCTACCAGCCACTGTGTCAACTCATGTAACTGCCACCCCCCTGAAAAAGCCCTTTTGGTCTTCATGCAACAAACCTCATTCATTCAACTGTTTTTCAAAGGATCAGGTAATTTAATTTTCTTAATATACTAGCAATTTGTCTCACTTTATATTTTTTAAATAATGTATTTATTTAATTTTTAAAGTTTTATACAGAACGAACATGAACCAAGAGGGTGTCAGAGCGCTTTACAAATAATCAATAACGAATGAGAAGGAGACAAGTAAGGCCAAACAACATCATGATTGTGACAGAGACAGGCAGTCACCTCCGAGCTGGTGGAGGAGGACCAGTATATTGTAAAGCCAAAAGGACTATATACAAGAGCATAGATAAGCAACAAAATATAGGTGTAGAATACAACAAAATGTTCAAGAATGATACAGGATTTAGCAACACCAAGCTGGGAGAGGAAGCCTGTACAGAGCCAGGCTGACAGGACAATAGACAATGGCTAATTTCTAGTTCAGAAAACTTTACTTGGGCAGGGAAGTTCAGTGGAATTCCATTTTGAGGGCGTTAAGTTTGTGATGGTTGGAGGTCAGCCAGTTTTGTGTTTTGTGTAGGGTTGTGTTGAGTGATCTGATATCATCAGGGGAATAGATTTTCAAGTACAATTGGGTGTCGTCATGCATGTGATAGTGGATGGTACGTTTCCAAAAGCACCTCTTCATATTAATTGGAGCACATGTGTGTTTGAGGTACATTCTGCAAATTACATTTCCAAAACAATGTTTTTAAATAAGTAATGTGTACCAAAACTATGGGTCAAAAACATAAATATTCTTAAAATATATATTCAACATGAATATAAATGCACATATTCATATTAAATTTGCACCAGTCAAATGTTTTAATTATTAGTGAGATCTCTATTATTAATCTCCTTTACGACTTTTTTCAAGTCCAGCTATAGGGGAGTTTAGTATGTTTCCCTGGGTATTGGCTGAGCCCAGCCCAAATGTTGCTGCTACCCATGCAGTTAAAGTAGATAGATTTTGATAAGAAACTTTGATGTCTCCACATTGCGTGTTGGTGTCTTTTCTGTAGCGGAAGCTAGGCCCACTCACACAAATGGAGAGTCATTTTTATCACCAGAGTTGTGGGAATGCTAGTTGGAAAGAATTTTGTGGATGCATGGAGGTTCCATAATTATCTGTCACACAAATCTGAGCAAAAATGAGTGATTTTGGACAAATTGTAAGGGTTTCAGGGAATGTTGACTAAGAAAATGTAGTGGGATCAACGCCTGTGCTCCTTTTTGTGACCAGTCTTCAGAAGTGCTGTGGTCTCCTGGGGTTCTCAGGGTGGTGGCCAAGTTCTGGCCCACATAGCACAGCTACCCACACCATCAAGGTGGGTTTATTCTGATAAGTAAAGTTTGATGATGTTTTGAGACCTTTTGAGATAGACCCAGCCACATTACAGTTGTTAAGATTTTATCAGGAGAAATCTAAACAAATTGAAATGCTGGGCGGGAGGAATTCTGTGGAACCCCACAGATTCGGAGCTTTCCGTCACTGAAATTTGAGCCAAATGTGTGATCCTAGGCACAGCTTAAGGTTTTCAGGGTGCTTTGGATAGGAAGATATTGGTTTCCAATGTTGGTGTCCATGCAAGGCATTCCACTGTGGACTCCCCTGGGTGTCTAGGGGGTAGTGTGGTTCACTGGTTTACAGATGATCCTGAGCCCAAATATTGTAGACAGTCAGAAAGGCAAGTGACATTTTCTCAATCTCTGTGGGCCCATATGTCAAAACTATACTCTAAAGAACCTGCATTTCCTTTTGCTTGCTCTAGACACCAGGTGGGCAGAAAGACTGTTGGGGCTTTGAAGGTAGTGGGTAGTCCCAAGGCCTGAGTAGTCTGCCCCCACCCCACATCACGTTTTCTTTTTAAAATATATCCCTGGTCTTTCTCTCTCCCCATAGTGAAAATTGGTAGCAAACACCCTAATCTGCCACAGGGGAGATAGAAAGACTGTGGGATCCTTTAGGGGTGGGGACACAGCCCGATGCCTAGATGGGCTGAATCACTCCTTTTTTGGTACATTTTTTCCCCTGGTGAGTAGCAGGCTGACTGCCCCCCCCCCCCGTTGGAGGGGAATACTGTTGAGCCTGTTCTGAAGCTTAAGCCTTTTTCACCTGTTAGCTTGTGGACCTTTGACCCTTTCAAGGAGGCAGATTGAGATAATCTTCCCAATCTGGCCCTCAGGGTGCGGGATGACTGTTATGACCATCATAAGGAAGCAGCAAGGCCCAATGACACGACAGCTGCCCACAGCCATTTTTTTTATTAAACCATTATTCCCTTGTGTCTGGTGTCTTTCTGCCTCCTCCCCAGGAGGTTTATACCACAAACCAAAAAGACCATTGCGGTTTTTCAGGGTGGGAGCATGTCCTGATGCCACTATGGATCCAACCACCTTTTTTTGCTTTACTGGCATAAAGTGGCCCGGGTCAGGAAAATGACTGAATTATTGTTTTGTTTTGGGGAGTAGCACTTACCTATTCTTGGGGGGAGGGCTACTCCCACTGGATCTGCAGGTGGATCCGTGCTTCGGTATTGCCCTCCTATGGCAATCACTGAGCAGAGATCCACTAGGGAGAATTTTTCATTCATACATCTCCTGTGAGAATTGGTGCTTTGTTGGGCTGAGATATGCCCGGAGTATCAATTGAATTAAAAGTAAAAGAGGCTGATCAGCTCATTTTACTTTCACTTTTAACTTTATGATGTCAGTGAATATGTGCTGATCATCATTGCAAATGAAAAAGCAGTCATCATCACGCTACTGGGGAAACTCCTACCCAGCAGCCCAACCTGAAAATGAAGCAAAGGAATCCCTATAGTGCTAATACCAAATGTATTCCCTTAACTTGATGCTTTGATGTGACCTGAATTTCCATAGTGCTGGGTGTGTTGCACTGTGGACATGGATGTCACATCTATAGCATTAAACCAGTGAAATCAAGCTGTAAACACATCAACATAGTCAATACTTTTTTCGTAAATAGTGTTGTTAAGCAGTGCACTTTGTCTGAAAGCAGAAGCAATGTACAGTAGATGAGCATTGACTGCATCCTTCATACTTCATCATCCTCAACCTCTTTCTGTCTTGTCCTTCCCATTAGTGTACATTTACAGGCTGATTCTCAATATTTCAGTGGAAATGGGCTCAAACTGCAGGGGCTCAAGGTAAGAACTGGATAGGTGACCAATATAACGAAAAGATGTTTCATTTTATTTAAATTTGTACAGCTAGTAAAAACCATTAAAAAAATCATACAATTATCTAAACAACACTTAACTTTACCAAGCCACATTGGTGGCTTATATAACCTACAGAAATGAAAACTATTAAGCAGAATGATTCAGCGCAATCAACAACTGCTTATTAATTATCTGTTCTGTATGAGCATTTTTTCAATTGGGACTACAAATTTAAAATATCTGACTATTTAATTTGAGTTGTCCCTCTTCATAATTGTGACAGTAACATAAGTGTGCAATCTTTTCCTGAGTTTACTAAAGAAAAGATAGTGAGATTTTCTAAGCAGTTCTAATGGACCTGCACAGACAATGTGTGATATTAACTCCAACTCAAAAGCACAAAATCTGCACTCTTTAGAGGTCTCGGATTTCCAAGGTGGATCAAATTACTTAATATTGAGAAGGCCAAACCCGATTTGACTACATCTTATTTTATACCAAGATGGAAAATGAACCCTAAGAAAAAAGTTGTTACTGGTTAAAAACATAAGAATGAGTGATGCAATAAGACAATTTATGCTTGGAAAATCAGTCATGTTTCCATTAAAATGCAATGCCTTTACTTGCCATTTTCTTCTCATTTTAGATTGATTATGTTAAGTTTTTGGTTGGCTAAAGAGAGCTGCCTTTAAATGACCCTACCGATTTTCTCAGTCTCTCCACATGGATTTGACATTGTGGTTTAGGGGCAGAGACCTCAGTCCACATTAGTGATTGCATGTTACACTCTCTAGCCTTCATGAACAAAAACCACAATGGTGGCAATGATGCCTGCTTAGTTTTGACTGAAACGCTTAAATTGAGACATATGTTGAGACATGGTTGTCACCGTGTCATGCTGTTTTCAGGCATTGACTGTAGTGGTGGAGTTCTTGTGCCCTTCTGACATTCATGCCAACATGCTTTCCGTACCTTTCTGACTCTCATCCATCACCAGGAAGCCAGTGGAAAATAGAAGCCCAACTTGCATGCTGGGCATGTCTATGCATGGCAGGGTTGGCATCATGAAGGGAGAAGGTGGCACCAGTGCAGGGCTGGCAGTAGCGGGCACCGGGCATATTCCTAATGGGCCGGAAGGGTGGGGGCCAGTTTTGGACTGGTGGGGGTGTTTTTGGTACAGGGGGCTGGTTTTGTAGCAGTGCTGCAATATCGTCCCCCTGTGCCAAAAGCAGTATCGGTGTCCCCCCCCAACCCCATGTGGCCAGTCCGACTTAACTGCCAGGGCTGGTTTGCCTTCTGAGGCCTGCTCCCCGGGAATGGAGGAACTGTTCTATGAAAAGTTTCTGAGAAAAGCCATGTCTAGATTCAACTTAGCTAGGCACATACATTGGTGCACCTTGCAGTGATAGCTTTGCAGTGCTTGCAGCCTTGTAGCAGAGAGCTTACTTTTGTCATAGTTATCCATGGTGACCTTTCTTACATTTCCTTACATTTTCTTATACATCTGGGACAAACGATGACAAGGCTGAGTAAATTAGGAAACATTGTTTTGCTAATTACACCTTTTGCAATGATCATACCCTTGTTCTCTTGTGTCTACCTTTAGAAACAGGTCTTAACCCCTCCTACATGCTCAATACTTACAATTGTCCATGTAATATTTCCATCTATTTTACCACCATGCCTCAAATCTGATTCTGAAATTGTTCCACATATGTCTATGATTTATCTGACAACATCAACCAAGTTGCTAATGTCTTGCATTCTGGCTTAACTGACTTTCTTGAGAATTCTGACCTAACAAATAGAAGCACTTTTCCAATAACTGACAGTATTAAAAGACCAAAAAGAAGCAAAAAGAAATGCTTTCTAGAAAATAATTACAGGACGGCAGTGTCAATCTTCTGAATTGCAGGCCTACAAAACAAGACTGCAAAACTTCTGCAAGCTAATAAATAGTACAAAAATAGTAAATTTGACAAGAAAGGAATGCAAAGAAAACCAAAACAGTGTTACAATAACAAATAATTTAAATTATGTTCCAATTGACTTCGTCAAATTAAAGGTGCATCCTCTTCAAGAAAATAGAAATGCTAAGAATAAACGAAAATAAAGACAATAACATCAAATTACTTAAAAAAAATCAAATCCCTCAAAAGTATGTATAGTTTCTAAAGCACAAAATTTAAATAAACTAAAATGATGCTTTTTCACATTTTAAAACATTAAAAAAGAAATAAAGTCCTAATTTAACTAGAGATTAAACTATAGACCATCACAACCAACAGACTGTTCCTCTCCCCAGACTGCAACAAAAGAAAACTGTTGCAAATGCAGCAAAAAAATAGAATGCAAAGCAAAATTCTACAACTAAAAGGAAATACAGCATGTAGAACAAAACATTTAAATGTATCCCTTAATATAGCTTCAATTATTGCTTTTTTACATAATACATATTTTCTATATTCTACAACCCACAGATAAAAAGACATTCACCAAATATTATTAAGAAAGCATGGTATGGGAAGATTGCAATTAAAGATGACATTTTTGAGATTGCTAGGGAAAATAACTAACCCTTAATACTACTAAAGTATATGTCATAAATATTTTTAAAGACCTACAAAAATGGGCAATATGAGCTCTGAAGAGCTAACAAGAACAATACTTAAAAATAAGATTCCAAACGTTCCTGAACACGCAGCAGGGTAACTCTCTGTGCTACCAGCCCTAAAAGGATTAATTGATAACACATGTAGAACAGCTAGGGAATTACCAGTATCACCTGAAAAAATATGAAGATCTAGGCATAGCCCAACACCTACTAATCAGATATAAATAAAAGCGTTCTACTATATGACAACCAAAATAATGCTAAAAAAAATAATGATATATTTTACCAATAATAATTTACTAATAATAGCTGAATGTAACACATGGATGATGCAGGACACTTTTCGGCCTTGCCCTCTGCCATTCAATCAAATATACACAATACATGGTCAATATCAAAGAACAAACATCCCATTAGTGTATGCACTGTTACCTAACAAAGTGCAACTTGCAATAAAATGCTAGCACATACAAAACAGAAAACTAACAACTTTAACACGGGAGGTCAGCAGAGATATTGAGTAGCATAGAATATGTAAGTAACATGAAATTTCAAAACAAAATAAAAAAAACTAATAGCTTTGGCAGACATGCCTGTAACAGACGTCACTAAACATCATGATGTGTTAATTGAATATCCCCTACTACCAACAACTTGAAACCACACTAGCTTCACTAGTGGATTATTTTTAGGATAACTGGGTGGTTGAATGTACCAGTCAGGCCACAGACACCATACCTAAGTATCACATTCCATGATGGAATGTCCATGACAGCATCATTTCAAAAGAAGCAAAAACAAATAATGCAGTGTGCCACAAGTTCTTTTAAGGTACATACAATGCATAACAAAGAAAAAAGGCAGGGGTTAAGAATGGAACAAACCAAACACAATTAAAACGTAAACTGTCCAAACAAACTAAATAAATGCATGAATCCCTAGCATTCATAGTAGGACTCTTTGCTAACAACTCTGGCTTATGAAATCTAGACTCACTTGCAAGAATCTTAGGGCATATCAGCAACAACCGGCGATAATTATCGCTGAGCGCAATCAGCGCAGTATAATTATCGCCGGCTATCGCTGAGATAGCATGCTATCAGCAACGCTCATCTCAAAAGCGATAAAATTCCATGCGCAAGCTGCCAAATGTGCGATTAACGCTGGAAATCCAGCGATAATCGTACAACGTTTGGCGCTACGTTGTTGATAGGGCAGGGCACACTTAACCATGATATCCACCTTCCATTGGATATCATGGCTAAGCCAAACTAAAAGCAGGTGTAAGGAAAGTAGCAATAACCAAGCTAAGCGCTACTTTTCTAATCGCTATGCGTGTTAGCGTGCCCATTGATAATTGGAGAAATGTCGGTTAGCGACATTTCTCCAGTTATTTTGGGAAGGAACGCCCACTTTGCATCTCATTTGCGATGCAAAGGTGGGCGTTACGGGAAAGGGCACTAAGGCAAGAATTCACGCGATAGCGTGACCTTGCTGATAAAGCGATAAAGTTGTCTCCGCTTTTTGTCCGAAAATGGACGCAAAAGCGGCGATAATTTTGTTGATATGCCCCCTTATTTTTAAAAAAGTCACCAAACAACATCACCATTTAACCTCCCTAAAACACAAACACTTATACTTTGTAAATTTGTATTTATTAAAGCAAACATAAAGTACCAATATCTATACATTAATCCACAAGACAAAAATCGCGATTGAAAAACAAAATGTACTATAATAAATATTTAAAAAGACATTATATAATATACCATAAATAAACAAACATAAATGAGAAGAAGTTGCCATTGCCCTCCCAGTAACATAAATAAAATAGGATAACACTTATGATTTCATATCTGAAATCCTGGTGAATGAAATCACAAATTCCAAAACTAGGTGAAAAAAATCGATGCCCTAAAAAATTCTGATTTAGTCAGAACAATTAAGAGATAGAAATAACACTGAATACAATTTTATTTCAACCTCAAATTTCAAAGAGCCATCGTCATATGATTTAACTAAATCAAGCTATGTCTCATGCACCAATCGAAAGATAAGCGTGCCACGCTTAATCGATATAACATCTTGAAATCATTCTCCGAGTTTGCCCTTTGAAACACTTAGCGCTTACGTAGTATAGAATTGATACTCAGCATTTCCACTGGAAGTGAATTTACTTGAATCAGCTGGGCTTCAGACTTTTGGACAACAAAATATGGGATGGAAAATGAGACTTGACAGCCTGGGTTATAACAATACACACTGCTGCTAAACCACAATATCCTGACATTTTACTACAAGTCTAGAGTGGTTATGTTTATTCACAAAATCTCCACACCCACTGTATGTTCGTCTTTTTTTTTTAAAGAACCAGAAAACATTTTGGCAAATGAAGTAGAAAATCTAATCATTATTTTTCACAACAACTCAGAAAAAAGTTCATCAACTAAATAATGAAGATTTGTCAAATAAAATGCATTAAATCAAGGATGACCGCCATCACCCTTTAACAGCCAACAATGTCCCTAATCTAGATTTAACTTGCCAAAATAAATGATATGCTCCTTTTTCTGGAACTCACATATAATTAAAATTTAGTAATCACATATTGAATACTAAAGAGCTCTCTAGGAAAACCATAATAAAAAGACCAAGCAGAAGTTATTAGCCCTAAATAATAATTTAGTTATTGAAGGAACCAACATAAAGGTCAAACCTCCACAGCACTAAACTTGAAGTTGTCATATTGGCATGGGGGAAACACACCTGGAATAAGATAACCCCAGTCTATAAGCGAGTCAAAAGTGCACTTTCCCAGTGTCCAGTTACTCTGAATAAGGAGAGTTCCATTCCTGAACTCATCTGGATTACAACGAAAATACCGAACAGAAGATTTTGACAACTCATTACATTTCCTATCTTTGCTTTGATTTCCTCAGGAACTATTTTTTTTTCATTAAAACTCTCCCCCTTTTAGATTATTGTTGGGTCTGTGAAAACATTTAGGGCCTGATTTAGATCTTGGCGGATCAAGTCCCACTGTGGCTTTTTTGGCAGTTTTTCGACCCACTGGCTTGGTGGCCCACCTGCCCTATTTAGATGGTAGCAGGTCCCTAGACAAAAGACCACCACGGTCCCACCATCACCACCAGGAAATTTCAACGTGTTGACAGGAGGATAGTCAAAAGCTACTGTCAGATGGATAACAGCCAGTTTCCCTTCTGACCCAATCATGATGTGTCTTCCTGCCAATGTGACTGTAGCGGTAATACCTCCACACCTGAATTAGCAGAATGAAAGGGTTATAAGGCAGAAACTCACCTTATCTCACTTACACACTTCCTGTTTACCAATAGATCTGATCTTCCAAGTCCTGCTGCTGCTTGAGGATGAACAAAACCAACTCTGTTGTGGACGCAATCAACAGTAAGCTCCACTTTTACCTGTTACCTATTGACTTGTCTACTAACATATGCACAGGATTCATGCATTTATAAATCTCTCTTACAAGCAATAGCATATCAGTGTTCAATCCATATGTCTGTAATGTTGACGTTAACGAAATTTAAAGAAGTACACCTGTATGAAACCATGTTCAGAAACACATATTGTAAGTACAATTTTGGTGTAAGCTTCCTTAAAAATAGACACGTGCACAAAAATGGAAATCCCCAAATAAAGATCAAATGTCACCATATATGTGTGTTTAAAGACATTTCAAAATGTCACACATAAAAAACATATGCAGCACACATCATAGGGTTATGTGCAATGACACATGATGTAGAAATTGCACTAGACAAGGTGTAACCTTCACCTTAAAACTAACAGTAGAATCAATAGTAAGTCACAAATTAGAAGTGTTCAACATATACATCCATGTTAGACTTGGGGGTCTCTAGTTGGCACAGGTATGCACTTGTGACAAATAGGGACATCCTCCTCTAGTCAGGGTAAAGGGGTACACACCTAAAATAACCCCTGCTCACCCCCTTGGTAGCTTGGCACAAGCAGACAGGCTTATATCAGAGGCAGTATGTAAAGCATTTGTGAACACATACAGTAATCAAGTGACAATACTACAGATGGACACCACACAAGTTTTATGTCAAAAATAAGTATTCTTTATATACATCTACCACAAGACTAGTAAATGACAAAAATCCACAATACTGTTACTTTAGATGGTAGAATTTAGATTAGTTCTCTTAAGTTCGTAAATGCGACACTTTAAGTCAATGTACCTTTGAAATGCGACATGCAGGGCAACAAAAGTGATGCGGCACGCTTCTCCGATGTTGCGAGAAGACTCAACTTGATGCATTAGCTACAGCGGTGACATCCCTTTACACGATGCGATGACAGCGGCCTTGGCAGCAACACTCTTCTCTGATGTTGCGAGACGCTTCCGCCCGATGCGATGCTGCAGCGGCGACACCCCTTTACACGATGCGATGACAACAGCTTCGACGGCGGCATGCTTCTCTGTGGATGCGAGGTGCTTTCCTTGATGCGGTGCAATGCAACAGCTACGATGGCTGGGATGGTGACACGCTTCTTCGGTGTTGCGAGACACTTCTTCAATGATGCGAGACGCTTCCGCTCGATGCGACAGCTGCAGTGGCGACACACTTTACACGATGCGACGACAACAGCTCCGACTGCGGCACGCTTCTCCTTCTTGAGTTGCGCTTCCAGCTCCTTGCAACACGCAGTTCCTCAGAAGGCCCAACACAGCAGCAGGCACTCCCAAAGAACTCTGGGGAGCTGGGGGGGGGTGAAGACTGTTGTTCCTGAGACTTCAGCAGGAGGCAAGCTCTTTTCCTTGGAGATCCTAAACAAGTTGAGCAAAAGTGCACACAAAGTTCCTTCCTCCTCTCTTTGGCAGTAGGCAACCCCTGCAGGCCAAGTCTCTCCTCAGTTTCTTCTTGGTTCCTCTCCTCAGCAGAGGTTTCTGCTGGTTTTCCCAAAGTGATCTAAATTCTTAGGATCAGGGTCCCAATACTGATACCCTAGAATCCTGTGTGCTCTGAGGGCAGAGGGTCCTTTGCCTTGTTCAAACCAGTTCTAGTCAGTCTTGGAGCCCTTTGTTTACCTGACTCCTTCTTTCCTTTCAGAGTGCAGGGCAGAGACATGAGACACACCACAGGAGGTGGAGCCAGCATTGTGCAGGGATGGTACAACCCTATTCAGGTCCCAGGTGCAACTCCTCCCACCCATCTGGATGCAGATCTCTCTATTCACCACTGGGACACCTGACCCTGTCTCCTGGAAATCCCCAGCCCTGTCACTCAAAACTCCAGATAGGGAATACACAGCCTAGCAGAGGCAGGTTTGAATGGTTAGACAAGAAAATGCCTACTTTCTAAAAGTGGCATTTTCAAACACAGAATGTTAAAACCAACTTCACTAAAATATGTATTTGATCATCCTGAGTTCAGGCATACTAAATTCGAATTTCTACCATGTTCCCTGAGTCAGTTAGGATTATAAGATGTAAGAACCAAACTGCCCATTCTGGCCTATGGAGAACAGGTAGCCTTGCAAAAGTGAAAAACGAAAATGGCTGTAATTCACTATTAGAACATGCCACACACACCAGGGCATGTCCTACCTTATCCGTACAATGCACCCTACCATAGGGGTGTCTGATATAAGGAAAAGGGAAGGTTTAGGGACTGGCAAGTGGGTGCACTTGCCCAGTCAGCATGACAGTACCAGACTGCATGCAGGCTCTGCAATGGCAGGCCTTAGACACACTTTTGCAGGCTGCTTCTGAGGGTGGCACAACCAGTGCTGCAAGCCCACCAGCAGCATTTGGATTTCCAAGCCCTGGACACTCCTGGTGCACGGTACTAGGGTCTGACAGGTAAACCAAATCAACCAATCATGAATCACTAATTCGTACAATAATTTACAATAGGGAGAGCATATGCACTTTAGCACCGATCAGCAGTGGTAAAGTGCCCAGAGTCATAAAACAGCCAACAACAGGTCAGAAAAAATATAGGAGGAAGGTAAAAAGTTCAGGGATGACCCTGCAAAAAGCGCCAAGTCCAACACTCCATGTAACATTTCCCCTTGTTTAGGGCAAGTCCTTTACAGTATCCAATTTCAATGGATGAAACATTTTTCAAACACACCTGTAGTAGCACATCCAAATAAAATGTGTAACATCAATTAGTTGGTGCAAGCGGAGATTACAATAATGAATGCCTGCACCTAAATTCAAATGGCCATCTCATACTATGTTAACGAGTGTATGAACTTAATAAAGTAGACATTAAAAAAACTGTGGTATCGCCAGCCATCATGGTAAAGAAAAATAAGTACTACACATTTTACTCTGAAACATTGCTAGAAATTAAACAATTGCTAGGGAAAATTATGCAAGAACTAATGTGGTCAAATCAAAAGTATGTATTTATTCAACAAAATAAGATTGGGCTTCACAAAAATGTCCAAGCCAAAGGGCAGTCAAAAATGTCCACAATGGTGCAGTGTTGTGCAGTGGCATAAAGCTTGCTTCCTAATGCTCTGACAAGGGGTACCTTCTTCTGGCCCGGAATCTACTTGGCAGAGCAGGCACCTCACAGATCATACATGGGAGAGGATTTGGGTTTGCGAGGAGTGCCCTTGGGTTTGGCAGGGGTGCCCTTGGGTTTGAGAGGGGGTGTGTGGCTTTGGGAGGAGTGCTCTTGCATTTGGGGGTGTTGGTCTGGGATGTGGAAGAGGTGGATAGGGGTGTGAAAGGGGTAGATTTGTGTTTGGCACAGGTGGGTTAGGATGTAGAAGGGGTAGGTTGTGGTATGCAATAGGTTATGGTAAAGGTAAAAAGGACATCCTCAATGGGATAGTTGGGAAGGTGTTCGGGAGGGAGTCGGGTTTGTGAGGTAGAGGGATTGGCAGTGTCGGATGTGCATGTGTTAGTTGAGGGTGCAGGTACCTGTGGTTCTGGTGTATGTTGTGCATGTTTGGGTGTGTCTTGCATCATAGGTGTCTGCTGTGTGCATGAGAATGGACTTTTGAAGTTTCAAGGCTGTGAATTCTAATGTGTGTGTGTATGTGTCGATGGCTGTGCTGTGGACATGCTGGGTGTGGTGCATGTGGGTATGGTGGTGGCTGTGGCGTCAATGGGTGTGCTGGTGGTAGGTGTGGTGCATGTGCGAGTGGTGGTGGCTGCTGTGTCTGTGGTTGTGCTGGTGGTGGCATGGTTATGTAGGCGTGGTCAAGGATTGGGTTTCCATGTTTGTGCTGGTGGTGGGGTGGTGCATGTGGGTGTGTAGATAGGTGTGGTATCTGAAGGTTTGTATGTATGTCTGTCTTTTTGTGGTGATGTGTTTCTGTGTGGCTGTGCTGCCTGTGTCTCTGTGAGTGGTGGCATGCAAAGGTTTGAGTGTGTTTGGGGCAGGTCTGAGAAGAGAATTTGGAAGGGGATGAGGCAGGAGGTGGGGCACAAAGTTGGGATAGTTGGGAGTCTGCAGTCAGTGAGGAGGCTAGACCTTGAAATGACCTCTGTAGGCCTGGCATAGCGCTGTCAATGCCTTTCAGGTAGGCTACCATTTGTTGCACTTGGCAGGCAGGCTTCTGGATGGCATTCAGTAGTGCAGTCTGTCCTACAGATTTGTCTCAGAGGAGGTCAATAGGCTCCTCATTCAGCACAGCCGGGGGACAGGTGGTGAGGTGCCTGGAGCGAAGGCGACACCCCCCTTTTACGGGGGCAGGTTTGGCGAACTGGGGGAAGCTAGAGGGAGGGTAAAGATGGTACTCTGGGTGGTGGACCAGGATGCAGGTGGAATGTTTGGTGGAGGAGGTCTCAGAAGATGTTGAGTCGCTGCCCACCTCCGTTGCACTCCCTTCACCCTCCATGAACCTGGGTCCAACAGTGTCGGTGGTGTCCACACCCAAAACACACTGGCCACCTGCTTCCCCACCTCCATTGGCAACTTCTCCGTTGCTTGCCCTTGATGATGCTGAAATGACATGTACAATAGTGCTATTGATTCTATGTAAACAGAACCTATGATGAACTTTGATCACAAAAAAGTTCCCAAGTTTTCAGATTTCACCTGTTTCAAGGCTATCAACTTTGGTTCTACATTAGCATAAGCTCATACATGTAGGCAACATTTTCAGGAAACAATTGGTCACAGTTATGACATTCCCCTTGAGAGCTCCTATATCATGTATGATCTCATCTCTTATCCATTATTATGTCTCTCCAAGAGCTGCTTGTTAGAGTCTTACCTAGCACTTGCGCAGGAACGGAAAGGCAAATGTTCCCAATGCCCTCTCGGAAACTATCCTGATGCCAGTGGTAGTATAGCATCAGAGAACCTATCAGGGGGGGGAAGGGGATTTGTATAAAACAATAAAGAACAAGAAGAGACTGCCTCTGGTCATCTGATTTCGTCACCCTCTGTTATTCTCCTTGCTCTATGTTCTGTCTTAGGATGTAGAGGTCTAGAAACTAAGAATATGAAAATTATTAATATCAGTTTCTTACTAACTGTATTCTAGTTTTTCATAAGAAGCATCCTCTAAAGAGTACTCTACATATGCAAATAACCTAGGCAAGTGCTCCTCTTCTATTTAAGGTAATTGTTATAATTTGTAGATGAGTTTGTTGTATTTCTTCCTTAATTTTCCTTATGCTTTCTTTCAGGAAATTCAAGCATCTTCTTCTGCTCAGGTAAGTTATTTTTGTTTGTTCTCTTATATTTAAGCCTGGGCAAAGCACTACACTACGCTTGCGTATTTTGCGAAGTTTGCGCTACTTCGCACAACGCGAAATTCACGTAGCACAGTGAAAACACATGTAGCGTAACGTAGTGCAGCGGTCATTTTTTGCTTGCTCGCGGACCTCAACGTCAAGTTGGCGACCGCGAGCAAGCAAAATCACATCCCGGCGAGACTTTTTCCTCGTTCGCGATCAGCAACATCAGGCTGCCGATCGGGAGCGTGGAAAATAAACCTCCCGGCGAGCTTCTCAACGCGGACAGGTCAGGTTTCTAATTGCGAGTGGTCACGTATGCTCACGACCAGTCGTGTATGCTCGCGACCGCTCGCGATGAGAAACTATCAGTCCGCGTTGAAAAAGCTGCTGCTCGAGTAGAAATCTATTCGAGCGGCAGAAAACGACCGCTTGCACTGTGCAAGTTGCAGTTTACACTGATTGCACTGTGCAATCAGTGCGAACAGCATCTTGCACAGTGCACTACGCAGTTTGCAAAGCTACGCATAGCTCGCGTGGTGCGACGTGCACTTCGCGTAGCTACACGTAGCGCTACTTTGCAAACTGCGCCCAGGGTTACTTATACTCTATTTCTTTTCTTTTTTTTAATTTAATTGTTTTTATTATGAACAAAACAGCAGGACACTTGAGTAGGCCTTTTGCTCGTACCTTTTGAAACTTTCTGAATTTTAATGTATAGTCTATTCGCATGCAGACCAGTTACTATAGAATTTCAAATACTTAGCTGAATACTTCTCCTCTGGAGGTGACCTTGAATATTGCACTTGTGAAGAAGAAGGTAAGTAATTCTGTGTTGTGTGGCTGAGGAGTAGCTTTTTACATTTCGTGGAAATACGCACTCTCTAATGGCAGGAGCTTAGGTGTCCGAATCTTCTCTGCGCACACTCGGAATACCAACACCTCTCAGTACGGTTGAAGCGCAGCCTGCGTGCTGAGTACGAGAAACACAGAGCAGGCTCCAAGCACACTACACCGGAACAGGAGGAGGAGACAACACAACATGTTCAGGAACGCAGACGAAAACTAACAGCAACGAAAAACGGAGTAGACTACCCTGACTAAATCTACACCAATGGAGCAGCCCTGGCAAGGTGCATCATGGGGGGTTTCTTCAGTTGATGTGCGCGGAATCTAAAAGCCATGTGCTTCAAATAGAATCTTCAACGGCGAAAAAGACTAGAACTGTTCTGCATCTGAAATGTCGGCCATCTTGGAGTTTCTCAGATACCATAACTTACTCCAAGAACAAGATTCTCTTCTTTTTTATCATTAAATCTGTTTTTTCAGGAGCCATTGCACATATTGTGCTTCTCTTACTATCATGAATCCTGACACTGTTTCACACTTCTGAAGCATTGTCCTTTGTTGTTTAGATTATCAAACTGATGTCACCAAAAAGTATATACACCAAAAATAAATCTGTATAGTGTTTTCACTTGGCCCAAAAATCTGCATAATTTTCATTCTCAATAAGTAAAACATGATTTAATGTGTGTTCACAAATATTGCAATGTTGTACCAATATTAATATAAACTGAAAGCAGGTTACCTTTGTTTGTGTATTTCACAATGGTAACACTTACTTCAAGTCACTAAAGTATATGTCAATTGTCAAAAATTATAAACAAATTCTGTACTGAAATAGCTTAGCAATGTATCACATACTATGGAGATACCTATGCTGTGAAGACAGTCACAAAGAAATACTTGTATGGACTGACAAATGACTTCTGCAGCATAAGTAAATACATAGGCCAGATGTATCAAAGGGTTTTACCCATTCTGTGCCTATGGGAAAATGTTTTCATACATATGGCCCATAGCCCTTGAAACATTTCTAAAACACTTCAGTATAGAGCAAAAACATCTTCACGTTTAACTCCTAAATATCTCTAGTTATTTGAACTTTATTTTATCTTTGTGAAATTGTTTCACAAAATATGCTGGCTTTCACAGTAGTCCAAAAGTTGTAGAACATCACAGTAATCATTACATACAATGATTTGTATACAATATTTACTTTGAAGATTGAAATGTAAATCACAATATGCAACATATTACACCTTGATGCATTTAAACATTTGCCTAAAGAGTAATGAGTTTGGCCTGATTATGAATTTTCCTGATGGGATACTCCTACATATATGTAATGGAGCATTTCATCTTCCGAAATCCCTTTATGTTTCAACTTTTTTCCATCATTGATTTTTCATCTGGGCATGACAAAGAACATTGAGGAATGCTCTTGTGTGTGTTACTCTGTCACCAATGTGTACACATTCCTGTCTGTGTTACATCAAAAATGGCAAGTCTATAACAATTATTTATCCAAAACAGACTGGCTTATACACACATTTGTGAAGGAATAAGACATCATGCCAATCTGTCACTTTTAACACGTATGAAACAGTATTTCCAATGCTGAACATAATTTGGATATGTTTGATTCTAAAATCTAGCCATCAATTCTGATGTCACTTGTCATTTTGGCTCACATGCTCACTCCTGTTTGTACAGAATCCCAACTTAGCAATGTGACGTTTGGTACATCCGCTGTATCATACGTGGATAGTATGCTACGCCACATGAAATAGGGCTACCATTATTTCATCTACAACAGTGAAGGAGCATCACACCTGACACAATAAAGACTTTTGGCCTGTTTGGCATAACTGTCCCTCATGACATCAACGAACCCGATCTGTTTGTTGAGTTTAGGCAGCCATGTGTCTGCTCTAAACACTCCTTTGCTTGTGAACAGGAATCAGGTGGGATTCTTTCCACAAAAAAGGACAGACAAAGCACATCATCATACACATTGTGCTAAACTTACACCTAGCAGAATACTTCTTGTGTGTTGGACATGGGTCGCCCTCAATGTTGATGGAAAATCCTGGCTGCAACAAAAATTTGTCAAGTAACGTGAACATCTGTACCTCAAGTGCCCATCAAGGTCTGGATAGTCCACCAAAAGAAGGCAGGCCGTTATGGGGGTCAGACTGTAGCGCATGGGCTTCCCACATTGGGAGGACTGCCCGAGCTGGACTTTCGCGGATCTTCGGGTCCCCGATCGTAGGTCCGCCCACCTCTTTCAGCAATGGACGCTTCATTGCTTGTAGCACCCCAGGGTCCACATATTACTGGCAATGGCTTTTCAAATGTCCCACTTCTGATGGGCATCAACCTGTAGGGATACAAGAAATGAAAGAAAAAGCAATGGTTTTGTGACTTTTTGTTTGTCTATATTTATGTATCATAAATTTCTCTACATCTATCACTAGCATGACTCATGAGTTAGCATACAACATGTGTATCTTCACATGCTGACCAAAACAAGTATCTGAATGCACACTTTTGTAGGGACCTGTTGACAACCCTCATCCAATTTCATGGCCTAAACTCGCCAATCCAGGACTGTGACATCACCTAGCCCATGGGGCTTATACATATTCTGTGATGTGACCTTCTTCTGATCAGTACAAAAGATTGTGAACTACTGAAGGCTAAACATAAATATGTATGGCACAGTGAATACTGGCCCCTGTGAGTAAGGACACTGCAGTTTGGATATGAAACCCTTTGAATTGGGGAAAAGTTAGGTAACTGTGCCCTTCAACTCTCGTCCATTTAAAAGCATTCAGGGGCATATCTTTATGTACACCTCAGAATTTGACCTGGATATATATTTATTACAGATATACCTCAGTTCTTCACTTGTTTGTCTCTGAGACTCAGCCCAGCCTGGCCCTGAATTTGATTGACCACTGCTCATTGTCAGGCCTTGTTATGTGCAGCCTGATGATCATGATGTCACACGAACACAGCCTTCCCTTAACTTTTACATGAAAAAATGACCTTGTGCCCATCTAATAAATGACCTCAAGGCTGTGTAGTACTCTGGAGCGTTCTTGAAGCTACTGGTAGCTCTCATACAACAGTTTTGTAGCCCTGATCTAAGGTGAGTGGTATGTTGGACCATACACATAGCTACCATTTTCATCTGGTTGGTAGAGAAAACGTTGTTTTGTACAGTTGTGGAGAGTATATAATGTGTTATCTAATTTCCATTATGTGAGCTTCCAACGTAGCACATGAAATTACCACATATACATAGATATATATCTACATACACACCAATTACAATATAGGGCTTTAAACACACAACACATACTAACGTTGTTGTTTTTTTACTTTGTAAGGCACTTAGAAATCCCCAACATCATTGTCCTCTGTAAAGAACAAAATTATATGACACTTCACATCACTAACTACACTTCACTCAAGAACTCAAAGGGACATTGCAGCCTGTGCTAATGGAAAAATAACAGTTAGACGATTCCCATATACATTTCAGACATGTACCTGTTACTCTGGGGAACAATAGGGCTGGCCATACAAGGAGAGGACCTCCTGTGCCAGCACGTCCTGCTCCTCAGGTGAGAAGACAGGGGCCCTCTAACTTTTTTCAATGAGCCATCGTTGCTCCCAGAGGTAAGTAACAGAAGAAAAAGTGGAGGAAGTCTTGAGGCAGCAATGTTAAGAGGCAAATTAGCTCTTTTTCCAACCGCCCCTTACATGTACTTCAACACACATCATCCGAGACGGGAACAGACTTTGACCTTTGTATGTTACTTTCACCAACGTAAGCCTATGCCTGTGTCCGTTGTGGAGTTTACCACCCACTAGGAAGTCAACTTCCACCATGGTTGTTTGATTCAAAATGTCCTATCGGTGAGGTCAGGCACCCCCCATTCTGGAAGTTCAAAATAGTGTGTTTGTGACTGTTAAGTGCATTACCACCACTGAAAATGGGGGCTTGTTTGTTTTTATATTCAAACTTTGATGGACACTCATTCTTTTACAAAGAAACATTTATATGTAGTGCGTTACTGTGCAATATTAGTGCAGGGTGGTTTCCACCTTCGTTGATGGTATTTTCATAGGTATTTTTTTTTTACTGTAAATAATACAGTTGAAATGTATCATATACACAATTTTTCTGAGATTATTGTAGGCTATACATGTAATTTGTGAAGAATAAAAGACAAAAAGCAGATGTTTTATGAAAATATGTTGTAAAACCACATATATTTTGAACAAATCCATGACTTTAGTTTTAAATATCAAATATTTTGCTGTGGAAAATGTAAAAAAAGCTAAAATGTTTTATCAATCCAGACATATGGATCCTGGTAGAATGAGGAGACAACAGCCTTAGGTATATCGCCCATTTCTAGACCTTGCCACCATGGAAGAAAGGGATATAATCAAGAAGTTCAGATTGAATTGGCAAACTATACTGAATTTATGTCATCAGTTGGAGCCAGATCTACAGCATCACAACAGAAATCCCACATCTATTACACTAATTGTCAAACTCATAGCAGTATTTCATTTTGTGGCCACAAAATCCTTGCAATACACCATGGCAGTATCTGGTGGAATGTCACAACCAATGTTCAGTGGTGTGCTGCAAGATGTTATATCTTCAATGATGAGACAAATCAACAACTTCATCCAGTTTCTACGGCAGCAAAATTTAGCCAATGTGAAGTGGGACTTTTATAGTTTGGGTCACATACCACATGTGGTTGTAGCAATTGATGGCAAACATATTGTATTAGTGCCACCACACGCCAGAACACCACCGGAATCTGAAACACTTCCATTCAATCAACACTCAAGTTGTCTGCTTACCGGATTTGTACATCTCAAGCATCTGTGCGCATTTCCCCAGCTCAGCCCATGATGCCCTTCCATTATGGAACATTTTTTAAGTTACATTATTTGGCACTTTTTTCCTTCCATCTAGGACACTCAGCTTATCCAAAACGACAATGGCTGTGCACTGCTGAGGAATCCAACAACACCAGGGGAAGTGTGCTTCAATGAGGCCCATAGAAGAACACAGCAGCTAGTGTAGCAGGCTTTCAGACTCTTGAAGGCAAGATTTCACTGCCTGGAAAAAACTGGCAGAGCCCTCCTTTGCTCACCCGAGATGGTGTGCCAAATCACTGTGGCCTGCTGCATGCTCCGCAACATCGCCCTGCAACTCAACATCCCTTATATTGCAGAGGATGGTCACCATGAAGAGCCACCGGTTGAGGATCCTGTAGTGCCAAATGAAGATGATAGTGGTGAAGAGGAAGGAGTTTACTTACGTCAAGATGTCATTGACAACTTCTTCTCATGAGTGTAAGTTTCTCTTTACATGTCATCACTTTTACCATTACACTGACTAGTGATGTGATGATGAGAGGAGTATGTGGTGGTAATGTATTAGGAAGAACAAGTTCAGGGGAATTCAGGTAGAAGGTGTTTGTTGACCAAAGTTTTGACACATTGACTACTGTGTTCAGTTACATCGTTTATCTCTGTTTGTTTTGTAAACTGTGCCCACCAAAAGTTGACTTTATTGCGTGTCTGTTATGTTATGTTTGATTAGTAATACTTTTTTGGGGATTGAACCATTTTACGTTCATTCACTGTGTCATATTCATTTTGCTATTTCTGAGTTGTGACATTTGCAGGTGTATGGTGCTGTTTCAAAGTACAAAGGGAACATGGTTCTGGGTTGATCCTGGGAAAGACAGGCACAGACTTTGGGTGTACAAATCTTGTACCAAGGCAACTTTCACTGTGATTGAATAGAAGATATGAAGATTATATAGTGTCATCATTAGCTCAAACCGTATGTGGTAGTGGAGCCAAATAATGCTAATCTCCCTTCACATAGGCAAAATCCTCATTGTGTGTAAACTGTATGTTGCTGTCAATGTGTCTCATCGTTGGAGGACATACTTTTTGTGGCATACCACTGAACCTTGGTTGTGATATCCCACCAGATACTAAAACAGTGGATTGGAATGATCCTGTGTCTACAAAATGTAGTAGTGCCATGTTTTTGTCTATTGGTGTTATTGATGTGGGATTCCTTATGTGAGCCAGAAGATCTGGCTCCAGCTGATGTCACAAGTCAATGCGAATTTGCCTATTTAAACTGATTGTTTTGGTAACAATTGGCACAGAGTATTAGAGTCATGTATGTATTGTTATGTTAGTGAAAATGTTGGCAAACAATTATTGATTACATAGAATAAACATAGAGGTGGATGATTTCATGGTTTGTTTTTGGGGATTCCAGATTTGGAACTTGAAAAAAACACTATCTACAGGCAAATTATTTATGTTTACGCAATACTTTGATTTTTGCCATTATAACGTTATGATGTAAGAAAGCAGATGCATTGATAGTGTTGAGATATACAACACCAGTTCATGAGTTTTTGAGTTGTGAATTTATTGAACTAAACATGAAGAAATTAAACAGGGTGAAAATGATAAAGCAAACCAAAAAGCGAAGAAGTCAGTTGTGGTGAATAAAACCATAGTTGAAGAGCCAAAATTGTTTGACGTCCAATGTTCAAAATACGATGGGTATTAGAAAGCTGCATGTGTCTAGAAAAGGTCTGCTGAGTGAATGCTAGTCACTCACTGGAGGAATTTAGGTTTGGGGTTTCTTACTGAGGACTTGTCATCCTCACCTCCTGATAATTTGGAAGGACCTGCCCTCTTGCAAGTGAATGGGATCCACAGTTGCAGGGCCTGGGTGACTGTAGGTGGTTCTTTTGTGGCAGGGCCTCCCTTCTTGTGGCTGTGACAGATGTAAATGAGCCAGATGTTGTAAGATCACAGGAAGGGGTAGATGGTGCTAAGCAAGCCCTGCACATTTGGGTGTAAAAGTCCTGCAGCACCCCAGTCAGGGAGCCCATATTGGAATTGTGAGACTCCATTTGATAATTGATCTGCAACTGCTTAATCTCCTGGAGCTTGGTGAGTACCAGGCCCATCATGTCTTGGGACCGATGATAGTGTCCCAAGACTTGGTCAATGGTGTTCTGGGTGAGAGTGGCCTCACTATGCTGACCCACAGAATCTCTCTCATGACCCCTAACCCTACTACCCTGTGCTATAGTGGTAGGAACACATGAAGTGGAGCCTTCGGTTAGCTGAGGTGTTACAGTTGGGATGGGAGGTGAGTGAGATTCACAGTAGCCATCTGTCCGTGCTGACCAGATGGATCAGGATGCTTATTGTCATACAGATTAACAGAAGTGTTGTTGTCACTGATCCTGGGCTGGAGTGGAGGGGGTCTCTTCAGTGGCAGATTCCTGGCCATGTGGTATGGCAGTGTGACCTATTGAGAAATTGAGAACATTTTTATTTGTAAAAGTGCAAAACAATGTAGATACCTAGAAGTAAAAAGAGGAGGAGATTATCGTGACGATAACTTTCACTGGCATTGAGCACATTACCCTAACTATTAGCAATTTCAAACAGTACAACTTCAACTAAGCAGGTAATAAGATGTCCTGAAATGTTTATAAAGGGATTAGGAAGTGTGTCAAACATCTCACAACCATTTAACCCAAAACGGTGGATAGGTGAAATGGCCAATTGACAATTCTAAGGCTTAGCTGACTTCAAAATAGACATTTACACAACTTGGACAGATGTTTGGCATTAGTCATCATGTGACCAGTACAGAGTAAATGTTTGCAATTGCCACTTATATTTAGCCAAGTCAATTTCATACATTATACTTTGTTGGTCAACACAGTTTGATTTATAAAACTCATTACATCAATTCAGTTGATTGAGAAGACCAGGACAACATTAAATAAACACAATCCATTTTCAGAAGAGAGCATTGAATAGGGATTGATCACTGCACGATATTTTACCATATGGCAAAGAGTTTGCCCAGACGTGATCCCTTGCTCACTTTGTCACTGAATTCAAGCATGCATGGCTGATGGAGGTTGAGATCCCAAAATCGGTCCCAGGCTGCTTGTTTCCAGTTTGGGGAGGACCTGGCCTGGTAGTTGGTGCTGGACTGTTACCATGAGAAGCAGGGTAAAGACTGATTTTCCATATGGCTGGGTCCAAACTGGGGTGGCATGGAGAGCAAGAGAACAATGGTATAAACCTGAATCTTTTAACTGAGGTCGAGTGATTGAAGGGTTTCAGCTCTCCATCTATCATCTTGTGTTTGCTATGTTCGCCCTAGGTGGCCAAGGGTATGCCAGATGTAGGTACCCTGCAACTGTGCCACTGGATTCAAGCTAGCTTGTCTGATGAGGGGGATACCCTAAAACCAGACCCACAATGCTTGTATCTGATCCAGGGAGACCTGGCCTGGCAGCCTGGGCTGGACTATTTCCATGAGGAGCAGGGTCAAAACTGATTTGCATATGGCTGGCTCCAAACAGGGGTGGCATAGAGAGCAAAAGAACCATGGATTGAATTCAGATCTTTTGACTGGGGTGAGTGGTTGAAAAGTTTCATTGTGCCCTCCATCATACAGTTGTATTTGCTATGTTCACTCTAAGTGACCAAGCGCATGCCCAGACATGCACCCCTTGTTTGCTGTGCCACATGATTCAAGCTAGCCTGGCTGATGAGGGATGATACCCCAAAATCGGTTCCAGGATCCATGTTTCTGCTCCAGGGAGGACCTGGCCTGACAGTGCAGGCTAGACTGCTCCCACGGAGAGCAGGGAGGGTGAAGACTGATTTGAATATGGCTAGGTCCAAACTGGGGTGGCACAGTGAGCAAAAGTAGGATGGATTAAAAACAGATCCCTTGACTGAGGGTGAGTGTTTTAAAAGTTTCAGCACTCTGTCCATCATCTTGTTGTGTTTACTATGTTTGACCTAATTGGCCAAGGTAATGCCCTGAAGTGAGTCCCTTGCTTGCTGTGCCACTGGACTCAAGATAGCCTGGCTGAAGAAGGGTGATACTTCAAAACTGGTCCCAGGATGCTTGTTTCCAGATGAGGGAAGACCTGGCCTGGTGGTTTGGATTCCACTGTTCCCATGAAGAGCAGAGTCAAGACTGATTTGAATATGGCTGGGGCTAAACTGGGGTGGCATGGTGAGCAAAATAACAATGGTTTAAACCCAGATCTCTTATCTGAGGGTGAGTGGTTGAAAAGTGTCAGCACTCCATCCATCATTTTGTTGTGTTTGCTACTTTACCAGAAGTTGAAATATGTTAGACAAGAGAAAATGAACAATATGACATAGCAATATTCTTTTAACAAAACAGAAACAGGGCATTATGGCAGTCATAATCTTTCCAAAGAAAACTTCCCACACTTGCAAAATGGTTAGTGGAACACACCAGTGGAAATTATGCAGTTGCAAGGGGACAGACGCTTACAATATGACACACATATGGCCTATGGTTTATTTGGTGTTGTAACATTTACAGGCACCATATGACATGTCATGGAGACTGAAACCTGTAATCTTAGGTGCAACACAATACATTCACACAAGCAATCCAAATTATCTGATACTGATAGTTTGAGGTTTCCCTGTTATGAAAATATGTGCAGAAGACATTGGGGACAGCTGAGTTGAGAACAAACAAGACATTGAAGTTTAATGAGACTTTGTAAAATGTAACTTACCAGACTCCACTCCAACAAGTATTCCTGTCAAGCCTTCAGGATGTATGATCTACAAGGCCTTCTCCTCCCAGGGCATGAGTGTAGGAAAGTAGGATCTGCTTCTTATGGTTCCCCCCACTTTTTGCTTGAGGTTACACTGTTTTAGATTAGTCTGACTGAGATCCTGCTAATCAGTACCCCAGTCTATCTGCTTTCTCCTTAAAATGTTATCCATGTACTTTAGTACATTCCAGATTGGATACTGGGGTAGCCTTATAAGTCCCTAGTATATGGTACCCATGTACCCAGGGCATAGGTCCCCCAGAGGCCTCTCATGGGCTGAAGCATGTATTATGCCACCCATGAGAGGCCATGCAAAATGGAACTACTGGCCTGCCATTGCAGCCTGTGTAAGATGGGGCATGCACCACTTACAATAGATATAGGTTTACTATATCTATAGGTCACTACACTTAAAACCGTTAAGTTCCCCCTATGGCAAACCTTAACAATCCTGAAGGCAGGGTGCTGGGTTTTGCGTGAGAGGGTACCCCTGCATGAGCAGAGCACCTCTGCTGCCTTCGGAGACCTCTCTCCCGGGTTGTCTGTGACACAGCCAAACATATAGGTAGAGGTGCATCATATACTCGCGGTAAATGCTATCTTTAAAAATGTCTTGTTTGGTATCAAACACCTTGGAATCATACATCTACATCAGTTACCACTGTGGGAGTTATGATTCCACCCCTCAGAAACAAGCTTTGTGGGTCCCTGGTCTTTCCGGTACCAACCTTCTCAACCCAGACAGCACAAAATGGATGCTGCCGACCAGAGATATATTCCTGCCCTCCTGCTTCTGAGTCAAGCTCGAGCAGAGGAAGGCAGTATATTTGGCATCCTGTCGCAGGGAGGTGTGACCACCTCCCAGACTGGATTTAGTGTAGTGGAGCTGGGTGGGTGCACTGCCAAAGTGCCTGAAAGTCTGCGCAAGGGGCACATTTGGTGTCCCAGTGCATAGTCCAGCATAAATCAGTTCTGGGAGCTGTTGTCTCCTGCTCTGGCACAAAGCTGGAAAAAGGTCATGGGTGTAACCACCCTTCTGTCCTGACCCTCCCCTGGGAGGGTCCCCTGAATCTGTCCAACCCTCTCCCGTTGATACAAAAGGGCTTACCTGGATGTAGGAGCCTAGATACAATGTGGACAAGATTCTGAACAAGAAATCACTGACCTTCGACCGTCTGGACACTCTGGACATCATTGGACTTCGACTGGGCCCGACTTTGTCTTACTCTCTGTTCAAAGCATTGTCTGTGCCTTTGCACCATACAGGCTCCATGCAGGACCTGTGGAGCATCAAGACAACTCAAGTATCTCCCTTGGGATGAAGGAGTCACTAACCCTGCATCCGCAGGCACCGTAATGCAACTGACAGCTCTGCTGATGCTGAGCTCCTGTGGACTCTGAATGCTCCAGCAATACAGGAGGTGGGTTCCTATGTTCCTTGAGGTTGAGCTGCCCTCTCACCATGTTTGAGGCCAGTATCCCTCGTGGGGACTTCTTAACCCGACCCCCTGTGCACAGCGTACTTTTGCAATTGCATATGCTTGTTGGTCTTCCCTAACATTGAGCATTGGGCTGTCAATAGCTCCAACCTCTGTGCACATTTCATAGCAAGGACTTTGGCCTCCTCACACTCTGTGCCCTGCAATCTGTTATTTGGCAAAACTGCTTGAGGTCCCCTCGCAACTCCTGTGCTTTTGGCCTGTGGGTCCATTTGAAGGACAATCTTGATTTTCTTGGGCTCCCCTGATTGATTCAGGCCTGCCCTCACTCCCCTTGCTGTGGTGAGTCCTGGCTGGGCTAGACTGCAACCTTTCTTGACCTTCTTCAAGGGTTGCCATTGCCAAGGCTTGTTGGTGCTCCCGCCAGACACCGACCCCTCAGCACTCGACATCCTTCATGGGACAGATTGTATTTGTCTCCTGGTTGTCCTGGACCTCTCCAGGTCCCTGCAGCTGTAGAGTCAATTTCAATGTCTCCTTCTTCACACCTGAAGCACCTGACATCGGTGGGCATTTTTCTACCGAGCCCCTGGTCACTCTTGACCCAGACTCTGACTCTGTCCTCTCTGCTTTCAGGTTCTTTCCATCTTTCTTTTTTCCAGCAGTGGCATTTTTTTGAAGACTCCCATTGATAACGACAGCGGTTTCCGAAGCCACTTCAGACCTATGCACCCAGCTACCCTGGGATAGGTAACCCTAGTACTTGGGTATCCATGGGTGGGGTGGCTCTCCAACTTTCTATGTTCCAAAGGGTCTCCTCGTAATCCACTGGGAAGGGTGCTTTAACTTTAAAATTGCTACTGCGTCTCTTCCATTGAATTGTACGTAGCATGCGGTTGTGTTCTCATGCTGCACCCGTCCTCCGTGGGGTCCCTACTTACTCACACGGGGTGGTTTCCTTGGGGTCCCAGCAATTCTACACATTCTAGACATTGTCTTGACTCGAGTCGTGGTTCTTATACCACTATTTTAGTATATCATTTGGTCTCCCCCGGGAGCTCACTGTGTATTAGTGCTACATATCATTGTTTCTGTGCTACAGTATTGTGTGTTTTGTGTCTATCTGTGTGTAGCAGATACTGTGAGGTATTTAAGGTGTTATAATAATAAATATATATTCTTATAACTACTGTGTGGTTCTCCTTTCATTTAACTAATACAATAAGGTTGCATTCTGGTAAAACAAGCTGCTTAACATTCCTTCAAGACTAAGCCTGAAGGCTGCTCTCCACAGCTACCACTTGGATAGCTTTCTAAGTTTATCTTTAACCTCTTAAAACACCATAAGGGTTGTTTGGACTTGTGCAAGGTGCCCACATCATATACCAGGCTAACTTCTCACAATGAGTTTTAAAGGGGGCCTTGGAAGAACCACTACCAGTCCTCTGGGCCTCCATGTGGTGCTTAGAGGCCAGGGAATGCACCCTTCACAGCAGGTTGTTCCACCTCTTCCTAATTTCCTCCTATGTGCACAGGTTGTTGGGTACCGCATTCACTCTGATGACTATTCTGGACCACAGTTGTCTTTTCTGAGATAGGGGTGTGTTTTGGATTCGGACTCCAAATAATTGTTTCTTTACTCTTATGATGTCATCCACCATGACTGAAAATTCTCCCTCACTACAACATGGGTTTTTAGGCCTGGCATTGTGCAAATAAATATGATTAAATAAAAAAAATTACCAGAAGGTAATTAATGAAAGAGGATAAAGGGGCAAGAAACAGGGTAAAGGGACAAAATAACCTGGCTTAGCTGGCAAAAGCTGTGCTAGAACATATTGTGCAGTGGAATGGTAAAGGATCATGGTCTGAACTGAAGTGTGGGTTATAGTGTGCTTTGCAGGTGTTTCCATTTGTCTAATAGACTTCAGCTGTGTTCTAGCATCCATCGAATGGCCACTATGATCGTGCATTGTTGAGCACGTACCATGATGGACTCCCGCCTTCCAGGAACCATCGCTAGGAGACTGCCAGGACAACTGTGAAATATAAATCTGCTCTTCGGAAACCAACCACCCTTTCAGTTATGGAGCACTATTGAATAGCATTTGAGTTCGCTGTGTCGGCAGCGGTGTGCCATGACCGCGGCAGGGAACACTCTGTTGATGCAGATGGAGAGTCAGCCTGCATGCATCTAAATTCAGTGGGCGACAGACCGTTGACTTGGCGAAGTACTTGGTACCACCTCTGTGGCAGGATTGGCGGCAAGACCGTCCAAATGTAAATCAGGCCCTTAATCTTCCCATAGACTCCAGAGATGTCCTAACATATGACAGCCACGGTACTTTAACTTAAACAGTCATTAATAACAAGTTATTAAACAATTGCCTGGGAATTGGACCAGACAGAGAGCCAAAGTAAAAGTGGGTTAAATTTAATGAGATCATCTAAAAATGACAAATTAAACTAGGGCTGGAGGGAGGGAGGAAGGAAGGCTCAGTAGCAGGGGGAGATAGGACTCTCTACCACCTGAACAGGTTCTCCATTTACATATCCCCAAACACCAGCACCATGCAGTGCAACTGACAGACATTTTATGAGGTAAATTGCTTACTGCCAATCAATGAAGATAACTTCAACGAAGAGCCTGCAGATTGGTGGAGCTTTTGACACCTGAGAGACAAGTTGTTGCTCCAAGAGTCGGAAGAATAAAACAATAATCTCCAAATAGGGGAACTTGGAAAGACATTACTGCCATTCATGGAAAGAGCACCTAAAATTGAGCTATGTTGGCCACACACCATTATTTTGGATTTGTTAAAGTTTGCCTTAAAATCAATATCTAACATATAATTTGAAAAATATCCCACCAAAAGCCCCAGGCTTTTTGGGGTACATGCCAGTAAGACTGTGTTGTCTGCGTACATTAAAGCAAGGAATCTGGTGTAGATTTAATGAAAGGTAAGTCCAGGCCACAATGAACCAACTGCTTGTTCAGAATTTTGATATAAAGAATGAACAAGATAGGTGCTCATCAATTTATATTTTTCCCTGAAATTTGTGAATACAAAGTTAAATGCCTATTCCACACTGGAAGAACTAGACAGTCCTATAGAAATATATTCACAAGCCAACATTTTTATAATGGGGGATTTTAATGCAAATCTTTTGGCTTCAGTTAATTCTACCTCTCAGGGCGATTCTTACGAGTTTCTCTACAACATCCCAGATCCTTTAATTAATCAAGGAACCCTGAAATCGAAGGAGTAAACCTTCTAGACTTCCTTTCATGATTTAGGATGTAGGACACTACACAGCAGACTCCTGCATGATCGACCAGCACTGCCAACCTTTGGGCTCAGAAGATTTAGTTTGATGATCTATTAAATTTATTGACAGAAGCAAATTTTGATAAATACAAGGATTTCAATACAGTACCTATAAAAAAGTGATTATAATCCTCAGCATATTCTCCTATTATTCAAGCACAAAGTAGGATAAATCTAATATCATTATTAATGAGTAGGTTCTAATTATCAATATCACCAAATTAAACTAGAATGGAAATTGATGGGCAAATTGGATGAGCTTTATGACCTAGATTTCATAACTGTCATTGAAAATTCAAAAAATCTAATTGTGAAAATACCATACATGGCCAATTGAGGAAACGGTTGCTGAAAAATGATATATACTTTTCTGTCCTCCACATGCTGTAGGCACAAGAGGACTAGAGGGCATTTTTTAATCTCCTAAATAGACATGATATTATAATCTTAAATTTGAAAAGGTAATACAGGAAAGCTCTAAGAGGTCACATGAAATGTCCATAGTCATGAGAATAACAACAACTAGCTGTAATCCAAAATGAAACAATCTATAGCAGTTATAATTTCAAACATTTTATACAAGAGGAAGTATGGACTACTTTGAACACATCTAGAAAAATTCAAGATTCAAGAAAATAATGGACCTCAATAGTCTTTGGAACCTCATCTTACAAAACTTGTCATGAGTACTATATCGTGTATGATAATGTATATCCTATGAAGGAGCTATATAACACGAGTTCGCTGACTGCTCTCTTTGTTAAATTTGAACAACAACTCATTTATACTATTTCCAGAATAGCAATCGTGTATTTTAATCTACAAAAGTCACCCTTCACACTCACCAGAACCAAATGGAGTTCCAGTCACAGTCCTCAAACAAAATATGCCTCTATGAAACATGCTGTTGGAATAACTATATTCAAATTTACTTTGTTCAGGCTAGATCCTCCTTTCATGGAAGAGTTCAATCTTACAGCTAATTTTTGGAAAAGGATCAATGTGGGATCTTAGATATTGCCACCTTATAACTTCTCTATTTGCAAAATGCCTGTTGGAAAATATTATTAAGTTCTGACATACAAAATTTAGATTAGCGTGGTCTACCACAGATAAAATTATAGCTTAAAGCTAATTGCTAAAAATCAAAGTTAGGAAAGAACTATAAACTGCATGTATGCTTCATTGACCACTCTACATCCTTTGATAAAGTCAACAGAAATTGTCTACGTCAAAAATTGTTTTTATACAGAATTGAACACCCCCTCTTGCATTTCCAGGTTACCTAACACAAAGACACTTGGGTGCAAGTGAAATTAACTATGGGAAGAGGCTTAGCTAAAAAAATCGTCACTAATAATAGTTTAAAGCAAGGCTTTATTGTGGCTACCTTATTACTTTCCATGTCCATCATGGTCTGTTCTGATTACTTTAACACACCTCAAGCCGTATTATACATTGTGCCCCGGGGTTCAATGGGTGTGTGCGCCTGCTCTATCCTCCACCGGGGCACAATGGTATCACAGAAGGGGGCGCAGGCGCATGTGCATTCCTTCTGCAATATTGATAGCGCTGGCAGACATGTTGTGCCAGCACTATCATAAGAGGGCATTGCCTCAATTACATTGGAATGTGGCCCCATGCAAATCAGGAAATCACTTTGTCTCTGCTTCGGCTCCGTATTATGGATGCAGAGGCAAACATGCCTTTAGGAGGTGCACTGAGAGTGCATCACAAAAAGGTGGCACACTTTTAGTGTCACCTGAAAGCAGCCCTCTGGAGAGGATAAAGGGGGTCCCATGGACACCGCAGACATCCCCCCACAGGCCAATGAGTCACTCACTGCACCTGCCTGCAAAGGGATCTCTCTTCCCTCTTGAACGTGCAGGGGGTTTCCCTGCCGCTCCTTGTTTGACATGATTACGTTTGCCCATGACCAGAGGAAGTTTGCTGTTGCCCTGTGGAAGCGCATTCTTTATTATATGCCTGACTGTTCCTCTTTGCGCCCAGGTTCACCTTTTGAAAGGTGCAACGTGGTGCAAACAGGGAAAGTGTGCCTTATTCATAATACAGCCCCCGATGGTTATGCTCCCCAAATAGCTAAAAACAACACCTGTGTGGCATATGCAGATGACCTTGTGATTCTTTCTATAACTTGAAATCGACTTCAGCACAAGCTAAACTGCTTACACAAATATAACAAAAACCAAAGGAAATGATGGACGGAGTGTTGAACATTGCAAGCACTCACCCCCAGTCAACTGATCTGGGTTTAATCCATCACCGTTCTTTAGCCCACTCTGCCACCCCAGTTCAGACATGGCCATATGCAAATCAGTCTGACCCTGTGCCTCATTGGAACAGTCCAGCCCGAACTGCCAAGCCATGTCTTCCCTGGACCGGAAACAAGCTTCCTAGGACCGGTTTCTGGCATTTCAGCCTTCTTCAGCCAGGCTTGCTTGAATCCGGTGGCAAATTGAGCAAGGGACTCACGTCTGAGCATACCTATATATTCATAAACTCCGTCACTCTGCAGCTTTCTCTGTAAAGACGGAGACGGACCACAAAATGGTTCAGATGTTTTTATTGCCTGTTTCGGCCCTGACGCGTTTTGGCTCCGGATGAGCCTTGATCACATGATCACATTAAATATATATATATATTACCTACTGGCGGTTGCCAGTAGGTAGTTATAGTTAGGACCAAGTTTCCATAGGAAGAGCATTTTTTGTTTTGCTTCTAACTTTGGCGTCGTTTGATGAATCTTCATGAAATTTTCCAAACTAATTCTTTGTTCATTTCAGCTCCTATATTGAAGGATTGGGGGTGATTCGTCAAGGGGGGGTCGAGAAAAAAGGGGAGTCCCAAAACTTGGTTTCTCCATGTTAATTTCCATAGGAGACTTTAGACAAGGCTACAGTTTGAACGGGTGAACGGAATTACCCCAAATTTGGCAGGGAGAAGAGTCTTGGTCTAGAAAGCACGCTTTTGTTTATTTGGTGTAAATCCGTTCAGTAGTTTTGGAGTAATATAGAAATTTACAGATATAGATATTTGGGAATTCTGCCATCTGATTGGCTGAGGCGTTAGGAGCACAAGCTTGCTGCTTATTGGCTGTGAGCGGTACGAGAGGTTGCAACTAGAAAGTGTTGGCAGCCATTTTGTGATTCTGTTTAAACAAGTAAGGGGGAAAAGGGCAAAAAGAGTAGAAAACAGGGGGATAGGAGCACTGTAACCTCTGTGGGGGAGTGTGAAGAAAAGTAGTCTCTCCTACCGGACTGAAAGTGAGGTGTTGCTCAGAGTGACATGGTGCTGACATGAGATGCTGCTACACTCGGGTATGAAACCAAGAACCTAAACCGTGAGGTAATTGCTGTAAAGTGATGTCCTCTTGTTGTAAATTAAGGCAGATCGTGATTAAGCATTCACTGAAAACATTAATGTTTCCCTTTATCGTGTTCTCTTCAGTATGTTGGCCGAAGTCTGGACTCCATTTTGTATTGACGTGCTGCCACGTGTTCGCCATGAGGAGAGTCCGACCTCTGTGTTAGTTGCTCTTGTAATCTGCCTAGCAACAGTTTATAAATAGTCCTCTTGTCCATTTGGCGCATGCCCAGAACTGACCACGTCTGTTATAATTAGTTCTGCTTGACCATGTGTTTTCGCGGGCTCAAGGAGTGTGTTAGCTCCGCCCATGTATTGATTTAGAATCGAGAATGACCCTAAATGGTAATGTTCTTCGACTTCATGTGCTATCCACCCACTCATGAGCCCCTCTGTTGTGTATATAAGGGGACTGTGTATGTAAGTTCTTTGTGCTACTCCTTGCAATACTGAAGAGTGTTGTGTGGATTGTAGGACCACCCTTAAGGGTTAATAAACGTTGTCTTTGTACTTTGCAGTTTCCGTGCCAACTTCCTTGTAGATTGCGTTACAGAAGAGCGAACCCTTGTCTCTTGCGGGCCTAGCTGGGGCTTGTATTCAACAATTGGCGCCCGTCACGTGGGGCTCATCGGCGACTCGGATGCTCGAAGGACTGGTCGCGACGAAGGTGAGGAGTTTGGCCGGGGACGTGATCACTGCCAGCGGCGTCTTAGCCCTGGCATCCCGAGGTTTTTCTTCCTTCCCTTCCGAGCTGACCGTCTGGGTGGCGCCGGTCATCGACTGAGACCTCTTCTGTCGGTCCTGCCGTGAGAGCCGTTTGGGCGATTGTGGAGCTTGGCAGTTGGAACCTGGACTCTTGATTGGTAAGAACCGTTGTACGGTACTTGCTCCGAGTTTTGAAGCCTGGGTTGGCTATTTGAGTTTGATTTGTGATGACTAGTCATATTTTGAATTTGTCTTTGTGAAATATATGCGTTGCAACACATATAGGCAGGTAATGTGGAGAAATTTCTCCGGAGCTGTGTAAACTTGGAACGGCGCAACGATTAAGTGCCATTTTATTTGATAGTACTGCATATTTTGCATTATTTTTAGCATGCCTGCTTTTAGCGCACTCCGTAAGTGGTGTTGCTGCTTTGGAAACCGGTTGAACCTCGAGGAATCTGCTCCAGCCCCCCCAGAGGGGACTCCTAATAGGGATATGTATGTGAAACATGGTCTTTCTTCCATAATGTACAGCACATTGTGGAGGAAATATACCAGGAAGGATCCTGAGTTGCGATGGCCGTTGTATGGATCGTTTGATATGCGTAAGATTGAGTATGTGGAACAGTGTCTGTGTAAGCGTCGTGCTCGTCAGGATATGTTTGAGTGTGTGCGGTTATGGGTGAAGGAAGTGCGTGAGCGAGAGAAACGTGAGAAAGCGTTGTTTGATAAAGAGCAACGAAAGAATGATCATGTGCGAGCAGAAGAAGCGAAGAGTCGGGAGGACAAAGAGCAGGCGGAGAAACAAGAGAAAGAGCGTAGGCTCCAAGTTTCGGGTCAATATGTCGTTCGCCAGCCGCTTTATCCTGTCCTTAATAATCCTGATGATGATTTTTATCTACTAGATCGCTCTCCGCCCCCTTATGTTGGCGCATCTGCTCCACGACCGCAAGATTCTGGCCCAGCCTCGGGTAAGGTAGACACGCGGTCCATGCTATCGGCCGAGAACATGGCTGACCTTCGGAAACTTTCCTTTCGTGCACTCAAGGGCAGGATGTCTATAGAGGACTTATTTCAAACTTGGGGGTCATGGCAAGATAGAGAGAGGGTGTATTTTTTGTCTCATTTTGCTGACGACGTAATTGCTGCTTTCCGAAAATATTCCGGTGTTTTTGAGCCTGCAGAGGTGACCTCGGAGGTTAAAGCATTACATGACGGTGTTTTTTCTCCCCCTAAGGCTCCAGAGGCGGCTCGACGACTGTTCGCCTTACGGGACGAAGTGCTGGCGCTTAGAGAGAAAGCACGTCACCGAGCTGAGGAGGAGCAGCAGGATTCGGTTGCAGCAGGGGGCCATTCATCCACCTCCCAGTCAGATAAGGATGTTGTTGTGCATGTTAAACCAATGCGAGAAGCGGCGCCTTTGTACGTTCCTCCTAAAGGAGCGGGGACTAGTTCCGATATTAACTCCGCCGATGCTAAGGGATATTTTGTGTATAACTGGGTTTATACCCCTTGGCATAGGGCCGATGTTATGGCATTAAAGAATGCATTGCCTGACCCCCGCAAGAATCCGGCGGCCTTCTATGAAGAAGTTGAGGGGGCCTTGAACTCTTGCATTATGACCCTAGCGGATATAGATCTGTTCTTTGGCCTTATTCTACCACCAGACACGTGGCGATCTGTCCGAAAGGTGGATGATATAGTTGCTTTTAAGGCCCGGTGGTCTGACCTTGAGGATGAGGATAGGGAGCGGAAGCCCGCACAGAAACCACCCCAGAATATTCTAGATCTTCCGGCTGCTATTGTCGCTAAATTAAAAACCATAATCCCCCCTAAAAAGATTGATTGGAATATGTTGGCGGCATGTAAGCAGAAGGTTGATGAGTCAGTGGCAGATTTCTTCACGCGCTTTGAAGAAACGTTCCATGACTTTAGTGGTCAGTCGCTTACCGACGACACAGGCCGCCACCTTTTCGCGGACAAATATGTGGCTAATCTGCTGCCGGCAGTTGCGGCCCGGTTAAAAGCGAGTGAGAGTTCTTGGTCCTCCGCGACACCGACGGCCCTTCTGACCATCGCCCAGTATTATGAGCGTCAGGAGCAAGAGGCGAAGGGCCAGGAGGAGAAGAAATCGAAAGATCTCAAAACAAAAGTAATGTTAGCACAAGTATATGGCCCGCCCCGCCGGGGTAATACTAATAATAGGGGCAGGGGCGGATCTTATGGTCCCCCTTCGGGCCGATCTGATTTGAATAAAAACCAATGTGCGTACTGTAAGCAGTTGGGCCATTGGGCCAGGGAGTGCCCAGCGTTGCATGCTTCACGGCAGGGGCACACCCCGGGTGGCCAGAGAGGTAGAGGGGGTTTCTCGAACTTTAGAGGAAATCCTAATGATAATGTCCGCTTCGACACTGCGGGGCAGCACCGGGATAGCTCAAATGTGTTCGATCGTCAGCACCAGTATCATGTATCGGACGCCGATCATTCGGGGTATCATGATCCTCAGCATGCATAGGAATGCGTTGGATGGGGGTCTGAAGCAGTTGAGGTGCCGGTCGATCAGACGGGTCCTTATGTATCGGCTGAGGTTTTAGGTTCTACTGATCAGTTCCTAGTGGATACAGGAGCGACACGTAGTGCATTGTCTAGGTACTTGGCTCCAGGGGCTCCCCCATCCGGCTCAATGGTTACATCGGTAGGGTTTGACGGTGCGCTCTCCCGCAGCCCTCTTTCGCAGCCCCTTGCATTTCAGGTTGATTGTTTCTCTGCACCCTGTTCGTTTTTGCTTGCCCCGTATACACCGGATAACATTATGGGCCTTGACATGTTAAAACACTTTAGGGCTACGATTCGCTGTTCCCCCGAGGGTGTGAGAGTGATTCTAAATGACAACTACCCCCGATCCGAGCGGATGTGTACGATCTCAGAGGAAGCTCTATTGGCTACCCTCCCCCGCGCTTTATGGGCGACTTCGGACACAGATGTGGGACAAATGGTGATTCCTCCGGTCCACATTAGTGTCCAGGAGGGGGCGGTGCTACCACGCCTCCCGCAGTATCGCATTTCCCAGGAGGGCGAGGAAGCTCTCATACAGATTGTGCAAGATTTGATCGCAGTAGGAGTAGTGGAAGAGGTTCCCTACAATATCTGTAACAGTCCGATTCTCCCTATTCTGAAAAAGGACACGGATGCCAAGGTCTATCGGTTCATTATTGATTTGAGAGAGGTTAACAAGATCGTGATACCTCAGTACCCGGTGGTTTCCGATATCACGACGTTGCTTACTTTGGTCCCGCCTACGGCGACCGTGTTCTCAGTGATTGATTTGAAAAATGCCTTCTTTTCTATTCCCATCCACCCTGATAGCCGATTTCTTTTTGGGTTCACATTAAACAATAGATCTTATCGCTTTTGTAGAATTCCCCAGGGCTACACAGAAAGCCCTAGTATTTACAGTCAGGCTTTGAAGCGACAGTTGGATTCCTTTGCTTTACTCGAGGGGGTCGCCCTCATTCAATATGTCGATGACATCTTGCTGGCGGCTGACACCCTGGAGTTGTGCGAGAAAAGCACACTATCCTTACTTTCCTTTTTAACCTCCCATAATCATAAGGTCTCTAGGAAGAAATTGCAATTCTGTAGACCAAAGGTGACTTATCTAGGTCACCTTTTGTCTAAGGAGGGGCGTGCACTCACACCAGACCGTATCCAAGTGATCTTGGACACACCGAGACCATCCACGCAGAAGGATGTGCGTGCATTTTTGGGTCTCGTTTCTTTTTGTAGACAGTGGATATTGGGGTTTTCACATACGGCTAAGCCATTACTAGCTCTCCTGACAAAAGATACGCCCATCCCAATCCCTTGGTCAGATGAGTGTGATGCTGCTTTTCAGCAATTGCGACAGGCCCTTTGTTCCGCACCAGTGTTAGGGACCCCTGATTATGCAAAACCCTTTTCATTATATGTGCATGAGAAAGATGGATGTGCATTATCAGTTTTAGTGCAAATGCATGGTGATAAGCAGCGCCCTTGTGCATACTTTTCGGCCGTACTTGATCCTGTCGCCCGCGCATTGCCGGGGTGTTTTCGCTCGGTTGCGGCGACAGCTGTGTCAATACGGCAGAGTGAAGGAATTGTGTTGTCCCATAAACTGTTGGTGTTAGTCCCCCATGCTGTTGATGCCCTGCTTAACCAAACAAAGACGCAGCATTTGACCAGTGCCCGTTTAACGGGATATGAGTTGACGCTTTTGGCTCCTCATATTACGTTGAAAAGGTGCGTGACATTAAACCCGGCCACATTGTTGCCATACCCCGAGACCCAGCCGGAGGCGCAGAAAGCGCATGATTGTATTCTTGTGACTGAGGAACAGACAAAGGGTCGTATCGATCTCCAGGATACGCCCTTTTCAGAGGTAGATGGAGAACTATGGGTAGATGGGTCATGTCTGAAGCTACCAGATGGTACGACTTCAGCAGCGTATGCAATTACCACGTTACAAACGATAGTGGAGACAGCACGCATACCACAGAAGTCAGCTCAAGCAGCAGAACTAATAGCGTTAACACGAGCGTGTGAGCTCAGTACAGGATTGTGTGTGAATGTGTACACAGACAGCCGCTATGCCTTCGGAGTAGCACATGACTTCGGTCTACTCTGGAAGGAGAGAGGGTTTCTAACGTCACATGGGGTACAGATAATGCATGGAGAGTTAGTTCACAATCTTTTAACTGCATTGACGTACCCGAAGAAAATTGCTATTGTTAAATGTAGCGCCCATAGGAAAGTAGTTGATAAAGTTGGAGAAGGGAATGCGTTAGCAGACCGAGTGGCACGGGAGACTGCGATGCAGCCTGGTGCTACTGCCATGTATGTAGTGAAATCACAGATGGAGAGATGGCGTGATGCAAAGGAAGAAGTGCGAGAAATACAAAGGACCGCTTCTGAAAAGGAGCGGGAGCAATGGGCTAGCGAGGGAGAGTTGGATGACGAGGGTTGTTGGAGAAATAAACAGATGGATAGATGGAAGTTACCCACGGCTTTCGTACAACCTATGGTTCAAATGGCACATGGGCTAGCACATGTTGGAGCTTCCGCAATTGTGAAATTGCTTACCCAAGTCTGGGAGCATCCAGAGATTGCTAGCACAGCAAAGAGGGTGGTACAGACCTGTATGATCTGTCTGCAGTATAACCCAGGGAAAGGCACGCGAACTCCAGCAGGAGGATTTGCGACGCCCACTGCACCCTTTGAGGTTCTGCAGATGGATTACATCCAGCTTGAGCGCTGTAATAATTTGAAGTATGTTCTAGTAGTGGTGTGCGCCTTTAGTAAATGGGTTGAGGCGTACCCTGCGAAAGACAATACTGCAATGACTACAGCGAAGCTATTGCTGAAAGAGTTTTTCCCTCGATACGGCGTCTGTAGGCTTCTGTGGAGTGACAATGGCCCTCACTTTGTAGCGGATGTTATAAAGTATGTCTTGAAGGGCCTAGGCATCACCCAGAAGTTCCACGCCGTGTTCCACCCCCAGTCTGCCGGACTAGTCGAGAAGTACAATGGTACACTGAAGCTTAAAATTGCCAAAATCCAAGCTTCGACATCTTTGACTTGGCCAGACGCCTTGCCACTGGCGTTATTGTCCATTAGGTCGGTGCCACACTCTCGAACCGGCCTTACACCCTATGAGATTGTGTTTGGACGCCCAATGAATATTTGGGGTCCACCGAGACCTAAGGCTGTGTATGATGTACCCTGCGTGATGATGAGTGATTATCTGGCACAGTTAACGGATAACTTGGTTTCTATTCATCAACAGGTCCGAGAGGCGCTCCCTGATCGGTCTACTGGCGAAGGACATGGTCTCCGGCCCGGAGATCAGGTGATGATCAAGGTCTTCGACAGGTCGAACAGTCTGGAGCCCAGATGGACCGGACCTGAGCAAGTCCTTCTTGCGACGAGGACGGCAGTGCGAGTCTCGAACAGGAAGAACTGGATCCATTCCTTGCACTGTCGGAAGGTGCCGCCCGGATTGGTGGAGTCTGCCGTGCTGACCGATCAACGAGAAGTCCTGGCAGCAGAGACAGGCCGTGCTGCAAAGCCAAACGACACTGAGGAGCTCTTTTCGGACCACACGACTTCTGGAGGAAGGCGATATCATCTGCGACCAAGGAAGTGAGATTTCCAGTACCGGGACATACTGTCAGAACGGCCCTTGGGTTAGTGAAACGGAGAGCCGCTGTGGCAAGGGGGGGGGATCAGCCCTGCATTAGTGTAGTGACACCCGTCTTGGCCCGTTGGTGAAGAAATCAACCGCTGCCCAAGGGGAAGAGTTCTGAGAGACTTTTAGTTTCAGGAAGATATTAGGGCATTGTTTCTTTTTGACATGGAAAAGAAGAAAATCTTTTGTGCGTTGGGGTTCATGCTAACCATAGCTATTGTTGGTATAACCACATGGTTTGTGGAGGAGGTTACCCCTGCTCGGAATATACTTGTGCTGACGACTCCGGTGCCTGCGGAGCACTACTTTTATACATTGCCATATCAAGAATTGAAGCATCGGCAGTCCTATTTGAACAACACTTTTATCCAGATGCTGCATCATACCCACGTTGCTACGAACGCTACGAACTGTTGGATATGTGGGATGATGCCAGCTCATCAGAAGAAAGGAGGTACGCCATTCATACCACTTCCTTTCTCTCACAATGGCTCTTGTAGAGCATGGTACACTTTGCTGTTTGCTACTCGGAAACCAACAGTGGGACGATTGCTGTTCAGACTTAATAAAGAATGTCATCAGGACAGAAGTGGATACCCACAAGCGAATGGAACAATTTGGGAATGGGAAGAGTACCGACCGGACAATGAATCCATTCCCTATATCTTCACAAACACTAGAGACACTGTGGGGAAGGATAAGTTTGTAATCCAAGTGGCACAAGCCCAAGCGGACCTATGTGTCCAGAGTGTGGGTTTTATTCCTGTTGGTGTCAGTGATTGTATAAAGGTATTAAATATTGACGGGCTGAACAACAGCACCTTCCTAGCATCCCATAATACCTACTTTGTGTGCGGGAATAAAGGTTATTACCGTTTGCCAGCTGGGTGGTCTGGGGTATGTTATGTATCATTCCTATTACCCCCTGTATTCCTAGCACCTGCATCGTATCACAAAGATCTGAAATTGCTGAATAATGTGACTGTAAATAGATATAAACGTACTTTATCGATTAATGAAGTAGATCAGACGGACACTAGCTTGCAACAGTATATTGATTTCAACTTGGGACTGTTCTTCTTTGTTGGAGCTGCTCTGAACAGTAGGAAAATCCGAAGATTAACGAGAGTAGTAGAGGCTGTGACTAATCAGACTGCTGCTGCTCTTGGGAATCTTACGGAAGAACTGCAAATCACCAGAATAGTTGCATTACAGAATCGTATGGTATTGGATGTGATGTTAGCTGATCGAGGAGGAGCTTGTAAAATTATTGGAAGTAGCTGCTGTGTGTTTATCCCTGATCATACGCCATCTGTTTATAGTGCCATTAATAAGTTGCATAAAATAGCCGCCGAAATCCACACGGAAAACGGCACATGGTCCTTTTCTGGATGGTTTTGGGCGTTGGTTACTGCCTGGGGTTGGAAGGTTCTAACTGGCCTCTGTATTATCATAGCAATTCTGTTTTTTCTCTGTATGTGTATTCAATGTGGACCATTATGCTGTTCTGTATGCATTTCATTCTGCATTCCAGATAAGAAAGCTATTGCCGAAGTTGCTCGCCAGAAGGGTCTAGCTAAAGAGGTTAAAGGAATGATGATAATTGATATATACGATGATTATTCCTGGAAGCCGGATGTCTTCAGTAAATGCTGAAAGGGTCGTCTGTTGTAAATTAAGGCAGATCGTGATTAAGCATTCACTGAAAACATTAATGTTTCCCTTTATCGTGTTCTCTTCAGTATGTTGGCCGAAGTCTGGACTCCATTTTGTATTGACGTGCTGCCACGTGTTCGCCATGAGGAGAGTCCGACCTCTGTGTTAGTTGCTCTTGTAATCTGCCTAGCAACAGTTTATAAATAGTCCTCTTGTCCATTTGGCGCATGCCCAGAACTGACCACGTCTGTTATAATTAGTTCTGCTTGACCATGTGTTTTCGCGGGCTCAAGGAGTGTGTTAGCTCCGCCCATGTATTGATTTAGAATCGAGAATGACCCTAAATGGTAATGTTCTTCGACTTCATGTGCTATCCACCCACTCATGAGCCCCTCTGTTGTGTATATAAGGGGACTGTGTATGTAAGTTCTTTGTGCTACTCCTTGCAATACTGAAGAGTGTTGTGTGGATTGTAGGACCACCCTTAAGGGTTAATAAACGTTGTCTTTGTACTTTGCAGTTTCCGTGCCAACTTCCTTGTAGATTGCGTTACAGAAGAGCGAACCCTTGTCTCTTGCGGGCCTAGCTGGGGCTTGTATTCAACACTCTGGTGTTTGTAGCATACCTGTGGAAGTAGTGTTAGTAGGCGTTTATACTATACAGGGAATGGGAAGTGAACTACTGACCTCTACCGTGCATTTATGCTATACCGGAAGTGTGAAGTGAAGTACTCACGCCTACCGGTGGGAAGACTCGGGGATCAAACCGAGCTGATTGTTGTAAAGTGATGGGCTGTGGGCGCTGGAGCATACTGGCCGCTGTAGTATAACTGTGTAAGAAGTGGGTGGGACAACTCCGGAAGCAGCGTGCAAAACCTGCAAGAGAAAAAAGAAACATAAGTATGTATGCCATGTCCAAGAGAACAAGTATTTGCAATGCAATAGGTCTCGCATTAACGCAAGTTTAAGCTATTGGCATTGTAAATGGCAATGCCTTTTATTGATGTTTTAAAAACAAAAACAAAAATAAAAGGCATTGTTATTTGCATTGTCAATAGCTCAAACTCGCGTAAATGCGAGACCTATTGCATTGCAAATGCTTGTTAGTTGCTGGCAGGTCTATGACCAGGACGGACCCGGCCAACTTAAAGCCCTGCGCACTGTACGTTTCAAGCAAGCGCCCTCTGAACAAGACTAAAGGCTCCTTGCCCTTTGAACCAAGGCACCCTGCCCAGTGACACTGGCTCCTGCTCACAGTATGAGGTTCCTATCCCTAAAACCCACCACCATTGGCTCACCGCATGAGACCAGAGGCAGCCTTAACAGCGCTCATGAGCTGGCATCACAAAAAAGTCAATACCAGCACGCGCCCTGAAGTTCTGTTAAGGCGCTCTAAAAATGTCAAAATAGATAGAATAAAATAACAAGCCCGGGAGTTGTGTGCGCGCGCGCTAAAAGAAAATTTAAAAAAGCAGGCGAGTGGTGCTCAGAGGCGCTTGAGTGACTGTGCTGGCGATGAACGGGTGCGTGATCGCGCTTCCTGCTCTTTTTCAAAGCACATACTCGTGCTTGTGGCGCGTGGCTGCGTGCTCCTGCAAGCCGTATGCCGCCACAAGCACGAGTATGTGCTTTGTAAAAAGAGCTGCACGACGACTAAAGGTCTCCTATGCAATGCATGCACACTGCGTAGGCGAGACCTAAAAAGAAAGGTAGTCAGAATGAAAGGAAGAAATTGAGAATGGGACAGAGAGCGAGGAAGGGAGAAGGGGAGGGAGAGTCAAAAGAACTGAGGGAGAAGGAGACAGAGCGTCGGCCTACTGCACCCAGCCCTCAGTGTTCACCTCCCGTCACCCGTGTGTCTGAGATGCTGGGGTCCGCGAGAAACAGTGCGGTCCAGCAAGTCTTTCAAATGAAACAGAGATATGAATGAGGCCAGCAATTATATTATTATCTACGGCAACATCGCTTGTCTGCACCTGTGCACCCCAGCCCTTTCCCCTGCTCTGTGCTTAATTGCAGCTTCTGAATACGGAGGCTTCACTGTTCACATGCCATAGCCGGTGCGAGCTCCAACTCCGGGGTGTCGTTCTTAGGGTGGCACAGCAGGTCTCCGGTCGGGGACGGTGTCTTGAGATTATGATGGAAGGCGTAGGTGTCTGAAAAGGGAGAAATAATATAATGGTGGAAACGTCTTAAGGTAAATGAAGGTTTATTTCAAGCTTAAGAGAGAACACCAGTTGAGGGCATCCTTCCTTCTTAAGTAGATCTACCAACTGTTAGTGGGAATTGTGGTTCAAAGAGGAGTTGGAGTGCACAAGAATACACAAGGGTAAATAATAATATATAATGCCAACGTTCACATACAAAGGAACAGAGCGCATGCTAGAAGGATAATGTGCGCGTGCAATGGAGTTGGGAAAGCCTGTGTGAATGTACACTTAATAATCAGCTCACTACAGTGCCCCAAAAGACAACGCCATGTGTCTGTAGGGCAGCGCTGCCCACAGGCTCAGGCCTACAGTACGGTCCAGCAGGTCCTTAAAATGAGACAGAGATGTGACTGAATGAGGTCAGAGATCACATCATTACGCACGGCAACATCGCTTGTTTGCACCTCTGTACCCAGGCTGATGCACCCCATCCCTTCCACCGCACCACGCTCGATTGCAGCCCCTGTGCACCCAGGCCCCACTGCTCACCTGCTGTCATTGGTTTGTGTCCAAACACGACAGACAGTAGGGTTCACAATTCAGATGTAGTTTTGATTGCCAGGATGATGTACACCTCATGGATCCCTTTTTTTTATTGCACATTGTGATATGTGAGGTGGATGCGGCCATATCACCTGAAGCAGTGTGGAAGAACTGGGACATGTGGTGTCATCGTTATCCTATTTATACGTACGCAAAGTGGGCTGGGCTTGTGTATGCCAGGCCAGCGTAGGGGTGTGAATAATATTCCGGGGACCTGGGCATTGTTCAATTCCTGCCTGGCAGGATGTGTACTTATGTGTGTGTCCTTGTTGCAGATTTGACGTCGCACAATCCACAATTTACATTAATGTAGCATGCACTGGGAGGGCAGCAACTATCGCTAATGAGATGCTGCCCGAAAACATTGAATGGACAACATCACCAGTCGCTGTGAAGCTTGTGCATATGCGCAGACAAGCATGTCAATGGTGTGCGGTATTATTGAAATAGTTGCTATCGCGAAGCGCACACATGTGAATGTGTTCGGATGGAGGGAAGATCAGCAGTGAGGCTACGTCATACACAATGATAACGCTCATTACAGTCAAACAATGCATGTCAAATGTGAATCTGAAAGTCTCACACATGACACACTACTATACTGGTAAAGCCTGACAACAGAGCATACTGAACACAAATTTACACATTACTCTTTAATGTTTGTCACATGTGATCTAGGATGTGCACTCTGCCCTTGGCTGATGATACCCCTTCGAGCCACCTATACCCAGGCCGAAAGGCACCCCAATAATGCGCGCACACACACACCAGGGGCATCGTGTAACACACATTTGTTTTTTGATGTAACGTTTCAGATGCATGGCTATCACACATGGAAGGCTACTGTACAGAGCATGATTATTGATCAAGATGATCGTTGCATGTTGTGTGTACTATAAGATATGTGTACACAGTAAAAAAGTTTGCAAAAAAGCTCTGTAAGCAGAAGAGGTGTCTCTCATCAAACGCTGTAGAGAGAATGACTAAAATGGGTGGGTTCCTCCAACTGTTACAATGGGAAATGTTATGAACCAATCAAAAGCTTTTTTAAGGTCACATGGCAAGCGCGCACCGAGCACGCAAGGAGGCCGCACCTGACGCGATTTTGAGAAAATATATTTACCATAATGTAAGTTTATTATCGTTAGAAATATATAAATGTGGAAAATATTTTAGATTATCGCTTGCTCTCATATACACTTTAAACTTATTTAGATATAGTTTTGAGACATAAAAAAATAAATGAGGGAATGGCCTACCCGGCGCGATACCATACGTCTATGACGTAACACAGGGCCTGGCAGCGTCCACTCGTCGCCTACGGAACGCGCAGCCGGCACGACCCTATACGTAGATGACGTAACGCACGTATTGGTACCGCGCAGCCATCGCATACCAAACTAGGAGCTGGCGCGACCTTATACTTATATGATGTTAGGCGGGACACAGTTCTACGAAGCCGTCGGATACAAAATGCGCATCCTTAACGAGTTTCGCAATATCGGGGATAGGATTTGCGTGGTGATGGAGCTTGGTACACTACCGGTACGGGAGTCTAGTTTTCTAATAAAAAAAAATATATATACATACTTTTTTGGGACGATATAAAAAATTACATAATTTTTCAAAATTTTAAAAGAAAGGATAATAGAGTTGCAAAATATTACAAAACAAATAGAAAAAATATATAGGTTTTATAAATATTAACATATGAAATTAACATTTAAAAAACCTTTGAAATTCATTGAAAAAACTATAGGTTTTACAGACGTTATAGTTAGGAATTAGCATTTAAAAAACCTTAGAAATTCACTGAAAAAACCATAGGTTTCAGGCACGTTATAGTTAGTTGGACATTTGAAAACCAGAGAAATTCGCCTGTTATAGTTAGTTGAGCTAACTATAACTCGCGCGCCCGCAATGCACTGGTGATGACGTCACATATTACATCACTCATGACATGGTCAGTTACATCACTGATGACATCTCAAATGACATCATCCACGTGATAATCTGATGCACATACTGATGGCCTAATATAAACTTTGATACACGCACTCTAAAATACAGACTACTATTTTTGAAACCATACACACAACAATGCCAGATACTACATACCACCCACTATTTCCTAGGTCTACACTCACTTATACATGCAGTTACTCATCAATACAGTACTATAATATGCACTCATACACCTATACATACAGTCACAGTCTGCCACTCATCCATAGAGTTACTCACACACCTAGTCAGCCATGCAAAGAATCAATCACATAGGCATTTACTCATGTTTACAGTTATACACACCAACTCTGTTATTTATACACACACCACATCACTTATTTATGCAGATACTAACACATACTTACTGTCTTATACAATCACTGATACAAGCAGACACTCTTTTATACACCCACTCTTCAAATAACTTACTCTCATGTATAGACATTTATATACTCCAACACTCACATATTCTGCCTTATAACATATGTAGTTACTCACACATATACCAGTGAGATATTCATTCACTCACCTACACACCCATACACACACTAACTCACCCATACAGCCCTTCCCAGATGCACTTTTTAATCCATACAACCAGTGAATCACACACTCAGACATGTATGCACAGAATCACACACCCCCGCACCCACCCATACACACACTCAGGCACCCATACAGATACTCAGACAACAAATCAATAACCCATATAGACACTCATGTAGCTACTTACCAACCCATGGAGCCGCTTATACACCAACTGAGACACTAATACAGACTTTCACACAGTTTAGTCACTAACCCATATATTCAGTAATACATGTTCAATCAGTCACTTATACAGTGAGTCACGCACCTACTAAATAATCCATTCAGGGATTTGTTAATTCACTCTTTCTTCAATACACCTTGGCATAGATATATATGAAAAATATTTAAACTTTACAGAAACACACATTCACTGGATGATGTAATCAGTGATGTCATCAGTGATGTCATTTGAGATGTCATCAGTGATGTCATCAATGATGTCACTGACCATGTTATGAGTGATGTAATATGTGATATCATCACCAGTGCATTGCGGTCGCGCAAGTTATAGTTAGCTCAACTAACTATAACAGGCGAATTTCTCTGGTTTTATAGAAGTCAAATGTCCAACTAACTATAGCGTCCCTGAAACCTTTGGTTTTTTCAGTGAATATATATATATATTTATATCCATGAACAGAACACAATTTGTGCGCTCTCAGAGAGAAATCAGTCTAGCCCGAAGTAGATGTGCCAGAAGTTGTTTAATACACAATATATATAAACAAGCGCATGTTCTTACCATGTTATTGATGCTGATTTCATCTAAGAGCCTTATTACAAGTTTGACGGCCCTCGTGTAGGACCACCACCGCTGCACCAGCAGGAGGACCGCCAAGCATATAGTGTACCCACCCGCTGGATTACAAGTGTACTCCATGGCGGGCGGGCAGTGTTGTAGCGGTCTCAAGGCAGTGGGCTGTTAGTCTCACAGGAGAGCCTAACATGCAGCCCACCACTGTGCAGCATGTTCCTGCACGTTGTGGCATGCATGCCGCGCAGTGCAGGAATTAGGTGCAATTACAGGGGGGCACAACAGGGCCCAGATCCACGTAAGGGCCCACTAGTTGCCTCTCTGCCACCCTTTTCATGGTGGGATTACCACCATGAGAAGGGTGGTGAAAAGGCAACTCATAATATGCTCAGAGGTGCCAGCAGCTGCACCGCCAGCATATTCAGGCTGGCTGCAGATGGCTGGCCCACCAGGATCCTTAATTCCGGCAGAGTCGGCTGTCTTGTGGCGGTCCTAACACCAAACTCAGAATACTGCAGGTCGACCCTCAGTGTGGCGGTGGTCAGACTGCCACAATGAATATGGCAGTCCTGAAGACCGCTGTACTCATAATAAGGCCCTAAATCTAAATAATAAAGTATTCTACCTACCTACCATAAACCACATCTTCAAAATTAGACCCTTATCTTTTCAGGTGGGCCTCAACTATGCTTTGCAATATTCAAAGGTAATCTTGATTCAAACCATAAACAAGTAAATTGTTCAGCATTTACTAAGGTTTTGAAATAAACTTGGTACATTTAACCAAGAGCCTATCATACACCCAGTCGAACCTTACATAGTTAGAAATACATTAGCAAGTTATGCAGAAAATGGAAGCAAGTAGAAGAAAAATACAATTTTGTCCTATCTATGTGCATGCACATATTTCATTACACTAACTTTGGTTTAGAAGAATGAGAATTACTGGCCCCAACACATGAATGCCATTCATACACAGGCAAACACTGACACACACATATGAAATACAAGATGCATATGTTAGGCATTGTTAGAACCCGGGTTCTCTGGTTGGTACAGGTAGGTACTTGTGACAAGCAGGGAACCTTTCCTCTAGTCAGGGTAAGGGGTTACAATACTAAAACTACCCCTGCTCACCCTCTAGGTAGCTTGGCGCGAGCAGACAAGGCTTATCTCAAAGCGTTATAGGTTAAGCATTTGTGAACACATACAGTAACCAAGTGACAACACTACAAATGGACACCACACTGATATTTATATTAAAAATAAGGATTCTTTATATAGGATTATCACAAGACCATTAAACGATTAAAAATACACAATACGGTTGCTTAGTTGGTAGAAGATTTGCTTAGTTTCCCTTAAGTTCTTAAATGCGACACTTTAAGTCAATGTACCTTAGATGTGACATGCAGGGCAACGAAAGTGTTGCAGCAATGCAGATGCGTTGAAGTTCTTGGTGCAAAAGAAATAAAGACGGGATCTTCCAGATGCGTTACGCATCTCCGATGTTGCGAGAAGGCTAGACTCGATGCGTCAGCTACAGCGGCGTCACCTTTGTCGAGATGCGACGATAGCGGCCTTGGCAGCGGCACTCTTCTCCGACGTTGCGAGATGCTTCCACTCGATACGATGCTGCAGCGGCGACACCCCTTCTGCGAGATGCGACGACAGCGGCTCCGACGGCAGCACGCTTCTCCGTGGATGCGAGGCGCTTTTCTGGATGCGGTGCAATGCGACAACTACGATGGCTGCGATGGCGACACGCTTCCTCCACAATGCGAGACTCTTCTCTCGATGCGGTGCAATGCGACAGCTACGATGGCTGCGATGGCGACACGCTTCTTCGGCGTTGCGAGACACTTCCAGAATGATGCGAGACGCTTCCGCTCGATGCGATGCTGCAGCGGCGACACTCTCTGCGAGATGCGACGGCAACAGCTCCCACGGCGGCACGCTTCTCTTCCTTGCGTCGCGCTTCCAGCTCCTTGCGACAGGCAGTCCCTCAGAAGGCCGAACAACAGCAGCAGGCACTTCCAAAAGACTCTGGGGAGCTGGGGGTGAAGTCCACTGGTCCTGGGACTTCATTCAGGGGGCAAGCTCAGCTCAAGCCCTTGGAGATCTTTTTAAAGCACAAGTTGAAGCAAAGTCTTTAATAGTCTTTCTCCTCTCCTTCAGCAGCAAGGCAACCACTGCAGGCCAATCCCCCAGGTCAGGGACAGTACTCCACCTACAGCTTTCCCAGCTCCTTCTCCTCTGGCAGAGGTTCTTCTTGTTTCAGCAGGATCTAATTTCTTGGGAGCAGGGTCCCAATACATATACCCCTAATTCCTTTGTTCCTCTGGGGTAGAGGGGCCTTTGCCCAGTCCAAACCAGTTCTTGAGCAGGGCAGAGACATCAGCCGCTCCGCAGGAGGTGGAGCCAGCATTGTGGTAGCAGAGCACAACCCTATTCAGAGCCCAGGTGTACTCCTCCCACCCATCTGACTGCCAATCTTCCTATTCACCACCAGGCTACCTAGCCCTGCCCCTCTGGGTTTCCCCAGCCCTGTCACTCACACAACCAGACAGGCAGATACACATCGTAGCAGAGGCGGGCTGAAATGGTCAGGCAAGCAAATACCAACTTTGTAAAAGTTGTATTTGCAAACACAGAATATTAAAATAAACTTTTCTAAAAGATGTATTTTATTATTCTGAGTTCCAGCATACTAAACTCGAATTCCTACCATGTTCCCTGGGTCTGTTAGGATCATAGGATATAACAATTCTAACAGCCCATTCTGGCCTATGGAGAACAGGTAGCCTTACAATAGTGAAAAAAGAAAATGGCTGTAATTCACTATTAGGACATGCCACACACATCAGGGCTTGTCCTACCTTATGCTTACAATGCACCCTGCCCTTGGGCCTAGAGTAGGGGTGACTAATATGAAGTTAAGGGAAGGTTTAGGGACTGGCAAGTGTGTGCACTTGCCCAGTCAGCATGACAGTACCAGACTGCAAACAGGTTCTGCAATGGCAGACCTTAGATATATTTTACCAGGCTGCTTCTGTGGGTGGCACAACCAGTGCTGCAAGCCCACCAGCAGCATTTGTATTTACACGCCCTGGCACTCCTGGTGCACTTTACTGGGGTCTGGCAGTAAACCAAATAAGCCAATCATGGAATCCAACCAACATATACATTTTAAATAGGGAGCACTTGCACTGTGGCACTGGTTGGCAGTGGCACAGTGCTCTGAGCAGCTAACACCAGCAAAACACATGAGGCACAGCGACAAAAAGTGGAAGGGAGACTCACGCCAAGGTGCCAGGTCTAACAGGCAAGAAAGGCAGAATAGTGTATGTGGGTTAGCCGACATAGAAGGACATCCATGTATTAACCTTAAGTACACTATGTGTAACTCACAATTATAGCAGACCTTTTCTAATATTTTGAAGTGTATACCAGAAGAGTCTCAGGGACATGTGCAGAGAGTCTTAGATGATTCGGAGCCTATAGTTCTGAATTATTTGTATCAGAAATATTAACAAATGGAACTATGGAAGTATTAATGATCATCAAAGAATGGGAAAAAACTTAAATTCAATCATCTGAGGTTTTAATGGGGTTTGCAGTCGTAAAGCATGCAGTTCTCAAAATCATGGTGTACATTACAACTCACAAATGTCTTTGAGAATCACAATGTACACTTTGCAGTCCATTGTGCATTGTTATAAAGAGGAGAAATGGCATGGGTTTCCCCTTCTTAGCGATTAACAATTTAAACTTTTGATGGTTTTCTATTGCAATCATGGTTCCAAACCATTGATTGGATACTGACTCATACTGACAAAACGTATCATTTTAAATTTGTTAATGTGATCTGTGGTCATTTAAGATAACCCAGAGTTTTAGGGGGGACTGCTGCATTCCTCTCACAGTATCCTTCATATTATCTGAAATGTTTTAAAACATGCTTCGATGTGGGCTTGAAGCTGGCTTAACGAAAACGTTTTATAAATTTGAACAAATAAACCTTTTTTTTCAATTTTTCAAGGATATGTTTATTTAGACCAATGGCCTTTAAACAATACAGTAATAAAAAAGGTAAAATACATATATAACAATAAAACCATGTATAAATTATTCAGATAAAATATATCTTCCAATAAAATCTGCAAGTAATTTTATAAAACACATCCACACTGCTTCTGGTTCTCAATGAACATTTCACTAACTGCCCTCATAAATCTTCCAATAGCACATGTTATGTCTAGAAAACGCATCTCAGCTAAAAATTCTACGGCATGCCCTCGAGTCCTTGTTTCATATTTCAAGAATATTGGGTGTAACCATTGTCTCTGCTGTTGCTTGAGTTTTAAGCAATTCAACAAAATATGCAGTATGTCACATTTGGTGTTCAACCCACAAACACAGTTCCCTCCTATATCAATGATTTTTGCTTTTGCATTAGCACATATCCTACAGGGGTTGAGTCCAATTCTTACTCTCAGTCCTTCATTTCAGGTTTGGTAGAGTATCCACATATGGATAACTCACTTTATTCTGCCATGCATCTAACATAAAATGTACAGATTTTTTATAGTCGTTTTTGTTGGATGATTCTGTGCCTAGCGCATTTAGATCACTCTTGGACATATAAATTTGTAATGTTTTTGCAAGCATTTTTACCTTCATAGCAGTACAAAAAGCAGCCAGGTTTGACCTAACCTTTTTTACTTATTTTAATTCGCTTTCTGTCCATCCTCCCCACTCAGTTTTCCCCTGAATCTTATTTGGGCTTTTGCGGCCAGCATATTCCATGAAATCATGCCCGTTTCTAATCTTATTGCTTGGATCATGGCTGAAATTGGAAGTGACAGTAAATACTTCAATTTACCCTCCTCAGCATCCCACCTGTTTTTACCACTACTATATAGCAATTCAGCTCCATATTGGAGTTGCGGAGTTGCGGGGGGATCATTGCTTCGTAGACTTTTAGCACTGGTCTACATAACATGTCTCCAAGACATTATTACATTTTTTCAGATCTCTCACAGAGGTAATAGCCCTGTTCTTTAAAGCCTCTCAGTGAAAATTCCATTTCAGAGACTGCTCGAACAAGACTCCAAGGTACTTATATTTGTTTACTACTTCAAGTCTTGCCGAGCCTAGGTGCCACTTAAATTTGCTTTTAGTTTTCCCAAAGTAAAGCACTTGGGTCTTATTCATGTTTACCACTATTTTTTTCCATCTACAATAGCCCTAAACGTTCTTTAATTTCCTTTGCAGGCCTATTTTAGTCTGGTCTAAGATCACTAGATCATAAGCATACAGAAGGCATGCCACCTGTTTGCCGTTCATTTTGGGGCTAAATCTACTTGCAGCAGCTAGAGTCACGGGCAGATCTGCAACAAACAAAGAGAAGAGTAGAGGGGCTAATGCACAACCCTGTCTCAATCCATTATTCACTTGTATTTTTTGTGTTAAATTCTCTGTGATATCCAAAATAGCCTGAGCCCGATTCCTCCTATGCAGCTCCTGAATTATCTGTATTAGGTCTTTTGTGATATCTAGGTTTCTCAGTGCCTCCCATAGATGGTTTCTGTCTACAAGATCAAAAGCTGCACGGAAATCAACAAAGCAGCAGAAAAAATCTCCCCCTCAGCTCCACAGACTTACGTGCAATGGACCGGAGCGAGAAACGGTGGTCAATTGTCGAGTGCCGTTCCTTGAAGCCCCCCTGTTCCGGGTATACTATACCATTAAGATCTGTCCAATCCTTTAGCATTCCCAGGATTATTTTTGCTAATACCTTTTCGGCTACATCCAGGAGATTAATCACCCTATAGTTTTTTGGGCTTTTAACATCTCTCTTTTTGTGTATCGGTCTGATAATTGCCCCTCTCCAGTTTTCAGGTATAGTCCAGGTTTCCAAGATTCTATCAAACAACCTGTTCAATAACTCTGCCCACCAATCTGGACAATTTTTTATAATTAGCACAGGCATATTTTCAGGTCTGGCAGCTCGGGTCAGACTTAATTTTACAATTATCTTTCAAATATTTCCTAGTGCAAACATAGCTCTTACATCCTTACCCACTCTTTCCCAAGGGGTTGCTTCTTTCCCCACCATCTCCACTTCTTTACCATATATCTCCTCCAGATGGTCCACCCAAGCTTTCTCTTCCACTGCTCAGACCATCCGTTCCTGAGTTTTTCCTGACCCCTCTTGAACTAATATCCAAAAATCTTTTGTGTTTTTAGTTTCTATAGTCTCTATCATGTGTCTCCAGCACTTCTCCTTGTATTCTCTTTTCTGGTCTCTAATTAAGTTTTTATACCTTCACCTTAATTTCATTAGTACACTAAGGCTTTCTCTATCATACCTAAATTAAAGGTTTCTCTGTCCTTTCCTTATCTGTGCCTTAAGGATCTTACGGGGCATATCATCAAGAGGCAGCGTTAATTATCGCTGGTCGTGCTTAGTGCGAGTTTTCCCATCGCCAGCTATCGCTTGAATTGATCGCCAAGCTAGCGCTGTATTAACAACACTTAGTGCACTGGCGATGAAAATTCCAGTGATATCGAGGAAATGGCCCAACATCGCTGGAAAACCAGCGATGTTCACTTATAAATGGCGATAACCTTGCTGATACGACCCTGTGGTCGTATCACCATAATCCACCCCCAATGTTATGTACACATAAGTCTGGATTTTAGCAGACGTTAAAATCTACCGATAAAGGCCAGTCAGCGCTATTTTGTCCATCTCTACGCCGGCCGGGCCATTGTAGTTAACAACATCACGAAGCTGCCTTTGCGATATTTATATATGGAGTTCTGTCAGACAGGCCTACTTTGCATCTCATTAGCGATGCGAAGTTAGGCGTGCTGGAAACGGGCGCTAAGTCAGCAAAACACGTGCTAGCGTGTCCTTGTTGATAAAGCGATAAAGTAATCACCGTTTTTCACCAAAAACGGATGCTAAAGCGCCGATAAGTTTATCACCAGCCCTTGATAATATGCCCCTTACAATCTTTAGTAAACCAGTTGTTTTTATTACTATAGCTTTTTGGGGAGTTTGCATGTTTTAATCCTTTTAGGACTGCACCTAAGCACTGTACGACCTGCTCAATAATATTCTCATACCCTTCTGGGTGGGGCTCTAGGCTACCCCTCTTTAATTGGTTTTGCTGGAAAATTGAGAACTTTTCCATATATTCCTCTGTTAGTCTGGTGGATAGTCATTTCGAGTATTCCATCTGAACTGGGATCACCTTTTCTCTTTGTACAACTATCCCTCTTCTCTGTTTTAACTTCAGAGTGTGGTGATCACTTCCTTCTTCAGAACCCATTTTAAAATCCCTTATTTTGTCAAGGTTTCAATCATGCATATACATATAATCATTTGGGCATAGTTGTTGGTCCATCTTAAAAGTCTGATGTGCTGGGCAATCCTTGCCTACCCATCCATTTAGGCAAACTAGACCTTGTGAGCCCAGGTAGTGTCCCAGCTCTATCTCACATTTAGAACCTTTAGTTATTGGAAAATTATGCTGCCTTTAAATTAAATGATTTCAGCATTCCTTTGGACCATTTGTCTATTTTACTTGGGTTCAATTTGTGGTTAAGGTCCCCATTGATATAAACATATCTTTCAGGTAACTTTCACACACCCAATCGATGTCCTCTTTCATACTTTTCATTTCTTGCCTGTATTCCTCGGACCGCCCCTCCCCTATATATAGACACTAGAGATTATCAGCTTTTCATTCATAGGGTATGGGTCCCGGGGCTCCACCTTGCATGCTACCTACTATTTACAACTTACTGTTAGGGGTGTAACCTTATTGGCTATTCTAATAGATATTAGGGTAGAAGTTCCTCCTGTAGGTTGCCCTTGTTGCCCTTTTATTGCAGGCTTATCGACCGGCACATATCCTTCTATTATTAGGTTACATCACACAGTCATGTTTCTTGCAGGCACACAACCTCATGAGTTTCTATTATTTTCTTGGAGGTTTCTAATATTGAAATTTTACTGAAGCCATTTATGTTCCAACACAGAACCCCAAATTCTGTGCGAAGACCCAGCTTTCTAATCTGTTTCGCTTAGCCGCCCTTCATCTCTCTGGGTTGGCGTACTACAGTTCAAGGGTACCGTCTTGTTTGATGAACTCTGTTGGTTTCATAAATGATTCTTAGTTTATAAGATTCCATCAGGTGATCAGATAATACAAATCTAAAAACATTGCAATATGCAAGGTTATTCAATTTACAATGCAGTCTCCCCTAATGAAGGATCATGATGACCCAAAATGCATTGAGAATTGAAAAACCTTGAATATTGTAATGTTTTGGAGATACTTATTGCTTGATCACCTGGTGTAATCTTATAAACTAAGAATCATTTATGAATCTAAAACAGCTCCTCAAACAAAACGGATGTTTGCTCGTGAAGCATTGAAGTTTTGCTTACCTGAACTTTGCATACATTTTCAGTTTTATTTGTTCAAATGATTTGAGCCTGAGTGCAATGTTGGCACAGTGCGCCCTGGGACTGGCTCCTGTTGACAGTTTTCTACCATCAGCGACTCTTTAAGGTTCAATAATTGTTCACTGGGCAGAGAACAGACCAGGAGCCCTATTAGACAATATGCCCCGGGGGTGCACAAGCGTTTGCGCCTGCTTTGGCGCACCTGGGGACACAGATGCTTGTGCAGCCCCTTCTTTAATACTGATAGGCCTGGTGCACATAAAGCTCAAGCGCGATTTTCAGGGGGTGTTCTCTCATTTGCTTCAGGGTGTGTCCCATGCAAATGAGGGAATCCCTTTGCCTCTGCACCTGCACCATATTACAGATGCAGGCGCAGAGGCAAAAAAGCTCTTAGGAGGCACTCTGACAGTGCGCCACCTAAAAGGTGGTGCACTGTCATTGCGCCCCCTGAGATCAGCCCTCTGGAAAGGAGAAGGGGGTCCTATGGGCCCCTCAGACATCCCCTTACAGGCGTGCCCAGTCACTGACTTCAATCTCCATTTAAGTGCATGGCTTCAAAGCAGCTGCACCATTCTTTCACATGCATGCGCTGCTGTGGGCAGGTCGAGTTCGGGGCTGCTCTGTGGGCAGCACTTTCATCATAGTATGCTGCATTTTCCTTTTTAAAAGGTGCACCCAGCGCAATGAAGGAAGAGCATGTCTTACATTTGTGAAATTTGGTTGACATTGATTTCTTCATTTGAGTGCATCTATCAGGTTTAGTATTGATTAACAAAAAGCTTGGCATGACAGCAGCCTTAAGCATTTAAATCTTCCTAGGGTTGCTCACATCATGATGGCATTATTTGCTGGTGAAGGCTGCGATTGGGTGCGCTCATGGGTAGGTATTTCCACTATTTGCCATACTGAACACGATGTCCAACATTTGTTAAATACTGGTAAATATTTTCTCCACATTGTGCAAGAGCCCAGATTTACTAACATTTTGGGCCATGAGTGGACCACATTTTTGGTGCAGCCACAAAGGAAAATGTATCTCAGCATTTACAAAGCCATACAAAACTCATTTTGGGTGGTTTCGCATGGCTTTGCATCCACTCATGTTTTTGGATGGAATCCCAAATTTAGTATAAGTCTGTATAGCTTGGAATTGCAACTCAATGAGGTGCCTGTCTGACCTTTTCATAAAGAGGAGAAATATCTATATGTGGGCTGCACCCTATAGCACACATACAAAGAGAAATGCACCACTAAGGATAGTTTTGTGTGCAGGAAGGTATCCGTTCTTACACAAAAGCTATCCTGACCACAGGGAAGGATCCCTTGTGGCATGACTCAAGGGTTCCTCTAGCGCAGTATATATGGCACATTTCTGCTCTCTGCCTTTCATGCAACTCAGCGCACCAAGTTCCCTTGTACTGATTGAAAATGTAGTAAAACTGGGCCAAGATGTTCATTTTTTGTCAAAAATGGCAATCATCTATGATGTGTGAACTTAATACAAAAGGTTTGTTGTGTTGAAGGTAAAGCTGACTCAAGGTACTGTGGTCCAGTTACCTGCTTTTTAACAAGCACTTTTGCCTTCTGTGTTACTTTTTTTTTAAACTGTCCTTTTAATTGTATTGCACCGTACTCACTGTTTTAGTTTAATTTTCCTCTGCCTTCTCAGTCCACCACAACTGATTAGCATTTGCATGTTGCAGAGGGAGAACAGGTCACTTGGGTTGCCTACTTCCTGGTTGTTGCAGCAAGGTTAGTGGGCTAGACATTTCAATTGGAACTCCTATATAGTGCGCATGTGTGCGCAGATGTTCAGTGGGCCCGCCACGATGCACCAAAATCAAGCCCATCTGCACCTGTCCATGCAAAAGTGTGCACCAACACGGTGCTGACTCGAGGTACTGTAGTTTTGGTCTCTCTTTTTAGCAAGCACATCTGCCTTCTGTGTCACTTTTTTCAAAAACTGTCCTTTTAATTGTATTTCGCCATACTCACTGTTTTAGTTTAATTTTCCTCTGCCTCCTCGGTCCGCCATGACTCATTAGCAGTCACTTGTTGCAGAGGGACGGCAGGTCACATGGGCACCCCACTTCCTGGTTGTTGCAGCGAGGTTAGCGGACTAGTCACTTTAATTGGAACTCCTATATAGTGCGCATGTGTGCGCAGATGCGCAGTGGGCCCGCCACAGCGCACCAAAAGCAATCCCACCTGCACCTGTCCATGCTCTGACAGTGCTCAGCTACAGCCCCCCTGCCGGATCAGCTATCCATTCAGGGACCACCATCAGATACTCACAGGAAGAGCTGTATGACCTAAATATCCCAGGTAATAAGTGCTCTGGACTGTTGCTGGATCCGTTAGATGACATTAATAGATACTTATGCCCGATTTGTAATCTTTACATGAGCCATGCTGAAATCAAGTCCCTTAGCCGTCATAGATCCCTGATCATGGAGCAAGCTAAAAGCTTGCACAGTTACCGCTGTACTCTAATTAATGCTAGATCTTTGATAACAAATACATTTGAATTTGCTAATCTTAAATGGGCTAATATTTTGGGAGAACATGAACTCTCCTTAGAGAAAGCTATTGCTATGTCGTGGGAAAAACTTCTATCTGCAAATCTTAAAGCCCAATTTTTTAAAACTGATTTCAATTTATATTATACGCCTGCAAAACTGTTGAAATTTGGGGGAGGTAAGATGGTAAATGTTTTTGATGTGGGAGTGATAATGCAGATAGCTTGCATATTTTTTACCCTTGTAGTAAATTGGATTTTTATATCAGTCATATTGAAAACATTTTAGCCAGTCTTACTAATGTGTCCATTAAAATTACTCCAGCGATGATGCTATTAGGAATTGGGCAGAATTTGGAGGATGGGAAACCTATGTTTAAATATCGTTATTTATTGTTTATGGCTATGGCTGTTGCTCGTCTATCTATTGCTGCTTCCTGCTGCACCCTGAACCCCCTGCTTTTGAAATGTGGCGAGCTAAAATGTATAATATATTTAATTTAGAATTCAGATTATATTCAGCAAAAGGTTTAAGGAAACAAAAGACTGGTATTTATATTTGGGGGTGTTTTATGAACATATGAATGCTTGAAGCGTGATGTAATTTGGTGATACTGTGGATCAATAAATTAAAAATTATAAAAATGAATTTGCTGATTTCCTAGGTGCCCAAAGTTTGGACATAGCATCAATTCATTACGCAAACTTGGCCGAAGCATCCTCAGGTCCTGACCTGGTTTTGGCGATTCCTGACTGGTATTCCCTCTTCAGGCATGACCGTAATGCAAACAAAGGTGGAGGCCTAGCAGTTATTTACTCCAACCATCTTAAAGACACCTTCTCTGCACTTCCTCCCTCCTTTGAATGTGAAGCACTATTGTTCAAAATTGAACTAAATAAAAATTACTCCTTTAATGGCCTACGTATTTATCATTCTCCAGGGCCTAGCGCGGTTTTAACTCAGGACTTTAGTCAACTAATGGAAACTGTGGTAAATTATACAGATTTCATAGTTCTTGGAGACTTTAATCTCCATTTAGAGAATAGTCAGGACAAAGACTCTGTACACATCAGGTGAGTCATTTACTTGATTGCATTTTTTCAGATAACCCCTTTCTTCATCCTACTACTTCTCCCACCCTATTTGGTCTGATCTCTTATCAGTCAAGTTTGAACTGGCGACAGTGACTAAAGTCACTAACACTAATCCACTCCAATCAAATAGAGCAATTCATCTTTGGCATAAGTTAGATGCTAATGTTCTTAGATTAGCACTACAGAGCACTCTGCCCTCTTCTTGAGGTGATTTAAACATGGTCCTCACCAATTACCGTCAGGGGCTAGAAGGTAGTTTAAATCAATCAGTGCCAGTAACAGTAGCGGCCGGTGGTGGGAGTGCTCTGAAGCGGTGGGCGGGGCAGGGGTGGAGCAGGGTGGGGGGGTAGTAAACTATGGAATACGGCCCAACAGAGGTAAGTAAACAAATAAATAAATAAAACAAATTTCATTGCTCGCGTTGCATTGCTGCCTCGCAGCACTCCCACCACTGGCCGCTACTGGACAGGAAAAGTGTGTAAAAGCCAAGTGTGAGGAGGGAACCCATATGGTGAAGCATGTCACCTAACGGTGAGTGAAAGTTCTACTTCTTCTTTCCCTTCTCCTTTCTCTGACACGCTACCTCGCTCTCCTATTCCCCTGACAATTAGCCAGACATACCTTGTGTGATATACAGTTTTTCCTAGGGATTAGTACTCCCTGGCTTTCTTGATCCCTGTAATCCCCAGAAACCGGTCCTAGGAAGCTTGTTTCCGGTCCAGGGAAGACATGGCTTGGCAGTTCGGGCTGGACTGTTCCCATGAGGCACAGGGTCAGACTGATTTGCATATGGCCATGTCTGAACTGCGGTGACAGAGTGGGCTAAAGAACGGTGATGGATTAAACCCAGATCAGTTGACTGGGGGTGAGTGCTTGCAATGTTTAACACTCCGTCCATCATTTCCTTTGGTTTTTGCTTTGTTCGCCATAAGTTGGCAGGGTATGCTCAGACGTGAGTCCCTTGCTCACATTGCCACTGGATTCGAGCAAGCCTGGCTGAAGACGGCTGAAATGCCAGAAACCGGTCCTAGGAAGCTTGTTTCCGGTCCAGGGAAGACATGGCTTGGCAGTTCGGGCTGGTCTGTTCCCATGAGGCACAGGGTCAGACTGATTTGCATATGGCCATGTCTGAACTGGGGTGGCAGAGTGGGCTAAAGAACGGTGATGGATTAAACCCAGATCAGCTGACTGGGGGTGAGTGCTTGCAATGTTTAACACTCCGTCCATCATTTCCTTTGGTTTTTGCTATTAGGAATTGGGCAGAATTTGGAGGATGGGAAACCTATGTTTAAATATCGTTATTTATTGTTTATGGCTATGGCTGTTGCTCGTCTATGTATTGCTGCTTCCTGCTGTACCCTGAACCCCCTGCTTTTGAAATGTGGCGAGCTAAAATGTATAATATATTTAATTTAGAATTCAGATTATATTCAGCAAAAGGTTTAAGGAAACAAAAGACTGGTATTTATATTTGGGGGGTGTTTTATGAACATATGAATGCTTGAAGCGTGATGTAATTTGGTGATACTGTGGATCAATAAATAAAAAATTATAAAAATGAATTTGCTGATTTCCTAGGTGCCCAAAGTTTGGACATAGCATTAATTCATTACGCAAACTTGGCCGAAGCATCCTCAGGTCCTGACCTGGTTTTGGCGATTCCTGACTGGTATTCCCTCTTCAGGCATGGCCGTAATGCAAACAAAGGTGGAGGCCTAGCAGTTATTTACTCCAACCATCTTAACCTCTTCTGTGCCCATGACGTGTCATGGAGCACGGTCGCGCTGTGCCCATGTTATGTTATGTTATGTTAATTTATTTCTTCTATAGCGCTCGGCTACTCCGAGGAGCATCCCGGCGCTTTGATGAAGAATATCGGCAGGCAAAACAAGACATAACAACTAAAAAAGCAGACAGAAGAGAAGGATCAAGTTTATTTAGTAAAAATTTTATTTAGTAAAAAGCCACGTTTTAAGCTCTTTTCTAAAAGCAAGGAGACTGGGAGCCTGTCTGAGAGAAAGTGGTAGTTCATTCCACTCCTTCGGGGCTAGGTAGCGGAACGATCGACCTCCCATCCTTGCACGCCTGATAACCGGGACTGTCATTTTGGATAGACAAGATGATCTCAAAGACCTGCTGGGTACATATCGGGAGAGACGTTTCCTTATGTACTTAGGGCCAGATCCTTGTAAAGCTTTGAAGGCAAAAGTCAGGCACTTAAAAAGAATTCTTTTAGCGATCGGTAGCCAGTGTAAAGAATTCAGTAAAGCCGTGGCACCTGCTCTTCTCGGGAGCCCGTAAATAGCACGGGCTGCCGAGTTCTGGACCACTTGCAAACGGGTCAAAAGATATTTTGGTAGACCCAAGAAAAGGGCGTTTGCGTAGTCCAGTCGAGATCCGATCAAGGCCTGAACAATAATCTTCCTATGCTGGAAAGACACTAGAGGAAGAAACTTCCTCAGCATCCGTAAAATGCCAAAGCATTTACCTGAGAGGCACGAAACATGTGGCCCAAAGGACAATTCACTGTCCACAATCACTCCCAAATTTTTAGCCTTGAGAGACACGTTGTCAGGTGGAAACAGATCTTGTGGCCACGAAGCTTTCCAGTCTGGTTCACAGGTGCAACCAAAAAAGAGCAGCTCCGACTTATCGGAATTGCACTTTAATCCATTACACCTGAACCACTCAAAAACCGCACCAAGGCAATCCCTGATCTGTACGCCGTCGAATGACCCGCCCCTATCAAAAGTGAACAGGAGCTGGGTGTCATCGGCGTAAGATACGATCTGGGCGCCAAAAGACTCCGTGACTACCGCCAGAGGGGCCATAAAGATGTTAAATAGCATGGGGCTAAGAATGGAACCCTGCGGTAACCTACCTCTAGTGGAGCCATATCAGCGGAGAAAGGGGGCGCCCAGATCGTTTGCCGGCGGCCGGCCAGAAAAGATTTAAGCCAATTCCACGCCGTTCCCCGAATGCCGCTCTCCCAGAGTCTTACAAGGAGGCGATCATGAGGGACGGTGTCGAAGGCCGCCGACAGATCTAACATTACCAACATGGCCCTTCCTCCAGAGTCGAGTACTTCCCTGATGGCCTCCGTGACCTCGAGAAGAGCCGACTCCGTGCTGAAATTTGCACGGAACCCAGATTGCGTGTCATGCAACAGGTAGTTTCCTTCGATGAAATTGGAAATCGTCCGATGTGCAAATTTCTCGGCCACTTTCGCCAGGGCAGGGAGAAGGGAAATAGGCCTATAGTTGGCATGGATGAGGGGGTCCAAGGTAGGCTTCTTGATCAATGGCAGGATCAGAGCATGTTTCCATGCCTGCGGGACCACTCCCGTTGACAGCGAAGAATTCAGAAGGGGGTTCAGCAAGGCATTTAAAGCGGGTGCCACCTTCCCCAGATGTTTAGCCAGGCACGGATCAAGTGGAGAACCTGATTTCAAGCTTGACAAAAGCTCGAGAGAAGTGTCAAGGCATATATGTGGAAATTGTAAAAGAGAAGGGCCTAGACCCTCCCTACATGAAGGGGGGGGATGAGGGACCCACGACCGACTGAGAGCTAGGGTGGAAAAGAGAGGCTTGAAGGGTTGTGATTTTACTGGTGAAGAAAGTTGCAAGCTGTTTTATCCATACTTCTGAATGAGTATGAGATGGTGTACAGATAGCTGGAGAGGTGAAATCCAGAACAACTTTAAACATTTCTTTACAGCCATTTTCAGCCTCATCAATTCGACGCTCAAAATAGGCCTTTTTTTCATTCCAGATTGACTGGTGGGAGGCTTTAGTTATTGCTCGAAATTTCAATTTCTCAGTCATATCATAGGTCCGTCTCCAAACTCTCTCAGCCCTTTTACAACCCTGCCACTGCTCCCTTAGCTGGGGAGTGAACCATGGGGCCGACGCTCTACGTTCGCCTGATTTAAGCTTTTTTTCGGGGATTAAGGTCTGAAATCTGGCTGTCAGCCAATTCTGAAAGAGACTAAGATTCTCTTCCAAATTGCCCAAAAGAGGACACGGAACGGTGGTAAGGGCCTCAGATAACATATCCACCGAAAGCAGATGGAAAGGGCGCGAAGTTCGCGTGGTCTCTATTGATTCTCTCACCCGAGTAAGAACAGTGGCAGGCACAAAAAAGGAGATCAAAAAATGATCAGACCATAATACTGGTTGTATAGACGTTATCGTAATAGATTTTGTTGAAAAAATCTGGTCAAGAGTATGGCCTTTGTTGTGCGTCGGTTTCTGCAGAAACGGAGACAATCCTAATGGAACTGTGATGTCACTGAGTTTCATTGCATCGAGGTCCGCTGTATCTCGTCATGAAACCCGCCCACTAATGAAACGCCCGGCACAGGAGGGGGAAAGGGCGTGGCACAGAAGGGGTTAAAGACACCTTCTCTGCACTTCCTCCCTCCTTTGAATGTGAAGCACTATCATTCAAAATTGAACTAAATAAAAATTACTCCTTTAATGGCCTACTTATTTATCATTCTCCAGGGCCTAGCGCAGTTTTATCTCAGGCCTTTAGTCAGCTAATGGAAACTGTGGTAAATTATACAGATTTCATAGTTCTTGGAGACTTTAATCTCCATTTAGAGAATAGTCAGGACAAAGACTCTTTACACATCAGGTGGGTCATTTACTTGATTGCATTTTTTCAGATAACCCCTTTCTTCATCCTACTACTTCTCCCACCCTATTTGGTCTGATCTCTTATCAGTCAAGTTTGAACTGGCGACAGTGACTAAAGTCACTAACACTAATCCACTCCAATCAAATAGAGCAATTCATCTTTGGCATAAGTTAGATGCTAATGTTCTTAGATTAGCACTACCGAGCACTCTACCCTCTTCTTGAGGTGATTTAAACATGGTCCTCACCAATTACCGTCAGTGGCTGGAAGGTAGTTTAAATCAATCAGTGCCAGTAACAGTAGCGGCCGGTGGTGGGAGTGATCTGGGGCGTTGGGAGTGATCTGGGGCGGTGGGCGGGGCAGGGGTGGAGCAGGGTGGGGGGTAGTAAACTATGGAATACGGCCCAACAGAGGTAAGTAAACAAATAAATAAATAAAACAAATTTCATTGCTCGCGTTGCATTGCCGCCACGCAGCACTCCCACCACTGGCCGCTACTGGACAGGAAAAGTGTGTAAAAGACAAGTGTGAGGAGGGAACCCATATGGTGAAGCATGTCACCTAACGGTGAGTGAAAGTTCTACTTCTTCTTTCCCCTCTCCTTTCTCTGACACGCTACCTCCCTCTCCTATTCCCCTGACAATTAGCCAGACATACCTTGTGTGATATACAGTTTTTCCTAGGGATTAGTACCCCCTGGCTTTCTTGATCCCTGTAATCCCCTGTGTGTTGAAATGTAAAAGCCACAAGGCACCCCTTCCAAACCCTGGTTCTCAGAGAAACTCAGAATAAAAAAACAATTTTGCCGCAGGTAAGATAGAAGGTAGAGAATTAACTATGATAGCACAGAAAAGGAAATCTTCAAATCACCATCCGAGCTTATAAAGAATAGATCTTTCTGGAAAAAGCCTGTCATTTTGTACACAAAATTGATTCATCAAAAAACTGTTGAAAAGAATCTTTCACTAGTATAAATAACCAAGCTCTAAGATATTAAAAACAACATGGTCAGCCAAGCCTTCTGCAATTTGCTAGCTTCTTCCTGTCACACTATGGCTAAAGATGGATTTAACATATTTTCTGCCAATAACAAGCAACCATATTTAACAAAATAGGGAGTGACGAGGTAGTGTCCAAAAATGGACACTGGAGGTGGATACGTGCTCCTCTTGCAAAGTATCATAAACAAAAGGATCCACCCGCAGGAGGTAAAAAAAAAAAAAAGGGAGAATTACAAATCATAGGTCATGTGCATTACCTACAATGGTGGGAAGCACATAGTGTTTCTTAAATACCCCTCACATACCAAAAGGGCCCTTGGTGTCATGCTTCATCATGGGGGTCTTCCCGCCCCGCTGTGGGGCGGGGCGTGCTACGACCTAAGAATACGTGGGAGCACTGATGTCACAACTATGTGTGGTGTAGAAATGAGTGAGGGAAAAAGGGTCAGGAGTGAATAGAAAGGTGAGTTAAAAAATACCTAGCTCTTGTGGATTAGAACATTTTAATATTCGGCTGAGCCGGTATTATTAAAAAGGTGGGTCGGAGGTATGTTGCTTCAATGTGCACTGTCTCCTGTGTGTGTCAACATGTTTCGAAGCGTGCTGCTTCTTCTTCAGGACAAATATCTGATCCCTTCTGCTCTCGCAAAACTATATTGAAACTGTTGAAATGTTCTAGAGAGATACATGTATGGGTAATTAGTACTACGTGAATAAAAGACCGTTTCGTCTAAATCAAATATACAATACCCCAGGTAATTCCTAACTGGCAATCTGTAAGAGAAACACAGCAGTTCAAAACATAGGTATGCAATGCATGCCAAGTGCAGTTGTGATGACCTGTGAAAAAGTGGTGCGTATTACTCCGCTATGTGCTAAGCGTGAGGATTACTACTAGTGTAATGCCCTGTAAATAAAAGGACAACACAAGACATACAAACACACAACATAAATCACACACTCTATAGAAGGAGTTCCAGGAGTCTTTGAGAGTATTGAAGACACTACATATATAATGGCACAAACTGTAGTGATCTAGAAAACGGAGGAAAAAGGTTTGTAAAATGAAATATACAACCACATGCTTGTTTTTGGGTAAAACAATGCCCCATGAACATTACAACTGGGGGGAACACGTGCCAGTAATCTCACTCTGTAAATGAAAGTGATGCGGTCAGATCCTGGTAGGCAAAAGGAGTCCAAAGCCACTCACATCTTTGTATCGGCTATGCCGTACTTACACGATCCAGGATGCTGCCTCACTCAAGAGTTCCCTCCTCGCGGCTCCGTCGATAGACTGAGACCGCAAGGGGACTTCTATAAGGGGTGCATCTAATTGGTCCTATTACCTTCACGTGTGGGAGGAAGTAGGTCGTCGTGTTGGCATTGCTGATGTTGAACCAGAAGTAGATGGATGATTGCTACCGGTCGTGATGAAATTCGACTAGACCGCTCAACTACTCGCGGCCAGAGTGTACACCTTGTTGTTTTCAGGACTGCAGAGAAAAGCAAGACAAACGGGCAGAGAAATTCTAAAAATATAAAAATTATAACTTTGAACAAGCTTGTGGTTCACCGGCAGGTCGCTGTATTGGCACTTCTTGCGTTGGACGGATGTGGATGGAGGATTGCTACCGGTCGTGATGAATTACGATTAGATCGCTCATTTACTCGCGGTCTGTGTGTGCAATCCTTTTGTATTCTGGACTGCTGAAAGAAATGCAGGAAAATGAAACGGGCAAGGAAATAAAAAGACTTTTACAAAAACATTTGACCAGGCCCGTGACGTGGTGTTAAAAATGAAAATTAAAGAGACAGGAAAAACCTCGATGTGCCCTGTTCAGGGAGATCTGATCTCTCGTTATAGGTGGTTACTAGGGTGGTTTTCAAGTAAGGGAAGAGGATTACTAGAAAAGCTCAATGGCCATCATTATAGGCTTAGGTATGGGTCAATATAGTGCCGAAAAAAGGGGTTTTATTTGGCACAGAGTTCAACCTTATATGGGGAACTGTCATCGTTGATACTGTCCTACTGGTCTTTATGCAAGATGTTCTCAAATAGTGTGGACCGTGTTGCAAGATTCCCTTGCAGTTACCATGTAAATGTATGTAAATGTATGTGTCTTGTAAAGCGCACTGCTACCCTGAGGCCTCGTGGCGCTGTAGACCGCTGGGGAACCCGTCCTGGCTATCCCTGTGAGATGGTCCCTCCTGGGTATCTCCAAGGTGAAACCAGGCATCCCCGGCGAATGTGGGGGGCCGTTGTGGAGATGAGGCAAGCTAATGCCCAGAGTTGCCGAGTGTGTTCCTGGTTAGAGTAGGTACCGAGGCGAGAATTATCGAGTCAGTTTTGACCCTGGTCCACGACCCTGCCGCGTCGGGAATTGAACCCTGGTCCCTGGCCGATTCTCTGCTTGCGGATCTGCCGCCTCTAACCAGTGAGCCACACCTCTCCACACCAGTGAGCCACACCTCTCCACCATCACCATCAGGTTTGATTATGTGGGGAGTCTAGATAGTAAGGGTCAGGCTGTTTTTTTTTTACTAGTGGTTATTTATCAGAAAAAGCCCCCTTCAGTATAAAAAGTGTGGTTATCACACCCTTGTTGGTATCACCAGGTTAGCGGGATCACTCCTATGTTGATGATTCCAGGTTGGCCAGATCTTTGGAATTAGAAAGTAGGGGTTTTGACGCTTCCCTTGGTGTGGGTATTTAAGAGAGAAAGTGAAATCCGATTGAGAGTATCAAGTAAACTGACTCCAGGGTATTTCCTCGTTCAGGCCCTCTATGTGGGTGCCCAGACGGAACACCCATCACTGTTCCTTCTCGACAACAGCTGGCCGCCAACAGCATTGGCCTATGACGTTGAATGTAGGAAACTTCTAGGAGACTGGAGAAACTATGAGATCCTGCACAGTGAAACAACTGAATCCCTACAAATCCGGATAATGGAAGAAGCAATGGCACACAACTGGCTGTCCAAAAAAGAGGGAGAATTCCTGAGCCAAAAATCACCTAGTACACCATACTTTTACACAATCCCCAAAATTCATAAGAACCTGCAACAACCACCAGGCCGCCCGATAGTGTCGGGCATAGGCTCCATCCTAGAACCCCTGTCCAAATTTGCCGATGCCTTTCTCCGTCCCCTTATACAACATACTGGCACCTACCTAAAGGACACAAAAGCTGTCCTCCAACTACTCCAAGACACCTCTTTTGATCCGGATAAACAACTCCTAATGGGGCTCGATGTATAGAGCTTGTATTCGAGTTTGCCACATGACGAGACACTAACTATAATCGAGGAGATCATTTTTTCCACCACGCGGGGTTACCAGACACCCTGCAGTTTAGTAATGGAGTGTGTCTAATTGGCCCTCACCAAGATTTGTTTCCAGTATGAGGACACCTTATACCTACAGAAGCACGGGACCAGCATGGGGAGCACGTTTGCTCCCAGTCTAGCTGGTCTCTATGTACATCATCTTGAGACCAACAAAATCCTACATCCAGACAACCCTTTCTGGCACAACATAAAAAGCTGGAAGAGGTATATCGACGACGTGTTGATAATTTGGGAAGGAGACATCTCTTCTACTGAAGCCATTATGATTTGGCTAAATCAGCAAAACGCCTTCCTCAGATTCACCAACACCACGTCACGTCAAAACCTAGTATTCCTATTTGAACTTATACCCAGACAGTGGTACTCTTAAGACCACCACACATTTCAAACCAACCGCCAAAAAATGTCTGTTATACAATAGTTTCCATCCTCGCCACCTACATGACAACCTCCCTTACATATAGCAGAGAAACTGCACTGAGTTGAGGGACTACAAGAGACAGGCCTCGGATTTAAAAACTCAACTCACAAATCGGAATCATCCCACGAGAATCATCAATAAGGCAATGAAAAAGGCCCGCAATAACAACAGAGAGGCCCTTTTGGAGGAAAAGGTACAGAAAGAGCAAGAGGAGACACCTATTTGTGTCACCACATTTAACATCCACCCTAACCAGATATCAAAGATTGTGTACAAACACTGGAGGATCCTGAACTGTGGGGGTTTGAACTTACAGAAACATATGTTCGCACACAAGAGGGGGAGAAACCTGAATGACATGCTAACCCATACAAGACCACACACTGGACTATCTACAACAAATAGGAACCCGCTCCTCCATCCAGTTCAGGGGCACCACCCATTTGGAAATTGCAGCAATTGCCCTCTCACCAAGAAAAGCAGACAAATCAGATTCAGGAATGGCAGTGAATGGGAAGAGAGAAGGTTCACAAATTGCAACAGCAGGAACATAATACACATGATCACATGCCCATGTGGATTGGAGTACATTGGAATGACATCACGACCAATCAAAATCCGGATTGGTGAACATAAAAGCAATGTCAGGTGTGAGAGAAGTACCACCAAAATGGCCATGCACTAGCTAACGACCCAACACACAGTAGATGACTTACAGTGGACGGTCATTGAACAAGTACAAACTGACAGTGCCCTACTCGAGAAGGAACAACGATGGGTGTTCAGTCTGGGAACCCACATAGGGGGCCTGAATGATAAAATACCCTGGAGTCAGTTTACTTTATACTCTCAATCGGATTTCACTTCCTTTCTTAAATACCTACACCAAGGGAAGCGTCAGAACCCCTACTTTCTAGTTCCAAAGATCTGGCCAACCTTAAATCACCAACATAGGAGTGATCCCGCTAACCTAGTGATAACAACAAGGGTGTGATAACTGCACTTTTTTTGCAGAAGGGGACATTTTCTGATAAATACCACGAGTAAAAAAAAAACCCAGCCTGAACCTTAGTATCTAGACTCCCCCAATAATCTAACCTGATGGTAACCGCAAGGGAAGCTCACACCATGGTCCACACTATTTGTGAACATCTTGCATAAATGGGCAAACTTGAGTAGGACCAGTAGGACAGTATCAACTATGACGGTTCCCTATATAAGGTTGAACTCTGTGCCAAATAAAACCCCTTTTTTCGGCACAATATTGACCCATACCTACGCCTAAAATGATAGCCATTTAGCTTTTCTAATAATCATCTTCCCTCACTTGAAAACCACCCTAGTAACCACCTATAACGAGAGTTCAGATCTCCACGACCAGGGCACATCGAGGTTTTTCCTGTCTCATTAATTTTCATTTTTAACACCACGTCACGGGCCTGGTCAAAAGTTTTTGTAAAAATCTTTTTGTTTCCTTGCCCGTTTCATTTTCCTGCATTTCTTTCAGCAGTCCAGAATACAAAAAGATTGCACACACAGACCGCGAGTAAATGAGCGGTCTAGTCGAATTTCATCACGACCGGTAGCAATCCTCCATCCACTTCCGGTTCAACGTAAGCAATGCCGACACGATGACCTACTTCCTCCCACACGTGAAGGCAATGGGACCAATTAGATTCACTACTTATAGAAGCCCCCTCGCGGTCTCAGTCTATCGACAGAGCCGCGAGGAGGGTAATCTCGAGTGAGGCAGCGTCCTGGATCGTGTAAGTACGGCTTAGCCGATACAAAGATGTGAGTGGCTTTGGACTCCTTTTGCCAACCAGGATTTGACCTCATCGCTTTCATTTACAGAGTGCGATTACTGGCACGTGTCCCCCCCCCATTCTAAGGTTCATGGGGCATTGTTTTACCCAAAACAAGTATGTGGTTGTATATTTCATTTTACAAACCTTTTTCCTCCATTTTCTAGATCACTACAGTTTGTGCCATTATATATGTAGTGACTTCAATACCCTCAAAGTCTCCTGGAACTCCTTCTATAGAGTGTGTGATTTATGTTGTGTGTTTGTATGTCTTGTATTGTCCTTTTATTTACAGGGCACTACACTAGTGGTAATCCTCACGATTAGAACGTAGCGGAGTAATACGCACTACTATTTCACAGGTCATCACAACTGCACTTGGCATGCATTGCATACCTACGTTTTTAACTACTGTGTTTCTCTTACAGATTGCCAGTTAGGAAATACCTGGGGTATTGTATATTTGATTTAAACGAAACTGTCTTTTATTCACGTAGTATTAACTACCCATAAATGTACCTCTCTAGAACATTTTGACAGTTTCAACATAGTTTTGTGAGAGCAGAAGGGAACAGAAATTTGTCCTGAAGAGGAAGCAGCACGCTTCAAAACATGTTGACACACACAGGATGCATTGCACATTGAAGCAACATACCTCCAACCCACCTTTTAATAATACCGGCTCAACAGAATATTAAAATGTTCTAATCCACGAGAGCTAGGTATTTTTTAACTCACTTTTCTATTCACTCCTGACCCTTTTTCCCTCACTCATTCCTACACCACACATAGTTGTGACATCAGTGCTCCCACGTATTCGTAGGTCATAGCACGCCCCATCCCGCAGCGGGGCAGGAAGACCCCCATGATGAAGCATGAGAGCAAGGGCCCTTTTGGGGTGCGAGGGGTATTTAAGAAACACTATGTGCTTCCCACCATTGTAGGTAATGCACATGACCTGTGATGTGCAATAACAAGCAACCTCCTTTCCTGTTAGCTGAAAATACCTTAGCCAGAGGCTTAGACTTTATCGATCCATCCTAAGGGTCTTCTATTGCCCCCAGTTCGGACCTTGACCCCACCACTTTGTCCTCCTTCTCTCCACTGACTGTGAATCAGGTCCAGGACATACTCAGTAATATCCATTCAGGTTCACCCCTGGACCCTTGTCCTCCAAAAATTATGCATAAGATTCCACAAACTTATTGACTCATCTAAGTGACATTTTTATCTCGATGTGCAACACTGGTTACTTTCCTAAACCCTGGAAAAAAGCTTACATCCTGCTCCTTCTCAAGAAGCCAAACCTTGATGCTTTAGATCCTAAGAAGTATAGGCCAATCTCACGCCTACCTCTCCCAGCAAAGGTGGAAGAGAAGGCTATTGCTCAGGAACGTATGACCTTTATAAACACCAATCACTGTCTGGACCCGACTCAGTTTGGCTTCAGAGGGGACCATAGTATTTAACTGGCCTTAATTGCTGCCTCAGAAGATATCAGACAGATACTTGACAATGGAGATAATGCTACCTTGATCCCATTAAATCTCTTGGCGGCATATGACACTTCATTGGCTCCCCACGAAGAAACGCATTAGTTTTAAAAGCACTCTGTATTGCTTTTAAAGCCCTGACTGCATGAAACAAAGCATCCAATGGTGCTCTCCCTCCCGGTACTTATGCTCATCTTCAGCATCTAATGTAATTATTCCCAAAGTCAGAAGATCTAACTGGGGAGCCATAAGCTTCATTTTCTGTACTTCTGAGCTTTAGAGTACACTTCCCACTGATCTCAAGAAAATGACAGGACTGATGCGCTCCAAGAAAGGTCTGAAAACATGGCTTTTGAATCAAGAGATTTCAGGAAAGGTCTGAAAACATGGCTTGTCAATGAACAGTTAGCTTTTATTCATATTTTTAGAACAGCTTTTTAGGTTACCTATTTGTTGGCTAGGGAATAGAGGCCTCCAGGCAGCAGTGTCCATTATACATATTTTTTCATTTCATGCATTCATTCAGCCTTCTCTGGTTTCTGGTTTGATATAATAAAATAAACTGCTTCTGCTTTATAGCCGAATACTGGGCTTGACTTAATCTTTGTATGATTAGTACTCATTTGGCAGACTATATGTCGAGGTAGAGAAAAACATGTTTCAAAATTAAAATCTTCAGCATTCATTTCGACAAACATCAACCTGCGCATCTCCATCTCTATGGGCAATCGCTCGGGTCAAGTTGGTGGAGAAAGAATACATGAAAAACGTAAGGCTTGTGCAGACTTTCACAAGTAGACCTGGAAATATTTGTGAATCATCCAAAACGTAAGAGCAAACACTCAGTATGTAGATTGATACAAATATTTTATTAATTGTTATGTAATATGTCTGACAGAAAATATTCAACAATAAATAAAGGACTCTCTCTATTCAGATAATTACTCTAAGACTGGGTGTCTTCGCTTTGAAGATAGTAGAGAGGTCTATGTAATGTGTGCACCACTCCAGTTGTCACGCGCACAAGTAGTCATTTAATGGTGGAATCAATGCAACAGCACATGAAGTAAACAAGATAGCTGCACTGTGCTACTTAGAGTTTTTTTTGTGTTCCCCTTCAAACCCCAGTACTCTTAAGAGCTAAATAATTGATTCCCTCTTGCTCTTGACTGACATTTATATTACAGTAAAAAAACTACAATTTTTTCATGCCATGTCAGACTTTTCTGTATCCGTGAAGAAAAGCTTAAAAACAATAAAACAGTGTGAACTTTAATAATCAAAGGCTTGAATTACGCTTTCTAGAACAAGCTGCTTGTTAGCGCCAGTTTGGAAATAATGAAATGCTGTTAACATGTCCACCACACTATTCAAAAGAGTGAAATTGTGCTTAAAATTTAAAGTAGATGTTGATAGCCTTCATTTATGCTATTTTACTTGAACTATAGATTAAATAGAAAATATATTAAGGCTGCATCTAAGGGGCAGCAAATGACGTTTGACTGCATTAAATTGAGATCAGCGAGATGTTCTAATGCTGTTGCAATAAACAAGGATCAGTACACAAAGGATTTGACTTTAGTTACATCGGGCCTCATTTATGGAGTTTTGGACTAGAGCAGTGAAACAAATCACCTTGCTGCGCTACCCTACGTCAAAGCGAAAGGGCAGGAATGCACCGTATTTATCCAATATGGTGCACTCCTGTCCTTTCCCCCTGTGCTGATGCCGTTTCGGCAAACAAGTGCTAACGCATACACACTTGCACCACCATGCAAGAGTGCCTGTGTTGCTGGCAGGATTGTTTTTGTGCAGGAAGGGGCACCTTCCTGCACGAAAACAATCCTGGGAGGCTTTTCCACTTTTCATGTGTGCTGCAGAATGCAGCACACATGCAAAGGGGAAAAGAATGAGGAGAAATTAACAGATTTTTCTTCTTTGCACCTCCCCTGGGAGATGTAAGTTCCTGGCGCATCCCTCGGTTTAGATGGTTTCCTAATTCTGGGGAAGCATCAAAATCCATGGGAGTTGCGTGGAAACACCCACCGCAACGCCCCTGGAATGTCTGCCTTGTGCAGAGTAAGGCAGTGTGGCAATTTGCGCTGCCCTACCTTATGCCAAATCTATGAGGCCATTCAAAGCCATGTAAAGTGGCTTTGCATAACCTGATAAATTGTGAGCTGTAGTGCCACAGAAAGCGACGCTTCAATGGCGCAAGGTGCTCAGAAATATGCCCATAGAATACACACTTTCAGAATGTAGCATCTGAAACCAGAACGGTGAAACTATCTCATTCATAAGTTTAGGTAAGGGAAGGGACTGTGGGCAATTCTGGGTGTCCATGTTGCAAACGTAGGCGAACAGCCACCAACTCGTAGATTTCTGGATCTTTCTAGATATTCCTATAAACCTGGTAGAATCCCAACGTGGAAAAGCAGGAGTATGTGCAATTTAAGGCTAGATGAGAGGAGAGCTCTCTTTATGTTTTGGGATGTAGGATAAGGGAACTCCATAGGGAAAAGATGAACCTAATGAGCAAAAATCGTTATACCTGCATAAGCACAAATGTTTACATATGCCAAATGTTGGACCTGTCAGCCTTATGTGGTCTTCCCCCTGACTTTTTGCTTTCCTCCTCCACTTTTTCTGACCTACTTTTTGCTGGAATTAGGACTATGTGCACTTTACTACTGCTAACCAGTGCTAAAGTGCTTGTGCTCTCTCATCTAAACATGGTAATATTAGCTTATCCCCGATTGGCACATTTGATTTACTATTGCGTCCCTAGTAAAGTGGCACTACATGTGACCAGGGCCTATAAATTAAATGCTTCTAGTTTACCTGCTGCAATGGTTGTGTCACCCATTTAAGTAGCCCTTTAGACATGTCTCAAGCCTGCTATAGCAGAGCCTGCACATGCAGTTTAAACTGCCATGTCGACCTGGCCAAATAAACCTTTTCAATGCATATAAGGCACCCCAATGCTAGGCCCTGGACAGCCCAGAGGGCAGGATTCAAAGTATTTTTGAACTCTCCTCCACTTCAAAGGCACCACTGGCTAAACATATTGGACCCCAGACACTGCCACTTCAGTACACTTCTGGACATGTAGATACTCTGCCGGGACTCAGGACTGCTGTGCTGCTGAAGGACTGACACTCTGCTGTACCTCACTCTGATGGACTCCTGCTTTGTTGTGCTAATCTGCTGCCTGCTACTCTTTTGCCTGGGTGAGAAGAACTGGTCCTGCATCTCTTGAGCCCAGAACGCAGAGTGACTCCAAAAGCTATTTGCCTGACCTCCTGATATTAGGCCTCAGGGACATACCAGGGCTCCAACCCCAGAACTGGACTCTGCTAGCTGTGATTCTACCCTGCCGAATGGTTCCACCCCTGTCCCTGACCCTTGGAAGTAGGCCTAAGAAGCTTGGCAGCCGAAGTGACGCATCTTCTCTGCTTAGCACATGTCCTCAAGCAGTACCACGCATCTTCTCTGTTGATCAGCACATCCTCAAGCAGGGCTCTGACGCATCACCACTGTTGCACAGATTGGAACCATCACAATAGACTCTCATCCCCGCCGCATCCCGCATCTTGGGACCAACGCATTACCTTTGCAACTGCCATTGTGCAATGCTTCAAGCCTCAAGACCTTGCATCCCTGCATCACAGCATTATCACTCACCCGATTCCATGCATCACCTCAGCTGTGCATAACATCCCTGACACTGGCCTTTGCATTGCAAGACTTGTCAACAGGTCTCTCGAAGGTGATGCAACAGGACCTTGCACTGCAGCCTCGTCGCATCTCAGAACTGAATCATCGCCTTGGCTGCATGGTACACCTTCGACACAATTCCACACTCTGCTCTACAACCAGGATTTAAGCTACTCTATTCAGTAGGCCTAACTGGGTCCCTGTGGCCACCCCACGCTCTATTTTGTTGCCCTGAACTTGTGTGACTTTGTTCTGGTCCAGCACTACCATACTTTCCCAGTCAGTGCTTTGTGCTTTTTGGCGCTATTTTGACTGAAAACTTACTAATTGGATTTTTTTCTTTTTATTCTTGTTTTATTCATTAAACTTATTTTTTTTTCTGATCTGTTGGGGGGATCCTTTTTGTGTAATGTTTTCACTGTTTTACAGTTTGAAGTGTTGCACAAATATGTTACACATTGCCCCTAAGTTAGGCCAGACTACTCCGTGTTAAGTTACCAGAGGGTGAGCACAGGTTGATTTAGGGTTTACCTGTACCTTACCCTGACTAGGATTATGGTTGCTGGTTGACCAGGGCTCACATCCCAGTCATCCAGTAAACCAAATTCTAACATTGGTGATAAGCGGTGAGAATAAGGACTTGTGTTTGTGCCATGCATTTTTGGATCCCAAGTCTAGGAGACTCCTCTCAGTACGAAAATCCACATGTGGTACCGGATAGCCAATAGAGTGATTGCTTTTGGGAACATCATGCACACAGAGGGAGTCATTAGAGAGAGGTGGAACAACCTCAGGCTGAGAGTCCGAACCAAGTACAACAGCCACCCCGTGGGCATTCAAAGAACTAGCAGTGCCCTTCCCAGTACATCATTACAAGTCTTACCCTCGGAGGAGAAGGTCTTTGCCATCCTGCTTACTGAGGGCTTGTCAGGAATAGAGGGGGAGTGCACACTGGTAAGTTACACTTCAATAACCACCACAATATTACAATGTCCTGTTTGCTCTTAACTCTGCTTTTCCTATTCTGTTCTCTATCTACATTCCTAACATGCAATACTCAAAGTATCTGAGATGTGGTTTGTCTGTGGCAATGTGTATTGTTGTGAATCAGAGCACACATATTCAACCCCAGGGAATGCCATATGTTACAATGCTGTCTGTAAGTACATTTCCATTAAAATATCCATCAAGGACCCATGATATGTAAATGTATGGTCCATCCCAAATGCATGTTGCCAACAGCTATGGTATACAGATTGTTTGTCAAGTGTTATTAAAGTGACATTGAAGTAACTCCAACTACCATGAGGCCTTGACACTCCAACTCTAACCAAGATGCTAGACTGCTTTTCTCCTTTTCCCTCATCGGCCATTTTACCACTGATCTACACTAGTCATGCAGCTTACCTTTTCTGCAATATTGCTAAATTGAGATTGAACTGTCTACAACTGCCTTGAGGCCTTGTCACTCCAACTGTAACCAAGATACTAGACTGCTTTTGCCCCTTTTCATTTGTTGACCATCTTACTACTGATCTACACTAGTCATGCAGCTTACCTTTGCTCAAGTGTTGGTAAGTAGAGATTGAAAAGCTACCACTACTACCATGAGGCCTTCTCACTCCAACTCTAACCAAGATGTAAGACTGTTTTTATTCCTTCTTACTTTTCGGCCATCTTACCACTGATCTACACTAGTCATGCAGTTTACCTTTTCTTAAGTTTTGCAACCATGAGATTGAACTGTCTACAACTACCATGAGACCTTGTAACTCCAACTCTAACCAAGATGCTTGACTGCTTTTACCCCTCTTCTCCTGTTGGCCATCTTACCACTAATCCACACTAGTCATGAAATGTGCAATGTCCAATAAATGCTCCTCTCAATTATACATCTGAATACTTTGCTTGATGATGTCCTGGACCCATTCACTAAAATTATTCATGGCATGAGTGACACCATAACAATGATGTACCCCTAATATATGTCAGACATGAAGGAAACTCAGCTAATGAGCACTGTCAGGTTACCGCTTGACTCTGCACTTCTCACGTGATGAACAATGCTACATTTACAAACAAGTTGGGTGTTTGCCTGAATTAGACACAACTGGGCTGTGGACTGGAAAGAAACACATGGTACAACTACACTGTGTTGGTAGTTGAGTTTTTGGAGTTTTCATGTCCATCCCTAAACCCAAAATGCCACATAGCTGTATATCTAATGAGCTGATGAAATCTAATTCTTCAATTGAATGTCTGCAAATGTTTAGTAACCAACTTCAACTTCACGTTAATAGCTGACAATACTAATCTCTAACTATTTAGTTCCATTCTAGGTACTTATTAACTTTGACACAAACAATGTGAATGTAGATACTGCACTTCCACCATTAACAATGCTCTCCATTTCTCAACAGGATGACGCACCACTGCACGAGAACAGCGGTTGGAAACCGAACAGAGTTCCTCTCCTCCCCAGCAAGACTGCCTCGGTGATGACAACGCTCCTGACGAGGTGGACGTGGAGAATGGTTCTGACCCATTTGGTCACCCTGGGCAGACACCAACAGTGGGGCTCACAGTGCCCACAACCACACCTCCCAACACAGCTACGACAACACCGCCAACCACTGCCCCCTCAACTGTGCACCCAGTACCGTGGCTACCAATCAGTACCCCCTGGCTGGCATCCGCACCGAGGTGGTCAGCCTCCGCACCAAGGTGGCAAGCCTCTACAGTGAAGTGGCCTCCCTGGTTGGGGTGTTGAGGGACAAACACACTATCCTCTGCAAGGTTTTTCCCCCTGCATCTTCCTCTTCCTGTGGCCCAAGTACATCTGTGCAATCAACATCTGCCACAGCCACAGGAAGGGAGGCCCTGACAGAGGAAGATACGCCTGCAGGCGCCCCTGTCTCAGCAGCTCCAGATCCCCCTCTGTCCGACCGACAGGACATCCACAGAAACAGCCAGGAGCTCAGGATGGCAAGACACCAACGACGGCCAGTAAGAAACCAAGCCCTGATATCGTTCTATGTCTGCTATACATTTCTGATTTTGACTAATATTGGCCACATTTTCATATCTGATTAAAGGAGGGATCAGCTAGATACCCTAGAGTAATGTCGCTAAAAAAAGGTGGGAGGTCCGCTTCGTTGATGCCTTTGGAGCGATATAGGTCAGCATAGAAATCGGTGAAGGTCTGTAGAATCAAGGCCCCATCTTTGTGGGTGTTGCCCTCCCTATCCTCCACCTCCAGAACGTGGTTGCCATGCCTCGGTAGTCGAATGTCCTGCGCAAAGGCCCTGCCGGGCCTGCCGCCCTCCCCGTATCGCCTCGCCTGAGCATACTTCCCCCTGAACAATATCTCCCTGTCAGCTGTATCCGCGTATTCTGTCATCAGATCCCTCAGTTTGGCTCTCCCCTCCCCGCCGCCCCGCCGCCAGATGTCTGCTTCCAACCTCTTAAGGTCATCCTCCAGTCGACGGAGCCATTGACGGATATCCCTCAGCACCCCAAAGCTCTTGGCCATACAGACGCCACGTATGGTCAATTTGAATGCTTCCCAAAGCGTGCCTACTCGCTGCACTGACCCCTTGTTCCTGTCAAAGAAGTCGGTTATAGCTTCCTCCAGTTCTGTCTTAAAGACCTCGTCTAGTAATGCTTCCGGCGCTAGTCACCAACTTCTGGAGCCCGCCAAAGAGCCCGGGATAGTCAGAGTGAGGCAGACCGGGGAGTGGTCAGATAGTGTGCGGGCCAGGTGATCGATCGCCCGCACCCAGGTGCAGACCCCCCTAGACCCCAGCCAGTAATCCAACCTTGACCATGAGGCATGTATGGTTGAGTGGAAGGTCCTCTCTCTTGTCGCTGCGTGCCTGTGTCTCCACAAATCCACTAGTCCCTCGCCTTCAATTAGACCCCGCAGCACCCCCTGGCTACGCGTGTAATGGTGGGGCAAGTGTGTAGACCGGTCATTGGCAGGATCACTGACCGTGTTAAAATCTCCCGCCCATAGCACATGAGTGGCGCCCACCTCCAATATCTTCCCCCACAAAGCGTTCAGGACGTCAGGACTGTCCGTGTTGGGGCCGTAATAGCTAACAATGATCACCGAGTGTGTTCCCAGAGTGCCCCACATCATGCAGTATCTGCCTTCACCATCGCTTCTCATCCCACCACATCTGAAGGGCGTCCCTCGCTTGATCAGGATGGCCGTGCCTCTTGCGTATGTGGAATATGCCGAACACACCGGGTGGGCGGCCCACTTGTTCCCAAAGGCCGGGGGGCAGCGGGGATCAGTGTGCGTTTCCTGGAGGGCAGCTATACTAATGTCATGTCTATCAAGGTAAGAAAGGATCTGTCTTTTCTTCCTGGGATCCCGCAGCCCCCGTACATTCCATGACAGAAGCTTGATCACAGCTCTATGAGTCTCTTCCATAAGGCATGAGACACTGCAAAGATGAATGACTCCTCAGGCCGTGACCATGGCAGAGCAACCACCCGGGCCCAGTAGTGAAAGATGGCCGTGATTTCAGCAGTGTAGCGTAGCATATACCCACATACATTTCAGGGCTCTGTGCACAACAGACAACCCTCGATTCCCCGTGAGGTCTTCCCAGCGGTAACCCCCCCTCCCACCCCTCCCACAACAACAGCGCCCCAATCGCTCCGGAATCCCAGAACCCTCTCTCCTCCCTTATAATCTTAAACATATGCGACCTTGAAACAGATCAAGTACCAAACTGTTGTAGCCTTATTATACGTGGGTACAGGGGACCGCCCTTAGGGGGGCGCTGGCGTGCCTCTCAAACCCTCGCGTCCCGCCGAACCGCGGAACTTCCTAGGCCTCTCCTGTGTATCTGAGGTGGAGGAGACCCAGGGTGGAGGGTGCCCAACCTGAAGAGGAAAGACCCCTGCAAGCTCAATCCAAGGGTGCCCGTAGGTCTGGGCAGCAAAACCATTAACAGTAAAGGCCGCACACTAGCGCAGCAGCAACCAGACCCACACACATCACACAGTTCGACACCAGGCATAGTCACTTATCTGCCGGTGGTGGCACAGGCACAGGAGCGCCTCCCCTCCGCCGCAGGCGCGACGTGCAGCAGGAGCAGCGCCATCTTCGGACATGATCAGGCCATCAAAGCATGTTCAAGGGGCCGTCCACCCCAGCAGCGTAAAAGTGTGCCAACAGCCCTCCCCGAGGCAGGCCGTCGCCACCCGCGGCAGCGGTCAGCATTGGTCAGTCGTCCCCCGGGGGAGACGGTAGGCCGGCGCAGGTCCCCTTGTTGGCATGATCGGGGGAGGTACGGCGGAGAGATCCCAGGAACTCCTCCGCCTGCTGTGGGTTTGTGCAAAGTATCGTGCGGTCGCGGTGTTTTATCCGTAGCTTAGTTGGGCAAAGCATGGCGTATTCGATGTTTTCTTTGCGCAACTTTTGCTTCACCTGGATGTATTTCCGCCTTGCTTCTTGCACCGCCATGGTGAAGTCGGGATAAATGGAGAATGAGTTGCCCTCGTATTGCAAGTCCGGGATGTCTCGAGCCCTCCTCAAGGCTGCGTCGCGGTCACGATAATTCAGCAGTCTGGCAACTATGGGTCTAGGCGGAGCACCCACTGGTGGTCAAGGACCCAACCATCTATGCGCGCGTGCTACTATTAGGTGCGCCGAGAAGGAGGATGCCCCTAGATTGGAGCTCTGCTGCATCGCTATGAGCATAGTTTTTAGTTTGTCGCTGGGGTTGGGCTCAGACGGAGTCGTCGGCGACGGGCCAGGCTCGCCCGCCTCGTCAGTGGAGGAGCGAGTGGCCGCCTTCTTTTGTTCGAAGAGCAGTTTAGACTGCCGCACGTCTGTCTTCCCCATAGTGCCGCTCCACCGTGGATCCACAAAGCACAGGTAACTCACAGTCGCCGCCCAGCAGCCAGTCACCACCAAAGCACCAGCAGCCCGCCAGCAGTAGCGCTCGTGTACTCCAGCGTCGGCAGCAGCCGCCGCTCCGCACGCCAAGGGCAGACTCTCAGGCAATGGTAGCTCGGACCTGCAGGGCGCAAGGGCCGGCGGTCCGGCGCGGCGAAGCAACCACCGGAGACAGACCAAATAATCTGTGCAATCCTCGAAAGCGCCGCAGACAGGCCTCCGGTCGCACCTCTCAGCCTGCCCGCTGCACGCACAGGGGGTCCGAATGGCAGTCCGCCTCAACCGGCGTGCGACCCCACCGCCGTGGTCAAGCGCTCACCACACCATCTGGACACCACGCCGTTCTCCGCCTCACAGCGCCTCCAGGCCCCAGCAAGTAGCCGGCTCACCGGGACACCTCATCCAGCGCCGTATCCGCGAGCTCTCGCTCCGCGGGTGCAGCAGCGCCGAGCTGGTAAAGGCACCCCAGGAACCTCCCCGGAGGGGGACGGGAATCACCAGGCACCCGGGCGGCTCCGCCGCAGCTCCCGCTCACGATGGGGCCCGCCCGGGACAGCAGGCGTGTGCAAGGCTCCTCACCCGACAGGCATCCGGGAGTACCGGCTCGCTTTCTCCGCCCCCGCTCCAGCGAGATCAGTCCACCATACGCCCAGCAGAGCTCCGGGCCCAGCACCTTGTGGGCGACCTGGGGCTCACGTAGTCTCTGCAGCCATCACGGGCCTCCAGCAGGAAGGGCCACTCCGCCCCCCGGCCACAGCCAGCGCAATATCTTCAGAGGGGGTGTAGCAATCGGCGCGAAACTCGCGTTGAGTGTTCAGCCTGGCATCCGCAATGCATACACGGGCTCACAAGCAGAGAGCGAGGGGTCCATAGGCAAATAATTCATGTGCAAGCAGGTCGGGCAGCCGGAGCCTCACAACAGCGCGGCCATCTTGGTCCGGCGCCACCTAGCGCCCCTATCTGATTAAAGGAGTATGTTGGACTTTGGACTCCAGAACAAATGGACTCTACTACGATGGTTTCATCCGCCATGACTGACGACTTCACATTTTTTTTGTCACTGTTTAATTTTTAACTTTTGTTTCTTGGGCTTCTTTACTCAAATAAATACGCATGTCACCAATGCATTTTCTCCTGCTGTATTTCTCACATATAACAAATATTGTAAATATACTACCATATGAACATTGCAATGTAAAAATTAGGGACTTCTGGAAGCATGGATATGTTGTCGGTAAAACAAACTGTTAAAACCAGAATCACTAACATATCACAATAACACATACAAATCATAGGCTGACATGATGTCAGACACATAGCAAATAAGACATGTTTCAGTTATACTGGGTCAGTGATCACATAATCACTTGCAGACTCTCACAACATGGAAGGAGGGAATACATCCTACAATATCCAACACAATAGGCAAAAACAAATTAGGTCTACATTATCAGCTGGAGCCATTTGATCACCTCACAAAAGGAATTCTACATCAAAGTAACAAATAAACAGCTGGTTGTCAGTGCAACAGTTCCTGACCACAAGGTCTATTCAATCCAGTGTTGCTTGCATCTGGTGGAATGTCACAAACAAATGACAATGATGTGCTTCAAGCACTTTGCACTACAATGAGGAGACACAGCAACAGCTGCATCCAGTTTATAGACAATGAGGATTCAACCAATGTGAAGCCTGGACAGCATGATCTGGGCAGAACACAACATTGAGTGAAATCATGTGATGGCACACATATTGCATTAGGACCGAAGCACCACAAGGAACAAGTCCAATGGAAGCCAGGTAACTTCCACCCTTTTGCTGTGCAAGTTGTTTTGGTACCAGCTCTGTACACCCAACCTCTGTGACACAGATTTCTAAGAAGAATCCATGTCCACTTCATACGTCTGAACACTATCATATACCTGCTAATGTCACAACCATGTAATGTCTAAATTAAGGTACCTAAAACAGAACAACACAGAGATTAGCTAAGAAAACATACATATGACACACATCACATTGTCAACTTCTAGAGAATACAGTCAAAGACACCATTTAAAGCTGAACAAAGCTACACTTACTATGCAAACACCTTTCCCCAGATTTCTCTAGACCCATATATTCCTAGTATATAGCATTAACATCGTCCTCACAACATCAGTACAAGCGATGAAAGACTAGTCAAAGTAATCCCATCTCACAACATGCACTCAGGAGAAGTAGTCCTGGATGAGATCTTTACACAAGTCAGCTTCTTCCTCCTTACCATTATTATCATCTTCATGTGGCATTCCAGGGTCCCCAGCCAGTGGGTCTCCATGGACTGCATCCTCTGCGATGTACAGGATATCCCATCACAAGGCAATGTTGTGGAGTACTCGGCAGATCACAGTGATCCTACACACATTCCCTGGTGAGTAGAGGAGGACTCCCCCAGTCCAGTCCAGACATCTGAATCTGGCTTTCAGGAGCCCAAAAGCCTGCTCCACTGGCCGCCGTGTTCTTCCATGGGCCTCACTTAAGTGGACTTCCCCTTGCTTAGTAGGATTCCTCAGCGGTGCCAACAAGCATGGCCTGTTGGGATACGCTAAGTCTCCTAGATGGAAGATAGACAGAAGTGCAATATTTAGTTACACACTTTCAGATCATATTACTGACATTTCCCACACAATGTTAGGACAGATCACACTTGCCTACAAGCAAGGCCCCCTCCGGTAGTGACTGTGACATCAGCTGGGGTATCGTGTTGTTCCACAGTACATAGGCATCATGGGCAGATCCTGGGAACCATTCACTGATGTTTGAGATGTACAAATCTACTAGGCAAACCACTTGCATGTTGATAGAATGGTAGTGCTTCCTGCTCTGGTAGACTTGCTCCCTGTCATGTGGTGGTACTAAGCCAATATGGGTGCCATTGATACATCCAGCCACATGTGGGATGTGTCCAAATCCATAGAAATCTGCCTTCACAGTGGCTAAACCCTCACATCTGGGAAACCGGATGTAGCTGTCCACATGTCTCAACATTGCTGTAAGTTCCTCTGTGAAGACCTGACTGAACATTGGTTGTGAGATTCCAACAGAAATAGCAACAGTGATTTGAAATAAGCCTGTGGCAAATAAATGCAAAACTGACGAGTTTGACTAGTGGTGGTATTGATGTAGGATTATTTAGGCGAGGTAGGAGCTCAGGCTCCAACAGGTGACAGAGACCCACTATTGTTTGCCTATTTAAAAGGAACTTTGTGATGATGTGTCATTCTTCCATGGTGTGTAGGTCTGTAAATGGGTGGTATACAGGTGGCGGGTGTCTCTCCCTCTCCCAGAGTACCTATGTAAGAAGTAGCACACAAATTTATTTGGTCACAGTGTGCAAAGTAAAATATGTGAAGAGTGAGGCAAAAGGCATGTGTCTGAACATCAATGCTTCATGAAGCAGTACACATTTTACAATACCATTGTCAAATCTTGAACATCCATCTGTCATCCCCAAGGTGGCCTCCACAGGTGTCTGCAACATCATCAAATCTGAAAATTGTAAATTTCCACTAAAAAGAGGGTAGCAGAACATGTAATGTGCGCAGCACACATTTGGCCTATGTACAGTTTTCCCTACTGCTAACATTGCAGCTGCACAGCCATAGTTTGACATTAGGGATAGTGATGGTTGCAGGCCAATGACTGTGTGTGCCGGCGCTGATGACTGTGTACGTGGCGTACATGTACGCGGCACTTGGAAAATAGCTCACTTGCCTCCTGATACTCCTGCTATAAACATGCCCTCCATTTTAGTTGCTGTGTTTCACCTCTGGGAGCAAGCATGGTACGTATTACAGGGGGTGGGCCTGTCCCTTGACTTCAGGGAAATGGAGACCCTGGAAGATGAGGTCCTTCCCCTCTTTTCCCAGGTCTATGACTCACCAGAGGAATAGGTAACTATTTTTAAAAACAGGTATTCACTCTGTTCAACTTCTTCCTTTCTGTTCCACTAGGCTACAATGTGGCTCTGAGTACAGAAGCTACAATGATTTCTCAAGTATCATCATGGTATATGTGAATTGATATGATTGAGTTCACACCATTAACCAGGTCTGTATGTGAGGATGATGTTAGCCAAGTGTACCATCCCACTTTTGTACTCAGCCAATATCAGACTTGGTAAAACAGTTGTCTGGGAGGTAGCTATACCTCACAGACCCCTTCAGAGTGCCAAACAACCATTTGTTCACATATGGAATGGCCAGAAGTTTGACTTGTCTGTATTGAATTGGATGGAAATGTGATGTTCATGTAGGATAAGTAGCCTCAGTCTGTAGAAAGCAAGGTCTGACATTGATATGTGGGCAGTCTGGGCCATGGCCCAGCCTGGGACAGACTTACTGTGGCAGGAGCACTAATGCACAATGTAATGTCACCGTAGAGCTGCTGATCCATGGATGTTCACAGAAAGAGCGATCTGTCCCACTAATAGCCCTGATAGCTGTTATATGGATTACATGAGACATGGTGACTGAGGTAATCCCTTGACTTGGTACTTCTTGCCATTGAAACAGTGTCAGTGTGTGTCTGTCAGCAGTGACTGTCCCTTTACTAACACAGGTCTGTTGACACTTTTCTAATAGTGTTGCTTTCACTGTACAGGCCTATTTGCCATCTGAGACATGCATGAATGAATGTAAAATACTTTTAAAGCACAACAAATGCCAAATGGTGTCAAGGCGCTATTAGCAGTTAGTCTTAGGAAGAGAAGATAGAGCAAAGAAAGAGCCCCCTGACTATCAACTAAAGAGTGAAAAGCCAGGTCTTCAAGGCCTTGCGTAATAAAGCATGAGTTTGAAGACTGGAGACAGAATGAGGAAGCAAGTTCCACAGCCTGAATGCAGCCACCAAAAAGGCGCTACCTCCCATCTCAATTTCTAGACCTAGGAACAATTAGAAGATTTCTGCCTGAGGATCAAAGTGGTCTAGAGGGAAAGTAGCGTTGAAACACATTCCTGAGTTCTCCCAGACCAATATTGCCCAGGGTTTTATGAACCATACAAAAAGCCTTAAAGGCAATTTGTTTGTTCACGGGGAGCGAGCAAAGTGTCCGGATCCCCTCAGAGATCCAGACATTTATGATTGAAATTTATGATATCAAGAATTAATCTGGCTGCAGCGTTCTGAACCAGATGCAGTTTAGCAAGTACAGTCTTATTAATTTCTAAGTAGAGAGCATTACAGTAATCCAACCTGGATAGGATAAGTGCCAACACCACTTGTTTTCATGCAGGAAGTGGAATGAAAGGTAACACTTTCCCAAGGTATTTGATTATCCAAATACGGGTAGGAACTGTTCTGTTTACCTGCAGGTTGAACGATAGGTGTCTATCGACCAGTACTCCAACATTTCTGTCAGAGTCTGTTGAAGTAGATTCTTTCCATCCATGTGGCTATGGCCTGCATACAGTGTTTAAGATTGGAGGCAGCTGTATCCATGTACCGAGAAATAAACACAATGATTTGGGTGTCATCAGCATAAGACAATGCTTGGAGCCCACAGGATCTAATACGTTTCACCAGCGGGAAAACATACAAGTCGAACAATATAGGGCTGTGACAACCCTCATGGCATCATTATGGACTCTGAGCAAAACGTATCCACCATGACAATCTGAGACCCGTCACTTAGGAAATATGTCAATTCAATTCAATATTTATTAAAGATTTGGAGCTCCAATGAGGTCCACATAAAAATATACATATAAATGATTACGTAAAATATAATATAACATAAGGACAATTCATTTCTCAGTCCACTAGTGATTATCGAAAGCCTTCATAGCAGGTCTTAGATTTTCCCTTACATGACATAAGTGATATTGTCAATTACCCTAATGAGCGAGAAGAATAAGGTACTCATCATTACAACCAATAGGCTCATAAGCAACAACAAAACCCTAAAAGCCCTCTACCAAAACAAGTGGCATAAGTTTAGGTCCATACTAAACAACAGCAGCTTTGTGATATAATCAGTATAGGATAATGTACATCACATCAGTTGCTTGGTAAAAGACCGAAAGTATTCTGAAACAATCAGCATAATTGGATAAACAATACATTTTCCCTTTACGCATAGGGGCCTGTGTTTGACCTCATGGTCACAGGTTCTAATCCCGGTGGGTCCACTCAGCCTTTCATCCATCTGAGGTCGATAAAATGAGTACCATTGAGTTGGGTAACAATATACATCTGTTATTCAGCGCCTTGAGACTTTCGGGTGATACGTGCGCTATACAAAAGTACATGTTATGTTATGTTATAACAGCTTCGGTAGAAAATTGACTTTGAAATTAGCAGCAGGAGAGTGGGAGTAACAGAACATATCCCAATTGTGCAAAGAGCAGTTGAGTAGCAGCCAATACATGTGCAAAATACAATCCAAAATGGAGAGAATATTAAGACTCCATAAAAAGACATCAGGCACAGGGATTAACAGCATAATTGAAGGGAGAGCCATGTGTCCATAAGTAGAACCCATTTAAAAGGATATATAAAAGATCAAAATATATACATAAACTCCTTAAAAAAGTTGAATAGTTTTACACAGACTGCTTAATTGTTCAGGAAAAAGAGAAAGTCACGGGCTGAAGTTACATTTTTAATATAATTTTGTAAAAACATCAGCCGAAGCCAACAAAGACGACTCAAAACCAATGGTGGATAGACAAACAAGACATGATCCAGGTTCTGAATGGTCAGCTCACAAAAATTACAGATTTTTTCATTTTTCATGCAATGGGACCAGTTTACTGTTAAGTTGTTTAAAGGTAAAAGATTCATGCGCCATAGGGTAAGCCATCATCGAATTCCATGTTCTAGATTCCAAGATAAATATTTCTGAGAAATTCTCTGTGAATTCGTCCTGGCTATTATCTTTAATCTCTCTTCAGAATTACAAAAGTTAATTTCTCTATCACAGCTGATCTTACCACTTATAGTTTTTAAAAAGGATTTAAGTTTTAAGTTCTAAAGGCGGGAGGATAATCACTGAACACTGAACAGAAAACTTATAGTGCCATAGAAGAATCACGACAGAGGGAATATTTACCTACTATACCGTCAAAACTTTCTTGGTACATGAAACCTCTTAAGGAATAAGGATCGCTATTTTCTAACTGATATCCCAATGTAAAACCCTGGATAAACCTTGGATATAGGTGCCTATCAAGCCAAATTCCATTCTAATAGCAGCTGATTGGACTAACGTGTTAAAATTACATAATTTACGTAAAATCTGGCCATCAATCCTATCTAAAAAACTCCAGTCCTTTACAGGGATTGATTCAATAGCATAAAGCAGAGTCGGAGGGATTTTTGCTTTAAAACCCGAGAGCAGATGTAAAAAGTGCCTTCTACCCATTGCACTATAGAAAATACGCAAACCATTAGCGTGAATTGCAGCTTTAAAAGAACTGTGTTCGATATGAAGTTTATTCTTCATACTGCCTGCTATTAATTTTCCTAAGTAGAGAAAGGAATCTACCACGTCCAGCTTTTCATGACCAATTTGCCCCTTGAAATTACATGATTTTCTACTTCTGTTACATTACATAATTAAAATTTTGCGTTTCGATACATTTATCTTCAAGAAAGGGGCTACCGTGTAATTCTGTAATGATATCAGTTTTTTGTTCAGCCCATTAGGGATTAGGTCCATCACTGCTTTATCGTCAGCATATAGGTCACATGCAAAAGAACAGCTGCCTATCTTTGGTGCATCTCCCTCTAAATGAGAAAAGCATTTGGGTAAATCTGCTATATATAAGGAAAATAGCAGCGGTGTTAATAAACAACCTTGTTTCAGGCCATTTCTATGGGAATTACAGATGAGAAGCCTTGATTTCCTCCCATTTATACCTGGCACCAAGTTTGATAATGTAAGGCAATGATTAACCGCTTCGCTGCTAGGCATTTCCCCCCTGTGCTAAGCCTTTTTTTTGGCTATTTGGGGTAGTTTGCGCTTAGGCCCCTGTAACTTTTTGACCAGAAAATGCATCCACCCCAGATTTACTTCACTTTCTTCCAACATCATGGGAATTCAAAAGGTACCCAGGGTTTGTGGATTCCTCTGGAGGGGACCCAGAAATTAGCCAAAATACAGCTACATTTTAGTTTTTGGGGGAAAAATTGGAAAAAAGTGCTGCAAATGAAAGTGTCTGGGGTTTTCCCTGCAAATGGTATCAAAACAGGGTTTGTGGGACTGAAATCACCATTTTCCCTGATTTTAGGGAATGACAGACCTTGGTCAGAAAACCAACATTTTTTACACAGTTTTGGCATTTTTCTGGGACATAGCCTATTTTTGCTATTTTCTGTGCTTTCAACCGCCTTCTCGTTATTGGTAGAAATGGGTATGAAAGCAATAATGGATCCTGGAAAGCTATACATTTTTGAAAAGTAGACAAAATTCAGAATTTAGCAAGGGGTCATTTGTGTAGATCTTTCAAGGTTTCTTTATAGAAACTAACAGTTAAATATAGGAAAAATTGAAAATTAGTGGAAAAAAACAGCCTTTTGTATCAACGTTTTCACCTGTAACTTCTTCTAATTATGACAGCTCTTTGAAAGCAATATGCCGTTACATCCACGGGTCCTTACGGGTTGTGAGGATATATAGGACTTGTAGGTTCACCAAGAACCCGACGAACCCAGAGCCTAAAACTGAGCAGCGACTTTTTGGCAAAGTGCCTAGCTGTGGTTTTTTAACCCTAGCTCTGCCGGCAACTAGGGAAACCTAGCAAACCTATTCATTTTTGAAAACTAGACACCCAGGGAAATCCATGATGGGGTGACTCGACTGCCTCTTGCCAGGTTCTGTTACCAGAATCCCTTGCAAACCACAAAAATTGTAAAAAAAAAACATTTTCCTCACATTTCTGTGGTGGAAAGTTCTGTAATCTGTGTGGATCCACAAATTTCCACCCGCCCTGCGTTCCCCAAAGTCTTCCGAGAAAAATGGTACCTCACTTGTGTGGATAGGCCTAGTGCCCGCGACAGGAAACTGTGCGAAACACAACGTGGACACACCACAATTTCATAGTGAAAAATGACCCTTTTTTGGCAAACTGCCTAGCTGTAGTTTTTTAACTCTAGCTCTGCCGGCACCTAAGGAAACCTAGCAAACCTATACATTTTTGAAAACTAGACACCCAGGGGAATCCAGGACAGGGTGACTCGACTGCCTCTCACCAGGTGGTTCTGTGACCCAGAATCCCTTGCAAACCTAAAAAATTGTTTAAAAAACCCCACATTTTCCTTATATTTCTGTGGTGGAAAGTTCTGGGATCTGCGGGGATCCACAAATTTCCACTCACCCCGTGTTCCCCAAAGTCTTCCAAGATAAATGGTACCTCACTTGTGTGGGTAGGCCTAATGCCCATGACAGGAAACGGCACAAAACGCAACGTGGACACAACACAATTTCACAGTGAAAAAAGACCCTTTTTTGGCAAAGTGCCTAGCTGTAGTTTCTGAACCCTAGCTCTGCCGGCACCTAGGGAAACCTAGAAAACCTACACATTTTTTAAAACTAGACACATAGGGGAATCTAGGCTGGGGTGACTTGACTGCCTCTCACCAGGTTCTGTTACCCAGAATCCCTTGCAAACCAAAAAAATTGTCAAAAAAACACATTTCCTCACATTTCTGTGGTGGAAAGTTCTGGATTTTGCATGGATCCACAAATTTCCACCCACATCGCGTCCCCCAAAGTCTTGTGAAAAAAATACTACCTCACTTGTGTGGGTAGGACTAGTGCCCGCAACAGGAAACGGCGCAAAAAGCAATGTGGACACACCACAATTTCACAGTGAAAAATGACCTTTCTTTGGCAAAGTGCCTAGCTGTAGTTTTTCAACCCTAGCTCTGCCGGCACCTAGGGAAACCTATCAAACCTATACATTTCTGAAAACTAGATACCCGGGGAATTCCAGGGAGGTATGGCTTGTGTGGATCCCTCAACGTTTCCTTACCCAGAATCCCCTGCAAACCTTATATTTAGCTGAACAAATCACTTTTTTCACACATTTTTGTGCTGGAAAGTTGTGGCATCACCAGGCTGACACAAATTTCCTACCACCCAGTGTTCCCCAGCGTCTCGCGATAAAAATGAGGCCCTCATGTGGGAGGCCCAAGTACCCGCGACAGGCAAAGGCCCAAAACGTAGTGAGGCGACCTCAAAATTGCCTATCACAAAACAACCTGGTTTTGCAAGGGGGCTCACCTGGGTTTTTGGCCCCGTGCTCAGTGGCCATCTAGGGAAACCTACCAAACCCACACAATTAAACGGACAAAAAACTGAACCAGTAACTTGCAGCTCGTGAGCTGTAAAGCCACGGCAAGGCACCAACCGCTTTACAGGCCATTCACACACCTTTCATACAAGATACACACAAGACTATTCACACCACCAGGCACGAAACCAACACATTACAACAATCACAAAAAGGACAAGGTACACCCTGCTTGAGAAAGACAAAAAAGACAAATTTTTCTGCACAACCACCTATTCTTCAAGCACACATACATACTGGTTGGATTTGGCACGATGGTGAGTGATGGTTCAGTATATACAGTTGTATTGACCAGAGATTTCACAAAAATGAAATGCACTGTTAATAATTGAAAGGACGAGAAACTGAAACATTGACTCACAGCTCGTGAGCTGTAAAGCCACGACAAGGCACCAACCGATTTACAGGCCATTCATACACCTTTCATAAGTGTGACAGATACAAAACCATTCACACCACCTGCCATGGGCCCAGCACATTACAACACTCACACCAGCAGACAGCCCCATTCAAGGGCCCATCACTTTCACACGCTCACATTCCTGACACAGCAACCGCACCAGCTCATGTATTGCATGGAGTGGCGTTTGGCTAGTAGTGTGTGTAGTGACCAGTAGCTAGTCAAGCGCCAGTCCATGTACACCACCAGCCGAGCGCCAGTCCACACAGACCGCAAGCCAAACACCAGTCCACGCACACCACCAGCCAAGCACCAGTCCAAACACACCACCAGCCAAGCGCCAGTCCAAACACACCACCAGCCATGCGCCAGTCCTAACACACTGCCAGCCAATCATCAGTACAAACACACCGCCAGCCAAGCGCCAGTCCATGCACACCGCCAGCCAAGTGCCAGTCCAAACACACCGCCAGCCAAGCACCAGTCCAAACACACCACCAGCCAAGCACCAGTCCACGCACACCGCCAGCCAAGCGCCACTCCACGCACACCGGTATCACATTTATGATTTTTTAATACAAATAAGAAAACACAAACAAATTGCAAATAGATATAAATCTACTAGCACAACATCTGAAATGAAATACACTACACAAATGCCAACCTTGAAACTGAACAAAAAATATTAAACAATAGAGTCCAGGCAGTTCACTTTATCACTCATGGAAGCTCCGAAAAACTATTTTGCATGTGGTACATTCTAAAACAAGCAGGCACACACAGCCCAGGGTTAGAAGGACACTTGGGGCAGTACATACAAGCCTCCTTCCGCGTACCTCTCCACCAACAGGCTCTACATCTCCTACTGGGAAAGTCTTTTGAGGGTGTGGGAGGAATGTGATCAGGAAAGTGGCGATCTTTCAATCTAGCCACATCCTCCACCACTCCAACTCTAGAAACACTTGCCTGTTCCACTGAAACAAGGCTGCCTATTACAGGCTCCTGAAACTTAGCAAAACTTGAAAATAACAAAAGCATTAAAGGTTGCCAAGTAGAAAAAATGGATAGTCAACTTCTTATACCAAATGTAAGCCTTACGAAGAGCAGCGTAAGGTTCCAACCTCTGATCTACTCTGTCAACACCGCCCATGTGCCTATTATAGTCTAAAATGCACACAGGTTTGCGCACTTCAGCAACCGGACCCCAAACAGTCGCAGGTGAAGTGCTTTCATCATGGATGGTAGTCAGCATGTAGCTATCTCTCCTGTCTGAAAACTTCACAGCTAGAAGTTCCTCGCAACGCAACGCACTGCCCCTGCACAAGCTTTTGACAAACAAATTATTTTGGGAAACCTTTACGGTTAGAGCAGATTGTGCCACAAGCAACAGTGTCCACTTTGGCCAATTCCCTGAACAATCGCACACCAGTGTAGAAGTTATCTACATATAAATGGTGACCTTTGTTAAAAAGTCCTCTTCCAAGTTCCCACACAAGTTTCTCAGTGACTCCAAATGTGGATGGACAACCAGGGGGGTTAATCCTGGATTCCTTTCCAGTGTACACCCTGAAATTAGAGACATATCCAGTTCTACTGTCACACAGCATATACAGCTTAATTCCATAGCGTGCCCTCTTACTAGGAATGTATTGTCTAAAAACCAAGCAGCCCTTGAACAAGACCAAAGACTCATCCACTGCTATTTCTTTCCCTGGAGCATAGATCTCAGAAAATTGATCTAGAGAGTGATCAATGACAGGCCGAATCTTTAAAAGATGGTCACACTCAGGGTGATCTTGTGGCAATGCTAAACCATTATCGACAAAATGCAGCATCCAAAGCAGAAGCAAATACCTATCACGGCTCATGACTGCCAGTAATATATCCGTTGCCATCAAGGGTCTAGTAGACCAATATGAAGACATTGATGGCTTCCTTAGCAAGCCCATCAAAAAAGTTAAACTCAAGAACTTCTTCACCTCTTCCACATTTGTGGGAGTCCACCGGGTAGCTCTAGAATGTCCCTCAAAAACTGTTCGGCACACAAATTAGTCTGCTCAACAATCTCTGCCAAAAACACATCGTCCATAAACTTCTGAAAAAAAATTATCGGCAGAAAGTTTTCTGTATTCACTCTACACCCTGGAACACCAGTGAAGTCTGGCAATGCTGGAAGTGATGACCTCTGGGTTGCCCCAGGCATGGTGCAACCCAGAGGTCATCACTTCCAACTGGAAGCCTTGCAGCCCCAGGCTGCAACCCAGATGCCTCTTGCCGCACTATACCAACGGGAAGCCTTGCAGCCCCAGGCTGCAGCCCAGTTGCCTCTTGGCGCACTATCAGCACATCAATGTCCTCCTCTAACACAAGCACTTCATCCGCACTAAGAGTAGCTTCATCCGCACTGAGAGTAACTTCATCATCCGATGATGCCATGTGGAGAGAACTCACTGCCTGAATCTTCCCCTCCCACCTCTGCCTCAGAATCAGAGTCAGTCTCTGAACCATGGTCAGAGGAAGACTCAAAAAGCATACCAACAACCTGCTGAGCAATAATCCTGCAGCTAGCCATTATCCTTACTAAGAAAGGAGACTGCACAAACAGGTCAACAACAACCAACACTGTGTAAAATAAGTAAGTAAAAAAAAGTGTGCCTTTATCACAAAGATCTATATACTCAAAAACTATATGTTGCAGTTGCAAGAGACCGCTACACTCACCAGCACCTACTCTGCAGAGAGACAGCAAAAACGATAGCCCACTAGAAAGAAAAAAAACAATATCAATTACTTACAAAACAAAAAAATACACATCGAGCACAAATGCAAAAAGTTTTTGGCACTCAAAAAACAGAAGCCAAACATACTGCAATTATTACACCATTTGCAAAAAACACATTCATGCAGAGAAATGAAAAACATTTACATTGTACAAACAAAAGTCTCTTACCTAACACAAGCAACTACAGAAACAGCAGAACCAAAAGTAACGAAACCGCAACCTGGAACAGTCTAAGAGCAAAAGCTTTCAACTAGAACAAAAAGGGAGAAATAAAGCATTACAATTCCAATTCACAAGAAATAAAAGAATTAACATTATAACACACTATGTCACTACCCAATTGGTCAATTTGCCAGATGGGCCTTCAAATAGGGCTGTGCAAAATGGGGGGTGAACTTGCCCAAGAGATCGGGTGAGCTTGTCTTAGGGCGGGGCAGAAAACAGCAGACATAAATGTGCCCCCCTTGCAAAAGAAATAAATCCCTGGTGCCTAGTAGAGTTTTCTGCTTCCCCCCTCCCATCTATGACAAAAAGGCCAAAAAAAGGAGCATATCTGTCCCCAGGAGGGGCAAAAAAAAAATTAACCAAATTTATAAAAAAATCTGCCCCCTGGAAGCGACCCTTGCCCAAGGGGTCGCTTCCATTTTAATTTCAAATAAGTCCCTGGTGTCTAGTGGGGTATTTTGCCCCCCCTGGGGGCAGAAAGGCCAAATACATGGGCCGATCTGCCCCCAGGGGGGTCAGAATACAATTTTTTTTTAAATGAGGGGCATGGAAGCGACCCTTCCCCAAGGGGTCACTTCTGTTTAAAAAAAAAAAAAAAAAGATCCCTGGCTCTAGTGGACTTTTCTGCCCCCTCCTGAGGCCAGAAATGCCAAAAAACCAAGGCGATCTGGCCCCGGGGGTGCGGAAAAGTCTTTAATTTATTTGCCCCCTGTAGGAAGCGACTCTTGCCCAAGGGGTCGCTTCCTTTTACTGGAAACAACATCCCTGGTGCCTAGTGGGGTCATTCCTGCAGCATGATCGCGACGCTGTGCGCGATCCTGCTACAGGAATGCCCTGTATTGAGACATCGGGGGAGAGGAAATACTCTTTCCTCTCCCCCGATGCCTCAATACATTAAAAAATCCCCCCCCTGCCCCACCGGAGCACACCAACTTACCTGCTCCTCCTGGACGTGGTGGAAACAAATGGTTTCCAGCGCATCCAGCGCATCCAGCGCTTCCTGATGACGCCGGCGCGCACTGTGCGCGCTGACGTCATGGGATTGCGTGGGGGGTCGGGGGTGGCAGCAGAAACTCTTCCACTGCCATCCCCCTTTGTGGAGGCTAGATGGGCTGCCCATGGGGGGAGCGTGAGCGCTTCCCCCATGGGTGGGTGCCATGACAGAGCGGTTCCGTCATGAGCACAGCCCAACCGATGCTCATGACGGAACCGCTCGGTCATGAGCTTCGAAGGGGTTAAAGATAGCAGAGGAGAGAGCACTCCCATTTTGTGCAATTTTCTCCATAGTAGTGGCCGGTCTACCTTATCATAGGCTGTTGAAAAATCTATAAAGGCCCTATACTCGTTTGACCTACGAAAAATCGTGTATCTCTCCTCAATTGGTTTCAACATGGAGATGTTATCCAGGGTGAAATAATTTTGCCTAAAACCTGCTTGCTCTATAGGGAGGACCTTCTTCTCCAACACCCATTCAGTGAGGTGATTAAGAATACTATGAGTAAATAGTTGCCAGTAGTTACCCAGATGATGTCTAGGGGCCTTTTTGTACAGAGGGATTAAAATACTTCCAGACCAAGATGGTGGTGTCTTCCCCTGAGACTAGCAAAAATCAAACAGTGGAGCTAGGTAAGTGACCCACAACAGTGGCTCCTTTTTAATGTCCATCATGGGAATTTCATCAGGACCCATTGCTCCTGAGGTTCTCATTTTTTTAATAAATCCTACCACGTCACTCATTGAGGGCGCATAGTTGAATACAGGGATTTCGAGTGAGTAGGGTAAAGCGGGGACAGAGCCGGTAGAGTTAGAATTCGCAGAGTAGAGTTCTACCAGATGGAATTTCTATTCATTTCCTTAATAGAGATGGAGAGAGATTTCACTCTTGTGCCAAAACACTCAGCGATTATTTCCCTTTACCTTTTAGAGCTATTTTTTGAGGCCACCTCTTTTAACTGCACCCATACACCATCTTCCTTTATTTGCTTTAAGGAACGTTTTTTCCTCTGTCTTTTTCTCTTTAATAGGTTTATTAGATTACTTCATTCTAGAGAAAAATTCAGGAACTGAGCCCACACTAATTTATTTATTTCCCTATTTATAGTAAGTATTGGCTTAAAATGTGATCTCCGTTTAGCTGGAACATGCAATGATTTACATGATATAGCAAGAGAGCATTCATTATGGGAAAAGGCTTCGAATAAATCAGATTGAGGAGAGTCACACTTGGCCATTACTAAGTGCTGCTGATCTCTTATCAGAACTGTTAAATTCTCTTTTAGTTTAGCAGTCGCTAGAGTATTACAGTGAATTCTACCATTTGTTGGATTAAACCCTACTGTGCTGCCTTTAAAGTTCCAGGGGCCTACCTTAGCACAAGTAAATTTAAATTTGGAGCAGATCAACATATGGTCGCTAAATCATTTCCCAAAACTTCCATACTAATGAGTTTACAAAAGAAATCTGCAGAAACAATTAGATAATCTATAATAGATCTCCCATTTGGCGCCTTATGGGTATAATTTGCTGATATATTGTTTTCTAACCTCCCATTAGCAAATATAAGGTCTAAGCTTCTCAGACCTTCAAGTAATGCGGCTCCTCTTTTATCTGTCCTGCTCTTATTCGGAAACAGGGCAGGGGGAATGTTTAAGGCTTCAGTTTTTTGGGGCGTTAGAAAATACTCTTATACAATGAGAAGAGACTTTAGCATTCAAATATCCAACTAACATTAGAAACCTGCGAGCAATTGAGACTGCGGCGGAGGACATGACGGCCGGAATCTAACGGCCGCGACGGAGCCCCTCCTTCTGTGTATGGCGTCTGGCGTCTGCAGAGGGCTGACATTCAACACACTTGTTTCTTGGTGAAGTTGCGCGATTTTGGTTCACGAGCTGGATCTTGGTAATAGCGGCACTAGACAGCGTTTGATTGAGGCGGTTTTTGTGCAGTTGAGCGAGCTTGGAGGGAGGCTCGCCTGCGAGCTCGAGTTCGAGATCGAGTTTGTGTCTCGGGTTCACTAGCTGAGTTGGGCGCAGGCGTTTTCGTGCAGCAGAGCAGAGCGGATGGTCCCAGGTGAAAATGACGGTGAGTCGGCTGCGCCGGCGTGGTGCAAGGAACTAGGAGCCGCTAGGTTCTGGCGGCAGATTCCCGGGGGATTGACTTTCAGGACTGGAGGATTTGGGTCTGCCGGACAGGAAATATACCAGGCTGTCGGCATTGTCAGGTTTGTCTCCACCCCCGGTAAGCCATCTAATATAATAAGTTATCCAAGCAAAAACACGCGGTTGAAAGATAAGTTATACATCCTCTCTCCTGGGTATGTTGGTTTTCATGAGAACAAGGCAAGTAATCACGGAAGGGGCATGAGTTTAGATCTTTATAATCCCACACAAATCAGCATAAAACAGGTCTCCTATACCCAGCACAGGTACCAGGATCAGGCTTTCTTTATGGAGGAGGGAGACCACGGTGCTGCTACTGCTATTATCAGTGTACAGCCAAAAAACTGCTTGGTTAATTGTGGCTGTAAATCTGACACTGCTCCTTCCCAGGTTGGGATAACTCGCTATACATTGCGAAACCGGGTTACGAATACGACCCCTGTAACAATACCCTCAAAAGCAACAATTTCCCCACCAGTGATACAACTGAAGGCTAGAGTTAGGAGAGGCAAGATAAGCCTTGGCGGGGTGGACACCCCCCCAGGTAAGGGGAAAATTAAGAAAGTGAGAGCTGGCATATCGGGCGGGGTATCTAGCCTTCCTAAGGTTACACCATCATTAAAATCGTACTATAAGGTGTTATCCTCTATTGGAGTAGATCAAGGGAAAAAGATGGCAGTAACCGGCACCGTAAATACCACAAGTGCTGTGACCACTACTAGTATCGTGAGCACTGCAAGCAGCACCCTAAGAAACACCACAAGCAATATGTCTATAAGTACTAAAAGTGCTATAAGTGCTAAAAACACTATGAGTGCCACAACAATGATAGGCAAAGCAGTGAGGGAGGGCTCCACTAGTGCCTGTTTGCTTCCTACACCCCCCATACTTAGTCCATCTAATTCAATAGACCCCATAGACCCACTGCCTCACTCTACTTCATTCCCTATACAGGACACAGTACATCCAACAATAGCACTGTTGAATAGTTTTTCAGCTTTGGCCATTCAAGACGTGGCTCAAAATGAGGAGGCTGAGCAGGTTCAGCAGGACAGTCGGACAACTGGGGAGGATAATTTAGGTGAAGAAGACTCATCTGTAGCCATAGTAACACCTAAGGAGGACATACTTGCAGTGACTCACACAGATAATATCCCCATAATTCCAGTTGCAATGTCTGTTCCTGGTACATTGGCGGACTTATTGCTAGGGCTAAAAGAGGACATTGGAAAACGTTTCACTATTTTGGAAACAAATCAGAATGCGATCCAGGCTTCCTGTGAGACACTTGCCCGGAAGGTGGAGGAGGTTGCATCAAGGACGGATGCATTAGAAGTGGAGATGCCAAAAATTAAGGAGGCTCTAGGCGCTACTACAGTGGCCTATGATAAACTTGCCCAGCAGAACCGGGAGATGCGGGATGACATTGAGAGATTGGAAAACCAAACGAGAAAGAACAACTTAAAATTTCTGAATGTCCCTGAGGACATTGAAGGAAGCGACATTAAGGCATTTATAGTAGCCCTCCTTAAAACAACAGTGCTAAAGGAATCCCCGGAAGTGGGCTTGGATTTATTAGCGGATATTCAACGGGTTCATCGTGATCCATATAGGAGGAAACCAGGCAAAAAACACCCAAGGAAGATATTGGTGAACTTTTTAACTTATGCCATTAAAGAAAAGATTCTATCATTGGCTCTCAAAACAGGTCACATAAAATCATCTTCCTTCACCAGTCCGTTTACATATATGATTTGCTCGAATATTTCATCTACAACAGCTACTAAACAATGGGAGCTAGGCAAGAGGGCGGTATTACTTAATTCAATGGGGGCGCTTGCTCAGCTGAAATTTCCTGCTTCACTCCGTGTGATGTGGAGCAATCACATGCACATTATACGTCAGGTGGAGGAATCAGATACTTTGATAGTGAAAATAAGGGCTGGTAGTGAAGGGGGAAGTAGAGCATTGGTAGAAGCGGGATAGGTGTAAGATACAGGGAGCAGGTTAAGAGCTTTATCGAAATACTCTGTAAGAACTATACTATAGGCCACATATCTGTTATATTCTATTTTCCTCTTAGTATGTATTCTACATCAAACGCACACATTTTAGAGCACAATCACCAAGGTAAAAAATAAAAATTTTAAAAAATCTAAGTTTAATTAGCATGTATTTTTTTTCTCTCTTTTTCAACTTTTTTCAACTATGCACGGGGGGGGGGGCGCCGTCAAAGGGCATATGTCCAGGAAGAAAGGGAGGGTCCTCCAGGGAAGGAAGGGGGTTTTGGGGGTTTTGGGGTGTTGTTGGGCGAGGGTGGGGGGGCAAAACACCGAAAATTATGTCCTCATCATATTCACCATGTTCTACCCTGGCGGAGTTCCCCATTAACTATACGGGGCTTTGGGCGTAGGGTAAGGGGAGTATTTAATGACTAGCAACAAAGTCTCTTATATTTCTTGGAATGTTAACGGGTTCCGCTGTCCGAGAAGAAGAAGGCTAGTCTTGAAGTATATAGAACAATCCCAGGCCAAAATAGTTCTTCTTCAAGAAACCCATTTAAGTTTTAGTGAGGGCAACAAGCTCTTTGGTAAACTAAGATGGGTAGAGGCCTTTTGTTGTTCTGGACAGTCTGCTGTAAGCAAGGGGGTAGCAATCTTGATAAAGACTGGGATAGGTGGTATCATTAGATCAACATCAACGGATCACACAGGAAGATGGGTTATGGCTCAGTTAGATTTTAGCGGAAAACTGCAGACTATTATTTCATATTATGGGCCTAACATAGACGATCCTACCCACCTACTTAAAGTACAATCTAATTTGGTCGAGGTAAGATCACCTATTATCATGGGGGGGACTTTAATGACCTCCTCGACCCCAGGCAGGATCGCTCTAACTATTGCCAGCATGTGACCGCACCATGTTCTAGGCGCGCCATGGTTAATATGATGAACGAGATTGGGCTTATTGACGCTTGGAAGGTCAAAGGAGGGTCAGCCCCAGGATATACCTATTTCAGTAAAAAGCATGGTCACGCATCGAGATTGGATTATATCTTATTAGATAGGCAATTATTAGAGATCTTGGAGGATATAAGAATTCTACCCACTATTATATCGGATCATGCACCCATTATGTTCTCGGTTTTTATTAATAGTGTTTTAACTACGGCATCACCTAGATGGACTTTAAAAAGGTCTGCACTACATAGTCAAGATATAGTTACATCTGTTAGAATATCTATAGACAATTACTTTACTGACAATGTTGGCTCTACTCTCCCCGAGTATGTATGGGACGCCTGGAAAGCACACATAAGAGGTCCTCTTCATAGTCTAATTTGTTCGGAAAATAGGGAGGAGGCGAGGAAGTTTAAAACTCTAGAGAATAAAATAATCTCGCTAGAGAACGCTCGACTGGGTACCCAACAATTAAATCTAACACGGTTACCAGACGAGTTGGAACTCCTCAGATTAGAATATAGAGGGCTATTAGATAAAAAAATTAAGGCTCAATGGGACGTTCATGCTATGGATAACTATGAGTACGGTGAGAGAGCCGGTGCAGTTCTGGCAAGTAAGATTAGAGCGGACCGGGTGCGGAACAACATAGATAGGTTAACGCTCGATGATCAGGGGAATATATCCTGCAAACAGAAAGCTATGGAAGATCATTTGCTTTCTATGTTTTCTAAACTTTACGAGGAAGAACCATCCTCCACACAGGAGAACTCTTTACGATGGTTGGAGAGTAAGGCCCTCCCCAGCTTGACAGATGAAGGCAGAACCATTCTTAATAGTCCTTTCACCGAGGAAGAGGTCAGGAATCATATTAAAAAATTAAAAAATAACAAAGCAGCAGGGCCTTATGCTCTCCCGGGTGAAATATATAAAATCTTCCAGGAGAGTCTGGTCCCAAGACTATGTGAACTATTTAACTATGTATATATTACAAAGGGTAGGATACCAGCATCCTGGAGGAAGTCTATCATTGTACTCATCTTAAAGCCAGGGAAGGACCCCCTTAATGCAGACTCATACAGACCCATCTCCCTGCTAAACGCTGACTATAAAATCTTTACCAGTGTTGATAGGAAGCATAGATCTAGCGGTGACGCGGTTGGAGCCCTTGGCGGTAGCCGCATACGATGCGGCGAAGGCCTTCGACCGCGTCAACTGTGGATTCCTGTGGAATGTACTAAGGGTAATGGGTTTTGGTGAGACCTTTATCCAAACTATGAGAGGGTGTTATGAGGGTGCCTCGGCGGAAATTCTATTGAATGGTCTCCTAACATCAAGCTTTAATATAGGGAGGGGCACCAGGCAGGGGTGCCCCATCTCCCCTCTTCTTTTTGACATCTATATTGAGCCGTTGGCACAAGCACTTAGGACCGACGAGAAAATTACACCCTTTAAATATAAGGATTACAGCTGTAAGCTAGCTTTATATGCTGATGATCTTTTGATTTATACCAGCAACCCCGCAAAGTACTCCCTAGGGTAGAGATGATAATGGCGGATTTCGGCCTCCACTCGGGATATCAAATAAACAATTCGAAAACCGAAATCATGTGTTGGGGGATTGATAATTGGGAAGGTCCTTGCAGCAGCCAGTTTAGATATCTGGGAATTATTATCACTCCAGATATTAATAACATAGTTCAAATCAACACAAAGAAATTATGTAAGGATATTGATCAGCTCTTTTCCAGATGGCAGAATCTTCCCCTTACAATATATGGCCGAGTCAACTTGGTTAAAATGGTCATTCTGCCTAAGTTGACTTATCTGTTTAACTCAATACCCCTTTTTTTTCCAGATAGAATTTTGGCGAATATTCAGGGAAAGATTGGCAGCTTTATTTGGGCTAAAAAAAACTCCAGGTTATCTTGGAAAAAGCTAAAAAGAAGACTATTAAAAGGGGGGCTAGCACTCCCACATATAAATTGGTATGCTCTATCTTTCCAGCTGAAAAATATCAGGTGTCTTCTATCATGCCCCGATGATTCTAACTGGGGGAGAATCTTGAACATAATGGTAGGTCAAGAGGGAGGCGAGTCCGGGTTTTTATATAAATTTGGAGCAGTAAAAAAAGTATGTTTAAAGGTTTTAAAACCGGCTCTCATAGTTTGGAACAAAGTTAAAGGAAGATGGGGGATCAAATATTATTCTGAGTGTGCCCCAATTTGGGAATCTCCAGGTCTGCCCCCATGTCTAAGGGATAGCCTGTCCTTTCCTATTAGGAGAGCACGAATAAACATAGGGTCTGATTTGATAACATCAGAGGGGGTCCTTCCGTGGGAGGTACTGAGATCTAGGATAGGGGATTCCCTCTCTAGATTTAAATACATCCAACTCTGCTCCTGGTTCAAGGCCGAGAAAGAGAACATCGGAGGTAACTGGGAAATTGAGTGTGCTCTCCTATTTCCAGGGCCTAGGAAGAAGGAAGTTGGGCTCTGGTATAGGAAAATGTTGGAAGCAGAGGAAGTGCAGTCCCCTCCACTAAATCGGGTTTGGAACTCTACGAGGCTGGAGGCAGATTCAGCTACCTTGTACGATCATTCTTTCAAAGTACTCTATAAATATGTTAGGACTGTTTCTCTTAAAAATAATCATTTTTATACTATAAACAGGCTATATTACACACCAAAAAAACTAGCGAAGTTTGTAAACCCATCCCCTCTTTGCCCAAGATGTGGGCTCATAGAAGCGGATGATATTCATATTTTCTATGATTGTTCGGTAGTTGGCCCCTTCTGGGGTAGAGTGGAGAGGGCAATTGAGAGCATTTTTAAAATAAAGCTATGTTTGAACTTAACTAGAGTTATGTTTGGCCTGGATGCAGAACTCATTGCTGAATTGAGGGAGACACAAGTTGCATTATTTTTTTGTTTCATTTTGATTGCTCGAAGAGAAATATGTAAGATCTGGAAGGATGCCAGCCCTCCACTATATGAAAATTGGCTTCGAGCTACACTTAGAATTGCACGTTTAGAATCACTTTTAAATCACAATGTAAATAGCACTGTGTGGAAACCCTTTATTGAATGGGGAATAGCAATGAGGCTGTAATAAAAATAGGCAAGGTCCAATGATTACACTATGCCTTGGTATAAAAAAGGCAGGCCGGGTTGGCCCCAGGCGAAAGCAAGAACACTGGCCCGGGGTGCCCAGGACAAGATCGGGCCATAGGAGATAATTTGCACTCGTTAGTGGTGAGATGAGGACTAATAAAAAATAAAAAATAAAAACATTAGAAAAACATTAGAAACCTGCAATCTTCACTTTACAAGGTAGTGGAAATAAAAACAAATAGGTCCTTCAGTAGGTGAGAGTAAGGTGCATCGGGAGGTAAATATGCATTTACAATCAACAGGGAATTTGAGTGATCTTGGGCATCCTTAAGATCTAGCTTATTCGCCTGAATTAAGTTACAGGCATGAAAGAATTCTTTATATGACCATCTAAGACTTGTAGTTAGTAGAATAGCAATACCTCCTTTAGCATGTCCTCTATTCACAGGGAGCGCAGGCCGGCTCAGCACTATATATTCTTCAGTGGACCATTTCTTTGTGATCCAAGTCTAATGTAGACATATTATAGCTGCACTCTGCTCTTTCAAAAATAAGAGTTTATTTTTGTTGGTGCTTAAGCCGGCTGCGTTCCAAGATATCACATTAATATCCTTGCTAGGAAGAATTCCCATATTTGAAGCCTAAGGATCTATTTGTATTAAGAGCGCCTGCTACCCAACTCCATTTCTTAGGAAGAACCTACTGATTCTTTTTCTCTGTGAGGAGAGAAACCCTCCTTCCTTCTTTACCAAGGGAAACCTGCAATATACTCTCTCTCTCCAGGAAGGGCAATCCCCTTTTGGTGATATCTGGATAAGTGTGAGACTTCTGATTATGGAACACTTTTTTTTTAGGTTAGCTCCTTTTCAGGTATAAGAACATCAATACCACAGCATCGTAATGTATCACTGTTTGACATTATTAAATGGGAGGTAGCTTTGGATGCAAACGTTACTCTTACTCTCCTAGGATTATTATATTTTTGAACCTGAACCAGAGCGAGGTCGTTACTTCGGATCATTTGGAGGCCAAGGATTTCAGCAAAGCGATCAAAAATAAACGAGAAATCCAAGGTGTAAGGGGAAAAAGGTAAGTGATTGACTTGGCAATTTACCTCCGGAAGATTTTCAATAGGATTATAAATAAAATTACTGCATAAGGAGAAAGCAAATAGTGAAGCATTAGGGTTCAAATTACTCTGAACAGTACAGGGAATACTTATATCTAATACAATTGCATTTTGGGAGGAGTGAATTGGAGCACTTGGATTCAAAAAAGGCGAACGAGGTCCCAATAGATTAATTTCTGCTTGACCATCTTCCTTCTTCATAGCGTTTGAATTGGGGTCAATGATAGATTGAGAATTAGATTAGGGTCGAAGAATAGCCGTTTTGCCCTTTTTTTATTTATCCTTCGATGTTATTCACTTTTTTCCTTCTTCTTCTTCTTCTTACAAACGCTGTTACTTTTGTTCTTGAAATCTTTTTCCTTAGTGGGAGAGCAACCAACTTTTAGTTCCTCCACTATGGGAAATTTTGCACCTGTTTTTGGGAAAATGGGGAAATCTTTTTGAATTATACTTGAATTTTCCTGCCTAACTTGCTGACAGGATGCAGATACAGTCACTGGAGTTAAATTCTCAGGTTCGAAAAGCTGTTGTAGAGAAGAAGGGTGTAATTTGTCGAGTATATCTACATTTTCTTTACCTTTCAATTTATTTTTGTTTTTCCTACTAGAAAAGGGCTTACCAGCCTGAACGCCATAGCTCCGTCCTTTAGAATGGAAAAGAGAGCCTGTTTGAGTAGATTGGAGCTGATTGGGTTTATCCTCCAAAGATAGAGGGGAAGAGGGCCCCTTCCCAGGATTAGACTTACAGGAAAGAAGTAGGCCGGCTTTACCAGGCGAGAGTTTTTGCTCAGAGACTATGAATGTAGTGAGGGCCAAAAAAAAGAATCCAGAATTTAATAGGAGTTTCTTACTGATTTCTCTATTAAGGCTAAGATAGGAGACAGCACTCTTTTCAGACAAAGTAATGATTCAGACATCAGCAATTTTGTCTCTGGATTATTATTTAAGTGGTGAAAATCCGGGGATAAATCAGGAGTGGCCGATCCACGTGAATTTAATATACTTGTTCCGCTGGGTGTACTACTAAATAGCTGCATTTTAGCAGGGCGATCCTGAGGGGATCCCGTAAATTGAAGGAGAGTGAAGTGGCAGGAAGATGAATTCTGGACGACTCCAGATTAGGTGCATGAGACAACTTGGAAGACTGATTTATATTAATGTTGAGGTCAGGGAGAGTAAAATCTTCCACCATAGGGTCTCCAACTTTTGGGACTAGATGAGGTACCCCTTCAAGTTGGGAAACTCCATTAGCAAGGGAGTGGATGGTTAGATTTGCCAGCAAAGCGTCAGCCACCCTAGATTCAGAGGGTTGGTCATTCCTAGACCAAGTTCCTCGAGAGAATAGTTTAATAGGTTCTACTGAAGATGATTTTCCAGGGTCAACTTTAGCCTCTCCATGAGCTTCTCGAGTAGACTCCATCATCCCTGTTGTGTTTAAGCTTGCCTCTTGTTTTGGAAAAAAGGAAGAGATGGCATTGAAACTTTTCAAGACGTTCATTTGTAATGAGTTGTTCCTTAAAGGATTAGCTTTAGGTTTTTTTGCATGCTCTTGTATATAACAATCTTCCAGAGCGCAATTTCTTTGCGGTCGTATCTTAGTCTTTTAGTCTATTAGATTCTCCTATGGGCAGGCGCTAGCGTAAACCTTAAGGGGGTTGGGGTAAATGAGTGGAGAGAGTACAAAAAGGCGGTGGGGGTGATATATAGAGTGTTGAGTGATGTCCTCACTAGCTCTCCCACTGACTCACCGTGCCTCCGCCATGCCTCTATTGTCCCTACTCCTTGCTCCTTTTGCACGATCAGCTTCTTCAGCTTCCTCAGCTCCTTCAACCACTCAGCACCCCTCCAAACCTGTAAGTCTGTTTTTCTATTGAAGGTTCCCCAGGTGGTTGGTAGCAGGATGATAAGCAGGGCACAGCACACCTGCCAACTGGAAATAGGCTGGGGTAGGGAAGTGGGGTCAGCATCCATGCACAGCCCGTTGCTGTTGCCGATTCCTCAAGCAGTTCTTCTGCTCTGTGCCTTTCTCCAGCACTGCACCAACCCAGCCACTTGCTTGCTTGCCACAGGTGTCCTTGCGGCTGTGAGAGGGGCGAAGGTAGCAGCTGGGCACACTCACTTTAAAATTGGGACAGTCCTTGCCCCACAGTGCCCAGCTGCTGGATAATTGCCCCCTTCTTTTTTCTTCTTTTTTCTCCTGCGCTACTGCTCGACAGCAGCAGCAGCCCAGTCCGATCAGCTGCAATCAGGAGCCGCCGGAAGGCGGAGTCGCCAAAAAGTTTACCAGCGGGGCGAGTGAAGCAAATGATGCAGGCGCGGCCGCTCTTGGGACCTCCGCAAGCCGCGTCCACTTCTGCGGTGGAACCCTTACACACCCATGATGCGCGGCCAGTGCAACACCGAGCGCCGAGCTTCCACGCTCCAAAGCACAGCTCAGCTCCGCTCACAGGCACGAAGCAGCGCTCTCAGGCCGAAACAATCGGAACGGGAACAAATTGATATGTCAAAATTTGAGTGCCAAGTCTGTGACCACCAGTTGTTGGAGCTGCTCGGCAAGCTGGGTCAGGGAGATGGTATTGAAGGCTGCCGCTAGGACCAGAAGGACCAATGCTGCAGCTTCCCCTGCTTCCACCATGGAATGGATTTTGTTCACTGCAAATTTTAGTGCCGTCTCAGTCCCTTGGTTGCTCCATAAGCCATACTAAGATACATCTAACAGTTGAAATTGTTCACTCATAACCTGCATATTAAGATTTTGGTCTGTACAGACAGCAAGGAAATTGTTCGATAGTTTTTAAGTTCTGCAGGGTCCATGTTGGGCTTTTTGAGCATAGGCCTTTTTCCAAAATCGAGGAAAACACCCAGATGTAATGCCTTTATTCAGGCTTTCAGTAAGATGTGGATCTATAATCTTGGCTCCTAATTGCAAGACATTAGTGGGACAAGGTTCAAGTGGGGAGCCCAATTTGACACGAAGTAGATAATTTTCCATCTGTCCTTGTGTCAATGGAGTAAATCACGATAGACAGGCAATGGGGCTGCCTTTAGTGGATAGACTTTTTTGAAGGCCAGATTCAGCCTGAGACACTACATTAAAGGAATTAGAGGATTCAGAGTTGTGATGGTCAAGATCTTTGAATACATCTACAATTTTAGAGTAGAAAAATGTAGCCATTCTGTCACAAAAGTCCTGAGAGCTCTCTATACTGGAAGGAACTGAGGGAACAGATAAGAGACTGATCAACTTAAAGAGGTCCCAGGTGGATTTAGTTGAAACAAGCTCATTAGTGCAGTACCAAGACTTTCCCTTCTTAATGGCTGCCTTATATTCAGCCAGAATAGCTTTGTATGCACTTTTTTTAGGAAGAAGTTGAGATTTTCGCCATGCCCGTTCTTAATGGTGACAAGCCTGTCTAAGCAGTGAACACGAAAAGTGTAGATAATGGGTTACTATTGAAGAGATTTAGAAATATGATTCATCTGCTTGGCTTCAGTATTTCCTGTCACACAATACATACAATGATACTTTGATTGTCATCACTGTTACAGTCACTCATGTGGCAAAAGGGGTGTCCTGTGATAGTAGTACATACCATACAAACGTATTTTGATGTACTATGATACTCAAATGAGTAGTCCACTTGTCCACTCAGCCCCCAGGAGAGGTAGCCCTTAGTGTCACACAAACCAGCTATTACCTTGTGACCTTAGTCTTAAGATGTTGTATATACTATGTTTCTTGCCAATAAGGACCATATGCATCAATAGAAAGGTGACTATACAGTCATGCACAGGTAGTTTACTCTTCAGGAGGTCCAATTGGTGTGCTGTGTGTCATGGTACTTTACATCACATATCATGTAGGATGCGCCTGGCATACATGATGTTAGTGGGGTGGATCAGTTATTGTAGGTCATGACTACGGTTGAGGTTAGTCATCAGATGACCACAAAGGTGTGCATTCATGCTTTAGTTGTGCTTATCATGTGGCATGGAGACATGTAATACGTTGACTCTTGAAGAAGGTTTGTGCTACATGTCAATGTGATGTGTATTGATCTGACAGTTCTCTTCAAACTTGCAGTTACAATCAGCTTCTACATCAATTGCATCCATACAGGTCAATGCCCATCAGAAGAAGGACATTTGGAAAGCCATCCCCGGAAGGTGTGAGTCCTGGGTTCTACAACCGCTGTAGTGCCCACTGACGAAAGAGGTCGGAGAACCTGCGGCACAGGACCCAGAAGATCACAGAGGTCAAGCTGGGTAAGTCCTTCCAATGTGGAAGGGGCACACGCCGGACCCTGGCCCTCCTGATGGCCAAAATACCGGTTATAGCCTACACGGACCTTGATGGGCAGTTGAGGGCCCAACAGCAGCATGTACTCTATCAACTTTGCATGTTACAGGCAGGCATGTCCAAACCAAGATTAGTGGTGGCCCATATGCCACACACAAGTTGAGTCATTGTTAATGTAAGTGTGGTAGTAGGTGCATGCTGCTGTGCTAGGGCTATTGTCTTTCTGATCTGAAAGACAGCAGAGTCCTGTCCACATCCAGTCCTCTCCTTTTGAGCAAACACCTGGCTGAGTAAAGTGAGTAATCATCTCATGTTCTCAGTAATTCTGGGTATCAATTCTACCAGACAGGCAACTGGGCATGCTTGTATGAGAAGTGGTGTACCCTCACTACTGCCTCTCATTTGATGGTGGCCCTATTGCATGTGACAGGACATAGAGTTCAGAGTACATGCAGTGACTGTAGAACAGTTTCCACTGGTAGATACTGTTTAATCAGTGAAATGTGTGCGCAAACATCACTGGTGCCATTAGCATTAGTGCCTACATGTTGCCCAGTGTGCATTTCCCAGTTGATGGTTCATCTGCAATAGCTTTCCTAAATACTCCTTAACTGACTGGTGACATTCATGAGTGAGTAAGATTTAGAACTGTGGGAATCCTATGTGAGTGTCTACAGTGATCCTCACAAGGCAATCTGAGTGTGCAATGCTACAGAGTGGGTTGATGTGCCTGCTCAGCTCATGGTGACTCTAGTGATTCCACATCTTCATGGCATAGATGTTCAGAGACACCCAAAACCTTGCATGGTATATTGGCTTGTAGATATCCAATATCTGACTGGAGTCATCTGTACCAAGCAGGATTGGGGATGTTCATATTGCTATATGGGGTGTTGTGCTTTGTGAATTCAGAGTATCTATCTCCCAAAAGTTAGGACCTCATTGTTTTCTGGGATTTTATCTATCAAATGTGATACGTAGCTAAACTACATGTGTCAAAACTTTCAATTGTCTTTTCAGATAGTAGTCAAATGATGTAATTTGGAGTCCAAAGTTTCATCAGTGTGAAATGAGCATTTGCATGTGAAATGATGTCTGCCACAACAGTAATTGCTGGCACATTGGTGTCCAACTTGACCTTCATCACATCACAATGTGATATGAGGGACAGGTAGATCTGTTGGACTCTGAGCATTGTGTGAGCATTGTGTAAATCTCAAGTGTATCCATCCTATTTAGTTGCATCTCTTTACAATGGTATACAACAAAGTATGCAAGTTGATCAACAATCCGAGTATAGACATAAAGATGGAGTGTAGAGAATTCCATTCATGCATTTGGGCCAGTCTTGGGTTCTGACATGAGTGGACCCAACTGTTTGCAGGTTATGTAACATGCATGCATGTGCTCATGCTAATTTGGAAGCCTATGGAGTGAACCATGAAGGTGGTGTGATATATGTACCTCTTAATTATTTTCTGTGCCTTTGTGATGGTCAAGTGTGGAAATGCAGTTGCAATAAACCCATGCTACATAGCATTTCAGATAAGTGGAGGAGAAGGAGCCAACGTCAGTGGGGACATAGCTGGTCACTGCAGTTCTGGACATGAGACATCAGACACAGAACGATCCAATGAACATGAGGGTGTGAGGAATGCCCCAGAGGACAAAATCCACATCTCATCATTATATGAGTCATCCTCCATTGGACACTCTGAAGTAGTAGCGGACCTAACAGGATCATTTCCACCTTTATTGTTGTCCACCACTCCCAGTTCCATCTACACCCTCCCTGTTGACCCCCACATGTTAGAGTTCCTGCTCTCCTAAGAGGGGAGGGCTCTCCTTCACTCAGGTACCTCATCCCTGCCCCTTTTAGCTCTGCTACCATGAGTGAGGAGGTTATTGACCTCCCGAGGGGCACCTCAGTGGGTCAGACTGCAGTGATGAATGCCATCCAGGGGCTAAGCACCTAGATGACCCCAATTGTTGCCTTCCTGGAAAGCATTCACACTGCCATGTCTGTCCTACAGAGATATTTTCAGGCTCAGGCCTCCTCCCCCACAGCAGACCTCCACCCATACCAACCTTCCATCCCCACCTGCCCCTTTCCCACCCACATTCCCTTTTCCCAATCCTATCTCAAGCACACCTAAGCATGCACACATTTCAACAGAACCATGCACCTCACACAAACCCAAGATATCCATAAAACTCAAAAATGCACGCACATAACAGACACTCACCTCCCTCACCAACCCCAGGAAAGTTCCAGGTACTACATCAACAAACACTCACACCTCCACTGACACACCCATATATACAAACACCACAGCAACACATACTGACCCCTCCACAGACACAACCATATACACAAACATCACAGCAACAGCTACAGACCCCTCAACAGACACAGCCAAACCCACGGACAACACAGCAACAACCTCAGACCCCTCCACAATACCCAGCACATCCATAACACCAAGTAAACACATACACTCACAGTCACCCACACCACAGGCACTATCACAACACGCAGTGCAAATAGCAGACCCACCACACATTTCCACTCCCTCTTCCTCCCAATCTGAACTCCATCCTGAACACCCTAACCATTTGCCCCATGGATCTCTCTTGTTTGCCCTTGCCCTTAACCCTCTGAATCCTGAACAGTACACTAGTCATTCAGAATACTTATACCATGTTCCCTCTGTATAAAACAACTGATGGAACATACCTAACCTGAAATGGATCAGTAAATTGTAATTTCGCACACGAGCACCCAAGGGCAAGAAGAGGGACATTAAGGAGATGGGTCCGGCAGTAACTGGTCAGAATGAGGCACTGACCACCAGCACTGCTGCTGAGGGCACTGCTCAGCCTAGTAAGTCCTAACATTTATTATTATTATTATTTCCCTAATGTGGGTTTTATCATTGTTGTGTGCTTTGGGTAGAATCTTGGGGTATTGGAATGTTGGTGCTGGGTTCCAGGATAGGAGTTGCTGCCTGAATGCTGATGTTGCTGGTGAGAAATAAAGTTTCTCTTACACCCTTACCTGCTGTCTTTCCTCCACGTGGCAACGAGGAAGGGATATGAACCCATTTGTGCAAAGCACAATGGATTCAATTTTTGTTTCACTCCTGTTAACTCAGCATTATCTTTTTATTTCCCTATATTACATAGTTTTCTTTTTTGGAAGCTGACTTTTCCCGGTCTCTAGTCTCTAGTTCACTTACCTTCTGCTTTGTTGATAATCTTGTCCTCTCTCCTATATATCTTGTGGTACTGTAAGAGTAAGACTAACACATTTTGGTACTCTAATGTCTACCGTGAAGATTGCAGACCTAAGTAAGCTATAATATTCACCATGTATGTTTTTTGAGAAGGATTTATTTTCCCCGCTCATCCTCTAAAAGTTGCGTTCATGACAGAGGGGCCATGGTCATGGACCACCCTCCCAATGTTGTGTGCTGTGTCATACATTTATACAGTATACCAAAAGGGAAGGATGGGTGAAAGAATTGTTGGGAGAAAGGGTGGATATTGAATGGAGGGATAATGGATTGGAAATGTTGGTGAGAGACTGGATAAGAGAAAGTAAAGCTTAATCATGTTGGCTATGGGTAAATTTAAATGAAAGTATGAATGAATAGTTGGATTGTTTAGATGAATAAGCAATGCAGCTCTTCTCATGAGGATCATGCTGCTTACCTACTTCGTTTACTTTGCTTAGGTAGAGTTATCTAAGATATGGTTCGAAGTGGGGGATTTGTTTTATGTTTTGTTCCACTCCCTTGAATCAATGTATTTGTTAAGTGAACCAGATGTATCCCACCCATCATTCATCGCCTCACCTCCTCACCGATGGCATTTTACCACCTATGACTGTAGTGCAGCATGGGTCAATTTGTGACTGCAGAGTTGGCTGTGCAATGTGCGTCTGCTCCAATTAATGCAGCATTAACAAAGTGTTCAATGCATTGCAAACCAAACACACAAGGTGTGTTGTTTCCCTTCACCCACTCTGTCACTTCTTAGTACTTCATTATTTTATTTTTTCCCAAGTTCCTCCGTCCCAGCCTACCAAAAAATTGGAAAAACCACTCTTAGCATGTGCCAAATTTGATTTTATAACCATGTAAAGTGAAGTGATTCCAGAATATATTCCATGGTGGTCCATCACAGATTTATTTTACACCTGTTCTGATTTTTCCCTTTAGACATTTGTCAGCTGGTACAGTGGCTGAATAAGCCAAAGATGACAAATCGATGAACAGTGTAGTGGCTCCTTTATTCTATATCAAAGAAGCTCTGCCTAGCCGCCTAATCCCTCTGCCCTACACTGCAGTGGAGTAAGTGAAGTTTCCTTTGCTTACTTACTGCCCAGCAAACTAATTTGTTTGAAAATAACATGTGGTGGGGGAGAGGTCAGTGAGTAAAGTGGAAGTAAGTGCATGATTTGATGTCAAGTGTGGCATATGGGATATACTGTGACAAACGTGACAAATACAATCTATATAGCTCATTCCTTTCCCTGTAGTGCAAGCCATCATTTTCCACAACATCTACTTACGGGAGACAGGATAATATCCACATTTCATACATGAGCTGTGTGATGTAGTACATCATTTATTCTTCATCTGCCTGTTTGAAGGCCGGGTAGAAAGAGAAATGCATTTGAAAAAGAGCAGTGCCATTGGAATAAAAAATAGATCATTGTCAACTACAGCTGCCCCAGCTGCAGACAGTAGAAAAATACCCCACGTGCTGTCTCGCTATCAAAATGGCTCCATTATTTTAGTACAACACACAACTTGTACTCCATAGTGCATAATGCCATACTCATTAATGAGAGGTAATTTATTTTTTCACACAAAGTGTCTGTTTATAGTTACTTGTAAAGGCTTTAAAAGAAAAAGAAATCAAATCAGTTTTTTTTTAATATGGTGTTAATCTGCCTAAATACGTTTCTGCCACACAGTCAGTGCGTTTTTTGCAAGGCATGTGTGGGTAAAACAAAATTGGTCTTGTGACTCTGCTAATCATAATCAAATCAAATTCCAATGGCCCTAGGGGACCAGCTGTGTACCCCTACTGTGACATCTACTAATTTAAAGCAATTCTTTGCAGAGAGCATTATTAACAATTTGTCTGTTTTTCTTATTGTTTTTCTCAATATAATTACTCCTGCTGGTTCAACTACATGACCCAATAGGCAGAATATAGCAGCCCGTCTGCGGGGGCAGAGGCTGGAGCATATCCAGCAAGAATACTGGTGGCCTTAGAAGGGGAGGCAATAAATACCTCTCAGCCGAGTGCCAGCACACTACACTGACAACAACTGGCCATTGCTGTGTTGCATCCTGCAGTTTTTAAGAAAAAGGACCCTTTCCAGTGGACCCAGAAGAAACCCCTTAGAAGATATAAGGTTGGAGAGTCACCCCTCCCATGGATACCCCAGGAATAGGATGCCTACACCAGGGAAGCCAGGTGCATAGGTGTGAAGTGACATGGGAAACCACCGTAGACCACAATTGAGGACTTCAGAAAAGATGCCGCTGGCAAAGAAGGTGAAAGAGTCCGGTGGAATCCTGAAGAGAAGATCATGTAAGCAGAGGGGACAGCGTCTATGCCACTCAGAAGTGACCAGGAGGCACGGAAGACCAATGACCACCAATGACTGAAAATGCAGGAGTGATGACGGTGACCTTGTTGCTGCAGCTGTGGGGACCAGGCAATGCTGTGGAAGACCAGGGGTCATTCATAAGCTGTCCTACATCGGAAGTCAAGAACCAGGGGGTCGGTGTCTGGTAGGAGCACCAACAAGCCTTGGCAGCAGCAACAGATGTGGTAAACAAAAAAGTTGCAGCGTTGGGATAAGAAAGATCCAAGGGACTCACCGAGTGCAGGCGAGTCCGAGTAGGCCCGAGCAAGCAGGGGAGTCCACTGAAGCCAAAGAAAACCTTCAAGAAGGGCCACAGGCCAAAGGCACAGGAGTCACAAGGGGACTTTGAGCAGATCCCCAAAGATGAAGGCCCATGGGAGCAGGGGATGTGGTGAGGACAAAGACCTTGCTAAGAAGAGATGCTGGATAATGGAGCTTCTTGTAGCCTGAAGATATCTGGAGGACAGAGCCAACAAGCCTTGGTTATGGCAAGTCGACGTGGTGCACACGGATTCTGTTCCAGAAGTTCTGATGAGGGATACTGGCCTCAAACTTGCTGAGATGACAGGTCAGACCTTGAGGAAGTTGCAGAGCCACCACCTGTGTTGCTGAACAATCCGGAGTCCGTGGGACATCTGGAGCAGCAGACTTGCCAGCTTCCATGTGGTGCCTGTAGATGCAGGGAAGCGTCCTTGATGCTCATAGGCCTGGAGAAGAACCTGGATGAAGCACAGGCACAGACAATGAAGAACACTTGCAGAACAGCGAGACCAGGAGCAGCAGAAGTCTTCCTTGGTACAGTCTCAGTTCCAGGTGAAGTCCAGCAAAGTCCAAGGTGCCCAGATGGTTGAAGTGGTTTCCAGTTTGAATCTTGTCCCATGATGAATCTGAAGAGCCACCAACAGATATGCCCTTAAGTATCCTAGGGAAAGGGTTGGGACGATTCAAGGGTCCTTCCCGAGGAGGGGCTGGATAGAGAGGAGGATACTCCCATGTCCGCTGTCCAGTTTCACACCAGAATGGGAGCCACGGGCTCCCTAAACTGGCTCAAACTGGAATATGCAAGGAGGGCACTAAATGTGCCCTTAAAAGTGGTTTGGTGGTGCTAGCAAGCTCCTCCACCCCAGCCCAATACACTAAGTCCTGTCTGGGAGCTGGTCACTTACCCCTGTGACAGGAAACCTATTGTTCTACCTTTCCTTGCTCAAGCTCAGCTCAGCAACAGGAGGGTAGAATCACGTCTGGGATCGGCAGTAGCACTAGCTTGCTGGCAGACCCTGGAAGGCTGTTACCAGGTGCACTGGGGGCTTCCCAGAGGAGCCCCATGGTGCATGGGATCATACCTCAAAAACCGGTAATGGTGTTGGGGTATGATTCCAACATGTTTGATACAAAACATGTCCAGGTTCGGTACAGCCAATATATAGTTAGCCATTGCATAAGGACGCATGCCCACTATATGTATCAAAGTGGCTGACTGCACTTACAAACCCTGGAGAATCGACTCCAGGGTTTGTAGTGGGTGTCCTTCTACTGCATAGCACCCTCACACATATAATCTAGCACCTTGCCTTGAGGATTGAAAGGCCTACCTTTTGGGTGACCTATAGGTATTAAATGCAGTGATCTCAGATATAAAAAAAACGTATATCTGTTGTAAGTGGTGCTAGCACCGCTTTACACAGGTTGCAATGGCATGCCTGTAGTCACAGTTTGAGTGGTCTCTCATGGGTGGCATAATTCATGCTACAGCCCATGGGAGATCCCTGGCGTACCTATGGCCTGGGTACCTTAGTAACATATACTAGAGACTTACATGGGTACACCAGTAGCCAATTGGGAAGGTACCAAAGTACTTACCAGTATCAAATTTAGGGAGAAAGCACAGTGACTAGGGTCCTGATTAGCAGGATCCTACTCAGACTAGTAAACAGAAAAACACCAGCAAAAAGTGAGGTTAACCATGAAAGCAGATCCTACTTTCCCATAAGTACTAACTTACGAAATTTTCAAGTCATAAAAACATTGACTCAAACCTGGAGTGGACAAGCTTAGGTTAGGGGTTAATGGATACTAAACATAAGGCCTAAATGATGATGCTGGTGACTGATGTTCTTCATTCTATATCTAGAATATGAATCCGTTTTCATGTGCAGGTAGATAAATGTGTGGGCTATGCTTAGAAACTCCTGCAGTAAGGAGTTTCTAAGCGGTATGAGACAGGGGAGCAGGCAGGTAGGGTTCTGGCACTTCGTATCAGACAGGATAGAACGAGGAACATCATATCGAGCATACAAGAGGACGGTAAGAACTACTCGGAATCAAAGGAAATTTTAAAGGTCTTTAAAAATTTCTATCAAAAACTGTACGATGAAGAGAGCCGTCAAGGACAACAAATGGTTGAGAATGGCAATAGGGGCCCAATGCTGGATGAACTATCTAGAGAAGAGCTAGATAGGGACATGACTGGAAGCGAGATTCAGGCTACCCTACGGGAACTTGCTGCCGGTAAGGCAGCAGGCCCCGACGGAATCCCCCTGGCAGTCTACAAAAGCATCGAATCTGAGATAGTCCCTATCTTGCTGGATCTCTTCAATGGCATACTGTGCACAGGGGACATTCCAGATTCTTGGAAAGAGACCAATATAATTATCTTTCACAAGAAGGGCAAACCCAAGGAGAACCCAGGTTCTTACTGGCCTATCTCGTTCATTAATGCGGATACTAAATTGTACTCGAAAATCTGGGCCAAAAGGCTGGGGAGGGTCATTGGCGGTCTTGTCTCTCCTTGGCAGCATGGGTTTGTGCCTGGGCGAGGCACGACGGACCACACTCGCCGAGCTATCGCGTTGTTTGATGCCCATGCTGCCGGGGGGGGGGAGAGATGGCCATGATCCTCCTCGACGCGGAGAAAGCGTTTGACCGCGTGGTCTGGGAGTATTTGTGGGGTATCCTTGTAGGCAGGAGATTTGGTCCCAGGGCCATCAGAGCTCTTAGAGCTATGTATAAAGATCCGGTGGCCAGGGTTTCAGTAATGGGAGAGAGTTCGGAGAAAATTGTGATCAAGAGAGGAACGCGTCAGGGCTGTCCCTGTTCCCCGATCCTCTTCTCACTATATATAGACCCCCTGACTCAAAGAATCTTGGGCTGCCCTCAGATTAGTCCAGTGACGTTGAACGGGTATACAAGTAAACTGCTAGCATACGCTGACGATCTGGCAGTTCTTACTACCGATCCGCGGCAGGCGATGCCTGTACTTGCAGAGCTGGCGAAGGACTTTGGTAGTAGGTCTGGGTATCTGCTAAATGAGGGGAAGACCCAGATTATCTGCACTATGAACATTATTAAGTCGGACAGTAGATATGTAGACTCAGCGGTCTATTTAGGGGTAAGAATTAACGCCTCAGTGGATAAGGTCATCACAGAAAACTATTGCCCCCTTATGGGATCGATTGAAGCAGAATTAAAGAGGCTGGATGTATTACACCTCTCTCTGGTAGGGGGGGTAAACATCCTTAAAATGTCAATATTCCCGAAGGTCCTTTACTTGTTTCGTGCCATCCCATTATTGCTGGAGGAAAAACTATTTAAAAATCTGGAAACAATATTTAACAGGTTTATCTGGCAATATGGGAAGACTAGGCGCTCCATGAAGCTTATGTCGCTCCCGTATGAAAGGGGGGGCATGGCCTTACCAAATCTTCGCTTATATCACCTATCTTGCCTTCTGGCTCAAATGTCAATACTTTTTCAATCGGTCCCTAGCTCGGAAGCGGCCCAGGAAGAGAGTCAGGATCCCCCATCTATTTTTGAGCTTTTATTGGGGAAGAAGGCTGTTGGGCTACTTTTGAGTGAGGTGGATCGGAGATATTATAAGAAGGCCCGGTTTAAGATCGTGGGTGGGGTTTGGGGGACATGGAAAGCCATCCAAAAGCTGCTGGAAATTCTTAAGATTAATGCGCATCTCCTCCTCTGGAACTCTAACCTGTTCCCTCATATGGGTATGGACAGGAATTGCCCGTTTTGGAAAGAACATGGAATTAGAACTATAGGGGACATTATGGAGGGGGGGAGGTCCTCAGGTTTGAAGTGATTCAGCACAAGTTTGGGATTCCGTCTAACCATTGGTTTCTGTACGGACAGCTAGTCCAAACGCTGATGGCCTTTAGACCGAGGATCTCTGTAACAAGACGCTTCTCCTTGATTGATTATTTATGGAACGGGGGTAATAAAATAAAATTCATCTATAACCATCTATTGATGGGTATTCGGGACGATTTGGAGAAAACAGAATCTGCAATTGCAGGGAAATTAGGCGATCCTGATGTGGATGTAGATCTAGCACTTGCATTAAATAAGAGACTATTTCGATCTTCTAACCTACGGGCTCAGCATTACAAAACGCTGTTTAATTTGTATCTTACTCCGGCGAAGTTGTATGCCTGGGGCTTGGTGGAGAACGATAAGTGTCCTAGATGCGATAATGGTCCTGCGGATCTAATCCACATGTTCCACCAGTGTGATAAGCTATCTACGATATTAAGGGAAATTTCAAATTTTCTGGAGGGGCTGCTAGAATGTAGGATTGTTTTATCCCCTACCCTGATGCTGCTAGGCGTAGATAGGAAATTGGAGCTGGGTAGTGCTGCTGAAGCCTTGGTTTTTATATCTACTTCTGTGCGGCGTATCCTCATTTCAGCAGGCTGGAAAGATTCCTCCCCTCCCACCTTTAAAATGTGGATTGCAAGGCTGCTTGGAGTGCACAATATTGAGTCTTGCCTATACGAGTTAAAAGGTAAAAAATTAAGGGAATTAGGAAGAAACATCTGGGCACCACTTGCCATTTGGAGGAGTTCGAGCGTCTAATTATTGCTTTATTTATTTCCCGATTATGTATGGTTTAGAACTATTGCCTTATTATAATTTAAAAGTTTGGCTTTGTATTATATGTATTTATTATGGTTATTAACTTGTAACGTGTTTCTTTTATGGTTTAATAGGAATAACTATATAATGAATTTGTATAAACTTTTTGTATGACACCAGTAAATCTCAATAAAATACAAAAAAAAAGAAAAAAAAGAAACTCCTGCAGTAAGTTGGTGGTGCTTTCACCACATCGGCCCACCAAGTGTGTGATCCATTGATGGTGTAAATTAATTTCAGTTCTCCAAATATGATTGGTAAAAGAAAAATTATACTGTACTGCAAAATTAAGTGGTGAATCTGCATTCTCCTCGGGAATGTCCATCACTCTTGGATGCCTGTCTGAACTGGTCTGGTAGGTACTGAGCTAATTTTTCACCTTTCGTTCATGCTCGAGACTAGAAGTCCTGCGGATGTACAACAGAAACTGTATTTTAGAGTCAAGGAGAAGGACAGAAGGAAGGTAAGCTTCATGAGGAGTTTATCAAGAAGATTCAGAGACAGAGCAAAAAAAATAAGAGTGGGACTCAAAGTTTCACTTTTGCCACAAGTACATCAAAAACAGACATAAGAGCAATTCACACATAAAACCACCTCTCTCCATTGCACATAGATGAGTACTAGACCTCAGACTTGGTTTACCTTTGAACTGAAGTCAATAACTTCTTTCTTCTAGCTGCTGATGAGGCACTCCTGCAGTTGCCACCCTGAGCTCTTTCATTCCCCTCCTGACTCGGAGTAACTCCATCCCAGACTAGTCATCATGACCCAAGCAAGCTAGAGGTGTAGTGCACTGAAGTTGCAGAACAAGTAGAGAAACAGAATTGCAGTATTTTGCATAGGTTTTGATCATGCAAGTACATCTGACTTAGTGTGAAAGGGGTGACTCACCTCCAGTAAAGCAATGATCACCAATCACTTAGCCCCCAAACATTGCAAAACAATCATCTCAAGAATGTTCCTGCATTTGGGTTCAACACACCCCCCCTCATTGTCAGTCACCACATGAATTATCAATCATCACTCACAATCACTCGATAATGAGATCATGCATTGCTGCAATGGTTACCTGTTCAAGTCCAAGCACGCATGTAAGTACACTATCTCCCCTTTGATGCAAGCAAAAGATTGGAATTTTGCACCCTTGTAAATCATATGATTGTCTGGGGCAGCCATCCTGGATGATGAAAAAACAAAAGGATCATAGGAGTGGACGTACAGGTTAATACATTTTTGCTAAGGTCAATGACTTCCAGTGAAAAAATGATCACCCATCATTTAGGACCCAAACATTTAACATCAATCATCTCAAGCAAGTTACCACATTAAAGTTCAACACACTCCCTCACTGTCTTCTACCACATGATGAATCATAAATCATCACTCACACAATCACTCACTCACCATTGCAAAAGTTGTATTTACCTCTTCCAATCGAAGCATGGGTAGTTTAGGTATTAGGTATTCATCTTTAATGCAGACAACAGATTGGAAATTGGTATTGGCACTCTTGTAAATCAACGATCTTCTGGGGCAGACCTGCTAGTGTTAAGTGATGCAAAAAAGGATAGGCAATATGCATGCCAGGGGGGCAGGCATGGTCTCCAATGTCATGAAGAAATTATGGAGACTTCTTTAATGCACACTGGCCAACTGCAATCCGGCAACATATATGTTTAAAAAATGGCGGGGCAGCATAAATCTGACACAAAAATAATAATGGTCCACTAGCTCCTTTTTTTGCAAAGATGGAAGTACAACGAGAAATAAATAAAAAGTTCAATGAGGGCACTGGCATACTTAGTCAAGGAAGTAGAGTTTGTCCTCAACCTCAGGTGGTACACCCAGAAGTTGATCAACTAACACACTTGATTCCAAGCAATCATCCTTCTCCCCCTCCTGTGCTGTTTCAGGAACAGTGCAATTGTGTGGTATGAAATGTGGGTTCATTTTTATCATAGTCAATCTCTTCACATTTTGAGGTGAGAGACTGGTCCTGCTCACTGTACCAACGGCACCAGTTGCACTGAATGCATGCTCAACAGACTGTGGGACAAGCAAGGTAAGTTATTGCCAGCCTTCTGAGCTCTCGCCATTGGCACATCTTCCCAAACCAATACATCAATGGATTTTGATCGACATGGACCTCTTTACAACCATCCAGATACTCCTGGAACATCCTGTGGATGGCCATTTTTGCTACTACTTGCTCAACTTATTTTCTCATCACCTCTGCACTGGACTTTAGCCCTTCCGGTTTAAACCACTACAATGCAGAGGCTTAGTCCGTTCCTTCTGCTGCTGTTGTTACTGGTGTTCTAGTTAATGGTGTTATTGGCTACTGTGAAACAAGGCTGCCCTCTCTAGAAGTTGAAGGCGGCACCCAAGAACTGTGGGTGGAACTCTAAGTTCCAGCCGTTCTTCTTTCAGTTCTCCGCTTTGTTATACTTTGTACTGTGGATCAAGTAGTGTGGCACAGATTTACTCTTTGGATGTGAAGATGTCATGCTGCAGCCCCGTAGTGCAAGCCAAGCAAAGGATTAAGCTCTCTGTGTTTTTATTCACACCTGCGGGGAAAACCTTCCAGTACCTCCTTTACTTGGTCCAGTAGGAGATGCAACCACTAGATAGCTTGGCCCATTGTACTGTACTCATTTTTAACTTCCAGGGTGAAAACCTCAAAAGGGAGTAGAATCTGTGTCAGGCATTTGACCGGGCCTCATTTGTCTGCATCCATGGTCATAGCTTTCCCAACTGCATCCCCTCCTCTTTGAATGACATAGTCATTGATCTGTTTGTAATGCTCAAACAGACGTTGCAGCATGTAATAGGTCAAGTTCCAATGTGTTGGCACCCCCTGTATCAGGGCTTTAACTGGTGCTCTATTAGTACGCTGAATAATCTGCAACTGCTTCCAGGCTTTAAAAGAATGTCTGAAATGAGTTGAGATTCTTCTGCAGGTGGTCAGTATGTCTTCCTCTTTTTGAGAAAGTCTTGCACCACCAGGTTGATGCAATGGGCAAAACACCGGACCCTGAAATAGCCTCCATCTGACATGGCCTTGAATATGTTACTACCATTGTCCATGGCAACAAATCCAATTCTAAGACCTCTGGATCACCGCTATTCATACACCTTGCTGTTAAATTTCTCCAAGATATTTACATCTGCATGTGATTTCTCCTTTGTGAACATGGCCACTTTTGCATTCCCCCAAATGCTCTTAAAACTTTCTTCAGGGCCAAGACCTGCAGATATCTTTTGCTTTACCCCGCATAAGAGATCCAGTGTTCAGTGATGCAAATGTAGTCAGTTGCTTGACAACTGGTCCATATGACTGCTGTCAGTTGGATGCTGTGAACAACATTTTGCTGCAAAGCTTGTCTAACTAACTGCAGCATATCGTGATGCAGCACTGGAACAGCAACCCTGGCAAAATATGTCCAACTTGGTACCTTCCATTCGGGCATATGGCTGCCACAAATTCTAACAGCCGCACTCCTTCCATAAAAAAGGGAGGAGGTCCAGGTCTAACTTGATCTTTTCCAGCTTCCCATTGTATAAAGGTGTGGTTGGATGTCTCCCCTCATTGGGCCCCTCCTGCCTAAACATGCCTGTAATAGTAGCCTGTATTTTCTTCTTTTCTGGGGGCACTGACACAGGCATCTTTCAAGAAGTAGACTTAATGTGCATCGTGGTGGGGCAGTCGCTGTATGTTGTGGAGTCTCCATCTCACTCAGAGTCTTGTACCATTGTGAAGTCAAAGAGGTGGGTGATTCTGCTTCACACTGCTTGAGACAGGGATGCTTTGCGTACTTGATTGTGTAGTGTTTAATTCATATGGGCCATTTGGCCCCAGGTACCATAATATGCACCATGTGGCAAATGCTACATACTGCAATGTGTTGCCCCTCTTTGCTAACCATGAAAAAAGTCCCAAACTGGGGGGAAGTACTTTATTTTAGTGTGCCACTGCCAATGGCTAAAGAAGAACTGGAGGTTGGTAGGTGTGTTGTTGATTGTCTCTCTGCTTCTACTGAGGTAGAGGTTGGTGAATGCCTCAATTGGGGCTTTGCAAATATGGGATTTGGGGGTGCTACCTGTGTCACATCCCTCTAACAGGTTGAACAGCAATGTCAGACTCTTCTGTGTCACTTTCCACAATGACTGTCATTGTCGTCATCCTTCCCATCATCCACTTCGATAAGCCTAAGTCTCTCAGGAACTTTTCTTTTCTCGTGCCTCTCCTGTTGTCTCTTAGACTCTGCCAGGGTCCACTACATTTACCTATCATCATCATCATCATCATCATCATCATCAGGAGGGGTGCTTTGCTGTCCAGTTTGCTCTGTTTCCTGAAACAACTGTTTACTACTTTGTGAAAGGGACAAATCCAATTCAACTTCACTACTCGTTGGCATCAACACGATTGCAGTGGCTGCCTCACTGACAGACATGGTTCTGGATTTAGTTTGGGGTTGAGCTGTTGAAGCAGGAGTGCAGCTCTCAGCGTGCTCCCAGATGGCCGGTGTGGACGAAACACAACTTGGTGGTCCAAAAAAAGGTTTGGGGTGACATGCCACTGGTGGGAAGCTGTTTCCTCTCACTGACCACTTTCTGAGAAGCAGCTTTCTTTGGGGTAATCTTAAAGCTCTCAGTTGGCAGTTGTACCAAGCTGCACAATTCAAAGTGATTGGAGGACTGATGTGTGCCTGCACAGCCATTCTGTTTGGCAGTCCTGCAGGTGATGTCTCCTCTCTTGTGCACCTAGAAGCAAGCAAGCAAGAAAAGCATTTAGTGTGAAATGTGGCATTGTTTGAAGTAGTACAGACAAAGGCAATACTAGTGTTGTTGTTTTATTAACTTAGGTAACCACTTTAAAGTCAAACTACTCCACCATACCATAATTCCCCATCAGAATAAAACACAATATACAGAATGATAGAGCTCTTTCCTTTCTGTTCATATATTCTAAAGGAGACACCTGTAGACTCAAGGAAAAAAATGGGTAAATGCAATAGTAATCTTTTAAAAAGTGGAGGTTTGTATGCTCCTATGACAGGCAATGTGGTACAGAGTGGAATGGAATAATAATCCTCATCATTACACAAATGATTATTGCTAATGTATACTCTAAAAGTGCACTGAAACCAGGGTGTCCAGGAGGAATTTCAAATATATTCCTGAAAAGGTTAATGCAGTAATAATTTGCAATTACAAAAATGGAAAAAAAATATAATTACATTTTTTAACAAAATCAAAAATTACACACAAAATTAACAAGCATATTATTAAACTGATATCTCATCCTACCATGCAAGCCTATGGAAAAAGGCACACAGGCTGGACACACAAAATGGCTGCCAGCCAGTGCCACTTGGTCAACAACAACACTAAGAAGGCATGAGGAACAAAGAAGACATGCAGACCTATGGTAAAAGCACACTGGCTGCCTACACAAAATGGCCACCAGCCACATGGTCTCAACAACAAGCAGGAGGCCTTGAAAACAAAGAACACATGCAGGCCTATGAAAAGCAAACTGGCTACCTACACAAAAAGGCCGTCAGCTGCATGGTCAAAACAACAACAACCAGCAAGGAGGCATGGCCACAACAAATAACACATGCTGGCCTATTGCAAAATCACACTGGCTGCCAGCTGAATGGTCACAACAACAAAAAGGAGGAATGGAAAACAAAGAACACATGCAGGTCTGTGGCAAAAGCATATTGGCTGCTTAGTGCCTACACAAAATGGCAGCCAGCCACATGGTTACAACAATAAGCTGGAGGCCTGGAAAACACATGCAGGCCTATGGCAAAGGCATACAGGCTGTATACACAAAATGGGCACCAGCCACATTGTCACAACAACAACAACTAGCAAGTAGGCATGGCCACAACAAAGAACACATGCAGGTCTATGGCAAAAGCACACTGGTTGACTACACAAAATGGCTGCGTGCCACATGGTCACAACAACAACTAGGAAGGAGGAATGGCCACAACAGAGAAGACATGCATGCCCATGGCAAAACCACACTGTTAATTTCCATAGGAACTGTGAAAACGCATACAGCCTGAATGGCTGGATGGAATTACACTGAATTTGGCAGAAATGTAGATTTGGTTAGGCAGATTGCTTTTTTGTAATTTGGTGTTAATCTGTTCAGTTGTTTTAGAGCTATGAAAGGTAAAAAAATATAGATATATGCAGGGAAGCAGTTCCTCCATGGATCTGACAGTGCCCATGCTGAAATCTGATTGCCTGACAATACTTCAACCAGGAAGTGTTGGCAGCCATCTTGGGACTTGGCTTGAGCCGAGACCCTCAAAAAAGATTAAAAAAAAGAAAAGAGGCCACGGTAGGGACACCCAGAGCCCCTAGTGGTGCAGGGGTCCCCCAGAAACCACGCCATGGCTAAAAAGCATTTTGTTTTTAAATCTCAGAAAGATCCGAGCATTGATCTTCATCTTTTTCTGGGATTAAAAAATAAATACCCGGTGTTCCATGCAGTTCCTTTACTTTTCAACTGGGTGGGCTGAAAAAAGCAAGCGGCCACATAGGGCTCACATCCTAGGGCTTATGGTAGCCCTGGGGACCACTACCTCCCCGGGGCTAAGATAGGAAAAATGCAAAGAACTGCACAGCCCCCGTACCTCGGGGACCCCCAGGGCCCTAGGCCCCGAGGCCCAGGGAGGTGGCCCCCAGCAGCCCCTGGGACTGCCACCTCCCAGGGGCAAAAGTACTTTATTGGAAGAGGGCCGGCACATGTTCCCCCCCCACTCGCAGCACCGGGGACCACCACTTCCCAGGGTCTGAAATAAGCATTTGACAGGGGCCATGCACCTACCCTAGAGGACCATAGATGGTCCTGGGGACTGCCACCCCACAGTGCCATCTCCTCCTGCCTCTTGAGGTGCCTAGCCTCCGGAGCTAACTATTTGCTTCTAGTTGGTCACAGATGATAGCTCCCACCAAGCAAAAGCAAACATACCTCTACTTTCTACATTTGAGAGCTGTCAATCAGCTCTAGGTTGCAGAAAGTGGAGTTTTCATCTGTTTCCATGCATGCAAATATGTGTGCATGGGTATACATTGTTCTCACAAGCAGGAAGCTGCTATTGAAAGCAGCTCTCTGGCACCACAGGGGCCTTGCCTTGAGGCTTACCCCATGGTCCCCATAGGCTTTAACTGGTGCTCTGGGCACAACTTTATATTTTAAGAGGCTCCTAGTGTGGGTGTCCTTGTCCCATTCAGGGCACTCACTATTTAATGTCGGGTCCATGGGGGAAGCCTCAAGGTGCCCGCAGTCCCTGCCGGCTCTCTGTCTCCTGTGGGAGCCAGCATTGCTTTGGCACAGGGGGATTTCCCTTTTTCTAATACATGAATAATTGGAGGGGGCCAAGCGGACTTACTCCTGGGCTCATTTTAGCCCCAGGGACCCCATCCCCGGGTTCTGGCCTATGCAATTTTTATTTTTTTTTAACTAAGGGGAGGAGGGCATGGGGCCCCCCTCCCATGCCAATTTCAGCCCTGGGGACCCCATCTGCTGGGGTCCGGCCGCTAGTGTGAGTGGCCTGGTCCCATCCAGGGCACCCACTTTTTAAAGATGTGGACCGTGAGGGGAGCCTCAAGACATCCACTGTCCCTGCTGGCTCCCTGTCCAGTATTGCTTTGACACAGAAGGAGCTACTAACATGCAGCTCCTTGTGTGCCAAAGCAAATGTGTTCCGCTTTGAGCAAGCAAGAGCAAAATGCTCTCGCTTGCTCAAAGTGGAGCACAGTTTGCTATGGCTTTGATGGAGTGGTGAAGCTCCTGCCAAGCCATAGTCATAGTCAAGGTGGTCACCCTGGGACATAGCTGGAGCCGGCCCTAGGGGTGTCGCCGGCCCCAGGGCCATGCATGCCTCCAGATGGCCCCACTCCTTTGTTTCATTTAGCTCCGGGGAGTTGGTGATCGCTGGACCGGGGGTCTGCAATGGACCCCCTCCATTATAATATTTGAGCGCTGGGGAGGTGGTTGTCCCTGGGGCTGTGGGGGCCATGCAGGCCTCCCCACATTTGTATTGTAATTGCTCAAGGGCTAACCTAACATTTCATTGTTAGGTGCCCCGGGAAAGCGGCTGTCCACTGGTCGGGGGGGGGGTCTGTGCAGGCCCCCATTCATTAAAATTAAAGCCCCAGGGAGGTAGTGGTCTCCGGGGCTGAAGAGGAGCAACGTGCCCCCCTGCATTATTTAAATATAAAGCCCCGGGGAGGTGGTGGCCCCTGAGAATTTAGGGATCCGTGTGGCCCCCCACTTTCTCTAAACATAAAACCCCAGGGAGGTGGTAGTCCCCGGGAGCCCATACTGGCCTCCCCTGAACAAATTTACTAAATAGCCCCAGGGAGGAAGTGGTCCCAGGGCTGCCGGGGGCCGTGTGGGTCCCCGCATGTTTCTTATTGTTTGCCAACGAGAGGCGGCAGTCCTCAGGGTGCTGGGGGCTGCCACATGGACTGCCCCAGGTAATTGGGCCACCTGGGGGCTGCATCAAAAAGACGAGTGTGTCTTTTTAAAAATTTTTGCAGCAGATCAGAGGGTTCACCCACAAATTTGTTGCATTTTTTAAAAAAATGCTTTTAACCCCACACAGGGTCCCTGTGGGACCCCCCCTGTCTGGGGGTCAGGGTATTCCTACCCAGTCCCCTTTTTTTTGTTTACATTATATGTAGGTCTCAGCTTTAAGCTGAGTCCCAAGGTGCCTGCCAACACTTCCTGGTTGAAGTGTTGGCATTCAATCAAATTTTAGTACTATCCGCGAGTCCACTGCAAGGACTCGCGGAGCCCAAGATCTACATTTTTTAAACTTAAATATCTCAAAAACTACTGAATGTATTAACACCAAATCACAAAAAGCACACTTTCTGGTCAAACATCTTGCTTTCTCACAAATTTGGTGAAATTCCGTTCAGCGGTTCGGGCTGTAGTCGTGTTCAAAAAATGAAAAATCACCATACACATAACAAGGGGAAAGTACGTATATATATATATATATATATATATATATATATATATATATATATACTTTGTTGTTGGTTTATTGATTACGTGCATGCCACTTGCACGAAGGAGCACCCGTCACATAAGGAGTTCGGCTGACTTGTGGCAATTGTTTGGAATCTTTTATCGTGATCTGACAGAACCACCGCGGCCACAACTAATGTACCTGCCAATACTGCATTGGCTCATGACGACATGGAAGAGCACTGATTACGAGAATCCATGCTCTCAGGTGCATAAAGGGAAAAACAACAGGCACCGAAGGAAAAACAATCGGAAAAGCGGTTGACGAAGGGGTTTGCACAAATTAACATTGAGGCTCCGTTATTCAATGCACAGTGAGACAGTGCGATCAAGGAGTCATGGACTTTGTTTCCCATCACTGAATGGAAGCTTACGAGTAAGAACGTTTATTGTGAATAATAATACTACTGCAGAACGTAAAAGTAAGTTCACAGACTCCAAGATGGTGGCTATGTAAACCAGGACTCAGGAGGAGCTGGATGGTATATGCAGTCCTTCTTTGCTTAAACACTGTGCAGGCGGGGCCTAATGAGGCTTTTAAATATCGCAATGCTAGAGACTTTCTTGATCACTGAGCAGCATTTAAGAAAGTCTTGCCAGACGAAACGCATCATGCTGGGTGAAATAAAGAAAGAATTACAAAACCCAGGAGTGCTCCGTATTTGTTCCTAAAAGAGGGGGACTTTGTTGTTGGTCTATTGATTACGTGCATGCCACTTGCACGAAGGAGCACCTGTCACATAAGGAGTTCGGCGGACTTGTGGCAATTGTTTGGAAAAAAAATTATATATATATATATGTATATATATTACCTACTGGCGGTCGCCAGTAGGTAGTTATAGTTAGGACCCTGTTTCCATAGGAAAACCGCAACATTCTATTTTGAATAACTTTGGCGCCGGTCGACGAATCCCCGCGAAATTTTCAAAATAGGTGGGGCACTACGCTCCGCTCGTACCCTGAAAGTCTCGGGGGGATTCGTCAAGCGGGGGCTGAGATAAAAGGGGGGTCCCAAAACGCGTTTTTCCCATGCATTTTTCCATAGGACCTTTAGACACAGCTACAACCCGAACGGCTGAACAGAGTTCCTTGAAATGTGGCAGAGAGGTAGTCTACAGGTCAAGGAAGTGCCTTTTGTAGGTTTGGTGTAAATCTGTTCAGTAGATTCTGAGAAAATAGCCTTCAAATCAATATATATATCTGAGCCAGCTTACGGTGCGCTTACAGTGCGCTTACCGTACGCGAGCGCGATTCTAATTGGCTGTTCGATCTAAGTAAACATTCGAATCGGTCGAAACCAGGAAGCTGCGACTGCCATTTTCTCTCTCGCACTCTGAGGGGGGCAGCAAAAACAAAGACAAAAACCATCTAAAGGGGCAGTATATTCAGTTCTTAACCACCCAGCATCGATATAGGTGTCCCCAAACAACCCCCAAGGCCAAAAAAACTATTTTCTTTTTTTTCGAAAAATCGCCGATTACGCTTACCGTACGCGTACGGTTAAAAATATAAAAAAAATAACAATTATCCACACTCTCCCTACCCCGTGTGCAAATGGTGCCCGAAGGGCACCATTTCTGCATGGCATATAAAACAAAGGAAAGTACAAATGAATACCTTTTCACAACGAAGCGCATAATATGTCCCCCATGTGCGCACGGTGCGCGAAGTAGGGGTGGGCGGAATTTGCGGAATTGCGTTGCGCAAATCTCCGCGAAACGGTAAAAAATCTCCGCGAACACGCAGAAATTCCGCGAACACGAGAAATTGCTTGTTCGCGATGCTTTTTTCCTGTTCACAATTGCTGTTTGCGTGCTCGAGGAGAAATATCTCGCGAACACGCATTTTGAGACCGCGAACAAGCAAAAATTTCGCGAAATCGCGGAAAGCAGACTTTTGAGCAATTTCGCGTTCTCCGCGGAACGCGAAATTCCGCAAATTCCGCAAATTCCGCGAGCGGAACGGAATTTACCGCCCAGGCCTAGCGCGAAGCGCAACGTGCGTACATGGCCCATCCCGCATAACGTGGGCACGCGGTGTGCGCAGCGCACCGCGTGACCAACGTGCGTGCACGGCACTAACTGCGTAAAGTGGGCGCGCGGTGCGCAAAGCGCACCGCGTGCTCATTGTGCGCGCACGGTGCGCGAAGCGCACCGTGCGTGCACGGAACGAACTGCGTTAACTGGGCGCGCACGCCACGAATAGCGTAAAGTAACTTAGCATTTAAAAAACCGTACAAATTCACTGAAAAAACCATAGGTTTCACACACGTTATAGTTAGGAATTAGCATTTAAAAAACCTTGCAAATTCACTGAAAAAACCATAGCTTTCACACAAGTTATAGTTAGCTGTACATTTCACTCGTAAAAAACCAATGAAATTCCCCCGTTATAGTTAGTGCAGGCAACTATAACTCACGCGACCACAATCCTCTGCTGATGACATATGTGTCTTTATGAAAAAAAAATATTTGTAATATATGTATAGCTAAAATTTAATGGAAGAAGACATGGGCAAATAAGTGTCTAAATACAGTATTAGCATCAGCAGAGGATTGCGGTCGCGTGAGTTATAGTTGCCTCCACTAACTATAACAGGGAATTTCATTGGTTTTTTTACGAGTGAAATGTACAGCTAACTATAACTTGTGTGAAACCTATGGTTTTTTCAGTGAATATATATATGTATATATATTATCTACTGGCGGTCGCCAGTAGATAGTTATAGTTAGGACCGTGTTTCCATAGGAAATCCGCAACATTCTATTTGGAATAACTTTGGCGCCAGTTGACGAATCTTTGCGAATTTTTCAAAACTAATGGGGCGCTACGCTCCGCTCCTACCCTGAAAGTCTCGGGGGGATTCGTCAAGCGGGGGCTGAGAAAAAAGGGGGGTCCCAAAACACGTTTTCCCCATGCATTTTCCCATAGGACCTTTAGTCCGAGCTACAGCCCGAACGGCTGAACAGAATTACTTGAACTTGGGCAGAGAGGTAGTCCTCAGGTCAGGGAGAAAAAAACAATTGATATTTTGTAAAAAATGGAGAGGCGTGCACGGTACGAAATGCGCAACGTGGGCGCTCGGTGCGTGAAGTGCACCGAGTGCCCACAGCGCGCGCACGGTGCGCGAAGCGCACCGTGCGTGCAAAAATTAAAAAATAAATACATAACTTAGCATTTAAAAAAACGTACAAATTCACTGAAAAAACCATAGGTTTCACACACGTTATAGTTTGGAATTAGCATTTAAAAAACCTTGCAAATTCACTTAAAAAACCATAGGTTTCACACAAGTTATAGTTAGCTGTACATTTCACTCGTAAAAAACCAATGAAATTCCACGTTATAGTTAGATCAGGTAACTATAACTGGCGCGACCGCAATGCACAATGTGTCATTTCAGATGTCATCATTGATGTCATGAGTGATGTCACTGACCATGTCATAAGTGATGTAATATGTGACGTCATCAGCAGTGCATTGCGGTCGCGCAAGTTATAGTTACCTGATCTAACTATAACGTGGAATTTCATTGGTTTTTTACGAGTGAAATGTACAGCTAACTATAACTTGTGTGAAACCTATGGTTTTTTAAGTGAATTTGCAAGGTTTTTTAAATGCTAATTCCTAACTATAACGTGTGTGAAACTTATGGTTTTTTCAGTGAATATATATATATATATATATATATATATATATATATATATATATATATATATATAGCCAAAAGAAACCTCCAGCGTACAGAAGGAAGGGGCCACGCAGGGAGTACAGGAACAGGCTTTTATTGGACAGCAGTATGGGCATAATATATTTCGGCATGAATTGCCTTCCTCAGACGCCACTGCAAACACTGTGTCCAGCACCCCGCCTCAGCTTTATGGAGTCCTGCAGTCTTTGTACGATTGAAAAGGACACACCTCCCCAGTCATGTGGTCGCTCACCTGCTGTAGGTCGGTTGATCCTACAGCTCCCAGAATCCAACATCATGGTCAGGTGATGCGTGGGGAAACTCCTATATGGCATTGGTTTGCTGCAGAACATGGCGCGCTGTATCCAGTGTCTTTAATAAGTCCGCAAGCCTCCCTGGGTCCCCGCATACACTCTAACCTCCAAGATGCATGTAGGCAGGGTCGTGGGCTGATTTAAGTAAACCAGCAACCCTCGTGAAGTCACGAGCTGCCGGCTGGCAGCGTCCCTTATCTTTTCCGCACGGAGGAGGTGTGCTGGAGAAATCCGATCCCTCGGGCAAAAACAAAACTGCAAAGCAGAGCGCCAGTAATGTCTCCAGCCAACTTGACAGAGTTGGGCCCCTTAACGCGTCTCTGGCTGACGCGAAAATATCCAAAAGAAACCTCCAGCGTACAGAAGGAAGGGGCCACGCAGGGAGTACAGGAACAGGCTTTTATTGGACAGCAGTATAGGCATAATATATTTCGGCATGAATTGCCTTCCTCAGACGCCACTGCAAACACTGTGTCCAGCACCCCGCCTCAGCTTTTATGGAGTCCTGCAGTCTTTGTACGATTGAAAAGGACACACCTCCCCAGTCATGTGGTCGCTCACCTGCTGTAGGTCGGTTGATCCTACAGCTCCCAGAATCCAACATCATGGTCAGGTGATGCGTGGGGAAACTCCTATATGGCATTGGTGTGCTGCAGAACATTGCGCGCTGTATCCAGTGTCTTTAATAAGTCCGCAAGCCTCCCTGGGTCCCCGCATACACTCTAACCTCCAAGATGCATGTAGGCAGGGTCGTGGGCTGATTTAAGTAAACCAGCAACCCTCGTGAAGTATATATATATATATATATCTGCTGGCAGGCGCCAGTAGATAGTTATAGTTAGTACCTAGTTTCCATAGGAAAAGCGTTTTTTGTTTTCCCAATAACTTTGGTGCCAGATGATGAATCTTTGCGAAATTTTCAAAACTCGAGGGCGCTTCGGTCATCTCCTATCTTGAAAGTTTCGAGGGGATTCGGCAAGAGGGGCCAAGAAAAAAGGGGGGTCCCAAAACATGGTTTCTCCATGTTATTTTCCATAGGAAACTTTAGAAACTTTAGATACGGTTACAGCTTGAACTGCTGAATGGAATTACACCAAATTTGGCAAAAAGGTAGCCCTTGGTCCAGAAAGAGACTTTTTTTTTAAACGATGTAAATCAGTTCAGTAGTTGCTGAGAAAATCAAAAAATAAAAGTTTTGATATCTAGAGGCGCGGTGGATCTGTGGACCCTCCTGACCATGAGCTTTATTCTAATTGGCTGTCAACAATCCAAACCAGGAAGTGTTGGCAGCCATCTTGTGACTCGGTAGAAGAAAACAGGGAAACAAAGATACAAAAAAAAAGGGGGCAGGATAGAAACACCCTGACCCCCTAGGCCTGCTCAGGGGGTCCCACAAGGATCCCCAGGGCCAAAAAAGAATTAAAAAAAAAATCGGTGTGCTTCGCACACCCAGCGCGAATTTCGGCCAAAAATTTTAAAAAACGAAGCGCGGGCTTCCGCGCTTCGTTATTATTTAGCCCCCGGGTGGGCTGAGTCCCGGAGGATGGGTTTCCCGTGGCCAATAGAGGCCTCAGGAGGGGGGCCATGCAGCCCCCCTCAATAAAAAAACAAAAAGGATGTGGCCATGCCCCTGGGGATGGGGTCTCCGGGGCCGGAATTGGCCACGGGAGGGGGGCCCATGCGGCCCCCTTCCCGTTCATATATATTTATTTATTTTTAAAAAGGGGTCAGGCCCTGGGGGATGGTGTACCCAGGGCCCAAAGAAATGAAAAAGAAGGGGGGCCACACAGCCCCCTTCTAAAAAAGTTTGTTTTAAAAAGACTGTGATCATGCCGGAGTACCCACCCCCTCCCAGCAACACTCTGCAAACGTGCCCTGTGGCGCATTTTAAATTGGGGAATTAATTCCCCTTCAATACTGGTGTTCCCTGGGGGCCAACTAGGTACCTCCAGTAAGCGCCACATGGCTGTGTTGCAGAGGTGGTCCAGGCCACGCCCCTTTTTCACCTGTCTGCAACGCAGCTCTCTGGCGCTTACTGGAGGTACCTGGTGGGCTAGTTGGACCCCAGGGACCATCAGGATTCAAGGGGACTTAATCCCCCAACGTAAACCGTACCACGGGGTGCGTTTGCACAGTGGTGAAGAGAGGGGGCGGGGCCTGAGGTGACATGTGTGCAAACACGCCCTGTGGCGCGTTTTAAGTTAGGGAATTAATTCCCCTTCAATCCTGAGGGCCCCTGGGGGCCAACTAGCCTACCAGGTGCCTCCAGTAAGCACCACAGGCCTGCGTTGCAGAGAGGTGGTCCTGGTCACACCCCTTTTTACACCTCTCTGCAATGTAGCTCTGTGGCGCTTACTGGAGGTACCTAGTCTGCTGGTGGGCCCCAGGGACACTCACGATTCCAGGGGACTTAATCCCATAACTTAAAACACGCCATGGGGCTTGTTTGCTCAGTGGTGAAGGGAGGGGGCGGAGCCTGAAGTGACGTGTGCAAACACACCCTGTGGCACGTTTTAAATTGGGGAATTAATTCCTCTTCAATCCTGAGAGTCCCTGTGGGCCAAGTAACCCACCAGGTACCTCCAGTAAGCGCCACTGCGCTGCGGTGCAGAGAGGTGTTCCAGGCCACGCCCCTTTTTACACCTCTCTGCAATGCAGCTCTGTGGCGCTTACTGGAGGTACCTGGTGGGCTAGTTGGACCCCAGGGACCCTCAGGATTCAAAGGGACTTAATCCCCCAACTAAAAACGCTCCACTGGGCGCATTTGCACAGTGGTAAAGGGAGGGGGGGCCTGAGGTGATATGTGTGCAAACATGCCCTGTTGCGCGTTTTAAGTTGGGGAATTAATTCCCCTACAATCCTGAGGGCCCCTGGGGGCCAACTAGCCCACCAGGTACCTCTAGTAAGCACCACACGCCTGTGTTGCAGAGATGTGGTCCAGGCCACGCCCCTTTTTACACCCCTCTGCAACGCAGCTCTGTGGCACTTACTGGAGGTACCTGGTGGGCTAGTATGACCCCAGGTACCCTCAGGATTCAAGGGGACATAATCCCGCAACTTACAACACACCAGGGGGCGCGTTTGAAGAGTGGTGGAGAAAGGGGGCAAAGCCTTTGTCTACCTCTCACCAATCCCACTGCATGGGGCTTACTGGAGGTAAAAGGTAGGCTAGTTGGCCCCTAAAGGACCCCCAGCAGTGAAAGGGACTTCAATCCCCATCCAAGAGTGTGCCAGGGAGCACATTTGTAGAGTGGTGGGCAAAGTGGGCATGGCCTGGTATGAGTACTTACCAATGCTGCTGTATGGGACTGACTGGAGGTAATAGTTTGGGAAATTGGCCCCCGAGGATGTCCTTGGGGGCCAACTACCCCTCTTGTTACCTCCAGTAAGTCCCACACAGTGGGATTGCTAAGACATCTTTAGAGGCCATGGCCCCCTTTCTCTACCACTCTGCAAACGTGCCTCATGGCAGACTACAGTATGGGGGATGAAGTCCAATTTAGTCCTGAGGGAGTTTGGGGTCCAAGAATCCCTCCTGGTACCTCCTGTAAGTCCTACTCAGCGGAATTCCTGAGCGTTGGTTGGACGCCCAGCACCCTTTCTACTCTGCAAATGCGACTACTAGTTAAAGTAGCATATTTCTGCATATTTCTGCACCTCTGACTTAGAGGTAGTTTTAATCCCCCTGCCCTATTATGTACTAGGGTCTTACAGAGGAGGTCATGCTACTCACAGGGGTACCCCAACGCATAGTGTTCCCTAGTGTATGTAGGTGTTTTCACTGTATTCTAAGTGTCTTTTAGCATAGCACTGGCTCTAGGCCTGGTTAGTCAGAGTCAGTTACCACCAGTACCTGAGGTTCTGTAGCGATCCGAACCCGTGAATTCGGTATCGTAGTACTGACACGATTTTGGTACCAATGAACCGCAAATGATCCATTATATGCATAACAGTGTTTTCGCTACGCAACTAGCATGAATTCACTGAGAAATAGGGCATTCTGTTGTAAAGTCATGGCATCCATTTTAGTTACGGCATCCATTTTGTTTCTTGCCCTCACATAGTCAATGAACGGGCGATGACCCCGGCAGAGTCACCTTGTTAAGGACACGTAAGCTCGAGCCCCGAGAAAGGCTGACGCTGCATGACTAGGCAGAATCAAGCTGCCTCCCCTGCCTGAGGCCAGTCCTGCTATACTGGTTCTCGTGTCCGTTGTTCTGACTGAAAGGCCGAAGACGGTAGCCATGCCCGTTTATAATCCATAAACACCTCTTATCCTACTTTTCAATCCTTTGCACCTGGCTCTGCTCCTCTCCTTCTGGGCTTTTACAATGGAGAGGTTACGATTTTTATGATGGGGAGGATCGGGCAAAGAATGGAAAACTGTCAAGGGAACCTGATCGAATACCGAAAACCTACGACTAATTATTATTTGATGTCTATTTACTGTTTGTTTGGGATACCGGGTTGGGCATGAGAAATATTCGTGTAATGTTGCCTAAAGACATTTTGCGTGTATTTAAAGAACAACCCACTTAATGCAATTTGAACAGTCTTGTAGATTCTGCCTCTGTGTGGTTCCTATGACTTCTGTGTCCCTGCAGTAAATAAACCTTGGTCTTTGACGCCACCATCGAGAAGCCCGTGTCTCTGTTTATTTGTGCACCGAGACAGGAGGAACTCAGGGGTCTTTGGGTGTTGTTTCCCTGACACCTCTGGACTCTTAAAAGTCCAGAACCTCAAATTGGCGCCCAACGTGGGGCGACGTCATCCGGTACCGGTCCACAGCCTGAGAAGTTTCGTGTGAAGATTCCGGAGGGAGGTACCCTGCTTCATCGATCCCTGCATGTCGTAAAAGTGGCCCGACGATCTCTTCCACGAGGGTTCCCGTTCCCAGACGGCTACAGAGGACCGCTGCCCTGACTGTCGCCCTGTCTTGGACCCGAGGTGCAGACCTTAGTACGGCGAGACGTAGACGGGTTCTCCTTGGTGACGTCTTCCACATTTCAGTTAAGTATTAAGTGGGTTACGTTCAGTTTGGTTGTTCCTTGTTGCTCTGGTTTAATTCGTAGATTATCATTGGTTGCTCTTGTTTAGATAATCTTTGTTTTGGTATTAGTTCATTTTGGTAGGCCTAAGTTCTTTGCGCATTTTGGTTGGAATTTGTCTTTGTTTGTCATGACTACCAGTAGTAATTGTTTCCTGTCCTGGTTACGTTGCAACGAGGATTCCCGGTTGGAGGATTCGTGTTCGGTTCCTCTGATTGGAACTCCTACATATGAGCTCTATTGTAAACATGGTGTTGGTCCTATTACGTATAATGAAGTATGGGTCCGTTATACCAGAAAAGATGGTGTCCTTAGTTGGCCACCGCATGGTAGCTTCGAAACCGAAATTCTAGACAATCTAGAAATGAAGTTGTTTAAGAGAAAAGCCCGGCCGGCAATGTTTGATTCTTTTCGCGTATGGCGCAAAGAAGCCAAACAGAGAGAAATTAGGAAGACGAAGAAAGAACAGAAAGAGAAAGGGTTGACTTTAATGGAGTCTGCTAGGCAGCTGCATGTCAACGAGACCGAGAAAGCAATGGAAATGGCGAATAGAAAATATAAGTTGGCAATTGATAAATGTTACCCTGCATTGCCATCTTGTCCTACTAAGCCGATGGAGGATCATGAGAAGGATCCTCTGTTGTCTTACCTGTTGAATTCACCTCCACCGTATGCACAGGGTATTACAGTACCACAGTTACTACCTGTTGTACAGCCAGCTGCTGGTCAGCCTGGAATAGTTGCTCCACTTCCTTTGATTCCAGCTCCTGTCCTTCCCGTGGTTAATGTTCCTTCGGCACCCCCTCTTCCTGGGTCGCCTGCTCCGCCTTTGCCTGTCGTTACGCAAACTGCTTTACCTGCTACTCCCACCCTTACTATTTCATCTGCTCCAGCTGCCCTGTCCCCGAACCCTGTGAACATTCTGACTCCGCTTTCCGTTCGTCGGAAAATAACCGACTCTGTAACTAATATCTTAACTCCTCTCTACAGGTCTTTAATTGAGACCCCCGTTTCTGACTCTATACAGAGACGTAGCCAGCTTCCTGGTCCTCAGGAACGAGACATGTTAGACTCGACAGCTCTTAGGTGGATGTCGAAAGCTGTGAAGTATGATGCACAAAAAGTGTTAGATACTTTTATGCAATGGAATGAACCAACTCAACGTTATGTTTTTGACGTGATGTGTTCTCTTGTGCGTGAAGAATGGGAAGATGATGACTTAGATTCCGTCTCCTCTGATCTGATAAATATTCAACAGAAGTTCGCCTCAGGAATGGTGATAGGTTCAGAAGTAAGAGGAGCGATAGAACTGATTTTAGCTCATAGGGATGATTCCCCTCTTCGAGCGACAAGAGACCCTGATGGTTCACTGATTACTACTAGGAAAAAACGAGGTCAATATCCGATGAGGGAAGTTCCGCCGATATGGCGTGATGCAGTTCAAGCTGATGGGGCTAATAATATTGTAGCTGCCCCGGCACATTTCCAGAGAGTGTGGATACACATCCCTTGGAAGCGGGCCGAAGTATTAGCAGTAAAACAAGCGTTACCAGACCCACGTAAAAATCCTGCTGGTTATTACAAAGAGTTAACGCAGACAGTTCAAGCGTGCATCATGAATTTGGCAGACATTGAAATGTTATTTGGTAATGTAGTGCCACAGCCTATATGGGCCAAGATTCGACAAGAGAACCACCCAGTCGCCTTAGGAGGTGATTGGCCAGCTATTGTAGCAGCAGATGCGCAACAAGTTGGCGGTGCTAAACCTGAACCCCTGATTGCTGCCTTGCCTGGCAGAATAATTAATCTGATGAAAACGCTGATGCCAGCGTTACGAGTTAATTGGGATAAACTATCGGCATACAAGCAAAAGAAGGACGAAAGCATCTCTGACTTTTTCACTAGATTTGAAGAGACCTTCGTAGACCACAGTGGGCAAGATATGAGTACTGAAGGAGGCCAGAGATTGTTCGTCGACAAGTTCGTGTTTAATTTACTACCTGAACTTAGTAACAAGTTAAAGGATTCTGAAAGTGCATGGGCAGTGTCGACAACAGCACAGATACTTGCAACTGCTCAGTACTACGAAAATAGAGAGAAAGAAGAGAAGGAAAAGTCAGAAAAGAAAACAAAAGATTTAAAGACTAAAGTTCTTTTGCAACAGGCATATCCGCCTCGTTCAGTCAGATTCACAGCAGCGACCCCAGTTTCAGCAACAGCCACAATTCCAGCAAGGGACGTCCCAAAGATTTAATTATGGTTTTTCCCGACAACAGTTAGCATGGAATCAGTGTGCCTATTGTAAAAAGGAGGGCCATTATAAGAATGAGTGTACGGTACTGCACGCACAGACTAGTGGTGTCCCGGCTCAGAGAGGTACTGTTGGGTTTATGCAAACTCCTAGAGGTAGAGGACGTGGTACTATGACACCGCAGGCCGATCGCCAATCAAATTATTTCGATCAGCGAAATGCACAATCTGCGCAAGCAGGTAGATCTCCACAGTATCATGTTGAAGATTATTATGATCATAATGAGGAGATTCAGAGAAGCGAGTACTAGGACAGCCACAGGCAAAGAGAGGGAGTAGTATCAGCTCCAGTTGATCAGAGTGGACCTTATGTCGCAGTAGTTACCTCAGGCGTGGTCGAACTGTTTCTGTTGGATACTGGTGCGGCAAAAAGTTCAATTATGCATGCGAAACTCCCTGGCGCACCTTTGTCTGGCTTAACGAACACTTCAGTAGGTTTTTCAGGCGCCCCTGTTCACAATCCTGTTTCTAGTCCTTTGCCAATATCTGTTGGCCCATGCGAACTAGAAGCACCCCTTATTCTAACAACCGGTTGTAATGAGAATCTGCTTGGTTTAGATCTGTTGAAACGCCTACATGCGACACTGTACTGTTCTCCTTCGGGAGTACAGCTCACATTAGGCAAAAGAGTCATCTCTCCAATGTATATGTCGATGGATAAGCTCCCACCGGAGCTGCGTTCTCTCCCTGATACTCTTTGGGCAACTGGTCCTAACGATGTAGGCCTCTTGGAAATTCCCCCTTATGTGGTAAGTCTGAAAGCGAATGTTAAATTCCCACGAATCCCACAGTATCGGATTTCGAATGAAGGTGAACGTGCACTCTTACTGATTGTGAAAGACTTAATACAGAAAGATGTGATTGAGGAAACTAGAGGAAATGTCTGCAATAGTCCTGTTCTGCCGATTTTGAAACGTACTGACCCTTCCAAGCCTCCAATCTACCGATTTGTGATTGACCTCAGAGAAGTAAACAAAATCGTGATTCCGCAGTTTCCTGTGGTCCCAGATATCACTGCATTATTGACGTTGATTCCTGCCTCAGCCTCATGGTTTACAGTTATCGACTTGAAAAAGGCATTTTTCAGCATTCCCATAGCCGAGGAAAGAAGAGACATTTTTGGTTTCTCCTTAGGAGGTCGCAGTTTCAGATTCAAGCGCGCTCCACAAGGTTATTGTGAGAGCCCTTCAATTTACAGTCAAGCATTGAAGAGTCAATTAGATGCTCTTGTACTTCCTCCTGGTGTTGCTCTGATCCAATACGTAGATGATCTTTTACTGGCTGCTGATGACAAGGAAACTTGCAAAGCAGCTACAATTTCTCTATTACGTCATTTGTCAGACTTACATCACAAGGTGTCACCTTCTAAACTGCAATATTGTTGCCAAGAAGTGACCTACTTAGGTCATCTTTTGTCAAAGGAGGGAAGAAGGTTGACCCCAGAGAGAATCAAAGCAATTTCGCAGATGACTGTACCAAGCACACAGAGAGAAGTGCGTGCGTTTTTGGGTATTACGTCATACTGTAGGCAATGGATCCCAAATTTTTCTCTCATGGCAAAACCATTGGTAGCCCTGACTGGAAAAGGTGTTCCGAGCCCTTTGCCATGGTCTGATGAATGTCAACAGAGTTTCTCTGACTTACGTGATGCGCTGTGTTCAGCTCCTGTGTTGGGTACTCCTGACTACAGTAAGCCGTTTACTTTATATGTCCATGAAAGAGAAGGTTGTGCTTTGAGTGTTTTAACGCAACAATTTGGTGACAAACAGCGGCCTTGTGCATATTTCTCATCCACATTAGATCCGGTAGCCAGAGCATTGCCAAGTTGTTTGAGAGCTACAGCAGCAGCTGCAGTGTCTATTCGACAGTCTGCTGGACTTGTCATGAACAACATGTTAGTAGTCATGGTTCCACATGCTGTGGATACACTCATGAATCGAACGAAAACTCAGCACCTCACCAGTGCTAGACTATCAGGCTACGAGCTGACGCTTTTGGCAAGTCACATTCAGATCAAGCGATGCAACATATTGAATCCAGCAACGCTGTTGCCGACTACTCAGGAGTCGAGTGATTCAGAGCCTCATGACTGTTGTTTCAGAACTGAGGAAGAGACAAAAGGTAGGATTGATTTGAAAGATACTCCATTACTAGATCCAGACGGCACCTTATATGTCGATGGGTCGTGTTTTAAATTACAGAATGGTGATGTGACGGCCGCGTATGCAGTTACGACTTTGAGTACGATTGTTGCGACCGCAAGAGTAAGTCAGAATTCTGCCCAAGCTGCAGAATTAATTGCACTAACAAGAGTGTGTGTTTTAGCTGAGGGAAAGAGAGTGAATGTGTTTACTGATAGCCAATGCGCCTTCGGCGTATCACATAGCTTTGGACGTCTCTGGAGAGAAAGAGGATTTCTCACGTCCCATGGAACTAAGATCCAACATGGACAGTTAGTCAGTGATCTATTGGAATCCCTGACCCTACCGAATGAAGTTGCGATTGTGAAGTGCAGTGCACATCGGAAGATTACGGATGATGTTGGCCGTGGGAATGCGTTTGCTGATGAGGTCGCCAAAGAGACGGCCAAGAACATGACGAGCCGAATGTATGTTGCAACGTCTGCAAGATGGATTGCTGAATCAGGGATGTGTGAGAATACGATTGAAAGTGTGAAGGCAATCCAGAATGAAGCAACTGAAAATGAGAAGAATGAATGGAAGGAGAAAATGGGTAAAATGGATTCAAGTGGATGTTGGGTTGATTTGTCTGAGCAGCAACGTTGGATGTTACCTGATGCGTATGTACTTGCGGTAGTCACGATGGCGCATGGAGCGGCGCACATCAGTTCGAAAGGGATCTGTAAAATATTAGCTCCAGTATGGAAGAACGATGGAATCACTAAGTGTGCGGAAAGAGTGGTGAAAAATTGCATGATATGCCTGATGCATAATCCTGGCAAGGGAACCCCAACCCCAACTGGTCATTTTGCTCCCCCTTCTTGTCCCTTTGAAGTGATTCAGTTGGATTATATCCGCATGGATAGGTGTAACAAACTTAAATACGTCCTAGTGGTAGTCTGTGCCTTTTCAAGATGGATTGAGGCATATCCGTTAAAGGATAACACTGCTATGTCCACTGCCAAAATCCTCCTCAAAGAATACTTCCCCAGGTATGGCATGCCACGGATTGTTTGGTCGGACAATGGAAGTGAGTTTGTAGGGAAAGTTATGAAGAGTGTGTGTGCGGGTCTGGGTATTACCCAGAAATTCCACAGTGCGAATCACCCACAGTCAGCGGGTTTGGTTGAAGGGTACAATGGCACCCTGAAGCTGAAACTTGCTAAAATTCAAGCTTCCACTGGTCTCTCTTGGCCAGACGCACTGCCTTTAGCTCTACTGTCCACCAGAGTGACTGTACACTCTCGAGTAGGGCTTAGCCCATATGAGATTGTGTTCGGTCGTCCTGCTAATGTTTGGGGAGTCCCTAGGCCAAAGGAATTCAAACAGATTGAATACCCAATGTTGATTGATTATCTTTATGATCTGACTGCTAAATTAAGCCTTATTCATCAATAGGTATTCGAATCCTTGCCTAAACTGCCAGAGAGTCCAGGCCACACGTTGAAACCAGGCGACCAAGTTGTAGTTCGGAATTTCGAACGAACTCGGAACCTCCAGCCAAGATTCGTGGGTCCGTTCCAGGTACTCCTCACAACAAGAACTGCTGTACGCCTAGCTGGAAGGAAAAATTGGGTGCACGCTAGCCATACGAAGCGTGTCCCTCTCCCACTCCCCTATGACAATTGGGTTAGACAGGGATTTGGTGTATCCGAGACAGAACCTGTTCCTAGGCACATCCCTTTCAGTGATGCAGAGTATATAACGGACCACCCACGAACTGAAACACAGAACTTTGACACCTCAGCAGGAACCGCTCCTTTGAATCTTGGACCGAGTATTGTACAAAGTGAACATTTGCCACCTGTGGAGTCGAACATTTCCGCACCTGTAGACCAGCTATTTCAAGATCAGACAAGACCCGGAAAGTACAGATATAATCTACGTTCTCATGTTATGAACTAATGACATTGCATAATTATCTTTCTGTTTGAAAACTGTTTTGATCTTACTGCATTCCATTCAGTCAGGAAGTTTGCTCAAAATTTTTATCTTTTTGTTTTTATTGTTTCTCTCACCTTGCCATCTGGGTTACCGTAGGGTCGTAACGTGTGCCTTGTTTTAATTTGCAGGGAATCAGACATAAGGTCGGTTTCTTCTGTCTATCTTGGGAACTCCCAGGGTAAACAGAGGCAAGTTTTTAACAGGTACAAACCATCCGTTGCGAACGGTTGTAGAAGATGGAGCTTCCTGAACTGCGACGGGTTAATGTCATAAATGTGAACAAGACAAAGCTATATGACATATTACATAGTAAATGTTTTCTAATGCAATGTACTCTGACACTTCTAATTGTTTTGATAACTTTGGTAGGCGGAATTATTTTTGGTATTCAGTTGATCTTTACACCTGTTACATCTACAGTATCTCCCCATGTTCCTGTTTCTCCGACTGTTGTTTCTCTCCATTCTTTACATCCTTTTCCTGCCCACGAGCAAGCTCGACGTTCTGAGTTTATAAATAACACTTTCATTCAGCTCTTGCACCAACATCAACTAGTGGTTAACACAACAAACTGCTGGGTGTGTGGCTTGATACCACATACCATGGACAAGGGCATCCCTTACCTGGTCCTGCCCTTTAGTTATAATGGATCATTCTGGGCATTTCAGACCATGTTCGCTTATGCCCTAGAGACCTATCCTCCACGACCTCCGCGTTCCACTCGGTATAACTCTGCTAATAGAGCCTTGGTAAAAGGAATCACTGACATGGTTAGAGATGTCAATAACACTCCGTTCATTCCCAAGGATGAATTGCGAGTTTACATGGGTTGGAATGTTACGGAATATGGCATTACTCTGGGTGAGAACAAACGTAAAAGCTCGACTCCGATCTGGGTCGTACCCCACCACGGTCAGGTCTGTTTGCAAGGAAATGGGAGGAATCCGAAAGCTCGACTAGGGAAGAGTGACTGTATCGAAACATATGTTTTCCCGTCACAGTCTTCCCCTGCATTCTTAGCTGCTAAGGGTACCTATTTTGTTTGCCAAGACAGAGCATACACATGGCTGCCTGCTGACTTCTCAGGCTCATGTTATATCGCTCAACTGCTACCTCCGACATACACTGCTGCACCGGACTATCACAAAACTAGAGTTGTGAGAGGTGTTTTCAGTAAGGAAGATACTGCTGGCCAAGAAGCAGGAGACTTCTTCAAAGGTTTCCTTCCGTTCTGGGGGCCTATGGCCAACAGTAGAAACTTACGTCAACTAACACGGGTAGTTGAATCCACCATCACCGAAACTGCGGGTGCCCTTAGTAACCTGACAGCTGAGCTTCAAGCGGATCACCTCATGACGTTACAGAACCGTATGTGTTACTTGCAGATCGAGGTGGAGTGTGTAAGATGATCCAATCGAGTTGCTGTGTTTTTATCCCAGATAATGCGCCAACGGTGTACAAGGCCATCTCTAAGTTACATAAGATCTCTGACTCTATACATGTAGAGGAAGGTGACTGGTCATTAATGGGATGGGTCTGGATCCTGTTGTCTGCGTGGGGATGGAAGGTTCTGATAGTCACTGGTGTTGCGTTGGTATTTTTATTTTCGTGCTGTCTCATTGTTCAGTGTGGCCCTGCCCTATGTAACCTCTGCATTTCAACATGCGTAAGAAGACCACTTGTTTTTAGAGATACGCCACGGGATAGAGTAATGCTTCAACAACATATCAGTGACCTGATGAACATAGAAATGGATTCTGACATAGAGTGAGTTATTGCCTATGTAAGGGCAAAAGGACGGTCTGAGGTTCTGTAGCGATCCGAACCCGTGAATTCGGTATCGTAGTACTGACACGATTTTGGTACCAATGAACCGCAAATGATCCATTATATGCATAACAGTGTTTTCGCTACGCAACTAGCATGAATTCACTGAGAAATAGGGCATTCTGTTGTAAAGTCATGGCATCCATTTTAGTTACGGCATCCATTTTGTTTCTTGCCCTCACATAGTCAATGAACGGGCGATGACCCCGGCAGAGTCACCTTGTTAAGGACACGTAAGCTCGAGCCCCAAAAAAGGCTGACGCTGCATGACTAGGCAGAATCAAGCTGCCTCCCCTGCCTGAGGCCAGTCCTGCTATACTGGTTCTCGTGTCCGTTGTTCTGACTGAAAGGCCGAAGACGGTAGCCATGCCCGTTTATGATCCATAAACACCTCTTATCCTACTTTTCAATCCTTTTCACCTGGCTCTGCTCCTCTCCTTCTGGGCTTTTACAATGGGGAGGTTACGATCTTTATGATGGGGAGGATCGGGCAAAGAATGGAAAACTGTCAAGGGAACCTGATCGAATACCGAAAACCTACGACTAATTATTATTTGATGTCTATTTACTGTTTGTTTGGGATACCGGGTTGGGCATGAGAAATATTCGTGTAATGTTGCCTAAAGACATTTTGCGTGTATTTAAAGAACAACCCACTTAATGCAATTTGAACAGTCTCGTAGATTCTGCCTCTGTGTGGTTCCTATGACTTCTGTGTCCCTGCAGTAAATAAACCTTGGTCTTTGACACCACCATCGAGAAGCCCGTGTCTCTGTTTATTTGTGCACCGAGACAGGAGGAACTCAGGGGTCTTTGGGTGTTGTTTCCCTGACACCTCTGGACTCTTAAAAGTCCAAAACCTCATACCCGTCTGAAAAAGTTGTGGGCACAGGATGATTATGCAACAAGGCCTCTTTCTGATCCTCTGTTGGTTCCTTCTGCACGTGTCTTGCTTCTTCCTACACTTTTCTTTGTCTTTGTGGACTTCTGTTGCTTCTTTCTGCATTTCTTTGATTTCTTTCTGTGCTTTTTTTCTTCTTTCTTCACACTCCCTACCTCTGTAGGCATAGTTAGAAACTAGCATTTAATAAACCCTAGAAATTCACTTAAAAAACCATAGCTTTCAGGCACGTTATATTTAGAAATTAGCATTTAAAAAAACATTGAAATTCACTGAAAATACCATAGCTTTCAGGCACGTTATAGTTAGAAATTAGCATTTAAAAAACCTTTGAAATTCACTGAAAAAACCATAGGTTTCAGGCACGTTAGAGTTAGAAATTAGCATTTAAAAAACCTTAGAAATTCACTGAAAAAACCATAGGTTTCAGGGGCGTTATAATTAGTTGGAGATTTCACTCGTACAAAACAAGTGAAATTCGCCCGTTATAGTTATAGTTAGTTCAGCTAACTATAGCTCGCGCCCCTGCAATGCACTGCTGATGACGTCACATATTACATCACTCATGACATGGTCAGTGACATCACTGATGACATCATCCATGTGATAATTTCATGCATCTTCTCCCACCCTAATATAACTTTTGATACACCCACTCTAAATTACAGAATGCCATTTTCAAAATCATAGACACTCCAACACCAATAACTACATACCCACTCGCTGATTCTTAGGTCTACACACACATCCACTCACTCACCCATACAGTCACTCATACTTATGGTCACTCGGTACAGGACTATCATATGCAGTCATACACCTATATAGACACTCACACACCGCCACTCCTCCATAGAGGTACTCACACACCTAGTCAGTCATGCAAATAATACATCGCACTCCCATTTACTCACCTATACCATTATACACACACCAGCTCACTTACTCATACAAATACTAGCACATTCTTACATTCTTACACACTTATACAATCACTGATACAAGCACACACTCCATACAGCTACTCTCACAATCACACACTCTCACTTATAGCCATTTATATGCTCTAACACACATATATACTGCCTTTCACATATGTAGTTACTCACACATGTACCACTGAGATATACATTCACTCACTAACACACCCATACACACACTCACCCACCCATACAGTCCATCACAGATGCACTCTTGAAACCATGCACCCAGTGAATCACCCACTCACACATCTATGCACAGAGTCATACACACCCCACCCACACAAACACTCAGGCACCCATACAGATATTCAGACAACCAATCAATAACTCATATAGACACTCATGTAGCTATTCACAAACCCATGCAGCCGCTTAAACACCAACAGACAGACGGATACAGACATTCACATAGTTTAGTCACTAACCCATGCATTCAGTAAGATACGTTTAATCACTCACTTTTAGAGTCAGTCACGCACCTACTAAATCATCCATTCAAACATTTATACACCCACTCATTCTTCAATATGCCTTTCCCTATATATATTAACATATTTAAACTTTATAGAAACACACAGTCACTGAATGATGTCATCAGTGATGTCATCAGTGATGTCATTTGAGATGTCATCAGTGATGTCACTGAGGGCGAATTTCACTGGTTTTGTACGAGTGAAATGTCCAACTAACTGTAACGCCCCTGAAACCTATGTTTTTTTCAGTGATTTTCTAAGGTTTTTTAAATGCTAATTTCTAACTATAACGTGCCTGAAACCTATGATTTATTCAACGAATATATATATGCCCAGCTAATGGTACAATAAAGTGCTTCCTGAAGAAATTTCCCCGTGCGGCCTCTTCCTTCTTATTAGTCAGGAGGGTTCTTTGTGATATTTTAAAGCCATCCAGAGACGTGTTAAGAGGCCCGTTTCATAGGTAGGCTGGAGCCTTACTGGAATCTGTTTCTGCAGTCATTTTTATTCGCCAAGGTGCTGGCACAGCTCCGGCCCGCCTCAGTGAGCAAGTGATGTAAGGGCTGCTGCCATGGGCGGATCGTCATTGTACGGGGAGGTGGATTTACTTATTTCCTACTCACAGCCTGTCGGATTCTTGCTCTAGGGGCTGAAACGTATGCGGGGACTCGAGGAAGCGGTGAGGACACTTACTTGACCGGAATTTTACTATTGGACACATCGCGTTGAGTTCCACACAGCACTTCCATTGTGACGAACATTCCAGTATTGGTTCCCCGTGCAACATCTTCCCAAACAAGGTGATCTTTGGGAGTTGTAGTCATCACCTGGCTACAGCTGATGGGCGAACATGTGATCAGGGGTGATTGGTGCTTGCACCAATTGGAGCACAGTGGGACTGTTTTAAACGTGGATGTGTTAACATCCGGACAATAACGGTATCTGAGGAAGGCTAATTAAAGCCGAAATGCATCATGCCGAGCTAATGATCCAAAAAAGTGCTTCCTGAGGAAATTTCCCTGTGCGGCCTCTTCCTTCTTAGTCAGGAGGGTTCTTTGTGAAATATATATATATTTTGTGTATGTGCTGGAGTGCTCTTGTGGACTGCGATATGTGGGAAGCACAAAGTTGCAGGTCCACAAGAGAATACTCCAGCACATGCGGGCCATCACGAACAAAGATATCACCTATCCGGTGGCCCGCCATTTTGAGGAGGTCCATTCCAGTGATATGGACCACTTAAAATTTTACGCAATTGACAGCGTGCCACCCCCGAGAAGAGGAGGAAACAGGGAAGCCATGTTGAGGCGTCTAGAAACTAAATATATTCTAGAACTAGACAGCAAAAGCCCACATGGTCTAAACACAAGGGAGGATTTACATACGTGGCTATAGCAACATAAATTTTGGTACTAGATTAACATCATGTTCAGCAATAGCGGTACACAAATGAATTTCATAGGTACCAGTCTGATAAACATCATAATTTTATAAAATTTCAATCTTGAAAGATTTCAAACAAAACTAACCCCCCCCCTCCCTCCCAGACTCGTTTTTCTCCATCGGGGAGTCTGTTGTAAGCACCTGGGCTCATGTGCACAACATACTCTTAGATAAAGTTAATTATAGGCACTGCTAAAGTAGGAAGCACCAGCACTTTTTTTGCCATTTTGCACAAACATTAGATTATACATATGTGTACGACAATGTGATTGTTTGCAAGGCGCTGAATAAAAGAACAATCCTGAGCAGTATTGGACCTCCTGTCGTTGCTGTATGTTGATTGATGGGCTTTGTCCGTGCTCATTGTTTGATGAGGTCGCCTTGAAGGGTCGGGGGCTCCGGTAACGGAGGACTTTTGCTTTGTATATATATATATATATATATAAATGAGAAAATATACACAAAAAAAGCGGAAAATATTTAAAAGAGCTCCAATCTCGATTTTTAGTGATTAATTGATAATTTTTTAGACTCTGTTAGGTGGGGGAGGAAGGATAAGATGATGCAGGAATCACTTGTCTCTATTTTAGAAAGGGTAGTTTTGGTATTTATACAATAACACCCTGTTGGATTATTAGAAAATGTTTTAGGGGATCATATTGGATGATGATGTTAAGATCAGAAATAGATCTATTATGTATTGGCCCACTGGGGCGTGATTTAGATATTTGAAGGACAAAACGTATTTGAACCCTTAGCATCATATGGGGGCAAAGAGATATTAGGAATCACCACACTGCACAGAGGATATCACTGTATAAATCAGAAATAATTTTTTATAAATTTTTTAAAAAATCGTAAATATTTATTTTTGATATGAAATTGCATGTATATTTTTCTATATATATATTTATATTATATTTATATAATTATTTATTTATAAATATTTGTATGAACTGTGATACATCCATAATGTGCAAAAGAGCATAAGTATTTATACAGCAATTTTGAGACTGTGATGATATGCAGTAACTCTTTACTGTCCATGATGTGGTCATTTCCGGTGTTGGTTCCCCTTTAAAAACTGCTATTCCCCTTTGCAACGCGTCATGTGATCAAGGCCCGAGTGGGGGCTGAAACGCGTCATGTCGGACTGGTTCAGAGAAATTTGAATAAAATTACCGTGATTGGCACCGAAGTTTGGGTCCGTTCTTCGTCTTTCTAAATCAAGGCAGCATCTTAGACGAATATACATTCATCTATTCTACCGAGAAGCTTCAACGGTACGAACGGAACCCCTCCCCGTTGCTTTGGGCAGAGCGGCAGGAAGCAGCTGATTCCGGTTTCTGGAATCGTTTATGGATACTCCCGAGAGGAGGAAGCCGCCATAGCCCCTGAGAACTGCACCAATTACCTACCTCTGCTACGGAAGCTGGGACGTCCATGGTCGGCTGACCGGAGAAGTGTACCTGGCGTCTAGCGAAGGTAGGAGACGACAGAATTCTCAGTGGGGAGAGTGCACGGCGTGAGGTTGAGCCACTATACCAAGAATCCACGACCGCAATCACTGGAGTATTAATATTGAATCAATTAGCCAAGATGTCCGCTGATGCGTTGCGACACCGAGAGGAGGCTGCGAGCTCCATGTTCCTAGACACACCGGCTGGTGTGTCGGTACGGGGAGAAAAGTCTACGAGTCAACCAGAGGGCGCCCCCATTAGAGAGCAGTACAAAAAATTGGAAAAACGTATGCGGGCAGAGCAATCCAAGTTTTGGGAACATAGATCTCTTTCCCGCTACTTGGATGTAGGAAGAGTTCCCAGGGGTCTGAGAATTACCCTGGCGCCCAGCTACGAAAGTCCGGACCCGGAGATGTTAGCCGAATGGGCGGAAACAAACTTGGCGTCCTCGAGCAAGCTGATGATGATTTTAATCAAATATGCGGAGAGTGACCGAGCCAAGTTACAAACGCAAATTGAAATTTTGGAAGGAGAGAATGATAAGATGGAAAAGAATGAACACACGAAGAAACTAAGGGATGATATGTTGGCCCGCCTGAATAAAGATGAAGAGGTGATTAAACGCAGGAAAGCGTACAAATTTGAAAGGGATCGCGTGGATTATCAAAATGGCCAAATCTTTACTTACTCACGCAAATACGATGCGGTAAAAGCAAGGGGTAAAAGACCGGCCCAGAGAAAAGGAGGTGAAATAACGACGGCATCTACTTCGGCTTCGGAACTGAGTTCTGCTGCGGATAGTGATTTTGAAGGAGAAACCAGAGTACAGCAATTGGGGTTTACCAAATTATCCCTCGCCGAGGAGGTCGATTGCCTGTGTCAGGACAGACGGGAAACTCTACGCCCCCGTGGACCTCCAGCAGCAAAGAACAAAGACGTAACTTCAAGCGAAACCAGAGAAGAAAGTGCGCCAAAAGAAATCAAAAACAAAAACGTGGGCAGGAAAGCGCCAAGGGGAAGATGGAACCGCTTTCAAAACAATAACTGTATCTATCCGAATGCGGTAATTAACCTAACCAATATACAACTGTCCCCAGCTGAAGAGAAAATTCTGGGTTTGGGTTTGTCATTTTGCCCACCCTGTGACTTCAACTTTGTAGACACTAGATTGGATACTTACCGCTTCGTAAGGAAGCTCAAACTGCACAAATTTCACCTCTTACAACCTAAAAAAGCCACAATCCCCAGCACCTCCAAGTCAACCAGCCCTCCCCTACTTACAGCGGGGGATGCAGCTTTATTTCAAGATGCATGGTCCCTCATTACAGAACAAGCAGAGGGCAATACAACAGGGGAGCCAGCTCTTATTAATGATAGAGAGATCTGTGAAACTCCATTCAAACCGAAATCCAATTTCCAGCCGAGTTTCTTGCATGAAAATTTGGATGTATACCACGAGTTGGTAACCCAAGATTTGAAGAAGCTATACACCACTTCCAATAGGACATTTCGCAGTAGTAACAAGCAGAATCTTAACTACCGGAATCTCATAAAGAAACTGGGGTCGGACACTAATGTCATTGTGAGACAGGCAGATAAGGGCGGAAATATAGTCCTATGGCCACGCCAATTGTATATGGATGAGGCAAAATCGCAATTAGATGATATAGCATGTTACCGCAAAAGTAATATCAACGTGGTTAAAGCATCTTGGCAAGAACACTATTTAAGACTCTTGGCTTGGAAAAGTGGAGGATTGATAACTGAGGCAGAATATCGGTTTTTAAAGAAGGAATATCCAGTTATTCCAACTTTCTATTTGATTCCAAAAGTGCACAAAAGTACTACTATTCCACCAGGTAGACCGATAATTTCCGCCATTAACAGTATAATGGAAAATACCTCCAAATATATAGATTTTTTCTTACAGGAATGGGTTCGCAATCTATCATCATATGTACAGGACACTTCAGATTTTCTCCGTAAGATTGAGGATTTATCCTGGGGTGATGATATGCTTCTGATGACCATGGATGTGAAGTCCTTATATACCTCGATAAGACATTGTGATGGCCTGAAGGCAATAGAACACTATTTGAACTTGAGGCCTATGACCTGCGCGACACACAACAAAATGCTAAAGATGATGATATCTGCATGCTAGGAGCAAAACTTTATGTTTGATAATCAAATCTATCAATAGATTAGGGGTGTCGCGATGGGGGCCTGCTTCTCCCCCAGCTATGCATGCTTGCATATGGGGTTGTGGGAGGAGCAGGTCCTCAACAGTGACCACATGATTTTAACCAAGGAGCATGTCGTGCTTTATTTGAGGTATATTGATGATTTGTTTTTTGTCTGGAGGGGCACGGAGCAAAGTGCAAAAGATTTTGTGGAGGCACTCAATGTCAATTGTTTTAATCTTGAGCTTACATCATCAATCAGCAATAAGACTGTTTGCTTTTTGGATGTGGAAATTTGCATTAATAACAACACACTATCCACTAGATTATGTAGAAAATTGACTGCAGGTAACACCATTTTGCATGCCTCAAGCCATCATCCCTTACACCTTATTCGGAGCATCCCCTATGGGGAGATGCTCCGCATTAGGCGTATTTGCAGCTCCGATTTGGAATGTGATATTGCCCAGGAGGCCAGCAAACAGAGGTTCCTCACTAGAGGTTACTCCCTTAAATTAATTAAGGATGCAATTCAGAAAACACGACTTATATCCAGGCCCAACGCGTTGTTACCAAAGACTAGAATTGAGAAAATATTGGATAAATCCCCTAAATTCCAATCGAGAATAATTCTAACCTACAGCAGACAACATCAGGAATTGAGAAGGATCTTCAGCCGTAAATGGAACTAGATTCAGGGTGACCCAGTTATTGGAGGTACTATTAACTGTAAACCAGCCATAACTTTCAGGAAAGCATTTTCATTGAAGGATGGCTTGGTAAAAAATAGTCCAGAATTGGCCCCAGCAATCACTTGGATGTCACAAGTGAAAGGCTTTAAGAAATGTTCAAGCTGCAAAGCTTGCAAATTCGGTTGCAGTAAAACACACTTTTTAAGTCCCTTCAAGACCATGCCTATTGAAATAATTAATAAAAGACTTACATGCAAAACGGAATTTGCAATCTACGTCTTGGAATGTCCCTGTGGACTTAGGTATGTTGGCAGCACCAAACTACCGGCCCACAAAAGGATTTTGAAGCATATTAGAGCGATTTCCAATAAAGATCAGGCCTACCCTGTGGCTAGGCATTTTGAGGGCAAACATAACAGCAACCCCGGCCTCCTACAATATTATGTCATTGATGCAATTTTACCGATGAAACGTGGTGGCAATCGGGAGGCTAAACTGCGGCTACTTGAAACCAGGTACATTATAGAATTAGACACGAAGAACCCGAATGGCCTGAATTCAAGTGAAGATTTCTTCACATGCCTCTAGTTCCTTTACTGCTAGACAACGCATTAATTGCCATCTTCACATCATTTTAATCTTATCTTCATATCTCTCTAAACCTGCTCTTTTTGGTAGGACACAATATGGGCTCATATTGTTATCCCGTAGGGAGCGTGTAGCGACGTATATTATTTATAGGAGTTCTTTTTTCCCTTTCCATTCTCTGCAGAGAAGAAAAATAGCAGATAGTGAGATGTTTTACTGGCTCTTGAGTTGCAGATTGAGAAGAGACAGAACGCATACCCAAATATTGGCAGCCTTAGATTGCAGTTTGTATTTTAATAATTATGAACTAATAAGTTTAATATTCCAACAGAAAAGGGAGAAACCAATGAAATAAATACGAGGTAAAAATAAGATATATAAAAAAATGAGAAAATATACACAAAAAAAGCGGAAAATATTTAAAAGAGCTCCAATCTCGATTTTTAGTGATTAATTGATAATCTTTTAGACTCTGTGAGGTGGGGGAGGAAGGATAAGATGAGGCAGGAATCACTTGTCTCTATTTTAGAAAGGGTAGTTTTGGTATTTATACAATAACACCCTGTTGGATTATTAGAAAGTTTTTTAGGGGATCATATTGGATGATGATGTTAAGATCAGAAATAGATCTATTACGTATTGGCCCACTGGGGCGTGATTTAGATATTTGAAGGACAAAACGTATTTGAACCCTTAGCATCATATGGGGGCAAAGAGATATTAGGAATCACCACACTGCACAGAGGATATCACTGTATAAATCAGAAATAATTTTTTATACATTTTTAAAAAATTCATAAATATTTATTTTTTATATGAAATTGCATGTATATTTTTCTATATATATATTTATATTATATTTATATAATTATTTATTTATAAATATTTGTATGAACTGTGATACATCCATAATGTGCAAAAGAGCATAAGTATTTATACAGCAATTTTGAGACTGTGATGATATGCAGTAACTCTTTACTGTCCATGATGTGGTCATTTCCGGTGTTGGTTCCCCTTTAAAAACTGCTATTCCCCTTTGCTACGCGTCATGTGATCAAGGCCCGAGTGGGGGCTGAAACGCGTCATGTCGGACTGGTTCAGAGAAATTTGAATAAAATTACCGTGATTGGCACCGAAGTTTGGGTCCGTTCTTCGTCTTTCTAAATCAAGGCAGCATATACATTCATATATATTCACACCGTGAACAAACTTACCGCGAAACGCGTTGGTGAAGGCTATCACTTGCCTGGATTAAATACTTGGCAAACAGCATTCCTGGGTGTCCTAGATTTCTTTTCGTCACTTTCGAAAAGCTGCGTTTTGAATGTTTGGGGCCACCGGAGCCCATCCAGGACCGCCGTATCTGAAGCTCTGCACTTCCGGGATACGTGTTTGTGATATATATATATATATATATATATATATATATATATATATATATATTATCTACTGGCGGTCGCCAGTAGATAGTTATAGTTAGGATCGTGTTTCCATAGGAAATCTCAAAATTCTATTTTGAATAACTTTGGCGCCGGTTGACGAATCCTCGCAAAATTTTCAAAACAAATGGGGCGCTCCGCTCAGCTCCTACCCTGAAAGTCTCGGGGTGATTCGTCAAAGGGGGGTCCCAAAACGCGTTTTCCACATGCATTTTTCCATAGGACCTTTAGTCGAAGGTACAGCCCGAATGGCTGAACAGAATTACTTGAAATTTGGCAGAGAGGTAGTCTTCAGGTCTGGTGTCAATCTGTTCAGTATTTCCTGAGAAAATAGCATTTAAAAGCATATAAATATCTATACGCGCGCACCGTGCGTGCACGGTGCCGTGCGCGAGCGAAATTCTGATTGGTTGTTAGATGTTGGTAAACATTGGAATCGGTCGAAATCAGGAAGTGTCGGCCGCCATTTTGTCTCTCGCACTGAAAAGGAAAGGGGGAAAAATGCGGAAAACGTGAAAAGGGGGCAGGGAAGAGAGTTCCTGACCCCCTAGCCTTTGTCAGGGGGTCACAGAAGGACCCCCAAGGGGAAAAAAAACATTTTATTTTTTTCGAAAAAAATCGCGGGGTGCGCACACGGTGCGCGCAGCGCACCGTGAGCCCAAAGCGCGCGCACAGTGTGCGATGCACATTGTGCGCGCACGGTGCGCGCACGGTGAAATACCTTGAAATTTTTTTTTTATAAATACATAACTTAGCATTTAAAAAAACGTACAAATTCACTTAAAAAACCATAGGTTTCACACACGTTATAGTTAGGAATTAGCATTTAAAAAACCGTACAAATTCATTTAAAAAACCATAGGTTTCACACACGTTATAGTTAGGAATTAGCATCTAAAAAACCTTGCAAATTTACTTAAAAAACCAAAGGTTTCACACAGGTTATAGTTAGGTGGATATTTCACTTGTAAAAAACCAATGAAATTCCCCCGTTATAGTTAGTTCAGATAACTATAACTCACGCGACCGCCACTCTATCACAAGGATGATGTCATCAGTGATGTAATGAGTGATGCCACTGACCATGTCATGAGTGATGTAATATGTGACGTCATGAGCAGTGGATTGCAGGCGTGCGAGTTATAGTTATCTGAACTAACTATAACGGGAGTATTTCATTGGTTTTTTACAAGTGAAATATCCACCTAACTATAACCTGTGTGAAACCTATGGTTTTTTAAGTGAATATATATATATATATATATATACGTGTGTGTTTATATATATAAATATATATATCTATGTATGCATGTGTATGTGTGTATACATTACCTACTGGCGGTCGCCAGTAGGTAGTTATAGTTAGGACCCTGTTTCCATAGGAAAACTGCAACATTCTATTTGGAATAACTTTGGCGCCGGTCGACGAATCCTCGCGAAATTTTCAAAACTAATGGGGCGCTACGCTCCGCTCCTACCCTAAAAGTCTCGGGGGGATTCGTCAAGCGGGGGCTGAGATAAAAGGGGGGTCCCAAAACGCATTTTTCCCATGCATTTTTCCATAGGACCTTTAGACACAGCTACAGCCTGAACGGCTGAACAGAGTTCCTTGAAATTTGGTAGAAAGGTAGTCTACAGGTCAAGGAAGTGCCTTTTGTAGGTTTGGTGTAAATCTGTTCAGTAGTTCCTGAGAAAATAGCATTTAAATCAATATATATATCTGTGGCAGCTTACGGTGCGCTTACGGTGCGCTTACCATACGCGCACGCCGCCGTGCTCGAGCGCGATTCTGATTGGCTGTTAGATCTTAGTAAACATTCGAATCGGTCGAAACCAGGAAGCGGCGGCCGCCATTTTCTCTCTCGCAGTCTGAGAGGGGGTTAAAAAACAAATGCAAAAAATATGTAAAGGGGCTGTTTAGACAGCTCCTAAACACATAGCCATGTTGAGGGAGTCCTCAAAGATCCCCCAAGGCCAAAAATGAAATTTTAATTTTTTCGATAATTTCGCCGATTACGCTTACCGTACGCGTACGGTAAAAATTAATATATAAAAAAAAAAATATCCATACTCTCCCCACCCCATGTGCAAATGGTGCCCGAAGGGCACCATTTGTGCATAGCATATCACTGATATGAAATATTAAAATATTACCTTTCACAACGAAGCGCATCATATGTCCTCCATGTGCGCACGGTGCGCGAAGCGCATCGTGCGTACATGGCCCATCTAGCGTAACGTGCCCACCGTGCGTGCACGGCACTAACTGCGCAAAGTGGGCGCGCGGTGCGCGAAGCGCACCGCATGCTCACTGTGCGCGCACGGTGCGCGAAGCGCACCGTGCGCGCATGGAACGAACTGCGTTAAGTGGGCGCGCACGCCACGAATGGCGTAAAGTAACTTAGCATTTAAAAAACCGTACAAATTCACTGAAAAAACCATAGGTTTCACACACGTTATAGTTAGGAATTAGCATTTAAAAAACCTTGCAAATTCAGTGAAAAAACCATAGGTTTCACACATGTTATAGTTAGCTGGAAATTTTACTGATAAAAAACCAATGAAATTCCCCCGTTATAGTTAGTGCAGGCAACTATAACTCACGCGACCGCAATCCTCTGCTGATGACATATGTGTCTTTATGAAAAAAAAATATTTGTAATATATGTATAGCTAAAAATTTATGGAAGAAGACATGGGCAAATAAGTGTCTAAATACAGTATTAGCATCAGCAGAGGATTGCGGTCGCGTGAGTTCTAGTTGCCTGCACTAACTATAACGGGGGAATTTCATTGGTTTTTTATCAGTAAAATTTCCAGCTAACTATAACATGTGTGAAACCTATGGTTTTTTCACTGAATATATATATATATACATATATCCACCAACACAAGAGTTACCCCCATCGAAGAGCCTCCAGGCGAATATTAGATGCACGCTTTTAATGAAATGCTGCAGAGTCATTCCGTCAGGAAAACAGGCTTTAAAATCATCACCGACCTTAGCCAGACGCGTTTCAGGTTTCCCCTTAATAATTGGCATTGGTACAGCAATGTTCACAGGCAAAAGGGTTCTGCTACTTATGTCCTCGAACCCGCCCCAGTGGGCGTGGCCGCTCCCGCAGCCTGCTGGTTCCTGTAGTAGCGTTTAATATTACTCCAGTGAGTTTTTCCCAGAACGTGCGTTTAAAATAATGAACACCCCAGTGGGTAAAAGCTACAGTCCTGCAAAAACGCACTGCTTCACTTGTGCATCTCATTAGGCAAATGCCTCCCGTATCACCGATGCCTAGATTTGTGTAGACATCACGGGTCCGCAACAGCAGTGGGGCTTCATCCACGGCTGGGTCAGCCGCTATACATCCACCAACACAAGAGTTACCCCCATGGAAGAGCCTCCAGGCAAATATTAGATGCACATATATATGAAGAAAACAGGTTGCAGCGTTCTGGCGTGCTACCTGATCGCTGAGGTTGCTCGGAAAGCAGTGCCAGTGCTGAAAATATCAAAAAAGTACTCTCAAATCCTAATTACAAGAAAGGGAGACGGTACTCGAAGTCAGGGGCATGAACCTGTTTATTGAGTCAGGTCACCCAGGGTACAGGAACAACAGAGATACGCGGTTCAGCAGTCACACTGCCTTTATCAATCTGAAGTGCGCCACATTGATGCTCTATTTAAGCATTAACAGCTATAAACGATGAACTTCTCTCAGCAGTAAAATAATCACAAAATTGGGACATGCATAGAACAAAATATTACATCATTATTATTATTTCCCAATATCTATAACAACATTGAGTTTCCTTAAGAGACGCTTTCAGCCAAAGACTCTAAGCACTTCTTGCTATAATTAAACGTTCATTCAGTTCCACAGTCCCATCATGCATCCAAGTGATACTTGAAAAAAACCAGACTGGAATAATATTCGAGTTTTCAGCTGCAATGAAGATATCTATAGGTTGCATTAAAAAAAGCACACACCAAAACCATCCTTTAAAACAAAATTGTTCACAACATTGCCGCCTTTCAAATTTATATAGAGACTCCTGTAATGTAAATCATATCTCTGATCTCCAAGGGACGGCTGCCCTTGTAATCTGAAAAATGTCAAATTCTGGATTAAGTCTTTCATGATATACATTCCAAAGTAATTTGCTCTTTACAAAGGCGGCAGCATAATATTCAACTGAATCGCAGTATCCGGTGTAGCTCGACCAGAAAATCAGAGATGAGGTACCCTGACCCCACTGCTCGGCCAGTGCCACATGCAGTGCCCAGCTCCAAACAAAAAGGGGTAATCCTAGGGTGAGGTTGGGCTAAATTGGGAAGTTACAACAGTCCCGGCCATGAGACCCTCTGCTCCCAACGTTGAGCCTGCCCTCCACTTCTGCCATCTCCTCACCTCCATCGACACACTGCTTGTCTGGGGCACGCCGGCCTGATATGAATCAAAACAGGTTGCGGCATGCTGGTGTGCTACCCAGTGGTTAATGTGTAAAATAAAAATAAGTGCCGTGGCTCTCGTCAGCAGGCAGCTTGCACCAGCCCATTTCTCCTGTTCATTCTGTTTTAGGCAGCGCCAACTACTAACCATGAATGGGGAGAGGATAGGGCATAATGGCCAGAGCTGCCGATCTGGGAGCAGGGGAACCAGGTTTGAGTCTGGGCATCAGTTCAACATTCTGGGCAAATCACTTAGGGCCATATGTAGGTAGGGTCACATTTACCGACTCATAAATACCGAATTTTACCGATTCGGTATTTATGAATCGGTAAATGTGATGTAGGTAATCAATCGGTAAAATGTACCGATTCGGAAAGGGTCGGTAATTTAGAATCGGTATTTACCGATTCGGTAATGATGCATACCTTCCCATTGATTCCTATGGGTCAGGAGGCCCATAGGAATGAATGGGAAGCCAGTTACCATTACCGAATCGGTAAATACCGATTCGGTAATGGGGGAGGCAGTATCATGGGTCGCAGGGTCTCACATTGACACCCTGTTGCACCCCTGATTCGTCCATGTGTGCCCATGTGGCGCACATACATGCCCTAAGGGCATGTATATCTGCCACATGGCACTTTGACATCAGCAAAATGTCACGTTTTGCTAGGGATTCGGTATTTATCACCAACCTATATTTGGTGGTAAATACCGAATTCTAAGTCCTACCCATCACTCATTTGAGTGTTACCTACATCTCATTTCAGGATTCGGTATTTACCGAATCGGTAATTTTACCGAATCGGTTATTTTACCGATTCGGTAAATTACCGAATCCTGAAATATGCCCCCTACATAGCAAATGCCTAAATACCGGTCGGTAACGGGATATTTACCGAAAATCGGCAGTTACCGACCGGTATTTGGCTTCCTACATATGGCCCTGAATCTCCTGTGCCTACAAAAAAATGAGTGTGTTCTTAACTGGTGAGCATGAAAAACGCTCAAATTGGATCGAGTTTTTCTATGAGCACCGGTGTTGATGATTAAGTGGCGGTGCTGTGCACTGGAAACCACTGGCTCAAGTTAAGCACTGGTGCTATCTGATCGCTAGGGTTGCTCGGAAAGCAGCGCCAGTGCTGAAAAATTCAAAACAGTACTCCCAAATCTTAATTACAAAAAAGGGAGCGGGCACTCGAAGTCAGGGGCATAAACCTGTTTATTGAGTCTGGTCACCCAGGGTACAGGAACAACAGAGAGACTTTTTTCGGCAGTCACACTGTCTTTATCAATCTGAAGTGTGCCATATTGGTGCTCTATTTAAGCATTAACAGCTATAAACGATGCACTTCTCTCAGCAGTAAAATAACCACAAAATTGGGACATGCATGAAACGAAACATTGCATCATTATTATAGTTTCCCAATATCAATAACAACGAGTTTCCTTAAGAGACTCTTTCAGCCAATGCCTCTAAGTGCTTCTTGCTATAATTAAACGTTCATTCAGTTCTGCAGTACCATCATGCATCCAAGTGATACCTGAAAAGAACGGACTGGAATACTATTCGAGTCCTCAGCTGCAATGAAGATTTTCAAAGGTTGTACAAAAAAAACCCCAGCAAACACTAAAACCATCGTTTAAAACTAAATTGTTCGCAACAATGTCGCCTTTCAAATTTACTTAGAAACTCAGGGGCATATTCTCAAGTCCCTATCGCCACGGGAACGTCACTTTTTTTGACTTTCCCGTGGCGATAGGCCCAGCGCCCTATTCTCAAGGCAGCGTTAACCCACTTAACGTGGCTTAAAGCCACGTCAAGTGGCTTAATGCTGCCTTGAGAATAGGGCCCCTTTCACGCTAAACTTAGCGTGAAAGGGGGCATGCAGTGGGTGTTGCGGTCGGCGTACCACAACAACATCCATTGAATTCGACGCTGCCACCTATTATCAAGAGCGGCGATAATAGGTGGCAGCGCCGAACTTATGACCAGAAAAATCCTGGTCTTAAATTGGCGAAACGAGGAGAAATGCTTAATTTCTCCTCGTTTTTGCTATTTCAGCACACATGGAAATAGCAAAATGCCATGGTTTGTTTATGTACAGGAAGGTGTTCCTGTACATAAACAAGCCTTTTAATTGTTTAAATGTTTTGTAATTTACATGTGTTGCTGCGTGAAGCAGCACACATGTAAATTACACCTTCCTGTACATAAACAAACCTCCCTGCTCGCAGACACAATTGCACTCTGGTGCAAGGGTGTCTGCATTGGCGTTAAGTTGTGAGACATAGCGCCGTCGCAGGGGGAAACGCCAGGCTGCACCACATTCTTGAAAATAGGGTTCAGCCTGGTGTTTTCGAAGTGGCAGTGAGAGGTGTTAAGCCAAGGAGGCTAACGCCTCTCACCGTCACTTCCTTGTGAGTATGCCCCTCAGCTCGATGGAGTACTTGGGACTGCCACAGCGGCTGGACAACGGTAGTCCTGCCGAGATCTAAATCAGGCCCTCAAATGGAACAAGACGAAGATAAGAAGAGAACACTGCAGATATCAAGAAGAGAGAATTGAGAGCCAATTGGTGAACCTGAGAATGAAAGAAAAAAAAAGATTGAGGTAGAAAGATAGTCAGAATATGAAGAGATTAGAATGGTGCAGAGGGGGGATGAAGATGTATATTTTTTGGATTTGCCTGGAAAATATTTGCTGGAAATTGCCTTCCTCGGGCTGTCCATGGAGTTTCACCTTGGATAGGAAAGTTCTCTATACACGTGTATTAAGGTGAGATCTAAGGGTGCTTGCTGAATGTGCATGCAGTGAGAGTTAGTGAAAGCCACTTCGTTACATTAGCCAGAATAAAGGGCATTGTCAGTTGCTTTTATGTTTATGATGCAAATGAAAGAGTGCACCCACAAAATATATGAACATAAAATTTCATGACTGTCAAGTGGCTCACTGTCATGGGTCATAGTTTCAGTCAGTTATGCTATTTAACATAACAGCACAACACTTTGCATGTTGAGATGTTTTAACTTGCACTTGTTATGGGAAAACTACAAGACACTGCATGCAAAATATAGTGAGTAGAAACAGCTGGCAGAAGAAGTCACGCATGAAATGGGCTCACCTAGTAAAGCCGGGGCTTTCATTTGATTTTGGACTTTAAACAGACACTCACAGTGCTTGAAGTGAATTATACCAATATGTAAATCATTTAAAAAGCAGATTATGTTTCAGTTTGTAATTTTCTATCATTTGTCTTGGAGGCTCCTAAAAGTTAATCAAACAATCTTGGAGAATGCAGAGATTGTCTTTCAAGTGGAGTTGCTTATTAGCACCCCACTGCTAATGGGCAAACACTGACAAACATCTGAGAGAAAAAGATGTAATAAAAAGTGTTCTTGCTGAGGAAAATTGGAACCACTGCTGGGGTTGAGAAACCACATGTAATCAAGAAACACAACGGCTCCCCTAGGGGTTTGAATCTTGAAAGAAAGTGCACCTCCTGCAGCCCCACTACTCACTCTGATCACTTATGCAGCACAAGCAGTGTTATTTGAAAAGATAAAAACCGAGGTGATGGTGCCTCGTTCTTACCTCTGATTGGATTTCACAGGCATCTGCTCCAAGATCTACGGTGCACACCTGCTTCCACACCCCTTCCTTATCCATCCAGCTGCAAGGAGGTTAAATACAAGTGCCAGGTGCACTGCTTAAGCTGCCAGTGTAAATATGCCCTCCAGAGGCAAGTGGCTAAGAAACATTTGTGCGTCACAGCCACTAAACAGTGCTTCTTCATTGGCCCGTGGGATAATATGAGGCATTTGGGACTTTGATAATGTAGCTGTAAATGTTGCTGAACAAAACATGGGCTCCCCACAGAACTTTATAAATATGCTTCTCTTTTCTAAGGGAAGGATTGATAAGTCATTATATTTATGAATCTGTCCATGTGATGGACTGAAGCACATTTCCTTTTTCTCTAAAACAAGAATAGGTGGGTTGCAGATTTGCATACTTTCAGCCTCTCTGTCTCCGTGCCTGAGGCATATCACTGCACTGCACTACAGAGGAATGTGGGCGGGCGCAGCCTCGAGGGAACACAGCTGGTGAAGCCATATATGGACATAGGGAGAGTGGCGTCCTGTGACTATATAAAAGGCGTGTAAATGCATGTGTTTTGCATAATTTGACACCTGTGCTCCTATTTGCCGGTTTGCAACCTTATGAAACTCAGTACACTCACGTTTTGTACAATCATTCTGAGCTGGCAGTTGGCAAAACAATCCCAAAATCAGCCCTGATGGCAACTTGCAATTCAGGACTAGGAACGTCAAAAAAACACCTGATGATAAAACAAACTGCCCGACAACGTGAGAGCTGTTTGACCCCTGCACATACTTTGCACGTGTGGGATAGTAGCTATGAGAGTCGGCTTGTCCCACTTAAACATCCCATAGCTTTTTTGATTTTGAATCCGAGGTTTGGGACAAAGGGAGCTCCTCCGCGAAGACGGAGGAGCGTCACCCCACTGCTTTCAAAGCAGTGAAAAAATAAAAAGTAATATGATAATAACTTTGTTATTATCATTTTAATTTTGGTAGCTGCAGGGCTGGGTTAAGGGGTGGGCTGGGGGCTAGGGTCACAGGGGAAGAAGTGGCAGGCACACTCTAAGTGTGCATTACTGTTCGGCTGGCCGTCTCGGGCTGGCCAAACAGTCATGCGCAGTTTGCATGTTCACCACCAGGCTGCATTACATAGCCTGGTGAGGAACATGCCCAGGATCCCATTCCCCGTCTGAGCGCTGAACCGCTCAGATCAATCACAACGCTGCATTGCAGTGATGCCATTGGCTTAGGGGAGGGAGCCTGTGTGTGCTTCCAGTTCCAGCTTCCGTTCAGGGACGTCAGCAGGGAAGCAGAGGAGAGATGTGGCCCACCTAAAGAGGTACGGTATTTTATTTATTTATTTATTTATGTATTTATTTATTTATTTACTTACTTATCTTTTAACCCCTCCTCCACCCAGCCACCCCCATTCCCTGCTAGCCACCACTGGTTTTGGAATCTGTGCTGCGAGTGAGTTTCACTAATTGAGCATAACTGACTACAAGCTTCAGTAAAATGGTTTTACGTGCAAACCGTCAGTGCCCCCCCTCTTAAAACAATGTCTGCTAGTGAACAGCTGGGGTAAGCTGGTTACATGTGACTATGGCACCTCTAGTGTGTGGGCTGAGCAAGTGGGACTACCTTCTCTCTATGCCCAGTATCTGCCAACAGGTAACCTGTCACACATCGGATCCTAATGAAAACAGTCAAGGTCTGTACAAGACCTTAAGATTTAATTGCGCTTCCAACAAGTAATATCCTTTTTTTTATTTTGACTATAGTGTGCGTCTATAGTGCATTATTAGGAGTCTGTAGTGCGTCACTATAAGTTTGTAATGAAATGGGTTTGCTGGCTAAATCAAGAACAGCATAGTCCTCCTCACTATTCCAGCTATTTAATCTGACAGTTAGTTCCAGCTCTAGCACGAGGACTTGCATTAGAAGACATGACAAATGTTTACTTTTAAGTGCCCTTGGAGATGTGCCACTGATGAGTGAGTAAAGTATCTTTCGAACTGGGTTGTTGGTGAGCCCTGGGTGGAAGTTTGCCTTATTCTTTGCATAAACTGAGCCTTATGAGCCACATTATGATCCACATCAATACTTCAAGTCCTGTGAGGAACTGTTAATGTCTCCCATTGTCAGCCAAAACACTATAAGCACAACCAAGTTATCTAAGAAATTAGGTTACTGGTTGAAGGGGTGCAACCATACTCAAGCAGGAACCACAAATTGTGTCGGGGTGAAGTCAAAAGAAAACCCAAAATTAACCTTTGCTCAACCCTTTTGTAGTGTGGCACAGAGAGTTTGGGCTTAACTTATGATCAATGTGTTAAGTATTTATGTAGCAATTCACACAGTAGTAAAGTGAAAACACAATACTAAAAAAACCCTGCACCAATTTAGGAACTTAGAGTAACATTTAATTATTAATTTGAGACCAAAATGATAAAAATCCAATTGGAGTGTAATATGCACTGGGCAGTGTTGTGTAACCTAACTAGTCTCTAAAGTTATAATATAAAATATGTGCTGGGGAGTGCAACGTTGCATATGCACTGTGACAAAGATATGGATCCCAGATTGTAAAATGTATGGCATAGCGCTGTGCGTTATAACATAGGCATCGAGGAAGGCATGTTAGATGGGGCAAAAAAACCCGTGCGAAGGCAAGTGTGGCATGACATATTCATGGGGTGGTGTTACAGTGCACATGGGCTAGAGAGTGTCATAGCATACGCACTAGCTGGTGGAATACAACACAAAGGTGTGTGGCACTCGGCGGGCACTGGTGGGTGTAACACAGCATTGGGCTCAGTCAGGAGCATGGTGTGACTCTCAAGTGAGGTTCGTCTCCTTTCCAGAGAGTAAAATAAAAAGTATTACACATCCGGCGGTGGATGTGTGTTTTTTTAACCGTGAGGGGGGTTTCTTGCATAGTTTGGTCTAATTTTTGTCGAATCCCCTTTGAATGGCTTGGTGTGCGTGTGTATTAAATGTGCCCGTCAATAGCTACCCATGTTTGTATATATAAACAACAAGGGTGTCTACTTGGAGAGTACCCACCGGCGGGGGCGCCGGGATTAGGCACGGTAGGGCGTCAGACACGTCAGAGCTTCACTAGCGATGTAAATAGGCTAGAAGAAGTTGGAGTGTCAGGAATGGCCCTTGAATGGTTCCGCTCCTATCTTTCTGACAGGTGTCAGGCGGTTTCTCTTCCGCCGTTTTTATCTAAGTTTTCCAGTGTCCGCCATGGTGTCCCACAGGGGTCGGCAATAAGTCCCATTCTTTTTAATGTGTACATGCGACCCCTGAATGAAATTATGAAGGCACATGGCGTGAGACTGGTGAACTACGCCGATGACACCCAAATCTTCTTCTCGTTGGAGGGACATCAGTCGACCCCGTTGACTGCCTTCCATGACTATATGTGAGATACTGCGCACTGGTTAAGAGCTAACTATCTCCAGTTTAATTCGGATAAGACCGAGGTCTTATATTGCACTACGGGAAGAGTTCCCCCCCCCCTTTTCCCGAAAATTTCTGGTCTTCTTCCTCTATGGCTACTTTGAAACCGGCTAAAGCTGTCCGTAACCTGGGAGTTACGTTTGACGCCACCTTAAGCCTGGAGACACATGTAAATAAGGTGGTGGGGACCTGTTTTGGTTTGATCAGCGCGTTGAAGAAGATCTTTCAGTTTCTTCCAGAGAAGGCTAGAGCACTGGTCGTTGGTGGTATCATTCTCAGTAGATTAGACTACTGTAATGCTCTACTATTGGGGGCTCCTAAGTTCTTGATTGAGCGTCTTCAGAGGGTACAAACTATGGCGGCCAAACTAGCCCTGATGAAACCACGACGTTCATCAGGTTTGCTCGCCCTCGAAGAGCTCCACTGGCTACCTTTAATGCAAAGGGTTCAGTTCAAATCCTTGTGCCTGGTTTTTAAGGCATTACATGGCCTTGGTCCCTTACCCCTTCAAGAGATCTTTAATTGGTATATACCTACGAGATGTCTTCGCTCCGCCACTGCCCACTTGGTGAAAGTTCCCAAGATTCGGAGTGCTAAGGCAGGGGGTATGGCCTTTGGCTTTGCTGCAGCTAAGCTATGGAATAGTCTTCCTCTAGAGCTTAGACAAGCAAATGATCTTTTCAGTTCAGAACACAGATTAAAACATGGCTGTTTCCTAGAGCTTGTTAGCTCTAGAACTCTTCCATTTGTATTAAGTTTTCGCTTTTCTCTCTACCACCTGATACCGAATCTTGTACCGTAGCGCCGAGGTGCCCGTTGGGTGTTTGTTGCACTTTATAAATGTTGAATACAATACAATACAAATACATTCCACGTGGATTCATTGTATGCATAGTTGCCTTTTAATGAATATCACGCAAATCATCATGGTGATAGGTACATACGGTTTGTCCAGCATGTCCTAGGAGTTTCTATAAATATATATATATTTTTTAAAATAAAAAACTAAGACCGAGCCCGGGTGATGGGTCCCTGGGGCCATAAGTGGCCTGAGGAGGGGGAAACGCAGCCCACCTCCTAAAGAATAAAAAAAAAAGGCCATGACCCAGGGGTTGGGGTCCCCGGGGCCGATTAAGGCCTTGGGAGGGGGGCCACGCGGCCCCCTTCCAAATTTATTTTTTTCAACCAAAAAAATTAGGTTGCAGGCCCTGGGGGATGGGCTCCCCAGGGCCAATAAATTAGAAAAAGAAGGGGGGCCTTACAGCCCTCCTTCTTAAAAAAATAAAATAAATAAAAGACCGGCATCGCGCCGGAGGCCACGCCCCCTCCTTGCAGCACTCTGGAAACGCGCCCCCTGGCCAGTTGTAAGTTGGGTAATTACTTCCCCTTCAATACTGAGAGTCCCTGAGGGCCAACTAGCCCAACAGGTATCTCCAGTATGCGCCAGGGAGCTGCATTGCAGACAGGTGTTCTGAGGCCATGCCCCTTTTTTCACCTCTATGCAACGCAGCTCTGTGGCGCTTACTGGGGGTACCTAGTGGGCTAGTTTGACCCTAGGGATCCTTAGGAATCAAGGGGACTTAATGTCTCAACTTAGAACGGCCACAGGGAATGTTTACACAGTGGTGAAAGGAGGGGACGGGGCCTGAGGTGACGTGTGCAAACATGCCCTGTGGCACATTTTAAGTTGGGGAAATAATTCCCTTTCAATCCTGAGGGACCCTGGGGGACAACTATCCCACCAGGTGCTTCCAGAAAGCACCACTGCACTGCGTTGCAGAGAGGTGGTGCAGGCCGTGCCCCTTTTTACACCTCTCTGCAATGGCGCTTACTGAACGTACCTAGTGGGCTATTTTGCCCCTAGGGACCCTCAGGATTCAAGGGGACTTAATCTCCCAATTTAAAATGGCCACAGGGCGTGTTTACACAGTGGGGAAGGGAGGGGACGGGCCCTGTGGCGCGTTTTAAGAGGTAGTTTTAATCCCCTGCCCTATTATATACTAGGAGCTTACAGAGGAGGTCATGCTAATCACAGTGGGACCCGAATGCATAGTGTTCCCTAGTGTATGTAGGTGTTTTCACTGTATTCTGAGTGTCTTTTAACATAGCACTGGCTCTAGGACTGGTTAGTCAGACTCAGTTACCACCAGTATCCATCTGAAAAAGTTGAGGGTACAGAATGATTTTGCAACAATGCTTCTTTCTGCTCTTCTGTTTGTTCTTTCTGCATGTTATCCTTCTTCCTGCACTTTTCTTCGTCTTTGAGGACTTCTGTTGCTTCTTTCTGCATTTCTTTTTTTTTCTTTCTGTGCGTTTTTTCTTCTTTCTTCACATGTCCTATCATGCATAGTTAGAAATTAGCATTTAAAAAACCTTTGAAATTCTCTGAAAAAACCATAGGTTTCAGGCACGTTATAGTTAGGAATTAGCATTTAAAAAACCTTAAAAATTCACTGAAAAAAACGTAGGTTTCAGGGGCGTTATAGTTAGCTGGACTTTTCACTCGTACAAAACCATTGAAATTCCCCCGTTATAGTTAGTTCAGCTAACTATAACTCGCGCGCCCGCAATGCACTGCTGATGACGTCACATATTACATCACTCATGACATGGTCAGTGACATCACTTATGACATCACTGATGACATCTCAAATCACATCACTGATGACATCATCCTTGTAATACAGTGGCAGACCTCCTCTCCCCCTAATATAACCTTTGATACACACATTCAAAAATAGAAACTAAAATTTTCAAAACAATGGACATACCAATACCAGTTACAACAACCTTTTCAGTAATTCTAAGATCCACATACACATCCACTCATTCACCAACAGTCCTATACAGTCACTCATACATGTACTCACTCATCATATGTACTCATACACCTATACATCCTGTTACACAACGCCACTCATCCATAGAGTTACTCACACACATAGTCACTCATACTAATAAAGAATCAAACATCCATTTACTTGCATATACAGTTATACACACACCACCACACTTACTTCTATGGAAACATACACATTCTTAGGGCCATATGTAGGAAGCCCAATACCGGTCGGTAACGGCCGATTTTCGGTAAAAATCACGTTACCGACCGGTATTCAGGCTTTTGGTATGTAGGGGGGACATTTCAGGATTCGGTAATTTACCGAATCGGTAAAATTACCGAATCGGTAATTTTACCGATTCGGTAAATACCGAATCCTGAAATGAGATGTAGGGGGAGTGTGTGGGAGTAGTGTGGATTCGTTATTTACCACCAACTAAAAGTTGGTGGTAAATGACGAATGTCTTAGAAAAAGCATTATTTGGCCCTTAGAAGTGTGCAATGTGGCAGACATACATGCCCTTAGGGCATGTATGTGTGCCACATGTGCACACATGCAGGAATCAGGGGTGCAACAGGGTGTCACTGTGACACCCTGCCACCCTTGATTGTGCTCCCCCATTACCGAATCGGTATTTACCGATTCGGTAATGGTAACTGGCTTCCCATTGATTCCTATGGGCCTCCTGGCCCATAGGAATCAATGGGAAGCCAGTTACCATTACCGAATCGGTAAATACCGATTCTTAATTACCGACCAATTCCGAATCGGTAATTTTTACCAACTGATTACCTACATTGCATTTACCACTTCATAAATACCGAATCGGTAAAATTCGGTATTTATGAAGTGGTAAATGTTAGGCTACCTACATAAGGCCCAAAGTCTTTTAAACAATCACTTATAGAAACACATATTTATTCATACAGGAACTCTTCCAATCTCTCACTCTCACATATACTCACATATGCACCAATAGTCACATATACTAGTTTAAAACATATGTAGTTACTCATAAAGACACTATTGAGACCGTCATTCACTCACTAACACACCCATGCACACACTCATCCACCAATACAGTCCTGCATACATGCTGTCTTCAACACATACAAACAGTGAGTCACTCATTCATGCACCTATGCACTACGTAATACCCCCCACAGAACCATACAGACACTCAGACACTCATACTGATACTCAAAAAACCAACTAATAACCTATATAGACACTCATGTAGCTACTCACCAACCAATGCAGCCACTTATACACAAAGTGAGAGACTGATACAGATATTTACATATTTAAACATTACTCACTAAGCCACGTATTCACTAAGATACACTTAATCAGTCAGTTATACAATCAATTTTTCAAAAACAAATCATCTATTTAGACACTCATATACCCATTTATTCTTCCATCAACCTTGAGATATACATATATAAAACATATGTAATTTTCAGAAAAACACACATTCACTGGATGATGTCATCAGTGATGTCATGAGTGATGTCATTTGAGATGTCATCAGTGATGTCATGAGTGATGTCACTGACCATGTCATGAGTGATGTAATATGCGACGTCGTCAGCAGTGCATTGCGGGCGCGCCAGTTATAGTTAGCTGAACTAACTATAACGGGGGAATTTCAATGGTTTTGTACGAGTGAAAAGTCCAGCTAACTATAACGCCCCTGAAACCTACTGTTTTTTTCAGTGATATATATATATATATATATAAAGATAGATAGATAGATAGATAGATAGATAGATAGATAGATAGATAGATAGATAGATAGATAGATAGATAGATAGATAGATAGATAGATAGATAGATAGATAGATAGATAGATAGATAGATAGATAGATAGATAGATAGATAGATAGATAGATAGATAGATAGATAGATAGATAGATAGATAGATAGATAGATAGATAGATAGATAGATAGATAGATATGTAAAGAAAACCCCTCTCAGCGAGAAGGAGTGAGCCACACAGATCTCGAGGAAACAGGCAGATTTTATTTTCATTTTCAAAGGCACTGGCATTTCTTAGTCCCTGATGCATTTCGGTATACCTAGACCTTTTTCAAAGGGGGAGCCAGGAGCATCCAAGAGGCTGCAAAACGAACGCAAACCAATTGCTGCTATTTAAATTGTTGGCCCCCTGGTGGGCGCCACAGTCGGCTTTTCTCCAAGCATTGTGGTTCCTGTAGTCCGTTCCCAGTCCCGCAATAATTACCCTTCAGTGGGTGATGCTTAGAATATTATGCTCTTTAGAAAATGTGTGTTCCTCGTGATTTCCCTGCATACTAACTTTAGAGTAGCTGGGGCCCAAAAACCAAGGTCCAGTCCCTTGTGGTGCCGCTGTCCTTAATTGCTCTCGCAGTCCACAAAATTGGTCCATTTGCGGGCAGTGATGGCGCTGTTTTTGGCTGGTGGTGCGTCGCTCACAGCAGGACCTAGCTGTGAAACATCAAGAAACCCCTCTCAGCAAGAAGGAGTGAGCCGCACACATCTCAAGGAAACAGGCAGATTTTATTTTCATTTTCAAAGGAACTGGCATTTCTTAGTCCCTGATGCATTTCGGTCTGCCTTGACCTTTTTTAAAGAGGGAGCCAGGAGCATCCAAGAGGCTGCAAAACGAATAGATATATATAGATATATATATATATGTATATAGATATATTCACTGAAAAAAAACAAAGGTTACAAGGACGTTATAGTTAGCAAAAAGAATTTAAACAACCTTAGTAATTCACTAAAAAAACAAAGGTTGCAGAGATGTTATAGTTTGCTCATACAAAACCAGAGAAATTCAGCTGTTATAGATACCTGAGTTAACTATAACCCGCGCCCCCGCAATGCACTGCTTATGACCTCACATATTTCATCACTCATGACATGGTTAGTGACATCACTGATGACATCACTGTTGACATCTCAAATGACATCACTGATGGCATCAGTGATGACATCATCCACATCATCTCTGATGCACCCATTCACACCCATATAGAATCTTTTATACACCCACTGCCACGCCCACACAACCATTCACAAACCCATTCACAGAGCCACACCAGTACTTACACACCCATTTGCTGATGGAAGTCACCCATAGGACTACTCACACATCTAGACACTCACCCATATAGTCAACCACACAGCCACTTATTCACCCAAACAGTTACACACAGACCCACTTACTTACACATACAAATAGTAACACGTAGTCACTCACCTATACAGTCACTGACAGAAGCATGCACTCATCCATATAGTCGCTCTCTCATTCACTCACTCATGCATACAGTCACTCATATACCCAGTCAGTCACCTATAATGCCTTTCACATATCCAGTTACTCACCCATTCTGACACAAGCACTCAATCATCAACACAGCCATACAGACACTCACTCACCCATACAGCTTCTCACACACGCACTCACTAACCCATACAGCCACTGACTCACTCATCCATACAGGCAGTCACACACCTACTCTCACACACACACACACAGACACCAATACAACAATAGAGATAGTCAGACAACCAATCAATCACCTATATAGCCATTCAGGTACCCACTAACTGACTCATACACCCACTTAGACATCAACTAACAGACAAATATACACATTCACACAACCAGTCACTCACCCATACATTCACTGAGACACCTAATCACTCACTTATACAGTCAGTTGCGCACCCACTCAGTCATCCATACAGTCGCTCATACACCCACTGATTCACCAATACACCTTGGTATATATACTTAACACAGTCACTGGAAGATGTCATCACTGATATCATCACTGATGCCATTTGAGATGTCATTAGTGATGTCACTGACCATGTCATGAGTGATGTAATATGTGAGGTCATTAGCAGTGTATTGCGGGGGTGTGAGGTATAGTTAACTCAGGTAACTATAACAGCTGAATTTCTCTGGTTTTGTGTGAGCTAAATCTTACCCTAACTATAATGTACACCCACACGTTTCATCCGCACGGTCTTTTTCATGGTAGTAAGTTCTTCTATTTCATTCATTACATACATTTTCTCCCATGTTGCCTGTAATGCAGCATTATGGGAAATGTAGTCTGGGACTTACTTTTCACACAATGTACACTGTAGATTAGAAATACCATAACAGTGAATTTGCTGTTCTCTATTAATTTGTAGTTAATACAATATCAAAAAGTGATAATTGTTTATAAACATTTCACAGTCAAGGAAATTTAGATTACAGTCACCATAATTATGAACCATAATTCGTATGAGCAATAAATGCCTCAGTGGCCTCAGTGACCATTAATTATACTTCAATGTGTCACATCATTTTGATATACAGTGGTCTAAGCTAATAGAGATTTAGGGTTGATAACAATCAACAAGCCTTTGATCTCTGCAACACTCATGGGTTTATTGCTGTGTGAGAGAAGTACTCTCTCAAACGAGTTAGTGTAGCAATTTCCAACCATAATCCACATTCCATAGATGTACATGTAGTTCCCCATTATTGTTCAATACTGTTGTTTTTTTTTTTTTAGGTTAACACCTTTGCTGCTAGGCCTTCCCCCGTGCCAAGCTTTATTTTGGCTTTTTGGGTTAGTTGAAGTTCATGCTTGGGTTAGTTCGTAACTGTTTGTCCACATAAGGTATCAACAAATTTCTTTCCTATTTTTCCAACATCCTTAGGATTCTAAAGGTGCCCAGAGTTTATGGATACCCCTGGAATTAGCCAAAGCACAGGCAAATGTGGGGGTTTTGGGAAAAATGTGCTACAGAAGAAAGTGACTGTTTTTTTTTCCTGCAAATGGTATCAATGAAGGGTTTGTTGTGCTAAAATCCCCATCTTCCCAGCTTTCAGGAACACGCAGACTTTTGTATGAAAATCGCTACACAGTTTTGTCATTTTACGGAGACATAGCCTATTTTCCTTTTTTGTGCACTCATGCTCCTTCCAGTTAGTGGTAGAACTGGGTGTGAAACCGACAATGGATGCCGGAAAGCTATTCATTTCTGAAAAGTAGACAACATTCTGAATTCAGCAAGAAGTCATTTGTGTAGATCCTTCAAGGTTGTTTAATAGAAAGTAACAGTTGAAATACACAAATATTGAAATTGAGTTGAAAAAAACAGCCTTTTGTGCCTACATTTTCACCTGTAACTTCTAACTATGGCACATTTTTTAAAGCAACATACCATTGCATCTGATTGACGCTTCTGGTTGCGGCAATATATAGGGCTTGTAGATTCACCTAGAGAAAATAACTACACTGTACCTTGCAATGGCTTATCATTGTGTTCCGGGTATACAGCAATTCATTTGGTAAAATAGAGAGAGTAAAAAACAGGTATCAAGGAAACCTATGTCTTTCCAAAATGGGAGCAAGATATGGAGTTTAGAAGCAGTGGTAACATGCACATCTCTGAATTTGTGGTTACCCACACTAGCATGTAAATTAGAGGGCATTTGGAAGGCAGAAATGTATAGAAAGACAATTGGTAAAAACATTTGTTCTAATATTCTGTGCTCCCCTAAGTTTACCAATAAAAATGGTATTTCCTGTGTGTGTGTAGGCTTGGTGCCCACGACAGGAAATGGCCCAAAATGCAGCATGGACACATCACATTTTTCCATTGAAAACTGTCACATTTTTGGCAATGTGCCTAGCTTTGGGTTCTAGCTCAGCCGGCGCCTAAGGAAATCTAGTAAACCTGTACATTTTTTAAAACTAGACATCTAAGAAAATCCAGGATGGGGTGACAGGAGTGGCTTTCACCAGGAACTGTTAACCAGAATCCCTCGCAAACCTCAAACTTTGTCAAAAAACATATTTTCTTCAAATTGCTGTGATGGAATGTTCTGAAATCTGCAGGGAGTCACAAATGTCCACGCAGTCACAAATGTCCACGCTCTCAGAATTTCTCCAAGTCTCCCAATAGAAATGTTACCTCATTTGTGTGGGTAGGTCTAGTGCCCGTGACAGGAAATGGCCCAAAATGTACTGTGGAGACATTAAAATTATCTATCACCTGATTTTGCAAGGGAGTAACCTGCGTTTTTGGTCCCAGACTTGGTGACCATCTAGGAAATCTTACCAAACCCAGACATTTTGGAAAACTAGACATCTGTGGGAGTCCGGGGAGGTGTTGCTTGTATGGCTCCCCCAATGTTTACTTACCCAGAACCCACTGGAAGCCTCAGATTTCGCTAAAGAAAATTAAATTTTCCTTACATTTCAGTGTGGGAGCATTGTGGGATCACCAGACTGACACAAATTTCCTCCAGGTCTCCCAATAAAAATGGCACCTAATTTCCTTGACTATGAGGGCGCTGCCTGACATGCCCATAAAAATATCCCTAGTGTCTAGTGGGTTTTCTGCAACCCACCTAGTTGGGGGGGGGGGCGATCAGCTGCAATTACCACCATCTGTCCTCAGCATGGAACCAGTGAATAATGTACTGTGATTCCAGTTGTCTTAATTTCAATGTTCTGTCTCTACCTCTATCATGTTTAGTTCAGTTAGCATGTCAATTCCAGATATCCCACTTCCTGGAATCCAATCTTCTGCGGCAAGATTTCCATTCGGGATTTTGTGCTGGATACAGCACCGAGTCAGCTTTGCTCGAAGCTTCAGAATTCATAAAAGAACATTTGTATCTGAATTCACCTGTTATGGTAATGTTACTTGACCTCTCCTTGTAATTTGATACGGTCTCCCATGTTATTGTGCTTGACAGGCTTGAAAGAATCGGAATCAGAGACCAAGCCCTGATAGGCTTTAAATCTTTCATCAGTGATCACTTACAGGCTGTCTTCCTTCCACTTTATACCTCCTATTACAAATATTTGGAGCCACTGGCAAAATTAGTTGAGTATTGCGGTGTGCAAGTTGTATCCTATGAGGATGATACCTGCCTCCTTTTGGCTTTTCTTGAAAATACGCCCACAATCTTGTGTTCCTTTAAGCTTTGCCTTAAGGCAGTAGTTGACTGGATGATTGCAAGCTGCTTAAAACTTAACTCGGATAAAACTCAGGTTCTCTTCTTTGGTCCCAAGGCATCTCTCAAATTCAGCATCTGGTGGCCAACTGAACTGGGTGGGCCTCCTCTTTCTGCACCCAAAGAAAGAAATTTAAGGGTGAAATTTGATTCAAACCTTACTTTTGAACCCAAAATGAAGGTATTATCTGTCACCATTTTTGACCCTCAGGTTCCTAAGAAGGATGCTTCATCTTATTCCCAAGGAGTAAAATGAAAGTCCATGCCTTGGTTACGTCCCGGTTGAACTATGCCAACAGCTTGTACTTGGGGTGGCCTGCTTTTTTAATACAGAGTCTTCAAATCATTCGGTACTATGCCGCTTGTCTAATTCTCAAGATTCCTCCCCAGGTGGCGGTGTCCAGCATTTGTGACACTTTCATTGGCTCCCTGTCAGTAAGAGGATCCAATTTAAGGCACTCATCTTTAGCCTTCAGGGCCTGTATATTCACAAAGGTCCTCTATATCTTATGTGCTGTTTTAATCCCCACTACAAGGTGAGATCATTGTGATCTAACAACCTCAACTGTTCCAAATCCCCCCATCCACAAGTCCAGATGATGAGGCAGATCATTTGTTTTTCTGGCCTCTAAGTTGTGGAATGCTCTTTCTCTTGGATTGCAAAGCAGCCCTGTTTTTGGAAAGAGCCTTAAAATCTTACTTTTCTTCCTAGAGGTCATCTAGCCTCTCTGTCTTTAGGTTTTCTTGGTTGTGATCTTTTCCACCAGTGCCGGTACATCTCTGCGGAGGTAGCTGTGCAAATACAAATGCTTTGTATTGTAGTGTATTCTGTAGTAGGCTAGTCTTTTCCAGTCACTGGTGTGATGGTTCAGCTGATGTTTTGCCACAGCATATTTGGTCACCGTCAGTGGTGGTCCCCCCGACAGCCAGGGTATCAGTCCAAATGCCAGATTATGATGCCGGCGGAGTGAACGATTTGGGCGTGGAAAGACCGCCGCTTCCAACAGGCTCAAGGAGACCGTCTGGGTTGCGGTCAAAGCTTAATCCCTACAATGGATGAGGTGCCTGCGGAGCCCCGCCATAGGGAGTAGGATGTCAATTTCTGACAGCCTTTTCATGGTGGCCTGAGCACCATGAAAAGGCTGTTGGAAAGTGACTTTGGTGGCCCCTAGCAGGGCCCCTATCCCCTGTAGGCCTCTAAAATGTGGCCTGGGGAGCACATGTGATGCCCCCCAAACATCCATGCACCATGTTCCAGATACCACATGGTGCCTGGCACACAGTGCATGGATGTTTGAAAAGATCCCTTTGTCTATTGTAGCCTGTGATGCGGTCCTTTTCTGGGACACTGCACAAGCTGCAATGGAAAAAGTTACGTTTACGACCACATGCACGGCGGTCGTATTGTAATTGGGCTGTCGGGACTGCCGACTCCTTGTTGGATGGTCTTAAGCCTGAAACGATGGCAGTTGGACATGCGCCCTACTTCCATCGTAATGAGGCCCTAAATGTTTTATGGGTGTGGGTTTGATGTTCTTATCCACAATTATGGTCTGTTTTTTCCCAATTTTACTTGATTTACAACTGTTGAATTTCACAAATCCTTTCTGAGAATGATCTAGACAGTTTTTATGTTAGGTTTCTGAGAAATCACTTTTCGCTATGATGTCTTTCAATGAAGATGCTTATTTATAGGTTAATTGTGGTCGGTCATCCATTAGCTTACCTATGTTGGGGTTGGTTTTGATTAATTGCCAATTCCTATTAAAGATTCTAATAATATCTGAACTTTCATTGCTATATTCTATTATTAATCTTGTAGGATTTCTATCTGTTTGTGTAGTGCCTAGTTGTTGTTCAGGAATTAAGGTATCCATTCATGTTTTATTTTTTATTCTTTCTAGACCATTTTTGACATCTTTCCACTTGTAACCTCTATTGATGAACTGATTGTAAAAACTGTGTTACATTGTTTGGCAAAATCCATGTCATTAGAACAGATTCTCCTCAACCTAAGTAGCTCTCCATATGGACTACTTCTTATCAATGGTTTTGGGTGGATGCTGTCTCCATGCAAAACACTGTTGAGGTTGCTTTACTGAATACCATGGTTTCAATAGGGTTGTCTTTTTATGTACAGTAACATCTAGGAAATGTATACATTCTTTGCATGTCGTACATGTAAATTTTAAACAAATGTTTTTATTTAGGATATTGTGAGAAGTTGGCCTGATATATGCTGGTCACTAAAGTGGCCACCTTGCACCAGTACAATTTGACTCCTATGGTAGATAGGTTTAAGACAACCTTTTAAAGAAAGCTTTCTTAGTGGTAGCTGTGGAGAGCAGCCTTCAGGCTAAGTCTCAGATGAATGTAAAGCAGCTTGTTTTACCTTGCAATCTCTGACTCTAGGGACACTGTTGCTGCCACCAGGGCGTTCTAACCCCTTTTTCTAGAAGCTCTCTGGAGCTCAAAGTTTGTCTAAGGCCAACTGCTTGGCCTTGAGGGCAACTCTTGCTTCCTCATACTGTAACAGTTTGTACATTCTTTCAGAGGTGGTCTCTCTTCTATTAAAGTATGAGTTCCTCTGCTGGACAGATTCTCTGCCAGAGTGATAGGAGTGGTCAGATTCCCTTGAAGGGGACCTAGGCCTCTCTTCCACTCTGTCAGCTCTCTTAGGGAGAATTCCTCTGTCCTTTTCAGAACCTTGTGGGTTTGGCCCTTCAACCACAGAGTCAAGGTCATCTTGATTTTCATCATCTGACCCGGAGACTATAGCTGACCCACCCCCTGATTCAGACCCCTTAGCTCCGATAGCTAATCTAAGATCATCTGCTGTCAGCAGATCTGTCAGGTGAAGTGTGGAGGGACTCTGTCCTATCCTCAGGTGCCTTGCAGCACACATGGCTTTCAAGTCAAAGAAAGTCATGTCCTTATACTGAGGCCGGGTGGACCCACTGGTTCCAACTCTTAAGGACATTCTAGTGTTGTGCAGTGTTGTACTACCTACACTAGTGTGTGGCCTACTGATCCTAGCTTGAGCTGTAGCAAGGGTGTGCTATCCCTTCACACACAGCTCTAAGTTCAGTAGAACTTATTGATACTAAGCTTGACTTTATATGTACCTTGAGTACCTTTAGTGGTTTTCAGTTAGTAATTCAAATAGAGATTTTCTGGTAAAACAATGGCAAGCTGTAATCCCACATGCTGCCCACCAATGTGAGAAGTTGGCCTGGTATATGCTGGTCACTAGTTAAAGTGGCCACCTTGCACCAGTACAATTCGACTCTTATGGTAGATAGGTTTAAGACAACCATTTAAAGAAAGCTATCCTAGTGGTAGCTGTGGAGAGCAGCCTTCAGGCTAAGTCTCAGAGGAATGTAAAGCAGCTTTTTTTACCTTATAATCTCTTGAATCACTAAATGAAAGGACACCACACATGTATATATATAAAATACATAAGTATTTATTACTAGACACACTCTACTAATTTATGAGATTAGAAGTCAAGGACATATGCACAAATCAACATTTCACAACAAGTTAAGCACTTATATGGATGGCGGGCTAGGGGCATACCAGACCATATACTAAAAAAGAGGTATAAGGAGAACGACTTGAGAAGGGAGAAGGCCTAAGGTCTTCAGAAGCGCAGGGGCCTCACTAATCCACCCAAGGCAGGTAAGTAAAGGACCCACAGGAGACGCATGCAGTGTGAGAACACAGCCGCGGATCCCAATAGACTTCAATGGAGCAAGTCGCGGTTGGAATTTTAAAGTTTTAGGATACTTCGGTAGAGTCTACAAGCAAGTCACTTACAGGGTAAGTAGTTCTAGAGCCAACACACACAGGAGCACCGGAATACTCGAGTTACCTCACCCAGGGAAGCCGGGTGCATAGGTGTCTTTTGGTGTCGGGTCACAGAGCAGTTTTTAATGGGAGCCAAAGAAGACTTGCTGCTTGTGAAGACAGGAGAAGTGTTCGGTGGAATCCAAGGCTGGATTCTGAAGAAAAAAGACCTGAAAGCAGAGGAGACAGTGTTCAAAGTCACTTGCCAGTGACCCGGGGCCAGGAAGCTGGATGCCCACAGTAGTCGGGTGATTTCAGGTGATCACAGGTGTCTTGACTCTTCAGCCACGAGGTCCAGGAGGCGTCGACGATAACCAGGAGCTGGATTCAGTGTGTCCCACAAAGTCTGCAGCTTACTGAGGTGTCGGCAACAGGATTGGAGCCAACAAGCCTTGGCAACAGTAAGTCTCGTGGAAAGTGAAGAAAGTCAGCGGCGCAGACCAGCAATGTCTGAGGGACTCACCCAGTCAGGGCAGGCCTGGAGCAACCAGGGGAGCCCTTTGGTTCTGTAGAAAAGTCTTCTGGGGACCAACCGGCAAGGGATCACAAAGACGCCTTGGGAGGATTTACTCACCAGGAGCCCACGGTCACTTGGGACAAGATAGGCCACTGATCTTTGGAGAAAATCCTGCTGGAGGCATGGACCACACGTGGTCCAATGCACAAGTTCGTAGAACGTCGTGAAGGGGTTGTACTCGATAATAGTGCACGGTACCTGGGTATTGCTGTTCCTCGTCACTCGTGGGGTCCACTTGCCTCAGCTTCACCGGGGACTCATGATGGCCTTGGAGAAGTCAGGAAATCCACTTCCAGGGATGCAGGGACTTTGGACTCCGGCGGGAGCAGGAAAGTTTGTGACCGTTGATGCAAAGTTTTGGTGCCTGCCAAGCAGGGGAGTCACTCCTTGACTCCAAGGGAGATTCTTCCAAAGGTAGTGGAACGTCGAAGGTCCAGAATTCTTCTTCAGTGGGTCGTCCATCGATATCTAGTTTGCAATTGCAAGGGTTCCCTAACTTATACTAAAAGGAAGGGAGGGACTAGCTCTATGACCACTCCTATGGGAGGGTCAGGGGAGTGGGTGACTACACCCACTTACCTTTGTCCAGTTTCAAACCAGAGCAGGGGCTGGTAGCCCCTGAACCAGTTTGAGCTGGCATATGCACAGAGGAGCCTACTGCTCTCCCAGTGCAGTACTTCAAAGCACTCTAGGAGTGCACCCACCCAGACCCAATACACAAAATCCTGTCTGGAAGGTGGGTATACCTCCCTGTGACAGGATGCCTATTGTTGGGCCTCCTCTACTGCGAGTTGAGTATTCGTGTTCTAAGTGGAAATACCTTGAGAGTCCATCTGCATTGGCATGTTGGGTCCCAGGTCTATGTTCCATTGTATAGTCCATCCCCTGTAGGGAAATGGACTACCTTAAAAGTTTTGGGTTTTCACCTTTCATCTGTTTAAGCTACAGGAGGGGCTTGTGGTCAGTCTGAACTATGAAGTGAGTGCCAAACAAGTATGGCCTCAGTTTCTTCAGGGCCCACGCCACAGCAAAGGCCTCCCTCTCTATAGCTGACCAACGTTTCTTTCTAGGGGTCAGCCTTCTGCTAATAAAAGCTACTGGCTGGTCTTGACCTTCATCATTCAGTTGAGACAGTACAGCTCCCACACCTAGCTCAGAAGCATCTGTTTGGACAATGAACTTTTTGGTGTAGTCTGGACTCTGTAAGATGGGGGCAGTGCACATTGCCTGCTTTAGGTCTGCAAATGCCTTCTGACAGCTAGCTGTCCACTGAACCTTTTTTGGCATTTTCTTTGAGGTACGGTCATTTAAGGGGGTCACTATAGATCCATATCCCTTAACAAAACTCCTATAGTACCCAGTCAGGCCTAAAAAGGCTCTCACCTGTGTCTGGGTTGTTGGAGCAACCCATTCCATGATGGTTTGGATTTTGCTCTGTAAAGGCTGAACCTGGCCTCCACCTACAAGGTGACCCAGGTACACAACCTGACTCTGCCCTATCTGGCACATAGTGGCCTTGATAGTGAGGCCTGCTTTTTTGCAGAGCCTCCAAAACGTTTCTGAGGTGGACCAGGTGATCCTGCCAGGAGGAACTGAAGACATCAATATCATCAAGATAAGCTGAGCAATAAGTTTCTATCCCTGTCAGAACTTTGTTCACCAACCTCTGAAAAGTGGCAGGTGCATTCTTCAAACCAAAGAGCATCACCACAAAGTGGTAGTGCCCACCAGGGGTTGAAAATGCTGTTTTGGCTTTGGCATCCTCAGCTAACCTGATCTGCCAGCAGCCAACTGTTCGGTCAAATGTACTCAGATACTTGGCTGAGGACAAAGTCACAATCAGTTCATCTGCCTTGGGAATTGGATAGGCATCAGTCCTGGTGACTGCATTGAGGCCTCTGTAGTCTACACAAAACCTCATTTCTTTCTTACCAACCTGGTTATGAGGTTTGGGTACTAGGACTACTGGACTAGCCAAAGGGCTATCTGAAGGCTCAATCTCACCTAGCTCCAAAATATTCTGGACTTCAGTCCTGATACAGTCCCTGACATGGTCAGGTTGCCTGTAGATTTTACTCTTGACAGGCAGACTGTCTCCAGTTTCCACCTCATGGGTGCACCAGGAAGTCTGACTAGGGGTCAGGCTAAACATATGTCTAAACTGTTGCAAAACGTGTCTACACTCAGTTTGCTGATGATCAGTGAGGCTGCTTGCCAAAGCAACACCATCAACTGACCCATCATCAGGGTTCTGTGAGAGCAGGTCAGGGAGAGGGTCACTCTCCTCCTCCTGTCCCTCATCAGTTGCCATGCGCAAGCCCATGTCAGCCCTGTCAACATATGGTTTCAATCTGTTGACATGGAACACCCTAAGGGGGCTCCTGGGAGTTCCAAGATCCACCAGATAGGTGACTTCTCCCTTTTTCTCAACAATTGTATGGGGGGCCACTCCACTTGTCTTGGAGAGCTGCTGGGCCCACAGGCTCCAACACCCATACTTTCTGTCCTGGCTGGTGCACAGTCAGCTCAGCCTTTTGGTCATGCCAAGTTTTTTGTAGTTCTTGGCTGGCCTCCAGGTTTTTAGTTGCCTTCTTCATCTATTCGGCCATCCTGGAGTGGAGACCAAGTACATAGTCCATGACATACTGTTTGGGATGTTTGAGAGGTAACTCCCAGCCCTCCTTCACCAAACATAATGGACCTCTTACAGGATGCCCAAACAGAAGTTCAAATGGGCTGTAACCAACCCCCTTCTGTGGAACCTCTCTGTATGCAAACAGAAGGCAGGGAAGTAAAAGGTCCCATTTTCGCCTAAGCTTTTCTGAGAGGCCTTTAATCATTCCCTTTAGGGTTTTGTTGTAATGTTCAACTAACCCATTTCATTGTGGGTGATAGGGAGTAGTGAATTTATAATTTACACCACACTCCTTCCACATTGCTTTTAGATATCCTGACATGAAGTTGGTACCTCTGTCAGATATGACCTCCTTGGGGAAACCCACTCTGGAGAAAACTCCAATGAGGGCTCTTGCCACCATAGGGGCTGTGGTGGTCCTCAGGGGAATTGCTGCTGGGTACCTGGTGGCATGATCCACTACCACCAGGATAAACCTGTGCCCAAATGCTGTTGGAGGGTCAAGGGGACCAACAATGTCAATCCCTACCCTTTCAAAGGGTACCCCCACCACAGGTAGTGGTATCAGGGGGGCCTTTGTTGTTCCACCTGACTTGCCACTGGCTTGGCAAGTGACACAGGAGCAACAAAACTCCCTGGAGTCCTCTGACATATGTGGCCAATGAAAATGTGGAACAAGCCTATTCCAGGTCTTGTTTTGGCCCAAGTGTCCTGCTAAAGGGATGTCATGTGCTAGGGTCCAGAAGAACCCCCTAAACTTCTGAGGTATTACCAACCCCCTGGTGGCTCCAGGGGTTGGATCTCTAGCCTCAGAATATAGGAGTCCCTCATCCCAATAAACCTTATGGGACCCACTAGCACTCCCAGCAGCCTCAGCAGCAGCCTGCTGTCTGAGGGGTTCAAGAGAGGGGCAGCACTGTTGCTCCTTACTCAGATCTTCCCTAGAAGGTCCCCCTGCCCCCAAGAACTCAACCTGATCAGGCTCAAGTCCCTCTGGGGCAGTTCCTTCTTCAGGATCTGCTTCTCCTCCCTCAGGAGGGGAATCTGTGATCTGAGACAGAGGGGAAGGCACTGCCTTAACCCCACTGCTCCTCCTCTTGGGTAGCACCTGGTCCATACTTTCAGGATCCAGAGCTGGTTCAGTTTGATGCATTTTGGCCTGTGACCTGGTCACAGCAAATATCTCTGCAGGTATGCCCAACATCTCAGCATGAGTCCATAACTCTACTTCAAACCAGGCTGAAGTCTTTAGATCATTGCCCAATAGACATTCTACAGGGAGATCTGCACTGACTATAACCTTCTTGAGGCCAGTTACCCCTACACAGGAGAAATTCACAACTGCCAGACTATGGTTGGTCCTGACATTGCTTGCATTGGTCACCTGGTACATTTCACCCAGGATGATCTGTCCAGGGTCCACAAGATCCTCTGCCACCATGCCATGGTTACACTAGCACCTGTGTCCCTGAATGACAAAGCCTGTTTGCCATTTATTACAGGCTGCTGTTTGTATTTGCCCAGATTACTGGGGCTCACTAGGAAGGACATATCAATGACTCCATCACAAATCAGCAATGCCTGAGTGGGTATTCTGACTAGGCCAGAGTCCACTTCAGAACCCAGGGTCAACCCTACTACACCCTTATAATGATTACCACCTCCACCAGTAGCTGTATGAGGGGGAACAGTTGCCTTAGGGATAGGAGTGGTGGTGGCTTGGTCTTTGGACTTGTTACAGTCAGAAGTCCAGTGCCCTTTCTGTTTACACAATTTGCACCAGGGCTTCTTTTGGCCTTTCCCTTTGTTAGACTGTGAATCCCCACCAGATGCAGATTGTTGGGGCCCTTGTGAATACCTCTGGTCTTTTGACTTATCCCCACCTTTCTCAGAGCCTTTAGGATCCTACTTCTTAGTGTCACCCCCTTGGTTCTGGGTTTTCTGCCTCACCCAGGTTCTGACCCATTTGTTTGCCTTCTTTCCCAATTCTTGGGGAGAGGTCAGATCAGAGTCCACCAGGTACTGATGCAACAACTTTTTTTGGCAATTATTAAGGATCTGTTCTCTCATCATAAGATTATACAATCCCTTAAAATCATTAACTCTACTACCATCCAGCCAACCCTCCAGAACCTTGGTTGCACAATCTACAATGTCAGTCCAGTCCTGAGTCTGTGCTTTGTGGGTGTCTCTGAACTTCAACCTGTACTGTTCAGTGGTTAAGCCAAACCCATCTATCAATGCACTCTTCAGGACTTCATAATCATCAGCATCCTCTTCTCTAACAGTGAGGAGCATGTATCTGCCTTTATCTGAAAAGGAGAGCTACAAGATTGCTGCCCACTGTTTCTGTGGGACCTGTTGTACTCTACAGGCCCTCTCCATAGCAGTTATCCATTTGTGGATATCATCCCCACTCTGGTAGGCAGGAACAACCTTGGACAGGTTCCTATGGTCTGGAATGTAATCTCTGACTCTATGGACACTGTTGCTGCCACCAGGGGGTTCTAACCCCTTTTTCTAGAAGCTCTCTGGAGCTCAAAGGCTTCTCTGTCTAAGGCCAACTGTTTGGCCTTGAGGGCAACTCTTGCTTCCTCATACTGTAGCAGTTTGTCCATTTTCTCTTCTATTGAAGTATGAGTTCCTCTGCTGGACAGATTCTCTGCCAGAGTGATAGGAGTGGTCAGATTCCCTTGAAGGGGACCTAGGCCTCTCTTCCACTCTGTCAGCTCTCTTAGGGAGAATTCCTCTGTCCTTTTCAGAACCTTGTGGGTCTGGCCCTTCAACCATAGAGTCCAGGTTATCTTGATTTTCATCATCTGACCCAGAGACTATAGCTGACCCACCCCCTGATTCAGACCCCTTAGCTCCTAGAGCTAATCTAAGATCATCTGCTGTCAGCAGATCTATCAGGTGAAGTGTGGAGGGACTCTGTCCTATCCTCAGGTGCCTTGCAGCACACATGGCTTTCAAGTCAAAGAAAGTCATGTCCTTATACTGAGGCTGGGTGGACCCACAGGATCCAACCCTTAAGGACATTCTAGTGTTGTGCAGTGTTGTACTACCTACACTAGTTTGTGGCCTACTGATCCTAGCTTGAGCTGTAGCAAGGGTGTGCTATCCCTTCACACACAGCTCTAAGTTCAGTAGAACTTATTGATACTAAGCTTGACTTTATATGTACCTTGAGTACCTTTAGTGGTTTTCAGTTAGTAATTCAAATAGAGATTTTCTGGTAAAACAATGGCAAGCTTTAATCCCACATGCTGCCCACCAATGTGAGAAGTTGGCCTGGTCTATGCTGGTCACTAGTTAAAGTGGCCACCTTGCACCAGTACAATTCGACTCTTATGGTAGATAGGTTTAAGACAACCTTTTAAAGAAAGCTATCCTAGTGGTAGCTGTGGAGAGCAGCCTTCAGGCTAAGTCTCAGAGGAATGTAAAGCAGCTTCTTTTACCTTATAATCTCTTGAATCACAAAATGAAAGGACACCACACAGGTATCTATATACAATATATATGTATTTATTACTGGACACACTCTACTTATCTCTTTATGAGATTAGAAGTCAAGGACATATGCACAAATCAACAGTTCACAACAAGTTAAGCACTTATATGGCTGGGGCCCTAGGGGCGTACCAGACCATATACTAAAAAAGAGGTATAAGAAGAACGACTTGAAAAGGGAGAAGGCCTAAGGTCTTCAGAAGCGCTGGGGTCTCACTGGGGTCTCACTAATCCACCCAAGGCATGTAAGTAAAGGACCCACAGGAGACGCATGCAGTGTGAGAACACAGCCGCGGATCCTAATAGACTTCAATGGAGCAAGTCGCGGTTGGAATTTTAAAGTTTTACGATACTTCGGTACAGTCTACAAGCAAGTCACTTACAGGGTAAGTAGTTCTAGAGCCCACACACACAGGAGCACCAGAGTATTCAGGTTACCTCACCCAGGGAAGCCGGGTGCATAGGTGTCTTTTGGTGTCGGGTCGCGGAGCCGTTTTCAATGGGAGCCAAAGAAGACTTGCTGCTTGTGAAGACAGGAGAAGTGTCTGGTGGAATCCAAGGCTGGATTCTGAAGAAAAAAGACCTGAAAGCAGAGGAGACAGTGTTCAAAGTCACTTGCCAGTGACCCGGGGCCAGGAAGCTGGATGCCCACAGTAGTTGGGTGATTTCAGGTGATCACTGGTGTCTTGACTCTTCAGCCACGAGGTCCAAGAGGTGTTGACGATGAACAGGAGCTGGATTCGGTGTGTCCCTCAAAGTCTGCACCTTACTGAGGTGTTGGCAACCGGATTGGAGCCAACAAGCCTTGGCAACAGTAAGTCTTGTGGAAAGTGAAGAAAGTCAGTGGTGCAGACCAGCAAGGTCTGAGGGACTCACCCAGCAAGGGTAAGTCAGAGCAGGCCTGGAGCAACCAGGGAAGCCCTTTGATTTTGTAGAAAAAAGTCTTCTGGGGACCCACAAGCCAACCAGCAAGGGATCGCAAAGACGCCTCAGGAGGATTCACCCACGGTCACTCGGAACAAGGTAGGCCTCTGATCTTTAGAGGAAATCCTGCTGGATGCTTGGACCACACGTGGCCTAATGCAAAAGTTCATAAAACATCATGAAGGGGTTGCATTTGACAATAGTGCACAGTATCGGGGTATTGCTGTTCCTCATCACTCGTGGGGTCCACTTGCCTCAGCTTCGCTGGGGACTCACGATGGCCTTGGAGAAGTCAGGAAATTTACTTCCAGGGCTGCAGGGACTTCGGACTCCGGCGGGAGCGGGAATGTTTGTGACCGTTGATGCAAAGTTTTGGTGCCTGCCAAGCAGGGGAGTCACTCCTTGACTCCAAGGGAGATTCTTCAGTCTTCCAAAGGTAGTGGAACGTCGAAGGCCCAGGATTCTTGTTCAGAGTGTCATCCAGGGATATCTAGTTTGCAATGGCAAGGGTTCCCTAACTTATACTAAAAGGAAGGGAGGGACTAGCTCTATGACCACTCCTATGGGAGGGTCAGGGGAGTGGGTGGCTACACCCACTTCCCTTTGTCCAGTTTTGTGCCAGAGCAGGGGCTGGTAGCCCCTGAACCGGTTTGAGCTGGCATATGCGCAGAGGAGCCTACTGCTCCCCCAGTGCAGGACTTCAAAGCACTCTAGGAGTGCACCCACCCAGCCCCAATACACTAAATCCTGTCTGGAAGGTGGTTACACCTCCCTGTGACAGGATGCCTATTGTTGGGCCTCTTCCACTGCGAGTTTCGGTCAGCAGCAGGAGGGCAGCCCAGTGTCTGTGCTGGTGGCATCCATTTTGTGATGCCAGGGCTCTTCAGGATTCTACTGTGTTTCCACAGTGGGTACATGTCAATCCCTCTAGAAGGGTGGGATCATACTCCCACACCAGTTACTGGTGGGGGGGTATGATTCCAAAGTGTTTGACACCAAACACGACATGTTTTGATGCAGCCATCCCAAAGTTAGCATTTACCGCTAGGTTATAATGCACTTAAGAGTATATGGTTTAACCGCATCCACAAACAGCTACAGAGAATGGACTCTGAGAGCTGCAGAGGGGACCTGCTCAGGCAGAGGCACCCCCTCACATGGAAACCAAGCATCCTGCCCTCAGGATTGTTAGGGCCTGCCTTAGGGGTGCCTGATAGGTTTATATTTGTGTGTAAGGTGAGATATAGGGAACCTATACCTCAGTGAGGAGTGCTAACACTACCTCACCCAGGCTGCAGTAGCAGGCCTGTGGTGACAGATTTAATCTGCTTCCCAGGGGTGGCATAATACATGCTTCAGCCCCTGGTAGGCCTGTGAAGTACCTATGCCCTTGGTAACTAAGGTGCCATATACTAGGGGCTGATAAGGTACCACGGTATCCAATCACTAGTACATCTAATATGCAGTCCAAGTTGTTCAGAGAGAACAGAGAGGCTGGGGCCCTGATTAGCAGGGACCCAGCCAGACTATAGCCAGAAACCAGTGTAAACATCAGAAAAAAAGTGGGGGCAACATAAGTGCAGATCCTACTCTCCTACAGATATTATATTATTTTGTTCCATGCCATATAATGAAAAGGTTGTCAATAAATCTAGACCATAAGATAATTTTGTCCAAGAATCAATAGTTTTGTTGTCCCTAAGCTATTTATTTCTCCCACCATTCCATTCCAGGATTCGCATAACTTGGGGAAAAGGAAATGCCCATGGCAATTCTGCATCTTTGTCAGAATATTGTTTGATTGAACAAAAAAACATTGTTGTTTATACACGTTTGAATCATGTCTAATAACATTTGAGAGACTTGTAGTTCCCTTATATTCCTCTGCCTTTAGAAATATGCACATGCCTTTAATCCCACAGACTATTTGATAGAGGTGTTCAATGCTACTACATCAATTGTTACTAGCAGGTAATCTGTGTTCCAGATTGTTTTTGCAAGGATTCATAGGATGTCACCTGTATCTCTTATGTTTGAAATAAGATTTTTAACTATTGGTGCTAGATAGTGGCCCACATATGTGGAACCATTGAGTTGCATGCTGAGACTATAGGTCTCTCTGGAGGACAATACAAAGTTTTGTGGACGTAGATTGTGGGTGTTGTTGGACATGTAGCCATTAGGTACAGTAGCCATTGGGTACTTATATTCATCATCATTTAATAGATCATGTCCCTGACATTTTTTCCAAATGAGATTGTAGTTCAGTTATAATTTTCTGAATGGAATTGTGATCTAGTTGTACATATTTTGTTTAGTCATTCAATTGTCGCATGGCTTCTTTAACATAGTCCTCTATATTTAATATAACAACATTTCCACCCTTATGAGCTGGGTTGATAATAATTTTATAATTTTCCATTAGATTTTTAAGGGTCAATTGCTCGTTTTTGCTTAAATTCTCTGTTACATTTGAGTTTCAATGACTAAGTAATTTTGCCAAATTTGTAATTACTAGATCATGAAACAAATCCATTTTATTGCCCGAAGATAGCGTTGGGAAGAAATTGTACTTAGGTTTGAGGCCACTGTACCGGAATCTATTGGTATCAATTCCTAGTTCATTTAGGACCGCCTGATTAGGGTCACCTAGGTCACAAATGACCACCTTTCGGCCCTCTGTACAAACTGAAGAGTCAGTCAGACAGTAGAGAACACAAACCAATAACTGTTTATTAATATGCACTCAGAGCGGAGCCTGTTCTGCCCAGTCGCTGGGAGTGTTGCAGAGAGGACCGAAATCGACAAGCATAATGATACATTACGTGCATTTCATAACCGGGCTAGAAAACGCCTACAGTGGAATTTTCCGGCAGGTGAAGCTAAACAGTGAAATACAAAAAATGGTTTCATTGCTTCTAGCATTTACAAAATATCTCAATTCCAAGGTCATTCCATTTGGGCCTGTCACCAGACTGGTGGGAGAGGGCCTCTATCTATTGAGAAAAGTATACGCTAATAGGAAGAGTGTACTCATTACGGGAACAAGTCTAACGTGGCTGAAACAAAACTTACAGTGGAGTGTTTCTCAGAATTGAACTAGATCAGTTTCGAACAGCCTAAAATGGCGCCTGTAAAGAAAATGACACAGCGAATGCTAACTTGCGTAGGGCAATGCGCAAACATGAACATTTCTATTCTAACGGACCCTCCTTTTAGCATGAGCTAAAACATTTTCTAATGGCAACAGAAAGAATAGGAAACCATTAACAGTAATACGAATGCACAGCAATAACTTCTTATGAGCGCTCCAGAGTGTCAACATCAGGTAAGGAAACTGTGAGGATAGAAGAATTCTCGAAAATGCCCTTGTCTATATTCATGAGATCTTCAATTTCTTTCTGTATCATAATTGCAGCATTGGTATCATGAATCGATTTTTTCCTCTTAGGCGGTTAGAATAGTGGTGCAATAGGAACAACAGAAGGGAAGGCACTGAATAAGGGCAGAGCAAAGCACCAATATCACAATCAGGCAAATCACCTTTTCAAGACCCCAGCCCCAAATACCAAAAAGGGACCAACTCCAATTTCCGCTTTCCATTCCCTTGACATTATCGAGGGTGTCTAAGATGTGTTTGGTAATATTCTTTTCCATATTTTTGATCCCGACTACACACTGGTCTCCCACTACCACGCATACACCACCACTCTTGGCTAAAATGAAATCAACTGCAAATCTGGTCTGTTCTGAATATATTCACATGATCTCTAACTAAGTGGTGATGTCACGTAAAGCTTCCACGGTAGTATTAGATCAAATTTGTAACTTGCACCCAAAATATTCTCTAGCTTTCTCACCCGAGCCATAGAGGTACCACCCAGAGTGAAAATGGATGAGAGAATGTATCCAAAAGTGCCCCATCACTATAATTATTGACCTCTATATTGGTCAGTCCCTCACAGAATTCGTTTAACCCAGCGTACATTAGGCTTAGCATATTTACAAGGCACACCTAGGGGAAACACCATCCCAAGAGTTACATCATCTGTACCATTATGGACGTTGGAATATGAATCGTTAGACAAAAGGTAAAACCCCGGGTGTGCATGGATCGGCCATTTATAATCTACTTCAGCGTATCTAGTGTTCATTCCAAAATTAGTCTGATCTTTGTCATTCACTAAAGGAATCATATTTTTGTACAGCACTATTCCAGAACATTTGATATACAAAGAAGTGTCTGTACTATTAACAATGGTGCAACACGCAGGATAATACCCAGCCTCCCAGGTAACTATCAATTCCTTGTAATGCTAGCCCACCAAAGTAACATTCTGTTCTTCCATATAAAAATTGTCACAGAATGTATTGTTATCACAACCTGGATATCCGATTCCCAGTGGCTTTCTATAATATAAACAAGGTCCTGGATAGCCGAAACCAAAAACTCCCTTCACTTCTTCAAATTCGGGTGGATGAGTATATGAATAGTTTACGAGTGACAATGGATATGCAGTCTATAAACTAGTGACAGATTCAGTGGGGTAACAAGCGATCCCTTCTCCAAAGAATCTCTTGTGTGTATCTAGAAATACATTACTCTAGGCTGTTCTTCTGTTCCTTTGTGTGTTTGCCAAAGACCAATAAATGTAGCAGACATATGTTTAAGGGCATATTGCTGTATAAAGGGTTCAAAATCTTGCATAACTTCCCAAACATCCTCAACACCATAAATTGCATTGTGAGACCACCGCGCAGCCTGGTCAGCTATTACTTGTTTTTCTTCATACCCCACCCCAGATCGCACTAACGGGCCCGTTCGCTCCCTGAATTTCGGCCAATCTCTATCCTCAAACCCACATACTGGCGTCTCAGCTGTCAAAGGTGTCGAAGGATGAAAAACCATAGAGGGAGAAACAACAGGGGCAACAGACACAATCGTTGTTAACGCTTGTACTGGAGGAGAAAGAATGGAAGATACAGGAGTTAAAACAGCAGATGTACTAGGGGTCACAGTTGTCAAAGATGATGAGGACAAAGAAGGAGCAGGAGGTGCCATAGCCAAAGTCTTCGAAACAAAAGCTGTAGATACGGGAACAGCCGAAGCAGACATAACAGGCTGCTGTGACGGTAAGGGAATGGTGGGATATATCCTCTGCGGGGCATAAGGAGGCAGGGGTCGAGTATCTAACAGCTTCTCTATGAAAGTATTGTCTTCCTCTTTAGCCAAATAAGACGAATCAATACACAACCGATATCTCCTATCTTCACATTCAATTACGGACTCTTGTTTTTCTCTATCATATGCCACCGCTTTCTGCGTTAATGTTTGCATTTTTCCCTTCCATGCATCTCTTTCCATCTTTAACCGTCTCTGTCTAGCCTCTTTATGCCAAGTCCTGAGGGAGTCAAACATGGACTGTCTACTTCTTTTCTTAAATAACTGCTCCTGTAATACCCCATTTTTTGTTCATCAAATGTGCCCGTCAATGGCCACTGCAACTCGGTATTGTCCCTCGTATATTTGTGCCATGATGTACTAAAAATAATAGGGCCAAGAAGACCATGTTTAACATACATATCAAAGTTAGGGCTGCCTTCAGGAGGTGCCAGCTGAGCTTTTTCCAATCGAGCATCTGCAGAACAACAACGACAACATAAATTCCAAATTTTGCTGAAACCAGGCATTTTGAACTGAAAACAAGTTTGTTACTTTTACCTGGCAAAGTAGTTGCAAGTACTTTTAGAAAAACAGTCCTCAGACCGTACCAAACTCAAACCACAATGGTACTATATCCACAAAGAACCAAAACAAACTCACCTGATATCAGTAGTACAAACGAACCAGTTCTCCACTGCCGACTCTTCAGACCAAACAGTCAGATCCAAGGGTTTTACCATTCAGGCCTCCAGTCAGGATGACCACTGGGCAAAGCACTGTCTGGCAGGACAAAAGGGGCAACTGCGAGCAAATAAAAACTCTTCGTGCAGGGATCCCTGAGCCGTATGTCTGACCCGACGATGTCCTCGGCCTCCCCCCGTCTGCGGAAAGGGGATGGATCAATAACTCTCTTCGGGCACCAACTGAAGGAAGTGGCCAAATTAGGGTCACCCGGGTCACAAATGACCACCTCTTGGTCTTCTGTACCAAATGAAGAGTTGTCAGACAGTAGAGAATACAAACCAATAATTGTTTATTAATATACACTCAGAGCAGAGCCCGGTCTTCCCAGTTGCTGGGAGTGTTGTAGAGAGGACTGAAATCGACGAGCATAAAGATACATTATGTACATTTTGTAACCGGGCTAGAACACGCCTACAGTGGAATTTTCCAGGCAGGTGCAGCTAAACAGTGAAATACAAAAAACAGTTTCAGCGCTTCTTTCATTTACAAAGTATCTCAGTTCCAAGGTCGTTCCATTCGGGCACGTCACCAGACTAGTGGGAGAGGGCCTCTATCTAGTGAGAAAGGTATGCGCTAATAGGAACAGTGTACTCATTGCGGAAACAAGTCTAACGTGGCAGAAACAAAACTTTCAGTGTAGCTTTTCTCAGAATTGAACTAGATCAGTTTCAAACAGCCTAAAATGGGGCCTGTAAAGAAAATGGCACAGCGAATGCTAACTTACGTAGGGCAATGCACAAACATGAACATTTCTATTTTAACATATACATGTCATGCATTAATTCGAAGCGATTTTTCGAATCAGCGATTTTATCAATATTGATGTCTACCATCTCCTCCATAGATTGCTATTGTGTCGATTGATTGACAATCTGTTCTTTCATGGCAAAGAATTTCTTTAGTTTGAGTTTTCGTACACATTTATAAGTGTCTTTTTGGGACTCAACATAATTGAAATGGGTCTCTGGCCAGAATCTTAGGTCTTTATTTAACACTATTTGATCATCTTTTGTTAATGTGTATCTGGAAAGATTTGCTATCTGATGTTTTGACTCTACTTGATCCTTTGTTTTTGGTTGCGAAGAAGATATTGTTTTCTTCCTCCTGCCTCTTCTGATTTTTCTTTTACTTGACCTCTGCCATTGACTCGTTCTCTTTCTCATCCTTTTGGGGTCTGTTGATCCATGTAGATCATCCTCATTTCCTATAAAAAAAAGTGGATTTGTTGTTCGAATTGATGATGAAGTGCTCTATCCTTCACTGAGTATGACGTCTGCTTAACTGATTGTTTCCTCTATTGGTTATTTTGTCATTGTTTGTTCTAAAATATGTTTTTTCTTTAAAGTTTAGAATCATTTCACAAAAGTTAGTATTGATACTTGCCATAATCTTTCTCATCCCTTAAAAATTTCCGATGTTTTTGTTCCTGGATCATATCCTCATATTTATCTAGTCTGTCTTCCATATCTTTGCACCATGATGTGTGTTCTTCAGTTGCACAACTGCTTTTAATGTTGTCCTCAATCTCCTGTATTAGTTTATATATGCCATCTAAATGAATTCTTGCATACTTAATTAATATCAGCATCATGTTTTTAAAAAACCCTCACATTATTAATATCTCCTGCTTCCCATAATATCTCATGCCTTACATAAGAATGATTGGGCATGGTACAAATTCTAAGACCCTTTGGCACTCGTCCTAGCTCAATGTATTTCTCTAAAGTAATGATGTCCCAACGTTTGTCAATTTCCTTTTTATATAGTCTGTCCAATTGAATAATCATTTGTTTCATTGATTCTTTTGTGCTACCTTCTTGTCCTTCATTTCCATTAAATACCCTTGATGGTGAACAGCTATTAAAAAATATTTAATTTCCTTTTGTATTTCTTTTCACAATCCTTTCTTTTATTAGTCAACCAATGTGTTGTTACAATCCCTGAAGGAAAACTGATATCTACTCACAATACGCTATGCTATTCATGTTATTATCTCCGTTTATAATAAATTGTTCTTCCTGCCCTGTTAGAATCGTTTTAAGTTACTCATTGTTTAGAAGTGGTTCACTTCGTAGTTAAAATATAAATAGATTTAAAAATGTATGGTTGCACCTCACCACCCTGCTCTTTAACTGTGATATTTTTAATGATTATAGCTTTTTAAAATGGGTCGGAGTGTATTATTTTAAAGACTTTTATGCATAAGTCCGATTGGCCGCACTCTGCTCGTCCTACCAGCGTGTTACCCCAAAGCCTTGTGGTCCATGAAGTAGCGTCAGCGAGTACGCCTATGCCAAAGTTTAAAGTGAAAGTGAGTGTTGCGTTAGCCATGCCTGGACACGTGTTTCGAGGTAGTTGCCTCTCGTCAGCAGGGAGTAGGTATGTGTGTGGGGTTGCTGCGTAGGCTGCCATAAAAAGTATTCTCAGGTAAAGTACCACTCAAGGCGCGCAGGTGCGTAGCCTTGGGCTCGTCAGCCCCACCGGCTCAAGGGAGCCTCAATATAATCAAAATTCCGATTGGCCACACTCTGCTTGTCCTACCAGCGTGTTACCCTAAAGCATTGTGGTCCATGAAGTAGCGTCGGTGAGTACGCCTATGCCAAAGTTTAAAGTGAAAGTGAGTGTCGCGTTAGCCATCCCTGGACAAGTGTTTCGAGGTAGTTGCCTCTCGTCAGCAGGGAGTAGGTATGTGTGTGGGGTTGCTGCGTAGGCTGCCATAAAAAGTATTCTCAGGTAAAGTACCACTCAAGGCGCACAGGTGCGTAGCCATGGGCCCGTCAGCCCCACCGGCTCAAGGGAGCCTGAATATAAACAAAAGTCCGATTGGCCGCACTCTGCTCGTCCTACCAGCGTGTTACCCCAAAGCATTGTGGTCCATGAAGTAGCGTCGGCGAGTACGCCTATGCCAAAGTTTAAAGTGAAAGTGAGTGTCGCGTTAGCCATCCCTGGACACGTGTTTCGAGGTAGTTGCCTCTCATCAGCAGGGAGTAGGTATGTGTGTGGGGTTGCTGCTTAGGCTGCCATAAAAAGTATTCTCAGGTAAAGTACCACTCAAGGCGCACAGGTGCGTAGCCATGGGCTTGTCAGCCCCACCGGCTCAAGGGAGCCTGAATATAAACAAAAGTCCGATTGGCCGCACTCTGCTCGTCCTACCAGCGTGTTACCCCAAAGAATTCCCAATAAATAAAGACACTACGACTAAGATCCTACAAGGCATCAAATCAGGGTCCCCTATAGATCCAATACCCCCTAATATTTTGTTACAGGGGGGAGACACTATCCTGACAACTGCCACAGAGTTACTCACTCTATCCCTCATGCAAGGGAAAGTGCCGAAATCCTGGAAACACGCCATAGTCCGACCTTTACTCAAAAAAACCCATTCAGACCCAAAAGATCTGGGTAACTTCTGCCTTAGGAAAGATGGCTGAAAAATATGTTAACCTTACACTGTCGCAGTTCTTAGAGTAGAATGAGGTGCTTCACCAGACCCAAATGGGTTTTAGACCAGCACACAGCACCGAATCTGCCCTACTACTGGTCACAGAAGAACTGAAGGGAATCCTCGATCAAGGAGGTATTGCTGCCATCCTGCTGCTTGACCTAAGTGCAGCCTTTGATACAGTGGAACATAAAACACTCATTCTTAGGCTGGAGAGAGCAGGAATTCAAGACAGTGCGCTAAGGTGGATTGTATCATTCTTGAAGGACAGCTCCTTTCAGACCACAGAACGCGGACACTTCTCGGACAGTCTTAAGGTTACCTGTGGGGTGCCACAGGGCTCCTCCCTCAGCCCTACAATGTTCAACCTACACATGCAACTTCTGGCCGAGATTGTCCAGGAATTTGGGTTGTCAATCGTATCATACGCAGATGACACCCAATTGGTACTTTCTGTGGCCGGGGACCCCGACTTGAAACACAACCTAGTGTCTCCCTGCATGGAAAGGGTAGCTAACTGGATGACAAGCTGCAAGCTAACACTAAATGGGGACAAAATGGAACTCATGTTCCTAGTTAATAATCTTCGACCACAAGTCACCATTGAATGGCCAAAAGAATTGGGATGTCGACCGGTGCATATAAATTCCTTAAAGAACCTAGGAGTGTGGATAGACCACAACCTCACCATGGAAACTCAAGCCAGGAAACTGGCCACCACCAGTTTTGGAATTCTGCGGATGCTCCGTAAAATTCTAGACCTTATCCCAGAGGAAACCAGGAGAACAGTGATACAGTCTTTGATTGTTTCGCACCGAGACTACGGGAATTCTCTCTACCTGGGGTCACTCAAATACGTGTTGAATAGACTGCAGGTGGTACAAAACGCAGCAGCCATGTTACTCAGAAGTATACCTAGGTATAAGTCTGCGAAAGAGGCTCTGAAAATACTCCACTGGCTGCCGGTACAGGGCAAGGTCAAGTTCAAAGCAGTGTGCATAGCACACAGGGCCTTGAACGGCAAAGGTCCAACTATAATCAGGGCCCTGATCGCACCCTACACACTGGAAAGAGCCCTAGGATCCTCTTCAGATCACCTAGCCAAAACTGCAAGGATTAGGCGATCCAGATGGGGAGGAAGATCTTTCACTCATTTGGTGCCAAAACCTTGGAACTCCATGCCTATAGAACTAAGATTCCTTACAGATGAGATTGCCTTCAGGGAAAAACGGAAGACATGGCTATTCCTAGGTTGATTCGTTGGTATCCGCTCTCTCCTGCTCCATAGAGCTGGGAAGCCCTTGGACAGCTATGCGCTCTACAAAAATCATAAACATGAGTCTATCATCCAAGCAGGACCCTGAGATAACATCTATGCGGTGCGCTGGCACTCATATTAAGTACCAGCATAGCATTCACTGGTTTTGAGTGTTCTGAGTGGATTCAGTTCATTCTTAAGATGCGTTGTACTGTTCAAGTAATTTTACAAGATGTAACATGTAATTTCCTTGAAACTGAGATTGGGAAAATCAATCCTTTGGTTTCACGTTCAGGCTTCATTATTAGATTAACCATGGTTATTGCTGTAAGTTGACTTATAGTGGGTGCTCACTTGAGTCTGGATACATCTAAACCTCTCTGAAGAGCTGTAATGACAGTGAAACATGTGTCAATGGTTGTTTTTATTTATTCCAGGTTTGCTTTGATGATACTTTACCAATACCAAGCTGTAATGGAGTGTAACTGTAGCTGGAATGGTAAAAGGCTTTTCTCGTTTTTCAGCTTATTAAGGATGGCACTAGCTCACCTTAAGCTTAAAGAATTTGCTGTAAAAATGGCAAAAGACTTTTCTCAATTTCTAGCTCAGCGTGGATGGCACCGTGCTCATCCTATGCTTAAAAACTTTGCTAGAAAAACAGGAAATTGATGTGAGCAGATTCAGAGTGTTGCTAGTGTTTTAGGGTGCTCTATAAAGAATCTGCTATCCACCTAAACCTGGGACGTACCCAGAGATTCCTGTTGCCTTTTTTACATAATTTACGTGGCACTCTAAGCCTGGAGGGTATTGTTTTTATTTAATTCCTTTTCAGGACACAGGACCCATGTCCCGAGTCCTGTAATGGCTACCACAACATATATTTCAGGGTGTGACCAACCAATTAGGATTGCTTAGTCCCTTCAAAGGGGCCAATCAGAGCATATCTGGACAACAACTGTCAAAATATATATGCATTTTGAACCTTAATACTGCCTTTACAGATTGCACTGAATCACAAATAGCATGCCTTCTGGGTCAAAATCTACCTTTCTGACAAATGTGGTGCATTTCTGTTCAGCCATTTTTTGTATTGTTGTCAAATATTGTCCTATGGAAACTGCATTGGGGAAAAAATGGTTTGGGACCCCACTTTTTCTCAACTGTCATTTGACAAATCACCTTGAAAGTTTCCAATAAGGAACAGAGGTTGATGAACTTCTCTCTTTTTTCAGCTGCCACATTATAATTAATGTGGTAAAGACATGCGTGGTAATGGCATGTGTTGTTAAGGAAAACATATCCATGGCTCAACGGTAGATCAATGGGCTTGACTTGACCGGAATGCAGATGCAATGCAGAAGGTATTAGATGTTTGAACATTCCACTTACTGAGATAAGCTGCAAAATCCGAATGCAGTTTATAGATTACTTCAAGCACTTTTTCATTTTCTCTAAGCATAGGCCCTCCTGCACACCTTGTGGTCCTTTATGCAGCTATAGTGTAGAATATGCATGAGACATTTACCCAATTAGGTAGCACTTACTAAAAAGGAGGTTGGATTCTGGCCCTGGTGCTGATTTTACTGAAGTTAAATGGGAATCACCTACAATATAAACATAGCAGGTGTCCCAGTTGAAACTCCGCTTCCGTAAAGGACAAGCAATCCTAACTGGTTGGGCTTGGCAAAAGCAAATCAAGAGTTTTTTCTCTCATATGCCACATTGAAAAACGATATGAAATCCTTAATGGAGGTGAATTCATCATTGACTTATTAGAGCACAATCTGATATTTAGTGACTGTGATGAGTGGTTTCTTTCTTGTCGTCGCCTGGTGATAGCAGAGTCCATGGTTTTCCCTTTTAAATGCCCTAAGTATGCAAATGCCCCAAATCCATAGCACCACTCACACACCCACTCACAGCCTCAAGCAGGCACTTACACACCCACTCAGGCACTCATACAGGCATTCACAAACCCATTCACAGACCCACACAGGCACTCACAGAGCTGCGCACAGACACACACATGCACTCACACACCCACATGACACCACATATGACATCACTCATGACATGGTCAGTGACATCACTGATGAAATCTCAAATGACATCACTGATGCCATCATCCACAGAACCACTTACACACCTACTCACACACCCACACAACCACTCACACACAGCCACTCACTCACTCACACAGCCACTAACACAGCCAAATTACCCACCCAAACAGCCACTTACACACCCATATACTCACCAGTACAGCTATTCACGCACCCACTCACTCACCCATACTGCCACACATATCAGCATTCACTCACCCATAGAGCCACTCACAGAGCAACTCACTCACTAATACAGCCACTCACACAACCACTCTCACCCATGCAGCCACTCACACTAGCACTCAATCACTCATACAGCTACTCACACAGCCACTCACTTACCCATACAGCTACTCAGAGATCCATTCACTAATCTGGTTAAACCCATGTACACATCCATACAAAGAGTCACACACCCACTCACTCACCTATACAGCCACCTATACATCCAGTAACACAGACACTTACTGTGCCAAACTACCACTCCCACACACTCACTTGCCCATACCTCCATTCAAATAGCCACTAACTTACCCATACAGCCACTAACGCACCCACTCACCCACCTAAATAACCATTCACGCAGCCACTCAGTCACCAGAACAGCCACTTGCACTCTCCACCACCCATATAGCTACTAAGGCATCTACTCACTCACCCATACAGCCAATTGCAATTAATCACCAATACAGCTACTCACACAGTCACTCACACAGCTATACAGCTGCTCAAAACCCCCTTATTCATCTATACATCCACTCACATGCTCACTCGCACACACACATACAGCACTCAGTTACCCACTCTCACACTGATACAGACAGTCACACACCCACTCAGATGACATATGTTAGAAACAGTATCACTCATTACTAGATTAGAAAGAATATTATTTTAACTTATGAAGTAGCTTACTATATATCTTTAAGTCTCGGAAACATTTATGAAACTCTTTCACTCACTGGAGGATGTCAGTTGAGATGTAATCAGTGATGTCATCAGTGATCTTGACCATGTCATAAGTGATGGAATAAGTGAGTTCATAAGCAGTGCATTGCAGGGGTGTAAGTTATAGTTAGCTCAGTTAACTATAACTGCTGAATTTCAATGGTTTTGTACGAGTGAAGTCTGTGCCTAACTATAACATTCCTGTAACCTTTGTTTTTTTCAGTGAATATAAACTGATTGAAGCATTATGGATTTGGTAACACATTTCTCAACTGCGAAAATTGAATTTGAATATCGTAATTTAGATACAGTTTTTGTTTTACAGGGATTTCCCTCATATATCTCACACCACCTATGCTAGATCAGCCAAATTACACATCTATCTGGAGCGAAAAACAATGCCCTAATGCAAATGCGCTTCTCTGCAAACAATCAGCCATCATGCCTTCACTTTAATTTCCATTCACAAAATGTGTACATTACAACACTATTGCCACTTCATGGAGGAATTTGACTCCAATTTCCCTGAGACCCTAATGAAATCCATAGGTAGCACCTGGCATCTCTGAGGGAAACGCAGGTTCTTATGTGCCCCCGAAAACCTTCATTTATTGCCACAATTGCTCATTTTGAAGGTCTGTTTGGAAAATTAATACGTTGGTGAACTCCAGAAAACATAACCACAATTCCATTCTAAATATTTGGAACTTCCATTGAAACATAAAATTAAAAATTTGCTCTTTGCTTTTCCTCTCACATTAGTAAAAATACAATCCGAAAGATATGGAACAGTGTTAATTAAGATTGTATAAAACACACCACATTGATTTTATAATACAGAAACTGGTTTGATTAAAACATAATTGTACATTCAAGGCTTAATGAATGTAATTTGATCAATTTTGTAATTCAAAAGGTCATATTAATATACTTTACATTCACTGTGTGTTGGTTACTTCGAGGTAGTCTCACAGATTAATTTTAATAGTATTTTTAAAATCAATATTAGATTCTGCAGGAATGGAAGAGCATGGAGTTTCTCCACAGCTCCCTTTCTCTGGACTTCGTCATCGAATAGTAACATATTTGCTTCAGGCCTGTCAGCCTGAGTGAGCAAATATCAGCATAGTTTTGACTTCCCTTTGCTGCCATTTTAATTATAGGAAATCCATCTCACAGCCATGTCAGCTTAATTCTGAATCTCTTCAAATCTATAGATGACTAAAGGTCAAAAACTAAAACACCAACCTTCTGGGATGCCATTTAGCATCTATTGGCTGAACTTTTATTTTCTTTATACCTTTGTTCTCGATGTGCCTAACATAAGTATAATTCTTCTCGTCCTACGAACAATCCCCTCTCCCCATTTTTATAATTTCTGCAGTTCATCCAAATTTTGTTTTTGTTTTATCACTTCTAAAATTCCTGTTTGACAAGAGATTATTACCATCTTTTCCACCCACCCTCTCATTTTCTCTCATCCTGCATCCCTAATTTCTTTGTTTGTTTCTTTGTTTCTTTCTTTGTTTCTTTCTTTGTTTCTTTCTTTCTTTCTTTCTTTCTTTCTTTCTTTCTTTCTTTCTTTCTTTCTTTCTTCACACTCCATTGCCTTCTTCTTTCCAGCCCTTAATTTCTGTTATTGTTGCACATATGTTTTGTATGATACTTTCTTTCCTTCTGTTCATCACTTTGCTTTTTTCCTCATTTTCCTCTCTTACTTTTACTTATTACTCAACACATTTTTCTTTAAATCTATCCACTGTTTCCCCTTGCTCCTACCTTCCATTTTCAACCTTCAATTTTTGCTCCTATCATTTCAATTATTTTTACCAGAACTTTTTTTTACCAGATCTAAGCTTTTTTGTTTTTCTCTGTTCAAACATTGCACTTTCCTCCCTTTATTTCTGTATCCATCTCATTCTTTCCTTTTCTTTCTTTCTATCCTTTGCTTTCTCTCTTTCTTTTTCTTTCTATCTATCTGTCTGTCTATCTATCTATCTATCTATCTATCTATCTATCTATCTATCTATCTATCTATCTATCTATCTATCTATCTATCTATCTATCTATCTATCTACATACATCCAAATCACCTCACATGAATCCCGAAAGATCAAAAGAATGCGTGAAAGCAATATTTAGTTGGCTGTACTGCACCAAAGCGCTTCAGCTCTGGAACAAGCCTTTTTACATGTTTGAATGAATTATTTCTTTTGTTAAAGTTTTTTAATTTTACTTGGTATGATCCTTCTCGTAAATTACATGTTATACTTTAAAACTAGGGGCTAAATGATTGTCTTCAATGTAAATAAGACATACTCCTAAAAACATGTGAGACAATAAACACGTGTGACTCTCTGTTGTACACATATGTTCACCGATAAGAATCTGCACATCCCCAAATAGTTTTTGGGGAAATGTTGGGGTGTAGGTTTAAGTCTCGAACTATATATCCCAAGTCTTCATTGTTGCATCGTTGTATTACATTGTTTTTTAAACGGCAAGGACGGTGATTGAAGGATTTTGAACAGCATATTCGAGTCAAGATTAAGCAGCAGAGAAGGAGAACAATTAAGCCATTTTATCAAGTTTGATTAATGAAAGGGTTCTTTCGATTTATTTCAATTTTAGATTTTTTGTTACTTAATGTCATAGGTACTTTGTGGTTAGATGAGCGAACAAAGAATGAAATGGTTGTTCCCACTGAAGTAATTTAGAAGGATGAGCGGTTTCAGGCACAGGCTGTAATTAGGTATTGATATTCTTCTAAAGAATAAGAATAGACCCTCTAAAACCTTAAGGGGCAGATTTATGTTCCCTGGCGCGTCCCTGCAAATCAGCATGGATGCGCCAGGGAAGATGCGTCACGCAAGTTTGCCCTTGCGCCACCGCAGATGCGCCGCATTTACAATGCGGTGCATCGTGGCGCAATGACAAGCAGATACGTGAGGCATCTGCCGGCGTAAGGTTGGCGCAGTGCTGAAGTTGCATCGCAAGCAGCACTGTTCCAACCTACCCTATCCCTAACATGGTGCGTCAAGCCTTACGCCTGGGGTTTTGACGCATCAGCGTTGGGAAATTCACTGAGTCACTTTTCAGGGGCGTTCCTGCGACGGAACGCCCCCCCCCCGAGTAGAAACGCCCACATGAAACCTGACGCAGGTTTCATGTGGCGCAGGGCTTTACACCGTGACGCATCTCCTTAGATGCGTCACGATGTAAATGGGGCGCAACATGGCGCAGGGTTTACGCCGTCGCTGCGTCACAAAAGTGACGCAACGGCGGCGTAAAAGTGGCGCAAGTCTGATATAAATCTGCCCCTAAGTTTGGAGAGCGGTGTAATTAGTATGTCTGGTAAGAGCAACACAGTAGTGACGTTTTAAAAGATATATGGTTGGATTACAAAGTGAGTCCTAAACTGGCATGGCATGAGGTTCCTTACGGAAAGAAAGCCGTTTGTTTATTTAATGTCACTCGCTCAGCAACTGGACCCATTGGAGTCGGGCTCAAAAATCCATGGCTGCTCAGAAGCATATATCCGGGTCCTAGGACACCAGTGAAATGGATTATGCCAGCTCGTTGAGAGATAATAAACTCCTGCTCACAGCGTTGTATCCGACTAATGCAGGAGTTGAGATACCGCATTAGCATCCCAGTCTGCAAGGGATCGGTCACTCTAGAAAGGCAGCGTTAAACGTATTTTTTCATGGATAATCAGGTCTCTTGTGTCAGAGCGTGTGCCCATCACTGAAATCTGTCTCTACAAACTCTTTAGCTTCAGGGCCGATCCAATACACTCTGACTGCATTTGAGACCTTCAAACTTCAGCTCTCATGTGCAGTCTGGTAAAAACGATGGGACGGTGGACAGATTCCAGGTTCTGACACCCTCCCTAAACCAGGGAGCTAACAGAGATATATACCCTGTGGACCAAGGGACAAGCAGCTCCAATGAGATGATGCCCCTTTTTTTCTCACTCCATTGCACAGTTATGCATTTTGCTGTCTTAGCAAAGGAGGGGCAATTTTATTTTTAACAATCTTGAAAGAAGCAGTACCAATGGACAAGAGTGAATGTTAATATGCATCACGAAAACATTTTAAAATTGAGTTTAAAAACCTATTTGGGAGCATTGAGTCAAGATACCTTTACCACATGAAAATTAGTTCAACATGTTAAAATTGCATGTACGTTTTTAACATTTATGAATGGGGATTTGTGGATATGTTATATTTACTAAGGTGATCCTTTATTTCGGAATGTCAGTTTTGAAGGTTTTCCAACCTCAGTGACAGGCACACAGGCACCTGCGCCTCGAATTTTTAAGAAGTGGAGCGCCAACTCTTAACCTGCTGACCCCTCAGTCCACACTCCTTGCTCTGGGGAGTTAAAAGGACTGGGGGCTATGTGTACAAACAACTCGAATTAAAATTCCTTAATTGTGATTCTTACCGATTCGCTATTAGGAAATCACAATTCCTCATGCAAGGAAACATACATCTTCTAAACAGTGATTCCTAGTGGGTCGCAAATTGAGCTACCTCATAAATTTGAATGAGTTAGGGCGCAGTTTCCGACCCATTCGAAATTGCAGAAATCACAGAGATTGTGGACTACTGGGGTCAGCAGACCATCATGTCTGCGATTGCTTTTTAATAAAGCACATTTTTTTAACGCAACCCGTTTTCCTTAAAGGAAAAAGGAATGGCTTTCAAAGAATAACATTTTACTTTGAAGTTTCATTTTTTAAGCGTATGCAGTGGTTAGTGGGACCACTGTCTGCTCTTTTAAAAATATTTGTTTCAACATTCATAAAGAGGAAGTGGTCCCTTGTGGACCCCTTCCCGTTTACAAATGGTTATGACCTCCTTTGAGGTCTTGGTAAAATACAAATGTTTTGCAACCATAATAAGGTCACAAAACATTCATACTTACCACTGCGATTAGGTGCTTGGAAGGGATGTCATAAACATGCCCATTCTAACCATCAATTTGCTAAACCAAATTGCAATTTGGTAACAAGTTACAGAACCGTAAGTTGGCTTTTGTACATAGTAAAATGCTTGTTTGCAGTTGCCAATGAGCCAAACTGCGAATGTGCAGTTTTGCTACCGCAAAATAGTTTTGCATATATGGCCCTTTTCTCTAAGCATCTTCACAGCTGACATGCTAGTGGATACATTGGTGTTCTTTTTTTCTTGTCTTTAGTCATTTATTGAGTTTTAACGGCGTAAGATATTTGCAGAGAGGTTCAGTGACTTAATATCGAGAGACAAAATATCGACTACACAAAATATCGACGCCAAAATATAGAAAGACAGAATATCGACTCCCTATCTACAAACAGGTAAGTACTAAAATATCGATTCCAAAATATAGAATGTTAAAATATAGTTAGCTAAAATATCGAATTTTTTAAATGTATTAAAAATAATATAAAAGTAATTAAATATTAAAAACAACTAAATAAAACATACATAATATAATATAAAAAAGCTTAAAATGTACACATAATAAAAGTAATGTAAAAAAAGTAGAGATTTTGTTGGATAGTGAGAGCGTAAAAATTACTGTTCCCACTCCAGTGAGTGCAACAGTAGGGAAAGCGTTGGATAGCGTAGGGGTAAAAATTACTATTCCCACTCCACTGAGTGCAACAGTAGGGAAAACGTTGGATAGTGTAGGTGTAAAAATTACTATTCCCACTCCAAAGAGTGCAACAGTAGGGAAAGCGTTGGATAGCGGGAGGATAACATTTACTATTCCCACTCCAGAGAGTGCAACAGTAGGGAAAGCGTTGGATAGCAGGAGGGTAAAAATTACTATTCCCACTCCAGTGAGTGCAACAGTAGGGAAACTGTTGGATAGCGTAGGGGTAAAAATTACTATTCCCACTCCAGTGAGTGCAACAGTAGGGAAAACATTGGATAGCGTAGGGGTAAAAATTACTATTCCCACTCCAAAGAGTGCAACAGTAGGGAAAGCGTTGGATAGCGGGAGGATAACATTCACTATTCCCACTCCAGAGAGTGCAACAGTAGGGAAAGCGTTGGATAGCAAGAAGGGAAAAATTACTATTCCCACTCCAGTGAGTGCAACGGTAGGGAAAGCGTTGGATAGCGTAGGTGTACAAATTACTATTCCCACTCCAGTGAATGCAACAGTAGGGAAAACGCTGGATAGTGTAGGGGTAAAAATTACTATTCCCACTCCAAAGAGTGTAACAGTAGGGAAAGCGTTGGATAGCAGGAGGGTAAAAATGACTATTCCCACTCCAGTGAGTGCAACAGTAGGGAAAGCGTTGGATAGCGTAGGGGTAAAAATTACTATTCCCACTCCAGTGAGTGCAACAGTAGGAAAAACGTTGGATAGCGTGGGGTAAAAATTACTATTCCCACTCCAAAGAGTGCAACAGTAGGGAAAGCGTTGGATAGCGGGAGGATAAAATTTACTATTCCCACTCCAGAGAGTGCAACAGTAGGGAAAGCGTTGGATAGCAAGAAGAGAAAAATTACTATTCCCACTCCAGTGAGTGCAACAGTAGGGAAAGCGTTGGATAGCGTAAGGGTACAAATTACTATTCCCACTCCAGTGAATGCAACAGGAAGGAAAACGCTGGATAGTGGAGGGGTAAAAATTACTATTCCCACTCCAAAGAGTGTAACAGTAGGGAAAGCGTTGGATAGCAGGAGGGTAAAAATTACTATTCCCACTCAAGTGAGTGCAACAGTAGGGAAAGAGTTGGATAGCGGGAGGGTAAACAATACTATTCCCACTCCTGAGAGTGCAAAAGTAGGGAAAGTAATGATTTATTTTTAAAATAAGATTACATTAATTATCAATACCAATAAAAAGTTAATTAAAAATAATTACTAATTAATAACAATTAACTACCATTGAAAAAAATTAATTAGCAATTAATAAAAATTAATTACCAATTAATACAAATTAATTACCAATTAATAATTATCAATTATCAATACACATAAATAAAAAAAAATATTTTCTTTATTACAATTAATTTACTTCCCACCCAACTCCCCTATAAACCCACAACCCACTCCCAATAATAAAAAATACAATTAATATTATTATCAATTAATCAATTAATAAAAATAATTTTGCAATTAATAAAAAATAATTAGCAATTCATACAAATTATTTACCCTGTAATACAAATTAATTACCAATTAATAATTAATTATCAATTAATTATCAATACACATAAATAAAAAAATATTTATTTACTTTATTACAATTAAATTACTTCCCACCCAATTCCCCTACAAACCCACAACCCGCTCCTAATAATAAAAAATACAATTAACATAATTATCAATTAATCAATTAATATAAATTAATTACCAATTAATACAAATTAATTACCAATTAATAATTAATTATCAATCAATTAATTATCAAAACATATAAATAAAATTAACATTTAATTAACCATAATTAGATTACTTCCCACCCTATTCCCCTATAAACCCACAACCCGCTACGGAATTAAATTCCACAAAAATTAAATTACATAACATTCATTAGTTTAAATAACTTAAACATACATTACAAAAATAATACATAATTTTAACACATATACTACAACACATAACACTAAAAAAAAATCGATATTATGGCAATCTATATTTTTAAATTCGATATTATGGTAATCTATATTTTAAAATTCGATATTATGGAATTCTATATTTCTAAATTCTATATTATGGAAATCGATATTTCGTACCCCAATTTCGATATTCTGACCTATCTATATTTTGATAATTCGATATTCTGTCCACTCTATATTTTAACTTCGATATTCTGGGCAGTCGATATTTTGGAATCGATATTTCGGGTGTTCACCATGCAGAGATGTGATATCAGGAAAATGCGTACAAAAATACACATGCAGTACTGCAGCCCAAAACAATATGAAGGATCTTTAATTACAATGTGTGTTCAAGCTCCTTTGTTCCACCCCCCCATCATTTTCCCCTTGAAGTCAATAAAAAAATCCAAATATGCACACTAAACATGGCTAGAACTCATTCACCCACCTCCATTACTAATGGGGGGACCGGATAGAGACCTGAGGGTCTTCTGTCTAACTTTTTCTCTTCGAAGGAATCTATTGTATCACCTCAATCAACAGTGCATGAGGTAGTAAGTAAGATGGACAACTAATGCCCCAGAAATGTGAGGTGTTGGGTTTGGCCGAGACATTCAAGTAGCAGATTTAGTGCCAAAAAAAGAGTCCACACACTTTGTTATTGGTAGATTTGCAATCGTTCAATTTGTATATTACTTTCTCATCATAGGCTACAGCAAATATTCATTTGAGCCAAGTCTCTGCTGTTTGGACTCCCAGCTTTCCAAAACCAAATAATACATATTTAAGCCAGGTGTGAGAAGGCTCTGGCTGTAGGAGAGTAGGATCTGCTTCACATGGGTACCCCCACTTTTTGCTGGTGTTTCACTGTTTTTCGACCTTAGACTGGCTGTGGCCCTGCTAATCAGGACCACAGCCTAGCTGCTGCCTCTCTAAAATGTTTTCCATGTACATTAGGTACATATCTAATTGGATTCTGGAGTGCCTTATAAGCCCCTAGAATATGGTATACGGTGTACCTAGGGCATAGGTACCTCAGAGGCCTACCAGGGGCTGCAGCATGTATTATGCCACCCCTGGGAAGCACTCCAAAATGGCACCACAGGTCTGCTACTGCAGCCTGGGTAAGGGTGTGCTTGCACCCCTTACTGTGGTATAGGCTACCTATATCACTACCATATACAGACACATATAAACCTATAAGCCACTCCTATGGCAGGCCTTGACAATCCTGAAGGCAGAGTGCTTGGTTTTGTGTGAGAGGGTGCCCAAGCATGAGCTGAGCCCCTCTGCAGCTTTCGGAAATACTTCCTTATGGCTGTTCTGTGATACAAAACACTCAGGACCCTATTTAAGCTCCAATACTGGCAGCACAGCCACTTAATTCAATGAGTCCAATCAATTAAATCTTATTATCCTTATTCTTCTTGTACTCTTTAATTTGATCCATTGCTTTTTTCTGCCATTTTCTTCCCGTTGTCTTCAATTCATTTTACTCATTTTAGTTCAATAAGAGATAGATCACCCAAACACTGGAGGCAAGATGACTTCCAAATGTCACGTGTTTTATTAAATTACCCAATGCATTTCGAGACAAATCCCTTCGTCAGGGGTATCTAAAATGCAAAAATTAATAAATGTTTACATCGTTATTACACATCAACCTCTGTAATACACTTCATGTATTCTATATAATCATTGTATCCATAATTCGTGTCCGGTCATCAACAAGCAAACTATAACCACACCAATTATTAAAAAAACAAAAAACCATTAACAACGGTAACCTCACAAAACCACCAACATCCTGGTAACCTTTGCCTGTCCTCTCAATAAGCCACCTCCACTCAACTAGCACCTTTTCCCTTATTTAAACAAAAATACTTTCCAATACCTTACATAATACTACCTTACTGCGCTTACCGTGACACATGTAGTTAATACTTCAAAATAAGAAAGCAGCACAGCCTCGCTTGCTACCGGCTTAAATTTAAACAAGCGGGTTCCATGTCGTTCACATTTTATAAGTGCAAAAATGCACGTCTTTCTCCCTGTAATGATAAAATCCCCTCCTTCTCAAAAGGTTCTTCTACTAATCACAGCGCACCAATTACCGCCAGGTGCTCAATCGAATGCATCTCAAACAAGATCTACAAATCACTTAACGACAAGCTACCGGTTTTTAGATATTCAACAGTCATTCTTTCTGCCATTGAAAACTACATTGCACAGAATCCATTGTAATGTATCTTTTCATACCTGTGATTCTCCCCAACACCCCCATTGCTCATGCTGTATGCCCTCAACTATAACCATGGATTGTGAACCGGCACATCACATCAATATCAAAGGTACAATCACTAAAGTCCAATAATGCTCATATAATTCAAGTTTTTTAACAGTTGAAGTTCGTAATAACAACTTGAATGCTTCACTGCAATTCAAAAAAACATGACAAAAAAACACGACTCCTGTGTATATCATCTCTGTTTCAGTCCTTTTCTTTAAATCAATAAATCGTTCACTTTTTCATGATTATCCAAGTCTGTTCATGGGCGCAAACTCGCAGGTAGGGCGTCAATTAATACAATACAAAAAATGAGTTGCGAGATGCACACCTTTTTTATGTCCTTAAAAATTATGCTGAAACTTCACATTGTACATTTTAGGCGTGCATGCCAGGTAAGCGCTCCGCCCATTCGCGCCACAATATGAACAAAACACTCCGGACCCTATTTAAGCTCCAATACTGGCAGCACAGCCACTTAATTCAATGAGTCCAATCAATTAAATCTTATTATCCTTATTCTTCTTGTACTCTTTAATTTGATCCATTGCTTTTTTCTGCCATTTTCTTCCCGTTGTCTTCAATACATTTTACTCATTTTAGTTCAATAAGAGATAGATCACCCAAACACAGGAGGCAAGATGATTTCCAAATGTCACGTGTTTTATTAAATTACCCAATGCATTTTGGGACAAATCCCTTCGTCAGGGGTATCTAAAATGCAAAAAATTATTAAATGTTTACATCGTTATTACACATCAACCTCTGTAATACACTTCATGTATTCTATATAATCATTGTATCCATAATTCGTGCTCAGTTCATCAACAAGCATACTAAAACCACACCAATTATTAAAAAAACAAAAAACCATTAACAACGGTACCCTCACAAAACCTCCCACATCCTGGTAACGTTTGCCTGTCCTCTCAATAAGCCACCTCCACTCAACTAGCACCTTTTCCCTTATTTAAACAAAAATACTTTTAAATACCTTACATAATACTACCTTACTGCGCTTACCGTGACACATGTAGTTAATCCTCCAAAATAAGAAAGCAGCACGACCTCATTTTTTGTTCTGTGATACAGCCATACCATATACTCTTAAATGCATTATAACCTCGCGGTAAGTGCTAACTTTGGGATGGCTGCATCAAAACATGTCGTGTTTGGTGTCAAACGCTTTGGAATACTACCCCCCCACCAATTCTGGCGGTGGGGGTAGCATTCCACCCTTCACGGGTCTGGCCTCATGCTGCTGACTGAAACTCCGGCAGGGGAGGCCTGGACAATAGGTTTCCTGTCGAGGGACGGTGTCCCTACCTCCCCAGACAGGCTGATGTGTATTGGGGCTGGGCGGGAGCACTCTCTGGTGCTTTGAAGTCCTGCACTGGGGGCACATTTGGTGTCCCTGTGCATACTATAATAAAGATATCTCAGAAAAGAGTGGGGGTCCAAGGGATAAAGTTTAAAGACTCAAATAGTTGTAATCCCCAGATCCATGAACTATAACAACATAAGCAACTATGAGTCTCGCCTGTATGAAAACCTTGACACAATCGTAAGGGAAATGCTAATGCTGTGAGTTCATGTGTACATGTGTGCGTGTACGCATGGGTGTAAGATTCCCATCATCCACCCAAAGTGGTTTGCTTCATCATCTGGGAATTAGGGACTCATTTGGAGAACCATCTTCTACTTGACAAGTCGTAGATATTGGTCTCTTATATGTCCCAACTTGGTGAATGGTAGTTCTGTTAGATGATGATTGGGTGTGATGGTCGCAGTGCTGGTGTGAGGTGATGGTGTATAAGTGCTGGTTAAAATATGTCTAGCAAGGTACTAAAACAACTTTATTTGGTAGCTACCTTGTTGACAAACTCTAAAAACAGTGCTCTAACAGTTTCAAAATATAATAACTGTGTTAAAAACGGTCTACATGTTTCTGCTAACGGATGAAAGTCATCCTAGCTTTCGTCAGGACCTAGAAGCTACTGCGAAAAGACTGTGCAAATTAATGAAGTGGTTTATACAACCTGGACCCTGATAGGTGTCCAAGAAACTCCGTGGACGGTAGTTTATATTCACTGACCTGCATAAATGGAGAAAAAGAGAAAGAGAACACAACATAGCAAAACACCCTTCACATAGTGTAATTATCAAGGTTTAACAAATAGCATCCAGCACAATGTCCGATATACCAAATACTCTTGGATGTATTAAGACTGTGATAAGTCTATGAACTAAAATCGAAATTTAGACGACTTGAAAGCACTTACCCTATACGTGATGGGTGTGCGCCTCACCTCACCTGGCTACTGCTCAGGTATAAGGAGGCCCCGCTCTGTAGGGAAAATCAGAGGGTTCGACAGTGTTAAAACCTAGTGGTAGGTTAAAGTTTAAACGCTAAAGCCCAGCCGCGTAATGTCAAGATGCGCCTAAACTCACTGAAAATCACCCGACATCTACCACACTGGTCTCTAAAAAGTGCTAGATCTCGGTGATGTTTGTAAAGACTACGGTTTCGGCCTAAGTAGGGGGCCAACTAGTTTCACGAGTATGGTGCGTGTCACGTAGCATCAAGTCGTAGGAGAATGACAGCTCACCTGTCCGTCGGTACCTCTTGTCAGTACTGAGCTCGTAGGGGAGGCAACCTGCGAGGTGTCCGAACTCAGCAGAAATAGAGAATGCCGATCTTCGTTGTCAAGGCAACCAAGGGGAACCGAGGCTGACGTGCGGACGCTGATGTGACGTCATCGCGTTCCGTATTTGAGCCTGGGAAATGTAGTATTAGAATCGATGGTTCTAACGGGCTGCAGTAGATAGAATCATACCTCCAACCAAACTCTCGTATAGGATCGGAGTGAATGGATGTTTACGGATAGTGTTTGCATAAAGCACCAGGTACATGTTACGCCCGTTTCTCATTCTAAACCAGGGTAACTGTTCAAAATTGCGAAACTCCTGGTAACATGGTGTTGATAGCTTATGATAGACAAGAAGGACATTGCCTATAGTATTTTGCGCATCTTTGTGTTTCATTACAGTTCATTTGAACTCAGCAGAAATGGAGAATGCCGATCTTCGTTGTCAAGGCAACCAAGGGGAACCGAGGCTGACGTGCGGACGCTGATGTGACGTCACCGCGTTCCGTATTTGAGCCTGGGAAATGTAGTATTAGAACCGATGGTTCTAACGGGCTGCAGTAGTTAGAATCATACCTCCAACCAAACTCTCGTATAGGATCGGAGTGAATGGATGTTTACGGATAGTGTTTGCATAAAGCACCAGGTACATATTACACCCGTTTCTCATTCTAAACCAGGGTGACTGTTCATAATTGCGAAACACCTGGTAACATGGTGTTGATAGCTTATGATAGACAAGAAGGCCATTGCCTATAGTATTTTGCGCATCCTTGTGTTTCATTACAGTTCATTTGAAGGGTACTCAGGGGTGTCTGCTCTTAGAGTGAGGCCCAAGGAATATCATCATTCAACCCGTTGCGATCACTCCGGAGTCTGAAGACCCATTTCTGTTCCTTGTGGAATAGAAAGTTAGTGATGTCTGTAATGTGTGGTGGGATGAATGGTTGTTCAAGGACTAACCACCTTATGTCTTCTGGTTTATGATTTAGTGTAAGGAAATGGTTAGTCATTCTGGTCGCTTGTTTTTTACGTCTAATAGTACTCTTGTGTTCACTTATTCTCACTTTAATTTTTCGGGTGGTCATCCCTACATATTTCAGTGAGCAGGGACATGTAATCAGATAGATAACTTTCTCTGAATTACAGTTAGTATGTTTGTTGAGAATCCAAGGTTTAGAGGTACCAATGTCAACTGATTTAGTGGGTTCAGTTTGAGGACAAACTGAACAGGAACCACAAGGATAGTGGCCTTGAACAGGTGGAAGGTGCCAGAGTGTTGATGTGGCAGGATTCCTCTTTGCTTTGGGTCGTGTGTGTACCAAATTATCCCTGAGGTTAGTTCCTCTCTTGAACGAGAAGAGTGGAGGAGGGATTTGTTCATTGTTCAGATTGAGAATCCGCCAATGCTTGCGTACCACTCTTTGCACGTCATTTGACAGTGTGCTGAAGGTGTTAACAAATGTTAGTCTCTTGAGTGGTGGTTTGGGTATAGCTGGCGCGATGAGAGCGTCCCTATTGTTGTTAGCTGCTCTTTTTTTGGCTTGTCTAACCAAGTGTCTGGGGTATTTCTTGACTTGCAATTGCTGTGACAGATCGGCTGCATGTTTATCAAAAGTCTCTTTCGTGGAACAGTTTCTGCGTATACGCAGGAACTGACCGATAGGCAGGTTATTCCTTAGGGACTTAGGATGGTGGCTCTGGAAATTCAACAGAGAATTCTTCGCTTGGGGTTTCTTGTATAGTTCACTCCCCAAAGTCCCTTGTGAGGGGTAAATGACGATATCTAAGAAGGGCAATCTGCATTTGTCATGTGTCACAGTGAATCTCAAGAAGTTGTTTTGTGTGTTTAACCAAGCATGGAAATCGAGTAAGGTAGTCACACTGCCACGCCAAACCACCAAAATCTCATCGATATACCTCTTCCATATGACAATTTTGTCACGGAAGGGATTGGTATTGGTCAACACATTGTTCTGTTCAAACAAATGAACGTAAAGATTCGCCAGGCTGGGAGCAAAAATGCTCCCCATCGATGTGCCTGAGGTTTGGAGGTAGATGGTCTCCTCGTACCTGAAGAAATTTTCTTTCATTGCAAGCCTGGCACATTCCATGATGAAATTGATTGGGGTAATCGTGACCAGATCTTTGGTGTCAAGTAGACCTCTGATGGCCTCTAATGTTTCATCCTGGGGAATGCAGGTACACAGTGACTCGACATCGAAACTAACCAGTAGGTCTGTTTCGATGTCAAAGGTAGTTTCAGGTAACAGTCTAAGGACATCTTTGGTGTCCTGAAGGAATGTTGGCATTTCCTTGACCAAAGGCCGGAGGAAAAAGTCTACAAAAGTGGACAAGGGTTCTAAAAGAGACCCGATCCCTGAAATAATGGGACGTCCTGGTGGTGGTCTAGTGGCTTTATGTATCTTGGGGAGAACATAAAAGTAGGGCATGACAGGATGTGTCGTGATTAAGAAATCAGACTCTTGTTGAGTGATCCAACCTGATTCTCTGGCTTCATAAACCATGTCATTGATTTCCTTTGATAATCTTGTGGTTGGATCCTCGGGCAAAATCCGGTAGGAATTAGTGTCGTTTAGTTGTCTAAGACATTCCATTCGATAGATGGATGAGTCCAGAATGACAATGGCTCCCCCCTTATCAGCAGGCTTGATGGTAATGGTATCATCATTAGATAGTGTTGTCATGGCTTGTTTCTCCACAAGAGGAAGGTTACAGTAGCCACTTCTACTTCTAGAGCAGAGAGAGGAAACATCATTGGTCACAGCTTGTTCAAAGACTTTGACATTATCCGGCACTAAATGTGCTGGTGGTGAGAAATTGGAAGGTGGTCTAAGACCTGTGTTGGTCTCTACTGATAGGTCATCTTGATCTATCCTGTCGCCTCCCTTTTCTTTATTCATGAAAAAGAAATGTAGACGTACTTTGCGAAAGAATTTGCCCATTTCACATCTCAATTGAAAGGGGTCACCTATGGAGGTTGGAACAAAACCTAAACCTTTGTTAAGGACCTCTAGTTCTGTTGAAGAGAGTTCACGCTGGCTTAGATTCACCACTAGTTCGTCACGTTCACATGTGTATCCCATATGTTCTAACTGTTCTGTGGTGGCTGGTCTGTTTGCCAGTGTACCTGTTGTGTTGAGCCTCCTCTTCTCCTGCCTCTGCTGCGTCCACGGCCTTGCCCTAAAAAAGGTTGCTGTCCAAAATGGGTAGGTGGTGGTGGCTGGCAAGGAAAGGGTGGCATGGGTGGACCATATGGTGAGGGTTGAAAACCCCACGGTGCGGGGGGCCACCAGGGTCTGGGTTGGTCATAGTAGTTTTGTGTACCTCGTCTCCTGTTGGCCCGTGAGCGCTGATAGTTTTGTCTTTGCGACGGTATCCCTGTGGTGGAGCCCTCTGAATCTGATGAGGGGGTGTCTGTCCCTGATGAAGAATAGTTTGAGCCATACCTCTTGCCCTTTTTGTTATATTCTGGAGGGATGTAGGTGTCGCTAGTATATGGGTAGACTTTATCGAAGGAGAACCTAGCCAGATCTTTTTTTAATTTCTCTATCTTCGTCAATAAGATAGTATCTTTGTGCTCTTTGTTGGCTTTGTTGGTATCCTCAAGATTTCTTTTGAATAAAGCACTAGTGATGGTGGCTTTGATTTGGCCCTCTAAAGTTTGTATTTCTACCAGGATAACTGACTGAAACTCCGGCAGGGGAGGCCTGGACAATAGGTTTCCTGTCGAGGGACGGTGTCCCTACGTCCCCAGACAGGCTGATGTGTATTGGGGCTGGGCGGGAGCACTCTCTGGTGCTTTGAAGTCCTGCACTGGGGGCACATTTGGTGTCCCTGTGCATACTCCAGTTCAAACCGGTTGCAGGGGCTACCTGCCCCTGCTCTGGCGCGAAACTGGACAAATGAAATGGGTGAAACCACCCTCTTTGCTGGCCCACCCATAGGTGGGGTCTTAGAGTTAGTTCATCCCCTAAACTTACTATAAGTATAGGAATCCAGTCCCTAGGACTTTAGATTACCCTGGACGAAACTCTGCAACATATATCCTGGACCTTCGATGTTCTACTTTAACTAGAAGACTGAAGAAATCTCCCTTGGGGTCAAGGAGTGACTCCCCTGCTTGGCAGGCACCAAAGAAGCAACTGACTGGTCTGCAATTCTGAAGCTCCTGCCTGACGCCGAAGTCTCTGCATCCTCAGAAGTAGATTTCCAGACTTCTCCGAGGCTACCCTGAGTCCACAGCAAAGCTGAGTCTCGTGGCTATCGTGGGTGACGTGGAACCATGACCCATGGACACCGTGAACTTTTGCAGCAACACTATCTTCCTGGTCCTCCTCAAAGTTGTGCTTTGGGCTCCGAGTTGCCCCAGCCTTGAGCACCGCCTGCACCGAAGATTGTTGGCCTCCACTCCACAAGTGATCCGTGGACCAGCTTCAAGTGCGACCGTTAAGGCTCCTTCGCGATCACTAGCCCGTTGGCTAGCCGGTCCCCACGAAGGCGACTCCTTTTCTGATTGGGCTTTCCTGGTTTCTCCAGAAGTGCCCCGACTTACCCTTGCTGGGTGAGTCCCTCAGACCTTGCTGGTCTGCACCGCAGTCCTTTCTCTGAATTCCAGTGACTTGCCGTTGCCAAGGCTTGTTGGGTCCATTCTGGTTGCCGACACCGCAGCACTCGACAGACATCATGGGCAGCTCGAATCCGGCTCGTGGACTTCGTCGATGCCTCCTGGACCTCGTGGCTGAAGAGTCAAGACACCCATCAAATCACCTGAAACACGCAACATCTGTGGGCATTGGTCAATCCTGCCTTTGGTCACTGGTTTGTAACACAAACTCTGTCCCCTCTGCTTTCAGGTTCCTTACATCCTATATCCAGGCTTGGATCTCTTCGGACACTTCTCCTCTTCACGGCAGCAGCAGTTCTTTGCATACTTCCATTGAAATCGACAACGCGACCCAACACCAAAAGTCACCTATGCACCCGGCTTCCCTGGGTGAGGTAACTCGAGTACTCCGGTGCTCCCGTGGGTGCTAGACCTAGAACTTCTTAAGTCCAAAAGGGTTTAGTCCAGACTCGATTAGAAGTGTCCCTAATCTTTAAATTTCCAACCGCGACATTGCCCATAGAAGATAATAGGAACCCGCGGTTGTGTTTACACACTGCATACAGTCCCTGTGGGTCCCCTGTGTCACTACCTTGGGTGGTTCCTTGGGGTCCCAGTGATTCTAGAGGCAATAGGCCTAGTGCCTGTTCCAGTCGTGGTTCTTATACCACTTTTTAGGTATATGGTTCGGTACGCCCCTAGGGCCCAAACGTGAATTTGTGCTTTTACTGATGATTGCTATCTTGCAACTTAAGTACTTCGCACTTCAGTCTCATAAAGAGACTAGAGGGGTGTGTGTTAACCTAAATAGATATATTTTAAATATATACCTGGAGTGGTTGTCCTTTCATTTGATCATTCAAGAGATTATAGACTGGTAAAACAAGCTGCTTTACATTCTTTCAAGACTTAGCCTGAAGGCTGCTCTCCATAGCTACCACTAGGATAGCTTTCAATAAAGGTTGTCTTTAACCTATCACCATAAGGGGTTGTTTGGACTGACACAAGGTGCCCACTAGAACTAGTGGACAGCATATATCAGGCCACCTTCTCACAGTGGCGAACTACCATCTCTCAGTTAAGGGGTGATCTTAAGGTAGGGTGCCACATGCAGAAGGGCTGTTGAGTTTACTAAGTCTCCCTCAATCTGGGCCTTGGCTTGCATTAAGCTCCAACCAGCGCTCCAATACTGTCTCAACCACTGGCACTCCCAGTCTACGTAAAGTATGTTGCAAACTGCTTGACTGCATTTCCATCACTCCAAAGGGATGGAGACTTTTGCTTGGTCCAACCTGTGCGGAGACCAGTGCACCAGTGAAGGTTTTTTAAGAATCCTCATTTGAGCCTTATGAAGAAATTTATCATGGCTAACGAGTAACTCTGTCCAGTTCTCGTCAAAGTGTAGACTGTGTTACCACCAGGCCCGCAATTGACATCTAAGCTGGCATGAGTGTACACCTTCTGTTAAGGTGTTCTATGATCCTGCGCTATTTTCACTCCAGGGTGTGCCCCTGCGCACACAACCTTCACAAGCGCCCAGAGATTATCTGAGAACACACATATCATTGGAAGCATTAGGAGAGATTCTGCCTTTTGCCAGCTGCACGTCTTTTTAAAATGACGATCAGTGTGAAAGGTACTGTCTCTCTTGATGCTCTGCAAGGAAGATAAAGTGACCCAGCTAGGAATGGGATCAGGTGTGTCAGACCCCATGGTGAGAATCCTGCACAATTGTTTGGGCATGCAGAGCACCCAAGGGGGCTAGTGGGGGTCTGAGCAGCCGGTTCTAACTAAAACCCCCAGTTTTACAATTAGCTTGGGTGTGGGAGCTGTACAAGAGGGGCTATTGCAAGGCCTGCTTCCTGCCCAACATCTTCATGGCATGAAGCACCAAATACTTTTTGGAATACATTAAAAGGACAGAGCTGTTAAGTGGCAGCATTTATTCACAGGTCTGTTGGCAAGGAGGAGCTGCAATTAAGGTTGCCACCTTTCCAGGAGACAAATAGTGGCCATTTGGTGTTGTTCAAGAGTGTGTGAAGGCCCAGACATGATACTAAATAAGACTGTAAACAAAATGGAATATACTCATTTGTAACATGACTTTTCTGCCTTTGTTTACCTTAATTACTTGTAAGGGATCGTTAACTCCACTCTGGAACACATTTAAAAGTGTTTGCTATTTATAGTTGCTATTTGAAGTTGTACAGATAAGGGCTAAAAATACCAGCTTTAAGTGATTTCCTTCTTTTTGTACCCGCTGGGACTTTAAAATACCAGTGGTGCTGGTAGAAAATTAGCCAGGTGGCAACGCTAGCTGCAGATCATCATGCATCCTACACAAACAAAGTATATAACTTGGAAATTATATTGTCAGTATTTATTAACCCTACCCGAACCCTGACGAGGCACTGAAGCACTTAGATGCTGCTGAGGAATTTGAAGAACCACTGGAATTATGAGGCAGGTAAGGGTTGAATTAAGCGACAGGTTGACTAAATTATGTGGCACAAAAAGCCGAATTATGTGGGATAATGCTGCACATTCTGTGACGAATTACCTCATTATTCTGTCATTTTTATTCTTGTTAACACAGTGTTGGCATAGGTTGCACCTAGTTAGTAGCAGTTTAACACTTACATTTAGCAATAAGCAACAGAAAGGTGACCAGTCAATCACTGCAAAGAGCCTTCCACTGCTCAGCAACACGCATCCCTGCAGTTTTAGTAAATTCTGAACAATGTGAGCTAGCAACTAATTTTTTTAATGTTAAAATCTGCAGATTATGCAGCAGATGATGGATTATGTGGCAAATGCAGCAAATCCATAACTATGCAAAAAATGCCACCGCAATACAATCACATAATTCCAGAGGCCCTGTCCTTGATTTGGAGGTCTGTGACCAGCATCCAGTACAGAGAGGGGGCAGGGCAGGGAGCCCTCTTATCAGCTTGTGAGATGCTAACTTGAAACAGGTGACAACCTAAATTATTCACTGACAGCACTCACTTGCCTCATGTTACTCACTGCCTCCAATACCAACCATTCCTATGAATGCAGATGATCTTTGTTGCTAGTCAAATCATACTCCTTCTTTTTTTAACTATATATGTGTTTATTTTGTTAACTTTGGGCAAAGCAAATGTATTTCAAAAACATAATTTTGTTTCCTGGATTTGACTATACATTGAGATAACAGATGGTATTTTATTATGTAAACATTAGAAAGCATGAGAACAGCCTGGGAGCAAAGGTTTTGAGTTTTCTGAGATTTTGTGGTATTTATAGTAACAGAGAAATTGCATTTTTCCTTAAAACAGCATTGGTTTGAGGTTCAAAGTAAAGCTGTTTTTGTTTCCGGTACCAAGAGTGGTTCCTCTCAGAGTTGGACAGGGACAGAATTAAAGTGGCCACCATAATTGAATTAGATAGCTAAACATGTGGTCCATGTTTGCAAATGGAGTTTTTTTTTACATTTTAGAGCAAGCTGTGTAAGTGGTTTGCATGTATGGAACACTGTATGTATGTGAGCTTGCTGCAGGCAATATTTTTTAATTCTCAGGAAAATCAATATAGTAAAAAACGTCCCATAAGATCATAAAACAGACCCAAATACAGCCCAAACACTGACCTGTCAGGCCAGCCATTCAGGCACTTCCTGATTGCCATATAGGCCAGTCCAACCATGGTCCCCTTTGTAAATGGAGGTAGTTCTATGTATATTTTATTTCAAAATGCAAGATCACCCTTTGCTTGTGGAGCCAGACATTATTACGTTCAAACCTCCAAGCACAGTGTGCAAGAGAATTGGTAATGTAAATAATAGCTGTGCACGAGCTGCATGCCTTCTTGTAACATTGACTGTGCATTATACAGAGATAGAAATATCAATTTAATGGTCATTGGTTGGCACATTACATCCGACCTGAGAGGGGCTGTTGCTGTGTGTCTGTTTAACAGTAAATAGTAAACTTAGAAAGAGTTGGAAGGCTTCCAATACTCCATCAGTGTACCCAGCATGAAGCACCTGTGTTTTGAGAAACAAACACATTGCTTAACATCAGTGTGTCTGGAAAGCATTTGTTTTCAATTTCCACAAAACATTCATTCATAGACGTTTCAAGCTAAAGGTACAGTTGAAAGCTTCGCAATGTGATGTAATATTAGAACCATGAACATCATAATATTGAATAATGCACCCAGAAAACAGAAAGTCCAGAGTTCCAAATGTTATTGCAACAGCAACTGACCCAGTTACTAACTAGTCTCATTTCTTTGAATAAAAAAATGTATCCGGACTATGCTTATTAGCAAAATTGGGGCGTATCTGGTATAAAGTTGTTGTGATGGCTCCCAACATTGGAGAATTACATTTTTTTAAACAACTCTGATGTGAGTTACTGAGGTGTTTTAGTATCTGTTAACCTTTTTCCTCCCTTTTAAAAAGAGATTCCTATCTATGTATGGCTGCGATGTATTTGCGATGATCGCGGAGTTCAAACCTATATCTAGCTTCATTTAAAAAAAATGGGAATACTACACAACAGTTTAATACATAGTCCTGAGTTGTAAATTAAGACTTGCCATTATTAAATTGTGGCATCACTCCTCAACTTTAATAAAATATTCTGTGATCCCCCCTTCCCAGGCCTTATGCGACTCGCTTAATGAGTTTTTCATTGAGAAAATAGTTTGCATTAAAGCCAACATTCCCTCCCCTTCGCCCAATTTCACTCACTTCCAACCACCTGGCAACAACCTGTTTTTCACCTCCATTCCTGCACTGACCAGAGAAACTTTGCCCCCTTTACTCAGGCATGTCAAGTCGGGCTCTCCAACTGATATATGCCCGGCACGCATTCTCCGTCAGATATTTGCCGAGTGCCCATCCCCAGTCTTCACTCTCCTGAATGACTGTTTTTTACATGGCCATGTCCCTGCCACTTTCAAGACTGCTATAATTCTCCCTATACTAAAAAAACCCGGAGCGGACCCGGCCTCCACGGCAAACTACCGACCCATATCCCTTCTTCCCTATCTGGGCAAGGTAGCTGAGTCTCACGTAACCCAGGCGCTCAGCTCCTTTATAGAGGATAGCAATTATCTCTCACCCTTCCAGGCGGGCTTTCGCCCCCGCCGCTCTACTGAGAAGGTGATCATCTCGGTCATGGACCAACTCAGGGAGGGGCTTGACACCAACATCCCCCAGGCCCTTGTCCTCCTCTACCTTTCCGCCGCTTTCGACACGGTCGACCATTCCATTCTCCTGTCCCGTGTCAGGGCGGCGGGCATAGGTGGACGGGTGCTGGCCTGGTTAGGCTCCTTCCTGGCTGACCGCACCCAGGCTGTCCACCTAGCCGAATTCTTCGCTCCGCCTCGTAGGGTACAATGTGGTGTCCCTCAGGGCTCCTCTCTTTCCCCTCTTTTATTCAATCTTAATATTTTCCCCCTCATATCTGCACTGCAACAAATGGAGGTCACAGTCTACAACTACGCCGATGACCTCCAACTCATTTTTAATTTCTCCTCCCCCTCACCAGACATCTCTAGCTTCCAGTCCGTCATGCTGTTTATCCGGGATTGGATGAATGCGAACCATCTTAAACTAAACCCGGATAAGACAGAGCTGGTACTGACTGGAGGCAGTGGCAACCCCTGGTCCCCCTCTTTCTGGCCCCCTTCTCTTGGCCTTCCCCCCACTCCCTCTCACTCAGCCAAGACTCTTGGTATCACACTCAATCATCAGCTGACACTTCATTCCCACATAAGTGCCGTTGTTTCCTCTTGCTTCCTCTCCCTGCGCATCATTAGGAAAGTCTCCCGGTTTTTCTCTCCCTCTGCACTTAAACTGATTGTTATGGCTATGATCCTATCCAAGATCGATTATGGAAACGTTATTTATAATGGTGTTCCCGCTTATGCTCTTCAACGCCTTCAACTGGTGCAGAACCAGGCAGCTCGTCTGGTGCATGGACTATCTAAATCTCACCATTCCTCTCCCCTTCTCATCGCCCTTCATTGGCTTCCCATCAAACAACGGGCCCTTTTTAAACTTGGCTGCCTTACCTTTCAACCTTGGGTGGGCACAGCTCCCGTTTTCATCAACTCTGCCATCACCAATTATCTCCCTTCTAGAGATCTTCGCTCTTCCACTAAATCCCTACTTGTCATTCCCCGTTTCAAGAAACAAAGATCGGGAGGCCTGAAATTTTCAGTCCTCGCGCCTACCTTTTGGAATACCCTTCCGCTCTCCATTCGCCTCTCTCCCTCCTATACGGAGTTCCGTAAGGCCCTTAAGACCCTTTTGTTCCAGCAAGCTTTCAGTCCTTAGTCCCTCAGCTTCCCGTGCCCCCATACCGCCCAGGACTCCCTCTAGCGCCAAGAAACTGCATAGTGTACGTGCGCTTTACAAATTTCCGAAAATTCAAATTCTTTAATACCCTTCCCCCCCCAATACACTCTTAGCTCAGTGTACCTAGCAACCCAGTGGAACCAGTAGGCCACAGGTTCATAGCATATTCTAAAAGGAACATGCTGCTTCCCAATGAGATAGAGCAGGTGTGCTGTACTCCTCAGATTCAAAAGCACAATCATGTCTGTATTACATTTTTTTTTAAACAACAGCCAATAATAACAATTCTTGCTAAGGCATCCAACACACTAGTTAATTGTATTTACTTTCATGCTGACAGCATCTATAGAAATATATCTTTTTTTTCTAAACACCTCCATTTTAACTGCTTTTCCTTTAGAAAACTACCTAATTCAGCTCCAGCCTTCTTATGACTACTATTGCTCCTTCACTTCAAAATTCTTAGAGTGTGGATTGAGGGCCACAACTATATATATTGGGCTAAAGAGGCTGCAAAAAAGAGAGGTATTGACAGAGACTTGGGTTTACCAAATGTGCAGATTACTTGGTTTGGCCAATCCATTGTGGGTTCCCAAGCTCCTCACCTGATGATTGTGCACTGTGTTGGCAATGGCATAAGCACATTGACTGGGGTAGGGCTGGACACCCCAATGATATACATCTTTGCAGAACTGATGTTTCTTTTCCCTCACACTGTCTTAGTGCAGTCTAATAAATGACAAATACGGAAATGGAAGTGGTAAAATCAATTCTGTCCAAAGATTGACAAAGCCAGGAAACATGTTAATAAAACTGTTTCTGCATTCCTCAGAGACCATCCCATGGGCTATACCTATAACAACAATCTGTGTTTTGACATGCATGGAATTATAGAAATGATGGAGTGCACTTTACAGATGAATGCTACAGAGTGTTTCTAAGTAACCTGAAACTCTGCTTCCAGTCTTATGTATAGCAACCATATACACACATCCAACGCAGTCGCTCTTGTCAGAGAAAACACATATATGCACACATATTACAGTATTTTACACACTAGGGGTTTATTACTGTACACTTCAAACTCATGTTTTTCCAGTGTATTTCTAGAACAACCATCTCTAAAACCTATGATCTGTTTTTGCGGTGAGGCCATAGATCATGATGACATTGGTCATTACGAACTCCCCGGTTACACTGCAAAAGAGGAAAGCAAAAGCTCAAATTCAATAGCCACCACCACAGTCAATCTCAATATCGCTATAACAATTTGCTGAAATATTTTTTTATATTTCCACCAATATTCACGACAATGTGGATAGTTACAATGACTAGCAATGATACATGGGTGGCCGCGCTGGGGGTCAAGGTGATGTACTGAATAACGTGCGCGATTAAAAAACTGATTATGAACACATAACTTGTGTTACTAACACCCCCATTCCTGAAACATGGGTCAGAGTACCTCTACTCTGACCCCTTATGTTAGCTTTTTCAGAAATATTCTGCCCCGGGAACCATACTTGAGCAATAAAGTGATGGATGCAACTTTCTGTTCAGGTTCCATCGAGCCAATCAGAGCATTCTTGTTGGCACGATTAATCGCTAAACCACTGCGAAATATCCGCGACAAAGATATCCCTATAATTTTAAACATAAATTCCTCAACATCTACTAAACAGATTTACATCAAATAAGCAAAAGGCACTTTCTTGAACCGGCATTTACCTTCCTGCCAAATTTGGTGTAAGTCTGTTCAGCGGTTCGGACTGAAGCTGTTTCTAGAGGTTCCTATGGGAATTAACATTACAAACATACCCTTATTTTTACAGTAAGATTTCTTGACGCGGCATCTTTAGAGCTGCCTAACTCTCGCTGCACGTCCCGTTGAAGCATTCCATCATCTATCGTGTCAGGGGTTAAGTTGCTTTGTTCGAAGGTCTTCCTCTCTGTTTTTCTTCCCCGGGTAGATTGAGGGCACAGCTTCTTGGTGAGCGAAGGGGGTATTTGGGGGTCGCTCGCGGCGATGTCCTTCTTACTCGATTTAGGCGCGCGATTTAATATCCTTGAGCTGCTGCCAGCCTGTTCCTGTCGTGGTGGGCGCACAGGCATCTTATATGGTAGCAGCAACCCTCTGAGTAGATGATAGAGGGATCTCAGGCTGCAGGTTAACGATTGCTCAAGAGTGGACCAGTATTCAGGCAGAGTTTTTAACCGAGTCTGTGCCCCCACACCAGTAGTAGTCCAAATTTCCAGCTTCAGAGGAGGTAACTTCATAGTTTATGGCATCATTCCTGGTCCGTATGGAGAGGGATTGTAGGCGACTGCTCTCTACAGCCCGTCAGCGGCCATCTTGCCCACTTAATGCAAGGAAGCTGTTTCCAGTAAAAAACCTTACTGTAAAAGACACCGTTCTTCTTCGTCAATCGACGCTGGCTGAACTCTTCACCGGCAGCTCCGTAGGGAGTATATCCTCGACGAGATCTGATCCAAACCGGGAAACGGACGCTCCCGAGCCCCGCGAGGACGCCAGCAACGTTGTTAGCGTGGTTGCCAAGCAACACTCAACCTCGCTGGAAAGTCAGGCGGAGAAACTGCTCGCTCAGCCTCGAGTGGAGGAAACAGAGCTGACCGGCGAGCACAATCGAAAGAGTCAGGTGAGCTTGAAGGGTTCAACAAAGAAGGGCGAGAGGGGAGCAGAGACAGAGGAACATACTGATCACGCAAGGGGCACTGACAACACTGAGATGTTGGACGCTTTGCTGCAGTTAGAAGCAGGGTTGTCTGCCTCTAATCTCTCACTGCCTCATGAAAGAGAGGGGGCGAGTTCCGCTCAAAATCAACACCCCACAGTCACCCATCCTAAGTGCCTTGATAATAGGGGGCCAGGCTCACCAGAGGGGGATCGTTTTTTTTCATTGAACGAAGACTCTGAGTCGACGGAATTCAGTGATGGCAGCTTATCTGGAGGCTCGGACACTGAATCTTCTATGGCAGAAGGGGAGTCTACACAGAAAAAACGGGTTAAGCTAAGGCAGCAGAAATCCCCATCAAGTACGAACAAAAATCTATTATGGGATTACTCAGCCACTCCAAGTTTGGAAGATACCCAGGGTGCAGGCGCAGAAGCAAAACAGCAGACACCATTAGATCTGATACTCAGTACCCTGAAACAAATGCAGGAGGAGGCAAGGGTGGTGAGTCGAAGGACCAGGCAAGACAATAAAAAGATACAATCTTCCCTTAAAAAAATGAATAAATTGTATGAAGAAGTAGCGGATAGAGTAGCGCTGGTGGAAGAAAGGACTGGGAAGCTAGAAGACGACATGGCTGATTGGCGGTCAGCTAAAACCACGCAAGAGAAAGTGGTGGAAGACTTGCAGTGGAAGCTGGAAGACTTTGAAAACCGCCAACGACGGAATAATGTTAGACTTTTGGGACTGGCGGAAGGGTTGGAAGGGCAAGACCCGAGAGGGTTTGTAATCAAGCTGTTGAGAGGGGCTTTTCCTGAGGCTCAGTGGCAATGGGAGCTAGAAGTGCAGCGTGCTCATAGATTCCCTTTTACACAAAGGAAGAAAGGGCCTGATGGGCAAGGGAGCTTGCCCAGGGCTATGTTAGTGTATGTAGGGAACTATTTGTTGAGGCAGGAGATAATTGATGGGGCCCGGCCGGACTCCAAGAGATCTTTTAATGGGGCTACATTCTTTGCTCGACCCGACTTCTGCCATGTGACAGTGGAGAGGAGATGGAAGCTAAGACAGCTAATTGCTCCATTTCAAAAACTAGGCTCAGAAGCTTACCTCTTATTCCCTGCTAGATTGAAAGTAATCACAAAGGGTCACACAAGGATCTTTTTTTCAGAAATTAAGGCTAACCAATTTCTAGAGGAGTTAAAAAGCTAGAATGGGGGGTGAGAGAGAGGGCGGATTAATTGATAAAACGCTAGGAATTTGGCAAATTGGGATTTTTTATTTCTTTTTTGTTATTTGGAGAGGGAGGCGACAACTGCAGCTTAAAAGCAGTCACACATAGGTCATAGCTGACCTATTTGCCTGTACAAGGGGAGGGGGGGTAGGGAGGGCAGACTGGGTGGGGTTTGGGGAGGGTGGGGTGGGTTAGGGGGGAACTGGGGGGGGGGTGAAAATAAGCACGAATGTGGTTTTTATAAATCAGTTCAGAACAGTATAATAAATAAGCACAGCAAACTCATAGAATCTATTGAATTGTTCACAACTCTTTTCCTTTTTTTGCTATTTTTTCTTAGTTGGTTACATGTTTTAAGACATGGCTTGTAGAATCGCTACAATGAACGTCTGTGGGCTTAATGACCCCAATAAGAGGGTTAGAGTTGCAGCCCTGCTAAAGTCACTCCGTTTAGACTTTGTTTGCCTCCAGGAAACGCATATAGAAGGCTCGCGGGTTTATCTATTGGAGCAACTGGGCTTATCACTATTGGCTCACTCTAACCAAAGTACAAGAACGAGAGGGGTTGCAATACTTGGGAGAAAAGGGGGGGGCACTGTCAGAAGGAAACAGGAAGATCAGTGGGGTCGCTGGGTTATAACGGAAATAACCTTCAAGGGAACAAACTTTACGTTAGTTAGTATATATGGCTCAACAGAGGATGATCCTGATATTTTTCAATATCTGGATATAGAGCTGGCACAGTGGCCAGAGCCAATTGTCTGCTGTGGTGACTTTAATATTCATGATTACTCTAGTTCATTTCTGAAACCAGGCGGGCAGTATAATGGTAGGAAGAAGAAGACATACAGGGCTCTTTCAGATATGGTTTACCATAATTCTCTGGAAGATCCATGGATTGAACTACATCCACACCTAGATGGTAGTACATTCTATTCAGCTCCCCATAAAGTCTTGGTTAGGCTTGATTATTTTCTAATTTCGAGATCCATGATACAAGGCTCGCGGATTGATAAATACCCCCGTGCTCTTTCAGACCACGATCCCCTGGTTTTAACAGTGAGTATAGGGACTATGCAAAAAAAGGTCACCCAATGGACTTTTGAAAGGAAATTATTAAAAGACGAGGTATATCGGGAGTTTATGGATACTTGGATCAGGAGCTTTTGGGATGTGAATCGAGGAACAGCACCTCCAGGGGTCGTATGGGATGCGTTTAAGGCTGGGGTTAGGGGCGAGACCTTGAGTTATGTCTTAGCAAGAAACAAAAAGGAGAGACATAAGACCGAAGAAGCCTTAAACAGATTACTTAAGGAGGAAGAACTGATGGCCCTTGATATACAGAATCACCGTCCAATAGAGCAGCATTTGTTAAAAATTTCTATACTCCGTGCTGAAATTACAGAATCTATTGCCAGGAAAGCTGCTGAGGATTTCCTTACTAGGAAAGAAAATGCTTATGAACTAAGTGAAAGGGTGGGCCATATCTTAGCTGTCCGGGCTAGGCAGAAACTAGCTACTACAGAGATCAAGGAGATCACTAACAGCCAAGGTGTCATTTTAACGGAACCCGATAAAGTGAGGGAGGGAGGTTTTTAGGCAATTCTACCTGGAACTTTATACCGCTGACCCAGGAGATTGGTCAAATGAGATAGAGGCCTATCTAGATGGCACTCCTCCTCCCGTACTAACAGAAGAAGCCAAAGTTATGTTAGAAGCCCCCTTCCAAAGGGAAGAATTCAGTATAGCACTGTCTAAACTACCCTCCGGTAAGGCAGCTGGACCGGACCAGATCCCCGTGGAATTCTATAAAGTCTTTCAAACGGTGCTGCAAAAGGACATGTTTGATATTATGGTACAGGCACAGAAAGGGGACGAAAGCCCGGAATCATGGGGAGGGGCAGACATTATAGTGATTTTAAAAAAAGGGAAGCCCGCATCATTGCCAGGCTCGTATAGGCCAATAACATTAATGAACTCGGATGTTAAAATTTATTCAAAAATGTTGGCAAACAGATTGGCTGGCATTATCGAAACTCTGGTAAGCCCAGTACAACATGGCTTTATTCCAGGGAAGGGAACTACCTGTCATGTGAGACAGGTAATCACAGCATTTGATGCAGCGGGTACTCTAGGAGACCCGATGGCAGCTCTTTTTTTAGATGCAGAGAAGGCGTTTGATCGGGTTTCCTGGAGGTATTTGTGGTCAGTTTTAAAATGGTGCGGTATAGGTGTAGGATATTTAACAGCTATCCAAACATTATACAAAGGTCCAGCAGCTAAAATAAAAGTCAACAGGGGAAGTTCACTCTCGGTTAAAATCACTAGGGGTACTAGACAGGGGTGCCCCCTCTCACCCCTTCTTTTTGCCTTATACTTAGATCCTTTATTAAGAAGGTTGGAAGACAATCAGTGCATCTCTCCTATGAAGTGCAATACCGTTGTGGTTAAAACGCTGGCATACGCTGATGATGTGGCCATTTTGACACCCAACCCGACTCTGGCAATTAAGGAAGTGGAAGCGACCGCACAAACTTTTGGACAAATATCAGGCTACAGATTGAACAGACCAAAGACTCAAATAGTCGAGAATAGATATTCTAATTGTATGGACGCACGGGTGGTTGGCTCTGCGGTATATCTTGGGATAATAATTACAGCAGATTTAGATAAATTGGTAGAGAGGAATATGACACCGCTGTTCAATAAGGTAAAACTGGATCTGGGAAGACTGCACAATTTACACCTATCCCTGGTGGGTTGTACTAATATTATTAAAATGTTAATCCTGCCTAGGTTTCTTTACTTTTTTAGATCTATCCCCCTGTCTTTCCCCGCCACATGGTTTAACGCACTGGAGGCAACACTAAACAGATTCATTTGGGCACAAGGGAAGACCCGTAGGGCGTATAGGTTTATTTCACTTCCTAGAGAGAGGGGCGGGTGGGGTGCACCAGATTTTAGGTTATATTATTGGGCAGCAACTCTGCAATATATTCAAGGTCTAATCGGAGGGGGTGGATCTAATTTAAGAATTACATTGAATTCAACAAAAATCTATGCCACCGTGCTCGGGGATGACTCGGAAAACTGTTTTTTGAACTGTACCGAGTTTGGGTATTATAAAAGAACACGGTTTAAGACTATCATTGGGGCTATGAAGGTATGGAAGGCTTTCCTTAAAAATGCTGGTTTGGGAAGATGTAATAGATATACTAAACTGTACAAGAATAGGTCTTTTCCAGCGGAAATCTTTGCGGATAGGACAATGGCGGAATGGGCAGATAAAGGTATAGCCCAGATGGGTGATATCATGGACTCCGAGGGAGTGTTGCAGTTCACAGACTTATTAAATAAATTTGGTATTAACAGACAGGGGTTTTTTAAGTATCTTCAAGTAAGAAGCTTTTTGAAGAATAAAAAGGGGGGACCCGCTGGGTTTATAGAGAATGAAATCCTAGAGAAAATTAAGACATCAGGCGACTGTTCAATCAGGAGTTTGTATGCAATTTTGATAAAGAGGAAATCAGACGACATTGAGAAATATAGCAAAAAATGGGCTGTAGCTATAGGCGGGAAAGAACAGTGGTTTTCGGAGTCACTAGAACTGGGTTACACAATCTTATGCTCGGCTCCCCTACAATCACAACACTATAAAACCCTATATTCATTGTATTACACTCCTGCTAGAATCCTTAAGTGGGGGGGTAACACAGGGACTTCTTGCTGCCGCTGTAATACGGTGGGAGCGGATATTGTACATATTTTCGCAACTTGCCCTCAGCTGTATACCTTGATAAAAGATATAGAGGGATTCATGAATTTATCTCTAGGCATACATCTTACACTTACGCCATTGTGGATCTTAATGGGGATAAGCCCAGACTGTGACGTACCGCAAAGGGAATTCATGTTTGTAGCTATGGCAGTTTTCAGACTTATGATAGCCAGAGCATGGTTGGATAAGAACCCCCCAGCCAGGCATACATGGTTATCCAATCTTCTGCAAGCATACAACCTAGAAAAGTCCATATATGAAAGAAAAGGAAAAAGAAAAAGGCAGCTGGGGTTAAAAATATGGGAACCCATCACTATGTGGAAGGCAGGCCTTATTTAGCCCTAGGCAGTTGAGTAAAGTTGTACTATAAGTATATGGGTAAAACGCATTGAATTTTGTTGTGTATAGATGTGGCTAAGGAATTCTATGAATTTGCTGAAATGTATGTATGGTGTTTATTATATCTGTAATATGGTAAAACAAAAAAAAAGGATTAAACAAAAAAAAAAAAAAAAAAACATACCCTTATTTAGCACCCCAAATTCTCAAACCCCATTGCACAGATCACCCCTAAACTTTCAATGACAACCAGAACCCACCTTGACACTTTTTTGGGATAATTTCATTAAGATTGGTCAAACAATACCAAGGCTATAGGCAAGTCAAAAAATCCTTTTTCTATGGAAACTAGGTCCTAGCTATACCTACCTACTGGCAACTCTGAAATGCGTACAGGGAGAGGTGGATCTAGTCACAGGGCTAGAATATTGGTATAAAGTTGCATGTCTGCTTTCAAAATCCTATACCCCTACACCCCAAAACCTGAACCCACCCTAAACCCTATACTTACATGTAAAACACATATGCCATTACCATTCATGCCTTTACAACAAAATTATTTCTAAAGGCATGCGTGGTAAAGGCATATGCATTGTAATGCCATGCGTTGTAATGGCATTGTGATGTAATGGTTTTTGCTTTGTGTTGGCATGCGTTGTAATGGCATGCATTGTAATAAATTCATTGTAATGGCTCTTTCCCATGCCTGCATACCTGTGGCTTTAAAAGCATCCCACAGTAAAGCATCCCAGAGTGTATGAGGTGATATATCACGATGTGTGTTAAGAGAGAAATATTCTGTACTTGTGGCCTCAATGGTTTTGCCATTTACTGGGCCTCCAAGATTTTGTGGATTCATCCTCCAATGAGGTGGTCATCGGGGCAGGTGTGTGTGATGTCTGAGAGAAGAGCTGAGTCCAATGACCACCGCAGTTTTTGAGTAATAAATACATACTCGATGTAGGAATACTAGCATGGACGTATGAGTAAAAAGAGTAATCTCTGCGATTTGTGAGTAGGTGTGCCAGGCATCCATACATAATACATAATCGATGCAGGAATGCTAGCATGTACGTATGAGTGAAAAGAGTAATCTCTGAAGTCTGTGTTGCCAGGCATCCACTAGACCAAACTAATTGAGTTATTTTTTGAGGCGAGCTGACATTGCTTCCGTCCCATGGTACGTGTTATGACTTCTATCCCTGTCTGGGTCCTAATCTAAATTAAAGTCTACCCCCTTTTTTTAGTCATTACTTAACCACGCTTGTCCATTTATGGCAATCTATTGCTTGTAAAATAAAGGCCTGGGGCTAACTTGCAACCTTGAGCCCCTTTTTCCTTTTTTTCACTAACTTGAACTTTTGTCCATTCTGCAGGGCTGTAACGCCATACCAACTCTAAGCTTTATAACCCCCACTCTCTCCTAGGGTTATTTAGGCTCCTCCACCCCGGCAGACAATGAGGCAAATTTTGATTAACTACTATGTAGGTCCAAACGCCACTATATATTTTTTATGTTGTTTCTGTTATGTCGGATGTCCCATCACGAGTGTAATGTCTTTTCATATGTGTTTTACCAGACTACATTGGATGTGTACACCTATTCTAAGTTACAGGCATGAGCACCATCACCTACGGTTGAAATTGATCTTAGATGAATCACCTGCCCATGACATCGTTGGGCAAGCAGCGTATTAACATGTATGTTTTTTGTATTTCTCCAGATACTACACGTTCAATCTAACCGTATGTCATTGATTAACGCTGACACTAATGTGCGCGTTTATTTTTCCTTTTTACTTTATCAACTTATTATAGGTCTTTGCACGCAGTGGTACACAAGGGGCTGGTCCCCATGCGGTCCTGAAGAAGAGGTTTAGGGGATAACCTCGAAACATGTTTGCTTTCAATATTAGGGATTATTAGCACATTATTACCTAATTCCTCCCTTTTATCAACCCCCCTTTTTATCCTTTACCAACTAGGAGCACGAATAAACTCATTTACGCTCACTAGCTAGGTAATTTTTAATTTAAACCCACACCACTAAATAGTGCTCCTACGTAACTGTCGCAAGTCGCAGCCGCCCCAAGCAGTAGATGCTTGGGATGGCCCCAATGATGAAGCATGTCACCTAGGGGAAACCTTTGGGGAGTAAGGGGACTCAAGAAAAGTATTTTCTTTTCTCTATTTGAGGTGCGTCTTACTCACTAAGTAGACCCCTCCCTTCCCATCTAGCTAGGTTCTCTGATCCCTGATGTTGATTCTGTTTTTGCGTTATTTGTAAAATAAAGGAACAGCCATGGTTTTGCTGACTGTGCGATTGGTTGAGGGTACATTATATGTAAGCATCATGTGGCTCATATTCTAACTCAGTATCTGTTGCTTTTATTGGCAGGCAGCTGGTAAGAAGACTATACTGTGTATATAGAGAGCAATTTGATGCAGACAATTACAGAGTTAGCTATGTGATCCATTTGAATGCCTATTAATAACATCCACCTTTTAAAATAAGGCTATGCCTGCTAACAAGCCTGTCTCCTTCACAATGACTCAAGGTCTGGGATAAATTGTCAGCTAAAAAATATAAACAAAAACTGGTTTTTGGATACAGTGCAGGAAACACATTCAATTCATTTAAAAGCAGGGATTCGGAAATAAATCATAAATATATGATAAAAATCAGTATTATAATCCAAAAGAATATTTGCAGAGTTTGCTCTGTCATCTTTTTGTGAAATGTGAAGTTATAATTAATTTGCCAAAAAACATGGATTGAAAAATATATAAACATGTTGCAAGCATGCTCCATAAATACTATACACCTTGTTTTTGAAACTGGGCTTTAAATGATCACTCAGTGCTTTCTAGCCATTGTAGTATTTTTCATTTAACACAAAGCTCATCATAGTAGTAACATGTAAAGACCAAGGGCCATATTTATCAAGTGGTTGCATTGTGTTTGCCCACACAACATGGTGCAAAAGCAATGCAACCACTAAATGTGATTTTTAAAGCCACGCAGGCCCCCTTGCGTGGCCCTGAGTGTCTTGATAAATGCAGAGTAACACAATGCAGCGCAAATCACTGTGCTGTGTTACTCTGCCCCAGGGAAGCATTACATTGGTGGTGCGTGGATGTTCCCATGCAAAACTCATGGATGTTTACACATTCTGTGAATTTGAAGGGGGGAGTATCCCCACTGGCAATGGGCCAAGGTTCATGCCCCCCCATCCCCAAATGTCTTTCTGCCCCGGGATAGACTAGAGGCAATTACCTTTAATCTGCCCCGAGGGGGGCAGAAAGCCTACTAGAAACCATTGGGTTTTTTTTCTTGAAAAATTGGTAGGGGTGGCTGGCCCAGGCATTAGGCCTAATCCCAAACCCTCAAATGACCGCAACATGGTGGAAGGACGTCAGTGACCAGACAAACATCAGCAGCGGCGACGAGTGGAGGAGAGCCCCGAGGATCATGAGCACACACGAGAAGGAGGCGCGGCGCGGGAGGTAGAGACGGAGAAATGAGAAGAGACACCAGGGTTCTAACATAACTGCACACGCAGAGACTGAATATGATGGTAGTGTAATGCTGCCCGAGTTGCTGGTCGGTGGGGGTCTCATGCGATATTCTATACATGTTAAACGGGCGGACGAGGACCAGCCGGTGCAGGGTACACATGGCGGCCTCAGAACAGTCGCAAAGAACACTGGCCCTAAGGAAGGGGATAGACTGTGGTGAACACCGGACTTCTGACCCCGACACGCAAGTACTGTTACTGGGAACGTGTATAAATCGCTCTGCAAAGTTGGGGTGGCGGGTAGTTGTAAGTCCGTCTAGCAGGTGGGCAGGGTAAATGTAAATGTAAATGTCAAGGTATTTATAGAGCGCACTGTCCCCAGACGGCCACCTTGCTGTGGCGCCTTTGCGGTTTCCTGGCGCTGATACTCATTCCACTTTGGAACCCCTCCTGGCTTTCCCTGTGAAGTGTCCACTCCTGGGCACCCCCAGGGTGAAGCCAGGCATCCTTAGCGCTGTTGGGGCCGGTGTGGAGGCTAAGCAAGCTATTGCCCAGAGTTGCAGCGTGGGGCCCGTGATTAGAATAGGCACCGAGGCGAGAATAGACAGGTCCGAGGAAATTGAGCCCGAGCCCCGCCGAGGCGGGAATCGAACCCTGATCCCTGGCCCGAACTCTGCTTCAGGGTCTGCCGCTCTAACCATTGAGCCACACTCCTCCTCCTCCTCCAGGGTGGGGGGTGGAGGGTTGGGTTTTAGTGTTGTGGTTTGGTTTTATGTTTTCACGTTTTGTAAGCAGGCACTTGGAAATGATATGTCCTCACATGAGAATGGCAGAGACTCCTTACATAAATATCTGGCCCATTGACTATACGTCGTGATGATTATGACAATGTCACACTCGCAGTCAACTGAGCAAGGGCAATGGGCGGACAAAAAGGTCAGTTCCCTAACGCTAATGACGTGGAATGTACGTGGCCTGGGGGATAAAATCAAGAGGGGTCTTGTGCTGCAGTGTATTAAGCGAAGCTCCCCAGCTGTTGTCCTGCTGCAAGAGACGCATCTCATGGGGAGTGCGTGTAAGGCGTTAGATAGATGGGGGTTCAGGATGTTGGTACACTCAGAGTTAACGTCGGGATCCAGAGGGGTGGGTATCTTGATACGTAAACAATCACCGCTTATAATACATAAAACAAAAACGGACATGAATGGCCGCTTTGCGGCGCTGGTGGGACAATGGGAGGGACACTCTATCAACATAGTGTCGGTGTACATCCCCCCGGCGCTACAGACAGTTGCGCTTCCGGCCCTGAGTGACTTCCTCCTTGATCTCCCAGAGGGGGAACTGCTGATTGGAGGGGACTTTAAAGACGTGGTGGACGGAGATATGGATCGGCACCCTGTGAGGGAGCGGGCGGTGGGGGGGACGTGGCTCGGGTTTTTTTTTGAGGCAATGGGGCTGGTGGACGCCTGGTGACATCGGCACCCCACGGCGCGTCAGTTCACTTTCCACTCTGCGGTGCATAATAGCTTGTCAAGAATAGACCACTTTCTGGCCTCCTTGGAAAGCCTCAGACACGTAGACTTAGTGGACATTCAGCCCAGAGGTATATCAGATCACTCGCCAGTGGTCTTAACGTACACGTATCATCAAGGGGGACGGCGGCGAATATTTCCCATATTTCCGGGCTACTTGAAAGTTCCCAAAATTATGAAATCCATAAGCAAATCCACACAACAATACTTCAGGGAAAATGCCGGGTCGGTCGACTGCCCATCCACCCTCTGGAAGGCCTATAAAACTGTGCACCGAGGGCAAGCTATCTCCGCTATATCAGGCTATAAGCAAGAACAGCGGCGAGAACTCACTGCCTTGGAATCAGAACTCCAAAAGGCAGACACACAACATTCACAGGACCCGATTCCCGATACAGCCCGCGCCTTACGCCACCAACAACAATTGCATAGGGAACATCTGAGGGGGGTGACTATACTTAGACTGTCAGCAACAAGACATAAAATATACGAGGCCGGTGATAAGGCAGGGAAGCTGTTAGCATGGCTCAATAAAAGGGAGAGAGATAGGAAATGGATAGCACAGCTTAGAATGACAGATAATGTAATGAACGCTGACCCATGAGCCATAGTCCACAGGCTAGCGCAACACTTTCAGCAGGTATACACGTCACAATCAACGATGACAATGGAAGAGGCACTAACCTATGTCAGGGATATTGCGATGCCCAAGCTCGCCCCAGAGACAGCCCTCACATTGGAGGCGGATCTGACGACTGAGGACCTCCAGGTGGCAATTGGCTCCTCACAGATGGGAAAGGCGTTAGGACCGAATGGAATCCCCGTAGAGCTCCATAAAAAGCTGGCGGGGTCAATGGCCCCACACCTACTTAACATGTACTGTGATAGTTTGACGAAGGGAGAACTCCCGCAGGATCAACGTGTGGCCACAATAGTGGCGATCCCGAAGCCAGGGAAGCCCCCAGAAGAATGTACATCCTATCGCCCCATTTCCCTAATTAATGCGGAGGCTAAAATATTAGCGAAGGTCCTTGCGTTGCGGCTTACTCCGCATCTCACGACCCTGGTTCACCCAGATCAATCGGGGTTTATGCCTAGTAGGAATACGGCGTTAAATCTGAGGCGACTGCATGGAGTGATGGCCTGTGTGCCTTATCTTCAGGAACCAGCAGTTATCCTATCATTGGACGCCCGTATGGCGTTCGATATGGTGGAATGGCCCTTCCTATTTGCGGTGTTGACACACTTGGGGTTTGGCCCACGGTTTTGTGCGTGGGTGCGCCTACTCTACACAAAGCCACTGGCCCACGTAGATGGACACATATCTGAGGACTTCCCACTGTCCCGAGGCACGCGTCAGGGTTGTCCGCTGTCACCGTTATTGTTTGCACTAGTGCTGGAACCCCTGGCGGCATGGATCAGGTGGGACCCGCAGATACGCGGACTGAGATGGACAGCTGACTGGGAAGATCGTGTATCACTTTATGCGGATGACGTTCTGCTTTACCTGGCCTCACCCAGACGCTCCATCCTGGTACTTCTCAATTTATTTGAACAATTTGGTCACGCATGAGGCTACACTATCAATTGGTCCAAATCAATACTTTTTGTACTCCAGGGCCCGCCGCCGCAGCTCCCAGAGGATTGCCCGCTGCAGATCTCGGTGGCGGGATTCCGATATTTGGGAATCTACATCACAGCGGATCCCGATGAATTTTTTAGGCAAAATCTGATGCCCCCCCTGGAGCGTCTCAAAAGAGATACCACCCATTGGGGGACTCTCCCCCTAATGCTGCTGGGGAAGGCAGCACTTTTTAAGATGATGGCACTGCCCCGATTCCTGTATGCCCTCGAAAATGCGCCATACTCAGTGCCGTCCACCTACTTTAAACACATTGCGGCTCAAGTCACGGGGCTGATGTGGGGGAACAAACCGGCATGGATCGCACAACGCAAGCTCAACAACGGGTGGTTTGATGGGGGCATTGCGCTACCAGACATCCAGCTATATTATTGGGCGGCGCATTTGAAAGTCATTAATCAATGGGTGCATGCTCCGCAGGCGAATCCCGCCTATAAGGCAGATAGATGTGGGCTTGGGGCTGAAGGCATGATGTCTGCACTTTATAACAGAAAGCGTACACCGCTGCTACGCGGACCCACTAGGTAGACGATTGACATCTGGCATGAAGCACACGGAAAAATGGGATGGGCAGGAAAACTAACACAGCTCACCCCTCTGTGGGTGACACAGCGGCTGGGCGGCTTGGGGCATTGCAAGGGCTTTGACAAGTGGGATGCAATTGGAATATCAACACGTTCGAGCATCTCAGGGCACAATATGACCTGGCGCCCTCTGAGTGCTTTAGATACCTTCAAATTAGACATGCGCTGCAGGCAGCTATGCCACCCGGCATGGAGGTCCCTGAGGCCACCCCCTTGGAGGATAGACTTTTGACAGATTGTATGTATAAACGAGTCATTTCTTTCACATATAGAAAGTTAGTGAACAACCTCCCGGACCCTCACGGGGCACTCAGGGGAAAATGGTCGCGAGATGTGGGCGATTTCGACGATTATGAATGGCGAGAGGCGCTAGCCTCACCGCGGGAGGTGGGGACACCGTCCAGACTAAAACTTGTGCAACTAAAAATCCTACATAGAACTTACTACACTAGACGTATCCTATACACAATAGGGTCGGCATCACATCCGTACTGCCTGAGACGCTGTGGGGAAGAGGGCACTTTCCTCCATACCTTGTGGGAATGTCCCAAGATAGTGGAATACTGGGTAAAAGTGATGAGGACCATATCGCAAGTGGTGGAAATATCGCTGGCGCCCGAGCCTAGAAGATGCATTTTAAATGTATGGGAACCAAATGACCTCACACGCCCAGCACAGCAGTGGGTAACAATGGGGATAATGGTGGCAAAGCGCAACATCGCACAAAAGTGGGGAGCGAAAGAGACATCGTCACTTACCGCCTGGTGTGGAGATCTCGATTTGGCTATGGTGGCAGAGAAAGCAGTGTTTGTAAGTCGGGGCTGTCCGGGGAAATGGAACAAGATATGGGGGGCATGGAATAAATACAGGGGATACATTTGTGAACCCCCCGACCACGAAGCAGAGGAGGACTCAGATAATGAAAACGGAGGAGAGTTAGAAATGTAATGTGAAGACAGTTACCAGTCTAAGGAAATGTTTACGATTTTATAAAACCAAGTGTCACAATTTTAATTACTGCAAAGGTACTGATTATATGTATATGCTTCAGTGTGTCAGAAATATCTATGCCTTGAACATGAAAATAATAAAAACAGTTTAAAAAAATGACCGCAACATACATTCTTTCCTCCCCGGAGCAGATAAGAGGTCTTGAACCCCACTCTGCCCCCCTGAAGAAAGCACACTAAACACCTGGGAGTTTTTTATTGCTACAAGGTTTAGGGGTGGCCGCTAACACATCAGGCCTAGCCTCCACCTCTAATATGATCCCAACAGCCTTTCTGCCCATCCCGTGGGAAGATAGGAAGTTTTTAGCTCCAATCTGCCCTGTTGAGGAGTAGAATGCCTACTAGAACCAGTGAGATTTTTCTGTGCCATATAAAAAAAGGGATTGGAGAGTGTTCACCAACAATCTGCTCTGCCTGATGCACCTATTCTGGGGTGGCGGCAAGGCAGTATGCCTGGGTGAGCTGCCCCATCTTTTTTGTTTGTTTTTGGGAATATTCTTTCACTGGTGTCTAGTCGCCTTTCAGTCCCCCTTGGGGACAGATTATGGGTAAACACCCTCAATCCACTGTAGGGGGCAAAATAAATCATATACCTATCTTCAATGCTAGGCATTTTCCCCCTAGAATGCGAAGCCCTTTTTTGGCTATTTGGGGTAGTTCACGCTCAGGCCTACCTATCTGGAGTTTGGAGCATGGCATGATTCCTGGGTGAGCCGCCCCACATACCTTTTCTTCCCACTGCACAACAAGTTCATCAGTCTTTCTGCACCCCCTTACCCCTGGGGTGGAGTGAGGGTATTTTCCCAACATCTTCCCCCAGGGGACAGAAAGGGCACTAGACACCAGGGGACCAATGCCCCCCAAAAAGGGGATGGAGAGGCTCACCCAGGCATCGCAATGTGTGCCCTTCTCCAGTGACATAATCTTCCATAAACTACTGAGATCCACAAAATGCTTACCAACTTACCTACCACCACTTGTTCCAATAAAAATGTTACCCCACTTGTGTGGCTGGGCTTAGCATCCAGGATACAAAATACCCCAAAACGCAATGCGCAAAATCAGCAACCAGGGTAGCTCCAGTGTTTGGACCTGGCCTCGGTGACCACGCAAACATCTGGTGGTATGCCTCTCGTGGATCCCACAACATTTTCTTACCCACAATGCTGTGCAAATGTTAAATTTTGACTAAGATTGGACTTTTTCCATGCATGTCTGTGAGATAAACGTCAGGAAACCTCAGGGATCCACACAACTCCTACCACCCAGCTTTTCCCCAGTTGTCTCAATAAAAATTATATCCCACTGAGTGGCTGGGCCTTGTGCTCCCAATGGGCACAAATCAAACCAGGGTCAAGGAGAGTTGCTCCACAAGACTCCCATTGACCTTGGTTTGCTGTGTGACTATCACATACACTGCTCCCAGTCACACACAATATCATTTTTGTTGGGCCAGTTGAGGGAATGCTGGGTGGTAGAAAGTTTGAGGTTTTCAGGGCATTGTGGATAAGAAAACTTTGAGTGGCTGTCGATCCCCAGCCAAAAAAAACACTGCCACGCTTATTGCCAAGTCAGATCATTTTTGTGACAGGAAATAATAATGTCAGCACATTGAATTCTGGGGCCTTTCCCATTGTGGGCACTAAGACTACCCACACAAGTGAGGTTCCATTTTTATTGGGAGACATTTGGAAATGTAAACAAATAGAACATATGCGCTTGTCAAGTGTATTTCTCTGCACTTCTGCCTTCCAAATGTAAGCCAGTGTGTAAGAAAAAAAACATTTAGAAAAATGGCCTTAGAATCACATGCTAGTTTGGGTACCCACAAATTCAGAGATGCACAAATAGCCACTGCTTCTAAACTCAGTGTTTGGTTTCTATTTCATAAATACATTGGTTTCCTTGGTACACATTTTTCACAAATTATATTTTACCATCTGAATTGCGCTTTACCAGGTACAAAATGAAAAAACATTTTAAGGTGCTGCTCAGTTGTTCGCTCAGGGTACCTCAAGTACCTGGAAAACCAACAAACACTATTATATCCCAGCACCTAGAATGGTCAAGCGGACATAATGGTATATTGCTTTTACAAATCGGCTATGGTAACAAGACGTTACAAACGAAAATGATGATTTTTTCATGCTAATTTTTAATATTGTTTTATTGCAACTGTTAAATTATTTGGGAAATCCTGGAGGGAGGGACCCAAATGACCCCAATGCAGAATTCAGAAGTATGTCTACCTTTCAGAAATCTGTAGCTTTTCAGGATCACCCATAGGTTCCAGTGAGGTTTCTAATACAAACTGGAAGTAGTTTGGAGGCACAAAAAATATGAAAAATGGGCTAACTCTTTGAAATATACCAGAACTGTAGTAAAAAAGAGGTTTTTGATTCACCTCTGCATGTGATTGAAAGCTCGGAAGATGATGACTTTAGCACAGCAACTCTTTCACTGATGTCATTTTTAGGGGAAAAGATAGACACTTTATTGCAGAGCACTTTTTCTTATTTTTCCTAAAAAAAAACAGATGTAGCTATATTTTGCCTATTTTCTCAGTCCACTTCAGGGGAATCCATGAACCCTGGGTAACTTTACAATCCCCAGGATGTTGAAAGAAAGGACACAAGGTTGGCATGGATACCTTATGTGGTAAAAAGGTTTTAGAGGCCTGAGCGTGAACTACCCCAAATAGCCAAAAAAGGGCTTCGCATTCTAGGGGGAACATTGAAGGGGTTAAGCACAAGCTCACTGTAAATAGAATTATAATTTGAGGTTAGGTAAATACTTGTAGTTTAATTTGTGTCAAAGCCAAAAATCCTGTTCATTTGTGGCTTTTCATTTGTAATGTAGGTGTGTATTTACAACCTTCAGTATCCTATTGCACTTCAAAACTGTATTGGCAACGCCATGCTTCAAGAATCACGATAACAGGGAGTTAAAGATAAACAACACCATAGAGGCTATTTCAACTCACGACCATTAAAATGAACACACAAGTTTTACATGTTCCTGCTAAACTAAACTACAGGAAGGTGTTTTTTAAAGTGTTTTTAGCTGTTCAATTGATTATTCAAAACTTGATCTTAAAACCACACTGTGAAGTGAAATGATTAATTCCCTAGCTTTACTCACCTCCGATAATGTATTATAAAGCTTTGGCTTTATATCCAACTGTACTTTAAAGCCTGTGCAATTGAATAAAAACTAAAAAATAGGAAATCAGTTTTAATGTCTATAATGAATGCTTCGTGTGTGTGATACTTTTAATGCCACAACCAGGAAGCTCTTGTGAATTAAATATGTATAAATCGATGCTCTATACCGTCTGTTTGAATCTTATTAGATTAAATATAATATCATTAGCCAATAGGTAATTCAATATTTTTTGACACTGCAAGTCAAGGATAATTTAAATCTTCTTTATACTCAAATGACCCTGGATTTGTCCATTTCACCTACCAATATGAATGCAAATTACCTTTTCTGCTTTCTGCAGAGCACAGCAGCCTTTTCATATGCATCAGAAATTTCATTTCTATAAAACACTTGGAATGTTCAGCAACATGGATTAATAATTGCAGAATCAGTCTCTAAAACTTCAGATTGCTGATTGTGTGCTCAAAACCTCAGCAACACACCCAGCCAATGTATTCCTGTATAAAAAGTCAAGCATTATAGATTGACCGCATGTTTAAAATTGCCTAGAAAGAATGCATAGAATAAATAAAGCGCTCACAGGGCTAGTAAGTACAGGGGCGGCGCTGTCTCTTATCAATAGAACAGGCAAAACACATAAATAAATTTTGCCGAAAATATTTATAAGATAAATTCTGTTTTCATCTTATAGTGTATAAGAAATTGAGGGGCATATGTACAAGGAGTTAACGCTGCCACAGTGGCAATTTTCTGATGCTACGGTGGCTTTTTTTTATCGCCGTATCTACAAGTTGCCCCTAACCGCAGTTAGCCAGCAGTTTTCCTGCATAAATGTGTGTGTTTCGGATTGCCACTTCTGTTACCAGGACTTAATGAAAATGAGATGCAAGGTGGGCGTTCTGGTGAAATAATTGCCACTAACCCCACTTTGCGATATTTACAATGATTTATCGGTCCGGCGATACTTCCAAAAAACTGCCGCTAAGGCCAGTTAGCGGCTAGTTTTTAAGACCAGAAAAAAGCTGGTCAAAACATTGTGCAAAAACACCTGTACATAAGGGAGACTAACCCAGACCCTCATTTGCCAACCTAATGACACCATGGAGGTACTATTCTTGCAGCTTGGAGCTCCAAGAAGACCACAACCACCACCACCACCATTGCCTCCAGTACCACTTCAGAGACAACACCGAAGAAGAGAGCGGGTCTACTTCCAACGCATCGCCCTGATAGACCTCCGGCCAGAGGATGTGATAGCCCACTACAGGCTGAAAAGGAACCTCCATCCTACACATACTCACCCAGATAGCACCAAGGCTGCAGGCACCATCACATTCCTGCACAAACACCCCTCCACAGACAAAGCTACTTGAAGTTCTGCAAATGTTGGCCTCTGGTACCTTCCAACCAACCACTGCCAGAGTAGGTGGAGTCTCACAGTCGGCCTTCTCAAGGTTTCTTCCAACTGTCTGGGATGCCCTCATCAGCCTGATGCCGCAGCACCTACACTTCCCCAACACTGCGGAAGAACAACTTGACAACAAGCAAGGCTTCTATGACATTGCTAGGTTTCCGCATGTGTTGGGGCAATTGACTGCACCTTGTTCTACTTGTGCCTCCAGCGGACACCGCACATATATACAGGAACAGGAAGCACACATACTCAATGAATGTTCAGGCAATTGTGGACCACCTGGGCCTGTTCTTCAATGTTGTCGCTAAGTTTCCTTAGAGTGTGCATGACTTTTACATCTTCGCCAATCGATCATCAACCAGCGGTTTCAGAATGGCACATATGGAAATGGACTGCTTGTTGGTAAGTACAAAATGAACACACCACACACCTCAAGTACACAAGCATGTTGCTCAAATATGTGGAAATGCACATGTAGCCAATGTAGTATGACATACCTTGGAACAGGTCCAAACAATATACACAAGCTCACAATACAAAATAATCAAGACATATGTCAGACAGCACAACAAGGGAGTAGCCTACAAAATCTCACACAAACCAGTATGGCACCCATGGAATATGGATTTTGCTGAGCTCATCAGATAAAATGTTAAATAAATCAATGCAGCACATGACACAGAACATATGCTTCTGCTGTGCTGCATACATCTTGGAATAAACACATGTGCCATATGTACAAAAAGATGACAGATCCCCTGCTTTCACATGTGATGGTGCACAATTAGCTGACATGCAAAAACATAGTCCGCCATGCACCATGCAGCAGGTGTTGCAGTAATAAAGTTTATTAAGTATCACTCTGTGTCGTTGCAGAATGGAGCATGCATTGGAAGAGCATGCAAACAATTCAAATCACAATCGCACTACATGTTGTGCATGCATATGACTACCCTGCTGAGGTAAAGCAATCTGATACACAAAATCAGAAATTACAATGTGTGTCGATTGTGAACTGACACACACAATGCAATATTGATGGGTATTACTCAAACATGCATACAATCAGAGTCAAAGTCAACTCATGGACAAGGACATCAATGCATATGTAGGCTCTCATCACATGTCCCATTAAGTTAATTGCACCAAGTAGCAGTGCCACTGTCACTTAAACACTGACCCAACTTGGGGGCAAGGTGAATGTAATTAACCCACAATGAGTTCAATGTTTAGCAGATAATGAATTTCGCTCTCAGCTACCCTCAGCACATCACTCCCAATGAGGTATCTATATGATGTTCCAACATAATAATCATCAAAAAATTAAGGTGGATATTTCAGCAGGCACATGAGCCAATGGTGCACCTCATAACATATGTGCACAGGAGAGGATCAGTTTGTTCAACGGGCCTGCAAAGAAACTGTAATCTCTTTTCTAGTGAAACACACATCCTGACAGTCACAACATAGAGCGAATACACAGGATTCAGACAATGACAACCTCGTGTTGTGTTGGCTGTCAAGTGTAGGCAATTTAATTTCAGTGGTGCTGGTTAATTTTCTGAAGCTCCACTTGACAAACTAGAATGGCCAAAGTTGCACAATGCACACACAGCAAAATAGACACTCTGCAAACAGAGCAGGCACAAATACTAAAGGACACATCTCTCCATTATCTGTTTCAGGTGATGAAGGATCTGCACTCTCGACATGGCTGATGATGCAGGCACAGAGAGACTATAACGTTTCACTGGAACGCACAAGGGCCATTGTTGAACGGACATTTGAAAGTCCTCAAATCCAGGTTTCGGTGCATAGATATATCAGGGTGCAGACTCCAGTACAGTCCTGAACTTGTATGCTAGATCATAATAGCATGTTACATTCTGAACAATATTTCTGTACGCACAAACACGCCATTTGATGAAGACCAGGAGGAACAGGACAATTGAGAGGATGGCCAGGACGAAGAGGCAGATGCTAGACACACCACAGCTTCTGCTGCTGTAACATCAAGGAGGGATCAAATCATCAGAATTGTTTTACATAATCACAATAAACAAGGATGTCATCACATGGTTTCATCTGAAAAAAAGACAGAAGGAAAAAACAAGGACCCCCTGAACAGCAAATAGTTCAATTCCTAGGACAGGGTAATAGTAGTATGGTGAAATAAATTCCTAGGCAATCCTAATATGATGATTACAAATTCTATCTTATTGTGTTATAGGGAAACAAGAAAGAAATTCATAAAGCTACTATGCAGTTTCAGTATTTATTTTTTTCTCATTTGTATTATAAAAAAAAGTTTTTATATAACACATTACATTCAATTTTGTTTAAAAACAGACGAATCGGGGGCGGAGCTTGGCTCGCGACGAACATGGCCGCCTGAGCCCGGAGCTCCTCCGCGCCGGCCTACTATCCTGTATTTATCCGACACCCCCTCAGGCAAAAATCATCTTTGGACGACTGCTTTTGGGTCCGGGGGCCTCGACGTCCCAGATCTGGCCTTTCGACTCTTGGTGGCCCCCCCGTTTCGGAGCTGTGAGGCGAGGCCTCTGGCGCGTTGCTGGGCCTCGCATCCCCGGGGCCTGGTAGACAGGGGGCGTGGCTGCGTCGCCTTGCGTGCGGCCGGGCTCTGTTGGGACGGGCCGGTCCCCGGAGCGACCTGTGGCAGGACTCGGGGGCCCTCGGCGGACTCGCGCCTGGGCGAAGACGGGGTGCTGATCTGGCCCCGCGGAACGATCTGGCCCCGCGGATCGATCGTGTGAGCTGAGCCACCTGCGGCGCCTCCTTGAGTGATAACCCTGGTACAGCCGCCGTCCATCTCCGTGCCTAGAGGGACCTGGGCAGCGGCCCGCGCCTCGAGGCAACCAGCATTGAGGAGGAGCAGGGGTGGACTCGCCGGCTACAGGGAGGTTAGTGGAGATCGGACTTTGGGATTGACCTACGCGGGGCTGGCGGCGCCCTGCCGCTCTGGACTGCGGCCTTCTGAGGGGACTGTGAGCGCCTGACCCGGGTGGTGCCCTCACGCAGACTGCCGGCCAGCACGTGTAGTCCTGGGATACAGTGCATCGCCCCAGTGCCTGCGGCCATACTCTGACCTTTTGCTGTGGTGACCGTCGCTTTGCCTGTGGCTTGCCGGCGCTGGGGCGCCTCGGATATCGGCGGCCGCGCCGTGGGGGCGACCTGGAGATATCTCGGCCCGCTGCGGCACTCGTGGTCGGGCGGCGCCGCCCTTGGGCCTGCCCTGCACGTGGGTCGGTCGCTCCTGCGGTAGCCCTGTGCCTGCACCGGCCGGGAGTGATCGCGGAGACGGCCTGGCACCATGGGGGGGAAGGGCCACCGCAGTGGGGCACAGGCGAAGCTTGAAAAGTACGCGTTTTGTCAGGATCAGAAACGGTCCCCCCCGGACGGGCCTGCGGAGTACACGCCGGCGGACGTCATGGCCACGCTGACACAGATGCAGGCCTCAATTGGCACTATCTCCACAGATGTTGCGCTCCTCCGGGCGGATGTCGCCAAAATCAACTCCAGACTGACTGAGGTCGAGGCCACCACGGAGACCCTCACGCGGGGCACGGCAGACCACCACAAGCGCATACAAGCCCTTGAACTGGTGCAAAAGCAGCTGCTGGCCAAGCTGGACGACCAGGAGGGCCGGTCTCGGCGGAACAACGTGCGGGTCGTGGGTGTGCCTGAGAGTGAACGCGGCCCTGCCTTAGACCTCTTTGTTGAAAAACTGATCACCGAACAGCTCCAGCCCCGCGGGCTCTCCAAGTTCTTCTCGGTCGAGAGGGCGCACCGGGTGCCGGGTGGGAGGCCTAAGCCTGGGGCCCCCCCGCGCCCGATCCTGGCCCGCATTTTCAACTTCCGAGACCGGGATGCGATCCTCCAGGCGGCGCGTGCCGCCCCACCATTGCGGGTGGACAACGCTAAGGTCACCCTCTATCCGGACTACACCGCTACAGTAGTGCGGCAACGTAAGGACTTCATGGCAGTTAAGGCAGACCTCCGCTCTCGAGAGCTAAAATATTCAATGCTGTACCCTGCAAAGCTGCGAGTGGAGGCGGAGGGGCGCACATGGTTCTTCACATCGCCGGCGGAGGCCTCGGAATGGCTCGAGGGGTGGCGTCCAGCAAGAGCGAGGGGCAGGGGAGAGCGCGCCCTGGGCGGCCTTCCCGACTCTCGCCAAACCCTGAACGTTGAGGACTCAGGCGCGGGTGACGAAGTGCCCTGAGGCATGGTGCTGTGATGTGACCGAACTATTGGACGCTTGGCGACCTGGGACCTTGCAGTGGCCGCCGGCCCCTGGGGCCTTGAACCTACAAGGAACGGATGACCCCGGATCCCCCTTTTTCCTTTTCTCTCATCTGACAGTCTGCTGCTTGAGGGGACAAACTAACGGTATGGGGAGTGGCGGCTGTGTGCTGAGCGGCTTTCCCCCGTACGCACGTACCAAGTTTATGGGAACTAAGCACTCTGCTGTGTTGGGGTGGCGGGTAGTTGTAAATCCGCTGGGCAGGGAGGCAGGGAGGGGGGTGGGGGGGATGGGGAGTTCGTTTAAATGTTGATTTTTGTTTTGTTTTAGGTTCACCAACCACTCAGGGGTACATACGGCAGATTGGGCAGGTACAGGTGCACAGGGGTGGCACAGGGCAGGACGCGACTAACACACCCTCCCCTGGAGACGACGTCACATAGCTTGCCTCGAGCGGCCTCTGACTCACTGCCAGACGCCCCTGCTCAGCAGCGTTCTCCTTCCTTTGCGGTCCTCTCCTGGAACGTTAACGGCCTGGGAGACAAGATTAAGAGGGGGCTAGTGCTTCAATATCTCAAGCGCAAGGGGCCCGGGGTGGCGCTCTTGCAAGAAACACACCTAGTGGGTACGTCCACCAAAGCCCTGGATAGGTGGGGGTTTAAGATGGCAACACATTCAGAGTTTACGACAGGATCCCGGGGGGTGGGCATACTGGTGAACAAGCGTGTCCCCCTGATTCTTCTTGATTCCCGTAGGGACGAATATGGCCGCTTCGCGGCACTCACTTGTCAATGGGAGGGGAGGGTTTATAATCTGGTTTCTGTCTACATCCCCCCGACACTACACCAAGCCTCCCTCAGGGCACTGGGCGAATTCCTTTTGGCGCTCCCTCCTGGGGAGCTCATCATGGGCGGAGACTTCAATGCAGCCATGGACCCGGCACTGGACAGGTCTGCACACAGGACTCTTGGGGCCGACGCCTCCACGCTCGCAGACTTTGCTACCGCGCTTGGCTTAGTAGACACATGGAGGGCATACTGGCCTGATGAGAGACAATACACCTTCCTCTCCGGGGTACACCACACCCTCTCCCGTATCGACTACATCTTCACCTCACCGGCCGGGTACAAAGGGGTGACGGAGGTGTCGCACCTACCCAGGGGCATCTCGGATCACTCGCCGGTGGTCATCACGTTTGCGTCCGGTGACCCAGGAAGGCGCACATTGTTCCCGATCCGCCCCGGATATCTTAAAATCCCTAAAATTGCTAAGACCCTCAAAAAGGCGACCAAGAACTATTTTACCGAGAATGCTGAGTCGGTCGAGAGCGCAGCAACCCTCTGGGAGGCCTTTAAAACCGTCCTCCGTGGCCATGCCATCTCCATCATTACGGACCATACTAAGACCCAGCGGCTCGCTGTACTGGAGCTGGAGCGGGCAATAGTGGAGGCGGAAGCATCCCATACACTGCGGGGGGACGGAGATTCGGCGCACACCCTTCATATGGCGCAGCAAGAATATAGGTCCCATCTTTGGGAGGGGGCCCGAGCTCGACAAGTAGCCACCCAGCACACCATCTATGAACTCGGTGATAAGGCTGGCAAACTCCTGGCCTGGCTGGAGAAGGGGGACCGTGCGTCGCGGTGGGTGGCGCGGATTCGCCTGGGCGAAGGAGACTTTACCTCGGAGCCCCAGCGCATAGCCGGGGCCTTCGCGGCCCATTATCAACACATCTATACCCCGGAGGCCTCGGCCACCGTGGAGGACAATGAGCTCTTCCTCAGAGACATCGCAATGCCTCGGCTGGCCGCTTCGGGGGCTGAGGCCCTGGAGGCTGATCTGACGGCGGAGGAGATCACGCTGGCGATTTTGGCCCTCCGCAGTGGTAAGGCAATGGGGCCCAACGGAATCCCAATCGAATACTACAAGCAAAATTCCGCTCTTGTGGTCCCTCACCTATTAGCCATGTATGAGGACGGTCTATCGACGGGGATGCTCCCCCGTGATCAGAGGATGGCTACAATAGTGGTGATCCCTAAACCCAACAAGCCGTCCCACGAGTGCTCCTCTTATCGCCCGATCTCGCTGCTCAATGCCGAGGCGAAGATCCTGGCCAAGGTGATAGCAACGCGGCTGCAGCCCTACCTTTCGACCCTAATACACCCGGACCAGTCCGGATTTATGCCCCACCGGAACACCGCTTTGAATCTGCGGCGTCTCCATGGCATCATTGCCGGCCGCTCCTCGATCGAGGAAGATGCGGCCATACTGTCGTTGGATGCGCGGATGGCGTTTGACAGAGTGGAGTGGCCTTTCCTCTTTGCCGTCCTCCGCCATATGGGGCTCGGCCCCAGGATTTGCGCGTGGATCCAGCTGCTTTACACTAAGCCACTTGCACAGGTGGTGGTCAATGGCCGCGTCTCTGACGCCTTTCCGCTGGGTCGAGGGACTAGGCAGGGTTGCCCCCTCTCCCCGCTCCTATTTGCTATGGCTCTCGAGCCATTGGCGGCGTGGGTGCGACAGGATCCGATGATCCGTGGCCTTAGGTGGACGTTGGAATGGGAGGATCGCATATCCCTCTATGCGGACGATGTGCTCCTCTATCTCGCCTCGCCGGCGCGCTCTATCGCCTGTCTCCTCAACATATGTGAATCATATGGTAGTAGGTCTGGATACGATATAAACTGGGAGAAATCCATCTTATATATGCTCCGAGGCTCCCCACCGCGGCTTCCGTCAGGCTGTAACATTCTTCTAGCTAACGACGGGTTCAAATATCTTGGCATATACGTCACGGCCGACCGGGACAAATTTGTCGCGGAAAATCTAATGAGGCCCCTCCAACGGCTTCGCACCGACGTTAAACACTGGCGCACATTGCCGCTGACATTGCTTGGGCGGGCTTCGCTCTTTAAGATGCTCGCCCTCCCGAGATTCCTCTATGCGCTGCAAAATACCCCCTTCCCCATTGCACCCTCCTACTTCACGGCGATCAACGCTGAGATCACTCGTCTCCTCTGGGAGGACAAGTCGCCTCGCATTGCCCTCCATAAGCTTACCAGTGGCTGGTATGATGGAGGTATAGCCCTCCCCGACATGAAGACCTATTACTGGGCATCGCACCTCATGGTTATTAACCAGTGGCTCCATGTGCCGGGGGATGACCCCGCATACCGTATGGACCGTCAACTACTTGGCCCCGGAGGGGTTATGGGAGCCCTTTACAACCCAAAAAGGGGTCGCGTTCCGGCGGGGCCCGCAGCCCATACCCTCCGGATATGGCACGCGGCGCAACGGGCGATGGGATGGGCTGGAAAGATTACCCAGGCAACGCCGCTTTGGGACACCAGGCAGCTCGGGGTACTTCGCACTACCAAGGGGTTCCACCAGTGGGATCTTATTGGTATCTCCAGGGTGGGAGACCTCTGGCGCAAGGGAGAGGTGATCACTTTTGCCCAACTGCAAGCGGACTACGACCTGGCAGACACCGAGCACTTCCGATATTTACAAGTTCAACACGCTCTTCAGGCGGCGATACCACGTGGGACTCGGCTCCCTGAGTCATCGCCCTTAGAGGACCGGCTCCTCATGGAGCATCTGCTCCAGAGGGCGACGTCCCTAACGTACCGGAAGATACTAAATAACCGCCCCGACCCTTTTTCTGCCCTCAAGGGGAAGTGGGAGGCAGAACTTGGAGAATTTGATGAGACGGACTGGAATTCCGCGCTCTCATCCCCCAGGGAGGTGGGCATATCTTCCAAGCTCAGACTGGTCCAACTCAAAATTTTGCACCGCACATACTACACCCGCACCCTCCTATTCAGACTCCACCGGGTGGAGTCCCCGCTGTGTCTCAGGAACTGTGGCCACGAGGGGACCTTCTTGCATACCCTCTGGGAGTGCCCTGTCGTGGCGACGTATTGGAAAGGGGTGTTGCGTATTCTCTCCCAGGTAACAAAAATTCCCACGCTGCCGGAACCCCGGCTGTGCCTCCTTAATGTCTGGGAACAGACGGACCACAAGAAGGTGACCCAGCTTTGGGTGACTTTGGGACTCATGCTCGCAAAGCGTAACATAGCCCAGAAATGGGGATCGGGGCTGGGGCCTACCCTGACGCAGTGGATCCGAGATATGGACCTTGTAATGGTGACCGAAAAAACTGTGTATGTCCATAGAGGGTGCCCCAAGAAGTGGTCCCAGGTCTGGGGTGGATGGAATGTATACCGGGGAAATATCTGTGAGCCCCCACCAGATGCAGCGGACTCGGATCTCAGTGACCAGGATTAATGGCTCCACTGCTGGAGATGGGCGGGGAAGGGAGCGATGGTGTGTTGTCATTGGGCTGTTTATTTCTCTCTGTGACACCGGTACTGTCATTGCTCCGGTACCTTGTAACCCCTGTATGCCATGCCTTGCACTATACGAGTGGTGTTTGTTTTTCTGTTTTGTTGATAAACCCAATAAAAATATTTCAAAAAAAAAAAAACAGACGAATCAACAATTGTAAAAGCTAATACAGCATAAAATATATAAAGTGGCAGATTTTCAATAATCGACGCGCGTTTCGGCGTTCACAACGCCTTCATCAGGAGTAGCCACAAAAAGAATCTACAATAATAAAAAGACATATAAACAATTACAATTGACATTATAATACTTATACCTCATCAATATATTCATAAAAAATTCTTTCCATGTATTACACACAAATCCAATTCGATTTTATTCTTAGATTCCCTATATAAGAACAGTTTAGTTTATTCTATAATACAATGACTGTAATAATCGAGTGTTTGTTTAAGCTAAAATATTCAAAACCAGAAACCAATCTCTTTGAGGTTAAACTGGACAGAAAGAAAAAAGAAGAAAAGATAAAAGATAAAGATGGAAAACGTTTAGATCAAGATAAGCAGTATTTCTAATTGACTCACTTCGCGTTTTGTTAATTGATCACTTGAAAAAGGACTGCACTTCAGGTTAGTCTTTCCGCTTTTAAAAGATTGCTGTAGGTACGAAAATAACGTTATTAGCTTATATATTTCTATGTATATAGCTGGTGATAACTGTTTTTCTGTACGGTTAATTCCACAATATATATGTGGAACAATGTTGTTGTATATGTTACCGCAGAGGAACTTACTTCCACGAGTAATGTGATCCCGAATTCTTCTAAGAAGCAGCCTGTTTCTGCTGCAAATTTAATAAGGATTCTAAAAACAAAACACCGTATTTTTTATATAATACTCATAACGTTTATGGATAATAATATTTATGTTAATAATATCATAAATAGAGTACCTTCTTTAAAAAGGTCACTAGTCAGGACTGGCAATTGACTAGTATATTTATTTCAGTTCTCTGATAATTAGTACTGATTGAGATAGGATTTCTAAAAAAGAAGGGAGTTACCATAAAAAATGGGATAGCTAACCTTCGTTCACATAAACGGATATAGGAAAAATAATAAATTAGCCGACAGTACCTCAGAAGCGCCGTTAGTAGAAATACCCGCTGTAACTATGATGTATTTGAATTTGAGGGTGCATTTCAAAGGCGACTTTTCTGAAACAATAAAATATATGTCTAAAGGACAGAATTCATACTAGTCCTTTTCGCTAAATCATTCAGAAAATTAGATAATATTTAACTGCTCAAGATACCTGGTTCTGTTCGTGTCAGGCTGAAAATGGCCTCCGGCGTTTCAAGCACAAATTAAAAACAGGATAACAACGCATCCGGAATAGCAATGTGGATAAATACTCTATGGTATATCATGTGACCGATCACATGTCAAGCTTCTCATTCCGAATGATTAGGTCACGTGACAAAGTCACATGTTTTTCCTTACTAATGTGATCTTTTTATTTAAAAACTATATTAGTCAATGTAAAGGAGTAAGCGATTAATTGTCAATGTTTCTGTATATTATATAAAAACTGTGATCGAAAATCGATCACTAACTTTAAAAAGGACGAAAGAATAAACGTAGAAATAAAAAGAGGACTGTTTCTTGTAAACGTCCAACTTTGTTTCTTTAAAGAGAAACCACCCTGCGGTAACAGGGAGGCAAGCAAAATAGAAAGAGGACTGTTCGCAAAGTCTTCAAATCTATCAACAAACTTTATTGATTCGCGAGTTCAATTCTATAGCTCAGAACAATTTCTTATTGAGAGTATTGTTTGTTAGAGACCCATACCATGATTTTAGAGAACTAAAGTTAATTAATCAAATAAATTTATCTATAGTGGAAATTCTTAATCTGATTAACTCAGCAAGGTGGAGAACCAATGCAGTAGAATAGTATGCTGTCGAGCTAAAAAACTATTCAATAAAAAACTAATTATTAATGTGGCTATAGCCAATTCTCTAAATAACAGAAGTAATTATTTATGGCTTTTCAAATAATGGCATTCTCCCAAGGTATCTCACTATTTAATCCTTTTTTGAAGGTATTAAGAGAAAAAATCCAAAAAACTTCGCGTTTTTTGCGTATTTTTTCACCACCCTTATTATTAGGAGTCTTGATTTTTTCCAAAATTCTCCATCGAAGATCTTCAGGTTTATGATTCATTTCGATGAAGTGATTAACAAGAGGTGCTAAGAGTTTAGCTGTCCTAATAGCAGAGCGGTGTTCAGTAATCCTAGTGTGGATAGCTCTAGAAGATTCTCCAACGTATCCAAGATGACATGGACAGAGAATGAAATATATAATGTTCTGTGTTCTACAATTCCACATCTCTGTTGCTTGTATGGTAAAGCCATTGTGCACAAATGTTTCTCCATCTAAAATTGAGTCACATGATTTACATGATGAACACTTAACTGTTCCTTTAATGGGCATGTTACTATTAATAGATTTCTGAATAAAAACTGAACTATGTGTCTTTTTATCAAACCTCGAATGAACAATTAAATCCTTAATGTTCTTATTCCGTTTATGTGCGAATAGAGGTTTGGCTAATTTTTGACGTTCAGGGTTACTATTTAAAATATGCCAATTAGCGTTAATGATTTGTTTCACTTTGAAGTCTAAAGTTGAGTGTCTAGTAATACATACGAGCTGAGTATTTTCACTATTATCTCTTGATTTAAGAAGATGGTCCCGATCATAGAACCTCGCACGTTTGTAGGAATCCCTTACCAGCCGGTGAGGATATCCTCTATCTAAAAATTTCCTTCTCATATCAATTGCCTGTCGATCAAAATCCTTTAAATTAGTACAGTTTCTACGGACTCTCAAAAACTGAGAGAACGGAATACTTTGCTTTTGGTTACGCGGATGAAAACTGTTAAAATGTAAAAGGGTGTTTCTTGCAGTTGGCTTTACAAATAAATCTACTTCTAGTTTGCCTTGTGCATGTCTTATTGTAATATCTAAGAATTCTACTTCTTCAGTACTTTTTTGGGCTGTAAACCTTAAATTCATATCAGCAGCATTGAGCCACTCCAAAAATTCAGAGAGTGAGTCCTCCCCATCGGTCCAGATAAAAAAGATGTTGTCTATATAACTGGACCAAAGGGAGATGGATTCAAAGAATGGTGCAATTTCATTATATATGAATTTAGTTTCAAAGGCAGCCATATAGATATTAGCTATCGATGGTGCAACCGATGCACCCATACTGACGCCTTTCACTTGTCGAAATAAGGTTTCTCCAAATTCAAAGATGTTTTCAGTAAGTACTATATTCAGACAAGCAAGAATGAATGTCTTAGAACACGTTATCGCAAATTCATCAATGAACCAGTTTGTAGCTTTCATCGCTCCATCTAAAGCGATATTACTATACAGTGACTCTATATCTAGAGTCACTAGAATATCTCTATGAGGATTAAATCTGATGTCTTCAACTTTATTAATCATTTCCCTAGTATCCTTAATATAAGATGTAATTTTAGGAATATAAGGACGTAATTGATGATCGATGAATTTAGATAATGGTTCAGTAATAGTTCCAATCGTGGAAACTATTGGTCTATAGGGAGGATCCTTTGAATTCTTATGTATTTTTGGCAAACCATAAATACATGCTGTTTTATTTTTATTGTAATTTAAAAAGTCATATTCTTTATTAGTAATTTCTCCTGCGATCAAAGCATTATGGGTTAAAGTTTGAATCTTTTTGGATATTGTGGCTGAAGGATTGCACAATATCTTAGAATAGAACGTGTTGTCACTAAGCATGGTAGTCATTTTTTGCTCGTAGTCGTGAGTATTAATAACTACTATCCCACCTCCTTTGTCGCAGCTTTTTATGATCAGATCTTTATTCTGAGCTAAGGAATGCAATGCAGAAAATTCATCTCTATCTAAATTGTATAGTGGTTTGGGAATAAAATGAAGAGCTTGTTCTAATCTTTGTAGAATGACTAGTTCAAATGCCGCTACTTCCGGTCCTAATTGTTCAAGAGAAGGACAGAAGGTAGATGGAAGGGCTAGAGATCTGATAGTGGAATACTCAGAATTTGTGTTGGTATCATGTTCAAAATATTTCTTCAGTCTAATTTTACGGAAAAATGAGATAATATCTTGATATAGTTCAAATTTATTAGCATGAGTATGAGGTACATAAGATAGACCGTTAGATAGTAGATTAAAACTATGGTGCCGATCACGATCCGGTAAAAAAATTCCCCGTACGACTCGTATCCGGTCTTTTTACCGTACGAATCGCACAAGTGCCGTACAAACTGCCAATTACGATTCGCATGGGAAAAAGTCCATACGAATCACATTGGGAAGTATTCCCCACACGTCCTCTGGTCGGAAAATGTGTCCGACATGTCCACGGACGATTTACCGTACAAATGTGAAAAGTGAAGTCCGACCGAGGAATTACGATCCATCCCGTGCGTCCGATGTTACAACCGTATCGAAAAAACACCGTCCGCACCGAACTCCCATGGCAACCATGGAGACATGTGGCCGCATACGCGCCGACCCCCCCCAGCCCCCGTACGTACGCGCCGCCCCCCCAGCCCCCGTACGTATGCGCCGACCCCCTCCCAGCACCCGTACGTATGCGCCGACCCCCCCCAGCCCCCGTACGTTCGAGTCGTACCCCCCGTGTATGTACACCCGTGTACGTGTCGAACCCCCCCGTGTATGTACACCCGTGTACGTGTCGAACCCCCCGTGTATGTACACCCTTGTACGTGTCAAACCCCCCCGTGTATGTATATTTAAACAAAATTGAATGTAATGTGTTATATAAAATAACTTTTTTTCATAATACAAATGAGAAAAAAATAAATACTGAAACTGCATAGTAGCTTTATGAATTTCTTTCTTGTTTCCCTATAACACAATAAGATAGAATTTGTAATCATCATATTAGGATTGCCTAGGAATTTATTTCACCATACTACTATTACCCTGTCCTAGGAATTGAACTATTACCCTGTCCTAGGAATTGAACTATTTGTTTTTTCCTTCTGTCTTTCCCACAGCTTGACTGTGCAGGGCCTTTTTTATGCATTTTGCAATTATTCATCAAACCTGTCTGTGCTAATTTGAGTGTTTGTATATTGCATATAATTAATTTTTCATCTCTACGTCTATCTGACTTCTCTCTTTCCTCTTCTTTTTCTTTAGATATTCTATCTTTTAAGCATGGCTCAATTAAAAACCTTTCGCTTCTCAGATGAGGAGTTTGTGTTACTTGTAGGAACTAGTAATTCCTTTGGTAATAGCTCTAAAGAAAATATACACAACAATGAAGATATACAGAAATTAATAGATCTTAAAAAGAAATTAAAACGTATGGAAGCACACGGAGAATTTATGTTGGAATATTTAAAGGCAGGTATTATTCCTACTGGTCTCCGTGTTCGCAACATCCCAGGGCTATTCGTTCACCACAAACCATTTTTGGAAAAGTGGAGTATGATAGCTAATAGGTGTTCCAGAGATTTAATGATATTGATAATTGAAACCGCTAAAGAACTTGCTGCCTCAGTTAAAACGGAGTTAGATGAACTAGAAGAAAAGATTAAAAGAACCAATGATATAGATGAGGCCAAGAAAAAATTAGAGGACTCTAATAAAGAGTTAGAATCCTTTGCCAATTATCTGAATAAACGTAAAAGTGACAAATTCATAAAGGATAAAAGATTTTATTCCCTGGAAAACACCTACCCTTATTTGGGAGAGAATTTTTATAAACAGAATCATTATGTAGATGAAAATAGATCTAAACAAAAACGAGTTACCACATTTTCCGATACTTCCGAATCTGAAGGAGAAGGAGGTGCGACATATTTTGAACCTGAAGAGAATTACAACTCTTTAGCAACAAAACACAATACGCCACAGCCTTTTTTAGCCAATCGAGGGCCACGCAGAGGAAGATCGAGAGTAAGATTTCAGTCCCAGAACAGGGGCAATTATCAACCTCAACATCATCAGCGACAGGATCCTCAATATTTATTGGAGACACGCAACAGACAATATTGGAAACAGGGGATTTAATCCCCATATTTAATTTATCATCCCATAATTTAGACTATTTTATGTACCTCATACTCATGCTAATAAATTTGAACTATATCAAGATATTACATAATTTTTCCGTAAAATTAGACTGAAGAAATATTTTGAACATGATACCAACACAAATTCTGATTATTCCACTATCATATCTCTAGCCCTTCCATCTACCTTCTGTCCTTCTCTTGAACAATTAGGACCGGAAGTAGCGGCATTTGGACTAGTCATTCTACAGAGATTAGAACAAGCTCTTCATTTTATTCCCAAACCACTATACAATTTAGATAGAAATGAATTTTCTGCATTGCATTCCTTAGCTCAGAATAAAGATCTGATCATAAAAAGCTGCGACAAAGGAGGTGGGATAGTAGTTATTAATACTCACGACTACGAGCAAAAAATTACTACCATGCTTAGTGACAACACGTTCTATTCTAAGATATTGTGCAATCCTTCAGCCACAATATCCAAAAAGGTTCAAACTTTAACCCATATTGCTTTGATCGCAGGAGAAATTACTAATAAAGAATATGACTTTTTAAATTACAATAAAAATAAAACAACATGTATTTATGGTTGGCCAAAAATACATAAGAATACAAAGGATCCTCCCTATAGACCAATAGTTTCCACGATTGGAACTATTACTGAACCATTATCTAAATTCATCGATCATCAATTACGTCCTTATATTCCTAAAATTACATCTTATATTAAGGATACTAGGGAAATGATTCATAAAGTTGAAGACATCAGATTTAATCCTCATAGAGATATTCTAGTGACTCTAGATATAGAGTCACTGTATAGTAATATCCCTTTAGATGGAGCGATGAAAGCTACAAACTGGTTCATTGATGAATTTGCGATACCGTGTTCTAAGACATTTATTCTTGCTTGTCTGAATATAGTACTCATTGAAAATATCTTTGAATTTGGAGAAACCTTATTTCGACAAGTGAAAGGCGTCAGTATGGGTGCATCGGTTGCACCATCGATAGCTAATATCTATATGGCTGCCTTCGAAACTAAATTCATATATAATGAAATTGCACCATTCTTTGAATCCATCTCCCTTTGGTCCAGATATATAGACGACATCTTTTTTATCTGGACCGATGGGGAGGACTCACTCTCTGAATTTTTGGAGTGGCTCAATGCTGCTGATATGAATTTAAGGTTTACAGCCCAAAAAAGTACTGAAGAAGTAGAATTCTTAGATATTACAATAAGACATGCAAAAGGCAAACTAGAAGTAGATTTATTTGTAAAGCCAACTGCAAGAAACACCCTTTTACATTTTAACAGTTTTCATCCGCGTAACCAAAAGCAAAGTATTCCGTTCTCTCAGTTTTTGAGAGTCCGTAGAAACTGTACTAATTTAAAGGATTTTGATCGACAGGCAATTGATATGAGAAGGAAATTTTTAGATAGAGGATATCCTCACCGGCTGGTAAGGGATTCCTACAAACGTGCGAGGTTCTATGATCGGGACCATCTTCTTAAATCAAGAGATAATAGTGAAAATACTCAGCTCGTATGTATTACTAGACACTCAACTTTAGACTCCAAAGTGAAACAAATCATTAACGCTAATTGGCATATTTTAAATAGTAACCCTGAACGTCAAAAATTAGCCAAACCTCTATTCGCACATAAACGGAATAAGAACATTAAGGATTTAATTGTTCATTCGAGGTTTGAGAAAAAGACACATAGTTCAGTTTTTATTCAGAAATCTATTAATCGTAACATGCCCATTAAAGGAACAGTTAAGTGTTCATCATGTAAATCATGTGACTCAATTTTAGATGGAGAAACATTTGTGCACAATGGCTTTACCATACAAGCAACAGAGATGTGGAATTGTAGAACACAGATCATTATATATTTCATTCTCTGTCCATGTCATCTTGGATACGTTGGAGAATCTTCTAGAGCTATCCACACTAGGATTACTGAACACCGCTCTGCTATTAGGACAGCTAAACTCTTAGCACCTCTTGTTAAACACTTCATCGAAATGAATCATAAACCTGAAGATCTTCGATGGAGAATTTTGGAAAAAATCAAGACTCCTAATAATAAGGGTGGTGAAAAAATACGCAAAAAACTCGAAGTTTTTTGTATTTTTTCTCTTAATACCTTCAAAAAAGGATTAAATAGTGAGATACCTTGGGAGAATGCCATTATTTGAAAAGCCATAAATAATTACTTCTGTTATTTAGAGAATTGGCTATAGCCACATTAATAATTAGTTTTTTATTGAATAGTTTTTTAGCTCGACAGTATACTATTCTACTGCATTGGTTCTCCACCTTGCTGAGTTAATCAGATTAAGAATTTCCACTATAGTTTTTACATAATATACAGAAACATTGACAATTAATCGCTTACTCCTTTACATTGACTAATATAGTTTTTAAATAAAAAGATCACGTTAGTAAGGAAAAACATGTGACTTTGTCACGTGACCTAAACATTCGGAATGAGAAGCTTGACATGTGATCGGTCACATGATATACCATAGAGTACTTATCCACATTGCTATTCCGGATGCGTTGTTATCCTGTTTTTAATTTGTGCCTGAAACGCCGGAGGCCATTTTCAGCCTGACACGAACAGAATTTTTATAAACAGAATCAGTATCTAGATGAAAATAGATCTAAACAAAAACGAGTTACTACTATTTCCGATACTTCCGAATCTGAAGGAGAAGGAGGTGCTACATATTTTGAACCTGAAGAGAATTACAACTCTTTTGCAACAAAACACAATACGCCACAGCCTTTTTTAGCCAATCGAGGGCCACGCAGAGGAAGATCGAGAGTAAGATTTCAGTCCCAGAACAGGGGCAATTATCAACCTCAACATCATCAGCGACAGGATCCTCAATATTTATTGGAGACACGCAACAGACAATATTGGAAACAGGGGATTTAATCCCCATATTTAATTTATCATCCCATAATTTAGACAGACATAGTGTTAATCTACTATCTAAAGGTCTATTTTATGTACCTCATACTCATGCTAATAAATTTGAACTATATCAAGATATTATCTCATTTTTCCGTAAAATTAGACTGAAGAAATATTTTGAACATGATACCAACACAAATTCTGATTATTCCACTATCAGATCTCTAGCCCTTCCATCTACCTTCTGTCCTTCTCTTGAACAATTAGGACCGGAAGTAGCGGCATTTGAACTAGTCATTCTACAGAGATTAGAACAAGCTCTTCATTTTATTCCCAAACCACTATACAATTTAGATAGAGATGAATTTTCTGCATTGCATTCCTTAGCTCAGAATAAAGATCTGATCATAAAAAGCTGCGACAAAGGAGGTGGGATAGTAGTTATTAATACTCACGACTACGAGCAAAAAATGACTACCATCAGGCAGGCAACTAGAGCCAAATTTTTGGGGGGGCTGAAAAAGATTTGGGGGGGGGGCTAAGTCTTCCAGCCATAGGCAGAATGGCTGTAAGAAGGGGTGAAAACACAACAAAAGCCTCATTAACGAGTAAATGGTCTTTTAAAGACCCGTGAAGTACTCTGGTGCGGCTGCAATTAGACGGACGCCAGCCCGCGAGGCTGTCTCGGACGGGCTGACAAACATGACGGGGGGGGCTGAAGCCCGGTGAGCCCAATGGGTGTTGCGCGCCTGACTACCATGCTTAGTGACAACATGTTCTATTCTAAGATATTGTGCAATCCTTCAGCCACAACATCCAAAAAGATTCAAACTTTAACCCATAATGCTTTGATCGCAGGAGAAATTACTAATAAAGAATATGACTTTTTAAATTACAATAAAAATAAAACAGCATGTATTTATGGTTTGCCAAAAATACATAAGAATACAAAGGATCCTCCCTATAGACCAATAGTTTCCACGATTGGAACTATTACTGAACCATTATCTAAATTCATCGATCATCAATTACGTCCTTATATTCCTAAAATTACATCTTATATTAAGGATACTAGGGAAATGATTAATAAAGTTGAAGACATCAGATTTAATCCTCATAGAGATATTCTAGTGACTCTAGATATAGAGTCACTGTATAGTAATATCCCTTTAGATGGAGCGATGAAAGCTACAAACTGGTTCATTGATGAATTTGCGATACCGTGTTCTAAGACATTTATTCTTGCTTGTCTGAATATAGTACTTACTGAAAACATCTTTGAATTTGGAGAAACCTTATTTCGACAAGTGAAAGGCGTCAGTATGGGTGCATCGGTTGCACCATCGATAGCTAATATCTATATGGCTGCCTTCGAAACTAAATTCATATATAATGAAATTGCACCATTCTTTGAATCCATCTCCCTTTGGTCCAGATATATAGACAACGTCTTTTTTATCTGGACCGATGGGGAGGACTCACTCTCTGAATGTTTGGAGTGGCTCAATGCTGCTGATATGAATTTAAGGTTTACAGCCCAAAAAAGTACTGAAGAAGTAGAATTCTTAGATATTACAATAAGACATGCACAAGGCAAACTAGAAGTAGATTTATTTGTAAAGCCAACTGCAAGAAACACCCTTTTACATTTTAACAGTTTTCATCCGCGTAACCAAAAGCAAAGTATTCCGTTCTCTCAGTTTTTGAGAGTCTGCAGAAACTGTACTAATTTAAAGGATTTTGATCGACAGGCAATTGATATGAGAAGGAAATTTTTAGATAGAGGATATCCTCACCGGCTGGTAAGGGATTCCTACAAACGTGCGAGGTTCTATGATCGGGACCATCTTCTTAAATCAAGAGATAATAGTGAAAACACTCAGCTCGTATGTATTACTAGACAATCAACTTTAGACTCCAAAGTGAAACAAATCATTAACGCTAATTGGCATATTTTAATAGTAACCCTGAACGTCAAAAATTAGCCAAACCTCTATTCGCACATAAACGGAATAAGAACATTAAGGATTTAATTGTTCATTCGAGGTTTGATAAAAAGACACATAGTTCAGTTTTTATTCAGAAATCTATTAATAGTAACATGCCCATTAAAAGAACAGTTAAGTGTTCATCATGTAAATCATGTGACTCAATTTTAGATGGAGAAACATTTGTGCACAATGGCTTTACCATACAAGCAACAGAGATGTGGAATTGTAGAACACAGAACATTATATATTTCATTCTCTGTCCATGTCATCTTGGATACGTTGGAGAATCTTCTAGAGCTATCCACACTAGGATTACTGAACACCGCTGTGCTATTAGGACAGCTAAACTCTTAGCACCTCTTGTTAAACACTTCATCGAAATGAATCATAAACCTGAAGATCTTCGATGGAGAATTTTGGAAAAAATCAAGACTCCTAATAATAAGGGTGGTGAAAAAATGCGCAAAAAACGCGACGTTTTTTGGATTTTTTCTCTTAATACCTTCAAAAAAGGATTAAATAGGGAGATACCTTGGGAGAATGCCATTATTTGAAAAGCCATAAATAATTACTTCTGTTATTTAGAGAATTGGCTATAGCCACATTAATAATTAGTTTTTTATTGAATAGTTTTTTAGCTCGACAGTATACTATTCTACTGCATTGGTTCTCCACCTTGCTGAGTTAATCAGATTAAGAATTTCCACTATAGAAAAATGTATTTGATGAATTAACTTTAGTTCTCTAAAATCATGGTATGGGTCTCTAACAAACAATACTCTCAATAAGAAATTGTTCTGAGCTATAGAATTGAACTCGCGAATCAATAAAGTTTGTTGATAGATTTGAAGACTTTGCGAACAGTCCTCTTTCTATTTTGCTTGCCTCCCTGTTACCGCAGGATGGTTTCTCTTTAAAGAAACAAAGTTAGACGTTTACAAGAAACAGTCCTCTTTTTATTTCTACGTTTACTCTTTCGTCCTTTTTAAAGTTAGTGATCGATTTTCGATCACAGTTTTTATATAATATACAGAAACATTGACAATTAATCGCTTACTCCTTTACATTGACTAATATAGTTTTTAAATAAAAAGATCACATTAGTAAGGAAAAACATGTGTCTTTGCCACGTGACCTAAACATTCGGAATGAGAAGCTTGACATGTGATCGGTCACATGATATACCATAGAGTACTTATCCACATTGCTATTCCGGATGCGTTGTTATCCTGTTTTTAATTTGTGCCTGAAACGCCGGAGGCCATTTTCAGCCTGACACGAACAGAACCAGGTATCTTGAGCAGTTAAATATTATCTAATTTTCTGAATGATCTAGCGAAAAGGACTAGTATGAATTCTCTCCTTTAGACATATATTTTATTGTTTCAGAAAAGTCGCCTTTGAAATGCACCCTCAAATTCAAATACATCATAGTTACAGCGGGTATTTTTACTAACGGCGCTTCTGAGGTACTGTCGGCTAATTTATTATTTTTCCTATATCCGTTTATGTGAACGAAGGTTAGATATCACATTTTTTATGGTAACTCCCTTCTTTTTTAGAAATCCTATCTCAATCAGTACTAATTATCAGAGAACTGAAATAAATATACTAGTCAATTGCCAGTCCTGACTAGTGACCTTTTTAAAGAAGGTACTCTATTTATGATATTATTAACATAAATATTATTATCCATAAACGTTATGAGTATTATATAAAAAATACGGTGTTTTGTTTTTAGAATCCTTATTACATTTGCAGCAGAAACAGGCTGCTTCTTAGAAGAATTCGGGATCACATTACTCGTGGAAGTAAGTTCCTCTGCGGTAACATATACAACAACATTGTTCCACATATATATTGTGGAATTAACCGTACAGAAAAACAGTTATCACCAGCTATATACATAGAAATATATAAGCTAATAACGTTATTTTCGTACCTACAGCAATCTTTTAAAAGCGGAAAGACTAACCTGAAGTGCAGTCCTTTTTCAAGGGATCAATTAACAAAACGCGAAGTGAGTCAATTATAAATACTGCTTATCTTGATCTAAACGTTTTCCATCTTTATCTTTTATCTTTTCTTCTTTTTTCTTTCTGTCCAGTTTAACCTCAAAGAGATTGGTTTCTGGTTTTGAATATTTTGGCTTAAACAAACAATCGATTATTACATTCATTGTATTATAGAATAAACTAAACTGTTCCTATATAGGGAATCTAAGAATAAAATCGAATTGGATTTGTGTGTAATACATGGAAATAATTTTTTATGAATATATTGATGAGGTATAAGTATTATAATGTAAATTGTAATTGTTTATATGTCTTTTTATTATTGTAGATTCTTTTTGTGGCTACTCCTGATGAAGGCGTTGTGAACGCCGAAACGCGCGTCGATTATTGAAAATCTGCCACTTTATATATTTTATGCTGTATTAGCTTTTACAATTGTTGATTCGTCTGTTTTTAAACAAAATTGAATGTAATGTATTATATAAAATAACTTTTTTTCATAATATAAATGAGAAAAAAATAAATACTGAAACTGCATAGTAGCTTTATGAATTTCTTTCTTGTTTCCCTATAACACAATAAGATAGAATTTGTAATCATCATATTAGGATTGCCTAGGAATTTATTTCACCATACTTCATCTGAAAAAAAGCCACATGATCTAACTTTGTGAAATAAAATGATCTAACTTTGTGAAATAAAATATCACCACACAAAATTCTTGTACGCATGGTTAATATCTTCAGAAGTTCATATATCTGTGAAGTAAAAGATAAACAAAAAACTGATCCACACAGCTCTCAAATATAGCAGTGGACATAACATCCATCAAACGAAGTTTGGGGATGGATCAATGGATTGGGCATATGACCTAAGTAATGTGTATGGTTCCTAAGTGAACAGAGAACAGACATGCACATGAGTGAAGTACTACAGGAAAACCAATGAGTACTGCAAAATTTTCCCAGCAACATACTAACAATTACATCATGAATGGACAATGTATTGGGTGAGATGGACATGACAACAAATAGTAGCACCATGAAATCGTTAAAAATGTCTGGGGATGGTCACAACAAGTTTACCAATGTCAATTGCATGATGTGTGTCATTTAGCACTGTATCATAACTACACAAATATACATTCACACATATCTGCAGTCACAGTTGAACACATAGACAAACATGCAACTTACAAAATGTGGCAATGTCACATTTTGTTGTATCACCCCAGGAATGTACAACATACTCTGTAAAATACAATGTTGGTCAAGATGGCCAGAAAACAAATGGAAGGTGTTTTATCCCCTGTGGGTCAACCTGTTCTGCAACTCCAGTCATGTGCATGCTTCCCCAAAACCTATCTTCGGTCAGAACCAAGGGAAATCCACCATAAACACAAGAGAATCATAACATGTGATGATGAAAACAGACACACATGGTTGTCTCCTGGATGACAACTTAAGAAAGCAAATTACATGTGAGACATATCCCTTGTAAGTCATGGTTGTACAAGCTGTGTGAACATGTTTCTGGTGAATATAATATAACATTGCTGTGCCTCATCTGCTCCATATAAAATCATCTCACAACTATGGACAATAACACAAGGCCTCTAAGCACAACTCACTTTCATAATCAGTTGCTCACCAAACTCAATACTTGGTCAACTGTGAGTACGCAAGCATGGGTACAGCAGGGTATTCTGAGTATGCCAGCGGAAACCACAGGTGCTGGGTATGCAAATGTGCAATCTAAGTTACACAGTCATAGGTACCCTGACAAAAAAGATTTCACAAGATCAGGTGTCTCACCTTCACCAGCTAATGCTCTGCACAAAAATATCATGCCAGGCAATGTAAAAAGGGCATGACAAAATAGGATGTCTCCACTGTAAACCCATTGTTGTGTTGGTGTGTGCCATGCAATACAGAGTACCCTTTTGTATATGATCATGTGCACCTTGATTGTTCACCCCTACATGGTGCACCATTACTGCTTCTCTGTCCGCAGTGGGTCTACATCTGGCATACCAGAGTTTGCCAACAGCTAAGTGTTGTTGATGCTATTGGACACAGGCCTAGCCATCAAAGCCAATTTGCATAAACACTGCAGTACCTGTGTCTGTCAATATGGGTCAAATACAAATGATACAGTGTTGAGTCAATTCAATGTGGACTGTATGTGCTTACTGGCATTGGATGTCATGCTGTTGTAAGTAGTGAACTATGTAAAGTGCTGTTTTGTTGTGGCCATCCAACAATGTCCTGTCCTCCTTGGACACTATCTCTTCAACATGTTACCAGATGCCTATGTGTGCTTTATTGCCCTCTACATCATTTACACATGGCTGACACATTCTGCATTCTGGTGCATAGATTTCTGCCAACAACATTTGTGGTGCTACCACAAGCTCATGCTGCCTACAGAGGCTGAAAGATGATGTACTGCAGACTCACATAAAATGGTTTGTGTGTCACCTGTCCAGCATTCATATTGTTATCAACTTAGCTTCAAGCTGGTAGGGCTGTCACACTACACTGATGTGAAATTGTGCCGGATGCAAACAGTCCAGTATGACATGTAAGAATGTATTGCACACATGTAGCAGAAATGACAAATCAAATGCCAAATTTACACAATTTGCTCACATCATCAGACAATTTAAATCCCCATCATGTCCCACAGCTACCTTGATTAAAGCACATGACTGACTTTGCAGCTGCGCATATAAATTGTGCACATCTGCTAATCTAGGCTGAAGAATACCAAGTACGATTCTGTGGTCAAGCCTTCACAGTGTTTGAAGCATCCAAAATATGTTTTACAAGTACTGGATGCTTGATGTTCATGTACATGTTTTTGCAAGCCTGTCAAACAGTTGCAGACATCATAGGAATAAGTACATTGACAGTCACTTATGTTGTCACACATACTAACTATGCCAAACATAATGACTGCGGCTGATGCATGCATGTCTATTATACATGAATCAATGTGGATAGGCTGGCACGTGAGATCCAAGGGCATGTAGATAGCTATGTATAACTGTAATCTTTATATTTCAGAATGACTAAAGTCACATTCACAAGACAGATCACATCACATAAACAAATGGTGTCAGCAGTCATAAAATGGAATGAAATCTTGTACATCTGATGAAAAAAATTCACTTAGCGTCTAAAATTTTGCCGATTAAACAGAAAAGCAATGGTGTTTTGGATGATGTTGGGGGTGGGTAGGGAGGGCAGGATGTCAGAGGGGGCATTGGGGGGCTTCCTCTGGCTTGTGAAATTCTACTTTTTATTTTTTTGGGAAAATATTTTTATTGAGTACTGCATATAATTCACAGATGTACACAGTAAGTTATAAGCGTTTTGGAAACGTTATAAAAGAGCAATTTGGTATATATCTTGTCTACATGTTGTACCAAGCATACTTAAGGTAATAGGACCTTACAGAAAGTTCAACATTTCTTGCATCATAAGTGTATAAACTGTAAATTCAAACAGCTAGTAACCACTCTAATAAATGATATCCAGTGCTTTACCCATTTCACCCCCACCCAAAATACCCCTCCCTAAACATTACCCCAACGAAAAAAGTAACGTAAGTGCCGCTATCTTGACAAAACACTTCGCTGATGTGCCTGCGTCCGGTGTGTGTCAGGTCTAAGAACCCCAACAAGGGGCGTGCACTGAGGGGGGGGAGGAGGAGAGGGGGGGAAAGGGAACCAGGAGGGGAGTACAAGGAAGGAAGAATAAAAAAAGGGGGAGAAGGAGTAAGAAACACAGCCAGGGATATGGGAGTGAAAGGGAGGCACCCAGGTAGAGCATGGACAGACAGGAGCACGCCAGTTCCTAACCAATTGCACCACTCTCCTGCAGGCTGTATTGCGATACCACGGGGTCAACTCCCTCCATCGCCTTGTATTGTTCTACTAGGTGTGCTCAGTCCAGCGAAAGCTGTCGCTTCCGCAGTCCCCTGTATTCTTCTCGGTATAAAGCCTCCCGTTCAGCTACCGCCCATCTGCCCACTTCTTCGCGCCAAGCGACCACCCGTGGCGTTAGGGTAGACTTCCAGCGTTTTGTTATCATACGTTTTGCCAATATCAGAGCCAACCCTGCAAATCTGCGTAGCAACTGTGCTTTCTGAGGGAGGGGGAATAAACCCAAAAGGCAAGCCTCAATGGTGTCCCATGGTGTGCGCTCCGTCAACATCTCCAGCTCCTGGCTAACCTCTGACCAAAACCCCCACAGCAGTGGACAGTACCATATCATATGTAGGAAATCAGCTTCAGGCGCCTTGCATCGCGGACATACCGCGGACGCCGTGGGGAACATCTTTTGTATCATTGCTGGGGCAAGATATGCTTTATGTAGGATAAATAACTGGATCGTTTTTAAGCGGCAATTCTGAGAGACTCGCCAGGGATGCTCTAGCATTTGTGCCCATTCCCTATCTTATAAGTCCCGCCCCAAAATCAAGTCCCACTTCTGCCTAAGATGTATCAGTGGAACATGCAAATGCTCCCTCAAGCCTCGGTAAAGCCAGCGGACCAAGTCTCAGACATGTCCCATAATGTGTAATGATCTCAGCAATTGGAAAGTTGGGGGTTCTGCTCGATCCGTGTACCAATAAGTTCTAATGAAACGCACTACAGCAGCATGCGTAAGAAACAAGGTGTCAGGCACCGAATTGGCGCGCACAAACTCGTCATGCGGCATCAATTGGCCCTCAAAAAAGAAATCCCCAACTGTCCCCACCCCCTCCCGAGTCCACCCCTGTATTTGGATCATTGATAATACCCCACGCCTAGTAGGCAGTCCACATAGGGGGATATTCGGGGCATATGGAAATGGTACCCTAGCTATCCTTTTCTCCTGTGACCAATACTGTAATGCAACGTGCAACAAGTAAGGAGGATCACTTAACTTCTGCGTACCCGGACAGAGCTGCGATTGAAGAAGCCCACGTTTTAACAATTCCGAGGAGTACCCAATTTCAAATAAATTCTTACCTGCCAACCAATATGCCAGCCACTGTAATTGTCCCGCTATGCAATACGTCTTAAAATCAGGTGCCCCCATGCCTCCTACTGCACTGGGCAGCTGCAGCTTAGATAGCGCCAAACGATGCCTGCCCGCACCCCATATCAAAGATGTTAATAACGTATCAAGCAATTTAAAAATCCAAGCCGGCAGGACCACCTGTAAATTCACGAAGTAATAAAGGAGGCGGGGTAGCATAACCATTTTCGACACCGCCAAGCGGCCCACCACCATCAAAGGCAACGAAGTCCAAAAGGCAATCTGGGAGCGTAGCGAATTAATGGCGCGAACTACATTACCTTCTATGGTATCGGCGTTTGATCTATAGATATTAGTCCCAAGGTATTTAAAAGTGACAGGCTCCACTCAGAAATGCATTTGACCAAATTGTAGAGTGGGAGACGCATTTGTATTATAGAAGGCGAAGGCTACCGATTTAGAGGCATTATGACGCAAGCCCGATGTTTCCCGGAATCTAGAGAAGACAGCAGCTATCAGGTGTTTATCAACTTCCAAGTCACGAAAATATAACAGCATGTCATCCGCGTAAAAGGAAACTGAATGTACCACCCCACGCAATGGAATGCCATAGGGGACCATAATCTGACGCAGGTATTGTGCAAGAGGCTCAAGGGCCAACACAAATAACATGGGGGATAAGGGGCAGCCTTGACAAGTACCCCGGGATATTAAATAAGAGGAAGAGATGGTCTTACCCGTCTTAGCGCGCGCTGTGGGACTAGTATACAACAATTTAATCCATGCACAATAGGACTGGGGCAGGCCAAATTTAGACAACACCGCTAGCATATACAGCCAGCTGAGAGTATCAAAAGCTTGGCGCACGTCTAAGGACAAGCAGCCAGCAAGAGGGGAAGAATCAGCTGCCGCGTGCATCAAAGCATAGAGCTGGCAGATATTCAAAGAGGTGCTGCATGGAGTAGAAGGAGACGCGACGCCAAGACCTTACTGAGTATCTTATATTCTGTATTCAGAATAGAGAGTGGTCTATAAGACAGAAGGTCAGTCGGTACCTTGTCCGGTTTCAATAAGGACGTGACTATCGCCTCCCTGGTAGTAGGAGGCAAAACCCCACTCTCCAAGGAAGTAGTATAGAGTTGCATCAACCTCAGAATCAATTTATCGGCAAAAGTGGAGTAAAACTCCACTGGGAGGCCGTCGGAGCCTGGTGTCTTATTGCGGGCCAGCGCCTTTATCGCCACCCGAATTTCTGCAGCAGTAATCGGAGCAGCCATCTCCTCGGCCATCGAAACCATAGGAAGTTGGACCTCAGACAGGAAGGAAAGCGTGGGAGCCTCGACATCTAAACATTGGCGGCATATAAACAAGTGTGGTATTGCCGAAACGCAGCATTAATCTCACCCTGAGATGTTACCAATACATTATTAACCGTATTCACAGCTAGAACTGGAGTAGGACTCAACGTTGGTTGTATCAGTCTTGCCAATAGGGTACCCGCCCTATCTGCCTCGGAGTGTACGCTTTGTATAAGCATCAAAATCTAACAGGCGTAAGCACTCTAACAACTCCGCATACTTAATCCTAGCGGACTGAAGTGGCTCTGCACCATCCACACTCTCCTGAGCCGCCACCTCCAGGGCCTGCAACTCCCACTCCAGGTCAGTAATGTCCCGGATCGTTTCCCTCCGCGACCCTGCCAGTGTCCCCATTGCAACCCAACGTACATTCACTTTGAAGGCATCCCATTCGATAGCCCTGAACGAGGCAGAACCTTCACTCTCCACAAAAAATGTGTCAATAGCTGTAGTCAATATCGCGTGATAGACCTGGTCTTCCAGTTGTAGAGGCAGCATCCTCCACGTTGGAATAGGAGCCGAGGAAGGGCCCCAGGACAACCGCAATTCGATAGGATTATGGTCTGATATTGTCTTGCCCAAAAACTCACAATGTGTAATAGCAGAGGAGAGCTCCGGAGAACAAAGAAAATTCTCCAGACATGTGTGTAACTTATGGGGGTAGGAATAAAAGGAATACTCCCTCATGTTCACATGCATTGCCCTCCAAATGTCTAACAAATCCCAACCCTGCGCCCAGCGAGTAAAGGTTATCGCCTGTGCCCTCGCCACCGTGTTAAATAAGGGAGGATGGGAACGATCCAGGCCAATATCGAATACTGCATTTAAGTCACAACCCAGCAGCCACGGGACATGGGACCAGCCAGCAAGTGCCTGGGATACCCGCGTAAAGGATGCCTCTCGGTCTGTATTTGGTGCATAGAGGGACCCCAGCACAACCTGTCTGCCATCTAATGTCCCCAACAGAAGAACATACTGGCCCTGATCATCTACTCTGCATTCAGTAAGAGAGAAGGGGATGCCCGCCCGGACCCTAATGGCTGCCCCCCGGGAAAAGGCCGAATATGCCATCGCAAAGACTTGACCACGCCATCTTCTCTGCAGCTTCGCAGTTTCAGCGGGGATCAAATGAGTCTCTTGAAAACAAATTATGTGGGCCTTACAGCGATGCAATTGTGCAGCTATTCTATGTCGTTTGGCTATGGAACCCATACCTCGCACATTCCACGAAACCAAGGTATAAGAATTAACAGCAGGCATCATCAAATAGAATAAGGAACCCCTCGGATCCCAGCCCCGCCCACCCAATCCCACCCACACCCCGCCGACCCACAGACCATGCGGCATAGTTACAACAAATTCAACAGAGTCCCAATACTGGGTCCAACGCCCAAACATCGTTTGACCAAACCATGCAAACAAAATTGACATACTTCATTTATAACCAATGCTACCGCCTTTGGGGGAAGGTCGCTAACACCATTAACAGTCGCTTAAAACTAAAAGCAGTAAGGCACACATAAGAGCGCCCAAAATGTGGGCCGGGCCGGGAACTTACTTATCCGTTCCCACCTGTCGTAACGGCACACATGTTCTATGATGCTCTGCCCGACTGGAAAAGGGGCGTGTAGTGTACTATAGCTCTTCAATCCGGATAGGAAAATAGCAAAAGGCTAAACATATCCCACAGGTCTTATGACAAGAAACTAAGAGTCTGCCGAGGGTAAAGGATCCTTGCTGAGTCGTGAGGTCGCAGAAGGAAACAGTGCAACGCTACCATCAGTGTCTGTGTTCAATCCTTCAGACGGGCTAGAGCTGATATCAGGGCGAGAGGTGCGAAAGGTGGAGGCAGTGGGAGCGCCCTTCGCCTGCCCTCCAGTACCTTCTGATGGTTCAAGGAGTCGGAGATCGAACTTTGTGTGAGAAGACCCCTCTTACGCCTCCGTTGGGGGTGCTGCGATTTGGGTAGTGAGGAGTCCATGCGTCTCATAGGCTGTACATCAGTGAACGTCTTGTCTAGCCACTCCCATGCACTGTCAGAGGTATCGAAAAAGAGGGAACGCTGCTCATATAGGATTTTCAGTTTTGCAGGGAACAATAAAGCAAATGACAGGCCCGCTGCTCGAGCACGTGCCTTCACCTCCATGAAGGAAAATCTTCTGTGTTGGACTGCTAAAGTGTAATCCGGAAATATTGAAATCTTGGCATTAGCAATCTGTAGAGGGCTATTATCTCTTGCCGCCTGCAGTAGATGATCTCGATCCCTGTAATTTAAAATCCTGGCCAGGATGGGACGTGGGTTAGCTCCTGGTATTGGATGACGTGTAGGAACTTGATGCGCCCTCTCGACTGTGTAATGTGTGGATAGTCCAGGGTGGGCCACAGCAGTCTTCAACCAATTCTTGATATATTCCGTAGGCATAGATCCTTCCGTCCCCTCCGGCAGACCCACTATTCAGAGGTTGTTCTGGCGCGCCCAGCCTTCTGCATCATCAGCCCGCGCCTGGAGGAAATCAATCTGCTGACGCATATGTTGTAATTGCTCTTCATGGGCCTGTACCTGGGGTGCCATGGTGTCTACCTTCTGCTCAGTCGTTCGAACCCTCTCAGCCAATTTCTTATGATCATCTTTTAGCAAGTTGAGATCCACTGAGATTATGCCCAGCTGCGCTTCCAATACTGAACGGAAATCTCGAATCTCTCGCAGAATCATGTCCAGCTTGTCCCCCGACGTGTCGGTCTCCACAGCCCCCTCCGCCTGTCGGGACATGGCAGAAGAGTGACCCGATGCCGGAGAGAGAGATCCTGCTCTCCCGGACCGTGGTGTCGCCCTGGGTCTTCTCTTTCCCATAGACGTCGGCGTGGTGAGGCCTGGTAATGAGCACCCAGCAGCAACTGGATATCAACGCTTATCCCTCAGCCAGCGATATGGTGCACCAGACAACCTGTGACCAACACCAGGCAGCAGCTCAAAGCAGGAGTTAGGAAGCCACTCAGATCAATCACAGGGGCTACCCAGGTACCTTGGCAGGCTATGGCAGTCGCTATCCTGTGGAATAGTGAGCCCCCCCAGCGCATCAGTCCAGAAATAGTGGAAAGGGCCTCAATCAGGTGCTCATGCAGTTCCCGCATCACCAAACTCAAGCAGCGCAATCAGGCCTGTGCGCTTCCAGGTATCCTCAGTGTCCATACCTCAATGGATGGCCCCAACCACCGGTGCATGCCAGTCCCAAGTCACCCCTGAGCACATCTCCATGCCAGGGACCACCGGACCATTCAGGGCAGGGCACCACCATGGCAATGCAAAACAACAGGGCTCCAGGAGGTGTAGAATCGCCGCCTTTCCGGAACTTCCAGCCTAGGAGGCAGGATGGGGGGGCCACACCAACCAACTCGTGATAGTCCGCCCCCTGCAGCCTCACCAGCAATCCAAGATCCACAGCGTCCGGTGAACACAGCTGGGGTCCGCCGATGATCCGCCACCGTCCCGCGACGTAACGCTGCCCCGTGTCCAGCCGAGGCCTCTTCGGGAGAGCATCTACATGTAGCGGCCACAGCAGCACCAATTCACCAGCGCTTCACCCTTCGCCACAGGCAGCCGCAGAGACCCGCCGCTCCCCAGCGCTCTCGGGCAGCACTCCACTCAGGGGGAACCAGCGGCTATGGCGGAGTCGGGCCCAGAGTCGGGGTCTCGCGTGGGCGCCGCCTCCTGGATTCAACTCCCGTAGCCCCGCCAGGCCACAGGAAAGCTCGCAGCTGCCGGCTTTCAGCAGGCCTCAGAAAGGCCAGAAATCACCGCCATCTATAGGACCAGTCCCAGGGGGGCTAGGCGTCTGGAAAATGCCGTTGAGGCTGCCCCGCCGGTTGGATATGTCAGCCGCTCTCTGTCCCCCATCTGACAAGGTAGGGAGAGGCGGATACTTGCTCGGATGTGGAGCCCCAGCCCGGAGCTCGTTGCTTAAGCGACCACCATCTTGGGCAGCAGACCACGCCCCCCTTGCAAAATTCTACTTACCCTTGATGGTTGAGAGTGGGGGAAGGATCCTGCAGGGATATGCCATGCGTGTACGTAAGGTGACGTGGGAGCATGTCTGCAGTCAAATGCTGAGGATCTTCGGTGGATAGGACTGTTGGACAATGGAAGCACCGATGGCAGGATTGCGTGGGCCGTGAGGGTGACATGTTTGACCACCTCGGAGTCATTGCTGACCTTCAAGGTGGTAAGTACAACACCAAAGTTCATCAATCATCTTATTCTTACCAAATTAAAAGATGTAGTCAGGACAATGTGAGAAACACTACAGGATGATGTCAGTCAGTTATACAGAGTAAAGCTGCCAGCTTCTACACAATCATACTTGCACCATTGTGCAAGTGAGACAGAGTTTATGATGAGGTATGCCCATGTTCAGGAATGTGTACACTCCTGTACACATAATATAAAGTGCTGTGTCAAGGTTCAAGATGTGCTGCGCAGTGCCTCCTATTAAGATAGTGTTTGAGGAGATTTGTGTGTGGACCCTTAATGTGAAAGAGGTGGCCATGTAAGCTGCAAAATGCAGGATACATGACAAAACACTCTGCCTCATGTACAAACATGTCTGGCACCACTGTGCAAGGGTCTAATGACATGTTGACACTTCACAATGCATGTTACATACCACATGACTGCAACACTGCCTCACAATCACAATTGCTCCATGACATGGCTGATTTTGTGTAAGGTATGATGAGACTTGAAATTTTGCATTTGAAGAAATATGCCTTCTCTGGAGTGTCAGTCTGCCAAATACAAAACGTGCGATCAGACTCCATCAATTGTCTTATCAAACCCTTGTGAGATCTGCAGAAATGATATTGTCTGCAGACCATGGAGAACATGATGTTGTGACTAGTAACGTAGCCTTGGGAATGGGTCACGCAAGTAGTCTGTGCAAAATGAGTACATTTGCAAGCAGGATTGTCTTGTGTTGCACAACTCTGCATTAGTCATGTTTTGTGGGTACGACAGGCAAAGCAGATACAATCATGTATGCAACCTAAACAGAGGCAGTACTGTTACAGGGTATTGATTTGGATGTAGATGAATCTGAGGAGGAATAGGACACATGTAAGAATTCATGTCTGATACCAACACACATTTCTGTTCATGTCTCACAGCTTACAGACCACTGATTACTCAGGGGACATCAACGCCTTAATGGACCCACACGCCACTGGTGAGTTCCTTCATTAAATATTTCCATTGAGAGATGGGAAGAATGTTTGGGAAAAATCCTGTTTGTAGTTGTATGCAGTCTTGGTGTGTATCACATGTAACTTGCCTCCAGTGTGATGATGTATCATAAAAGTGTGAAGTATGAACAATTTAGTAAGTTGAGATTGAGCACTGCATTTATCTTCCTGACATAACTTTGCACATCCCCAGTCGGTGATACCCAGGCCAGAAATATCAAAGGGTTATGTAACTCCAACCGATGCATGTGGATTACACAGCATAAAGACAGGAGAGGAGACATGTGAGTGATGTTGGTGATGGCTATGACCAGACATGGAATGTGTGTACAGCCTTGACTGAAATGACTGTCAATGATGATCAATTTCTTTGTTGCACCAGGTGTCAGTTACAGGTACCAGTACAAAGAGTCAGTCACATACACAATATGAAAGCTGGTTTATGTAATTAAATAGTTATTGCTGCAGGATCGAGAGTCACGCCTCCTTTGGATGTCTCAGCATCACTGTAATGGATAGTTATGTCCCAACCTTGGATATCCCCTCCAATAGTCAGTGTCTTTCCTCAGATGTGTCGTATCATTGACATGTTGGTGCATATTACAAGCACACCATTTACTCATCAACGTTACATTGTATAACATTGTGGTAGCAAGACTGCATTAGCCTAAGTCACGATGCTGCGTTAAGCTGGCTGCCTGAGAATGAAGCCCAATAGTGCACAATAACACCTTTTCACATCATATCTTGTGTGCTAATTTTAGGAGATTAATACATACACAACCATCATTTATTATGTCTGGACCCTCTCTCCAAGACCAGCTTGAATGTGTTTGAGTGTGTAATGTGTGATACCCTTGCTAAATTGTATATGAATATGCACAGTAGTGAGAATGGTTGAATTATTTCCCATCTATGCTGTTCCAATGTGTGCTGCATTGTTCGGCACCCATGGAAACGGCAAGACACCATTGATTGTTCTTGTACATGAAGGTGCACCTTACATCACATGACCAATCTGTTATGAAAATGTCATTGTGTGACTTCAATATGTGCTGCATGCTGAGGCACACATAGAAGTGACAGGACATCACTTAAAGAATGGTTATGTGCAGGAAGGGGCTCACTCTTGCACATTATCAACTTCCACATCAAGGCAGAGGCACTTGCACCATTGTGTAAGTGGGCCTGCATAAGCGCAAGTAGGCAAACATTTTTCTGCAGCATGGGGGCAGAATCAGGTCTGCGCCGTACTGTTGTAGGTATGATGCAAACCTGCATTCCTGAAGTTGCAGGGCATAATGTTAAGCCAAGGAGACCAATGGCACGCTCCACAACCACCTTGCGAAGATGGCCCTATGTATTTATTTGGAATGGTCTGGCTTTGTGTTAGTACTGTCAAGATGTCTCCTTGGGCTCATTCCCCTGGTAGACTCAGTCTGAGTATTTGACAGCACCTTAGTTTGACTCTAACAATCTTAAAATGTTGTGACTCTACTCTGCCCTTGACATGTCCCATGCCATGCATTATCAGGTCAGTAACACCATCAGGTTGTAATTGATCCTTCATTCTACATATCATTGTTTAGGTCACTTTTGAACTTCACAATCTTTGGTTAAGTGTAGGGTCCATGTGTTTATGCCTTTGTATTTCTAAGTTAAATGGAGAACATTGACATAATTATCAGGACTCACATATTGTCATTTGTCTTATTTTACAGACAACATGTCGCCACTTGTTCCATATCCGTAAAGAACAATATCTGCACATACGCCTGGTGGCCAAAGGATATTGTGCTATGGCAAAGATTGAGAATGGACACACAGGCCATAACAGGCCCTTCTAACGTCAGGCGTGGGGCCGGACATACACACCGATCTGCTAGTCAAGCTCAGATACCACACAGCCAACATGCTGCAAGTGGACCAGTCACACAAAATGGTGTCCCCTCACGTCCATGCATACAAGGGACTGCCATACTGTAATCTGCAACATGGACACATGCTTAAGGGTTCACCAACAGGGACTGTTGGTGCATGATGGACATCAATGTGCGACTGGCACACGTTGAAAGGGATGTGTCGGACATGAGCACCCACCTCCAGGACATTAAGGGTGCCCTGGGGCTCCCATTTTGAGCAGACCATGTAGGGGCCTTCCCTCTTTTATACAGTCCCCAATGGTTTTTGTACACTTTTTTTATATTAGTGTAGGGTTTTAAATGATATGTAGTGTAGTTGTAGAGTAGACATAGTGTAAATTTTAGGTAAGGTTTTAGATTTTTTATTCTCTTAATGTAGTAGTCTGCACTAAGTTTCCTTTTCCTTTGGGTGGGGAATTGATGTATTTTTCTTGTAAAAAAAACAAAAATATATATTTTTGTTGGATATATGTGTAGTTAGTTCATGTTTAGTTGACATGTATTTGTCCTATCTGATGATGTGCTTTAAGGGGGAAGGGGGTTGATGTCTCACATATGTTGTTACGTATTTAGTATTAGTTAAGGTAGATAGTTTATCGTAACATTTAGTTTGCACCAGTTATTTCAGATTAGGTTAGTTGTAGTGATTAGTGTTAGTTTAGGGCAGGTAATTTTGTAGTATTTTAATAAATAGTTACTGTTTTGGAATTGTGGTTGCACTTATGTCAGAAGTGATTTCATGGAGTGGTCCTTTTGACATTGTATACAACTTTTTCAATCCCACAACAGTCATTAGAATGTGCACGTGTGGTCATGACATGATATTTTAGTGAACAGATACTGTCAGGATACAGTTTTTTGTGTTCAGGAAACAAGCATGAATTTCAGGATGGCAATTATGAGTTATGCGCTTGGATAGGGATACTCTGTTGAAACGTTTATCATGTGCTGTGTAACTCATAGAGTTGTACACCACATTGTTGCTTATTTACAACACAATAGAGAAACATGGGATTAAGTAAACATTGACATTGCAATGCGTATCCATAGTGAAAATGGATGTATGCACTGTGTTCCCAAGAATGCTGCACACCCCTGCATTTCACATGAGCCTGGCACAGAGTCCAGCTGCCAAGCACAAACGCAGGCACCCTTGCTACATAGTGCAAGGGCATCTGCAATTGTGAAATTGGATGTTAATGTACAGGAAGGCTCACCTTCTTGAAAATACACAATGTTGTCAGTTTGCTGGTCCAATGTGCGCTGCACAAGGTAGAACATCATTAAACAGCAAACACGAGGGGAAATAAAGCATTTCTCCCTGTAGTGTCAGTGTTATACCCGCTTTTCCCAGGTGTTACTTTTGGCATTGCCTCCTAGTGGTGCCAACCTTGAAATTGTGGGACAGCATCTGCATCTATGCTAATGGTGGTGCACTACACACTGCAAGACACATTGCCCTCCCCTTTCACGATGAGTACAGCATGAAAGGGTGCCTTATTTACAAGGCATTGTTAAACCATGTTAAGTTGCTGAATGATGCCTTGTTCTTCAGGAGAAGGCCCTATTGCCAACACAATGTCACTGAAAGTGACATAGTGGTTCTAATAAAGGCTTTTAAATATGTGGCTTTACGCTTTATCATCCTTGTGAATGTGGTGTGTGCTCTAGCTTGAGATGTGACCTGCCAAGACACCCATCACAACACTCTTTGTCCACACCATTGAGTATAAGTAGATCTACCAAGTAAGACTTGTTATCAATGCTAGTTGAAGACACTTCTTGTGGCATGACACTGACTTGATCATATTGCAGGAAGAGCCTATCCCCATCTTGTATATAGGGCAAGGTTGAATTCTTGCAAGAATGTTGTATTAGAACTATGAGGGCATGGCTGGTTCACACATACCCGGTCATCTCACTGCCTATCTGGGACATAGACTCAACATGACCATTTATCAAATGTCCCTCTGGGTAAGTTGTGATGGATACACTGATCAAACACTTTTTAACACGTCTATACTTGAATGGTCATAGGCAACACACATCTGTGTGACTTTATTTAGTTTTTTTATTTGCATGTGCATTTACATTGGTAGAAGACTGGCCCAGAACTTGGATAACCCCCACATTGTATTAATGCCCAGTGGAGGGCCAGACAGAGTCATTTGGAGTAACATGGCCGGAGACATGTTGAGGGAGAGGCAGATTTCAGTCCCCAGGCTGATTGCAGTGTCATTGGGAACAATGCCGAAATTGGCAGTCCTTATGAAAGACAAAGGTGACTGTAGCAGAGTCATTCATAGGACAGTTGAAGCTGATGTTCCGTGGCATGATGGTAAGCACAGATCCAAGCAGAAACTGTCCTTTTGACCTAGATGAATGCTACCACTGACTTTTTCACTGGAATGTGGATTCATCCACATCTTTCTCCTCTGATGTGTCATGTGCCTCCCGTGTACGTGATGGTGTATGGCCTGGAGTACTGTGAGGCTGTGACACATCAGGGGGGTAAGAGGTGGAGATGAATCACTGCAGTGATGATAAGCTGCAGGGCTTGCAAGACTCTAGCAACGTCTATGTGGTATGCAGCCATGGCTGCCAAGTGTGAGGCTTGCATCCGCTCCATGTTCTCCATGATCTTTCTCATTTCACGCAACTCATTTGTGACATTGCTGAAGCCACTTTGACTGGACAGTTGTTCTTGTCTCTGAGTAAGTACTCCAGCGATGGGTGTGCAAATCTGGCAGAAAAAAATAAATAAAATGAAGTGCAGGCTCTCGCGCTTAATTATCCTTAAGCCCCCGGGTATGTAAGGTCCCGAGGGGCAATGTATAATTATATGGCGGTGGCCCGCGTGGGCCCCTGCAGCCCCAGGGACCCACACTTCCCTGGGGAATAATTTAAATATAGGCAGGGGGCCTCTCTGGCCCCACCAAACCCCAGGGACTGCCACCTCCCCAGGCCTTTATTAAAATAAGAGCAAGGGCCTGGTGGGCCCCCCAAACCTTGGGGACCGCCACCTCCCTGGACTTTAATTCTAATAAGGGTGGGGGGGCTCACAGGCCCCCCACAAGCCCTGTGGACTGCCACCTCCCCAGGGCTTTGTTAAAATAGGGTGGGGGGCCCGCACCCCGGGGATCACCACCTCCCCAGGGCTTTAGTAAAATAGGGTGGGGCATCGTTGTCAAATAAGTAGTGTGGAGAGGGTAGAGCCCCCACACTACCCCGGGGACCACCACCTCACGGGGGTACTGTTTATTTAAATGTAGGGGTCTGTAGCGGACCCCTGGGCCCACCAGCTCCCTGGGGCTATTTCCATGTTGGGAGGGGGACCATGCAGCCCCCCTCCTGGAGCCCAGATGGCCCTGCAATGTCCTGGGGTGCACAACCCAGGGACATTGCAGTTTGCTATGACAGGGCAGGACCGCGGCTCCCGCCCTGTCATAGCAAACTTCTGCTTTGCTTCATGGAACAAGAGCAGGAAACGTGCTCTCGCTTCCATGAAGCAAAGCAGAATTGCTTTTGGACAAGGGGAGCTGCATGTTAGTAGCTCCCCTTGCCCAACAGCAATGCCGGCTCCAGCAGGAGGCAGGGAGCCGGCAGGGACCATGGGGGCATTGGGGCTCCCCCCACCATCCCTAACTTGAGGGCCTGCTCCGGGGAATAGGTCTCTGGGCCCAGAAGTGGTCCGGGAGGGGGCCACTCAGCCCCCCCTCCACTTAAATTGGGGCTTACTGGAGGTAACAGGAGGCATAGTTTGCCCCCAGGGACCCTCTGGAGGAAAGGAGACTTCATCCCCCAACCAACCAGGAGGCGTGTTTGCAGAGTGGTGGAGAAAGGGGGCATGGCCTGTGTCCACCTCTCAGCAATCCCACTGTGTGGGGCTTACTGGAGGTAGAAGGTAGGCTAGTTGGCCCCAAAGTACCCCCAGTAGTGAAGGGGACTTCAATCCCCATCCAAGAGAGTGCCAGGGAGCAAGTTTGGGAAAAAGGGGCGTGGCATGCTATGAGAACTTAGCAATCCTGCTGTGTGGGATTTACTGGAGGTAATAGGAGAGGTAGTTGGCCCCCAAGGATGTCCTTGGGGGCAACTACCTCTCTAGTTACCTCCAGTAAGTCCCACACAGTGGGATTACTAAAACGTCTTCGGAGGCCACGCCCCCTTTCTCCACCACTCTGCAACCACACCGCCTGGCAGACTATGGGATGGGGGATGAAGTCCACTTTACTCCTGAGGGACTTTGGGGGCTAAGAAGCCCTCCTGGTACCTCCTGTAAGTCCTACGCAGCGGAATTCCTGAGCACTGGTCGGAGGCCCAGCACCCTTTCTCCACCACTCTGCAAACGCGACTACTAGTTAAAGAGGCATTTGCAAAGTAATAGGTTTCCCATTTGCTAGAGTTAGAGCTATTGGTATTGTAAATATAAAAGTTTTTACTAATGTTTTTTAGTGTAGAGTGGACGTATGTTATGTGTAGTGGAATTATGTGGTATGTTGTGCAGTGAAATTATATGAATAGAAAGTATGTGGTATTTAGTGTATAGGAATTATGTGGAGTGGGATTCTGTGTTTTGGAGAGTAATTATGGGGTATTGTAGTCTGTGTTGTGGAGTGGTACCCTCAGGTTTAGTCCTCCTCATTTCCATAGAAACTAAACTATAAACTCAATGAGACACAATAAAAGAAGGAACCACTGAGGAGCACTTCTGGACCTAGTCGGAGGTATGAGCAGGGCCACTGGAAGTGGCTGCACCGATTTTCAAATAATTAAATATTTTCTGCATTTGCCAATAATTCCATCATCTGCTGCCTAATCTGCAGATTTGAACAAAAAAGCTTTGTTTCAAGCTCAAACGTCTCAAACGTTCCCAAAATGCAGTGTCATGTGTTACAGCGTTGTGGAAGGCCCTTTGCAGGAAGAGGTGTGACACCGCGGCCAGGGCGAATGTCTCCGGAATCTGGGGATCACGGTTCGATCCCTGGTGCCGGCGGCAGATTAGCCCAGCACCATCTAACTCTGGGCAATCGCTTGCTTAATCTTCCCGACGGCCCCCAGCGCCTAGAGACTCTTACGGGTGATTGTTCGCGCTTTACAAATGCGGATTATTATTATTATTTGCAAAGCTGGAATGGTCACGTGTTACTTATTGCAAAATGTGGGTGTTAATCTGGTACTAATGGTGCACAAACTTCTCTTCTTTTTGTACCTTACTGTCTTCTTTGTGCGCTTCACTTGCCTCTTCCTGCACTTCTCTTGCCCCTTTCTGCACCTCACTTGCCTCTTTCAGCACGTTTGTTGCTTTTTTCTGCAGATCTTGTTCCTCTTTCTGCACCTCCCTTGCCTCTTTCTGCACCTCCCGCCTCTTTCTGCACATCACTTGACTCTTTCTGTACCTCACTTGCCTCTTTCAGCACCTTTGTTGCTTTTTTCTGCAGATCTTGTTCCTCTTTCTATACCTTTATTGCCTCTTTCGGCACCTCACTTGCCTTTTTCAGCACCTCACTCTCTTCCTTCTGCACTTCTCTTACCCCTTTCTGCACCTAACTTGCCTCTTTCAGCACCTCTGTTGCTTTTTTCTGCAGATCTCTTGCCTCTTTCTGCACCCCTTGCCTCTTTCTGCACCTCTCTTGCCCCTTTCTGCACTTCACTTGACTCTTTCTGCACTTCTCTTGCTTCTTACTATACCTCTCTATGCAGAGAACTTGGGACAAGGCATTTTAAGGAGGCCTTACGTGTTCTAAAAAATGATCCCCGCCCACTATTTGCTTGTGGTATAGCTAAGTTCCTGGGTTGGGCATGGCGCATTAGATCATCTAGGCGTTCCTATTTTGTTTAATTTGTTCTTAAATGATTTAATTTAATTTATTGGGGTCATTTGTAATATGAATTGCTTGTTAATGTACTGGCTCCTTTTATTCTCTTACTGTTCTGTACTAAATGTACTGCTTTTTAAGATATTGTCTATATCGAAATAAAGCCTATGATGATGATGTATACCTCTCTTGCCTCTTTCTGCTCCTCTCTTGCCTCTTTGTGCATTTCCCTTGCCTGTTTCTGCAGTTTCCTTCTCTCTTTCTGCTCATCTAGAGCCTCTTTCCGTACCTCTCTTGCCTCTTTCTGCACTTCTCTTGCCTCTTTCTGCAGCCATTTTCCCTCTTTTTGTACCTCTGTTGGTTCTTTCTGCACTGCTATTGTTTCTTCTGAAACTCTCTTGCCTCTTTTTGCAATTCTCTTGCTTCTTTATACACCTCTGTTGCTTCTTTCAGCAATTTTCTTGCCTCTTTCTGCACTTCTCTTGCTTGTTTCTGCACCTCTCTTGCGTCTTTCTGCACCTCTGTTGCCTCTTTCTGCACCTCACTTGCTTCTTTCTACACCTCTGTTGCTTCTTTCAGCAATTTTCTTGCCTCTTTCTGCACTTCTCTTGCTTGTTTCTGTACCCCTCTTGCCTCTTTCTGTACCCCTCTTTCTGCACCTCTCTAGTCTCTTTCTGCACCACTGTTCCCTCTTTCTGCACATTTCACGCCTCTTTCTGTACCTCTGTAGCTTTTTTATGCACTACTCTTGCTATTTCTGCACGCTTCGTGCCTCTTTCAGCACCTCTGTTGTTTTTTTCTGCACTATACTTCCTTCTTTCTGCATCCCTCCTGCCTCTTTTGGTACCTCTCTTGACTCTTTGTGCACCTCTCCTACTTTTTTCTGCACTCCTCTTGCCTCTTTTTGCACCTCAGTTGCCTCTTTCTGTACATCTATTGCTTCTTTGTTACAGCGTGGTGGAAGGCCCTTTGCAGGAAGAGGCGTGACGCCGCGGCCAGGGCGACTGTCTCCGGAATCTGGGGATCACGGTTCGATCCCTGGTGCCGGCGGCAGATTAGCCGAGCACCATCTAACTCTGGGCAATCGCTTGCTTAATCTTCCCGACGGCCCCCAGCGCCTAGAGACCCTTACGGGTGATTGTTCGCGCTTTACAAATGTGGATTATTATTATTATTTGCAAAGCTGGAATGGTCATGTGTTACTTATTGCAAAATGTGGGTGTTAATCTGGTACTAATGGTGCACAAACTTTTCTTCTTTCTGTACCTTACTGTCTTCTTTGTGCACTTCACTTGCCTCTTTCTGCACTTCTCTTGCCCCTTTCTGCACCTCACTTGCCTCTTTCAGCACCTTTGTTACTTTTTCCTGCAGATCTTGTTCCTCTTTCTGTACCTCCCTTGCCTCTTTCTGCACCTCTCTTGCCTCTTTCTGCACATCACTTGACTCTTTCTGTACTTCTCTTGCTTCTATCTACACATCTCTTGCCCATTTCTGCTCCTCTCTTGCCTCTTTGTGCACTTCTCTTGCCCCTTTCTGCACCTCACTTGCCTCTTTCAGCACCTTTGTTGCTTTATTCTGCAGATCTTGTTCCTCTTTCTATACCTCTATTGCCTCTTTCGGCACCTCACTTGCCTTTTTCAGCACCTCACTCTCTTCCTTCTGCACTTCTCTTACCCCTTTATGCACCTAACTTGCCTCTTTCAGCACCTCTGTTGCTTTTTTCTGCAGATCTCCTGCCTCTTTCTGTACCCCTTGCCTCTTTCTGCACCTCTCTTGCCCCTTTCTGCACTTCACTTGACTCTTTCTGCACTTCTCTTGCTTCTTACTATACCTCTCTTGCCTCTTTCTGCTCCTCTCTTGCCTCTTTGTGCATTTCTCTTACCTGTTTCTGCAGTTCCCTTGTCTCTTTCTGCTCATCTAGAGCCTCTTTACGTACCTCTCTTGCCTCTTTCTGCACTTCTCTTGCCTCTTTCTGCAGCAATTTTCCCTCTTTTTGTACCTCTGTTGGTTCTTTCTGCACTGCTATTGCTTCTTCTGAACCTCTCTTGCCTGTTTTTGCAATTCTCTTGCTTCTTTATACACCTCTGTTGCTTCTTTCAGCAATTTTCTTGCCTCTTTCTGCACTTCTCTTGCTTGTTTCTGCACCTCTCTTGCATCTTTCTGCACCTCTGTTGCCTCGTTCTGCACCTCACTTGCTTCTTTCTACACCTCTGTTGCTTCTTTCAGCAATTTTCTTGCCTCGTTCTGCACTTCTCTTGCTTGTTTCTGTACCCCTCTTGCCTCTTTCTGTACCCCTCTTTCTGCACATTTCATGCCTCTTTCTGTACCTCTGTAGCTTTTTTATGCACTACTCTTGCTATTTCTGCACGTTTCGTGCCTCTTTCAGCACCTCTGTTGTTTTTTTCTGCACTATACTTCCTTCTTTCTGCATCCCTCCTGCCTCTTTTGGTACCTCTCTTGACTCTTTGTGCACCTCTCCTACTTTTTTCTGCACTCCTCTTGCCTCTTTTTGCACCTCAGTTGCCTCTTTCTGTACATCTATTGCTTCTTTGTTACAGCGTGGTGGAAGGCCCTTTGCAGGAAGAGGCGTGACGCCGCGGCCAGGGCGACTGTCTCCGGAATCTGGGGATCACGGTTCGATCCCTGGTGCCGGCGGCAGATTAGCCGAGCACCATCTAACTCTGGGCAATCGCTTGCTTAATCTTCCCGACGGCCCCCAGCGCCTAGAGACCCTTACGGGTGATTGTTCGCGCTTTACAAATGCGGATTATTATTATTATTTGCAAAGCTGGAATGGTCATGTGTTACTTATTGCAAAATGTGGGTGTTAATCTGGTACTAATGGTGCACAAACTTCTCTTCTTTCTGTACCTTACTGTCTTCTTTGTGCACTTCACTTGCCTCTTTCTGCACTTCTCTTGCCCCTTTCTGCACCTCACTTGCCTCTTTCAGCACCTTTGTTACTTTTTCCTGCAGATCTTGTTCCTCTTTCTGCACCTCCCTTGCCTCTTTCTGCACCTCTCTTGCCTCTTTCTGCACATCACTTGACTCTTTCTGTACTTCTCTTGCTTCTATCTACACATCTCTTGCCCATTTCTGCTCCTCTCTTGCCTCTTTGTGCACTTCTCTTGCCCCTTTCTGCACCTCACTTGCCTCTTTCAGCACCTTTGTTGCTTTTTTCTGCAGATCTTGTTCCTCTTTCTATACCTCTATTGCCTCTTTCGGCACCTCACTTGCCTTTTTCAGCACCTCACTCTCTTCCTTCTGCACTTCTCTTACCCCTTTCTGCACCTAACTTGCCTCTTTCAGCACCTCTGTTGCTTTTTTCTGCAGATCTCTTGCCTCTTTCTGTACCCCTTGCCTCTTTCTGCACCTCTCTTGCCCCTTTCTACACTTCACTTGACTCTTTCTGCACTTCAATTGCTTCTTACTATACCTCTCTTGCCTCTTTCTGCTCCTCTCTTGCCTCTTTGTGCATTTCTCTTGCCTGTTTCTGCAGTTCCCTTGTCTCTTTCTGCTCATCTAGAGCCTCTTTACGTACCTCTCTTGCCTCTTTCTGCACTTATCTTGCCTCTTTCTGCAGCCATTTTCCCTCTTTTTGTACCTCTGTTGGTTCTTTCTGCACTGCTATTGCTTCTTCTGAACCTCTCTTGCCTCGTTTTGCAATTCTCTTGCTTCTTTATACACCTCTGTTGCTTCTTTCAGCAATTTTCTTGCCTCTTTCTGCACTTCTCTTGCTTGTTTCTGCACCTCTCTTGCATCTTTCTGCACCTCTGTTGCCTCTTTCTGCACCTCACTTGCTTCTTTCTACACCTCTGTTGCTTCTTTCAGCAATTTTCTTGCCTCTTTATGCACTTCTCTTGCTTGTTTCTGTACCCCTCTTGCCTCTGTCTGTACCCCTCTTTCTGCACCTCTCTTGCCTCTTTCTGTACCACTGTTCCCTCTTTCTGCACATTTCATGCCTCTTTCTGTACCTCTGTAGCTTTTTTATGCATTACTCTTGCTATTTCTGCACGCTTCGTGCTTCTTTCAGCACCTCTGTTGTTTTTTTCTGCACTATACTTCCTTCTTTCTGCATCCCTCCTGCCTCTTTTGGTACCTCTCTTGCCTCTTTGTGCACCTCTCCTACTTTTTTCTGCACTCCTCTTGCCTCTTTTTGCACCTCAGTTGCCTCTTTCTGTACTTCTATTGCTTCTTTGTACAACTCTGTTGCTTCTTTCTGCAATTTGCTTGCCTCTTTTTGTACTTCTCTTCCTTCTTTCTCCATCCCTCCTGCCTCTTTCTGTACCTCTCTTGCCTCTTTGTGCACCTCTCCTACCTCTTCATGCACCCCTATTGCCTCTTTTTGCACCTTTGTTGGTTCTTTCTGCACTGCTCTTGCTTCTTTCTGTATCTCACTTGCCTCTTCCTGTACTTCTCTTGCCACTTTCTGTACCTCACTTGCCTCTTTCAGCACCTCTGTTGCTTTTTTCTGCAGAACTATTGCCTCTTCTGCACCTCCCTTGCCTCTTTCTACACCTCTTTTGCCATTTTCTGTACCTCACTTGCCTCTTTGTGCACTTCTCTTGCTTTTTTCTATACCTCTCTTGCATCTTTCTGCACCTCTGTTGCCTCTTTCTGCACCTCACTTGCTTCTTACTGCACCTCTCCTGACTCTTTCTGTACTTCTCTTGCTTCTTTCTACATCTCTTTTGCCTCTTTCTGCTCATGTCTTGGCTCTTTGTGCATTTATCTTGCCTGCATCTGCACTTCCCTTGCCTCTTGCTGTACCTCTCTTGCCTCTTTCTGCACCCCTCTTGCCTCTTTCTGCACTTCTCTTGCTTGTTTCTGTACCTTTTTTGCTTCTTTCTGTACCCTTCTTCCCTGTTTTGCATCCGTCTTGCCTCTTTCTGCTGTTCTCTTGATATTTTCTGTATCTCTCTTGCCTCTTTCAGCAACTCTCTTGCCTCTTTCTGTACTTCTCTTGCTTCTTTCTGCACCTCTCTTGCTTCTTTCTGCACACTTCTTCCTTTTTTGCATCCTTCTTGCCTCTTTCTGCTGTTCTCTTGAGATTGTATGTACCCCTCTTGCCTCTTTCTGTACCCATATTTTCTCTCTCTGTATCTCTCTTGCCTCTTTCTGCACTTCTCTTGCTTCTTTCTGCACCCATCTTCCCTCTTTTTGCACCTCTGTTAATTCTTTCTACACTGCTATTGCTTCTTCTGAACCTCACTTGCCTCTTTTTGCACTTCTCTTGCTTCTTTCTACACCTCTGTTGCTTCTTTCAGCAATTCTCTTGCCTCTTTCTGGACTTCTCTTGCTTGGTTCTGCACCTCTCTTGCATCTTTCTGCACCTCTGTTGCCTCTGTCTGCACCTCACTTGCTTTTTTCTGCACCCCTCTTGCCTCTTTCTGCCCCCCTTTCTGCTCCTATCTTGCTTCTTTTGCACCCCTGTTCCCTCTTTCTGCACATTTCATGCCTCTTTTTGTACCTCTGTAGCTTTTTCTGCACTTCTCTTGCTATTTCTGTAGCCTTCGCGCCTCTTTCAGCACCTCTGTTGCTTTTTTCTGCACTATACTTCCTTCTTTCTGCATCCCTCCTGCCTCTTTCTGTATCTCTTTTGCATCTTTGTGCACCTCTCCTACTTTTTTCTACATCCCTCTTGCCTCTTTTTGTACCTCAGGCAGTTCTTTCTGCGCTGCTCTTGCTTCTTTCTGCATTTCACTTGACTCTTTTTGTACTTCTATTGCTTCTTTGTACAACTCTGTTGCTTCTTTCAGTAATTCTCTTGCCTCTTTCTGCACTTCTCTTCCTTCTTTCTGCACCCCTCCTGCCTCTTTCTGTACCTCTCTCCTCTTTGTGCACCTCTCCTACCTCTTTATGCACCACTCTTGCCTCTTTTTGCACCTCTGTTGGTGCACTGCTCTTGCTTCTTTCTGTACCTCACTTGCCTCTTCCTGCACTTCTCCTGCCCCTTTCAGCACCTCACTTTCCTCTTTCAGCACCTCTGTTGCTTTTCTCTGTAGATCTCTTGCCTCTTCTGAACCTCCCTTGCCTCTTTCTGCACCTCTCTTACCTCTTTCTGCACCTCACTTGCCTCTTTCTGCACTTCTCTTGTTTCTTTCTACACCTCACTTGCCTCTTTCTGCTTCTCTCCTGCCTCTTTCTGCACTTCTCTTGCTTCTTTCTGCACCTCTCTTGCATCTTTTGGCACATCTGTTGCCTCTTTCTGCACCTCACTTGCTTCTTTCTGCACCTCTCCGGAGGCTTTTTTCACTTCTCTAGGCTTCTTTGTACACCTCTTTTGCCTCTTTCTTCTCATCTCTTGCCTCTTTCCGCACCTCTCTTGCCTCTTTCTGTACTTCTTTTGCCCCTTTCAGCACCTCACTTTCCTCTTTCAGCACCTCTGTTGCTTTTCTCTGTAGATCTCTTGCCTCTTCTGCACCTCCCTTGCCTCTTTCTGCACCTCTCTTACCTCTTTCTGCACCTCACTTGCCTCTTTCTGCACTTCTCTTGTTTCTTTCTACACCTCTCTTGCCTCTTTCTGCTCCTCTCCTGCCTCTTTCTGCACTTCACTTGCTTCTTTCTGCACCTCTCTTGCATCTTTTGGCACATCTGTTGCCTCTTTCTGCACCTCACTTGCTTCTTTCTGCACCTCTCCGGATGCTTTTTTCACTTCTCTAGGCTTCTTTGTACACCTCTTTTGCCTCTTTCTTCTCATCTCTTGCCTCTTTCCGCACCTCTCTTGCCTCTTTCTATACTTCTTTTGCTTCTTTCTGTACCTTTCTTGCTTCTTTCTGCACTCTTCTTCCCTTTTTGCATCCCTCTTGCCTCTTCCTGCACCACTCTTGCTTCTTTTTGCACCTGTGCTGGTTCTTTCTGCACTGCTCTTGCTTCTTTTTGCTCCTCACTTGGCTCTTTTTGCACTTCTCTTGCTTCTTTCTAAAACTCTGTTGCTTCTTTCAGCAATTCTTTTGCCTCTTTCTGCACTTCTCTTCCTTCTTTCTGCATCCTTTCTGCCTCTTTGTGTACCTCTCTTGCCTCTTTGGGCACCTCACCTATCTCTTTCAGCACTCCGCTTGACTCTTTCAGCACCTCTGTTGCTTCTTTCTTCACTTCTCTTCCTTCTCTCTGCACCCCTCCTGCCTCTTTCTATACCTCTCTTGCCTCGTTGTGTGCCTCCCCTACCTTTTTCTGTACCACTCTTGCTTCTTTTTGTACCTCTGTTGGTTCTTACTGCCCTGCTCTTGCTTCTTTCTGCACCTCACTTGCCTCTTTCTGCACTTCTCTTGCTTCTTTCAGCAATTTCTCTTGCCTCTGTGCACTTCTCTTTCTTCTTTCTGCACCCCTTCTGCCTCTTTCTGTACCTCTCATGCCTCTTTGTGCACCTCTCCTACCTCTTTCTGCACTCCTCTTGCCTCTTCTGGCACCTCTGTTGGTTCATTCCGTACTGCTCTTGCTTCTTTCTGCACCTCTCTTGCCTTTTTCTGCACTCCTCTTTTCTCTTTCTGCACATTTCCTGTCCGTTTCTGCACCTCTCTTGCATCTTTCTGTACCTCTGTTGGTTTTTTCTGCACTTCTCTTGCTCTTTCGGCACCCTTCGTGCCCCTTTCAGCACCTCTGTTGCTTCTTTCTGCACTTCTCTTCCTTCTTTCTGCACCCCTCCTGCCTCTTTGTGTACCTCTCTGGCCTCTTTGTGTACCTCTCTTGCCTCTTTCAGCACCCCTGTTCACTCTTTATGTACCTTTCCTGCCTGTTTCTGCACCTCTCTTGCCTCTTTCTGCACCTCACTTGCCTTTTTCTGCACTTCTCTTGCTTCTTTCTACACCTCTGTTGCTTCTTTCAGCAATTATCTTGCCTCTTTCTACACTTCTCTTCCTTCTTTCAGCACCCCTCCTTGCTCTTTCTGTAGCTCACTTTCCTCTTGCTGCATTTCTTGAGCCTCTTTCTGTACCTCACTTCTCTTTCTGAACCTCACTTGCCTCTTTGTGCACTTCTCTTGCTTCTTTCTACACCTCTGTCGCTTCTTTCAGCAATTCTCTTGTATCTTTCTGCACATCTCTTCCTTCTTTTTGCACCCCGCCTTCCTCTTTGTGTACTCCCTTTCCTCTTTCTGTACTTCTCGAACCTCTTTCTGTACCTCTCTTGCCTCTTTCTGTACCTCAAGTGCCTCTTTCTGCACTTCTCTTGCCTCATTCTGCCCCGTCTTCCCTCATTTTGCACCTCTGTTGGTTCTTTCTGCACTGCTCTTGCTTTTTTCTACACCTCTGTTGCTTCTTTCAGCAATTTCTCTTGCCTCTTTGTGCACTTCTCTTTCTTCTCTCTGCACCCCTTCTGCCTCTTTCTGTACCTCTCATGCCTCTTTGTGCACCTCTCCTACCTCTTTCTGCGTTCCTCTTGCCTCTTTTGGCACCTCTGTTGCTTCATTCTGTACTGCTCTTGCTTCTTTCTGCACCCCTTTGCCTTTTTCTGCACTCTTTTATCTTTCTGCACATTTTCTGTCTGTTTCTGCACCTCTCTTGCATCTTTCTGTACCTCTGTTGGTTTTTTCTGCACTTCTCTTGCTCTTTCTGCACCCTTTGTGCCTCTTTCAGCACCTCTGTTGCTTCTTTCTGCACCTCTCTTCCTTCTTTCTGCACCCCTCCTGCCTCTTTGTGTACCTCTCTTGCCTCTTTGTGTACCTCTCTTGCCTCTTTCAGCACCCCTGTTCCCTCTTTCTGTACCTTTCCTGCCTGTTTCTGCACCTCTCTTGCCTCTTTCTGCACCTCACTTGCCTTTTTCTGCACTTCTCTAACATTCTCGAAACCATGGACACACCATTACCAGTTAGTACATATCCACTCACTGATTCATAGGTCTACACACACATCCACTCCTAGTCAGTCAGCCAATGACTCAATCAGACTGCCATTTAATCATTATATAGTTATACACGCACTGCCTCACTTATTTATATCTATACTAACACATACTTACTCTCTTATACAATCACTGACACAAGCACACACTCATCCATACTAAGGGTGGGCGTAGTTCGCGAAGTAGCACTTCGCAAAGCTACGCAAAGTGAAGTTCGCACTACGCGAGCTACGCGAACTGCGTAGTAACATGTTCGCACTGTGCAAGATGTTGTTTTCAATGATTGCACAGTGCGGACAAGCAACCGGCACTGTGAAATCATTGAAAATGGCATCTTGCACAGTGCGAGCTGTAGTTTTCTGCTGCTCAAGTAGATTTTTACTCGAGCGGCAGCTTTCTCAACGCGAACTGGTAGTTTCTCATCGCGAGCGGTCGCGAGCATACGCGACCCCTCGCAATGAGAAACCTGACCTCCTCGCGTTGGGAATCTCGCCGGAAGGTTTATTTTCCATGCTCGCGATCGCCAACTTGATGTTGCTGATCGCGAACAAGGAAAAAGTCTCGCCGGGATGTCATTTTGCTTGCTCGCGGTCACCAACTTGACGTTGAGGACCGCGAGCAAGCAAAAAATGACCACAGCACTATGCAACACTACGCTACGCGTGTTCGCACTGTGCTACGTGCAGTTCGCGTAGTGCGAAGTAGCGCGAACATCGCAAACTACGCGAGCGTAGCGTAGTGCTTCGCCCAGGCTTAATCCATACAGCCACTCTCACAATCACTCACTCTCACATATAGTCACTTATATACTCCAACACTCACATATACTGCCTTTCACATATGTAGTTACTCATACATGCATCATTGAGACATCCATTCACTCACCAACACAGCCATACACATACTTACCCACCCATACAGCTCCTCACAGACACACTCATGAACCCATACACCCAGAGAATCACTCACTCACACATCCATGCAGGGAGTCACACCACACACAGACACTCAGGCACCCATACTGGTACTCAGACAACCAATCATTAACCCCTATAGACACTCATGTAGCTACTCACCAACCTATGCAGCCACTTACACACCAACTGACAGACTGATACAGACATTCCCACAGATTAGTCACTCACCCATGCATTCACTAAGACACGTTTAATCACTCACTTATACAGTCAGTCACGCACCCACAAAGTCATCTATACAGACACTCATACACCCACTCATTCTTCAATACACCTTGGCGTATATATAGATAACATTCTTAAACTTTAAAGAAACACTCAGTCACTGGATGATGTCATCAGTGATCTCATCAGTGATGTAATTTGAGATGTCATCAGTGATGTCACTGATCATGGCATGAGTGATGTAATATGTGACATCATCAACAGTGCAATGCGGGGGCACGAGTTTTAGTTAGCTCTACTAACAGTCGAATTTCTCTGGTTTTGTAAAAGTGAAATGTCCAACTAACTATAACGTCCCTGAAACCTGTGTTTTTATTTTCCAGTGAATATTTATATATATCCAAAGGTGCTTCTTCAGGTAAGGACGCTACTCCGGGGCAGTAGAGTTTTAACAAAACCATTTATTTTGGAAAGCTACATATTGCGCATGTTTTTCAAACCCTGACGAGTTTCGAGGCTACAAGCCTCTTCTTCATAGTGTCACAAATGGCAAACCACGTCACTGCCACAACTATTTTTCCCATGATGCACGCAATCTCCAGTGATGCATGCTGGTAGTTGTCAGCACATTCTTCCCCACCATTAGGGTCCGTGTCCATTTGCCACAACACAGTTTCTTTTGTCATTAATTTTAATTTTTCAGCCCTCTGGTGGGCTCCAAGCGCGATGTGCAACCTTCCCCAATTTAAACCTGGCCACGCTGTTTTTTCACGGCCATAGGATTGTGACCGTGCAGACCGGCCACCACATTCCAAGCAGGCGGTACATCCTCCGCGGCTGAGGCTGCAGCGTACTATATATCCAAAGGTGCCTCTTCAGGTAAGGACGCTACTCCGGGGCAGTAGAGTTTCAACAAAACCATTTATTTTGGAAAGCTGCATATCGCGCATGTTTTTCAAACCCTGACATGTTTCGAGGCTACAAGCCTCTTCTTCATAGGGTCACAAATGGCAAACCATGTCACTGCCACAACTATTTTTCCCATGATGCACGCAATCTCCAGTGATGCATGCTGGTAGTTGTCGGCACATTCTTCCCCACCATTAGGGTCCATGTCCATTTGCCAAAACACAGTTTCTTTTGACATGAATTTTAATTTTCCAGCCCTCCGGTGGGCTCCAAGCGCGATGTGCAACCTTCCCCAATTTAAACCTGGCCACTCTGTTTTCACAGCCATAGGATTGTGACCGTGCAGACCTGCCACCACATTCCAAGCAGGTGGTGCATCCTCCGCGGCTGAGGCCGCCGCGTACTATATATCCAAAGGTGCCTCTTCAGGTAAGGACGCTATTCCGGGGCAGTAGAGTTTCAACAAAACCATTTATTTTGGAAAACTGCATTTCGCGCGTGTTTTTCAAACCCTGGCGCGTTTCGAGGCTACAAGCCTCTTCTTCATAGGGTCACAAATGGCAAACCACGTCACTGCCACAACTATTGTTCCCATGATGCACGCAATCTCCAGTGATGCATGCTGGTAGTTGTCGGCACATTCCTCCCCACCATTAGGGTCCGTGTCCATTTGCCAAAACGCAGTTTCTTTTGTCATTAATTGTCATTTTCCAGCCCTCCAGTGGGCTCCAAGCGCGATGTGCAACCTTCCCCAATTTAAACCTGGCCACGCTGTTTTCACGGCCATAGGATTGTGACCGTGCAGACCTGCCACCACATTCCAAGCAGGTGGTGCATCCTCCGTGGCTGAGGCCGCCGCGTACTATATATCCAAAGGTGCCTCTTCAGGTAAGGACACTGCTCCGGGGCAGTAGAGTTTCAACAAAACCATTTATTTTGGAAAGCTGCATATCACGCATGTTTTTCAAACCCTGACACGTTTCGAGGCTACAAGCCTCTTCTTCATAGGGTCACAAATGGCAAACCACATCACTGCCACAACTATTTTTCCCATGATGCACGTAATCTCCATTGATGCATGCTGGTAGTTGTCGGCACATTCTTCCCCACCATTAGGGTCCGTGTCCATTTGCCAAAACACAGTTTCTTTTGTCATTAATTTTCATTTTCCAGCCCTCCGATGGGCTCCAAGTGCGATGTGCAACCTTCCCCAATTTAAACCTGGCCACGTTGTTGTATATATATATACACACACATAACCTACTGCAGTCACCATTAGGCAGTTATAGTTAGTACCTAGTTTCCATAGGAAAAGCAGTTTTTTTACTTGCCTATAACTTTGGCGTCACTTGAACAATCTTCATGACTTTTTCCCCAAAAAGTGTCAAGGTAGGTTCTGGTTATCATGGAAAGTTTAAATCCATGCAGTGGGGACTGAAATTTTGAAATAAGGGTACGTTTGTAATGTTAATTCCATCGGGAACCTGTCGCCACAGCTATAGCCTGAACCGCTGAATGGACTTACAACAAATTTGTCAGGAAGATAGATGTTGCTTCAAGGAAGTGCAGTTTGCTTATTTGGTGTAAATCCGTTCAGTAGTTGTTGAGAAATGGAAGTTTAAAATTATAGTGATATCTCTGACCGCGGGTATTTCGCGACAATTTTGCGATTCATCACGAATGCACACACCAACAGGAATGCCCTGATTGGCTGGACAGAACCTGAACAGAAAGTTGCAAATACCATTTTATTGCCCAGGAACTGTTGTCGGGCTGAAAATTTCTGAAAAGTTAACATAAGGTGTCAGAGTAAAGGTACTCTGACCCCATGTTTGAGGACGCTGCGACTCCCAGGATGCCCCCCTGTGTGCCGTTGCGGGGACATCGTGACTACTGACGACGTAGCGAATATTGGTGGAAATGTAAAAAATATATTAGTTAATCATTAATACACATTGTTATAGAGATATTGAGATTTTGATAAATTATTTTATAGAGTTCTTTATACAGTGAGTTATCCACTGTGATGGTTCGAATTAATTATATAGTTATGAATTTTGAATGTGGTGGTGACTTTTGAATTTCTGCTTTTGCTTTACCCTTTCCCGACGTAACCGCTGTGTTCGCGATGACTGTCATTGCGATCTCAGGCCTCACCGCGAAAATGGAAAATTGATGTTAGAGATGGTTGTTCTAGAAATACACTAGGAAAACCTGAATTTGAAGAGTACATTAACAAACCCCTAGTGTGTAAAATACTGTACTATGTTTGCAGCCACATACTTTATGGAAAAGGCGCAGTTAATGGCGACGTCCCGAATAATAACAATAATGAGTCAATGGTATATGGGTGAGTAACTGCATATGTGAAAGGTGGTAGTGGTGAGTGTTGGAGTATATGAGTGATTGTATGTGTGAGTGAGTGATTGTGAGAGAGGCTGTATGGGTGAGTGTGTGCTTGTGTCAGTGACTGTGTAGGTGAGTGAGTATGTGTTAGTATCTGTATGAATAAGTGAGTGTGTATAAATGTATAGGTGAGTAAGTGGCTGTGTGAGTATGTGTGTGAGTAGCTCTATGGGTGACTGACAGTGTGTGGGGCTTCTCGGAGGTAACAGGAGGTCCTCTCAGCCCCTAAGAACCTTTAGCAGCCAAGGGGACTTAAACCCCCAACTTGGAGCATGCAATGAGGCCTGTTTGCACAGTAGTAAAGAAAGGCGGCGGGACCTAAGGCAAGTTGCCAGCTTTTTTTTTCTTTTTGAGGAAGGTGGGCCCCCCTTCCCTGGGCCATTTAGGGCCCCATGGGATGGGGCCTTTATTAATTAATAAATGCTGAATGGCCCCCTCCAGGGCCATTTTCGGTCCTGGGAATCCCACCCCAAGACCTGCCCATTTATTTATTTATTCTATCTTTAAAAAAAGGAGGGGGTCCGCGTGCCCCCTCCTGAGGCAGGTTTTGACCCCAGGGACCCCATCCCCCAAGCCTAGGCCTTTAAACTGTTTTTTTAAAGGGAGGGGGCTGCCCTCCCCAGGCCTTAATATATTTTTTATGGGGAGGGAGCATCGCGCAGACCCCCTTCATGACCACCTCATTGGGAACCACGAGGAAGCCTCACAAGGCCCCCCACGGTCCCAGCTGGCTCCCACCTCCTGTGGGAGCCAGCATTGCTTTTTACACCCAGGAAGCTGCTCACTTGCAGATCCTTGTGTGTAAAAAGCAAAGTGTGCTCCGCTTTGAGCAAGCAAGAGCAAAATACTCTCACATGCTTAAAGCAGAGCACACTGTTTGCTATGGAATGGCAAGGGCAATCTGCAATATCCTGGGGTTTGGGCACCCCGGGATATTGCTGGAGCCAGCCCTATCGCATGGCAGTTCCCAGGACCATCTAGGGTTCCTGAATGGGGCGGCGTGGCTCCCCTTCCATATTAAAATTTGCCCTGGGAAGGTGGTGGTCCTTGTGGCTGGGGATCCGCAACGGACCTTCTTCATTAGGGTATTTGTGCCCTGGGGAGGTGGTACAATAGAAAAATGGTCTTTACTATGTGTAAACGATGCCGATGTAATTACTAGACTTTTTAATCCTTGAGGGTTAATTCGTTTTTGGGTTTGTCCCACGCAGCCCCCCGCCTTGAGTCTTTTTTCCATGACAGCACGTCAATGACATGTCAAAACTGACAAGCATTGGACATCTGCCGCGATGCGGCTTGCGCGTGCACGCGATAGCCGAGCCTTTGCTTCTTAAGGAACAGACACGTTAGTGCTCCGGTTCCCTTCCAGAGAGATGGAGGCAGCTGACGCATTGGTGGTGAGCATTTAAGATGCGGTAACCATTCCGCAGCTTCAAACTATTTAGGACAGCTAGTTCTCTGAACTCTAAAGTGGGTCTCTGTACTTGTTTCCCCAGATTCAAGCACCTTGCTGACCCAGTAAGTGAGAGGTTTTTACACAGAGATATTTATTTACATCGTAGTTTTAATAGGATTTATTTTTCTCAGCTAGTGAACTTTACAGTTTCTAAGTCGGTCTCTGCACTTGTCTTCCCAGATTCAAGTACCCTATGGGCCCCGCAAGTGTGATGCTTTAAATCGGAGGTATTCATTCACACCGTGTTCTCATACGATTAGTTAACTTTTGTGTGCATGAACAACTGTGGTGGTTTAGAGTTGGCTCTCCATTTCCCTCCCTGTCTGTTCTTTTTCAGGTGTGCCCCTGATTAGGGGTGGGCGGAATTTGCGGAATTAACCTTCGCAAATTATCGCGAGAATGTTTAAAATTATCGCAAACAAGCAGAAATATCGCGAAGATGCGGAAGTTTTTTTCCGGCATGTTCGCGAGATTTTCTGCATGGTTGCGGGTCGCCAACTTACCCATGTGGTTGCTTGCGGGCGCGGCCATCTTGTTTTGAGTTGTTCTCGCGGTGCATGATCGCGAGAAGAAAGACGTGATCGCGCGACGCATGACGTCACTGCGGGCGCGAACTGTCGCGAGACAGCGCAAATGGCTAAAAACAATACAACATCTCATGGAGAACGCGACCGGATCAAGAAAACTTGTCGGCGAACGCAGGGATTCAGGTAAGGCGATCGCGCGCGCGCGAGAATGTATCATTTTACAGCGCGAGCAAGAAACAAATTATCGCCAAGCTGCGGAAACCGGAATTTTTGACATTTTCGCGCTCTCCGCGGAACGCAAAAATGTCAAATTATCGCAATTTCCGCGAACGGAACGAAATTTTTGCCCAGGCCTACCCCTGATTGATTCTAGACTATGGCAGTGCTACTCTGTGAGGCCTTCCCAAATATGCCTTGATGCCACTAAGGGCCTCACTGAACTCCGCGGCAAGACTAGTTACTGGTGCCAAATGAAACGAGCACATTTCACCAGTCCTTAAATCTCTCAACTGGCTACCCTATGAAGCACGAATTCAGCTGAAGATTGCAGTTCTAGCACACAAAGCCCTTCACTTCAATACTCCCAAGTACCTGGCACAAAAACTTGAACTATCCTGTGGGGAGAGAGCATCAAGAAGCGCCTCTACTTTCCTCTTAAAACCTTGCATCCTTAGCAAAAAGAGAACTTGTCACCAAGCTTTCTCAGGTGCTGCCCCAAAGATTTGGAACTCTCTACCACCAGAAGTACGCAAACTCACCTCGACGACGGCGTTCAAACTGGAAACCAAAAGATTCCTAATGAGCAAATTCTTACCCAAGTGGGTTAGGCTCACGGGATCGGGTGACTTTTGTTCTTATTACCATGGTACCTTAATTTGATACGGATCTTCTACTATGCATATTACTGCCCCCCCTACTGTTTATTATATGATCACCGTTTTTTACTATGTATAATATTGCCCCCCTCATGGCCCCCTCGCTTCTGTTTACTGTATGACCACCGTCTTTTACTAATTTGTTGTTGACATTACACTCTTGGCCTCTCTTGTAAAGCGCTCTGATATCCTTCAGGATCTAGTTCATGCTATATAAAACGTTATAAATAAATAAAAATAATATGGAACCTCTGGGTCCAGTAATTTAATTGGTTCCACAATTATTTGGTCATTTGACCGGTCAGAAGGGAGAACCCTTTTTTCCTAATGTTTTCAAGTACGTTCTGTCTACTGCTTGGCAATTACATTCATGATACGGTCCTCGGGCTGTACATTTGACAATCGGCACCCTGTTTTTCAGGTGCCTGCTTTCTCACTCTCTGTCTTCAGGAGACTGTGCGCCCATTTATTCGAATACCACTCACAGTCGGAGTGTTGCATGGTAATTAATTGAACATTAGGCCTTCTCTTGTCCGACATGTTTTAATTTCCATAATGTCAATGGTCTAAGACCCTTTTTTCATATGAATTCCCCTGGTGCCCCCTTCCCTCCCCTCACAGTCCTGATGAAGACCCCTCCGTAAGGGATAAAATAACCTACAATCCTTTGGGGTCGCAACGTCGACAATCCGACAACTTGCCAGTTTGATCAACAGTGATGGTTCACTGTGATTTGTAATTTTCAATCATGGCAATGCATTTGTGTATACTTTTTTAACTAAGAGGCTTAAGGACAAGCCTTCCTCTAATGTAAATAATTCTGTGATGTTAATAATGTCACTACCCTTCCTGTACACTGCTTCAACCCTCACTTAATGCACACCATTTCCTTTATCCACTCTGTCTTCTCCCCCTTGGGGCACTGATTTTTGATACATTTTTTTATTTAATGTATGGATTCACTAAACGTATGCAATGTTCAATGTGATTAAATAACACTGGGATTAATACTCTCAACGTTTTGGTTTAAATTTTGTTCATTATGTTTCTCATGGTATGTGTTTGTTGAATATGCTTCTACTGGGACCATTTTTCTATTGTACTATTATATACCCAGGTCCCAGTGGCCATCTGGGTTTACCCTTATCTGTAATTGGGGGGGTGGTGGTCCCCGGGAGAGTGGGATAGACCGTAGGACCTCCCTCGCCTTCATTAATAAAAAAGAGTGCACTGGGGTGGTGGCAGTTACCAGGGCATGGAGGTTCTGCAAGGCCCCCCACATTGTTTAAATTAACCCTGGGGAAGTGGTGCTCCCCAGGGCAGGGGGGTGCACAAGGCCCCCCTGCCACATAAGAAGAAATAGCCCCAAGGAGGTTGCAGTCCCAGGGACTTGGGACGGGTCCAGTTGACCCTCCCACATTAATAATGAATAGTGCCGTGGGGAGGTGGCGGTCCCCGGAGCTTTGATAAGCCCTAGGAGGGGGTCCAGTTTTTCATGGCACTTTGAAAAAACATTATTTTATGCCATGGCGGGGTCCCAGGAGGACCCTAAGATCATGGCTTGGGGTTCAGGGTATTCCTACCCTGCCCGCTTTTCTTTAATGTCACTTATTTGTTTGGGGACTCAGTGAAGCTGAGTCTCTAAATGGCTGCCAACACTTCCTGGTTGAAGTGTTGGCAGCTAATCAGAGCAGTGCATTTGCCTGCACAAGCTCATCTTTGTTTGCTAAGGTTTCGCGACCAGAGACATAACTATAATATTCAGCTTGAATTTCTCAAAAACTACTGAACAGATTTACACCACATAGGCAAAAAGCAGGGCTGTGAACCAACATCTGCCTTCCTGCCAAATTGGGTGTGAGTCAATTCAGCAGTTCGGGCTGTAGATGTGACTAAAGCTTCCTATGGGAAGTATACTGAAAGAAATAGAAGTTGCGATGACTTTATATTGGGGTATGGCAATAATATCATAATTCACAAATGATCAAGTTTTTCAGATGCCTCACTGAATAGATTTAATGGAATAAATTGGAATCACAGAGAAATCCTTTGGAATGCATACTTCCTTCACAAAAGTGGAGTTGTGGTTGAATTTAGAGGGCTTTTACACCCAAGCATGCATCACTACTGATAAGGCTGGGAAGCTTGTGAGGACCTAATCTGGACGTTTCCATACACTGCCTGTGACCTCACATATTACATCAATCATGACATGTTTTATGACATCATCAATAATACAAATATGACATCTGAAATGACATCAACGATGATAACACGCATAGTGGGGGCACAAGTTATAGTTACTATAAATATATAAACTATAACAGGTACATTTCATTTGCTTTTCGAGTTTAAAATGTTATCTTTTAACTGACATTTTCATCTAACTGTAACATCACTTTAACCTTTGTTTTTTTTCAGTGAATGTATATATGTGTATGTGTGCAGTATGTATTAATATATTTCAGTTCTTTCAAATGGCAGGCACAAGACGTGTCAAACCTGAATGGTTGCTCTGCAATTATGGGAACCATCTATCCTCTTCACAGGCACAAAGCCCACTCTAAAATGTTTCTCAAAGAGGCACTGGCATTCTAAGGGCTTGCATTCATCGTATATTTATTCACCTGTGTAGACAGCCACATTACATTCAGAAAGTAACAGCCTTCTTCTGCCATTTTTCTGTAGGGGTGTTGTTTACACTCTCCTTCCATCCATTACAGCATACATCATGGTACAATGTCTAAGCCCACTTCAACCACTGGCTTTCTTCCTCTTAGAATGATAACTGATCACAAGTGCACATCCTCCTGTGAGTGAGTGCACTTCATTACCATGGTTTTTGCACCAGTCCATTATCTTTCCATGTTCTCATTTACATTCCCTCTTTCGTTTCTGTTCTTCCTATTTTATCTTCATTTTTGGGGGCATTATACAGCTCTGCAGACAGTGGTAAATAGGCGCTACGCATTTCATTTGATCTGCGTATCATCGTGTACGGGCTCTACCTCTAAACCTGCAAACCATCACAGAGAGGCGATGTACATACCATGATAGATTTATAAAACAATGATACAGTATGTGCAATATCATTGCAAGATGGCCACCCAACATTATGTCATATTTTATTTGTAATTGAAAAGATATGCCTATCATTTTTAAGGTGTCAGTATGTTTTTTCAACTTTAATTCATTTAATCTATCTTCCATTTATTAGTGAGTTTGTTGTGTGTTAGTTTTGTTGTGGTTGTGTAAGTGAGTGAATGCTAGAATGAGTCGGTGGGTGGATGAATGGATGCACAAGTGCAAATATGGGTGACAGAGTGCATGTATTATGACAAATAGTTATGAGGTTGGTGATGTAAATACAGATTGGATTCCTTCAGATTAGGATCTTGCAGAATAACCAGGGTGCATATCATGTAAACCAAGAAAAGTCACAATGGGCAGCGAACCCCTTAAACATGGTCAGTTCCCACTATCGGTGATGTATCCAGTAATGATTAGTACACCAGCAAACCCTAGACCTAAAAAAAAATGGTGCAAAAGCTGTTTACGCCCAGATGTCTCCTCTGGAACAAATTCTAAATAAGGCGCATAACATTTTAGAACCTTTCCGGTACGGTGTGGAAAAAGGCATACAACTTCAGAAAAATTGCCATATCTTAGAGACTCTTCACATAAATCATATTATTTTGCAGTTTTATGCGTGAACGTGCTCAAAATGTCTTACGCTTCAAAAGTTTACATTGCCAGCATACTTTGCTCTGCAGTGTTAGGGCTTGCAGTATAGAGTAATGTATTCCATTGGTAAAAGGTGGGTAGATAGGGTTATACTTCTGAATCTCTCTGGCAGCGTTGCAGCCCACAAGCCACTGGCGTGGGCTAATGTAACTAATATTCATGGGTAGGAAACAACCATAACATTATTTACATTAGAATGACATCAGGGCATGCAGCACGTTCGGAGAAGGCACGGTAGAAGTTAGGAAACTGCAAGTGAGCAGTATTATTACTGAGAACAGATTTTAACACCTTTTTCTCAGCAGCCCTTAAAAAGAACATGATCTGTCACAATACCGCCTATTGATGCAAATGCGGCAGGCTATACAACAGATTTCTTCTACATTCTACACAATAGCAGAATGCTTCTAACAAAAGGATTTGTGTACAATAATACTTGAAATGTACAGTTACCTTGAAGGTGAAACGCTCCTCCAAGCTACAGTCATTTTTTAAACAATAGCGGGGAGGATAATTGGTACTTTTATCCAGTTTCCAGTTAAAAGAGTTGCATTTTGCAGCACAATAGTTCTATTCAAAACACATTTTCTCTGCAAAAGTACGACTGCAGACCCCTTTCTAATTATGTGCCCCTGTAATGGGATGTCTGCGTGCAGAGCTTTTATCAAAGACGATAACTTTCTACACATTTCCCTAGGCTGTAATTAAAGATATACGTATTATTTACGGAGCACTTTTCGAAAAGTGCAACTTTAGGCATTCTCCTCTGAAGTAGTTGATTCGTAAAGACCCGCCAAAGAATTTTGGGTCCTAAGGTGCGTCGAATCGTGAAACAGGGTAATGCGGCACAATACATTGAAAGAGAGGCGCGTGCTTTAATTTCGCTTCAGCTGCCAGTTGTCTGTTAGTATGATGAGTATATGCAATTGGCATTTGGAGATGGCGTGTTTGCACAGCGGTGCCTTTCGGACTCCGGTTTCTACGAGGCATGTTTTGATATGGACCCTGGGGCAGATTTACAAGCCCCTTGCGCCGCAGGTAGATCACGTTGCGTGACGCACCGGTGCCGCAATCTGCAGAGTGATATTTACAAGCACAGGTAAAGTCGCCCTGAGTGACTTAACCTGTGCTTGTAAATATCGCCCCTGTTCACGCAACACTTTGCGTGTTAGGGGCGTGACATGGGTGTTGCTGTGGGTGTTCCCACGCAACACCCATGTCCACTGATGCATTTCCAGATTTACGAGAAAGCGTAAATCTGGAAATGCGTCAGAATGCTACGCCACCCTAGAGGTGGCCTAGCGAGGTGCAACGAGGAGAAATGTTTTCATTTCTCCTCATTTTTTCCTCTACAGCACACATTGGAAGAGGAAATCACCTCAATTGATTGTTTTTGTGCAGGAAGGTGCCCCTTCCTGCACAAAAACAATCTCTCCACGACGCAGGCATCGTGCCAGCGCATGGCAGCAGTTTGTGCGACAGCGCAGGGGGAAGCACAGAGATGCAACATATTGTTGTAAATATGTCACATCCCTGTGCTTCGAAACTAATGCAGTGCGGCGCAGGAAAATTACTTGCGGCACTGCATTGCGTTAGTTTCTTGTAGGTCTGCCCCCCTGTGTGTAAGGTATTACTCATTTTCAATAGTGTATTCAGAGTTGTTTGGGCCTACTGTACATGTGATCTGCTCCAGTGAAAGCATCAGTGACACGGGGTTTTCATACTCAAAAGAGCAGAGCAGAGAACCAGCAACCTCATGGTTCCCAGAGCAATCCAACGTTATTAGGCCCCAACTGTGTCAACAGGATGTTTCACCTCTGGTGTTCCAGTACCTTTTTATCATCAACCATGGTACTCAGGAACAAGTACTCTTTATACCACATGACTATCTGGGTTACGTAGTAAGGCGGCCCAAGGCTGACTCAGGAAGACGTAGGTGGCTGGAAATAGGGAGCACTGAACAAAGTAATGCATAAAATAAGGCTCAATAAATCATTGTCCAGTCACTGCTTTTTCTTTAAATAGGAAAGACACACAACCGAAGACTGTGGACAAAATGACAAATTGGTTGGTGATGTAAATACAGATTGGATTCCTTCAGATTAGGATCTTGCAGAATAACCAGGGTGCAAATCATGTAAACCAAGAAAAGTCACAATGGGCAGCGAACCCCTTAAACATGGTCAGTTCCCACTATCGGTGATGTATCCTGTAATGATTAGTACACCAGCAAACCCTAGCCCTAAAAACAGTAATATCCTAGGTATGTCTATAGCAAAATCGTATATGGCTATTCACCATAAAAATGGCATGTCTATTGACTTTTTTCAGAGGTGTTCAACACAACTTATCAATCATGGAAAATCCAATGGCAGAGCATGTTACATCAATATCCAACAGCCTAGGAGATTTATCAAATCTAAAAAATACTTGTCTTTTGCAATATTTAAAAACATATTGATTGCCTTTACAGCCTTTAGCATAAATATTTCACTTAGTTATGTTGTCTGCCAAACATCTTTCTTTTCCTGATCTCACAACACCAGGTATCAATCAAAAATCACTTTATTCAATTTCAATTAAACAACCATTAATGTAAATAAAAACAGACATACAGAGGTAACAAAAGAACACTCCAAGCAGGTAGACAAATGGTCCATCATAACATCTCAAACATATGAATGAAAAACACCCCGCTAAAATCAGAGAGACCTAAAAACAAACAGTAGGTAAGTCTAAAAATTAGATAATCAATATGAAGGCACTGTTCCGGGGTGGGTATGGTCATGAATCAACCAAAGTCCAGCCCAATGTTAAGAGGGTGAACAAAGAAGAGATGGGGTCTAGGGTAAGGTACTAGAGATGGGGGGAGACAACAAAGTGTCTCTTGTTGCCCTCACACACCCTGAAGGATGTCATGCTTCATCATCGGGCGTGTGCTCCTCGTCGGGCCGGCGGTGCAATGCCCTACGGGTCCCCCGAAGGGTCTCTTTGGCAGAGATCTTTTTAGAGAGCTGCCGATGGGTGCATGCGGGTATGTGTAGGGAAAGTACCGGGATAAGTGGTGGGGGTAGTGTGTGCAAAAAAGGGATAAAAGTCTAAAAATTAGGCAGGTCTAGCTTCTGTAAAATTCATTGCCAAAAACAACGGATGAGCCCTGCGGCCAACCCCAGAGCTCATCTCTCAGCCCAATGCTGTTCAACATCTACGTGGCACCGCTCGCCCATATCGTCCGACTGCACGACCTCAACATCATCTCCTACGCCAATGACACCCAGCTCATCCTCTCCCTCACCAAGGACCCCCGCACCGCCAAAACCAACCTCCATGAAGGAATGAAGGCCGTCGCCGAATAGATGAGGAACAGCCGACTGAATCTGAACTCGGACAAGACGGAGGTCCTCATCCTCGGATCCACCCCCTCGGCCTGGGACGACTCCTGGCGGCCGACTGCACTAGGAACAGCTCCAAACCCCACCGACCATGCACGCAACCTAGGGGTCATCCTCGACTCGACCCTCTCCATGATGAAGCAGGTCAACGTCTTCTCTTTCTCCTGCTTCCCCACCCTCCGCATGCTGCGCAGGATCTACAAGTGGATCCCCACCGAAACGAAAAGGACGGTCACCCAGGCCCTCGTCAGCAGCAGATTGGACTACGGAAATGCCCTCTACGCAGGAGCCTCGGCCAAACTCCAGAAACGGTTTCAAAACATCCAGAATGCCTCCGCATGCCTGATCCTCGACATCCCTCACCGCAGCCACATCACACCCCACCTGAGAGACCTGCACTGGCTCCCGGTCAACAAGAGGATAACCTTCAAGAGGATAACCTTCAAGCTCCGCACTCCACAACTCCGGACTAGCATACCTCAACCGCCGTCTCAGCTCCGCTCCGCAACCTGCACCCTTGCCACTGTCCCCTGCATCCGAAGAGTGACCACCAGCAGCAGATCTTTCTCCCACCTCACCGCCAAGACATAGAACTTCCTCCCCATCCGCCTACGGCAGACCCAAAACCTACTGACCTTTCAGAAGACTCCTCAAGACCTAGCTCTTCCAAAAGTAGCAGCACTCCCCCCCCACACGTTTTAGCACCTTGAGACCCTCATGGGTATGTAGTGCGCTTTGCAAATGCTATGATTGATTGATTGATTGATTAATTGATTGATTGAATATACGTAAAATATAATCTTGAAAAATAAGAATATATAAAAACAATGTGCAAGGTATCAAATATAGCAGCAAGATCACAATAGCCAAGCGGAGGCTCGGAGGACCTATGCCAGCCCACTAATAGCTTGGGAAACAAATTTAGATGAAAATAAGTTAAGAGTCATCTGCGGTGAGCAGGCATATCAAGCAGCACGAATAGGTCAATGAGGTTCGGAGACATGATCATAGAATAGTGCACAGGGGGACTTTTGGACGTCACACTCATTGTCCATTTTTTCTGAGGTTTACATTATAGTATTTGGATCTGAGAATAACTTGGGCTTAACAAAGTTGCTCAAGGTGCATTTAATATAGTTCAACCAAAGAATGGGAAGTCCGTGGTCCAATCTGAGGCAATCTCTTCAGATCCTTCTATTGAAGGCTAGTTCCTCCTTGATCCAAACTGACAGCCGTATTAATAACTGACGGACTTGCATATAATCAGAATATGATCAACCCCCAGTTCCTCATGCACCATCTTCATGGGAACACTTTGGGGCAACCTTAGGACCTTTCTCAGGAATTTATTTTTTCACCACCTGCATTAAATTACATTCCTTGTATCCCCAGATATCGCAGCCAAAACTCACTGTAAGTATACATTTAGCTTTAAAAAGATCAATCATTGACCTAATATGGGACTGACCGAGCTGCCTAGAGAACTCCAAAATGTTAAATGAAGGACTGGACCTGGAAATTAAGCAGAAATTGCCAGTTCAGTTTAGAATGAAGCAACAAGCCCAGAAAACAGAATTTATCAATCCTTCCTGTGGGTCTCACCTGGTGTTTTCCGCAGAATCAAGATGCAAGAACCTATGCTAGTACTCAACTGACCCCACCCACCAAAGTCTGCTCAATATTGTATAAGCTACCAACGGTGTGATGGGAGAAAAGGTGTAAACAAAACAAGGAAAGTGAAAAGGAGGTTTTTCACAGGCGGGCGTCTCACTCAACGTTTGGATGGAGCCGTTGATCTGTACTTCCTGAACAGAAAATGAAACACAGAGTTATGATACTCTAGGGAAGTGTATCTATACATATGTATGCCCCTTTAAGTATGTTTGCCTGTGTGTAGTCCCGCTTCCTTTCGTAGTAAGTTATAGAAAGGCAGAAAACAGAAAAGACAGCCTTGTGGTAACTGAAAAAAGTTAAACAAAAGGAGACGCATAGAGATGTTTAACCAAATGGTCTAATTAGACATATCTTTAGATTACTTAATAAGTAGTGTAACCAACCTTAATATGTGCTACGTCTCTATTCAGTAAAGCCCAAAAAAGCTCACATCCAATATAAACCACAGAAAAACGAAAAAACGTATTCTCCCATACTGAATAACAAATACACACTAAAAGGTGCTGGGCTATATGATATAATTAATTAGCACTTTGAACATCAGGATACTAATACTATGTATGCTAGGATAAACTAGCACCTTGTAATTTCAAGCTACTAGTAATATATTCATTGTTCGATTTTGTATTTACAGCCAGAAAGAAGTTCCAGTAAATAGAACAGGAATGTCCACTCACTGTGGAAGATGTACTTCAGATAAGTATTCCATAATGTTATCAACAAAGAATACATAAGCATTGTTACCGCCTTTCAAGTAATGTTGATTCTTTAGAAAATCTAATTTCTGTTCTCTCATTAGACACAGGATTCTAAACGAGAGATTTTCCAGAAGAAAGAAGCAAGAACTGTTAAGGAGAAACTCGAGGAAACTGCGGCGCCGCCCAGGGAGCCAACAATGACCCGCAATGGGACAGGGAAATAGAGTCGAGGGACCGGAAGCAACAAACTTGGAAACCCGACATGGGATTACACCGGCGCATCCAACATCAGAGCAGGATTCAGGTAAGTGCAAACAAAGAGCGAAGAACGACAAACACTTGGGGGCATATTAACAAGCCAGGCGATGAAATGATCGCTGTTTTAGCGGCAGAAAACTGCCGCTAAAACTGCGATAAAGGGCTTGATAATATGCTCTATGGAATTCCAATTGAAGCCCATGTTAGACGACCTTCACATCTAACCTGGCCTGGGCTTCAATTGGAATTCCATAGAGCATATTATCAAGCCCATTATCGCCGTTTTAGTGGCAGTTTTCTGCTGCTAAAGCGGCGATAATTGTATCGCCTGGCTTGATAATATGCCCCTAAAAGCGAAGCACATTTGTGAGTTCTCTGGCCCTTAATATAAGGGCTTGGCCCCGCCCCCACACATGGGAAGGACGAGCAGAGCGTGCATGACATTTCCTATTTGATAACCTTTAATCAAATAGGTTTTAGATTTGGGTTTTGTCTGGGCCGCGGACCATAGTATATGATTTGCAGAACTTGGTTTTCCGGCCCATGCTGTCCATGCATAAAATAAACCAATCTAGCAAATGCCGAAGGCTATTAGCCGTGGACGCTAACTGGAGAGTTTCATCCGCATATAGCAGGGCTGCTACATATCTATCACCCACCTTGGTGACATCCTTGCACTGTTCCACTAGGAAGGACTCTAGCTGGTCAATATAAAGTTAGTCACCGGTGCTAAAATACAGCCCTAGCGCAGTCCCCTTGTCAGCTTAAAGTGGGGAGTGCACTCCCCATTGGGGCCGTATCTTACAAAGGTCTCGAGCCCTGTGCGTAAATCGTGCAGAAATGTGACAAGTGCCCTATCCTCCACCCTTGGACTTCAGCATGGCCCAGAGCTTCGTTCTCTTGACCGTGTCCAAGGCCATGCAGAGATCCATGAAGGCCAAGTGAATGGAGCCGTTCTTAACTGTGGTGTACTTGTAAGTTAGTAAATAAAGGTTAAGATTGTGTTCAATTGTCCCCTGTCCTGGTCTAAAACCATATTGAAAGTCTATCAGTATGTTATGCTACTCTGCCCACACTGTCAGCCGATTCAGCAGGATGCCACCAATAGTTCTAACTTCTGTGCCTACTAATGAAGTCGGCCTATAGCAGGATGGATCAGCTCTATTCCCTTTTTTTACATACTGAAACAGTTAATGATTTGTGCCATGAAGAGGGGATAGGACTATAAGCTGCCGCATTCAGATGTTGGGTGAAAATGAGGCTCAGAGATCCACAAGGGTTTTACAGAGACCTCCGGGGACTCCATACAGGCCAGGAGCTTTCCGAGATGGCAGAGCCTGAATAGCTTCTTTAACTACTTCCTAGTTAAAGAGGAGCTCCTTAGTCCTGCTGGAATTAAAAAGGGAGGGGGAGAGGCTTTCCTCTTTATATATAGACTCAAAGTGAAATATCCAGGGTTGGAGAGGGATAGTTAAGGCCAATTCAGGCAGAGCATCTGTATGAAAAAAGGGACAGTTGCCTATTCTCATACGCCAAGCTATCCCTGAGCAAACTGGAGGAGCTGTTAGATCCTCCAAGGTCTCCCTTTTAGTCTGTTTTCACACTCAGTCAACATCTTAACATAGCGCCAGGTTACAAGCAGGGTGTCAGCTGCGCTTTATAAACAACTATAATAATAATAATAATAAGGGCGTCTTTGCGTTCTTGAAGGCAGATGAATACAGATGCCTGGCCTTCCTTACTACTAAAGTGCATCTTGGCTTCTGATGAAGGACCACCAGCAGGCCCTTATGGAAATTGGAGCATGTCTTGTCAAACCACTTGGGTCCTGACTTAATGGGCACATAACCCTTCCTTATGAGGGCCATCTGGATTTCTGAGCTAATAAGTTTAAATGAATCCAGAATGTTGTAATCAGAACTCTCTAACTGTAAGCAAATTTCAAAGTTTATATAGCAAAATGTTACCAGGTTCTTTAGAAAGTCATCTGGAATTACCCAGCTCCTTTAGTATAAGTGACTCCTTGTGCGACAAGGACTTTTTATCGTCTAACATGTTAACTCTAAACTCTGTACAGTGTTATTATCACTGCAAGCACTCCACACTGTTTTAAAATAAATATGGAAGCCAAACAAACTAGCTGACACAATAAATAGACTCAATCATAGTACAGAAGCATTTACCCTTAAAAGTAGGCCAAAATCCGTCAGAATAAATCTTTTCCCTAGATAACAGATTAAATTCAGACATTAAATTATTGATGAACTCCCCCTGCCTTGAATGACTAAAATGCACCAGGTCAGAACAGGACAAGAAGCTTCGTTCTCCACTCGGACTACATGACATGCAAGGGTGCAAACTAAAATCTCTTAGGATTAAATCGTTATAGGTTTAAGCAAAGACCACGGATACAATTATAGAAAAATGTATAGATCAACGGCAGGGGTGTCAGTTGATTAAGCAGAGTGTTAACATTGATAATTAGCAGCTTAGCAGCATTGCAAAAAATTTAAAGCATACATAGGATGTTAGGTGAATCAATGGGAACATTCTCCATTTCGCATCCCAGACCCTGTTTTGCAAAGGTCACAAGGTCCTCCCTTGGTCTACCATGAGAATAAGGTACGGCATTAATGGAAAAGGATGATTAACCATCCACTCAAGTCTCCCGAGACATCCCATATCTCTTGTAGGCAGATGATTCCATAGGATTGCAGCAGAGTCACCTTATGCTCATCATGCAAAATGTGAGTAACCCTGGCGATATCACAGCCCAGTATTGCAAGTGACGTCCTGGGTGGTGGATACAATTCCCCCCGATAATGGTTCCAAACTGTCCGTCTGTCAATTGCGCTCGTCTAGCTGTACCCAAGGTGCATATCTGTTACTTAGCTGAAGATCATACCCACAACACCAGGTATAATTTACAGAGCGCCTCACACGCAGATCCCATTTGCTTGACTGTAGTTGTCCTTCACCTACAGGGCAAGTTGTCCCCAATCTCAACTACTTTCCAGATGCCCAGGTCTCTCTTAGGCACCCACAACAAAAACATGCAATGCTTTTTGCCTTATGTCCATAGGAACGCATGTGAAATACTGATGCTTCTGCGGCCACTCACAGACAACCTTTTATTTCCTTTGCTTTTACTTCCAAGTCTGGGCAATCTTCTTTTTGATGCATACTTCCGCAACTACTGCATTTCATAATGTGGGTGCTCCTGTCCTTGTTAAGCACCATTATACTTGCTGTTCAGGACTGACAGTTTGAACCAGGCCTAGACATCCCTACAGCTTTCCCACTACCTGACACTCTGATTCCTGGTGCTGAATGAGAAGAGGCTATTTTCTTTTCTCCCCGTGCATCAACTGCCATGACTTTGCGAAATGTGGATGATGGGGAGAAAGTTTCTCTGGTCCCCTAGGGTGACTGGAAGACTAAGACCTGTGTCCTCAACTCTCATGGAATGCAATTTAAAATAAATGTTCGTGTGCAGTTTCCTCCAGGCCTCTAACAGCCTCTGGACTGCTGCTTCTCCTCCTAAATAACACCTTGGCTGTAGGTGCCTGGACTTTTCCATCTTGCCAAGCCCTCATGGTATCCTGTCACAGCCCCCAAGTATTCCCACCTCAGACCACTCTTCTTGTTTGCCCTCCCAAGCCATCAGACCTTTCACAACTTGCAGAGTCACTGTGCAAAGCCACAAGATTCTGTAAGACCTAATTGTAGGGCACCCAATACAGGACCAGTAAAACAGAACTGCAGGAATCACCCACCTTAAGGCTCCTGAACAAGTCCTCCCTCCTCTTACCTTGTGAGAAATTCAGAGAGATAATGTAACCAGACCTTGTAGCCCAGAGCGCAACCAAGGACTTACCAGACTCTTAACAGCGGTGCATCAGATACACCAGTGCTTTCTCTGGTTTTGCAGGCTCCTTCTCGGCTTTCTGAGCCTCCCCAAGGACTTGAAAGGAAACAGGAGTATCTTATGATTGGTAAAACACTCACCCAAGCTGGTGGTGCCACATCATCCCTTCTCTTGTTTGTGTCAACAACAAAAATCAGTCCACTGCCTTACTCAACAGTTTGATGCATTCTGTAAGGGTTTTTAAAGACGCAACATTAACTAAAATTGTGACATAACTCACTCAGAACTTGGCTGTGTTCAGTCTGGCCTTCACCTTTATCTCACCTCTTAGAATCAGTGACTAAAGTCAGGTTTTTCCCATTGTTGAACCATGAGAGAATCACCTCCTACTTTAGCTAGTAGATACATTGTGCTGGAGATTATAAACTCAACCTTACATTTCCTCCAGCAGGAGATTCTTTATCTACCTAGTAACAGGCTATTTCTATGGAGTGTTAGTGTCTGCTAATGAGGCACATTATTTAGGACACCCATCAAGGCACCATAAAGCAAACATTTCATTAAGGTCTGGTTCAGAGAAGTATTCAAAATCATACAGTTATTAATGGACTATGAATTTGTCACATTTTACCTAATGTTTTTACTCTAGGCCCACTATTTTATAATTCAAATCTAACCTCATATTTGCACTCTAGGCCCACTAATTTGAATACAATAACTTTAACACTTCGATAATGTTCCAATCTGGATATGAAGTAAAACAATGTACACAGACAACACAGTGATAACCTTTCCACTCCCTTTTGATCTGCAATTAAATCATAAACATGCAGTGTGCATGGCAGCTGGACTCATTTAATACATAGGTACTGGAGATTGCAGTATGAAACTTTGTTTTACATTGTGAATTACATTGGTTGAGACTCTATTTTAGAAGGGTCCACACCAGAGGTACAAAAGTCAAAGGTCCTAGTGCAAAAGAAATAGGGATGCTCATTGCTTGGCTCCCTAATTCACACAAATCAGAAAGGCAAAAAGAGGATTTTTTCATTTTGAAATGTAAAAGCAGTTTTCTCTGAGCAATCAGATATCAAATGTTAACTCAAACTCAACATCTCCAATGGCAGAATGCCCTCACAACTGCTACAAGTGAAATTTCAGGCTCCCTTGAAGTTAAGTGGTCTCCGATGGAACACGTGACGTGACACAGGGGTTTCTGATAAATGCAGCATGCTTGGCACACTGGTAATAGCAGACAAAGTAAAGTGAGTAAAGAATAGCCCCAAACCAGTAGGTATAAGGCTGGACCAGGCTGTACATGAGAGCAAGATAATTTCTATCAGTCCCCCACAGGCACTTATCAGCTCCTTCTCAATGCCATTTGCTCGATGTCAGTGTACAGCCTTTATTACTTGACTACACTGCTTACAAGTTTAGAAGAACCTCATGATTGGCATTCCCCATGCCTCCACACCTTAGTGTCAGTCTCCTGTACTCAGTACTTTGCATGGCTCATGAAGTAGATGTGACCTTGTAGAGTAAAGTAAAAAGAAAAACAACATAAACTGAGCACGCATACCAGAGATGATCTGTCATTGCTTTCTAAAATTCAAGGCCAATGGCACATGTCACTGTCAGGTAGTTCGACACTGAAACTTGCGCTGAGACTTAACAGTATGCTGCCCCAAAGCTTCAATCAATCAAGCAGGCGTTTGTTGAGCGCGACTACTCACCCGTAAGGGTCTCAAGGCACTGGGGGCGGGGGGGTGCAGGTTCCAGTCCATCAAGGAGGGGGTCTGTCGAAGAGCCAGGTTATGAGGTTTCTTTCGAAGATGGGGAGCGATTTTGTCTGTCTGAGGTGGAGCGGAGGGGCGTTCCAGGCTCTGGCCGTGAGGAAGGAGAAGGAGGGGCCTCCCGATCTGGTCCTTCTGGTGCGGGGTATCACAGCGTAGGAGAGCTGGGCTGATCTTAGGGTCCTTTGGGGTGCATGGAATTTGAGTCGGCTGTTCAGGTATGCTGGTCCGGTGTCGTGGATGGCCTTGTGTGCGTGGGTGAGCATCTTGAAGGAGACTCTAGCCTCGATGGGGAGCCAGTGGAGTGTGCGCAGGTGCTGGGAGATGTGGCAGTGTCTTGGCAGGTAGAGGACCAGTCTTGCGGCGGTGTTCTTGATGTTCTGTAGCTTGCAGGTGAGGATTTTGTTTATTCCGGCATAGAGTGCGTTGCCGTAGTCGAGTCTGCTGGTGACCAGGGCGTGAGTGACGGTCTTCTGTGTTCAAGGGGGAGCCATGTGAAGGTCCTACGTAGGAGATGGAGGGTGTGGAAGCAGGAGGACGAGACGGAGTTCATCTGGCGGTCCATTTTGAGCTTGGAGCCCTGAATGATTCCCAGGTTGTGTGCGTGGTCTGTGGGGGTGGGCGGGCTTCCGAGGGCGGGGAGCCACCAGGTGTCATTCCAGGCATCGGGGTTTAGGCCCATGATGAGTACTTCTGTTTTGTTGGTGTTTAGTTGTAGGCAGCTGATTTTCATCCATTTGGCAACGGCTTCCATGCCTTCTTGAAAGTTGTGTCTGGCGGTGTTGGGTTGGTTTTATAGGGAGAGGATGAGTTGTGTGTCGCTTGCGTATGACACAATGTTGAGTTCGTAGGTCCTGACGATGGGGGCAAGTGGAGCCATGTAGACATTGAAGAGCGTAGGGCTGAGGGAGGAACCCTGGGGGACTCCACAGGTGGTTGGTGTAGGGTCCGAGAGGAAAGGGGGGAGTCTGACCCGCTGTGTTCTGCCAGAGAGGAAGGAGCGGATCCAGTCGAGGGCCTTGTGCTGGATCTCTGCATCATAAAGTCTGCATATTAGGTTGCGGTGAAAGACTGTGTTGAACGCTGCTGAGAGGCCGAGGAGGATGAGGTCTACTGTTTCTCCCTTGTCCAGTAGGGTGTGGATGTCGTCTGTTGCGGCGAGGAGGGCTGTTTCCGTACAGGGTTTTTTTTGGAAGCCAGATGTTGTGCTCTTCGATGAATGTGGCGACTTGGCTGTTGATGGCTTTCTTGATGACTTTCGCTGGGAACAGGAGCAGGGAGATGGGTCTGTAGTTTTTTAGGTCTGTGGGGCCTGCCAAGGGTTTCTTCAGGAGGGGTTGACCTCGGCGTGTTTCCACTCCAGTCATCAGAGAATGAGGCTGTCACCAGGGAGCAGTTGTTGGTGTGGCGGAGCATGGGTTTGATGGTGTCAGTGGCTCTGTTGAAGATGTGGTGGGGCAGGGGTCCATGGGGCCTCCGGAGTAGATTGACTTCATTGTCTTCAGTGTATCTTCGGTGGTGAGGGCTGTCCAGTTGTCAATTGCTGGCTTCTGGGTGTTGGGGGTGGTTGGTGGGGGTTCAGTGTGTCGATCGTCTTCATCGAAGTTGTCGGAGATGTTCTTGATTTTGTGGTGGAAAAAGGTGCTGAGTTTGTCGCAGAGGTCTTGTGAGGGAGGGATGTCAGTAGACTCGCTGGTGGGTTGGGCAAACTCCTTGATGATGTTGAAGAGTTCTTTGCTGTTGTGTGCGTGTGTAAAGATTCTGTCTTTAATCGTTTTTCTGAGTTGGTGGTGGGCGTTGGTGGTGGCTCTGAATTTATTGTGGGTGTGTGTGGATTTGGTGTTCCTCCAGGCCTTTTTGAGGCAGCAGCAAGTGCGTCTGGACTCTCAAAGTTCGGTGGTAAACCATCTGGCTTTCTTTGCGTGGGTGTTGTTGTTTTTCTTGAGGGGGCTATGGTGTTGGTGCTGTTGGTGATCCATTTGTGCAGGGTTCGGGCTGCGGTGTTGGGGTCATCATTTTCCATGATGGTTGGGGTGGAGTTGCTGAGTGAGGAGGTGAGCTGTTCGTCATAGATTTTGGTCCAGTTTCTTTGTGGGAGCAGGTGCTGGTGTCTGCGGTTGGTGGGTGTTCTGAAGGTGAAGTGGACGCATCGATGGTCAGTCCATGGGAGTTCGTTGGTGTGGCTGAAGGTGATGGAGTTTCCTGTTGTGAAGAGGGGGTTGATGGTGGGTCCTGCTGGGTGTGTGGGTTCGGTCACGATCTGGCGGAGTCCAATGTTGTGGAGGTTGTCCAGGAGGGATGTGGTGTTGGGGTCCAGTTGGTTGTCGAGTTTGAAGTTGAGGTCTCCCAGCAGAGTGTAGTTGGTGGATGCGATGGCATGCGGGGAGATGATGTCCATGATGGAGATGGCAAAAGCTCTGTGGGGTCCAGGGGGTCGGTAGATGAGGGTTCCTTGGAGGGTGGTGGTAGGGCTGGCCAGTATCTTGAAGTGAAGGTGTTCCATCAGGTCTGTGGGCTCGTTGGGGAGTGTGCTCAGGCGGAGGGTGGATTTGTGGACGATGTTGATTCCTCCTCCCGGGCGGGTGGGACGGTCCTTTCTGGAGAATGTTGTGTCCTTGGGGAATGGTGCATGCGATGTCCGGTCCCGAGATGGTGTTGGTCCAGGTTTTGGTGATGAACTCTATGTCCAGGGTGGTGCTGTCGAGGAGGTCCCAGATTTTGTGGGGTGTTTGTGGAGGGATCGAAGGTTGAGGAGGATGCATTACAGGGTCTTCGGTTTGGTTGTGTTCTTGTGGGCAGGTTGTGCTGGGTCCGTGTTCTTGGTGGTGCTGTAGGTGCGCCGGAACCGGTGACAGCTGATGGGTCCATGGGTGTCGGCTGGTGAAGCTAGCTTGCAGTTGTTGTTACGGCCTGGGTTGAGTGCGTGGAGTGCTACTTGGGTCATAGCGTTGGTGGGGCGGAGGTCCAGGGTTCCTGGCGCTGGTCGTGGTCGGGTCATGGACGGGCACAGATGGGCTTGCCTTTGGTGCACCAGCGGCGCGCCAGCGGTGCGGCTGCCATTAAGTAGGGGTCAGGGAGGGCTGGACAGCTGAGAGGGGAGCTGGGTTGAGCCGGTTGCGCTGTTCGTGGTGGGGGAGGAGCCACGGGGGCAGCAGCGCCGGGGAAAAACAGGCGGGAAAGGAGGAATAAGGAGGTATAAAGGAGAATAGAAGTGAAACTAAGCAAAAACGCAGAAAAGTGCAGAAAGCAGAAAAGTGCAGAAAATAGATTTAAAAAGAGGGTGAAAACGAGTGAAAAACAGAGCGGAAAGTGGAGTGAGAGAAGGGAGACAGAGGTCCACTGGACCACCAGGGATGAGGCACAGAGCAATATTACTGACAAAGGTGGCGTAAATATGGGGCAGTGCCAAAATTAAGACAACAGAAAACCTGGTCTTACCTTGGTGAAATGAGGAGAAATGCTGTTTTCTCCTCTTTTTTGCTCTTACTATGTGTTCTACAGCACACATAGAAGTTCAAAAACACCATCAGTTTTTGTTTATGTGCAGGAGGGGGCACATTCCTGCACATACACAATCTTCCCCTGCAATGCAGGCACCCTTGTGCAATGGTGCAAGAGTGCCTGCTTTGGCACTAAGCAGCTGCAATTAGTGCCAGTGCAGGGTGAAATGCAGGGCTGCACCATATTCTTGTAAATATGGTGCAGCACTGTGTTTCTGAAGTGGCGGAGTGCTGCGTCAAACCAACACGACTAACACCGAGCTCTGTCACTTCCCTCGTAAGTATACCCCAGAATACTCTCTTTTAGTGTGTGGCTGTTTCAAGGGAAAAGCTATAGGAGTAACCATTTGAATAAAACAAAAAGTTCCTTAATATCATGGTCAAACTTTACTGTAAAAAATGCAGTGTAAGAAATGAAGAAAATAGCCAAACATTCATATAAGGAATAAACAAGGATGCACTACTGCTTGATTTATCGGCATTTTCCTTCACCTTAACCACAGAATGACGTGGATAGCCCATCTAGATGTCTATTTTTCTGTATGTGATTTATGTAATCAGTAGCTGCTCGAACCAAAGGATCCACACCAGACAGAGAAAAACTCTTAGATGGATGCCTTGCAAGCAGAAGCATTGTGACTCATTGGTAACAGTATGAGATGTGTTGCTGTAAGAAAACATAGTTAGTGGCAAATTGAACACCCAATCATCTTAAATAGTATTACAGCCACATTGTACATACTGTTCCAAACTTTGATTAGTTCGTTATATTTGCTGATTGAACATAGGATGATAAACAAAAGAAAGAGATTGTTGAACTCCCAGACCTTTGCAAAGAGTTGTCCAAAATGGAAAAGATGGTAAATTCAATATTTGCTGCATGCAGTAAACCAAGAAGGCCAAAATTGTCAAAGCATTGAGCCATTTACTCAGCTATAGGTGACTTATGCAAAGGGGAAAATCGGGCCATCATTAAAAAAAAGTGTTGTCTTTAATCTTGACAACCTGAACACCTTCTCAAGTGGATTAGTGAAAAAGTGGAAATTGTGTGCCATGATTCACGAGCCACTGGTATAGACTGTAGGGGGCTGATTCACAAAGGTAACTTGCACTTTTGAGTAATTTACCCTTTTTGAGAAAGTTTAGTACTTTTTGATTATTCACAAAATGTGATTGTATGTTATGACTAAAAAAACCCAGTTGTACGTCCAGCACCAAACATCGCCAATCACTGGAACTGCAGCGCACTCCCATTGAAAATAATGGTGGTAGGGAATGGAAATAAAACCTCATATGAAATAATGTAAAATTATTATTATTTTTTTAAATACAAATGAAAATGATATTGTTAAAACGTATAAAAATAGTTTATATTTATTATTTAACTATAAAATATGCTAATACCCTATTTTGAATAAAAAAATAGTTTTGCAATAATTTTCAATAAAAAATAACTAATTTGATTTTCAATAATTCTCTGATTCCCTTTTAATAATTATTAAAGCATATTAGTTTTTTTTCTTTAGCTGGAAACGTATTTTTTTATTTAAACTTTTGAGTTTTAGTTCAAAATTAAGTTAAAAGTGCTGTAGCCTGTGACCCATGTTTCCTTCTATGTCTTTGTTAGCATGTTTTCTAATAATCCATCAACCTGTTCCACCTTCCTGAAATTGTACACCTCATTCCTTCACATAATCCTTAACATTGTGAGGAATCTTAATTGAACTCTGCCACCCAGTCTATGTAAGTCATCGATCCTTTGCCTAAGTCCCCACTGTGTTTGTTTTTACATATGTTCGATCTAATAATTAATGGTGGGTGGAACTCAGGAGTTTCAATCCGCAGAATTCCATGATCCAGAGATCTGCAAGAAGGTGGAATCGGCACACTGCACGGCTCGTGCTGATTTTTAGCACCAAGAGCTTGTTCTATGCTGCAAAATCAGTACAAACTGCACCACATGGCATGACAGAGGGTGCTGCTTCTTTGTTGATGGCCTAACAGCTATAGCGGTCAACCTCAAATCTGGAGAACCCGGTTCAAGTCTCGGCAAAGGACTCCAACATCCTGTGGTTCTCGGCAAATCACTTAATCTCCCTGTGCCTAACAAAAATGAATGTGTCCTCATGTAAACACAACTGGTGCTCGTGTAAAGCACTCTGATACCCGATACCTTCAGGTCAAGTTTGCGCGATATAAAAAAAGAAAAACTACCACCCGTGTTGAAAAAATCTTGCCTGGTGCCATCCTAGCACCCAAAAATCACACTGCATGAGAAAACAAACTCTGTCAAGTGGCGTTTTTTTGTTACAAATATAATGCGGAGTGGGTAAAACTCTGACGACATAGTGGAATTTATCACCCACTCCTACTAATAATGTACGCAGCTTCTCTGATTGCAGGTTTACTTCAGCATCTGAAACTTTGGGGGAGCATACTGGTTTACTTCAGATACCTCAAACCCTCTCATAATCTCAATCTGGATACCCATTATTAATCATTCCACTGCAGACCCCTTAGTCTGTTTGCCTGCTTCCACCTCCGCTTGGGTTGGGCTGATTGTGTTTGCCTGGACGACGGGGGGAGAGTAACAGGAAAAATAGCACTGGTCATAGGACCCTCCTCTCTATCTTTCAGTTGCCATAATACCTTGTGTCCATTGCTAGTTAATACTCCCAGAGAAGTGTCCATATTGCCTGCATTGTAGCATATCTTCCCAGCTGGAGTTCTAGATCCCTCTTGCTCAAAGTCTCAGGAAGATAGGGAGTTTGTAGAAACTTGAAACTCCTTCGTAGCTTTCTTGGTAAAAGTAACTTCTGCTTCAGGTGGCCCTGCTTCTATCCTTGCTCCTTCGGCAAATGTCTCGGATTGTATCTTATAAAGGGGTACTTGTGCCTTCTCTGGTGCTCTCTTATGTGCCCTTACTTTAAAGAGAGAGTTTAGTGACAGGGTTTTTGCAACCATGGCTGAACTAGCACTTGCCCCTTTTCCTCCTCTCAACTGTCTCATTGAACATTGACTACTCGTTTTTTTTGTCCTTGTAGCCACACATCTGGGTATTTATTAGACTTGTTGTGTCAGAGCCTATTGTTTTATTGTTACCTCCACTCATCTGCGGGTTTCCCTCTATTCTCTCTCGTTCTTGGGGTACTTTTACCCTTAGCTGTGATAAAGTTCTGCTTCTCAATTTGTACCTATTTTGCTCCCTGGTCTCACTGCTGTAAAGACAACCTCCTTACTCAGCTAGTACATTCCTGAAATCCTGCTCCAACATAAGTATCTCCACTGCCTGTTACACTTCCCTGCTCTAGCAGCCTTTCTTAATGATATCCCGATTCTACCATGCCTTTCCCGTCTCCATGTACTCCATATGGCCGGAATGCATGGTCCCATAATAAAATGTAGGAATGCGACTGAACAGTGTTCGCTTGCATAATAATGGGCCAGTGGGAGCGCCGACCGTGTGTCAGTTGGTACCATGACCAAGACAAAGAAATCATAATGAGCCCCTAAGTATTTTATTTAATGCTGATAGCCAGTAGGGAAAAGTGTATAAAATGGCTATCTGAGATGCCCCCCATTGTTTATGAAGGGTTGTCATCAGTATATAAAGTTTGCAAGTTGGAAAGAGATTGCCGTCTTTATAGTAAAAAAGTTAGAGACCTATGGGAAGAGTTTTGGAGACAGAGAGAGGGATCGTCCATTGATTAATCCTGGACAGACTGGCTAAACTCGGTCTAGGTAAGAACCTACTGGCCACCTATTAAAATTGTATTCAGATGTAAATAGAACCTCAAGATATAATTTCATCTGTTGGAGAGTGAGAACAAAAAAAACAAAATTGTGCTGTAGTATTTTTACTTTAGATCTGCATTTTAAAATAATTTATAAAGTACATTTATTTAATATGTAACATAAAATATTTTTCACATTTATTTTCGAGTTAAATATACTTTGACTATTTCCCTAAACCTTACCATGTGTAGATCTCAACCAAACATCTTTTGAGGTTGTTATCTGTGAGTAAAGCCTCATGGGGCCCCATCTAAAATTTGAAGATGACAGGGGACAAGATGCAACCCTCAGGAGCTTTGCAGGTGATAGTTATCTACTTGGACCTCGAGGTGCCGATGCAAATGAACTAGTGTCAGTTGGCTCCTGATTTCCTTTTTTGTGTCTTTCAGTCCTTTCTGTGGATTATCATGCCACTGAGGATCAACTGAGTTTGCCTGACAACTTCTTGCAAACAGTGTTACTAAGCTTGACGAAGGTCTAGCTGTCATCCAATGTTGCAAGGGGTTTAGTGCCATCTGTATAAGTTGTTTACGTTTGGACTTTGGTTTCTTTTGTGTTTCTTCTGCAGGCACCAACACTGGTAATACTAGGTTTGAAGGACTTTTATCATAACTGAAAGAAAAAAAACAAAGCCTGTCGATCACATTATGCTTGCAAGGAAAAACCTGTAGATTGGCCAAGAATTCAGAATGGCAAGAGAGGGATCAGTACTGGTCTCTGTTGAGGAAGGATTAAGAGGGAAAGAGGCAGGAAAGGCACAGGAAACCTCTCACTTAAAGACAGTTGTTGCCCACTACTCTGAAACATAGGTGGGTGGGCTTGCTTCCTCACTCTAGCCTCTTCCCTGTCACTCTCAATCATGGCATTTTTCCAAAAGGCAATGCCAGGAATGACCCAGCTGAGACCCCCACCCCCCAGAAAGCTGAAAAAACGTATAGCAGTAGCATTGGTAGTAATACAAACCATAGAATAGACAACTACAATCATACATTGCAGACTATAATAATAATAAGAACTCACCTCCACTGAAAAACCTGGCTATTTGAAGTGGAGAGTATTAATGCTGTTCCAGTTATTATGAAAAGAGTGCAGTCAAAGAACATTGTAGGAGATAGCTTCCCCTTTTTTAACCTTGTTCATTCACAAGCCTTACCAAACTACAATAAAAGTAGCAATACTGAATACGTGCCTCAAAGAAATGACAATACTCCTTCTACTGGGGCAGTGAGAACTGAAAGAATTGCTTCACAAGATGTGTAAGGGAGCTGTGAACAAACGATGAGCATGTTATTGCTCAGTAACTAAATAAATAAACTAAACGAACTTTGAACACTACTTCTGTCCCTGCCAAGAGAAACATTGTTTTGCAGACTAATTTCTGTACTTGTTCATTTGCCTCAAATTGGCAAAAAAAAATGTAGATCAATACCCAACTAGCAGACATATTTCCTAAAATCTGAGGGGTAAAAACTGATATGTTTGGTGCTCAGATTGGGCAATCGCTTTAAACAGCTCCGATACACAAATTGGAAATACATACCTTGGACAAATAATATGTGTTTCGTTGGTGTTAAAAAAAAAAGAGAAATACATGGCAACCTAGAGCAACATAGTATTCAGATACTTCAGTCTTGATGTTAAAATATGACAATCCTTTTGGAACCTTCATTCGGTTCAAAGAGAGATATTGCAAAATCATGAAAAGTATTAGTAGACCTTCCTAGTTATTCAGTGACTGAGCAAAGGCTTCAATATACCTTAAAACCTATACTTTTAAGAACTGTGATTTGTTAATCCACCCTGAGTGCTCTAAACGAACAAACCAACAGTGTTGGGAATTGTTTGAAGTTATCCCAATGTCTAAGGCATGGCCTATGACAATTTTCCAGGGTGCCCCTCAAAGTTACAGGTTATAGTTTGCAGAGTGGTGGGCAAAGGGGGTGTGGCCTGTTATGAGAACTTAGCAATCCTTCTGTGTGGTACTGACTGGAGGTAATAGGATGGGGAGTTGCCCCAAGGATGTCCTTGGGAGCCAACGACCCCTCTTGTTACCTCCAGTAAGTCCCACACAGTAGGATTGCTAAGACACTGCTGATGACGTCACATATTACATCATCTCAAATGACATCGCTGATGACATTATTTATGACATCATCCACGTGATATTCTGATGCACCTCCTCACACCCTAATATAACCCACTCTAAAATACAGACTACCATTTTCGAAACCATAGACATACCAATACCAGTTACTACATACCCACTCACCGATTCCTAGGTCTACGCACACATCCACTCATTCACCCATACAGTAACTCATACATGTAGTAACTCATCAATACAGCACTAACATATGCACTCATACACCTATACAGACACTCACACACTGCCACTCATCCATAGAGTTACTCACACACCCAGTCAGTCATGCAAAGAATCAATCACACTCCCATTTACTCACCTATACAGTTACAGAGTTATACACACACCACTTCACTTATTCCTACAGATACTAACACATATTTACTCTCTCATACAATCACTGATGCAAGCATACACTCATCCGTACATTGTGGAGAAGTGTGGCTCAAAGATTAGAGCGGCAGACCCTGATGCAGAGGTCTAGTCCGGGACCAGGGTTCAATTCCCCGCCTCGGTGGGTCTTGGGCTCAGAAAATTCCACGGACCTGATAATTCTTGCCTCGGTGCCTATTCCAATCATGGAGTCCCACTCTGCAACTCTGGGCAATAGATTGCTTAATCTCCACAACAGCCCCCACAATGCTAAAGGATGCCTGGCCTCCACCTTGGGGGTGCCCAGGAGTGGACACCTCACAGGGAAAGCCAGGATGGGTTCCACAGCGGTATTCGTACAAGTGCCTTGAGACCCTTGCGGGTGAGAAGTGCGCTATACAAGTATCAAATTTACATTTACATACAGCCACTCTCATAATCATTTACCCTCATTTATAGTCATTTATACATTCCAACACTCACATTTTCTGCCTTTCACATATGTAGTTACTCACACATGTAACACTGAGACATCCATTCACCCACCAACACATACTCACCCATCCATATAGCCCTTCACAGATGCACTCTTGAACTCATACATACAGTGAATTACCCATTCACACATCTATGCACAGAGTCATATACCCCCAACCACACAAACATTCAGGCACCCATACAGACACTAATGTAGCTACTCATCAACCCATGCACCAGCTTACACACCAACTGACAGACTGATACAGACATTCACACAGTTTAGTCACTAACCCATGCATTTAGTAAGACACATTTAATCACTCACTTATACTGTAAGTCACGCACCTACTAAATCTTCTATTCAAACACTTATACACACACTCAATCTTGAATACACCATGGCATATATTTATATACATATATATATATATATTCACCTTCGTTTCCCCGAGGGGATTCCCCACGCACTCACGGACAGAAGCCAAACTTAGCCAATAAAGTTTAGTTCAGTTGTAATCCATTTAATCCATTTAATCACAGCGTGCCAGTTCAAACAAAAGGACTCTACGCGTTTCACCTCCCCTGAGGCTTGTTCACGAGATTTACCAATGATACACGGTTTTTTTCTTTTTTAAATACATAAAAAAACGTGAAGTGACATCACATCCTGTTTTAGTGCAGCAAGGAATTGTGGTCTTAGTAGTTTCTAATCCTATTTGCCACATTTTTAATACATTTTTAACTGACAATGTATCTGCAAAATTTATAAACAAAAATTGACATTTATGCAACCAATTTGCAATTAAAGTTAATCAGGTAGACTATGATTTAGTCATGTAATTGATTGTTCCTGCCCTTCTATTTATAGAATGTTACGATCTAACGATGATTTTACCCTCCAGTGGGTCAGTATGAAACAAAGACATATACTATATTCGCAAATGCTGTATATAGGGCCCTCCAGTGGGCCTGACCTGAATCTCATTTTTGTATATTATAAAGCAGTTGTATGACAATTAAACCTCAATTCATTTAACAATTTGAATTGCTGCCTAGTGACACCCCATGTTAACAAAAACAACAACAAAAATAGTGAAAAAAACAATCAACCCTAAAATATTAAAATGCAGGAGGCCAAAGTTCATGTCCCTATCATTCTGTGACCTTATCTATAGTGATGAAAATTTATAGGTGATAATGGAGTTCTTCATCCTGATTTAACCCATGAGGAGTCAGAGTCCTGAAATTTAGGATGTGTTTCGACTCTTTCTGCCTGAGAGTTCTCTCACGATCACCTCCTCTGGGATGCATTCCCACCGCTTCAACAGCGTAAAATTTAAGTTCTTTCCAGTTACCATGATGGCATAATTTTCATCACTATAGATAAGGTCACAGAATGATAGGGACATGAACTTTGGCCTCCTGCATTTTAATATTTTAGGGTTGATTGTTTTTTTCACTATTTTTGTTGTTGTTTTTGTTAACATGGGGTGTCACTAGGCAGCAATTCAAATTGTTAAATGAATTGAGGTTTAATTGTCATACAACTGCTTTATAATATACAAAAATGAGATTCAGGTCAGGCCCACTGGAGGGCCCTATATACAGCATTTGCGAATATAGTATATGTCTTTGTTTCATACTGACCCACTGGAGGGTAAAATCATCGTTAGATCGTAACATTCTATAAATAGAAGGGCAGGAACAATCAATTACATGACTAAATCATAGTCTACCTGATTAACTTTAATTGCAAATTGGTTGCATAAATGTCAATTTTTGTTTATAAATTTTGCAGATACATTGTCAGTTAAAAATGTATTAAAAATGTGGCAAATAGGATTAGAAACTACTAAGACCACAATTCCTTGCTGCACTAAAACAGGATGTGATGTCACTTCACGTTTCTTTATGTATTTAAAAAAGAAAAAAACCGTGTATCATTGGTAAATCTCGTGAACAAGCCTCAGGGGAGGTGAAACGCGTAGAGTCCTTTTGTTTGAACTGGCACGCTGTGATTAAATGGATTAAATGGATTACAACTGAACTAAACTTTATTGGCTAAGTTTGGCTTCTGTCCGTGAGTGCGTGGGGAATCCCCTCGGGGAAACGAAGGTGAAACTACAAACGGCTTGGCCCTGCCGTACCTCATTCGCACCGCCATAGAGCGCCTGGAATCCGAAAGTGGGCCGTTTTGTGGAAAGAGAAAAAAAAAAAAGAAAATATATATATATATATATATATATATATATATATATATATATATATATATATATATATATATATATATATTACCTACTGGCAGTCGCCAGTAGGTAGTTATAGTTAGGACCTATTTTCCATAGGAAATGCGCAACATTCTATTTGGAATAACGTTGGCATCGATTGATGAATCTTCGCAAAATTTAACTAGAGCGCTAACAGTCTTACTTATGAAAAAAGTATGGCACACCTGAAGCCATCTTGATTGGAATAAAGTGGTAACACTTAAAACATTTAATTTACAAAGGAACAAAATGAGGGGGTTCATTTTGCCATAGAAATTATGATTAGTGCTGCAGAAAGAAAAATGAGGGCACATTTTGACTTCTCAAATCCTCTTCTATTTCATAAAAAAATTCTGACATGAAGACTGAAACATGCACTTTGAATACCAGCAGCAGACTTCCCTGGTGAGCAGTAGCTTTACTACAGTGATCTAATGAGCAACTAGAGTGCTAACATTCAGAATTTATGGCAAATGTGTGACACATCTGAATGCCTTCTTGATGGAACCAAAGTAAAAAACTGAAAGTATTTCCTACTGAGGAGACTGCAGTAAATGAGGAAATTAGGAAACTTCATAACAAATAAATGTCCCAAGATGGCCACCAGAGACAAAAGAGCCCAAATGTAGCCTAAATATCACCCAGATGTAGCCCAAGTATAGCCCAATGACAGAATGTCCCAGAGTGTTCTACCGAACAACTAGAGCGCTAACAGTCTTACTTATGACAAAAGTATGGCACACCTGAAGCCATCTTGATTGGAATAAAGTGGTAACACTTAAAACATTTAGTTTACAAAGGAACAAAATGAGGGGGTTCATTTTGCCATAGAAATTATGATTAGTTCTGCAGAAAGAAAAATTAGGGCACATTTGGACTTCTCAAATCCTCTTCTATTTCATAAACAAATTCTGACATGCAGACTGAAACATGCACTTTGAATACCAGCAGCAGACTTCCCTGGTGAGCAGTAGTTTTACTACAGTGATCTAATGAGAAACTAGAGTGCTAACATTTAGAACTTATGGCAAATGTGTGACACATCTGAATGCCTTCTTGATGGAACCAAAATAAAAAACTGAAAGTATTCCCACTGAGGAGACTGCAGTAAATGAGGAACTTAGGAAACTTCATAACAAATAAATCTCCCAAGATGGCCACCAGAGACAAAAGAGCCCAAATGTAGCCCATATATCACCCAGATGTAGCCCAAGTATAGCCCAAAGACAGAATGTCCCAGAGTGTTTTTAAGAACAACTAGAGCGCTAACAGTCTTACTTATGACAAAAGTATGGCACACCTGAAGCCATCTTGATTGGAATAAAGTGGTAACACTTAAAACATTTAATTTACAAAGGAACAAAATGAGGGGGTTCATTTTGCCATAGAAATTATGATTAGTGCTGCAGAAAGAAAAATTAGGGCACATTTTGACTTCTCAAATCCTCTTCTATTTCATAAAAAAATTCTGACATGCAGACTGAAACATGCACTTTGAATACCAGCAGCAGACTTCCGTGGTGAGCAGTAGCTTTACTACAGTGATCTAATGAGCAACTAGAGTGCTAACATTCAGAATTTATGGCAAATGTGTGACATATCTGAATACCTTCTTGATGGAATCAAAGTAAAAAACTGAAAGCATTTCCTAGGAGACTGCAGTAAATGAGGAAATTAGGAAACTTCATAACAAATAAATCTCCCAAGATGGCCACCAGACACAATATCATCCAGATGTAGCCCACATGTAGCCCAATGACAGAAGTGTGCAAAACACTTATTTTTTGTGTATTTGCAGTTTTATATAGTGCAGACTTGTCAGGTATTGGAGTGCTTTACATGAGCATTGGTTACATCACACAAGATCAAATTCATTTTGGTTGAAGACATGGGGAGATTAAGTGATTTGACCAGAATCACAGAATGTTGAGCTGAAGCAGAAACTCCAACCTGGTTCCCCAGTTGCAAAGTCTGCAGCTCTGGAAGTAACACCACATCCTCTCGCCAAGGTGCAACATTTAATCAAGTGGTCAACTGGATAAAAAAACATAAAGATTACAAATAATTAAAAGTTCTTTGTCGCTATTTGAAAACTCAGAAAATATGTCCTCATTTTAGTTTTTTTGAGCACTAACCATAATTTTGATGCAAATAAGACCCTCTCATATATGTAATTTCTAAAGGAAATACTATAGGTATTACAGTTTTGATTACATCAAGATGACATCAGGCGTTCCACACTTTTGTAATAAATATAGATTGTTAGCAATCTAGTTGTTCATTGGGATACTGTTGAGAGGCAGAGGCCAGGGCCACGGACTCTGAAAATTGAAGGCAGGTAGGAGAGTGCAAAGGCAACCATTTGACCACACTGGGCAGGCAGGAAGGGCAGAGGCAGCACAACAGACTATGGAGGGCAGTGGAAAGGGGGGCAGGGGCAACAAACCAACAATACAGGACTGGCAAGAGAGGCTGTGGCAATATAATAGACCATTGTGGGCAGAAGGAAGAGGCAGTGGTAGTACAACCATACATGCCAACAGACCTGTTTCAGCCAGGAAACGTCCACTGTTTTTAAGCTCAAATGGGCTTTATTTGATCTGTCTACAATCTCCTCTTATTCAATGTCACTCAAAGGGGAAAATCAATACCCCAGTTTTTTTTCAAAATCTCCCTCTTACCAAGTTCAAAATGTTCGCAAGTATGGTACATTGGATCATGGTAGGCAGGAGGAATTGGGGTAGGGACATGGACTCGGATAACAGAGGACAGGAGGAACATGGAGAGGTGCACCAAACTGACCCTACAGGGCAGGCATCAGGGTTTGCAGCAGCACAATACACCACACAGCGCATGCGGGACGGGAGTGCAGCACAACAATCCATAGAAAGCAATAGGGAGGGGACAGGACCATGCACATGGACAACAGAGAACAGAGGGGAAAGAGGCAATGGTAGCTAGCTGACCATAATGGACAGACAGGAGAGAAAGCTGCAGCATAACAGACCATAAAGGGCAGGAGGGACGGATCAGGGGCATTACAATGGAACAGACAAGCCAGGAGGGAGGGAATAGGGGTCTGCACATGGAAACAGAGGGCTGGGGGCAAGGGGGCAGGGCAGGAGCAGCAAGATGACCATGGAGGTCAGGCAGGATGGGCACTAGATACAAGAAACACCATGGAGAGCAACAATGAGACTATGGTGGCATACACACAGACCATGGAGGGAAGATGGGAGGGGGTCAGGGGCATCTAGCTGACCACACAGGGAAGGTGGGAGGGGCCATGGCAGCACAGAAGACCATGCATGGCAAGCGGGAGGGTTAGTGGCAGCACAATGGCTATGATGGGCAAGAAGGAGGGTGCAGGGGCATGCACAAAGGACCATGGAGGATAGAAGGGAGGGTCAGGACCTGGGCACAGACAAGAGAGTTCAGGGGAAGGGGCCTCACAACAGACCCCGCGGGGCAGGCAGGAGGAGCAGTTGCAGCACAACAGACCAGGGAGGGCAGAAGGGTGTGGCAGTAAAATGGACCATGGAGGACAGGAGGAAGGGGATAGGGACATGGCATGTGGACAGGCAGGGTGGAGGTGGCAGGGACAGGTTACAGTCATCTGACAATGCTAGGCAGGTGGAAGGGGAGTGGCAGCTCAACAGAACACTCAGAGTAGATAGGAGTGGCAGGTCCATGGAACATGGTGGGCAAAAAGGATGGAGCAGGGGCATGCACAAATACATCGGAGGGCAGGGGGAAGGAGAATAGGGGCAGCAAGCTAAGCACAGAGGCTAAGCAGGAGGTCAATGAAGGCCATAGGATTAGGCAATGGAGGGCAGGAGGAGTGAACTGGTACATCATGCTAAATGGAGGGCAGTGGCAGCACATGGGACCATGCATGGCAGGAGGGGAGAGGCTAGTCCATGGATTCAGACAACAGAGGATAGGGAGGAGGTGGATGGGGCAGCAAGCTAACTGTTCAGAGAAGGTGGGTATTAGGAACTTTGTTGTTTTTAAAATGTGTGTCTGTGCGAACTACTTAAAATATGAACAAGTATGCAGCATAATCTCACTTTTATTCAGGAAGAAGAGGACGTTTGTGACTGTGACTCCGGGCTCACTTGACAGAAACACCCCCTGACCTTCCACCCCCCATCGCAAAATGTAATGCCCGTGAAAAGGGTAGGTGGACGCAGTGTTATATAGAACATAGTCCTGAGAGCACGATTGAAAATGAAAACTAGATATAGTGTATGGTATAAACTATGCACCAAAAAGTGTGATATAAGATGAACCGGGCGTGAAATATAATATGCAATACATTGTGCACAATGACAGATTCATTGGAGAGCGCGAGATAGCACAGGCACTAGCGCGTGCTATGCGTTATTCGCCTTGGAGTGTAATATGCACAGGGCAGTGTTGTGTAACCTAACTAGTCTCTAAAGTTGGAATATAAAATATGTGCTGGGGAGTGTAATGTTGCATATGCACTGTGACAAAGATATGGATCCCAGATTGTAATATGTATGGCATAGCACTGTGCATTATAACATAGGCATCGAGGAAGGCACGTTAGATGGGGCAATATAACCCGTGCGAAGGCAAGTGTGGCATGACATATTCACGGGGTGGTGTTACAGTGCACATGGGCTAGAGAGTGTCATAGCATACGCACTAGCTGGTGGAATACAACACAGGTGTGAGGCACTCGGCGGGCACTGGTGGGTGTAACACAGCATTGGGCTCAGTCAGGAGCACGCTGTGACTCTCAAGTGAGGTTCGTCTCCTTTCCAGAGAATAAAATAAAAAATATTACACATCCGGCGGTGGATGTGTGTTTTATTAACCGTGAGGGGGGTTTCTTGCATAGTTTGGTCGAATTTTTGTCGAATCCCCTTTGTATGGCTTGGTGTGCGTGTATATTAAATGTGCCCGTCAATAGCTACCCATGTTTGTATAAATAAACGACAAGGGTGTCTACTTGGAGAGTACCCACCGGCGGGGGCGCCGGGATTAGGCACGGTAGGGCGTCAGACACATCAGAGCTTCACTAGCGGTGTAAATACATTCCATGTGGATTCATTCTATGCATAGTCGCCTTTTAATGAATATCACACAAATCGTCATGGTGATAGGTACATACGGTTTGTCCAGCATGTCCTAGGTATTTCTATAAATATATATTTTTTTAAAATAATAAAAAACAAAGGCCGGCCCCGGGCGATGGGGTCCCCGGGGCCATAAGTGGCCTGAGGAGGGGGGCAACGCAGCCCCCTCCTAAAGAATTAAAAAAAAAAAAGGCCATGACCCGGGGGTTGGGTGCCTTGGGAGGGCCAAATTTATTTTTTTCAACAAAAAAAATTAGGGTGCAGGCCCTGGGGGATGGGGTCCCCAGGGCCAGTAAATTAGAAAAAGAAGGGGGGCCACACAGCCCTCCTTCTTAAAAAAATAAAATAAATAAAAGACCGGCACTGCATAATTGTATTCTGCAGATGTATACTTGTGCGAGAAATAGGCTACCGCATGACAGTGTCCTAAAACAGGGTCCGTTTGACTAAGGACACCTCCTACTGCCACCTGTGAAGCGTCCACTTCCACCACAAAGGGCAAAGCCGGATCCGGATGACGTAGGATGGGAGCTCTCGTGAAGGCCAATCGCAGTCTTTGAAAAGCATCCTCTGCTTCCCTAGACCAGTCAAACAGAACACCTTTTCTCAACAAAGCGGTCAGTGGACTTGCCAATTCTGAAAAGTCTCTTATAAAACGTCTATAGAAATTGGCAAAGCCCAGAAAGCTTTGCAATTCTTTAACCGAACAGGGCGCAGGCCAAGAGAGAACTGCCTTCACCTTACTGGGATCCATAGCTAGGCCCCATGGGGATACAACAAACACTAAAAAAGGCACCTCTTGTGTGTGAAAGGTGCATTTTTCCAACTTACAGTATAACTGATTATCGCGAAGGCGTTCCAACACCTTTCGCACATGGAGAACATGGTCTGACATAGATGATGAAAAAATCAACAGATCGTCAATGTAAGTGATCACGTAATCATCAAGCATATCACGGAGCACCTCATTAATAAAAAACTGAGACGCTGCAGGAGCATTACAAAGCCCAAAGGGCATCACGAGGTATTCGAATAATCCATACTTCGTACAAAATGCTGTCTTCCACTCGTCTCCCTTCCTGACACGCACCAGGTGGTAGGCGCCACGCAGATCGAATTTCGTGAAAAACTGGGCACCACGTACTCTGTCAAGGAGGGAGGCAATCAGGGGCAGAGGGTACCGGTTCTTGACAGTGACAAGATTCAATTTCCTGTAATCTATACAGCAGCGGAGACCCCCTTCTCGTTTGGGTATGAAAAATAAGGAAGAAGAGGCAGGAGAGCGTGAGGGGCGGATAAATCCCTTCTCCAACATGGTGTCAAGGTATTCTCTCAAATAGATGTTCTCTTTTTCAGTAAGGGAATACACCCTACTGCAGGGTATTCTGGCTCCCATTTCCAAATCAATTTGGCAGTCATATGCCCTATGTGGGGGAAGGACTTCCGCCACTTTGGGGTCAAACACTGTAGCTAAATCCTGGTAATAGGAGGGCAACTCGGGAATGACTTCTGATTCGTTCGCCTCACTGGTGACATGTGTGCTTGCAATCCCTACTTCTTGTTCCTGACGAGAACGAAACATAAGGGTGGATTTCTCTCAGTCTATAATAGGGTTATGACGTTTTAACCATGGTATGCCCAATAACACAGGGATCTGAGGAGAACAAATTAAATCAAACTCTATATCTTCTTGATGGCAGGGATCTATAACCATGTGTAGCATGATTGTGTGATGAGTTACTGACCCTGAGACAAGGGGACGCCCGTCAATGGTGGTGACCCTGTTTACTGCATCTTTCCTTCTACAGGGTATCAGATTTTCTCTAGCCCACTCTGAGTCCATGTGATTCCCTGAAGCACCAGAATCAATCATTATGGCCACCTGCAACCCGATGTGTGCGGAGGAGAGCAAGGCGGATACGTAGAGATGTGTACTGGGATTAGTAGGGTGAACAGAAGAGACAAAACCATCTGAACCACCCGGGATCCTTGTCTCACAGGGCCCCGGGCTCCTTAGTTTCCCACCTTATCTGACTGAGTTGGTTTAATCGGACAGGACCTCAAGAAATGACCGGCTTTCCCACAATATAGACAAAGTCTATTAGTGCGCCTTCTCTGTCTTTCTTCCGGTGTCAAGGGACCTTTCAACACCCCAATTTGAATGGACTCACTCTCATCTGCGACTTTGGGAGGTTCACTCTTCTTTTCCCTAGAAGGCACATACCGGTGTTCTACTCTTCCCTTTTCCTGCTTTCTCTCTTGTAGTCTATGTTCGATCTTGACTACCAAATCGATGAGTTCCCCACATGCCTCAGGTAATTCTACAATTTGAGAAAGAGCATCTTTCAAATCATCACGTAGTCCCCTATAGAAGAGAGTGCTACGCTTTTCTTCTGGCCAGTTAGATTCCACCACTAGTCTACGAAAGGACGTAATGTATTGCACTAAGTCATGATTGCCCTGCTTGAGTGCTAACAACTCAGTATCCGAGTGAGTGTATGTGTGCCAATCGAACAATTTACGGAACTCCCTTTTAAAGGCTGAATGATCATGCAGCAATGGGTCATTTCTGTCGACCAAGGGGATGGCCCAATCTGCTGCGGGGCCGCTCAAATACGAAATCATAAAAGCTACCCGTGATTGATCAGAGGGAAAACAAGTACTCTTACAAGAGAAGTGTAATTGGCACTGGCTAAGGAACGTGGCACAACGAGCAGAATCCCCCGAGAACCTCTCAGGTGGTGCTAAAGGAATGGAAGGAGGCGTGGTTACTTGAATAATCGGTGGCGTGACATCAGAACTTCCACCTTGTGCTGCTCCAGCGTGATGACGTTGAAGAGCATCCACTCTCGCCGCCAAGGCCTGTGTTTCTAACTGCAAGTTCCCTATCATGCCGGCTACATCGGCTAGGGAGACTGCTCCTAGTTCCATGACGCTCGGGCAGAACACACCACTAGGGCTTAGCGTTCTGTAATGGCTGTTTGCTGTTCCGCAGGAGCGTCAGGAACCCGAAGCGAAGTCCTCAGCCTTCCCCTACGGTCTTCCGACTCTATCAGACTCTAGAGACTCAGAAGACTCGCTAGGGAAAACAGGGAAACAAAACAAGGGAAGGAGGGTTGCACTTCAATGGGTCACCGTCGTCCGGTTCCTCAGGGAAGGAGACCTACACCTGGCATACACCCTGTAAAACAAATACTATATAAACACTGCCACATACAAATAACACCCTGTGTACAACTCCGCCCTTGACTGCACCTACCCCTGTGTCGTGATTTCTAATCTGGCAATGAGAAGGCTTCAAGGGTTCACAGTAAGATCCTGTACGAAGGAGAGCACACTGTTAGCATGGAGTAAGAACCAACCCCACGTCTAATCTCTCTCAGCTGTCTGCTTACCCCTTAGGATTGTGTGGAGGAATTACCAACTCCCTGGACTCTGTATGCCTGATAACCACTGTGGAAGGTATTCTACTGAAATAGATACACAATATGTCAGAACAAATCTAAATACCCACTGAGATCACTTTAACTAGCATACAGTACATGATGGAAAATATAGTGCAAAAGCGCCTTTACCTTGTGTCTGTCGAGAAGATCATCAACACAGTGATTCACGCAAAACCCCAGAGAGTAACAGGATACTGATGGAGAATGAGAGGACTGAAAACACCTCACTAGAGTGGGTTCACGATGGAACACTAACAGGGCATTATTTACTATTCCACAACTCTTGATGGATGAAAGGAGCGGTGTCAGCCAATGAAGTGCGTCTCATACGGAGGGAAAAAATATGGAGAAAAAAGTAAGATAACAGGATCTGGAAATAACTGCTTATATGAGCAGAGAACGACCCCCACTCGCTACTTTGGAAGGCACTGGAGAACGCCTAGCAGGAAGGGACAGTACGTGCTTAACAAGCAACACAACTCTTAACCCATGCAAATATAAAGAGGACAAGTCCTGAAATACAAGAATGACACAGGATTACCGTGGCACCTCTTGTTTGAGTACGAAGGGGAAAGGAGCAAAGTCCGCACTGCTCGAATTGGTCAGGAAGCAGGCAGGAACAAAATGCCATGAGGAATTGCAGAACGCGGCGTTATGCAGCCGGCTTCGTTCACTAGAGCGAAAGCCGGAAAAAGGGAAACACAAGTACAGGAAGTCAGGCAGCTGAGCGTTGGGACGGAAATGAATCTCGAGACAAGAACGCTAAGCGCGTTTCCTTGTCTCGAGACTTCTTAAATACTACTTCGTCGGGAGCCACGGACCGTGGGGCATGACAGCACACTCCCCCCACAAAGTCCCCCCCGACAGGTTGGGTTTATCAGGGCATCGTTGATGGAAGAGACGGATCAGACGAGGAGCGTGCACTGCACTAGCCGGTTCCCACGTCCGTTCCTCTACCCCGTACCCCTTCCAGTGCAACAGGTATTGGAGAGTTTTCCCCACAATACGAGAATCCACAATAGACTCCACTTCATATTCCTCACTACCTTGGATGACAATAGGCGCGGGCCTTTTCAGTACAGAAGTGCCCGGCTCGACTGGTTTGAGCAATGAGACGTGAAAAACAGGGTGAATCCTGAAGGAGGCAGGCAAGTCTAATCTCAGGGCCACCGGGTTGATCACCTTTAGGACTCTGTAGGGGCCTCTAAATTTGGGATTGAACTTGCGTGAACCACTGAGCATCAAATGTTTGGTGGAAAGCCACACCCTATCCCCCGGAGCATAGATGGGTTCCAATCTTCTATGTACATCCGCCCCCTCCTTGTAACACACTTTTGCCATATCAAGAGTCTCTAAAGTCACTTTGTGCAGGTTTACCAGTTTGTGCACCAGATGGTCTGCTGCTGGAATAGGACTGTTTGGGGAACACCCGGATGGCAATAACTTAGGATGAAACCCCGCCGAACAAAAGAAAGGAGAGTGCTTGATGGAAGAATGTGGGCTATTGTTATACGCTATCTCTGCCAGCCATACCCACTCATCCCAATCCGACAGGGAATGCAAGACCTGGTTTCTGATGTACTGCTCGAAACATTGGTTAACTCTCTCAGTTTGCCCGTCGGACTGAGGATGATGGCTAGAAGATAATCTGACGTCTATTTGAAGCAATGATGCAGTGATGTCATGAGTGATGTCACTGACCATGTCATGAGTGATGTAATATGTGACGTCATCAGCAGTGCATTGCGGGCGCGCAAGTTATAGTTAGCTGAACTAACTATAACGGGGGAATTTCAATGGTTTTGTACGAGTGAAAAGTCCAGCTAACTATAACGCCCCTGAAACCTATGGTTTTTTCAGTGAATATATATATATATATATATATATATATATATATATATAGATATATAGATATATAGATATATAGATATATATATAGATATATAGATATATATAGATATACATAGATATATATCTATATAGATATATAGATATAGATATATTTAACATATACTTTACAGAAACACAGTCATTGGATGATGTCATCAGTGTTGTCATCAGTGATGTCACTGGCTATGTCACGATTGATGTAATATGTGATGTCATCAGCAGTGCATTGCAGAGGCGTGAGTTATAGTTAGTTGAACTAACTATAACGGCCGAATTTCTCTGGTTTTGTACGAGTGTAATGTCCACCTAATTATAACATCCCTGAAACCTGGTTTTTTTTCTGTGAAAACATATATATATATATATATATATATATATATATATATATATATATATATATATATATGTATCCAACTTTTCTCGTCTTGAACACAGTCCCTTGTCCTGGGAAACAGACAATGCGGACCCATTTTGCTGGTGCTATATTTATTTAATAAAGTGCCCTGCACCAACCGCCATTACGCGTTTCGGTCTTCCAGAGACCTTGATCACATGACGCGCGTCAACTGCCTTCCATTACATTTAAAGTGACAGTGCATGATCCTCGTGACTAAATTGGTAATAGACATAGAAAAGTCAGTAAACACATCAGCACGGATGGACAACAAATAACGGTAATTTCATAACTGTAAAATACATATGAAAACAGCATGATAAATATCAATAAATATGCATCAAATATAAAATGAATATTTTAAAAACAGGTGCATATGCTGTTAAAAAACAGTTAAATGCAAAATTGCAACTGGAATAGTAAACTGCATGGTGAAACAGCCCACATGGTAAAATGTACACTAAAAAGTTCTTAAAAATAAAAAACCCTCTCAAATGTTTACATTTTCCTTTATCCAATGCCTGCCCAAATTATTGATTGTACTTTGGTGTTGAATTGATAGTGCCCAAGTGGGCCTTGTATAACCTTCAATATCTAATTTCTAAGAAAAGTGCATGTGCCCAATAAAGTGCCACCTAAAATTTACAAATGTGCAAACAATGCAAATAATATATAGTTAATGTTAAAAACAAATGAAGAGGCAGAGACAACAGTCTTATATGTAAATATTTGTTCACAGCTTGGGAATTAAAGACAAGTATAAAAATCCTCACTAGAGTTAAGACCATGAGGTGTTTTACAGTCTAATTCTAGTATATATCTTGTCTCAAGTTGTCTAAGAAGAGCTGCACGGTCACCCCCACGTCTCATAGGGGGGATTGTGTCCACCATAAAATACCTGAGGACACCAACATCTTTTTCATGAAGCTCTTTAAAGTGCCTGGCAACTGGGTAAGCTTGGTCACCATTTGTGATTGCCCTTATGTGCTGGAGTATCCTCTTGTGAACCTGCAACTTCGTACTTCCCACGTAACGCAGGCTACAAGGACACTCCAGCACATAAACTGCAAACTCTGTTTTGCATGTTAGTTTCTTCTTAATACTAATGGGCTCATTTTTTAACGGTGTCTCATACTCTGTCTTGTTGATCCCGTATTTACAGGCCTTTAAAGTTGCACATCTACGGTAACCCTTACTAGTGTCCAGCCAGGAACTACTTGATCTTAACTCACGGCTGCTCTTAACCAGAGAGTTACTCATTGACCTTGCCCTCCTGAATGTTATATTGGGTGATTTCGTTAATTTAACACCCAATAGAGGGTCATTCTTGACCAAGGTCCAATTCCTGTTCACTCTCCTTTGGATAGCCTTATGCTGGTTACTATATGTCAGAATGAGTCTCGATGGTTGTTCTGATGATAAGATCTGCTTTGACTGGGCTTTGCATATTAGGGCCTGCGATCTGTCCATCCTTCTAGTTTTTTCTATGGCTTGATTGATTTCGCTTATACAGTAGCCCCTAGCCAAATATCTTCTACAGCTATCTTGCTGGGCTTTCTCACATTCGAAATCAGTGCTGCAAATTCTGCGAATTCGCAGCATCTCACCATAAGGGATGCTGCGGATCAAATATGCGGGATGATGACTTGTGGCATGTAGTAATGTTTTGCCGGCCGTTGGTTTCCGAAACAATCTAGTTTCAAGATTGTCGCCGACAATCATTACTTCTACATCCAAGATGAAAATTGAATCCCTGCTAAGTTGTCCACTGAAGTGCAGATTTAAGCTGGTGTCGTTGATCCGCTCTATAAAATGGAGGTCACTCTCTTCAGTACCTTTCCAAATTATAAGCAAATCGTCGATGTAACGATACCACCGTATGACATGTTCAGACAAAGTATCAGCAAAAAACACTCTAAGGACCTGTTCTTCCCAGAACCCCATGTGTAGACAGGTGTAGCTTGGGGAAAAACATGCCCCCATAGCTACGCCTCTTATCTGTTGGAATACCTGATTCTGGAAAAGAAAATAGTTATGTTCTAGACAAGATGTAATCATTGCTAGTAACATTTTGTTGAGTTCTTGTACATATATCGGTCGAGTGTCCAAATAGTGTTTGATCGCCTTCAGTCCATCTCTGTGATTAATGCTTGTATACAAGGATGAAACATCAAGCGAAATCATGAGATAATCTGATTGCCATTTGATACTAGTCAATTTTCTCAATAAGTCACTGGTATCCTGCACATAGGAAGGCAGGCTTTTCACATGTTCCTGCAAATAAAAATCAACGTGCTTCAATGCATTTTTCCAGTATACTGTTACAGGCTGATATTATAGGCCTACCAGGTGGTTTTTTCACATCTTTGTGTATTTTTGGTATGAAATACACCACTGGCATAACAGGATGATCTTTTTTTAGGAATTTAAACTCATCAGTAGTTAAAAGACCTGCACTTTTCCATGCTACAAGGCTGGTATAAAAATTATTCCACGAAGACCTAACCATTAACATAGTGCTGCGCCTGTAACATTCCTGGTCGTTGAGTTGTTTCAACGCCTCTTCCATATAAAGGTTAAGTGGCCACAGCACCACGTTCCCTCCTTTATCAGATTGGCGAATAATTAGGTCATCGTTTGCCTGTAGTTTCTTCATCAGTTGGAAATATACATTGTCCTGTTTCGTGTAGTGCTTCTTCACTCTGGTTTGTTTCATATAAAGATTTTTGAGTTCTTGAATTACTTTATCACGGATCACGTCAATATTGTCTCAACATAATAGGACAAACCTTGGACTTAGGTTTGAATGGCGTTTTTAATGCCATCATGCATGTTAGCTGTTCCTCTCTAGTTCCAAGATTTACATCATCACTATCTTGCTGGATATTTTCGTAACTTTAGGTTGCGTATGAATCTGAACAGGTCTATTCGTGTTTGTGAATAGTTAAAGTCACTCTTTGGACTATATGACAAACCAAGAGACAAAATCCTTAATTCTTCATCAGTGAGTTGCATTTCAGATACGTTGATTACTGTTAAAACATCTCTTCCATTATTTTGTAAGCTTACTTGTGATTCCATTTCTTTGTACGTTTCTTGCTATTTTTCCTTACGCCTTTTGCTACATCTTCGTCTCTCATACCGCTTTTGATTCCGGTCTTGGTGCTGTGTGCACTTTGTGCATGAGGGTGCAGGGTTTGCCTCCTGTCCTGGTGCAGACAGTCGACTTCTTGCGCCAGGGAGAATTTTGTAAGCCCCAACCTCTGTATTCGCATTTGTTCATTGTCAGATTCACTGTCAGGAACAGAACTAACATCAGAGGCTGAGGCTGAATCAGGTGCAAGCCCACTAGTGCTGGCAGTAGGTGTGCTCACAGGGAGGGGTGTCACTTTTCTAGATGCTTTTAGTTAGTCAAATATTTTGGCAAAAGTAAACACCTGGCCATGTTCATAGTCCAGCTTATCACACTGGAACTTGAACGCCTTGCGCTTCTTTATTACCTCCTCTTCATGCTGTAAGCGTGCTGCCATATCTTCCCTGTATTTTCTTAGAATGGCTGAATCCTCAAGCTTGCCAATCTCCTCCTTGACTTAATCAATCTTCACTTGGAGGGTCAACTGATCACTTTCGACATACTTTACAAGGATTTGAACCAGTCTGTGAGATGATTCTAGATTGGTATCTGCCCATTCTGCCAACATAAGGGGGTAGGGATTTCATAGCGAGGAGCTATCATAATCCTCATCCCCCGCGGAATCCTTCCTCCCTCTGAATAGCGGGTGAGGGACCCACCATTTAGCCTGTTCCGCCTTCATCAATTTTTCAAGTCTTTTGAATAATTCCTTGGCATTGGGGTTCCGGTCTGATGTGCCACTTTCTTGCACATTGATGGTTCTCTCCCCACTTGGGGTATCGTCAAACATTACATTAGTCGCTGCCTCGCGACATTTCAGCGCGTCTGCGGTCATGGTGAAAATACGTTAAGGGGCAAATGTTCATATATGGATATAGCAAATAGGCAAGTGTCTACGCAATACTCATGCACTCTCCCACCGGACTTATAAAACAAAATTCCTACCTCTGTCAGGGTATTCAAGCACTGCTTCGGTCTGCCGACACACGCCGCGTCTTCTGACACACGCCGCATCTTCCGACACAAACCTCGTCTTTCCGCTCTGCAGTAGAAGCTAGTATATGCTGTCCGGGGGCTACGGTGGCTACTCCTTGCAGGAGAAACTGGAATACATATATGAGAAAAATCACCGCTCGTGCAGCAGAGATCCAGCACTCCATAAGGCTTATTTCACTCGTGTTTTTAATTAATGTAACGCCGTCATCTACGCGTTTCGACATCTGCCTGCTATATTGTTCACGATGTGGAGCGCCATTTTCCATACATTTTTAAAATGGTTTATCATAAACAACAATGAAGGACAAAACTCGGCAAAAACAACTCTTGTTCGTTCATTGCATTTCTTGGGCGCCATCTCTAAGCATGTTTTCTACACCAACCTTTGGTGTATGTTATTTTCATTTGTTTATGTGTTTTCACATTCTCCTTTGCAAGTGCAAATTTAGACAAATCAATTTGTAATTGTTATCACATTTCTAAGTGGTTTGCTTAGCAAATCTACTTCAATTACCTGAATGTCTTTAAATGATCATGCTTATTTTTATAGCTGCCTCATATTGTAACAGCCAACAATTTATATCAACCTTCACTATCTGAAAAGTGCACATGCTTAGCATTTTTAACTCACTTTCTTCATCTTTGCATGGTTCTACAGTACTTAGATGAATAAAGTGCTAGTGCTGATTTATATATTAAAATTCATATATATGTACAGTACTAAAATACACCATGTGCAAAAATTATCATAAAGTGCAAGTGCTTAATAAAGTGCTAGTGCTATGGTATTTTATACTTAAATACTCATAATAGTACTTCATTTCAGTAAAGTGCAAATGCATCAACATATTCTTAAATTCATATGCTTATTTCCAAATTCCTTCAATACACAGTTATCATGAAATTCATTTTTCATAAAAATGCTAAGCTTTAAAGTGCATGTTTACTAAAGTGCCGTGTGTCCCTCATTCTGATGTTAATAAAAACCTTATTAAAAGAAATTGGTCTTCTGAGTGTGCTTGTACGTTAACCCTCCTTAATCTAGGCATGTAAATTAATCCTCATCTTTGTTTAATCCATTTGATTTTTTACTGTTTAACTGCAGGATATAATATGACTCTAACCTCCAGAGTTCCTTCTCCCTGTTACCTCCTCATTTTTTCTTTGGGATTTCCGCAATACAGCTGTATTGCATGGAAACAGGGTCACTTTGATGATATTTCTCAAAATGCCTAGCTACCGGGTATGTTCTTTCCTTATTGGCAATTCTTCTACGATGTTGTAATATCTTTTTATAGGCAGGCAAAGTGGTACTTCCTATATATATTTTTACACAGGGGTACTTCAGCATGTAGACCATATATATATATATATATATTACCTTCTGGCGGTAGTTAGGACCAAGTTTCCATAGGAAGAGCATTTTTTGTTTTGCTTATAACTTTGGCATCTAATTCTTTGTTCATATCAGCTCCTATGTGGGAAGTTTGGGGGTGATTAGTCAAGGGGGGGCTGAGAAAAAAGGGGGGTCCCAAAACGTGTTTTCTCCATGTTAATTTCCATAGGAAACTTTAGACAAGGCTACAGGTCGAACGGGTGAAGGGAATTGCCCCAAATTTAGCAGGAAGAGGGTCTTGGTCTAGAAAGCACGCTTTTGTTTGTTTGGTGTAAATTCCTTCAGTAGTTTTGGAGAAATATCGAAATTTACAGATATCGATATTTGGGAATTCTGCCATCTGATTAGCTGAGGCGTTACGAGCACGAGCTTGCTGCATATTGGTTGTGAGCGCTGCGAGCGGTTGCAACTAGGAAGTGTTGCCCGTCATTTTGTGATTCCATTGTAGTGAGTAAGGGGGAAAAAGGGTAAAAAGAGTAGGAAACAGGAGGATAGGAGCACTGTAACCTCTGTGGGGGAGTGCGAAGCGAAGTAGTCACACCTACCGGTCTGAAAGTGCGGTGCTGCTCAGAGTGACATGGTGCTTAGATGAGATGCTGCTACAATTGTGTATGAACCCTAGAGCCTAAACCGGGAGGTCATTTCTATAAAGTTATGTGCTCTGGTGTTTGTAGGATACCGGTGGAAATAGTGTTAGTAGGAGTTTATTACATACAGGGAGTGGGAAGCGAACTACTGAGCTCTACCGTGCGTTTATACTATACCGGAAGTTGGAAGCGAAGTACCACGCCTACCGGTGTAAAGACTCAGGGATCAAACCGAGCTGATTGTTGTAAAGTGATGGGCTGTGGGCGCTGTAGCATACTGGCAGCTGTAGTATAACTGTAAGTTGTGATAGTATGCGTTTATACTATACAGGGAGTGGGAAGCGAACTACTCACCTCTACTGGTCTGAAGACTCGGGGATTAAACCGTGAGCTCATTGCTGTAAAGTGATGTGCTCTGTGTACTATTTCAATGTAAGTCATAGTACAATGTTTGTATGTAATGATACTATAATGTAAGTATGTAATGTTAGAATGTAGGGCTGTCATGAGGGGAATCTTGGGGAGTTTGTACACGGTGCTGGAGAAGACGGATGCCTTGATGTCTGGTCCTGTTGGTGGCTGTTTAAGCTGTCTCCTTTTCCTGCAATAAATCTACTTATCGGATCCACTGCTGTCTTCCTGTTCATTACATAAATTTGAAGATGAGCGGGAGAAGGTGAAAAGAAGGCAGCACTCACCAAGATTTTGCTCTTGCTTGCGTTGTGCTGAAGACCCGTTTTCTTGGTGAATCTGTTTCTACTCATCCCAGGGTCGTGTGCTGAAGACCCGTTTTCTTGGTGAATCTGTTTCTACTCATCCCAGGGTCATCGGCTATTCGAACTATGTGATCCTACCTCTGGTAGGATTTATATATTTTGATTTGGGGCTTCCTCTGCCTCTTCACTACACTCTGGTTGCTGTGCCACACATGTGCAAGTACTGTTAGTATGCGTTTATACTAATTCTGTAATTATGCATTAAACAAAGCATCATGGTCCCATGGAGCGCCACCTCCCAGGCGCAGGTCATACAATGTCCCGGTGTGTGCAAGCGCGGGACAATTATGTTTGCTATTACAGGGCGGGAGCATTGCTTGCATCCTGTGATAGTAAATTCTTGTTTGCCTCGTTGAAGCGAGAGTAGGAAAACCTTGTATCGTTTCAATAAAGCGGAACCGGATGGTAAAAATGGAGAAAAAAAATGAAGCGGGGTCTCACCCGTTCATTTAAATGAGCTGACTGGTGGGTAATGTTCCGTGGCCAATCCTATTATTATATTGCGGGGTCTCTGCAGCACTGGGGATCTTAATCTCACATGTAAATTAGGCGCGGGAGGGCACAGAGACATTTCGCAGACTAGGGGATCGACACCTCCCCGGGTATTGTTTACGAATTGTTCGGGGGCTTCAAGGCCAACTCAAGACCGGGGATCGGCAACCTTCGGGGCTTTATTTAAATATGCAGGGTGGGCCTCGCCAGTCCTTGAAGCCTCGGTGGCCCTAGGCAGTGCCTTATTGGTTCTGAACTCACACGGGCAGTACTCATGGTGTTATAAAGTGAAACACTCATAGAACTCTTGCCGTTGTACAATTACCCAGGCTTCATTTATGTAATAGTCTGTTGGTTTATATTTGGTAGGTGCACCAGAAAATTAAACAAAATTTCCCTTATAACCTACTATCAACTGCCGATTTTCACAATAAACTACAGACAAGTGTTGTCAGAAAAAGAAGACCCATACACTCAGTTATTTATTGGTTAAAAAAATAACTTTTATTAACACAACACAAATAAATGGAAATGTAACTTTATTCGAACAACAGTAAAACATGAAACACGGAAGCTGCGTACAAAACCTGCAAGACAAAAAGAGAAACATAAGTATGCGTGCCATGTCTAAGAGAAAAAGAAAGGTAGTAAGAATGAACGGAGGAAAGTGAGAATGGGACAGAGAGCGAGTTGGTGGAAGGGAGAAGGGAAGGGAGAGTGAAAAGAACAGAGGGAGGAGGAGACAGAGCGCCGGCCTACTGCAACCAGCCCTCACTGTTCCCCTCCCGTCACCCGTGTGTCTGGGATGCTGGGGTCCGCGAGAAAGAGTGCGGTCCAGCAAGTCCTTAAAATGAAACAGAGATATGAATGAGGCCAGAGATTACATTAATATCTATGGCAACATTGCTTGCCTGCACCTGTGCACCCAGGCTGCTACACCACAGCCCCTTTCTCCGCTCCGTGCTCAATTGCAGCTCCTGCGCGCCAAGGCTTGACTGCTCACCTGCCACAACCGGTGTGTCCAAGGATGTGCTGGTGTGAGCACCAACTCCGGGGTGCCTCTATCAGGGTGGCCCAGCAGGTATCCAGTCGGGGATGGTGTGTTGACACCACGGTGGAAGGCGTCAGAATGCCCAGGGCATCATCACGGGGTGAGCACCCGCTCCACCCATTTTGGCGCCACTAACCCAGTGTCTGAAAAGGGAGAAAAAATATAATGTTGGAAACATCTTGAGGTAAATGAAGGTTTCTTTCAACGTTAATAGAGAACACCAGTTGAGTGCATCCTATCTTCTTGAAGTAAGATCTTCGAACTGTTAGTGGTAATCATGGTTCAAAGAGGAATTGGAGTGCACGAGCATACACAAGGGTAAATAATAATATGTTATGCCAGCCAACGTTCACATACAAAGGAAGAGAGCGCATGCTAGAAGCATAATGTGCATGTGCAATGCAGTGGCGCTAGCTTGTGTGCATGTACACTTAGTAATCAGCTCACTACAGTGCCCCAAAAGCCAACGCCACATGTCTGTAGGGCAGCCCTGCCTGCTGGCTCAGGCCTACAGTACGGTCCAGCAGGTGCTTGAAATGAGACAGAGATGTGACTGAATGAGGTCAGAGATCACATCGATACGCGGGGTAACATCGGTTGTTCCCACCTTTGCACACAGGCTGATGCACCCCACCCCTCCCGCAGCACTGCGCTCAACACGTGTCTGTAGGGCAGCGCTGCCCGCTGGCTCAGGCCTACAGTACGGTCCAGCAGGTCCTTAAAATGAGACAGATATGTGACTGAATGAGGTCAGAGAACACATTATTAAGCAGGGCAATATCGCTTGTTTTTACCTGCGCACCCAGGCTGATGCACCCCACCCCTCCCGCAGCATTGCGCTCATTTGCAGCCCCTGTGCACCCAGGCCCCACTGCTCACCTGCTGTCATTGCTGTGTGTCCAAACACGACGGGCAGCAGTGTTCACAATTTTGTTGCAGTGTTGATTGCGATGATGGTGTACGCCTTATGGATCCCTTTTTTTATTGCACATTGTGATATGCGAGGTGGATGCGGCCATATCACCTGAGGCAGTGTAGAAGAACTGGGACATGTGGCGTCATCATTATCCTATTCATACGTACGCAAAGTGGGCTGAGCTTGCGTAGGGGTGTGAATAATAGTTCCGGGGACATTGGCGTTGTTCAGTTCCTGCCTGGCCAGGAAGTGTACTTATGTTTGTTTATGTTGCAGTTTTGATGTCGCAGAATGCGCAATTTACATTAATGTAGCATGTACCGGGAGGACGGCAACTATCGCTAATGAGATGCTGTTAGAAAACATTGAATGGCCAACATCACATGTCCTTGTCAAGGTTGTGGATATGTGCAGACACTCATGCCAATAGTGTGCAGTAATATTGAAAGTGTTGCTATCGCGAAGCGCACACATGTGAATGTGCTCGGCTGGAGGGAGGATCAGCAGTGAGGCTACATCATAAATAGTGATAACGTTCATTATAGTCAAGTAATGCATGCCAAACGTGAATCTGAAAGTCTCACACTACAATACTGGTAAAGCCTGACAAGAGAGAATACAGCAATATAAATGTACACATTACTGATTACTGTTTGTCACATGTGATCTAGGATGTGCACTCTGCCCGTGGCTGATGATACCCCTTCGGGCCAGCAATACCCAGGCCGAAAGGCAGCACAATAATGTGCACACACACACTCCAGGGGCATCGTGTAACACACATTTGACTTTTGATGTAATGTTTGAGATGCATGGCCATCACACGTGGAAGGCTAATGTACAGACCATGAATATTGATCAAGATGATCGTTGCATGTTGTGTGTAGTAGAAGATATGTGTACACAGCAACAAAACATTTCAAAAAAGCTATCTAAGCAGAAGGGGTGTGTCTCATCAAATGCTGTAGACAGAATGGCTAAAATGGGCGGAGTCCTCCAACTGTTACAAAGGGAAATGTTATGAACTACTCAAATGTTTTTTTTAAGGTCACATGGCAATCGTGCATCGAGGGCGCAATATTTTGAGAAAATATATTTATCATTATATAAGTTTATTACAGTTAGAAATATATAAATGTTTAAAATATTTTAGATTATCGCTTGCTCTCATATACAGTTTAAAGTTATTTAGATATAGTTTTGAGACATAAAATAACTAGGGAATGGCGTACCCGGCGCGACACCATATGTCTATGACGTCACACAGGGCCTGGCAGCGTGCACTACATGACGTAACGTGTGGCTTTGTACTGCGTACCCGTCGGATACCTCTGTAGCAGCTGGCGCAAACTCATACGTATATGATGTTACGCGGGATGCAGTGCCACGAATCCGTCGGATACGAAATGCACATCCTTTACGAGTTTAGCAATATGGCGGATAGGATTCGCATGGTGATGGAGCTTGGTACATTACCGGTGTGGGAGTGCAGTTTTCTCAACAAAAAAAAAGATATATATATTTTTGGGGGAAGATATAAAACATTACTTAATTTATAAAGTAAAAAAAAGAAGTATAATAGAGTTCCAAAATATTACAAAAAAATAGAAAAAATATATGTTTTATAAACATTAAAATATGAAATTAACATTTAAAAAACCTTCGAAATTCACTGAAAAAACCATAGGTTTTACAGACGTTATAGTTAGGAATTAGCATTTAAAAAACCTTTGAAATTCACTAAAAAAAACATAGGTTTCAGGGAGGTTATAGTTAGTTGGACATTTGACTCATATAAAACCAGAGAAATTCGCCTGTTATAGTTAGTTGAGCTAACTATAACTCGTGCGCCCGCAATGCACTGCTGCTGATGTCACATATTACATCACTCATGACATGGTCAGTGACATCACTGATGACATCAGTGATGACATCTCAAATGAAATCACTGATGGCATCACTGATGACATCATCCATGTGATAATCTGATACACATACTGATGCCCTAATATAAACTTTGATACACCCATTCTAAAATGCAGACTACAATTTTTGAAACTATACACACAACAATGCCATATACTACAAACCACTCACTGTTTCCTAGATCTACACACACATCCAGTCACTTATACATGTAGTTACTCATCAATACAGTAGTATAATATGCACTCATACATCTATACATGCAGTCACACTTCACCGCTCATCCATAGAGTTACTCCCACACCTAGTCAGCAATGCAAAGAATCAATCACATATCCCTTTACTCATGTATACAGTTATACACACCAAGTCCATTATATATAGACACACCATATCACTTATTTATAGAGATACTAACGCATATTTACTGTCTTATACAATAACTGATATAAGCAGACACTCATTTATACACAAACTCTTCAAATAACTTACTCTCATGTATAGTCATTTATATACTCCAACACTCACATATAGTGCCTTAAAATATATGTAATTAGTCACACATATACCACTGAGACATTCATTCACTCACCAACACACCCATACACACAGTAACTCATCCATACAGCCCTTCCCAGATGCACTTTTGAATCCATACAACCAGTGAATCATCCACTCAGACATCTATTCACAGAGTCATACACCCCCCCCATCCACCCATACAGACACTCAGGGACGCATACAGATACTCAGACAACAAATCAATAACCCATATAGTCAGTCACACACCTATGAAATAATCCCTTCAGGCACTTGTAAATGCATTCATTCTTCAATACACCTTGGCATAGATATATATGAAAAATATTTAAACTTTACAGAAACAAACATTCACTGGATGATGTCATCAGTGATGTCATCAGTGATGTCATCAGTGATGTCATTTGAGATGTCATCAGTGATGTCACTGACCTTGTCATGAGTGATGTAATATGTGACATCATCAGCAGTGCATTGTGGGCGCACGAGTTATAGTTAGCTCAACTAACTATAACAGACAAAGTTCTCTGGTTTTATATGGGTCAAATGTCCAACTAACTATAACGTCCCTGAAACCTATGTTTTTTCAGTGAATATATATATATATATATATATATATATATATATATATATATATATATATATATATATATATATATATCCACTGAAAAAAACATAGGTTTCAGGGACGTTATAGTTAGTTGGACATTTCACTCGTTCAAAACCATAAAAATTCCCCCATTATAGTTAGTTCAGCTAACTATAACTCACGCTCCCGTAATGCACTGGTGATGACAACACATATTACATCATTCATTACATGGTCAGTGACATCACTGATGACATCACTGATGACATCTCAAATGGCATCACTGATGACATCACTGGTGACATCATCCAGTGACTGTGTTTCTGTAAAGTTTAAATATGTTTTATATATATGCCAAGGTGTATTGAGGAATAAGTGGGTGTATAAATGTCTGGATGAAGGATTTAGTAGGTACGTGACTGACTGTATAAGTGAGTGATTCAATGTGTCTTACTGAATGCATGGGTTAGTGACTAAACTGTCTGAATGTGTGTATCAGTATGACTGTTGTTGTGTAAGCTGCTGCATGTTTTGGTCAGTAGCTACATGAGTGACTATATGGGTTATTGATTGGGTGCCTGAGTATTTGTATGGGAGACTGAGTGTATGTGTGGGTGGGTGGGAGGTGTGTGACTCTGTGCATAGATGTTTGAGTGGTTGATTCACTGGGTGTACAGGTTCAAGAGTGCATGTGGAAACAGCTGTATGGGCGGGTGAGTGTGTGTATGGGTGTGTTGGTGAGAGATTGGATGTCTCAGTGGTATATGTCCAAGTAACTACATATGCAAAAGGCAGTGTAGGTGAGAGTTGGAGTATATAAATGATTATATGTGAGAGTCAGTGATTGTGAGAGTGGCTGTATGGATGAGTGTGTAAATGTATCAGTGATTGTAGAAGAGAGTAAGTATGTTTTAGTATATGTTTGAATAAGTGAGGTGGTGTGTGTATAACTGTATAGGTGAGGAAATGGGAGTGTGATTGATTCTTTGCATGACTGACTAGGTGTGTGAGTAACTCCATGGATGAGTGGCGGTGTGAGAGTGTCTGTATAGGTGTATGAGTGCATATGATAGTGTTGTATTGATGAGTGATTGTATGTATGAGTGATTGTATGGGTGAATGAGTGGATATGTGTGTAGACCTAGGAATCAGTGAGTGCGTAGGTAGTAACTGGTATTGGTGTGTCGATGGTTTCGAAAATGGTAGTCTGTATTTTACAGTGGGAGTATCAAAGGTTATATTAGAGTGTGAGGAGGTGCATCAGATTTTCACGTGGATGATGTCATCAGTGATGTCATTTGAGATGTCATCAGTGATGTCATCAGTAATGTCACTGACCATGTCATGAATGATGTAATATGTGATGTCATCAGCAGTGCATTGCAGGGCGCGAGTTATAGTTAGCTGAACTAACTATAACGGGGGAATTACTATGGTTTTGTACGAGTGAAATGTCCAACTAACTATAACGTCCCTGATCCTATGGTTTTTTCAGTGAATTTCTAAAGTTTTTTAAATGCTAATTTCTAACTATAATGTGCCTGAAACCTATGGTTTTTTCAGTGAATTTCAATGGTTTTTTAAATGCTAATTTTTAACTATAACATGCCTGAAACCTATGTTTTTTTCAGTGAATTTCAATGGTTTTTTAAATGCTAATTTCTAACTATGCCTACAAAGGTAGGGCATGTGAAGAAAGAGGAAGAAAAGCACAGAATGAAGCAAGACAAATACAGAAAGAGGCAACAGAAGTCCAGAAAGATGAAGAAAAGTGCAGGAAGAAGCAAGAGATGTGCAGAAAGAACCAACAGAGGAGCAGAAAGTCCTCCTGTGCCCCCAACTTTTTACTGATGGGTACTGGTGGTAACTGTTTGACTAACCAGGACTGGAGCCAGTGCTCTGCTAAAAGACACTTAGAATACAGTGAAAACCCCTACATACACTAGGGGACACTATGCGAAGGGGTACCCCTGTGATTAGCATGACCTCCTCTGTATTTGCCATGAGTTAGTGCCTGGATCATTGCATGAGTACATGGGTACTGAGTGGATGATTAGAGTACTGCAAGGAGAGTGCATGGTGAATTTATAAGTGCTTGGGTTTTGGCGGAGTGATTGGATAAGTACATGGTACTGGCTGGGTGATTGGAGGAGTGCATGGGTAGTGACAAGGAGATGGCTGGACTGCATCAGTAGTGCTTAGGGGATTATAGCAGTGCATGTGTTAGTGCCTGGGTCATTGCATGATTACATGGGTAGTGACTGGATGATTAGAGTGCTTCAAAGACAGTGCATGGTGAATTTATAAGTGCTTGGGTTTTGGCAGAGTGATTGGATAAGTACATGATGCTGGATGGGTGATTTGAGCAGTGCATGGGTAGTGGCAGGGACTTCTGGAGTGCATGGGTACAAGATGGGTAATTGGAGGAGTTAATCAGAACTGTGTAGGTGGTTAGAGATCTGCATGGGTAGTGCACTGGGGATTGTAGCAGTGCATGTGTTAGTGCCTGGGTCATTCCATGAGTACATGCGTACTGACTGGAAGATTAGAGTACTGCAAGTAGATTGCATGGTGAATTTATAAATGCTTGGGTTTTGGTGGAGTGATTGGATAAGTACATGGTGCTGGCTGGGTGATTGAAAGAGTGCATGGGCAGTTACAGGGCAATGGCTGGACTACATGGGTACTGCTCAGGGTATTGTAGCAGTGCACGAGTTAGTGCATGGGTCATTGCATGAGTGCGTGGGTAGTGACTGGATGATTAGAGTGCTGCAAGGAGAGTGCATGGTGAATTCATAATTGCTTGGGTTTTGGCGGAGTGAGTGCATAAGTACACACATGTCACATCAGGCCCCGCCCCCTCCCTTCACTACTGTGCAAACACACCCCCCTGGCGGGATTTAATTTGGGGAATTAATTCCCCTTGAATCCTGAGGGCCCCCGGGGGCCAACTAGCCCACCATGTACCTCCAGTAAGCGTCACAGAGTTGCGTTGCAGAGAGGTGGTCCAAGACCGAGCCCCTTTTCACACCTCTCTGCAACGCAACTCTGTTGCGCTTATTGGACGTACCTGGTGGGCTAGTTTGCCCCCAAGGACCATCAGGATTCAAGGGGACTTAATTCCCCAACTTAAAACGTGCCACAGGGCACGTTTACAAACTTGTCACATCAGGCCACGTCCCCTCCCTGCACCACTGTGCAAACGCACCCCCTGGTGCGTTGTAAATTGGGGTATTAAGTCCCCTTGAGTCCTGAGGGTCCCTGGGGGCCAACTAGCCCTCCAGCTACCTCGAGTAAGCGCCACAGAGCTGTGTTGCAGAGTGGTGTAGAAAGGGGGCATGGCCTTGGGCCACCTTTCTGCAAAACACAGCTCCCTGGCGCTTACTGGAGGTACCTGGTGAGCTAGTTGGCCCCCAAGGACCCTCATGATTCAAGGGGACTTAATCCCCCAACTTAAAATGCTCCACAGGGCACTTTGCACACTTCTCACATCAGGCCACGCCCCCTCCTTGCACCACTGTGCAAACACGCCCCCTGGAGAGTTGTAAATTGGGGGATTAAATCCCCTTGATTCCTGAGGGTCCCTGGGGGCCAACTATCCCACCAGTTATCTCCAGTAAGCGCCACGGAGCTGCACTGCAGAGAGGTGTAAAAAGGGGCATGGCCTCTAAACAAGGCTCTTCATCGCAGCTCCCTGATGCATACTGGAGGTACCTGGTGGGTTAGTTCACCCCCAGGGATCCTCAGGATAGAAGGGGACTTAATCCCCCCTTTTTACAATGTGCCACACAACATTATTTATATTTGCCCCCGGGACCTGGCCCACCCAGGGGCTTTTTGAATACGAAGTGGGGGAGCCCGCGCTTGTTCTTTTTTTTTCGTCCCAGCGCGAATTCGGACGATTTAAAAAAAAAAAAAGTCTTTTTTTGGCCCTGCGGGTCCTTGTGGGACCACCTGAGCAGGCCTAGGGGGTCAGGGTGTTTCTACCCTGCCCCCTTTTCTTTTTTTACCTTTGTTTTTCTGTTTTCTTGTGACTCAGTTCTACTGAGTCAGAAGATGGCTGCCCAAACTTCCTGGTTTGGAGTGTTGGCAGCCAATCACAGTGAAGCTCGTGCTTGGGAGGATTCGCGAATCCACCGCTGCCCTAGATATCAAAACTTTATTTTTTTTAATTTCTCAGCAACTACTGAACGGATTTACACAAATTAAAAAAAAAAGGTCGCTTTCTGAACCAAGCACTACCTGTTTGCCAGATTTGGGGTAATTCCGTTCTGCAGTTTCAGCTGTAGCCTTGCCCAAAGTTTCCTATGGGAAATTGATTTTTTTCACTCATATTTTTTGAATTTCTCCAAAACTACTGAACGGATTTACACCATTTGAAAAAAGGGTCACTTTCTGAACCAAGCTCTACCTTTTTGCCAAATTTGGGGTAACCCCATGCAGCAGTCTCAAAATTTCCTATGGAAATTAACATGGAGAAAACATGTTTTGGGACCCCCCTTTTTTCTCAGCCCCCGCTTGATGAATCACCTCCAAACCTTCTGGATAGGAGCTAAACTGGATAAAAAAAAGTTGGGGAGAATTTTGAGAAGATTCGTCAAACGACACCAAAGTTATTAGCAAATGCTTTTCCTGTGGAAACTAGGTTCTGACTATAACTACCTACTGGCAACCGCCAGTAGGTAATATACACATATATCAAAGCACCAACAAGAAGAAAATACAGAAGCCTAACTCTATGAAGCACTTGTATTTATTCAATGGCAATGTGGTAACATTTCCTGATGTGTTTCGGCTGTAACCTGAGCCTTGTTCACAGGTGAGATGATTAGTGAATATGTGCGCCTTAAGCACACAGTCACGTGGTTTAAAAGTGTTCATACAGTTCCCAGAATGCACTTAAAATATAATCACATATTTTGCGACTTAAATGTCACTGAAAATCTTAATTAATAGCATAGCACAGTCTTTTATTTCTTAAAGTGCACATTGCGTTTTTAACAGCCACATGCATTTCAAAGTAAATTAATTTCTTACTTATGTTGCCAATATCGCTCAACAGCTTGCGACCATTTGCAAATCCATTCCTTTAGCAAAAAACAAGTATTTCAGAATCGGCAAGAGGAGACACTTCTCCCCGTGTCTCCCTTTCTCACCTTCATGTTGAAATTACTCGGAAAATCCATGCGCTCACATGAAAGGCAAGAAAGTCATGAGACCCAAATTTGTTTCCAAGGAGCCACAGTCCCCTTGAGATGGGAGCCTCCAATTCTGCAGGGTGGCTTCAGAAACAGAAAAGGAGCAATGTGCTCGAAACGTCCAGCAAAACAGTACTAGACCTGTGAGGGACATAGCACACCTTTGTTCACAAATGACACTACAGTCCAAATAGCTGAGACATATTCTATGTGGACAATTGAAACAGTTCAATACCTATGGCCCTCTGTGCTGGGTTTCAATGATGTAAAGAATACTGTGCATATTTTGAGTGTCAGGCAATATGTCTTCATCAAATGCATCCAAAAGATATTTCAAATCTTTGTTCTCATAGTTAATTGGATGGTTAGCTGTCACACTACTGACTATAATCTCAAGTTTTTTTTTTCATAATATCAAATCCCCTTTTATTCTTAACTGCAATGTCCATATATGTTAAATGAGGCCCTGGTTACTGTTGATACCGTACACTGCACAAGGACTGTTTTGAGAGCCATCCGCACTCAACGTGCACACTATGGTGCAGATTACGGAGGCTTTACGACCGACACCGACTCGGAATTGGGACCGACCAACTCACGGTTGGTGGTTTCGCCCTCCTGATTACGATGTGACCGAACACTGTTCATTTGGATTCCCATTGTTCCCTATGGGAGCTTGTGTTCGGCACGACAACCAGCCGTAAAACTGATTCCTCTGGGAACATTTTGTGTGTGTGTGTGTAAAACCCTTCACCATGTTGCGGGAACCCCATTGTGCCTGCTACACTGTGCAGTGTATTACAGTGATGTCCCTCAGGTACCCCTTGGCCCCCAACCGGAGGCCGCAGGGTGAAGGGGGCCCTGCTAGGGGCCCCCAAAGTCACTTCTGACAGCCTTTTCATGTCGCAAAGGTAGGCACAAAAAAGCTGTTGGAAACCAACATCATAATCCCGAGGATGGAAACGCTTTCCACAGGGATGTACGATGCGGTTACTCCTAGAGCTGGTCAAAACTGAGTAATGCATTGTGATGCCAGAAATAGGCAGACCTCTTGGGTACCCTACCCACTGCTTGATCAATGCACAGCAGCTTCTCATCACAGCACGCAATCTGGGTGTCCCTAGGTAAATTTCCTGCACACATTAGTTTTCATCCTGACAGTGTAAACTATTGCATGGGGTTGTCAGCACACCATCTCTTTGCCGAAACATTGGTTAATCTGGCCTCACACTCCCAACCACCGTCGAGGGTCTAGCTTTTCCCGTTCTGTGCAGACATAAGCCCACCGGGATCATAGGTGGTGTTTATATTTATATTTAACCTGTATTTAACCTACTAATGATTGCTTTGTGTGTCCTAGCAACCCTGTAGTTGCAGTTGTGTGCTTCACCACCAGATGGTTCAAACACAGTGTCCAGTTTTCCTCATTTCTATAATAATGGTATAGATATACAATTGCATTCATATCTTTCCATTTCACTGGTGAAACATGCAGACATTGCATGTCTTTTCCCACATTTGGGGTGAAAACCTTCATTGTTTTTAAACATATGACCCAGAACTGTCTCGCAAACATCAAACTTATACACACCTTCATTCTTTTTAAACATATGACCCAGAACTGTCTCTCAAACATCAAACTTATACACTGCAGATCAGTGAACCCAATTTGATTGACCTACTTTTGTGTACCCTGTACATGGCAGAGGTAAGGCCACCTACAAGCTGATTCTCACATGAGGTTGTCTATGAAAATAATATACTGAGAACTGGTTTGTTCTCTATTGTAGGTGCCTACTTTGTCCTGATGAAGACTCCTTCTTAAAATTATGATTTTGCGGTACAAAAGTCAACGTACTAATTGTTGACTCTGTTAAATAATTGCCACAGTTGAAACCCTGAATCCAGGGCTTCATTAACCTTGATATGTACAAATCTCAAGTCAACAAGTGTTTTTAGTAAGTCTGTTTCACTGCGCACCATTTGTTCACAAACATCACATCTGTCACCTACAATTAGCCTTTCACATAGAGCACCTGTAGTACTTTTTTCTGTTAGAACTTTTGTCAGTTGTGCCATATGCAAATATGTATACCTAATGTTTGTGCTGGGCTGTGCATACGTGATTGTATAGGTATTCATTAAATTGATGGTCTATTGTTATACCTCTATTTGGCCTCGTACTTCTCTTTCAAGTCTAGGAATCTACGGTGTAAGCTTCTCCCAAAGGAACCTTTCCCTTATGTAATTAGCATATGGCTGGAGGCAGGTACATGGGTCAGGGAAGGAATGGAGTATGCACTCTGAGAATGGGGGTGGGGTAGCACGGGCAGAGGCAGAAACTAAGGGTAGTAGCAGCACAGGGGCAGTGGTAGCACAATGGACTAGAGAAGGAGGGGTCACAGAATGCACACAGAGAAAAAAGGAAGCATGCAGAGTAAAGTGACCATGAATGGCAGGAGGGAGTGGGGAGTGGCATGCAGATAGAGATGGGAGGGCAGGCAAGAGGGATGATTGTGGTGGGTTGGCCACCTGTGGATCTTATATGTTACACCACTCATGACATGTTAAATTACATATTTGACGATATCAATGATTACATCTCAAATTACCTTTTTGATGACAGCATCCAAGTTACTGCTCCTCAAATAACTCCTTAAAGCACTAGATCAATCAGAAAAAAATGTAGGTAGTAAAGGACCCGCAAACATATAAAAAATAGTTTGGCTGTGTGTACATGTGTGCATGTATGAAACAGAAATCGTGCAGTCCTGGAGACAAGTCTGATTTGGTATGCTAAAAGTTCAATTTCAAACAATTCTTCATTTAAACAAGGTAGATACTGAATGCAACTAGTGTGAGTTGCAGCCTTAAATTACAAATGGGTTGAGGCTTAAATCAAAGTCATGTTGCCCAAATATGTGAGAAAAACCAAAGCTTATTCTTACTTTTCATTATTCACCGGTGGGGTTCTATGCAAATTCTGGCATTAAACAGTTGTGCAATCGACTATTTCTATATAATAGGAGATTTAAAATGTGCAGATATTTATTTCCAGGATCTAAATGAAATGTCTGAGACACTATACATTGTTAAAGATTACATAATGTATGGGTGACTCACAAATGGTTTATTTTGCAGTATGATTAGAAATGTTGCTCTAATGGTATATTCCATTCTGTTAAATTCAGGAATATGTGTTGGGTATTTTTAGAAACTACGCAGGACTGTAAATATTAGGACCTGGTTGTGCATGCTGTATCAGTGGCTGCTGCATAGATGTGAAGCCCTTAACTTAAAGTTCTATGTCAGATAAGATATTTAACAGGTATTTCTCATTTTAAGCTAAATAAAGACCAAACACTCTTTTGAATAGAATTCAAAGTTTAATAAATTGCTGAATGCAGTAATATCTACAGAGACATTACTTTTCTTAGGCACCTAAATCCCTGCAAAGTAGAGCATACTATGTATTAAATGTGGATTGTTTCAGAGACATGCTTTCTATCCTGTTGTGGCAAATGTTTACACCGAGGTGATAGATACCTACATGCATTGAAAGTGCACAGCAAACTGTCATATTTATTGTATGATGTCATCAATGATGTCATGAATGATGACATTTAACAGGGCATGAGTGATATAAAATGTGCGGTCATAAGCAGTGCATGGAGAAGGTACAAATTATAATTAGCTCACTGAACTATAACTGGCAAATTTCAGTAGTTTTTAGGTGTTTAAGAATGTCATTGTGTGTGACGTTTTCAGTGAATGTTAGTCTTTTTTCTATGTAGATTGCCCTGTGCACAATTGCTATATTCTTTATGTATTTATGTAGTCATATTGCTTTAATCTTGCAATGTTTATGTGGGAATGTATGGGTGGGCTTTGAGAAAGCATTTGGAAGGTCGCACTGTTGGAGTCTGTTATGATTTTTCTACTGGTTCCTTACTTCAACAAATTATACAACTTTACTATCCTCTGAGTGGCTTCTTCACTGTAAATGAACGACTACTCAACTGGACCCTGTATGCACAGTAATACATTTACAGAAGCACGTACTGTGAAGTGATGGATAGTTCGACTTTGCTGTTTCCAGGGGAAAAAAGATACAAAGGAAAAGAGGATTGAGTTTTGTGATTTCACTATCTATTCTTCTCTTGAATATTGTGGGAATTGTTCTCTATTCAGACTATTTAATTAGCAACCCGTTATGAATGCCCAGTAATTGTTACCGTGGCTCATGATTCATTTTAAAGACACAGCATTGATGGCTGGTCATGAGGACTTCGTCACACGGGCACCATTTTTCTGTGAAAGAGCCGTGGATGTGTTGCATGTCAAAGCGACTGATAGCGGGTCATTACGGCATGATTTCTATTCAGGTTGCAAGCAGATTTATTTTACCTTGATGGGGCAACGCCAGCCTTATGACTACATCTTGTGCATGTATTTGATTTCTATATGTGTGACTGTGTTCTCAGCTCACAGTTCTGTTTCAGCTTGGAGGCATCATCATTAACTGTTAATTATGGTCCACATGCCCAAGTGTTTGATTGTATCTTTACGCGACTTGTGTATAAAACTAGTATTCATGTTCATAGTACACGCACATCTTACCTTCTGGAAATGCCCTTGTCTCTACCTGTGATCAGTTTTTTTATATCTGCGCAGGAAATAATTTGTTGACTTTTAGAGAAACAGAAAGAGGACTCACCATGAAGAATGATAGAAATATACATAGAACAAAATAAATAAAACAGTATTTAGCACCTTTTCAGCAACACTGCATTTCAGTAACAATGGTGACTACTTTTTTGCTTTCATTTTTTGTGTTTATTTTGTGTTATTTTTTGTGTGTAATTTGATACTTACCACAGATACTGTAACAACACCACCGATGTTCTTACAACATACTGGACAACCAGTTATGTTGTGGGAAGATTGGAAGGATGCTTTCAAGGCATACCTCAAAGCAATTTTTGTTCCTAAAAGAATCATAATTTGGGTATAGTAGGTAGGATGACTCTAAGGAATTTACCCACCTCTGATCGACAGGTAGATGATAGTGACAATATAATGTTAGAGAAGAATGATGTTTATGAGAAAGCTACTAAAGCACTAGGTGAACATCATAGTATGAAACTGAATGTTGTGGTGGAACAACATCTTTTTTTTTCCATTAGTCAATTGCCAGGAGAAACTATTAAGCAGTGTGTATGATGTTTACGTGTTTTAGCAGCTTCATGCAAATTTTGAGATTTGCAGGATGAGATTATAAAGAGATCAATTAATTAACCGTTCTAGCAATAGCAAAACCCAGGAAACGTTGTTAGGTGAACCAACACTCGAGAAAGCTGTTGAAATTGAGAAAAAAATGGAAAAACAAATCTTATTTATCGATGTTGAATTCTGAAAAAACAAACATACTTCACAGGTAATTTGTTGTGAACACGCAGGATATAAATGCTGTGTACTGTAAAAAGAATTTACACAAGCAAAAAACATCAGATGGAAAAAAGAAAACGCCATGTTTTAGGTGTGGAAGTTTAAAATGCATGTTCTGAGGCTTTCTTGGGCCCACTTTGGTTCTCCATTTGAGTTTTATATTTTACATGTTTTAGGGTAACATTGCTTTAACAATGTTATTTTACATGTTTATTCTTGCACAACATTATACTGAGACGATGTGGCACAGGCTGCTTATGATTAGAAAGCCTTTCTCACTATGTAATCTGAACATTCCGTTCAAGGCTAGGAACACAGCACAAGATATCCTAGTGCTTGCTTTGCCGATTCAGAGACAGCTTTTATCATCTAGACATATAATTGCATCAGAGATATACCTCTAACACCATGTGACTTCTATTATATAAATGGTGCACTGCCCTTTTACGGGTCAGAGGAGCACTTCAGTCATGACTGTTTTGGAACAAATTCTATGTTCGACATGCAGCTCTGCTGACACCAATCTTCCATCCTGCAAAGAAGGATAGCCAATTCCACTTCAGGCCAATTCCCTGGCCAAGTTAATCAGGTATGGGGACTCAAGCTAATCTAAGCGATCAGGCAGGGGGCATACACACTATTCTCTCAGAGGAGGGGTAGTGATAGGTAGAAATATATCGAAACCAGACTGCCATGGTTGGACTGTTTATTTTTTTCACCATGTTCATAATGCTGGTTACATTGATTTGTTTAATCTGCCTAATAATTGTAGCTCATTCTTTCTATGCAAGACTACGGTTGTTTTAATTAATGTATTGAAATCTTTATTTGTATCTTTCTTGTGTTTCCCCTTGGCGTGCATAAGTAACAAGGTTTGAGATCGGTTTCCACGATTCCCTTGAGGATCAGAGTGTCATGTTCACGTTGGCAAAATCATCTAACATCCAGAAAGGTTAGGAGTTCAAGTGAGTAACTGTGAGCTAGCTAGGAATTCGGCCAACAGACTCATCCTCAGCCATCTTCAACGAACCCACATCACACCCCACCTCAAGAAACTCCACTAGCTCCCCGTACAGAAGAGATGGCAATTTAGGCTCCTTAACCACACACACAAGGCTCTACACAACCAAGGACCTGCCTTCATCAACCACCACCTGAACTTTCACCAACCATCAAGAAGACTACGCTCCGCCTCCTTCTGACCTGCCCATATTCCCCGCATCTGCCAAAGCACAAGTGGAGGATGCTTCTTCTCCCACATCGCAGCAAAGACCTGGAACAGCCTCCCCAAGCTCCTCCAGACTATCACCTGTCTTCTGTATTTCCCAATGGCCCTTAAGACCTGGCTGTTTGAATAAGCCTCTGTGACCTTCAAGCCCCTGAATACCCTATGGGGTGATTAGCCGCGCTTTATAAATACTGATTGATTGATGGTGTAGATGGACTCAGTCTCTACATTCTGAAGTTCTTTCATCCTAATACACAGTCCTTTTAGTGGGAACAGTATAACACTAATAGCTACATTTGATGGGTGCCCTGCCCTGAAATCTAATTGTTACTATTATAAATGGCCAAGACACTTTTTAAGAGTGTGCAAAGCTAATCTTGGTGAACAAAATAGGGAACCTAGGAAGGGTAAAGCAACAGTTTAAATGATTGAGGAAGGTTTTCCTGATGATGAAGTTGTTGTGGTGAGTGAATCAATATTACAAGTGTGATATAGAAAGCAAAGTAATGCAAGATCACATATTGAATGTTAATGAAATGTATAATCCACCTAAATGTAAGGTGATGAAAGCTGGTGCAACTGTGTAGACATGTGGGCAGATTATTTTTCTCCATATATGGTGTTTGTTAAGAACACGTGCCTTTAATTACCTAAAATTGTATCAAAGGATTCTGACGTGACAACAGTTGGTTATTGTGGAAAGAAGGTACCCATACTGGGTTGTTTTGAGTCATCTGTAAGTTTCAAAGGTAAAGTGACTTAAGGGAAAATGTATGTGGTAGAGAAGGGAAGATTACTTCTTGGTTGGAGGGAACAAAGGAAGTTAGGAATCACACTTGATCTGAATCGCCTTAAACAGGTGATTATTTTGAATATATATTGAAATTGAAAAATGGAAGAATGAATTTTCTGTTGCGCTCCAAGAGAAGCATGTTAAATTAAAGGGCTTTTCACATGCATTATTCTTAAGGAAGGTTATATACCAAAAGAGCACAAGGTGAGTGGAGTTCCATTAAAGGAAGGAAGCATTAGCAGCTGAACTGGACAAATTATGTTCAAAAGAAATTATTGAACTGATTGAATCATTATAGTGGCATGATCCACTAGTTTTAGCATACTAATTGAATGGAAAGGTTTGTGTGCGTGTCGATCTGCGTGATTTAAACAATTGCATTTGGGTGTATTACCATCCTTTGCCCAATATAAACCATATTTTGAGTACCTTAGAAGAAGTAGGGTCTACAAGTCTAAATTCCGTCTATCATGGTATACGTCAACCACCCAGCAGAGACTGGAGTTCAGCCTTACAAAACAAACCACCGCCAGGCAGGGGGCATTTATTGAATACTACTATAAACTAAAAAGTCCTATCACAAAAACGTTCAATCATTACCTATGGGAGCAAATTGCCATAACGGACATCTCCCCTTCCAGGGGCTTCCTGATGTTGTCCTTAGCAACTTTTGGCCTAAACCAATAGTGGGACATAACCACTAGCTATTTTCAATTTATGAGTGTGTTAAATAAAACACTCAAGCTAGCTTCACTGCTGGCAGACAAAGAGGATGTCTCAAAGCAACTGCATGCCTGGATAACAATAGCTAGCTCTAAAACTTTGACACCGGAAACGTACCTTGGATTTGGGTTTGGTGTTCACACCATAAAAAAGGTTTCTGATATACCTGCTGGGTTGTCTACTCTCACTCCTTCATCGGCCCCCATGGCAATGAACCAACAGCAAGAAGGTATGCCGACTATGAGGTCAAGGACAAAAAACCATGGTACACCAAATCTGTTTATGCAAATCAAAACTGTTTAACATCAGAGGTTGCTGCACTGCTGACAGGCTATCATGGCTTCTTTCAGTCCTACAGACTGCAGTCTAGTGAAATACTTAACTAAGATTGAGTGGAAAATCAAAAGACTTGACAACTGAAAATTAAGACGGGCCCTGGCCAGGAAAAGGAGGCTTGGTCTCCTTTTGCATTTGATAGACAAGCATGGTCACTTCTTCCGCATTCTTGCACATCAAGGACTGATGAGGACAGTCACTTCATGCACTTTTCCGCAGCAAAGATATTCTAACAACAGGGCTCCAGGGGCACCATTCACTTAAGACCATTTGCTGCTACTCAATCTGCATTCAATCAGCAACAAGTACCTATGTATTAATAAATGTAGAACTGAAGCTTTAAACCTGGGATACCCTCAGCTGAACATCTGTCGCCTTGGCGAGAAGGTTGATGCTCAGTCACAACACCAAGACGGACAATTCAAAAAACTATACAAAGAGGGACAGTACCATAAAATGTTTTTATTTCAATATCTCAACTACAGCATTTCAAGAATTTTAAGGAATAGTGACGTTTAGGAATTACATTCATGTTATCTAAATTAAATGCAAAAGAAAACATTTGGCAACTGACAATCTGTACAGGATTTCTTTTTCAATTTTCCTCCTTTATTTTAAAAAAAAGTTGTATATGTTTTTCTCTATTGGTGCAGCGGTTTTAATTACCTATGCACTTTACAATAAAGTTGAACTTGAACTTGAACTACTTCAGAAGAAGGCAAATGTTTTTCTATGTTAGATTTTTCTAAAGCCTATCATCAGATTGTTTTAAACCCAGATAGCAGGCATTTGATGTAATTTGTGACACCACAGAGAACATTCAGGTATCTAAGGATGCTATTTGGTTTAGCTTCTGATAAGAGTAAGACTAAGATATTGGTCGGGATAAACCGAGTCATGATGTTCCAAGATTATATTTTGATTTATGGAAATGACAGACAAGATCGTGACTGCATTTTGAGGCAGGTTTTAAAAAGACTGTGTTTTGCTGGTTCAACCATAGGAATAGAAAAGTGTATATTTTATGCTCCTTAAGTTGAGTATCTGGGTCATGTCTTTGGTATAGATGGCATCAGACCTCAGCTTAAACTTCTGGAAGCTATTAAACATGCACCCAGTCCAGAGACTAATGATCAACTAAAATCATTTCTTGGTTTAGTCAAGTATTATGCAAAATGTGTAAATCATTTTTCCGATATAACCAGACCAATGAGGTTTTTTTCTGAAGAAGGGGAAAATATGTTTGGTCTGAAGAGTGTTAGAAATCATTAATTGACATTAATGAGTGTATGGTCAAAGCTCCTAATTTAAAGTTATCTAACACAGAATATAAACCAGTACTAATCACCAATGCAAGTGCATATGGACTAGGTGCAGTATTACTGCAATTACTCTAAGGGGAAGAAATAATTAGATTGAGTCAGGTAGGGCAGTAGTTGCCAGTTCACTAGAGGTATTTAGTGATTGAAAAAGAGGAGTTGGTTTGTTGGTGGGGGGGTCCAATAATTTAGGACATTTGTGAGGAACATGATTTGAATTAGGAGCATACTACAAACCACTGGTGAATGTTTTTACAATGAAATGAGGAGGGAAGACTACTCCTTGGATGGTAAAATGGTTATTTTGACTTCAAGAGTACTCATTTGAGATGAAATATGTTCCTGGCATGAGAAATGTTGATACGGATTGCCTTTCGCATTTGCCAATAACATCAACGGAAGGCGACGGGGTGGAACAGAATGACACAGAAGATTAGATAGTGGCCACAGTAGGGCTGTGGCTTGAAGGAGCAATCAATGAGGATGAGTAGAAGGGTGCCCTAAGTGTCGATGAGGGATTTAAAAAGTGAAAGAATTTAACAAGTGTTTGGAAAAAGAAATGGGCAAGTAATGAATTGCTTAGCATGTATGTGTTCATGTTCAAGTGATGAGTTGTTGGTGTTTGCATATGTTATCTATAAAGGTGAGAGATTAGTGGTGCCAGAATCCATTCAAGAACGGCTTATGGAGTTATTGCATAAAGGCCATGGAGGTATGTCAACTATGAAGCATAAAGCATATGTGGATATTTGTTGGTCAGATATGGAAAGGGAAATAGAGAGGTATGTAAGGAATTGTGACATTTGTCTAAACAGCGATAAGTCTTGTGTGATCAGAGAATCACCTATATCATCAATTGCGTATCCTGATGGTGCTTGGAAGAAACTGGGCATGGATATTTGTGGTCCATTTTAGGGGTGGGCGGAATTTGCGGAATGGCGTTACGCAAATCTCCGCGAAACGGTAAAAAATCTCCGCGAACACGCAGAAATTCCGCGAACACACGGAATTGCTTGTTCGCGATGCTTTTTTCCTGTTCACAATTGCTGTTTGCGTGCTCGGGGAGAAATATCTCGCGAACACGCATATTGAGATCGCGAACAAGCAAAAATTTCGCGAAATCGCGGAAAGCAGACTTTTTAGCAATTTCGCGTTCTCCGCGGAACGCGAAATTACGCAAATTACGCAAATTCCGCGAGCGGAACGGAATTTACCGCCCAGGCCTAGTCCATTTGGTCATCAAGGGTTGAGGGGGAAATTTGCCATAGTAACAGTACATTATTTCTCTAAATGGCCAGAAGTTTGCAAAGATGTTGAGGTGAAAGCAGAGGTACTGGTTGGTTTTTGTAGGGATGTGTTTACAAGGGAAGATATTGTTATGAATAATGACCCACATTTTGTTTCAAGAAGAATTTTGTCACATATTAAAAAATACAACACCATAGAACTTAGTTCAAAGGTTTAACAGAGTGTTGGGAAACTGCTTGCAATTGGACAGATAAATGGTTTGAATTTGAAGGAAGAACAATTCTGTGGAATTATAAGTCTATACTGCATTGAATTACTGATGAATCTCTTTTTATGTGTCTTAGAGGATGGAAACCCACAATGATAGCTTGTGCTGTGTGACTGAAAAGTGGAGATGGAAATAGGTATGATGCAAGTGTGGTGGTTGAAAGGGTGAAAGCAGGGCAGACAAGTTACTGTCAGAGACACAACAGCAGATTGAAAAGATTGAAAAGAGGTCTGCCTCAGTTTAAAGAAGATTGCATACGTATCAGTTTGAGTGCATCAGTGAGGAATGGTGAATCTAAATTTCGAGTTTCAAGAAGATAAGGAAGGTACTAACACTGTGATGTTGAAAGACATTGAGAAGTGGAATGTGAGGAGATTATTTCCTTGTTTTGCTGAAAGGATGCACAATAAGAATGACACGAGTCAAACAGTTCTGTGAAGATTTATCCTGACAGAAGAGGGGCAAGACATACATGGTTGAAGGACTATGTTGAGTAGATGTTCCAAAAGCTTACACCCATTATCAGTAAAGAGGCTATAGAAGACTAGGTCTAGATGTACCTTTTTGAAAACCTTCCTGTATGATAAGTGTATACTAAACTGTCACATTCATTAGATAATGTCTTCAATGATGTCATTTGAGATGTCTTCAGTGATATCATCAATGATGTAAGTAAGCATATCATGAGTGATGCAATATGTTAAGTCATAACTAGGGGTGGGCGGAATTTGCGTAATTGCGTTACGCAAATCTCCGCGACACGGTAAAAAATCTCCGCGAACACACAGAAATTCCGCGAACACGCGGAATTGATTGTTCGCAATGCTTTTTTCCTGTTCGCAATTGCTGTTTGCGTGCTGGAGGAGAAATATCTCGCGAACATGCATTTTGAGAACGCGAACAAGCAAAAATTTCGCGAAATCGCGGAAAGCAGACTTTTGAGCAATTTCGTGTTCTCCGCGGAACGCGAAATTACGCAAATTCCGTAAATTCCGCGAGCGGAACGGAATTTGCCGCCCAGGCCTAGTCATAACAGTGCATTCCGGGAACAAAAGTTATAGTTAGCTCAGTAAACTATAACTGGTGAATGTCAGTGTTTTTTTTGTTTCAAAACAATCGTTTTTATATTATTGCAAGGCCCAGCTATAAAATGACAGAAACCATTGTTTTTGAACTGCATATATATATGTATAACATCTCTCTCTCACACACACATTAGAATCGCTAGATCAAAAAAAATCTTAATATATAACTCCTATGATTCCATGAAAGGGAAAAAAAACATCTTTATGTAAATATGAAACCAATGGAATTCAAAAGAAAAACAGTTGACAAATAGGAATAATGTCCTAATTAAAAACAAGCATAAATAAAGAATAAAAGTGTGCAACAAACTCTTGCACTGAAGCCAACGCAGAAGAAAAGCATCACTCTGCCCCAGGAAAACCATCAGGAAATGACTGCACCAAGCTGAAAAAAAAGTACGTCACATTGCTATTCTAAGTATATGAAAAGTGCAGGGTGCTGTGACAGGTGTGCATCCCAGTAAATTTCCTTTCCCACCATGATGGTAGTGCTGGGCTGGCTTGGGGAGGAAGCCAGTGACTCTCTTTGTGCCGCACCCACGGCTCTCTCTGCTTTGGTCTGGGCTGGAGTCTGCTCCTCGCACTGCAGGGAAATTACTAATCCTGGGCAGTAAACTCCGCTCTGTGGGTGGAGTTTACGGAGTTTCCGCAAAAACTCCACCTATGCAGCTTAGCAGAGTTTACCGGTGCTCAAGTGGGCTATTCAGTCCTGCAGATCGACAATCCTCTTCATCCAGGGGCATATTTAGTGGATTTGTGGTGCACTGTCTATTTCCACAGGCAGGGCTCATTAGACTCGTTTCCACTTTCGAGGGAAAAAAATGGAGGTGACACTCGCCCCTGTCAGCTGTGCTTGTCGGCTTGTGGGGAAATTTTAACTTTTGTTACAATCTGTAGTATGGACGTGCAGCAGCCGGAGTGCCATTCAGGTGATACGTGGGTCCCTGCTCACTTTGCCACTAGATTCAAGCCAGCCTGGCTGATGAAGGGTGTTTTCCAGAAACCAGTGCCAGGATGCTTGTTTCTGGTACAGTGAAGACCTGGCTTGGCAGATCGGGCTGGACTGTTCCCATGAGGCACAGGGTCAAGACTGATTTGCATATAGCTGGGTCTGAACTGAGTTGGTGAAGTGAGCTAAAGAATGATGATTGATTCAACCCTGATCTGTGACTGGGGGTGAGTGTCTGAAATGTTTCAGCACTCCATCCATCATCTCCTTGTGTTTGCTTTGTTCGCCCTAAGTTGGCAGGATATGCCCAGACGTGGGTCCCTTGCTCACTTTGCCACTGGATTCAAGCCAGCCTGGCTGATGAAGGGTGTTACCCAGAAACCGGTCCCAGGATGTCTGTTTCTGGTTCAGAGAAGATCGTGGTTTGGCAGTTTGGGTTGGACTGTTCCCATGAAGCACAGGGTCAAGACTGATTTGCATATAGCTGTGTCTGAAGTGAGGTGGCGAAGTGCGCTAAAGAATGATGATGGATTCAACCCAGATCTGTGACTGGGGGTGAGTGTCTGAAAAGTTTCAGCGCTCAGTCCATCATCTTGTCTTTTAAATTATCCTCACACTCTGTTTTCTTGCTAGTAATTATTTGTCTCTGTGACAAGCGCAGTGTTTTATCGGATTGGCAGACTATGGGGGTGGGACGGTGCTGAAGCATTTAAAGTAAGCTGCAAGTGCCAGGCTCCTCCACATGATGTTTGTGTTGGATGCTACATCAGCCTTGAAAGACACCCACAGGGGTGAAGTGAGTGAGATGGAAGACTTGCAGCAGGGCACAGGCAGTGCTGGTCACTTGCCGCACTCTAAGTTGCAGGCCAACCCGACTGCAGCGTGAGTGGCTGCAGGACCTCTGCAATTTGTTTGTTATAGCTCCTGGGCACCGGCTCATTAGTGCTACAGATTAGAGCCGTAGCTTCGGCTCCCACCAGACGTCACACAGATGCACCTACCTGGGCACAAAGAATGGAGGCATAAACATAACATGTTTAATGTAGGGCAGCGCGGAACTCCGAAGAATTTCACAGAAATGTTATGGAACTCCACGGAGTTCCACGTAGTGCCACTCTGTGAACTCTGCCCACCTCTAGAAATTATTGTAGTTATCTGTGGTGCAATACAGTGACTGTGGAGGAATGTTGTTTGGTGACCACAGAAAACTTTGATGCATGGCAGGGGCCATGTCCGGGTGCATAATGCGGCGGATCTCCGTCCTTCAAGTAGCCCAGGGGAGGTGTCCCCCATCCATAACACAGAGGATCATGGCAGGCAGAGTCAGCACAAGTTTATTTCATAGCGCATGCTGGTTTGCTACTACGGAAGGTATAAGTAGCTCAGTCTTCCCCCTTCTCTCTAGATGCTCAGACAAAGGACTCTACACTCACTTGCCATTGGTGCCTTTAAAATCGTTTGGAAATGATTGGCGCTGTTGAAAGGGGCATACACGGCCTGGTCTACAGTAGCCGACGGGGATTTACCCTTTCTTTATCTATTTCTGTGGAGCAAATAGTTCTTGGCTGTATGGTGGCAGGGGCTGGTGCAGGTCCCATACCCACAGCAAGGCAAGGAGAAAACGGGCAACTGGAAGGGTTGCTCTGAGAAAGGAGGAGATGTCCAGGGTTATGGATCTGAATGGGATCATTAGTGAGCTGGTGACTTCTGCCCTACCTGACTCACAGCTGGAACTGGGGCTGGAATCGTCCAAGCTAGGAAAAGTGGGTAAGATGTGTGGCAAAAAGATAGACAAATGCCTACCTCAGGTGTTACCCTTATTCACTAAGGTGTGAACTACCATCTCATAGATCATTATTGTCAGTTTATTCACTCTAACAGCTCCTCTTTAGTAGTAGATAGGGTGCCACAGAGCACAACCTTGTTCGGGACTTGGGTACTAACAGCTCCAGGGACTGTCACCATACTATACCCACTTCAAACGCAGGTACACCTTCAATTAGAGAGCCTGTGAGTATGTCAAGGAAGTCCTTATCTACTCAACAGGAGGCGGAGCGTATTGATGTCATGGTTGCTCATCATGCTTTTAAGACTAACCCTGCAGTGAATAACTCAGATTGGACTGCTCCTCTTACTAGGGATCATACAGGCCAAACACAGGATTGCCTGTAGGTGGATGTTCCTGATAGCTCACAAGACTGAGGAATTGGCAAAATGGGCAAAGCAGAGGAATGTCACATATGTAAAGGTGGTGTTGAGAACTTTATCAGGGTATATGGATATTCTTTACACTCGCTTAGGAGATTTGGAGTCACGGCAGGTAGCCCTTCAAGAGACTGTTAGAGAAAATGAGCAATTTTTAGACAGTAGAAAAAGATGATTAGGCTTTTTTCCAATCTAGAGGATTTGGAGAAGCAATCTCGGAGAAAAAACCTCCAAGTTCTTGGAATACCCAAGGGAAGCGAAGGTGATGACCCAAGAGTTTACATCTGGCTTTTTAGAGAAGCTTTTTCTTCTTTGAATGACTGGCTTACGGATTCCATGATACAAAGGGCCCATTGCTTCCCATTTCGTCAATCCAGGATGGCTCGCTATCATCGAGTAATCTTATATGTCAGGAATTTTATTCTGCTATCATCAAAATTCCAAGAAGCTCACCCTCCTCATACTCCTGCTAGAGCATGTGGTATCGAGTTTTTTCTTTCTTCAGATTTCTGCTATAAAACAGTGGTAAGTCATATGCTGCTCCAAGAGCAAATTCCAGTTCTTTATAAAATTTGAGCAACAATATAATTAATAGAGCCAGCCATGCTGATAATTAATTTTGAGGGTATCTCACAATATAGGGTCTCACTGGAGTAATTATCACCATCCACTGCACTACTCCACAAATCTATCTCACATATAGGTAAGCTGATGGTATAGCGAATTAGGGTGGTGGTGGAGTGGGGAGATGAGAAGAGAGCGTGAAATCTGGAAGCACTGCTGTGTTAAGACGAGAACTCTCACTCACCCTAGGGTGACTTGATTCATCATTGGGTCCCCTCTTCACACTGGGACCGCAAGGTACCCAGTGTGGGCTACAACTTCCCTGTAGGAGAGGAGCGGAAGGTGTTTTATGTCATTCAACCTAAGGTTAGAGAGGGGCAGAGTGCAAATCAAAATGTCTGAGTTAAAACTATCTCTTGGTGGGTGAAAACAAACTTTATTCTGGTACCACCAATGGATAGGCTTAAAACCAAGCTAAGTGAGATAGGGATATAGATATTCGCCTATATTATAATCTGGTCAACATGTTTCTGCCTATAAAGACAAAAAGGTTCTCGGCATTCATCAGGACCAAAGCTATATTTCACTCTGCTTAAAGTGTGTTTGAAAAAGTAATAAAAACTCCTATAGGGGAGTTGCAGCCCACACTGGGGACCTTGCGGTTCCAGTGTGAAGAGGAGACCCAGTGATGAAGCATGTCACCCGAGGTGAGTGAGGATTCTCGTCTTAACACAGTAGTGCTTCCAGGTTTCATGCTCTCTTCTTCCCCCCCCACCCCACCCCTCTTATTTACTACACCATCCGTGTACTTATACGTGAGATAGAATTAATTTTAATGGGCATACATACTTCTGCCATGATGTAACTAAATATGTGAATCTGCTTAATCCAATGGCAGTCATTGAAACAGAGGGTTCACATTTTCTGTGTTGATGCAACTGGTGTACTTGTATTGAGGATATCCACCTTTTGTCTTTCGTACCCCTTTTCTTTTTTTTTTATTTATGGTGAAGTTATTTGGTGCAGCTTGGGGCAGTCTACCTGTTCAATCCATCAGTAAGGGTTAGCACCAAAGAGGGCCTCTTGAGGTAATTGCCCAATGGCTGGGTGTGAAAGTTAGGGGAGGATAGGCCAGGGTGTGGTGGAGTGGGCACAGGGAAGTGGATTGGAGGGGTGGCTAGTGGAGAGTGGTGGGTGAGGGGATTGTTTGATCTACAAAAATACAAGAGTATATAGGGGAATAACGGGAGAAAAGGGGGTGAATGAGAAAGTTGATGAGAAAGAGGAACCAGTGTCGAAGATTCTGAGAGACAGTTCAGGTGAACATCAGGGTTGGCCGAGAATATGCCAATGGCTGATAGTGGGAGGGGTCGTGGTCCAAATCTCCATGTTCTCTCATGAAATATTAATGGCATGAGAGCACTCAATAAACGAAAACTAATTAAGGAAGAGCTTCTATCTTTTAAACAACATCTTACATGTACACAGGACACTCAGTTTTTTCAACAGCAAGCTATGCTCTTGGTAGAACTGAGGTATAAGGTTCTGGGGTCCACTGGATATAGCTCCTTCTAGCAAGGTGTGGTACTTTCAGCGTGGCATAAAAACTAGTAGTAATGAAAATTAAACGTGAAATGGAAGTCGATGGTTAATCACCTTGAATCAACTCAGCGTTACACAATTTTCCATCTGTACAATCTAATCTCATGACTCTATCAATGGACTGAGCCTTTAGTGTTATGCGGCAACTTCAATGTGGTTCCATGCCCCAGGGTTGACTTTTTATTAGTGGGATCATGGGTTACAATGCGAGGGAGAAAACTCAGAGAGACTTTAAGTCAAATGATGAATTTTTATGTGTTAATTGATGTCTGGAGTAGCTCCAGACCTCACAACTTTGGGTTTACCTTTTACTCAGCCCCCATAAATACCGTTCTTGCATTGACATATTTCTTGTCAGCCACTCACTAGGTCCTTCTGAAAATATTAGATTACATTGGAGATTAATCTCAGATTATAACTCTTCATCTCTGTTCATTAGCTCACACTGGGCCAGCCAGCTCCTCAACCCGTGTAGGTGACCTTTTGATAGGAAGCTCTTGTTGGATACCGGTTATATGAGAGTAAAAATAAAAAGATTGCAAAATTTTTTGCAACAAGCCTGGTGTTTTGTAGAGGCCAAACGCTAAGGTTCTCTATCTTTCAACAACAGTGGTGGAAGAAGGCTGACTCTTGCTTAAAGGTGACTCTTAATCAAACAGAGCTGAGCTTAGCACAGTGCATACTGGATCAGGATGCGCGGAGGGTAAATGAGCTTTTGGAGTTGCCATCAAATTCTACAAGCAACCTTGAGGAAAATGATCTGGGACAGGATTAAAAAAAGATCTGTGCTAAGCAGATTAAATGTTTTGACAAAAACGAGGAGAAAGGGAAGCTTTTAGCTTTTCGAGTTAAAGATAAGGCAAGCAGTAATAGTATACAAAAAGATGACTAACTGTGAATAAAATCTTGGATCATGCACAAATCAGGTGCGAGTTTCAAAAATGTTATCAAAATCTATAGAGGGAGGATTGTGTGGCCTCTCCTGAATCAAATGAGCATTATATTAAAACATTCCACCATCGAAAATTGAGTCAGTACCAGTATGAGCAGCTCAAAGAGAGAATCACAACTGCAGAAATGGAGAGGGCTATTGGGAAGCTGGCAAAATGGTGGGACCAGATAAAATCCCCTCGAATTGTACAAGTTCTTTTCTAACTTGCTTTTTCAAGTCCTCATGGACCTGTTCAACGCTTCTGACTTTTTGGGGAGTGTCCCTAGTTCCTAGGGTGAAACCAGAATATCTATCTTCCCTACAAAAGGGAAGGATCCAATTAAATGTGGTTCTTATCAGCTAATCTCCCTGATCAATTCAGACTCAAAGATAAATACGAGGATTTTAGGTCATCTCCGATCTGGTGAATCCTAACTAACATGACTTTATCCCCTGTAGAGACAACGGCACATGTCAACACTGCGGTAACAACACTGGAAGTGGCTACTGGAGAGGATGTTACCGCCAGGATGATCCTGCTGGATGCCGAAAAGGCGCCCAACCAGGTCTCCAAGCGGTATCTCTGGGCATTTATGAGGGCCACAAGTTTTGGTTCTGGTTTTATCTCTTAGGTCTGCTGTTTGTATAGTAGATTGAGTGCAAGGGTTTCTTCCGGGGCACTTTATCTGACTCTTTCTGTATTACCTAAGGTACAAGGCAGGGCTGCCCCCTGTCTCCACAAGTTTTTGCCCTCTACCTGGAAGCCTATCTTCAGGCTCCCTAAAAGTAGGTTACTATACAAGCTATTCGGTTGCACAACTGTGAACTGAAAATTCTTGCATATGCTGATGATGTGGCTATTCTAACTTCCTCTCCAGCTGTGGCCTTGATGGTGGTGGAAGCATTAGCTGTGCAATTCGTGTGTGTATCTGGTTACAAATTGAGTCTTAAGAAAATGCAGGTTATCACCTATGTATTATCTATGGCTCAGGATAAAAGAAAGGTTCAGCCAGCTAGATAGAGCTTGCAATGATCTCCAACAAGATCATAGAGTTTAACTATGAAATGGTTTTTAAGCATTAATGTCTTTAACAAATGGAACAGATGGCATCTTGGATTGATCAAGAGATGCAATATTATAAAGATGATTATCCTACCCCACTATTTGTACCTATTTAGGTGTATACCGTTCTACCTTCCAAAAACATTATTTCCTTGTATCGCTTCCTATAAGCAATATAGCGTACTGGGTTATAATCAGAATTTTTCAAATGAATGGTATCAACCTGCACAACCTATTTAATGGATTTCTGCTATATGTACTCTGCAATTGCAATGATTCAGTGTGTGCTGCTTCACTGATGGGATCTGCCACTTTCCCTAAAACAGATACTTGCTGAGCTAACTGCGCAGAAACCTGTGCACCGTGTTGAAGCGCACTACGCAATGACCCCAAAAGGTTCAGCCAAAATTAGTACATAATCAATAATACACAAATTTGAGAAGTCAAATTGGCATACTCATATATTTCTCAATTCAAAATTTCATAAAAAGTAAAATTGACACTTAATTGCCAGTTTGCTTCAAATGAAACATGAGTGTTTTCTCAACAAACAATGATGAATGCATCAAACATAATCCTTAAGCCTGTCTCTTATGCCAGCCCCAATGCATTTCAGGTTCGTGGAACCCTTCTTCAGGGAAGCAGATTTGATGTAGACTAAGAAACAGTGATTGGCCACCTGCCGGAACACAAAAAAAATGCAGTTTGTAAATTTCAATGACTTTGCAATGTTACAATTGAAGATAAAAGATTACCATTGCATGTATCCATCCGTATCAAACCAATACTAAGGGGTCTATTATGATGTAGGGTGAATCGCCACCAACCGCATGGCGGTGGCAATCCGCCCTACTTCATACCCCGCCCACCACTCATTTCCCCCCGCCATATTAGTATGGCCGGGGGGACCCCGGCTGACGGAGAGACCGTCCGCTGGTTTTCCGCCGGATGACCAGTCGACCGGGTGGAAAAGGGGCTGAATATGGTGGCGGTGTCTGCTAGACACCGCCATCCATATTAGCATGGGTAGCGGTGCATGGCTTTCTATGATGGAGACCCTGCCATGGAAAGCCAGGCGGATGTTGCTTTCGGGGGCCCGTTGTGGGCCCCAGGGTATTGGGGGGTGCACATGGGGTGTACCTATGGTACCCCCCTACATTGTACACCGCGCAGTGCCTGTCACCTTGTGCATGACAATGCACAATGTGCATTCCCAGCATTGAGGCGGACAGGTGCTGTGAGCACCGCTTGCCACAATGCTGGGAATGGCGGATGCCACTGCCATGGGGGCGGTGGCATCCTAATTGCCGGTGTGGGACCGCCGCACCACTGGCGGCCAGTCCCAACACCGCAAAAGTCCGCCCTCCATCCTAATAGACCCCTAGGTGCTGTCACCAGGCCCAAAACGTAAGGTGCAACAGTGACCAACATATTGTGAAAACAATGTGAGTCTGAATGCACCATCGTAAACTGCAGCTTTTCTCAACCCCCGTGCTAAATCATATCATAACCAATTATTCATTGGCATGTAATTCCAATGGATCTAGTGCTTTTCACAAACTAATACTTATTCTTGGCTGTACAAAAATGTCAAACCATGTGTGCCATTCCCTCGTGATTAACACGAGGAACACAAACATTCATGAAAGAGTATATGAGGCAGTGTGGCATGCCTTCTGATAATGACTCAAGTGTTACGGAATCTATGAAAAACTGGAAATGAGAGGTGCTGCTTTAAATACTCTTGCTGCCAGAAAAACTGTAAATCATGTTGCTATGTATATGACAAATACCTGTAAACCCAAACTGTTATACAGCTCCGTTTCTATCTTGTTTACAAGCTTCAATATACACCTGCACCAAAGAAAATGTGAATTATCGCCCAACCGATAAAGATACGTTTCCGATACTATCTAACTCAGGTTCACAGCTGCAACACTTACCCAATATGCTACACAGTCTGAATGAAGCTGCAGGTTCACTGCTGTCTATATCTACGTTAGAACAAAATCCAACATTACTCCCTAATGTTAAAAAAACATGAACACATAAGCTTCTCTCTCCTTCTCACAAACAGCTTACCTGCCAAACTTCTGTGCACAACTTTTGTGCTATCTCATCATCAAGGTGTTCCACAACAGGAACCGACCATTCTTTAAATTTACAAGCCACGCCAATTTTGCACAGCCTGAACTTAAGCTTTATTAGGCTACCTCGGTTACAAGTCGCTCTCTCGAACAATATCGACTTGCAAAAATATTGAATAAAGAAAATTGTGACATGGAAATATCGTCAGCAAGAATATATTTGTCAAGATTATCGATTTTAAGGTAAATAATATTGATTTTTTTTTTTTAATTGGTGTTTATGTTTTGTAATGTATTTGTAAAATGTTTAGAAGGTATTACATTTATAATTAATTATGGTAATTGTATAATTACATTTTTTAGCTAAACTTTTAGATGTGAGTTTGGGTTTTGTTGGGGTAAATGGTAGGAAGTAAATTAAAATTTAATTGGGTTAGAATCAATTTTTTAAGTAATAAGTATTATTAAAGCTAGAATTTATTATGTAATTGTGTAATTATTTTTTTAATACATTTTAGGAGTGTTATATATTTTCTAGCGGTATATTTTGGAAAGTAAATTAAATGTAATTAAACAATATTTTTTTATTGATCATTATTTTGATAAAATATATTTTAATAGTGTAAATAATTAGCATTTTAATGCTAAGTTTTAGGTGCTGCTTGTAAATTTTAGTATGGGGTATATGGTGGGTGGTAACTTAAACAAAAAATATTTAATATATCTTTTTATTAATAAATAATTTAAATAAAAATATTTTATTCTGAATCTTATTTTGAGATTTACATTTTAAAAATGTTTGTTATTATTTATGAAATGCATTTCACATTTTAATGTGTATTTATTTCAAATGATATATTTGTGTTTTTTTATTATTTATATTTTAATTCTTTTCTTTGGTTTTTGAAAATGGGTGGGAATAGTTAATTTTGCTCCTCTGCAATCCAAGAATTTCCCTACTTTTGCATTCGTTGGAGTAGAAATAGTCCAATTTATCCGTCTGCAAATCAACACTTTTCCTACTTTTGTTCTTATTGGAGTGGGAATAGTAAATTTTAGCCCTCCACAATCCAACACTTTCCCTACTGTTACACTCAGTGGAGAGGGAATACTAAATTCTACCCCCTTTGCAATCCAACTCTTTCCCTACTGTTACATCTATTGGAGTGGTAATAGTAAACTTTACCCATCCACAATCCAACACTTTCCCTACAGTTGCACTGACTGGAGTGGGAATAGTAAATGTAAACCTCCGCAATCCAACACTTTCCTTACGTTTGCCCCTCATTGTAGTGGGAATAGTAAATGTTATCCCCGCAATCCAAAACTTTCCCTGCTGTTACACTCTGTGGAGTGGGGAAAGTAAAGTCTGCCCATTTGCAATCCAAAACTTTCCCTACTGTTGCACCTATTTTAGTTGGAATAGTAAAATGTACCCCTCCACAATCCAACACTTTCTCTAATGTTGCACTTATTAGAGTGGGAATAGTACATTTTATCTCTCTTTCATCTAAAAATGTTCCTAGTGTTGTATTATTTGTAGCAGGAATAGTACATTTTATTACTCTGCAATACAATATTTGAAATAATTCTACATTTATTATAGTGAGAGTAGTACCTTTGTGTGATGTAACAATGTTATTACTGCTGTGTTTTGTGAGTTGGGAGTAGTAGATATTATATATTATTTGTATAAGAATTTGTCTGTTTTGTATAAATTGTTGTGTGGATTTTACAAATATATCATTATGTTTTTGTTAAATTTAAATAATAATATTTATAATCAATAATGCTTTTTAAATATATAGGAGCTTATTATGATGTCAGTCGGAGTTGCATTTGACTGACACCATCTCGAACTCAGGACCGAACAACCTGAGGTCGGCAGTCCCGACCACCTGATTAAGATGCAACCGAACACTGTTCAGGCAGATTCCCACTGTTCTCTATGGGGACATGTGTTACAGCCTTAAACCAGCCAAAATACAGGCTTCTATTGAGAAATGGAGGTGAGTGTAAAACGCTAAACCCTGTGGCAGGCACCCATGGTGCCTGCTACACAGTGCAGAATTTTACAGTGGGGTACCCTAGGTACCCCCTCGACCACCAGCCGCAGACTGCGGAGGTAAGGGCCCTCCAAACTCAATTTCTGACAGCCTTTCCAAGTCTGAAAGGACGACACAGAAAGGCCGTGGGAAACCAACATCGTAAAACCGATGGCCGAAATGACATCTATAGGGGATTATGGTGCGGTTCCGACTGGCTGGAGGACTTTGAGAGATGGTCGGAACTGAGTCGGACTGACTGTCTGGTTTACAATCTGACTGCCGACATCGTAATCGGTCAGTAGTACCGCAAACCGACCCGGTCTGCCGGAAAGCATTTGATTGCAGTCTGAGAGCTTCTGATTAGCGGTTAGAGGCTTTCCAACTAACATCATAATCGTCCCCTTTATGTTATTGGTATATAATATATATATATATATATATATATATATATATATGTTTTCAAAAGTTACCCCTTCCGGTGGAGGGCGCACTCGGGATCGCTCCTCATTACAGGTAGGTGTAGCAACCTCATCCTCGTTATTTTGGCCAACGCGTTTCGGGCAGAGACGCCCTTCTTCTTGGGCCATGGCTGAAGATGAAGACAAAAAAGCACTGTCAGTACAAATCCCTCTTTTATTTCTATAATCAGCATGTTAATCATCATCACCCAATGTATTCTGGGACTGGTAGTGCAAAAATGTCTAACCCATGTGGGCGTCGTCAAAGTCACTTCTTAAACAATCAAAATGGGATAAAAGGTGCTGTCCACCTCACTGTACAATATATTTGGCATCTCCCGCTCCACTCAAACTGTACAATCCAAACAGCAAGCAGACCCGCGTGGCTCCGGGGGTGGAACTCCAATGTAGCAGCGGCCACACAGGAAATGCCTCTTCCGTGTAGCTGACCAATTCAAACAGCACACGGACCCACGAGGCACAGGCGGTGGTGCACCTCCGTGACCAAGGGCTGGTCACTAATTTGTTTTCAAAAGTTACCCCTTCCGGGTAACTTTTGATTAACATGCTGATTATAGAAATAAAAGAGGGATTTGTACTGACAGTGCTTTTTTGTCGTCATCTTCAGCTATGGCCCAAGAAGAAGGGCGTCTCTGCCCGAAACGCGTTGGCCAAAATAACGAGGATGAGGTTGCTACACCTACCTGTAATGAGGAGCGATCCCGAGTGCGCCCTCCACCGGAAGGGGTAACTTTTGAAAACATATATATATATATATACATATATATATATATATATATATATATATATATATATATATATATATATATATATAGTTTTTTTTGTTTTTTCACAGAAAAAAGCATAGGTTTCCGGAACGTTATAGTTAATTGGACAATGCACTCATGCAAAACCATAGAAATTCCAGCGTTATATTTAGTTCACCTAACTATAACTCGTGCCTAACTTATAGTTAGTTCAGCTATCTATAACTCGCGCCCCCGCAATGCACTCCTGATGATGTCACATATTACATCATTCATGACATGGTCAGTAACATAACTGATGACATCACTGATGACATCTCAAATGACATCACTGATGACATCATCCAGAGACTGTGTGTTTCTGTAAAGTTTAAATTTGTTTTATATATATGCCAAGCTGTATTGAAGAATGAGTGAGTGTATAAGTGTCTGTATGGAGGATTTAGTAGGTACGTGACTGACTGTATGAGTGACTGATTAAATGTGTCTTACTGAATGCATGGGTTGGTGAATAAACTGTGTGAAAGTTTGTATCAGTCTCTCTGTTTTGTAAGCTGCTGCAGGGGTTGGTGAGTAGCTGCACGAGTGTCTATATGGGTTATTGATTGCTTGCCTGAGTATTTGTATGGCTGCCTGAGTATGTGTGTGAGTGGGTGGGAGGTGTGTGACTATGTGCATAGATGTGTGAGTGGTTGATTCACTGGGTGTATGGGTTCAAGAGTGCATGTGGAAACAGCTGTATGGGTGGTTGAGTGTGTGTTTGGGTGTGTTGGTGAGTGAATGGATGTCTCAGTGGTACATGTGCAAGTAACTACATATATAATAGGCAGTATATGTGAGTGATGGTATATATAAATAACTATATGTGAGAGTCAGTAATTGTGAGAGTGGCTGCATGGATGAGTGTGTATTTGTATCAGTGATTCTATAAGAGAGTAATTATGTGCTAGTATATGTATGAATAAGTGAGGTGGTGTCTGTATAACTGTATAGGTGAGTAAATGGAAGTATGATTGATTATTTGCATGACTGACTAGGTGTGTGAGTGACTCTGGATATGTGGCAGTGTGTGAGTGTCTGTATAGGTGTATGAGTGCATATGATAGTGTTGTATTGATGAGTGACTGCATGTATGAGTACCTGTATGGGTGAATGATTGGATGTGTGTGTAGACCTAGGAATCAGTCAGTGCATCAGTGAATCATCCTCAACTCCTCCCTCTCCATGTCAAAGCAGGTCAACACCATCTCCTCCTCCTGCTACAACACCCTCCACATGCTCCACAGAATCTACAAGTGGATCCCCACCGAAACAAGAAAAACGGTAACCCAGGACCTCGTCAGCAGCAGGCTGGACTACGACAACGCACTCTACGCAGGTATCCCGGCCAAACACCTACGACGATTGCAATGCATTCAAAGCGCATCCGCCCGACTGATCCTCATCAACATCCCTCACCACAGCCACATCACCCCCCACCTGAAAACCTACACTGGCTCCCCGTCGAAAAGAGGATCACCTTCAAGCTATTCACCCAGGCACACAAAGCCCTCCACAACACCGGACCAGCCTACCTCAACGGCCGACTCAGCTTCTACAACCCCACCCGGTAGCTCTGCTCCGCCAGCCTCACCCTCGCTGCTGTCCCCCGCATCCAATGTACAACCTCCGGCGGCAAATCCTTCTCCTTCCTCGCCGCCAAGACCTGGAACACCCTCCCCACCCACCTACAACTGACCCAGGACCTGCTCATCTTCAGAAGACTCCTCAAGACCTGGCTCTTCGAGCAGTAGCAGCACCCCCCACAGTGCCTTGAGACCCTCACGGGTATGTAGTGTGCTCTTTAAGTACTATGATTGATTGATTGCATAGTTAGTAACTGGTATTGATGTGTCTATTTTTCGAAAATGGTAGTCTGTATTTTAAAGTGGGTGTATCAAAGGGTGTGAGGAGGTGCATCAGATTTTCACGTGGATGATGTCATCAGTGATGTCATTTGAGATGTCATGAATTATGTAATATGTAACGTCACCAACAGTGAATTGCGGGGGCCCGAGTTATAGTTAGCTGAACTAACTATAACGCCGGAATTTCTTTGGCTTTGTATGAGTGAAATGTCCAGCTAAATATAACGTTACTGAAACCTCTGGTTTTTTCAGTGAATTTCTATGGTTTTTTAAATGCTAATTTCTAACTATAACGTGGTTTTTTGTCAGTGAATTTCAAAGGTTTTTAATTGAAAATTTGTAAGTCTAATGTACCTCAATCCTATGGTTTCTTTATTATATATACATATATATATATATATATATATATATATATATATATATATATGTATATGTTTTTTTGTTTTTTTTTCTTTTTTTTTTTCTTTTTTTTAAATGTGAATAATTTTTAGTTAGGAAAACTATATTAATTTTTATTTTTTTTTAAATATTATACAGAAGTCGTGCACCCATCGCGCACCCTACACGATGGCTACGCGCATTCCGGTAGCCATTTTGAAAAGTCTCGCTGGGGTCGCGACTTCGGCGTCATTTGTAAAGTATGAAATATCTTTAAATTAATTATTAATAAAACTTTTCCTTTAAGTGTTTGTCTAAATGTATTAATACAAGTATTTTTAAAGTATTATTTTCAATATAATTTCGATGAAAAATTATTTGATTATTATTGGATTCGGAGGTTAGGAGGGATGGCCATTTTGCTCGATCTGTTGCGCAAGATTTTTTGGTCTAGTCAGGTGGAGACCCTCCTCCGGGTGAGGTACGGCTTGGGGATTCTATTCAAAAGGTGAGGAATCCAGTAGCAAAAGTATCCATCAGAAGAACAAGTTACTTACCTTCGGTAACGCTTTTTCTGGTGGATACAGTATCTGCTTGTGGATTCCTCACTGTCCTACCCGCCTCCCTGTTGTCCACCTGTTTCTACCAAAAAGATGCTTTTACTGTTTGACATTAATGTTTTTAATATGTCTTAATCATGCCTATGTTTTAATAGTGAGAAATGCTTAATCTGTTGCTATTTCTTTATGCCTTTATTGGTTATGCATTTATATATCTATATCTATATATATATATATGTAAAAAGAGTGCAGTTTTCGTGAGCCGCACTCGCAGGATGAAAATTCTTCTATCACTGAAAAGCTACTTGCAAGGTGACGCATGATCCTGCCGACATGTTTCGGGATTCCCTGTTCTTCAATAGGCATAACCGAAAACAAGAGGCAGACAAAGACTACAAGTGACTCCCTTGCTTTTATTCAAAAAGTTCTCTGGATAGCACTCAGGTGAGTAGAAAACGCTTGGAATTATGGGACTTGTAGGGCCCGATTCGCAGAACTAACTTAAGACAAAATCCTAAACTTACTACTTTTGGTATTCACAGAAGTTAGGATTTTGTCTTAAGTTTGTCTTAAGACAACCTTAAGACAAACTTAAGACCGTCTTAAGACAGACTTAAGACAGTCTTAAGACAGACTTAAGACAAACTTAAGACAGACTTAAGACAGACTTAAGACAGACTTAAGTTAGGATTTTGTCTTAAGTTTGTCTTAAGTCTGTCTTAAGTCTGTCTTAAGTCTGTCTTAAAACTGTCTTAAGTCTGTCTTAAGACTGTCTTAAGTCTGTCTTAAGTTTGTCTTAAGACAAACTCAAGACAAAATCCTAACTTCTGTGAATACCAAAAGTAGTAAGTTTAGGTTTTTGTCTTAAGTTAGTTCTGTGAATCGGCCCCACAGGGTTTAGGGTAGTGCTGTGGTATTTGTATAGTGTAGGGGGTTGTGCTGGGGGTAGTGCTTTAGGGTTTAGGGTAGTGCAGTGGTGTTTGGGTAGTATAGGGGGTCATGCTGGGGGTAGTGTTTTAGGGTTTAGGGTAGTGCAGTGGTGTTTGTGTAGTGTAGGGGGTCGTGCAGGGGGTAGATTTAGGGTGTAGGGTAGTGCAGTGGTGTTTCGGTAGTGTACGGAGTCGTGCTGGGGTAATGTTTTAGGGTTGAAGGTAGTGCAGTGGTGTTTGGGTAGTGTAGGGGGTCGTGCTGGCGGTAGTGTTTTAGGGTTTAGGGTAGAGCAGTGGTGTTTGGGTAGTGTAGGAGGTCATCCTGGGGGTAGTGTTTTAGGGTTTAGGGTAGTGCAGTGGTATTTGTGTAGTGTAGGGGGTCGTGCTGGGGGTAGACTTGGGGTTTAGGGTAGTGCAGTGGTATTTGGGTAGTGTAGGGAGTCGTGCTGGGGGTAGTGTTTTAGGGTTTAGGGTAGTAAAGTGGTGTTTGTGTAGTGTAGGGGGGTCATGCTGGGGATAGTGTTTTAAGTTTTAGGGTATTGCAGTGGTGTTTGGGTAGTGTAGTGGGACGTGTTGGGGAAGTGTTTTAAGGTTTAGGGTAGTGCAGTGGTGTTTGGGTAGTGAAGGGGTTCATGCTGGGGGTAGTGCTATAGGGTTTAGGGTAGTGCAGTTATGTTTGGGTAGTGTAGGGGATCGTGTTGGGGTACTGTTTAAGGGTTCATTGTAGTGCAGTGGTGTTTGTGTACTGTAGGGGTCATGCTGGGGGTAGTGTTTCAGGGTTTAGGGTAGTGCAGTGGTGTTTGTGTATTGTAGGGGGTAGTGTTTTAGGGTTTACTGTAGTGCAGTGGTGTTTGTGTAGTATAGGATGTTGTGTTGTGGGTAGTGTTTTAGGGTTTAGGGTAGTGCAGTGGTGTTTGGGTAGTGTAGGGGGTCATGCTGGGGGCAGTGTTTTAGGGTTTAGGGCAGTGCAGTGGTTTTCAGGTAGTCAAGGGGGTCTTGCTGGGGGTAGTGTTTTAGGGTTTAGGGCAGTGCAGTGGTGTTCGGATATTGTAGGTGGTGGTGCTGGGGGTAAATTTAGGGTTTAAAGTAGTGCAGTGGTGTTCGTGTAGTGTAGGGGTCGTGCAGGGGGTAGTGTTTTAGGGTTTAGGGTAGTGCAGTAGTGTTTGGGTAGTGAAGGGGGTCATGCTGGGGGTAGTGTTTTAGGGTTTAGGGCAGTGCAGTGGTGTTTGGGTAGTGTAGGGGGCCGTGCTGGGGGTAGTGTTTTAGGGTTTAGGATAGTGCAGTGGTGTTTAGGTAGTGTAGGGGGTCGTGCTGGGGGTAGATTTAGGGTTTAGGGTAGTGCAGTGATGTTTGTGTAGTGTAGGGGGTCGTGCTGGGGTAGTGTTTTAGGGTAGTGCAGTGGTGTTTGTGTAGTGTAGGGGTCATGCTGGGAGTAGTGTTTTTGGGTTTAGGGTAGTACAGTGGTGTTTGGGTAGTGTAGGGGGTTGTCCTGGGGTAGATTTAGGTTTTATGGTAGTGCAGTGGTGTTTTGCTAATGTAGAGGGTCATGCTGGGGTAGATTTGGAGTTTAGGGTAGTGCAGTGGTGTTTGGGTAATGTAGGGTGTCATGCTGGGGGTAGTGTTTTAGGGTTTATGGTAGTTTAGTGGAGTTCAGGTAGTGTAGGGAGCCGTGCTGGGGGTAGGGTTTTAGGGTTTAGGAAAGTGCAGTAGTGATCGGATGGTGTAGAGGGTAGTGTTCTAGGGTTTACGGTAGGGCAGTGGTGTTTGGGTAGTGTAGGGGGTCATAGGGTTCAGGGTTAAGGGTAGTGCAGTGGTGTTTGGGTAGTGTAGGGGGTCGGGCTGGGGTTAGTGGTTTAGGGTTTAGGGTAGTGCAGTGGTTTTTGTGTAGTGTAAAGGGTCGTGCTTGGAGTAGTGTTTTAGGGTTTATGGTAGTGTTGTGGTGTTTGTGTAGTGTAGGGTGTACTGCTGGGGGTATTGTTTTAGGGTTTAGGGTAGTGCGGTGGTGTTTTTGAAGTGTAGGGGTCATGTTGGGGGTAGTGTTTTAGGGTTTAGGGTAGTGCAGTGGTGTTTTGTATAGTGTAGGAGTAGTGTTTTAGGGTTTAGTGTAGTGCAGTGATATTTGTGTAGTGTAGGGAGTCGTGCTGGGGGTAGTGTTTTAGGGTTTAGGGTAGTGCAGTGGTGTTTGTGTAGTGTAGGGGTTCTTGCTGGGGGTAGTGTTTTAAGGTTTAGGGTAGTGCAGTGGTGTTTGGGTAGTGTAGGGGGTCATGCTGGGGGTAGTGTTTTAGGGTTTAGGGTAGTGCAGTGGTGTTTGTGTAGTGTAGGGGTCTTGCTGGGGTAGTGTGTTAGGGTAATGCAGTGGTATTTGGGTAGTGTAGGGGGTTGTGCTGGGGGTAGTGTTTTAGGGTTTATGGTAGTGCAGTGGTGTTTGGGTAGTGTAAGGGTCATGCTGGGGGTAGTGTTTTAGTGTTTAGGTAAGTGCAGTGGTGTTCGTGTAGTGTAGGGGTCGTGCAGGGGGTAGAGTTTTAGGGTTTAGGGTAGTGCAGTGGTGTTTGGGTAGTGTAGGAGGTCATGCTGGGGGTAGTGTTTTAGGGTTTAGGGCAGTGCAGTGGTGTTTGGGTAGTGTAGGGGGCCGTGCTGGGGGTAGTGTTTTAGGGTTTAGGGTAGTGCAGTGGTGTTTAGGTAGTGTAGGGGGTCATGCTGGGGGTAGATTTGGGGTTTAGGGTAGTGCAGTGGTGTTTGTGTAGTGTAGGGGGTTGTGCTGGGGTAGTGTTTTAGGGTAGTGCAGTGGTGTTTGTGTAGTGTAGGGATCATGCTGGGAGTAGTGTTTTTGGGTTTAGGGTAGTGCAGTGGTGTTTGGGTAGTGTAGGGGGTCATGCTGGGGTAATATTTTAGGGTTTAGGGTAGTACAGTGGTGTTTGGGTAGTGTAGGGGGTTGTCCTGGGGTAGATTTAGGTTGTATGGTAGTGCAGTGGTGTTTTGCTAATGTAGAGGGTCATGCTGGGGTAGATTTAGAGTTTAGGGTAGTGCAGTGGTGTTTGGGTAATGTAGGGGGTTGTGCTGGGGGTAGTGTTTTAGGGTTTATGGTAGTTTAGTGGTGTTCAGGTAGTGTAGGGAGCCGTGCTGGGGGTAGGGTTTTAGGGTTTAGGAAAGTGCAGTAGTGATCGGAGGGTGTAGGGGGTTGTGCTGGGGGTAGTGTTCTAGGGTTTACGGTAGGGCAGTGGTGTTTGGGTAGTGTAGGGGGTCGTAGGGTTCAGGGTTAAGGGTACTGCAGTGGTGTTTGGGTAGTGTGGAGGGTCGGGCTGGGGTTAGTGGTTTAGGGTTTAGGTTAGTGCAGTGGTGTTTGTGTAGTGTAAAGGGTCGTGCTTGGAGTAGTGTTTTAGGGTTTATAGTAGTGGAGTGGTGTTTGTGTAGTGTAGGGGGTACTGCTGGGGGTATTGTTTTAGGGTTTAGGGTAGTGCGGTGGTGTTTTTGAAGTGTAGGGGTCATGCTGGGGGTAGTGTTTTAGGGTTTAGAGTAGTGCAGTGGTGTTTGTATAGTGTAGGGGTAGTGTTTTAGGGTAGTGCAGTGGTGTTTGTGTAGTGTAGGGGTCATGCTGGGAGTAGTGTTTTGGGGTTTAGGGTAGTACAGTGGTGTTTGAGTAGTGTAGGGGGTTGTCCTGGGGTAGATTTAGGTTTTATGGTAGTGCAGTGGTGTTTTGCTAATGTAGAGGGTCATGCTGGGGTAGATTTGGAGTTTAGGGTAGTGCAGTGGTGTTTGGGTAATGTAGGGTGTCATGCTGGGGGTAGTGTTTTAGGGTTTATGGTAGTTTAGTGGAGTACAGGTAGTGTAGGGAGCCGTGCTGGGGGTAGGGTTTTAGGGTTTAGGAAAGTGCAGTAGTGATCGGATGGTGTAGAGGGTAGTGTTCTAGGGTTTATGGTAGGGCAGTGGTGTTTGGGTAGTGTAGGGGGTCATAGGGTTCAGGGTTAAGGGTAGTGCAGTGGTGTTTGGGTAGTGTAGGGGGTCGGGCTGGGGTTAGTGGTTTAGGGTTTAGGTTAGTGCAGTGGTGTTTGTGTAGTGTAGGGGGTCATGCTGGGGGTAGTGTTTTAGGGTTTAGGGTAGTGCAGTGGTTTTTGTGTAGTGTAAAGGGTCGTGCTTGGAGTAGTGTTTTAGGGTTTATGGTAGTGTTGTGGTGTTTGTGTAGTGTAGGGTGTACTGCTGGGGGTATTGTTTTAGGGTTTAGGGTAGTGCGGTGGTGTTTTTGAAGTGTAGGGGTCATGCTGGGGGTAGTGTTTTAGGGTTTAGGGTAGTGCAGTGGTGTTTTGTATAGTGTAGGAGTAGTGTTTTAGGGTTTAGTGTAGTGCAGTGATATTTGTGTAGTGTAGGGAGTCGTGCTGGGTGTAGTGTTTTAGGGTTTAGGGTAGTGCAGTGGTGTTTGTGTAGTGTAGGGGGTCTTGCTGGGGGTAGTGTTTTAAGGTTTAGGGTAGTGCAGTGGTGTTTGGGTAGTGTAGGGGGTCATGCTGGGCGTAGTGTTTTAGGGTTTAGGGTAGTGCAGTGGTGTTTTTGTAGTGTAGGGGTCTTGCTGGGGTAGTGTTTTAGGGTAGTGCAGTGGTATTTGGGTAGTGTAGGGGGTTGTGCTGGGGGTAGTGTTTTAGGGTTTATGGTAGTGCAGTGGTGTTTGGGTAGTGTAAGGGTCATGCTGGGGGTAGTGTTTTAGTGTTTAGGTAAGTGCAGTGGTGTTCGTGTAGTGTAGGGGTCGTGCAGGGGGTAGAGTTTTAGGGTTTAGGGTAGTGCAGTGGTGTTTGGGTAGTGTAGGGGGTCATGCTGGGGGTAGTGTTTTAGGGTTTAGGGCAGTGCAGTGGTGTTTGGGTAGTGTAGGGGGCCATGCTGGGGGTAGTGTTTTAGGGTTTAGGGTAGTGCAGTGGTGTTTAGGTAGTGTAGGGGGTCATGCTGGCGGTAGATTTGGGGTTTAGGGTAGTGCAGTGGTGTTTGTGTAGTGTAGGGGGTTGTGCTGGGGTAGTGTTTTAGGGTAGTGCAGTGGTGTTTGTGTAGTGTAGGGATCATGCTGGGAGTAGTGTTTTTGAGTTTAGGGTAGTGCAGTGGTGTTTGGGTAGTGTAGGGGGTCATGCTGGGGTAATATGTTAGGGTTTAGGGTAGTACAGTGGTGTTTGGGTAGTGTAGGGGGTTGTCCTGGGGTAGATTTAGGTTGTATGGTAGTGCAGTGTTGTTTTGCTAATGTAGAGGGTCATGCTGGGGTAGGTTTAGAGTTTAGGGTAGCGCAGTGGTGTTTGGGTAATGTAGGGGGTTGTGCTGGGGGTAGTGTTTTAGGGTTTATGGTAGTTTAGTGGTGTTCAGGTAGTGTAGGGAGCCATGCTGGGGGTAGGGTTTTAGGGTTTAGGAAAGTGCAGTAGTGATCGGAGGGTGTAGGGGTTGTGCTGGGGGTAGTGTTCTAGGGTTCACGGTAGGGCAGTGGTGTTTGGGTAGTGTAGGGGGTCGTAGGGTTCAGGGTTAAGGGTACTGCAGTGGTGTTTGGGTAGTGTAGAGGGTCGGGCTGGGGTTAGTGGTTTAGGGTTTAGGTTAGTGCAGTGGTGTTTGTGTAGTGTAAAGGGTCGTGCTTGGAGTAGTGTTTTAGGGTTTATGGTAGTGGAGTGGTGTTTGTGTAGTGTAGGGGGTACTGCTGGGGGTATTGTTTTAGGGTTTAGGGTAGTGCGGTGGTGTTTTTGTAGTGTAGGGGTCATGCTGGGGGTAGTGTTTTAGGGTTTAGGGTAGTGCAGTGGTGTTTGTATAGTGTAGGGGTAGTGTTTTAGGGTTTAGTGTAGTGCAGTGATATTTGTGCAGTGTAGGGAGTCGTGCTGGGGGTAGTGTTTTAAGGTTTAGGGTAGTGCAGTGGTGTTTGTGTAGTGTAGGGAGTCGTGTCGGGGGTAGATTTTGGGTTTATGTTAGTGCAGTGGTGTTTGGGTAGTGTAGAGAGTCGTGCTGGGGGTAGTGTTTTAGGGTTTAGGGTAGTGCAGTGGTATTTGTGTGGTGCACAGGGTCATGCTGGGAGTAGTGTTTTAGGGTAGTGCAGTGGTGTTTGGGTAGTTTAGGGGTTATGCTGGGAGTAGTGTTTTAGGGTTTAGGGTAGTGCAGTGGTATTTGGGTTATGTAGGCGGTCATGCTGGGGTAATGTTTTAGGGTTTAGGGTAGTGCAGCGGTGTTTGGGTAGTGTAGGGGATCGTGATGGGGTACAGTTAGGATTGATGGTAGTGCAGTGGTGTTTTAGTAGTGTAGGGGGTCATGCTGGGGGTAGATTTAGAGTTTAGGGTAGTGCAGTGGTCTTTGGGTAGTGTAGGGGGTCATGCAGGGAGTAGTGCTTTAGGGTTTAGTGTAGTACAGTGGTGTTTGGGTTGTGTACGGGGTCATGCTGGGGGTAGTGTTTTAGGGTTTAGGGTAGTGCAGTGGTGTTTGTGTAGTGTAGGGGCTCCTGCTGGGGTAGATTTAGGGTTTAGGGGAGTACAGTGGTGTTTCGGTAGTGTAAGGAGTCATGCTGGGGGTAGTGTTTTAGGGTTTAAGTTAGTGCACTGGTGTTTGGGTAGTGTAGGGGGTCATGCTGTGGGTAGTGTTTTAGGGTTTAATGTAGTGCAGTGGTGTTTGTGTAGTGTAGGGGGTCGTGCTGTGGGTAGATTTAGGGTTTAGGGTAATGCAGGGGTGTTTGGGTAGTGTATTGGGTCGTGTTGGGGGTAGTGTTTTAGGACTTAGGGTAGTGGAGTGGTGTTTGGGTAGTGTAGGGGTCGTGCTGGGGGTAGTATTTTAGGGTTTAGGGCAGTGCAGTGGTGTTTGGGTAGTGTAGGGGGTCATGCTGGGGGTAGTGTTTTAGGGTTTAGGGCAGTGCAGTGGTGTTCAGGTAGTCAAGGAGGTCGTGCTGGGGGTAGTGTTTTAGGGTTTAGGGCACTGCAGTGGTGTTCGGTATTGTAGGGGTGGTGCTGGGGGTAGATTTAGGGTTTAAGGTAGTGCAGTGGTGTTCGGGTAGTGTAGGGGGTCGTGCTGGTGGTAGTGTTTTAGGGTAGTACAGTGGCATTTGGGTAGTGTAGGGGGTCATGCTGGGGTAATGTTTTAGGGTTTAGGGTAGTGCAGTGGTGTTTGTGTAGTGTAGGGTGTCGTGCTGGGGGTAGTGTTTTAAGGTTTAGGGTAGTGCAGTGGTGTTTGTGTAGTGTAGGGGGTCGTGATGGGGGTAGTGTTTTAGGGTTTAGGGTAGTGCAGTGGTGTTTGTATAGTGTAGGGGGTTGTGCTGGGGGTAGTGTTTTAGGGTTTAGGGTAGTGCAGTGGTGTTTGTGCAGTGTAGGGGGTCGTGCTGGGGATAGTGTTTTAAGGTTTAGGGTGGGGTAGTGGTGTTTGTGAAGTGTAGGGGGTCGTGCTGGGGGTAGTGTTTTAGGGTTTAGAGTAGTGCAGTGGTGTTTGGGTAGTGTATATAGTCATGCTGGGGGTAGTGTTTTATGATTTAGGGTAGTGCAGTGGTGTTTGGGTAGTGTAGGGTGTCATGCTGGGGGTAGATTTAGGGTTTAGTGTAGTGCAGTGGTGTTTGGGTAGTGTACGGTGTCATGCTGGGGGTAGTGTTGTAGGGTTTAGGGTAGTGCAGTGGTGTTTGGGTCCGTGTAGGGGGTCATGCTCTGGCTAGTGTTTTAGGGTGTAGAGTAGTGCAGTGGTGTTTGTGTAGTGCAGGGGGTCTTGCTGGGGTAGTGTTTTAGGGTAGTGCAGTGGTGTTTGGGTAGTGTAGGGGGTTGTGTTGGGGGTAGTGTTTTAGGGTTTAGGGAAGTGGAGTGGTGTTTGAGTAGTGTAGGGGGTTGCTGGGGGTAGTATTTTAGGGTTTAGGGTAGTGCAGTGGTGTTTCTGTAGTGTAGGGGGTCATGATGGGGTAGATTTAGGGTTTATGGTAGTGCAGTGGTATTTGGGTAGTGTAGGGAGTCGTGCTGGGGTAGTGTTTTAGGGTTTAGTGTAGTGCAGTGGTATTTGTGTGGTGTACGGGGAAGTGCTGGGGTAGTGTTTTAGAGTAGTGCAGTGGTGTTTGGATAGTGCAGGGGTCGTGCTGGGAGTAGTGTTTCAGGGTTTAGGGTAGTGCAGTGGTGTTTGGGTAGTGTAGGGGTCATGCTGGGGTAATTTTTCAGGGTTTAGGGTAGTGCAGTTGTGTTTGGGTAGTGTAGGGGGTCCTGCTGTGGTAGATTTAGGTTTTATGGTAGTGCAGTGGTGCTTTGGTAGAGTAGGGGGTCATGCTGGGGGTAGATTTAGAGTTTAGGGTAGTGCAGTGGTGTTTGGATAGTGTAGGGGTCGTGCTGGGAGTAGTGTTTCAGGGTTTAGAGTAGTGCAGTATTTTTTGGGTAGTGTAGGGGGCTCATTGCTGGGGGTAGTGTTTTAGGATTCAGGATAGTGCAGTGGTGTTTGTGTAGTGTAGGGGTCGTGCTGGGGTAGTGTATTAGGGTTTAAGGTAGTGCAGTGGTGTTTTGGTAGTGTAGGGGGTCATGCTGGGGTCGTGTTTTAGGGTTTAGAGTAGAGCAGTGGTGTTTGGGTAGTGTAGGAGGTCATGCTGGGGGTAGTGTATTAGAGTTTAGGGTAGTGCAGTAGTGTTTGTGTAGTGTAGAGGGTCGTGCTGGGGGTAGATTTATGGTTTAGGGTAGTGCAGTGGTGTTTGGGTAGTTAATGGAGTCATGCTGGGGGTAATGTTTTGGGTGTAGGGTAGTGCAGTAGTGTTTGGGTAGTGTATGGGGTTGTGCCGGGGTAGTGTTTTAAGGTTTAGGGTAGTGCAGTGGTGTTTGGGTAGTGTAGGGGGTCGTGCTGGGGGTAGTGCTATAGGGTTTATGGTAGTGAAGTGGTGTTTGGGTAGTGTAGGGGGTTGTGCTGGGTTAGTGTTTTAATGTTTAGGGTATTGCAGTGGTGTTTGGGTAGTGTAGGGGGACATGCTGGGGGCAGTGTTTTAGGGTTTAGGGAAGTGCAGTGGTGTTTGGTTTGTGTAGGGGGTCATGCTGGCGGTATATTTAGGGTTTAGGGTAGTGCAGTGGTGTTTGGGTAGTGTAAGGCGTCATGCTGGAGATAGTGTTTTAGGGTTTAGGGTAGTGCAGTGGTGTTTGGGTAGTGTAGGGGTTCATGCTGGGGGTAGTGTTTTAGGGTTTAGGGTAGTGCAGTGCTGTTTGTGTAGTGCAGGGGGTCTTGCTGGGGTAGTGTTTTATGGTAGTGCAGTGGTGTTTGTGTAATGTAGGGGGTCGTGCTGGGGGTAGTGTTTTAGGGTTTAGGGTAGAGCAGTGGTGTTTGGGCAGATTAGGGGGTCATGCTGGGGGTAGTGTTTTAGGGTTTAGGGTAGTGCTGTGGTGTTTGTGTAGTGTAGGGGGTCATTCCGGGGGTATACTTAGGGTTTATGGTAGTGCAGTGGTATTTGGGTAGTGTAGGGGATTGTGCTGGAGGTAGTGTTTTATGGTTTAGGGTAGTGCAGTGGTGTTTGTGTAGTGTAGGGGGTCGTGCTGGGGGTAGTGTTTTAGGGTTTAGAATAGTGCAGTGGTGTTTGGGTAGTGTTGGGTGTCATGCTGGGGGTAGTGTTTTAGGATTTATGGTAGTGCAGTGGTGTTTGGGTAGTGTAGGGGGTCATGATGGGGATAGTTGTAGGGTTTATGGTATTGCATTGGTGTTTGGGAAGTGTAGGGGGTCGCGCTGGGGGTAGTGCTTTAGGGTTTAGTGTAGTACAGTGATGTTTGGGTAGTGTAGGGGGTCATGCTGGGGGTAGTGTTTTAGAGTTTAGGGTAGTGCAGTGGTGTTTGTGTAGTGTAGGGGGTCATGCTGGGGGTAGATTTAGGGTTTAGTGTAGTGGAGTGGTGTTTCGGTAGTGTACAGAGTCATGCGGGGGTAGTGTTTTAGGGTTTAGGGCAGTGCAGTGGTGTTTGGGTAGTGTAGGGGGTCATGATGGGTACAGATTTAGTGTTTAGGGTAGTGAAGTGGTGTTTGGGTAGTGTACGGCGTCATGCTGGGGGTAGTGTTTTAGGGTTTAGGGTAGTGTAGTGGTGTTTGGGTAGTGTAGGGGTTCATGCTGGGGGTAGTGTTTTAGGGTTTAGGGTAGTGCAGTGGTGTTAGTGTAGTGCAGGGGGTCTTGCTGGGGTAGTGTTTTAGTGTAGTGCAGTGGTGTTTGTGTAATGTAGGGGGTCATGATGGGTGCAGATTTAGTGTTTAGGGTAGTGAAGTGGTGTTTGGGTAGTGTACAGCGTCATGCTGGGGGTAGTGTTTTAGGGTTTAGAGTAGTGTAGTGGTGTTTGGGTAGTGTAGGGGTTCATGCTGGGGGTAGTGCTTTAGGGTTTAGTGTAGTACATTTGTGTTTGGGTAGTGTAGGGGATCATGCTGGGGGTAGTGTTTTAGGGTTTAGGGTAGTGCAGTGGTGTTTGTGTAGTGTAGGTGGTCATGCTGGGGGTAGATTTAAGGTTTAGGGTAGTGCAGTGGTGTTTCGGTAGAGTACGAAGTCATGCTGGGGTAGTGTTTTAGGGTTTAGGGTAGTGCAGTGGTGTTTGGTTTGTGTAGGGGGTCATGCTGGCGGTATATTTAGGGTTTAGGGTAGTGCAGGGGTGTTTGGGTAGTGTAAGGCGTCATGCTGGAGATAGTGCTTTAGGGTCTAGGGTAGTGCAGTGGTGTTAGTGTAGTGCAGGGGTCTTGCTGGGGTAGTGTTTTAGTGTAGTGCAGTGGTGTTTGTGTAATGTAGGGGGTCGTGCTGGGGGTAGTGTTTTCGGGTTTAGGGTAGTGCAGTGGTGTTTGGGTAGTATAGGGGGTCATGCTGGGAGTAGTGTTTTATGGTTTAGGGTAGTGCAGTGGTGTTTGTGTAGTGTAGGGGGTCATTCCAGGGGTAGATTTAGGGTTTATGGTAGTGCAGTGGTATTTGAGTAGTGTAGTGGGTCATGCTGTGGGTAGTGTTTTAGGGTTTAAGGTAGTGCAGTGGTGTTTTTGTAGTGTAGGGGGTCATGCTCGGGGTAGTGTTTTAGGGTTTAGAGTATTATAGTGGTGTTTGGGGAATGTAGGGAGTCATGCTGGGGGTAGTTTTTTAGGGTTTAGGGTAGTGCAGTGGTGTTTGGGTAGTATGGGGGGTCATGCTGGGGGTAGATTTAGGGTTTAGGGTAGTGCAGTGGTGTTTGGGTAGTGTACTGCATCATGCTGGGGGTAGTGTTTTAGGGTTTAGGTTAGTACAGTGGTGTTTGGGTAGTGTAGGAGTTCATGCTGGGGGTAGTGTTTTAGGGTTTAGGGTAGTTCAGTGGTGTTTGTGTAGTGCAGGGGGTCTTGCTGGGGTAGTGTTTTAGGGTAGTGCAGTGGTGTTTGGGTAGTATATGGGGTCATGCTGGGGATAGTGTTTTAGGGTTTTAGGTAGTGCAGTGGTGTTTGGGTAGTGTAGGGGTCATGCCGGGGGTAGATTTAGTATTTATAAACAACAGCGGTCCCTAGGCATCAGTTGAGTAAAGAGGGAGTAAATAAGGACCCAATCAGTGCTTATTTTCAGAGACTTGTCCAGCCGGACAGTGGTCATAAATTTTTACTAATAAGGTAATGTAGACAACAAAATACAAAAGAATTCTCAAAGTAGGACACAAGCCTGTGTACCGTACAACAGATAAGGAAGAAAGCTTTTTACAAAAGAAGTTGTTCAGGCGAAAAAATGTTTGTACAATGAGAAAAAGGTTGGAGAATAAGATTAACAAACATTACATGGAAACCCTTATGTACATAGTATGATGTCAATAGGAACATATAGGGTATATGCAATTGTCGACGACGTTTCGATCCACACACATAATACTGGGATCATCATCAGGACAACATAATCAAAGCCTGTGCATATGACCTGAATAATTGAATGAGCATTTGGAGAGAGTTTAAGGGGGAGAGAGAAAAAGAAAAGGAAAAATTGCATAATTAGTAAGAGAAAAAACAATGAAGTAAAGGTCTGACAGACCACTATGCGACTCTGCTTACGTGGAGGGATAATAGTCTTGTATTTTAATCGTCGTGAGGCCAAGGAGGGGGTGAAAAGGGGAGTGAACCGGAGTGATCTGTAAAAATGAATAGTTGGTGCTGTTGGCATGTTACAAGAAATATGAGGACAAAGATGCGGAGGTGTGAGTTACCGATAATAAACCATGCAGAAGACATGCAGAATATTAAGGAGTCTGCAGCGGTAACGGATGCGTAATGAAGGCTGTGGGTGAGTTCAAACATACGGAATTGAGTGTCACTAAGTAGCGTGACAATGCCTAAGAGTGAGGCAGTGAGCCGAAGAATTATTGGTAAATTACGGACATCGTGAACGGTGAAGGGAAAAGCAAAGGGGACTGACCGGAATCGGAGGGGTTGGATCCGAAATATAGGGGTCCAATGATTCGCGCCGAGTCAGCAGAGCAGAATGGAAGGAATGGGACGCAGGGACATTCAATAGTAACCTGCGAAGGAGCACAATAATGTTGGGAGATGAGACTGAGGGGGCGAGGCTCCCAGGAAATTAAGAAGGGCGAGTGGCCAAGGGATAGTAACACTCACCTCGATAGGACTAGTTACTCAATAGAGAGTGTCATATTCGCTCGGGAATTGAAGCTCCTAGGACTAGGATGGGGACACAATTTGGTGCTGGGAGGAAAAGAAGGCGGGGTGGTTAGCAGGGGCTGAATTGTATACGTGATGAAGGGGTCGAACAGAGTTAGGCACTTACCAAATGTTGAAGAATAATGAAGCGTGCTGGGTGTGTAGGGACTGGCAAAATGGGTTGGTCCGCGGCAATGCGCTGAAAGGGGAAGGAGCAGGGGGTTAGCGGGTACAGGGGAAGGAGGGTGGTGAAGGTGAATTATTTGGCGGGCTTTACCTGGAAGGGGGATGATCACGGGTACGTCAATGCGTGAGGCAGAGTCCGGGAATACGGCTGCTTTCGGTGGGTGAAAGTGGAGCTGCGATATAGAAACAAGGTGCGTGCTGATTGGTGAGGCACGTAGGAAGTGTGGGGAGGGAAGAAGGACTAAGGCCAGGGGGGTGGTGGCCATCTTGGAATGGTTAAGGAAACCATAAGACCGGTGATTGTCATGGAGTAGTGCATTGGAATAGGATTAGTATTAGAACAGAGTACACAGAAAGATATCCCATATAGTCATTAAAAACAATTGAGTGCAATTGCAATCAGAATTGAAAAATGTGGCATGAGACCAAATGACGAAGTACAGACGGACATATTCACAAGTGCATGCAGACGTATACACATGGGGCAACTATGAGATTCAAAGGTTGGTAGACCAATCCTCATGCCTGTTCAATCCAGAGTTAAGACTATCAGTCTTTAAAATCCACTTTAGTTCTTCTCTGTTGAGTGTCCGCAACATATCTCCTCCGCGTGGGGGCAGTTTAACAGCAGAAATGATGGTCCATCGAATTTCATTCTCAGGGGGTAGATTTAGGGCTTATGGTAGTACAGTGTTATTTGGGTAGTGTAGGGAGTCGTGCTGGGTGTGGTGTTTTAGGGTATAGGGTAGTGCAGTGGTATTTGTGTGGTGTACGGGGTTATGCTGGGGTAGTGTTTTAGGGTAGTGCAATTGTGTTTGGGTACTGTAGGGGTCATGCTGGGAGTAGTGTTTTAGGTTTTAGGGTAGTGCAGTGGTGTTTGGGTACTGTAGGGGTCATGCTGGGAGTAGTGTTTTAGGGTTTAGGGTAGTGCAGTTGGTTTGGGTAGTGTATGAGGTCGTGTTGGGGATAGTGTTTTAGGGTAGTGTAGTGGTGTTTGGGTAGTGTAGTGGTTCATGCTGGGGGTAGTGCTTTAGGGTTTAGTGTAGTACATTTGTGTTTGGGTAGTGTAGGGGATCATGCTGGGGGTAGTGTTTTAGGGTTTAGGGTAGTGCAGTGGTGTTTCGGTAGAGTACAAAGTCATGCTGGGGGTAGTGTTTTAGGGTTTAGGGTAGTGCAGTGGTGTTTGGTTTGTGTAGGGGGTCATGCTGGCGGTATATTTAGGGTTTAGGGTAGTTCAGTGGTGTTTGGGTAGTGTAAGGCGTCATGCTGGAGATAGTGTTTTAGGGTTTAGGGTAGTGCAGTGGTGTTTGGGTAGTGTAGGCGTTCATGCTGGGGGTAGTGTTTTAGGGTTTAGGGTAGTGCAGTGCTGTTTGTGTAGTGCAGGGGTCTTGCTGGGGTAGTGTTTTAGGGTAGTGCAGTGGTGTTTGTGTAATGTAGGGGGCCTTGGTGGGGTAGTGTTTTAGGGTTTAGGGTAGAGCAGTGGTGTTTGGGCAGATTAGGGGGTCATGCTGGGGGTAGTGTTTTAGGGTTTAGGGTAGTGCTGTGGTGTTTGTGTAGTGTAGGGGGTCATTCCAGGGGTATATTTAGGGTTTATGGTAGTGCAGTGGTACTTGGGTAGTGTAGGGGATTGTGCTGGAGGTAGTGTTTTAGGGTTTAAGGTAGTACAGTGGTGTTTGTGTAGTGTAGGGGGTCGTGCTGGGGTAGTGTTTTAGGGTTTAGAATAGTGCAGTGGTGTTTGGGTAGTGTAGGGTGTCATGCTGGGGGTAGTGTTTTAGGGTTTATGGTAGTGCAGTGGTGTTTGGGTAGTGTAGGGGGTCATCTTGGGGATAGATTTAGGGTTTATGGTATTGCAGTGGTGTTTGCGAAGTGTAGGGGGTCGTGCTGGGGTAGTGCTTTAGGGTTTATTGTAGTACAGTGGTGTTTGGGTAGTGTAGGGGGTCATGCTGGGGGTAGTGTTTTAGAGTTTAGGGTAGTGCAGTGGTGTTTGTGTATTGTAGGGGGTCATGCTGGGGGAAGATTTAGGGTTTAGTGTAGTGCAGTGGTGTTTCGGTAGTGTACAGAGTCATGCGGGGGTAGTGTTTTAGGGTTTAGGGCAGTGCAGTGGTGTTTGGGTAGTGTAGGGGGTCATGATGGGTGCAGATTTAGTGTTTAGGGTAGTGAAGTGGTGTTTGGGTAGTGTACGGCATCATGCTGGGGGTAGTGTTTTAGGGTTTAGGGTAGTGTAGTGGTGTTTGGGTAGTGTAGGGGTTCATGCTGGGGGCAGTGTTTTAGGGTTTAGGGTAGTGCAGTGGTGTTAGTGTAGTGCAGGGGGTCTTGCTGGGGTAGTGTTTTAGTGTAGTGCAGTGGTGTTTGTATAATCTACGGGGTTGTGCTGGGGGTAGTGTTTTAGGGTTTAGGGTAGTGCAGTGGTGTTTGGGTAGTATAGGGGTCATGCTGGGGGTAGTGTTTTAGGGTTTAGGGTAGTGCAGTGGTGTTTCGGTAGTGCACAGAGTCGTGCGGGGGTAGTGTTTTAGGGTTTAGGGCAGTGCAGTGGTGTTTGGGTAGTGTAGGGGGTCATGATGGGTGCAGATTTAGTGTTTAGGGTAGTGAAGTGGTGTTTGGGTAGTGTATGGCGTCATGCTGGGGGTAGTGTTTTAGGGTTTAGGGTAGTGTAGTGGTGTTTGGGTAGTGTAGGGGTTCATGCTGGGGGTAGTGTTTTAGGGTTTAGGGTAGTGCAGTGGTGTTAGTGTAGTGCAGGGGGTCTTGCTGGGGTAGTGTTTTAGTGTAGTGCAGTGGTGTTTGTGTAATGTAGGGGGTCGTGCTGGGGGTAGTGTTTTAGGGTTTAGGGTAGTGCCGTGGTGTTTGGGTAGTATAGGGGGTCATGCTGGGGGTAGTGTTTTATGGTTTAGGGTAGTGCAGTGGTGTTTGTGTAGTGTAGGGGGTCATTCCAGGGGTAGATTTAGGGTTTATGGTAGTGCAGTGGTATTTGAGTAGTGTAGTGGGTCATGCTGTGGGTAGTGTTTTAGGGTTTAGGGTAGTGCAGTGGTGTTTTTGTAGTGTAGGGGGTCGTGCTGGGGGTAGTGTTTTAGGGTTTAGAGTATTATAGTGGTGTTTGGGGAGTGTAGGGAGTCATGCTGGGGGTAGTGTTTTAGGGTTTAGGGTAGTGCAGTGGTGTTTGGGTAGTATGGGGGGTCATGCTGGGGGTAGATTTAGGGTTTAGGGTAGTGCAGTGGTGTTTGGGTAGTGTACTGCGTCATGCTGGGGGTAGTGTTTTAGGGTTTAGGTTCGTGCAGTGGTGTTTGGGTAGTGTAGGGGTTCATGCTGGGGGAGTGTTTTAGGGTTTAGGGTAGTTCAGTGGTGTTTGTGTAGTGCAGGGGGTCTTGCTGGGGTAGTGTTTTAGGGTAGTGCAGTGGTGTTTGGGTAGTATAGGGGGTCATGCTGGGGGTAGTGTTTTAGGGTTTTAGGTAGTGCAGTGGTGTTTGGGTAGTGTAGGGGTCATGCCGGGGGTAGATTTAGGGCTTATGGAAGTACAGTGTTATTTTGGTAGTGTAGGGAGTCGTGCTGGGTGTAGTGTTTTAGGGTATAGGGTAGTGCAGTGGTATTTGTGTGGTGTACGGGGTTATGCTGGGGTAGTGTTTTAGGGTAGTGCAATTGTGTTTGGGTACTGTAGGGGTCATGCTGGGAGTAGTGTTTTAGGTTTTAGGGTAGTGCAGTGGTGTTTGGGTAGTGTGGGCGGTCATGCTGGGGTAATGTTTTAGGGTTTAGGGTAGTGCAGTTGGTTTGGGTAGTGTAGGGGGTCGTGCTGGGGTAGATTTAGGTTTTAGGGTAGTGCAGTGGTGTTTTGGTAGTGTAGGTGGTCATGCTGGGGATAGATTTAGAGTTTAGTGTAGTGCAGTGGTGTTTGGGTAGTGTAGGGGGTCATGCTGGGGTAGTGCTTTAGGGATTAGGTTAGTGCAGTGGTTTTTGGGTAGTGTAGGGGGGTCATGCTGGGGGTAGTGTTTTAGAGTTTAGTGTAGTGCAGTGGTGTTTGGGTAGTGTAGGGGTCGTGCTGGGGTAGTGCTTTAGGGATTAGGGTAGTGCAGTGGTTTTTGGGTAGTTTAGGGGGGTCATGCTGGGGTAGATTTAGAGTTTAGTGTAGTGCAGTGGTGTTTGTGTAGTGTAGGGGTCGTGCTGGGGGTAGATTTAGGATTTAGGGTAGTGCAGTGGTGTTTGGGTAGTGTAGGGAGTCGTGCTGGGGGTAGTGTTTTGGGTTTAAGGTAGTGAAGTGGTGTTTGTGTAGTGTAGGGGTCGCACTGGGGTAGTGATTTAAGGTTTAGGGTAATAGTGGTGTTTGGGTAGTGTAGGGGGACGTGCTGGGTGAGTGTTTTAAGGTTTAGGGTAGTGCAGTGGTGTTTGGGTAGTGTAGGGGGTTGTGGTGGGGGTTGTGCTATAGGGTGTAGGGTAGTGCAGTGGTGTTTGGGTAGTGTAGGGGGTCGTGTTGAGGTTAGTGTTTAAGGGTTTATTGTAGTGCAGTGGTGTTTGTGTAGTGTAGGGGTCATGCTGGGGGTAGTGTTTTAGGGTTTACGGTAGTGCAGTGGTGTTTGTGTAGTGTAGGGGGTAGTGTTTTAGGGTTTAGGGTAGTGCAGTGGTGTTTGTGTAGTGTATGAGGTCGTGTTGGAGATAGTGTTTTAGGGTAGTGCAGTGGTGTTTGGGTAGTGTAGGGGTCATGCTGGGAGTAGTTTTTAGGGTTTAAGGTAGTGCAGCTGTGTTTGGGTAGTGTAGGGGTTCATGCTGGGGTAATGTTTTAGGGTTTAGGGTAGTGCAGTGGTGTCTGGGTAGTGTAGGGGGTCATGCTGGTGGTAGATTTATGTTTTATGGTAGTGCAGTGGTGTTTTGGTTGTGTAGGGAGTCATGCTGGTGGTAGATGTATGTTTTATGGTAGTGCAGTGGTGTTTGGGTAATGTAGGGGTTCAGGGTTCAGGATTAAGGGTAGTGCAGTGGTGTTTGGGTAGTGAAGGGGTCATGCTGGCGGTAGTGTTTTAGGGTTTAGGGTAGTGCAATGGTGTTTGGGTATTGTAGGGGTTGTGCTGGGGGTAGTACTGTAGGGTTTAGGGTAGTGCAGTGGTGTTTGGGTAGTGTAGGGTGTTGTGTTGGGGTAGTGTTTAATAGTTTTTTGTAGTGCAGTGCTGTTTTGGTAGTGTAGGGGTAGTGTTTTAGGGTTTAGGGTAGTACAGTGGTGTTTGTGTAATGTAGGAGGTCGTGTTGGGGTAGTGTTTCAGGGTTTAGTGTAGTGCAGTGGTGTTTGGGTAGTGTAGGGTGTTGTGCTGGGGGTAGTATTTTAGGGTTTAGGGCAGTGCAGTGGTGTTTGGGTAGTGAACGGGGTCATGCTGGGGGTAGTGTTTTAGGGTTTAGGGCAGTGCAGTGGTGTTCAGGTAGTCAAGGGATGGTGCTGGGGGTAGTGTTTTAGGGTTTAGGGCAGTGCAGTGATGTTCGGGTTTTGTAGTGGGTGGTGCTGTGGGTAGATTTAGGGTTTAAGGTAGTGCAGTGGTATTTGGGTAGTGTAGGGGGTCATGCTGGGGGTAGTGTTTTAGGGTTTATGGTTGTGTAGTGGTGTTTGTGTAGTGTAGGGTGTCGTGCTGGGGTTGTGTTTTAGGATAGTGCAGTGGTGTTTGGGTAGTGTAGGGGTTGTGCTGGGAGTAGTGTTTTAGGGTTGAGGGTAGTGCAGTGGTGTTTGTTTAGTGTGGGGAGTCATGCTGGGGGTAGTATTTTAAGGTTTAGGGTAGTGCAGTGGTGTTTGTGTAGTGTAGGGTGTCCTGCTGTGGATAGTGTTTTAAGGTTTAGGATAGTGCAGTGGTGTTTGTGTAGTGCAGGGGGTCATGCTGGGGGTAGTGTTTTAGTGTTTAGAGTAGTGCACAGGTGTTTGGGTAGTGTAGTGAGTCATGTTGGGGTAGTGTTTTAGGGTTTAGGGTAGTGCATTGGTGTTTGGATAGTGTAGGGGGTCATGATGGGTGTAGATTTAGTGTTTAGGGTAGTGCAGTGGTGTTTGGGTAGTGTACGGCGTCATGCTGGGGGTAGTGTTTTAGGGTTTAGGGTAGTGCAGTGGTGTTTGGGTAGTGTAGGGGTTCATGCTGGGGTAGTGTTTTATGGTTTAGGGTAGTACAGTGGTGTTTGTGTAGTGCAGGGGGTCTTGCTGGGGTAGTGTTTTAGGGTAGTGCAGTGGTGTTTGTGTAATGTAGGGGGTCGTGCTGGGGGTAGTGTTTTAGGGTTTAGAATAGTGCAGTGGTGTTTGGGTAGTGTAGGGTGTCATGTTGGGGCAGTGTTTTAGGGTTTATGGTAGTGCAATGGTGTTTGGGTAGTGTAATGGGTCGTGCTGGGGGTAGTGTTTTAGGGTTTAGAATGGTGCAGTGGTGTTTGGGTAGTGCAGGGTGTTATATTCTTGTATGGGGATCTCTGATGTTTTCCTGTTGTCATACAATCTCTGTTTCCTAGCAACGGAGCTTCACTGGAAATTCTAGATGGTTGAGACCAGTGAGAGACTGGGCTGTGGAGCTGGAAGGATACATCTGGGGGTCTATGCTCTTTACTGGAATAAACCTACATTTCAACCCTGTTGGAGGTGTCCTGTGATCCTTAAAAATGGCGACGAGGATGGGATCTAAATAATCATCTTACTAAGGATACACCGAAGAACCAGTTGGGCAACAATTTCTGAAGAAGACCTCCAGTTTGTAATTGAAGCTTTTAAGAAAGTGATTTACATGGAGTGACCCTCGCTACGCTGTAAACCTTCAGTGATTATTTTGCCTTCAAGGTGTAAAGACCACAGTGTGAGTAAATCCTTATTTAATTAAAAGAAAACGAGTTACAGCACTTGAAGCGGATTGGAGAGTTATGCGTTGGAGGCTTGTTCTACTAAATGTATAAATGAACTTCCGAATGGCTCTGTGTGTGACTCTAAGCAGGATTTGAGCTGCGATTACATTTCGTGATAGAAAGAAGCCAACACACACTGTCTCATGTTTGAGCTACGCTTGGAAAGTGAAGTTTGGGAAGTTATCTCCGAAGAGGTGCGTAGCGGTGAAAACGAGGATTAATTCACTCTTAAAGACATTTGGACAGAGTTCTGTCGGGGTACGAACAGTTACCTGTTGATCTTCAAAACGAGGATTGTAACAGCTGGGAGCGCGGTCGTGAGCGCGAGTGCTGGTATTGTAGTTTTCGTTTAAAAAGATTTCTCGTGAGCGAGTGCATCACGCATATTCCGGGATTCCAGCCTCCATTCAGGTCGTCTTGCACGGGAGAAGGCATCTGACGTCGACAAAGCAACGAGCACAAGGATTGGTCGAGACTGTTCATATCAATTGCTGTGGAACGAACGCTGAGATTGGTGAAGGATTTGTAGTTCTGTTACTAAGCTACGGTAATTTGTTGCGTGTCAACAACGAAGATCGAAGAACTCACAAGAACAACAGAACAGCAGCGGAGAGTGTGTAAAGGCTTGAACGTGGAGTTGTGTGAAAAGTGAAACGTTAACAGGCAATTATTAGTAATTGTGGGAAGGGTATTTGAAATTGAAACAAGAATAGCAGAGTTATGTGTGTGGGTGACCATTAGGCTGTATATGTTAAATCATATAGCAAAATTATGTGTGAAGGTGACCATTAAGATACTACATATCAAGTAAAGTCTCGTTATTGTAGGCTGCATACGTTAGATCATTTTTAGATAAAGTGTGGTTTTTTTTTCCCAACCAACAATGGCCACACAGAACGTTCCTCCACCTCCCACTTTCTTGCAAGAGCCAGGTCCCACGTGCATGGAATGGGAGGACTGGAAGGAAGCTTTTGTGACCTATCTGGAAGCTATTGGCGGCGATGTGTTTTTACCAAAGAGAAAATTTGCCATACTAAAATTGAGTTTAGGCATTGAAGGCAGGAAAGTCTTAAGCACATTACCAAGCTTTTCTGAACAGGTAGAAAACAATAATTCCTATTCTGAGGATGAGCAATTCGACATATATGAATGTGCAATATCTGCATTAGCTGAAAATTTTGGTAAAAAAATTTGTATTGTGGTAGAGAGACATAAGTTTTTTTCACGTGTGCAAAAACAAGGGGAAAAAATTGAACAGTATGTAGCGGCTTTGCGCAGATTAGCCATCACCTGTAAGTTCAAAGATCTAAGGGACGAAATTATTAGAGACCAATTAATTAACAGGACTAATAATTCCAAAATTCAAGAAAAACTTTTAGATTTAAAAGATCCTACTCTAGATAGGTCCTTAGAAATAGCTAAACGCATTGAGAACACGTCTCAATATGTTAAGGATTTATCAGATAACAAGTCGAAAGCCAACACAGACATATGTAAAGTATGCGCAGTACATGTTTCTAAAAAGAGTTACAAAGCTAGCGGTGACGACAAAAAGGCACCAGTTGTAAAACACGATGGTGACAACAAAGGGAAGCTATGCTATAGGTGTGGTAGCAATAGACACACTGCTGAGGCTAACCACTGTCCGGCTGTGAAAACCCGTTGTTATAAATGCAAAAGAATTGGCCATTTTTCTAGGGTTTGTAAAGGTGTGAACTTTCATAATGAAAGGAAATCAGTAAACGTGGTAAACGATGATGTTTCTACTCGTTCAGTGGTTGAAAACACAAGTGACATTGATTCTGAAATTGAAGTGATGGTGGTTGGGGAGGATGCCACAAACAGTAAAACATCTGAAATGGAGAAATGCGTTAAGTATATACCTCCCAAGTGCATAATCAGCATAAACAATGTGGATACGGCTATGTGGGCTGATTCCTGTTCACCGTTCACTATAATAGATAAACAGAAATGGAAAGACATGAAGGGGAAAGAATTGAAGGTGACTGATGTTGAGCCTCAAGGTTATTGTGGAACAAAATTACCTGTCATCGGTTATTTTGATGCGTTTTTGTCCTTCAAGGAAAGGAATCGGAAGCGAAAGTTTATGTGGTGGAAACTGGGAAGTGTCTTTTAGGATGGGTAGAACAAAGGAATTTGGGAATTATTCTTGATCCAAATCATCCGCTACAAGTATTACTGACAGGTGGGGAGGACAACATATGGACAAGGAAGTTTCCCAATTTATTCAAAGAAGATTTAGGTTGTCTTAAAAAATTTGAACATCAGATAATTTTAAAAGAAGGGGCCATTCCCAAAGTGCACAAGGTCCGAACGGTACCTTTTGCCTTGAGGGATAAATTGAAACAAGAATTAGAAAGGTTGTGTAAGGAGGGGATAATTCAAGAAATAGAAGCTTCAGAATGGTTAAGTCCCATCGTTATCGCACACAAACCCAACGGAAAAATTCGTATGTGTGTAGACTTGAGAGATCTTAATGGGTGTATATGGGTAGACAGACATCCACTACCACATATTAATGAGATGCTTGCTACAGTCTCTGGGGAAAAATGTTTCACGACATTAGATTTGTCCAGCGCGTATCATCAGGTACGTTTGATGAAAGAATCCAGACATCTAACTTCTTCATAACACCGGAAGGCGCTTATCAATTTTTAAGAATGCCTTTCGGGTTAGCGTCAGCATCTGCTGTATTCCAGAGAGTAATGCAGACTATACTGAAGGGCATTGAGAGACTTTTAGTATTCCAAGATGATGTACTTGTGTGGGGAAATGACAACAGTCAACATGACGTTACCCTATTGAATGTTCTAAGAAAGTTGGAATCAGCTGGTTTAACCATTAGTCTAGAGAAGTGTAAGTTTGCCCAGCCTTCTGTGGAGTATCTAGGACACACATTGTCATGTGAAGGCATTAAACCAAAATTGAATTTGGTAGCCGATTTAGAGAAAGCTCCGTCTCCGTGTGACAAGGAACAATTGAGGTCATTTCTGGGATTGGCCGAATATTATTCCAAATTTGTGTATCATTTTTCTAATCTGGTACATCCTTTACGCTGTTTAATGAAAAAGGGAGCACCTTTTACATGGTCTGTGGAATGCCAATCTGCTTTTGTGAACATTAAGAAAGCGGTGGCTAATACTACTGCGTTGAGTCCTTTCAATCCAGGACATGATACAATGATTGTAACGGATGCTAGCGGATATGGTTTAGGCGCTGTGTTGATGCAGAGGCACAAAGGGAAGGAGAGAGTGGTAGCATTTGCATCACGGACTCTCAAAGGTGCGGAGCCATCTTATTCCACCATAGAGAAGGAGGCTCTGGCGTGTTGGTGGGGAGTCCAACATTTTAAAATTTATGTATGGGGTAGGAAGTTTGAACTGTATACGGATCATAAACCGTTGATAGATGTGTTTACTACATCAGGTGCTGGAAGAGCCACGCCACGAATAGCCAAATGGGTATATCGATTGCAAGAATTCTCTTTCGAGATAAAATACATGCCGGGAGGAAGTAATGTCAATGCTGACTGCTTATCCCGTTTGCCTGTGACCAGAAATGAAATGGATTCGTATGTGGATGAGGAATGGATGGTAGCTAGTGTTGAAGAAGTGTGCAAAGCTATTACGAAGCAGGAATGGTTGGATGCGATTGTCTCTGATGCAGAAATGGTGGAGGTTGTAAAACAATTACCTGTGTCTTTTGGATGGAAGTTAGCTGAATCGGTGAAAAGTTATAAGGAGGTATGGGAAGAATTGTCTGTGGTTGATGGCATAGTGAGAAGGTGCGATAAATTGGTTGTTCCAGCTGCACTGAGAACACGGTTAATTGAGCTATTACATGAAGGTCATGGTGGCATGTCAGCGGTAAAAAGAAAAGCTGGGATGGATTTTTTGTGGCCAGGGATGGACAGAGAAATTGAAATGTTTGTAAAATAATGCATATCGTGCACTTGCAGTGATAAATCTCATGTTCTGAGAGAAACTCCTATAACTCCTATTAAGCTACCGGTAAGACCTTGGGAGAGGTTAGGAATTGATATATGCGGCCCTTTCGATTGTTTGCCACCATCAGATAGGTATGCCATCGTCATGATGGATTATTTTTCAAAATGGCCGGAGGTAGCTTTTGTAAGAGAGATTAAAGCTAGTAATGTAGTTGCATTTTGTGAAGAGGTGTTTAGGAGAGAGGGTTGTCCGGCAGAGTTGTTATCAGACAATGGGCCATAATTTATTTCAGAAGAGTTCGGTGGCTATCTAAACAAAATGGGCATAAGGCATTTGAAAACTCCAGTATATCATCCCAGGGGTAACGGGTTGGTGGAGCGCTTTAACCGAGTCCTTGGTGATAGTATTCAGATGTGTTTTTCTTCTAACAAAAATTGGAGAATTGAAGTAAAAAATTTACTTTGGAATTACAGGACCACTCCTCATTCGGTGACGGGGGAGACCCCATTCAGACTACTCAAGGGGAGAGTGCCTAGTACTATATCTGTACCGGCGTGGATGGGGAGGTGTGGTAAAAAGGGTGCAAAGATCGCTGAGGTGCGAGCCAAAGTTGAGAGACATCAGAAGGCTTACCAAAACAGGCATAATGACAGATTAACCAGGGGTGCAGTGGTCGTTAGAAAGGGGGATGTGGTGAGATCTTGTTCTGGAAACATGTGCAAAAAAGGTGGGTCAAAGTTTTCTGATCCTAAAGAAGTGATTAATGTGAGAGGAAATGTAGTAGAGCTTTCTGATGGCAAGTGGTGGAATACGAGGAAAATCACAAAGTGCAATGAAGCGGAGGTAAAAGTGTGGTTGGATAAGACTTCTCATTGCGATAAAACACATGATGTGCCTTTTAACTCAGATAGAATCAAAAGTGCGCGTATCAAACATAAACCCAAGAAGTTGGATGATTATGTATGTGATTGAACTAGGAATTTCAACTGTTCGTGTTCTTTCTGCCCAACATATTTGAGTCAATAAAATGTACGGGGATATTCAAATGTTTTTTTTTATGTATATAACAATAGTAAGTTATGTTAATTTCGTTATTTAAAAAAGGGAGATGTGTTATATTCTTGTATGGGGATCTCTGATGTATTCCTGTTGTCATACAATCTCTGTTTCCTAGCAACGGAGCTTCACTGGGAATTCTAGATGGTTGAGACCAGTGAGAGACTGGGCTGTGGAGCTGGAAGGATACATCTGGGGGTCTATGCTCTTTACTGGAATAAACCTACATTTCAACCCTGTTGGAGGTGTCCTGTGATCCTTAAAACAGGGCATCTTGCTGGGGTAGTGTTTTAGGGTAGTAGAGTGGTGTTTGTGTAATGTAGGGGGTCGTGCTGGGGGTGGTGTTTTAGGGTTTAGGGTAGTGCAGTGGTGTTTGGGTAGTATAGGGGGTCATGCTGGGGGTAGTGTTTTAGGGTTTAGGGTAGTGCAGTGGTGTTTTTGTAGGTTAGGGGGTCGTGCTGGGGTAGTATTTTAGGGATTAGAATAGTGCAGTGGTGTTTGGGTAGTGTAGGGTGTCATGCTGGGGGTAGTGATTTAGGGTTTATGGTAGTGCAGTGGTGTTTGGGTAGTGTAGGGGGTCATGCTGGGGATAGATGTAGGGTTTATGGTAGTGCAGTGGTGTTTGGGAAGTGTAGGGGGTCGTGCTGGGGGTGGTGCTTTAGGGTTTAGTGTAGTACAGCGGTGTTTGGGTAGTGTAGGGGGTCATGCTGGGGGTAGTGTTTTAGAGTTTAGGGTAGTGCAGTGGTGTTTGTGTAGTGTAGGGGGTCATGCTGGGGGTAGATTTAGGGTTTAGTGTAGTGCAGTGGTGTTTCGGTAGTGTACAGAGTCATGCAGGGGGGAGTGTTTTAGGGTTTAGGGCAGAGCAGTGGTGTTTGGGTAGTGTAGGGGTCATGATGGGTGTAGATTTAGTTTTTAGGGTAGTGCAGGGGTGTTTTGGTAGTGTACGGCGTCATGCTGGGGGTAGTGTTCTAGGGTTTAGGGTAGTGCAGTGGTGTTTGCGTAGTGTAGGGGTTAATGCTGGGGGTAGTGTTTTATGGTTTAGGGTAGTGCAGTGGTGTTTGTGTAGTGCAGGGGGTCTTGCTGGGGTAGTGTTTTAGGGTAGTGCAGTGGTGTTTGTGTAATGTAGGGTTCATGCTGGGGGTAGTGTTTTAGGGGAGTGCAGTGGTGTTTGGGTAGTATAGGGCGTCATGCTTGGGGTAGTGTTTTAGGGTTTTAGGTAGTGCAGTGGTGTTTGGGTAGTGTAGGGGTCATGCCAGGGGTAGATTTAGGGCTTATGGTAGTACAGTGGTATTCGGGTAGTATAGGGAGTCGTGCTGGGTGTAGTGCTTTAGGGTTTAGGGTAGTGCAGTGGTATTTGTTTGGTGTACGGGGTTATTTTATCCTCTTCCCTTTTTTCCCCGGGGCGTATTCGTTCATAGGGGTGTTCGTTTCACCCTGTGTGGGGCTGCTCCCAGGGGAGTAAGGGCACCTTTCTGCCTACCATCGTTCCTGCTTTTGATCTTCCGAGGTTAGTGGCTACAAAGCCTCCTTTGCTACTAACGTCGCGACAGATTGGCAAGCCCACGATTACTGTCAGCCCAGGCGATGGACACTAACGTGGTGTTGGCCGAGATGGGGACCCTACGCAGGGAGGTAGCGGGCATCTCCAGGAGTGGCAAAGCCTCCACTTCGGGTAAGGGCTCGTATATTAAGGACTGGACTCTTCCCCCGCCTGTATCATCCCCTGGGGTGGGTTCACAGGGCACAGGTTTCTTTTCCACACCAACAGCAAACCCTCCGTCCCAAGGGACCACTCCCACGGTTCATGTTATACAGAACCCTGGTATTCCCTTGGCACCACCGGAACGCTTCTACGGCGATCCGAAGAAATTCGAGACCTTCCTCAATCAAAGCCGACTCCATTTTTTATGCAAACCAGCCATCTTTCAAGACGACGCATCAAAGACGTCATTCATGATGTCCTACATGGGGGGCAACGCGGCTAGCTGGATGATACCATTGATGGAGAGGAACGATACAGTACTGCATGACTTCAAGAACTTCTGTCTAGAGATGCGAAAGCTCTTCGACCGAAAAACGCATATGATGACTCTGGATAGGGAGCTGCTTACCATTCAACAAGGGTCTCAGGATCTGCTGACGTACATTACGACTTTCAATCGCCTTTTGGTTGAAACCGACTGGCCACCGGAAAAATGGACAACCCTTTTTTATCAAGGACTTCGTAGTGAACTGAAGGACGTCCTCTCCCAAGTGGTACAGCTGCCTCAAACCTGTGAGGAATTAATTGAGCTAACTATCCAATTGGACCATCGAGTACAAGAACCTTAAAGGGGACAGAAGCTGAGGAGAATCCCATCCTTTCGTTCCCAGACCTGCCCAGGAAGAACCCTCCAAGACGTTGGACAGATCCGAGCCCATGCAAATTGGGGGAATCCGTGGCCCGCTTACTTCTGAGGAGAGAGAAAAAATAAGACAACAGATGCTGTGTCTGTATTGTGGGAGAAGCGGGCATTTTTTCAGGGAGTGCCGAGCCCGGGCTAAGGGTCCTGACAGAGGTGTTGCTTCAAGAATGCAAGCAACCTCCCAACAGGAGACGGAAAACTAAAGAGCCCAAGAACGGACGGGATCACCGCCTTGGGTTCAGGTTCAGACACGGTCCCTGCAATTCTAGCCATCACCATCCAACCAGCAGTGGCACATATGACAGTGAGTGTCACATTATGGATCACCACAGCCTCTCCTCTTAGCGTATCTGCACTGCTGGACTCCGGAGCCACAGGGAACTACATCGATCAGCAGTACGCAAAAAACATTGGAGTCCCCTGTGAACGAAAGAAAACCCCTGAGATAGTGAAGGCAGTGGATGGGAAGTCACTATCTTCTGGACCCGTCAAAAGCTATACCATTCCTCTCACCATGCGATTCGGTGCAGATCACTATGAAACCATACAATTTGATCTCATCGATGCTCCCCATTTTCGCCGTATCCTTGGCATGCCCTGGTTAACACTGCATAATCCAGTAATCAGATGGACGGAACGCACCATATCCTTGACATCCACGTTTTGTAGGGAGCATTGCACCAGCCATTCCCTGATCCAGGAAAACACCATCAGAACTCAGGCAGAGTTGTTGGCCACAGGATGTAGAGATATTGGATACTGCTTCTCTACCTCGTTACCCGAGGACTATAGCGACTACAAAGAGGTATCGACAAACAAAAAGCTACTCAGTTACCACCTCATCGACCCTACAACTGTTGTATAGATCTCGTCCCAGGAGCAGACATCCCATGCAGCAGGGTGTACGCCCTCACCGAACCCGAGACGCACTACCTTAAGTCCTACCTGGAAGAAAATCTAGCTTCCGGTTTTATCCGACATTCAACATCTCCAGCATCCTCTCCTCTCTTTTTAATTCTGAAGAAGGACTGTGATGAGCTTAGGATGTGCATTGACTACCGGACAATCAACAAGGTGACGGTAAAGAATAGATACCCTATACCCCTGATACCGGTATTGCTGGACCAACTGAGAGGTGCACGTATTTTTACCAAGCTGGACCTGCGGGGGGCCTATCACCTGGTACGGGTCAAGACAGGCGATGAATGGAAGACCGCATTCAGGACCAAATACGGGCTTTATGAGTACCAGGTGATGCCTTTCGGGCTGTGTAACGCCCCCGCAGCCTTCCAATACTTTATGGATGAGGTATTGCAAGGACTGTTGGACACCAGCTGTATTGTCTACATTGACGATATCCTTGTATATTCGGACAACCTTCCAGACCATATACTCCACGTAAAGGCAGTGCTGGACAGACTCAGAACACACTTGTTATATGGCAAACTAGAGAAATGCCTGTTCCATGTCAAGGAGGTTGCCTTTCCTGGGTACATCATCAACGCACAAGGCTTCCAGATGGACATGGGGAAGGTAGAGGCCATAACAGGATGGAAGGCACCCCATCATGTAAAATCAGTGCAGAGCTTTCTGGGGTTGCTAACTATTACAGACACTTCATCAAGGATTTCTCCAAAGTGATACACCCCATCTCCAGTCTGCTACAGAAAAACACCCCGTTTACTTGGAGGGCAGAAGCAAACCAGGCATTTGAGACGTTGAAGGGATGGTTCACCCAGGGTCCCATCCTACGACATCCCAACCCTACCTTGCCATTTGTGGTAGAAACGGATGTGTCACAATATACACTCGGGGGAGTGTTTTCCCAAAGGCACCCGGATACAGGACAACTACATCCCGTTGCATATTACTCCAAGAAACTCACCCCGAGTGAAATGAACTATTCTGTCTCAGACAAAGAATTGCTGGCTATCAAACGTGCTTGTGAAAAATGGAGGCATTACCTTCTTGGAGTGCATCATACCGTCAAAATCTACACGGATCATCAAAACCTCCTGTTCCTGAAAACAGCCAGAGCCCTGACTCCACGCCAGCTGCGATGGTCTTTGTTTTTCTCAGACTACGATTTTGTAATCAAGTACAGACCCGGACCACAGAACGGAAAGGCAGACGCATTGTCCTGACAAGGGGAACCTATAACCCCTCTCATGGATGATACCATGGACGCTCCTGCCATTCTTCCTGCTTCGGCGTTCCTGGAAAAGACCCTCGCCTTCATCGTCTCTCAGGACTTCCTCGAGGATGTCAAGGTTGCTCTAGCCAACATAGACAGCCATGCATGGATTCAAGAATCACCTGAGCATAGAAGCACCACCGGGAACTTGTTGTACCACTATCATGAATTGTATGTGCCTCAAGTAGCGCTACAGCAACAAGTGCTAACCTGGGCTCATGACTCCACACTCGGAGGACACCTAGGGAAATATAAGACTATCGCCAACATAGAAAGGTCATTCTGGTGGCCTACGCTGCGAAAAGACACAAAGGAATACCTCAAGAACTGCGCCGTTTGTGCCCAGGGAAAAACCAGCCGTTCCAAACCAATGGGACTTCTACGACCTATCCCCTACCTCCTTTTCCATGGCACACGGTATCCATGAATTTTATCGTTGAAATACCCCCCTGCGAGGGATACACAACCATCCTAGTGGTTATCGACCATCTAACGAAAATGGGACATTTCATTCTGCTAAAAAGGCTACCCACCTCATCCGAATTAGCAGTGGTGTTTCTACAACATGTAGTATGAGCACATGGGATTCCGAGAATTCTTATCACAGACCGTGGAACACAGTTCACTTCATGGTTTTGTAGAGCTCTTTGTACATCGAGGCATGATTGTCCACAAGCTACCATCCCCAAACCGATGGGAAAACAGAATGGCTCAACCAAACGTTACAGCAATACCTGAGCTTTTTCACCATCCAAAACACCACTGACTGGTATCACCTAATATGGATGGCAGAATTTGCATACAACAATGCAGAACACTCCACACTGGGATGCTCGCCCTTCTTTTGTTTATATGGGTTTCACCCGAACATGCTACCCTTCGACTGGCCAGTAGCGTCCAAACACCCCACCATACAAGAACACCACGCCCATTTAAGAGTGGTGCTCATAGACACTAAACACCAGTTAGTCCTCTCTCAGGCAGTGCAAAAAAGAGTTGCAGACACTAAGAGGACTCCAGAACCCCCGTATCAGGTGGGGGACAAAGTGTGGCTGTCCACTAAACACCTGCAATTAAGAGGGGTGGGCAAATTGGCTCCTAGATACATCGGGCCTTATGGAATAGAGGAGATTATCAACCCTGTGGCTGTACGGCTAACTTTACCCCATTCTTGGCATATCTACCCCGTGTTCCATGTGTCACTACTCCATCCTTGTCATGTGAATATGAGACTACCGTCCAAACCCATTCCCCTTGAAATAGACGGAAAAGTCCAAGCGATACTAGACTCTCGATTGATCAGAGGCCGGGTGCAGTACCTAGTGGACTGAAAAGGGTACGGGTGGAGGATAGAACCTGGGAACCTTACACCAACCTACACTGCCCCCTTTTGCTAGAGCGCTTCCATGCTAAACATCCCGGTAAGCCAGGGCAGCCGCCGAGACGGCGGTCCTTAAGGGGGGGTTCTGTCGCGATCACGTGCCGGAGACATGGGCACAGAGTGCTAAACAGCTTGCGACGCAACTCCAGCAATGCGCTGCCTTTACGGCATCTGTCCGTTTTTGCCCCATGGTGCGCCGCATTTACAATGCGGCGCATCCATGGTGGCGGGGCCGTGACACACAATAACTGACGCATCCCTGCTGATATGCAGGGATGCGCCAGTTATTGTAAATCTGCCCCTATATATTTACAAAGATATGGCGCTCTTCAGCTATCTTCCAATGCTGGTGCACTTGTGGCTGCCTCGCACCAACGCAGGTATAACTGCGCAATCCTGCAAGAATGCCTTCATTACCTTTACGTAGCAGATGGTCACATCCCCCTTCATTACTAATGAGGTGTAATCCACCTCTAGAAACAGAAAAAACAGACAGGAAATGTTTGTAGGAGTGACCATCCCCCTCTAGATAATATCCTATATTATCCTATAAGGATAGCCCTTACCCAGCATTCCTCCTAGTTTTCTCTCCCTTTCCTGTAAGACGGGAAAAGGATGGGATTCTTTCAGCCTCTGCAGGGCTTTGGATGTACTGCTTGTGATCTTTTTTCTCATGCGCCTCTTCCTGGATTAGGTGCAGGAATTCTTCTGAATTTACCTTGACGGCGGGCAAGAAGATTTACCTTTTGAAGTCATGATGCCCCTTTATTTGGCATTTTTTCTACATTTCTAGTTGGAGCAGGGAGTGCATCAGCCACCAGATAGTGAATTTTATTTTCCCATTGCGGGTGCCTTTTACCTATAGGTGGACCATGGAGTTTCTGGGCGGCTTCACTGTCTAGTTTTCTTTTTCCAGGTTAATTCAATGCATGTGCTGCGTCCTGGGGAGTTTGTGCATGAGCTGGAAAACTCTGTCTTGCCATTGGATTCTGTTGAGTCAAGAAAGCGGATTGTTGTGGATTTATAATATTTTTGTCTTTTTCTGATTAATTGTTGACAGTATTGGTATTGTTGCAGAATTGTCAAACATTCTAGAAAGATGAAGCATGTGGAGGCTTCCTCTTCATCTTCCCACTCTTCTTCCTCTCCTCCAAGTAAGAGATTGCATAAGGAAGGGAGGATGAATGCTTAAGATGCCAGATTAAGGAGACTTTTTTGGAAAGGCAGGGTAAAGTCCCATCTATGCCTCCAATTTTGGCAACATTGTTCATCTAATTGTTCTTTGCCGTCAGAAGGAGAGGAAGTTCAGACTACATAGGATCAAAAGGGTAAATACATTGTGAAGGAGATGTTGGCCGATCTCCTTCGCATGTGAAGTTTAACATGGGGTTTTTGATAGAGGAGATTTCAGAAACTTCCTCTTCCAGTGGCCTCTTACAGCAATTTCAGGTTTCTTATCAGGTTGATATGCCTATTCACTCTTTGATCAAGGACGTGTTAAAGAGGGAGTTGAAAGATCCTTTTAAAATCATGATACCTCGTTTTATGGCTAAATTATACCCACTGACTGATATCAAAAAGTCCCTTCATGATAGCATCCCAATAGACTCTTTTGTCTCAAGCCTGGTGGTGAGGACATCGCTTAATGGGGAGGTGATCATCAGGGCTCAAGCTGTTAAGAAAATTGATTCCTGAGTGAAGAAGGTATATTCCGGTGCACATCTGGCCCTAAGAGCACGGCACTTATGTTTCTCAATCTTTAATTTCAGATATTCAAGGTTGTCGAAGATGTAATGGAGTGTTCTGCTCTCGCTCTCTTGAAGGGATGGAGAAGCAGATTGAGTATATATCAAACATATCGTTTAATGTTCCAGGAGCTCCAGCCTTGCCGGCAGGAGCTTCAGTTGCTGCCTGACATAATCTTGAGCTTAAAGATTGTAACACAGATTCTGCCCAGAGATTCTGCTCTCAGAATTTCATTTGAATGTACTCAGCTGTTTGGGGTGGAAATAGAGGACAACATTTACAGATTGTTCAAGGAGAATAAACATTCCTCTTCCTTTAAACAAAGTTTTTATATTCCACAGTCCAAGAAACCCATCTTTCGCCAACCCTCATGCAGGCAGCAGGGGAAGTTTCACTCTAAGCAAGATAAGCAGAGGAAACCAAAATTCCCTATCAAACAGCACTTTTGACTGTCATGGAAATAGCCACGTATTTGCGTTTGGAGGCAGGATTCAACACTTCCAAGAGGCTTGGCTTCAATCCACTTCAGACAAGTGCTTTCGTCAAAAAGTACAGGAGGGCTGCAGGTTTGAGTTTGCATCTCTCCCTCACGAGCCGGGAATAAAAGCAACTCCTTGGCCATGGAACATGAGGAAGCAGCTTGCTTCCATCAGGGGTTAGAGACACTATTATTCAAGAAGCAATATTGGAGGCCCCAATGTCAGAATAGTGTCAGGAATTTTACTCAATCATCTTTCTGGTTCAGAAGCAAACCGGAGCCTTCAGGATGGTTTTGGACTTAAAGAACTATACAGAGAGTCATTCCTCTGGAGTGCAGAGGCCATGTCATGGTCAAACTGAATCTCCAGCATGTCTAGTTGCATGTGCCCATCTTCCTGGGTCATTGAAAATTTCTCAGGTTTTGTGTGAGGGGTCACCACTTTCAGTTCAACGTGCTCCCGGACTAAAGACAGCTCCCAGTGGTGACTCTGATAGTTGCCTATCTTCATCTTCAATAGATTTGTCTATACACCTACTTGAATGACTGGCTTTGTCATGGCCCCTCAGAGCGCAAGTTATTCCAGGAGTTGGATGTAACTTTGAGGATTATTCAGGCACATGGTTTCATGCTAAATGTCAGAAGTGTAATCTCTCCCCAACAATAGATTTGGTATTTATAGGAGCAAACTTCAGGACAGATCTCAAGGGGTTTCTTCCTGCCCCAAGAGTGTTATTGTTGAGATTATTAGCTATAAAAATTATTTAGGCAGATTCTCTTCTAGTCAGGCAGTGGTTATTGGGTCATGTGGCAGTTGCTGTTTTTATTGTCCAGTGGGCTGGACTTTGTCTACACCCCTTGTGTTGGCTCACTGTTATCCCAAATCAGGGGATTTTGAGCTTGACAGAGGAAATCATGGATATTTTGCAGTGGTGGCGTCTTCCAAGGTCTTTGATCAAGGCAGTGAAGTTGCAACCGGATCTCCAATGGTCCTGATGATGGATGCCAGCTATTTTGGATGGGGGCGACTTAGGGGTTGGATCTTGTCCAGGCACATTGGTCCCTTCAGAAGCAGAGGCGCTCTTTGAACTGGAAATAAATCATTGCTGTTCTGAGAGTAGTCATGCATTTCAAGGACAATTTACCGGAGTTTCATCTTTTGAGCAGATCAGACAATATAGTAACCGTTGCCTAACTGAACAATCAGGGAGAGGTCAGGTAAAAATATCTTGATCAGATAGTCATAACATTATTCCAATGGACAGAAGATCAAAGAGTTGCTCCTGTCAATGATTCAAATCAGGGTCTCGGACAATGTGGTAGCAGACTCCCTGAGTCTGGTTTTTCCATCTTCTCAGGAATTGTCTCTGTCAGTTCAGGTTTTTCAGCAGGTCTGCAGGAGCTTCAGTACCCCCTCCATGGATCTATTTGCCTACTGCGTTAATGCGCTACTACCACGGTTTTGTTGCAGGGTGCCTCAGGCAGGGGCTTGGGTAGTGGATGCATTGGCTATGCAGTTTCTGAATCATCATGTGTATGCCTTTCCCCAATTTCCTTGATTCCCATGGGTCTAGCTCAGCTACAGAGAGAGACAGGGTGATGGTGGTAGCTGTCCCCATTTGGCTGAGAAGGTGGTGGTTTCCAATTCTGAAGGCTCTTGTGAGTCCTTTGTTGATCCCAGTTATCCATCTCCTGTGAGGTATTCCAATCTTCTTCTGTCCCAGAGACTTCCGCAGTCAGTTTGGAAATTGAGAGGAGAGGGAGGAGGCACAGAGGGTTGTCCTCACATTTAGCCCAGTCTGTTCAAAACTCTCGTAGGCCATCTACTTTAAAGTTGCATGGTAGGAACTGGGGTCATTTTCAGCACTGGTATTGAGAACACAAGCTTTCCCCTGTTGAATGCTCTCTTCAGGATGTTCTTTAATTTCTATGGAGGGTTTTTAAAAGAAATTGGCTGTTTCTACTCCTTGTACTCAATGGACTGCTATTAAAGCTTTCGTGGGATTTGCCTTTGGTTCTGAAAGCTCTTGCTTATTTTCCTTTTGAACCTTCTGATGAAGTTTTCTTGGCGGTTATAACATCAGAGAGAAAGATTTGGGAGCTTGAAGAGTTGATGATCAGGGAACCCTTTTTTCCTTTTGTGGAGATGGTGTAGTTCTAAAGTTAGACTGTTCATTTGTTCCCAAGATAGCCTCAAACCTTCATAGAAGTCAGCAGATCAACCTTCCAGCTCTTTCTGATTGATCAGAAGAAAGTCATGATGTTCACTGGAGTCTTCTTAATATTAAGAGGACCTTGTGGGTTTAACTTGAAGGGACTATGGGGCTTAGTTACTAGTTTTTGACACAGGGCATCACAGCAAGTCACTTTGCTTTTCTGCCCTGCATCATTAGGAAAGGGCAGGAGTGCACCATATCTACGAGATATAAGCCCATAAGTCTTTTAGGAAATCTGAGTCACTTTGTGGATAGGCTAATAAGGGCGATTGAGCTTCTTTGATGTCCATTAACCTTTGGATTAAGAAGGCGATTGTCTTGGCCTATTCTCTTTTAGGTACTCCGCCTCCTCTAAGAATTCAGGGGCAGCATGTTGTGCTATGCTGAAAGGAGTCTTTATAGCTGAACTTGGGCAGTGCTCAACACTTTTGTATGACATTATAGATTGCAAAATATTTTGGATGATAATACGATGATGGACTTGTAGTTTTGAATTCAGTATTAATCTAAAAGCACTGTTTTCTTTATTTTCAATAAATGAAGTTTTTTTCTGCATTCTTATTTGTGGTGTTGACTGGCCTTTTTGATCTTGTTGAGATAGGAAGGTCTGATTACACTGCTTTGGTATGCCTCATTGGTAATGAAGGGGGAAGAGGGCATCTGGGACATAGCTGGAATGCTCCTATTACCTACCGTAATCTTCATTACTCTTAGAATCAGTTGTCCATCTCCCATTCATTACATCCCTCCAAATTTTGTGACCTTCATATACTTATGGGGAGCTTGGATATCAGGAGGAATACTGGGTAAGTTCCCTAGAGTGGAGGGTCACCCTTACAATAATTTTCTGTCTGTTATTTCTGCCTGTAGAGGTGGTTTAAACCTCATTAGGAATGAATGGGATGAGGATAATGGGTACTAAGGGTAATGAAGATTACTGGTAGGTAATAGGAGCATTACAGGCAGGATTATTTTTCTGCAGGAAGGTATACCTGCATGCACAAACACAATCCTAAAAGGCATTTCCACTTTCCATCTGTGATGCAGAATGTATCACCCATAGAAAGTGGAAGTAACATGGAAAAATAAACACATTTCTCCATGTTACACCTCTCTGTGCTAGGTATACTGATTTCATGCAATTCCAGCTTTACAAACCATAGTAAATATGGGATTTCATAAAATCCATGGGTGGGTGCACATGAAGTCCCATGCCCTACCCAGGGAATGACTCCCACTATAGAATGTAAGACAACGCAGTGCAAGCCGCTGCATTGTGTTACATTTCTTTACATAGCCACACAAGACCAGGCAAATCAGATTTTGTGAATCCCAAATAAGCCTTTGCGTTGCTTTTTGTTACCTTGTGTGATACAAGGGTGAAGGAAGTGACCCGTTTAATGACCACCTCTCAGCCTTCCATACCAAATGAAGACTCGGTCAGGCAGTAGAGAACACAAACCAAAAGCTATTTATTAATATACACTCAGAGCGGAGTCTGCCCAGTGGCTAGGAGTGCTGCAGAGAGGACTGAAATCGACAAGCTTAAAGATACATTATGTACATTTCATAACGAGCTAAACATGCCTACAGTGGAATTTTCCAGGCAAGTGCAGCTAAACAGTGAAATACAGAAAAAACGGTTTCAGCGCTTCTTTCTTACTCAAAGTATCACAATTCCAAGGTCGTTCCATCCCGAGCCTGCCACCAGATAAGGGGGAGAAGGCCTCTATCCAGAGACAAAGCTATGTGCTTATATGGACAGTATGCTCACTACTAAAACAGGACACAGAGGAAGAATCGAAACTTACAGGAGGGAATTTCTCAGAATTGAACAGGACCAATTTCGAACAGCCTAAAATGGCGCCCACATAGAAAATGGTGTAGCGAATGCTAACTTACATAGAGCACTGCATAAGCATAAACTGTTTCTATTCTAACAGACCCTCCTTTTCGCATGAGTTGAAACATTTTCTAACAGCAACAAAAGAAACAATACTGCAGACAATAATAAAATCGCATTAATAATTATGAGCACTCAGTATTTTCAACATCAGGAAATTAAACAGTAAAGAGAAAAGAATTTTCAAAAATTCCCTCGTCAATGTTCATCATATCCTCAATATCCTTCTGTTTCATAATGGCAGCATTAGTGTCATGAATCGATATTTTCCTTTTAGTGGTGCAATAGGAGCAATAGAGGGGAAGGCACTGAATAAGAGCACAGCAAAGCACCAATATCACAATCAGATAAATCACTTTTTCAAAAAGCCAACCCCAGCTACCAAAGAGAGACCAAGTCCAATTCCCACTTTCCATTCCTTTGACATTTTCAAGAATATCCATAATATATTTTTGATCCCGACCACACACTGATCGCCCACTACTGCGCATACACCACCACTCTTAGCTGCAATAAAGTCCACTGCATACCTGGTCTGTTCTGAATATATTTGGATACTCTCCAACTGAGTGTTGATGTCACGCAAAGCAGCTACTGTGGTATTAGACAAAATGTGCAGTTGACATTCAAATTTTTCTCTATCTTTCTCACCCCTGGCTATAGAAGTACCACCCAAAGTAGGAAAATAGAAGAAAGGATGTATCCATAAGTTATCCCATTGCTATAATTATTGACCTCTATATCGGTCACTCCCTCACAGGATTCTTTTGTTAAGGTCCTTTGAACCCAGCGTACATTAGGCTTAGCATATTTACAGGGCACACCTAAGGGCAATACCATCCCAAGGGTTACATCATCTGTACCATTATGGATGTTGGAGCATGTACCGTTAGACAAGTAGTAAAACCCCGAGTGTGCATAAATCGGTCCTTCATAATCTACTGCAGCATATCTAGTGTTCCTTTCAAAAGTACTCAGGTCTTTGTTATTCATCAAAGGGATCGTATTTTTGTATAGCACTATTCCAGAACAGTTGATATACAAAGAAGTGTCAGTGCTATTCACAATGGGGCAGCAAGCAGGATAATAACCAGCCTCCCGGGTGACTACCAATTCCTTGTAATGCCAACCCACCACTGTGACAATCTGTTTCTCCATATAAACATTATCACATTAGATAGATAGATAAATTATCACAGCCTGGATAACCCACTCTTAATGGCTTTCTATGATACAGACATGGTCCAGAGAACCAAAACCAAATACTACTTTTACTTCAGTAAATTGAGGTGGCCGAGTATAAGTATAATTGACAAGTGACAATGGATATGCAGTCCACAAACTAGTGAAAGATTGGGTGGGGTAACAAGCTGTCCCTTCTCCGAAGAATCTCTTGTGTGTTTCTAAAAATACATTACTCTGGACTGTTCCTTTGTTTCTTTTCAGGGAGATAACCTTACCCTTGCTGCGTAAAGGCACATTTTGATTGTTTTCCAAAACCCAAGACACTCCACACAATATTATTACCAGAAAAACCAACAGAACAATACATGTTATTTTCTTTTTTTATGTCCACACCATATCATGCTGAGCAACAAGAACCATTGACTTCTCTTCCTCGGCAACCTTTCTACCAAAGGGATGCATGACGTACGATAGAGGGGCCTAAATGGAACAAAAGATATACAAGTTCCCAGTGTCCGTCAGAGCCTCTCTGGTACAGGCTCCTATTGTTCATCAATAAGTTGGCGCACTTGAGCACTGGCGGTAGAGCTTGCTCTGTCCTACGCTCTTTTAACGTATCCCACGTCGATCCAGATGGTATACCTTCAAAGTATACTTCAGTCTTCCCTAACTAATGTTCGAACAAGTAAGATAAAGTAAGCAGAAAATACTCCACTAATTGCTGCTAAATCCATTTGTACTGTAACTCAGTACTAGCTACTTTACGCACTCCATCCCTAATCTTCTTTCTCCTTGGACTCAGTGTCCCTCAACTGAGGGCACAAATTGGACTTAGTGGCCCTAGGCACTGTGTGATCAACAAGCAAGGGCTCCTGGATAGCTCGGATCTCTGGAGGTACAGCTGCATTTAGAACATCCTCGTTCTCCTTATCGGTCTGCGTCCAGATTAGCTGGGCGTCACTGAAGGGAATGAATCTGGGCACCTGTTCTCACTCTGAGTCACCCACGCCTTCTTTCACCCTTTGATCATAAGGTAACAGCAATGGAATCCTCCGACAATGGGTGGCATGAACCCAGTTCCTTCGACCAGCAACCTTTACAGCCCTCCGTGTCACCAACAAAACCTACTCAGGACCTTTCCAGCATGGCTCCAAACTTTTCTTGCTCCGAAAATTACGAAGCAACACATAATCACAAGGCTGGATGTCGAGGCCGGGTCACTCTGGTGTGGAAGGTAGGGACTCCCACACCTGTTAGTGAATAGAATGTAAACTTTCTGTTAACTGGCCAAGGTAATCAAGCAACACAGGGTACTCAATATCAAAATACTTACGAGGGTGCGGGACGCCCCAGACATTTGCCGGGGGCTCAAAGACGACCTCGTAAGGAGACAATCCTGTCCTAGAATGAGCTGTTGTTCTTGTTGATAAAAGAGCTAATGGTAAAGTATCTGGCCACTTTAACCCTTTTTTGCCACTTTCAGTTTGAGAGTACCATTGTACTTCTCAAACAAACCTGCTGACTGTGGATGATTGGCAGCATACATTTTCCTGTTTTACATGTAGATCTTCAAAAATCAATGTAATCACTTTCCCATTAAAATGCCTTCCGTCGTCACTCCAGATAATTTGGGGCAAACCGAAATGAGGAAAGAACTCCTTAAGGAGTACCTTTGCAGTCGTAATGGCTGTGTTATCTTTAGTGGGGTAAACCTCAACCCATTTACTGAATGCACATACAACCACCAATAAGTACTTATGATTATTGCATCTATCTAATTCTATATAGTCCATTTGAAGGACTTCAAAAGGAAATGTGGGTGGCACCCTTCCCTGGATTATGCGTCATGCAGACCATACAGTACTTCACTAAATGTGCAGCTGCCTTGGAAATGTTGTCATTCTGCCATATAGGAGCTAACAATTTACAAATGCCTTTAGCGCTAATATGAGCTGGACCATGTGCAATAGTAACCACAGGAAGAACATATGCACCCGGCAATATCCATCTCTGCTTCTCAGATTTATCAATCTAACACCATTCCTCATTTACCTGTGCTGTACTCTTCTGCCATTCCGCTAATTCTTTTATTGTGACTTCACTTTGTATCTCTTTTACTCTCTCAAGGGAATTCTCAAATGTAGCAACTTCGAGAACCCACCTAGCTGGACCTACTACAAACATGCATTTTATCTTCATTCGGGCCAGCTCTTGAGGCGGTCAAAATATTGGTCCAAATGGATGTGTCCCACGTAGTTTTTACGTGCTTTAGGTTTGATTTGTAGGAATCTCTTACTAACTGGATAGCTTCCGGTAGCCAGCTTTAAGAGACTTATCTAAAGGCCTCTTTGCCTCCCTACACTCTTTATTAAACCAGGTAGGATCTACAGCAGTGGGCTTGCTCTTGTCAAAGGGCAATTTGGTGAAGAAGCACTTTTTCAGTTCTTCAACCACCTACTGTGGGTTTCTAGGACATCATTACGAGCTAATTCAGGGGGAAAAAAAGCAATATTGGAATAAAGTCCTGATATAATTGAGCTCGCCCTCTCTCATTTTTGTCCACTTGCTCCCACCTGATCTTCCTCCGATCATTACTGGTCATTATGTTGCCAATTGGCTGTGTTTGATTATGATTTTGGGCCCTATTGCCAGTTAGCTAATATGGAGAAATAGTGACCCTAGTGTGAGAAGGATGCTATTTCATAATGGCATTTTGGCTACATGTTAGTGCACTGACAAACAATTGGGAATCAACATCTTCAAATCCCTTGATTAAGTCCATCAATGTGTACACAGTTCTGAAAACCTGTTTCAAGTCCCCTCACTGTACCTCATCAAATACATTTTATCTAAAGTTGCGTTTTTATTTTATTTTGTGTTATGAGGAAGGAGCACACACTGTACACAATGCAGTTTGCATTGGCAATGTTTATTTAAAGAGTGCTTTGTTTGGTGAGTGCAAATTAATCAAAATTACTGACCTCAAATTTGACATAAAGCCAGTAGACAAAAATGTAACACCCAGTGGTTTTCTGTCTCATTTCTTATTGAATGTGTTTAAGAAGTGGGCACAAAACACACTTATTTTCATAGCAAAATTAATTTCTTGGTCCAGGACTATCTTTAACAATTTGGAACATTATTTCTCCTAAAGTGGGGTGCGTGTGTGCTTCTTTTGACATTAATTATTTTTATTATTTCCAAAATGCATAGCACGTGAACCTGTTGTAAACATCGAGGGTCTTATTACGATCTTGGTGTCGGGATCGACTGACCTCCGTTCGGTGGTTCCGACCACCTGATTACAATGCGACCGAACACTGTTCGGTTGGATACTCATTTTTGTTACAGCTGTACACTATCCGTAACACAGGCTCTCATCAAAAAATGGGGGGGGGGTGTAAAACCCTGCACCCTGTGACAAGCACATCATGGCGCCTGCCACACAGTGCATGGATTTTTAAGGGGAACACTAGGTACCCCCTTGGCCACCAACCGTAGGCTGTGGAGGCAAGGGAGCCCTGCTAGGGGCCCCCAAAGTCCCTTTCTGACAACCTTTCCATGTTGGAAAGGCAAGCACAGAAAGGCTGTGGGAAACCAACATCGTAATTCCGTCGGCGGAAATGCCATCCATAGGGGATGAGAGAGCAGTTCTGACCAGCTGGAAGACTCCAAGTGGCAGTCGGAACCGTCTTGGAATGACTGGCCGGTTCACGCTCTGACCGTCGACATCATAATTTGCCAGTCGGGCCACTAACTGACCGTGTCAGTTGGAAAGCCTCCGACCGCGGTCAGAAAGATTCCAACAAGTGGTCGGAGACTTTCCGACTGACATCGTAATTGACCCCCTAATGGTGAATGAGGTCATAGAGAAGAGCCTTTGGTAAATTATAAGGGTAGTATGACCTTTTTGGGACTTCAGTTGAAATTGAAGTATTGACTTGAAGCACTACAACCTTTCTGCTGCCATTAGAGAGAAGTCTAGTAACAAGTCGAGCTACTACCCCCATGTGCAACTTGCAGCATAAGAAGGAAGTATCTGACAAATACATCACTGTTGAGGAGCGATGGCTTGGGAGTATAGTGTCACCAGCATAAAACCCTATGGGCCTTATTTAGAGATTGGCAGGCTCAGGAGTACTACCAAGAATTGCAGATGCTTCCCCTTGCCAATCTGATGTTTATAAAGGCTCAATTTGAGATGGGGGAGTATGAGTTGGCTTTGCCTTCTGTAAACCTTTGGGCAGAGCACAAGGTTGCCAGGTCACAGTTGCAGTAGCCACATGATAATTACTAAGTGGCTATTGCCAATAGTTTTACCCTTCTGGGGACCAACACATGAGGCACAACAGTCCTGAAAAGGAATAAATATCATTTTCCTGAATATTGGAGGAAAAACGTTTACAACAACAAACCTTAGCTTTATACGAGCCCCTGTATCATTTACGTATGAAAATACTTTTTGTAATCTTAACACACAGCATTTTTGTTTATATGTTCACAGATATAGTGTGGAAGTATCACTGAGTGATGGTACTAACATGGACACTCCCTGAGGAGAACTGATTAATAATGACAATGTGAATGTACAAGGAGGATTCCTGTGTGATTGTGCAAATCTGGACATGCCTTAGGCTCAATGTCTGATGGTCCAAACTGATACTTAAGATTTCTTAGTTTTCCACTATTAGGTTTTACTTTCTAATTTATCACGGGTCAAAATGATCCGTGTTGCTTTCTGTATGTCGCGTTATATAATAGTATTAATTAAATGACACATCTTTTACTAACAAAAAGTTAAACCTCACACTTTTGATCAATAATACAGACTACGGACGCCAATGTATTGTGGATGTCGCACTCGAGGACTGTGTTCAATCACAAACACTTTCAGGCTTAATAGGGTACAAGCAGATCATGCTTGCTTAGAATCAGAGAAGGCCAAATAGAAACCCAGCAAATTGTTTTTAATGTACTCTAAATACTTCATTTCACTAGGCATCAAACTGAGCAGAATATTGTGGGGTGGGAACATCGAAGAAAAGTAATTTCGCTCTCTGCAGCTTTAATAGAAATAAGATATTTGCATAAACACTTTTCTTTTGACGAACACTGCTTCTCGTCTGTGTGTATTAGTTTGAGATGGGGACTGTTATAATTCACGGAAGCAGCGCTGTCCCTTCTTTTTATGTTTTGCTCCTTCTTAAGTGTGTAATTATTCCTGGCAGATTAGATCTTGGGAAACTGCTAAAGCAAACTCAGGGCCTCATTTATGGCATTTTGTCTAGGGCAGCACAGCCTACGCCAAAGTGAAAGGGCAGGAACGCACCATATTTAAGCAATACGGTGCATTCCCAGAACCGTACCTAGGAATGTATGTTTTGGGGGGCATGGCCCCAGTGATGACAATCATTTATTTACATACTCAAACTGAACGAAGGAGTCAATCTATTCTGTGATACCAATTGAAGATTAAAACTGGTTTATCACTGGAGGTATAAACAAGAATTGAAGCACATTGGTGCTAGAATAAACCCCTATATAGAGATTGGGCTATGATATTGCCGTAATGATCCCGATATAAACAAGATCAAACAGAATCAACAGACTTGCAGAAGTTTTTTGCCTTTGGCATGTGGGATATAAGACAAATCCTTAAAGTAGAGCTTGTAATTCCTGCTTGGTGGAGGGATGATTTTCATCTACTTCTGAGTCATTCCGAGAAGAGACATATAGACCCTTGAATTCCTTACTTGGATAATTGGATTCTGTGGTACATTCCGAATATGTGATTGGAATGGTATTAGATACTGTGCAAAAAAACTGTTTTTCTTCCATGGAAGATATATATGTATCGTATTCCTGAAGAAGGAGGAACTTATGAAAAATCCCACCAAAACGTTTGTCAACAAAGTACTGTTACACATCCTACCGATACTGGACATTCTTACATGATCAAAAACAGAATCAAGGATGCTCAGTGATTTGTATGGTAGATGTGTTTATGTTTAAAGACAGATTGATTTGTCTTAAAAAAATCCTCTTTTTTGTGATGACATGTAGTATATGTTCCTTTGTTTCAAGTATGTGACATTTTTAATATAATATATATACTTTTTTATATTTTATGATTACAACTTTATATATCTATATATATTCACTGAAAAAGCCATAGGTTTCAGGCACGTTATAGTTAGGAATTAGCATTTAAAAAACCTTAGAAATTCAATGAAAAAACCATAGGTTTCAGGGGCGTTATTGTTAGCTGGACTTTTCACTCGTACAAAACCATTGAAATTCCCCCGTTATAGTTAGTTCAGCTAACTATAACTCACGTGCCCGCAACGCACTCCTGATGACGTCACATATTACATAACTCATGACCTGGTCAGTGACACCACTCATGACATCACTGATGACATCTCAAATGACAGCACTGATGACATCACTGATGACATCATCCAGTGAATGTGAGTTTTTCTGAAAATTACATATGTTTTATGTATGTATATCCCAAGGTCGATGGAAGATTAAATGGGTGAATAAGTGTCTAAATGGATGATTTGTTTTTGAAAAATTGATTGTATAACTGACTGATTAAGTGTATCATAGTGAATACATGACTTAGTGAGTAATGTTTAAATATGTAAATCTCTGTATCAGTCTCTCACTTTGTGTGTAAGTGGCTGCATGGGTTGGTGAGTAGCTACATGAGTGTCTATATAGGTTATTAGTTGTTTTTTTCAGTACCAGTATGAGTGTCTGAGTGTCTGTATGGTTCGGTGGGGGTATTACGTAGTGCATAGGTGCATGAATGAGTGACTCACTGTTTGTATGTGTTGAAGACAGCATGTGTGCAGGACTGTATGGGTGGATGAGTGTGTGCATGGGTGTGTTAGTGAGTGAATGACTGTCTCAATAGTGTCTTTATGAGTAACTACATATGTTTCAAACTAGTATATGTGACTATTGGTGTATATAAGTGAGTATATGTGAGAGTGAGAGATTGAAAGTGTTCCTGTATGAATAAGTATGTGTTTCTATAAGTGATTGATTAAAAGACTAAGTATGTGTAAGTTTCAGTAGAAGTAAGTGTGGTGGTGTGTGTATAACTGTATATGCAAGTAAATGGATGTTTGAATCTTTATTAGCATGAGTGACTATGTGTGTGAGTAACTCTATGGATGAGTGGCGTTGTGTAACAGGATGTATAGGTGTGTGAGTACATATGATGAGTGAGTACATGTATGAGTGACTGTATAGGACTGTTGGTGAATGAGTGGATGTGTATGTGGATCTTAGAATTACTGAATAGGTTGTTGTAACTGGTATTGGTATGTCCATTGCTTTGAAAATTTTAGTTTCTATTTTTGAATGTGTGTATCAAAGGTCATATTAGGGGGAGAGGAGGTCTGCCACTCTATCACAAAGATGATGTCATCAGTGATGTCATTTGAGATGTCATCAGTGATGTCATGAGTGAAGTCACTGACCATGTCAGGAGTGATGTAATATGTGACGTCATCAGCAGTGCATTGCGGGCGCGCGAGTTATAGTTTGCTGAACTAACTATAACGGGGGAATTTCAATGGTTTTGTACGAGTGAAAAGTCCAGCTAACTATAACGCCCCTGAAACCTATGGTTTTTTTCAGTGAATTTCTAAGGTTTTTTAAATGCTAATTCCTAACTATAACGTGCCTGAAACCTATGGTTTTTTCAGTGATTATATATAGATATATAAAGTTGTAATCATAAAATATAAAAAAGTAACTATGCCTACAGAGATAGGACATGTGAAGAAAGAAGAAAAAACGCACAGAAAGAAAAAAAAGAAATGCAGAAAGAAGCAACAGAAGTCCTCAAAGACGAAGAAAAGTGCAGGAAGAAGGATAACGTGCAGAAAGAACAAACAGAAGAGAAGAAAGAAGCCTTGTTGCAAAATCATCCTGTGACCTCAACTTTTTTCAGATGGATACTGGTGGTAACTGAGTCTGACTAAGCAGTCCTAGAGCCAGTGCTATGTTAAAAGACACTCAGAATACAGTGAAAACACCTACATACACTAGGGAACACTATGCGTTGGGATCCCCCTGTGATTAGCATGACCTCCTCTGTAAGCCCCTAGTATATAATAGGGCAGGCGATTAAAACTACCTCTTAAAACACGCCACAGGGCTTGTTTGCACACGTCACCTCAGGCCCCGTCCCCTCCCTTCCCTATTGTGTAAACACGCCCTGTGGCCGTTTTAAGTTGGGAGATTAAGTCCCCATGAATCCTGAGGGTCCCTATGGTCCAACTAGACCACTAGGTACCTCCAGTAAGCGCCACAGATCTGCGTTGCAGAGAGATGTAAAAAGGGGCACGGCCTAGACCACCTCTCTGCAACGCAGCGCAGTGGCGCTTACTGGAAGCACCTGGTGGGCTAGTTGGCCCCCAGGGTCCCTCAGGATTGAAGGGGAATTATTTCCCCAACTTAAAATGCGCCACAGGGCGTTTTTGCACATGTTAACTCAGGCCCCGTCCCCTCCCTTCACCACTGTGTAAACACGCCCTGTGGCTGTTCTAAGTTGAGAGATTAAGTCCCCTTGAATCCTAAGGGACCCTAGGGTCAAACTAGCCCACTAGGTACCTCCAGTAAGCGCCACAGAGCTGCGTTGCATAGAGGTGTAAAAAGTGGCACGGGCTGGACCACCTCTGTGCAATGCAGCTCAGTGGCGCTTACTGGAAGTACCTGGTGGGCTAGTTAGCCCTCAGGGACCCTCAGTATTAAAGGGGAATTAATTCCCCAACTTACAACTGGCCAAGGGACGCGTTTGCAGAGTGCTGAAAGGAGGGGGCGTGGCCTCCGGCGCGATGCCGGTCTTTTATTTATTTTATTTTTTTAAGAAAGAGGGCTGTGTGGCCCCCCTTCTTTTTCTAATTTATTGGCCCTGGGGACCCCATCCCCGAGGGCATGCACCCTAAGTTTTTTATGTTGAATAAAATTATTTTGGCCCTCCCAAGGCCTTGATCGGCCCCGGGGACCCCAAACCCCGGGTCATGGCCTTTTTAAAAAAAAAAATTTTTAGGAAGGGTGCTGCATTGCCCCCGTCCTCAGGCCACTTATGGCCCTGGGGACCCCATCCCTCGGGGCCGGCCTTTGTTTTTTGTTGTTTTAAAAAATATAGATTTATAGAAACACCTAGGACATGCTGGACAAACCATATGTACCCATCACCATGACGATTTGCGTGATATTCATTAAAAGGCAACTATGCATACAATGAATCCACGTGGAATGTATTTACACCGCTAGTGAAGCTCTGACATGTCTGACGCCCTACCGTGCTTAATCCCGGCGCCCCCGCCGGTGGGTACTCTCCAAGAAGACACCCTTGTCGTTTATTTATACAAACATGGGTAGCTATTGACGGGCACATTTAATACACACGCACACCAAGCCATTCAAAGGGGATTCGACAAAAATTCAACCAAACTATGCAAGAAACCCCCCTCATGGTTAATAAAACACACATCCACCACCAGATTTGTAATACTTTTTATTTTACTCTCTGGAAAGGAGACAAACCTCACTTGAGAGTCACAGCACGCTCCTGGCTGAGCCCAATGCTGTGTTACACCCACCAGTGCCCGCCGAGTGCCACACACCTCTGTGCTGTATTCCACCAGCTAGTGCGTATGCTATGACACTCTCTAGCCCATGTGCACTGTAACACCACCCCGTGAATATGTCATGCCACACTTGCCTTCGCACAGGTTATATTGCCCCATCTAACGTGCCTTCCTCGATGCCTATGTTATAACGCACAGCACTATACCATACATATTACAATCTGGGATCCATATCTTTGTCACAGTGCATATGCAACGTTACACTCCCCAGCACATATTTTATATTACAACTTTAGAGACTAGTTAGGTTACACAACACTGCCCTGAGCATATTACACTCCAAGGTGCATATCGCATAGCATGCGCTAGTGCCTGTGCTATCTCGCGCTCTCCAATGAATCTGTCAATGCGCACAATGTATTGCATCTTATATTTCACACCCCGGTTCATCTTATATCACACTTTTTGGTGCATAGTTTATACCATATATTATATCTAGTTTTCATTTTCAATCGTGCTCTCAGGACTATGTTCTGTATAACACTGCGTCCACCTACCCTTTTCAAGGGCATTACATTTTGCGATGGGGGGTGGAGGGTCACGGGGTGTTTCTGCCACGTGAGCCCAGAGTCACAGTCACAAACGTCCTCTTCTTCCTGAATAAAAGTGAGATTATGCTGCATACTTGTTCATATTTTAAGTAGTTCGCACGGACACACATTTTAAAAACAATAAAGTTCCTAATACCCACCTTCTCTGAACAGTTAGCTTGCTGCCTCATCCACCTCCTCCCTATCCTCTGTTGTCTGAATCCATGGACTAGCCTCCTCCCTCCTGCCATGCATGGTCTGATGTGCTGCCACTGCCCTCCATTTAGCATGATGTACCAGTCCACTCCTCCTGCCCTCCATTGCCCAATTCTATGGCCCATCATTGACCTCCTGCTTAGCCTCTGTGCTTAGCTTGCTGCCCCAATTCTCCTTCCCCCTGCCCTCCGATGTCTTTTTGCATGCCCCTGCTTCATCCTTTTTGCCCACCATGTTCCATGGACCTGCCACTCCTATCTACTCTGAGTGTTCTGTTGAGCTGCCACTCCCCTCCCACCTGCCTAGCATTGTCAGATGACTGTAACCTGTCCCTGCCACCTCCACCCTGCCTGTCGACATGCCATGCACCTATCCCCTTCCTCCTGTCCTCCATGGTCCATTTTACTGCCACACCCTTCTGTCCTCCCTGGTCTGTTGTGCTGCAACTGCTCCTCCTGCCTGCCCCACGCGGTCTGTTGTGAGGCCCCTACCCCTGAACTCTCTTGTCTGTGCTCAAGGTCCTGACCCTCCCTTCTATCCACCATGGCCCTGCACCCGCCTTCTTGCCCATCATAGCCATTGTGCTGCCACTAACCCTCCCGCTTGCCATGCATGGTCCTCTGTGCTGCCATGGCCCCTCCCACCCTCCATGTGTGGTCAGCTAGCTGCCCCTGACCCCTTCCCACCTTCCATCCATGGTCTGTGTGTATGCCATCATAGTCTCACTGTTGCTCTCCATGGTGTGTCTTGTTTCTAGTGCCCATCCTGCCTGACCTCCATGGTCATCTTGCTGCTCCTGCCCTGCCCCCTTGACCCCAGCCCTCTGTTTCCATGTGCAGACCCCTATTCCCTCCCTCCTGGCTTGTCTGTTCCATTGTAATGCCCCTGATCCGTCCCTCCTGCCCTTTATGGTCCGTTATGCTGCAGCTTTCTCTCCTGTCTGTCCATTAGGGTCAGCAAGCTACCATTGCCTCTTTCCCCTCTGTTCTCTGTTGTCCATGTGCATGGTCCTGTCCCCTCCCTATTGCTTTCTATAGATTGTTGTGCTGCACTCCCGTCCCGCATGCCCTGTGTGGTGTATTGTGCTGCTGCAAACCCTGCTGCCTGCCCTGTAGGGTCAGTTTGGTGCACCTCTCCATGTCCCTCCTGTCCTCTGTTATCCGAGTCCATGTCCCTACCCCAATTCCTCCTGCCAACCATGATCCAATGTACCATACTTGTGAACATTTTGAACTTGGTAAGAGGGAGATTTTGAAAAAAAACTGGGGTATTGATTTTCCCCTTTGAGTTACATTGAAAAAGAGGAGATTGTAGACAGGAGACAGATCAAATAAAGCCCATTTGAGCTTTAAAACATTGAACGTTTCCTGGCTGAAACGGGTCTGTTGGCAAGTATGGTTGTACTACCACTGCCTCTTCCTTCTGCCCACAATGGTCTATTATATTGCCACAGCTTCTCTTGCCAGTCCTGTATTGTTGGTTTGTTGCCCCTGCCCCCTTTTCCACTGCCCTCCATAGTCTGTTGTGCTGCCACTGCCCTTCCTGCCTGCCCAGTGTGGTCAAATTGTTGACTCTGCACTCTCCTACCTGCCTTCAATTTTCAGAGTCCGTGCCCCTGGCCTCTGCCTCTCAACAGTGTCCCAATGAATAACTAGATTGTTAACATTCTATATTTATTACAAAAGTGTGGAACGCCTGACGTCATCTTGATGTAATCAAAACTGTAATACCTAGAGCATTTCCTTTAGAAATTACATACATGAGAGGGTCTTATTTGCATCAAAATTATGGTTTGTGCTCTAAAAAACTAAAATGAGGACATCTTTTCTGAGTTTTCAAATAGCGACAAAGAACTTTTAAATTATTTGTAATCTTTATGTTTTTGTATCCAGTTGACCACTTGATTAAATGTTGCACCTAGGGGAGAGGATGTGGTGTTACATCCAGAGCTGCAGACCTTGCAACTGGGGAACCAGGTTGGAGTTTTTGCTTCAGCTCAACATTCTGTGATTCTGGTCAAATCACTTAATCTCCCCATGTCTACAACCAGAATGAATTTGATCTTGTGTGATGTAACCAATGCTCATGTAAAGCACTCCAATACCTGACAAGTCTGCACTATATAAAACTGCAAATACACAAAAAATAAGTGGTTTGCACACTTCTGTCATTGGGCTACATGTGGGCTACATCTGGGTGATATTTGTGCTGCATTTGGGCTCTTTTGTCTCTGTTGGCCATCTTGGGAGATTTATTTGTTATGAAGTTTCCTAATTTCCTCATTTACTGCAGTCTCCTCAGTAGGAAATGCTTTCAGTTTTTTACTTTGATTCCATCAAGAAGGTATTCAGATATGTCACACATTTGCCATAATTTCTGAATGTTAGCACTCTAGTTGCTCATTAGATCACTGTAGTAAAGTTACTGCTCACCACGGAAATCTGCTGCTAGTATTAAAAGTGCATGATTCAGTCTGCATATTAGAATTTTTTAATGAAATAGATGAGGATTGGAGAAGTCACTCAAAATGTGCCCTAATTTTTCTTTCTTCAGAACTAATAATAATTTCTATGGCAAAATGAACCCCCTCATTGTGTTCCTTTTTAAATTAAATGTTTTAAGTGTTACCAGTTTATTCCAATCAAGAAGGCTTCAGGTGTGCCATACTTTTGTCATAAGTAAGACAGTAAGCACTCTTGTTGTTCTTAAGAACACTCTGGGGCATTCTGTCATTGGGCTATACTTGGGCTACATCTGGGTGATATTTGGGCTACATTTGGGCTCTTTTGTCTCTGGTGGCCATCTTGGGAGATTTATTTGTTATGAAGTTTCCTAATTTCCTTATTTACTGTAGTCTCCTCAGTAGGAAATACTTTGTTTTTTACTTTGGTTCCATCAAAAAGGCATTCAGATGTGTCACACATTTGCCATACATTCTGAATGTTAGCACTCTAGTTGCTCATTAGATCACTGTAGTAAAGCTACTGCTCACCAGGGAAGTCTACTGCTGGTATTCAAAGTGCATGTTTCAGTCTGTATGTCAGAATTTTTTTATGAAATAGAAGAGGATTTGAGAAGTCAAAATGTGCCCTAATTTTTCTTTCTGCAGCACTAATCATAATTTCTATGGCAAAATGAACCCCCTCATTTTGTTCCTTTGTAAATTAAATGTCTTAAGTGTTACCACTTTATTCCAATTAAGATGGCTTCAGTTGTGCCATACTTTTGTCATAAGTAAGACTGTTAGCGCTCTAGTTGTTCGATAGAACACTCTGGGACATTCTGTCATTGGGCTATACTTGGGCTACATCTGGGTGATGTTTGGGCTACATTTGGGCTCTTTTGTCTCTGGCGGCCATCTTGACAGATTTATTTGTTATGAAGTTTCCTAATTTCCTCATTTACTGCAGTCTCCTCAGTAGGAAATACTTTGTTTTTTACTTTGGTTCCATCAAGAAGGTATTTAGATGTGTCACACATTTGCCATAAATTCTGAATGTTAGCACTCTAATTGCTCATTAGATCGCTGTAGTAAAGCTACTGCTCACCAGGGAAGTCTGCTGCTGGTATTCAAAGTGCATCTTTCAGTCTGCATGTCAGAAATTGTTTATGAAATAAAAGAGGATTTGAGAAGTCAAATTGTGCCCTAATTTTTCTTTCTGCAGCACTAATCATAATTTCTATGGCAAAATTAACCCCCTCATTTTGTTCCTTTGTAAATTAAATGTTTTAAGTGTTACCACTTTATTCCAATCAAGATGGCTTCAGGTGTGTCATACTATTGTCATGGTAAGACTGTTAGCGCTCTAGTTCTTCGTTAGAACACTCTGGGACATTCTGTCATTGGGCTATACTTGGGCTACATCTGGGTGATATTTGTTCTATATTTGGGCTCTTTTGTCTCTGGTGGCCATTTTGGGAGACTTATTTGTTATGAAGTTTCCTAATTTCCTCATTTACTACAGTCTCCTCAGTAGGAAATACTTTCAGTTTTTTACTTTGATTCCATCAAGAAGGCATTCAGATGTGTCACACATTTACCATAAATTCAGAATGTTAGCACTTTAGTTGCTTATTAGATCACTGTAGTAAAGCTACTGCTCACCAGGGAAGTCTGCTGCTGGTATTGAAAGTGCATGTTTCAGTCTGCATGTCAGAATTTTTTTATGAAATACAAGAGGATTTGAGAAGTCACTCAAAATGTGCCCTAATTTTTCTTTCTGCAGCACTAATCATACTTTCTATGGCAAAATGAACCCCCTCATTGTGTTCCTTTTTAAATTAAATGTTTCAAGTGTTACCAGTTTATTCCAATCAAGAAGGCTTCAGGTGTGCCATACTTTTGTCATAAGTAAGACAGTAAGCACTCTTGTTGTTCTTAAGAACACTCTGGGGCATTCTGTCATTGGGCTATACTTGGGCTACATCTGGGTGATATTTGGGCTACATTTGGGCTCTTTTGTCTCTGGTGGCCATCTTGGGAGATTTATTTGTTATGAAGTTTCCTAATTTCCTCATTTACTGTAGTCTCCTCAGTAGGAAATACTTTGTTTTTTACTTTGGTTCCATCAAAAAGGCATTCAGATGTGTCACACATTTGCCATACATTCTGAATGTTAGCACTCTAGTTGCTCATTAGATCACTGTAGTAAAGCTACTGCTCACCAGGGAAGTCTACTGCTGGTATTCAAAGTGCATGTTTCAGTCTGTATGTCAGACTTTTTTTATGAAATAGAAGAGGATTTGAGAAGTCAAAATGTGCCCTAATTTTTCTTTCTGCAGCACTAATCATAATTTCTATGGCAAAATGAACCCCCTCATTTTGTTCCTTTGTAAATTAAATGTCTTAAGTGTTACCACTTTATTCCAATTAAGATGGCTTCAGTTGTGCCATACTTTTGTCATAAGTAAGACTGTTAGCGCTCTAGTTGTTCAATAGAACACTCTGGGACATTCTGTCACTGGGCTTTACTTGGGCTACATCTGGGTGATGTTTGGGCTACATTTGGGCTCTTTTGTCTCTGGCGGCCATCTTGACAGATTTATTTGTTATGAAGTTTCCTAATTTCCTCATTTACTGCAGTCTCCTCAGTAGGAAATACTTTGTTTTTTACTTTGGTTCCATCAAGAAGGCATTCAGATGTGTCACACATTTGCCATACACTCTGAATGTTAGCACTCTAGTTGCTCATTAGATCACTGTATTAAAGCTACTGCTCACCAGGGAAGTCTACTGCTGGTATTCAAAGTGCATGTTTCAGTCTGTATGTCAGAATTATATTATGAAATAGAAGAGGATTTGAGAAGTCAAAATGTGCCCTAATTTTTCTTTCTGCAGCACTAATCATAATTTCTATGGCAAAATGAACCCCCTCATTTTGTTCCTTTGTAAATTAAATGTCTTAAGTGTTACCACTTTATTCCAATTAAGATGGCTTCAGGTGTGCCATACTTTTGTCATAAGTAAGACTGTTAGCGCTCTAGTTGTTCGATAGAACACTCTGGGACATTCTGTCATTGGGCTATACTTGGGCTACATCTGGGTGATATTTGGGCTACATTTGGGCTCTTTTGTCTCTGGCGGCCATCTTGACAGATTTATTTGTTATGAAGTTTCCTAATTTCCTCATTTATTGCAGTCTCCTCAGTAGGAAATACTTTCAGTTTTTTACTTTGGTTCCATCAAGAAGGTATTCAGATGTGTCACACATTTGCCATAAATTCTGAATGTTAGCACTCTAATTGCTCATTAGATCGCTGTAGTAAAGCTACTGCTCACCAGGGAAGTCTGCTGCTGGTATTCAAAGTGCATCTTTCAGTCTGCATGTCAGAAATTGTTTATGAAATAAAAGAGGATTTGAGAAGTCAAATTGTGCCCTAATTTTTCTTTCTGCAGCACTAATCATAATTTCTATGGCAAAATGAACCCCCTCATGTTGTTCCTTTTTAAATTAAATGTTTTAAGAGTTACCACTTTATTCCAATCAAGATGGCTTCAGGTGCGCAATACGTTTGTCATAAGTAGGACTGTTAGCGCTCTAGTTGTTCTTTAGAACACTCTGGGAAGATGCAGTAGAACACAAAGGAATCAACTGACAGTCTCTGCCCTTGTTGTCAGACTTCATTCTCACATGACTGAGAAAGATAATGTGAATTTACAGAAAATATGCTCTCAGTTTAGCTTATAGATCACCTTCCAAACCTCTGTGGGAAAAGCATGAGAACATTTCTCTCAAACATGATTCATGATATCACAGCAGAAGGCTTTTCCACATGGTAAAATCACCTTAGAACACACCACAATTCCTAAAATGAGTATGGTACCATCAACAAATGATTTATAATGTAACTAAAGTCTTAAAACCTTCTATTAACTGCTTTTTAATGAGGTGCTATCATGTATATTGTTCCCAAGATGGCTGCCAACACTTTTCGGATGAAGTACTGACAGCCAATCAGATCTCACGATGAGATGTGTGGTTAGGCTCCGCCCAGATATATCTATCTTTTTAACTCTACTTTTCTCAGGAACTACCGAACGGATTTACACCATTTAAGCAAAAGGCACGAGTCTGAACTGAGGACTACCTCTTTGCCAAATTTGGTGTAATTCCGTTTAGCAGTTCGGGCTGTAGCTGCGTCAATAGGTCCTATGGGAAAATGCATGGGGAAAACGCATTTTGGGATCCCCCTTTTTTCTCGGCCCCGCTTGACGAATCCCTTTCTGGATAGGAGCGGACCGGAGCTGGCCAAAAGTTTGGAAAATTTCGCGAAGATTCAATAATCAGCGCCAACGTTATTTTAAATAGAATGTTGCGGATTTCCTGTGGAAAATAGGTCCTAACTATAACTACCTACTGGCCACTGCCAGTAGGTAATAAATATATATATATATATATATATATATGTATATATATATATATATATATATTACCTACTGGCGGTCGCCAGTAGGTAGTTATAGTTAGGACCCTCTTACCATAGGAAATCCGCAACATTCTATTTTGAATAACTTTGGCGCCGGTCGACGAATCCTCGCCAAATTTTCAAAATAGGTGGGGCGCTGCGCTCCGCTTCTACCCTGAAAGTCTCGGGGGGATTCGTCAAGCAGGGGCTGAGATAAAAGGGGGGTCCCAAAACGCGTTTTTCCCATGCATTTTTCCATAGGACCTTTAGACACAGCTACAGCCCGAACGGCTGAACAGAGTTAAATGAAATTTGGCAGAGAGGTAGTCCTCAGGTCAAGGAAGTGCCTTTTGTAGGTTTGGTGTAAATCTGTTCAGTAGATTCTGAGAAAATAGCCTTTAAATCAATATATATATCTGAGCCAGCTTACGGTGCGCTTACGGTGCGCTTACCGTACGCGTACGGTGACGTGCGCGAGCGCGATTCTGATTGGCTGATAGATCTTAGTAAACATTCGAATCGGTCGAAACCAGGAAGCGGCGGCCGCCATTTCGTGTGTTTCAGTCAGAAAAAAAAGGGATATAACTTGAAAAGGGGGCAAGGAAGAGAGTTACAGACCCCCTAACATTTGAAAGGGGGTCAAAGAAGGACAGAAAAGTACAAAAAAAACATTTATTAATTTTTTAAAAAATCGCGGGGTACGCGTACGGTAAGCTAACCGTACGCGTACGGTAGAAAAAAAAATCAAAAATGAAATGAAATGCAGATTTAAGTGTTTAGATATTAGGGGGCTCTAAAAAGAGCCGTTGTGTTTATGAAGTGATTTTTTAGTGGTACCTACAAGTAAGTACCGATGCAGAGTCTAAGGTTCAAGAGGAAGACTCTGTTCCCTTCATCATTGAAGTGCACACCATCTCCTCTATAAATGTCTTGCATGTCGTAACGCAAGTTGTTGTGGTAAATGGAACCCATACCATAGCCACGGAGGAAAGCAGAAACAGATTTGTTGACGTGCTTTCTTGCTTTGTCAATCTGTGGACAGAAATGATTGGACCAGTTCCATTTTTGCCTTTGGCATATGTTAGAAAACACAAAGGCAGTTTTAGGGAAAAGTGAAAACAGTTGTGCAGAGGTCTCCTTCATAAGCATTTCCAGACCTACCCCAGTCAAAGTGCCTAGGTCATTGCCACCACAGTGCACTATTATGAGGTCAGGGTGTTGGATTTGCATGAAGGATTTCACCAATGGCATCAATTGGTGCCACTTTAACCCTCTCTGACCAATCCATTTAATGTCTACATTTGGCAAAGCAAGGTCTCTCACCATACCTGTTTTCTCTGCATACTTTTCACTCCAGAAGACATAGCTGTGCCCTACAATCCACACTGTGAACATCTTCAAAGGAGAACTGGATGCACTCAGGAGGTGTAATTCAGTAGAATTTATTTTTTAAAACTGATTGGCTGTTTCATACCATTCTACAATAAAAACTAGGCTGTATGTGTAAATTTATAGAAGCATGTTTTGTATTGGTACAGAAAAATGTGTTACCAAAGAACAGTACTATGGATTTGCTGTTAGGTTTGAAAAGTCAAGCACTCCTGCTCTTTGGAAATGAAACATTGTTTGGTGAACTTCTGACCTAACTCTGCACAGCAGTGTTTCAAGAGCTGTTGCTATGGTAGCAGGCAGAAGTCAAGTTGGGGGAAGGGTACTAGGCAGAAGTCAAGTTGGGGGAAGGGTACTTTTGGAAAAGGGTTGGAATTCAACCAATAGAAATGTGTGATTACATTTGAAAAAAAGGGGGAAGCACTGAGATTTGAAACTTACATGTATATGTGTGGAAAAAGAGAGGGAAACTTTGCCATTATCTGGTTCTGCTGAGAGGAGAGAGGTGTACAGAACAGAGATCCTGGCTCTGATAATCTGCTGTGTGAGTGCCACATTTCTTTCACAACTAACTAATTTTAAAGGTGAGTTTAGAGTTTGAGAGGGGATGTATATGGTAAATTAAGAAATGAATAATAGAATTGGAATTCCTTTTGTTGAAGTTGTGTTTATCATTTTCTGTTTTGGGAGAAATTTAAATATGAGGAACATGTAAAATAATATGGACTATGTTTTCACGATAAATTAAGGTGTACTGGTATAAATAAGGAATACTTTAAGGGTTTGAGGTTGCACTCAGTAATGCAAATACATTCAGCATCAGTAAGGCTGGTTGCCCTTGCTGGAGTGTAGTCAGTCACCCAGGCTACACATGTTGTTGGTCTCAGAAAGCTGTTTGGTATTGCTCTGGTGATTTTACATTTGCATTAGATGGAAAGGGGGAGGTATTTTTTTCTGCAGAAGCAGACTCTTAGCACACAGCCAGCTGCATATCATGTTGAATCATGCATAGTATTCACAACCGAGTGGGGTTTGAGGTTTCAGTCAGTAATGCAAATACATTCAGCATCACTAAGGCTGGTTGCCCTTGCTGGAGTGTAGTCAGTCACCCAGGTTACACATGTTGCTGGTCTGAAAATGTTGTTTGGACATGTGCTTTTTTAAGAATCTGAAAAGTGGATTCATAATGTGTCAGACTGTAAAAGTACTTACCACTTGCCCAAAAAAGAGTAGTAAGTGTGCTTTGAAATTGGCAAAGAAATGTTGTTTTTTGACTAATATGAAAACATGACTCTGTGTGCAAAGAGGGATTACAGGCAGAGATTTATTGCGTATTGCTCTGGTGATTTTACATTTGCATTAGTAGGAAAGGGGGAGCTATTTTTTTATGCAGAAGCAGACTCTTAGCACACAGCCAGCTGTTTATCCTGTGGAATCATGCACAGTATTCACAACCGAGTGGGGTTTGAGATTGCAGTCAGTAATGCAAATACATTCAGCATCACTAAGGCTGGTTGCCCTTGCTGGAGTGTAGTCAGTCACCCAGGCTACACATGTTGTTGGTCTCAGAAAGCTGTTTGGTATTGCTTTGGTGATTTTACATTTGCATTAGATGGAAAGGGGGAGGTATTTTTTTCTGCAGAAGCAGACTCTTAGCACACAGCCAGCTGCATATCATGTGGAATCATGCATAGTATTCACAACCGAGTGGGGTTTGAGGTTTCAGTCAGTAATGCAAATACATTCAGCATCACTAAGGCTGGTTGCCCTTGCTGGAGTGTAGTCAGTCACCCAGGTTACACATGTTGCTGGTCTGAAAATGTTGTTTGGACATGTGCTTTTTTAAGAATCTGAAAAGTGGATTCATAATGTGTCAGACTGTAAAAGTACTTATCACTTGCCAAAAAAAAGAGTAGTAAGTGTGCTTTCAAATTGGCAAAGAAATTTTGTTTTTTGACTAATATGAAAACATGACTCTGTGTGCAAAGAGGAATTACAGGCAGAGATTTATTGCGTATTGCTCTGGTGATTTTACATTTGCATTAGTAGGAAAGGGGGAGCTATTTTTTTATGCAGAAGCAGACTCTTAGAACACAGCCAGCTGCTTATCCTGTGGAATCATGCACAGTATTCACAACCGAGTGGGGTTTGAGATTGCAGTCAGTAATGCAAATACATTCAGCATCACTAAGGCTGGTTGCCCTTGCTGGAGTGTAGTCAGTCACCCAGGCTACACATGTTGTTGGTCTCAGAAAGCTGTTTGGTATTGCTCTGGTGATTTTACATTTGCATTAGATGTAAAGGGGGAGCTATTTTTTTGTGCAGAAGCAGACTCTTAGCACACAGCCAGCTGCATATCATGTGGAATCATGCATAGTATTCACAACCGAGTGGGGTTTGAGGTTTCAGTCAGTAATGCAAATACATTCAGCATCACTAAGGCTGGTTGCCCTTGCTGGAGTGTACTCAGTCACCCAGGTTACACATGTTGCTGGTCTGAAAATGTTGTTTGGACATGTGCTTTTTTAAGAATCTGAAAAGTGGATTCATAATGTGTCAGACTGTAAAAGTACTTATCACTTGCCAAAAAAAAGAGTAGTAAGTGTGCTTTCAAATTGGCATAGAAATTTCGTTTTGTGACTAATATGAAAACATGACTCTGTGTGCAAATAGGAATTACAGGCAGAGATTTATTGCGTATTGCTCTGGTGATTTTACATTTGCATTAGATGTAAAGGGGGAGCTATTTTTTTGTGCAGAAGCAGACTCTTAGCACACAGCCAGCTGCTTATCCTGTGGAATCATGCACAGTATTCACAACCGAGTGGGGTTTGAGGTTGCAGTCAGTAATGCAAATACATTCAGCATCACTAAGGCTGGTTGCCCTTGCTGGAGTGTACTCAGTCACCCAGGTTACACATGTTGCTGGTCTGAAAATGTTGTTTGGACATGTGCTTTTTTAAGAATCTGAAAAGTGGATTTAAAATGTGTCAGACTGTAAAAGTATTTATCACTTGCCAAAAAAAAGAGTAGTAAGTGTGGTTTCAAATTGGCAAAGAAATTACGTTTTCAGACTAATATGAAAACATGACTCTGTGTGCAAAGAGGAATTACAGGCAGAGATTTATTGCGGTATGCTCTGGTGATTTAACATTTGCATTAGATGTTAAGGGGGAGCTATTTTTTTATGCAGAAGCAGACTTTTAGCACGCACCCAGCTGCTTATCCTGTGGAATCATGCACAGTATTCACAACCGAGTGGGGTTTGAGGTTGCACTTAGTAATGCAAATACATTCAGCATCACTAATGCTGGTTGCCCTTGCTGGAGTGTAGTCAGTCACCCAGGTTACACATGTTGCTGGTCTCAGAAAGCTGTTTGGTATTGCTCTGGTGATTTTACATTTGCATTAGATGGAAAGGGGGTGTTATTTTTTTATACAGAAGCAGACTCTTAGCACACAACCAGCTGCTTATCCTATGGAATCATGCACAGTATTCACAACCGAGTGGGGTTTGAGGTTGCAGTCAGTAATGCAAATACATTCAGCTTCACTAAGGCTGGTTGCCCTTGCTGGAGTGTACTCAGTCACCCAGGTTACACATGTTGCTGGTCTGAAAATGTTGTTTGGACATGTGCTTTTTTTAAAATCTAAAAAGTGGATTCATAATGTGTCAGACTGTAAAAGTACTTATCATTTGCCAAAAAAAAGAGTAGTAAGTGTGCTTTCAAATTGGCAAAGAAATTTTGTTTTTTGACTAATATGAAAACATGACTCTGTGTGCAAAGAGGAATTACAGGCAGAGATTTATTGCGGTATGCTCTGGTGATTTAACATTTGCATTAGATGTTAAGGGGGAGCTATTTTTTTATGCAGAAGCAGACTTTTAGCACACAGCCAGCTGCTTATCCTGTGGAATCATGCACAGTATTCACAACCGAGTGGGGTTTGAGGTTGCAGTCAGTAATGCAAATACATTCAGCATCACTAAGGCTGGTTGCCCTTGCTGCAGTGTAGTCAGTCACCCAGGTTACACATGGTGCTGGTCTCAAAAAGCTGTTTGGACATGTGCTTTTATCAGAATCTGAAAAGTGGATTCAAAATGTGTCAGACTGTAAAAGTACTTATTACTTGCCAAAAAAGTAGTAGAATGTGTGCTTTCCAATTGGCAAAGAAATTTCGTTTTCTGCCTAATTTCAAAGCATGACTCTGTGTGCACACAGGAATTGTTTTTAGATATTTAATTTGTGAATGTGTTATTGTGATTTTCACTTCTAGGAAAGGGGTACTTAGTATTTTAAGATTTGAAAAGATCATAAAAAATGTAGTAATATATTTAAATATAAAAAAGGAATTTTTTTTTAGTTTTTTTCAGGTATTGCTGAAGAGCAGTGAACAAAATTTAAGATGCCTACAAAATCCAGAGTAACGAAAAACCACAAAAAAAAAACTATATTTGAAGACAACTGGAGGACCTAAGTTAGTTGGAGATGCTCATGTTGGGAAAAAGAGAAAGTCTTCTGGTAAGCAGAAAAAAGATTTTTTAAAGAACATCTTCAAAAAAAGGAAAAATGTACAAAATGTCTGTACTGGAAAGAATGTTTTCAATAGAAAAGAAGAGGAAAAAATTGAGAATTTAGTTAATGCAAATATACCTTCTGAAATAACAAAGATTAACTTAAACAGAAAAACAGCGTTTAAAGAGATACGTAGAAAAATGTTTCAGAGAAGAGTTATGTCCAATTTGATAAAGGATGTGAAGAAATATAAGAAAAAGGCAAAATATTACAAGAGAAAAAAGAAATTGAAGCCATTGCAGCAAAGGCATTAGAATTAAAAAGGAAACTATTCATTTTAATTTTGAATAGGATGCGTACATTAGATAAAATGGTCAATGTACTGAAATCACAAAGCAAAAGGAAAAGAGTAGTGAAAAGAACAAACTTTTGTAAAGTGTTTTTAGGAGAATGGATGCATAGTTCAAGTAGTGAACCTTTTTTTTAATGAAGAGAGTTATTTTCAAAGTAATAGTTTGCTGCATGCAGTTGACACCAGAGGTCGTGCTAACGAAGTGAAAAATGGTTGTATAATGGAGAAGGAGAAAATGGTTCCAAGAGATGAGGTACAAGTGATGGCGGATGAGGCTATGGGGAGACGTCCTAAAGCCCCAGTGTACACTTGGAATTGTAGTAGTATTTGCACTGTGCGTCAGGAATCTATTGATAAATTTCGTGAGTTTCTAAGAGAATATAGTAAAAAAAGTGCAAAACAGAAGATTAAGGTGCTTCAAAGTCTAGATCCATGCAGAGTGAGAGAGAATACTGGTTTGCAGGGTCATTCTCTGGCTTGTCTATCTAGAAAAGTGTGTAATAGTGTTTTCCATCATTTTAGGATGCTGGCTGTTCATCATACTGGAATGAGAAAGTTTGTGAGACGGTTGTATTTTGCTAAAAGTCCAGCAATAAAGTTAGATGAATTGAATAGGGCTCTGTTCCGTGGATCGGTATCAGATGTAGAGAAGGTTGTTGATGAAATTCAGTTTTGTTACTTTGGTCCTGAACAAGACAGTGCAGAAAAGGACACAGTAAATGAGGAAGAAGTGGAAGAGAATGTAGAACCCTCTGTAAGTAAAACATTTAATGATCACATAACAATATTTGCAATAATCTCTAATGAAAGACCAAATACAACTTGTATTTGTTGCCGCAGAACTCATTATAGAAAACAAACTAGGAATGTTGATCTCTACAGAAAGAGTGAAAATGAAGATAATTATAAGTGGAAGGATTTTGCCACATATATATTTCTTGAAAATTGTTTTGAATTGGGTGAAGATCAGCGTATTTGTAAATACTGTTACAACAAGTTAGTGGAAAATAGAATGCCAACCAGAGCTGTACATAATAATTTAGAATTGGATGTTATTCCTGCCGAACTTTCTGAATTAAATACATATGAGTCTATACTTATTCAATGTGTTCATCCGTTCCAGACCATAGTACGTATGGAGCCCAAAACTGGTAAATTACCTCCTTCAGATTTACTGAGAGATTTAAAAGGTAGAGTGGTGTATTTGCCCTTGGATTTGAAAAAAAATATGGAAACTATTGATGCAGATACTTTGGAAACTGAACCATTAGTTATTCTGGTTAATGGTGTACCTACAAAGAATAAGAAGATTTGGCAGGAGCTGGTAGATGTACGGAAAGTACAAAGAGCAAATTTGTATTTGAAAAGGAATAACAAATGGTATGAATCAATTTATATAGAAGAAGAAGAAGAAGATTTACAAGAAGACACAGAAACACCAACTGGACAAATTGAAAAAGTGGACAAGTCAAAGGAAGAAGAAATTTATGAACATTTTAGCATACATCCTCTACATTCAAAAGAAGTTATGGGAGACAATATTGATCTGTTTCAGATGAAGAAAGCAAAAAGGAACTCCCGTGAGTGTATGGGAGGAGAGCTTGGAAGCTCGATGTTTTCCCCAGCTGTTTCCTAAAGGAAAAGGAGGACGATACGATGAACGTCCAGAACAGATTCCAGCTTCTGAGTATCGGACTACAAGACTATATGCAGAAGATCCCAGATTTTGACAAAGTATTCCTTATTTGTTCCATCTTTTATTTGAAAGCGACTTGTCTGCACTATCTTATGCAGTAAATCACATTTTAAAAAGTGGAGTACATTTACAAAATGTGTCTGCTAAGGATTTTATGGAGAAAGTGCAGCACCGAGATGATCATTTGGAAACACAACTGATCAATCTGATGGCTTGTCAGCGTGGGACAAATGAATATTGGTACCGACGCCATGGTGAATTAAAATGCATGTTACGGAATTTAGGAACACCAACATGGTTCCTTACCCTAAGCTGTGCTGAGTACGCTTGGGATGATTTACTGGATTTTCTACGAGAGGCAAATTCAAACATTAAAAACATTGAATACAAAACAGCAGGAGAACTGTGCTCATTGGATCCGGTTAATGTTTGCAGATATTTCAATCATAGATTTGAGGCTATGATGTCCTTCATCTGCAATAAAAAAAAATCCACCCCTTGGAGAAGTAGTGGATTTCTTTTGGAGAAAAGAGTACCAGGCAAGTGGTGCTCCTCATATTCATATGCTGTTGTGGATCAAGGATGCCCCAAAGTTTGGAACAGATACTGATGAAGCAGTGTTATCTTACATTGAAGAATATGCAACATGTGCTATACCAAAAAGCACAGAAGAGAAAAAGTTAAAGGAGCAAGTTTTACGTTTCCAAAGTCATCGGTGTGGAAAATACTGTCGACGGAAATACAAGAGCAAAGATAAATACTACACTAAATGTCGATTTGGATTTCCTAGACCTGTTCTTTCAAATGGAAGAGTAAACAGTTTTATGTCATCTGTGAGACATTCTATCACAAGAAAATCACCTAAGAATACCTACAACCTAAAAAGAAAAGAAGAATCAAAAAATATAAATGACTACTACCCAGTCATTTTATCCATGTGGAATGCTAACATGGATATGCAGTATGTAGCTGACAATTCAATTCAATTGCTGTTGCTCGATATGTAAATCAGAAAAAACTGAATTGAAAGAAATGTGGGAAGAGACTTCTCACGAGAAGACTGTCAGTAAGAAGCTGTACAGTTTCAGTTTAAAGATGTTATCGCATCGAGAAATTGGATCCTACGAATGTTCAGATAGGTTATCTTCTGCAAGTCTCTACTCGAAATCAAGAAGAATAATTTGAGCAAGTTTAGGCCTTGCAGCAATGAGAAATCGGGTACTGAAATCTGTTGGAGAAATTGAATATTTGGCCGAGAATGACCCAGAAAGTACAGATATTTTGAAATCAAACATGTTGGACACATATTATCCAAAAAGAAGTCATCATCTGGAGAACATGTGTCTCTATGAAGTGCTGCAGAACTACATTTATTCACGGAAAGCCGCAGAAGACATCAACAATGGAAAATATAAAGTCATTGGTGAGGAAGGATGTTTGGTGAAGCAAACAAAAGGAAGTTTGATAAATCACAGGAAGCTGAGTTGCGACACTACTGACAAAAAGGAATTTTACTACTTGGCTCTTTTACAGCTGTTTAAACCATGGCGTACAGAGGATGAACTACTGGGAGAATTTCAAAGCTATGAAGATTCTTTTAATGCTTGCAAAGACAGCATACAATGCAGTACATTCTCAACTTATCTGCAAATGTTAAATGAAGAAATTGAACAGGAAACTACAATTGCAGCTGAAGTAGCTAGAGACAGTTCTCAAGACAGCCAAAGTTCAGGAACACTCAGTCAAGATCCCCTAGGACAACCAATCGTTGAAAATGAAGCATCAAGAGCCATGAATGAAGTGAAAACGGCTATGAATCAAGCTCAAGAAGAATTTATAGACTTACAAAATTTGGAACTGAATGAAGAGCAGCAACAAATTTATGAAGAGATCAGAGGCAAAATTGATCACGGATTTCTACATGAAAAAAAAGAGTGCTCATGCACATCATTTCATCCAATCAGGATGTATGTAAGCGGACAAGCTGGAACTGGAAAAAGTTTCTTAATAAAAGTCATCAGAAGCTACCTACATCAAAAAACGGATTCTACTTTGTCTTGTGTGGTTACTGCTCCAACTGGGTTAGCAGCATATAACATAAAAGGAATCACCTTACATCGTTTGCTAATGTTACCAGTGGAGCATGAGAACAAAATACAATACAACAAGCTAACTGGAGAAGCATGCTTGGAAGTTTCAAGAGTATTGAAGAAGATGCAAGTTCTCATTATTGATGAGGTGAGCATGGTATCAAACTTAATGCTTGCCTTTGTGCATTTAAGAATGCAGCAAATTCTAAGGACAGACTATGACGTGTTATTTGGTGGAAAACATGTCATAGTTTTTGGGGATCTTCTACAACTTACTCCAGTTAAAGGACAACCAGTGTTTAATACTATGACACATGAAGACACAAAGAAGTCATTGGGAAGCATCGGTAATGCAAATATTTGGTCCTTCTTTGAGTACAAGGAACTTACTACTAATATGAGGCAAGCAAACGATGAAGAATATGGAAGTATTCTGAAAGATATCAGAATTGGACTACTCACAGAAGTTGGCAAAAAAGCATTACAGAGTCGGCTGCTACATAATTTATTTCCAAAGGAAGAAATAGTTGCAGAGAAGATATACAAGAACATTGCAGAAAAGAAAAGTGTCATCTGCTTAATGCCAACTCTACGTGAATGCTCAATATTCAATGAGGAGCTTTTAAAATTGGAAAAGGAAGATATCAGGAAATTGGAAGCAGTGGACAAAATTGAGGATGGAAGAATTACTATCACATTAACAGGCACACTGAAAAATAAATTGGATTCACTAGAGAAGAACATTTCCAAAACAGCTGGATTAGAAAAAAATCTATATGTTTGCATGAACTGTAGAGTATGTTTAAGGAGAAATTTGGATGTTGAAAAAGGTTTAGTTAATGGAGCTATGGGAAGGGTTGTGGGTTTTATTAATTATCAGAAAAAAGATGGAATTGAATGTTTAAAAATAAAATTGGATCAGATAGAAGAAGTTAAAGACATTTGTCGTTGTTCAGTTCGTTTCATGCTTGTGAAAGACTTATATGTACGTAGGAAGCAGTTTCCGTTTTCTCTAGCATATGCTGTAACTATTCACAAGTCTCAAGGATTGACTGTGGATTGTGCTTTTGTGAACATTGGTTCAACTGTTTTCAAAGAAGGTATGGCTTATGTAGCTTTGTCACGAGTGAAAACATTATCTGGTTTATTCATGATAGACTTTGATGACTCAAAAGTTAGTGCTGATACAAATTGTGTAAAGGAGTATAATAGATTAAGAAGAACCTATGCTCCTCATTTAGGTCAGTATCCTGTGTTGGAGAAACGTGTAGTTTCTCGTAAAAGGAGAAATGAGAATATCTGTAATGAAGATGTAGAGAGGAGGAAAAAAAAGAGGAGTGATGTAATTGCAAGCAAAAAGAAAAAGGAAAATGAAGAAGAGGTTGTAGGATGTCATTTTGAAAATAGCTCTGGTGTCAACTGCTACGCTGATGTAGTGCTGAATGTTGCATTTTATCTGGAAAGTGTGCAAGAGCAGATAATAGTAAATCAGAGAAAAAGATTCTGTTCTGAGTTGAGTCTCCTTTTTCAAAAGCTGGGTAATGATAAAACTCAAATAGAAAGTGCTACTGAAATTAGAAAACTTTTAGATGTATGTTCAGGACGAACACAGTTTTCTCAAAATGTACAGCAAGACGCACAGGAATTCTTGATGTTTTTTCTTCAGGTACTGGAAGAAGAAGGGGTTCCCATTGAAAATATGTTTGGTGTCTCTTATAAATGGGAACATAGTTGTGAAAACTGTTACAATACATGTGGCTCTAATGTTGATTCTGAAAGGTTTATTTATTTAACATTGCCAGAGAGTAAAACAGTCACTTTTGCTAAATTAGTTAAAGATGCTAATCATAGCATGGAATGCAGTGAGTGTCAATCTGAAATGTTTTCAACGTTAATTTTAAAGGAATACAGACAATATGTAATTTTAATGATGCAACGATGTAAAGCTGATGGTTCAAAATTGGATACTTTAATAAAGAAGTTTACAGGACAGCAATTATCAATTTCAGGAAAAACTTTTGTAACAGTTGCAATAATTTTCCATGAAGGACCTACTGTTACTTCTGGACATTACACAGTTTATCTTAAATGTGAAAAAGGCTGGACACTGTGTAATGATTCCCAATTGATTTTCAAGCAACGTTTGCCTTTTGATTTAGCAAATTCCTATCTAATCTTCCTGAAACCTAAATTTTAGAGAGACTTGGCAAGATCTGTACAAAACAATTTTCCCATTTTATTGGATTACCATTGGAATTTTAAAAAAAAATGATTTTACAAATTATCATTTGGCCTAATGGAAAGGTAACCAATTGTAATGTGGACTTTTTAAATTTTTAATGAAACTTTGGAAAACCAAAAATTTAGACAAAATCGGTAACATCTGCACAATTTACATTTTGGAATGTTATTGGATTGCCATTGGAAATTTATTCAAAAAAGATTTTTAAAATTACTATTTGGCCATGAGGAAAGGTAAACAATTGTATTGTGGACTTATTTAATTATTAATTAATCTTTCGGAAACCAAAATGTTACAGAGAATCGGTGAGATCTGTACAATTTAAACTTTAGAATTTCATTGGATTAACATTGGAAATTTAATCAAAAAAGAATTTTAAAATTACTATTTGGCCTAAAGGAAATGGAACCAGATGTATTGTGGAGTTATTTGAGATATATTTTTGTGATTATACTTCTGAAACAAAAATGTCAGACGGTATTTTAAAGAAATAAGTATTGATATTAGATGATATTTTTTTAGAATATTATGCATTTCTATAATGTTATGTTTAAGTAAAAAGAGATTCTGGGCTTTTTTAAAACAATCTTTGAGATTGTTATTTTTTTTTTGCCCGCTGTTAAATGATGAATGCAATTGCTTTCACAATTTATAGTGAAATTTAATATATTCTGAAAACAGCAAAAAAAAGGCAAAAAATTGTTTTGGAAAATATGTAAATATGTGTACTGTATTATAAAATGTTTTATTAAATTATTATTAATGATGTCATTTGAGATGTCATCAGTGATGTCATGAGTGATGTCAGTGACCATGTCATGAGTGATGTAATATGTGACGTCATCAGTATTGCATTGCGGGCGCGCGAGTTATAGTTAGCTGAACTAACTATAACGGGGGAATTTCATTGGTTTTTTACGAGTGAAATGTCCAGCTAACTATAACATGTGTGAAACCTTTGGTTTTTTCATTGAATTTCTAAGGTTTTTTAAATGCTAATTCCTAACTATAACGTGTGTGAAACCCATGGTTTTTTCAGTGAATATATATATATATATATATATATATATATATATATATATATATATATATAGAGAGAGAGAGAGAGAAAGAGAGAGAGAGAGGGAGAGAGAGAGAGAGAGAAAGAGTTTTAATTATATAAAATATAATATATATATTATATATATTCTAGACATTTGTTATTCACATTAGCTTTCTTCTGGCTCAGTGTGGTGGGTCTGTAAATTCTAAGACAGAGTTCTTGTATAGTAAAGGTGATTATACTTCTGCAATAGACACGGAGGGTTTAGTTGATAGATTTGAGTCAAGTGATGACAACCACATAAAAGTTCAGGGTCAGTCAAGATCAGGGGCGTAGGGGAGAGGAATGGTTGTGAAGAAATTATGCAATGTGTCAATAAGTTTCAATGCACACAAGGTATTTTCTATCATTATTTTCTAATATTGAATTATTCACCCTTAAATATTTTTGTAAATATGTTAAATTCTGCATTATAATGAACATTGGTCATAACAAATTGTAATATATAAACAACTTTACAAAGGTACAGTCAGAGCATCTTGGGAGATTCTTGATTCAGAGGGTGACCGAAAGGTTGTACGAGTATGAGAAAATACATTTTTCTTCATGTAACTTAAATTGTACATATCTGCAAATGGTTAGTAAAACAATGTGAAAAGAACAAATGCACAGGGTATACTTCAAAATATCATGTCCCACCAACTCCCCTATCATGAATTCCAGGTTTTTATAATCTAGTGTCATAAAAACCCAAACACGATAAGGGTCTAGCAGACAATCTCATGCCAGAGATGCTCCTGCCACAATAAAAATGTTCTTTGCAAAGTCGTCTGCTGCTTCTTGGCCCTTGCCTGTGCTACATCACATTTTCAAAATAAATATTTGTGTTAGTATTTTTCTCTTAAAATATCACAGTGAAAGGAAAATATTGTTCTTGCTCATTCTCACTCAAAAAGGTGATCTTTAGTGTTCCAAAATGTTGCTAGGCAACCCATCTGCTAAACACATGGCCACTAACCAGCAGTGCCACCCCATGAGCTCTCTGTGAATAGAGGCGGTAACTTGAGTATCACTGGATTGATTATGAGTAGCAGTTCTGTCAACTTGCCCAATAGGTTCAGGGTGCACTGACACACATTCACAGATTGTAGGCAGGCCTCTAATATGCACTATAGACAGCCACTAATAGTATAAGCAGAATGCATTCCTCAAATATATTGAAAGTGCACAGCATGTGACATATGCACAGCACACAGACCTGCCTTTTGTGTGTAAAACCAAGTCAGGTCTTGGATAAAGTAACCAACTTCTCCAAATAATGGAACCGCTAAGGGCCTCATTCTAATGTCTCCATTATATATGCAGGGAAATGCCTGGCATGGAATTTACAATATTGACCAGTCTCTCCCCTGAAATAATGAGGATTACACGTTTTACTCCTGCAATGGGGAATAACATGTGGACCTAGTAATAATGGAACTAATCTTGCATGTTCCCCCCACGCCCCTCCTGGAAAAAAAGAGCCCAAACTGGCAAAAATGTACCACCCGCTTTTAGCAGGTGGTAAATGGTATGGGTGCTTTCTTTTCTTGACAAGTGTTGATTGAAGAGAGGGCAGGGGTGGCAGAGGGCACAGTTCATTTAATTTCAACTGTGGGAAGCTTTTTCAGCTACCCCATTCAGAAGTACAAGATGGGGCCAGTAACAACAGCAGCTATTCAGATGTCTCCGAGTCTGGTGTTTCTGGGTCCGGATTTATTGGTTCTGAAGTTTGGGAAGGCAATAATTGCAGGTCCAGAGACATTGAAAACTTGTAGTTGAGAAAAAGGATTATTTTAGTTAATTTCCAACAATTCTGGCTTTTTAGTCAATAGTGATTGGTATGATAAGACTAGACATTTGTTGTTTTTAATATGAAAAAGTAAACTACAAAACACTGAATACAAAGTCCTGTTGTCTACACCTTTATCACGTGCTCACTTTCACTCCATTCATGTTCATCTTGTTATAAAGAGCAAACATTATTTATCTTGTAGGCAGTCTGTTTCTTCCCACATCCCCAAGCAGCTCAATACCCAAAGAGAAGGTGTTAGTGTCAGGGTCACTCCTCATAACACTGCTGAATGGATGTGGTAGTTTACAAACACTTTTGGATAACAGATAGAGTAGTATAGGGCGGTGAGGTGTGATCATTGCCATTACTTACCACAATAGTGGTTGTAATCCTGTCACACGGAAAAAGGAATACTCACAGTTGCATATCTTCATGGGAAATGGGCAGTCACTCCTTAATAAATGCATTTTTAGTTTGATAGATGAGTCAGAAGAGCTGCATCATGTTGTGCAATGCCTGTGTTGGGATTTCCTCCGCGATCAGCATGACATGAGGGACAGCAACCCATCACCTTAAGCCTTTGAAATGTTCATTCAGACTAATCATTACTCCCTCACACCCTGCAGGGAATATGAATGTAGTGATTAACATGCACTGAGACCTGATGGCTCTGCAACAGTTGATGAAGAAAAAATGCCCACATTAATAACCATGATCTTCCCTAAGAAAAGATGTTTCGCTTGTTTTTATTACTTTAATAATTAGTTCACATTTAGAGAGAAGAGTCGACTATGACCACCACACAATATCCCATTGATTTCTCATAGCACAGAGGTGCCCCTTACATTGAGAGTAGGCCACTAAGTCACTAGGATATTTCAATGAAAGAAATTAAAGAAATGTTCATTGCAACCAGTCAACTGAATAACTGGGCCAGACCTGATTCTGTGCAGGATCCAACTCAATGGTTTTTGTCTGAAGTTTTGGCTCCTCTCTTTCCTTCTTTATTTTGCTTTCAGGTTTCTCTTCCCCCCCAAGAGCACTTCCATCTACCAACCTCCCACCTGATTGGTTTTACAAGGACCAAGTGATCATCACCAACTACCGACATTACCTCTGCTCTCAGTGGGTCCAGCCCAGTCATGCAGATGATTGGCTGGAAGGTAATGGGATCTTCCTCAGGCATCTTATCTGTTTGGGCCTCTTATGTTATGATAAGGACTAGGGCCAGACCCCTGACCAACTGTTCTCCCTCCTTCCTTAAAATCGCCTTTCTCCTCCATCTTTATGTAACCTGGTAACTATATTCCTTACACTGCATGGCATACTACCAACACTGTTATACTGGATGGATGCTTCAGTTACATTGCTGTGCTGCCTGTACCTTGTGCCTGCCAGGGTTGCCCCATACTGCTTACCGGTATACCTAAAAAAGCACTTACCGTGATTACCTGTAAACTGCTGCATTACTCTGTTTACTCACTGGTCACTCCCGAGTGGGTATGTTAGGCAATTTCCTTTGATTCCCTGTATCCAGTGCTTGCCTTTAAGGTTTCCCTTTGTTGCTTTTGTGTAGACAAGAAAACACATTTACTATGGCTGCACTGTAATACAGTGCATTCCTTTCGGTTTCTTCACTGCTACAGAAACCCAATCAAGAACTGTAACCCTTGCTCCGACTAGAATGGTAGGAAAGTCTACATGTGCATCTATGTTTGACACTACTTTTTACCACTTCATGCGTAAGAACAGCAACACAAGGAAGGCTTTCAATGACTCATACACAGCAGCAAAACAATTCCGACCAAGGCAACACTCAACCTAAATACTTTCAAACACCTAGAGATATAAATGAATGTAAAGCACATGTGTACCGTCCCTCAGATGTCTCTTCTCCTCTATGCAATTAGGTCAGATTAAGAGCACTAATTTGGTCAATCACACACAAGACTAAAGCTCTTCCCACAGAAGCTTCCAACCAGACACTTTCCAATGGCCAGTGTGATATCTGTCTGCCAATGTGCTTTGGTGCCTCATCAGTCGTTTGAAGTACTATATAAAAACAATTACAATACAGTATCAAAATATATTTGCTATGGTGGGTGGCTGAGATGCTCCTACAGAAATGAAAATGCTCTCTAGAGGGGGGCTGGCCCTGACGACTTGCTAAGTTGCTGCTTTATGAGCTCCTTACATCATTGTTTGGCTACGAGAACTCCTACAGCGATAACTGCTGCCACATGGAGTGATTGACCTTAGGCTACTAAATCTGCAGCTTTGGAAGTGCACTGTTCTAAAAGTTGGGGAGGATGGCTTGATTGAACCTGGGAGAAGTAGAAATTGTGGGAGGCACCAGCAGCATCTGTGAGAGAGAAGGGCTGATGCAGCCTCATGTGCAGACGCACTGCCAGCAGCCAAAGGAGGAGTGGTCAATTCCAGAAATGTCTGGTAGATACATCTTTAACTGGAATCAGTACAGACCTCTACAGCTTAATGGGCTGAAGGTGGGAGAAAGCAAGGAGGTTACCAATGTCCTTTTGACAGTAGTATACACCATCTACAGTGAAATCATATTGACAAAATCCCATGGAGAAAAGCCCACTTACCCTACCTCTGTCTTGTAGGAAGAAAGGGATGGGAGATGATAATAGACGTAAGCCAATTGGCAGACATTATCTTTAAAAAGCTTGACAACATTGAAAAAGCGTTCATTTGGTGCTGCTTAGGTACAACTCAAATATGTTGAGGATCAAGTGAATGGTATGGATACCACAATGAAGGATATGAGAACGAAAACACAGCAAAGAGGGGCAGAAGGATTATCTAGAGGAAGACATGGGGTGTAGGCTAAGTTTGAAGTAGGTGACTGGGGCAATGTTAGTGGTAGAAGAAAGTATTTAGGCAGATGAAAATCACAGACACCAATCCAACATTAGAGTTTTGGGATATCCTGCTGGTGGCTTTGTGGTAGTAAAGATGGAAACAATGTTTTCTGAGTACCATTTCCACCCTGGGTGCTCTGATCAAGAAAGTGTACAGTCTCCCCTCTTGGTGAGGTGGCTTCCCCTAAGAAAATGGTGCAGGTACTGTCATTGTGTTCCATTGTGACCTGGACGTTCACTACCTTTTTAGTAGAAAGATGGTGCATCTGATTAATGCTTTGCAAGTGGAAGGTAGGAGTATCCTCTTCTTCCAGTATATCAGCTTGGCGCTAAAGGCCAATACAAAAGCGCTCCTGAATGTGGCACTAAAACTGCTTGCTTGGCGGTCACATGCTTCTTAATGTTTTTAGGGGCAACTGGAGGTCATGAACGAGGACCAAGAGCATCAAGAAAAGTACTGGAGTGTTAAACTCAGACTGCTATTTGTCAATAGAGGTTCTACTATTGAGTTTGACAATACCATTTGATCTGCCTTCTAGGCATATGGGGCTATTTGGGAGAGGTGTGTAGGTCTATAGCACTGGTAAATTGGTAATATATTGATGTGGTTTCTCCATCCTTTTACACTGCCTGCATGACCCAGCCTTTTATTCCTTCTTTTCTGCCTTTTCCCTTATTCCCTTGATTTTTCCATTCTCTTCCCCTATTTCTTGCATTTTGTTCCCATTTCAGCATTTCTTAGTAGACATTTTTGATAATGGAGTCGCCATGTGGGGCACTGTGTAATTACTCACTTGCTTTAGTGCTGGGTTTGTTCAAAACAGAACTGCTGTGCCAGGCTATATGAAATCTACATCTGAGCACACTGTAGTGAATGTTGTATATTGTCTTGATCTAATCTAAATTCAAATAAAAATGACAAAAAATCTTTTCTGTAGTGCTTCACCTCCTTCGAGTTGGCTTTACACTACATAAAATACATAACATAAAAATAAGAGCTTGATAATCCAGATACTGAAATCCATGCAGTGTGTGCAATAACCCACCAAACACTATTGCTGATATTGTAAATTATGACCTATATATTACTCACAAATTACAGCAGCAGACAGTCAACCTCCTGAGCTTCCTCATTGAGACTGGTGTTTGTATTGTTGATGTGACAGTTTCCAAGGCATTTTTAAAGAAGAACCATTTCTTAATTTCTCACAGTGACTTCTTTCAACAGATACAACGGGCTTCCACAATCTTCTTTTTTTTAAACTTTTCATAAGTTCTTCCTGCCACTCATACCACACACCCCTCACCCACCAAATCATTCCTTTGACACTAAAGCCAGCGCCTCATTCACCTCCCAGACCATTTGTTGCACTACACAACAATACTCATCTAGAATTAATCTTGGATTTGCATTTTCCCTCACATGTCAGGGACTCACATTCTCATACTTTTCTGTATGCATTAAGTAGTCTTTCTTCTAGACTGGACAGAGATCGCTACTAGGGGAGGCTGGAGCCCCAACTATACTCCAACTTCCATAGATGGCTGCTGCCATGGTCAGGGATAATACAATAATAAGGAAACCAACCTGCGCCAGCACAGTGCTCCACAGAAACACTGTCCCTCTGCCCTCTCCGTGCACTTTTGAGGGAGGCACGAACTGTGAGCTAATTGTAACACTGGGGCGGGCCCAGCTGAACAGAGCTACCACGATACTCCCCTCCTCTCCTTGCCTGACTGAAGGTGTGGAGCCTTAGTGTTGTGCAGTCACTTCAACACACAGAGCAAGGGATACCACATGCAGATCTACCTCTCTGGAGAGATTGAATTTAAACAGAAAACAGATACCTACTTAATCCCCACTAAGGATTATTAAACAACATTCTTATCTCAAATGTTGGTGGGGCAGGCAGAAAAATAGGGGTGCCGGCCCGCTGCCCCCGTGGCTATGGCACTGTGCATTCCTGTCCTTTCTGCCTGTGCTGGTGCCGTTTCGACAGTCTAGAGCCAATGCAGGTAGCCTGGCACTGTGGTGCAAAGGTGCCTCCGTTGCAGGCAGGATTTATTTTGTGCAGAAAGGGGTACCCTCCTTACAAAACAATTCTAAGAAGCGTTTTCCTCTATATCATGTGTGCTGCATAATGCAGCAAACATGGAAAAGGGAAATAAATGTATTTCTCTTAGTGACGCTGCACCTCAGTAGTTATACTGATTTGGAGCTTCACCAGGTTTACATGTTTCTGTAAATCTGGGACAGCATCAAATTCCATGGGTGTTCCGTGGGAAACCCCACCGCATCGCCCATGGAACGACTCCCGGGCGCAGAGTAAGGCGACCCAGGGTGGCTTTGAGCGGCTTCATAAATCTTGATGAGAATTGGCGTCACACATGTACCACTTCTTTAAGTGGTGCAAAAGTGATGCACAGCTTTTATAGATAGCCAACCGAGGAGTAACTATAAGTGCTTAAGGGAAAATATGTATTATTCATTGCAGATATTACTTTATGATGTAGGAGATTTTGTAGCTGCGAGTCTCCTTTCGTTGTGGATGAAAGAAATTAATTTGTATTTCTCTCTTAAGGAAAATTGGACTTGCTGATATTCGTGAAAGCATATTTACTAAGGAATTCTCTAGATATATTTATAGGCACAGTTACCGTTCCTGTAGGGGCAATATTCTTCCTCTGAGGTTTTCAACTGGCTCACGTTGGAAAGAGCCAGTTTAGTATGTCTGATTCAACAAATTAAACAGATTTTGCGAGCAATAGCTGTAGGGCGAGCAAGCTACAGTAAAATGCAGACAAGAAATCTCATAGTGTTCTTCAGGTGTTCATATGGGTTCCTTTTCAGACTTTTCTACTGTGTACATATGGAAGTGGTTCACATGTTCATAGGCTCTTGCTTTTCGAGACTGAGATAGAAATATCTGAATTGTTTGCTTATGTCTTTAATTTGTGACAATTAAAGGAGCTGTTTTCTTCTGTACATGTATATGGATTTGTGTTGCATTTATTTATTAAGGTATTTTATTTACGGTTTGTGTAGAACGATACTTGCCTTCAAGGTTAACAGAGCTCTTTAACTCGTGGCTTGGATCTAATCTGTGTAATAACACTGAGGTTCCTGAATAAAATCCTTGAAGGAAAAATGAAACACATGATTATTGCTTTTAGTTTTCCCCAAATTCTGGATGTGCAAAGATAGTATGATATATGAATAGTATTTTTAAAATTCAAATTTGCTATTGTGATGCAAGAATATTCAGTGAATAGAAAGAACTCTGAGCTCAAGTGAATCACTCCACACATAAAAAATGTACAACGAGTGAAAGAGAACGAAAACAATATGACTGAAGGAAAAATGTGGGGTTGTCCTACATTCAATTAAATAGCTTCAACTTAGACAAAAAGAGTTATCAAGGAAGTTTATATGGGTAGTGTTGGTATTTCAACCCACAGGGAAAGCAGGGTCTTCATCAGTACTGACAATTCAATCAGGCCAAAGAAAGCGATAAGAAGGAAGTGCCTAGGCATTTTGTTGCCAATTCAAAAATGGAGGTCCTCATGTTGCGAATGAAAAAAACAAAGCAAATTAAAGGCAGGAATGAGTAGGGAGCTGAATCTAAGTATAAGAAAGATATGAGATGGCTCCTGATGAGATAAACATTTTATCCAAGAACATACAAAGGTGTAAAATGGAGCCCAACCGCTCTTCCAGCTCCAGGTCTCCAACTGACAAACACTAGAGATCTGGAACAGGAACCCTGGTGCTGGCTCTAGCAGTCACTGAACATTCCAATCACACAATGACCTACGGTATGCCCCCCTTAACACAGATTCAAAAACAAACCAATATTGCAGACCCCTAAATTAGTGAGTGGAATCAGGGAAAAGCCTTTTAGTAACTTGAAGTTGGGATGTATTGTCCAGGTTAAAGTTTGTGAACAAATATTGAAGGTGCTCATTCACTGTGCTAAGGAATGTGTCAGCATTGTAAGAGGAAGGCCCTTTGATCAGTCTCTACATATTGCGGTTGCTTGGTGAAAAGGGCTCTTCGGTTTGGGCTAAGGGCTAGAAAGGGATGGATGACCAGCATTTTTGATAGAGCAAGTATTTTAGAATTTGAGGACAACCTGCAAGAGAAATGTCCTACTTCACTGCAGCAGGAATTGTAATTGTCTGAACTTGTTCTCGAGAAGTGTTGGCTGTTTGTTTGCTGCTGAGAATCCACGACTTGCTGGATGTGCAGTGTTGGCAGTTTGCTGCATAAACTTCTTATTGCTTCTTTAGGCACAATGGTATGTGGCCCCAGAACCTGATGTATATTGGTCCCCCGTAATTCTGATGCTGAAATGGACTCCCTGAAAAGTGCTACTGGACTAGACCATGTCTGCCTGCTGATGTGGTTGCCCGGTGTACATCAACAACTGGAGGAGCTATGACTGATATGCCTGCCTACCTCCCCTAAAGCTGGAGTTAAGCTTGTGTGTTTTCTTTGTGGTATTAGTGTTGCTCTCCAGCTTACTTTCACAGCAATACTGTAGCATTAAAGCCCACTGCCGAAGGCTATAATGGTTGTAAAAAATGTCTTCCTAAATTGTAGGCTAGAGTCACAGGTATAACCCAGAGTAGTTGCTGTATGATTATGTGGGACCTGAAATAATATTCGCTGATACCTTGTGTTGCCCAGCAACACATGAAGATGACAATAGGTTTATGTCAACTTAATCTCAATTGTCACCTATCAACCTACACCACACTCAAGTCTCTACGGTCATAGCAGTGTCACCCTAATTACGCCACCTGAAGCCTGCATTCCCTTTACAGCATCCACTGTGAGCTCCTTGTTAATCATATAAACCTACTACAGAATACCTACTAGATTGATTTTGCCTCAAGTTATTTATTGATGTGTCTCAGTGATAAAAAAGCATTAGGGTTTCCATATTCGGTTTAAATGATAATGAAATACTTCCTAGCTATTCTAACAGAAAGTTTCAATTCTATTTTGGACTCGAAGGTGAGGATGATGTTTTACTTTCTTCATATTTTTCTCCAGCAGCCAGAACAACTTTAACATATAACCCAACTAAATTTCCCTATAGGCATTGGGATCACGGAAAAACACATTCTGTCAATCATGATAGATCAATGGCCATAATGCCCTTTCTCTGTGTTCTGCTCCCTCTTTCTTACTGAAATTAATGTCATTCTGACCGTTCATTGCACAGTTAATGACGCAGTGCTTCTCTGAGCGGACAACCCACAGGGTGGGCATGAACAGATCGTAACAAAACTTGTGAAGGATCTCTTCCCCTACTCATCTTATTTTATTACCCCCTTTTTCCCTCTGTGAATGCTCCTGGTGGGCTGTTTGAAGTCTTATCAGGGTCAGCACGGTTGAGCATTGGCGGATCTTTCCTCTGAATATTGCTCTTGCTGGGTACAACAACTAAGGTCAGGGCTCACAATACCTATAGTTACATTGTACAGATTTACCTGAAAGATTGGAAAGTTCCTGGAAAGTTCAATCCAAAATGGATACCATACCTGAAACCTCCAAGATGGAGTCACCACTACTAGATCTGCCATTTGCTTTCTTGTTTGTACCGAGAAGAGGGTTATCATTGAAAAGAGAGGAAACACTTATCGCTGCTCTTTGGACAAACCTTGTAGAAAAACATTTTTAGCTGAAGTGTCCAGATCTGGTCTCCAACTGAAATACCTGTAAACTAAGGGCCCGATTCACAGAACTAACTTAAGACAAAATCCTAACTTACAACCATTTTGGTATTCACAGAAGGCACTTACTCATTTTGGTATTCACAAAAGGCACTTACTCATTTCGGTATTCACAGAAGTTAGGAGTCCCAACTTTAGGACTCCTAAATGCCTTCTGTGAATACCAAAAGTCTTAAAGTTAGGATTTTTCTCAGTTTAAGAGTAGTAAAGTTAGGACTCCTAACTTTAGCATTCCTAAATGCATTCTGTGAATACCAAAAGTCTTAAAGTTAGGATTTTCTCAGTTTAGGAGTAGTAAAGTTAGGACTCCTAACTTTAGGACTCCTTAATGCCTTCTGTGAATACCGAAAGTCTTAAAGTTAGGATTTGTCTCAGTTTAGGAGTAGTAAAGTTAGGACTCCTAACTTTAGGACTCCTAAATGCCTTCTGTGAATACCGAAAGTCTTAAAGTTAGGATGTTTCTCTGTTTAGGAGTCCTAAAGTTAGGAGTCCTTTCTTCTGTGAATACCGAAATGAGTAAGTGCCTTCTGTGAATACCAAAATGAGTAAGTGCCTTCTGTGAATACCAAAATGGTAGTAAGTTTAGGATTTTGTCTTAAGTTAGTTCGGGCCCTAATGCTCCAGTCTGGAGGCAAAGAGACTGACCAAGAATGGTCCCCAATGGATAGATTGTTTTTGAAACGGAGTTGAATGGAACTTCTAAGCCCTGGAATACAGAAAATGATGGGATTACCAACACGCTATTGTGTTCAATTTCCCTGGCAGGTATACCACTGTTATTGAGATATCTTTCATCAGACAAAATTCCCCCAAACTCCTGGCCAAATCTGCCTAAATTGTGGATCTCATTCCTCCCAGATGATTGAGCTAATGCACTGCTGCTATATTGTCCTTCTTCCAAAGGACTGTGGGCTGAACTTTGTCCCTGGTCCAACACTGAACTGCAAAAGAGCCAGCAAGTAGATAGATAGATAATCTCTTCATTCAGTTAAATAAATAACTATAAATATATATAAAAACAAGTAAACACATATAAAAAATACAAATCCAGTCACATTACAGATAAAGTACATGGTACACGATAAACCTGAATCATAAATAGTGAAGCATGTACAATTGCTTCATACACTATTATAGAATGGATCCAGTAAGCAAAAAGTGTCAAGGAAGCCAGTAAAATACCGGAGGGTTAAGGCCAAGCCACTTGGATTTTAACAATATTACTTACAAATGACCAATATCTGCACAGGTACTAATTTCCCCCAACATAAAGAGGAACAACATTGCTGGCCTTACTTGTTGAAACTGAGAACCAAAATCTTTTTACTGGGGAAAGTGTGTAAACTACAAAATATTACAACATGTGTAACAGACTGAGTTGAGGTTTTATTACACTCACATGGGCCAAAAGTACCATCTGCAGCTCAACCTTTAGAAAAACCGATTAGTGGGAGAAAATAATTCATCCTAAACCTGGATAAAAGCTGGCGATGTTAAACATTGAGATGGAACTAACTGTTTTTGTCAGAAAGTAAGCACAAGCAACTGGTTTATGCATTTTGTGATCTTTCTTGAGAACAGAGGCATAAAAACCCACAAATAAGCCGCCGTAACAATTTCTTCAGGCAGTATAAAAAGGCTGGGGCAGTTTCAAGATGTCAGTTCAGACTTGATGTACCTCAGCCAGGGAATTGCTTTTGAGTCGTCAAAGAAAAGACAATCCTTGATTATCTGCCATTAAGGATTGGCTCCTCTTTACCAAATTGAGAGCCAACGTAGCAGAAGCCTACGTTTAGTAATGTCTGAAATGTATTTAAGGCCGAGTTCCTTGTGTACAGCAAATGTTGGTGAACTTTAGGATACCCCAAACAACTGTCTGAAAACGTACTTTCATCTAACTGAAAGGGGCTCCAGTCATGGTACACCCAAATGTCACTGCTGTAGCAGGTTACAGATACACACTTGGCTTCATAAATATGAATCAATGCTTTTACGTGTTTCGTGCCCACTCTTAAACTGGAATCAAATACCACACTGCTTAATTTGGTTAAAGTGAGCCTTTTTGATTAAACAGAGTGGCCCCAAGAAGTCTTGTCATCAAACAAAATGCCCACATACGGCAAAGGAACGGACTTGAGTGATCGTAGCGTCGAGGCAGAAATTACTTTTGGTGGGCTTAACCCCCACAGCCATCAAAAAAGATTTCAAAGTGTTCACGAAGAAGTGCAAGCCTTCCGTAAGGCCACAACTTATGAATCAAGAATCCGCTAAAGGCCTAGTGGCATCTTTGACATAGGGACTGCATCATCTGCGTTTAAGAGGACTGGTAATGCCCGAGAACCAACCCGAGGGGGGTCTCCTTGTGCTTCCAACAATGCAGCTTATAGGCCATTAATATAGATGGTGACTAAAAAGGGGGCCACAATGCACTTGTGAGTTGGAGATGGGGAATCTTCTGGTGCAGGTGCCATCCTTCCTGAATCTAATAGAGTCAGACATATCCATGTGGATGCGTGTCAGGAAAGATACCAGGGCTTGCTCAACCCCTAAGGACACCAACAGTGACCACAACTTTGATCAGTTCACCTGATCAAAGCCGAAGAGAGATCCATAAATCCTAAAAAGTGAGTGCCTCTTTTGGCCATTGTCTATTCATGAATCAGAAAGTGTAATTTCAAACATTCGGTGAGGAAGCCCTGACTGGGCATAAACCCATACTCAGAGTCAACAATGATGTTCTTCTCTTCAGCCCAGCTAGACAGCCTTTTTAGGAACACCTGACCCAGAACCTTAACTGTGGTGTCAATGAGAGCGATTGGCATATAGCATTATGGATACACCCGGTCATTCTTTTTAAATATTGGCACCATGATGGACTGGGACCAGAACTTAAGGGGCCAATTGATACAGCTGCATTTAAAATATTTGTCTGCAAGGGTGCCCAGATAGCTATATCACTCTTAAAGAAGTCAGCCTGCATACTTTCTGGCCCAGGGGCCTTCTTACAGGCCAGACATCTGGAAGCACAAGTGACTTCCAAGATAGAAAGAGAAAGGTTGAAAAGAGCTAATAGCCTTCATACCAGTGTTTGGGGTCACCAACTTAATCCTTTCTTCAAAAGAATACATTTGGGAGAAGTGGTCATACCATTTATTTTCCAATATTACAGTGGCCAGATTGGGCATAGTATTCTCAGCGAAGAAAGGATGATTTGGGACTCTCCATGACACTGCCCAATTATTAGAATCAGTAACATAATCTAGCTGATCCCAACATCGTCCTTACAGGATTCTTTTCGCTCCTTCAACACCTTCTTTTAAAAGGTTCTTAAGCTCTGGATTTTCTCCCCGTTTCTCGGACAGCATTTAAGGGCTGTTTATAGGCCACAATGGCTTTGGAACATACTTCATTAAACCACCAAGGTCTACTCGAAACAGAAGAGTTTCGACTTGGGGCAATAAGGGCATGACTTACTGCAGCACAAAGTGCTGAGAATGCGGTTAGAGCGTCCTTAGGACAAAGGTGAGGGTTGAGCCAGTGTTCCACCTATGGGCTTAACGGCCTAAACAGAATCCCACAAAATTCCTCTAAAATAATTTTGGACCACCTCAAGGGTCTACCTTGATCCAAGGAAACGAATATTGGGGTTGGAGGTCGATGATGGAGGGCGCTGACTGATATTTTAAAACTAACACTATATGGTTATGATCACTCCACCCTGTCCATTTAGTCTGGTAACCCACCAAGTAACTAGCGAGTGACATAGAAATCAGGATGTGATCCTCAATTGATTCTGCCCCTCTGCCTACATAAGGCGGATATACCTTAACACTGGGTATAACCAAATTCTGTGAATGAATCAGGCAGTTCAACTGCTCCCCTTGAGAAGAGTGTTCAAAATGGGGGACTGGGGACTTTCTTGGCTGGATCAGCACCACAGAAGATTAAGGAGTTCTTAGATTTCTCCATAATAGAGCCTATCTTAGAAGTGAGAAGAGTGACCATTAGGGGTGTATGTATTCACAATTAACATCAGAGAATTATCTGAGAAAGACTGGCTACACATATGGACAGATTGCCTCCACCTCAGTCGCTGCACAATGTAATGCTAGGGAGACTAAAATACACAACCCAGCCTTGGCTTGCCCAGGGGGAAGGTATCACTGTCCAGAAGAAATGGGTAAAATTGGCTATAAAAGGGGCAACTTTAAGGGGCCAAGTTTCTTGAAATGCTAGAATGTGAATAGATTTATTAAAGTCTAGCCAGTTTGGATCTCTAAACGTAGCTTCTAACCCGGCTATGTTCCAGAAAAAGGAACCCCAGCTGATCACTAGTGTGAGGCTCTCTACTTTTTCTGCAGCTGGTCCCATCTCAACCCCGAGGTCGATACTGGGTAGTCAATTCCTCTCCTCAAGAGAACCAAGGATCTCACATCTATTGGAGGAGGTAAAATGGTTAAAGGTTCTCCCAAAAAGGTCCACAGTGAGACACTGGGGGGCCTTTGGGAGCCACGGAATGATGGAGACTGCCCACCCCTGGGTCAGTGGAAGTAAAATGAGTAGACTTACTGTGTGCAGCTTGAAGAGCCTGAGGCACCCGGGAGTAGTAGTGGCTAATCATTACAGGACCATTCCCCACTTATAGAAAAACCCCAACAAGCTCAAGCCAATGCCGAACCCTCTATGTGCTGGGGAGGAAGCCAGAGGTCTGGTGGCAGCCCACCTGTTATTGAAATGCACCACAGTACAATCACCCTTTGGCAGCTTAGGGCATCAGTCAACCCACTCTAGGGACCATGTTTATCTGCATGTAGACAGCCAGTGGGACACCTTATTCCTGAGCTGTAAAAACCTCTTGTAAGTGTTTTGATTAATTGGTGTCACTTTCACTAAGACCACAACATAGGAGGTACAATCAGGCATCAGTAGCACACCCGGCTGCTACCGCGCTACCCCGAAGCGGACCCACGGATCCTTCACCTGCCGCAACTGCCGCTTTACCTGCCTACGAACACACACAAGAACGACTCCCCCGGAAACAACCTCGACTGCATCCTGATCAACACCCGATCCATCCACAGGCATGCCATCAAACTATGGAACCTCATCGACTCAACAAACTCGGACATCGCCTTCCTCACCGAGACCTGGATGAACCCCTCCTCGACACCCGACATCGCCATAGCCATCCCCGACGGCTACAAAATCATCCGGAAAGACCGCACCAACCGCACCGGAGGAGGCATCGCCATCGCACACAAAAGCTCCATCCGCATCTCGACCCACGTCAACAACTCATTCCCCGACGCCGAACACCTCCACTTCGCGATCCACAGTGACCCCAAGACCACCCTTAGAGGCACCCTCATGTGCAGACCACCAGGACCACGCACTAAGTTCAGAGAAGACATCGCAGACTTCGTCAGCCCACACGCACTCCCGTCCACCGACTACATCCTCCTAGGGGACCTCAACTTCCACCTGGAGAACCACACCGACAACAACACCACCGCCTTACTGGACAACCTCGCCAACCTGGGACTGAAACAGCTAGTCAACACCCCCACCCACTACGCCGGACACACGCTCGACCCCATCTTCTCCTCCAGCAAACACATCTCTTTCAGCCACACCACAGAACTCGCCTGGTCGGACCACAGCTGTGTCCACTTCAGCTTCAAGAAGACCACCATGCACCACCACACCCAGCAACCACCAAGAAGACAGTGGAATCGAATCACCACGGAACAACTCACATCGACCCTCTCTCAGAAGCAACCCACCAGCACCACAGACCCCAACGAAGCCACCAACAACCTCACGAGCTGGATCTCCGACTGCACCAACCTCCTGGCCCCCCTGAAGACCCAAGCAAATACCAACAACCACAAGAAAAACTCCTGGTTCACCCCCGACCTCAAGGACTCCAAAAAAGAATGCCGCACCCTCGAAAAGACTTGGTGCCTCAATCAGACCGAGGAGAACATGGCTGCTCTCAAGAACGCCACCCGCCAACATCACCAACGCCTCCGCGCCGCACGAAAATCAGCCTTCCAGAACAGACTAGACAACAACGCCCACAACAGCAAGGAACTATTTGGCATCGTCAAAGAACTCTCCAACCCCGACGCAGAAAACAACTCCATCCCTCCCTCACAGGACCTCTGCGACTCCCTCGCAGCCTTCTTCCACCATAAGATCACCGACATCTACAACAGCTTCACCACAACCAACACGAACCCACCACTGGAACCCGCCACCGACAACACCACCATCCTCACCTGGAACCCAACCACCACCGAGGAAACCACCCGCATCATGAACTCCATCCACTCAGGATCACCATCCGACCCCTGCCCGCACCACATCTTCAACAAAGCCGACAACATCATCGCACCCCACCTCCGAGACATCAACGCGTCTTTCACCACCGCCACCTTCCCGGAGAAATGGAAACACGCCGAATTCAACGCCCTCCTAAAGAAACCAACAGCAGACCCCACCGAACTCAAAAACTTCCGGCCCATCTCGCTCCTACCGTTCCCCGCCAAAGTGATTGAGAAAATCGTCAACGCTCAACTCACCACCGCCCTGGAAATCAACGACTCACTCGACCCCTCACAGTTCGGCTTCAGAGCTAACCACAGCACCGAGACTGCCCTCATCGCAGCCACGGACGACATCAGATCCCTGACCGACAAAGGAGAAACCGTGGCCCTCATACTCCTGGACCTCTCTGCAGCCTTCGACACGGTATGCCACCATACCCTGATACGTCGCCTCAGCAACGCCGGCATCAGAGGCAAGGCCCTGGAATGGATCATCTCCTTCCTCTACGGAAGAACCCAGAGAGTCCGCCTCCCCCCCTTCAGATCCACAGCCACAGAGATCATCTGCGGCGTCCCCCAAGGATCCTCCCTCAGCCCCACCCTCTTCAACATCTACATGACCCCCCTGGCGAACATCGCACGAAAACACGGACTCGACCTCATATCCTACGCCGACGACACCCAGCTCATCTTATCCCTCACCAACAACCCCACCTCAGCTAGAACCAGACTACACGAAGGCATGAAGGAAGTAGCGAACTGGATGACAGACAGCCGGCTTAAACTGAACACAGAGAAGACGGAGGTCCTCATACTCAGCCCTACACCCTCCGCCTGGGACGACTCCTGGTGGCCTCCCGCCCTGGGCAGCACTCCCCAACCCACCGACCACGCATGCAACCTCGGCTTCATCCTGGACTCATCCCTCTCCATGACCAGACAGGTCAACTCGGTGACCTCGGCATGCTTCAACACCCTCCGCATGCTCCGCAAGATCTTCCGCTGGATCCCCACCGACACCAGGAAGACCGTCACCCACGCCCTCGTCACCAGTCACTTGGACTATGGGAACACTCTGTACGCCGGCATCACCATCAAGCTGCAGAGGAAACTGCAACGAATCCAGAACGCTGCCGCACGACTCATCCTGAACATACCCCGCCACCACCACATCTCTGGACACCTGAAGAAACTTCACTGGCTCCCAGTCAACAAGAGGATCACCTTCAGACTCCTCACCCACGCACACAAAGCCCTGCACAACCTCGGACCAAAACTCATCAACCACCGCGTCTCCTTCTACACTCCTCCGCGCACCCTACGCTCGACCGGACAAGCCCTGGCAGCCGTACCCCGCATCCGCAAAGCCACCGCCGGAGGAAGATCTTTCTCTTTTCTGGCAGCGAAGACCTGGAACTCCCTTCCCAGCCACCTTCGTGCCATACAGGACCACCTCTCCTTCAGAAGGCAGCTCAAGACCTGGCTCTACGAGCACTGACCCCCCCCTCCCCCCCAGCGCCTTGAGACCCTTACGGGTGAGTAGCGCGCTTTATAAATGTAACTGATTGATTGATTGATTGAAAAGGTTGCCCCAACGGGAAAAAGCCCCAGAACTGATCTCCATCAAGGGTGCAGGGTAAACCTCAGATGAGCTCCAAATTGGTTGTTCCTAATTGTGGCATGTCTTCATGTTGCAGGATGAGATGTAGCAGGTTAATTAGGATTGCCCATGTATGTATTGTCATAGCTCATGTTCCTGCTCAGTTGGGGGCCCCCTTGTCTAATGGGCACAAAGGCAGGGGCAAGACCTGAGGAAGCCGTAGAAGCCACGTTGGTGGAAGAGATCAGATGATCCCCATTGCCATGGACATCCAACCCTGTGGCCCCGGAGCCGGAGCAGCCGGTTATGTGAAAGGGTAGTGCATTAACACAGGGCTGTTTGGAGCAAAGCTCTCTCTCCCTAAGCTTTATCGATAAACCATTATTGAATCTAATAAGATCCAAGACCCCTGTGTTTAAGGAAAGGGCAACATATTTAACAAACTTAAGTTCAGCTCTAAGATTTACAACCAGGCTTTTTATGTCATCTGGACAATCAGTGTCAACAATAACAGGGCACGATCAAGCTCCCATCTGAGCAATAGAACTAGTTGGGTTGGTGGGGACAAGGCCATAGGAAAGTGGGAGTAGTGATGTATCCCTGGGAGTTTTGAACAGATAGCACTCAGACTGACAAAAGGCCAGCGGCAATGAGAGGTGAGGAGAAAATGGGTACGTGGCAGTGCTCACAAGTCTTGCTCTTTCACCAAATTAATGGCAGATGCAGAGGAGTCTCTGTCACATGAGTGGCCATCCAATGCATTGTCCTTCCCCCTATAGAACTGGGTGATCTTGGTTTTCACTCTGCTGGGAACGGGCGTAGCAGGGACAGATCTCCTGCAACTAATCATGTCCTTGACTTAAACACTTAATTCATCAATTAGTTAATGAGCACAGTTCTCAGCTGCATGACAGCTTGCAGATTTTAGCTCCTTCCCAACACCCAAAGAATCATTGGCCGCTTTCCGTTTGCCTATGGCCCTTAAGGGGAGCACAGACAATAAACAAGGGCAAAGTCAAGACACACACCGCCATTCAGGCAAACAAGCAGTCAGGTGGGTCAAGGCCATTGAAAATTAAAACATGTCCTTTGTGGAAAGACAAAGCCACAGAGAGCGAGCTTACCTATCAATCATCAACCAATGTCATCAGCAGAGCTAAGGGTGGTGGCCCTGCCCTTCCTCTTCCTGGAACTGATGGGCACAGGTCGGGCCCACCCTTGACCCGGACTTTGCCGAGGTGCTTCCCGCGTCTGTCTCATGCAACGGGGTTGGTGATGGCTCCATTAGCACTAGGGACATAGCTCCTCCCCTCACAGGTGCGGCAGGAGTGACTGCGCCTCCAGGAGATAGGAGTGCTGGAAAAGTTGGTCCCCCTTCACCACAAACAACTGTGTCCCGCACAGCGGGGCTGGCACTAAAAGCACCAGGGACAAAGCTCCTCCCCTCACAGATGCAGCAGGAATGATGACACCTCCAGACGCTAGGAGTGCTGGGACAGGTAGTCCTCTTTCACCATGAACAACAGCATCCTACAAGTTTTATCTGTGGCCAAAGTATGCCTCCCCTAAAATCCACTTCTAGAAATGGGAGAGATCTGACTAACAATAAAGACAACATTAGATTGTTTTCTTCCCAGGCCCTCACAATCCTTCCTCCCACTCGCTCTTTCACTCCAGTCCAGAGCGTTGATCTCTCCACCCTGCCAAAACCCTCATCTGTCTCTCATTCCATCATTGGCAGGCCTCCTCATGCATCTCTCCGCCAATAAGTAGCTCCAGACAATTGATTTATAAACTTTTCTCTGAGGAAAACCATATTCTTGCTGTGGCAAAATCTCCACAATGAGCTCCCCTGCCTTCTCTGCTGGCATCCGACTCGATACCAATATCCAGGCTGGATCCCTAGATGGCTGTTTTATTCCTAGCTTCCTTGTTGGACAGCCACCTATTAATTTCTTTCTTTTCTTCTTGGAAAGGAGAGACCTTGTGAGAATAAGTGAGTCCCTTTCTGAGATGGATACCTGGAGCCTTTGAAGAGCCCTCTAATGAAGAAGGCCTAGGAATATAGCATGATTTGAAAAAGATGACAGACTCATCAGTTTTTCTATCTGTCAAGTGTTTTGTGTAACACTTGCCTTATCTCCTTAATTTTCCGGAGGGTGGATTGAGAGTAGCATGCACAGAGTCTATCACAAATCCAAGGAAAATAATTTGTATTGGTAAGAAGCTGGACTTCTTCGTGTTTCGTGCAAAGCCTAAAACTTCTAGGAAGGATACTGACCTATGAAGATACTCTAGTAATTTTCTAGGACACTGATCAAAAAGAAGAATGCTGTCTAAGTATACAATGAGACAAGTACCCTGAGCTCGACAAAACTGTATTGCCGGATGAAGCACTTTGGTGAAACACCATGGTGCAGAGGAAAGACTTAAAGGAAGAGTTGTGAACTCATAGACCTAAGTCACCCAAAGAAACGTATGAACCTGTGGTGAGAAGGCTAAATTGGAATGGGGAGATATGTAATTTTCAAATCCAAGCAAACCATCCAATATCAGCGTCCTAAAATGTCCTGAAGAAGATGAATGCTCTCCAATTTCAAATGATGGCAAACAAGACATTCTTTGAATTGATGCAGATTTGTTATCAGACAACAACCCTTCAGCTCTCTTTTCCACTAAGAAAATATCACTTAAAAAAACCTTTGGGAGGAACTAACATGGGGATAATAGCACCTTTTGCAAGGAAGGCAGAAATGCATTCCTGTATCATCACAGTATCTTCCTGCAAAAAACCTATTGGACAGGGGCATGAAGTCAGAACAAGAGCTCTTTAGAATTCTATCCTGAAGCCCTATACTGTTTGAAGAACCCATGCATCTGTTGTGAGAAGTGACAAATTGTGAACAAAATATCAATTGGGAAGAAGGGGTAAGGCTCACCTGAGCAAGCTGACCTGGAAAACCCACCACAGAAATGTCCTCTGCCAACCCTATACGTCTGGTAACCTTGGCAGGGAAAAGTATCCCAAATCTGAATGTATCATCCCACTGCTCCCAACTGACTCCTTGGCCTCTGTAAGGGGCTTAATAGGAAGATCATCCAGTCAAGCACACCCTCCATGACTGGTCCCTGCAAAATCCTCTAGGGTAAAAATGTTCTTGATGGGTGCTTGAGCCTTATCCAAGGAAGTAAACGTGGCCACAAATTTGCCTAGTTCCTTAATAAATGGGTCCCCGAAAAGACCCATTGTGCAACTAACCCAGCCTCAGAACTAGAAAGAACTTAGGATCCACTTTGATAAGGAATGAACAATGACATCCTGTAGAAATGGCCTTTGGGCCCAGTCCGAGAAGATAGCTGTAGGAATTAAAGAGCCTGAATCTTCATTTTCGTCTGCCATAACTATAATCTTCATTGAGGGATCTGTAATTTCAAGATGTTTGTTTTGATGACCACCATGAATGGTCAATACCCTTTTTGAGATCACAAATATACTTGGCTAAGAAAGTATCCATAAGTGTGTCAATCCAAAAAAGGACGAGGACACTCAGCCCTATGGCAATTTCAAACTTCTATATTGAGGGGTTTATGTAATATTCCCTCTACATAAGTGGCAACCTTTTCCCCAGGAACCCATTTCGAAGAGTGAGAATAAAGAAATGTCATCTGTGTCCAACATATCAGATGAAGAGTTTGAACAACCATATTTAGATTTCCCTCAACAGAAGGAAGAGTAGGGGAATGATGCCAAGGCTGTTTATTTTTACTATCCCAATCTGAATCTGCAGCGCAATCATAACTAATTAACAATGCATATGAAACCACAAGCATTCCCGCAACAGCAGCTCCAGGAAAACAACATCAATTAAGACAAAACAGTAAAAAAAAAAAACAAACACATCTTGTAAATCATTAGAGAAAGGGGCGCACTCATCCTGATGGCTGCTGCAGCAGCGAAGGAAGCACTATGTGGACATTGATCAATGATGATTGACTTAGAGGCTGATTATGAGCCTGGTGGTCCATGGACCAGACTCATGGGGTGTGGCGATGGCTGTCTATTATGAGATGGGAAGTGGGACCGCCACAGGCCCGCAGAAGCTGCCAGGGAACTGCCCTGCCTTGGCAGTGTTGCGCGGTGTAGAGGCCTCCATATGCTTGGCTGGAGCATATTAGGAGTTTCCTCTCCACCAGGGTTTTCTTGGCAGTTCCTTCTCCATGAAAACCCTGGCGGAGAGGAAAAAAGGGGGCACTACAGGACTCCCTGGTGCCTCTGTGTGCATGCACACCAGTGACTGCACAACATGGACTTTTCAGTCATGCAGGAACTGTTTTTGGTGTTACCATTGCAAAGTTAATTTTAAGCGACCACAAAGTAGCCCGACAGACAGAAGGAAACATGGCAAAAAAAGTGGGGACGATACATTTTTGCCATTTGGTCACCCCGTCATCCTAAGGGATAGGGCATCCTTCTTACCATGGCCGAGGATAGAAGACCCTTGCTTCTTACCGGTGCCCTCTAGGCCCCCCAGTGACTTTTCCTCTAAGTAATGGGGGCCTCCATTTTCCGAAGACCGACCCATGTGTTCAGGTGTCCTGCTCAGTTCATGTGGAACTGCCATTAGCTCAGGCCTCCCAGACACCTGCAGCTCCTTCTGCATCTTGTTGGTTGTGCCCTGAAGAAGGTGTGACCCACATCCGGGGTCGTCCACCGAAACGCGCGTCGGCGCTGCTGTCCACTGATGCAAACGTCTCCTTTTATACTATTATTTTCTGTGTCTCTTGAGGTTTACATGGATCTTCAAAGAATATGTAACTTTATTCATTGGACACAAATGTCTTAACTGTGACCATTTGACATGATGGAATAACTATGAAGAATTCTGTGTTCTATCTTATGTATAATACCTCTAATGACCTATTTGTAGAGATTATTGTGTTTGATGCAGTGGATTTTCATCAAGCAGTGTGTTGTGTGAGTGAGTGAGTATGATTTTGCCGAGAGTATGTGTTGGTAATTTGTATGTTTGTTGCGCCTGGGCACCATTTATATATACAATCGTCTGTTGATGTGGCATTGTATTTATTGGAGTATTTATTAAATGTCTATTAATTGTATATTTGATATTTTGATATTTTGAGAATGGGTAAAATTAATTTGAGATATAGGCCCTATTAACAATGATCTCTGTTAGCTGTACAGCGTCTTATCGTCTCTTCTGTTGCACACTGCATCTTTGCCTCTGGGTGATGGGATTATGTAGTTCCCTTTTCTTTATCCTTGACGTATAGCTCATTTATATATTACTTTCAGGCAGTGGGTTTGTTCTTAATTGATATGGAAGGAAACTCCTAATCTGATGAGTGGCCTCACCACGAGTTTGGTGGTGGGGCATGGGGTGGACCCGGCGCAGCACAGCCAAACTAGTAATCGGGCCCTTAATGTTTTCTTCTATGTTCCCAATGCCTATTCGGTAATGTAGTTTGTTTATCTGTTGAAGTTGGTCTGGCTGCTGGAGAATAAAAGGAAGAAAGTGCAGCATAATCCTTGCATCTGGGCCTGATGTAGAATCACAGTGTTTAAAAAAAATAAAATAACATAATCTAACACTTTCTATTTTATATAATTGTATTTGTTGACCTAAGTTGAGGTCTGAATCAAATAAAATTATTTGTCATTGTCATTGTCACAGTGTTGACTGATGAGATGCTGCCCAGGCCAGCAAGTGATTTGTTGAGCATATTCTTATTCACGTACTAGTTTGTCGCCATGTCAGAATCTGAAATCATAGCCAAATTGTACTTTTATCTGATAAACTAGGACATATTACATAAAGATTGGACTGTGATGAATCAGTGTGTTCAATTGATTTCCATTCAAACATGCCTACCTGGTCTAAACAACAATGCAGAGGTGTAGCCCAATACATCCAAATCGACCTGTAGAACTTTGAGGTGATGAACAGCATGTGGCCCTTTGAAATGATGGATTGAAAGCTATGACTATCAGGAAAATGCATACATGATGAAGCATATTTACGTGACAGGGAAGGGGCACGAATGCGGCGTATTTAAAAGAATACAATGCATTCCTGTAATTTCCCCTGCGCTGGCACACAATTGGCTGCCTAGCGCCAATGCAGACACCCTTGCCCCAGGGTGCAAGTGTGGCTGCGTTGCATGCAGGACTGTTTTTGTGCAGGGAGGGGCACCTTCCTGCACAAAAAGAATTCTGAGAGGCGTTTTCCTCTTTCTATGTGTGTCGAACAAGGCAACACCCATACAAAGGGGAAAAAAAGAGGAGATATGAAGATATTTCTCCTCATTACGCCTCACTTAGGGAATCATATCTTTTTGGCACATTCTTAAGTTTATCTGTTCTTCTAAATTATGGAAATGCGTTGAACGCCTCCCTGGTGTAGAGTAATGCAACACAGTGATTTGCGCTGCGTTACATTACTCCAGATTTATGAAGCCATGCAGGGCCACGCAAGGTGGCCTTTTAGGCTTCATAATTTTTTGTCGTTGATTGCATCACTCTTGCACCACGTGGTGTGGTGCAATAGCAACACACTGTGGCTTGATGCCCGACATGTCTATCTGAATTGTAACACTTTCTTGACATGGTTGCATGTGTCTGCAAACACATATTTTCCCTTTTAAAAGCATCTTTAATCAGTTATGATAATCTGAAACAAAAACTGATCTCATGGCCAATGTTTGAAACACTTGAATGCACTTTAAAAGTTTAACCATGTGAATCGTATTTAGTTATAAATGCAAGAGAAACAGGTGAATATTAAATATGGGTATTAATAAATAAATGGATGTTGAATGAAACAAACTGCATAGCAGTGTTTGGCTGCTACAAGATCGTTTGGTATGTGTGCCACAAGGAATACTCTTGAAAAGATTAGCAAAATCAGTCAATGGTCGTTGCAGAAAACATTGCACAGATGTGCTTGCTAAAGTAAACATCTCACAACAATGTAGTAGCACAAGTGTATTTCAGGTTACCAGATGATTCGATTTCCCCCAAGGATAAATTTGTTTCAAATCATTGTTTGCAGGTGAAATGGTTCAAACAGATCAACTGATGCGACCCAGGATGCACAGAGTCACTGAAAATCCAACTTTAATCTCAAATTATCAGTGTAATCCACGGTACGTGAAACCATGTGACCCTGAAGCCAAGGGGCTAAAAAGATATTTGGTACATATTCATGTTTTCAGAGTTATCATCATGAAAATTAAAATTTACACTGACAATAAGAGACATTGATTCTGCTGCATTTACTCTACAAAATGTTTCCAAACCTTTCAATAACAAGGCTGCATATGCTACTTGGGCTTTTCAAATATTTCTAATTTGTTTTAGCAGGCATTCAGAAAGGTAAACATCTGGGGCTAAAAATAAATGATTTCTGCAAACCCCAAGCAGGCAACATGCAGACAATATTTTATTTTCAAACATAAACAATGTCCCCTAAATACAAGTCTTGTCCGTTAGGCAGATATTTCCTATTTACTTTTGCAGTATTGTCCTGATCAGTGGCTTTATCTGTATCACCCATAGACATTAGTACAACATGCACACGTGAGTAAATTCAATAGGCAAGGCACACATTTTTAAGTGAAAATCAGTTACCATTTCCTTTCTTTTCATATTATTTGCCCGCTAGATATCTTTTCTTTTCAGGTCGGATTTCCCACATTCTTGGCTTTTAACAAGCTGTCCTGCTGCTCTGCAGGGAGAACCTTTGTAATGCAGGATCCTGGAGGTCCACTGTGCGGCATAAATGAGAATGTGCAGGGCCACCCAGGTGCGCACCTTAGAGGAAGCAATGGTTCTTACTAGTAATCTTTCACATGTAGATGAAAATATAGGCAAAATATTAAATTGTATTTTTTGTATTTAAAATTATTTGATAATAAAATGTTAATATTTCTTAAAGAATAATTTAAAATGACCTACACACGATAACATTATAAATATGTATTTATTGATGTTAAACATTGCAAAGAATTGTTATAAATTATTATTATTTTTTGTGCCAGTTTGTGTTTAATTTAGTTGAATTTAATTTAAACATCTAATTTAATATTAGATATTAAGTTTATTATTTAGTGTTAATATAAGTTTTAACAAATATGTGGCCAATTCCGATGGCCGGTCGGACAGCTGTCCGTAGCCTTACCCTGCGACCGACACATACCCGGAGCCGGTCCGTCCTGTAGAGTAAGTATGATGCGCATAACTGCCAAAAACACGACCGACACGTAGGCTGTGAATCAAGACCCATTCTCCGTCCGAGCCGTAACTCCTAAAGAGGAACCGTGTCGCCCGGAAGCAATATCCATAGCAGTTTCCGGCATGACAAGTACGATGCATACTTCCTATGCGCCGGACTGGTCATCACGTACGGCACGTCACAGCATCCGGAAAACAAGCATATCAACTACGATTCGCGCCACAAATCAATACACGGCTACGAGACGGACCAGCTTGCAGTGGGTACCAGACGGAGCAACAAGCAGTGTGTACGACACAAACACATCATGAATCCCATCGCGCAGGTCATACCAGTACTCTACATCTATGACCGGCTCAGGAACCGATGCCGAGGGCGCAGGCGGTAAGTCAGACACCTACCACAGAAACAAACGACACGTACCCGCAAAATGGCACACACACACAGGGGATCCACATCCTGGCCACTAACAACAGCCCACCATAGGGGTTGCATGGCCAGCACCACGAACACCCCCACCCATAGGGGGTCTGTTGCCCATCACTACTGCCACCCCCACCCATAGGGACTATGTTGCCCATCACCCCTGCCACCCCCACTCACAGGGGACCTGTTGCTCATCACTACTGTCACCCCCAGCCATAGGGACTATGTTGCCCATCACCCCTGCCACCCCCACTCACAGGGCTTATGTTGCCCATCACCCCTGCCACCCCCACTCACAGGGGACCTGTTGCCCATCACCCCTGCCACCCACACTATATGTCGCCCATCACCACTGCCACCCCCACTCACGGGGGACCTGTTGCCCATCACCCCTGCCACCCCCACTCACAGGGGACCTGTTGCCCATCACTACTGCCACCCCCACCCATAGAGACTATGTTGTCCATCACCCCTGCCACCCCCACTCACAGGGCTTATGTTGCCCATCACCCCTGACACCCCCACTCACAGGGCTTATGTTGCCCATCACCCCTGACACCCCCACTCACAGGGGACCTGTTGCCCATCACCCCTGCCACCCCCACTCACAGGGGACCTGTTGCCTATCACTACTGCCACCCCCACCCATAGGGACTATGTTACCCATCACCCCTGACACCCCCACTCACAGGGCTTATGTTGCCCATCACCCCTGACACCCCCACTCACAGGGGGCCTGTTGCCCATCAGCTCTGCCACCCGCACTCACAGGGGACCTGTTGCCCCTCACTACTGCCACCCCCACCCATAGGGACTATGTTGCCCATCACCCCTGCCACCCCCACTCACAGGGGACCTGTTGCCCATCAGCCCTGCCACCCCACTCACAGGGGCACTGTTGCCCATCACTACTGCCACCCCACCCATAGGAACTATGTTTCCCATCACCCCTGCCTCCCCCACTCACAGGGCTTATGTTTCCCATCACCCCTGACACCCCCACTCACAGGGCTTATGTTGCCCATCCCCCCTGCCACCCACACCCATAGGGGACCTGTTGCCCATCACCCCTGCCACCCCCACTCACAGGGGACCTGTTGCCCATCACCCCTGCCACCCACACCCATAGGGGACCTGTTGCCCATCACCCCTGCCACCCCCACTCACAGGGGACCTGTTGCCCATCACCCCTGCCACCCCCAGCCATAAGATGGGTGATGCGCAACACATCCAGCATACGCAAACATCAGGTATGTCCGCAAAATACATCCCCCATGACATCATGACAACAGTGTGTAGTCTGTGACAAATGCCCACAACAGTGATTATGGCTGCGAGCTTACAATTTAAGTAACAGCACATGTGTGACCAACACATGAGTGTGACATACACAAGGCAAGCATCACCATAGCACTGTGGCAATGTAAAATGAACACCCCCTCACTGTGTAGAGCAGAAGTTAAGTGGGGGCTCACAAAATGCAGCAGATGTGGAGCATTGTGGTGATGGGGACCAAACCCCCCTCATCACAGTGACCAAAAGGTAAGTGTCATCCTGGTCAAAACTGCAAATAACAAACAGCATGTATGATCCCTGCTCCCAACACATCAAACACTTCTGGGGCACACTAGTGGTTGGGTCCCATACACACAGAGATGTGGTGAGGCTAACAGTGCTGTGAAAACATAACACTCTCGGCCATGTGCAGACAAGCACCACACATGGGGGCTGACAATGCATACAGCGTACAATGACACAACAGCAGAAGTGACCATCACCAAGCATGCACACATCTCGAAAATAGACACACCAATCAAAACAACATGTGTAGACTCTAGGTATCAGCTCACAAACTCACATTCCATGCCAGCAATGGCACCCAACAACCAGGATGAATGTGCACAATGATGTGAAATGACTCACAGGGACAGCAGGCAAAATCACAGAAACAGCATCCAGACAAAGGCTCACAACAGCAATACCAATGCACTGGTGCAGATGCAAAAACAGGCAAACTCACACTGCACATCAGACACAAAATGTGTGTGTGTGTGTCACAGTATCCTCAGGCAACTACACAACACATGAGGGGGGCTGAACCACAGTGACATAGATGTGGACACAGTGCCATACATAAGTAAACCATCATTGGGAAACCCTCAGTGGGCAATCTGGCATTGGGAGATGAGAGGGAGCACACCAGACACATGTGACACAAGCTGGAATCAACACCAACTAACACAGCAAGAGACTGACACACAACACCACTACCCCCAGGGACCAGACAGTGGGGTGACACAAGCATGCATGACACCTCCACTGTGATGACAAAGGCAGAAGTCGTACAAACTGGGAAACCCAGACATGTGTCCTGTGCCACAAACGTACATCACATATATACAAACACAAATCACTCAGCATGGCCCCTCATCCATGGACAAACGTGAGCTAGGGGACCATGCATGCAAACATTCACATCAGTCCACCATCAACACCACACACCTGAACTGCAACAATGTGCATCTGTGAAGCCCATATGGACAGGTGACATTGCACATGCTTCCATGGCAAACACAGGAATGTTGGGAGGAACTAAGGTGCACACACACATCATACAAGGACTGTTTACAACACAGAGGAATGACAGACACACTGCACAGTATGCGGTACATGGCCATGACCTCAAAGCTCACGTAACCTTCAGAATCCCTGCCACAGTCCCAGGACTATGCAGATGCCAAGGAGGAACACAAGGCACCCATGCTGACACCTGCCAGCATCGCTGCCGTGAACTCGACAAGTAGGAGCAGTCACACAGACATACAAATGTCTCAATCGCGGAAAAATACCACCTAGCAACAACTATATGATATTGCGAACAAACAAGTGCCTTGAGGAACCCTGACTGTGTCCCATCTGTGTCTGACAACATCATCACCACTCAGAACTGACAAATCCCAATGATAATACACCAATTAACAGTAGTGTGTCATGCACCCACACATCTGGTAGCCCATTGGAAAAGTAGTGGGATGAACCCAGTACCACTCAGCAAGCATCAACAACAGTAACATATCAAGGGAACCCTGTCTGTGTATGAACAGGGATGTGGACACACACACACGCACATACAACACACACCATGGGCCCAGGCCATGTCACTGGACAACACACTAACTTGAGGGGACTCAACTCCTGTGGGAGCCCAGCTGTGCCAAACATATTCACCGCAGGTCCCACTCATGTCTGCACAACACTTGGTCAGTCAGCCTTCAGTTACCACACAATGAAGGCTCTGGTCACAACAGCCTGGGTATGGGAGTCTCCCCTAAGTCAGCGGCACATACCCAAAACATATGTCTAGCAAGTTGCACAAAGGACCCAGTTGCTCCTATTACAATGATGCACACACCTGTAGGGCCAGTAGTGATGAGCACGAAGTATGTGGAAGTGACAATTTGGACAATGGGAAGCACATCACATGTGCAGGGGTGAAAGCCACAGATGGGACCATGTCAATGAAATGCTCACAGAGAGATGTACACAAATAGTTGATCCAGACACACCCAGGTAGCTGCAAAGGATGACATGGATACCCACCAGAAGAGGATACATATCTCATGGACCACAGGGAGTACCTCACACCAACACATCAGTATGCAACAGTGTAAACCAAGCATCACAGGTGCAAGGGCATGTAAAACAACATCAACATGATGTACAGCTAAATCAAGTTCACAGGGACAAAGAAAAAAGCTTTATTCAGCATATGAAAAGTGAAACGTCTGTTCCAACAAAAGGCCAATGCCCAGTCCATGTCCAAATGGCAAGGAGTGAACTAGACTGACAAATTCAGTATATGAAATGCTAAACGTCTGTGCAACCAAAAGGCCAATGGCCAGTCCATGTCAAAATGGCAAGGAGTGATCTAGAGTGACAAATTCAGTATATGAAATGCTAAACGTCTGTGCAACCAAAAGGCCAATGGCCAGTCCATGTCAAAATGCCAAGGAGTGAACTAGAGTGACAACTGCCACACCTTGCTTTCTTGCACTGCTAAGGACCGGGGTCATCCCCTCGGAGGGGCATACATGGGGGCAGGCCAGGCACCACAGGGACAGGATCAGGGCGCAGCAGAAGGAGGCAGTGAAGAGGTGGGGGATGCAGGCGAGACACTTGCAACTGCAGTGGAGCTGACTGAAGTGGTGGGTGCTGTCACAACTGTGGGGCACAAGTCAGATGGGGTGGGTGCCGGCACAACTCCAGTGGGCAGGTCAGATGGAGATTATTGGCTCACCACTGCAGTGCCCAAGTCAGACGGGGTGGTCGTGGAATCCAAAGCAGTGCCTACATCCATGGGAGCGGAATGGGGGACAGGTAAGGTCAGCAGGGCAGGGGGGGACACGGTCCCCACATCAGTGGCACCAACTGTCTGACCAGATGTGGAGGAGCAAGTGCTAGGGGGGATGGCCTTAGCATTTTGGGGATGGTGTAGCTGTGTATGGGGGAACCTGGGGCAGGGAGTGGCGGGGTACCTCTGGAGTGGTGGCCTGGGGGATGGAGGACAGAGACTTTGCCTTGAAGCTGCATGGTGGTGGGGGGGTCTTGCTCTTCTTGCGCCGGGGGGACTTGCGGGTGGGCGTCTCGGTTTGAATGTGTCTGGGGAGGGTGTCCAGGTGTGAGGGGCACTCCCTTCTGTGTGTGGGGACTTCCTCTTCCCCTTGTAATCAGGATCTGCTGGGTCGGTGTGGAAGAGGCCAAGGTCACAGAGGAAGAGCTTCTGGGGGGATGGGGTTGCAGGTGAGGCAAGGGAAGGGGGCTGGGAGGGAGAGTTCTCGGAGGACTGTGGAGTGGTGGTGGATGACTGTGTGTGTGTCAGCAAACCAGCCCCTGTGAGTGTGGAATCTGTCCCCTGCGCTTGCTTGTGTGCATGTCTAGCCCTTGGTTTGGGGGTTTCTGTGCTTAGGACAGGTAGGCTGCTAGGAATCGTGGGTGGTGCAGGGGTAGGAGGGGTGTGGGACTGTTGGAGGAGGGACACTGCTGCTTTCAGGGAGGAGGCCCCGGACTGGTTGGTCCTCTGTAGGGCAGACATGCCCGAGGAAATGCCCTCCATGAATGACACCAGTTGTGTCAACAGACCTGTGTGTGCAATGTGCATGGAGGACCTTCAGCATCGATGTCTGCCCTACATGGATCTGTCGAAGTAAGTCCACAGACTCCTCACTCAGGGCAGCAGGGGACACAGGGGCAGGGGGTGCAGTGCCTGGCACAAAGGAGACATGCTCATGAACACGGGAGCCCACAGGGACCTCTGGGATGGGAGCCGATGGAAGGGTGGTGGTGGTGGTAGTGGTGGCAGAGACAGCCTCACTAGCTGGTGTTTGGTGGCTGCTGACACCCGCCTCCACAGGGGAGTCATCCTCAGAGCTGCTGTGGCCTTCAGCTGGGGGGATGGTGCTGACGACTCCTCTGTGTGGCTCAACTCACCCTCCGTGCCACTGGGTCCACCTGACTCCTCTCCTTATGTCCCTGTAAAGCTCTGTGGCTCCTCCTGGTCCATGGGTCTGTCCCCTCCTGTGGCCGTGGATGTATCTGGATAGGAATAGGAAGTAAGAGAACAACATCAGTCACCTGCACCAACTGCACATACCACAGTGAGTACATCACATCACAGGGCAAGCCCTGGCATCATCAGCTGAACACAGCTCAAAGTGTCAACACTGTTTAGGATGAGACAAATGTCATTCTCAACATCAACCATGGCACACATATCCCTCCTTGACTTTCACACATATGTCTGTTGCATGTTGAATGCTAACACACCAATGTGCCAACATGCACCACCCACACATTAGTTGTACATGCAAGTGACCATGTAGGAGTATGTCACTAGACACACAGCACATCTCTTGCGACTGACTCAGTACAGGTGTCCGGATGAAGGGATGGGCAGAGACTCATTTCACATGCTTGGGATGCATGCCAGCAACACACACTATGATGTACTCATGTCCTGATGGGCAAGGCCACAATGGGGTGCATGGTGCACACTAGAACACAACGCAGGCTCACTCATAGCAAGTTCAATGCCATGGCACTGGGATGCCCTGAAAGTCAGTCAACACTGTCTTCTGTCACAGGGGCAGGGCATCCAGAGAACAACAATATGCACTGACTCACAATCCCAGCTCAGGGGTAAATCTGACTCTGCAGATGACTGGTGCACTTGCCCATCCCATTCAAAAAACATATCCAGGACCCTGAAGACCCCACATCATGCAAATCATTCATATGAGTCTCAGCAAACACAAATCCATGTACAATAACACATCACAGTCTGCCATGCATATAACCCAGCTGCATGAGGGACACAGTTGCATACACCATTGTGAGATGTCAGATGATCACACACCTATATGTCACACAGGTCTTGTCTCCCACAGTCACATTGTAGATGTCATGCTGACCCTCTGAATCATGGACACCTCAGTTGTACGTAGCAACAAGCCACACCCTAATGACACAGAGGCACACACCTGAGTGAAACAGTGTATTGCCCCGGACAGTAGTCAGGTGGCTAAGCAATTGTGACATACTTCATATACATACTCCTGATGTCCACAAATTGGAGTCCCCTGCTGCATGGTTTTGTTTTGAATACCCCAGAACATGTTGCGAGTCAGACCAGCAATTGGTACACATCTCATGGGCACACACGGTTCACATGTCAGATCTCAGTCATTGTGTAAACAATTGACTCACCCATGAAACACACAACAGAGTCACGGGAGCTGATGTTGACTCGTACCTGAAACATAGCTGACTGCAGGGACACAGTGCCCTAGTGACACAAGCAACAGACTGTGGAACAGATGAGGAGGGTGCATCACACAAATGAGGGATCTGATTTTGGGACTACAAGACCTACGTAATGTGGAAGTGTGACCAGGACAAAAGACTGCTATTTGCATGTCAGACATAGTACACAGATCAGGCATGGACTTACCCCTTCCTGCTGCTGTCTGTCCTTCAGGTGCCTATCCAGGTCCGGGAAGACCACTGCCGGTGTCCGCCCCTCCTGCGTGGAGGTTACAGCTTCAGCTGGACGCTAGCTATCCTCCGGGTCCAGCCACGAAGGTCCTGCCACCTCTTCTGGCAGTTACGGATCCGGCGCTTGTAGACCCCCACAGAACGAACAGCCCGGGCGATGGTCATCCAGATCTCCTGCTTCTGGTGGGCATCAACCTGTGAGGATGACAAAGTGAAAAGTACATTAACACACATGCCCCAGATTTGTGCAGCACACTATTGGATATACATGTCATCATCACAAAGGAAAATTACTTACACAGGTAGTGCAACCATGGGGAATGAAAACTCACATGCATGTCTTACATGTTAACAATGCCTGGATAGTTTAAGCTTGCAAAAATGCACTTTAGCAGCATGAAAACTATTCATTACATGTACCTACACACTTTGGTGGATGAAAGTAGTCAACGAGAATGCTTGCCACTGTTGTACACACGGCTAGTACTGCTAGTCAGACAACATGCATAATTAGGAAGGCAGTGGACAACGCACTCACCTGCTCCCCTGGTGTCCCATAGAGCTTTCTGTACTCTGGAAGGAGCCCGTCCAGCAGGGCCTGGTTCTCCTCCTCAGTGAAGGCTGGGGCCCTCTCCAGTGTACGTGCCATAGCAGGAGTCAGAGGATGCATAGATAGCAGCAGTGGTAGCAGTGATGTGGTCCAGTAGCATGTAGTGCAGGCAAGTGAGCTCCCTGGGGGCCAGCCAGCCTTATATCTGTGCTGCACAGGCAGACTCTGTGCCATGTGTCCCAAGTGATAGGTCCAACATGGTTGCATCCCATGAATCTGGCCAATCCATTCAAAAGTACGACTCGTACACGCCTTCCGCATCGTTCAAATCTTCACCTTCATGGAACACTTGAAATTACAACATTGTTGTAGGCATCCAACTGAATTTCCAGTGCACAACTCGTACAAGTTTTGAATCTGCATCCGTCTCCATGACAGTCCTGAGCCAATAGGTGCGCCCGGCTCGTTCAAATGACTGTACAACGCGTATTTTGAATATGCACATGCACCCGTCTCCATACGATTCAATGGCCAAGGCATACGCCTGTCTCGAACCATGACTGTCCGACGCGTATGCATGATAGTCACCCGCATCGGACCACATTGTATGCAATGACAATGCGTACGCACGGCTCGGTCATGACCCGTGCAATGCGTACACATTGTCACTCGCGTCGGACCTCATTGTATGCAATGACAAGGCGTACGCACGGCTCGGTCATGACCCGTGCAATGCGTACGCATTGTCACCTGCATCGGACCTCATTGTATGCAATGACAAGGCGTACGCACGGCTCGGTCATGACCCGTGCAATGCGTATACATTGGCACCCGCGTCGGACCTTATTGTATGCAATGACAAGGCCTACGCACGGCTCGGTCATGACCCTTGCAATGCGTACGCATTGTCACCCGCGTCGGACCTCATTAGTGTTACTATTAGACGGATGCAACACACATATACTGGCCATGGACACCTGCACACACCTGCCACACTATAGCATCGTCCACACAGTGTCCCATGGCATGTGAGGCTGCATTCCCTGGGTGTTTGAGGGGGCCACAGCTGTTTTTTTGTCTGGCACTTTGTGCAGCCACTCCCAGGCTGTGCACGTGTACATGGGGGCAGAGTCCTTTGTGTGTTGTGCACATTAGCACTGTGATGTGCAATTGGACAGTAATGGTCATGAGTGAATGCCACAGTGTCAGGTTGGATATGTTTAAGACATGTCACATACACCCTGAGTCCTGGAGGTGATGGCATTTATGTCACAGTAAGACCTGTAGCCCCAATACTGATATGCACCCACAGTCTGTGTGCATGTTGTGTCTCAGATGTGTCTGATCGCATGTTACCAATGGGTGACAGTCTTCACATCCATGTGGTACATGCATCAACCATGATGGGGTGTGTGTCTAAGAGACGTACATGTAGGGCCGGCAGGAACAACAGTGGCCACTACCTGTGGGACTTAAGCTTGCCTTGTGGTGTGTACGTGCTACGCCATGTCCATTGCTGTGTTGATGTGGAAATATAGGGAGCCTGGGTTTCTGCATGGCAAATATCTGTGATGCCTGGGAGACATTAGTCCTCATTTGTCACTGGGGTGGATATTTTGAATGTTGCAGCAGCACATAGGTTGTGTGACACAGCCAGATGTTTAGCCCATTGCACTACACACATGTGGACATGTGGAATTGAGATGTGAGGTGGTGGTCTTGTAGGTGACATATGTGTCCATGACCAACAGCACACACCTCAGTACATTGTGTAATGTCATGAACTAGCATGTGATAGTGATCGTGGTCATGGCCACATGGGTGGATGTATTGACAATCTTCCTTTATGCATCTCTGTACTGCAGGGCACCAGCTGTCCATCGGCCGTTCCCAGACCTTGCAACCATGCAGGAACGCGACAGCATCAGACAGCACCTCTTCACCAGACCACTGATTGAGGAGTTGGCGGAGCAGTTGGCGCCACATCTGCTACCTGGCCGAACATACCCTACAGCACTGACCCCAGAGGTGAAGGTGATGGCAGCCCTGCACTTCTTTGCTACCGGTACCTTCCAGTACACTGTGGCTACTGCTGGTGGTATTTCGCATGTTGCAATTCCTCGACCTGTATATCAAGTTCCCGAGCCAAGATGAACTCCCTGAAATAAAGATGCCTTTTATACACTGGGGAGTATGCCAAACATCATTGGATCCATTGACGGGACACATGTTGCCCTGATACCACCACAGGCACATGAGCAGGCATACCGGAAGAGGACGCACTACCATACGATCAATGCTCTGGTAGTCTTTCTTGCTGACATGTTGATCACACATGTGTGTGCACGGTTCCCTGGTTCGGCGCACGATGCCTACATTATGAGGAGTAGTCACATTGCAACGCTGATGTCACAGATGCCAGGCTTGTCGGTGTGTACTGACTGTTTCTCATTGTGTGGGTTTGTCAGTGCTGTATTCCGCACTCCTACAAAACTCAGCTACTTGTTCATTTTTGTGTGTGTAGGTGACTCTGGATACCCCAACATGCCGTGGTTGCTGACACCCCTCAGGAACCCTGCGACACCAGCCGAGCTGCGCTACAATGAGGCACATGGTCGGAGCAGGAGGGTGATTGAGCGGACATTCGGACTCCTGAAAAGCCGCTTTCACTGCCTGGACAAGACCGGAGGGGCCATCCCATATGAGCCTGCAAAGGTGTGCAAAATAATACTGGTCTGCTGCATGCTACACAACATGGCGGTGCGGAAGGAGGTGCTCTCATCCAGGATGACGATGATGACGACCGACGTCCGGCACCTATGGAGGATCCCGGCCTGGGCCAAGACGCCAGTGATGATGAAGATGATTTTGACGTCCGCTCACCGCTCATCAACAACTTCTTCACCTGAATGTGAGTTTCCAGGGTTGTTATGTCAATGTATGGAGGTAGCCTGGAATGTGTTGAGCCAGCTCTGTTGCTGTCTGAGTGTGTCTGTGTGCCACTTGACTGGATGCATGCTGTGATGTGTCCATTCAGGTGGAATGTACTCCACAATAGGGTAGTACTGCTAACTAGTGTTTGTGTAGGTGTTTTGCAACATGTTTTGTGCATGTGTATTGCATTTCTCTCCTGTTCGTCTGTGCTTATGACTGTATCGTGTCTGTCCTTCCCAGGGTCCTTTGCCTGTTGTGTGGTCAACACTGACCCCCAACACCCAGAAGCCAACACCAGTGTGGAAGTTGACAATTCCCATCAACTGATGTACCACACATCCCTGGACTTCCCTTCTTCAACACATTGTGAGCGTGTCCACTGTTACGTAGAATTACCGTGCAACTAGTGTGGAATAAACGTGTTGCTGATGTGTAATGAACCTGTGCTACGCTTTGTTATGTGCGTTGTCTGTCTTCCCACATCTGAGTGACATCTGCTTACCTCACCTGTGGACTTGTTGCCACTGACTATGCTTGGTGTTGTGTCTGTGCATGCCAGTGTGTTTCAGGTCAACATCATTGTGTGGGATGAGTAACATGGCCATGGTGAGTATGTTTTATGTTGCCATAGTGGTGTGTCTCCCTCACATGTGTGGCATCCTCATGACTCACCTTACGTTGGTCACATTGTTGCAGTATATTCACTTTGTTGTGTAGCAGATCGACTTCGCCCTGAACATGACAAGTTGGAATCACAACAGAGGCAAGTATGGTGTACTGGTGAGTTTATTTACAGACATGTGTCAGTGAAGTGCACAGGATGGTGGGTGCTTTACAGTGGTTTGGGAATCCAAAGTTCACATTGGAGTTGGAAGTGCTGGTAGATGAAATGTCCAGAGTAAAGTCCACAGTCGTCTGCTACATTGGCCCAACATGAACCCTCCATGTAATGTGGGCGAGTTGTGTGCGATTGGACAAGGTGAACGGGTTGCGCACAAAGAACATTGTCAAGAACAGGTTTGGAGGCCCTGGGGGATGTGCTGGGACATCTGCCTCTCAAATGTCCTTCTTCGGACGACCCCTCTTCTTCCGGGGGGGATCCTCATGTGCAGGCCTCTGCGGTGCAGGGGACTCTCCACCAGAGTCCTCCTCCCTCCCTGTTGCACTGGCAGATGGTGTTGCGACAGATGTTGTGGGCACACAGGGGGGTGTGGACAGGTTGGTGTTGATTGGGCGGAGGCATTGTAGTATGTCCCAATGCACCGCAGTAAGGGCATCCCAATTTGCCTCCATGAGGGCATGGTGGGCGACCTGCTCCTGTTGCATGTCCTTGAGGATCCCCACTACCTGGCCAAATCCTCCGGTGCTATCCTGGTACGCATCTAAGATGCGTGCCAGTTGGGGGTCATCATGCAGTCCAGACCCCTCTGCAAGGTGTGCCCTGTGCCTCCCACCCCTCCCAGCACCCCTCTCCACACGGGCAGGACCAGCGGCTGTACACACAGGTGACACTGGGACCCCTTGGGTGGTGCTGCTGGTGGTGTTAGCTGTAGCTTCCGGGGGGTCCTGTGTCCTTGTGCTGTGGGTGTTGATTGTCCTTGGTCTGTCCGTGTTGGCGGGGGTGCCCTGTCAGTGTCCATATGCTGGAGGCGTGGGTACAGGGGGGGCAGATGTAGCTGCTGCTGGTTCTGCATGATGGCTCACACCGGAGGGGCCAGGTTGGTCGTCATCATCCGAAGAGGACAGTGAGAGAGTCAGACCAGAGAGCTCAGTGTCCACCAGAGTCTGGGACTGGGTATCCTCATCATTTGGCGCTGGGTGCCCAGCACGACCTGTGTTTGGAAGAGACACACAATGTGATTTATGTTTCTACATGCATCGTTGGTTCACAAACATGACATTTTCTACTTTTCAAACAGATGCCTGCCTGTACACTGCTTTTTCTTAGCTTGTCACAGACAGAGTTTGATCTTGTTGTTGGCATTTGCCAGCATGGCCTTGTGCTCCCCACAACAGAGCCCAGTGTCAGACATCTTGTCAGTCCCTTCCCACTCCATTTGGGGCGAGTATGGTTCTGGTTGATCTTGCAGGGCCATGTGGTTGGGTGTAGGTTGTCTGTGACTGCGAGTCCCATCATACTCTTGGCTACACCCCCCTTCCCAGCATGCCCATGCTTCCTCCCTCTTGACTCTGCTTCCCTGTGAGGGGGTGTGACATCAATGGCAAGATGGCTGACTGTGACATCCTGGTGTTTGTTTGGCTACCAGTCCCAGCATGGCCTTGTGCTCCCCATAACAGAGCCCAGTGTCAGACATCTTGTCAGTCCCTCCCCACTCCCTGTGGGGCGAGTATGGTTCAGGTTGATCTTGCAGGGCCATGTGGGTGGGTGTAGGTTGTCTGTGACGACAAGTCCCATCATACTCTTGGCTACACCCCCTTCCCAGCATGCCCATGCTTCCTCCCTCTTGACTCTGCTTCCCTGTGAGGGGGTGTGACATCAATGGCAAGATGGCTGACTGTGAAATCCTGGTGTTTGTTTGGCTACAAGTCCCAAGTGAGCCCCTGTGCTTCACACAGCAGCACCCAGTACGGGGTATCTTTTGCTGATATTTCAATGAGGTGTGTGTCAATGCATTGTACCCAGTGAGTTGTGTGGAGTTTGTGTTGGGGGTTGTCTCCCCATGCTGAGTAGTATGGTCAGAGCTGTCAGTCCTCCTTCCCATCATGAAACGTGCTTCCATTGTAGGGCGTGCAAGTTGTCTTTCAGGATGTCAGTCAGTGGTGTCCTGCTTCTGATTTGCACACAAGCCCTAGCAGGGCCTGGTGCTCCCCACAGCAGGAGCCAGTGTCAGTCATCTTGTCAGTCATTTTCCACTCCCTGTGATGTGGGCATGTTTCAGAGGGGTCTTGATGGGCCAATCAGGAGGGGGGCATTATCTGTGACTACAGGCCCCATCATGCTTTTGTCTACACTCACCTCACCTGCATCCCCACTATTCCTTCCTGACAGTCAGCTGCACTGTGAGGTGGTGTGTTTGTGGTGGCAACTGTCTGGCTGGGTGTATCTGGGTTAGTGCCACTGGCTTGCTCTATTTGTTTGTAGGTTGGTGCATGTCATGACACAGTCCCCAGTCACTATGAGATGGTCAGTATTGTGTTTGTGTGACTGGCATACACATCTTGGGTTGATTATCTATTGGTTAGTGTAGCTTTGTTTGCGGTGCATGGTTTCACTATCCCCTTGCCATACAATCTTGGTTATGTTGTTTGTGTACTCACCAGGCTCTGGGATGTCTGTTATGCCATGGACGCTCTCTGGTGGTAGGATGTCCCCCACTTTCTCCTCCCCGGTCCTGAAGTAGACTGGTTTGGCAGGAGGGCCACCGCCGGTGCACTGACTCAGGGCGTGATCTTTCTCGATGAGTTTCTTGGCCCTCCTGCACATGTCATACCACCGGTTCTGGATATCGTCCTTTGTGCGCAACGTTGGTGCTTGAGTGTTCACCTTGTCCACAATCCTCGCCAACATCTTTGTTTTCTGTGAGATGGGGGTCCTTTGAACCAATGTACCAAACAAATGTCACTCTACCCTGATGATCTTGTCTACCAGCACTTCTAACTCACTATCTGTGAACTTTGGATTCTTCTTTGGAGGCATGGTGATGGGTGGTGGTGGTGGTGGGGGATGTGTGTGTGAGGGTGCAAGTGATGTTGGTATGGTGTTGGTTTTACTGTGTGTATGTGTGTGTGCTTTTGTATGAGGTGCTGATGGTGTGTGAGTTGTGTGATGAGTGAGTTGTGAGTGTGTCTGTGGTTGCTGTGTACCGGTGTTTGCTGCTGGCTGTGTCTCCTGTTTGCAAGGGATGATGGTAGTGATTGTAGTCATTTATATAGTTGGAGTTGTGGGTGTGTCTTTGTCCCATGGTTTTTCTTTGGGAATTTATTGGCTTAGTCATTGCTTGTTTGGTCCTTTTTTTGTGTTTTTTCCTTTGTGTTTTGTAGGCATGAAGGAGACGTTCATGTGACGGAAACGGACGCTGCTGTTGTCCCGTGCGGGCTTCTCCGCCTCGTTCACGCTGCCTGTCTTCTGTGTTTGGTACGTGTCGTTCGCGGCGGTCTCTATTGCTTGTGTGCCGGGTTGTCTGTGCGTGTCGGTCATGCGGCATGGTCTCCGTGCGAGTCGGTCTGGTTTTACATGCATTGCATCGTACTGCGCTAATCGTACATCGCAGGAACGGGTCGGTCGGGTTCATTCCGGGTCTGTGTTGGTCGATAAAAATCGCGTCGGTTTTCCGTCCGGATCACTATTTTCCCTCCGGCTCAGTCGTACAGCTTGTATTCCGTACGTGTCGTTTGCAATTCACTCGCGTTGCATCGTACTGCATGGGTCGTACGGCACTGGTTCTTGTCGGTCAGTATTCGGTCTGGGTCCGTGTCGGTCGGTTCGTTTTGCGGCCGGAAACAGAATCGGCCCCTATATGTCATTTTTTTCAATATAAGTCGAAATAATGTTATTAACAGTTTTTCGTAATTGTGTAATTTCATTTCCGTCCTCTATTTTTTTCTATGTAATGAGCTTCAGTACGTCTGTGCCCATGTGTGGGGCTTGTCTTATTGTAAGGCTGGGCAGGAGTACATGTACAACTGTTTTGCTTATTATAAGTTATTGACCAGCAGCGCTTTTAATCTTAGTGCTATGTCATTCCTGTCTGTTAACCCCTTCGGCGCTCATGACGGAACGGTTCCGTCATGAGCGTCGGTTGAGCTGTGCTCATGACGGAACCGTTCCGTCATGACCACGCCCGCGCAAGCAGCGCTCAGCACAGCGGGGGAATCCGCCCCGCATGGAAGGGGTTAAGAATCTAATCAAATCATATACCCAAATCAACATAATAATACATCATTCCTATTTTCAGGATTTTGACATTCAAAACATTTCCCTGAACAATGTCCTTTTAGTGAAACTTCACTCCAAAGTGGAATATTTATAACACAAGGAGTCACGTTGTCTTGTTGCAAAATCTTCATTTACGTATATTCTTATAAAATATGATATAAATAAATTAAGAATTTGCAACAAGACAATAGAGTATAGGCAGCACTCCTAATTGCAGATTTCAATACAGCACTAGTACCTCACACTATACCCTGCTCCTGGCAATTAGTTATATTTATACCCCTGTACAAGAAGGGGAGTCAAAGTGACCCTGCACATTTTAGACACATCTTTATGGTGCTGAGTATTTTTGAACCAACTGCAGGGCTAGACAACTTTGAAGGCAGTTCTCACAGATGTACAAGCAGGCTTCGAGGAGAATATACTTAATGGTTTTAGATTTTAATTCAGAGTTTTACCTGGTCAGCAGACCCAAATTATGGGTCCCACTTTGGCAGCAGAGATAAATAATGAATGATTGAGTGAATGTCCATTTATTTAGTGACCTTTGAGCAATTGCCATATGGCCTATCAGGAACCTGCGCTGAAAACTTCTCACTTTTATGTGTAGTGCTGCAAGGATGCATGCTAGCAACTTTATTCATTATTGTCAAGGGCAGGATGCAGTCGAGTTTCTGAAATCTTTGACTTGCTTTGCCTGAGATGAGGTCAACAATCATTGGTAGCCACAATGTTCTACACAATAATTGTACTTGTCAGAACTGGTGACGGCAGAAACAAGTTTCTCAAGACTGGAGGTAAAAGCCAGTAAGGCAGAAGAAAGCCTCCCCACAAAGCTTGAAATTTAGAATACTCCAGGAAGTCTGAGGGGCATATTCTCAAGGACGTATCACTGTGTTAGCGGCACTTTATCTCAGATCTCAGCCAAAGTGGTGATAAATGTATCAGCCTGTTCACAAGCTGGTGCTAACAGCAGATATCACCAGTTTTCCTTCGATAGCAGCCGCAAAAAACATCGCCACAGATGACACCAGCAACTAACGCTAATGATATGCAGAGTAGGCGTTCCCGTTCAAAAAGCAGCGACAACACCACTTCGCAACATTCTCAACGACCAGCCAGATCTGCGATAAGATAACAAAACATGCGATAATGCAAGTTAGCAGCAGGGATTTAACACCTGCTCTTACCTGGTGTTAAGTCGGATGACAGCCTGCACCATAAAAGGGAGCCCAGGCCAGAGCCACACCTGAAGAACAACAGATGCCATGGAGCTACTGATCATACAGCTCGGGCCCCAAGAGGGCCACAATACCCACTGCCATCAACCCCAGGCCTGCCGCCCCCCGCCCCTCCAGGACAACCACAGAGGCACCGCAGACAAAGACAGCGGACCATCAGAAAATGCACCAGCCTCACAGACTTAACACCAGAGGATGTCATTGCCCACTACAGGCTCAAACGGACAACCATCCTCCGCATCCTGACCATCATTGCCCACAGGCTGACGGCACCAACACAGCGGACAACCAGCAATACTCCGCAGACAAAGCTGCTGGCTGTGCTGTACCTGTTGGCCTCTGGTGCCTTCCAACCAACAACCACCAGAGTCGGAGGAGTCTCACAGCCAGCCCTATCAAAATTACTCACACCTGTCTTGGATGCCATCATCAGCTTGGTACACCAGCACCTTCACTTCCCCCACACTGTGCAGGAACAGCTGAAGACCAAGCAAGGCTTCTACGCCATAGCTGACTTCACGCATGTGTTGGGGGCAATCGACTGCACACATGTACTCCTTGTGCCCCCTGCCGCCACTGCATACAATTACCGCAACAGGAAGCACATGCATTCCATCAATGTGCAGGCAATAGTGGACCACCTGGGACTCTTCACCAATGTCGTCGCCAACTACCCAGGCAGTGTGCATGATTGTTTCATCTTCCGAAAGTCCATCATCAAGCAGTGCTTTGAGGCTGGCACCTATGGGAATGCATTGCTCGTTGGTAAGTACCAAATAAACACACCGCACACCTCAACTCCACAATCATGCAACTCACAACTCTGGGAATGCACACGTTACAAACTCACATACAACATGCCAAACAACATGCCCACCTACCAGACACGACATTACAACTTACTGTCGTAACCCAGGTTGGCCATGTACCCAAGCCATCAACGGCATGGCACCTCAGCCACACAATAGCAGAATGTGGGGAGAGGTGGGAACCAGGCATGTGCAAAGGAGGCAAGTGACCCATGAATGAGAATGTACACAATGCCAAGTGTGGCGTGGATGTGCTGGCCAGACTGCAGTATGTAGACCACAGACATGTCCATGTCGACATACACTGCTGGTGTTTGGAGTGCAGTGGACAGTGGACGCAACCATGTTACCTCAGCCAGTGGGGAAGATCACAGAAATGTAGCTTGTTACGTCCCCCCTGCAAGCGTTAGCAGAGTGGGCTGGCCCGGCATACGCCAGGCTAGTGTTGGGGTGTGAAAAAAAGCACTGGCCGTGGTTCTCTTCCGGAATGGCCAATGTTTCTGCCAGGGCGGCGCCTCTCACCTTGCCACGAGGCCAACGCCGTGAGCGGTGGTGCCGGCGATCCTGTGCGCCTGCTGCAACCCAGGCCACTGGTCCCCAGACCTGTCTTGGCCACCCCTGTGCACCCAGGCCTCACTGCTCACCTGCTGACACCGGCATGTGTCAAAAAGGGCCCGCCACGTGCCGGTGCAAGCTCCAAGCCTGAGGTCCGCGACCTTGGCAGCCTCCTCAGACCATCGCAGGCCTACACTGTGGTCTAGTAGTTCAACTGAGTCTTGATATCATGATGGCCGAGTTCATATGTTAATGGGACGTTTGATATCACTGTACTCCCTTTGATGTGGTGCCACCAACTCTGTGCATAGTGTCTGTGGTCCCTTGCTGACTACTGCCTTCAGCCTAATGTGTGGTCAAGTAGGTCACACATTTCGAACTGAGTCTTGATTTTTAATGGCCAAGTTCATATCATTGTACGCAAGAAGAGGAGTAAGAGGAAGATGCGGTTCAGTCCGGAGGAAAAAGGATCTTCGTTATGGAGGTGATCGAACACTACCAACAACTGCTCTGGTGCCACTAACTCTGTGCATCACAAGCCAACGACACGTGGCTGTGGGCACCTGCTGACCGCTGCCTCCGGCCTACACTGTGGTCAAGTAGGTCAAACATTTGGAGCTGAGCCTTGATTTATTTATGGCAGAGTTTATATCATTGCACAGGCCTCATCGCAGACTGCATCCCCTTTCATCTCAGGTGCCACTAACCCTGTGCCCTGAAATATATGGACACTCTCTGGTTGAACGTTGGTGGCGTCTGAGTATATGGCCTGGGGGTTGTCCTCATCATCATGTAACTGATACTGACTTGGTGTTAAGAACGAGTCTGTAGCATCCATCTCCTCCATATTGCCTGTTTCTGCTTGGTTCTGCCCTCTGCATCATGCCCTGGAAAAACACCTTCCACTGACCCCCGAAACACTCCGCGACATTCACCTTGGACATCGACGAAGACCCTCTCAGCTCTCGTGGCCCTACCTCAGTGCACCGCAAGTCACTGTGCCTGTGCCAGCCGCAGTGCATCCGGGGCCACTAACTCTGTACAGCTCAAGTCATGGACCCTTGCTCTTTGTCTGATTGTCTGATCACTGTTGTAGTTGTTGCCAGCACCAACCACTCCCTGAGGGATGGCTTACACTCACCCCACACCCATCCAGCACAGGCGTCACAGGCCATGTGACCCTGGCAATAAAAGGGGTCGGCGCACGTGCCCGTAGCCAGTTCCACAAACTATCTAAGTGTGTCTGTGTGGTCATTATGTATGCATGAGGGCCCCGGGCCCTACCACATACCATTCTGCTGTGTACAGCGGACGCAGCCATGTCACCTCAGGCAGAGGGGTAGACCTGGGACATGTAGCTGTGTCGTTCCCCACTGTGAGCGTAAGTGGAGTGGACTGATGTCCAGCGTAGGGGTGTGGTTAATAAACCCGGGGCTCTGGGTGTGGTTAAGTTTTGGCTTTGCCAAGGAAGTAACTAATGCATGTTTCTCTGTTGTAGTGTGGGCGCCACCCGTTCTGCAATGGACAATGTTGCAATGTAGCATGCCCCAGGAGTGCGGGCTCGGCAGAAGGGGTAAATGAAGGAGCTCAAGCCCGCTCGGGGTCCGGGATCATTCATGCCAACTGTTGTGTGTGTCGCTATTACCGCAGCATAAGCCAAAGGTCTACCCTCAACCCCATAGAGAGTTCAGCCAGCCATAAACTGTACATCTGTGTTCGCCCTATCCTTACCATAGGCCTACACACATGTGGCCACCCAACTTCAACGCACAACATCACAGTGTTGTTGGCAGGCTTGTGGACATGCGCAGACAAGCATGACAATTGTGTGCCATAGAAGTGCAAGTGATGCAACCGCGCTGCGCACACTAGTAAATAGGCTCGGGGGAAGGAGTAGCAGCAGTGAGGCTATGTAATACACACTGATGCCGCTCATTTGCTACAAACATTACATGTCAAACAGGAATCACTAAGTCACACATATCACACATCAATGAACTTGTGAGCCTGCCAACACATCATGCAGAACCGACTATTGACTCATGTCTCTCTGCACTGTCACAGGTGACCAAGGATATGCACTCTGCCTTTGGATGATGACACCCCTCCGAGCCCCGAACACATAGGCCCAGAGGCAGTACAATGCGGCTCACAAATGCGCCAGGGGAATCGTGGAACACACATTTGTGTGTATTGAAGTCACGTTTCAGGTGCCTGGATATCACAGGTGGAAGGCTCCTGTACAGCCCAGACATCGTGTGCAAGATGATCGTTGCATGTTGTGTGTTGCACAACATATGTGTACGCACCAATGCCTCATGGCTACAAGTGCCAGATGCACTGGATGATGATGAGGAAGATGAGGCAGGTGGACCACACCCCACTGCAGCTGCAGCAGGAATAGCCCGTAGGAACACCAACATTGACCATTTCTTCACATGAGCAGGTCACATTGTCACAGTCCTTAGCAATCATGGGACAGTACAAAATGACCACAGGGACAGCATGTGCAAATAAATTAATTCATACACATATTCCCTGAGTGCTTGTCACTCCTCTATACAAGCACATCACTCTGACAAGTGTAAGTGCAACATGTAGTGCTAACAATCTAAAAAATTGGAAATAGATGGTGGGTGTGTCACCTCTGTACAGAGACGCTGGGTCCGGGTGCATCCATGGTGCTACGCAGTTTATTTCATTTTACCTTTTTTTTGTTCTGCTTTTATAGTACATTTTCCTGCATGACGCGTGAGAATTGCAGGCCTGTCTCTGGTTATCGCTGATTTTTGTATCGCGATTGGCCACATCGCAACTTTTTACACGTTCGTGTGCCGCGATTTTTCAGCGTTGCGTTAATTTTGATGCGATCCTTTGGCGTGTTATTGTGAGACTATCGTATGGTGCCGCCGGGTTGAGAATACAACGTTAACACAGCGGTAGTTTCCCACGATAGACTGTGGTGTGCTTAGTTGCGTTAAGCTATTTTTGTGATAATTATCACACATTCTTGAGAATATCCCCCTGAATGTATAGAAAACAGAAATCTCACCAAAGGGGCAGGGCTCAAGCAAAGCAGTGACAGCAGCACTGAAGATAAACACAGGGCTGAGGAACCTGCAAAACTAGAGCACCACAAAAAGGGATATATTCAGAAAAAGGGGGCTATTAACCTGTTAAAAAAATACTCCAATTACATTGCTACTTGTTGAGTGCATGCTTCAACTCTCCTCATATACTATTAGACAGAAAGAAGGAAGAGGAAATGTGCTACAGGAAATTGGATAATCATTTGTCATTTCTTTCTCACTTTGATTGTAAATAGAACGCTCCACCACTTGACTTGAGGTTTAGGGGAAGAGAAAGCATGGAACTGGAAGACACCTTGAAATAGGCATTAATGATCTACCTAATTCTCCTCTTACCTTTTATACTTCTATGCCACGTGAGTGTGCTACCATGTCTGTCCCCACTGGTTATAATTTACACAGAGGAGGCCAAAGCAGCCTGATGAAAACCATGAGAGACCTCTGCCCAGCATGTGCCAGGGCAAGAGAATTCAGAAGATGCCAACTGCCAAAGTGGAACTATGGATGCCACAAAGCCTCAGGAATATTCTTCACTGCTGCATGGTAGCTCCTGAAACGCAGGATCATGTTGCAGGTTTAGGGTGGCCCTGGATTCCATTGGCACAACGTTTAGCTCATTAATAAATTATGTTCATGATTTTTCTGATGATCCTCATACTACTGCCAATGATGCAGTTCTGTTCTCCCGAATGTAACTATAAATGCACAAGCTAATCAGTTGCTTTATGAGCTATTGCCGGACAAAAATCAGACACAAATAGAAAGAACATGATTGAAAAAGCGTATCCCTCATCCAAGCAGGTCATTGGGAAAAAATAACTAACCTCTGCCATGTGTGGGGAACTTTGATCATCTAGGCATTCATGTTAAGTCCCAACTCAATTGGAAATCACTTTTCTAGGTCCCAAAATGTCCCTAGCACCTGGAAAGGCCCCTGTCATCTACAGCCACAGGAACATCTTGGTGCTCCACACACAGACAACAGCATTAATGTCACCAATATGTGGATGATAAACAACTCTACGTGACTATTCAGCGCCTATCTGAAGCTCAATCCAAGTAAGATAGAATGCCTGTTATTTGGCAGAAATACCAAGTAAGAACCAGTACAAACCTGGCTCAATTGTATAAAAAATGTAAACTTCGAACACAAATATTTACCCAATTCCAAATCACTTGGATTCAAGGTCAGCACCACCCTACCCTCAAGGAAAACATTGCTAAAAAGCAAAGATGACCTGATACCAGGTCTCTCTTCTAAAGAAAGTGAAACCATTCATCCCGCAAAACGACTTCAGAACTGCTGTTCAAGCTCTTCTACTCTTGCATCATGATGATGGTTACACTCTGCTTCATAGCCGCCTGGACCCTTCACTGACACCCTTCAAGGGCAGCTTACATGCGACAGCATGTATAACCCAGAGACTGAAGAACTATGCTAACATCACCCCCATCCTAATGGTACTCCATTGGGTCCCCCATGCTGGCCCGTACCTTCTTCAAAACCAACTGCAACATTTACAAAGCCATTATGACCAGCACCCCCAGCTCATATTCTCTGGTTGTTTTTGTCACACCGCAGCCAAGGATACCATCTGACGGTGCAGAGATAGAATATCGAGTACAAAATATTGAGTTGCACAAATATCGAGTAATTAATACTGTGGTTCAAAAACATCCACAGCAAGAATATCGTAGTCAAGAATATCAACTTAAGGTAAGTAATATCGATTTAAAAAATATTGAAGTGTTTAATATCATTTACAAAAATTAAGGTGCCGATTCCGATCCTGGAAAAACCATCTACGAATCGTCGTACGGAGCGTTTTCTCCGTCCGACTCGTACCCGGAAAAAAGACCGTACAAACATGCAAGTACGATCCGTACGGAAACACCATTTCCATACGAATCGGAAAAAACACCGACCGACGAAAAAATACATACGAATGTGATCCGGGACAGCGCATTCGCGACATTCGTAGGGAGTTAGGCAGCTGTTTACGTACCAGCAAGTACGATTGGTACAGACAGCACATCAGACGGCAATATTTTTACGGCACCCAAAAAGTGCCGGAAAAGCCAAGCACGCCGAAAAGCATGAGGAAAAGGGGGCCCGGTACGTGCCGAACACCCCCCCAGACCCCCCGTATGTACGCGCCGTACCCCCAGCCACCCCCACGGATGGATGTGCCGTACCCCCAGCCCCCCACAGATGGACGCGCCGTACCCCCAGCCCCCCCACGAATGGATGCGCCGTACCCCCAGCCCCCCCCCATGGATGGACGCGCCGTACCCCCAGACCCCCCGTATGTACGCACCGTACCCCCAGGCCCCCCACGGATGGACGTGCCGTACCCCCAGCCCCCCCACGGATGGACGCGCCATACCCCCAGCCCCCCCACGGATGGACACGCCGTACCCCCAGCCCACCCCCGTATGTACGGAGCGTACCCCCACCCGTGTATGTACGGAGCCTACCTCCACCCCCGTATGTACGGAGCCTACCCCCACCCCCGTATGTACGGTACGGAACCCCAGCGCTGGGGGTCCGCACTGTACATACGGGGGTGGGGGTACGCTCCGTACATACACGGGTGGGGGTACGCTCCGTACATACGGGGGTGGGGGGTAGGCTCCGTACATACACGGGTGGGGGTACGCTCCGTACATACGGGGGTGGGGGTACACTCCATGCATACGGGGGTGGGGGTAAGCTCTGTACATACGGGGGTGGGGGTAGGCTCCGTACATACACGGGTGGGGGTACGCTCCGTACATACGGGGGTGGGGGTAGGCTCCGTACATACACGGGTGGGGGTACGCTCCGTACATATGGGGGTGGGGGTATGCTCCGTACATACGGGGGTGGGGGTACGCTCCGTACATACGGGGGTGGGGGTAGGCTCCGTACACACGGGGGGCTGGGGGTATGGCGCGTACATACGGGGGGGCTGGGGGGGTGTTCGGCGTGTACCGGGCACTTGTTTGGACGTCTCCATGGTTGCTATAGAAGTTCGCTCCGGACGGTCTTTTTTCCATACGGTTGTACAATCGGACAGATGGGACAGATCGTATTTGCGCGCTCGGACTTCAGTTTTCCGATTCGTACGTAAAACTGTCCGGGACACTTTTCCCGACCCGAGGACGTGTCGGGGAATTTTCCCAATGCGATTCGTATGGACTTTTTCACATACGAATCGTACTTGCCAGTTTGTACGTGACTAGTACGATTCGTATGGAAAAAAATCCGGATACGATTCGTACCGGGAACATTTTTAACGGATCGGAATCGGCACCATAGTTGTTACAAATATCGTTTTTTAATTAATGTTATGTATTTTGGTATATATATTATTTGTATGCATTGTATGCTTTTTTGTATGAGAATTGTTTGTATTTTTGATATATGTGTTACATTTTTAGTAGTTATTAAATATTTATGGGGACTTTTGCGTTTTTTGTTCTATAGCATTTATTGGGGAATAGGGTGGGAAGTAATTTAATTATATTAAATGTATAGATTATTTTTATTTATCAAATTTTTTTATTGAGATATTATAGCGTTAAATGTGTACAGTAATTTAGAAATAGTGAATTAATATTTGGTTGTAAATGTATTGTAATTATTTAATTGCGGATTAATTATGGTGATTGTGTAATTCATTTTAGGTGTGTGTTGTGGTGTTTTAGGTATAAAGGGTGGGAAGTAATTTATTTTTAATTTATAAATTAATAATTGGTTGTTAATTAATTATAATTAATGCATTCGTAATTAATTATGGTAATTGTGTAATTAATTTAATGTGTGTGTTGTGGGGTTTATAGGTGTAAACGGTGGGAAGTCATTTATTTTTAATTGATGAATTAATAATTGGATGTTGATTAATTCTAATTAATTAATTGGTAATTAATTATGGGAATTGTGTAATTCAATTTTGGTGTATGTGGGAAGTAATTTATATTTAATTAATTAATATATAGTTGTTAATTAATGTTAATTATTTGATATTTATTTTGGGTAACTGTTTATTTTTGTGTGCGTTGTTTTGACTTTTAAAGGGGTAAAGGGTGGGTATTAAATACATTTTAATTACTTTATTATTAGTTGTTAATAGTAATAGTTTTTAATTTAAAAATATGTTTTAATTGTGTTTTATTATTTTATAGTTTAAGTTAGGGGTGTGTTGTGGATATTAAAGTGTTAAAGTGTGTGTAGTCAATTAATGTTTATTCGTTTTTTTATTAATAATAATTTTTAAATTGATTATTAGTTATGGAAGTACATTTTTATTAAAACTGTTAAAGTGTTTGGTTATTGGTGTGGTGTTATAGGGTAGGAAATAGAATAAAGCATTTAATATAGTAATAATTGTTTTTGTTTGTAAATATTTTCTAGTTGAAAAAAATTATTTTTTTATAAATTTAATTATTTTATTTTATATATTATTTGTAGGTTTTTGTTAAATGTAATGAATATAATATGTTTTTTTTATATTTAATATATTAGATTTTTCATTTTGTAAATATTGCTTATTTATTTTTATGATTTTTTTAAATGTGTACTTTTTAAAAATTTTGTTTTAACGGTTTGAGTGTGAATAGTAATTTCTGTCTCTCGGCTAGTCAACACTTTCCCTAATGTTGCATTCAATGGAGTGGGAATAGTAGTTTTTACCTCTCTGCTATCCAGCACTTTCCCTACTGTTGCACTCACCGGAGTGGGGATAGTCGTTTTACCCCTGCGCTATCCACCATTTTCCCGACTGTTGCACTCACTGCAGTGGGAATATAAGGTTTTGCACCTATGCTATCCAACACCTAACCTACTGTTGCACTCTTTGGAGTGGGAATAGGAATGTTTGCCCCTCCGCTATCCAACACTTTCTCTACTGTTGCTCTCACCAGAGTGGGAATAGTAAATGTTACCCCTTTGCTATCTACACACTTTCTCTATTGTTGCACTCACTGGAGTTGGAATAGTAATTTTTACCCCTCCGCTATCCAACACTTTACCTACTGTTGCACTCACTGGAGTGGTAATAGTATTTTTACCCCACCGCTAGTCAGCACTTTCCCTACTGTTGCACTCACTGGACTGGGAATAGTAATTTTTACCCCTCGGCTATCCAACACTTATCCTACTGTCGCACTCATTGGAATGAGTATAGTAATTTTTACCCCTCCGCTGTCCAACACTTTCCCTACTGGTGCACTCTTTGGAGTGGGAATAGTAATTTTTTCCCCTCCACTATCCAACACTTTCCCTACCGTTGCTCTCACTGGATTGGGAATAGTAATTTTTACCCCTCCTCTATCCAATATTTTCCCTACTGTTGCACTGATTGTATTGTGAAATATAAGTTTAAATATGTTTTAATTGGTAATGCTTTCATTTATTATAGATTTTTATATTATTTTAACCTTTTAACATAAATTAAAAATATTAGTTTATTAATTGTTTTAAAGTGTATATATATATATATATATATATATATATATATATATATATATATATATATATATAAATATATATATATTATATTTGTGTGTTTCTTTTTTTATTATGTTGATTTGTTATATTTTATTAAGTTGTATATTAAATTCATGTTATTTTGTTAAAATTATATCAATATTTCTTTAGGCAATATTTTTGTATTTACCTGTTTAAGTATAAGAGTCAATATTTTTGTTGTCTATATTTTTACTCAATATTTTTTACATTGATGTTGTGTCAGTAAACCCATCAGGCTGCAGACCAAGGGTGAAAAACTAAACAAAATTAGGCATCAGGCCTTTTACATCTATTCACCTAGGATCCAGACCAACATCCCTCTATCCTTCAGGACTACCCCAACACTGTTCCAATTTAGGAAAGAAATGGAGATGCACCTCTTAAAAACAATACATCACAATGCAATACAAATCATCTGCCTCTCCTTTCACTCGTTGACTTTATGCATTTCTTTGATCCTGCACAGTGCTTCTCCACCTTTTATGGTAAGTTTGAGGTATAGAAACACCACATACATATGTATACAAATACATACATGGGAGAAGGCTGACAGCATCCTGAGGAAAGCAGCAGTCCTAAGATGCAAGCAGAAAGCAGGCCACAAGAAAGATAGCATGGTCCTACAACTATACACAGCAAATACATCATCAGAAACTACTTATAGGGCAGAAATATGGAGATGAACTGAGGTAAAAGAACTGCAGAAGGTAGAAAACAACTTTCTAAGATCCTTCCTCCATCTGGAGTCAGGCACCCAATTGATACTGTTATATCTACAGCTTTGCATCAAATCCAAAACTGATACAATTGTTATTCGACCTATTTCATGCTAGACTAGCCTGAGCTGAAATCCTCTCATATGAGCAAATGTATGCTTCATGGAAGATGTGGCATCCTATGACACAGACGCAGGGACAAGTTGGATAACATGTGTAAAGAGCAAGTTCTCAGAGTTGGTAGTTGGTCAGATTTGGAAAAATACTGCATCATCAATACTTGGCCCCTAAACAGAGGAAAGCAGTGTCTGCAACACAACACGGCTCAACGTTGGGCAGCTGTATTCTGAATAAGGGAACCATAGCTCTTGATTCTTATCTAGACTGCATTCAACCACAGACATGGGTGCTTTATACTTGAGGTTCATGCTGTGAACTCTTCCGATGTAAAAGCATAGAGCCAAATCTGAAAAGTAAAAAAACAACAATGACCTATGTGGTTGCAGTATTGTGGACAAAGACTCCACTTTGCACTTCATGCTAACTGTGCAAATACAAGTTCCCTTCATGAAAGATAACTGCTACCTCCCTTCCAAATGTATGGCCTTGTTCAAGTAAGTGATGCACTTGTTTTATGTTTCAGGATCGATCACATGCCTATATATTTTGCAGTAGTATATTAGATATTGTTTGCTTGATTACTTAGCTGATAATCTAAATAAAGGGCACAGAAAGGCTTGATTGGGACACCTACATTTCTTAGCTCTTGTGGGCTTATTCAAACCCTTGTGATGCCCAGGACTATAGAATTTTATGCTAAGCCCTTTTAAACAGGGGCAGCCAACCAAACAGTAACAAAAGAAAGCTTGAGCAAGCTTTGATGAAGCCATTTCATTTTGCATTTGAATCTACCAGTGTCTAATCAGTTTGTAACTCCAACTGTGGGAAAACATGTTAAGCTTGATTTGCTAGATACTTAGTGGACTGTTGCAAAGTGTTGAAATAAGAGTACTCGAAAGTGTAGGTTTCGTTGCTGAATATTTGTATTCACAAATATACCCCGTTCACTACTGGTCTTCTAGTGGCATCAGTAAAAAGTAACTTGTTGCTCCGAGGACATTCACTTTTCCATTGATTAAAATCTAATAACTTTCTTCTGATTATTCCTCATCTGCCTTGTCCGGAGACTTATAAAGCGTATAGCTTTCCGAAAGACAAGGTTTCCCAGCACTAGACCTTGAAGATGGATAAGTTGTAACCAATGGCCTAACAGAAAAGGACAGGCATTAGATGGAACAAAAGCCATGTCTTCAGGGATTTCCTGAAATGAGGATGATTTTCAATGTTTCTAATCGGAAAAAGAAGCAAATTTCACAGAAAAGGTGCCTTGGCATGACAGTAGCTGCTTCCATCTCTGGCTCTCCTAAAACGTGGGGCAGTGGCCAAATTAGGATTGGCTGATCAAAGAAGGCATGAGGGTTGGTACTGAGATAAAGATTGGACAAAATGGGGGTCCTCTTACAACACATGCACCTACCCTTCAGTAACTTTAGAGAATAATGTTTGGTGGTCCTCAAGGAGCATCGTGTGAGATTTATGTAAGATCCACTTAGGCCTGATTTACATCTTGGCGGGATTACTGCTGTCCCGCCGCGTTGGCGGTTCCAAGTACTCTGTTGAGCTGATGGCGGTTCGCCTGCCGTATTTAGATGTTGTGGCAATAAACAGTAGACCGCCGCATCTGAGATCTTCTCTACTGGCTAACAGTACTCTGTCACCATCAAGTCGGCCGGTTTATGCTGGGCCAATTTAGATGTTTCCATTGTGCTGGTGATGTCCTTGAAGTGGTCTGCTGATGGAGTGAGATCCTGGTGGAATGGAGACTTGTAAGTACAAATTATTATTGTGTCAATACACATATGTGTCATGAAAAACATATGGCGGCAATGTGCTATGTCCCTTTGTGTTACATATTACATGCCATTCACACAACATACACACACTACTGAATGCCCATCCACAGGCACCACTAGCACAACACCCCCAAACACCACAACAAATATTCTTTTTAAGTGTCCACATAGGTGTGTTTAATTTACCTTGATAAGTAGGAAAAGGAACACAACTGCATGACACTCAAGAGAAATATTACATGTAAGAGCAATGCAGAGCTACACAAGGCTACAGAAATTATCAACACACAATACATTGTAGGACAATTGTACAAGCAGCTTACCCTATTCAGGGGTATATTCACAAGAACGTGTGATAACTACCGCAAGAGTAGTGTAATGCAACTTCCAATATTGCAGCCCATTGCGGGAAAATAACCCTGTGTCAACGTGGCATTCACAACAAGGCGGTACCATGCGATAGTCCGCTGACACCGCGGACAATGTCCGAGATACAAACAGCACGACGGAGATAAAAACACAACACCAAAAATCACGTGATGGGCCAAAGCACGATGATGAAATCAGCGATAAGGAGCTCCAGGCATGCAACACCCACCTGGCAGGCCGAATAAATCACCATAAAAGTAGAAAAATCACCCACACCCAAACTGACCTACACCCAGCACCATGGAGGCAGCTGGAGCAGGCGCAGAGGACATCGGGAACAGGGAAGGGCAAGGACAAGAAGACGAAGTTCAGTCCGCAGGCGAACAGGATCATGGTCACAGTGGTGATGGAACACCATCAACAACTCTTCGTCACCTCCAACGTGTCATTGGGCAAGGTGAATGCCGTCGAAGAACACAAGCGGACAATGGACAAGTGTCAAGAGGCGATGGAATGACATCAAGCGTAAGACCAAGGAGAAACTCTCCGCCAACCAGAAGGCAGCAATGCAGAGCCGAGGTGGGGGCCCAGCGCCACAGCTGGAGCTGGATGACATGGAGAAGCTGATGTCGACAGTCATCAGTGTGGATACTGTGGCCCGAGTCGGGAGACCGGACAGTACTCGACAGGATACAACACAACCTCAACATGGTGAGTGACCACCTGGTACTGGGGGGACGGTTGGAGATGTCCACAAAGGCACACAGGCACAATCAAGCAGGGCGCAGGGCACAGTACACACCCACAATGACCCTGGCTCCTCACACAGACCCACAGACTGTCACAATGTACAATGCCATGCTGTCAGAATGTCAACCTGTACCATGCGGCTACATACATGTGGACACATTGTAATACACCATCTCCCCTTCACATTGCAGGGGCATCGTCAGCACCTCCTGCAGAGCAGTCCCAGCCACTCTTCACTGATGACGAGGAGGACAACACCAGCATCGATGCACAAGCCCTCCTATACATCATTGACCTCATCCGTGGCTCACGTCCAGGATCAGGGCAGCCCAGCTGCATCGAGGAGACCCCACCCACCACCCAAACCACCCAGCAGGAGGCACCCACAGCCCCGGCACCCTCCCAAGTCCCCCAGGAACAATGAATGGCCTTCCAATGCTGTGTGCTGGAGGGCCAGAGGGAGACGGCTGAGCAGGTCCAGGTGGGGTTCGAACTCATGGCTGCCAAGCTGGGCACCATCCTTGGGTGTCTATGTCCGCCCCATGCTCTCCAACTAGCCCTGACTGACATCGCTGGAGTCATGGCGCAGAGAGTAGAACAGCTGTCCGCTCAGAGTGGTTCCAGTGATACCAGCCGTGAGCTGGCACGGCTGCACATCATCGGAATGTAGCTGGGATCTATCATGCCCTGCAGACCTCCATCATGGTATTGCTGGCACAAGGCGTGGAGCTGATGAATGCTGCTGCCCCCAAACCATCCACATCCCCGCCCCCTGCTGTGTCAGTGCCTCACAGTGAGGCAGACGTATCCACCCAGGCCCCTGGTGTGTCAGTGGCACACAGTGCTGCAGCCGGGACTGCAACACTCACAGGGGGGGCAGGGCACACATCCGGGGATGAGGACATGGATGGGTTTGTGATTAGGAGGCGCTAGCATTCATTTCTGCCACCTGGCCTGTTTCTGCTTGGTGCCGCACATGGCCTCATGACTTTCCACTGACCCCGATACACTCCGATGCACTCAACTTGGACGGCGACATGGACTGCCACATCCTGTTTGACGACCAATGACACAGCGGACAGACTGCAGACTGTACCCTTCCTCTTCCGCAGTACATGTCATCCCCGGATTGACTCTGGCTGGCCCTCCACGGGCCCATATTGTGTAGTGTGCTTGGCATTGCCCTGTACCGCTCCAGCTGCAGAACTGCACGGGATGTGCAAATAAACATCCAGTGACACATTGCTGTGTCATGTCTTACAAAATTCAGGAATGGATGTGTGGATGAATGTGGGGACAGTGCCTTCCCTTGCGTCAATGATGTTTGTCCTGTGGGTTGCAAGTCAGAGGGTGCGACATTACATTTTGTGTACCTGGTCCCGTGAACACTACAACAGGGACATACGCATCAGTCACTTCCTTGTCCGGACATGGACTGGACCACGCCCGAGCCAATGAGTCATTGTGGCAAACCCAGCGCTGGTCCGGCGTCCGGCAGGCCAGACCACTCCGATGATGCACCGAGGGGGGTCCATCATTGCTACCCGTAGCAGGCGTACTCACTGGTGGGTTGCAGGTCACTGGACTAGCCATCAGCATGTCACAACCACTCCCTGAGGGCAGGTTTGCACACACACCACACCCATCCGGCACAGGCGTCACTGGCCATGTGACTCCGCCAACATTAGGGGCCAACGACGTCACATTCACCTCTTCCGGTGGTGACTGGATGACGGCTGCTCCACGATTCTCATTCATAAAGGGCCCATGAGTTGTTGCGCACAGGGTTGGTAGCATGTGAGGCCTGACGCACCACACGGGCCTACCACCACGTGGCGCTGACAGGGCTTGCACAGGGTTAGTGGCACCCGAGGCTTTGCGGCCGGCACGGGCACCCTGCCACGGGACGGTGACTTTGGTACCTTAAGCTGCTGAGCGGGTGTGCAGCCTGCGATGTTGCCCCGTCCCGGCGGTCCAGTCTGCTCAGGTTTTGTGTGCCCTGCTGGACCGCAGTGTAGGCCAGAGCCAGTGGGCAGTGCGGGCCTACCACCACGTGGCATCGCTTCCGGGATCCCAGAGTTAGTGGCAACCATTGGGCTGAGCGGGTGTACAGCCTGCAATGGTGCGGGGTGCACTGGTATGTCCTCTGCCATGGAGTAATCAAGACCCAGCACCAAACGTGAGACTTGGTGGCCAGTGGAGTGGGGCTGCATGGTGTGGAGGGTGCCATATCTGCGGGCCCAGGGCTTGTGGCTTGCAGCTGCACATGGTGGGACCTCCCGTTTATGCGCCGTGGCAGAAGGTAAGCAGTGAGGCCTGGGTGTGCATGGGCGGGCATGCTCCGATGGGTGGCCGGAGGGGTTGGGTGTCTCTGCCTGTGTGTGCATGGGTGGGCAGGAGCTGTTGTCTTGTGCATGTGTGTGTACTGTGCCGGTCATGTATCTGGACTCTGTTTCAGCTGGCGGCTCTGACTCGGATGTGTGACCAGGTGAACTGCGATACATACTTGCACGTGGTTGGAGACACACCAGTGGCAGCAGGTGAGCAGTGTGGCCTGGGTGCGCAGGGACGGCACTGTCTCTCTCTCTCCCCCTCTCTTCTCTCTCTCTCGCTCTCTCTCTCTCTCTCCCTCTCTTATTCTCTCTCTCCCCCTCTCTTCTTCTCTCTCTCTCTCTCCCCCTCTTTTATTCTCTCTCTCCCCCTCTCTTCTTCTCTCTCTCTCTCTCTCCCCCTCTCTTCCTATCTCTTCCCTTTGCTCTCTCTCTGTCCTTTGATGTGCGCAGGACACACCACCTCATCATGGTTTTTGTCTTGCATGCTGGGACCTACGGATTGTCCCGAGGGGAGCGGCCATGTGTCTTCATTTCATTTCAGTGTTCATTTTAATAAAGTTTCATTTGTTGCTTCGAAAGTGAATGTGTGCTGCTCTTTTCTGTGTCGACACATGCATGTCACCAGTTGTGATTGTGCGATGTCAGGTGGATTATTTTGTGCATGTTTGGGTGTAGCTGATGTGGTATGTCTTTGGTCGGGGGGTGCCAGGGAGGGTTGGTCTTGGGGGTGGTGTTGGTGGGTGTTGTGGCCCTCTTTGGTGTCCGGGCCGCATGATGGGTGGCTCCATGGCTTCAATGCCCTTTAGGTGTGGCCCTGGACTGGTCTCCCTTTTGTGGTGCAGGCTGCCGTCTGACTTTACACCAGGTCAGAGCAGCGCCTTATCTTCTGTTTTGTGTTTTTATCGCAGTTCTGTCTGGTCATTGAGAACGTTGAGGTGTGATGTTGTCGTGGCTTTTGGCACAGGGATGCACACTCTGCATCTCATTAGTGATAGTTATGCTGGTCCTCTGTGCAATGGTTTTTGCGGCTGCTATCATGGGTAAACTGGTGCTGTGTCTTGTTAACACCAGCTTGTGAATGGGGCGATGGATTTATCGCAACTTTGGCTGCGATAAAGTGCAGTTGACTCGGCGATGGTTGCTTCTGAATATGCCCCTCAGTGTCAACAGAGCTGTTGGGCATGGTGGTGGGATCGTATCAGCAAAGGAGGGACCTGGATGAGGGGGTACAAGACTGAAACTGAAGCAGTAAAAAAATTTACGATTTTTACCTCATTCCTCCTATTCCGCCAACTCAAAGTAGTTGGGATTCCCACCACAGTTGCCTGGGCACATTGTCATCAGCTCTGCACGACTCTTGGCTGATGTCCCGCCACAAGCTGCTTCTGCCTATAGAGCCGTCGATGCAGACAAAGATTTCTGGCAAAGTGGGCGGGACAGTGGAGGCCTTTTGACCATGGACAGCTAACATGCTAATACAGCAGAAGAACCTCCATATCAGCGAGTGGGAAAACCTTTAAGAAAGGGACGGCTGGACCTGATCTGCCAACATCTAAATCAGGCCCTTGCTCTCTGCAAAATCTGTCTAAAGGTCAACCCTCGTTAGAAAAGAATCCCTGCCAAAAATATTAAAATTGATAGGAAAATCATATAGGTGTGCGCCTGTCCGCGCCTGGACCGCGCCCAGTGTGAGGACCCCTGGCCCCCGCGAATGCTGCGATGCCCACCTCTGCTACAACTCCAGCATCCTCCACGCACTCAATGCCGGACGATCCCGCACCTGCTGCCTGGCCACCCCCAAGAGCACCCAAGGACCCTTCTCCTGCCGGAACTGTAGCTTCACCAGCATCTGGCCCACCAACCCACCTACCAAAGAACCCAACCTCCTCAGATGCATCCTGCTCAACACCCGCTCTGCCCGCAAACACGCCATCGAACTCTGGGACCTACTCGACACCAACGCCCCAGACGTAGCCTTCCTGACGGAGACCTGGCTGAACTCCTCCTCGGCACTCGACATCGCCATGGCCAACCCGGAAGGCTACAGGATCACCCACAAGGACCACACCAACGGAATAGGAGGAGGAATTGCCATCATCCACAGAAACACTCTCAAAATCTCGACAGACGCCGATGACACCCTCAGCACCGCCAAACACCTGCACTTCCAGATCCACTAACCCCAACACCACCCTCAGAGGCACCCTCATCTACAGACCCCCGGACACCGACCGCAGTTCAGTGACTCCATCGCCGACTTCATCAGCACACACGCACTCGCCTGAACTTCCACCTCGAGAACAACAACGACTCCAACTTGCAGCTGGGGCAAGATCACTGAGGACCAGCTAACCACCGCCCTCGCCCAGAGCCCACCTGCAGACCAGACTGACCCCGATGCCACAGCCCGCAGCCTCAGATAATGGATCAATGACTGCGCCAACACCCTCGCCCCGCTCAAGAAGCCCCCCAACACCCACACCAGCAGGAGAGCCAGCTGGTTCACCGAAGACCTCCAGGCCTTCAAGCGAACCTGCCGAAAACTAGGAAAAAACTGGACCCACGAAAGAACGCCGAAAAGCTACACAGCCCACAGGAACGCCACCCACCAACACCACAAACTCATCAAATCCACCAAAAGGACCGCCTTCAGAGACCGCATAGACAACAATGCACACAACAGCAAAGAGCTCTTCAGCATCGTGAAGGAACTCTCCAACCCCTACTCCAACACCAACGTCATCCCACTGTCACAAGACCTGTGCGACTCGCTGGCCATCTTCTTCCATCGCATCGCATCGATATTGTCCATTTAACAAATATGACCTGGAAATAAAAAGGCAGCTTTCCAACAAAAACCACTATTTACAACTGACAAAGGATCCCCTACCTGCCCTCAGAGACAAAATACTAACATTGACAGGGCGAGCAAAAGCTCTTAACATTATATCTTCCAAAGAGTTCAATTTTCTAAACAACAAATTTCCTCGGACACCAGTCATCTATACTTCCCAAAATCCATAAAGACTGTATCAACCTTCCTGGCCGCCCAATCTGGTCAGGCTGTGGTTCTATTTTAGAACCCCTAGGGAAGTATATTGATGCCATTATCAAATAATTTGTGCCTATAACTGACACCTATATAAAAGACACCATGGATCTTATCCTAACAATTGAGGACAGACCTTTTGACAATAACACCGAAATCATGGCGGGTCTAGACATCGAATCCCTTTATACAAATATCCCTCATTCCGAGGGACTTCAAGTTATCAGAGATCTCCTTGACACCAGAAAACGCCCCACCTTGATCCCTACAGATTTTGTTATGGATTTACTTCAAGTTGATCAAACACAAGCTAAGATGCACCACACGTTTATGAAAAACAGTCAGATAATAGCAATATATGTAGTTCAGATCCAATTCAAAAGGCAGATAGGTGTTCCTTGATTTAGTCTTTTTATTCCAAGTTCATTTTCCAATGGACATTACAATGTGATACAGCCGACGCGTTTCGTCCTGAGAAAGGACTTCTTCAGGGTTGTTAAAAATACATAGACATACAATTATAATTACATATATGTACAACAATTAAAAGTGTCACATATTGAATGACAATCTAACAAACAAAACCTACACTGAGTCAAACATTTTTCATGAATTCCTAATTTTAAGGGAGTGAGTGTGACCAGACATAAACATAATAGAGGTTATGATGTTGTTCCTCATGTCCATAATATCTTAATAGGCCCTACAATGCAAATGGGCTTTTCAACATGACATTTTGTATTTAAGATATTCTCCCAATGTTAATCTTGCATAGAAAACAAGCAAACAAAGATTTTAAGGTGGACGAAAGGAGGGAAGTAAAGTACAAGATATACAATATCCTATGCTCCATTATTCAATCTGCATTAAGTTTTTGAAGGTGGTGATAGGTCAATTAGAGATTTAAAACAAATTCCACCTAACATTCTAGAAAATACCGTGAATAAGGTAGGTTTATAGTATACCTACCAAGTTGTATAAAAGATCACTTGTATACGATATATTCGTTGTTAATACGATGAGGAAAAGATCTTCTATGTAGGTTCTTATCTTCCATACAAAATTGTCTGTAATGCGAAACCAAATCTATTGTTAATAGATGGTATATATATTGTTTGTATTGCGTTAAGTGGGCAGATATTAATGGAGATGGTCTTCCACCTCCCAAATATTTTGAATATAACAGGAAAAGAACTTCGATTTTCAGGTAAGTCTAATTTGAAATTGAATCCATCTTAAATAACCCCTCTTGGAATTACTTCAAGTGGGCACTTTGTCATGTTATAAATGACACAGGCATCCACTATTATTGTGGAACAGGGATAAATATATACGTATATAGGGAAGTTAAAACAAGAAATTAATAATGCGAGCACATGGTTGGTCCATGTATAACATACCTTCTCTATGTTTAGTATGTCCTGAACCATGGATTTATCATCGATTTAATTAACAGGATTTTTTACACTCATGTCTTTGAGAAAGGTATTTGTCAGATCTGAAGTAAAAAAAGTAAAACAACAATTAGAAATCAATTGTACTCTATCCAATCTCCTTCATATAGGTTACGGCATGCTGGACATTTAGCTATGCCAATATGTCCAGACTCCAACTTCTCCACTACTATAAAAATCTGGTAGGGGTATGCATATAGTATTGAACAGACATAACTTCCTAGTCTGTAAGATCTAAGGCGGTATTAATTTGTCCACCCCCGTTGTGCTCTACTACCCTGTGCTACAAATTAGAAATTCGTAATAGCCGCAAGGGATTGAAGGACCCCTTTCTGAACAACATCCCAAGATAGAGTTCCACCAGCTTTAAAAATACACATTTGCAAGGAATTAAAGAGCCCCTTCCTGAATGAAATCCCATAATAGAGTTCCACCAGATTCCAAAATAAACATTTGGACTCCCCATCCTAACTAATATAAGAATCCCGGCGTGTGCTTACCGCAATATGCTAGTCGCGACTGATAACGAGAAAGGTCTGCTCCCAAAAGACAGGTCCTTCGATCCGGTAACCCCATGAACAGAAATGCTTTCATTATATAGCGTCAAGTATCCCGGCAAATTTTAAACACCTGTATCGAGCCATGACGTAACGCCCCCTAACAAATCACGTGGCAAATAGCGCGAGCGTCGTGGCCATCTTTTGATGTATGTCAGACACCCATAATCCAGAGAAAATAAAGGCAATAAGTAAAAATCCGGCCTGCCAATTGAACACATATTTATTAATTTTCGAGATTCAGATGGGTTCTTTAAATTAGAAAGTACTAATACACTTAAATTGTATTCAAGGTATGCACTACTCTTTTATTACGAACATGTTCCATTTAAAACGGTCTCCTTGAGTCACGTGAGGGACGCTTAAGAATCGGGCGGCCATCTTAAAGTGTATAAGTGTCAATCAATATATAATGGTTTCAAAGTCTACAAGTGCTTTTGGAATATCCACCGGGCCATCTTATATGCAGAAACACTCTACTTACACCAGTCTCCTAATGTTCACATAATACATACTTGGGATTTGGCGTCCGTATTTATATATGTAAATTTAGATATAAATACAAATACGAGAAGTACAAAGTCTACAAACTCCCTCAGGGTTGTCTGGTAATCGAACACAAAAGAGTAAATCTTCGATATTCAGAAATATTCCTTATTGGTAAGTGTTTTATACAATTAATGTTATATTCAAGATAAGGGTTCTCCTTCATTACAGACAAGCTCCATTTAGAACGGTCTTATAAGATATGATAAGTGATCTTGATTTGGCGGCCATCTTAAAGAGTACAAGTATGGGTAAATGTACAAACAACTCAAAGTCTGCAATTGCTACAGAGTTATCGACCGTGCCTCTTTGTATACGACCATCTTCATTAATATCTGCCCACTTAACGCAATACAAACAATATATATACCATCTATTAACAATAGATTTGGTTTCGCATTACAGACAATTTTGTATGGAAGATAAGAACCTACATAGAAGATCTTTTCCTCGTCGTATTAACAACGAATATATCGTATACAAGTGATCTTTTATACAACTTGGTAGGTTTACTATAAACCTACCTTATTCACGGTATTTTCTAGAATGTTAGGTGGAATTTGTTTTAAATTTCTAATTAACCTATTACCACCTTCAAAAACTTAATGCTGATTGAATAATGGAGCATAGGATATTGTATATCTTGTACTTTACTTCCCTCCTTTCTTCCACCTTAAAATCTTTGTTTGCTTGTTTTCTATGCAAGATTAACATTGGGAGAATATCTTAAATACAAAATGTCATGTTGAAAAGCCCATTTGCATTGTAGGGCCGATTAAGATATTATGGACATGAGGAACAACATCATAACCTCTATTATGTTTATGTCTGGTCACACTCACTCCCTTAAAATTAGGAATTCATGAAAAATGTTTGTCTCAGTGTAGGTTTTGTTTGTTAGATTGTCATTCATTATGTGACACTTTTAATTGTTGTACATATATGTATTTATAATTGTATGTTTATGTATTTTTAACAGCCCTGAAGAAGTCCTTTCTCAGGACAAAACGCGTCGGCTGTATCGCATTGTAATGTCCATTGCCAAATAAACTTGGAATAAAAAGACTAAATCAAGGAACACTTATCTGCCTTTTGAATTGGATCTGAACTACATATATTGCTATTATTTGACTGTTTTTCATAAATGTGTGGTGCATCTTAGCTTGTGTTTGATCTGTTTGATTAAGTTCCCTAGGGAACTAGCATTGTAACAGTGGGTGCTATTCAGAATGCAAACATTTCTTCAATTCATGTGTGATAACACTCAATTGGGGAGAACACTTTAAAGGGTGACATTAGAGTCAGGTGCTGTCAGTTAGAAGGCTCCACTGTTAGTCCTAATAGTATTCTTCTTTTATTTACTTCAAGTTGCCCTGGAGAACAATTATTTTCTATACCGTGATTCTTTTTATTTACAAATTAAAGGTGTATCCATGGGTGCTTGCTTTGCTCCAAATTTTGTGATCCTCTACGTCCACAACTTGGAGAAAACCCATATCCTTACCAATATCAATCCATTTCTTAACTGTATTTCTCTTTGGCGTCGGTACATTGACGACATTCTGGTCTTTTGGAAAGGTACCACAGATACTCTTGATCAGTTCATGGTCTGGCTTAACCAGTCTAAACAACATCTTAATTTTACATGTGAGGCAAAACACAATGATCTACCTTTCCTGGATGTCACCATACATGCCGAGGAGGGCAAAATTGGCACACTTCTCTACCGTAAACCCACAGAACGTAACACTCTCCTTCAATATTCCAGTTATCATCCCCGAGCACTCCGTGATGGTCTTCCCTACGGACAGTTCTTACGGATCCGTAGGAGCTGCAAGTGGCGTAAGGATTATTTCCTTGAATCAGATATCCTAATACAGAAACTCACGGATCAAGGATACCCTAAACGCCTTCTGACCAGAGCCCGTAAAAGAGCTTGGTATTGTCCACGCGAATTACTCCTCACCCCACAACCTAAAAAAAGTATGTCTAGAATTCCTTTTGTCTCTAAGTTCAGCCCTTGCAGTAATATGGTTTCTAAAATCATCAAAAGCAACTGGTCTGTACTCAGACATTTGGACCCTTTCAAGGAATTCCCCTTATTTTCGTACCAACGGGGCAAGAATCTGGCTACACATCTGGTCCATGCCATAACATGGCCTACTAACACTGGTGATACTAACACCATCACCACGTCCTGGGGCCTTCCCCGATAATTGGGCACTACAAATGTCAGAATTGTTCAGTCTGTGATCTCACACAAAATACAAAAGAGTTCAAAACTGGTAACAAAACCTATATGCTCAAAACTATGACAAACTGTAGGTCTCATAATGTGGTTTACGCTATTAGATGCCCATGTAACCTTACATATATTGAACAGACCACCCAAATGATTAAACAGAGGATCATTTAACATAAGAGTCGAATACACTGTAAAATATTGACTGCTCCCCTGGTGAGCCATTATCTGGAAAAAGACCACAATGCAACAGACATTGCCTGGCAAGTGGTAGACCAGCCAACACTACCCCATCGAGGCGGCAACATCAAAGCATTGGTAATAAAAGCGAATCCAAATGGATGACCATTTGTAACTCCGTTAATTCTGGGTTAAATACCATCGATGAGTGGAACAGTACCATTTTGCTCTGATCTACCCCTAATAGACATTTCCTCTTAGAGCGTTTCGCCATACCGCCTGCCACTGGCCTCATTATTGATTATCCCTTAGTAGACCAGACACCCCCTTGCTTCCACTCGCAGCCATTCTTTCCCCTTTATAATAACATGACTTACTTCTTTGGGTCTGCGAATAACAATGTGCTCCATTCACCTTCCTCCTGATTAGTTTATGCCTTGTTATTTTGCATACAGTTTCCAATTATGACTCATTAGTTATTTCCCCACTTTTATTTTACTGATCGGGCATTATTTACATAATTGTAACTGTAATCGTAATTTCTTGCAGAGTTGCTTACTCCGGTACCACAAATCTATTCGTTTATGTAATTTTTCATTTTTCCTTTGTGGACCGCATTTTAATTGTTTCTTTTGTCTCCATGGCAACCACTGTCCTCTTTTTAGGTTGACTGTTACGTATTTTTCCTGCCCTCTTTACTCTATCTTTCCCTTCCCTCATCCCTCTGTCTATTTCTATTGATCTGTCCTTGATGCGCATGCGCACCCGACGTTACACCCTCTCTCTATTTCACTTCCTGGAATTACTCCCGCCGGGTTATCCAATACACCGGACTTCGGCTGACTGAGACACCTTTCGCTGACTTTCTATTCATTAGATAAACTATGCGTAGCCCACCCTCTTTCCTCTCCATTCTGTTCCATCTGCCTCCCCTTACTCCGGCCCGCAATGTTCTTCTGACCCCTTGCTTGTTTTGTCCTCTAGATTGTCTGATCCATCGCGCATTGCCCGCATCCGGGAATATGAGCCTAAAATTATTGCCATAAGGTACACCTTTACCATACCTGTCCTTTTCATGCCTCTGTTTCATTACTATTTTTCCCGGTCCCTTTTACTTCTTTCCCGTTTTCCCTCCAGATTTCCTTAATCATCGCGCATTGCCTGCTCCCTGGATTATGAGCTTTAATCTTGTTCACCTCCAGGTATACATTTACGATACCTTTTCTTTCATGCATACATCTGTCCTGTCCCCAATTTTCCCGTTCCTTTTTAGCAATTGACCGTGCATTTCGATTAAGTGATGTCCTGAAATATGAGCCTTTAATTATTGCCATATGATACACCTTCACCATACCTGTCCTTTTCATGCCTCTGTTTCATTAAAAAAAAAAAAAATCCCCGGTCCTTGTTACTTTTTTCCCGTTTTTGCTTCCAGATTCCCTGAATCACCGTGCATTGCCCGCTTCCTGGACTATAAACTTTAATCTCCTTCACCTCCAGATATACGTTCACGATACTTTTTCTTTCATGCCTACATCTGACCTGTCCCCGGCCCCCCACACCTAATTTTTCCCTTTCCTTTTATAGAAATTGACCGTGTATTTCGATTAAGTGATGTCCCGATCTTTCATTTTTGTTGACAATACAACACAGGTAATTCCTGTCTTATCTGATGACGCCCCCCTTGCCTTTTTCCCCTTCATCCACCCCCTTGCCTTACCTGATGACACATCCTTTCGCTCTTCCCTTACATTCTCCTTACCTTACCCAATGACCCTCCTCTCCTTTCCTTTCTCCCTTTCCCACATACATTAGCCTTTACTGTATGTTATGACATGCTGAGAGTCTTCCTCAATCTGTTATATCCTCTCAGACTATAGGATTATTCCCCTGTCTGTCTCTTTCTTTTTTGATTGATTGGTCTTTTTTTGATTGTTTTTTTTTACTCTGCCCCTACATCCCTTCTCCTTCTTCAATTCTCCCTATCATGCCCTTCCCTTCCTTTATCTTACGCCCCTTTATGTCCTTCTTCTTTGTGCAGCACCGTTTGAATATTGCAACCCGGTCCTGATGATGATCCTAATATAACCGGATCGAAACGCCGTCGACCTCTCAGCTCAATTGATGGCATATCTTTGTCCTTTGGTTCTTTGAATAACTACAAAATCATTTCTATTGCTTAAAATTGAGTTCAGAACCTTTGTCTTTATTGTGTAATTACTCACCTTCAATTCATCATCAAGATATCTTTATTTCGGCAGATAGCCTTAAAAAGTACAGAAACGAATAAAATAAATATATACACAGACAGACCAGACACAGATAAAATGAGTCATAGCAATACATTAAGTGATGATCAGTCCCCTTCTTCTATTCCACATTGCTAAAAGAAATTTAGAGTCTGCAAACACTATACATTCAGATGTGTCTGTTTTAAAAATTCTAAAAGCATGGCTACATTGCCGAAAACCCATATTTTTACAAATAGGCACTATCCAATGCTTCCTAGCTTTTGAATATGCAGGGCAAAAAAATAATACATGGAGCTCATCCTCTTTATCGCAACTGCAGCCAGGGCAGGCCTCAGTAGAGGTTGGCGCCCAACTGCTGGTGAAAGCTCTCAGGGGTAAAGTGCCGTATCTCCATTGGAGATATAGTTTCCTTGATGCTATAGGATAAATAATATCCATAAAATTCTCAAATTGATAAAAATCTTTAACAGTTAAAAAGGATTTAGTTAAAAGTCCATTCTTAGGAGCAGTCAATACTCTATTTAGTTGCTCAGCCACATAGATCTTAGTAAGCATCTTCCGTGGGATCCCCTTGCAGCTTGTTTCCGGTTCGTACCACATATCACCTAGCCCAAGTTTGATACACTGAGATTTTATAAACATAAACCAAGGGATTTTTTGTACACTATTACTAGCCAGAATTTCCTTCAGCTCTAATTTATAATGCAATAGTTCTGGCGTAGTCCACAACCTGTGCCAGTACCTAAGGGGCTTCAAGGCTAGTTCCTCATCCATCGGCCTCAAATCCAGATCCATCCTTAGAGGATGCAGTGGGGTACTTTGTGGAAGTGATAGTAGCTGCCTGATGAACTTGTTTTCAATTTTGAGGAGTTCCAACCCTGTTAAATGCCCCCAGAGTTCTGCTAAATATAAGATTGCTGCCCTTGCCTGAGTCTTATATACTTCAAGCGGGGGTTTATTAGGTTTATATGTAGATGTGTTGGAAAACCTAAGTATACCCCCTGCATACTGGGCTAATTTCAGCTGTGCTTTGGCGATTTGTGGAGCCCATGAAAGATTTTCACTTAGAGTTACTCCTAAATAATCAAAGGTTTTTACCCTTTCCAAGATTGATGAATCTAATTTTGGGTTCGGCCGTGTGGAAGGTGAGGGATTAAAAACCATATACTTTGTTTTGTTCACATTAATTTCCAGGCCACGACCTCTACAGAAATCCTCAAAACTATCAAGCACACGCTGGATTCCCATTGGTGATTTTGAAAGTAGCAGAGTGTCATCCGCGAACATAATTGCTGGCACCCTGCTACCTGCCAAAATTGGGGCATCATTATTAAGGGCACTATTGAGATGGGAAATCACACCATTAACGTATAGGCAAAACAGGGTAGGTGCTAGTACGCACCCCTGCCTCACCCCTCTGCTGATGGGGAACTTAGAAGTTAAAGCCCCATTCTTCCCATGGCGCACCTGGGCAAAATTGCCCTCATGTAACTTGATCAGTATTGCCAGAATTGGTGGTGGCACCCCCAGACTGACCAGCACAGCCCAAAGTTTCCCTCGGGGTACTAGATCAAAAGCGGAGCGGAGGTCAACGAATACCATGTAGAGGCTGCCACCCTCAATCTTTGCTGTTTTCCAGAAAAGTAATAGCAGACGAAAGATTTGATCCATGGTAGAGGTGTTCCTCCTGAACCCCGCTTGGTATTGGCTCAGTATAGCGTGCTCCTCCATCCAATCCTGTAACCGTTCAAGGATGAGCCGCGCAAATATTTTTTGCGGGACATCTATAAGGCTAATGGGCCTATAGTTTCCCGGTAACAAAGGGGAACCCTTCTTGAAAATGGGAACGATTTCTGCACCCAACCAGGTGCAGGGTACATTCATTCCTTTCAAGATTGCATTAAATAAAATACATAGATATGGTCCCCAAATCTCCTTTTGATGTTTAAAAAGGTCTCCCGGCAGTTTATCTAGCCCTGGAGCCTTACTGGATGGGATTTTCGATATGGCATTAACAACTTCCTCGAGCGAAAACTCTATAACGTCGTGGAGATCATTCAATGTTGGAAGGACCGGGTGTGGATCCATATCAACTTCAATAGCGTACAGGGCTCTAAAGTGGTCTTCTCAGATGCTGGCCTCTATATTGGGTTCAGTTGCAGGTTTGGTATCCCCGCTTCCTGTGTTGATTATAGACCAAAATTTGCGGGCATCTTTCTGGTCTAGAGCACAGGACAGATCGGTCCATTTTGCATGATCCCAGTCCTGCTTGGCCAGCTTTAGCATAGCTTTGTAGTGTGTTCTCTTGGCAGCAATAAGGATCCTATCATTACCATGTTTTACCGCCCGGATCAACTCTTTTTTTGCCAGGCGACAAGCATCGTTGAACCAGGAGGAGAGAGGAATCCTATTCTTTCTCTTAGTTACTACTGGGTTAAACACATCAAGCAAGGTACTTACAAGGTTCGTATGCAGGGCCTGCAATTTGATATTAAAATCAGGAGGAGGTTGTTGGGATGTCAGGACATCTAGTTCAATAAAACACGGCAAGATTAGATTATACAATCTTGCCAGGTCCACAGAGGACGCCTCCACCTTGTCCCACCTGACCCTGCGCCGATCGTTCGTTAGAACTAACCTATCTACTCGCACATCTCTATGTCCTTGTTCCTTTGGGTGTGTGACCGGCGATACCAGCTCCAGCCTCAGCAGGTTGTGATCGCTGTCATCCCTTGCAATGACCTCGAGGTCGATAACCTTTGACCACAGCTGTGTCCGAACCATGATGTAGTCTAAACATGATTCGTGACCCTTTTTATTGTATGTGCACCTGGAAGGTGTATCTGATAAGGTGCGTCCATTACAGGCCCTAATTGAGTGACTTAATGTAAGGGCCGTTATTTGGACCGCTAAGGGGGACCACGACCTAGTGTGTGGAGATTGAATTTGCGGAATTGACCAGTAGTCATCCTCAGTTGCGAGTGCACCATGATCCATCCCCGGTAGGGGTTCATAGTGGCAATTGAAGTCTCCTGCCACTAGTAGAAACACATCCGTTGGGATGGAATACAGAAAATTTGATAGTTCGTCAACCGTAGTAGACTCACTCGCTAGACTGACAGGTCTCGAGTAGACATTCACAGCAGCCAGCTTGAAGCTATTAGGCCATTTCAAGATTACACACTGTTTATCGTCCGAGTGGGTACAGATGGACTCAGCTGTGCAACCCAGATGAGTTGCCACCCATATGGTAAGGCCCCCAGATGGTCGTCCCTTGCCCCCCCATCGTGCAGGTATATGAAAACCCGCAAAACCCATTCTCCTTTCCTCTATTCTCGCCCATGTCTCCTGGAATAGACATATGTCCATTCCATCGATAAACGTGCCCCTGTCCTCGTTCGCTATTTTACTATGTAGCCCCGCAACATTCCAGGACGCGATTACTAGGGATTCAATGTTCATGGTTGCCCTGGAATTACAGTCACTCCTGTTTGTAACGGTGCTTTCACAAAGGTGCTGCCCTATATCCTCTTGGGCTTCCAAGAGCCTGGCATCAGATGTAGCCTCTTGGAATTCCGAAGGGGGTTCGGCGGTGGGGGTATGTTTCTCTGTAACAGTAGTTAATGTCCCATCTAGTCTTGACGGGCACTCAGCCTCATCGACAGCCCAAATTTTACTATTGTTCTGAATTTGGACATCACCCATTACCCGACCAAGTCAATCCACTTGGTCCAAACAGCTATATCTGTTTTGCATCGGTATTTTAGGAGGTGCTGGCGGATGAACATATGGGGCCCTTAGTGACCTAGCTCCTCCTCTGTATTGTACTAATGTCCACCCATTCTCCATAGCGTCCCAGCGAGTCGATGGGTAAAAGTGGGACAACGGATAAGTTTGAATCAATGCTCCTTGGTCCTGATACTTCCAATTGCAGATATATTCAGCAGTTCGGGGATCTTTAAAGTTTACTAAGATACAATCACCCCTACTCGTTTTAGGACCATGACCCACCCACGATACTCTCCGTGCCATAAGGATTTCACTAGTAATACGGGGGGAAGTGGTCGATTTTTGTTAAGCCAGTCTATTACTTTGTTTTTTAAGAGAAGGGTATGGTTCTATGGTTGAATCTGGAAGCTCAGGGACACCTACCAGGATTGCCACATAAGGACTACATTCAGGTGGCAGATCTATAATACGTTCTTTGGGGAGGTGACCCTTGTTCTCCATCTGACCACCCTTCCCTTTATCTATATTGGCATCCCCCCACTGCAAAGTAGTTGAACTTGTTGCTGTTGGTATTGTTATTGGAGGAACAGGCGTGATGTTATTAGTTGAAGCTAGGTCAGGCTGGGAACACCCATTTCCTGCTGGAGCAGGACATGTATTAGGTGTATCTACCTTTAACTTGCTCTGTGTGTCCAGCGCAACCTGTTCCATCCGCAAAAGCTGTTGCTCAATGCGAGACAGTCTCAATTCCAAGGGCTTAATAATAGCACTCAAAAGAGCACTTACAGTGGTATATGTCTCCGCTGGGGTGTCATGTGTCTCTAGTGGGGTATCACTGCTAGTGGAAGTTGGTAGCCCAATTTCTGAGGGTGTGGGTGGAGCATGGACTAGAGCAGCAACAGATGAAGCTGTTATGGTTGAATTATTTGTCATTTGGCTACCCGTATGACCTTTGGCAAGTTTAGCTTTTTTGCCCCCCGCCCTCGGGGCCAAATTCATTTTTCGTTTTGGCATCACTCCCTCACGTCTTCCTCGCAACTGAGGGAGACTTAATCTCTCGGGTGAGCTCAATATTGTTAAAGCTAGAGTAGAATCTAAAGCTTGCTCAGATGGAAGAGAGTGCGGTGAATCTATGTTACACGGTACATTATCACTACATGAGGGGCCTTTGTCTAGCATTTCTCTCCTAGGTGCATCCGGAGTGCGAGCATTAGCGATGTGACCCATAGAGGATCTCTTTGCAAGAGCTAAATCTTGGGAGACTCTTCTTTCCATCAATATTATCCCCTGATCGATTACGGAGTTAGCTCTTGTGATGAAGTTATCCAGAGTTCCTGTTAATGCAGTCCTGCTTCTGGTTGATGCTGCAGCCATACTACGTTAGTCACGCAGCAGGAGTAACAGTACTTACAATCCTCCTTGATACTCAGTACGGCAAGGGGTATATGGGATGACAGAGGGGTGGCCCGGTCCGGTCTTGACCGTGCTTGAACGGGCTTAAACGGGCCCGCCCTTGGCCCGGGCTTTGCCCGGGACACGCCTCGGACGCGTCCCGCGTACGCGTGACTGTGATGTTAGTTATAGTGGGAAAAAGGAGGGAGGGGCCGGGAAGAGTCAACAGCTGCGGCCAATGTGTGTCAACAGAGGGGCCGCTGGTACTCGCAGTCCCGGCTCCGTTCACAAGTGCTCCCACGACAGTTTGGAACCCGCGTTCAGCTTCAAAGGACTCCGCCGTGCAGCTTCCCAGGTTCGTGAACAAACACCTGCCTCCGAACGGCTCCCGCGAAGCGGGGGCCGTGAGACGTTATGTAGGGCTGTAGAGATGGAGGGAGGGGCCGGGAAGAGTCAACAGCTGCGGCCAATGTGTGTCAACAGAGGGGCCGCTGGTACTCGCAGTCCCGGCTCCGTTCACAAGTGCTCCCACGACGGTTTGGAACCCGCGTTCAGCTTCAAAGGACTCCGCCGTGCAGCTTCCCAGGTTCGTGAACAAACACCTGCCTCCGAACGGCACCTTCAATTCACCTTGCGCCGTCCCATGCTGATCTCACTTTGTCACTTGCATCGCCGTCTTTGTGTCACGTATACTTCTAAGCACCAAGTACAATTTCGGGTTGTTCTTATGCTACTTGCTGTTACAACTGCTACATTTTCCTGCTCATTTATGTTGTTGTATGCCCTTTTGTATTAATTGTATCCAATACAAGATGCTTTTTTCTAAACCTATTGTTTGAGAGTCTTCCTTTGTCTTAACTGTAATGTCTCATACATGCACCTTTACTTGTCTATTCTATTTTATCGATGGCTTCCATTTCTATAATTTCTTCATTTTCCAGTTTCAAAAGTTGTTCATTGAATATAGAACAATCGCGCAGTGTTGGCATTAAGCAGATTACAGATTTATTTTCAGCAATTTTCATGTATATTTTCTCAGGAACTACATTTTCATTTGGAAACAAATTGACTCTGCAAAGCTTGTTTGCCATGTTCTGTCAGTAGTTCGATTCTTATATCTTGAAGAATACTTCCATATTCAGCATCATTTGCCTGTCGCATATTTTTCGTGAGTTCTTTGTATTCAAAATATGACCAAATGTTCACGTTTCCAACACTACCCAGAGACTTTCTGGTGTCTTCATGCGCATGTGTTTTAAATACTGGTTGTCCTTTTACAGGAGTCAGTTCCAGTAGATCTCCAAAAACTATGACATGTTTTCCTCCAAATAACACGTCATACTCTGTTTTAAGAATTTGCTGCATTCTTAAATGCACAAAGGCAGGCATTAAGTTTGAGACCATGCTTACCTCATCAATAATGCGAAGTTTCATTTTCTTCAGGACTCTTAAAACTTCACATCAAGCTTCTCCAGATAGCTTGTGGTATTCCAATTTGTTCTCATGCTCTACTGGTAGCATTAGTAAATGATGTATAGTAATTCCTTTAATGTTATGTGCTGCCAACCCAGTTGGAGCAGTAACAACACAAGACAAATGCGACTCAGTTGTTTTCTATATATAACTTGTTATTACTTTAATTAAGAAACTTTTTCCTGTTCCAGCATGTCCACGCACATACTCTCAGATAGGTTGAAATGATGTGCATGAGCACCCTTTCTTTTCATGAAGTAATCCATGGTCAATCTGTTGTCTCACTTGCTGATATATTTGTTTCTGTTCAATAGTTAGTTGTTCTTCCAAATTTGCTAAGTCCATTACATCTTCTTGAGCTTGATGCATTGCTGTTTCCACCTCATTCATGACAATTGCTGCTTCATTTTTAACAATTGGTTGTCCTAGTGGATCTTGCCACAGCGCAGCAGAACTTTGACTGTCTTGAGAACTGTCTCTAGAAATCTCATCTGCAATTGTAGCTTCTTGATCAATTTCATCATTCAACATTTTCACATAATTTGCAAAAGCACTGCATTGTATGCTATCTTTACAAGCATTAAAGGAATCTTCATAGCTCTGAAAATCTCCAAGTAATTCCAGTTCTGAACGCCACAGTTTGAACAGTTGCAAAAGGGCTAAATAGTAAAATTCCCTATTATCAGCAGTGTCGCAACTCAGCTTCCTGTGATTAATCAAATTTCCTTTCCTTTGTTTCACCAAACATCCTTCATAACCAATGACTTCATATTTTCCATCATTGATGTTCTCTCTAGTATTCTGTTTAAAAGTGTAGTTTTGCAGCACTTCATAGAGACACATGTTCTCAAGATGATGACTTCTGTTTGGGTAACATGTGTCCAACATATTTGTTTTCAAAATATCTGTACTTTCTGATTCTTTTTCTGCTAAATATTCAATTTCTTGAACAGATTTCAGTACCCGATTTCGCATTGCTGCAAGACCTAGACTCACCCAAATGATTCTTCTGGATTTGGAGTATAGACTTGCAGATGATAACCGATCTGAGCATTCATATGCTCCAATTTCTCGATGCGATAACATCTTCAAACTGAAACTGTATAATTTCTTACTTAGAGTCTTCTAGTGAGAAATCTCTTCCCACATTTCTTTCAATTCCGTCTTTTCTGATTTAGTAATGTAGGACGTTACATATCGAGCAACAGCAATGGAATTGTCCACAACGTACTGAATATCCATGTTAGCATTCCACATGGATAAAATAACTGGATTGTAGTCATTTATGTATTTTGACTCTTCGCTTCTTCTTAAGTTGTAGGTATTTTTCAGAGACTTTCTTGTGATTGTATGTCGCATAGCTGATATAAAACTGTTCACTCTTCCTTTGGATAATACAGGACGTGGGATTGCAAAACGACATTTGGTATAGAACTTATCCTTAGACTTGTACTTTCGTCGTCAGTATTTTCCACATCGATGGCTTTGGAATCGTAAGACTTGTTGTTTTAAGTTTTTATCTTCTGTGCTTTTGGGTACTGCACATGTGGCATATTCTTCAATAAAAGACAAAACAGTATCATCTGAATCTCTTCCAAATTTGGGGGCATCCTTGATCCATAACAGCATATGTATATGAGGAGCACCTCTTGCAAAAGAAATCCACAAAGAGGAGGATTTTTTTTATTGCAGATAAAATACATCATAGCTTCAAATCTATGATTGAAATATCTGCATACATTAATAGGATCCAAAGAGCACAATTCTCCAGGTGTCTTGTATTCAATATTTTTTATATTGGAATTTGCCTCTCAAAGAAATTCAAGTAAATCATCCCAAGTGTACTCAGCACAGCTTAGGGTAAGGAACCATGTAGGAGTTCCTAAGTTCCATAGCATACATTTCAGTTCTCCATGACGACGGTACCAATATTCATTAGTCCCACGCTGACATGCCATCAGATTAATCAACTGAGATTCTAAATGATCATCTCTCTGATGCACTTTATCCATAAAATCATTTGCAGATACATTTTGCAGATGCACTCCAGTTTTAAAAATGTGATTTACTGCATATGAAAGTCCAGACAAGTCACTTTCAAACAGAAGATGAAACATATAAGGGATACATTGTCCAAATCTTGGATCTTCTGCATATAATCTTGTTGTCCGATATTCAGATGCAGGAATCTGCAAAGGACGTTCATCATATCGTCCACCTTTTCCTGTTGGAAACAAATGCGGGAAACAACGATCTTCCAAGCTCTGTTCCCATACACTCATGGGTCTTCCTTTTGCTTTTTTCATTTGGAATAACTCAATAGTATTCCCCATCACTTCTTTGGAATGAAGTGGATTTCCACTGTAATGTTCATAGATTTCTTCACATCTGGACATGTCCACTTTTTCAATTTGTCAACTTGACGTTTCAGAATCTTCTGCTAAATCTATTTCTTCTTCTCCTGCAAACATATTTCTATAGTACTCATTATTTTTTTATCAGATACAATGTTGCCTTTTGCACTTTTCTAACATCCACTAACTCTTGCCAGATTTTCTTATTCTTAGTAGGGACACCCTTAACTAGAATAACTAGTGGTTCATTTTCTACACGGTCTACACCAATAGTTTCAATGTTTTTCTTTAAATCTAACGGTAAATACACAACTCTTCCTTTTAATCCTCTTTGTAAATCTGATGGAGGCAATTTACCTGTTTTAGGCTCCATACGAACAATAGCCTGAAACGGGTGCACACATTGAATGAGAATAGACTCATAGGTATTTAAATCTATCAGCTCTGAAGGAATAGCAACCAACTCTAGATTATTATGAACAGCTCTAGCGGGCATTTTATTCTCATCTAATTTGTTATAACAATATTTGCAAATACGCTGGTCAGAACCCAAATCAAAACACTTCTCTACCAACAAATAAGTTGCAAATTCCTTCCACTTATCATTATTTTCTGTTTCACTTTTTAAATACAGATTGACACTCCTAGTCTGATTTTTATAGTGAGCTCACCGACAACATATACAAGAAAAATGTGGTCTTTCACCTGAAAGCACCTTAAACTTTGTAATTTGATCTTCACATTTTTTTGTAATAGTGTGTTCTACATTGTCTTCAACATTTTGTTCTATTAATGTGTCAGTTTCTGCACTCTCTTGTTGAGGACCAAAGTAACAAAACTCAATATCATCACAAACCTTCTTCACATCTGATACTGACCCATGCAAAAGAGCACTGTTCAACTCATTTAACTTTAGTGCTGGACTTTTTGCATAATACAATCTTCTCACTAACTTCCGCATTTGAGTATGATGTACTTCTAGCATCCTGAAATGAAACACTTTGACAAACTTTCCTAGAAAGACAAGCCAGAGAATGACCTTGCAAACCAATATTTTTTCTCACTCTGCAAAGGTCTAGTCCTTGCAACACCTTAATCTTTTGTTTAACCCTTTTTTAACTATATCCTCGTAAGAAATCGCATAATTTATCAATAGATTCTTGTCGTACACTACAAATACTACTGCAATCCCAAGTGTAAACTGGGGCTTTAGGACGTCTCCCTAGAACTTCTTCAGCTATCACTTCTTCTGCATTTCTGGGAACCATTTTCTCTTTGTCAATTGAACAACCATTTCTAACCTCATTAGCTCGACCACTGGTGTCAACTGCATGCAAGAAATTATTGGTTTGAAAATAACTCTCTTCATTAAAAAAAGGCTCAGAACTTGAACTATGTTTCCATTCCCCTAAAAAAACATCACAAAAATTACTTCTGTTAATTACTCTTTACCTTTTACTTTTGGCCTTCATTAAATGGATTGGTTTATCTAGTGATTGAATTCTGTTTAATACTAAAATGAATAGTTTCATTTTTACTTCAAAAGCCTTTTCAACAATGGTTTCAATATGCTTCTTCTTTTTATAAAATAGTGCTCTCTTTTATATTTCTTCGTATCTTTCAGCAAATTATGTACTACTCTCTTGTAAAATAATTTTTTGCGTATTTCTTTATACTGATTTTTTCTTCTTTTACCATACTTTGTGTCCTTTGACTGTCCGTTTGCTTTTTTTCTTTTCCTATTATTTTGAGTATTTTTTCTAGTTGAAGCATTCTGTACATTCTGTCTGGCCCTACAAACATTTTTAATAAATTGCTTTGTGATCTTACCAGAAGATTTTGTCTTTTTAGCCACATTATGTTGTTTATCCAATACTTGTGGTTGACTTCAAGTAACTGTCCTTTTTCTGTTCTTTTCTTTTTCTTACTTTGTCAGGCATGATAACTTTATTTTAATGGTGATAAACAGTATCTGTAAAAAAGAATCATAAATAAATGTATATTAATAACTTTATAAATTATACTTTTCTATTACTATACAAACACATTTTATATAAATACTGACTAAAAAATGTTAGGCCTGAAACACAAGTTTGAAGGTGGTAAGACCACTACATGCATAGTGCATAGCAGTTTGAAGCACTCCATGTCCTAAAGCCTGGCTCACTGCATGAGTACATGCATACTGACTGTATGATTACAGTACTATAAGGAGACACACTAGGTGAATTAATAATTGGTTGAGTTTTACTTTACTGAATGGATTACTACATGGTACAGAAAGAGTCACTATGGGTTTGCAACAGCAGTCACAGTGTGTTTGCTGAAGTGTATGGATAGTGACTGGGGAATTAGAGGCCTGAAGCACAAGTGTGAATGTGGTTAGACCACTACATGCATAGTGCATAGCCATTTGAAGCACACCATGCCCTAAAGCCTGGCTCACTGCATGAGTACATGCATACTGACTGAATGATTGCAGTACTATAAGGAGACACACTAGGTAAATTCATAATTGGTTGAGTTTTACTTTACTGAATGTATTACTACATGGTACAGAAAGAGTCACTATGGGTTTGCAACAGCAGTCACAGAGTGTTTGCTGGAGTGTATGGATAGTGACTGGGGAGTTGTAGGCCTGAAGCACAAGTGTGAGGGTGGTTAGACCACTACATGCATAGTGCATACCAGTTTGAAGCACTTCATGCCCTAAAGCCTGGGTCACTGCATGAGTACATGCTTACTGACTAAATGATTACAGTACTATAAGGAGAGACAGTGGGTGAATTCATAATTGGTTGAGTTTTACTTTTGTGAATGTATTACTACATGGTACAGAAAGAGTCACTATGGGTTTGCAACACCAGTCACAGTGTGTTTGCTGGAGTGTATAGATAGTGACTGGGGAATTGTAGGCCTGAAGCACAAGTGTGAAGGTGGTTAGACCACTACATGCATAGTGCATACCAGTTTGAAGCACTTCATGCCCTAAAGCCTGGGTCACTGCATGAGTACATGCATACTGACTGTATGATTACAGTTCTATAATGAGAGACACTGGGTGAATTCATAATTGGTTGAGTTTTACTTTAGTGAATGTATTACTACATGGTACATAAAGAGTCACTATGGGTTTGCAACAGCAGTCACAGTGTGCTTGCTGGAATGTATGCATAGTGACTGGGGAATTGTAGGCCTGAAGCACAAGTGTGACGGTGGTTACACCACTACAAGCCTAGTGCATACTAGTTTGAAGCACTTCATGCCCTAATGCCTGCCTCACTGCATGAGTACATGATTACTGACTGAATGATTACAGTACTCTAAGGAGAGACACTGGGTGAATTCATAATTGGTTGAGTTTTACTTGAGTGAATGGATTACTACATGGTACAGAAAGAGTCACTATGGGTTTGCAACAGCAGTCACAGTGTGTTTGCTGGAGTGTATGGATAGTGACTGGGGAATTGTAGGCCTGAAGCACAAGTGTGAAGGTGGTTAGACCACTGCATGGATAGTGCATAGATGTTTGAAGTACTCCATGCCCTAAAGCCTGGCTCACTGCATGAGCACATGCTTACTGACTGAATGATTACAGTACTATAAGGAGAGACACTGGGTGAATTCATAATTGGTTGAGTTTTACTTGAGTAAATGTATTACTACATGGTACAGAAAGAGTCACTATGGAATAGCAAGAGCAGTCACACTGTGTTTGCTTCAGTGTATGAATAGTGACTGGGGAATTGTAGGCCTGAAGCACAAGTGTAAAGGTGGTTAGACTACTACATGCATACTGCATAGCAGTTTGAAACACTTAATGTCCTAATGCCTGGGTCACTGCATGAGTACATGCTTACTGACTGAATGATTACAGTACTGTAAGGAGAGACACTGGCTGAATTCATAATTGGGTGAGTTTTACTTTAGTGAATGCATTACTACACGGTACTGAAAGAGTCACTATGGGATTGCAACAGAAGTCAAATACCAAAATGCTTCTCTCAGAATCATTCCTAAATACAATCAGACTCACAATGTGATTCTAGAAAACAAACACTGTACCTTGGATAATATCAAAACACATTTAGTATACAGGAAGGGATAGTCCATATTAGTATAGGAGCCTGTAATATATAAAGAATGACTGGTTTCTAATCCAACCAAAATGTGAAAACAGAATAGGTTTTTAATCAGTTATATGTCTGCAAACACATGAAATACCAAAATGCTTCTCTCCAAATGATTCCTAAATGCACAGAAACTCACAGTGTGATCCTAGACAAGCAACACTATCACTTACATTTTCCCAAAACACATTTAGTACTCTACAAGACGTAAGGTGACTACACACATTCCTCAAAACGTTCTACTACATATTACTATAAAATGCATCTCTCAGAATAATTCCTAAATGCACACAGACTCACTGTGTGATTCTAGGCAAGCTACACTATCCCTTACATTTTTCAAAAAGACATTTACTAGTCTACAAGATGTAAGGTGACTGCACACATTCCACAATATTTTCTACTACACATTAGTGACAAAATGTTTCTCTCAAAATGATTCCTAAATGCACACAGACTCACTGTCTGATTCTAGACAAGCAACACTATCCCTTACATTTTACCCAAACATATTTAGTAGTCTACAAGACGTAAGATGACTGCACACATTCCACAAAATGTTCTACTACACATTAGTATAGAGTGCTTCTCTCAATATGATTCCTAAATGCACACAGACTCACTGTGTGATTCTAGACAAACAACACTATCCCTTGCATTTTACCAAAACACATTTCATAGTCTAGAAGGAGTACTGCATTTTAATGTAGAAACTTGACTTATTTTACAAATACATAAACAATGACTGGTTTCTTTTTTTTTTTTGTTTATTGAGAATTCATGTAACATTATAACAAAGCAGTATGAATAAATTTGACTGAAAAAGACTTTATACGATATAGGCGAACCACAAAAATTAACAATAAAGAATAAATGAAACAAAAACATGGTGTGTAGAGGTCGGTTAACGATTTACATTGCTAGTATCTGATTGAAATTGAAGGTTGTAAATCATGAAATGTTGTTGATATAGAAAAAAAAAAGAGAATATAGCAAATAAGAGTATTAATAGCATTGCCGTAGCCATAATCCTGAAAATCAATAAGTTGCTACAATCTACTAGTGCGCCAAGCAGCCACTGGTGCCCATATCTTCATCCCCAATTCTCTTACTTTTTTACCCTTGAGTTGATACAAAGCCGCCTCCACATTATGTATACCCAATAATCTGGATAGCCACATTTGAAAGGTTGGGGCCTCAGTATCTTTCCAAGCTGCTGAAATTAAAATTCTGAGTACAGCTGTGGAGATAAAAATTAGAGCTTCAGTCTCAGTATTTAATTTCAATTGACTTTGGCATCCTATAATCATGAGTGTCGGAGATTAGGTTATCTGAGCATCCAACAGTCCTGACCAGAATGATTCGATCTCTCTTTTGATTGATTCTAGTTTCTCGCACTGATAAAACATATGGATAATGTCAGCTGGGCCTTTGCAGCATCTGGGACAATTGCTATTCTCCCTCTTGCCCCAATCATAAAGTTTAGAGGGGGTGTAATAAAGATTGAATAATGTTTTAAAGTGTTGAGCTCTTAAATTGGAGGAGCGTAGGAATCTTCTATCCATTTCAAGGGCTCTGTCCAGGTCAATATCCGGATCCTCCAACTTTGCAGCCCAGGCTGCCTCGGTTTTACCCATGTCGTCCTGGGATTCCTCCAAAAACAGCCTGTACACACCATTAATTCTAGGTTCACCGTCTTTCAGATAGTCCAATATCTTACATCTCTCCCTTAAGATAATTCGGGGCCTTATTGATCTGATTGTACTGACCACCTGAGCGTATTTATAATCTTGTATATCCTGGAGGGAGTGCCTTTGTCTTAATTCTTCCAGAGTTCTGCACTCATCCCTGACAATAACTTGCCCCAGTGCCAGGATACCTTTTCCCACCCAGTGTCTCCAGGACCCATCATTACGTAAATTGGGAAAAAGGCCAGAGTTCCAGAGTGGGGTGTGGTGATTGTATTTGGAGATTGCCAGTGCTTTCTTAGCTGCTGCCCAGACCCCCCATATTCCTTTGAGTGTCTTAACTCACGACTTGCTATAATATTTCCTTTCTGTTCTCCTTAGTAATACCCCGGTAGCCTCGCTGCCAAGTAGTAATTCAAAGATAGATGGAATCGCATCTTGTCTTCTCGGGGAGTTTGAGCTGCTTCCCACTGGTTCAAATAAAATAGCCATCTGCGTAAGTAGACAGGACCAATGATAGTATCTGACGTTTGGCATTCCCAAACCACCCCTTTCCTGAGTCAGAGACATATATTTCATGGATCTTCTAACCTTGCCATATTGCCACAAGAAGTTCATAAAGATGGATTCTATTTCTTTGATAATTTTTCCCTCTATTTTAAAGGGGATCGACCGAAATGTATATAACACCTTGGGGAACATAGTCATTTTGATAACATTGGCACGACCAATTATTGAGAGTTGTAGCATGTCCATTCTTTTCAGATTCTCCCTCATGGATTTCATGTGAGGAATGAAATTGTCTCTAATTATCAACTCCGGTTGTGCGTTGATCGTTATCCCCAGGTAAACCACAGAGTCAACGAATCTGGAGTTTGACTTGTTTATGTTCTTGGAGCAGAGCACCTGTGTCTTACCCACATTTAGACGATAGCCTGATTGTCCGCCAAATTTGCTCGTAGTACCCACTACTTCTCGCATAGCTGCTTCAGGATCAGTAGTAATGACAGCTAGATCATCGGCATATGCCAAAATTTTGGTTTGAAATCCATTCGTAACTACCGGTTTAATTGCTGTGTTGTTGATTATTTGGCGTATTAGAGGATCAATATATAGTGCGAATAGAATGGGTGAGCATGGGCATCCCTGCCTTGTCCCCCTTGTAATAAAAATCTTATCTGAACTCTCACCCATCATTTGAATTTTCGCCACTGGGGTGGCATACATGGCCTGAATAGCCTTCATAAACCTTGGTCCAAACCCCCTTTCGGCGAGCACGCTCCACAGGAATTCCCATCTGACGCGGTCAAAAGCTTTCTCCGCATCTAGGAGGATCATTGCGACCCCTCCCTCCCCGGCAGCATGGATATCAAACAACGTGATAGCTCGTCTGATATGATCTGTGGTTCCCCTACCAGGAATAAAACCATGCTGCCAGGGAGAGACCAGGGACCCAATAATCCGTCCCAAGCGGGTTGCCAAGATCTTAGCGTATAATTTATTGTCCGCATTTATTAGAGATATGGGTCTATATGAACCCGGATTTTCCGTGGGCTTGCCTTTTTTATGGAACACCACTATATTGGTGTTCATCCATGACTCAGGGATTAAACCTGTATTTATAACCCCATTGAAAAGGTCTAACAAAAGTATAGATGTTTCTTCAAAAAAACTTTTGTAGAGCTCAATTGGTAAACCATTGGGGCCGGCAGCCTTCCCTGCTGCTAATTCTTGTATGGCCTCCGAGAGTTCATCCATAGTAATGGATTGTTCTAGAATTTCGCTATCATTCTGAGCCACTTTGATCCCCAATCCTGTCCACTCAGTCATTGGCTCCTCTGTCACCACATCTTCCTGATACAATGTTTGATAGTATCTTTTGAAGACATCTATAATGTCCTTTGGCTCCTCGTAGAGCCTGCCCTGCTCTACTATGCGTGAAATAATATTTTTCGAGGTCGCTTGTCTAATACGTAATGCCAATGCTTTCCCAGCTTGTTCCCCCGTCTCATACATATTCCTTCTTTGTGTTTGATATTCAGCAGCAGCTTTTTCGGCTAATTGCTTTTGTATCTCAGCTTTGATTGTACTCACTCTTTCTAGGCTTATGGTGTCCGGCCTTCTATCAGATATATCTTTCCTATGCTGTTCCTCCGCTGCTATTAATTTGTTCATTAATTGCTCTCTTTCTAAGTTGAGTCGTTTCCAATTACGAGAGGTGTAGCTGCTGGTTTCTCCCCTTAAGGCAGCTTTATAGCTGTCCCAAACAGAGTTTTGTGATGCGCTGTATCTATTAGCATCAAAAAAGGCCTGTGACCAATTCTTCATATATGCTATATATGTGCTATCTGTTAAGAGCTTCTTATCAAAAGTCCATGGTCTCAATGGTTTAGCTGGTCTATTCAAAGCTATTGTTAATAACAATGGATTATGATCTGATATTATCATAGGTAATTTGCTGATTTCTACTGTGCTAATCTCAGTGGTGGTAATCATAAAATAATCCACCTTGGAATATTTCTTGAATGGATGTGAAAAATATGTAAGGCCTGAATTGAGTACTGCCCGATATACCCGGGGTTTTCGCCCGTTATATCCTATTCCCCCTTCGAAATCTGCAGAGATATTAAAATCCCCGCAAACCACTATGGGTGCTGGCCAGCTTGCTAGCTCCTTCTCAATATGATTGAAGATGTCAGGGTCGTCGCTATTAGCCCCGTATATACTACAAATAGTAATACCAGAATTCATTTTGCATAATGCCCACCGCCCCATGGTGTCAGCCTTGAATCGTTTAGCTCCCCCCAGACCGACCTTGCCAATGATAGCGACCCCCCTAATAGTAGACGTTTGGGAGGAGCAGGATAAAGTCTTGAATCCCTTTATGTTTAACCAATGCCTTTTCCCCCACGGCAGATGGGTCTCCTGTATACACATGATATATGTACGTGTAAATTTAACAAATTCCTCTAATCTTCCCCTTTTTTTCCAATCGTTTAGACCCCCTATATTCATAGAGCAGATCCTACGTTTTGACATACTTCTGTTTTAGATCCTTCCTTCGGTTCACCCTTCCACTTGATATAGTGAAGACACGTTTGACTACATACCTTGTTACAACTTTAAATCTTAATCTGATTATATTTACAATAGTATCATGAATTCTCTTTTTTGATTTGCACCCCCCCAGCACCAACCCAACCCTCCCTCCCCATCCCCTTCCACCGCCCAGTCCCTCCCACCCCCCTCAACCTCCCATTGAGGCATCCTGGGTCCAGCCGGATCCAGGTGTGGACGTCTGTGTGGTCCGAGCACCACAATCGCTCTCAGAGCCTCTGGCCCCGCCATTGGAGACTGAAGAGAGAGAAAAAAAAAAAAAGAAAAAAAATAGGAAAGGAGGACAAACAAACCATAAAGATAAAAGTTTAAGTCTATACCCAGACAGTAATTAATTTTTGAGTCTCAGGCGATTAACTAACCCCCTTGATGTTTATCAATTGTCTTTCCTTACAGAATCTGATATTTCTTGCAAGTAACCTTCTGCTTGAATTTCGCTGTTGAAAAAACGCGTAGTACCTTTGAAGATTACTTTCAAGCAAGAAGGGTTTTGTAAGTACACAATAGCACCAGCTTTTTCAAAAGGGGTAAAAAGCTGCCGCATTCTCCATCTTCTTTCAACTGTTGGATGTGCATTATCTGGTCTTACAAAGAAGGAGAATCCATTATATTCCCGTTTACTGGTAGGCCGTGCTAGATTGTAAATGGCTTCCCTAACAGAAAGTTACCAAAATACACTAACATTGCCCTTGGGTAAGTGGTGGAATTCTCGGCCTGTTTACGTTGTGTGAGGGGAAAGCGATGGGCCCGCTGGATTTCTTTATCCATATCCCAGGATTCTAATTCAGGGAAAGATTTTTTCAAAAGATTGCTTATATATCCCTTTGGATCGTTTCTCTCCACGGCTTCCGGAATGCCAAGAAACCTGAGGTTGTTTCTTCTGGAGCGATTCTCCTGGTCTTCAACCTTAAACATTAGGTCTCGAATGATCCCTTCTTGAGATTTCTCTTGCTTTTGGAGGCAGGCAACATCTTTCTCTAAATACTCGGTATGGGTTTCTAGAGATGCCATCCTTTCCGATATCTCGGTGCAAGTACTGCCTACTTTGTTGACCACTCCTTCTGGCTTCTGAATAGCGGCATGATTCCTCTCACTGTCTTTCTTTGTATCCTTATGAGAGTCTCTAATAGTCATCAAAATATCTTTTAAGGAAGGGTCAGCCAATTTCTCTTTTCTTATAGCCAAGCCATGTTGTAGCTGGTTGTCACTCCCATTTAATTCCTCTCCACTGTGCTGAGCCGGTATAGCTTCGTCAGAATGATTGGATTTATTCCTGCTTTTGCTACCTTGCCCAGTTATACTTCCTTGGTCTGAACTTTCTTCGAAGTTTGACTTATTATGCCGTAGGTTCCTTGTTCTCCTTTTCTGAAATTTTCCCCCCCGCGGGGTATTACCTTGATCTGGTGCACTGGATTTCATGGCGTCTAAGGAGTCTGTACCTTCAGGTGTTGAACCTCGAGCAGGATTGATATTATCATCGCTAATCTCACTTGTTGTGGATAGACCAGTCTCATTTATGTCTGCCTCCGATCCCTCAGATGGAATTTCCGCTTCAGATTGTCTCAGCTTCGCGATAAATGGATTGCGTATCGAGCTGGGAGTCTCAATATAACCAGATTGCTTTATAAGAAACTTTGTAGATGTTTCAGGGTCTGGTTCCAAATATATCATTCTATTCTCATCATTCTTAGATAGCTCAACCAATGCTGGATGTTCTGAAGCTTTTTTCGGCCCTTCCTTGGGTATAGGGCTGAAGATGCTGGATATGCTAGGCTGTAATGTATTGGTTTGGTCAGTAGCGGTAGCTTTAGCATTTGCTTTCAAATTCTTAATAGTTTGTAGTCACTTGGGTTTTTTTGCCATTAATTCTGCGTCATCTATTGCTTCGGTGCTATCGTCCTTCTCTTTGGACTTTCTCGTTTTCAGCACGATATTTTTTATTTTTTTCCATAGTTTTTTCATTTTCGATTTCCAATTCTTTATTACTGCTTTTATCTTTGTCTCTGTCTTTATCTGGGTCTTTTTCTTTTTCTAGGCCTTTCCGTTTTGGTTTGTCTTTGTCTTTATCTTTCTCTCTCCCCTTCCCTTCTTCTCGTAATTTATTTTTAGTTTCCTTCGCTTTGGCCCCCCGAGTTTCTGGTCCCTTTGTCTCTAATCGTTTATCTATGTTTTTATCCTTCGATTTGAAGGAGTCAACAGCATTGTCGATTTCAATTTCAGATGTGTAGGCGTCTCCCTCTGTACTTCTAGAGGGTATCGTTGGGTTGCTGAAGTCCCTTGATAGTTCCAACTTATTCTCTATTTTTTTTTCGAGGTTTCCTAAATTGGTCTCACAGTGCTTTATTGGCTCCTTCAGCGCTGACGACGAAACTGATGCTCCATCTCCAGCGCAAGCCCCATGAACCAGGTCTTCCATAGCTGAACTTCTGCTAGATATTTTACCAGGTCCTAAAATTGAAATACAAAGCGATTGGGTGCCGAACGAAGAGACTGTGGTGAGCCTTTCTCCTCGCGCCTCAATCTTTATCGCTTGCTGTGCTTTCTGTGCGCCTCGCACTCCCTTAAGCACTCCCTTAAGCAGCTTCGCTTGGACAGGGAGCCGTGATCTTAGCAGTGTCTTGCACTCACGAGGTACATTGTATATGTAGCTTATCACATTTGTGAAGTGATGGCCTCCAAGCACGATTTAAATAATTGCTTTCGCCGATTGATATCTGATAGGGCCAGAGATAAACTGTGTATGTTCGTTTATAAATCGGGTTTCCAATATTAATCTCTGCTTTGACTGCTGCTTCAGCTGTCCAAACAAATTTTTACTCCTTACTGACCCACCTCTCATTGCAGGCAGCTTAGGAGAGTTTTAGATTTCCCCTAGCCCTCTCGACTGCAATACTGATTTAACAGGCTGTCAAGCTATAAGGCCACCCACTCTCTTCAGTTCAGCACAGCTCTGCCCATTTCGATTAGCTCAGCTCTACTCTACTCAGTTTTAGTTCAGTTCAGTGCCATTTAATTGCCATTCGTGGTATGAGGTGCAGGCTTATTTCTAACCCGTTTATCCTGGCCAATTGCAGACCTTACTAAGCAGAAGGCTGCAGAGCTTAGACCAGGCTGAGCAACTGCTATTAAAGAAGAACACGGTTTGCTTTTTAAGTAAACTCAGCAGCTCCTACAGACAGGTGATGAATATTCCCCCCCTCCCCGTGCAGCAGAGAGGAGAGAGAGGAGAAAGTTCAAGGCTTCTGCACCAGACAGGGAGTAGTGAATGATGTTACGATAAAGCGGCCACTTAAACTAATTGAGGGCATACTGAAAAGTTTGGTAGTTCTGTAAAAGTTCCGTGGATAGACAGCAGACAGCAGACAGCAGACTGCTCGTGTCTCGCGATGTAATGACATTAATGAGTTTCATTCTTGTGTCTACAGCTGTGGAGAGACACTGACTTTCACAGAGTCGAACTCAAACAAATAGCGCGATGTTTGCACCGCCATGCTCCATGCAGCCTCACCTCCAGTCTTTGCTCTCAACCCCGTCCCCAGAGCAGCATACTAAGTTCCATCGCCTCAGGTACACACAGCCGGTAAATGCAGGTGAGAGCTGCTGCTGCTCGCCGGGTCCGCAGGTCTGCACGGAAAATGTGCAGAGTTTTTATTTTTTTTCCGCTCCCCCTCCGGCGGGCTCCGTCACCAATGCAGCAGCAGCCGCAGCAGGATACCGGGTTCGCTTAGTTGATCAGACCCAGGTGCCGAAAACCCGAAAGCTGAGAAGCTGAAGAGCCGCAGCCGAAGAGCCGCTGCTACCGCCCGGGTCTTACTCTCTCACCCTCTCGCCTAGAGCCGGTGCCTCACCGGGCCTCACTGCACCATCGAGGGCTCTACGGTCGACGCGCTTCCATCACTGCGAGAACCATGGACATAGTTAACCACAGTAAAGCTTACGGCTGTACTCCAAGGCGGGTCACAGAGACCTGTGAGAGCGGTGTTACGGCGTCCTCTCACTCAGACGCCATCTTGCCCCCAGGCCGGCCCTTCACAATGACTGGTTTCTAATTCTACCAAAACATGAAAACTGCACAGTTATCTGTCTGCAAACACATGAAAAACACAAATGCTTATCTCAGAATGGTTTCTAAATGAACACACAGTCACAATAAAATGGTAGACAAAAAAAAGTACTCCCTGCACTTTATCAGGAGAAACACATTAGTCTGATTAAAATCAAAATGGACCACATACATCCCCTCACAATTAAATAACTCACCTTTCATATTGTTTTGTAGATTAAGAAGTATGTCATTCACACACCAGATTTTCTTATACAGAATCTCTGCACTGTGCACCTGTCAGCAAAACCAAAGAATGGCAACGTTTCCCTCTGATTTTGCACACATATACATGTAAACATCAAATTACATTGCTTCCCACATTCATTCAAAAGCAAACACACATTTCTATTAGTTACACATTTCAACCCTTTCCAAATGACATAAATTTGAACCCTACCCCCAATCTGCCTTCTCCCTGTTACCATTGAAACAGTTCATGGAACACTTAACTGAGCACACAGGTCACAAGTTCAGCACACAATGTTTCTAATCAAAACAGCAAGTGTGCTTGAATTTTCAACATATCAGCTTATCCTAAGTAATGTTCCTTTCAATCAGTTTTTGTTAACCAATAAGAATCATGTGTTTAAAAAACAGAACCATGCACCCTAGTTTTCAGTGTAGAAGGTTGTCAAACAGCCAATCATTTCTTTTTTTCAAAACTGCATCTTATCCACCATTTTAGAAAAATCTTACTTTTCAAACTGCCATTTCATTTACCAAGACCATCTGAGTGCATCCAGACTTCCCTTCAAGAGTGTGGATTGTGGGACACAGCTATATTTTCTGGAGCCAAAGGTGTGTAGAAAACAATGGCATTCACAAATACCTAGGTTTATCAAATGTAGACATTAAATGGATCGGCCAGAGAGGGTTAAAGTGGCACCAATTGATGCCATTGGTAAAATCCTTTTTTCATCTCCAACACCCTGACCTCATAATTGTGCACTGTGGTGGCAATGTCCTAGGCACTTTGACTGGGGTAGGTCTGGAAATGCTTATCAAGGACACCTTTGCAGAATTGATGTCACTTTTCATATTCTAACATATGCCAAAGGCAGAAATGGAACTGGTCCAATCAATTTTGTCCACAGATTGAGAAAGCTAAGAAACATGTGAATAAATCTGTTTCTGCTTTTCTCCGAGACTATAGAATGGGGTCCATTTACCACAACAATCTGCGTTTCAATATGGATGGCATCTATAGCAGAGATGGCGTACATTTTACAGATGAGGGAAACAGAGTCTTCCTCATAACCTTTAGACTCTGCATCGGTACTTACTTGTAGGTACCAAAACTCTGTCAATAAACACAACGGCTCTTTTTAGAGCCACCCAAGATCTAAAGACATAAGCTTGATGTATATCTCAAAAAATGTATTTATTTTTTGCTTGGAGTCATGCACCCAACGCGTTAGAATCGTGCATCCGACGCATAGAAGTCGTGCACCACATGCACTGGAGTCACGCACAATACAAATTAGTAGTCGTACATCCAACGCGTGCAAACCATTTTACCATTTTTACCATAATTTTACCGTAAAAAAAAATAGCCCCTATCACTAATTGTTATTATCCCCGGGGACCCCATCCCCCGGGGCTTATAAAAAACGTTGGGGACCGTGGGGGGAGCCCCAATGCCCCCACGGTCCCAGCCGGCTCCCTGCGTCCTTCGGGAGCCGGCATAGCTTTTCCACATGGGGAGCTGCTGACATGCAGCTCCCCGTGTGGAAAAGCAATATGGTTTGGATTTTGAAAGAAAGAGCAGGTTTCCCTGCTCTCTCTTTCAAAATCCAAACATAGTTTGCTATGGGAGGGCAGGAGACTCCCGCCCTCTCATAGCAAACAACAGTGTCCTGGGGTGGGCACCCCAGGACACTGCAGGAGCCGGCCCTGGGTGGTGGTGGTCCCCAGGACCCTCGAGGGCTCCAGGAGGGGGGCCATGCAGCCCCCTCCCTTAATACATAAAGCCCCGGGGGTGGTGGTCCCCAGGGCTTGGGGGGGGCTGTTGAGCCCCCCCACAAATTATACTGTGAGGGACTTTCGAGCCCCTCCCAATTTATTTTGTAGCCCCGGGGGTTGGCGGTCCCCAGGGCTGGGGGGCCCCTCTGGGCTCCCTTTAAATTAAAAAATGTGGCCCCCGGGATTTGGCCGCCCCGGGGACAAATTATAAAAGCTCCTTTCACTTAGTTATTTTTTTTACGGCAGGATCCGCGCACCCTGCACGCACTTTGCGGTTTAAAAAAATGTGGGGGGCCCTGGGGGTCCTTCTGGGACCCCCTAAGCAGGTCTAGTGGGTCAGGGTATTTCTACCCTGCCCCCTTTATACGTTTTGCACACTTATTCCACAGACTTCTTCAGCCTCGCTTCTACCGAGGCAAAAAATGGCTGCCAACAGTTCCTGGTTTTGAATGTTCACAACCACTTGACAGCCAATTAGCATTCAGCTCGTGATCGGGAGGGTGCGCTCAGGGTGCGCTCAGGGTGCGCAGATCTGCAGCGCCCATAGATATATATGTACTTTTAACTGTAATTTTCTCAGGAACTACTGAACAGATTGACACCATTTAAGCAAAAGGCGCAAGTCTGAACTGAGGACTACCTCTTTGCCAAAATTGGTGTAAATCCGTTCAGCAGTTCGGGCTGTAGCTGCGGCTAAAGGTCCTATGGGTAATTGTATTGGGAAAACACACGTTTTGGGACCCCCCTTTTTTCTCAGCCCCCGCTACACAAATCATCCTGAGACTTTCAGGATAGGAGCGTACCGGAGCTGGCCAAAAGTTTTGAACATTTCTCGAAGATTCGTCAATCGGCACCAAAGTTATTGGGAATAGAATGTTGCGGATTTCCTATAGAAAATAGGTCCTAACTATAACTACATATATATATATGTATTAACCAGTGGAAGTTGCCACTGGGCAGTCATATTTAGGGTCATGTTTCAGTAGAAAAAACATTTTTTCTTTTCCTAATAACTTTAGCACCATTAGGCCAATCTTCAGGAACTTTTCCCAAAAAAGTGCCTTACACCTCAGTTCCCAACTGAAAAGTGGGTGATCTGTCATGTTCCTCATTCATTTTTCCATAGAAAATGTAGACAGAGCTACGAACAAAGGGGTGAACGAATTTGCACCAAATTGGACAGAAAGCTAGGACTTGGTTCAGAAAGTGTACTGTTTGTAATTTGTTGTAAATCCGTTCAGTAGTTTTTGAGCAATTAAGCCTCAAAACAGTATATTTCATGCCAAGGAGGGTCCACGGGTCGACAGATCTCCAGAGTAGATCTTATTGGCTGCCACTAAATCAACAGTGATGCAGTGTCAGCCATCTTACCCAGCCCTGAGTCCTTCAAAAAATGATCAAAATACACAAAAGGGGCCAGTCCTGGTGAGGAGGTCCCAGAGGGACCCCTTCATTCCTGGTGCCCAAAACATGTTTTTGTTTTATTTTAAATGTTGCAGCATGTTTGTGGTGGATCTGCACACCCTTTTCCACCTAGATCTGAACCTGGGTGGGCAAGGGCCCAGGGGCAGCTGAATTAGATATTTAGCGGAGGGGGTGCATGGCCCCCCAGAATCCTCTTGGAAGCCCTGGGGACTTTATCCCCTGGGGGCCAAACAGGGGAGGGGCATGCAGACCCCCTCTTAGTGCCACTAATGGGCCCGAGGACCCTATCCCCTGGGGCCAATTTGTAAATAAAAGAGAAAAGGGTATGCAGCCCCTCTCCCTGAACTTGTTAAGGCCTGGGGTCCCCACCCCTGGGGCCATCTCAATGTCTGTGCCATGAGGAGCGCACTCCAGGACACAGTTGTTTCCCTGTTAGCAGGAACATGGGCAGGGAAGACATGTCTGCTCCCACCTGGCTCGAACTTAAAAAATGGTCTTGCTGGGTGGTGGCAGACATGCGTTTACCTGCTCGCCCTCTTTTGGGCAAGTAAATTCAGATTGCTCCATCCTAGTAGGATCAACCAACAACAGCTACTCCCCCGGGTTGGTGCAATGCCAGCTCCCCATGTTCCACGAGGGCAATGGGGCTCTCCCACAACCCCAAATGGTGTGTGCTGTAGGCACACTGGGTGGGCAGTGGGGCAACTATGCAAGGGCCCAGGGGATGGGGCCTCAAGGCCATAAAGCCTCGGGGGCCATGCACCCCCTATCTTAATTTAAAAAAGGCACCAGGGGACAAGGACCCTGGGGCCCATTGAGGCTTGTGGAGGGGGCACATTTCCGAGCTTTTTATTGATGGTGTGTGCCAATCCCATAATAAATGCACTTTTTGCATCAGAGAGTGCCTTTGTCAACTGTTTGTTTTTTCAAAGGATCAGGCATGTAATGCATTAGGGTTTCTCTTTTTTTTATTTTTATTTTTTATTGTTGTTTTCTTATGAAAACGCATGAGCAAAACAAACACACCAGAAAGGATTTCATGTATACATATCATGGCACATTCACAAATAATATACAATTCATTATTCTTTTTAAGCAAGTCAGAGAAAGTAAAAGAGAAGGCACAGAAAGAGAAATGGAAAAAGGAAAAGCCAGAATGGACATAAACTACACATTTGACAAATTTACAAGGCCCCAATCGAGCAACCAGCGTACATTCTGCACCAGGAAGAGCAAATAACTCCATATTCCAAATAATTGCAAACTATATACTAAGAGTCATGGCAATATAATTTTCCGGGAGGGGGATATTTACATACTTAGAAATTTATGTTACATAATATTTAAACATTATTCAATCCAGTTTTACTGTAGCCATTCTGTTATAGGAGCCCAGACCTTCTGTTCCATCTCCCGCTTCCTTCGCCCTTTCAGCCAATAAACTGAAAATTCAATATTATATATGGCTAGGAGCCTAGAGCGCCAATTGCAGAAAGTGGGGGGATCGGGGCTGATCCACTGGGATGTGATACAAAGTCGAGCTATAGCCATTGAGATGAACAAAAACCCGATGGTAGTTCGAGATGTATTCATGCTTCCATCGACCCCCAGGATTACCAAATCTGCAGTTATTATTAATGGGATCCCCAAAACCCTAGTAAAAAAAAAGTTAAATATTCTGAAAGAATTGCGCTAAACTGGGGCAAGAGAAAAACATATGAACATATGAACAGTGTCAGCTGACGCTGTCCCACATCTATTACATATTCCCCCCATGTTCCTCCCCATTTTGCCATTTTTGCCGGAGTATAATAAAGGTCAAAAATGGACATAAAGTGCTGACTCCTTAGACTTCCCGTTATTAAGATCTGGTTGGCTAAAACAAGTGAATCCTCAATATTTATCCCCTCCTTCCCAAATTTCCTATCCCATTTATTATTCTGAATAGATATATCATCAGGGAGAGCCTCCAATAAATTTTGATAAATTCCCCCTGTACGAGTTTTACTACAGATTAGTTCTACTAATCGTAGATTTCCAAGGTTTAAAGCTAGGCCTGGCATCTTACTTCCTAAAAAGCTACAAATCTGTAGATACTTTAAAAAGGCTTGTTTGTCCAAACCGAACTTTTCTTGTAAAAACACAAAAGAACCAATGTGACCTTTGTGACCTAAATCACCCAAGGTACTAATTCCACCATTTCCCTATCTGAATGCTGTTTGATCTTGAAAAATTGGTGGCAGAATCCCAAAGGCCGATAATGGCGTGTACCCATTAATATTAGGTATCTTTAGTCTAGACCGTATCTTTCTCCAGACTGAGTAGGCTGCCTTAATTGTTTTAAATCTGGTCTTTTTATAATAGCTAGGTTCTAAGATCTTAACCAAGCAATGCTTGGCTTCGTCCACCATCCCTATTTCATAGATAGTTGGTCTAACCGCCTCCGAGCTTTCAGCTTTGTCCCCCACTAAAAGTACCCCAATATGTTGCAGCTTGCATGCCCAATAGTACAGCAAGAAATTGGGGATAGCCCACCCCTCCCACAGTCTTGGAAGAGTCAGCCACTTGGCCGCTCTCCTTGCTCTATGATATCCCCACAAAAAGCTAAAATACATCCTTGCAATCTTAAAAAAACAAGTAGCAGGGAATTCTAGGGGAATGGTCCTAAACAAATACAAACATTTTGGAAATACCACCATTTTAATAACATTGCTGCGCCCACACATGGATAGATGCAGATGGTCTAGCCTCTCCAATGTCTGACCAACTGTATCAATCATACGTCCTATGTTTATAACCGGGATTTGATCCACTCCTGCTGTGATCTTGACCCCCAGATATGTTACTTTAGGGACTATTGGCAGGTCCACAAAAGTCTCAGTGACAGAATACAGAATCTGAGTCTTATCGATGTTTAAATTCTACCCTTAGGAAATACCAAATCGTTGAGCCATATCTTTCACAGCTGGATAAGCAGAGATAATGTCAGAAGTGAGTATCGCAATGTAGTCTGCATAGGCCAATGTCTTATATTCTGTATCAATGACCTTCACTGGCTTGATATTACTACATTGTTCTAACTTATTAAGAAAAGGATCAATATACAGTTAAAATAAAAGGGGAGAGCACGGGCACCCCTGCCGAGTGCCTCTGCTTATGCTGAACGATTTGGATTCCTATCCTGATCTGCGAATCCCGGACTCCTGCAATTGATACAGAGCCTGGATCACCTGGATAATCTCAACACCCATCCCCTTTCACCACAGGACAGACCATAGGAACCGCCAGGAGACCCTGGTGAAGGCTTTCTCAGCGTCTAACAGGATCACTGCCAGTGGAGAGCCCGTGGCCTGAGCCCAGTAGAGAAGAGCCATAACTCTTCTGACATGATCAGTCGTGTCCCTACTAGGGATAAACCCATGCTGCTGAATAGAAACCAAAGGCTTAATAACCTTGCCAAATCTGGACGCTGATATTTTCGAATAAATCTTGCTATCGGCATTGATGAGTGAGATAGGTCTGTAAGAGGATGGGTTGAGTTCTGACTTGCCTTTCTTTTTGAATACTACTATAGTAGTCCTTTGCCAGGAATCAGGGATTCGTCCCCTTTGTGCTGACTAAAGTAAAGATGTTAAATCTAGCCGCAATGAATTCCGGAATGATCTAAAGAATTCCAATGGAATCCCGTCCGGACCCACGGCCTTGCCGGAGGCTAAAGAAGTTATAGTTATTTCAATCTCTTCCCATGTGATCGGGCTGCAAGGGCCATATTTTGATCAGATGTGATCTCCATTGTTTGGAGGTCTTTAAAAAACTCCTCAGGGTATTCCTCCCAACTGAAAGCTGTTTCCTCAGCTACTCCCTCAGTATAAACCTGGGAATAAAAATTCTGAAATACATTCAGGACCCCTGTTGGGGAGTCCTGAATCTGGCCTGTCTGGTCTTGGATTCTGCAAATTCTGTTTGAGACCTCCCTCTGTTGAAAGCGTTTAGCCAGGACCCTACTGGTTTTTTCTCCGAGTTTGTATACTTCAGTTCTATATTGCACATACTTAATAGCGAGCTCTTCCCCAAAATGCTGATGTATTCTAGCCTTGATGATAGTAATTAACTGTTGGCATTCTTCTATATTTTGACCTCCACATATTTTCTTCATAAGGTCTGTCTCAGCCAACCTAAGCTGTTCCATCCAGTCCCTAATCTTTTCCTTAGCCGCCTTCTGGCGGTAGCTAGAGAAGTTAAGAGTCTCGCCGCGCACAGCTGCCTTAAAAGAGTCCCATACTATAATTTCTGAAGCCGTGTTCCTGTTAAAGTTTAAAAATTCTACTGTCCACTTGGCCATATGATCACAGTATGCCTGGTTCAGCAATAACTTCTGTTCAAACGTCCATGGCCTCAGTCTTTCTACAAAGCCACTAAGTGGCAGCTCCATGACTATTCGGTTACGGTCTGGAATAACCCTGGGGGGATCTTGACACTTACTCCCTCAGCCATCTGACATGATATAAAGAAGTAGTCAAGATGGACCAATTTATTATGAGGGGCCGAATAAAAAGTGGACCCGGTGTGATTTAAGGGCTTTCTAGTACAGCCAGATATCAAGGGAGACTAATTTTGCCCATCAGTAGCAAAAATGTATGAAGCTGGTGGAGTTGCAATATTCTTTGTAGGAAGGAAACAATGTGGCAGAAGCCATTCCTGCTGGTGCTGGTAAGTCATATTTATTTTTTCTTACTTTCAACTATTCCCACCTAGTATGCAGTATGACTTTCTGCATTTTCCATTTACCCAATGTCCCTTGATCTACAACTTTGTTTGTTATCCCTGCATAGTTACATGTATTTTCTATATTCCCTTTTCCGCATATGGCTTCCTCCTGTTTGTAGCTGTTTTTCCCCACCTGTTTTTGTTATGGTTGCAAAACCCTTTTCCCCATACTCATATCTCCTTTGCATCTCTGTGTGGTGCAATACACAAAAGGAGACTGACTTTGCCTCTAGCTTTCAGAGAGACAAATTAGCAAAACTATATGAAGTGAGTGGAGGAGCAATGTAATTTGAAGAAAACTGTGTGTAATACAGCAAACTATTCTATTTTTAAGGTTGAATTGAAGGGAGGTAGAGGATTGCCTAGTCGGACAGTATATTATATCTGCCTGTAAAATGCCCTTTTTAACCTATTAATAAGTATCTTTCCTCATTTCAAGACAGCCCACCACTCTCAAATCCCATGGCTCATGGTCACAATGCAGCTTCAACACCAGCCATTCCTGCTGGTGCTGCTGGTAAGTTATATTGAATAATTCCGACTTTTAACAAATAGAATGCATTATGAAGTTCTGTATTTTCCATGTTCTTTTCTTTAACTTCCCCCATCTACTGTAGTGTCTACTTTAGCCATGCATACCTGCCTACTTATGCTTTATTTTATATTTCCTCATTTTCCGCAGCTCCCTTTTTTAGTTGTCTTTACCTCACCCCATTTTAAATATATTTGTGTTATCTTATGTTAACAGTAGATTGTTGGTAATATAAAGAAAAATGCAGGCCTAAGCATTCACAACATGTAGGTTGACAGAAGGCTTTATGGAGCAAACAGTAAACTCAATATAATAGGAACAGAGATGGTTATCATGGACTCCAACAAGATGTTATACATGTTTCCATGATGTGACAGTGCAACATGGCAGGATGCCAATACCATGTTTCCTTTCCATTCCCTTCCACCCCTTCATCTTTTTGCTGGTCTGTTCATAGCCATGTTCTTCGATTATGATAAAATATTATAACATTGAATATTTGACTGTTTGATCTTTAAAATATCAAGTAATCCTTTTAAAGTTATATTTTGAATAGTTAATCTAACATTGTGGGGGCATTGTTTTTGTACTTGTGAAAAATAATGTGGTGGTTACAGATATCTAATGTGTGTGTTATGTGTCTGTCTAGGTCCAGATGTTTTCCAGGCTCCTGATGGGGAGGGCAAGGTGTGACTGCTGGGATGAGTGGTAAGTCACTTTCTTTTCTCAGTATTAACTACTGCATTTCTTAAGGTATTCTTTCCTTTCTTCCTAGCTGAGTTAGCAATTCTTTAATAAATTAGCCCGCCTCTTATGTTCTGTATCGCCCTCTCCACCATTGAAATGGTAGAAGAAAATGTATGATGTCCAGGGTCCACTCACCTACCACTTCCCCCAATCTGGCCGAGACAGCGCAAAAATTACAATCCCATAGTGGCATGTGCTACATTTCTCCCACATGATGACAGGCTGCTAGCTGTCCTTAAAAAACATGCTTTCCCACCAAGATGGCACCATTAATGTTGACCAGTACCAAGTTAAGGAAATTGTGCAGCATTAATTTAAAGTGGAATTTTAATCAGTGGCAATATATATTTATATTTTCCAGCTCATTCATTTACTAACAGACATTAAGTGTGTGTTGCAAGTCTCACCACATTAAATTATTTTAACTTTTCACACTTTTTAAAAATATATATCTTTTTGATTACAGTGGTGGTCATGGATTTCTCATACCCAGCACTGCTACTGCATTATGTGAAGTATATATGGGAAGAAACTTGGCCCTATGACCAGGAATCACATACATAAATAAAATCCAATGGCCCTAAGGGATCAGCAATGTAGCGCTACTGTATGAATATATAAACAAGTGTTTGCCATGAGTACTACAATCCGGGTTCTTTTCTTTGGATCATCTAGCTACTCGAACCAGAGAACCAGCCCCAATGGGAGATAGTTGCTCAGTTGCACCGCCTGAGAATTGAGGCAATTGCAGTGGAATACTGCCATTTGCTGCTCCTTGAGGAGGAGGAAAAGGAGGCAGCTACAGCTGCTGCCTTGGGCCATCGGCCGGACGGACCCCGACAACAACATTATCACCACCGCAGGCAGCCACAGCATCTAGCCACCCCCTGGCAACAACCACGGATTCTGCCCTCCTCCTACAATTTTCAAGAGACCTCATGAGAATATAGCAGGATCAACAGTAATTTATGAGGGGATTAAAACTCTGGAGGCCTATTTGTTACAGGGAGGGAGTGGGACTGTTGGGTGAGAATGGGAACAGGGCTGTTACTTTTCAGGACTTATTGGGTGAGGGAGTGGCCTATTGCGGGAGGAGAAGATGGGAAAGTACATTTGAGGATAAGGATGTTTTGGAAGGTTTTTGGGGGATTCAGGGTGAGCGGGTAGACCTATTGTGGAAGGACAGTGTGGGTTTATATTTTTGTTTTCCAACAAATGGGTTAGATTTTTCCTTGGATATGTGTCTTTGCATTACTAGTTAGTGAAGCATCGCCATTTATAAAACAGGGAGCTCTACCAATGTAGTGATGACAGAGGCTGTCCTCTGTACCTGTCCCATTGGAAAGCAATTGTCCCACAGGGTGCAGCCCTTTGACCATCTCTAGTTTTTAGTCTTTGCCTATCAGAGCTCCCCTGCATCATTAAGTAGATTAATTCCTTACATTACCTACTCCATTACAGTACATCCCCTTGCAACCTGTGTGGGAAACTTGACTGTGACCCTACCTTACCCTATAATGCCTTGATCAGTCTGAACAGCAGCCATCCTCCCATCAATACCACTTGCTGCCCTTGCCCTAACCTCTAACTAGTGTCCACTCTAATTGGGGTATTAGTTCAGATGGATGAAAGCTCTACTCAAATAATAAACAAAATCCTTGTCAGCGTGTACCACAAAAGTCACTAAATAAGCATATGCATAGCCCTTTTGTAGCCTGGCAAAAAAGGAGACATACGTTAACCTAGAAGCAATGTGTAAAGTATTTATGCAACACTCAAAGGGTAATAAAGTGAAAATCCACACAAGAAAAATCTCAAACCAATTTAGAAAATTAGAGTAACTTTTAATAAATAAAATGATACCAGAACAACACAATCAGTTGAACCAAGTTTTTACAGTGTTAGATGAAAATAGTGCCAAAAAGACACTCATCGGTATCTGGTTGCACTGGATCGGGGAAAAGTCCAGCCCAACCACAATGGAGTGTATGTCAGATACATTGATCAGGTTCGTCCCGCTAAATACTGGAGTAAACTTCTCAAGTCCGGGTGAAGAGGGCGAGCCCATTGGCGGGGGTAAAAAGGAGGTCCTTGTTGGTGCGAGGAGCAGGTGGAGCATCACAGGCAGTTGCTGCTGTAGTGTGAAGAGCCAGTTGTCACTGAAGATTTGTGTTGGCAGCTTATGCAGGCTGTCGCTTGAGCTTCACATTGGTGGTCTTCGCAATAGACCCTTTGGTGCGAGAAGCAGGTATGGCTGGAGCTTCACATTGATGCTCAATGAGGGCAGTTGACTCTTGGTATGCAGAAATCACTTTGCTGTTGTGAGGTGTCAAAAATCTTTGTATCTAAACGTTTTTTTCATAAGGAGCACCCTCTGATGACAGCCAAGATTGCAGGTTCTGAAGTGCGCACTCCAACAGAGGAAAGGCAGCAGGGCTCAGCATGGTTCAGGCAGGTCCAATTTGTGCTGCTCAGCCATGCTTTGGCAGGGTTGCATCAGGAAGTTTGTTGTGCCCCTAAAGCTAAAACACAAAGTTGGCCATTTAACCCTTGGAGTCCCTTCTGGGGCATATGGTTTCAAGGCAAGCAGGCCCAATCTTACTTCTTCATACAGCATGGCAGTCCTTCTTCTGAATTTTCCACAGGCCCAGGGATATTCTTATGAGAGGTTCTGGGGATCCCTCTTGTATACCTGGTGCCACCGATTGTGTGGGGTAATTTCATGGTGTACCCACAAAACTGGTTCCGGGTAAAGATAGTATCACTTACTAGGACTTATAAGTACATTTAAGGAGTTAGTTAGGTGTATGCAAATGTTACCATATTTAAAGGAGAAAGCACCAGCACTTTGCACTGGTGAGCAGGGGGAAAGTGCACAAGTCCTAAAACCAACAAAAAGTAGTTCAGCAGAAACAGGAGATGAAGGAAAACAGTCTGGAGGAATGCCATGCCATTAATGGGGTCTGTCAACATTCAGCAAAAACAACAATCTCTTCCATTTTCTCACCCGGGTAGATTACCCAACCTCTGCTACTTCTCCCAATTGGCCCATACCTCAAAGCAGGGATTTGCACATGGCCTTCCTAATGCTGGTGGTGGTCCAGCATTAACAGGGAAAACATAACTGAGAAAACATGGCTCTAATTATTCTAAATGATGCTGGTTAGTTGAACTAGCCAAAGGATTGGTTATGCATCACAGGAAAACAGAATAAAAGAACAGAGAGAGTGGAAAATCCAAGACTAAGACCACTGTGACAAAAAAAACAACCTGCAACACAGAGTTGGTTTATTTACTAAAGTTTGCATAATGGTCTAAGGACTCAAAAGAAGTTAGAATCCATGGGACATAGATTGTGGAAAAATGTCCAAAATACCTATCCTTGGTTAAACGTTACTGTAATTAAGTCTCTGCATTATGATGTCCCTTTCTTGCCTGCGTGGGAGGAGTGACGTTTGCAAATGTAACAGCTGGTGCCACTTTAACCACTTCCACTGGCCAAGTGTGAGATCTGTTAATGGTGGACGCAATATTGGGCTCAGTAGCAAACTTAATATGAGGAAAAATTGGTTCTGTCGGGTAGGTCAAATGATTTGTACACAGTAGTCAATACATTAAAAACATTTCCAAGAAACACACCAAGAGAACGCAACTTAGATAAGCAGTAAATGGTACTCTTTACTTTTCAAAGTATAATGAGATGGCTGTCTGTGGCACAATATACATAAGACAAAACTACAAAGGGCTCAAGTGTACAATTAGTGACTTATCGTGATAGGTGTCAGTTGTGCTATACAAAAAGTGACATGGATGACATGTGTATACTAATAGGGGGGAAGGAATCTTTATGGTCAGGTCCAAAGTAAAAGCATAACCCTCCGACAGGGATTATAATTTCTTGTTCAGGTCAGGGGTATTGCGTGGACTAGTATTGACGTTAACGTCAACGTTTCGGCCCTAAAAAATTGTGCGGTTTAATGAGCATCTGAAGCGGGTCTTCATCAGGACGGGAGGGGAAGGGGATGACAGCCTGTTGAATAAAAGCCATACTAAAATCAGATTGGTGTGTACACAATTTATTATGTCGCAGGGAAGGTGTGGTAGTATTTGCATGCTTACCGCTATCAGTGGATCCTAGTCAATCGGCCTCCAACTGGAAGCAATCTGCATGGAGGTGTCAGCCGACACCTCAGACTCACACCGGTAGGTTGTGGTCTAGAAGGAAAATCATGAAGGGCAATTAGAAACCGAGAAAGAGCGCTCACTGCGAGCATCATGCAAAACATGGTTTATGAAAGCTGAAGGCATTCTTTCCACCTTATGTTGTTAATCTGAAAGCCAGTGTGGTGCCAACATACCTGAATAATTTAGCAAACTTCACCAGGCGGTGGAAGTAAATTAAGGGTTGGCCGCCAAAGCGATCCTAGGCTCTAAGGGAAAAAAACGCAAGAGGGGGCTCATCACTGTGGTGTACACAAGACCGGTAATACAATTATTGTGACATGTTACCAAGGTGCACGTTACTAATGAAAAGGGGATTTGACATCTTAAACTATCCGTGCACTAATTGGTAAATATTTCAGAAAAGGTGCCTGTTACTAAATGGAAAGAGCATTTGACATCTTAAACGATCCGTGCACTAATCGGTAAATATTTCAGAAAAGGTGCCCATTACTAAATGGAAAGGGGATTTGACATCTTAAACTATCTGTGCACTAATCGGTAAATATTTCTGCAAGGTGCCCGTTACTAAATGAAAAGGGGATTAGACATCTAAAACTATCTGTGCACTAATCGGTAAATATTTCTGGAAGTAATGCATTTCAATAGCACCTATTAATAAGTAACCAACCCAAATGATGGTTGGCCCGGGGAGCAACTGAGTGATGAAGTTAACCCCTAAGCATAACGGAAAGGCTGCCTGCCCCTAGCTTTTGTGTGGGGGGGGGAGGGGCGAAAAGCGCTAGCCTGCATACTTGAGAAAAGGAGCCGTCCTCGTCCGTCGTGGTTAATTCCTTTCTGACCTCGCCGTCCGTGAAACCGTCAGCATATGACTGTTGTCGACCGAAGGTGGACGTGTCAATTCCAGTGTGCTAGCGGGTGCAGCAGCTAGGTAGTGTCATGGAGTAAGGAATTTGGCAAACCCGGAGTGGATTTTACAAGTTAGTCTTACAGGGAAGGCTGGTTAAATTAATGTTTCCTTATTGGCAGTTAATTTGCGACCCGAAGCATGCAATACATCACATTTACAGCACAAGGCAGTTGATACAATTGGAGATGTAATACATTAGTAGGATTCGGCTGTAAGTCGCTACATCTACTGGCAGTAATAACTATCCTGAAATTACATTTTTACATATTCAACAATTAAAATGTCCGTCTTGGCAGTAAATATTGGACTGACATTTGTAGAGCGCACGAAATGCCGGGGTGTCTTGGCGCTGGGGTGAGAAGAGAGGAAGGACCAGTGTCAACAGAACCGACACCTTAAGTCCTGGGAAACAGCCATGTTTTTATTAGCTTCCTAAAAACTATCCTATTTGGTTGGAGTCTGACTGTGATAGGTAGTTGATTCCACAGCCTGGCCACATAATAAGATAAACTCTTACCACCCCATCTGGCTCTACAAACTTTCATGGCACAGATGAGACCAGAGTTAGCTGATCTGAGACTTCTTGTGGGGGCATGCCAGTGAAAGATTTTTCGGAGGTCCGCAACCCCTCCACCATAGAGTGTCTTATGAGCCAAACATAGGGCCTTGAATTCTAATCGTTGCTGTATTGGAAGCCAATGCAACGACTTGATGGCATCCGACATAGGGTGACCTTTGGGAATATTCAATAGTAGCCAAGCCGCAGCATTTTGAATGGACCTCAATTTAGTCTTCTGTGCTTTAGCCATACCCAAAAATAAAGCTTTGCAGTAGTCTAGACAGGATAAAACTAGAGACACTACCACCGTTTTTCTTAACTCCAAAGGGATAAAAGGAAAAACCTTCCTAAGTAGCTTCAAAATGTAGAAGCAAGTGGAGGTGACGCGATTGATCTGGGTCGAAAAGCCCAATTGTTCATCAACTATGATCCCCAAGTTCTTAACTTTGGAGGATGGTGTTGGACATATACCTGCCTCCGTTGGCCACCAGGTAGGGTCTCACAAGGACGGGCCGCCACCAAACTCCATCACCTCCTTCTTTATTTTCAGATAGTTGTCATTCATCCAGCTCATGATGTGAGTCAGACATGCATGGAAGCTCGCAGCCGCTGACGCCACCTGATGTGATACAGAGATGAAAATCTGTGTGGTCTGCGTAAGACACAAACGAAAATCCATGCTGTCTGATGAGACTGGCAAGTGGGGTGACATAGATGTTGAATAGAGTTGGAGACAATGCCGAACCCTGTGGGACTCCGCAAGGCAGGAAGAATGTTTCAGACTGTTGATTTTCCCAATACAAAGTCTGTTCCCTGTCTTCTAAAAAAGAAGATAAGAGGGACAGAGCCGCCTCCCCAATTCCCACCGCCTTCAGCCGCTGCACTAAAACCGTGTGATTCACGGTGTCAAATGCAGCCGATAGGTCAAGGAGAATGAGGATCGCTCTGCCCCCCCCCCCCCATCCACCTGTCTCCGAATGTCCTCTGTTACCATGACTAGCGCGGTCACGGTCGAGTGACCAGCCCGAAATCCGTGCTGACTTAAATCCAACAAATTATTGATGTCTAGATAGGATGACAACTCCTGATTTATTGACCTCTCAAGAATCTTGGCTGCAAACAGCAGACAGGAGATAGGTCGATAATTCTTGACCTCCAGTGGATTTGAGAATTGGTCTGATACAGGCTTGTTTCTAGACTAGCGGATAAATCCTGGATTGCAGCACTTGATTTAAAAAGGGGGTTGATATGAAATGAAATATGAGACCAGAAACATGCTTTTAACATATCATCTGCAGCACAGGACAGATGGAACTGTGGAGTCGTAATCCATATGTGGGATTTGGCTGTAGGAGTAAAAAGGTCTTTGCGCCTCCTGGCAGTAAACATGTATTGACATAGCATCTTTAACATGGTTGGAAATGTGCAATCATTATACATTTTGTGTGGTGCGGCTGTAAGGATTCCTAAAGTCATGGAATCTTAAACCGTCTTTAAACCTATCGTTGGTCCCAATAACAATTGATGCAGATACCTGAATCTATTTAAAACAATACATCTTGAGCAATTCACTATAGATCGATATGGCCGGTCCTTAAACCAATGCATTTCAAGGAGTCAATTCGGATTACATAATGCAGGTGCATTCCCCAATCAGAAGTGCTACATACATAATACATCAGTATCTGTGTGTGGAGAATGAATTACATAAATGCAAAGGTGTGTGTTAAATGCTTTATGTACGAATAAGGAGGACCTGTGTTTGCAGATGGACATTATTATGCAAAACACATAGCACATGTTCTGCTCCTACTTCCTGACAATCTGTTAATGGCTATGACTCCTGATATTGACTTTCCTGCAGTGATTTGGTTTTCTGCTGAGAGAATTCCTTTTCTGATTAACTGCTCTCCATGACTGCAGTCACTGCAGTCCTGAGATACATTGGCTTAGGTTTTGGTGGTGGTGCGATTGATGCATGAGGGATCCTCCTTCCAGCCTCTTCCTGCTCAGAGGTTGGGGCAGTAGGTGCACCATGTCTCCTGAAAATTATGAGAGGCCAGCATTGGCAATAGACTTCATCTCCTCCTCATTGGCCACTTTCTTTCCACAAATATCTTTCTTTAGAGTCATGTTCTTTTATGGATTTGCAGTGCACTTAGCACAAGCAGAAGCACTTAGCAGAGGACTCTGGTGTCACTGTGAATTAATTTACAGACTCCTCTCCATCTCAGTATTGTGTGTGACATGATATCACATGAACCTGTAGACAATAAAAAATATAACTTGAAGTCAGTGAGACTTGTGCAATCTAGCAAATGTACTAAAAGTCATCATCAACATCAATGCCTACCAGTATTGTATCCATGCAAAAACTATTTATTGCTAGATATTACACAGTTAAGGGTAATTAGTGCCCTTCCGGGGTCAATGGGGACTCTTTGGGAGGCAAGAGGGACAAAAGAAAATTAATAAATGAATTAAATAACTGTTGGTTCCACTTCAGGCCCCATGGGGATGCTATGGGAAGTGGGGGAGCAGGCACAAATGTAATAAAATAATAAATATTTGCTGGGGCAGCTCCAGGGATCATGGGGACTCTATGGGAGGTGGGGAGGCAAAAACTGAATACATGAATTAAATAGTTTCAGGTGCCTCTGCAGGGTCAATTGGGACTCTATGAAGGCATGGGAAGGCAGGCACACTTGAATACATGATTAAAATAGTTGCTGCTGTCACTCAAGGACCTTATGGGAGGTGGTTGGAAGGGCCGGACTGGCTGTAGTGGGCACAGAACATTTCCCTGGTGGGCCGGAGGGGTGGGGGCTGGTTATGTGCCTTCGTTGGGCCTCTTTTGTCACAGGGGCCGGTTTTGCACAGTGCTACCATATCGGCCCCCTGCAAGAAAAGCAAGAGTGGTGCTTGTTGCTTGCACCCCCCTCCTGCTCCCAGGGCTAGTCGAGCAGCAACCTGCCAGGGTTGGTTGCTGTTCCCAGTCTGGTGGTGGGGCAGGCACAAATTGAAAAGTTACTAAATAATTGCTGGCCCCCTCCAGGTGGTTGTTGTTCCCAGTCTGGCGGTGGGCAGGCAAAAATTGAAAACAATTACTAAATAATTGCTGGCCCCCTCCAGGTGGTTGCTGTTCCCTGTCTGGTGGTGGGGCAGGCACACATTGAAAAAAGTTACTAAATAATTGCTAGCCCCCTCCAGGGCCAGTGGGGACACTTTAGGAGAAGGGCAAAAACTGAATAAATTATTAAATAATTTCTGGTTCCCATCCAGGGCTCTATGAAAGGCAGTGGGAGGCAGGCAAACATCATAATGAAATGACATATATATTTGCTTTTGCCCCTCCAGGGCCCATAAGGATTCTAAGAGAGGCAAGTGGAGGCAGGCAAAATTCAAATAAATGAATCAAAAGCAAAAAACACTGTACTACAATCAGCCAAAAGCACAAATAAATATATAGGGGAAAAACGAACAAGAATGACATGGGCCAATCAATGTTCCTAGAAAATGGCTTTTAAAGGTACAATAAAAGGATTAACTCACACGCTGGCTGCACAGAATAGTGGTAGGTAGCTCATCCATTACATTGTCACAAAAGACAAAATGGCCACCAAACACACACACTGACTGGCTCCACAAAATGACGGCACAGAGAACAAAGACAAAAAGGATTTTCACTTTAAAAAAAAATAATCCCCCATTGGCAACAACTCCAAAGACCAGGCCTTTCAACACAAAAGATCAAAAACAAAAAAAAATCACAAAAAGGAAGAAAAATCCCACTGTGGCCACCCTTCAAACAGCAAACCTTTTCCAAAGTACTACATTAATTTTAATAGATTTTTCTCAAAAAGGTAAGATTCCTAGGGTGAGGATGCAGCAAACTGCAGACAAAAAGACAGTAACGCTTTCCCTCCAAAATCTAAAACTAAAATGACTAATTACTGAACTGAGGGAGGAGACTTCAGGACAGGAACAGGAAGTTAATACTGGATGTACAGTAGCCTCCCAGGTTCTATGGCAATGTCTTCCTGTTTTAAAAAAAGATTTTCCTGTTCAAAATATTATCTGAATGGTTTGTTTGAGTAAAAATGTAACTTAAAAATGTAATTTCGAGTTTATTTCCTGGTCACTTGCTTTCTAAAAATTGCCACTAACATCAGCTTTTTAGTTCAGCAATCAAAAATACCAGTCAGGTATACAATCTACCTGAAATGCTTGTTTGTTGACCACCCACGTTGAAAAAATGTGGCACCCGCATTGGCATTGATGCCACTCACAATTGTATTTGTAGTTTACCCTTCACAAATGTGTGGAATTATCTTTTCAGGTAATAAATCTACTTCAAATGTTTGTTGACTGCCTGTGTTAAAGGAACTGCCATTTGCCTTGGGAAATGCAGCCCGCATTTGTGATGAGTTGTTTCACTACATCATGTGTTATGTTTTCTCCTGGAACTAAAGCCTTGTTACATGGTGTGGTTTAGTAGCATAATCTTAGTACTTACGTGCAAACTTAATTATGCAAAATTACTAAAATTACACTGATTACACTGATGCAATCACATTTTGGCCAGGCGTAATTGAAGAGCCACCTTTTGCAACAAGCCTTCCTCAGTGCTTACTAGCACCTCTCTTGTGTCCAACTCACCACTGAAGGTATTGTGCTATGAAGCAGAAAGCAAAATATGACCCTTCAGGCAGAAAACAAATTGAAACAACCAGCCCCTTGCAGTGGGGAAGGAAAAAGCACATGCAACCAGGATAACGATTAATTTTTAGCTTTAGAAGAAGCCGTGGGCCCTTTTGTTCAGTTAAGTTCAATGTCGGATTTCCAATGGTTCTTTTTAGCAGCATGAATGTGTGGAGTAAAGAAAAGTTCATAAGTCAACTGAATTTCAGTGTGACACCAATGGCTGCACAAGAACCCAAATGGATAACCAAATGAAGGTTAGTCAGTTTATTACAAATTCAAAAATAGTTGGACATGAAGATATAGAAATACAAAGGAAAGAAGAAGCTGATCCTTCTGAAAAGGTTCACTCGCTGAAACATAGGAAGAATCAGAAGCTCAATTACGATTATGCATGAGATGAGAAAACAGAAGCTCAAGTCTCCTTACATCAGCACTTCTTCTAGATGCAGCATTTAATTCTAAATATACCTACTCTAGCAATAAAGTGGCATCCCTAAACTAAATCACAAGTAATAGTAAATAAGGAAAAAGGTGTCAGTAGTCAAAGACTTCCTAAGAAGTCACTTCTCCATAAGATTAGGTCTGAGGCAAGAAACCACAAGTAACAGAAAAAACAGGTCAGCGCATAGGTGCACTCTGCAAGGAGCTCAAGTGGGAATGGGGTAACTGTCTCTCTCTACAAGGCACCATATACATAAGTTACATTCATCAAATGTCCCATAATGTTTTTCACCTCATAAGCTGTTCAATGGGATCAGCCACAAACGTTTTCATGACGTCGACTCCCTTCAAGGCCTTCTCCACGCACACGCCCATTTGTAGCAGCTCATCCTTGGCCTTCTCTCGATCTCCAGTGCAAATTACCTCCTTTCACCTTATCTCCTGCAATCAAGATAACTGTAACTCCTCCATTCTGCAACCTTGCCTAGTGAAACAATATCCCTACTTTTCTCTAATACACTGTCCACCTGCAATAAACCTGCAATACAAGTGTGAGACAGAAACATTCTGCATATTTCAAATACAAAGTTAAACATCACTGTCAGCAATGAAGATTCTTCTAATGCAATACAAATTAAGTCCTATAAATCAAGCTAAGCTAATAAATTCGCCATACAAGATAGGCAAGCAAATACATCAACCAACTGCATTAATACACATTTTTTATTCATCGTCAACCTAGAAGAACGCTTGTCATCAGTGCATCAACTAATCACATTTGTAAATGAAACCTAAAATGATTTATATTTCTTACCATGATAAGTGCACGTTCTAAGCACTAAACATTGGACCTTACATTGGGTTACATTCATTTGTTGATTCACATTTTTTCCTAATATCTAATTCTTTTACAACATTGAATAATGTGTGAGTATGTTTTACAAACAATTACATTGCACTACTGACAGTTACGCCATGTAGGATACAAAACATTTGTTCTATCAACTCCCCCCTCTGATGACATTAAGTCACCACAAATCATCCTATCTCATAAGATAAGCCTATCGATCAACTAGGAAGGTAATCAGCAAAAAGGACCTATCTAAACAAATGTTGTTATCATTCTCCGTTCACTGAACTTCTCCAAACACCTCAAGTTATTGTAATAGCTGTCCTGCAGCCTTTCAATTTTTCTATCCTTCTCTTTCCAATCTCTTTCTCTGTGCTTCTCTCTATACCACTGGTATCCTCTCACCAATCCAAGCAACACAATGACACAGATTTTAACAATACATATGGGCTGTGTAATATATCCCATCAATCCACTTCCCAGATTTGCAAACCATCTCTCAACTGCACCCAAACTTTGTCCTACCTTATTCCAAACACGTTCAGTAGGTAGGTCCCTCAATTCCTGATGTAAGTCAGTTATATTACTAATGTACTTCTGCAAATCTTTACTCCTGTCAGGGATATAAGTACAACACTGTTGAAGCTTCAGTGTTTGACAAACTCTAAAGCAAGTTGTTTCCATAGCCCTGATCGAAAGCATCTCATCATCTATGAGCAACAGAGATTTGTCAGTGTCTGTGGGTAGCTTATCAACTATGGTACACAGCTTCCTAATCTTATTATCATTCAACAGCACTCCCAAACTAGGTATCAAGGCTCCAAAGATGTCTCCTATCACCTCTCCACTGCTCGCTCCACATTTTTGTCTAATATTTGTCACACCATTCAAAGCATTCAGTTTTTCGATATGGTATGTCTTTGGAAATACCACAGCCAGGTAACAAGTACCATACTACTTACAAGGCAACCTCATGTATGCCGTCTTCCCACACACAAAATAGACTCCTGGAATAGGATATACATTATGATCTAAAAACATCTTCCATGGATCATGAACCAAAAATGTTTGTTCACACTCACTCTTCCCCAAAAGCATAGAGCTGTAACCCACTCTCAGCCCGATTAATACAGAACCTGCCTTTGTGTTGCCAATCTAAAGGTAAGGGGCCTGAACTCCCTTTTGCACGATGATCCAACTCCTACTGTGTTCAATTAAGGGATTTTCAAGGTTTATGCCCTTCCTTTACTAAAACTGTAAACCTATCTTCTACTTGCTTTATAAACCTATTCTCTACATTTGTTAAGGTACAAGTCAAATTGTGGTTATGAGCATAAACAGTGTCCAAGGCAGCAAAGGGTACAAAATAATGCCCTTTCAACTCAACAGTATTTTTAGTGTCATATGTGTTCAAATGCTTATAAACTGTTACTTCAGACAACACTACATCATAATTGGAAAAATAGTATTAATAATGGCCCTTCTTATAAAGCATACCAAGAAGCAAACTATAACTAATGACATAAGTCATGGGTAGGTGACAGAGTCACTTTCCTCGGTGAGGCTCTGCTCGAACAAAGCAGGAAAGGCCAAGTCCTTAAACAACTTCAGAGTCTTTTCTCAATTGTTCCTTCTATATATACAAGTTCACGAGACCTCCTTAGCCCTACTTTTTTTCGTCTTTTGGGTGTAAATCCTAATTTTATTCTTAGTCCACTTTGGTCTTTGTAAACTACTTTTCAGGGGCTTTTATCACAGTTTGTGAAGTTCCTTCAAGATCTCTAATGAGCACCATTTCATTTCAAATTCTGTTCTGCCTCAACCAATCCCTCTACAGCTTGGCTCACCCCCTGCACTGACACTCCAGTCATGCCCGCCAGCTCTCCAGGTAGATGTGCTGGCACCCTTTGTGTGTGCGCAGCATGGTTCCAATTTGAGCACTCTGCCACACTTTACAGCAGTCGCAGTCACCAATATCAATTGATATGGCCCACACCAGCGGGGTTCCAGGCAGTTCTTTCTCACAAGTCCCCAGACTCCGGCCCAGATTGTGACAAAGGTCTCTAGTCGTTGGTGCAGTCGCTGCTTCAACCTGATGAGACACAGAATGAACTACATCAGCCAATCCTTTATAGTAGTCGAAAACCAAATCATCCATCTTGTTAACAATTGCATTGACAGGCAGGGCAGGCAATCTCATCGCTCTTCCCATAAGGATCTCATGAGGGTACAAGCCATTCCTCCTATCAGGGGTACTGTGCAGACTCATTAGTGCCGGGGGCAACGCATAAGACCATTTAAAAGAGATGGAAGCACACACTTTCGCCAATCTGGAATTCAAAGTGCTGTTGACCTGATGCCTCGGGCCTGTAACTGCAATATAATCTTTGTTCCATCCTCAAGGCTGCTCAAGTTTTAGGTCCTCATTATTAAAATGAGTCCCTTTGTCTGATTCCAATGTAGTTGGAAATCTGAACCTCGGAATGAGTTCCCTCAACAGCAGCTTATCTACTGTAAGACTGTCCCACCTCTGCATTGGATAGGCTTCAACCCAACAGGAGAACAGACACACCATCCTGTTGAAAGGCCCACCTGACCTCCCTATGTGACTTAGTGTAACAACAGTCTTCTTCCCTGCATTCATCTTTTGGCAAATGACACATCGAAGTAACAGAGCCTCTGCAACCACTTGAAATTTGGGGTTGAACCAAATCTGCCTTAACCCCCTTACCATTGCATCCCTGCCTATGTGTGCTACACCATGCATCTGTTTTGCCATTGGATACAATAAACAGTCGGGCAGAACCACTCTCTCATCTGTTGACACCTAAATGTCATAGTCTCTCTTCACACAACCTGACCTGATTAATCCTGACTGCTCCTCCTCAGACACTTCCTCCTGCAAGCGTCTCATCTCATCCCAAGTTTCAGCTACAGCCAACATCACGTTGAAATCGGTCACTTCCATTTCCTCATTCCTATATTCTCTATTAAAGGTGCAAGCATACAAAGCACAGTAGCGAACAATTTGCTACTTACTTCCATCAGTGACATAGTCAGCCCCCTTGCAATGCGCAGAGCACTTCTTTTGGCAATTGTAATGCTTCCAACAGTTTTCTAGAAACCTCCCCATTTCTGATTGGGGACCCAGCTGAGGTTGTGAATACCCTATGATACCACATCTGTCTGAAGTCATGAACATCTCTGAAACCATGCCAGCTTTCAGTGTAAATCGTCACTCAGAGGTTCTCAGAAACACAACATGCACAGGTCAGAGCAACAAGCTCAGCCACTTGGGGGAATACACTCCTTGTAACCATGTGGCTTCCATCACTCCAGTAACAGTACAGACAGCAAAAGATGCTCTCAAATGTCCTCCATTGTCACATAAACATGAGCCATTAACAAAAGATGATAATCAGAATTGGGCTGTGGCTAATCGACAATGTCAGGACGTGGTTTGGTACACAGTTCAGTGACATTGAGACAGTTGTGGTCTTCACTCTTCTCCCCCCCTGGATCTGGAGTAGGCAACAAGGTAGCAGGGTTCAATACAGAACAACGTTTAAAGGTTACATTGTTGGCCGCCAAAATTATCTGCTCATATTTGGTCAACCGGTTGTTTGTCAAATGTTGCGTCTTGGTTCTGGTCAGCAACATTTCAACTGAATGGGGAACATATAAAGTTAGTGGGTGACCCATCAGAATACTCTCCCATTGTTCAATACTTACAGCTGTTGCAGCAACAGACTTGCGACATTTGGACACCGCTGAAGCCATGGGATCCACTGGTCTACGGTCGCTACCATGTAAATGTGTGAGGACAGACAGTGCGCACCCTTCTTGTTCATAGCAGAACAGCACAAACGCGTTGTTGTAATCAGGCATCACTAGAGTCGGAACGTGACACAGACTCTCTCTCTGCTCCAGGAAAGCAAGCAGTGTCAGGGTCTGCAAAGGTTTAGCCAACAGGAAAACATTTGGGATCCATTGTCAACAGTTGCCCACCATTCCCAGGAACATCCTGATCTCCTTTTGGATGCGCGTGGATTCATTTGCATAATCGTTGACACTAGCTCTGGTGACACCTTTCTTTTGCCCATCTCGATTCGATGTCCCAAGTACTGTACTTCTTTCAGGCAATACTGAAGCTTACGTGGGGACACCTAATGCCTGTTTCAAGCCAAGTGATTAATCAGTGCAATAGTAGCATCCCTAGAAGTCTATCCTGAGTTTGATGCAATCAAGAGATCATCAATGTATTGCACCAGAACTGAGCTCTGGAATAAGACTAGGGACTAGAGGTTCTTTTTCAGGATCTGGTTAAAAATAGTTGGGCTCTCAGTATACCCCTGTGGGATATGACACCATGTTAAGACATGATCTTACAGTTGGAAAGCGAATAGAAATTGGTTTTCCTCATGTAGTGGGATTGAGAAAAAGGCCTGACAGAGGTCAATAACTGTGAACTACGCAGCTTCACATGGAATTGGAAACAGATTCACTGATGGATTCAGTAGCACAGGACAACAAAGAACCACAATGTTGATAATCTTTTGAAGGTCCTGAACAATATGGTATTTGCTGCTGGGCTTCTACAAGCCCATAATAGGAGAGCTACATGGACTCCCAAGGATCTCCTTCAAAATGTCTTGTTCATTCATGGAGTTGATCATGGGAGTGATACCCATCACAATTTCAGGGGTCAAATTATACTGAGGGGTTCTTGGGAATTGCATTAGGTTTAACCTGTATTCAAAATGGTTCAACCCCCTTGATGAATCCTATTTTCTTGCCTGAGAAATCCCACATCACAGGGGAGACAGTGTCTCTAAGATCTATAGGCATATCCTCTGCCGTAAGCATGGGAAACTTGGACACATAGAAATTCTGATTTGCCAGCTTGAAAGCAATTTCTCCATCATTTGTTTGTAATTCTATTCCATTCGGGGTGATATATATGGTGCAATTCAGTTTATACAGTAGACCACAACCCAATGAACATACAGGACTTGAATTGCACGCCACAATCTGGTGTCGGTCCTCAAAAGACCCATTCTTCACAGGTATCTCTTCCGTCAATGGGTTAGACATTCTCTTGTTCGCAATGCCTACAACTTGGATCAATTTTCCTGAGAGGTGTAGGTTTGGGGTCTCTGCTGTCATCACAGCAGAATGGGTAGTACAAGTGTCCATCAAGAATGTTATCGAGTGGCCATTCACATCTGCGTCAACGTATGGCCCTCGCTGGTCTACCTCCAGGACTGTGCTAAGTGTACAGTCCTCCTCCCCACACAGGTACAGTCTTAAGGATGGATCCAGACTGAAGTCATCAAATGACTCCATCAAGGGCATCTGATGGTAAGTTCAATTTTGCTGGGGCACCGTTGGAGGTTGTGGCACAGGTACAGCATGACCTCGAGGTCCCCCCATATTTTGTGATCTTGGTCTAGTCACAGTATGTATTGGTGCTACATCATTCTGTCCCTGGCTGAATCACCCAAATTGCTCTTGATTTGCAGGGTTGAAGTGGTGCTTCTAATGCTCCACCCCGTTACAAAAATTGCAAGGCATATACCTTTTCAAGGTCACCACATCTGTTCCCGTCTTGGGGTCTACAGGTATAGGGCTCCCTCTACCTTTCCCCTGTCCTGATACTCCTCCATTTGCCTATGTCTGAACTTCAGTGGGATTGGTTCCTTGCACCCGAAGAGAATTTCCAGCAGGTGCTGTACCTGCCCCCTTTGAGTATTCCGCACATGTTTTAACACCAGGTTCTCCTTCAATCTCTTCTACTTGGAATCAACATTATCGCTACAATACCTGGCATAGCACAGAATTTCATCCACTGTCTTATTTTGCCAGCAGATTAAGTGTTGCTGTATTATAAGACTAATCTCAGGTCTCACCTCGGTTACGAACTTGGACACAAATTGTCCCATGTCCTTGGGGTCAAGCATATCCAAACCTCTGTACTGTTTGAAAGCCTGCAAACACCTTCCATAATTGCCTTGGATTCTTGAGTCGTTCTATCAATTAAGACCCAGTCAATATCCTGCTGTGCTATCTTAGCTTGTAACCACTTGATCACCTGACTATATATCTTCATCACCATCGGTGACTGACTATGAGTGACTGGGTGCATGTTTGGTTTCTTCTCAGGCAACTCCATGGCTATCTTACACGCAGACCACAAGTCACTCGGTACCACAATCTTAAACAATGTATTCAAGTCAATCCACAGCACCTTCGAGATCTTCGAAACCGATCAGCCTGTTTATGCTAATCAGCTGATTTCTCCATCAATTTTGGAAACTCATTAGTGATAGCGGCAAGATCACCGTGACTCCAGCGTACATGCACATTTCCCCCACTAGACATTTCCTGTAAAGGGTATACCCCTACTCTCACTGCCCCCCCCAACTAGAGGAGGCAGCTCCCCTGACACCTTTGTATTCTTCTTTTTCTACCACTGCTCTTCTCATTTGTCTGACATGCCCCATGCCCTCATTCCTGCCATTAGTTCCTGAATGTAAGTTTCTAAGCCTGGCACCCTCTTTTTCTCCATCTCCTGATCACTGAATGTTAGCCTATGGTTTCCTTGCAGCATTTTTGTTCAGGTCAAATCTACATTATGCCTTTGAGCCAATTCGGTCAACTTCTCATTTGCCTGTCTTCCCCTTCTGGGATCATCTTTTGCCATAAACAGTAGCTTGTGGGGTTCATATGTTTCTACCTGATCAAGTTTCCATTAATTATCTCATCCTATTCAGCTCTCATTTTTACCATGCCTACTAGTTTATTCTTTTCCACAGACTTTATGGTATTATGGGTCATCGGTGTGCTCTTATTTTCCTTAGTGCTACTATGATCTCTAAGCCACAACTCTAAGTCTGAGACATCAAAGATGTGTTGGCTGTTAGATGTTCCCTGTTGCTCTCCTTCCTCTTGAGGTGTGCTGCTTTATACTCTAGGAAGAGTCCTCCACATAGTAAGCTCTAACTCAGCATTTCTCACAGGTAGAAATGACATAAGAATTGCTCCGGTCTACTGAAAGGGTCTGCCGTTGCTCCATATAGCGTACTCAAGTTTACAGATGACAACGGAATGAAGCCCCCTCAACACTGACGAGGTTCCCCATGATATTCCTTCAGCCCGCACGCTCTGTTGCTGCCGTCCATCAGTTCCTGTTGGACCTGGGTCGTATATGGGAACGACAGGCCCAATGGTAACCGTAACCGTATGAGCTTCAGGTAATCTTGGAGCAGCGCCTACAGAGTTACTGTGCTCCAAATTCCCTATCAACCCTCTTCCTGCCTCTTCTCTCCCCTCTACAAATCTCGCTCCCGCTGATATTCTTCCCATGACTCCAGGTCCGGGGCTGATTGGGGCCGAAGCGCTCCCACCACTGACAACTCCCTCTGATGTTCTCTCCTTCCCATCCTGCTGTGGACTATACAGCGGTGGACACTTTGACAGCAGGCCATTCAACAAACTATCTTTGGAATCACTGTCACCAACGCTATCCATTTTCATTTTCTTCTGATCTTTGGTCTCCTCATCCCTCATCAATGCAGGGTACAACCTCTTAGACTCTACCATGTCCACCGTCCATCTCTCTAGCTTAGCATCACACTGTGCCTTTTCGTAAGCACACATTGCTTTCTTCATCTTTCCCTGGCAGCAGTCTCGCTATTTAGCATAAGCTGCATGCTTCCGTGCATCAAGTGTTTCAAACTGCGTAGGCCTAGGGAAAGGTTTCATCACAAACATCACTACTCTCAAATTATCTAATACCTCCAACTTAAAAGTGCCACAATGTGGAAATGCTAATGCTCCCTCCTTCTCAGTGATCTTATGCCAATTTTGAAACCAAATATTAGTGTGGAGTCCAACATTGGTTGCCATATCATGAGTCTGTGTATGTTCCGGCAGCGCCTCTTCACCCAACCTCTTGAAAACACCCTCATCTCCCCAAAACAAATGTCTCAGAACTCTAAAACACCTCATAGTTTTCCTGCTTATGGTTCAACAGTCCTAATTCAATTCAACTTACTTAACATGATGTTACAATTTCAAACTCCTCAGACGTAATAAACAATCGTCAACCAATCGCAGAGCGGCGTTAAACCAACCAGCCAATCCCAGCACAGAATGAATCAACACCACCGTCACTCTTCACAGCAGAACACCCTCCTTCACAATTTCTACATACACATTCTGTCACATAATCATCTTATATCTGTAATTGTCTACCTTTTTAAAAGATCAATAGAATTCAATCACACCAGAATACCCATTTGCTATGAAGCCTTGACCAGCGGGGAATCACCTGAATCAGTATAGTTTACTCTCTGCGCTCAGAGTCCACTACACGATTCACACTCCTCCCATTCACACAAAGTTCCCTGTCTTAGGTAGAGCTGTTGACGATGTCTCACTACAAACTCCTTAACTCTTTGGTCAGATAATCACGAGCTGGGTGTCTTCTACACCTGCGAATATCCCGGGATATTAGGCCACATGCAAGAACATGTCACATTCTGTAATGGAATGGAGTTATTACTTCTTGATACTTGATTTGTGTTTTAAAATGTAAATCTATCCTTGTTATCCGAAGAAACGGTAGAGATCATTTTTATTGTTCTCGAGATTTTAAACTATAGATTAATTGGTCTGCTGTTCTCTCTTGAAATTTCCCTAACAATCTCCTGGAACAACACACAGAATTACACTTTAGTTCTAGAATGTACTGTAAGTTGTGATATTTTAAATTTCTTTATAGTAGATAGTTTGAATAGACACATGCATGTGTGGCAACATTTTGGTGATAGTTTTGTTTTTAATGTTGAAGCTCAAATAGCAAAAATTTCAAACAATATTCTCTAATGTGTCAGTTTAAAAATAACTGGTATGTACATTATGTTCTGCATTGATTTTATAGCTTACTGTGTATTGTATGTGCTTTCTGGTTTTTGTTTTAAAACTAAATAAAATCTATTACTACCTCTACTACTAAAAGTGAGGGAATGTAGTGTGGTAGGACATTTGTAGATCCTATAGATTTTATAAGTGCAGTCTTCTTTCACTTTTGTTTTGCTGTGTAACATGAGCAAGTATAGCGTGCTGCACAATACAGCAAAAAAAACATTAAGGGCCATATGTAGGTAGCTAAATACCGGTCGGCAACGGCCGAAATTCGGTACATATCCCGTTACCGACCGGTATTTAGTCAAGTGAGATGTAGGAGGCCAAAAACCAGTTTTCGGTAAATATGAATCGGTAAATACCGATTCATAATTACTGAATTCTAAAATACCGATTCATATTTACCGAATACATATTTACCGAATCGGTAAATATGAAGTGGTAAAAAGGGAAAAGACATGTAGGTAAATTCGGTATTTAAGAAATCCATGAAATTCGGTAATTAAGAGTTGGTAATTAACACTGATTGAAAGCAGGTGGTAAGCATCAACAGTGCATATAAGCAATCCCAAAATGCAACAGCATGGACAACATGGCCGCTCTGTATGTCATTGCAAGGCGCCTACGTCTACAGGCAGCAGGTCTGAGGATTTGGAGACAGGAGGAACGCATTTACAGACAGCGCATCACACTCTTTCAACAGACTGAGGCTGAGATACATGAAAGGTACAGGCTACACCCACAAACCATCATGGACCTGATAAGGGACCTGGACCAGCCAACAAGAAGGGCGCTTTGCCATACCACCACATGTGCAGGTGCTCTGCAGCCTACATCTCCTCGCATCTGGCAGTTACCAGGGGGTGATAGCTGCGGTGGGCGGTGTATCCCAGAGTTGCCTGTCCCGTTTCTTCAGGAAGTTCCTGGATGCCATGATGCAGAGAATGCACCACTACATCAGCTTCCCAAACCCACAGGCAGAACTGCAGAAAACCAAAACAGACTTTTATCACATGGCACAGTTCCCCCATGTCATAGGCTGTATTGATGGCACACACATTCCAATCTGCCCACCAGCTGCCACTGAGCACATCTACAGGAACAGAAAGTCCACCCACTCCATAAATGTGCAGGTGATCTGCGATGCAGGGAACATCATCACTGATATTGTAGCTAAGTTTCCTGGGAGCACCCACGACTCCTTCATCTTCCAGAACAGTGGGATCTACACATGCCTGCGGGAGAATTTGGAGAAGGATACCTGCTAGGTAAGTAACAGTGACGCTCTATTCTACTAAGTGCAAATCATCGTGTATTGAGGCATGTGACTGATGGTTCTCTCATACTCACCTAGGCGACAGTGCATATGCCGTGCGGTTATTCATCCTCACTCCCTACCTAAACCCATCAACCCAGAGTGAGAGACGATATAACGTGGCACACAAATCTACACGCAACGTGGTGGAGCGCACGTTTGGACTATTGAAAAGCAGGTTCCGCTGCCTCCACAAAAGCGGAGGCGCACGCCAGTACACACCCATCATCTGTTGCAAGATCATTGCCACTTGTGCAATGCTGCACAACCTTGCCACGAAGAGAGGTACAGAGGTGGAACTAACAGATTTTGAGGACAATGAGGATGAGTCAGGACAGCCAGAGGCCAACGCAGCTGGAGTGCCAACAGCAACAGATGGGAGAGAGAGACGGGCAGAGATCACATGCAACTATTTCTGAGTAAGTAAGGGGACACAGCCAGTTGTTGGATGTCATGACGTAGTTTAATAATGCGGCACTACGCCACAACACCAAGAAAAAGCCATTCTGTCAACATTGTGTAATGACTACTAGCAAGTCCAGGGTTACGTCACCCAATTGTCTTAGGCTATGCCGTGCAGCATTACTGTTTGCGGCCACGCACTACAGTGTGGGATGCCACGGATTGTGCATGCTCACTAGTGGCAGCCCCATGCCGCCTGCTGCTCCTGCGTGTATCTGGGACCGGGGGGGTAATGCTGCTCCTGCTGCTGGTTTCGGTGCTTTCCGCAGCATCCCCAGCACCAGTTGTGGCCGCCTGGCTTGTCAGTAGCACTTCCAGTGCACTGGTGACCTGCACCATCCCCCTCGAAACGTCGCTGCTGCAGTGTGTCAGGCCCTCCTGCATAGCCACAGAGCACCTGCAGAGCAGTGAAGTGGCAGTCGCCAGCCGGTTGAGTGCCCTGGTATGACTATCTCTCCTCTGCCATTCCCGGTGCCGTGCAGCTCTGTCTGCATCATACTTGCTGCACAACAGCATGACGGACTGGGACATGTCCCGCATGCCCGCAGCCATCTCACTCATCCCCACCGCCATAGCGCTGATGCCCCTGTCCATGTTGTCAAATGTAGCTTTCAGTCCCCGCATTTGGCACTGAACTGACATCACTGCCTTTGTTTGTAGGCGCTGTATCTTCAACATGTTGCCCTCGAGCCCCGAGAACACCCCATGGCTCTCATTGTGTGCTGGTGGACTCTGCACCCGAGACCTGCGGCGCCGTCTGGCACCTGTGTGTGCTCCCTCTGAGGTGGAGGGCACAGTGGCATGGCTCCCATCCTGGGGCACAGTGGTTGGCTCCGGGCCCCTGCAGTCGGCAGATGAGGACTCTAACACTCGCAACCTGGCAGCAGCACGCCTCCTCGACCTCACCAATGCAGGCGGTGATGTGGCCGGTGACTCAAGCATGAGTGGTGATTCTGGCTGTGGTGGTGATGCTGGCTGTGGTGGTGATGCTGGCTGTGGCACTGATCTCTGGGCAGAACTTGTGCTGGCCAGCCCTGAACTGTCTTGCCGGTGTGCCCTCTCTCCTGTTGCATGTGCAGTCCTGCGCAATGTATCATCTGTGGACAGAAATGCAACATCAGCTCAGTGTACCTGAAGCCCTGCATTGCAAGCATCACAATACATTTCTGTTACACTCTCACATTGTCCTCTGCCTGCTTTTCGCTAATGTGTGTACCATGCCTTGTTGTTCTGTGCTATTCAGTTCATGGTTGGGGTTTCCCAGACTACATCTCCCATAATGCATTGCCAGTATGCACTAACACATGGACTGGAGTGGGATACTCATTTCACAATTGGGGATGTGGGATAGGGGTAGGGGGGGCAACATTGCTGTGCATGCGTCTTACCTTGTTGGGTGGCGGCTCTGGCAGAGCTGTCGGCATCCCCAAGCCCAACGACACTCTTGTGCTCTATTGTGGACTCCACCAGCTCCTCCAATTCGGTAAGGGCAGGTGCCCTGTTTTCCACCTCCTGTCCGGCTGGCCTCCTTCTGCAGTTCCCCCATCTTCCTCTTCGTGACGATCCTTAGGTCGTACCAGCGCCTTTTCAGGACCTCAATGTTCCTGGGGGTCACTCCAAAAGCACTGACCTGCGCCTGGATTCCCAGCCATATGTTACGCTTCTCTGACTCAGGCACTTGCAGGGACTGCCTCCCAAACAGCTTCTGGTGCTGCTTCACCACCTCCTCCACTAGTACCTGCAGTTCCTTGGGGCTAAATTTCTTCTTTCTCCTCCTTTCCCCTCCATCTCTCTGTGTCTCCTGGCTGGACATTGTGAGTTTGAGCTGCACAATCAGGCACTGGCTCCCTGCCTCTCCTCTGCACTCCCAGCCTCTCCAGAGTCTGATGATTGTGTGCACCTGCCTGGGTGTGGCCACTTCCTGGTTGGGTGGGGTTTGGTTGCACAGGATTGGCTGATTCATCCAGTCATGTGTTTTTGTATTTCCGATTCGGTAACTACCGATTCGGTATTTACCGAATCGGTAAATTCCACTTCGGTATTTACCGAATCGGTAAATTCCGATTCTTGAATACCGATTGTTACCGAATCGGTAATTATTACCGAATGATTACCTACATATAACTTACCGATTCATAAATACCGATTCGGTAAAATTCAGTATTTATGAATCGGTAAAATAAATTTACCTACATATGGCCCTAAATATTAGGACTCAAGGGAATCAACGACTTTGAAAAAGAAAATGTTTCTGGTGTTTTTACCAAAAACATTTTTTTTTCCAATACTGTGAATGACTTGTTGAAGTCCACAGCATATCTTACTATGTAAGGAGTTCTGTCCCTGTCACAAACGTAATATAATATCGAAATTTGTGATTAGTAAAAAAAATAGTAAACTTACACTAAAGTGTAAGTTCACCTTTGTGAATCAGGCCCTCAGTTTGGTTATGAATTAATGATTGATTTGAAAGCTAGACGCATGGGGCAACATTCACAAGTAAATGTCAGCGAGCAGAGCAGCACAAAATTTGCCAGTGCTGCGCTCCGACTTTTTCAAATGCAGGGATGCGCTGTATTCACAAGAAAATGGCACACCTGTGGTTACCCTAGTGCAAAAATTAGCTGCCTAGCGCTAACGCAGGCACCCTTGCAAAATAGTGTAAGGGTGTCTTTGTTGCAGGGACTTGCAGGGACTTGATACACATATGCAAATGAACAATCACTAATGGCGATTTGTTACTTCTGCAGAATGCAGCACATATAGAAGTAGAAATTTGTCATTATTTAGTGATTTTTTGTGTGCAGGAAGGGACACCTTCTTGCACATAAATAATCATTAATGACATTGTGCCCTTTATATGTGTGCTGCAGAATGCTGCACACGTAGAAAGGGCAAAAATAAGGAGAAATAAAAGTATTTCTCTTAGTTTTACCATTCTAACTCCTGCTCTTGCATTGCATTAGATTTTGGCGCTGCCTCAGATTTACACCTCCTTTTAAATTTGGGGCAGCGTAAAAAGCAATGGGTGTTGTGGGGGAATGCCCACAGCAACACCCATTGCACCCCCTTTCACTCTAGCTGATGCGTGTAAAGGAGCCTTATTTAGCAAGGCGGCGTTAAGCCACTGCTGCTTTGTCATTATGGAGAAGGGCATATTGCCACCAGAATGTCGCTAAAAGCGATATTCTGTTGGTTTTATCCCCTTGTAAATATGGCCCATGATATGCTGTGTAGGCACTAAAGAAACCAAGGTGAAATAATCTGCTTTTCTCGGACATTGTAATTAATTGACTCTCACTTGCTTGAAATATGGCGGTACTTTTGGTTGTAGATTTCCGATAGACTAATAAACCCATGATGAACAAAAATGAGTGAATCAACTGTATACGTGAATGCCCTGTGTCAGATAAAAGGGTTATAGGTTTTGTTTGACCCGCAACAACTTTTCCCACAAAACTTAGCATGAATAACATGATTATTGTTCTAAATAGTTCGCTTTTCCAAATTACCATTATGTAGGTCTGCTTATTCAATCAGATACCAGATGCAACGGAGGCAGATTCTTGTGTTTCTTTTATAGGTTGAATATCTGTGGATTTAAGCAGTTTAAAAAAAGGTTTTTTAAAATAAATGCACAGTACATTTTTAATCTTGAGCTGATCAACTAAAGGACATTTCTAATACTCTTTCTACAAACTGTCAAGAATTTACAAACCTGCTGTCAGTACACTTTGCAAACAATAAATAAAGTAAGCACGTTGCAAACCATATATGCTCAGCTTGAAAGTAAGTAAGTACAAAAGAAAAACCACCTTGGTCAAAGAGGCTGCTAAACATCATCTTACAAACTACTTTCCAGCTAATAGAGCACAATTCATTACAAACTGAGAATGCTGTGCAAATATCTACATTTGAAAGCTCAATTACCACACATCTCAGAGCACGTTTATAAATATGGTATACCAAGCTCCTGCGGCAGGCTTCTTTAAATTATATTACAAAATCACTTTAAACTCTTATTTGCATTTCCACCTCCATGCGATTAGTGGTGCATATCATTACGCTTAAAAATGAAAACTGTTCCTAATTTAATTAATCTCAATTGTTTTTCACATTTGTGGAGCACATTGCTTTAGAAGTGCGCAGCTCTATGAGTTGTACCTTAATATTGCATCTGACAACTAAGGGGCATATTTACAAGCAGGTGATAAAAAAATTATCGCCGCTTTTGCGGTCGTTTTCGGCCGAAAAGCGGCGATAATTTAATCGCCTAATTAGCAAGACCACGCTAACGCGTGAAACCTTGCTTTAGCGTCAGGATTCCTAACGCCCAGCTTTGCATCTCTAATGAGATGCAAAGTGGGCGTTCCTGACCTAACATGACAGGAGAAATGTCGCTAAGCGACATTTCTCCTATCATCAAGCCCCAAGCTATGTATCATAGCGTCAGGAAAAGTAGCGATAACCCCTGTTATCGCTACTTTCCTTACGCCTGCTTCAGGACGGACTTAGCCATGATATCCTATGGAAGGTGGATATCATGGCTAAGTTTGTAAGTCCCTATCAGCAAACTAACGCCACATGGCGTGATATTATCGCTGGGTTCCCAGCGATAATCTCACGTTAGGCAGTAAGCGTGAGGATTTTTATCGCTGAGGAGATAAGCGTTGCTAATAGCACGCTATCTCAGCGATAAAAATCCACGTTACCTGGCGATAATTATCCTCACGCTAAGAGCGCTGAGTGATAATTATCGCCGGTTGTTGATGATATGCCCCCATATTCCTACTAAGTATGAATACGGAATAAATAAGATTGAAATTAGAAGTAGAGGGAATGCAAACACGCGTACGCACTAGGCAGGCCCCTCTTTCCTCAGTGCCTGCTGTGGCTCAGCATTTGGACAGACGGTCCTTGCTCGGTCCCACTATTTTATTTATTTATTTAATGCATTTTTATATAGCGCAGACTTTACCCAAAGGTGTCAGAGCGCTTCACAGTAGAACCAAGTAAATTACATGAGGAGAATATTACATATTGACACGTTATAGAAACAAACGAGAAACAAGAAAAGGTAAAATAAAACAATAGATGGCAGTCACACAAAAAACACAATAGGATGAAGATTGTACAGGCATAGATTACAAATTTACAATAATGAAAGAACTTACTTGTGAGACATGAAAAGGGGTGTATTAGTTCTGGAAGTGTCTTTGGAAGAGAAGAGATTTGAGGTCGGTTTTGAAAGTCTGGTTAGAGGTGGTGGTACGGAGTAGTGAAGGAAGCGAATTCCAGATTCTCACTGCATTGCCTGAGAAGGATTGAGCCATCAATCTTTCCCTTTTGAAGGTGGGGTCTCAAGCAGTAATTTTTCCGTGTTATGTGAGGGTCCAGAGCCACCAGAGCTTTTTAGTTTATTCACCAGGTATCGAGGGGAGGAAGTGTGCAAGGGTTTGTGGAGGATACAGGCAGCCTTGTAGATTAACCTTGGTTCAATAGGAAGCCATCAAAGAGAAAACAGTAGGAGTGTGATGTGGTCTCTTCTTTTGGCCCCAAAAACAAAATGAGCCGCTGAATGGAGAACGGATTTAAGAGGGGAAAGGTGGGATTTGGTGTGGCCAGCAAGAAGAGAATTGCAATAGTCCAAACTAGAGAGAACCAGAGATTGGACCAAGGCTTTTAAGTCTTGCTCTGGAAAGAAACGTCGAATCCCCCAGAGAAGGTGCAGTTGGTATTGTGCATTCTTTCCAATGGAATTGATGTGGGAGTGTAGATTGAGCCTTTTGTCAAGTACGACACCAAGGGATTTTGCGCTGTCGACAACAATAGGTTTATTGTTGAGTAAATTCAACTCATCCCTCCAAGATTGAAAAGGAGGAGGAGAGAGTGAGGTAGAAAGGAGGAGGAATTCGGTTTTGGAAGGATTCAGAATGAGTTGATGAGCTAACATCCAGTTTTGAATAAAGTTGAGAGTAGAGTTGAGGATTGAGAGATTGTGTGCGGAAAACACCTTAAGGTAGATTTGAGTGTCATCCGCATAGAGATGGTAAAGAATCCCAGATTTACTTAGGAGATTTTCCAATGGTTCCAAATAGAGATTGAACAAAGTGGGTGCAAGGATAGAACCTTGAGGGATGCCTTGACCTAGCGCCAATGAAGACTCAAGACTGTTCGCTATTTTGATCATTTGGGATCTGTCCGAGAGAAATTAGACAAACCATTTAAGCACTGTGCTTTCCAAACCCATTCTCTGTTGGAGAGTGTTCCGGAGAGTGTTGTGATTAACAGTGGCAAAGGCAGTAGAGAGGTCTAGGAGAATCGGAAGACAAGACTCCCCTGAATCAAGTATACGCAGCGCATCATCGATGATTTGCAGCAGGGCTGTTTCAGTGCTGCAGTTTTGAATAAACCAGACTGGAAATTGTCAAGAAGATTATTATCCTTAATATGTAGGGAAAGTTGTTTAGCTACACATCTTTCTGTGATTTTTGCAAGAAAAGGGAGGCTAGTGATGGGGCGGAAGTTGTTGAGGTTGTTCGCATCAGCAGAGGGTTTTTTAAGAAGTGGGGTGACCTGTACTGTTTTAAGGGCAACAGGAAGGGAGCCTCGGCTGAGGAGGAGGTTAACCAGACAGGTCCAGTAGGAAAGAGTATAGGTGTAGAAATCGATGGCAATGTCACTCGGGATGGAGTCAAAAGAATGGTTAGAGGGTTTTGTTTCGAGGATGCATATGAGGAAGGCATCTTCAGAGATGATGTCAAAGTTCTGCCAAACGACTAAGGATTTGCGCTCCCCTAGGCGGGTAGGATGAATGACCTGATCCACCAGTGATTTCCCTTTTTCATCAAATAATATAGTGAATTCTGCTGCTTCTGTGGAGAATCGTCAGGCTTGATGCTTGGGGGAGAGCAGTTTGGATTTTTGATGAGGTCAAATAGTTTTTTGGGTCTGTTTTTGGTTGAGTCGAGGAGGATTCTGAAGTGTGATGCTTTTTCATGGAAGATATGTTTGTGGTATTTTGATCTTGCTGAACGTAAAATAGAAAGATCAGTGGTGGATGGAGATTGTCTCCATTGTTTCTCCAGGATTCTCAGGTTCTTCCTTTCTTCATAAAGGGATTCATTGAACCATGATGCTGAAGGAATAGGCCTTTTACTTTTGCTTTGAAGTGGAGCAACATTATCAATTTCGACTGCAAGGACTGAGAGGCATTGGGAAGTAAGATCGTTGATATCCAAGTTAGGGTCTAGCCTTGGAAGTGTAAGCATAGCAGAATCACAAAGAATGTCAAGGTCAATGTTTTGGTTGTTACAGAACCAGGTAGTAGTCCTTTTAGGTTGGCCAAGAGTTATAGAGTGTGAAAGGTGAAGAGAGAAGGGGATGAGGAAGTGGTCAGAACAGTCTACATGAATAGGGCCAGCAATAGTAAGCATGTCTGCTTTAGATATAACAAGGTCCAGAATTGAGCCCTTAGAGTGTGTTGTTTCAGTGCAGTGTTGCATAAGATCATCTGCTGAGAGAAATGTGGCAAGCTTATTGGCAGTAGAGTCTTCCAGAGAGCCCCAGTGAAGATTGAAGTCTTCCAGGAAAATCTGTCTGTCACTTTGAGAATATTGGTCGCTGATGAAGTCGGTGAGTTCCTCCAAAAAGGAAGAGCAGTCACCAGGCGGATGATAAATGGCGTGAAATCTGAAGGTTGAGCAGTGTTGCACTTGAAGCTCCAGACAGGCATTCGAATGAACGGAAGGAGCTATTAGAAAAAGCCTTAAGTTGAAGGGAGTTTCCCCCAACTTTGTCTGTTCTGTCACTTCTAAAGATAGAATAGTCGGAGGGTAACAGAAGATCAAACATTGAACCAGGTCTCAGTGAGGAAGAGAATGTCTAGATTGTGGAGAATGATGGTGTCAGAAATTTCCAGTTTGTGTTTAATTGCAGATTTGCAGTTGTGGAGCAGGCAGCGCAACTCTGACAAGACTGTTTTGGTGACGGGGAAGTTCGGGCTTTTAGGAGTGATAGGGATAATGTTCTTGTAAGAGGGTGCCAGGGTAGAATAAGACTGATGATTAGTTCTGACAGAAGAGATGGTCTGAATAGTGCACAGAGTAGACTTACTTGGAGAGGAAAGTGAAAGGGGGGTGGTGTTAGAAGTCTTGTAACTAGCCAGTAAGTTAGCAATGTCTGCAGAAGACAAATTGTGATTGGCTTTTTTGGGGGTCGGGAGCAAATTACTCCTCTGGAGTTTAGGGAAGTGAGTATTTGCCAAGGGAATTGGGTTGTTTGGAAAGGTGGATATCTTAGTGCTTAAGAGTGAGATGGTAGCTTCAAGCTGGGAAATAGAGAAGATGAGAAATCCTAATTTATTTTCCAGAGAGAGTAGGGCTGAGCACGGAATGGTAGGTGGCTCGATGGATACAGGAGGGAGGGCAATTGGCGAGTAAGGGCAGGGAGAGGTAGGGGTGCAGGGGGGTTTATTGGGGTGCAAGAGTAAAAGGTGGAGAAAGATGGTGGTTGAAAGAGGTTGTTGGTGCAACTGAGGTGGAAAGAGAGTTATCTTGATGTTGAACAGAGGGGAAGAATTTAGATCATATTTAGAAGGCAACATGTGAGGAATGAGGAGGGAGGGTGGAATGTGGAGAGGGGAATCATACCATGGCAGGAGGTTTGGGGAGAAGAGAGGAGAAGGGTCTGAAAAGGTCCCGTAAGCTAGGAGAGGTGAATATAAGGGGACAGGCACCAGGCAGAGTGGGGGGCAATGGACTAGAGGGTATTTGAAGAAAGGATATGGTTCCGCTAGGTCCGAGGGAGGGAAAAGGAAGGGATTACCGAGGGATAATAGAGGGTTGTGCAGCATTACTGGAAGAATGGGAGGATGAAGAGAGATGAAAGGGGTTTTTGAAGAATTCTGGGTACAAGGAGAGGGGAAGAGCGGGCAGGGAAGAAGAGAAGGGCGGGAAAAATGGCGAAAGTATGGAAAGTTAACCAGGAGATCAAATTGTAGGAAAGGTGGATTAAATAAGGGGGTGGTGCGCAGGGTTAGGGGGGAGGAAGTAACATTGGAATACCGGGAAGGTGGCAAAGGAGAGTTTTAGCCAGAGGTATGGCTGAAGTGTTGAGGGGAATTTCACATTGGGAGGGAGAAGAATGGGGGAGGAGGGAGCAGAGGAAGGGGGCAGAGGGTCGACCTGTGCCTCCCGAGTGGGGTATAGGGGGTCAGGGGAGGACATAGGGAGTAAAGGGTGGAGCTAGATGAAGAATCAAGAGGGATCACAGTCGCAGGGGTGGGAGTAGGGAAGGGAAGGGGGTCAAAGAGAGAGGGACAAGTGTCTTTAGCTTATATCAAGACAGTACCATTGTTATGAGGAAATATGAATTTTGTGATCAGTTATGTCCCCTATCGTAGACCCCAACGGCTCCATGTGCATGCTATAAGTACATGTATGTTCCCTCCAGTTCCAGTTTTGAAGACGCAAATACATGTGCGTCCACCGTCAACATGTCCTCTTTCAGCTCCGCCTGAATGGGTCAGATATTCCATTTCTAAGTATGAAAGGCCACCGACTTTATATGGTTCACTTTCCACATTTTACGGATTCAGGCGAGTAGGCCCAGAATTCTGTCATCAAGCCTTTTCCTGCCTTCTGCCTCTGAAAGCTCCAGTCTGAGCCTGCATCTGTATCCATGAACTTTGTCCTACTCCCTGCGCAGCTAACGGTGCCTGATCCAGCATATTGCCTGCCAAAAACTGTATTTCACCTTCAAGATTATCTGCTCTGCTCCTCATCCGATGCATTCCTGTCTAGTAGTTTAGGTAAACATTCCTCCAGCTACCGTGCAAAGGGCCAGGCCTCGCTGTCCTCATGCAAGTAATTCATAGGCCCCGTTACCATGGAATATTCCTACCCCCTCGCATCTCATGTAGACACTTAGACGCTTGTACACGCACCAACAGTCAGTATAGGATAGATTCTATCCTAGAGACCTTTCCTTTTGGATAACACAGTTCTTTAAACATAGGATATTAGATATGATTTGGGATTAGGTTGACATGACCCCCAGACTTCTGTCTCCACATGTAGAGCTAAATGTCAAGTCCCCTTCACCCTCTAGTTGCACGTCAATCACACGTCATGCGGCTGCGCGCGCATCTCTGCCAAATATTTCTGCTGACATTGCAGGATTCTTTTATGGATCCACCCACTTGTGACATCATGTATAATGACGTTTATTAAATTACGCCCATATGACTGCCTCTATTAGTTACGTATGCACAGTTTATCTGTATTATCAGCTGTTACGCCTCTTGCATCTGTTTCACTGTAATGCATTTTCTATAAAACTGCTTATCTGTCAATAATGTATGCCCTTCCTTCCTGAACTTTCGTGGTGATGGAATAGAAAGCCTACAATTCGAATTGTATTCCTTTGTATAGGAATAAAGCCTTTTAAAACCTCTAATACCACGGATTCTGCCTCTTATATTTACTGAGTTATTCTTACTAGACTTTACCGCATAAAAAAATAGTACCGGTAATGAAATATTTACCACATAAATTGGCGCCTGAACAGGGACACTTTCTCATCTCACGCGCCGGAGGTGCGTTGCAGGCCCGGTCTCCTGCCACAGCTGAACGGACAAAAACGCGTACCTGCAGGATTTCCTGTATCTCCCTCCGGCCAAGCGGGAGCGACTGAGGCTGCGATCAACACCCAGACGAGGCGGTGAGAAGTGCGAAGTATCCCGACCAGAGCCTAGCTGAGAGAGCAAGATCCGAGGTATACAGAGGCCCACCAGGTTCCGAAGTTCCGAGTCCAATCAAGTCGAGTCCAGTCCGGTCCAGTTTCATTTCCGTTCCGAGGCCTTCCGTTCCGAGCTACCCGGTGAGTACCATTACCGGGGAGGCATTTTACGTGCACATAGTCTGTGCCGGTCAAGACGGGTTTGGGTACACAAATCCGGTCTGCATTGTTTCAGCAGTGTATCTGTACTGTTTAGCAGTATATATAGTATGTCTTGCATATAAATAAGTATTATCTAGTGTCAGTATTATGTCTGTAACTAGTTTTCTATTAGTTATCATTGTTCGTTAAAACTGTTAAATGTTAAATGTTTTAATACGTTCTATACATTGTGGTGTGAATGACTGTTCATTATTGTGTTTTATAAAGTGTGTTCTAGTAATTAGGTCTAAAAATACCGCTCTTTTCGAAATTAAGACAGATCAAAACTAGAAAAGGTGTACTCGAAGAAGCTGTTCCCATCCCACCTAGGGACACTCCAGGGTACTTTATGTATCATAAGCATGGCCTAGATGCCGTATTATTTCTTGATTTATGGGTGGACTACACCAAGGATTTGCCAGAAAATCAGAGATGGCCCGCAGCAGGGACCTGGGATGCAGATTGCATCATGAGAGTAGAAGAAGAATTATGGAAAAAAAAAGCCAGACAGTCACAGAAAGATGCCATTGAATTATGGCGTAAAGAATCATACAGACGTACAGAAAAAGCGCTCAGACAGGAAGAGAAAGGTAGAGAGAATTCAAATAAAACTCGAGAAAATCTATTACTTGAGGAAGGTACCCGAGTAAACTCAGAACAAGTAGATAGACAAAGAAACACTCTTATGAATGGTATGTATCCTCTTCTGGCCGAAGGGTTACCTAAGGCTACCCCGGAAATACCGAAAGACTTAACTCCTCCATTGCTCCCGATAAAAGCGCATCCCAAAACACATCCCAAAACAGCAAAGGACGTTTTCCTTTCCTCCTATTTAGATGACGTAGCTCCCGAGTATGCTAATGCCATGCCACCCACACCGCTTGCCGATGGTGTTCAACACCAAGAGCATCCGTCTGTATCCCCGCAACTACAAACTCCTACACAAGTTCCCACAGGTCCGTCCGTTTCTACAGTTTTTCCCGCATCCACAATCTCTATCCTACGTCCAACGAATCCTTTCGTGCCTAGCGCCTCAGATGGTGCTACAGGAGGTACGACAGACATGTTTGCCACCCCGCCGCGAAATAAACAGACCCTTAGAGATTTAGCACTCCAACGTACACCCCAATTAGCGACATCCGACATGTTTAAAGAACAGCTTGTGGATTGTAGATACGATCCAGTACCAGGTAGACAGGACAAATTGCTCATATCATCACTACGTATACGACGAGCTACATTATATTTAATGACGATACCAGGAATGGTTGAACATCTAGACAATATATATCGCTTTGTCCAAACAGGACGAGGTCCAGAAAGTATTAACGAAGCTATGGAATACCAGAAAGTGGATGTACAAAGACAACTACTACGTTTTTTCATAAATTGCGTAATTAGGAATCAAGACAGGCCCGGGGCAGATCACGATACCATGCAAAGACTTGTCAAATGGGGTCAGAACATATCAGAAGAGAAACATGATAGACAGGCGTGTATAATCGCCATGTGTCGAAAGATCCGCAAGGAAGTAGAACGAATACATAAAGAAAGACGAGAAACAGACAGAGTAGAATCAGAAGAGGAGGAGGAGCAAGAATCAGAACAATTAGAAATGATAGCTTATGTAGGTAGAGGAAGACCCCATAATAATACTAGAGGCTTTAATGACCCGATACGTCCACTACGTCCAGAATATAATAGACATTTTCCAAATCCTATGTTAAATACAAAGTCCCCCGAACACCTATTCCAAGCCGCTGATAAATTACTCCGAGATCGAAGGGGGTACCATATGCTCGATTCCATGGACGAACAAGAATTAGCCAGGTCAGCAGTACAATGGGCTGACAGTCCCAGCGACTACAATGATGATGTACTTGCACACACGTTTCTGAATCTTGACCCATACGAACAGCGTTTAGCTAGTATATACATGATTCAACACCTCCTTATATTATATAAAAGCCAACACTCCGATCCAGGACCCTTACCTGACATATTGACAGAACTACTCACGAACATATGGAGAGGGTCAGGTACTGATTTGATTAGGGAAATTCTAGAATTCCGAAACCAATATTTAAATTTCGTATGCCCAGAACACGTTCCAGTTCCCATCATAGGAAGAAAAATGTATCACATAGATAGACAGAACCCGTTACGCGAAGTACACCCAATTAGAGGTGACGGTAATAACTTTACACGCGTGTTTGTGTACACGCCTATAACTAAACTGGAATTATTAGAAATGAAGAAAGTAGTACCCAGCCATGACAAGGATCCAGCAGGTTTCCACCGTGAAATAAAAGACATGTTACTCATGGGAGAGTATACCTACCCCGACATTATGAAAATATTAAAAGTCTTATTACCCGCCGGTGTTTACGAGAAACTCAAAGAAAAGGAATGGGAGGTGGGAGACCAAAAGATAGATTGGACAGCATTAGAAAACGAAGAAAGGGCCCGAGCTGCAGGAGCAGGACTTGGGGAAAAGACTACAGCACTAGCAGGACTACTAGTGCAGGTACTGCCACGTTTATTAACTACGAAAAAGGAAGACTGGGGTGCAATATCAGCCTGTAAACAAAAGCCAGATGAAGACACTAGTGATTTCTATTCCCGATTTGAAAAATGTTTTGGTATAAATAGTGGCATAAAAACCAGTAGTGAGTCATATCCACATCTGTTTGTGACAAAATTAGTTGAAAATTCTCTGCTACAAGTCAAGAATAGAGTATTGAAATTCGAAAGTACCTGGCAAGGTAATACCCCATCACAGATGTTACAGATGTTACAATATCACCACAATAGAATTAGAGAAGAACAAGAACACGAACAAAGACGTATGAAAGATACAAAAATGAAAATGCTTGTTGCTCAGTCAGTTCCCGCTAATGGTCATCAAAAGGGTGATTCCGCAGGTCCTACGAAAGGGACATGCAACTATTGTAAACAACCAGGTCATTATATACACGATTGTCCAGTCCTGAAACATAATATTGCTACAGGTAGAACCCAGGAGAGACCGCGTCCACCTAGACAGGATCAGAATCAACAACAAATCCCTCAGCATGCACAACCTAGGTTAGCTCCGCAACAACTAGCTCCGCAACAGGGAGCTCCACAACAGACCGTAGCACCACCACAAGCGCAGCCTATTGCTGCAACACAAGCAACAACACAACAGATGTATCAGTATGCACAAGCAGATTATCCCGATTATCAGCGATATACATGACATAGCCTAGAGAGGGAAGTTGGCTTACCCCTTATTGAGGTTCCTGTAGACCAAGAGGGACCTTATGTACATAGTGAACTATTAGGGGAAGACAGAAAGTTTTTACTTGATACAGGGGCAAGCAGAACAACTATAAGACGCAGTGAAGTTCCAGGGGCACCCCTCTCAGGCTCACAAAATATTTCCCTTGGATTCTCAGGAAAACCTATAATAAATGACGTAACACAACCTCTTCCACTTATGATCGGTCCATTGACACGTACTACAGATTTATTGCTTACTAAATCATGTCCAGAAAACTTGTTAGGTATAAAAACATTGAAAGCTCTAGGAGCTATAATATGTTGTTCTCCGGAAGGAGTACGACTATTTTTACGTGACTTCAAAGGTCACTACGTGTCCAGAGACATGGATCACCGACTGCAGAATTTACCTACACATTTATGGGCACAAGGCCCCACTGATGTTGGTTGCATGAATATTACACCATATCGTGTCACACTAAAAACAGGAGTAATACTACCACGAATGCGACAATACAAGTTACCACCCGATGCTGTTGTGGCTTTGCTGCAAATCATTGACGAGCTCATTGCACAAGGAGTGGTTGTCGAAACCGACTCCAATGTATGTAATTCCCCGATAATTCCGATTCTTAAAAGAACGGATTCAAAAGCACCACCAGTATATCGATTAGTTATTGATCTGCGCGAATTAAATAAATGTATTGTACCACAATACCCTGTGGTCCCAGATATCTCTTCATTACTAACAGCTATTGACTCAGAAGCAACGTTCTTCACTGTAATTGATCTCAAGAATGCTTTCTTTAGCGTCCCAATAGATCCGGAAAGTCAATATCTGTTCGGATTCAGTTTAAATGGACGAAGTTTTAAATTCACACGCGCACCTCAAGGATTTACAGAAAGTCCCAGCATCTATAGCCAAGCACTGAAACGAGAACTTGACAGTATCCACATGCCAGTTAACACTGCCTTGCTTCAATATGTCGATGATCTGCTGATCACCGCCCGAAGCGAACCTGAATGTGAAACAGCGTCACTGACGGTTTTAAAATTTTTGGCTAACAAGGGACACAAGGTGTCCCCTTCTAAGCTGCAATTCTGTGTCCAGCGAGTTGTTTACCTTGGGCACTCGCTGTCCAAGGAGGGAAGGCAGCTTACACCCGACCGCATCCAGTTAATCGCTAACATGCCACCACCCAAGACACAAAAGGAGGTGCGGGCTTTTATAGGCCTCACTTCATACTGTAGGCAGTGGATCCCTCAATATGCATTTCTAGCAAAACCACTCATCCAGTTGACAACACAGGAGGCAGCCACATTGACTGTCCTCCCTTGGACTCAAGAACATACACACGCCTTTGAAAGCTTAAAGAAAGCTTTATGCCAAGCACCTGTTTTAGCAACACCATGTTACAGTAAACAGTTTACACTCTTTGTTACAGAACGCGAAGGTACTGCCTTGTCAGTACTCACTCAGGAACAAGCAGGATCACACAAACCATGTGCTTATTTCTCTAGTACATTAGATCCAGTAGCTCAGGCTCTTCCTGCGTGCCTGAAATCGGTGGCAGCAACAGCTTTAGCAATCAGACAAAGCGATGCCATAGTGTTAGGACACCAATTGACAGTACAAGTACCACATGCAGTAGAGGTTCTCTTGAACCGCACACAAACACAACACTTGACTATAGCGAGACTCACTGGTTACGAACTAACATTGTTTCAGCCACATATAGAAATCAGACGTTGTAATACGTTAAATCCTGCCACACTGTTACCAGTGGGCGGAACAGATCCATTGGCACATGACTGTGTCGAAGTCATTACTATCACGACGAAACCCAGACAAGACTTGACAGATATCCCTTTGTCAGATCCAGACATGACATTGTATGTAGATGGGTCATGTATGAGAACAAGTACAGGAGAGTTAGTGGCCGCTTACGCAGTCACAACAGACACTGAAGTCATTGAAACAAATTGTATTAACACTTTGTCAGCTCAAGCAGCAGAGCTCATCGCTCTGACACAAGCCTGTATTCAAGCCAAAAATAAGAAAGTCAACATATACACAGATTCACGTTATGCATTCGGAGTCGTCCATGACTTCGGCGTACTGTGGCGAGAGAGAGGTTATTTAACTTCTCACGGTGCCCACATCCAACACGGACCCCTCATTCAAACCCTATTGGACGCGATTCATCTACCCACTGCAATATCGATTATGAAATGCAAAGCCCATACAAAAGTTACCAATATCATTTCTCAGGGTAATGACCTAGCTGACAGAACAGCTAAACAGACTGCTCAGAATCAGACTCTCACAACTGACATGACAAAGACAATAGTTCAGACACTAACACATTGCATGACAGTTAAGGATCCCGCCCTTGATGTAATTGACATACAGACACATGCTACACCAGAAGAAATAAAGAAATGGACTGAATTAGGAGGGATCCAAACGGATCAAGGATGGATGACGAAGGAAAAATCTATATGGTTTCTTCCCGACTCTATGGTTCAAGTCATCATTAACACAATACATAGTCCAGCGCACCTAGGAGAAAAAGCTATGCTAGACAGCATTCAACACATTTGGTTCAACAAACACTTGCGAGCAGCAGCTAAACAAAAAGTTCGTACCTGTATGATATGTTGTCAGTTTAATCCAGGTAAAAGCATCCCCGTAGAGCAGGGTGGATTTCAACCTCCCGATCATGCTTTTGAAGTCCTCCAGATGGATTATATCCAGATGGAACGATGTCGAGGATTCAAATATGTTCTCGTAGTTGTCTGTGCTCTTTCCCGTTGGACAGAAGCCTACCCGGTTTCAGATTACACTGCCCCGACTACTGCCAAACAGTTAGTTCGAGAATTCTTCCCACGGTACGGTTTACCACGTGTTGTCTACTCAGATAACGGCCAGCCGTTCTCATCCGAACTGATGAAACACGTTTCCCTTTTGTTAGGCTACCAATGGAAATTCCACTGTGTCCGACATCCCGAGGCAGCAGGTCTCGTGGAACGTCATAATCAAACCCTGAAAATTAGATTGTCCAAAATATGTAGAGAAAAAGGTGTCGATTGGATAGTAGCCTTACCAGTTGCACTCTTTTACATGAGAATGGTAGCACATTCTCGAACAGGGCTATCCCCGTACGAGGTGATCTTCGGTAGACCACCAAATATGTGGGGGACGCCTATACCTCGCAAAATCACTGATGTTGACTGTAATATGCTGACAGATTACCTGGCTTCCTTGATGTCTGCACTACAATCTTGTCGTTCACAGGTAGCCGCAGCTTTTCCCGATAATACTGAGGGGAAGCCCCATGACGTGGTTCCTGGTGACCTGTTTTGGTCAGGAATTTCGACCGGAAGACCCAACTGGAGCCTCGGTGGAAGTCGCCGAAGCTAGTTCTACTCACTACAAGGACAGCCGTGAAGATTGAGGGTCGCAAAGGGTGGTTGCACTCGAGTCATATCAAGAAATTTTATGGACTACCATCCAGTGTGAATACTCAACCTTGTATTCCCTCACAGACAGACTCAAAGCTCCCCTTGGTTGAGCAATCAAAACCAGAACTGTACAAACTAAAATTGAGGTCTAGCAAGTCAGACAATTTGATTGTTTAAGTCCTCTCCAAGGTGAATCGGTTGAATTTGTCTCTGACATGTATCCTCTAGACCGGAATAGAGAAAGAAATCAGCAGACGCAGCTTAAAAAGCATGCGTATTGTAAATCACTTCATAGTCACTGCACAGTAACGCTATTAATTTTGTTTTTTCTAAGTCTTCTGATCATTATTTTCAGCATACTATTGCACATGTATTACCCTATTCTTAAGCGTGCTTACAATGTAACTGCAGAACATTCTTTTAGCGAATTACCTCCGCATGAGTTGTCCTACAGATTTGCGCTGCGCAACAACACATTCATTAGTATGTTACATCATTCTCATCAGACCAGCAATGCCACAAATTGTTGGATATGTGGCCGACTCCCTCCCTATCAAAACTATAAGGGAGTTTTGCCCCTCTTTCCATATCCGTTCACACATAATGGCTCCTGTGGAGCATGGTTTAGTTTGATTAATTCCCTAGATTCAAATTCCGCAGTTTATCAAGACAACTGGGTATGGGGAAACCTGAACCTAGTTTTGCTTAAAGTCTGCTACCCTAACAAGGAGGGACTTCCCAAAAGAACAGGAACTGATCTAGAAAATGAAGTATATGGATTAGGTAATTTTACACTTAACCTCATGATCCTGAACGTTGAATCTGAAGCTACACCAATCTTGCCCGCCATGTCAGTATTCCCAGTAAAAGGGGAATTATGTGTAAGAAAGAATGGTTCCATACGCATGGGCCATAGTAAATGCACCACTGTAATAAAATTCAGTGATCAAGGCAAGTCTACATTTAGAGCTTCCCATCATTCCTACTTCATATGTGGCCAGACCGCATATATATGTCTACCTTTAGATTGGGATGGTACCTGTTACATAGCATTCCTTCTGCCACCTGTTTTCCTAGCTCCTCCTGATTATCATAGAAATACCCATTTAGTACACAATAGACAACAGAGAGATCTCCCAATTGTCGATTACACTGAAACAGCATGGGAAAAATACACAGATTTCAATAAAGGGTTCTTTCCCTATATAGGTACAGTCACTAATAGTAAGCTGATACGTAGATTAACCAGAACCCTTGAAGCAGTAGTGAACGAGACTATTTCCGCCTTAGGCAATTTAACAGAAGAGCAGTCTGCTATGCGGATTGTTGTGCTTCAAAATCGTCTTGTCCTTGACGTCATCCTGGCCGATAGGGGCGGAGCTTGTAGGGTCATCGGATCAAGTTGCTGCATTTTCATACCAGAAAATTCGCCGTCAGTATATAAAGCCATAACCCGCCTTCATAAGATTATAAGCCAGATCCACCAGAGTCCAGGCACCTGGACTTGGTCCGGTTGGTTCTGGGGCGTGTTGTCAGCCTGGGGATGGAGAATCCTATCCTTCCTAGGTATTGGCTTTCTCATACTATTCAGTTGCTGCTTATGTCTACAATGTGGGCCAGCGATTTGTGGTCTGTGTGCCACATCGTGTATCCCACATCCAAGTTTTCGTTCAAGATCCCGGAAGAAGAAAGAAGAACAAATTATGCTATATGAACAGACCGATGGATTGATGAAGATCGATATCTCCTGAGGGTCCGTAGGGGACAAGGAGGGAATGAGGAAATATGAATTTTGTGATCAGTTATGTCCTTATCGTAGACCCCAACGGCTCCATGTGCATGCTATAAGTACATGTATGTTCCCTCCAGTTCCAGTTTTGAAGACGCAAATACATGTGCGTCCACCGTCAACATGTCCTCTTTCAGCTCCGCCATGAATGGGTCAGATATTCCATTCCTAAGTATGAAAGGCCACCGACTTTATATGGTTCACTTTCCACATTTTACGGATTCAGGCGAGTAGGCCCAGAATTCTGTCATCAAGCCTTTTCCTGCCTTCTGCCTCTGAAAGCTCCAGTCTGAGCCTGCATCTGTATCCATGAACTTTGTCCTACTCCCTGCGCAGCTAACGGTGCCTGATCCAGCATATTGCCTGCCAAAAACTGTATTTCACCTTCAAGATTATCTGCTCTGCTCCTCATCCGATGCATTCCTGTCTAGTAGTTTAGGTAAACATTCCTCCAGCTACCGTGCAAAGGGCCAGGCCTCGCTGTCCTCATGCAAGTAATTCATAGGCCCCGTTACCATGGAATATTCCTACCCCCTCGCATCTCATGTAGACACTTAGACGCTTGTACACGCACCAACAGTCAGTATAGAATAGATTCTATCCTAGAGACCTTTCCTTTTGGATAACACAGTTCTTTAAACATAGGATATTAGATATGATTTGGGATTAGGTTGACATGACCCCCAGACTTCTGTCTCCACATGTAGAGCTAAATGTCAAGTCCCCTTCACCCTCTAGTTGCACGTCAATCACACGTCATGCGGCTGCGCGCGCATCTCTGCCAAATATTTCTGCTGACATTGCAGGATTCTTTTATGGATCCACCCACTTGTGACATCATGTATAATGACGTTTATTAAATTACGCCCATATGACCGCCTCTATTAGTTACGTATGCACAGTTTATCTGTATTATCAGCTGTTACGCCTCTTGCATCTGTTTCACTGTAATGCATTTTCTATAAAACTGCTTATCTGTCAATAATGTATGCCCTTCCTTCCTGAACTTTCGTGGTGATGGAATAGAAAGCCTACAATTCGAATTGTATTCCTTTGTATAGGAATAAAGCCTTTTAAAACCTCTAATACCACGGATTCTGCCTCTTATATTTACTGAGTTATTCTTACTAGACTTTACCGCATAAAAAAATAGTACCGGTAATGAAATATTTACCACAGTTATATAGTGAAATAGTGAGTGAGCCATTAAAACCAGTAGAGGGGGAGATTTTTAGCTGCTGCCCATGTGGGATAGATGAGGAGTAGGTGACGTTGAAGGAGTTATAGAAGCTGGTGGACCAGGAAGGGATGTCGTCAGTGAAAAAAAAAGTAATTTTAAGCCTCCAATAACGACCATTATGGAATTTGTCAACAAAGAGGGAATCAGGAAATTGTTCATTGGTGTTATGCTTGAACCGTTTTGCTGAAGTTTTAGACAGATTAGGGGGATACATGATTTTGAAGCAGTTAACTCCAGACTTAACTCGAATGGTGGCCATGTTAGGAAAATAAAGAGGATGAGGGTGGTGGGGGAAGAGGAAGGTGCCACTAGGGTAGCAACAGTGAAAAGAAGTATAAGAAGAAGATGGCACAAATTCCAGTATTCGAAGAAATTATCCGATTAATGTGAGGTCAAGAGGCGTCCAGGTTAGCAGGGCAAAAGTCTCTGGTCCAACCAAACATTTACTGTAGCATCAAGATGGGATATTAGACTAGCTTGAATTTAGTGGCAAAGTGTGCAAAGGACTCACGTTTGGGCATACCCTGCCACCAGGGTTTGCGCCCTCACAGTGTGAATTCCAGTATGGGTATATGTGTCTCCTTGTGGTTCTCAATGTTGCGACTGTGTCAGTTCATTATTTATCAGACTCTGGGCCTCCGGCGACCCTCATATTTACTCAGAGGGAGAGGTGCGCAGAGCCAAAGCTCCTTTCTTCTGAAGAGAAGTGATATTGAGAAAAAACCATATGAGTATGCAGAGAGGAAAATGTAGTATAACAACCTTACAGTCAGAAACAAGACCGGCAGTGTAACTCTATGATAGTGTAGAAAAGAGTAAGACTACAAGGTAGCATCAGATCTTAATGAGGCCACAAGGTGGCTCTATGTTTGTATAGAAAAAAGTAAGCCTACAAGGTAGCGTCAGATCCGAATGAGGCCACAAGGAGGAGCTCCCGGCTAAGACAAGAGTTAGGGTTTACTGACTATGCAGTAGGAGAGCAGTGATGTTAGAGGTGATTGAAAGTAAGGGAAAGTGGCTGGCCCAAAGGGGAGAGGGGTCATTGCGGGCTGACTGCACAAAATGGATTTCCCCCTCTGGCCCATTGCCCACATTGTCCCCTTCCTTGGACCCCTGGGAGGGTCCCTGGTGCTGTTTTCTGCCCCCGGCAATGTAGCAGGATGGGAGAAAGCTGCAGGGAGGGCAAGGACAGGGTCAGAGTGGATTTGAAATGATCCAGCAGAAATCTGCTGGAACCAGCAATGCAGTGTCAGGCACTCTGCAAGGCTGAGGGCGTAACACAGGCCCCCGCATCCTCCACAGTGCGGGGGGGCCCGAGGTGCAGGGGGCCTTCTCAGCACTGTACTCAAGCCAAAGAGCTCTGGATTAAATCCGGAGCGGGCACCTCTGTGAACCTTGCAGAGGGCCCCTTCAACTTTCATTACGCCGCAGGCACTGCAGCACAGCCAGAGGGGTGCACACTGCAGCGGGCTAGTGGCTCACAGGCTATTCAGCTTAGGAACACTCTCACACTCTGTGGTGCACTGCAGAGTAGGCCCAGAGCCAGAGGAGGCAAGTGCGGTGCAATAGCGGCAACTACATTAGCTGTGGAGCTCTCCGTTTCATGGAAGCGGCCTGCACAAGGTCGGTGCGACGTGTGCTCTTCCATCGTGTCTGTTGTGTGCTGTGCTTGCTGGACTATCATGTTCCTCTACTCTTCGCTACCCCGATGGTGTCTTTTTTTAGGCCCTTATTGTGACTCTATTGAGGCTTTGTTTACTGTACCACCCTGTTTACTTATTTTTCTTTTTGCCATCAAATAAGAACTGTGACTCAGGGTCACTGGGTCACTGTGTAAGTGTCTTTTAGCATCTGCAATTTTGCTTTGAACTGGACAGATGCAGGCTTGGAGTGGTAGTTTATGGCTATGACACTAAAGAAATTGCACACTGGGCGAGTGATTTGCTAGCATTTAAATCAAATATCGAAAAGATATGCCAACAGAATCAGAGGTCCACAGAAGCAGCTGTCCTACAAGTGTCTTTCATCTAATTCAGTTTTTGTTAACAAAATAATAGAGGACGTTATGTCAAAAGAGTCTGAGGAAGCTTTTAGCTCCTCTTATCTGGCAGCTTCATCTTCGACAGTATCTTCTACGCCACTGAGCCAATCAAGCGAATGCAAGCTTTTTTGTTCCTCTTCAGCGGTAAATAAGTCCCCTCATCTGATCAAAATGCAGGAAAGAAGGAAGGAGGAAAGCAAATCTCCTGGGTGACAATGGACACAGGCAAACCTTTGGGATTGGTCAACAAGTCCTTGGAGGAGATGTCTGTGCCTTTATTTCCAATCCCATCATTTAGAAACCAAATGCTTGATCAGAGCAATGGAGAGTGCTCTTTTGCATTCCTCCTAGTAAGGCTGAAGGGAGGTCTACCTCTAGATTTGGAGGCACCTTTAAGAGTTAACAGTGTCATTGATAACAATGAGGAGATGGTACTGGTGGAGGACTTCACCCCCCCTGATGCTGATCTTGTCCTTCGTCCGGAAGCAGGGATAGTGCCGTCTGCAAGTTGCTCCCCTGCTGAAACCTATGGTGACAAGGGGCAAATAAACACAAATCAGTAAATCCGTAACTCTCATCCAGCTCTCTGTTTTTTTTATTTCTGTTATTGTTTTATTGTACAACATAACATAAACATATGGCAGTCATAGGCATAGCAACATTAAGGTCCCCGTGTATCTCGGTGTCATACATGTTACCTTGGTATAAGCGCATACAACATTAATATAACCAGTGGAGTCAACACAATCCATCAGATACAGTATGTCATCAGGAGGTGACTTGTTATCTAGCATTCGGGGAGTCATCTGTGGCTTGGGCATGTAGAGCAGTGATGAAGGGTTATGCACAAGTACGGGTGCATGATGTGCAACATTGTCTGTGCGAGTCTCTTCGCTCGTGTAGTGTCCTCAGTGGGATCATCGGGTATCAAGATGGAAAAGGAAGGAGATCCAGATGCACATGAGGGGGTGGGAATTAATTGAAGTATGGAACATAGAGCCATGAGTCCTTACAGAGTTCATATATCTTCACTCCCGCCTCCACGTCCACCTCAGGGGTCCTAATTGATTATAGCGAACCATTATTCCTTAGACCCCTGGGCAAGGCCCACTCGATCTGCCAAGAGTTACAATTAGTAGGGGTCCAGGCTTGCTTCCACCTCAAGCGTGTGCTCCTGCTAGCATACCTGATTCATCACATACCCATTTCAGTAGAGTCCCCAACCATCCCTTGATACCTTTAGATGCAGGGGCCTTCCATGTAATAGCTGTCCCCTTTCGTTTTAGGTGCGATTCCCAATATACAGGATTTGAGTGTAGGGGTGAGCGCATGGCCCACAACCGCCGTCATGATCTCTTTTACCTCCTCCCAAGCTCAGTGTGGCACCGCACACTACCAGACCATATGGTAAAAGCTAACGTCTGATGTACTGCCTTTGGGGCACTCAAAGGAGGCATCTGGGAACATATGCTTGATGCAGGATAAGGTATGCTTGATGCACAAAGTTACACTGAGTAAAGTAGAGCACAGGTTGCAGGGCACCTCTTCAACATGCAGTAGAGTCTGGCACCATTGTTTGTCTGTTAGTGGGTGTGGTGAACCCACAATCCATCAGGCCCTGGCCCCCTCAGTTGTCTCCTGTGCTGCAAGGTTAATGCATCATAAAGGACAGTGATGACCCATTTCTTGTTTCCCAGTGACAATATCACATATAATGACGGTAACTGGGACAGGTCGGTCCCATCAGCTCCCCATGTTGTATGTTTCCTGTGTTGGATTGCATGATATGCTACGAATTGTCCTGCCATCACCCCATAAGAATTCATAATGTCTTGAAATGAAATGAGCCCCCCCTTGTTATAGAAGTCCCCATAAGATCCATCTCCGCTGCTCTCGAGGCATCAGGTAAAAGCTGTGCGCCACTTCGCGTAGGGCCAGCAGTTGCCACACCGGGAGTGATCAGGGAATAGGCAGTTTGTTGGCCCCTGCCTGTCACATAGCGATGCCAGTACAAGTGGGCCACTTTCAGCTGGTGCAACTCCCCTGGGAGGTGGGCCTCAGGAGTTGAAAACCAGCTGAATATATGTGTGTCTGCAATAATTGTGGTAATGGTCACCCTCCGGGCAAGCATCCACACCCAAACACCCCATCGGCCATTGCAGCAGTGCCGCTGCATAATACAGCTCATAGTTGGAGGCCTCCAGTCCACCCTCTAATTGCAGTCATTTGAGAACCTACAGTGTCATTCGTCTCCTACCCGCAACCCATATGAGCTCTGTCAAGACGCCATGCAGGCCTCAAATGAATGACCTGGGAAGAAAAAGTGTTACGACAAACAAATGATGGACGGAATGCTGACAATGCAGACATTCTCCCCCAGTCAAGAGATCTGGGTTAAATCCATCGTTCTTTTGCCCACTACGCCACCCCAGTTCAGACATTGCCATATGCAAATCAGTCTTGACCCTGTGCCTCATGGGAACAGTCCAGCCCGAACTGCCAAGCCATGTCTTCCCTGGACCGGAATCAAGCATCCTAGGACCGGTTTCTGGCTATCAGCCGTCATCAGCCAGGATAGCTTGACTCCACTGGCGTAGTGAGCACGGGTCCCACGTCTGGGAATACCCATCCCACTTAGGGCGAAAAGCGTTACGACAAACAAATGATGGACGGAATGCTGACAATGCAGACATTCTCCCCCAGTCAAGAGATCTGGGTTAAATCCATCGTTCTTTTGCCCACTACGCCACCCCAGTTCAGACATTGCCATATGCAAATCAGTCTTGACCCTGTGCCTCATGGGAACAGTCCAGCCCGAACTGCCAAGCCATGTCTTCCCTGGACCGGAATCAAGCATCCTAGGACCGGTTTCTGGCTATCAGCCGTCATCAGCCAGGATAGCTTGACTCCACTGGCGTAGTGAGCACGGGTCCCACGTCTGGGAATACCCATCCCACTTAGGGCGAAAAGCGTTACGACAAACAAATGATGGACGGAATGCTGACAATGCAGACATTCTCCCCCAGTCAAGAGATCTGGGTTAAATCCATCGTTCTTTTGCCCACTACGCCACCCCAGTTCAGACATTGCCATATGCAAATCAGTCTTGACCCTGTGTTTGTAACGCTTTTCGCCCTAAGTGGGATGGGTATGCCCAGACGTGGGTCCCGTGCTCACTACGCCACTGGAGTCAAGCTATAAAAAATACTGATTTGCATATGGCCATGTCTGAACTGGGGTGGCGTAGTGGGCAAAAGAACGATGGATTTAACCCAGATCTCTTGACTGGGGGAGAATGTCTGCATTGTCAGCATTCAGTCCATCATTTGTTTGTTGTAACGCTTTTCGCCCTAAGTGGGATGGGTATGCCCAGACGTGGGTCCCGTGCTCACTACGCCACTGGAGTCAAGCTATTCTGGCTGATGACGGCTGATAGCCAGAAACCGGTCCTAGGATGCTTGATTCCGGTCCAGGGAAGACATGGCTTGGCAGTTCGGGCTGGACTGTTCCCATGAGGCACAGGGTCAAGACTGATTTGCATATGGCCATGTCTGAACTGGGGTGGCGTAGTGGGCAAAAGAACGATGGATTTAACCCAGATCTCTTGACTGGGGGAGAATGTCTGCATTGTCAGCATTCCGTCCATCATTTGTTTGTTGTAACGCTGGGAAGAAAAAGTGGCATGGCAGAGAAGAAGTATAACAAGCGAGGCAGGATCAGTATTTTAGAGATGGGCATGCGTCTCAGTGGGGATAGTGACAGGGATGTACAGAAGGGAAGGGATTTGCAAACCGAGGCCAGCACCTTATCAATATTGCCCTTCTTGTGGTGGTGTGATAGATCTGGACGCCCAGGTACTTGAAGTCATGTGATGCCATTGCAGCTGACATTTCACAACGATCCCATGGTCAGGTTCAGTATTTAGGGCCAATGGGAACAAACACAACTTAGTGTAATTCACCCTGAGGCCAGCCACTTCCCTGAACGCCTCCAACTATGAGATTAATTTCTGGGGCGAAGTGGAGACATCTCGCAGGTACACCAGAGCTTCATCCGTGTTGAGGGATATAATATGATGTACATCATATGTCAGTATCCCCATTGTTACACAATCAGCTGCAAGCCACAGGCCGAAGGTTCCATGAACTAGACTAAAATCAAAGGGGCCAGAGGGCATCCTTGTCTGGTACCCCCTGGAAATCAAAGCTATTCGATATCGTCATCCCTGTATGCACCCTCACTGTCAGAATATGAAACAAATCTCTTGACTGGGGGGGAATGTTTGGATTTGTTCTGCATTCTGTCCATCAATTGTGTGTTTTTTGCTTTCTTGCCCTAAGTGCGCCGGGTATGCCCAGACTTGGGTCCCGGGCTCACTGTGCCACTGGATTCAAGCTATCCTGGCTGATGAGGGGAAACCCGAAAACCGATCCTAGGATACTTGTTTCCGGTCCAGGGAAGACCTGGCTTGGCAGTTCGGGCTGGACCGCTCCCATGAGGCACAGGGTCACAACTAATTTGCATATGGCCAGGTCTAAACTGGGGTGGCATGGTGAGCAAAAGAATTATGAATTTTACCCAGATCTCTTGACTAGAGGTGAATGTTTTGATTTGTTCTGCATTCCGTCCATCAATTGTGTGTCTTTTGCTTTCTCGCCCTAAGTGCGCCTGGTATGCCCAGATGTGGTTCCCCGGCTCACTGTGCCACTGGATTCAAGCTATCCTGACTGATGACTGGTGAAACCCCGAAACCGGTCCTAGGATACTTGTTTTTGGTCCAGGGAAGACCTGGCCTGGCAGTTCGGGATGGACTGTTCCCATGAGGCACAGGGTCAAGTCTAATTTGCTTATGGCCAGGTCTAAACTGGGGTAGCATGGTGAGCAAAAGAATGATGGATTTAACCTAGATCTCTTGACTGGGGGTGAATGTTTTGATTTGTTCTGCATTCCGTCCATCAATTGTGTGTCTTTTGCTTTCTCGCCCTAAGTGCGCTGGGTATGCCCACATGTGGGTCCCGGGCTCACTGTGCCGGCCCGGGGCCGACCAAACAGTCCGTATGCACAACAGTAGGCAAGCCACCCCCCCCTGCCCTTGAGCAGGCACGCCCATTCTCCCTTGTTCTCTATGTGGAGAAATTGGCCTGTCTGTGGGGCGTTCTTCGATGCGCCTCAGCGTTGTGATTGGCGAAGGAGGCTGCCTTTCCTAGTGACGATCATCGAGCTTCAGGAATTGGAAAAATGCAGGACGGCGGGAAGCTGAGGTGGCGCAGGACGGTAAGTTTTAATTTATATATTTTTGTTATTATACCCCTCCCGCCTCCCCCATCCCCTCCCTCGACGACCCGACCCCATTTACACCCACCCGCCCATCATGCCGGCCGTGGCTGCAATTGGCAGAACCCCACTGTTCCCGAATTCCTCCAGTATCTGTTATCTTTCAGAGCTCGGCCCTCTTATTTTATGAACCTGTGAAGGACGGTATGCTTGGAAGATGCTGTGTAATTAGTAAATGTGAAATTCGCAGCAGTGAACACAATGGCGTGCTTTATTGCATTTGTTTATGACATTTGCGTTTGAGTCAGAACTTTACTTTTCACTCGCTCTAGAGCAAATACTAGATGCATTTTTTTTTTGTCATATAATGAAAGGGATTTGTTCTGGTGCAGAGCAGCAGTTCTGCTGCCACCGCGCGGGCAGTGCAAAATAACTTTTTTTTAGCAGGCATTTCCGTAAATGTAGTACTGAACAAATATATCAAACCCTGGCAATGTCAAACAGGGGATCTCTTAGGGCCTACTGCGGGATCACATTTTTCTGTGTTTTAATCTCTACAAGGTATAAAAAACACCGACATATAGCAAACAAAATGGAGCAAGCAGGAATGAAAAGTGGCAAGAGGCAGAAAGTTCGGGGGAGGGGGAAGAAGCATGAGGTGGACTCAAGAACCAATCTCTCCTAATGTCTGATATTGTCCGAGGTTAAGTGGCATATCATGGTGGGCGTGCAGTTGTGAACATGGAGATGCCCACCCAGGTGGCATAGTTGTGCTGTTTTGGGCATGTTTGTGATGGTCTGTCTAATGTGTGCTGTTTGGTGGTGTGCAAATGCAACTCAGATTCTAATTGGCACGCATGTGTTGTTAACATGTTACCCAAATATGTGGCATATCTATGCAGTGCTGGGTGAGTGCACAGTGTTCTGTTTATCGTGTTGTGCATTTCATTATTTAAAATATTTCCCCTGATGATGTCATATTTGAAATCATCAGCGATTTCTCTAGTGATAGTTCACAAAAGGTAACATCGAGAATGGAAATCGGAGTGAAATGTAGACATAGACGCCTCGTGGCCGTGCATCCTTTACTATAAATGTATACGCACACGCACCCACACACACACCACTCACTCCTCAGTTTAAATGATTTATGAATTGGATGGTCGACTTAAACTCATTTTCAAAATACTAATACAAAGATCTGTTTTATCTCTGCACTATAAATTAAGTTAATTATCTGATATCTGTTTTACCACAACATTCTCTCTGCGTGATGCCTGTTTTGTTTGTACGTTTCACTAGTTAAAACCATTACAAGTGTATCAGTGTATTCAAAAGTTAATATGGGAAAATAACATCAGCATATGCAAAGATTGTCCTCTATAGCTCTTAAATATTGGCAATTTCTTAAATGATAAATAATTCAATCGTAATGCTTTAACCTTCCTCCTTTCTCTAATTTGCTTGAAAATGCACCATTTATCCACTCTTTTTTCAAAATTTTCCCAGGAGGAGATCCTCCCCCCCTCCCCCGTAGGTTGTTCGAGGTTGTTTGCTACACTCGGTCGTGACAGTGCAGTACAGCAGTAATTTTACGCCCTACCACTTTCAAATGTCACCAGCCGCCACTGTTACGGTCCATCCACTCCTGAAAGTGTGATGTGCGGACACAAGAAACACTGCATAGGAGGGGGACAGACCAGTCCTTGTCCGCATCTGGGACACAAATATTGTGGACTTCATTTTGATTACGTTAAGAATACATTTTGCTTTCACCAGCTCTGTGATACTCAATGACGGGAGGGCCTGCAGAACATGTGCTAAGAGCAAAGTGACCTTCAGTGAACCCCTGCACCCTTTCATAGTAAACAGCTTGTCACGCAAGGCTTGCTCAAGGACACTACCTCCAACATTCATTACTTTGCTATCTCACCAACAGACACTATTAAAATACCATATATAGATGAGACAAAATCCTGTCTCTGATTGGTTACAGCATGTATTATGCTTGAAAAATCCCCACTTTCCTTATTACTGGACACGTGAGTACCATCACCCTGAATCATGCAGACAGCATGCACTAATAGGTTCTTATTGGTTCTTTATCAAATAATTGATAGAAGAAATTTAAATGTACTTGTGATTTTATTGGACCTGTACAGAAGCATCTTTTTGTGGTTTGCAGAATTAAAAGACCGTGCTGAACGTCTGCAAATTGGACACTTTCTTACCAAACAAGCTGTCCCTGTGTTCACATATAATTAAGGGGCATATTATCAAGAAACGGCGTTAAAATTATCGCCACTTTAGCAGCAGAAAACTGCCGCTAAAGCGGCGAATGGGCTTGATAATATGCCCTTGAGAATTCCCATAGAAGCCCATGTTCTGGTGTCAACATGGGCTTCTATGGGAATTCTCTGCGGCATATTATCAAGCCCATTATCGCCGCTTTAGCGGCAGTTTTCTGCCACTAAAGCGGCGATAATTTTAACGCTGTGCTTGATAATATGCCCCAAAATCTTTTACATGTGAGCCTGAAGGAGTCTGTGTTTTATTTTATTATTTAGGCTTCAACTCTTCATTCAGGACCTGGCAACACCCCCCAAGTCACCGACATGCAATGTTCCCACACAACCAACTTATGGGTATATCATTAGAGAGCTCTAGCTGGGGTAGTATCATTGTTCAGATTGAAATAGGTAATAATATGTGTTCAGAGGGACTCTCTAAAGGGGGAATCTAGCAGGGCCTCGGTATGAAGATGCCAGGTGGTATCCTGAGGTGCAGCCTCCCCCACCTGAGTGCCACCACCAATGTGCAGGGATCATACAACGTGCGTGGCAGGTACTCCGCCGCCACAATTTATCACTAAATGACTCACTTCAGAGGTAACGGTCCAGTCTGGTGTTCATGCCATGGACCGGAGAGTAAAATGAGATCTCGCTATCAGAGGGGTGCCCCAAGTGCAACACATCATGCAAGTGGTTATGATACATCCAATCCCGAAAGTGTTGTGATGTGCAGACACAGGAAACCCCGCAAGGAGGGGGTCAGAACAGTCCTTATCCACATCTGGGACACAGTTATAATCACTACCTAATATCCCAGGTTTCAGTGCAGCTTGGAGGAGCATTGGGGTTAGCGTCTTGAAGAAGGCCGATTGATTAACACTGGGGGCATAAATGTGCAACACCATGAGGCGCGATCCACCTAAATTGACCTCTAAGATCACTAATGTGCCATTTTTATGTATCCTATGGTAGTCAGTTACAAACTGAACCCCTGGAGCAAACCAGACCAATACCCCATCGCTTAGGCTGAGTACATGATTCCATATACCTGCCTCCACCATCTTGCATGCACCTTGGGTATTTCCCCCTGCATGAGATGCATCTCCTGGAGGATCAAGATGTGGGTGTGGTGGCACTTAAGGTACGCATTTATCCTATATCGCTTGGCTGGGCTGAGCATGCCACGCACATTCCTTGTCAATAATTTATACTTTGGGGCAGTGTCATGTTTTGAGGTGCCCATTGGGTATAGTGTGTGCAGACAACAAACACCACTTAATTCATATTGCTTCCACATGCCCACAGTGTGGAGAGTGTCGCCCATTATGCATAAGGGACTCTTGGCCATTACTTTCTCATTATAATGTAAGCAAGTGACCCAATGATGAAGCATGTTACCCTTGGGTGAGTGAGGGTTCTCATCCTTAAAAAGAATTCCTTCCAGTTAAACAATTTCATCACATCACACACAAATGTATATTTCTGATAGGTCATATCTCTAGGCAGTATACTAGCCTCAAGCCCTCTGAATATCACTACACTAGACGTACTTAAGTGTGAATTTCTGTAATGGTGGGATTAGTACGTAGCTGGTTAGGCCGATCCCATGATCCCCTGTGTGAATACTACACCACTTTCCAAAGCCACTGTTTCCTAAATTTAATATTCATTCAGTATTGGATGCCCGTAAGTGCCTAATGTCTCTTGTTAATCGAATAGTTAGTGATAAGATTTTCCAATTTCTTTTAGATGTTTTTTAAACTTGTATTAATGAGATAGGCTGTTTGTACTTACAAAAAGATTATCTATGGAATATCCTTATTTTGGTATCTGATCAGTATAGGAGGTTGTGGGTGTTTAATCTTTTTGTCTATGATATGGGCAGTAGTTTTGGAGGTAAAATGATATTGTGTGTATTCTTGACCTTGCACAATGCACTTCGTTATATTTTAAGGAAATTGATTTTTAAAAATATAGCATTGAAATACCATATGAGTTCAGCAAGTGCTTAATGTCTTTGTTTTATGGAATGGGCTGCCACAAGATCTTTTTAGATATGTTTTTCCATCTTTGTCAAAATATGCACTTTCGTGCCTGGTGTCTTATTCAAATTACCAATTATGTATTGTATGTATGTTTTCTATTGCATTATGCACAATGTAACTTTTCAAGGATACTGTACCATTGATTCTATTTACTTTCTTGTTTTGGAGGTTTTCTGGTTTCATAATAATTGTTGGGGCGATGATCCTTTTTTATCTCTGCTGTAATTTATAAATGAGTTGTTTATATCTATAATTGTATATAACATGTTTAATGTAAAATTGTTTCTTTATTTTTTGATGTTGTGTAAGGTGGATGTCCATCGGAGTTCCATGTGATAAATAATTAATGAAAATGAGAACTCTGAATAAATAAGAGTTTCTCTTCCAATAGGTATTAGTGCTTTCAGATGCATTGAATAATATAATTGAGTCGCTGAGTTAACTATAATTGATGGTTGTTTTCAATATGTAAAATTGTATATGTGGTTGTGTTCGGTGTCACTAACTGCAATATGATATTTACTGATGTATTTGGTGGTAAAAGTATTTGCTAAGTTGGGTTGTGCGGGGTTGAAAAGTACTTCTTTTGTGAACATTCTAGTATTCCAGAGAATATTAACTTCACTTCCTGAAGCAGTGGGGGTTCCTGCATTTCTTTTTCCCATCTACAGCACCTATATTAACTCTGGGAGTCTTTGAGTTAGTGCATAATGGGCCCTTCGCCAACGGGAGGGACTGCCCTCTATTCACTGGGCCACTGGGAGGACGCAGCATATTTGGTACCTTCGTGTGTAACGGGATTAATCAATCCCTTTTGCAGAGCAGTGCGAAGCCCATCACTCACCCTGGGCAGGTATGGGTGATGCATGCATGAGAGCAAACAGAGAGACAAGATTTGAATTCTATTTTGGACAGTGTTAAAGTAAAGTTGCTGGATGCTGGCTAAAGAGCGTGCTGCTAGTGAGGCATTCATCATGTTTCAAAGTCTGAAAAAATGTGTTTTCAAAGTTAACTCTTGACAGATCAACACGTGCTGACCATGCCCACTATAACACCTGAAAAGATATTGCCAGATTGCAGAGAGATATGTCACTTGGGCCACTGTTACAAATAGGGCATGCTGCCACCAGTCTGTGACATTGTGCGCCTTTAACTCGGTGTACTGGGTGCAATTTGAGGCAGTATGGGGCACATGCATCAACCATTTTTGCGAGCGCAAACGGTGCGATTCGCAAAAATCAGCCGTTTGCGCCCGCAAAAAGGGCATTTGCGATGCATGAAGGGTCAAGGCACTCGCAATCTGAGAATTCGCAATTAATTGCGAGTTCTCAAATTGCGATTGCATTTAAGGAATCGCAAATTGAGATTCCTTAAATGCAATGCATTAAAGTTAAATAATTAGCGATTTCGCTGAGAGGGGGCGCAAATTACCATGAAGTTGAACTTCATGGTAGTTTGCAAAAACTTTGAAAAATGCACGAAAGTGCATTTTTCAAAGTGGTAGGTTACACACACACATGTCCTTTGGACATGTGTGTGCGCAACATTTGTACACAGATCGATTTCAGGGGTGCAACAGGGTGTCGTTTTGACACCCTTGCACCCTTGAAATTGCATTCTCGATTTGCGATTCTCTAATTGAGAATCGCAAATTGAGAACGTCCTCCCATTCATTCCAATGGGCCTCTAGGTCCATAGGAATGAATGGGGAGGTATTCCTTAATTGCGACTCGCAATTTGCGACTCGCAATTAAGAAATATTTAGAAATCGCTATTTTGTAAGCAATTTCTACATGCATAGGCATTTGCGATTCCTTATTAGCGAATCCTTATTTTTCGCTAATAAGGAATCGCAAATGGCATTTTTGATGCATGTGCTAGTATGTCCTATTACACTGGCAATAATTGTTTTTAAGTGATACAACAATGTGTTATCATGTTCTGGCCAAGTAGACACCATGTACCAGTTATGTTTTTTATGATAATTTTTATTTGGACAACTCTATTTTTTATAAAGGATTGTCTGATGCTTTTATGATATTTGTTTTCGAAATAAAGCAATTTGACCTAACCTATTACACTGGATGCACTGAGAAGAGCATATTAGCGAAAGGTGTACCGGATTTTTGAGTCAGTAAGTCCACCTTTCACTGTGCAGGCCTTAAAATGCTTTAAAAGAGGGAAAGAGATCCTCCAGCAGGTGGGTGTGTTTCCTTTTCTCATTCCAATAGGTTTTTGAGTCATCAGGAGGAAAATGGAAAGGCAATGAAAAGTCCTTGTTTTTCAGTCTCATGTAATGCAGAATAGTGAAAGAAAGGGTCCAATTGTCCGACCTTGGTAAAATCAGATAGAGGTACTCAGAAACAATCCACATTTGCAGGACAATTTCTAAGATCAGGCAGTCTTTCTAGACCTTTTAATTTGTTTTAGATTTATTTGCTGGCATAATTTAACTCTAGGTACTAGAACTCTGATAAACACCTCAGTGCGTGAGAAATGTGCTTCGGGGGGTGGGTGTCTCAGAGCAATGAGAAGTAACTAGGAAGGTGTTGGTCTTTCACCCCGGCATCTTGTAGAACCAAAATGTGGACTGTCAAACCTGGGGACTAAGTACCATTTTTAGCACCTGACTCTCAGAGTAGTGGAGAAGAACAGTCCAAGATTGACTCAGGTATGCCCTGCAGGCTATATTGAGCAATACAGCAAATAACAATTAATAATTGATTTTCCAGTCAATACTTATTGTTTAAAATTGTAACTTACTTTACTGCTCACTCATATAAATACCACCAGCCGTTCCTGTTCTGGCTTTCAGTTCTTGTGAATTCCCTATTGACTGAAATTGAATTGTCTCTGGTAGTTTACTGGGTCTCAGCTCTCTTAGGAACTAAGAAGTGAGGTAAACCTCTTGATCAACCCCCAAAAGTGATGAAATGGCAATGATGAGTAGAGGCCACAGAGTGGCATGTGTTCTGCCAGGATGTCCAATAGAAGTCCTAGGAGGCCAGGATATGCCATGGGTAACTCCAAAGAAGATTGTGATAAATATGATAGGTAAAAAAGCTCTCTTTATGCCCCCAGTAGCAGACAATAGCAGACTACTCTGGAAAATACCTGTTTGCCAGCTGCCTGTAAGAGCCAATGGATGCCAGGGGGAATCCATCACACACAAACACTCACACTCTCCCAAAACAATTTGTATGCACAGAGGTACACAATCGTATCTGTTTCCTTGAATCCCTAAACAATTCCAGCCCACAAAATAATTTAATAACACAATCACATGGTCATGTGATCAGTGCTGCCTCCCCGTCCTCTGCACCACTGGCCGCTCGAGATTCAGAGGGTCTCAGTTACTGGAGCTACATAAAACAGCTGCATACATCTTCTCCAAACTACACTGGTCACGAGAGCAGATAATGTTGAGTGCTTGGGTAATGGGGTGTGACAGGCAGATACTAGGATGGCAGGGCTTCCACCACATCCATAAGAAGAATATTTTAATTTTAAACCCTTATGTACAGTGGTGCTGGTTGGGGTGAACAAACTATGGCTAATTGTGGGAAGGCAAAAATTCTGTTACGTGGGGTTTGGGGTAGTAGCATGGCCTGATGCCAGCGGGGAAAAGTCCTCCAAATCCATTCGAAATATATATGTATCTCCAGTGTCTATCAGTGCTTTCTGCCACTCCAGATGGGCTTTTTGTGGGGTACAACCCGTGATCTTCTCCCCAGGAGGTCAGAATGTCTGTCTGGACCTAGCTAGAGTCATCCCTAATAATTTCTTTATTGAATAGCCTTGGTGTCTAATAGTCTTTGACCATCCCACCTTTCCCAGGGAGGACACATAGGGAATAAACCTCCAATCAGCCTCCCCAGAGTAGAAGAAAGACTGTCTGGGCCTGGGGGTGAGAGAGGAGCACAATACCAGGACAGGTATGTCCATCATTTCATTTTTATTTTTTAAATTTCTCCAGTCACCATAGAGCTCACTGCTACTTTAGGGTAAACAACTTTGGTGTAAACCCCCAATATACCCCTCCAAGGGTAGAAGAACGATTGTCTGGGCCCTGGGGTTTGGGGAGGAGATGCCCGATGTCAGGACAGCCAACTCTCACTCCATATATCTTTTGGAAAATGTTCCATGTGAGTTTTGGGCTTTTGTTACACTGCAGTATTGGGCAGAATATAAGTGCACTCCAATATTCCCCTCCAAGTGAGCATAAAGACTGTCCAGACCATTAGGCAGGCAGCTGCTACTGAATGCCAGTACAGGCTGACCACAACCCACTCATTATTTTGATAAAATATCCTTGGTGCGTTTTGACAGTCTAGTGATATGGATTCCCCTCTTGGTTGACACTGCGGTGGAAATCTCCAAAGGCACTTAGTTGAGGTAGCTCTAGAAATGGGAAAGATTCCTCTTTTAAATAAAACTACTCAGTAGCTGAAAGGCTCCGCCTACATTCCGTTTCTTTTTTTCTGCCATCCCCGTTCACCCTCCAAAAAAACTTTGGCTTCAGGTCTTCCCCCACTGGTAAGGAAGGGCTTCAAAGAGGGAATCGTTCTACTATGATGTCAGAGGGTTTCCCTGCCATGTCTGCAAGCTGAGTTGGACAAGTCCTCAGGCATTCTGGCAGCATTGAGGTTGAGCTTACTAGTCTAGTGGCTGCAGCTTTATCCTGAAAATATTTCATTCAAAGGATGGCATTGAGAATCAGAGCAAGAGTGTCTCTGAAACACTGCATTTGTGAGGATAAATGGGACTAGACAGGAAGGAAATGGTTTCATTTCACATGAGTCAGGATAGCAAAAATAAGAGAATTAACTCTGGCAGGTCTACTTTTTGGGCAGAGTGCGGTAAGGGTTTCTTTTAGAAAAGAACAGATCTGACTGCTCATGTCAGTGGGAAAGTTGAACGTATGAAACACCAGTAAAGGCATCACAAAGTGGCTGGGTGCATATTGAATGCAGGTCACCAGATAGGCACTTTTAGTATACAAATTTATAGTGATAATATTATGATCCTTATACTGATATTATACATATTTCTTCAGATTTGTTACAATAAGCAGTTCAGATTTCATCATCTTACCCGAGTGGAGGTTTTGCTTTCAGTGTAACTGCCTCCCTACAGAACTCGGTAGAAACAACCAGCAGCTAAACAACCCCCAAATACTCTCCAAAGAGTTTCTAATCCTTCACTGTAGTCAAACTACATGACACTGAATCCAGGAAGGAAAGGTGAAAGGAATAAGGGGAAGGCAGCAAGAGGAAAAGATAACAAATAATATACATCATCTTCTTTGACAGAAGATTTACTCATTTGCTGTTTAGATAGTAATATCCTTGACTAAAGAGTGTGTCAATTCTGTGCATCACATCTACACTTAGGCCTCATTCTGAAAGCCTAGTGTGGTGTACCGGACGGGAGGTAACATTCCTGACATCTGTGCGTGGTTCAATGTTTCCATTCCTGAATTCCTTGGGCGTGGAAACACGTGGACAAGCCCAGCATGGGTTTGTACCCAGAAAAAACGTGGCTGGGAAAGGTACCTAAACTCTGGACATTGGCACAGCCCAGCCCCTTTCTGCTGCACTGGCACTACAGTGGAGTACACAATGTTACCTCCATATAGTACACAGCCAGCCCAACCCACAGATCCCCTCTATGAGCCTCACCTCAAACCCCTTAGACCCACAGCTTCCCCATTCCCACCCCTCAGGATATTTGCCACATGATCATATCAGGTACTAACTTTTTGTGTAAAATTCCTCATATTCATGGAGAACCTGCACAAAAGGGCCTGTTAATCCTCGGTACAACAGGTTATTCCCCATTCCTGGGAATTTAATCCCTAATCCTTGCTAATAGAGGCTAGGATCATGATTTCGGCCCTAGTATCTTCCTGACGAATTCAGATCTTACTTATAATGGAGGCTTCAGTAAAACAAAGAGCAGTTTAGAGACACTATTTAGCACACTAAACAACCAAGTTTTTTTCCTAGCTCACTAAAAACAAACCAGAAAGGTTCAAGGTTGTTTAAAGCCACTGTGGGTATGCAAAGAGCACACAGACATTTGTAGATATGTTGGTGTCAGTTACTGCCAACATTATTTCCTGCACATGGCTATCACAATTTCTCTGTTTTCTAATGGGTTCCATGCTTCATATCAATTGGAAACATGACCCAGCAGAATGTACTATAAGTATATCTATACCTTGCCTGCTGTGACAGGTCCAGTGTACCGCCAGATATGAGTTTCTCTTGCATATCTTTTTCATGCTCTTCCTTATACTGCAAATGTTGCAAGTGTGAATGCTTATACAAATTACATAAAGAACAACCCCAGACAAAAAACACAACTTTTATTTAGACCATCAGGTCATACTTTCCCAGTCTACTTGGCCCGGAAGCTCTTTTACGCTCCTTTTAACAATCTTTCAAGGCTGTATAAACTACACAGCACTTTCTTGCTGGTTGAGCACTGCCTAACATTTTATTACCATTTTTTACAAAGGCTATAAGCAGAGGATGTAGAACATAAAACTTTTTTCATACCAGGATTGTTTGGTGCCGTAGCACAGGGCCGCATTGAAACACAGGCTAGGAAGGCAAAGCTGGACCCTTTAGGTGCCCATGTCGAATGCCTCCTGGAGGCGGAAATCCCCCCCAGCGAGCCCGCGAAAAAGGGGGCGCACCGGATTGGTCACCCCTTAAGCCAACCACTAGCCACCCAATCAGGGAATGAAGTGGCAAGCGGCTGGTGGTTTCAAAAAGGGGTGTAGGTCCCCAGTGAGGCACTTGAACCCCTTGAGAGAAATTGGAATACCTGGTGCCAGGATCTCCTTTGACGCCAAGAAGAGCCTGCAGAAAGCAACAAGGAGGTGGCTGTGGAGCAACGGAGGTTGGTGGCACCAGAAGGAGGTCTCCCAGACCAGCAGGACCAGGACCCTGTAGAGTGACAGGATCGTGCCTCAGAGGTCTGGGCAAGGCGGCTGGACGTACGTCAAAGAATTTTGACACCAGGAAAGGACCAAGGATTGAAGAGCCCATGCAGGATCATTTCGCTCTTTACACGCAAAGTTCCTCCCCCCTAAAGAGAAAAACTGCACAGCAAAGAGACACAACCGGGAGACGGGGCATCCTTAAGGGACAAGAAGATACCAGCACACTACAGGGAGGTACCTTTAAGCAGCGGGTCCCCGAAGAAACATCTGAGAAGCCCCAGGGAAAACTCTGGGCCAGAACTGGACGGGAATTTAGAGAAGCTACTAAAGAAAGCAAGGGCACTAGTGGTCCTGAAAGGGAAAGCATGGATGGACGATCACATAGCAGAAGGGCCAGCCAGGAAGAGGTCTAAACCGACACAGGCACAGGCACCAGCACCCCCCACACGGCCAGGCAAGGGCCTCCTGCCAGCACTGAGGCCCCATCTGATCCAGGCAAAAGGGGGCAAAAGAAAACACCACAGCATCCCCCTGAGCTCCATGATGGAGAGCGGGTGCCCCCAGCACAAAGGATGGAGACAGGGGTAGGAGCAGGGTAGTAACATCACCGGAGGTGGTGTCTGACTCGGACACTAAAGGGACAGCAGCAACAAGGAGGGGTATGTGGTCAACACGGAGGCCCCTCAGGAAGCACGCAGCAGGCCAAGCTTGATGGTGGACAGCAGACTTGGTGAGCATCACGTGCTGAGCGCAAAGAGCAGGCGGTGCAACAAAGGGCAGGGGCCCTCTGGTGCAAGTAAGGGGGGAACTGGCCAGATCGCGAATTAGAGCACACAGCCAGAGGTAAGCAATTATGCAACACATGATCCGTGGCCTCTTAAGCCCCCCTGGTCTGAAAACCTGAGGGGAGGCCAAAAGGATTTTCAGGGAGAAGCATGGGGTTAAATGCAGCAATACCCAGCTCCTTGGAGGCCTTGGTGGCAATGGACTGGGCAGGGATACCCATATGGAGAGGGGCCCCAGGAAAATGCAGAGCACAATGGGGAAGGCCAGGGGCCGGAGCAAAGGACAGGACATAAAGGGGAACAGAGGGAGATAGCAGGAGTTGGCCAAGAAAGCCCACTAGGCAGGGGGGACAAGGAGGGTGCAGGGTCACAAAGGTTGACACAGCAATGGCAGAAGGAAACCACCCAGCAAAGGTGGGAGCGGGGGAGGGCCAGGACCCGGGGGGAGGGGGAACCTGCAAGCGAGTACATACGCCCTTCCCCAGGTGACCCCCACACCACCACAAAACCTTTGTGGTTAGCGAACCTTATCCCGCTAACAGTAGAAGAAAGGATCTGGCGTAAAGAATACACAGATATATTCTATTTGCTGGAGGTGCGCCAAGCAGGCTTAGACCTCACAGTGCAGGATAAAAAAGATGAGAACAAAAGTGGCAGATGCAAGCTCAGAGTAGAGAAAACCATAGTAAACTGGCTAAAGGCCTTCAGGACTCTGGCATGCGTGTTCATAGAGAAGTTCCCCCAGAGTGCAGCAGCACTAATTTTATACAAACAGAAAGTGCATGAAGCACAACAGAAGTATCAGGGTGAGACATGGTTTAGCTATAGTGAAGGATTCAGGGAGAAGATGCAGAAGTAGTCAATAATGGAGTGGGATTGCCAGGACGTGGGGGGTTTCACAACCCACATGTTCCCGACCGGGGAAGGCCTAGGCAAGCGGGAATCCAATTTTCATCCCTCAGGATTCAAAGGGAAGTATAAGGGGCAAGGACAGAGTTTCAGGGGTAAGGGCTAGTCGGCCAGTAATCAGGGAAAAACCAAGTGGTGTCTTGTTGGAAATATGACAAGGATGAATGTAAATGGGGAACTGCATGCAAGTTCAAGCACAGCTGTGGGACCTGCGGGGAGTACCATCCAGCTGTACAATGCAGACAGTCACAAGGGGCGGGTACCGACTGAGAAAAGGGTAACGCAAAGAAATGATGACCAGGGCGGGACAACGCAAGTGTGGGGGAAGAGTTGGTCAAGGGACAACCACTGCACACTCCCATAAACACAAGGAGACTGATAACATTATTAAGTAATTACCAGAGAAAGGCAGACAAACAACAATTGGCAGAAGGGTTCACAGCTGGTTTTCCCATCCCTTGCAAAGGGCAAGAGAGAGCCGCAACTTAAAATCAGTACGAGACAACCCTGAGATGGCTAAACAGAAGGTGAATAAGGAGGTCACGCTGGGTAGTGTAGCTGGCCCCTTCATACCCCCCCACTACCAACCATGATAGTATCGCCAATAGATGCGGTACCTAAGAAGGAATCAGGAAACTTCAGGCTAATACATCACCTGTCACACCCCCACGCAGATTCCATCAATGACTGGTTGGAACAGGGCAGCTGCTCTGTAGCTTATGGCTCCCTAGAGGATGCAATAGACCTAATCAAACAGGCGGGGAAAGGGGCTTTATTGGCCAAAACAGATGTAGAGTCAGCATTCTGTTTGTTGCCAGTACACCCAGACAGTTACCACCTCCTCGGTTTTCAGTTAGATGGGGAATAATATTATGACAAATGCCTACCCATGGGCTGTTCCATATACTGCACTTATTTTAAGTCTCTTAGTGGTTTTCTGGAATGGGAACTGGGGACGCGCCACCCCGCAGGGGGACGGGTCCACTTCTTAGATGACTTTCTGTTCATTGGGAAGGCAGGAACAGGGGAATGTGCTGACCTCCTCTGCCTCTTTGTGGAGCTGACAAAAGAGTTGGGAGTCCCACTAGTTCAGGATAAAACTGAGGGCCCGACCACCAGACTGTCCTTCCTCAGGATAGAACTTGACTCAGTAGTCGGGATGTGCAGATTGCCACCAGACAAGGTAGCCGAGCTACGCCAAATCATACGGCAGCTAGGGAAGTAGAAAAAGGTGATGCTAGGTGAGATACAGCAGCTGTTGGGTAAACTGAACTTCGCCACCAGAGTAGTCCCTGCAGGGCACCCCTTTGCCAGGTGCCTGGCCTGGCTGACCAGGGGTTTGTCACAGAAACACCACAGGGTCTGCCTTACACAAGGAGTGCGGGAGGACCTGGGTCAATGGGATAATTTCTTTGCTAAATTTAAATGTACCCTCATATGGCGGAAACCATGCGTCCAGGCTGACCAACTTGAGCTCTACACAGACGCAGCGGGTGTATATGGTTTTGGGGCCATCCTGGGGTCTGCATGGGCAGCAGTAGCATGATCAGCCAGCTGGTACCAAAATGGGACCACCGGCAACATTACTTTCTGGGAACTATTCCGCATTGTAGTAGCATTTGCCATATGGGGCCACAAATTGACCAACAGACAGATAATCCGAAGGTCGGATAACCACAGGGTGGTACAAGTAATCAACTTATGTACAGCAAAATGCCTGGCTGTGCTCAAACTATTGCATAAGCTAGTCGTTTGCCAGCTGACAGCGAACATAGCAATTAGGCCAAGGCACATCGCAGGATTGGAAACTCAATAGCTAATATCATTTCTCGTTTCCAGTGGGGCAGGTTCAGGGAGCTCGCACCAGAGGTGGACCAAGTTATGACACCAGGGCCAGAGGAACTATGGGAGTTGTTGAACATGGTTGGACAACGTACTGGCCCTGAAGACCAAGAACAGTTATCGTAAGTGCTGGGCAACCTTCACTGCCATAACAGGCATCAAGGGGGTGTAAATGGTAGGGCAAGAGGTGACCACATTTATAGAATGGGCATTCCAGAACAGGAGAACCAAATCCTGGTAACAGGCACACCTCAGCGCAGTGGCCTACTACAGCAAGCTAGTGACAGGAAAGGATCCCACGGGGGCTTTTTTCTGGAAATGGCCATGAAAGTCTGGGGCAGATTGCAGCCTAGAATGGGGATAGGAGGATGCCCATTGATTCTGCTGTCCTACAAAAGGCAATCCGCACATTAGAGGAGGTATGCAACGGGGATAAGGAGATGAAGTTATTCAAGGAGGCATTCCTGCTTGTGTTCTTCGGGGCATACAGAGTCAGCAAGATAGTGGCCTCGGCAAAGGGTAACCCGGGGAATACATGCATACGCAAAGCTGATGTAAAGATGAGAGCAGGGCACATGGTAGTCCACTTACGCCGATCGAAAAGGGTTCAGGCCAGCAAATGGAAGTACAATTGGATTGAATGTATCAAAGACAAATCCTGCTGCCCAGTGTGCCTTGTTCAAGATTATATGCTGCAGGAAGGGCCTGCGCAGGGGCTTCTGTTTACACATAGGGACGGGTCATGCCTCAGCCGGTCCAGGCTCATAGCAGTAATGCGGAGGTCCCCGGAAAACGCAGGTTTCCAACCAAGGGAATTCGGGTCACACTCCTTCTGCATAGGGGTGACAAGTACAGCAGCAGAAGTGGGGTTTGGCACAGAGGAAATCAAGGCAGTGGGGCATTGTGCATCGAGTGCCTTCATACGGTACATATGCCCGCAGTTTACTGAGTGTTGGTCTTTTTACCCATCCACCATCTAGGTCCGCTGGAGGGTCGCATAAAAGTATGGATCGTGGGGCACTCTTACATAATGCGGGCACAGCAGTGGGTGGCAGCACGGTGCGAGTTCAAGGGGATCTGGCTCCAGAACACAGAGATGACCTGGCTGGGACAATCAGTGATGAAATGGGACCAGCTACTCCCTATGGTGCGAAGGGTGCTTTGACAGGGCTACCGGCCACATATGGTAGTGGTTCATCTGGGGGGCAATGACCTAGCAGCCATAGGGAGTTGAGGCCTCTTGGAAAAAATTATTAGGGACATTTCATCACTGGCTAAGTTAATCTGCCCGGCGGAGGTAATATGGTCGGAAATAATAGTACGCAAAGCTTGAAGGGGGGCCATAGACCAGGGAGCAGTCAAAAAATCCAGACGCAAAGTGAACATTACCAGGGCAAAAATGTGCAAGGCCAATAGATTGGGTTTTGTGAGGCATGGCTTCATTAACTTGAGGTCCTCGGGTTACCACCTGGAAGATGGGGTTTTCCTGACGGGGTGGGTATGGACATGTTCACACTTAAAATTGTAGGAGTCCTAGAATAGCTGGGTTTCTTTGGAGCGGGGCAAGCAAGGTGGAAAGGGGGGAGTTTCCTCCGATCGGGGAACCATAGGCAGCATGGCGGAAGAAAACCAGCAAAATATCCAAAAGGGGAAATTATGTTCGGTAGAAGAGCTGCTCACAGTGTCCTTGGGATGCCTCACGGCAGGGACACTGAGTGAGCGAATTACAGCACACAGCCACAGACAGAGTAGATGAGATGGTCACACAGGGTCCTTGGGATGCCACATGGCAGGGGCACTGAAGAGCAGTCGAGTGGCCAGCAAGGGTCCAGAGCAAGCAGAACAGCACTTGCAGCCCGGGCCGATCTTAACAACGCCCACAAATTTGGTAGCAATTGAAGCCTGGGACCGCAAATACAGAGAGGCCTTGGTTAAAAGGGCACCTCGAACAAGGATAGCGCTGTCATAAAAGGAGCAACAACAAATATTAGAGGACAATGCATGATGTGAAAATGACGTGGATGTTTATGAATGCCCAAACGAAAGTTGCGAGATGTACAAACCAAGTTTAATAAACTGCAGCCTTTCTATGCACCATATCATGTCATCACTGGAATGATTATTAGAGAAAGGGATGTAGTGTGGGGGGCAGGGTGCTAAAGTGGGGGACTCGACCTTCGGAGGGGTTAAGAATTTTACAATATGGGAGGCATTTATTTCCTGGTGTGGGATGGGGAGGCTTATCAGTGCATATAGCATCCAGTAAACCATTATAGTTCTACACTAGTCTGCTGATTTTACAGGATTATCCAGTTAGAGCTTAAGGGAATGCACACTTTCTGCTTAACTGAAGCACCTCTAGTAACAAAATGAGGTATTGCACTGTTGCTGCTGACATCACGGCAATCTACATATGAACTGTGAAGCAGAAGGTAGCCATGTGTAGTACTGCATGCACCCTTGTGCAGATGGCAGTAGAAGAAGGAATAAACAGAGAAATAGCTGTCAGAGAGGATTTTATAGGAGTTTTGTGATCTGGGTATAAAATTATGGGCCTCATTGAGATTTGGTGGACAGGTTACGTCATCGTAAACATGACGGGTATCTCGTCTGCCTTATTAGTGCATTACGTTCCACGACGCTTGTAATAAGGCAGATGAGATATCCATTTGTGATGGAGTACCCGTCCACCAGACTCTGAAGGGGATACTATGTCATTTACATATGAACATGGCTTATGTAATATTAGCGAACATGGCATTTTTTTACATGTTTGCAAGTAGAGTGTCACAGTATTACTGAGTGAAGCTACAAATATGAGGATTACTGAGTGATGTTGGAAATCAAAAAATACGCAAATGATTACTGACTGGTGGTGTAAATGTAAAACATATGCTGTGATGAGTGATGATGCAACTGTTCCTTTCCGGGAAATTCTTTACATCAAAAGTGCAATTCCAGCATGACACTCAAGTTTAATGAATGTAAATCTTCTACAAGCATAAGGATAATTGAGTAATAGTGCAAATCTGGACCCCCTTGATGCACAACAACGCAAAGCATCTCAAAGCGCTATTTGCATTACCGTAAAATCTAAATTCCAGGGGGAAAATAGTGTTGCGCTGTAATGTAAATACTTCATCAAAACTTTGTATCAATGTGTGTAACTTTGAGTGACTTTGTAATGGAGCAAAGACATGCTAAATCTTTAAATAGTGTAAGTGGAACAGGGGTTGTTTCTAAATTGTTGAATGATGATAGTCAATCATTTCAATTGCTTCAAAAATGTTTTTGATAATTTTTAAACATTGTTGAACTGTCAAGATATTTTATTTATTAATATTTTGAAGCCCACTATGCATGTACTAGTAAAACAAAACTACTGAATGTGCCACCTAATCAAACAATGCTATCTTGCAACATAGGGGTTAAAACACACTATTTTCGCTTTCCAGCTTTTCTTTCTGGAACCTGTTGCAAAAGAAACACATCTGCCATTGAATAATGTTATGTTTATGATAAATACACCCAGAATACCTACTATTAATGCAGTGCATAAAAAAGTCACAATACTGAATTTTAAAAAAAAGCTCTAAAATGATATCATCAGTAAGGCAAAAAACTTATTTATTGTGATATTAAATGTTGTGTTACATAAGATCTGCCCCTACCATCCGAGGAATGGAGAGATATCATCCACATTGAGTGAAACCAAGTGCACCATTCCCCTTACCCCATGGAAGTCCCATTATTGTCCTACCGGGCGTACCTGAGCAGCGAAGGACTCCATTATAGGAGTAAACAATAGATGACTTAGGGAACAACCCTGTCTGGTCTGCTTGTCCACTTGTATGAAGCAAACAATAGTGCACCTCCACTAGGGGTGGGCGGAATTTGCGTAGTCGCGCTACGCAAACTCTGCAAAATGGTAAAGAATCCCCGTGAACACACAGAAATTCCACGAACACGCAGAATTGCTTGTTCGCGATGTTTTTTTCCTGTTCACAATCGCAGTTTGAGATAACTATAACTCGCGCGCCCGCAATCCTCTGCTCATGACGTCACATATTACATCACTCATGACATGGTCAGTGGCATCACTGATGACATCACTGATGACATCATCCTTGTGATAGAGTGACGGTCGCGCGAGTTATAGTTATCTCAACTAACTATAACGGGGGAATTTCATTGTTTTTTTACGAGTGAAATATCCACCTAACTATAACCTGTGTGAAACCTATGGTTTTTTAAGTGAATTTGCAAGGTTTTTTAATGCTAATTCCTAACTATAACGTGTGTGAAACCTATGGTTTTTTCAGTGAATTTGTACGGTTTTATAAATGCCAAGTTATGTATGTATTATAATTTTTTTAATATATTTATTTTTCAATAAACTACGTATTAAAAAGTTTTTTTTTTAATGGTTTTTCACTGTGCGCACACGGTGCGCGCACCCCCGTGATTTAAAAAAAATGATTTTTAATGTTTTTTTCTGCCTTCAGGGACCCCCTGACCAAGGCTAGGGGGTCAGGAACTCTCTACCCTGCCCCCTTTTCACGTTCGCCACCTTCCTTTTCCACTCTCGCACTGAAAACTAACAAAATGGCAGGTGACACTTCCTGATTTCGACCGATTCGAACGTTGACTGACATGTAACAACCAATCAGAATTACGCTTGCGCACGTTAGGGTGCGCGCACCGTGCGCGCACGGTGCGCGGCTATAGATATGTATGTGCTTTTAACTGTAATTTTCTCAGGAACTACTGCACAGATTGACTCCATATATGCAAAAGGCACATCCCTGACCTGAGGACTACCTCTCTGCCAAATTTCAAGTAATTCTGTTCAGCCGTTCGGGCTGTACCTTCGACTAAAGGTCCAATGGGAAAATGCATGGGGAAAACGCGTTTTGGGACCCCCCTTTTTTCTCGGCCCCCGCTTGACGAATCCCCCCAAGACTTTCAGGGTAGGAGCTGAGCGGAGTGCCCTATTAGTTTTGAAAATTTCGCGAAGATTCATCAACCAGCGCCAAAGTTATTCAAAATAGAATTTTTAGATTTCCTATGGAAACACGGTCCTAACTATAACTATCTACTGGCGACCGCCAGTAGATAATATATATCTATAAAAAAGCGGGTGTCCCGTAAAAGCCTAGCTACGTCCACCACGTCCTGTAGCAATTGAGAGAGAAGTGCTCCACGAGTCAGTAAGCACAAAGGAGTTTGCCATCAGTGTACTGATGCGGTTGGATGTCAGATGCGGTCTCTGCGGTCCTTGGGAAAGAAGTGACCGCAGAGACCGCATCTGACATCCAACCGCATCGTTACAGTTACTGTCGGCTTTCACAAACAATTCCAGTTACTTTTGCCTTGAAAAAGCCCCAGGGCAATCGGCCACAGGGCGAAACACGTGTTGGCTGTTTTTCTGTTTCTTTTCTCAGAGTTACAAGGTGTAACTAAGTAAAATAAAAATAAAATCAAGAAACCAAACAACAAGGATTGTACCCTTTTATTTATGACGGTCAGGGTCTCAGTAGGCATGGAGTTAAAGCAATCAAGTCATGACTTGTTTTCAATACGTGCATAATGTTTTTTACATGTCAGGACTTATTTTAAATTTGTAGTTCCCTTTATATCACATATTTATTTATTTATTTATTTATTTATTTATTTATTTATGTGCAATGCCTTTTATAATATTTATACTATTTATGAATATTTATCGATTTAGAAGTTTCTTTTTTACCAATCTGAACTGTGATAAACACATGCAATATATTTACCTATATCTGTTGTATTCACGGTACTTCAACAGGTTTTCTATGTCTATGACTGCGCATTAGCACTTTTAAAATGTGAAGGTACTCTGCATGTGCAACATGTGGTCAAGGCCTCCTTAGGCCAAAACGCGTCATGGCGGTGGTGTAAGGGCTCAATAAATCCTTTACGTTGCACCAAAGAACGGGTTCGCATTCTTTTGTTTCCTGGAAGTAAACGGAAGTACTACAAGCGAAGTCTGCATCGGTAAAAATTTATCTTTGATCACAGGCTGCCAGCAAACGAAGTGTGGCACACACCAAGCACCACCATTTTAGTACCACCTCCTTTAATTGGTTGCATGTGACTTTGTCATGTGACATCATCTCCTAGTGCATTATGGGGCTGGCAGTTCTCATTAATGTCTTACCCCAGTGGGTGCCACAATTCCACTCAAAATAAATTCATTCCTTAGCCCCCAGTAGGCTGCAGATTCTGCCGTTGAGCCTATCAAAGCCCCTCAACGTTCCTTACTAATCTCGAGTGCAGAGACTAACGGGCCCGCAACACTTCATGCAGCAGTGCAGCTTCGCGGTTGCATGAGAGGAAATAAATTAAGGATGAGCTATCTAGTCATTCCCTCAACACCCAGGCTATCGTGCTCATCAGTGTTTGTGGGACTGTGGGGTGTGAATGATCCCACTCAACATCTAGGACACTATTAAACTGCCCCCCCCCCCCCCCAACAACGGGGAATGTATTGACCTTGCTATTTGTGTGGTCAGAGAAGCATGGAATGCAGTTTGTAGGACAATAGGAGCATATATGGTCCTCAATATTATTGGTCCTTGGTGCCACACTGTCATTGGAATAGAATCTGGTTATCTTTTAAATTGGCCAGTTTCAAAATATAACTTTTTCAATCGAAAACATCTAATATCAGGAATTCTGTTGTTGCTAAACACCAACTTGTGCAATGTCCTAGAATGTGCTTCATTCACAAAATTGCTTTTTGCTTGATTTCTGCCTACCATAAGATTGTAGTAGATGTGTTTCTAAACATGAGAGGTCTATATAGCAAAGGAAAAAAAAACATTTCTGCTCCTTGCAAGGTTTCACCTTCCAAACAATCTTCACCTCAGCTTTCTTTACATACAAGTGACGTTTTTTTCTGGGAAAACAGCACTGGCAGAGCCAAATCACATTTTAATTTAATATTAACCTAAGAGATTGGAAACTCAATATGCTGAAGACCCCCCAGATTATATTGAAAGGTGAAACACATTTTATCAATAGTTCTAATAACTCCGGGTTTAGTCCTTTCTCAGTGCTTCTGGAGAGCTCTGTTTGCAGAGGGATTTGAACTTTCCTTTGATTGACGTTCAAATTCGCTAGGCCGCCATCTAGCAGAAGAATGAGAGCCAGGTAAACATCCCTGTCTCAATATCCTACCGGGCGGACTCGGTGCATCTAATAATGAAATGCAAACTATACAATTTTGTTCCTCCGTTGCAGAGTTTACGGATCATCTCCCTCAGTCTGCCATGCAATCAAAGGCAGCGTTTGCCATCTCTGTAACCTGAAGCCAATGGAATACACGCCTCTCCTTTGCTTTCCGAGCGAACTCTGCATGAGGGATCGTTCAATTATTTCTGTTCTCTTTAAATTGTAAATGGTACAATGAAATTCGAGGTATCCTCGGATGTGTGGGAAAGACTATAAGGGAAAATGCAGAGGTAGTCAGGCATGTGAGAAACTGCTGTGCTGGCTATATTTATACTACACTATCGCAGAGGAAGTTCAGTACGCAACTTCCCTCCCTTGGCTTTCAGCTTCCGGTAGTTTCGTTTTTAAAGAACCCCGTCCAGGCGGCGAGCACTCCCTCCCCGCTCCCCTCCTGGTTGTTGCCATCTCTGCGCGCTTTTCCCTTAAGTACCACTTGACCACTTCTTGGTGCCCGAAAAGGTCGCAGATTTATTTTACAACAAACATTTTGTAACATGAAATCTTCATATTTCAAATTTCAACATTCATGGTCTTACTATTGTCCTTCAACGACCATGTTTCACTTTTATTTATTGTTCATTCTTTTCTCTATTCCCATTCTGGACCCAGCCGCCCCAATTGCCTGGGAGAGGAGGGAGGGGCCCCAATCCCTGTGTTTCGGTTCACGGGTCTAGGCTTCAACTTGCTATCGATTTGGAGGGTGTCCCCTTCTGGGCATGCCCGGGCTGCAAGTGCCGTCCCGCTCGTCCTGTATCCTTTCGGGGCCCTCCCTTCTCCCAGGGGTCTCTGCCGTTTGGCATCCCAAGGACCTTACTTGAGCATCTACTCTATTTTCTTGCGGCTGGGTCCTTGTCATCTTCTCCGTCTGTACCCCTGCCGTAAGGCATCCCCGGGGTCCTGCAGGAGTGTCATCTCTGTTCTTTCTCTGGCGGCACGCCGCCCAATGGCTCCCCCAGTGCCCCTGGCGTGAGGCATCCAAGGACACTGTGTGAGCCTTTCATCTATCTCCTAGTACTTTCGTTCTCTACTAGGTTCCTCGTGTCAGCTCCGCTACCCTTCCGCCCCTACGGCTGCGACGCCCGTATCCATAGGTGTGGGTGGGTGGGCTTTTCTTCTTCTTCTTACGCGGCGAGGGGGAGCCTTGAAATTGAATTTCCTGGGCCGTTGGCCCCTTTTAACCTCCCCCTTGCCTACCTCTCTCGCCCCCTGATTGGGGGGGGAGGATCTTTCTTTGTTTGTGGGCCTATCCTGCCCTCCCCGGCCTAGCCGGGTTTTCCTAATTGTGGGGGCGTGGCGTGGAGGGGTCCCGCCACCGGCCGGCGTTCTACCCTAGGCCTCTATCGGGTCCGGCTTTGCCTTCCCCGGCCTGGGTCCTAACCCCGTCCAGGTGGCGAGCACTCCCTCCCCGCTCCCCCCCTGGTTGTTGCCATCTCTGCGCGCTTTTCCCTTAAGTACCACTTGACCACTTCTTGGTGCCTGAAAAGGTCGCAGATTTATTTTACAACAAACATTTTGTAACATGAAATCTTCATATTTCAAATTTCAACATTCATGGTCTTACTATAGTCCTTCAACGACCATGTTTCACTTTTATCTATTGTTCATTCTTTTCTCTATTCCCATTCTGGACCCAGCCGCCCCAATTGCCTGGGAGAGGAGGGAGGGGCCCCAATCCCTGTGTTTCGGTTCACGGGTCTAGGCTTCAACTTGCTACCGATTTGGAGGGTGTCCCCTTCTGGGAATGCCCGGGCTGCAAGTGCCGTCCCGCTCGTCCTGTATCCTTTCGGGGCCCTCCCTTCTCCCAGGGGTCTCTGCCGTTTGGCATCCCAAGGACCTTACTTGAGCATCTACTCTATTTTCTTGCGGCTGGGCCCTTGTCATCTTCTCCGTCTGTACCCCTGCCGTAAGGCATCCCCGGGGTCCTGCAGGAGTGTCATCTCTGTTCTTTCTCTGGCGGCACGCCGCCCAATGGCTCCCCCAGTGCCCCTGGCGTAAGGCATCCAAGGACACTGTGTGAGCCTTTCATCTATCTCCTAGTACTTTCGTTCTCTACTAGGTTCCTCGTGTCAGCTCCGCCACGCTCTCTACGGTTTTTCGATCGGAGGGAGCTCCCCCCTTAGCTCGGCCTAACCACGCTACCTACTCACCACCTCCTAGCTCGAATATGCCCCCGATGTACCGCATGAACTTGTCTCTTCCTGTCCCCGTGTGGTATGCCCTGACTAATACCAGTTTATGCGCCCGTGCTGCTTGACATCCGCCCCTGGGCCTTGTAAGCTTTGTCCCTGTTGGTGTTCAGCTCTCTTCAGGATTTATTATTTTTTTTCTTTTTATATCCTCTAGCTTTGCCTCCTCTAACTATGCTTGCTGCGTGGCGCAGGTATACTGGGCCAAATTCTCGTAATTGACATTGGGGAAATCGGGGGGGGGAGGGGGGGGCCCTCCCCTGGCCGAAAACGCGGATTCTCCAGGATCTTAACTTGACCATCGCCCTGACCGCGGGTAGCTATTGCACTGCCCTGTCCGGGTTGTGCTCATTTCGAAATTTATAATATGCAATATGACAACAACAATTGGGTTGTCCCACACACCTCGGGGACCCATATCTATCATTTCGTTTATGCCCCAATATTAATGGTACCACCGCTATGTGTCTTTGGTTTCTTTTTTTTTTTTTTTTTTTTTTTAGTTTTTTCTTTACCAACACGTCTTTTAACTTCAGGGCCTGCAACTCACAGATCTTCGTTTCGTATAGAAAGTGCCGTTGCACACCACTGGACACTATACATCTGGTTTGTTCTAGCTGGGGAAGGTCTCTCCAGAGCTAAATCTCCCTGTGTACTCCATGTAATTGCGTTTATCGCTGCTACTTGGGCAACCTAATATGGTGGTACAGGTTGAGTCCTTTCTGGATGGTACTTTGTAAGGTACTGGGACTTGTGCGGTAATTGGGTCATTTGTCATGGCTGTGCTAAACCAGCATGGGATTTGTTGTCAAGCCTCCCATCTCATATGCTTAAGGTTGGCCTTGCTAAGCCGGCCACCCTTTGAAACCTGCTATCTATCAACTGGAGGTGGCTGGATTGGTTTGGCATTGCGCCTCTGGTGGAGCGCAGCAGGGTGGGCACCTTGTGGCATAGTGCCGACATAACCACTCTTGCTTCTGGGAGCCCGCCTTTAACAAGCCAGACAGTTTTCCGTTTACGATCGCATTCCTGGCGCCTCTATACTTGCATCTGCCAGAGAATGTTTGTCCCCACTCTGCCAAAACCGCTCCCGCCAGACGAATAAATCCTTGTCATCACCAAGCTTCAAGTGATTTCGACAATTAAAGCCACCTCTGCATGCCCGAACCCTAGCCCGTCTATTAAGTCGCGAGGAGACTGCCTGCTCTGCTCAGCGTCCCGAAAGTTGCCAACGCTTTATTTGTAGGAGGCCCCCCCCTCCTTGTTCGACCTATATCTGGCCTAAAAGTCAATTCCCTGCCCTCGAAATCGCCATGTGCGCGTTTATCGCCTTAAGCGCGGATCTTCCTGACTGGGAGGAGACTGCCGCCGTCTCCGTGACTCTCGCGCGCCCGTTCACGGGGAGATTCGACTGTGTCTGCGGCCCTACCCTGGTTCCTCCGCACCCAATGCGACAGGGGTGTACTCCCTGTTCTTTCGAACTCCCGAAAAGAACAGCACACTCAGACCAATCAACCCTCTCCGGTCTTTTAACAGATACATTTCTCCAGATCTTCTACCGACCTTTTGAAGATGACTACTCTACAAGTCTCCTATTCCAGTGCAGTGTCTTGGGAATAACATGGTGGCGCTCCATCTCGAGGACACCTACTTCCACATTACTTTCTGTACCGCACATTACCAATAGGGTACGCTTGGTGGATATAGAGTGGAATCTGCTATTCACATTGCTCTTGCTCTTTGCAGTCATACATGTGCGTATGTAATTCGACGTGACGTCACAGCTTTGGTCGTTCCACACTGCCACTGAAACAGAATCTGGTTATCTTTTAAAATGGACAGTTTCACAATATAACTTTTTTAATCGAAAACATCTAATATCAGGGAATCTGTTATTGCTTAACACCAACTTGTGCATTGTTCTAGAATCTTTACCTCTAAAGAGCACAGGTTATGTCTTAGTACATGGCAACAATTCTGTGTACATATTTTCCCTCTTCGGTTGCTTCAGCTCAGTCACAAATCGGATTTGCTGTGCCTCTTAAGGAATTAGGGACACATGTATCAAAAAAGCATTTTGCGATTACCAAACAGCGATTTTTACCGAAACGCTATTTGCTAATCGCAAAATGCTATGTATGAAGGAATCGCTAAAGATTTAGAGGTTCCTTAATATCACCAAATAGCGACTTGGTAAATAGACAATCGATATTAGCTAATATTTCTCCATGCATGCCAATGGTTTTACATTAGCTAACTCGCGATTACCTAATTGGTAATCACAAATTAGCTAATGCGAAGCCCAGGGTACCCGGGGAATCAAGCTATTTGTAGTCGCAATTTTAGGTAATTGCAAGTTTTGCGATTACCTAATATTGCGACTAGAAAATCTTACATGCATTATGAAAGGCTATTTTGCATTCACAAATGTCCGAATTTTTCAATGCACACCGGTTGCGAATGCAAAATTGTTTCATACATGTGGCCCTTAGTGCGTATTCCGCACAAAAGCATTCTATGAATTCAGCATACCTAAATAACTAGTTGTCTGTTGTCTCAGTTAAAAAGCGAGGAGGACACAAGGGTTAGCAGAACTGTTTCTCCCCTCTCCTTTTAAGGTAGTTTTTCCATTCCTTTATGTTTGCACCACAATTATCCATTCAGTAATGAATGAAAATGATGAGATTCTTCCTAACTTAAATTAGAAGATACAAAAATAGTGGCTGGCAGTTTAACGGCTTTAATCAGGTGACTTGTTCAGTGAATTCATTTATTTTGATTGCACATTTGCCCCCACATGCATCAAGTTAGGCTTTTGCGATTCCTTAATTGCAATTGTTAAGGAATCGCAATTATGGAATCGCAAAAGCCTATGCATGTAAGAATCGATAAAAGAATAGCGATTCCTTCAAATTCCTTAATTAAGGAATGGCTTCTCATTCATTCCTATGGGCGTACAGGCCCATAGGAATGAATGGGAATTGCATGCGCATTAGGTACTCGCAAATTGCGCATGCAATTTCAAGGGTGCAAGGGTGCCAAAAGGACACCCTGTTGCACCCCTGAAATTGTAATGTGCGCCCATGTTGCGCACCCACATGCTGCAAGGGCATGTGTGTGTGTAACATGTAAGTTTGAAAAAAGCACTTTAGTGTATTTTTCAAAGTTTTAGCTAATTACCATCTGGTATAATTTTATGGTAATTAGCGGACCCTAATAGCGAAATCACTATTTTAAAGGGCATCTTGCATTGCATTGCAATTTGCGATGCCTTAAATGCAACCGCAATTTGCGATTTTTGCATTTGGGATGATGCAAAAATACCAGTCGCAAAGGGGCAGATTCTGAGAATCTGCCCCTTTGCGACTGGTATTTCGTTTTATGCATGTGTACCTTTGTTCTGGTTGTCATAGACATGGCTCCAAATCTACTAGGATTTAGTGCAGGGGCTCACGCTTACAAAAAATAGTCAGTTTACTTGCCATTGAAAAGAGCGACATGTGTTGCACTGCGTGATCGCTACTCTAGATTTTAGTACATGTGGAACATTCCGTGCTGCTGTGCAGGATCAATGTTCCTGGCTATTGTGGCAGAGTTTTGTTGTACATGAATATAAATAAAATGGTTGCTGTTGTTATCAGACCCCCCAATGGAATTACTTTTTAAAACTTTAACCATTAACACTGACTCCACAAAATTATAGAGGCTGCAGGCCTGCCATCTTGCACCATTTGCGCTGATGACATTACAAGTTTGACAAATTATTCCCATTTTCATTCCATACCAGTCAGCTTGCTGCTGAGGGGCTGGTGAAATGCTAAGGAAAGCATTAAGTAGGACTCAGGGAGCTCTGTTTAGTTTCTGCTCCTGTCACTGTCTTTATGAACCAGTAGTAGTAGGGACAGTGCCTGTGGTACAGTCAGACACACCAGGGGCAATAGCTGCTAGTGCAAGGTACTCCTCATTCACATCCATGTCCTTCGTTTTCGAGGATTGCCTTGTGCAGAATAAAACGTTTGATATATGGGCTGTGCTGAAGCATTAGCCCACTTAGTTAAGATTGTGGCCACGAATGTGCTTTCAGGGTATTTGTTTCTCTTAAGATGAAGTGCATTTCCTGCCTCTACTAACGATTGTATACAAGTGATCTTTATAATGTTACATATATCATTAAAAATAGACTGCTTCAATATAACACTTTTAGCTTTAGAGTTTTAAAAAGTAATGTGTCAAAGAAACTGGCTAATTGGCATTTAATGTGCATCAATTTAGGAAATCCATATCTTAATATGATGTTGCTGATTGTGCCACAGGGCAGTGTTGAGGAACACGAGACATCCAAATAGCTAGCGATTTGGAATGCTCTAACATGTTCTGAACCATTAGGCTTATCATTTAATTTGAAGAATTAGGTCAGCTTTGCAGCGCTTTTTCGTACGCGGCAGCAGATAAAAAGAGGAATCTGATGCAGATCTACTTCCCATCTTCCTAATATCTCTGGCCTGCCCTGTGCATTATTTTTTATCAATGTTAGACCTGGCTTTTTCAGCAGGTTTACCCCTAAACTTTTTGCTTTTTGGCCTCCTGTTTTGGACCCAGTTTTTGTTGGTTTAAGGACTCTGGACACTTTACCACTGCTATTCAGTGCTAATGTGCATATGCTCTCCATGTAAATTGTGTTTATGGATTGGTGTTTCCATGATTGACCCATTTGATTCACCTTTAAGTCCCTAGTACAGTGCACTGTGAGTGCCCAGGACCTGTAAATCAAATGCTGCTAAAGGACCTGCAGCACTGGGTGTGCCACCCCCACATGCAGCCCATCAAAGGGTTCTCAGACCTGCCACTGCAGTGTCTGTGCGCAGTTGTGACTGCCATGTAGACCTTTGAAGTGCCCCCACTTGCCAGGCCCTAACCTTCCCTTTTGTTTCATGTAAGACACCTCTGAGGTAGGCCCAAGGTACCCCTGTGGGCAGGGTGGAGTGTATGTGAAAGGTAGGACATGCACTGGTGTGTTTGACGGGTCCTGATAGTGAAATACAATGTATTTCATTATTTCACTCTTGAAAACCTATCTGTCGCATAGGATAGAATGTGGAATGCTTTGTGACAACCTACACTTATAATTTCCCATTGTGACAAGATAGAAAGAGGGAGTTTAATATGCCTGAACTCAGAATATAAAAATGCATTTTTTGTACCCATTATTTTTATATTGTGTGTTTGAAAATACCACTTTTAGAAAGTGGGTATTTTCTTGCTTAGCCATCCTGTATTCCTCTGCTGGGTTGTGGATTACCTGTCTGGCTTTGGAGTGACAGCAGCCTGGGATGCACATTCTCTCAGACAGCCACTGAGGGGGGTTGATGTGTGTCCTGACTTTTCTGAATGAGTCAGGGCTGGGCTGAATAGACCTGGGCTGTAGTCAGAGTAGTGGGAGGAGTTTCACTAGCACCTGAAAAGGCCCGGTCTGCATTTAGAGGAGTGGGAGGAGATTTCCCTTGCACCTGAATGGGCCTGGTCTGCCTTGGACAATGCTGTCTCCACCTCCTGCTGGGAAGCTGGGCTGGAGAGGACAGAACTGGTTTAGGCTGAGCACAGACACTCTCGGCCCAAAAGAACAAAGAGAAACTGAGTATAAATATTGGGGCCCAGGCCCCAGAACTTTAGAATACTGCTGAACTAAGGAACCTGCCAGGAAGAAGAGCTAGAAAGGCTGTCAGGAGGTTAGGGTCTTTGATGCATGCTTTGCTGTGTTGGCCTGCTGCTTCTGTCTTGGGCAGGGAAAGGACCGGATTGTACTTTCATCATCCTGCTGTTAGAGTTTTCTCCAAGGGCTTGAAGTGGAGCTTGCCTCCTGTTGGAAGCCTCAGGGAGATAAAAGACTTCAGAGAACTCTTTTGGACCAAGAAGACTGCCAAGAAGAAACTGTGAGGAGGAACTACCACTTTTCTGAGTGCTTTGCTGTGTTGGTCTGCAGTGGCTACTTCTGTCTTGGGCAGTGAAAGGACTGGACTGAACTTTCTGCAATTTCTTTCTGTGAGTTTCTCTTAGGTCTTGAGGTAGAGCTTGCCCTGTTTTCAAGAAGTCTCAGGAACAGCAAAGACTTCAAGTTCATCTGCTATCAGCACTGGGAACTATGTGTTTTGTGCTGCAACAGAAGAAAAAGCAACCTGACGCTGTCAACAGCGCCACTGCCGACTCAGTGCCCTGAAGGAACTGCAGAGGGCACCGCCGCACTTTGCACTGCAACCCTGCTCTCGCCGCTTGCACCGTGACCTGTGGGCACCGCACTTCACCCCACCGCACTTCATGTCGCCGCACTGGTATCCCTGATGATGATGCTCCATGCTAATATTGATGCCTCTGCTTCCACCGTGGTTCAAAGGCACCGCTTGTAAGGTACACGATGCACCGTCCTAATCCCATTCCACAACCTTGGCCTACCTACACCAGCGCCATCGACTCCAGTCTATCAGCTGACGACAGCGCTTCAGCAACAAGGATGCCGCTGCTTGCACCGTGACCTGGCAGCACCGTGACGAGCACCAAATCATTTCTCACCACAGCCCTGGTCTCACCGACGCCGCTGGATGACTGTCACCGAGCTGATGTCTGTACTGCGACCTGGGGGCACCATACCCCGCACTGCTGCACTTTACACCACAACCTGATGCCTGATCTCCCGACTTCAACTGCGAGGAGTTCGATCTGCAATGCATGTGCCTTGAAGGACCTCAGGAACCAACGCCTGCGGACGCCGGTTCTTCGAGGTTCAATGAGAGGTCGCCGACGCCCTGCATTTCTGAAGGTACTGTTTTGCGGGTCTTCCTGACACCGTAGCTGACCTGCAATGCCTTGGACAGCCAGAACTGGTTAAATTTGTTGTTCACGACGCCGTGATAGCCCCGTACGGAGCTATCGACTTCAGGGAACTGTAATTTAAGTCTATTTTTGCTTATTGATATTTCAAAGAACTGTATGGAGGATTTTCACTGCTTTTGGTCTTGTTTGCATAGATGCCGCCGCAGCCCACGAGCCTCACCTGCACCAGGGGAGACTACAACCCCACAGGCATCTGGGCCAGGAGGCATCAATGGCTGGGTCCGTGCCAGGAGGCGCTTAAAGCAAGCACAGGGCTCCCGCAGCACTGAGCCAATACCACTGCAGCCCGCAAGCCTCACCTGCACCAGGGGGGACTACAACCCCCACAGGCATCTGCGCCAGGAGGCACCAACGGCTGGGTCCACACTAGGATTTGCTTAAAGCAAGCACAGGGGTCCCACAGTGCGGGAGCCCGATACTGCCACTGCCCGCGAGCCTCACGTGCACCAGGGAGGACTACAACCCCCAGAGGCATCTGCGCCAGGAGGCACCAAAGGCTGGGTTCGCACCAGGAGGTGCTTAAAGCAAGTTCAGGGCTCCCACAGTGCGGGAGCCCGATACCACCGCAGCCCGCGAGCATCACCTGCACCAGGGGGGACTACAACCCAACAGGCATCTGCCCCAGGAGTCGCTTAAAGCAAGCACAGGGCTCCCACAACATGGGAACCCAATACCGTTGCAGCCTGTGAGCCAGTGAGCCTCACCTGCACCAGTGGGGACTACAACCCCCACAGGCATCTGCGCCAGGAGGTGCCGACGACTGGGTCCGTGCCAGGAAGCGCTTAAAACAAGCACAGGGCTCCCACGCTTGGGGAGCCAGATACCACCGCAGCCTGCGAGCCTCATCTGCACCTGGGGTCACTACAACCCCCACAGGCATCTGCGCCATGAGGCGCTAACGACTGGGTCCGTGCCAGGAGGCGCTTAAAGCAAGCACAGGGCTTTGATTAGAATAGCACCCCTTCAGTATTTTTATCCCCCAACTAATTCTCCTTACACTAAAAGCCCTTGGCTTCAGGCATCAAATACGTTAAGACCAAGTAAATCCGTTAGCTGTGGTCTGGCCCTACATTTATCTAATAGGTACGAACCCCAATGAAGGCTACAGGGACTCAATGCCATTGATTGACAACTATCAGCTGAGGGTGAACAGCAGGAGGCAAAATCACAGGATCAGTTCATTGACAGCAATTTTTTAGCTGGAGGTCCAGATTCTGCTCTCCAACTTAGCCCAGCCTTTTGTTCAGCTACCACTAGTGTTGTACCTTTAAATCCTGTCCCAATTGGAGTTCGTAAGGTTCCCTTGCCAGGGGTAGCAGAACCCTTTTTCCCCCCTAGTATAACAACAACCATGGCAGATTCCACTTGCCTGAAGGTACTTTCATGGAATATTCAGGGTATAGGGAAAATGAGAGATGATGTTTTCTGGCGGAGGACTCTTCAGGAATGTCAATTGATTGCCGTACAAGAGACATGGGATACTAGTGAAGACTTCTACTTGGATGGGTTCACCTCTTTTGCCAAGCATGCAATCCCTTCCACATCGGGAAAGCCAGGGGAGGACTCCTCCTATTGGTCTCTCTAGACCTATGCTGTAAAACGAACCCCATAGAGCCTCACTCCCCACATATTTTGGCTATAGAGATGGTTTTTAAGAATCACTACCTGCTATTAGTAATACATTTTTATATCTCCTTCACCAGATCCTCAGCAATTGAATATCTAGGCAGCCTGGAGGGTTTTATTGACACCTGTAGGAAAAATAAATCTATCTACTTCGACATTCTAATTCTGGGTGATTGTAACACACATATGTGTAACCTTAATTGCAATCCAACTATGATTTGTGGGAATTGTATACATTTAAACGCACATTTTGAACATTCAGAATCAGGTGAGACTCTTAAAAGGGCTTCTCTCAGCAAACATTGTATTGCCTAGAACAAACAGAGGTGAATACCCCCATTCCTACCTTTATTGGCAGGGGATGCTCTAGTATTATTGATTTTATTATGATTTTTGCGTCTTTACCCCTGCAGTCAGTAGTATGGTCACTGTATGGAGTAACCTCAGCGACCATAATCCCCTTATACTTGATTTACTATACTCATTTGCCTTTTACAAAGTAGAGACTAGGGCATCTCCAACTCTGGTTTTAGCACCAAGGATCATTCACACAGATTGAAGTGGATGAAGGTTGATTAGACAATCTATACACCGAGCGCGCAGCTGAGGTCTAAGCATGTGTGGATGGATGCTAACATGCAGGACAGAGTGGTACTACATGGGTTTGGATCCCTGACTAGACAGATAGCCTCCAATTTAACTGTCCGGGGTAGGGAAGATGGGCACAAAGTGAAGAGGTGGTGTAATGGCACCTGTTTGGCTGCACATAGAAAGTTAATTTTGGCTCTCAAACAAACACCAAGAAATGAGAGCGAGATTAGGTTACGCACGAGAGTCTATAAAAAGGCCATTCATGAGAGGAAGAAAGCTATCAGGGAAAAGGCATGGGAGGATCTTGGTCAAGTTAGCACACACTCTGACAGCAATAAGTTTTGGGCTGTGGTTAACTGACCGTTTTTTTCTGAGACTGGAAATGCAACCACGGATTGCACCGTGCCCCCAGAACGGTGGGTAGAGATTTTTGGGGGCATGTACAGTGATGGTGAGCTACAGAAGATGGAAGCACAGGGCGGCCCTAGTTTACTTCTGGAATCCCTTCATTTTAAGGCCACTGAGGTTCATGCGGCTATCCTTGCTAAAGCTGGAGGAAAGGCTCCTGGCCCGGACGGTGTACCAGCTGACTTGTATAAGGCAGACCCCCAGGTTTGGGAAAAAATACTAGTGCAGGTCTTTAATGCGGCTAGCACATGTGGCTTTCCTTCATCATGGACGAAGGCTATCATTATTCCAGTTTTTAAAAAGGGCGCAAGAGATGATCCTTCCTGCTATAGACCCATTTCTCACTTGGATTCCGCTGCCAAAATTATGGGTAAGGTGATATTCAATCATTTATCCTCGAGTCTCGAGAATTTTTAATGTTATTAGTGATCTACAGTACGGTTTTAGGCAAGGGAGGGGACCAATTGACCAATGCAGAAATTTGAACATGGTGATTGGGAAGTACACTACTGCAAAGAGGGGCACATTGCTCATGGGATTTATGGACCTAACATCGGCCTTTGATCGAGTAAATCGGTCAAAATTGAGGTAGATCTTGGAAGAGCTGGGTATGGAGCCGAGCTTAGCATCCTTTTTATATTATGCGCACAACACCACCACAGCAGCAGTAAGGTTCAAGGAAGATTGACTGACTCCTGGTAGGTTAAGCAAGGGGTACATCAGGGGTGCATTTTGACCCCTTTACTGTTTATGCTCTACATGAATAGGCTTGGCGACATCCTCACAGCGAGCACTAAAGACATTCCAAGAGCAGGGTCCAAATTGGTCCCTGCTCTACTGTATGCTGATGACGCTGTAGTGCTTGCAAGGACTGCAATAGACCTCCAAAACCTTTTAAATGGTTCTTCTGATTTTATGGAGTCACTCAACTTGGTGACCTATTTTTCTAAATCACATACAATGACAATAGGCAGAAAAGTGGCCGTCAAGACTACGTTTTTCTGTAAGGGGGCTGAACTGTCAAAAGTGTCTACCTTTTCCTACTTGGGGGTGTTGTTTGATGATCACGGGACTTGGGCTGCACAAAGGCAACTGAAAAAAGATATATTGGCAAGAGCAGTTGGACCCGTATGGGATTTCGCCAAAAGGTTGGGATTTAAACCTATACCTGCACTACTCAAGATTTATAAAGAAAAGTGCATACCTATGGTGACATACGGTCCGATGTTTGGGGTTAAAAGGACGTGAGGGATATTCAGGGGGTTGAGAATAAATGTATGCGCTGCCGCCTTGCTGCCCCCTGCCTTCATTTTGCATGAAGGGCTTGGGGTACAGCTCTGATCACATCGCTGTCACACAACTGGTACATTGGTTAAGGATCTGGCCAAGTTCCTCTACCATTCTGAACCAGATGGTACTAGCAGATTGCATTTCACTTGACGGGACAACTTGTATCCCGTGGCTGAAAAAAGAGCAAATGAGGGATTAGGGCTGTCCAGACTTGTAAAGCAAACCTAGACCACTGGGACCGGCAGCCATCAGGGATGCCAAAATGAAATTCTTAGCCAGGCAGCAGGCGAAAAGGGAGGGCTTGGAATTAGCTAAGGCCTCAGAAAGAAGGTACGCAATTGTAAGTCTGTCCACACAGCTACAGCCCTACCTGTCATTAGTTACCAACGCACAACACCGCTTTGCCTTAACAAGATTCAGGTGCCTTCGATTTTAGCCTTTCCCAAAGGATTATTCCATGCCAGGTACACTAAAGCCGTATCCCTGCAACAGCTTCTCGGAACAGGATACCTTGCATTTTATATTTTTTTATGAATTCTATGCCCACCTTCATAAGAAATTTATACTGCCACTAGTAAGAGAGACCAACGTTACTCAAGGTAGACCTGCACTAATTTTTCTGCAAATGCTACTCTCCCCTGTGGTGTGCTTTGGGGTCGCAAGCTTTCTGTTAGGGGCCATGAGATTTAGGAAGAAGATGCCCTTGCAGTAGCGATGTAACTTTTCTCAAACATGGGATTGGTATTATATGCCTTTTTAATGTATCTTAAATGTATAATCAAGAGTGTAGTATTTTTACTAATGTATTGATATTTGTTGTTTGTATTTTTAAAATATGTCCTCTAAATTAACCCTTCCCATGCATCTGATGGCTGGGAGCTGTCCGACATCACGGTGGGCGTGTGCGTCCGATGGCTCCCGGCCATCCTAGCACCCACCCACGGGGGAAGCCCTGGTGCTCCTGCGTGGGCAATCCTTTAAGGTGCCCCTACAAGGGAAGGCAGGGGAAGCCTGCGGGTTCACTGTGAAAATGTGGTGTGTCCATGTTGCGTTTTGGGCCATTTCCTGTCACGCTCACTATGCCTACCCACACAATTGAGGTACCTCTTTTTTTGGATGAGTTCGGGGAATGCGGGGTGGGTGTAATTTTGTGGATCCACGCATATTCCAGAAATTTCCACCACAGAAATGTGAGGAAAATGTGTTTTTTTTACAAAGTTTGAGGTTTGCAAGGGATTCTGGATAACAGAAGCTGGTGAGAGCCAGTCAAGTCACCCCATCCTGGATTCCCCTAGGTGTCTAGTTTTCAAAAAGGTATAGGTTTTCTAGGTTTTCCTAGGTGCCGGCAGAGCTAGGGTTCAAAATCTACAGCTAGGCTCTTTGCAAAAAAAGGTCAGTTTTCACTGTGAAAATATGGTGTGTCCACGTTGCGTTTTGGGATATTTCCTGTCACGGCCACTAGGCCTACCCACACAAGTGAGGTATCCTTTTTTTGGGATGAGTTCGGGGAATGCTGGGTGGGTGAAATTTTGTGGATCCACGCTTATTCCAGAAATTTCCACCACAGAAATGTGGAGAAAATGTGGGTTTTTTTTTACAAAGTTTGAGGTTTGCAAGGGATTCTGGATAATAACACCTGGTGAGAGCCAGTCAAGTCACCCCATCTTGGATTCCTCTAATTGTCTATTTATTAAAAATGTATAGGTTTGCTAGGTTTCCCTAGGTGCCGGCAGAGCTAGGGTTCAAAATCTACAGCTAGGCACTTTGCAAAAAAAGAGTCAGTTTTCACTGTGAAAATGTGGTGTGGCCATTTTGCGTTTTGGGCCATTTCCTGTCGAGGCCACTAGGCCTACCCACACAAGTGAGGTATAATTTTTCTCAGAAGACTTTGTGTAATGCGGTATGGGTGGAATTTTGTGTATTCATGCAGATTCCAGAACTTTCCACCACAGAAATGTGAGGAAAATGTGTTTGTTTCATAAAGTTTGAGGTTTGCAAGCGATTCAGGGTAACAGAACCTGGTGAAAGCCAGAGAAGTAACCCCATCCTGGATTTCCCCGGGTGTCTAGTTTTCAAAAATGTATAAGTTTGCCTGGTTTCCCGGGGTGCCGGCAGAGCTAGAGTTCGAAATCTACAGCTAGGCACTTTGCAAAAACAATGTCAGTTTTCACTGTAAAAATGAAGTGTGACCACGTTGCACTTTGGGCCATTTCCTGTCACGGCCACTAGGCCTACCCAAACAAGTGAGGTGCCATTTTTCTTGGAAGACTTTGGGCAATGTGGGGTGGGTGTAATTTTGTGAATCCACGCAGATTCCAGAACTTTCCACCACAGAAATGTGAGGAAAATGTGTTTTTTTTACAAAGTTTAAGGTTTGCAAGAGATTATGGGTAACAGAACCTGGTGAGAACCAGTCAAGTCACCTCATCCTGGATTCCCCTAGGTGTCTAGTTTAAAAAAATGTATAGGTTTGCTAGGTTTCCCTAGGGGCCGGCAGAGCTAGGGTTCAAAATCTACTGCACAGCACTTTGCCAAAAAAGGTCAGTTTTCACTGTGAAAATGTGGTGTGTCAACGTTGCGTTTTGGGCCATTTCCTGTCACGCCCACTATGCCTACCCACACAATTGAGGTACTTTTTTTTTGGATGAGTTTGGGGAATGCGGGGTGGGTGTAATTTTGTGAATCCAAGCATATTCCAGAAATTTCCACCATAGAAATGTGAGGAAAATGTGGATTTTTTTACAAAGTTTGAGGTTTGGAAGGGATTCTGGATAACAGAACCTGGTGAGAGCCAGTCAAGTCACCCCATCCTGGATTCCCCTAGGTGTCTAGTTTTAAAAAATGTATAGGTTTGTTAGGGTTTTCCTAGGTGCCGGCAGAGCTAGGGTTCAAAATCTACAGCTAGGCACTTTGCAAAAAAAGAGTCAGTTTTCACTGTGAAAATGTGGTGTGGCCATTTTGCGTTTTGGGCCATTTCCTATCGAGGCCACTAGGCCTACCCACACAAGTGAGGTATCATTTTTCTCAGAAGACTTTGTGTAATGCGGTATGGGTGGAATTTTGTGTATTCATGCAGATTCCAGAACTTTCCACCACAGAAATGTGAGGAAAATGTGTTTTTTTCATAAAGTTTGAGGTTTGCAAGGGATTCAGGGTAACAGAACCCGGTGAAAGCCAGAGAAGTAACCCCGTCCTGGATTTCCCCGGGTGTCTAGTTTTCAAAAATGTATAAGTTTGCCTGGTTTCCCGGGGTGCCGGCAGAGCTAGAGTTCAAAATCTACAGCTAGGCACTTTGCAAAAACAATGTCAGTTTTCACTGTAAAAATGAAGTGTGACCACGTTGCACTTTGGGCCATTTCCTGTCACGGCCACTAGGCCTACCCAAACAAGTGAGGTGCCATTTTTCTTGGAAGACTTTGGGCAATGTGGGGTGGGTGTAATTTTGTGAATCCACGCAGATTCCAGAACTTTCCACCACAGAAATGTGAGGAAAATGTGTTTTTTTTACAAAGTTTAAGGTTTGCAAGAGATTATGCGTAACAGAACCTGGTGAGAACCAGTCAAGTCACCTCATCCTGGATTCCCCTAGGTGTCTAGTTTAAAAAAATGTATAGGTTTGCTAGGATTCCCTAGGGGCCGGCAGAGCTAGGGTTCAAAATCTACTGCACAGCACTTTGCCAAAAAAGGTCAGTTTTCACTGTGAAAATGTGGTGTGTCAACGTTGCGTTTTGGGCCATTTCCTGTCACGCCCACTATGCCTACCCACACAATTGAGGTACCTTTTTTTGGATGAGTTTGGGGAATGCGGGGTGGGTGTAATTTTGTGGATCCAAGCATATTCCAGAAATTTCCACCATAGAAATGTGAGGAAAATGTGGATTTTTTTTACAAAGTTTGAGGTTTGGAAGGGATTCTGGATAACAGAACCTGGTGAGAGCCAGTCAAGTCACCCCATCCTGGATTCCCCTAGGTGTCTAGTTTAAAAAAATGTATAGGTTTGTTAGGGTTTTCCTAGGTTCCGGCAGAGCTAGGGTTCAAAATCTACAGCTAGGCACTTTGCAAAAAAAGGTCAGTTTTCACTGTGAAAATGTGGTGTGTCCACGTTGCGTTTTGGGATATTTCCTGTCACGGCCACTAGGCCCACCCACACAAGTGAGGTATCATTTTTTTGGCATGAGTTCGGAGAATGCTGGATGGGTGAAATTTTGTGGATCCACGCATATTCCAGAAATTTCCACCACAGTAATGTGGAGAAAATGTGTTTTGTTTTTTTACAAAGTTTGAGGTTTGCAAGGGATTCTGGATAATAGCACCTGGTGAGAGCCAGTCAAGTCACCCCATCTTGGATTCCTCTAGGTGTCTATTTATAAAAAATGTATAGGTTTGCTAGGTTTTACTAGGTGCCGGCAGAGCTAGGGTTTAAAATCTAAAGCTTGGCACTTTGCAAAAAAATTGTCAGTTATCATTGAGAAAATGCGGTGTGTCCACGTTGCGTTGTGGGTCGTTCCCTGTCACGGCCACTAGGCCTACCCACACAAGTGAGGTATCAGATTTTTTTAAAGACTTTGCGGCATGCGGGGTGCATGGAATTTTGTGGATCCACCCAGATTTCAGAACTTTCCTTTACAGAAATGTGAGGACGTTTTTTTTTGGGACAAAGTTTGATGTTTGCAAGGGATTATGGGTACCAGAACCTGGTGAGAGCAAGTCAAGCCACCCCATCCTGGATTCCCCTAGGTGTCTAGCTTTCAAACATGTATAGGTTTGCTACGTTTCTCTAGGTGCCGGCAGAGCTAGGGTTCAAAATCTACAGCTAGGCACTTTGCAAAAAAAGCGTACATTTTCACTGTGAAAATGTGGTGTGTCCATGTTGCATTTTGGACCATTTCCTGTTGCGACCACTAGGCCTACCCACACAAGTGAGGTACCATTTTTCTCAGAAGACTTTGGGTAATGCGGTATGGGTGGAAGTTTGTGGATTCAGGCAGATTCCAGAACTTTCCACCACAGAAATATGAGGAAAATGTGTTTTGTTTTTCACAAAGTTTGAGGTTTGCAAGGGATTCTGGGTAACAGAACCTGGTGAAAGTCAGACAAGTAACCCCATCCTGGATTTCCCTGGGTGTCTAGTTTTCAAAAATGTATAAGTTTGCTTGGTTTCCCTAGGTGCCGGCAGAGCTAGAGTTCAAAATCTACAGCTAGGCACTTTGCAAAAACAATGTCAGTTTTCACTGTAAAAATGAAGTGTGTCCAAGTTGCGTTTTGGGCTGTTTCCTATCACGGGCACTAGGCCTACCCATACAAGTAATGTACCATGTTTATCTGGAGACTTAGGGTAACACAGAATTGTACAGCAACTTTTATTACGTATTGACTTTTGATGCATTTCTGCCCTCCAAACTAATGGGTCGATTCCGATCTGGGTCAGACAGCTCTCCGAGAGCTGTTTGTAGCCTTACCTTGCGACCAACACGTTCCGGGAGCCGGTGCGTCCGGGCAATGAAGTACGATGCACATAACTGACACAATTCCAACCAACACATAGGCTGCGATTCCAGCAGCAATTCCCAAACGAGCCGGAAGCAGTTCTCACAGCACTTTCTGTCCGGACAAGTACGATGTGCAAATCATACGTGCCGGATGGGTCACCACGTACAGCACGTCACAGTATCCGGGAAAGCAGCATATCAGGTACAATTCGTGCCAGAACACAATCCACGGCTACGAGATGGACCAGCTAGCAACGGGTACGAGACGGAGCAACAAGTAGCATGTACGAGACAAACACATCATGAATCCCATCGCGCAGGTCGTACCAGTACTGTACATCTATGACCGGATCATAAACAAACGCAGATGGCGCAGACGGTAAGTCAGACACCCACCACACAAACAAATGACATGTACCCGCCAAATGTCACACACACCCAGGGGATCCATATCCTGTTCACTAGCAACAAGCCACCATAGGGGTCGCATGGCCATCACCACTACCAGCCCCACTCATAGGGGACTTGTTGCCCATCACTACTGCCACCCCCACTCATAGGGGACCTGTTGCCATCACTACTGCCACCCCCACTCATAGGGGGTATGTTGCCCATCACTACTGCCACCTCCACTCATAGGGGACCTGTTGCCATCACTACTGCCACCCCCACTCATAGGGGGTATGTTGCCCATCACTACTGCCACCTCCACTGAAGGGGGTATGTTGCCCATCACTACTGCCACCCCCACTCATAGGGGACCTGTTGCCCATCACTACTGCCACCCCCACTCATAGGGGGTATGTTGCCCATCACTACTGCCACCTCTACCCATAGGGGACTTTTCGCCTATCACTACTGCCACCCCCACTCATATGGGACCTGTTGACCATCACTACTGCCACCTCCACTCATAGGGGGTATGTTGCTCATCACTACTGCCACCTCCACCCATAGGGGTCTTGTTGCCCATCACTACTGCCACCCCCACTCAAAGGAGACCTGTTGCCTATCACTACTGCCAACCCCACTCATAGGGGGTATGTTGCTCATCACTACTGCCACCCCCACTCGTAGGGGGTATGTTGCCCATCACTACTGCCACCCCCACCCATAGGGGACTTTTTGCCTATCACTACTGCCACCCCCACTCATAGGGGACATGCTGCCCATCACTACTGCCACCCCCACTCATAGGGGGTATGTTGCCCATCACTACTGCCACCTCCACCCATAGGGGGTATATTGCCCATCACTACTGCCACCCCCACTCATAGGGGACCTGTTGCTTATCACTACTGCCACCCCCACTCATAGGGTGCTGTGTGACTATCAATATCAACACCCACACCCATAGGATGGGTGATGCGTCACACATCCATCATACATTAGTTATGTCAGCAAAATACATCCCCACTAACATCATGACAACAGTGTGTAGTCTGTGACAAATGCCCACAACAGTGAATATGATTTTGAGCATACAATGTAACTCCCATCACATGTGTGACCAAAAACTGAGTGTGGCCTCCACAAGGCAAGCATCACAATAGCACTGTGTCAATGTGCACTAACCCACCCTCACTGTGTAGAACAAAAGTTAAGTGTGGGGTTCCAAACTGCAGCAAATGTTGAGCATTGTGGTAATGGGGTCTAAACCCACCGTCATCACAGTGACCAAAAGGTAAGTGTCATCATGGTAAAAGCTGCAAATGCCAAACAGCATGCATGATCCTGGTCCCAACACATGAAACACTTTTCATGCAAAGTAGTGGTTGCTTGTGTCCCATACCCACAGAAATGTGGTGTGGCAAACAGTGCTGTGAAAATCTAACATACTCTCGGCCATGTGCAGACAAGCACCACCCATGGGGGTTGACATTGCATACAGTGTACAATGACACAAAAGCAGAAGTGACCATCATAATGCATAAACACATCTCGAAAATAGACACATAAATCAATAGGCCTGGGCTAAAAATCCGTTCCGCTTGCGGAAATTGCGATAATTTGGCATTTTCGCGTTCCGCAGAGAGCGCGCAATGTCAAAATTTCCGCAATCCGCATTTTACCGGAAATGTTTTACATTCTTGCGTGTGCTCGATCGCCTTACCTGAATCCCTGCGTTCGCCGACAAGTTTTCCCGATCCGGTCGCGTTCTCCACGAGATGTTGGTAGCCGTTTGCACTGTCTCGCGACAGTTCGCGCCCGCAGTAACATCATGCGTCGTGCGATCACGTCTTTCTTCTCGCGATCATGCACCGCGAGACAAGTGAAAACAAGATGGCTGCGTCCGCGAGCAACCGCATGGGTAAGTTGGCGAGCCGCGACTACGCAGAACATACCGCGAACGGGCGGGAAAAAAACTTCCACATCTTCGCAATATTTCCGCGTGTTTGCGGAGATTTTTAACATTTTCGCGATAATTTGCGGAAGTGAATTTCGCGAATTCCGCCCACCCCTACAAATCAATACATCCTGTGTAGACACTAGGTGTCAGGTCACAAACTCCCATTCCATGGCAGCAATAGGACCTAACAAACAGGATGAACGTGCAGAATGATGAGATATGACTCACAGGGACAGCAGGGAAAATCACCCAAACAACATCCAGCCAACGGCCCACAACAGCAATACCAATGCACTGGTGCAAATGCACAAACAGGCAACCTCATACTGCACAACTGACACAACATGTGTGTGTGTGTGTCTCAGTATCCCCAGGCAACTACACAACACATGAGGGGGGCTGAACCACAGTGACACAGATGTGGACACAGTGCCATTCAAAAGTAACCCATAAATTGGGCACCCCTTAGTGGGCAATCAGGCATTGTGAGATGAGAGGGATCCCAACAGACACATGTGACACAAGCTGGAATGAACAGCAAATAAAAGAGCAAGAGACTGACACACAACAGCACTACCCCCAATGACCATACATTGGGGTGACACAAGCATGCATGATACGTCAAATGTGATGACAAAGGTAGATGTCTTACAAACTATGAAACTCAGACATGTGTCCTGTGCCACAAATGTACATCACACCTACACAAACACAAATCACTCATCATGGCCCGTCATCCAGGGTAAAATGTGAGGTAGGGGCCGAGCAATGCAAACATTCACATCTGTCCACCCTCAACACCACACACCCTGAACTGCACCAATGTGCATCAGTAAAACCCACATGGACATGTGACATTGCACATGCACCCATGACAAACACAGTAATGTTGGGATGAACTAAGGTGCACAGACTCATCACACAAGGACAGTCTACAACCCTGGTGAATGACAGACATACTGCACAGTATGCGGTACATGGCCAGGACGTCAAAGCTCCCGTAACCTTCAGAATACCTGCCACAGTCCCAGGTCAATGCAGAAGCCAAGGAGAACCACAAGGCACACATGCTGACACCTGCCAACATTGCAGCTCTGAACCTGATGAGTGGGAGTAGTCACACACACATACACATGTCTCAATCACCGAAAGGTACCACCTAGGGACAACTACATGATATTGCGAACAAACAAGTGCCTTGGGGATCCCTGACTGTGTTCCATCTGCGTCTGACCACATCATCACCACTCAGAACTGACAAATCCCAATGATGAAACACCAATGAACAGTAGTGTGTCATGCACCCACATATCTCGTAGCGCAGGACAAAGATGTGGGATGAAAACAGGACAACTCAGCAAGCATCAACAACAGGAACATTTCAAGGGAACACAGCCTGTGTAGAAAAAGGGATGTGGACTCACACACAAATGCTCACACAACACACACCATTGGCCAAGGCAATGTCACGGAACAACACACTTACTTGAGGGGACTCAACTCCTGTGGAAGCTCAGCTGTGCCAAACATAGTCCCAGCAGGTCTCAGTCATTTCAGCAGAACACTTGGTCAGTCAGCCATCAGTTACCACGCAATGAAGGCTCCGGTCACATCAGCCTGGGTACGGGAGTGTCCCTTAAGTTATCTGCACATACTCAATAAATATCTCTAGCAATTTGCACAGAGGACCCAGTTGCTCCTACACCAATGATGCCCACACCTGCACGTCCAGTGGAGATGGGCCCACAGTCAGGGAAATAGACAAATTGGACAATGGGAAGCATATCATATGTGCATGTGTGCAAGCCACAGATGTGACCATGCACATGAAATGTTTACAGAGATGTTCACAAATTGTTAATCATGACACACCCAGTTTGCTGCAAAGGATGACATGGATACCGACCAGAATAGGATACATATCTCATGGACCACATGGAGTACATCACATCAACACCTCAGTATTCCACATTGGAAATTCAACATTATAACTGCAAGGTCATGTTAAACATCATCAACATAATGTACAGCTAAATCAAATTCACAAGGATAACTACAAATGCTTTATTCAGCAAATTTGAATTGCAAATGCAGAGTCCTTTCAAAACAAAGGCCAATGGCCAGTCCATATCCAAAGTCAAAAATGGGATGTGAGTGACAACTGTCACATGTTGCTTGTCTGCACTGCTAAGGACAGGGTACATCCATTCGAAGGGGCATACATGGGGGCAGGCCAGGCACCGCAGGGACTGGATCAGGGCTCAGCAGAAGGAGGCAGTGAAGGGGTGGTGGATGCAGGAGAGTCACTGGAAACTGCAGTGGAGGTGTCTGACATAGTGTGTGCAGTCACAACTGTGGGGAACAATTCAGATGGGGTGGGTGCCGGTACAACTGCAGTGGGCAGGTCAGATGGAGTGGACTGGGTCCCCACTGCAGTGCCCAAGTCAGACGGGGTGGTCATGGAATCCACTGCTGTGCCCAACTCCATGGGAGCGGAATGGGGTTCAGGTGAGGTCAGCAGGAGGGGGGCCACGGTCCCCACACTAGTGGCATAAACAGTCTGACCGGGGGGTGGGGGTAGAAGAGCAAGTGGTAGGGGGAGGACCTGGGCATTTTGGGGATGGTGTATCTGTGGGTGGGGGAACCTGGGCAGGGTGTGGCAGGGGAACCTGTGGAGTGGTGGCCTGGGGGATCGAGGATGGAGACTGTGTCATGGAGCTGCGGGGGTGGGGTCTTGCTCTTCCAGGTCAGGGGGGACTTGCGGGTGGGGGCCTCAGACTGACTGCGCCTGGGGAAGGGTATCCGGGTGTGAGGGGCACTCCCCTCTGTGTGTGGGGACTTCCTCTTCCCCTTGTATGCTGGATATGCTGGATCAGTTGGGAAGAGGCCAAGGTCACAGTGGAAGAGTTTCTGGGGAGATGGGGTTGCAGGTGAGGCAAGGGAAGGGGTCTTGAAGGGAGAGGTATCGGAGAACTGCGGAGTGGGTGTGGATGCCTGTGTGTGTGTTTGCAAACCATCCCCTGTGAGTGTGGTATCAGTCCCCTGAGGTTGCCTGCATACACATCTAGACCTTGGTTTGGGTGTTTGTATGCTGTCCGTGTCTGTGGGTTTTGGTGAATGTGCTGGTGTGTGTGTGCTTGGGACAGGTAGGTAGCTAGGAATCGTGGATGGGGCAGGGGTAGGAGGGGTGAGGGACTGTTGGAGGTGGGACACTGCTGCCATCAGGGAGGAGGCCATGGACTGATTGGTCCACTGTAGAGCAGACATGCCCGATGACATGCCCTCTATGAACAACACCAGTTGTGTGAACAGACTGGTGTGTGCATTGAGGACACTCAGCATTGATGTCTGCCCTACATGGATCTGTCGAAGCAAGTTCACAAACTCCACACTCAGGGCAGCAGGGGACACATGGACAGGGGGTGCGGTGTGTGGCACAGAGGAGACATGCTCCCAAACATGGGAGCCTACAAGGACCTCTGGGATGGGAGCTGATGGGAGGGTGGTGATGGTGGTGGTGGTGGCGGGGACAGCCTCACTAGCTGGTGTTTGTTGGCTGCTGACACCCGCCTCCACAAGGGAGTCATCCTCTGAGCGGCTGTGGTCCTCAGCTGGGGTGGATGGTGCTGAGGACTCCTTGGGGTGGCTCCACTTGCCCTCCGTGCCACTGGGTCCCTCCAACTCCTCGCTTTCTGTCCCAGTCTGGCTCTGTGGCTCCTCCTGGTCCATGGCGTTGTCCCCTCCTGTGGCCGTGGATGTATCTGAATAGAATTAGGAAAAACAGAACAACATTAGTCACCTGCACTGATCGCACACACCACACTGAGTACAGTACATCACAGGACAAGCCCTGGCATCTTCATCTGAACACTGCTCAAAGTGCTCACACTGTTTTGAATAAGCCAATTATCAGTCTCACAATTAACCATGGCACTCATATCCCTCCTGGACTTGCACCCATATGTCTGTTGCATGTTGGATGCTAATACCCCAATGTGCAGACATGTACCACCTACACAGTTGTTGGACATGCAAGTGAACATGTAGAAGTTTGTCACTATACACACATCACATCTCTTGCCACTGACTCAGTACAGGTGTCAGGAAGAAGGGATGGCCAGAGTCTCATTTCACATGCTTGTGATGCATACCAGCAACACACACTATGATGTTCTCATGTCCTGATAGTCATTGCCACAATGGGGTGCATGGATCACATTTGACTCCAATGCAGGATCACTCATAGCAAGTTAAATGCCATGGCACTGGCATGCCTGGAAAGTCTGTCATCACTGTCTCCTGTCACAGGGGCAGGGCATCCAGACAACAACAGTATGCACTGTGTCATAATCATAGGTCATGGGTAAAGCAAACTCTGCAGCTGACAAGTGCACTTGTCCATCCCCTGCAAACAACATATCCTGGACCTAGATGACCCCACATCATACAAATCAGACATATGAGTGTCTGCGAACACAACTCCCTGAACATGAGCACCTCACAGTCTGCTGTGCATGAAACACAGCTGCCTGAACTTCACAGTTACATATACCATTGTGCACTGTCAAGTAATCACACACCTATATGTCACACACGTCTCGTCTCCTACAGTCACATCTCAGATGTCCTGCTGACCCTCAATCTCATGAACACCCCTGTTGTCCTGAAAAGGAAGCCACACCACAATGACACAGAGGCAAACACCTGAAGGCACATGTCACTAAGCACAATCTGTAAGTTGATACACAGGAGTGTGAGTACAGAGTGTTTCTAAATGCCCTGGAGCATGACTGCCCAGGTATACGTGAAACAGTGTATAGCCCTGGACATTAGTCAGGTGGCTAAGCAAGTGGGACACACTTGATATACATATTCCTGAGGCCCAAACTTTGGAGTCACCTGCTGCATGGGTATGTTTGAAATACCCCAGGCACATGTGGCGAGTCAGACCAGCAATTGGAACACATATCAAGGGCACACACAGATCACATGTCAGATCTCAGGCATTGTGTAAACAATTGACCCACCCATGAAACACACAACAGAGTCACGGTAACAGATGGTGTCCTGAACCTGAAGCATAGCTGACTGCAGGGTCACAGTGCCCTAGTGACACAAGCCCCAGGCTGTAGGGGCCACACCTGTGGATCAGATGAGGAGGGTGCATTACACAATTGAGGGACATGAGTCCTGGACTACAACACCTACGTAATGGGGATGTGTGACCAGGCCAAAAGACTGCAAATAGCATGTCAGACATAGTACACAGATTAGGCATGGACCTACCCCCTCCTTGCTGCTGTCTGGCCTTAAGCTGCCCATCCAGGTCCGGGAAGATCACCACCAGAATCCTGAGCATGTGGGGGGTCAGGGTCCGGTGTCCGCCCCTCCTGCGAGGAGGCGACAGCTTCAGCTGGACTCTTGCGATCCTCCGGGTCCAGCCCCGAAGTTCCTGCCACCTTATCTGGCAGTTGCAGATCCGGCGCTTGTAGACCCCCACTGATCTAACTGCCCGGGCGATGGTCAGCCTTTGGTGGGCATCAACTTGTGAGGATGACAAAGTGAAAAGGCCATTACCACACATGCCACATATTTGTGCTGCACACAGTTGGATATACATGTAGTCATCACAAAGGTAAATGAGGTACACAGGTAGTGCACCTATGGAAATGGACAATTGTCCTGCATGTCTGACATGTTAACATTGCCTGGGAAGTTAAAGCTTGTACAAATGCACTTTTGCTGCCGAACACCTGTTCATCACATGTACCTACACACTTTGGGGATTGAAAGTACTCAGTGAGTACTCTTGCCACTGGTGTACACACTGCTAGTACTGCTACATGCACAATTAGGAAGGCAGTGGACTGCACACTCACCTGCTCCCCTGGTTTCCCATACAGCTTGCAGTACTGTGGAAGGAGCCCGTCCAGCAGGGCCTGGTTCTCCTGGTTCTCCTCCTCAGTGAAGGCTGGGGCTCGCTCCAGAGTACGTGCCATAGCAGTAGCCAGAGGATGCAGAGACAGCAGCAGTGGTAGCAGAGATGTGGTCCAGTAGCATGTAGTGCAGGAAAGTGAGCTCCCTGGGGGCCAGCCAGCCTTATATCTGTGCTGCAGAGGCAGAATCTGTGCCATGTGTCCTAAGTGATAGGTCCAACACGGTTGCATTCTATGAATCTGGCCAATCCATGGAATTGTATGACTCGTACACATCTTCCGCATAGTTCAAATTTTAACCTTTACGACACCCTAGAAATTGCAACACTGTTGTAGGCATCCAACTGAATTTTCAGTGCACGACTCGTACAAGTTTTGAATCCACGTCCGTCTCCATGACAGTCCATAGCCAATGAGTACGCACGGCTCGGTCAACTGACTGTACAACGCGTAGTTTGAAAATCTACACGCACCCGTCTCCATATGATTCAATGGGCTATGCGTGCGCATGGCTCGGTCCATGCCTGCTCGACGCGTATGCATAATAGTCACCCGCATCGGTTCACAGTGCAGTCAATGGCCAAGGTGTGCGCACGGCTTGGTCCATGCCTGCACGATGCGTATGCATAACAGTCACCCGCATTGGTTCACATTGCAGTCAATGGCCAAGGCATGCGCACGGCTTGGTCCATGCCTGCACGACGCATATGCATAATAGTCACCCGCATCGGTTCACATTGCAGTCAATGGCCAAGGCGTGTGCACGGCTCAGTCCAGAACTGTGCAATGCATCTCTGTAGAAGTCACCCGCGTCGGTTGACATTGGTGTGACATTTTGACGGATTCTACACACAATTACCTGCCAGGGACTCAGGTGCAAACCTACCACACTACAGCATGTGCCACACTGTATCCCATAGCATGTAAGGCTGCATTACCTGTGTGTGTAGGGGGGGGCAACATTTGGTTTGTTGTGTGGCACTTTGGTACAGCCACTCCCAGGCTGTGCACGTGTTCATGGGGACAGAATCCTTTGTGTGCTGTGCATATTATCACTGTGATGTGTGACTGTACAGTTATGGGCATGAGTCATGGACACAGTTGCAGGTTGGATATGTTTAGGACATGTCACATACACCCTGAGTCCTGGGTGGGATGGTATGTACGTCACAGTGAGACCCATAGCCACAATTCTGATGTACACCCACAGTCTGTGTGCATGTTGTGTCTCAGATGTGTCTGATCCCATGTGCCGAATGGGAGACAGTCTCCACAACCATGTTTGTGCATCAACATTGATGTTGTGTGTGTGTCTCAGAGACGTCCATGTAGGGCCTGCAGAGACAACAGGGGCCACTACCTGTGGGACTCATGGTTGTTTTGTGGCGTGTACATGATACGCCATGTCATGCCAGTGTCCATGTGGCAATACAGGGACCCTGGGTATCTGCCTGTCAAAGATCTGTGAAGCCTGGGAGACATCAGGCCTCACTTGTCACTGTGGTGTGTGTTTGGAACATGACAGCAGTACATAGGTACTGTGACACAGCCTAATGATTGGCCATTGCACTACATGTAACTTATGTAGACATGTGGACTTGAGATGTGAGATGATGGGCATGTAGGTGACATATGTGTCCATACCCAACAGCACACACCCCAGTACATTGAGTATTGTCATGATGTATCATGTGATATTTTGCTTGGTCATAGCCAATTGGGTGGATGAATCGCCAATCTTCCTTTGTTCATCTCTGTACTGCAGGGCACCAGCTGTCCATAGACCATTCCCAGACCTTAAAACCATGCAGGAATGCGAATGCATCCGACTGTACCGCTTCACCAAGCCACTGATTGAGGAGTTGGCGGAGCAGTTGGCGCCACATCTACTACCTGGCCGGACATACCCTACAGCACTGACCCCAGAGGTGAAGGTGATGGCAGCCAAGCACTTCTTTGCTACTGGTACCTTCCAGTACACTGTGGCTACTGCTGGTGGTATGTCGCAAACTATGTTCAGTCGTGTGCTATGCGATGTCTTGGAGGGGATGTTGCATTTCCTTGACCTGTACATCAAGTTTCCTAGCCCAGGTCAACTCACTGACATAAAGGATGCTTTTTATACACTGGGGAGGATGCCGAACGTCATCGGATCTATTGATGGTACACATGTGGCCCTGGCACCACCACGGGCACATGAGCAGACATACCAGAACAGGAAACATTTCCACTCCATCAATGCTCTGGTGGTATGTCTAGCAGACATGTGTATCACACATGTGTGTGCACATTTCCCCAGTTCTGCGCACAATGCCTACATCATGAGGAGTAGTCGCATTGCAACGCTGATGTACCAGATGCCAAACCAGCGTGCGTGGCTTGTCGGTGTGTACTGACTGTTTACCATTGTGTGTGTTTGGCAATGTTGTATTCCACCCTCTTTCAACAAAACTCAGCTAATTGTTCAATCGTTTGTATGTAGGTGACTCCGGATACCCCAACATGCCGTGGTTGCTGACACCCCTCAGGAACCCTGTGACACCAGCCGAGATGCGCTACAATGAGGCACGTGGTCGGACCAGGAGGGTGAATGAACGGTCATTTGGTCTCCTGAAAAGTCGCTTCCGCTGCCTGGGCAAGACTGGAGGGGCCCTCCCATATGACCCTGCAAAGGTGTGCAAAAGTATCCTTGTATGCTGCATGCTACACAACATGGCAGTGCAGAAGAAGTTGCCTCTCATCCAGGATGACGCTGACCTACATCTGCCACCTGTGGAGGATCCAGGCCTGGGCCACGATGCCAGTGATGATGATGATGAGGGTGACGTCCGCACACAGCTCATCAACAACTTCTTCACCTGAATGTGAGTTTACAGGGTTGTTATGTCAATGTATTGAGTTAGCCTGAAATGTGTTGCTGTTTGAGTGTGTCTGTGTGCTACTTGACTGGATGCGTGCAGTGATGTGTCCTTTCAGGTAGTCTGTATTCCACAATAGTGTCGACATGCTAACTTGTTTCTGTGTATGTTTCTTTTGACATGTTTTCTGCATGTGTATTGCATTTCTCTCCTGTTCTGCTGTGCTTTTGACTGTGTCTTATGTCTGTCCTTCCCAGGGTTCTTTGCCTGCTGTTTGGTCAACTCTGCCCCCCAACACCCAGAATCCAGCCCCAGGGTGGAAGTTGTTGATTCCCATCAAGTGATGTACCACACACCCCTGGACTTCAATTCTTCGACACTTTGTGACTGTGTGTCCACTGTCACGTAGAATTACCTTGCAACTTTTGTGGAATAAACATGTTGCTGATGTGTAATGAACCTGTGCTATGCTTTGTTATGTGCATTGTCTGTCTTCCCACATCTGACTGACATTTGCTTACCTCACCTGTGGGCTTGTTACCACTGACTGTGGATAGGTGTGGTATGCATTCCACTGTATTTCAGGTCAACATCATTGTATGCGATGAGTTACATGGCCATGGTGAGTATGTGTTGTGGCGCCATAGTAGTGTGTCTCCCTCACATGTGTCACATCACCATGACTCACATAACGGTGATCACATTGCTGTAGTAGTTGGCATGCACTGTGTTCTTTAGCAGATCATCATCTCCACGGCACATAACAAGTTGGAATCACAACAGAGGCAAGTATGGTGTACTGGTGAGTTTATTTACAAACATGTGTGAGGATAGTGCACAGGATGGTGGGTGCTGTACATTGGGTTTTTGAATCCAAAGTTCACAGAAGAGTTGGAAGTGTTGGTAGCTGAAATGTCCAGAGTAAAATCCACAGTCATCTGCTACAGTAGACCAAAATGAACCCTTCATGTCATGTAGGCGAGTTGGGTTATATACGACAAGTTGAATTGTTTGGATACAAAGAACATTTTCCAGAACAGGTTTTGAGGCCCTGGGGGATGTGCATGGCCATCTGCGCCTCACTTGTCCTTCTTCGGCTGACCCCTCTTCTTCTTCGGAGGGGGATTCTCAGGTGCAGGCGTCTGCGGTGCAGAGCACTCTCCACCAGAGTCATCTTCCCTCCCTGTGGCACTGGCAGATCTAACAGCAACAGATGTTGTGGCCACACAGGGAGATGTGGACATGTTGGTGCTTATCTGGTGGAGGCATGTGAGTATGTCCCTATGCAGCGCAGTAAGTGCATCCCACTTGGACTCCATGTGAGCATGATGGGCAGTCTGCTCCTGTTGAATGCCCTTGAGGATCCCCACTACCTGGCTGAATCCTCTGGTGCTATCCTGGTATGCATCTATGATACATGCCAGTTGGGGGTCATCATGCAGTCCAGACCCCTCTGCAAGCTGCGACCTCTGCCTACCACCCCTCCCACCACCCCTAGCCACACGTGCAGGACTTGCGGCAGCACACACAGGTGATACTGGGCCCCCTTGGGTGTTGTTACTGGTGGTGTTGTCCGTAGCTTCCTGGGTGGCCTGTGTCCCTGTGCTGTCGGTATTCTGTGTTATTGGTCTGTCTGTGTTGGCAGGGGTGCCCTGTCTGTTGCCAGATATTGGAGGCGTGGGTGCAGGGGGTGCATATATTTATACTGCTAGTGCTGCATGATGACTCACACCGGATGTGCCAGGTTGTTCTTCGTCATCCGAAGAGGACAGAGACTGATCCACACCAGAGAGCTGAGGGTCCACCGGAGTCTGGGACAGAGACTCCTCTTTGTTTGCTGCTGTATCCCCAGCACCACCTGTGTTTGGAAGAGATGCACAATGTAAGTTATGTTTCTACAGGCATCAATGGTTCACATACATGACATTTGCTACTGTACGTCAGGATGCGTGCCTGTACACTGCTTTGTCCAAAGTTGTCACCGACAGAGATTGATTTTGTTGTAGCACATTGTCCAGTCAACATGAAGCATTTCAATGTGCATGGCGAAGTGTGTGCATGACAAGCTCATGTATAGATTTGACTGTACATGGCCATTACTACTCAAGGGCCATCATGTGGCTGACACAGGTGTGTCATCCCTGCACACATTTGACCTTTAACAAGGATATACGTGCAATTCCACTTAGGATATATTGTAAGATTGGGGCATGTGTGGTAGCAGTTTTTGCTAGTCTTTGTGCGTCACATTGTTGGTACGACATGGTCACAGTCCGGTATGCCTGTGATCTCTTGGGAGAAAGTGTTTTTTTCCTGTGTTCCTAGTTCCCATCTCATTTCATACAAGTGATGATGTCACCGTAGTTAATGAGTCTGGTGCTGAGTTTTGTATGTGCATATGTGATTTGAGTTGTCAATGTTCTCCATGGTGATATGGATTGAGCAAGGCAGCTCTCTGGCTTTTCCATGCTCATGACAGTGGTAGCCAGTGTTGTGTGTGTTGCGGTTTTGCTGATGTGAGTAGCATGTCTCCTCCAATGCAATCCAGGTTAGACCTTGTGTCCACAGTGTCTATGACAGTGAGTGGTGTGTTGTGTGAAGGATGCATATGTTGCAGAACGATGTAGGAGTGGAATACAGCTCACAACAGCACCTAGTGTGAATGAGACCATGCTACGGTGTCAGCTATATTGGTGTGTCCATTCCATTCACTGTCAGATGTCCCCTGTCAGTGATGTATTTGTGAGTTCCTGTGTGTTTTGTGCAATGTACTATATATGGATCTCCACACTTGTCATCTGCAAGAACACACCTCCACAGCCAGGCCAGGGGGCAGTGAGTTTGAACATACAGTTGCAATGGCTGTGTGTGTGAACGTGTTTTGGTTGGCTAGTGCATATGTGTGATATGCAGCCACGTCATTTATCAGGCCCATGTGTCAGCCCTCTTGCCCGGGCATTAGCTTTGTGAGTGACTGGTACCACATGTGCAATGTGTTTTTAGCAGAGAAGGTGTGTCTATGGCCAGCATCGGTGTTATTTTTTTTCAAGTCAGGACCTCCTTCTCCCCCAGGCCAGTTATCCCATCATGAAGTGTGACACCATTGCAGTGGGTGCAGGTTAACTTTCAGGATGTCAGTCAGTGCAGTCCTGGTGATTGTTGGTGTCCAGTTCCTAGCAGGGCCCTGTGCTCCCCACAACAGAGCCCAGTGTCAGACATCTTGTCAGTCCATTTCCACTCCCTGTGAGGTGAGCATGGTTCAGTGTGAGCTTGCTGGGCCATGTAGGTGGGTGGGGATTGTCTGTGACTGCAACTCCCATCATGCTTTTGGCTACACCCCCCTTCCTAGCATGCCCATACTTCCTTCCTTTTGACTCTGCTTCCCTGTGAGGGAGTGTGACAGCAATGGCAAGATGGCTGACTGTGCAGTCCTGGTGTTTGTTTGGCTTCAAGTCCAAAGAGAGTCCCTGTGCTTTAGACAGCAGAACCCAGTGTGGTGTATCTTTGGGTGATATTTCACTACAGTGTGAGTCAATGCATTATCCCAGGTCAGTTGTGTGGAGTTTGTGTTGAGGGGTGTGTGTGTCTACACATGCTGGTAAGTATGGTCAGAGCTGTCAGTCCTCCTTCCCACCCGGCCAGACATCCCACCATGAAATGTCCTTCCATTGGAGGGCGTGCAAGTTGGCTTTCAGGATGTCAGGCAGTGTTGTCCTGCTTCTGATTTGAGCACAACCCCTACCAGGGCCTTGTGCTCCCCACAGCAGGACCCAGTGTCAACCATGTTGTCAGTTATTTTCCACTCCCTGTGATGTGAGCATGGTTCAGAGAGGTCTTGATGGGCCAATTGGGAGGGGGAGCATTATCTGTGACTACAAACCCCATCATGCTTTTGGATGCACTCACTTCACCAGCATACCCACTATTCCTTCCTGTCAGTCAGCTGCACTGTGAGGTAGTGTGTTTGTGGTGGCAAAATGTCTGACAGTGTTTATTTGGATTTGTGCCACTGCCGTGCTCTATTTGTTGGTAGGTTTGTACATGTCATGACACAGATACAAGTCACTATGAGATGGCAGGTATTGTGTTTGTCTGATTAGTATACACATCTTGGGATGATTATCTATTGGTTACTGTGGCTTTGCTAACTGTGCATGGTTTCACTGTCCCCTTGACAGTGATGTGTGTGTATTGCCACACAATATTGAGTATATTGGTTGTGTACTCACCAGGCTCTGGTATGTCTGATAGACCATAGACGATCTCTGTTGGTAGGATGTCCCGCACCTTCTCCTCCCAGGACCTGAAGTATACTGGTTTGGCAGGAGGGCCACCACCAGTGTGCTGACTCAAGGCATGATCCTTCTCAATGAGTTTCTTGACCCTCCTGCGCACATCATACCACCTGTTCTGGATATCATCCTTTGTGCGCAACATTGGTGCTTGTGCGTTCACCTTGTCCACAATCCTCGCCCACATCTTTGTTTTCTGTGACATGGGGGTCTTTTGGAACAATGTACCAAACAAAAGTGGCTCTACTCTGATGAATTCATCTACCAGCACTTCTAACTCACTATCTGTGAACTTTAGATTCTTCTTTGGTGGTGGTGAGTGATGTGTGTGTGAGGGTGCAAGTGAGGGTGGGTGAGTGTCAGTTTTGCTAGGTGTATGTGTGAGTGCTTTTGGTGAGGTGCTCATGGTGTGAAAGTTGTGTGATGGGTGAGTTGTGAATGTGTCTGTGGTTGCTGTCTGATGGTGTTCTCTGCTGGGTGTTCTCTTGAATTAGCAAATGATCATGGTAGTGATTTGTGGCCTATATATAGGTGGAGTTGTGGGTGTAAGTTTTTAAAAAAATATTTATTGACTTTGTCATTGCTTGTTTGGTCCTTTTTTTGTATTTTTTCCTTTGGGTTTTCTAGGCATGAAGGAGATGTTCTTCTGACCGAGACGGACGCTGATGTTGGCTCGTGCGGGCTTCTCCAGGTCTTTCACGCTGACTTTCTTCTTTGTTTCATACGCATCGGTCGTGGAGATCTCTATTGCTTCAGGTCTGTTTTCTGTGCGTGTTGGTCATGCGGCTTGGGCTCCGTGCGAGTCGGTCTGGTTTTACATGCATTACATCATACTGCGCGGGTCGAACATCGCGGGTACGTGTCGGTCGGGTTCATGCCTGGTGCGTGTCGGCCAGTGCGAATCGCGTCCTGTTTCTGGGCGAATCACTGGTTTCCCTACGGCTCGGTTGTACGGCTTGTATTCCGTACGTGTCGGTTGTAATTCACACGCGTTGCATCGTACTGCACGGGTCATACGCCGCCGGTCCGTGTCGGTCGGTCTCCGTTCCCGGTCTGTGTCGGTCGGTACGTTTTACGGCCGGAATCGGCCCCTAAGTGTCAAAAAGAATTCACTTTGAAAAATGTTCTATAATTGACATGCTAGTATGGGTACTCCCAATTCCGGAAATGTGCAAATACCTACTGTAGGAAGGTGGCATCTGACTATATGGTTGCCCTCACTTTTTTCCTGATGTTTTGCTGGTTTATGACTTAGTTGGACTGGGATCCTGCTATTCAGGGCCCCAGTCTATCTGCTTTCTCTGTAAAATGGTTTCCATGTACATTAGGTACATATCTAATTGGATTCTTGAGTGCCTTATAAGCCCCTAGTATATGGTATATTATGTACCTAGGGCATAGGTACCTCAGAGGCCTACCAGGGGCCGAAGCATGTATTATGCTACCCCTGGGAAACACTCCAAAATGGCACCACAGGTCTGCTACTGCAGCCTGGGTAAGGGTGTGCTTGCACCCCTTACAGTGGTATAGACTACCTATATCCACATATATATACAGACACATATAAACCTATAAGTCACTCCTATGGCAGGCCTTGACAATCCTGAAGGCAGAGTGCTTGGTTTTGTGTGAGAGGGTGCCCAAGCATGAGCTGAGCCCCTCTGCAGCTTTCAGAAATACTTCCTTATGGCTGTTCTGTGATACAGCCATACCATATACTCTTAAGTGCATTATAATCTTGCGGTAATGGAATGGCTGCATCAAAACTTGTTGTGTTTGGTGCCAAACATCTTGGAATACTACCCCCCTGCCAGTTCTGGCAGTGGGGGTAGCATTCCACCCTTCTAGAGGGAGAGACATGTTCACACTGGTCAAACCCGGTAGGACTTTCCTGAGCCCTGGCATCACAAAATGGATGCCCCTGCCACAGACACGGGTCTGGCCTCCTGCTGCTGACCGAAACTCCAGCAGGGGAGGCCTGAACAATAGGTTTCCTGTTGAAGGGGTTGTAACCACCTCCCCAGACAGGCAGATGTGTATTGGGGCTGGGCGGGAGCACTCTCTGGTGCTTTGAAGTCCTGCACTGGGGGCACATTTGGTGTCCCTTTATATAGTCCAGTTCAAACTGGTTGCAGGGGCTACCTGCCCCTGCTCTGGCGTGAAACTGTACAAAGGAAATGGGTGTAACCACCCCTCTTTGCAGACCCACCCATAGGTGGGGCCTTAGAGTTAGTCCATCCCCTAAACCTAGTATAAGTATAGGAATCCAGTCCCTAGATTACCCTGGACGAAACTCTGCAACATATATCCTGGACCTTTGATGTTCTATCCTGACTAGAAGACTGAAGCAATATCCCTTGGGGTCAAGGAGTGACACCCTTGCTTGGCTGGCACCAAAGAAGCAACTGACCGGTCTGCATCGCTGAAGGTCCCGCCAGACGACGAAGTCTTTGCATCACCAGAGGTAGATTTCCAGACTTCCCCGAGGCTACCCTGAGTCCACAGCAAAGCTGAGGCCCGTGGCTATCGTGGGTGATGTGGAACCGTGACCCCTGGACACCGTGATCTTTTGCAGCAACAGCATCTTCCTGGGCTTCCTCAAAGTTGTGCTTTGGGCTCCGAGTAGCCCCAGCCCTGAGCACCTCATGCACAGAAGATTGCTTGCCTCCACTAAACGAGTGACTCATGGGCCAGTTTCAAGTGCGACCGCTTGAGGCTCCTTCGCGATTATTAGCCTGTTGGCTAGCAGGTTCCCACAAAGGCAACTCCTCTTCTGCTTGGGCTTTCCTGGTTGCTCCAGGTGTGCCTTGGCTTACCCTTGCTGGGTGAGTCCCTCAGACCTTGCTGGTCTGCACCGCAGTCTTTTCTCTGAATTCCAGTGACTTGCCATTGCCAAGGCTTGTTGGGTCCATTTTGGCCGCCGACACCGCAGCACACGACAGACTTTGTGAGATAGCTCGAACCCAGCTCGTGGACTTCGTCAACGCCTCCTGGACCTCATGGCTGAAGAGTCAAGACACTCATCCACTCACCTGAAGCACCCGGCATCTGTGGGCATTGGTCCATCCTGCCCTCGGTCACAGGCTAGTAACCCAGACTCTGTCCCCTCTGCTTTCAGGTACCATCCTAGATCCAGGCTTGGATCTCTTTGGACACTTCTCTTCACGGTAGCAGCAGTTCTTTGCAGGCTTCCATTGCAATCGATGACGCAACTCGACACCAAAAGACACCTATGCACCCGGCTTCCATTGGGTGAGGTAACTTGAGTACTCTGGTGCTCCCGTGGGTGCTAGCCCTAGAACTTCTTAAGTCCAAAAGGTTTTGGTCCTGACTCGGTTCTAAGTGTCACTAATCTAGGGGAATGCACAAACCCTGGGTATATTTTGAATCTCCATGATGTTGGAAGAAAAGGACACAAATTTGGCGTGGATACCTTATGTGGTCAAAAAGTTACAGGTGCCTAAGTGCAAACTACCCCAAATAGCCAAAAAAAGGCTTACCAGAAGGGGGGGGGGGGATGCCTAGCAGCGAAGGGTTGAATTGCAGTACTTATAACTATGTGCTTGATAGACCCTCTGTTGTCCAAGTGTATCCCCTCTCAATCTATCAACTGTATATTCAATTTTTAAGGTGTTTTAATTGTTTACTTGTATGGTTTTTACTTGCCTAAAAAAGTATTTGTGAACTGAACTTCATAGATAAAATATTGGTTATTTTTCTAAAACTGGTGTGGTGTCCATTTGCAGTGTTTTCACTTTATTACTGTTGGTTATGTGCAAATGCTTTACACGCTGCCTCTAAGATAAGCCTGACTGCTCGTGCCAAGGTACGAAGGGAGTGAGCAGTGGATATTTCAGTTGTGTATCCCCCTTATCCTGACTAGGAAGATGGGTCTATACTTGGTCAGGGTAACAACCTGCAAACTAGAGAGCCCAATTTCTAAAATCTCCGTTACATCCAGGGCTTCCGAGGCCCGCATTATGACATGGCCAAATAAGTGTGATATTTCTGCAAATGATAAACGCAGATTCCTAGAGTGTTGTGTGATGTTACATTATTTCGATTTGTTATATGGCACTAATCACCCATGACAGTATCCAGGCACTTGAGTGGGCGTGCAGTTGTGCAGTTCTGTTGGACATGGCCCTTTCTGAAGGGTCACCATCAAACCTTTTGTCTTCCTCATCCCCTTTTTGCTGAATTCTTTTTTGTTGGCTTTAGGACTCTGGGAACCTGACCACTGCTAATAAGTGTTAAAGTGCATGTGCTCTCTACTTAAAACGTGATAACATTGGCTTATCCACAATTGCCATATTTAATTTACTTATACTTCCATAGTAAAGTGTACTACATGTAAATTAAGTACTATTAGTGGTGATTGTGCCACCGGCTTTATTAGTTCTTTAAACATGTCTCAGGCCCGCCACTGCAAAGTCTGGGTGTGCAGTTTTAAATTGGCATGTAGACCTGGCAAGATAACCCTCTTGCAAGGCCCACACCCTCCTTTTTAAAACATATGTCACCCCTAAGTTTGACCGAGGACAGCCCCAAGGGCACTGTATAGTGTATTTAAAAAGTTGAACATGTACGTTTTACATTTCCAGGTTGTTTAAAAACTCTTAAATACTGCAAGGCCTCTCTCTTCCATAGGTTACCATTGGGATTACCTTATTACATTTTATAAGTGTAATTTCCAACTTGGAAAAGATACAGTTTTCGAGTTTGGTGTCTCTGGACTCATAATGTAAAATCACAACTTATGTTAAAGTTGAATTTTAAGTTGCAAGTCTAAAAATTGCACTTTTAGTAAGTTGATATTTTTTTACTTTAACCATTTGGTGCCTTCTGCCTGTCTCTGAGTTTGGGGTGGGTGACAGCTGGACTTTGTGCATTCCCTTCTGACAGCCACACACAAAGGGAGCTTAGGTGTGACTGATTGGTCATCCAGGACAGGATGGCAGGGAGAAGCTGGCACACACACCTGAATGGGCTGTGTGTGTCCCCAAACAAAGAGCTGCATATCCCCCTGTAATGACTCAGAAGCCAGGGCAGGGACTTTGTGCACTTTAAAGGACTCTCTTTGAAGTCTCCTCCACTTCAAAGCAATAAATGGGTATAGGTACAGGACACCTGGCACCACCAACTCAGTATACTTCTGGACCTGATGACATTCTGTCAGGAAGAAGGACTGCTGCACTGCTGAAAGGACTGTCACTCTGCTGGAGTCTGTTGGACTCTGCTGGACTTTGCTGGACTCTTGCTTTGTTGCACCTGGCTGATGCCTGCTGCCCTCCATGCCTGGGAGTGAGAAGGACTGGATCTATATCTCTGCATCCCCAGAACCAAAGTGACTCCAAGGGTTTTGAGGAAAATCAAAATTAAAAGACCGCTCCCGGCTCTGTCCCCTCACAAACTTCCCTTTCTCATTGTGCTCTAAAACAATTCTATACAGCATCCATTTTGGACACAGCATCCATTTTAAGAATTCATGTCAGCTTGCCCAGGGTCAGCCAGTTCAAGTATCTCCTCATACTGCAGCTGGTTTTCAGACAGTAACCTTCACGCATTTTTGTGGTTAAGCCGATTCTAAAAAAATGGGCCCACCATCTTCCTCTTTTCTAAGACAAGCAAGTTTATCTCGTATCTCTTCAAGGCCGGCTGGCCACGGGCCCACTGGGGCCTCGCAGAATGTCACGTAACTCAGTTCTCTCCAAGGTTGTCTGCCATGACTCGCTCACCACATCCTTATCTTTCAGTCACACAAGCCCCCTCTCCCTCTGACAGCATCCACCCGAGTTGCTTTCTTGAAAAATGTGCTGATCTGTGTGTTTTTGCATATACGTCTTGAGCAATGCTAACTTGTAATGTTTTTTTTCCTTTGACGCAACCAGGAGGGCCCCTCCCCATGCGTTGAAAGTGTACTGTGATATGTATAAAAACTGTACTCTGTGAATAAAGCCTCAGACCACTCCTGATCCTTGCATGGTGATGGGGTTTGCTCTCCCTTAACCCGGGTTATGAAATAAAAGCCCATTTTTTTACTCTTTCACCACGGACTCCTCAGTTCATTATTTCATTTATATTGATAATTTATAGAAATTCAGACCTGGTAATTAATTTATTTACCACATTTAATGGCGCCCGAACAGGGACGCCCCCTCTTCCCCACGCGCCGGAGATCTAGGTCCGGTCTTTGTCCCTTCCACACCCTCGACGGACTCTCACGTGCACAAGAGGCGGGGTATTCCTGCTGACTCCCTCGCGGCGAGGAGGAGACAGACTGAGACTGAACATCCACACGAGGCGGTGAGGAAGGTGGTGGGGTGTTCCAGCCCAGAGCCCGACCAGTGAGCTTGTCGAGTCCGAGGTTTCCAGAGTCCCGTTATTCCTCATTCCACTGCGCAGCGCTTCAGTCCAATGACCAGGTCTTCAAGTTCTGCTTCTCGGTGAGTACTACTGGGAATGTATAAAGACGGGTTCTGTGATAGAACACGGTAAAGTTGCACTGGCTACCCAGTGTATAAAGATATCAAGTATATTGTTTTTGTGATTCGATATTTACAAGGCTTAGGCAAGATATTTTAAAAAATGCCTTTATTCTCCAAATTACGAGGATTAAGTACCAAGAAAAAGTTATTAGAACAGGCTGTTCCGGTCCCACCTAGAGACACACCTGGACATTTCATGTATACTAAACATGGTATTGAAGGGGTAATGTTTTTGGACCTGTGGTCAGATTATACTAAACATCTAGAACAAAGACTTAGATGGCCCCCTACAGGTACGTGGGACATGGAGTGTATTATGGCAGTAGAAGAACAGTTGTGGAAAAAGAAAGTAAGGCCTTCACAAGAAAGGAAGCGCATAGGAGGGACCAGAAGGAACAGACGAAGGCTGAAAAGGGGAGGAACATGTCAGAACAGGCTAAAGAAAAGAAATTACAGGAAGAGGGAGAGAGAGTTGTTGCTGAACAAGGAGAAAGAGAAAAAAATGCACTTATTGAGGGAATTTATCCCGTTCTGCCTACTGAAACAACTGGAGAGGAGATGTCCATCCAAGAGCATATGGTGAAGGTAAAAATAACTCCTTCAGAGGATTTCGTGTCCTCTTACTTAATAGAAAGTCCACCGCCTTACGTGGTGCAACCGCAAGCCCTGCAACGAATATCACCAGCATCGATGGGTGGCCAAGAGGCCACCACTCCTCCTCTAGAAGATGTTAAAGACGGGGCAGAGGATAAAAGTGATATCCCGCCTTTGGAATGCCCTTATGATGAATTCCCCGGGGAGGGTAGAATGGCCATAATATCTCATAGATTGAGACAGGCCCTGGACACGCTCCAGAATCTTCCCAACAGCAAATCCCAATTGGACGCAGTTCACGATTTCGTACGAACGGGTAAAAATGAACAGGCCTTGTTAACAATGATAACAGGTAGAAAGGTCGCGACCAAACAGACCATATTACAGTTTACAGTGACCTGTTTCTTAAGGATATTGGACTGCAGTAATCGCGAGGCGCCCAACCATTTGTTGGACCTAAGTAACTCACTTGAACGGTCCAAGTTCACTAAACACGAACAGATAGAAAAATTACTAGTACAATTGATATCGGGCATCCATACCATCCATCAGGACTGGGACAGACAGGAAAACGTCTTGGAAGAGACGAGTGGTGAGGAAGAAGATGGAGGGAAAACTCTTGTCATGGGACTAGCCCGTAGCCATCGCCGTCACGGATTCCCTCCCCTTCCCCCTCATGTCTCAAATGAGTACAAAAATACTAGAACGGATACCATTTCCACTAAGCTGTTCCAGTGCACTGTCCAGTCATTGCAGCACTGGCTCGAGGACGACCCGCCTTTCACCCCACATGAAAAAGAAATAGCCCGATCAGCCACTGATTGGATTGCCCAGCACCAACTTTATGACCCTGATATGGTAGGACAGATCTTCCTCTCCCTCCCCCTGTCTGATCAAAGAATAGCAGGTATGTTCATGTTACAACATTTGGCAACACTATATGAAAAAACATGTCCCCCACCTAAGAAAATATATCATTTACTGCGTGACTGTGCAGACGGGTTTTGGTCCACAAGGGATGAAGAATTCATTTCTAAAGTTCTGGATCTAAGGCAACGTTATGTACAGTTCGAAACTGAAATGTCCGGTATAGGTACCTATGACAAGGGACAATTTCCCCTGAGAGAGGTACACCCAAGGCTGCGTGATGACGGTGAGTATGAGCGGGTGCATGTATACACCCCTCTTACCAAGTTAGAGATATTAGAAAGGAAAAAGATAGTCTCACCACACGAAAAAGACCCTGCAGGATTCCATAAAGAAATAAGGGACATTCTGAGTCTAGGGAATTATACTTTTAAGGATATAAAGATATTACTGAAGGTCCTCCTTCCTGAGGGGATATACGAAAAGTTGATGAAAAAGATTGGAACTTAGATGGGGGAGCAGTTATAAATTGGACGGCGCTGAGAAATGAGGAACAGGCCCGCAAACCAGGGGATGGGTTGGGAGAATTAATACGTGCGTTCCCCGATGCCCTTATGCAAGTATTACCTAAATTGCTAACAACAAAGAAAGAGGATTGGGACGCGATATCAGCGTGTAAACAAAAGTTAGATGAAGAAATAGGAGATTATTTTGTAAGATTACAGAAATGTTTCGCCATTAATAGCGGCCTCTCCTCAGGCAGTGATGGTTACCAACGTCTCTTCGTAGCAAAATTGGTAGAAAATGCCCTTCCCCCAATAAAGAACAGACTTCATAAAGTTGAGAGTACTTGGCAAGCAAATAATTCCCAACAGATGCTACAAATGCTACGGTATCACCACAATAGAATTAAGGAGGAAGAGGAACAAGATAAAAGGCGCGTGAAGGACACCAAAATGAAAGCCTTGGTAGCCCAGACAACAACTGTATCACATGCGGGGAAAAATAGCAAATCCACTGAAAAAGGGTCATGTAATTATTGCAAAAAACCTGGCCACTTTGTCAGGGAGTGTCCCGTATTAAAACACAATATAGCAACAGGAAAAACACAAGCCCGTCCTTATGCCCCACGGAACACTGAGACCGCAGCCCCTGCGGCGCAGGCCAGACCCCCCCCTACTAACGCCCCCGCACAAACTCAAATGTACCAGCGCAATGATGAAATATACCCCGAATATCCTGAATACTCGTGAAAGGGCCTAGAGAGAGAAAAAGACTTGCCCCTGCTTCCTGTCACGGTGGACCAACGTGGCCCCTATGTACAAGCACACATTCTGGGGCAAGACAGAAAATTCCTCCTTGACACAGGGGCCAGTAGGACAACAATAAACCATGATGAGGTCCCAGGGATACCTCTCTCCGGCTCACATAGTATTTCCTTGGGTTTTTTGGGAAAAACAGTAATAAATAAGGTCTCACAAAATGTTTCCATAGGAGTAGGTCCCCTAACACGTACTACAGATCTAGTGTTAACAAAGACCTGCCCCGAAAATCTATTAGGCATTAAGACACTGAAAGAACTGGGTGCCGTGATATGTTGCTCCCCAGAAGGTGTCAGGTTATACCTGCGAGATTTCAAGGGCCATTTCCTGGAAAAGGAACTGGATGCCAGACTTAAAGTCATTCCGCCAACGTTGTGGGCAACTAGCCCCACAGACGTAGGCTGTATGGACATCACACCTCACAAAATTACACTAAAGGAAGGTGTGGTTTTGCCACGAATCAGACAGTATAAAATACCACCTCAGGCTGAGCGAGCATTACTGCAAATAATAAATGACTTGATTGAACACAAGGTAGTAATAGAGACAGATTCCAATACTTGCAACTCGCCTGTTCTTCCAGTTCTTAAACGAACAGACCCAACTGCCGAACCTGTATATCGTTTGGTAGTGGACCTGCGAGAATTAAACAAATGTGTTGTGCCACAATACCCTGTGGTACCTGACATAACATCACTTTTGACAGCAATAGACCCCAAAGCTGTTTTTTTCACTGTCATAGATCTGAAAAATGCTTTCTTCAGTATTCCCATTCACGAGGATAGCCAATATCTTTTTGGATTCTCGTTAAATGGGCGGAGCTTCAGATTTACGAGAGCTCCACAGGGCTTTACAGAAAGTCCCAGTATCTATAGTCAAGCCCTGAAGAGGCAGCTGGACAGCATCCAGATGCCTGAAAATACCACACTCATCCAATATGTTGACGACATCCTGGTTACAGGCCAGTCAGAAACAGAGTGCGAGAAAGCCTCCCTCCAGGTTTTAATGTTTCTTGCAGACAAGGGACACAAAGTATCTCCCTCTAAATTACAGTTCTGTGCACAGCAAGTGGCCTACCTTGGGCACTTGCTGTCCAAGAATGGTAGACAACTTACACAGGAACTAATACAGTTAATTGCCACTATTCCACGTCCAACAACACAGAAAGAAGTACGTGCCTTCATTGGCTTAACATCATATTGTAAGCAGTGGATTCCTCAGTATGCTCATTTGGCCAAACCTTTGATACAACTGACCACTTTGGAGGCCGGTTTATCGGCATCTTTGCCATGGACAACTGAGCATACAGAGGCTTTTGAGCAACTAAAGCAAGCACTGTGCCAGGCCCCAGTCCTGGCCACTCCAGATTACACCAAATCCTTCACACTATTTGTAACAGAACGAGGTGGCACAGCACTATCAGTGCTCACACAGGACCAAGCAGGAAGGAATAGGCCCTGTGCCTACTTTTCAAGTACATTAGACCCAGTAGCACAGGCCCTACCTGCCTGCCTGAAATCTGTAGCTGCTACAGCTTTAGCCATCAGACAAAGTGATGCCATTGTCCTAGGACACCCCCTGACAGTACTTGTACCAGACGCAGTGGAACTCCTACTCAACAGAACACAAACACAGCATCTTACAGTAGCCCGATTAACGGGATATGAGCTGACATTATTCCAGCCACACATAGAGATAAGGAGGTGTAACACATTAAATCCTGCTACCTTGCTACCTAATGCCACAAATGATGAAGATGCACATGACTGTATTAGAATGATAGAGATTGTCACCAAACCCAGACAGGACTTGACTGATGTCCCACTATCAGATGTTGATGTTACTCTCTTTGTGGATGGGTCATGCATGCGTACTAGTACAGGAGAGTTAACGGCAGCTTATGCCATAACCACTGATAGCAGAGTCATAGAAACAAACAGAATAGACACCCTTTCAGCCCAAGCTGCAGAATTAATAGCGCTCACACAGGCTTGTAGGTGGGCGAGAAATTTGAAAGTAAACATTTACACGGATTTGCAGTATGCCTTTGGGGTCGTTCACAATTTTGGGACTCTATGGAAAGAAAGAGGTTTTCTGACCACCCATGGAGCCAAGATACAACATGGACCTTTAATACTGGACCTGTTGGATGTCATACACCTGCCAGCGGCAATAGCAATATTGAAATGCAAAGCCCACACCAAAGTTACAGATGATGTTTCCAAAGGAAATGATCTTGCAGATCAAACTGCCAAACACACGGCCCAGACAGCAGCCATTTCCCACACAATTCAACAGAATACAGTTCTGGTAGTAAGAGACCCCTCCAAAGATGTCATAGACATACAGGCCCACGCCACCCCAGAGGAAAAGAAAAAATGGACTGAAGCGGGAGGGACAGAGACTAAACAGGGGTGGGTAACAAGAGACAAAAGAGTGTGGTTCCTACCTGATTCAATGGTGCCCATAATCATAGAAACTACACATAGCCCAGCACACCTCGGTGAGAAAGGAATGTTAGACAGCTTACAACCATTATGGCACAACAAAAACTTGCGAGCTGCTGCAAAACACAAAGTCAGAACGTGTATGATATGTTGTCAGTTCAACCCAGGGAAAGGGGTGTCTGTAGAACAAGGTGGATTTCACCCTCCTGACCATGCTTTTGAGGTCCTACAAATGGATTACATACAAATGGAAAGATGTAGGGGACAGAAATACGTGCTAGTGGTTGTATGTGCCTTGACTAGGTGGACAGAAGCCTATGCCGTACCAGACTACACAGCAGAGACAACAGCGAAACAGCTGGTCAGGGAATTTTTCCCCAGGTATGGGTTGCCCCAAATAATTTACTCTGACAATGGACAGCCTTTTTCTTCTAAATTGATGGAACAAGTGTCCCTATTGCTAGGATATACTTGGAAGTTCCATTGTGTCAGGCACCCACAAGCAGCAGGTTTAGTCGAAAGACACAATCAGACACTGAAGACAAAAATAGCCAAAATATGTGCGGAAAAGGGTGTAGATTGGGTCACAGCCATGCCGGTAGCCCTTTTCTACATGAGAATGGTAGCACATTCAAGGACCGGTCTATCTCCTTATTAGGTAGTCTATGGCAGACCTCCTAACATGTGGGGCACACCTAGACCTAAGTATATCACGGATACTGACAGTAATATGTTGACAGATTATCTTGCCGCCATGATGTCTGCACTACGCTCTTGTCGTTCACAGGTGGCGGCTGCCTTTCCAGATCACACCAATCCCGAAGAGCATGCGATAAAGCCAGGAGACTGGATCTTGGTCCGAAATTTTGATAGGACATCGCCTTTGGAGCCCAGGTGGAAGCAGCCCAAATTGGTCCTCCTTACTACGCGGACAGCAGTAAAGGTTGAAGGAAGGAAAGGATGGCTTCATGCCAGCCATTGTAAAAAGTACTTTAGGGATCCTGAGAACATTGTTCAAAAGAAAGATAACACAAACTATTCGCCCCCTCTTTTGGATCCGACCCCCCAACAAACTTACAGTTCTAAATTACGGTCTGCCAAAGTAGCTCAAGTTTGATCAATTAAGTCCAGATTGGTACAGACTAACTGGTGAAGCGGTCAGACAATGACTACTGCGGTAGGACAGACTGCCTGGGGGCCGACTAAAAAGGCAATAATGAAAAATAAGTACTGCAAAATGTTACATAGCCGACGTATAATGACTTTGATAGTTTTGTTTTTGATATGTGCTATATTGACATGTGTGGGGTGGATATTACATGTTGCTTTTCCTTCCAAGACACCATCACCTCACCAACAAGGACATGTCAATACAACTACAGAATACACGTACCTCACTTTACCGCCCCATGAGCAGAGTCACAGGCTGGCCTTACAGAATAATACCTTTATACAGATGTTACATCATACACATCAGGTCAGCAACACCACAAACTGTTGGGTCTGTGGTCGCCTTCCGGCACACCAGAGTAAAGGCGGAATGCCCCTTTCTCCTTTACCTTTCTCCTATAATGGAACATGTCAGGCCTGGTTTGCCCTACTGGGAGACATAAATATTTCCTTAACCTGTCCTGGGGATGGTAAAACGTGCAAAAACGGGTGGCCATGGGGAGATTTGAACAAAGTCTTGAATAAGGCCTGTTACCCCAATGATGACGGCGATCCGCAAGCAAGAGGGTCCACATTAGAACAAGAAGAATACCAAAGAGATAAGAGGATTAAGACATACCCATTCCGAATCCTAAACATAAGGTCCAAAGGGAATAATTGCCCTCCCTCTATATTGGTAACACCAACTAAAGGCCATCTGTGTATCAGGCATAATGGGTCCCTAAAATTAGGACACAGTGATTGCTCCACAATACTAGATTTTGAGGATTGGAGTAAGTCCTCTGCCTTAGCCTCCCGACACACTTATTTTGTATGTGGCTCCACGGCCTATTTTCGATTACCACAAGGGTGGGATGGCATGTGTTACATCGCGTTCCTCCTCCCACCAGTTTTCATAGCCCCACCTTCATACCATAGGGACCTCCAGCTATATCAGCACAAGCGAAGAAAAAGAGCAATTGATACCTCAGGGGTTGATGAGACCGAAACTGCTTGGGAACAATATACTGATTTTAATAGGGGATTCTTCTTTTTCATAGGCCCTGTACAAAATAGTAAATTAATACGTAGGCTTACCAGGACTCTGGAGGCTGTCATCAATCAGACCATATCCGCCCTTGGAAACTTGACTGAGGAGCAGACAGCCATAAGGATGGTAACTTTGCAAAATCGTCTTGTTCTTGACGTCATACTGGCTGACCGGGGTGGAGCATGCAGATTGATAGGTTCTTCCTGCTGTGTATATATACCTGATAACTCGCCGTCAGTTTATGCAGCAATTTCCAAATTGCACAAAATGGCTTCAGACTTACACCAAGAACCTGGCAACCCTGCTACAGCCTCTGGACTCTACCAGCTGTGTGTCCTGCCCTGCTAAGTGGTGTCAATTCAGGATGGACCCTTGGAAGGGGATTCTCTGTCTGTTTTCTGCAAAATTCATGCATTGCTGTCATTGCTCTGGTTTGAACCCGCTTGATACAAACTCATTGGCGCTGATGACAAATGCAGTACATAACCAGTTGTGTGGCTCGATGATTGCACATCTCCTACATCTCTAAGAACTGCCACAGATAAATCTCAGATTGCGTGGCTCAGACCCAACGTATCAACTCCTCTGCTCCACACATCTGGCCCGTCGATGGTGCAAAACAAGTACTTTTTCAGTGGGACAAAGTTGGTCCCTGTATCCGACCTGCGCTCCATCGCGGTCAGCCTTACTTTTCGGATTTACCCCAGCCAAGCGTCAGCAGATAGCCTGGTTGGCGGTTTATGCTTTTAAGCACATTTTTTGCAGACATTTTTTAACAATTCATAACTCTGGTTCTATGTATTGAATTTTTGTTGTTTTGTTCATGTCTTGTTCAATAAATTAGGCTAAATTTTTCTATCCAGTTGTGGTACATTTTTGTTTGGTGTTTTCACTGTTTTACGTGTTGCACAAATACTTTACACACTGCCTCCTAAGTTATGCCTGTCTGCTCTGTGCCAAGCTACCTGAGAGTGAGCACAGGTTAATTTATAACTAGGATTGCATTCCCTACTTGGACAAAGTGCAGACTTCTGCCAGCTAGAGATCCAGCTTCTAACATTGGTAATCATCGGTGGCGAGGAAAGGACTTCTGTTTTTGCAGTGGCTTACAGTAATTGAATGTACACTACCAATCCATATCTAAGACCAACTTGAATCAATTCTTCCTGATTGGCATTTATTTCCCCTACTCTTCCTGATTGGCATTTAAACATTTTCTATTCTCCCTGATTGGTATTCTTGCTTTTTTCCTAAAATAATGTCTCTGACTGGAGGTTCTACATCTGCACCTGCAAGAATGGATTTTGAGCTGATCAAACTTGAGAGTTACACTGTGGCCCAGCTCAGGGATTTCTGCAAGGAGTTTGACTATTCTACTAAAGGCTTTACCAGGAAGGTGGACCTGCAACAGGTGCTGAGGGCCTGGAAAGAAGCTCGTGAGGTATAAGCTGTAACCCCAAGAGTGGAGGATAAGATATTGGATGAGGATGAGGATCTGGACCAGGATTCACTGGATAATCTAGGACTGTCTTTGGGACGGGGGCAATGTTCTGCCTGGAGTAGTGGTTCCCCCATGGCAGGGAGAAGTGTGCCACCCTGCTGCCTGTCCCCAGAAGAGCTGGAGGACAGCAGAAAGGAGAGAAAGTTGAAATTGGAGCTAGCCAAAGTAAACTTAGAGAAAGAGAAGGCTGGGAGAGCCTTAGAGGAGAAAAGACTAGTCATGGGGGTGGAGGAGAAGATAAAGAGGTTGGCTATGTAAGAGGGGAAACTCATGTTGGCTCATGAACTGAGCCTGAAGGAGCTGGACATTAAGGCCAGGCAGGCTGAGTCCAGCAGTGATGTTGGCACAGTTTCCTGAGTGCCCTCTGATAGGAGGGTCCACATACCCAAGGGTGTGGTGTCTGACTTTGTAGTGTGTGATGGCACCGATAGATGGTATGATGCAAATGAAATTTCCCAACAGATGCACAAGGTCCCTGAGGAGGATTGAGGGGCTAGTCTGTGGAGGCATATCCCTGGTGAAGGGAGGGACACTATACTGGCTCTAGAGGAGGGTTAACAGGATGAGGTATCCCCCCATGAAGGAAGCCCTAATCAGGAAATTTGGTCTGACCCCAGTAGAGTACAGAGAGAAGTTAAGGGATAATCAGCTTACCCAACAGCCCTGGTTGGATTGTGTTGATTCTTTTGCAAGGCACTGGATGGTTGGGTGAAGGGCACTGAGATGAAGGATTATCAGGGGCTGTATAACTTGACAGTAGAGGAGCCCATCTTCAGTCTTTGTTTTCCAGATCTGCTCCAACACCTGGTTGATAGTAGGCTCTCTGTCACCAAGGAGCTTGGCAAGGAGGCGGGCCTCTCAGCTTGCACCTGGGTCCAAATGAAGACACTGGCAGTGACCCCAAGAAGGGTGGGTCAGGTTCCCCCCACCAGAGTAAGGGGGAGGTCAAGGGAAACACTGACAGTTCCCAGTGTTAAGGGGGAGGAAAGAGTTCCCATGTCCCTTCTGAGAAGCAGGGAGGAGGTTCTGGTGGGTAGTGGCCCCGGGTGCCTCGTTTCCAAACCCATTGCTTGATTGTTCCCAGCTAGGACACAAGCAGGGGGACTCTGTATGTCCTACAGGGGTGGCCAATGTGGCCATAGGGGTAAGTAGTCCCCAGAGGCAGGTCATAGACAATGCCATGATCTTCCTTAGGTGGGGGTTGGTCTCAGAGGGTGAGTTGGTGATCCATGAGAGTGCAAGTCATCACTTCCAATAGGTGAAAGGGAATGGGGTCCCAATCACTGCTCCGAGGGGCACTGGGTCTAGCCAGACCATTGTTATTGAAAGGTTTGTTTCCTAGAGCCATTCACTGGTCAGGTGTGTTGTGTGATACAGGGCCAGGGGAAGGACTTTTTCTGTCCTAAGGCCCTGGTATCCCTGGAGTGGTTTGTGGAGGGGACCCAAAAGAGGTTTATAACTATTCCCCACATGCCCATTGACTGCATTTTTTGTTTTGTTGCAGATTTATATAGCACAAACACGACCCGAATGTATTGTAGCACTTTACATGAGCACCGGTTACGTTACACAAGGAAACATTTGTGTTTCTTTTTTTTTGGTAGGCACAGTGAGATTAAGTGATTTGTCCATAATGACAGGATGTGGAAGCGACCCCGAGGCTCGAACCTTGGTTTACCAGCTCCAAAGTCGGCAGTCTAACCATCAGACCACATCCTCTCCCATCCATACTCTCCTGCATTCTGTGGAATGAGTTGCCCCCGGTGTCAGGAGAACGCGGAAGGGCAGCCACTCAGAGCACCCTGACAGTTCAGTTTTCTGGGGATACCACTCCCAAGCATAGGGTACAGGACCCCAGATGGAGGGGAAGGGTGAGGGAGAAATCACTCCTGTCACCTGTTCAGTCTCAGGGTGCAAACCCTTGGCTGAGGGACCAATTTCAGGATGCCACCTCATAATTGGTGATAGGTGGAATGGAAAGAGGGCGCCAGGCACCTGGGGCTATTGCCCCTCACTTTGATAAACCATAGAGGTCAGGGGCACCAGGTTGGTGTTGGGCCTGGTTGTGGACACTGACAGCTGTGAGTGGCCTTTATTGGTTTTTGTCCTTGTGGAAAGAGTTTTCTTTGGGTTGGGGTCAGAAATCAGACCTAAGGGGTGGAATGGGCCACATCACTTTGATGGCCTTGCTGGTACTGTCTTTCAACTGGCACGCATCTTTGAGCAAAGTAAATTTAGGTGCTGCAAAGATGGAGTTCACAGATGAGGATTAGGGTTCCCCATCGGTCAGTTCAGTGGCTCAAGAGAGTATAGATAGACAGAGGGTTCCAACTGAGTTCAGTGAGCGTAGAACTGACAAGTGTCCCTACAGTAGTGGGCCATTGTCCACATTCTTTTGCCTAAGCAGGAAAGTACATCAAGGTATTGACTAGTCTACCCTGGTTTTGAGCTGGAGGGGGGATGTGCTGGACCTGTCACTTTCTGCAGGGTCACGTAAAATGTTTTGCCTTCCTCCTCCCCTTTTTTACTGAATTCGATTTGGTTGACTTTAGGACTCTGGGGACTTTACCACTGCTAATTAGGGGTGGGCGGAATTTGCGAAATCCACTTTCGCAAATTATCGCGAAAATGTTAAAAATTATCGCAAACACGCGGAAATATCGCGAAGATGCGGAAGTTTTTATCCCGCATGTTCGCGAGATTTTCTGCATGGTTGCGGCTCGCCAACTTACCCATGAGGTTGCTCGCGGGCATGGCCATCTTGTTTTCAGTTGTCTCGCGGTGCATGATCGCGAGAAGAAAGACGTGATCGCGCGACGCATGACGGCACTGCGGGCGCGAACTGATGCGAGACAGCGCAAATGGCTAAAAACAATACAACATCTCATGGAGAACGCGACCGGATCAAGAAACCTTGTCGGCGAACGCAGGGATTCAGGTAAGGCGATCGCGCACGCGCGAGAATGTATTATTTTACAGCGCGAGCAAGAACCAAATTATCGCTAAGCTGCGGAATGCGGAAATTTTGACATTTTCGTTCTTTCCGCGGAACGCGAAAATGTCATATTATCGCAATTTCTGCGAACGGAACGAAATTTTAGCCCAGGCCTACTGCTAATCAGTGCTACAGTGCATGTGCTCTCTATTTAAAACATGGTAACATTAGCTTATCCACAATTGGCATATTTTCATTTACAATCTAGTCCTGGGCTCTTTGAAGTGGGTTTTGTGGCGGTTTTCTGCAAACTCCATTCATCGCCATCGTTGCACCATTTGGAACCAACACATCTCCCCTTGATGCATCGCCGCTAAGGACAAAGACATCAGATCACCAGCACCACGTCTTGACAATGACGCATCGTTTAAATTCACAAAGAAACTGCAGATGACACCTCTCGGATTGCGCCACTAAGAACCAACGCATCACCTCATCTGCTCCACGCATTGGACCCGTTGATGGCGTAGCAAGGTACTTTTTCAGTGGGAAAAGGTTGGTGCCTGTATCCGACCAATGCTCCATTGTGGCCAGCCTGAACTTTTGGATTTACCCCGATCTAGCATGACAAGATACCCACAGTTGGTGCTTTATGCGTTTAAGCACTATATTTGTAGATAGACTTTAAAAATTCAAAACACCGGTTCTACTTATTGGATTTCTGTCATTGTGGTCTTGTTTTGTTCAATACATTAGGCTCTATTGTTCTATCCAGGTGTGGGATATGTTTGTTAGGTGTTTTCACTGTTTTACTGTTTTAAGTGTTGCACAAGTGGCTTACACATTGACTCCTAAATTAGGCGTGCCTACTGTGTGCCACCTACACAAGGGTGAGCACAGGTTAAATTATGGTGTGTATCTGACTTACCCTGACTAGAATCATGGTCCTTACTTGGACAGGGTGCATTTTTCTGTCAACTAGGTACCCAATATCAAACAGGCTTCCTCTGTGTTTAATCAAAAAGCCAGGACTTCAGCTTCTTGTGGCACTCAAGAAGTGAGGAAGAGGCTCTGATGTGTTGAGGGAAGGTGCGTTTTACATGGAAATATGGGGAAATACAGGCAGAATTACTCATGGCATAGTATCATCAACAAATTCATAAAGTTCCTCATTGCTCTCAAGACATCTCACAAACAAATCCCAAATATATAAGGCTTCAATCTGATGGCTTCAGACAGATTCCTCCCAAATTTCAATTGACCTTTCCCAGACAAACTCATCCAATTATTTGCCTCCAAACAGATCCCTACCTTTCTCGGGGAAAACTTGAGAGACTGGTAACCCGGGATCTCACCCACTCATCAGCTGCTTCATCCAGCTCTCTGGGGTCTGTCAGTTTCGAGTCCACTATGTACTGCCGTAACCTCTCTTCAGTAGAGTCAAAATGTGTTCTTTCAAAAACAAATTATAGAATCCCTCATATTTGTTTACTTTGTTACCAACAATCGAGCCTTCTAGTGCCTTCACTGAAATATTCACAAAGTCCACCCACAACCATGTGCTCACTTTCTAGGTGTCTCTGAACTTCACACTGTACTGCTCTGTAGTCAGACCAAATTTCTTGACCCAAATATTGCCTCATGTGAGAGTAGGATTTTGCCTCATGCCCCTGCAGGGTCAGGACCCTATCCCTCCCAGCTACTGGAATCAGTTCCCACAAGAGTGAACTCCAATGCTTTTTGCGGACCCCCACAGCTAAAGGGCCCTTTCAAATGCAGTCAGACAATTGTTAATGTCATCCTCCTCTGTGTACCAGAGTGCCATACCCTTGGGAAGCTTGTGGTCAAACCACCCTCCTCTGAACATCTCATTCTCTTCATCATTATCACTACCACCATTTCTTTTCTCCTCCCCCCTTTGCCACTTCTTCTTAGCTAATTCCAGTTTCTCCATCTCTAAGGCAATGAAAGCTAGCTGGGCCTCAAGCTGCCTCTCAGCAAGTGACAGCGGCGGTTCCTGTGTGTGGGGGGCCCTGTCCCACCTCACCATCTGGAATTATGTATATACTACCGGAAGCAAAGGAAGAGGCATCATCCTCTCTCTCCTGGATAATGCTGGGAGAGTCATTCTTCCCTTCCCCTTGACATCTGCCCCAGCCCAGGCCTTCAAGGACTTAATCAACCCTGCCTTCCTAATCTTGTTGGATGCAGGTAGACCATTAGCCCTTTACTGTATCCTAAGCACAGCCTTCATGAGTTTAGTCAGTCTAGCCAGGGTCCAAACAACTATCAATCAGACTTAGAACAACTTTAGAAAAATCAAAACAATGGATTAAAAATCAGTTTAGTCCAAATTTAAAAAATTCAAAATCAAAAGCTTGGTTCTAAGACAATTTAGAGGATTTTTAATGATCCTAACTTACTTTTCTGTAAGGTGTAATTTTAAGCACAAGTCCGTATCCACACCGCTGCATACCATATGTTGGAAGGTGGGTTATTAGTAGTGGTAAGTAGTCACCTAGCACTGGCAATAGTCCACCAACCCAGTCTAGGGTCCAGTATAGGTCTCCATGAATTATTCCCATGCTCAACCCTTGGTAGCTTGGCTGCGACCAGGCAGGCTTTTGAAAAAGCATTTCAAAAAAGAAATTCAGTAACTAAGTAAGACACAATGTACAATAAAAATCCCACACCAATTTATAAAACTAGGACATATTTTTATCTTTAAAATGACACCAAAATGTCAAAGATCCAATACAGGGAACTGGAAATATGATTTTTTAAAGAATAAACACTTTCTAGCTCTTAGAAACCTATAGTGCCACTCTGGGACATCTGGTCACGCTTGACTGTGCCAAAGTCAAAGTTGTGGAGACACTGAACATAAGGCCCCGGTCAAAATTTTACCTTCACACTTAGAAACTTTTCTGGAACTTTTTCTGCTGGGGTCCCTTGATGCTCTTTACCAGTCCAGATTCCGTGAGGATTCGCTGGCTTGATTTTCAGGGAGCTCCCGGTCAAACTCTGGAAGTCAGACATCCAAAGCTCTTCAGCGTGACGAACCTGGAATCCAAGCCAGGTCTCGGTTGAAGGTGGTCAGCTTGATCCTCGCTGTTGAGTCAGTTACCTTATGGAGCTTTTCCCAAAGTAGCTCCGAACTTCTCGAAACCTATGGAACTTCTTCCTGAAGTTCCTATGTCGGATCCAAAGGGTCCACAACACAATACCAGGGTCTGAAAGTTTTAAGATGGTCCTTGAAAGTTTGGGACACAATTCCAACAATGCACCTGGACAAAACCCTTAATAGTCCACTGGGCGCACTCCAGGCAATGGACTCTTGGAGGTGATGGTGCAGGTGAGGTCTGTTAACCTGTAGCTTGCTGCGAGTCCCCTCTTTATTCCTTTAGAAACAAGGTAAATCCACAGGGATGTTGTTCCAGATAGTGCAGAAGGAACCATCAATTGGAATGCAGGGCTGGTGTGCAACCAAATTTCCAGATAGGCAATCCTTTTTCTTCTCTTAGTTTCAAGCAGCAGAGCTGAGAGGCTCTGCACCTCTCACATATTTGTTCAGTGTTATCTGTGATCAAGCAGGAGAGCACTCCTGTCCAATAAGGTGCAAGGCAACACCCCAGAGCATGACCACTTCCTCCAAAGTGTGGCATAAGTTTCTCCAAAATCCCGCAAGAGACCACAGAATGGATGGATTCGATGGGCCTGGAAGGGCAGGATTTATTCTATTTATTTATTTATTTATTTATTACAGAATTATAATGCGCATGGCTGCCCCAGCAACGAGGCGTCCCAGCGCAGTACAAGGACCAGAGACGAGAACCCAGAGCAAATAGAGGCAATTAAATGGTAGAAGTGGGAAAAAGCCAAGTCTTCAAGGCCCTACGAAATGCCAGATGGTTAGAGATAGTTCTAATAGGGGTCGGGAGTGAATTCCATAATTTTGCCGCCAGCCAACAGAAAGAGCGCACCCCCGCCCTAGCCCTCCACACTCGAGGAGTGCAGACCATAGCTAGGTTAGCGGACCGCAGCGGGCGCTTAGGTACATAAACCTCCAACAACCGGAGAAGGCCTGGCGGAGCCTGTTTTGACAAGATCTTGTGTGAGATGCACAATGCTTTGAATTGTATCCGTTTGTCCACTGGCAGCCAATGGAGTTTGGGGAGAACCTGCGCTACTGAACAGTGTTTGGGTAATGAGACCAGAATCCGTGCTGCTGCATTCTGGACCCTCTGGAGGCGCTTTACGCTGGTTCTTGTTGCTCCCAAGTATAGGCAATTGCCGTAGTCCAGTCTCGATAGATGCCTGGACGATAGTCTGGCGCACCGAAGGGAGGAAAAACCCGAGCAAAGGCTTTAGACCCCGCAGGAGTCCGAAACAGACCCCCGCAACAGCTTTTGTTTGTTTCTCAAAAGTCAATCCCTGGTCAAACCATACCCCAAGATTTTTTACGGTTTCCTTAGGAAGTGGGGCAGGTTTTAGACGATCCGGCCAATATAGATCTGACCACAGCTCCCTATCCTTTCCAAATAACAGGATCTCTGATTTGCCAGAATTAAGCTGTAGGCAGTTAGTTGCCATCCAATCGGAGATAGCTAACAGATCATCCTTAAAATTATCTAAATTGGAGGTACATTTCCTAGAAAAGGATATCACTAGTTGGGTGTCGTCTGCATACGACACCAGTGACAGCCCCCTCCCCTTCGCCAGCACTGCCAGAGGGCTGACATACAGATTGAATAGTAGAGGGCTCAGAATGGAGCCCTGTGGAACCCCCTGGTGTAGTGCAAACTCCTGTAAGGAAAAGGGGGATGCCAGGACCTGGAAAGATCTTTCAGATAAAAATGATTTAATCCAGGCCAAGGCTAAGTCCCTGATCCCGATATTCTGTAAACGCTTAAGAAGTATATTATGGGACACCGTATCGAAGGAGGCACTTAAGTCCAAAAGGACCAAGGCCGCTGAGTCCCCAACGTCAAGACTGCTCTTAATGGCTTCCGACACAGCTTGAAGTGCGGATTCAGTGCTATGTCTGGGCCGGAAGCCGTGTTGAGTGGAATCAAATATGGCATGTTGCTCAACAAAGTTGGCCAGAATGGAATTCACATGTGCCTCCACCACTTTAATTGGTGGGATCAATAAGACCCCGTCCTCTACGCACTGTAGCTATAGGTGAAGCATACCATGGTATGTCTACATCATTATCTTTTGCAACTTGAAAAACTCATTTGATATTAACAAACATGAAACATATCCACTTTAGATTCAAAATTGTTCGTATATTTTTAACAATAAAGTTTTTCAATTTCCATTGAAATGAGTGTCCATAATTTCTAATATAAAACAAAAATAATTTTTTCCAACATTTGCTTTAAATCATGTCTTTTCTTGATGCCTCCACCACTTTAGCCAGGAAAGGCAACTGGGAGATAGGTCGATAGTTGCCCGGATTGGCAGCGTCCAAAGAAGGTTTTTTTAACAGGGGGACGACCTTTGCATGTTTCCATGCCCATGGAACTGACGCCGACAGCAGCGACAGATTAGCCAGATCCAGGCCCACGTCTGATATGGAGGAATAGAGCTGGTGGAAATGGGTAGGGGTTACTGGATCGGCCGGGGAGCCTGATTTGATTTTTAAACATAACGCCTCAAACTCCGAAGGCGAGAGGGGAGGAAGTGCCACCAAATTACGACCCCCCCCCCACAAACCATCCTCCTCCGGCAGGAGAGCTGCCTTAGGGAGAGCCAGATAAATCAGTTCCACCTTTTTAACAAAATACTGGGCTAGCTCATCGCATTGAAGGTTAGAGGTGATAGGAGAAGCCCCAATAGCATCCGGTACTCTTCATGTCGCCCAGTAAAGAGAAAATAGTCTTGGCAGGGTTAGTGCTACCCAGAATCTTGCTGGCCACAAAATCCGCCCGCGCTCTTCGGATACCCTTATGATATTGCTTAAGGGCCATTCGATATTCAAGTTTTGCTGTTTCATCATAGGAGCGTCTCCAGTCGCTTACAGCCCTTCTTAGCTAGGGAAAGAGTGTTGTCAAACCATGGGTTAGAAGGCCCGTGAACTTTCCTGCTCCATTTAGCTGGAATACAATTGTCCAGGCCACCCATCAGCCAGTCGTGGTAACACCGGTTAGCCACGTCAACATCCGAAGATAGCTGAGGTAAATGGCCAGATAGCCAGACAGAGAGAGCCTTAGGATCAAGCCTATGCCAAGGGCATTAAAAAACGTTAATAGGGCAGATAGGGTCTGTCCTAATCTGCAATTGTAGAGAGAAGGAGACCAGGAAGTGGTCAGTCCAGGTCTGCGGGATTGGTGTACACATTTTAATCCGAGGAAGATTGGAAAAAACAGGATCCAGCAAGTGGCCAGCTACGTGGGTGGCTTCGAGCACATGCTGCCTCAGCTGGAAAGCTTCTAGATCTGCCAAAAAAACGCCGATCTCCGCTCTCTCTTCATTCTCGAAATGGAGGTTAAGATCGCCCAGGATAGTGAAATTTGCTGCCTTACTAGCGAAGTGTCCCATTTTATTTAAAAGATCTTCCCTAAAGCCGCTGGCCGGCTCGGGAGGCCTATATATCAAAAGACCCGTCAGTGTAAAGTTGTCAGTTAGCCTGATTTTACAGGAGGCGCGTTCACAGCCCGCTATACTTTCCCTATCCAGGCTAACAGTATGGGCCTCCTTGACTACCACTGCCACCCCGCCCCCTCTCCCCCCTCACGATTCACCATTTTTAACACATAACCAGGCGGAAGAGCCAGCCAAGGTACTGCCACGACGTCTTGGCTGAGCCAGGTCTCCGTAAGGAAGAGAGCATCTGGGGATTCATCAAGCAGAAGGTCAAAAACTTCAGCATGATGCTTTATCAGGGAACGGCAATTAAGGCTAAGGTGTCTAAACACCTTAAGCCCTGATGGGCAGACGTCCCTCTGTGCTAGAGCCAATTCAAGTGAACAGATATCACAATGAAAAGAGTGTTCCTGCAGAGACCAGGGTGGAGAAGGGCAGGTCGAGGCCAGGACAAAGAGATCCTCCCGCGAGTACCTGATTCGGTCAGTAGCGCAGTTGGCAATAGCGCATTTGACAGGGGGGCTGGCGCCTGGCGTCGGACCGGCGAGGACGGGCGCAGACGGGCTTGCCTTAAGCGCCTTCGGTGCACCAGTGGCGCGCCCGCTGCGCGCGTCCGCTGCGCGGTCGCAACTGCGCCTGCATTTATATGCCTCTGGGAGGATCCGGCCTGGGTGACTGTAAAGCTAGCTTCCCCCCAATCCAAGATGGCGGAGTTACTCCGACCGTCCCGAGGAAGTGGAAGCCCCAAGCCCCAGGCCTCGCCCACTGCCCACAGCACTTGTAATGCCACAGATGAAGTCAAGGTAGGTTACAAGTAAATGTTTTTAAGTCTTTGTCAAATTAAAAGCGATTTAAAAAACGGCTCGCCAGCAGAAAAGCATATAAAAATATCAGGACACAATACCAGGTGACTGCGTACCACTCACTCCCGGCTCAAGCCTCAGGAGCCTAATACTGGCGCGGTCGCGGCTGTGCCTGCACTTATATGCCTCTGGGAGGATCCGGCCTGGGTGACTGTAAAGCTAGCTTCCCCCCAATCCAAGATGGCGGAGCTACTCCGACCGTCCCGAGGAAGTGGAAGCCCCAAGCCCCAAGCCTCGCCCACTGCCCACAGCGACTCAACAGCACTTGCAATGCCACAGATGAAGTCAAGGTAGGTTACAAGTAAATGTTTTAAAGTCTTTGTCAAATTAAAAGCGATTAAAAAAACGGCACGCTAGCAGAATAGCATATAAAAATATCAGGACACAATACCAGGTGACTGCGTACCACTCGCTCCCGGCTCAAGCCTCAGGAGCCTGCCATCCACAGCGTGGATGGCAGGAACAGAGGAGACGGAGCGGTCGACAACGGAACCAGCACCGCCGCACTGGAGGACAATGGTCCGGGCCACAGGGGGAACCAGACGGAGGTCGCATCATGGTGGGGCCGGACGGCACCGTGAGAGAAGAGTTGGGGGGCATACCGACACAGAACCAGTTTTCCCCATTTTGCCTCGTCCAAGAAACTCAATCGGAACCGGAAGGCACTGCCAGCCCAATCGCTGGTGGCTCGTGAGCCACCTGAATACAAGTAAGGGAACTGCCATTTGAGGGGACGTTGGTTGGCTGGGCTGCACAAGACGCTGTAAGTACGGACCTCAACGGTGCTGCAACCTGACTCTACTGCGGAGCGCCTGAGGGGGGTCCTCAATTGCAGGAACCATAGGGGGGATCGTAGCTGAAGGGGCGGGTGCTATTCTGCCACGCTGCAATCTGGACACTCCAACTGTAGTGGGCTGCGTCGGCCTGGCCAGGCCGTTGGTTGGGCGGGGCTGCGCAGTGCCAGGCAGTTTGGTTGTACAACAAGGATTGGGGTTTGCTTTTTGCTGACTGCTATTGTTGCTTATAATGTTGCGGGGGGGTTTTACTGGGAGGGAGGTGGCTATGGGGTGGAGTCCTGAGTCCTCAGACCGAGGTTGGGCTATGAGAATGAGGTTATACTGCCTGAGGGTGGGGGGGAGGTTCACATCGTTTCGTTTTACTGTTCTCTGTTGGGAATGTTTTATGCCGAGTTACCAGAGGTCATGAGAGCTTTCAGAGGGGCGTGGGGGGTTCCCAACAATATTCCTTGCAGTTCATCCCACTTCTACATTAGGGGTCGTGGTCACCCAGAATTCTCTAATTATGGCAGGCGATCAACAGACCTATAACCTTATAACATGGAATGTTAGGGGGCTCAACAACAGGGTCAAATGGATTCGGATAGCAACATATCTTAGGCAATATAAGATAAGAGTAGCCTTTTTGCAAGCGACACATCTCTGGGGAGATTGCCTAAAATATGTCCAGCGGCGGTGGAGGGGCCAGATTTTTGCGACCTCCTACTCGGGGTTTGCCGGGGGGGCGCTTATATGGGTGGCGCCTGAAGTCCCCTTTAAAGTTTTAAAATGTAGTCCTGACGCAAATGGGCGCTACGTGGTGGTAGAGGGGACATTGGATGGGAGACGCATGTCTTTAGTGAACATTTATGCCCCAAACACCGATGATGGGGAATTTTTGGGTACGGTCCTGGGGAAATTAGACTTGGCACCCGATGTGGAATTGATAATAGCAGGAGACTTTAATTGTGGTTTTGATGGGGAACGGGAAAGGCACCCCCCAAAAGTGGATGCTAAACCCAAGACACGGGAAGCCCTGCGGCAGATGATTAGCAACCATCACTTGCTGGATATATGGCGGCACCGCAACCAAGATAGTCGGGTATACTCCTGTTATACTCCGGCAGCTAATACGTATAGCAGGCTGGACTATTGTTTTATACAGGAAACGGCGGCTGGTCGGATTTTAGAGACACAGTACCTGGCCCGATATCTGTCTGATCACTCCCCCTGTTGGTGGCCTACACGTTGGACCTCCCGCATTCCAAAATACCGTTATGGAGACTTAACACCAAGGCTTTGACAGACTCGGTTTATAAAGAGACGATTGCAGGGGGGTTGGAAGGCTATTTTGAGGTGAACTGGAACACGGCCAGCACGAGGGCATGCGAATGGGACGCGATGAAAGTGGTGTTGAGGGGAATATGTATGTCCACTGAGGTGGGAGTGAGGAGAGTGATAGAACGGGACATAAAAAACCAGGAGGAACGCTTAAAGACCCTAGAGGCAGAACTTCCCACAGACCCGGGGGGACCGGCCAAATGGATGGAGCAATGACAAAAGATAGGGGATCTATGGGAGTCACGGGGCAAATACAATAGGTCCACGAGTAGACGTCGTTGGTATACTGAGGGTGATAAAGCCGGACGCATACTGGCGCACTTGATTAGGGAGGAGACTCAGCCTACCCCGATACTGGCTCTTAAATCCGATCAGGGTCGCGTGGTCTATACCCAGCAGGAGATTAACGTGGTATTCGCCACACACCTCCAAAAAATATATTCCGATCCCAAGTCCAATGTTGCCCCACAGGCTTTGGAAGCCCACCTTGCTGAGATGGATCTACCTTGCCTTGACCCGGAAAGTCAGGAATCCCTGGGGGCACCCTTTAGAGGGGAGGAGAAAAGAGCAGCGACCACTCATTTGAAAATGGCTAAATCCCCTGGGATGGATGGCCAGGCTGAGCTATATAACGAATTTGGGGGAGACCTGGTTCCTAGGCTCCTGGACCTTGTTATGGAGGCCTGTGAGATGGGCATATTACCTGCCTCCATGCGTGAAGCGCTGATTGTGATGATCCCCAAGCCGGGGGAAGGACCCCTTACTCCCTGCCTCCTACAGGCCAATCTCTATGCTCACGGTCGACCTTAAGATCATAAGTCAGGTATTGGCAAACAGATTACTCCCATATCTCAGGCGATTGGTGCATGACGACCAGTCTGGTTTTATTCCAGGAAGAAACACGCGGCGGAGTATCCGCCGTCTGGCCCATGTCATGCAATCATTAGAGGGCAGGGTCGAGCAGAATACCTTGGTCTTCCTAGATATTGAACAGACGTTCGTCTCGCTCAGATGGGAATATCTATGGCAGGTGCTACTAAAAATGGGGATCGGTAAGGGGTTTGTATACTGGGTGAGACTCCTCTATACGCAACCGGTGGCAAGGGTCCGCACGGGGCGCTATGTCTTGGATGCAATGTCAATAGCCAGGGGGACGTGCAAGAGGTGTCCGCTTTCCCCCTTGCTGTTCGCCCTGGTGATGGAGCCATTAGTGTGCCATCTCCGTAGGGTCCTCCAGGGGCAGGGTATTCAATTCAGGGCCTTGGAACATATTGTATCACTGCATGCGGATGATGCACTGGTGTACCTGCAGGAGCCAACCCACTTGCTGCCGATACTGCTGGCGGCTCTGGGACAGTTTGCAGAGGCCACTGGACTCTATGTCAATAATACTAAATCACAACTATATCCGGTTGGGTCGGAGGCTGAAAGGGGCGAGGTCCAACTCCCAGAGATGGGGCTTCCATGGGTGTTAGATACGTTGCACTATCTCGGGATCTGGATAAGTAGGGATAGAGACGTTTTTTATCACCATAATATGGGGAGGATACTTAGAGGTCTCCGAGGCAGTATTGACTTCTGGAACATGCTCAGGCTCTTATTGATAGGGAAGATCACCTTGATTAAAATGGTGGTGCTGCCTCGATGTCTCTACACAGTGCAGGGGTCCTTCTTTGAACTCCCAAACCAGGTATTCAAGGATCTCGATGCAATGCTTATACAACTACTGTGGAATGGAAAACGCTGTTGGGTGAGCCTAGAAGTCATGAAACGCACTGGGGTAGGGGCGGTTTGGAAATCCCTGACCTTGAACTTTATTATTTTGCGTCCCAATTACAGCACGCAGTGGCCTGGCTCGATACGGACCCTTCCTGGGAACGTTTGCTCCTGGCAGACACATATGGGGATCAACAGTTGGGCGCGCTCCTATGGCACATAAAAGGGCACCGGGTACAATGTCCTCCACTGGGTGGATTGTTGGCTGCCATCTGGGCCAGGGTTGCTAAAAGGCTTATCCAGGTGCGACCGTTTGCCCCGGAGGCAGACTTTTGGCTGATGCCGCCTTTCGCGCTCAGTGAGCGGGTCATGTCTACCGACAAATGGAAGGCGGGAGGCAGTCTTATGCTGTCGGTCCTCTATCCAGAACAACGGTTTATAACATATCAAGAAGCGGTAAACTCTTTTGAGTTAGGATCGGGGCAATTCTTGCAATACGTCAAAATAGCGGCGAGGGCACGACATCTATGGCCAACATTCCCGGAAGCCCCAGAACACACGCATACCCTGGTCATGATGATTGCCATGGCGGGAGGGCGGAAACTTGTCACCCACCTGTACAGGGCGTTAAGGGAAGACAGAAAAGGCGCACCTCTCAGAATAGAAGGTAGATGGCAGGAGGTGAGGTGAGGTGAGCCCGCAGGAGATTTCATCACGGGAGTGGGAAAAAATTAATGGGGGCGTACGAAAGGTGGCGGTTTCCAATAAATTTAAGCAGATACAATACAACATGGTCCATATGACATACCTCTCGCCCAAGCACCTACAAACTATTGCTAGTTCGAGAAACCCAGGGTGCCCCAGATGTCACTATGCACAGGCAGATTTCCCACACATGGTTTGGTCATGTCCGACGACTCAGGTATTCTGGACAGCTATCCTAGAGGACTTGCACAGAATAACGGGATGGAGGGTTGCCCTAGAGGTGCGTACTTGTCTCCTTGGATTGATTCCCCGAGACCCTAAACGCAAAGCCAGCAGGAAGTTCCTGGTATTGGGGCTTGTGACAGCTAGGTGGGGAATAGCGATCCATTGGCTGGCACAGCATGGGCCGCTGAGAGAGGCCTGGAAAGCGGACCTGAAGGAATGGGCTTTGGCGGAGGAGGGGCAGATACGCAGAACCAGAAGGGATGCCAAACTCCCGAAAGTATTGCTGGTGTGGGGGCTAATGGTCCAGGAGATAGGGAGAAGATCCCCCAACTCTACACAGACAGTGTTGACTGGTGATAGTCACGTGGGAAATGAATCCCCCAGACAAGGGGAGAGACGAGAGGATTCCCCTGATTGAATTGGTGTTAGATGAGACTCTTGGACCTCTAGGTGGGTGGGCCCGGTAGGGGGGGGGTCGGGAGGGGAGGGTGTTCAGTTATAAGTTTGCATGATTACTAATGACAATGATCACACTACTTGTCGGTTCGTTAAATACTTAAGAGACAACCCAAATTGGATAAATTGCTGCTGAACGGGGACTGTACTGCTTGTTGTTCAGAGTTGTCTGTGAGATATAACTGTTTAAACCTGTGAAATGTACCTTAAAACCGCAATAAAGAAATTAAAAAATATATATATTTTTAAAAAAAGTTTCTCCAGAAAGCACTATTCCTCCAAAATTCATCATGGATGAAATGTCATCAGAACATAGAGACCTAACAAAACCAACTCTCAGTATGGCTAATTTCCATTGCTTTCCACCCCCTAACTTCTGCAGATTCCTTCAATAAGGCTCCTATCTGCCTGGGTCAGAGGGGTTGGGGGTAGGCAGACCTGGCATTTCATGCCTGTCCTGTTTCTCCCGCAAAGCCTCATGCTTTATGACCCCTCCCCACTGCTCTGGCATTCCTATGTAGCAGAGCTCTCTCCAGCAGATAGCCTCTTCCCTGGTGATTCACTTATCACTTCATCAAAGCAGTCCTAATCCTGTTAACTCTGACCAATCAGGGAAGACTAAAGGACGACTGAATTTCGGCTTACAAACAAAAAGGCATTATAACTTCTTATCTGTACAATTTAGGATAAATTCAACAATAGCCATTCTCCTAAGTCTTTGAATGATATTTATTCAATTCCTAGCAAGTTTTGCGTTCATGAACGGTTGCAATGTTCTCCTTTGGGGCTAGGCATCTACAATGCGTAAACTGAAATGTGCAATTTGTCCTACACCAGGGCATATAAAACATCTTTTATAAAGGCCCTGCTTATAGTTACATGACCCCCCCATACCTGGGACACCTAAGGGAGACCTGAATATACAATAAAAGTGCAGATCCTCACTCCACTGTGATAATAGCACCCTAAGTCGATTTCAGGAGGCACTTTACTACAATAGGGAAATGAAACCAGCACTATCTCTATCCTCAGAGTATATAAAACAAATATTATAAGGTCCCTGTTTATGATTCTATGACATCCCCAGCCCTGGGCAACCTAGGGGAGTCCTTGGGGGTACCTAATATGTAAAGATATTGTAGATTATCACTTTTGTAAGTGTCCCTCGCACCAAAGTCGAGATTGCAGTTAATTCACTTCTAATAACATTGCTGCAAGTCAGGGCTGCTTTCAAACTGACCTCAGGCGCTCAGCAGTGCACACGTGCATGTGAGGAAAGGGCTGCTTGACTCTAAATTGTCATGCCTTAGTATATACTAGGGACTTATAGGTCGTTTTAATCCCCCTGTCCTTTTATCTACTAGGGATTTATATGGTAGGTCATGCCAATTGTAAGGGTACCCCAATACATAGTGGGTGTTTTCACTGTGTTTTCCATATACCACTGTCCCAGGGACTGGTTAGACAGAGCCCAGGGACAGTCAGAGTCAGTTACCACCAGTAAAAATATGAAAAATATGGGGGTGCTCAGGGCACACAGGATGACTTTGAAACAGTATCTTTTCCCAGTATAAGTACTTAGTTTTATTCTCATTCAAGCGAAGGAAATTGGCATTCATCCACTCCGCAAGAGCTAGCAATCCTCTTTGGAAGTTAGCCCGGTCAAGCGTAGGATTATCTGTGAAAGAGAGAATGAGCTGGATGTCATCAGCATGAGATAATAGTGAATCCTCGCAGATATGATTACCTGTGCCAACAGTTGCATTTAAACGTTGAACAAGGTAGGGCTTCTCCTGCTGCAATCAGTTTACATAGCTGCTGTAACATCCCATGCAGACAAGGGATCAAACAGTCCCCTGAATCAATTAAATGCATGTTTACATTGTACTTTCTGCTGCTACGCCAGAGATCTCATGATGACATCCCTATGACATATATGTGAACTGTATCATTGCTGCCTCCTGTACAAGTAATCAGACTCACACTGTACACCTTTCTTGTAAAGTAAAATGACAGTTACTTAGATTTGTATCCCCTTTAGCCAGGTGCCATCATTCACTCCCTATGTTCAAGCATCACACTCTGGGGCCTTTATCACATCTTTCTGTTTTTCTCTTGCGCTTCAAAGAAACTTGACCTCTCTCTCATAATTCTATTTAGCCCTTTCAGGAGTTCCCATTGCTTTCTCTAATTTGGTCAGTGCCAGAGCACTGCCAGCCTTGGTGTTACAAATGCCAATTATGCATTGAACCGCACAGAACATGCTACTTAATTTCTTGACTGCAATCTCAATTTCTCATGATTTCAACATCTTCACCTGAGGTACTGTGCATTCCTCCTGACAACCAGATTACCTCCTTTCATCAGGGTCCATCTGTGCATGAAAGCCTCTTGGCCTTCTAATACCAATGGTACCAAAGGGCCAGAATTTGCTTAGGATACATAGGCTGTGCACTCTGGTGTACCGGAGACCTTCAAGCATTTGAAATTGATTATCCTTGATAAATAATGTACCATTTATAGTTATATGCAGTCATGTGACACCATATATGTTTCTGGTGACTTCAATGTTAAGATGGGCAAGTGGGGGGATGACATTGATGAACTTTTACACAAAGAGACCTTTGGCAATCCTGATGTAGTTTCAAGCTGAGCTAAAACAGGACCCAAACTTGAAAACTTTGGGCATATTTACAAGCCCCTATCACCACAGGAACGTCACATTTTTGACGTTCCTGTGGCGATACGAACTTTGCCTTATATACTAGGCAGTGTGAAGCCACTGGCTTAACGAAGCCTTGTAAATAAGGCACCCTTTCACACTATACTTAGCGTGAAAGGGGTAGGTACTGAGTTTTGCGGTCGGCATTTCTTCACAACATCCGTGGATTTTGACACCGACCCATATTTACATGGGCGGCATAAATATGGGCGTGCTCCAAAATTAAGACCACGCAAAACTAGTCTTAACATAACGGGATCACTGGGAGAAAATCAATAATATTAGTATCGACGTACTGAAATATCGGGAAATAAATATCGTTGAAAAAAAAACATCGACCTCCTATCTTCATAATGGTAAGTACAAAAATATCGAAAACAAATATTGTTGCTAAAAATATCGAAGTACAAAATATTTTTTTTTTATATGTATAGAAAATAATGTAAAATAATGTAAAATAAATAAATAATAGATTTTATTGAAAAAAAATATTTAGATTTATTTGTACATTTTAACAATTAATGCAATTTAAAAATAAATTAAACATACATATATAACATTTAATATATATATTTACTTTAAAATAATTAATAATCATCATTTTAGTTAATTATAAAATATTAGAAATGTTAAAAAATAAAGATAAATATATACATACACCTGTAACATAAAAATTAAAAAAAAAGAAAATATAATATAATTTAAAATATTAATATATATAATATTTATTAAACCTACATTGTACACTACATTTAGTGCAACAGCAGGGAAAGTGTTGGATAACGTAGGGGTATAAATTACTATTTCCACTCCAGTGAATGCAACAGTAGGGAAGGTTTTGGATAGCGAAGGGGAGAAAAATACTATTCCCACTCCTGCAAGTGCAACAGTAGGGAAAGTGTTGGATAGCGAAGGGGTAAAAATTACCATTCCCACTCCAGCAAGTGCAACAGTAGGGAAAGTGTTGGATAGCTTAGGGGTATAATTTACTATTTCCACTCCAGTGAATGCAACAGTAGGGAAGGTTTTGGATAGCAAAGGGGAAAAATTTACTATTCCAACTCCAGCAAGTGCAACAGTAGGGAAAGTGTTGGATAGCGTAGGGGTAAAAATGACTATTCTGTAGTATGCCAGGAATAATGAAATCCAGACGAAGTGAAGAAAATTCAGGTTTTGTGTATTCCATAACAGGACCCACGACCACCAGCCACAGCAACAGACCAATCAATGGGCCAAAGGTTCCAATACTAAAGAACGCTTTAACAATCTACATTATAGATATGACATAACAGCTTTAAAGAAATACACTCACATATTATAATACGTTACCACACATTACACACACCCCTTTTTTTAAAAACAGAAAATAAATTAATAATACTCGTAATCTCTGGAGTAAATGGGAGCTGATCTTACTCTAGAACTACATTTAATCAAGTTGTCTCCATCACCCCCAGAAGTAGCATTAGAATGTGCAGCACGATTTATGGTGATTGGATTATCACCTCTCTCCAGGTTGGTGCAAGAAGAATTTACATCACTCATTTGCAAACTTTCATTGCAAACTGAATGGGTTAAAGTATCAAGGTCAAACCAATCACTTCTTTCCTTGTCTCTTGTGGAACTAATTTTTTGTAAAATTATTTTAGCTTGTTCTCCGGTCACTTTAACTAAGTCATGTCTATTCCACCATCATTTATTCTGTAATAAAACAGCCATTCTAGTTATATTCAAAACGTTCACTGGTTCTGAAAACTTTGAGTGTCCTTTACTGATTCTAATAGGTTTTTTGATCAAAACCCAATCACCAATACTCAGAACACCTTCTTTCACATGCATTTTTTTAATCATAATTACATTTATACATATCTTTGACATGTTCCTGTACACTTAGTAAGTTGTGAGATAGCTCAACCTTATCCAATAACCATGTTGGACTAAGAACAGAAATAGGTTTTCTCCCTCTTAACAAAACAAAAGAAGCAACATTAGTAGTACTTTGTGGAGGGATATTGTAATTCCACACTAAAATGTAAATATTCAGCTACATCCAAGTTATTGGCAACTGCTGTCTGCACACCATCTTTTATTAAATGATTAGCCCTTTTCACTAGACCATTGGAAGCTGGACTATACAATGGTGCAAGAATATGTTTAACATCATATTTATCCAAAAATTATGTGAACTCTTCAGAAATAAAATGAGAACCATAGTTTGTAACAATTTAATTTACCCTACCTTCAATACAAAATAAATGCTTCAAGAAAGAAACCACAGAAGCTGAGTCCGAACTTTTGACAAAAGAAAAGCACAACCACTTTGAAAAGTAGTCGATGGCAACTATAAGAAATCTTTTGTCATCTTTAAAAACATTGAACGGACCCGTAAAATTAAGACCTATTTTTTCCCATGCATTATTTGGCCAACTCACAGGACATGAAGGAACTGTGGTTGTTTTCCAGGGTTTGTCAGAACATAAACATTCAGCACATGTTTCCACAAATCTTTTAACTTGGCCATCTATTCCAGGACACCAATACATTTGTTTAATTTTCTTTGTAGTTGCCGTAATACCCAGAGGTCCATCATAAGCTAAAGAGATCATTTTAGTTCTAAAACTCATAGAAGGAACAAACAAATCTTGCCTAACTAAAATGTCATTAACTAAAGATTATTCAGCAGCCACTTGGGAAACAATTCTTATATCTGTAGACATACTCCTGTCACACGGCCAACCTTCAATGAGAAACTTCTTTACCTGAATCATAAAATTATCTTTTTCACAACTTTCAAACCATTCCCTTTCTGAAATTTTAAATTGTTCATTTATATCATCAACTGTAAAAAGATATTCCAAGTCAGTTTTCTCAGTACTGCTAACACAGTCACCTTATACAGGTAACCGTGATAAACAATCTGCTCTAACATTTTTACCTCCTGGTATGTATTTTATGTTGAAATTAAATTCTTGTAGTCTTGCTAATAACCCAATGAGTCTAGAAGAAAACTTATTAGAACAACTATCTCCTAACATATATATCAAGGGCTTATGATCGGTATACAATTGAAATTTATTTCCCCAAATGTAAATTTTAAATTTCTCAGAAGCCCATGAACATGCAAGTGCTTCACGCTCGATGGTACTATAATTCTTTTCTGCTTCATTAGGAGTGTGTGACGCAAACGCAACAGTGCACTCCTGACCATTCACCATTTGGCTTAATACTGCGCCCAGGCCTTTGGCGCTTGCATCTACCGTGATAATACATTTCTCACCATGAGTAAAAGATTTAGGGCCAGATGTAGGTAAAATCAATTTTGCAAATCCTTAATAGCGAATTTTACCTATTCGCTATTAAGGACTCGCAAATTTGAATGTAGGTAGGAATCGCTAAAATATTAGCGATTCCTTAATATTCCTTAATAGTGAATCACAAATTGAGGAATACCTACCCATTCATTCCTATGGGCTAGGAGGCCCATAGGAATGAATGGGAAGACATTTGCGATTCGCCAATAGAGAATCGCAAATTGCAGGCGCAATTTCAAGGGTGCAAGGGTTCCGAAAGGACACCCTGTTGCACCCCTGAAATGTGCATGTGTGCACATGTGGCGCACATGAATGAATGTGTGTCACATGGCACTTTTAAAAAAGCAAAAAAATGCTTTTTTTAAAGGAAATTGCTATTTACCACCAACTTGAACTTGGGGGTAATTAGCGATTCCTTAAGGCTAAAGTGCACTTTCTTTTGTGCTACTTACATTGCATTTAAGGATTCGCAATTTGCGATTCCTTAAATGCAATCGCAAAATAGGGAATCGCAATTTTTGCGATTCCTTATTTTGCGAGTTGGTTTTTATCTTACCCACATTGCTCAAAGCTAATTTGCGATCGCAAAGGCCTAAATTCTGCTAATTTCGGTATTTGCCATCGCTATTTGGCTTCCTATATCTGGCTCAAAGTAGCCGAAGCAGTTATAATTAACTTTTTGACTGAAACAAAAGCATTTTGACATTCACCAGACCAGACATACTTTTTCTTCTAAAGATTCCTCAATGGTTGAACAATGATAGCATCTGAACAAATCTTGCATAATATTGACTTAAGCCCAGAAAGGCTCTTAGTGAATCCTTGTCAGTAGGAATTGGTGCATCATTAATACCTTTCAATAAAGAAACCTTAGGTTTAATGCCTTCTTTAGAAATATTATGCCCCAAATAATTAACTTCTTGAAAAATAAACTTACATTTGTCAACATTGATAGTCATCCCTCGAGAATCCAATTTACTCAGAACCTTCTCTAACAAGGTTTTGTGTTGATCCAAACTATCAGTGTGAATTAAAATGTCATCCTGGAAAGTCTGTATACCCTTCTCCTCTCCGAACATTTGATCCATCAATCTTTGAAATACACTGGCAGCGGATGCCAAACAAAATGGCATTCCTTTGTACATATTTACACCAAAAGGTGTCACAAATGTTGTAAGGGGTTGGGAATCTTCAGATAAGGGAATTTGATGGTACGCCGAACATTAATCAATAGTAGAAAAAAATGTACTTCCTCCTAATCTGGCGAACATTTCAAGAATTCTAGGAAGAGGATGGCAGTCCACAAGAATATTCCTATTAAGAACTCTCAAATCCACACATAAGCGTATATCGCCAGAACTGTTGCGTGCATCGACCGCAGCTGACACCCACTCTGAAGATTCTACTTGCTTAATAATACCTTGAGAACAAATATCATCTAATAATTTTTTAAGATCCTCCCAAGTGGAAAGAGGAACCAGTCTTACCTTCTGTATTACAGGAGTGACATTACTCTTCAATTTAATAGTATGTTGAAATCCTTTAACAACTCCAATCTTTTTTTAAAACACTTCAGGAAATTTAGAACACAAGTTTTGTTTTATCCCTTCATGTATATTAGTCTCTTAAACAGCTAACACTGGCATATCATCCAGTGTAACTGGTTCAGCGTGCCCCGGTCTGAGTATAATCCCTAGTTTAGCTTGATCTTGCCACCCAAGAATATCATGTCCATTAATTGCGACGTAAATTTTGATAAAGTTGTTTCTTCCTTTAAATACAATGCTGTCATCAAAATAACCCTTCATGATAATATCATACTCATCAAATGCTTAAGGATTTATAATAGTAGACTTCAATAATTACGCAGACCAAAACCTGTTGCACTTGTTTTTCCGCTAGGATAGCAATGGGAGACACTGAATCGACCATAATGCCAATGTTAATCACACCAATTTGTACTTCACAAATGGGACCTTTGCACCTTTTTTGAGAATCACCTAAAGCATTAACCTCGACAGATAATGAAACATTACTAATTGCCTGGTCGTACGGAGCGTTTTCTCCGTACGACTTGTACCCGGGAATTCCACCGTACAAACCAGCAAGTACGATTCGTACAGAAATACCATTTCCGTACGATTCTTAAAAAACACCGTACGGCTAAAAAATACATACAATTCCGATCCTGGACAGCGCGTACGCGACGTCCGCACGGAGTCAGGCAGCGTTTTTTACGGACCAGCAAGTACGCTTCGTACCCACAGCACTCCGCACGGCTATATTTTTACGGGAGCCAAAAAGTGCCGGAAAAGCTAAGTATGCCGCGATGCACAAGGAAAAGGGGGCCCGGTACGCGCCGTACCCCCAGCCCCCCCATATGTACGTGACGTGCCCCAAGCCCTGTATGTACATGCCGTACCCCCAGCCCCGTATGTATGCGCCATACCCCCAGCCCCCCGTATGTACGCGCTGTACCCCCAGCCCCGTATGTACGCGCCGTACCCCCATCCCCGTATGTACGCACCGTACCCCCAGCCCCGTACATACAGGGGGGGCTGGGGGTACGGCGCGTACATACGGAGCTGGGGGTACGGCGCGTACATATGGGGCTGGGAGTACGGCGCGTACATACAGGGAGGCTGGGGGTACAGCGTGTACATACGGGGCTGGGGGTACGGCGCGTACATACGGGGGGACTGGGGGTACGGCGCATACATACGGGGGGACTGGGGGTACGGCACGTACATACGGGGCTGGGGGTATGGTGCATACATACGGGGGACTGGGGGTACGGCACGTACATACGGGGCTGGGGGTACGGCGCGTACATACGGGGGGCTGGGGGTACAGCGCGTACATACGGGGGTGGGGGGTACGGTGCGGACGTACGCGGGAGGGGTGGGAGGCTGGGGGGGGCCATACGACTCGTACCCCGGGCACAAGTGTACCCGGGTTAGGAGTCGTGCAAAGTTCGCTCCATACAGGACTTTTTCCATATGCTTGTGTATTCGGGACGCCGGTACAGATTGGACTTGTGCGCTCGGACTTCAGTTTTACGACTCGTACGTAAAACTGTCTGGGGACGTCTCGTAGAGTTTTCCCGAAGACAATCGTATGTATTTTTCACGTACGAATCGTACTTCGCCGTTTGTACGGGACTTGTACGATTCGTACGTAAAAAAATACGGATACGAGTCGGACGGTAAATTTTTTTAACGGATCGGAATCGGCACCTAAGTTGACTAACTTTAAATTTTGTTTTGTTAGAATTACATACATTGTAAAAATGTCCTGTTGTTTTGCAATTGTTGCACCTTTTACCTTGGGCAGGACAATTAGGATAATAGCCCATATGAAACCTTGATCCACACCTGTAGCATGCTCCTCCAACCCTCTTTTCACTTGTCTTCCTAGGAATGTTCTTATGTGAAATAAAATTAACATCAGAATCACTAATATTGGATAATGCAGCTACTTGTACTACTTTTGAATTATCTGAAGAAATTGTAGTGGAAGATTCAGTTAAAATTTTAGATGAAACAACAGAGCGTTCAATACTCCTAGCTATATCCATAACTTCTTCAAGAGATGGATTTTTGCATGTCCAAATACGTTCTTGAAACTTTTTATTGAAACAATTAAATACTAACTGATCACGTAAAGCAGTATCTATATAATTTCCAAATACACATTTTGAGGCTAAAACACGCAATACTGCTAAGTAATCTTCAATAGACTCTTCAGACGTCTGTTTGCGTTTAAAAAACGTGTGTCTCTCAACTATAACAGATGGTTCATCAACGTATTGTTTACCCATACGTGCTAAAGCTTCCTTGAAAACATCCCAAGTTTCATCTCTGCAGGAAAAACTGGTAAATTATCGAAAATTTCTTGTCCAGCACTGCCTAAATGGTTGAATAACAAAGCTCTTTTCCTTGAAGGTGAAACTTTGCTGGCATCTATAGCTTCAAGATAATTTTCAAATACCCTAAACCATTTATACCATGGTGTTAATGGTTTACCAGCAATCTCAAGAAATGGAGGTGGTTGCATAACAGTATTAGCAGAAGCCATGACACAGAATCAATGTTTGCCTGTCACAGAATGTACAACAAGGACAATGTCACAAAATCTAAGAAAAGGAATAAATGAAATATTACTTGTAGAAGTTGAACTGAAGAATGAGGTGAAGTGGTCGAGTATTCCAAACTAAGGGGCCTATTATGATGGCGGGCGGACTTTGTCCCCCCGCGACCGTGCCGTGAAATAGGACCGCCCGCCATTGTTGCGGTGGTCCCACCATATGAATTAGGATGTGCCCACCACACTGGTGAGCGCATCCCGCATTTTTTTACATTGCGTCGGGCGGTGCTGTAAGCAGCACCCGCCGCAATGTGAAAAATGCATGTAGTGCATTTGCATGCACAACATGCCTGCCACCTTGTGCATGCAAATGCAGGGGGGTACCATAGGTACCCCCCATGTGCACCCTCCACCCCCCAACAGCGAAGACTGCATGCCTTTCCATGGCGGCAACGCCGCCATGGAAAGGCCAATCTCCGCCTGCATGTTAATCTGGATGGCAGTGTCTTGCAGACACCGCCACCATATTATGCTCCTTTTCTGCCCGGTTGACTCGTTTGCCCCTGTCCCGCCAGCCATCCTAATATTGTAGGGTGTCATTCAGGCTTGGATGGCGGGTGGATCGCCCCTTCCGGCGGGGGCGATCTGCCCGCCATCCTAATAGGCCCCTTAGTAAGTTCTCGTTGAAAACAGTAGAAGAAAACTGTTCCGGTAATCTATTAAGAAGAGAACGACGTGAAAATACCAATTCCAATGAAGACTTTCCCAATCATTAAAAATGGCCGCCAAACGTGCTCGACATGCTTTCTACGGTGAGTTAAAGTTGTTGTGGCAACGTTTGGCAACGTGATGACGTGCAAGTTTTGCAATCCAACTTGCAGTCGAAGAAAGGAACACATCATGCGAGTGCTGTAGTCAGCCAACAAAGAACATGTTCTTGAGCGCTGATAAGGTAAACGCGAGAATAATGTTTGAACAATGCGCTATGAAACACTCGTTACGGCTTTGAAGAATAACACGTTGGCAGTTGACTAAACAAGTAACTGCAAGAGAAGCAAACATTTACTTTACCACAATGCTTCGTAGACAGTCGAACAGCAGGAATGTCCACGTCACATAAAAACGTTTCTTTGTTTTTATTTTTTTTCAATTTCACGTGTTCGTGCTATGTCTTCTGCTTCCTTCAGTGCGGTAGGATAGAAATAGAATCAAACCAGATCAATGAGACGTCGGTGGGTCCAATTAATTGAGAAAATCGTCGCCATGAAATGTAGTATGCCAGGAATAATGAAATCCAGACGAAGTGAAGAAAATTCAGGTTTTGTTTATTCCATAACAGGACCCACGACCGCCAGCCACAGCAGCAGACCAATCAATGAGCCAAAGGATCCAATTTTTTTTTTTTTTTTAATGAATTTTTATTCAGCAGTGTCAGAAATACAAAAAACAAAAATTTACATATGAGCCAAATTAAGTACAAATCTAAAACAGAAATAGTTTCATGGCTTTACACACATTGTCACTATTCACAGCCAATCAGTTACCGGTGCCCATAATTGCTTCCCAAATTGCTTTCTTCTCTGACCCTTTAGTTTATAAAGAGCAACTTCCATATGATATAGAGCAAGAATCCTAGATCTCCATTCAAAGAAAGAAGGTGGGTCCGGGCTTAACCACTTTGTAGTAATACAAAGACGCATCACAGCCATACACAAAAATAAAAAACCCCTTTGTGGTGCCGACCTTCTACTAATTAGTGATTCAGACTCAGTACCAAACAGCACTAGGCCCGGATTAAGAACTACCGAAAGTTCTAAGGAGGAGTTCAGAAAAAGTTGCACTTCGCCAAGGAAGTGAGCCAGTGACGGACACAAAAAAAACATATGTGCAGCATCCGCTGCGCTCACACCACAACGCGCGCATTTATCCCCTCTTCCGACCTTCCATTTTGCGAGCTTGGCTGGAGTATAATAGAGATCAAAGACTGACATAAAGCACTGACTCTTTAAACTCCCAGAGAACAGGATAGTGCTTGCCAGTTCTAACGACTCCTGCAAATCTATATTCTGAATCCCAAGCTTTCCTTCCCATTTTAGTTCCTGGCTTTGGAGGTCATCAAGCTGGCCACGAATAGCTTCTTTATATATTTGTGAGAGATTCACCTTACGTATTAAAACCTTGAGTATAGGGATTCCCTCAAGTGAGCATATACCCTCTGTGATGGCTTTGTCTAAATAGCTGCGCACCTGTAAGTATTTAAAAAAAATCCCCCTTTTCCAAGTCCAATTTCTCTCTCACTAAAGCATATGGCATTATTTGGCCGTGTTCGCATATGTCCCCCAGAGTCCAAATACCAGCCGACCGCCACTTCCGAGCGACGGAGTCCATAAGAACAGAAGACATAGCCCCGGGCAGACCAATCGGTGTATAACCATTAACTTTGTTTATCTCACACAGCGAACATATCTTTTTCCAAACAAAGAAAGCTGCTGCCACAACTTTAAATCTAGTTTTTTTGTAGTAACTGGGCTCAATAACCCTAACTAATAGATGCCGTGCTTCGGGGCCCAAAACCAGTTCAAATATAGAGCGAAAAATAGCCGAATCCAAACTTGCCCTTTCTCCATAAATCAAAATTCGACAATGTTGGAGCATCGATATATAATAATATAAACGAAAATTAGGAATAGCCTACCCCCCTCGACTAACGGGCATATAAAGCCACTTCAAGGCCCTTCTTGCCCTTTTATAGCTCCATAAAAACCGAGAACAGAGTCTTTCTATCCTCACAAACAAAGAATTGGGAAAAAGTAACGGGATCGCCCGAAATATATAGAGAAACTTTGGAAAGATCAACATTTTAATAACATTGCTTCTTCCGTAAAGTGATAAATGCAGATGATCCAGTCTCTCCAAGATCTTATCGGAGTCTGATATAATGGGATCAGCATTCAGAACTGGAATATCCTCAACTTTCGCCGAGATTCTGATACCCAAATATACAGCCTCATCAACTATTTTGGGATCTACTGGGCATCCCTTTTCAGAGTGCAAAATCTGAGTCTTGGCTAAGTTTAGCTTATAGCCTGAATACCTGGCAAAATCGTTCGTCAGAATCTCAATTCTATCTAACGCTCGAGCAGCGTCACTAGTCAGGACTGCTATATCGTCAGCATAGGCTAAAACTTTCACCTCGTATAGCTGGGGCTTGACGGGAGCAATTCATGTATCATATTTCAATTTATGAATCAGAGGTTCTATATAGAGAGCAAAAAGCAAGGGCGAACAAGGGCATCCTTGTCGTTTGCCCCTCAGCATTTTAAACTCCTCTGATTGTACCCCTGAGACCCTTACAACAGCAGCCGGCTTTTTATACATAGTCTGTATAGCCTTGATAAAATCAGGGGGAAATCCCTTCCATTCAAGCACAAACCACAGGTAGGCCCAGGAGACCCTGTCGAACGCCTTTTCGGCATCCAACAGGGCCACCCCAGCCCGCGACCCAGTTGCCTGCACCCAATCTAGAAGCGATATAACCCGACTAATGTGATCTATGGTGCCCCGTCCAGCAATAAAACCATGCTGGCGTGGTGAAACAATTGAAATAATTACTTTCGACATTCTCCTAGCAAGGAGTTTTGAATAAATTTTGCTGTCTGCATTTATTAAAGATATGGGTCGGTATGAGCCTAATTGTAGCCCATCCTTCCCCTTTTTTTGAATACCATAATGATCGTATTCGACCAGGAGTCCGGCGGGGAACCATTAAAAACATTTTGCAGCAACGTCAGCAATTCTAGCCCCAGCTCGGCCCAGAACCTCCTATAGCGGTCCAAAGGTATTCTATCAGGGCCCATCGCCTTACCACACGGAAGTGAAAAGATAGCGGCCTCAACTTCTTCTAACGTTATTGGCTCCGCCAAAATATTTCTCTGTTCTTCTGTCAGAGAGGAGGAATCAATCCCTGCTAAAAAGCTCTCCGCCTTTTCAGTTACCTCATTCTGATACAAATTCTCATAAAATGTTTGGAAAGCTTTCCTCACGCCTTGAGGTGTTACCTGAATTACACCCTGCGTGTCTCTAACCGTGAGAATTTTATTCTGTACCTCTCTTTGTCGGAGTCGGTTGGCTAAGACCTTGCCAGTCTGCTCACCATGCTCGTAGCATTCCCTTTTATACAGCTGGAACTTAGCACTGGAGTGGGAATATGTAATGTGTGGTAACGTATTATAATATGTGAGTGTATTTCTTTAAAGCTGTTATGTCATATCTAGAACAATCCACATTCTAGATATGACATAACAGCTTTAAAGAAATACTCTCACATATTATAATACGTTACCACACATTACATGTTCACACTCCCGGGAGTGCAACAGTAGGGAAAGTGTTAGATAGTGGAGGGGAATAGTTTAAAATTCCCACTCCAATGAGTGTAACAGTAGGGAAAGTGTTGGATAGCAAAGGGGATAAAATTACTATTCCCACTCGAGGGAGTTCAACAGTAGGGAAAGTGTTGGATAGCGGAGAGGATCAAGTTACTATTCCCACCCCAATGAGTGCAACAGTAGGGAAAGTGTTGGATAGCGGAGGGTATTCAGTTACTATTCCCACTCCAATGAGTGCAACAGTAGGGAAAGTGTTGGATAGTGGAGGGGAGAAAAATTCTACTCCCACAAGTGCAACAGTAGGGAAACTTTTGGATAGCGGAGGGGTAAAAATTACTATTCACACTCCTGCGAATGCAACAGTAGCGAAAGTGTTGGATAGCGGATGGGTAAAAATTACTATTCCCAAAGAATAAAATTAAAATTTAAAAACAAACAAAATATCAGCTACAATAAAAAATATTTTTCAAAAACAAAACATATATAATAATATAAAAATTACCAAAACATAAAAAAAATTAATGTAGCAAAAATCTAAAATTGACATACAAATATTATTATTATTTTAAATTTAACAAAAAAATTACAAACCAATAAAAACTTTGTAATAGAAATTGATTTTAATCCAAAAAATAAAAATTACATACATGTAATATCTATTTTCTTACCCTATAACACCACAATTTACAACACATATCTAAATTAAACAAAAAAGTGTACCTCCAAAATTAACCCAATTAATTATGAATTAAACAAATATTAATAATTATAAAACACATTTCAAAATGTATGTACTAACCAAAAGTTACAGCTATTGAACCTAAATCCCCAAACAAATTAGCCCCTTCGCTGCTAGGCCTTTCCCCCCCTGTGCGAAGCCTTTTTTGGGCTATTTGGGGTAGTGCGCGCTTAGGCCCCTGTAACTTTTTGACCACATAAGGTATCCGCGCCAAATTTGCGTCCTTTTCTTCCAACATCATGGGGATTGTAAAGGTACCCAGGGTTTGTGGATTCCCCTGGAGGGGTCCCAGAAATTAGCCAAAATACAGCAACATTTTGTTTTTTTGGAGAAAAATGGAAAATCGGGCTGCAAATGAAAGCATCTGGGTTTTACTCTGTAAATGGTATCAAAAAAGGATTTGTAGGGCTGAAATCACCATTTTATCAGCTTTTAGGGAATGACAGACTTTTGTCAGAAAACCAACATTTTTTACACAGTTTTGGCATTTTTCTGGGACATAGCCTATTTTTGCTATTTTTGTGCTTTCAACCTCCTTCCAGTTAATGGTAGAAATGGGTGTGAAAGCAATGATGGATCCTGGAAAGCTATACATTTTAGAAAAGTAGATACAATTTTGAATTCAGCAAGGGGTCATTTGTGTAGATCCATCAAGGTTTCTTTATAGAAACTAACTAGTAAATATAGGGAAAATTGAAAATTAGTTGAAAAAAACAGCCTTTTGTGTCAACGTTTTCACCTTTAACTTCTTCTAATTATGACAGCTCTTTGAAAGCAATATAACGTTACATCTGCTGGACCTTCCTGGTTGTGGGGATATATAGGACTTGTAGGTTCACCAAGAACCTGACGAACCCAGAGTCAAAAACTGAACAGCAATTTGCAATGGTTTTCCCACAATATATAGCAATTATTGTGGGAAAATGTATACATGGAAAAATCGGTATGAAAGACACCTATGTATTTCTGAAATTGGAACAGATTATAGAGTTTAGAAACAGTACATATTTGCACATTTTCGAAATTGGGAATACAAATACTAGCATGAGAATTATCAGTCATTTTTCAAAATGACTTCTTTTTTACACAATGACTTCCATTAGGAAGGCAGAAATGCATGAAAATCAATAGGTAATAACAGTTGCTTTACAAATCTGAATTACCCTAAGTCTCCTGATAAAAATGGTACCTCACTTGTGTGAGTAGGCATAGTGCCCACGACAGGAAATGGCTCAAAATCCAACGTGAACACACCACATTTTCACAATGAAAAATGACCCTTTTTTTGCGAAGTGCCTAGCTGTAGTTTTTGAACCCTAGCTCTGCGGGCACCTAGGGAAACCTAGCAAACCTATACATTTTTGAAAACTGGACACCAGGGGAATCCAGGATGGGGTGACTTGACTGCCTCCCACCAGGGTCTGTTACACAGAATCCCTTGCAAACCTAAAATATTGTCCAAAAAAACACATTTTCCCCACATTTCTGTGGTTGAAAGTTCTGGAATCTGCGTGGATCCACAAATTTCCACCCACCCCGCGTTGCCCAAAGTCTTACAAAAAAAATGGTACCTCACTTGTGCGGGTCGGCCTAGTGCCCGCAACAGGAAACGGCGCAAAACACAACGTGGTCACACCTCAATTTTGCAGTGAAAAATGACCCTTTTTGGCAAAGTGCCTAGCTGTAGTTTGTGAACCCTAGCTCTGCCGGCACCTAGGGAAACCTAGTAATCCTATACATTTTTGAAAGCTAGACACCCAGGGGAATCCAGGATGGGGTGACTTGACTGCCTCCCACCAGGGTCTGTTACCCAGAATCCCTTTCAAACCTAAAAAATTGTCAAAAAAACACATTTCCCCCACATTTCTGTGGTGGAAAGTTCTGGAATCTGCGTGGATCCACAAATTTCCACCCAGCCCGTGTTCCCCAAAGTCTTACGAGAAAAATGGTACCTCACTTGTGTGGGTCGGCCTAGTGCCCGCGACAGGAAACGGCGCAAAATGCAACGTGGTCGCACCTCAATTTTGCAGTGAAAAATAACCCTTTTTTGGCAAAGTGCCTAGCTGTCATTTTTTAACCCTAGCTCTGCCAGCACCTAGGGAAACCTAGCAAACCTATACATTTTTGAAAACTAGACACCCAGGGGAATCCAGGATCGGGTGACTTGGCTGCCTCCCACCAGGTTCTGTTACCCAGAATCCCTTGCAAACCTAAAAATAAAAAAAAAAAACACATTTTCCCCACATTTCTGTGGTGGAAAGTTCTGGAATCTGCGTGGATCCACCAATTTCCACCGACCCCGCATTCCCTACAGTCTTACGAGAAAAATGGTACCTCACTTGTGCGGGTCGGCCTAGTGCCCGCGACAGGAAACGGCGCAAAACGCAACGTGGTCATACCGCAATTTTGCAGTGAAAAATTACCCTTTTTTGGCAAAGTGCATAGCTGTCGTCTTTGAACACTAGCTCTGCCGGCACCTAGGGAAACCTAACATACCTATACATTTTTGAAAACTAGACACCCAGGAGAATCCAGGATTGAGTGACTTGACTGCCTCCCACCAGGTTCTGTTACCCAGGATCCCTTGCAATCCTAAAAAATTGACAAAAAAACACATTTTCCCCACATTTCTGTGGTGGAAATTTCTGGAATCTGCGTGGATCCACAAATTTCCACCCACCCCGCATTCCCCAGAGTCTTACGAGAAAAATGGTACCTCACTTGTGTGGGTCGGCCTAGTGCCCGTGACAGGAAACGGTGCAAAACACAACGTGGTTACACCTCAATTTCACAGTGAAAAATGAACCTTTTTTGGCAAAGTGCCTAGCTGTAGTTTTTGAACCATAGGTCTGCCGGCACCTAGGCAAACCTAGCAAACCTAAACATTTTCGAAAAATAGACAACCAGTGGAATCCAAGATGGGGTGACTTAGCTGCCTCCCACCAAGTTCTGTTACCCAGAATCCATTGCAAACCTAAACAGTTGTCCAAAAAAACACATTTTCCCCACATTTCTGTGGTGGAAAGTTCTGGAATCTGCGTGGATCCACAAATTTCAACCCACCCGCGTTCCCCAAAGTCTTACGGGAAAAATGGTACCTAACTTGTGCGGGTCGGCCTAGTGCCCGCGACAGGAAACGGCGCAAAACACAACGTGGTCACACCTCAATTTTGCAGTGAAAAATGACCTTTTTTGGCAAAGTGCCTAGCTGTAGTTTGTGAACCCTAGCTCTGCCGGCACCTAGGGAAACCTAGTAAACCTATACATTTTTGAAAGCTAGACACCCAGGGGAATCCAGGATGGGGTGACATGACTGCCTCCCACCAGGGTCTGTTACCCAGAATCCCTTGCAAACCTAAACAATTGTAAAAAAAACACATTTCCCCCACATTTCTGTGGTGGACAGTTCTGGAATCTGCGTGGATCCACAAATTTCCACCCAGCCCGCGTCTGCCAAAGTCTTACGAGAAAAATGGTACCTCACTTGTGTAGGTTGGCCTAGTGCCCGCGACAAGAAACGGCGCAAAACGCAACGTGGTCATACCGCAATTTTGCAGTGAAAAATTACCCTTTTTTGGCAAAGTGCATAGCTGTCGTCTTTGAACACTAGCTCTGCCGGCACCTAGGGAAACCTAACATACCTATACATTTTTGAAAACTAGACACCCAGGGGAATCCAGGATTCGGTGACTTGACTGCCTCCCACCAAGTTCTGTTACCCAGGATCCCTTGCAATCCTAAAAAATTGTCAAAAAAACACATTTTCCCCACATTTCTGTGGTGGAAATTTCTGGAATCTGCGTGGATCCACAAATTTCCACCCACCCCGCATTCCCCAGAGTCTTACGAGAAAAATGGTACCTCACTTGTGTGGGTCGGCCTAGTGCCCGTGACTGGAAACGGTGCAAAACACAACGTGGTCACACCTCAATTTCTCAGTGAAAAATGACCCTTTTTTGGCAAAGTGCCTAGCTGTAGTTTTTGAACCTTGAGCCCGGTGATGCCACACCTTTCCCACACAAAAATGTGTGAAAAAAGTGATTTTTTCAGCTCAAATGGAGGTTTGCAGGGGATTCTGGGTAAGGAAACGTTGGGGGATCCACGCAAGCCATACCTGCTTGGAAGCCCCTGGTGTCTACTTTTCAAAAATGTGTGGGTTTGGTAGAATTCCCTATATGGCCGCCAAGCACGGGGCCAAAAACCCAGGTGACCCCCCTTGCAAAACCAGATCGTTTTGACATAATTAGTTGTTTATTTCTACAGCGTGAGAATTTCGGCACAATATTGCACGGAAAATGTGACAGACATTTTGAGGTTTGCAGGTCATTGTGGATAAAATAACTTGTTGGAATTCAGAAGAGAGACATCACCATGAACTCCCATGGGTTTACGACAATATCTACAGTTGGTAGGTTATTCTTGGATGGAATGTACACCTTGGCAGAGAGACAAAAAAGTCAAAGATTCCTGCACAGCCATCTATTCCTCAAACACACACACATACTGGTTGGATTTGGCACGAGGGCGAGTGATGGTTCAGTATATAAAATTTTATTAACAAGAGATTTCACAAAAATGAAATGCACTGTCAATAATTAAATGGACAAAAAACCGAACCAGCGACTCGCAGCTCGTGAGCTGTAAAGCCACGGCAAGGAATCAACCGCTTTACAGGCCATTCACACACCTTTCATACGTGATACACACAAGACCATTCACACCACCAGGCAGAAAAACAGCACATTACAACATTCAAAAAAAGGACAAGGTACACCCTGCTTCAGAAAGACAAATATTACTGCACAGCCATCTAATCCTCAAGCACACACACATACTGGTTGGATTTGGCACGAGGGTGAGTGATGGTTCAGTATATACAATTGTATTAGCAAGTGTTTTCACAAAAATGAAATGCACTGTTAATAATTGAAATGGCGAGAAACTGAACCATTGACTCACAGCTCGTGAGCTGTAAAGCCACCACAAGGCACCCACCACAAGGCACCAACCTCTTTTCAGGCCATTCATACACCTTTCATACGTGTGACACATACAAAACCATTCACACCGCCAGCCGCGGGCCCATCACATTACAACACTCACACCAGCAGACAGCGCCATTCAAGAGCCGATCACTTTCACAGGCCCACATTCCTGACACAGCAACCACACATGCTGATGGATTGCGTGGAGTGGCACTCAGCTAGCAGTGTGTGTAGTGACCAGCAGCAAGTCACTACTCACACACTGCCAGCCAAGCACCAGTCCACACACACTGCTAGCCAAACACCAGTCCACGCACACCACCAGCCAAGCGCCAATCCAGGCACACCACCAGCCAAGCGCCAATCCACGCACACTGCCAGCCAAGCACCAATCCACGAACACCGCCAGCCAAGCACCAGTCCACGCACACCACCAGCCAAGTGCCAGTCCACACACACCACCAGCCAAGCACAGTCCACGCACACCGCCAGTCAAGTGCCAGTCCACGCACACCGCCAGACAAGTGCCAGTCCATGCACACTGCCAGCCAAGCACCAGTCCACGCACACCGCCAGCCAAGTGCCAGTCCACGCACATCGCCAGCCAAGCGCCAGTCCACGCACACCACCAGCCAAGTGCCAGTCCACACACCACCAGTCAAGCGCCAGTCCAGGCACACCACCAGCCAAGCACCAGTCCACACACACCGCCAGCCAAGCGCCAGTCCACGCACACCGCCAGCCAAGTGCCAGTCCACGCACACCACCAGCCAAGCGCCAGCCTACACACACCGCCATCACATTTAGGATTTCTTTTAGACAAAAATAAAAACACAAACAAATTGCAAATAGATACAAATCTACTAACACAAAATCTGAAACTAAATACATTGCACTAATGCCAACCTTGAAACAGAATCAAATTTAAAAAAAAATACAGACCAGGCAGTTCACTTTACCACTCATGGATGCTCCCAAAAATTATTTTGCGTGTGGTACGCTCTAAAAGAAGCAGGGACACACAGTCCAGGGTTAGAAGGACACTCGTGGCAGTACATACGAGTCTCCTTCCGCGTACCTCTTCGCCAACAGACTCTCCATCTCCTAGTGAGAAAGTCTTTTGAGGATGTGGGAGGAATGTAATCAGGAAAGTGGCGATCTTTCAATCGAGCCACATCCTCTACCACTCCAACTCTAGGAGCACTTGCCTGTTCCAGAACAACAAGGCTGCCTATCACAGATTGCTTAAACTGAACAAATGTCAACTTTGATGCAGGAGAACACTCCTTGAACACAATAAAAGCATTGAAAGTTGCTAAATTAAAGAGATGGATGGCCAACTTCTTATACCAAACGTAAGCCTTACGAATGGCAGTGTAAGGTTTCAACCTCTGATCTACTCTATCAACACCACCCATGTACTTATTGTAGTCTAAAATGCACACAGGTTTGCGCACTTCAGAAATCTGACCCCAAACAGCCACAAGTGAAGTACTCTCATCATGGATGGTAGTCAGCATGTACACATCCCTCCTGTCCACATATTTCACAGCTAGTAGTTCATCACTACGAAAGGAACTGCACTGTCCCCTCTGAGGTTTTCTGCAAACAAGCTCTTTTGGATAACCTTTACGGTTAGAGTGGATTGTGCTACAAGCAAAAGTCTCCACTTTGAACAATTCATTAAACAATTGCACTGCAGTGTAGAAGTTGTCAAGGTACAAATGGTGGCCTCTGTTAAACAGTCCTCTAGCAAGATCCCACACAATTTTCTCTGAAACTCCAAAAGTGGACGGACAAACAGGGGGGTCAATAGTGGAATCCCTACCAGTGTACACACAGAAATTAAAAACATATCCTGTCTTACTCTCAGACAACATATACAGCTTAATTCCATAGCGTGCCCTCTTGCTAGGGATGTACTGCCTAAAAACCAAACCGCCCTTGAACAAGACCAAAGACTCATCAATAAATATTTCTTTCCCTGGAGTATAGATCTCTGAAAATCGATCTACAAAGTGATCAAGAACAGGCCGAATCTTAAAAAGACGGTCACATTCAGGGTGATCTTGTGGCAACGCCAAAGAATTATCTACAAAATGCAGCATCCGTAGCAAAAGTAAATACCGATCACGAGTCATAACTGCAGGAAATATGGCCGTTGCCATCAAGGGACTGGTAGACCAATATGAAGCCATAGACGGCTTCCTTATCAAACCCATCAATAAAGTCAAACCCAAAAACTTCTTCATCTCTTCCAAATTTGTGGGAGTCCACCGGGTAGCTCTAGAGTGGGGCCTAAGTTTGTCACTGTTGTCCCTCAAAAACTGTTCAGCATACAAATTAGTCTGCTCAACAATCTCACCCAAAAATACATCATCCACAAACAACTGAAAAAACTGTATAGGCAAAAAAATTTCACAATCCACTCTACAGCCTGCATCACCACTAAAGGCAGGCAACACCGGCTGTACCATGTTTGGATCAACCCAAAGTCCAGCACTTCCAGTAGGAAGCCTAGCAGCCTCAGGCTGCAATCCAGATGCCTCTTGCACCATCGGCACAGCAGTATCCTCCTCTAAAACAGGCACTTCATCCGCACTGAGAGTAGCTTCATCTGCACTGAGAGTACCTTCATCATCCGATGATTCCATGTGGAGAGAAAACTCACTGCCTGAATCTTCCCCTCCCTCCTCTCCCTCAGACGCACTGTCAGTCTCATAATCCTGCTCAGAGGAAGATTCAAGACGCATACCAACCACCTGCTGAGCAGTCATTCTACGGCTAACCATACTGCTTACTAATAAAAGTAACTTGTCAAACAAGTCAACAACAACAAACACTTTGTAAAATAAGTAATAAACAAAATGCACCTTTATCAGAAATACCTATATACTCCAAAACGATACCACTCGCTTGCCAGAAACAGCTAAATTCACCACCACCTACTCTGCACAGACACAGTATGGATCAACAATATCCCACTAAAAAAGAAAGAGAAAAGAAAATTACACATAAGACAATGCAAAACACATCGCAAAGAATTCCATGCACAAAACACCAACTAAATAAGCTGCCAATATGACACCACTTACAAAACAATTCATTCATATATGACAAAAATATTAATTTGGAGAAAATACAACAAAAATGTTTTTCTTACCAAAAAAATGCAACTGCGAAAAACTGCAGAACACCACTGTTGAAATTACAAACAGGAATCAAAAGCTTTACACTAGAATAAAAACGAGAAAAAAACATTAGAATCACATATGCAAATAATGCACCAGTCCACACACAATCCACCAGCCAAGCTAAGGGGGAGGTGGGCCTAAGAGTATAAATAAAATATTCACCCCTGTAAAAGGGGAGCAATCCTTGCCCTTGAGGCCACTCCCAAACACAAAAATAAAAAAAACAGGTGTCTAGTGGCTTCTGCCTCCCTTGAGGGCAGATGGGCCTAAAAGCATACTGCTATTCTGCCACCCAAAGAGGGCAGAAATGACCACAATCATCCTCCCATAAAGGGGAGTGACCCTTGTCCAAGGGGCCGCTTCTCAACATAAAAAAAAACACGGGTGGCCTAGTGGCCCTACAAAAAACCAAATCAGCTGATCTGCCCCTCAGGGTGGCAGAAACAGCCAAATTAATGCTCACCAAATGGGAGCAACCCTTGCAAAAGTGGCCACACCCCACAAAAAAATCCCTGGTGGCCTAGTGGGCCCGATTTTAAAAAAAACATGGCGATCTGGCCCCCTGCGGGGCAGCCACAGCCACAAATATTGACCCCAAAGGAGAGTGACCCTTGCCCAAGGGGTCACTCTCCACAAATAACTCCCTGGTGGCCTAGTGGGCCCTACATTAAACAAGCATTTGCAATGCAACCGGTCTCACCTTTGGGACCTTATATGTACTTAGCTATGCAGCACATTAGCCTGTGCCCTGAAACATTTGCTGTTCTTTGACATGGAGGGAAAGTAAGCACCAAACTGCGTGACACGCCAAGTATTGGAACACACGGGCAGAAATATTGCCTTTCAGCGGGAAATGGTATAGTCCAAAGCTCTGTCTTTAATATAAAATCTGGGCCTTCGGTGGTCATATCACTGAAAATACAAGATTCAAAAAAAATATTATTGCCTATGGGTGCTTGTGGAAGAATTTCTATGGACTGAAAACTAGAGAATGCTGAAGTGATTCTGGTATTTTACTGACCTGTGCTGGTCGTTTTCTATCAAGAAAGTTAAATAGAGGCAGTTGCCAGAAAAATTTAAAAAATGTAAGTCCATCAGCAGAAAACAATTCTGGTATTATACTGACCTTTGCTGGTCATTTTCTATCGACAGTTAAATAGAGTCAGTTGATCAGAAAAAAAAGTCCCTAAGCGGAAGCAGACAAGTCCTAGGGCTGATCTCCAGAGCCCACAAACCATATAAACATATAATTATATACTAAAGTATATACAAGAGGTCTCGAATGCTTGACCTCAAAATGGCAAAATCTGCCCCCCCATGGGGGCAGACAGCCAAAATCATAAGCCCCCAAAGGGGAGTGACCCTTGCCCAAGGGGCCACTCCCCACTAAACACTCCCTGGTGGTCCAATGGGCATTTTTTTTTATATAGAAAATCTGCCCCCCCCAGGGGGGCAGACAAAGCCTAAAATATACCCCCCATAAGGGGAGCAACCCTTGCCTAAGGGGCCGCTCCCCCAAACAAAACGAACATACACTGCCTAAAAAAAATGGACCCCAAAGGGGAGTGACCCTTGCCCAAGGGGCCACTCCCCACAACATCTCTTTTATGGCTAGTGGGCCAATTTTAAAAAAAGAATAATAAGTCTGCACCCCCCCAGGGGGGCAGACAAAGCCAGAACTTATTGCCACCAAAAGGGGGAGCGACCTTTGCCTAAGGGGCCGCTCCCCCCAAACAATAAAGCCATGTCCCTTTAAAAACAAAAAATAAATCCCTGGCATCTAATGGGCATTCCTGCTGCACGATCACACGATCGTGCAGCAGGAATGCACAAAAGAGGCATCGAGGGACTCGATGTTTCTTTTGAGAAAATCCCCCCCTCCCCAGCCCCAAAATTTACCTCTTGGTTCACCGGCACGCAGGAAGCAAATGGCTTCCTGCGAGTCAGTGATCAAAGGGAAACCTCAATGATGTCAGTGCACCACGCGCGCTGACGTCTTTGATGACACGGAGGGGGGCGGGGGGAGGCAGGGGAAGGTCTTCCCCTGCCTTCCCCAGTAACGAAACCCAGATCGACCGCCCACGGGGGGAGCGCCAGCGCTTCCTCCCTGGGTGGGTGTCATGACGAGCTGGACTCGTCATGAGCACACGGCTACTGTGTGCCATGACGAGTCCAGCTCGTCATGAGCACCGAAAGGGTTAAAACTAAACAGATACAAAAAAAATATTTATCAATTAATAAATGAATATTAATGATCAAGTAATGATTATTTATTTTAAACTAAATTACTTTCCACCCTCTACCCCAATAAGCACGAAAACACACAGCTAAAATTATTTACACAATTTCCATAGCTAATTTTACATTAATAAATTAATATCAATTAACAACAAATCATTAATTGATTTAAAAATAATTACTTCCCACCATTTACCACTATAAACCCCACAACTCACACATCAAAATTATTACACAATTGGCATATTTAAATTTGAATTAATTAATTAGCATTAATTAACAATTAATTAATTAATTAATTATAAATAAATTGCCTGCCACTATATTCCCCTATAAATGCTACCACAAGTTTCATAAAGCATGACACAATTATCATACTTTGGGGCCTATTAGGATGGCCGGGAGGAAAACCACCCCGACCGCCATGGAATCGGCAATCAACCGCCTGCCAGCACCGAAGAAAAACCGGCGTCCAAATTAGGAACAACCGCCAAAAAACACTGACCGTGGCGAAACGAGGCCAAAAAAAACACCTGCAGCGTGCGGAGTTGGCCAGAACCCATCCGCGGCGGTCGCATTCGCAGCGGAAAACAATCAAACCGCCGCCAGGACAGGGGAGACACCGCACGTTAAATTAGGATAACTCCGATGGCCCCGCAGTACATTCCGCAGTTTCTGACTGCCGAGGTCGCAAACAGTGATGAATGGGAGAGCAGGCGGAAGAGCTGCAGCATAGCCACCGCTGCGGACACTCCGTGACAAATATGGTGGCCGAAAGAAAAAACCCACAACAAGGCCACAAAGTGCACACAGCAAACTAGCCATGCACCCAAAAACACAGAACACACCCCAATGACACAACCACATGGCAAATACAAAAATACAAATCCCAGGAAAAACCACACAACACACCTGACTGCAAAACCCCCTTTGGACACACCCACATAGCTGAGTATAAAACCAGCCCCTTCCCTGACCACAATCTTTTGCAACATTACAAGACTGAAGGCCACAATTCCTGAAAACAAAGGATAGGCCAAGCAACACACCATCACTACTCACACACAGCACCACCACCACTTCCACATGGGCACAGGCAGCCAGCACAACAACTCCCAGCAGGCCCCCTTGTCCCACAGCTGAGCAAGATGGAGCACTCCACACCCAGAAGCAGTTGGAAGCCATTTGCTCGCCACAAGCAAACTAACAGGTAGGTAGACATCTTGCCATGGAGGCTGTTTAGGGGTGGGAGGCCTGCACTAAAACTCCCACTATGCCCCCTGTCCCATGCCTGAGCAGGATGTAGCACTCCACAGCACCCAGAAGCATTTGGAAGCCATTGTACCACTACAAACAAACTAACAGGTAGGTAGCCATCTTGCCATGGAGGCTGTTTGGGGTTGGGAGGCCTACACTACAACTTCCACCATGCCCCCTGTCCCACCCCAGAGCAGGATGTAGCACTCCACACCACCCAAAAGCATTTGGAAGCCATTGTCCCACTACAAACAAACTAACAGGTAGGTAGACCACATCCCTGGGAGGGCTGTTTGGGGGTGGGAGGTCTGCACAACAACTAATACCAGGCACCCTGGCCCACCCCAGAGCAGGATGTAGCACTCCACACCACCCAGAAGCATTTGGAAGCCAATGTCCCACTACAAACAAACTAACAGGTAGCTAGACCACATCCCTGGGAGGGCTGTTTGGGGGTGGGAGGCCTGCACAACAACTCACACCAGGCCCCCTGACCCACCCCTGAGAAGGATGGAGCACTCCCCCCCACCCAGAGGCATTTGCCAGCCATTGAATGGTTCACACTTACCTAACAGGTAGGTAGACCTCTTCCTTGGGAGGGCTGTTTGGGGGTGGGTGGCCTGCACAACAACTCACTCCAGGCCCCCTGACCCACCCCTGAGACGGTTGGAACACTACCCGCCACCCAGAGGCATTTGCCAGCCATTGAATGGTTCATACTCACCTAACAAGTAGGTAGTCTTCTTCCCTGGGAGGGCTGTTTGGGGGTGGGAGGCCTGCACAACAACTCAACTCACACCAGGCCCCGGACCCACCCCTGAGAAGGTTGGAGCACTGCCCCCCACGCAGAAGCTTTTTATAGCCATGGTCTCACTACAAACAAGCTAACAGGTAGGTAGCCATCTTCACAGGGAGGGGTGTATGTGGGTGGGAAGACTGCAGTAATACTCCCACCAGGCCCCCAGGCACACACCTGAGCAGGATGGAGCACTCCACACTTAGAAGCAGTTGGAAGCCATTGTCTCACCACAAACAAACTAACAGGTAGGTAGCCATCATGCTATGGAGGCTGTTTGGGGGTGGGAGGCCTGCACTACAACTCCCACCATGCCCCCTGTCCCACCCCTGAACAGGGTGGAGCACCCCCCGTCCCAGAGGCATTTGCCAGCCATTGAATGATTCAAACTCACCTAACAGGTAGGTAGACGTCTTCCCTGGGAGGGCTGTTTGGGGGTGGGAGGCCTGCACTGCAACTCACACCATGCACCCTTGTCACCCAGCTCATGAAGATGGAGCAGCCCCTCCCACCCAGATGCATGTGGCAGCCATGCTATCACTACAAGCAAACTAACAGGTTGTTAGCTAGTTACCAAGGTAGTACCGTTTGGGGTGGGAGTCCTGCACTACTACTCCCACCATTCAGCCTGTCCCACACCTGAGCATGATGGAGCACCACCCCATCCAAAAGCATGTGGCAGCCATTGCATTGTTGACCGTCATCTAACAGGTAGGTTGCCATCTTCACAGGGAGGTCTTGGGGTGGGGCCTGCACTACAACTCCCACCAGGAAGCCCTGTCCCAACACAAGCAGGATGGAGCACTCCACACCCAGAAGCAGTTCCAAGCCATTGGCTTGCTACAAACAAACAAACAGGTAGGCAGACATCTTCCCTGGGAGGTCTGTTTGGGGGTGGGATGCCTGCACAACAACTCAACCCATGCCCCCTCGTCCCCCAGACCATCAAGATGGAGCATCCCCTCCCACCCAGATGCATATGTCAGCCATTGTATCACTACAAACAAACTAACAGGTAGGTAAACATATCATGCTTGCTTGTCACACCCCTGAGCAGGATGCAAGCCTCCACCACACACACACAAACAGATGGGTCAAGTCAAAGCCAAATGGGAAAACATAACAGGTAAGTAGCCAGTATGTGCACACAGCCATTCTCCTCAAAAAGCATGATGCCACATGACAACACCAGCCCTCTCATTGCACACACATACACACAGATCCTATTGCCACTCACAGTGTGCACACAGCTAAGCAAATACAACTGTCACAGTAACCAAAGTGTGACGCACAAATGCACATGTAGAAGAAAGTCTGGGTACAATCATGCATAGCACTGAATTCCATGTGTACGTGCCATGGGGACAGAGCAGCAAGGACCAAATGAGAAACAAGAAAGTATGGTTGGTGGTACAAATCCAGATATGCACATGACAAGACAAAGGTCCGCAGGAGATGACAATTGCTAGTTCATGCCCAGATGTAACGTCTGACAGGGCAGAGCAAGCAAAAAATAGCCCTCACCGAAATTTGTAGTTGCGCTAGTCCCTAGATGGCAACATGTCCCTGTACTCACAATTTATGCACGTTGCACATGGTAGGTATTGACAACTCACACCATGGACAAGTAATGCATGTACCACAGCATCATGTCAGGAGGCACAGTAGTGCACATAGAAACAAATGTGATGATTAGTCAACTGTGTGGTATACAAACAGTGAATGATATACAGCCAACACAAAGCTTTCGGGCTTCACTACAATGACTATCTCCCCTCTGACCTACAGGTGACCAGGAACTCACTACAGAGGAAAACACCAGCAACCTGCAGAGCCAGTATCCTCCCCGGTACATGGACTCTCGGATGTTGACTCCCAGGATTCTCTGGACGATGAGCTTGAAGCCGGCCCATCTGGTGTGCCAGGGCGCAACAGGTCCCAAGACCCCATCGTCCCCCCACCACATCTGCTGCAATACCAACATCTCTGCAGACACCTGCTGTTACGGCCTGTGCGTCCTCCACCACCAGCATTACCACCACCACCAACATCACCACCACCATTGCTGTCTGCAACACTCCCCTTGTCCCAGAGGATGACCACCCCACACCACCGACTGAGGAGGGCAGGGAGAGGATGCGGGTGCCTACAGTGGTGAGGCAACAGGTCCGTGGTAGCAGGGCAGGTGGGAGGGGGCAGGGTCACTCACAGACACCAAGAGGCTGGGACCCCATCCCTGGACTATATTAACAGAGTCCTTGGGGCATATGAACGTGCCCAGGGATGAACGGGCCAGTCAGAAGAGGTGTTCCATGAGCTCATCCTGCTGATGAGGTCCATCAACACCCGCATGGGACAAATTGTGGACCTCTTGAGCCAGCAAGTGGCGGTACTGAGGGACAGGCCTGCGCCACAACCAACACCTCCAACTCCCTCTGGTGGGCTGCTGGATGACAGTTCACCATCCTCCCCTGCGGCCACAGAGAGGGGTGAGTCCTCAGACCCCACTGGCCCTACATCATGGCACCCCATTCCAAGCGACGAAGGGGCCATCCTAAGAAAACCCTGGGAATAACTGCAGGCAAAGCACCTACCAAACGCCAGTCAAGGAGCCAGCCATGATGGCAATCCTCTTCACCACTGCATTGACTTTTTGGACTGTCCTTCCTCTCACTGCCTTGTGAATGGCATCTCTCTGTTGGACTGGGTCACCACATCAATATGGTGACTACTCGATTATCTCATTTACCTCAAATGTCAACTCACTGCTCTACTAATCACCTCAATGTAAATGTTCACCCCCTCACATGTCACCATTGTAAATTAAAAAATCCTTAAACACAACAGAACAACATTCACTAGTCTAGGTGTAGCATCACAGACATCACACAACACCTACCATCAAGATAATCCAACATGCACACATCACAATGGGCAACAAGTGCCAGCATACACATCCTGTCGATGTACAAAACTACCCTGTCCCTGAAACATTGGCCGCCGCCACTGAGTCAACAACCAGCTGCAGTCACAAAGCCCACATACATCTTCACAACAACAGCAACATTATCAGATAATGGATCCGTTGCACATTTTCACTCACCTTCAAGTGAAGTAGCAGGTGATGAGCTGTTGATGCAGGTCAACGCGCTCCTCCTCTCCACTGTCCTCATCACTGGACAGGGGTTAGTTTGCAGGCGGGGGCCTTTGCTGCTCATCATCATCCTGGATCGGGGGATCTCCTTGCGAATTGCTAGGTTGTGGAGCATGCAGCATGCCACTACAATCTGACACACCTTCCTGGCCGAGTACATCAGTGCACCTTTGGTCTTCTCCAGGCAGCGGAAACGTACCTTCAGCAGACCAAAAGTACGCTCCACCACACGGCGTGTCCTCCCATGCGCATCATTGTAGCGGACATCAGCTGGTGTCCTGGGATTCCACGGTGGGCTCAGCAACCAAGGACGGTTGGGATATGCAGAATCACCTATGTGTGACAAACATAGATACACATTGCAATGTTGTTGGGTCAGAGGACAGCATGTCACACACACAGCAAACTATTTGACTAGGCATACTCACCCACAATCCATGCACGCTCAGGAAGCAGATTAGCTATCAGCTGTGGTACAATGCTGTTCCGCAGGATGTATGAGTCATGGGCTGAGCCTGGAAATTTGGCACACACGTGCGAGATGATCATATCTGCCTGGTACACCACCTGCACATTTATGGAGTGGAAATGTTTCCGATTCCTGTAGATGTGCTCACGTGCCTGTGGTGGTACAAGCCCAACATGGGTGCAATCAATGGCACCAACAACATGGGGGATGTGTCCAAGGGGATACAAATCGCCCTTCACAGCAGCCAATTCATTCCCCCTGGGGAAATGGATATATGTGTCCTTGTACATCATCATAGCGGACAGATCATCATGCAGCACCATGCGGAACATAGGTTGTGACATCCCACCTGCGCTGGACACCGTGTGCTGGAATGATCTAGTGGCAAAAAAATGCAGGGCCGCCATTACCTTAGACGTGGAGATGAAAGCTGTCAGATATGTTTGGCGAGGCTGCAGGTGGGGCTCAAACTGAGCACAAAGGATCTGCAGGTTGGCTCTATCCAGACGGAATTTCTGGATGATCTCTTCTTTCTCCATGTCTGCCAGCATTGTGAAGGGACGATGAAGATTAGGTCTCCTCCTAGTTGAGATGAAAGTGGACACATGTCAATGCAATACATCATGAGATGGGCACAGCATCTCACGTTTTGGCGTACACAACATCAACAATGACTGTCATCAAAATTGTGTTACAGACCAGCTGACATGTGGGGACTCCTTCAGCTACACTAATCGTACACCTGTCAACTGACACACAGCAAGTACCTCCAAATCATCCTCTCCATATGAGAATGCACATAGGCATATGGCCACATTCACCATGGGCACTCCTGGGAGTACAACATCCAGCATTTGTGTAAAAATGCAACTCCACTGACTCACTCCTAGTTGCTGCACCTGACACACCTTCAGGCGTTAGTCGAACCTGACACACATCAACAACACAATGACAACAGGCTAAGTGTATATGACCAGTGTGTGCATAGTCAAACATAAGAGAACAGGCACATATAGACAATCTTCATCTTGAAAAACATTGCTGTGATTTTCACTGCACTTTTACACATTGACATGTGTACACATTGGGGAGTCCATAACAACACAGTCCTGTGTACAGGCCCATCAATATCACAAATGACATGTGAGGGAGTGCATGCCAATCTAAGAAATCACATACACAAACATGGCATGTGTAGTCAGCAGTGGGGTACATGGCACATTGGCATTGTGTGCACAATGACGTGCCATCAACCATGTGGCCACTGTGCACTGTTGATGACTGCCAGATGGCCATTGACACAGCATGATGTGTCCATTGGTGCTGTCACAGTCATCCGCCACCCAAAACCTGGTCACCCATGTCACTGTATGACACCCAAATTGCGGTAGCTACCACCTGGCCCCTGTGGTGTGTCACCGCCAATGCCAAGGACACAATTGCGGTAGTGATAGAAACATACATGTTGGCAAATGGCGGTTGGCATGTTCCGCCACACAAATCCCGGTCACCTATGTCACTGTATGGCACCCATATCGCGGTAGCTACCACCTGGCCCCTGTGGTGTGTCACCGCCAATGCCCAGGACACAATCGCGGTAGTGATAGAAACATATGTGTTGGCAAATGGCGGTTGGCATTCTTGTGAAAACAATTTTCTCCTGTGTTTATGTTGAAAAATGCAAATCAAGAAGTAAATGAGTAAAATAAATTGAAACAAAATAAGGATAAAACTGAAGAATGGAAAGGAATAAATATGGACTAAGAGTTGAATATGAATTTAATTTATTGGATTCATTTGTAAGGTGGCTGTGCAGCTTGAACGGAGCCACAATTGGCTCCACCCTGTTCGGTCTAATATTGCAGCGCAACTGGGCGGAGCGCGGAGCAAGCATGCACGCCGATAAAAGGATAAATTGGGGAAATGTAAAACATGGAGCAAGTGAAAATAGAACAGTACAGGTGTGCATCTCACCACCATTGTCTTTGATATGTATTAACCTTCCGTCCAAAAACGGTGAGATTGCACCCACAATTGAAAAATGGAGTACGGAGATGCGAGAAAAGTCAAATGCAGAACCCTCATGGAGCACTCAGGAGAGCTGTTTTCTCGTCATGGATAAAGTTGACCATATACAATACATCAGATCATATTGCGGATTATTTAAACATAAGTGACTGATTGCACGAATATCGATGTTACATGGAACTTTTAAAGCATGATTTAATCCTACCGGGTTATCGACTTAATGTGAATCACGTAAATCATGTTGTTAGAACAAGGTCATTGCATAGCCTCTTGAGCGGGGAGTGAAAGTTTGTGATAGGCAGTCCCTATAGGAGTCTGGGGAATGGAGTTCAATGAGGAAAGCAGAGTACGTTTACGTCACGAATGTGAAATGTTTAATGGCAGTGAAAGTAGCATTAGAAGAGTTGATGTTAGGTGGGATAGCCAAACTCCAGTTCGGTCTTTAGAGAACACATCATGACACGTGATAAATCAACTGGGGGAGGTAGTGGTGATAAAGGGTAGAGAAGGCTGAAAATGTTTCAAAGCAGTTGACGCTGGGAGCCAAAGGTGCGCAGGCAACACCCGAGTTGATCCGTGAAATGGCAGGGGAAAGCCTTGAAAAAAGCGGTTTATGAAAATGCTTTTAAACAGTCAATGAACATTAGTCACGGTAAGCAGAATACGGGCTTTTATGAACTGCGATAATAATGAAGGGTACAGCGTTAAACTCGGGGTCATAATGAACTCTATAGGTGTTCAGTTGTTGTAGAAATAGAGATAACGTAAAGCATTTCAGTGATAAATTATAAGCATGTAAGCATCGCAGTATGTTTAGATATCATGCATATGTTATGAGGTAGGAACGTGATAGGGTAAAAGCAAAGTGGTGTTAAAAATAAGACAAGCGTCGTAGAACTGAATAATGTTTTACAGTTAAATTAGAGGGAATAGAGAAAGCACGTTTTCCGTTTTGTTTGTAATCTCACGTATTGTATCTCAAAAAGTCTTATTTGACTGATGGTTGTTAATAATCTTTTCCTAGATAACCCCTGACGAAGGGAAGTCCCGAAATGCATTGGGTGTTTGTGAATAAATCGTGACTTGTGGAAACAATTTTCTCCTGTGTATATGTCGAAAAATGCAAATCAAGAAGTAAATGAGTAAAATAAATTGAAACAAAATAAGGATAAAACTGAAGAATGGAAAGGAATAAATATGGACTAAGAGTTGAATATGAATTTAATTTATTGGATTCATTTGTAAGGTGGCTGTGCAGCTTGAACGGAGCCACAATTGGCTCCTCCCTGTTCGGTTGGCATTCTCCGCCACCCAAATCCCAGTCACCCATGTCACTGTATGGCACCCAAATCGCGGTAGCTACCGCCTGGACCCTGTAGTGTGTCACCGCCATGGACCATGCCCTTCCAGCCAATGGGATCCGCAATCGCGGTAGCATGATGCAATTTTGAAAATCACGGTAGGCGTGCTCCACCACGCGGAGCCTGTCATCGGATGCAATTGAAAGATGCACCACCGCGGTAGCACCCGACTGGCCCCTGCGGTGTGTCACCGCCATGGACCGTGCCCTTACAGCCAATAGGATCTGCAATTGCGGTAGCATGATGCAATTTTGAAAATCGCGATAGGCGTGCTCTGCCACCGCGGAGCCGGTCATTGGATGGAATTGAAAGACGCAACACTGCGGTAGCGCCCGCCTGGCCCTGTGGCGTGTCACCGCCATGGACCATGCCCTTACAGCCAATGGGATCTGCAATCGGGGTAGCAAGATGCAATTTTGAAAATTGCGGTAGGTGTGCTCCGCCACCGCAGAGCCGGTCATTGAATGCATTTCAAAAAGGCTGACCTGGAACACCAATTGCAGCAGCTTACAACCACTGAAACGACACCAGGGGGCTATATATGTGTGGGAGAGAGCCCCACATTTCCACTGCTCACAGAGCCTGCTGCCTGAGAGCCCTCACCTGCTGCTGCCTCCAGGGACTACTGCTTGAGAGCCCTCATCTGCTGCTGCCTCCAGGGACTGCTGCCTGAGAGCCCTCCCCTGCTGCTGCCTCCAGGGACTGCTGCCTGAGACCCCTCACCTGCTGCTGCCTCCAGGGGCTGCTGCCTGAGACCCCTCACCACCCACAGCCGCCGCTGCTGTCTCATGTCCACAGTGATGGCAAGGACTGAGAAGATCTGTGCCAGTACCTTCACAAGTGAGGAGCTGGAGGTCCTGGTGGACGAGGTGCTCACACAGTACCCAAGGCTATATGGTGCCCCAAATGTCGTGGTAAGTCTTCAACAGTGGGGGTGAGAGTGCAGGGGGGGCACACATGTAGTCGGTCTGATGCAGTATGGGCCTGAGAGTGTGGCATTTTGGCATGCACTGCCTAACGTGCTGTTTCCTAGGGTGAAAGGGGGTGTACCCTACTCCACACGTTTCCCTGCCTGCACATCAAGATTGGAGGGACATGTATTGTCTTGTCAGCCACACAGTGACGCAGCAAGTTGGTAATGTTGGAGTCAGGACAGTGATTGCTTGTGTGAATGTTTGTGTGGGCTCCTGTTGTCCATCTCAGTGTGGGCCCACCTGGCCTGCACAGTCATCGCCCAATCTGACAAGGACACATCACTGAATGTACACAGTGTTACATGTGTGTTTTTTGCAGGACTCTCCATCAATGAGCCATCTTAGCCCTGTAGATTGCACACAACAGGCCCTGCGAGAAGGGTTTGTGAGATCATGGCCCTCAATGTGACATCCATGACACAGTGAGCAATTCACAGGGCAAGGTCGTTGAGGCCTGCGCAGTGTTGGACACAGTGAGTCTCCTCCCAAACACATGTTGATATGTGATGTATGTCTTGCTCTACCTAGAAATGGACAGTAGATGTGGGCAGACTACAGATGGTTTTCTGTGCTGGCATCCTGCTTGTATATGAGATGTGCAGGTACTGTGTCCCCCCTCACACCTACATGCATTTACGTGTGCTTCTCACATGCAGATGTACCATGTGAGATGCATTCCTGTCTCTGCAAGACATATCTGTGGATTTGGGATGAATCAGTTTAATGCTACTGTCCTGAGTGATTTTATTACATGACACTGTGTCACTGATGTTTCCCCCCTCTTATCTCCCATGCCTGCAGCTCAAAGTACACCAACGTAAGGCCGTGTGGAGGGCCATTGCGAGCAAGGTGCGGGCTCTGGGTGTCTCAAACCGACGGCGTACCCACTGCCACAAGAGGTGGGATGACATCTCACAGCTGGCAAAGAACGTTGCGGAGATGACACTGGGGCCGCTCCCTGGCACTGGCAGGTTGGCACGGCGCAGCATGACACCACTAATGTGCCGCTTCTTGGCCGTGACACAGCCTGAGCTGGATGTACGATTGAAGGAGCATCAGCAGCAAAGTAGGGGTGAGTATTATGGGAAAGGTGACTTTGGCTGTGTGTGACTGCATGTGTACACAGCCTGTGCCAGCGCTGGGCTATGTGATGTTGTTAGTGTGATGCAGTGGCTTGTAAGTGGCCTCTGTGCTAGGTGCAGCTGTCATGCATATGTCCTACCTGTACTTCCCAAGGGAATTCGAGTACTGGGCATTTCAATAGCATCCTGGGTTGTGAGCTTCAGGTCTGAGCTATTTGTGTTACTATTTGAACGGAGCCACATGCAGGATGTTGTGCTGTGTGGTCATCACATGGCTCACTTATGCCTGTTTTTCTTATTTACACGCACTGTTTGAGTAACAAAAGTGTGTTTGCGCAATGTTATTGCCCAGGGTGGCGAGCAACATGTAGATTTAGTCATCTTCAGTGTTGCTTTGCTTGCATATGTTTGTTCTGTTGCTGCCACTGAACTGACCTTACATCTCTCTCTCTCTCATGCAGCATCTCCCGTGGTGACGGAGGGACAGGGGACGGACACCAGTGGTGGGGAAACAAGCACAACAGCTGCACAGCCCAGTGACACAGATATGACCAGCGCCTCGGAGGGGGACAGGAGTCTGCTGGAGGAATCACAGCCAGAGACGTAAAGTTGAATGTCATCTGATGCCAGCAATGACGCATCCATGTTGGCGAGCACAGCGAACGGGGACTCTGCATCATCTTCCACCACACAGCGAACAGTGCCCACCCTCCCAGCCACTTCCTCTGGTGCTGCCTGTGTTTGCACCAGTAAGAGGGGAAGAGTGTCCTTCACCCAGGCACCGCTGCCCCTGCCCCTGTCCCCCCTGCTGCCATCACTGTTGAGTCTGGGGACCTTTTACGTGCTGCTGTGTGTAGGCCAGACAGCTCTCCTCAATACATTCATAGACCACAACAAGAAATTGGCTCAGGTGGTTTCTTTTATGGAGGGCATGCATTCAGACGTGGGTGGGCTGCACTGTCCTCCGCAGTGACAGCAGCCATTCAACTGGCACAATCTCGTAGTCCAGCTCCAGTCCCTTTGTCCACCCCCATGCCAGTGGCCACTTCTGACGATGGTGACCATGCTCCTTAGGCCTCAAGGTCATGATACAGCACACGCAGCACACAGCAGCAGCTGCAGCCCAAGCGGTCCAGGGCACAGACACCATCAACACAGAAACCTAGAGCCACCCCAGAGCGTAAAGACAAAAGCCCGTCAGGCGACACCAGGGGCCAAAAAGCAAAGAAGCAGACCTCAGGGTCACATGCCTCAGTGCCATCCCCAGCCAAGGACTCTCCTGTCCCAAAAGCGTCTTGCAAAGACAAGCAGACAATTTCCGTGCCCACTGAGAAGGTGGTGCCTGCCAAAGGTACACATAAGAAGGGCACCAAGGCAGATTCATCCACCTCGACTCCCATTCCAAGCCCAGTGAAGCAGGGAAAGGAGGGCACTGTAGGGGGAACACTTGGTAGACAGGGGATGGAGGGGCAAAGGCAAGGCCATGCGAAGAGTACAGCTGGATCCGACACGTCCCCAGAGGGAGGGCCAGCATCTGCACCTGATGCAGCCTTGGTGTTGAGTGTGCCTGTTGTGATCACAACACTTACCATTGATCCAAAGTCTGGCAAGCCATTTAGAATCCCAAAGAAGTGGAAAGGCACCCCTCCACAATCTCCCAACCACACTGTGTCTCACGTCTGCATGACTCCACCTCCACGTGCCACTACACCACCTGGTCCAAGCAGCCCTCCGGCTTGCCAAGCCACTGATAGCTCTACCTCAGCTGGGCCTCTCTCTTCTCAGTCAAGTGCTCCAACTGCGCCCGACACACAGCCAGCTCCCATTCCGACTGACAGCCAAGTCTGAATGTTAGTCACCTTCACATACCTGTCTCTCCCACAGCGGGGCCTGTACTGCCCATCGTGACACCCCTGAATGTGTTGCTGACCATGGCAGGGTACAGTAGCACACATTCTCTGTGCTGCTTCTTATGGACTCACTCTGCACTTTGTCCTGCCCACTGGCCTTGATGTTCACTGCTGTGTGCCGCCTGCCTGTGCAGCTTCTCATGGACTCACTCTGCACTTTGTCCTGCCCACAGGCCTTGTCGTTCACTGCTGTGTGCCGCCTGCCTGTGCAGCTTCTCATGGACTCACTCTGCACTTTGTCCTGCCCACTGGCCTTGTCATTCACTGCTGTGTCCCCCCTGTCTGTGCAGCTTCTCATGGACTCACTCTGCACTTTGTCCTGCCCACTGGCCTTGTCGTTCACTGCTTTTTGCCCCCTGCCTGTGCAGCTTCTCGTGGACTCACTCTGCACCTTGGACTGGCCACTGGCCTTGCTGTTTTCCCCTTGCCTGTGCAGCTTCTAATGTACCTCATCTGCACCTTGGACTGGCCACTGGCCTTGCTGTTTGCTCCTTGCCTGTGCAGCTTCTCATGGACTCACTCTGCACCTTGGACTGGCCACTGGCCTTGCTGTTTTCCCCTTGCCTGTGTAGCTTCTCATGTACCTCATCGGCACCTTGGACTGGCCACTGGCCTTTGCTGTTTGCCCCTTGCCTGTGCAGCTTCTCATGTACCTCATCTGCACCTTGGACTGGCAACTGGCCTTGCTGGTTGCCCCTTGCCTGTGCAGCTTCTCATGTACATCATCTGCACCTTGGACTGGCCACTGGTCTTGCTGTTTGCCCCTTGCCTGTGCAGCTTCTCATGTACCTCATCTGCACCTTGGACTGGCCACTGGCCTTGCTGTTTGCCCCTTGCCTGTGCAGCTTCTCATGTACCTCATCTGCACCTTGGACTGACCACTGGCCTTGCTGTTTTTCCCTTGCCTGTGCAGCTTCTCATGGACAAGCTCTGCATTTTGTACCTTGCTCTTCTCTAATTTTGGTGCCTATCTGTGCAATTTGTGAATAAAGACAGTTGCTCTTGTTGTCTGTTTTGTCAGTGTCCTTACTGAATAAGGTTTTTCCTGTGTGTATATGGTATACTCTACCACATGCCCTGTGTGCCACTTCAACATTGCCAATGGTTTATCTGACTTGTTAAATTTGGTACTGGGGTGACAGGGACTTCAGTTCTTCCTGACTCTGATACTTGTGGGTGCAATGATGTTGTTTTTAGATGGTACGCCATTATCATTTTCATTCTTTGTTCATGTTGGCTATATCGTACACATGTCAGATTTGGGGGCACTGCCAGGACAGTGTGGAATTCTTTCCACAAGATTGCATGCAGGCTTGCCAGGGTCATCATATATGTGTGTTCTTACCTTCTGTGTCCCCAGCAGTGTAGGTGTATGGTCATGATGTGATGGTCAGTTATCCTATTCACATGGGTTACTTTCAATGTGTGCACTTGGGTGGGCAAGAAGTGAGCAGTGTGAAGGGAGTGAGTTTGTCATGAGTGTTGATGTATGTGTGCCCATGCAATGTCAACTACACACATGTGTCACCCAGGAGTAGAGTGCCTGTTTGTGTGATTGTTCAGGCCTGTGATTGTGATTGTGTGTACATATGTGAGTTGTATGTTGTGCACTGTGCAGTGTGTTGGTGTGTCCTTGCAGTTCTGTCTGACTCCTACTTGTTGCTTTTGGCAATTGTGAGTATGCAGAATGTGTGACTGGCAAGTCAGGGTGGTATTTTGTTGATCAGCCGTGTGTCTTGATACTGTTTGTACTCACTGTGCATACCTGCTCAACCACACTGACATTGTGGGTGTGATGTTCTCATGCATTGCTGTCACATGGTGCTTTATTGCCTCCAGTGTGGCATGTGGTGTGCGGTGTCATACCAGCCCCTATCTGTGCTTCAGATACCTTGACATTGTGAGTCTGCACTCCCTCTATTTGTGTATGGTACACTCCTGCCATGTCCACTCCTGATGTGCACACCACTTCACTTTGATGTCAGCTGTCCCCTTGTTTTGCCTTTGTGTGTGCCTCCCCATCACTTAATTTGTGACACTGTGCTTTGTGGTGCAGATCTTGCCCAGGAGCAATGTGCCACTCAGGACATTTCCCCATTTAGTTATCTGTGTTGTCCTTGTACTGTTCAGCAGTCGTGGTTGCTCATGTGCAGTTCAACTGTTTGTGCTGCCCAGTCCTCTGGTCAAGTTGTTTCCAATTTTGTGTCGCAGACTTGTGCATCTGAGGGTTTTGTGTTAGGTGTATATGTGTATGCTGGGGTACTTCTTGACTTCCTGAGTGTGATGTTGTCAGTGGGCTGTTTTGATTGTTGTTGTGGGTGTTCATGGTGTGTCACTCATGGCTGCGTGGGACTGTTATGTTTTGTGTGCACACACTGCTTGTTGTGCATGCAGTGCTGTGGGTGTATGTTGCCTTGTCCTGGCCTGGTGTGCATCCCCTGATGTCCTGCTGTGTTTGCTATGTGATTTATTGGCATGTGCATCTGTTGTGTGTTTGATGTTGCTGTGTTGTTCTGTGATGGTGCACTTCTTGTCTGTGTTGTGGTATGTTGTCTGTGCATTGTTCCTGGCTGATGTGGTTGTGCACTCCTGTTCTGTCTGTGCTCTCATTGCCTTTCCACAGTTTTGATGCACAGGTCATGTCTGGTCTTGTTGTGGCTCTGTGTGTGTTTCTGTTGAGTTATGTGTTTGTCTGTTGTTTTGCTGACATTGGTTCTGGCATCCCTGTGTGTGTGAGATGTTTGTGGATACCCTCAGGGAGTGTGATTGTTTGTCTGTGTATTGACTGGACATTATGGACACCCTTCTGTGTGTCTGACACTGGGATTGTATGCTGCAGGTGTTAGGGGGTTATGTGTGAAGATTCCTACTTGTGTTTGACAGTCATGGAGTATGTCAGTGTTCCTGTGTGTTGTGCTGCTGGCATACTGTTGTGAAGTAGTTGTGTACATATGTGTGGCTGTTCACAGTTTGACTTGAGGGCCTTCCTTTCATCCTTGTGCCTATACATGGGTTGCCTTGCTATCTCCCTGAGTTGTTGCACTGAGGTGACTGTGGTTTGACTTCACTCACTGTGCCAGCCATGTGTGCTTTGATGGGTTGAGGGTGTTGTTCTTTGTTCCTTGTCTTGCATGTGATGTACATATGCTTGTTGGTTATCTCCTTGGCCTTCCATTTGTGTGCACCTCACTTTGGCTTTCCTAAATGTTGTGCTCGATTGCTGGTGGCATGTGGTCTGTGTATGTGGCTGTGTTTCAGTGTGGGGTATGCCTGTGTGACTTGGCAGGCTGTGTGTCCAGTAGGATGTTTGTTCATTGTATGTGTGTGTGTTCCTTTTGTGCTTGTACTCAGTTTTCTTTCCATGCATGTGGTGTTGTTGTGGTGTGTGGGTTGCCCTGGGCCTGTGATTCTGTGCTGTGTGTTCCTCTGCAGTCACTCCTGCCGTGGCTGTCTCCCTAGTTGTTTGTTGTGTGGTGCAAGGTGTGGATTCACCTAGCTTGTTGTTGTGAATGGGGGTGCACGGGGGGCACATGGCATGTCCCTTCATGTTGGGGGGGTAGTGTGTGGAGGGTGGAGGTGTGACCCAGTGTACTTTATGCCATGCCCATGCCTGGCGCTGGCCCTGCCTTCGGCATTGTGCGCATGTTTTCCCTTGTCTTTACCGCTGCGGTGACGTGACCGGGACATTACTTGGAGATCGCGGAAATGTGTGACCTGGCTGCAGAGGGGTGACTTGGTGGCAGGTAGGACATGTGTGGGTACACTTGTGGATGTGTTCCTGTCCCCACCAGGGTGTCTGGTGTGGCCAGGGACCCTGTATCAGCCCATTAGTTGTGTGTTGTGTTTGTGTGCGGGATTGTTTTATTGCGTACCTGCGGCGGCATCCGTGATGGTCCATGAGTTGCTGGTGATGTATCAGGTACAGCACCGGAAAGATGTGAAGAGCTGTATTCATTGCAGTCAGGACCGGGAATCAGGTTTCGCGCTCCGCTGTCGAGCTTCCACCGTCTCTGGTTGGGCGGTTTCTCCACCGCAGTGCGACTGGAGGCGGTGTGTCTCTATTGGCTCCCAGGGCAGCGGTGGCGGGCGCACTTTGATGGTGGTGCGCGTCACACCGCGGCGGACATAATATGGGCTGTGTTTGGCCATACTAATATGGCAGCCATGTGGTCCGCTGCTGGCATGTGAAAAAAGGCATTTTCCACCACCGCAGGCACCGCCCGCCATCCTAATAGACCCCTTAATTTACAATGAATTAATTAATCAATAAAAATTAACAGTCAAAATATGTATAATTACTAATAAATTAATTCACACAATTAACACTATAAAATTAATTAAATATCATATTAAAAAAATAAAAAATATATAAAATGTAATTACTTCCCACCCTAATTAACAACCAATTAATAAATACTTAATAATAAATGAATTTCCACAATGAACAATATAAATATAATATATTAATACAAATATTAATAAAGTAATTATAATTAAATTACTTCCCACCCTATTCCTCAATAAACCCACAATCCGCTCCTAAAAAAATTACACAATTAACATATTTACCGATTAGTTAATCAATAAAAATTAACAGCCAATTATTAATTAATTAATTATGATGAATTCCCACAATTAACACTAAAAAATCTAAAATAAATAAATACTAATAAAAAATAATATTCAACTTATTATAATTAAATTACTTTTCACCCTATTCCCCCAATAAACCCACAACCCACTACAGAATTAAAACGCAAAATTTTATTAAAATAAAATTAATAACAGATATATTAAAAAACAGATGCAATACTCAGACAAAAAAAAAGAGTACATACATTTAAAATACATACTAAAATATATAACACAACTATATTTTTGCAAACGATATTAATGACTTTGGTATTTTAGAAAACAATATTACTTACCTTAAATTCAATATTCTTGACCACGATATTCTTGCAGTCGATATTTATGTATCTCAATATTAGTGCAAGTCGACATTTCCAACTCGATATTCTGACTCTTTACCAACATGGCGCAATGAGGAGAAATGCTTTATTTCTCCTCGTTTTTGCTGTTTCTATGTGTACTGCATTGTGCAGCACGCATAAAAACAGCAAAACGCCATGCATGATTGTTTATGTGCAGTGAGGTGTCCCTTCCTGCACATAAATCATCATCCCAAGTTGCAACTTCTATGTGTGCACACAGCAGCACACATAGAAGTTACAAATCGCTATTTAAGATTGCTTGTGGAAGAAGGTACACCTTCCGGGACATAAATAATCATTACCACAATCCAGACACCCTTACACTATGGTACAAGGATGCTTGCGTTGGCATTAGGCAACTGTAATTTGCACCAGGGCAGAAGAAAATGCAGGGCTATACCATATTGTTGTAAATAGGATGCAGCCCTGCATTTCCAAAGTAGCCGAGCGCGGTGTTAAGCCAAGATGGCTAATGTCGTGCTACGCCACTTCCTTGTAAATATACCCCTTTGAGTGCCTATTGCACTAGAAAATTGGTTTGTCTCCACTTTTAAATCATTTGAGTTAGAAGAAGATAGCCGATCAACACAAAATGGAAGGTAGCCACCAGGGATATTGTTTTTGTTCTTATTGGAGCAAATGCACGATCCTAGATATGTATCTTTCAAAGTAATGGGTTAAGTGAGAGCAATATAAACCTACTCTCACTGTAGAGAAAAGAAAGTATGGAAGACTCCACAACAAAACAGCATGATAAATGTAGATAGATACTGGGAGTGCATGCTTTACTGAGAAAGCAGAATATTAGGGTCAAGAACCAGACACAGCTTACTGGAAGTCAATGTTGGAAGGATCTTAAAGAAATTTGATAGATTTGGAGATGTGATAGTCAATATGCACCAAACCATAATCAACTCATGGAATTGTGGCGCCTCCTTCTTACATTGGAGCATAACAAACCAACACAAATCACCATGTGTGTTGTCTTGTAAATACCAACCTGGATTTTGCATTGGATCTGTATTGAAAAAAATAGAGGTGCAAACCAGACGCGAAATTGTTGTAAATCTGGGCCTTTGTTCGTAGGTAAAAGCTTTCACCGAGGGGAGGTGGTTAATATATCTCAGTGGCAAGGCAAAACAGTGGACTTGAAATTCAGCTTTGTCCCACTCTGATCTTTTGAACCAATGGACTCAGAGCGAACTTGACAACAAGTTATTTATTCTTTGAGTGATGCTCGTAAGCATCATCATCAGACCTTACCTTGCTGGTAGATAGAACATGCTGGGCAACCAGGACTGTTACTGTGCCTGCTGCCCATCACAGGCTACATTTATGGGGCACCTTCCTGCACAAAAACATTTTTGGGAGTCTTTTCTTGTGCTGCCTTGCCTTACTCCATATCTAAGAGTCCATTCAAAGCCATGCAAAGTGTCATCACATAAAGTGCATCACAAAAAGTGTCTCTCCGGCAGCACAAGGGGCTCATAAATATGCCACCATGTCTTTTTATGTTAATTAATCAAAAGTAAAGAAAATGTTTTGTTCCATTATTTGCCACTCTTCTAAATTATCAGTAGAAGCAAACAATTTTTTTCTATTTGTTATTATGTAACCTCACTCATCTATACCTTAGAATATCGTGCTTCATTCTGGGAAGAGAAGTATAAAATGCCATTGATACAAATGAGCACATATAGATCAATTAATAATTGTGTTTGGCATTGCCCCCAATGTGGGCATATCACAACATTAGGCAGGGACATAGCTATCTATAGTACAGCAAGTGCAGTGGCACCAGGGCTTTGATGTGTCGGGGCACTTTGTATCCCAATTGTGGCTGTCTTTTACTACCCAACTGGTGGAAGGGGGCATTTTCCTTGCTTGCAATAGAGCCACTGACATTAGCAAAAATATTTAACAAAACAGTGATGCCATTTATTTTGAAATAATAAAACATATAGGGGTCCATTAGGAATGTGGTCGGAAAACCATCCCGACCGCCATGGTAGCGGAAATTAACCGTCTGCTGGTACCGCGGCAAAACCAGTGGTCAGTTAGGATCAACCGGCCCAAAAAGTCCGACCGCTGCGGAACAATGCCATGAAAGACCGCTGGTAGCGGGCGGAACTGGTGAAAATCCGTCCTCAGTGGTCGGATTTGCGGCAGAAACACACAAAGCCGCTGCTAGGCCAGTGGAGTGACAGCACGTAGAATTAAGATTCCATTGAGGTGACAGCGGGACGATCCGCTGTTTCTGACCGCTGCGATCGCAAACAGTGATTAATGGGAGAGCCAGCGGAAGGGCTGTTGCAAGCCACCACCGCGGACGCTCAGTGACAAATATGGCGGTTGACAAAAAAAAAAACACAACAAGGCCACCAAACACCTAACACACCCCAATGACACACCCCCATGGCAACTTATAAAAATACAAATCCCAGGACAACACACCTGACAGCAATACTGCATTCTGACACACCCACTTAGCTGAGTATAAAACCTTCCCCTTCCCTGACCAGAATCCTTTGCACTATTCCAGCCCTGAAGGAACTAAACCCTGCAGCACATTGGATAGGCAAAACACCACACATCTCACGAGCACAACAACACACACACACCACCTACTCCACCCCACCACCCTCACAACTGCACCTCAAACCATTTGCACATCACATACCATGGCACAAAAGAAAATGCCCAAATTCACTGACAGTGAGTTGTCAGTCATGGCAGATGAGATAATCAGAGTAAAACCACAATTGTTTGGTCATCTGGTCCAACAGACACCATTAGCCACCAGAGCACAAATGTGGGGAAGGATAGCCGACAAGATCAATGCAGTAGGGACCACCCCGCGCACCAAGCAGGAAATCATGAAGGGGTGGCATGACCTGAAGAGGATGGTGAAACAGAAGAACTACAAGAACTGTCAGCTGGCTCAGATGACTGGCAGTGGCCCTCCCATTCCACCAAGAACATTCATTGCATGGGAGGAGCAGGTGCTTACCATACTGCATCCAGAGAGTCTCACTGGAGTACCCGGGGGAGTGGAGGCTGGTAAGTACAAACAATTTTCTAACATGACACTGCTATGTACTGTCTTGCACAACTACAAAGCTACACCTCCTAGGCCCAATTCCATTCATCTGCACCACAATACCAAACACAGATCTCACAGCTGTAACATTCACTCCATCTGAATCACCCCAAAGGTATGCAACAGATAGTGTCACCTAACCGGTAGGAAAAACTTAGCTCCAAAAATACTTTTATCAAAATTAGTAGAACAATAATCCCACGGTAGCCAGCAACATTCCCAGGGTTGCATGTCTACAGGCAGCCAGCACTACAACTCCCTCCAGGCTCCCTTGTTCCACAGCTCAGCAAGATGGAGCACTCCCCCCCACCCAGAAGCATGAGGCGGCCATTGCATTGTTCACCTTCACCTAACAGGTAGGTAGCCATCTTCCCAGGGAGGAATGTTTGGGGGTGGAAGGCCTGCACTACAACTCCCACCAGGCACCCTTGTCTCAACCCTGAGCAGGATGTGGCACTTCCCCCACCCAGAAGCATGTGGTAGCCATTGCATTACAACAACACAACGCACAGGTAGGTAGCCATCTTCCCAGGGAGGGGTGTTTGGAGGTAGGAGGCCTGCACAACAACTCCCACCAGGCCCCCTTGTTCCACAGCTCTGCAAGATGGAGCACTCCCCCCACCCAGAAGCATGTGGCAGCCATTGCATTGTTCACCTTCACTTAACAGGTAGGTAGCTATATTCCCAGGGAGGGGTGTTTGAGGGTGGGAGGCCTGCACTACAACTCCCACCAGGCCCCCTTGTTCCACAGCTCAGCAAGATGGAGCACTCCCGCCCACCCAGAAGCATGTGGCAGCCATTGCATTGTTCATCTTCATCTCACAGATAGGTAGCCATCTTCCCAGGGAGGGGTGTTTGGGGGTGGGAGGCCTGCACTACAACTCCCACCAGGCCCCCTTGTTTCACAGCTCAGCATGATGGAGCACTCCCCCCACCCAGAAGCATGTGGCAGCCATTGCATTGTTTACCTTCACCTAACAGGTAGGTAGCCATCTTCTCAGGGAGGGGTGTTTGGGGGTGGGAGGCCTGCACTACAACTCCCACCAGGCACCCTTATCCAAAACCTGAGCAGGATGTAGCACTCCCCCCCACCCAGAAGCATGTGGCAGCCCTTTTATTAAAACAACCAAACTTACAGGTAAGTAGCCATCTTCCCAGGGAGGGGCGTTTAGGGGTGGGAGGCCTGCACTACAACTTCCACCAAGCACCCTTGTCCCAACCCTGAGCAGGATGTTGCACCCCCCACCCAGAAGCATGTGGCAGCCATTGTATTACAGCAACCAAACTTACAGGTAGGTAGCCATCTTCCCAGGGAGGGGTGTTTTGGGGTGGGAGGCCTGCACAACAACTTCCACCAGGCACCCTTGTCCCAACCCTGAGCAGGATGTAGCACTGCCCCCCACCCAGATGCATGTGGCAGCCATTGTACCTCACCAACCAAACTCACAAGTAGGTAGCCATCTTCCCAGGGAGGGGCGTTTGGGGGTGGGAGGCCTGCACCACAACTTCCACCAGGCCCCCCTGTCCCACCCCTGAGCAGGATGTAACACTCAACCACACACCCTGAGAGATGTGTCAGAAATTCCACCAAAATGGGACAGAAGAACAGGTAAGTAGACAGTGCATGCACCCTGTCATTCCTCTCCAAAAGTATGGAGCTATATGACAACACCAGCCCTCACATCCCACCAAAACTAACACCGATCCAATAGCCACTTACAGTGTGCAGACAGCTAAGCATGTGTAACTGTCACAGCAACCAAAGTGTGACTCACCAAATCACATGTTGAAGAAATTCAGGGCACAATCATGCACAGCACTGAATGCTATGTATAAGTGCCATGGGGGCAGAGCTTTGAGGACCACATGAAAACAAAGCAAGCATGGTCTGCAGTACAAATAAAGTAATGTACATGACATGACAAAGGTATGTATGAGATAACAATGGCTAGTTCATGCTCAATTGTAACGTCTGCCAGGCAGTGTAATCAACGAAGATGCTTCACATAAAGTCGTTGTGCCGCTAGTCGTTAGATGACAACATGTCCTTGTAATCACAAAATCTGCACGTGGTGCATAGTATCTACTGATATGTCACACCATGGACAAGTAATGTATGTACCTCCACATCATGTCATGATGCACAGTACTGTGCAGACATACAATGTGAGAACTAGTGAACTGTGTGGTGCATAAGCTGTAAATAAGATACATCTAACACCAAGCTTGAGGGGTGCACTTCAATGACCATTTCCCCTCTGTCCCACAGGTGACCAAGAACTGACAGCAGAAGATGACGACACCAACCGGCAGAGCCAGTCTCCAACCCCGGAACATGGACTCTCTGATGATGACTCCCTGGATTTCGAGGATGCAGAGCAAGAAGCCGGCCTATCAGGCATGCCAGGGCACAGAAGGTCCCAGGACCCCACTGTCCCCCTGCCACCACATCAGCAACAGCAACTATGCTGACTCCTGCTGTAACGATCTGTGCGGCCTCCACCACCACCACCACCTGTGCTGTCTGCAACACTCTCCCTGCCTCAGAGGATGACCACCACACCCCACCAACTGAGGAGGGCAGGGAGAGTAGGCAGGTGCGTAGAGTGGTGACGCCACAGGTCAGTGACAGCAGGGCAGGTGGGAGGGCAAACACAACTGAACACTGGGACCGAAGCCCTGGCTAACATCGCCAGAGTCCTTGGGGCCTATGAACGAGCCCAGGGACACACAGGCCAGGCTCTGGAAGATTCCTGTGAGCTCCGCCTGCTGCTGAAGTCCATAGACTCCCGCATGGGCCAAATCGTGGACCTCTTGAGCCAGCTGTGGCGGTTCTGAGAGACAGGCTGGTGGCCCAAACAACAGCTCCACCTCCCTCCAGTGGCCCGCAGGATGACAGTTCCCCCACCTCCCCTGCATCAACAGAGAGGGGGGAGTCCTCAGACCCCACTGAGCCCGCAGCAGAGGCCCTCCCTGTCAAACGATCAAGGGGCCGTCCAAAGAAATCCCTGGGAGGATCCCGTGGCAAAGCACCAGCCAAACGCCAGTCAAGGACCCAGCCATGATGGCACCCCTCTTCACTATTGAATTGACTTTGTTGACTGTCCTTCTCCACACTGTCATGTGAATGGCATGCGTCTGTTAGACTAGGTCACCACATCAATGTGGTGACTACTCGATTGTCTCATCTTCCATCACTGACAACTCATTGATTCCTATTCACCTTTTTGTAAATAGTCACTTCCCTGTCACATATACCCATTATAAATAAACACTCCTTACACACCTATGTTTTCGTGTCTGCTCCATGTTTATCACAGGATGTACAATGTTGACCATGATTACAATGTACCAGGAGAACAGATTGTTTGTAGACAATGAGAGGCTGAAGAGACCTAGGAAAACACAAGAGAACAATATTCACATGTCAGACGATGGCATCACAACCATTACACAACACTTGTCATCAAGGTACTCCAATCTGCACACATTACAATGAGCAACAGTCACGATATAGACATCCTGTATCTGTGCATAACTACCCTGTCCCTGAAACATTAGTATCCAGCACAGAGGCAACAACAGGCAGCAGTCACAAAGCTCACCTAGGCCTTTTCACCAACAACAATATCAGCAGATAATGGCCACGTTGTACGTTTTCACTCACTTTCAAGGGAAGTAGCGGTCGATGAGCTGTTGACGCAGGCAGGCACCTTCCTCCTCTCCACTATCCTCGTCCCTGGACATGTGTGTGTTTGCAGGCGGGGCCCTCGGCTGCTCTTCAGCATACAGGAGCAGGGGGATCTCCTTGGGCAAGGCCAGGTTGTGGAGCATGCAGCACGCAACCACAACCTGACACACCTTTTTGGGCGAGTACATCAGTGCACCTCCGGTCTTGTCCAGGCAGCAAAATCGTGACTTCAGGAGACCAAAAGTACACGCTCCACCACACGTGTCCTCCCAAGGGCATCATTGTAGCAGACTTCAGCCGGGGTCCATGGACTCCGTAGTGGGCTCAGCAAACAAGGCCGGTTGGGATATGCAGAGTCACCTAAGTGTGAGATACACATACCGATCTTGTGATATAACTGTGGCAGAGGACAATATGTCACACATATAGCACGCTACTTGACTCTGCGTACTCACCCACAATCCATGCATGCTCCGAAGCAGATTTGCCATCAGCTGTGTCACAATGCTGTTATGCAGGATGTACGAGTCATGGGCAGAGCCGGGAAATTTGGCACAGACGTGTGAGATTATCATATCCGCTTGGCACACCCCTTGCACATTGATGGAATGGATATGTTTCCGATTCCTGTAGATGTGCTCACGTTCCTGTGGTGGAACCAGGCCAACATATGTGCAGTCAATGGCACCAACAACATTAGTGATGTGCCCAAGGGCATAAACATCACCCTTCACAGACACCAATTCATGCCTCCTGGGGAAATGGATGTATCTGTCCTTGTAGGTCATCATAGCGGACAGGACATCACGTAGCACCATGCTGAACATAGGTTGCGACATCCCACCTGCAATGGACACCGTGTACTGGAATGATCCAGTAGCAAAAAATTGCAGTGCCGCCGTCACCTTAGACGTTGGTGTGAAAGCAGTCAGATAAGTTCCGAGATGCCGCAGGTGGGGCTCCAACAGAGCACATCGGTCTTGTAGGGCCGGTTGATCTAGATGGATTTTCCGTATGACGTCCTCATACTCCATGTCCGCCAGCACTGCGAAGGGACAATGCACATTTGGTCACCTCCTAGGTGAGATGAAAGGGGACACATGTCATTACAATCCACCATGAGAAGTGTCCAACATCTTACGTTTTGACTGACACAACGCCAACAATGACTGGCATCACAGTTCAGCTTACAGCACAACTTACATGTAGGGACACCTTCAGCTACACTAGTCGTACACTTGTCCACTTTTCACATAGTGAGTACCTCCAAAACAAAATCTGACTATGTGAATGCCCAAAGGTACATGTCCACATCTTGTGTAACCATACAGTTCATACAGTGTATGTGTGAAATAGCAAAACTGCTGGCTCCTACCTAGCTGCTGTACCTGCCACACCTTCTTGCGTAAGTTGAACAGGGCACACATCAACAACACAATGAGCACAGTCTGTGCATAAAGATCAACTATGTACATGAGCAAAGCAAACTACACAGTGACATATGCACATTGTGCAGTCAGACATTCATCACTGTGTGTTGCTTAGCCAGATCACACAGTGACATGTGTACATATTGAAGAGTCCATCACAACACTGATTTGTGTACATGCCCAGCAATATCACAAGTGACATGTGAGGGAGTACATACCAATGTTTGTTATCATGTGCACCGACATGGCATGTGTAGTCAGCAGTGGGCTAAATGTTACATTGGCATTATGTGCACTATCTTGCGCCATGAATCAGGTGTCTACTATACACTGTTGAGAACTGGCCATTGCCATTGACACAGAATGATGTGTCCATAGGTGCTGTTAACGTGCTCCGCCACCCAAATCACGGTCATTGGCACCAATGGATAGCAGCCATATCGCCGTAGCGACTGCATGGAACCTGCAGTGTGTCACCGCCACTGCCCATGTACTTCCAGCCAATGGGAGCCGCAATCGCGGTAGTGATATACACATTGGGAAATGGCAGTTGGCATGCTCCGCCACCCAAATCACGGTCATTGGCACCATGGGATAGCAGCCATATCGCAGTAGCGACCGCCTGGCCCCTGCGGTGTGTCACTGCCAATGCCCATGCCCTTACAGCAATGGGAACCGCAATTGCGGTAGCCTAATGCAATTTTGAAAAACGTGGTTGGCATGCTCCGCCACCACGGGGACGGCCATTGGATGCAATTGAAAGATGCACGATCGCAGTAGCGACCGCCTGGCCCCTGCGCTGTCATCGCCAATGCCCAAGCCCTTAGAGCCATTGGCAACCGCAACCACGGTAGCCTAATGCAATTTTGAAAATCGGGGTAGGCATGCTCCGCCACCGCAGGGCCGGTCATTGGATGCAATTGAAAGATACACAATCACGGTAGTGACCGCATGGTCCCTGCGGTGTGTCGCCACCAATGCCCAAGCCCTTACAGCAAATGGGAACCACAATCGCTTTAGCCTAATGCAATTTTGAAAATCACGGTATGCGTGCTCCGCTACCGTGGGGCCCTTTATTGGATGCATTTGAAAAAAGCGGACCTGGAACACCAATTGCAGCAGCTTAGAGCCACTGAAACTACCCCAGGGGGCTATATATGTGTGGGAGAGAGCATCACTTTCCTACTGCTTCCAGGCACTGCTGCCTGACACTCTTCACCACCAACTGCTGCTGCTCCTGTCTCCTGGATGTAGACACTGCTGCCTGACACTCCTCACCACCAACTGCTGCTGCTCCTGTCTCCTGGACCCAGACACTGCTGCCTGACACTCCTCACCACCAACTGCTGCTGCTCCTGTCTCCTGGACCCAGACACTGCTGCCTGACACTCCTCACCACCAACTGATTCTGCTCCTTTCTCCTGGACCCAGTGATGGTGAGGACTGAGAACATCAGGGCCCATCCCTTCACCACAGAGGAGCTGTAGGTCCTGGTGGACGAGATACACAGTATGGGAGGCTATATGGTGCTCCAGATGTCATGGTAAGCGTTTCATAGTGGAAGTGAGAGTACAGGGAGTGCACACATGAAGTTGATCTTCTGCAGTATGTGCCTGAGAGTGTGGCTTTGTGTGATACACTGCCTAGCATGCTGACTTCAGGGAAATGGAGTTTGTAGCCTATTTCACATATTCCCTGGTCTGCATTTTAGGATGGGAGGGACATGCAGTCTTTGTGCAGCCATACAGTAACACTGCAAGTGTGGAAAGTGGGAGCCAGGACAGACTTTGTCTGTGCTAAGGGATCATTGAGTCCATGAGGTTTCTCACAGGCTCATTTGTGAAATGAGACAGACTTTGATTCCAGAGTGTACTGATGGAAGTTTGTTTGACTCTATATTGCCACCATGGATATGTAAGCATTATGCACAAGAGTGAAATGCCTGACGTGACACTCTTGGCGAATAAATCACATATGACACATCAGATTGCTGTACTTAGGTAATATCATCCTTCGATTTTTTTCATTATGTGTTCTGGCTCGCATGTGTAGGCACTGTTTGCCCTCTATATTGTACCTGCATGTGACATTTCTGATGCCCCACGTTAAACCTCAGTGTGAGCCATCCTGGCCTGCACAGTCACTGCCCAATCTGACAAGGATCCATCACTGAATGGACAGAGTGAGACATATGGGTTGTCTGTTACCCTATAAGGGCGTGAGATTGTGAGATGATGTCCCTAAATGGGACCTCCATGACACAGTGAGTCATTCACAGGGCAAGGACATTGAGGGGTGTGCAGTGTTGGACTCAGAGAGTCTGCCCCGCCACATCATTTCCAATGTAATGTATGTCTTGCTCACTCACAATCTGGATAGCAGATGTGGGCCTCCTTCACATTGCTTTCTGTGCTGGCATTCTGCATGTGTATGAGATGGGCAGGTACTGTGTCCATCCTCATACCCGCATGCAATTTGGTATGATTATCCCATGCTTATGTACTACGTGTCATGCTGTATTGTCTCTGCTAAACATATCTGTGAAGTTGTGCTGAGTTTGTGCACGCTCCTGTACTGAGAGATAGTGGTACATAACCCAGTGTCACTGAAATGTCCTCCTCTTGTCTCCCATGCCTCCAGCTCAAAGTCCACCAGCGTAAGGCCATGTGGAGGGCCATTGCACGCAAGGTGCGGGCTCTGGGTGTCTCCAACCGATGACACACACAATGTCACAAGAGGTGGGATGACATCTGCTGGCTGAGCAAAAACATGGCAGAGATGACACTGGGGCTGCTCCCTCGAACTGGCAGGTTGGCGCGCTGGAGCATGACACCACTAATGGCACGCATCTTGGCAGTGACACAGCCAGAGCTGAATGCATGTTTGAAGGACCATCAGCAGCAAGCTGGAGGTGAGTATTCTGGGAATGGTGACTTTGGTTGGGAGTGACTGCATGTATTCCAAGCCTGAGCCAGTGCTGAGCTCTGTGATGTTGCTAGTGTGATGCAATGGCTTGTAAGTGGCCTCTGTGTTGGGTGCAGCTGTCATGAATTTTCGCTATATGTACTTTCTCATGTCATTTATGTAATGGCCCTTGACATTGCATTCTGAGTTGTGGTCTTATGGCATCGGCTGCATTGTGGGAGTCAGGGACATCCCATGGCAGTGAACGACAGTGTGCCTCATCTGAGTGTGCTTTCATCAATGTGTGCAGTGCCTGACCTCAAAATTGTGAGAACTACACATCTGACACCAATGTGCAACTGTAGTTGTGCCCCAAAGTATGACATCGTGGATGGCATGAGCTCATGGCCATTGCGAACTGATATTTTGGTGTCTGTATCTGTGTTGTCCCCTTATGGTGACTCCATATGTGACTGTGATAACATGTTAGGAGGTACATCTTTTTTACCGACGGGGACCTAGGTATGCTCAGAGGGATCTGTATGTCTGGTTACATGGAGGCAAGGGCAAGCTATTTGGCTGTGTGGACATCACCTTGGTCAATTATGGCACGTTTGCATGATACCATGCAATTTTTGACTTTGGAATTAAGGTTGCACAATGTGACTGCACAGGGTGGTGTGCAATATGGGGGTATCATTATTTTGTTTTGTGCTTTGCTTGCATATGATGTTTGTGTGAATGGCACTAAACTGAACCTACGTCTCTGTCTCTTGCAGCATCTACCAAGGGCACAGAAGGACAGGAGACGGACACCAGTGGTGAGGCATCAGGTACGACTGCTACACACGAGCACACTGACACTTATGTAACCAGCGCCTCGGAGGGGGACAGGAGTGTCCTTGAGGAATCACAGCCAGAGACCCAACCTCAATGTCATCTGACACCAGTAGTGACTCCTCTTTGTTGGCAGGCACATGGAGTGGGAAATCTGCCTCCTCTTCCACCACACACTGTCCAGTGCCCACCCTCCCAGCTACTTCCACTAGTGGTGCACGTGCTCGCAACAGTAAGAAGGGAAGTGTGTCTGTCCCCCCAGGCTCCGCTGCCCCTGCCCATGTCTTCCCTGCTGCCCTCAGTGTTGAGGCTGTGGACCTTTTGCGCCTGCTGTGTGTGGGTCAGACAACTCTCCTGAATGCCTTCCTAGACCATGACAATAAGTTGGCATAGGTAGTTGCCTTCATGGAGGGCATTCAGTCAGATGTGGGTGGGCTACACAGGACTGTCCAGTCTTTTTCCTCCACAGTGATGGCAGCCATTCAGCTGTCACAGGCTCAGAGTCCAGCTCCAGTCTCTTTGGCCACCCCCCTGCCAGTGGCTACATCTGATGAGAGTGACCACACACCACAACCCACAGGCTCAAGATGCACCACATGCAGCACACAACAGCAGCACCCCAAGGCCAGAGTGCAGATACCATCCCCCAAACAAACCAAAGTCACCCCAGAGCACAAAGGTAAAAGCCCTTCAGGTGACACTCAGGGGCATCAAGCCAAGAAGCAGGCCTTAGGCTCACATGCCTCAAAAGCATCCCCATCCAAGGACACTCCCGTCCCAAAAGCGTCTCCCAAAGGCAAGCAGACAGTTGCCGTGCCTGCTGTGATGCTGGTGCCTGCTAAGAGTTCGCAGAAAAAGCTCTCTAAGGCAGATTCACGCACAACCTTGACTCCCATCCACACCCCTGTGAAGCAGGGAAAGAAGGGCACTGTAGGGGTTTCACCTGTCAACATGGGATGGAGGGGAAAAGGCAAGGCCAGGCCAAGCGTACCGCCGGATCCAGCAGGTCCCCAGAGGGAGGGCCACCACCTGCACCTGATGCAGCTTTGGTGGAGACTGTGCCTGTTGTGCCTGCCTCACCTCCCACTCCTACCAAGACCAAAATTCCATATCGAGTCCCCAAGAAGTGGAAATGCACCCCTCCACATTCTTTCACCCACACTGTGTCTTACGGCAGCATGTCTCTGCCTCCATGTGCCACAACACCACCTGGTCCAAGCAGCCCTCCGGCTCCCAAAGCCACTGATGCCTCTACCTCAGCTGATCCTCTCTCTCCCAGGTCCAGTCCTCCAACTGGCCTGACACTCAGCCACCTCCCAGTCCAAATGACAGCCAAGTCTGAGGCAAAGTCTCCCTCACACACCTGTCTCTCCCACAGTGGTGCCTGGACTTCCCATTGTTATCCCCCTAGCTGTGTTGCTGACCATTGCAGTGTACAGTCTCACCCATTCCCTGTGCAGGGTCTCATGCACACATGTGCCTACTTTGAACTGTGGACTGGCCACTGGCCTTGCTGTTCTTTCCTGTGTTTGCCCATTCCCTGTGCAGGTTCTCATGCACACATGTGCCTACTTTGAAGTATGGACTGGCCACTGGCCTTGCTGTTTATTACTGTGTTTGCCCATTCCCTGTGCAGGTTTTCATGTAGCTACTTTGTACTTCGTACTGGCCAATGGCCTTGCTGTTCATCACTTTAGATGCTCATTCCCTGTGCAGGTTCTCATGTACCTACTTTGCACTTTGTACTGGCCACGGGCCTTGCTGTTCATCACTTTGGATGCCCATTCCCTGTGCAGCTTCTCATGCACACATGTGCCTACTTTGAACTGTGGACTGGCCACTGGCCTTGCTGTTCATCACTTTGGATGCCCATTCCCTGTGCAGCTTCTCATGCACACATGTGCCTACTTTGAACTGTGGACTGGCGGTTCATGTCGCACCGCGGCAGACCAGAAATGGGCTATGTTTGCCCATTGTAATATGGCGGGCGTGAGGACCGCTGCTGGCATTCGGAAAATGACATTTTCCGCCACTGCCAGCACTGCGGAGGTGCCTCGGCCCGCCATCATAATGTGCCCCTAAGGAGGAGACTAGAAAAAATTAAAATACATGAAAGGCGAGAGTTTTCTATTTCTTCACAAAATGAGCCCCTACTTGAACCTGAAATGTTAGGCAGTTATATGCAAACCACTACCCTATACCTGACCCATTTTTTCTCATATTTTATGAAGCACTGACTACAATGTGGAATACATAATTCTGAACTATTGCAGGGGTATATTTTTCAGAAACCTACACAGGACAAGTGAAAGACTGCTGTTATTTGGAAATCCTAGTAGGTGCAAATTACTGTGATTTCATCTGCCTGAAGCTCAAAAAGTCAGTCAATACTTCATCAAAAGTTTCTGGTCAAAAGACTGGAGTATTAACTATATCTAAAGGTCACATGTGCCCAGGTAAGGGCGTTTTATCAGCGGGTATTGATGTGGAACAAAGTCCACAATTGAATGCCTCCATTCATTGAGAGGGTGAAGAGAGAGGATGAATCAGAAGAGAGAGAGAGAGACAGTTATGTAGCAGAATATTGCACTTGTGCAGAGTTGATGGAGCAAGGTTTCACATCTAAAGAAACTTGCTCGTATGCAATCCTCTCGAATAACATGTAATACTGTAACCAACTTGTCCGTGTGTAGTAACATTTGCACCACATTTTACATAAATCCGATCTAGGTGAAGCTGTTCTATGTGCCGTCTTAATAGGTAACCCGAGTGTCCTAAAAATGGCTGCTAAAATGCGGGAACTCTTCTGCGCATGCGTCTACCACATCACGTGGTGTGACGTTCTACTGTCACTTGGGGGGAAATCTTTGCAGCTGCGCCGTAGCTTCTAAAATGGCCGCTTTAATTAAAACACTAATGCACATGCCGAGCTGAAACTAACCTATGCACGTACAACTAAGCTATTAATTCGAAAGATTTATTAAGTAAATGGGGTTAGAGTAGAAGTAAGTGGTATACAGTGAATTCATTTATTTTTGTATTCTAACGTGTTCTTTTCTGACTTTATTAATAATTCGTATTTGGGCCTTGAAGGGTGACCACGTCTCTGTTCCCTTGTGATGTCTACGCATGCCCAAACCAAGTGCTTGCCCTGGAACAAGTGATGCAACTTGACTGACTGCCAAACCCTAAGCCGACAAGGACATGAGAACCCAAACTTCTAACCCTACTAGAGGAAGAAAGGGGCAACAATGTATAAAGACTTCCCGATCCACATATGAAATGCTTGTGGGAATAAAGCTTGTGGGTATTAAAATTAAGGGAAGGAGAATTAGACAATAGCCTAAAGAAAAATATTGCACTTGGTATGGTGTGATGTCCTCACCCCACTGCTTGGCCCAATCAAATTTGCGGGTGAACATGGAATTGAAACATTTGGGGGTGGAACATACACTTGAATTTGGTATAACAGAGGTAAGTTATAGATAGTTAGACACACTTGATGCTGAGATGCTGATGCTATGCTGAGATGCTGCCCGATTATGCTGCAGTTTGACTGAAGAATCCCACACTAGGGAAAATTCGCTGAACAACAGAGGAGGCACATCTAGGGAAGGGTCTAGACATGCCCGAGCCGGAGAGAGTAGCACTAGAGAGGGGTGTAACGCTGGCGTTGCACTAGAAGAGGTCACCTTTCCCTGTCCTGTCCTGAATCCTTCACTCTCTGATGTCGGGGTCCTCATACCATTCTAGGTAAAATATCTGTAGGGTAAATGCTCTGTACTTGCTCTCTGTCCATTCTATCCTCAGGTGCTGTCATTGCAAGAATTTATTAATGTAAAATTGATTTTGAGCTAGCTGTACTATTTTTCCTGATGGAGAATTCTGGTCTATTCATGTGTATTTGATTCGACTCACAAAATTATTAATTCAGATAAACTTTTAAAACTCCTTCTGAGTCTGTGGTTCTTTAGAATAAAAAAATGCATTGTTGAATTTCCCTTCCTATTCTAATCTACTACTAGGTCCGTCAACAGTGCATTTTACTCAGGAGACAGGATTGGTAAGAATACTGGTGTAAAGGTTTCCAAGAGTAAACAAATTGATGTCCAGTGGATATTTGCCAGCTCATTTGCATGTATGAATGTATATGGGCCCAATTGAGTGTTGTGTGTGTGAATGTGTCGAGCTAGTAATCTCCGCTGCATCACAGTCAGTCATTTCAAAGGGAAAGAGCCACCTCTGTGAAGGAGCACTTGCCACTTACCTCAGTGCAGACCAACTTTACTTCTGTTAGGAGTTCAAAGAACCAATGAATGTCAGAACTGCAATGACGAGAACGATTTACCTTCAAATTTAGCATGAACCCCAAAACATCACTGCAGGGTGGGATAATTCCTTCTTTTAAACACAGAGATTTAAAAAAACAACTATAGCTACTCTGCTATAAAGAAAAAACAAAATTACAGTCACATTGCATGACAAGGGCTATACACCAACTGATTGGGGGCAAACCATTTTTTAAGACAATGGAGGTTCACAGCTGGGTTAAAGAGTTCCTCCTTGTAGTGTTGTTAGATTGTGCACTAAGATCCTTGTGGTTCTGGGTGCACTCAACAGAGGAATTGGGTAACTTGATGGGAGGTGTTAGGGTGTGTTTATTAACGTTGATGACATAATCAGAGTACAGTGTGTGACCATATGCTGAGGAATAAAGATAGCTGTTACAGAGCTCCGTGTGTGGCGAATTTATTTGCATGATTAGTGGCTGGGTAGGAAGCTACATTTGGAAACGAGTAGGGATCTGTGCCCCAAAGAAACAATACTGCTGTTGAAGCAGTGTGAAGTTGACCTATGTGGATTCAAATCCCCACTCTAGCCCAGACACAGCCGTTGAAGGCCCTACAGATGAGCACATACTAAAAGACCACCAGAATCTGCTAATTATTTAAAGAACCTTGCCGGTGACGGAGTGAAGGAAGTGCTGAGAATATCTCGCAGACTGTCGCAATTTCATACCATCAGATCAAAGAAGCATTGGTAACCAAGTTCAATCTGATGCCGAATGTTGACTATGAAAGGTACATTTTTAATCAAGCGATACAGCAAGCTTGTGGAATGATGGATGAGTTTGTTGAGGGTCTTGACATGTTTATTAAACACTGAAAGTTCAGTGACTTCAATTATGAATAAGCCATGCACCTTAGAGTCATCCATGGTTGTCTTTCAGATTCTTTTCAGAAGACGCATGTTGAGAGAGGCAATCAGATTAGAGAAAGTGCTAAACAAGTTTGATGCATCCAAGTGGACAACTACAGAGAAGAAAACGTTGTGTTTGCAATGTGGGTTTTCTTTTCTCCATGAAGGTAAATGTCCAGCCATTGAACAGAAATGCAAAGGCTGCGTAAAAGAAATGAAATATGAAATGGTCTGCAAAATGAAGGAGGAAACAAATGCATCACTACGAGAAGAGAAAATGGGTGCCAGAAGGTTCCAGAAGCATTCTTGCCATGCCCACAAACCCAAACAGCAATATCAGTTACAACCAGTAAAAACCCGACAAAGTCAATCAACCTCATTGTTATCCTACAAAGGCTCTTCAACCTCATTATTGAGCACCAGAGAAGAAGACGGATGTGCGATGATGATATCGGCTGAGAAACAACAGGCATGTAGAGGTTTGGCTGCTTGCAAAGAAGAACAAAAGGCAAAGGCAAACCAGCAAATGAAACAACTGAATTCATTTGGATACTGCCTCAAGATTACAAGAAAATTTAACGGTTGCCCATTACCTTAATCATCAACAGTGATGCATCGATCAACATCATGCCAGTCGAGAAGTTCAATAGCCTGACTCCTGTGCCATGCCTCAACCCGTCAAACACGAAGGTAAACAGGTGGGCTGCATCTAAACCTTTGCAGAGTCAAGGGCCATTCACAGCGGCAATCCAACATAAAGCAGTATCCTTGCAAGTGTCAATCCACGTTCTTCAATTAACTTCATCCAGTGCATGCCTACTAACTTTTGCTAGGGCTGCTGACATGGGACAGATTTCTCTCAATCACACCCTCCACACTCAATCTGAAATTGTGAGTCAGTTCCTGTCATTGTTTCATGGCCTAAGATGGCTCAAGGCATTGAAAGTGCAACTTCATATCAATGAAGACATTCACCCTGTTGCTCAGTGGCACTGTGGAGTCACTTTTCACCTACAAGAAGCTGTTGAGAAAGAACTAGAAACGCTGTTGAAGCATGACTTCATTGAGCGCTCCACTGGTCCTACACCATGGGTCTCGCTTATAGTGATTATGCCAAAAAGGACAGTGGAGGTGATGTGTGCATCTGTGTTGATATGCGTCAGGCCAACAAAGCAACTGAGAGAAAAAGACATCCTGGTCCATACATAGCATTGGTGATCATGCAACTGATTGGTGCCAAAGTCTGCTCTGGTATTGACTTGAACAAGGGATACCAGCAACTTGAGTAGGAAGAAACATGTAGGTACGTCACTACTATTCTTTTGAGTCATGCTGGTTTGTTCAGAAACAAAAGGCTGAGTTTTGAAGTGCCATCAGCTGCGGAAATATTTTAGGATGTTATACGGTGCATAATTCAACCTTTCAAGTATGCATTTATATACAGTAATGACATGGCACTTACATAAGTGTGCCAGTTACTTGCTTATGCAGCTCTCATTATGAATGCAGAAAGTGTGAGTTTCACAAGCCCAAACTCAAACTCTTCGGGCATATATTCTCTGATGGGAGAATGACTATTGACCCAGATAAAGTGCAAGCACTGTCAGCTACTTGCCCCCCAAAAGATGTCACCATGCTGCGATCCTTTCTAGGCATGGGCAGTTATTGCACAAGGTATATTCATGACTTAGATACTGTGAGTGCCCCACTAAGAGACTTGGCAAAATGAATTGTGTCTTTCCAGTGGTCTGCTGAATGTGATCAAAGCTTAAAAAGAAAAAAAACATGCGATTGAGAATGCAAAAGAGATGCCCTATTTTGACCACAAGTTACATATTGAGATCACAGTAAATGCGAGCCCGGTGGAGCTGGAGGCAATTCTTGCTCAACATAATGGTCATCGGAATGCTCAGAGAAACAAGTGGTATGCAGGAGAGTGGGCTAGGGGGCCAATGAGGGGCAGGGGGGTATGGGGAGGGTGGGGGTCCGATGGGAGTGTCTGAAAGCTCCGTGTAAGGGAAGAAAGGTGGGAATGGGATAGCTCCTACAAGGAGCAAGGGCACTCACACACCCGGAGAGGTATCATATTTCATCATAGGGCAACTCCTCATTTGGCCGGTGCTGCAATGCCCAACAGGCCCCGCAGGGGGGTTCTTTTCCAGAGGTCTTCTCTGTTTATTGCCATAAGGCCCTAGAAGATGGGGCGCGGGAGCGTATGTGAGATGAGTAGAGTGGGAGTGAGAGTGTGTATAAAGATAGCTATAAGTGTCCAAAAATAATTTAATTCACTGGATACTGATGCTATGTTTAAAAACAACCGACTGTGAGTCTTCTGGCATGCCTATCAGAACCCAGCCCTCCCCTATCTCCCTCCCCCTCACTGGCCCCCTAGCCCACTCTCCCCAGAAACTGCATACCACTTATTTCACTTTTATGCTTAGGAGCTTGTATGCTGGACCTACCAAGTCCCCGCCCCTCCTATTGTAAATATTGTATCAACGATGACAATAAACCAACTACCCTGGCTAACTTTCTGAAGGAGATCCTGTACCTTCTCAGAACCTTGGTAAATCTCTTCTTCATCATGAGAATCTTTCACTCCGGAAGGTTCAGTGTGGCTGACCTGGAATTTATACGGAACCCCAGAAAGGTAATGATCTGCGCCGGAGTCAGTTCTGACTTCTGGCTCTTAATGATGAATCCCAAATCCTCGAGGACTACAATAGTTGTATTCAAATGAGAAAACAGTTGAGTATGCGATTGGTTCATCCGGAGAATGTCATCCAGGTATATGATCAACCTGATTCCCTTTGTACTTAGGACCTCCACCATGGGTCTGAGGAGCTTTTTGAAGCACCATGGTGCAGCAGTGGCGTAACGAAAGTTCAGGGGGCCCCCCTGCAAGGTACACAGAGGTGCCCCCTCTCCGGATTTATTCTGGAGCATTCATTCCTGAGTACTGTTGATGAATTCAGGCCCCAGCTAGGCCCGCAAGACACAAGGGTTCGCTCTCCTGTAACGGAATCTATAAGGAAGTTGGCACGGAAACTGCAAAGTACAAAAACAGCATTTATTAACCCTTAAGGGTGGTCCTACAATCCACACAACACTCTTCAGTATTGCATAGAGTAGCACAAAGAACTTGCGTACATGGTCCCCTTTTATACACATTAGAGGGGCTCATAAGTGGGTGGATACAACATGAGGCCGAAGAACATTACCATTTATGGTCATTCTCGATACTGAATCAATACATGGGCGGAGCCAACACACTCCTTGAGCCCGCGAACACATGGTCAAGCAAGGCTAACTAGTAACAGATGTGGTCAAGTCTGGGCATGCGCCAGATGGACAGAAGGGCTATTTATAGACTGTTACTGGGCAGATTACAAGAGCAACTAACACAGAGGTCGGACTCTCCTCGTGGCGAACACGTGGCAGCATGACAACACAAAATGGAGTCCAAACTTCGGTCAACATAACGGAGAAAACATGATCGTAAGGGAAAGCATTAATGTCTTTGGTAAATGCTTAATCACATTGCTGTTTCAAGTTACAACAGACGACCCTTTCAGCATTTACTGAAGACATCCGGTTTACCAGAATAATCATCATATATGTCAATGGTCATCATTCCTTCAACCTCTTTAGCCAGACGCTTCTGATGAGCAACATCGGCAATAGCTTTCTTATCTGGGATGCAGAATGAAATGCATACAGAACAGAACAATGGTCCACATTGAACACACATACAAAAAAGGAACAGAACTGCTATAATAATACAGAGACCAGTTAAGACCTTCCATCCCCAGGCAGTAACCAATGCCCAAAACCATCCAGAAAAGGACCAAGTGCCGTTTTCTGCGTGGATTTCAGCTGCTATTTTATGCAGCTTATTAATGGCGTTATAAACTGATGGCGTATGATCAGGGATGAACACACAGCAGCTACTTCCAATAATTTTACAAGCTCCACCTCGATCAGCTAACATTACATCTAATACCATACGATTCTGCAATGCAACAATCCTAGTGATTTGTAACTCTTCCGTAAGATTCCCAAGAGCAGCAGCAGTCTGATTTGTTACAGCTTCTACCACTCTTGTTAATCTTCGGATCTTCCTACTATTCAAAGCGGCTCCAACAAAGAAAAACAGTCCTAAGTTAAAATCAATATACTGCTGCAAGCTGGTATCAGTCTGATCCACATCATCAATCGATAGAGTACGTTTATACCTATTTACAGTCACATTATTCAACAATTTCAAATCTTTATGATAAGATGCGGGTGCTAGGAATACAGGAGGTAATAGGAATGATACATAGCATACCCCAGACCACCCCGCCGGCAAACGGTAATAACCTTTATTTCCACACACAAAGTAGGTATTATGGGACGCTAGGAAGGTACTATTATTCAATCCATCAATGTTCAAGACAGTGATACAATCACTGACACCAACAGGGATAAAACCCACACTCTGGACACACAGGTCCGCTTGAGCTTGTGCCACTTGGATCACAAATTTGTCCTTCCCCACAGTGTCTCTGGTGTTCGTGAAGATATAGGGAATGGATTCATTGTCTGGTCGGTACTCTTCCCATTCCCAAATTGTCCCATTCGCTTGCGGATATCCATTTTTATCCTGATGACATTCTTTATTGAGTCTGAAAAGCAATCGTCCCACTGTCGGTTTCCGAGTGGCAAACAGCAAAGTGTACCATGCTCTACAAGAGCCATTATGAGAGAAAGGAAGTGGTATGAATGGCGTACCTCCTTTCTTCTGATGGGCTGGCATCATCCCACATATCCAACAGTTCATAGCGTTCGTAGCAACGTGGGTATGATGCAGCATCTGAATGAAAGTGTTATTCAAATAGGACTGTCGATGCTTCAACTCTTGATATGGTAATGTATAAAAGTAGTGCTCCGCAGGCACTGGAGTCGTCAACACAAGTGTTTTCCGAGCAGGAGTTACCTCCTCCACAAACCATGTGGCTATCCCAACAATAGCTACTGTCAGCATGAACCCCGATGCACAAAGGATTTTCTTCTTCTCCATGTCAAAAAGAACAATACCCTGATATCTTCCTGAAACTAATAGGTCTGTCAGAACTCTTCCCCTTGGGCAGCGGTTGATTTCTTCACCAGCGGGCCAAGACGGGTGTCACTACACTAATGCAGGGCTGATCCCCCCCCTTGCCTCATCGGCTCTCCGTTTCACTAACCCAAGGGCCGTTCTGACAGCATGTCCCGGTACTGGAAACTCACTTCCTTGGTCGAAGATGATATCGCCTTCCTCCAGGAGTCGCGTGGTCCGGAAAGAGCTCCTCAGTGACGTTCGGCTCCCCAGCACGGCCTGTCTCTGCTGCCAGGATTTCTCGTTGATCGGTCAGCACGGCAGGCTCCACCAATCCGGGCGGTACCTTTCGACAGTGCAAGGAATGGATCCAATTCTTCCTGTTCGAGACTCGCACAGCCGTCCTCGTCGCGAGGAGGACCTGCTCAGGGCCCACCCATCTCGGTTCCAAGCTGTTTGTCCTGTCGAAGACTTTCACCATGACATGGTCCCCAGGCCGGAGACCATGTCCTTCGCCGGTAGACCGATCAGGGAGCGCCTCTCGGACCTGTTGATGAATAGAAACCAAGTTATCCGTTAACTGTGCCAGATAATCGCTCATCATTACACAAGGTACATCATACACAGCCTTAGGCCTTGGTGGACCCCAAATGTTCATTGGGCGTCCGAATACGATTTCGTATGGCGTAAGGCCAGTTCGGGAGTGCGGTACTGATCTAATTGACAGTAACGCCAGTGGCAGGGCGTCTGGCCAAGTCAAAGACGTCGAAGCTTGAATTTTAGCGATCTTAAGCTTCAGTGTACCATTATACTTCTCGACTAGTCCTGCAGACTGAGGGTGAAACACGGCGTGGAACTTCTGAGTGATGCCTAGGCCCTTCAAGACATACTTTATAACATCCGCTACAAAGTGAGGCCCATTATCACTCCACAGAAGTCTACAGACGCCGTATCGAGGGAAAAACTCTTTCAGCAGCAGCTTCGCTGTAGTCATTGCAGTATTGTCTTTCGTAGGGTACGCCTCAACCCATTTACTGAAGGCGCAAACCACTACTAGGACATACTTCAAATTGTTACAGCGCTCAAGCTGGATGTAATCCATCTGCAGAACCTCGAAGGGTGCAGTGGGTGTCGCAAATCCTCCTGCTGGAGTTCGAGTACCCTTTCCTGGGTTATACCTCAGGTAGATCATACAGGTCTGCACCACCCTCTTTGCCGTGCTAGCAATCTCTGGATGCTCCCAGACTTGGGTAAGCAATTTCACAATTGCGGAAGCTCCAACATGTGCTAGCCCATGTGCCATCTGAACCATAGGTTGTACAAAGGCCGTGGGTAATTTCCATCTATCCATCTGCTTATTTCTCCAGCAACCCTCGTCATCCAGTTCTCCCTCGCTAGCCCATTGTTCCCGCTCTTTGTCAGAAGCGGTCCTCTGCATTTCTCGCACTTCCTCCTTCGCATCATGCCATCTCTCCACCTGTGACTTCACTACATACATGGCAGTAGTACCGGGCTGCATCGCAGTCTCCCGTGCTACTCGATCCGCTAACGCATTCCCTTCTCCAACTTTATCAACCACTTTCCTATGGGCGCTACACTTAACAATGGCAATTTTCTTTGGGTACGTCAATGCAGTTAAAAGATTATGAACTAACTCTCCATGCATTATCTGTACTCCATGTGACGTTAAAAACCCTCTCTCCTTCCAGAGTAGGCCGAAGTCGTGCGCTACTCCGAAGGCATAGCGGCTATCTGTGTAAACATTCACACACAATCCTGTACTGAGCTCACATGCTCGTGTTAATGCTATCAGTTCCGCTGCTTGAGCTGACTTCTGTGGTATGCGTGCTGTCTCCACTATCGTTTGCAACGTGGTTATTGCATACGCCGCTGAAGTCGTACCATCTGGTAGCTTCAGGCATGATCCGTCTACCCACAGTTCTCCATCTACATCTGGAAAGGGCGTATCCTGGAGATCAATACGACCCTTTGTTTGTTCCTCAGTCACAAGAATACAATCATGCGCTTTCCGCGCCTCAGGCTGGGTCTCGGGGTATGGCAATAATGTGGCCGGGTTTAACGTTACGCACCTTTTCAACGTAATATGAGGAGCCAAGAGCGTCAACTCATATCCCGTTAAACGGGCACTGGTCAAATGCTGTGTCTTTGTTTGATTAAGCAGGGCATCAACAGCATGGGGAACTAACACCAACAGCTTATGGGATAACACAATTCCTTCACTTTGGCGTATTGACACAGCTGTCGCCGCAACCGAGCGAAAACACCCTGGTAATGCTCGGGCGACAGGATCAAGTACGGCCGAAAAGTATGCACAAGGGCGTTGCTTATCGCCATGCATCTGCACTAAAACAGATAATGCACATCCATCTTTCTCATGCACATACAGCGAAAAGGGTTTTGCATAATCAGGGGTCCCTAACACTGGTGCTGAACAAAGGGCCTGTCGCAGTTGCTGAAAAGCAGCATCACACTCATCTGACCAAGGGATTGGGATAGGCGTGTCTTTTGTCAAGAGAGCTAGCAATGGCTTAGCTATGTGTGAAAACCCCAATATCCACTGTCTACAAAAAGAAACAAGGCCCAAAAATGCACGCACATCCTTCTGTGTGGATGGTCTCGGTGTGTCCAAAATTACTTGAATACGATCCGGTGTGAGTGCACGCCCCTCCTTAGACAAAAGGTGACCCAAATACGTCACCTTTGGTCTACAGAATTGCAATTTCTTCCGAGATACCTTATGATTGTGGGATGCTAAAAAGGAAAGTAAGGATAACGTGCTTTTCTCACACAACTCCAGGGTGTCAGCCGCCAGCAAGATGTCATCGACATATTGAATGAGGGCGACCCCCTCGAGCAGAACAAAGGAATCCAACTGTTGCTTCAAAGCCTGACTGTAAATACTAGGGCTTTCTGTGTAGCCCTGGGGGATCCTACAAAAACGATAAGATCTATTATTTAAAGTGAACCCAAAAAGATATCGACTATCGGGGTGAATGGGAATGGAAAAGAAGGCATTTTTCAAATCAATCACTGAGAACATGGTCGCCGTAGGTGGGACCAAGGTAAGCAACGTCGTGATATCGGAAACCACTGGGTACTGAGGTATCACGATCTTGTTTACCTCTCTCAAATCAATTATAAACCGATAGACCTTAGCATCCGTGTCCTTTTTCAGAATGGGGAGAATCGGGCTGTTACAGATATTATAGGGAACTTCTTCCACTACTCCCACTGCGATCAAATCTTGCACAATCTGTATGAGAGCCTCCTCGCCCTCTTGGGAAATACGATACTGCGGGAGGCGTGGTAACACCGCCCCCTCCTGGACACTAATGTGGACCGGAGGAATCACCATTTGTCCCACATCTGTGTCCGAAGTCGCCCATAAAGCGCGAGGGAGGGTAGCTAGCAACGCATCCTCTGATATCGCACACATCCGCTCAGACCGGGGGTAGTTGTCATTTAAGATCACCCTCACACCCTCAGGGGAGCAGCGGATCGTAGCCCTAAAATGCTTTAACATATCAAGGCCCATAATGTTATCCGGTGTGTACGGAGCAAGCAGAAACGGACAGGGCGCAGAAAAAGAATCAACCGTAAATGTAAGGGGCTGTGAAAGAGGGCTTCGGGAGAGTGTACCGTCAAACCCTACCGATGTAACCATTAAGCCGGATGGGGGAGCCCCCGGAACCAAGTGCCTAGACAATGCACTACGTGTCGCTCCTGTGTCCACTAGGAACTGATCAGTAGAGCCTAAAACCTCAGCCGATACATAAGGACCCGTCTGATCGACCGGCACCTCAACTGATTCGTACCCCCATCCAACGCATTCCTATGCATGCTGAGAATCACGATATCCCGATCGGTCAATCTCCGACACGTGATACTGATGCTGGCGATCGAAAACATTTGATCTATCTCGGTGCTGCCCAGCAGTGTCAAAACGGACATTATCGTTGGAATTCCCTCTAGAACTCGAGAAACCCCCTCTACCTCTCGGGCCACCCGAAGTATGCCCCTGACGCGAAGCACGCAACACTGGGCAATCCCTGGCCCAATGGCCCGATTGCTTACAATACGCACACTGGTTCCTATTCAAATCAGATCGGCCCGAGGGGGGACCATAAGATCCTCCCCTTCCTCTATTATTACCCCGTCGGGGCGGGCCATATACTTGCGCCAACATCACCTTTGTTTTTAAATCCTTTGACTTCTTCTCCTCCTGGCCCTTCGCTTCGTGCTCCTGACGCTCATAATACTGAGCGATAGTCAGGAGCGCCGTCGGGGTCGCGGAGGACCAAGAACTCTCGCTCGCTTTTAGACGGGCCGCAACCGCCGGTAGCAGATTGGCCACATATTTGTCCGCGAAAAGGTGGCGGCCCGTTTCGTCAGTAAGCGACTGGCCACTAAAGTCATGAAACGTTTCTTCGAAGCGCGTGAAAAAATCTGCAACTGACTCGTCAGCTGTCTGTTTACATGCAGTTAACATATTCCAGTCAATCTTTTTAGGGGGGATAATTGTTTTCAACTTAGCCACAATAGCAGCAGGGAGGTCTAAAATATTCTGGGGTGGTTTCTGTGCGGGCTTCCTCTCCCTGTCCTCATCCTCAAGCTCAGACCACCGGGCTTTGAAGGCAACTGTATCATCTACCCTTCGGACAGATCGCCACGTATCCGGCGGTAGGATAAGGCCAAAGAACAGGTCTATATCCGCTAAGGTCATGATGCAAGAATTCAGGGCCCCCTCGACTTCTTCGTAGAAGGCCGCTGGATTCTTGCGGGGGTCAGGCAATGCATTCTTTAATGCCATAACATCAGCCCTATGCCACGGAGTATAAACCCAATTATACACGAAATATCCCTTAGCATCGGCGGAGTTAATGTCCGAGCTAGTCCCCGCTCCTTTAGGAGGAACATACAAAGGCGCCGCCTCTCGCATTGGTTTAACATGCACTACGTCATCCTTATCTGACAGGGAGGTGGATGGGTGGCCCCCTGCTGCAAACGAATCCGACTGCTTCTCCTCCTCTGTTTGTTGGCGCGCTTTTTCTCTGAGGGCCAGCACCTCGTCCCGCAAGGCGAACAGCCGCCGAGCCGCATCAGGAGCCTTAGGGGGAGAAAAAACACCGTTACGCAATGCTTTGGCATCCGAAGACACTTCGTCAGGCTCAAAGACACCGGAACGTTTCCGGAAAGCATCAATCACTTCATCCGCGAAATGACCCAGAAAATACACTTTATCTCTCTCCTGCCACGACCCCCAAGTTTGGAATAATTCCTCCATGGATACCTTGCCCTTAAGTGCACGGAAGGAAATTTGCCGAAGCTCAGCCATCTGCTCGGCCGACAGCATGGACCGTGTGTCTACCTTACCCGAAGCCGGGTCAGAATCTTGCGGCCGCGGAGCGGATGCGCCAACATAAGGGGGCGGAGAGCGATCTAGCAAATAAAAATCATCATCAGCATTATTAAGGACAGGATAAAGTGGCTGCCGAACAACATATTGACCCGAAACTTGTAGCCTACGCTCTTTCTCTTGTCTGTCCGTCTGCTCTCTGTCCTCCCGACGCTTCGCTTCCTGTGCTCGCACATGATCATTCTTCCGCTGTTCTTTATCAAACAGCGCTTTCTCACGCTTCTCTCGCTCACGCACTTCCTTCACCCATAATCGCACACACTCAAACATATCCTGACGAGCACGTCGCTTACACATACACTGTTCCACATACTCAATCTTACGTATATCAAACGATCCATACAAAGGCCATCGCAACTCAGGATCCTTTTTTGTGTATTTCCTCCATACTGTGCTGTACATTATGGAAGAAAGACCATGCTTCACATACATATCCCTATTAGGAGTCCCCTCTGGGGGAGCTGGAGCAGATTCCTCGAGGTTCAACCGGTTTCCAAAACAGCAGCACCACTTACGAAGTGCGCTGAAAGCAGGCATGCTCAGAAATAATGCAAAATATGCAATATTATAAAAAAATGGCACTTAATCGTTGCGCCGTTCAAAGTTTACACAGTTCCGGAGAAATCTCTCCACATTACCTGCCTATATGTGTTGCAACGCATATATTTTCACAAAGACAAACCCAAAATATGACTAGTCATCACAAATCAAACTCAAATAGCCAGATCAGGCTTCAAAACTCGGAGCAAGTACCGTACAACGGTTCTTACCAATCAAGAGTCCAGATTCCAACTGCCAAGCTCCACAATCGCCCAAACGGCTCTCACGGCAGGACCGACAGAAGAGGTCTCAGTCGATGACCGGCGCCACCCAGACGGTCAGCTCGGAAGGGAAGGAAGAAAAACCTCGGGATGCCAGGGCTAAGACGCCGCTGGCAGTGATCACGTCCCCGGCCAAACTCCTCACCTTCGTCGCGACCAGTCCTTCGAGCATCCGAGTCGCCGATGAGCCCCACGTGACGGGCGCCAATTGATGAATTCAGGCCCCAGCTAGGCCCGCAAGACACAAGGGTTCGCTCTCCTGTAACGGAATCTATAAGGAAGTTGGCACGGAAACTGCAAAGTACAAAAACAGCATTTATTAACCCTTAAGGCTGGTCCTACAATCCACACAACACTCTTCAGTATTGCATAGAGTAGCACAAAGAACTTGCGTACATGGTCCCCTTTTATACACATTAGAGGGGCTCATAAGTGGGTGGATACAACATGAGGCCGAAGAACATTACCATTTATGGTCATTCTCGATACTGAATCAATACATGGGCGGAGCCAACACACTCCTTGAGCCCGCGAACACATGGTCAAGCAAGGCTAACTAGTAACAGATGTGGTCAAGTCTGGGCATGCGCCAGATGGACAGAAGGGCTATTTATAGACTGTTACTGGGCAGATTACAAGAGCAACTAACACAGAGGTCGGACTCTCCTCGTGGCGAACACGTGGCAGCATGACAACACAAAATGGAGTCCAAACTTCGGTCAACATAACGGAGAAAACATGATCGTAAGGGAAAGCATTAATGTCTTTGGTAAATGCTTAATCACATTGCTGTTTCAAGTTACAACACTGTGCTGAGGGGGCCCCCTGCAGCTTGGGGCCCCCCTGCATCACGGGGGCTGCAGGGGCCTGTGTTACGCCCCTGTGATGCAGAGGAAAAGACAAACATCAGTCATTCCAGCTGGCTGTTTCGTTAGTCCTGACCTCTGTTGTGGACTTGCTGAAAGGAGCAGCCATAGGAGCGACCCCCTGCCTCTTCCGGCCCTGGCAAAAACCTTCCCTGGAAAAATCTTCTTTATGGATGTCTGCCATTTGTCGAGCACTGAAAAGGTGGTCACAAACTTCCCAAGCTCCTTCACAAAGGTAATGGTCTGCGTCAGAGTCAGTTCTGACTTCTGGCTCTTAATGATGAATCCCAAATCCTCGAGGACTACAATAGTTGTATTCAAATGAGAAAACAGTTGAGTATGCGATTGGTTCATCAGGAGGATGTCATCCAGGTATATGATCAACCTGATTCCCTTTGTACTTAGGACCTTCACCATGGGTCTGAGGAGCTTCTTGAAGCACCATGGTGCAGCAGTGGCGTAATGAAAGTTCAGGGGGCCCCCCTGCAAGGTACACAGAGGGGCCCCCTCTCCGGATTTATTCTGGAGCATTCATTCCTGAGTACTGTGCTGAGGGGGCCCCCTGCAGCTCGGGGCCCCCCTGCATCGCGAGGGCTGCAGGGGCCTGTGTTACGCCCCTGTGATGCAGAGGAAAAGACAAACAACAGTTGTTCCAGCTGGCTGTTTCGTTAGTCCTGACCTCTGTTGTGGACTTGCTGAAAGGAGCAGCCATAGGAGCGACCTCCTGCCTCTTCCGGCCCTGGCAAAAACCTTCCATGGAAAAATCTTCTTTATTGATGTCTGCCATTTGTCGAGCACTGAAAAGGTGGCCTCAAACTTCCTAAGCTCCTTCACAAATAGCTTACCAAACAGATTACCCCAAGCGACCAAACCTGGCTCCAAAATAGACCACTACTCCAGCTTGGGGTCTGTTTTGATCAGGAGGGAGCATTGCCTCTCTGCGGACAGAGTACAGTTGGCATTACTCAAAAGCCACACCACCCTGTGCGCCCAGCCTGTCAGGTTCTCTGCGGGTAAAGGAGTCCTTGTTTGCTTCGACTGCTCTGCCAATTCAATAATTTATGTCAGGGGCCCATAACATCCAGTAAATATCATGACATGCCCACCAGGAGCAGTGAATCCACTTCTTGGGGTCCTACATATATTTAGCGAAGAAGGTACACATCTTAGGGTCTATGTCAGGGTTGGCTAACACGTTGCCTCCTAAGAATGGACTTAGACACTCCGCACACAAGTGAGCACTCACTTCTTTGTCCAAGTGTTGGTGTATTTTACTGGCCACATAATCCACCACTTTTTGGTCTGGAATCCTATTCCGAGGGCCTTGGATGGTATATACCATCAGGCTCAAACATGTCTATTGTGTTGGAATCCCCTTCTATGGAGTCGGAGACGAACGAACCAGGGCACCAGAGTCTCTTCATCAGAGTCCTCATCCTTGACACCCCCCTTTTTCTGAGAGACCCCTCATCTGGGTCAAAATCTGGTGCAACAAAGTTGCTGTTTTCCCCGGGGAAGGCATTCTCCCGGTAGGGTCTGTTTTTAAAAGTGTGCACACACTTACAGAAGGGATCACTTGATCGATTGAAACCCTCCAGGTGCCCCGCATCATGTTTCTGGGCCCTGTGAGAACTTGCTGCAGAGAGGCCGCTAGGCCCTGCCCCCATGTCACCAGGGGTCCAGAGTCTACAGAGACATTAACTTGTCTACACTTTCCTGCAGGGGCGCAACTGCTCTAGAAATGGCCTGAGAGAGAAGCTTGTAGACCTCTGCAGGAAAGCGATGTTGGGGGGCCATTTCTCTTCAGAGGCCAGATTAAGGGCATATTCATGGTCCCTATACTACTCCATAATATAAGGGTGTGAGCACCAGCATCTATATAATTCGTCCTTTGGACTTGAATGGGCAGCCCCTTCGCAGATGCTCAATACATAAATGTGCACAGTATAGCCACCAGCTGGTGCTCCGATGGGGACAGCCACGATGCAAAGCCAGAGGGACCCTACTGCTGCAGAAGTGTCACTGTGGATTGAAGGGAGTGGAAAACAGTCAAACTAGCCACCAGCGGTTTGTTGGCTCCTCACAACTGCCCTGCACTTGTCTCCGTACCGGAATGGCACAGTACACTGCCCTAACAGGACACGAGACAAGCCCTGAGTCCTCTGACGGTACTTAAGTGCGCCACCTAGTGGACCCAGTAGGTATACCAAAATAATTGCACTCGGGCAAAAGCCTGCTGCATGTGAGAGAGACCGCTCAACAGAATAAAAGTAAGCACAATGAATTCCTAAATCACGCCCCAATAACTCCACTAACAAAACAGCCCACCTGCTATCATTCAACAGTAACATGAGTCGGAATAAAGTGAGGGACTTAACTGACAGCAGTGAAGAAAGAGGAAGGACTACAGGTGAAATAAATATATATAGACATTCAAACTGTGTTGGGATTGGTTATTGGTTGTCATGGACACCTTCTCCTTTTGGTTCATAGGACATGCAGTGTTTACTGATTTGTTTTTATCTTTGGAACTGGTGTTATAAAGAGTGAAGAAAGAAGGGCATAATTCTTGCCTCCAGTCCTGACATAGAATTGAAAGGCAAACATCATCTTTGACGCCATGAACTCACTTGCGCTTTCACAGGACCAACTAAGGGGCATATTATCAAGAATGGCGGTAAAATTATCGCCGCTCTAGCGGCAGGAAACTGCCGATAAAGCAACGATAATGGGCTTGATAATATGCCCCTGAGAATTCCAATAGAAGCCCATGTTCTGGTGTGAACATGGGCTTCTATTGGAATTCTCATGGGCATATTATCAAGCCCATTATCGCCGCTTTATCGGCAGTTTCCTGCCGCTAGAGCGGCGATAATTTTAACGCCTTTCTTGATAATATGCCCCTAAGTGTGCCCCATGACCAATGGACGAAATTGCCCCGAAACAGGTGGCCTGGGCTTAGGCTAGTGTGGCAGTAGTGGGCTTGGCTTGTCTGCACTGTTGAATCACGAAACATGTGCTCTTTGTAGTAAGAGCAGGACATAATGTAGAATATGTACTTCCTTATTGGCTGCATTACAACACCAGCCAGGGCATCGCTAGACTCCAACTGACTCCCATTAAAACTCTCACTCAGCCTTCATTCTGGATTCCAAAAGAGAATTCCAGACCACACATTCTAAAATGTCAGAATACAACACTCAGGAAATGATTTGTAACTTTATGTGCCTGAAATCCTCCATGATATTGATCAGAAAAGTTAAGAAGTGAGAACTTCCCTCATGGTAGAAATGGTGGGAAGCCTAGCTTGAAAACATGAAAGGACCTTCTGCAATTGGTGTAAATAATAATTTAAAAACTTCAGGGGGATATATATGTACCTGTGACTTAAGTGCTGCTGAGCCCCATTGACAAAGTGTGTCCCAACTGCCTCAGTCCTCTAACCCGGCTACCAACCAAAATGCATTTATTGAGAGAAAGGCATCTGACACACCTTCAGAAGATCCACCACTACTCACACCTCGTTTGTTTTGATTTGCATTTTTCCAGATGCCACGAGGCATATTCATATTTTAGACCCTTTCCTCTTTTACCAATAATCAAAACACCATTTTGAAGGAGGGATGAATCAGACGAGGTTTCACTTATGACAGGATCGCACACGTACTCCACTCCTTTTCATTCTTGCAGCAGAAAATTAGACAATTATATCCTTCGTAGAAAATATGTTTTCTGAACACTTTATCAACTGTTTTCAACACATTTTCTATTGAGTGAGCAATTTTGCCTGAATTCAAGGCATACAACATCTCTTGTCAATCACCAATGTGTAGGCTAATTAAAGTAGGCACGGGTCTGCAATGTTAGAAAAACATTTTAACCCAAGGTTAAGAGTGCTGACAGAGCAGTGAAGTGTTTATTCATGAGGGCAGAAGTAGTGTGCAAAGGTTGATATCTGTCTTCACTCTCTGGGAGCATTCACAGCCGCTTGTCAATTTAGTCAGTTTACTAAATAAGTGATTCATGAAGAGGTGGTAATGAAAACTAACAACAGCAAGAACTGAGAATTGTTTCATGGCCTAAGATGGCTCAAGGCATTGAAAGTGCAACTTCATATCAATGAAGACATTCACCCTGTTGCTCAGTGGCACTGTGGAGTCACTTTTCACCTACAAGAAGCTGTTGAGAAAGAACTAGAAACGCTGTTGAAGCATGACTTCATTGAGCGCTCCACTGGTCCTACACCTTGGGTCTCGCTTATAGTGATTATGCCAAAAAGGACAGTGGAGGTGATGTGTGCATCTGTGTTGATATGCGTCAGGCCAACAAAGCAACTGAGAGAAAAAGACATCCTGGTCCATACATAGCATTGGTGATCATGCAACTGATTGGTGCCAAAGTCTGCTCTGGTATTGACTTGAACAAGGGATACCAGCAACTTGAGTAGGAAGAAACATGTAGGTACGTCACTACTATTCTTTTGAGTCATGCTGGTTTGTTCAGAAACAAAAGGCTGAGTTTTGAAGTGCCATCAGCTGCGGAAATATTTTAGGATGTTATACGGTGCATAATTCAACCTTTCAAGTATGCATTTATATACAGTAATGACATGGCACTTACATAAGTGTGCCAGTTACTTGCTTATGCAGCTCTCATTATGAATGCAGAAAGTGTGAGTTTCACAAGCCCAAACTCAAACTCTTCGGGCATATATTCTCTGATCGGAGAATGACTATTGACCCAGATAAAGTGCAAGCACTGTCAGCTACTTGCCCCCCAAAAGATGTCACCATGCTGCGATCCTTTCTAGGCATGGGCAGTTATTGCACAAGGTATATTCATGACTTAGATACTGTGAGTGCCCCACTAAGAGACTTGGCAAAATGAATTGTGTCTTTCCAGTGGTCTGCTGAATGTGATCAAAGCTTAAAAAGAAAAAAAACATGCGATTGAGAATGCAAAAGAGATGCCCTATTTTGACCACAAGTTACATATTGAGATCACAGTAAATGCGAGCCCGGTGGAGCTGGAGGCAATTCTTGCTCAACATAATGGTCATCGGAATGCTCAGAGAAACAAGTGGTATGCAGGAGAGTGGGCTAGGGGGCCAGTGAGGGGCAGGGGGGTATGAGGAGGGTGGGGGTCCGATGGGAGTGTCTGAAAGCTCCGTGTAAGGGAAGAAAGGTGGGAATGGGATAGCTCCTACAAGGAGCAAGGGCACTCACACACCCGGAGAGGTATCATATTTCATCATAGGGCAACTCCTCATTTGGCCGGTGCTGCAATGCCCAACAGGCCCCGCAGGGGGGCTCTTTTCCAGAGGTCTTCTCTGTTTATTGCCATAAGGCCCTAGAAGATGGGGCGCGGGAGCGTATGTGAGATGAGTAGAGTGGGAGTGAGAGTGTGTATAAAGATAGCTATAAGTGTCCAAAAATAATTTAATTCACTGGATACTGATGCTATGTTTAAAAACAACCGACTGTGAGTCTTCTGGCATGCCTATCAGAACCCAGCCCTCCCCTATCTCCCTCCCCCTCACTGGCCCCCTAGCCCACTCTCCCCAGAAACTGCATACCACTTATTTCACTTTTATGCTTAGGAGCTTGTATGCTGGACCTACCAAGTCCCCGTCCCTCCTATTGTAAATATTGTATCAACGATGACAATAAACCAACTACCCTGGCTAACTTTCTGAAGGAGATCCTGTACCTTCTCAGAACCTTGGTAAATCTCTTCTTCATCATGAGAATCTTTCACTCCGGAAGGTTCAGTGTGGCTGACCTGGAATTTATGCGGAACCCCAGAAAGGTAATGATCTGCGCCGGAGTCAGTTCTGACTTCTGGCTCTTAATGATGAATCCCAAATCCTCGAGGACTACAATAGTTGTATTCAAATGAGAAAACAGTTGAGTATGCGATTGGTTCATCCGGAGAATGTCATCCAGGTATATGATCAACCTGATTCCCTTTGTACTTAGGACCTCCACCATGGGTCTGAGGAGCTTTTTGAAGCACCATGGTGCAGCAGTGGCGTAACGAAAGTTCAGGGGGCCCCCCTGCAAGGTACACAGAGGTGCCCCCTCTCCGGATTTATTCTGGAGCATTCATTCCTGAGTACTGTGCTGAGGGGGCCCCCTGCAGCTTGGGGCCCCCCTGCATCACGGGGGCTGCAGGGGCCTGTGTTACGCCCCTGTGATGCAGAGGAAAAGACAAACATCAGTCATTCCAGCTGGCTGTTTCGTTAGTCCTGACCTCTGTTGTGGACTTGCTGAAAGGAGCAGCCATAGGAGCGACCCCCTGCCTCTTCCGGCCCTGGCAAAAACCTTCCCTGGAAAAATCTTCTTTATGGATGTCTGCCATTTGTCGAGCACTGAAAAGGTGGTCACAAACTTCCCAAGCTCCTTCACAAAGGTAATGGTCTGCGTCAGAGTCAGTTCTGACTTCTGGCTCTTAATGATGAATCCCAAATCCTCGAGGACTACAATAGTTGTATTCAAATGAGAAAACAGTTGAGTATGCGATTGGTTCATCAGGAGGATGTCATCCAGGTATATGATCAACCTGATTCCCTTTGTACTTAGGACCTTCACCATGGGTCTGAGGAGCTTCTTGAAGCACCATGGTGCAGCAGTGGCGTAATGAAAGTTCAGGGGGCCCCCCTGCAAGGTACACAGAGGGGCCCCCTCTCCGGATTTATTCTGGAGCATTCATTCCTGAGTACTGTGCTGAGGGGGCCCCCTGCAGCTCGGGGCCCCCCTGCATCGCGAGGGCTGCAGGGGCCTGTGTTACGCCCCTGTGATGCAGAGGAAAAGACAAACAACAGTTGTTCCAGCTGGCTGTTTCGTTAGTCCTGACCTCTGTTGTGGACTTGCTGAAAGGAGCAGCCATAGGAGTGACCTCCTGCCTCTTCCGGCCCTGGCAAAAACCTTCCATGGAAAAATCTTCTTTATTGATGTCTGCCATTTGTCGAGCACTGAAAAGGTGGCCTCAAACTTCCCAAGCTCCTTCACAAATAGCTTACCAAACAGATTACCCCAAGCGACCAAACCTGGCTCCAAAATAGACCACTACTCCAGCTTGGGGTCTGTTTTGATCAGGAGGGAGCATTGCCTCTCTGCGGACAGAGTACAGTTGGCATTACTCAAAAGCCACACCACCCTGTGCGCCCAGCCTGTCAGGTTCTCTGCGGGTAAAGGAGTCCTTGTTTGCTTCGACTGCTCTGCCAATTCAATAATTTATGTCAGGGGCCCATAACATCCAGTAAATATTAAGGGTGGGCGTAGTTCGCGAAGTAGCACTTCGCGAAGCTACGCAAAGTGAAGTTCGCACTACGCGAGCTACGCGTAGCACTTCGCGAACTGCGAAGTAACATGTTCGCACTGTGCAAGATGTTGTTTTCAATGATTGCACAGTGCGGACAAGCAACCGGCACTGTGCAATCATTGAAAATGGCATCTTGCACAGTGCGAGCTGTAGTTTTCTGCTGCTCGAGTAGATTTTTACTCGAGCTGCAGCTTTCTCAACGCGAACTGGTAGTTTCTCATCGCGAGCGGTCGCGAGCATACGCGACCCCTCGCAATGAGAAACCTGACCTTCTCGCGTTGGGAGTCTCGCCAGGATGTCATTTTGCTTGCTCGCGGTCGCCAACTTGACGTTGAGGACCGCGAGCAAGCAAAAAATGACCGCAGCACTACGCAACACTACGCTACGCGTGTTCGCACTGTGCTACGTGCAGTTCGCGTAGCGCGAAGTAGCGCGAACTTCGCAAACTACGCGAGCGTAGCGTAGTGCTTCGCCCAGGCCTAGTAAATATCATGACATGCCCACCAGGAGCAGTGAATCCACTTCTTGGGGTCCTACATATATTTAGCGAAGAAGGTACACATCTTAGGGTCTATGTCAGGGTTGGCTAACACGTTGCCTCCTAAGAATGGACTTAGACACTCCGCACACAAGTGAGCACTCACTTCTTTGTCCAAGTGTTGGTGTATTTTACTGGCCACATAATCCACCACTTTTTGGTCTGGAATCCTATTCCGAGGGCCTTGGATGGTATATACCATCAGGCTCAAACATGTCTATTGTGTTGGAATCCCCTTCTATGGAGTCGGAGACGAACGAACCAGGGCACCAGAGTCTCTTCATCAGAGTCCTCATCCTTGACACCCCCCTTTTTCTGAGAGACCCCTCATCTGGGTCAAAATCTGGTGCAACAAAGTTGCTGTTTTCCCCGGGGAAGGCATTCTCCCGGTAGGGTCTGTTTTTAAAAGTGTGCACACACTTACAGAAGGGATCACTTGATCGATTGAAACCCTCCAGGTGCCCCGCATCATGTTTCTGGGCCCTGTGAGAACTTGCTGCAGAGAGGCCGCTAGGCCCTGCCCCCATGTCACCAGGGGTCCAGAGTCTACAGAGACATTAACTTGTCTACACTTTCCTGCAGGGGCGCAACTGCTCTAGAAATGGCCTGAGAGAGAAGCTTGTAGACCTCTGCAGGAAAGCGATGTTGGGGGGCCATTTCTCTTCAGAGGCCAGATTAAGGGCATATTCATGGTCCCTATACTACTCCATAATATAAGGGTGTGAGCACCAGCATCTATATAATTCGTCCTTTGGACTTGAATGGGCAGCCCCTTCGCAGATGCTCAATACATAAATGTGCACAGTATAGCCACCAGCTGGTGCTCCGATGGGGACAGCCACGATGCAAAGCCAGAGGGACCCTACTGCTGCAGAAGTGTCACTGTGGATTGAAGGGAGTGGAAAACAGTCAAACTAGCCACCAGCGGTTTGTTGGCTCCTCACAACTGCCCTGCACTTGTCTCCGTACCGGAATGGCACAGTACACTGCCCTAACAGGACACGAGACAAGCCCTGAGTCCTCTGACGGTACTTAAGTGCGCCACCTAGTGGACCCAGTAGGTATACCAAAATAATTGCACTCGGGCAAAAGCCTGCTGCATGTGAGAAAGACCGCTCAACAGAATAAAAGTAAGCACAATGAATTCCTAAATCACGCCCCAATAACTCCACTAACAAAACAGCCCGCCTGCTATCATTCAACAGTAACATGAGTCGGAATAAAGTGAGGGACTTAACTGACAGCAGTGAAGAAAGAGGAAGGACTACAGGTGAAATAAATATATATAGACATTCAAACTGTGTTGGGATTGGTTATTGGTTGTCATGGACACCTTCTCCTTTTGGTTCATAGGACATGCAGTGTTTACTGATTTGTTTTTATCTTTGGAACTGGTGTTATAAAGAGTGAAGAAAGAAGGGCATAATTCTTGCCTCCAGTCCTGACATAGAATTGAAAGGCAAACATCATCTTTGACGCCATGAACTCACTTGCGCTTTCACAGGACCAACTAAGGGGCATATTATCAAGAATGGCGGTAAAATTATCGCCGCTCTAGCGGCAGGAAACTGCCGATAAAGCGGCGATAATGGGCTTGATAATATGCCCCTGAGAATTCCAATAGAAGCCCATGTTCTGGTGTGAACATGGGCTTCTATTGGAATTCTCATGGGCATATTATCAAGCCCATTATCGCCGCTTTAGCGGCAGTTTCCTGCCGCTAGAGCGGCGATAATTTTAACGCCTTTCTTGATAATATGCCCCTAAGTGTGCCCCATGACCAATGGACGAAATTGCCCCGAAACAGGTGGCCTGGGCTTAGGCTAGTGTGGCAGTAGTGGGCTTGGCTTGTCTGCACTGTTGAATCACGAAACATGTGCTCTTTGTAGTAAGAGCAGGACATAATGTAGAATATGTACTTCCTTATTGGCTGCATTACAACACCAGCCAGGGCATCGCTAGACTCCAACTGACTCCCATTAAAACTCTCACTCAGCCTTCATTCTGGATTCCAAAAGAGAATACCAGACCACACATTCTAAAATGTCAGAATACAACACTCAGGAAATGATTTGTAACTTTATGTGCCTGAAATCCTCCATGATATTGATCAGAAAAGTTAAGAAGTGAGAACTTCCCTCATGGTAGAAATGGTGGGAAGCCTAGCTTGAAAACATGAAAGGACCTTCTGCAATTGGTGTAAATAATAATTTAAAAACTTCAGGGGGATATATATGTACCTGTGACTTAAGTGCTGCTGAGCCCCATTGACAAAGTGTGTCCCAACTGCCTCAGTCCTCTAACCCGGCTACCAACCAAAATGCATTTATTGAGAGAAAGGCATCTGACACACCTTCAGAAGATCCACCACTACTCACACCTCGTTTGTTTTGATTTGCATTTTTCCAGATGCCACGAGGCATATTCATATTTTAGACCCTTTCCTCTTTTACCAATAATCAAAACACCATTTTGAAGGAGGGATGAATCAGACGAGGTTTCACTTATGACAGGATCGCACACGTACTCCACTCCTTTTCATTCTTGCAGCAGAAAATTAGACAATTATATCCTTCGTAGAAAATATGTTTTCTGAACACTTTATCAACTGTTTTCAACACATTTTCTATTGAGTGAGCAATTTTGCCTGAATTCAAGGCATACAACATCTCTTGTCAATCACCAATGTGTAGGCTAATTAAAGTAGGCACGGGTCTGCAATGTTAGAAAAACATTTTAACCCAAGGTTAAGAGTGCTGACAGAGCAGTGAAGTGTTTATTCATGAGGGCAGAAGTAGTGTGCAAAGGTTGATATCTGTCTTCACTCTCTGGGAGCATTCACAGCCGCTTGTCAATTTAGTCAGTTTACTAAATAAGTGATTCATGAAGAGGTGGTAATGAAAACTAACAACAGCAAGAACTGAGAAAAGTCACTGACGGCATGTGATTTGTTCCCTGAATTACTTTTGACAATTGCCAGACTTGCAGAGAAAGTAATTGAGAATTATCTATGAGCTCTCATGGTAAAGAAACACCTCCAAGCCATGCTTTAAGAAGACAATAGAACTCCAGGTACTGGTTATGAAACAGTTGTTTGATAATACTGTAAATCACAACTACATCCAATAATGCCTTGCATCCGTCTGTAGTATCTTCAAACCTTTCTGATTCAAATGGGTATAACTTTGAAAGACAGATGCAACAGGAAGAAGTGTACTGAGTTTATGACATAAAGCATCTTTTGCTGTTTTGTATGCCCCACATGGCAGATTTGATGTATTTTCAATAAAAAAACTGCTTAAGGAAAGGAAAGAAGATCATTTCTAATGGAACTGTTAACACCAGAATGTAAGCAGGGGTGCAACAAAGAGACGAAATACTGTTCCCACCATTGCAACTCATGACTGAACCAGATTTACACCCGTTTTCCCATTGCTCAATGAGAAATGCAGAAAACACTTTTTTTCACTTTTCAAATGTGAAATATCAGCCTATGTTTGAGTTTAAGTTTCTTACTATATAACAGAAGAAGAATGTATTGACTGTGCAATCGTGGTTGCCCTGTTTAATTGCACCAGTGCACTACGCCTGATCTCGAATTGGGGGACCAACCATGAATCCTCCACTATGGCGAATCTGATCAGTCTGCTAGGCCGGTGCTTATCCATCGTCTGTATACAGGGTCAGGCCTAATGGACTGCCATCCGTGATGATATATATGTTCATTGGCTGAACCTAAGTAATACTTTATCGGCCTCTCTGTCCTTCATTGTTAAATACCAGTCTATCAAAGTTACTATGGCGGATATCAACTATATTTAGAGTTGTCCACTGTTAGAGTGGGATGTAGAGACCCTCATGTCAGAGGACAGCAATGGCAGAAGGGGTTTCCATCAGCAGGCTCGCCCATCAATGTTGATGAATGGATCTGTCAAAACAGAGCTGCTCAAAATCTGCTCACCAACAATGGCTTCAGCTCCCACTCCAAATTACTCTTCTCAAATCACCCAAATAGTTCATTACACACAACGCCAACTGCCAGCAGCATAGGTGCTGTTAGACCTGACATCCTTGGTGTGGGTTTCCCCTATATTTTTGCCTTTACCATCTGTGTTTTTACTGTGTGCTGGACTCCATTTTTGCTGTTCTAGATGCTTTGGACACTCTGCCACTGCTGTTCAGTGCTAAAGTGTGAGTGCTCCCTCTGTAAATTGTTGTCATGGATTAGTGTTTCTATAATTGGCTTATTTGGTTTACTGTTAAGCCCCTAGTACAGTGCACTGTGGGTGCCCAGGGGCTGTAATTAAATGCTGCTAGTGGGCTTGCAGCACTGATTGTGCCACCCACACAAGCAGCCTTGCAAAAGGGTCTCAGGCCTGCCATTGCAGTGTCTGTGTGCAGTTCAGTACTGCAATGTCGACCTGGCAAGTGCACCCACTTGCCAAGCCCTAACCTTCCATTTTCTTACATGTGAGTCGCCCCTAAGGTAAGCCTAAGATACCCCTGTGGGCAGGGTGCAGTGTATGTGAAAGGTGGGACATGCCATGATGTGTGTGGCATTTCCTGACAGTGAAATACTGTCAAATTGGTTTCTCACAATTGAAAGCCTATCTGTCCCATAGGATAGAAAGGGGGTTTATTTATAGCTTCTTATAAATATAACTTCCCATTGGGACAAGATGGGAAGGCAAAGTTTAGTATGCCTAAACTCAGAATATAAAGATGCATCTTTTAGTAAGGATGATTTTTACATTCTGTGTTTGAAAATACCACTTTTAGAAAGTGGGTATTTTCTTGCTTAGCCATCCTGTGTGCCTCTCCTGGTTTTGAATTGACTGTCTGGCTTTGGAGTGGCATTGACTGGGGATGTGCATTCTGTTCAGACAGCCACTTGGGGTGGTGAGGTGTGTCCTGCCTTTCCAGGATGAGTCAGGGCAGGGCTGAATAGACCTGGGCTGCATTCAGAGTAGGGGGATGAGATTTCTTTCTCACCGGAATGGGCCTGGTCTGCCTTGGACAATGCTGTCTCCACCTCCTGCCAGGAAGCTGCACCAGAGATGACAGAACTGGTTGTGACTGGGCAAAGATCTTCTCTGCCACCAGAGAACAAAAGAAGTTGTGCTATAAAAAGTGGGGCCCAGACCCCGGACTTTTTGATTACTTCTGGAATTAAAGAGAACCTTTGCCAAGGAGAAGAGGTGGAGCAACTGAAGGAGCAGTACTGCCCCTTTGCTGTGTGCTGTCTGGGTTTGGCCTGCACTGACTGTTTCTGCCAAGGAAAGGAAAAGGACGTTGCTGTGTGCTGTGCCCCCTGCTTGAGGAAGATCTCCAAGGGCCTGAAGTAGAGCTTATCTCCTGTTCTGAAGTCTTAGGAACACAAAGTCTTCACCACCAGCTCCCGTGAACTTCCTGCTGGGAGTTCTGACCTGCCATGATGAGCCTGTTGCTGTATTGGGCCTCTGGAGTTTGTTCCTGCTGTTGGGGGCTGAAAAAGAAACGCAACTGCAAGAAGTGCGATGCATCCACATCTGTTGTCGTCGCATCGCAGAAGAAACCGATGAAGCACCTGACCACAGCTCGAGAAATCGCTGGACTCCGCATTGAGTGCACCGATCTATGAAGTCCAAGATCACCGTACCGATTCCGATGCAGAGCCTGCTGTGCAGCTGCAAGAACCAACGCATCTTGGCACCATGACTTAAGAAACCAACACAGCGCCATTGCTGCATCGAGAACTGACGCATGCCGGCTCCTCACACATCGCACCGGGGTGCCAAGTCTGCAAGAACATCAGGTCCACAGTAAGAGACTGACACATCACCTCCCCGCACAGTAAGAAAATGACGCATCACCTCCCCCGGAATAAGGAACCAAAGCATCAACTTCCCTGTGCTGCAGTAAGGAAATGATGCATCACCTTCCCCACAACTGTTTTTGTTTATGATTTTGACGCATCCAAGGTACTCTGGGCCTCATTTATGAAAAGTGACGCATCACTGCGTGAAAACAGTGATGCGCCACTTTTCACTGCGCCCTCCCTGCGACTCCAGTGATGCGTCATATTTACAGTATGACACATCATGTCGCAAGGAGTCACAGATACGTCAGCATTTCTGACGTATCTGTAGGCGCAAAAGTGACGCATCGCTGGAGTGTGTCACAAAAGTGACGCAACTCCAGCAATGTGTCCTTTCACATGGGGCAAGCCCCAGGTGAAAGGGCCTGCGTCAGTCTTACGCCTGCTGTGAGGCAGGCGCAAGAAATTGACGCATTTGCACACTAGAAGTGGCGCAGTGAAATCTCGTAGATTTCACTGCGTCACTTCTACGACCCTTTTTTGCGTCAAAACGCCCCCCTTGCATACATTATACCTGGCGCAGGTATAATGTGGCGCAGGGGTTTACAAAGTGACGCATCTACCTAGATGCGTCACTTTGTAAATATGGCGCAACATGGCGATGTTTTATGCCACTGGTGCGTCACTAAAAGTGACGCACCGGCGGCGCAAAAGTGACGCAGGGGCTCATAAATGAGCCCCTTTGTGTTGAAAGTGTCTCATCTATAGTTTTCTATGGACAGAACTGTTTCTATCTTTTAAAAGTCACATTTTGATTACTGTATTGTGGATTTTTGTTGTTTTGCTCTTGTTTGGTTTAGATACATTTACTTATTTTCCTAAACTGGTGTGATGTTCATTTGTGGTATTTTCACTGTATTGCTGTATGTGTGCACAAATGCTTTACACACTGCTTCTGAGATAAGCTTGTCTGCTCATGCCAAGCTGCCAAGAGTGTGAGAAGGGGTTATTTTATAAGTGTATTCCCCTTATCCTAACTAGGGAGAAGGGTGCCTACTTGGACAAAGGTGCAAACCATTGCCAACTAGACACCCTTATTTCTAACAGGTGTTTAATAATTATTTGTTACAATATCTGTATAAGGCAACTTAAATTCTCAAAAAATGAGTTAAATATATTGGTGGATGAGATAATTAGGATTTAGCCCCAGTTGTTTGTAGCACTTGTCCAAACACAAAACTATGAGCCAGAGAAGCAAAACATGGACCTTAATTGTGGAAAAGGTGAACGCTATCTGAAATACCAGATGCTCACAGGTGGGCATCAACAAGCATAAACATGACTTGCAGGGCCGAATCCTTTCCCATTATTCCATGGCACACCAAAATGCACTGGTAACTGTTGGTGGGTCTGTCAGCCTACTTGATTTCATTCCTGAGAGAAGGTGCAGTCCATACTGCACACTGAAGTCATCATAGGAATTGCAGGCTGAGTGGAGACTTGTAAGGACAAATATTAGCTCTCTCTCAATAACTAATTCACCCTCTCTGCAGTCTGCCATCCCTAATCCCTAACTTAGTTCTCTACACTAATGATAACCTATTCACATAGGCATTCTACCTGTTGCCTGTCACAGCCTACTGCATTTCCTATGTAATCACAATCTACCAACTGCTCACTCAAACACACTAGTCTCCTTAACACAACTCATATAGGAAACATAATCAAACAGATGTTACCTTAGATTTGCACCACAAACCCCAGGCCCTCATGTAACAACAACATCTATCAAGTTACTCAAAACACTGTAAGTACTACCCACTCTAATCATAATCACATAACACATACTGAGTCTCCTCATCTGCTACTGTATCTTAAAACATTGCTGGTAGCAAAAGTTGCAACAGATGAATCCATCTCACCAGGGCAAAATGATGAATCCATCTCACCTGTCCTGGGTTTTGAAATAAAAAACCCCTGCATTCCGAAGAGATTAATTTTGTTATATTATTTGGACTATTGAAATAACAAACATGACTCAAATGGTACGTAACTGCCAAGGAGTGGAAAAGTCGTGTCATAGTGAGGTTGATACATTTCATCTAATAAGCAACACACTACAGGGGCACTCATTATCAGCACACATACCATTGAGCAGGTTTGACCTTGAAAAGTGCAAAGACTACTAATGTTCATTATAAGAAAGATCATACCTCTATTGGCTCATCTACATGGTAATATAATAATGTTTATGGAAGTAACTCAAAAACACTGCAAAGTGGCCTGTGACCGGTGACAAGAGTGCTTCAGTTGTCTGACTGAACTGTGGATTAACATACCTCTGCAGCTTTTCAGTGGCAGGGACACCGTTGCCTACGATGCCCATGGATTGTTTGGCAGTCTGTAGGAGAAAAATGCATCCATAAATAGATAGTATGTAAGAAATTAGGAGTACTCCTGAACCTGCAATGTCCATCTAGCTAATAGACCCTACCCTACAAAAGGATGTTGGTTGAGTTACAGGGAATCAGGAACCCTACATGTCATTGACTCACACCTGCATATTACCGATATGAAAATGATTTACCATTTAGTGATTAATAATTATTACAATATAGCACGTTTTTATTTTTAAGTCAAAATTATTCATTGTGAAGCTAAATAGTTTTATTGGACTCTAGCTTCTATATTGCATTCTGAGTGTGCTGTTGGCCACACTAACCTCCCTAAGACGTATAGGATGGTCAAGTATTATTAATACTGACAGCTAAGTGTTTGAGCGATTCTACTTCAATGAGTAAGTGAGCAAATTGAATTACAGTTAACAAAAATGAATAACATTACAATAAAATAGAATAGAGATGTACAAAAACAAAACGCATTCCTCGGAAACCCAGGGGTAAGATGTAAATTCAAATTGTGTTTCTCCCAAGTCAAAAGATAAGTTATCAATCACATTCACTCAATGATTTTTTTTAAAAAAAGTTCTTTATTTATTTTCTAATCATCATAAAATACAGCTGCATAAGCATCATATTGAAGTGCAAGACATAGCGCATCTTCATTTGCATGTTTGTGCCCGCTAGGTGGGGGGGGGGGCAAATTGCCACTTTCGACAGTACTCCCTAATACTGACAGCATCAAGTCATTACAGAGATTAACAACCGGTATTATAGTACATACCAGCATAGATTCGATGCTAAGAAGAACAAGAAAAGAGGAGAGCCAAACAAAGAAAACTTTTAAACCCGATACCACCAATCTAATGTGCCTATTCCAGAAGTTTTGCATGTATATACCCGCTTAATATACTGCCACTGCAGAGCGCAAGCTAGCGGGGTCCAGCTGTAGTGGTTGCAATTATGGGAACAGAATAAGGAGAAGAGTGCGCTGCCCTAGGGCTGCATTACTTGTAGGTGTGATCTGGTCAGGCCGATGGCGTGGGACAGCTACAACGAAGTATTGGGCTCACATGTATGTGGGTATGTCCCCTGTTCCCTGGCTTATGCAAGTGTGGGTATTCAGGGTATCATGTGTACAGCAGCCCAGGGAGTGCAGCAGTGTTTATGCCTTATCCCCGTGGTCGTTCGTGTCCCTAAGTCTTGTTTCTATGATAGTCACGTAGTGTTGCCAGTCTACAGGGTGGGTCGTGGCCACTGGACATGGAGGTTGCATTGTCAATTTGTCATGTTCGGCCACTAGTGCACTCCGAAGGGCTAGCAGCTAGTGTCTGATGGAGGGGCCAGTTGGGGATTTCCAAGTCATAGCCAGAGAGTGCTTGGCCAGCACCAGAGCCAAGTCAATAAATTTGTTGAGGTTCTTGCGTCTCGCGTTTCTCTTAGTAGTGCCCAGATGGTAATGCGCTCCATGAATTGGAGACTTGGTTCCCGTTGCCTCCTCAAGTATATCGGAGATCATCCCCCAGTATGCTAGAATATGGTAGCACTTCCAGACCATATGTAAGAAATCAGCGTTTGTGTCGCGCCGCGCCGCACCGCACCGCCTGGGGCAAATATCTATAGAGGTCGGATATATTCGTGCCAGCCTGTGCGGGGAAAGGAACATATGGTGCAGATCATTAAATTGCGTGAATTTCAGGTGAACATTCATTGAGATTATCTTGGGACTTTCCAAGCATTGTTGCCATTGCTTATCTGTGATTTCAGTGGATTGCGCCGCAGTCCAGTACTCACTCAGTGGGGACAATGTAGGTGTGGTGTCCCCTCTAACTGAAGTATATATGGCCGTGATGGCCTTCCTACCTGATCCATGCATCCATAGTGTCTGTAAGGTTGCAGAAGTCAGTTGAACCGAGCTTATGTCCCCCCAGATATGTGTTGCCTGTTGTCTCAATGTCGCATATAGAAGGAATGTTCCGGGAGCCACCGCATAGTCGTCCCTCAGAGTGTCAAAGCCACAGAAGGACGTGTCTACGAATAAATCTCTCCATGTTGTCAATCCAGCTGCATGCCAGTTCTGGACGTTTTAAACGGGTATAGGAACCTGGAATCGTCTTGATGGGGAGGTCTGGGGCATACGAAGTATGACGGCGTTTGGGTATCACATTGTGTGACCAGGCGCTGCGGGCTGCTCATAGCAAAGTGCATCCCTCCATCCTCTGAGGCCGTGTTCTGGTACCTGATAGCCATTCAAGCAGGTCAGGTTGCCCTAGCGATATTGCCCAAGTGTCTAGTTCAGTTAGGTTTGTCTTTGGAAGCCAGCGCATGGGCCATTGCAACTGAGCGGCTGCATAATATAACTCATAGTTGGGCGCCCCCAGTCCTCCCTCGGATATGGGGAGTTGGAGCTTTGAGAATGCCACCCTCGCCCTGGAGTTACCCCATATCAGGGACACTAAGAGTGAACGTAGTTCATGAAACATTTTCTGAGGCGGCCTGTATGGGAGAACGGCGAGATAATAAAGGAGCCTAGGGAGGAGGAGCATTTTGGATATTGCTATCCGGCACATAGGAGACAACAGGAGTGCGATCCAGAACAGGAGACTCGCCCTAGCACTGGCAATCACCCTCCCCAGGTTGCCGGCTATTAGATCAGATGGAGAATGATAGACCTACAATCCCAGGTATTTTAATGAATCGAACGCACAAGTAAGTAAAGCGTGGGGCTGTTGCTGCCTTTGCTCGAGTTGGATGGGTGACATCGGGAATAAAACTGATTTATCCCAATTAACTTTCAGGCCCGACTGACGTGCATGGGTGTCTAAGAGTTCCACTAGTCCTTGGAGCGCCCTGTCCTGGTTGCGGAGCTATATCAGAGCGTCATCCACATAGAGGGACACTATGCGTATGCACCTGGATGCCCCAGTCAATAACATGGCTGCGTAGCGCACTAGCCAGAGGTTCCATGGCCAGGGCAAACAGCAAAGGCGAGAGTGGGTACCCCTGCCTAGTACCGCGTTCAATGTTAAAGGGAGGTGGGTGCACTAGAGGGTGCACGGCAAGATGGCTGCACCTTAGTGCAGCTCCGCCCGGCCGAGCCATAATTCGTTAATTATCTGCCCTAAAGAGCTGCATCTGCACCCCTTTCTAGGCCGGGCTAAACTGTATGGCCCCCTGGCTCGCTCTGGTGGTGCAGAAGAGAAGCTGCGGCCACCAAAGTGCCGGAAAATGGGCCTTTGTTGTACAGGCGAGCGCTCACAAAATGGCGCCCGCCACTTGACTTTGTGGCGGAGAGCTTTTTACAGAGCCTCGGCGGTTGCGATCGGAGTGCCGGGGCGCTGCTCTCTGGTGGAGAATCGCTGTGATATCCTGGCCCACCTGGTTGCCTCCAGAGAAGGACTGACAGCGGCATCGGACAGACGGGAATGAGCACCAGCGCCTGCCGAGAGGCCTGGGAGTAGAGACCTGCACGCGAAGAAGACCGGCGGCCTGCCCTGACTCTCTGCGGTCTGGGCGACAGCGGCGGCAGATTGCTGCCTACCAATCTGCTCCCGGTGCCGGCTGTGGTGAGTGGAGTGCGGCGCTGCCTGGGCCCTAGGCTGCGGCGGCAGGTGGGGGCCTGGGGTGGGTGCTGCGAGGTGCGGCAGTTACCGGTGGGAGCTCGTGCCGGTGCTGGGGATCAGGCAGACCCAACTTGCAATGCTGCTGGCTGCTACCGGAGGAAGCGAGGAGTTATCTGGGGCCTGTGTATGTACATAGGTGTCCGGCCCTTTCAGCACATGCTCCATTAGAGATTGGGCACACTTGTGGCCTTCATTGACTGGCAGTTCTTCTGCGGTTCTGGTGCCTGCCTCTACACAGCCACTGGGGAGGAAACATTGCACCTGGCCTCCCTTGGTTGCCTGATACAGCTCTGCACCTGTATGCGCTGATCACCAGTGGACTGCACACTCCGACTGGTTATACTGCGTAGGAAGCTGATCTGAGACCCCCATGCTGTGTGTGGCTCTTGGTGGGCTGGCTAGACTTGAGGCTCCGGGACTGCTAAAGGGGGAGCCTTTCTAGGATCCTGACGTATGCTGTGACTTCCCCTGCTGGTGTTTGACGGATCAGCCCTGCAGGACTGGTGTGTTGTGGTCCTTCTGCTCCAACAAGCTCCACCGGTGACGAGTTTGCAGTGTGTGCAGTTTTCCCAGGCGTGTTGTTGCCGGCGGGTGCGGAAGGAGCATTTCAGTGTGGCAGCAATGGGGAGAACTGATAAAACACAACCGCGCCTCACGTTTGAGGCCCACAAACCTGGTAAATCATCACTGAAGGCAGCCTCAGACTAGGAGGCTGATGCCCCGGGCCACATCCTCCCCCCTCTCGAAACCACACTGCTGGCAATGCAGATTAGCCTCCAAGCCATTGAGGGCACGATGGCCGCTGTGAACAACTGTCTAGATCACATGTCGGCGCAGCTGGAGAAGCAGAATGTCCGTATGGGGGAAGTTGAACAACGAGTCCCCGCGACGGAATATGGGTTGAGTGAAGTTGCTGGCAAGGCGCTCAATATGGAGAAGGTACTGTCCCTTACTCAGGCCAAGCATGAGGATTACGAAGCGTGGTCCTGGCGCAACAATATCAGGCTCACGGGCTGCCGGAGTCCACAAATGTGGGTAAAATGGAGACATACATGGAAAACCTCATCAAGGACATTTTTGGAACTGAGCATCTCTCCAGCATGTTTATTATAGAGCGTGTCCACCGCTCCCTTGCGGTGAGACCTGTCCCGGGTGCCCCTCCTCGCTCCATCATAGCGATACTATTGAACTACAGAGACTGTGACACTCTATTGCAGATGGCCAGAGACAAGGGGAACATTGAGCACCAGGGTAATACTTAAGCCTTCTTCCCAGACTTTACTGTAGCTGTGCAGTCTGCTAGACAGGAATTTGGTGCAGTGAAAAAATTCTTGCAATCCGAAGGGGTCCCATATACAATGTTATATCCCGCTCGTTTGCGCATAGGTCCAGATAACGACTCTAAAATCTTCTCCAATCCCAAGGCTGCACTTGAACATGCTAAACAGTTCAAACGCAGGCGGTGTGAATCTAGCTTGGCCCGTGAAGATGAGGACCAATAGAGAGATGCGTTATCTATTTGTTGTCCCTAACTTCGCTTTTATATTCATGTTTGCACTATGCACATGGTGTTGCGAATCATATATGTGTATACATTCCGGTGAAATTCTCTGCACTCTTTTGATGCTAATGTGTGTAAGTTATACGCTGTGGTGGCTGGGGTTGGACATGTTGGCACAGCTACTAGACCTGCTCGGCCACCTCCTACTGGTTGGGAGGATAGTAAGACTCTGCACCCCAAAAATGGGTATACCCCACATGCTATTTTCTCAGGTTTGGTTCTGTTGGGGATGGATTTTATTACATTGGGATGGCTTTGGCGAGCTGGGGACGTTGAAGTGGGTGGGGGTGGGTGACTGGGGGGTATGGGCGGCAATGCATTTATTCTGTGAATTTGATGTATCGTCACATTGTGTTGCAGTTGACATACATGATGTGCTACATAGTGTTGGTATCGGGTTAATGCTCTGTGGAAGTGATGAATGGCGAGGTTAAGTTCCTCACCTGCAACGTTTGTGGACTCAATACCCCCCAAAAAATAAGATCTGTTCTGGTGTATCTGGATAGAATGGAGGTGCAAGTATCTTTACTTCAGGAAACCCACCTCACCAAGGAAACGGCAAAAAAAGTGGATGGACGCTGGGCAGGTGCAAGAGTAGTGTCATCGTACTCTACCTATTCTAGGGGTGTGATGACACTTGTTAAAAAAGGGATCCCCTTCACGTTGGTTCTAACTGACATGGATGAGCAAGGACGAGTTGCAATAGTACATGGTCAACTGGGTGGCATGAGTGTGTTGTTGGTTAATGTGTATGGGCTAAACACTGACGATCCGTCGTTTTTTGCAGATGTATGGCGCCACATTTCTGAGTTCCCTCCAGCTGAGATCATTTGGGTGGTGACTTCAATGTTTATTTAGATGCCACATTAGACAGGGTCAGTAGTGGAACAGTGAAGCTAAAGCAGTCAGCGGAGATGCTGTTGGGGATATTGGATGTTGGCAAGCTACATGACGTCTGGCGCCTTCAACACCCTGAGGGTCGAGAGAGCACATTTGTCTCCACAATGCATGGGTTATGGTCCCGCATAGATTTCTGGCTTGTGTCCGCGGTTGTGTGCACTTGGGCTGTGAAGGTCGGGCATACGGCTTGAACACTCTCTGTTGGGGATATTGGATGCTGGCAAGCTACATGACATCTAGCGCCTTCAACACTCTGAGGGTCAAGAGAGCACATTTGTCTCTTCAGTGCATGGATCATGGTCCCGCATAGATTTCTGGCTTGTGTCCGAGGTTGTGTGCACTTGGGCTGTGAAGGTCGGGCATATGGCTCAAACACTCTCAGATCATTCCCCGGTAGCTCTGGAGTTACAGGTACCCACATGTGAAAGGCTGCCCTTTGCATGGAGACTACAGCAGTCTACGCTGATTCACCCAGTTTTTAAACAAACTATCGGCGAGGCAGTCCGTAATTGTTTCCGAGAAAATGAGGGGTCAATGGACAGTGCTGGTGTGCTGTGGGAGGCGTTTTAAGGTGACCATCAGGGGTGTAGTGTAGTTCCTATTTCCCTTAAAGGCTCTGCGCATTGGAATAATATACACTATAGTTTTGGCATAGGACTGAGGTCAGTATGCCTCTATTGAGTACATTAAACTTAATTACTTTGTGTGTCAGCTAACTCAGAGGCCACTAGAAACTCATTGAATACTCAAGAAGGGAGTAGTTTCTGGCAACCGCATAAACATGACAACCTTATGAATCATGGAAACAACAGATAACAGTTTCACTCAGTCAATCGTGCAGGCTTAGTTTCTTCAGTGTTACACAGAAATAGATAGACGGGCGTTTCAATAAAAGGATTTATTGAACAGTCTTGTTTCTCGTGTAAGAGATATGAGCTGTTACAACCGCAAGACAGAATGAGAGATATAATACGTACAGCGTAAGCAGTAAGAAGCAATAATACTGCAACAGCATTGTCTTCTAGCTATGACATATATTCATATACACATACATAAATAACATAGGCTAAAAAGTGGATACTCGTTTGATCCTTCTAAATAGGTCTACCCCAGTGTACCTAACCTAAGTGTAGAACAAGGTAAGAAGTAGGTGCTGTATTCTATAGTATGGTAAGCTATAGTTTTGCATATGCCAAGAGTCCCTCTAGGTTCTAGCCAGCTCCATACCTTAGAATGAGAGAGGTGGGAATCGCTTTTCCGGGTCTCAAACTCTAACACCCCACGAAGGGAGTCAGAACACTGGAAGCTGGATTCTCTGGGAGCAGGGATGACAGCGTCTGGTCAGTGCGTCAGACGGGGACTCGAATTCTTCCGAACTTGCCGTGGCGATCCGGATCGAGCTGTGCAGCCGAGCCGTGGTTCGCCATGGTAAGGGAAGGTATATTTATACCTGGAAGGTGCTTAGGAATGTTAGCATTGACGTAAAGTCGGGCAGAGGAAGATGTCATGAATGAACCCCTAAGGAATAGTAGTTTATGCATAATAGATGAGTTTTGGAGAAATCAATAATCCTAGCTAAGGAAAGTCCCAAAGGATTAAGGGTCTGGTTTCCAAGAACTCGTTGTGACGTGGGGAAGGACAGATGTAGGTGACAATACCTGTATTTCGATAGCATGGCAGAAGCCTAAATAAGGACTGGGATTCTAAGCCTAAATTAGGGCAATGCGAATTGTGCTTATATAACATGACATGATTTAGGAAAACCTATGTATGGACATCTAAATTGAAACTCAACAAGGGGGCTTGCATCGGCGTGCAGTCGGGAGTGTTCCGGGACATCCGACGCAGGATACACAAATTGGCGTCTGACATCTCCACACTCGAGCGCGAATATGAGAAAAATCCCTCTCCAACTACTTTAGCTGCCATAAGAGACCTTGTCACTGACCACAACGAGACGGCTGATCAGGAGTTATTGCATCGATCTAGACGCAGCAATGCCTGCTATCTTGGGGAGGGGGGTCGTCCGAGCTGTTCTTTAGGACAGAAGCTAGCGGCACCACCTAGCCAGGAGTGTATTACGGAACTGCTTGATGTGAATGGGGTCACACACTACTCAACTCCCGAGATTTGCGATATAGTCTTACATTTTTACACCAAACTCTACGCTGCTAAGGGAGGGGTACCAACCACAGAGATAGACTGCTATCTTGAAGATGTGGCACTGGGGTGGCTTCAAATGCACACCGGGAGTATCTTATGCAACCATTTGATATTGAAGACGTTAAATTAGCAATCATGTCCCTCCCCACCTTTAAAGCCGCCGGGCTTGACTGGCTCCCCAGCGAGTTTTATAAGACATATGTGGAAGATCTTGCCCCTAGACTTCTAGCAGTCTATGCTGAGGCGTATGCAGAAGGTAAGCTTCCATCTACCCTCGAAGAGGCCCAGCCTGCTTAAACCAGATAAGGCAGCCAATCCGTGCGATTCGTACAGGCCTCTTTCAATCCTAAATATAGACGCCAAAATACTGGCAAAGATGATAGCTACAAGGCTCCAGCTGATGGTCCCTCTCCTGGCCCTACCGGACCAGTCGGGTTTTGTGTCTGCCCGACCAACGACGCATAACCTGCGCACGGTCTTTTCCACATTGCACTATATTGATTCTGATTTTCAGGCGGTGCTGCTGGTTTCCGCAAAGGCTTTCAATTCCCTCCAATGGGGTTATATGTTCACGGTCCTCACTAGAATGGGCCTTCCCCCGTTTTTTTTCTCCAATGGATCAGGGTGCTCTACACGGAACCAGTTGCACACGTGCGGGTTAACGGGTGGGTGTCGTCGGCATTTCCTATAGAGAGGGGCAATATGGCAGGGGTGCCCCCTGTCCCCTTTGCTTTTCTCTCTGGCACTGGAGCCTCTTGCTTGTAAACTTCGACAGAGGCACGCAGCAGCCGCCCTGCGCTTTCGGCAGAGGCCACTCGTGGTCTCCTTGTATGCCGACAATATGCTATTGTACGTTCGCAATCCTGCCACTTCCCTGCCAGCATTGCTCCGTGAGTATGTTAAATTTGAGCGGTACGCGGGCCTAGGGATTAACTGGGTAAAGGCAGTGGTGTTCCCGCTGACGGCTGGTACGAGGGAAGTGGATCTGGAGTTTCCGCTAACGTGGACTCCTGACCCAGTGAGGTATTTGGGGATATGGCTGCATAGGGATCCTGATAAAGTGATCTCTGAGAATTATAACTTAGCTATTACGCAGATTACTGAACAGGCGGAAAGGTGGGCGCTCTTGCCCCTCTCTCTCACTGATCGAATAGCGGTTATAAAAATGGCTTTCCTACCTAATCTGCTTTATTATTTGTTAATATCCCTATTAAGCTGAATATTGTGCTGTTTAAGACGCTTCAGTCGGTAATACTCACATTTGTTTGGGGTGGTAAGATGCCCAGATGCAGTTGGGATGTCCTTGTACAGCCCTTTAATTGTGGCGGGTTCGAGGCTCCAGACCTCCGATTTTATTATCTGTGCGCACAGGCGCAGTTTGCACACTATTGGCACTTTACGCAGAAATTTCAGCTTCATATTGCTATTGAATCAGATGCTGTACTTCCCCTGCAGGCAGCTACTCTTTCGGGAGGCTCGGGAGGACCGAGGACTGAAATTAACCCTGTACTATGCACCTCTTGGGCTTGGATGACACTGGCTAACCGGTCGCAACTTCCTTACTTATACGCCCCACGGCTGCCTTTGGCCTTGCATCCAGACATTTCAGCGGCAAGGGAGAAGCCCAAGCTGCAGGAACGAGCGGACGTATGGATTACCTGGATGGTGGACCTGTATAAACAGGACTGGTTCCGGTCATTGCAAGATGTACAGGGGGGTAAGATTTGTGGATTTATGTTGAGTTTTACATATGTTAGAGCTCGGCAAGCTGTAAGAGCCATTTACCCGAATTATCCTGCTGAACCTGCAACTCTGCTGGCGCTCCAGGCGATGCTGGCAGGGGAAGAGCGAAAGAGCTTAATTACCAAACTGTATGATGCCTCCCAGCGGGAGCGGGAATTGGGTGAACACCCCTCATATCTTCGATGGCACACTGCTCTGGGGTCTATTCTCACACCAGATCTCTGGAAAGCTTGCTGCGCACTAACAGGACGCCTCACGGCGAATTGCAATCTTCGTATTATCCGCATATGGGGGCAGATTTATGTTACACTTGCGCCACTTTTGCGCCGCCGTTGCGTCACTTTTGTGACGCAGCAGCGGCGCAAATCCTGCGCCATGGTGCGGGGTATTTACAACGTGACGCATCTGGGAGATGCGTCACGTTGTAAAGCCCTGCGCCACATGTAGGCGTTCCAGGGCAGGTGGGGGCGTTCCGGCGCAGGAACGCCTCCTAAAAGTGGCTGAGTGAAATCTACAAGATTTCACTCAGTCACTTTTAGGCCCATGCTGCGTCAAAACCCTGCGCCTGCTTGAAGCAGGCGTAAGGATTGACGCAGCATTGTACAGATAGGGCCCCCCAGAACATTGCTGGAGCTGCGTCGCGCTTGCTACGCAACTCCAGCAATGCGCCACTTTTACGGCACAGATGCGTCACGCATCTGTGCCGTTTTTGCCCCATGGTGCGACGCATTATAAATGCGGCGCATTCCATGGTGGTGCAGCTGTGGCGCATAATAATTGGCGCATCCCTGCTGATATGCAGGGATGCGCCAGTTAACATAAGTCTGCCCCTAAATATTTACATCAGCTATATTATACCCCTCTACAGCTCTGTAGGTATGGTTTGCGCGAGTCTGCTTGTTGTGTAAGGTGTGGGCAGGCGAATGCTGACTTCCTGCATGTGGTGTGGATGTGTGCAGGTATATTTGCATTTGGTCCAGGGTGGCAACTGTGCTCACTGATATTTTGCTGGAACTGGTATAATGTCCTCCTTGGATATGTGAAACGTCTTAAGCCCTGTAACTGACGTATAGTTGCGATCTCCAAGCTGATGGCCAAAAGCACTGTGGTGCAGTTTTGCGGGGCGAAAACCTCTCCAACAGTAAAAAAATGGGTCTGTGACTTACTTTACTTTAGAGACCAGTTGGGGGCTTATGCGGAAGAACTGTCCAAAGCCTCACATTCCAGAGAGTTCTAGGACCCATTGACTGTATATTTGCTTGCCCATCCAGATCTGACGTAACTTGAGTCCTGAATGTCTCTTAGGGGCAGATTTATGAGCCCCTTGCGCCACTTTTGCGTCACTTTTAACATGGGAAAAGTGACGCAAAAGTGGCGCAAGGGGCTCATAAATCTGCCCCTTAATGTTTATGCAATTGCTGCTTTACCATGGGAATCTGACCATTGATTATGCTTATGCTACTCCACGCATGTTTGTCTATGCTGTACCAGTTTCCTCAAATGCACAATGTATTATCTGCTGGCAGGGGGTTGTTTTTTGCTGGATATGTCCTGCAGCTGTATGTTTGTCAATATGTCTGCTGAAACTAATAAACATAAATAAAAAAATATATATATAATTTTTTTTTTAAAGGGAGGTGTTTTTACCCAGGCTCGTGGGTTGGTATATAATAATTTCACCCACCGTAGAAATTTAGGGCCTATACCATATCGAGCCAGCACCGCCTGTGGGTAATCCCACCCCAGGGTGACGAACGCATTTTCTATGTCTAAGGCTGGTATCCAGTGTTGCTCTGGGGCCGATTGGGTCCACTCTAATATTTTAATCAACCGACGAAGGTCCAGCCCAGTGTTCCTACCCGGAACGAATACATTTTGGTCTGCATGGACAGCCAGGGGGACAATCTCTAGAAATCTGTTGGCAAGCAACTTACCCAGGATTTTGTAGTCCGATGTGAGCAAGAATAACGGGAGGTATGAGCTCATAAGAAGGGGGTCACGCCCAGGTTTAGGGAGGAGTACAAGAACTGCCTCACGGAGGGAGGGGGCAATATGCTTCTATCAAAGGATTCTTGGTATACCGTGAGCAGTCGGGGTGCCAACTGGGTGGAGTAAGTAGCGTAAAACGCCGCAGGCCAACCATCCATACCGGGAGTTTTACCTCTCGCTAGTGGCTTAATAGTGTCTGAGATTTCAGTTATCATGAGCGGCTCTTCTAATACGGTGTATTGATCCTTCGTTATGTGCGTGAGGGCCACCTGTTCTAAGAACTGGTGGATTACTGGTGGGTCACCTACATCTGGGGCCTTATATAATGTCAGCTAATAGTTATAAAATGAGTCATTAATTTGCTCTTGAGTATTGACGAAGGCGCCATTTGGAGCATGTATTGCAGTGATAGGCGGTTGAGTTTGGCTTCTCTTTCACAGCCATGCAAGCGTCCTGGCTGCTTTATCACCCTCTGCGTGTTGTCTAGCCAGATGTTGCTTATAGTCAAGAGCGCACAATTTGTCCAGCGCCTCCTTATGTGCTAAACAGGTTCTGGAGAGTATTGGTATAATGCGAGGATATACAGGGGGCCACACATTCCTGGTGTAATATTTCAGTTTCTAGCCCTTATATTTCCTTGGTTAGTGCCATTCGGGTGCCATACACTGCCTGTATGATCTGTTCGAGCAGGGCGACCTTCAAGGCGTCCCATTCAATGCCCGCATGTGTTCATTAGTCTGGAAATATGTGTTTATGGTCTGCGAGATACTGGCATTCAGGGCCTGGCCGTGAAGTGCTTCTAGGGGGAGTCACCAAGTCGGTGTGCGCTGTCTGGACGCACCCCAAGTCAATTGGGCCTGCAGTGGGCTGTGATCCGACACCGTGCAAGCCAAATATTCGGCGGTGGCTACATGCATTAGCGCTGTTTCCGTGCAATTGATGGTGTCAATGGGTGTGTCCAGTTCGTGGAGGATGGAGTAGTGTGAATGTACCAGCTTTATAGTATGTTTTGCGCGCCAGCTATCAGTTAGTCGCATCTGTATGGCCCAAGCTGTCATAGCACGCGTGAGTCCAACAGCCTGTGCTCCAGGGAGAGGAGGGCGAGAGCCATCAAGAGCTAAGTCGGGTACGGCATTGTAGTCACCCCCCCAGCAAATGGGGGCTGATGGGTCCCTGAGGAGTGCTGGGGCTAGAGACTGTAGGAATGTGGACTGCCCCGATTTAGGAGCATAAAGGGATAGTACAGCCAACAGACGGCCATCCAATGAGCCCTCCAGAACTGCATAGCGGTCCTGAGGGTCAATGCGCGTGTGCATTATCTGTATTGCAACACCAGGCGCCACCCAAATCAGGGCTCCCCTAGCATACCCTGATTGAGCCATGCCTATAACAGTGCCCCTCCAGCGTTTACTAAGCAATTGTAATGTTTGTTTCATTAGATGGGTCTCCTGGAGCAAAGCTATAGCGATCTTGTGCCTCCGCAAATACTGGTACACTGTGTGTCTTTTTTTTGCACAACCAGCCAGACCTCACACATTCCAGGTCACCAATAAATACTTATTCTCATGCATTTACATAAATGTGTGTTCCTTGCATGTAACAAGCAGATCAATAGACCACCCACTGTAACCCTATCTTTCAGCAGTGTACACAGGCACACTGTAAACTGACATTGTGTGGTATACTATAAACCAATCTCCCTACCCCAGGCCGAATTGCCAACGGGCAATGGGCCATATGCACTTAAATGCAAACATAAAAAGTCAAGGAAGCAAAAAGAGAAACTAGTAAATTACACAACATAAAAAAGGTCTGTAACAGTCACTTATTGTGCGTGGAGCACGTGTATTCTGGCACGATCTCGCCATCGCTTGCAGACCATCTTGGTAGCATGTACATAGATCAGCCGCTCGAGTGATGACAGAGACTCATAATTACCAGCCATCTCCTGCATGTGTTCAGGAATCTGTAGGGCATTTTGTCGCAGGTCCTGCAAGTCATAGATCCACAGATGGTTAACCCAGATCATTGGATGTCTAAGGTGTTACGTTGGGGCCATTGCCCAGCATCAGCTGCTGTTGTGAGTACCATAAAGAGTATTCCTGGTCCGGGGAAGCCTCCGTTTCCGAAGTCGGGCGGGAGGGTGATGTGGCGGCTCCATGCTTTCCAACGTGATTGAGAGCTTGCTCCCTTACCTGCGCTACTTGGGCCTTGGTGAGGCAGGGCCCACGAGGCTGGCTGCGGCGCCCGCGGTGGGTGACTTTCTTCCATTGTGGGGGTGGGCCCTCCGCAGACCCCGGGGCCGACGCTACTCCATTCTGTTCCACCCACTTCCAGGCATCCTCAGGAGATGGACAGAAGACCGTGCCACCTTTATCTTGTATGCGTAGCGTGGCCGGGTATTGTAGAGCGCATTTTATCTCAAGTTCCGAGGCAGCATTTAACTTCCATGAAGGATGCCCTACGTTGCTGCACCTCCACCGTGTAGTCCAAATATACGTGCACTTCCGCGTTCTCAATCACTCATGGCTCACGGGCCCTTGTGACCTGTAGAATGTGATCTCAATTTCGGTAATTAAAAAGGCATGTGACTACCGGTCTGGGGGAAGGGCAGGGTCAAGGAGGACCTCCTGGGACTCTGTGTGCTTGTTCCACGGAGAAGAACCTTGAATGCCTGTCCTGCAATATGGTGTCCAAGAACCAGGCTTCCAGGTATAGCTCCATGCTCTGCCCCTCGACACGTTCCTGCAGACCCACCAAGCGCACATAGTTTCAGTGGGATCTGCCTTCCTGTCAACACGGTCTCAGAGAAAATTCACTTCTTCTTACAGTGCCTTAATTTGGGTTTCCATGGAAGATACAGTGGGCTTTAATGTAGCGATTGTGGGCTCCACCTCCGACATCCTGTCCCTCAGGTTTTTATGATCTTCACGTAAGAAACTGAACTCTGCGCATAACGTATCGATCTTCGGGATCAGCGTGGATTTGATGTCCATTACTGCCACCATGAGTGCATCGAGGCTGTGCGAGACATCCTCCTGTGGCATAGATTGTGCTGTTGACGGTTGGTCAGCTCATGCAGCATCCATTGTTGGGTCCTTTGGATCCCTGGCCAGTGGCAGCTGCTTCTACGTCTACGTCTTACCCAACGTGGTGGCCGTAGAACTTCCAGGGGGAGAGAGAATAGATAGGGGCATATTGAAGTCAATGACCGTGTGACAGTACTTGATGTGCCCCAAGACAAAGGGTCTGCGCCTCCTACGTAAATATCCCATTCAGGCCAGTGTGTTGGGTGGCAGCAGGAGTTATTTGGTGAGGTCGAGTTAGCAGATCTCACGCCCAATATGTCAAGGGGGGCCCATGCTCAAGCAACTCACAACTGTGCAACCCAAAGTTCAAGTCCCAGGGAGTCAGTCGATAAAGGGTCAGTTAATGCGCAATCATGCTCAGGCCTCCCGCTCAACGTTGCGCCTGCTATGTTTATTAGATCAGCACGGACCCCATTGTGCCAGCTACCAAATGTGCACATGCAGTAGAGGGGGGAATCCCACTGTCAAGCTTTGAGGCCCTGCTCGCCTATATGCTGCGTTATGCTCAGGATATGCTTACTGGACATGACGCACAGGCGGCCTACCTGTGTCCCTGGATCGGCCTGGCTCCATTATGGCGTAGAGCCACCCCCTTGTTGACTGAAAATATGCTGGGTGCTGGACTGGATCTCGCACCGTTATATCCCCTGGTCTCACATGGTGAGATCCTGCTTATAAGGTATAATCTACAGTTTTCCATGCTATTGTAAGCCGATAGGCCCAATGGTACTCAAAACATTGTGGAGTACGGGCGTCCGCCTCGTATTCATGGCCGACCCGTCTCCCACGCAGTGTGGTAATGCTCCCTTGTTGATGGTTGGCACACCAGGGTGGAGGCTCAATTCAGCTGCATCTCGCCACGATGTTCATCCACCCCGGCAGCAGTGCTCGCAGGCAACACCCACCGCTGAGGAGAGATCGCTGGGAACAAGGCCAGTGTCCGTGGCTGGATGCAGTAGTAGTGAGGGATGGATGGGTGAAGGGCCGCAGGTGTGAGCTCCAGGTTCCCCTTTAGCAAGCGACTTTCCCACGAACCCTGGTGCGACAATCCTTAAAGTTACAGTAGAGCAGAACGCTCACATAGCAAATCGCTGCAGGTCCAGAAATCTTTGGCTATATACAGGAGGCTAAATACAGGATAATACGGCGGTTGCGAAAGAGCAGGTTGAAAGCACAACCGCTCACGTCGCCATCTTGGACATGCCCCCCACATTCACTCAATGATATTGTAGTAGGATGTTTTGCACACTTTGATCTATGTCGCTAAGGTGCTAAAAAGTCAGTGAAATCCTTTAAAAGCTACATATAAACTCTTTCAATATAAGGAGCCAGTGCCAAGGTGCAACTGTTTAATTCCTACATGACTAAAGTGCCAGATGTCAAAAGTCATTTAAAACCTACATCACAAAAGTGTCAAGTGTCAATACAATACTTAAACCATCACATTGAATTGACCCATCAAACTAGAGCACTTCTAATCACCATCGATAACTATAAGAGAAAATAAAACAGAAGAAAAACAATGATATGGATAGGCAAGTGATTGGTACCCCAATAACTATATAGTACTTTCATATCTAGGATGACTTTCCTTTAAAACCTATGGTGTCAACACATATACAGATAATAAATCAATTTAAGAATAAAATCTCAAAAAATCTTAGTGCCGACAACGGCTTTCATGCATGTGGCAGACTAAACTTATTATAAAATTTAAACAAAGCGACAAACATTGGCAAGTAGCCAAGCCAAGTTTATAATATATTCAAGGGCTGCTAAGCTAACACAACTGGGAAATGGGCACAACCCGGCTGTTACAGCGCATAGCCTTTACCATGCAGTTCTTACAACACGTAGACCTTTACCACGCATAGCCATTACCACGCATGATTAACAACGTATATGGCTTCACCACACATGCCTTTACAACAAATTACAAGGTTTGAATGGTAAGGGCATATGCATGATACTAGTGGTCCTCCCCGGTCCAGCACAGATTGTTCCGGTTGTTTGGAGGGAGGCACCACAGACCGGAAGTGAGGCTCGACCACTTCCCACCCAATCCTGACGGGAGGTTAGCAGTCTAGCTTACCTCAGTATACAATCACATGCCTGGACAGACACGCAGCGGACGCACTTAGGCTGCCAAGGTGATTTTGATTAGTAACAGTGCTCATAACTGCGGAGTGCCTGGGAAAGGGCCCCTATCAATATTGCTTATCCTGTTTAAAATTGTACAGAGTTTAGTTAATTAACTGCACAAGGAGAGCACCTGGGAAAGGGCTCTAACATCTTTTGTTCTACTGTTTAACAGCTTTTAAACTCGCCGTTTTTGCACAAATTATTTTAAAAACTCCTCACTTAATTCAAATTAGCTCACCTCTTGTACCTCGAAATCAGCGTCCTCCCCGGTCCTGCAAGGATTGTTCCGGTTCTTTGGAGGGAGGCGCCACAGACCGGAAGTGAGGCTCAACCTCAGTATAAAATCACATGCCTGGACGGACGCGCGCAGCGGGTGAGCCGCAGGCACGCGTCAGGTGCGCCTAAGGCAAGCCTGTCTGTGCCCATCCACGCCCGGACATCGCAAGGAGCAGGAACCCCTGACAGTTTTGCCCAAACGTCTGACGTCTGCGCCCGAACGTCGCCAGGAGCAGGAACCCCTGCCGGTTTTGTCCAAAATCAGATCAAGAAGGTGAGGACACTTCACAACTATACAAGTAGAGAGCTGGTTAAAATTAATAACGGCTATACAAACAGAGGAACAGTAAATAAGGCATGCCCCACACCCACTGAAGTAATGGGACCGCTTTCATGCAACAACTGTAAATTCCAAAGCATACTAGCCCAACCTCAGAGAACCAATACAGCAACTGAGCAGGGCATTAGATTTGATCACTATCTCACAGAAAATATACACCCTCCTAGGTTAGATAGTAGCGAAGTAGCATGCAGTTAACATATGGGACCTGCTGTCCTCCACTAACCCTCATATAGGGTTCCTGACAGAAACGTGGACTAAACCACACTCCAACCCAGCCATTGCAGTGTCACTCCCTGATGGCTACCACATACAAAAACTAGATAGACCACACAGGACAGGAGGAGGAATAGACATAATTTACAAAGACCCCATCACATTCTCCATACTAGACCAAGTATGCAACGAACAGCTGGAATTACTGGTTTTTAATATGAACTTACACCATAGTCTTAGCTGGAAAGGAGCTATAGTATATCGCCCACTGGGACAAATAACCAACACTTCACAGCTTATGGAACTCATTGCTCCACACGTCATATCTGCCAGGAATTTTCTACTTCTTGAAGATTTCAACATACACAGCGAAATCCTAGACAACCCAGAGGCTTCGTCTCTTTTGACAGAACTGTCTGCACTCAATCTACCATAATATATAAAGCCCCTACCCACCAAGCTGGACAAACTTTGGACATAATACTAACGAACTCCGCCGATATATCCTACGTAGCTACGCTACCCCTGATATGGTCGGACCACTCTACGGTCGAGTTCCGTATCAACAGCCCCGAAGCACAGGCTGCTCCCAAATACTATCCAAAAAAAACTACAGACAATGGTATAAAATCACACCAGCACACTTTGAAGCCGCCTTTTGTCCACCTTAACACTCTGAATCGGAAAATGTAGAAAAAACGCCTAGCCTCCTTCAATGCCAGCCTACTATCAACCATGGACAGCTTAGCCCCTTTGAAACAATGCCCTACGAACATAAAACAACGCCAGGCACCGTGGTACGCTGCCTCCCTGCGGCTAGAAAAAAGTATATGTAAAAAACTCGAACGCCTGTGGCGGAGCTCACATGACCCTACAGATAAAGAAAAATGTAAGCAGGAAAACTTACATCGCAACCAAACTTGAACAAGCAGGGAGCTCTCAGGAAATTCTCTATCAGATCCTAAAAACATTCACAAACCCCAAGGCCTGCGACATTGTATCTGCCCCATCCCAAAAATTATGCAACAACATAGCTAGCCATCTAACCCAGAAAAAATTTATATGATTTATAATAAAATTACCTCTTCGAAAGATCCTCAAACTAATCCTGAGTTTGATCTCCCACCTATCCAGCCTATCTCTCGTATGCTAGAGAACTTCCCGTTACTCGCAATAGAAGGTACAGAAGCCGTATTAAGGTTCGCAAAATCAGGATCCCCACTGGACCTCATACCTGCGAAAATATCCGCTACTCTGTCCAAACAACTAGCCGACCCCATTTGCTCTATTCTAAACAGTTCCCTGAAGGAATGGGCCCTCCCCCTGGATTGAAAAGCTGCACAGATCCTCCCATTTCTCTTCTTCCCCTTCACACCAACATTTTGGAAAAACACATTAATAAACACCTTTCAGACTTCACTGAATCCACTGACTGCCTAGACCCCTCACAATTGGGTTTCCGTCCCAGATACAGCACAGAATCTGCACTGGTGGGAGTCACGGACAACATCAGCATGTTGCTGGATAAGGGTCAAGCAGTGCTTTTGGTGCTGCTTGACCTTTCGGCAGCATTCGATACCATCTACCACCAAATTCTACTTAGAAGATTGGGAGACATAGGCATCACAGGAAATGCACTGAAATGGTTGTCCAACTTTCTGTCCGACATAACACAGACCGTCAACCGTGGCCCGTTCCATTCACAGACTACCAAGGTGACCAAGGGAGTACCACAGGGCTCATACCTGAGCCCCACCGTGTTTAACATTTACGTTACGCCCTTGGTGAGACTGTTGAGGAAATTTGCATTTTTCCCCATATCCTACGCTGATGACACCCAATTACTCCTCTCATTTGACAAATCCAACTCCAATATTCAGAACACCTTTGCTGAAGGAATGAAGGCCATAGCGGAGTAGATGAAAGTCAATTTTCTCCAACTCAATGCAGCTAAGAAGGAAATAATGATATTTGGCGAAACCACTGTGAAATGGTCCCCTAGCTGATGGCCAGAGGAATTAGGTCCTACCCCATGTCCCAAACAGGTGGTAAAAAACCTTGGAGTTTGATTGGACCACGAACTCACGCTGGGAGACCATGCTTCTTCCACCGTTGGAGCTTGCTTCCATAGCCTCAGCATGTTCAGAAGAGTCTTCCCTTTCCTGCCACTATCAACCAGAAAAACCTTGATCCAGGCGCTAATCTTAAGCCGCCTGGACTACTGTAATGCGCTGCTGATTTCAGCCAATGAAAGTGCCATAAACAGACTCCAAGTGGTCCAGAACACAGCGGCCCGACTGGTGACCAATGCCCCCCAAGACCCTTTTCTCTCCCTTCGCTTCAAAAACTATACTGGCTACCAATACGGAAAAGGATCAAATTTAAGATCTGCTGTATGGCATACAAAGCTGTAAACAGACTAAGCCCCAGCTACCTAAATGATAAATTTGTTAACTATGTTCCCACCAGACCCCTCCACTCCGGAGCCAAGGCCCTGCTCCAAGTCCAGCGCTTTAGAAAAAAAACGCCAAGGTGGTAAGGCCTTCTACCATCTGGCCCCACACTACTGGAACAAACTCCCCTTTCACATGCGTCACCTGGCATTCAGAAAACTGTTGAAAACCTCGCTGTTTTGATCATCCCTCATCAGCTCATTTAGGCGGTCCTAGTGCAGAGATACCCTTATGGGGTGATTCGGGCGCTCTATAAGCAAATCAATAGAAATAGAAAGTGCTTATGTGTGGTAATGGTGGTAAAGGCACCAACGTGGTACAGACTATCTATGCCATTAGAGAAGCGAAGAGACCCTTACGCATCCTCCGCACGGGAAACATGACCTGTGCGTCAGCCTTCAGGAGCTGCCTGCCTCGTCATGAGGTAAAGGGTGTGGGGGTTTCAGGGATCCCTGAAACCTCAACGGGAGGGTGTGGGGGTTTCAGGGATCATTTCACGGTATAGGGCTCTGGGCTGGTGGTGGTTTCTTTTAGGGCAGGGAGCCAGGAGGTAGCGCATTAGGCCGGTTTCAGGATTTAGGGCTGGGGCCTGTTTTATTTTAGGGCTGGGGCCGGCAGGTGCGCCGGGGTCAAGTTATAAGACTTAGGGCTGGGGCTGGGTATTTTTTTAAGGGCATATAGCTGGGGAGTGGTAAGGGTGAATTGCCCAAGGGGTACAGATATACCGCTCAGGGCTGGGGCCTGTTTTTTTAAACAGGGCTGGGGTTCAGGGGGTTTGTGCAGGGGTCAAGAATTAGGGCTCAGGGCTTGAGCTAGATTTTTGTGGGGCTGGTGGTGGGGGGGTTGCGATGGAGGCCGATTTTAGGGCTCGAGCCTGGGATCAGAGAAAAACTTTACCACACAAATGCCATTAACATTCATGCTTTTACAAATACATTTGTTGTAAAGGCAATCATGGTAAAGGCATAATCGTTGTAAAAATATGCGTGGTAAAGGCATTAGTGTTGTAATGGCCACAACGGAATGCGTTGTTCGGTTAACTATCCAACGCAGCTAGATCACCTGTACTGCTGGCAGAAGGTTGCTGTCAGCTAAAGACACTCAATTTTTTCAGCATGAATTTAATAAAACAAACAGTCACTATATGAAAGTCACCCCTCAGGCAGAAAATGATTGCTTGGCCACAGGTTCCGATGAAGAACTGGAGGAATAGCAGGTTTAACCAATATCTACGTTCTGATAAGAGTCTGGTGAAAATGCAAAGAAGGTGCAAAAATGTTTCTTGATGAAGCAAACCACCTATTTTAGTAGATGATCTAACGAGAAGCATGACCCAAAGCGTAATTGCATAAGCCTTATTTTAAAATATCATCTATAGCTTTCATCTGGGTAGTTTTGGTTCAGCAGCCACTTCTAAGAGTTAATTGCCATCTAAATGTGGCTTATTTTGCAGTTTTTTTCCTTATCTCCCAGGAATGAAAGCCACTTCAATTACTTTTTCAGGGCTAATTTAAAGCTATTGTACGGTAGGTTTTATTTCAATAAGCTTTCGACCTGTAGGTCCCTAAGGACAGAAGTCAATGCTGACCTCCATGCATTCTGTATTGCGCCCATCTACAACTACTGTCAATGTATGCTTTTAATGGGGACTACAGCCGCACGACTCATTGAAAATTAATGCTTAATCATCATTATAAATCTTTATTCGGACTAACAAGAATCCATAAAAGAATAACAGAAAAAAAGACAATACTTTTATCACGAGACACCGTCACAATATGAGTTTATTGATCACCATCATATCTTAATCGATTAGACGAGGTACATTACGATCTCTGGAATACATATAAAACATAAAATACTAGACAATGATGTGTGCAACATCCCTAGAGGTAAAAACAAATATAGATAATAATTATCCAACATCATCGTCTTCTCAACTTCATATCATAATCAATTTAAACATATATTAACGACATAAATTTACATAAAATACATGTAGAGCTAAACTATCACATGTACAAAAATGGCAAAATTTAACAGACTCTATGTAAAAATATATATTGTAGTCATTTCATAATTAGAAAAACAAGAGAAATTATTAGTCTATGATGCATAACAAACATGTCATGCACAAACGCTATCGGGCATATGTACAAGCCCCTATTGCCACCACAACGTCACTTTTTCCAAAGTTGTGGTGGTGATAGGGGCTTAGCCTTATTTACAAGGCAACGCTAAGCCACTTAACGTGGCTTAACGTTGCCTTGTAAATAATGCACCATTTCACGCTATGGTTAGCGTGTAAGGGGTGGGCAGTGGGTGTTGCGGTGGGCGTTCCACCGCAAAACCGATTTATTTTGATTCTGCCCCCTATGTACAAGGGCAGTGTACATAGGAGGCAGCACCAAAATTAAGACCAGGGAAAACCTGAACTTAACTTGGCAAAACAATGAGAAATGCATTATTTATCGATGTTTTTGCTTTTCTATATGTGCTGCCTGGTGCAGCACACATAGAAAACGCAAACTGCCATGGATTGTTTATGTACAGGAAGGTTTACTTCCTCTACATAAACAATCTTTAAAAACATTGCAATTTTGTGACTTTCATGTGTGGTGCATGATGTGACAAAATGGCATTTGAAGATTGTTTATGTGCAGGAAGGGACACCTTTCTACACATAAACACACCTCCCCTGCACGCAGACACCCTTGCACTGTGGTGCAAGGATGCCTGCGTTGGTGCTACACTGCTAAGTTTAGTGCCAGCGCAAGGGGAAACAGCAAAGCTGCACCATATTCTTGTAAATATGGTGCAGTCTTGTGTTTCTAAAGTGGCGGAGTGGGGCGTTAAGCCATGACGGCTAACGCCTCACTCCACCACTTCTTCCTACATATGGCCCTATGTGTGAAAAAGCGCAAAAAAATAAAAAGAATATTAAAAACTTTTTCCAGATCCAGCATGTTATCAGCGTCATAAAATTACCTTGTTAATAACCTTGTCAGGGTTCACTGACACAACATTGATGTAAGAGATATCGATGTAAAAAATATAGACAACATAAATATCGACTCCTATACTTAAACAGGTAAGTACAAAAATATTGACTAAAAATATTGATGCAAAAAATATAGATGTATTAAATATCGACTTTTATATAAATATGGAATAAAAAAATATATAATAAATATGACATTTAATTTTAGCAAAATAAAATTAATGTAAAATATATTTTAATAAAATATAACAACTGAACTTAATAAAAAAGGCAAACACACAAACATAATTATTTATCCATATATATATATTTACTTTAAAACCATCAAAAAACTACTATTTTTGATTCATGTTAAAAGTTTAAAATTATATAAACATATAAAAATATATATCAATGATATAAAATTAAAAAAACTAAAATCTATAATAAATTAAAATAATAAAGAACTCAGCCTCATATGTTAAAGGTTAAACATTCTTAATGACAAGAGAAATGTGTAAGGAGACTGTATAGCATATACTGACATTATCCAATTTACATAAAAAAATTAAAAGCATCCTGATAGTGCAATAATTTCGATGGCAAAAAATGGCTGTAAGAAATGTTTCCTTATATCTTTGTAGAACCTACAGAATTAGACCAAATGTAATGTAGATTTTGAGGATGTCCCATCGAAGGGCATTTAGGTAATTTTTCATCCCATGCACCCATTTTGGGGAAAGCTACCATAAAGTGCAAAGTGACTAGCGGTAGTCCAGTGAGATAAAATCTATTCTGTACATTAATTACGACTATCAAATATCCTTGGATGCCTCATTGCACGTATCCTGAGCAGTATCCACAAACAGTAGATTTAGAGTTCTCTCTAATTTCTCTTTAAGCTTCTCTAATCCCTAAGAGTCCCTTTTTTGATTCCTTTTTGCTATACTGCAGAATACTTGTTGGGTCCTCTACATGAATATTTTCATCCATCTCCATCATTAGGTTTTACACACATGCCAACCATGGCTTTTATCACTGCACTCAAGTGTTGGACAATCTTCAATAATTTTCTTGGTAAACCTGATACCTGCCTTACCCCAAGTGCTATGCAAAATTATAACTGGACTTATCTGAATTGTATCTTCAAGATAGGATGAATCTACTTCATTATGGACAATGTAGGTCGATGTTGAGAATAGCACTGCCAGGAGCCTATACAGAATCAGGTTCTCTTGTGTCTCTAGGATTGTACTATTTGGCATGCCGCACAATGGAGCCCCATAGGTAGCACCTGTTAAGCATTTGCTTTTATATAATTGCAACGTTTCTCTAATCGGTGTATTACCAATTTTTAAAGCAAATCTAAAAAGGGCTACAGATTACCTTAAAAATGTCAATTTCCCAGTTTTCAACTCAGGACCCAATGTCCGCTGTGTGAGAAATGTATACACAGATAAGTAAAATTTTGTATTTCTGCTAATTCATGTCCTTTAACGTGATGGGTTCTCTTTTTTGGTTTTCCCTTCCTGCATATTATTATAAGGGTTTTTGTTTAATTGAGTTTCAAGTCTTTCTCCTCCATATAAGCAACAAAGTTATCTATCAGATGCCGCAAACCAATAGTGGTTCTAGAAAGCAGCACCACATTGTTTTTATATAGGAAGACAGGCGTTGGTTGCTTTCTGACTTTTGGAGCATCGATATTCACCTGTTGTAGTATCTAATCCACCTCAATGATGTAAAGTGAAAACAAGAAAGGGGCATGAACGCACCCTTGTATGGTGCCTCTTGTAACAATGAAACTTGATGTAAATTCCCTGTTTGTTCAGTACCATGTTCGGGCAGTCAAGGGGTTGTATACCTATGACAGATATGAAATAATGTTTCCAGGGGCCCACATTTTTGCCAAGGTCTGCCACAACTTGGCATGATTTGAAGATGTAATGCACTACTCAAGTCTGCTTAACAAAAGTGGATATGACCTTCTTTGGCTATGGTGTCTTTACTGATAAGGAGGTTTAAGGTGATGCACTGTTCCTCCATGCCAATATCCCTCCTGAATCTATACTGTGAATCAGTAAGCACCTGCTTATTGGTTGCCCAGGTTTACAACCTTTTTAGAATTATTCTACCCATTAGTTCAGCAGATGAGTCTAGAAGGGATATTGGGCTGTGGCACCTTGGATCCACTCTATCTTCCTTTTTAAAAATCTCACTATTATACTCTCAGTCCAGGTTACAGGAAAACAACCTTGAGCTGCAGCATTGCATACCTGGGTGAGGATAGGTGCCCAAAGTGTAACGCGTGATTGGAATGCAGCTGTTGGACCCCATCGGGGCCAGGTGCCTTTCCTTAAGCACATTTTTAAATTGCGATATTTACTTTTTTTATGCTAATTGGTTTTAGGTGTAATAACCCTTAGAAATATGTATCATCTGTGGGAAGCTCTACACCTTCATTGTTGGGATTGAAGATCCCACCAAAGTTTCTGATCCAGTCTTCTTGTAGGACAAGTGCTTCAAATCTAGGAGCTCAGATATCCTTATGGGAGGGCATTTTAATTGATTTCCAAAATAATGTGGTATCTCTAGTTTCATCTGCCTGCTCCAAGCTATCCTAGGCCTGTTCTTGTAGATCCTTTTTCTCCTAACAGTGCTTGCTTGTGAATAAGTCTCACGGGGGTATATTCTCAAGAACGTGTGATAATCATCGCAAAAGTTACTTAACGCAACCCTCAACATCGCAGTCCATCGCGGTTAAATTTACGCCGTGTTGGTATTCACAATACGGCGGTACCATGCGATATTCCCCAGATAACGCATCAACTGACCGTGATTAAATCAACGTCACGCCGCAAAATGTGAAACGCGAATGCAAAAAAGCTGCGATGAGGTAAATCGCGCTACAAAAATCAGCGAAAACCAGCTACAGGCCAGAAATTCCCACGCGTCAGGCAGGAACAATCACCATAAATGTAGGAAAAACTGACTAACAAATGCCAAACAACAGCCAAGCACAATGGATGTTGCCGGATCAAGTATGGAGGAGAACCAGAACCCGACAAGCCCCCCAGAGGACCTGCCTGGGACCTCGGGTCAGTGAAGGGCAAGGACAATAAGAGTAGGAAGAAGCCCTTCAGTCTGCAGGAAAACAGGACCCTGATAGTGGAGGTGGTCGAACACCATCAACTACTGTTCGTCACCTCCACTGTGTCATTGGCAACAAAAAATGGACTATGGCAGTCCATCGTGGACAAGATGAATGCAGTCGGAGTGCTGAAGAGGACAATGGAAGAGGTCAAGAGGTGCTGGAATGACGTCTAGTGCAAAACAAAGCTGAAACCCACTAACAACCAGAAAGAAGCAATGCAGACTGGAGGTGGGAGTCCTGTGCCACAGGAGAAGCTGGACGACATGGAGGAAATGGTGTCCACAGTCATCAGTGGGGATGGTGGCAGGAGTCGGGGGACCAGACACTGCTCAACAGGACCGGACACATTAGCACCAGGGTGAGTAATAACCAGGACTGGGGGAATGGGGGGAGATGGGCACAATGGCACACATGCACAATTACGCTGAGCACATCTGCAGACAAACCATGCCCCAGACCCCAACTCCCACGAAGAAAACAATGTACCCAAGTATGCTTCATGTCAGCAGTGTACAAGCACAGAAGTCAAAGACTCACCAAATGAAAGGGATAAGGGGCAAGTGTTGATGTGCTCTGCATGTTATGTGTGTGTGCTGCATGGGGGGCCTGCTGCTTTGTTTTGAATTGAAAGGGCATTTTTTATTTTTAAAAAATGCCCTTTCAATTCAAAACAAAGCAGCAGGCCCCCCATGCAGCACACACACATAACATGCAGAGCACATCAACACTGACAACAAAGTGGCACAAACCCCAACACCTTCACAACAGAACACAGGACACAACTGGCACCCACTGGGTGTAGGCACTGGCCAATCACAAGTGGCATTGCAGGGAAATGTGAGTAGACAATGCACAAGTTCAAACACCCATCCGTGATGTTGTCGAAATGTCCACTGTCCCGCAGCAAATAGGCAGCCCCTCCAAAACAGCCACAATGTACACAGTTATGCAGTCTGTATGTGAACTTGTACAAGCCGACAACACACATGTGAACACATTGTCAAACTGCATCTCCCCTTCACATTGCAGAGGGACAGTCAACACCTCCTGCAGAGCAGCCCAAACCTCTTTTCTCTGATGATGAAGAGGACCACCACAGCTTCGACTCCGACGCCCTCCGAGAGTTTATGGACAGTCTCCGCAGCCCACCTCCAGGAGCAGGGCAGCCCAGCTGCAACTGGGACACCCCAGCTTCTGCACAGACCACACAGCAGGCAGCACCCACCACCATGGCTGCCTCCTAGGACCCCCACGAAGAACACATGGCCTTCCAACGCCGTGTGTTGGGATGCCAGGAGCAGCTGGCTGAACAGTCGCATGTGGGCTTCGACCGCATGGCAGACAAACTAGATGCCATACGTGGGTGTCTAAGTCCCATCAGGGATAACTCACAGTCCCTAACGGACACCCACAGTCCACTCCATGCACTCCAAGGAACCATGGCTGACATTGCCAGAGTCCTGATTCTGAGACAAGAACGACTGTCTAGTGAGTGTGGCTCCAGGAAGCTCACACAGGAGTTGGGACTCATGCGGAGGCTCGTGGAGAACATGGAGCGGGCCAATGCGGAAAGAGCAGCTGCCACGGCTGCACACCAGCAAGAGGTAGCTGGGTTTCACAATGACCTCAAAACCATCCTCATGGCATTGCTGCCACAAGGCCTGGCGCCGATGCATGCTGTTGCTGTCACAACATCCACATCTCGGCCCCCTGAAGTGTCAGTGCCACACAGTGCGGCAGACATTCCACCTCCGGCCCCTGAGGTGTCACTGCCACACAGTGATGGAGAAAGGCCAGATGGGTTCCGGTGGTCAGGAGTCCGGGCGGCATCCCACACTATATTTGAAGCAGTGAAAATAACAACAGTCAAACAATAATAATGGACCCTGCATAACCGCAAAATCTGACCAGACTACAAAAGAGACGCCCAATCAAATAAAGGATAATGAAATAAATAAAAGAGACTACAACAGCTGGAGCACTAACAACTAATAGACAGCCAATAACCAATGTGGAAACAGATGATAGAAATATGGATGTGTCAGTGTAAAAAGGAAGTTAGCCAGATACGGACTAAATGCTCCCCCACCCAACCTCCGCTGCATTAAATGAAATAGAGCAAGCGGTCCTGAAGAAGGTGGACTGAATCACATGTATCCACTGAAACGTGTGTCGACCTGATTTTTTCCAGCCTGGCAGCATAACCATGGACATTAATGAAGAATTTTCACCATGAGTTCTCAGTAGCAAGACATTTTTAGCTGGAAAACAATGAATGTGATGTGATGTATGTATGAGTATGTTTGGTATGCAATGACTGTATGTGAGGTTAGTGTAAATATGATTATGATTTGGGGAGATATTTAAGAATGCAGCTGCCTGGGTGCGCAGGGGTGGACAGGCGAAGATTGAAAAATAGACAGGAGAAATTAATAAATAAAAAAGAAATGTATGTATTTTTGTAAGATTTTCTTTGATATTCTACAATCAAGGGATAGCCCAATAGAGATCATTGTGGCCGGAGTATAACTAGTGTTGGTTGAGTGGGAGGTGTATGTATATGAAAGGCCAGCACCACCCACATGTGAGGCACATGACACAGCAGAAGACGAAGATACGGATGAAACCACCTTACTGGTACGGAGAAACCTGTAGCACTCATCTCTGCCACATGGCCAGTTTCAGCTTGATTCTGCCCTCTGCATCATCACCTTCCACTGTCCCCGATACACTCTACGACACTCACCCTGTTCCGCACATGGGCTGCCATTTTCTGTATGATCGCCAATGACACAGCTATCAGACTGCAGACTGAACACTTCCTTTTCCTTTGGACTTGTCATTCCCTGAAGGACTCTGGCTGGCCCTCCACGGGCCAACATTTGAAAGTGGGGTTTGCATGTACTGCTCCAGATGCAACACTCCACTGAATGTGCATTAAACATTCCGAATCACACAGATGTGTCGTGTCTATGGTCTTTCAAGTGTGGTAGTATGGATGAATGTAGGGTCAGTGAATTCCTCTTACGTCCATGTGGCTTATGTCGTTGGACTTGGGTCACAGGGTGACACATTGCCAAATGTTGTCCGGGTGGGGCCGGCGCAAGCACAGCGACACACGCATTTGTTACTTCCTTGTCCAGCCCCGAACGGAACAATGCCCAGAGCCCCGGGGTCATTGTTCAAACCCTTATGCTGGATTGGCATACGCCAGGCCAGCCCACACCGCCTACGCTCACAGGGGTGACGACAACGCTACATCTCCCAGGTCTTCCGTGTAGGGATCTGCTGGTCACAGGTCTAGTTGTCAGTATGCCACAGCCCCTCCCTCACAGCTGGTGTACACCCATTCCACAACCATCCAGCACACGCGTCACAGCACATGTGACCCTGCCAATAAAAAGGGCCGGGTGCACGTGCTCGACGCCATTTCCGTGTGGTGTGCATGTAGGCATCAGGGCCCATGGGCCTGCAACATCACATTCCGCAGGCCCGGAGGTAACATGATGGCGTCTGCATCATGTGACCCAATCATAGAGGGTCCAAGACTTGCGAGGCACAGACTTGGTGGTACGGGATACACTGCGGCTAGCACAGGCACACCGCCACAGGACGGTGACTTTCGGTGCAATGAGGTAGCGTCATGTTAAGTGCTGAGCGGGTGCGCAGCCTGCGATGATGTCCCATCCTGGCGTTCCGAACTGCTCATGTTTTGTGTGCCCTGCTGGACCGCAGTGTAGGCCTGAGCCAGCGTACAACAGGGGCCTATCGCCACGTGGTGTGGCCTCGCGGGTCACAGAGTTAGTGGCACCTAAAGGGCTGAGCGGGTGTGCAGCCTGCGATGAGGCCGGGTGCATTGGTATGTCGTCTGCAATGGCGAAATCAAGACCCAGCACCAAAAGTGAGACCTGGTGACCTGCGGAGAGGAGCTGCATGATGTGAAGGGTGCCATGCCCGCGGGCCCGGGCTTGTGGCTTGCAGCAGCACATGGTGGGCCCTCATTGCTACACGCCAAGGGTCGGAAGGTGAGCAGTGAGGCCTGGGTGCACAGGGGCGGGCATGCACCGCTTGCCGGCGGGAGGGGCTGGGGTGCAGCTGCCTGGGTGCGCAGGGGCAGGCATGCACCGCTAGGTGGTGGGAGGGGTTGGGGTGCAGCTGCCTGGGTGCGCAGGGGCGGACAGGCGATAATGTCCTGTGCACTTGTATGTACTGTGCCATTCGTGTATCTAGACTCTGTTACAGATGATGGGTCTGTCTCAGATGTAAGACCTGGTGAACTGCACTACATACCGGCACGTGGTTGGAGACACAAGGGTGGCAGCAGGTGAGCCGTTTGGCCTGGGTGTGCAATGTCGGCACTCTCTCTGCCTGTCCCTCTCTTCTTTTCTCTATTTCTCTCTCCCCCTCTCTGTCCGTCTATCTCTCTCTCCCTCTCTTTCTCTCTCTCTCCTTCGCTCTCTCTCTGTCCCTTGATGTGCGCAGGACACACCTTCTCATCATGATTTTTGTCTTGCAGGCTGTGACCTACGGAATGTCCCGAGGGGAGCCGCCATGTGTCTTCATTTCTGTTCTGTGTTTATTTTAATACATTTTCATTTGTTGCTTCGAAGGTGAATGTGCGATACTCATTTTTGTGACGACACATGCATGTCACTAGATGTGATTGTGTACATCAGGCTGATTATTTGGTACATGATTCCATGTAGTTAAAGTGGCATGTCTGTGGCTGGGGGGGTGCTGGGGAGGGGGGGTCCTGGGGGTGGGTGTTGTGGCCCTCTTGGGTGTCCGACACGCATGTTCAGTGGCTGAATGGCATCTGATGTTCTTCAGGTGTGGCTCTGAGCTGGGCTCCCTTTTCTGTTGCAGGCTGCCGTCCTACTTTGCACCAGGTCAGAGCAGGTGTTAGTTTTCTGCTGCTAACGTGCCTTATCGCATGTTTTGTGGTCTTTTCGCCGATGTGGCTGGTTATTGAGAATGTTGCGGAGTGGTGTTGTTGCAGCTTTTTGCACTGGAACGCCTACTCTGCATCTCATTAGCGATAGTTGCTGGGGTAATCTGTGGTGATGTTTTTTGCGGCTGCTATCGCAGGTAAACGGGTGCTAAGGGCTGTTTGCACCAGCTTGTGAATGGGGTGATACATTCATCACGAGTTTGGCTGCGCTAAAGTGCCGTTAACTCGCCGATAGCTCCTTGAGAATATGGCCCAAAGTTTTAACCTACTCCCTATATCTAGGCATGGTCTTCAGGGCTCTCTTAAGGTTCTGGTTTGCACATGAGCAGGAATGATCAAACCCACTAGTGTTCTTTATGTTGGAGCCCTTATTGGTAATTCTTAAGTTATCAGCAATTGTAGAAGTTAATTTACAAAATGCGGCTAAAATGTTTTCTGGGGTGGAATCCCATTCTGTACAGATGATAAATTCATTGAAGTTGTCTTTTACTATTCTTTCTGGAAAGGCAGATTTGTTTATCTCTACCCTTTTGAGAATTACACTATTACTACTCTCTGTTTCGATGTGTGCTGTTAGCTGCAACCTTTTCTTGTGTTTAGTTTTAGTATTAAGGATAAGTATTAACCATAAGTGATCACTAAAGAGGCTTTGTTCGACTCCAAACAATTCAAGCAGCCCCAATCAGTTTTCGGATAACAAAATATGATCAATGATCGAATTGTGGCCGTTCCCTTGAAAAGCTGGTAGGTTAAATTTAAAAACCATGTAATTTATAGTCTCAGCATATTGGTCATGTAAGAAGTGTGGTTGGCCATTTCAAGTTTCATCCATACATCCACAGTCCTCTCTAGCAGACTGGCACTTATTTATAATAAAATCCCCTATGCAGATATAGACCTATTCAGCCTCAAAACCACTCACAAAGCATGCCAGCTCATTCTCAGGACTTCTATCACCCACTTCTCATGTTTTCAAATACATTTAAAAAAATGTATCTGCACGATATTTAATTTCTCGTCAATCTGTAAGTGTAAGATCTGAAAAAAGGGTGATCTGGTATGGGATTTCTTTAAGGAGGAAGAGGTGTGGCGCTGCGTCCAGGGCGACTGACTCCAGAATCTGGTGATCACGGTTCGATCCTCGGCGCCGGTAGCAGATTAGCCCAGCACCATGTGACTCTGGGCAATAGCTTGCTTAATCTTCCCTACGGCCCCCAGCGCCTAGAGACCCTTACGGTTGATTGTTTGCGCTTTACAAATGTGGATTATTAAAGTTAGTGGTGCTATAGCTGATATTAGAATGGCTAGTCCTCCCTTGCCAGCCCACTATTTGAGGGCGTGGCAGGTATAATTACAGAGGTGTACTCTTCAATGTGAAAACCTCCCACTTGTCAAGATTCTTGAAAACACATCAGCTGTGAAGTTTTTTATGGTTTCCAACTATTCTTTATTCTCCATTCTATTTTCAATACCTTTGATGTTCCATGACCTAATAGCTAGTGTTTTACCGATATTACTAACATGTGGTATCTCACCTCTTGCTTCTTCTTGGGCTATCATAACCTCTAACTCCATTTGATTGATCTCAGGTCCAAGGATTCTATGTTGTCAATCCTGTTCACTACAACTGTTAAGTGGTGCAAATCGTCAGGGGCATACCCATTCTGGGTGCAGAGGCGAAAGCCCATAATAAATTGATTATTGACAGGGGGTTTACAAAAACACTTAAGTGGTACAGCTGTAATCCTCCCATTACGGTTATTCCTAAACTATTTCCTGCAATGGAGATCTGAAAGAAGGGACTTTACCCAAGTGGGATTTGAAAATTAACTACAAGTAATCACCATGACCTAGTTTTCTAGAGTGCCCGACCCAGTTCACCTTTCCCACCATTATTGTTTCATGGTATAGGTAGTTGGTAGCAGGGATCTGGTCTGGTATCCAATGAACAACTTTGTTTTTTAAGTCTCCCCAAGTCACTAATGTATGCAAATCTAGTTTGAGAATATCCTTCAAAATAATTACAAAGAGGGTGGAATCCGGTAATAAATGCAGGGTGTCTGGTGTGGTCTTCAAAGATCCTGAAATAGCTTCATCATATTGTGGAGCAGTTACCGCTTCCTTGGATATAGATGGAATAGGGTGCCCTTCTCGTAAGCTTTCATAGGGTGAATACTAATTGTCCTGGTGGATGATGGCCTGTTGGCTGGGCCCTTTAATATTGGATGCCCAGGTTCAGTAAGAGCTTTATTTGGTGCAGCCGTGGATTTAATTTGAGGATAGTCATCAATGTGGTGTAGGTCTGAAAGTTTTTTAACAGCCTGGTCGAGTGTGATAAATCTTTCCTTTACTTCTCTTATTTCAAACAGGAGCTTCCTTTCAATGTTGTCCAGCTATGCATGAACTCGTTCAATCCGGTCTCTGTGGACCCAGTATGTTTCTTATACCTACAGCCCATATTTTCTACCACTGTCTACTTTCTTTTGCTCAGTGGGATCGACTCATTGCTGAAAGAAAGTTCTGTTATTTCAAGTGGCATATTTGAGACACAGGGTGGCTGTTCTGATGGCGTTGTTCCTGCTGGAGTAATATCAGGTTGATTGTGACTGTGAGTCCTTAAAGTTGGCAACGTTATCTCGTTGGTGACTTCCACAATAGCACTACTTAAAGCCACTTTTGCAGCATTCTTTGTTGCATCCTTTTTATTCTTTTGCACTGACAATTTTGTTATTCATTAAACTGATTGCATCTGTAAGATTGTTGGTTACAACATTGGTCGTTTTTACTCTCTTAGAGCGTTTCCCAACAGGCCCTTGGGCTAGTTTCTGCTTACCCACAGTATGTTTTCCCCTGGAGGTAAGTCCAGTCACTTTTGCCTTGGATATTAATGAAGAAAGAGAGAGTTCTTACCAGTGTTGATTTAATTCGATAGAAAGCCACAAGCCACGAGGTGGGGCTTGGCCTTGCCTCATTCGGCCAGATGGGCCCGCTTTTGGCATGGTTTTCACCTGGGCACAACACAACAGGGCTTATGAAGTACATCTGGGTGTGAAAATGGCAGGAGCGGCTTCCCAGCCGCAGGTTTCTCTGGGCCCTGTAGTCCATGGCCCCTGTCTGGTGCAAGCTCTGTCCCCTCTCACCTTAATCAATGAGGCCCCTCTGGTCTGTCTGTTGATCAATAAGACCAAATTCGAGCTTCACATGGGACTTGTGATGCATTGTCTGGAGGTTAACAGGATATGCACTTTACTCTGGGCAACATTTGGAAAGTACCCTCATTTTCCAAGGAATGCTAAGGAGCCAAAGGGTAGCGCTGGGATTAATTTTGCCTTAACAACCCGCAAAAATATAATTAGTGATGGGACCAACAGCTTGCGAAAAAGCACATGGAAAGCATGGATTAGTGCAGCCATATTAGGTTTCAATGTGTTAAACTCTAAAAGATGCGGTCTGTGGTCCTGCAGCCACACTTCCAGGTAGTTGCAGCTATGGCTGCTTTTGATCTGTGTCTCACCCGACTGCCAGGCTCCTTTCTTGTTTACCTTCTTAACACAAAAGTAAATGTTTGTTTTATCAAAGTTATCTGACTTATAGTTTCTATTACAATATGTATGTATAAGATTTAAAAGACTCTGAAGACCCACACGAGTCTGGTTAGGAAGTACAGTATTGTCTGCATATTGTAAGAATGTCAAAAGGTGACCGCCAATGGATGGTGCATGGGATATTGCTTGATATAACAGAGTGCTCATATCTTATATAAACAAATAAAAAAGTAGGAGCAAGCACACAGCTTTGTTTTGATCCTATATTCGCCCGCACTTTTTTGAAGAGTGCCTGGGTATCTCCCAACTTTGTTTGTACCCAGTTTTGGAATACAATATTTGAATGGCATGCAACAGAGTAAATGGAATTTTCCATTCAACAATTTCCACCATAACAGGTTCCTATTAATGTGAACAAAGGCTTTAGAGAAATTGTTGAATTGACTTGTTTATTAACAATCGCAAACAGGCCAAATTGTCCATTGTGCTTGATTTTGCCCGAAACCCCATTTGATTAAAATGTATTAATTTCTCTTTCATTGGCTAGGTTTCCAGGTCAGACAAAAGTAGACTCTCAAAATACTTTGATTCAATGTCTACTAAGGTCATCAAGTGATAACTGCTTGGGCTTGAATAAGCTCCTTTTCTATGTATGGGGTGTAATATTGAACTTTCTAAGAGTCTGGTATGGAGTAAGCCACCAGGCAATGATTAAATATGTTCTAAAAGCAGTTGACCGGTACTCTGGATCATGTTTGTAGATTGTGGAAGGCAGAACATTCAGGCCAGGGGCGGCATCGCCCTGGGAGTTAATGATCCGTCCTAAGATTTGGTCGCTGAGCGATCAACACATGAACAGTCAGAGGTTGCATCATTTATGTAATACAATTCTTTTATATATGCTAACCATGATGTTTGATCAACAGTGTTTCCATGTATAAAATTCTGATGTCTTCCAATATGATTAATATAATGCCAAAAGACTTGCTGATTCTTGCTCTGGCAAGCAAAGAAGTGATTCCACCATTGTTGTTTTTACACACTCCTCCTGGAGTCTCACAAAGATTTTCTTCTACATCTTTCCAAGTTCTTTTACTTTCTTTGCTTAGTCACTATAAACCTCTACCTTTTTAATTTTTTGTCTTCCTAATCCAAGGCCCTTAGCTCCTTGGAATACCATTTTTTGTTTTGTGGTCTTCTTGCTGGATGGATGCATTGCTCTTGGCCAGGGAGATGCCATGGAGATGGTATCTTAACTCGCTTGTTCCAGTTTCTCAACAGGGAATGAGATCTTGTGTTGCCTGATGGGCACTCGCTCAGACTGCTTCCAGTCGGTGTACTTCACCAGCGATCCACTATTACCTGAAATTCAGTTCCATTTATGTATACTTGAAGTCGAGCCAACTACCAGCGTGGATTCTTATCTGTATTTCCAATAGTTATAATTTGAGGGTAGTTGTCGCTTTCACATCATTGAGCAAGTGATTGGGCACCCCAGAACACAACACTCTTGAACCTCTCAGCGATCACTGTAACAGGACACATCCTTTTACTCTCTCACTCATTCTTGTACACAATAAAGGGAGTTTACAATGTTTATTAAAACTATCGTGCTCTAAGAAGCAATAATTGTGCAACAATCAGAAAACAAATACATATCAGTCATCAGCATGGTTAATAAACAGTATACCATGAAAAGCACTGTTATGTTATCTGACAGATCTGCCTAACCCTCCAGTACTATTGAAACAAATTGGTTATATAGTATAGATCTCTGGGTTTAGTCGTGGACCACATACCTTAGCATACATAGGTGGATGTTTTTACATCCCAGCTGATGCTGCACTCTTGTCTCAGGACCTTCGCTCTGTGTGTATTTTCAAGGACCCCTGTCCTCAGTTATATGACAAGATATGTATATTCAAAAACAGCAGCTGCATTCCTTTATCATGTCTAGGTGCTAGTGTCTGACCAGAGAGAATAACAAGTGGCAATGTTGTTTGACCTTGCCTGGGCCGTTGAGACTAAATCCCAGGAAAATAATAAAATACAAAAATGTGCTGATTCCATGTGAAAATACAATGTGGCACAGAGGCAAACATGATATTTAGTAACGTGTACAAAACTAAAGTGGCCTACAACATACATGATTAGGCTAACATAGGGAAAATGTGAGAAACACATGACGAGTAATCAGAGTATTTTCGATAATTCTGAGTTCCTCTGTGACGTAGAATTGTCAATAATTTTGCAATTTATCTTCCTCATCAAATTCATTTAGGGGGGAAATCCTACCACAAGAGCATATTTAACTAGCACAGTGGCTCCCTGTGATTGCTGTTTGTGTTCTGCTGCAATTAGCACTGTTTCTTAGAACAAAATGCATTCTCCCATCTATTCTGGATGCAAGGGTGCATTTTGCAATAGGAAAATAGAGCTAAATGGCAGTAGCAAGTTAGGAAAAATATTCTATCCTCAAGAGCACATTGAGCGAACATGAGCACTTGCACTCGCTATTTGTGGTCTTATGCATTTAGCTCTATTTCTTGTTCATATTTTGGATGTGAGGGGGAACGTTTATATTAAGAAATAGAGCTAAATGTTGAATTTCTCTTCTTGTGTAATTTATGAAAAGTCTTGTGGAATCCTTAGGTAATAACACTTGATTATGCTTAATGGAATTTTGCGGTTTACTCCTACCCCTAGTCTTCAGGCTCCATAGCATCCACTACTGCAAATGATGGGAGGGCTTCAGCGGTGGACCCACCACACCTTTTCAAGCCAAAAATGTGGGTGCAGTGGTTGCTGACCCCAATGACGTGGCAGTTGCTGACCCCTATAATGCAATGCATCATGGCAGTGGCCTACCCTGATGTGGATGGGGGCACTGAAGGCCATGGACTAGTGACAATGTGGTTTGTTAATTCACTTGAAAACATTATGTATGCTGCTTTTAACCCTTCTGATATACCTATATTCCTATAATAAGTGCCATAGGATAAAATATTATTTTGATTCTGAGGATGGTAAATTTATCGCATTAGTCACTGAGTAAGCATAAAAAGGTTGTAAATCAAGGCCTATTTGTTTCCAAAATTGTCTAGGTGTCTTTATTAACAATGTTTCACTAAATATGTGCCTGTTGCTTTCCATTCTTGCATGTGTGGGCATGAATATGTGTACTAACATATATATGTGTACCCTACATAAAAAGCATATTAAAAAGAAACAAATAACAGGTTTGATTTATAGTTTAGCAAACAGATACCCTGTATTGAAATGTGACATTTCCCATCTTCCTTAAAACAAGTGTAGTAGGATATATTTGACTTGAAATAAGGTAGACAGGCTATGTGTCACTCTTGTGACGGAGTACCCATCCTCTAAACTATAAATCAGTCAATAAATAGTACTTGATATTTTGTTGAACATGTTATTATCTTCACAAAATAGAAGAATATCACATCTGCTGTCCTATTAGTAACATAGGCAACAATGTCAATGTGACATTGTAGATGGGATATATGTAGCATTAATGATGTGTATCCCCTTAAAAAAAAAATCAGGCCTTTCATCAAGTGGTTTATGAGACCTTCCCTACTGTAATGCAGGTAAAAACTTTTGATCATGCTTGGATCTCTATTATACATGATGTTTTGTCACAACTGTGCTATTAAAATAAATCTGTAAGGTGGATAGTATATCTTGGCAATTACTTGAGGATGAAGTTCTATTGGACACCCAGGTCCTGAAGTGTATGATCATTCTATTTCCGCAAAGGTGGTCAAAGCCTTTGTCCATACATAGATCCATACATAGGTTTTGTTTGAAGTTAGGTATATATAGACCTGAAAGTGTGATAGTAAATAATTTTATATGCGTTGGCCAAAATGTATGACACATTTCTGACAGTAGGTTCTCGCTGTCAAACTTCATCGATGTGACACTTGGTTTACGAACGGTAAACAGTTGTGTATACATCGGAAATATTAGTTTTGTATGAAACTAGTACATTCACACATATTGTGCATGATTTAAACATTTACAGAGGAGACAGTTACAAAAGGGATGGATATCTCATCAACCTTATTCCAGGTGCTATATAATATGATGCACTTATAATAAGGTAGACAGTATATCCATGACACTTGCAATATACCAGACTCTAAATCAGGCCTTTTGTGATATCACATTTTGGGCTCTTTCTTGGGCTTATTATCACCGAATGTATAAATTGTCATTTTCTTTGAAGTGTGTCCTTTCTCTTATTTCCATCTATAGTATGTAACTAATGTCTGTGTTCATCTTCTTTCAGCTTCCTACAGACCAAGTGAAGGAGAAGCTGGTCACAGTTGCGGGAACCAACAGGAGGGCCAATGGAAGTGGAAAGGTGGAGCCCCGACCACTAAGGGACCCAATGGCAATGAGGGTTAGAGAGCTGGCCAGGAGGCCACTTCACCATCTGATTCAGGGCCTATGACTCTGGAAAACCTGTTATGGTGGTGGGAGCAATATCACAGAACACTACATCTGCTCTGTGGCCACTACCACCATTAGAACCAGCACCACCTTCACTTTTATCCCTTTGGTATCAAGCCGGAACCCAGTCCATAAATGTAATGGGGTCTCCTTCGCCTTATGTACCTCTCACCTGCCTCCATCCTACAAGCATTGGTGTCAGAGAGAAATTGTTGCTACCCAGCCAAGGATTCAGTCAGTAATTGTCTCAAGTAATTGACATCCTGAAAGACATGCATTATGCCACGTCTGTTAAACAGAGATTGCCTATCTCTGCTACTAGCTCCTCTGACACCAGTGCTTCTAGCATACCTAGCCTTATTCCTCATTCTGCCCTCCCTTACAGCCAATGACCTCAATTCCACCTGCTAACTCTGATCCCAAACCCACCCCAATTTCTTCTGCTGACCAAAGTCCTCCACCTTCTTCTACAATTCTACCTGTCCCTAAATCACCCAGAACCCCAAAAGACTTCCATACCCATACTGCTTACCATTCCCATTAATGTTCCTTCTCAGAAACCCCAGGCCCTGTCCCCTAATAAAATCCTGATATCCTTACAGCATCCCAAAAGTAGATGTCCACACTTCCATCTTCTCTAGGGGATGATATTACTACAGAGCTGAGGAGGCAAGCACAAGGTCTGGTGATAAAGGAATACAGTGTGATCGAACACTATTTTTTTCCATCCTGGAATTTGATTTGGATGAATTTTTTATTGAAAGACTTATTCCACCAGGGGTTGACGATTTTTGCTGTCGCTTTTTATTTTGTGTCTGTTTACCTTTTGATATATTTTGTTTTTCAACATGTTATAATTTTTAGCCCATAGGACCCTGCATTTCAATATGTTATCTATTTAACTCTTCTTCCTTTTCCAGATCTTGTGATTTCCTTTGTTGCATTGTGAGAGATGCAGTTCTTTCCCTTTCCCATGTGTGTTAAAAGATGTGGGAGTGGTGTTGTGAGGGGCCAGTGCGTGTGCTTGACTACATTTTACTTGAATATTTATAGTTAAAATGTAGGAATATCTTCAGCTATTGGGTTCCACACATAGAATACATGCCATACATTATATATGCCTTCACCTAGGTGAGCATATGAGTAGAATGTCTGACTTGTGAGTGTGTGTCATGGTATTGATATTATGTTTGAGAAGTAAGATAGCAGTGATTGTGTTGTGAAACTCTCTACTTCGGGAACAGAGTGGCATCATTTGATTGTGGAGAGTGTGATACGTGGATAAACTCAGATTAGTTGAGTGATTTATTTTAAACACTACAATTTAGAATTATTACTAGTATGTATGCATTTTTCTTTTAAAATAAACAGCCTAATTATGAAGTGGTAGCATTGTTATGTTCCATATAGGTACCCTAATATAGGCCCGGGTAATATCATAACCCTTCACCTACATTACCTCCCCTACACTACACTATAATGAGCCTTTTAGGATTGAACCTTTACCTAGTTCTCGAACTGGGCGTAGAAGGAGGGTTTCCCTGAACAATAGCACTCTATGACTTCATCTTTAGACTGACACAGTATGAATGACTATTCATATGGGTTCTTGGAAACGAGGCAGGGGGTACATCCACCTGCATAATATCTACGTACAAGGTTCATCCCATATGTTATCCTCAATTCCAACAATGGCTAATACAAGAAACAAGGGACAACGGAACCATAGATACTTTCTGTATAAATGCAGCACCTCTTGCTAGTGTTAGCTAGAGGGAACCGAGACTTCCAGGCCGACACACTGACCAGAGCCGCTGAGGCTCCTTTATGCAGACGCTCCAGCTGACAGTGGTCTAACACATCCCTTGCGGGGTGTCCAACTCGAGACCAGGACTGGGTCCCACAGCCTCTTGCTTCAGGTAATGGGGTTGGACTAAACCTAGAGGGATTCTTGGCTTTACAACTACTCACACTTGGGTACATCGAGATAGGCATCGTACGAGTAGGCAAGCTTTCTTTTCTCATGCCTTAGTTATTCATGTATGTATTCACGATCATTGCAAAATTGTAGAACTGTAATATCCTTTTATATTCACTGTACTGCTGATCATATAGCTCTGCTACTGTCCAACGGTTGTCGCAGCACATATACTTTACACTAGAAGAACAACTGTGCAATAAATTCTTATTGTAACACACCCGACTGTTTCTTCTGTGTAACTCTCTGAGACCGAATAAGTGAGCACGAGTGACTGAGCAAAAAGTAGTGCATTGTTTCCACGATCCTGGGGGATCAGGGTTGTCATGTTGCAAGGTTGCCAGAATATATTCTCCCCCTGATAAGAGGAGAATCTAGTGGCACTGCGAGCTAGCTAATGCAAACAAGGTAACATTCTCGGTGGGGGTGCTCGGAACCAGTCTGCCACCAAACCCACAGTTTATTTTATCTGAACGCGCAGATTCTATATAGGAATATATAGGAACTACACAACAGCATTATATGATTGTCTGAAAAAGACCATTTTAACAAAATGTACATTTACTTCCTGATTTGAGGTAAATTGATGTTAGATATGATTTGGTGTACATAAAGGTAAGTTTAGTGACAGTGGTAGGTAACAAATTGCATGTAACATAGTTAAACAACATCCACATTAAAACTCTTGCCATCATCACTTGATCCCAAAGCATCACCATCAACTCCTATGCCGACAACAACCAACTCATCCTCTCCCACCACATGAACCAACATCCCCAACTGTATGACCTAGGTAGCTGGATGGATGAGAATCAATTGCCTAAAGCTCAACTCCTGCAAGACAGAAGTACTGGTCCTTGAAAGGAAGACCTGTGGTAATGTGTTTCTTTATGCTTCTGTAATGGAATGCAATGAGCTCATGGAGCTAGTGTTCTGACTGTGATATAGCGAAAAGTATTGAGGGATCGGGTCAAGATGTCAAGTCTCTTGAGGAATCTCTTAACAAAACTTGCATCTCGGGGGCTGTTGTGAATAAGCCTACTACGTCTGTTGAACAAAAAAGACAGACCAATGCAGCTAGAACTGGTTCCCAAAACTTTGCACAGAGGAAATTATTTTGTTTTAAGTGCGGATCACCTAATCATGTTTCTTCCTTTAGGTACTGTCCAGCGCTTGGTCAACAGTGTAAGAAATGCAATAGATGGGGCCATTTTTCAAAAGTGTGTAGGGGTGGTAGATTCAGTAATCCTGTTCGCTCCGTGTTAACTGAAGATAACGATGTGGAAAATGAAAATGCTAGTACCAATGTTGAATTAATGTTGGGGGTTAGGTGCGTAAAAGAAATTAATTTCTCTTCTGTGGTTGACCCTGAAGTGGAGATTTGGATTAATGGAGTGTCCATCAAACTCCTGGTAGACACTGGTGCCCGCATTACCATTATTGATTACAAGAAGTACATTTTTTCTTGGAGTAGTCTTTCTTTGCTTCCTCCTGATGTCTCTACAGTGGCATTCGAGGGCAGCAAAGTGGATTTACTGGGGTATTTTGTGGCCAGTATCAAGTTTCTTGATTCACACACTAAGGGCAAAGTATATGTTGCTCGCAAGGGCATTAATGTCCTGGGGTTAATTCATCAAGCAGAGTTGAAGTTGGTTATTAGACCTGGTTCAACTAATCCTGTTACTGTTGAGAGACTTGTCCCCAGCTGTGGCTGTTGTTCTGTGAATTTGTCTGGTGACAGTAAGGCACAATTTAGCTCAGATTTGACTTGGGAAAAGAAATTCAAAAAGGTTTTTCAAGACAAATTGGGGACAATTTCAGATTTTGTTTTTACAATAAAAGTCAAACATCAAGTTGTCCCAGTCAAACATAAGTTACGTAATATACCTCTAAGTGTCAGGAAAGAACTTTCCGATATGCTCTTGCTTCTGTGTGAACAAGGTATTATTGAAAAGGTGGAGGGTACCCTTTGGCTGTCTCCCATAGTTCTCGCGAAAAAATAAAATGGAGAACTTAGGATGTGTGTGTATTTGAGGTTTGTCAACGAGGCGATTTGGGTGGATAACATTCCCCTGCCGAGGATTGAGGACCTCATTACCAAAATTGGTCACTCTTGTTGGTTTACAAAGCTTGACCTTCGGTCGGCTTATCATCAAGTGGTATTAGATGAATCCTCTCGCCATCTGACTGCTTTTGTTACACCAGAAGGAACTTTTCAGTTTTGCAGGATGCCCTTTGGCATCGCTTCTGCGGCAGCAGTCTTTCAAAGATTGATGTCGAGTATGTTTGATCACCTATCTCAAGTAGTGGTCTTTCAAGATGACATTTTGGTGTTTACAGAAAGTGAAAGTGAGCATAACACAGTTGTGGGAAATGTTTTGAGTATATTGGAAGCAAGAGGTGCCACCCTAAGGAAGGACAAGTGTATTTTCAAAACCAGGGAAATAGAGTATCTGGGTCATATCTTTTCAGCTGAGGGTATCAAACCTAAACCTTGCCTTGTTAAAAGCATTGTGGATGCTCCTGCTCCAAAGAAAAAAGACCAATTGTTGTCTTTTTTGGGTCTTTGTGAGTTTTACGCTAAGTTTTTAAAAAAAATTGCAAATTTAACAGAAGCATTTAGACCTTTGCTTAAGAAAAATGCAGATTATAATTGGTCTGATGCTTGCGAGCAAACTTTTAAGGTTATAAAAGAGAGAATCATCAATGCCCCAGCCCTGCAATCTTTTTCAGAGAAAAGGGATACTGTTATCACTGTAGATGCGTGTCAATATGGTTTGGGAGCTGTACTTACTCAAATGGAGAATGGACGTGAGTTCACTATTGGTTTTGCTTCACGCACCTTAAGGGATGCTGAACGTAAATACTCTGTGATAGAAAAAGAGTTGCTTGCGTGTGTGTGGAGTGTGGAGAAATTCAAGGCTTACGTTTGGGGTAGACATTTCACGTTAAAAACTGACCATTGCCCTTTAGTTAATATTCTTTCGGGTAAGAAGATCAAACGCACCACAGCCAGGATTTCAAGACTTGCTGCTAAGCTGTTAGAATTTTCTTTTACAGTAGAGTACATTCCCGGGGGGAAAAACTCCCGAGCTGATTGTCTTTCTCGTCTCCCCATTGATGAATGTGACAGCCTTGATTGGGAAGAAGAAATTGAAGAATGTTTTATTGCATACATAGGAGATGCAAGCTTTTCAGAAAGCGAGTGGATTTCTGCACTGCACTCAAATTGCACGCTAAGTGAAGTAGTCACATTTGTGCAATCTGGTTGGCCAAAAGAATCTTTATTATCTAGAGAGGTACAACCTTTTTGGAAGGTTGCAGATGAATTGTCTTTGGAAGGTAACTTGCTAGTTCGTGGAGAGAAGTTGGTAGTGCCTTCTTCTCTTTGTCAACAAGTGATAAAATTGGCTCACAGTGGGCATTTTGGTTCTACTCTCACTAAGAGGAAGGTCAGGGAGAGGTTTTGGTGGCCTCGTATGGACTCACAGATTAAAGATTTTGTATTGAGTTGTTACTAAATGCAAGTCTAGTGATAAGGTGTTGATAACAGAACATGAAGTTGAGTCAATAAGTCTGTGTCCAAAGAGAGTGTGGCAACGTATTAGTGTTGACTTTCTAGGTCCATACCAGATTTTGCCTCACAATTTGAGATATTTTGTTGTAATGGTAGACCATCTTTCCAGGTGGGTCGAAGTCGAACCGGTATCAGACCGTCCACAAGGAAATTCCTTGACTGTTTTTTTAAAGTGTTTTCTAGAGAGGGTTTTCCAGCAGAACTTTTGACTGATAATGGGGTTCAATTTGTTTCGTCTGAAATGTCTTCTTTTCTAGAGAAGTGTAAGATTAAACATTTGAGAACACCTCTCTATCATCCTCAGAGTAATGGGAAAGTAGAGCGCTTTAATAGGGTGTTGGTGGAGTGCATTCAAGCTTCCATTAATAGCAACATGGATGTGGCTCAGTCGATCCATGAACTGGTGTGGTCCCACCGCACTACTCCGCATTCTGTCACTGGAAGATCTCCTTTCGAACTCATGAGAGGTAGAGAGGCTGCTACTGAATTGTGTCCATTTTGGATTCTTAAGAAGTTGCCAAAACCAGGGAATCTTGGTACTTGGTGTGAGACTGCTGAATATAATTCAAATTTGTTCAGCTCAAGGAAATTGGAAAATAAAAAGAATTCGGTGTTGAAACCTTGCAAGCTAAAAGTAGGGGATTGGGTTCGCGTCAGGAATCCTGTTTTGGTTGGGAAGGGGTTCTCCAAGTTCAGAGATCCTGTCCAAGTTTGTGAAGTAGGGAAGAATGCTGTGAAGCTTTCTGATGGCAACTGGTGGGGTGTTTCTCGTGTTGCATTAATACCAAGCGATGTTTCCGTCCCAAAGGCAGTTGCACAATTACCAAGAGACGAGTCGGTCCCACGTAAGAGTGACCGTATACACAGGAGGCCCATGAGATTCACTGATTTTGTTTCCCGTTAAAGTTTTAAAGGGGAGGGAGTGGTGGTAAATGTATTATTCTTAAGAGGTGTCTGTATTGATTCAAATGTATTGTTAATTTAGATTTGTAGGTATTTAGAAATGTATAGGTGGTGTATAGTTGTTTTACTGTTTTTAATTTGCTTGTTTTATTTATGTTAAAAAAGGGGGATGTGTGGTAATGTGTTTCTTTATGCTTCTGTAATGGATTGCAATGAGCTCATGGAGCTAGTGTTCTGACTGTGGCTTCTCGGTTCTAAACATGTCAGTTGCTCCTGAGCCCCTTCTTGGATGGATGTCAACCTGCAATAAACGACATGCTTCCAGTAACCCTTGCATGTTTCATCATTACAAGATCTCTCCATGGAACGACGCCGGACTGGCTACCGGGCGTTTTGGAATGCTGCTGAGCTGGGGGCTGATTTCGTTGATGGGGACTTGCGTGTACTGAATGAAATTTGTTTTTCTTTAATTATTTCGAAGTACACGCACGTCTCCATGAACGAAATCAGCCCCCACCGCAGTGAAATCAGCCCCCTGCTCGGCGGAATTCCAAAACGCCCGGTAGGCAGTCCGGCCCTGCCTCCGGAACCTCTACTGGTTACCCACCCACAAAAGCAGACAATTCAAACTCTTCACATGTGCCTGCACAGCTCTGCATAACATCTGCCCCACAGACCTAAACAACCACATACACTTTCACCAGCCTGCTAGAAAACTACGCTCAGTCTCACTCTCACTCGCACACACCCCTGTATCCACAAAAGCAGATCAGGAAGTTGCTTGTTCTCCTACATCGTATCAAAAGCATGAACAACCTCTCACAACACATCAAAGCCTCCTACTCACTTCTCAGCATAAAACTTTACAATGTTTATTACTAAAAACCCATGTCTAGTGCATAAAACATGCACACTAGCTACACAGAATGCAAAAAAGCATGCAGCAACAAATGACATCACCAGCGAAAACAATGTGAACATTCCAAACATGGGTAGCAAGTTCACAGCATCCTAATACACTATGGGGCACATGCATCAGGCTAGGCATTTGCGATTCCTTAATAGCGATTATTAAGGAATCGCTATTACGGAATCGCAATTGCCTATGCATGTAGGTTTTGCAAAAACATTTGCAATTCCTACACATTTCTTAATTGCGAGTCGCAAATTGTGATTCCTTAAATGCATTTGCAAAATAGGTCATTGCAAATTTTGGGATTACCTATTTTGCAAATAAAGTTTGGCTTGATGCATCGCAAAGGGTAAAATACCAGTCGCAATGGGGACGATTCGGCAAATCGCCCGTATACGACCGGTATTTTGCTTTATGCATTTGGCACTATGACTGCTGCTAAGCACTATGCTAAGATGCATCCATTACAGCCCTTGCCTGGGATTTTTAAGGAGTGCTGGGCTGAAGGCCACTTCTCTGCGCCGCTTTTTGATCCCCAAAGCAACATCTGAAAATGCCGTTTTCAAGATATGGAGTACTCTCCTCATCTCATTTTTTGTTCTTTGTGCAGCTGGAATGATTTACACTTTACAGGAAAATGCGGTTCATGGAATAAATCTGGTGCTGTTTGTTTGTACGATGTGCAAACCAATTGGGCATTCTTTTGTGTCAATGACGACTTCACAGCTATTGAGCAACAGACATCACAAGTTTGATCCTCTTAAAAAGTTTTTGCGCGTGCCCTGAGGAAGTCTTTGGTGAATTCCCATATAAGACGAAACACGTGTTGGCTCGGTGGCTTTCGTTTGTTGGAGAAGAAAAGAAAAATAAGAACTGAAGTACTTATCTGAAAAGATTTGATACAATTAAACGTTGAGAAAAATACTGGAGAAGAACACTGTGTGGACTTAATTTTTTGAGTTAATATATGAGTTTTGCTCAGGGCATTGATTTTGTTTTTTGTATGTCATATGGGTGTGGATTTGTCTACATCTATTTAGCAATGCTGGGTGGTCATTGTTCTATACCCTTGTGAGCAATATCATTAATGAATGTAGTGAACTACTAAGTTACGCAAGTGCATCAAATTGCGCAATCTGTACCCCACTGCCTGTTTATCTTATAAGTCTGACTGCGGATAGTTTGCAGCTAATGGGCGTGACCTCAAGCCTGATAGTTTTGTCACAAAGCCTCTCCAAATTATGGTCAAATATAGGGGCTTTTACAGCAACTAATCGCCGATTTTTATCTCATATTTTTTTTTTTTATTTGGTGACACTTAAATCCAAAAATGACAAAATAAGTGCAGCAATAAATGTGTCATCTCGATTTACATGCGACCTTTATAGGCTTCACTGTAAGCGTGCATGTTAACATATATATATATTGGCGGCGGTGGTGTTGGGCACCAAATAAATATTTGCACTACAACTTTTGGGTTCGCTTCGTCTGTTTTCCGGCAATTGGTTACCTGAAGACGATTGAACTTCATATATATATATATATATATATATATATATATATATAGCTTCCCCCTGATGCTTAAGTTAGCGGTTCTCTGCCTTCGGCAGCAGCTGCTTCAAATTTTCGCAGAATGTCCAAGTAGATGCCCCTATCGGCGAGAACAGAAGAGATGGCACACCAGGAGAAAGCACAATAGTTTATAGTGCACTATGTGAAGGATGACACGTTTCGGTGATTGGGGCGTCTACTTGGACATTTTGCTAATATATATATATATATATATATAGATATATATAGCTATATATAGATATATATATATATTCACTTAAAAAACCATAGGTTTCACACATGTTATGGTTAGCTGGACATTTCACTCGTAAAAAACCAATGAAATTCCCCTGTTATAGTTAGTTCAGATAACTATAACTTGCGCGCCCGCAATCCACTGCTCATGACGTCACATAGTACATCACTCATGACATGGTCAGTGGCATCACTCATGACATCACTGATGACATCATCCTTGTGATAGAGTGGCGGTCGCGCGAGTTATAGTTATCTGAACTAACTATAACGGGGGAATTTCATTGGTTTTTTACTAGTGAAATGTCCAGCTAACTATAACATGTGTGAAACCTATGGTTTTTTAAGTGAATTTGCAAGGTTTGTTAAATGCTAATTCCTAACTATAACGTGTGTGAAACCTATGGTTTTTTAAGTGAATTTGTAAGGTTTTTTAAATTCTAAGTTATGTATGTATTATTATATTTTTTATATATTTATTTTACAATAAACTACCTATGTATATAGTTATAGATTGACTGTATCCTGTAATATGGAATGGCTCGTTTAAAATGTTTTTTCTTTTTTTTTTTCAGGTTTTTCACCGTGCGCGCACGGTGCGCGCACCCCGTGAATTTTTGAAAAAATAATTTGAAAAAAATTCACCCTTCGGGGTCCTTCAGGGACCCCCTGACAAAGGCAAGGGGGTCTCTACCCTGCCCTCTTTTCATGTTCTCCACCTTTCTTTTTCACTGTCACACACCAAACACACAAAATGGCGGCCGACACTTCCTGATTTCGACCGATTCAAATGTTGACTGACATGTAACCACCAATCAGAATTGCGCTCGTGCACGTTAGGGTGCTCGCACCGTGCACACACGGTGCGCGCTTATAGATATTTATGTACTTTTAAATGCAATTTTCTCAGGAACTACTGAACAGATTGACACCATATATGCAAAAGGCACATGCCTGACCTGAGGACTACCTCTTTGCCAAATTTCAAGTAATTCTGTTCAGCCGTTCAGGCTGTACCTTCGACTAAAGGTCCTATGGGAAAATGCATGGGGAAACACGTTTTGGGACCCCCCTTTTTTCTCGGCCCCCGCTTGACGAATCACCCCGAGACTTCCTGTGTAGGAGCTGAGCAGAGCGCCCCATTAGTTTTGAAAATTTCGCGAGGATTCGTCAACCGGCGCCAAAGTTCTTCAAAATAGAATTTTCAGATTTCCTATGGAAACACGGTCCTAACTATAACTATCTACTGGCGACCGCCAGTAGATAATATATATTTTAGGTAGTAGGTAGTTATAGTTTGGACCAAGTTTCCATAGGAAGAGCATTTTTTGTTTTGCTTATAACTTTGGCATTGTTTGATAAATCTTCATGAAATTTTCCAAACTGATTCTTTGTTCATATCAGCTCCTATGCTAAAAGTATGGGGGTGATTCGTCAAGGGGGGCCGAGCAAAAAAGGGGGGTCCCTAAATGTGTTTTCTCCATGTTAATTTCCGTAGGAAACTTTAGACAAGACTACAGGTCGAGCGGGTGAACGGAATTACCCCACATTTGGCAGGGAGAAGGGTCTTGGTCTAGAAAGCACGCTTTTGTTTATTTGTTGTAAATCCGTTCAGTAGTTTTGGAGAAATATCGAAATTTACAGGTATCGATATTTGGGAATTCTGCCTTCTGATTGGCTGAGGTATTACGAGCACGAGCTTGCTGCTTATTGGCTGCGAACGGTGCGAGCGGTTGCAACTAGGAAGTGTTGGCAGCCATTTTGTGATACCGTTGAAGCGAATAAAGGGTAAAAAGGGTGAAAAGAGTAGGAAAGAGGAGGGTAGGAGCGTTGTGAGGTCTGTGGGGTGGTTAGGGTGTGCTACACAGGGAGTGTGAAGCGATGTATTCACCCCTACCGGTGTGAAAGTGCTGTTTTGCCCATAATGAGATGGTGACGCGGTGAGGTGCCGGTACACTCGGGGATGAAACCATGAGCTGATTGCTGTAAACTGATGTGCTCTGGGCGCTGTAGAATACTGGCCACTGTAGTATAGTTGTGCAAGTGGTGTTAGTATGGGTTTAGAGTATAGCGGTGTGAGCTCTGTGGGTTGGTTAGGGTGTGCTATACAGGGAGTGTGAAGTGAAGTATTCACCCCTAGCGGTGTGAAAGTGCTGTTTTGACCAGAGTGCGATGGTGCTGAGATGAGGTGCCAGTACACTTGGGATGAAACCGTGAGCTGATTGCTGTAAACTGATGTGCTCTGGACACTGTAGCATACTGGCCACTGTAGCATAGCTGTGCAAGTGGTATTAGTATGGATTTAGACTATAGCGGGAGTGGGAAGCAAACTACTCACCCCTACCAGTCTGAATGCTCGAATGGGGTGTTTTAGCAAGCAGGAATAAAGAAATAATCATGAAGAATATAATGCAGAATGTTCCAATGCCACAGAAGACAAATGGTGAAATCAGGTGTGTTTAAGAAAGTGGCTGTGTGGAATGAAGCGATGGAGTCTGCAAGTTATATAAAAAGTGTCTTTATTTAAGTGCCATAAATAGACCAACTGGTGCAAGAGCTAGGGCATCCAGCTGAGGCAAACTCCAACTGCTTTTGCTGTATTCAAAGCTAAGCTTCTGCATCAGTCAATTCCACATTACATGTTACAGTTCCATGTGACATAAACAATACCTATTAGACATGAATGACTGTAAATTGTAGAATGAAAATAAAGGTAGGATACGATTACCACACTGTGCCAACCAGTTCCTAAACAATGCCGTGTTTTTTGATCTTGATCGCCCGTTTGTGAGCAGAGGCTGAGGATGAGCTAATTTGTGTGAACGGGCTTCGTGGATAAGAGGCAGGCAGAGAGAGATGTGTGTACAAAGAATAGATATGGTTTCAAAATGGATGTCGGGTTTAGGCTAATTTATCAAGTAAATAGCGTATTTGCATAGGCCATACATCATCCATCCCTGGTTAGTGTGGAGACGTAAGGGCCAATAATGAAAACAGAGTTCAAATGCCTAAGCATACTTAGAAAGTTATTATATGAAAATAGATCAATTGAAGTGTATTAAAAAATTTTATAGGAAAAAGTCAAAAAAGTTGGAAAAAATCAATCCAAGAATGAAGTGAATTTCTCACAAGCGGCTTGAGATGCGTAATGTTCCAAGAGGCGATTGTTGCCATCGTATGAGAAAAGCGAAGCGATCCAATTCATATCCTCGAAGGGACAGTAATGTTCCTCGAATGTTGGAGCAGCAATTTGAATTGGCAGGCAATCTGCGATGTTGTCAAAGGTCCCACGTTGCAGGAGATCTTTCGCGGCTGCGCAGAAATCCCATTCCGCCAGGATACCTTTTTGCGTTGCATCCGCAATTGCTCCACTGCCCGAACAATCAAGTTCATGGTTTTCAAGATAATCTATTACCTGCTGGATATCAGGAGCATTTGCTGGGATGTTGGCAAGCCATAGATCAATTCGCCAGTCAATTGGGCAAGTTTTGCAATAAAAAGATAGTTGCACGCAGATTGTATATGGGTAAATAAATGTCATGTTGTAGCTGGCTCCGATAATAGATAGAGGCAGGCAGCCAAAAATTTGTTCCATTTTTTCACGGTATTGATGTAGCTTCGCATAGAGGCGTATTCTGTCGGACATGCTTGTTACCACAGGGAGCATAGCCATTTTTAACAAGCTAAAATAGTAATAGGATGGTCGCAAACAGAGCGAGAATTATGGGCACTGTTTTTGTTATTCCAGAGATGCTCGAATGAATAAAGTCTGGTATTAGACTAAAAACAGTTTGAAAGCCTGTGAGAAGGCCGGAGGAGACAATGTTAAATAAGTGTGCCAGACCTTAAATGTCAGATGTGTTGAAAATTGTGTAACGATTCACAAAGTGTAATGGGAGGTTTGTATTTAAAAGGGAGTGTATTTTGCTTGAAGTTCGTGCAGTCGATAAATTACTTTTGGAGAAGTGAGGGACACTTCTGTTTGAAACAAAGGCTCCGTTTAATAAAACCTGCTTTCAAAGTAGGTATTGAAGGCCATGTTGAACTTTGGGAATTACTTTGTTTGGGTGGGAATAGAGATTGCCAGAGGAAGTTATCCGGTTTGAAACAGTAAGGACATACAGTATGCCAGCTCACATTGCGTAGCAGTCCATGTTATTAAGAACCAGATAACTTCCGTTAGAAAGCTGTGTGAATGTTGGTCTGATTGTGAGAGTTGGTGTGCTTTTAAGAAAGCACTCAGGATTGGGGGCTGTCAGCTTAGAAGCGTCGTGCAGTTGGATATTCTTGCATAGTAATGAATGATTGCCATTGTGGTCCCACTTTTCACCTGTGAGAAAAACTTTGGTATCCTCTTTAAGACAGCGATATGTAAAATGGGAGAAACCACTGCTCGTGAATAAATGCGCTACCTTATATAATCACATACAACATGACAAACAACATGTACACCTAGCAGACACAACAACACTACGTACTGTGGGAACCGTGGCTAGCCATGTACACAAACCAAACATGGCATGGCACCTCTGCCACACGATGCAGAATGCGGGGAGAGATGGGAGCAAAGTATGTGCGAAGGTGGCAAGTGATTCTCGATTATAAAAGTATACTATGCAAAGTGTTGAGGGGATGTGCGTATGCAGAGCACAGACATGTACATGTCAACATACACTGATCTATTGAGTGAAGTCGACAGTGGACACAACCATGATAGTACAGTCAGTAGGGAAGATTGCGAAAACATAGGTGCCCCCTCCCCCCCAAATCTTTAGTGTAGTGGGCTGGCTCAGCGTACGCAAGGCCAGCGTAGGGGTATGAATAAAAGGTATATTTCTCTGGTTGTGGTTCTCTTCTGGAATGGCGAACATGTCTGTCAGGTCTGTGCAGCTTACACCGCCACGAGGCTGACACTGTGAGCAAAGGTGGCTGCGGGAATAATGCTCTCAGTCTGCTGCTACCCAGAAACCGCCATGGCCGCTGTGATGCACATATGCCCCACAGTTCACCTTTCGACAACGTCGTATGTGAAAGAGTGCCCATTACGTGCCGGCGGAAGCTCCTGGGCCAAGGTCTGCGAGTTGGGAAGGCTCCTGAGATCAACGCTGGCTACCACGACACAGACAGACAGCGCCCAGCCTGAGGCCCAACACCGTGGAGTGCTCTGTATACTACTAACACCGTAGTCCAACAGGTACCAACAGTGGAAGGGTGCCTTGATCCCTCAATGGACGATTTTAGAACTACATTTGAGAGTGGAGATGAAGGTACTCACTTCGACCAGTTGCAAGCAACTCTAGGCCCCAACAGTGGAACAGTGTCTTGATCCCAGAATGGACGATGTCCAATATTAGTTGCTGCTTGGTTTTGACAGAACTCCCTCCTTTGAGGTGTATCAGACTCTGCTTCCGTAGCTAACTGCTGCACATAATTATTGGGCTTTGCTGAGTGCAGTCGGTGGAGTACATCGTGGTACAGCAGGTCGGAACAGTGAAAGTTTGTGATGATTTGTGTGTATCCCCTCCGATCAGGTGCAACCAACTGCGTGCTTCCGAATCCAATAGCACATGGCTATGAGGCGTTAACGACCACTGGCTCTGGACTACACTGCGGTCAGCAGGGCTCACAATTTAGATCGAGTGGTGATTGCTTAATTACAGAATCCAGTAGGCAACTAACTACAACATCTATTGAATATACACAATAGCCTTTTAGTATACTTGCTTGAAGACGTTTTTTAAGAAGATGACTTATAGGTCTAGTACAATGACCAAATTCCTCTTGGTAGTGGTAAAAAGCACTGAATAACAGTGTACACAGTGAACAGCAGAGATCGCAATTCGAATTGTTTCAATTTATTTATTGCAGAGTTTTGTGTAATTTATGTTGTTGTATTTTATGAAGAGGAAGTGAGAAAAAGTATTCATGGAAGACTGTGCTCCCTACTGCCTTCAATTTACACTGCAGACAGCAGTGTTCACAATTCAGATCGAGTCGCTATAGTATAACTCACTTGGTGTGAAGGCATACAATAGCAATTTTAGCAGCTATTTAAAAATATAAAAATTAAACATATAACAGCTCATTTTGAAAAATCTTTGTCATTGGAGAGAAGAGAACTATCTTAGGTGGATGTTGAGAATGTGCACAAGTTTTGAGCAGTCACTCAAAATGAAGGATGCCACTGTGTAAATGTGGCTGGCCTAATTCCACATCCTGTATGCTGTGCTGGGGAAAGACAAATGCGAACGTCAATTTAAAAGAGCAAAACGACCAATAGAGGAATATCTCTGACCAAAAGCTCGTTTATGTATGTATATGATGTAAGATTTTTTGGGGAAAAACGATAGTCTGGTGAAACTGCTAATGCTATTTCAAAAGATAAATCTAGAATGTGTTTGAAATAGAGACCGTAGTCAAAACCAAAGCTGTGGAAAGTGTCAAATGATTGTATTTGAAAACTGAACCATTAAAACAGCAAAATATTCTAATGGTGTAATTTATCTGCAGAGGCAGCAGATAAGAGGCCGAGTTAGACAGAGACAACTCGTTTGCATAACATTGCTTTTTAAATTGAATTGTTGTGCTTGTTGACTTGTTCTAGTGATAAGCAGGCAGTTAAACATTTTCCTATTTGTTATAGGCGGCAAGCCATAAATATTCCTTCTTTATTGACAAAGAAAAAGGCCAACATGAAGGACAATATTTTCTACCAAAGTCAACAAAATCAAGTGCAGTGCAAGCTGTGCTGCATAAGGAATAAGCGCGTTTCAGAAATTGTGCCAAAAGCAATTGCTTTCCTCATGTCACCCTTCATTAGAGTAATCCTACCTTTAGCCATTTACTGATCTGTAAGTGATACAAAGTAAAAATGAAATGACTTTAATGTAGTAAGATGTATTATATATATTTTTGCAATTGATTTTCTGTGTGGATGTGCTTAACTATTTGAAGTGGAGGTTTTACACCTTTCTGCCTGTTAATTTAAATAAGTTAGAATTCATTAATTAGCCAGGACTAATCTTACCATCTTTATTGCTGGGTTTAACAGAACTGTGCTTGAAATAAAGAAACCACTAAGGGCTGATTACAAGTCCAACAGAGTGTTATCCCCTGGAGATACAATTCCTGTTGATAACATCTGGTTAGGTGTTTCCGCTCTCGGGATTATCAGGTGCAGGAACACCAAACCCAGTTTCACCAGGGAGAACCCCTGAAATTATGAGTGGGCCCGGGCAGGGACTGCGGCACACAAGTGCTTATGGGAGATTTTTGGGGCATAACGCTCTATACCTATAATTTAGTAATTCCACACCTGTTGAAGTGCACTCTGGCTGCTATACCAGAAAAGATTAATTAAATGCGATTATTTTAAAGGCGATCTGTCGAGGTCTCCTTTATAGAACCAGAACTTAGATACAGAGTTTAGCCATCACCATGAAAGATCATGACAGGCCCACAGGTTTAAACAAAACCTGAAGGGGCATATGTACAAGCCCCTATCACCACCACGTCACTTCTACGGACGTTGTGGTGGCGATATGGGCTGCGCCTTATGTACAAGTTAGTGTTAAGCCACTTAACGTGGCTTAACGCTACCTTGTATGTAAGGCCCCCTTTTACGCTATGGTTAGCGTGAAAGGGGCGTGCAGTGGTAGTTGTAGTGGACGTTCCACAGCAACACCCATTGCATTTGATGCTGTCCCCTATGTACAAAGGTGGCGTACATAGGAGGCAGTGCCAAAATGAAGACCAGGAAAATCCTGGTCTTAAGTTGGCAAAACAAGGAAAAATGCATTATTTCTCCTCATTTTTCCTTTTTCCATGTGTGCTGCCTTGTGCAGTACACCTGGAAAAAGCATAATACCATGGTTTGTTTATGTACAGGAAGGTGTCCCTTCATTTACAAAAATAAACCTTTTAAAAAAATTCAATTTTGTAACTTACATGTGTGCTGCATGAAGCAGCACACATGAAAGTTGCAAAATGGCATTTTAGGATTGTTTATGTGCAGGAAGTGACACCTTCCTACACATAACCAATCCTCCCCTGCACACAGAAACCGGTGCAAGGGTGCCTGCATTGCTGCTAAGTTGTTAAACTTAGCGCCATCGCAGGGGGAAACGCAAGGCTACACCACATTCTTGTAAATATGGTGCAGCCCTGTGTTTCCGAAGTGGCGGAGCGTGTTGTTAAGCCAAGGAGGCTAACGACACGCTCGGCCACTTCCTTGTATATATCCCCCTGAATCCCCTTACAACTGCCAACAGGACCCTGCAATGGTGTTCTCTAAAGGCAGTGCTATATTTCTAAAAAAAAAACATGAGTGCCAGGGTTCTCGTCAGGAAACCACTACAGCTGCACAACCTATTGCCCTTGCTACCAATGACTGGACCAATAGAACTAATAACCATCACAAGTGTGACATTTCAAACTATTCCAGGCCTCAAAACTATCACAATGGCATGGGCAGCAGGATGCATATTTTTCAATGTATATTGAATTAGTAAACAACAGTTTTTGTGCTCATCTCAAAATTAGGCAAACAGTGCCACCGTGTGGGAGACTGTCATAAGTTGAAAATATCTTAGAGGATGTAGACACTCTGAAGATAAGTAGCCCATTGGCTAGTACATGTTTCCTCCTTTAACACCCCTAAATTTAGTATTTAGTTGGAATCCCTGGACCCTTAACTCAGATTCGACGGTCACAGAGAAGAAAAGGACAAAGACAAGCTGCCGACCTGAGGACTGAAGCCCTGCTGCAGAAGATTGGCACCAAACCCTGCCTCCTGGCAAATTGCTGAGAACCTCCCTTCGAGTAAAGGAGCTACAACACTGCAGCCTGCAGGCACTGAACCCCAAGGCTGGTTTACTGATCTGCTGCACCCTGGGGGCTCCGATGCAGCACCCAAGCAAGAACAGGCACATCTGCACCAAAGGGTCAGATCTGTCACCCTCCCATTGCGAGGACACCCTTATCTACTGTAGCCTTGCCATACAGGACCCCTGTACCTAGGGCTAAGAAGAAAGAGTCCAATCTGAGCTCCAATAGCACAGGAAACAGACACCCATCAAGAGACTTCGTGATCCCTGAGACCATTCAGTGAGAGGTCCAGCTGTCCCGGAATTGCCTCTGCAACCTGCCAGCCCCTGATCGCGAGGATAATCTCGACGCATGGTGCTTGGCTGCCGTATCTGCACCCAGCCCACCCTGCCTGTGTAACAACCAACCAGCTGTGCCCCCATGGTCCTGAGGCCCTTGCAACCTGCTCCATTGAGTGGGACCCCCAAACTTACCTTTAAGTCTAGCTGTGCTGGGTGTTTTCAGGTGCTTTTGTGCAGTAATAAACTTGTTAAAAACCAAAGCAATGACTGCCCCTTAAGAGTTAGTAACTCCATCTTGCTAAAGAACTGTAGAGTCGAAAAGCAAGACCTCTGCCACTACTGGGTCACATGTCTCTGAGAGGCAGCTGTTTTTAACATTTGTGGCACCTCCTCTGTGTTCTCAGACACATTTCTTGCTCTTTGAGGAGGACTCCTTGCCCAATAGGATTTTGTATTTGCAGGACACAGTTGGAGTCAATTAGTGATATATCCTTGTTTGCTCTGAATTAGCCGCTAAAATTGGTGTGACTATCAATTCTCATGTTCATGGCTAGATAGAATCTTATCACTATTTATGCTTTCTGCTGGTTTGGGTTGAGGTATTGTAAGCTGTTAGACTGGCTGGTTAAAGTAGTTGTGAGTTAGCCTCAAACATTTGAGTGATTTGCAGATTGCACACTTGATATAGCTCAGGTCGAGTTTAGCCTTTCAATATTCTGGGTTTGATAGATTGAGTACATTACATTTTGTTTTAGTTTCTCCTGTTACTGAATTAGGAATAACTTACAGTTCTTTCTTCAAGTATTTATATGGCTTGGGCATTTCACAAAGCACTTTATAAGCATGGAGTTCAACCTGGCCGTGTCTGCAGGGTCACCACCAAACCGTTTCCCTTTTACCCTCCACTTTTTTGCTGAATTCGTTTTGCTGGCTTTAGGACTCTGTGCTATTTACCAGTGTTAACCTTTGATCTCTCCCCTAAAACACTGTTACAATGGCTTAGACCCAATTGGCATATGTAATTTACCTGTAAATACCTTGTAGAATTGTATACCATATACACAGAGCCTGTAAATTAAATGCCACTAGTGGGCCTGCAGCACTTATTGTGCCACCTACTTATATAGTACCCTAAAACATGTTCCGCCCTGCCATTTAATCCTCAATGTAGTTTTAAACTGCCATGTCAAATTAGAACCTAAACTCTCTTGCCAAGCCTTAAACTCTTCTTTTTTTTGCATATAAGTCAACCCTAAGGTAGGCCCTAGCTAGCCCTTAGAACAGGGGCTTGTGTAATTAAAAGTTCAGACATGTGATTTTAAGCTTTTCATGTCCTCCCAGTAAAAGACTCCTACATTCATTTTTCACTACTGTGAGACCTTCCCAGCCCATGGGATACCATTGGGGATTCCTTATTACATGAAATAAGCTGTAATTCCTAATTAGGAGCTGGTATTTATATCAAGTTTGGTACCCATGAAATTGTAATGCTAAAGGAGTTGACCTAACGGCTAGGGCAGTCGACCTCCAATCTGGGGAACTGGGTTCGAGTCTCGGCAATGATGCTGAACATCCTGTGATTCTGGGCAAATCACTTAATCTCCCCGTGCCTAACAAAAATGAATGTGTCCTCATGTAATGCAACTGGTGTTATGTAAAGTGCTCTGACACCCGATTCAGGTCAAGTTTGCGCTATATAAAACTCTGTAAAAAAAAACCCTCTTTAATGGTTAAGTAGGATATATCATTACAATTTTGAAATTGCTACTTTTAGAAAGTTAGCATTTTCCTGCCCTTAGACTTTTGTGCCTGCAGCCTGTCTTTGGTCAAATCACTGGGTGTGGTGAATTCCTCCCAGGCAGTCACACAATAGCGGAATTTGGGTGTGCCTCAATTGGCCACTTGCAGGCAGAATGAGGTCGGTGGAGCTGAGCACATCCCCATAAACACCTGAATATTCTTTGCTCTGCCTTCACACAAAGGGACCAAATGACCCTGTGTTTTTACTACAGTCAACTTGGAGCCCGGGGAGTCAGGAAATCCCATGCACTTCAAAGACCCTTTCAAGAAGCTTCATCCACCTTCTATAAGAAGGGAACAAGGGTAAGAAAACAGGATCTGCAGACCCATTCTTCAGATCACTAGTGGAGTTGTGGAAGGACTCTCAGAGAACAGACTGCTGTTGTGACCTGCTGTGCACTCTGCCACACTGTTTCTGTACCTGGGAGGACTGCTTTGTTTGTTGTCTGAAGTCTGCTTTTAACCCACAGAGGCCGCACTGCTGTTGAGCCCTACATCTTTATCTGCACCCAGGACTACGAGAAGTGATTCCAAGAGCTAGTTTGCAGTCCTCCTATTCATAGCCACAGGGGCATAAAATGCTCCACCATCTTGAACCTGCACCTCAACACAGCCTGAGTGATCCTGAACTCCTAAGAGGTGTTCCACTAGCCCTGGACCCTTGGTTTTGGTGCTAAAGATGCCCAAATGGGCCATTTCCCAAATGGAGAATGTAGACAACATTTTACAAAAAAGTGCTCTGGGAACCAGGAGGATACCAGCATGAACCAGTTATCCTATCTTATCGAGGTGCATTGCTGGTTGGATTGACCTTGCGGCTTCACCCGCTACGTTCTTCTCCACAGAAGCAAACCTGTTTCAGAAAATCTTCGCCTAAGGGGTATCCAACCTCATGGAACTGTCTTCGTCTTCAGCAATCTGCTTCGTCGCACTGGAGTTTTTCAACTTCTCTTTTGGCAACTGAGTCTTAACATGGAAATCTTCACTGCAGTTTCGCCTGAAGGTTATCCTATGCTGACGTTCCCTCCTGCAGCCTGGCCTAGCTGAATTTTACCTTCTCAGACAGTTTTCTGCAAGAACTTTTTTAAGTCTGAAGGTAAGCACTGACTGAGGCCAATCCACTTCTTGTATCCAAACCACGCTCCATCGTGGTCAGCCTTAACTTTTAACTTTGCTTGGTGTCAAATAATTTATTAAAATATACTCTAGTTTTCTAAGTTGGTTTGGGAGTTTTCTTGTGTTGTGTTTTCACTTTATTAATGTTTATGTGCTGCATACATACTTTGCTCATTGCCACTAAGGTAAGGCTGACTGCATTTTGGGCCAAGCTACCTAGGGTGACTTTTTCTGGTTTATCCGCAAGGAACTGTGGCTGCTGCTTGACCAGGATTCACACCCAGTCAACCAACAATCCAATTTCTTACACATGGGCCTTTGCCTGTGTTTGCCATGGTCTGGAGCATGTGATTGGTTTCTCTGGTATTGGAGGAGCTACTACAAGGGCATAGAGACTCCAGCAGTCTGATTGTTTATCTTTGGCTTGGTAGGGTGTGGGATATTATAACTTTCTTAATATGATCATGGCTGGTTACCTGGGCATGTGTCTGCAATGATAAGTACAATGGTATTTCTTCCATTTTTTGGGCCATCATCTCAACTTTCTTGTTCCTGTGATATGCCTTTTGAAAGAATGTTCTTGTGGTCTGACTTCTGCAGTGGTCTGGAGACCTTTGCATCTCTAATACTTGTTTTTTGTGATTCACTGGGCTTTGGGTATCACACAGCATCACTCTAGATGTATGATTTAGCTAATTCCCGTCCTACATGGCTTGGTTTCCTAGGCACGTTTTCTCAGGTGTTGATCAGATATGGTCCTGGCCAGGTTTCTACTTAAGCTTTGCCTGTAGGTTAACACTTGCTGTGTTAGTGGGTTGTACAACTGCTCATGCAACAAGTGCTACAGATAGCTTTAAACTCTCTTTCTGTAATTCTGAGTGGATATTTATTAAACCATCTATTCTTTTCTGGAGGTGCATAGTCAGTACCTATCCCAAATGCTCATGACTTGGCCCATGGCCGCCCTCCATCCTTGTACTCAGCAGCAGGTGGTAGCTATAACTCAGGGGCTATTCACAGAACTAATCTGAGAAAAAAATACTTAACTTACTACTTCTGGTATTCACAGAAGGCACTTACAAATTTTGGTATTCACAAAAATCACTTACAATTCCTAACTTTACGTCTGCAGTCAGGCCGAAATCTCCACATTGGACTGTACTCTCTGGTTCAAGCCGGATAAAGTGTAATCAATGGGATGGAATGCAATTTTTACCAAAAGGACAATTAGGAATGTGTGATAAATGGTAGAGGAGGTCATGAAAAATAGTCTGGGCAGGGTAAAGGGTATGGCCAGACACTACATCATAACCCAGAAAAGTTTGTTCCTTTGTATCATGGTACATGCAGTGCACAATTTGCTCTCCCCTCAGTGTTGGCTGTAATATCAACACCACAGTCAACACTAAGGGCGCTCCCCTTAGTGTTGACTGTAGTGTTGACACGGCAGTCAACACTGAGACACCACTGTTTCCAGATTTAAGCCTGGTCACCGGACTGCCATTTGAAGAGTGGCAGTGGGTTTCTGGGTCTAAAAGGCCCCCTGCATTAGTTAGTTCAATTGGTATATTTGATTACTTTTTGGTTCTTGGCTTCTGGCTGATAGATTGCAAATCTTATTCTGAGGATTCAGAGTTTTGCCATTCTATTCTATGTGTGGGCACAGAGGCCTATGATGTTTGGATATTCCATTCTGCATGTCCTTTGGCATTAACCAAGTATACAGGTAGCTACATTGCTCAGTATAATTCATCACTGTGTAGTTCAAAGTCTGTGACATTCATATGGTGCTCAAATCCTTGCTGAGGATCTTTATGCTATGTCTGGTGGAGGACCATGGTGGTGCTTGGTGTATCTTCATCCAGTAAGAACTGTGACAAATAACACTGGTGTAATGGTAACAGACTGATTATTTACCAGTGAACTTCATTATTCGTAGTCTTCATTTTCAAACTATTACATGCCAGCCAACCTTTGTCTGCACTGGTTCCTCTAGTCAAAATTTGGTATTGCTCAGGAACTGGGAGGGACATTAGGTTTTTGTATGGCCAAGGGGACCTTGCTAAAAGTTTTTTTTAAATGAAAAACTAAGTTATTTATGTTCTTTGGCAATAATTATCTTTTGTTTTGGATGACATGCACATTATCTGTCTCCAGAGTGAAGGATCATAGCAAGTTTGGGATGCAGGTACAGAAAATTGCAAAAAGTGTTCGGGTATTAAATTGAAGAGGACGAGTCAATCAGAACTTTTGCTTTGTTAAAAAACAATCATTAATCAAAAATTCTTAAAATTAGTTCTGCCGCTGAAGCTGCAGGTGTTTTTTTCATTCCATAATCACAGGCAAAGAATCAGTAAATTTCGACAGGTGATGTACACTAACCCATCACATTTTTTATGTGATTGGACAACCTCGTCAGGAACTAGAGTAACAACAAAACATGATTCTATCCCTCACACGTGGATACAGAATGCACATAAAAAATGAGCTATGGCTCACCATTCCTCTGTGAGTTGGCCCACTATAGCCTGGATCTTATAAAGTGAGTAATCAGATAAGCTGCTGAACTTTTAACGAATGCATGAAACCGGTTACGACACATTGAGAGAAAAAGGATGAAACGTGAACCAATTGTGCTAACAATACATTGAAGAAACATGAAAGAAATCATGAGAAGACTTAGTTACTGCACGTGAATGGATGCAGATAAATTGTAGGATAGATGGATACATATACATTCAATAATATGGGTTCATAGTTTAATCCGTTTCAATTGCTAATTCAATGTGTATAAATCAAAAGGCAAATGTGATGTCATTTAGGTGTTATAATATTTCTAACCATTCTCATCAAAATAATTATTGCGTGGAGAATTCAATTAAATCTAACCTGTTTTACAGATATTTAAATGCGTTATTGAAAGGTTTCATTCTAAAACTCCATATTTTCCACATGCTAATTATGTACCAAGTGAGAAAGTGGAAACTAAAATGCGTTGTGAGTGCAAATAAAATTGAAAGAAATATATAAGGTCTCAAAAGGTTATAAATGAGATGTATTTTCCATTTTTTTTATATTCTGTATTTAATGAACCTGAGTCAATTTGGCCTCCATTTTCTTACTTTGCTTGAATCTGTTCCCATGGAAAGGCTCCATAAGCTTGCATTGTGAAGAGAAACTATGTCTAAAAAAGGGAGAGTTTCCATTCGCATATTAGGACTGCTTGCAACCATTTTGTTATTTTGGGAACATCTGTCATGGTAAACTGCCCTCTTGAACTCACCCATGCACTTCTTGCAAACAGACTATTGTTTGAAAGTTATATACGCTGGATGATTTGAGAACTTACATGATGATCACTAACTTTTTGTTATAATATGTCTTCGTTACACTGCATGACAATCACCCAATACAAACTAACCAATGGATTGAGTGGTCTGACCAGACGAGGTGACGCAGGAGGTGTTACCCCTAAAATTGAAGAATATATTATACATTCATTTGTTAGAAAGGGATCTTCTTGGTCTTGCTGCCTTGCTCGCTCTTGGAGGCACACATCGCTACTCCTTACTATTGGAACTATCTTGAGTACTCTATTGGCTCCTTTTGACTGACACATACACTGAGTGCTATATTTCCAGGACTTTTTCCCTCTCATGGGAGAGTGCCTTTGAGCAGTCGTGCCTGTCCCTTTCTAAACTTTCCAAGAGCTTTGCGAATGAATCGCAAATCAGATTTGAATTGATTATCTTGTACTCTTAAACCTTAAATGCCTGATATTGATGTATTTACTCTCTTTAAAAATTCTGAGAATAATCTATCTTTAACTAAATCCTGTTTCTGCCTCTACATGATTTGTCTCCAGTAATAGATTGTGCATTCTATTTGAGTTGTTGATGGTGGAGGGAATTCTAATCGCGAGATCTCTGGACAGCAGATATTAATGTTATTATTCTTGCATTGCTCTAACTGAATTATCGGTTTGTATGATCTTGGTTTAACTGAATTTCTTCAGGAGATTTGGTCAAGCCATGATAATACTTCATTACTTGTGTAGCTTAGTTCTAAGAGTTATATACATTAATCTAACTATGAATTTGTAGGACAGTTACCCAATTCCTGGTCTTCATTGCATAACTGGAGTTGGATCCCCTACGTCCGACCCCTCTCGGCATGAAGCAAGAACCATCAGAATAACATGTGAGTGAGAAATAAGGCGAGTGGTAAGAGAAAAGAGTTAAGATACAGTAAAGGGCTCAGCGATGCTACAACAATAAGTTATCATTGGGCACAACATTGGGGTGTTGTTAGAAGGCCATACATGCTGGAAGGGAAGGGTGAAGTGAGCATTAGCGAGCGTTATCAGGCGCTGTCTCCTAAACCCATATACACATATATCACTTAATACATCTTGTATCATATAGTAATTAATACTTATATAAAGAAAATAATAATAATAAATAAATAGGAAAAACATGTTATTAAAATCTTATTTCTCATAAGAACAATGCTAAGTAGTTAGATAAGTTATTTTAAATAGTAGAGGAAGAAGTCCTCATAGGGGCTGAAAAACCCTAGTGGAATCACTTTTTATTTAAGTAATTAGTAAGCAGTGACCAATAAATGTCCTTGTTGATCATTTGTAATGTAGATGTAGCTGCTGCTGTATCCAGTCTATGATGAGAACAGAGAAGATTCCACCAGCTGGTAACATTAATATCCTTGGCGTTTTTCCATCCAGTTGGATATAATGACTTGAAAAGCAGTAGCAAGTGATAAATCTACAAACTTGCCAAGTTTAGAACGTGCTGGCCAAAAGTGTGCCGAACTTCCTAAAAAAATTTATTTAACATCAAAAGGGAAATCAATAGAACAAATTGTGGAAATAGTCTTGCAAACCTGTGACCAAATGTAGTGGTAGGTGGACAATGACAAAAAATATGTAAATATGTCCCAGAAAGGGTTTTACAAGACCAGCACATGTATGAGAATGTTGGATTATATTTTTGCAAAAAATGTGGAGGTATATATAGCCTGTTATAAAAATATTAAAGGGTTTGTGTGGTGCTAGAATTAGGGGATGTGTGCTCAATTTTATTCCAAATGGATCCCCATTCCCTTAAAGACAGGGAATGCTGAAGGTCAGATTCCCACAATGTCTCAATTTTGGACTTAGGACTAGAAGGAATAGTGTAATGCAAATATCTATATATATATGAAGCTTTGGGAGTTGACGATAGTACAAGTGGAACAGGAGGCAATGAGCTTATAGGATATTGGGACTGAGGGAGAATGAATGTATGTTCTGATGTCAGCAGTATGGCGCAAGGTTTGGGAATTGTAATGACAGCAGTGATTTTACAGACTGAAATAAATGGAGACAGCAGTCGAATGGAGGCCAAAAAGTGACAGCTATACTAGTAAGCACTTTAAGGCGGTGCCTTCCAATACAGTGAAAGAATTGGACAATATTTTTTTCCCACACTGCGGTAGTTCATTACTTGACAATCACAGATGCACTATTCATATTTACTTTTATTTTTTTATTTTTACCTGGCTGAAGTTCATGCTTACCGCATAATCATGCTTCATTTGTGTTGGAAAAACTCACAATAGCATGTTCATGCTTCTGTTTTTATTTTTTTTATTTTTAAAAAAAGAACTAGGACAACAGCTGAATATCCTTTAAAAGTGTGTTTTCTTACCTTGTGACACAAATGCATTCAATGTTACATAATAGAGGCATGTGATTTATGGACTATGTTTTGTAGTGCGTGAAAGAGCTTTCAAATATGAGAGCAGGATCGGCTGGGTACTCATCTGTAACTAGTGCTGTTAAATGTATATTTGAAATGGTCAGCCCAATGCAATTTACACCCTGCAGGCTAAGCAGAGATCCGAAATCATTACCAGGACTTCAAAGTGGTCTTTGTTGCTTCTTAATATGTGTGGGGTGACTGATGTAAATATATTTGATGGTGTAATGGGAGTCTAAATTTAGTGTCTACATAGGATTGGAATACATCCATTGAAAAGCGTTAATTAAAATGATCAGAGCAATGTTTATTTCCCCTGAAGGAAAAGGCATATTAAGCATTTGTGTAAAGCCATTAGTCTACTTCTGCAATTCAGCTGTTATTAGGGCCTAGCATACAAATCGAATTACAACCCCCTGCCTATAATTCACACGCATCCTCAGAGGAGCAATGTGTGCAAAGTGCAGGCCTGGAAGCATTTTTTTTCTAATTCATGAAACATTACAGACCCATTTCCTTTCATTCAATTATGTTTAGCTGTACAAATAACAACTTTCGTCTTATTTTGAGCACAGCTACTTTGAAAAGGCTACTGCGTGGAATGAGCGTTTTCAATCGACATAGGTTTTAAGTTGGGTAGCTAAAAGATGACACAATATATGAAGATGGGAAAAAAACTGAAAGGCGTTTTTTTTTATTTCATTTCATTATGAGGGCTAAGTTTCATCCGTGAAGATAACCCCGTAAATCTTTTAATAGAGTTTTGGGGTAGTCTGATAGAATATTTATAAGTTTATCAATTTTCATTTAGTTGAATATGTTTTTTTCAATAAAAAACTATCTAAATTTTACAATGATGCACCGTGAAAATCAAAAATAAGCATGCGCTGGCAAAAGCAATAGTTTCTTACTCGTGAATCATAATGGCGTCGCCAATGTTTGTTTTTCCCCAGATTGCCGCTGCATGTGCATGTCAACGGAAGGTACTTATTTATGAATGTTTTTTAAAGGAAAAGAAAGATCATTTCAAGAAGGTCTCTGTGCCTGTGTTCGGATGACCAGCAGCCATTTCGGAATGATTTTTCTTTGTTTAGAAATACTTTATTGAATTTTCAAATTATGTTATACTTCTGCTTCAATGTTACAGTAACCATCAAAGTGAAGTATAATTTTGCTGCCTCATAGCAATAGAAATAAATTAACTCAGTAAGGTACTGTCTGTATCTGTAGCTGGTCGTTCCATAGTTGATAAAATACTTAAAAATAAAAGAGAAAGAAAACAGAGATCACTTAAAAAGGAGGAAAGAGCAAGGAAAAAACAGGAATAACATACGGAGAAAGGTAATTCAAAAACTTGAGATCTAGAACAATATAGCAATAAGACAAGTTCAACCCCACCAATTCACATTTTACCCCATATTCTTGTGCCCTAATATAATTGCTGTCTAAAACCAATCAACTTCTTCACCTAGTACAATATATTGAATTTACGTATACAAAACCTCCCCAGATCTGCTCAGAACTGGCTAACTGGTCACTTGACTGGTAAATAATATTTTACATATGATTCCATGGTAAACATATCATGTTACCAGGGTTTAATGTCAGACATGTTATTTGTCCACCCGCAGCCGAAGTATCCCTTGCTTAGCTACTGTCAGAGTAGTAGAGAATAATTTCTTGTTCAATATTCAAATTCTGGGAACACTGATGTATTGTGTGGTACTGTCTGTCCCAACAATGAGCCCCTATCCTCAGTGATTCATTGAGAACACCCTACACCTGAGACCAGTAATGATACAGGTGTGAGCAGTTCCTTAACAAGTGCATACAATCACTGGCTCATTGTTTACATCTCCAACGTTTCATAGATGGACACAGGCAGGTTGCTTTCAATCTCATGGGTGACCAGTGCTTTCTATGTAATACTTTATTGTACTTTATTACAACAAATTTTCACTCAAACTTCCCAGAGGTGGTTATTGTGTTCCTGCATCAGCTCCCACCTTCCACAACTGTGAATTCTAATTGATAGCACTACAGGTTGAGGTTGTTGAATAATGTGCTTGACAACGTATGTTTACCAAAGATCCATCATGGGACAGGTACTGTACTCTTATCTGTCACCAAAAGTGTAAGATAATAAGGGCCGGACTGGCCGTAGTGGGCATCGTGCGTTTCCAGGGAGGGCCGGAGGAGTGGGGGCCGGCTTTGTCACTGGAGGCCAGTTTGCAGCAATATCGGCCCCCAGTAACAACAGAGGGAGCAGCACTTTTTACTAGCACCCCCCCCCCTCCCGCTCCCAGAGCCGGTCAAGTAGTAATCTGCCAAAAATGGTTGCTGTTCCCAGTCCAATCCCTGAAGATTTATGAAAACAGCTAAGTGTGATAGATCAGCAGGCTGCCACACTGGTATCTCATGGAGGCAATGCATCAGTTAGGAATATTCCAAACAGTGGTGATCCGGTAAACCAAACTTTTGTTGCACTTCGGCAAAGGATATAAGACGCGCATCAACAACTATTTGATTGATAAACATAACCCCTATGTTCACCAAATGCACCCACTGTACTTACATTCCTCTGATCCTTATGTCACCATTACCCCACAAAGGAGCGCCTATACAAATTTCACCGTATGTGTTTAGTCAGAGATGCGATTTATGCCAGGCATAGCGAGTGGGTTTATCAATGTATTAAATGGTTCGCATTTTCTGATAACTGACTGCTTGCAATGTGAAACCTCATGCCAATCCAAATAGGCTTTTCCTGTGTTTACCGACTTTGGTATTTGCATGTTTTCATAAGTACGTATATAATTTGTCAAATCTGAAATGTAAGCCAGAAAGATACCCTATAAGGCATTCTCAGACCTCCCAGCTCCCTGCAATATAATGTGTTCATCTTTTGGATTGTTTTTGTACCATATTAATATAAAAAACTTAATTTATTTACTCAGTTTACCAAGAAGGGTGGCAAGAATTTGTGAGCGAATCATAGCAAATATATGAATAGAATGAATAGAATGTATTGCTATGTTAATTTTGTGGACCTAAGTCCGCTCCTAAATAGAAATGTTCTGTTTTGAGAAATTGGTAAAGTCTATCAACATTTCTTATGAAGAGGGTACATGTTATCTTCGACCATATCTGCTAACCCTCAATTCACCAATATACCCAGATATTTTAAACACAAGTCTTTCCACATAAAGTTACTGTTTTCACCTAAACAGGTTGCTATTCTAGTGATTCTTAAAGGAAATGCCTCTTTTTTGCATGATTACCCCCAATTTTTGATCTGATGTTTCAGAGCATGTGCTATGACCCCTAAAACATGCATACAATTGGCTAACTAATAATTACCACCTTTAACTTGCCTGTAAGTCTCCAGTATATGGTACCCAGTTTACCGATTGCCTGTAAGTTAAATGCCACTTATTGTGCCACCACTCAATTGACCATGTAAACCATTACTCTAGGCCCATCCCAGCAGCCAATCAGGGCAATTTTAAAATTGCCACTTTGACCACTTACAACCATTCTTTTAACAGGCCTCAACATTCTGTCTAATACTTATAAGCCCCCCCCCCAAACTAGGCCCCAAAGCCCATAGGGCAGGGTGCATGGCATTTGAAAAGTAGAACATGTGTACATGTTTACATGTCCTGGCAGTGAAAAATCTTCAAAGTCATTTTTCACAGTTGCAAGGCTGGCTCAAAGTTACATTATAACACAAGGACAAGGATTCACATTAATATAAGAATAGAATAATTAACATACAAATTAATATGACATGATATTAATTTAAATTACTTTTTTTATAATGCCACTTTTAGAAAGATTGTATTTTCCTGCCTAAAGTCTATAGGAGCCTTTTCAGTGTTAATCCCCAACTGTCACCTGATAACCTTCTGGGAGGTGTGAATGACTCCCAGGAAAGGAAACAAAAAGGTGTTTGCTGGCAGGAGGTGTGACCTCCTCCTGATAGGATGGCCTGTGGGATGTGCCCACCAACAGCACAAGCTTCAAAGGGGCATCCCCTGTCCCAGGCAGATGTTCTTCACACCTAGGTCTACTCCTGTCACTGTCCAAGTAGCCAGAGGGGCACCCATCTCAAATAAGAAAAACCTGCTCCAAAATGGGTTTGCAGGGGGGGTCCTCATTTCCTGAGGCACACCTCAGGGATGCGCCAAGAGTCCTGACCTGGAGCAAAAACGTTCTGCCAATGTTGGATTTTGGCATAGAAGGGCATAGTAGATTTGTTTAGGGCAAACCCCTAGGAAAATATGTCAAAGTGGGTGGGGTTTCTCCTGGGAACTTTACTCCCAACTGGCCAGGGATATTTCCCCATTGAGCAGCTTGTGCCAAGCCTAAACGTGGCACCCCCTGGGTACATTCTTTAGAACACTGCTGGACATGAGGAAGACTGAAGAAGGACTGCACCTGCTGAACCCTTTGGACGGAAAGAGGACTGCACTTACTCTAACCTGTGGAAAAAGATCCCAAGGACTAGATCTGCTCTTGCTTAACCCAGGACAGAAGAGTGGACTCCAAGGGTAAGTTGGCTAGACTTCTTTATAAACTCTAGGAGCCTGCAACTTCAAGATCCCATCTGACAATTTCCAAATATAAATGCCCTGGACTCTGCAGGTGGAATTTGGAAATTGACTCCAGACCCTCCAAGCTGTACCCACAAAGTCGTGGTTCCTTGGCTGGTGCTAAAGTCTACTCTTCCTCTGCAAGAACTTCAAAACTGCACACTTAGACATTTTTCCAAACTTTGCCCGAAAATAACCAGAGGCTATAACTGAACCACCGTTGAGCCACAGCCACTGACATTTTGTCACCAGTCAGATCTAACTTGCTGGTTTGCCCCGCTGAAAGAAGTTTGACTACTAGAAAAGTTTCCAGGTCCAACTGTACACAATTTCACCAAGGCTGATGTTGAGGACCTTCCAACCTTCTGGTATATGTCCTTGGGCACAAACTCCACACTTTTCCCTCGCAAAACTTTCCTGCCCTGAATGCAGGGAATCTCGTACTTTCCACCAAAGCCAAGTCTCCAACAAAGGTCCTGCACTCCATCTAGCCGATGACGTCAAGACCTTCTTTGTATCCAGTCTGCAGCCCGATCCACCGATGACCTCATCTACAGAAAACAGACTAATGAGAAAGTAAACTTTACAGCGGCACAAGCTTAGGGTCTATATCTGGACTGAGCTTCCTTAGGGTTGACTTTAACTGTGGACTTTGACCTGGTCTGGCGTGCTCAGATATTCATAGTTGGTCTATTCATGTTTTGATCCTAGATCTATATTTTGAAAAAACATATTTACAGTTTCTCACATCTGATTTTTGTCTATTTAGAGTTTAAAATTGCCTCTGGTTTTATAAATTGGATTGGGAGTTTTATTGTGTAGCATGTTAAGCCTTTGTTTTTGCAGCTACCACTAGTTGAACTCAGTTTTAAATTATTGAGACCTAACTGTACCTCATGAGAAATAATTAATTATTACTTGAAGAAGACTACCATCTCCATCAACTAATAATCCACTTTCTCACAAAACTACAGCTTTAAAAAGTGGAAAACGGTTGTATCTAATATATTACACCTATATCAAGTAAGCTGGTTCAGATAATGTAACCAAGATATCAGTATAGAAAAATACATTATATTCTCCTGCTGGTGTGATTATACCTTGGAGCTCTTGTAATGCTGAGGTCTATCTGAATGTGGATAGTGTCGTGTTATGTGACACCATTTGTATGATGTAGATATCTTTCATTATTTTAATTATAAGAGGTGTTTTGAGAAAGCAATCAATACAAAAACATTATCATTCTACCCATCGGGTACAATGGCCTCCAAGACTCCAGTAACAAGTGATATTTCATTAAGTCACCTAGCAGGTGTCTATCTCTAGAACATCTCATGCAGTGGTGTTCCGATTTGTCTATGCCCAGCATCAGGTCATAACCCATTCTCTCCCCATAAGTATCTTGTCTCGACATATTGTCAATAATTTCTTGGAAATGTGACCAAGGAATTTACTCTTGGCTCTGTGGGGATGTAATCGGATCTTACTACTAATGCTGATCTTGGATGTTTATTTTGATCAAGATGTAATGACCACTGGGACCCCCCGCCATGCATGCAGCGGTTCCGCACACCAAACTAGTGTGCCAGTTGGTCTGACTGCAGCAACAGGGTGGGCCTTTGGGCGGTTTTAACTGTGCAGTGTCCATTGCTGGTGGGTCTGGCATATTCAGAAAATGTTCAAGAGATTCTGCGTCATTGCCAATGTTTTACTATCAATCATTACCAACATCACTGCTGATTCAATCAACCCAAATCTAATGTCTAATATTTTCATCCTCATTTGAAGAGCCAGATTTTTCCTTTCAGTAGAAATGTCCTGAGAAATGTATATTTTCTATCCTTCATACACAAATAGCCATGGTTATTTGCTGCTTGGAAGATTTTTCATGCTTGCTGATGCCTTAGGAAACAATCAATTAATTGCCATAGGCCTTCCTTTTTGCTATCATTGTATGACCTGATTTTAGAGGCACGTTGAAGTTTCAAAGGTGGCTCAAAGGTAATCTTAGAGATATCGTGCTAAAGCATACAAGGAAGTGCACCATGTAATCCTTCTGTAAGTTCTCTGGGATCCCACAAAAATAGAGATTGCATTTTCTGTTTTATTTTCTAACTCTGTTACTGATCATTGAACACTCAACTGATTATGTTCTCTGTCTATGGCTTCTGCCATTTATAATCAATGGGCGTCAGTATATTATTTGTGACTTAGATGAATAAGTTTAAGCAAGCTATATCACTCAGATGTAAAGGTCTTAGATTGATGCTTTTGTTGTGTTCTTTCCATGCTTTCTATTGTTTTTTATGTTGCAGTCGGTTGAGTTTGGCATCTCACATGGTGTCTTGTGCCATGGTTCCTGATTCTGGATTGTTTTTCCCCTTCACCCATGACTGCATCCCTGAACAATAGCTGTTGCACTGGTCTCAACTTTGAGCCAGTTCTATCGGTGATCCATGTGGGTCTCTGTGGATTGTACCTGGGGTCCTTTGAAGTCTACTGCCTGCTGTGATGTTTCCTAGATATCGCTCAAAATGCAGGTATAGCAAGCATGGAAGGTAGGTCTAGCTCTTCTTAGCAAGTTCTTCTCCAACGTACAAATATTTATATCCAGTAAATCATCTCAAATAATAGTCTGCAGTAAAGTGGTGCATTGAACTGGTGATACGGGGAGGTACCCACATGGCTGTCTACCGCGTCCTGCACATTCTATAAGCAGCAAATACCGGCGGTAGTTGGGTTCTCTTGTGGTGATATTACATATGTCTGCCAATGGTGTAGTCCCTCACAATGTACGAAAGGATATGTATGTAAGGTAGAAAACCAGCAGTAAACCCACCCAAATTGGACAGACCCTCATTGTAAAGCTGACATGGCCTTTCAGTGTTGTTGGACATAATCTGACCTCTGCAACCTGACCAGTATTCTAATTCACTAGTGAGTGCACTGAGGACCCATCAATCAAATTCTACCATTTTCCAGCTGACAAGTGGCAGGTCCATCTATGAACATAGTGGCATTGCTCTGCAAAAGGTTGATATCTGCATGCTTGGTATATCGCTAAAGACAATCAGTCATTTGCACTCCCTTTCTTAGGATGACCTGGAACTTCAGTGATCATGCCTCAGCGGAGCTCCAGGGAAATGCCGCTATCTTCCTCAAGGCTTGACCCCACCCCTGCAATGATTTTTCATGTTTTAAAAAAATCATTACAAGGTTGCCGCCGAGCATTTGTGTGCAATCATGTTAGCCATTTTGGGATCCACCTCCTTAACTTTATTGATGGCAGCCTGTTGCGCAATATGGAAGATGAGAGTGGCCTGGTAGTAGTGTGCAACTGTGGTTCCTCACAAAAAAAAGAAACAAAACAAACAATCAGTGGTGGTGAAAGTGGGTGGTGTATAGCGCAAATGCACCTGTTAGTTGACCAATTTAAGTGCACAGCTGCTGACCCTTGAAAAAAAGAAAAAAATAGTTTAAAAAAGTTAATAAATAAATTGAAAATAAAGCTGGTGGGAAAGGGAATGGGGAAGATAATGTGAAAAACCATGAACTGACATGGAATTCTGAAAGCCAAAACAATAATCCCCGCACATCAGAGGTGAAAGGATACAAGTGGAATAATCACAAGCAAGGACAGTAGGACAAACAAAACAACAGGGAGGTAAACTATCAAATAAAGAGTGCAAAACTGAGATAATAAAGAAATTATTCTAATCATAAGCAAAGGGATGCTCCAACACCCACTTGATTTGTATTGTTTTTTAGGCACTAGGGGGCAGATTTACAAGCCCCTTGCACTACAAGTACGTCACTTTTTGTGACGCACTGGCAGTGCATTTCTCTGTGCCATATTTACAAGGACAGGAAAAGCCACACTGCGTGGCTTTTCCGTTCCTTGTAAATATGGCCCCTTTACACGCAGCACTTTGCGTGAAAGGGGCGCTCCATGGGTGTTGCTGTGGGTGTTGCCACGCAACACCCAGGGAACCAGACACATTTCCAGATTTCCGAGAAACCGTAAACCTGGAAATGTGTCAGTTTGTTAGGCGGGTAGCGTAGCCAGGCGCAACAAGGAGAAATGTTTTAATTTCTCCTCGTTTTTTCCTCTTTTAATGCGTGCTGCATTCTACAGTACGCATTGAAAGAGGAAAATGCCTATAGTGATTGTTTTGTGCAAGAAGGTGCCCCTTCCTGCACAAAAACAATCTCCCCATGGCGCAGGCATCCTTGCACCATGGTGCAAGGGTGTCTGCACTGGCGCATGGCAGCTGTTTGTGAGCTGGAGCAGGGGATAGCACAGGAATGCGACATGTTATTGTAAATATGTCGCATTCTTGTGCTCTAAAAGCGCCGCAGCGTGGCACAGCCAAAGGGCTTGCGGTGCAGCGCTGCGCCACTTTCTTGTAGATCTGCCCTAAGGTTCCCAACAACAGACTGCTAACCCTGTGTGCAGCACGATACCTAAAAATATAGTAATCACAATCTTATTGAAGCCTGAACAACAATACATACAGTATTCGTGCTGGTCGCATATTTGAGAGTCTAAAGCTGTCCTTTACAGAAATGCGGCCTCAGTTCTAAATCCTAAAAACCAAGGGGACTTCTTTACAAGCCCCATGCGCCGCTGGTGCGTCACTTTTAAGATGGGAAAATGTGACATTCCAGCAGCGCGAGGGGCTTGTGAATAAGCCCCAATTGTGACTCACAATGGGGGCCTGAAGGCAAGATAGCGCCAAGTTACAAGAGCAGAGTGTAATCAGGGCCAGCTTTAGCGCTGATGGCGCCCTGTGCGACAATCACTTTTGGCGCCCACACATCCCATGACCACCTCTTCGGATTCTCTCCCTACCACCTGCAAAAGTGCCCCTTATCTCGCCCATCATAAAATATTGCTAAACATAGCGCCCCCATGAGGTCACAGCGCCACCCTCCACAGGTTAGCGCCCAGTGCGACCGCACCAGTCACACTGCCCTAAAGCCGGCCCTGAGTGTAATGTTGCAGCTCCGGTCTTCTGCCCTCCAAGTGAAACAGAGCATTAAATGAGTACTTGCTGTTCTGTAATGTATTGGCTGCCAGGAGCCTCGTGTGCATGGCGAAAATGTAATTATGTACTTCACTGCTCATGTGTTTTATAAGCAATGGAGGATGAGGTCTCAATGCAGGTAGGGTTTTTTTGTTACCGAACCTGACGGCTTTGGGAAAGTGATTGCCTCGAAGCGATTTCCAAAAATGGAATCATCAAAATGGGCAGGTGGAGAGGTAGACAAGTATTCATTATCGGGATACGGCCAAGAAGCAACTGACAAAAATAATTGCGATTTAAGGCAAAGGTCACCGCACATCTCTGCACTTAATCACTCTATGCACATCACAATGCAGGCATTGATTATTGGTCAAGCCATATAAAAGGGCCTGGCAGCCTCCATATTGTTCACAGGTTTCCCTTGGTAATGGTTAGAAATGTAGTAATCAAGCCTGTCAATGCACACTAAGGACAGACGACATTTTGCCCTATATGAACTTACCTGGCTGAAGTTCATGCTTCCCGCATAATCATGCTATTCTGAGTTTTTCAAACACAATGAAAACGTTTGAAGCTCTAAACTTGATGCCAGACGTTAGAACAAATGTGAAAGTTTGTGTAAACATGTAGAATGTTTATAACAGTTCTAGCCCAGACGTATTTACAGGAAGAAGCTTCAGTGTGAGGAAGGGAACAAAAGTAACTGTTGTAAGCAGTGCAGCTACCCACATTTTGTACTATGAGCCCATTGCTGCTGAATGCCGGGGTTGGCAATTTCAACGTTGCCTAGCCTTGATTGCCCCCTTGACTCTTTCTTTCACCACCCTTTACACATTTGCTCTATCTCATTTCTCTAGGTTTTTCCCACCCTGCTTTAAATCGCAGTCACTTTTTTGCTTATTGTCTCTTCCTCCCTCTTTCACCCCTTGCTGCCTTTCTCTCTCTTGTTCTGGGTCAAAGTCCGATGGTTACAACCAAGTGCTGGTCCCAAAAATAAGTCCCAGTGTTCACCGCCTTACCACCTCAGTTCTGCAGTTTACCTGAAGGATCTCTACAGTCAGTGCATTAGCCCATAGATATAGCTGGTAATAATCGGAATCTGCCACCAGAAGGTTGCACACAGCCCTCTGCTGACATATTCAAGCCAACCTAGGGGCATATTATCAAGCACTGCGTTAAAATTATCGCCACTTTAATTCGCAGAGAATTTCAATAGAAACCCATGCTCTGGTGACACCAGAACATGGGCTTCTATTGGAATTTACAAGGGCATATTATCAAGCCCATTATCGCCGCTTTAGCGGCAGTTTTCTGCCGCTAAAGCGGCAATAATTTTAACGCAGTTTCTTGATAATATGGCCCCTAGCTATCTTAATGGGCCTGAAGCACTGCCTAAAACAATTTAAAACAAAACTTAAATGCAAACAGCAGAATTCCAGAAAAAAGGAAGCAAATTCAGCAACTTTAAATTCTTCTAAGTAGCTCTTTGTGATAAAAACCATTATGATGAAGCAGCTGAGACAGGGGGCATGTGTTCAAGGAAGTGAGTAGTGAGGCGTTAGCCGTCATGGATTAACGCCTCACTCCACCACTTCAGAAACGCCAGGCTGCACCATATTTACAACAATATGGTGCAGTTTTGCGTTTCTCCTTGCGCTGGCACTACACTTACCAGTGTAGCACCAACACAGGCACCCTTGCACCAGAGTGCAGGGGTGTCTGCGGGCAGGGGAAAGATTTTTTATGTACAGGAAGGTCACCCTTCCTGTTCATAAATAATCTTTAAATGCCATTGTGTCACACACATGGAAGTCACAAAATAGCATTTTTTAAAAGATTGTTTATGTACAGGAAGGGACACATTCCTGTATATAAACAATCCAGGGCATTTTGCATTTTCCATGTGTGCTGCAAAACGAGGAGAAATATGGCATTTCTCCACGTTTCTCCAACTTAAGACCAGGTTTTCCCTGGTCTTAATTTTGGCGCTGTCTCCTATTTACACTGCTCTTGTAAATAGGGTGCAGCATCAAAAACAAAGGGTGCTGCAGTGGAACGGCCACCGCAACACCCACTGCCCACCCAGTTCACGCTAAGCATAGCGTGAAAGGGGGCCTTATTTGCAAGGCATCATTAAGCCACTTTAAGTGGCTTAACGCTGGCTTGTAAATAAGGCAATGCCCCTATCGCCACCTCAAAGTCATAAAGAGTGACATTGTGGTGGCGATAGGGGGTTGTACATATGCCCCGAGTTTTTCAGGTGGACTTAAAATCTTGTTCTGATCCCCATGAGAAAACACATGTCTAAATTGCATCATTTTGGTTACATGATGCAAGAGCCTTCAAATCTCCTTCACCTGTTCCCCAGCAGTCTATGGGATCCAGTTGCTGGTGTGCTTCCCACAGCACAAGTACAGCCAGCAGCAGACTATCTATTTCACAGAGACGTTTTAAGGCATGGGCAAAGTGGACTCTGGCCCAGGGCCCAGCCTTTCAAGGCCCCCCTGATAGACTCAGCTTTGTTCTGCAGAGTCTTGCCCTTATCACCTTGAATAATTCTTAAACAGATTGATCTAAATACTCTTTCTTTTAATTTATTTTTTTAATGTGGGTGATGTGTGAGAGTCAATTACAGACATTGTGCTTCAAGTAACATCCATAAAAAAAGTTTATTTAGGGCAAAACAGGACCTTACATACAAGAAATGAAAGTGGCCTCTCCCCCCTCACTGGTGAACGCAATCCTGTGCAGGAGTGCGATCCCCAAGCGATCTCCCAGCGATCTGGTGCCAGCACCAGAGGGATTTCAAGTGCCATGTGTCTGGATTGCTGGGAGCAGTTTAATGCACACGAGCACTGGCGTTGGATGGCTCCCGGCCGCATGGAAGGGGTTAAAACTGTCATTTTGACCTCTTACAATCATTCTTTTAACAGGCATAAACATTCTGTCTAATACTTATAAGTTACCCCCAAACTCAGCCCCAAAGCCCATAGGGCAGAGTGCATGGTATTTGAAAAGCAGAACGTTTGAGCTTTTCTTTTACATGTCCTGGCAGAGAAAATTCTTCAGAGTCATTTTTCGCAGTTTCAAGGCTGGCTCTCCAACAGAAAAGCACCGGGTTACCTTATAACACACTATAATCCAAACCTTCACTTTGGGAATAGCTTGACCCATGGTTCAAGGTCTAACATTATTATAATGACAGAATAATAAATATATACATCAATATAATAACAGAATATGATTATTTTTAAAATGCCCTTTTTAGAAAGGTGGTATTTTCCTGCCTAAACTATATGGTAGCCTTTTGTCAGAGTTAATGCCTAACTGTCACCTGGTAGCATCTTGGGAGGTGCGAATAACTCCCAGGAAAGGAAACAAAAAGGTCTTGGTTGGCAGGAGGTGTGACCTCCTCCTGACAGGATGGCCTGGGGGATGTACCCACCAACTGCACAAGCTTCAAATGGGTATCCACTGCCACATGCAGCTGTACCTCACACCTAGGACTACTCCTGTCACTGTCCAGGTAGCCAGAGTGGCACCCATCCCAAAGAAGAAAAATCTGTTCAAGAATGGGTTTGCAGGGGAGGTTGTCATTTACAGAGGCACACCTCAGGGGTGTGCCAAGAGTCCTGCGCATGAGAAGAAAGGTTCTGCCATGTTGGATTTTGGCAGAGAAGGGCACAGTGGGATTGTTTAGGACAAACTCCTAGGAAAATATCTCAAAGTGGGTAGAGTATCTCCTCGGAACTTTTTTCCCAAAGGGCCAGGGAGGTTTCCCCACCCAGAAGCTAGTGCCAGGCATAAACGTGGAATCTCCTGGGTACGTGTTTTTTAGAACACCGCTGGACTTGAGGAAGACAGAAGAAGGACTGTTCCTTCTGAACCTTTCGGACAGAATGAGGACTTTCCCTACTCTAACCTGCGGAAAGAGACCCCAAGGACTGGACCTGCTCTCGCTTAACCCAGGACAGAATAGTGGACTCCAAGGGTAAGTTGGCTAGCTTCCATTTTAAGCTCCAGGAAGCCTGCAACTTCAAGAGCCCACATCACAATTTCCAACTATAAATGCCCTGGACCCTGCTATTGGCTTTTGGAGATTGAGTCCTGACCCACAAGGTCCTGTGTCCTTGGGTGGTGTTAAAGTCTACTCTTCTTCTGCAAGAAGTGAAAAACTGGACATTTATAAACTTTTTCCAAACTTTTCCCAAAAAGAACCAGAGGCCATAACTGCACCACCGCTGATCCTGTGTCCTTGGCTGGTGTTAAGGTCTATTCTTCATCTAAAAGAAGTGCAAAACTGGACATTTAAAAAAAAAAATTCTGAACTTTTCCTAAAAAGAACTTAAGGCTATAACTGAACAACTGCTGAGCCACAGCGGCTGATGTTTTGTCACTGGTCAGATCTAACTTGCTGGTTTGCCCTGCTGAAAGAAGTTTGACTTCCACCAAAGTTTCCAAGTCTAAATGTAGTGGGGTTTCAACCAAGGGTGATGTTGAGGAGCATCCAACTGCCTATCAGACGTCCCTGGGCACAAACGCCAGACTTTGCCCAATCAGTACTTTCCCGCCCTGAATGACAGGAATGTCGCATTTCCAATAAAGCCAAGTCTCCCACAAAGGTCCTGCACTCCAGCCAGCCAACAACAAGACCATCTTTGTATCCAGTCTGCAGTCCAATTCTCCGATGACATTGTCTGTAAGTTTTTCCTACAGAAAAAAGAGTTGGTGCTATGTGTTTTTTGGTGCTAGAAACATCTGTATTTTGAAAAAACATATTTCCAGTTCCCTACATCTGATTTTTGTCTATTCAAAGTTTAAAATTGCCTGTATTTTTATAAATTAGATTTGGATTTTTATTGTGTAGCGTGTTATGCTTATCAACTATGTAGGTGCTGATAAATGCTTTACACTTGTTTTTCCAAAGTTAATTAAGCCTTTCTGTTCTGTTTTTGAGGCTACCATGAGTTGAACTCAATTTTAAATTATTGAGACCTAGCTGTACCTCATAAGAAATAATGCCATTTTTACTTGAAGAGGGCTACCATCCCCTTCAACTAATAATACACTTTCTCACAAAACTATAGCCTAAAATGTGGAAAACTGGTATATCTGTTATATTACAACCTAGATTGAGGAAGTTGGTTCAGATAATGTAACCAAGATATCAGCATAGAAAAATACTTTATATTCTCCTGCTGGTGTGATTATACCTTGGAGCTCTCGTAATGCTGAGGTCTATCTGAATATGGATGGCATAATGTTATTTGACATCATTTGTACGATGTAGAAGCCTTACATTCTTTTCATTATAAGAGGTGGTTTGATAAAGCAGTCAACTCAATACATGTATGTATGCCATGTTGTACAAGATGTAAATGTATAAACCCTACCCATCGGGTACAATGGCCTCCAGGACTCCAGTAATGAGTGACATCTCATTAAGTCACCTTGCTGGTGTCTATATCAAGAATATCTCATGCAGTGGTGTTTCGATTTATCTATGTCCAGCTTCAGGGCCAAAACCCAGTCTCACCCCAGAATGATCTTGTCTTGACATATTGTCAACACTTTCTTGGAAATGTCACCAAGAAATTTGTTGTGATTTTACTTACAGTAGATATGTGCGTAATCTATGTGGTGAAATATGTTATCTTACCTGTGTGGAGCGCGCGGGTTCCGGGCGTTCTGTGCCCTCGTGTTTAGAATGTAAGGTACACAGCACTCCACGGGTGTCAGTTGCAGCTGGGTCGTGGAGTTAGCTGGATGCCAGGTTGTGTTACCAGTAAACTCAACTACCCTATGTTCTGTCTCCTGTGATTCTTCGGAGGGGTCATCACAACAATTTTGGCGACGAGGAACACGACGTCATCCTCGTCAGTGGAACGCTTGTGGAGTGTTGAGCTGCCTCTGCGTGTCACTAGCGTCACACGCAACGCAAGATACACAGCGTGACGTGCCGCCATTTTGATTTGGTATTTACATGCACCTGATGTTATCGGAAGGAGCATAACCCGAGGAGAACTTTAAGCGTGTTGCTGCTGATTATTCTTAAGTAGTTCACACAGTTGTGAGGATTAACAATGGCAGTTTGAACGATTCTCGACACAGTGTGTGACAAATACGTAAGAAGTCTTCAAGTATTTCATTGCTTGTGTGGTATTTGACTGTACATTACTGCCATCGTGTGGCCTGTTATGGAACTGCCCAGTGCTACAAATTGGTTTATTTTGAGCATTGTGTTTTCTACATTTGACCTGTAACTGCAGTTTCACTGGGTATAATTTTCCTTTATTTTTTTGTTTAGTTTGTTATTGGTCTTGATAGTTAACATGGCTTCTAATTCATCGAATATATTAGTTCCACCTACGTTCCTTGCTAATCCTGGTCCTCCTCCGATTATATGGGAAGATTGGGTGGAGATGCTTCATAACTATATTGTGGCTCTTGATGGTATAAATTTCTCGCCTGATAGGAAAGAAGCCTTATTATTAAGCACACTTGGTACTGAGGGACAACGTGTATTTAAGTACTTACCTGTTGCTATGGGACCCAACGGACAACCTATGGATGATCCTTTTCAAGAGGCCATAAAGAGACTCGAAACAAGGTTTGCAATGGAAATTAATTTGGTTCTAGTTAGATATAAGTTTTATACCCAGCCGCAACTAGAAGAAGAGGCCATTGATGATTTTGTTTCAAGACTATGTGAACTTTCAGTCAAATGTCGTTTTGGTGTTATGACCGATGAGTTGATTCGTGATCAGCTAATTGTGCAATGTCATAACAAAAAAATCCAGGAAAGGCTTTGGGCTGCCAAAGATCCTTCCTTGAAAGAGGCTATTGACTTGACGAAGGTTATTGAAGAGTCTCAAAGATGTATTAAGGAGTTGGGTAAAAAAGATAAGCCGTTGCATGAAGTAGCAAACGTTGAGGTAAATGATGAGCATGCAGATGTCAATATAGTTACCAAAAGGAATGCTAAAGTTAACAATTCTGGTGGCGCTATACCTAAAGTCAAATCCAAAGAGTGTTTGAGATGTGGTAGTCAGTATCACTTAGCTGACTTTAAAAAATGTTTTGCTATTGATCAGACGTGTAGGCGATGTGGGCGTAAAGTACACTATGCTAGAATGTGCAAACAATTAGAATCTGGGGACAAATTTTAATCCAAAATTAGTGTGGTCCATGACAGTGATATTCACAAATCTTGTGTAAACAAAATTTTGATAGTAGGGGACAAACAAGATTACACTACTGTGGGTGCTACCCAAGAGTCTCCTAGATTAAGTAGACCTACAGCTACATTTATTGTCTGTGGCAAGGATATAGTTTTAATGGTAGACTCGGGGTCAATGTACACAATTATCCCAGAATTTTTGTTTTATGCTACTTGGGAAGGTGTGTCTCTTGTGGACAAGGATATTAACCTAGTGGGGTACCAAGGTCAGTCCATAGAGGTGATGGGGTACATGAGTGGTCAGATTACTTTCAAATCTCGATCTACCTACGGAAAGGTTTATGTGGCTAAGGAGGGTCCTCCAATTCTGGGGTGGACGCATCAATACGACCTACACATCATTATCAATCCTAGGGCTACTAATCAGATCATGGTAGTGGGGGATAACATACAGGTGGAGGATATTCTTCGTGATGCACATTTGGTATTTGAAGATAGGCTTGGGTGTGTCAAAGGGTACCTTCATAAGATTATTCTCAAACCTAATGCATGTCCTGTACAACATAAACTGAGAAAAGTGCCGTTGTCTGTTAGACAAGGCCTTAAGGACCTGTTGGATGAATTATTGAAATCTGTTGTTATTGAGCCAGTGGAGGTGTCCCCATGGATTTCTCCAGTGGTTTTAACGCTTAAGCCGGATGGTCGGCTCCGTTTTTGCATTGACCTTAGGTCATTAAATCGTGATATAATCACAGACACCTTTCCACTTCCGAATATCAATGAATTATTACAATCTGTTGGTGGTGGTAAGTACTTTTCAAAAATTGACCTGAGGAGTGCTTACCATCAAATTAAATTGCATCCCGATTCAAAGTGCCTGACAGCCTTTATCACTACAGAAGGTATTTTTCAATTTACTCGCATGCCATTTGGCTTGGCTTCGGCCGCGAGTGTGTTTCAAAGGATGATGTCAGACATGTTAAAAGGTTTATTGGGAGTAGTGTATTTTCAAGACGATATTTTGGTTTCGGGTAAATCTATTGTCGAACATAATATGTCGCTTAAGCAAGTGTTGGGGAGACTTGAACATCAGGGTCTTACCGTTAATAAGGACAAATGCAGTTTTCTTACTGATCGTGTTGACTACTTAGGGTACTCAATTTCGAGTGGTGGTATTGCGCCCAAAAAAAATTTGTTGGATGCCATTAGGGATGTTCCTGCTCCAAGAGACAAAGACCAATTGAGATCTTTTCTTGGTCTTGTTGAATACTATTCAAAGTTTGTCCGTGGATTTGCGGATATAGCAGAACCCCTTAGGTTGTTATTACGTAAGGGAGGCAAAATTGTATGGGAGTGTGATCAGTCGGAGGCATTTACCAAAATCAAGTTTGAGATTTGTAATGCAGGAATTTTAGCACCGTTCAACACTTTGTGCAAATCGGTGTTAACGGTGGATGCAAGCCTCACTGGTATAGGGGTGATGTTGTGGCAAGTTCAGAAGGGGGTTGAGAAGACCGTGGCATTTGCATCAAGGACTCTCACTCATTCGGAGAGAAATTATTCGGTGATTGAGCGTGAAGCTCTTGCCTCAGCCTGGGGTGTGGAATACTTCAGGGTATATCTGTGGGGGTCGCGTTTTGTTCTGAGGACTGATCACAAACCACTAATGAAAATTCTATCAGCAGGTGGTGCAGGAAAGGGATCAGCACGTTTGGCCAGGTTTGCAGCGAGATTGCAGGAATACTTGAATGACATGGAATTTATCCAAGGGTGGAAAAATGTGCAGGCAGACTGTTTATCACGCATGTCACTTGACTGGGAAACAGTAGACAAGGAAGTTGTTAAACAACTTGAGAACGAAGAAGCTGTGGCTTTAGTGTTTGATGTGTGTGAGTGTAGTTTGGGTTCCTTTTCCAAGGCACAGTGGTCTGAGGCCATGAACGAAGATCTTATTTTACAGGAAGTCTTGGCTCTTATTATGAAAGGGTCATCTCGTGAGAGTATGGTTCCACCTGCCATTAGGCCCTATTAGAAATTACGTGATGAATTGTCTTTGAATGGAAAGGATGTGATTATGAGAGGGGAGAGGTTTGTTCCTCCAAAAGGCATCAGATCACATATTTTCAAAATTGCTCATGAGGGTCATCTTGGTCAGGGGATGACCATCAGACGCATAAAACAAGAATTTTGGTGGCCTGCTATGGATGACCAGATCAGAGAATGGGTGGTTGGTTGTACTATATGCAAGGAGAGTGAGAAAAGACTAAAGGTTGGGCCACAAAGTTCTATGGGTCATATTGTAGATCCTGGCCTACCATGGCACACTATATGTCTTGACTTTATTGGACCGCTTGCAGAATTATCATGGGAAATGAGGTTTGCAGCAGTGGTTGTGGATGTACATTCGCGTTGGATACATCTTGAGTTTTTGAAGGATATCACAACAAAGTCCACAATTAATGTGTTAGAGAATCTCTTTTTGCGTGAAGGTATTCCTCAAGTTCTTCTTACTGATAATGGAACACAACTTACTTCTGCTGAAATGAGGTGTTTTTTGGAAAGGTGTGGGATTAAGCATTCGTGTACCTCTCTTTATAATCCTATGGGGAATGGGATTGTAGAAAGGGCGAATAGACTTATCAAGGGTACTTTACAATTGGCCTGGGCTAATGGTTTGTCTCCGGGTCGTCTTATTCAGGATACACTGTGGGCTTATTGTACAACTTCGCATAGTGTTACTCTGAAGTCTCCATTTTTGATGATGAGAGGTCGTCATCCTGGTTCTCGTCTTGTTCTATCGTGGTTAAAAGGTTGGTTGGTGTCTGGAGGTGAACGGGATTTCCAAGTTGCTTCTTCAAGCATCTCTGTAGGGGATTGGGTGAAATTGAAATCGGGAAGAATTAGGGGTGGCCTTACCAAGTTTAAGGGACCTTGTCGTGTCATCAGTGTTGGGAAATATTTTGTGGTGGTTGAGGGTGGAGAGCGTTGGAATTTGCGTAGAGTTGCGTTATATCAGAAGGGAGGTGTAGTTCAGAAGAGGTCCCATGATAATGAGAGTTGTTCTGGTGTAATGTTTCAAGACTACGTGAACTTTCAGTCAAATGTCGTTTTGGTGTTATGACCGATGAGTTGATTCGTGATCAGCTAATTGTGCAATGTCATAACAAAAAAATCCAGGAAAGGCTTTGGGCTGCCAAAGATCCTTCCTTGAAAGAGGCTATTGACTTGGCGAAGGTTATTGAAGAGTCTCAAAGATGTATTAAGGAGTTGGGTAAAAAAGATAAGCCTTTGCATGAAGTAGCAAACGTTGAGGTAAATGATGAGCATGCAGATGTCAATATAGTTACCAAAAGGAATGCTAAAGTTAACAATTCTGGTGGCGCTATACCTAAAGTCAAATCCAAAGAGTGTTTGAGATGTGGTAGTCAGTATCACTTAGCTGACTTTAAAAAATGTTTTGCTATTGATCAGACGTGTAGGCGATGTGGGCGTAAAGGACACTATGCTAGAATGTGCAAACAATTAGAATCTGGGGACAAATTTAAATCCAAAATTAGTGTGGTCCATGACAGTGATATTCACAAATCTTGTGTAAACAAAATTTTGATAGTAGGGGACAAACAAGATTACACTACTGTGGGTGCTACCCAAGAGTCTCCTAGATTAAGTAGACCTACAGCTACATTTAATGTCTGTGGCAAGGATATAGTTTTAATGGTAGACTCGGGGTCAATGTACACAATTATCCCAGAATTTTTGTTTTATGCTACTTGGGAAGGTGTGTCTCTTGTGGACAAGGATATTAACCCAGTGGGGTACCAAGGTCAGTCCATAGAGGTGATGGGGTACATGAGTGGTCAGATTACTTTCAAATCTCGATCTACCTACGGAAAGGTTTATGTGGCTAAGGAGGGTCCTCCAATTCTGGGGTGGACGCATCAATACGACCTACATATCATTATCAATCCTAGGGCTACTAATCAGATCATGGTAGTGGGGGATAACATACAGGTGGAGGATATTCTTCGTGATGCACATTTGGTATTTGAAGATAGGCTTGGGTGTGTCAAAGGGTACCTTCATAAGATTATTCTCAAACCTAATGCATGTCCTGTACAACATAAACTGAGAAAAGTGCCGTTGTCTGTTAGACAAGGCCTTAAGGACCTGTTGGATGAATTATTGAAATCTGGTGTTATTGAGCCAGTGGAGGTGTCCCCATGGATTTCTCCAGTGGTTTTAACGCTTAAGCCGGATGGTCGGCTCCGTTTTTGCATTGAACTTAGGTCATTAAATCGTGATATAATCACAGACACCTTTCCACTTCCGAATATCAATGAATTATTACAATCTGTTGGTGGTGGTAAGTACTTTTCAAAAATTGACCTGAGGAGTGCTTACCATCAAATTAAATTGCATCCCGATTCAAAGTGCCTGACAGCCTTTATCACTACAGAAGGTATTTTTCAATTTACTCGCATGCCATTTGGCTTGGCTTCGGCCGCGAGTGTGTTTCAAAGGATGATGTCAGACATGTTAAAAGGTTTATTGGGAGTAGTGTATTTTCAAGACAATATTTTGGTTTCGGGTAAATCTATTGTCGAACATAATATGTCGCTTAAGCAAGTGTTGGGGAGACTTGAACATCAGGGTCTTACCGTTAATAAGGACAAATGCAGTTTTCTTACTGATCGTGTTGACTACTTAGGGTACTCAATTTCGAGTGGTGGTATTGCGCCAAAAAAAACATTTGTTGGATGCCATTAGGGATGCTCCTGCTCCAAGAGACAAAGACCAATTGAGATCTTTTCTTGGTCTTGTTGAATACTATTCAAAGTTTGTCCGTGGATTTGCGGATATAGCAGAACCCCTTAGGTTGTTATTACGTAAGGGAGGCAAATTTGTATGGGAGTGTGATCAGTCGGAGGCATTTACCAAAATCAAGTTTGAGATTTGTAATGCAGGAATTTTAGCACCGTTCAACACTTTGTGCAAATCGGTGTTAACGGTGGATGCAAGCCTCACTGGTATAGGGGTGGTGTTGTCGCAAGTTCAGAAGGGGGTTGAGAAGACCGTGGCATTTGCATCAAGGACTCTCACTCATTCGGAGAGAAATTATTCGGTGATTGAGCGTGAAGCTCTTGCCTCAGCCTGGGGTGTGGAATACTTCAGGGTATATCTGTGGGGGTCGCGTTTTGTTCTGAGGACTGATCACAAACCACTAATGAAAATTCTATCAGCAGGTGGTGCAGGAAAGGGATCAGCACGTTTGGCCAGGTTTGCAGCGAGATTGCAGGAATACTTGTATGACATGGAATTTATCCAAGGGTGGAAAAATGTGCAGGCAGACTGTTTATCACGCATGTCACTTGACTGGGAAACAGTAGACAAGGAAGTTGTTAAACAACTTGAGAACGAAGAAGCTGTGGCTTTAGTGTTTGATGTGTGTGAGTGTAGTTTGGGTTCCTTTTCCAAGGCACAGTGGTCTGAGGCTATGAACGAAGATCTTATTTTACAGGAAGTCTTGGCTCTTATTATGAAAGGGTCATCTCGTGAGAGTATGGTTCCACCTGCCATTAGGCCCTATTGGAAATTACGTGATGAATTGTCTTTGAATGAAAAGGATGTGATTATGAGAGGGGAGAGGTTTGTTCCTCCGAAAGGCATCAGATCACATATTTTCAAAATTGCTCATTAGGGTCATCTTGGTCAGGGGATGACCATCAGACGCACAAAACAAGAATTTTGGTGGCCTGCTATGGATGACCAGATCAGAGAATGGGTGGTTGGTTGTACTATATGCAAGGAGAGTGAGAAAAGACTAAAGGTTGGGCCACAAAGTTCTATGGGTCATATTGTAGATCCTGGCCTACCATGGCACACTATATGTCTTGACTTTATTGGACCGCTTGCAGAATTATCATGGGAAATGAGGTTTGCAGCAGTGGTTGTGGATGTACATTCGCGTTGGATACATCTTGAGTTTTTGAAGGATATCACAACAAAGTCCACAATTAATGTGTTAGAGAATCTCTTTTTGCGTGAAGGTATTCCTCAAGTTCTTCTTACTGATAATGGAACACAACTTACTTCTGCCGAAATGAGGTGTTTTTTGGAAAGGTGTGGGATTAAGCATTCGTGTACCTCTCTTTATAATCCTATGGGGAATGGGATTGTAGAAAGGGCGAATAGACTTATCAAGGGTACTTTACAATTGGCCTGGGCTAATGGTTTGTCTCCGGGTCGTCTTATTCAGGATACACTGTGGGCTTATTGTACAACTTCGCATAGTGTTACTCTGAAGTCTCCATTTTTGATGATGAGAGGTCGTCATCCTGGTTCTCGTCTTGTTCTATCGTGGTTAAAAGGTTGGTTGGTGTCTGGAGGTGAACGGGATTTCCAAGTTGCTTCTTCAAGCATCTCTGTAGGGGATTGGGTGAAATTGAAATCGGGAAGAATTAGGGGTGGCCTTACCAAGTTTAAGGGACCTTGTCGTGTCATCAGTGTTGGGAAATATTTTGTGGTGGTTGAGGGTGGAGAGCGTTGGAATTTGCGTAGAGTTGCGTTATATCAGAAGGGAGGTGTAGTTCAGAAGAGGTCCCATGATAATGAGAGTTGTTCTGGTGTAATGTTTCAAGACTACGTGAACTTTCAGTCAAATGTCGTTTTGGTGTTATGACCGATGAGTTGATTCGTGATCAGCTAATTGTGCAATGTCATAACAAAAAAATCCAGGAAAGGCTTTGGGCTGCCAAAGATCCTTCCTTGAAAGAGGCTATTGACTTGGCGAAGGTTATTGAAGAGTCTCAAAGATGTATTAAGGAGTTGGGTAAAAAAGATAAGCCTTTGCATGAAGTAGCAAACGTTGAGGTAAATGATGAGCATGCAGATGTCAATATAGTTACCAAAAGGAATGCTAAAGTTAACAATTCTGGTGGCGCTATACCTAAAGTCAAATCCAAAGAGTGTTTGAGATGTGGTAGTCAGTATCACTTAGCTGACTTTAAAAAATGTTTTGCTATTGATCAGACGTGTAGGCGATGTGGGCGTAAAGGACACTATGCTAGAATGTGCAAACAATTAGAATCTGGGGACAAATTTAAATCCAAAATTAGTGTGGTCCATGACAGTGATATTCACAAATCTTGTGTAAACAAAATTTTGATAGTAGGGGACAAACAAGATTACACTACTGTGGGTGCTACCCAAGAGTCTCCTAGATTAAGTAGACCTACAGCTACATTTAATGTCTGTGGCAAGGATATAGTTTTAATGGTAGACTCGGGGTCAATGTACACAATTATCCCAGAATTTTTGTTTTATGCTACTTGGGAAGGTGTGTCTCTTGTGGACAAGGATATTAACCCAGTGGGGTACCAAGGTCAGTCCATAGAGGTGATGGGGTACATGAGTGGTCAGATTACTTTCAAATCTCGATCTACCTACGGAAAGGTTTATGTGGCTAAGGAGGGTCCTCCAATTCTGGGGTGGACGCATCAATACGACCTACATATCATTATCAATCCTAGGGCTACTAATCAGATCATGGTAGTGGGGGATAACCTACAAGTGGAGGATATTCTTCGTGATGCACATTTGGTATTTGAAGATAGGCTTGGGTGTGTCAAAGGGTACCTTCATAAGATTATTCTCAAACCTAATGCATGTCCTGTACAACATAAACTGAGAAAAGTGCCGTTGTCTGTTAGACAAGGCCTTAAGGACCTGTTGGATGAATTATTGAAATCTGGTGTTATTGAGCCAGTGGAGGTGTCCCCATGGATTTCTCCAGTGGTTTTAACGCTTAAGCCGGATGGTCGGCTCCGTTTTTGCATTGACCTTAGGTCATTAAATCGTGATATAATCACAGACACCTTTCCACTTCCGAATATCAATGAATTATTACAATCTGTTGGTGGTGGTAAGTACTTTTCAAAAATTGACCTGAGGAGTGCTTACCATCAAATTAAATTGCATCCCGATTCAAAGTGCCTGACAGCCTTTATCACTACAGAAGGTATTTTTCAATTTACTCGCATGCCATTTGGCTTGGCTTCGGCCGCGAGTGTGTTTCAAAGGATGATGTCAGACATGTTAAAAGGTTTATTGGGAGTAGTGTATTTTCAAGACGATATTTTGGTTTCGGGTAAATCTATTGTCGAACATAATATGTCGCTTAAGCAAGTGTTGGGGAGACTTGAACATCAGGGTCTTACCGTTAATAAGGACAAATGCAGTTTTCTTACTGATCGTGTTGACTACTTAGGGTACTCAATTTCGAGTGGTGGTATTGCGCCAAAAAAAAATTTGTTGGATGCCATTAGGGATGCTCCTGCTCCAAGAGACAAAGACCAATTGAGATCTTTTCTTGGTCTTGTTGAATACTATTCAAAGTTTGTCCGTGGATTTGCGGATATAGCAGAACCCCTTAGGTTGTTATTACGTAAGGGAGGCAAATTTGTATGGGAGTGTGATCAGTCGGAGGCATTTACCAAAATCAAGTTTGAGATTTGTAATGCAGGAATTTTAGCACCGTTCAACACTTTGTGCAAATCGGTGTTAACGGTGGATGCAAGCCTCACTGGTATAGGGGTTTTGTTGTTGCAAGTTCAGAAGGGGGTTGAGAAGACCGTGGCATTTGCATCAAGGACTCTCACTCATTCGGAGAGAAATTATTCGGTGATTGAGCGTGAAGCTCTTGCCTCAGCCTGGGGTGTGGAATACTTCAGGGTATATCTGTGGGGGTCGCGTTTTGTTCTGAGGACTGATCACAAACCACTAATGAAAATTCTATCAGCAGGTGGTGCAGGAAAGGGATCAGCACGTTTGGCCAGGTTTGCAGCGAGATTGCAGGAATACTTGTATGACATGGAATTTATCCAAGGGTGGAAAAATGTGCAGGCAGACTCTTTATCACGCATGTCACTTGACTGGGAAACAGTAGACAAGGAAGTTGTTAAACAACTTGAGAACGAAGAAGCTGTGGCTTTAGTGTTTGATGTGTGTGAGTGTAGTTTGGGTTCCTTTTCCAAGGCACAGTGGTCTGAGGCTATGAACGAAGATCTTATTTTACAGGAAGTCTTGGCTCTTATTATGAAAGGGTCATCTCGTGAGAGTATGGTTCCACCTGCCATTAGGCCCTATTGGAAATTACGTGATGAATTGTCTTTGAATGGAAAGGATGTGATTATGAGAGGGGAGAGGTTTGTTCCTCCGAAAGGCATCAGATCACATATTTTCAAAATTGCTCATGAGGGTCATCTTGGTCAGGGGATGACCATCAGACGCATAAAACAAGAATTTTGGTGGCCTGCTATGGATGACCAGATCAGAGAATGGGTGGTTGGTTGTACTATATGCAAGGAGAGTGAGAAAAGACTAAAGGTTGGGCCATAAAGTTCTATGGGTCATATTGTAGATCCTGGCCTACCATGGCACACTGTATGTCTTGACTTTATTGGACCGCTTGCAGAATTATCATGGGAAATGAGGTTTGCAGCAGTGGTTGTGGATGTACATTCGCGTTGGATACATCTTGAGTTTTTGAAGGATATCACAACAAAGTCCACAATTAATGTGTTAGAGAATCTCTTTTTGCGTGAAGGTATTCCTCAAGTTCTTCTTACTGATAATGGAACACAACTTACTTCTGCTGAAATGAGGTGTTTTTTGGAAAGGTGTGGGATTAAGCATTCGTGTACCTCTCTTTATAATCCTATGGGGAATGGGATTGTAGAAAGGGCGAATAGACTTATCAAGGGTACTTTACAATTGGCCTTGGCTAATGGTTTGTCTCCGGGTCGTCTTATTCAGGATACACTGTGGGCTTATTGTACAACTTCGCATAGTGTTACTCTGAAGTCTCCATTTTTGATGATGAGAGGTCGTCATCCTGGTTCTCGTCTTGTTCTATCGTGGTTAAAAGGTTGGTTGGTGTCTGGAGGTGAACGGGATTTCCAAGTTGCTTCTTCAAGCATCTCTGTAGGGGATTGGGTGAAATTGAAATCGGGAAGAATTAGGGGTGGCCTTACCAAGTTTAAGGGACCTTGTCGTGTCATCAGTGTTGGGAAATATTTTGTGGTGGTTGAGGGTGGAGAGCGTTGGAATTTGCGCAGAGTTGCGTTATATCAGAAGGGAGGTATAGTTCAGAAGAGGTCCCATGATAATGAGAGTTGTTCACTCTCGTCCTCTGTAGGGATGTAAACGGATCCTCCTACCAATGCTGATCTTGGATGGCTCTTTTTATCAAGATGTAATGACCACTGGGATCAGACCGTGTTTTGTGAACTCGAAACAGGAGGCCATTCCTGCTCAAAATATTTATTTGCTTTTTTGAATAAGTGCTCCTTGGGGTTTGACTCTTTGCTTATGCACTCTCATCTAAGCTTGGCTCTTTCGTATGGGCACAGGAGCAATTCCCGGAGCAATCATACCTCTGGGCAGTGAGTGTAAATCAAGTGTAGACTTTTATCTATTTAATGAAGTGGGTACATTCTTTTGCATTAAGAGATTAAATCACAAGCCCCTCTTTCTGGGGCATAGTGAAGTGATACTGCGCCTGTGTTTGGCTACACAGGTTAAGGAGAGGGGGGCAGGATTAGATTCTCTTCACCTAATGGGAAAATGCACAGTAGATGTTATATGGGTCTCCATTTACAGAATGCGGAGCTAGGTTATATACAAAAAACACAATTGGGCTTGTTTACAAGCCCATTGCGCCTCTGTTGCGTCACTTTTAACATGGAAAAAAGTGATGTGCCAGTGGGGCAAGAGGCTCGTAAATAAGCCCCAATATTCTTGTATATTTACTATAGTACCTAAAGGTTCTAAATCGAAAAACACAGACAAAAATGGAAATATGATGAGATAATATCAATATCTTTAAGAGTGTCCCAGCAGGAATTGTAGGTAGCTTTTCTGTAGTCTGATGAGTTAATAGGAATCATGTTACCGGTCCACACATCATGAACCCCAGTGGTGTCTATACTAAAACCTGTTTAAAAACTAGACCTCTGAGGGAATATAGGTATCCAAAGGGTAAGAAGGTGAAGGAGAGAGGAATACATAGAAGGTTGTTACGGCAGTACCCCCAAACATCATCTACAAGGTACCCCCTCTAACCCATAATGACCAATGGCTATAAAGCTGATATGTTACCAGGAATTACAGCACAATATAAGCCTACCTAGCAACCTTACATCTCTCATCCAAAAGTTTGTGCCACGCACCATGTGGTCCTATCATTCCATGTCCTTCCCATCTGCAGCAATCATGATTAAGCCTGGGCAAAGCACTACGCTACGCTCGCGTAGTTTGCGAAGTTCGCGCTACTTCGCACTACGCGAACTGCACGTAGCACAGTGCGAACACGCGTAGCGTAGTGTTGCGTAGTGCTGCGGTCATTTTTTGCTTGCTCGCGGTCCTCAACGGCAAGTTGGCGACTGCGAGCAAGCAAAATGACATCCCGGCGAGACTTTTTCCTTGTTCGCGATCAGCAACTTCAAGTTGGCGATCGCGAGCATGGAAAATAAACCTCCCGGCGAGATTCCCAACGCGAGGAGGTCAGGTTTCTCATTGCGAGTGGTCGCGTATGCTCGCGACCGCTCACGATGAGAAACTACCAGTTCGCGTTGAGAAAGCTGAAGCTCGAGTAAAAATCTACTAGAGCAGCAGAAAGCTACAGCTCGCACTGTGCAAGATGCCATTTTCAATGATTGCACAGTGCCGGTTGCTTGTCCGCACTGTGCAATCATTGAAAACGACATCTGGCACAGTGCGAACAAGGTACTACGCAGTTCGCGAAGTGCTACGCGTAGCTCGCGTAGTGCGAACTTCACTTTGCGTAGCTTCGCGAAGTGCTACTTCGCGAACTACGCCCAGGCCTAATCATGATTCTTTGAGGGATGAACAAGACTCATCACTAGACAACATCTGTCCCATGTTTAGAATTGTGTCTCATTGACCATTGGCACGTGACCCCCTCATGTCTCTTCTGTTCACCCAACTAGTGTGCCTGTTGGTCTGACTCCAGCAACAAGTTGGGCCTTTGGGGCGGTTTTAACTGTGAAGTGTCCATTGCTGGTGGATCTGGCATATTCAGAAAATGTCGAAGAGAATCTGGGTCATGTCCATGGTTTTACAATCAATCATTACCAACATCAATGCTGATTCAATCAACCCATATCTAACGTCTACTGTGGGATCATTCCCTTTCTTAAGTTTAGTTTCAGTAGAAATGTCCTGAGAAATGTATATTTTTTGTCCTTCATACATAAATAGCCGTGTTTCTTTGCTGCTTGGATGATTTGTCTTGCATGCTGATTCCTTGGGAAACAAGCTATTTATTGCCATATGTCTTCCTTTTTGCTATCATTGCGTGACCTGATTCTAGGGGCACTTTGACATTTCAGAGGTGGCTCAAAGTTAATCTTAGAGATATCTGTGCTAAAGCATACAAGGAAGTGCACCATGTTATCCTTCTGTAAGTTCTCTGGGATCCCACAAAAATAGAGATTGCATTTTCTGGTTCGATTTACTAACTCTGTTACTGTTATAGTTCATTGAACACTCCAGTGATCCTGTTCTCTGTCTATGGCTTCTGCCATTTTTGATCAATGGACGTCAGTATATTGTTTGTGACTAAGATGAATATGTTCAAGCAAGCTATATCACTCTATCTGGAAAGGTCTTAAATTGATGTTTGTGTTCTGTTTCTTTCCATGCTTTTTAATGTTTTTTTTGTTGTGGTTAGTTGAGTTTGGCATCTCATATGGTGCCTTGTGCCACAGTTCCTGATTCTGAAATTGTTTTTCCCCTTCACCCATGACTGCCTCCCTCAACAACATTTGTTGCCCTGGTCTCAGAACTGAGCCATTTCTATCTGTGATCCCGGTGGGTCTCCACAAATTATACCTGGGGTTCTTTGAAGTCTACTGCCTGCTGTGATGTTCCCTAGAAATTTCTCAAAATACGGGTATAACAAGCATGGCAGGTAGGTTGAGCTCTTCTTAGCAAATACTTCTCCAACAAACAAATAATAATATCCAGTATATCATCTCAAATTATTAGTCTACATTAAGTGGTGCATTGAACGAGTGATACGGGGAGGTAGCCACATGGCTGTCTACCACTACCAGCACATACTATAAGCAGCAAATACCGGAGGTAGTTGGGTTCTCATGTGGTTATATTGCGTAAGTATGCCAATGGTGTAGTCTCTCACAATGTTCGAAAAGATGCAAGGTAAAAAACCAGCAGCAAACCCACCCAAATTGGACAGACCCCAGTGTAAAGATGACATGGCCTTCCAGTGTTGCTGGACACCATCTGACCTCTGCGGCCTGGCCGGTATTCTAATTTACTAGTGAGTACACTGAGGGCCCATCAATCAAATTCTACTAATTTCCAGCTGTCAAATGGCGAGTACACCAATGAACATAGTCCACTTTCTTTGCTTCATACCTCAGAACCAGTCCATTCAGTCGGACTGGTAGATGTCGATGGGGGCAGGTGCACCAGGTGCTTTCCGTCCTTCTTGAGTCCCACCCTCCTATCCCGGTCTGTGTGGAAAGTTCCCACAGGGGAACTGTGCAGCTGCCATGACTGTCTGGTGCCTTACAATTAGCTGCTCTTAGGTATGGAACTCGATGGGAATTGCAGGCCAATGCACAATGGGTTTCCATACCCCACCTCACATCCCCAGTACAATCTTGGCACATAGTCCTCTCCGTTAAAAAAACATTCTTCCCCATCACACTGGCCATGCCAACCCTCTCTTTGGCCCACTAAATCACAGGGCTTTTGGCGTTGTTCTGCTAAAGGTGGGTATCTGGATGCTTCCGATATCGCGAAAGGCTATCAATCATTTGCACTCCCTGTCTTAGGATGACCTGTGACTTCATTGAACTTGATGCCTCACCAGAGCTCAAGGGATATGCCACCATCTTCCTCAAAGCCTGACTCCACCCCTGGAATGTGTTTTTTATGCTTTTAGAAAAGTAAAACAAGATTGCCGCTGTGCGTTTGTGAGCAAACATTTTGGCCATTTTGGGATGCACCTTTTTAACTTTCTTTCTTATTTTACAAATTCAAGACGGCAGACTGTTGCACATTAGGGAAGATGAGAGTACCTGGTAGTAGTGTGCAGCTGTGGGTCCTCAGAAAAGAAAAAAAAACTATCAATGGTGGTGAAAGTGGATGCTGTATGGCACTATGGGTGGGGGCAAATGCACCAGCCAGTGGACCAGTAGAAGTGCCACCTCCTGACCCTTGCAAAAAAGAAAAATTGTTTAAAAATTTTAATAAATAAATTGAAAATAAAGCAGATGAGAAAGGTGATGGATGAGCTAATTCAAAAAACAATGAATTGCCATAGAATGCTGAAAGCCAAAAAATAGTCCCCGAACATCAGCAGTGAAAGAATACAATTGAAATAATCACAAACAAAATAACGCAGAAATTTTCCAGGAGTATGACAAACAAAATAAATACCAGGGAACAAAACTATCAAAGTGTGAAACTGAGATAATAAAGAAATGAATCTATTCATGAGTGAAGGGATGACCCAAAGCCCACTCGATGTGTATTGTGTTATAGGCAATAGGTTTCCTACAACAGACTGTTAACCCTGGGGCAGATTTACAAGCTCTGCGCGCCACTTTTGTACCGCGGTTACGTTACTTCTGGGACGCAGTGGCAGCGTAAAGCTAGCGCCATGCTGCGACGGAATTACAACGTGACGCATCTAGGGAGATGCGTCACGTTGTAAAGCCCTGCACCACATGAAACCTGCGTCAGGTTTCATATGGGCGTTCCAGCGCAGGGTGGGCGTTCCGTCGCAGGAACGCCTCGGAAAAGTGCCTGAGTGAAATCTACAAGATTTCACTCAGTCACTTTTCCGACGCCGCTGCGTCAAAACCTTACGCCTGCTTGAAGCAAGCGTAAGGCTTGACGCACCATGTTGCAGATTGGCTGGGTTGGAACAGTGCTGGAGTTGCGTCGCGCCCGCAACACGACGCCAGCACCGCGCCAACCTTACGCCGACAGACATCTACATTTCCTTGCGCCATGGCATGCCGCATTGTAAATGCGGTGCATCCGTGGTGGCGCGAGGATTGTAATGTGTGTCGCAAGTTTCCTGGCGCATCCCTGCTGATTTGCAGGGATGCACCAGGAATTGTAAATCTGCTCCCCTGTGTGTAGCTCGATACCTAAAAATATAGGGGCTTATTTACAAGCCCCTTGCGCCACCCATACATCACTTTTCCCATGTTAAAAATGACGCAAAATTGGCACAAGGGTCTTTCAAATAAGCCCATAGTAATCACAATCTATCTGAAGCCTGAACAACAATGCATAAGGTATTCGTGCTGGTCGCACATTTGTGATGCAAAAGCTGTCATTTACAGAAATGCGGTCTGAGTTCGAAATCCTAAGAACCAATTAGGGCCTTATTTACAAGCCCCATGCGCCGCTGGTGCTTTATTTTTTAATATGGGAAAAAGTGACATAACAGCGGCGCAAGGGGCTTGTAAATAAGCCCCCGAGAGTCACAATTGGAGCCTACATGCAAGATAGCGCCAAGTTACAAGAGCAGAGTGTGAAGTTTCCGGTCTCCCCTCCAAGTGAAACAGAGCATTAAATGAGTACTTGCTGTTCTGTAATGTATTGGCTCCCAGGAGCCTCGTGTGCATGGCGAAAATGTAATTATGTACTTCACTGCTCATGTGTTTTATAAGCAATGGAAGGATGAGGTCTCAATGCAGGTAGGGTTTTTTTGTTACCGAAACTGACGGCATAGGGAAAGTGATTGCCTCGAAGCGAGTTCCAAAAATGGAATCATCAAAATGGGCAGGTGGAAAGGTAGACAAGTATTCATTATCGGGATACGGCCAAGAAGCAACTGACAAAAATAATTGAGATTTAAGGCAAAGGTCACCGCACATCTCTGCACTTAATCACTCTATGCACATCACAATGCAGGCATTGATTATTGGTCAAGCCATATAAAAGGGCCTGGCAGCCTCCATATTGTTCACAGGTTTCCCTTGGTAATGGTTAGAAATGTAGTAATCAAGCCTGTCAACGTACACTAAGGATAGACGACATTTTGCTCTATATCAACTTAACTGTCTAAAGTTCATGCTATTTTGTGTTTTTCAAACACAATGAACAAGTCCGAAATTCTAAACTTTATGCCAGCGGACTTTGGAACAAATGTGAAAGTTTGTGTAAACATGTAGAAAGTTTATAACAGCTCTAGCCCAGACGTATTTACAGGAAGAAACTTCAGTGTGAGGAGTGGAACAAAAGTAACTGTTGTAAGCAGTGCAGCTACCCACATTTTGTACTATGAGCCCATTGCTGCTGAATACCGGGGTTGGCAATTTCAACGTTGCCTAGCCTTGATTGCCCCCTTGACTCTTTCTTTCACCACCCTTTACACATTTTCTCAATCGCATTTCTCTAGGTTTTTCCCACCCTGCTTTAAATCGCTGTCACTTTTTTACTATTTGTCTCTTCCTTCCTCTTTTACCCCTTGCAGTCTTTTTAGGTCTCGCCTGAGCCAGCACTTTAGCACTGCTCTCGCGAGAGCTTTTGTAAATGAGGGATCTGGAAGTGCAAACGAGTGCTTTCAGGCCTCCAAATACAGTGCATGTGAGCCGGGCGCGCGCACCATTTGGCAGCCTGCGTGCTCACTTTCGTGTCCGCTTTGATGTCCTCAGTGAGCCTCGCGGGCACTGAGGACATCAAAGCGGACGCGAAAGTGCAAACCATTTGCTTTCACTTTCGCATACTTCTCGCTCCCCGTCTTTATTTCTCATCTTTAACCCCTCGCGTTTTCCACTCTCAGACGTTTCTTCTACTTAGCCTCATATTCGCCTCTGTGACTCTTCTGCCACTCCCACCTGTTTCTCTCTCGTTCCCTTTTCATGATTTTACCTTTTTTCCCCAACAGCCGGGCCGTGGGCTTATTACCACCTCCGTGATTGCGCGGACGAAAAACAATCTTGTCGCCTAAGCAGAGCCACCCCGGACTGTGTTTTTACGATTTGCTTAACTGCAGTGTTGTCCAAACGGCTCCCACCGCCTTATTCAGGTGCGTTCTTATACAGAGCACCAAAAAATTCAAGCATACACCAAGGGCACCTTCCGGAGGCCTGTCTGGGTTCCCGATGGATGATTCAGCGGGAGAAGGGCCTACAGGCTTCATTGCCTAGAAAAACCATCCCCGCTCACTGTGGTCCTAGAAAATACAGCCAAGCATGCCCCCCACTTCATAAGCAACACGCATGCACAGATCCGTGCCCTTCCTATGGAACTGCTGGCGTCCACGAGCCGCCTTATAACAATGCTGTGATATTTGCAGACCGTTCTGCAGTGTGAAATGGTGTACGTCTGCAAGCCCTAGGCGCGAAATGTCACAGCATCGGCGAGGTTTCTGCTTGACTAAATTCTTCTACATGTATTTAATTCTGACTCTAGCCTCTTCATGGAGGAGATGTTTGCAGTGCTTGCAAGCATACACCAAGGGCACCTTCCGGAGGCCTGTCTGGGTTCCTGATGGATGATTCAGCGGGAGAAGGGCCTACAGGCTTCATTGCCGAGACAAGCATTTGCAATGCATTAGTTCTCGCATTTACGTGAGTTTGAGCTATTGACATTGCCATTAACAATGCCTATTGGCATTGTCATTTACAATGCCAATAGTTTTAACTCGTGTAACTGCAAGACCTATTGCATTGCAAATGCTTGTTCTCTTTTGTTCTGGATCAAAGACCGATGGTTAAAACTAAGTGCTGGTCCCAAAAATAAGTGCCAATGCCCACCACCTTACAAAGATTGCCACCTTAGGTCTTCAGTTTACCTGAAGGATCTCTACAGTCAGTGCATTAGCCCATAGACATATAGATGTCTACAGTCAGTGCATTAGCCCATAGATATAGCTGGTAATAATCGGAACCTGCCCCCATAAGGTTACACACAACCCTCTGCAGACATATTTTAACCAACCTAGCTATATTAATGGGCCTGCAGCACAACCTAGAATAATTTAAAACACAACATTCCCACACCAATTTACATCAAATAGCAAAATTCTAGAAAAAATAAAGCAAATTCAGAAACGTTAAATTCTTCTAAGCAGCTCTTTATGGGAAAACCCATTACGATAAAGCAGCTGAGAGCGAGGAGCCTATTACGATGTTGGTCGGAGTTGCCTCCGACCGACACTGTCTCAGACTTGACAATGAACAACCTGTGATCAGCAGTTCAGACCGCCTGATTACGATGTGACCGAACACTGCTCAGTCGCGTACTCACTTTTCTCTATTGGAGCTTGAGTTACAGCCATAAACGGGCCATAATACAGGCTCCTATAGAGAAATGGGGGGGGGTGTAAAATCCTGCACCCTGTGACTGGCCCCCCCATGGTGCCTGTCACACAGTGCAGGGTTTTAGAGCACCAACCGTAGACCGCGGAGGCAAGGGGGCCCTGGGAGGGGGCACCAAAGTTGCTTTCCGACAGAACTTATGTGTTGGAAAGGTCGTCACGCAAAGGCTGTGGGAAACAGACATCATAATCCCAATGGTTGAAACGCCATCCGTGATGGATTACAGTGCGATTCCGATCAGCCACAAGACTCTAATAGCCAGTCGGAACCACGACGGAATGACCGGCCGTGTCGCTCAGAATGCCTCGACTGGGGTCAGAAAGCTGTAGAATAGCGTTCGGAGGCTTTCCAAACGACATCGTAATCGGCCACCGAGTCTTTTTCAGGTGGACCAAGAGATAACACATTTCTAATCTGCATAACTTTGGTTATATTGTGCAAGTGACTTCAAATCTCCTTCATTTGTTCCCCAGCAGTCTAGGGGTTCCAGTTGCTGGTGATCCAGTGGTTTACCAACAACAGATACTCTACTACCATATACTCACCTGGGCCCATCAAACACACACATTGAGTAAATCCGCTGGGTGTTGAGTTTATGAGTTTTACAGTTGTTTAGGATTAGTCTGAATACTTTAATTTTCCTAAACTAACCCTTCACAGATCAAAAAGTTCTTTCCTCTAGTCAATGGACCATTAGTTGAACGAGTTGATGGTGAAAATGACATAAAACTAACTTACTTATGCTTTAAATTGAAATAACCACAGACTCCTTTAGCGTTTTAAAATTTTATCTAAATCTTTGAGGATGTGAACCACTTCAAAAGTACAATACATTTGCCTTTCACTCACTGGAGAGAAAATTAAATCAATTAAACATCATATATTCATCACGGATTCAAGCAAAAACTAATGCATAGAAAGGGAGAGGATAGAGAGAGAAGATCATTCATATAACGAGAAAAATAATTTATCAAGAATGGTGTGAAAACCAACCCCCTGGCCAAAGGGCAGGTAAGGGTCCCCTGAGATAGATTCAGGAAACAAAGTCTCAGGGACAGGAATCAGGACAGGATAGTTACCTCTCTAATACCAACGATTGCGCCTCACCCCTCTCTGAGACTCTCTTCCTCCTCGATATTCTTCAGCAAGTCTTCTTATAACCCAATTAAAGTAAGCAAGTAAGTTCTGCTTCAGATTCTGCATTTGATTCTTTATCAGCATCTCACAACATCCCTTTCAGCATCAGCATCACCCGCTACACCGACAGCATCTCTCCTCTGCAGCATTCAGCAATTTGCGCTCTTGATCTGATTAACTAACTAAAGCTACCTCAATGATACCCTTTCTCAGGATGTTCCACCCACTAATGTTCCAATATCTTAGAAGTTCAAAATCAAATTGGTCCGGGGGGATGAACATCACACCATGCTTACATATCACTTTTCTGTTAGCCCATCCCCTTAATTCTTTATTCAATCTTTATTTTCCCATCTGCTTTCACATCTCACTAGCAACAAATATATTTATTCGACCATAAAGTCTTATTCATTCAGGTTGTTCACTGCTGGTTCCTAGGCTTAGGCAGGCTGCGTCCTTGTCCGCTTCTTGACTCAGAGGTCATTCTCCTGGGCTGACTTTCAACAGGCATGCGCAAATGAACAATTCGTAACTCCCTTCTGTCATATTCGAGAGGCCCAAATGTGCACTAATAATAAAGGTTAAAAAAAACAGATGTAACTTTCAAGAATAAATTGTTTCACTGTATACCACCCACCTCTGCCCTATTCCCTTTTACTTATTAATACTTTCCTCGCATCAGCGTTAGTTTAATAACTTTCTTTCTTTCTAGCGAGGCAGATGCCACGCACGCGAGCCTTCATGCCGCCATATTAGTGCCTTCTGCTAAGGCGCAAGAATTTCCCTCCAAGCGTTACAACGTCATACTACGTAGATGCAGTTGATGCATGCGCAGTAAAGATTCCCTGTTTAGAGCGTTTTAGTCCTTCGTTCATTATGTTAATCTTTAGTGAACACATAGGCAAGCTTCGCTACCCTCATTTATATGTGGTGCGCATTAGTATTTACACAAACTAAACGTAATAATTAGTTAGTAAGTTAAAGGAGCAGATTGCATACGAGCAAGTCTCTTTTCTACGAGTCCTTGCTCCAGTACTGGTGTGTTTCCCACAGCAGAAGGATAGCCAGCAGCAAACTGTCTACTTCACTGGCACTCAGGGCAAGATGGGGACGTTCTTAGCAGCTTGAATTCTTTGGCCCAGCAAAGAGGGGAGTCTTATTTTGTGCTTCCGGTCCAGGCATTTCTCTGCTGGTGGCTGAATAAACCATGGCATTTTAAACAGTGAACCTAGTCAACAACTGGCAATGACCCATAAGCAAACAGAACTAAACTGTCCATGCTTCATATTTCATCTTATGCACTAGTGTGAGGTTTACTTCATGTGTTAGAGGTAAAAAATATCTAATTATCAATAGATATAAAACTGAAATCATTCTCTTCTCCCCTAAAAACAACCCTCTCCCCATTCAAACCTGGATCTCTGAACTCAATGCCCTCAACTGCTCGCTCTCCTTTTCTAACTCAGTAAAATCTCTTGGTATCTCCATCGATAATTTTCGAAACCTCAATGTCCACATCAAAATTCGGCTAAATGAGCCCTCCTTACTCTCCGTCATCTCAAGTAAATCAAACCCTTTCTCCCAACTAACCATCTTAAATTAGTAGTTCAATCCCTGGTCATTTTGCGAATTGATTACGACAATGCCATCCTCACTGGAATCCCCAAGGTCCACCTAGCTCCACTCAAATCTGTACTCAACCTTGCAGCCAGGCTCACCATCGACTGCAAACAGTTCGAGCATATTTCCCCATCCCTCAAAACTCTTAAATGGCTCCCCACCGAAGGCAGATCTGCCTACAAAAACACGTGCATTACACACAAAGTCCTCCATCAAAATGCACCACCATACCTCGCCAATAAACTCTGCAAAGCAGGCAGCACATGTCCTCTAAGAAGCACTAATGCTCTCCTCCTTGTCCCACCCATGCTAAAAAAGAAATCCACACAATCCTGATCTTTCTCCGGAAATGCCCCTTACATCTGGAATGCCCTCCCCAAAGGCCTACGATGCAACCCCTCCTACAACCAGCTTTATAAAAGACCTCAAAATGCACCTCCTCAATAAATATTGGGGGTCTCTACCTGCGCCTTAAACTCGATCTTCCATGTCTTATATGTATAAAACTCCTTACCCTGACTATCTTTTTACATGATATTCATTATCTCAAGCCATTTTCTCTCTGTTTTTACCTGCTGTTATTCCATGATGTTTTAATTTTGTTTTACCGTAACTATCTCACTCATGTAAAGCGCTCTGATGTTTTTCTTATTCCATGATGCTGTAATTTGTTTCTTATCGTAACTAGCTCTGTCATGTAAAGAGCTTCAATACCTCAGGGTCCATCCAGCACTTTATAAAACCTCTAAAATAAATAAATAAATAAATAAATAATTATCCTTTTTTCCATATAAACTCAAAAGAGATCTCTAAAACCTCCAAGACTCAATCTTTACTAGCCCTGTATGGTATTCGGCTTCAGGAGTCTTTTGCTGGCCCCCAAATGCAACAGAGTAAAGTTTTAGATGGGCAATCAGATCCAGAAAGCAAGCCAGTATTCCATTCCTTCCTGAAATATTGCTAGTTCACTGACCTAAAGCTGTGAAAACAGGTATAAATCAGAAGAAATATCAGTTGTTAACACACATTGATTTACAACGCATTACCTTTTGCACTACGTTTTTACTATGCTATATTTTACCACGCATTTTAATGTAACTCTATGTAAATTATATTTTCCACGTTAGTTTTTAAGATGCTATTTTTTAACCATGCATAACTTTAAATTTATGTTATTTATCAATTTTCAGGTTATAGTTATAGATTTTTACATTCTAAAAACATAATACATTTTCTTAAGTGAAAATACAATTCAATGTATAGTCCCCCACCAAAACGGCACCCACAAGGCCTACATGTATGGCAAATTATTTTCACAATTGTAAAACAGGTTACAGTCATAAATGATTTTTAAATAAAATTCATGTTCTAAAATATTTTCTCAAAAACAGTGTAACTATACCAAACACATATACATCGACAGAGCTCAATTTTGTTAACAATTATCAGGTATTAACTCTGTCAAGATGATGCGCTGTAAGAGGTAGCTTCACAGAAGAAAGCCATCTATATTTACAATAGTGTAAATACACATGTAAAAACACACAAACTTTTAATAGAGATTACAGACAATATTTCCAAATATATCAGATTCTTTTAAAGAAAATACCTCACGTTGTGTACCAGTCTATGAGGGATTCTTTCCAGTCCATTTTCAAATCAGCAACATTTCTCCCAATTAAACAACAGACAGTAAACACTTTTAATTTTTTTTCCAAGAAAGGGACACACTAAGAAAATAACCAATGTTTTGCCTTCCAGCTTGATGGAGTACTATAAGAAATGTATACATTACGACCTCAATAACATAAATGTTTTTTATATATAAAGTACAGAAAACCCTAACTAAATCACACAGAAGATTTATCCTCAATCCATTTGTGCAAAACCAAACTAGTCCAGTACAACAAAAAAAAATGGTGAACACACCCTGAATAACAAACAATGGACTGAGCAATACTGGATATTACCGCCTCCCAAATCCTAGTGCTTGGCTCCTGGCTTGCAGAGAATGCACATCCCAAAATACACCTGCATTTAAGTACTCCATACTCTCACTAGATTACGCCTACCTATGCAACTCATTTCAAGCAACACCTACTAGCTCTTCCTTTTCCATTTTTCCTTTATTCTCACAAATTCACCACATCTTATTCAGTAATTCTCGTGATTGTTTAAGTATACCATATGTTATACTGCCCTCAGGTTTTACTTTTAAGCTGGGCTTTGTTCTCTGTACTTGACCATCCCGTTCCAGCCAACCATCCAGGTCTTTATATTTCAGGCGCTGGCTTTTCAAATTGTAACCTATGAATTATTTTATTGTTCCATTCTCCCTCGTTCATTTGTGTTGTAAAAAGCTCAATAAAATCTTTATGAACATTAAAAAAACGGTGCTCAGACAATACTTAAGGTTTCTCAAAATTGTATATTAAAATAAATCTCCTAAACTACTAACGTGATTTAAGTAATACATCTAGCTTCCTTTCCACGGGAAAAAAAATAAAGTTTTTAAATTACTCATATAAAGCAATGGAAATAATTCCACATCTCTTTTCACAATATACTGTTCTACTTTTTCACAACAGGAAATAGTAACAAATATTTACCAGCAATAATTTAGCCATCATGACAAACTAGACACCACAGCATTTCTAAGATTTAAACAGATCCTATTGCAAATAAAACAATGGCATGTTGAAACATTAAACCTTTTTTGAAAACATTCTAGAACTGTCAATGAAATTAGAACATTCAAGAATATGCCTAAGGCGACATTTCTCTTATCCAAATGAGGAAATAGACTATTAAAACATGAAGGGTATCTTCATTATACGGACAGACATACTGAACCTAGGGGTCATTGAAGATGTGTCAATGAACACTCCACTTGTTGCAGAGGCAGAGCGGTTACTCAGGGGATATTTATTGAACATACCTCAGAGCCTAACCACCCTGCCTCTGCAACTGAGGTAGACGTAAAAGAAACCCTACAGCAAATGATAGACCGTGCAACCACCTTTAATTACCCCTATGGTGCAATATAAAGTGAAGGGACAATGAACATTCCTCTTGACGTTGCCAGAGGTACACCTAACATCCCAAATTTGACACCTTTAATAAATCTTAAAAGATAGGTTAACAAGATAGAAACACTGCTCGTAAAAAAAATTGTGATATAGAAATCCCACCCTCACTAATCAAAACCTATAACCGCAAGCCATTACTGTCTTAATAAATGTATACTGATATCCTTCACAATTTGCATACATTTGAACATTTTACTGTTTGGATGATGGAAGGTACTTTTAAACTAACCCCACATCTATTCACCGACGTATCTACAGCTGGGAGCAGAAGAGCTACCCTTGGCGGGGACTTGACCTCTGCATGAAGCCCCAACATTCTGTAAATAGTAATGAATGGAGCCGGGCACTGCTAATGGCACCTGTCGAGGAGTGGGTCTTTGGACACAGAGGTTTGCATGCCAGCCTTTTGTTTCTAAAACATTCCAACAGTAATGAAAACAAAGTGATTAAGGTGAGCGTCGCAGTGCACTATTGTAAAGAGCACAGGCTAACCAAAAACTTCTTTTTTAAATATCACCAGTGGCAGACAGTAAACATTTTGAAAATGATGTACAAGTACTGATTCAAAGTTCAAAAAGAAATGCTAAAACATTTAAATTGACTGCCAGTGATTAGACTTTGTTGGGTGAAAGGAGCTAGAAAGTCATAAAAGAACACATAAAGGAAAGTGCAGCGCTCGCTACGCCAGCATCAAAAGACATTTATGGCTTTTTCAATGCTGGAAGGTTAGATACTGATAATGACTGTAAAGGAAAATAGTTGGTTTTAATTGCACTTTATTGCAAGTGAGCGCCTTGTAAAAGCAGAAAACATTTTTAAGATGTGAAAAGACTATGAAGATAAAGTACAAGAGAAGGAGTATCTCTTCTATGCTTATGTTTATGTGACTGGCCTCATTTGTGGAGTGCATTTATAAATTGGGAAAAAGTCATTTTACCTCAAGGTTGACAAAGGCTGCAGGTTCAGCCGAAACGCGTTCCTGTTTTATCCTATTTGAGACAAAAAGCTGTTTGTGAATAAATGAAATGTCACAACAGGATTGAGTGTAGGCATTCTCTTTATGTGGGGAAATTGCTTTGAAGTTAAAGGAGGCATTCATGGTATGTCTCTATCCTGCACCACCTGCGGTTAGGAAGCAGGCCAGAAATCTGCGAAACCAGAGGGGATATATATATATTCACTGAAAAAACCATAGGTTTCAGGCACATTATAGTTAGGAATTAGCATTTAAAAAACCTTAGAAATTCACTGAAAAACCATAGGGTTCAGGGGTGTTATAGTTAGTTGGACATTTCACTCGTACAAAACCAGTGAAATTCCCCCGTTATAGTTGGTTCAGCTAAGTATAACTCACACCCCTGCAATGCACTGCTGATGACGTCACATATTACATTACTCATGACATGGTCAGTGACATCACTGATGACATCACTGATGACATCTCAAATGCACCACAGGGCGCATTTGCAAAGTGTTGCTGGGAGGTGGCGACGCCTCTGGCACGATCGCGTCTTTTTTATTTTTTATTTTTTTAAGAAGTGGGGCTGTGTGGCCTCCCTTCCTTACCAATTTTATGGGCCCTGGGGACCCCATCCCCCAGGGCCTGACCCCGATTTTGTTTTTTATGGAAGGAGGCCGTGTGGCCCCCCTCCAGAGGCCATATTCGGCCCGGGGACCCCATCCCCCGGGGCATGGCCAGTTTTTTCTATCATTATTTCTTTGGAGGGGGCTGCATGGCCCCCCTCCTCAGTTCCTTTATGGCCCCGGGGACCCCAACACCCCCGGGACCTGCCTTTGTTTTAAAAAAATATATTTTTATTATGGGGAGGGGGCCACGTGGCCCCCCTCCCGGGCCCCTTCTGGCCCCGGGGACCCCATCCCCAGGGGCCTGGCCTCTCGTTGGGGACAGTGGGGGGAGCACCAATGCCCCCACGGTCCCAGCCGGCTCCTTGGCTCCTGCAGGTTCCGGCATTGCATTTCCATATGGGGAGCTGCTAACATGCAGCTCCCCGTGTGGAAAAGCAATCTGGTTTGGATTTTGGAAGAGAGAGCAGGTTTCCCAGCAGTGTCCCGGGGTGGGCACCTCGGGACACTGCAGGAGCCGGCCCTGGGGATGGTGGTCCCCAGGGCCATGAAGGGCTACAGGAGGGGGACTGCGCGGCCCCCTTCCCATCCAATGCACAGCCCCGGGGAAGTGGTGGTCCCCGGGGCTCGGGGGTCCGTAACAGACCCCCATATTTGCATCAAAGTGCCCCGGGGAGGTGGAGGTCCCCGGGGCGCGTGGGGGGGCTTTAGCCCCCCACGCAGGTATATTTATTTAAAAAAAAAAGAAGTTTCAGGGGTGGGGGTCCCCGGGGCTGCGGAGGGGGCAGTGTGCCCCACGCAAATAATTATTGAGGGCCCCAGGGGGTGGCAGTCCCTGGGGCTTGGGGGGGCCTTGGAGGCCCCCCAAACCTTTAAAAACAAGCCCTGAGGGTGGCGGTCCCCAGTGCTGCGGGGGTCCCACTAGGCCCCCGCAATTTTATTTCTGCATGCCTCCGGGACCTGGCCCACCTGGGGGCTTAATTAAACAAAGTGCGTGCACCCAGCACAAATTCAGCCGTTTAAAAAAAAAACGATGCTTTTTTGGGTCCTGGGGGTCCTTGTGGGACCCCTGAGCAGGCCTAGGGGGTAAGGGTGTTTCTACCCTGCCCCCTTTTCTTTTTTTGCGCTATTTGTCTGTTTTCTTGTGCCTCGGTTACCGAGGTAAAAGATGGCTGCCAACACTTCCTGGTTTGGAGTGTTGATAGCCAATTAGTATCAAGCTCGTATCAAGCTCGTGATCGACAGGGTGCGCAGATCCTCCGTGCCTCTAAATATCGAAACTTTTTTTTTTTGATTTACTGAACGGATTTACACCATTTAAATAAGCACTACCTTTTTGCCAAATTTGGTGTAATTCCGTTCAGCAGTTCCAGCTGTAGCCGTGTCTAAAGTTTCCTATGGGAAATGCATTTTTTTACCTCTATTGTTTGATTTTCTCAGCAGCTACTGAATGGATTTACACCATTTAAAAAAAAGGGCGCTTTCTGAACCAAGCACTACCTTTTTGCAAAATTTGGTGTAATTCCGTTCAGCAGTTCGGGCTGTAGTCGTGTCTAAAGTTTCCTATGGGAAATACCATGGAGAAAACACGTTTTGGGAGCACCCTTTTTTCTCAGCCCCCGCTTGGCGAATCACCCCGAAACTTTCAAGATAGGAGCTGACCAGGGCAGGCCATAAGTTTTTAAAATTTCATGAAGATTCTTCAAAGTTATTGGGAAAACAAAAAACGAGTTTCCTATGGAAACTAGGTCCTAACTATAACTACCTACTGGCGGCCGCCAGTAGGTAATATATATACACATACATACATACATACATATATATATAGTTCGACAACTTTGCAGTTTGACAACTTTGTGGAGATTGCGCAATGATTTTTCACACAACTGCGTATCACATGGCAACCGCTCATCTGAGTCTTTCAGTACCCACCCTCAGCATGCACTGTCTCTTTGCATATTTTCCGCACATTGAGGTGCATTCTCCAAACCCGCGGTCTACCTGTCATGTATTGGCACTCACGTCTTTTATAAATAGATAACACTGTTCCGTATGGCAGGATAGTGGGAGGCTAAGTAGGAGATCGTTGATGATGCGTTATAGTTTGGCGAATTAAGCGCATAGGTTTCTTTTTAAGACACCATGATATATAATCAGTTTTCTGGACCACACGACTTGTGTCTGTTCTCACTTACATCTGATTCGGACATCTCATTTAGTCTGTTCACCATGTCAGTGCATGACTTTTTACTGTTGATGTAATTTCTACCTTTGGCAGGAAAGTGGTACTACAGCAAAAGTAAGCCACATGTAGAAAAAATGCCTATTCACTACAACAAAAATAGAAAAAATGCTGCCACTTCACCTGTATATATTGCACCATTGTTTAATAGCGCGCTATGTGCACAAGGCCGCATGTCTGGCAGCCGAAACACGACATTTGGACTAATGATGTTTGAATAAATGACACTTACCTGCATCCTTGCTGACGGAGTCTGTATCCTGGTGTTGCGCCGCATTGGATGGTCGCCTGTGGGAACTTGTTGTGGATATATATATATATATTTTTTTATGTCAGCGGCGCACCTTTGAAAAAGTTCAAGGCGAACGAAACATGTCAGGATTGCCGACTGCATTAGAAATAAAATGGATACATCTGTCATTGTGGAGTGCGGCTGATTCTCTGTAAAAGGAGCTTGTGTTAATATATATATATATATATATATATATATATATATATATATATATATATATATATATATATATATATATATATATATATTTTTTTTTTTTTTTTTTTTTCTTTTTTACCTACTGGCAGTCGCCAGTAGATAGTTATAGTTAGGACCTTGTTTCTATTCAAAAAGCGTTTTTTCTTTTGCCAATATGTGTTCGCATATCCGGAAATAATTAAAAGAGTGTATATGTTAATAAATAAATAAGCTTAACTGTTGGGTTATAGGGTGGCTCTAACAAGAGCCGTTGTTTTCATTATGACTTTGTTGGAGCGACAGGCAAGTGTAGATGCACAGCTTAAGGTTGTTAAGAAACACTCTGTTTCCTTCATCTGTGTAGTGAACGCAATCACTTCTGTAGATGTCATCCTATGGTCTCTGAGGAAAGCAGAAACAACTTTATTGACATTCTTCCTAGCCTTCTCAGTCTGTGGATGGAATTGATTTGACCACTTCCATTTCTGTCAGTTTGAGGGAAAAGCAACGTCAATTGTGCTAAGGTATCCTTCATTAGGATTTCCAGCCCTCCTCCAGTCAATGTGCCCAGGTCATTGCCACCACAGTAAACAATCATGAGGTCAGGGGGTTGCAGATGCAAAGAGGTTTTAATCAAAGGCATCAATTGGTGCCACTTTTTTCCTCTCTGTGCCAACCATTTAATATCCACATTTTGCAAACCTAGGCCTTCGTCAATACCTCTGTGTTCAGCATACCTTTTGCCCCAGAAAACATAGCTGTGGCCTACAATCCATACTGTAAGCGTTTTGAAGGGATGTGAGGAAGGAATCAAAAGACGTCTGTAGCTAAGTAAGTCAGTTGGTGGAATGAGAGTTATCTAAAATGGAGGAAATGGTGCTGTTTTAGAAAAAAGCAGATAACTGATTGGTTGGTCATAATCATTGTGATCTTAAAAAATAGGATGCATGTTACTTTCCTGATGAAACATGTTTCTGATTGGTTATTGAAAAATGTTTGAAAGGTACAGTAGATAGGATTAGGTAATATTTTGCAAAAGTCAACCACACCTGCTATTTGCATTTGTAAGCTAGTGTACTGAACTTGAAAATATGGTGAACTTGCAACTTTCTGGTACAGTTGAATGTTGCAGAATGTTTTACTATGGAAACTAGGATTAAGAAGAATGGGAGAAGGGTTGTAACTTAACTGTGGTTTTAAAATATGAAATGCTAACTTATATATAAGTGATATGCTACTAAAATAAGTTTTCCCAAATCAGTACAATGTTTAGAAGTATTGTGATGTTAAAAAATAATACTAGTATTATTGGAAATAGGTTTTTGAACTCCCGTAAGGGTTTGCGGCTCCATTGCGATGCAACACTACGGCACCGCGAAGGAGTCGCTACTCCAGAATTACTGAACCAGTTTGGGCACTTTTAGAAGAGACTAATAAAGGGTTAATATGTCTAACCAATAGAAATGGGTTTCAGAATTTGAAATAATGAAGGAAGCATTTTGATTGTTTACTTACATTTATTTGTGTGCAGAAAGAGAGGGAAAGTTTGCCATTACTGGTTTTACCTTGTTGAGAGTGGTGCATCACATTTGTTATGTGAAAAAGAAAATCTTTTATAAGTTTCTGATATTTCATATTCTGCAATACTATTTGAGAGGTGAGTTACACATTTGTAAGATGTGTTATGTATTGCGTAGAGGTGCTTGAGTCTTTATAGAGAAATGTTTAACTTTGAAATGCATTATTTATAAGGCTTGCAAGGTATTAGAGAAGTGTGATGTTTGAAATATGTTACCAAATGTACAAAAGTGTATTGTAGTTGGTTTTATTGTACTGAAATGAATATTGAAATAGGTTGTGCATAGTAATATGTATACCATGTACATTTAGGTGTCTCCTTGAAATTGGAAAAGCAATGTGTCTAGTTGAAAGGTCTGTGTGGTTTTATGACTGAGGTATGTCTTTACTTGTATACGTATTCTCACACGTGCTATGCATTTGAAGATGCTAGGTGCGAGAAACACATCAATACAACTATTTGTATGTTTCTTTTATGTATGATGCCAGTATGCTTGCATGTTTTCAGGAAAATGGTGAGTCTTATAATAGTGTAATGAGAAAGACACAGACATACGCATCCATACGTCCAGAAATATGGTTAGACTTATAACACTGCCATGGGAAGGATTGCTGGTTTCAATTTGGGTAGGACTAACATTCTGAGCAAAAGGTATGTCTCTGCTTGTACATGTATTCTCACACATGTTATGCATCTGAAGATGCTAGATATGTGAAAAACAGGTATACATCTATTTGTGTGTTTATTTTATGTGTGATGCCACTAGCAAAAGGCACAGACACATGCATGCATGATTTCAAGAACATGGTGAGACTTAAAACAGTAACATGGGAAGGATTGCTGGTTTAAAATTTGTAGCTTTAATATTCTGAGCAGTCAGTGAAAAATGAAGATGCAGCAGAAAAGTGAGGTGTAAAACATGTTGGCAGAGGGATTAGTGATTAGGCTGTTTTGTATGAGTCTGTGGAAAGGTATACTTCAAGTACACCATATACTTTTAGGTGTCTGCTTGAAATGGGAAGCACAGTCTGTCAAGTTTAAAGATCTGCATGGTCTTGTGACTGAGGTACGTCTTTACTTGTGCATACATTCTCACATGTGTTATGCATCTTAAGATGGTAGATGTGTGAAACACAGGTATTCAACTATTTGTATGTTTCTTTAGGTATGATGCTAGTAGCAAAAGGCACAGACACATTCATAGATGCTTTCAGGAACATGGCAAGACTTACAACAGTATCATTGGAAGGATTGCTTTTTTTAATTTGGTAGCTCTAACAATCTGAGCAGTCAGTGAAAAATGAAGGTGTAGCAGAAAAGTGAGTTTTAAGACATGGTGGTAGATGGATTATTGATTAAGGTACTTTGTATGAATCTGTGGAAAGGTATTCTTGACGTAGGTTTATAAATGTAGATCTCTGTTTGATATGGGAGGTGCACTCAGTCAAGTTTAAAGGTCTGTGTGCTCTTGTGACTGAGGTATATGCCTATTTGTACATGTATTCTCAAATGTGTTATGCATCTGAATATGGTAGACGTTTGAAACACAGGTATACAACTATTTGTATGTTTCTTTTTATGTATAACACTACTAGTAAAAGGCACAGACACATGCATGAATGCTTTCAGGATTATGAGACTAATAACAGTAACACGGAAAAGACACAGACATACATATATATATATATATGGTGAGACTTATAACAGTGACATGGGAAAGACACAGACATACATATGCATATGTTTAGAAATATGATTAGACTTATAACAGTGACATGGGAAGAAAACTGAGGTTTAAGATGGGTTGGCAGAGGGATTAGTGATTAGGGTACTTTGTGTGAGTCTCTGGAAATGTACACTTGAAGTATGCCATATACAATTTGGTATCTCCTTGAAATGGAAAAAGTAGTCTGTCAAGTTTTAAGGTCTGTGTGATCCTGTGACTGAGGTATGTCTCTACTTTTACACGTATTTCCACACATTTAATGCATCTGAAGATGGTAGATGTCTGAAACACAGGTATACAACAATTGTATGTTTCTTTTTGTGTATGATGCCACTAGCAAAAGGGACAGACACATGCATGCATGCTTTCAGGAACATGATGAGACTTACAACAGAACAATGCAAAGCATTGCTGTTTTAAATTTGGTAGGTTTAACATTCTGAGCAGTCAAAAAATGAAGCTGCAGCAGAAAGTGAGGTTAAAGACATTTTGGCAGAGGGATTAAGTGATTAGGGTACTTTGTATGAATCTCTGGAAAGGTACACCTGAAGTAGGCCGTATACATTTAGGTGTCTGCTTGAAATTTGAAGTGTAGTCTGCCAAGTTTAAAGGTCTGTGTGGTCTTGTGACTGAGGTATGTGTCTACTTTTACATGTATTCTCACACGTGTTATGCATCTAAAGATCGAGACGTCTGAAACACAGGTATACAACTATTAGTATGTTTCTTTTATGTATGGTACCACTAGCAAAAGTCGTAGACACATGCATGCATGCTTTCAGGAATGTGATGAGACTTATAATAGTGTCATGGGAAGGATTGTTTCTTTAAATTTCTGGAGTTCTCTTGGTTCTTTCTGTACTTGTCTTGCCTCTTTGTGCACCTCAGCTGCTTTTTTGTGCAGTTCTGTTGGCTCTTTTTGCATTTCTGTTGCTTCCTTCTGCACTTCCCTTGTCTCTTTTTGCACCGTTCTTTCCTCTTTCTCTACCTCTGTTGCCTGTTTGAGCACCTCTCTTGCCTCTTTCTGCAGCTCTCTTGTCTCTTTGTTTATCCTCCCTTTCCTCTTTCAGCACCTCTCTTATATTTGTTGTACCTCTTTGCCTCTATCATCAACCTCTCCTGCCTTTTTCTGCACCTGTTGCTTCTTTTTTCACTCCTCTTGCCTCTTTCTGCACCCTTCTTCCCTCTTTCTGCATCTCGGTTCCCAGTCTGTGCACCTCTCCTGCCTCTTTCTGCATCCCTTTAGCCTCTTTCTGTACCTCTTTTGCCACTTTCTGCACTTCTCTTGCCTCTTTCTTCCCTTTTTGTTGCCTCTTTCTGCTCTTCTCTTGCTTCTTTATGTACCTCTTTTGCCTCTTTTTGTGCCTCTCAGTTCTTTCTGCACCCCTGATTTGCTTGTTTCTATAGTTCACTTGATTCTTGCTGTAGTTCTCTTGCTTCTTTGTACATGTATTTTGCCTCTTTCTGCACCTCCCTTACCTCTTTCTGTACCTCTTTTCCAATTTCTGTTAGTTTCTTTCTGCACGTCGCTGGTCCGTTTTTACACCTCTCTTGCCTTTTTTGCATCTCTGCTACTTCTTTTTGCACTCTTCTTGCCACTTTTTCTACCCTTCTTCCCTCTTTCTATACCTTTGTTGCCTCTTTCTGTACCTCCCTCACCTCATTCTGTACCTCTCTTGCCTATTTCTGCACCTCTTTTGTTCTTTTTGTATGTGTCTTGTCTTTTTCTGAACCTCTCTTGCCTTTTTTGCAGCTCTTTTCCTCTTTGTGCACCTCTCTTGCCCTTTTCAGCACCTCTGTTGCTTCTTTCTGCACTCTTCTTGCCTCTTTCTGCACTCTTCTTGCCTGTGTTCTGCTCTTCTGTTGCCTGTTTGTGCACCTCTATTGGCTTCTGTAACTCTCTTCCCTCTTTCTGCACCTCTATTAGGTCTTTTTGCATATCAGTTTCTTCTTTCTGCAGCTCACTTGTCTCTTTCTGTAATTTTTTCCCTCTTTCTATACCTCTCTTGCCTCTTTCTCCACCTCTGTTAGTTCTTTTTGCACATCAATTTCTTCTTTCTGTACCTTTCTTCCTCTTTCTGCACTTCTCTTGGCTCTTTCTGTACCTCTCCTGCCTCTTTCTGCACATCCCTTGCATCTTTCTGCACCTCTCTTGCCTTTTTCCTCACCGGTCTAGTCTCTTTTATACCTCTCTTGCCTCTTTCTGCATCTCTCTTACCTCTTTGTACACTTCTCCTGCATGTTTGTGCACCTCTGTTGCTTCTGTTGGTGTGTTGCTTCTTTATGCATTTTTATTGGCTCTTTCTGAACCTTTCTTTTTCTTTCTGTCCCTTTCTTTCGCTTTCAGCACATTTCTTCCTCTTTCTGCAGTCCTCATGCTTGTCTCTGCACTTTTGTTTTTTGATTTGTTATAAAGAGTTTAGCGATGTAATTGTAAGTAATTGCTTAGTGGTTACTATAAATATTGACATGTCATTAATTTAAAATTGTTAATTGATTTAATAAACTATTGAAACTGTTCTTTGTTTTTTAGAAATTTATTTTATTTCGATCCTAAATTGAAGATGGCAATGTTACTCAGGATAAAGTCTCTTCTGGAAAAGAACACCAAACTGTTTCTTTAAACAGTTGTAGAGAGATTAAAGAAAGTCAATAATAATGAATGGAAAAAGAGTTTTATAACAAACCAGAAGGAAAAAAGTATTGTATTAGTAAAAAAACATTAGTTTTTTTGAAAAACAGCTCATATTATAAGAAGGCAATAACTATTTAAAGAGATACGTATAGGAATGTTTAGAAGTAGAGTAATTCAAAATGTAAAAAAAGATTGTAAAAAGTATAAAAGAAGATCAGCAGCATATAAGAAGAAGCAACACATTGAAAGTGTAGTAGGTACAGCTTTTGAATTAAAATTAAAATAATTTATATTAATATTGAAGAGAATGAGAACATTGGATAAAACAATGGTGTGTATGAAAGAGAAAAGCAGAAAAAAACTTGTTAATAGAAGTAACATTTGTAAATCTTTTACTGGTGAATGGAAGCACACTTCTAGTACTGAGCCTTTCTTTAATGAAGAAAGCTATTTTCAAGAGAATACATTAGTACATGCAGTTCATACTAGTGGTCGATTGTATGAGATGAAAGATGGTTGTCCCATTCTAAAAGAAAAAATGGTTGTTAGGAATGTGAAAGAAGTAATAGCTGAAGAAGTTCAAGGGAGGTATACACACGCTCCTGTTTATAAGTAGTATTGTAGCAATATTTGCAGTATTCAACAGGAATCTATTGACATATTACACATTTATTTATGACAATATGCAAAAAAAAGTGTTAGACAGAAGATTAAGGTGTTACAAGGACTAGATCCATGTAAAGTAACAAAATGTACTAACTTGCAGGGTCATTCTCTAGCTTGTCTTTTTAAAAAAGTGTGTCAAAGTACTTTTCATCAATTAAGAATGTTAGCGGTACACCACTCTGAAATGCGGAAGTTGGTAAGGAGACTCTACTATGTAAAAACTTCTGCATTATCTTTAAGTGAAATAAACATAGCTCTTTTGCTCGGTTCAGTATCAGATGTACAAAAAGTTTGAGATGATATACAGTTTTGTTTTTTTGATTCACAAGAGGAATATAGAGAAAGTGAGAGTTTGGTGTGGAAGACCATGAAAAAGAGATTGGTACTGATGAGTTTGCAGACGAAATTACAAAGTTTAAGACAGTTTTGTCTGAAAAACCAAACTATGTTTGCATTTGTTGTTGATGTACTCACTATAGAAGTCAAACTAGGACTGTTGATTTGTATTTAAAAAGTGAAAAGGTTGGTAAAAGATCAGTTTAAGTTGGCTACTGATCAAGTTATTTGTAAATACTGCTACAACAAATTAGAAGAGAACAAAATGCCAGCTAGAGCAGTACATAGCAACTTAGAGTTGGTACCTATTCCTCAGGAACTAGCAGATTTGAATACATAAGAGTCTATTCTTATTCGTTCTGTACACCAATTTCACGCCATAGTTTGTATGGGGCCTAAAACAGGTAAGCTGCCACCAACAGATTTACAAACAGGACTGAAAGGAAGAGTTGTGTTCTTACCTTTGGATTTTAAGAAAAACATTGCAACTGTTGGTGTAGACAGGGAGAACAATGAGCCAGCAGTTATTCTAGTAAATGGTGTGCCAACAAAGAGTCAAAAAATCTGGTAAGAGTTTGTAGCTGTTACTAAATTTCACAAGGCTACATTGTACCTGGTACAGAATAATATTTTTTATAAGAATGTAAATTAAGATGTATTTTGCTTAGAAGATGAATCACTAATGTCAAGTAGCCAAAGAGAAAAGTGGACAAGTCCAGGTCTGAAGAGATTTATGAACATTATACTATACATCCTCTACATTTGAAATAAATGATAGGAAGCCATATTGAATTATTTCAAATGACGGAAGCAAAGGGAACTCCCATGAGTGTATGGGAAAAACGTTTAGAAGCTCGTTGTTTTCCACAGCTATTCCCCACTGGAGAAGGTCGATAATTTGATGTGCGAGCTGTACGGATTCCAGCTTCAGAATGCTCCTCAACAAGATTGTACTCTGAAGATCCAAGATTTCGACAGTGCATTCCATATATATTTCATCTTCTGTTTGAAAGTGATTTTCTGCAGCTTCATATGCAGTGAACCACACATTAAAAACAGGAGTTCATCTTCAACATGTTTCTGCAAAAGAATTCATGGACAAAGTTCAACAAAGAGATGAAAATTTAGAATCTCAGTTAATTAATTTGATGGCGTGTCAACATGGTACCAATGAATATTGGTTTCATCTTGATGGCAAACTTAAATGTATGTTAAGAAACTGAGGTACACCTACATGTAACACTCAGCTGTGCTGAATATGCATGAGAAGATTTACTTCAATTTCTACGAGAAGCAAATTCAAATGTTAAAAACATTGAATTGAAGACACCTGGAGAACTCTGTTCCTTGGATCTTGTAAATGTCTGCAGGTATTTTAACCATAGGTTACAAACTATGATGTCATTTATCTGCAATAAAAACGTTCCTCCTCTTGGAGAAGTTACTGATTTCTTTTGGCGAAAAGAGTACCAAGCCAGAGGTGCTCCTCATATACACATGCTATTATGCATAAAGATGTACCAAAATTTGGAATGGGTGAAACTTTTGTCTTTCATCGAGCAGTATGTTACATGTTCCATTCCAAGAGATGGAGGAGAAAGGAGTTTTAAACAACAAGTTTTACAGTTTCAAAGTCATCAATGTGGGAAATACTGCTGATGAAAAAAGGGAAATTGTATTCAAAATTTTGTTTTGAATTCCCACGTTGTATAATTTCTAAAGGAAGAGCAAATAGTTTTAACTCAGCAGTGAGGCATACAATAACTCGGAAATCTCCCAAAAATACACACAACTTGAAAAGAACAGAAGCTTCAAAGTATATTAATGTCCAGTTATTTTGAAAATGTGGAATGCAAACATGGATATTCAATATGTTGCAGATAATTCAATTGCTGTTGTGCACTATGTTACATCATATATAACCAACTCTGAAAAGACAGAGATGAAAGAAATGTGGGAAGATATTTCAGCAGAGAAGAGTCCTAGCAAGAAATTGTACAGCTTTAGCTTGAAAATGCTTTCCCATCAAGAGATTGGATCCTATAAATTTTCGGATCGTTTGAGCTCTGCCAGTTTATATTCAAAGTCAAGAGGAATCATTCGGGTAAGTCTAGGTCTTGCCTCCACAAGAAATATAGTATTGAAATCTTTACAAGAAATTGAATACTTAGCACAGAATAAACCAGAAAATACGGATATTGTTAAAACTAATATATTTGATACATAATTTCCCAAAAGGAAAACGTATGTCTGTATGAAATACTTCAACATTACAGCTTTAAAAGGAAAGTTACTGAAAATATAAAAGAAGAGAAATATGCAGTATTTTGATGCAATGGATGTTTAGTAAAACATGCCAAAGGAAATCTAATAAACCACTGAAAACTCAGTTGTGAAATTCCAGATAGGAGAGAAATTTTCGATTTAGCACTTCTGCAACTGTTCAAGCCTTGGCGTAGTGAAACAGAATTACTTGATTGCTATGAAGATTCTTTTAATGCAGCTAAAGATAGCATTAAGAGCACAATTTTCCCAACTTATCTACAAATGTTAAATGACGAGATTGAACAAGAAACTACTGTTGCAGCTGAAATAGCTACAGGAAGTTCACAAGGCAATTAACTTTCTGGTGTACTGGGTCAGGATCTATTGGAACAACGAATTATTGAAAATGAAGCAGCAAAAGCCATGAATGAGGTAGAAACTGCAATGCAACAAGCACAACAGGAAATTATTCAGTTGGAAAAGTTAGAAGACCAATTAAATATTGAGCAAAAAGAAATATATCAAGTCAAAGAGCAGGTACAACATGGTTTTCTGCGTAAAAAATGAATGCAAATGTTCATCATTTAAACCTATTCTATTGTTCATTAGTGGACAAGCTGGGACAGGAAAAAGTTTCTTAATTAAAGTTTTGACCAGTTTTCTACGCAAAACTACAGGATCACATTTGTCTTCTGTCGTAACAGCTCCAACTGGATTAGCAGCACACAATATTAACGGTATTACTTTACATTGATTACTTATACTACCTGTTGAACATGATAACAAATTGGAATATCAGATGCTATCTGGAGAAGCTTGCTATGAAGTCTCAAGAGTACTGAAGAAAATAAAACTTTTAATCATTGATGAGGTGAGCATGGTCTCAAACTTAATGCTTGCCTCTGTATATTTAAGACTGCAACAGATTTTAAAAACAGATTATGATGTTATGTTCAGAGGAAAACATTACATTTTTTGGGGAGACCAACTACAACTTACTCCTGTAAAAGGACAACCTGTCTTTAAAACACTTATCCATGACGACACAAGGAAATCTTTGGGAAGTATTGGAAATGTAAACATTTGGTTACATTTTGAATATAAAGAACTTGTTAAGAATATGCGACAAGCAAGTGATGACGATTATGGAAATATTCTTCAAGACATAATAAATGGTGTCTTCACATGGTAAATGAGCTTACGAAAGTCGACTACTAAGGAACTTGTTTACAACTGGAAAAACAGTAGAGATGTAATGTGCAATATGCTTGTAGAAAATAAGTCTATAGTCTGCCTAATGCCTACACTGCAATGGTGTTCAACATTTAATCAACAACTTCTCAAACTGGAAAAAACAAATTATGGAAATTGAAACTATTGATAAAATCGAACAGCAGGGAGTGACAAATTTTTCTAACGGAGAAACCACAGGCTAAATTGCATTGTTTGGAAAAGTCTGTATCTAAAACTGCAGGCTTAGAAAAGACTTTACATGTATGTATGAACTGTTGGGTAATTTTGAGGAGTCATTTGAATGAAGAAGCAGGATTAGTAAATGGAGCAATGGGAAAAGTTGTTGATTTTGTAGATTTTCAGAATAGAGATAGAATAGAATTTTTGATTATAAAATTTGGGCAGATTAATAAGGTAAGACATATTGGGCGTTGTGTTGTACATTTTTTGCTTGTAAGAGATTTGTATGTTTGCAGCCAACAGTTTCCTCTGTCTTTAGCATATACAGTAACTATTCATAAATCTTAAGGTTTAGGTATAGACAGAGCTTTTGTAAATGTTGGAAATACGGTGTTCAAAGAGGGAATGGCATACGTTGCATTGTTTTTTTTTTTTTTTTTAAATTTTTTATTGAGATCAGGACAGGAGAACGGGACAGCACATAATAATTAGAATTACAGGCAATTTAAACACATTGATCAAATCGAACAGGCAATTCAAAGAAGAGCATGTATATACAGATCAGCAATCGTATCAGTTTTATCAGAATCAACTCAATGACAAAACACAAATAAAGAGAAAGAGAGAAAAAAAAAAAAAAAAAAAACCTCAGTCTTTACTTAGAGTTGAGGCGCCCCAGATTCTATTAGTTTTTTGAAGAAATTTGTGACCTCTGATCTTAGCTAGAGAAGTTTCCATGGTGTGGATTTCTTTGACAAGAAGCCACCACTCCATCACATGTGGAGGGTTGCAAGAGATCCAGGTCCTAGCGATAGTAAGTCTGGCACAACCAATCAGAATATTAATAAGATCAGTTTGTGAGGCTACAGATGGATGATTCAGCAGGGGAATGCCAAGCAAAACATTAGCCAAGCTTATTATAATTGGTTGTGTCAAAATCTGCGTAATACCCTGGCTAACTTTAGACCAAAATTCAGTAAGTCGGGGACACATGAACATCAAGTGTTCGAGATTAGCAGCTAACAGGTCGCATTTGGGGCACCTTGTCCGTTCGCTACTGGAACTATTACTAGACCATTTTGAGATTTTTTCCGGAGTATAATATAACTGAAATATCGTTTTATACTGTTGTATACGTAAGCTGGAAGACTGGACCGAGCGATTAAAACTAATTAGTGAAGATGATATCTGGTTAGCTGAGATATTCAACCCCAAGCGGGAGCTCCATTTATCCGCGATATTCCAGCAGTCGTCCGATTTGAACGATGTAAAAACTTTATAGCCTAAACTAATAAGTGATCTAACCTTAGCAGTGTAGAAGCAATTCCATATATCTGAATCTTCGATTTTAAGTAACTTTATTTTACGTATTAAGTAATCATGTATCTGGATGTATTTAAACTGTGCAACTGAAGGTAATTTGAAGATTACTCTTAGTGTCTCGAAGGCCAATAGTCCATCATTACCATAGAGATCACCGAGTGTTTCAATTCCGGCAACCTTCCACTTATGAAATATACCATCATGAAATATGTCCGGAAGACCGGGGTTAGCCCATAGAGACAATTGTGGATGGAAAAAAGACGTATTGCATTTGGCTAAAATAAGTTGCCAAATTTTAACAGTGTCTCTAATCGTCTTAAATTTTACCCGTTTAAAGTAGTTTGGGTCAGTAGTTTTGGCTAGAAACATATTGGAGTCCTCGCCGAGGGCGAATTGATAACAGTATAGCGTTTGTATGTTGCGGATAAACAGGCCACGGAGACGGCTCAAAAAAGCAGAGAAATAATATACTCTAAAGTCGGGGAAGGTCAAGCCACCTTGGTTAGGAGGTAGTTTAAGAAGACTAATTGACCTACGGGCCTTCTTGTATCCCCAAATGTAACTGCTAAAGATCCCATCAAGCCGTTTAAAGTATGCGTTACTGACAAGAAGAGGTATGGACCTGAATAAATATAAAAATTTAGGTAGTATGTTCATTTTGATTAAGTTGATCCTACCAACCATGCTTAAGGGGACCTTGTGCCATTTTTTTAGAGTTGTAGCGGTTTCTTTAAGAAGAGTCTCGTAATTAAGTTTGATTATCTCATTAGTATCTGAAGAGATTTTAATACCAAGGTAAGTGGCTGTTTTGCAAGTCCCTACTATTTGAGTCGATGGTTTATAGTTAAGAATGACTTGTGTTTTATGTGAGTTGAGTTTATAGCCGGAGACTAACCCGAATTTGTTAGCCTCCTCGGTAATTCCCAGTATAGCTGACGGTATATTGGTTGAATAGACCGCAATATCATCGGCATACGCCGTTATTTTTAGTTGTTTCTGACCGTGCATGAAGGGGGTAATATTAGGATTTGCTTGTAGTGCCACGAGAAAAGGTTCGAGCGATAGCGCAAAGAGCAAGGGTGATAATGGACACCCTTGCCGAGTACCACGAGAAATTAAGAAGCTAGAAGATGTTAGCCCATCATAGCAGAGCGTAGCTGAAGGACGGTCATATAAAGCCTGGAGCCATTTAAGAAATCGACCATGGAATCCCATAGTGATCATTGTTGACCAGAGAAATTCCCACCCCACTCGGTCAAAGGCTTTTTCAGCGTCCAAGAGAATCATACCGAGTGGGGTGGGTCCAAACTTGGCAACATCGAATGCGGTGATGGCCATATTAATATGGGCAGTAGTATCTCTTCCCATAACAAAACCATGTTGGTGAGGGGACACCAGATGAGAAATGAGTGGAGCTAGTCGGGAAGCAAGTACCTTGGCAAAAATTTTGGCATCTGTATTGATGAGTGAGATGGGTCGATAGGACCCACATTGGTCCGCCGGTTTACCCTTTTTTAAAAAAAAGACCATCCTGGTTGTATTCCAGGATTTAGGAGCCTCCCCATTTATCCCGACATTACTAATCACATCAGTAAGTAATGGCAGAATTTCCTCCGAGCATTTTTGGTAAATATCTAGTGGGATTGTATCCTCTCCAGCAGCTTTCCCTAGGGGTAGTGAAGCAATTGCTTTTCTGATCTCTTGCTCAGTAATATTTTCAGAGAGCAAATCCTTGTTTTCAATCTGGTTTCCTTTAGTTATGTGAGTGTCTAAATATTCTTGTATCTTATTCAGCTCAGGTTGCTCCTCTGGAGTATATAGTGTACTATAAAATGCAGCGAATTGCTGGAGAATCTGTTCAGGTTGGGTGTAAACCAAATTGTTTGGGCCCTTAATTTCTTTTATAAGGGTTTTAGATTTATCATCAGCAATTTTGTATGCCAAAATTTTGCCAACCTTGTCCCCATTCTCGTATTGAGATATATGGAATTTTTGTAAACTATTTAGATTTTTCTCCATAAGTCTAGTTTTAATATTGAGCTTAGATGAAGCTAGCTTTTAACATATGTCAGATAAGTTTGGCACATCCTGTATCAGAGCCTGTGACAACTGGTTTTCAAGCATAGTTATGGTGTTACTCAAAACCGCCCAGCCACGTCTATATAAAGAGTTTTGATTGAAGACAAACTGTTGAGTGAACCCACGGATACTGGCTTTAACCGTATCCCAAACTATACTTAGAGAAGCAGAATTAATATTTATAGCAATGAATTCGCGTAAGTGTGCTTTGAGTTGGGTTATATAATCAGTATTAGATAGTAGATGTCTGGGAAAAGTAAATGCCCTAAGTTTCCGGTTGGTCCGTGGCGGGCTAAATGATATCACTATTGGATTGTGATCCGAGGTGACTCTTGGGCACAGCTCGATAAAGCTATTCTTTATAATATTATCTGATGCCCAAACCATGTCAATTCTTGAGCAAAGTTGGTGGGGGGCAGAGTAGTATGTAAAGCCGGCAATAGAGGGATGTATTGTTCGCCAAACATCTTTTAGGTTATGGATACGTCCAAGTTCGATAAGTGCAGCTCGTGAGCGGCGCATCCTCTGAAATGCTCGTTGTCGAGTAGTATCGATATTATAATCCATAATAAGGTTGAAGTCCCCCATTATAATAAGTTCCCCACAGCTATCCAATAGTTCAATATTTAACTTATCTAGAATAGACGGGTCATCAATATTCGGCCCATAAAATACACAAAAGGTAAAAATATTGTCATCCCAGAGCACTTGAGCCGTAGCCCAACGGCCAGCTTTATCAACCTTTGTTTTAGTCAATTCTATATTTAATCTTTTCTGTGCCAAAATAGCGACACCTCTAGTTGGTATACTACATTCTGAACATACAAGCACGTCGTATCCTATCTGCCCCAAAAGCTTGCGGTCAGAATAGATGATATGTGTTTCAGTGAGCAAAGCGATCTGTGGTTTATACAAATTAAGCTCCTCGGAGACAAGCCGTCTCTTATTCCTGCCATTGAGTCCCGATACATTCCAAACCAAACATCTGATTCTGTGTGTCATTTCAGTCTGTTAAAACGCTTTGCCTGTTTTTGATTATAATTTTTCATACTGCATTGCAACAACAAAAACAAATTATAGTAACAAATAGCCTTCCCCTCCAGCCTGATCATTTTAACATTTTTATCCCCCCCAAACCCACACCAAAAGGACCACCCTTGGAGGTTCAAGTGAGAACCCCTATCCCAAAGAGGAGGAAAACCTCTTATACCCAGCTGCCGGTGGTTGGGCAGCGCAAGAGAGAAGCAGCAGAGGAAGTCAACCTGCTAAACAAAAATTGGATCTTACTTTTGAAGCAGTTTAATTACAATTAGTATACTATGGTTGTGTGAGTGTATAGATATGCACGTGCTCCTATCCCCCTTTTTTTTTTTTTTTAATTTTAAATTTACCCCCTGATTATATATTGAAAGATTGTAGTATAATTCTCAGCTCTTAGGTGTTAAGGTGTTAATTTCGTTAGAACCTGTTCTGCCTCTTTTTCGTCTGTAAATGCATATGTCCGCCCACCGTGGATGACTTTTAGGCGAGCAGGCTCCTGTAAGAAGGCCTGGCCACCCAAAGCCTTAAATGGATCAATGAGCTGGCGTAGCCTCCATCGTCTATCCATGGTAGTTTTGCTAAGGTCTGATCTTACGAAGAAGGTAACAGAATTAATTGTGACAGGTGAGTTGGGCCTAGCTTTGAGTGAGACAGCCTGCCTGAGGAGGAAATTCCCAAAATATATCAGAAAAGGACGAGGAAATCTATTCGCCTTATTAACTGTGAAAGAAGGGAGTCTATGAACTCTCTGAAGCTGAGAGTCCCAATCCCAATCTGAGAGTTCCGGGAAAGCTTTCTGAAAGAGTGATACCATATATGCCCTAGGGTCAGCCCCTTCCGATCCTTCGGGTATACCAAAAAGTCTTAGGTTGAGGCGTCTTTGTCTGTTTTCCATATCTTCAACTTTGTCTTGTAGCTTGCCAATCTGTTCCTGATATTGATTAACCACACTCTGATTACAGGCAGTTGTCTCCTCCACATTGGAGACCCTTTGCTGTAGAGATTTGATGTCCTGAACTACCCCTCCCACCTTTTTATTTAAGTCCTGAATGGAATGCTGTATCTTAGCATTATCCTCTCTGAGTTGGGAAAACTGTAATTGTGTTTCTTTATGTTGAGCAGAGAGAGTCTGCAAAATGATATTGAGGGGAGAGCTATGTTTTCCTGATCTATCAGAGTCAAGATCAGAAGAGAGCGAGAGGTTTATATGATCAGAAGGAGGGAGCTCTGGAACAGTAAGGGGCAGAATAGTTTGCTTAGGAGTTATAGTATTAGATGTTGAGCTTTTCTCCTGAGTATCTGTAGTAGTCAGGCTACTTGAGTCGGTTAGAGAGCTAGAGACAGGTATACAGGGGTTGATGAGTGCAGGGGCAGGATCAGGAGCAGGAGTAGGAGAGGAGAGTACTGATAGATCCGTTGGCACTAGAGGTTGAGCCATAGGCGTTTCCTTTGTTTGGTCTCCCAGCAAAGAGTTAGCACCGGACAAGCGGAGAGCCATCTTCCTTACATTTCCATTGGCTTGTATCCATTTACGAAGAGGACTATTTTCAGCTATGGGCTTGACTTGTGCGGGTAAAGAAGTAGTGGCAGCTTTCTGAGTAGCTGAGGGCTTGCCTGCTTTTAGCTTGTTTTTGGCCTTGAACCACCCCTTTTTCCGTGAGGATTTTCTTATAACATTGGCCGGAGAAATGAGAGACAATTCGGATTCTTCATCGGACTCTGCATCGAACTCTGCATCATTATCGTGACTGAAGTCTGAGTTTCCCGTATCATGGGAAATCTCTCCTTCTCCACCCAGGACAGCTGGAATGAGCAAGGGTAGCTCCGGAAGTTCATGAATCGAAGGTAGCACTACGAGGGTAGTTGGAGAGTGGAGAGCTGTAATTGCATCCTCTTCGGAATTTCCAGGAATCATAGCCTCACTGATGATCTTATCTTGGGGAGAAGAAGGCCCAACATTTAGCGACGCACCAGTCAGGCACGCTAGTGAGGCAGGCAGCGGGCCGGGAAAAGGTGTACCCCCAGAAGCAGAGAAATGCCCTAAATCCATGTTTTCCCCCAGAGAGCCGTTGTTACAGAGAAGAGGTAGTCCTGGTCCCCCAAGTCCCCCTTCACCACTAGGAGATATAGTGGGAGCGGCCAAAAGGGGAGGGCGGATCACGGGCAAATTCATATTCATATTAGATGAATTAGATATTTTAGATGTTTTAAATGCATCCGTTAGGGGTCGATCATAGCCGCTGCCCGTGTCAGTTCCACCCCCTAGCCCATCTGCAGAGGAGTTATTGTTCGCTCGTAGAGCAGGGGCCGGAGCTCGACCAGCCTGGTGGGATATATTTCGCCCAGTGCGGGTGCCTCGTGCTATCAGCTTAGAGGCCATGAAGGAGCGGTAAGTGAACTTATCCGCGTGCTCCCCCCCAAAATAATAAGAAAAGAGCGCTGAAAAGTTAGGCAACAGAAGTCTAGAGCTGTGAAAAAGGCAAGTGTCCGTAAGCCTGGGCGCCGTGGGGAGAGCAAGACGAGCTGACCCCAACAAACGCTGGAATGCCTTATAAATGAGGAGCATCAATTCGGGGATCAGTGGTTCGGAGCTCAGCGTGAACCAGCCCAATCAGATTATAGCCAAGGTGCAGGGCTGTTATAGTGTAAGAAAACCCCCGTAGCAGCAGCGGCGAGCGCCTCACCTCTCATGTCTCATGTCACTGGAAGCTCACGTTGCATTGTTTTGAGTAAGAACATTGTCTGTTTTGTATTTGATAGATTTTGGGAAGAAAAAGTTTAGTGCTGATGCAAATACTGTAAGAGAGAACAATTGTTTAAGAAGACTTAGTGCTCCTGATTTCGGTGAATATCCCATATATGAGAAATGTATAGTGTGTCCAAAATGGAAATATGTCAAAGATGCAACTGAGGATCAAAGAAAGAAAGCATGTGAAGAGAAAGTTGAAAAAGAAAAAGCATTGATGATATTCTAAGATACCAGTTAGAAAACAGGTTTGGTATCAACTGTTATGCTAATGTAATTCTGAATGCTGTGTTTCATCTACCACATCTTCATCATGAAATCATGGGAAATCGTGAAAAAAGATTCTGTTCTGTACTACATCATGTATTTCAACACTTGATAAGTGACAGAAGTGAAATGCATACTGCTTCTGGCATTCTGCATCGTTTAGATATGTATGTACTGGTTCATTGACATTTACTCTCAACGAACAACAAGATGCACAAGAATTTCTAATGCTTATGCTTGGAGTATTGGAACATGAAGGAATACACATTGAAAATGTATTTGGACTAAGTTACAACTGGATCATTAAGTGTGACGAGTGTTCATTTACTTCTACCACTGAAATACAAACAGAACAATTCCTATACTTGACAATACCAGACTGCAAATCAGTAGCTTTTCACAAATTGATAACAACGGCAAATCAGGATATGAGATGTTCACATTGTAGATCAGAGATGTTGTCTACATTACATATAAAAAGATTAGGAAAATATCTTATTTTAATGTTACAATGTTGTAGAGCATATGGAAGAATATTGGAAACACAAATTACAAGTTTTAAAGCAAGTCGAATAACTATTTCAGGAAGAACTTATACAACAGCAGCCATTATTTTTCATGAAGGAGTTACTACAATATCTGTACACTATACTATTTATTTAAAGTGTAACGATGTATGGACACATTACAATGATGCCCACTTGGAATTCAAACCTAGATTGCCTGATGATTTACCAAATTCTTATATGTTATTTCTCCAGCCAAAGGTTTGAGTACATCATTCGCCCTATTTGGGAAAGATGTGAACAGAAAGGAGACAGCACTGCAAACTATTGGTATTTATAATTAGTGTTTTAATTATTATTTGTGCCAACTGATATTACAGTTGGAAAATTGTGTTTAAAAGCAAATAGTTTATATATTTCTTGTCTATATTGTACTAGATGTAAATGAGAGTGTACATTTTGGCAAATGTATTTGAGATAAATAATAGAGTTAATGTAAATGTAGGAAGCAATTAACAAAGTGTAGATAGGCAAATGCATAGCTACACATATTGATGATGATGTAATATGTTGATTTTTTTTTTACCATCAATTTGATTGTTTTTTCCTCACTGTTCAATGATGATACTACATTGAAATCACTGTGTATGGTGAAGTTAAGTGGAATCTGAGAACAGCAAAAAAGGAAAAAAGAGAATGTTATGTAATTCTAAATTTATGTTGTGTTCTCAAAAATATAATATTATAATTTTTATAATACATTATCATTAAAAAAAAATTCTCCATTATAGTAGCACCTGTTGAAGTTTCAAAACAGTTTTAATGCTGTTAGGATAATACTCTAAAATAGTTTTACTGAGTAATGTATCTAAATTACTTGAAAGGCAAGAATACATAATATAATATGCATGATAACCTGGAAAAATGTTTTACATTTAATGATACATTATTTGCTTCTTATATAAATAATTTTCATCCTTTAGACAATTTGAAAAGGATCATCATATTTCTGAGAAACAATATCACACATACTTTTTACAAAAGTGTATAGACCAATAAAAGTGCTTTTATTGCAAGTTTATTTACTTCTTATTATACAGCACATGTGTGTATTGAACTCTCTATTCAAGGTCTTTTCAGACACTTACATAGACAACAGATGTGTGCTTCAATGACTCAATACCCTAGTAGAACTGATGAGAGTTGTGCACCTCTCTGGTAAACTACAGTTTTGAAGTTAGAGTCATCAGTTGCAGAACACATGTCAGAATACATGTAGAAGCCGACACATACTAGAATACATCTGTTTCACACCATATGTTTTCAAAATTGGCATATAAGAAGATGTATGTATTAGTTTCTTCAACTTATAAGGGACAGGTGGGTAGTAAAAGGGCTTTTTAATATATTTGAAAATGTAACAGTTTTGAAGTATGATGTATCTTCTCATTTGAAAAATTATTTTCAGAAATATTATAGAGCTAATAGGCCAAAGTTTTAAATGATAGAATCTCCTGTATATGGCTCAACCCATGCACTTACCCAATCATTCAAACACTATCCTTGTACTCATTCATTCACTCAAACACTATGCATACACCCATCCAATCATCCAGATACTACACATGCAGTCTTTCAATAACCTAGACACTACTCTTGCACTTTTTCCAATCACCCACAAGATACCCATAGCCTCACCCATTTACCCAGGCACTACCCTTACACTCGTGTATTCACCCAGGCACTATCTATGCACTCATGGAATTACCCAGGGACTACCCATGCAGTAATTAAACCAAACAGACATTATTAATGCACTCATCCAATCATACACAGACTACCCATACACTCATTTATTCACTCAGGCACTACCCATGCACTCATCCAATGACCTATGCATTACCCTTACACTCTTCCATTCACTCAGGTACTACAAAAGCATTCATACAATGATTAAAACACTATCCTTCCGCTCATTCATTCACACAGGTACTATCCAGACACCCATCCAATCACTTAGATACTACTCATGCACTCATTCAATCACATAGACATTAATCTTGCACTGTTGCAATCATGCATGTGATACCCATAGATTCACACATTCACCCTCACACTACTCATGCACTCCTCCATTCACCGAGGCAATATCTATGCACTAATGGAATTACCCAGGGACTAACTATGCAGTCATTGAACCTAACAGACACTAACCATGCACATATCAAATCATCCAGGCTCTACTTTCATACTTATCTGTTCACTCAGGCATTACATATGCGCTCATCCTTTCACTGAAGCACTACCCATGTACTCATTCAATGACCCAGGCATGACCCTTGCACTCATCCATTCACTGAGGAACTACCCATGCACTCCTCTATTTACTCAGACACTACCCATGCACTCATCTGTTTACTGAGTCACTACCCTTGCACCCATCCATTCGCTCAGGTACTATGCATGAACTCCTCCAATCATCAAGGTACTACCCATGCACTCATCCAAAGACTCAGGCACTAACCATGCACTCATCCATTTACTGATGCACTATCTATGCTCTCATTCAATCACCCAGGCGCTACCCTTCCACTCATTCATTCACTCAGGCACTACCCATGTACTCATCCAATGACCGAGGCACCACCCTTGCACTCATCCATTCACTGAGGAACTACCCATGCACTCCTCTATTTACTCAGACACTACCCTTGCACTTATCCAGTCACTAAGGCATTTTGTATGTGCTAATCAATTTACTCAGGCACCACCAATGCACTCATCCAATGGCCTTGGCAATGCCCTTGCACTCATCCATTAACTGAGGAACTACATATGCGCTTCTCCATTCTCTCAGTTTCTACCCATGCACTATGTGTTTACCCAGTCACTACCTTTGCACTCATCAAGTCACTCAGACACTACGCATGCACTTATCCAATGACATAGGCACTACTCTTGCACTCATCCAATAATTAAAACACTATCCTTCCACTCATTCATTCACACAGGTACTATGCATACACCCATCCAATCGCCCAGATACTACTCATACACTCATTCAATCATATAGATATTACTCTTGTACTGTTGCAATCATGCATGTGATACACATAGATTCACCCATTCACCCTCGCACTACCCATGCACTCCTCCATTCACAGAGGCAATATCTATGCACTAATGGAATTACCCAAGGACTACCCATGCAGTCATTGAACCTAACAGACACTATGAATGCACTCATTCAATCACACAGGGACTACCCATACACTCATCAATTCACTAAGGAACTACCCATGCACTCATCCAATGATGTATGGACTACCCTTGCACACATCCATTCACTCAGGCACTACTCATGCACTCATCCAATCACCCAGGCACTACCTATGCATTCATCCAAAGACTCAGCCACTATAAAGCACTCATCCATTCACTAAGTCAATATCTATGCACTGATCCAATCACCCTGGCACTACTCTTGCACTCATCAATTCCCTGAGCAAATACCCATGCACTCATATTTTAACCCAGGCACTACCCTTGCACTCATCCATTCAATCAGGTACTATGCATGCACTCATCCAATCACCCAGGAACCAACTATGCACTCATCCAACAACTCAGCCAATACCCATGCACTCATCCATTCACTGAGGCGCTATTTAGGCACTGATCGAATCACCCTGGCACTACTCCTCCACTCATCCATTTACTGTGAAACTATCCATGCATCCCTTCATTCACTCAGGCACTAACCATGCACATATCAAATCACCCAGGCTCTAATTTCACACTTATCCATTCACTCAGGCATTACATATGTGCTCATCCGTTCACTGAGGAACTACCATGGCACTCCTCCATTCACTCAGGCACTACCCATGCACTCATCTGTTTACTGAGTCACTACACTTGCACTCATCCATTCGCTCAGGTACTACACATGCACTCATCCAATCATCCAGGCACTACCCATGCAGTCATCCAAAGCCTCAGGCACTACCTATGCACTCATGCATTCACTGACACACTATCTATGCACCCATCCAATCACCCAGACGCTACCCTTCCACTCATCCATTCACTGAGGAACTACCCATGCACTCTTCCATTCACTCATGCACTTAACATGCACATATCAAATGACCCAGGCAGTACTATCATACTTATCCATTCTTACAGGCATTATGCACGTGCTCATCCATTCACTCAGGCACTACCCCTGCACTCATACATTCACTGAGGAACTAACCATGCACTCCTCCATTCACTCAGGCACTACCCTTGCACTCATCCTTTCACTCAGGCATTATGCATACTCTCATTAATTCACTCAGGCAGCACGCATGCACTGATCTATTCATCCAGGCACTAGCTATGCACTCCTCCAAACACTCGGGCACTACCCATGCACTCATCCATTCACTGAGGCCCTATCTATGCAGTCATCAATCACCCTGGCAAAACTCTTCCATTCATCCATTCACTGAGAAACTATACATACAACCCTCCATTCACTCAGGCACTAACCATGCACATATCAAATGACCCAGACACTACTCTCACATGTATCCATTCACTCAAGCATTACGCATGTGCTCATCCATTCACTCAGGCACTATCAATGCACTCATTCAATGACGCAGGCAATACCCTTACGCTCATCCATTCACTGAGGAACTACCCATGAACTCCTCCATTTACTCAGGCACTACCTATGCACTATGTGTTCACCCAGTCACTACCGTTGCACTCATCCATTCACTCAGACACTACACATGCACTCATCCAATGACCTAGGCACTACTCTTGCACTCATCCTAAGATTGAAATACTATCTTTCCACTCATTCATTCACATAGGTACTATGCATATACCCATCCAATCACCCAGATACTACTCATGCACTCATTCAATCACATAGACATTACTCTTCCACTGCTGCAATCATGCATGTGATACCCATAGATTGATTCACCCATTCACCCTCGCACTACCAATGCACTCCTCCATTCACTGAGGCACTATCTATGCACTAATGGAATTACCCAGGGACTACTGTGCAGTCATTGAACCTAACAGACACTATGAATGCACTCATTCAATCACACAGTGACTACCTATACACTCATCCATTCACTCAGGCACTACCCATACACTCATCCAATGACCTATGCACTAACCTTGCACACATCCATTCACTCGGGCACCACTCATGCACTCATCCAATCACACAGGCACTACCTTTGCACTCACCCAAAGACTCAGCCACTATCCATGCACTCATCCAATCACTAAGGCAACATCTATGAACTCATCCAGTCTCCCTGGCACTACTCTTGCACTCATCAATTCACTGAGGAACTACTCATGCACTCATATTTTAACTCAGGCACTACCCTTGCACTCATCCATTCACTCAGGTACTGCGCAGGCACTCATCCAATCACCCAGGAACCAACTATGCACTCATCCAAAGACTCAGCCACTACCCATGCACTCATCCGTTCACTGAGGCTCTATCTATGCACTCATCTACTACTCTTCCACTCATCCATTCACTGAGAAACTACACAGCCACTCCCTCATTCACTCAGGCACTAACCATGCACATATCAAATCACCCAGGCTCTAATTTCACACTTATGTATTCACTCAGGCATTACACATGCGCTCATCCATTCACTGAAGCACTACCCATGTACTTATCCAATGACCAAGTCATGACCCTTGCACTCATCCGTTCACTGAGGAGCTATCCATGCACTCATCCATTCACTCAGACACCACCCATGCCTTCATCTGTTTACTGAGTCACTGCCCTTGCACTCATCCATTTGCTCAGGTACTATCCATGCACTTCTCCTATCATCCAGGCACTACCCATGCTCTCTTCCATTCACTCATGCACTTAACATGCACATATCAAATGACCCAGGCAGTACTCTTGCACTGCTCCATTCATTCAGGCATTACGCACGCGCTCATCCATTCACTCAGGCACTTCCCGTGCACTCATCCAATGTCCCATGCACTTCCCTTGCACTCATACATTCACTGAGGAACTAACCATACACTCCTCCATTCACTCAACACTACCCTTGCACTCATCCATTCACTCAGGCATTATGCATGCACTCATCAATTCACTCAGGCAGCACGCAGGCACTCATCTCATCACCCAGACACTTGCTATGCACTCATCCAAACAATCAGGCATTACTCATGCACTCATCCATTCACTGAGGCACTATCTACGCAGTCATCAATCACCCTGGCAAAACTCTTCCACTCATCGATTCACTGAGAAACTACACATACACCCCTCCATTCACTCAGGCACTAACCATGCACATATCAAATCACCCAGACACTACTCTCACACTTATCCATTAACTCGAGAATTACTATTGCACTCATCCATTCACTGAGGAACTACCCATGCACTCCTCCATTCACTCAGGCACTACCTATGTACTATCTGTTCACCCAGTCACTACCTTTGCACTGATCCATTCACTCAGACACTATGCATGCACTTATCCAATGACTTAGGCACTACTCTTGCACTCATCCTATGATTGAAATACTATCCTTCCACTCATTCATTCACAAAGGTACTATGCTCACACTCATCCAATCACCCAGATACTACTGATGCATGCATTCAATCACATAGACATTACTCTTGCACGTTTGCAGTCATGCATGTGATACCCATAGATTCACCCATTTACCCTCACACTACCCATGCACTCCTCCTTTTACTGAGGCAATATCTATGCACTATTGGAATTACCCAGGGACTACCGTGCAGTCATTGAACCTAACAGACACTATGAATGCACTCATTCAATCACATAGGGACTACCCATACACTCATCCATTCACTCAGGCACTACCCATGCACTCATCCAATGACCTATGCACTACCCTTGCACACATCCATTCACTCGGGCACTTCTCATGCACTCATCCAATCACACAGGCACTACCTATGCACTCATCCAAAGACTCAGCCACTATCCATGCAATCATCCAATCACTAAGGCAATATCTATGCATTCAGCCAGTCACCCTAGCACTACTCGTACACTCATCAAGTCACTGAGGAACTCCTCATGCACTCATATTTTAACCCAGGCACTACTATCCTTGCACTCATCAATTCACTCAGGTACTATGCATGCACTCATCCAATCACCCAGGAACCAACTATGCACTCATCCAAAGACTCAGCAACTAACCATGCACTCATCCATTCATTGAGGCTCTATCTATGCACTCATCGAATCACCCTGGCACCGCTCTTCCACTCATCCATTCGCTCAGGAACTACCCATGCATTCCATCATTCTCTCATGCACTAACCATGCACATATCAAATCACCCAGGCTCTACTTTCACACTTATCCATTCACTCAGGCAATACACATGTGCTCATCCATTCACTGAGGCACTACCCATGTACTCATGCAATGACCAAGGCTTGACCATTGCACTCGTCCATTTACTCAGACACTATGCATGCACTCATCTAATGACCTAGGCACTACTCTTGCACTCATCCTATGATTGAAATACTATCCTTCCACTCATTCATTCACACAGGTACTATGCATATACACATCCAATCACTCAGGCACTACCCATGCCCTCATCTGTTTACTGAGTCACTGCCCTTGCACTCATCCATTTGCTCAGGTACTATGCATGCACTCCTCCTATCATCCAGGCACTACCCATGCACTCTTCCATTCACTCATGCACTTAACATGCACATATCAAATGACCCAGGCAGTACTCTCGCACTTATCCATTCATTCAGGCATTACGCACGTGCTCATCCATTCACTCAGGCACTACCAGTGCACTCATCCAATGACCCATGCACTACCCTTGCACTCATACATTCACTGATGAACTAACCATACACTCCTCCATTCACTCAACACTACCCTTGCACTCATCCAGTCACTCAGGCATTATGCATGCGCTCCTCAATTCACTCAGGCAGCACACAGACACTAATCTAATCACCCAGACACTAGCTATGTACTCATCCAAACACTCAGGCATTACCCATGCACTCATCCATTCACTGAGGCACGAGTCATCAATCACCCTGGCAAAACTCTTCCACTCATTGATTCACTGAGAAACTACACATACACCCCTCCATTCACTCAGGCACTAACCATGCACATATCAAATCACCCAGACACTACTCTCACACTTATCCATTAACTCAAGAATTACTATTGCGCTCATCCATTCACTCAGGGACTACCCATGCACTCATCCAATGACCCAGGCACCACCCTTGCACTCATCCATTCACTGAGGAATTACCCATGCCCGCCTTCATTCACTCAGACACTACCCTTGCACTTATCCATTCACTCAGGCATTACGCATGTGCTCATCCATTCACTCAGGCACTATCAATGCACTCATTCAATGACGCAGGCACTACCCTTGCACTCATCCATTCACTGAGGAACTACCCATGCACTCCTCCATTTACTCAGGCACTATCTATCCACTATGTGTTCACCCAGTCACTACCTTTGCACTCATCTATTCACTCAGACACTATGCATGCACTTATCCAATGACCTAGGCACTACTCTTGCACTCATCCTATGATTGAAATACTATCCTTCCACTCATTCATTCACAAAGGTACTATGCATACACCCATCCAATCACCCAGATACTACTCATGCATGCATTCAATCACATAGACATTACTCTTGCACTGTTGCAGTCATGCATGTGATACCCATAGATTCACCCATTTACCCTCACACTACCCATGCACTCCTCCATTTACTGAGGCAATATCTATGCACTATTGAAATTACCCAGGGCCTACCGTGCAGTCATTAAACCTAACAGACACTATGAATGCACTCATTCATCACATAGGGACTACCCATACACTCATCCATTCACTCAGGCACTACCCATGCACTCATCCAATGACCTATGCACTACCGTTGCACACATCCATTCACTCGGGCACTACTCATGCACTCATTCAATCACACAGGCACTACCTATGCACTCATCCAAAGACTCAGCCACTATCCATGCAATCATCTATTCACTAAGGCAATATCTATGTACTCAGCCAGTCACCCCAACACTACTCTTGCACTCATCAAGTCACTGAGGAACTACTTGTGCACTCATATTTTAACCCAGGCACTACCCTTGCACTCATCAATTCAGTCAGGTACTATGCAAGCACTCATCCAATCACCCAGGAACCAACTATGCACTCTTCCAAAGACTCAGCCACTAACCATGCACTCATCCATTCACGGAGGCTCTATCGATGCACTCAACGAATCACCCTGGCACTACTCTTCCACTCATCCATTCGCTCAGGAACTACCCATGCATTCCGTCATTCACTCAGGCACTAACCATGCACATATCAAATCACCCAGGCTCTACTTTCACACTTATCCATTCACTCAGGCATTACCCATGTACTCATCCAATGACCCAGGCATGACCCTTGCACTCGTCCATTCACTGAGGAACTACCCATGCACTCCTTCATTCACTCAGGCACAACCCATGCACTTATGTGTTTACCGAGTCACTACCCTTGCACTCATTTGCTCAGGTACTACGCATGTACTCATCCAATCATCCAGGCACTCCCAATGCAGTCATCCAAAGACTCAGGAACTACCCATGCAGTCATCCATTCACTTAAGCACTATCTATGCACTCATTCCATCACCCAGGCACAACTCTTCCACTCATCCATTCACTAAGGAACTACCCATGCACTCTTCTATTCACTCATGCACTTAACATGCACATATCAAATGACCCAGGCATTACTCTTGCACTTATCCATTCATTTAGGCATTATGCATGCACTCATCCATTCACTCGGGCATTACTCATGCACTCATCCAATGACCTAGGCACTACGCTTGCACTCATACATTTACTGAGGAACTAACCTCCTTTCACTCAGACACTACACTTGCAATCATCCATACACTGAGGTATTACGCATGAGCTCATCCATTCACTCAGGCTGTATGCATGCACTCATTAATTGACCCAGGCACTAGCCATGCACTCATTCAAACACTCAGGAACTACCCATGCACTCATCCATTCACTGTGGCACTATCTATGCAGTCATCAATCACCCTGGCAAATGTTTCCACTCATCCATTTACTGAGAAACTACCCATGCATTCTTCAATTCACTCATGCACTCAACATGCACATTTCAAATCACCCAGACACTACTCTCTCACTTATCCATTCACTCAAGCATTACACATGCGCTCACCCATTCACTCAGGCACTACCAATGCACTCATTCGATGAGCCAGGCATCACCCTTTCACTCATCCCTTCACTGAGGAACTACCAATGCACTCCTACATTCACTCAGGCACTACCCTTCCACCCATCCATTCACTCAGGCATTAAGCATGAGCTCATCCATTCACTCAGGCAGTATGCATGTACTCATTTAATGAGCCAGGCACTACCCATGCACTCATCCATTCACTGAGGCTCTAACTATGCACTCATCCAATCACTCTGGCACTACTATTCCACTCATCCATTTACTTAGGAACTACCCATGCACTCCTTCATTCAGTCAGGCACTAACCCTGCACATATCAAATAACCTAGGCTCTAATTTCACACTTATCCAGTCACTCAGGTATTAGACATGCGCTCATCCATTCACTGAGGCACTACCAATGCACTCATCCAATGACCCAGGCATTACCCTTGCACTCATCCATTCACTCAGGCAGCATGCATGCACTCATCTAACCACCCAGGCACTAGCCATGCACTCATCCAATGACCCAGGTACTACCCTTGCACTCAATGATTCACTGAGGAACTAGCCTTGCACTCCTTCATTCACTCAAACACTACCCATGTGATATGTCTTCACCCAGTCACTACCGGTGCACTCATCCATTAACTCAGATACTGTGAATGCACTCATCCAATCACCCAGGCACTGCCTATGCACTCATTCAAAGACTCAGCCACTACCCATGCACTCATCAATTCATTGAGGTACCACTCATGCACTCATCTAGGCACCCTGGCACTACCCATGCATTCATCCAATGATGCACACACTACCCTTGCACGCATGCAATCATTCAGAAAAGAGAACGATTTTTTGTGAGCTCAGCTGGTAGGGTTGTAGTACTTCAAGAGGGAGTCCTGGAGCAAGAGGCACCTCTCTGTGTTTACAGGAAAAGTAACACTTAGTCAAATATTCACTCAGGCATACACTTATGGTTTCACTGAAGTACTACCTATGCACTCATTCAATCACACAGGGACTTCCTATACACTCATTCATTCACTCAAGCACTAACCATGCACTCATCCAATGAGCTATGCTCTACCCTTGCACACAACCATTCACTCAGGCACTATGCATGCACACATGCAATGACCCGGTCATTACACTTGCATTCACCAGTTCACTGTGGAACTAGCCATGCACTCCTATATTTACTTAGGCACTAACCATACACTCATCTGTTAACCCAGGCACTACCCTTGCACTCATCCATCCACTCAGGTATTTCACATGCACTCATCAATTCACCAAGGCACTACCTAAGCACTCATCCAAAGGCTCAGCCACTACCCATGCACTCACCCATTTACTGAGGTAATTTCTATGCAGTCGTCAATCACCCTGGCACAACTCTTCCACTCATCCATTTACTGAGGAACTACCCATGCACTCGACCATTCACTCAGGCACTAACCATTCATATATCAAATCACCCAGACACTACTCTCACACTTATCCATTCACTCAAGCATTACACATGTGCTCATCAATTCACTCAGGCACTACTCATGCACTCATCCAATGACCCAGGCACTGCCCTTGCACTCATCCATTCACTCAGGAATTATGCATGTGCTCAGCCATTCACTCAGGCAGTACTCATGCACTCATCCAATGACCAAAGCACTACCCTTACACGTTTCCATTCATTAAAGAACTAGCCATGCACTCCTCTATTCACTCAAACACTATCCATGCAGTGTTCACCCTGACACTACCTTTGCATTCATCCATTCACTCAGACACTACACATGCACTCATCCAATCACCAAGACACTACCTATCCACTCATGCAAACACTTAGCCATGCACTCACCCTATCACTGAGCACTACCCATGCACTCATCCAATGATGCACACACTACCCTTGCACTAATGCAATCATTCATGTTTTACCCCTGTACTCAAATATTCACTCAGGCAGTATTCCTAATTCTTATACTTATGGATTCACTGATGTACTAACTATGCTTTCATTCCATCACACAGGGACTACCTATATGCTCATTCATCAACTTAGGCACTAACACACACTCATCCAATGACCTATGCTCTACCCTTGCACACACACGTTCACTCAGGCACTACCTATGCACTCATGCAATCACCCAGGCATTAACATTGCACTCATCCATTCAATGAGGAACTAATCATGCACTCCTACACTCACCCAGGCACTAACCTTGCACTTATCTTTTCACCCAGGCACTACCCGTGCACTCATCCATTCACTCAGATACTACCCATGCACTCATCCATTCACTGAGGCACTATCTATGCACTCATCCAATCACCCTGGCACTACACTTCCACTCATCCATTCACTGAGGGACTATGCCTGTACTCCTCAATTCACCCAGGCACTACTCTCGCAATTATCCATTCAGTCAAGTATTACACATGCAATCATCCATTCACTCAAGCGCTAACCATAAACATATCAAATCACCCAGGCACTACTTTTGCACTTAGCCATTCACTCAGGCATTACACATGCACTCATTCATAAACTCAGGCACTACCCCTGCACTCATCCAATGTTCCAGGCCCTACCCTTGCACTCATCCATTGACTCAGACACTACACTTGCACTCATCCAATCACCCAGGCACTACCTGTGCACTCATCCAAAAACACTCCCACCACCCATGGACTCATTCATTCACTGAGGCACTATTTATGCAGTCATCCAATCACCCTGGCACTACTCTTCCACACATGGATTCACTGAGGAATTACGCATGCACTCCTCTATTCATTCAGGCACTAACCATGCACATATCAAATCACCCATGCACTACTCTCGCACTTATCAATTCACTCAGGCAATACGCATGCACTCATCAATTCACTCAGGCACTACCCATGTACTCATCCAAAAACTCACCCACCACCCATGCACTCATTTATTCACTGAGGCACTATCTATGCACTCATCCAATGACCCAGGCACTACTCTTCCACTCATCCATTCACTGAGGAACTAGGCATGTACTTCTCCATTCACTCAGGCACTAACCATGCACATATCAAATCACCCAGGAACTACTCTCACACTTATCTATTCATTCAGGAATCATGCATGTGCTCATCAATTCACCCAGTCACTACTCTTGCACTAATCCATTCACTGAGGAAATACCCATTTAGTCCTCAATTTACTCAGGCACTATCCATGCAGTCATCGGTTTACCCAGGCACTGCCCTTGCACTCATCCATTCACTCAGGTAATATGCATGCACTTGTCTAATCACCCGGGCACTACCTATGCACTCATCAAATGACCCAGGCACTACTCTTCCACTCATTCATTCACTGAGGAACTAGGCATGCACTCCTCCATTCACTCAGGCATTAACCATGCACATATCAAATCACTGATGCACTATTCTCGCACTTATCTATTCACTCAGGCATTAAGCATGCGCTCATCAATTCACTCAGGCAATACCAATGGACTCATCCAATGACCCTGGCGCCACCCTTGCACTCATCCATTCATTGAGTAAATACCCATGCAGTCCTCAATTCACTCAGGCACTATCCATGCAGTCATCCATTCACTCAGGTACTATGCATGCACTTGTCTAATCACCCAGGCACTACCTATGCACTCATCCATTCTCTGAGGCACAATCTATGCACTCATCCAAAAACCCTGGCATTACTCTTCTACTCATCCATTCACTGAGGAACTATCCATGCACTCCTCCATTCACTCAGGCACTAACTGTACACATATCAAATCACCCAGGCACTGCTCTCGCTCTTATCCATTCAATTATGCATGCACTCATCCATTTACTCAGGCACTACCCATGTACTCATCCAAAAACTCACCCACCACCCATGCACTCATTTATTCACTGAGGCACTATCTATGCACTCATCCAATGACCCAGGCACTACTCTTCCACTCATCCATTCACTGAGGAACTACGCATGTACTTCTCCATTCACTCAGGCACTAACCATGCACATATCAAATAACCCAGGAACTACTCTCACACTTATCTATTCATTCAGGAATCATGCATGTGCTCATCAATTCACCCAGTCACAACTCTTGCACTAACCCATTCACTGAGGAAATACCCATTTAGTCCTCAATTTACTCAGGCACTATCCATGCAGTCATCAGTTTACCCAGGCACTGCCCTTGCACTCATCCATTCACTCAGGTAATATGCATGCACTCGTCTAATCACCCAGGCACTACCTATGCACTCATCAAATGACTCAGTCACTACCCATGCACTCATCCATCACTGAGGCACTATCTAGGCACTTATCCAATCATCCTGGCACTACTCTTCTACTCATCCATTCACTGAAGAACAACCCATGCACTCCTCCATTCACTCAGGCACTAACCATGCACATTTAAAATCACCCAGGCACTACTCTTGCACGTATCCATTCACTCAGGTGTTACTCATGCACTCATCCATTTACTCAGGCATGACCCATGCACTCATCCAAAAACTCACCCACCACTCATGCACTCATTTATTCACTGAGGCACTATCTATGCACTCATCCAAAGACTCAGCTACTATCTATGCACTCATCTATTCACTGAGGCACTATCTATGCACTCATCCAATCACCCTGTCACTACTCTTCCGCTCATCCATTTACTGAGGAACTACTCATGCACTCCTCCTTTCACTCGGGCACTAACTATGCACTTTTAAAACCACCCAGGCACAACTCTTGCACTTATCCATTTACTCAGGTATTATGCATGCACTCATCCAATTACTCAGGCACTACCCATGCTCTCATCCATTCACTGAGGAACTATCCCTGCACTCCTCCTTTCACTCAGGCACTAACCATGCAGTTATCTGTTCACCCAACCACTACCCTTTCCCTCATCTATTCAATCAGGTACTATGCATGCACTCATTCAATCACCCAGGCACTACCTATGCACTCATCCAAAGACTCAGCCACTATCTATTCACTCATCCATTCACTGAGGCATTATCTATGCACTCATCCAATCACCCCACCACTACTCTTCCACTCATCCATTTAGTGAGGAACTACTCATGCACTCCTCCATTCACTCAGGCACAAACCATGCAAATAGAAAATCACCCAGGCACTACTTTCGCACTTATCCATTCACTCAGGTATTATGCATGCACTCATTCATTTACTCAGGCACTACCCATGCACTCATCCAATGACCCAGGCACCACCCTTGCACTAATCAATTCACTGAGGAACTACCCCTGCACTCTACCATTCAATCAGGCACTGCCCATGCACTCATCTGTTTACCCAGGCACTACCCTTGCCCTCATCCATTCACTGAGACACTATGCATGCTCTCGTCCAATCACCCAGGCACTACCTATGCACTCATCCAAAGACTTAGCCACTACACATGCACTCATCCATTCACTGAGGCACTACCCATGTTTCCATCCAATCAACCTGGCACTACCCATGCACTCATGCAATCACCCAGGCAGTACCCCTGTGCTCAACTATTCACTCACACATTATCCTTATACTCATGCATTCACAAACGTACTACCTATGCACTCATTCAATCATCCTGGCACTAGTCTTACATTTATCACACACACATTTATGCAAGCAATCAGTTTCACTACATACATTTTTTCTATTTGTAACCAGTATAGGTGGTTCTGTAAGAACCTTTTTTTCAGTTTTTTAAACAATTTTGAGTTTCTTTTGTATTTTCTAACAATTTTTTATTTTTGTTGGTGTTTTTGACTTTATTAAACTGAAAAAACTTAAGAAGTCCAATAATAGCGTTTCTAAAAAACAAAGAAACACAGGGTTCAAAAACAAAAAAATTAACACGTATGCGTTTTTAACAAATTAATGATGGCATCAATGGAAAGTTCACTGACGAAGAGAGTTGTCAAACACTTCCTGCAGTGTTTTCCTGCATCATCGAGTTCGGGGAAGATTTGGTGTTGAGGAGTAGTAAGAACAGCTCCAGCTGATGTCAAGGGTTGACTTCCATCATCTGCTGCAGCTTGCTCCCTCTTCTTGCAACCCATCACTTCACGTGAGATACTAACAGGATGAATTGTCTTCAGATGTTTGTATATTGATGATGTGCCACAAGAATCTTTCTTTACTGAACCTCTGGAGAGGAGTTTGTGGCAGGAAAGGGCAGGTGGCTTTTCTAGCATTCACCTTTTTTTCCCCTTCAGGCACGGTGAAAAAGGCCCACACAATACTCTCCTTCCTGTTCTTCACCAGCTCTTCAATCTCTTCAATCTCCTACTGCTGGTCCTCTTCAAGAAGTGATGTTGCCATTTTAGCCTTTTAAGTATTCAAAATACCCCAAAAAAACGATTTAGTAGAGCCTACAAAAAAGCAGTCTACAGATGCAGACACACTCAAAATAAGAGGTATAAAACAGGTGTTGGATCCTCCCTCTAGGAGAATGAAAAGCTTTTCAAGCAATCAAAAGCTTTCATTCTATGTCATATAAATTGGTATTAGCAAATTATTATTGAAACTATTTTAGTGGAAAGTCTTCAAGCAAAACAGATATTCAAGCTTGCAACATTGATATTTCATACTTTTTAAATTATTCCTGAGTCGTGACCTCTACACGATCCCGGAAATACGTGCCAGCAAGGTTCAAGACTCCTTCGCGACTGGTGCATGATGGTGCCGCCTACACAAAAATGTGTTTAAACTACATTAATATACATTTTGGGGATTCAATATTAAACCTCTTTATTGAAAATATATATAATTTCAGTGCAAGTACGTATTTTAGACATACATTCGTGTAACAGATTCGCACACCAAACGCAAAGATCCATGACTGGTGCGTGATACCATTGAGTCCTTAAAAATCTGTTTAAAACATTAAAAAGAAAGTATAACTTTTATACCACTATTTGTTTGCACTCAGTAATAAACCTCTTCGTGATAAAAATATATTAATTCATGCTAAATATGTATTTTAGACTGACATTCATATAACTGATTCGGACACCCACCGCGTAGGTTCACGATTGGTGTGCGACTCTTTTTTGAAAACTAAGACTTTTTGTATAAATAATATATTTATCATAACAAGACAACAAATTTTTTTCCTATATGTACATTTTTATTCAGTAAAGATTAACAGATTTCAAGGACGTTATAGTTAACAATTACTATTAAAAAAACCTTGAAATTCACTGAACCGAAACAGGTTTTAGGGACGTTATAGTTAGAAATGAGCATTTATAAAACCATAGAAATTCAGTGGAAAAAAACACAGTTTTCAGGGACATTTTAGTTATAAATTAGCTTTTATAAAACCTTAGAAATTCACTGAAAAAAACACAGGTTTCAGGGATGTTATAGTTAGAAATTAGCATTTAAAAAAACCTTAGAAATGAACTGAAAAAACCAAAGGTTACAAGGATGTTATAGTTAGGCTGACATTCAATCATATAAAACCAGAGAAATTCAGTAGTTATAGTTAGCTGAGCTATCTATAACTCATGCCCCCGCAATGCACTGCTGATGATGTCACTTATTATATCACTCATGACATGGTCAGTGACATCACTGATGACATCTCAAATTACATCATTGATGACATCATCCACATAATCTCTGTTGCTACTCACACCCCAATATAACATTTCAGACTACCATTCTTGAAACGATTGACGCACCAATACCAGTATGTATATATACACTCACTGATTCATAGGTCCACATCCACATCCACTCACTCACCCATACAGCTACTCATACAGCCAGTCACTCACCAATACAGCTGCTGATATATCCACTCATACACATATACAGCCACTCATACACCGTCAGTCACTGAAAAAGCTACTCATGCAAATACTTACTCCCCCAAACACTCAATCACACAGTCACTTACTCATACAGAAGCACAGACACTCATTAATCATACAAATACTTACTCTCCTTACAGTTGCTGACACAAGTACACACTCACCCATACAGCCACTCTCACAATCACTCACTCACACATACAGTCACTTATATACTCCAAAATTGGCATATGTTGTTTTCACATATGATGTTACTCACCCATATACCACCGAGAGATCCATTAACTCACTGACACAGACATATGCACACTCACTCAATCATAAAGTCCCTCAAAGATGCACTCATGAACACATACACCCAGGGATTCACCCACTCATAGATCCATGCAGAGAGTCACACCCCCACCCACTCACACTGACACTCAGGCAGCCATACAGGCACTCATATAACCAATCATTAACCCATATATCCACCCATGTAGCTACTCACCAACCCATGCAGCCACTAACACACCAACTGACAGACTGATGCAGACATTCACACACATTAGTTATTCACCCATGCATTCACTAAGACATGTTTAATCACTCACTTATACAGTCAGTCACGCACCCACTAAATCATCCATTCAGACACTCATACACCCACTCACCCTTCAATATACCTTGGTGTATATATATTAGGGGTGGGCGGAATTTGCGGAATTAACCTTCGCAAATTATCCCGAGAATGTTTAAAATTATCGCAAACAAGCAGAAATATCGCGAAGATGCGGAAGTTTTTTTCCGGCATGTTCGCGAGATTTTCTGCATGGTTGCGGGTCGCCAACTTACCCATGTGGTTGCTTGCGGGCGTGGCCATCTTGTTTTGAGTTGTTCTCGCGGTGCATGATCGCGAGAAGAAAGACGTGATCGCGCGACGCATGACGTCACTGCGGGCGCGAACTGTCGCGAGACAGCGCAAATGGCTAAAAACAATACAACATCTCATGGAGAACGCGACCGGATCAAGAAAACTTGTCGGCGAACGCAGGGATTCAGGTAAGGCGATCGCGCGCGCGCGAGAATGTATCATTTTACAGCGCGAGCAAGAAACAAATTATCGCCAAGCTGCGGAAACCGGAATTTTTGACATTTTCGCGCTCTCCGCGGAACGCAAAAATGTCAAATTATCGCAATTTCCGCGAACGGAACGAAATTTTTGCCCAGGCCTAATATATATATATATATCCAATCCACCTTCCGTAGTACCAGCCGGTACCACCAAAGACACGGACACGTATTTACTGGTGAAAAAATGGTGCTCAGGTTATTCTTCAACAAACATAATTCGGTTCAGACGCGTTTCGACCGTCACAGCGGTCTTGATCACATGACTTGCTTACATCGAACGTGACTATTTAAAGGTGCAGCGTACCCAGTTGTGTCATTTCCTATGAACATAGACAAAATACTCAATCCGGCTGTTATTACAAATCCTGAAACGATATGTACGGACAAATCCTATGTAAATAATTGTAGGGCATTTCCAGAGATATAATACATACTAATATGCATTTTTTCATATATAAAATATGCCAGTCATAATTCTAAATACGATAGACAGTAACTCAATGCATAATGCTGTTTAGATTTCGCTAGGCCAATGACATAGCTCAAATAGATATAAGGTGCCTGTACTCATTATGCTATACATATTGCATTAGATCATTATTACTCCCATAAATGGGAAACATTCCCCTCTGAATATGTGCAAATCACGCATATCATGTGCAAATAATGCAATTTTTAGATATATATGCAAATACTGCAAAATTGTGCAAATCCTCAATATAATGTGCAAAAAATGCAAACTTCAAACTAAATATTCTAAAATATCGTAAAAAGGACTGGATTCTCTCATAAAATCATCTGGATAGCTGTTTGAAAATAGTGTGCCATACTAAGTCATATTTGGGAAAACGTACTGGGTATTACATATAATGCATATAAATATGATCAAAATTAAGACTCCATTTAGATCAAATAAAACTTCAACTATCAGCCTAGAGGAAGCTGTTTTACCAAATCACCCTTACCCTTGTGTAAAAATATATACTTGTGATAAAACAAGTTTCAATGTAAAAAGATTCAGCAAAAGTCAAACATTATAAAATCCACAATGAAAGGCATCAAAAACATATGAGCACATTAGAGCGAAATAGGGTAAGAATGAATCTAACAAGGACGACAGATAGTATGTTGCTTTTTACTGTAAATAACCAATCTATTCATAAGAAATGGTGTAGGTCTTCCCCATTGTTCAAACCTCCTGGAATGCGAGTATCCAACTCTAATATGTATTTGCATTCCAACTGTCTCAGAGCTTTTTCCCGGTTTCCCCCTATTTTAAAATTGGGTACTGAGTCTATAATAAAATAACTCAAGCAGCTAAGATTGTTATTATGGCAAGCTTTAAAATGCCTCTCTACCGGGTAAGCTGGATCAGAATTAACTATAGCCCTTAAGTGCTGCAAAATTCTATTGTACGTTTGCAGTTTAGTGCTCCCTACATATTTCAATTCACATGTGCATTGTAATACATACACCACATGGTCAGTGCGACATGTATAGTGTTCTTTCAGGCCTCTAGGTATATCACTGAAAGGTGTGGTGTATTGATTGGTATTTACTCCAAACTTGCATGCTCTGCAAGAGGAACATTTAAAAAAATCCTTTTGAGGGGGTTAACCAAGTATTACTAGCTGATATTTCCGGACTACTGGATACTAGTTCATCCCTCATTGAAAATGCTTGTCTATATGTAATATTAGGGTTCTTAGGAAGCACGGCTTTAAGGGTTAGATCCGTTAGAACAATGGGCCACTCATTACAGATAATATTCTTAATTTTTTTTGCCTATCTGCTATAAGCAGTGATTAGTCTCATTTCGTTCTTCATCGTGTCATTACCAAGGATAGTATTGGTGGGCGCTTGAATTTCCTGATTAGTTGTATTCTTAGATACTAATAAATCATTTCTATTTTTGAGGTTCGCTTTTTTCATTGCGCTGTTTAATTTCCTTTCCTCATAACCTCGCGCCAATAGTCTATTTTTGGCATCCATCTGATGTTTATCGCGAGCTGCTATAGTGCTACATGCTCTATGGATACGCAAAAATTCTCCATATGGTATGCTATTTATCGTGTGTTGCGGATGGAAACTCTCTGCATGCAACACTGTATTACCTGATGTACTTTTGCGAAATAGACTAGTCTCCAAATTCCCTTCTTTCAGAATTACCGTTACATCAAGGAAGTTTACACTACTGGTACTCACTTCAGCAGTGAACTCCAGATTCAATTCATTATCATTAATGTTATTGACGAAACCTAATGCTTCTTGTTCGGTTCCTTTCCAAATGACGAAAACATCGTCAATATATCGCCACCATGATAATATATTGGTGGACCACTGTTCCGCATGGTGTGCCCTGAGGACATGCCTCTCCCACCAACCTACATGCAAAGATGCATAGCTGGGAGAGAAGCATGCCCCCATAGCCACGCCCCTCAACTGTTGGAACGTCTCATTGTTGAATTGGAACATATTGTTATTTAAACAAATACGGATCATACTTAACAGCATAACATTGTGTTTATAAAATTCAATGCTTCTTTCCCCCCAAAAATACTCTACTGCTCTTAAACCATCATTATGAGCTATACTGGTATATAACGCTGTGATGTCCATAGTCATTAAGATAGCATCGGATGGTCGAATAAGGTGGTTGAGTTTATGTAGGAAGTCCGTAGTGTCTCTTATATAACTCGGCAATTCTACTACTAAACCTTGAAGGAAAAAGTCAATATATTTAGAAGTATTCTCAAACATGCTGTTGATTGCTGACACTATGGGCCATCCTGGAATATATATTCACTTAAAAAACCATAGGTTTCACACATGTTATAGTTAGGTGGACATTTCACTCGTAAAAAACCAATGAAATTCTCCGGTTATAGTTAGTTGACATAACTATAACTCGCGCGTCCGCAATCCTCTGCTCATGACGTCACATATTACATCACTCATGACATGGTCAGTGGCATCACTCATGACATCACTGATGACATCATCCTTGTGATAGCGTGGCGGTCGCGCGAGTTATAGTTATCTCAACTAACTATAGCAGGGGAATTTCATTGGTTTTTTACGAGTGAAATGTCCACCTCACTATAACATGTGTGAAACCTATGGTTTTTTAAGTGAATTTGCAAGGTTTTTTAAATGCTAAATCCTAACTATAACGTGTGTGAAACCTATGGTTTTTTAAGTGAATTTGTACGTTTTTTTAAATGCTAAGTTATGTATGTATTATTATATATTTTTTTAAGGTTTTTCACCCCACGATTTAAAAATAAATAAATAAAATGTCCTTCAGGGACCCCCTGACAAAGGCTAGGGGGTCAGGAACTCTCTACCCTGCCCCATTTTCACGTTCGCCACCTCTCTTTTTCACTTTCGCACCCAAAACAAACAAAATGGCGGACGACACTTCCTGATTTCGACCGATTCGAACGTTGACTGACATGTAACCACCAATCAGAATTACGCTCGCGCGCGTTAGGGTGCACTCACCATGCGCGCACGGTGCGTGCACGGTGCGCGCCTATAGATATTTATGTCCATTTAACTGCAATATTCTCTGGAAATACTGAACAGATTGACTCCATATATGAAAAAGGCACATGCCTGACCTGAGGACTACCTCTTTGCCAAATTTCAAGAAATCCTGTCCAGCCGTTCGGGCTGTACCTTCGACTAAAGGTCCTATGGGAAAATGCATGAGGAAAACGCATTTTGGGACGCGCCCCATTAGTTTTGAAAATTTCGCGAGGATTCGTCAACCGGCGCCAAAGTTATTCAAAATAGAATTTTCAGATTTCCTATGGAAACACGGTCCTAACTATAACTATCTACTGGCGACCGCCAGTAGATAATATATATATATATATATTTATATAATTCTTGAACTTTTTAGAAACACTCAGTCACTGGATGATGTCATCAGGGATGTCATTTGAGACTCTATCTATCTATCTATCTATCTATCTATCTATCTATCTATCTATCTATCTATCTATCTATCTATCTATCTATCTATATATATATATATATATATATATATATATACATATATATACATATATTATCTACTGGCGGTCGCCAGTAGATAGTTATAGTTACAACCTAGTTTCCATAGGAAATCTCAAAATTCTATTTTGAATAACTTTGGCGCCGGTTGACGAATCCTCGCGAAATTTTCAAAACTAATGGGGCACTCCGTTCAGCTCCTACCCTGAAAGTCTCGGGGTGATTCGTCAAGTGGGGGCCGAGAAAAAAGGGGGGTCCCAAAACGCGTTTTCCCCATGCATTTTTCCATAGGACCTTTAGACACAGCTACAGCCAGAACGGCTGAACAGAATTACTTGAAATTAGGCAAAGAGGTAGTCCTCAGGTCAGGCATGTGCCTTTTGCATATATGGTGTAAATCCGTTCAGTAGTTCCTGAGAAAATCAAAAGTAAAATCATATACATATCTGGGCGAAGCCTAACCACACATCTCATTGTGAGATCTGATTGGCTGTCAGCACTTCATCCAAGAAGTGTTGGCAGCCATCTTGGGATCAATATACATGATAGCACCTCATTAAAAAGCATTGCAGTTAATAGAAGGTTTTAAGACCTTAGTTACATTATAAATCATTTGTTGATGGTACCATACTCATTTTAGGAATTGTAGTATGTTCTAAGGTGATTTTACCATGTGAAAAAGCCTTCTGCTGGGAGATCATGAATCATGTTTGAGAGAAAACTATTTTCACATGCTTTTCCCACAGAGGTTTGGAAGGTGATCTATAAGCTAAACTGAGAGCATATTTTCTGTAAATTCACATTATCTTTCTCAGTCATGTGAGAATGAAGTCTGACATTCTCAGTAAAACATGTACATCCAAAAAGGGCAGAGACTGTCAGTTGATTCCTTTGTGTTCTACTGCAGCTTCCCAGAGTGTTCCAAAGAACAACTAGAGCGCTAACAGTCTTACTTATGACAAAGGTATGGCACACCTGAAGCCATCTTGACTGGAATAAAGTGGTAACATTTAAAACATTTAATTTAAAAAGGAACAAAATGAGAGGGTTCATTTTGCCATAGAATGTATGATTAGTGCTGCAGAAAGAAAAATTAGGGCACATTTTGAGTGACTTCTCAAATCCTCTTCTATTTCATTAACCCCTTCAGCGCTGGGCGAATTCCGCCGCGGTGCTGAAGGGTTCGTGCGCGGGCGGGCCGATGACGGAACGGTTCCGTCATGAGCACAGCTCAACCGTGGCTCATGACGGAACCGTTCCGTCATGAGCATGGAAGGGGTTAAAGAATTCTGACATGCAGACTGAAACATGCACTTTCAATACCAGCAGCAGACTTCCCTGGTGAGCAGTAGCTTTACTACAGTGATCTAATGAGCAACTAGAGTGCTAACATTCTGAATTTATGGCAAATGTGTGACACATCTGAATGCCTTCTTCATTGAATCAAAGTAAAAAACTGACAGTATGCCTACTGAGGAGACTGCAGTAAATGAGGAAATTAGTCAACTTCATAACAAGTCTCCCAAGATGGCCACCACAGACAAAAGAGCCCAAATGTAGCACAAATATCACCGAGATGTAGCCCAAGTATAGCCCAATGACAGAAATCCCAGAGTGTTTTAAAGAACAACTAGAGCGCTAACAGTCTTACTTATGACAAAAGTATGGCACACCTGCAGCCATCTTGATTGGAATAAAGTGGTAACATTTAAAACATTTAATTTGCAAAGGAACAAAATGAGGGGGTTCATTTTGCCATAGAAATTATGACTAGTGCTGCAGAAAGAAAACTTAGGGCACATTTTGACTTCTCAAATCCTCTTCTATTTCATTAAAAAGTTCTGACATGCAGACGGAAACATGCACTTTGAATACCAGCAGCAGACTTCCCTGGTGAGCAGTAGCTTTACTACAGTGATCTAATGAGGAACTAGAGTGCTACCATTCAGAATCTATGGCAAATGTGTCACATCTGAATGCCTTCTTGATGGAACCAAAGTAAACAAGCATTGAAAATGCAATAGGTCTCGCCCTCGTTTAAGTTAAAGCAATTCTGTTTGTAATTAGGTGGCTTTTTAGCTTTGCTTTTATTAGTGTTTTTCAAAATTTAATGTAAATAAGATGCATATCTGTATATGTATGCATGCATTTATATTTGTATTTATATAGATATGCAGATTATATATATGTTTATATATGTATGTATATACAGATATATACACATACATATATATAAATGCATATATGTGCATATGTGTGCGTGTAGAGAGAGGTAGAGAGAGGTAGAGAGGTAGAGATGTAGAGGTAGAGACATAGAGGTAGAGAGGTAGAGGTAGAGAGGTAGAGGTAGAGAGTAGTAGAGAGAGAGGTAGAGAAAGGTAGAGAGGTAGAGAGTAGAGGATGAGTAATAGAGAGTAGAGTGTAGAGAGAGAGTAGTAGAGAGAGTAGTAGAGAGTAGTAGAGAGAGTAGCAGAGAGTGAGTAGGAGACAGTAGTAGTGAGTAGTAGAGAGTGAGTAGTGGAGAGTAGTAGCGAGTGAGAAGTAGAGAGTAGTAGAGAGTAGTAGAGAGTGAGTAGTAGAGGTAGTAGTAGAGAGTAGTAGAGAGTGAGTAGTAGAGGGAGTAGTAGAGAGTGAGTATTAAAGAGTGAGTAGTAGAGAGTAGTAGAGAGTGAGTAGTGGAGACTGAGTAGCAGAGAGAGAGTAGTAGAGAATGAGTAGTAGAGAATGAGTAGTAGAGTGAGTAGTAGAGAGTAGTAGAGAGTGAGTAGTAGAGAGTAGTAGAGAGTGAGTAGTAGAGAGTAGTAGAGAGTAGTAGAGAGAGAGTAGTAGAGAGTGAGTAGTAGAGAGTGAGTAGTAGAGAGAGAGTAGTAGAGAGAGTGAGTAGTAGAGAGTAGTACATAGTGAGTAGTAGAGAGTGATTAGTAGAGAGTAGTGGAGAAGTAGAGAGTGAGTAGTAGAGAGTAGTAGAGAGTGAGTAGTAGAGTGAGTAGTAGGGAGTACTAGGGAGTAGTAGAGAGTGAGTAGTAGAGTGAGTAGTAGAGTGAGTAGTAGAGAGCAAGTAGTAGAGAGTGTGTAGTAGAGAGAGAGTAGTAGAGAGTAGTAGAGGGTGAGTAGTAGAGAGTGAGTAGTAGAGAGAGTAGTAGAGAGTAGTAGAGTAGTAGAGAGTGAGTAGTAGAGTGTGAGTAGTAGATAGTGAGTAGTAGAGAGTAGTAGAAAGTGAGTAGCAGAGAGAGTAGTAGAGAGTAGTAGAGTGAGTCGTAGAGAGTGAGTAGTAGAGAGAGAGAGTAGTAGAGAGTGAGTGGTAGAGAGTAGTAGAGTGAGTAGTAGAGTGAGTAGTAGAGAGAGTAGTAGAGTGAGTAGTTGAGAGTGAGTAGTAGAGAGTAGTAGAGAGTGAGTAGTAGAGAGAGTAGTAGAGAGGGAGTAGTAGAGAGAGAGAGTAGTAGAGAGAGAGTAGTAGAGAGTAGTAGAGAGTGAGTAGTAGAGTAGTAGAGAGTGAGTGGTAGAGAGTAGTAGAGAGTAGTAGAGAGTGAGTAGTAGAGAGTGAGTAGTAGAGAGTAGTAGAGTAGTAGAGAGTAGTAGAAAGTGAGTAGTAGAGCGTGAGTAGTAGAAAGTAGTAGCGAGTGAGTAGTAGAAAGTGAGTAGTTTAATTTAAAAGGAACACAATGAGGAGGTTCATTTTGCCATAGAAATTATGATTAGTAAGGAAAAAAGAAAAATTAGGGCACATTTTGAGTGACTTATCAAATCCTCTTCTATTTCATTAAAAAATTCTGACATGCAGACTGAAACATGCACTTTCAATACCAGCAGCAGACTTCCCTGGTGAGCAGTAGCTTTACTACAGTGATCTAATGAGCAACTAGAGTGCTACCATTCAGAATTTATGGAAAATGTGGGACACATCTGAATGCCTTCTTGATGGAATCAAAGTAAACAAGCATTGAAAATGCAATAGGTCTCGCTCTCGTTTAAGTTAAAGCAATTCTGTTTGTAATTAGGTGGCTTTTTAGCTTTGCTTGTATTAGAGTTTTTCAAACTTTCATGTACATACCATGCATATGTATGCATATATGTATATGTTTGCATGAATTTATATTTATATAGATGTGCAGATTATATTTATATGTTTATATATTCACTGAAAAAACCATAGGTTTCACACACGTTATAGTTACGAATTAGCATTTAAAAAACCTTGCAAATTCACTTAAAAAACTATAGGTTTCACACATGTTATAGTTAGCTGGACATTTCACTCGTAAAAAACCAATGAAATTCCCCCGTTATAGTTAGTGCAGGCAACTATAACTCACGCGACCGCAATCCTCTGCTGATGACGTCAGATATTACATCACTGTATTTAGACACTTATTTACCCATGTCTTCTTCCATTAATCTTTAGCTATACATATATTACAAATATTTATTTTTCATAAAGACACATATGTCATCAGTGATGCAATATCTGACGTCATCAGCAGAGGATTGCGGTCGCGTGAGTTATAGTTGCCTGCACTAACTATATCGGGGGAATTTCATTGTTTTTTTACGAGTGAAATGTCCAGCCAACTATAACATGTGTGAAACCTATGGTTTTTTAAGTGAATATACATATACATATAGTTTCCTTCGGCACTAATGTGGTATAGAATGCAAAAATTAAATATATTTGGACTGAGGTACCTATACTGGTTGTGATGCACATTATTCGTAGCACATTGAGACTGGATGCTGGATGTAACAAATGGCTTGGAGGGAGACTTAGTTTGAATTATACATATTACCTACTGGCAGTCGCCAGTAGGTAGTTATAGTTAGGACCTTGTTTCTATTCAAAAAGCGTTTTTTCTTTTCCCAATAACTTTGGCGCCGGTTGACGAATCTTCACGAAATATTCAAAACGTTGGTCTCGCTCTGGTCAGCTCCTATCCTGAAAGTTTCGGGGTGATTCACGAAGCGGGGGCCAAGAAAAAAGGGGGGTCCCAAAACGCGTTTTCTCCATGTTATTTCCAATTGGAAACTTTAGACATGACTACAGCCCGAACTGCTAAACGGAATAACACCACATTTGGCAAAAAGGTAGCCCTTAGTTCAGAAAGAGACCTTTTTTTTAAATGGTGTGAATCCGTTCAGTAGTTGCTGAGAAATTCAAAAAAATAAGAGTCAAAAAATCCATTTCCCATAGGAAACTTTATGCAAGGACACAGCCGAAACTGCTGAACGGATTTACCCCAAATCTGGCAAAAAGGTACTGCTTGGCTCAGAAAGCAACCTTTTTAAAAATGGTGTAAATTCATTCAGTAGTTGCTGAGAAAATCAAAAATAAAAGTTCCGATATTTAGAGGTGCGGAGGGTCCGCAGATCCACGCGGTGGATTCGTGCACCCTCCCGACCACGAGCTTTATTCTGATTGGCTGTCAATATTCTAAACCAGGAAGTGTTGGTAGCCATTTTGTGACTCGGTTGAACCGAGTCAGAAGAAAACAGGGAAACAAAGTTGACAAAGAAGAAAAGGGGTCAGGGTAGAATCACCCTGTGACCCCCTAGGCCTGCTCAGTGCCCAAAAAAGCTTTTTTTTTTTAAAACAGCGGAATGCACGCTGGGTGCGTGGATGTGGACACATTTTTTTTTTAAACTAAGCGAGGGCTTCCTCGCTTTGTTACTTTTAACCCCTCGGGTGGGCCAGGTCCCAGGGGGATTTGTTGAAGGAAAAGCAGGGGCCCGCGGAGGCCCCCACAGCCCCAGGGACCGCCACCTCCCCGGGGCTATATTTTTTAAATAAAAAAAAGGTGTGAGGGGGCTGCAGTCCCTCACATGACCCGGGACCACCACCTCCCCGGGCTTTAGAATTGTCGGGAGGGGGGCTACGCGGCCCCTCTTCTGGAGCCTGTGATAGCCCTGGGAGCTGCCACCCCCCAGGGCCGGCTCCCACAGTGTCCTGGGGTGCCCACCGCAGGACACTGTTGTTTGCTACGGTAGGGTGGGAGCATGGTCTCCTGCCCTATTGTAGCAAACTCTGGTTTGGATTTTGGAAGAGAGAGCAGGAAAACCTGCTCTCTCTTCCAAAATCCAAAGCAGAATTGCTTTTCCACACTGGGAGCAGCATGTTAGCAGCTCCCCATGTGGAAAAGCAATGCCGGCTCGAGCAGGACGCGGGGAGCCGGTGGGACCGTGGTGGCATTGGGGCTCCCCCCACGGTCCCCTATGAAGTGCATAGGCCCTGGGGGATGGGGTCCCCGGGGCGAATATAAATTACTGGTAGGAGCCGTTTTTTTAATTGAAAAATTTGGAGTCGCGACCCTAGCGCAGCGCTCAGCGTGGCCCCCTGGTGTGCACGTGAGGGGTGCATGACTCCCAGCGCGTCCCCCTAGTGTGAACACGAGGGGTGCGGGACTCCCAGCGAGGCCCCCTAGTGTGAACTCGAGGGGTGTGCAACGCCCAGCACGGCCCCCTAGTGTGATCGCAAGGGGTGCGTGACTTCCGGCGTGGCCCCCTGGTATGAACGCGAGGGGTGCACGATTCCCAGCGCATCCCCCTAGTGTGAACGCGAGGAGTGCTTGACTTCCAGCACGACCCCCTGGTGTGAACGTGAGGGGTGCGCAAATCCTAATCACGCGGGGTACGCGACTCCTAATACAAAAAAATACAAATTTTTTCATTAAAAAGATATATTATATGTTAGCATCTTAGGTGGCTCTAAAAAGAGCCCTTGTGTTTATTGGGAATTTTTTGTAGCTACGTGTAAGTGCCGTTGCAGAGTCTGAAGTTGTTGAGAAAGACTCTGTTTCCCTCATCTGTGAAATGTACACCATCTCTCCTGTAAATGCCATCCGTAGTAAAACACAGATTGTTGTTGTATATGGACCCCATACTATGGTCCCTGAGATAAGCAGAAATAGCTTTATTGACATTTTTTCTAGCTTTCTCAATCTGAGGACAAAATTCATTGGACCACTTCCATTTCTGTCTTTGGCATATGTTAGAGTAGACAAAGGCAGTTTGGGGGAAAAGCAACATCAATTCTGCAAAGGTGTCCTTCATTAGCATTTCCAGACCTACCACAGTCAATGTGCCTAGGTCATTGCCGCCACAGTGCACAATCATGAGGTCAGGGGGTTGGAAGTGCATAAATGATTTAACCAATGGCATCAATTGGTGCCACTTCAATCCTCTCTGTCCAATCTATTTAATATCTACGTTTTGTAAAGCTAGGTCTTTGTCAATACCTCTGCTTTCAGCATACCTTTTGCACCAGAAAACATAGCTGTGCCTAACAATCCACACTGAAAGCATCTTGAAGGGATCTCTGTAGGTAATCAGAAGATGTCTTTACCTGAGGTAGGCAGGTGGTAAAATGAAATCTATCTAAAATGGTGGACAAGATGCTGTTTTTAAGAAAGTAGAGATGTGATTGGCTGTTTAAGAACACACTACATTCTAATGTAGGATGCAGTTTACTTTGTTTAGAAAGCATGTTTCTTATTGGTTATTTTGAAATGTTTGAAAGGTACAGCAGAAAGGATAAGGGCATGCTTTGCAAAGCCAACCACATCTGCTGTTGTCATTTGCAACATTGTGTGGTGAACGCGTGACCTGGCTGCTAAGTTGAATGCTGCATGACCTCTTACTATGGAAAATGATATTAAGGACAAGGGGTGAAGAGGTCAGTTGAAAAGTATTATTCTCTGTGACCAATGGAAAATCGTTTTTCAATTTGAAAAACACTGGGAAGCAATGTCATTTGTGGGTTATGTGTATATGTATGGAAAATTAGACGGAAAGTTTGCCATTACTGGTTTTACATTGGAGAGTGTGCTGATCTCCATTCTCTGTGACTACAAGAAAATCCTGACTGAGTGTGTGAGATTTTTCATTCAACAGATTTATTTAAAAGGTGAGTTATATTTTAAAGAGATTTATGTAATATAAATCTGACATTTTTATGAAACTTTGCTGGTTAAATTAATTTATTAAATGTACAGATATATTGGGATAATGTTATTGTACTTAAAGTACTAACTGCTATTGGTGTGTTCATGGTTTCAAAAATTATAGTCTGTATTTTAGAGTGGGTGTATCAAGTGTTATATTAGGGTATGATAAGGTGTATCAGATTTTGACTTGGATGACGTCATCAGTGATGTCATCAATGATGTCATTTGAGATGTCATCAGTGATGTCATCAGTGATGTCACAGACCATGTCATGAATGATGTAATATGTGACGTCATCAGCAGTGCATTGCGGGGGTGCGAGTTATAGTTAGCTCACCTAACTATAACAGGGGAATTTCTATGGTTTTCTATGAGTGAAATGTCCAACTAACTATAACATCCCTGAAACCTATGTTTTTTTCAGTGAATTTCAAAGGTTTTTTAAATGCTAATTCCTAACTATAACGTCCCTGAAACCTATGGTTTTTTCTGTGAATTTCTAAGGTTTTATAAATGCTAATTTCTAACTATAACGTGCCTGAAACCTATGGTTTTTTCTGTGAATTTCAAAGGTTTTTTAAATGCTAATTTCTGCCTATAACGTGCCTGAAATCTATGTTTTTTCTGTGAATTTCAAAGGTTTTTTAAATGCTAATTTCTAATTATAACGTTCATTAAACCTATCTTTTTTTCTGGGTTTTTTAATTATCAACCCATTCTCAACTTGGTGAAAACTGCAAATTTCACCACCCTTCCATCTATACCATACGGCAACAAAATCGCCACAAACGAGAGCCACAACTAACTGTAATGAAATGCAAAGTAGGCGTTCCCGTGCAAAAAAAACACGAAAACACCACTTCCCCATATTTTCAATGACCAGCCAAATCTGCAATGTGATCCAAAAAGCAGGCGATAAGCCGAGTTAGCAGTAACAAATTAACATCAACCTTTAACTGGTGTAAGGAGGTCGACTATCTACTCCATGAATTGGACCCAACTCACAGCCACATCTAAAGACCAACACGTGATAGTGCTACTGATCATGCAGGTCCGACACGCAACAAGACCACAACACCCAGAGCCACCACCACCAGATCCTCCCCCTGCACCACCCCTATACTACCACCAAGGCAGCGCAAAACAGGACAACAGACCTTCCCAAAACACCATGCACCTCAGCCACACAATAGCTGAATGTTGGGAGATGTGGCAACCAACTATATATGAAGGAGGCAAGTCACCCTTCAACAATAAAGCACACAATGCCAAGTGTAACGCTGATGTGCTGCACAGACCTCACTATGCAAAGCACAAACCTCTCCATGTGGAAATATACTGTTGATACTTGTAGTGTACTGCACAGTGGACGCAACCATGTTACCTCAGGCAGTGGGGAAGATCTCGGTCATGTAGCTGTGTTGTCCCCCCCTGGAAGCGGAAGCGGAGTGGGCTGCTCCAACGTACGCCACTCCAGCGTAGCAGTATGAATAAATAGGCCAGGCCCTAGGCGAGGTTCACTTGAGGGAAGACCAACGAGTCTGTCACAGCGGCAGCCCTCACCCTGGCACGTGGCAGCCGCCATAACAACGGTCCTCCTCGACACAGGGCCCCTGCGAACCCAGCGGCACAGCACCGCAGACTTATGTCTGTACCGACTACTGCCTTCGATCTACACTGCGGACAGCAGCGCTCACAATTCAGATGCAGTGGCGATTGCAGATGTCGCAGTCCAGTTCGCAAGACACTTTGCTTTCAGTGCGGCCCGCCCAGACCACGCATCATCGCACGGTGCGCACATGCAGTGTGCTTCAGGTGCTACTAACTCACTGCACCATAAATCATTGCCACGTAGCTGTGCGCCCATCCTGACTGCTGCCTCCGCCCTACACTGGGGTAACATGGTTCACAATTCAAGATTAGTAGCGACACAAATTGTGTAAGACAGTATAATGGGTTAAGAAGACCACATGCTCCCAATCTGTGCAGCTCAAGTTAACGTCACCTGCCTGTGGGCCTTTGCTGACCACTGCCTCTGGCCTACACTGTGGAAGACCGGCCACACGTGGTGCCAACTAACCCAGTTCAACACAAGCCGATCCCACATGTGTAACTGTGTCCTGAGTCCTCAGTGGCAGAGACCACAGCACCACACTTGCTTCGATCTCCGAGGGGTATTTCCACATGGAAGACCGGTGACACATGGTGCCACTGAACCTGTACTACGCAAGGTTTGTTTGGGTCACCAACGTATGCACGTGGCTGTGGACACTAGCTCATCGCTACCTCTGCCCTACACTGTGGGCGACTGGCGACAAATGTTACCACTAACCGTCTTCAACACAAGCCGATCCCACATGTGGAACTGTGTCTTAAGTCCTGAATGGTAGTGACCCTAACTCCGTGAGACAACCACAGCACCAGACTCCCTTCGATCAGTGAGGCATATTTCCATATGCAACGGCGGTGACACGTGGTGCCAATAACTCTGTTCAACACAAGCTGAACAATCCCACATGTGGAACTGTTTCCTGAATCCCGAATGGCAGTGACCCCAAGTCCATGGCAGTGACCACAGCAGCATACTCCCTCTGATTAGTTAGGCATATTTCCATATGCAACGGCGGCGACACGTGGTGCCAATAACTCTGTTCAACACAAGCCCTACAATCCTGCAGGTGGAACTGTGTCCTGAGTCCTGAATGGCAGTGACCCCAAGTCCATGGCAGCGACCACAGCAGCATACTCCCTCTGATTATTTAGGCAAATTTCCATATGCAACGGCGACGACACGTGGTGCCAATAACTCTGTTCAACACAAGCCCTACAATCCCACAGGTGGAATTGTGTCCTGAGTCCTGAATGACAGTCACCCCAAGTCCGTGGCAGCGACCACAGCACCACACTCCCTTCGATCAGTGAGGCATATTTCGATATGCAAGGCCGGCGACACGTAGTCCCACTAACCCTCTTTAACACAAGCCGATCCCACATGTGTAACTGTGTCCTGAGTCCTGAATAGCAGTCACCCCAACTTTGTGGCAGAGACCACAGCACCAGACTCCCTTCAGTCTTATTTGTTGTTCTTTTATTTAAATATTTTTTTTTTATATGTAAATCTATACATGACTAAAATTCTTCTTTGTCCAACTGCACAGGGACACTTCCAGGCCCAAGAAGGTTGTTGGGGGGCATGATGGTAATGTGGGAAGAGGGTGCGTTACCTGCTGATGTGGGGAGAGGCAGCGTCAAAGGGGTATCTATCACAGAAAGAACTCCGATATGTTTTCACAAATGCCTCGGAAAAATGCCAGCTGACGGACTGAATCACAAAATGTTTTTTCAATGCTTATGTAGTGTGAGTTATAAACAGTTCACACCCAGGCTCGCAGAGGGCCAGCTGCGGCCCGTCCACTCGACTCACAGACACAGTACTATGAGCCGTCCGCGTTATTGTAGCTATCCCAGCCCTGTTCCGTCATACGCCACGCCACTGCGATTGCGTTCCGACGTTGGTCCCACATAGCTACCTGTCGCCGGCGTACTCGCTGTTGGTGTGCAGGTCAGTGGTCTAGTTCTCAACATCTCATGGCCACTCCCTCAGGGCAGGTTTGCACACACACCACACCAATCCGGCACATGCATCACAGGCCATGTGTCCACGCAAATATAATAGATCAACAACGTCACATCCTTTATTGCCGGTGCTGACTAGATGGCTGACGCTCCACGTGTCTCAACCATAAAGAGTCTTTGAAAAGTTGAGCAGAAGGTTGGTCACACCCTGATCTGTATAGCCATCAGGGGCCTACCACCCCCTTGGCATGGACTTCAGATGCACATGGTTAGTGCCACATGAATCTCATATGGTCATCAGGAGCATACCACCATGTGGCACAAACTTAACTTCCACAGGCTTAGCAGCCCCAAAAGCTGACGTGGTCTCTGCCATTGATGACTCAGGACTCAGTGACATGTGTGAGATCTGCCGGGCCATGGAGAAGATGATGTGGTCTCCGCCATTCATGACTCGGGACTCAGCGACATCTGTGCGGTCCGCCAAGCACCTGATGTGGTCTCCGCCATTCATTACTCAGGACTCAGAGACATATCTGGGATGACTTTTGATGGGCACGTGGAGTGCCCACTGCTGCACACTCTGGTGGCACCAGGTAATTATTTGCTCATGGATGTGCAGAGGAGGCAGTGTCTGTCTCTCTCTCTCTCTCTCTCTCCCTTCTTTTCCGTCTATCTCTTTAACTCTCTCTCTTCCTTCTCCCTTTCTCACTCCCTTTCTTTCTTTCCCTCTCTTTTTCTCTCTGGCTTTTTTTTCCTTCTCTGTGTCTCTGTGCCTCTCGCCTTTGATATGCCCATTACACACATCCTTATTTCGTGCTTTACTTTCCAGGCTCTGTCATCGACATCCATGGTCCCCACAGGAGTGTTCCGCCTTCTTGTTTTCTATTATTTTTGTTCCATTTTGTTTATTAGTTTATCATTTATATATATGTTAAAAAAAAAAATAATTTTGCAAATAGTTTTTCGTTTATCGTTTACATATACGTTTATAAAAAAAAAGTTTAAAAAAATATATAAACGTTGTTGGTTGTTCTCTTCACTGCTGTGTGACTCTTTCTTGTTCTTATTACTGTAATTTGATGGAGTCCACCATGGTGTTAAATTTTGGGGCACTTATCGTGCTGGTGATGTCTGCAGTTTACACCAACTTCTGAATAGTGTGTTAGATTTATCTCAACTTTACTTCCATTAAAGTGCTGATAATGAAATGCAGACTAGCCGTTCCCGTACAAAAAGACACGAGGTGCACCTTTGCAATTTATTCTAAATACTAAAATCCTGTATTGAATTGAACTGAGGTAGTATCTGCACTTACAGTGTACACACAAAATCAATTAAGAACTCTCATTGTATTTATATTAATTGGGAATAGTGCGTCAAGTGCTTGATCTTGACGAGATATACTGCTCAGTTCGTATATTGTTCTGCACACGAAAAAAATCACTTCACAACTTTCACACCAACCGCAATGCGAAAGAAATTCCGTCGATAAGCCACGTTAGCACCAGGTATTTTACACCTGCTTTCTGCTGGTGTTAAGCAGGATGACTACCTGCACCATGAAACGGAACACAGCCAAGAGCCACACCAGAACACCCACAGGTGCCATAGAATCAATGAGCATGATGCAGGGATACCCATGAGAGCCACAAGACTCATCGCAACAACTCCAGGACCGCCAACGCCCCCAAACCCGCATCTGAGCAAGTGTGTCCCTGTGGTCATTGTCTTAGCATGATAGGCACAAGCCCTGCAACATCACAGTGTGCTGTCACCTCAGCGTTGGCAGTGAGCCTGGACATGTAGCAACGCATGCATCCTCCTGCATGCACAACCGGTATGTGCTGGTCCGGAGTACACAGGTCAGCGCAGGGGTATGCCTATCCGGCAAGGGGAACAGGGTGTCTCAGACATGTCCGGGTACAGAAAGTACGGTAAGTGTGTCTGTGTTCTGGTGTGGCCTGCCACAAAGGCCGCAGCACTTGATGTTGTAAAGTGTCAGGCACCACCTCCAAACGGCACTGTGATGGTGTAGTTTGAATGTAGCAGGACATGCACGAATAGGCATTACAATGGTGTGCCGTAAGAGTGCACGAGATACAAAAGTGCACCGTAGAAAAGTGTGGGGGCTCGTGGGAGGGAGAAGCAGCTGTTTGGCAATGTAACACACAGTGAACTCACCCATGTGCCACATGCTGGGCATCTCATCCATGATAACCACGGTCGCAGACATCCCACAACACCAACGACCAGCCTTTGTACACATCCTGTATGAATGCAGCGTGGGTTTCACTTCTATGTTCGTTCAGTGGTGTGATGTTTGCGGGTTGTGTGACTTGTGCTCCTTGTTGGTGTGTTTCATTTTGGCCATTGTTTGTCTATACTTGTGCTGTACTTAATTGTGCATGTGTGCCATTCTGCCCATCTACCCCCGTCCCCCCACTCCCTGCTTCTTCCTCTTCCTGGTGCTGTTGTCTCTATAATTTTGTTGCTCCACACATAAACACATGTAAAGAACAAATTAGGATAGTTCCTTGATTCTTTAGGTTTCAAAACTTCTCTCTATTGGTTTATTTTTAATTTTCCATATAAACCGTTTTCTTAATATTCAACAACACATAGAAGTCAGAAGTGCAACGTATTCTATCAACACACTTTCTAGAACATTCTACAACATGTGCAGGTTAAAAGTTCATCAATTTTTATAAACTTAACGATATTTTTTTGCAACATTTTCTAGAACATTTAACGGCACGTGCAGGTTAAAAGTTCACGATTGTTTTAAGTTCGAACAGTGCCTTCCAAATGCAAGTAGCAGCTGTGGTTCAGTTGAGCACATTTTATCCTATGATATCTACTCCACGTTGAAACTGCTTTTTCTTAACCAATCACAAAGATGCTTTTCCATAAAACGGATGTGCACCCTACTTTTAAAAAAGAATGCTTTTCAACTCCCAATCACATATCGTTTTGTATGGCAAAAAAAAGTACTTCCTCATCTTTAAATATGTCTCTTTTTCTACCAGGTAACTGCATGAGCTACAGACATCTTTCCATACCTTCCAACCATAACTTCAAATTGCTAGTGTGGATCGTAGGACATAGCTATATTTTCAGGTGCAAGAGGTATGCAGAACACAGACGTATTGACTTAGACCTAGGTTTACAAAATGTGGACATTAAATGGTTTGCACAGAGAAGATTGAAGTTGCACCAATTGCTACCTTTGCATCTTCCACACCCTGACCTCATGATTGTGCATTGTGGTGGAAATGACCTAGGCACATTGACTGGGGTAGGTTTGGAAATGCTTATGAAGGACACCCTTGGACACCTCAGCTCAGCAACATGTGACTTTGGGCAATAGCTCACTTAATCGCTCACATAATTTCTACACTGGCCTCAAGGGCTTTCAGACCCATAGGGGTGAGCAGTTTGCGCTTACAAATACTGTATTGATTTGTACGTGCAAATTTACCTTCGCACTCCCTGTATAACACCCCCTAAGCACCATACACAAGTTACAATGTTCAAAACAAAAGTTCCTCTGAGTAGGTATAACTACATGCTGACACTACTTGACAGATGTGGCACAGCGGCCAGAGCACATGACTTCACAGCATATGACACACAGTTTGGACTCACGCTTTCATCCCTGACTACGGCAGCACCTCAGCTTAGCACCATGAGACTCTAGACAATACCTCACATATTTTCCATACCCCAGGACTTTCAAACCAGTAGGAGTCAGTAGTTCGTCCTAGTAGGTATAAACACATGCTGACACTACTTCCACCGGTGTGCTGCAGCAGCCAGGGCACATGACTTCACACCATAAGACACACGGTTTAGGCTCACGCTTTCATCCCCGACTCCCACAGCAGCTCACCGTAGCAGCATCAGACTACGCAATACCTCACTTAATTTCCGTACCCAGCACTTTCAGACCGGTAGGTATGAGTAGTTCGATTCGCACCCCCTCTATAGCACACCCTAAACACCCTACAGAGGTTACAGTGCTCCTACCCTCCTCTTTCCCACATTTTTTTCCCTTTTTAACCCATATTCGCTTCAACGGAATCACAAAATGGCGGCCAACACTTCCTCCTTCCATGAGACTCTAGACAATACCTCACATATTTTCCGTACCCAGGACTTTCACACCACCACGGGTCAGTAGTTCATCCTAGTAGGTATAAACACATGCTGACACTACTTCCACAACTGTACTACAGCGGCCAGGGCACATGACTTTACACCATAAGTCACACAGTTTAGGCTCACGCTTTCATCCCCGACTCCCGCAGCAGCTCACCTTAGCAGCATCACACTACGCAATACCTCACTTAATTTCCGTACCCAGCACTTTCAGACCGGTAGGTATAAGTAGTTCGCTTCGCACCTCCTCTATAGCACACCCTAAACACCCCACAGAGGTTACAGTGCTCCTACCCTCCTCTTTCCCACATTTTTCGCCCTTTTTCCCCCTTACTCACTTCAACAGAATCACAAACTGACGGCCAACACTCCTTGTTGCAAACGCTGGCAGCGCTCGCAGCCAATCAGCAGCAAGCTTGTGCTCGTAACGCCTCAGCCAATCAGATGGCAGAATTCCCAAATATCGATATCTGTAAATTTTGATATTTCTCAAAAACTACTGAACGGATTTACACCAAACAAACAAAAATGTGCTTTCTAGACCAAGACCCTTCTCCCTGCCAAATTTGGGGTAATTCCGTTCACCCGTTCGACCTGTAGCCTTGTGTAAAGTTTCCTATGGAAATTAACATTGAAAAAACACGTTTTGGGACCCGCCTTTTTTCTTGACCCCCCCTTGACGAATCACCCCCAAACTTTCAACATAGGAGCTGATCTCAACAAAAAATTAGTTTTGAAAATTTCACGAAGATTCATCAATCGGCGCCAAAGTTATTGCGAATAGAATGTTGCCATTTTCCTATAGTAACTAGGTCCTAACTATAACTACCTACGGGCGACCGCCAGTAAGTTATATATATATATATATGGAGTGCAATGCAGTTTGGTTCTTAGTTAGGATCAGAATCAAGGGAACAGGGTGGTTTTTCGGTTTTTCTGTACAGCAAGTGATCATCTGTCAGACGAAGATCAAGCGGTAGGTTGTTCCAAAGGACCGCGGCTGATTTGGAAAAGGACCGGTCGCTCATTCTAACCTTAGATGTACGTTTGACTGAGGCGAGGGCTTGATGGCACAATCTCAAGTTGCGTGAAGGGACATGGAATTGTAACTTTTCTTGCAAAATGTGTAGTCCTTTTTTATGCAAGGATTTATGCACAAAACAAAGGAGCTTGAAACTGGATTTCTGGCAGACTGGTAGCCAGTGTAATTCCATCAAGCAGTGGGAAGCAGAACTGCATTTTTTTTATTGCATATTAATTTAGTGGCAGCATTCTGGACCACCTGAAGTCTGGAGAAAAGATAGTCAGCCATGCCAGCATAAAGGGCGTTTCCGTAGTCAAGTCAGCTCAAGAGCAAAGCTTGTGTTACCGTTTGTCTGCAATTTAGTGGGATCCAGGGAAAATGTCATCTGAAAAGTTTTAGTGTAGAAAAGGCTTTTCCGCACAAAGTGCGTACTAGGTCCTGCATAGATAGGGTGTCATCAAAGATGATGCTCAGATTTTTTGCTGCTCACTTAGATTCTGGGGCAGTGCCTAATGCCTGGGGCCACCAGCTATTGTTCCAGATTGCCTGGGCACCCCGAAGAGCAGAATTTCAGATTTCCCAGCATTTAGTTTTAAGCAGTGCTGGGACATCCAGTCTGCGAGTTCAGTGAGACAATTTATTAGGTTGTTCTTAGTCTCAGTGTTGGTCAGTGTGTTTATCAGGGGAATCACCAATTGTGTGTCATTAGCGTATTAGCAGATGTCAACACCCCATTTCCTACTAATATCCTCCAGAGAAAAAACATATGCATTGAAAAGGGTGGGACTCAAGGTTGCTACCTGTGGGACTCTATACTTAATGCTCTTTGAAGTAGAGGTACTGGATCCCATTTTAATTGTTTGGGTTCGATCTTTCAAAAATGAGGCAAACCATGACAGGGCTTTTGAACAGATCCCTTTTTTTGTGTATGATTTGGAGTAGCTTATTTTGTGATACTGTATCGAAAGCCACAGTAAGATCTAGTAGAATCAGTGCTACGGCTCTGCCTTGATCCACTAGTGATCTAATATTGTCAGACACAGCCAGTAAAGTGGCCTCGGTGCTGTTATTGGTCCTAAAGCCAGTCTGTGAAGGGTCAAATAAATATTAGATTAGAAGAAGGTAGTAAATTGCTTATTGACAATGCGCTCCCAAACTTTGGATAAATAGGATAATTGATAAATGGGGTGATAGTTGGCTGGATCATATATTCCAAGTCCTGCTTTCTTCAAAAGGGGAAAAACCCGTTTTTTTTTCCAACTATCTGGGAATGAGGCTTGCTCCAGAGATTGGTTGAGGATTTTGGTGACGTGAGGGGATAAAACCGACACTAGTCTGGTGAAAATAAAATGCGGGCAAGGATCAAGTGGAGATCCTGCCTTGACCTCAGTCATAGCTTTGGCCACCTCTTCCTCTGAAAAAGGAGTCAAAGTGTCAAGGTGGATTTGTGCAGAGGGATGAGGTGCCAAGTTTCCCCAGTCAATATTATTGTCTTCATCGAGGTTGTCGAAAGAGGCGTAGATTTTTGTTACTTTGTCGGTGAAAACATTATTAATTAGTTCACAGTTCTCTGTCATGGGAGCCATGGCTTGGAATAGGCTGGTGGGCTTACAAAGTTTGCTAATCTTTGTAAAATTCCTTAGATGAGCTGCCGTTATCTTCAATCCTTCTTGTGTAATAGTTTGTTTTGGCATTTTTTTATGGCATGGTGGTAATTTTTTAGTTTGGCTAAGTAGTTTTGTCTATCTATGCTGTCCTTTGATAGTCTCCATTTATGCTCCATATATATATATTCACTGAAAAACACATAGGTTTCAGGGACTTATAGTTAGAAATTAGCATTTAGATGTCTCAGTGATATATGTGTGACTAACTACATATGTGAAAGGCAGTATATGTGAGTGTTGGACTATATAAATGACTATATTTGAGAGTGAGTGGTTGTGAGACTGGCTGTATGGATGAGTGTGTCTTGTGTAAGTGATTGTATAACAGAGTAAGTATGTGTTAGTATCTTTATGAATCAGTGAGTTGTGTGTGTATAATTGTGTAGGTGAGTAAATGGGAGTGTGATTGATTCTTTGCATGACTGACTGTGTGTGTGTAACTCTATGGGTGAGTGGCGGTGTATGAGTGTCTGTATGGGTGTATAAGTGCATATGATAGTGCTGTATTGATGAGTGACCGCATGTATGAGTGACTGTATGGGTGAATGAGTAGATGTGTGTGTAGACCTAGGAATCAGTGAGTGGTTATGTAGTAACAGGTATTGGTGTGTCTTTGGTTTCGAAAATGGTAGTCTGCATTTTAGAGTGGGTGTATCAAACGTTATATTAGGGTCTGAGGATGTGCATCAGATTATCATGTGGATGATCTCATCAGTGATGTCATCAGTGATGGCATTTGAGAGGTCATCAGTGATGTCACTGACCTTGTCATGAGTGATGTGAAATGCGACATCATCAGCAGTGCATTGTGGGGGTGCGAGTTATAGTTACCTCAACTAACTATTACAGACGAATTTCTCTGGTTTTGTACGAGTGGAATGTCCAACTAACTATAGCATCCCTGAAACCTATGTTTTTGTTCAGTGAATTTCTCAGATTTTTTAAATGCTAATTTCTAACTATAATGACCCTGAAACATATGGTTATTTCAATGAATTCCAAAGGTTTTTTGAATGCTAATTTCTAACTATAACGTCCCTGAAACCTATGGTTTTTTCAGTGAATTTCAAAGGTTTTTTAAATACTTATTTCGAACTATAACGACCCGGAAACCCATGTACTTTTCATTGAATTTCAAAGGTTTTTTAAATGCTAATTTCTAACTATAATGACCCTGAAACCTATAGGTTTTTTCAGTGAATTTCAAAGGTTTTTTAAATACTAATTTCTAACTATGCTTACATAGGTAGGGCATATACAGAAAGAGGAAGAAATGCGCAGAAAGAAGAAAGAGAAATTCAGAAAGAGGCAACAGAAGTCTAGGAAGACAAACAAAAGTGCAGAAAGAAGCAAGAGATATGCAGAAAGATCCAACGGAGGTGCAGAAAGAGGCCTTGTTGCAAAGTCATCCTGTGCCCCCAAATTTTTGCAGAAGGGTACTGGTGGTAACTAACTCTGACCACCCAGGCTTAGAGCAGTGCTATGCTAAAATATACTTAGAATACAGTGAAAACACCTACATACACTAGGGTACATTATGGTTTGGGATAACCTGTGATTGGCATGCCCACCCCAGTAAGGTCCAAGGACATAATAGGGCAGGGGGGTACAACTACCTCTTAATCAGAGGTGCAGAAAGAAGCAAGAGAAGTGCAGAAAGAAGCAACAGAGGTGCTTAAAGAGGAAAGAGGGGTGCAGAAAGAGACAAGAGCAGTGCAGAAATAAGCAAGAGAAGTGCAGAAAAAAGCAAGAGAGGTGGAGAAATATGGAAGAGGGGTGCAGAAAGAGGCATGAGGGATGCAGAAATTTGCAAAAGAGGTGCAGAAAGAGGCAAGAAGGGTGCAGAAAGAGGTAGGAAAGATGCACAAATTGGCAAGAGAGATAGAGAAAGAGGAAGAAGGGGTGCAGAAAGAAGGAAGAGAAGTGCAGAAAGAAGGAACAGAGGTGCTGAAAGAGGCTCAAAGGGTGCAGAAAGAGGCAAGAGAAGTACAGAAAGAAGCAATAGATGTATAGAAAGAAGCAAGAGAGGTACAGAAACAGGCAGGAAAGGTACAGAAAGAGGGAACACGAGTGCAAAATGGGGTAAGAGAGGTGCAGAAGAGGGAATAGGGATGCAGAAAGAAGCAAGTGAGGGGCAGAAAGAGGCAACAGAGGTGCAGAAAGACGCAAGAGAGGTGCAGAAACAAGCAAGAGAAGTGCAGAAAGAGGCAAGAGAATTGCTGAAAGAAGCAACAGAGGTGTGGAAAGAAGCAAGAGAAGTGCAGAATGAGGCAAATGAGGTGCAGAAAGAGGCAAGAGAGGTGCTGAAAGAATCAAGTAACACTACCATGCTGTAACACGTGAAGCTGCATTTTTGGGAAGATTTGAGCCATTTGAGCTAGAAACATGGCTTTTTTTGTTCACATCTGCAGATTAGGCAGCAGATTATGGAATATTTGGCAAATACGGAAAATGTTTAATTATATGAAAATTGGTGCAGCCGAACAGTTACATAATTCCAGTGGCTCTGCTCATACCTCCAAATAGATTCAGAAGTGCTCCTCAGTGGTTCCTTCTTTTTTTGTGTCTCATTGAGTTTATAGTTTAGCTACTATGGAAATGAGGAAGACTAAAGCTGAAGCTACCACTCAGAACACAGACTACAATACCGCATAATTACTCTCCAAAACACATAAACCCACTCCATATAATTCCTATTTGCTAAATACCGCATACTTTCTATTCACATAATTTCACTGCACAACATACCACATAATTCCATTGCACACCACGTACACCTACTCTACACCCAAAAACATCAGTAAAAAATGTTTACGTTTACAAATCCAATAGTTCTAACTCTCGCAAATACGAAACCTATTACATTGCAAATGCTTCTTTAACTAGTAGTCACATTTGCAGAGTGGTAGAGAAAGGGTGCTGGGCCTCTGACCAGCACTCAGGAATTCTGCTGTATAGGACTTACAGGAGGTACCAGGAGGTCTTCTTGGCCCCCAAAGTCCCTCAGGAGTAAAGTGGACTTCCTCCTCATCCCGTAGTCTGCCAGGAGGCGCTTTTGCTGAGTGGTGGAGAAAGGGGGCATGGCCCCAGAAGACGTCTTAGCAATCCTACTGTGTGGGACTTAGTGGAGGTAACAAGAGAGGTAGTTGGCCCCCAAGGACATCCTTGGCAGCCAACTGCCCCGCCTATTACCTTCAGTAAGTACCACATAGCAGGATTGCTCAGTTCTCATAACAGGCCATGCCCCCTTTGCCCACCACTCTGCAACCGCACTCCCTGGCATGCTCTTGGATGGGGATTGAAGTCCCCTTCACTGCTGGGGATCCTTAGGGGCAAACTAGCCTACCTCTTACTTCCAGTAAGCCCCACACAGTGGGATTGCTAAGAGGTGGATACAGGCCACGCCCCCGTTTCTCCACCACTCTGCAAACATGCCTCCTGGCGTGCTCTTGGTTGGGGGAAGAAGTCCCCTTTCCTCATGAGGGTCCCTGGGGCCCAACTAGCCCTCCTGTTACCTCCAGTAGGCCCCATACAGCTGGTTTACTGAGAGTGCTCAAAGGCCACGCCCCCTTTCTACACCACTCTGCAAACGCGGCTCCTGGTGCACTGCTGCTCGGAGGATGAAGTCCACTTGTGTTCTGAGGTCCTCAGGACACAAGAGGACCTCATCTCCCCACCAGCAGTGCACCAAGAGGCGGGTTTGCAGAGTGATGTAAAAAGGGACGTGGCCTCAGACCACCTCTCAGTAATCCCACTGTGTGGGGCATACTGGAGGCACCTTGTGGGCTAGATAGCCCCCAGGGACCCCCAGGAATGAAGGAGACTTAATCCTCCAACTTAGAACGTGCCAGGGGTCACGTTTACAGAGTTGTGCAGGGAGGGGGAGGGGCTTCCGGCAATATGCCGGCTTTTTTTAAATTCGGTTTTTGGAAGGGGGCTGTGTGCCCTCCTTCCCTTTATTATCCCCCAGGGCCTGAGCATTTTTTTTAGTTTTTTTTTAAACGGGATGATGGCCGCGCGGCCCCCCTCCCATGGCCGATTTTGGCCCCGGGTACCCCATCCCTGGGGCATGGCCACATATTTCATCCTCTATAAAAATAAATTTTTAAGGAGGGAGAGGCCATTATTGCCCCCGGAGATCCCATCCCCCGGGGCTGTGCCTCGATCTTTTTTTTGTAGTTTTTAATTTTGGAGGAGGCTGCGTGGTCCCCCTTCCCTAGACCTCTTCTGGCCCTGGGGACCCCAGTCCCCGGGGCCTAGCCTCATTGTTGCGGACCGTGGGGTGAGCCCCAATGCCCCCACAGTCCCTGCTGGCTCCCCACCTCCTGCGGGAGACGACATTGCTTTTGGGCAAGGAGAGCTGCTAACATGCAGCTCCCTTTACCCAAAAGCAATTCTGGTTTGCTTCTTGGAAGCGAGGGCAGGTTTCTTGCTCTTGCTTCCAAGAAGCCAAGCAGAGTTTAATACGACAGGGCAGGAGCCGTGCTCCTGCCCTGCCTTAGCAAACGGCCTAACGCTGTGTAATTAATCAAGTATGAGAAAGTTACAAATAATTTTTAAAAATCAATCAATGTATTATCAAATGTTTTCAATGATAAATATGACAAAATGTAATGTTTGTAAAAATATTGACCCTTCCAAAATGGCCAATGAATTATAGTATGGTGTAAATGATCTTGTAGTCCTACTTTAATGTTTTGGAAAAGTGCACATCTATTTACGTATGGTGGCAGCAAACGTAATTGATCCGTGACCAAGGAGAGGTCAGCTCCGAAACGCGTCGAGCATTATCGCTGTAAGAAATAAATATTCCCTTTAAAGGAATTGTGCTGCGGTGTGTTTTCATTGAATCAAGGGAACAATTGACAATATACTGTGAGATTCGCTATCTCACCGTGAGCCTGCCACTGCCAGAGGCAGGATAACCAGTGATTTGTAGTATATATATATATATATATGGATCACAAGGAGAATGCGCCGCACTCCCAGAAGCATTGGTAATCAGTTCTTTATTATGTGCTTCACAGCAGGTTGTTGATCTTAAAATGCCACTACGCATTTCAACTTCCGTGTTCATCAGGTAGCAATGATTCATCGCTTGATTCGATTCTGCAGTGCCTTAAGAATGGTACTAGGCATATTGGGACTTGTAGTCTCAATATTGAAACATGTTGAAATTTGTTCTTAGTACAACATTAATTAGAGCTGAGTGCTTATAGTCCAACATGTTTCATTTTCTTAAACTCGGCGCTTCCTTTTGCTGTGTTTGTATGCTGAGTACTTCTGCACCCTTCTTTCACTTCTGACTCGGGCCGCATCGGTGTTGTTTACTCCTAAGGACACTTTCCTCACCTTTTGACATCAGATGAGGCAGTCCTTCACTTAGAGACACGTGCGTCCCGCAGGAGATTAGTATCTCCCTGCCTGCTCAATAAGTGTTGTAAACCACTGGGCGCTACCGCTTTGCAATTAATGTTCCAAACAAATGTGATTATAGCGGCGCGCACAACTGCTGGTTCGGAGTTTGAAATTACTTTTTTAAAATTACTTCTAGCTTATATCTTAATAGGGGAGTTGAGGAGGGTGGTGGGCCAACTACACTCCGCTGCGGAGTGTGTAGAGATTTGCCTATTCTGCGTTCTTCACTGAACGTGGAGTAGGCAAATCTCTGCACACTCCACGGGTGGAGCAGAGTTCTCTGCCCATGGCTAAAGTTAAATTACTATTCTTTCTGTACTACTATTGAGTGTTACTGTATCCAACATATGTCATCTGAGTGGCTGTGTGACTGTCTGTATCCGTGCGTGAGTGACTGTCTGAGTGGTTGTTTCAGTGTGTGAGTGGCTGTGTGAGTGGCTGTGTGAGTGGCTGTATGGGTGAGTGGCTGTATTGGTGAGTGAATGGGCATGTGAGTGGCTGGATGGGTGGGTGAGTGGCAATATAGGTTTGTGAGTGGGTGTATTAGTGGCTCTATGGGTGACTGTGTGGATAAGTGAGTGACTCTATGGGTGAGTTAATTGGTGTGTAAGTGGGTGTATGAGTGAGTGAGGGGCTGTTTGGTGGCTATATGGATAAATGAGTAGATGTGTGAGTGGCTCACTTGCACAGTCAGTGTCTGTATGAGTGGTTATATGGGTGAGTGAGTGGGCATGTGAGTGGTTGTATCGATGTGAATGTGTATGTAAGTGGTTGTTTGGGTGAGTGAATTGGTATGCACATGGCGTATGGGTGAATGAGTGGCTGTATTGGCTGTATGAGTAGCTGTATGGGTGAGTGAGTAGCTGTATAGGTGAGTGAGTGGGTATATGAGTGGTTCCAGGAATGAGTGAGTAGGTGTGTGAGTGGTTGTGTGTGAGTAGGTGTATGAGAGGTTGTATGGTGTATAAGTATATGTATGAGTGGTTCTGTGGAAACTGTCATGTGTTTGTCATTGGTGACATCATTTGAAATGTTATCAGTGATGTCATTAATGATGTCTCTGACCATGTCATGAGTGATGTAATATGTGAGGTCTTAAGCAGTGCATTGCTGTCAAGAAGACGCTTACCTGTATCTCTCGCTCTTTTATGACGACGAGCAAGCCCCAATCCACCCGAACACTTCCCGGAAACAGAATTAGGGTTAACCTCTGTCATCCGCAAAGTCTTCGAAGGGAAAGGGGAATTGGAAGGAAAAAAAGAGAGAGAGAGTTCTCCTAGGCTCCGGTACTTCTAAATTCTGGGTCTGCTGCACCAAGGTTCCGGTGCTTCTAAATTCTGGGACTGCTGCTAAGAGGCTTGTTGATAACCGGTATCTAAAACATATACAATACAAAAGTTATGAGCACACCTTATTAAAATGCACTTGAAAGCACGAGTGTACCAACAATAACAATAATGCATGTACCTTGCTTAGGAACTCTCTTTTAAACCCTCTTAATTAAAGTGGAGTGTAGCATGTGAACAAATATGGTCTTGGTAAATATGTCTAGATATCTGCAAGAGAGAACACAATCATGAGATTCCAGCACGTGTTTACACTTCTTACTATATGTTATTAACACCTACAACTTCCTTGATTAGTTACCTTTGCACATGCCAGCACTTATGATAAAATGTCCACAAAGTAATTATGAGTCTCAACAGGCTTTTACCAGTTCAAGAAGCCTTTACGTAATTATGAGTCTCAACAGGCTTTTACCAGTTCAAGAAGCCTTTACGTAATTATGAGTCTCAATAGGCTTTTACTAGTTCAATAAGCCTTTTTAAATGTCAAACAATGTGTCCTCCTGGATAACTTCTCCAGAATGAAGTATCAAATTGTTCTATTATTCCGGTTGATTTTAATCTGTTCCAGGTAAGTAAACAAAGTTATTAACACTCACCGAGTGACAGCTGTGCTTGTTACACTTATCTGTGCTTGTTTCTTTCTTTCAGGGATGTGATGTCACCGGAAATTCAGGAGCGGGTGAAATCCTCGAGGAGCTGCGTGAATCTGGGAGAGCTGGTCTGCAGAGTGATCCTGTTGCCAGCGCGGTTCGGGGAATGCCAGGAACACCGAGGATTGAGAACTGCTTGAAGCGCCGAGCAGTGAAGGATGTTAGCAGCGCCGAGTTCCGGGGATGCCAGGAATCGATGCAGGTAAGCGCGAGTCTCAGAAAGACGAGACCAAGCGCGTATGTAACCTCGGGAGGTGTTTAAATACCTTGGACAGCTCACGTTGCCAACGGATGCTTCCTTGCACGTGTAGCGTGTAATGCGTGAAAAAACGTGAACCCAGTTTAAGAAATGCACGATCATTGTACACGTGTCAGCTTTCACAAATCTGCCATGCTTTTTGCCATGCTTTCCTTACACGTGTTTCAGTTGGAACGTGCGCGATCGTTTTATAAGTGTTATTGTCTTTGACATGTGACTTTACCAAATTAACAAGCCATACATTCGCTAACATTGCAGTTTAGAACATTAAATAGAAAACTATACATGATTCTTTGAACATAAGCCCAAACATTAACAAAAGGACATATTCTGAAATGACAACAGTCCTAGGTTAACCGGAGACCCTGGCATGAATCTGGGTGTGAGTGCCCATGACAATTGCGGTGTTGTGTTTCGATTTAGATACCCATATATAGGTTTCCCTGAATCATGTCCTTATATAGGCACAACTCACCTTGCCCTTATTTAGGAATACAATCCCAGCCCTTATTTAGGCATTAGCCATGCTAACCAAATACAGGCATGGTCACCTACATCCGTCCATCCCACGTCACAACGAGTTCTTAGAAACCAGACTCTTAAGCCGAACAGGACTTTCCCTAGCTAGGATTATTGATTTCTCCAAGAACTCATCTATTCTGCATGAACTACTATTCCTTAGGGGTTCATCCATGAAGTCTTCCTCTGCCTGACTTTACGTCAATGTTAGCTTTCCTAAGCACCTTCCAGGTATAAATAAGCCTTCCCTTACCATGGCAAACCACGGCACGACTCAGCACAACTTGACTGCACGGTTCTCCATGGCAAGTTCGGAAGAGACCATATCCCGGCCTGATGCACTGAGCAGACGCTGTCATCCCTGCTCGCAGAGAGTCCAGCTTCCAGTGTTCTGACTCCCTCCGTGGGGTGTTAGAGTTTGAGACCCGGATAGAGATTCCCACCTTGCTCATTCTAAGTATGGAGCTGACTAGAACCTAGAGGGACTCTTGGCATACTAAACTTAGGGGCAGATTTATGTTAGACTTGCGCCACTTTTACGCCGCCGTTGCATCAATTTTGTGACGCAGCGGCGGCGTAAACCCTGCGCCACGTTGCGCCCTATTTACATCGTGACGCATCTATGGAGATGCGTCAAGCTGTAAAGCCCTGCGCCACATTAAACCTGCATCAGGTTTAATGTATGCAGGGTGGGCGTTCCATCGGAAAAAGCCTCGGAAAAGTGACGCAATGAAATCTACAAAACACAGCATGTTAGGTATGGGCAGCCCCTAAACATTGCTGGAGTTGCGTCATGCTTGCGACACGACTCCAGCAATGCGCCGACCTTACGCCATCAGATGCATCACGCATCTGTTTATCCTTGCACCATGATGCGCTGCATTGTAAATGCGGCGCATCTGTGGTGGCGCAAGGGTAAACTTGCGTGACGCATCTTTCCTGGCACATCCCTGCTGATTTGCAGGGATGCGCCAGGAAACATAAATCTGCCCCCAAGTATATACCATACTATAGAAAACAGCACCTACTTCTTACCTCGCACCACACTTAGGTTAGGTACATGAGGGTAGAATTATTTTGAAGCATCAGACGAGTATTCACTTTTTAGCCTGTGTTATTTATGTATGTATATATGATTATATGTCATAGCCAAAAGACAATGCTATTGCAGTATTATTTCTTCTTACTGCTTACGCTGTGCGTATTATATCTTGCTTTCTGTCTAATGATTGTAACAGCTTATATCTCTTGCACGAGAAACAAGACTGTTCAATAAAACCTTTTATTGAATGCCCGTCTATCTATTTCTGTGTACCTCTCGAGAAACTAAGCATGCACTATTGATTGAGTGAAACTGTTATCTATTGTTTCCACGATTCTGAGACGCGTTCCGATTCTAAGGGAAACAAAGTTGTCATGTTTATGCGTTGTCAGAAACGAATCCCTTCTTGTTCATTCGAGAAGTTTCTAGTGACCTCTGAGTAATTAAGTTTAATGTACTCGATAGGAGCATACTGACCTTAGTCCTATGCGAAAACTTTAGTGTATATTATTCCAATGCGCAGAGCCTATAAGGGAAATATAACTATACTACATGGCGCCCAACGGTTTGGTAAGGCACTAAATTAACTCTAGATACTGAAGTAACTCAGTCGCGCTTTTCTCAGAGACCCCTACTCATAAAACTCCATAAGACGTCTGGAGTGGGTATGGATAATATCCGCCATGGCTGAGTAGGACGAGAATCCTATGTATTAGCTGTTTGGTTTATTCAACGTTGATGAATACAGTGTTCCAAAATATTGTGCACCTTAACTTTGTTTCCTTGAAACTTGTTCTACATTTTTCATTAAACAAAATGTCTGATACAGAGGCTCCAGCTGACCAAGTCGTAGCAGCTCTTAATACTACAGGTTTAAATGAAACCGATGAGTGTGTTATAAACATCCATCCAAATTTAACGAGAGCCATCACTCTAAAACGTATAAAACATGGCATAACACCATGAGGTGGTAGAGCAGTTTTTGTGATAGAGGCACATGAATCTTTTCAGACAGAGGTATTCTATTCGTGGATTACATTCCCAGAATCAAATCCAGTAACAAATATGTTTCACTTCTTCAAAGAAGATGAACCACCTGAGGAATACATTCCCTTCGAGGATGTTGAAATTCCACTCACATACCAGGAGCATCAGCTCTGGATTAAAGGCGCCCTAAAACATTACAATCACATAACCAGGCTCGGTCCACTAGGTAGACCAGGAGCAACATGTCCAATTTTAGCCGGCTACATACCTCATCCTGACATTGAAGCAATGTCAGATCAGGAATTACTTAATCAAATACAAGAATTGATAGAATTACACAGTTAAACCACAACTGTCTGAGGGTCATGAAAAAGACTCAGGTAAAAACAATCCCACATCTTCTAAAAAGAAGTGGGAAAACAAAAAGAAATTTTCAAAAGAGAAACTTTCTCAATCCCGAGGTAGGTCTCCTCAAAAGGAGCACTCTGAAAGGAGGTATAACCTCAGGAATAGGGATCATTTGAAAAAACCTGACAGGTATCAAGATACTGATACACATTCCTCTCGTACCTTTTAGACATCTTTACAGACATCCAAAAGAAGAGGACGGTCAGATCACAAGGTAGAACGCGTGAAGTCCAGAGACGATCAACACGTTCAGAAAAACAAATCAAAACCTCAATTCAACAAGAAAAAGGTAGCAGGTCTGAAGATCAGACATGCCGAAAATCCTGAGAACACAACTCAAGAATGGAGAATGGGCTCAGACAATGCTAGACAGTGCAGCAGAAGTAACAATAGCTCGCCAGAACCTGAAGTAACTTCTGGAGACAGTGGACTTGAATGAATACATAACAGTTGAAACTGTAGACACCAGAGTTAGTTCTCCACAAAAGTTATATGAAATAACACTCCAGATGGAGGGAGACATACCAAGAAAAGTGAAAGCACTCTTTTGGGAAAAACTTTCAAGGGGCTATGACATACTTCTAGAGGAAAAAGACTGGCCACCAGAATATTTTAGGGAGTGCCCACATGGCGAAGACATCATTATGCCAGCCTTCTCCAACCATGTTCCTATACATTTAAAATATACTTATGCCAGGAAATGGGCAGTAGCCCAGGCCCCTGTATTATACAAAAATCATGTAAGATGGGATGAGGACTCACCTCAACATAAAAATCCAATTAAAATGTCAAACTACTGCACAAAGACAGTACCCAATTAAGCAAGAAGCTAAAAAACAGGGCAGGGAGATCTTAGATCAACTTGAATACCAAGGGGTGATTGAAACATGCACCTCATCAATGAACAATCCTTTGTTTCCTGTTTAGAAACCTGACAACACATATCGTCTAGTTTTGGATTACAGACACCTGAACACTTGTTCTAAGACATTTGCAGTGCGAAATGCACACAGTACACAATTAATGAATAACATTGTGCATAAAAAATATAAAACCACATTGAATAGTTCAATGGTTTCATTTGTCAAAACATAGCACCTGAAAGTAGGTACTTGACAGCTTTCTCAATAATGGGGACCCAGCGTCATTTCTGTCGACTCCCACAAGGGTTCAAGATCAGCCCGGGGTTATTCTCAGCAAGAGTAACAGACTTACTACAAATTTATGATGACGAGGCATTGTCATATGTCGATTAATTCTATCTGACAAACGATGACCTGGATAGGCACTTGAACAGGGTAAACACCATTATACTGAGCTTCGCCTCTGAGGGCTACAAATGTAATTTAAAAAAATCTATAATTGCCCATCTCAATGTCCTAGGATATGAACTTTCAAGTGAAGGCAAAAGCCTGACAGCAAACTTTTTAGATAAGTGTGCGCTGCTCCAACCTCCAAAAACCGCTGAAATATTTATCGTTGATTCTAGGTTTCCTGAATTTTGGAAGAACTTACATTCTAAATTACGCAGAAAGGGTTAAACCTCTTTATGAACTAATCAAACCTCATTTAAAAATCAAAGATTGGAAACAGGAACACACAGAAATCCTGCGTTCACTTCAAGCTGACTTGTTAGCAACAAATCACTTACAAACATGCGTAAACACACACAATTTAGTGATCCGAATAATTTCGGGTCAATGCGGATTCACCTACTTAACTTTTAATGAAGGTGAAAAAGTACCAATTGCATACAAATCACATTTGTATACACAAGCGGAAATGCAATTCACTTCGACAGAAAAAATTCTGACAGTAGTTCAAACCGCTATAGCAAAAAAAAGAGCTCTAGCTCAGGGGAAACGCATTATTGTCATGACTCCGGTACCAGCCTTAGAGGCAGTTACAAAAGCGAGCATTCCGAATGCAAAAGCTTTACATACAAGATGGATACAATGAATTAATCCTCTTGCTGCAACAGATGTTGAATATGTTTTTGATCCTTATTTAAAAACACAAGCATTACTGCAATACGAACACGAATGTCATCTGCCTTTTGAGATTCTTCCTCTTGACCAGTATGAATTCATAATTTATACTGACGGATCAGCACAACCTGCTACGGAAAGTAAGCAAGCTTACAGTGCAGCCTGCGCGATCATTAAATGTTGTATGCGCAATGGTAAATTCCGACCGATGGTCACTAAAACACAATTTCTAGGAGATTGTACAGCTCAGCGAGCTGAACTACAAGCATCCAAATTGGCTCTTGAGAATACGGATCGCGAATTCCCCACACTTATAGCGTGTGATTCTTTTTACTGTGTTCAATCATATAAAGAATATTTACAGAATTGGCTTCAAAATGGTTTCAAAGATGCAAAAGGTGGCACAATCAAGCATAAAATGCTTTGGGAACAAGTAGTTCAGTTGCGAAACGGACTACAAAACACTCACGTAATACACATGCTGAGTCATCAACGTGATGGCGTTCACGTTGCATGGAATTCATTGGCTGATGAAGCCGCGAAGGAGACTGTGCAAACGGCTTCCATAGCTGCAATCAACCATTCAAAAACGAAAATAGACAGTGAGATATAGTTGGCTGTTGATGCTTCAAGCAAAGGCAGTGGTGCAGCGTTACCTAAAAAGTTTCCACTCAAATACTCGTATATAATTGATGCGAACAACGTTCTGTTTGCTCGAATTCCTGGAGGGGGGATCGGGTAATTCCAAACATGGAACGTAGAGCAGCTTTGATTTATGAAGCACATCTGGGAGAGGGTCTGTCACATCAGGGGATCTCTAAAACGATTTTAGTATTAAAAGAGATGTACTGGTGGTCTGGAATGAATACACTGATTCACATCTTCGTCATTAACTGCATGGACTGCAATAGAGATCGCAGTACAGAACGCCACCAGACACCAGACTACGAAGTAGCCTGCCCAGTACAGACACCATTGTTAGACAGCATTAGACTATCTACGTGCAGGCGTCCTCTTGGACGAATTCAGTCCCACAAACACTAATTCAAGGTTCCTATGGATGTGGCCTCAGCGCTCGGCTGACGCTCAAACTGTTATAAAAGATTTGCAAGCCTTTATCGGCACATACGCAATTGACACGCTACATTCTGACTGGGGCCCTGCGTTCAGATCTCGGGCTTACAAAGAAGCCATGGCCAGTTTGGGCATTGTATTGCGGTACTCCTCTCCATTCCATCCTGAGGGAAATTCGGTTGTGGAAAGGAAAAACCGGGTCATAAAGCGGTCTATAACAGCTAGGCTATTAGGTTCGGGTGATGGGTGGGTCAAACATCTTTATGGGGTCCAACGCTCATTAAACAATTTGCCAAGAAGTTCTCTAGGGAGGGTCACTCCATATGAGGTCCTATTTGGGACAAGAATGTGGGTTCCTGATCTTGAATGTAAAGGCACAGTGGTGGAAAATAAAAATTTGATATCAAAGATCGTTTGGCTGTTTTACAGGACTTAAATGAACTAAGATCGAAACAAAGCAGCGTTTTCCTGAAGCCAACCACCACTGGGGATAATCCAGCTGTCCCAGCAAGGCCTGTCTGGATACCAAAGCTCGGGGATCTAGTCAGAGAAAAGATCGAGGACAAGAAGGAATTTGGGCCTTCTTACAGGCAACCGGTACCTGTCCTAGCAATCCACGGATCAAGAACAGTGCTTCTGCTGTCCCTTGCTAGTAAAAAGGAGAAAAGCTTTGTGTCCATCGACCATATCAAATCACATTATGTGGCCAATACTAAACAGTAGGCCACGTGGACTCCGACCAAGTAGCAGACGCACTCCTCTAGCTACTATCCAAGAGGTTCAAACTGAAAGACTCATCACCATTGAGAATCCAACAGTAAGAAATGAAGGACTAAGCAACAATGCTATGGAACTCCTTCCTCTTGAAACCCAAATAACAGTTCGTCCTGATACACCGGTCTACACCAACATATCAAGTGATCCACTGGTTCCAGCGATTTCAACAAATGCTGATGCAATTTCAACCATTGACAGAACTGCTTCTGGCAATTTCATTAACTTTGATACGTTTTCTGAAAATCCCAGTGAGCCTGAAATGACGCCACCGAAAAGAACTTTTAAAGAACAAGCACATGACTTTATTCAACACGTGAAAAAGAGTTATCTGGTTTCCCCATGGATTGAACTATGGATTATTTCTGGAATATTTTTCTTTCTGCTTTGGCTAGCTTTAGTAATAACTCTGAGCATGTTGATAGATGGAAGATATATTAATTTGGACACAGGAAGTGAAAATGTGAACTTACTTTTGAAACCACACAAATCATCCCATCGTGAAGCAAGAGACTTGTCAGCAGTGAACATCACAGCCATCCCTGTACAAGATGGTATAGTTTGGGACAAAACGGATTATGATGTATTCGGTCTGTCGGAACTTTTGAAGATTCCACACTTATTTAAAATTTCATGAAGTGACTTTATTACCTCTAGTACCTATTCTGATGATTGGGACTTTGAGGCTGTTAATACTGTGAAGTCTGATCTAGAAAGATCTGCTGCATTCTATAAACATGAATACTTAGAGGGTTCAACAGACTATAAACAGCTTTTTTGTTACAACCACTATGGTCATCATTTCTTGCATAAAACTGCAACACCTAGAAATGTATTTCTGTATAACCAATGGGAACATTGTCCTACTCCACCGAGGGGTAGCTCAAAAACATTTGCAATGAAGGTTCCATATTTTTCAGGGTACAATATATCCAATTCATTAACATTTTGCTTTAAGAATGTGAACAAAACAGGAACGAAAAATATGATAACAAATATGAAACAGATTTATTCTGCAGCCTTAAATGCCCAACTGTCTAGACAGGGTTTGGACACAATTGACACAAAATCTGTCTGGTGTACAAAAGATTGGCAAGTGCAGGAGATCGAAGCTTTACTTAGAGCCTGCATCATCCCACAGCAGATAATATTTTTGAATGACACTGTCCTACAAACGTCTTGCCTTCGGTGAGCCAAGATCAAAAACATGAACAAACCGTCTATACCTACACCTGCAAGTAATAGCACTACAGGGGGAGGTGGTTGACGTACATACTAACTTACAATACAACAGATCAGATTCAGAATGGAAAAAATGGTGCTCTGGCCCACAGACACAAACATCTGTCAAGAAAGATTCCTGAACAAAACACAAGGTTTAACGATCAATAGGCCAGACCCACACTATGTTCAAAGACAGCATCCAGGGGTAGTAACAACATACAGTGTAGGAAAACTATGCCTTTATCGGCTACAGACATCTACACTAGTTTGGCTACAGACATCTACACTAGAGGATGTGAAATAACACCTATTTTACTTAAAGAAGACGTAAACGTTAGGGAATTCTTGCTAGGTCCAACAAATCTGCGTCAAAAACTTTTCATATATATCGGCATCTATGCTGCTTATAATGAAATTTGGAAGGTTACACAAGCAGACACTGCAGAAAGAATACAAGAAATTGATCATATTAATTTAGAGAAATCTCTCGCTGTGGTCGACAATGGGTTAACGACTCTGTCATCCAGGATATATTCATTGGGCAACATTGTATCCTCTGCTATTGACATTGTGGAACAAGATTTGGTCCTGCTGCATCAAGGCCAGTCTCAATTACGTTCTATTCTGTCATTAGGCTGGACGCTACAAAACTTGTGTGCAGGCTATGTGCCTTGGCGTTTCATCAACACGTCTTCTCTGTTTTCTGATTACAATCTCACTGATAAACAGATCGAGCTGGCACAAAGGGGTGCGAAGTATACAGTGCTGAGCATTGAAAGACTGGAAAAATTGCCATTTACGGTAGCAGAAAAAACAGATACTGATTGGATCATACATGGCAAAAAACTCTGCCTGTTACAACTTCCCATTTTCAGTATTGCCTTAAATACATGCCAGTAGGCAAATATGAAAGGTTGGGTAATTAATAAATCAGGACATCCTGGGATTTACCTTACACACACAGATGTTGGCGTGGGGGGCGTGAAGTGTTTATTAGCGGTACACACTGAAAATGCACTGAGCGGTTCACTCATATGTCGGGATATTAGTTTACACGGGGCTTGTAGCGGTTCCACTGCAAATTTATCCTGCCACCTGTATGGTTCACCAGCCGCTGTGATTAATACAACGTTTGGACAACTTTCAAATGGGAGTTACCTCATGTTGAATGATCAGAGCGGTTGTGGAATGTTGCCAGGTATCCCATATCTAGTAACGGTTACTTCCAGGGTCCCTTGCTGTATGCAAGTCTTGTTCCCCCAAATAGACACAGTCAGGGAGTCGCCTTTATGGCCTTCACTGAACATCTCTTCTATATGAATTGATACTTTAAGCAGAATAAAAGCCATTCTTTTACAACAAACCGTGCCTTTGACCTCGGCCAAAGAAACCTATGATCTACAAGTCGCAAGTACTTTGGCTGAGATACAGGCTCTGTTAAGGACAAATTGCCCTACACATTTCACAGAAATGTTGGAACGTATCTTAAACATGTCTGATACAAGCGGTATTGTGCATGTATTTAAGACCGTATGTTCTGGACTGTTAACACCTTTCAAGCAGTCCTCGGAATCATTCCAAACTTTATGCACTCGGTGTTTGGTGGTCTGCCGCTAATTCAAGCAATTGTCGCAGGAATCCTCTTTTTATTCCTACTGCTGCGCTATGGCAAGCCAATCCACCAGCGTCACTCCCAACACCTTGGAGCTTGCTCTCCTGGAAAGGAAGTGTCGTGAACGCATAGTTCAACTATTGGGTTTACCTCGTCTACGAGAACTAAATACCACATGGTTTATGTCGTTCAGACCAATCTGGCAAGATTGCATCTTACCGGTTCTACGCTGCCTGCTTTGCAGTGAAGAATGCGGGCTATATATCTGTCTAACACTCCCATCAGTCATGCCAACGAATATCGATACTCTGCTGGACCCGATAATGGCCCATGCTCTGTGTTGTCCCCAGCGGCTACCGATCCTGATGACAGCATTCGTTGAGATCTCACAGACGCAACATGCTACTGCTGAGGTACGAGATGGATCAACAGGCACACAGGTATCAACGAACACTGCTACTGACGATGCATCACATCTATGTGCAGTTAGTCTTCTAAAGGAGATAATCGACCTATCACCGACAACATTAGACGATTTTTTGTCTACCGGATTAGAGGATTTCATGTTTTCCCCAGCATCTTCAAATAACTTTTGATTTGGCTCACAGTGTACCATGTAATCTATTAATTTGGCCTTCATTTTTTTTAAACAATTTGGAACTCTCCTAAGATCGCACTTTTTGCATATTGACTTTTTTTAATGGCTAAAAGCTCTGCTTACAGTAGAACTATTCATAGAGAACACACTTCTTTGAAACACTTCCTGGGACACATCGTCGCCTTTTTCTCACATTTATGTAATCATGACATGAAATGGCCCTGAACCTTTTTCCTTTCTGTACAAATGGACCATTTCATTACATTTGTGTATATATTTTTGTTCATTCTCTTAGCATTCACTGTAAATATATGCTTAGAAAGCAACATTGCTTTAATATGTACAGCACCTGCTTTTCATGTGTAGCAAACTTTTAACAAAGACTTTTTAGTATGCTTTTACAAATGTTTTTAGTGAACATGTAATACTCAATTTTATGTGTTTAGCATGTTTAGCATTTATTAATATCGATCAGTAGTCATTGGAGTGGGTGTTGTGTTTCGATTTAGATACCCGTATATAGGTTTCCTCGAATCATGTCCTTATATAGGCACAACTCGCCTTGCCCTTATTTAGGAATACAATCCCAGCCCTTATTTAGGCATTAGCCATGCTAACCAAATACAGGCATGGTCACCTACATCCGTCCATCCCATGTCACAACGAGTTCTTAGAAACCACACCCTTAAGCCGAACAGGACTTTCCCTACCTAGGATTATTGATTTCTCCAAGAACTTATCTTTTATGCATGACCTACTATTCCTTAGGGGTTCATCCATGAGGTCTTCCTCTGCCCGACTTTACGTCAATGCTAACATTCCTAAGCACCTTCCAGGTATAAATATGCCTTCCCTTACCATGGCAAACCACGGCATGACTCAGCACGACTTGACTGTACGGTTCGCCACGGCAAGTTCGGAAGACACCATATCCCAGCTTGGCGCACTGACCAGACGCAGTCATCCCTGCTCGCACAGAATCCAGCTTCCAGTGTTGTGACTCCCTTCGCGGGGTGTTAGAGTTTGAGACCCGGATAGAGATTCCCACCTCGCTCATTCTAAAGGTATGGAGCCGACTAGAACCTAGAGGGACTCTTGGCGTACTAACCTTAGTATATACCATACTATAGAAAATAGCACCTACTTCTTACCTCACACCACACTTAGATTAGGTACACGAGGGTAGAACTATTTAGAAGCATCAGACGAGTATTCACTTTTTAGCCTGTGTTATTTATGTATGTATATATGATTATATGTCATAGCCAAAGGACAATGCTATTACAGTATTATTTCTTCTTACTGCTTACGCTGTGCATATTATATCTTGCTTTCTGTCTAATGATTGTAACAGCTCATATCTCTTACACGAGAAACAAGACTGTTCAATAAAACCTTTTATTGAAATGCCCGTCTATCTATATCTGTGTAACTCTGGAGAAATTAAGCATGCACGATTGACTGAGTGAAACTGTTATCTATTGTTTCCACGATTCTGAGACGCGTTCTGATTCTAAGGGAAAGTTGTCATATTTATGTTGTCAGAAACGTATCCCTTCTTGTTCATTCGAGAAGTTTCTAGTGACCGCTGAGTTAGCTGGCACACACAAGTAAGTAAGTTTAAAGTACTCGATAGGAGCATACTGACCTTATTCCTATGCGAAAATTATAGTGTATATTATCCCAATGCGCAGAGCCTATAAGGGAAATAGGAACTACACTACAGCAGGGGCATAAGTTATAGTTGGCTCAGGTAACTATAACTACTGAAAGTGTGAAATCTAAACCTAACTCTAACGTCCCTGTAACCTTTGTATTTTTTTGTGAATTTCAATGGTTACTTAATTTTATTTCCTAACTGTAACATGTAACCTTAAAGAAAGGGTGTGCGAGTGGCTGTATGGTCTGTGAATGGGTGTGTGAGTGGCTGTATCGGTTGGTGAGTTGGTGCCTGAGTGGCTGTGTGGGTCAGTCAGTGGCTGTATGGTTTAGTGAATGGGTGTGTGATTGGTTTTGAGGGTGTGTGTGTGTGACTGCCTGTATGGGTCTATGAGCGGGTGTGTAAATGGCTGTATGGATCTCTTTTTGGATGAATGAGTAGTTCTGAGGGTATATGAGTGTCTGTGAGTAGCTGTGTGGGTGTGTGAGTAAGTTTTTGAATACCTGCGTGGGTGTGTAGGTGGGTTTGTTAGTATCTGTATGGGTTTGTGAGTGGGTGCGTGAGTGGCTGCATGAATTGGTGAGTGGGTGTCTGAGTGAATGTATGGGCCTATGAGTAGGTGTGTGAGTAGCTGTGTGGATATGTGGGTGATTTTGTGAGTACCTGTGTGGGTGTGTAAGGAGGTTTGTGAGTATCTTTATGGGTCTGTGAGTGGGTGTGTGAGTGGCTTTGTGGATGTCTGAGTGGGTGTGTGAGAGACTGTGTGGGTATGTGAGTGAGTGTGTGGGTCTGTGCATGGATGTGAGAGTAAAAGAATAGGTGTGTGAGTGGGGGGTCTGTGCGGAAGTGTGAGTTAACTTTATGAAGTAAGTGCTTCTTTGTTTGGTGGAGCTTTCCTCGTATTCTTCTGCATCAAGAACGTGTCACAAGAATTGGCGGGAAACATACTCAGGGCTTTTTGGTAAGCTGTCCATCAGCATGGGAAAAGGTGGGAAGACCTGTGTATACTACTAAGGAAAATGGGGCAGGGCCAAACGAGCGGAGTTTGCAGATGGTTTTGGGCATTTGTATAGTCAGGTTAAATAAAAGGGAGAACCATTGAATCAGCTCTCACCAGGAGATGGCAAGAAAGAAACCACTTGTCACAGTTATTATAGATCAGACTGCACTCCAATAGATCAATGATGTATTCATCTCCATTAAGGATTTCAAGTGGAGGGGTGCCTCCTGGCCCCGTAGACCCCATCCCCTGGGCCTGGCCTCTTGATGCTGGATGCTCTGGAACCCACCCAGGGTACCCAGTGTGCAGCATTGGGGACCATGGGGGGAGCCTCAATCCCCCTTTGGTCCCCTGCCAGCTCCCTAACTCCAGCGGGATTGGCATTGCTCCCGCATGCAGGGAGCGGCAAAAACGCTGCTCCTTCAATGTGGGAGCAATTTCTAGTTTGGGCCTAGACAACACATTTGCTGCCTCATCAAGACATGCTGCATTCACTCTGTGAGCTTACAGCCCACCCATTGCTTTTTTATACGTCCCTTTGATTGTCAATCAAAATGCTTGCTTGCTAGTGGTTAATCCTTCCCTTTTGTCCCTCCTTTTTGTGCTTGGTTTCCTCCCACAAAGCACCACCCATTTACTATTAACATTACGCTTCAGTGTTTATTTATTAATTTGGGGGACTATTTTTTCTTTTATTACTGCTCTTGTCACTGTTTGCCTTTCTTTGGTGGTTCAGCTTCAGCGCTTCTCACTTAATCTCCCTGTCCCATTGAAATACAGAGATGAAATATCAGGCGCTGTTTTCAAGGGTGCCTCTTTAATTTTCTCTGACTTCAAAGTGTGAGGATTTCCTCCAAACCCCTCCCGCTTCACTGCTTGTTGCTTTAGTGAGCCTAACCTTGAAGGACAGTTAAGGTCAAGGCTTGACCAACTCCCATCGCATTTTCTGTGACACTTTTTTACATATTGTGAACCTGAATGCCCCGAAGGTGTTGGAGCACTTTACATGAACGCTAGTTACATTACAAAATGTCAAATTCATTTTGGGGGGCATTTTTATAGAGGACGAACTCAACTGACCCAAAGGTATTGAAGCACTTTACAAAAGCGACAGTTATATTACACAAGGTCAGGGTAATTTTGTTGTTGTTAGGTGCACAGAGTTTAAGTGATGCTGATGCTGCCCCTGTTTATTCATTATTTGCCCTCTACCTGACAAATGGGAGCAGTATTCTTCCCTCCCACCTCCTCCCATGTTGCTGCATGCCCACCCCATTGCCTCTTCCTGTCATTTTCCTCCTCTCAGAATTTCAAAGCACATTCACGGCAGCTCCCCAGGGATTGTCAATCAATTAATCAGCATTTGTAGAGAGTGGCACTGTCACCCCTGGGGGAATATGGGTGCTGGGGTGCAAGGACTTTGACGAACAGCCAGTTCTTGAGGAAACAGCAAGCAGAGGGAATAAATGAGCAGAAAAAGGCAAAACAGGGGGCAGACAAAAAAGCGAGCAGAAAAGGCAAAACCGAGGGCCAAAAAACAGGCAGAAAAGGCAAAACAGAGCAGGGAACTAGCAGAGGAGGAACAAAGAGAGGTCAGCAGGTAGACAGGCAGGTAGACAGGCAGCAGAGGCAGCAGAGAGTAGTGAACTGCAGGCAAGCTGGACAAGAGAACTGTCACAGGAGGAGCTGGCATGAGGACATGTGAGGCATTTTAGATTATATAATGTGAACTCGAGCAACCCAAAAGTGTTGGTGCGCATTACATGAGTGCTAGTTACATTAGACTAGGTCAGATTCCTTTTTGGGGGCATTTTTAAAGAGCGTGAACTCGACTGACCCAAAGGTATTAGAGTGCTTTACAAAAGAGACAGTTACATCTTTCTGGACCAAGAGCTAATTTTCTGCCAAACTTGGCATAATTCTATCCAGCTTTTCAAGCTATAGTCTTGTTCAAAATTTCTATGGGAAATTGCATGGGGAAAAACACTTTTCCTATGGAAACTAGGTCCTAACTATAACTACCTACTGGCAACCCCTACACTAGTCACAGCAATTTAAATAACACTTTTATGCCTTTAATTTATGCTTTGCTACCAGACAAGCAATCAGCTACTTACAGTGAAGTTTCAAATGTAATAAAGGCCAATACTAGAATCAAAAGCCCTGATAACTTAATCATAGCTTTTGAGTTGGCAATGATTACAACAGCTAAACAATGTACCCCAGGGCCCAAATTCAGGGATGTTATTTTCACTTTTCTTGGGCTGTATGAAAACAAATACAAAACAAATCCTAACATCTGGCTACATGTCTGCAGCTGACTACATGTCTGATAATGAATTACAATTTTAAATTAAACAAAAATCTCACTGCATTATCTTTTGTCCCTCCTACACAGTGGTTCAACTGTCCCCAAACTTTGTGGAAGGCGAGTCTAGGAAGTCAACCAATGGATGTTGGGTTATCCATAGAGCCAATACAAGAAAACAGAGTGGTACATTGTGCATATGAAGCATATTGGTTAAACCCTATACAATTAAAACAAACATGTTTTAGTGGCTCTGACAATTTTTAGAGGCTATTGATAGAGACCTTTAAAAAGGGGAATGAGCAATTAATCCAAAGTGTTTTAACACCTGTTTTTGTAGAGTTCTGTCAGATGACAGCCCTTTAATGCCAATTCTCCGAAACATTCCTTCTGTCAAATGAGGAGCTCATTAAATATTTTTAATTCCATTTTCAGAAATATGCTACTGTCTGAATGTTGATCAAAGGTGCATTTTCAGCCTCATCAGGACATAACACCATCTGCTTGTTTGAGGCCACACACATACAGGTTTCAGAATATTGAGCTTAGTGGGTTAATACACCTACTTTTGGGATGTGTGACTGACAAGTGTTTGGTTTGATTCCTCCATCATCATCCATTCCTCTGGAGTTCGAATAAGTGAGTGCCAATCAGTTAGCAATATTGCCACCTTTAAATTACGCTCCCAGGTATCTGTGCTATTCTAAATCAAATTGCTGTTAGCTCCTCACTTTGAGGAGTTAACTTCTCATATGGCATAACTAGGCTACATCCATGGAGAAAACCACCAGGCTTAATGAACTGGCAAAAAGGTAGTTGCCATTTAATAATGTTATGACAAATTGAGTTCTAGCATACAAAGTAAAGAAGTATTCCTTTAACCCCAAGAACAGATAGAACGTGTGGCTGATGTGCAGTGGCATGCAAGGAGGCCACTGCAATCAAACCAGAAATAGAGGCACCCAATAGCATATGTTATTATAGCAAGAGCCATGTGTTCAATTTAGTCCTGAAGCCTCACCCCAGAAAGTGTGAAATCCACAAAAATATGTTGTTTTCAATTTCATGCAGGGGCAGTGGGCGTCCTAAAATGCAACATTTGTTACAAATTTCTCCAAAATTGCTTTGAGGCAAACAACCATATTCACTATTATAGTTGTTCCTAAATGTTTCCAAGATTTATTGCAATTAGCTGGGCCTGGTTAGACCAAGGCATAACATTGAAGAGAGACAGAGCACAGACAACATAATACCAGTTTGTCATTATAACACTGAAACAAGTGATGCACAAAGCAATGTTTTCATCAAGCAATAGTTTTGCATTGGTAACCTATTATAGACAATATCTTAATTATATTTTCCTTTGACATATCCAGGCTTAATTTAACAGCAGAATAATGCTTCACAAGCATCATGATGTCATGGCTGTTGATTCACCAAAATGTCAGGGGTAGCAGAAGTGGCATTGCACACCCTTTGACCATAATGACATCCCAGGAAGTGATATCATATAACTTATTACCACTAACTCTTGTTAGAAAGTGGAATCACATGACCTTAACAAAGATGATAGGTTAATAACTGACATTTCTGAAGTTTCACAATAACTATAAGATTATTCAATTCAATTAAAAAATCTAAAATATATCCATAAAAGGACAGTCATAATAGCAGCAAGTAATAATAGGACACAAACGGGTTACAAGAACAATAAAATCCATCGAGATAATTCCTACAAGGTTAAAATACGGTTAAAAAAAGTAGTAAAAAAACAGAAGTGCTTCAGAAAGGGTTATCACAAAAAGATTGCAAAGCACGCAACAACTTTCAGGCGAGAACATTCGAAGTGTATACTTATTATATATTAGCACACTGACAAATGTCAATTTTCGGACAAAACGTATATGAGGATGCTGACATGATTATAGAAGTTCTGGAGAGTAAATGTGCCCTTATTTGGAATGAACAAGTGAAGCAAGTGAACCAGACCTCTCATAGGAGGGCTTGAGGATGTTCTTCCTGAGAACATTGTGAAATAAATTGGGTCATTTGGTGCATTTAAAGCATAATTGTCATATAAATTTGCTAAAAGGCCACGTGCCCTGTAAGGGCTTTCATTAAATAATCAAGTCTTTCATGGTATGCCGGTCGAGTGAAGCCTGATGCTCCTCAGGAGTTTGCCTAATTTTTTTCAATATTTGATCTGGGTGCCCTTATCTGTCATAAATGTCCTCAATTGTGCTAGGGTGAACAGAAATTACATGCAATATGCCAGTGCCAAAATGTCAAACACAGTGTATATGCCACGAGTGACCCTTATGTAAAAAATGAACTTTAACGTGAGAGGGCCAGGATTTAGTCATGTTTGGCTCCACATTATAATGCACTGCTGGCCTCTTTCAAGACTTAAATTACCTCAATGTGCCAGCATCCGCATTTTTCTGTGGGTGACTCATATGCCAAGAGTCACCTTTAGTATGCCAGTACCAGTATTTTACCATGGGTGTTCACTAAGATCAGAACAACAGCGTCAGTATTTTGCCAAGATTGCTTCTAAAAAACAAAAATTACACTCAGAGTGCTATGGCCAATGGCAGACCCACAAGTGTACGTTATATTCTTAGTAATGCTCACTTACATCAACTAACTCCCACTCATTCTGACCCAATCTAATTCATTCTACCTGACTGTCTTAAGCTCACTCTTACGCTCAGTTATTCACAATCATTCTCACATATACTTACTCACCCAGCCATACTTTCTTACTCACTGACACTCCCTTGCACTTATTACTACTGGCATTTCCTTATCCCTACTCACTCCCACTTATTCTTAGTGTGACTCCTGACGGGTACTTCTAAAATTCTCCCCCATTTCTAAGGAAATAAAGAAACTGCACTGGCTCCCGTTAAGGAGTCGAGTGCGTTTCAAATTACTTTGTATGGTTTTCAAAGCTCTTCATGGTACAGGCCCAGGCTTCTTAAATCGGCTGTTCCAGTGGTTCATTCTGAAAAGAACACTTCGCTCGCTGTGGGCCAAGCTGATCTCCGTACCGCATACGAAAAAAGCTTTGTGGGGGGCAGAAGCTTTGCGGTTTGTGCGGCGAAAGCCTAGACTGACCTTCCGTTTCACTTAAGAAACGCCACTGATCTTTTAGACTTCAGGAAGGGTCTAAAGACCTGACTTTTTACTGAATAAATCCTTTTCCTCCTTACTCATTGCCTTCAGGATAAATAATATAGCACCAGGACACCTTTGGGTAATCGCTGCGCTTTATAAAACTTACTAACATAACATAACTCACTCATTCTCCCTCTTTCATTCAAACTCAGTCTTAGTCTCGCCTACTCATACTTTGTCACTTTCTCACAATCATTTGCACCTGCTGTTAGTGTCACTCATTCTCATCCACAATTACATGCACTCATTGTTACTTGTGCTCATTTTAACTCACACTCTCTAACACTTTTTAACACTCACTCTTATTAATTCCTCTTAATCAACCTCTCATACTCACTTTTTTTTATAGAGTTTTATATAGGGCGCACTAGACCCGAGACATCGGGTATCAGAGTGGTTTACATGAACACCAGTTTTGCTACAGATGGGCACATTCATTTTTGATAGGCAACGGGAGATTGTGATTTGCCCAGAAAGAAACACTTGCAGTCACTCTTACTCTAACTCACTTATCCTCACTCAGTCTGACTTACTCAAACTAACTTACTGAGACTCAATTTACCTTAATCTCACTCTCTAGCTGTCACTCACTCTCACCCTCTCATTTTCACTTGCTCACACACACACACACACATTCTTGCATAGAAATGCATGCTCACACATACACACCTTGTCTCTCTCATACAAACTGTCGCTCACAAATGTGCACACAACATACATTTAAAAATATGTTACTAATCACTGTAGCTACTTGGAAAAATGTCTTGTTCCAAACTATGTTGCACTAATATTTATTACACTAATAGTGAATAATAAACTATTATTCACTATTAGTGTAATAAACAAATGAACAGTAAACAAGGACAGTGAAACCCAAGGATCAAAAGAGTGAACTGCCTCTGTGTTCCTCACACTAATTTTGCAACCTCTGATGCCAGGGGTTGCAAAAGCAGTGCAGGGGGCACAAGGGCCAGACCAAAGGTCACAGCTGCAACACCTAAATGATGTTCTTGTTTGCTGCCTACACTTGTAGAAGAGGCAAGGGCACAGCATTGAAAAGTCTGCTCAAGGGGAGTGTGGTCTAGTGTACTGACTCTGCATCGAGAACATTCCGGAGAAAAAGCACAAGGCATATATTAAAGCAAGTTCTACAATAGTCTTACAATACACTCTGAGGAACTGACCGTACAGGCTTTTGCTGTAGGTGTATAGGTATGCCTCTGGTTAGGCATAAATTGCATGTTCAGGATTCATGGAGCTAAGCTGTCTCTCAAACTACCTGTCGGTCAGATGTCAGACACTTGGGCTATCCCTCACAATACTGGTGCTCAATTTCCAAAGGACAGAAGCCGCAACCCATATTTTCTGCTCTTTTTCTATTAAATTTGCCAGAGCTTTGTTTACTGTCTGAGGGCATCCTCTAAATATATTGAAAATCTATACATCCAAAATATGAGTGGAGCAGAGTTGTCACTGAGATATGGCAAACAGAACAAGTGAAAATGGCAATAAGCAGGATAGCTACATGCAAGCTCATCAATTCTAGACTCAGGAGATAGTTAGGACAAATACTCATAATCCACCTTAACACTACATTTTGTTATATCTAGGGCTGCAGGGTTCCTTACCACCCAGTCCCAACAATAGATTTTAAGTTGTTGTTAAGAAAAATATCTCCTGTATCTCTATTTCCCTGACTCATGTGAACTGGAACTAATTTGTCACATATTATCAGACTAAGGGCATTGTGAGCGCTATCATCTTGATCTACCACATCCATATCCAAAATGGCAGGCCAGAGCTGCTAAGAAGTAGTCAATTTTACAACTATGGCCTAACCTTTTAAATGTCATCTTGCCTTGTTGGGCCGAAGAACATCTGCCATTAGTGGCTTGCAGGTCATAGTTTTGTGTTAATGCCCACAATTTAGGTGTTCATCTCACTGTTTGAAGATCAATCCATGGTACACCCCACTGATTATATAATTCCTGGGTTAAGTCAAGGGATGTGGCAGCCATCTGTTTGAAGGTACAATTAAAATCTCTTGCCACCAAAATCAGATAATTCCCTACATTTTCCAGGAGCACTTGCTTGAATACGCTAATTACATTTGTCTCTTCATTACCCTCCCCAACTCTTTAGTAGACATTATACATTTTAGGGATAAGCCAGAAGAAAACACCAATCTAAGTGGTAAAATGTCAAGGGAATCGATGGGCACTGCAGAAATTCTACATTGAGTGCTGTTTTAACCCAAATGCTCAACACTCCTGATGGCCTACCCTTTGCAGATTTAATCATATTCACACAGAAGGTTCCTGGAAAAGGCAAATATCAAACATATCAATGAACCGACCCCACTCAACCTCAGACAGTCATTTGGACATTCCCACTAAATTCCATGAAATAATTTTTATCGATATTTGAGGAGGAAAACTGACTTCATCAGGGGCGTTGGGAATAGATCACTATTTATATTACTCCCATTTCAATATTTATACGAAATAATGCTTGTTTGGCATGCGCTTCTGTCATATTGAAATCACAATGGATTTTAAAGCTCGAAAAAATTGAAAATTGAGGCATGTAAAAATCTTTTGGTCTAAATGATATAGGAAGTAATTTGTAAGCGAAGAAACCAAAAATCATAAAAAAGCTATGAGTGAGCTTTTACAAAAGAGAACCATAATTATAATTGGAGTTGTGTAACCATTTTATTCTGAATAAAAAGCTATGAGACATGCTTAAATAATAAATAAACATATCTGTGATTCTGTCACGACGCAGATGAAGGAGGTTTGTCAGAGTTTCCTCTATCACACTGCTAACATCTAAAATGGACGGGCAGATTGTCACTCCAATGGAGGAGTTCATCGACGAATTTCTATGATCCGTACGCATCTGTCAATATCTAAATCAGATCCTGTGTCTATCCTTGTTCTGTGTTGGATGTTTGATTTTGAAGTTACTATATGTAAAAGTGTAATTAATGTAACGCTCTTTCTTTTCCTTCAAAGTGTATTGGATAAAAAATATAATTATACATTTGAAAGCCTCTTCAAAATAACGAAACATTTCTTTTGCATTACATACAATGCATTAATCTGCAAACTTTTAAAAAACAAGAACGGCAAAAATGTTTGACATTTTTTAAGTTTTTTATATAGTAAAGAAATTGTGATTGAGAAAATTGATTGGGAAAAATATAATCTGTCCTTTTGAATGGGAAAAAAAAATTGAGTCTTTTTTCAAAAGGGCAAGTGAGTAAATAATGAAAACATATCAGGAAATGTAAATGGAGGAAGTCTGTCTACAAAGGGTTTGATTTATACCAATTGCCAGATTTAAAACCTGGCGGATGGAATACCATCCATCAGAGTGGCAGAAGGCTTAGGGACTCATTTACAATATTTTGACGCACTGCAGTGCAGCAAGCCTTCCTGCTGCACTACCGTGCATCAAAAGAAAAAGGCATGAATGTGCTGTATCTACAAGATACAGTGCATTCTTGTCCTTTTCCCCTGTACTGGTGCTCAATGGGCTGCCATTTGCCAATGCAGGCACCCTTGCACCATGGTACAAGGATGTCTGCATTGTACGTATTATTTTTTTGTGCAGGAAGGAGCCCCTTCCTGCACAAAAACAATCACAAGAGGTGTTTTCCTCTTTCTATGTGTGCTGCAGAATGCAAAATGAAAGACAAAGGAAAAAAGAAAAAAGAAAAATGAGGAGAAATAATGTTACTTCTCCTTGTTACGTGTCCCTTATGCCTCCTCTGGCGAGGAGTAGGAATCTGACAGATTCCCAGGTTTACAAAACCTTGTAAATCTGGGTATGCGTCAGGTTCCATGGATGTTGTGTGGGAACACCCACAGCAACACCCAGGGAACAACACTTTCACGCAGAGTAATGCATGAAAGGGGGCCTCATTTACAAGCCCATGAAAAGCCATGCGATGTGGCTTTATGTGGATTTGTGAATATGGACAGGCACACTGCAACGCCGTTGCATGAAAAAAAGTGATGCACCAGCGGTGCAATGGGCTTGTAAATAAGCCCCTTAACATCTACCACCCTCACTGATGGCAGTCTGCCATATTTACAGATTGCCACATGCAGAATGGCCATCTCACTCTTTTGGAAGAAATGCCGTCATGGAGGTTTCCATCAAAGTACAAAATGTTGGACGAACGTCTGCCACAGGTTTTGATACCCACCCACCAACATTTTAATATTTAACATTTTCTGTTTATCAAAAAATAAAGTAGGAAATTGTTATTGCAAATAAATAACTAATAACTAATGACCTACACATCCTAGTAGTTTCCACACAGTGTGTGGGGAATCATTATTTTTCAAGCTGCACAACTCTGGCACCATTGGCTGACTTCACAGCCAGCAACATTTGAAGGTCATGAAGTGGAATGGCCTGGGAGATAAAATCAAGTGCACCATGGTGTTACAATACTTGCATAGGCAATTCCCCAGGAGACACATCTGAAGTGCAACAACTACTTAGCACTCAATTGATCGGGAAATACTCTGTTGGCGCATGCAGGGTTCACATCATGCTCTAGAGGAACTGCAATATTAGTTAAAAGTACCGTTCCCCTGCTGCCACAGCGCATATTGTATGTCCAGTTGGGCAGGTATGTGACAATAATGGGGTTATGCGAGGGCCAGACCCTTAACATTTGTTCCATCTATGTGACATTGAGACTGCACGTGGAGGCTCTCCCAGAACTCAGGAAACAATTGTTAGATATGCCCACAGGCACCCTTATACTAGGTGGAGACATGGATGCTACTATGTCACTAGAACTAGACAGAGACACATCATTCCTCTGAACAATAGGACCACAGCCACTGAATGCCTTCGCAGAGGCGCTGGGACTCGTGGACTTATGGAGGATGCATAACCCTATTTCGAGGCAATATACACACATCTCTGCTGCATATGGGAGTTGATCCCCATTAGACTACATCTTCTTCACACACACCATACTCGTGGGGCTGTTTTGTGAGGCGCGACACAGGGTGAGGGGCATATCAGATCACTCACCGGTTGAAGTGCTCCTGAAGGGCCCTATGCAAGACTATCCTCTCCCACCACGTATAGACCCATATTGCTTAAAAGACCATAAATTCTGAGACCAGTTCAGTGAACGATCGCAACAATATTTCAACAAGAATACAGGTTCAGTAGACTCACATAGCACTCTCTAGGATGCATTCAAAGTTGTGGCCAGGGGTTTTGTACAGGTGGCAGCAGGAGCTAAGCGGAAGGGATGGCACTCACAGTGTGAGACCCTGGAGCAAGAAATAGCAGACATCGATACTAAGCTGGGGACAGAAGGGAGGACTCACCCGGCACTGAGACATAGGCTGAATTTCAAGCAAAGAGAGCTCAAAGACCTAGAAGAAACCACAGCCCGAGCACATGCGGTAGCCACGCAGAATGAATTAATGACCTCGGTGACAAAGCTAACAACTGATAGCATGGCTACAGAAGAGAGACAGGAGGTGAAACTAGGTCCCAGAACTGCAGACTCCCGATGGCCCCCTGAGGAGGTCAATTGCTGACATAGCGGAGGCAATTGTAGCTTACTATGAAGTGCTATACCAACCGGTCTCTGGGAGGTCGGGTAAAGATAGTGTCAAAGTGCTCTGTTATATTCCACCGTCGGTACTCTCGACAGAAGACGAGGAGGTAACTAACAGTGACCTGATGAAAGAAGAAATAATTGGGGCCATTGGGGACCTGCAGTCCGGGAAGGCAGCAGGCCCGAATGGGATCCCTGCAGAAGTCTACAAGTGCGTAGCATAGAGCGTAGCCAAACAAATGCTAAATACGTTTCTCACTGTGAAGGCAGATGGGCAGCTACCAGTGGATCTGAGGTTGGTGACAATCGTAGTCATTCCAAAGAAAGGGAAGCCTCCAAAGTTGTGTAGCTCCTATAGACCCATTTCCCTACTTAACTTTGAGGTTAAGGTATTGGCAAAGGTTCTAGCCAGCCAATTAGACCAGGTGATGTCCACGGTAATCCAGCCTGATCAGTCAGGATTTATGCCGCACAGAAGTGCCAGGCTGAATATTCGCCGCCTACATGGAGTCATGCATATGGTCGCTAATTAAAAGTCCGATTGGCCGCACTCTGCTAGTTCTACCAGCGTGTTACCCCAAAGAATTGTGGTCCATGAAGTAGCGTCGGCGGGTACGCCTATGCCAAAAGTTTAAAATGAAAATAAGTGTTGCGTTAGCCATCCCTGGCCACGTGTTTGGAGGTAGTTGCCTCTCGTCAGCAGGGAGTAGGTATGTGTGTAGGGTTGCTGCGTAGGCTGCCAAAAAATATTCTCAGGTAAAGTACCGCTCAAGGCGCGCAGGTGCGTAGCCATGGGCTCGTCAGCCCCACCGGCTCAAGGGAGCCTGAATGTAAACAAAAGTCCGATTGGCCGCACTCTGCTAGTCCTACCAGCGTGTTACCCCAAAGAATTGTGGTCCATGAAGTAGCGTCGGCGGGTACGCCTATGCCAAAAGTTTAAAATGAAAATAAGTGTTGCGTTAGCCATCCCTGGACACGTATTTCGAGGTAGTTGCCTCTCGTCAGCAGGGAGTAGGTATGTGTGTAGGGTTGCTGCGTAGGCTGCCAAAAAATATTCTCAGGTAAAGTACTGCTCAAGGCGCGTAGGTGCGTAGCCATGGGCTCGTCAGCCCCACCGGCTCAAGGGAGCCTGAATGTAAACAAAAGTCCGATTGGCCGCACTCTGCTAGTCCTACCAGCGTGTTACCCCAAAGAATTGTGGTCCATGAAGTAGCGTCGGCGGGTACGCCTATGCCAAAAGTTTAAAATGAAAATAAGTGTTGCGTTAGCCATCCCTGGACACGTGTTTCGAGGTAGTTGCCTCTCGTCAGCAGGGAGTAGGTATGTGTGTAGGGTTGCTGCGTAGGCTGCCAAAAAATATTCTCAGGTAAAGTACCGCTCAAGGCGCGCAGGTGCGTAGCCATGGGCTCGTCAGCCCCACCGGCTCAAGGGAGCCTGAATGTAAACATGAGAGGTATTTGACCTGTTTTAATTACATTTTGGCAGTCCACTCGGCACCCCGTTACACTGTCCTGCTCCCTGCTGACGAGAGGCAACTACCTCGAAACACGTGTCCAGGGATGGCTAAATGCAACACATACTGTTTTCTTTTTATACATCGTGGCATAGGCGTACCCGCCGTCGCCAGTACATTCACCACAGTCCTTTGGGGCAACTTGCTGGTGTGACGAGCAGTGTGCGACCAACTTGTGTTCAAATTATTACGGCTCCCGTGAGCTAACGGGCTGACGAGCCCTGGTTCTGCACCTGCGCGCCATGAGAGGTATTTGACCTGTTTTAATTACATTTTGGCAGTCCACTCGGCACGCCGTTACACTGTCCTGCTTCCTGCTGACGAGAGGCAACTACCTCGAAACACGTGTCCAGGGATGGCTAAATGCAACACATACTGTTTTCTTTTTACACATCGTGGCATAGGCGTACCCGCCGTCGCCACTACATTCACCACAGTCCTTTGGGGCAACTTGCTGGTGTGACGAGCAGTGTGCGACCAACTTGTGTTCAAATTATTACGGCTCCCGTGAGCTAACGGGCTGACGAGCCCTGGTTCTGCACCTGCGCGCCATGAGAGGTATTTGACCTGTTTTAATTACATTTTGGCAGTCCACTCGGCACCCCGTTACACTGTCCTGCTCCCTGCTGACGAGAGGCAACTACCTCAAAACACGTGTCCAGGGATGGCTAAATGCAACACATACTGTTTTCTTTTTACACATCGTGGCATAGGCGTACCCGCCGTCGCCACTACATTCACCACAGTCCTTTGGGGCAACTTGCTGGTGTGACGAGCAGTGTGCGACCAACTTGTGTTCAAATTATTACGGCTCCCGTGAGCTAACGGGCTGACGAGCCCTGGTTCTGCACCTGCGCGCCATGAGAGGTATTTGACCTGTTTTAATTACATTTTGGCAGTCCACTCGGCACCCCGTTACACTGTCCTGCTCCCTGCTGACGAGAGGCAACTACCTCAAAACACGTGTCCAGGGATGGCTAAATGCAACACATACTGTTTTCTTTTTACACATCGTGGCATAGGCGTACCCGCCGTCGTCACTACATTCACCACAGTCCTTTGGGGCAACTTGCTGGTGTGACGAGCAGTGTGCGACCAACTTGTGTTCAAATTATTACGGCTCCCGTGAGCTAACGGGCTGACGAGCTCTGGTTCTGCACCTGCGCGCCATGAGAGTTATTTGACCTGTTTTAATTACATTTTGGCAGTCCACTCGGCACCCCGTTACACTGTCCTGCTTCCTGCTGACGAGAGGCAACTACCTCAAAACACGTGTCCAGGGATGGCTAAATGCAACACATACTGTTTTCTTTTTACACATCGTGGCATAGGCGTACCCGCCGTCGCCACTACATTCACCACAGTCCTTTGGGGCAACTTGCTGGTGTGACGAGCAGTGTGCGACCAACTTGTGTTCAAATTATTACGGCTCCTGTGAGCTAACGGGCTGACGAGCCCTGGTTCTGCACCTGCGCGCCATGAGAGGTATTTGACCTGTTTTAATTACATTTTGGCAGTCCACTCGGCACCCCGTTACACTGTCCTGCTCCCTGCTGACGAGAGGCAACTACCTCAAAACACGTGTCCAGGGATGGCTAAATGCAACACATACTGTTTTCTTTTTACACATCGTGGCATAGGCGTACCCGCCGTCGCCACTACATTCACCACAGTCCTTTGGGGCAACTTGCTGGTGTGACGAGCAGTGTGCGACCAACTTGTGTTCAAATTATTACGGCTCCCGTGAGCTAACGGGCTGACGAGCCCTGGTTCTGCACCTGCGCGCCATGAGAGGTATTTGACCTGTTTTAATTACATTTTGGCAGTCCACTCGGCACCCCGTTACACTGTCCTGCTCCCTGCTGACGAGAGGCAACTACCTCGAAACACGTGTCCAGGGATGGCTAAATGCAACACATACTGTTTTCTTTTTACACATCGTGGCATAGGCGTACCCGCCGTCGCCACTACATTCACCACAGTCCTTTGGGGCAACTTGCTGGTGTGACGAGCAGTGTGCGACCAACTTGTGTTCAAAATATGGTCACTAATTGACTGACCGAGGCCGGCACACTCCTGTTACTTGATGCGCAAATGACATTCAATGGTATCGAATGGCCATATCTTTTTGTGGTTCTCTCCAGGATGGGTTTCGGGCTGCAATTTTGTATTTGGGCCAAACTTCTATACTGCGCCCCGTTGGCAAGGGTCCGGGTAAACAGGATGATTTCTAGGCCATTCTTGTTGCACAGGGGCACGTGACAGGGGTGCCCACTCTCCCCTCTGCTCTTCATGCTGGCACTCGAGACGCTGATGGCATGGGTAAGGGGGACCCGCTTGTGCTAGGCATTGATGTACAGGGTGGCTGGGAGGAGTGTATATCCCAATATGCAGATGATATCCTGCTCTACGCACATAAACCCCATCAAACTTTTCACAGACTTATTCACATTTTCCAACTCTTTGGCAGTTACTCGGGCTACCAGATGAACTAAGACAAGTCCGTAGTATTCACCCTGACAGGCGAAATTCCATACCTGACCTTGGCCTCCGTGGCCATGGTCCACAGAGAAGAGTTTAAGTATCTAGGTACCTGGGTGACTAAATCGAAGGAAGACTTTATGAAATGAAATGTATACACCCATCTGCCGGTCTCCCTCATGGGCAGGGCGTTCTTGTTCAAAATTATGGCTCTTGCACGCCTGCTGTATGCACTGCAAAACACCCTGTACCAGATACCAGAGGCCTTCTTCAGGGCAATTAAGGCAGAGCAACGTGTCTTCCTGTGGGGGGGCAGCAGCCCACACATTGCACTACACAAGCTGCAGTGGGGGGTCTGCGAGGGTGGCCTAGCAGTACCAGACTTTAGGAACTACTATTTGGCGTCTCATCTCATTAACATTGATGACTGGGTTTTCACTCGTACCTCTGCGCCTGCCTAATGAGTAGACCACCTAGCTATGGGAAACGGCGGCTATCAGAACGTGCTATACAATAAAAATTGTGACAAGTCACTCCTGATGCACACACAGACAATAGTACGTGCATGGAAGAAAGCCATGAAATCATTAGGGTGGGATGCTAGGTTAACTGAGCAAACCCCACTCTGGGACCGCAATATGCTGAGCGAGGTTTGTTGTCTGTGAGATTTTCATTAGTGGGGGCTAATCGGATGTCTAGCACTGTGGGACAATGATTGACTTTGGAAAATTATAGACAGAATATCAGATGGGGGGGAATATTTCAGATACCTACAACGGAGACACATCCTCAGATGCCATATATCGGAGGAGGAACTGCTACCTGAATACTCCTCTCTAGAGGACAGACTTCTACTTGACCCAATCATCGACAAAGCTATCTCCCTAACATATTGGAAAATTATTAATAACTCCCCAGACTATATGGGTCCCATAAGGATAGCATGGGAATCAGATTCAGGGCTTCTAAAGGACGATGATTGGGCATAAGCCATACAGAATCCCAGGGAAATTGCCATACTGGCGCGGTTCAGAATGATCAAACTTCTGATCCTGCACAGATCATATGCCCCTAGGACATTGCAACATCGTATGGGTCACTGCGTCTCGGACGAGTGTGCTATAGGGTGCAGGGAAACGGGCACCTTCTTTCACATTTCATGGTGCTACCCCAAAATTCAACAGTATTGGAGAGGTGATGCCCAAGTGATGACAACAGCAGTGGTCCTACAGGTCCCAGTTGATACACAATGGCACATACTAGGAGTGACGAGAGAGATAGTCTGGCCTAAATATGTGAAAATATGGCTCAGGCTGGCAGATGGAGTAACAAAGAGGAAAAATGAGCATTGGGAAATGTTGGGTCTCCAAAGATTGGAGACTGGAAAAGAGACTTAGACTGGTGCAAACAGAAAGAAAAAACATCTATCATCTATCAGAGAAGGGGCTGCCCTCACAAGTGGGAAAAGATCTGGGATGCTTGGATACAATATAGGAGTTAACTCAAGGAGGGACACATTGGGAGGGGATGGGTGGGAGGTGCTGAGATGTAGAGGATAGAACAGGAGAGTCATTCGCAATGGCTTCATATTGCATTGTAAATGGATTAAGTATGAGCTCTTCGAACCACTGCTTGCTATGTTTCATTCTATCTATGTATTGTACTGAACAGTGTCTGTAGCAAGTATTTAATAAAAAGACAGTAAAAAAAATACTTTAAACATTGTCTCTAATTTAAGCCTGGCTACTTTTAGTGCCAAGCTACTCAGGGTTAAGCATAGGTTAATTAAGTCACTTTTTGTGGTACACCCTTCAAGGGATTGAGGTTGTTGCTTGACCAGGGCTCATAGATCTACTGGGAGTATTTGTATAACTATAGATGTATTAATATTTGTCTTCCCCCTTCTCCCAGACCTGAAAGTAATTTGCAGGTGGTACCTTTGGATATATATGGTTGACCAGGGCTCACACCCCAGTCAAACAACAACTCAATATCTCACAAATTCACTGCCTAAACCCTTCCCAATTAAAACCCACAGGCGAGACACTACGGTGTCAGCTCCAGAGGTCTGGTCTTAGTCCTTTGTTCTAGTGGGCTTGGGCTGTGCCAGCCTAGGTGCAGTGTGACAAGCTAATTATTAAGGGTGGGTGTAATGTGCGTAAGGGACCTACGTGGAGAGGCACGGAGATGGAACCAATCTCTGCACTCTCCGCATAGTTCCGTTACGCACATCCCGCCTCAGGTCTGCCTCCCACCCGCCTCCCGCCAGCAGTATTAAATACATTAATAAATCTATTTTTAAATAACCTTACCTTATCGGCGGCGTCCCAGGCTTCCATCCTCCTCCAGCGTGTCTTCTTCTGGGAACTGCGCCTATTTAATAATGCGGGCGGGAGGCTGGTGGGAGGTGGGCGGCCAACTTTTGTTTTGCCCGATTGTGCGGAGATTTGCCCTGTTTCTCCGCCTATTATCGCGGAAGGTGGAAGGGCAAATCTCCGCACATTCCGTGGGCGGAACGGAGTTGTTCGCCCACCCTTAATAATTATCAGATGCCTTTCCTCTCATGTGAAATTGGGACAATCACTAACAATTGCTCCTTTTGTGTGGGACGGCCTTTACTTCCTTTGCTGGGGAACAGAGCCTGGAATCTGCTTATGACCTGAGCAACAGAAATTTGATAATCATTGAAATACCAAAAGATGATGGTTTAGCGTCTTTTGGAACTGCTATTTCAAACTTAGCAAGAATATTTTAGCCAGTTTGACACCTTGAGAGGCTGTACAGGCCTAAGTGGAGCTAAACTGCTATGTGGGTCAGATTTTGCCTATATGTATAATAGAGTGACAGCATAACAGATTTCCAGTAAACCCAACTGAGCTGTCTATAAATGCCCACAAATGTTATAAGGCCTTCCCCAGGTCAGCGCCAATTCTCCCAGAGTACCTTCTCCCTTCTGTGCCAAGGTACCTTCACACAGTTATTGGGCTACTCAAGTCAGTAGTCTCAAACGTGCAGCCTGCATATGTGCACCCGCACATTTGCAAACATGTTCACGTATAACCAGTCCAATATTCCTTACTGTAGCTGTGCCTCACTCAGTGTCCTTATCTTAAAGAATGTAGCATGGTCAGTACAATTACCGTGAATTTACTGTGAGTGAGACCCAACTAGTGAGACTCACCCACAGTAAAGATCCACATAGTGAGAAGTTATAAATAAGAAATCCTGGTAGACTAAATGGGTGGAATCAATTTGCTAAATCCATGAGCAAGAGTTATTTAGTCCTATAAAGCTGTGCATTGGGAAGAATATAAAATGTTGACTAAGAAATGTGCACAGATTTAGTAAAAGCATTCAAGAGCACTTTGACTATCGCAATGAAAAGGAATCAAATTTCCCACATTTTTTAACACAATATTTAAAGTTAACCATTTAAGATATCGTTCTAGAACCTAGATGTAATGATGCTATATTTATAAAGTGACTGCATCTTGTTGCAAGGAGCATGATCTTAAAATTAACCCTAAACTTTACAATTTGTGTTTATTACTGTGATAAAAGAGCTACAGTAAGTCTAATGTTTTGACCCATTTTGTGCGCTTGCCATGCAACGCAATCTTTTATTCTGTCTGAGTTATTGGAAGGCAGAGCCCCAGTTGGTGGTTTCAAACAGGGCTTCTAGAAATACAAAATAACAAACTGTTACATGATTTTTATGATGTTGGGGCTTATGATGTTGGGGCACTACATTCTTCGCATGGTGTGATTTGTCAAGCTCCCTCCCCTCCATCCTCCACCCTCTCTTTCCATATCTTTCCAAGTTACTTACTACTTCTGCAAAATCAGTCTCCATTCCTTTGTAAGAGGGGGTCACTGCGGCAATTTTGAGTTTCAGTTACTTTCTGTCTGCGAGTCCCAGGAAAGTGAGAGCCTGGGTGGAATTACAAGACCTTGGTGTACTTAAATGGTGATGATCGAGACACCAAAGTTAGACTATGAGTCTATGTACATTTTTATATTTTTCAGACTTCTTTATTCATCTTGGTGAAGTTCTGTGGAATGAATTTGGCTTGGAGCCTATCAATGAGCATACTGCTGTTCAGAGATAAGTTAATCCTTAATTTACCCCTTGTAACTCTTCGTCCACATTCCTAGAGTGGCCCTCATTACATGAACCTACCAAATACCAACTCAACTGCTAAACAGAGCAAACAAAAAGTGAAAGTCATAAAATCAGTAATTCCAGGTCCAAAATCAGTGAGGAATAGAAATAAGGGGCTAAATGGTCAAGTTACTCTGAGGCTGGTAGGCCCTAATGCTGGCAAAACGTTTCTACTCAATGTTCCTTCTTCAGGCCAGAGGGACTAGACTCGTACAATCAAGTTGCTGTTCTAGTAATGTGGTGATAACTAGTGACTTGTGGCATGTGCCAGTCATCGGAGAATGCATGATTTTCAACATCATCTGCCTGCGTTTTCAGGTGGCGTTGTTCAAGGTCCACTACTGAATATGGTGTATTATCTAATGGGAGGTGTTTTGCAGATCATAGTCCAGTCATCAATTTCAACACTGAACATGTTTACTTGAAATTGAAAACACGTTAGGTATGAGATCAGAGTTGCAATCACATATGCTTTCTGGTGAAGTCGGATGTTTCCTTTTCTCTTTATGTTTGAGCATTGCTATTTTTCCAATTTGGCCATGTTCATTGTTTATTTTGTTGGCCTTTATTTGAAGCAGATGTTGGCCCATCGGCGTCAGCTAGTTGTACAGGGTGGAGCATTTCTAAAATTCCTTAGTTTTAAACATAGTATTTCATTCAGAAATGTCTTGCTTAATCCTACTATCTGGACATCCTTCTTGACTATGGAGGCCTTAATGGAATAATATGTGTGGTATTATTCAATGTTTGTGGAGTCTCACTAACTTACTCTCGTTGAAATGTTGCTCATTATCAGTCACAAGTCACACAGGGATTCCCCATTAAGAGAAGATGTCATTCATGAGACAAATACCTCAGCTCCAGTTGATGGCGCCTGTGCAGCTATTGGTGTGATCTCGATAGGATCTACTCTGTCTTCAATATGAAGCATCAGTTTTTTCAAAACACACATGATTGCACAGTTTGAGTGCTTGTTTATCTAATTCCTTCATTTGCACATTGAATGTGAATGGGACTTCAATGTCTCAATCAATCAATCAGTAGATTTTCAGGGCTCTAGTTGATTAGCCAGGTCTCCAGAGACTTTCGAAACCTGAAAGATATGGAGAGGTCTGAAGATGAAAAGGTAGCTTGTTCCTCTGACTTCGCTGCTCGGTAGGAGAAGGAGCGACATTGGCGTCTTATATGTCATGTGCAGGGGTGAGGGTTAGAGAAAGGGACTCGGGCGGAGGTGTCTGGTGGGATGATGGACCTTCAGGTGATAGTTAAAGTAGATGGGTCCTCAGTTGTTTAGGGGCTTGTACGCAAGGAACAGGAGCTTCAACTGGCATCTGTTCTGTATAGGAAGCCTGTGGCGCTCCCCGATGTAGGGGTTGATGTAGGTTCATCTAGGGAGATCCAGGACGAGTCTGGCTGTGGCGTTCCGTATGGTCTGTAGTTTTTGGAGGAAGTGAACTGGGATGCCTGCATCAAGAGCATTGCCTTGGTCCCGTCGGCTGGAGATGAGGAGTTGGGTGTTAGTGTGTCTTGAACTTTGGGGTAGTCATTTGAATATCTTGCGAAAGCATGCGTCGGATGAATAAGCAGGAGGAGGAGCTGGAGTTGACCTGCATTTGGGGATTTTAAATATTCATTCTGCATGCTATGACTCAGTTTAAATGTAAGCCTCAGAAGAGGAGGTATTTACCATGCTATGTAAATATTTAATCAAGGGTTAATGGTATTTACTGGGTGTGGTAGATACCCCATCCGTGCATAAGTTGGCCTAAAAGAATATGTACACATTACTGAATTGTGTTTATTGGCAGGCTTCTGTTGGATCTGCTGAACATCTGCCACCAATGAGGAAAAGAACTTGTGTATCACTTCCTGTGTATTCATTTAGGTGGGTTAGTGGATTGTCCCAGAGCACTTTGTGGCCTCCTTTCGAACACACATATTGTTTCCCATGTGCAGAACAGCAAAAAAAGTTGACAATAGTAGTACCAACTGGCTATGTGCATATGTGGCAGAAACCAAAGGAAATGATGGACGGAGTGTTGAATATTGCAAGCACTCACCCCCAGTCAACTGATCTGGGTTTAATCCATCACCGTTCTTTAGCCCACTCTGCCACCCCAGTTCAGACATGGCCATATGCAAATCAGTCTGACCCTGTGCCTCATGGGAACAGTCCAGCCCGAACTGCCAAGCCATGTCTTCCCTGGACCGGAAACAAGCTTCCTAGGACCGGTTTCTGGCATTTCAGCCGTCTTCAGCCAGGCTTGCTTGAATCCAGTGGCAAAGTGAGCAAGGGACTCACGTCTGAGCATACCCTGCCAACTTATGGCGAACAAAGCAGAAACCAAAGGAAATGATGGACGGAGTGTTGAACATTGCAAGCACTCACCCCCAGTCAACTGATCTGGGTTTAATCCATCACCGTTCTTTAGCCCACTCTGCCACCCCAGTTCAGACATGGCCATATGACTGGGGGTGAGTTCTTGCAATGTTCAACACTCCGTCCTTCATTTCCTTTGGTTTTTGCTTTGTTCGCCATAAGTTGGCAGGGTATGCTCAGACGTGAGTCCCTCGCTCACTTTGCCACTGGATTCAAGCAAGCCTGGCTGAAGACGGCTGAAATGCCAGAAACCGGTCCTAGGAAGCTTGTTTCCGGTCCAGGGAAGGCATGGCTTGGCAGTTCGGGCTGGACTGTTCCCATGAGGCACAGGGTCAGACTGATTTGCATATGGCCATGTCTGAACTGGGGTGGCAGAGTGGGCTAAAGAACAGTGATGGATTAAACCCAGATCAGTTGACTGGGGGTGAGTGCTTGCAATGTTCAACACTCCGTCCTTCATTTCCTTTGGTTTTTGCTATGTGCATATGTGCTCAGCATCTCGACCTTTGAGATGAGCCATAAGCACACCAAAAGCTTGCAGTATGGGACAGCAGCCACCCTTTTGAGGCCATTCTAGCCTTCTTGCGGTTGGTGCAGCTTCAAGCAAACTTTCTTTGGAGTGGATGATAAGCATGTCCTGATTTGAATCTGGCATAGCTAGGGCCAACATTTGTGAGCACAGCAAGACAGCATGCTTCACTTTATATGGTGATGTCCATTGTATTCTGAATTTTAGGATATAAGATGCAGGCGACATAGTAAATACAAAATGAGAAAATAATCTTCTGTTCATTTATCACTTTTCATCTGAGTATATTGTTTAACCTCTTCAGTGCCATGCCCTTTCCCCGCCCTGTGCCGGGCGTTGCATTAGCGGGCGGGGTTCATGATGAGATAGTCTCGTCATGGGCACAGCGCAACCGCGCTCCATGACGAGACCATCTCGTCATGGGCACTGAAGGGGTTAAGGAGAGGAATGGTATTGCCTTATGATTCCCTCCTTTTTTCCCAACAGGTGTCTGTGTGTAGGTACTTATACGGTCGCCTCGAAGAACCAAGCAGAGTAACTATGGTATGTGTAATTAAGGGCATCCTGGTCTGCATGAAGATCATTGCCACTGCCCACAGAAGCTAAGAGAGACACATACAGAAGGTCAGGTGGCAAAGGACCCTTCTGCAATGCAATAGCAGTGCCCCTGCTATCAGCGGTATTACCACTCATGCAGCTTCCTACCTTATGCCAGCCAGCTACGCACAACACCATACAACCTGTTCAGATATTCATGGGTTTTCACTCCTGGTCACACAAAGTAGCAGAGTAGACTTAATGGATTCCCACTCTTGGATGGTTTGCAGCATGAAACTGGCTCATTGACTTTCAAAGAGTCCAGATGTTGATTGGCCTCAAACACTTTGAAAGAGTTTGATGCCTTGCGACCAAAGTCCAAATGATAATAAATTGAGGACTACTCTTAACCAGTCTTGATGGCCCTATAGACAGTAAAAGAAACTCTCTGCATAGAACACAGGTGCGCTTTGTCCACAATTTAGACTGACATCTTTGAAGGACCGGAGTGTCTCCAGAAACTTTCTGTAATCTCCCTAATGGGTTACCTTATTGGCCTTCTAGCCATCAATGAATCGCACTCCTGGATACTGGACTCTCACATTTTGATTGGATTTACATATATGATACTTTGCCTCTGTTTTTATCATACAAATCCCTTTAGCAAATAAAGAACATACTCAGTATCCAATTAACCTGTGCCCTGTAGCTTCCTCTCATATATTCTAGCAGGTGTTGAATTCATGCATCCACCTCTCTGGTATTTAAACCTATGTTCTGAACATTGCATAAATAAAGATCTCTGAAAGAGATGCATTGGCGCTCCAGGTGGTTTTATGAGTATTGTAGCCTGTGATCTCCAGATTATACATGGATAGTTGTAGCACTTACATTAAACCGTCTCACACTCTTGTCTGCCAAATACATTTCAGGGCAGATTAACTAAGGTTTTGTGCAATGCAGAGTAGCATACAAAGTTACTGCACTGCGTGAAATGGAGAGAGCAGAAATGCACCATATCTACTAAGATATGGGGCACTTCTGCTCACTCTTGGCGCAGGCGCACTTGAGGCTACCACCCTTACAGCTTGTGCGTGGGGGCCTGCATTACAAACAGGATTGTTTTTATGAAGGAAGGAGTATATTCCTGGACAAAAATGATCCTTAAAGGCATTTGCTTTTTTTATGTGTGATGAGGAGTTCATCACACATAGAAAAGGTAAACTAAAAGGAGAAATAAAGATATTTCTCCTCATTACACCTTTGTCTGTGAGGTTCACCATTTTGGCACAACCTCAAGTCTATTGATCTTAGTAGATATGGGATTGCATCAAAATCCATGGGTGGATGCATTGAAATGCCCATGCTACCCATGGGACACAGAGTAACTATATGCGATATCGTTCTCACTATTTTACAAGCCATTTGGCTAAAATGCACTTATAAAATGGTGAACTAGATAGCCTCCACATTTGAAACAGGGTATCCCTTCCGCCTAGTTCTTGATAACACCGACTTTTTCCTACTCCATGAGCAGAGCAAAATTTTACAAATCTATACCTAAAATTACTGCAATATAGACAATCTACCCATTTCAATCTTTGTTTCAGAATGTTGTAATTCTTGAAAATAAAGTTTTTAATGACTGCTTTGTCTTTTTCTTGACTTTATATTTTAAATCTTTTTTTTATTCAATTGCCCTCTACCTGACTCTCTTGACTGTCTGGTAGCAATGACCCTCTTCCATCCTTCCCAATTCGCTGCCAGTCTAGTGCTCATGCTAATGATGATGCATGCTTTGTCAGAAAGTAAGAGGAGCTCCTTCATTCCTGTGACTTTGTTAACTGTCATTCTCTGAAACAAATGGCATTCTTTTCCCAAATCAGTGCCAATAGTGCTCCTCTAAGTACTCCAGTCCCGAAATGAAAGTGAATGCTGGTAGGAACAGATTCGTTTTTGAATTTGAAAGACAGAAGAGCACAACCAGGTACACAGAATAAAGAATGCATATCGATAAATTGCATAAGTGACCATAAATATATGAAGTATAGTAGGAGTAAGCAACACTGAACTCCCGTCGCATAAGTCATAAAACAAAAAGAACAAACACTACTGTGTATCTTTCATGAAATAATACACTCCATATCACCATGACGCGTAAAATGCCACTTTAACATAGTGTAAAACGTTTTGAACCATCATCCCCTTTTTCACCCATACTTCTCACATTGCACCAAGCTTTACCAACACTCCATACCTCGCCTCATTCTTTCCCTTTTCATTCACTGACCTCATTCGATTCCCCAATCTTTCTCTCAGTTCCCATACGACACATCCTCCAATGGAGCCTCCTTGTCCAGTTCCAAGAATACCACGCCCAGTCTTCCTTCACTTGTGCTCCCCTCATTCCCCCCTGGGGTGGATGCACCCGCATCTGACTCTCCACCCCCCAACTGATGCCATCCAGGAAAATGTCCACTCTCCCCCCTGTCTGCAGCTACACCAATTTGCCTCACCCAGCTTGGTACATCTTAGATTTCCACAGCCAAATCCTCAGCCACCCCTAGTCTGAATGGATCTCATTTTTTTAAAACATCTTTTTATTAAGATTTTCTTCTGATTACATACAGCAGAATATAAACGGATCGTGCCCCTGCCACAGGTAACCTCCCGCGCACCTTCAGAATCGCACATTTACTCACAGTTCGTCACCACAGCAACCTTCGAGCAATCCCAGATATGCAACATTCAGGAACCCTTGCCATGGGCTGCAGCATCCGAGTGGCATCACAAGTAGGAGCTGAGCTGAGTTAATTGCAGAGGAGCTCAGCACTAAGCAGCAGGCGAGGTCCCTCCCCGGTCAATGGAGGTGCAATGGAGGTCGTAGGTCAGTGGTGCCAAACAGCCAGGGGAGGGCACAATGAAAGTCCCGAGGTGGTGGTGCCCAACAGCCAAAGCGAAGCAGGCGGTAGGGCAGCCCTGCAGCAAATAGCCCCCTCTAGGTACTCCAGATCTCACACCATGTCGCACATCAGATCCACCGCATCTCAGGCCCCATGCTCAAATCCGGGAGGGTGGGTTGGCGCAGGTGAGGCGAGCGGTCCAGGCGAGGGAGGGTGGGGAGAACAAGCATACCGAGGGCACACAAGCGTGCCGCGACCAGTAGCGATGCCCATCCAGCACAGCAAAGCAGCGCCACCTCTTCCGCCCCCGGCCCGTACCTCACAGCCAAGCCGGCCGGGGGTGCTCCAGTCCACTGGTATCTCTCTGCAGCATGAGTCCAGCAGCCAAATATGGGACACTAGGCCATCAGTGCAGCCCTCCTGGTTTCCGATCACAGTACATAGGCTCCGGAACCCAGGGTGAGCAGTTCATGTAATGCGGTGACGAGCCGCACACCAGGCGCATAAAGGGAAAGACAGTCCAGAAAGTCCGCTGCACATCAGCGGTCTAACTCAGCAGTTCAAAGACTGAGGGCCCCGCACACAACACTTTTTGGGGAAAACGTCTCTGGTAACAGCTCGCCACAGTGGCCTAGAGCAGCTGCGCCACACGATGGGGCCCAGTGGGCGGGCCTGGCCTCAGGCTCGCGTGGCCAGCGGCCCCGATGTCCGTGAGAGCTCACTCGGCATGGCACAGGTCCTGGCGGCGTAGTTCGGTGCGGGGCCCTCGGCTTCAACGAAATTCACCGAAAGTCAGCGGTTACTTCAGGTCAGCTGAATCAGATAATTGCAGCCATAAACGGGGAGCCCCCCGGCGGAGCTCTACCCGAACACGTCTGCCATGTTTGCTGGCTTAGCCACGCCCCCTAGTCTGAATGGATCTCATTATGCAGAACATCCCAGTCCTGCTCAGATCCCAGCCATTCAGACACTCCGAAAGCATCAAAGAGCATTTATATCATACATAGTCTGAAAATTCCCATTTCAAAAACATCATAACAACAATCTGGCAAAACTGCCATAATGCTTAGCATCAAATCAAATGTGATTGAAGCTCGCCACTCCCCTTCTCAAAATGTATCACTCTTCCTTTTCTTTAATTGTGATCCAGTTTCCTCGGCCTGTGTGGGTCTAGTCCAGACAATAGTTTCTCCTTAAGGACTCTGCTAAAGACCACTCAACCAGTCAATCACTCTCCCTTCCCCCACGCCCAAATATCTGTAGGTATTGGCATCTTGGTGTCCTCTGCTCCCAGTGCCAGGCTGACAAACTTTTGCTGTTGTGAACGAGATAATGAATCAGCTATATCATTGTTCTCCCCTGGCACGTGCCATTGCCCTGAAAACAATGTTCAATCGCAAACAGCCCAGCATGAAAAGCCTCACCAACCACAGCACTTTTATGTCCCTTGTCCTCTGTCTGTTCACACGGTTGACTACTGTCATCTTGTCAACATTAAACATTGCCGTCCTGTTTGCCAACTCCCCACTCCACTCTGACAATGCCACCAAAAGCAAAAACAATTCCAAGAAGGCATTGCTCCTTCCGTTTTGCAACAAATACAATGGCCACTGCTCAGCGCACTACCTGCCATCCCTGAGCAGACCAAAGCCATGTGCCCCCGCTACATCTGAAAAAATCTGCACCTTCCAGTGTTATCCTCCAGAAACAACATGGACACACAATTGAAATCCTCTATGATGGGGTAGCACAGCCCCTGACATCGCCATACACAGCCTCATGCAAAATGTCTGTCCAACCCGCACTACTCTTCATGTGAAATTCAAAAACCCCAGCAACTTTTGCACCTTTCTCATCTTAAACCTCCTTTTCCCAATCACCTGTCCAAAAACGTTAGGATTTCCTTCACCTTCTCACACGGCAACCTCGCCATCAACAAGTTCCTGTCCAACTCAACTCTTAGAAATGCAGGTAACGTATTGGGGCCTTTTGTCTTTTCTGGGGCCAGCGGAGCTCCTAATTCATCTGCCAGCTGTTCAAATATCTCAGAGCCCTGTGACATTCGCCAACTTCAGTCTGCCTACAAACCAAAAATCGTCCAGGTAGTGCAACACCTTACGGTGCCCACTCCTCTTCATAATCACCCACTGCAGAAAAGTCTCAAGCAAAGCACAGAAGATGGCACATCCCATTGGCAAAATTCTGTCAACAAATATGAAACATCCAAATTGCATGCCCAACAAAGGAAAATCCTCTGGATGTATGAGCAACAGCCAAAAATCTGATTTGGTCTTACATTTCGCTAGCTCTGTCCCCTTGCCACAGTATCTCACCAAATGCACTGCATCATCTACTGAGGCATAGGCCACTTTAGTGTCTTCAGTCGAAACAAAATCATTCACAGAGGCTACTTCCAGCCATGACAAATGGTGTATCATCCTGAACTCTCCTTCCACTTTTTTGGGCACTACCCTCAGCAGGGACATGGTAAAATCCTCTAAATGCCACTCATTGAAAGGGTCCACAATCCTCCCTTCTTTCACCTCTTTCTGCAGCTTGGTCATCACTACTTCTGGTACCAACTTTGCAGATCACAAGTTGTCTGCCCTCCTACGTTCCATAGGCCCTTGATAACCCACCCAAAAACCTTCTTGTAAACCCCATCCCTGCCTCAAAGCCACCTCCCTCTCTGTCCCTGTCTGGGTAGATTGTAAGTCAGGCAAGCAGCCCCTAAAACCTAACTAGTGTAGGAGCTATTTCGCCCAGTCAATCCCAGATTTCCCCTTCCCCTGGATGCCCACCACTGTTCCGCATGGCTGGACAATGTGAAACTCTGCGTAATAGGGTGTCTCTCCCCACATTTGGAACACTCATGCTTGAACTTATTCGGATTTCTGGAGCAGATACTCTTGTTAAAGCTGCAACATGCCCCAATATTGAATCCCATACTTTTTGACATATACCCCACCCCCTGTTGAGCGGGACGTGGCTGAAAGGGCCAGTAAGCCATAAGAGTCCTTGCCTGCGACAGTGTCGATGACATCCACTGCAACCACAACTCTGAGTCGGCCTCCCTCCATGGCTTGTCAGGTTTGAACTCATCATAGCTCAACCATGCATAATTTCCAAAATGCATCTGTGCTTTCTTGATAATGTCCATGTATTTGAACAATCAATTGCCCTGTCTGCTTGTTTCTCACAGTTAATGCTAGCATAAATCAAAAAGGCTGACATCCAGTTCTCCATGTTAATGGACACCCTAGGCCACCTTGTCAGCTCCCACTCTTCCTCCTTAGACCCCTCTTTAGCCTGAATGGCCCTATGCAGTTGCTTGAAGTCATCTACGCATTTGCGTTTCCAAATGTACTATTCTTCATTTTGTCAGCTATGTGTGACCCCAAGGACATTGACAAACCCACATATGAAAGCCATTTTTTTATGTGCCTCCTCCTACTCCTTACTCCTTTCTCCCCTGCGTCGTTCAACACCTTCTCATTCTCTGTCATGACCCCCAGTGTTTCCTTACCTTTGCTCGTACCCTCTTTCTTGGGTGTAGAACGCATTTGCCATGCATCTTTCACCTCTGCCCCTGCTCCATCAATGCTCTCATCCCTCACTCCCACTTACTTTCAGGCCCTTACACCTGACCACAGTTCCTAAGCCTCCCATATTGACCACCATTCTTTATTATCTGAAGGTAAGCCACCACCGTCACGTCTCTCCTTGCGATGTCTGCAACCTGACCTGGACTGTTTTCCAGTGATGACTCCTTTGTCCATTCTTGACTTCTGAAAGACACCAACTGTTCTCTCCATTGCCTCCCTTCTGTCCTCCTTATGTGGAGGTTGCTCCACCATCTCCTCCTCCTCATGCAACTCACCTTCTTCCCATTCACCACTGCCATCTTCTTAGTCCAGCACCAGCTCATCCTCTCTCATGCCCATATCACATACTTCAGTCTTTGCAATTGTGTCACTTCTTCTCCCAAGCATCACACGCTTCTACATACAGTACAGCTCCATGCCCATTCAGCGTGCCCATCCCTGCAGTGTAGGGAGGGCCACTGTTGACCCCGTATCGGTTCATGCCTGCAACTAGGGGCCATCATGTGCCCCACTGGCATTGCCACTTGCCTGCTAGCCTCTCCTGTTGGCATCGTCTGGTCCACTCCCTCAAGGCTGCACCAACCTGGCAAGGCCCCGGCACCACCAGCCTCTGGAGCTGCACCAGCTCCTTTGGTCCCTGACATCCCTAGTTCCTCTTCTGGCACCCATAAACAATGCCCTCCCCTGAACCCTCCGGCCTGTTCTCAGGCCCACCGGCCCTAGCATGCCCTCAACCTTCTTCAACCTGTATCCCTGTTCATGGGTCTCCTATCCTTCCCTGCAGAGCATCTCCCACCTCTCCTCTGTTTCCCTCAAAAGCTGACGCTACTCTTTGATTCTTGCCTCAAGGTCAACCCTCTGCCACTTTGATTGCTGTTCAGCCCCCAGCCCAACCGGCCTCAGCACTGCCTTACTCACTCCACCTGCCGCCTGGGCCTGTCCCCTGGTCGCCCCACCCACTGTCACCTCCAAAGGCCTCTGCAGGAAGTCCCCTCTCTTCTTTTTCCTGTAGCCCCCACTTGTCACTGGCCCTCCAGCCTGCCCCAATCCCCACCTGCATTTGTCTGGCAGTTAGATCTAAAAGAGTGTCATACCCTGCTGCCATATGCGCAGACCTTGAAGACTTCCCATGCGCTCCTGAAAACGTGCTGTCTCTGCTGCTGAACCCCTCCTCCTGCTCGACTTCCCCTAAATTCTGTCCTCCTAAGACCCCCTCCGTCACTGCTGGGAGGCTATGCCTCCTCCCTGGTGCCTTAATCTTTGCTGCAACTGGTGGCGTGTCAGCACCTAGTCGTGTCATCCCATGCAGAGTCGAACCTGCCACTATTGTTGCAGCCAGCCCACCCAATGCGGCATGCACCGGGTGGCTCATCCCTACCCAAGCCTGGTCCAATATGTCAGGCCTGAGTAAATCTGGGCACCCCGCGTCTCCAAGGGTGTGCAAGGCCTCTTGTATGGCCTCATAACCTTCAATGTCATGCTCTCAAAAATCCCTCCCGCCTGGTAGTGCAAGGAGTCAAGAGGGGGCTGCCATCCTTGTCCATAACTTTCACCCCCTCCTCTATCCCTACCTATCCCCATCTTGGCCTCCGCCATTGCACACAAATCCCCAGGGGGAGACTAGGCTGTGCCTGTCGCTCCTCACTGGTTCCTTCATTAGAAGTAATAAAGGAACTGAAAGAAGCAGGACACAGAAATGTAAGACTGGGGCTTAATTACGAGTGGGCCAGTAAGTTGTAACACCTGTTTGCGACCCTTGGTTTCACTTATTAGTAAGTCACAGTTTATTACACTCTCTAGTCACCAAAATAAAGTCCATCCCCTGTAGTTAAATTTCGACAGATCAAAGCTGCTCACATTTTGCAGGTAGAAACGTCTAGAAAGTACTGTGATAAAATGTTGGTGATTAAGCGCCTCAATCCAGATGTTTTGGACCATTTTGCAGGGCTGAACTCTGGCTAGGCAATAAATGGAGTGATGTGCTTGGCCCACAGTTTAAGGAGTGTTTGTTATCTGTCTTAATTCGTTAAACATGTAGGGGAAGAATTTTACTACCCGTATTTAGAAATGGTAGATTAGATGATATAATACATTACAGACTACTTGTCCTACTAGATGCTGCTGGAAATTTCTTTACCAATGTTATTCAAGATATATATATGGGGTTGGGTCTTACTTAACAATATACTCCCATGAGAACGGTCAGTATTTAGAGACCTCTCCTCCTTAGCGGCTCTACTGGCCATTAAAGGCCCCCTCCACTGTTAAAGGCCCTGGCCTCCAGCTCGGGCCTTTAATGGCCTGTAGCTAAGGCTATATGCGACTTTACCTTTGTCTTCCCGTCCCACAATCTTGGGGTGGTACCTTTGATGCTCACTGGCCTTCTCACACTCCCAATAAAAAACACACATTGCCTCAAACTTGATTGTCAAAATGTCGACCACGATCACCTGGACTGAACAAAATGTATTAATGGGAAAAACTCTGGTATAACCCTGTTTCTCGTGGTGTTTCTGGTCAGATAAATCTCTGTTCAGGCTGAAAGATTTTTATTTTTTGCAGAGTTTTATATAGCGCGAACTTGACCCGAATCCAATCAGGTATCCAGAGCGCTTTACATAGCACCAGTTACGTTACATGAGGACACACATTCATTTTTTTTGTCGGGCACGGGAGATTAAGTGATTTGCCCAGAATCACAGGATGTTCAGCGTCGTTACCGAGACTCGAACCTAGTTCCTCAGGTCCGAGGTGGAGCACCCTAGCCGTTAGGCCAACTCCTCTCCCCTTGTCCTACTTTGTTATCGAAACTTGCTTGCGGAAACCCCAATTGAACGTTGTGCATTACACCGGCTGCAACCTATAAGTCACTGGTATAGTTATACTTGTTGTTTAATTAATCGAAAATCAAGAATTTATAAGACACACTACCTAATGAAGGTCTCTCATACGGCAGTTTCACTGAAAACAATAGTTTTTTTAATCTGCTTTGAAGCTGGTAAAAAAAGGTCTCTCCTCTTAGTTCGCTGCATCAGAAATGAGTTCCACAATACTGGCCCAGGCACAGAAAAAAGTTCTACCTCCCTTTTACTTCAGTCTGACCCCAGGAATGGTCCTTACTGGTTTATTGTTGCAAAGATTATTGACTGCAGTGAAGGAAAAACATAACAACCTGCTTGCGATACAACTACACTGAGAACCCCAAACTAAATCGAACAAGTTCCTTTATAGGAATTGAGATGATTTCTTTTCTTCAGGCTGGCAAAAATGCAATGATTATTGTTGCATTTTGGGCTTTTGGGGATACTAGATTTGGTGGGAGGGGGGTCCTGAGTATATATAGTTTCGATAAGTCTTGCATTCCCTACAGGCCCTGCCACCAAAACACTTTGCCTATAGAAGAGAAGTGGACTAGGAGGAACAAGGTTGCTCATTTGATGTAAAGGGACTGCAACAACTTTTCTCACCTGACCCCAAGTGTCATCGTGTCATGTGATGTCAAGAGAGGATTTTTTCACTCTCTGAAGCAATTCAGGTTCTTGGTTACGAATCACACAAAGATGAGGTGACCTGTGGTATATTATGAATTCACTTTTGCAGCTGTTTAATTGCAAACGATGTTTATTCATCCAGCTCTTAACCCTTTTGAGTAAATTATTCGTTCACAGATGCTTATGTACAGCACGAGAACATCATATATTTAGTATTGTGTCCCTTAATTTGTAGGTAAAATAATAGCAGACAAAATATGAACAAGATACGGCATATACGTAGATATAGGTTTCCTAAAATTAGTCCAGATCGAACACCTTCACAAGGTGAAAAATAAGTGAAGTGAACTAGGGAGCACATTAATTTCGAAGCCGTGCTGAAACTTGGTCAACCTAGTTTTCACTTTGTTTAGGGATTCTCAAAGAGGTATTAATGCCCTAAGAAAAGGGAAGAAAAATATGAATTTATTTTTTGAGCCAAGGAGTGTATGAACAACAATTGAAAAAAGAAGCGGTATTCGTAATAGATGAGGAAAGAGGTGCATGTGTAATGTCGACAGATTCTAATGCGATGAGTTGTCATTATGTCATGCAACACAGTAAGGCAACTTGCTGTGATACTTTGTGTGACAGGGAGGGGGCAGGAATGTGCTATATCTATCAAGATATGGTGCATTCATGTGCTCTCCTTGCGGTAGCGCACTCATTGCAGCCTAGCGCCAATGCAGGCATCCTTGCCCCATGGTACTTAGGTACCTGTGTTACAGACAGGATTGTTTTAGTGCATGAAGGAGCCCCTTCTTGGACAAAACCAATCCTCAGAGACGTTTTCCCTTTTTCTAAGTGTGGTGCATTGTGTAGCACACTTAGGACGAGGAAACAATAAGGAGAAACAAAGATATTTCTCCTTGTTACACCTCCTTTGGGAAGGTGTACAATTCTGATGCATTTTCAGGCCTACCAGTGTAGACAAATCTGGGAATGCATCGGAATACAGGGATGAATGCTTGGGAATACCTTACTCCATGGTACTTTGTTTTGTTCTCAGAAGATGACAGCACTCACAGGGAAAGTAACTGTTGCCTGAAGGACAACAAAACTTTCCAGGTGAGTTTCAGAAAATGTGAGCCAAAACCCTGGGCCCTGGACTTCTAGGTATAAGGGGAGATGGATATCCAGAATCACAGAAGCTAAAAAGGGTGGACTCTTCCGGTATGTCACTGGACTGTGGAAAAGGAGGACTGGAGCAGAGATGAGTGAGGGGACGAAGCAGAGAGGGGCGAGGAGGTGAGATGCAGAAAAAAAGAGGAGAGTTGAGTGAAAGAGATGAAGTAAAGTAGGAGTAGAGCTGTGGGGAGCAATGAGTTGAGGAACGGTGAGGAGAAGAGCAAACAGGAGAAGAGTGGTACAGCAGGTGAGTGAAAGCCGAGTCGAAAGGAGAGGAGCTGCAAGGCAAAGAGAGAGGAGGGAGAGACTGCACTCTAGTGTTGTTTGCTCAGGAAAGTCTAGAGATACAAATGGTTGTTGCTCCTACACCTGGCCACACACCTTTCATACACCATCTCCACACTGAAAGCACACATTACTGCATCTGAATATAGGCGCGTGGAAAATCTATGGGTAAAGATATCTGATGTGTGGATTCAGTTTCCTTAGAAAGTGGGTCGTTCCCTGCAGAGTCACATGGGTGGTCGCTTATCCAGACTGAAGAATTTCTTTTAGAACAGATCCTCCCACGAGGGCTGCTACTTAGTGCTTGTTGGTGTCTGTGGCTCCATCTGTTTCATTCTACATACATAAAGAGGAATGATTATTAGATGCCCATAATTTCAACTGATCCCTTATCACTCGGTTCTTCTGCGGCTCCTCCTGTCTGAACACTGTTCACAGCAATCATTGTTGAGACATCAGCTACAACTTTAGAAATGTCATCCTGTGGTAGCAATCTCACTACAGGCACTTGAGCTCTTCCGGTATGTAAGTGGTACCTTTTGTGATGTGCCATGAGGACTATTAGCCACATTGTGAGGCCATTTTCTTTTTTATATGTCACATGCGTCACTTCATTACATACTGCACTTATATTTAGCAGCACTTCCTACAAAGATGATTTTGGTGAGGTGATGCTGAAGAACCAAGACCTTATGGGCCTGGCAGCGCATGGTACGCCTTAATCTCCTGAGTTCACCTGCTTTGTCGAACAGAGACACGGGATACTCCGTTAGGCGTAGAAGATAGGGTTTATTAGCTGCAGCTAAGTACAGTTGTCCCAGAAGTACACTCGGTATGTTCTTAGTAGACTGCCACTTTACTTCGTGGCGCACAATCTTTTATAACACACATATTCACAAAGAACACTCCCAATGCATACAGGGTTAACCAATGAGAAGAATGTGAAAACAAGATAGTAAGTAACTCAAATAAGCCTCTTTCCCAACTGTGTTTGTCACCCTTCCCCACAAGTTAATCAGTGGTAGTGTTTATAAATCGACTTGCAGGTGGCAGGACACATTTGTATGCCCCAGAGGACAGTTGTGAAATGAGAGAATACGAGTAAAGAATAGCGAAGGCCAGAGGATAAGATAAAGTCAGGAAAGGATGGCGCAAACCAACAGATAGTTGAAACAGGGATCAGTCAGACCAGACGAGGATTAGTGGAGTCGGCCGGACCCTGACACCAGCTATAAACAGAGGCAGAAGGTTATTTGACACGTTGCAGTAGGATGAGGGAAAACAACACTTCGTTCACCGTGTCGCCTGAGTGAGGGCAACACAAAATGGCGGAAAGAAACAAAATGGAGGCTAAATACGAACGTGATCGGAAACTGAATTACCTCAGATCCTCCTTTTGCCATTACTCAGGCAAGACACACAGACTCATTTAAATCTGAGTCGACGTCAATGGCCATGAGGTCATCAAGCTGTTTCTGCAACATCATTTCAATGCTCTCCGTCTTCCGTGGCACAGGCCTTGGGAAACACATAGTGGCACAAAGACCACAGATGGCAGGGCCACACTGCATACAGAGACAACAGGAAACAATGATGGCCAAAACAACTCCAAGGAATGTTAATACCTTCCATCCCCATTTGGACAGTAATCCCCAAAACCATTCCAACAGAGACCAATCTCCTTCGTCCTGATGAATCGACTCGGAGATCACATGTAATTTGGAGATGGCTTGGTATACCGTAGGGGCGTCGTCAGGTATATAAATGCAACAGCTAGATCCAATCAATTTACAAACTCCACCACGATCCGCAAGAATAACATCCAAAGCAATCCGGTTCTGCAATGTCATGAGACGATCCGCCTGAAGTTCAGCTGTGAGATTACTCAAGGCTCCTACAGTGACATCTATGGTGGTCTCAACAACACAAACCAATTGTCTCATGTTTCTACTGTTGGCCATTGGGCCCCAAAAAGGAAGAAATCCTTTATGGAAATTGCCTCCCTCTTGTCCTGCAGTGTCTTTAGAATCAATAATCCCTCTGCCATATCTGTCTCTGTGATGTCCCGAAGGAGCAGTATATGTAGGGGGGAGAAGAAAGGCTATATAGCATGTTCCTGAAAAATCCGTTGGTAGCCACGTGTACGCTCTATCGTGGCAGATAAAATACGTGCCCTGGGATGGCACTAACGGTGGTGAATTCTGAGATGTGTGAATGTATGTATGGGAACAAACACTCTTTCCTTGTCCAGTGTCAGTAGTCTGGCCATTTATTTGTAAACAAAAGTTACCTCGATGAGGCACAGTCCAAATTGGTGGAGATTTTCCCAGTTTAATTCTATCTGTAAGGCTAGTAGCGTAACGAGTCACATTCCAAGCATCATATGCCCGTTTCTCATCAACAGGAACCTTACTATTCTCCACAATTCTAGCCATAGCCACTATTCCTTTTATCAGAGAACTATGACTAAAATCTTGTCCACTACCATATGAACCAGCTGGACGTCTAAATAGGCCCACGTGGAACCTTCATAAGAAAATGGAAGGGCTAAATATGGCATCCCTTTTTCTGTGGTATGAGGCATAAGTCCACACACCCAACAGTCGGTTGTGTTGACTACCAATTGGTGTTGATGCAATAACTGGACAAATGAATTGTTAAAATATTCTGTTCTCCTGATTAGTTCATGTTGGGGAAGCGTATATAATTGATGTGGGGAGATAGTAGAATGAAAAGGCAAGGAAATAGAAGTAGGAACAGATTTGTGCTGCATAACATGAACAATCCAACCTATACAAGCCAATAAGACACTAGAAAACATAAGAACACACAATGTTATGCCACATTGACTGTACACTAATTTACAATATTTCTTTCTCAGATCTTCCTTCTTATTATTCTTTCCCAATTTGACATCCATCCTCTAAAATTGTTGCTCACGGCAATCTTCCTTACTCACTTGGCTGTGATTATTAGCCGTCCTATGACACTGCAAGTCCTGGGGGCCTAGCCACTATACAGGTCACAAACCAAGACTCCTACCGTGACCCTGCAACCTGGACAGATGATACATGTCAGGAAAGAGATGAAAATCTCAGGTGTCCTTGACCAGTCTAGGCCTTAAATTATATTGAGTTCTGTTCAGTACAGTTTGGTCCTGAAATAGTGTCTGTGGATCTGTAGTGTTTAATCGGAGATGTGGCGGTACTGCTTCTTGTAAAACGTCGTCATCTTCTTTTTCAGACCGAGCTCCATCTAGGTGTGCACTACTGAAAGGTACAAACCGAGGGACCCTTTCGCCTTCAAAATCACCTACACCCTTACGGACCCACTGGTCCAAAGTCAAGGGCAAGGGCAAGGGCACCTTTTTGCAGTGCACGCCATGGATCCAGTTATTTTTCCCTTCGACTTTCACTGCTGTACGTGTCACCAGAAGGACCTGTCGAGGCGCCCTCCAGCGAGGCTCCAAATTCCTTGTCCTCTGAAAATTTTTCACACAGACCCAGTCTCCCGGTTGGATAGAATTACCTGGGTCTGTGGAGGCCTCTGGTAAAGCGTTTTGAACCTGTTGGTGGAGAACACGTAATTTAGTGGTGAGGTCATGCAAGTGGTCAATCAGCATTGGATACTGTATGTCAGAATACTTTTTAGGGCGAGGGACTCCCCAAACATTAGCTGGGCGCCCAAAAACAACCTTGTATGGGCTGAGTCCCAAACGAGAATGTACAGCTGTTCTAGTGGATATGAGAGCTAGAGGTAAAGCATCTGGCCAGGCAAGTCCCGTGCTAACCTGTTCCTTTGCAAGCTTAAGTTTGAGAGTGCTGTTATAGCACTCTACCAAACCCGCTGATTGGGGATGGTTCGCCGCATGGAATTTTTGGACGATACCAAGACCGGCACACACCTTTTTCATAATTTGGCCTACAAATTCACTTCCATTGTCACTCCAGACAATGCGCGGCAAACCAAACCTAGGGAAGAACTCTTTCAGAAGAACTTTGGCAGTGGACAAAGCAGTGTTGTCTTTCAGGGGGTAGGCCTCTATCCATCTGTAGAAGGCACACACCACCACCAAAACATATTTGAGATTGTTGCATTGTTCCATGTGAATATAATCAATTTGCAACACCTCAAAAGGATATGTTGGGGGAGCAAAATGACCTGCTGGAGTTGGGGTTCCCTTTCCTGGATTGTGCATCAAGCAAACGATACAATGCTTCACTAAATTATCTGCACATTTTGGAATCCCTTCGTTCAGCCATACTGGAGCCAGAAGCTTACATATTCCTTTCGCACTGATGTGGGCTGGACCATGTGCCATAGCAACTACAGGCAGTACATAGGCATCTGGTAACAGCCAACACTGATGTTCTGACAATTCTATCCAACATTCCATCGCGTCTAACATTCCTGTACTCTCTTTCCACTTACTCAACTCTTTCTCTGTAGCCTCTCCTTGAATCGATCTCACACTTTCTATTGTATCCTCACACATTCCTTTTTCCTTGACCCAATTTGCAGGGCCCGCAACATACATGCGACTCATAGCATCTCTGGCTGTTTCTTCGCTACCTCATCCGCAAAGGCATTCCCGCGACCAACATCATCAGTAATCCTCTTATGCTCACTACACTTTATGATTGCTATCTGGGTAGGCAAAGCAAGTGACTCAAGAAGATCAGTTACCAACTGACCATGCTGTATTTTAGTACCGTGGGAGGTAAAGAATCCTCTTTCCTTCCACAGATGACCAAAGCTATGTGCCACACCAAACGCATACTGGCTGTCGGTATATATATTCACTCTCTTCCCCTTAGATAACACACATGCTCTGGTCAAAGCTATCAGTTCAGCCACCTGAGCTGAATTATGTCTGATGCGTGCTGTCTCCACGATTGTATGCAAGGTGGTAACAGCGTAAGCTGAAGCTGTTTCAACATTACGGAGTTTAAAACAAGAACCATCCATCCATAGGATCCCATCCGGGTCCATTAGTGGTGTATCCTTCAAATCAATCCTACCTTTTGTCTCCTCCTCAGTACGGAGAAAACAATCATGTTGTTCCTGAATACCTTTCTCTTCTGGATGAGGTAACAATGTGGCTGGATTTAAAGTGTTACATCGTTTGATGTGCACATGACTAGCCAAGAGCGTTAGTTCATACCCAGACAAGCGAGCGCTTGTAAGATGCTGCGTTTTTGTCCTATTTAGCAAGGTATCCACTGCATGTGGTACCATGACAATAAGAGTGTTATCAAGCACCACTCCAGCAGATTGACGAATAGAAATTGCTGCTGTTTCCGTAGCTTTAAGACAACTAGGCAATGCCTTGGCTACTGGATCTAATGTAGCCAAAAAGTAGGCACATGGCCGCTGCTTGTCTCCAAATCTTTGTGTTAAGACTGACAACCCTCTCTTTCATGGACATAGAGCGTGAAGGGCTTACTGTAATCCGGAGTACCCAACACAGGAACAGAGCACAGAGCAGCACGTAAATCAGAAAAACTCTTCTGACATTCATCAGTCCAAGGAAGAGGTTGGGGTGTGTCTTTCAAAGTGAGTGCCAACAAAGGTTTAGCCAACAAAGAAAAATTTGGAATCCACTGTCTACAATAAGAGGTAATGCCCAGAAAGGCACGCACTTCTCTTTGTGTGGATGGCACAGACATTTGTGCAAATGCTTGAGTACGTTCTGGGGTCAGTCGCCTCCCCTCCTTCGACAAGAGATGACCTAGATAGGTAACCTCTTGGCGGGCATATTTTAATTTAGAAGGTGAAACCTTATGGTGAAGGTCAAATAAGTGACGCAATAGTGCAATAGTCACGTTTTTACAAATATCCTCTGAATCAGCAGCAATCAATAAATCATCCACATACTGAATAAGGGTAGCACCTGGCGGCAAAAGAAAAGCATCAAGCTGGCATTTCAGAGCTTGGCTATAGATGGAGGGACTTTCACAATGCTAAATTGCCACGCATCCCTCAATACAAAATTCCCAATGACGGCGAAAGAGCACTTTTTGCTATTATTTATGATTTGGTTCAGAAGGGTGTGGTCGAGGGGAAATGTATGCAATAGTCCTGTTCTCCCGGTTCTCAAACGCACTGATCCTTCTCAGCCTCCTGTTCATCGCTTTGTTATTGATCTCCGGGAGGTTAATAAAATTGTTGTACCACAGTTTCCTGTTGTTCCAGATATCACTGCCCTGTTAACTATGATACCTGCCTCGGCAGCTTGGTTTTCTGTTATCGATCTGAAAAATGCTTTCTTCAGCATCCCCATTGCTGAAGAGAGTAGGGATATTTTTGGCTTCTCTTTAGGAGGCCGAAGTTTCCGGTTCAAGCGCGCACCCCAAGACTATTGGGCTTGAGGGTAACAACATAGACAACCAACATCAATTGGACCCGTAGCCCAAAGTGTCGCAGGGAGAGAGAGCAATTCAGGTGGAAATTGATCTTTAGACAAATACATTGGAGAAGTCAGTTTCTGCCCCAAAACGAGATGTACACCAGAAGGAGAACAATATATGGTTGCATGCAGTCTTTTCAATAAATCCAAACCCAACAGATTTTCGCCGCAACCAGTCGTTAAAAGAAGCGGAGCTTCCAAATCATAAGAACCAATTGAAATAGGCAGAGGACAAGAGACCGGGCTATGAACTGGGCCACCAGAAAATCCTACGGATACGTTCGTTAAGCCAGACAAAGGTGCCCCAGGGAGTTTGGAGTGAATAATAGAACTTCTCATCGCACCAGTATCTAAAAGAAATGGCTCTGAAACACCCATTGTAGTGACATTAACATAAGGCCCATTCCGATCTACTGGAATCGATACAACTCCCTCACTTTGTCTATCGCTGTCCTAGTTAGCTTGAAGACCGTCATTCTCACCTTCAACATAGTAATCATCATTGTAATACTGTGTAGACTGAGTATTTTGCTGATCAAAGTGGTTCATAGAATGTGGAGGTGGAGGGGAATGCTGTGTCTGGGGCAACATACCTTGACCTCTACCCTGGGCGCTAACTGGGAACCACCACGACCTCGTGGAGTAGATAGTCCTCCATTACGCTGTAATAAGACCGGGCAGCTATTCTTAAAATGACCTTCCTCCCTACAATAGGCGCATTGGTTAGGACCTAACAAAGGCCGCGGAATATAGGGCTCAGGCTTTAGAAACACCCTCTGAAATTGGGGAGGCTGTTGAAACTGGCGCTGAGCAGAGCGAGGAGGATAAGCTTGTTGCAGAAGAACCTTTGTTTTAAATTCTTTAGTCTTCTTCTCTTGCTTGTCTTTTTCCTCTTTGTCCCTGTTTTCGTAATATTGAGCAGTAGCCAATATCTGAGCCGAAGAAGAAACAGCCCATGAACTTTCAGAGATTTTTAACTTATGTGACAACTCGGGGAGCAAATTGAATACAAAATTATCTACAAATAATCGCTGTCCACCCTCCGTAGTCATATCCTGACCACTGTGATCAATAAACGTCTCCTCAAAACGAGTGAAGAAATCGGAGACACTCACATCTTTCTTCTGTCTACACGCGGCTAATTTATCCCAATTAACTTGTAAGGCGGGCATCATTGTTTTCATTAAAGTAATAATCCTACCAGGCAGTTCTGTGATCAAAACATCAGGCTTAGCACCACCCACTTGTGCTCTATCCGAGGCAGTTATAGCATCCCATGTACCACCCAATTCTTGAACGTGATCCTCTCTCCGAATTCGAGCCCATTACGCTTGTGGGACTACATTTCTCATCAGCATGTCAATATCCGCTAAGTTCATATTACAGGCATCAACAGTCTGAGACAATTCTTTATAGTAACCAGCAGGGTTTTTACGGGGATCCGGTAAAGATTGTTTGAGGGCCAAAACATCAGATCTCTTCCAGGGCACATGTACCCATATACGCTGGAAGTGAGCGAGAATAGCTGGATTATTACCTGCTTGCGCAACCTCTTCCCTCCATATCGGAGGAACCTCTCTCATTGGGTAATGTTTCAATGTCTGCCGAACAGCAGGATCAGAATCAAGAAAATTTTGTGAAGAAAATAAGGACCTAAAAGTAACAAGTGTTCTTGCGGCGTCCTCAACCTTAGAACCCATAATGAGTCCTTTATCGAAATTAGCCTGAACATCCAACAAACCCTGGGGAAGTAAACCCAAATCCATAGCCTCCCATTCTTTAGTGGGCGCCTCCCACTGATGAAAGGTGATCATGATATCTTTCACACTATACTGGGGACCCTTCTCGATCCATTTGCGAGCGAGAGAGTCCAATACCACCCGTTCGTCGCAACCTAGAAGTTGACTACGAGACTGTCTTCGAGAAAAAGCCGGAGACAAGTTCAGAGTCTCAAAGAAAGGGGACAAGAAACCAGATATTCGTTTGCGCACAGTAGGAGAATTAGACATAAGGACAGGGGACAAGGTATTAGGCGATACAGGAGAGGAACTGGCAGTTATAAGGGGAGCCGAAGGCAAAGAAGATTGAGGTTCAGGAGATGGAGACAAAGGAATCGGTGGCGCAGGAGGTGGGAGTGGCAATACCGGAAGGGGCAAATGTGGAATAACCGGAACAGGTGGGGGAACAACAGGTAACTGAACAGGTTGTAACAACGGGGGTGCATTAGCACCTTGTACATAGGGTGGAGGCAATCTCAATAGGTGAGACATCAAAGGGTCTTCCTCCAGATCCTTACTTTTATCAGAAGGGGAATTAGGCAATACTGGATAGCATCTATCTATTGCCATACGATGCTGTCTCTCTGAAATTTCCATTGCATTATCAATCTCATTATCTTTAAAGTGCTGGGCAGCCTGTATAATCGTCATATTTTGTGCTTTTTTATCTCGGTTTGGCTGCTTAATTTCTTTCTGTTTGGCTTCCTTACGCCAGAGGCAGAAAGAGTCAAACATTGCCGGCCGGGCTTGTCTTTTGAACAATATCGCTTCCAAATTGTCTAATATGTCAGGCTCAAAACTATCATTTTGTGGCCACTGTAGAGCGCCATTGTTCTTCGTGTATCGGATCCATGCCTTATTAAAGGCGATGGGGCCGACACCATGTTTTGAATAAAGCTCATAGGTGGGAGCTCCAACCGGAGGAATCGGACAAGAGTCCTCCAGCCGGGAATCCCTATTACAACCAAAGCAACAGAACTTCCTAAACTTATTCAGACCAGGCATCGTTATTTCACTGGACTGTTCACAAACATCAAGGGGTTAAATCAAATAATATAGCACAAACATACTCACCCCTCGGCTTCGGCTTTTGCAATAGCCGAATCAAAGACCCAAATCAAAACAAAATAGTGGGAGCTACCCACCAATACGTAACTAAGTGTCTTCTTACGCCAACAGAGGCCCGTCTAATGTCTCGCGATACCAAACATCATCAAAGGGACCAAAGCAGGGCGGCAGTCAGGGCAGCAGTCGTCAGCAGCCATCAGAAAGGAGAAACCGCGCAGCAAAAGACCTTCGGACCACTTCGACATACAGGGGTCACTTGACGTGGTTCGCGATTCCTCCAGAATTTTCCTGCGGGGCTCCTCACGATCCTCGGGCAAGAACTGCTACCTCTGAAGCCGGCCCACGTTCGGGCGCCAATTGAAGAACCAAGACCTTATGGGCCTGGCGGCGCAGGGTACGCCTTAATCTCCGGAGTTCACCTGCTTTGTCGAACAGAGACACGGGACACTCCGTTAGGCGTAGAAGATAGGGTTTATTAGCTGCAGCTAAGTACAGTTGTCCCAGAAGTACACTCGGTATGTTCTTAGGAGACTGCCACTTTACTTCGTGGCGCACAATCTTTTATAACACACATATTCACAAAGAACACTCCCAATGCATACAGGGTTAACCAATTAGAAGAATGTGAAAACAAGATATTAAGTAACTCAAATAAGCCTCTCTCCCAACTGTGTTTGTCACCCTTCCTCACAAGTTAATCAGTGGTAGTGTTTATAAGTCGACTTGCAGGTGGCAGGACACATTTGTATGCCCCAGAGGACAGTTGTGAAATGAGATAATACGAGTAAAGAATAGCGAAGGCCAAAGGATAAGATAAAGTCAGGAAAGAATGGTGCGAACCAACAGATAGTTGAAACAGGGATCAGTCAGACCAGACGAGGATTAGTGGAGTCGGCCGGACCCTGACACCAGCTATAAACAGAGGCAGAAGGTTATTTGACACGTTGCAGTAGGATGAGGGAAAACAACACTTTGTTCACCGTGTCGCCTGAGTGAGGGCAACACAAAATGGCGGAAAGACACAAAATGGTGGCTAAACACGAACGTGATCGGAAACTGAATTACCTCAATGCCACAAGTTTCCATGATGACTGGTCATAATCCTTTACAGGAGGGTGCCCAAAGTATTCTAGGTGGACCCGAACTATACTATATTTTTAGGGTGTCAACATAAAATTCATTAAACATATTTAAATTCAAATGTAACTGGAGGACTTCCAAGAACTAAATAATACAATCAACACTGGTGTAGGCAAGAGTAGAATTACATTTAAAACATAACAGCTGCCAAACTGCAAGGGGAGAGTGGGACTGCCAGGCATGGAGGTTTACTACTTGGCAGCCCAGTTACAGAACCAGCCTGCCTGCCTGGCTGAGGCATATGGGAGGGAGGGAGCTTTTGAGGAGATTCCATGGTGCTGTGGTTGATCAGTACATGTTATTTTCCCGGTTGGGACCAGCCAGCAAAACCTCCTCTTTGATTTCACTAATGGCTCACATGTGAGACTGCCTTTCTCGGCTGGTGGTAAAGAGGAGTCCATAAGCAGAGCATGCTTTCTTGTGGGGACAGCAATGAAGTGCCTTTTCCAACCAAGTTTGACCAGAGTGTTATTTGTATAGTGTAAACATAGTTAGTAAACTCAATTTCTTTAATACTGTTTACAGAATGGTAAACTAAACTTCAATGTATTTCAGTGGCAGGGATACCACAAACAATCACATGTATGGGTGTGTCAGAGCACATGTTGGTAAAGGCGTTCTAACATGAATATCTGATACCATGAACGGAGGAGGTTACAATATGGTTTGCTCAGTCACCAAGGAAGTACTGCAATTCATGGTCAATATTTAACACAATTTCCACAGATCTCAGTCTTAGTATCCACACAGCCTCCCTGCGTCGTAGAAAAAGTTCCCTGTTGCATCCATGTGGGTCCCTAGTCACATGATCTATGCCACAAAATCTAAAACTCTCATGTTCTTGTTACGACAGACATTCCATGGCATGCGTATCAATAGGGTACCGAATGTAATTTGATTTTATTGCCCTCATGTGTTCCCCAACCCTATCTTTTAAACACCTTATTGTGCTACCCAATTATGCTCTATCGCATTTGCAGAAGATGAGGTACACAACAAATTTGGTGTTGCGCGTAATGTTCTGTGTGAGATTAAAGTTGCGCACATCTTTGACCGTAAATTGTTTGGTTTTGTGCATTGCGTGTCTGCACATCCCACAGTGCCCACAGTTGTATAAACTTGGCATAAGCATTGCAAGCCAATTTTGTTTGGGTGTATGTTTGGGATAGCTAGGACTGAGGAGATTTCTGAGAGTTCTTGCCCTTCGGAAGGTGATGTTGGGTCTTGCCGGGATATGATCCTTGAGCAAGCGATCTGTGGTCAGTAAGTGCCAGTGTTTTTGTAGCTATTTCCTTAACTGGGGTGAAAGTCTATTGTAGTCTGACACAAGTCGCACTTCATTGCAAACTGTGTGTTTTTGTTGTTTAGCAGAGAGTGTGCCTGATCTATTAGTCTTGTTGATGCCTTTTCTGGCCGCGGCCAGTGCCTGGTTACTGTAGATCCTACAAAGGAACCCCATTTCTATTTCATTAAGTACTGTCCCACATTCCTTGTCATTGCTACAGTTCCATCTGGCCCTGGTCATTTCCCAAAAGGGAATGGCATCAATTTGACATTTAGGATGTGCATTTGAAGCGTGTAGTACTGAGTTGCACGAGGTTGGTTTATGAAAAAGTCTTCTCTCTATTTTGTTGTTATCAATGTGAAGTTTCATGTCAAGAAAGATCATACTCTACCTGCTGTACTGATATGTGAAACTAATGTTACATGTATTGCTGTTGGGGTAAGTACAAAAGTCATAAAGTCTCTCTATGCTTCCAGTCCAGATCATAAGACCGTCGTTTATGTAACAACCCCAATAGAACATATTATCATTCCAGGGCATTCCCTTCATGCCCCAAATCAGCTCCCTCTCCAGCCACCCCATAAAGAGGCATGTCAGTGTTGGTCCCACTGGCATCGTAATCAGCCCCTTAGTTTGAGTAGATAAATGGAGTGTCCCCTACATAGTATACTAATGTGCTTTCTTCTTTTATCTTTTTAGATTGTCACCTGTAACACTAATAAAGCAATGCACATTGAACGTGCCATTTAGCTTGGCTAGTCACATTTGGGCAAGTTCTTTTGTAAGTTCATTGTACGCATGGATGGTATTGCCAGTATGGAGTAACTGGAAAATATAAAGTAAGCAACAGTACAGGTGATGCTTTGGCTGCCCCTCCCCAATCCTGTTGGCAGCTTAATCAGGCTGCAGAGTGAAGAAGGGCATGGCCAGCCTGGTCTGGGCTGTCAGCTGCCTCCTGATGCCAGGAGCCACCGTGTACAGTCTCCATCTAGCTGTGCCCCCCTCCCCTGGAGCCTACATAATCACAGGTGAGACCAGGACGGGGTGAACAGGTGGGTGGGCTGGCCAAGCTGCTGTTGTACTTGGCCCTCGGTGGCTCTCAGATGATATTGCCTGGCTCCCCCCTACCTCCTGCTGATTGCCTGTAGTACTGTTGAGTCCTGTGGCCCCTTTTTCTGGTGGCAGATCTGGTGGAGCATGGGAGCCTAGTGGCAGGATTCCAATGTTGGCAGCCTGAGCCTCCTCAATGGCTGCATGAGTGTGACTGAGCTAGATACTGCATTCCCTACCACCAACCCTCACAACACCACATATTGGGGGTGCTGGTACTGGAATACACTCCCCTTGGTCCTCCCTCCCAACCTTTGCAGGGCTGGTGTGAGTCTACTTGCAATCAGTAGGCCTGGTCTTTCCATCCCCCCATGCCTGTACATATAGTTCCCTCAGCATGAGTCGGACAGATCATAAGCAGCACAATTTGAATGTGCCGGTGAGCACGACAAAACGTTTGGGGCGACCTGGGTCCCTTGAAACTGGTGCAGCCTGCTACAGTGGAGGCTTTAATGGCAGAGATCCAAGTGGGCTTCAGGGCCATTGATGCACGATGTAATGCCCTGTCGGGTGGACTGAATGGCATGACTAAATGCCTTGACTGTCAACAGACTCGGATGGTGGGGGCTGAGAAACGTGTCTCTGTGCTGGAGGACAGCAATGCTACCATGTCAAAACCCCTGGAGAAACTGGAATGCCAGGTCAAGACCGTGGTTCTGAAAAATGAGAACTTGGAAGCTAGGTCACGCTGCAATAATTTATGAATAATTGGCATTGGGGAATCCATGGCTACTGGCAAAAAGGACCTGTTTGTGGAGCAGCTTCTGGTTGACCTGTTTGGATGGGGGGAATTCTCTACAGCCTTCTTGGTGGAACGTGCACATAGGTCCCTGGGCCCGATGCCCCCTACAGGACTGACACCATGCCCTATTATTGCTTGAATGCTGAACTTCAGAGATAGAGACACCACACTTCGTTTGGCACGTGACATGGCCAGGTCTAATATCAGGGAAGCATCATCTTTTTTATCTCAACTTCACTTTGATGGTCCTGGAGTCCGTCGTAAGTTTGTGGATGCGAAGGCTTCGCTCAGGGAACTGGGGCTACAATATGGCATGCTTAACCTGGCGCATCTTCATATGGATGTGTAAGGTAAGCCACTCATGTCAACACCCCTGTGATGCCCAAGCGTTCTTCAAGAAAGATGCCAAAGACACGGAACACCTCTTGAGAGTCTCCCATGTGGTCCCTTCCGAACCTGCAGGCCACAAAGAGATCGGATCTCTTTCCAACGGGTGAATATGAACTGCTGTGTGACTCTGCGGTCAGCCTGTTCATTACCTCCCTCTCTACAGCCACTGAAATCATTTAGAAGGACTTTATGGTCTTTGTGGTCCGCCAAGGTGGCCAGCTCATTGTTGAGATTCTTTGGGGTGGCATATGTGTTTATGGGTGGACAGCACCCTTGGGTTGTTTACTAAACATGACACACCTGATGTGACTCCTTTTTCCTTAGCAAGAATCCTTTATCCTGATCTCTAACTGTTTATATGAGACTACAATGGGAAGTTGCTGCTGAGGTGTTGCGCATGCTCTGTGGTGTACACCGTTATGTTTCTTTGTCTGTATCAGGCATTTCTTTGTTCTAGTTTTTCTATTTGGCTGTCACTGGGCAATGTTTTGCCTGGGATGGGTGGGGGGAGTTGGTAGGGGATGGGTTGTTTTTTGTGTTCACAATTACACACCTTGTTGTGAGGATGACTGTGATGCTGCATTCAGTGGGTCCTGCATGAAGACTGCAGAAAATGCCAATGGCTCGTAGTGCTGTGGCAGGTGGACTAGAGATTTTGTTCATGACATGGAATATTAGAGGCAGAGATAACCCTTACAAGGGAAACAGGTGCTACAGTACCTGGTTAGACATGGGGTAAAGATTGCATTTGTGCAGGAGTTGCACGTCACCGGACTCGACCATGGCTTACGCGTCGGCTTGGGGACCATATAGAAACTTCTTTAACTATAGCACATGCTCCCTGGGGGTATGCATCCTAATTCACTGCTCTGTCCCTTTCTCCTTTACAGATAGTACTAATGACACTGAGGAGAGGTACGTGGCGGTTGCTGGTTGTCTGGCAGATCAAACCGTGCTGCTCTTAAATATGTATATCCCCAATGTAGATTCTCCTGACATTTTCCACAACTTAACGATCTATGCATCAACCCGGCAGTGGACTCCACAGCGGCTGGTCCAAGTGTAAAGCCTCATGCAACACACATGCTACGTGACATTTGTAGTTCATACTCCCTCAGGGATGCTTAGCAGTATCGACATTCTAGGCTCCCTGCCACACTTTTTGCTCTGCACCCCATTGCACCTGGTCACGACTTAACTATTGGTTTCTTTCTCTTTCCCTCCTCCCTTATCTTGGTGAGGTGAGTTGCCCACCCCGCACATTGTCAAACTATGCTACGGTACGTATGGTTTTGAACTACAACTCACACGTAGCAGGGCCAAAATGTGGCATTTTCCCTGTTATGTGTTACTTGACTCAGTCTTCCCTGAAGAACTCCAGACTGCTATGACTGACTATTTTGAATTAAACAAAAGCACAGTGACCACACAGGTCACCCTCTGGGAGGCCTTTAAGGATTACATCTGTAGCGTAGTGATAGATTAGCAGTGTGGTATACTATGCGACATACACTACTCCCTGCAGCTGTGTCTTTACTCTACATAGAAAAGGCCTTTGATTCACTTGAGTGGCCTTTTCTTTTTGAAATACTGCAGAAACTCGGCCTTCCGTGCAGGTTCTCATCCTTAATCAAGGTTCTCATCCTTAATCAAGCTCCTCTATGTTCAGCCAACGGCTCGCATTCTTGTCAATGGTTCTTTAACATGCAAGTTCACACTTGCTAGGGGCACCAGACAGGGATGCCCACTCTCCCCACTACTATTCATTATCGCCATGGACCCATAAGTGCATCACCTACAGGAGAAACATCTTTGGCATGGGCTACAGTTGGTCCCAGGCCTGCTGCAACAATCTCTTTATATGGATGACATATTAGTATTCCTTAGGCATCCCTCCACAAATTTGCCTTCTAATATTCAGGAGATCCAACAATTTGATAATTTCTTGAGACTTCAAACTAACTGAAGTAAAACTGAGCTCTTTCCGCTGACAGCAGCCATGCAACAGTTTCAAAGTGACTTCCCCCTGCTGTGACGGGATGATACTGTCAAGTATCTTGGAATCCACATTCATCGCGATAAGGAGCAGGTCCTCTGCCTGAACTATGGTCCAGCTGTGAAGGAGGAGTGAGACAGGGGTGTGTCCTGGCCCCTTTCATGTTTTCATTATATATAAACAGTGTTGGGGAGGAGCTTGTGGCAGCCTCAAAAGACCTCCCATAAACAAGTATGTGCCCTGTCCCGGCCCTCTTTTACGCTGACAACGCAGTTCTCATGGCTCACACCCCATTGACATTACAGTCACTGCTCACCAACTTTGTCGAATATATGAAGGAACTGGGTCTCCAAGTCAACAAATCAAAAACTTTTATCATGAAGTGCGGGAAGAATAACATGAAATGTAGAGACATAATAATAAACTGAGCAAAGATTGTCTTCTCCGACACTTTCTCTTACCTTGGAGTCTTATTCGACAAGAATAGTTCATGGAACAAGTCATTGACAATAGAAAGACACTATTTAGCAAGGTCTGTTGGGCTCTCAAAGCTTTGCAAGACAACTGGGCTCCAATTCACCTGAGATGATGATGAAGATATATAAAGCGAACTGCCTTAGCATAGCACTTTATGGGGCGGGCATATGGGGACACAAGAAATGTGCAAAGGTGCAATTAATAGAAAATGAATTTTTTAGATACCTTCGAGCAACCCCCAAAAGTACTTCAGTATACGTATCACATACCGAACTTGGTGCCCCTTTCCTTACAAACGTAATTAAGTTAGAACCAATTTTGCTGTGGCATAACATCTGGACCTCAGAATACACAGACCTCAATCGAGCAATAACAGGTGATTGTCTTAAATCAACTTCATATTCACGCATTGCATGGTTGGCATACGTCCAGCGTGTTTTTTGGTGACATGGCCCATCCTGAATCCTTTGAGAAACCGGAACTATTAGTTACTATCAGTAGAAAACGTTGAAAAGGAAAGCTATGACACATTTGGAAAATCTCAAACTCATTATTGAACTCCCTAAACCCAGTGTTTTAAAAAAATCAGTTGATATTAACTACTTTTAATATGCAGCCTTATCTTAAAACTGTTTTAAATGCACAGCATAGTTTTGTTCTTACACGTTTAAGACTGGACATATTCCATTGATTATGTAGTTTCCCTACTATGAATGACTGGTCTACAAAACTGCTAAACTGTCTCTGTGATGACAGGATGCCTCAGAACACTATGCATGTGGTTCTTTTTTGTAAATGTCATACCCAATAAAGGAAACGATATGTCTCTCCGATGATTAGACAATTATGTTTCACACAATGTCGTCCTGCATATTTGTTTTGCAATCATTGCCAACGTTGGAGATTTGTTGTGGAATGTCATCATTTTTATGGGCTGTTTTTTATGCTAGGAAGAATATGTCATTAGTTATCACTTAGAACACAGCAAAAAGAGTATATACTCGAGGGGCACAGGTGATACAAGCCATGGGAGTAAGAGAAATTGGAAACAAATATGAAAAACATCTTACTACAGTATTTTAATAACTGTAGGAATATATTTAAAGAAATGTTCAATGAAAAATCTGGAAGCTATGTGTTTTAATATTCTGAGCTCATGTTTATATTGTCTTTTAATGTACATCATTGTATTTTATCAGATGTAATTAAATGAAATTGATGTAAGTTTTCTCTTTGTACAACTGCTTTTATGGATATTTTTTATGACTCTGAATAATGCTATATATGACGAGTAAGCTAACAGCACAAATTGAAATGTGGATTAAGTTACTATTGTCGCTAGCTGGCCACATCACCATTATTAAAATGGTTGTCTTGCCCTCATTTCTATAACTATTTCTTAATATCCCTATTCCTCTTACTATTTTTTTTTGTCACACAGCAGAGTCTTCTGTTGTGACTAATTTGGACGAGCCGTAGACCGTGGGTTGGTTGGGGGCAATAGTCCTACCTAATGCAAGAGGTGGCTTCGGTGTGCCACACTTTCACCTCTTTTATCTGGTTGCTCAGTGTCAATATGCATACCATTGGTTCCTTAGGGATACTTGCTTTCCTTATGTTCGTATTGACCGGGATTAGCGAGTAATAAACCATTGAATGCCATCCTTCCCAAGAGCTACCATTATATTCCACCGACATACAGCCAATCTCCACCACCTGTTGTACATGGAGACATCTGATACATCTACTGGGAATGGGGCAGTCATATACCCCTGCTCTACCACTTGCAGACAACCACTGGCGTCACCCCAATGGTAGAAACCATTGTTAAGCACACATTAAGCCTGTCAGCACTGCACACCACTGGTGATCTGCACACTATGGGGCAGATTTATGAGCCCCTTGCGCCACTTTTGCGTCACTTTTAACATGGGAAAAGTGACGCAAAAGTGGCGCAAGGGGCTCATAAATCTGCCCCTATGTCTTGGGCAGAGGACACTTGCTTTGTCACAGCAACGCTACTCGACAGGTAATTCTGCATCATATTCAGAGTGCTTTACTAGCCCAGAACCACTCGTATCCCATCACCCCATATGACTTCATCCCCCTTATTCTCCTAATAGGGAATGAAACCGGAGAACATTTGGTCTCCAGTTTGTATTGCACATGTTTGCCAGACGACCATCTGCGTGAGGCATGGAGGGAGGACCTGCACCACCCCCTACAGGACGATGTCTAGTATTATTGCTATTTTCAAACAAAATTCATCTCTCCCACACATAGACACAAGTTGCTGCACTTTAAATTTCTCTGAGGTACCTACATGACACTCAGTCTCATAGTCAAGATTAACCCCATCCGCCCCTCGCCATGTCCCAAATGCAGAGCCGAAGACACAGATTTTTATCGTCTAGTATGGATGTGCCCACACATAAGCAGTTTCTGGTTGGACATTTTCATGCTGCTCTCCCAGATGGAGGAGGTGGGGCTGGCGCCGGAGCCCTTGCTGGTGGTTCTGAGGTATGTGCATGGTATGCCAAAGGAGTTCTGATGTTTCATCATAATTGCCCTTTTGTTGGCAAAACAGGAGATTGCAATATGTTAGGGGAGCAGTCGTCGCCCCACAGCTGCTCAATGGGTTAAAAGTCTTATTCTTTGTGTTGCAAATAGGGAGCTATATGCCATGATGCAGCCACCCTCGAAATATCTGGCAACTCCTTCACACATACTTACAGCACTCAGGACGGGATGAACAGGAGTGATACCCTGGGGCTTATACCTCCATGACATGTAACCATTAGCATTGTCTGCATTCTGCACAGTGTTGCTATTTCCCTCTCTAGTTCCACCGAGGTCGCTGTAGACCATTGCACCATATGATAACAAATGTTGAATTTGCCTCTGGGGCTTTGCTTTTCAGATAATGGTTCGAACCTAATTGTGAAACACGCTTCCTCACATTTCCACTAAACAAATTTGTGATTTTTTGCTCTCTGTTCTTGCTATAACAGTGAACTGTATATTTATCACTAAATTCTGTGTCAAAAATGATTTTAAAAAATTCAACAAAAAAAATATTAACAATTATTGATGGAGTCCAGGGCTGACCTGGTACAGACGAGGTGAGTGTCAAGCTGAATCAGGCATGTGAGAGTTAGTAAAATCTGCTCAAAAGCACAACAGTGTATTTTAATGTGCAAAACAAAATAACACTGATGTGGGCTATTTCTTTCTCCTAAATAGATTTTGCAAGTATAGTCCACAACACCATAACATATAACAATTAGATAAAGACCTTGGAGGCAGGACGAGTGCAACTTTACACCTACTTGGCTACTAAGGGGGATATTCTCAAGAACGTGTGATAATCATCGCAAAATTAGCTTAACGCAACTCTTCACAACGAAGTCTATCGTGGGAAAATAACTCAGTGTTAACGTAGTATTCTCAACCCGGCGGCACCATGCGATAGTCCCACGACAACGTGTCAAATGACTGTGTTAAAGTTGACGCGACGCCGCAAAAATGCAAACCACGAATGCAAAAAAAGTTGCGACGAGGCCAAGCACGATACAAAAATCAGCGATAACCAGTGACAGGCCTGCAATTCCCATGCGTCATGTGGGAAAATGCACTATAAAAGCAGAACAAGAAAAACACACCAAAATCAACTGCGTAGCAATATGGATGCACCCCGACCGAGTGTCCAGGTCAACGCGAACCCCACAAGCCCCACAGACCACCAGCAAGGAACCCCGGGGTCAGGGAAGGCCAAGGAAAAGAGGAAGAGGAAGACGGTGTTCAGTCCGAAGGAAAACCAGATCGTCGTCACGGAAGTGACAGAACACTAACAACAACTGTCCTTCAACTCCACTGTGTCATTGGCAACACAGACGGAAAAATGGCATTTCATTGTGATTGCAGTCGGAGTGTCGAGGAGGCCAAGATGCTCTGGCATGATGTGAAAAGCCAAACCAAGGACAAACCCCCTGCCAACTGGAAGGCAGCAAAGGCGACAGGAGGTGGGTGTCCTTCACCCCAGGAGGAGGTGGAGGAAATGGAGGCTACGGTCATCAGTGGGGAGACGGCGCAAGGAGTTGGGAGTCCGGACACAGCTCGATAGGACATGACATAACATCAACAGGGTGAGTAACGAACAGGGACTGGGGGAACGGGGGGAGATGGGCACAATGGCACACATGCACAACGATGTGTAGCACACTGCACACCCACAATGACCCTTGATCATGTCCCTGATCCCCGTGGCACAGTGTAGCACACACGCAAACACCAAGTAGGCCCCCGTTCACCATGTGCCCAAAGGAGTCACATCCCACACGTCAACAATCCCACAACCAACACATGCACACGTGCAAAACCCTGCACAGATGCCTATTTGTGAGCCATACTGACAATTCAAGTGACACTACATGATTATCAGCATGGCTGCACTACAAACACCATGACATTGTGCACGCAACAACACTGAGGTGGCTGAGTGTGGAGCACATCCGGAAAGGAGCAGGTCACACTCTGACGCATCCACGTGCACAAACAAGCCCTGACGTCAACAACACATCTGCAGACAAACAATGGCCAAGAGCACAAATGACCCAAGTCGCCAACATCTCAGCACCGTAAAAGCACAAAAGTCAAAGGCACACCGCCTCAGAGGAATAAGGGGCAGAAAAATCACAGCTGCAGGGGTAACTTTCCCACAATGCTGCACACACACATAGCAATCACAGCAAATCCACATTGATGACAATGTGGTCTAAAGTGCAACACCTACACTGCAGAAATGAAATGAAAAGAAAAATTTATATAGCGCAACTGTCACTCCTGACAGAGTCTCCTGGCACTGCAGATAACTAGGCTAACTATAATGTCCAAACTAAACCATAGCCAAGGAACAGACATCTGTTAGGCCGAAGATCCAAGTATTAAGGGCTCGTCTAAACAGATCTTCACCTTGAATTGTCCTCAAGTCCTTCGGCAGATAATTCCATGCTTTTGCTCCCAGTACCATGGCTGATTTTCCTCCTTTTGATGACAATTTGAACCTGCTTATTGCCAAAAGATTTGCGGAACTAGATCGTAATGTCCTTGTTGTCGTGTATGGTTTAAATCTGCTGGATAGATATGCGGGGCCGACTCCCGTGAAGCTCTAAAAGTCGTCAAGAGTAGTTTAAACAGGATTCTTTTATGAATCGGAAGCCAGTGCAGAGCTTTCAATGCAGCAGAGGCAGATGATCTGCGAGGAAGTCCCAAGACCAATCTGGCTGCTGCATGCTGGACTACCTGAAGCCGTCTCAGGGAGGATTTATTTATCCCAACGAGGAGGCTGTTGCAGTAGTCCAGCCGAGCCAGTATAAGAGCTACTGCAACCGTTTTTCTGGCTGCCAAAGGGATAAGATTGAAAAAAAAATTCAATGTACGGATATAGCTGAAACAGATCCCTGTTAATTTTAAGACATGGGGCTTGAAGGAAAGGGAGGAATCAAACAATACCCCCAGATTTTTAGCAACCTCTACCGTGGAAGGAGGGGCAGCAGTGTCATCTGGCCACCAATCTTTGGGTTAAAACATATTGTTTTTACCAATAGGAAGAATCTCTGTTTTATCGGTGTTACAGCAGAGATGGTTGTTGCTCATCCATTTAATAATTGCCGAGAGACAAACCCTGAAATTTTCTTCCACTGTTGTTGATCTATCTTCCAGAGACAGAATGAGTTGGGTGTCGTCCGCGTAAAATGTAGTCTCAATTCCAAAGGACGAGATTAATGAAATCAGTGGGGCCATGTATATGTTAAACAGCAGGGGACTGATGGAGGCCCCCTGTGGGACACCCGTAGAGACAATGTGCCCAGCTGACACACAGGAACCCAAGGAGACAACCTGTTTCCTGTTAGACAGAAAAGATGTAATCCATGCCAATGTTAGGTTTGTAATGCCACATGATCTTAATCTGGCTAACAGGATGTCATGGGAAATGGTGTCAAACGCGGCAGACAAATCCAAAAGGATCAAGACTGCCTTTCTGCCGCTATCCATGATAAATTTAAGGGTGTCCGATATCTCAAGTAAGGCTGACTCTGTCGAATGTTTAGGACGAAAGCCAGACTGACGAGAGTGAAGGATACCTGCAGATTCCGTGAAGCTAGCAAGTTGTCTATAAACTATCTTCTCTGTAATCTTACCCAAAGTAGGTAGGAGAGATATAGGCCTGTAGTTAGATAGGATGGATGATTCCACATTCTTCTTTTTTAAGGGTTTTACAATGGCAAATTTCCAGTCCCTCGGAACAATGCCCAAGGCAAGAGAAGAGTTCACTATACTATTAATGACAGGATTCACCACATCAATAATATGATGTAAAAAAATTGGAGGACATGCATCCAATGGTGAACCAGATTTACAAGCTAGGATGACCTCTTTAGTTTGGGCTAGAGCGGCGGCTTGAAATGATTGCAAGACAGGAAGGTTCGAGTCAGAATCTGATATATCTTTGTCAATGAAATCTTCCGGCCTAAAAGCCGTAAAGTTACTTTGAAGGTTTTTAACCTTATTATGAAAGTACCATGCAATTTCATTACAAAGTGCCACAGACGGAGGAATAGTAGTATGCAAGCTTTTAGGATCTATAAAGGATTTTACAATTCTGAATATTTCTTTTTGGTTATTCTTAGCTATAATAATTTAATTGTAAAAATATTCCTTTTTTGCAGCTTTAATAGCAAGCTTATATTTCTTCCTAAAAGCTTTGAAGATCTGCAGGTTAGATGTTTCATATCCCCTTCTCCACCTACGCTCAAGCTGTTTACTATGTAGGTGAAGATCCACAAGATCCCCTGAAAACCAAGGGTCACTATGGATCTTCCGCTTAGAAATCCTAGTCCCCCTACTAGGGGGTTCCAGTTTATTCACTAAACATGTGAGCCAATTGGACATTCTAGTTGAGTCTTCTTCTGGATCCCCAGTAAGAGTGGGCACCGTTTCTTGAGCCATAGCCAACAGAGAAGGGTTAGAGACTAATAAACGCCATTTCCGCCTGGGAAAGTTAGAGATGTCACTGTCATTTACACCTAAACTGGGTTTTCGGGGAATTGAAAAGGCAAAGGGAATAAAGCTGTGGTCCGACCAAACCTGTGGCAGTGAATTACTAGTCTGTAAGGACTTTAAATTAGTACAAACAGTGTCAAGTGTGTGCCCTCCACAATGAGATGGACCTTGGACCATCTGTTTAAGTCCCAAAATGGAGATCATTTCTAAAAAAGATGAAACTCCTGGGTTGTTATCACATTCCAAATGAAGATTGACATCCCCAAGAAGAGTAAAATTCGAATACCTGAGCACCGCTTCACTAAGGGCGTCTCCCAATGATTCTAAAAAAGTATTGCTATTGCCTGGGGGTCGATACAGCAGTACCCCCGAAAAGGAAAAGGAGTTATGCATAGCACAACAAAAGCCCATGTTTTCAGCTCCTTTTAGTCCTTGTAGGGTAAAAGTCTTCACCTGCATGGTCTCCCTATATATGATAGCAACTCCCCCTCCCCTGCCATCTTCTCTATCTTGCCTGCACATGGTGAAATTAGGCGGCAGAGCAGCCACTATATCCGGATTGCAGTCTTCCCTCAACCAAGTCTCAGTGATAAATAGGAGATCCAGCTTATTGTCAATGATCAGTTCATTGATATCCAAGGCGTGCTTACTTAAAGAACGAGCATTTATTAAGCCCCCTTGGATACGGGCCGGGTAGCAGCTTATAATGTCTAAATCAGGCATGGTATAAAAATCAATGAAGTTTATTTGTGTATGGCATTTCCGACAGCCTACCGGGCCCATGACTCTACTGACCTCTAAAAGATGACCACATTGTTTAGAAGTATTCAATTCCTCCAAATGACAATAGGTCATGGTTTGATAAGGGGGGTAACAGGCAGCATGGCTGGCGCTGGACGCGCAACAAACGCGGACGGGCGCAGACGGGCTTGCCTTGGGCGCGCCTTGGGCGCGCCGCCGGCGCGCCCGCTGCACGCATCCGCTGCGCGTCAGTGCCATAGCTTGTTTAAGTACCGTGCTGGAGAGAGTAGGTCCGTAGACTAGACCGGCACCCTAACAAGATGGCGGTCAAAAAGTGTCCCACCGGAAGTGGGGGCAAGTATGTTGCGTAAGTCCTCCCTCCACACAACCAGCCCCAGCTGTGGTGGACCGGGGAGTAAACGCGGGAGACAGAAATACACACAGGTAAAAGATTAACAATCCTAAATGCGTAGTCTACAAAGTATTTTGACACGAGTTTTGATTCCTATTTAAAATTAATAGCTTCAAACGCCGCAAAACAAGGTAAATATAGTGCAAGTTTAAACAAAAAGGATTTCTTTTTTAACCAAAGTAGCGAGCCTAGGTCTTTTCAGGAGCAATACAGCAAGACAAGTTATCAAGTGCGCGTCAGCGCCATAGCTTGTTTAAGTACCGTGCTGGAGAGAGTAGGTCCGTAGACTAGACCGGCACCCTAAAAAGATGGCGGTCAAAAAGTGTCCCACCGGAAGTGGGGGCAAGTATGTTGCGTAAGTCCTCCCTCCACACAACCAGCACCAGCTGTGGCGGACCGGGGAGTAAACGCGGGAGACAGTAATACACACAGGTAAAAGATTAACAATCCTAAATGCGTAGCCTACAAAGTATTTTGACACGAGTTTTAATTCCTATTTAAAATTAATAGCTTCAAACGCCGCAAACAGAACAGAGGACACAACTGGGTCCGCTCATGCTTAGAAACAGGCCAATAACAACTAACATAACAGGAAACTGTGAGATGGAAATGTACGTGTAAAACCTCACATCAATCATGTAGTCCAAATGCCCACTGTCCCGCATCAAATAGTCAGCACCTCCCACACAGTCACAATGTACATTGTCATACAGTTTTCCTGTAAACTAGAACAATGCGCAAACATAGATGTCAACACAATGTCAAAATGCATCTCCCCTTCACATTGCAGAGGGACAAACAACACGTCCAGCAGAGCAGACCACACAACTCATCAGTGATGCTGGAGAGGATCCCCACACCTTCGACGCCGACGCCCTGCAACAGCTCATGGACATCTTAGGCAACCGAGCTCCAGGAGCAGGGCAGCTAAGCTACATAGAGGAGACTCCAGCCCCTGCACAGACTACACAGCAGGAAGCAACCACCACCATGGCTGGCACCCTACACTTCACCGAGGCACACATCGCATTCCAATGTCAGGTGTCAGATTGCCAAAAGGAGGTGGCCGAACAGGTGCGGGTGGGGTCTGACCTCATAGAAACCGAACTAGATCACATACGTGGGTATCTAAGTCCCATCAGTGACCACCTACGCCCCACAAAGGAGACACACACTGCGACAGAGACACATGCATTCGCACATTTCCTGTACTGAACCACTCCCAGAGCCCTGGAATTATCATTCACACACCCACGCTGGACCTGCGCACGACGGCCCAGTTAACTCCTCTCACGTATTGAGTGGGTGACGACAAAGCCACATGTCCAAGGTCTTACCCGCTGACACGGTTGCGTCTGCTGTACACAGCACAATGTAATGTTGTAGGGCCTGGGGCCCTCATGCATACATCATGACCACACGGACACTTGCAGATAGTTTGTGGATTTGTGGAACTGGCTAAGGGCACGTGTGCCCGGCACCTTTATTGGCAGGGTCACATGTACAGTGATGCCTGTGCTGGATGTGTGTGGGGTGAGTGTGAGCCAGCCCTCACAGAGTGGTAGGTGCTGGCAACAACTTGAACAGTGATCACTATTAAAACGGAAACAGAAAACACCAGAATTACAGGAACTACAGCGAAGCATCATGGTGGTAGCTGTAGCAAGTACAGGGGTCACCCAATATGCAAGCAGAAGTGTCCGTGAGTTGCAGTGCATTGAGGTTGGGGCACTAGAGCTGAGCATGCTCATGTGAATAAATTGTCTAGGATTGTGTTTCTTCAGGATATTCCTGATGCAGCTGCAGTGGAGTGTGTTACACCTGCATCATCGTACCATGTTTCCCACACAGCCTGAGGTGACATTGCTGCCTGAGCTCTCCACAGCACACAACACAATCAGACATGGACCGTGAGTTGTGGTGCACTGAATTAGTGGCTCTTGAAGAGGTGAGCAGGGTATCAGGCAGATGATGGCTTCCATGACAGGTGTGAGCAACTCTGTTAGTCTGCCAGTACGACTGTTTCGACTCTGGCAGTTGTCGTTTGGAGGTTGTCCTGGTGGTGGTTGCGTGTGCCCCCTGCGATGATGCGACGTCCGGGCCGGTCAGGACTCGATTTGATGAGTGAGCCCTGGTGGACCGCATTTGAGGCCGGGGGCAGCGTACAGCAAAGGGCCACAAACACATGGCGTGGATGACCCCAAGGCCATCGACCCAGAGGCCATCCAATATCCTATCAGGCAGGGTCCCTGACTTGAGCTGCCCAGAGTTAGTGGCCCCGGATGTACTGCTGCCGGCAGAGGCGCACCGCCATGGGACGGTGACTTGCGCTGCACTGAGGTAGGGCCGCGCAGACTGAGCGGGTCCACGTCGATGTCGAAGGTGAATGTAATCGAATGTTGCGGGGGACATTGGAAGATGTCCTCCAGGGCATGATGCAGAGTGCAGAAGCCGTCCGGAAGCGGCAAATTAAGGAGTCGAATGGTACCGCCTCGTTTTTACCACCAAGTTGGTATCAACTACATGAGGATGAAGACAACCCCAAGTCCATAGACCCAGACGCCACCAAATTTCTATCAGAGAGTGTCCATGACTGTCGGGAAACAGACTTAGTGCCACCGGGGCTGGGGAGGATGCAGTCTGCGATGAGGCAGGTACAATGATATAAACACTGCCATGAATAAATTAAGACTCAGTCCCAAATGTGTGACCTACTTGGCCGCATTGTAGGCCAGAGGCAGCGGTCAGCAGGGTCCCACAAGCACGTGTCATTGGCGTGCGATGCACAGAGTTAGTGACACTAGGACGGTTGTTGGTAGTGTTCGATCACCTCCGTAACAATGATCCTTTTTTCCTCCTGACTGAAACGCGTCTTCCTCTTCACCTCTCCTTGCGTGCAATGATATGAACTCAGCCATGAAGAAATCAGGACTTAGTTCCAAATGTGTGACCCACTCGAGCACAGTGTGGGCCGAGGGCAGTAGCCCGCGAGGGCCCACAGACACTTGTGGTTGGAATGCTATACACATACTCGGTGGCACCACATCAAAGGGAGTATAGTGACATAAAATCAGCCATCAATATGTACTCTGCCATTGTGTAATCAAGACTCACTTCCAAATGTGTGATCTACTTGTCCGCTGTGTATGCCGGTGGAGTATGTCAACGAGAAAGGAGGACTGTGGGCCTTGCTCAAGGAGGCTGTGATGGTCTGAACAGGCTGCCAAGGTCGCAGGCCTCAGGCTTGGAGGATGCATCGGCACGTGGTGGGCCCTCTTTGACACACGCCAGTGTCAGCAGGTGAGCAGTGAGGCCTGGGAGCGCAGGGGCAGGCAAGACAGGTTCAGGGACCAGCAGCCCGTGGTACGGCAGGTGCACAGGATCGCAGGCAACTCTGCTCACGACGACAGCGTTGGTCTCGTGGCGGGGTGAGAGGCGCCGTCCTGGCAGAGATGTTGAGCATTCCGGAAGAGAACCACACCCAGAGCTATGTGCTTTTTATTCACACCCCTACGCTGGCGTGGCATACGCCGGGCCAGCCCACTCCACTCACACTTCCAGGGGGGGACATCACAAGCTACATTTCCGCGAACTTCCCCACTGGCTGGGGTGACATGGTTGTGTCCACTTTCCACTACACTCCATACACCAGAGGTGTATGTCGACATGGTTATGTCTGTGGTCTGCACACTGCAGTCTGGCCATCACAGCCACGCCACACTTGGCATTGTGTACATTCTCATTCATGGGTCACTTGTCTCCTTCGCACATGCCTGGTTCCCACCTCTCCCCACAACCTGCTATTGTGTGGCTGAGGTGCCATGCAGTCGATGGCTTATGTACATGGCTTGCCCAGGTTGCCACAGTAAGTTATGCTGTTGTGTCTGGTGGGTGGGCATGTTGTTGGGCATGTTGTATGTGAGTTTGTAACGTGTGCATTCCCAGTGTTGTGAGTTGCATGATTGTGGAGTTGAGGTGTGTTGTGTGTTCATTAGGTACTTGCCAACGAGCAGTGCATTTCCATGGGTGTCATCCTGGTAGCGCATTCCATGGGTGTCATCCTGGTAGCGCTGGTTGATGATGGACTGTCGGTAGAAGTAGGAATCATGCACACTGCCTGGGTAGTTGCTGACGACGTTGGTGGCGATTCCCAGGTGGTCCACTGTTGCCTGCACATTGATGGAATGCGTGTGCTTTCTGTTGAGGTAATTGTGTGCAGTGTCAGCAGGGTGCACAAGTAGAACATGTGTGCAGTCGTGCAGGAAGCCAACTATGGCATATACTCCTTGCTTGGTCTCCAGCTGTTCCTGCACAGTGTGGGGGGAGTATAGGTACTGAGGTAATCCTCGAGTCAGAGGACCTCGAGGAGTACGGCTGGTTCCCCCGGGCTGCGACCGAATGACTGTTTAAAGATCTTTTATTCATCACCATTTAATTGAGTCACTAGAGTGAAGCTGTAATCCATTGAATGTCTCACAGCTACACCACAACCTATAGTGCGGTCAACCCGGTGAGTGGCTGTATACGGCCTTAAACTACTCCATAGGTTGCCCCCTTCCCCCTGTCCTGAGGAAGACTGGTATGCTGAGGATGTAAATTACCCTCTATGCACTAGGGTCGAAACGTCAACATTCTCTCCGAGTGCGCCTGTACCTGATATCATCCCTGCCCTGCCCTTTTCACAGAAGATGTTTCTCTGTGTACCTGTATGAAATTGCATGAACTTGAGTTTCAATTAACATAAGAGGGACAGGCCTTTTCTGGAAACTGGCGCCACTGTAAAAAATTGTTAGCTAGTTTTCTATACATGAATTGCAGTGAATTATCTGTTAAATATTACCTAATCCTCTTTTTCCTTATCTTTTCTCAAAACACGTGCACGTTTCCCTTTTTCATACTCCCTTTGGAGCAACCTTTCCATTTCCAATCAGTAAATATGAATATGGTGATCTTTTTGGAATTAAAAACAGTTACCATTTGAGCTATTTTTAGTGCCGCCCTTTTGTCGAAGATGTACTTATGTATATGTTGATGAATTTACTATACATTTAATGTACAGATGCTAACCATAATGTATCTCTAATATATTTTTGAATGATGAATGTTTTGGCAACTAAACTGTGATTCAAAATTAGGCTGAAGTACCTAAGAAGCACTTTTGCTCCCAACCTGCCCCAAAGCCCCCTCCTCTAAAAACAAACAAAAGTAAGCTTGCTACGGCTGATGCCGATGTCATGGGGAGTTTTAACACCCCTTGATGGATGTCGGCAGTCCAAAGCCTTGGAAAATGAGCTGGAAATGCACTATTTACAGTAGTTTTCAGCTTGTTTCCCATGACACCGTGTGATATCGGCTCCTCACCAGTTGACCGTGTGATGGGAGCTGATATCATGCGTTACACTGTGGCATCGTGTGAGTTGGCAGATCTGCCTTCCAAAAATGTAATATTTAGCCTCCCTTACTCCAACAAACTGCTTGAACAATGTGCATCCTGTTATTGGAATTACGACATTAACAATAATAATCAGTTGAGAACTTTACATTTGGTTTCAGACTAAATCACAGCACAGAAAAAACCCTCTTAAGATCAGTTGCGAATGTTTACAGATTTTAGACAAAGAAGAATAAGTACCACTCAACCTGTCTTCTGCTTTTAATACTATTACTAATAATGTCCTCCTCAAAATCCTTAAAGAGTGCATGTGTTATATTTTTCTCTGTCCTAAGCTGGTTTCAATTCTAATGCTTAAATTACTTTCAACAAGCATGAATTGGCAACTACCGCTCTTTGTTGCTCTGCAAGGCTTAGTATCAATGTCCATCCCTTTCAAACTATGTGGCTCCTTGGGTGAACTTCAACAAAAATATGATTTTACCTTAAACCAGTATGCAGATGACATGCCCCTGATCATGGACTGTCTCGTAACATTTCACCTTCAATCAGATGTCTTACCAATACCCAAGATTAAATTAGTCATCTTAAGCTCAAAATAAATGCATAGAAAATTACATTTCTTATTCTCTCCTCAAACTCCTGCCATGGTCTACTACCAGAAGTACAGGAGAAGTTAGGAACTTTAGCCATTTCTCCCAAAAACACTTCCCGCAACCAAGACCATGGGCACGCTAAATACCCATCAAAGTTTTTAATTCCACAATAAAGCAACAGCCACATGCTCCAATGTCCACCACAAAGCATCTCAAACACTTTTTTTCGTGATCAAATCTGAAATATCTTGTTCAAGCACTAGTCATCTCAAGAACTAAATACAAGAATCCCATTTTTAGCTGCCTTTCCAAATACCTAATAAAATCACAAAAAATCACCCTTTACTCTGCTGACTGCCTTATTCCTGTTTTTCATTCCCTAATGGCAAACAGTTTTTTAACATAGCCTGTGATCTTTAGAGGAGCCAGTGCTTCTTTAAAAAAAAAGAATCCGTTTGAGAAGACATTGTGGGAGCAGGCAGTGGTTCCCTGGATGACAGTCTGCTCTCCTCCAGGTCCTCTCACACAATTCACAAACTTTGCAAATCATTTACCGTCTCCTTGTAGGAGATTATAATTGATCAATGCTTTGCAAGAAAAATTGTAGTGGCAAACCATCGATACAGACCAATGTGAGTCACAATCTGGAAGAGACGTCCCTTTCACTACCCTCATGATTGTGATTCAGATTATGTTGCAAAACCAATGTTGCGAGTTATAAAGACCTTTCGACTCGTAAAATGGGTTTAGTACACTTTATGTGACACCTTCGCATTTAGGAAACCTGTTATTTGGCAAAACCTAGTGTTTGAAAATTAAATGTGTTTAGTACATCTGGCCCCATGCTCCCACTTTCAATGAACATATTTCGTGGTTTCTAAAGTGTCTGGGTGGCGCCAATACTCTACTGCCTCATGGAGCTAATGGTACAAAGATCTTGCTCTTCGGCTGTGAGTACCATAGACGATATCAGATAGGAACAACAGTATATATTTAGGGCCTCATTTACAACCATTTGACACAGAGCAGTGGTCCAAGTCACTTTGCTGTGTTGCCATGCATCAAAGAAAAGGGCAGGAATGAGCTGTATCAATGAGATGCGGAGCATTCCTGTCCTCTTCCACTGTGCTAGTGTACAAATGGCTGCCTAGCGCCAATGCAGGCAACCTTGCACCATGGTGCAAGGGAGTCTGTGCGCTGTTGACACAATTATTTTCGTTCACGAAGGGGCACCTTCCTGTACAAAAACAATTGTTACGCCTCCTCTGGGGAGGCACATGGTTTTGAAGCATCCCACATTTATGCTCTTTGTAACTCTGGGAAAATGTCTAATACCATGGGCATTGAGTGGGAACACCCACCACATGCCTATGGCATGCCTCCCCGAAGCAGTGTGAGGCAACACAGCGACCTGCGCTGCGTGGCCTTACACCATATCTATGAGGCCATGAAAAGCAACGCAGGGTGACTTTTCGTGGCCTTGTAGACATGGCTCGGCTCTTAGCACCGTCAGAACATAAAAAAAAGTGACGTTCTGGCAGTGCACAGGGTTTGAAAATGAGCCCTTTAATTACTAACTGCTGACCTTTCCAGTCATTGCTGCCAAGTCCAAACTCGTCAAAGTTGAGTTAATGATGACGCATGTGGCAGATTGAGTTACAAGATATTGTATTTTTGCATATGAAAAAATCAATATTGTGTCCAGTTTAAGTGTAACTACTGGAAACAATTATTCTACTGTTAAAATGATCATCTACTGTGTTCGCAATAACGCTACTGCTATAACATACATTTACTTGATTTCATGAAAATGTGCTGATTTTCATAACCGAAAATAGATGTCCCATCTACAAAATATCAATAATACAGGAAAAGGTACCCCCTAAAAATCGCTCTAGGTTGGGGAAAAGGGGAAAAACAAAACATCATGACAAAAAAATTCCCACTTGACCTACATTGCTTCAATAATGGCTCAAAGTGCCCAAAGTCTCGACCACCAGCTACCGAAGAGCCAACAATATGAAATGTAATATATATGTATTTAATTTTTTGGGTAATTTGTATCTTAATGGTATTCATACCACTTTTCTCAGTATCATTTATAGTTCTATCAGCGATACAAATATAGATGTTTCAGTAAAAAAGTTTCACAATATTTTCAAAATTACATATATGCAAAACAAAAACACACAGGGTCTGATTACGAATTTGGCAGTACAGCACCAGGTCCACCCCACCGCTGCACTGCCAAAGCTGTGATCAGACTGCCCGCCAGATTAGGAGTTTACTCCTGTCTGGTGGGCTGGTTTTTGGCGTTCCCACAGCAGTGGCTCAGAAAATGGGCACAACAAAGGGAACGGCTAAAACAGCTCTTACAAAGCATAGACTGAAAATTCCATGCTGTGAAGGGGGCACATGTTGTACCCACGTATATGCATCCCCTGGTGGAGGTGGCACATTGGGTCATGCAGGGCCCCCTTTGTTTTCTCTCCACTACAGTGTTCATGGAGTAGGAACCTCCATGACAACTCCAGCAGAGAGGAAACTTGTAATTTGCTTGGCGGGATCATGGCGGGACCATGGCGGTCCCGCGAAGCATTGTGCGGACTTCTGACCACCGCAACACCACCAGGGAACCGCCGGTCTCTGGCAGCTATGGCTGGGCAATGGCAGTCTGATTACCCTAATCGTAAAAGGGTGGTCAGGAGCCCGCCGCTCCTCGCCCCCACGAGTCTGGTGGTTTGTGGACCACCAGCCTCATAATCAGCCCCATAATGTCATGCATTGATATACATGCTTTTTACAACAATATGTTTTTGTACAGTTCTCTATATCTCAATTCACTCACCCCTTCAGAGACCACACAAGCACATTTTCACTTCAACCACTCATTCGCCCCCCAGCCTTATATCACATACACCTTGAATTGTATTCAGGAATAATTTCCAATTTCTTTTGTTGTTGTGTTGTGAACTGGGGTTTTCCAAACATACAGTCAACACACATTTTGATGGAAACACAACCTTCATCAGGACTACACGATATACACCATATCTACTTGTATCTTATGTTGGGTAAGTTTCCTCCTCGTCGCCTATGGTCAGAAACTACTGGGGCAAGTCGTTTTGTGTACCTACGGTTATACTGATCCTGAATAGAGTCCTGTAGAGAATCTCTTGCCATGTGCAGAGTTATATATTTGCCATCTTTGCAATTTTATAGTTCCACAAATTTGGGAAATCAGGGTATGTTTCACCAATGATTCATCTTGGTGTATTCAGGGGAGATACCACATGCCAGCCAAGTGTAGCTCCTACTGCCTGCAGAGTTTGTAATGTCATGACATCAACAAAATATCACTACTTCTTTAAAGACAAATAAAGGAGAGCTAGCGTGCAGAGCACTGTATGAAAGTTCTTGTTAGGTTGATGTAACTGTACTTTAAAAACGGTTCTGCTCTCTTATGTGTAGGACATACTTTCTATTGCAGGTTTATGCAGATGCATTGAATGAGCATTGCTAGCCGATGTAACTATGGCAGCAGCATTCTTCTATTTACAAATATAGTTCTAATCATTTGAATTGAGCAAACGGGTGCTTTGGTTCAATATGAAAAGTTTGCCAGAAAGTACCATGTAGATATGCAAAGTAAAAAAGCAAAATGTATTGATACTTTACAAATAAGGCTCTCAGTTTTCCATTTTTACAGATAAATACAGGCAGAAAAATGTGTTCCCTGTATTTATTTTTAAAAGTGGAAAATTCCTGGAAACTGTGCTTCTTGTGAGAGGTTCTCCATGCTGTCTTTTATGAACTCTCAGCAAAAGCTGAGCACAGAGACAGCATGGGGAGTTGAAAAGCAGGATGAAATGTCCTTAAATACAGCCATGTGTTAGCATACATTTGTAGTATAATGCTAATATGTACCTGCGTGTGTAGTGTTTTGCTATATGTGACTGAGTGCACGTCTAAGAGTTAAATAAATCTGGAAATATACCATTTTACGACTCCACTTATTCTCAAAACACAAAATAAATAAGATAAATACCAGTAAGATGGACAAAAGAAATATGGATGAAAACAGAAAGAAATTTTATAAAATTAAATGCCATAAAACTGGGAGCCTATTTACAAATAAAATAATAAGGCTGGGATTGACATAATAATAGAATTTCTTTCACATTCCCGTGTTATACCTTTTTGTGTTTTCACTCCAAGAACACACTAGTCCCGGGGGATAAGCTTTTCTATTTATGCTACATTGTAGGTTTCTTTGTTTTTCATACTTAATGCGAGTGTGAGTGAATGTGAAGTTAACTAGTTAAATTGAACGGTCTAGATGCAGCTGATTCATGAATGATCCCCACCCAGTAACTTTATGTGTCAGTGGGAAAGCAATTGTGTTACAGAAAACACGTTCCAGAGTAACTAAATGGAGGCAGAACTTTCTGGAAGAATTTGTCAGAAATTCTTAAAATTAGAAAAGTGACGCATCGCTGCGTGAAAACAGCGATGCGTCACTTTTCATTGCGCCCTCCTTGCGACACCAATGATGCGTCATATTTACAGTATGATGCATCATGTCACAAGGAGTTACAGATACGTCAGTATTTCTGATGTATCTGTAGGCGCTAAAATGACGTATTGCTGGAGTCTGTCACAAAAGTGACGCAACTTCGGCAATGGGTCATTTCACATGGGCAAGTCCTATTTCAAATGTGCTTGTATCAGTCTTACGCCTGCTGTGAAGCAGGCGTAAGATATTGATGCATTTGTGTCCTAGAAGTTGCGCAGTGAAATCTTATAGATTTCACTGCGTCACTTCTACGGGGCTTACTTGCGTCGGAACGCCCACCCTGTATACATTATACCTGACACAGGTATAATGTGGCGCAGGGGTATACGAAGTGATGCATCTACCTAGATGCATCACTTGTAAATATGACGCACCATGGCGCATTTTTTACGCCGCTGGTACGTCACAAAAAGTGACGCACCGGCTGCGCAAAAGTGACTCAAGGGGTCATAAATAAGCCCCTGAGTGTCTGAAGCTGTTTGTTGGACATGGATAAGGGTATTACTAGTGTAATGTAATATTGTGGATGATTGGTGCATGTGTGGTAGGCATTCAAAGTAGGAAGTTGGGTTCTCCAGCCTAAGAAACAAAGACGTTTTACCATGAAAAGTGTGTGAAAAGACAAAGGTGCACCAATCAGGCTTTTAATGCTCTTTCGCAAGGAAGAACATCACTGTCTTTAAGGAAACATGTAAATAAGATTCTTCATTTTTCACTGGGCCTGAGCTGTAACTAACGTTTTACTAGGCTCAATTAGCAAGATGAACAAAGGTTTTTTGATGTTGCAAACAACCCGATTCATAGAATCAGACCATTTGCAACCATAAAAAAGCTTATTTTAATGTATAAAAGGCAAAATGCGATTAGGTAACATGTTCTTGAATTGCAATTTGTCATTTGTGATTCGGTATGTTTAGTGCGTTCTTTCCAAATACCAAATCTCAGTAGTATGTATTAATGTTTTACAATCAGATTCTGGTGGCAAAATATTAATTCTAAAGTGGTGGTAATCCATTGTCAAATGGGATGTGGTCCCCATTGAAAGCCCTCCCCTTTGAGAATGTAACAAAATATTTTTTAAGAGCAGGCAGTGGTCCCATGGACCACGGCGTATTCTCATGCAACAAACCTTGAACACTGAATTTTCTTTTTTTAAACGCATCCTGTTTTTCTTTAAGGAAAATAGGCCGCAATAAAAGAAAAAAAAGATTGCTTTATTAAAAAGCAGCCCCAGATTTGGTAGCTTGCTGATCCCAGCAGGCCACAATCCCTTTGATGGCTGCCATTCCTAATGGGTCACGTGAACATTGCAACCTACCTCATCATTATTCAAGAGGTAGGGTCAACTAGTCCCTAATGAAAAAAAAAGTTACCTACGTTAAGAAAAGAGAATACCTAATTGCCATTCAGAGAAAATTGCAATTAGGAAATCACTGTTCATAATGTTAGTACATCTCGCCCGATGTGACTTGCCACTTCCTTTTCCCGACATAAGGTCATCCAACTTGTTCCTGCTTACCACCCAATCCCCAACATAGTATTCATTGTTGGCTCACTGCCATTCATGGTGTTAATCCCCCTGGCATTGCTTAACTTTGTCATGGGGTCTAATCCTCCGATTGCTAATTATTCCTTCAACAGTTCTGCCTACACCCCACCAAGCTCTTCCAGGCACCCTCTTCTTCCTCATGCAGCTACTTTTCATACAGTTTTTGTCCATTCCTTGCTACCCATATAATGCTTCTCGTCCTAACCCAATCCTCTCCATCATAACACTTTTGTCCATTTCCCAACGTGTTGTCAATAGACCTGCCCATTCTGTCATGAAATTCTACCCCCTCCTCTACATTAAGTTCTGCACTAAATATTTTCATAGAAAGAGGATACGCTTGACAGGCTTGTACCAGCACTTGATAATTTAGTTCATGATTTTTATCATGCCTGCTGTACATCCTGCCAGAGTACACACTGGCAAACTCTGACCTGACCATCGCTTCCTGCCCTTGTGCCCAGACTTTAACAGTCATACCAGTCTCCTCATTTTTCTTTCTTCACCTGCATCCTCCTGCTTCCCCACTCCTCAACACTCCCACAAATGCTGACTTGAACATCACCTCTTCCACTTCTCCAGGATTGTTTATCATGCAAACAGGATGTCTCCATTTGCAGTTTCTCAGCATCATAAATAAGCCGAAAGGACAATACTCCATTTTCCATGCTTCATATTAACACTTACTCCATATCTGCTGAATCTTTATGTGTCCATTATTTGTGTGCATTGTTCTTCAGTATGAATACAACATGGATGTGGTTAAAGGGAACCTGTGTAGAAGACCTGGCAATGCACAATAGAGAGGCTTTCCACTCAAGTGTGTATGGAATTGAGTCAGCACTTCCTGTCTGCTGCAAGGGCTCTTTCTCCATTTGCAGACAATGAGTATTGTGGTCCAACTGTGCTGCTATACTATTTTTGGTTTTCTGCCAAACCATGAGTTAAGGTTTTTTAGGTGGGGCTAAGTGAGGGGAGCATGGGGCTGGCTTGTGCTTTCATAACTGGCAGATGCCTTGGCTCCCCGCTTCCTCGTCAGTAGTAAGCCTCAGGCCAGCATGTTATTTTAGGGTTCTACTTTCCTCATGGCCAGCCCAATGCAGTCTTTGCATTTAGCGGTGCTCTCGGCTTTGTTTTTGCTGTAGTCAGTATTGTCAAGCCTGCATGTGTGGGGTGATGAGTGTCAGTTCACAGTACTGATTTGCTGCATACTGGGGGAATCAATTAACAGCCACTTGCTAAGTTGTCAAGTTGCTGGAGTGCCACACGCTAGGCATGTAGAGAATGGTGCTTGCCTCACAGTAGTGCAGCCAGTCAACTTAGTTTCCTGACTATACCAGATGGTTACTGTCATATGTAAGGAAATTACTCTTTTATATGATCATCCCCAAGTTTTTGTACTGATGCTGCTAGTTTTTTTACACTGAAGGTGCACTGAGGCCTGCTGGACAGACCAGTACCAGTACCAGTGCTCTGACCCTTTAAAAGGTATATGTCTGATTGGTTCACTCATAATTGGCATACCTTAACTTACTTATACGTCCCTAACATAGGGTACCAGTGGTATAAAGGGTCTGTAATTTACAGTGTCTCTAGTGGACTGCAGCATTTACTGTTCCACAAGCAAATTGTGACTCCCAGACCCCTATTGCAGTCTGGCAGAGCAGTTTTAAACTTCTAACTTGACTTTGCCATTTCACGTAATGGCAAAACCCAAATCCTTCTTTTTAATATTTACCAGTCATCAGGCCTACTGAGCCCCAAAGGCTGCATTATATTAAAAATCTGGACATGTAGTTCTTAACTTTACATGTCCTTACATTGTTGGTTTTACTGTGTAAAGGCTAGTATTCCCATTGGTGCAAGAGGCAAGCCTCAAATGGGAAGCTGCCTTTGTGACTCTGGTAGCTGTGACTCCCAGAGACTGCCAAAGATGGTCGCCCAAAGCAGGCTGGAGTAGTAGTAGTTTTCAACTCAAACTCATTGCAAAGTTTGACCCTGAGGATGGCTCTTTGTAATGATTTCTTGTGTTGAATGAAAAAACAGTGATTTACTGTTCCTTCAAAAATTCATCTCTCTCTGGTGGATTTTTGTCATTGCGGGGTCATTTTAAAATATAAAAATGCTATCTATTTTTATAAATTGGTGTCAGATTTTTTATTGAGTCTTGTTTCTTTCAAGTGTTCTGGCACTTTTTATTGCTTTCCACTTGTTCCTTTGATAAAGCCTGGCTACATTTTTTTAACCAAATCTGACTGGGACCAGTACCCATTACATGGTAAGGCCTCACAACCACACCATATAATAAACTGCTTCCCTCACACCATTGGTCCCACTGCACCAGTGCTCCAGAATAGAGCTATATCACACCTACAGTGCTATGGAGGTGTGCTATATTAAACAGGAGCTCTGACTGAGCAGACACATTCACCAGCATCTATAGCTTGATTTATTAATGAACCTCGTCCTCGCAGATGCATTGCTTAGACTATGTATTATTTTACGTTTGAATTTATGATCTGTGTTCTTTTTCTGAGTCTGTTGCCATCTGGTGAATGAACTTGTGCTTCTTGGAAAAGAGTATATTATATATCATCCAAATCTGTATATATATATGGAAGAGGGCAACTTTTCTGATGTGTGTCACTTGGAGATTGGAGCCCCAAGATTGGGAACTCCTAAATACAAAAATTGCAGCTTTATGGCAATGACTAACCTTCTACCGCCAAGAACACAGTGAAAAGAATGATAGGAAGGAGGAGCAAGCAAGGTGTAAGACCAACAGGGGACTTTCACTTCTGCTTAGAACAAGATGGAACATAGTCACTTATTGTGCCATTGGAGTTTTATAGCAACACATTGCTTTTGCTTAACACAAATGGTCTGATTTTAAACACATGATTGTACGACTTCTTTCAGCTCCATTCTATAAATACTGGATTGTTGGTCTCAGGGCATCCACCCCAGTAAAGACAAAGACTTATCAAATGTACCCACAAAGCTGCTGGTGGTGGCTGCCTTTCTGCACCCCAATTCCTTGTTTGGGACCCAGTACGATTTCCTGTCCAGTCCTGTGGCATATGCAGCTTAATGAGAGCCAACTCCACATCACTATAAGTCGCTTGCTCTAGGACCTCCTTCCTTAATGCATATTAAATTGTATTTTCCTTGGGCCCATGATAGCAGCGGAGTGAAGGATCACTTAGAAGAAAAAAGACTTCTTAGCTAAAAAGTATTTAGTTTGTTGAGAAATCCAGAGGCCTTGCACAGATTGAAAGACATGTCTTGAGTGGCAATGCACTCATTCTTCTGCTGTAGCTTCCTCAGTTTAACTTCCTTTCTTCATTCCTCTGTTCTCTGGCTGCAGAGACACGCCTTGCACATTCATCACACTGCCAGTTTCGGGGATCAAAAAGTCTCTCACCCCAGGCAGCGCTCTTTGACTTACTGATATCATTCACCTGCAATCATACTCCTGCAATCACTCATCTGCAGTCACACATTTGTCCTCACAGGCATAGTCAAACATTCACAGTCACATAAATACACTCATGCACACACACTCATATACCAAAAGTCACACATCTGAACTCATAGATATGGCTTTTATCCACTAATATTAATGTGCTGAGTCTGGTTTTGCTCTAAAGTGTGCAATGTGCAATGACAGTCCCTTTAGGTATGGCATAGAGGCATTTTTAGCAGACTGACAGCTTTTTCTTGTAAGTTCTCAGTCTGCAAGATTGCTAAAAACTGTACTTGTTTCTCATTCCCCCATTCTTCCATCCATGTACTCACTCACTTGCTCTCCTTTCCATGCACGCATTCATTTATTCAAACATTTAGTCATTCTCACATCACCCCACTCACCTTTCCACATAACAATACAGTGCTTAGTTTGAGCTGGTAGTTTCAGGTCCTCAACACTAGTCCTAATTGTCAACACCAGCACGTATAACATTTTGCCGCATGGTGGTGCGGTTTGTCTAATTTGGAGATCAGCCCAACAACAGATGTTTATTCAGTCTATATATACATGTATATATTCACTGAAAAAAACACAGGTTTCAGGGATGTTATAGTTAGTTGGACATTGCACTCGTGCAAATCCAGAGAAATTCGGGCATTATAGTTGGTTAAGCTAACTATAACTTGTGCCCATGCACTGCTGATGGCATCACATATTACATCATTCATGACATGGTCAGTGACATCACTGATGACATCACTGATGCCATCTCAAATGACATCCCTGAGGACATCATCTAGTGACTATGTGTTTCAGTCAAGTTTAAATATGTTATATGTATATATATATTCACTGAAAAAAACATAGGTTTTATGGAAAGTTATAGTCAGTTGCACATTTCACTCACACAAAACCAGAGAAATTCCCCCGTTATAGTTAGTTCAGCTAACTATAATTCACGCCCCTGCAATGCACTGCTGATGGTGTCACATATTACATCACTCATGCCATGGTCAGTGACATCACTGATGACATCACTGATGACATCTCAAATGACATCACTGATGACATCATCCCGTGACTGTGTGTTTCTGTAAAGTTTAAATATGTTTAATATATATAGGGAAAGACGTATTGAAGAATGAGTGGGTGTATAAGTGTCTGAATGGATGATTTAGTAGGTGCGTGACTGACTCTATAAGTGAGTGATTAAACGTATCTTACTGAATGCATGGATTAGTGAGTAAACTGTGTGAATGTCTGTATCCGTCTGTTTGTGTGTAAGCGGCTGCATGGGTTTGCGAATAGCTACATGAGTGACTATATGGGTTATTGATTGGTTGTCTGAGTATCTGCATGGGTGCCTGAGTGTTTGTGTGGGTGGGGTGTGTGTGACTCTGTGCATAGATGTGTGAGTGGGTGATTCACTGAGTGCATGGTTTCAAGAGTGCATCTGAGATGGACTGTATGGGTGGGTGAGTGAGTGTATGGGTGTGTTAGTGAGTGAATGTATATCTCAATTGTACATGTGTGAGTAACTACATATGTGAAAGGCAGTATATATGTGTGTTGAAGTATATAAATGGCCTTGGAGGCCCCCCCTGGGCCCCCATAATTTTATTTCAGCATGCCCCTGGGACCTGGCCCACCCGGGCATTTAATTAAACGAAGAGCGGGAGCCAGCGCTTCATTTCTTTTCATTTTCTCGGCCGAATTCGAGCATCCATCGCAAATTCAGCCGATTTGTTTTTTTAAAAAAATGATTTCGTGGGACCCCCTGAGCAGGCCTAGGGGGTCAGGGTGTTTCTACCCTGCCCCCTTTTCATGTTTTTGCGTTTCTTTTTCTGTTTTCTTGTGCCTCGGTTACCGAGGCACAAGATGGCTGCCAACACTTCCTAGTTTGGAGTGTTGACAGCCAATTAGAGTGTCTAAAGTTTCCTCTGGGAAATTGATTTTCTGACCTCTATTTTTTTAATTTCTCAGGAACTACTCAACGGATTTACACCATTTAACAAACAGGTTTTCTTTCTGAACCAAGGGCTACCTTTTTGCCAAATTTGTTGTAATTCCGTTCAGCAGTTCGGGCTGTAGCCGTGTCTAAAGCTTCCTATGAGAATTAACATTGAGAAAACACGTTTTGAGACACCCCTTTTTTCTCGGCCCCCGCTTGCCAAATCACCCCGTAACTTTCAAGATAGGAGCTGACCGGAGCAGGCCATAATTTTTGAAAAGTTTGCGAAGATTCGTCAACCGGCGCCAAAGTTATTGCGACCGCCAGTAGGTAAAATATATATATATATATATATATAGAGAGAAACCTGCTCTCGCTTCAATAAAGCAAAGCAGAATTGCTTTTCCACACGGGGAGCTGCATGTCAGCAGCTCCCCATGTGGAAAAGCAATGCCGGCTCCCGCAGGACGCGGAGGGCCGGCGGGACCGTGGGGGCATTGGTGCTCCCCCCACGGTCCCCAACGGAGAGGGCCAGCCCCGGGGGATGGGGTCCCCAGGGCTAGAAGTGGCCCAGGAGGGGCCCCCCTCCCCATAAAAAAAAACGAGGCAGAGCCCCGGGGGATGGGGTCCCGGGGCTAAAAGAAGCCTCGGAAGGGGGGCAATGCAGCCCCCCTCCTTTGTACATATGATAAAAAAATAAAATAAAGTGCCCATGCCTCAGGTGATGGGGTCCCCGGGGCTGAAAATGGCCTCGAGAGGGGGGCCCACATGGCCAACTTCCCGATTTAAAAAAAAAAAAAAAAACAATTTAGGGGTCATCCCCCAGGGCCCAAAAAAGCAGGAAAGGAAGGGGGGCCACACAGCCCCCTTCTATAAAAGATATTTTTTTTAAAAGCCGGCATCGCGCCGGAGGCCCCGCTCCTCCCACCAACACTATGCAAATGTGCCCTGAGGCACGTTTTAAGCTGAGGAATTAATTCCCCTACAATCTTAAGGGTCCCTGGGGGCTAACTAGCCCACCAGGTACCTACAGTTAGTGCCACAGAACTGCGTTGCAGAGAGGTGGTCTGAGGCCACGCCCCTTTTAACACCTCTCTGCAATGCAGATCTGTGGTGCTTACTGGAGGTATCTGGTGGGCTAGTTGGACCCCAGGGACCCTCAGGATTCAAGGGGACTTTATCCCCCAACAGAAAACACACCACGGGGTGCATCTGCACAGTGGTGAAGGTAGGGGGCGGGGCCTGAGGTGACATGTGTGCAAACGTTCCCTGTGGCGCGTTTTGAGTTGGGGAATAAATTCCTCTTCAATCCTGAGGGTCCCTGGCCAACTAGCCCACCAGGTACCTCCAGTAAGCACCACAGAGCTGCGTTACAGAGAGGTGTAAAAAGGGGCGTGGCCTCTGAACACCTCTCAGCAACGCAGCTCCCTGGTGCATAATGGAGGTACCTGGTGGGCTAGTTGGCCCCCACGGACCCTTAGTATTCAAGGGGAATTAATCCCCCAACTTAAATGTGCCATGGGGCGTGTTTCCACAGTGGCGGAGGGAGGGGGCGGGGGCTGAGGTGATGTGTGCAAACACGCCCTGTTGCATGCTTTAAGCAACTAACCCACCAGGTACCTCCAGTAAGTGCCAGAGGCTTGCGTTGCAGAGAGGTGGTCCAGACCATGCCCCTTTTTAGACCTCTCTGCAACGCAGCGCAGTGGCACTTACTGGAGGGTTTGTTGGCCCCCAGGGAGCCTCAGGATTGATGAGGAATTAATTCCCAAAACTTAAAACGCACAACAGGGCGTGTTTGCATACATGCCGCCTCAGGCCCCTCCTCCCTTCACCACTGTGCAAACGCGCCCCGTAGCACGTTTTAAGAGGTAGTTATAATCCCCTGTCCTATTATGTACTAGGTCCTTACAGAGGAGGTCATGCTAATCACAGGGGTACTCCAACGCATACTGTTCCCTAGTGTATGTAGGTGTTTTCACTGTATTCTAAGTGTGTTTTAGCATAGCACTGGCTCTAGGCCTGGTTAGTTAGAGTCAGTTACCACCAGTACCCGTCTGAAAATGTGGTGGGCACAGGATGATTTTGCAACAAGGATTTTCTGCTCCTCTGTTGGTTCTTTCTGCACATGTCTTGCTTGTTCTTGTACTTTTCTTCATCTTTGTGGACTTCTGTTGCTTCTTTCGGCATTTCTTTTGCTTCTTTCTGTGCTTTTTTTCTTCTTTCTTCACATGTACTACCTCTGTAGGCATAGTTAGAAATTAGCATTTGAAAAACCTTTGAAATTCACTGAAAAAACCGTAGGTTTCAGGCACGTTATAGTTAGAAATTAGCATTTAGAAAACCTTAGAAATTCACTGAAAAAACCATAGTTTTAGGGAAATTTATAGTTAGTTGGACATTTTACTCATACAAAACCAGTGAAATTCCCCCGTTAAAGTTAGTTCAGCTAACTATAACTCGCGCCCCCACAATGCACTGCTGATGACGTCACATATTACATCACTCATGACATGGTCAGTGACATCACTGATGTCATCACTGATGAAAACTCAAATGATGTCACTGATGACATCACTGATGACATCATCCATGTGATAATTTCATGCATCTTCTCACACCCTAATATAACCCACTCTAAATTACAGACTGCTATTCTCAAAGCCAGATACTCCAACATCAATAACTATATACCCACTCACTGTTTCTTAGGTCTACACACACATCCACTCACTCACCCGTACAGTCACTCATACTGGGTGCATGGTTTCAAGAGTACATCTGTGATGGACTGTATGGGTGGGTGAGTGTGTGTATGGGTGTGTTAGTGAGTGAATGTATATTTCAGTGGTACATGTGTGAGTAACTACATATGTGAAAGGCAGTATATATGTGTGTTGGAGTATATAAATGGCTATAAGTGAGAGTGTGTGATTGTGAGAATGGCAGTATAGATGAGTGTGTGCTTGTTATCAGTGATTGCATAAAAGCCTAAGAATGTGCTAGTATTTGTATGAGTAATTGCGCTGGTGTGTGAATAACTGTATAGGTGAGTAAATGGCAGTGTGATTAATTATTTGCATGACTGACTAGGTGTGTGAGTACCTCTATGGATGAGTGGCGGTGTGTGAGTGTCTATATAGGTGTATGAGTGCATATGATAGTCCAGTACTGAGTGACCATAAGTATGAGTAACTGTACAGGCGAGTGAGTGGATGTGTGTGTAAACCTAAGAATCAGTGAGTGGGTATGTAGTTATTGGTGTTGGAGTGTCCATGGTTTTGAGAATGGCAGTCTGTAATTTAGAGTGGGTGTATCAAAGGTTATATTAGGGTGTGAGAAGATGCATTAAATGATCACATGGATGATGTCATCAGTGATGTCATTTGAGATGTCATCAGTGATGTCACTGACCATGTCATGAGTGATGTAATATGTGATGTCATCAGCAGTGCATTGCGGGGGCGCGAGTTATATTTAGTGGAACTAACTATAACGGGGGAATTTCTCTGGTTTTGTATGAGTGAAATGTCCCACTAACTATAACATTACCTAAAACCTATGTTTTTTTTCAGTGAATTTCAAAGGTTTTTAAAATGCTAATTTCTAACTATAACGTGCCTGAAACCTATGGTTTTTTATGTGAATTTCAAAGGTTTTTTAAATGCTAGTTTCTAATTATGCCTACAGAGGTAGGACATGTGAAGAAAGAAGAAAAAATGCACAGAAAGAAGCAAAAGAGATGCAGAAAGAAGCAACAGAAGTCCAAAAGGACGATTAAAAGTCCGGAAAGGAGCAAGACATGTGCAGAAAGAACCAACAGAGGAACAGAAAGAGACCTTGTTGCATAACCATCCTGTGCCCACAACTTTTTCAGACGGGTACTGGTGGTAACTGACTCTGACTAACCAGGCCTAGAGCCAGTGCTATGCTAAAAGACACTTGGAATACAGTGAAAACACCTACACACTCTAGGAAACACTGTGCGTTGGGCTACCCCTGTGATTAGCATGACCTCCTCTGTAAGGTCCTAGTACATAATAGGGCTGGGGGATTACAACTACCTCTAAGTCAAAGGTGCAAAAATATGCTACTTTAACTAGTAGTCGCGTTTGCAGAGTGGTGGAGAAAGGGTGATGGGTGTCCAACCAACGCTCAGGATATCCGCTGCGTAGGATTTACAGGAGGTACCAGGAGGGATTCTCGGCCCCCAAACTCCCTCAGGACTAAATTGGACTTCATGCCCCATCCCGTAGTCTGCCACGAGGCACGTTTGCAGAGTGGTAGAGAAAGGGGGCCATGGCCTCCAAAGACGTCTTAGCAATCCCACTGTGTGGGACTGACTGAAGGTAACAAGAGGGTTAGTTGGCCCCCAAGGACATCCTTGGGGGCCAACTTCCCAAACTATTACCTCCAGTCAGTCCCACATAGTAGCACTGGTAAGTACTCATACCAGGCCACGCCCACTTTGCTCACCACTCTACAAACGCACTCCCTGGCACGCTGTTGGATGGGGATTGAAGTCCCCTTCACTGCTGGTGGTCCTTTACGGGCCAACTAGCCTACCTTTTACCTCCAGTATGTGTCATGCAGTGGGATTGGTGAGAGGTAGACAAAGGCCATGCCCCCTTTCTCCACCACTCTGGTGTGGTTGTTGCCCACCAGGGACCCTCAGGATTGAAGAGGAATTAATTCCCCAACCTAAAACTTGCCACAGGGTGTGTTTGCACACATGTCACCTCAGGCCCCGCCCCGTTCCTTCACCACTGTGCAAACGCGTCTCGTGGCATGTTTTAAGGTGGGGGATTAAGTCCCCTTGAATCCTGAGGCTCCCTGGGGTCCAACTAGCCCACGAGGTACCTCAAGTAAGCGACACAAAGCTGCGTTGCAGAGAGGTGTAAAAAGGGGCATGGCCTGGATTACCTCTCTGCAACGCAACCCTGTGGCGCTTACTGGTGGTACCTGGTGGGCTAGTTGGCTCCCAGGGACCCCCAGTATTGAAGGGGAATTAATTCCCCAACTTAAAACGCACCACAGGGCGCGTTTGCAGAGTGTTGCTGGGAGGGGGCGGGGCCTCGGCACAATCGCGTCTTTTTTTATTTTATTTTTTAAGAAGAGGGCTGTGTGGCCCCCCTTCCTTTCCTATTTTATGGGCCCTAGGGACCCCATCCCCCAGGGCCTGACCCCTATTTTTTTTTTATGGAAGGGGGCTGCGTGGCCCCCCTCCTGAGGCCTTGGGGACCCCATCCCCCGGGGCTTGGCCAGTATTTTTTTTTTTGTTAATTCATTTGAAGGGGGCTGCGCTGCCCCCTTTCTCAGGCCATTTATGACCCCTGTGACCCCATCCCCCAGGGCCAGCCTTTGCGTGTTTTAAATAAAAAAAATTTATTATGGGGGAGGGGGGCTGCGTTGCCCCCCTCCTGGGCCACTTCTGGCCTCAAGGACCCCCTCCCCTGGGGCCTGGCCACTTCGTTGGGGACCGTGGAGGGAGCCCTAATGCCGCCACAGTCCCTGCCGGCTCCCCGCCTCCTGTGGGAGCCAGCATTGCTTTTCCACTTGGGGAGCTGCTATCATTCAGCTCCCCGTGTGGAAAAGCAATCTGGTTTGGATTTTGGAAGAGAGAGCATGTTTCCTGCTCTCTCTTCCAAAATCCAAACCACAGTTTGCTATGGCAGGGCGGGAGCCGTGACGCTCCCGCCCTGCCATAGCAAACAGAAGTGTCCCGGGGGTGGGCAACCCAGGACACTGCAGGAGCCGGCCCTGGGGGTGGCGGTCCCCAGGGCCATGAAGGGCTCCAGGAGGGGGGTCGCGCAGCCCCCCTCCCAACCAATGCACAGCCCTGGGGAGGTGGTGGTTCCCGGTGGTCCGTAACGGACCCCCACATTTGCATTATTGTAACCTGGGGAGGTGGCAGTCCCTGTGGTGTGTGGGGGGGCTCGAGCCCCCCACACAGGTATATATTTTTTTTAATAGAAGCCCCGGGGGTGGAGGCCCCCGGGGCTGCAGGGGGGCAGTGTGCCTCCATGCAAATAATTAATGAACGTCCCGGGGGTGGGGCTCCCTGGGGCTTTGGGGGCCCGTGGAGGCCCCCAAACATTAAAAAAACAAGTCCCGGGGGTGGCGGTCCCCGGGGCTGTGGGGGGGCCATGTGCCCCACCCCGCAAATATTTTATCAAAGTCCCGGGGGTGGCAGTTTCCCAATTTTATTTCAGCATGCCCCCGGGACCTGGCCCACCCGGGGGCTTAATTAAACGAAGCGCCGGCTAAAGTTTTCTCGGCTGGATTTGCACACCCAGCGCAAATTCAGCCGATTTGTTTTTAAAAAAAATGCTTTCTTGGGCCCTGGGGGTCCTTGTGGGACCCCCTGAGCAGGCCTAGGGGGTCAGGGTGTTTCTACCCTGCCCCCTTTTCTTGTTCTGTGCATTTCTTTTTCTGTTTTCTTTTGCCTCGGTTACCGAGGCACAAGACGGCTGCCAACACTTCCTGGTTTGGAGTGTTGACAGCCAATTAGAATAAAGCTCATGGTCAGGAGGGTGCGCGGATCCACCGTGCCCCTAAATATCGAAACTTTTATTTTTGTATTTTCTCAGCAACTACTGAACGGATTTACACCATTTAAAAAAAGGTCTCTTTCTGAACCAAGGGCTACCTTTTTGCAAATTTGGTGTAATTCTGTTCAGCAGTTCAAGCTGTAACCGTGTCTAAAGTTTCCTATGGGAAATTTATTTTCCAACCTCTATTTTTTTAACTTATCAGGAACTAATGAACGGATTTACACCATTTAATAAAATGAACCAAGGGCTATCTTTTTGCCAAATTTGGTGTAATTCCGTTCAGCAGTTCGGGCTGTATCCGTGTCTAAAGTTTCCTATGAGAATTAACAAGGAGCAAAAACGTTTTCGGACCCCCCTTTTTTCTCTGCCCCCGCTTGCTGAATCACTCCGAAACTTTCAAGATAGGAGCTGACTGGAGCGGGCCATAAGTTTTGAACATTTTGCAAGGATTCGTCAACCGGCGCCAAAGTTATTAGGAAAACAAAAAACGCTTTTCCTATGGAAACTAGGTCCTAACTATAACTACCTACTTGCGACCGCCAGAAGGTAATATATATATATATATATATAGGGAAACCTGCTCTCCCTTTGGAACCCTTTTGCCGTTGTGAATATTGAAAACAAGTTTGTTGGGGAGTCGGCAATAGTCCATAAGAACACTGTCAACACTCTTTTTTTTGTTAAGTAAACTTTTTTATTTCAGTGCAGATCTATTTCCTCAAGGAACACTGACTTGATTTTCTTTTAAGTTTTCTTTATTGAAATGTCATCACAGACACAGTGGTCTGCAAACACCAGCAAGCCACAATCCCTGTGATGCCATCCAACCATAGTAAGTCACAATTTGAGACCTGCCTCGTTGATATTCTTGAGGTAGATTGGATTGTCATCCACTCCAAATGGTGAATTTGTGAACCAACCTAGAGGTACATAGGTCAGTCAGTAAAATCTGATTAGATTCACAAAACATGTTGCACAATTTGTGGCAAATTATTTCGAATCCAATGTTAGTACATCTAGCCCTACATCCTTACAGTTTAAAGCTGTACCAGCTAAGTTGGTTCATGGGACTCTAGAGAGTGTGCACATGCTTTTTTAACAAATAAACGTAAACATTCAGGTAATTGATATATTCACAGAACTTTGCAAACACATTTTTTTAAAGTTTCAAAAGTTAATGAACAGTGCAGATTGCACACAAATCCTATGTCTACAAACCTTTGTTTGATTTGTAAACAACGCACTCAACTAGACTTAAAACCCATAGTGAATAGAATCCAACACTAACACGCTACTTGTGATACACACACCTGATACACTTGTCTAATACACATACTTTATGACTCTCAATACATGCTCAGTATATGCGACTCATACATCCAACAAGTGCTCACCAACATTAATGACCAGTCAGAATGATATGGATACCCAGCACACCTGAAAGAAACACACACTCCATGATGGCCCACACATACATGTCACACTTATGTATGACTTTATATACACTCAGACTAAAAACACACACTGCTGACTCAACAATTCTTCAAACACACTCCAGCAACATGTATATTTTGAATACACATACTCATTTCACAAACACATACACTTCTCACTACCTTAAATCAAAAAATATTTGGCAAAAAATAATCATTAGTTTGTAATGCACTGTGTGGTAACTCAGGTTTGCAAATAGAATATTTTAACTATACAAACTTTTACAGCACCAAAGAGCCTGTGTGAACAAAACATATGTCTATCACTCTTATCTTGATTAGCAGGCTATAAGGACCAAGAATTAATAGAGGATGAGAAAGGAAATCTACTGTAAACTGTAGATATCAACACATCTCCTTTCCTCACTGGTAGTACTGATGAGACATAACCCCATGAAAATTCTCCTTTGCAATATTGGTTGTTCTACCTCAGCAGTGCAGCTCGATAGATTGTGCAACTCGCAGATACACTGAGAGTTGGATAAAAACAACGTTCCCATGTCTAGGGTGGTGGGTTGACACAAACCTGATCATCCCCATGTGTAATGGTGCAAATAAATATGTTGCTACCCTATCATACCCAAACTGTTTTTGAACACATCACCGTGCTTTAACACAGATCATGAACTTTACCACATGTTCAGCATTTGGGGTGGTGTAGAAAAAGTCTGTGTGTAGGATGAGGGTGAGCCTCTTCTTAGACTTGCTGTTTAAAAAACTCACACACAGGTCCTTTATTACTACTACCACCTGCATCATCATGCGTTGTACTTCATACTTTGGAGTCATTGTGGAACAGATGATGATCCAACAGTCACAACTCGCTGTGAGATTTGGTAAGCTGACTCTGCATTGGTGACATTTAGATATGGCTACTTCTAGTGAATTTGAGCGAGAAAAAACTGCCGAACTGTGTTGCATTGAAAAATTACGATGGATGCAATCTCGTTCTGTATCACATGGGGGCTGGGTTTAGAATTTTTTATATGCTTTAAACGGTATAAGAAACCTATTTCCTGAGTAAGTTATATGTCATAAATGTTGTGATATTCTTAAACAGCAGGAAACTTGATTGCAGATGCAATCTGGGTACAACAAAAAAAGATATAACAGTTGAAAACATCACATTTTGGAGTAGTTCCCCATGTGAAACCTGCATGGATCACACTGGAGGAGAAACAGAATTGTGTGTGTTAGAGAATAATTAGAGTACTGAACTCATAAATTCTGAACAGTGCCATTCCGAAGTCAGCACAAGAGTTATTGGCACTCTTGTACAGTTTTTTGTAACAACTGTGGCAGAAAAATCCACTGGTGGTCAAAGCACTGGCAGGCTGTCGGGGGCAGTCCAACCAACATCCAGCATAGAGGTTAGACCACCGCATTACGATGCGGTTGGTTGGACCGAAGCAGGAGGAGGGAACCACAGATCGGTTCAACCATCAGGCTCAAGGAGTGTCTGTCCAACCGTAACCCCTACAATAGGGGTGGTGCCTGTGGAGGCACTGCCGTAGGGATTACGATATCCCTTTTCCCTCTGCCTTTACATGGCGGTCTGACCACCATGTAAAGGATTCCAGAATGAACCTTTGGGGGCCCCTAGCAGGGCCCCCATCCTCCGTGGGCCTCCGCTATAGGGCCAAGGGGGCACATGTGGTGCCCCCCAAACATCTATGCACCATGTTCTAGGCACCAAGTGGTGCCTGGTACATGGTGCATGGATGTCTGAGAACTGCCCTTTTCCACTGCGACTTGTGCCGCAGCCTTTTTCTAGGGCCGCAGAACAAGCCACAATGGAAAAGATCAGTTTTCCAACAGTATGCATGGTGGTTGCATTGGGCAGGTGGGCACCTCCACGCAGCGATGGCGGTTGGACGCTCGCCCGACCGGCATCGTAATGGAGGACCATAGTTCGGATTTCCAATAGCAATAGTTTACTAGTAATTCCTTCATTGTTTTGCACTTTTATTCATCTTTTTTCTTTCTAGGTTTTTACTACACCAAATGGTTTAAAAGTAGAAAAAATGTAAATCACATGTAACTGTTCACAAACGTTTGTAACATTTAAAAACTGCAAACAAATTAATAATACATGTTTTTATTAGAATGGTAACTCCAATAAAAGCTGTTTGGTTTTGGGCACCTAGCAATTACATTGAGGAGATTGTGGGGCAGTTGCATAGCACTTTCTAAATTACATATAAATGTATATTAAACAGCTGGACACTACCAAAATGTTGCATTTTGATTGCCTCATTTGATATCTATACAGGAGAATCCTAGCTAGTAACTGAAATAAACTTCATTACAGTATGAAGCAGTGTATCAATATGCAATTTTCCTCTAATGGCTGCCTGTGAAGATCACAGAGTCCTAATAAAGAAACTAGCCTACTCTCCTAATAAAACATGCCTGCATTGAGAGACATGCTTCTGGAGAAGACAGATTTAGAATAATATACGTTCCCTTTCAGAAAGCTGCCTTTGTAAAAGAAAATGGTACATATTTCAGCTGCTGCTGGCTACCTTGATAAACGAGTCCCCAAAAACATTCCTTTCCATTGTTTAGTTTCACATATGTAGAGTTTTCCAACTCTGTGAAAAATTCTGAAGTGCATGGCAGTTTTGAATGTGCTTAGAAATGGTGATTGATCAGTCTAATTTACAATTGTATTTACTTTAAAATATGTCTAAAATTATTTATTACCTTTGATTGTGGTCCTAAGTTATACAATGGTGCACTTTATGGAAAATAAATACAAGTTTTTCAATTCGTTTTCTCACTCACATGTGTAGATCACAATAAATTATATTAAATCCTGGCACATTCATAGAAGGGATAAAGTAATACCAAAAGAAAGTTGGAAAAAGTAAAAAGAAAAATTAAGGGGCATATTCTCAAGCCCCTATCGCCACGGGAACGTTGCTTTTTTTGACATTCCCTTGACGATAGGGCCAGCGCCCTATTCTCAAGGCAGCGTTAACCCAATTAACGTGGCTTAAATCCATGTTAAGTGACTTTAAGCTGCCTTGAGAATAGGGCCCCTTTCACGCTAAACTTAGCGTGAAAGGGGGCGTGCAGTGGGTGTTGCGGTGGGCGTACCACCACAACACCCATTGAATTCAACACTGCCCCCTATTATCAAGGGTGGCGATAATAAGTGGCAGCGCTGAACTTAAGGCCAGAAAAATCCTGGTCTTAAGGTGGCGAAACAAGGAGAAATGCTTAATTTCTCCTCGTTTTTGCTATTTCCATGTGTGCTGCCTTGTGCAGCACACAATGAAATAGAAAAATGCCATGGTTTGTTTATGTACAGGAAGGTGTCCCTTCCTGTACTAACAAACATTTAAAAACATCTGTTTTGAAACTTACATGTGTGCTGCATGAAGCAGCATACATGTAAGTTACTAAACAGCATTTTAGGTTTGTTTATGTGCAGGAAGGGACACATTCCTGTGCATAAACAAACCTCCCTGCTCGCAGACACCCTTGCACTCTGGTGCACGGGTGCCTGCGTTGGTGTTAAGTTGTGAAACTTAGCACCATCGCAGGGGGAAACACCAGGCTGCACCACATTCTTGAGAATAGGGTGCATCTGGGCATTTCCGAAGTGGTGGTGAGAGGCGTTAAGCCAAAGAGGTTAAAGCCTCTTTCCGCCAATTCCTCATGAATATAGCCCTAAATGTCTAAAGAGCAACTCATTCAAAGGACCACAATACCGAAAGGAGCACATTTTGAAGATCAGTCTGCAAATTGCATCCTTCATAAAATCTACCACCATACATATAAATAGATGATTACAAATTCTTCTCTGACCACTAAAATGATACTGATTTAAAATTAAGGTGGCATTAAGTGACCAGTGGCATGGAAAGCCTGAGGAAACAGATGTGGAAAGGGGATGCTGATATTCGGAAGGGATATTTCTTGTTCAAATAATTTTAGCTCGGTTAACATATGATAAGCCTTAAATGGCTAAAAAATTTATACTCCTGCTCTCATGTTGTTGACCAGCTCATTTCATATCTGCAATACAATCTAAATGCTCATTTACTTCAGTAAGCACCATAGGAAATGGTTTAATTCAACAGCTTCTATACCAGGAAAATGATGTGCCTCATTTTTGTGTTAAATATAAACTGTTCACAAAGTAGTTGTTCATTAGAACTTTGTGGTGAAGGTGCACTAGAACATTGGTGAATTGACTGACAGGCTGCTGCTGCTTAACGTCTTTTTGCTCAGCATGTTTGGCTATTTACTCACAAAGATGAGGAAGCTATTTGTGGATCTGTAAAAAATGTGTGCTCATTTAAACACATCCAAACAGTTACCATATTTTCCATGAGAAATCAGGAGAAAAACTTTTTTTTATTGCAAATGTGGTTCATCGGATTCCAGCAGAGGATCAGCAATTTTCACAATGTGAAATCATTATAATTTCTAAAATTATTCTGGCACCACCAAGGAATGATTTGTTTCGATTACAATTTGTTATCATGCATTCTAAATATGCACCTTTTTGGGACCACCAATACTATGTAGTCACTACAATGCATTTCAATAGTGCAAAATGGCAGAGCCTGGTCACAAAACAAAATCCAGTAGGTATGTTTTGTGTAACAATTTCACCTATGTATTCACAGGATCTAACACATGAGCTAAAAAATATTGGATTTCACCTAAATTTTAATGGTACGATATACAATGCCATTATTATTCAAGAGGGAGGGTATCCCAAAGTAGGGCTCTCAGTTTTACATCAGATCCTCTGATTCCACCCAGTCAATAAATACCTGGGAGTCCCCCCCTCTTTCGATTGTATTGCTTAAAAAATAGCAGTACCATGTTTAGTAGGATGGATACCTCTGAAACAGAGAAGGATTGTCATATGACACTTCCACTGCAAATTAAAGTGATGGTCGTCAATGTGTGCTCCATTACATGTTTTACAATGCAAAGTACATGCTCCATTTTATAGCTGTACTTAGCTAGAAACAACCGTATCTGGTATTGTATTGTGTGATATGTGAAAAAATAAAGTGGATGTTGAGATACATAGTATAAGTTGCTAAGGTCTTACTTCACTACAAAAAATATGTGAACCAGGGCAATGTCAATGATAATTTTCACCAACATGTCAAATAATTACAGCAGGTTGGCGATGACTGCACATATCCCATAACGTAGAAAGCTTTGCTTCCAAATCTTGCCATATACTCCAAGCAAACCCTGATGTCTCCAAGAATTCAGAGTTAAAGAACACTATGAGAAGTAATCCTGACAGTCTAATCTCCATATGGGTATAATTGGTTCTAAAAGGATAGCACACATTTTAAACACTCTATCACTGAGCAACACAAATTTCATTGGAGAAAGTATGGATCACTGACACAATATTGTAGTAAACAATATTGTTGACAAAAATATGGTGTCAAAAATATTGTTTACCCCTATCTCCTGCTCCTACTTATAATGGTAAGTACAAAAATATTAGAAAAAAATATTGTTGACTCTAATATGGTCTAACAATATACAAAAATATTGATTATGTTTTAATTATAAAGAGTTTGAAGTAGTAAATGTTACATGTTTAAATATTTAAATATAATACAATGTCATTTAAATAAATTCCACTGATTTTTTATACTATTCATATAAATATATATATATATATATATATATATATATATATATATTCACTGAAAAAACCAAAGGTTTCACACACGTTATAGTTAGGAATTAGCATTTTAAAAACAATGCAAATTCACTGAAAAAACCATAGGTTTCACACATGTTATAGTTAGCTGGACATTTCACTCGTGAAAAACCAATGAAATTCCCCTGTTATAGTTAGTTCAGCTAACTATAACTCGCGCCCCCGCAATGCACTGCTGATGACGTCACATATTACATCACTCATGACATGGTCAGTGACATCACTCATGACATCACTGATGACATCTCAAATGACATCACTGATGACATCATCAAGTGAATGTGTGTTTTTCTGAAAATTAAATATGTTTTATATATGTATATCTCACGGACAATGGAAGAATAAATGGGTATATAAGTGTCTAAATGGATGATTTCTTTTTGAAAAATTGATTGTATAACTGACTGATCAAGTGTATCTTAGTGAATACATGGCTTACTGAGTAATGTTTAAATATGTAAATATCTTTATCAGTCTCTCACTTTGTGTATAAGTGGCTGCATGGGTTGGTGAGTAGCTACATGGGTGTTTATATATGTTATTAGTTGGTTTTTTTAGTATTAGTGTGAGTGTGTGTATGGTTCGGTGGGGGGTATTACGTACTGCATAGGTACATGAATGAGTGACTCACTGTTTGTATGTGTTGAAGACAGCATGTCTGCAGGACTGTATGGGTGGATGAGTGTGTGCATGGGTGTGTTAGTGAGTGAATGACTGTCTCAATAGTGTCTCTATGAGTAACTACATATGTTTTAAACTAGTATATGTGACTATTGGTGTATATAACTGAGTATATGTGAGAGTGAGAGATTGAAAGAGTTCCTGTATGAATAAGTATGTGTTTCTATAAGTGATTGTTTAAAAGACTAAGTATGTGTAAGTTCCCGTAGAAGTAAGTGTGGTGGTGAGTGTATAAATGTATATGCAAGTAAATGTATGTTTCTTTCTTTATTTTCATGAGTGACTATGTGTGTCAGTAACTCTGTGGATGAGTGGCATTGTGTAACAGGATGTATAGGTGTATGAGTACATATGATGAGTGAGTACATGTATGAGTGACTGTATAGGACTGTTGGTGAATGAGTGGATGTGTATGTGGATCTTAGAATTACTCAAGAGGTTGTTGTAACTGTAATTGGTATGTCCATTGTTTTGAAAATGTTAGTCTCTATTTTTGAATGTGTGTATCAAAGGTTATATTAGGGTGAGAGGAGGTCTGTCACTCTGTCACAAGGATGATGTCATCAGTGATGTCATTTGAGATGTCATCAGTGATGTCATGAGTGATGTCACTGACCATGTCATGAGTGATGTAATATGTGACGTCATCAGCAGTGCATTGCGGGGGCGCGAGTTATAGTTAGCTGAACTAACTATAACGGGGGAATTTCATTGGTTTTTCACAAGTGAAATGTCCAGCTAACTATAACATGTGTGAAACCTATGGTTTTTTCAGTGAATTTGCAAGGATTTTAAAATGCTAATTCCTAACTATAACGTGTGTGAAACCTTTGGTTTTTTCAGTGAATTTGTACGGTTTTTTAAATGCAAATTTTTGTATTATTTAATTAAAAAAAAAATTTTATATTAAAAATAAAATTCCTATGTATTCATTTATATATTATCTGTATCTTTTTATTTGTTTTTGCTTTTTTTAAAAAGTTTCAATTAGGATAAAGTTGAACAGTTTTTTTAATTTTTGCAATTAATTTTTCTCCATTTTTTTTTTATATATAAATTCTTGGAGTGCGCGCTCTGAGCGCGCTCCTAGTACAATTTCGTACGTTTTTTATGAATACCGCCGTCCGTTTTTTTACGTACGCAAATATTTGTTATAGTGCGCGCTGGGAGCGCGCACCCACTACGTATGCGTACGTACGTACGCATGCGTCCTACGCGCTCCACGCGGTTTACTTCCGCATATGCTAAAATTACGCGCAATAACGGTCGCGTATACGCGTGTTCAACGTATGCGCGCTACGTACGCGCATATGACGTATGCACATGCGCTCCTACGCGTTCGCGCATACGTAATCACGAGGAGCAGGAAGCAGAAAGACAGCTTTATATGGCAGTTTTTCACTTTTCCAGAGGGACAAAAAAAGGTAAATGCACCTAAAGTTACATGTGTACTTTGTCAAAAAGTCTTGTCACGTGGGAATCCTAACAAGAAATATTCTTTTAGCATTCACACTATGTTGAGGCATGTTGACAAAATGCATCCAGTGACTTTTCGTCGAGCTTCTGGAGCAAACCCTCCACCTGCTCTACCGACGACATCTGCAGCAGCTCAGCCGAGCACATCTTCGGCAGCTCAGCCGAGCACTTCTTCTGCAGTGGTGCCTTTGCCTTCTTCCACACCTCTTTTTGGACCACCTTGTTTGGCTAGGTTGTCCACACGCTGCACTGATTGCGGTAAACTTATTTCTGTGGGTGAGACCAGTCTTGATCTCATTCAGAGAAAATTTGATGCCCATGAGTGGAAGTAGGCCATAGATGTTTTTTCTTTTTTTTCGGTTTTCTCTTCCTGTTTCCCTCCATTAACTCAAGGGCTCTTTTAAGAGCCACTTATAAACTAAACCCCAAAAATTTTTGGGGGAGGGATTTTTTTTTTATTTTTTTTTTAGGTGCGCACACCCTGCGCGCACCCAAGGGTTTTTTAAAAAATGTTTTTTTTTTTTTTTAAATTTAATGTTCATAAAGAGGTGAAGAAATGGAAGCAGGCAAAGGGAGGATTGAGTAATACTAATATTTTTCACTTATTTTTTTAAAAAAAAAAAATTCAAAAAAAATTTTTTAAAAAGTATTTTGCAAGGGAACAGAATTTTTTTTTTTTTTCTTTCCAGTTCTGCAAAAAAAGAAAAAAAGTAATAATATTCAATCATACATTACAAAAAGCATTACATGTTTTTACATATTTTACTAAGCAATTTTTTGCCCTTTTTTTGCTGTTTTCAGAATTTTTTATTTTTCACTTAAAATAGTGAAAACAATTGTATTCATCATTTAACAGTGGGCAAAAAAAAAAACAATCTGAAAGATTGCTTAAAAAAAGCCCTAAAACTTTCCTCACTAAAATATACCTTCTTAGAAATATTACATATATATTACAAGTACTTCTCTAGATGAATAAAAATTTTCTAGACAAACCGTCTTTAAACCTTGTCACAAAAGCACACATGCCAAAATAATTTCTGTCAAAGGAGTCCACAATTGTTTTTATTACTTTTCCTTTAGGCCAAATAGTAATTTCAAAATCCTTTTTAAGAGATATCTTCAATTATAATCCTTTAAAAATACAAAAAATGCTTTCTTCAGATGCAGTTTTTAGTTTTCAAAATTTAGGTTTCAGAAAAATTAAGTAAGAATTGGGTAAATCATAAGGCAAACGTTGCTTGAAAATCAATTGGGAATCATTACACAGTGTCCAGCCTTTTTCACATTTAAGATAAACTGTGTAATGTCCAGAAGTTACAGTAGGTCCTTCATGAAAAATTATTGCAACTGTAACAAAAGTTTTGCCAGAAATTGATAATTGCTGTCCTGTAAACTTCTTTATTAAAGTGTCCAATTTTGAACCATCAGTTCTACAACGTTGCATCATTAAAATTACATACTGACCATATTTCTGTAAAAATAATGTAGAAAACATGTCTGATTTACATTCAGAACATTCCATGTTGTGATTGGCATCTTTAACTAATTTACTAAAAGTCACTGATTTACTTTGTGGTAATGGTAAAAATATGAACCTTTCTGAATCAACATTACTACTACATGTGTTCATACAGTTTTCACAGCAATGTTCCCATTTGTAAGAGACACCAAATAAGTTTTCTACTTCTACTCCTTCATCTTCTAGTACACTCAAAATATATATTAAGAATTCCTGAGCATCTTGCTGGACATTTTCTTTAAACTGTGTAGAACCACAACATACATCTAAAAGATTTCTAACATCAGTAGCACTTTCTATTTCAGTTTTATCATTACTCAGCTTCTCATAAAGGAGACTCAGCAGAGAACACAATCTTTTTCCATGATTTACTATTATCTGTTCTAGCAACTTTTCAAGATAAAATACAACATTCAGCACTACATTTGCATAGCAGTTGACACCAGAGCTATTTTCAAAATGGCAACCAAAAACCTCTTCAACACTGTCCTTTTTCTTTTTCCTTGCTATCACATCACTGTCCTTTTTTTTTTGTTCTGTTCATCCACATTACAGATATTCTCAAATCTCCTTTTCCGACAAACAACATGTTTTTCAATCACAGGATACTGACCTAAATGAGGAGCATAGGTTCTTTTTAATCTGTTATACTCCTTTACACAGTTTGTATCAGCACTAACTTTTGAGTCATCAAAGTCTATCATAAATAAACCAGATAATGTTTTCACTCGTGACAAAGCAACATATGCCATACCTTCCTTGAACACAGTAGAACCAATGTTTACAAAAGCACTATCTACAGTTAATCCTTGAGACTTGTGAATAGTTACAGCATATGCTAGAGAAAACGGAAACTGCTTCCTACGTACATATAAGTCTTTCACAAGCATGAAACGAACTGAACAACGACAAATGTCTTTAACTTCTTCTATCTGATCAAATTTTATTTTTAAACATTCAATTCCATCTTTTTTCTGGTAATTAATAAAACCCACAACTCTTCCCATAGCTCCATTCACTAAACCTTTTTCTACATCCAAATTTCTCCTTAAAATCACTCGACAATTCATGCAAACATATAAATTTTTTTCTAATCCAGCTGTTTTGGAAATATTCTTCTCTAGTGAATCCAATTTATTTTTCAGTTTGCCTGTTAATGTAAAAGTAATTCTTTCATGCTGAATTTTGTCCTCTGCTTCCATTTTCTTAATCTCTTCCTTTTCCAATTTCAAATGTTCCTCATTGAATATTGAGCACTCACGTAGTGTTGGCATTAAGCAGATTACAGTATTTTTTTCTGCAATGTTCTGGTATATTTTCTCTGCAACGATTTCTTCATTTGGAAATAAGCTATGTAGCAACCGACTGTGTAATGCTTTTTTGCCAACTTCTGTGAGTAGTCCAATTCTGATATCTTTCAGAATACTTGCATAATCTTCGTCGTTTGCTTGTCTCATATTGGTAGTGAGTTCTTTGTACTCAAAGAACGACCAAATATTCGCATTACCAATGCTTCCTAATGACTTCTTCGTGTCTTCATGTGTCACAGTATTAAACACTGGTTGTCCTTTAACTGGAGTGAGCTGCAGAAGATCCCCAAAAACTATGACGTGTTTTCCTCCAAATAACACGTCATAGTCTCTCTTAAGAATTTGTTGCATTCTTAAATCCACAAAGGCAAGCATTAAATTTGAAACCATGCTCACCTCATCAATAATGAGAACTTGCATCTTCTTCAACACTCTTGAAACTTCGAGGCATGCTTCTCCAGTTAGCTTGTGGTATTCTATTTTGTTCTCATGCTCCACTGGTAACATTAGCAAGCGATGTAAGGTAATTCCTTTTATGTTATAGGCTGCTAACCCAGTTGGAGCAGTTACCACACAAGACAAATTTGAAGCTGTTTTTTGCTGTAGGTAGCTTCTGATGACTTTTATTAAGAAACTTTTACCAGTTCCAGCTTGTCCACTCACATACATCCTGATTGGTTCAAATGATGTGCATGAGCACTCTTTCTTTTCATGTAGTAATCCATGATCAATTTTTTTGATGACTTCTTCATAAATTTCTTTTTGTTCTTCATTCAGTTGTTGTTCCAGATTTAGTAAGTCGATTGAATCTTCCTGTGCTTGATTCATAGCCGTTTCTACTTCAGTCATGGCTACTGCAGCTTCATGTTCTATGATTGGTTCTCCTAGGGGATCTTGACTAAGTGTTACTGAACTTTGGCTGTCTTGAGAACTGTCTCTAGCTACTTCAGCTGCAATTTTTGCTTCCTGTTCATTTTCTTCATTTAACATTTGGACATAAGTTGAGAAAGTACTGCATTCTATACTGTCTTTGCTAGCATTAAAAGAATCTTCATAGCTTTGAAATTCTCCCAGTAGTTCGTCCTCTGAACGCCATGGTTTAAACAGCTGTAAAAGAGCCAAGTAGTAAAATTCCTTTTTGTCAGTAGTTTCGCAACTGAGCTTCCTGTGATTTATCAAACTTCCTTTTGTTTGCTTCACCAAACATCCTTCCTCACCAATGACTTTATATTTTCCATTGTTGATGTCTTCTGTGGCTTTCCGTGAATAAATGTAGTTCTGCAGCACTTCATAGAGACACATGTTCTCAAGATGATGACTTCTCTTTGGGTAATATGTGTCCAACATGTTTGATTTCAAAATATCTGTACTTTCTGGGTCATTCTCGGCCAAATATTCAATTTCTCCAACAGATTTCAGTACCCGATTTCTCATTCCTGCAAGGCCTAAGCTTACCCAAATTATTCTTCTGGATTTCGAGTAAAGACTTGCAGATGATAACCTATCTGAGCATTCATAGGATCCAATTTCTCGATGCGATAACATCTTTAAACTGAAACTGTACAGCTTCTTACTGACAGTCTTCTCGTGAGAAATCTCTTCCCACATTTCCTTCAATTCTGTTTTCTCAGATTTAGTGATGTAAGATGTCACATACCGAGCAACACCAATAGAATTGTCTGCCACATACTGAATATCCATGTTAGCATTCCACATGGATAAAATGACTGGGTTGAAGTCATTTATAAATTTTGACTCTTCATTTCTTTTTAGGTTGTAGGTATTTTTGGGAGATTTTCTGGTTATAGTATGTCGCACAGCTGACATAAAACTGTTGACTCTTCCTTTTGAAAGAACAGGTCTAGGAAATCCAAATCGACACTTTGTGTAGAATTTATCTTTCGTCTTGAACTTCCGTCAACAGTATTTTCCACACCAATGACTTTGGAAACGTAAAACTTGCTCTTTTAACTTTTTCTCTTCTGTGCTTTTAGGTATAGCACATGTTGCATATTCTTCAATGAAAGATAACACTGCTTCATCAGTATCTGTTCCAAACTTTGGGGCATCCTTGATCCACAACAGCATATGAATATGAGGAGCACCTCTTGCCTGGTACTCTTTTCTCCAAAAGAAATCCACTACTTCTCCAACAGGTGGATTTTTTTTATTGCAGATGAAGGACATCATAGCCTCAAATCTATGATTGAAATATCTGCAAACATTAACTGGATCCAATGAGCACAGTTCTCCAGCTGTCTTGTATTCAATGTTTTTAATGTTTGAATTTGCCTCTTTTAGAAAATCCAGTAAATCATCCCAAGCGTACTCGGCACAGCTTAGGGTTAGAAACCATGTAGGAGTTCCTAAATTCCGTAACATGCATTTTAATTCACCATGGCGTCGGTACCAATATTCATTAGTCCCACGCTGACAAGCCATCAGATTGATCAGTTGTGTTTCCAAATGATCATCTCGGTGCTGCACTTTCTCCATAAAATCCTTAGCACACACATTTTGTAAATGTACTCCACTTTTTAAAATGTGATTTACTGCATAAGATAATGCAGACAACTCGCTTTCAAATAAAAGATGGAACAAATAAGGAATACTTTGACGAAATCTTGGATCTTCTGCATATAGTCTTGTAGTCCGATACTCAGAAGCTGGAATCTGTTCTGGACGTTCATCGTATCGTCCTCCTTTTCCTGTAGGAAACAGCTGGGGAAAACATCGAGCTTCCAAGCTCTCCTCCCATACACTCACGGGAGTTCCTTTTGCTTTCTTCATCTGAAACAGATCAATAGTGTCTCCCATAACTTCTTTTGAATGAAGAGGATGTATGCTAAAATGTTCATAAATTTCTTCTTCCTTTGACTTGTCCACTTTTTCAATTTGACCAGTTGGTGTTTCTGTGTCTTCTTGTAAATCTTCTTCTTCTTCTTCTATATAAATTGATTCATACCATTTATTATTTTTTTTCAAATACAAATTTGCTCTTTGTACTTTTCGTACATCCACCAGCTCTTGCCAAATCTTCTTATTCTTTGTAGGTACACCATTAACCAGAATTACTAATGGTTCAGTTTCCAAAGTATCTGCATCAATAGTTTCCATATTTTTTTTCAAATCCAAGGGCAAATACACCACTCTTCCTTTTAAACCTCTCAGTAAATCAGAAGGAGGTAATTTACCAGTTTTGGGCTCCATACGTACTATGGTCTGGAACGGATGAACACATTGAATGAGTATAGACTCATATGTATTTAATTCAGAAAGTTCGGCAGGAATAGCATCCAATTCTAAATTATTATGTACAGCTCTGGTCGGCATTCTATTTTCTTCTAACTTATTATAACAGTATTTACAAATACGCTGATCTTCACCCAATTCAAAACAATTTTCAAGAAATATATATGTTGCAAAATCCTTCCACTTATAATTATCTTCATTTTCACTTTTTTTTATACAGATCAACACTCCTTGTTTGAATTTTATAATGACTACTGCGGCAACAAATACAAGTAATATTTGGTCTTTCATTAGAGGTGATAGTAAATTTTGTCATTTCATCCTCAAAATTTTTAGTAATAATGAGTTCTACATTCTGTTCCTCATTTTCCTCATTTACTGTGTCCTTTTCTGCACTTTCTTGTTCTGGACCAAAGTAACAAAACTGAATCTCATCAGTAACCTTCACTACATCTGATACAGATCCACGGAACAGAGCATTATTCAACTCATTCAACTTTACTGCTGGACTTTTAGCAAAATACAATGTTCTCACAAACTTTCTCATTTCAGTATGATGAACAGCCAGCATCCTAAAATGATGAAAAACACTTTTACACACTTTTCTAGATAGACAAGCCAGAGAATGTCCCTGCAAACCAGTATTTTCTCTCACTCTGCATGGATCTAGTGTTTGAAGCACCTTCATCTTCTGTTTTACACTCTTTTTACTATATTCTCTTAGAAAGTCACGTAATTTATCAATAGATTCCTGACGCACAGTACAAATACTACTACAGTTCCAAGTGTACACTGGGGCTTTTGGACGTCTCCCCATAGCCTCAGCAGCCATTACTTCTTCCTCATTTCTTGGGACCATTTTCTCTTTTTGCATCACACAACCATCCTTAACTTCATATGCTCTACCATTGGTGTCAACTGCATGCAACAAACTATTACTTTGAAGATAACTCTCTTCATTAAAAAATGGTTCAGTACTTGAACTGTGTTTCCATTCTCCCAAGAACACTTTACAAAAGTTACTTTTTTTCACTTCTCTTTTCCTTTTGCTTTGTGACTTCATTGCATTCACTAATTTTTCTAATCTACGCATCCTATTCAAAATTAGAATAAAAAGTTTTCTTTTTATTTCCAAAGCCTTACTTACAATATTTTCTATAAAAAAAAATTTCTTAATAAATTTTGTTTTTTTCTTATATTTTTTCACATCCTTTAGCAAATTTAACATCACTCTTCTATGAAACATTTTTCGACGAATGTTTTTAAAATCTAATTTTCGTGTTCAATCAGTTTGACATACTTCTGATTGTACATTAGCTTTTTTTTTGCTGTTGACTGTGTTGTTGCTTTGTACATAAAACTCTCTTTGTGTTACAGTTATTTTTGCCATTTTTTTGTTTTTTGAAAATCTTTTTTAAGAAATCTCTGCTCTGCTTACCAGTAGACTTTTTCTTTTTGCCATCCCCAGCTTCTCCTGCTATTTTTTTTTCCCCAGTTTTGTCCAGATATACTTGTTGTTGCTTTTCTTTCCTTTTTCTTGTCCTTAAAGGCATTTTTTTTTCACTGTTGCTCAGCAATACCTGCAAGGAACTAAAAAAAAATCCTTTTTGTAATTATAATTCATTAAAATATTTTTTTTTACTTTTCATTTATTTCAAATGTTTTTCCATTTGTCTCTCATTTGTGATTTACTAATTTGTGCACAGTACTAACCACCACAGTTGAAAAAAAACAAGCTGCCCCTTTCCTGCAAGTGCATTTTTTAACAGAACAACTGCAACACAAATTATATCTGTGGCCACAATTCCTGTGCGCACACAGCCTCATGGTGTGCTTCTAAGCAGAAAACAGAATTTGATTTGCAAATTCAAAGCACATTTACTACTCTGGTAGATCAAGTGATAATTGCTGTTACAGCCTTACACATTTTACCTGGAAAATCACAGAGGCAGAAAAGAGCACATTTCCTAACAGCTACTTCATACCATAAGTATCTGCAACCTGGGTGAGTGTTTAGAGTAGAGCAAAGAAAAAGAGGCCTTGGTGACGTTGAATGTGTTTGCATTACACACAGACCTGAGTAGTACGCATGGGAGTGTTGGAGAAGCTGCTGCGTGTGTCCCAAGAGTGTGTTTCTGCAGACTATGTATTGTCAGCTGCAAGAGACATGAGCAAGGAGATTTCCAGAACTGCATGAAGACTACAGGGATGTACGTAACAGTGCATGTGTGCTAAGGGATAATTTGTGTAAACACAACAGGCTGCCCCTTTCCTGGGACTGCAATTCTTACTGAACAACAACTTCACAAATTAAATCTCTGCCCACAATTCCTGTGCGCACACAGACTCATGCTATGTTTTTTGGAACAAAACAGTGTCCCTGAATAGTACCAAATTACTGTTACAGCCTGACACATTTCCCTTATCATTTACAGAAGCAAAAAACAGCACATGTCCTAACAGCTCCTTAAGACCATGACCATGTGTTAGAGGGTGAGTGATTAGACTAGATCAATTTAAATGAGGCCTTGGTGACGTTGAATGTGTTTGCATTACACAGTGCTATCTGAAACAGCACACAGAGCTGAGTACTACACATGAGAGTGTTGGAGAAGCTGCTGCGTGTGTGCCAAGAGTGTGTTTCTGAACACTGTGTATTGTCTGGTGCAAGACAGATGAGCAAAGAGACTTCCAGAACTGCATGAAGACTGCAGGGATGTATGTAACAGTGCATGTGTGCTAAGGGATGATTTGTGTAAACACAACAGGCTGCCCCTTTCCTGGGACTGCAATTCTTACTGAACAACAACTTCACAAATTAAATCTCTGCCCACAATTCCTGTGCACACACAGACTCATGCCATCATTTTAGGCACATAACACAGGCTGCCCCTTTCCTGGGACTGCAATTCTTACTGAACAACTTCATAAATTAAATCTCTGCCCACAATTCCTGTGTGCACACAGACTCATATCGTCATTTTAGGCACATAACACAGGCTGCCCCTTTCCTGGGACTGCATTTCTTACTGAACAACATCTTCACAAATTAAATCTCTGCCCACAATTCCTGTGCGCACACAGACTCATGCCATCATTTTACACACATAACACAGGCTGCCCCTTTCCTGGGACTGCATTTCTTACTGAAAAACAAATTCATAAATTAAATCTCTGCCCACAATTCCTGTGTGCACACAGACTCATGCCATCATTTTAAGCACATAACACAGGCTGCCCCTTTCCTAGGACTGCATTTCTTACTGAACAACAACTTCACAAATTAAATCTCAGACAACAATTCCTATATACACACAGACTCATGCTGTGTTGGTAGGCACAAAACACAGGCTGCCCCTTTCCTGAGTTATCAATTCTTACAGAACTAATGCTTTTTTCAAATGTGCTGCCATTTTCCTCTCTTTTCTTTCTAAGTGATTTCTGCTAAATGTTAACCATCACAATTAAAAAGAAGCTGTCCTTTTCTTTCAACTGCAAGTCTTACTTTTCAACAGCAACACAAATTAAATCTCTGTCAACAATTCTTCTCTGCACACAGACTCATGGTTTGATGGTAGGCACAAAACAGTATTCCTCATTGTTACCAGTGCACATTAACTTATGGTGAAAACATACTCCATAATATTTTACATATTCAAAACAGTTAAATATCTCCCAAAACAGAAAATGTAAATCACAACTTTAAACAAATAATCACAATTCTGTTTTTTATATCTAAATTAACCACAAACACCCCCTCTCAAACTCATAACTCACCTTTAAAATTAGTTAGTTGTGAAAGAAATGTGGCAGTCACACAGCAGTTTATCAGACCAGAATCTCTGAGCTGAACACCTCTCTCCTCTCAGCAGAACCAGTTAATGGCACAGTTTCCCTCTCTTTTTTCACACATATACATGTTAGTTTCAAATCTCAGTGCTTCCCACATTTTTTCAAATGAAATCACACATTTCTATTGGTTGAAAACTTCAACCCCTTTCCAAATGTACCCTTCCCCCAACTTGACTTCTGCCTGCTACCATAGCAACAGGTCATGGAACACAGGTGTGAGCAGAGAGGTCAGAAGTTCAGCAGACAATGTTTCATTTCCAAAGAGCAAGAGTGCTTGACTTTTCAAACCTAACAGCAAATCCAAATTAATGTTCTTTGTTCACACATTTTTCTGAACCAATACAAAACATGCTTTTTAAAATTTAAACATACAGCCTAGTTTTTAGTGTAGAATGGTTTGAAACAGCCAATGAGTTCTTTGTATTAAAAAAAAGCATGTGTGCCCCCATTTTTCAACTGTCTTTCATTTCTTTTTGCCTTTCTACTGAAAGACACCTTCTGAGTGCATCCAGATCTCCTTTGAAGATGTTCACAGTGTGGATTGTAGGTCACAGCTATGTCTTCTGGAGTGAAAAATTTGCAGAAAAAAGAGGTATGGTGAGAGACCTTGCTTTGCCAAATGTAGACATTAAATGGATTGGTCAGAGAGGGTTAAAGTGGCACCAATTAATGCCTTTGGTGAAAACCTTTCTACATCTCCCACAGCCTAACCTTATTATTGTGCACTGTGGTGGAAATGACCTAGGCACTTTAACTGGAGTAGGTCTGGAAATGCTTATTAAGGACACCTTTGTGCAATTGATGTCGCTTTTTCCACAAACTGCCTTTGTATATTCTAACATATGCCAAAGGCAAAAGTGGAACTGGTCCAACCAATTTTGTCCGCAGATTGACAAAGCAAGGAAGCACGCCAACAAATTTATTTCTGCTTTCCTCAGAGACTATGGTATGGGTTCTATATACCACAACAACTTGCGTTACAACATGCAAGACATTTATAGAGGAGATGGTGTACACTTCAATGATGAAGGGAACAGAGTCTTCCTCTTGAACTTTAGACTCTGCATTGGTACTTACTTATAGGTACCGAAAAACACACAATAAACACAAGGGCTCTTTTTAGAGCCACCTTATATCTTTTCACTTAATTGCAAATTTTTTAAAATTTTTTTGTTTTTAAACATTTTTCGGGTGCGCGCTGGGTGCGCGCACTCGGCGATATTTTTTTTCAAAATATAAATCTTTTTTTTGCCCTACAAGGTCCTACTGTGACCCCCTTACAATGCCTAGTGGGTCAATATCTCCCCACTCTGCCCCCTTTTCAAGTTCTCCCCCTTTGTTTTTCACCCCCTCTTTATGCGAGAGACAAAATGGCGGCCGCCGCTTCCTGATTTCCACCGATTCGAATGTTTACTGACATCTAACAACCAATCAGAAGTGCGCTCGCGATCGGCAAGGTGCGCGCACAGGACTTGCTCAGTGCGCGCACGGTACGCGCGTACAGATATATATATTGATTTAAATGCTAATTTCTCAGGAAATACTGAACAGATTTACACCAAACCTGCAAAAGGCACTTCATGGACCTTATGGCTACCTCTCTGCCACATTTCACATAATTCTGTTCAGCCGTTCGGGCTGTAGCTGCGACTAAAGTCCCTATGGAAAAATGCATGGGGAAAACGCGTTTTGGGACCCCCCTTTTTTCTCGGCCCCCGCTTTACGAATCACCCCGAGACTTTCAGGGTAGGAGCTGAACGGCGCGCCCCATTAGTTTTGAAAATTTTGCGAGGATTCGTCAACCGGCGCCAAAGTTATTCAAAATAGAATTTTCAGATTTCCTATGGAAACACGGTCCTAACTATAACTACCTACTGGCGACCGCCAGTAGGTAATATATATATATATATATATATTCACTTAAAAAACCATAGGTTTCACACATGTTATAGTTAGCTGGGCATTTTCCTCGTGAAAAACCAATGAAATTCCCCCGTTATAGTTAGTGCAGGCAACTATAACTCACGTGACCGTAATCCGCTGCTGATGACATCAGATATTACATCACTGTATTTACACATTTATATACCCATGTCTTCTTCCTTTTTTTTTTAGCTATACATATATATATTTTTTTTTTTCAGAAAGACACATATGTCATCAGTGATGTAATATCTGACGTCATCAGCAGCGGATTACGGTCGCGTGAGTTATAGTTGCCTGCACTAACTATAACGGGGGAATTTCATTGGTTTTTCACGAGGAAAATGCCCAGCTAACTATAACATGTGTGAAACCTATGGTTTTTTAAGTGAATTTGCAAGGTTTTTTAAATGCTAATTCCTAACTATAACGTGTGTGAAACCTATGGTTTTTTCAGTGAATTTGTACGTTTTTTTAAATGCTAAGTTACTTTACGCCGTTCGTGCCGTGCGCGCACGGTGCGCTTCGCGCACGGTGCGCACACGGTGGGCACGCGGTGCGCTTTGCGCACCGCGTGCCCACTTTACGCAGTTAGTGCCGTGCACGCACGGTGCACTTTGCGCACCGTGCACGCACGGTGGGCACGCAGTGCGCTACGCGCACCGCGCGCCCACATTACGCTTAATGGGCCATGTACGCACGGTGCGCTTCGCGCACCGTCCGCACAAGGAGGACACATGATACGCTTTGTTCTGCACCTGCGCGCCAGGAGAGGTACTTGACCTGTTTTTAATTACATTTTGGGAGTCCACACGGCACCCCCTTACACTGACCTGCTCCCTGCTGACGAGAGGCAACTACCTCGAAACACGTGTCCAGGGATGGCTAACGCAACACATACTGTTCTAGTTACATATCGTGGCATAGGCGTACCCGCCGTCGCCACTACATTTCCCACAGTCCTTTGGGGCAACTTGCTGGTGTGACGAGCAGTGTGCGACCTACTTTTGCACAATTTAATACGGCTCCCTTGAGCCAACGGGCTGACGAGCCTTGGATCTGCACCTGCGCGCCAGGAGAGGTACTTGACCTGTTTTTAATTACATTTTGGCAGTCCAGACGGCACCCCCTTACACTGACCTGCTCCCTGCTGACGAGAGGCAACTACCTCGAAACACGTGTCCAGGGATGGCTAACGCAACACATACTGTTCTATTTACATATCGTGGCATAGGCATACCCGCCGTCGCCACTACATTTCCCACAGTCCTTTGGGGCAACTTGCTGGTGTGACGAGCAGTGTGCGACCTACTTTTGCACAATTTGATACGCTTTGTTCTTAAGGGTTTTGACATAAAATGTTAACGCATAATAAGGGGTCTGACATTGCAAATTTATTTTTAAGCATTTACACCGTGCGCCCACGCTGCGCGAACCTCCCGGAAATTTTTTCATTTCTATAGTGAGCGCACGCTTCGCGCACTCGGCGAATTACCCCAAAAAATAAAAAAAAATTAATTGCCCTTGAGGGACCTCTTGGGACCCCTTGACCCCTGTTAGGGGGTCAGGAACTGTCCAGCGTGCCCCCTTTACATGTTTTTCTCCTTTGTGTTTCACCCCCCTCTCAGTGCGAGAGACAAAATGGCGGCCGACACTTCCTGGTTTCGACCGATTCGAATGTTTACTAAGATGTAACAACCAATCAGAAGTGCGCTCGCGGACGGCCGAGTGCGCGCACCCTGCGCGCACGCTGCGCGCGTATAGATATATATATTGATTTAAATGCTATTTTCTCAGAAAATACTGAACAGATTTACACCAAACCTGCAAAAGGCACCAAACAGACGTTAGGCCTACCTCTCTGCCAAATTTCACGTAATTCTGTTCAGCCGTTCGGGCTGTAGCTGCGACTAAAGTCCCTATGGAAAAATCCATGGGGAAAACGTGTTTTGGGACCCCCCCTTTTTCTCAGCCCCCGCTTGACGAATCACCCTGAGACTTTCAGGGTAGAAGCGGAGCGGAGCGCACCATTAGTTTTGAAAATTTCGCGAAGATTCGTCAATCGGCGCCAAAGTTATTCAAAATAGAATTTTGAGATTTCCTATGGAAACTCGGTCCTAACTATAACTATCTACTGGCGACCGCCAGTAGATAATATATATAGATATAGATATATATATATATATATATATATATTATCTACTGGTGGTCGCCAGTAGATAGTTATAGTTAGGACCTATTTTCCATAGGAGATCCGCAACATTCTATTCACAATAAGTCTGGCGCCGGTTGATGAATCTTCGCAAAATTTTCCAAACTTTTGGCCAGCTCCGCTCCGCTCCTACCCTGAAAGTTTCGTGGTGATTCGTCAAGCGGGGGCTGAGGCAAAAGGGGGGTCCCAAAACGCATTTTCCCCATGCAATTTCCCATAGGATCTGTTGTCGCAGCTACAGCCCGAACCGCTGAACGGAATTACACCAAATTTGGCAAAGAGGTAGTCCTCAGTTCAGACTCGTGCCTTTTGCATAAATGGTGTGAATCCGTTCAGTAGTTCCTGAGAAAATTACAGTTAAAAGTACATATATATCTATGGCCGGGGAGGATACGCAGACCCTACCCGCACCGTATGCGCACCCTCCCCGAACCGAGTGCGCACCCTCCCGATTGCGCGCTGAATGCTAATTGGCTGTCGAGTGTCTGTCTACATTCGAAACCAGGAACTGCTGGCGGACATTTTCTGCCTCGGTAGAAGCGAGGCTGAAGAAGCAAAGGGAATAAGTGTGTAAAACATATAAAAGGGGCAGAGTGGAAATACTCTGACCCTCTAGAGGTGCTTAGGGGGGTCCCATAAGGACCCCCTGGGGCCCCCTTTTTAAAAAAAAAAAAAAATGGCAAAATGCGCGCACGGTGCGCGCATCCTATCACGTTGCGTGCGTGGATCCAAGGAAAAAAAATTGAAAAAAGACAAGAGATCTTTGGTTGTATTACAACTTTTTACACTGAAAGGTAGGGTATATATTTCTGTTTGTTAAATGCATGATTCTTATCGGTTAACAAAAACAGATTGTAAGGAACATTATTTATGATAAGCTGATATGTTGAAAAGTCAAGCACACTTGCTGTCTTGTTTAGCAACATTGTGTGCTGAACTTGTGACCTGTGTGCTCAGTGCAGTCTTCCATGACCTGTTTCTATGGTAATGGGCAGAAGGCAGATTGTGGGAAGGGTTGAAATGTTTAAGCAATAGAAATGTGTGTTTGCTTTTGAATTTATGTGTGAAGGATTGTGATTCGATGTTTACATGTATATGTATGGAAAATGAAAGGGAAACTTTTCCATTCTTTGTTTTTGCTGAGAGGTGCACAGTGCAGAGATTCTGTAAAAGAAAATCTGGTGTGTGACTGATATACTTCTTAATCTACAAAACAACTTGAAAGGTGAGTTATTAAATTGTGAGGGGAAGTATGTAGACTATTTTGATTTTAATCAGACTATGTATTTCTCCTGCTAAAGTGTAGGGAGTACTTTTTTTCTCTACAATCTTATTGACAGTGTGTGTCAATGTAGAAACCATTCTGTGATAAGCATTTGTCTTTTTCATGTGTTTGCTGACAGATAACTGTGCTGTTTTTATATTTTGGTAGAATTAGAAACCAGTCATTGTTTATGAATTTGTGAAATGAGTTATGATTCTATATTAAAATGAAGTACTCCTTCTAGATGAAGAAATGTGTTTTGGTATAGTGCAAGAGATAGTGTTGTTTGTCTAGAATCACAGAGTGAGTAGTATGCATTTGGGAACCACTGTGAGAGAAGCGTTTGGTAACATTGTGTATTTGCTGACAGATAACTGTTTTAAAACCTGTCATGTTGTCAAGTTATAGTAGCATTAGAAGCCAGTCTTTGCTTATGCATTGATAAAATAAGTCATGCTTTGACACTAATGTGCTGTACTTTAATATGTAGATTGTGTGTAGTCTCCTTACCCCTTGCACAGTAGTGAATGAGTTTTGGTAAGCTGCTAGGGATAGTGTTGCTTGTCTAGAATCACACTGTGAGTCTGTGTGCATTTGGGAACCACTGTGAGAGAAGTATGTGGTAATATTGTATATTTGCTGACAGATAACTGTTTTAAAACCTGTCTTGTTGTCAAGTTTTAGTAGCATTAGAAGGCAGTTTTTGCTTATGCTTTTATTAAATGAGTCAGGAATTGACACAAAAGTGCAGTCCTGAAATATGAAGATTGTGTGCAGTTCCCTTACCACTTCCACTGTAGTGAATGAGTTTTGGTAAACTCCTAGGGATAGTGGTGCTTGTCTAGAATCACACTGTGAGTTAGTGTGTATTTGGGAACCACTGTGAGAGAAGCATTTGGTAACATTGTGTATTTTCTGACAGATAACTTTTTTAAAACCTGTCATGTTTTCAAGTTTTAGTAGCATTAGAAGCCAATCTTTGCGTATGCGTTGATTAAATGAGTCATGCTTTGACACTAATGTGCTGTACTTAAATATGTAGATTGTGTGCAGTACCCTTACCTCTTCTAGACTAGTGAATGAGTTTTGGTAAACTGCTAGGGATAGGGTTGCTTGTCTAAAATCACACTGTGAGTCTGTGTACATTTGGGTAAGGATTGTGAAATAAGCATTTGGTAACATAGTGTATTTGGTGACAGATAACTGTTTTAAAATCGGTCATGTTGTCAAGTTTTAGTAGCTTTAGAAGCTATTCTTTGCTTATGCATTGATAAAATGAGTCAGGGTTTGACACTAAAGTGCAGTACCATGTACTATTCTCTTCACTGTGCCAGAACTGAAAATGTAAAAGTTTTACCCAGGCACTGTCTTAGCAGTAGTCTGATGATTTGTCCGGTTTCCAAGTACTTATGTTGTGAACCATACATTACCACATAGACTGCTTCAATTGTCTTTGCAGTATGCATGCAGTCTTCTAACATACTATACACTTGTCTTTCACATCTTCAATTCTCTACTCAGTATCCATACAGTCCAGCAAACACCCTGCCACTCCCTTTGCACTTCTCTAGTGACCCATGCAGTACCAAGTACTAATCCATTCCCTGCGCCAAAAGCCTAACATTTATAAATTCACACAGGCACTCTCCTTGCTGTACTCTAATCATTCAGTCAGTACCCAAGTACTCATGCAGTGAGCCAGGCCTTATCACATAGACTGCTTCAAACCCCTATCCACTATGCATGCAGTCTTCTAACCACCTAGACACTTGTCTTTAACACCTTCAATTCCCTAGTCAGTATCCATACAGTCCAGCAAACATCCTGTCACTCCTTCTGTACTCCTCTAGTGACCCATTCAGCACCATGTACTAATACATTCACTGTGCCAAAACCCAAACACTTATAAATTCACTAAGACACTCTCTTTGCAGTACTCTAATCATTCAGTCAGTGCCTAAGTACTCATGCACTGAGCCAGGCCTTAGCACATGGACTGCTTCAAACCCCTATCCACTATGTATGCAGTCTTCTAACCACCTAGACACTTGTCTTTCACATCTTCAATTCCCTAGTCAGTATCCATACAGTCCAGCAAACATCCTGTCACTCCCTTTGCACTCCTCTAGTGACCCATTCAGTACCAAGTACTAATCCATTCCCTGCGCCAAAAGCCAACCACTTATAAATTCACCCAGGCACTCTCCTTGCTGTACTCTAATCATTCAGTCAGTACCCAAGTATTCATGCAGTGAGCCAGGCCTTATGACATAGACTGCTTCAAACGCCTATTCACTATGCATGCAGACCTCTAACCACCTACACAGTTGTCTTTCACACCTTCAATTCCCCAGTCAGTATTCATACACTTCTAGCAAACACCCTGTTACTCACCCAGTGTGTCTCCTTATAGTACTGTAATCATTCAGTCAGTTAGCATGTAGTCTTTTAGTGAGGTGGGCATTAGGGCATGAACTGCTTCAAAGTAGAATGCACTATGCATGTAGTGTTTTAATGATCGTCACACTTGTGGTTCAGGGCTATAGTTTCTTAGTCAGTTTTGATATAAAATGTGTTTGTGCAGTGATGGAATAGTATACATTTGAAAGTTATTAATATACATTTATTTGTGATTCTTTTTTACAGATACAGAACAGGAGTGTTTCTCATCTGTTTGCACTCTTCCCGTGCAAGATTGTTTGGATGAAGGGTCCTTCGGTGTTTCATCATACTTGCCGTGCCGTACGAGTATTTCTTGTTAGGATCCCCTTGCAACAGAACTCTTTTGCAAATCTTGCATGTGACCAAGGTGGCATTGATCTTTGTTTGCCCCACGGAAAAAGTAAAAAATGTCCACACCACTGAAGGAAAATGTTGTGGGCGAGGTGCGTCCTCCAAAAATTCATCCTTAGATTCGGTGAATATTTTAAAGCGACAACATTTACAGTTTTTGTAAGTTAAACTTATAAAATTTTGTTAGCTGTAAGCATTTTATATATCTGTGATTTTTATCTTATGGTATTTTGTTGAGAATAGCATGTTGTTGTGTTTTTTAACAATCTTTTTGATTGTTTTTTTTTGCCCGCTGTTAAGTGATGAGTACAATTGAAATCACTATTTTTAGTGAAATTTAATATATTCTGAAAACAGAAAAAAGGCAAACAAATTACTTTGTGGAAATTATGCTGTGTTGTAAAAAATTTATTATTACATATTATATATTTTTTTTCCTTTTCTTTCACAGATCCACATTTTAAAATAAGCAATTTATATGAATTTAGATTGCAATGAAAATATGAAAAAAATGTATACCATTTGTTATTCCTATTACTGTTAAGGTAAGTTTGACTAAGTCTCAATATGCAGCATGACGAGGTATGCAAGAAGCTACAAAGTTGAAACACGTTTCTAAAACACTCTGTTTATACGTATGTAGTTTTGAAATCTGACTATAATCAGATATCATGTGACCTGCAAAAAAAGAGATTTGAGGGGTTCATAATATCTCCCATTGTACCTATTGAAGGACCACAATCATTTCAATCATTTTTCTTTGAGCATCTTTGCAGACAAAACTCTGTGCTTACTTTATATCATTCGCAAGGAATTTTAAAACCGGAAATATGTCACTTTTTGTTACATAGTTATTGCGCAAGACACTTGTTTATATTTACAAAGAGAGGAAAAGGCACTCTGTGGACTTTTTCTACTCCATGTAAATACAACCTCATCATAGACACCACTTTGCGTTGAAAGGGTGTTCTATAAGTGTTGTTGTGCATGATTGCACTGAATACTCATAGAACAAGATATATCTCTAGATTGATCAGAAATCATAAATCTCGATATGTATGTGAATGCTGCACCATTCTAAAATTGGTGTAGGAAAGTACAATAAGTAAAATTATTTTTATTTCTCCACATTTTTATATCTTTAATGCATGCTAAAATGTTCAGCATACATTGAAGGAGAAAAATGCATTTTCTCATTGTTTTTGTGCAGGAAGGTGTGTCTTCCTGCAGAAAAACAAACAGCACATGACACAGATATCCTTGCACTATGGTGCAAGGGTGCCTGTGTCACCACATGGCTGCAGTTTAAGCAGTCGTGCAGTGAGAAGCATAGATTTGCAACATATTTATGTACATATGTTGCTTCCCTATGCTTTGGAAGTACTACAGCACACTGTAGTTAAAGAGGTTACTGTGTGATGCTGCAGCACTTCCTCATAGTTCTGCACTTATACATTCACCATATGCTACTAATGCATTCATTCACTCAATTACGTACTACACATACATTCATCCAAACTTTCACACACTAACAAAGAAATTTAGCTCTTTTTTTAAACCAGGAAAGTTAGTTCTTACAAGAACTTTTTTTTTTCTTCTTTCTTCTTTTATATTTTTTTTTTTGGGTTTTCTAACAGTTTTGTGATTTTTTTGGTTTTTCTGGAAAAAAAAACAACCAGGAGGAACCAAACAATGAACTTCAGGGTACAAAAAAAAACCACAAAAAAAAACTAGCAAATGTGACTTTCTTACCGGCGGCAGATTAAATCGATCGACTGCTCACCGTAGCACAAAGTCGCATTGCACTTAGTGCAGAGCACTTTTAAATATTGAAATTGAGGACGGATGTCCAAGTTTTGGGCTGATGGATGCCCTCTTGAAGTGCTCGGCTGTGATGAGGTGGAAGGCGCAGGAGCAGGAGTGTTTCTCATCCGTCGGCACTCTTGTCGTGCAAGATTGTTTGGATGAAGGGTCCTCAGGTGCTTCATCATACTTGCCGTGCCGCACGAGTATTTCTTGTTAGGATCCCCTGGCGACAGCACTCTTTTGCAAATCTTGCACGTGACCAAGGTGGCATTGGTCTTATTCTGCCCCTCGGGAAAAGTAAAACATTTCCACACCACTGAAGAAAAATGTTCTTTGCGTGGTAACTCCTCCAAAAATTCATCCTGAGATGTATGAGGAGATGCAGGTGATGCCTGCTGCCCGGAAGCCATTTTTGGTTGCAAAAAGTTAGAACTAAGTGTATACTTAGTCTAAAAAAATGTTCTTCTCTGCAAAGAGATGCTCCTCCAAAGAAGGTCAAAGAAGAATGATTGAATTGGGTTGGGTCTTTCAATAGTTAGAACAGGAAGTTTAATGAACCAATCAAATCTCTTTTTTTGCAGGTCACATGAGATCCGCGCACCCTGCTCTTACGCAGCATGCACCCAGCGTGCATCCGCGAAATTGAACTAAAAAAAATTATAGGATTAGATGTAAAAATATATTAGTTTTAAGACTAGTTTAGAGTTTGTCTTCAATTAATATTCACATTAAATACATTTATATGTTTTTTAAAATTTTAAATATTTTGTGGGATCCGCGCACCTACCGCATCATAGACGCAGATGACGCATCACGGAAGCTCGTAAATGTCGCGTTACGTACATCGAACGTGTCGCGAATAGGGTGGGAGTCGCGTACCGGTCGCATTGCAATCGCGCACTAAACACGTACCCAAAGCATATCATGCGCGGATGCTAACGCGTAGGGATCGAGAACGGTGCGCTTAGGGTGCGCGGATCCAAAAACATCGAAAAAATATATAAAATAAAGTTTTGAACATATAGTTAAAAAAATATTTTTAAAAATATAAAAAAATATGTTTGAAAAACCAATTAAATTCAAATAATATTCTTTAATTTTTAAAAGAATTAATTGAAAAAATAAGTTTAATAAATGGTGATAAAAAAGTATTTTAAAAAAAAAATAATTAATGAAATTGACACACTGAATTTGAAAAATATAGAAATGCAATCAAAATCATTAAACATGATATCTTCAGAGATAAGTTAAAGATAGGAATTAGCATTTAAAAAACCTTTGAAATTCACTGAAAAAACCATAGGTTTCATGCACGTTATAGTTAGAAATTGGCATTTAAAAAACCTTTGAAATTCACTAAAATAACCAAAGGTTTTAAGGGCGTTATAGTTAGGAATTGGCATTTAAAAAAACCTTAGAAATTCACTGAAAAAAATGTAGGTTTCAGGGGTGTTATAGTTAGCTGGACATTTCCCTCGTACAAAACCCTAGAAATTCCCCTGTTATAGTTAGTTCAGCTAACTATAACTCGCGCCCCTGCAATGCACTGCTGATGACGTCACATATTACATCCCTCATGACATGGTCAGTGACATCACTCATGACATCACTGATGACATCTCAAATGACATCACTGATGATATCACTGATGACATCATCCATGTGATAAATTACTGCATCTTCTCACACCCTAATTTAACCTTTGATACAAAAACTCAAAATTTCAGACGTCCATTCTCAAAACCATAGATACTCCAATACCAATAACTACATACCCACTCATTAACTCTTAGGTCTACATACACCTCCACTCACTCACCTGTACAGTCACTCATACTTACAGTCACTCCGTACAAGACTATCATATGCATTTATACACCTATATAGACACTCACAGACCGCCAATCATCCATTGAGGTACTGACACACCTAGTCAGTCGTGCAAGTAATTAAACGCAGTCCAATTTACTCACCTATACAGTTAAACACACTCAAGTTCATAAAAATAGTACCACATTCTTACGCTCTTATACGATCATTGATACAAGCACACACTCATCCATACAGCCACTCTCACAATCACACACTCTCACATATACCCACTTATATACTCTTACACGCATATATACTGCCTTTCACATATGTAGTTAGTCACACATGTACCACTGAGATATACATTCAATCCCTAACACACCCATACATACACTCACCCAACCATACAGTTCATCACAGATGCACTCTTAAAACCATGCACCCATAGAATCACCCACTCACACATCTATGCATAGAGTCACACACACCCTACCCACACTAACACTCAGGCACCCATACAGATACTCAGACAACCAATCAATAACCCATATAGACACTCATATAGCTATTCACAAAACCATGCAGCCACTTATACACCTACACACAGACACATACAGACATTCACACAGTTTAGTCATGGGGCGCTCCGGTCCGCTCCTATCTTGAAAGTTTCGGGGTGATTCGGCAAGCAGGGGCTGAGAAAAAAGGGGGTCCCAAAACATGTTTTCCCTATGCAATTTTCCATATAAAACTTTAGTCGCAGCTACAGCCCGAACTGCTGAACGGAATTACACCAATTTTGGCAAAAAGGTAGCCCTTGGTTCAGAGTCATGCCTTTTAGTTAAATGGTGTTAATCCGTTCAGTGGTTTAAAAATATTAATGGAAAAAGAAATATATATATCTGGGGGGAGCCTAACCACACATCTCATCGTGAGATCTGTTTGGCTGTCAGCACTTCATCCAAGAAGTGCCATACTGTTGATGGTACCATACTCATTTTAGGAATTGTGGTGTGTTCTAAGGTGATTTTACCATGTGAAAAAGCATCCTGTTGGGATATCATGAATCATGTTTGAGAGAAAACTATTTTCTCATGCTTTTCCCACAGAGGTTTGGAAGGTGATCTATAAGCTGAACTGAGAGCATATTTTCTATAAATTCTCATTATCTTTCTCAGTCATGTGAGAATGAAGTCTGACATTCTCAGTAAAACATATACATCCAACAAGGACAGAGACTGTCAGTTGATTCCTTTGTGTTCTACTGCAGCTTCCCAGAGTGTTCTAAAGAACAACTAGAGCTCTAACAGTCCTACTTATGACAAACGTATTGCACACCTGAAGCCATCTTGATTGGAATAAAGTGGTAACTCTTAAAACATTTAATTTAAAAAGGAACAAAATAAGGGGGTTCATTTTGCCATAGAAATTAGGATTAGTGCTGAAGAAAGAAAAATTAGGGCACAGTTTGAGTGACTTCTCAAATCCTCTTCTATTTCATTAAAAAATTCTGACATGCAGACTGAAACATGCACTTTTAATACCAGCAGCAGACTTCCGTGGTGAGCAGTAGCTTTACTACAGTGATCTAATGATCAACTAGAGTGCTAACATTCAGAATTTATGGCAAATGTGTGACATATCTGAATACCTTCTTGATGGAATCAAAGTAAAAAACTGAAAGCATTTCCTACTGAGGAGACTGCAATAAATGAGGAAATTAGGAAACTTCATAACAAATAAATCTCCCAAGATGGCCACCAGAGACAAAAGAGCCCAAATGTAGCACAAATATCACCCAGATGTAGCCCACATGTAGCCCAATGACAGAAGTGTGCAAAACACTTTTTATTTTTTGCGTTTTTGCAGTTTTTTATAGTGCAGACTTGTCAGGTATTGGAGTGCTTTACATGAGCATTGGTTACATCACACAAGTACAAATTCATTTTGGTTGTAGATATGGGGAGATTAAGTGATTTGACCAGAATCACAGAATGTCGAGCTGAAGCAGAAACTCCAACCTGGTTCCCATCCCCAGTTGCAAAGTCTGCAGCTCTGGAAGTAGCACCACATCCTCTCCCCTAAGTTCAACATTTAATCAAGAGGTCAACTGGATAAAAAAACATAAAGATAACAAATAATTTAAAAGTGCTTTGTCGCTATTTGAAAACTCAGAAAATATGTCCTCATTTTAGTTTTTTTAGAGCACTTACCATAATTTTGATGCAAATAAGACCCTTTCATATATGTAATTTCTAACGGAAATGCTCTAGGTATTACAGTTTTGATTACATCAAGATGACCTCAGGCGTTCATCACTTTTGTAATAAATATAGAATGTTAGCAATCTAGTTGTTCATTAGGATACTGTTGAGAGGCAGAGGCCAGGGGCACGGACTCTGAAAATTGAAGACAGGTAGGAGGGTGCAGAGGCAAAAATTTGACCACACTGGGCAGGCAGGAAGGGCAGTGGAAGCACAACAGACTATGGAGGGCAGTGGAAAGGGGGGCAGGGGCAACAAACCAACAATACAGGACTGGCAAGAGAGGCTGTGGCAATATAATAGACCATTGTGGGCAGAAGGAAGATGCAGTGGTAGTACTACCATACATGTCAACAGACCCGATTCAGCCAGGAACTGTCCAATGTTTTTAAGCACAAATGGGCTTTATTTGATCTGTCTCCTGTCTACAATCTCCTCTTTTTCAATGTAAGTCAAAGGGGAAAATCAATACCCCAGTTTTTTTTCAAAATCTCCCTCTTACCGAGTTCAAAATGTTAGCAAGTATTGTACATTGGATCATGGAAGGCAGGAGGAATTGGGGTAGGGACTTGGACTCGGTAAACAGAGGACAGGAGGGACATGGAGAGGTGCGCCAAACTGACCCTACAGGGCAGGCATCAGGGTTTGCAGCAGCACAATACACCACACAGGGCATGCGTGACGGGAGCGCAGCACAACAATCCATAGAAAGCAATAGGGAGGGGACAGGACCATGCACATGGACAACAGAGAACAGAGGGGAAAGAGACAATGGTAGCTAGCTGACCATAATGGAAGACAGGAGAGAAATCTGCAGCATAACAGACCATAAAGGGCAGGAGGGATGGATCAGGGGCATTACAATGGAACAGACAAGCCAGGAGGGAGGGAATAGGGGTCTGCACATGGAAACAGAGGGCTGGTGCAAGGAGGCAGGGCAGGAGCAGCAAGATGACCATGAAGGTCAGGCAGGATGGGCACTAGAAGCAAGACACACCATGGAGAGCAATAGTGGGACTATGATGGCATACACACAGACCATGGAGGGAAGGTGGGAGGGGGTCAGGGGCAGCTAGCTGACCACACAGGGAAGGTGGGAGGGGTCGTGGCAGCACATAAGACCATGCATGGCAAGCGAGAGGGTTAGTGGCAGCACAATGGCTATGATGGGCAAGAAGGAGGGTGCAGGGGCATGTACAAAGGATCATTGAGGATAGAAGGGAGGGTCAGGACCTGGGCACAGACAAGAGAGTTCAGGGGAAGGGGCCTCACAACAGACCACGTGGGGCAGGCAGGAGGAGCAGTTGCAGCACAACAGACCAGGGAGGGCAGAAGGGTGAGGTAGTAAAATGGACCATGGAAGACAGGAGGAAGGGGATAGGGGCATGGAATGTGGACAGGCAGGGTGGAGGTGGCAGGGACAGGTTACAGTCTTCTGACAATGCTAGGCAGGTGGGAGGGGAGTGGCAGCATGTAAATGTAAATGTAAATGTTGTAGACTTGTAAAGCGCACAGCTACCCCAGCAACGGGGTGTCCCGGCGCTGTAGACCGCTGGGGAACCCGTCCTGGCTATCCCTGTGAGATGGTCCCTTTCTGGGTATCTCCAAGGTGAAACCAGGCATCCCCGGCGTCTGTGGGGGGCCGTTGTAGAGATGAGGCAAGCTTAATGCCCAGAGTTGCTGAGTGTGTTCCTGGTTAGAGTAGGTACCGAGGCGAGAATTATCGAGTCCGTTTTGACCCTGGTCCACGACCCAGCCGCGTCGGGAATGGAACCCTGGTCCATGGCCGATTCTCTGCTTACGGGTCTGCCGCCTCTAACTAGTGAGCCACACCTCTCCACAGCTCAACAGAACACTCAGAGTGGCAGGTCCATGGAACATGGTGGGCGAAAAGGATGGAGCAGGGGCATGCACAAAGACATCGGAGGACAGGGGGAAGGAGAATAGGGGCAGCAAGCTAAGCACAGAGGCTAAGCAGGAGGTCAATGATGGGGCATTGAATTCGGCAATGGAGGGCAGGAGGAGTGGACTTGTACATCATGCTAAATGGAGGGCAGTGGCAGCATATCAGACCATGCATGACAGGAGGGAGGAGGCTAGTCCATGGATTCAGACAACAGAGGATAGGGAGGAGGTGGATGGGGCAGCAAGCTAACTGTTCAGAGAAGGTGGGAAGGCCAGTGGCAGAACAACGGCCACACAGGGCTGTAATAAGGGAGCAGGGACATGGACTTGGACAATGGATGGCTAGGAGGAGGGAAGGCAGGAGCAGCAAGCTTGGGTAGGGGCAGCACAATGCCAGGTCCTGCTTCCAACCCCCCCACCATCTATTGTGATATGCATCTTACTTAACGTTAAAAAAACCTAGAAATTTGCTGAATAAAACAAAGATTACAGGGACGGTATAGTTAGACTCAGATTTCAGCCGTTATAGTTACCTGAGCTAACTATAACTTACTCCCCCGCAATGTACTGCTAATGACCTCAGACATTACATCAATCATGACATGGTCAGTTACATCACTCATGACATCACTCATGACATCTCAAATGAGCTGTGAATGGAATGGAACTGTAATCGCTAGAACTTTATTTAGGGATAGTGTATGTATATCAACACCCTTTTTTTCCTTTTCTTTCGTGTAAGAACCATTATAATAGGCAACGTGCCCAGATTAATATGGCCGATAGACTTTCACTTTAAAGTAATGTGTAGTCCATTGTTTATGTTGATGTTTGCAATTCTAAGTATGTTTATTATGAATAAGTCACGTTGATGAACATACAGGTATGGCGGTCATGGGGCAAGATATGCTGAAATGACATTGTGTGTATAGTAACACTTGTTTTCTTTTCTGTATCAATTCCTGTATTTTCACATAGTGACCAGGCCAATGTGGCTGCCAGCTTTTTGGATTCAAGTAATGCACTGCTGATGACGTCACATATTACATCACTCATGACATGGTCAGTGACATCACTAATGACATCACTGATGACATCTCAAATGACATCACTGATGACATCATCTACGTGATCATCTGATGCACCTCCTCACACCCTAAAATACAGACTGCCATTCTCGAAACCATAGACACACCAATATTAGTACAACTACAATATTCTGTGCACTATGCATGCAGACCTCTAATCAGCTACATAGCTTTGATATTGTCTTTTAAATACTCAGTTAGTACCGATGCAGTCTAGGAATCGTTCTGTCTGTCCCATGCACTTCTCCATTCAACCATCTATCACTATCTACGTATCCTATCACTCTGCCAATACCTAAGCACTAATAAATTTAGCATGCACTTTTTTTGCAGCACTGAAATTACTCCAGTTATTAGTCATATACTTAAGGAATGGTCTAGCCACTAACACAAGTGCAGGTACAATATTTTGTACACTATGCATGCAGACCTCTAACCCGCTACATACTATTGATACACTCTTATAAATACCCACTTAGTACCTATGCAGTCTAGGAATCCATCTGTCTGTCCCATGCCCTTCTCCATTCACCCATCCAGCACTTTCTACGTATCCTATCACTCCACCAATACCTAAGCACTTATAAATTCAGCACACACTTTCTTTGCAACACTGAAATTACTCCAGTTATTAGTTGTATACTTAAGGAATGGCGTAGTCAAAAACACAAGTGCAGGTACAATATTTTGTACACTATGCATGCACACCTCTAACCAGCTACAAACTATTGATACGCTCTTTTAAATACCCAGTTAGTACCTATGCAGTGTAGGAATCCTCCTGTTCGTCCCATGCATTTCTCCAATCACCCATCCAGCACTATCTACTTATCCTATTACTCCACCAATACCTAAGCACTTATAAATTCACTATACACTCTGTTTGTAATACTGTAATTATTCTAGTTACTAGTCATGAACTTATGGAATGGCCTAGCTACTAACACAAGTACATCTATAATATTTTTTGCACTATCCAAGCAGACCTCTAACTAACTACATACTATTGATACACTCTTCTAAATACCCAGTTAGTACTCATGCAGTGTAGGAATCATCCAGTCTGTCCCATGCGCTTCTTTAATCACTTATCTACCACTATCTACTTATCCTATCACTCCACCAATACGTAAGCACTTAGAAATTAAGAGTTCACTCTGTTTGCAGCACTGTCATCATTCCAGTTACTAGTGGTATTCTTATAAAATTACTTAGGCACCAACACAAGTACACATAAAATGTTCTGTGTATAATCCCTACAAATCTCTAAGCAGATACGTACTATTGGTCCACTCCATTAAATACTGAACTAGTATCCATGCAGCGTAGGATACCTCCTGACAGTCTCATGCAATTCTTCAATCCCCCATCCAGCACTATGTTCTTATTGTATCAGTCTGCCAATACCTAAGTACTTATGGGGCAGATTTACAAGCACACTGCGCCACCAGTAAGTCACTTTTTGTAACGTAGTGATGGCGCCAGGCACTCCTTCATATCTACAAGGAGAGGAAAAGCCACCCTCCGTGGTTTTTCCTCACCTTGTAAATACGACCCCTTCATACACAGAACTTTGCGTTGAAGGAGCATTCCATAGGTGTTGCTGTGGGTGTTCCCACGCAACACCCATAGATCATATGAGAAATCGTAAATCGGGAGATGTGTGTGAATGCTGAACCATCCTAGAGTTGGTGTAGCAAGGCGCAACGAGGAGAATTGTTTTCATTTCTCCCCATTTTTTCCTCTTTCAATGCATGCTGCATTCCACAGCATACATTGAAAGAGGAAAATGCCTTTACTGATTGTTTTTGTGCAGTAAGGTGTCCCTTCCTGCACAAAAACAATCTCCACACGACACAGACATCCTTGCACCATGGTGCAAGGGTGCCTGTGTCACCGCATGGCTGCAGTTTGTGCAACAGTGCAGAGGGAAGCACAGAGTTGCAACATATTCATGTACATATGTCACATCCCTGTGCTTCGGAAGTGCCACAGTGCAGTGCAGCTAAAGAGCTTGCAGTGTCACGCTGCAGTACTTCCTCATAAATCTTCACCTATAAATTCACCATACACTACTAATGCATTCTTTCAGTCAATCATGCTGTATATATATATTCAAACAAACTTTTTCCCCTTTCCTTGCAATTATAGTTCTTTCTTTAACTAGATAAGGTAGTTCTTTTTCTTTTGTATTTTTTTTTTACAATTTTGTATTTTTTTGGTGTTTTTTCAAACAATGAACAAAAAAAAGAACGAATAAAACAGGAAACATTTGGAATTACTTATCATTCCAAAAACAAAAAAACTAAAAAATTACTAATGATGGTTGCATTGCGCAGCACAAACTGCATCCACCGACTGCTCACCGAAGCATAAAAGTTTCTTACACTTCACGAAGTGTTGCTCGAGAAAGGTGAATTCTGGCCTAATGTCCATTGCAGGTGTTCCTGAGAATGCTCCAGATGTACTTACCACAGTAGGTGAGGGGTTCAAAGCAGCTCGCCTCATTTCCTCCCGAGCAAGATTGAGAGGATGTGTGGTCCAGAGATGCTTGTACAAAGAAGCAGTGCCACAAGAGTATTTTATTCACTGCCTCTTGACAGGACTCGGTCACAAATTTTCACCTTTCTCACATTTACTTTCTTCTCTCCAGGTGGAAAAGTGAAGAATTTCCACACAACAGATTCCTGGCTCTGTGGACGTGGTGCCTACTGCAAGAATTCTTCTTCAGAAGATACTTCCTCCTGCTGCTGCTGCTGTCCAGATGCCATTTTGTTTGATATTTTTTGAAAAACACTAACAAAACAAGCAAAAAGGGTTCTTGTAGGAAAAGATATGTCTCTCTAAAGATGCTCCAACAAGAATGATTAAAATGGGTGAGGTCTTTCAATAGTTACAGTGGGAAATGTTATGAACCAATGAAATCTTTTTTTTTAAGGACACATGGGATCCGTACACTCTGAGCTCACGAAGCACGCACCCGACGCGACTTCGTGAAAATATATTTAAAAATAATATACGTTTATTATAAGTACAAATATGTTATTTTTATGAATATCTTAGATAGTCACTTGCCCTAATATATATATTAAACACACATACATATCATTTTAGAACATAAAAAATATTCACGGGAGTCGCGGGACCCGCCACCATGCAAGCGTCGCGTACTGTAATAGCAGGTGTCGCGGACTGGTCGCATACCAATCGCGCACATCACGTAATATTAAATGTATATGATGTAACTGAAAAACACGCAGCCGTCGCACACCGTGCGCGGATCCATCACGACGTTTCTAAAATGGTGGCTACAATCCGCGCACCCACCATGATGTGTACACTTTGGATGCGCGACTCCGAAAACATTTTGGAAAAAAAAAATGTAAAAGAAAATAATATAAATATATTACAATTAAAAAATAAAACTAAAAATTAAACAATATTTCAGTTTTATTTTATTTTTTTTTGCAATTTTTAGAAAAATACATAATATTATTTAATGAATAAAATATTTATAAATAAACAGTTAAAAAACTGTAGAAAATCAGTAAACAAAATAGGTATAACTACTATTACACTTAAAAATTAGCATTTTCTTTGAAATTCACTGAAAAAACCATAGGTTTCTGAGACGATATAGATAGTAATTAGCATTTAAAAACCTTAGAAATTCACAGAAAAAAACATAGGTTTCAGGGGTGTTATAGTTAGCTGGACATTTCACTCGTACAAAACCATAGTAATTCCTCCATTATAGTTAGTTCTGCTAACTATAACTCGCGTGCCCGCAATGCACTGCTGATGATGTCAGATATTACATCCTTCATGACATGGTCAGTGACATCACTGATGACATCTCAAATTACATCACCGATGACATCACTGTTGACATCATCCACATGACAATCTGATACACCTCATCATACACTAGTATAACCTGTCATCACTCACTGTAAAATACAGAGTACAATATTTCAAACCATTGACACACCAATACCAGTTACTACATACCCACTCACTGATCCCTAAGTCTACACACACAACTACCCATTCAACAACAGAATAACTTATACATGCAGTCACTAATTAATAGAACACTATCAAATGCACTTATACACATATATAGACATTGACACTTCAGCAGTCATCTTAGTTGGTTATGCAGTCATCCTACTCACTCATGAAAAAAATTAATCACACTTACATTTACTCACTTACACAATTATACACACAACACCTCATTTATTCAAACACATAGTAGCTCATAGTTTATATGTTAAAAAATCACCATTACAATTATACACTCATTCATATAGTTACTCTCACAATCACTGACTCTTATATATACTTATTTATATAAACCAACTCTCACATGCAATGCCTTTTAATTTTTTACTTTGTTGAAGATGTACAACTAAGACATATATTCGCTCACCAACACACCAATAAATACACTCAGTCACCCAAACAACTGTTTACACATGCACTCTTAAACATATACATCTAGTTACACACACCCCATCCAACCACACACAAACTCAGTGTCCCATACAAATACTCACCCTACTAATCAATAACTAATATACACACTCATGCAGTTAGTGACCAACTGATGCAGCATGTTATACAATAACAGAGACAGTGATGCACACACACACATTCACATAGTTTAGTTACTAATCCATGTATTAAGTGAGACACTTTTAATTACTCACTTAAACAGACAGCTACTAAAGCCTCCATCCAGACAGTTATATATCCACTCAATCTTCAATACAGATTGGTATATATATAATAAATATTTAAATCTCAAACTGATCCACATTCACTGGATGATGTCATCAGTGATGTCATCAGTGATGTAATCAGTGATGTCACTGACCATGTCATGAATGATGTAATATGTGACATCATCAGCAGTGCATTGCTGGCGCGCGAGGTATAGTTAGCAGAACTAACTATAACAGAGGAATTTCTATGGTTTTGTACGAGTGAAATGTCCAGCTAACTATAACACCCCTGAAACCTATGTATTTTTCAGTGAATATATATATATATACTTATATAAACACGCAAACATATATATTACATCATATCATTGTGTTCAATATTTTAAATGTATTACTTTGAAGAAAATCAATAAATGACTTTATAGATAGTAATACGGAGAATGTTTTAAAAGTAATATAATATTAAAACATACACACACACACATGTATATATACATTTGTATACACACATAAATATACACATATACATGGGATACAAACAAAATAAACCCTCAAAAAATATAAACAATTCAGTGGGAAATAATATTTAATGTAAACAATAAATACAATTTTAACCCCTTTGCTGCTGGCCCCCCTGCCTCCCTGTGCTATTGGGGCTATTGGGGGTAGTTTGCGCTTCGGCTCCTGTAACGTTTTGCCCAAATAAGGTATCCACGCCACATTCACATACTTTTCTTCCAACATCATGAGGATTCTAAAGATACCTAGGGTTTGTAGATTCCTCTGAAAGGAACTGAGAAATTGGCCAAAATAAAGCCATTTTTTTTTTCAGGGTAAATATGGTACAAAAGTGCACAGAAGGAAGCGTCTGTTTTTTTCCCTGCCAAAGGTATCAACAAACGGTTTGTGGTGCTAAAATAACCATCTTCCCAGATTTCAGGAACAGGCAGACTTTTGTCAGAAAACCAAAATGTTCTACAAGGTTTTGGCATTTTACTGGGATCGAGCCTATTTTTCCTATTTTTGTGCTCTCATCCTCCCTTCAGTTAATGGTAGTAATGGGTGTAAAAGCAATAATGGATTCTGGAGAACTATACATTTCTGAAACGTAGAACAAATTATGAATTTAGCAAGGGATCACTGGTGTAGATCCTTCAAGGTTTTTCTATGGAAACTAACCATTAGAATAAAAAAAATATTGAAATGGAGTTAACAAAACAGCCATTGGTGCCACATTTTTTCACCTGTAACTTCTAAGTACAGCAGCTTTTTTAAGTAATATACAGCTATGTCTGCTGGACCCTTCTGGTTTGGGGGATATATAGGACTTGTAGGTTCACCGAGAACCCGAGGTACCCAGAGCAAATAACTGAGCTGCGTCTTGCAATGGTTTTTAATTGTGTACCGGGTATATAGCAAATCATTTGGTTAAATATAAAGAGTGAAAAATAGGTACCAAGGAAACCTATATATTTTCGGAATGAGAACAAAATGTAGAGTTTAGAAGCAGTGGTTATTTGCACATCTCTGAAATTGTGGGTACCCACACAAGCATGTGAGTTAGAGGAACATTTTTCAAAATGACTTCTTTTTTACACATTGTCCTACATTTCGAAGGCAGAAATGCAAAGAAAGTCAATTTGTAGTAACACTGGTTCTAGTATTCTGTGTTTCCCTAGGTCTCCAAATAAAAATGGAACCTCACCTCTGTAGGTAGGCCTAGTGCCTGTGAAAGAAAACGGCCCAACACGCAACGTGGACACATCACATTTTCCCAGTGAAAACTGACCCTTTTTCTGCAATGTGCCTAGATGTGGATCTTGGACCCTAGCTCAGCCAGCACCTAGGAAACCTAGAAAACCTATACATTTTTCAAACTAAACATCCAAGGAAATCCAGGATGGGGTGACTTGTGTGCCCCCCACCAAGTTCTGTTACCCAGAATCCCATGGAAACCTCAAACTTTGTAAAAATAAAACACATTTTCCTCACATTTCTGTGATGCAAGGTTCCAGAATCTGTGGAGAGCAACAAACTTTCACCCAACCAGCATTTCCCAATTGTTGATTAACTATTACATAATTCATTTCTCAGCCTAGTCCCCTACAAACCTAACAGCCTAAAACTAAAATAGATTTAAAATAAATAAGCATTCGGTAATCTAAATATTTAAAATGTGATTAAATAATTAATTTACAAATAATGATTAATATTCTATTAATCCTTATTTATTTCACTTTCCATCATATATCCCTATACACATAACATCCTGCAACTAAAATCCAAGTAAAATAAACTAAAATTCTCTATTTTACATAGATAAAATTCAGTTAAATAATTGTTTAATAATTCATAATAAATAGAAAAATAAACATTACTTAATATTCTCCCCATCTTTCCTCTACAAAGCTAGCAGCCTACAACTAAAATATAATTAAATAAGTAATCCATAAATTACATAATTAAATATCAATTAAATAATCAATAGTTAATTAATTATTACTAAATTAACTTCCGACCCCATAACCCTTCACACCTAAAAGCGCACAAGTAACATATGATGAAAATAAATCAGCATTACCTAATTTAAATAATAAATATCCACCATATAACTAAATAAAATGTATTAAATAATTTGTAATTAGGTATAACGTCATTACGTTCCAACTCTATAGCCAATAAACCCAACAACCTGCTGGAACGCTATCAAATACGATTAGAAATTAACTAATAAATTATAAATCCCTCACAATTGTAAAATGTATTTTAAAAACATTATTAACATTTGTATAAAAAAGTAAAACATTGAAATATTATATAAACTAAAACACATTCAAATAATAAATAAACTAATATATGTGCCACTATATTATTGAGAACGATTTTAAAACCATCAATATTATTTAAAACCATATTACATAACTCAAAACAAATATTCTTGTCAATATTTGTGCATTTCAATATTTCTGTATCATGATATCTGATTTACAATATGTCTGTCTCCTGATATTTTAAGTCAATATTTTGTCCAAACACTGAAAGTACACATGTGACAAGCTTTTCAGCTCAAATTACAGAACCACCACAACTTCAGTAATAGGGGCTGGTGTAATTAATTAATGTGAACTATTTAATCAATTACAGCTTTGCAAATATCAACATACCACACAATTGACCACTAGAAATAGGTGCCAAATTGTTAAAATATTGTTTACATACATATCTCTTTTTATATTACAATATATATTTGTTATTGTTTTCTGTGTAGTGTGGACTAAAACAAACATGGTGGGCTTATGTGTAAGTGATGGATTTAGCAGCTATGAATTTCGCAAGCTTTTATGTTTTTTAAACTATATCTATTTACTATTAAGATCTGGGTAAAATATGATATGTGAAACAAAAAATATTTAAAAGTTTACATTTATAGTAAACTCTGCATAAGAACATAATTTTGCAATCTACAACGAACATGGTGGGATCATATTTAAGAACTGGATCCAGCATCTTTGAAGTTTGCAGAAATTTTATTTTTCAAAAATATTTAACAATTTGCTGTGAACATTTGGGTAAAACATAGGGGGATATGTACAATGAAGTGGCGGAGTATGTCGTTAGGCTCCTGGGCTTAATGACATGCTCTGCCACTTCGGAAACGCAAGGTTGCACCATATTTACAAGAATGTTGTGCAGCCTTGCGTTTCCCCCTGCGATGGCGCTGAGTTTAACAACTTAGCGCCAACGCAGGCACCTTTGCACCAGAGTGCAAGGGTGTCTGCGTGCAGGGGAGGATTGGTTATGTGTAGGAAGGTGTCCCTTCCTGCACATAAACAATCCTAAAATGCCACTTTGTAACTTTCATATGTGCTGCTGCATGCAGCACACATGAAAGCTACAATATGTCATTTTTTTAAAAGGTTTGTTTATGTACAGGAAGGGACACCTTCTATGCATTTAAAATTACAGATGAGCTCGAAAGTCATAGGTATGTAATACTGGTACACCTATGGAAAGAAAAAAAAATCCAAAAAACTACTGAATTCTAGATAGAGCTGTTTGACTAATATATTAACAGTGACTTCAGGATGAAAAGTGGAAGATCATGAAACTCATACATGAACCTGTTACCTTCCTCCCACTATACTGTCAATCTTGATCCAAATTCTCACTATACACAATACTACAGAATACACATAATGAATTACATCATACCTAACACATATAGCAGCATATTTCTGCACAACCAACATCATACATCTAACAAAATACCATAACATATCTACATACCCAGCATTATATGAATACAGCAAGTATCAAACATCCATTTTTCTCATCATATATTACACAAAATTGTGTCAACATCAACACAAGTATTTACTATACTTCCCTGAGCAAGCACTACCCTCGTGTGCCCACTCGCACCAACATGCACTCACAAAACGGATCTCAGCCTTCTTCGGAACGAAAAGAATGTCATCGTGTGATTCTGTTATAATAAAACATGATCAGCCTTTCCCCACATTCAAAACAAAATAGAAGGCATTCATCAAGTCGTGGGATTTGACTCCATTCTCAACGCAGAGTGTATATTTTCATGCTTTTCCCACCTTCGATTTGTTCATGCTTTTTGCTATAACTAAAATCAAATTTGAATATTTTTGCATTAATTGTAAGGTTCCTGTTTGCCTGTCTGTTGATTTACATTCACCCAGAACTATGCGTTTCACCCAAATTTGCTTCTTTTTGTGATGCGATGATTCCTTAAGTGCTTCATTGTGAGATTTTACATACTTAAAGGCAGATTTATAAGCCCCATGCGCCAATTTTGCGTCACTTTTAACATGGGAAAAGTGACGCAAAAGTGGCGCAAGTGGCTTGTAAATCTGCCCCTAAACATGTAGCGTGCAGTACACTTCTACAAGGATATTTCTATGTTGTGCTTTCAAAGGCCCTATTGTGCAAGCACAGAGCAAACCTACCACAGAAGTGTTCAAATATAACTTGAATTAACAGAATAACAAGTGGTGCACCATGTAATACCATGATTGTGAACACAGTAACCTTGTTTTTTATGAGTTGTACGCACAATACTGTATGCATCTTACATTAATAATGCTATTCTAGTGGGTAGAATTGAGACTGGTGATAGATGGGTGCTGAAATGCAACAAATCATTCATTGCTGGTAAGTAGCGCTTAAAATAGAATCTGCTGAATGTGTATATGTTTTCTTATGGAGCCTATTTATTTGGCAAAGCGTTCAGTGCCTTTTGTGTAAAACTAATAAAATAGCTAGTAAATTGTGAAACACAATGGGGCATATTATCAAGGGCAGTTCTGCCGCTTTAGAGGCACTTTTAGCCGCTAAAGCGGCGATAATCCCATCGCCCCATTACCAAGGCGGCGTTAGCATGCATCAGCGCATGTTAGCAGCCGAATTACTAATGCCACGCATCTTAGCGATATACATCGCTAATGAGATGCAAAGTAGGCGTTCCCTCCTAGGACAAACAGTGCAATGCCCGCAAAACCTACATCGCGGTATTACCAACGCTGCCCCTGAACAGCGATGAGAAAAGCGGTATGTTTTCTCACATGACTTTTGAAGTCCACGCCCGATGTCCTACAGCCAGTAGGGCATTACAACATGCCACTGCTTTGATTGGCACATGGTTCATATCCGTCGGAAAATTAGTACAGCTTGTAGCAGAGATGCTTATCGATCATTCTAAAAGATTATGTATGTGTAAGAGAGTAGGGTCTGCTATCCTATGGTCACCCCAAATTTTTGCTTTTTGCTTCACTGGTTATTGACATATTGAGGCTGTGGGCCTGCTAATCAGACCCCCAGCCTGCTGTTCTCTCTACTAAACTTACACTATGCACCCTAGGTGCATAACCAATTGGAAGTGGATCACCCTGTGAGCCCCTGTACCAGTGTACACTAGGTACCCAGGGCATTGGTGTATCTGAGGCCTACCAGGGGCTGAAGCATGTATTGTGCCACCCCTGGCCTGGCCTAACAAATTTGACACAACTGGCTGATCACTCAGCTGGGGTAAGTTGGTGTAACCACCTCTTACTTAGGTGTAGTATACCTATACCTAACCGTAAATGGGACACATGTTAACCTATAAGTCACTCCTATGGCAGGCCTCGACAATCCTGAAGGCAGAGTGCTTGGTTCCATGTGAGATGGTGCTCTGGCATGAGCTGAGCCTGTCTGCAGTGGTCAGAACAACTTCCTTCTACTGTTTCCAGATATCGTCATACCATATACTCTTAAGTGCATTATGAACCTCGCGGTTAAATGCTATCTTTGGTTTGGCTTTATCAAAACATGTCGAGTAAGGTGTCATACGAATTGGAATACTAACCCCTCGCCAATTCTGGCGACGGGGTTAGCATTCCACCCTTCTAGAGGGACACGACATGTACAGTACCTGAAACCCGGGTAAAATCAGACATAGCCTCAGCTCCACAAAATGGATGCTGCCACCACAGACACAAGTCTGCCCTCCTGCTGCTGGGAGTCCTTCCAGCTTGGGAGACGTGGACAAAGAGTTTCCTGCCAGGGGAGGTGCGAGCACCACCCCAGACAGTATTTTGTGTATTGGTCAGGTAGGGCTTGAAAGAAACCAGACATGCCTGAGGCTCACAAGGAGCCTCGGTGCATATGCCAGTTCAAACCGGTCCTGGGGCACACCAGCCCCGGACCTGGGGCGAGCTGGACAAAGGATTGGGGGTGTAACCACCCCCCTTCCTGGTCCCACCCTTAGGGAGGGACCTAGCAGGTAGTCCCGCCCCTAGAATCCGCTTAAAGGTAGGAGCTGTGTCCTAAGACTTCAGACATCCTGAAATCAACTTAACAACAAGAAGAAGACGGGAACTTCGACGCTCTGCTGCACAGAGGACTGAAGGAAATCTCCCCTATGGTCAGGAAGTGACCATCTTGCTAACGCAAGCACCAACCAGCTATTGAACGTCTGCTTTGCTGCCGCCTCCTGCCGGAGCCCGAGCCCAGAGCTCGACAAGACCTGGACCTCCAGACCTCTCACCGCCCGATCCACAGTCCCTGCAAAGAAGGAACCCGTGGAGGCACCGAGACATGTGGAGCCAGCCATCTTGGAAGACCCACGACAAGCTGCAAGCGCAACGACAGAGGCTCCCTCCAAGTTGTGCTTTGGGTCCTGAGAAGCCCAACCATCGAGCAGCATCTGCACCAAAGGTGAGCCCTCCAGCATCTACTGAACTTAGTTGTTGTAGAGCAAAGGGAGTAGCACACCCTGACTACAACTACTAGATAGGTTTAGTAGGTAAACCCAAGTGTAGGTAGATTGCAACACATCCACCCACACTTAAGAGCAATGGAGGGGGCAGAGGGGTCCAAGGTACCCATCTCTGTCGAGAGTGACCCCCAGAGGGCACCAACTCTCTTTGCTACCCTAAATCAAAATGAGCTCAGGCAGTTGGCAAATATCAGGGGCCTTAAACAGCCCAAGAACCCTACTTCTGCTGAACTCAGAGAGCTTTTACAAGCTGATGAAGATCAGAAAGCTCTCAAGAAAGCCTCCCAGTTAGGCCCCTTAGGGACTGGAACAGGAGGCCCCCCTTCTGAAGATGCTACTGAGGTACCCCTTTCCAATAGTCATCCCTTAGATGAGAATCATACAACAGAGGATGAAAGTGATAGGGATACAGATGCTAGTGGGGATGAAGGGAGAACTAGCCCAGTGCCAAGTGTTATACGTGGCCCAGCTAACCTAAGGCTATTGGGGACTGACAATGGGATCATCCCATTGGATCTCCCCAGTGGACATAACCAGGGGCTTGGGAGGCAAAGGAATCACTCAGGTGAATCTAATGCTTCTCATGCCTCTAGAGGCTCTCAAGGTCACTCCAGGAGAAGGATGACCACCCCTCAGAGGAGGGAACATGAGGCCAGAATGCAGGAAGCCCAGCTGAGGATCAGGAAGCAGGAGCTAGAGGTAGCCCTGATGGAAGAGAAACTGAACAAGGCTAGGCAACCTAAAGAGAGTGGGTCTATACCCACTGGTGGCAGCATTGTCCCTAAGGACAAAGATAGGGTCTTTGACAATAGGAACCTGTCCAAGGTTGTGCCCCCCTACAAAAGTGGGGATGACATCCACAAATGGATGACTGCTCTTGAGAGAGCCTGCAAAGTGCAACAGGTTCCAGAAGACCAGTGGGCAGCAATCGTATGGCTCTCCTTTGAAGGAAGAGGCAGAGATAGACTCCTCACTGTTAGAGAGGAGGATGTCAGAAACTACAGAGCCCTGAAGAGTGTCCTAGTTGATGGGTTAGGCTTAACCACTGAACAATACAGGTTAATGTTCAGAGACACCCAGAAGACACAGACTCAGGACTGGTCTGAATACATTGAATGTGCCACTAAGGCTTTGGAAGGTTGGTTGCTGGGAAGTAAGGTATCTGATTATACAGGATTGTACAATTTGATGATGAGAGAACAGATTTTAAATAACTGTCAGAACCAGCAACTGCATCAACACTTGGTTGACTCAGATCTGACCTCTCCCCAAGAATTGGGAAAGAAGGCAGACAAATGGGTCAGAACCAGGGTTAAGCAAAAGAACCAGAACCAGGGCCAAGGGGGTGATCAGAAGAAAACAGACCAAAAGGGTGGAGATCAGAAATCTAAAGACCAGAAGTCTTCAACAGGGCCCCAAACTAGTACTAACGAGGGTGGGTCCCAGCCTAAAGGGAAGAAGAAAGAAGGTCCAAAGAAACCCTGGTGCAAATCTTGCAAGAATACAACTCACTGGACTAGTGATTGTAAGAAGGGTGGAGCCCCCAACACTGTTGCCCCTAAGGCACCTGCTCCCAGTACTACTGTTAGCAGTGTTGGTCCCCAGACAAAGGGTGTAGTGGGAATCACTATGGGTACTGAAGGAGATTCTGACTTAGACAGAACCCTGACACAGGCAGTCTTGATCTGTGATGGGGACATGGATTTGTCCCTGACTGTGAGCCCCAGTAACCTGGGCAAGTACAGACAGACTCCTTTAATAAATGAAAAAGTGGCTCAAGCCTACAGGGACACATGTGCCAGTGTCACTATGGTGACACCAGGCTTTGTGGATCCTGGACAGTACATACCAGGTGAGAACTACCTGGTGACCAATGCCAGCAATGCCACTACTTCACATAGTGTGGCAGTTGTTAACTTCTCACGGGGAGGGGTAACTGGCCTCAAAAGGGTTGTGGTTAGAGCAGACCTCCCAGTAGAATGTTTGTTGGGCAATGACCTAGAGAGTTCTCTATGGTCAGAAGTGGAGTACAGGACACATGCAGAGATGTTAGGTATATCACCACATGTCCTTGCTGTGACCAGGTCACAGGCCAAAAAGTGCCTTACTGAACCACAGGTCTTGGATCCTGGAACAATGGACCAAGCACCTACCAAGAAGAAGAACAGGAGGGTTAAGGCTGTGCCTTCCCCCCTGCCTACAAGTGATGATCAGCCTTCCCAGGAAGATGATCTAGAGGACCCTGAAGGAACTGTCCCTGAAGAGCTTGAACCTGCTCAGGTTGAGTTTCTGGGGACAGGGGGACCTTCCAGGGCTGACTTGGGGCAGGCTCAGTTATCCTGTCCATCTCTTGAACCCCTCAGACAGCTGGCTGCTGCTGAGGCTGCTGGGAATGCTCAAGGTACCCATAAAGTGTATTGGGATGATGGGCTCCTTTATTCAGAGGCTAGAGACCCAAAACCTGGTGCAACCAGGAGGTTGGTTATTCCTCTGCAATTTAGGGGTTTCCTTCTTTCCTTGGCCCATGATATTCCTCTAGCAGGACACTTAGGCCAGAACAAGACTTGGGACAGGCTTGTCCCTCACTTTCACTGGCCTCACATGAATGAAGATACAAAGGAGTTTTGTCGCTCCTGTGTGACCTGCCAAGCCAGTGGCAAATCAGGTGGCACAACAAAGGCCCCCCTAATACCACTACCTGTGGTGGGGGTCCCCTTTGAAAGAGTGGAAATAGATATAGTGGGTCCCATGGATCCCCCCACTGCATCTGGGCACAGATTTATACTGGTGGTAGTGGATCATGCCACCAGGTATCCAGAGGCAATTCCCCTTAGGACCACTACAGCTCCTGTTGTGGCCAGGGCCCTGCTAGGAGTATTCTCCAGAGTGGGGTTTCCTAAGGAGGTGGTTTCTGACAGAGGTACCAACTTCATGTCAGGATACTTGACAGCTATGTGGAAGGAATGTGGTGTCAACTACAAGTTCACCACTCCTTATCATCCACAATGCAATGGGCTTGTTGAGAGATTCAACAAGACCCTAAAGGGTATGATCAAAGGATTACCTGAAACGCTCAGGCGAAGATGGGACATCCTTCTACCCTGCCTTCTTTTTGCTTACAGAGAGGTCCCAAAAAAGGGGGTTGGCTACAGCCCCTTTGAATTGTTGTTTGGGCACCCTGTAAGAGGCCCACTGTGTTTAGTGAAGGAAGGATGGGAGTTACCTCTCAAAACGCCTAAACAAGACATAGTGGACTATGTACTTGGTCTCCGCTCCAGGATGGCTGAGTATATGGAGAAGGCATCCAAAAACCTTGAGGCAAGCCAGGCCTTACAGAAAGCTTGGCATGACCAAAAGGCTGTCTTGGTTGAGTTTCAGCCAGGACAGAAGGTATGGGTGTTGGAGCCAGTGGCCCCAGCAGCACTCCAAGACAAATGGTCTGGACCCCATACAATCCTGGAAAAGAAGGGAGAGGTTACCTACTTGGTGGACCTAGGAACTCCCAGGAGTCCCCACAGGGTACTCCATGTTAACAGGTTAAAAGCATATGTTGACAGGGCAGACATGGGCTTGCTCATGGCTACAGATGAGGGACAGGAGGAAGAGAGTGACCCTCTCCCAGACCTGTTGTCTCAGAACCCTGAAGATGGTTCAGTTGAAGGAGTGACCCTTGGAGGCAACCTCACTGAGCATCAGCAGATTGAATGCAGACAGGTTCTACAATCATTTCAACACATGTTTTCATTGATACCTAGTCAAACTGACTGGTGTATCCATGTGGTGGACACTGGTGACAGTCTGCCTGTGAAGAACAAACTTTACAGACAACCTGACCACGTCAGGGAATGTATAAAGGCTGAGGTACACAAAATGCTGGAATTAGGTGTCATTGAACCCTCAGAGAGCCCCTGGGCTAGCCCAGTGGTTCTGGTCCCTAAACCTCACACCAAAGATGGCAAGAGAGAGATGAGGTTCTGTGTGGATTACAGAGGACTCAATGCTGTCACTAGGACAGATGCACATCCTATTCCAAGGGCAGATGAGCTCATAGACAAACTAGCTTCTGCTAAGTTTTTGAGCACATTTGACTTGACAGCTGGCTATTGGCAAATCAGATTAGCTGAGGAGTCTAAGGCCAAAACAGCATTCTCAACCCCAGGTGGGCATTATCAATTTTTGGTGATGCCCTTTGGTCTGAAGAATGCACCTGCCACCTTCCAAAGGTTGGTGAATCAAGTCCTTACTGGGTTGGATGACTTTTGTGCAGCATATCTTGATGACATTGCTGTCTTTAGCTCCACCTGGGAGGATCACCTGATCCACCTGAAGAAGGTACTTGAGGCCCTGCAAAAGGCAGGCCTCACTATCAAGGCTACTAAGTGCCAGATAGGGCAGAGTAAGGTTGTGTATTTGGGCCACCTTGTAGGTGGAGGCCAAGTTCAACCACTGGAGAGTAAGATACAATCCATCAAGGACTGGTCTCCTCCAACCACCCAGACTCAAGTTCGAGCTTTCTTGGGCTTGACTGGGTACTACAGGAAGTTTGTTAAGAACTATGGGTCCATTGTGACTCCTCTTAATGATCTGACATCCAAGAAGATGCCCAAAAAGGTTCAGTGGACAGTAAGCTGTCAAAAGGCATTTGATGTCCTGAAGAAGGCCATGTGCTCTGCACCTATCCTGAAAAGTCCTGACTACTCCAAAGAGTTCATTGTCCAAACAGATGCTTCTGAGTTGGGTGTGGGAGCTGTGCTGTCACAACTTAATGTAGATGGTCAAGACCAACCCATTGCTTTTATTAGCAGAAGGTTGACCCCCAGAGAGAAGAATTGGTCAGCTATTGAGAGGGATGCCTTTGCTGTGGTGTGGGCCCTGAAGAAGCTGAGGCCATACTTGTTTGGCACTCACTTCAAGATTCAGACCGACCATAAGCCCCTCTTGTGGCTAAATCAGATGAAGGGTGAAAACCCCAAACTGCTTAGGTGGTCCATTTCCCTACAGGGGATGGACTTTACAGTGGAGCACCGGCCAGGTACAGACCATGGGAATGCAGATGGTCTCTCCAGGTACTTCCACTTAGGACATGAAGACGAGACTGGTCAAGGCTAGTTTAATGTCCCTGCGTTTGGGGGGAGGGGGTTGTGTAGGAGAGTAGGGTCTGCTATCCTATGGTCACCCCAAAATTTTGCTTTTTGCTTCACTGGTTTTTGACATATTGAGGCTGTGGGCCTGCTAATCAGACCCCCAGCCTGCTGTTCTCTCTACTAAACTTACACTATGCACCCTAGGTGCATAACCAATTGGAAGTGGATCACCCTGTGAGCCCCTGTACCAGTGTACACTAGGTACCCAGGGCATTGGTGTATCTGAGGCCTACCAGGGGCTGAAGCATGTATTGTGCCACCCCTGGCCTGGCCTAACAAATTTGACACAACTGGCTGATCACTCAGCTGGGGTAAGTTGGTGTAACCACCTCTTACTTAGGTGTAGTATACGTATACCTAACCTTAAATGGGACACATGTTAACCTATAAGTCACTCCTATGGCAGGCCTCGACAATCCTGAAGGCAGAGTGCTTGGTTCCATGTGAGATGGTGCTCTGGCATGAGCTGAGCCTGTCTGCAGTGGTCGGAACAACTTCCTTCTACTGTTTCCAGATAATGTCATACCATATACTCTTAAGTGCATTATGAACCTCGCGGTTAAATGCTATCTTTGGTTTGGCTTTATCAAAACATGTCGAGTAAGGTGTCATACGAATTGGAATACTAACCCCTCGCCAATTCTGGCGACGGGGTTAGCATTCCACCCTTCTAGAGGGACACGACATGTACAGTACCTGAAACCCGGGTAAAATCAGACATAGCCTCAGCTCCACAAAATGGATGCTGCCACCACAGACACAAGTCTGCCCTCCTGCTGCTGGGAGTCCTTCCAGCTTGGGAGACGTGGACAAAGGGTTTCCTGCCAGGGGAGGTGCGAGCACCACCCCAGACAGGATTTTGTGTATTGGTCAGGTAGGGCTTGAAAGAAACCAGACATGCCTGAGGCTCACAAGGAGCCTCGGTGCATATGCCAGTTCAAACCGGTCCTGGGGCGAGCTGGACAAAGGATTGGGGGTGTAACCACCCCCCTTCCTGGTCCCACCCTTAGGGAGGGACCTAGCAGGAAGTCCGGCCCCTAGAATCCGCTTAAAGGTAGGAGCTGTGTCCTAAGACTTCAGACATTCTGGAATCAACTTAACAACAAGAAGAAGACGGGAACTTCGACGCTCTGCTGCACAGAGGACTGAAGGAAATCTCCCCTATGGTCAGGGAGTGACCATCTTGCTGACGCAAGCACCAACCAGCTATTGAACGTCTGCTTTGCCGCCGCCTCCTGCCGGAGCCCGAGCCCAGAGCCCGACAAGACCTGGACCTCCAGACCTCTCACCGCCCGATCCACAGTCCCTGCAAAGAAGGAACCCGTGGAGGCACCGTAACACGTGGAGCCAGCCATCTTGGAAGACCGACGACAAGCTGCAAGCGCAATGACAGAGGCTTCCTACAAGTTGTGCTTTGGGTCCTGAGAAGCCCAACCATCGAGCAGCATCTGCACCAAAGGTGAGCCCTCCAGAATCTCCACGATCTGCGTGGGGCCCCTCTGCACTTTGCATCTCGACGCGCCTGCCCGGTCCCTGGCCCGTTGGCTAGTGGCCATTTTGGCGACCTATTTTGAAATCAACGATGCTGGTCTGGTTGCTCCAGACTGGCCCTAGCTGCTCTCCAAAAGAGCAGCCCGTCTGACCTTGCTGGTCAGAACAATCAGCTTTCTTGCATTTCCACGACTCCTGCCTTTGCCAAGGCTTGTTTGCTTCTTTCGGGTCGCCAACACCGCCGACAGCGAGAACCTGCGTGGGACAGCTCGTGACTCAACTCCTGGACGTCGTCGACCTTCAGGGACCACGTGGCTGCGGAGACAAGCTACACCTCTTTGCCTGTTTGCACCCGACATCGCCTGGTACCTACCTGGTGCCACGCCGGTCACTGGCTAGTGACTGTGAACACTGTCCCCTCTGTTTTCAGGTCTTCTACAACTCTGATCCACCCTTGGATCCAACGCAGCTCTTCTGGACCGACCGCCTGCAGCATCTTTATCATCAGGCTCCATTGAATCGATAGAAGAAACCCGACGCACTTCGAGACCTATGCACCCGCTTCCTGTGGGTGAGGTAAAGCTGGCACTCCGGTGCCCAAGTGTAGAGAATCATCTCTAGTGTCTGTGTTTAGAATCATGAGATCGTAGTCCATCCAGAAGACCCTTTCTGCAGTAACTTTTTAACTTTTACGCACCCATTGAAAACCTATGGGAGCACGCGTGTGACTTTCCGCACTGCACACGCGACCCGTGGACCTCCTGGTCACTAACTGAAGTTATCTCCTTGTAGGCCCAGCGATTCTAGAGGCCCTAGGCCTTTTCCCTTTCCTGTTCGTGGTACTTATACCACTATTTTAGTATATGGTTTGAGTGGCCACCAGGGCCCATCCATATAAAGTGCAACTTCTGTATATTATAACATTGTCTTGTTTAACGATTTGTGCTCCTGTGCTCATAAAGAGTCTAGGGGTTACTTTGAGAAATAAATACATATATATTTTCAATATATATCTGTGTGGTGTCCTTTCATTGGTATAAAGGGGGGTTGCATTTGGTAAAACAGCCTGCTTAACACGCTTTAACGAGTTTAGCCTCAAAGACTGCTTAGCCTACGCTACCACTAGGGCAGCTAGTCCGAAAAGGTTGACTTACAACCACACCATAAGGGTTGCTTGGCATGGTACAAGGTGGTCACTTTAACTAGTGAACAGCATATACCAGGCCAACTTCTCACAGTATGGGTCTTGGACAATAATGAAGCAGTCCCCTTCATGGCATGCACCATTGTGTTGCTGACTCATTTGGGATGGCTGTCATCTTGTGTGGGCGATCTACCTTCAGGACTGGAACAGATAGGGCAACTAAAAGCTGTTTTTCCAGCTACAGAAAAAAACGAAGGTACATAGAGGGCACTCAGAGTTTGCACTCTGGGTCCTGGTTAAGGCAATAGACCATTAAAGAGTTCTTTGGCACTAAGGTTCTGCCCCTCAAAGACTTCTCATTTCCTCGCCGAGTGGAGAAGAAAGAGACGGGATGAAAGGAAAATAACATTGGTTGTCCAATCCCTGGCTCCAAGGCATTAAATACACTGGCAGGTCCATGCCTCTGAGGGGGCTGTCCTTTATTTCGAAAATATAGATATTTCTGGTGACTGTTTACCAATTAAGAAGCAGGTGTCTTAGGGAGGGGCTCAAACATGGGTTTGTGAGTCATGCCCTTTTCCTATGCCTGAAACATTTCATATTATACATGGACATTTTTTGTTGATGAATAGGCTCCCATATTACGTCCCATATTAAAAGATAGAGTGAAATATGTTTTTTGAGTTGGAAAATTTACAAAATGGTAATTATATGGTAAGGTTATTAATTATCTTGGAATTCTGGCCAGCCCTGTGGTTGAAAGCAGTGTCAGTTGCCGGAAGGATAAATGTGAGTTCGTAAATCTGCCGATGTCTTTTGTGTCGCAGTTCAGCATTAAAGAAATACACACTTCAATTTGGTACCAAACTGAGACACCGGGGTATGAAGAGACTACTTTGTATGGCAGAGGAGTACGAAGCACATGGCCAGGAAAAGCAATGAGGCTTGTATACTGTGTGCGAATTTCACCGAACTGAAATACATTTCATATACAAAACACATGCAAAAGACTTGCACTGCTCTTCTCCTGCTGCTCTGACTTAGAAGTGAGAGAGACAAAAAATAGGTTCTGGAATGGGGAAGTGAAACTGACAGCACTTCCGTTGTAGAGACTAGCGCAGCTGGGCTGTTCGAGTGAACAAAAAATGTATGAAAATGAACCGAGAGGGTGCATGGAATGTGAAAGAAGCCTGAAAAGTTTGCAGATGTTTATAAAACAACTGTCACTTAGGAATCAAGCTTTTGTTTTTATAAAAATATTTTACATTTTAATATGTTGTTGCATTTTCAGAAAAAATAATAATAGTTTGCCTTATTAATTCGGAAAGCTTAATCTAAAACCATATTTACATTCATCAGTGAAAACTCTTGCGAAAAGGAATAAAGATGACCTGTAAATAAAGGCAATTTGGTACAGATTCACATGTCTTTTTCTGTGGGTAGATTTGTCTTACCTCAGGGTTAGCTTCTACTTGCACCTTGAGATCCTGGGGGCAGATTTATGAGCCCCTTGCGCCACTTTTGCGTCACTTTTTCCATGTTAAAAGTGACTCAAAAGTGGCGCAAGGGGCTCTTAAATCTGCCCCCTGGTATCATTAACAATGCAGTTTTCGTGTGAAGTTGTGGCGTACTTGAGGATGAGGTGTCGCTCACTTGAAGCTTGAGTAGTAAAACTACCCTGCTCACGTTTTCCATTACGGACCGTGTCATACTCAGAGAACATACTCACATAAAATGTTTTTTTGAATTAGACTTGGATATTCGGGTTTAGCTAATACAGTAAGATAATATATATTTATGAAAAAAGATTTGTGTGTGTGGCCTGCATTATGCACCAGTCTTCCGGAAACGAATCACCTCCCCTCTCTGTTTCATACTTGCCAACTCACAGGGGTCCACTGCGTGATACACATAGCGGCTCCTATCACACGGTATCCCGGCTAGGAACCCATATCACACAGTGGCAGGGACAACGTGCTGAAAACCGCTGTACATAGTGGTTTGCAAGCTCTTTTTCTGAGGCTTTGCACTGCCCACTGCCTATGTTCATCAAGGAGTGTGAAAACACCGTAGATCATCAGCACCAGCCGAAGCAAGGTTTTTGTTTTGCGAGGAGGGGGCTCGGGCAGGGTGGGGTTACAAAAGTGCCACGTAGGTACTTCTTGGCACAAAGTTCAGTCCCTTTAAAGGCCCCACCTGTGTTGTTGCTCCAGTGACACAACTGGGGCGCCGTGGTTTTCCTTATTGTATCTGCATGACAGGGGGAATCCATGTATAGGCCCCTGTGGGCTGACTGTCATTTGATTTACCCCACACCATGTGGTGTTTGTGAAATAAATGTTGCTGTTGCCGGGCCAGGCCTTAGGTGAGAGACCCTGGCCTAATCAGTGTAATATCTAATTTCCCTAGTCTCCACGTGTGAATTATTTCCAGGCATAATTGACAGCAAAGACTTGGCAATCAGCACAAAAGTATCAGTGTCCGCACATCAATAGTCTTGGGCCACCAATACAACACCGTCGACAAGGGGGTATTTCCCCATCTGTCCCTGTGCTTCATGGCGGCCGCGTACCGGCATAGCAGTTGCGCATGCGCGTGACTGGAGCAGCTGAGGTCAGTCCTGCTAACGCGCCCTGCAGCAGTCAGAGGCCACGCGATCTGCTTTGCATCGCAGTCAGCGTCAACGTCTTGGCGTGAGGGTTTTGGGGAGAGGTGCCCCTCCCAGCAGTTGCATGGAGCGTAGAGATAACTGTGTTTGACTCTGGCTTGTGGAGGTTAGGACAGAAGTGAGACTGCCCTGAAGCAACATGTTTTATCAGAGAAAATAAAAAGAAAGCAGCCAATAAATCGGAGAAGGACACAGGATTGTGGAGGCTGTGTTACTTTAAAATTTGGGACCGCGTAGGAGGCAGGGCCCTACCCCTGTCTCTTCCGGTATTAGCAAACCGCGAATGGCCAATGCGGTATGTACAAGTGCTTTATATAACGTTTCATTGATAAATGCACTATGTATACGATATTATACATCACTACGTGGGTTCCATCTTAGAGCGGTGGCCATCTTATGGTTGCCCTCACATAGGCTACATATTATGAAGCAAATACGGGCCTTTAGAGCACATGTGCCTTCCTTTGACTTCTCTATGACCTGGGCAGCTTGGCTCTGCTGCCCCAGGTCAGTCCGGTCTCACGAGCTCCCTGTCCTCTGGCCACCTGTGATTAGCATCAGGGCTTGACACACCATAAAGCCTTTACATTAAACACGAGCCTCCAGCTAATCTCTTTCACACCTGACTGTTCCTGCTTTATGGCTTGTTTCCCAAACAGGAGATGCTCATGTTTATTGGGGCCTATCGATATCTGATGTGGGATCTGAGCCTCGCTGGGTAAATAATTGTGGGCTGGTTGAACAGGAATGTGGGATTGTCACCATGACTCTGCCTTTTCTTTGAAGCCAACATATGTGAATGACCACTTGTAAAACAGGGGCGGTGTTGCCCAAAGCGTAATATTCTGTATAAAATAGAAGACTGGTTTTTGTTCTACAGACTGCCTCATTCAGTTGCTAAGGCTTCTGTGCGACGTAGTCTCACTCATTTGAGTTTAATAAAGATGTCTTTTTCATATTTCAGCTTCTTCTGCCAAGTTCTTTGTTACATTACCATGAGAGCGTCTTTTATAATACTACAGCAACAGGATAACCCGAAGTCATAGGGTGCTATTCCTGGCACCGCTGGGGTCCTAAAATCCCCGGTACTTCAAGGCTGTGAGTGACTAGCTCACCAGCTAATGTGGAGTGCATAAAAAAAGTGAGAAAACACAGTGGAAACTTCCACCCTATAACCCCTGCATGCAATTTGAGTGCAACTGGGTGAAAAAACCCCTGGGATGCAATAAGAAGGATTGTAGCTGGCTAACTTTCATCATCCACAAAATGACAAACATACCAGTAGTGTAACCCTTTAGAGTGGATGGTGCCCCATCGGCGCAAGCACCTAAGTGGGTTTGGAGAATAATAAAGTGGAAAATGTTCTAAAACGTGCTCTGATCCTCCATTTAGGGTGAAGAGACATTTTGCTAAGCAAGGCAGCAAGCTTGGGAATCCATTTATGCTTTTTATCTGCATCTGAAGGAACTGGCCTGCACTTGAATTAGAGAATACTGGAAGAGCCAGGTATATCTCTAGCTGATATCCTAACCCTGGGTAGGACCAAAGAACTCTCCAGAGCTTGAGCTGCCCACATGGAAGTGGCCTTACTAAAACCGGTAAAGACAGAGCCCGTCAACATCATCACCCCAGCACTAAAGTGAAACAGGACAGGAGAGAAGGCCCAAAGTCCTGGACTTGTGGCTACTGTGGAGGACCCATCCATTGCCCCTCAAGAGGCAAGAAGTGTTCAGCATGTGAAAAACTAAATCATTTCATGTATTGCTGCCACTCTGGAAAAGGGCAACTACAAGGCACCACTGTACATGCTTTACCAGAGGTGCAAGAGAGAAGCAGCAACATGGATGGTGATGAGTGAGGAAGATACCATCCACTCTGTTTTCACTATTGGCACAGCCTCTCAAACCACATGACGCCTGCCACAGTGCCAAATAAGAGGTGGAGATCACCCCTCCACATTGGTGGTAGACACTGGGGCAATGATCAACATAAAGTCTGTTGAGGCTTATGGTTCCATGTGTTCACCCCCACAGTTACATCCAGCAGCAATTAAAATATTCACCTATGGCCAGGATAAACCCCTTGTGATGGGAGGAACATTCAAGACAACCATAACATATGGTGCACAATCGGTGGACTCCCACGTTCATGTCCCTGAAGAAGGCCATGGACTGCTCCTGGGATGCAGGGTGGCTGAAGCAATTGACATAGTGACTTTCGCACCTGGAAAATATCACGAAGCCATAACTCATCTTCTTAATGAAATTCCAATCATTTTTAAGGCATTGGGTGCCTGAAAGGCAAGAAGATGCACTTACATATTGACCTGTCAGCGTGTCCGGTAGCTCTTTGACACAGGTGCATTGCATTCCATTTGAGACCTCTAGTGGAGAAAGAACTAGACAAGCTTTTTGAAAAAGTGATGGGGACAACACCAGGGTGACAGCCAATTATGGTTGTGAGAAAACCCAAACAGCCCGGCGAGGTGTGAATATGCGTAGATGTGCACTAGCCAAACATTGCAATAAAAAGAGAACACCTGACACTGACCACTGATGACCTAATTGACGAACTCAGTGGAACCAGTTGGTTTTCCAAGTTGGACTTGCACCCTGGATATCACCAGCTCGTCCTTGCTGAGGAGTCCCGTTACAGTAGAACTTTTTCGACACATGTGGGCCTGTGGCGCTATAAACCTTTGAGTTTCAGCATCCTCAGTGCCGCCAAAGTGTTTCAAAACAGTATTCAAGAACTTCTTGTGGACCTCGCAGAAGTTGTTAATATCAGCGATGGCATTTTGATTCATGCCAAGACAGTGCCCAAGCACATTGAGAGGTTAAGAAAGGTGTTACAATTAATTAAGGACTCTGGCCTAACGCTCTGTCGCACCAAGTGCAAATTCTTACAACAGAAGCTGCACTTCTTCGGATATGTCTTCTCATCGGAGGGAGTAGCCTCTAATGCTGATGAAGTATTTGACATTTAGGAAACACCTGCACCAGCCACGGGGACAGAGGTGTGCAGTTTCTTGGGCATGGTCAATTATTTTGACTGTTTCATCTAGAATCTCCCTACGCTGATGCAGCCTCTCCAAGAGCTAAGCAAAGTCTTCTTCCCGTGGTCCTGGGGTCCCGAGCAAGGAGCTGCTTTTCAGGCCACTAAAAATGCTTTGTCTTCAAACATCACGTTGGGCTATTTTGACCCGAGGCAGCACACAAAAATAGCCCTGGAGAGTTGAGAGCAGTCCTGATGAAACGGCCCACTGATGAGGATGACTGGGCCCCATAGCTTTTGCAAGTTGGTCATTAACCAGGCCGGAGCAGAGTTAATCTCATATTGAGAAGGAGGCAATCTCCATTCATTGGGGATGTTGCCATTTCCATCTATATGTGTATGGGAAGCTAATCTCGGTCACAACTGATCATGAGCCATTAATTCCTCTCTTCAATGGTACCACTTCCAAGCCACCTCCAAGAATAGAAAAGTGGATGCTCTAATTACAGAAGTACAACTGCCAAGTGGAATCCCACCCTGGATCTAACAGCCCAGCAAACTATTTGGTTCTGCACCGTTGTGCAGTTACTCCTGATAAAAGTGACGACACTGATGAGACTGATGAATATGTGCGGTATGTGACTGACAGGTCTCGTCCCATCCCCCTTTCCTGGATGCACTTTGTCAAGCCACGAACCTGTATGAATGCCTCCAGAGAACTCTAGAATCCATGAAGACCAATCAGTGGCACCACTATAGTTGAAATTGGGCTCTGCTCACCCCGGAGGAGCGGCAAATCACCGAAAGTCTATATCACATTTGTCAGGAGTTAAGTATTAAATCAGGAGTTTAGTTAAGGGGTGAAGATGTGGCCTAACGGCTAGAGCGGTCAACGTCGGAGCTGGGGAACTGGGTTCGAGTTTCGACAGGGGACGCTCAACATCCTCTAATTCTGAGCAAATCACTTAATCTCCACGTGGATAAAAAAAAGAATGTGTCTGTCTGCAATGCAACTGGTGCTCATGTAAAGTGCTCTGATACCTTTGAGTCCAGTTCGTGCTGTATAAAACTTCCCCCCCAAAAAAGTGCTAACCCAAATAGGTGTCTACTGCTAGGACATTGTTTGGTCATCCCTATCACTCTCACTGATAGGGTAATTCGATTGGCTCATGCTGGACACCAGGGCATGGTTAAGACAAAGAACAGACTCCGAACAAAAGTGATGTTTCCTTTGATGGATGAGAAGGTCACATCCTGCACCTGGTGCCAGGTGTCCGGCCAGGCCGCCGCCACCAATACTAACCGAAGAAGGACCACGTTGTCCATGGGTTTGTGCCAGTCTTGATTTCGGGAAACTCCCTGATGGAAGGCATACTCTAATGATGATCAACGATTATTCCAAATATCCAGAAGTAGAGATCTTATCTTCTCTAAGTGCCAGTGAAGTTGTGCCCAAATTAGAGAAAATTATAGCAAGCCATGGATTAATCAAAGAACTGAGAACAGACTATGGCCCGCCTTTCCAGGGGCAATGAGATAGCTTTGCATCTAACATCCCTGGGAATCATTCACAAGAGAATCACTCTACGGTGGCCCCAAGCAAATGGGGAGGCCGAAAGATTTATGAGAACTTTAAACAAAGTCATCTGGATAGCATCGGTTAGCCAACTATCTCCTGAATTGGACATTTACTCCTTCCTCCATGACTACCGGCAGACTTCCCACTCGATTATGGGACGAGCCCCCGGATTCCTTTTGATGGATTGGGTAGTCATGGACTCCTTTCCTCACAGTCCTTGATGGCCCTAGATTCTGTTGACGATCACCTGGTTTATAATCAAAGGAAGAGGTCCAATGCGTGATTGACTACCGGCAGACTTCCCACTCGATTATGGGACGAGCCCCCGGATTCCTTTTGATGGATTGGGTAGTCATGGACTCCTTTCCTCACAGTCCTTGATGGCCCTAGATTCTGTTGACGATCACCTGGTTTAGAATCAAAGGAAGAGGTCCAATGCGTGAGCCAGCCATCACCTAAGAGCGAAAGTGTCAGACCTGAAAGTTGGTGATTTAGTGCTGGTGAAAAATCCATGCCCCAGCTGCAAGTTTAGGCTACCTTTTGAGCTTGACACTTGGAACATAGTTTCTTTACATGGCACTAGAGTCACTGTGTGTCGTGGGCAAGAGACATTCATTCAGAACATTTCTGAATTCAAAAGGTTTAATCTACAACGAGCCAGCCCCCTGGAAGACGGGGATGATGCATCTGTGATGAACGAACAGGATGTTTGGCCTGAAGCAGAGCAACCAAAAGGTGGATCATCAGATTCAATTGCCCTGGACTCAGAAGTAAGTCCTGGTGTGGCTACACTCCCTCTGGGGAGTCCCCCTGTTAGTTCATCTGATCTCCCGCTGTGGCACAATACTCGCACCTGATATAGTCTCCTGAGCAATCCTTTTCTATCGATCAGACTGAGAGATCATTTGGTGTGAAAAGTTGTGGTTTTCATTGTGTCAGGTAAAATTCCTATTATCAGGTAACTTCTTCATAGTTTCATAAGTATCTGTCCTTACAGTGTGATGCCTTGGATGTTATTGCTAAAAATTCAGTTGCGTTTTTGATATCATTTATGTGGACTCTTACATTTGGTTCTTTTGCATTTTGGGGAGGAATGTGGTATTGCTTCAGTGACACAACTGGAGCATTGTGGGTTGCCTCATTGTATGTGCATGACAGGGGGTGTGCATGTATATGCCCCTGCGGACTGACTATTGTTACCACACACCACGTGGGGTATGTGCATACAGGTTGCTGTTCTAGGGCAAGGTCTCAGAAGAGAGACCCCGGGTTAATCAATGTAAAATCTAGGGGTATATTCACAAGAAAATGTGATAACTACCGCAAGAGTAGCTCAATGCAACTCTCAACATCGCAGCCTATCACAGGAAAATTACGCCGTGCCAACCAAGTATTCACAACGCGGTGGTAGCATGTGATAGTCACCAGATAACGCGTCAAATCGGCAAGTGAAAATTAACGCCACGCCGCAAAAATGCTAAACGCGAATGCAAAAAATCATGTGATGAGGCCAATCGCGGTACAAAAGTAGCGAAAACCAGCCACAGGCTTGCAAATCCCATGCGTCTGGCAGGAATGTGCACCATCAAACCACAGAAACAACACACCAGAAACAAGCCAAAGCACGTAGCAACATGGATGCACCCTGACCCAGCGCAGAGGCCAACGCGAACCCCACAACCCCCACAGACCACCAGCAAGGAACAACGGGGACGGGGACAGCCGAGGAGAAGTGGGAGAGGAAAACGGGGTGCAGTCCGTAGCAAAACTAGATCAGCGTCACGGAGGTGATAGAACACTACCAGCAACTGACCCACAAGTAGACCACCTGGAATGCAGTCGGAGTTCCGAGGGGGCCAATCGAGGAGGCCAAGAGGCGCTGGCATGATATGACAACCTAAACCAGGCACAAACCCGCTGCCAACAGGAAGGCTGCAACGGCGACAGGAGGTGGCAGTCCAGCGCCACAGGAGGAGCTGGAGGAAACCGAGGCCACAGTCATCAATGTGGAGACGATGCAAGGAGTAGGGAGTACGGACACAGCTCAAGAGGACCTGACACAACATCAACAGGGTGAGAAACGACCAGGGACTGGGGGAACAGGGGAGATGGGCACAATGGCACACATGCACAGCGAGGTGTAGCACACTGCACACCCACAATTACCCTGGATCATGTCCCTCATCCCCTTGGCACACTGCAGCACACACACCTAGCAAGAACAGCACACCCACATTGATGACAACGTGGTACAATGTGCAAAGCCGACACTGCAGAACAGAGAACACAACTGACTCCGCACATGCACAGAAACATGCCTACTCCATCTGACAGAGCAGCAAACTGTGAAATGGAAATGTACGCATACGATCTCACATCCGTCATGTAGTCTAAATGTACACTGTCCGACAACAGTAGTCAGCACCCCCCAAACAGTCACAATGTACATTGTCATACAGTCTGCATGTAGACCAGAACAATGCGCCAACATACATGTCAACACAATGTCAAAATGCATCTCCCCTTCACATTGCAGAGGGGCACACAACACCTCCAGCAGAGCACAGAAGACAACACATCTGTGATGCCGGAGAGGAACACCACACCTTCGACAGCGATACTCTACAACAGCCCATGTGTCAAAAAGAAAGCGGGGTTGTCCTAATACTCCACAAGTACCTGAACACTCTAGACGACAAGAAAGAAATTTGATGCTGAAGAATAGATCAAGGAAAATCGTTTTAAACAAGGAAACCTTAATTAATCCCTCAAAGGAGACAATTTCTCCAAGAAAAACACATATGTTTTGTTAATATATACAAATACACGCCAGTCGATACTCTAGGTTATGATCATAGCATGTATATTTTTCAAGCACCAATTATTTGAATGTACAAACAATAACATACTACTCACAAAATGTTTTTAGTTATACATATATACATGTGACATACATAAAACACATATAAACAAATGGAAAGATTCCTTGATACCCTAATGTTTTCAAAAGATTGCAAAGAAACACTTTCTTTTCATAAATTATGGTTTGCAACCGATAGTAAAGAGATAGCCCTTAATCCAGCACCAAGAGGCGCTAAATTAATCTGGCACCCTCTATACTCTTATAAGGTACTGAGTTTTTTCTTTTTTGCAATATCTTATTTTATGAGAGCTTCTCTTTTATATCAGGTCGACACGTTTCAGCCCTTTTCATCTGGGCCTCATCAGAACTCGGGGCGCAAAGGGACCTCCACAGATCACTGGCGATGTAATACAAAGAGAAGGAGTATAGCGGTTCCTGGGGCACGACACTGTTTGTGGGGCACTGTTTGATTAACCCGTTCGGTGCTGCGGACGAACACCGGTCATCCCACATGACGGTGGGCATGTGCGGAGGACGGCCTGGGGCCGTCCGAACACCGCCCACTGACTAAAATGCCCGCACCGAGGTGGAATTCGTGCCGCGGTCAACGGATTAAAAACAGTGCGATGCTCCTTCGTTAGTTTCGAGCAGACACTCACTGTCCTGGCCGGCAGATAACAAACTTCCCAAATATGCCAAAGAAATCACTTCCCATGCAAAAGTTTCTAAGCAGGGGAATCGCACAAAAATGCTCTGCTACTTCGCCTTTCGAAAACAGTTATTCTAAACAGTAGAATCGGGCAAAAATGCTCCGTCACCTCGCCGTTCAAAAGCAGTCATGGACATCCCATGCAACTCACCACCAGGACCCGGGCAGCCAAGGTACTTAGAGGAGAACACAGAGCCTGCAACAGACCACACAGCAGGAAGCATCCTCAAGCACAGCTGGCTCACATCACTTCACCCACCCACACATGGCACCCCAATGCCATGTGTCAGCACGCCAAAAGGAGATGGCCCAATAGGTGTGGGTGGGCTCCGAACCCATGGAAGGCAAACTAGATCACATACGTTGGTTTCTATTACCCTTCAGGGACCACCTACACCCCACAAAGGAGACCCACACTGCCATAGAGACACATGCAGATGCACATTCACAGTACACAACCATGCCCAGGGGCCCGCACATATCAGTCACACACCCACGTTGGCTCTGCGTGCGATGGCCCAGGCCACTGCCCTTACGAATTGAGTGGGTGACAACAAAGCTACATGTCCAAGCTCAGACCCGATGCCTGCGGTGACATGTCTGAATCCGCTGTACACAGCACAAGGTAATATCATAGGGCCCTTGGCCCCCATGCATACAACAAGACCACAGGGACACACACAGACATTATTTTGAACTGGCTACGGGCACGTACGCCAAGCCCCTTATAGGCAGGGCCTCATGTACCATGAATCCTGTGCTGGATGTGTGTGGGGTGGGTGCAAGCCAGCCCTCAGGGAGTTGTTGGAGCTGGCAACAAATACAACAGTCAACACAATGAATACGTAAACAGACAACACCAGCATCACAGGGACAACTGCGGAGCATCATGGAGGTAGCCTGAGCAAGTCCAGAGGGCACACAATAAGCAAACAGAAGTGTCTGTGAGTTGCAGTGCACTGAGGTCTGGACACTACAGCTGAGCGCGCCCATGTGAAGAAAAGGTCTCGGATTGTGTCCCTTCGAGATATTCCTGATGCAGATGCAGTGGGGTGTGTTAGACCTGCATCATCTTACTCATCAATGTCCCAGGTCTCCCACACTGCCTGAGGTGACATCCCTGTGCAATCTCTCCATAGCACAAAACTCAATCAGTAACAGACACTGGCTTGCGATGCACTGAGTCAGTGGCACTTGGAGTGCCTAGCAGGGTATCAGTCTGATGATGGCATCCACGACCACGACAGGTGTGAGCAACTCCGTAAGTCAATCAGGACCACTGTTTGAACTCTGGCAGATGGTGGTTGGAGGTGGTCCTGGTGGTGATGGCGTCTGCCTCCTGCCGTAATGCAACGTCTGGACTGGTCAGGACTCGATTTGGTGTGTGAGCCCTGGTGGACCGCAGTTGAGGCTGGAGGCAGCGGACAGCGCAGGCCTACAGACACATGGCGTAGATGACCCTAAGGCCATCGCCTCAGAGGCCATCCAATATCTCAGAAGAAGGGGTCCCGGACCTGACCAGCACAGAGTTAGTGGCCCCGGATGCACAGTGGCCAGCACAGGCACCCTGCCAAGGGACGGCGACTTCCGGTGCACTGAGGTAGGTCCATGCGCAGTGAGTGAGTCCTCATCGATGTTGAAGGTGAATGTGGCGGAGTCTTGCGGGAGACAGATGAAGGTGTCCTCTAGGGCATGATGCGGAAGGTCTGATGTTATCCGGAAGTAGCAAATGGTGGAGTGGAAAGCGACAGCCTCGTTTTCACCACCAATTCAGTTTCAGCTACATGAGAACGAAAACTAGCCCCTAGTCCATGGACTTAGACGCCACCACTGTACGATCAGAGAGTGTCCATGAATGTCGGGGAACAGACTTCGTGGCACTGGTGCTGAGAGGGGATGCATTCTGCGATAAAGCCGGTACACTGATATGAACTCTGCCATTGCTAAATGAAGACTCTGTGACCTACTGGACCGCAATTGTAGGCTGGAAGCAGCGGTCAGCAGTGGCCCACACCCACCTGTCGTTGGGATGCTTTGCACATGGTTGCTGCCACCTGGCCAAAGGGAGTACAGTGAAGTCAAATCTTCTTTTTTGTGCGTACAAGGACAATTTATGATCAAGACTCAGTTCCAAATGTGTGACTTACTTGTCCGTAGTGTGGGCTGAAGGCAGTAGTCAGCAGTGGCCCACACCCACCTGTCGTTGGCTCGGCATGCAGAGTTAGTGACACCAGGGCAGTGGTCGGTAGGTTTTGATCACCTCCATAACGATGATCCTATTCCTTCCGGACTGCAACGCGCCATCCTCTTACACCTCTCCTTGCATGCGATGATATGTATTCTGCCTATGAATAATCGATGTTCAGTTCCAATTCTGTGACCTACTCTTGCGCAGCGTTGGCCAAGGGCAGTAGTCCACGTAGGCCCACAGACACGTGTGGTTGTAATGCTATGCACAGACTTGGTGGCACCACATCGAAGGGAGTATAGTGACATGAAGTTTGCCTTAATTAATGTTCACTGCCATGGTGTAATCAAGACTCAGTTCCAAATGTGTGACCTACTTGACCGTGGTGTAGGCTGGAGTCGGCAGTAGAGTACGTCAACAAGAAAGGAGTAAAGCGGGCCTGTGTCGTGGAGGCCGTGATGGTCTGAGAGGCAGTCAAGGTCGTGGGCCTCAAGCTTGGAGCTTGCGCAGGCACGTGGTGGGCCCTCCGTGACACATGCCAGTGTCAGAAGGTGATAAATGTGGCCTGGCTGTGCAGGGGCAGGCCTGACGGGTTCGGGGTCCAGCGGGCCGGGGTACGGCAGGCGCACAGGATCGCAGGCAACTCCGCTCACGAGGACGGCGTCGGCCTCATGGTGTGGTGAGAGGAGCCGGCCTGGCAGAGACATTGGGCTTTCTGGAAGAGGACCACACCCGGGGCTAAGTGCTTTTTATTCACACCCCTACGCTGGCCTGGCATACGCCGGGCCATCCCACTCCCCTCACACTTACGGGGGGACATAACAGGCAACATTTCCGCAAACTCCCCCACTGGCTGAGGTGACATGGTTGGGTCCACTGTCCAGTACACTCCGTACACCAGAGGTGTATGTCACCATGGATATGGGTGTGTTCGGCATACTGTGTTCTGTCCAGCACATCTCCGCCACTCTTGGCATTGTGTACTTTCAAAATCATGGTTCTCCTGCATCCTTCACACATGCCTGGTTGCCACCTCTCCCCACATTTGGCTAGTGTGTGGCTGAGGTGCCATGCCATTGATGGCTCATGTTCACGGCTTGCCCAGGTTACCATTGTGAGTTGTTCTGTTGTTTGTGGTCTTGTTGTTTTGCATCTTTGTTGTGATTTTGTGACGTGTGCATTGCCAGGGTTGTGAGTTGCATGGTTGTGGAGTTGAGGTGAGTGGGGTGTTCATTTGGAACTTCCCAAGGGGCTGTGCATTTCCTTGGTGCCAACCCCGGGAAAGCTGGTTGCTGCTAGACTGTCGGAGGATAAAGGGACCATGCACACTGGCTGGGTATTTGAATGCAAGATTGGTGGAGGTTCCACGGTGTTCGGTTGTTGCCTGCACATTGATGTCAGACGTGTGCTTTCTGTTGCGGTGATTGTGTGCTGTGTCACCAGGGGGCACAGGTAGGACATGTGTGCTGTGGATTGCCCCCAACACGTGCATGCATCCAGCTATGGCATATGGTCCTTGCTTGGTCTCCATCAGATCCTACGCATTGTGTTGGACGTATAGGGACTGGGGTACCAGGCTGATGGTAATGTCCAGGACAGGTGTGAGGGACTTGGATGTGGCTGGCTGTGAGACTCATCCGACTCTGGCGGTGTTGGTTGGGGGGTAGCAGGGACCAACAGGTGCAGCAGAGCCAGCAGCTTTGTGTGGGGTGGGATGTTGGTTATCCGCTGTGTTGTTGCCGTCGGCCTGTTGGGCGATGTTGGTCAGGATGCGTAGGATTGTTGTCCTTTTGTGCCTGTAGTGGGCAATAACATTGTCAGGTGTTGGGTCTGTGAGGCCGGTGCGTTTCCTGGGGGTCCGCTGTCTTTGTCTGTGCAGCCTCTGTGGTGGTCCGGGTGGGGGGTGTTCCGGGTAGGGGTTGGGATCCTGGGGTGGTGGGTGTTGTGACCCTTTCGGGTGTCTGGGCTGCATGACCAGTGGCTCCATGGCATCTGTTGCCTTCCCAATGTGGCTGTTGGCTGTGCTCCCTTTTGTGGTGCAGGCTGTGGTCCGACTTTGCAGCAAGTCAGAGCAGGTGTTATTTTCCTGCTGCTAACACGCCTTATCACCAGTTTTGTGTTCTTATCGCAGTTCTGGCTGGTCGTTGTGAATGTTGTAGAGTGGTGTTGTCGCAGCTTTTGGCACGGGAACGCCTGCTCTGCATCTCATTAGCGATAGTTGCGGGGGTCATCTGTGGCGATGTTTTTTAAGGCTGCTATTGCGGGTTAACAGGTGCTGTGGGCTGTTAACACCAGCTTGTGATTGGGGCAATAATTTTATCGCAACTTTGGCTGCGATAAAGTGCTGTTAACTCGGTGATAGATCCTTGTGAATATCCCCCCTAGTTTCTCCAGTCTCCATATTTGAATTATTTACAGGCCAAGTATCACGCGAAGGCTTGGCAATCAGCTCAACAGTATTGGTGCCCACTACGTCATTAGCCCTGAGTCACCGATACAATACTGCCCTCTCCTCACATGATGAGATCGCTATTTAAGTTAGCAGGTATGCTATTTTAACTTTAAGGTCAGATAATACTGAAGTTGTATTGGCTCCAATAATGAGAAGATTCTGAAAATTATCCAATGGTCGGAGAAGTTCTGCTCTTTGATCGAAGATTCTTTTTTTTCATTTCCATCTACTCTTAAACTTCAATCTGAAGATATTTTGGTTGATTTCCAATCTCTTAAATTGAATAACACCACTGGAGTGGAGCTATTTGAGTCCAGGGTGGTGTAGGAGCGCTACTTCTGTTTTCCATTTTTTTCATCCTTGAAGAAACATAGGCTATTATTTTCTATGGCTCACAAGATTCAAAAGAATATGTAACCGTTTTAAAAGGCCCTGGAGCGAAGCCGCCTGTGAAACCTGTACAAAATACAGGTCTTAAACTAGGATCGAGCTGTAGTGCATGAAATCTTTGTAACTAAGGGCTGAAGTGCAATGTCTGGAAGTAAATGCAGTCGAATTAATGTACTTTTACCACTTATAATGGCGTTCACAAGAGCGCAGCACTTTAACATATTTGTTTATTTGACAATAACATTGCGCACAAAGGTTTAATCCTGCCAATTACAAAATGCTTTTCCTACAATAATAAAAGCATTCTCCCTTTTGTTCTTTCTTAAGATGTATAATTCATTCTTTCAAGAATGAGGGAGATCCTTCAGTTCCAGGAATACCCGGCTTCATGAAATGTTAGAAGATGGCATCACTTATACAGTATGTAGCACTCAGGAACACATTTATTTTCAGCTTGACATCTTTGACCTTGAAGCACATTATCTTTCTCTATATAGTCTTTTAGCCATACTCTGTAAAAAGAACTAAAACCATTACTGTCTGTCTTACAGTGGGGTACACTTAACACCTGTTCATGAGTGTTGGTGGGTGTGAGGAGCTGCTAATGGCTCCTTGAAAGAACACAAGGCAGGTCAAGAGAGACAGGCAAAGCTCAGCGAACATGCCCATTTCTGCAGGTGCCATGCAACAGAACAGAAACTTGGCTCTTCCCGAGGAGCATCACAAACTTTGGCTGCAGGTTTGAGTCTTATAAATATCTACTAAGACAAAGAAGTGGCATGAAAGCGAGGAAGCTTCAGTGCAGGAAGCCACCAGGCTGTTTCCCACTTGCCGACGTAGCATGTAAATGTATTCAGAAAGGATTCCTCCTCTAACAGGCACCTTCTTAGTTAAATGGATTTTTGGTTCGGTAATAGTGCATATTTGAAATATTGATACAGGGGAACCTTATTTACTGGGTTTTTGTATGACCACATCGCACCTCGGATGATGGATAGTGTGGTAGTGCCTCTTTTTTTCCTCTATCATAACCTGGTATCTTACCTTGGTGCAAAAATTCAGAGTAATGAAGTTCTACTATGTTTTACCCATTGCCAAATCCTATTGGGTAAAAACCCAGAAGTGCAATAATTGCCTCATTCCAGATTCACCATTGTTGGAAATGGACCTTTCTGCAGGGTTACTCCCAAACGTTTTGCATTCCTCATCTTTTTTCTGCTGAATTTGGTTTTTGTTGGCCTTAGGACTCAAGGCACTTTACCTCAGCTAATCAGTGCTAAAGGGCACGTGCTCGAGAATCTCCTTAAAACATGGAAACATTGGCTTATCTACAATTGGCATATTTAATTTACTTATAAGTCCCTAGAAATATGCACTACATGTGCCCAAGGCCTGTAAATTAAATGCTTGTATTGGGCCTGCTGCACTGGTTGTGCCACCCACTTAAGTAGCCCTTTAAACATGTCTCAGGCCTGCCACTCCAGAGCCTGTGTTTGCAGTTTAAACTGCCACGTTGACCAGGCAAGTTAACCCTCTTGCCAGGCCCAACCATCCTTTTTAAAACATATGTCAACCTTAAGGTAGGCCCTGGACAGCCGAAGGGCAGGGTGCAGTATACTTAAAAATTAGGACATGTACTCTTAAATTAATTTCTCACTACTGAAAGGCCTGTCTCTCCCATGAGATAACATTGGGATTACCTTATTACATTTTACAGGTTTAATTTTAAATTGGGAAGAGATTGGACCCCTAAGTTTGGTGTCTTTGGAATCACAATATGAAATCACAATTTATGGTAAAGTGAGATTTTAAATTGTAATTCTGAAAATGGCACTTTTAGAAAGTTGGCATTCTCTTACTCTACCCGCTTGGTGCCTTCTCCCTGTCTCTGAATACACGTCTGGGCTGGGTTACATCTGGTCTTTATTTATTCCCTCTAGACAGCCACATACAAAGGAAGCTTAGGTGGGACTGATGGGCAATCCACATCCTGATGTGCCATCCTGGGCAGCTTGGGAGGGTGAACCTGACACTTACACCTGAATAAGCTGTGTCCTGTCCTGACACAAAGAGCTGCATACCCTATCCCCCCTGTATTGAGTCTGGAGCTAGGGCAAGAAGAGCAGGTACTCAGTGCACTTCAAAGGCCTCTCTTTGAAGTTTTCTCCACTTCAAAGGCACAACTAGGTATAAGTTCTGGACCTCTGACACCACAAACTCAGCATTTTTCTGGATCTGTGGATACCCTGCCCGGAAGAAGGACTGCTGTGCTGCTGAAAGGACTGCCACTCTGCTGGACCGCAATTCTGATGGACTCCTGCCCTGCTGTGCTGGCCTGCTGTTCTCCCTACCTAGGAGTAAGAAGGACTGGACCTGCATCTCTCCAACCCCGAACCAGAGTGACTCCAAGAGGTTGCCTCCAGTTAGAAGTCTCAGGGACATCAAAAACTTCCACACCATCCACCAACAGCACCTAGACTCGCCACCTGAGAGTCTTGCCCTGCCAAGTGGTGCCAATCCAGTCCTGGGCCCTTGGAAGTGGGTATGAAGTGTTGCATCTGGCAAAATCCAAGCAATGTTGTCACTGTGCTGCTGGAAACCGCCACACCTCCTTAGATGACGACACATCGCAGCAGCTGTGATTGTCAAGCACATTGGTGCAGCGTGGCACGTCAACTACAGTTTTGATGCATCTTGGAACCAACGCATTGCCTACATCCAGAGTTTAGACGACGACTCATTGCCTCCTCTGCTTCACACATTGGGTTTTTGTTGATGATGCAAACAAGGTACTTTGCCGCGGGACATGGTAGTTCCTTGTATCTGAACCATGCCCCATCACGGTCGGCCTGGACTTTTGGATTTGACCCAGTCTAGTGTGACCAGATAGCGTGGTTGGTACTTCATGCTTTTAAGTGCTACATTTCAGCTTATTCTTTAAAAATGTAATAACACTGGTTATACTCATTGGATTGTTGTCATTTTGGTCTTGTTTTGTTCAATAGATTAAGCTCTATGTTTCTAAGTAGTAGATGAGGTATCTTTTTGTGTGGTATTTTCACTGTTTTACTGTTTGAAATGTTGCACAAATACGTTACACATTGCCTCATAAGTTAAGTCTGAGTGCTCTGTGCCAAGCTACCAGAGGGTGAGCACAGGTTAATTTAGGGTCTGAATTTCACTTACCCTGACTTGGATTGTGGTTACAGTTTAAACAGAGTGCATACCTCTGTCAACCAGAACCCAATTTCTATAAAAAAACACATGATCCATCCATTCACATGAAATCATGCTGGCCACTACCTAAGTAGCTAAATGCATCATCAACCAGTGTATTAAAGGTGCCAGTAGTAAATGTGTTTGGTTAGGGCTAGGCAACTGCAAATTCTCACAGCCCTTCTTTTCTCTTCCCCCTATCACGCAGGGGTTCTCAGCAGAGAAAATATATTAACATTAATGCTTGATTAGAATGACCGAAGGTAAAGGTTTTGTCAATTCAGAGATATGAATGCCATTTCCTGTAATGCCTACCAGCTTTCCAGTCATTCATGCAAACAAATGTCTACGTATAACCATGCACTTAAATACTGTGAATGTTCATTGATATTCTAAGAAGATGAGTTGTTAGTTGTGAAGGGAGAAAGCCCCACACAATCAACAACCTCAATCCTTGTCAGGGTGAAATACAAAGGCCGCTAATAAACCTTCACTTGACCCTCTGGAAAATGCCATCAATATACCCTGGTTTAGATTTACAAAAAAATAATTCCTGGAGTTGGACCTGCAGGAATACTCCGAAAACCTGTCAAGCATTGACTCCAAGGCTATTTCCAGGGTGAAAGAGGCATTTCGGTATAAGCAAGATGTAGCTCATCAGGCAGCTTTTGATAATCTGCTTGTAAACTGCATTTATAATCCAAAAATCAGACACAGGGCTGCAAGCCATATCTCTCCTTGTTTCTGAATTGGAACCTCAGGTTTTTTCAAACAAGACTACAATTCAGTCTATAACATCTGGTAGCTGTTTTTCCTAGGAGTATAGATACTCAAAGCACATTGCATTTCTTTGGGATTTTGCACTTTGTATGCTCATGCTAGAAAGCAATTGTTGTGCACTGTTTTTTGCTCCTTTAATGTGATGATCTCCCTAAAGGAGGCTTTTGAGCGATTGCAAATGCTGGAGAATGAGAAAATGTGCATGGCAGTGGGAAATTGTATCCTCTTTCACTGGGGGTTAGAAACAAATACCACTCAATATAACCACCCCACTTGTATTTTATATCTATGATTAGGATCTGATCTTATTTATACCTCCTAAACCAATTAGTCTCTAGTGTGTGACCCATTAGCCCTTTTTATGTTTCATTCATCTTATTACAGAGATGCACTCTTTGTTGTGTCTTTTTAAAAAAATAATTGTATTCTCCCTGAATGTGACATCAAACATGGAATGCTACTATATCTATTTATGGAATGTTTTTATCATCTGTACTTTTATGGGCCTACTTGGGCGAATAAATGTTTTGTGACTTATGCAAAGCACAAACAATTAAAAAGAGAAAACAAGACACAAGAAAAGTTCCAAACCAATTTAGAAAATAGAGCACATTTTCATAACTAAAATGATGCCAGATTGAACAAAATCTAATCAGCAGAACCAGAGATATCAGTTTGAAAAGTTTCTAGACGAAACAGCGACAAAAGCACAAAGTGGCAGCTGCAGTTATCTAGTCCCGCTGAATTGGGAAAATGTCAGAGGATGACCGTGAAGGAGCACGGTCGGGTTCAGGACTGAGTTCAGCCCACTGTGGTTCTATGTTTGTGTCATTCGTTTTGTGATGAGAGGTCCTGCATCAGTTGCATCGGTAAAGGTGAAGCACCCAATCATGACCTGCGAAGTGGTGCAATGCAAGCTCCTGCTTTGGGTTTCACTGCACTGCATCAGTTACAGTGAAGCCACCAATCAGTAGCTTTGAGGTGCTGTGATAATAGGTACTGCATGAAGTTGTGTTACGCTTTTTTGGTTCCAATAAAAGCCGCCAATAAGGAGCTGTGAAGTGCTACAATGCAAGATGCAGCATCGGATTGTGTCACACATTTTCACGCTTCCAGGTAAACCTTCAGTTGTGCCACAAGGAGTACACTCTGACTCCAGAAAAGGATCCTGAACATTGAGGACAGCACTTAGGAGGTCAGGATTCTATACCACAGAAATCAGCAGAGGGGGGGTCAGCTCAGGTTCAGTTGAGTCTGGTCGACTGGGAAGCAGAAGAGACCTCTGGAAGCTTGTTGTTTTGTCCCTATAGTTTAAACAGGAGGTCAGCTAACTGACCTGTGAAGTGACTTCTCGGGAGCCTGGGATCAAGGCAAGCATGTCCAATGTTCCTTCTTCAGACAGCAAGGCAGTCTATCCTGCAGAAGGGCAGTCATTCTTACCAATCTTTCACAGGCCCAGGAATGTTCTGATAGTAGGATCTAAAGGTCCTATTTGTATACCTGGTGCCAGCCTGTGTGTGGGGAAATTTCCCAACCTACCCCCAAAACTGGTTCTGGTCAGTTCTTCCCCTCCATTGGCACTGGCTCCAAACAAACGTGATTCACAGAAGGCAGGGCAGACCGGGTGTCAATTTCCTTTGTGTGTTCTGCAGACAGTGCCCTTTAAAAATAAATCAGAGCAGGGGACAGCTCCTCCCCAGTCATACTGTCAAGAAGACCCACTCTCCTCACACCCAATTCATTTTTTTCCTGTTTCTACATGCAATTCACAAACCCAACAGTAAAGCCATTCACAGGCATATGACCCAGGACAGTGGCAGCAAGGCAATTTGGTTTGGGCAGTAAAATGTCAACTTTCTAAAAGTGGCATTTTCACAATTGTAACCTAAAAGAAGACTATACCATTAAAAAGGACTTAAATTGACAATTAATTTGAGTGTAATCTGCACCTCTGTATCTTGTTTCGAATCTGACGTTAGCCCAGTGTTAGTCTTTGTGAGAGATAGGCCTTACAGCAGCGAAAAAAAACTTTAGGAGTTTTTCACTGTTAGGACAGGTATACATTTAACACATAATATCCTATTTTTTAAATACCATGTATCTGTCCTAGGAGTGGTTTAGGCCTACCTTAGGAAGGTTTATTTTGCAAAGTTGAACTGGCAATTTAAAACTATGATCTAGACTGCAGTGGCAGTCCTGAGATAGATTTTACCTTGGCACTATAGTGGGTGTCAGAATGAGAGCTGCGGTCCACTAGTAGCATTTAATCTACAGGGTCTGGGTACAAGTAGTACCATTTACTAGAAATGTATAAGTTAATTAAATGTGCTAATTACTTGTAGACCAATGTTAGCATGTTTTAAGCAGAGAGCACACGCCCATTAGAAGTGACTAGCAGGGGTAAAAGGCATACAATCCTAATGCCAACAAGAATGAGTTCAGGAACATCAGGGAGTGAAGGCTAAAGGTTTGCCGCAATACCACGCCAAGGATTTTGGGACTAAGAAATATGGTTTACTTTAGGTTAAGGTTGTGAGAATACAGGACTGATGGTAAAGGAAATCAAGAAAACATAGACATGATACTTACATGGTCCTGCATAATCATGAAGCCGCAATTCTGTTCCCAGAATTACAGATGCCACATAGTGCATTAGTTGGGTGGTGTGGTATTACCACATCAATATGGTTGCACCAGAAGTAATGGGGGGTAACATACCACATAATTTTTAGATAGTTTTTCTTGCTTTTCAGGTACTTTTCTGTGGATATATTCAACCAGGTGGAAACACGCAAAATGTATCAATGGAAAATCCTGAAGATATGGACTTACAGCTTTTCTTGTAATATAACTTTGGAAGAAAATCACATTTTCTCCAATATCAGAATTACTGAGTACCTCACAATGAGGGCCTTAAAATTAGTAACAAAGAATCACAGTATTATTTAATAGTCAATGACTGCGGACTATTTTGAAATGAGACCAGGTGTCCTTATTCTTAGCACTAGACTCAGGACACCGACAGTGGGCATACAGAAGGAGATATGCAAGGGGTGTTGAGAGTGAAATGTATCAGCATCTACCTATGAAGACATCTTAGTCTAATCAACGCTGCATCTCCTGTGCAAAGCCTTCTGCCATCTTTTAACTCTTTGCAATGGTGCTGTCTCCAACTTTTGATGTTTCACTCTTTATAAATGGTTGAACGCAACTTGTTGTTAAATGAGATGTAACAATCATGTGAGATTTACGTAGGGAATCAAGAAGAAACAGAAACATGAGAGTAAATACTATAACCCTGTTTGCTCTCGACACTAGATTATAAATGAGATGCAATTTGCACCTAATAGGTGAGTTTGCTCTACCAGTGTGAAACTAGGTGATGGCAAGTGTCTGGCCGCCAGGATCCCAATACCAAAGGGCCTTAAGAGGGCTGTGTTTTCTTCCCACTAGTTTTAAATGTCTACGTCGCTGACATTGACAATATTCACATTAAAGGAACTCGCCCATCAAAGACTGGAGTAAGACCAATTTGGTTCCTAATATATGCAAACAATACAGTCATCTTCAATGAATTTAGTGTTGGGTTACAGCACACAGTGAACTACTTTGAAGCATACTGTAGAAAAACAGGGAACTATGAAAAATTTAAATGTTCTGTAATTAGGTAACCAATTTTTTTTTTTTAAATGATGGTAGACCTTGGGGGGATGACCCTGCCATATCAATGCATCTCCCGATGTCTAACCTTCAGTTTCCAGCCCTGCCCCCTCTGATCCCTAGTGCGATATGCAGGGACAATCAGCGAGGAGAAGGGACACGAGCTGGGAAGGCAAAGCTGGACTTATTAGGGGCCCATAAGGAACACCTCAGGGGGCGGGAAACAAACTCCCAAGCCCGCAAAAAATCGGGGCGCACCGTATTGGGTGCCCCGGGAGCAAGGAGTGGTGGCCAATCAGGGCCAGGAAAGTAAAGTTGTTGGGGGGTCAAAAGTGGCTAAGGTTCCCCCTTTCGAGTACAGTAACCCCCGTCACCGTCTGAAGGGGAGAACCGTCGGAAGCCGAGCTATGTGAACGAGACTCCTGCCCCAGCGAATATCGAAGTGCATCACGGCAGGGATGAGCAAGCCCACTGAGTGACCAACCGAATCCGGCTGGAATCGGGTCCACGACCAACATGACCGAAGTGGCTGGCGGCCCAGCAGAGGAGCCAGTCCGGGAAGTTGAGTGGAATTCCTGCTGGTGCAAGGGCAGGCGAATAAGGAACTCTGGAGCAAAGGTGAGCAAGTGGTAAGCCCAACTGATCCGTCCGACATCTGGCAGAGGACCTGGAGAACCGGTTGGAACCGGCATAACCAACACGGTGTGAGCGACACATCACAACTGAGGAGGCTGTTCCGAGCACCATGAGGAGCAACCAAGCCGGTCCAGAATCTATACACGGAGGGCTACACAACGACCGGGGATGCTAAAGCACAGGTAAGCTCCCGGCTGTACAGCGGTGGCAGTGATTGCTCTCGGCACAAGTGGTGCCTGGCTTGGGCTCGCAAAGGAGGCGGGCCCATTCTTCTGCAGCTGGGGAATGAAGACGGACGGATGGCGCACAAGGCCTGAGGCCCCCAGGATCGAGGACAGCAGTTCACTGTGTGTGGCTGCCTAAGAGGGGCCCTAAGGAAAGGAGAGGAGCAGGAGGACTTGCTCATGGGGCCACCGGAAGCATAACAAACCAATGCAAAAATGGTGTGAGGGCACAGTGCCAGCAAAGAGTGCCTGCCCACTTCAGAGACAGTAGAAAGCAATGAGAGGCAGCAAATGGGGCAGAAGGAGCTGCTCAGACTCCGGGAGGTCGATGGGCCCGAACTGGATGGCGATCTGGAGGTCATCTTGGAGAAGGCAAGGGCCTTGGTGGCCCTAAAAGGCAAACAATGGATGAACGACACATAGAGGGACCAGCGAAGAAGAAGAAAAGATCAGGGCTGGGGTCAGCACCTCCCCCAGCGCCCGGTAAGAAGGGACTTGCAGCCAAAATGGCGGCCTCATCAAAACCGGGCAAGAGGGAGCCAAGGAAAGGGCGAAAGCCTCTCGCTGCGGCCTCAGAGCAAGGGCCAATGGGCTCCAGGCCAGGAGTTGGTGGGCAAGCAAAGAGCGGTCAAGCTCAACCAGGGCAAGGTGGAGCAGCTCAGACACAGAGACTGTTAGCAGCGATGACAAGGGGTCTGTGGCCAATACGGCGGCCCTCAGGGAGCTACGCAGCCTGTTACGAGCCAGTGAGAACGGCAGCGATGGTGAGAGCCAAGTGCAAAGTGTAAGGGGTAAGATGCACACAAAGGGACAGGGGCAAAAGGGTGACAATGAGGAGAGGCAGGGGCAAATCGCTAACTTTGGGACACAGTTACGGGTTCATAATTATGCGATGCAGGCCCCTTTGGTCCCACCGCCCCCCGGGCAATATACCCAATGGGCTGCCAAAATGAGTTCCGGGGGAAGCTTGGGGACAACTACCGCCTCACCCAGGGCCTTGGGGGCCATGGTGGACATGGCCACGGCTAGAAGCTTCCGCCCGCAAGGGGCAACAGAGAGAATAGGGGGGCCCACCCAGACCAAGGGACAGAAGCAGGGTCCAACAGTAGGGAATGAGCATCAAGAAGCAGGGACCACGGGGGCATGGGGGTTGGAATGGTTATGTCAAACACGCAAGGAGAAGGCAGAGCACCAGAGGGCCTACACTCAGCCAAGGCAGGGGAAGTGCGGGACCCAGCAGGGAAATCCCCAAGCAAATACATCTGCCCATGCCCAGGCGATCCCCAGACAACTACCAAGATCCTTGGCTTGGGAACCTCATCCCCCTGACTATAAAGGAGAAGATCTGGCGTTAGGAGTACATAGACATAGTCTCCTTGCTAGAGGTACACCAGGCGGGTTTAGACCTGACACTGCTGGACAAAAAGGATGAGGACAGGAGGAAGAAGCGCAAACCCAGAGTAGACAAGATAATTGAGAACTGGCTTAAGGCATTCAGGACTTTTACTTGCATATTCATAGAAAGATTCCCCCCAAAGCACAGCACCTCTCATTTTGTATGAGCAAAAGGTGCACGAGGCACAGCTACAGTACCAAGGGGAGGCCTGGCTAAAGTACGACAAGGTTTTAGGGAAGAATTGCAGGTTTGACCAATCATGGAATGGGACTACCAAGACATGGAGGGCTTCATACCCACATGATAGCAGCGAGGGAAGGTCTTGGCAGCCGGGAACCCAATTTTCATCCCTCAGGGTTTAAAGGGAAATATGAGGGCCAAGGACAGGGGTTCAGAGGGAAAGGTCAGGCTGGTGGAAAAACTGGGAGGACACGGGTGGCAGCATGCTGGAAATATGACAAAGATGAATGCAGATGGGGGAACGCCTGCAGGTTCAAACATTGCTGTGGGAGCTGCATTGTAAGCAGAGTCAAGGCATGGTAAACAATAAGGACAAAGGCAACACAAAGAAGTAAAAGAGGAAGCAGGAGGACGACAGAGGAGACAAGGGGGACAGGAAAGGGGCAGCCACTACCCAGACCCATAAATTCAAGGGGACTAATCAAGCTGCTGAGCAATTGGCTGAGGGGTTTACCTGGGGATTCCCCATCCCTTACAAAGGGCCGATGGCCCCGCGGCTTAGCCACAACCTAAAATCCATACGGGACAACCCCGAGACAGCAAGTAGGCAAAGAATTCCAGCTAGGGAGTGTAGCCAGTCCCTTTGCTTCCCCACCACTACCGAACAAGCTATTCTCACCATTAGGGTGGGTACTCAAAAGAGAAACATGAAAATATAGGCTCATACACCACTTATCACACCCTCAGGGGGACTCAGTAAATGCTAGAGCAGGAGAGCTGCTCTGTAGAATATGCCTCCTTGGATAATGCAGTATCACTGATCAAGCAGGCAAAGATAGGGGAAATGCTAGCCAAAACTGACATTGAGTCAGCATTTCACTTACCACCGGTACATCCAGACAGTTATCACCTGCTAGATTTCCAACTGGATGGTAAATACTACTATGACAAGTGCCTACCCATGGGATGTGACATATCTTGTGCCTACTTTGAGGCGTTTAGTAGTTCCTGGAGTGGGAGCTGGGAACACGCCACCCGGAAATCGGACGGGTGCACTACCTAGACGACTTTCTTTTCATTGGCAGAGCAGGAACAGGGGAGTTTGCAGACCTGCTCTGCCTATTTAAGGGCCTTGCAAGGGAGCTAGGAGTCCCACCAGCGCCGGGGAAGACGGGGAGACCAGTCACCAAGCTATCCTTCCTAGGCATAGAACTCGACTCAGTGGGCGGGATTTACATAACACCTGAGGAGAAGGTGGTGGAACTGTGCCAGATTATCACCCGGTTGTGGCAGCAGAAAAAGGCTACGCTAGGTGAGGTGCAGCAATTGCTGTGGAAACTAAACTTCGCCACCAGAGTAATCCCTGCCGGGCGCCCCGTTCGCCAGACGGTTAGCCTGGCTGACAAAAGGACTGTAGAAAAAATACCACAGGGTACATTTGATACTAGGGGTAAAAGAAGACCAGGGGCTGCGCTTAGGCTTGTAATATAGGCTGAAGTTTGGTCTTGCAAACTAGTAGAACAAATCCACCATAATGCCATGACTAAATCTCTCACTCTTTCGATAATCATTGCCCTTTGGGACCTTTCAACTCATGGCACCACTTTAAGTTCCTTGTGAGGAAACAACAGCATCTATGCTCATTCACTCGAGAAATGTCTGCATGCTCCCTAACAAAGCATATAATTATTTATTGAACCATTAAGGCCAAAATGAAATACAAGTGTACTTGGTGGCAGCATACCCGCTCGGAATGAAATAACACCTTAGGCGATTCAGCCTACTTGATGTGGGCTAGATGAGACACCACCTCTCCATGAACTTCTGTTTTTGCCCCTAATTGAAGGAATTGCTGAGCCACGTAATTTGCTAATGTTGTGGGTTTTTAATAGACTCATTCATATCTTTAGTTCCATTGTTCAGGGGTTTAAAGATTAGATCATGTTCACTAGCAGGGAAGGAATGTTTTAATCTGACAGATATGCAATTGGCCAACAGTTTTATAAACCTTCTGCAATGCAGTATTGGATAAACTTGCAATATTCCTCTATCAACTGGTCATGAATTAGCATTCCAAATAAACTTTCAGTAAAGTTACACATCTTCATGATTTTTATTAACTTGATTAGGAATTAACATCATAACTGTATTTTAAAATGTTTCTTGATTTTATAATTGTTTTGAATTGTAAGATATCTATTTGTAATTTTTTTTATTAACCATGCATAACATTTTATACTGTTTGTGAATGTATATTATGCCCAATTCTGGATTGCATTGCCCCATTCCAGTAGGAATTATGTAGAAATAGTGTGTTATTCCCCACCTGGTGGATAGCGGGTAACTTGGAATTGGTGCAAATTATATAGCCACTAATTTCTGACTGCCTATTAGCAGAATTAGCGGGTGTGCAATTGGCACCTCAATTTGTGCCCAAAACCATGACTGGTGGGCTTTTAGTCACAGGTCCCTCGAGTTTTGCTTAGGTGTTCCAGTGCTGCCACTCCAGAACCAGCTGTTACCCCTAATGTGCTAGAACTCCAGTGAACCTTGTTCTTTTTGTGGGCACCAGGCAATGCTCATGAAATACCTTCAAGAAATGGCTGTGTTTTCCAAGATGGTCGGGCATTTCTCTATTTGGCAGGGGGTCCATAGGCTGTCCGTTGGATTTGGAATTTAAACTGAAACATTAGTCATTTGGAATGGAAGCCCATGCATTTTTATGAGTTAGACTGATGCACTGACATTTGCTGCTACTATTTTCTGGGTTCATTCTCTAGGATTGTTAATGTCTTGAGTTTTCCAAATTCACAAGATTTGGCTTGACTTACATCTTTGATTCGATCACATTGACCATAGGCATCCACTGTGAAGCTTTTTATAGTGCTTGGTTTATAAGTGCTATAATAATGACTGGGCTGTATCTAAAGATGTCTGATTTTAATTGCTGCTCATACTCTTATATAAAGGTATTATTCCAATGTGTGTTAAATTACTTTTTTAATATGAAATAAAGCTCTGACTGAGCAATCATTTTTAAGTGCTATTTCTATGATTTCTATGCCCTAGTGGAGTAAGACCCAAGTCCAGTAGTTCTTAACCTGGGGTTTTGAAGATTAAATATTAGCAGGTTAATTATCTACTGGTGGTCGCCAGTAGATAGTTATAGTTAGGACCGTGTTACCATAGGAAATCTCAAAATTCTATTTTGAATAACTTTGGCGCCGGTTGACGAATCTTCGCGAAATTTTCAAAACTAATGGGGCGCTCCGCTCAGCTCCTACCCTCAAAGTCTTGGGGGGATTCGTCAAGCGGGGGCCGAGAAAAAAGGGGGGTCCCAAAACGTGTTTTCCCCATGCATTTTCCCATAGGACCTTTAGTCGGAGGTACAGCCCGAACGGCTGAACAGAATTACTTGAAATTTGGCAGAGAGGTAGTCCTCAGGTCAGGGAAGTGCCTTTTGCATATATGGAGTCAATCTGTTCAGTAGTTCCAGAGAAAATTGCAGTAAAAACCACATACATATCTATAGCCGCGCACCGTGCGCGCACCGTGCGCGCACCCTAACGTGCGCGAGCGTAATTCTGATTGGTTGTTACATGTCAGTCAACGTTCGAATTGGTCGAAATCAGGAAGTGTCGGCCACCATTTTGTTTGTTATCAGTGCGAGAGTGGCAAAGGAAGGTGGCAAACGTGAAAAGGGGGCAGGGTAGAGAGTTCCTGACCCCCTAGCCTTTGTCAGGGGGTCCCTGAAGTACCCCGAAGACAGAAAAAACATTTTCATTTTTTTTTATAAAATTGCGGGGGTGCGCGCACCGTGCGCGCACGTTGAAGAACCATAAAAATAAATTTTCATAAGTAATTTATTGAAAAATAAATCTATAAAAAAAATAATAATACATACATAACTTAGCATTTAAAAAACCTAACAAATTCACTGAAAAAACCATAGGTTTCACACACGTTATAGTTAGGAATTAGCATTTAAAAAACCTTGCAAATTCACTTAAAAAACCATAGGTTTCACACACGTTATAGTTAGGAATTCGCATATAAAAAACCTTGCAAATTCACTTAAAAAACCATAGGTTTCACACATGTTATAGTTAGGTGGATATTTCACTCGTAAAAAACCAATGAAATTCCCCCGTTATAGTTACTTTAGATAACTATAACTCGCGCGACCGCCACTCTATCACAAGGATGATGTCATCAGTGATGTCAAGAGTGATGCCACTGACCATGTCATGAGTGATGTAATATGTGACGTCATGAGCAGAGGATTGCGGGCGCGCAAGTTATAGTTATCTGAAGTAACTATAACGGGGGAATTTCATTGGTTTTTTACGAGTGAAATATCCACCTAACTATAACATGTGTGAAACCTATGGTTTTTTAAGTGTGAATATATATATATATATATATATATATATATATATATATCCAAAATCCGCAAACGCTTCTTCCGGACAGCTGGCACCCTTGGAAAGTGGCGTACACGCCGGCGAAGCAACCGGCAATACTATCGTCAAAGTACAAAAATACGTGCGCTCTCAGGTAAGTAAACGACACATCCGAGTTGTAGTAGTGATCAGGTTTATTCCATAACGCGTTTCGACTGCGTCCGCAGCCTTGCTCACATGGAACCGTGTACTGGAAAACTAGATGCAAATGTATACACAGGACACAACTTAGAGGGCAGTGGAGTCAAAATAGGACTAAGAGAAAGAAGGCGTCCGCCATCTTGGAAAGGTCAACATTGGTAAACATAGTGAAAGGCAAAATGCAAAGCAAATTCACAATGACGTAATGTAAAAACGACCAACAGTACAATTGCACGAAAGAACATACTCCACTGTTACATATGTGATAGGTCAAATGACCGCAAAAAAGTGTATGGCTCGAAAAACAATAATATATCGTAGCACTTGTAGATGCCTCACAGTAAACTTAACGTAAAATGAATACCTAGTGGACTGCGAGCATCGTGTCCTGTGTCTTACATAATTGGAAACGCTAGGCCAGTGTGGAAGCACTGCAAAGTAATAGACTTCCGCTCTGCATGGAATGGTGGCTGAGTAGCCAGACAAAGGGGGGGGGAGAGCTGGACCCCTTACGAGTTATTACAATAAAGGATGGTGTGGTGATAAGAAAGAGTCAGTGATGGCATAGTCAACTGAGCAGTGGTTGCAAACCAATGTCATGTCAGTGCGCGTTGCACGAAGTGCAAAGTTGACCCAAACATAGTTCATGGGCAAGCGAGTCCATGATCTGACGTACATGCATAGTGCTCATACAGTGCAAGACATCTGGTCTTAAATCATGAGGAATAAAATAGGCAGTGTGCCAAGATAAGAAACAAGTTAAGAAACATGTTAGAAAGACAGTGATGAGCAAGTGCCCTGGGTCAAAAGATAACCAAAAACCACTTATCCTGTTGCTCTCAAAGCCCTTCTTGAAGTGTCCAGTTGTGAATCAAGTGCCCCAATTCTCTAAGTGAAGGTGAAGACGTGACTCCGAAGAGAAGGTTAGGCACCTGTGTGGTGATTAGGTGCCTTCCTTATCTCCTGCAATTAAAACATGAGATAAACATTAGCTGACAAGTAGGAGAAATATTCAAAATACCAAGGCAAAATAAAACACAAGAAGGTACATCCTAGAAAATACAAGACATCCCCAGTAAACTGTCGGAACGTAAATAATTACTCTTTTTTCAGATGTATTGACAGTTCCTCGTCCTGGTTCATCCCGCCAGGGGCCTTAGTTTGGAGATCTACAATGTATTTAGACTCTCTCTGTCTGAGTCTGAGTGTCCTGTTACCCCCTCTGTGATCTAACCGGACTTGTTCCAAAATAAAATACTTCAGTAGTGAGGAGTCAGAATAGTGTCGCTCTTGGAAATGTCTTGCCACCGGGTATTTGGGGTCTTTATTGGTGATGGCCCGCTTGTGTTCAAGTACCCTTTTCTTGGCCATCAGGGTAGTGCTGCCTATATAGTACAGTCCACATGGGCATTCTATCACATATATAACGAATGTGGTACTGCATGTGAGGAACTGGGTTATTGCTCTCTGATTGTGACCTTGTTCGTATGTTTTACGTGATGTACTGGCCGAACAAGCCTTGCAGTGACCACATGGGAAGAAACCTCTGAGGTTCTGGATACCTCTGTCTTGAGTCAGAGTGATGTCACTGTGTACTAGTATATCCCTAAGGTTTCTTCCTCGCCTATATGTGATATTGGGTCTGTCCTTGAAAGTGTGTCCTATGCTGTTGTCATTCTTAAGTGTGTTCCAATTTTTTGACAGAATATGTCTGATGCCATCAGACTCCGTATTGTAGGTCATGATCACCCTGGTTACTGCATCCCCAGTTTCCTCCATACCTGTGGTCTTATCCCTGAGTGTGTCTGTTCTATCCACGGACTCTACTCTGCAGATCGCTTTCTTGAGGACCCAATTGGGGTAGCCTCGAAGTTTAAATCTTTCAATCATGACTTTGCTTTCTTTCTCGAATGCTTCTCTGCTGCTACAATTTCTTTTTGCCCTCAGCAGTTCACCAAAGGGGATACTCCATTTGAGGGTGTCCGGGTGGCTGCTGAGGGCATGTAGGATACTGTTGCCTGCTGTACTCTTGCGGTATAATGAGGTATGTAGTGTGTTGGATCTTACCTCTACCTTCACATCTAAATATTCGACCATGTTGTCGCTAATGCACCCAGTGAGATGTATGTTGCGGTCATTGCAGTTGAGTTCTTGTATGAAATCTAGGGCCTCTGTCCGACTGCCTTTCCATATAATGAAAAGGTCGTCAATGTATCTGAGCCAAAGAGCTACTTTGCTCAAATTCTTGATGGCAATCTTTTCTGAAAAAATCTCCTCCTCCCAGAGGCCCATGAAGAGATTGGCAAAACTCGGTGCCAGACAAGAACTACTACAACTCGGATGTGTCGTTTACTTACCTGAGAGCGCACGTATTTTTGTACTTTGACGATATATATATATATATATATATATATATATATTTTACCTACTGGTGGTCGCCAGTAGGTAGTTATAGTTAGGACCAAGTTTCCATAGGAAGAACATTTATTGTTTTGCTTATAACTTTGCCGTCGTTTGATGAATCTTCATGAAATTTTCCAAACAAATTCTTTGTTCATATCAGCTTCTATGTTGAAAGTTTGGGGGTGATTCATCAAGGGGGGGTGAGAAAAAAGGGGGTCCCAAAACATGTTTTCTCCATGCAATTTCCATAGGAAACATTAGACGAGGCTACAGGTCGAATGGGTGAACGGAATTACCCTAAATTTGGCAGGGAGGAGGGTCTTGGTCTAGAAAGCACACTTTTGTTTATTTGTTGTAAATCAGTTCAGTAGTTTTGGAGAAATATCGAAATTTACAGATATCGATATTTGGGAATTCTGCTATCTGATTGGCTGAGGTGTTACGAGCACAAGCATGCTGCTTATTGACTGCGAGCTGTTGCAACTAGGAAGTGTTGACAGCCTTTTGTGATTCTGTTCAAATGAGTAAGGAGAAAAAAAAGGGGCGAAAAGAGTAGGGAGCAGGAGGATAGGAGCACTGTAACCTCTGTGGGTTAGTGCGAAGCGATGTACTGACTCCTACCGGTCTCAAAGTGCGGTGCTGCTCAGAATGACATGGTGCTGAGATGAGATGCTGCTACACTTGGGTATGAAACCGAGAGCCTAAACTGTGAGCTCATTGCTGTAAAGTGATGTGCTCTGGTCTTTGTAGCATACCTGTGCAAGTAGTGTTAGTAGGCGTTTATACCATACAGGGAGTGGGAAGTGAACTACCGACCCCTACTGTGCGTTTATACTATACCTGAAGTGGGAAGCGAAGTACTCATGCCTACTGGTGTGAAGACTCGGGGATCAAACCGAGCTGATTGCTGTAAAGTGATTGGCTCTGGGCGCTGTAGCATACTGGCCGCTGTAGTATAACTGTGTAAGTAGTGTTAGTATGCGATTATACTATACAGGGAGTGGGAAGCAAACTACTCACCCCTACTGGTCCGAAGACTCGGGGATTAAACCGTGAGCTCATTGCTGTAAAGTGATGTGCTCTGGGTGCTGTAACATACCTGTGGAAGTAGTGTTAGTTTACGTTTATACAATACAGGGAGTGGGAAGCGAACTACTCACCCCTAACGGTCTCAAGACTCGTGAATGAAACCATGAGCTCATTGCTGTAAATCATGTGCTCTGTATAGTATTCCAATGTAAGTCATAGTAGAATGTTAGTATGTAATGCTACTAGAATGTAAGTATGTAATGTTAGAATGTAGGGCTGTCATGAGGGGAATCTTGGGGAGTTTGTACACGGTGCTGGAGAAGATGGTTGCCTTGCTGTCTGCTCCTGTTGGTGGCTGTTTAAGCTGTCTTCTTTTCCTGTAATAAATCTACTTATCGGATCCACTGCTGTCTGCCTCTTCACTACATAAATTTGGCGAGGAGCGAGAGAAGGTAAAAAGAAGGCAGCACTCACCAATATTTCGAGCTTCCTTGCGTTCTGCTGAAGACCCATTTTCTTTGTGAAGCTGTTTCTACTCATCCCAGGGTCGTCGGCTCATCGAACTCTGTGATCCGACCTCTGGTAGGATTTATATTTTTTGATTGTGGGCTTCCTCTGCCTCTTCACTACACTCTGGTTGCTGTACTACACGTGTGCAAGTAGTGTTAGTATGTGTTTATACTAATTCTGTAGTTATGCAGTAACCAATGCATCATGGCCCTATGGAGCGCCACCTCCCAGGCGCAGCTCATGCAATGTCCCGAGGTGTGCATCTGCGGGACATTTATGTTTGCTATTACAGGGTGGGAGCATGGATTCCACCCTGTGATAGCAAATCCTTGCTTGCCACGTTGAAGCGAGAGGAGGAAAACCTTGTATCGCTTCAATAAAGCGGATACGGATGGAAAAAATTGAGAAAAAAAATGAAGCGGGGTCTCACCTGTTCATTTAAATGAGCCCCCTGATGGGTAATGTTCCGGGGCCAATCCTATTATTTATTACGGGGTATCTGCAGCACTGGGGACCTTCATCTTACATGTAAATTAGGCACGGGAGGGCACAGAGACGTTTCGCAGCCTAGGGGATCGCCACCTCCCCGGGTATTGTTTACTAATTGTGCGGGGGCTTCGAGGCCAACTCAAGTCCGGGGATCGGCAACCTCTGGGCCTTTACTTAAATATGCAGGGTGGGCCTTGCCAGTCCCTGAAGCCTCGGTGGCCCTAGGCAGTGCCTTATTGGTTCTGTAATCACACAGGCAGTACTCATGGTGTTATAAAGGGATACACTCATAGAACCCTTGCAGTTGTAGAATTACCCAGGCTTCATTTATGTAATAGTCTGTTGGTTTATATTTGGTAGGTGTACCACAAAATTACAAATATTTTCCCTCCTAACCTCCTATCAACCGCCGATTTTCACAAGTGTTGTCAGAAAAAGAAGACCCATACACTCACTTATTTATTGGTAAAAAAAATAACCTTCATTAAAACAACACAAATAAATGGAAACGCAACTTTATTCGAAGAAACAACAGTATAACGTGAAATAAGTGGGTGGGACTCCTTCGGAAAGAGTGTACAAAACCTGCAAGACAAAAAAGAAACATAAGTATGTGTGCCATGTCCAAGAGAAAAAGAAAGGTAGTCAGAATGAAAGGAAGAAAGTGAGAATGGGACAAAGAGCGAGTGGGTGGAAGGGAGAAGGGGAGGGAGAGTCAAAAGAACAGAGGGAGGAGGAGACAGAGTGTCGGCCTACTGCCCCCAGCCTTCACTGTTCACCTCCCGTCACCCGTGTGTCTGGGTCGCTGGGGTCCACGAGAAAGAGTGTGGTCCAGCGTGTCCTTAAAATGAAACTGAGATATGAATGAGGCCCCAGATTACATTATTATCTACGGCAACATGGCTTGCCTGCACCTGTGCACCCGGGCTGGTGCACCCCAGCCCCTTTCCCCGCAATGTGCTCAATTGCAGCTCCTGCGCACTGAGGCTTCACTGCTCACCTGCCACCACCGGTGTGTCCAACGACATGCCAGTGCGAGTTCTGACTCCGGGGTGCCTCTGTCAGGGTGGCACAGCAGGTCTCAGGTCTGGGACGGTGTCTTGATACCACGATGGAAGGCGTCAGAATGCCTAGGGCATCATCACGGGCTGAGCACCTGCTGCGTGCATTTTGGTGCAACTAACTCAGTCTCTGAAAAGGGAGAAATAATATAATGCTGGAAACGTCTTGAGGTAAATGAAGGTTTATTTCAAGCTTAATAGAGAACACCAGTTGAGTGCATCCTTCCTTCTTGAAGTACGATCTACTAACTGTTAGTGGTAATCGTGGTTCAAAGAGAAGTTGAAGTGTACGAGAATACACAAGGTTAAATAATATTATGTTATGCCAACGTTCACATACAAAGGAACAGAGCGCATGCTAGAAGCATAATGGGCACGTGTAATGCAGTGGCACTAGCCTGTGTGCATGTACACTCAGTAATCAGCTCACTACAGTGCCCCAAAAGCCAACGCCACCTGTCTGTAGGGCAGTGCAGCTCGCTGGCTCAGGCCTACAGTACGGTGCAGAAGATCCTTAAAATGAGACAGAGATGTGACTGAATGAGGTCAGAGATCACATCATTGCGCACGGCAACATCGCTTGTTCACACCTGCACACCCAGGCTGATGCACCCCACCCCTCCCACAGCACAGCGCTCGATTGCAGCCCCTGTTCACCCAGGCCCCAGTGCTCACCTGCTGTCACTCACTACAGTGCCCCAAAAGCCAACGCCACATGTCTGTAGGGCAGTGCTGCCCACTGGATCAGGCCTACAGTATGGTCCAGCAGGTCCTTAAAATGAGACTGAGATGTGACTGAATGAAGTCAGAGATCACATCATTATGCATGGCAACATAGCTTGTTCGCACCTGCGCTCCCAGGCTGATGCACCACACCCCTCCCGTAGCACCGCGTTCAATTCCAGCCCCTGTGCACCCAGGCCCCACTGCTCAGCTGCTGTCATTGTTGTGTGTCCAAACACGACGGGCAGCAGGATTCACAATTCAAATCGAGTTTTGATTGCGAGGATGGTGTACACCTCATGGATCCCTTTTTTTATTGCGCATTGTGCTATGCGAGGTGGATGCGGCCATATCACCTGAGGCAGTGTGGAAGAAATGGGACATGTGGTGTCGTTGTTATCCTATTATACGTCAGCAAAGTGGGCTGGGCTTGCGTACGCCAGGCCAGCGTAGGGGTGTGAATAATTATTCTGGGGACCTGGGCGTTGTTCAGTTCCTGCCTGGCCAAGAAGTGTACTTATGTGTGTGTCCCTGTTGCAGTTTTGACGTCGCACAATCCGCAATTTACATTAATGTAGCATGTACCGGGAGGGCAGCAACTATCGGTAATGAGATGCTGTCTGAAAACATTGAATGGCCAACATCACATGTCGTTGTCAAGCTTGTGGATATGCACAGACACGCATGTCAATGGTGTGCGGTATTATTGAAAGTGTTGCTATCGCAAAGCGCACACATGTGAATGTGCTCGGATGGAGGGAGGATCAGCAGTGAGGCTACATCATACACAGTGATAACGCTCATTACAGTCAAGCAATGCATGTCAAACGTGAATCTGAAAGTCTCACATATGACACACTACTATACTGGTAAAGTCTGACAACAGGGCATACTGCAACACAAGTATACACATTACTCTTTACTGTTTGTCACATGTGATCTAGGATGTACACTCTGCCCGTGGCTAATGATACCCCTTCAAGCCACCAATACCCAGGCCGAAAGGCAGCACAATAATGCACACACACCCACACCAGGGGCATCGTGTAACACACATTTGTTTTTTGATGTAACGTTTCAGATGCATGGCCATCACACGTGGAAGGCTACTGTACAGACCATGAATATTAATCAAGATGATCGTTGCATTTTGTGTGTAGTATAAGATATGTGTACACAGCAAAAAACTTTTCAAAAAAGCTCTCTAAGCAGAAGAGGTGTCTCTCATCAAACGCTGTAGAGAGAATGACTAACATGGGTGGGGTCCTCCAACTGTTACAATGGGAAATGTTATGAACCAATCAAATGCTTTTTTTTAAGGTCACATGGCAATCGCGCACCGAGCACGCAAGGAGGCCGCACCCGACGCGATTTTGAGAAAATATATTTACTATAATATAAGTTTATTACAGTTAGAAATATATAAATGTTTAAAATATTTTAGATTATCGCTTGCTCTCATATACACTTTAAACTTATTTAGATATAGACTTGAGACATTAAAAAAAATGAGGGAATGGCATACCTGTCGTGACACCATACATCTATGACATAACACAGGGCCTGGCAGCGTGCACTCGTCGCATACGCAACGCGCAGCGGGCACGACCCCATACGTACATGACGTAATGCGTGGGTTGGTACTGCGTACCCGTCCCATACCAAAGTAGCAGCTAGCGTGACCTCATACGTATATGATGTTATGCAGGAGGCGGTGCAACAAACCCGTCGGATACAAAATGTGCATCGTTTACGAGTTTAGCAAAATGGTGGATAGGATTCGCGTGCTGATGAAGCTTGGTAGACTACCGGTACGGGACTCCAGTTTTCTAAACAAAAAAAAAAAGATATACATATTTTTGGGGAAGATATAAAACATTACATAATTATTAAAGTTAAAAAAAAGGATAATAGAGTTCCAAAATATTACAAAAAAAATAGAAAAAATATAGGTTTTATAAATATTAAAATATGAAAGTAACATTTAAAAAACCTTCGAAATTCACTGAGAAAACCATAAATTTTACAGACGTTATAGTTAGGAATGAGCATTTAAAAAAACCTTTGCAATTCACTAAAAAACCATAGGTTTCAGGGATGTTATAGTTAGTTGGACATTTGATTCATAAAACCATAGAAATTCCCCCGTTAAAGTTAGTTCAGCTAACTATAACTCGCGCGCCAACAATGCACTGCTGATGACGTCACATATTACATCACTCATGGCATGGTCAGTGACATCACTGATGACATCACTGATGACATCTCAAATGACATCACTGATGACATCACTGATGACATCATTCACGTGATAATCTGATGCACATACTGATGCCCTAGTATAAACTTTGATACACCCACTCTAAAATACAGACTACAATTTTTTGAAACCATACACACAACAATGCCAGATACTACATACCACAGACTATTTCCTAGGTCTACACACACATCCAGTTATTTATACATGCAGTTAGTCATCAATACAGTACTATAATATGCACTCATACACCTATACATACAGTCACACTCTGCCACTCATCCATAGAGTTACTCACACACCTAGTCAGTCATGCAAAGAATCAATCACATACCCATTTACTCATGTATACAGTTATACACATCAACTCTGTTATTTATACACACACCACATCACTTATTTATGCAGATGCTAACACATACTTATTGTCTTATACAATCACTGATACAAGCAGACACTCATTTATACACCCACTCTTCAAACTCTCACGTACAGTCATTATATATACTCCAACACTCACATATACTGCCTTAAAACATATGTAGTTAGTCACACATATACCACTGAGACATTCATTCACTCACCAACACACCCATACACACACTAACTCACCCATACAGCCCTTCCCAGATGCACTTTTGAATCCATACAACCAGTGAATCACCCACTCAGACATCTAAGCACAGAGTCACACAACCCCCACTCACCCACACAGACACTCAGGCACCCATACAGATACTCAGAAAACAAATCAATAACCCATATAGACACTTATTTTGCTACTCACCAACCCATGCAGTTGCTTACACACCAACTGAGAGACTAATACAGACTTTCACACAGTTTAGTCACTAACCCATGCATTCAGTAAGACACGTTCAATCACTCACTTATACAGTCAGTCATGCATCTACTAAATAATCCCTTCAGGCACTTGTAAATCCACTCATTCTTCAATACACCTTGGCATAGAGATATATGAAAAATATTTAAACTTTACAGAAACACACATTCACTGGATGATGTCATCAGTGATGTCATCAGTGATGTCATTTGAGATGTCATCAGTGATGTCATCAGTGATGTCACTAACCATGTCATGGGTAATGTAATATGTGATGTCATCAGCAGTGCATTGCAGGCGCGCAAGTTATAGTTAGCTCAACTAACTATAATGGGGGAATTTCTATGGTTTTATATGAGTCTAATGTCCAACTAACTATAACGTCCCTGAAACCTATGTTTTTTTTGTGAATAATATATATATATATATATATATATATATATATATATATATATATATATATATATATATATATTATCTACTGGCGGTCGCCAGTAGATAGTTATAGTTAGGACCGTGTTTCCATAGGAAATCCGCAACATTCTATTTGGGATAACTTTGGTGCCGGTTGACGAATCCTCGCGAAATTTTCAAAATATATATATATATATATATATATATATATATAAATTAAAATTAAATATGTAATATGGTCTGAAAATATTAGGAATTTGAAATTTGAGGCTAAACATAAAGTTGCCACCCTTTCCTTTGTTCATGTAATCAGTTGGAAGTACAGCAAACAGAATCTATTATACAAAATTGGCGGTCTTAAGTGAAACACTGGTATACCCCGACTAAAAGAGAGAATGCACATGGTAGCAAAAAGACAAATTGATAAGCTTGCAGCATCTTTTAGAAATAAAATCACATTTTGAAAAGTTCCAACCTTCTCATTAAATTAAAAATGTTGAGTTTTGCATTTTTTTTGTGTGAATTGCTTACTATCCATCACTCAACCAATCTGAACTTTTAAAGCTCAGCTAATCACCCGTAAGGGTATTGAGGCGCTGAGAAACCTGTTGTGGGGGAAGAACCAGTTGAACAGCCAGGTCTTGGGTCCTTTTCTGAATTCCAGCAGAGAGGTTGAAGTCTGTAGGTGAAGAGGGTGCATACTCCACTGTTGCTTCGGCAGATGCGGCGAGAGTGAGCGAGGAAGATTAAGGAGGGAGCACAGGTGGCTAGAGAGTTGGTGGAAGGTCAGGTGGTGGTTGATGTGTGCTGGTCCATCTTTTTGTAGGGCTTTTTATGTGTGGATTGAAATCTCTTCTGAACTGGGAGCCAGTGGAGCTTCTTGAGGTGGGGTTGATGTGGATTCACTTTGGGAGGTTGAGGATGAGTCTGGCTGCAGAATTCTGTATGTGCAAGGTGATACCTACGTAGAGTGCATTGATATAGTCCAGCCAGTTGCTGACTAGGGCTTGAGTGATGGTCCATCTGGTGTTAACAGGGAGCCATTTGAAGATCTTGTGGAGCATGTGGAGAGTGAGGAAGCAGGCGGTGGAGACTGTGTTGGCCGTGACAATATTTCACACTTTGTATATATATAGTTGTTTCTTTATTTGTGTGTAATTTCTTAAGGTTCAAGTCTGAGAAATGTCTTTGGCCGTTGTCCCAAGCGTCCAGTAGTGATTCACTGAGGGTCCATAGACAACAACAGGTTAAGGACGCTTGTGTGGCCTACATTACAATATCTATATACCTTTGACTGCACTGTATAGCTACTCAGAGAGAATGAAATGCTCACAGGCAGTATTTCGTTACTCAGTTTGCAATCCAACAATACTGTGACCCCCAGTACCAAACGTTTGGCATATCTACTACTCTATGGATATCAATTGCAAGAATACCAGATGCATATTTGGGAAAGCCACCTAATGAAAGACTGATTGTTGAACACTTCCTCCAGTCAAAAAAGGAGAACAAGAGAACTAATCTAATATTAAAGTATTTTTCTGGGGAAAATCTTTCCCAACCCTGCTTTAGATCTCAAGAATTCAGATACCTCCTATAGGGCACAGAAAAGCAACAATTCAGGAGATTTCACTGTAAGCATCCACAAAATGTGGAATATAGTGTTCCTAGAATGCAATAAACACTTGGCCCATGTTTGCTTAACACCTCCAGACTCTTAATGGAAAAAATATTTTTAGTATTGTAGTGGTGGGCTCACACTCATGCCTAATGAGATTCGAATATGTGCTGAGATCTTAGTCAGTCACCACAGGTCATTCGGGACATGTCAGTGCAAATCTCTTTCTCCCCCAAATTTTCATTAATAGTTACATTAATCAATCACAATTAAAAAATGTGCCATTTATCAAAGAAATTCCAGACTTATTGACACAAACTCTCTGAGACAAAATCATGCAGCTGGAATTCGACTTCCATAAAGGTGGCTTATTGTAATTAAACTGTGCTCATCCTTTACGGATGTAGCCAGACACACACTGAATCAGGTTTCAACTGTTGCATTAAGAACTCTGACATGAATGTTAAACCTAAATCAATGAGATATAATTTGCCAACCACTCTGACCACAATATCTGATTGGAATCACTCAAACTGATAACTATCCCATTGAATTGTCTTATTCAAATCACTTCCGGTACCTTACTCAATTAAATTCTTATAGAGCATATTACAAAAAGCATTCATCAGTAATATCGAGCAACCCAAGCAGAGTGACCCTACCCTAGACTCTTCTTGGTGCTCCACATCATAATATGTCCAGAACACTTGATAAGTGGCTCTGAACATCATAAAAATGTAAGTCAATTGAGAAGGCTGTCAATATGTGCTTCAACTTAGGTCTACCCAACACGACTATATTAGACTTGAAATTGGACCCAAGATGGAGGAAAACCCAAACACAGTCAAGAGAGATCGTTGCAAAGCTTTCATGGGAGTATATAGCAGAGTAATCCAAAATTTTAACAAAATTCATTTTCAATCAATCAATCAATACGTATTTGGGCCTGAGTAATTTCAGACCAGTACTGTAAAAATCTGATGCCTTTCATTAAACACTGACATTTGAAATCAACACATATACATTAGAGAATTTGGTGACACCCACTATGCATTATTTAGACACAGAAGCACACATTCATTGTTTCATTTTTCACTACACTGAGCCTCGAGCCAGCAAAGAATGCAGCTGCTAAGCGGAACACTTTGAATAAATATCTATGATAAACTTCATCTGGCCTCTGCAATATAAAAAATATTTCTTATGTTTAGCCTGTAGGTTACAGGAATTATACATATCTCATTCCATTCGGATTCAGAGCCTAGTGGTTTAAAAACCAACAATCAGCCTTCTGTTGAAATGCTTGTTGCCCACACACAGGGACTTGGCTACTATAACATTGTGTATGCCTGAGCCTTAAAAAAGAGATCTTAAAGCTACAGAATACAAAATGAAGCTGATGGACTCTGTCTACTTCTAAAAGGAATATACTCATATCTCTTTGACCTAAAGACCTCAACTTACTTATGATGAGCCTAAGAATCAAATTCAAAAATACTCAAAGCTCTGAAGAAAGATACAGAAAGAAATATTTCCAGGCTTTATTTACAAACTATACACCAAGTCACAATATGAGATCCACCAAGTCATGGCTGCAGTTTCTCAAAACAATTATTTAAATATATAGTATGTGAATCTAGTTTTCACAGCACTTCCCTATCAAAAATAACCTTTTAAAGTTTTAAATGTATGTTAAGCATTGGGAACAGTGATGTAACTGGTATCTCACCAAAACCGAAATTAAAAGAAAAAGCCAGGGATAAGGACATAATTCTCCATCATCCATCTGCACAGAAAGTGACATCAATGGATTTCCCATAATCTATCTGCATAAGAAGTTACATCACTGGTTTCCTGTCAAAACCATCTTTAAAAGAAGGAGCCTGGTAAGAGAAATTCATTCTCCATCATAATCTGCACTGGAAATGACATGACTGGATTTCTCATTATCCATCTGCACAGGAAGTTTGACCAGTTCCCGCCTTCTCTCTATGACAGGCAACTCTTCAGGACATCCCAATGTCTGGGTATCCCCTGAAAAGGCCGGACAAAGACATTACCTGTTTGGGCCAGGTGGGATCAGAAAGAGGCCTGAGCCAGAACCCCTGTTCTATTTAAACTTACAAGGTAAAATACAATTATGTGCCTAATCCTTTACCTCACACTGCTTCAACAATCACACCCAGGCCTAGGCAACCCAAACACTCACATTAAATTTGCATAATACAAAGACCCAATGTCGCACACATCCCGCAAGCAGCCACACACTCTTAAACTACAGAACACACATTCCAACTTATGCTCATTACTGCTTGACCTGCAGTATTCTTTGCATCAGGCAGACCTAATCACCGATCGCAAGCTTGATGCCCTCTTCATCACAGAAACATGGTACACTCCAATATCCTCAGATACCCTAGACATCCTTCTTCTCACAGGCTACAGCATTCTTTGTGTGAAACACACACATAAGAAGGGAAGAGGCCTTGCTGTCATCAATAAGCCCACCAGGTCCTGCACCGTAGGCAAGCAAGTAACACTAAATTCCATGGAGCTGCTGACATGTCATTTCCCATTCCCTGTAACTCAGACCACTACCTTCCATCTAAGGAACAGACCTTCAGCACAGAACAAGAACGGCATTGATGAATTCTCAGATATCTTCACCACCTCATCCATCTTACATGCCCACACCACCATCTATGATGACTTCAACCTCCCAGACAACACAAATTCAAAGAAAACAAGAGACATACACTTTAACCTCATTGACAAACGGAACATGATACAGCATCTCACACATGCAACACACTTCAAAGGCCATATACTTGACCTTGTCTTCTCAGCATACCCAACATTCAAATGCAAACCACCTATACCCCTGGACTGGACCAACTATGTTGATATCCCTATCTCCCTGCTCAGTGTCCTATCAACAAACCAAAGTCGACAAAAAAAGAGAAGACCAGACCGTCAGATCCTTCATAGCTTTCTCTGAAGACAACCTAAAGCATGAACTCATCTCTCACCCTATCAACTCCAAGTTTGATGCTAGCACCCTTTTCAACAACTTCAACATGAAAACTATGTCAACATCTATGCCACAATTAAAACATGCAATTGCAAACCAAAGACTTCAGCACCCTGGTACCTAAAGCTCTTGCTAGTAATAAGCGATCCATCTGCAGACAGGAAAGAAAATGGAAGAAAACAGAACTCCTGATGACCTCATGATACTGAATTCCCTTTGCTCAACACACAACCAGCTCACCACATGAGCCAAAGCAACGTTCTATACCAACATTATCTATGAAGTCACCAAGAGAAGCAGAATGCTTTTCAAGACAATCAAGTATTGCATTAATCCCCTGTCAGATCTACCTATTCCTCACTCCACAGAAAAGTACAATGCTCTCAACCTCTTCTTCAGTGAAAAAATACAGATACTCCAACAACATATCAGCAACACCAAGCCTCTTCCATCTATTATGTGAACCTCTGCCTCCAATTGTCAGCCCCAAAAGCCCCATCTCTACATACTGAGCTTCCTCTAAGCCACCTTCTACCAAAATGATTATATTTTGTCATTCATCAAAGCTCCATCTGGGGATGTTCTTTTGCCTACTGACTTTTGTCAATGTTTCCTTCTTGCAAACCATCCTCCCAGAAGCTCCCACAAAAGTCCAGATACTCCCATTCCCCCCCAAAAAAACTACACTAAACACTGTTGAACTCATCATCTACAGGCCCCCCACTCACCTACCTTTCATCTGCAAGATTGTTGAAAAAGCAGTGTACATTCAAGTCTGAGATCACATCTATGCTAACCATCTCTTGCGTGGCTACCAATCTGGCCTCAGATGATGCTGCAGCACAGAGACCGCAGATAAAGATGACCCCTGCATTCTCATATTGCTGTGCCTTCAACATAGTCGAACATTCCACCCTCATACATACCTTGGAGTCTTGAGTTAGTTTCACTGGCAATGACCTTTACTTGTTCCAGTGGGCACCTCCAGGTCCCAAAAGATCTCTTTAATCTGGGGACCATATTAGAATTTCATCAGATAGCAGCATCAAGATTCTCTAATATACCAACAATACACAACTGTACTTGAAAGTCTCATCTGCTTCAGACATTTGATGCCTCAAACACTGCTCACACATCATTCAGACCTGGAAGTCCACTGCCTACCTGAAGCGTAACCCAACAAAAACAGAATTCCTGTTATTTGCCAAGAACACCAAACAAGAAACAGTACAAACCTTGCTTAATGATATGAACCTTGAAGGCTTCGAACCTCAACTTTCACCGAATATCAAGTCAGTTGAATGCACACTGGACCCCAACCTCATTCTCCAGGAAGACATTGCCAAAAAAGACAAAGACAGCCTGGTACTAACTCTCTCTACTAAAGGAAATAAACCTGTTCCTTCCAGAAAGTGACTTCAGAGCTGCGGTTCATGCCCCAATACCTTTATATCTGAATGGTGGTAACGCCCTGCTCCATAGGCTACCAAACTCCACACTGGCACCTCTTAATGGTATCCTACAAATCCCAGCACATTTCATCCAAGGCATGAAGAAATAAGATTACACCACTCAAAGAATGGAACTCCATTGGCTTCCATTGCCAGGGCACAACATCCTCAAAATCAGCTGCATCATTTACAAAGCCATTATAACCAGCATCCCAGTTATCCTGTACACAAACTCACCATCTCTTCTAGTTTTCTACACTACTGCAGTCTGGACACCTTACGACTGCAGACTAGGAACTGTAAAAACGAAAAAAAACAAGGTAGCAGGCGTTTTACATTTATGCACCCAGGATCTGTATAACATCCCCTTACCCATCAGGACTTCCTCAATGCTCCTCCAATATAGAAAATAGTTGACAACTTACCTCTTTAAATAATTCTATCTCATAATGCATTAACCATCCACAACCCAGCTACCTTTCCTATAATTCTTCGGATTTCTGCCTGTTTTTGACCATATACAGAGCTCCGCTGCTTTTTGGCTGGGATTAAGCTATATAAATCCTACATGCATACATACATACAAGCATACATACAAACACACATACATACATACATACATACATACATACATACATACATACTTCTGTTCCTCGTTCCACCAACAGTTTCTTATTGCATAGATTCTTCAAGAAAAAGAAACTGGCTTAATTATTTTGCTGATAATAGCCATCTGATGCAGTAAATAATGTGCAACCATAGGACACATCAGACCAGCGTGTCTCTTAGCATAGTCCTTCCAAACTTTCTCTAAACGTATCCAAGCGGTGGGAGATGGTCTGGTAACATTTATTTTCTACATATTTCTCTTCTTGCCAAGAGTACTGTTTAAAATATGTCTCATCAGAATCTCATTGTGTACTATAATTAACCCCACGTTGCATCAAATAATAATAGAAGCTGGCATACCTTGATTAGATGTCTAGTAACTTCACCTAATATATCACTTACTTTGCTCCAGAAGGGCAATAATTTGGGACAATCTACGAAAATATGTTTGTCATCCACCTTGGGAGCTTTACACTTCAGATACCTTGTGTGCAAACTTAGTCTGCTTCTGTGGAGTCCAATACACCCTACGAAGTAAAAAGATGATTCCTATTCTATACAGCAGACTTCACTGTAGAACAAAGAGTATTCAAAGATACTTGACACAATTCTTTCATCTCTGTCTTCGACAAGTCCTCTTTATAGATTATATATGGTCCTGGACATTTGTTATCCTCATCGTCAAGGATCTCCCAATGCAAAAGTATGACTTCTTTCTTCAGATTAGCACTGTCTGTTGTGTCTTTACACACTCCACTGTCCTCCCTTCTCAATTTTTTGTGAGGACCACTATGACCGTAGCTGGAGGTATTTAAACCAGGACAGTTCTCTACTCACCCAGCCTATCAGATTTGTTCCAATCCAATCCAATCCAAACAGCTTTATTCGACTTAGTAGTCATAAAAGCAAGATACCATATTTTTTTTCGGAACACACCAAGTTAATTAGAGTACAAAGCCTTGATGGAGAAAAATTGAGCCACAATAAAATCAATTGTATTAATGTATTAAAATCAGTTAAAAACCATTAAAAACCCCAATAATAAAAGAAAATCAAAAGCACTTTTAAAACCAATTTAAATAGGGTAAAAATGTCAAACCGTAAAACAAGATCACCCTTATTTAGGACTAAAAGAACGTGATCTTATAGCCCAAGACCCCCCCAGGAATTTTGCTAATGCTATAGAGATGGTAGTAGATATATCAGTACGTAGAATTCTTTCAGGTTGGACACACCTTCTAGTAACCATTCGTTTACAAATAGGTGCCAGCCAGGCACAGCGTGGGGCAATGTATCCTGGACAAGCAAACAATACGTGAGCCAAAGATTCTTTGCTGTCCAGGCAAACGGGGCACAAATTATCACTAGATTTTGCCCATTTAGCAGTAAAAAAACTTAATGGCAGCGAACCCACCCTGAACTGGAAGTATAACTTCCGGTCGTGCGGTTTTGCAATTAGATCCCAGTAAGGCTCAAGGCTATGGGTCATTTTAATTTCCAGGAAAGTTCCAGTGAAAGAAGACGACTCGCTGCTTCTCAGTATGTTATACATTACCATTTCCCAATATTTTTCTTTTAGAATTTTTTTCGTGGGAATGGGGAATTTGTTGGATCATTCCACAATGCTATCATACCTAAACTCGACAGGGTGTCTTTAACCTCACGTAGACATTTCATCTGATGAAAGCTATCAGCTCTAATTATATCCTGAAAACCAGCAGCATGCACTGCCAATTCTGGGGTAGTCAAAATTCTCTGCCAATATAGAAGAGGGCGTAGTTTAGCTACCTCTGCAATTGCTTTCCTACCCAAGTCGTATAATAATGGACGCTTTGGGGTACTCTGGGGGAGATTGGTGATTTTTCTTAAGAACCTGTTTTCTGCTATAGTGAGCTTAGCCAGGTTTTCACAACCCCATAACTCTGACCTATAAAGGGCAGAGCTGATAACTTTCATGTTGTATATCTGCATTACCGGACTCATTGGTTTTGAATGTGACATATTATATTCAGTATATAGCACACCCGTCTATTGCTGGTGCTTTAAGGTAGCCAGATCAATTTGATGGTTCCATTTCATACCACGCTGGATATTGACCACTAGGTAAGTAAATTCGTTAACTTGCTCCAGCAGACGGCCATTCATTTGAATACCCAACTTAAATGCTCAATGCGGGTTAAAAGACATAATTTTCGTTTTCCAAACATTAACTTCCATAGCCGCGTTTGGAGCAAAACTCCTCAAAGATTGACAGGGCTCTTTGAAGGCCACACGGGGTCTTGGATATAATTAATGTGTCGTCAGCAAACATTAAAATGGGGATTTTTACATTTGCTAGTGATGGGGCGTCATTGGCGGTAGATTCCATACAACTTACTATTCCATTAATAAACAGAGACAATAGCGTGGGTTGCATCACGCAGCCTTGGCTCATGCCTCTCAAATAGAAAAGATCTAGTAACGTTGCCCAGTGAACCCCAACGAATTGTGGCCGTGTTATTCTTGTGGAGCCTTATAATTAAGGTTAAAAATTCGTGTGGCAATCCCATTTCTTGCAAGATCACCCATAATTTGGAACGGGGAACAAGATCAAACGCTGACATGAGATCAACAAAGGCAGCATACAGACTACCCTGCCCAAGTTCACCGTTTTCCAATATAACACAAATTGGAACACCTGGTCAATAGTGCTGGTGAAAGCCCTGAAACCAGCTTGCAGTGGGGATAAAAATCTGTATTTTTCAAACCACTCTTGGGCCTTGTTGAGCACCAGCCTCCCCATTACCTTCTGCATGGAATCTATTAGGGTGGTAGGCCTATAGTTTCCTGGGTGGGATTTGTCCCCTTTTTTAAAAACTGGTATGATTTCGGCCTCTAACCATGAATCGGGGACCGGTGCACCCTGGGCAATTGCAATAGCCAGTAGTAAAATGTACCTACATCATATTGCCTTATCATTAAGAAATACAATCCCGGGGATGTCATCTGGGCTAGGAGCTTTCCCAATCGATAATGAATTAAGTGCTGCGTCAACATCAGCCCTGCTAAATGCCTCATCCACGTAAAACTCATGAGAGATCTCGCCCAAATTTTCCTCTCCTGAGCCCAGAGCATATTGGGGTTTGAAGTGATTAACCCAATCTTCCTGTGAGACGTGGTTCTGTGGCTATTGAGGTTGCCCCCCTTGGTCCCATTTTATTATGTTCCAAAATTGTTTGGAATTGCTTGCAGCGCAAGCCTCTCTAAGGTCCTGCCATCTTTTGTAATCCCACGGTTTCTTGGCCCTTGTCTGGGTACGCCTGAAATTATACCTGGCTACTCGCACTGCTACGGGGTCACATTCTTTAATAGCTAGACCTAGTGCTGCACATGCCTCTCTGCATTCTTTATTATACCATAGTCCGGCTTTCTGGTTTATGGCCTTTTTAGTCCTACCCTGTTTGATAAAACAAGTACGCAAAATTGCAAAGAATTTGTTATGAGTATAGGTTAAGTGCTCGGGAGCCAATACATTTACTGCAGTAGCCTCAAGCTCAATTATTGCAGAATCCATGTCCTCCTTAATGCTATCTAAGAGGTCAGGCATGTCCAGTATCCTCACCAATTTTAGATGTCTCATGTCGTTGGTGGGGACAATATCACTTAAAAACAGCTCACTTTCTCATTGGGCAAGTACCTTCTGTCTTATTGGTACTAAATACATACACACAGGATTATGGTCACTTTCAAGCCAGACCCTAACAATCATGTCTCTAAGGACATGCCACAGTTTCAGGCTTATTAATATATTTGTTCCATTTCTGAAGTCTCCCAAATGTTAAGCCCTGCTTGTATAAAAGTTCTGCTAAAACAATCCTTCAAACATGCTGGAGTACTGGAAGAATCCAAAAGTGGAACGGGGTATGAGTAATATGGAAAGTTAAATAGTTTCCCTAAATATGCAGTTTCTTTAGAGCTGCCACAAGCAACTTTAGTCTAACTTATATAAAAAATTATTTTGACCAGAATTATTCAACATCGCTGCATATACACTCCCCATAGACTAATTATCTGGCTCAAAATAAACATTTGACTGTTCTTAACTGTAATGTGTAGCAGAATATCTGAAAGTGCAGTAGAGCCAGAACCCATAAAGTTTGCTTTCTTTGGAGTTTTTAACATGAAAATCTAATACCCTTGGATGGCCAGGCAAAACTACTTATGCTGACATGCATCTTGCAAATTTGATCTTTCTGGAATGCTAACAGTATTGTGTTAAATTGAAAAGTCAGTCAGAATCATTATCTTTATCAAATTACACATCCCATAAATCTTTAGCAGTAAATGATCTAATTTCCTCATAACCTTCTCAACATCTCCACTAACCTTACTCAAGTTTTTAATGGGGCGATTATGTGTTATTTGAATACCCAGATATCTTCGTTGTTCCTTTGAGTTCTGAATTTTCTCCATAGCCTTCCATTACATTACCTCTCCTTTCTCTCTATAAATTGAAAACTTGAGATTTTCCCACATTTTTTGCATGCTTTTCTAATTTGGTTATTGAAAACATAATATCGTCTGCATATAATGCTAATTTAACCGTTAGTCCAAAGGCCTTAACCAAAGTGGTAGTATTATCCGAAATAATCTGTTGATAGAAAGGTTTGATGCATAAATCAAACAGTAACGGTGAGAGGGGGCAGCCCTGACTTGTCCCTCTTGAAATATTATTAACATTCTGGCAGACTGTGCTTTGTACAGGGTCTGTATGATTTTAATTATATTGTGATAGAAAGCAATAATCCTAAGGACTTCCCATGAGTAGGTCCAACTCACCATTTCAAAAGCCTCAGCGACATTGAAGGCTATCACAGTCAAGGGAATGGTGAACATCTGTGCAATAGCTATCACCCCAATCGAAAGAATTGTTAACTCTTTTAATTGCCATCCTGAAATGAAGCGTGTCAGAACACCTTTCAGAAGGCTATGGGGCATGCAGGGGTTATTGAGTCCAACCGTGATGTTTGAGGCCTTATGCTCCTGATGTCCTAGGGCCTGACCTACTGTGGATCCCGCTCACTGGTAGCTGTGGTTGAGCAGTCAAGGCTCTCTCATGGGGGAAGTAGATACAGGTCAGTGAACATGACTCATAACTCACAGTGCAGACAGTACGAACAATAAATCAATGTCTAGTCCAATACTTGTTTTTATAAGAAAAAGTAGTGTTTTATTTCTAACTCTCCACATACAAAGGAACACAACATTCAGAATCAACAACACAATCTCTGTTGAGGTTGAGGCTCTAGAAGTTGTCCGTAAAATCCCTGTTCCACCCTCCTTGGTGTAACATGTTCAGGGTAATTCCCCATTCCCTGGTGGCCACATCAGGGAGTGCAAACTCCTAGGCCATGCTTCACTTTTGACTCTTTAGGACTTTAGTCAAAAGTGTCTATGGTGCTCAGCACCTCCAGCACCTCCAGCATTGAATCCCATGGGGCTCCAATGGCCCTTTGTCAGTTGTATCTCTTGCGGTGTGGCATTGTTCAGCAGTACAGCGAATGCTCTCTCCTCGGGCACTCCCAAGTCTGGATTCTGTGCTGCGAAGTTGGGCTGCTTGCAATGGACGCAGAAGTACCTGGCTGCTCAGGTTCTGCCTGTCAAGCAGTGTTGCCAATCAGTTTACAGTAATCAGAGCTGCTCCCACTCGGTGGACACAAAAGGTAAGTTACTCTTACCCTAACAAAGTGGGTGAGGAATTCTCCAGCTATCAACTCTACCTCCCGCGAGGGTGGGATGTCGTCAGCGGTGTCCATGATCCTTGGGGAAACAATTAGGTGCAGTTGGCGGGCCTGACTCACTGATTCCGGCAGTAATCCATCTATCCGGGACACGACAAAAGCAGATGGCTACATCGATGCCAGCAGGCACTTCCGGCAGATGGGGTTGCCACGTTACTCATTATTGGGCACGGAGTCTTCGGTGCCATCGCCCTAAACAAAGTGGATAAATGTCTCACACTCCGTCACAATTAATTTCACCCGTGGTCACTTCTGGCAAACAGGGTCACCATGGCGGTGCAGGCCAGATTCTTCCCAGACTGCACACTTCACACATTTGAAATGACGGTAGCCCTCTCTTTGCATGCAGGGGTCATAGGACTATTCTTGCACAGACACAATGGCCCAATCAGTGCGCAGCTGCTCTCCTCACACCTTGCTCAGGGATTCCTCACAGCAGGGCTCCCCGCTGGACCTTGCTTCCTCCAATGCTCTCTTCTTGCTCACAGGCCACACTGGTCTTATCAAGCAGGCAGGCAATGGTGCTCCAGTGCAGGTGATCTTGGTTTCGCTGGGTGATATCCACTCACCCAGCAGGTAGACTCCCTAGCCGTGGCCCCTGTCCTGGTCACAGGCACAAGTTCTGCAGATCTTCCCCTCCTCACACAGCTGAAATAGCACTGGGCCTTACAAAATAATCTCTTAGCCAAGTCATTAAAAACATTTCCCCATTTGGTCATATGGACCATTGTTGGTTGACCTGAAGCCTTGAAAGCGAGAAGATATCAACAATACTTTTCTAACTTGTGAAACCAATGTGACTCCAGTGACTCCACAGTAAGGAACAGAAATAGCTGAATATAGTTAAAGGGTTTTAATTGGATTACCAATCAATCCAGTATATGTGCAAACCAAAATTAAGTTCAGTAAATACAATAATAGGGTGGATGAGCTGAAATATCGCAGTGGCTTAAGGTTCAACAGAATGAGATACAGAATTGTGATAGCCACAACAATAAAGATACAGATAAAAGCAAACAGGTTTTCATAACGAAACATCCCTTTTCTCTACTAAAAATAGGTCCAATACAGGGTCATCTATCAAGGGTCTCTAATTCAGGAACAGAGAAGATGTCAGCAGATTCAGACATCAGTAGAAGTCTACCAAATAGGAAATATTTGCTTAGCATAAAGCTTCACACTTGCAAGAATAGGGCAAGCAGAGAAGTCTGTAACTCTGGAAGTCTAAAGTGAATCTCAGATTACTCTAACTCTGTGAACACCAATTTAATATAATAGGGTATTCAGTAACGTCCTTATCTCCTTTCACACCACCATGGACCAGGAACCCATTAAACCATCACTTGAGTGCATCTGCAGCATTGCTTCAGTTTACCAATGCATTGAACTGGGACTGCAGTTTTTAACTTTGAATATCTTTCCGTCCTGGTACATGATGAACAGAAAGCCTCTTTCAACCATTATTTCTCCACGTTCACTGCCAAGTTTTCCCTCAAGGCCTCACTATCAGCAGTCTACCACAAACAATAAGCCTGTTACTACCTAACGAAAATCATGTTAACAAACCTGCAAAGAAAGAGGTAACATGCTGGCAAAGCAAAATGCATTTCAATTGACGCCTGTAGTCAGGCTACGCTTAAGTTAGCATTTAATATGCACTTTGAAAACATGGTTATTCATGCATATGCGTAACTTGAGAAATAAATGTAAAACTTGAGTAAAAGGTGACATGTTTACATATGCAAAAATAACGAAGTTTAAGTGTAAAATGTGAATAAAGACTTTATGTAAGCATGTTTCAACAGAACATTAGTGCACACATGTATAAATCTATAGTCTCTAAGGTAAATACATTTTATTAATATGTTTATGGTTCACACACATTCGTGAAGTTGAGACATTTAGTGAATCTAATGTCAAACGCAAATATATATAATTGCATTTCTGTGAAGTAAAAGGGTGGAGTCTTAATTTCACTGCTCCACTGCTCTTCTAGCGGCTTGGCAGATGACACATTATTGTGAACTCAACCTCAATTCCTTACTCTTTTCTACCAATACCCTGCAGATGCTTTCTTCAAGTCATAAGGCTCTATTCTGTGTCTTACCTAGTCCTACACTTCCAATCTGGACATTGCAGGCATAAAGAACTGACTTTACCATTTTAGTCATGAATTCATCAAGGAGGAAGTAATTGATTCTAGAAAGGTGTCCAAAATTCTTACTATAAAAAGTGAAACCTTTCTGAATACCAAACTTCCTTTACCATATGTCAATCAAACCTAAATCTCACGTCATGTCCTTTAACTTATGAACCATTTTTGGGGATTATATGTAATTAGATTCAGACATCCTGTCTTTTTCCTTACCCTAAACAATATTAAAATCTCTGTTTTTTAATATAGGAGTAGGTACATCTAGTAAATGATATTCTAAAGTACTTAGGTAAGTTGTATCATCACAACTGGAACCACAATAGGCTGCACGTGACCAGTTCAGTTGACCAAGCCGTAAAATAGCTATGTGCCACCTCCCTGTACAGTCAGTTTTAAAATGTATTAGTCTAACTCCTGGGTGCTTTTTCATTACAATAGCCACCACTTTCATTCTTTCCTCATGTTCTGAGCATACAATGTCTTATACCCACCTCCATTTAAAAAAAATATATATATTTCCAAATTAATCTCCTGCAGTCTTATAACCTGAGCCCCATTATTTCTTTGGAGTTCAAGAATTATATTCAGTTTTTCCTCGATCTCAAACCGTTCATGTTCCACTTTATAATTTTGATTTTAGTACATGTGCTTTCCATATACATTCTCCCACTCATTTCTCCTACAGGGGCAATCTTATAATCTCATTCACCATAGATTTTTCTGATTTACTAACTATGGCCCGGATCTACAAAAATCTAGAATTGAGAATTGTTAATTGCTATTGTTGCTGAATCACAATTAGGGAATCACAATTCCTGATGTAAGAAAACACATCATTTAAATAATGATTCCAAATGGGTCGCAAATCGATATACCTCATGAATATTAATGAGGTAGGCCATATTTTGTGCTCCATTGGTAATCACAGAGATGGTGGCCTGCTGAGGTCAGCAGACCACCATGTCTCTGGTTGCTTTTTAATAAAGTCAACTTGTATTTTTAGTGCAGTCCATTTTCCTTAAAGAAAAATGGGATGAGTATAAAAAAAGAGGTAGGCTGTGGTTGGTGGGACCACTGCCTGCTCTTAAAAATATATTTTTTTCCATTTTCAAAGGGGAAGGGGGCCCTCTGGGGGCCTAGCTTATTGTGTTAATTTCCCTTTTGCCAGAGTCTTTCACTTCAGGCCCAAGTTGGCTCTTTCCATACTCTCTTCCAACACCCATGTTATGCAAGGTCTTTAGTTTGCGCTCTAGAACATGACATGAAACTTGTATTTCTTCCTGATTATTTTCTGATGTCTCAAATCTTTTCTTAATTTCAGACTGGAGACCCAAAAGACTGCCCTCTAAAGAAGCATCTGATTTGTATCACTTATCGGGCTTATCCTAGTTTTCATCTTCCACAAGCCTTCTAAAATCATCTCCTCTTTTACTGACACCTACTGTTTCCAATATACTGCCCCTTGATACACTAGAAGCACATCCTCACTCATCCATTCCTATACTCCTGGCCCTGCATAAAAATGTTGATGTTCAGACATTGTATGACCATTAGAGAATTATTTTAGCTTGGGTAGACATTGCTAATCCAGGCCGAATTTTTCTGGATAACTTTTTCAAAAAATGGCAGATGCATTGCAGTGATGATTAAATATTTTAGAGACTATGAGACCTATATATTTTATTTTGGTATCAAAACAGATGGTTTGGGGGTCAAGTAGTCTTATAGAGACAGAAAATAACTGCTCAGAGCAATCCTTTCTCCATTTTCTAAAATGGCGGCTCTATAATGGTGTGTTTTAGCCATCACATTGGTCATTTATTTTAATATTGTTTTAGGTTTTCATGACAGAGTGTTGCTAACTACAAAATCTGGGACTCCTTTAAAAAAGAAAAATGCATCACATGTCCAACTAATCTGAAAGAAAAGCTAGCATCAACTGCAGCTGGACAGAAGAGAGTTTGAGATGCTGCAGAAATACACCAAGACAATATCACAAAAGATTGAAACTTATGGGTGAAGAGGATCACATTTTTTATCATTGTACAACAAGTGCTACAAGTTGTAGACAATGAAATCTGTGGTTTAGCCAGAACAAGTGCCAAAGGGATTGACAAAAGAGCAAAGTACAGAGTTTGTGAGTGTCAAAGGGCAGACATGCTTTTATCTGCAGCTAGTTTCTTCCAAGATGAGGTTTTCAGCTGAGCAGCTAATCTAAACAGCAAGGTGAATGTATTTGAAGCAGATTTGTTTGCCCACCCAAACTGCATGTGTGAAACTATTTGAAAATAAAAATGTACAATGAGCTCCAAGCAGCAACGTAGCCGTCAGCCTTCAGTTATGTTTGCACTCTTTGAAAAAGCAAATGAAGTTTTAAAGCCACTCTTGAGTGCTGGCTACCGGTTCACAATCAGTGAGATCAGTGACATAATGATCAACATTGATTAAATTGGATTGATCCATGATAATTGAATTAAGATTTTTCTAGTGAGAATGTACAAATACAGAATTTATTTTTGTCAGTCTAACAATAAGAATGACCCACTTATGGTGTTCTCAGCTGATTTGACTCCTGAAGTTCTTGCTGCCAAAATAAGATCACAGGATGCAGTAAAATCAGCAGAAACCATTTTAAGAAATGTGCTGAAAGATTTAAACGTTTGACCCAATTACAAGTTTTGTGATGCCCCAGAACTCCGCAAATCATGAGGGTCAACAAGAATGCCTGATTTTGGAGTACCATTTTTTACATCATTGCTTAATGTCAGCAAAGCAAAACTGTTACAAACTAAAGTTCTTGAGCTCAGAACAGAAGCACGCAACATTAATGAAGGCTTTGAAGATATAAGAGAAGAAGTGGAAGACAGTCCCATGAACCAACAGGCTTATGCTGTACAAATGTATTGTCTTTTTCAAGTCATGTTTTATTAATTACATTAGTGCAAAAAGAAAACTCTGCTACACATGATGACTGCCCACACAATCTATGACAAGTGCAAAAGTAGAGAGCTAATCACTTCAATAAATAGGATTGGTGTATCAACAAGTTATAGTGACATAACATGGAGCAGCAACGTGTTAGCAGGTCATGCTGTACAACCTTGTAAATTCAACAGCACACCACTTCCAAGTCACTTTACTAGAAAACAATTTACAATTGCTGCTCTTGATAACTCTGATTTTGAAGATAGCTCTTCTTTGTATGGATCATCCAGCACACATGAGACTGCCATGGCGATTTTTCAAGACTGAACCAATGAAGTAGCTGCTGGAAAACAAGCTTTGTCAGTTGCAGGCATAAACAGGAGAAGTAGCAAATTTATAAACCAACTGCCTTGCCAACATGTGCAAAATCTCTACAAGCCATCAACACATCCCAGTCTACCAGAAAGTTTCAAAGTGGCTGAGGACATAGATCTTCTTCTACCTGATGCTGCTGTCCGCAAAACTGATATAACTGAATTTATCATATCGCTAACTCGGTGTGGACTGAAGGAGGAAGTAAAGCCAATTCCTCCGTGGCTGGAATTCATTCTCTGATCGCCCAGAATACTGTCCTACTAAAGAAGGTTGGGTTTTTACCAGAAATACCATCTCCAGTCACAAACAATGCAACAGTATACACAGCCCTAAAGAAATTCCAAAATGTAAATGATCAGCTTGAGGACCAGCCTTTCCTGCAAATTTTCTTTGATGAAGGTGTTTTTCTTATTGTAGCTGACATTTTTATGAGCAACCCACGAGAATTTGATGATCTTTATCCAAAGATGGGCATTTTCCACATGACAACATTTGCTTTACCGTGTGCAGGAAGTTATCTTAGTGGATGTGGCACGGACGATGCACTTATTGAGGCTGAATACTTTGGAAGCAAAACTGTATAGTCAGTATTGAGCGGAACTCATTATGTTAGTTCGCTACAAAGGTATGCTCATCATATCTGAGGCTATAGAAACATTGTGTTGGAATGCTTTCTGGAACAAGAATGACAAATTAGGTTTTGCATATCTTATTTCAGAAGTGAACAAGGCTCAGGGTGCACTTCATTCAAAAGACATAATGCAAAGCCATGGTTCAAAATTATAAAACCTGAAAACCAAGTTTGCTAAAGAACATGAGGATAATGCTTTACACATGAAAGCTCTAGTGAAAAACGTGGCCGTGGTGATTGGGAGCTGCACATGAAGACTCTGGAGTCACTGATTACTGTGTTTCATGAATTTGATTGCATAAACTTCCTGAGATACGGGTCCTGGTCTTTGAAAAGAGTGAAAAAGTTAGAGGTGGAAAAACCATACCTCTACAGAAAATTAATCCAAAGACTTTTGTGGTGAGAGACAGAGAGGGAAGGTTTAATGCTGTAGCTCCAGATATGAAACTTTAATAGACGATCCAGAGATCACTGAAGCTCCAAGGGAATTGTAGGTCAGACACGTAAAAGTCAATATGTTGCTCAATGACAGCTAGTATACCATGAAGTCCTTTCTATTTGCAATGTTTTTTGAGAGATAACAGATTCAAAATGTATGGACCATCACAAACTGTTCCTCACCACGAACTTATGGGAAGAAAAGAGAACGTTTTAATAAACATGTTAACAGCCTTTTTCTTTTCATGCAGCAGCAAGGAAACTCCTTTGAATTGACTGAGCCTGTGGACTACACAACTTTGTGACCAAGCAATATAGGGATAGCAATATAAAGGCACGCCCACTAGATGTCCTGGAACAAGGATCAAAACTATACGCAGTACTGTATTGAAAGAGAAAAAGCTGTTTGGCATAATCACTAAAGCTGAACTTCTACGCTTTAATTGCTATAGTAAGAATTTCGTCCAACCAGCCACTCCAAAACAGGTTATAAAAAAACTACTTTTGCAAGCACAAAGAGAGGTGGATATAGCAAAATAAAGGGGTGACTTTATCAAGGACATGCTGTCGCATGATCTTAATCCAACAAACGCATTCTTTGATGTAGATGCTGCAACCAAACCAGTGAAGCTCAAATTTTCGCCTAAAGAATTTCATTTCAAAAAGATGCTTTTGTAGTGGATTACATGTTACAATTGCAAGTGGTCAAGATGTCATCAATGCAAAACTTCGGATAGGTCATTCACACTGTTCTACAGATAGCAAAGTCAACGTTCACCTTGTAAGAACTGCACATTATCTTTGGCCGTCATCTTAAACTATCTGTCAAAGAATGTGAGAGAATCAGATCAATATATCTACAAGTGGAACAACTGATCTTGCCCGCATAAAAAAATCTGCACCTATACGTGTGTAACGCGATACATTCTGGTCATCAACATCGAACAAGATGAACTTGGAGATGTTATCTTGCCAAAACATTGCTGACACTTCAGTGAGCACTGAATTTCCAATTACTGAAAGTGGAATGTTTGGCAATGAGGAGTTGGTGCCTGCAGAGATATATTCAAAAGGTACAGGCCATATTGTCCAAGAACATAAAAGCAAATTGGAGGAAGCGGCCCTTCGTGTTGTGCCACATATTGAGTTATACCTATTATTGTTCTACTTTGATTTTTTCATATTTTGTACAAAAAACTTGACCCTGAGATGCCCAGTGCTCTTATCAAGGCGCATATTCTTACTTGTGATCACACTATGAGCAAAATTTGCACAAAGCTTGGAGCTTTAACTGCTGAACCTGTAAAGTTTCTAAAAGGAATTACAGAGACAGAAGATAATGTGGCTTTATAGACATAAATAAAAAATACCTTGTGCATGGGTGGAATAAAAGTTCTGACTGTCACACATTTGACAATCTTCTGTACAGTGAGTTCAAGAGATCAGTCCTGCCAAGTGACCATCCACCAACGTCATATTCTCTGTGTGGACACACTAAAACAGAATTCCACTTGATCAGAAACTGTGTAAATGTTTTGGATCATGCATATGTCGAGAAAGATCTATGTGAATTTGTTTGGAAGATATTGATGGGCTTCTCAAACCCAAGAAATTTCTGAAGCCACCACCCACAGAACTTACACGTACATGTATTTGCAAAATCTGGGCTACAAAAATATGTCCCTGTCAATATGCTCTTCTTTAAATGTTCAGCATTCTGCAAATGTTCCACGAGCGACTGACGAATAAATAAATAAACTGAACTATGAAAATGTGTCCAAAACAGGAGCGATAATTATTTTTTCATATTCAGATCATAAACATTGTTTGGTGTTTTCATAAAAGGATTAACATCCATTATTTGTTTAATTTCTATATGTTTCTTCTTCTTCTATTATAGCTGCCTTTTTGGAAAGTGGCTGAAGGGTTGCACTGTCAAGTTATTTTCTGTCTCTATAAGACTACTTGATCCCCAAAACCTATATTTTGACACCAAAATGAAATATATAGGTCACATGGTTCCTGAAATATTACATCATCACTGCAAACCATATGCCATTTTTAAAAATGTCATCCAGAAAAATTCAGACCGGTTCAGCAATGTCTACCCAAACTAAATTGCTTCTCTAATGAGCCAACAACACATATAAGAAATGAAAATCTCTGGAAAACAGATCCAATCTGTAGTTGTCTTTGCAAACTGTTAATTCTTTGCATTCTGTTTCATTATTTTAAAGAAGGAATTAAGCATGGAGGTTGTGTTTTTTTATAGCCCCAACTGCTTTTCACATTGCACACTTCATATAAATTCTGCTTGAATTAGGTATTTGTTTTTTAACAAGCAAAATCTTCCTTAGTGTTGCACCTTTGCCGCATTCACTTATAGAGCCATCTCACTTGTCTAGCTTCTTTTCCACACCCACTGATTGTAGCGAATATCTATTTCTGCCAGGTATTTTAGTTGCAAAAGCAGCCTTTGCTGTGAAGTGATCATTGGAGATAGGTGAAGCAGTAAAAGTAAAAAATGTCAGTGGAATTATATAAACCCCTCGGTATTCCTCCCTGCCTTCTTTCACCTGCCTCCCTGGTGCTGAACTTCAGCTACTCCATCAGATAGGACCCTCTATGGACCCTTTTACCGGTATTAGAAGTACCAAAAATTATTTGTGGAACCTTCCCCCGTTCCTCTGTCATCCGTGATTTTCTACTCCTTCGTATTCTCCTTGCACACAGTGCACTCCCTGAAATGCATGCTTATAGACCTCATTCCTGCAAACCATCACACTCCAGCATTTCTCCTCCTCCAGTGCAGACCATACCCACAGCTCCCTGAAGGCTAATCTTTATAGCAGCAGCTCAGGTGTGCCGCGATGAGGCCCATGTGCCACTCCAGTGGGAACCCGTGAGTTGAGGCTGCAGGCTACTGAATCTAGATGATATCCACTGCTTCAGAAGCAGTAAGTATTTCAAGACTTTTAATATGTGCAGAGAGGAAGAACCTTATTTTAAGTAATTTAATCTAACTACGGCCAGTGAGACTATCGGTGAGCGAACCAATACTCTTTGCAGGGATCACCGATCCCCAAGCTCCCGCGATCAACTTCAACCTGCTGCCATGTGTCCTTAAAACAGACAGTTCACTTTAACAGATTGACAGAGTAACCAATGCTTAACCTTTTGTCAGCTCGGCACTAAAGCAGTCAGGCTTAACTCATACAGCACTGCAAAAACTAATAAAGTGAAAACACAGCACAAGAAAAACCCTGCACCTTTTTGGAAAAATATAATAAAATATTAATAAATTATTTGAGACCAAAACAACAAGAATCCAATTAGTAGAACCAGAGATATGCAGTTTTAAAGTTTTAAGTGAAAATAGTGCTTAGAAGCACAAAGCGCCAACTGTGGTTATCTGGTTACACGAGACTGGGACAAAGATCAAGAGGACCTTTAATCCTGATTGCCAAGATCCCTCGTTGATACACCTCACAGCTGAGGCGATGCGGGGTGCGGATGCGTAGACGCATCATGAAGCGACAGTTGCAGGAAGCTGTGAGGCTGAGGTGTGTGGTTCTGCATTGTCATCAAGGATGCCGCTGACAAGGGGCTTGCAATGCGAAGTCCTGCGTCAAAGATATTGCGCACACCTGATGTTTCCGAAAAAGCTGTGAGGCTTGCGAAGTGGAGTCATGCTGTCAACGTGGAGCATACGATGCAAAGGCCTGTGGCTTGTATGCGTCATGCACTGGTTACTAAGAAGTTGCAGGTTATGATGAAAAGTCTTGTGTCAGAGATGTGTTGCGATACAAAGTTTTGGGAGGTGATGCCTCCTGGTGCGTCGGTTCGGCTGTGACCACAGCAGAGCTGGCAGAGTGTCTTCAGACTCACTTCCAAGGGTCTAGGATGTAGATGGCACACTTGAGAGGGCAGAACTCACAGCTGGCAGAGTCCAAGTGCTGGGTTCAAGATTGTTGGAGCCTGTTCTGTCCCTGAAGCTCTGATTAGGAGGTCAACCAACTACGACTGGAGTCATTCTGGTGGCCTTTATTTCAAGATACAGGCCCAGTCCTTCTCACTCAGACAGGAGGGCATCAGGAAAGCGCAGTAGTTCAGCAGAGTCGCAGTCCTTTTTTCATCAAAGCAGCACAGCAGTCCTACTTCTGAGTCTTCCACAGGTCCAGATGTGTACTGATGAGTTGAGTCTGAGGCTCCAATATTTATACATGGTGTCCCCATTGATGTATGGGAAGGTTCTAGAGGTATCCACCTCCAGTGGGGTTTGGAATTTCATGCCTCCCTGCCCTTGCCCCAGCCTGTCTGGGGACACAGAGGAATAGTGACAAACCCTTTGTAAGTGTGTTCAGGCAGAGCCTTTGTGATGTGTAAGTGTGGTAGGTGACAGCTCTTCCCTCTTGTTAAGTTAGAGGGATCCATCCTGCCAACACTGAGCCTCTTTTTGTCTTTCTGTCCGGAATCATTACACAAAGACCAACTGTAAGCTACCCTAGTCATGTGACCCAGGAACAGGCTACAGGCACCAAACGGTTAGGGCATGAAAATGCCAACTTTCCAAATAAAGCATTTTAGGAATTGTGACTTAAAATACCATTAAAGAGGGCTTTAAATTACAATTCCTTAGACATCAAACTTGATATTCCTACCTGCTGCCAACTGAAGGTTATCACTTATTAAATGTAATAAGTAATCCCAGTGTTATCCTATGGGAGACCTAGGTCTTGCAGTTGTGAAAACATTTTTTTATGTGTTTTTCACTACCAGGACATGTAAAACCTAAATGCATATTTCCTACATTTTAAAGACACTGGATCCTGCCCTCTGGGCTGTTCAGGGACTACCCTAGAGGTGACATATATGTATTAAAAAAGTAGGTTTGGTCCTGGTAAAGGGTTTATTTTGCCATGTTGAAATGCAGGTCAAGACTGCTCACACAGGCTGCAATGGCAGGCCTGATTCCAAAGGCTACTTGAGTGGGTGGCACAATCAGTGCTGCAGGCCCACTAGCAGCAGTAAATTTACAGGTCCTGGGTACCACTATTTCTAGGCATTTACAAGTAAACCAAGTGTTCCAATTGGGTGTAAGCCAATTCTAACATGTTTGAGGGAGCGCACACAAGCACATTAGCATTGGTTAGCAATGGTAAGTGAGCAGAACCAACAAATTGGGTTCAGAAAACAGGAGGGTGAAGGCAAAAAGTTCCAAGAAAGGGCCAAGTTCAAAAGCTTGCATATTTAAATATAGCGCTGATGACCAAGGCCAGTTTAGTACATTTCAGTCACAGCTGAGGGGTAAAGACCAGAGACCTGAGTCACAAGGTACTTAAAATGCCTAATGTGTGAATTACTCTGGAATAGCTGTGGAATTCAGCTATTTTTTATACAACATATTTTTCTTAACTACTATAGTAACAAAGATCTCGTGTAGAATTTCCTCATGGTGCACATGGCACAATTTGCATCAAAATTCAACTGCGCGTTCTTCCAACATATTTTGGGGCAGATTTATATTTGACTTGCGCCTCATTTACGCCGCCGTTGCGTCACTTTTGTGCCGCAGCAGCGGCGCAAATCCTGCGCCAAGGTGCGGGGTATTTACAATGTGACGCATCTGGGAGATGCGTCACGTTGTAAAGCCCTGCGCCACATGTAGGCGTTCCAGGGCAGGTGGGGGCGTTCCGGCGCAGGAACGCCTCCTAAAAGTGGCTGAGTGGAATCTACAAGATTTCACTCAGTCACTTTTGAGCCCATGCTGCGTCAAAACCCTGTGCCTGCTTGAAGCAGGCGTAAGGATTGACGCAGCATTGTGCAGATAGGGCCCCCCAGAGCATTGCTGGAGCTGCGTCGCGCTTGCGACGCAACTCTAGCAATGCGTCACTTTTACGGCACAGATGCGTGACGCATCTGTGCCGTTTTTGCCTCATGGTGCGCCGCATTATAAATGCGGTGCACCCATGGTGGCGGAGCTGGGGCGCAAAATAACTGGCGCATCCCTGCTGATAAGCAGGGATGCGTCAGTTATTATAAATATGCCCCTAAGTGTACAATTCACATGTAGTTTACCATTATTAACTGTTAGTGGCATTTCTACCTCACTGACATGAGTATGTTAATATTGTGAGCCGGTAATGGTGTAGAATACTTTGATGAGCGCTGGAAGCCTGCACAGTCGGTTATTTACTTGTGTGTGCAGCCTATCCCAGAAGAGGGAGCCACTTGAAAGGGTATCCCATATTATGCAGAGCAGTGAGATGGAAGAAAAGGAAAAAGGAGGCGTGAGAAAGAGCAAACGAAAATAAAATCACAGACCAACCAACTGTGCAGTGAGGTGCTTTAGTGTTTCTACTCATCAGGGAAATAAAGGGAGGGGGTGGTCTGGAAGCGGTGGCCTAGGAGTGGGGGGAACCCATCAACTCCCATGCACTGTCATCAACCCAGTTACCAGGTCAAGGCGCAGTGGGACCCATAGGTAAACAGCTCAAGAGTATAGTAAGGTGATCAAGGGTGGTGAGGGCAGAGCAATGGGGGGCAGGGCACAACCCCAGTAATCCCTACCGACCTGGCCTTCACATCACCTGATAATGTTCACTATCCAGACCTGAGCTGGACCCAGTTTCACTCTCCTGGGATTGGTATCTCTCGGGTTGTTCCCAAGACTTCAAGACCTCGCTCCATGGGCCCACCATGGGGCATTGCTAAATCCCAAGTGCGTCTTCCTTGGACATGCACCCTCCCGTCTGCCCCGGCCCAGAGTGTCACATCCTGCTTCCAGGCCTCTATCATGGGTCCCCTAATCGGCTTCCATGCTAAGGCTATTCGCCTTTTGGCCAGAATCAGAGTTAGGTCCACAAACCTAGTGCCTACCTTCCACAAGCAGTCTAGGGAAGCAACCCAGCAGACAAGTTTTGATCAGAATAATGAGAGTAAGCCCTACTGCTGTCCCCGTCAGTGTCAGAACTTCATTCCAGAATTTATTAACCATGGGACATTCCCAGGTCATGTGGACAAAATCGGCATCTGTGTGGTCACACGTTTTGACAATTATGCATATCACCTCCATATGCAACTCGGAGCCTATGTGGCAATCTATAAGTCATATGGGTATAGTTGAATTGAATATATTTCATCCTGGTGTTGCAGGAGACTTTTTTGGGGTATGCTAGTATTTGCCTCCATTCCGTGTCCGATAGGGACCGATTTAATACGAGCTCCCACTTATCAAGTAATTTTTAGAGGGGGGTGTGGGAAAGCTCTGCTAGCGAAGTGTAAAGCCATTTCACCTGATGTTGCATCCTTCTGTAATGTTACATGAGTTTCTATTCGTCTCACCCTTTACCACAGAGTGTCTTAAATATTCATGTCAAGGCTTCATGTTGCAGGAATTGCCCTGCTTGGAGACCATTATTTTTAACCAGGTTCTTCCATTGGGGTCAGGATTGATTGTTGGTTGGTAGCAATCCCCCACTGTGTCAAGTCCCACCTCAGTCCATGGCAACAGCTGATCAGGGGTAAATATCCGTCTGGGATTGCCATGTGGTAAGCCAACCAGAGGCAAATCTGGGGCGTATAGGGGAGACTCTGGTCGCTTTGCCATGCAGCGCCTACAAGTGGTTTGTATCAAGGATTGATGAGGGATTACAACTGCAGCATCAAGCATTTTGGCGAGTAGCAGGGGGTACGGCCCCCTTGCATTCAACAAGTTTGTTCCTGCTGGGCTAACACATGCTAGCCATTGTGCCAACCCCTGTAATCGCGCAGCAAAGAAAAGGTGTTCAAAATTCCGTACACCCAGGACACTGTAGTGTGGACAAGGACAACCTCTGCCGCCCCCCATCCCAGGTAAGATCTCGAGGAAGAGAGTTGAGCTGCCAGAACTATTTAGCGGGCACCACAGTCGGCAGATTGACAAAGAAGTATAGTAGTCGCGGCAACATGATGACCATCTTAGATAGGGAGATCCAGGCCATGATCAGAGAGCGTAGGGAACACCAGAATGGAACACACGTTCTGAGGGATCGGAGTGCTCTGCCAAGGTTCGCCTCTTATAGATCATCCAAGGAGTGGAAAACGTGTATCCCCAAGTACTTAAAAGTGGAGCTGGCCCAATTAAGGTCTAGAGGGATAGCGATGCATCGGGGGTGGCTGGGAACATCAGGAATAGGTAGGTCTTATTTCTATTGACTCATAGACCAGACACGCGTTTGAACCCGGCTTGTAGGTCCAATGCCACTGCAGAGCCCTTTACCGCATCATTAAGGTATATCAGGAAGTCATCTGCATAAAGCGAGATGATATGGTTATGACCTCCCACTGTAAACCATATCTCCTCACCACCGTGTCGAAACAACTTTGCCAGTGTCTCTATTGCTAGCTCAAACAAAAGAGGTGACAGCGGGCAGCCCTGATGGGTGCCTTGGGAAATTTGCCATCGTGCAGAAACCACTTTACCTGTCTTAACTCTGGCTGTTGGTTGCTCTTATAGTACCCACACTCATTTCCCCCAGTCCTCACCCAGGCCCATGCGTGTCATTGTTTCAAATAGAAAGTCTCTCCTGTAAGTATGGAAGGCCTTTTCAAGGTCTATTGAAAGAAAGGTCGCCCCAGGAAAGCGCTACACATCAGGGTGATACAGTACTGAGAACAGTCAGCTTAGGTTATTGGAGGTGTTTCACATAGGGATAAAACCGTTTTGGTTCGTGTAGATGAGTGTGGACATGTGTGGGAGCAACCAGAGTGCTAGGGCTTTGCTTATGATCTTGAAGTCTATGTTGAGCATAGAGAGAGGCCGGAAGTCAGTGACTTGAGCACCCTTCACAGAAACATTGGGAAGAGGGATTACCAGCACATCTCTGACAGATGCAGGGAGACAGCCTAGGTGCATTAATTCTGCATACATAGCTTCCAGACCTGAAACCAACTTCGATGCGTACTGAGAGTAAAATTCCCTGGGAAAGCCCACCTGGGTCTAAGGTCTTGCCTGATGCTGTAGCCTTAATTGCTGCCCTAATTTTGTGAGGTTTGACGGAGCCTCCCAACCTACCCGTGACTGAAGGTCCAATACGGCAATGGGTAACTGGGATAAGAAAGCTCTGTTTCTCTGGTGGGACTTGGGGGGGAGCTATATGCAAAGTTTCGTAATATTTGAGGAATAGGACATAAATATTGTCCGGGTCATGGATTGATTGATTCGTATCTGACTGAATGTGTGTGATCAGGGAGCCCCGTATTTCTTACCTAATCAGCCCTGCCAACAGGTGGACGGACTTCCCCCCCTCATCATGTACTTTAGCAAAATAAACCTTATAGTCGTAACACGTCAATTTCTTGAGCGCTCGAAAGAACAACTTCCGCCTCTCTTTTAAATTGTCCCCAACGCTCATTATCCTGATCTTGTACATTATCCAGTTCATGTAGTTTGGTCTCTAAGTTCTCAAGCTCCTGATGCAGTATCCGCTGTACCTCGATGGATTGCCCCAGACAATGACCCCTCATAACTACGTCAAATGCCTCCCATTCCACCAAAGCCATGGAAGCTGTATTTGTATTAGTGACAAAGTGAGTGTCAATGGCTGAGCCCCATGATTTCAACAAGTGTCCTGCAGCAATTGCGAGTTAAGCCACCATAATGGGATCAGAGGACTTATCCCAATCAGTCTGAAAGTTATCAATAAGAGGCTGTGGTCCGAGAAGGTACGCCCCAGGTACTCCAAGTGTATGATTGCATGACCCACTTCAGGGGAGCAAAGAAACATGTCAATTCTGGTGTGGAGTTGATGAAGTGAGTAGTAATATGAGTAATCCCTGTGATCTAGGTATTGTGTCCGCAATATATTCCCTATTCTCCAATGGCCCATCTAATCTCTAAGTCCCATCGCAATCTGACCAGGTTGTGCACCCGGAAAGGGTGGGTGCAACCTATCCAGTGAAATATCTGCAATGCAATTAAATTCACCACCTATGATTACCTCTGAGCCCCTACGTCCGCTATGTGTGAGGAGAGGCTATGGAGGAAAGGTAATTGTTCCTGGGTAGGAGCATATACACTGCCAAGCATGATTTCTCGACCATACAATCTTCCTTTCAGGAAAAGGTATTTGCCCTCTCTGTAAATGAGTGTGTGGACGGGTTCAAAGGCAACTCCTACACATACCCAAATCAGCATCCACCTAGCGTATACAGAATATGATGTCGCAAAGACTTGTCCCCTCCAGCACCAAAGCAGCCTCTAAATTTCACTATGGGTGATGTGGGTCTCTTGTAGTAAAGCGATCTGAACCCCCTTCCTTTGCAGATGTCGATGTATGTTATGTCTTTTCATGGCAGACCTCATTCCCCTGATGTTCCATGTCATGAGTTTTAGTGTATGATACATAGGTGACATTCAGGTAGGGGCATCGTACATCCCATCCCAATGCCCCTCTTGAGGCAGCCCTCCCCCAAGAACTGCACAGCACTTCTCCTGCAAGAAATCATAAAAAAAAACCAACTAAAATAAACCCTTGGGCAATGCCGAACTCCCCCTCCCAAAAGTAGCCTGGCAATGGCCAGCCACCCAAACTGCATTTAGTGCAACCTTCTCAGCAGAAGACCCCAACCAGTTCGGGATGTTGTTTCTAAAGGATGTCAGCGGTGTTCAGCATAGAGCAGACCAAGCCCCACGGAGACAGTACTAATGTCCTATTGAAGAATGGACATAGTGTCTGCTATGGCTTCCAGTATTTTAGCCAGCTAATGTTGGTCCAGGTCTGCCTCCACCGGGGCTTCCAACTGGTAGTCAGGCATTTCCTCCTCACGATCTGTGACCGCCCCTGTCGTTTTTGCTCTCTACTTCCCCATCGCAAAATGCACAGGGGCCTCAAGATGCTCTACTGGGGTCAAGCTGATAACCAAGGAAGAGTTAAAATTTCTTGCCTAGCAAAGGTCAATGAGCAAGACGGTGTGCGAATAATTCCAGGGTGTCCGTCAGATGGGGACCTCATCAAAATCTGCAGGAGTAAGGCCCTTCCAGGGACCAAACCGGTCACCCCTGGTCCACCAAACCATTGCCTAGTGGGGATGACAAAGCAGCGAACCAACCAGACAATACTACAGGGGCCACAGTGTCACAGTGGACCCCACTGTGTCTCCTCCAGCTCTGCCGCTCACCAGGTCTAAAGCACACTGAGCCCAAGCAGTGTCCCCGTTCCCAAAGATTAAAGGCCGCTGCAGGTGATAAGTCGGGGGGCACAGCGGAGATATGATGGGGCCACAAGGCATTCCCCAGATTGCTCCCTCATGTAGGTGTAGGATCTCCGGTTCCCCTCGAGTCTGAGGTAGCGCCCATCCAAGACCTCATGCTGCAATTCCACTGCATAGCACTAACAGGCATCGGTCAGCACTCCACCATCCCCTCCCAGGGGGGTCCCGTTCCATACCTTACAGAGACGATCTGCTGCTAATGTGAACTGGAACTTAACTGGCTGGAGAGAAATGCCGCCGTACAGGGCCGGTCCCTGCCTCCTTCCAGCTCCGTGCGCAGTCAAAATATCAAATTTTTAATATCGACCTACACTAATATCGAGTTTTTAATATCGTAGGGACAGAATATTGAAGTCAAGAATATCGTTGACCAGAATATCGACCTTAAGGTAAGTAATATCGATTTTTTTAATATCGAAGTAAATATTATCGTTAGCACAAATATAGTTGTAAATAATATCGATTTTTTTGTGTTATGTATTTTAGTATGTATTTTCTATGTATGTTTAACATTTTCTTTTAAGTTTTTTAATTAATTTTAAATATATGTATTAAATGTTTAGAAAATAGTATTTTTTTAAAGTAAATTTTGCGTTTTAGTAGAGCAGGTTGTGGGTTTATAGGGGAATAGGGTGGGAAGTAATTTAATTATAATTCATCAATTAATATGTTTTTATTTATTGTTATCAATTGTTAAGTTATTGTTAATTAATTATTAATTGGTAATTAATTTATATTAATTGGTTAATGTATAACTATATTAATTCTAAATAATGTTTTGTTCATTTTGTTTATTGTTATTGTTAATTAATGTATTGCTAATTAATTATTAATTGGTAATTCATTTCTCTTATTTGATTAATTGGTAATTAAATTAATTGTGTTATTTTTAATGTGTAGCGCGTTGTGTATTTATAGGGAAATAGGGTGGGAAGTAATTTAATGTTATTTAAGTAAATATTAATTAAATTTAATAGGTGTTTATTAATAATTATTTTGTTAAATAATTATCAATATGTTTTAAATATGTTAATTTAACCCCTATGCAATCCTACATTTTCCCTACTGTTGCACTCACTGGAGTGGGAATAGTAATTTTTACCCCTACGCTATCCAACACTTTCCCTACTGTTGCACTCACTGGAGTGGGAATAGTAATTTTTACCCCTCCGCTATCCAACACTTTCCCTACTGTTGCACTCACTGGAGTGGTAATAGGGATGTTTACCCCTCCGCTATCCAACACATTCCCTACTGTTCCACTCACTGGTGTGGAATAGTGATTTTTACCCCTCCTCTATCCAACACTTTCCCTACTGTTGCACTCACTGTAGTGGGAATAGTGATTTTTACCCCTCCGCTATCCAACACTTTCCCTACTGTTGCACTCACTGGAGTGGGAATAGTGATTTTTACCCCTTTGCTATCCAACACTTTCCCTACTGTTGCACTCACTGGAGTGGGAATAGTAATTTTTACCCCTACGCTATCAAACACTTTCCCTACTGTTGCACTCACAGGAGTGGGAATAGTAATTGTTACCCCTATGCATCCAACATTTTCCCTACTGTTGCACTCACTGGAGTGGGAATAGTAATTTTTACCCCTACGCTATCCAACACTTTCCCTACTGTCGCACTCACTGGAGTGGGAATAGTAATTTTAACCCCTACGCTATCCAACACTTTCCCTACTGTTGCAGGAACTGGATTTGGAATAGTAATTTTATTTCCTCTGCTATCTAATCTTTCTTTTTATTATTTTAGCTAATGTACTGTATAATTCATTTTAAAAAGATTAAAAATATTTGTATTTGTTTTAATTTGTTACATACATTTATTTAAATCTTATTTATATTATTGTTTTATGCGTATAGATGTATTTATAATTCATAAAACAAACAATTTATAATTTATTAAAATAAATATTAAAACATAGTAATAAGTAAGTATATATATATATTATATTATATGTATATGTTTAATGTACTTTTAAATTATAAATATTACTTAAGTTTTTAAGCATTTTTTTAACTATGTTTCTTTTAATTATATGTGTTTTTTACTTTATTTTACATTTTTTTAACTTAAATAAACAACAATATTTTTAACAACGATGTTTTTGACATCAATATTTTTTTTTCGCTAATTTTGTACTTACCATAGTGTAGATAGGATGGCGATATTCTTGACTTCGATATTTTTGCTGCGATGTTTTTGTATGTCGATATTGTGACCTTCGAAATTTAGTCAGTGATTCTTCCAGCTCACAGGGCAGTGGGTGAAAAGGAGGCGATGGGGGAGGAAAATCGGAGGGGCCTTCCCGGCCATCAGGACATTGGCCACGCCTCTTCAGAGGCCCCCTCACAGTCCTGGATTCTTCCAGCCTCGCACAAGAAACAGCTGTCACAGTCGCGCACCAGCAGCCGCCCCCAGCACCAACCTGCGGCCCCAGCGATAACACAGCAGCACCACCTCTTTCAGGGGGCCTCCGTTCACTTCGGGGGTGCGGCATGCCAATGTCGACACCGCTTGCCGCCGATGGCCACTGAGCCCCTGGCACTCTCTGATGATTTCAGCTCAGAAATGCTCTATTTCAGCAAGCTTGCTAGGCCATCTCAGGACCAGCTGTCTTCACCACCATGTTGGGCTTCAGCATTCGGAGCCAGATGCCGGCCTATGTGCACTACAGCTCCCGTTCTCGCAGTTCTTGGCCCTCCCGATCTCTGCCACTTTTTGCAGGGGGTATTGCACTTTAATTGGACTACTCGCCTCTTCCATTATTCAGTAGTGGAGGATATGTGTTGGGTCGGTGCGGAGCAGCAGGCTCATGCTTCTGTCATGCTCAGCGTCCAAGCCACATCCCCAGCTGTGAAATTAAGCTCATGTGTGACTTTTCGATGTATATCCATGAGGCTGACATGCTTGCACAAAGAAAAACAGCTCTGTGACTCACAAAAGACCTTTTCAAGCGTGTGTATGTTTTTTTCCCCTGAAAATTCATGAGTAAGTTACTCCTACTACTCTGTCTCTTACTCCAGTCGTAGGAGTGACTTACTCATGAATTTTCAGGGAAAAATACATACAGACGCTTCAAAAGGTCTTTTGTGATTCACAAAGCTGTTTAGGGTTGAGCCTGTGAGTGCAAGCGCTGGCGCATGCCTCGTGCTAGCGAGAGCTGTTGTATACAGAACAAGACCTATTGGCTATGGCAAGGGGCCGTGCGGCGGGAAAGTGATTGCGATTGCGATCAAACATCAAAGCGGCCGTGGGGCCGCGAAAGTGAAAGTAATCACGGTCAAGCGCGCGCGCCCGTGCACATGCACTGTAGCTCTAGGCTGGCCTGGTAGCACTTTTTGGAGCGATCAAACATCAAAGCGGCCATGGGGCCGCGAAAGTGAAAGTAATCACGGTCAAGCGCGGCGCGCGCGCCCTTGCACATGCACTGTAGCTCTAGGCTGGCCTGGTAGCACTTTTTGGAGCCCTCTCAATAAGTCTCGCCAGACCAGCGCATGCGCTGGGTCAGGCGAGACCTAAAAAGGGCTTTTGTGCCTACCCATGCTTTCCATTTGTCTGCTCCTGCCTCACTCTTCTCTGCAGCTATTTTAATTTGCCATTTCAGCCAATACGTCACTTCCGTCGCTTACTGCAGTTCAGGGACAAGCACAGATTGATTCGAATGAATCAGTGCCTGTCTCCTGATACCAACTGGATTCAGGTACTGATTTTTTTTGGCCAGTTGAAAAATCACTTCTGACACTTGTGCATTATTGAGGAGCCTAGAGCGAGTGACTTCTCTGAGCATTATGGTACTGCAGTTGTCATGGAAAAATGCTCTCTGTAAAAAGCAGTTCTTCATTACACAGGCCGACAGGATTTCACGATTAATACAGCTCGTCGCTTCACTAGCTCATTAGATGTCAGCGTCTGCTTGTTAGGAACTAGCATTGAGCTGGTTTCCTCTGAAGTGGCTCACTGGGTTGCATGTTTGCTTTGTTGCTCTCTCGCAGTGCGTTTATTTTCCTCGTCCTTTTGTCGCACACCTGTCTAGAGTGAGCTAAGTCTCAGTGTCCGCACTGTTTGACACTGGTAGGACTTGCCACCCCGTGGGCTGATCTTTTCTTTATTTCTGTTAATTGAATTTTGTTTATGCCTCGCCTATGTTCTTGGCAGAATGAGATGTGTCATAGGCAGGGCTTGACTGCATAATATTCCTGCTAGTTTATGCTCTCTGGACTAGCTGACATGCCTGTGTGGCTGCCATTGAGTAAATGTATGTCTCTGTATATGCTTGTACGTGTATCCGTGCATGTATGCTTATACATGTTTGCATGTGTGTGAAGTGCTGGTTGGCTGGGTTTGTGTTGCTACCATGTGTATTTGGGTATAGTGTTTCTGATCTGATTACATCAGGTGTGTATGTAGAGATCAGTATGTGTGTGCTTGTGGGTGTCCATATGTGGTTTTTAGTTGTTCCTCCGTCTTGTGCGAGTAGTGAGCAGATGTGTGGATGATGCATTTATGCAAGCTTTTACCTGTGGCAGTGTACCTGCTTGTGGTTTATGCATCATGTGTATAGCTATGTCTTTTGATGTTGTATTTCCTTGTAAAATGCATGAGTAGGTGCTGCGTGCTGGTGAATTTATGTAAGTGACACATGCCTTTGTATGTCTATGTGTTTGAGCAGGTGTGTGCGTTTTCATCATGCAAGTGTGAGGTATGGCTATGCCAATATGTGTTGTGTATCCAAGGTTATGTTCTGTGAGTACATCTCTATTTGGGAGTTATCAGTGTCTTATATGGGTATGCATCTGTCTAAATGCAAGTGAGCATGTGTGTATGTGCACGTGTGCGTCTGTGTGTGTACATTGAGTGTACATACATGTGCATGGTGTATCTATGTGCATGTCTTTGTTGGTTACTCTGCCTTGTGCTAGAAGTGTGTGTTTCAGTGGCAAAGAATGTGTTGTCAATAGGATAGTACTGTTTCTAAGTGAATGATCTGGTCACCAAATGTATTCATGCTGGTATAGTTTGTACTTATTTCATTTTCTTTCTTTGGGATTCTGCTTGTAGTGACTGGTTTCCTCAAGGCACCTGTAAACCTTCTCCTCCCTTTCTCTCACACTGCCTGAGCATGATTCAGAATTTGGAGGACAGGTTACTCGTCACAAATGTGACATATGTCCTGTCCGCCTTATATTGGCATCTCTAGAGGATGGGCAGATTTTGCCCATACCTCAGCACTATTTGTGCAACATCTTCGCACCCTTAGATGCCGCCACAGCTGCTGAAGGTGCCGGTAAGCCACACAGAAAAACAAACAGACACTGCTCCTTGACACGCGCATTAATTTGTTCAGCTACCTTTCACTTCACTTTCACTCCACTTTACTTGTAATGTTTAAATCTTACTTTCTATATATTAGTCTATACATTTATATATAAAGATTTTCACACATACAAAGTCAGAATGAAATATTTTAAGCAAACATCTGTAGACGTACACTAATATATATATGTAATATAATTTTTGCAGAATAGTATATTTATCCAGTTCCAGCAGTCCTTTAAGTTGTACCCCTTCTGGAATTTTAACAAAGGTTTTAATATATTTTATTTTTTTCAAAAATGTTCACAAAGTTCACATTCATGCCCAATTCAACTTAGAACCCACTGTAACACTTCTCCATGGTATAATCTATAGAATTATTCTCTGTTTGAATCTACTGACCGTTTGCCTCCAGATCATTTCAGTCTCTCATAATTTTACATTGTTGACTCATTTTGCTCACCTCTGGACTACCTCCAAAAGTCCTGTATTTGATAAAATTTCCACAGATACTCCCTGTATCCATATATGACTTCCTCTGCCTCCATACACCAGTCCAGATTGTTTTCCAACTGACCCAACGCGGGAACCTGCAAACTACACCACAGTCTAACAATGTCTCTTTATCTTACTACTAGTGCAAGATCACAGTTTAGTTTTGTATGTTTGAGTAATGCCAAGTCTAGTCAGATGCCTAGTATCATCAACTGGGGATTCCTGTCTAGCCACTCCATCTGTCACCATGGTTACTTGTTGTTTTATCCTTTTTCCAGAAAGATTGCGTCCTAGGATAATCTCTAAACATATGCATGAATCCATCCCTCACCTTGCAACTTCTGGGGCATTTATCATTTTCCTCCCTCTCAATTTTCTATAGCAGTGATTGTGTACAATGAGTTTATTGAAATATTGTAATTGCATCATCTTAATCCTGCCCTTGTTGCCACTTCATTAGGATATTTCCATGCATCACACCAATCTTCCTCTTCTAATATACCTACATCCTTATCCTAATTTTCGAATGCAGTTATCAACCAATGTTCTATATATGTTAAATGGCATGTTTTTGTTTAATGGAAGATGTTATATCTCTATATTCTAATAGTGATTTTTTCTTCCTGTATATCCAACAAAATGTCTCTAGCAAGAGCGTGTTTTACTTGTATATGTTTGTAGTATTGTGTGCCTGATAATTCAAACTCCTTCTGGAGTTCTCCAAAGATTTTGATGTCTGCTGGGACCATATATCCCCTAACTTGGATATCCCTAATATGGCCAATTTCTGCAACCCACCTAAGTCCAGCAAATGTTGCAACATTTTTAAGTCCCACAGTGAGGTTTCAAAGTGAATTTATTGTTCCAGCTCAACTTCCAATTGGCTTTTTGCCAAACCTTATCTCCTAGGCTGCATATGGGTCACTCCTGTGAGGCATGCCCCCATACAGCACCTCAATGTTTTCCCTCAGCCCAGGCACTCATCTGTCCACTCTCACTCCTGGTTCACTTTGGGTGAAGAACATTCTGTCATTGACAATTATCAGTTGAAAAGCTCTGTACTATTTACACAAATAAGGAAGCGTGAAATCTCCCTCGTATTGTCCTCTAAATAGCACTGCCATTTCAAGTGTTGGTGAATCTATGGTCCAAAGCAGGGCTCTAATTAGACTATCCACCGCGGTAAGAAAAAAAGCCTCGAGGATCTCAAAGGAACTTTTCTAAAATACATACAGAAAGTTTGGTAATGCAGTATCAGATGCTTTCGCCAATGTTCCATGTCTGCTTGTAAAGTGACTAGATACTTCATCAAGTTTTCTTTAAAAAACTCTTCTTTGAATTTAGTTCTATATATCCCCAGATATATAAATCCTTTTGGTCTGAACCTCAATGGCCATGTGTCGCTTTCAGGATGGCATCATGCTTTAAGGGGGAATACAACTGATTTTGACTAGTTCATACGCAGACCTGATACTCCCCACAATACTTAATTATTATCAGGATCCTAAGGCTTGAGTGTTCAGGGTTGACCAGGTGAAGGAGGATGTTGTTAGCATACATTGAGACCACATCTTCCAAGTCTCTGTTCCATTATAGCCTTTGGAGCAAAATAACCCCGGAACCCAGTTTGCCAGTCTACCGATCCCTCTCATTCTTCCTTTCTATTCTCTATTTCTATTCTCTGCAGCTTTCACCACTCTTTTCACCATGCCTCATAATTCTACCACCCTAATTCACAAATAAACTACATGCCACAATTCCAATACAACACATATACATCCACTACACTATAAAACAAAACTCAGAGGTAAAAAACATTATCATTTACAACACCAATAGCTCTAACTCCCACAAATGCGAGACCTATTGCATTACAAATGCTTGTTTTCTTTGTGCAAGCATGTCAACCTTACGAATATACATCAATAAGTCACACATACGCTTAATGAATATTATTCAAAGAAGATCAGTAGGATTTAATAACGGATGTACTGAATTAGGGTGTATTCTTCCTAGGATTCTCTGTCCGTTAGTAAGTGCCCTACCTGTCACCCCAGCCATGTCAATGCCCTTCAATGCCTCATACATGCGCCACAGTGTTTAATTTATGTCTGCATAAACATGGGAGTGATGTAGGTAGCTCACTCAAACATCTATCAACTTTGTTTAGAGAAAAACACTTTTGGTTCTGTACTCTCAAGAAATACATTTTAATTATAAAATCGATGTTGATATATATTACACACCAGCTGAACTCTATAAATAGGGACACCAGCTTAATGATTGATATTGCTGCTATTTTAGCATCAACACTGATGTGATACATATGTTTGTGGGGTGTCCCAGACTGTAATACTATTAGCGCCAACATTTTAGATTTTTGAGTACCCTTGTCGATGGACACATTATGTTCTCAACAAAGCTAATAATGTTCGGTGTGGACAATAATGTGCAAAAGTGCACAATGAGATGGTATTTGTTGCACTTATGTAGGAAGCTGGTTCTGTATATGGTATTACCACCATGTGGTTACATCACGCACAGAGTCATGGGGTTCCCAAAGACTGTACAGGGCTCAATGTAAAACCCAAAGTACTCTATTAGTGGTAGTGTGAGACGTTTATTGAACAACAGTGATCAATAATAGACAAACGAGTCAAGGAGGAGATCCAGACCAATTTCAGAAAAATTTACTTTCTTTGTATTTTATTTTAAGACCCAGATCTTCACAACAAGGTAAGTACATTTTTATAAAAAATACTTTTCACTTTGAAAATTCAACACTTAGAAACCTTTCAGTGCAGTTCAACGTTATCCTACAGGGAATACAACATCTGTTCTGCACTTACAAACCCCATCTTCGGAACCAAAAGTCAGCAAGGGTAAAGGGTCAGGTGAGTGCAAAACTGCACTACCAGTGGCACAGGGGCGGGCAGGTGCATAGGTCAAAAATCAGAGTTTGGCCCAATGATTTCCAATTGAGGGGGGGTGCCTGGATCCAAACTGCTTGCAGGTAAGTAGATTGGTTGCAGGGGCTAAACTTTGGGGGTTAGGTTAAGCACCGGGGGCCACAAAACAGTAATACAGCATTTTGTAGAGCGCGAACAGCTACCTCACAAGGAGGTGTCCCGGCGCTGAAGACCGCTAGGGAACCCGTCCTGGCTTTCCCTGTGAGATGGTCCCTTTCTGGGTATCTCCAAGGTGAAATCAGGCATCCCCAGCGTCTGTGGGGGGCCGTTGTAGAGATGAGGCAAGCTTAATGCCCAGAGTTGCCGAGTGTGTTCCTGGTTAGAGTAGGTACCGAGGCGAGAATTATCAAGTCCGTTTTGACCCTGGTCCACGACCCTGCCGCGTCGGGAATTGAACCCTGGTCCCTGGCCGAATCTCTGCTTACGGGTCTGCCGCCTCTAACCAGTGAGCCACACCTCAGTACCAAACATATACCACCAGAGGCTCTGGGGCGGTCGGATTTAGGGTGCAATTTCGACGTCACGTGCCCAATGCTGTTGAATGGGGACTCTTCTTTTGGCAAACAGGCTGCAAGCGTGCACCAGAGATTGCAGGAGGGAGACCAACGACAGCAGAGGTATGTAGAGATGTAGTGGGTTATAGGGGCACTGTCGGTTCAGCTCGCCAAGGCCCAGGGGCTCCGGGTGCAGGGGTGCCTTTTGAAGTTGGAATCTTCTTACCGGAGCCAGTCGTGGTCCAGAGAAGCCTCTGGATTCACACTGCATGCGCTGCCGTGGAGATCTGGAGAGGTCAGCTAATGCTGGACATGAGGTCAGGATTGTTGGGGAGACTTGACTGCACAGGTGAGCCACTCAGACTTGGGCCGGGGCGTTGGGTGCAGAGTGGGCAGGGATCGCGGTTCTAGCTGGATCTGGATCTCTTGGAGTCGGTTTCTTCAGGACAGGTCCGCTGTCCACAGGACATTGGAGTCTTTTGAAAGACAGCAGTCCTCCCAGGGTTTTTAGAGGTCACTGGCTGCAAGACAGGTTGCAGGTTTGAAGAAGCTGGAGACAGGCTAGTAGGGCTGGGGCCAAGGTAGTCGGCGTCTTCAAACTCCTCTGCAGGGTAGTCTTCTTGCTTCTTTTTTTTTTTTAGTCCTCATTTTGCAATACTTGTGTCAGGTTTTGAAATGGGAACCAGTACTGCTGTTTCGACTTTCCTGGGCCAACAAAGCGGGAGTTTTAACAAAGGAAAATGTTTCCTTGCAGCTGGAACCAGATTTCACCTAGGCACAGCGGAGAAAACCAACGACCCTTGGTAGTTTAGACCAAGTATATTCGTTTTGAGTATTGCCTAGGTTAAAATCATTGGACTTATCTTTGGTCGCTATGGTTAAAAAAGTGCTCCCATATTTCCCAAAAATTGTATTTTTTCCTGGGCCTTCCACTTCTATCTAATTTGTTCACTCTACCAATTGAGTTCCACCAGTCTAAATGTTTTGGTGGTACAGGGCTAACCCAGTTAATACATATTTCTCTACGGGCTAAAAGGATTAACACAAAAAGTAGGTTCTCTTGTCTTAAATCTAAATTACGTACACTTACATCTGTTTTATATATTCCAAAAATTACCAGTTCAATACTTACAGTTATTTGTTGGCCAAAGAGATCAGTCAGTGTCTTACCAACTTTTAACCAGAAGTCTTTGAGCTGGGGGCACTGCCAGAACATATGTGTGTCGTCCGCCTTATCTTCACCGCATTTTGGACATTTTTTTGCTTGTTGTTGACCTCTGAACTTTGAAAGCTTCTTTGGGGTCCAGTAGGCTCTGTGGATAGTGAGAAGGTGATTTCTCCTTAATGCAGCGGACTGGGTAATACCCCAACATTTCCCCATTGATACTTGCCATATGTCCTGAACATCTGTTGTAGGCAGTGAACTCCCCCAGGTCGAATCTGGAATCGTAAAGTTGTCTACGCCAGCTGTTATCAGCACCCAGTACCACAATGAAACTTCTTTTTTCTGGAATCTAGCTCCAAGCATCTTAAGTTCCAGTTGCTGATTTCCCTTAAGTGGTTCCGTTGTTGATTTTATCCAGCTCGATAGTTGGTAATATTTAAACTTGGATAATTGGGCTCCTGTAATAGTTGCTAACAAGTCCCAACCTATCAAGGTGCCATTTAAAATTAGGTCCCCCCAGTTCAGGATTCCTGCTCGTCTTAGCGGTAGAGCCAATTGGTCTTTAAGGCAATCCGGAGTACCGGGGGAATCCCAGACTGGAGCGTATTGGCTGTAATAAGGGATCTTTATAGTTTTCCTGATTTGCAGCCATAACTTAGCTGCCGACAAGAGAATTTGTCTTCTTGCTTCTTAGGTCAACACAGATCTAGTTTCTAGGCCAACTACATACTAGATTAAGGGGCATTTTGGAGGACTAGCAGGCAGGGCCAATGGGCACCTTACCTGGGGTGACTTCACCCTCTATTATGCCATCCTCCTGTGGGAGGGGGCATAGACCAAGCCCTGATTGGCGGGGGCCGAAAGTTGTGCTTCACCTCGCATCCCTAACCTTACGAGTAGAGTTGGCAGAGGTGGGCCAACCTCCTATTCTCTTGAGTTTTCCCACCCAAAGTAGGAGCGTAAACCAGGGGCTGCCAACAGCTCCTAGCAGCAGATGCTGGGGGTCACATTCCAAAGGGGGCAGGTCTTTGATGCGTTCCCCTTCGAGCTCTGCCCTATCCTGGGGGGCAGGGGGTATGAAACCTCTGCCCAGGATTAGCATTGTCTTTGATCCCAGAGAGCAGATGCCCTCTATCTGGGGGTCCAGAAACATGTCTGGTGGTGAGTGGCTGCCACAGCCAGTCAGAGACCACTCCAAGGCTGGTAGGTTTTCAGGGGGCACTTTTGAGGTGCCATCTGGGTACATGGTACAATAAATCACACACTGATATCAGTGTGGATTTATCGAGAGGAGTAGTTTGGTACCAAACACTTCTGTGTTCAGTGAAGCCATCACGGTGCTGTGGAACTCGAGCTGTCGAGTTTCCAGCCCATGTGCTCTCTGTGGCTTCACTGGCACTTACAATATTAAAGAATGGGCCCCAATATTTTAGTGGCATATCTGCTCATGCAGATATGCCCATACCTGTGTTACAGTGCACCCTGCCTTAGTGCGGTAAGGCCTGCTAGAGGGGTGACTTGCCTATATCTCCAGGCAGTACTGACTGGCATGGCACCCACGCAGGTTGTCATGTCGACATTGCCTTTTTCTCCCTCACAGGAGTATGCAAGCTGCAAGGGCAGTTGCATGGTCCCAGTTAGGGGGATCCCAGCGGACCCTCTATAGCTCCCAGGCCCTAGGCACCCAGGGTACCACTTTCTAGGGACTTACAGGGGGCAGAATTACCAATTGGGGATAGGTTTTTAGAGAAGAAGCACTGGCACAGGGGACCTGGATGGCAGGGACCCTCTGTACTACAATCGAAACCACATGAAAACCAGGCAAAGACTGGGGGCTATCCATGCAAAAAAAAGGCACTTTCTCACAACCGTCAATTGCACATATATGTATAGCAGTGGGATGGCTTGATTCAGACCCACCTACATATAGGCGGTAGAGAGCAAGTTGTCTGACTTCATGTCACATTAACAGTTCAAAGTATCAGTGCCAAAGACAGGCTGCACAAAAGAGACGGATGGAATATGGGGACCGCCAGCACGCTGGATTCAGCCCTCACAGGGATTGGATTGGATTGGATTGGATACTTATAGAGCGCAGCTATCACCTTACGGGCATCTTGGCGATTGCCATAACAAATTGAATCTGGTATCCGCAAATGCATTTACTTTAAAAGGTTTTTTCTCTGATTGTCGTTCTCCACAGCAGGCTGCTATCTTAATGTATTAGCTATCAAAAATTGATTGTGAAGTTGATTTGATTGTACAATGGTCATGCAATATGCAATAAATAAATAAAACAGAATTGGTGTTGATTGACAGTTATTTCTTGAGAGCTTGGACCATGGGTAGTGGCTGTTGCAGTGGGATATCTTGGTTGTCCTCCTCTGTGTGATATTTCTGGAGTGACCACTACCTTTCTTAGCTCCTGTGGAACAGTATGTGGGAATTCTGCTACTGAAGTGTTGTCCTATAACTCCATTGTCATTTCCTCTACTGTCTCATCATCTTAATCATGGTTATCAACATGGTTCTGAGAAGATGTGAATGACAGGAACCATGTAATTGTTTCTAACAGCCAGAGGCACTGCAACGTACATATGTACAGCACCTGCTAGGCTCACTTTTTGGGAAAGGGTTTGTCTGTGACTATAAAAATGTGCCAGGTGTGGTGGCTACATGCACCAGAATACCTTGCTCTAATGTAATTATTTCTAAGGCATGAATGTACTGTGCTGCAAGGGCACTTCTTCTGTCTCAGTGTCCTTATGTAGTGTTAGAAACCATCCCTGTGATATGTCGTCCGAGAAAATCCCACCAATGTTGTTCCTCTTCTATCTCATGGTGAGTGAGCCACATTGTATACAATTTTAGTTGTATCCTTGCCCAGATAGATTTTTTGTGCGCTCAATTACTTTTAGGGGTCAATTACGATGTTGGTCAGAAAGGCTCTGAATGGCATTCGGCTTGTCCAAATCCGATTCGGAAGCCTTGTTTCCGACCGACGCTCGAAAAAACTTCAGAATGACAGATGATGATGTTCAGAAACCGTTCAGACTTTCCAAATCAGTTCCGAATGGCATTTGTAGTAACCGACTCGTTCGGAGCCGACTCGTTCAGGCCCACGCACTGCGTTTCTGACTGAGCGATTAGGATGTCGGATTCGGACAGCCTTTCTGAATCAGTTGCTCCAACACGGATCGGCTGCCCGAATCTGACTTCGGGGGCACGTAGCAGGCCCCCCTTCACCTGGGGGCCTCTGAATCAGGCCCGTGGGGGTACCCATGGGTCCTTTCTTTCCAACCATGCACAGTGTGGCAGGCACCGTGAGGTGGGGCCACAGGGTGTGCGATGATCAGCAAACACCCCTTTCTTCAATAGGGTCTGTGTAGTCGGTCGGATCACAGGCTCTCATTGAAGTCAATGGGAGTCTGACTGAACGGTGTTCGAAAACATTATAATCGATGGGTCGGACTCCCTGATTCCGATTCAGTCGGAAACCATTTTGAAACATATTCAGTCGAAATGCTTTCTGATCAATATCGTAATAGACCAATTAGTATGTTTTTACCAACACAATCTCATATTTGGTCACCTCCTTCAACAAAATGTTTACTATGTCCTCAGGAGTCTGAAAATGTACGCATATGTGCCTCAAAGCCCTTCTGACTACTATGAGGTCATCAGTATCCAACATGCAACTTTCTGTATTTCATAAATGTTTGCAGCTTGCAACATTGCAGTTCACTAATTGTGATTTCACTACTTTCCATTTTGTTGTTCATTACTGATAAATCAACAGGATGCTGGTAAATGGCACTCAATTCTATGATATCGCTACACTCTATTCAATTCGCTTTTCTTTTATGCATCAGAGCCATTGTTTTTTTTAAAACTGATGTCTCGTTAAGGTCTGGTAGTATGTAGGAATAACAAAGACTTAGAAAAGGCAGGAGCCCTTGTACTGTCTTGTGGGTGTCATAGAGTATAGATTACAAATAAGGTACATGCACACATAATGCAGATTTGTTGGACTTCAGATGCATTTGCTGTGCATTTCTGACCCTAACATCATACAAAACTTCACATCGAAAAATGTATACATTAGTGATGCAGTACAGATGGAAAATATCTAAAGCACCACGTATTTTGCAATGGTGTATGAGAAAGGATGACTTTTTTCAGAAATAAAATATTTTTATGTAGAATTGGAAAAGTGATATAAAATGAATGTGAAATACATACTCAGCGTAAGCAGAGGTTGGTAGTTTGTACACCTTATGCCCAGTATTAGCAGAATTCAAGACTAAAGTACGTGTAAGGGAAACAAGCAAAAGATTTTGAGAGGCTTATTGATATCAGAAATCTGCACCATAAACACAAGTTGTATTTATTTGCATACAATGACTATATATTCACATTTGTGGTGAATAAGCTCTACTGAGAACTTGGGGCTGATTCACAAAGATTTTACTACGAGCAGGTGTGACTTAGAGCCAGATGTACATAAGTTTGGCTTTGCGATGATCAAATAGTGAATTTATGTGACACTGATGTGTCTTTGAATCATTTTGCGATTCCCAGTGGGTCTCAAATAGACCTACCTCATGAATATTCATGAGGTAAGTCTAATTTTGCGACCCATTGGGACTCGCTAAAATCACAAAGATGGTGTCCTGATGGGGTCAGCAGACCATCACATCTGCGATTGCTTTTAAATAAAGCAATGTTTTTTCTTTCAAATGCAGCCTGTTTTCCTTTAAAGGAAAATGGGATGTGTTTCAAATGAAGAATTAAAAGTTTTCTTTTCAGAGTAGACAGTGGTTCTTGGGGCCACTGCCTGCTCTTACAAAACATTTTTACAAACATTCACAAAGGGGAAGGGGTCCCTAGGGGACCAGGGCCCCCTTCCTGTCTGCAAATGGATTCCCACCTACTTGAAGGAGGCTGCAAAATGCGAATGTTTTGAGACCACATTTCAGTCCCAAAACATTTACACATACCACTGCAAGTCGCTATTTGAAAGGGACACCCTAAACACACGCCTTCCTAACACTGCATCGCAAACACAGTGTGCGATTTGGTAAAAGGTAACCAAATCGCAAATTGGGCTTTTGTACCTAAAAAAAGGTTTTTTTAAAGTCGCAAACAGCATTAGGCAGTTAGCGACCTCAAAAAAACGACCTACATCTGGCCCCTAATTTTGTAGAACTCCTGACTCGCTTCAGAAATTCATGAGTAAGACACGAGTAAGTCACAGCAAAATCTTTGTGAATATGCACCAACCATATTACTGTGCACTTTACAGTAGTTACTTATTTTGGTAAGTGAGTATAATTTAATCAGTACTCCTCTCAAACAGAGATTAAAAGTCACATTTTAGGTTGCAATTACTGCGGTTGCATTAGAAGTGACAATCAGGTATTGTAAATAGCAGTGGCACCTGGTAGGGGACGGGGGGTTCAGGAAATTAAGAAAAAGAGAATCTGCCTTCTGATTGCCTTCCCCAGCCACTGACTTTCTTCACAAGAATCAGAAACAGGAAACACCCAGGATTCCAGACTTCCCTGACCAATCAAGACGCAGCTGATAGTAGCGTTGTGATCGGTCTGGATGCCTTGGTTCAGAGCTCAGAGAGGGAATGGGATCCTGGGCATGTTCTCCACCCAGGCTGTAATGCAGCCTGGGTGGCAAACATGCAAAGTGTGCATGACTGTTTGGCAGGCCCAAGACGGCCGGCTAAACAGTCAAATGCACTTTAGGTGTAGCAAGGTGCAGCAGCAGCCACTCCTCCTTCCCGCCATCACTGGACCCCAGACCCGCCTGCCCTAACCTATGGACAACTGGACCACAAAAAATAAAACGATAACTTATTTTTTGCAGTGCACTGATTTAAAGCAGTGGGGCGACGCTCCTCCGCCTTATAAGAGGAGCCGCAAATGGTAAATAGGACATGCGGTGCATAATCTGTTTATGTTTGACAAAGTAAACATGCCGCATCGATGGTAGAATGCTATAGTTGAATGTGCTTTGCAGTGAGACACAGAATAGTTTTAAATTGGTATAAATAAAAGAGGGGGGCACATTTCATCGAAAGCAGCTTGATTTCCCAGCGGTTCAGGCGCGCGTTTCCTCCTCCACTGAAATAGGACAAGTGCCAAGGGTTTGACAATACTGGGATTCTTATTTACCATTGGTTAATGGTGCGAGCACTATGAGCTGCAGTAAAAGAGACTGCTGTGCTCCAATTCGTTTTTATTTCCCGTTAGATTGTTGCACAGTTAGCGTGACTCTACCACATGTTAATATCTAATCAGCACGCCGTTGTGTGTGACCTTGTAGCTGCAGCAGGGAGGCTGGCTAGAGATAACGCAGCCATATGTCGTGTCAGCATTGAAAAAAAGCGTATTTAAAAAAGGCAATAAATGCATTAAAGTTAATGGGCCGTTGGTGGACTTTGGAATTAGATGCTTAAAGAAAGCATAATATTTAAAGGTTAGAATAATCTCGTGCATAATACAGCAAGGTTTATTTATTTCGCATTTAATGTTTCCTCTCATGAAAATGCCAAGCCAGTGCAGACCTGCTATGTTGAATAGCTCGGCCCGCGACGGAAAGGTCAACTACAGGAAGTATTTCTCTCAAGTCTCACGGAGACTCCATTTTGGGAGATCCACCGGCGGTGGTATGGTGAAGATTTCATGCCGGGCTCTGAAGTAACATGGGGGCATATTATCAAGCCAGGCGATAAAATCATCGCCGCTTTAGCGGCAGAAAACTGCCGCTAAATCGGCGATAATGGGCTTGATAATATGCTCTATGGAATACCAATTGAAGCCCATGTTAGGTGTGAAGGACATCTAACCTGAGCTTCAATTGGAATTCCATAGAGCATATTATCAAGCCCATTATCGCCGTTTTAGCGGCAGTTTTCTGCCGCTAAAGAGGCGATAATGTTATCGCCTGGCTTGAGAATATGCCCCATGGTTTGGACGCATTCAGTGAAGGCTTGGCGAGCATTGCCGCCAGCCCGCAGCCTCTTACCTTTTATTAACCCTATTGGCTTAACCTTCATTTCAAACTCCAGACATCCTTATCGTACGCCAGGGTCGATCATCATGATAAACTAAACAGTGAGAAGAAAACATATAATTAAATATTCTTTTATGTAGACAGGAGTAATATTATTCAGGGGCAAAGAATAAAAATGAGACCACTTTCAAATATTCTCCAATATTTATTTGAGCAAAGTAAAGATGTGTTCGCATGTATCTGATCCACCATGGTGTTTTCCAGTCATAAATGTATGTTTGTAGATGCGTTCACAAAATGACACCTGGAGGTGTACTTTTTTTTTTACACCTGCAAAATTATATGCCACCACTGGATACAATAACACACATGTAAATATCGTGAAAGGGTGTGAAGTGGTCACAGCTCGGCATTGTTTTCCCACCTAGAAAATTGTTGAAGCAAACGTCAGTAATCTACAGAGATTGCATTTCTGTAACAGAAAGTGGGGCATATTAGCAACGCTTTGCGGTAAATATAGCAAAGCGTGCTTAGCGCTCATTTTTTTACCACCGGCTATCGCTGGATTTTATCGCCGAGATAGCGCGTTATTAGCAATGCGTTTCTCCAAGGTGATAATAAATCCAGCGATAGCCATGATAACATGCTGTATCATGGGAAGACAAGCAATGATTTCCCAGCGATACTGCAGACCTTGATGATAGACAGGTATGGTCTCAGCCATGCAATCCATAAAGCTGTCGCTAACAGCTGTTAGCGACAGCTTGCTAATAGGCCGATAGAAATATCGCCGTTTTAGCAGCAACAAGTGCCGCTAAAGCCGCGATACCTCCCTTGCTAATATGCCCCGATATGTGGTGATGGAATGTGGGGAGCAGGGTTGGACTGGGATCACTATTAGGCCCAGGCACTGCCCAAAAAAGAGGCCCACATTCACGGAGCATGCTGTTTCATGAAGCACCATTTGGTTAGTCTCAGGGGCCTCATTTTTAGAGACATGTTTGTAAATTAAGCATTTTTAAGCTTATGAAGCCGATAACATTGGTGAACTCAAGAAGCACTGCAGTTCTTAAAACTGAATGCTTCCTTGTAGTCCTAATGCCCTGAAGAATGTAGTTAGATGCTCTCTCTCTACCAACTATCTCTATGACTCTGGTCATCACATAAATCAGAAATATAGTACAAGTTAAGGGCGAGGGTTAGGCTGGAATCTCTGGGAACGGAGCTTGTAATGATAAAAACAAGAGGAAGAGAAGCTCTGAAATTCTTCCTTGGGGAATAGAACCTGTAGCAACAAACAGTAATGAAACCCATTTTGAATATCAGCCATAAAAACGTTTTGCAAAGCACTAAAAAATACAGCTCCCTCAAAAATGTTGCACTTTTCCCTTAATATAAATACATTTTGATCCAAGACTTGACTATGCTAGCTCCACTTTGATCCACTGATCAAACCTGTGATAAGAAGAGAGAATAAATGTCTACAGTTCATCTATGGGAAACAACATCTAAAGTTCTCCAAAATAAATCAAATCTAGCACCCTCACAAGTCTGGCTTTAACCTGAATTGTTTATGTAGATTTCCACCAAAGTATTCTCTGGGACACCTCTATGACTGGAGCGGAAAATTTCTTATCTTTGTTAACTTACTTGAAGACTACACATTTTGCACAAGGTGGAAAGATACCCATTCCCAACCAAGTTTGTGCTAGACGTTGATAATTAAACAAACCAGAAATTTCACAGAGTCAAGTGGCAAAGGGTTAGGCAGGGGCAGCTCCTCGGCTATGGTGGAGGGGTGTCGCCCCACTGCGTAAAGACAGAAAATGAAAAAGAAAATGATAATAAAACACTTTTATTATCATTTGATTTTTCATTCACTCAGCCAAGTTTGCTGAGACTGCTGAGTCTGGGGCGGGGCCATGTCACAGTGTTACTAACAGGGGGAGTTGGAGTATTGGGCACTGAAAGTGGCATGTCAGTTTCGCCGGCCGTCTATGGCTAGCCAAACCGACATGTGCACTTGGATATCTGCAGGCTATTACCTGGTGATATCTGCAGGGCTTAGGAACACAGGCTTCCAGTTTCTGCTGAAGCATGAAATCGGCCAGCTCCACCGAATCCCAGCTCTTCTCTCATGCTGGGAGTAATAGCATGAGAGAAGTGCTGGGATTGCATGGTGAACTGGGAGCATGTGCTCAAGGGAACTGCAGTGCCGGGAGCAGATGAGCAGCTTGACGTGGCACAGGAGCACTGCCCACACACTGCCCCACCACAGAGAATGGACAGTGGCTGTATCTGAGGTTAGGTCAGGATCTCTGTGAACAGAACCTACAATGACCAAGAAAAAACAGGTCTAAATCCCTCATGTGCTCTTCTCTAGCCAATTCACAATGAAGCAGCTTTGTGTAGCAGAACGCGCAACAACAAAGAATAAAGAGAGTAAGTTTACTTTTTACCATGAAGGGTTGGAGTTTGGCCCGTTGTGTTTCTGGCTTAGGAGAGTAACTGAATAGAAAGGCTAGGTGAACACTTTGTAGTTCTGTATGGGAGGGTCGGGTCTGCCATCTGCTTAAGCCTCAGTAGTTAGACTGGGCCATTGAAGGCCTACCCATGGCTTCCTTCCTCCTGGGAAAGGTAGGGAAGATTGGGGCCTAAAGAGATGAAGAAGTAGGCTGAAGAAGCAGTCTGTTGAAGTAGGTCTTCTGTGCGCCTTAGAGCTGGGCTGGTCAGGTTTGTGCGCTGACCTCCTGCTACGACTTATGAATAAGATCCTTCTAGTAGTGGGTGCTGTAGAGTCCAACTTGAAGGTATCTGATGGAAGTTGATAGCAGCTCCTTTTATGTCCTTCACATGGCTAACGTGGGCATGGTAATCGGGAGGGAAATCTCTAAATTCTCACCCCTACTTCAATCCAGAAACTGCCCCTTACTGGATGACTGAGAAAGGGGGTGTGGTTCTAGCCAGGAGGCAGGAACCCACAGGCCTGCTGTTTTCCCACTCATACAGACAGCAGAATGAGGGAGAGATGTGGCAATATGGAGGTGAGGCAAGAAATATGAATGTACCTTTCTGCCGGAGAGAGAAAGGAAAACCAAAAACATCATTAAACAAGGTCCCCATTGCAAGGGAGTCACTGTAAAATATGAATGCAACAACATGTTGTTATCCTAGCACAAGCCTAGGTCCTGAATACTAAAAAGCACACAAAGAACATAGAACCAGAATTATGCACCCAGCAAGAGTTACAGAATGACTTAAGTGTCAAAGTGCAGTCTTTCCTACATATAAAAAGAAGATAGTGAGGCAATAAGTGGAATTAAATGGAATGCTTGCACTTTTGCATCAGTGTTCACTTGATAAATGGGACATTAATTACATTTTGGCTAGGCGGGTGAGGTGAAATAGAAACAATGACTGATATGGCTAGGTTTGCCACCTGGACGGTTTGTTACTGGCATTGCTGGTATTTTCATGCCCTGGCCAGTATGAAAATGAACAAATGTATCCTAATCTAATCTATAAAACTACTCACACACGCCTACAAATCACTGAACAGCATCGGGCCAAAGTACCTCAACGACAGATTGAGTTTCCACTCACCAGTGAGGAACCTTCGCTCGGCCCACCTCGCCTTGGCAGAAGTCCACCGCATCCGCCGTAGCAGATACAGAGGCAGGGCCTTCTCCTACACCGCGGCCACGGCCTGGAATTCTCTCCCGTTGGAAATACGACGTGCACCAACCCTGCTGGCTTTCAGGAGTGCACTCAAGACTTGGCTTTTCAACTGACCTGAGCTGCCCTACCCCCCCCCCACCTCTCAGCGCCTTGAGACCCTCACGGGCGAGTAGTGCGCTTTTCCAACCCCTGATTGATTGATTGAATCTGGTCTCTTTTCCTCTTATCAGTATTTGCTTGGAACAGTAAACATAAGGGAGAGCACCTTAAAATATGTTCTGAAGCTGCCTTAATGATACGTGAATGACTGTAAAGGCTACTGGAAATATTCGATTGTGTGGCTGCGTCAATTTTCACATAGTTATAGATTTGCTCCATTTGCCACACAATCCTGCTGCATAATCTGCAGATTTGGACAAAAAGACGTATTTGTTTCTACCTCAAATGATTCAAAAGTTACTAAAAAAGCTGCAACATGTGTTGCCACACAATCAAGGCCCTTTGTAAAGGTTGACTGGTAACCTTTCTGTTGCTCATTAATATATTTGCATGTTAAATGTGTACTAATGAGGTACACCCAATGCCTAGACAGTGTTAGCAAGTTTAAAAATGACAAAATACTTAAGTTATACTATAACAATATGTACCACACTATGATGCATAATTTGCCTTTTCTCTCCTCATAATTTTATCAAACCTGCCACATAGTCTGTTGTGCACACTGCTGTAGCCACTGCCGACACACCCGTACGCCCTTACGCAGATGTTGACGCCGATTTTCACGATACTGATGAGACGCGGATGTGGACGCAGAAGTATGGTTTCTGAACCACGGAGCTGAAATTGAGCTGATTTGAGGCGATAATACCGATACAAAAGGAATCAAATGGATTGAGGACGCATTGGAGAAACCGCATGCCAGGAGAAACCCTAAAGCAGCTTCAAGCAGTATCAGTGTAGGTAAACGTTCAGCAGGCAAAGGGAAGGGCTCGGGTACAAGCAGTCGGCTCGGGGCACAAAAGAGGTAAGTGCGGAAACTTAGATCTGGCAACAGGTTACCCCCCTTCTCCCTATAACGGCCAGTGAAATAGAATGGCTTAAGGGGTATAGTATAATAAGGTGGAGAATAGCTTGAGGGATGCCAGGCAAACAAAAAACTAGGAAACTGGAGTGATAGGTCGTCTTTTACCGAATCAGCATCATACTGGTTTTTACTTGGTGCTGAATTGGTCTGAATGAGTTGAATCCGACAAGGGGGGAAATAGATTTGAGAAGCCGCCTGAAGTGTGTGCACGTGCTTGTCATGGCCGCCAGAAATAATAAAACAACCTTGGAGCAAAATCAGACATCAAGAGACTCCTCAATGGAACAGAATGTCCCTGGAGAAAGCACAGTGAGACCAGGGCTAAGAGCTAAAAAAGCACCAAAGAGAAAAAGAAAAGGAAATAAAGTTATAGCACTTGGTAAAAAAGGGAGCGTGCCAGCCTCAAAATCCGTAAAAGTCTTTGTGGGGAAACACCTTTAAAAAGTGCTCTCACCGGTGAAGTCTCTGGATGAAGGGGCCGAACAGTGGAACAAGAATGATTCAGTAGTCCTCTATGAGCAAATCCTGGACACATCGATTTTGGCAAATCAATCTCTTTTATGCCAAAATGGACTCAATTGTGGCCCCATGGTTGTCCTCATCCCCGCGGGTCTTTTCTTTACAGAACCCGGAATCGATGATCCTAGACCCATTGGAAGTTAACAGCGGAGGTTTACGGACTGACTGGGGGGATGTTTCAGGCACAGCAACAAGGTCTAAAGTAAATGACAGCCAAGAGCAGCCCGGTACTCAGAGTCTGGAACCAAAAGAAGATGAGGGACGAAATCTAATATCTGACTTAAATCTAGAAATCTCTGCTACACCAGCTTCTTCGATGTTGGATATAATGCTGATGCTGCAAAGAACCCTCCAAGGACTACTGGAAGTCACAATGTTAAATAATAACATTTTAAAAACACAAAAACTGCATTTACACAAGATGAGAGGGAGCTACAAGGAATTAGGGGACAAATGCCTTCTATGATAAGACCAGTCCGAGACCCCCAGCCCCCAGCTCCTGTAGAGGTCATAGGTTCACCAAAGAATGCTCATGAAGTCTATATTTCGAGATGGCCGACGATGATAAAAAGAAGGGGTGAATTCTCTAGATATAGGTCATCTAACTTTACGAGCCTAGTAGGAAGGAAGGTACAAAAAAAGGGGAAAGGTAAGGCAGCAAAAAGGGTAAGACCAGACAAGGTTAACCTAGAAACAGCTGATCAAGAGCTGTTGAATACTAAGCCCCTTAAGGAAGTAAGAAAGAGGAGGGGTCTACATAAGAGTATCAGAGAGAAAGCAAAAAGGATGCAATCAAACCCAAATCCACAGTTGAATAGAGTACCTATTGAGGGGAAAAACTCTGGTAATGATTCGCACCAAAGAGTTAGAAGAGAAGGATGTAGTAACTTTACGGCAGTTTCTAGAAAGAAAAACTGGCAGCCTCTTATGACAACTACTATAGTGAGTAAGGAGGGAGCTGGGAATAAGTGGATATACTTTGAACCCATACAAACAGTGAAGGGAGGGGAAAAAAAAGGAAGAGCTCACCCCTAAACAGGTCACAACTCCTACACTCATTCTCACAGTACCCAAGCTTGAAAGGTATAGGAACTAAAGACTTGCGGCAAGTAGGATTTAAACTTAACCACAAAGGGAAGGAGATCACCAGGGTTCTAGTCTATTCAGTCCTGGTAAATAAGGAAGGTATACGGATAGTCCCCGAAGGAGAAGTAAAAGTGGATGAACCAAAACGTGGTGACTTCTTAATGTGCCATGCAGGTTTAGGAAAGAGACAGGTGAGGCTAATAGAGGAAGAAGAGGGTGATGGTATGGGGAAACTTAATGTAGTAGCAAACAACTCTGATATTGGGAAATGTTGGGAGAATTGGAGTCAAAGAAGTAGCCTTGCAGGCCCCTTCCAGAGATACAATGAGGAGTTTGGAAAAGAGGGAAATCTAGATGAAGTTGAATAGGAAATGGGGTGTCGCATAGCATTGAAGTTGTATCATGGACTAAAAATGGTCTTGGAGAGCTAACAAAACAAGAAAATATAAAAGAGCTAGCAAAAAGTACAGAGATTATATGTATACAAGAAACTTGTCAATGCGACAAGACCCCTACATTTGAAGGTTTCATCCAACTCCATCGATCAGCAAAGAAAAAAAGGTTCAGGCGCCCCCGTTAATAACACCATTATCAACAAAAATAGTGACGAATGTGACTCGACTCTCAGTAAAATGTAAATGGTTGCTCGTATGTAGTGTATCCTTGCTGGTGAGTGATAAAAAGTACGAAAATGTAACGCTTTTAAATGTGTATATGCAATGGGGGTGCCCTGATGAATATGGTGTAGGGATGGGTTATTTTAAAGATGATATAGATATTTTATGTGAAATGTATGGCACAGACATAATCTTAATGATGGGTAATTTTAACCACAAATTAAACCCAAAGAAGATAGACTGTTGGTATACAGGAATTCTGGAGGCCTACGATATAAATTTAGCGACCTTCCCAGATTGTGTTTTCACAACCCAAGATATAAACCTGTAAAACTACCTGGGAACAAAAAGCCTATTTGGTTTGAATGGTAGATCAGATTCAGACTGCCCAGCCAAGAAAACATTTAAAGTAGGCACAAAAAATTGTCCAATCGATTATGTGTTTACGCCTGTTTGGAACTTTGCCTTAATCAATGGATTCCGGATCGGTCATAGAGAAGGGAGTGATCGTAACCCCCTGCAGTTTGAGATCTCAGATGTAAACTGGGACCCATGTGATAAAGTAATTCCACTTCAAGTGGAGTATCCTAGGCGGTTGACAACTAGGATAACAGACGAATATATAGCGAGGCTGGCAATACTCCAACAGAAGCTAATCTTGGGAAGTGTCAGAGGGCAGTGTCTGGAATGGTACGTGGAAAAAATAGAACAGGTGGTAAAATGCCTTCGTGTTGAACTTAAAAACGAGGGAAAGTTCTTAATGAGGCAACAGAAATCCCCTGTCACTCAAGTAAAATGGTTCTCTGCAGACTATTTAAAATAGAAGAGGGAGATAAGGAGAGAAGCACGTAGGCTCAAGGGTAAATATGAACAGGACAGGGCGGCTAATCTTATCAAACTGAGAAGAGATTATAAAATGTCAATTCGTAGAGCAAAAAGAGTCAATAAAGAAAGATGCTGGGATAATCTGCTAGAAACAATTGAAACAAAGAATATACATCAGATTTGGAAGCTGATATGATCAGCGGAAGACCACCCGGTGGGTGCAATGAATTGTGTGGTATAAGAGGCAGCATGGGAGGAATATCTGCAGGAATTGTATCGTTCAGGTAGGGGAATAGAAGATGGTGAGATACAGAATTAGAGTGGGTTAGTTGAAGATCTAAAACCAGACTTCTCAGTATTGAATGTAAAAAATACAATAATAAAACTAAAGCTAACCCGCGCAGCAGGACCGGACAATCTCCCAGCATTAATATTAAAGTACGAGCTGAAATGGTGGGCGGAATTTTTTTCGCACATGTTTCTAGTCATCTCGGACACTGGAACAATCCCTAAAAATTGGAAGGGAGCTGTAAGTAGACCGGTCCACAAGAAAGGCGATATGAACTGACCAAAAAATTATAGATTGATCAATTTGCTGGATATCGGGGAAAAGATATTTGCAAAAATAATATTAAGAAGGCTTAAGGACTGGGTGGAGCATTGTTCAATTGTACCGGTAGGACAGGGGGGATTTAAGGAAAGCCATTCCACCATTGACCACTGCTTCACACTTTGGGCAGTGGCGAGGAAGTCGATAGAGCAAAAAGGGAAGCTTTATTGTTGCTTTGTCGACTGTCATGCTGCTTTTGACTCAGTGGATCGTAAATGCCTCTGGGAGTCACTGATAAATTACAGTATGCCGGAAGGCATACTGGCCATAGTAAAAGAACTACACAGGGGAAATAGGGCACAGGTGATTAGGGACACGAGAGGGTCCTTGACCCAGAAAATAGCTATTGGGAATGGTCTTAGATAGGGTTGTGTCCTTGCCCCATTGCTCTTTGCCATATTCCTAGCTGATTTACCTGCAGCCCTAGAAGTAGAAAGAAGCGCTGGCCCCAGAATGAGTGGGAATAAAGTGCCATGTCTATTGTATGCAGACGATCTGGTGATTTTTGATCAGACGGAGCTAGGGCTCCAAAGGAAATTAAATGCTTTTAGAGAGTACAGCGAGGCAAAGATTTTAGTTTTAAATATGGAAAAAAATAAGATTTTATGTTTTGGGAAAAGAGACCCGAGATTTAGTTGGTTTTTAGGCCCAAGGAAATTCGAGATTGTAAATGAGTACAGATACTTGGGAGTTTGGTTCGATAGTGCACTAAAATGGAATATGCACTTAGAATCCCAGAAAGCAAAAGCCTTTACATCAATCTGTGGGTTGAAAAAAATTAATAGAGAATATGGTGATATGTCCCACAGACCCTTGTTAAAGGCATATGATGCCATGATACCCCCGCAAGTATTGTACGGAGCTGAAGTCCTTTACTTAAGTGGTAAATGCGGGTGGGATTTAGAATGAGGGAAGAGCCTAAAAACTCTATTGTCATTACCAAGCTCATCAATGATCCAGGCCATTAGAAACGAGTTAGGAACATTAGCATGAACCATACAGACCCAAATGTCCCTGGTAAGGTTTTGGAAACGCCAGGATTCAGGCGTAGTGCAGAAGGTCTCACAATGGTGCAGAGAAGAGATTCGGTCTAGTAGTTTAAAATGGGCCAAGGAAACCAGAAAGAAACTCCTCATTGCAGGAGAGATCTTAAAGTTGAGAATATCTCAGCAATCTCTGCAAAAAGAATTTTCAAAAAGCGCCCTTAGAGCCCAAGATCAGGAATTGACTAGAAAAGCTGATCTGGAGTATCTGAAAACGAAAAAATCTGTGCAATGCATGAGAATCTCATGGCTGAATGACGCCTGGTATCCTTCCCTTCACACACTGCCGAACTACTGGCTTAGATGTGAAATTTTAAGAGTAACAATTGGCATCAATCCTTGGCTGATGGAGGAAAAAATGAAAGCAGAAATGATTCAGCCTGATGGTAACTGTAAATGTGTGTTGAGAACAAAATGTGATATTTTGCACACACTAGTAGACTGTATTGCAGTTATAGCCTTGCAGAAACTGATTTTACGTCCAATCTTTTTGAAATATGAAATAAGGTCACGAGAACAGGCAGTACCTTTACTCACAGAGATGCCAAATCTAGAAATTGCTATTGCTCTGGGAAATTATATGAAAGCCATAAAAAGGATTGTGAGGGAGAAATTGTAGGCGTCTTAGCGTTCTTAAGTTGGCTTACTAAATGTTCTTTGCTTCTGTCTTAACTTTTATCATTTTAAATATTGTCGTGAGGGATAAATGGTATGCGTTGAGAGTCCTTAAAGTTGGTTTACCAATGTTTTTTCCCTTTGTTTTAACTTTTATATAACTGATTAGAAAACATTTTTTATTAATTTTTAATGGATAAAACTGTCCTGTTTACATTAATTATTTATATGACTGTGCCATCATGTCTGGGATATGTATACCGTAACTCTTTCTCATAGCTCATCTGCAATGGAATTGATAACGAATTTGTATTGTTGAAATATTTATATTGGGTTTTATTGTGTTTAAAGACTATGGTCTAAATAAACAGAGTTTTTTGACTGGACTTGACATAGTTTGGGCCTCCTTTGCTGGATAATTCCAGTGAGTCTGCTGATAGTTAAACTAAACAAAGGCAGAAAAACTGTGTATTTTTATTTATTCAGTTTTATATAGGATGAACTCGGCCAAAGGGCATTGGAGTGCTACTCATGAGCACCAGTTACCTTTCACAATATCAGATTAATTTTTATCTTTATCACGATAAGTGATTTTGAATTTTCAATTGTCATTGCTTCTGTGGGTGAAAATTGTTTCACATCCTTTGTGTTGTTTATTATTTATTATATAAATATTATTTTATGTATATTTAAACTCTATAAATTATTTGTAATTTTCAATCTTTAATCCGTGGTCTTTCTGTGTTTTTGTTGTTTTAAATGTAATCCAAATTGTTATATTTCAAGCATGCAGCCCAAGATAAAGACTCCTGATATATTTGAAGTGAGTGAAATACACCCTTATTGTGTGACTAATCTGTATCACATCCTTTATTGTTCTATAAAATTGTACCTGATTCTTTCAGTCTAGATTTCTGAAATTACATTGGGGAAATAGACAGTTCACTAAATTCTGACATCTTTTGCATTGCTAAGCCATTTGTTGGTTTTATCGATTTACAGATAAGCTGGCAGGAAAAAAGGGTGTATTTCACTCAATTCAATTATATCAAAAGACAATTTGGATTACATTTAAAAAAACAAAAGCACAGGAAGACCCTGGATTAAAGATTGAAAATTTTAAAAAACTTATAGATTTTATATATATATATATATAAATCAAATATTTATATAATAAATAAACTGTGCAAAGGAGGTGAAACGATTTCAACAATAGAAGCAATGACAATTGAAGATTCAAAATCACTTATCGTGATACAGATAATAATTTTGGTGTTAGTTCTTAGAAACTGTACATGGGTTGCCAATGTTATGTCACCATAATTATGGAACGCTGTTAACACAGTCACGGAAGCCACTCCATTTAGGTTGAGAGCGACTTAAAAATTAAATGTTGCACTTTAGCGATGTATATTTATATGTCTTCTAGCCCTGAGGAAGTTGCAGGATTGGCTTCATTGGCAACGAAACACGTTTTAGCTAAAGGCTACATATCTAAGAGCAAATTAAAGATTACAAGAACGGCAAGAAATTTTGAGATTATGTTACTTATTTATGTTACTTGATTACAGCCGTGTATGTTGACATTAGCGTGTGTTGGAAGATTTAAACTCATTTATATAATAATATAAAACATTGTTTGTTCTGTACATTTAGTAAGAGTATTGAGCTACTAGGCCTTAAGCATATCAATTTATTAAACTGCTATCAGGTAAAAGGAAAAAAATGAGCACAAATCAAAAGGCTTTAGCGTCTACATACAAAATTCCTTTGAAAACTGAAAAAAGGATGGTTCTACAAAATGGCCACATGGTCAAACTACCAGCAAGGAGGCATGGTCACAACAAAGAATGCATGCAGGCCTATGGTAAAAGCACACCGGCTGGCTACACAAAATGGCCACCAGCCACGTGACCAAACAAAAACAACCAGCAAGGAGGCATAGCCACAACAAAGATCACATGTAGGTCTGTGACAAAGTCACACAGCCTGGCTATACAAAATGGCCACCAGCCACATGCTCAACCAACAACCAGCAAGGAGGCATGGCGTCAAGAAAGAATACATGTAGGACTATCGCGAAAGCACACTGACTTCCTACACTAAAACATGGTCAGACAACAACAACCAGCAAGGAGGCATGGCCACAACAAAGAACACATTCAGGTTTATGGCAAAATCACACTGGTGCTCTACACAAAATGGTCACATGGTCAAACAACAACAAACAGCTAGGACACATAGGCACAACAAAGAACACATGCAGGCCTATGGCAAAAGCACATTGGCTGCCTACACAAAAAGGCCACCAGCCACATGGTCAAACAACAAGCAGGAGGCAGGGAAAACAAAGAACATATGCAGGCCTATGGACACTAACTATACAAAATGGTCCCTAGCCACATGGCATGGGAAACAAAGACAAAAGGTAGCCTATGGCAAACACACTCACACACTGTACCGACTAAGGAGGCATGGTAACACAGGAGAAAGCAGCATTAATTCAGCAATGACAAAAACAAAAATGAACTGAGCAAAAAAAATCTATTTTAAAAACAAACACACATCCGTCAAAGGCATCAAATAACCCCACCTATACCCTGTTTGCAGAAAAAAATGTTAATTACCCACAAAACACATTTTGTAATTTAATCCAATGCCATCCATGGCCTAAATGATGTTTCAATTTAACATACACCACAACAACAATTGCTTCATGTACCCATGACTAAGACTGGGCCCACTGGCTGGAGAGGCTCTTGGCAGACTAGGCCACATAGTGAATTAAATGAATATTGCAAATTCAAATTTATTTTAAAAAATGGAGAAAATGCGCACGATTTTTCCTTTATAAAAGGAGAAAAATTACATTAAAAAAATAACTAGTCCCCTACTGAAACTGCACCCCACCCACCACAATACATTTTTTAAATCGAATAAAAGCACAAATAAATCTTGGTGCATGCCCTCTATCAAACAAACAACACCCTTATACAACCCTTTTTGAACTTCCTTGTGATATCACAAAAAACCATCCAGTTGAGAAGTTTTTTAACTCTAAATTGTCTTAAGAAGATTTAGCTGCTTCTCGAATCTTCTTCAGATTACAGCCGCAGTTGATCGTGTTCAATTGTGCTCTCCTACGACAAAAAAGAAGCGTCGGAAGTCACTGCTATGGCCTAAAGCCACGTTAGGTGCCGCAAAATCATGTGGGTGGCTAGCAAATCTCGTGGGCACTCGCGAGCATCTGGGAAGTCTTGCTGCGCTCCCTGCATGTGCAAAATGACATGATGAGTACGGAAAATGAAAAACGATTCCTTGGCTAATAGAGAGCTCCGTACGTCACTTTCTATGGCCCCCAGAGATTCGGTACTTATTAAATCTTTGCAATATCAATATAAGGCAGTTATCAAGCAGATACCCCACACAACTCATGGCCTATATCAAGAAACTGTTCATAAGATATTTGCATTATGTCTATGTTTTTATTGCATGATTTTAACTGTGCTTTTATGGATATATCTTATCCGAATAAAGATTTTTGATTGATTGATTGAAAAACGATTCCACTCTGTTGCCAAGTTCATTGGTAATTCTGCATTCTCCATGGAACACAGAGTTGCCAAATTCCACAAACCCCACGAGCGGAGTGGAGTTTTACGCCCAGGCCTAACTATCACACTACTTTCAGACACAATGACACAAAGAGCAAGATACATAACTTCACAGAAAGAAAAGCAATTACTAAGGGCCCAATTACCAGTCTGGTGGTCCTACCGCCAGACTGCTGTTGTTGCGATTAGGAGAACACCACCAATCTGGCGGCTTCCCAACTATCGTATTACGATAACACCGCCAGGCTGGCAGTGTTGTCTCAGTGGTGCAACAGCGGTGGCATGCTTCAGCTCATAGGGAGCCTGAAACACAGGCTGCCGCCTGGCAGAGCAGCTTGCATGTTGGTGCACTGTGTGCAATGCACCATGTTGTGCATGGCACGCATAACAGTGCAAGCAAGCAAAAGGGGGTAAAACATGTGCGCCCATGCACACATCCCATGGGCTAAAACTCCCTGGAGACATGTTTGGGGTCCATTTCCCTGTCTTTCTGCCGAACGTTTCATGGCAGTGTCCCGCCATGAAAAGGTTGGTTTAAAGGCAGGTCAGGGCCTCAATATTCCCAACAGGAGCCAGTCTCTTTGTGGTAATCTCCCATCTGTCCTTTAGGATCATTGCAACATCGTTGGCAACCCTGTTTCCACCACAGCTAGCACAAACTATCTGAAATCCAGGGGGGAGGGGCGATAGCTAGCATCAGGTCAGGGTTAGTGCCCTTTTTCAGCCAGGTTTTGGTTAGGAACATAATATCTCACCCGTTCTCAACTAGTGAAACCCAGATGTCATCTACATGCTTCGGGAGGGATCTGGAATTAATCAGGGAGGCTCTGACTTTCAGCTTATTATCAGTAAAGGGACCTTGGGGGGCAATATTTCCTCTCTCCAGCTCAGCATCTATAACCTTTTTAAATGTGCATGCTCTGCAGCAGAACCTGCTCTCCCTGGACTTAGATCAAGCCAAGCCTTATCCGAGCAAGTGCCCTTATTCATGGTTAGAAGCAAGTCTTTCGAGCATGTAATGGCCTTGGAGCTGGAAATTTGGGCAGCATGGCTGGCACTGGGCGTGGACAGGCCAGACGGGCTTGTTTTTGACATGCCAGCGCCACGCCCACTGTGCATGTCCACTTCGCAACTCTCATTTTATAGGAGCTTGGGCAGGCAGGTCCAGGCACTAGACTGTCAACCCTGCAAGATGGCGCTCAGCCGGCATCCCCACAAGGACAGGAGAAATGGAAACTCTCTCAAGGCAGGCACTGGCAAGGAAGCAGAGAGCCCTGATATTCCCCAATCAGACGAGGGAAAGGAAAATCCCACAGAGCCCTTCCAAACAAAATTAAAATAGTCTACGCTGGCAATCTAAAAAGGCCAATCCCTGCACCCTGCAACATGCAGCAGTGCAGAGAGAAGCAGTTATCTTAAAAATATATATGCACAATAAACCTCCAAAAAGTAAAAGAACTCTAACAGACAGAACAATCAGCATGAATTAACTCATGAGAGTCTGCTGTATGTCCATGTCGCGGCCCTCATTATATAGGACTTTGGGCAGGCATGGCAGGTCCAGACACTAGACTGTCAACCCTGCAAGATGGCACTCAGCCGGTGTCCCCACAAGGACAGGAGAAATGGAAACTCTCTCAAGGCAGGCACCGGCAAGGAAGCAGAGAGCCCTCATATTCCCCAATCAGATGAGGGAAAGGAAAATCCCACAGAGCCCTTCCAAACAAAATTAAAATAGTCTACGCTGACAATCTAAAAAAGCCAATCCCTGCACCCTGCAACATGCAGCAGTGCAGAGAGAAGCAGTTATTTTAAAAATACATATGCACAATAAACCTCAAAAATGTAAAAGAACTCTAACAGACAGAACAATCAGCATGAATTAACTCATGAGAGTCTGCTGTATGTCCATGTCGCGGCCCTCATTTTATAGGAGTTTGGGCAGGCAGGGCAGGTCCAGACACTAGAATGTCAATCCTGCAAGATGGCACTTAGCCTGTGTCCCCACCTAGGAGAAGAGAAATGGAACCTCCCTCGAAGCAGGCACCGGCAGAAACGAAAGAGAGAAGCAGCTATCTTAAAAATACATATGCACAATAAACATCAAAAATTTAAAAGAACTCTGATAGACAGAACAACCAGCTGAGTTAACTCACAAAGTCTACTGAAGAAAGAAAGAGCAATGGCACTTCTACTGTGAAAACAGAACGGACAATGCCAGAAAAATACAGGTGTGTCCATTCGTATACAGTATAATTTTTCTTTTCTTAATTATATATTTTTTTAAACTGTGTGGGTCCTCCTAGTTTGTATTTTTCAAGCCTAGGTTAAAATGATATGATATAACATGGGAGTCTGGGGGCTGAAGGTCTGTTTGCATTTGGTAACTGAACTTGTCATCTCCTTCCACAACAGATGTAATGTGCTCATGGACTTGATGGATGTTGTGCATATCTATCGCTCAGCTATCCCTAACTCCACCTATCCATCCATTCATGAAACACCTAAACCTTTCCTCCAAGCTGTGTGATTGCTTGCGGTGTGTTTTAATTTCCACCATTAACAGATCTCACACTTGACAGAGTGGATGTGGTTAAAGTGACACCAACTATTGCAGGAGATGTTTACCACAATTTGCTCATGTGCTCATGCCACCCCTCCTAATCAGTCATGAAAGAGACATCATAGTTAGGAGATTTAATTACAACGTGTGTGCAAGGATAGGTACTGAGCACTTTCCATCCACAATCTATGCCCCATTTATTCTACTGAACTAACCTTCTACTGAGTCCTCCTGACTCCTCAGACTTAAGGGATTCATTATGTTTACTTTAGTAAGTAACTCACTCAACATTATGTTTTTAATGGCTATCTTGATCATGGTGAACTCATTCTTGTATTTTCCTCTCATTCTGTGTTTTCTTATAGCCTAGCTGCCAGCGATGCACTACTCCTTGAAGACTTGGCTCTTTGTTTCTGGTGTCTAAAGTATGTCTCCTGGTCTCTTGATTAGTGATAGCACTCCTTAGCGCCAAGACACCTGGCCTTCATGTGCTTTAGAAAAATATTACTTTCTTACTGCTGAGTGCTGCTCAGTCTAATCAAGACATAAAAGGGTAGTGAGGTTATGTATATAGCTGTACAATACTATTTGCAGATAAGGTTCTGGACTGGAAGAGTTAAGATAAGTAAACTAATTAACAATACATATCAAGGGAGTTCAGGTAGCAAAATACTAAAAACTAGAGGAGGGAAGGGGGGTGGACATAGTGGAATAATTGTTTTGCGATAGGACAGGTGCAAACTGGAGCACAGACTCTATTGTCACTGCATTGGTAGCACTTCCTGTTTAATTAACTATGATGCTACTACACAAACTACTAATGCAAAAACAGATGTTCAAGAAAAACAGACCCAGTTATTTTTATACACAAATAACTCTCACCATTGCCCCCACAACAGACCCAACTTCTCACCCTAGTAAAACTCAAAACACTTCCAGAAATTACCTGTTCCCAATTGCCCTACCATCTTTCTCCTCCCACAACAGTCCCACCCCTGAATCTAATGTGAACAAAGTTCAAACACCCAGATTCCCAACTGGGGCTTCCCACCCTCAACTTCCACAACATGTCCCCACCCCTCCCTATAAAAGTGAGCCTCCACAGCTGCCATTTGCTGCTTAAGGTCCTGCTGGACCTGCTTAATTTCTTCCAGGTCCCGGCGATTTGTCGCAGGAGGGCTGCATCTGTGCTGGTGATGCTTGGGGGAGGGGTGCTTAGGTAGCTGGGGACCTCTACTCCCTGTGGTGGTGGAGATGTCTTTGCTGGGGTCCATTCCATCTGGGGGCCTAAGGCAGCAGAGGCTATTTCCTCTTCCTCGAAGATCACCAGCTAGCAGTACTCCGCTCTAAGTGCCACCATTTTCTGGAGGCACAGCTGTCCCTTATCAGAAGTAGGCCTCCCAATGAAGGTTTTCCAGCAAGGCTAACTAGATGATCAAAAGAAAGCAGAAAAGAACATAAATTAACTTAACTAAAACGCTTGATTATACAGTCATACAGTATCACAACATTGTTGGTTCCTTAGGTCTTTTGGAAACTTTTTGATGTGATTTTTGGTCACAGGGCAAGGATTTTTCTTATAAATATGTCACATAATGCAATAACAGTGCATAGTATGAATTAATCCATGACCACCACTATAGTAAAACATTGTTATTTTTAAGAGAGATGGAAACATAAAATTATTTTATGGGGTGACACTTGTAAGACAAGCTTAGGGCCTTATTATGACTTTGGCGGTCTCGGAGTAGGGCCGCCAAGCTGCCACCCCGCTCCAAGACTGCCAAAGCCATTAAAAACGGCCCGCCAGAGTATGACTTATTTTTACTCTGGAGGGCGATTTTTTGGCGATGAAGCATCAAGGGCAGTTCCTGCAGGGCATGGACTGTTAAGTCCATGCCCTGCAGGAACTGGGGGTTCATGCACAAAGGCTAGCACAACATATGCCCCCCTGCATACAACCCATGGCACAGAGGCAACAGCATGGAAATTGTGACGGTGAGACAACTCCTAATATGCTTGGCAGTGCCACAGCGGCACCATCATCATATCAGGGTCCTCAGAACGCAGCGCCACTTCCAGGGATCGAGAAACTGTGGTGGCAGCAATGGTCCTATGGCGGTGCAACCATCACAGCCCTAATACAGGGGTGGACCGCCTGTCTGGTGGCCTGCGAACCGATACCACGGGTTCAGCGAACCGTTTGACCACCTAACTCGTAATAAAGGCTTTAGTGTCTATTTATAAATGAATGAGCTGCCAAATATACATTTACATGGACATTGATGACTATGGCACATTACATTATTGCTGAATAATGTATTTCACTGTAGAACGTGCAACATTACTGTATCCATCCAGGTGGGGCTGCATGTTTTTCATGAGACAGCACATGGTGTGTCACCAAAAATTCCTTACGTACTGCTCTTATCCTTCCAACTCCCTTCTGATTCTACCCAGAGTCCAGACTGAGTTTCACACTATTGGGCTTAGTTGCACAGTAAATGGAAGGTAGAAGTTGGAACTGTAATGAAAGCCTTGAAGGTACTCCCTTAGGTAGAAACTGTGGAAGAAATGTGGTACATGACGAGATGGGATTGTAATTTTTGGGAAGAGTGAGACAGAAAGAATGGGGAAAGTGGTAGGTGAGAGGACACTTGTTACTGCACCCCTTTTTCTAGCAATTGAGTGGTAATTGAAGATGAGACATAAACATGGGTGGGAGGATAACTTATACATGTTTTACTAACAGGGCTTGGAAAAAAGGAAGAAAGGAAGGAAGGAATACCTTAACAAATGCAGTAGTTGTCAATGAGACAGAAAGTGACTCACTATTTGTTCCAGAAGCCACTCCTTCACCTCCACAGGATTGTTTCCTCTGCCCTCCACCTCAGGAGCCTGGAGAACTTCCGGACATATCAAAAACATAACAGACCAATTTAGATTCCTGTAACCATCACATAATTACAAAAACAATATGTCACTAATGTTAAATTATCTATCTGCTATTCAAATTATTATATAACTTTTAAAGGTTTAACTGACACTTGATACTTGACACATATATAGATATATATTTAAAAAGTATTATAATTAATTTATGTCATGCATAAAATGTAATACATACATATATACACACATAAATTAATATATATGCTAACATTGACATACAAAATAAACATGTTTTAATATATATATATGTATTCAAAGGTTTTAATGTATTTATATATTGATGTGTGCATATCAATCATGTAAACATACCTGTGAAGTAATTCTGCCTAGAAAGGAATATATATAATATTAAACCACATTTTACGAAACTTCACTCACAAAGCACTGCCACTTCTACTCCAAGCATTTCCAGCAGGTCCTGTTTCCAGTAGAGGATGTTGGCTCAGCAGTATGTAATTTGCTGCTCGGTGTGGAAGACACTGGTGCGTGCTGGTGCGTGCAATGCAGCACTCTCCCATGTCACAGCTGTCGCTTCGCCAGTCGCAGCTCTTGCAGATCGTGCCGCTACTTTTCAGCATGAGGGCGAGTGGCGCTGCACAAAAAATCCAGCGCCACCACCTCTTCCTCAGTAAAAATGTGGCGGCCTCGTCATCACCCTCTTGAGTGCAGTACTGCATGGCAGCACTGCGAACCTCGGACATAGCTGTGGAGAAGGGGTTAGGGCGGGTGTGTGCAAAAAAGAAATGAACGGGGAAAAATATTCAAATAAAAACTAATAATACGGGGAAAGGTATGATGGTGGAGCAGAAGGGGATGGATTGGGTTGGATTGGGCCTATAGAGCAGGAAACACGCAGGAATGACTAGGCAGAAGCAGGCTGGAGTAAACAAAGTGGTTGTGGGCTTTTGCAAGTCCACATGCAGTTCACTCCATTGTTTTGTGCAAAATGCGTCACACTGTAATTTTGTTGACCTGACATACGCCTAACCAATCTTGTATAATTACAAATAATTTAGCATAGTTTTGCAGTACTGTGTGTAATTTCACTACACAAAATGTGGGGAGTTATGAACACCCCAAGTGAGCAGAGGTAAGTGAACAGGGCACAGAGGCATCCATGCTAAACGGCCCTATAGCAGAAAGGAATGATAGGAACAATTTTGGCTTACAAATCGATCGACACAGAAAGAAGTCAATTGCAATAATGTGGCAGAATCTATTTTTGTTTTTGCATTTGTGCATAGTTAAGTTGAAAAATATGCTTAACAGGCAACATGATTTAAATACATAGCTTCTGTATGAACACACTGACCTTGCTGAATGTATTTTGAGAGCTACTTATTCTCCTAGTATCCGCAAACCACAATCAATGCATATTATATGACGTGTTGCAAATGTAATGGGTGCATTCCCTCAGAATGTCAACTGATCCTGCTAGATGTTTTTTTGAAAGCTTCTCAATCTCCTTGAGTCTCCTACTATCCACAACCACAATTAGTACATATTTTATGTCTCACTTACAAATGCAATGGCAGCATTGCCTAAGAATATAATTTGACCCTGCTAGTTGTTTTTTGAAAGCTACTCAATCTCCTTCAGCTAAGAACACACTCAATACCCAATATATTACTTTCTTGCACATTTGGTTAGTGTCTTCCATCAGAACTTTAACTGTCCAACCTGCCTGATCAAATGTAGGCAAGGTTTCAGGAATCATAACAGACATGTGACTGCTGCCCTTCCATAACCGTCTTTCAGGTGCTACCTGATCTGATCTCACATTCATATCCCATTTATACCTAAATGCTTTTCTGTATGTGAATTTAATTGGCATGATGATGGACCACCAGAGGACATACAGAGGTGCACCAATTAGTTTTACAATTCTTCATCTGTCTAACAAAGATCAGCCTGACAATCACTTTTTTTCTAAAGCCATTGATAAGTTTCAAAACTATCTTCATAATATTAATGACAGAGGTTATGCATGATTTCTTGATAAAAGAATGAATTGGACATTAAACTGATGATTGAAACAGTAGACTTGAGCAAGAAAAATACAGCAAATGTGCTGAAATCGATCAAGAATAATTTTACATCCTTCAGTAAAAGATTGGGGCCCTGATTTAATTAGGCTCTGTGCTGGGTTTGTGAGACTTTTGCAACCAAACCTAATGCAATGTGTTATTTGGGGATTTTTCATCGGGTGAAAATCAGGATTTGCATTGGATAGTTTCCCAAAATAACACAACTTGTCCAATTTGCTGAATTTCATTACACTGTGCCAAAAGGAGCGTTCCTTGGATGGTACATGAGCGTTCCCATGGAAGCATCCATGGGTTTTGATGCAAATTCCTAACTACAAACAATTGTTGATATGAACTTGTACCAGAATCCTATGCCTCCTAGAGACCAGTGCATCAAGGAGAAATGTTTTTATTTCTCCTGGTTTTTTCTACTGTGCATGCATACTGTAATGTACAGCACACATATAAATGCAGAAAAAAGTGTTAAAGTAAAAAAAGCATTCCTTACCGAACACACACACCTAGGGATTATGTCGCAAGGGTGTGGACATTGGCGCATAGCAGCCAAAGGTGCACTAGAGCAAGCAAAGAGGAAACCAGTGCCTCATCTTTGTTGCAATGGTGCTGTTCAGCTCTCTCCCTTTCAAGCAACACAGCGCAGCAACTTTAGTTACTTTTTTGTAAATCTGGGCCAGCATGTTACAGAAGGCAGACTGACAATTGTGAAAAACAAAATTTGCAAAATTCCGGTAACAGGAGTAAGAAATGTGCCATCTGAACAAGAAGAACATTGATCTGGAGTTCAGAAATAGGACAGCCAATTTAAGCTTTTTGGGAATACTGAAAAATGTGGGAAAGGCAACATGTTATTCTTCCTCACTGTCTTTATCTTTAAACTCACTAAAATTACTTTTGAACCAACCCTGGTATTTGTAAGGGCACACAGGGTCCGGGCATGCAATACTGGCAGGAGAAATGGACCATAAGAGATCCTAGCCCTTCAGGCAACCAGAACAGGTAAGACAGGTCTGTATAGTGGTTAGAAAACATGGCTGCTACATATATGGCACTCACAAGATATTTGTATCAGGCAATTTCTCAATTGACACCAAAGCTGAAAGGAAGGTTTTAGGCTTTGAGAACCCTTCTAAAAAATAGGCCATCGAATACACTCGAGGCGGAGGTCCCGCACTCGGGCCGGAGACCAATGAAAACACACATGAAGTGACATACAGAAAATGAAATACAGGAAGTCTGAAGTCAGTCATTTTATGGTCATTCTGTGCCATCCTCACCTCAGAGCAACCTTCTCCAACATCCTGCTGCTCTGTTTATCAAACCTGCCCCAAACATGGCTGAGGGGCTTGAGGACAAGGCACCCCCTTTAAGTGAGTCATAATTGAGCATCCTAACTGAGGGGTTGCTTGATAAGTACCGTCAGCTTTAAGGTGGCCCTGATAGCCAACTAAGAAATGCAGTGCACATGCAAATCTGGTGTGTTATTGCTGCGCGCTGCTGTGCAGTGGGTGTGTACCAGTGGCAGGACAAAGTATGTCAGAAGTCCTGGGAATATCTGCGATACTGGGCCCATATTAAGGCCCAGAACATCATGGGGGCGTGGTTTGCCGAGCAGCGGATCGGCCGCTCGTTGAGTGTGCTCCGCGGGCTGGGTTCGTAATCCTATCATTATCCTGCCTTACAGCGCGCTCTTGGGCCTCGGAACGACACCCCTTGCTGGGCGATGCCTGATGAAGAACAATGATGCCATGCTTTGCTGCCCTGGATGCTCCGAGACGGCCTGCCACGCTGGCCTGCTGCCGCTGAGTCTGCCCCCTAGGCGAAGCCATTGCTGAGGACCCACTACTTGAGCCCGCGGTTGTGGTCTGTTTTACAGGCCGCGTTCCACTGCGGTGTCTACGCCGCATTGCGCTGCTGTGGCTGCTGGGGTGGACGCTGTTCCCGGAAGACGGAGATCTCTGTGGCCTGCGGGGAGAGCTCGGCCCGCCGCTGTGCACTCCGGCCGCCGCGGACGAGAGGAGGGAAAGGCCATTGCCCTCTTGAGAGCCGGCCCGATGTGCTCCCAGAGCGGGTCACGGGCGGCTCTTTACTTTACATCCTGCTCACTCTCCCTCCCTGATTCCTACGGCGGCATCGTGGATGGTGTGCGGCGCGGAGGGGTGAGTCGCTGTGTTGTTCCGCATTTATGAACTGCCTGCTGTAGAGAGGGGTGCGCGGTGGCCCTGACGAGCACGTGTGGGGGGGAGCACCACATATCATCATTAACGAGTGGACTGATGCCCCTGTGTGCGCCTGATGTGGGCCCTGAGTGGATGTCCTGAGGTGCGGCTGAGAGCCATTGCTCACCACTGCGGGGAAGCGAGGAGATTCCCCCCCTGATGCGGATTCCTGGAAGGTGTTGATGTAGACCTCCGTCACCTTATAGTCACACTGCGGGGGGCTTATTGTGGACTTACCTGGAGCTTCCTGTGTTGCTTTGTTGCCTCGTCCCTCCTTGGCCTGCTGCGAGTTGCCGGATGGCATGGGTTGCTGACATTTGAGACCGGTGGCCTTGAGGCCTCCGCTGTTAATTGCCCTGGATGACTGGGGAAGGCTGCCCGATGTTGGTGACGGCGGCTGCTGGATACATGAGCGCACCTTAGAGCTGCTGCTGGTCGCAGAACTGCGGGGGGTACCTGCTGGTGGATGAAGATGCTTGTGCCGCTGGTCTGACCCCCCGTGCCCCGCTGCTCCTGTTTTCTTGCACGGATCCGCTTTGCCATTCGCTCTTTGCTTGAACACTAGCTGCCTGCGAAGGTGCGCTGCCCAGTGCCACTGCTGGGGTGAGCTGCTGGTTGGGCTGGATGAAGGTTGCGCACGACAGCAGCGTGGCCTTGCCTGCTCGTTGACGAGGGTGCGCTGGTAGAGTGGAGTGCTTGGATACCCTGTGCCGCCCCTTTCAAGTGGAGCAAACTGAGCTGCCTGACTACCTCACTATGGGGAAGCCTAACGCGAAACAGGCGAAGATCACTGTCGATAAGCGATCCACGTGCCAAACTGAGTCCCCCTCGGGTGCTCATTCAGCTGAACATCAGAACTCGCAGGTGGAGGATCGAGGGGAGGACCTCCGTACCCTTATGTTGGAAATGCGCTCAAGTTTACGCACCATTGATTCTAAGCTGGATAACCTGTCTGCGCAGCTGGTCTCCGTCAAGACCCAAGTGGCAGTGCATGAAACTCACCTGGACGTCGTGGAAAAATGCCAAACTGACTTCCATGAGTTTCAGGTGGAGACCAAGGAGCAGTTGTTACATATGGACAAACTTTTGGGGGTAATTAGGGCCAAGAATGACGATTTAGAAGCGAGGTCACACAGGAACAACCTGCGCATTACGGGAATTCCGGATACAACTGTTATGACCAGAATGGAGACCTTCGTCTCAGACCTCTTGCATGAGCTGTTCGATCCTCATTTTTCGCCTTTATTTGCGGTTGAAAGAGCGCACAGATCCTTGGGCCCTAAGCCTCCGGTGGGGGCGCCGCCTCGGCCGATTTTGCCTAAGCTTCTAAACTACCAGGATCGAGACACCATTCTGCGTATGGCGAGGGAAAAGGGGCAGGTGACACATGGAGGTAACACCATCTCATTTTATCCGGACTTCACGCCGGTGGTCCAGGCGGCGAGGCGGGAGTTCCTGCCGGCCAAGCGCATCCTTCTACAGGCGCAAAATCCCTACTCTTTGCTTTACCCTGCCAAATTGAAAGTCTCCCACGACGGAACTGCGCACTATACTGATGCGAAATCTGCCTTGAAGTTTGCAAAACATGTTGGAGGGAAGGCGGCTAGAGACTCACGTGGAGCCGGGGCGTCTGGTTCTGGCCGTCTCAGTGATAATGACTGATTTAACTGTTCTTGTCCCTCAGCATCTTCAGTCTGAGACCTAGAGGTGCCCATGCGAGTGGTAATCTATGTACACCCTGAAATGGGCTCTAGTATACATAGCTTTTTGGCATTAAAGTAAATTGGGGTCGTTGGGATGGGCCTGTAATGCATGCTGCAGTACTCCCAGCCACCCTGTGCCAACGGGGGAAACTGCCGAAGCCACTACGCCCCCATGGGGAGTTCCCCGTTTTCATATACACGATTGTTATCCCTTTGGCTGTTCTGGGGGGTCTTCTACAACCTGATTGGGGAGTTGGAGTGGGTGGAGGGTGGAGGGTAGGGGTTTGTATTTCTTTTAATGCCGGTAAGGTTACAGGACGTTGGGTCGCACTCACAGCCTATGTCATGGTGTTACTGTGTCCTGGTGTTTCCCACCGCAATAACTGGTTTAGCATTGTTGAACACACAATGTAACCCTAATTTTTTTAATGTGGAACATCAGAGGGTTGAATGATGGCAGGAAAGCTAGACTTGTGCATGCCTACCTATTTAGACATAATATTGACATCTGCTTAGTGCAAGAGACGCATTTAAATGTCGCACCACCGCAGAGGTTGCGACATAGCAGGTGGGGGCATGTGTATTCAGTTATTTATTCCAACTATGCTAGAGGGGTGGCAGTGTTGGTGAGGAAGGGGTTGAACTGGCGTGAGGGCGGGGTGCACAAGGATCCCGAGGGACGGTTCGTTATACTACACGGGGTGTTAGGAGGGATCTCATTGGTATTGGTGGCCATCTATGGTCCAAACACTGATTCTCCCGAATTTTTTCAGGACATATGATCCAGAACTGTCATGACTGGCTGCGACACCATACTGTGGGGCGGGGACTATAATGCAATCCTGAACGACGCTATGGATAGGAAGGGCGCGGCTCGCACGCTACACCCGACGGCTACTGCCGCTTTACAGAACATTGTTGCGGAGGGGCGATTAGTGGATATTTGGCATGACAGGCACCCCCTGGCGCGGGAGGGTACATGTATATCTGACCACCATGGAGCCTGGTCCCGTTTGGACTATTGACTGGTCTCTAGGGATGTGGCTGCATGGACTTTGGCGGACTCCCACTTACCGCGTACATTATCTAATCATGCCCCTTGTTTACTGCGGCTATCCCACCTCGGGTCACGTCCTCAGGCATTTACGTGGCGCCTACCGCCACATGCCCTGTTGGATTCCGCCTTTAAGGAAGAAATTAGGGTGGACATTGTTGACTATTTTGATACCAATGTGGGCTCAGTTCAGACTGAATCCTCTCTTTGGGAGGCATTCAAAGTGGTAATTAAGGGCCAATGCATTGCTCGCCAGGTGGGAGTGCTGAAGGCTCTCCGGGGCACGTTGCTAGCACTGGAGTCCCAAATCAGGCAGCTCGGGGAACAATTTTACTCTACGAACGAACCTGGCATCACGAAAACTCTGAAAGATAAACTGCTGGAATTTGCGGAAGAAGCATAAAGAGAAGTGAAGTTTTTGGGGAAATATGCGGAGGCGCGCAGGTATGGGGAAGGGGATAGACCAGGCGTTCATCCATGCTGTCCGGTCCCCGGGGGGAACACTTGTTCGAGGCCCAGACAAAGTCTTAACTGAGTTCTCGGTGTACTACACTAGCTTATATACTACAAAACAGGGTATACTTACTGAAGAGCTGCAGGACTTCTTAGAGCCCGTGGCCCTAGTTTGGTTCAATAAAAATCATAGCGCATATATGGACCTCCCGTATACAGTGGCAGATGTAGCACAAGTGATAAAAAGCTTGCCCCTGGGTAAGGCCCCGGGACCGGACGGGCTGACCACCGCCTTTTACAAAGCTTATGTTGACGAATTAGCACCCAGACTACTGGCGGTCTACGGGGAGGCATTGGAGGGAGAAATATTGCCCCCATCTATGAGGGAGGCAATTATCATTACGCTTCTTAAGCCCGGGAAGCCAGAGGAGGACCTGGATTCCTACCGGCCATTGTCCATGATAAATGTGGATGTCAAGATCCTGGCTAAGCTTGTTGCCAATCGCTTGCAGCCTCTGCTGCCAATGGTGGCCCTTGCTGACCAATCGGGATTCATCCCGGGGAGGTCCACTTTCCACAATTTGAGGACTGTTTTCTCAGTGCTGCATTATTTACACCCCGACGTGAGAGCTGCAGTTGTATTCTTAGATGCCACTAAGGCGTTCGATACGCTTGAATGGCCGTATCTATTCGCGATTCTGGGTAGGATGGGATTTATCCCGCTGTTTATACAAAGCATACGGCTGCTGTATGCGCTACCTAGCGCGCGCATACAGGTAAATGGCCTGCTTTCTGATCCCTTTCCAATTTCGTAGGGTACGAGACAGGGATGCCCACTGTCCCCCTTGCTCTTCACAATTGCGATGGAGCCGCTGGCGGCCGCAATCCGACAACATCATACCGCAAGGGGCATTGGATTCAGCTCTAGAAGCTTGCTCATTTCACTCTATGCAGATGATGTTACTCTTTATATTATTACTCCAGAGAAGAATCTTGATCCCCTCTTGAGGGAATTCATCCGTTTTTGGGGATTGTCTGGTGTTTTTATTAACTGGTCCAAATCGGTGGTTTTTCCATTGACTGACAGCACCCCACCCGTGACATCGGAATTCCCCGTTAGGTGGGAGGAAGATGAGGTTAAATATCTAGGGATCTTGATAAGTCGGGACACGCAGGAGGTGTGGAGATTAAACTATGATCGAGCGGTTACATGGTTGGAAGATAAGGTCAACGTTTGGTCTAAACTGCCCCTTTCGCTTGCTGGCAGGATTGCTTTGGCCAAAATGGTAATATTACCCAAATTCCTGTACCTCTTTGTGAACATCCCGATCCCCCTCACTCGGCAGTTCTTCAAGTCCCTGAGATCCTTGCTGATCTCTTTGGCGTGGGCAGGTGGACAAGCTAGAGTTCCTGGGACCTGTTGACCCTCCCGCTGCGGCAGGGTGGTCTGGGCACGCCGGACATGCAGTTATATGCGTTATGTGCGCAGGCACACTTTTTGCATTTCTGGGTACACCCCACCCTCTTTCAGCCGCACGTGGCGGTGGAGACGGCTGCGGTGGCCCCCTTCCCGCTTAATGTGTCACTATATCAGAAAGCACGCCGCCCTCGGGGAGACTTTGACTCTGCAGGTACGCTGTGTTGGGCATGGGAGGAGCTGTGCAGGCGCGCACGTATACTGGTGCTGTTTGCTCCGTCGATTCCTTTGAGGCACAATCCAATGCTGCCTTGCATGCAGGACAGTGTTAGCAAATCGCGGGCTCTGGCAATGAACCTCATCACCTTTGCTGATTTATATCCTGGGGAAGAGTTCAGACCTCTCCCCGTGGCATCTGAGGGCAGGCCGGTGACATTTGCGGAACTCTTTTTGTACCACAGGGTGCGCGCAGCATGTCGGACCTTATGGGACGGCTTTCCAAGGGCGCCACCGCAGTTCCCTGCTTTGGAAAACTCATTGACTACTCCATCCCCATGTAAACTCATTACGCCACTATATACACGCATGCAAGACACTGCCCCATTGGTAGTTCCCCCGTCACTCAATAACTGGAATGTAGATCTTGAGGCACCTCTGACGGATGCACAATGGAGTTTCTGCTGTGGGCAGCTGACTGAACTATCCCCCAACTACAAATTGAGGCTGATAAATTTTAAGTATTTGCATCTGCTTTATAGAACACCAGTCAGCCTCTATCGCATGGGTTTACGTGACACTGACAACTGCTGGCGGTGCGGACGCAGTTCAGCTGGTTTTTTGCATATAGCATGGGACTGCCCTAGGATTGCTAGTTATTGGGCGTTGGTTTTTGACTCCATAAATTCTATCCTGAATGTCTCGTTAGCCCCATCCCCTGCTTTGGGACTCTTGGGATATGTTAAAGACACACCGCCTAAACTACGTAAGCTGCATGCCCTTTTGTTGTTGTTTGCGGAACGGCAGGTTGCGATTCACTGGGGCAGAAGACGGGTGCCTGACATTAGGGATTGGGTTCGAGACGTCACGTATGGGCACACACAATTGGGAGTGTTCTGGGAACTGATGCCAATGTCTTCAAGACCCCGTGATATATGGGAGCCTTTTTTGGCATGGCTCCAAAGGCAGCAGGAGTCGACTGAAGAGGAGGCCACGAATGCGACACTGTCAGGTACTGGTCCTGTTTCAACAACGCCAGATGGCCCCACACCTGAGGGATATTCCTTGGGGACCAGATAGGGAGGACATGTCAGGGTTGGATTGTTTTCTTTTTTTAACCTAACCGGGCTGTGAAATGAAGTTCATTCTTATTGCTGTCACATTTGGTCCTCTACGATATCATCTGGGTGAAGGTCGCATGTTGATTTCTATGATGGGGATGGGCTGCTGGGACACTTGCTTCTGTTTGCTATGCATTTTTGTGCAATTGTGAGATTGTGATCCTCTTTCTGAGCTCCTATATTGATTTATATGCCGGCTGGTTGTAAAGTTTGGTAATTTTGTTGTTTTTGAAAATGTCAATAAAAAAAGTCCCAGAACATCATGGGTGTGTCATCCTACCCATACTCAAAATGGCCCCATATGAACCCACTGTACAGGAGTGTCCTGAAGAGAACCTGGCTGACCCTCCATGCTCAGTTAAAGGAGTTTGAGTAAGAGAGATCTGGTGAGTGCATGAACTGCATTATGTGTCTCGAAGTGAGTACCATCATGTGTTTTTGTCACCTTTCACATATCCAATTGATGTCTGCAATATTTATAAAGTCTAGGCCTCAGTTGAGCTATTGGAATGATATTTTCTGAAGGCCCTCTGGGACTTGTAGTGTTCACAACACAACTGGGTAGATTTCCCTTACCATTTCATTTTTGGGGGAAAACTCCACTTGCATAATCATGACTAGACAGCTAAGGGGAAATTAACTGTTGTTTGCTAAGTTGAATGAATGGCTTGGACAATGTCTATGGTTGGTATGTGAGGTTTGTGTGTTGTATGTTGTATCATGCATGCTTTGGTGTGTGTTGTTTGCCACTTTCCACTTTATCTGAGTAACGGGTGCAATAATTAATTAATGATGTATCACACATGCTTTTAGTGTACTTTTTTCCTCAACAGCTATTATTTATTGTAAAATGAAATAAAGTCTGACATTGTTTCACTTGTCTCGTTCAAAATCATACATACATATCCAAGGTGTACTAAATGCACACATATTCTCAACAGTGTCTCATATGTCATTCCACATATATAGGTAGCTGTACAAGGTAAGCACATTTGATTTTCAGTGTACAGCACAAACAAAGCAGTCTTGTCATGCAGACGGGGACCCCTGCCATGTAGAGTATCTGATGTTGCCAAAGAACATATAAAAAATTAACTCACATCTCTGCAAAGGTTATATCCAAGCCTGGTTTGCACAGGTACAACAAATGTAGCATGTATGGTGTGTTTTCCTTTGCTACATAACAGATGACAGTTGATAGTAAGTATAAGACTGCTGATAATGCACATTTGTGTGCATAACAGGCAAGTGAAGTATGGGTGAGGCAACAACAGAGCATTGGATGTGCTAGGGCATTTCTTTGGTTTGCAGTGATTGAGTTGCAGGTGCCATAAATTGTCTGCAGGTGTATGAAATTACAATTGCCTCTCCCCGAGTGTGGAGATTCCACACTCGAGACTGTCTAGAACCTCCACCCCGAGGGCGGAACCTCCGCAGATTATGGGCCTCATGTAGGTAGCCAAATACCGGTCGGTAACGGCCGATTTTCAGTAATTATACTGTTACCGACCGGTATTTTGGCTTTTGGTATGTAGGGGGTGAATTTCTGTATTCGGAACTTACCGAATCGGTAAAATTACCGAATCGGTAATTTTACCGATTCGGTAATTTTACCGATTCGGTAAATTCCGAATACAGAAATCAGATGTAGGGGGACTGTGTGGGTGTTGTTTAGAGTCGGTATTTACCACCAACTAATAGTTGGTGGTAAATAAAGTATGGATGAGTAAAAGCATGTAAAAGCGCTTAGAAGTGTGCACATGTGGCAGACATACATGCCCTTAGGGCATGTATGTGTGCCACATGTGCACACATGGCCGAATCAGGGGTGCAACAGGGTGTCAATGTGACACCCTGCCACCCTTGCATGTGCTCCCCCATTACCGAATCGGTATTTACCGATTCGGTAATGAGGCATACCTTCCCCTCAATGGGAAGGTATGCCTCATTACCGAATCGGTAAATACCGATTCGGTAATTACCGACTCACTCCGATTCGGTAACATTTACCGAATTTTTACCTACATACACTTTACCGATTCTTAAATACCGAATCGGTATGATTCGGTATTTTAGAATCGGTAAAGTGTATGCCACCTACATGAGGCCCTTAATCACTAAGTCCTTTTGTGAATACCGAATGTAGTAAAATTTGACTTTTGGTCAAAACTTAGATTTTTGGTCTAACTTTACCTTTGTGAAGTCGGCCCTCATTGTTTAAATATTTCATATTAGTTTGAACAACTCGGGACAGTAATAACATGGAAAATTCTTGATGCTTTCTTAGTGCTTATGAAATTTAGTACCGATGTAGGCTATTCGGATTTTCTGAGAACTATTTCCAAGCATGCCATGATGAGTTTGCTGTTTTGCTAATTTGTTATGCAAGAATTGTGTATAAGAACTCCTGAATTTTGGAGGTTAGAGCGAAGACGTTCCTTTTCTGTTAGGGATGCTGCCTTTTTCTTTCCTGATTTCTGATGCTCACTAGGGACTTAAATTATTTCAGATTTTTACTATTCTTTATAACTCCACATTTGAGTCTTCCTTTCATCTATTCTGTACAATTTAATTTAGAGATTTTTGTAATAAAACCCCTTAATTGTTCTCTGATCTTTTCAGTGGTCCCAATTATTTATTTTGCTAGTTTCATCAATTAACTATGGGAAGAGTGCATTTTCCTGCAAGATCAACCTAAAGCAGATCCTCCTAAGGTGAATTTTAGGGTGATCTCAATTTTGGGGTGTCCTAAATATTGAAGTATGGGGTTCTGCTTCCACACACCAAAATGTCTTTAATTTGTGTCTCCAATTATACATATAGGTTTCATTCTAATGGACCCTCCCTGCAGTGATATTTTACCTCCTTAGTCCTTTGGCTTAAAGTGGACAGTGCTGCCTGTGCAGTTTTTCTATGACTGACCTCTTTAAAGTTTTATTGATATACTAATTGGCTTGATCCATGATTTGGCTCAATTATTTGTTCAATTTCCTTCTCATTTCAGTTTTGGCAGAACGTGTTGCATTGTTCTATTACTACTTTGTACCCCAACCAGTTTGTAGCCATCTTCACACACCCTCAGAGAGGTGCTAATCCTGCTTGTGGTCTTAAATCCTCATCCCTCAATTTACCAGAAAACTAAGGTCCCATCTGTTATGGCCATTCTTTTATCTTTTGCAAATATTAAACCTGCAATAGCAATTGACTCACTACATTCTGGGTGTAACATCACATAATCTGACAATAGGAATCTTCTGTGGAAGTGGTGCTAGATTGTATTACATATTAAAATATATCAGCAATGTCCACCTCCACTCACAAATTTCTCTTTATACTCTCTCTTAATATAAATGGGCTCACTCACTACATAAAGAAAAAGGTTATGTCCCTCCTAACTCCAAGTATCCATAAGTTACTTTACTACAGGAAACACACTAATCTCAGAGAGCATTTAAGAAGTTGCAATGAAAGTGTGTAGGTAAAGTGATCCTTGCACACAGATCCTAGGAGTTGTTAGCTGACCAACCTAAATCAGCAACATACTGAAAGGAGACATTGCTAGCTTGATCAGGAAGTCTTTTGCAGTCAGAATCTCAAAATCATGGGTATTTCTACTATGATAATAATAATTCCTATTTGTAAAGCACAAACATATCACCCCTAAGGGTTTCAAAGCAATGGGGGCCATTGAGGAGATTAAATAAGCTTTTGCCCAGAGTCGCATGATGCTGAGCTGAGCTTCTGCCGGGGATTGAACCATGAACCCTGGAGTCAGCGACTCTGGCCTCTGCACCACACCTCTCCTTGGGCTGTTTTATCTTTGCCAGTCTACCAATACAGAATTTACCCCTAATAACTGAATGTATATGTGCCAGTTAGAGCAAAAGGAGACTTTATTTCAAGCTTGTCCAGAACTCTACATGCACTTCGAGAAAGGTGAAAGTGGGAATGGCCTGGAAATTAACTACTGATCTGGTAGATAAATTGGGCAGACGTGATCTCAGAAACACCAAAGATGGACACCTTATTTGGGATGTAATGGTTGACCAGACACTGGTGGAACCATGGCATTTGATTCATCCTACAGAGAGGGACTGAACATTCACCTCATGCATCCATGAAATCTGTTTTTGCATTGTTTGTTTCTTGATGGCAGCGCCTCTGTGGGTGTGAGAAGTTGGCCTGATATATGCTGTCCACTACTTATCGTGGACATCTTGTATCAGTCCAAACAACCCCTTATGGTGATAGGTTAAAGACAACCTTTATTGAAAGCTATCCTAGTGGTAGCTATAGGGAGCAGCCTTCAGGCTAAGTCTTGAAGGAATGTAAAGCAGCTTGTTTTACCAGTCTGTAATCTCTTGAATGATCAATTAAAAAGACAACCACACCAGGTATATATTTAAAATATATGTATTTAAGATAAAACACACCCCTCTAGTCTCTATATGAGGCTAGAGTTCAAAGTACTCGAGTTACAAGTCAGTATTCAACAGTAATAGCACAAATACATGTTTGGGCCCTAGGGGCGTACCAAACCATATACCAATAAAGTGGCATAAGAACCATGACTGAACTAGACACAAGGCCAAGAGCCTGTAAAAGTGCTTGGACCACAAGGAACCACCCAAGGTAGTGACACAGGGGACCCACGGGAGACGCGTGCAGTGTAAGAACACAGGCGCGAATCGCGATTAACTTCTATGGGGAAAGTCGCGGTTGGAAATTTAGAATTTAAGGACACTTAGAGGATATCTATGAGCGAACCCTTTTGGACTTAGAGGTGTCTAGGGCCAACACCCACAGGAGCACTGGAGTACTCGAGTTACCTCACCCAGGGAAGCCGGGTGCATAGGTGTCAAATGATGTCGGGTCGCGTCGCAGTTTTCAAAGGAAGCTGCTCAGGAAGTGCTGCTCCCGTGAAGAGGAGAAGTTTCCGGAGAGATCCAAGTCTGGATCTAGGATGGAAGGAACCTGAAAGCAGAGGGGACAGAGTCTGGGTCACTTACCAGTGACCAAGAGCACGATAGACCAATGCCCACAGATGTCTGGTGCTTCAGGTGAGTTGACTGCTATCTTGACTCTTCAGCCACGAGGTCCAGGAGGTGCCGATGACAACCAGGAGCTGGATTCGAGCTGTCCCACAAAATCTGTTGAGTGCTGCGGTGTCGCGACCAGATTGGACCCAACAAGCCTTGGCAACGGCAAGTCACTTGGAATCAGAGAAAGGACGTCGGTGCAGACCAGCAAGGTCTGGGGGACTCACCCAGAAAGGATAAGTCGGGGCACATCTGGAGCAACAAGGAAAGCCCAATCAAAAGAGGAGTCGCCTTCGTGGGAACCTACTAGTCAACGGGTTAGCGATCGCGAAGGAGCCTCAAGCGATTGCACTGGAAACTGGCCCACAGGTCACTCATGGAGTGGAGGCCAGAAAACTTCGGTGTAGAAGGTGCTCAAGGCTGGGGCTACTCAAAGCCCAAAGCACAACTTTGAGGAAGACCAGGAAGATGATGAATCAGCAAAAGATCATGGTGTCCAGGGTTCAAGGTTCCACATCACCCACGATAGCCACGGGCCTCAGCTTTGCTGTGGACTATGGATAGCCTTGGGGAAGTCTAGAAATCCACCTCTGGGGATACAGAGACTTCGGCGTCCGGCAGGTACTTCTGAATTGCAGACTGAACAGTTGCTTCTTTGGTGCCTGCAAAGCAGGGGAGTCACTCCTTGACCCCAAGGGAGATTTCTTCAGTCTTCTAGTTAAAGTAGAACATCGAAGTTCCAGGATATATGTTGCAGAGTTTCGTCCAGGGTAATCTAAAGTCGCAAGGACTGGGATCCCATACTTATACTAAGTTTGGGGGTTGGACATACTCTAGGGACCCACCTATGGGAGGGTTTGGAAAGAAGGGTGGTTACACCCATTTCCTTTGTCCAGTTTCACGCCAGAGCAGGTTCAGGTAGCCCCTGCAACCGGTTTGAACTGGACTATGCACAGGGACACCAAGTGTACCCCCAGTGCAGTATTTCAAAGCACCAGAGAGTACTCCAGCCCAGCCCCAATACACATCTGCCTGTCTGGGGAGGTGGTTACACGTCCCTGGGACAGGAAACCTATTCTCCAGGCCTCCCCTTCCAGAGTTTCGGTCAGCAGCAGGAGGTCAGACCCGTGTCTGTGGCAGTGGCATCCATTTTGTGATGCCAGGGCTGTAGAAAGTCTTTACCGGGTTAGACCAGTGTGAACATGTCTCTCCCTCTAGAAGGGTGGAATGCTACCCCCGCCATCAGAACTGGCGGGGGGGGGGGTAGTATTCCAAAGCGGTTGACACCAAACACAACATGTTTCCATGCAGCCAGTCCAAAGTTAGCATTTACCGCAAGGTTATAATGCACTTAAGAGTATATGGTCAGGCTGCACTACAAACAGCATCAGAGGAGGTACTCCCAACACTGCAGAGGGGCTCTGCTCATGCAGGGGCTCCCTCTCACATAAAAACCAAGCACTCTGCCTTCAGGATTGTTAAGGCCTGCCATAGGAGTGACTTATATGTGTGTGCAATGGTAGTGATATAGGTAGACTATACCACAGTAAGGGGTGCAAGCACCACCCTACCCAGGCTGCAGTAGCAGACCTGTGGTGTCATTTTGGAGTGCTTCCCAGGGGTGGCATAATACATGCTTCAGCCCCTGGTAGGTCTCTGAGGTACCTATGCCCTAGGTACATAGTATACCATATACTAGGGGCTTATAAGGCACTCCAGAATCCAATTGGAAATGTACCTAATGTACATGGAAACCATTTTAGAGAGGAAGCAGCTAGGCTGGGGTCCTGATTAGCAGGGCCACAGCCAGACTAAGGTTGAAAAACAGTGAAACACCAGCAAAAAGTGGGGGTACCCATGTGAAGCAGATCCTACTTTCCTACGCAACACCCCTCCCCCCCCAAACGCAGGGACATTAAACTAACATCGACCAGTTGAGTCTTCATGTTCTAAGTGGAAATACCTATAGAGTCCATCTGCTTTGGCATGGTTACTCCCAGGTTTATGTTCCACTGTAAAGTCCATCCCCTGTAGGGAAATGGACCACCTAAGCAGTTTGGGGTTTTCACCCTTCATTTGTTTTAGCCATAAGAGGGGCTTATGGTCTGTCTGAACAAGGAAGTGAGTACCAAACAAGTATGGCCTCAACTTCTTCAGAACCCAAACCACAGCAAAGGCCTCCCTCTCAATGGCTGACCAACGTTTCTCTCTAGGGGTCAGCCTTCTGCTTATGAAAGCTACTGGCTGATCCTGACCTTCATCATTCAATTGTGACAGTACAGCCCCTACCCCCAATTCAGATGCATCTGTTTGCACAATGAACTTCTTGGAGTAATCAGGACTCTGCAGAATGGGAGCAGTGCACATGGCCTGCTTCAGGTCATCAAATGCCTTTTGACAGCTAGCTGTCCACTGAACCTGTTTAGCCATTTTCTTAGAAGTTAAGTCATTCAGGGGTGTCACTATTGATCCATACCCCTTGACAAATCTCCTATAGTACCCAGTCAGGCCTAAGAAGGCTCTCACCTGAGTCTGGGTAGTTGGAGCAACCCAGTCCATGATGGTCTGGATTTTGCTCTGCAGTGGTTGAACCTGGCCTCCACCTACAAGGTGGCCCTGGTACACAACCTGACTCTGCCCTATCTGGCACTTGGTGGCCTTGATAGTGAGGCCTGCCTTTTGCAGGGCCTCCAAAACATTTCTTAGGTGGACCAGGTGATCCTCCCAGGTAGAGCTAAAGACAGCAATATCATCTAGTTAAGCTGCACTATAGGCCTCCAGACCTGTGAGAACTGTATTCACCAACCTTTGGAAAGAGACAGGTGCATTCTTCAAACCAAAGGGCATCACCACAAATTGGTAGTGCCCACGGGGGGTCAAAAATGCAGTTTTGGGCTTTGCATCATCAGCTAGTCTGATCTGCCAGTAGACAGCTGTCAAGTCAAATGTGCTAAGGTACTTGGCTGAGGCCAAAGTATCTATAAGCTCATCTGCCCTTGGAATTGGATGGGCATCAGTCCTAGTGACTGCATTGAGACCCCTGTAGTCCACACAAAACCTCATCTCTCTTTTCCCACTACTGGTGTGAGGTTTTGGCATAAGGACCACTGGACTAGCCCAAGGGCTATCTGAGGGTTCAATAACTCCCAAATCCAACATTTTCTGGACTTCTGTCCTGATACAGTCCCTGACATGGTCAGATTGCCTATAAATCTTATTTTTAATAGGCAGACTGTCCCCAGTGTCCACTTCATGAGTGCACCAGGTAGTCTGACTTGGAGTCAGAGAAAACATTTTTTTGAACTGATTGAGAACCTGTCTGCAATCAGTTTGCTGCTGGGCAGTGAGGCTGCCTGCCAAGGCCACACCATGAACTGACCCATCATCAGGGTTCTGTGAGAGGAGGTCAGGGAGTGGGTCACTCTCTTCCTCCTGTACCCTCATCAATAGCCATGAGCAAGCCCATGTCAGCCCTGTCTACATATAGCTTTAGCCTGTTCACATGGAGAACCCTATGGGGACTCCTGTGAGTTCCTAGGTCTACTAAGTAGGTAACCTCTCCCTTCTGTTCACCAATAGTGTGGGGTCCACTCCATTTGTCTTGGAGAGCTGCTGGGGCCACAGGCTCCAACACCCACACTTTCTGTCCTGGCTGGTAAACAGTCAGTACAGCCTTTTGGTCATGCCAGGCTTTTTGAAGTTCCTGGATAGCCTCAAGGTTTTTAGTTGCCTTTTTCATGTACTCAGCCATCCTGGAGCAGAGACCAAGTACATAGTCCACTATGTCTTGCTTTGGGGGCTGGAGAGGTAACTCCCATCCTTTCTTCACCAAACACAATGGACCCCTGACAGGGTGACCAAACAAAAGTTCAAAGGGGCTGTAACCAACCCAATTTTTTGGCACCTCCCTGTATGCAAACAAAAGGCAGGGCAAGAGAATGTCCCATCTTCGCCTAAGCTTCTCAGGGAGCCCTTTAATCATGCCCTTTAAGGTTTTGTTGAACCTTTCAACTAAACCAATGCATTGTGGGTGATAGGGTGTGGTGAATTTGTAAGTCACTCCACACTCCTTCCACATTGCCCTTAAGTATCCAGACATGAAGTTGGTACCTCTGTCTGATACCACCTCCTTAGGAAAACTCACTCTTGAGAAAACTCCCAACAGGGCTCTTGCTACCACAGGTGCTGTAGTGGTCCTAAGGGGTATAGCTTCTGGCTACCTGGTAGCATGATCCAGACATGAAGTTGGTACCTCTGTCTGATACCACCTCCTTAGGAAAACTCACTCTTGAGAAAACTCCCAACAGGGCTCTTGCTACCACAGGTGCTGTAGTGGTCCTAAGGGGTATAGCTTCTGGCTACCTGGTAGCATGATCCACTACCACTAGGATAAATCTGTGCCCATATGCTGTTTGGGGAGCCATGGGACCAACAATGTCAATCCCTACCCTTTCAAAGGCTACCCCCACCACAGGTAGTGGTATCAGGGAGGCCTTTTTAGTGCCACCTGCTTTGCCACTGGCTTTGCAAGTTACACAGGAGCGACAAAACTCCTTTGTGTCTTCAGACATGTGGGGCCAGTGAAAGTGAGGGACCAGTCTGTCCCAAGTCTTGTTCTAGCCCAGGTGACCTGCTAAAGGGATATCATGGGCTAGGGTCAATAGGAAGCCCCTGAACTTCAGAGGTATAACCAACCTCCTGGTGGCACCAGGCTTAGGGGCTCTACACTCTGAGTACAGGAGTCCATCATCCCAATACACCTTATGGGTACCACTAGCACTCCCAGCAGCCTCAGCAGCAGCTTGCTATCTGAGGTTTTCAAGAGAGGGGCATCTCTGCTGCTCCTGGCTCAGATCTGCCCTGGAAGGTCCCCCTGTCCCCAAGAACTCAACCTGATCAGGCTCAAGCTCCTCTGGGACAGTCCCTTCTTCAGGACTGTGATCATCTCCATCAAGAGACTGATCCTCCTTCTGAGTCAGGGGGAAGGCTCTGCCTTAACCCTTCTGCTCCTCCTCTTGGATGGCACTTGATCCATTATTCCAGAATCCAAGGCCTGTTCAGTTTCAGACATTTTGGCCTGTGACCTGGTCACAGCAAACACATCTGCAGAGATGCCCAGCATTTCTGCATGAGTCCTGAGCTCTACTTCTGCCCAAGCGAAAGTCTCTAGATCATTGCCAAGCAAGCACAACCTTCTTAAGGCCAGTTACCCCTCCCCTGGAGAAGTTAACAACTGCCAGAGAATGGTTTGTTCTGACATTGCTAACATGTGTCACTTGGTACATTTCACCAAGTATAAACTGCCCAAGATCCACAAGATCTTTTGTCACCATAGTGACACTTGCTCCTGTGTGCCTGAATGCCAAAGCCTGTACTCCATTGATTAAAGGCTGTTGCCTGTACTTGCCCAAGTTACTGGGACTCTCAGAGGAGGTCATATCCATGCCCCCATCACAGACAAGAACAGCCTGAGTGGTTTCTCTGACTAGGCCAGAGCCCAACTCAGTACCCAGGGTCAACCCTATTATACCCTTGGCTTGTGTATTCCCACCACCAATTGTAACTGCACTAGGGGGAGCAGGTGCCTTTGGGGCATTGGTGGGGTCTGGAGTATTCTCTTTGGACTTGGTGCAATCACTGGTCCAGTGTGTATTTTGCTTACAGACTTTGCACCATGGTTTCTTTTGGCCTTTCCCTTTGGTGGACTGTGAATCCCCACCTGAAGAAGATTTTTGGGGCCCTTGTGAAGACTTCTGGTCTTTACCCTTGTCCCCACCCTTGTCAGTGTTCTTAGAATCTTGATTCTTTGGTTCACCACCTTGGTTCTCACCCTAGTTCTGACCCCTTTGTCTGCCTTCTTTCCCAATTCTTGGGGGGAGGTCAGATCAGAGTCTACCAGGTACTGGTGCAACAACTGATTTTGACAGTTATTAAGAATCTGCTCCCTCATTGTCAGATAGTACAATCCTATGAAGTCACACACTTTACTGCCCGATAACCAACCATCCAGAGCCTTAGAAGCACAGTCAACAAAGTCCACCCAGTCTTGATTTTGTGCCTTTTCGGTATCCCTGAACTTTAACCTGTATTGTTCAGTGGTTAGGCCAAACTCATCTATCAGTGCACTTTTCAAGACCTGGTAATCATCAGCATCTTCTTCTCTTCCAGCGAGGAGCTTATCTCTACCTTTGTCTGCAAAGGAGAGCCATACGATTGCTGCCCACTGACCCTGGGGGACCTTCTGTACTTTACAGGCCCTCTCCAAGGCAGTTATCCATTTGAGGATGTCATCCCCACTCTGGTAGGGAGGGACAATCTTACTTAGGTTTCTATGGTCATAAGACCTCTCCCTATCTCTAGGGAAATTGCTGCCACCAAGGGACTCTAGTCCCTCCTTTTTACTACCTCTGTAGAGCTCTAGGGCTTCCCTATCTAGGGCCATCTGCTGCTTTCTGAGGTTGAACTTATCTTGCTCATACTTCAGCAGTCTCTCTCTCCTCTCCTAGGAGGTTTCCCTCCCTCTGTTGGAAGTGACAGAGGTCCCTATAGAGGAGGTAGACTGAACAGACTCCCTTGAGTGAGATCTATTCCTTCTAACCCTGTTTTCAACTCTTCCTGGTGGGACAAAGAGGGGAACATTGTTGTCATCCTCATCCAGGGGAGCTGGGTTCACCAGATCCTGATCATTGTCATCAGTCTGGTCAGCAGTAGAGGTGGGGTCAGGGGAGTTCCACCCCTAGGCCCACCCTCACCTGCTGCCCCACCCACTCTGCCTACCCCTTCGGGCCCACTAGGCCCTGAGAGATCATCCAGCCTGAGTATCTTTAGGAGATGCTGGGTGATTGGACTTTTTCCTGTCTTCAGCTTCCTAATGGAACATAAGGCCCCAAGCTCTGCAAAGAAGAGATCCTCATACTTATAGGGTGGCTTCTGGCAGGGACCCATTGGTTCCTGGCTGATTAGACATTACTAGTGTGGTGTGGTGTATTGCCCTACCTACACTAGTGTGGCCTACTAAACTCTCTTGGGTTATAGAAAGGGTGTGCTATCCCTTAACACACAACACTAAGTTCAGTAGAACTTACTGTATACTAAAGTTGATATTATATGTACCTAAGGTTTGGTCAGCAGCAGGAGACCAGACCCGTGTCTGTGGCAGTGGCATCCATTTTTTTGATGCCAGGGCTGTAGAAAGTCTTTACCGGGTTACACCAGTGTGAACTTGTCTCTCCCTCTAGAAGGGTCGGGGGGGGTAGTATTCCAAAGCGTTTGACACCAAACACAACATGTTTCCGTGCAGCTAGTCCAAAGTTAGCATTTACCACAAAGTTATAATGCACTTAAGAGTATATGGTCAGGTTGCACCACAAACAGCATCAGAGGAGGTTCTCCGAACGCTGCGGAGGGGCTCTGCTCATGCAGGGGCACCCTCTCACATAAAAACCAAGCAATCTGCCTTCAGGATTGTTAAGGCTTGCCATAGGATTGACTTATAGGTTTTATATGTGTGTGCAATGGTAGTGATATAGGTAGCCTATACCATAGTAAGGGGTGCAAGCACCACCTTACCCAGGCTGCAGTAGCAGACCTGCGGTGTCAATTTGGAGTGCTTCCCAGGGGTGGCATAATACATGCTTCAGCCCCTGGTAGGCCTCTGAGGTACCTATGCCCTAGGTACATAGTATACCATATACTAGGGGCTTATAAGGCACTCCAGAATCCAATTGGAAATGTACCTAATGTTCATGGAAACCATTTTAGAGAGGGAGCAGGACACAGGCTAAATTGGTTTATATTATGGCCCGTCAACCGGATTGAAATGTGAGGGTTTCCTGTCCGTCCTTTAGTGCACTGAGCACCACAAGGTAGAGCTACCTCTGAAATATTGTTCCTGCTAACGCAGTAACAGTTGACTGTGGCAATTCAACAGACTAAGGACATACGTGACATGGACAACACTGCAGATGAGCAGGGCCGGACTGGGAACCCAAACCAGCCCTGGCAAAGACCCTGGCTGGCCCGAGGGAGGTGGGTGAAGGGGGATTGCTAGCGGGAAGCTTTGTGTCAATTTTGTTGCTGGGGCCTGTAACAAAAATTGGCCTCCTAGGGCCCTAAAACCAGCCCCCACCATGGCGGCCCACAAGGAAAACGCCCGGTGCCTGCTATGGCCAGTCCGGTCATGCAGATCAGCATTCCCTCTTTCAGTTCTTAATTTATAAAATAAAGACTGCTGGTGCCAAATCCTCTGCTTAGAAGCTCTCGACGCGGCGAATACCAAGGCTAGTATTCTTCAAACCACCTTGTTCCTCTTTAATTAACTACCAGACAGTCCCTGCCCCTTTATCTCACTCTTGCAGGCTCCTGTTTACTTCCTCTGTGACTGTTTTGGCGTCTTTCGCTTGCACTGTCTTTCTGATCTCTGTGTTTTCCCGCTCCTCCACTCGATAAACATTTGATGCATACAAATAAGTGCCGTCCCCAAAAATAAGTGCAGGTGCCCTCCACCATCAACCAATCGGCTCAAATTAAGCACTACCATCTCTCCTATCTCAAATAATAACCTTTTCCCATTTTTTTTTACTATTGATTAAAATGTGTGAAATGTGCGCTCTACAAATGAGGCCTCACTATGTGCTACGTACTTCAATTAGTTAAAATCCCGCCCATTTTACTTGGGCATTTTTGTTTACTAGAAAGGTGTAAAATATGGTGCGAGCTAGCCTTAGATGTGTGCTACAATTTACATGAAATTCTTTAAAAATAGTGTATCAGATTTGTTAACATCACAATTATGTTTTCCAAGGGGTTAAAATTGACCTGCTATAGAAATAAATGCATTCTTTTAAAAAACAAAAGCCTGTAACTTTTTTGGGCATGACTGGTCTGTGATTAGTACATAGCAATCTCCTACAGCAACTTCCCTGACTTGAGGGTGGCAGCATGAATCCATGAGTATACGTTTGCTCTGACAAAGCAGAATAGAGGAATTTGCACACTTCTTTCTGCACAATGCATGACAGGTCACAGGCTCATAGGAACTGATGCTGAAACAGGACTACTATAGTTTTAAGCTGGTGGATAATATTGCACAGTCAGCTGCTTCAACACAGAATATGAATTGGATGATGCAATTCTGCCTAATAATTCATCCACTGGCAGTGGATTCACGACTTGTATTTTCCAAGAAACAGTGGAGCAAAGATTACACCTAGTGGCAGTCATAATTTTACAAGTCATTACTTGTTTACCAGGCGGATTCTCCTCCAATTCACATCCGCTGCTTCAACACAGAATATGAATTGGATGATGCAATTCTGCCTAATAATTCATCCACTGGCAGTGGATTCACGACTTGTATTTTCCAAGAAACAGTGGAGCAAAGATTACACCTAGTGGCAGTCATAATTTTACAAGTCATTACTTGTTTACCAGGCGGATTCTCCTCCAATTCACATCCGACTGAAAGTCCAAACTATTTCAAGCTATTTTCATGATGAAATTAGCCACATTTGGCTATTCAACTGGAAGCCCTGAATTGTATATCGATGCATTTATCTTTAAGGAAAACAGGAGTCAATGCCCAGGAAACAGACGATCAATAACCCAGAACTGCATCACAGGCAAGCAGCATGAAATCAACAACATTATCAGGAATAAGATAACTACATTTTTAAGAGAAGGTGAAAATACCATTGCATGTCAAACTGATGCGCGCCTGGTCCAATAGATTGTGTCAAAAATTGATTTGCTTCTTGGAGCAAGCAATCTCGTAGGCAGATAAGGCTGATTATGTTCAGATCAGTTATCTGACCTGTGCAAACGCTTTTTTTTATTTTTTTATCCAGTTCCTATGTAAAACCAGTCAAAGGAAGGTCAATCAATGAGTCTGGCACATTGATCAGTAAGTGGATAAGTAATTGGATTTCTCCTGGAAAACAGAACTGAGTGATACATTGTACATTATCCGACTAGTTTCAAGTGAACAGCTGCAGGACCCAGGAGCAGTTCTGGTGCCATTACAGCTTATAAAGTCCGTAAATAATTCAGAAATGGACATTAAGAACAACCACTCAATATTTAGAGCTAGCTTGAAAATCACCACTGCAGCAGTAAATATTCATCCTTGATGAACTGTTCTGAGACTATCAAAGCAACAATGCAAGTCTATAACAAATGAAACTAACTCTTCTGGTCTTCCATGGTGAATCTGGAAGACAGGAATCAAATTAAATCTACTGATAAGACTACAACAGAGCTAAAGGCAGAAAGGTTTCATAGTTCAAAGACAACACTAATTTTAAAGCAAAAGTCACTGAAAAAAAGAGAAAGCTTGGTTGGCCAAGATATCATGATAGAATAAATTAGAAACCTGCAGACTTAAAGAAGGAAGCAGTATACAATGCTCATTAAGGTCACTATCATTGTAGGTTGATGACAGAGGTACAATGGGCCTGTTTTACAAAAGCTCAGTTTGAGCGTTTGTGAGGAACAGATTTCCCCTTGCAAATAAATGCAAGCAGTGTCCCAGAGCGTAGGAGGAAGGAAGGAAGGAAGGAAGGAAGGAAGGAAGGAAGGAAGGAAGGAAGGAAGGAAGGAAGGAAGGAAGGAAGGAAGGAAGGAAGGAAGGAAGGAAGGAAGGAAGGAAGGAAGGAAGGAAGGAAGGAAGGAAGGAAGGAAGGAAGGAAGGAAGGAAGGAAGGAAGGAAGGAAGGAAGGAAGGAAGGAAGGAAGGAAGGAAGGAAGGAAGGTGAAACCCTGCAGCACAAAGTGCTGCAACTGAAGCAGTCTGATGGCGATTAATAGCTTAATAGCTACTAAAAAAGAAAATACACCTCCCTGCTTTCATAGCCATTGATTTCCGATTAGGTTTTAGGCTTAATGCACATGGGCCTGATAATGTTTGGGGTTTCTCCTGAAATTGTCCAGGACTTTAGGCATGATGTACAAAAGCATTTTCTGTTTGTAAACACTGTGATTCCCCAAATCACAGGATTTGCATCCCTAAGTGGCACCTTCAACTGTTCTAAAGCCCCTTTGTCATTTGGGAAAGCTCTTTCAAATGGCAAAAGGGGTTTTGTCACTCCTTCAGAATCGCAATTAAGAGAAGGCGTGAAAGGGACCTCATTCCTAATTGTAATTCACAGTTTAATATATCAGTGGTTTGTGACTGCAATTGGGTTGCAATCCTTTGAAAACCTACAGACACCTCAAAGGAGGTGGTAACTTAATTGCAAATTGGACTTCTTCTTTGAGATTTGTGTCACATGATCACAGGGGACTGTAGACTAATGTCTGCCCCCTAAAATGCATTTCCAAATATTTTGTTTCAAAGCACCACCAGGTTCCTTTGAGAAACAGGAGCTGCTTTAAGAAAAATTAAGGGGCATATTATCAAGCACGGCGTTAAAATTATCGCCGCTTTAGCGGCAGGAAACTGCCGCTAAAGCGGCGATAATGGGCGATAATGGGCTTGATAATATGCCGCAGAGAATTCCCATAGAAGCCCATGTTGACACCAGAACATGGGCTTCTATGAGAATTCCCAAGGGCATATTATCCAGCTCATTATCGCCGCTTTAGCGGCTAAAGCGGCGATAATTTTAAAGCCGTTTCTTGATAATATGCCCCTAAGTTTCCCATTTAGAAACGCGAACAGAGCGATAGTGGTGTACCTGTGCTTGCAGGGCACTATCCTTGTGTTTGTAGCCAATCACAGGAGGTCACAAACAGTGCTATGTCTAATTAATATTAATAAAGCAGGTCAATAAGCAACCTTGTGTGCATACACGTTTCACAATGTGATTTGATAGTACATGGGTCGCACATTAATTTACAGACGGGTCTCATAATGTTGGAGTGCAATTTGTACCCATTAATTGCAACCTGTTTGTTAGTACAGCACACCTTTTTTTATTTGCCCATAAGTACTTACCCTATCATTTAATTTGTACTGAGCATCATTCACTAAATTTGTATTCGCTTCGGTGATGGACCTTGAGCAACTTATCCCTTCTAAATATTATACACTTTAGCGTTATTCCTATCACTTTCAAGGTCTAGTCTAGTCTAGTAAACCATTTGATGTTTTTAGCATTAATTTAAAATATATAACATTGTCATCAGTGTCGGCCACATCTCTTATATTTTCTATTTGTTCTATTCATATTCGTTTACCACATTCAACCAAGTGCTTGTTTAACACTGTGGCCCTCATTATGAGTTTGTCGGAACAGGGTGGGGTATTTACCACACATTGTAGATATCATTACAGGAGGGCTATTTAGATTAGTGGTAAATACCTTCTATTCTGAGTTTTTAAAAGGAAAATCAGACATGACATGCAGACTCGAGAGCTTATTCATGAGAGGTTTGCACGCCGGAGCATCACTTTTTTTTACGCTCCGGTGGCGCAAGTCTCTCAATCATGTATATAAGGCCATGCAAAGCAACTCTGCATGATTTTGCATGACCTCAGAGATATGGAGTAAGACAAAAAGGTGGAAGTTGTTGTGTTGCCTTACAGTGCGCCAAGGAGATGTTCCATGGGCATTGCAGTGGGTTTTGACGTTACTCAAAATGTAATTAATGATGTAAATCTGGGGCAGTGCCAAAACCTTACGCTTCTAAAGAGCAGGCGTAATGAGGAGAAATATTTTTTAACCTCTCTCAATTTGTACTGCATTCCGCAACACACATTGAAAGAGGAAAATGCCTCTCTGTATTGTTTTTGTGCAGGAAGGTGCCCCTTCCTACACAAATAGGATCCTGCCATCAACGAAGGCACCCTTGCACCATGGTGCAAGGATGCCTACATTGGCACTAGGCAGCAAATTGTGCACCAGCCCAGTGGGAAAGGACAGGAATGGTTCATAAATACGGTGCATTCCTGCCCTTTCACATTGTCATAGGGCAGCACAGCAAGAAGATTTGCAGCACTGCCCTATGCAAGTTCCTCATTAATGAGGCCTCGGATTTTACCACACCAAATTATGCCTATTTTTGGGGCCTTTTTCCCTTTTAAAGGCATGCAAGATTGACCTACCAGAATTATCCTGGGGAAAACTGGAATAATTATCACCCAAGTCACAATTTCTAACTTGTGCAAACACGGTATTGGAATTTAGTCCTTAAATTGTAATAACTGCCTATAAAATGTTTGTTTGGAAAACGGCCCAATGTGTATTATTCCGTTTGAGGATGAAACACATTTCTTAGAATTTCAGCTTGTATTGAATGTCTGAATCTCTCTTGTATGACAACGTTTGTTATGACGTTGTTTTTCAACACAAATTATAGCACTTTCATTTTTTACATAAGACTCAAATTACCCTGCACAGTTGCAGCCCTCTGCCAATATTTTCAACACTTAAACCATAGTTGTTATAAGAAACTTCAACTTATTTCAGACCGTGCATGTTGATTCAAAATCAAAATCCCCTAGGGTTGCCTAAAATCTGATCATATTCTTTTAAATAAAGTAACCTGCATTGCACTTCGGAACAGCTTATTTTTTGTATGGTGAACCCAACAATCAATAACAAAGGGCCCGATTAGGATGTCCGGCAGAAAGCCATCTGACAGCTAGTCAGAGGCTTTCCGCCCGACATCAATGGTTTCTGACCACCGTATTACAATACTGGCGGTCAGAGGGAAACCCACAGGGGGGGGTGGCAATCCCATATTGACGGCGGAGGCAGCCTCAGCTCTGCCATCTGGATTATGATGTCAGTTCCCACCTGCCCTTTCACGTCAGTCTGCCCGCCATGAAAAGGCAATCCGAAAGTGACTTTGGGGGCCCCCAGCAGGGCCCCCTTCCCCTCTTTCCCACCCCTCTTGCCCACCACAATGGGGCCTGCGTGCCCTCCTAAACATCCCTGCACTGTGTGGCAGGCACCCCATGGTGACACACGGTGCAGGGATGTTTGTAAACATTAATTTTTCAATTGTAGCTTGTGTGCTTCCCTTTTCGGCCTGCTGCACAAGCTGCAATTGAAAAATTGATGTTTCTGACTGACCATAGGGCGGTCGCATCCAAATACAGTGGGTGGAACCGCCGACCCATGGTCGGGCAGTTCTATTCTGCAACGGTGTTGGTAGGACACTCGTCCGACGAACATTGCGAATAGCCCCCAGGCGTCTTTTTACAAAATATTTCAGGTTGAACAAGCAAATTACCATTTTTGTCACATAATTGTTCGTCTGTTTTTGGCACTTCTTGGTCCAGTTATATTTACATTTTTATTCCTTTAAGCACCCACTGATACTTTATGGCCAGACCAATGTTTCTGTCTGTCATATTTGCGTTGAAGTGACACTTCTACTCAAGCTCTTCTGTGGTGTTTAGGTCTGCCGGTATCCAGGCACGTTGGGTTTTAATAAAAAATATATATATTACACATTTAGGGGCTTTCAGTCTATCATCTTCAACCATTGGTGTGCTGTAGTGTCATTCACATTGTGCCTCCTCCCACTACAGCATATAGCATGGAACACAGGATCAGCCCACTTCAACCATTGAATTACCTGAGTGTGAGTAACAGCATTCTACTCCATCAAAACATGCACATGTGCACCACAAGTAGTTCCCTTTGCTGCAATTAGCTACAGCTACAATGTGTACTTTTACATTCATTTGTCTTTTGAATTTTTAGATAATGCTTGTTTTACTTAGTCAAATAGCTGGCAGCTCCTCGTCACTGCTTCTGGGATGCTTGTGAGTCATGTAGCTTCATACAAAAACTATTCAAAAACAAAATAAGCACTGGCAAAGTCAAAAGGTCAGCAGTCAATGTCAGATACGTTGGGTGCAATTCACAAAGGTAAACTTCACTTTTGTGTAAGTTTACTGCTTTTCGGTATTCACAAAGGTAAACTTAGGCCAAAAGTCTAATTTTGCTACTTTTCAGTATTCACAAAGGTAGGTTACTACTAGTAAAGTAAGATTTTTGGTCTAAGTTTATCTTTGTGAATACTGAAAAGTAGTAAAGTTAGTTAGATTTTTTGTCTAAGTTTACCTTTGAGAATACCACAAATGAGCAAAGTTATACTTTTGGTTGTCTTTACTTGACAATTTCTATTACCTAAGCCCACAAGGGTATCCTCAGTTACCCAATTATTGTAAACATGACACTGTATTGGCACACATGAAAAGTAGTCCGTGTTGCATGGATTCCACTGTTAAATCACAACTGTGTGTCAGGACGACAGGGACTCAGTCTTTCTACAGCGCCAGTAACTGTTGGCCCAATCATGGTTAATTCACTGCGTCTCACCTGAACGCCTAACCTTCCCAGAGTAACAGATGATTTTGGCAACCTCGAACATGACCCTATAGTCCCCCAGGGAACAGTAGAAACAGATAGTTCCTATTAATTACTCGCTTACTTACTCATGCATGCCTGGAGTAAACATAAGAAAGACACAAAGAAATTTTACAATACAATTATTGAAACTATGATAGTCTATTATGAAGTAAATGTGCGGCTAACATTAGGCAGATGCAACTAAACAACATAATTAGCATTTCTAACAGGGTGTATAGAGCAAACATCCCAACAATGGCAAATTATACATATGTCCAGGTCTACCCTTACGGTGTGAGCACAAGGATATGTTTGTGATTTCTGGGATTGGCCTAAGACCTCATACCTAAAGGCCTATTACGATGTGGGTCAGAGTTTCCTCTGACCGACACGTGGGAAAAACGGGACAGCCTAAATACAATGCGACCGCACATGGTTCTTCATAGAGAAAAGGGAGATTGTGTTAATCCCTGCACCCTGTGGCAGGCACCTCAAGGTGCCTGTGCCGCATACTGGTGGCCCATTAGAGAATTTAGTGAGCCTCAGTGGAGAGTAATAGGCTCTGTGTATTGTAAAGAGATGATTCCTTCGAAGCCAGGCTGGTTTTACGATGTCATACAACATTTTACAGGATTTTAACCATAATGACCGAAGGTCGTGCCGTGGGATACTGCTCTCCCAGAGAGAGATGGGTAGTAGGAATTCGCCATCCTGCTCTTCCATAATAGAGCGGTACCAAATCGCCACCTCTTTGTTTGCTGGGGGTTTATGTATGACCAGATATTCAAATTGATTTGTACCACCCATTAGATGTTTATTGCGGGAGAGTTGAACGGCATTAGCCCAACTAGTTAGTTGAAAGTATTTAAATCTAGAGAGGGAAGGGCCGACCACATCTCTAAGGGCCTCCCAGGGGACCAGGGTACCCTCCACAAAAAGATCACCCCATCTCTCGATACCAGCCGCCCTAAGGGGAGTTGATAAGCTATCCAACAGACACTCCGGGGTCCCAGGGGAGTTCCAGATTGGGGCTAATCCTGAATAGTATCCCAGTTTTAATGAGGCTCTAAGGCCAGCCCATGATTTAGCCAGCCCCTGTAACACCTTCAGCCTGATTTTTTTGAAGAATTTTGCATTGCCATATTTGTATAGGAAACCTTGCTCAGATATACCCGAACCTCTCAATATGGCCAAAAACATAGCCCCAACACCCTCACTACCGGGAGTTTTTAGCAACATACGTGAGTAAGAAAGTTGAAAGGCCCAGGCATACAGCTGTATATCAGGAGCAGCTAAACCTCCCTTTTCTCTTCTCCTCCTGATTTTTTTCCACGCTATCCTAGACTGTCGAGAAGCCCAGACGAAGGTATTTAAATCACTCTGGAGCTTTCCTAAATCTTTCATGTCAAAGTGTAACGGGATAGCACCGAAGAGAAAAGTAAATCTAGGCATAATGGACATCTTAATAAGGTTGACTCGCCCGAGTATTGAAAGCGGTAAAAGAGCCCAAGACTTCATTAGTCTGCGAATTTCTCTAGCTATTAGGGTTAAATTGTAGGTGGGTATCTTATCAAGCTCTTGGAGGATATGGATTCCCAAATATCTCATACTAGTCTTCAAAGGAGGGAGTTGTTGGTGAACCTGCATATTCCAGGCCATAATTTCAGTCTTGGAGGTATTGATCTTATACCCAGAGACTGCGCCAAGCTCCAGTGCCAGCTTCATAACTGTGGGGTAAGCGGAGTTCAAATCCGATGTGAATATAAGCACATCGTCAGCATAAAGAGCCACCTTTTTTTCCCATTCCCTAAATCTAAAGGATGACACTCTGAGATCATCTCTCAGTAGTTGAGCGAAAGGTTCAATATACAGATTAAATAATAAGGGAGAAAGGGGACAACCCTGGCGCGTACCTCTGGAAATCTCAAAGGATTCTGTAAGGAAGCCGTTAATAAGTAAGTTGGCCGAAGGATTGTTGTACAAAAGGGCAACAGCCCGCCTAAACTTCTTTCCAACCATGAACTTGGCCAGGACCTCCGACAGGAACACCCAGTTAACCCTGTCGAAGGCCTTAGCGGCATCAAGAGTTAAAATGGCGAGTGGAAGAGAATAGGCTGAGGCCAGGTCTACAGCCCCAATCAAGTCATGGGTCAATTCTGAGAGATGACGCCCTGTTATGAAGCACTTTTAATTCTGATGCAAAAGACCCCCGACCTCCCCACTGAGCCTTTTAGCCAGAATGGAAGCAAAGATTTTGTAGTCAACGTTTAATATAGAGATGGGCCTGTAAGATTCACAACTCGTGGGAGACTTCCCCTGTTTTAATATTAAGGTTATGGTAGCTTTATTCCAAGAGGAAGGAGGAGTCAGGCCATCTAGAAGAATTCTCTAATGGGCCACCAGTATGCTGTGCAAAGTGCGGGGCAGCGGAGGCTTCTGACATCCACATGTTTCTTCATTGTCCCGCCCTTGTTGGCTTCTGGCAAGCAGTCAACAATACACTTTCTAGAGTTCTGGGGTCACACATTATTGTTAATCTGCCTATGCTGGTGTTTGGCCTTACAAACGACCTAGTAGGGGCACCCGAGAAAATCTTATTTTATGCCATCTTGCTTGCCAGGCGAGAGATCTGCATCAAATGGAAAGACACGTTACTACCCACGCATCAAGACTGGCTGTCCTCTCTACTAAAAACATCAAGGTTAGATCTCTCAAGGGCGGGAAACATGAAGAAGCGGGATTTTTGGAACTTGTTGAGTTGGAACTAGGGTTTTTTTTTTTTTTGCCCTAGTCCAAGGATTACACAACCCTCTTTTCTCTTGCTTATCCTTTATTCCTCTTAAGGATTCGATTGAGACGCTCTAATGATCTCTGTTGAGCGATGGGTTCCCCAAGTCGGTATTGCTCCTAAGTTGTTGATTGAGATTGCGCCGGCAGTCTTGGCCCAACAGGGCATAAGGCAGCAGATCCAGTGTCCTGAGACGGTTGCTTTTTCTCAATAATCTTCAGCACGGACAAGCCTGACTGGGTTGTAAATGAGGACAAAAAAAAAAAGGTGCCTGTGCCAAGGTGCAGAGATTAACAGGGGACACCATAGATGCCACATCAGGCCCCAACCTGAGGCCACAAGGGAAAGGGGGCCCTGCTAGGGGCCCCCAAACATGCTTGTCAGAAAGCCTGGAATGGGAAGCCTTCCAGAAACCGTGCATCGTAATCGGGATGGCGTAAAATGCTGTCCATATGGATTACGGGCCGGTCCAACTGACCAATGGACTCCTTGAGCCCGTAGGAAGCCAGCCGGAATGACCCGCCGGTTTCCATTCCGACCGGCTGTATTGTAATCAGCCTGTAGGAATTGAAACAGACGATGTCGGTCGTAAAGCCTCTGACCTAAGGTTGGAGGCTTAACGATGGACATTGTCATAGGACCCCTAGTGTATGCACTTAGGTGTTCCACACCATGAGTGTAAACTTAGTTTATGCAGGGCTGCATGTCAGGCACTGCTGTTGTTTCAAAACAGACCTCTCTGCTGGAATTCTCCTCTCTGCCCCCAGGGAACACAGTTTATATGATAAAAACGATTGAGATGGAGATTTAGCTGTGCGACTGTGTTATGCCTAAAATGTTAGGAGTTGTTGTTAAAGGACCAAAGAAAACAGTACACTATGTTGTTATGTATTCCAAGCAATCTTGTACAAGACGTGTAGACTTAATCCCAAGAAGAGTCTCTGAATAACAGCCAACATATACAGCATATTCCTAAAATAATGTTGCAAAAACAAAGGTATGACATGTAGCTGTGGAGTGTGTGCAGAAGCAGCCTAAAATGTCTAAGATGCAAAACTAAGAAGGAACCAAAGTTGTCCCAGAAGGAAAATAACTACATCAGCAGGGATTTCATGTTTGCCTGGACATTGCACAGTTGTGTAATCATACTCCTGCAATGATAACCCGCACCTATCAATTGGAGGGGGCATCTTGGCTTTAGGATTGCCAAAAATGGTGAGCAATGCTTAGTGGTCAGTGAAAACTGTGAAATGTTTTCCATACAGGAACACATGAAAATGCTCCTAAGCCCACACTACAGCTAGTCTTTCTTTTTCGGGTTGTGAATAAGCACATTCTGTCACTGACAGATCAGCTAGCATGAGCCACAACGTGTCTTGGGGTAATTGGGGATGTCCAGGATGCTGGGCAGTGATGGCACTCAACCCCACAGTACTTGCATCAACAAATTTTGTCTGCAATTTCGGATCAAAGTATGCCATTTCAGTTGCGTTCTCATTTGCATGCTTGATTTTCTGGCAGATTTGTTCACATTCTCTTGACCAAGTAAATGGGGCAATTTGTTTTATTAAGTCTCTCAATTGAACACTTACAATGGCAAAGTCAAGTATGTACCTTGAACAGTAACTGACCATACCAAGGAAGGATCTCAGCATAGTTACATCTTGGGGGAAGAAGTTGATGACAAGGCCCGTACTTAATTTGGATCAAGAGTTATTCCCCCATCAGAAAAGATTTGACCAGAGAACTTGATTTTGGTTTGATGAAAGTCACCCTTTGCAACAATTAAAGTGAGATCTACATCGGCAAGTATATGACTCACTTGGGTAAGCGCTTTATCATGTTTATTTCATGTGGCCCTAAAAACTGGTATGGCATCACTGTAATTGAAAGTATTTGTGAATGGCTGTATTATGTGATGATTGACATTCTGAAAAGGTTTGGCAGCTGATGACACTCCAAAACGTAGCCTTTTATATCGAAACAAACCAACATGAGTCTAAAAGGTAGTAATTTACCTATAATTCTCTTTTGTTTGGAGCTGGTGATACCCTTTGTTCCAATCAAGGTGGGAAAAGACTCTAGCTCAATTCAGCTGTGTAATCATGTCAGATGCACACGGCTCCTCCACTGTCCTTTTTCAGCACTATGGATGATACCCATGGCGTTGGACCAGAGGATCGCTTAATGATGTTGTGCTCTAATAGGGCATCAAGTTCTTTCACTAGCCTAGCCCATGAAATAAAGATGGAAAATGATTCACTATCTCATTATAGGCAGTGACATTGTAGTTTACAGAAATCAGCCCCATGTCAGCTGCAGCACTGAAACTGAGTAAACATATGCTTAATAAAGTGCTTGGCAATACATAAATTGGCGTTTATACTTTCATATTTTATGGTTCACAGTTACTCTGCAACTTTGAGTTTGCAGTTGCATCGATGTAGCCCACATCTACCATTTGGTTTTTGATGGAGTTAAACAGGGCACTGAAGACAGTACCTTGTACTTTTCCACTGGCATAATGTTTATTAATGCGCCACTGTCAATGATAAAAGGTATGGAGCACTCATCAACTTTCAGGGGATCTTGGGACGGTGTCCAAATGAATTTTGCGCTCTCACTTGTCAGTTTAGCTTTGACCGGCAATCTTTCTTGCAAGAAGCTAATCCTACATGTGCACGTCTTCCAGCTGTCAACATTTACATTGCACACCCATCTTCCTCACTATTGCGCAACAACAACGAAGACAAACTTTTATATTAGGAATTTGATGACAATTGACATTGAACAGTTTCTACTTGCCTCAACTGCTGTGTCTCCTTGGCCTTGTGGGAGATCGTAGAACATCGCACTGGGAACATTCTTGCATCCATTTTGTTTTCTCGATTTCACACACTCAATCTTGCCTCCATTTTGTTTTCTCAACCTAATGCACTTGATCTGTCCCTTTGCAGACTGTTACAAATGTGTTCTCTTTAACGCAGCCTTTGCACACCTGTCCAATGGTGGGATATCTACCCTCATGTGGAAAGGAAAATCCACATCAAAAACACAACTTCTTTTTCTTTGGAGACATTACTTTATGACCTGCTGCCTTGTGTTTTGACTTACTTTTCACACTCAGCGCTGATTCATTTTGAGGTGTTTTGCCTCCATGATAGCTGCCTATCTGTCATCTCTCTCCTCCGCTCTGTCTACTGTAAGTGCTCGTGCCGAGCTGAGTGTCTCTTTCAGCATTCATCATCTGAAGAAAACAGAGAGGCCACCATCTATTACCCTAAGATGCATGGCCTCTTCATCTTTGAACTCATTGAACCTGCAATACTTTATGAGTGAATCAAATATTTCTACAAACTCATCCATCATTTCACCAACTGTCTGCCTTTCCTGACTGAAGATGTACCTTTCATAGTCATTCAATCAATCAATCAGAACATTTATAAAGTGCGCTACTCACCCGTGAGGATCTCAAGACTCGGGTGGGGGGAACAGCCAGGTCTTGAGGAGTCTCCTGAAGGTCAGCAGGACTTGGGTCTGTCGCAGGTGGATGGGGAGGGTGTTCCATGCCTGGCGGCGAGGTGGGAGAATGATCTGCCGCCGGTGGTCATATGGCGGATGCGTGGGATGGTGGTGAGTGCAAGGTCAGCGGAGCGAAGCTGGTGGTTCGGGGTGTAGAAGGTGAGTCGTTCGTTGAGGTATGCTGGTCCGGTGCTGTGGAGTGCTTTGTGGGCGAGTGTGAGGAGCTTGAAGGTGATCCTCTTGTTGACCGGGAGCCAGTGCAGGTCTCTTAGGTGGGCAGTGATGTGGCTGTGGTGAGGGATTCCGAGGATGAGGTGTGCGGAGGCATTCTGTATGCGTTGGAGTCTCTTCTGGAGTTTGGCCGTGGTTCCCGCATAGAGGGCATTACCATAGTCCAGCCTGCTGCTGATGAGGGCTTGAGTGACCGTCCTTCTGGTTTCGGTGGGGATCCATCTGTAGATCTTGCGGAGCATGCGGAGGGTGTTGAAGCAGGAGGAGGAAATAGCGTTGACGTGCTGGGTCATGGAGAGCATTGAGTCCAGGATGAAACCCAGGTTGCCTGCATGGGTGGTGGGTGTTGGGGAAGCTCCCAGCACAGCTGGCCACCAGGAGTCGTCCTATGTGGAGGGGGTGGTGCCGAGGATGAGGACCTCCGTTTTGTTAGAGTTCAGTTTCAGATGGCTGCTCTTCATCCATTCTGCGACGGCTTTCATTCCCTCGTGGAGGTTGGATTTGACGGTGGCCGGGTCCTTGGTGAGGGAGAGGATCAGCTGGGTGTCGTCAGCATACAAGATGATGTTGAGATGGTGCGACCGGACGATGTTGGCGAGTGGTGCCATGTAGATGTTGAAAAGGGTCATGCTGAGGGATGATCCATGGGGTACGCCGCAGGTGATCTTGGTGGCTTTAGATCTGAATGGGGTTCTGCCGGTGAGGAAGGAGGTGATCCAGTTCAGGGTTGTGTTGTGGAGGCGTGTGCGTAGGGTGTGGTGGGAGATGGTGTCGAAGGCGGTCGAGTGGTCCAGGAGGATGAGGGCCGCGGTTTCACCTTTGTCCAGCAGGGTTCTGATGTCGTCGGTGGTGGCAATGAGGGCAGTTTCGGTGCTGTGGTTGCTGCGGAAGCCGGATCGGAAGGGGTCCAGGATGTTGTTCTCCTCCAGGAAGTGGGTTAGTTGTCTGTTGGCGGTCTTCTCAATGACTTTTGCTGGGAACAGGAGCAGGGAAGGGAGATGGGTCAAAAGTTCTTGAGGTCCTTTGGGTCCGCTTTGGGTTTCTTGAGAAGTGCGTTGATCTCGGAGTGTTTCCAGTTCTCCGGAAAGGTGGCTGTTTCGAAGGAGCTGTTGATGATCTTTTGGAGATGGGGTGCGATGATGGAGCTTGCTTTGTTGAATATGTGGTGGGGGCGGGGGTCGGCGGGAGAGCCAGAGTGGATGATGTTCATGATTTTGATGGTGTCTTCGTCGTTGACCTGGGTCCAGGAGAGCCGGAGGTCGGCGTGTTTGGTGGGTGTTGAGTCGGGGTTTCGGCATCTGTCATTGGTGTCTGGGTGTCGAAGCTGTCGTGGATGCCTGGGATCTTGCGGTGGAAGAAGGTGGCTAGGGAGTCACAGAGTTCTTGCGAAGGTGGGATGTCATTTGTGCTGGAGCTGGGGGAGGCGAGTTCTTTCACGATGCTGAAGAGCTCTTTGTTGTTGTGTGCATTGTTGTCGATGCGTTCCTTGAAGAAGGGCCTTTTGGCGAATCAGATGAGTTGGTGGTGCTTGCGCCTAGTGTTCTTAAGGGCCGCGTGGTTGTCTGTTGTTTGGTCTTGGCGCCACTGCTTCTCGAGTCTTCAGCAGGTTAGTTTGGAGGTCGACGTTGAACCAGATGGCTCTCTTGTGGATGCGCCTGTTGGAGGGTATCCTGATTGGGGCGAGGGTGTTGGCACAGTCTTCGATCCATTGTCTGAAGTTGTGGGCTGCTGAGTTGGTGTCAGAGGGCTCGGATGGAGGGTCTCGGGCGAGGGTGGTGAGGAGCTGGTCATCGATGACTTTGTTCCAACTGCAGTGAGGGATTTGTTGTGGTTGGATGTGTGCGGTGTGTTTCTCGAAGGAGAAGTGGATGCAGTGGTGGTCGGTCCAGTGGAGTTCGGTGGTGTGACTGAAGGTGATGTGGTTGCTGGCGGAGAAAATGAGGTCGAGCGTGTGTCTGGCAGAGTGGGTGGGTGTGGAGACGAGCTGTTTGAGTCCGAGGTTGGCTAGGTTGTCGATCAGGGTTGTGGAGTTGCTGTCGTTGGAGTTCTCGAGGTGGAAGTTCAGGTCTCCGAGGAGGATGTAGTCTGTGGAGGCGAGGGCATGATTGTTGATGAGACCTGCGATGGAGTCGCTGAACTGTGGTCGGGGTCCCGGGGGCCTGTAGACAAGGGTTCCTCTGAGAGTGGTGTTGTGATCGACGTGGATCTGTAAGTGTAGGTGTTCGACCATGCTGAGGGAGTCTTCTGTCGATATTCGGCATTCGATTGAACTTGGTGTTTTGTGCCTCTTTGATTTGACAGTCCAGCACTTCATCACCTTGTGGTATTTTCTTTATCAATTCTTTTATTGTGTCACCTGCCAAAGTCTTTAGATATTTAATGATTGTCTTGTCATTTGCTTCTTCCAGCACATCAATGAAATCATCAAAGGTTTCAATCCAGGCAGTCCATCTGTCACCAATATTTTTCTTTTGGAAGGTGTCGAAAGGAAGCAGCGGTTTTAGAAAGGTGGCAGCTCATTACCTGTGGAACTTTCTGCTACTGGTAACGGAGCTTGCTCCCGCACCATCTGCTGCGCGCTTGCACCAGCACCTTCATCACACACTAGACACAAGCTAAAATTTGGGTCATCATACCCGCTCTCCAGTTGTGAGGCATGGTCTTCTTTGACAGTGAGTAGCAGCTTTGTTTCTTGTATGGATTCTTCATCCTTCTCACCTCTTTGCATGGTATCGGGTTTTCTATTGCCTTTGGTGTTTCTTTACATTTGCCTGCTTCTACCCACAGCATTCTCTTGCACCTGTCTGTCACCGCTCGTTGCACTTTTCATACATGGTTGTCACTGCCTTTAGTAATTCTTGATGTCAGAAATGTTTCTGCTTTTAGCCCTTCCTTGCACTCGGTGATTACGGCCTTTAGCACTTCTCTGTACCTGGTTGTCACTGCCTTTAGCATTGTCGTGCTGTATGAATGACTGCTCTGTGTCACTTTGTGGTGAGGTACCTATTGTCTCGACTTTATCAAGCAAATTTCTAGCCAACAACAAACAATCTTTCTGTAAGACCGTCACTTTCTTCACTGGCCTTGCACTAGCTAGAGTGGCACTTTTACTCTACGTACACCAACCATCAATTTTCACTTCGACTGTGGCGCACATGGGATGCACAAGCAGTTTGCTGGACCACAGTAAACTCTCTGGGAGAGCACACTCGGTTCTTCTGGTCTCTGGGTTTATGTAATCCCCAATCTAGTCGCCAGTTGTAGTTGCATGGGGACCTGCAAATGATCACGCCGCACACAGTGCTTGAAATTATGTCATTATTCTTCGGCGTGTAACCGTTAACTGAACATTCTACATTATGAATTCCATCACCAACACCCACACACTTTTGTAACTGTTCTATGGAGTCAGTCAGGAATCAACAGGGTCCAATCATCTCTAATGCACAAGGCACTACAGTTGCGAACAAAAGTCGGTCACATTCTTTAGTATCGTGTTGCTCTCATGCATTTGTGCTAGAAATTTGCAGCAAACAACATGAAATTATACAACCTGGGATATAGCATAATTTAAGTAGTTGCATGTAGCAGGAGTAATAACACTTTATAGATATTACACAAGATTACACCGGTGTTATATCATTACCTTACGTTATGTTTTGGGTAACAAAAAGGTTCATGCTTATAACTACTTTTTATATATAAATGCATTTTATATATACACTGCACCCAATTTACCAAAATGAAAAAAGAAGTGAATAAAGGTGAGTTCTGTAATGTACGCCAATTGTATGGAAGTAAATACATGAGGCCATAGTTGTCATTGATTGGATAATTAAGATTTCAATAGGGAAGGACGTTTTGTTTACATTATAGTACTTCTGTAATATTTTTTATCGGTGCACACAATACTAGTGACACGGCTGCGCACCAGGCTGGTTTGAAAGTGTTGTGGTAAGGACTGTGTCCTGAGCTGGGACTGGAAGAAGATATGTTTGGAAGCTGCGTTCGCTATGTACAGTCTGAGCCACCTTGTGTGCCCCCGAGTTTGCACGCTGGGCTCTCTATGGCATCCCCATGGCCTGAATGTATTAAATGTAACAGAAATGCTATTTATTCATATAGCGCACACCACAGACTTTCCGCCTGTTTAAGGCGCTTCGGTTCAGAAATGTGAGGAGCTTGGCACCCTGAAGATGATCGGATTTGCCCAGATTTGCACAATTTGTGCCAATTCCTTACCCCAGTTTAATGACAGGATGTACTGTACATCACCGGCGCTACAGTCAGCCTACCAAAAGGCCAATCCACAGGGCTGATTAAAAGCAGCCTGACTCATTATGATTTGACATCACACGGCTTGTTTATACAAATGAATGTTACACTTTGCTATGATGACCTTGAACTGTGTGTACTACTTCCGCAGCTGGAAGTGAGGCTGGAAAAGCAATATTTCAGCCCGACCACTTGCAATGTATATCCGTTCCCACTGAGTTTCATGCACCAGTATTAAAAAAATACACCTCAAGGGAATTGAGCTAGTTATATGAAGAGGGGTGGAGGAATAATACCATAGTTTTCTTTTCGTCGTTTACCTGAGGAGGAGTGTGGGCATGCAGTTTTGGAAAGCTAGTGAGAAGCACCTCTCCCGCTTTTGTTACAAGGGGCCAATATTGCATGGCTGCTGCAAAACTGGCCCTGAGTAACAAAACCATCCCCCACGGGTTCAAAACTGGCCCCCACCCATCCGGACAACCGGGGACGCGCCAAGTGCCTTCTACAGCCAGTCCGGCCGTGAACACAACCAAGTCAATGCCAAAAGAACAAGGATTTCCCTCTGGTTCTCCTCCCCCCACATGTACCCCTCGCTATGGGGTTGGAAAGGAGAAATGGGCCATGGGAGCAAAGGGGGCATCACAGCATCTTTTGAATATGGCTTGACAGCCTTTGGGCAAATGGGGGGTGGTGTCAGTAGAATGTCCTGCTGCGGAGGTTGGAAGATGGGGTATGGAGTCTGCACTCCATTCCACAGATGAACTCAGCAAAGTGGCTAGGAGCCACGGCCTGCTCCCTAGATGGGGGTCTGAGAGCAGGGATGCTGCTCTCACTTCACTCTTTCCTGCAGGTCGAGCTGGGGCAGGGAGATTTGCCGAGCCCTCCCGCAGGTGGCACGCCACTGGCTGGCTGCTATGGGAACAATGCACGCCCATCTCATGGGGTCTTCAGAGTAAACGTGCTACACAGCTGCAACCTGAAATCATTTGGTTCAGGACTAGGTTCCATTATAAATGGATTTGTTGTGGCATGACCATCCCAGACTTAAGAGACAGGCGTGTGCTCCTCTATTGACATGGGAGCAGCATCTTGCAGACGGGCTGGCTTGTAGTAATTGCCCATTTCCGTCATCATTTTCGCTGTCACTGCACTGTAAAATGGGAAAGAGAAAGCAAGAAGAGACGTGTGTAATGCTTAGAGTAGAGCAAATTGGCTTTTTTTTTAACTTAGCGCTGCCCTAAGTCAAACGGGTATGCCCAGACTTGGATCCTGTGCACACTGTGTCACTGGAACTAAGTAAACCTGGCTAATGAGCCCTAAGTAGGACATAGCTGGTGCTGGTCTGCTTGTGTTCCAATTCAGGGAGGCTTGGCCTGACAGTTATGGATGGACTGTTCACATTGGAGCAGGGTCGAGACTGATTTGCATACGGCTGAGTCCAAATTGAGATGGCATAGTGCGTAAAATACCAATGGACTGTGATGCTGCTCAAATAATTATCAGTGGCTTGCCATCCATCACTTTTGTATACTTTAATATATCGGTTGAAGTGGGACAGGTATGTCCAGACATGGGTGCTGTGCACAGTTTGTCACTGGAACTAAACTATACTAAACTAAACTATACCGGGCTGGAATCCCTAACTAGGGCATAACCGGTCCTGGCGCTGCTTATGTTCTGTTTCAGGGAGGACATGACCCATTAGTTTGGGCTCAACACTTTTTTTGTGTACTTTATTGTGTTGCTCTTATTGGGCCGGGTATGCCCAAACGTAGGTTCTGTGCACACTGTCACTGGAACTAAGATATTCCTGGCTGATGATCCCCAACTATGGTTTAGTTCCGGTTCAGCGAGGACCTTGCCTGGCTGTTCGGGCTGGACTGTTCCTATTGGAGAAGAGTCAAGGCTGATATGCATATGACTGGGTCCACACTGAGCTGGCATGATGTGAAACATATTAATACAGCCTGGATAGAGCCCTGAGTAATTACCAGTGACTGAGATTAATTTAAGCATTCCTTCCATTACCTTTTTGAATACTTTAGTGTGTTGCGCTAAGTGAGTTGGTTATTCCCAGATGTAGTTCCCGTGCAGACTGTGTCACTAGAACTAAGCTATACCTGACTGATGAGCCCTAACTAGGGTGTAACCAGTCCTGTGCTGCTTGTGTTTTGTTTCATGGAAGACATGACTTGGCATTTAAGGCTAGACAGTTCCCACTGGAGCAGGGTCAAGACTGAATTGCATATGGCTGTGTACAAACTGAGGTGGCATGGTGTGTTAAATAACAATAGACTGGTATGCAGCCCTGAGTAATGGCCAGTGGCTGCGATTAATTTAAGCATTCCATCCATTTTAGTGTTCTTTAGTGTGTATCTCTATGTGAGATGGGTATGGCCAGATGTTGGTCCTGTGCACACTCTAACTGGAACTAGGATATACTTGGCTAATGAGCACTAACTATGGAAAAACCAATCCTGGTTTGCTTGTATTCTGGTTCAGGGAGGACCTGGCCTGGCAGTATTGGCTGAACTGTTCCCATTGGAGCAAGGTCAACAGTGATTTTGATATGGCTGGGTCCAAACTGAGGTGGCATGGTGTGCAAAATAACGATGGACTGGGATGCACCCTTAGTAATTACCAGTGGCTGAGATTAATTCAAGCATTCCATCCATCACCTTTTTGTATGTTTTAGCGCAATGTCATGCAACTCAATGCTGCATCAGTGTTAGTAAATCTGGGCCTAGTTTGTTCTGAATTATGAATCACCATTTGGCTCCAGCATATAAAGCCAACACTCATAAATACAAACACCCTTCCACATGCATCCTTAATTAAAGCGCCTGATTCAGAGTTTGGCAGCTCGGCATATTCCGCCATGAACATGTCGATTATTCCATCCTCCGTATTCTAAGTGCATTGTATCCTATAGTACTTGTAAGATTGCAGATGGGATCCAATCTCCAAATAAGGCCCTTAATGTCCTTTGGTACCAGTCCACCTATATGATGTATTCTCCTCTTTGACATGAACCAGCCTAAAGCACCAGCCCATACTAGCTCGCTCAATAACAAACTCTTCAGCAACACATCTCAAAGGCACCAAACCCAACACCAATGCACAAAACCTATGAAAGCTAGAACGATCACCCAACATCTGCATACAGGGCCCGATTCACAAAAATCTAAGTTTAGACATAAAGTCTAACTTTATTAGTAGTAAAGTTAGACTTTTGGTCTAAATGTAGCCACTTCACTATAAAATCCTGGGACACGAGTGAAGAGCTCCCTTCATGTCCCTAAATTGTTTTTGGCATCAGATGATGATCAGTGCACAAAGCCTTCTGATGTCACATATCGAAACACAAAGCAGTCTGCAATATTAGGGCCTTTGATTATAAAATATAATTGCCTAACCTGTATAGCTATGAAACATGTGGATAGAAGTGCATTCACAATAGGACATTTTATGTGCACCTTGAAAAATCTATTTTAGTGAGAATGTATCTTGCTTTTATTTGTAAGAGATTACATTTATCTAAGTAACTAAAACATTATTGCCATACAATTCAGATGTATCATCCATCATACACATTGACCCTATGTTACAATACTGTGCAACATTGCTGGGACCTGACACCCACATAAATTACTACTTGTATGCATTGTGAATTTTGCAGTAAAGCCACTTTTATGAAACATTTTCACCATATCAGTGATAAATAAGGAAATACGTTGTCATAGCATGTGTGAGCTTCCCCATTACCCCCTGCGAACACTACTGGTAAATATGGAGGTAAAAAAGGGGTCAATAACGGTGTCGGGGTGTGCGATGAATCATTTTAATGTAAACAAAGTGCTACATTGAGAAGTAAAGCAAAGTGGAAATATTATTTCTGTGTTTGTGTTTCTCTGTCAGATTTAGCACCACTATCTAAATGAGCACGTTTCTGTTTCATGTAATGTTGTTATCTTGCACCATCAATATTGCTGAGCAAACCACAGTTTGTGTTATCTATTTAGCCTATAGAACTTCTTTTGAGATGCTTCATGTTTCATGGCCTGCACCTGTTTTCACACAAAGAACTACCTTCTCTAGTTCTTCAATCCAATGTGTAAATGGACTGACATATTTCATAGACACATGGTATCAGTAGTATATTGATTTCAAACGTTAGCACAATGTTAGGTAGTACCATAAATAAAACAGATCACCACCTCCATTGGAATATTTGGGAGTCTGGCCAAGCTCATTGGACTCATTTCACTAGTTCAGATGATCAAGGATGAGGGAATAGCCAGAAGAATAAAATACCTCCCACTATGAGCCGAAGCATGAATGGCACTGAGAGTTCGAGGGAGGCAAGCAAGTCAGGCACTCATTTGTTTGCCTACCTGAGCGAATTCATAATTTCACCCCACAGTTACATCATATGATTTTTTTCAGTGGTATGTATGTTTGAAGGCCTGTATCTCAGAAAAAGTCAAAGGAGCCATAAGCAAAATTGTACCGATTTTCGCCCGTATTTATCTTTTTTTTCATACAACATAACGCAGCAAGATACCTTGCTGCGCTGCTCTGCATAAAAGGGAGAGGGCAGGAATGCACCATATTTCTCAAGATATGGCACATTCCTGCTCTCGACTTGCGCTCGCACACAATCTGCTGCCTAGCGCCAACTCATGCATCCTTGTGTCATGGTGCAAGTGTGCCTGCTTTGCAGGCAGGATTGTTTTGGGGCAGTAAGAACCCTTAGAAAGAGGAAACAACAAGGATATTTCTCCTCGTTGAGCATCCCCCGGGAAGGCATAGCATTTTCGCACATTCCAAGGGTTATAACGCAAGACAGTGAATTGCACTGCCTTCCATCACTCCAAATTTACCAAGCAGTGCAGGGCCATGCAAGGTGGCTTTGCATGGCTTGGTAAATCTGACATAGGGATTGCTCTTGCCATTGCAACGCCCTGCATTGCACCAGGGCAACACAATCCCTTGATAAATCTGGCCCTTTATGTTGTGCACTATACTCAGTGGCAGCCACCACCTGGTCAAGCTGCTAAATTGGGAGGTTCAGGACAAGCCTGCTGGAGGAGGCAGGTTTAGAGCATGTTTACATAGCAGTGGAAGGCTCAAAGCACAGTGCCCATTCTTGTTTATATTACCCAGTTTTGTCTTCAAAACAGATCATCCTAAGCTGTGAGTGCAAAGGAGGCCTCGCTCTTCCCCAGGTTTGTCTTTAAAACGGACCATAAATCTGATTGGCCGCACTCTGCTCGTCCTACCAGCGTGTTACCCCAAGGCATTGTGGTCCATGAAGTAGCGTCGGCGAATACGCCTGTGCCAAAGTTTTAAGTGAAAGTAAGTGTCGCGTTAGCCATCCCTGGACACGTGTTTCGAGGTAGTTGCCTCTCGTCAGCAGGGAGTAGGTATATGTGTGGGGTTGCTGCGTAGGCTGCCAAAAAAGTATTCTCAGGTAAAGTACAACTCATGGCGCGCAGGTGCTGATCCATGGGCTCGTCAGCCCCACCGGCTCAAGGGAGCCTGAATACAAACAAAAATCCGATTGGCCGCACTCTGCTCGTCCTACCAACGTGTTACCCCAAGGCATTGTGGTCCATGAAGTAGCGTCGGCGAATACGCCTGTGCCAAAGTTTTAAGTGAAAGTAAGTGTCGCGTTAGCCATCCCTGGACACGTGTTTCGAGGTAGTTGCCTCTCGTCAGCAGGGAGTAGGTATATGTGTAGGGTTGCTGCGTAGGCTGCCAAAAAAGTATTCTCAGGTAAAGTACCACTCATGGCGCGCAGGTGCTGATCCATGGGCTCGTCAGCCCCACCGGCTCAAGGGAGCCTGAATACAAACAAAAATCCGATTGGCCGCACTCTGCTCGTCCTACCAACGTGTTACCCCAAGGCATTGTGGTCCATGAAGTAGCGTCGGCGAATACGCCTGTGCCAAAGTTTTAAGTGAAAGTAAGTGTCGCGTTAGCCATCCCTGGACACGTGTTTCGAGGTAGTTGCCTCTCGTCAGCAGGGAGTAGGTATATGTGTAGGGTTGCTGCGTAGGCTGCCAAAAAGTATTCTCAGGTAAAGTACCACTCATGGCGCGCAGGTGCTGATCCATGGGCTCGTCAGCCCCACCGGATCAAGGGAGCCTGAATACAAACAAAAATCTGATTGGCCGCACTCTGCTCGTCCTACCAGTTGTCTTTAAAACGGACCATCTTAAACTGTGAATGTCAAAATTAAGTTGCATGACCAGTGGTCATCATGACAAAATCTGTGCATTAAGACCAATGACACTCTATTAATGAATGCCTTACACTACTTTGGGCAACTTTGAGTCAATGTTGTATCCCATGGTTGGATACATGGGCATTCCCATGCAACAATCAATGGCTTTTGATGCAAGCCCTTCTCAACTATCATTGGTAGACATGTACGCCTCCTTGTGGCAGGCATAAAGTTAGAAAAGATTTCAACTATGCCTGAGAATTAAATTATAGTTCAAAACCTAAACTCACCCAGATACCTTTCCACAATGTACAAAGATGTTTGTGTGGAGTTAGTCAAAAAGAAATTGCACCAGCACAGGAAATGACATTAGCGGCCCAATATGGCACTGTACTGCATTCTCCTTTTAATTCAACTTAGTGCACTAATTTGACTTGCTGTGCTGTGTTGCATCACATGTTGGTAATTTGTCCTCTATGTTCTTGTTCAAGTCACAAGAACTGCTCCACCAGCCATACTCTTCCTACAGTATCGTGCATACATCAGATCAAGGGAGGGCGTGGCTTGTGTAATTTGCGGTACCATAAATGTGTTTTGAATGATAGCAAAATTTAGTGGTATTACGCAAAGAGTGTAACCCAACATTTAACTATGTTTCCAAAATGTACCTTTTTGTTCAAAATGGACCAGAGGATGCATTTAAACTAAGAAAATAATGCTGAATACAACGGAACATGGACAGCAGCAGTCGTCAGTAACCAGCAACCTCTCGAGCTTGCTAAATTTGATGTTTCTGTGCTCCTGCAGTAGGATTTATGTGTCAAATTATTCATAAGTACAGAAATGGCCGTAATTGTGTACATTTTAGTAATTTCGCATCAAGAGAGTAAAGAAAACTTACTTCAATTACTCCAGTCTGATTAACATTTTGCAGAAGCTTAGTCAGATCGCAAAGAAATTAAAATCTTCCACTCATTTTACCCTCTTTCCAGATTCCTGCAGGTTTTCTAGGAGGCCTACTTTCAATCCATCCAAAATGTCTAAATAACACGTTTTCATTGGATGCCCTCGTTTTGTTATGGTCTGGTCTATCTTCATACCCACATTACATTCAAGAACCTTTCAACAGTTAGACTCTTCCTTGCAAATCCCTGCTGTGCATGGAATTGCTCATTTACAGCAGCAGTTCACAACTGACAACTCCTTCATTGGCCACATTGGAAGGGGCAACTCTGTAGTTTGTTTCTCATGTGGGTGAAGTATTTGTGAGTGACAGCAGTCTTATTGTATAAGAACTGGTGCGAGGAGGAATATTACTCGAAGTAATGAAGATTTGAGGTAAGTAGCCAGGGCATTAAAACTGGGGATTTGGTGGCATACTCTATTTTGCAAGTGTTAGTTCTCAAATGGTCATTCAGGGCCTTATTGCTGCATTAACTGGGCACTAGGCATAGCTCTCAACCTGTCTATTTTGCTGAAGTTGTGCTGCATACATTATTACACCTTTAATTTATAAGTCAAATGGATTGGAACAGAATAAGACTATTTTGGTGGATCACAATTACAACGGGCCAAATGAAGTTCACTTGAGACTTACTATGTTGTGCTCAAGGACTTGCATTGGCAAAAAGAACAAATGATAGACGGAATGCTGAGCAATGCAAACATTCACCCCCAGCCACAAAGATCTGGATTTGAGCCATCATTGTTTTGCTTACCACACCACCCCAGTATGGACCCATATGCAAATCTTTCTTGACCGTACTCTTCATGGGAACAGTCCAGCCTGAACTACAAAGCCAGGTCCTGCCTGGACCAGAAACAAGCATCCTGGGACTGGTTTCGGGTAGATATCCTGTTTTTAACACAGCCATCCACCACAATCATGTCAACATCCTGCAACTAACCTTACTACATCTCTTCAAATAAGATTGCATTGTGTCTTACCCTTCTTGAGACGAGAAACAATGACATGACGCCCTGCCGACTTGCTGACCAGTCCGCTCCTCGCTGGAACCGGACCCTCCGGTACAGATTTGAATGAGTCCCGACTTGAACGAGTCCCCGACTTGACGCCCTGCCGACTTGCTGACCAGTCCGCTCCTCGCTGGAACCAGACCCTCCGGTACAGATTTGAACGAGTCCCCAACTCCTAGAGTGCCCGAGCTGATGTGGCCTCTCCAGCAGCTGCCGCTCCAGCATACTGCCTCTCCAGCATCGTGATGCCCAGACCTTCTCGCTGACCAGGCAGCTCCTCGCAGGAACCGGACCCTCCGGTACTGATTTTAACGAGTCCCCGACTCTCATGAGCCAGTGCCGATGTGGCCTCTCTAGCAGCTTCAGCTCCGATCCACTGCTGGCTGATTGTCTGCCTAATCTTATTCCGCCGATCATCCCCGTGCTAAAGAGCCTCGGAGTTTTCTTCTTCCGAGGTCCTGGATCGAGGCCCGACAGAGCCCAATGGGCTGATTAGTGCCCCGTCGCCTCTTGCCTACTGGTGCACAAGCCTGATTTTGCATGGATGAGACCCCGCCAACCGATCTGCAGCCCTCAGGCATACAGTGCCTCGACCTTCACTGATTCTTAGCCCTCCCGCCTCCTCGGGTGCTATCACGTCCTTCCCCCGATGAGGCCCCGCCTGTTGATCTGCACCCCTACGGGTCTCAGCACCACAACCTACGCAGGACCTGAGCCCTCCCACCGTCGATGGATACCATGTCCTCTCATGGGTGCTTGACTGCCTTGCTCTCGGTCAGACCAATCGAGTGTCGCTACCGGGCTGGCTTACTTTTGACACTGGAGTCTCCAATGTCCACAACAGCAAGGATCCTCAGCCTAGCCGCTTGGGTGGTTTCCAACTTCATGAGGTGGTCGTTCAAGCCACTCTAACCATCTTTTGAGGTCTGTTGAGGCTTGAGGCCCTTCCCGGCTCCCTGCCACTGCACTCCTCCCGTGACTGAGCTTCCCTTTTTTGAGTTCTTAAATTGACTCGGAAGTCCTGATGGCTCCCTGCTATTGCGCAGGTCTGCATGCCGTTGGCCTCAAAGCTTGCTCGCCACACTGTCCTTTCTGACACCCTTTGGCTGCCTTGGCTCAGCTGGTGGCCTAACAAGGCTTCCCATATTCCTGAAAAAACTTTACTGACTCCAACCGCCACTCTGCTTTTTAACGCTTTCACCCTGCTTGTTTTGTTGCCTGCTTATTTTATGGTCTGATAAGCCCCCCGTTCCATTGTTTACTCTGCTAAACCCTACCAACACGTACAGTGATCTGATGCTGCACTGCCGCACGGCCCTTAATGCCAGCGTTTTGTAGACCTACCTGATTTTCCTCTGTATTTTATTCATTTCACTTTGTTTGCCAACTCTTACAAGATGACCTTCTCCCCAAAATGGTGGTACTCTGTCAATTCTAAAATGGCGATTATCCACTCCAACCACCAACTTATCTAACGTCTCGGCCTATAATTAGGCTAGAATTAGTTAATCCCCTCTTCCCCTGCTTCCTCTCTTAACTAGACCGACCACGCACCCCCCGGCACCCTCACTGCCACAGCCCGGGGGAAATCCTGTGCCTAGTTGAATGTTGTTTTCAACTATTTGTCTCTAACTGCCAATCAATCCTATATAATCCTTTATCTTTTGTAAAAAAAAAAAGACAGGTTATCAGCGTTACTTAAAACGTCTCCTGAACCCCATCTAATTCGATCTCAATCCTGTTCAACCCTGCTACTTTCTGTTCTACTTATCCCCACTAAGCTTTCCTGTCCTTCATTTTTGCCCCCCACTCTACGCCCTGTCACCGCACAAACCCTCATCCCCTCTGTTCTGTCAACCAACAATTCAGAATCACTACCTCATCCCCAATGACCCTCTTGGTCCTCTATTGTAATTTAGATCCAGATCCCTACTCAACCATGTTAATTCCCCCTACTCCAACCGAAAAACCCTCCTAACTACAATCTTCATCGGAGTACCACCACTCTCCGCTGCCGTATGCGCAGGCCTCTTCGCTCCTCTAACCATCTCTCCCAGTCCAACCTTGCCGACCTTTGCAACTCTTACCATCCCAGTTTATCAATTAACAATTCTCCTCCCAGTAATCCAACATCCTGTTATTCTAGGGATCAGCAGAATCCCCTCCTCTCCTGTCTCCCCCAGACCCTCTCCTAAACTTCCCACTATCCACTCATGCCCTCCCCCCAAAAGCAACCCCAAACCTCTCGCCTGCATGCAAGTGAACAGTCGATCTGTCGTCCGACAACCATTGAAATTTCTGAATACATCCTAAGCGAATCCATTGCATCGCGTTCCTCACTGAAACCTGGCTCAGTGCCCACTCAACGAGCATGCTTGACCTACTCTCACCCCCGGATACTCTATCCTCAGGAAAGACAGACTCGACAGAATAGGAGGTGGCTTTGCCATAATCTTCAAAAGTGAACTTCAGCTCTCCCTTATTAATAATTCTGGCCACTCAACATTCGAATACCTTGAAGCTGAACTAAAAGTTCAAGGTTCCCACCCAATTCGTCTGCTCAATATCTACCACCCCCCTGGTGATCCTCATCCCTTCATAAATGAACTAACCGACCTTCTTACACAAGACTCTATATCCAACTTCAAAAATCTCTTCCTTGGTGACCTCAACCTCCACTTGAATAACTCCAAGCATCCCTCAACCACTCTCCTCACCAATCTTTTATGACCTCAAACAACTATGCCAGTCCCCAACCCATACCAAAGGAGCCATCCTGAACGGAATTATTACCAACAAGGACTTGGACTTCCTGACAAATATCATCCCCATTGACTGGTTGGACCACCACCTCATCCTGTTCTCCATTTCTACCAAGTCTCCTACTCCCCCCACTAAAACCATTAAACCTAGGAAATGGACCAGAAATCTTAAACTTATCCCCCCTGGTGATCTTGAGTCCAAACTCCAAGCTCAACTGCTCCTCACTCCTCTCTCACAAAATGCTAATGAGCTTACTGAATATTTTAATAAAGCTGTCACTGATGTGCTAGACCAAATCGCCCCTCCTAAACTTAAAAATCAAAGGAAAATCCCTTCCAAATCTTGGTATAACTTAGAGCTCAACATCGAAAGATGCTCACTAAGACTGATGGAAAGAACATGGAGACAACAGCCCTCCCCGTCAAATCTGACACTCCTCAGAGTAGCTAGATCTACATACATGAAACATATTTTTAAAGAAAAAGCATCCTTCTTCCGTACACAACTCGATCGGGCCAAAAATAGACCCAGAGAACCGTTCAACATTATTCGTAACCAAACCCCCTCTGTACCACGTAACCTGATGGCCTTGACCGTTAGATGTGAAGAAATTGCCCACTTCTTCTCAGATAAAATAGCCAAAATAGATCAATTCTTCCTTTCAACTCTGATCCCAACCAGCCCCCCACTTACACCTGGCATCAACTCTAAAGCGCTCACCATAGTCCCCACACTCCCTGATCCCCTGCACACCTACCCGCTTCTTCTCCTCTCCTTAACCTCCCCTCACACACTCCTACTACTACACCCCCTAAACTACTCCCCACTCCTTCCCACAGCTACTCCTCTTGTACCCAAACACCCATACTCACAACTTTAAAATAATGCCTCCTGGCATAATTTCCTCACTGTAACAGAGCACAAAGTTCTCAACATCATTGCTAACTTAAACCGTCCTCTCATACCAATGACCCCCTATCCTCAAACCTTATCCAAGACCTAAAACACATCATTGCCCCATCTTGGACCACTATCATCAACACCTCCCTTGCCACAGGATGTGTCCCTATCTCCCTTCAACTTGGTCAAATCTCCCCCATTATTGAAAACCTAATACCGACCCCAATGACCTAAACAATCTCTGCCCCATCTCTAACCTCCCCCTTCTTTCTAAAGCCCTCGAAAAGTGTGTCTTGCTCCAATTAGACAAATACATCGAAAATTTCAACTTACTGGACCCCCTACAATCAGGCTTCAGAAAAGGCTGCCGCACCGAAACTGCCATGCTAAACATTGTTGATGACATCCACCACTCCCTCGATAATGGCGAGACGTGTCTACTTATCCCCCTTGATCTCTCTGCAGTGTTTGATACTGTTAACCACTCTGCCCTACTTAATGTGCTCAGAGATCGCTTCGGCCTCAGTGGTACTACCCACAAATGGTTTATCTCCTACCTACAACACCGAACTCAGCAAATAAAAAATCAGGATTGTCTATCTAACCCCATTCCGGTCTCCCTGGGAGTCCCCCAGGGATCTATCCTCTCTCCATCTTTCTTTAACCTCTTTATGGAACCCCTCACCCTTATTCTAAAACAAGCTAGAATCAACTACCACCTCTATGGTGATGATACCCAACTTTTCTATAAGATCAAATCCCACGCTGACATCCTACACCTTAACAACACCCTCACTAAGATCCAATCCTGGTTCCACTTAAATCATCTCAAACTCAACCCTAAAAGAACTGAAATCATTCTCTTCTCCCCTAAAACTAACCCTCTCCCCATTCAAACCTGGATCTCCGACCCTAATGCCCTCAACTACTCACTCTCCTTGTCCAACTCAGTCAAATCTATTGGTATCTCAATCGACAACAACCTAAATCTCAATGCTCACATCAAAAACTCGGCTAAAGGAGCTCTCTTAACTCTCCGTCATCTCAAGAAAATTAAGCCCTTTACTCCATCCGAAGACTTTAAATTAGTAGTTCAATCTCTGGTCCTTTCTCGAATCGATTACGGCAACGCCATCCTCACCGGAATCCCCAAAGTCCACCTAGCTCCACTCAAATCAGTTCTCAACCTTGCAGCCAGGCTCATCACTGACTGCAAACGTTTCGACCCCATCTCCTCAGCCCTCAAAACTCTTAAATGGCTCCCAATTGAAGGCAGATCCACCTACAAACATGCTTGCATTATACACAAAGCCCTCCATCAAAATACACCGCTATAACTCGCCAATAAACTCTGCATAGCGGGCAGCACATGACCTCTGAGGAGCACTAAGTCTCTCCCCTGCTAAAAAAGCAATCTACACAATCCCGCTCCTTCTCCGGAAATGCCCCAAACATCTGGAATGACCTCCCCAAAAACCTGCGATGCAAGCCTTCCTAATTCATCTTTAAAAAAGACCTCAAATTGCACCTCCTCAATAAATATTGGGGGTCTTAACCTGCACCCTAGTTTTGACCCTACTTGTCATATATGTGTATATAGCTCGTGCCCTAACTTTATGTTTTTATGTGTTATGTATATTTGCAAACCATTTCTCTTTTGTTAACTCTTTGAAATTCCTTGCTGTTGAAATTGTGTTTTTTACGGTAACTATTATGTAAAGCGCTCTGATACCTCTGGTCCAGCCGGCACTATATAAAACCTAAAAAATAAATAAATAAATCACACCTCATCAGCCAGGCTATCTTGAACCTGTTGGAATAGTAAGCACAGGATCCATGTCTGGGCATACCCTTCCCGCCTAGTGTGACATAAGCAAAAAAAAAACAAATGAAGGACAGAATTCTGACCAATGCTAACATTCAACCCCAGTCACAAAGATCTGGGTGTAATCCATCATTTGTTTTGCTCAACATGGCACCCCAGTTTGGAGTCAGTCATGTGCAACCCCGAAACCAGTCCCAGGATGCTGTTTTCTGGTCCATGGAGGTTCTGCCTTGGCAGTATGGGCTGAATTCCATTATGGAGCAAGGTTAAGACTGATTAGCATATGGCTGGGTCCAAAGTGGGGTGGTGTTTCCTTACTCTGTATTAGGGAGGCATTCCATGGGTGTTGTAGTGGGTGTTCCCACACAACACCCATGGATTTTGACTCTTTCTGAGATTTAGAATAACATATAAACCTGGGAATGCACCAAAAACCTACCCCATGGGGAGGCTCACTGGGGAGAAATAACTTTATTGCTCCTTGTTTTTTCGTCTTTCCATGTGTGCTGCATTCTGTAGTACACATAAAAAGAGGAAAAAGCCTCTCTGGATTGTTTTTGTGAAGGAATGGAAATGCCCCTTCCTGCACCAACACAGTCCTGCAAAACAACACAGGCACCCTTGTACCATGGTACCAAGGGTCCTGTGTTAGCAATAGGCTGTTGAAATGACGCCAGTGCTGGAGGAAAGGACAGGAATGCACTGTATTAGATAAATAGGGTGCAATCCTGCCCTGCGCCAAATCCTCATACATGAGGACCCTAGTGTCCTGGGACAGGGTGCACAAAGACGCAAATGGATAAAGGCTTCTGAGCATATTTTGTAGGCTGTTGCCAGAGAGGCTCAGATCATAATGTAGTTAAGTGGAGTGCGGAGCAAGGAAGTGATGAAGTGGTTGTAGAATGTTTAAGATTTGTTTGTAAAGGTGTGGTTGGGAGTCTTTATTTATGGTTTGGGTCATGAGGTGTTAGAGTGGGTGAAATGCTTCCCACAAAGTGCTCCTCAATAAGTGACAACTTCACCAAAAACACTTTAATCACTTTCTGCTACAGAGCTGTTCTTCATCATAAATGTAGTACAGGAAAATATCTAAATGATCCAAAGAACACTGGCTAGCCTCATCCATTAGCAACATCAGGGAAATTCCATTCTGTCTGTCCTCCTCACTGGACTTCTCCAGCCTGACAGAAAATGTTGATGATTATTGATGGTGGACTTGAGGGCAACCTCCTTTGATTAATCCCTTTGGTCCTGGGGCTCATTCCCAGTAATGTCCAAGTACACCATCTCCATATTCCCAGAGATCTTGTGCATGAATCTGCAGCATGTCATCTTTATCACTGAGATTTAGTAGCAGCTATGGAAGCTTTCACTGCTAAAATCAAGGGCTTATTTAGAGTAACATGTTTCCAATTACTTGAAAGGTCATATTGGCCATCAGGAAATGTTCTAACAGTTGCATCCTCCTCCAACTGTCCCAAATTACCTTTCTCTCACCCAACTAACCACACATAACATTCCAAACACTACCAAAACAACCACAGTCTGTCATAGCTCAGTGATCATTCCATTGTAATAACACAGATAACACAAGACAGAATACTGCACATCCCATTTCTTCATCGGAATCCTTGTTACCGACCAAATTGTACACAGTTTTCAATGACCGATTATGAATCCCGTAAACCAGTAAGGCTGTCTGAATCATTTCTGACAGGCATTCGGATAGGTTGAGTCTTTTTTAGCTGAATCATACAGCTCAATGGACTTATTTTCCGAGCAAGTGAGCGATTACGATGACAGATTCGGACAGACATCCCAAATCGGTTCCTCCGAAATGAATCAGCTGCTGGAACCCATCTTTGGGGGCCCGTAGCAGGTCCCCCTTCAATTGGGGCCCTACGGAATCGGGCCCATGGGGATACCCAAGGGACCCCCCTTTCCAACCTGCCACAGGGTGCAAGGTTTTCCCCAGCCACCCCTTACTTTAATGGGAGCCTGTGTCCTCCTTCGGTACACAGGCTGTCAATGGGAGTCTGCCTGAATCTTACCCGAAAGCATCCGGATACATCCAGATTGCTCGTTCGGACTCACCTGAACCAAGTCGTCAAGAAGGCATTCCGAGACCGATTCGGTAGGAATGCTTTCCGGACGAAATCATAATCTTCCCCTACATCTCTCTTTGAGTGGTTTTCTCTGTATCTTTTTCCTGGATTCCTCTCCCCCCTCCTGCTTTCTTTCTCTATTACTTTCTTTCTCTCCTTCTCTTTCTCTTTCTCTCTCCCTCTCCCTTACTCTTTCTCTCTCTTATAGGTAAGCTGTTTTTTGCTTGTTGCCCTTCTCTTTGGCTAACTACCTTCAAATTTGGTTCTCTAATACCTTCCCACTCTCTTAGCTCTACAATGAAAATGCCCGAAAAAGAAATGAAACACAGCATATTTTTGTGACATTTGGGGTAATTTACAAAGATGTGGATGGGAACACCTCAGAAGATTGCACATTTCTGTGCTTACTCAAACTTCACAATATTGAATTATCCTAATAACACCAAAAGAATGTAGGTTATCAAAATATCCCCCGATACTCAAAAAAATCTGTAATACCATAATATTGAGAAAATAATATAGTGATTCCATTAAATATGTAGAACATAATACAAGTATTGACACCAACTAACAAAAATACAGTTTTAATAACTTTAAAAATATATCTATTTTAACTAAACATTTGTTATTGTTTTTAACAGCCCATACATTTACCAACCATTGCTTTTTTTTTTAGAAAACTTTAATTCAAATTCTAACAGAAGGTCTCCCAGCACTGCAAACAGACACAGGTGGATCATAGATAGCTGAGAGGGAGATAATTGCAAAATAACCATATCTTCAAAGCTATGAGAAAGGGAAGCTCGTTCTCCAGGAGGTGCAATGCCAGAGGTAGAGAATTCCAGAGTCTGGGTGCTAAAGAGGAGGAAGAACAGGTTTCCCATCAGATCCTAGGCACCGTCAGTAGGTTAGCTGAAGAGGATCTGCTGAATCACCCAGGTAGATATGGGGAGGCTAAAGATCTTAGCAGTAGTAGGCCTCTATTGATTCTTTTCCTGTGCATAATGCATAGAGTCTTAAACTGTACTTACCGTTCCACAGGAAGCCAGTGGAAGTCTCTGAGAGCCCTGATGTCGGACTGATGCTTAGGGTTGTTCATTAAAAGTGGGGCAGCGGCATTCTGCACGGTTAGCAGCCTTCTGACAACATTTGCTTAACATATGAACCAGAAATAAAATATTGCAATCTAATTATGAAGCTATATCTACTCACAACACAAGTTAAATAAATATACAACAAATTAAACTAATTAAAAACTTAAAAATGAATGAATGGTTTACTGGTATATTTGTAAAGCAAAACCAAAGGGGATGATGGACAGAGTGTTGAACATTGCAAGCACTCACCCCCAGTCAACTGATATGGGTTTAATCCATCATCATTCTTTAGCTCACTCCACCATCCCAGTTCAGACATGGCCATAAGCAAATCAGTCTGACCTTGTGCATCATGGGACCAGTCCAGCTTGAACTGCCAAGCCATGTCTTTCCCGGACCGTAAACAAGCATCCTGGGACTGGTTTCTGGCTAATCAGCCGTCATCAGTCAGGCTAGCTTGAATCCAGTGGTAAAGTGAGCAAGGGACCCACGTCTGGGCATACCCACCCAACTTAGGGCGAACAAGGAAAAAACCAAAGGGGATGATGGACAGAGTGTAGAACATTGCAAGCACTCACCCCCAGTCAACTGATCTGGGTTTAATCCATCATCATTCTTTAGCTCACTCCGCCACCCCAGTTCAGACATGGCCATATGCATATCAGCCTGACCCTGTGCCTCATGGGAACAGTCCAGCCCGAACTGTCAAGCCATGTCTTCCCTGGACCGGAAACAAGCATCCTGGGACCGGTTTCTGGCTAATCAGCTGTCATTAGCCAGGCTAGCTTGAATCCAGTGGCAAAGTGAGCAAGGGACCAATGTCTGGGCATACCCTGCCAATTTAGGGCGAACAAAGCAAAACCAAAGGGGATGATGAACAGATTGTTGAACATTGCATGCACTCACCCCCAGTCAACTGATCTGGGTTTAATCCATCATCATTCTTTAGCTCACTCCGCCACCCCAGTTCAGACATGGCCATATGCAAATCAGTCTGACCCTGTGCCTCATGGGAACAGTCCAGCCCGAACTACCAAGCCATGTCTTACCTGGACCGGAAACAAGCATCCTGGGACAAGTTTCTGGCTAATCAGCCGTCATCAGCCAGGCTAGCTTGAATCCAGTGGTAAAGTGAGCAAGGGACCCACGTCTGGGCATACCACGCCAAATTAGGGCGAACAAAGCAAAAACAAAGGGGATGATGGACGGAGTGTTGAACATTGCAAGCAGTCACCCACAGTCAACTGATCTGGGTTTAATCCATCATCATTCTTTAGCTCACTCCACCACCCCAGTTCAGACATGGCCATATACAAATCAGTCTGACGCTGTGCCTCATGGGAACAGTCCAGCCCGAACTGCTATTTGTGACCATACACTGTCCATTATCGAAGACCATACTACAGCTTTAATACTATGTTATTGAGTTGCTAACTAAACATATCAGATTCCATGAAATGGAGAGAAGCCAAGAGTTTATTCCATGCTTTTGAGGCCAAAAAAGCAAAAGATCTACCACCTGCCCTAGCCCTAATAAACTTGGGGATTTGTATCAGGTTCGTATTACAATATCTCAGCCATCTGTTGGTGAAATAATGTTTGAATCTTGCAGCAAGATTTTTGTGGTCCTAACCCATAGAAAACTCCATGCGTTAGTGAAGATCTTGAACAGAATTCTTTCTTGCACAGGTGGCCAATGCAGTTGCTTTAAGTAAGCTGTCATGTTGATGCTTTTTCTATGCAGCAGCATATCCTGTTCAGCGGTCCTTCACCAAAGGGGTATCCTTCCTCGTGTAACTCTCATAGCCTCAAGCCTCATCCTGCTGGAAATTTTTTACTTCCAAAAAAGAGGCTACGTTCAAGCATCTAACTGGCACATGCATCAACAAAGACTTTTGCGATTCCTAAATTGTGATTTTTAAGGAATTGCAATTAAGGAATTGCAAAAGCCTATGCATGTAGGAATCGCTATAAAAATAGCGATTCCTACAAATTTTTCTTGTGTTGTATTTATTACTGTTTGTGTGCTGTAAAATCAATCAATCAATCAATCAATCAATCAATCCATTTGTAATGCGGGCTACTCACCCGGAGGGTCTCAAGGCGCTAGGGGAAGGGGGACCACTACTGCTCGAATAGCCAGGTCTTGAGATGCTTCCTGAAGGAGAGGTGATCTTGGCTAAGACGGAGGTGGATGGGTAGGGAGTTCCATGTCTTGGCTGCCAGGTAGGAGAAGGATCTTCCTCCCATGGTGGCTCTTCGAATGCGTGGAACAGCGGCGAGGGCGTGGCTGGATGAACGTAGCTGGCGGGTGGGAGTGTAGAAGGTCAGGCGGTTGTTGAGGTACCTGGGGCCCAGGTCGTGGAGGGCTTTGTGTGCGTGGGTGAGGAGTCGGAACGTGATTCTCTTGCTGACGGGGAGCCAGTGCAGGTCTTTCAGGTGTCCGGCGATGTGGCTGTGACGGGGGATGTCCAGGATGAGTCGTGCGGAGGCGTTCTGGATGCGTTGGAGTCTTTTCTGTAGTTTGACTGTGGTCCCGATGTAGAGGGTGTTACCGTAGTCCAAACGGCTGGTGATGAGTGCCTGGGTGACCGTTTTCCCGGTTTCGGTGGGGATCCATCGGAAGATCTTTCGGAGCATGCGTAGGATGTTGAAAATACTTTACACATTTCCTCTGCGTGAAGCCTGACTGCTTTTGTGACAAGCTACCATATGGTTAAACACAAGTTCAGTTAGTGGCTTTTGTGGTTCACCCTGACAGCAATTGTTCATGTTGCTTGAGCAGGTTTCTCACCCCACTCAATCAACAACCCAATTTCTCACAGGAGCAAACCTAAAAAATATTCAGACTAAAAATGAAGTAACCAATAACTTTCAACCAATTGGACATTTTTAAACTACTTAAATTTCCACGCAGTTTTATTTTGCACCTCACACCCGTACCTGGAGATGCTGAACCCTTCCAACGTCAAGTTGCAATGTGAGTTCACCAAAACGTATCTGTAGTGTTGGGTATGTAATCATACAAGACAGGCACATGGCAAGCAAATGTATCTCTTAAGAAAGTCCATCTGTACCAACATGTAGTCACATGGCTTAAGGCCCTCTCTAAGAATTGTTGCAGATTGGCACACAACACACAGGCTCAGAGTGTTAATATTGATACATACTATGTAGATGTACACCATGATACAGGTGCATATTAAAACAAACTTGCATCTCAGTTGTTGAATTCACCCGATATGACCTCCTGCTCAACCCTGAGTCAGAAATAGGTGGTCAGACAGGCACTTCGACCTAGGCCTGGAGCAACTGATTGACAAATCACAGGTGGGGGGGCATGTCACCCTTAGACAACCGCGGGAACAGAAAAACTCAGATTGATCCCATAGATAAGTAGTGACACCACAATCGTCTTAGAAGATTAGCCCCAATAAAACATGTTTGGCCAGTGGTGTGCACGTTCCCTAACCACTATAAAGTCAGATGCCACACCAAGGGCCTTATTTTGATATCTGGCAGTCAGACTGCCAATAGCAACTGGCGGTTGGGAGATCAGTCAATGAGCATGTGGTGGTCTGACTACCGTATTTCGATTTGACTGCTGAGCTAGTGGTCGGAATGTCATCAGTACCATGTCACAGGCATGCTGCTTCCATGGAACAGGGCCACAGCAATGCTGCCACCATACAGCACCTACTGCTTATTAGTGCACTGTGTGCCATGCACCATGTTGTCCATGGCACACGGTGCACGTAGGTGAGTGGGGACACTACATGTGGTCCCAGGGACATTTTCCATTGGCCTAAAATGGCCAGGGGGCCAGTTTGGGCCCCCAAACCCTTTCTGACAACCTTTCCATGGCAGGGTTCTCGCCATGAAAATGCAATCGGAAAGAGATATCATAATTACGACAGCAGTGCCTGCCTCATCACCGCCGCCTCTCTGAGTTGCTCCTCTTACTGCCATAGCATTGGGATCTATGATTCTGGCAGAGGTGGCGGTGGGTTTGACCAACAGTATCATAACACAGCAGTCAAACTGAAGGGCTATTGACGGTCGGATCACCACAAACTGGCTGGCAGCCGGCCAACCGCAAGCATTGTAATGAGGCTCTAGGTTAGAAATTACAGGCAGCACACTACAGACAGTGATCACACGCTTCCCTTGCCAGACATCTGGGCATGCACTCACTGGCCCCACATTGTGTCCATGCAAGGTCAAAACCCACCTGCACTTTGCATCAAACGACCAGATTTAAGGCCCAGTGACTAGGCTCAGATTTCTGTCTCCAGAGGAGTGTACAAATTGCTTTGTGATGCCTCGTGTTATGTATAAAAGGTTGGCCGAAACCAATGTGCTTTGAGACAGTCTTCAGACCCCGACTCTGTTGTCTGTTCTCCCGGCCGCTTCATTTAACTAAACCAATTGTTCCTGTTTTGCCAAACACCTCTTGTCTTTCATTTTTTCCAGGTATTTTTATATATTCGAGCAACAAAAGCCTAAAGTAGTGGCTATGTAAAGCACTACATGGGTTTTCATAATAAGGTACAGATGTATGTCATTGTTCACATTTACTGCTAACACATGTTCAAAATGGTGCTTCCATCTATATTCTTGAATGGCTCTTATTGATACAATCATCTCTTTCACTCTCTCTCACACACAGACACATACAAACACACACACATGCGCACACACACACACACACACACACACTACACACACACATACTGTTCCAAACTTTGCAGTAGGGTGTCTTAATATCCAGAAGCTTTCATTGATTAGCTCCGGGTTCTACAAAAATGCAACATACTATATAAGATTATGATAACAAATTTACATCTAATATTCAGCTATAGGATGTAGTGAGCACGTGGCAGGACTTTTGGTCAGATGTCTTGGATGACACTGGTATGAGCAGTATGATTTGGTGTTAGAGGCGAGAGTGATCAAAAAGGGAGGGATGTGGTCTGAGGCTGGGAGACTGTTGCCATTTCACTAAACGTAAGGTTGGATAATGTAGACCTGGTCAAAGACCATTACTGCGAATATACGCAGGCGAGGAAGTGTCTTGCGCTGAAGCCAGGATCTATCTTGTGTAATTACTTCAACAACGCTTATGGTTCTCTTTGCACTGGGCACCTGGATTTGATATACCCGGAACGCAAGAGGGCGTTGTATGTGAAGTCAAGGCTGGGTATTCTGCAGACTAGGGATTATTTAGTTCAGATAGATAGATAGATAGATAGATAGATAGATAGATAGATAGATAGATAGATAGATAGATAGATAGATAGATAGATAGATAGATAGATAGATAGATAGATAGATAGATAGATAGATAGATAGATAGATAGATAGATAGATAGATAGATAGATAGATAGATAGATAGATAGATAGATAGATAGATAGATAGATAGATAGATAGATAGATAGATAGATAGATAGATAGATAGACAGATAGACAGACAGACAGACAGACAGACAGACAGACAGACAGACAGACAGACAGACAGACAGACAGACAGACAGACAGACAGACAGACAGACAGACAGACAGACAGACAGACAGACAGACAGACAGACAGACAGACAGATAGATAGATAGATAGATCTGACCACCGTGATTGTAGTTCTGGAGGGTTCGACAAATTAACTCATTTTATTCTGTTTTGCAAAAAAATACGACCTTGCATGGTGGCAATGGCTCCTTCCACCTTTTAAATTCTGCGGAGTTAAATGTATTGAATTGACACTGGCACTTTGTATTAGGTCGGGTGACATATATGTCTTTAACTCCGTAGCATAATTTTTAATGGCTGTGTGGGTTTGCTTGAGAGACCTGCCCGCCATACTAGGCATCAACCCGTCCAGATAGATTACGCAGAGTTATTTCTCTCTTTATGTGGTTTTACACACATCCCATTATGCATTAAGCTGCTAATTGTCGTCGGAACTGTATGCTCTTTTAAATGTGTGTATGCATTTGCACTTTTACTTATTTCTCTTATGTATTGATGAACTATCTGATTATTTTTATTGGAATGGAATACCGTGCTCAATTGTTAATATGTCATAGAGTTCATTGCATTACATATGTTTTTTAAGGAGTACGTTTTTGCACTTTTTACTGTTTCAATCCTAGTTTTTAACTATTGTTAGGCTGATAGTTGAAACAATAAATAATAAACTGAACCACTAAACCTTTAAAACCTTTAGGGATGGATAAAGTGGCAATCCACATTATTACACTCACTTATGGCCTAAAATGAAGTGACTTCGTGCGATTATTGGTCCTGGTAAATTTGACTACATACAGGCTTTGACCCTCATGAAATTCTATTAGGCAGAAAATAAGCATGCATATGATCTACAATTGAAGTAGATGTGGAAATAACAGTTGCAACCCCTTATGATAGCTAAATGATGCCCACGCATAAGTTACAGTGCCGCAGAATGCCTAACTGGTTCTTACAATTGTGTGATAGTACACACAAGACCCCATGAGTCCCCTTATGTATATGCTGGGGAGCTAAAATATGAGCAGGGCCACCGGAATTATGCGATTCTGTAACTGATGAGTTTTCTGCACAATTAAGGGTTTGCCACATAATCCATCTGCTGCTGCATAGCTTGCAGATATTCAAGTCAAGTCAAAGTATGCTTTATTCGAATTTCATTCATAAAAGCAAAATACAAATTTGCAATAAAAACAATTCATACAACATTTTTAAAATTGAATTAAATTCCAAACAGGACTATCAGAATACAAGACATACTTCTTAAAATTTTCTGAGATAATTACTAATCCTGTTTTTTAATTTGAACGTACCGTACTATTAGACAATAGGGAATTTATAAAAAATACAATAAGAATGATTTGGATAAAAAGGAAATTTTAGAAAACATACAAGTTAAAAAATGCAGACGAAATAACATAGCAGAGAATAGTCAAATGACTAGCAGTCTCTGCCTGGTCAAGAGAATAGTCAAGTGGCTAGCAGTCTCTGTCTAATCGTCCACGCCCACCCTGGATACTTTGCAGTGGCTACTGAAATCCAAGTCAAAGTGCTAGTGCATATAATACGCAGAGCAACAATGCTACTAGTGGTCCCCAAGTTTTTACACATCGGGGACAGCCAAGTACGCCTTGGGGCCAGATAGACCTTACCGATCGTTTCTTTAGTAATACCACAAACAGGGCAGTAATCACAAGATCCACCTTCTCATTTAGCTGTCAAATATCTGAGTGGAAGTGCACCTGCTCTAAGTTGGAAGAGGAGCTTTCTTTCTCCTGGCCTGGTTATAATGTCCCAGTAAGGTTCAAGACAAGGATACATCTTGGCCTCTAAAAATTCTCCAGTCATAGATCCGGCACTGGAGCTACTCCACTACCGGGAGGCAACCATCTCCCAGTAAATTTCTTTCAGAGTACTTTTAGATGGAAAAATCGCTCTCGCCGGATCTTCCCAGAGTGAACACATACCAAGCTCAGTCAAGGTTGTCTTAAGTGATTTTAACCACCCAATTTTGTGGTATACGTCAAATTCTATAATGTCTAAGAAACCCTCGGCATAATGGGAGAGCACAGGAGTCGTCCATAACCTACGCCAATACAAGATCGGACGAAGCTTAACCAAATCTGAGGCTGCTCTTCTACCCAGATCGTATTTAAGGGGCAACAAAGGGGTGCTTTTAGGGACACCAGTTATTGCCCTTAGAAATTTATTCTCCGAGGATTGAAGTGCAACCACCTTCTCGAAGCCCCAGAGCTCAGCACCATAAAGTGCAGAGCCAAGGGCCTTCGCTTCATAAACCTGTAGAGCAGGTTTTACTGGTTTGGTTAAAGATTTTCTATGCTCTGTGCAAATAGCACCAGACAGTTGCCTGTGTCTAAGTGTGGCAATATCAATGTGATGCCGCCAACTCTTCTCACTAGATATATGTAGGCCTAAATATGTAAAAGTATTCACTACCTCTAGCGGGCGGTCATTCAAAGTAATTTGGGATTTAAAACTACGATGGGGATTAAAAATCATAAGTTTTGTTTTGGCTGTATTAACCTCTAAGCCATACTCCCCACAAAATTGATCAAAAATAGACAGGGCACGCTGCAAGCCACTAGGGGTTTTAGATAAAATGAGCGTGTCGTCTGCAAACATTGAAATAGGGATTTTAATCCCAGCTAAAAGGGGAGCATCCACTTGAGCAGTAAGCATGCGGGCGACAACATCATTAATGTACAATGTAAAAAGGACAGGAGCCATTGAACATCCTTGTCGAACTCCCCGCTCGACTGGAAAGTCCGCAGTTACCGAGCCCAGTCCCCCCCACTGGATTCTAGCAAAATTAGATTTGTGAAGCCTCATTATCAGGGATAATAATTCACTTGGTAAACCCTGCTTCTTAAGGACCAACCATAACTTAGACCGTGGAACAAGGTCGAAGGCAGCCCGCAAATCGACAAAAGCCGCGTACAGGCTACCTTCTCCCAGCACGACGGTCCTCCATTGCAACAGGGTAAAACGAAAGACCTGGTCCACTGTTCTTGTGAACCGACGAAATCCTGCCTGGAAGGGAGAGAGGGCATTCGTCTCCTCTGCCCAATCCAGGAGCCTATTGACAATCACACGCCCCACAACCTTTTGTATGGTGTCAATAAGGCGTATTGGTCTATAGTTTCCCGGCTGGGACCGGTCGCCTTTCTTAAAGACAGGTATAATTACTGCACCCTGCCAGGATGTTGGTACCGCTGCACCCAGTGCAATAGCATTCATGAGGAGATGAATGTACTTACACCAGCGCTCTTTATCATTAATGAATACGTCAGCTGGGACACCATCAAGACCAGGGGCACGTCCACTAGCCACTGTGCTAAGAGCCATTATAATGTCATTGATACTAAAGAAATTATCTTGAAATTGATTTACACTTATATCTGACCCTTGCACAACATTATTTGGCTCAGCATACTGGTTTTTAAAATTTTTTACCCATTCGTCTTCTGGTACATTGTTATCTGGGGGATCGGGTGAACCCGAACTTCCCCACTTGACAATGCGCCAGAATAACCTGGAATCCTTCCTATCACTAGCTGCTTTTAGGTCGGACCAGTGGTGCTCGTCCCAGGCTTTCTTAGCCTTAGATATACTTGCTTTGTAATCCTTTCTAGCAGATTGGATTACAGTAGCTTGCCCACCCTTAATGGCATTACCTAAAGCTAGTCGAGCGTCCCTACACTGGTCGTTATACCACATTGCGGGCTTAAAGGCTCTGGATCCTTTGTTTTTCACAGGCTTAAGGAAATGGGCTTTAATTGTACAAAAAAGGGCGTTATGTATTCCTACTACCTTGTCCAAACTGGTGCTAAGTGAGTTGGAGTGCTCTATGGCCAGTATTGCTTTATCAACCTGTCCACTAATATTAGCAATAACCTGTTGATTGGTTGCTATGTTTTCCCACCTTAATCTACGCATGTCATTAGTGGGAACAATCTGGGGAGGAACGATCTCAGTGGGGCCTGTGGACCGGTTAATATGGGACCACCATTTGTGGATTGCGCACAGGGGGTTGTGATCGCTCTCTATCCTCCAAACAACCTCCATGTCGCATATCAAAGGCCATAATTTAAGACTACATAAAACGTAGTCAATCCTGCTATTGTATCGCCCGTTATCAAAGGTACTGTCCCATTTTTGTCACTACAAGTCCTTCCATTTAGAGCTCTTAAACCCTTTTCATAACAGAGGGCGTTTAGACTAATCACATCATCAGTCCAACGCACAACCGGGGTGAGCTCCAATTTAGGGACTCCACATTGTCGGTCCTCTTCGTCCCCAAAGAGATCATCTTCATTGACTAGGGGTTCGAATGTTCTATTGAAGTCGCCCGCGATGACAATGTTGTTGTTTAGGGAGTGGGTATCAAGGAGACAGGCCAAGGCTGCTAGAACCTCAGACCTCCCTCCCCTGTTACTCCTGACATAGACATTATAAATATCCAACGTTCCTAGTTTATCTAAATTCATTTTAATTAGTTGAATATCTCTATGGCTAGTGTCAATAACTTTGATAACTATCTTTAAACTCTGACGTACCCAGATAGTTAGTCCCCCCCATAGGTCTCCCCTTTGGGCCCTTTAAAGCAGGCACAAAATAATTCAGATATCCCTGTGCAAAAGATGGTTCACATGACCAAGTCTCTTGGAAAATGCATAGATCAAAGTTATTGACAAAACATATCCAGTCCTCAGAACCCAGTTTAGAGGACAACCCTGCAATATTCCAAGAGAATAACTTCCCTGTGATAACCTCAATGCCAGCCAAAATGTTGGCAGATTGCGGAGAAACAGGGACAATAAGATGATTAGTACAAGTATCTACACTTGCTTCTGTTACTAGATTTCTTAGCTCATTGGGAGGTGAAGATAAATCAGAAGATGGCTCATCAGGGGCTAATAACGAACCCTTGTAGTAATTAGGTCAATCTACATCTTCCAGATTTGCTAGTGCCTCATAGCGGTTTCTAAGCGGAATGAGAGGATTGGACTGGTTACCAAGTAGGGCCCCTGGATTAGGAGTGGGAACTGGTTGAGGTCTTGGATAAAAATAAGTCAGTTCCCAGGTAGTGATAAAAGACCTCACATGATTTGTGTGCCAGTTAAGAATATGACTGACAGCTCTAGGATCTCTAAAGTTAATTATAATGATGTCCCCATTTATATTCTTTGGTGTGTTTCCCAGCCAGGATAGACGCCGGACATGTAAAATTTCCCCGTTTATATACGAAGGAAGAGGGCGGTTCTGTCCAAGCCAGTAAATCACTTTATTTTTTAACTGGAAATGGCCCTCAATTGTACCGTCCTTTAAAGTTGGGACACCCGCAAGAACAACTACAAGAGGGACAGCTTCTGGTGGCAACTCAATAGAAAAAGGCCTGCGTACCTTTGCAATAGGAATTGGAATGTGACCTTTACTGTCGCATATTGTACCTTTTTGTGTTAGGTTATTTTCTTCCAAGGAATCTCTATCCTTGTCTAAAATGATGTGTTGCATTGGCTTGGGGAGAGTGATTCTCCCTGCATTAATTATATTATTAATGCTTGGGTGATTTTGAGGAATAGACTTTGATGATGTAGGAATGGGGGGTAATACGACAGAAACTGGGACAACAGGGGGCGCTATAGTTGGCTTTGTAAGATTCATAATTGATTCTCTATTATTACCTATTAGCAATTCTACTTTATCAAGCCTTTTATCGATTGATTTTAAACTCTCAACAATAGGTGACATAAGAGATTTAAATAACTGTTCTATGTTGCCCATTAACTCCGTAATAGTTGTATCATTTATAGACCCAGATACAGGCGTAGTTGAGAAAGATGAATTGGCAGTGCAAAATATAGGGCCTTTGCCAGTAGAAGCCAGATCAGAATTACTCTTTAGTGACTCTGAATCTATCTTTCTCCTTTTTCTAGGTAATGGGCCTGAAGCTTTGGATTGCCTAGATAAGTTACCCTTTTGAGATAAAAGCTTGATAGCTTGTGGTGGTGACCCATTTAATACAACTGGTTCAGGAGTTAAATTAAGGGGTAGGGGGGAAGCAATTGGGGACAGGTCATTAGTTGACTCGGTTAGAGAGGTTAAGTTTCGAGATAGTGTTGGAGAGTCAACATTACTAGCAATATATTGAACTTCTTTGTGAGAGGGTCCAGTCCCAATTGGGGAAGTGACTAAATGAGAAGGAGCCACAAAGAGTGGCGTATTTTTAATAAGCTCAATAGAGCTTCGACGCTTCGCCCTTAATTCCGCAAGAGTTGCATCCCGATCTATTCCCAAATTAACTTTAAATAAATAACCATCAAGGGTCCCCCTGTTTACACCTTCAGCCATATTAATGATGCTAATGCAATAACCCACTATAAGTATTGCATACAAACGGAGCAAAGGGAGACAAAACAAATATATAAGTACAGTACACTAAGTAATCAGTCCAAGAAAAGGAGCACAAACATTAGAACGGAACAAACCAACAATAAGAGGGTAAGCCCAGCCCGGCCTCCTTCGGCTCCGCAGGGCTACAGAGGGCCCGCCCTTTGCCCGCGCGCGGTCCCGCGACGCGGGGGGTGGAGATTGTTTTTAAGCGCCTTCGGGCGCGGAATACAATGAGTCCGCTTCCGGGGTACTGGAGCGAAGGAGCCTGGGTAGTGTAGTCTTTGACTCCCTCCACACAGCGGTCGCGGTGTCCAGCGACGGCGGGAGGGAGAAACAATCGCCAGCAGGAAGAGCAGCAACCCCAAGAACCAAGGAGGCGCACAGGTAAGCGCAAACAGGTAGACTCAAATGTCCAGGACGTGCAAGCAACCCATCAGCACACACGCAGCACAGTTGGAGGACAAAGTCCAAAGTGTCTCGCGGTCAAATATATAGGAATAGGTCTCTCTACGCGTACCTGTGCGTGCGAGTGTACAGAGTTAGGCAAATGCAGAGGTCTTGGGGTCCACCTAAAGAAAAGTTCAATCCACAAGTCCAATTACTGATTTCTCTTGCTTGCGTTGCGCTGTAATATAAGCGGCCAAAAGGGAGAGGGGTTGCTTACTGCTGCCTGTTGTATTGCTTGCTCTGCTCCCCACCTCACGCACAGTTTGCAAAGGGAGCGTCTCTCCTTCAACTTGCAGCCCCTCATAGGAGGGCGGGGAAACCACCACGAGCAGCCGTGGGCAGCTGCCAGTAACACCGATATCCCCCTTGCCTTTGCTTTCGTCCTCGACCGCTATTTTCCTCGGGCCTCATAGAGGGGGCTGCCGCACCTGACACTTGTGAGGGGAAAAAGTGCAGGGTTCTTCTCGGCGCAGTGTAGGAGCTCCGACCGGCATACAGCCGCCAGTCCTCAGCGTTCAGGAAGCAGGAAGTGGGCGGTGCAGATATTAACAGAAAAAGTTTGGAACTCACCCAGATCAGACACTACTAAATACTTTGCACCACGTGTTGCCAATCAACGAAAGGCCCTTTACAAAGGGTGGCTGGTCCTCTTTCAGTTGCTTGGTATTGGATTTGGGTCTTTAACCCCTTCCATGCCCATGACGGAACGGTTCCGTCATGAGCATCGGTTGCGCTGTGCTCATGACGGAACCGTTCCGTCATGGCCCCGCCCGCGCTCGAACCCTTCAGCACCGCGGGGGAATTCCCGCCGCGCTGAAGGGGTTAACTAGCACTAATGAGTACTGATGAGGTAAATCCTTTTCCCAAACAGTGTTAAAAAGTGCAAATATGTCTAAATAAGGATGATGCATAGTTTAGTCAACTCTGTCCTTTAATTTGGCCCTCCCCGGGCTTATAATTCCACTGGCCCTGAGTCAAGGCGATGTTAAAGAAAATGTAGCGGTTTTTAAGCACACTACCTGTGACCTCTCGCTGACCCCTTAAAAAAATCAATGGGGACGGAGACTGTACGACATATAATCTCAGTGGATGAACATTGCAATCATTAATAGAAATATAGACTATAACAATCCCTAAAGATTCGCCTTGACCCAGGTTTCTCAAAAGTTTGTAAGTTCTTTATATTAATTGTTACTTTCTTACATTTTGAGCAAGTCTCCTACGTCCTACTAATAGCATTTTGAAAACCTGAACAAAATTAGATTTTCTTTCATATACCATAAATCATGGGTACTCGCAAACATTTTCACAGAGGCTAATAAGTTTGGTGCGTGACGTGACCAAGGGCCCCATTGATGACATCAGAGCAGTGGTCTGGGGGGGGGGGGGGTTGCGGCAGGGTGGTTGTAGGGGAAGGGAAGCATATACATCCAGTGGCTGAATTGCACAATGTGAAACCAGAAAAAAACTCACTTGGCTCCTAGTTTACTACTATCATTGTTGTCAGGGTGGGGGAAAAGAATGAATATTTCATATACAATTCATGTTTGAAAACTATCTCTAAAATAATACTTCTCAATGCACTGATATCCGATGTACTGAGCTGAAAAGGTTCTACATGGTAATGAAATATGCTTTTTGAATTTTGAAGAGACTTTATCATATTTTTACACTTTTGCTGCAAGATGTCTTTAAAAATGAAGGTGTTCCTAAATATAGGCGATGCTGGACAACCTAGTTACTTTCTTTCTGTAACATCAATTATTTTCCATGCAATTTTTCATTCGTGGGCTTTCGCTGGAAGGTTTTTACGCAGAGACCTGCACGCCCCTTTCAAAACCAGGAAAAACTGGCGTGAAAGCAACACTGCTTCCATGGCAACAGCATGCTCTCATGATGCTGTGGACGTGACATATTGAACTCACTTTATGTTTGGAATAGCACTTATCTATTGCAATTTAGCATAATGACATGGATTGTAACAGAACGATGTCTCTGAAACAATCCATGAAAATAGGCTCTTTTTTCTTAGATCTATATTCACAACTTCTGGGATCCAAGTAGTGGGCTAATCACAGACAAACCTTTGGCTGGAAATGTGACAGCTTTTCCTTCTCAAAACCCAGACAGCAGCAATTCAGTGCATCTGAAACTAGATTAAAAACAACTCCATCGCCCATCGCTCACCCTCTTTTCAGATCAAGGCGCGAGGCTGGCATTGTGTTTGCAAGATCTGCGGCCCCAGAGAGCGGGAGTGAAAGAGCATTAAAGCTGCAATTCATCTTGTCTGAAAACATTGGTATCCCGCTGAAACACGGCAGTTAGCTGTGCAGAGGTTCATGACACACCTTTTGATATGCTAAAGCACCTCAAATGATTGCAGGCACTTTTGGAGTGGAACAAGGGCTATTGACCGTGGAAGGGGTCAATACTGAGCTGCAGAGCCATGGCTTTGAGTAAGCAAGCACTGATAGAAGAAAGAAAATAAAGCGCTGTGGTGCATTTTCTTCCAAAATCTTTTCAACTAGTTTTACGCTCTGTTCAGCGCTGTTGAATAAGCAAAGACTCAAAGACATACTGGCACATGCATCAAGGTCGGATTTTGCGAGTCCTTAATTGCGATTATTAATGAATCGCAATTAAGGACACGCAAAATTCTATGCATGTAGGAATCGCCATAAAATATCAATTCCTACACATTCCTTATTTGCGAGTCGCAAATTGCGAGTCGCAAATAAGGAATGGCTTCCGATTCATTTCTGTGGGCCTACAGGCCCATAGGAATGAATGGGAAATTGCAAGCGCCATTTGCGAGTACCAACAGGTACTCGCAAATTGCGCATGCAATTTCAAGGGTGCAAGGGTGTCACAAGGACAACCTGTTGCACCCCTGAAATTGAACTGTGCACATATGTTGTGCACACACATGTCCCACGGACATGTGTATGTGTAACTACAACTTTGATAAATGCCCTTTAGTGCATTTTTGAAAGTTTTCGGTATTTAACATGTGGTATGATTCCATGGTAAATAGTGGGCTCAAATAGCGAAATCGCTATTTCTAAAGGCATCTTGCATTGCATTTAAGGAATCACATTTTGCCGATTCCTTAAATGCAATCGCAATTTAAGACATCGCAAAAAATTTTGATTTCTTAAATTGCGAGTGGGAAGTTGTTTAATGCATCGCAAAAGCTAATTTTGCAATCCCAAAACGCTTTGATGCATGTGCCTGTATATCATGACAGCCCGCTGCCGAGAGCTATACCGGTTGTTAAAAGCCCTGAACACGACTGTTAGGCTTAGCCGCAGGCGAAGCACTATAACGAGGGAGAGGGCCTTTAACCCCTTCGCTGCCAGGCCTTTTCCCCCTCCTGTGCCAGGCCTTTTTTTGGCTATTTGGGGTAGTGCGCGCTTAGGCCCCTGTAACTTTTTGACCGCATTAGGTAGCCACGCCAAATTTGCGTCCTTTTCTTCCAACATCATGGGGATTCTAAAGGTACTCAGGGTTTGTGGATTCCCCTGGAGGGGTCACAGAAAAGAGCCAAAATACAGCAAAATTTTTGTTTTTTTTGGAAAAATTGGAAAAACGGGCTGCAAATGAAAGCATCTGGATTTTTCCCTGCAAATGTTATCAAAAAAGGGTTTGTGGGGTTGAAATCACCATTTTCCCAGCTTTTCGGGGATACTTGACTTTTGTCAGAAACCCAACATTTTTTACACAGTTTTTGCATTTTTCTGGGACATTGCCTATTTTTGCAATTTTTTGTGCTTTTGACCTCCTTCCAGTTAGTGGCTGAAATGGGTACAAAAGCAATAGTGGATCCTGGAAAGCTATACATTTTCGAAAAGAAGACAACATTCTGAATTCAGCAAGGGGTCATTTGTGTAGATCCATCAAGGTTTTTTTATAGAAACAAACAGTTAAATGTAGGATAAATTGAAATTTAGTTGAAAAAAACAGCCTTTTGTGTCAACGTTTTCACCTGTAACTTCTTCTAATTATGACAGCTCTTTGAAAGCAATATACCGTTGCATCCGCTGGACATTACTGGTTGTGGGGATATATAGGACTTGTAGGTTCACCAAGAACCCGACGAACCCAGAGCCAAAAACTGAGTAGTAGCTTGCAATGGTTTTTTATTATGTACCGTGTATATAGTAATTATTCTGTAAAAAAGTGTACATGGAAAAAGCGGTATGAAAGACACCTATGTATTTCTGAAATGAGAACAAAATATAGAGTTTAGAAACAGTAGATATTTGCACATTTCTGAAATTGGGAATACTCATACTAGCATGAGAATTATCAGTCATTTTTTAGAATGACTTATTTTTTACACAATATCTTTCATTTGGAAAGCAGAAATGCATGGAAAGTCAATAGATAATAACAGTTTATTTACAAACCTGAATTACCCTAAGTCTCCCGATAAAAATGGTACCTCACTTGTGTGGGTAGGCATAGTGCCCACGACAGGAAACGGCGCAAAACGCAACGTGGTCACACCACATTTTCACAATGCAAAATTACCCTTTTTTTGCAAAGTGCCTAGCTCTAGTTTTTGAACCCTAGCTCTGCGGGCACCTTGGGAAACGTAGCAAACCTATACATTTTTGAAAACTAGACAACCAGGGGAATCCAGGATGGGGTGACTTGACTGCCTCCCACCAGGGTCTGTTACCCAGAATCCCTTGCAAACCTAAAAAATTGTCAAAATAACCACATTTTCCACACATTTCTGTCGTGGAAAGTTCCGGAATCTGCGTGGAACCACAAATTTCCACCCACCCCGCGTTCCCCAAAGTCTTACGAGAAAAACGGTACCTCACTTGTGTGGATCGGCCTAGTGCCCGCGACAGGAAACGGCGCAAAACGCAACCTGGTCACACCTCAATTTCGCAGTGAAAAATGACCCTTTTTTGGAAAAATGACTAGCTGTAGTTTTTGAACCCTAGCTCTGCGGGCACCTTGGGAAACCTAGCAAACCTATACATTTTTGAAAACTAGACACCCAGGGGAATCCAGGATGGGGTGACTTGACTGCCTCCCACCAGGGTCTGTTACCCAGAATCCCTTGCAAACCTAAAAAATTGGCAAAAAAAACACATTTTCCACACATTTCTGTCGTGGAAAGTTCCGGAATCTGCGTGGATCCACAAATTTCCACCCACCCCGCGTCCCCCAAAGTCTTACGAGAAAAACGGCACCTCACTTGTGTGGGTCGGCCTAGTGCCCGTGACAGGAAACGGCGCAAAACGCAACCTGGTCACACCTCAATTTCGCAGTGAAAAATGACCCTTTTTTGGAAAAATGACTAGCTGTAGTTTTTGAACCCTAGCTCTGCGGGCACCTTGGGAAACCTAGCAAACCTATACATTTTTGAAAACTAGACACCCAGGGGAATCCAGGATGGGGTGACTTGACTGCCTCCCACCAGGGTCTGTTACCCAGAATCCCTTGCAAACCTAAAGAATTGGCAAAAAAAACACATTTTCCACACATTTCTGTCGTGGAAAGTTCCGGAATCTGTGTGGATCCACAAATTTCCACCCACCCCGTGTTCCCCAAAGTCTTACGAGAAAAACGGTACCTCACTTGTGTGGGTCGGCCTAGTGCCCACGACAGGAAACGGCGCAAAACGCAACCTGGTCACACCTCAATTTCGCAGTGAAAAATGACCCTTTTTTGGAAAAATGACTAGCTGTAGTTTTTGAACCCTAGCTCAGCGGGCACCTTGGGAAACCTAGCAAACCTATACATTTTTGAAAACTAGACACCCAGGGGAATCCAGGATGGGGTGACTTGACTGCCTCCTACCAGGGTCTGTTACCCAGAATCCCTTGCAAACCTAAAAAATTGTCCAAAAAAACACATTTTCCACACATTTCTGTCGTGGAAAGTTCAGGAATCTGCGTGGATCCACAAATTTCCACCCACCCCGCGTTCCCCAAAGTCTTACGAGAAAAACGGTACCTCATTTGTGTGGATTGGCCTAGTGCCCGCGACAGGAAACGGCGCAAAACGCAACCTGGTCACACCTCAATTTCGCAGTGAAAAATGACCCTTTTTTGGAAAAATGACTAGCTGTAGTTTTTGAACCCTAGCTCTGCGGGCACCTTGGGAAACCTAGCAAACCTATACATTTTTGAAAACTAGACACCCAGGGAAATCCAGGATGGGGTGACTTGACTGCCTCCCACCAGGGTCTGTTACCCAGAATCCCTTGCAAACCTAAAAAATTGGCAAAAAAAACACATTTTCCCCACATTTCTGTCGTGGAAAGTTCCGGAATCTGCATGGATTCACAAATTTCCACCCACCCCGCGTTCCCCAAAGTCTTTTGAGAAAAACGGTACCTCACTTGTGTGGGTCGGCCTAGTGTCCGTGACAGGAAACGGCGCAAAACGCAACGTGGTCACACCTCAATTTTGCAGTGAAAAATGACCCTTTTTTGGAAAAATGACTAGCTGTAGTTTTTGAACCCTAGCTCTGCGGGCACTTTGGGAAACCTAGCAAACCTATACATTTTTGAAAACTAGACACCCAGGGGAATCCAGGATGGGGTGACTTGACTGCCTCCCACCAGGGTCTGTTACCCAGAATCCCTTGCAAACCTAAATAATTGGCAAAAAAACCACATTTTCCCCACATTTCTGTCGTGGAAAGTTCTGGAATCTGCGTGGATCCACAAATTTCCATCCACCCCGCGTTCCCCAAAGTCTTACGAGAAAAACAGTACGTCACTTGTGTGGATCGGCCTAGTGCCCGCGACAGGAAACGGCGCAAAACGCAACCTGGTCACACCTCAATTTCGCAGTGAAAAATGACCCTTTTTTGGAAAAATGACTAGCTGTAGTTTTTGAACCCTAGCTCTGCGGGCACCTTGGGAAACCTAGCAAACCTATACATTTTTGAAAACTAGACACCCAGGGGAATCCAGGATGGGGTGACTTGACTGCCTCCCACCAGGGTCTGTTACCCAGAATCCCTTGCAAACCTAAACAATTGGCAAAAAAAACACATTTTCCACACATTTCTGTCATGGAAAGTTCCGGAATCTGCGTGGATCCACAAATTTCCACCCACCCCGCGTTCCCCAAAGTCTTTCGAGAAAAATGGTACCTCACTTCTGTGGATCGGCTTAGTGCCCGCAACAGGAAACGGCGCAAAACGCAACCTGGTCACACCTCAATTTCGCAGTGAAAAATGACCCTTTTTTGGAAAAATGACTAGCTGTAGTTTTTGAACCCTAGCTCTGCGGGCACCTTGGGAAACCTAGCAAACCTATACATTTTTGAAAACTAGACACCCAGGGGATTCCAGGATGGGGTGACTTGACTGCCACCCACCAGGGTCTGTTACCCAGAATCCCTTGCAAACCTAAAAAATTGGCAAAAAAAACACATTTTCCACACATTTCTGTCGTGGAAAGTTCCGGAAGCTGCGTGGATCCACAAATTTCCACCCACCCCGCGTTCCCCAAAGTCTTACGAGAAAAACAGTACCTCACTTGTGTGAATCAGCCTAGTGCCCGCGACAGGAAACGGCGCAAAACGCAACCTGGTCACACCTCAATTTTGCAGTGAAAAATGACCCTTTTTTGGAAAAATGACTAGCTGTAGTTTTTGAACCCTAGCTCTGCGGGCACCTTGGGAAACCTAGCAAACCTATACATTTGTGAAAACTAGACACCCAGGGGAATCCAGGATGGGGTGACTTGACTGCCTCCCACCAGGGTCTGTTACCCAGAATCCCTTGCAAACCTAAAAAATTGGCAAAAAAACCACATTTTCCCCACATTTCTGTCGTGGAAAGTTCCGGAATCTGCGTGGATCCACAATTTTCCACCCACCCCGCGTTCCCCAAAGTCTTTCGAGAAAAACGGTACCTCACTTGTGTGGGTCGGCCTAGTGCCCGCGACAGGAAACGGCGCAAAACATAGTGAGGTGACATCAAAATTGCCTATCTCCAAACCACCTGGTTTTGCAAGGGGGGTCTCTTGGGTTTTTGGCCCGGTGCACGGCGGCCATCTAGGGAAACCTACCAAACCCATACATTTCTGAAAACTAGACACCCGGGGGCTTCCAGGGAGGTATGGCTTGTGCGGATCCCTCAACGTTTCCTTACCCAGAATCCCCTGCAAACCTCAATTTTAGCTGAAAAAATCACTTTTTTCACACTTTTTTGTGTGGGAAAGTTGTGGCATCACCGGGCTCACTCAAATTTCACACCTCCCAGCGGTCCCCTGGGTCTCCCGGTAAAAATGGTGCCTCACTTGTGTGGGAGGCCCAAGTACCCGCGACAGGCAAGGGCCCGACACGTAGTGAGGCGACATCAACATTGCCTATCTCAAAACCACCTGGTTTTGCAAGGGGGGTCTCTTGGCTTTTTGGCCCGGGGCACGGCGGCCATCTAGGCAAACCTACCAAACCCATACATTTCTGAAAACTAGACACCCGGGGGCTTCCAGGGAGGTATGGCTTGCGCGGATCCCCCAACGTTTCCTTACCCAGAATCCCCTGCAAACCTCAATTTTAGCTGAAAAAATCACTTTTTTCACACTTTTTTGTGTGGGAAAGTTGTGGCATCACCGGGCTCACTCAAATTTCACACCTCCCAGCGTTCCCCTGGGTCTCCCGGTAAAAATGGTGCCTCACTTGTGTGGGAGGCCAAAGTACCCGCGACAGGCAAGGGACCCAAACGTAGTGAGGCGACATCAACATTGCCTATCTCACAACCACCTGGTTTTGCAAGGGGGGTCTCTTGGCTTTTTGGCCCGGGGCACGGCGGCCATCTAGGCAAACCTACCAAACCCATACATTTCTGAAAACTAGACACCCGGGGGCTTCTAGGGAGGTATAGCTTGCGCGGATCCCCCAACGTTTCCTTACCCAGAATCCCCTGCAAACCTCAATTTTAGCTGAAAAAATCACTTTTTTCCCACTTTTTTGTGTGGGAAAGTTGTGGCATCACCGGGCTCACTCAAATTTCACACCTCCCAGCGTTCCCCTGGGTCTCCCGGTAAAAATGGTGCCTCACTTGTGTGAAAGGCCCAAGTACCCGCGACAGGCAAGGGCCCCAAACGTAGTGAGGCGACATCAACATTGCCTATCTCAAAACCACCTGGTTTTGCAAGGGGGGGTCTCTTGGCTTTTTGGCCCGGGGCACGGCGGCCATCTAGGCAAACCTACCAAACCCATACATTTCTGAAAACTAGACACACGGGGGCTTCCAGGGAGGTATGGCTTGCGCTGATCCACCAACGTTTCCTTACCCAGAATCCCCTGCAAACCTCAATTTTAGCTGAAAAAATCACTTTTTTCACACTTTTTTGTGTGGGAAAGTTGTGGCATCACCGGGCTCACTCAAATTTCACACCTCCCAGCGTTCCCCTGGGTCTCCCGATAAAAATGGTGCCTCACTTGTGTGGGAGGCCCAAGTACCCGCGACAGGCAAGGGCCCCAAACGTAGTGAGGCGACATCAACATTGCCTATCTCAAAACCACCTGGTTTTGCAAGGGGGGTCTCTTGGCTTTTTGGCCCGGGGCACGGCGGCCATCTATGCAAACCTACCAAACCTATACATTTCTGAAAACTAGACACCCGGGGGCTTCCAGGGAGGTATGGTTTGCGCAGATCCCCCAACGTTTCCTTACCCAGAATCCCCTGCAAACCTCAATTGTAGCTGAAAAAATCACTTTTTTCACACTTTTTTGTGTGGGAAAGTTGTGGCATCACCGGGCTCACTCAAATTTCACACCTCCCAGCGTTCCCCTGGGTCTCCCGGTAAAAATGGTGCCTCACTTGTGTGGGAGGCCAAAGTACCCGCGACAGGCAAGGGACCCAAACGTAGTGAGGCGACATCAACATTGCCTATCTCAAAACCACCTGGTTTTGCAAGGGGGGTCTCTTGGCTTTTTGGCCCGGGGCACGGCGGCCATCTATGCAAACCTACCAAACCTATACATTTCTGAAAACTAGACACCCGGGGGCTTCCAGGGAGGTATGGTTTGCGCGGATCCCCCAATGTTTCCTTACCCAGAATCCCCTGCAAACCTCAATTGTAGCTGAAAAAATCACTTTTTTCACACTTTTTTGTGTGGGAAAGTTGTGGCATCACCGGGCTCACTCAAATTTCACACCTCCCAGCGTTCCCCTGCGTCTCCCGGTAAAAATGGGGCCTCACTTGTGTGGGAGGCCCAAGTACCCGCGACAGGCAAGGGCCCCAAACGTAGTGAGGCGACATCAACATTGCCTATCTCAAAACCACCTGGTTTTGCAAGGGGGGTCTCTTGGCTTTTTGGCCCGGGGCACGGCGGCCATCTAGGCAAACCTACCAAACCCATACATTTCTGAAAACTAGACACCCGGGGGCTTCCAGGGAGGTATGGCTTGCGCGGATCCCCCAACGTTTCCTTACCCAGAATCCCCTGCAAACCTCAATTTTAGCTGAAAAAATCACTTTTTTCACACTTTTTTGTGTGGGAAAGTTGTGGCATCACCGGGCTCACTCAAATTTCACACCTCCCAGCATTCCCCTGGGTCTCACTGTAAAAATGGTGCCTCACTTGTGTGGGAGGCCCAAGTACCCGCGACAGGCAAGGGCCCCAAACGTAGTGAGGCGACATCAACATTGCCTATCTCAAAACCACCTGGTTTTGCAAGGGGGGTCTCTTGGCTTTTTGGCCCGGGGCACGGCCGAAGTCGAATACTACATTTAGTGGTTAACCTGTCTTTTTATAGCATTCGAAGACTAATTTATGCCAATTTTAGTATTCAATAGTGTTCTTTTTGGGAAGGCTAGTGCATGAAGACTACTGATATGTGAGTGGTACTTCTCGAATACTAACAGAATACTAAGCACATACTTATTTGTAATCGTATAGTCTTCATTTACAATGCAGAACATTTAGTGAATACAAACAATTTGAATACTACTGGACTTTACCCAGACTACTATTAACATTCTATTCAAGCTGCATGCTGAATGGTAGATCGTTGCCTTATTTATTATACTATTTGCATGCCTTATTTATTATACTATTGTGGTGTTTGTGTAGTGTAGGGTAGTGTTTTAGGGTTTAGGGTAGTGCTCGGGGGTCGTGCAGGGTAGTGTTTGAGTGTGGTGACCGGACTGGAGGTCTGGGGAGGGTTGTCCTGGGGTAGCTTTTAGGGTTTAGGGTAGCGTTGTGGTGTTGGTGTAGTGTAGGGTAGTGTTTTAGGTTTTAGGGTAGTGCTGGGGGGTCGTGCAGGGTAGTGTTTGAGTGTAGGGACCGGACTGGGGGTTGTGCTGGGGGTAGTGTTTTAGGGTTTAGGGTAGTGCTGGGAGGTCGTGCAGGGTAGTGTTTGAGTGTAGGGACCGGACTGGGGGTTTGTGCTGGGGGTAGTGTTTTATGGTTTAGGGTAGTGGTGTGGTGTTTGTGTAGTGTAGGGTAGAGTTTTAGGCTTTAGGGTAGTGCTGGAGGGTCATGCAGGGTAGTGTTTGAGTTTGGGGACCAGACTCGGGGTCGGGGGAGGGTCATGCTGGGTGTAGTGTTTTGGGGTTCAGGGTAGTGTTGTTTGTGAAGTGAATGATTTTAGGGTAGTGCTGGGGGTTCGTGCAGGGTAGTGTTTGAGTGAAGGGACCGGACTGGGGGTCGGGGGAGGGTCATGCTGGGGGTAGTGTTTTAGGGTTTAGGGTAGTGTTGTGGTGTTTGTGTAGTGTAGGGTAGTGTTTTAGAGTTCAGGGTAGTGTTGGGGGGTCGTGCAGGGTAGTGTTTGAGTGTGGGCACCGGACTGGGGGTCGGGGGAGGGTCGTGCTGGGGGTAGTGTTTTAGGGTAGTTTTGTGGTGTTTGTGTAGTGTATGGTTTTGGGTAGTGCTGGAGGGTCGTGCAGTGTAGCATTTGAGTGAAGTGACCGGACTGGGGGTCGGGGGAGGGTCATGCTGGGGGTAGTGTTTTAGGGTTTAGGGTAGTGTTGTGGTGTTTGTGTAGTGTAGGGTAGTGTTTTAGGGTAGTGTGGGGGGTTGTGCAGGGTAGTGTTTGAGTGTGGGGACCAGACTGGGGGTAGGGGGAGGGTCGTGCTAGGGGTAGTGTTCTAGGGTAGTGTTGTGGTGTGTGTGTAGTGTAGTGTAGTATTTTAGGGTAGTGCTGAGGGGTCGTGCAGGGTACTGTTTGAGTGTGGGGACTGGACTGGGGGTCGGGGGAGGGCCGTGCTGGGGGTATAGTGTTTTAGGGTTTAGGGTGTTTTCAACTCTGCAATTAAACCTACAGTGCACGCATTAGCAGAGACTTCAATTCTAGAAGGCCTATGTGCTATGCAGATAATAAATCCCAAATTCAGTTTATTTTCAAACAGTTGCTTTTTATATAGGTTAGCTCAAATCCGAGCCCTTGTCCTCCAGGCGCCGGCTGCAAAGACGGATCATACACCTGCACTTGAGCAGCCGTGAGGTTACCTGATGGGCCCTGAGTGGCATTGACAGGAGCCAAATGCCCCAGTTGTCTTCCATTAGAAGCAGCGCGGGGACGGTCCGTGCTAGGGGCTAAATAGGTCCCCGTGCAGATGAGGCGTACAGAACAAGCCAGCAGATACAGCTAAGCGTTAGAAATCAGCCCCAGCTTTTCTATCCCAGTTGCACACGTTACACGAGAGCTCACGGTGCCAGCTTTCTCCTACCCAAGTGTTTCTCCCACAGTGCACGAAAGAGCTCACGTGGACAAATAAGGCAGCAAAATACCAGTGGGGCAGCACAGTATGCTAATACAGAGTTTTAGCATAAGTGTTTTAAGCCACGCTCTTAATTACATCGGCCAATATGAGAGATTTCTCGGGCCAATGTCAAGATCAGACGCTTCTAAACCAATCGGAAATGCTCCCCGAAGTTCATTGGAACGCAATCTGCACAACACCCGTCTTCTAAGAACTTTCCCTGAGAGAAACAAAAAGGGGGCAAAAATAGTATCAACTTATCTGTCTTCGTGGACAAGCGGTAGTGGCCATTTTGAAGCATAAGTATTCATATCATGAGCAATGCATGTGTCTTCACGCCTAAAACGACAGCGGTTAAAAATAGTTTTACAAATAACCAATTACTAAAGAATGATATAGGATTCCTGGAGTAACCTTATATTTATTGAATTTAAGGCATCTATTTTGAAAAGGTAGCCGAGTAAATTGTATCATCATAAGATGGGAGCTTCAAAGCTATGTTAAATGACAACGTATTGTTTTATTATTTCTGCAGCCTTGGGTTCGTGTTGTTCCTAACATCACTTCAAGGGTATGACATAAGAGACCGAGGGTGAGAGAGAGAGAGAGAAAGAATGAAGTCAAAAAGAAGACAAGACCGGAGATCAAAGAAGAAGTCTGACTGCTTAAAATCTTAGGCAAACTAAACAGTTGTTTTGACAGTGAGTATAACGTGCAACAATTAGTATAAAATAGTATGTAAAAATATTATATTCTGAGCATGAAACAAGTTTTGTCAATTGGAAATAATCTAATCTTTTACAAGTTGTCAAACAAGTTCATCGAAAATATTTCCAGGCACCACTTCAGTTGCTTGTAACTAATTGTTCCTATCTACTTAAATAGCTCAGTGAGAATCCCAAAGCAGCCAACATGTATCCGCATCTGAACGCGGTCCCTTTAATTATGTGAGAGTTAATAGCATGAGACCGTAGGCAAGTTCGCTTCTTTGCACACGCCCGTGCACGCCTGAAAGAAAAACGCTCGTCATTAAATCCTGCACAACAATTTCAAACATATTGTTCTTGTGCAATCAATGTTTTTCTCACATATAAAACGCTGAGCATGACAAAGCTGTCCAAAGAAGTACTGTATGTGGTGCATAGTTAGCCGGGTATTGTTTTGTTTCCTTTAGAGAAGGAAAAATGTTAATCGATTCATCCTGACGTTCTTCGACTCATCGGAGAAATGTGACAACTATGGAGCTCACGTCTTTTCGACTTTAGTGTTAGTAAAGGGCGCAGAAGGGATTGCATTTCCTTTATCAGGTAAGTGGAAAGATTTTATTCAGAAGTATTAAATCGACAGAGATAACCCATCCCAGATGAGCGAGTGTCCACTGCTTTTGGTGGTGCAAAACGACCGCAGCTTCACTTTATTCGCATATTAACTTAAAAAACAGACAGTCCAAATTTAAACATGCATCACGTCATCATTACCCCAAGTTGCCTGTAGTTCAAGTCCCTAGTACTTAGTCCATAACAGCATCTTGTGACAGCGCCCCGAGAGAATGCCCCCTTCCCAGTCAGGGTCTAACACCTTTCCTGCGGTTTCTAGGCTGCCTTGCTGTCAAGTGGTGTCAGTCTGATTCGCGAACTATTTATCCGTCCTTCTTTTGTGTCTGTTATTATTCCCCAACGTCGGTGTTCGAAGTGCGGGAACGTGGCGATTGCGTGGTTACGTAATTCCCAGGATGCCTCACGACATGGCTCACTCTTCCCAGCCGCCGGGGGCAATGGAGCTGCCTGGAGCTTAGGGCAATGGAGCCGCCTGGGGCCTACATTTCGCGGGAAGCTTTGGCAGAGGTAGGACATCGGAAGTCCATGCACTAGCACCAGGGGCGTAACACAGGCCCCCGCAGCCCCTGCGGTGCGGGGGCCCCCACGCTCCAGCGGAGCGAGATGGCTGCGCCTGCAAGCAAGCCTCAGTTTTCGAAAATAAAAAGGTGCTCCTGCGCCCACGGCATCCCCAAGTCCCCATAAATTAAACTGTTGCACGCACGCCACGGTGACGGCCTAGTCTTCCCTCTCTTTCTGTCTCGCTCCTCAGTTATTGAAAACCGAGACTTTAAGAAACGGGTATTACCCTCTCCTTCCTCCTTTCGTTTATTTGCTCCCCTGTGAAATGGATCCAAAAAAGAAAAACATTTTTGTTGGAAACGTTGTCTTTTTCTGACACAAGCAGCCTCCGGGTGGAGAGAAATAAAACATTCCAAATGTGAAAAATAAATAAGTAATTAAAGCAAGACAGAGTGGTTGCAAGGTGGTCAGATTGATTTATTTACACCTAAACACATTAGCGCCACTTTACAGTGTTTGCCAGTGAAGTGATACTTTCGTTTTCTCCTCTCTCTTTGAACAACATTGTTTTCCCTGTGTGGAAAAGTGCACCTTGCCTGGAGGTACTGAAATACCTGCTTGATGGGTGAATTGGAAAACCAAATGTGTACAGCGACTGTGTGTTTACAAATTTGGGGGCATATCATCAAGGCGAAGCGATAAAATTATCGCCGCTTTAGCGTCCGTTTTTCGGGCGTAAATCGGCGATAATTTTATCGCACCATCAGCAAGGACACGCTAACGCGTGTTCCTATGCCTCTTCGCCGGTTTCCTTAATGACTATCATAGTAACGCCGATGATATGCAAAGTGGGCGTACCCGAGTATAATAAACATGGGAAAGGGCGCTAACTGACCTATCTCCTATCAACAATCTCGTCGCTAACCTTCCTAGCGACGAGAAAAGTAGCGCTAACCACGCTTATCGCAGGTTACTTTACGCCTGCTATTATTCTTACTAAGCCATATAAACCTATGGTAGGTGGATTTTGGGCATAAGCACACCCTCCTCTATGAACAAGGCATCACCTATCGCTGTGCGATTATCGCTGGATTTCCAGCAATAATCGCACATTTTGCAGCTATCGCTTGGATTTTTATCGCTTTGGAGATAAGAGTTGCTGATAGCACGCTATCTCCGCAACAAAATCCAGCGATAGCCGGCGATAATTATCCTCGTGCTAAGCGCGCTTAGCGATAATTATCACCAGCCGTTGCTGATATGCCCCTTGGGGCATATTATCAAGGACGGCGATAAAATGATCGCCGAGGCAGGAAACTGCCGCTAAAGCAGCGATAATGGGCTTGATAATATGCCGCAGAGAATTCCAATAGAAGCCCATGTTCACACCAGAACATGGGCTTCTATTGGAATTCTCTGAGGCACATTATCAAGCCCATTATCGCCGCTTTTAGTGGCAGTTTCCTGCAGTTAAAGCAGCGATAATTTTAATGCCGTCCTTGATAATATGCCCGTGGTCTTTTTAAACCATACTGCCTATGTTTTGAAAGGATATAAGCAAGTGGCCCAGTCAGGTGGTTCAGGTCAATCCTTGTGAGGGAAGCTGCTGGACTTGTTTTTACCATGCACTTTGAAAGTATTTTCACCTTGATGCAAGAAGAAAGTTGGATTGTTTTACAAAACATGCTTGATTTTTGTATATTGCTGGACTGGTGATTGCTTTATTTTGCACTTTGAAAGTATTTGCACTTTTTATTTTGCTTTACAACTACAGTTAGTATAGATTGTCATTAGGTACTTGCTGATATGGTTTGTTTTTATCCTACAGACAGTGTTATTTATGGTGTTGCTTGCACTTGTCTGTAATACGTGTACCTTAAATCTTGTATTTAGCATTGTTTACACTACAGAAATGATAAATTAAAACAGATAAACATCTGCATCAATGTTCTGAAGCATCCAAACAGTTTCCTCAGCCTTGTTTGCCTGCCTGTTTTGCAGTGCTTACTAATAAAGACATTATGATTGAAATTTCTTCTTCAGTTCACGTTATCATGCACAACCCTTGACAGTCCCTAGTGTGTGGCATGCAGATAATTCACCAGTCTATTTCTCTTGACTTTCGCAGGATACTGAGTTATAGCTTGTGTACTTCTCATGTACATTGTCAGTCGAGTTTTTATGGAATTGCAGGTGTGGGTTGGTCTTTCAAAGTTTCAAGGTATTGTCAATTCTATTTCAGACCCTTTATAGTTGTTCTTTGTTCTTCAGCCAGAGGCAGTTCCTGAGACAATAGGATCACTTCTTGGCATTGTTCTGATTGCTGCCTCAGTTAAATAATCTGCTTTTGACAGTATTGTTACAAATGGCATAGCTTGTATGTTAAAAGTGTTTCCCACTTTCTCATTAGAACTTAGAGAAAGACAATATAGAGGCATTTCATTTAAATGTTGGATGTTTCAAATCAAAATATGCTAGGTTTCTGGGTGGTAGGGCAAAGTGGTAGATGGTGGGCCGCGCCGCCGGGGGAGGGGGGCCCCCTCTATGTGCTTTGCAGGGGGGCCCCCTCAAGTTTCGTTACGCCACTGACTAGCACTGTCTACGTATAGAGCGGCCAGGTTAGGATCCCACCCTGCAGTCCTCCACTTAAAGGTTAGCAATTGTCACTGCCCCCACTCCCTTTAGGAACCAGAGGGAGCCCTGCCCTCAATCCCGCATACAAGCTTCCCACAGACCACACATACTGTCAAGTAAAACCCAAATAAGAGACGTTAAGTTTGTCAGACACTCAGGACACCTTTTCCGGAATGCATAATTTCTTACAAGGTGTGGGGCTAGACCTCTTCCCAACCGCGCCAGAAACAGACCGCTCTGCTTACTGAAGTATGCTAGCTGTGGGTGCGATGAAAGCTAGGAACTAGCGGTTCAGTACAGCTCGTGTACATAAGGGTGGCAGCTCACTTTAAGAGATCTAAAGGCCCCCTTTGAGACCATTTGCAGCGCAGAGTAGAGAGTTGCGCCTTCCACACGAGAGAACCCACAGGCAGAATGTCGAGAGCTGTCACCAGGTGCAGTATGAGTAATCCTTCACTTTTTGCCCAAAGGAGAAAGATTACCGTACCGATGACGGTTAGGCAAAGCCAATATGTTTTACCTTAGCAATCCAGTGCTGCGGATATATAAAATATAATTTTTTTTTAAACCTATGCAGCAAAAAAATGCTATTGTCTGAACACGGTGACAGTATGTTTGCATTAAAACATATAAATAAATCTTTGTGATTTTAATCGAGCAGCATGGGTTCTTCCTATAATGAGGCTTGCTTGGATATAAAAATAATTTTTAGTTTGAAAGTATCATTGGAAAAGAAGTTTGGCACACAGAATATGTAATATTGGTTTTGAATTAGTTATCTGAAGGCATAATCTATACACACAACACATTGGCAATTATAACTTATTTGTCCACAAGCCCTCGCAATGAAGCACACTGCTAATGTTCACGTGTGATCACTTAAAATGATGCCATTGCCACTGCTTGGATGCCAGTGGGTGATGTGGGTTACCCCATGTTGTAGGCCATGGTGGGAGGAAGAAAAATCGGAATGATAGTTGAAAAGATCTAGTGGGCTCACCCAATACGCCAGCATTTAACAGTCGCTAGACTGAGTGTCAAAACCCATTCTATCTACCCATTCTAGTATGAGTTGGCTGCTGCACTCTCAGTCCGAAGCTTGACAATTGTTTATTTAAATTACTATTTCGAGAGAATGAAAGCAGACATAAACAACGTGTTGATTTTCGACACTTTACCATGGATAGTTCTTCACGTTTTTTAAACTCCTTCTAGTGGTATACAGAAGTGTCCCAGTTGAGTCAAATGGTACATAGCAGTGTCTTTCAAGCCCCCGTAAACTTTACATTTTCATTCATTCTCTCATTTTGATAGGAAGAGTTTCAGGCAATAAGTTAAGGGGGGACCTTTTTTTTTTTATCACTGAAACACTACAGGAATTTGTAAGCATTTTTTTGAAGACTGGGCATTTTGTTGTGATTGTCCCATGCACATTTCTTCCCCAGTTGTGGACTGTGATATAAGATGGCAATAACATTGTTTTACTAGTAAATCTTCCTGCAAGGTGCTGCCATTGGAGAAATGTGGTTTGTGTTTAAGCCATACGCTTAATTACATGCATGCCCCTTTTAGAGACTCCCACTTTTTTCATCCCACTAAAAACCCTGATGTCAAGCTCTTCCATTTCTGGTGCTTTGCAAAAGTTTTAAGATGGTCTTAGAGTTTCTCGTTGCTTAAATGGCTGTAATTTCCGAAATTTCTATGTTTCCCTCATCTTTATTGCTTAATTTTGCTCATGAGAAATGCCACTCATACTTATTGTAATGTCACTCGTAATCACACTGAATCAGAAAATGCCTCGCATAAGCAATCCGAAACCTTGGCAGCTATTTTAGATCCCATAATTTGTGGGCTTTTGGGACGCTGCAGGGCATTGAATGTGAGACTTCCAATTGAGGCAGTGTGTCTGAGATCTCCTGGTAACATCGGCGCTTCAGGCTCAGATGAATGACATGATCTATTAATAAAAAGCATGTGTGGTAGCGATTGAATGTGGGGATTTGTATCGCCATACCTAGCCATTGGTATGGCCTTGCAATCACACCTGCAGACTTTAAACCTTTGGCCACGGGTTCGAGTCCTAGCATTGGATCCCCATCCTGTGATTCTGGGCACATCACTTAATAGCTGAATATCAAGTTTTGCTTGAGGTACTTATGCAGGAAAGTTGCGATGATAGGATGAGCTGTTTGGTCTTAGTCACCTATTAAAACCTATGTTTTCATGACTACCCTCTTTCTCTGCCTGCCCTGTCTGTGCAGTGGCACCGAGTGGGTCACTGACAGAGTGTGCTTGGATGGCTCATGACACGAAGCAGACTACTTAGGAGGATTCTTTTTAAAGGGGATTTCGCTTATCTTCATTGCTTGATTTTGCTCGCGGGAAAGTGTCACTCATATTCACAGTACTAAATTGCTCGTAACCACCTGCTCTGCATGCCCAAAGAAACATCCATCTAGACCACTGTTTTTATAGTTCTTCTCTCTCCCACTTTCTATCCCTCCTCCACTTACATCCTATGCCACCAGATTTATTTTGCTCTTACCCTAAAGTTAGATCATATATAGAGGCACAACTACATAAATATTCAAGGCCAAAGAAACCTGATGGGAACACCCAGGCTCCCAGTCTTCCAAGCTTTCTCTATCTCTCAAACACTACCTAATCTTCGCCTCTGTCTTTTCTCCTGGTAAGGTTTGAAGGTGGTGGGGTTGGGCGGGTAGAGAATAGAGCAGCAACGGCTCTTATGTAGTGGCAAAGGAGTGCCCCCCCCCCGCTAAAAGCCAGCAGATGAAAAATAATATAATAAAACAATTTATCATTTTATTTTTCCTTGTCTAGGTCAAGTGGCCTGAGTCTATGGCAGGGCCATAGTCTAGGGACAATAGCAGGGAGGAGGAGTGGTGGGCACTGTTAGTTCACTTGTTGGGTTGGCCGGCCAACCTAGGACGGCCAAACCAACATGCACACTTACATTTCTCTAACCCAGCTGTGTTGTATTTCCAGGTAGAGAAAAGCCACAGACTCATATGCCTTAGTGAGCATTTTAAACCAGTCCGCTCAGGCCAATCCTGGTGATGCTGTCATGCTGGGTAATACCATGAGAGCAGCTTCAAGATTGGGTGTGCAGTCTAGGAGCTGGACTGCGCTCGTGGAAGAAGCTGGACAGCGGCAGGTAAGTCCTTTTTTCTTTTTTTAAATATCTGCTGCCCTACCACTTTCTATTGAAAGTCGCCACCACTGGAGTAGAGGCTTCTACATAGGAAATTCTAACACCAAATATAATTGAGTTTAAATAGATGGACCAATAAAAGATTTGTGTATGCTAACTCATACTGTCCCTCAGTTGCTAGCATTCTCATTTACTTCATTCTTCCTGATGTTCCTATCAGAAAAATTGTAAATGTTTACACGGGTGAGGAGTCACTCATGATTTCATGCACACCTACAGTTTTCACATAACAAGGTCTCTCACCACTGCAGTGTCCAGTTATCAATGCACTCCCGCTCTTGCTTGCTGCTCTCATGCTCTCCTGTTTCAAACCCTCCCCCAGGCCGTGTCATTCTCTCCCAGTTGTCTCCTGCAGTCTACCAAAAGGACTCACGTCCACTTCTCCCAGGAGTACTAATCAGGGAACTGCTGCTGTCTACATGAGGGGAAAAGGAAGGCAGCCTGGAGCACCATTTGGCGTCGTGACAGCTGTAAAAGGTAAGCTACAAAAACGTTTAAGGCTCTGTGAGTGCCTGAGGAAGTAGTCTTGCTCCCATTGCCAACACTGGTGATATGCTGACCCTCACATAATGGTTTTTCCTTGGCAACCATTGCATGATACCCAACCTTTGGAAAACTTTGTCCAAGTCACAAAAAGGGTCATTCTTGGCCATATGTGAGCACGCATGATATGTTGGCTACCTCTGGTAAAATGCTGGGTTGGGTATAATGGTAGGAATTCCTGTCCTGTTGTTGGCTTCCATGATATGATGGTGCCTGTCTTTCACATGTGCAAAGTGGTGATTGGCCGTAGGTTTTGTATTTTATATTTCAATGTTTTATTGGTACCACAGTGGCTACTGTGCTGGCTACCCTAGTACCAGGCACTGATACCGGGGTACCTGCGGCCCAATCTTCTTCTTTTCTGTTTTTACCTGTTGGGAATTAAAGTGGGGTGTCTCAAAGGCAAGGCATGCCTATCCTGACCCCTATGTGGTCTTTCATGTTGTCTTTCCCCCTTCAGGACTAGAGGATTGAGATGGCTGACCCAACATTCTCAATTTTGTGGGCAGCCAATCAGGCTCCACCCTTTCACTTTGAATGGGCCAATTGCAGATTATTTGGCACCAATGGTTCATTTATTTTTAAGTTTTAACTGGTGTTTACCCTAACATAACATGTACATTTGTAATGCACACGTTCAGCGAAAAGGAATCTTGTTGCTCATTAATAGATGTTTGTTGTTACCCAACTCAATGGTACTCATTTTATCAACCTCAGGATAAAAGGCTGAATGGATTGGGATTTGAACTCGTTGCTGTGAGGTCATGAATAGACTCCTACAGTGGATGCATTAGTCCACGAAGACAAGAGACCAGCTCATCATGATCTCCATTTTGATGCTAATTTCTCAACAGTGGCTGAACAGATTTACACCAAATAACCAAAAGCAGGTTTTCTCTATAAAGTTCTAACATTTTGCTGATCAATTTTGGTATAATTTTGCATAACTTTCCATGATGAAGCCAAAGTGATTTGTTTTTATAAAAAAAATGTTTTTAATGAAATGGTACCAAGGCTATTAAAGGAAAAAATGCCTTCTCTGGCCAAACCAGAACTAAACTGTGGTGACTGTGTAATAAATTTATGATATTCACCACTCAATATGCCATAATATGGTGTATGGTTAGTGAAACTCAACCACACATTCTGTCTCAGTTTATGCTTAAGAAGTTGAATTCACAATGTTATGTGCCTATTTACAAAATACTTTTGTACATTAGTAAATCACTTATATCTCCTCGTCAATTATTACAGCTATTCATCAGATTGCCCTGCTACTGGTCGGAAAAATAAGAACATTTCAAGGTAAGAATGGTTGCTAAAAAGGTAAGTGAAACTCATATTTTAAAACCAAGTGAGTAGCAGCAACTTTGACCACATAACCCAAAACACCTAATTATCTCGCACTTTCCCATTGTACTCCTCACCTGCCTATCTCGGAAATAAGTTTCTGTTTACCAAATGCAGACCCTTAAAAAACAAAATAAGAAGAAACGCCTACTGCATTGTAGGCTCGTTGAAGTACTAATCTTCAGTCATTAACAAAACCACTCAATATCCCTCTCAGTTTTGCCAGACCCTACTCAAAGCCATTGTGCTTCTTGCTCACTATACCATCACCCACTCACAACACATCCTAGTAACACTACTCACCACTAAACATTTTTCTTCTTATTCGCTGCTGCTGGTAAATATTTGAGAATCAACATGCAACTGTATTTACATTATCTCAGGAAATTGTCAATCTATGTAGGGGCCACTGGAATTATGCAGCTGAAGAAGACCAAATTATGGGGTATAGTTGACTAAATTATGTGGTAAGAAAAGGCAAATTTTGTAGGCGAATGCAGCACATTTTGTGACCTATTTTTGCATTTATTATTTTGGCATTTTTATTGTTGTTGACACTGGCTTAGCAAAGGTTTTACTCCATAAGCACTACTTTAAAACTCAAATACAGCAATAGGCTACAGAAAGATGACCCATCAACCTTCACAAAAGGACTTCCACTATGCTGCAACAGATTAGTAACTCTGCTCTATGCCACTCCACTGCACGCCACTCTACGCAACTCCACTCTGTCACTCCAATACATGACACTATCTGCCACTCCATTTTTCAACACTCTATTCCAATATTCGCAATTCCACACTGCAACACTCCACACCACTAGCTAGTGCACAACATGGCTAAAACACATTGGCAAAGCCAATAGCTCTTCCATAGGCAAATATCATTGAAATGTCATATCACACATTTTTGTGTCCAACTGCATTTCCTTTAAAAGAATTTACAAGTCAATGCCATAAACGCCTTGTACAAACGTGTTTAGTGAATTGGTTTTATAAGTTCTAACATTAATGGAGTCTGGTGGACAATCAACACAGGAGGAATTAGAACAATTACTTTTTTTATCTGACATCTAATTGAATTTTGCACAATTGCTCATTTTGGGTAACCTGAAAACAAACGGTGGTGATCCTGTCTTGTCATGGACCAAGTGGGAATTCAGTCATGTTCTCGACAATTCAACTGGCTCTTTCCTTGCAGGAGGAGGGGTCTCCTGGTACAATCCTGTGTATGTCTGGGTTGGCTCCTTTGCTTTGTGCTTCTCCTACGATCTCTTGCTCCGGTCTTCTCACATACCACAATTATAAAATGCTTACTAAATGCATGACTAATGAGTTTGTAACAAGCGTATTAGAATCATTGACTCCCAAGATATTTAATTCATAAAATTTAGTCTAAAAACCATCATTGAAAGAAGCCTTGTGCAAGCAACCAAATGAATAAAATTGCTATAAATTAATCAGAATTAATGCGACTTGTGTTCAATTAACATTTCTATTTGAATTCTGCTATAGTCTTACTTAACCCTTGACAGTCATTGCCATTAATCTTCAGATATTGCTCACAAAGAATACCACTAGTCTTCAAACAGTGGTCACAATCAATGAGACTAGCCTTCATTTTGCTCTTGAAATAGCACAAGAGCTGCAAATAAACACTAACCGAATACTACTAAGCTTCAAATACTATTCTTCTAGAATACTACTAAGCTTCAAATACTATTCTTCTAGAATACTACTAAGCTTCAAATTCTATTCTTCTAGAATACTACTAGTCTTCTTTTAGCAATCAATTGAAGTGTTTATCGTGTATTTGAAGGGTAGTTGAGTAGAACTAGTATTCCCTCATTTGCATATTTCGGCTTGTGGGCATACTACATAGTCTTCATGCATACTAAATAAATACTATATTTTAATAGTAAATGAATGGTAAATGAATACCGCTGTAACCACTGGAATCACCCTAAGTGAAGATCTTCCATTTTGGTGAGGGGGGCGGCCATCTAGGCAAACCTACCAAACCCATACATTTCTGAAAACTAGACACCCGGGGGCTTCCAGGGAGGTATGGCTTGCGCGGATCCCCCAACGTTTCCTTACCCAGAATCCCCTGCAAACCTCAATTTTAGCTGAAAAAATCACTTTTTTCACACTTTTTTGTGTGGGAAAGTTGTGGCATCACCGGGCTCACTCAAATTTCACACCCCCCAGTGTTCCCCTGGGTCTCCCGGTAAAAATGGTGCCTCACTTGTGTAGGAGGCCCAAGTACCCGCGACAGGCAAGGGCCCCAAACGTAGTGAGGCGACATCAACATTGCCTATCTCAAAACCACCTGGTTTTGCAAGGGGGGTCTCTTGGCTTTTTGGCCCGGGGCACGGCGGCCATCTAGGCAAACCTACCAAACCCATACATTTCTGAAAACTAGACACCCGGGGGCTTCCAGGGAGGTATGGCTTGCGCGGATCCCCCAACGTTTCCTTACCCAGAATCCCCTGCAAACCTCAATTTTAGCTAAAAAAATCACTTTTTTCACACTTTTTTGTGTGGGAAAGTTGTGGCATCACCGGGCTCACTCAAATTTCACACCTCCCAGCGTTCCCCTGGGTCTCCCGGTAAAAATGGTGCCTCACTTGTGTGGGAGGCCCAAGTACCCGCGACAGGCAAGGGCCCCAAACGTAGTGAGGCGACATCAACATTGCCTATCTCAAAACCACCTGGTTTTGCAAGGGGGGTCTCTTGGCTTTTTGGCCCGGGGCACGGCGGCCATCTAGGCAAACCTACCAAACCCATACATTTCTGAAAACTAGACACCCGGGGGCTTCCAGGGAGGTATGGCTTGCACGGATCCCCCAACGTTTCCTTACCCAGAATCCCCTGCAAACCTCAATTTTAGCTGAAAAAATCACTTTTTTCACACTTTTTTGTGTGGGAAAGTTGTGGCATCACCGGGCTCACTCAAATTTCACACCTCCCAGCGTTCCCCTGGGTCTCACTGTAAAAATGGTGCCTCACTTGTGTGGGAGGCCCAAGTACCCGCGACAGGCAAGGGCCCCAAACGTAGTGAGGCGATATCAACATTGCCTATCTCAAAACCACCTGGTTTTGCAAGGGGGGTCTCTTGGCTTTTTGGCCCGGGGCACGGCGGCCATCTAGGCAAACCTACCAAACCCATACATTTCTGAAAACTAGACACCCGGGGGCTTCCAGGGAGGTATGGCTTGCGCGGATCCCCCAAGGTTTCCTTACCCAGAATCCCCTGCAAACCTCAATTTTAGCTAAACAAAATCACTTTTTTCACACTTTTTTGTGTGGGAAAGTTGTGGCATCACCGGGCTCACTCAAATTTCACACCTCCCAGCATTCCCCTGGGTCTCCCGGTAAAAATGGTGCCTCACTTGTGTGGGAGGCCCAAGTACCCGCGACAGGCAAGGGCCCCAAACGTAGTGATGCGACATTTGAGATGGGCAATGTTGATGTCGCCTCACTACGTTTGGGGCCTTTGCCTGTCGCGGGTACTTGGGCCTCCCACACAAGTGAGGCACCATTTTTACCGGGAGACCCAGGGGAACGCTGGGAGGTGTGAAATTTGAGTGAGCCCGGTGATGCCACAACTTTCCCACACAAAAAAGTGTGAAAAAAGTGATTTTTTCAGCTAAAATTGAGGTTTGCAGGGGATTCTGGGTAAGGAAACGTTGGGGGATCCGTGCAAGCCATACCTCCCTGGAAGCCCCCAGGTGTCTAGTTTTCAGAAATGTATGGGTTTGGTAGGTTTCCCTAGATGGCCGCCGTGCCCCGGGCCAAAAAGCAAAGAGACCTCCCTTGCAAAACCAGGTGGTTTTGAGATAGGCAATGTTGATGTCGCCTCCCTACGTTTGGGGCCCTTGCCTGTCGCGGGTACTTGGGCCTCCCACACAAGTGAGGCACCATTTTTACCGGGAGACCCAGGGAAACGCTGGGAGGTGTGACATTTGAGTGAGCCCGGTGATGCCACAACTTTCCCACACCAAAAAGTGTGAAAAAAGTGATTTTTTGAGCTAAAATTGAGGTTTGCAGGGGATTCTGGGTAAGGAAACGTTGGGGGATCCGCGCAAGCCATACCTCCCTGGAAGCCCCCGGGTGTATAGTTTTCAGAAATGTATTGGTTTGGTAGGTTTCCCTAGATGGCCGCCGTGCCCCGGGCCAAAAAGCCAAGAGACCCCCCTTGCAAAACCAGGTGGTTTTGAGATTGGCAATGTTGATGTCGCCTCACTACGTTTGGGGCCCTTGCCTGTCGCGGGTACTTGGGCCTCCCACACAAGTGAGGCACCATTTTTACCAGGAGACCCAGGGGAACGCTGGGAGGTGTGAAATTTGAGTGAGCCCGGTGATGCCACAACTTTCCCACACAAAAAAGTGTGAAAAAAGTGATTTTTTCAGCTAAAATTGAGGTTTGCAGGGGATTCTGGGTAAGGAAACGTTGGGGGATCCACGCAAGCCATACCTCCCTGGAAGCCCCCGGGTGTCTAGTTTTCAGAAATGTATGGGTTTGGTAGGTTTGCCTAGATGGCCGCCGTGCCACGGGCCAAAAAGCCAAGAGACCCCCCTTGCAAAACCAGGTGGTTTTGAGATAGGCAATGTTGATGTCGCCTCACTACGTTTGGGGCCCTTGCCTGTCGCGGGTACTTGGGCCTCCCACATAAGTGAGGCACCATTTTTACCGGGAGACCCAGGGGAACGCTGGGAGGTGTGAAATTTGAGTGAGCCCGGTGATGCCACAACTTTCCCACACAAAAAAGTGTGAAAAAAGTGATTTTTTCAGCTAAAATTGAGGTTTGCAGGGGATTCTGGGTAAGGAAACTTTGGGGGATCCGCGCAAGCCATACCTCCCTGGAAGCCCCCGGGTGTCTAGTTTTCAGAAATGTATGGGTTTGGTAGGTTTCCCTAGATGGCCGCCGTGCCCCGGGCCAAAAAGCCAAGAGACCCCCCTTGCAAAACCAGGTGGTTTTGAGATAGGCAATGTTGGTGTTGCCTCACGACGTTTGGGGCCCTTGCCTGCCGCGGGTACTTGGGCCTCCCACACAAGTGAGGCACCATTTTTACCGGGAGACCCAGGGGAACGCTGGGAGGTGTGAAATTTGAGTGAGCCCGGTGATGCCACAACTTTCCCACACAAAAAAGTGTGAAAAAAGTGATTTTTTCAGCTAAAATTGAGGTTTGCAGGGGATTCTGGGTAAGGAAACGTTGGGGGATCCGCGCAAGCCATACCTCCCTGGAAGCCCCCGGGTGTCTAGTTTTCAGAAATGTATGGGTTTGGTAGGTTTCCCTAGATGGCCGCCGTGCCCCGGGCCAAAAAGCCAAGAGACCCCCCTTGCAAAACCAGGTGGTTTTGAGATAGGCAATGTTGATGTCGCCTCACTACGTTTGGGGCCCTTGCCTGTCACGGGTACTTGGGCCTCCCACACAAGTGAGGCACCATTTTTACCGGGAGACCCAGGGGAATGCTGGGAGGTGTGAAATTTGAGTGAGCCCGGTGATGCCACAACTTTCCCACACAAAAAAGTGTGAAAAAAGTGATTTTTTCAGCTAAAATTGAGGTTTGCAGGGGATTCTGGGTAAGGAAACGTTGGGGGATCCGCGCAAGCCATACCTCCCTGGAAGCCGCCGGGTGTCTAGTTTTCAGAAATGTATGGGTTTGGTAGGTTTCCCTAGATGGCCGCCGTGCCCCGGGCCAAAAAGCGAAGAGACCCCCCTTGCAAAACCAGGTGGTTTTGAGAAAGGCAATGTTGATGTCGCCTCACTACGTTTGGGGCCCTTGCCTGTCGCGGGTAGTTGGGCCTCCCACACAAGTGAGGCAAAATGTTTACCGGGAGACCCAGGGGAACGCTGGGAGGTGTGAAATTTGAGTGAGCCCGGTGATGCCACAACTTTCCCGCACAAAAAAGTGTGAAAAAAGTGATTTTTTCAGCTAAAATTGAGGTTTGCAGGGGATTCTGGGTAAGGAAACGTTGGGGGATCCGCGCAAGCCATACCTCCCTGGAAGCCCCCGGGTGTCTAGTTTTCAGAAATGTATGGGTTTGGTAGGTTTCCCTAGATGGACGCCGTGCCCCGGGCCAAAAAGCCAAGAGACCCCCCTTGCAAAACCAGGTGGTTTTGAGATAGGCAATGTTGATGTCGCATCACTACGTTTGGGGCCCTTGCCTGTCGCGGGTACTTGGGCCTCCCACACAAGTGAGGCACCATTTTTACTGGGAGACCCAGGGGAACGCTGGGAGGTGGGAAATTTGAGTGAGCCCGGTGATGCCACAACTTTCCCACACAAAAAAGTGTGGAAAAAGTGATTTTTTTCAGCTAAAATTGAGGTTTGCAGAGGATTCTGGGTAAGGAAACGTTGGGGGATCCGCGCAAGCCATACCTCCCTGGAAGCCCCCGGGTGTCTAGTTTTCAGAAATGTATGGGTTTGGTAGGTTTGCCTAGATGGCCGCCGAGCACAGGCCAAAAAGACAGTTGACCCCCTTGCAAAACCAGAACGTTTTGACATTGTTTCTACAACGTGAGAATTTCGGCACAATATTGCATGGATAATGTGACAGATATTTTGAGGTTTGCAGGACATTGAGGATAAAAAACTTTTTTGTAATGCACAAGAGAGACATCACCATGAACTCCCATGGGTTTACGACAATATCTACAGTTGGTGGGTTATTTTTACATGGAACATACACCTTGGCAGAGAAACTAAAAAGACCAAGAATCCTGCACAGCCACCTATTCCTCAAATGCACACACATACTGGTTGGATTTGGCACGAGGGCGAGTGATGGTTCAGTATATTAAATTTTATTAACAAGAGATTTCACAAAAATGAAATGCACTGTCAATAATTCAATGGAGAAAAAACTGAACCAATGACTCGCAGCTCGTGAGCTGTAAAGCCACGGCAAGGCACCAACCGCTTTACAGGCCATTCACACATCTTTCATACGTGATACACACAAGACCATTCGCACCATCAGGCACAAAAACAACACATTACAAAATTCACAAAAGGGACAAGGTACACCCTGCTTCAGAAAGGCAAATATTACTGCACAGCCATCTAATCCTCAAGCACACACACATACTGGTTGGATTTGGCACGAGGGTGAGTGATGGTTCAGAATATACAATTGTATTAGCAAGTGATTTCACAAAAATGAAATGCACTGTTAATAATTGAAAGGGCGAGAAACTGAACCATTGACTCACAGCTCGTGAGCTGTAAAGCCACGACAAGGCACCAACCTCTTTACAGGCCATTCATACACCTTTCATACGCGTGAGACATACAAAACCATTCACACCGCCAGCCGCGGGCCCATCACATAACAAAACTCACACCAGCACACAGCGCCATTCAAGGGCCCATCACTTTCACACGCCCACATTCCTGACGCAGCAACTACACAAGCAGATGGATTGTGTGGAGTGGCACTCAGCTAGCAGTGTGTGTAGTGACCAGCAGCTAGTCACTACTCACACACAGCCAGCCGAGCGCCAGTCCACGCACACCGCTAGCTAAACACCAGTCCACGCACACCGCTAGCCAAGCGCCAGTCCACGCACACCGCTAGCCAAGCGCCAGTCCAGGCACACCACCAGCCAAGCGCCAGTCCACGCACACCGCCAGCCAAGCACCAGTTCAACCAACACCGCCAGCCAAGCACCAGTCCACACACACCGCCAGCCAAGCACCAGTCCACGCACACCGCCAGCCAAGCACCAGTCCACGCACACCGCCAGCCAAGCACCAGTCCACGCACACCGCCAGCCAAGCACCAGTCCACGCACACCGCCAGCCAAGCACCAGTCCACGCACACCGCCAGCCAAGCACCAGTCCATGCACACCACCAGCCAAGCACCAGTCCACGCACACCACCAGCCAAGCACCAGTCCATGCACACCGCCAGCCAAGCACCACTCCACGTACACCGCCAAAGAAGTGCCAGTCCACACACACTGCCACCACATTTAGGATTTTTTTAGACAAAAATAGAAACACAAGCAAATCACAAATAGATACAAATCTACAAACACAAAATCAGAAACTAAACACATTGCACTAACGGCAACCTTGAAACAGAATAAAATTTTTCAAAGACTACAAACCAATCAGTTAACTTTACCACTCATGAATGCTCCCAAAAATTCTTTTGAGTATGGTACGCTCTAAAACAAGCAGGGACACACAGCCCAGGTTTAGATGGACAGTCGGGGCAATACATACGAATCTCCTTGTGCGTACCTCTTCGCCAACAGACTCTGCATCTCCTAGTGGGAAAATCTTTTGCCGGTGTGGGAGGGATGAAATCAGGAAAGTGGCGATCTTTCAATCGAACCACATCCTCCACCACTCCAAATCTAGGAACACTTGCCTGTTCCACAACAACAAGGCTAGCTATCACAGAGTGCTGAAACTGAAAAAATGTCAACTTTGACGCAGGAGAACACTCCTTGAACACAATAAAAGCATTGAACATTGCTAATTCGAAGAAATGGATGGCCAACTTCTTATACCAAACATAAGCCTTCCGAATAGCAGAGTAAGGTTCCAACCTCTGATCTACTCTGTCAACACCACCCATGTGCTTATTGTAGTCTAGAATGCACACAGGTTTGCGCACTTCAGCAACCTGACTCCAAACAGTCACAGGTGAAGTTCTCTCATCATGGATGGTAGTCAGCATGTACACATCCCTCCTGTCCACAAATTTTACAGCTAGTAGTTCATCACTACGCAAGGAACTGCACTGCCCTCTCTGAAGTTTTTTGCAAACAAGCTCTTTCGGATAAGCTTTACGGTTAGAGCGGATTGTGCCACATGCAAAAGTGTCCACTTTATACAATTCCTTAAATAATTGCACAGCAGTATAGAAGTTATCAAGGTACAAATGGTGGCCTCTGTTAAACAGTCTCCTAGCAAGATCCCACACAATTTTCTCTGCAACTCCAAAAGTGGACGGACAACCTGGGGGGTCAATAGCAGAATCTCTACCAGTGTACACACGAAAATTAAAAACATATCCTGTCCTACTCTCAGACAACATATACAGCTTAATTCCATAGCGTGCCCTCTTGCTAGGGATGTGCTGCCTAAAAACCAAACGGCCCTTGAACAAGACCAAAGACTCATCAATAGACATTTCTTTCCCTGGAGTATAGATCTCAGAAAATCGATCCACTAAGTGATCAAGAACGGGCCGAATCTTAAAAAGACGGTCACAGTCAGGGTGATCTCGTGGCAACGCCATAGAATTATCAACAAAATGCAGCATACGTAGCAAAAGTAAATACCGATTACGAGTCATAACTGCAGGAAATATGGCAGTTGCCAACAAGGGGCTAGTAGACCAATATGAAGCCAAGGTTGGCTTCCTTACCACACCCATCAATAAAGTCAAACCCAGAAACTTCTTCATCTCTTCCAGATATGTGGGAGTCCACCGGGTAGCTCTAGACTGGGACCTAAGTTTGTCGCTGTTGTTCCTCAAAAACTGTTCAGCATGCAAATTTGTCTGCTCAACAATCTCACCCAAAAATACATCATCCATAAACAACTGAAAAAACTGTATAGGCAAAAAAATTTCACAATTCACTGTACACCCTGCATCACCGCTAAAGGCAGGTAACACCGGCTGCACCATGTTTGGATCAGCCCAAAGTCCAGCACTTCCAGTAGGAAGCCTAGCAGCCTCAGACTGCAATCCAGATGCCTCTTGCACCATCGGCACAGCAGTTTCCTCCTCTAAGACAGGCACTTCATCCGCACTGAGAGTTGCTTCATCCACACCAATAGTACCTTCATCTGCACTGAGAGTACCTTCATCATCCGATGATTCCATGTTGAGAGAAAACTCACTGCCAGAATCTTCCCCTCCCTCCTCTCCCTCAGACGCACTGTCAGTCTCATAATCATGCTCAGAGGAAGATTCAAGAAGCATACCGACCACCTGTTGAGCAGTCATTCTACGGCTAGCCATATTGCTTACTAATAAAGGTAACTTGTCAAACAAGTCAACAACAACAAACTCTTTGTAAAATAAGTAATAAACAAAAAGCACCTTTATCAAAAACTCAAATATACTCCGAAACAATACCACTCACTTGCCAGAGGCAGCTAAACTACTCACCACCACCAACTCTGTACAGACACAGTATGGATCAACAATATCCCACTAAAAAAGAAAGAGAAAAGCAATTACACATAAGACTATGCAAAACACATCACAAAGAATTTCATGCTCAAACTACTAACTAAATATGCCGCCATTATGACATCACTTACAAAAAAATTCATTCAGACATTATATTATTACTCATTTGGTGTAAATACAACAACAAAAAATTTCTTACCAACACAATGCAACTACACAAAACTGCAGAACAGCCACCGTCGAAAAGCTTTAGACTAGAATAAAAAGAAGAAAAAAAACTTTATTGTAACATATGCATATAATGCTCTAGACCATCACGTACTGCGCAAAATGTATTGCTTGACCCTCCCACTTTCAAAAAGGAAAGATCGATGGCCCAATCCTTTACAAGCAACGCGGCGAGAATCTGGAACTGAGCCTCAGCTCCGGACCACCCCCTCCCTCTTCCCAGTCCTTCAAAACTAACCTCAAAGTTCTCCTCCTGCAAAGACACTTCCAAACTTAATTCACACCCTCTCTATTGTGTGAAGGTAGTCTTTACATTATAGGAAATTCTGTTCTCCATGCCCGTAGAAGTGCCTACCCAGTGTGTTCCTGTGTTTTGCGTGTCTGCCATTTATTGCACTTTTATACCTCTACTTGTACTCTTTTGTAAGTTGACACCACTACAGTACACCTGCTTGTGCTAAGACATCAAGCCTTCTAAGGTCCAGTGGGGCCTTCTACGGTGTAGCATGGGAATGTGCTCCCTCAGTACAGTGGTGTGGTGGACTGGTCATGAATGCTGAACCCGGTTCCCCATTTCCAAATTCAACAGCTCCGGCCACAGTGCCACATCCCCACTGAACGCCATACTTGCCCACTGAGAGAAACTCGCACTGCCTTCAGCTATAACCTAATTGTGCCCGCTATAAACACTTGGATGTGGCTCAATTCAAATTATGCACTTGATAAGAGTAATACGCTGCCTAAAAAAAAAAAACACTCCTAGGGAATGCAAAGCATGTGAAATGTAAGCAGAAACAACATGGTTACCTAAACGATCTCTCACTAACTATTCAGAAATCAGCGAGTGGTTTCACCGGAAAAGATATGGACATGACTAGCGGGCCCTGAAGGGAACCGTTTCACTGTCCATTGCTTACATCCTTACAAAACATAAAAAGTATGGTAGACCACATCCATAAACACAGAACCATGGTGCACATTGTGTTTTCCAATTCACCCATCAACCAGACCAGGTATTGCAGTACCTCCAGAAATAGTACACTCTCCCACCCTGGAAACAACAATGCTGTTCAAAGGAAGACGAGAAAACGAAAGTAGAACTTCACTGGCAAACTCTGATGCTGGTGTACTTGGATGCAAATGAAATCAATCTGGCCACTTTGCAACCCCTCTGTCTTACTTTATTTCGCCCCCCCTGGGAACAACAATGCTGTTCAAAGTTAGATGAGAAAACGAAAGAAGCACTTCACTGGCAAACTCTGATGCTGGTGTACTTGGATGCAAATAAAAACAATCTGGCCACTTGGCAACCCCTCTGTCTTACTTTATTTTGCCCCCCCTGGGAACAACAATACTGTTCAAAGGAAGACGAGAAAACGAAAGTAGAACTTCACTGGCAAACTCTGATGCTGGTGTACTTGGATGCAAATGAAATCAATCTGGCCACTTTGCAACCCCTCTGTCTTACTTTCTTTCACCCCCCCTTGGTACAACAATGCTGTTCAAAGTTAGACGAGAAAACAAAAGTAGAACTTCACTGGCAAACTCTGATGCTGGTGTACTTGGATGCTAATAAAATCAATCTGGCCACTTTGCAACCCCCCTGTCTTACTTTATTTCGCCCCCCCTGGGAACAACAATACTGTTCAAAGGAAGACAAGAAAACGAAAGAAGCACTTCACTGGCAAACTCCGATGCTGGTGTACTTGGATGCAAATAAAATCAATCTGGCCCCTTTACAACCCCTCTGTCTTACTTTATTTCGCCCCCCCCCCCTGGGAACAACAATGCTGTTCAAAGGAAGACGAGAAAACGAAAGTCGCACTGCACTGGCAAACTCTGATGCTGGTGTACTTGGATGCAAATAAAATCAATCTGGCCACTTTGCAACCCCTCTGTCTTACTTTATTTCGCACCCCCTGGGAACAACAATGCTGTTCAAAGTTAGACGAGTAAACGAAAGTAGCACTTCACTGGCAAACTCTGATGCTGGTGTACTTGGAAGCAAATAAAATCAATCTGGCCACTTTGCAACCCCTCTGTCTTACTTTATTTCGCCCCCCCTGGGAACAACAATGCTGTTCAAAGTTAGACGAGTAAACAAAAGTAGCACTTCACTGGCAAACTCTGATGCTGGTGTACTTGGAAGCAAATAAAATCAATCTGGCCACTTTGCAACCCCTCTGTCTCACTTTATTTCACCCCCCTGGGAACAACAATGCTCTTCAACGTTACACGAGTAAACTAAAGTAGCACTTCACTGGCAAACTCTGTGATGCTGGTGTATTTGCATACTAAAAAAAAAAACAGGGCACTTTGCAACCCCTCTGACTTATTTTGTTTCACCCCCCACCCCCCTGCCAGCACCCACCGATCACAAGATGTAAAATAAATAAATCTGGGCACTTTGCAATCCCTCTGTCTAACTTTATTTTGCCCCCGGGGAACAACAATGCTGTTCAAAAGAAGACCAGAAAACGAAAGTAGCACTACACTGGAAAACTAAATAAATCTGGTGTATTTGAATGCACATAAAATCAATCTGGCCACTTTGCAACCCCTAATGCTTACTTTATTTAGCCCCCCACCCCCATCCCACGCTAGCAGCACCCCTAAGCTCGAAAACGACAAAGAAACGAAAACGAGCGTTTTTTTTTAATGAAATTGCACATAAAATCACCTGCGCTTGGACGATCCAAGCGCAGGAACAAAGCAGAGTGTTCCAACACACATTTCCAACCCCCCAACATTGTGCCCCCACCCTACCTACCCCACAGATGCACTAACACCCCCTCCCCAGCCCCAAAACTGACCTTTACTCTCCGACGCGCAGGAAGCAAATGGCTTCCTGCGCCTCGGAGAGCAAAGGGGAAGCCTCCGGTGACGTCAGCGCGGCTCGCGCGCTGACGTCATTGATGAAACGGGCGGGGGGGGCGGGGGGAGGCAGGGGAAGGTCTTCCCCTGCCTCCCCAGCAAAAAAAAAAAGATCGCGGAATCACGGGGGGAGCGCCAGCGCTTCCCCCAAGGGTGGTTCCCATGACGAGATGGTCTCGTCATGGGAACAGCGCGACTGTGCTCCATGACGAGACCATCTCGTCATGGGCACAGAAGGGGTTAACAGCTTGTATAGCTAAAGGCTGAAGGGCTATAGGGCTGTTAGATCATTCACCCTCTATGGGTAGAATGTTCTAAATTAAAAAGGGAAAAACATGAAGACAAACATTGGAAAGTTGGTGCTCTGGGCTTACACCAGTCATTACCGTTGCCTACTCCATTGACTCCAATGGAGCTCTCAACATTCTAGTGTTCTAATAACATTTAGCAAAACATTGAGCAAAACTTTAGCATAACATGGGTTTTGACTTTAGCAAAACATGGCTTGTGTACAGCTTCTGACCAGGTGTTCATGTGAATTTTAGTCGAGCACATACCTAAGCAGCAAACTATTTCACCCTTCCGAATCACAGAAAGTCTTCTTTGGTGCCTAAGTGTATATTTTCCTCTAGTATTTGGATTATGCTTATACGCACAACATAATAGCTTAATAGCTCTGTTGCTAACACATTTTGAGTACATCCAAAAGCATTTTGCAGATACGCTATTGCCAGCACAAACCATTTAAATGTTTGTAACGCGCTCAAAAAGCAGCGTATGTGCATCTCTATTTTAGGTCTGTCCAGACCATACACGATCAACAGAAAAAGAGCTTGAAGAAGCACTACTGAGAAAGAAGCTTGTTGATCTTCATCCTTACAGGGTTTGATTGAGAAGAAGTTGTGTGCTTTCACTGAAACATTTTATTGTACAGATTGTACTCAATACTGTGAGCCTCAGTTAATTCTGGCCAAAAGACAAGGATCAGGTCTTTAGGGCCCATTTGGTTCAGTGGGAATAGTTATGTCAGATGCTATAGGTCTGGTCTGTTTATTATGAAAAATTATGACAGACGCAGTAGGCCTGCATATTTCTTGTGAAAAGCATATGTTAAAGTCAGTCGGTCTTTATGAGAGGATTGTTATTACACTAGGTTTAGGCTTAGATTTATAATAGGAAGGGGCTTTTAAAGTGTAGGCCTGTGTACATTATAAGAAAAAGAGGTTTCACACTGGGCACTATGTGACAAACAGGGTCGCACTGGACTGTAGTGCAATCAGGCAGTGCCTGGTGGGCTGGGCTGATAGATGAATGTGTGGGACAGTATTTTAGCAGTTTTTATGTCAAGGTAGGAGGTTATTACTTTTGTTTTCCTGAGATTGCCACAAACATTGTCTGCAGCAAACACAAATTTCATGAATTTGCCATACCTAGCAAAATATCCATATTTTTGCCTTACTTTTTAAAATAAACTATTGATATTCAGGTCCTCGTACAACAAATGATAATAACTCTAACATTCAAATTACACTTTGAGAATGCCTTTCTTCCTTCATAAGTTGCACCCTCATTCAATGCATCTTCTGATAAGCTCTCAAGACAGGCCAGGTTTTTCTACTATTAAAGAAACCTAATCTAGACCCTGATGACAATGCCAACTACTGGCCCATCACTCACTTACCATTCATCTGCAAAATCATTGACAAAGCAGACTATGTTCAACTCCAAATCATTGCTTACCATCTCCTGCATGACTACCAGCCTGCCTTCAGATCATGCTCCAGCATGAAGACGACTTCTTTATACATAGTAGACAACATCCTGTAGATCACAGAGGAAGATGACCCCTGTTTTGATATTGATAGACCTCTCAGCTGCTTTTGATACAGTCGATTATCACACCCTTACACACACCCTGGAGTCTTGAATAGGTTTCACCAGCAATGTCCCTCACTTGTTCTCATACTACCTTTTCAACTAACAACAGTTTGCTCACATGGACATCTCTTGGTCACAAATGACTCCTGCGAAGTCCAAGAGGGTTCCATACTGTCTCCCCTATACATGGAGTTGTTTGGTGCTACACTCACGTATAACAGCATCAAGATTCGTCAAAATGCTGATGATATTCAACTCTACTTGATAGTCTCTGCTTCAGACATCCAATGCCTCAAACACTGCCTACATGTCATCTAGACCTTCATATCAAGTGCCTACCCTGAAGCTCCACCCAACAAAGGCATAATTCCTGTTATTTGCCAAAAACAACAAACAAGAACCAGTACAAACCTGGCTGTCATGATTGTCCATCTAGACTGTGCTCACCTAGACTGTACGGCAGTGCCAAGAATAAATAAATCAAGGGATTCATATTAATCCCTGTAATCTGTTATATCAATAAAAAACCCACCCCTGTCCCGTGCAACCAGCATGACCAGTTTGTATAAGATAGCGATATGGTAATGTGTGCTGTGTTTGTCTTGTACTATATACTTGGAGATTTTTTGTCATGGACATTGTTCTGTGTGCGTTCAATTAGTACTCTTAAGTGCACTCTGCTTATTTGCGCTTTGGTACATTTATGCTACATTTATGCATGTTTTATTTGTGGCACATATTTGTGATATTATATTCAAGGATGGGACACAATCGAGGAAAAATCAAGACACTTACAAAGCTCAAAACACCGATCGGATCCGGCACAACTGTTCCAGAGCGCAACAGGTAGGAAATGACCTCTGACCACACAACGCTACGCTGTACGTGTGTCGTGTGGCAGCCATCTTGGGTGTGGCAAGACTATTTAAAGCCACACCCAGTTCTGGAAGGTGCTTAGCCTTCCGGTTGTCATCAGAGCTGGTATCCAGGGACACCGAATGCTGAATTCAAGTACGTTTACCTGACAGCTGATCCGGTAAGTCTTCTTTGACGATCCTGTATTCTGGTTTTCTTCAGACTTGAACCTGGGGAAAAAACAACAACAGAGAAAAGCTAAGTGTAATACTTAATTTTTTTGGCACCCATCGCAAGAAAGAATTAACAGTTTGCACCGATAGTGAGAGAACTCTGACAAATTGTTGGAAAAAAATAGCTTTTGGTCATTTGCAGAATTACTGAAAGAACATTGCACTTATTTCAAAATACTTCTTGATTTAAGCAAAGCATTATTAGTGTTAATTGTGCAAGTTGTGTTTTAATACTTGTACAGAGACTTGGTAGAAAGTGTGTTTGTTCTACTTTCTGTTAACATCCAACTTAAGTGGTGGATACAAGAGTTTGGATATGGTCTAATTAGTAAGTATCATAGGGAAGGCAACACATAGCAACCATTAGTGTTTTCATGTGTCTAGCCCTAATTGTATGATGTTTCTTGTTGTAGCACAACCAACATAGAAGAGCATAGTGAAGTAAACTACGCCATACAAAAAGATGACAGACCTCCATCCACTACAACAAAAAAACCTGGGCTCCATGCCAAACATCTTTAGATCGCAGGTAGGAATATTTTTAATTACACAAATGGAAAGTAGTGGGTACTGGAAGGACTAATGCCAGGAAGAGTAGAGATAAAATACTGAACACCAGTTCTTGTTGCCTCGCAGGTCGACAACAAAGAGTCATCAAGCGCTATCAAACGTCTAGTATCCGGCCCACCTCCCTGAACCCTATCACGTATCCTAAGTGAATCAATAATACACAGGTTATAAGGTAGGGTACTGGGAAGTTGGTCCATAACGTGCCTGCGAAACTCAACGGATTCAAGGTAAGAACGCATGGTTAGTCTGACACTGGCTCAATGACATGAATCTTCATATTTCGAACGTCAACTTTCATGAACGCCAAGTCACTTGGAATCACTCTAGATACCAACATCACCCTCAAGGAGCACAAACAAAGATAGCTTGGTACCTTGGTAATTGAAAACTATTTATTTCAAAAAGTAACTTTAGTACTGCTGGTCATGCCTTTGCACTCTCGCATCTGAATATGGTAATGCCATGCTACATGGCTGAGGAGGTCTCCACAATGACACCCCTTAAGGACAGGTTATGTTCTGTCACGTCATGGTATGTCATGTCATGTTATGTTATGTTGCGATATATTATGTGGATTTCTAAAGCGCACCTGTCATCCGGGAAAGTATCCAGCTGCTGAGCAGGTGAGTAGGAACAGGGTTAGTTGATGAGCCAGGTCTTCAGCTTCTTGCAGAATTCAAGATGCAAGGATGATGTGTTGTGGAGGCCGTTTCATGTCTTGGCAGCCATGTGGAGATATGAACAACCACCAGCTCTGCTTCTGTGTAAGGGGGTTACGTGTGAGGAAAGGAGAGGATCAGCGCAATTGTCTGGTGGGTTGGTAGAAGTGTAAACAGTTTTGAGGTAGGAGGGTCCTATGTTGTGCAGTGCTTTGGATATGTGGGTGAGCAGGTTGAAGTGGCAGCATTTCTGAATGGAAATCAAGTGAAGTTTCCTGAGGTGAAATGTGATGTGAGTGCAGTGTGGGAGGACGAGGATGACCCTGGTGTCTGTGTTCTGGATGGTCTGGAGTCTGTGTTGGAGATTGGTGGAGATTCCGGCATAAAGTGCACTGCTGTAGTCCAGTCTGTTCATGATAAGGGCTTGTGTAATGGTGCATCTGGTGTTCTGGGGGAGCCACTAAAAGATTTTTTACAGCATTCTAAGAATGTGGATGCAGGAAGAGGAGAGGGCATGGTGGTATTCCTACCATGGAGGTAATGCCATGGTGAGTTTGTGGCCTGAGATGAGTCCTAGCTTTCTGACATGTTCTGTCTGAGTTGATGTGGGGCCTAGCTCCGTGGGCCACCAGGAGGAATTCCAGGGAAAGCTCTTGTGCCTGAAGTTCAGCATTTCTGTCCGGTTGGGGTAGAGCTTTAGGTAGTTTCCTCTTATCCAGTTTGCCAAATTGATCATGCAAGTTGTGAAGTTGTTCCTGGTGGTATTAGTGTTGTCTGTCAAAGATAATATGAGCTGCGTATCATCAATGCAGGAGATGATGTGGATTTTTTGTGATCTGATGATCCTTGCAAGAGGTCTCATGTATATTTTTAAGAGGGCTGGGCTAAGTGACGATCCCTCTGGGACTTTGCAGATGGGGTTCTTGGGTTCCAGGTGTAGGGTGAAAGTCTTACTGTAGGGGTTCTATGAGAAATGAGGTTATCCACTTCAGTACTGGTCCTTGTATTCCTGTGTGATGTAGTTTTTTTTCACAAGGTTTTAGTGGGAAATGGTGTCAAAGGTCACTGGATGGTTGAGTAGGTTGAGTGTTGCAGTTTCTCCTTGGTTGAGGATGGTCCTTATGTCATCTGTGGCCATGATGAAGGCTGTTTCAGTGCTGTAATTGCTGCAGAAACCTGATTATGTGCTGTCCAGAAATTGGTGGAGTTCAAGGTATCTGGAGATTTGCTTGTTGACCACTTTCTCTATGACATATGGCTGGGTGGGAACGGCAGCAGTGAGATGGGTAAATAGTTGCTCAGCTCACTTGGGTACGCAGTTGGTTTCTCAAGGAGAGGCGATGATTCAGTGTTGCATTAACAAGTTGAAACTGAGGAATGCTTTCTCCATTAAAAAGGCAGCAGCACATGTCACGATACCCCTGAGGAAGGGAATATCCTGAAATGCATTGGGTGATTTTAAATAAAATCGTGGCATGCGAAAACATATAATTCTCCTATGTTTTTATGAAATACCGTGAATAAAATAGTGAATGAGTAAAATGAATTGAAGAAAACTAAAGGAAAAAAGGTGAAAAGTAATGGAGTAAAATGAGGAATAATGAAAAGTGAAATATATGTTTGATTGATTGGATTCATTCGTGATGAACGTGGCAGTGCAGCTTGAAAGGGATTAGCTGTGGTTCCTTTGTGTTCATTCGACATTGCAGCGCAATTGGGCAGAGCGCGGAGCAAGCTTGCACGCCTACAGAGTGTGGAAGCAATAGAGTATGGTGAAATGGAGTACAGAATACATATGGAGTACACAGGTGTGCATCTCACCACCCATGATTTACATTGATTGAGAGAACATCCCATCTGCCAGCCGGCAGAGTAACCATGAAATCCTGGAACATTGATTTCTCTTTACCTTGATAATGGAGTGGCTACTGATCTCTTGCCAGTTGCAAAGCTGTATCCCTATAGGTCAACAGCTGGGCTATTATCAGGTGGGCCATCACAGCCTGAGAAGTTCATTGGCCAAGTGATCTGTAGACCCTTTCAACAATCAGCATGGCGGAAAGTGCATCTCTGAACAGTGCTCAGAGCACCTCAACATATTCCTCTGTGCGATCCATTGTCGTCGACTCCAGTAAACATAGGATAAGTAGATTATTCCTCCTCAAGTGTGCCTCCAGGTCATTGATCATGTTAAGGATGACCACTAAAAACCTTTCCATCCTCAGTAGTTTCTCTCCAGCTGCGGAGTGCCCATTTTTCACATCCGATGTAGGCCACTCAAGTTGCTCTGTGTTCGTCATGTTGATCAACTCTTTCTTTGAGGCGTTCGAACCTGTTTGTCAACAGATCAATTTTTAGTATCTATAGAGCTCAGACTGTACTTATGGCATAGGGACATAGGGCCTCATTTTTGGGGTTATGGCATAGGGCATAGCTGCCCTACATCAAAGTTAAAGAGCAGGAATGCACCATAGTTATCCAATATGGTGCATTACTGTCCTATCCCTCTGAGCTGGCACCATTTCAGCAGCATAGAACCAATGCAGGCATCCTTGTACTGAGGTGCAAGGGTGCCCGTGTTGTTGACAGGATTGTTTTTGTGTAGGAAGGGGCACCTTCCTGCACAAAAACAATCCTGGGGCCTTTTTTCTCTTTCTATGCGTGCTGCACAGTGTAGTTTGCGCCGCTGGAAGGTCATAAAAAGTGATGCTTTGGCTGCGTAAAGGGCCCCTAAATATGGTATGGATGATCAGCTCCAGAGCCTCTCCATCACCCTGACTCAGTTGGCAGTCATTAGGTGGTGAATCCGCTGTCCGCGTCTGCCTACAATTCTCAAATGAGAGCTTTAACTATCTCACGTCAGTTTTCCCCATCGGGCATCAGGTGTTGCCCAGTGAAACCACATGACAACAGGTGGGAAAATGCAACCATGAGGTCTTCAACTTGCCATCGCTACCATCAGGGTCTCACCTCACCCTGAAGAAATGCGATGTGAGAGCATGAGACAACCCCAATCATTCAAGCAGGGAAATGGTGTGGATCAGATATTCACCACAGGTACAAGCTGGCAACTACTGTTGATGAGATCGCTTTGTGCTGCCTCAGCTTCCGGAGGAGGAGCCTCCACAGTAGCCAGTCTGGGCCCCACCATACCCTTGTTCTCCAGAGTTCATCAACGGGCCTTCACGGCTTGGCAGGAGGATTTAGCAAGCGCTCAGTATTTACACTAAGTCGGCCCAAAGAGTGGGGGTGGGCCCCAACCAAGGCCATGTGTTCATTCACCAGGCTCCAGGTTTAATTGAAGCCCACATTGGCAGTCAATCTGATCAAGAGAACTGTGCAAAGGCCAAGTTCTTATGGAACAGTAGTTGCACCAGTTCATATGGTGCCACAGGGGCAAAGGAAGGTAGACTGCATCTGAGATCAGGGCAAGTCCTGCCTCCTCAACAGACTTTTATTGGTTTCCTGAAACAGCGATACAAACAGCCTCATGGGCACCATAGCGGAGTAGTTGGATAGGCAATATGCGGTACAATTATAATCATTAGCATCCCTGCGGCCGTCCCAGATGGCTACAAGTACAAGTCTTGCCTGAGTCTCCCAGGAACATATTACTGGATCCCCACCATTCACCCCTAGTTACCCTAACATATAGGTCCGTTTGCCTGCATGTCTGTAACAGTCCAAAATGCAGTTTCAAACAAGAAACTCCCAATACCCAACCCACCCCTTATACCTAGGCACCCCAACAAGACCCCCCCATGAAGCATGCCGCTAGCCTCTAAAAATATCCAGGGAATCTCCCAACTCTCCTGTACCTCCCACCAGAATCCTTGCCTTGCCGATCACAATATAGGACAGACCGGGAACATCGGGGGGGAGACCCTTCCAGGCCCTCACCAGCCGCACCATGCCCCTCCCTCATCAAAAGTCAGCCCCTTCAGGCAACCTGCACGCCCTCCGACTCATCAAGAGCCCCTTCTTCATCGTCAGGAGGATGCTTAGTCAGTTCGACCAGTGCCACCCACGCCCGAGCCATTTCCATTGATTTCTCGCTCCCATTCCGCCTAGCCATGGACAGCCTGTAGTTCCCTTCACTCTCCGCCCACTTAACAACCTCCCGATGCCAGCGCCCAAGAGCAGGTCCCTGCCTTGCCTTCCAATGGGTAGTAATCTCTCTTTTTGCCAGGACTAACCCCAGATCAATGAACTTGTTGGTGATTTTGGTCTTAGCCATGTGGGTAAATCCGTGCAGCAAGCAAACCCTTGGTGTTAGGGCTATCTCCCTTTCCATCACAGTCGCCAAGGCAGACACCACCCCTCGCCAATAGTCCCCCAGGTGCGAGCAGTCCCAGAACATGTGTAAAAACTGCGCCCCCTCCAAATTACAACGGGGACACGCAGACGCCGCCCCAATATAGTCGTTGATTTTACCAGGTGTTAAGTATGCCCTATGTAAAACATAAAATTGGATTAGTTGAAAGCGCACATTCCGGGAGCTCTTCCACGCCCTCTCAACAACTTCCCCCCAAAGTTTCTCTTCAATGGGTTCCCCAAAGGCTGCCTTCCATTTGAGTCTCAAAGCTGTCAAAGGTTGGCGTAAGTCCTGAGTAATTCGCCGATACAGACAGGTTACCGCTTTCAAAGTCCCCGCTGCCAACACCACATATTGACAGGCGAGGAACGTGTCCAGTTCCTCCAGTCTCTTCCGCCAATGCTTTCTAACAGCCGCCACCAGGGCCGCATGAAATAGGAAGTCCCCTCGCGGATGCTCATGTCACTCCCTAAGATCATTGAAAGGGAGGAGGTTACCATCCTCGTAAAGGTCACCTAATGTGAGGACTCCTGCTTCTGCCCAGGACTGCAGTTTCCTCCAGTCACCCCCATGGGGCAGCACCTCGCACATTGTCAACGGAATCTCAGGTGCTTATGGGATCCTGATGTGTGCCTTCCGGGCCATGCGCGCCCAGCACTGTTGTACCACGCGCAAATCTGGCGGCACTGAATCCCCACTCCAAATCGGATCCAATCCCCCCAGGTCTTCCAGATGCCTGATGTGACCCACCATCCATTTCATGTACCATTGAAGTTGCGCAGCGTGGTAATAAGCCTCAAAGTCTGGCATCGCAAAGCCTCCCTCCGCCTTAGGTCTCTGCATAGTAGTCAGGGCAACCCTCCATCTCCCAGATCCCCACAAGAACCCTGTACTTAAAGCGTTAAGCTGCGCAAAGAACTTACCCGGGATCCAAACGGGAAGCGTCCCAATATAATAGAGGAACCTTGGTAATGTGACCATTTTCACTACAGAGACCCTACCCGCAACAGAGAGTGGAAGAGTCCCCCAAAATTCGAAACTAGTTTTGGCATTGCGCAACGCTCGCCCCACATCACCCTCCAACAGGTCGTCACTGTTGTGATAAATCCGGGTCCCTAGGTATGGCAAGCAACTGGACTCCCATCAGACTTCTTCTACATTCCATAGATTCAGCCTGCCCGACCTGGTGGGGAACAAACACGACTTGGCCTAATTCACACGGAGCCCCGCTATTCTCCCCAAGATCTCTAACAAGCCCTTCGTTCCCCGAAGCGCATCTCCGGAATCTGGCAGAAACATAAGCAGATCATCCGCGTATAATGCAATATGCTGCACCTGCCCTTCCACTAGCAGCCCAGGATAAAATCTCCCCGTACTGGCATGAGCAGCCATGGGCTCCACCGCCAGAACAAACAGCAGCGGGGACAGCGGGCACCCCTGCCTTGTCCCCCGACCTCGCAGGCAGCAGAGATTAAACCCCCCGTCCGAACTTTAGCAGTGGAGGCACTGTACAGCATTGTTGTCCACCGCACAAACCTCTCTCCTAGACCAAATTCCCGCAAAACATTAAAAAGGTAGGGCCACTCTAGGCTATCAAAGGCTTTTTCAATATCGACCGCAAAAATGCAGGCCTCCTCTTTATCATACGTGTCGGACCCCAGGATGCGCATGAGTCTACGGACATTCATTGCGGTATTCCAAGATGGTATGAATCCGGCCTGATCCCTGTGAACCAGGGTCGTCATATGGGGCAGCAACCGACTGGCCAATATCTCACTTAGGATTTTATAATCCAGGTTAAGCATCGCGAGGGGTCTGTACGAGGAGTGATCCCAGGCGGGTTTGCCCGGCTTGAGAAGGGGTACTATGATAGTTTCCTGCATAGAGGTAGTGAGGACGCCCTCATGACATGCTCTATTATACAGTGCCACCAGGCAGGGAACCAGATCATCAGCATAGGCCGCATACAATTCCACTGGCAGCCCGTCAATTCCTGCCGTTTTCTTCCTGGCCTCCGCAGGGTCAATCTTAGGGTGGTCAGCACCCGGTAAAAACCCCTCATCATCAGGGAGTCCTGGGCTCAGCCTGCTCCGATACAGCTCGGCATAATACTGTAAGAATTGATCATTAATGCCCCGTTAGGTGTAGCACACCTCACCTCCCAGGTCTTTCAGTTCTAAGATCGCTGTCCCTCTACGCACTGGGTTGGCCAGCCATGCTAGGAGTGCACCAGACTTGTCGTGCTCTGCATGCGCCCTGTCCATATAGGCCTTATAATCAAAACAACGCAGTCTCTCGAGTTGAACTGCTAGCTCCTTCCGGGCCGCAAGCAGCTCATCATGCTTGTCTAGCCGCTCCGGTCGCTCCTGCTCCAAAACACGCAACTTCTGTTTCGCCTTTAGCACATCCTGGAGCAGCACTTTGCGTACTTCCACCACTTCCCCTATATAGCACCCCCTAATCACTGATTTAAAAGCATCCCACTCAACCAGCAGAGAGGATGCTGTGTTGACATTAAGCCTGAAATTTTCAGTAATGGCCGCACCTATAACTTCACAAAACACTGGATCTTCCAAGGTATCAGGTCTGAGTCGCCACGTAGGAATGGTGGGCCGATCTTGCAACCAATGTACGATCACTAGCAGTGGGTTATGGTCAAACGAGGTTCTAGCTAAGTATTCACTGTGCACCACCCCCCCATGGATGTCTGTAGAGCAAAGAACCAAATCCAACCGAACATGCAGATCATGTAGTGATGAGAAGTAAGAGTAATCCCTGTCAGTCGGGTGATGTGCCCTCCATGTGTCAGTTAGTCCCCATTGTTGTTGCCAAGCCCGCCTCACTGCTGCCAGCCTGTGTACCGGGTTATCAACGAGAGGAGGGTGGGAGCGGTCCAATGCAACGTCAGTGATACAGTTGAAGTCACCCCCTAAGAGCACAGACCCTGTCAACAGTGGTGGTAACTTCCCTGATAGGTGTGCAAAAAATGAGAGGCTTGATCAGTATTAGGGGCATATATACTTCCTAGAACAATATCTCTGCCATCTAAACACCCCGTCACTACAACATATCTACCATCAGGGTCAATCAGCTGCCCAGGGCTCTGGAACGGTACTCCGGCCCTAACCCAAATCAGTGTTCCCCGCGCAAACGCTGAATATGTTGTGCAGAACACCTGTCCTCGCCAGCTGCGCTGCAAGGCTAAGCCCTCTTTCTTACTTAAATGCGTCTCCTGCAGTAGTGCAATCTGTACCCCTCTCCTTCTAAGATAGGCATGGATCTTGTGGCAGCGGATCATGGTATGCATCCCGCTAATTTTCCAGGACAAGCACTTAATACCAGCGGCGGTTTCCATGGTGTGGTTATATACAGTCTGTCCTCCATAACTCCCCTAGCAGCATGCTTCTCCCCAACAACCCCATCCCCCCCGATATCCCTTAACCCCCAACTCCCATTCCCCAGGACAGGTTCCCTGAAACTAGTTCCCATCCAAACTGGTTTAACCATCAACAGTGCACAGAGAGGCAGTGAGACGTGTGCTGACCCTTTGGGACCCGAAACTCCCCCTGGCTCGCCGTTCCATCTCAGTGTGAGGCTCCCCATCAGTACTGAGCAAGGTGTGCCACCCTTCCCTCTCCGCAGATCATAGGCCCTGCAGCGTGCATATCTGGATACCATTGCAAGTCTATCTCACCCAGCCGTCGAATGCCAGTTCAACTCAGCAGGTTTGTGGAGTGATCACCGGCAGCTCAATATCAGAATCGCCATTCGTGCTTCCAGGCAGTGAGGCCTCAGATCCACCCAGCACTCGGCCAGTGGAAGCAGAACTCGGGCTGACCGCACCCTGACTAATCTCTGCAACCGCCTTCACAGCTCTATCCCGCTCAAGACAGTGGTCCGGCAACGAGAGTACCCTTGATGGGCTTGTGTGTTCAGGGGAGCTCCTCTCCACGTCGCTTGCTGCGGAACTCTGCCTGGACCTCTTCTGGCGCATCTCCAGCCACCGCCATGCATCCTATGGGGTGTTGAAGAAGTGCGTGTCGGCGCTGTCCACCACTCGTAAGCATGCCGGAAAAAGCATGGCGTATGTTATGTGAAGTTGACGCAGTTTCCGTTTAAGAGCAATGAAGGGGGCCCGCTGGTTCTGAAGCGCTCTAGTGTAATCCGGAAATTTAATCACTTTGGAGTTCTCGATTTGTAGTTGTTGTTTCTTCCAGGCCTGCTACAAATGATGGTCTCTGTCCCGGTAGTGCAATAGCCTCGCCACCAGTGGCCGCGGTGGCGCGCCCGGCTTGGGAGGTCTAGCCAGGACCCTATGGGCTCTCTCAAGGGCAAAGAACTGAGACAGTCTCTCCGGGGCAACCTCCATCTTGAGCCACCCCTCCAAATACCGAACAGCGTCGTCTCCTTCCACTCGTTCCGGAACCCCCATTATGCGGAGGCTATTTCTTCGAGAGCCCCCTTCGCTGTCTCCCGCTCCTACTTCCAATACCCGAACTCTTTCTTCCACCTGTTTCAGGAAGCACTGCAAGGTGACCACCGCATCCGGGACCCCCTCCAGTGTTTTCTCAGTCACTTTCACTCGCTCCTTCAATTTCCTGTGGTCATCCTTGAGCAAAGTAAGGTCCACGCCAACGGCGTCAATTTTCATCTCAAGGGCCTCTCTGGACGGAGTGATGGCCTGTATTATGTCGGCTAACGTAGGGCCACCCTGGGCAGCTGTACACGGGCACTTCGTCGCATCATCTTCGTCATCAGTCTGTTGCCCCGCTCCTTCCACCTGGAGGGCCATAAATCCCTTTTTCCTGGACACTCGCCCCATCGCAGCAGGCCATTAAAGACTGCGTAAAATTCCACCAGTAGTGAGTATCCTTGAACTCCAGTGCTGACAACTCGCCGGAACGGCCTCGCCCTGCGAATGGGTCACTTTAGAATGGGTGGGCCCCAGGTGAGAGTACGCGCCCAAGACAGTGGTGCCCAACTGCGAAGACAATGAAGCCCAAAACGTCAGCTCCCTGTCCAGGCCCCACAACCACTCCAACACCCAAGGAGAGCCGGAGCACGCACCACCACACAGTACGTCGTTCATCCTGAGCGGCCCAGCAGTAAGAAAGCACCTCAGGGATCTCTACACGCACTCACCAATGTCCTCCAGAGCACCAATGCTCCCAGTCCTCACCCCAAGTGCAGTGATGAACCCTACACATTTGGCCTCTCTCGTTCAGCAGCTGTTCACGCAGCTAGCAGCTCCACAATAGCTCATAGCAGTAGTAAGGACAACAATAGGAGCAGCAAAGCTCTTAACATTACACCAGGTTCCCAGGGAGATTTCGGGTGCCACCGGCTTCACTATCACCATCCCGCAGTGGCTCGACGTCCTCCCGATCAGACCCTCCAGCGAGCTACAGGGCACCCAGCAAGGTCCGACCCCAGCGCATCTCCGCTGGTGCCGATCCTGTCTCGCCGCCCGCAGATGCACCTCCGTCCCAGAAATCACGCTGCAATTCCAGCTCACCGCTCCAGGACTTGTACCCCCAAGTAATCCGATTCGCTTCTTGGGCCCTTCAGAGCTACAATACTCCTCATCACTCCCGGGGCCTCTCAACGGTAGCAGCAACCTCTGGGCTCCTCCCTCTCTGACTCGTTGCTGATTCGCGCTCTCCCGGGTCCCTTCAGAGCGCCAATACTCCGCGTCACTCCCGGGGCCTCTCAACGTAGCAGCAACCTCTGGTCTCCTCCCTCTATCACTCGCTGGAGATTCGCCCTCTCCTGGGTTCCCCGTATTCTCTGCCGTTGAGGCTCTCAACCGGCACCAATCCTCCACCGTCAGGAAAGTAGGTCTGAGCCTAGGTGCAGAGTGCAGGGTAGCGGCGCAGGGGGAGCAGGCCTGTTGCGGCGACGGTCATGACCATTACTGCATCCCGCTCAAAGTCCTCCATTCCGCCATCTTGGGGTCAGGCTGTCCCAGCTGAGCACTTCCCACCTCGCTTCTATACTCAACCCTTCTGCCGCTTCATGGGTGGGCTCTCGCCATTTCGCCGGTTCCGCACGCCTCTCCACCAGTCACCAGTCTCCGCCAGCCCAACAGGCCCCCTCACCATCAAGGGCCTCCGTAGCGAGTCGCGGCTGCCATTTTGATCGCGATCAGGGTGTAACGCGAGCAGAGAAGAACAGCGCCTGTTTCTTTGTGCCACAGCTTCCCAGCGCCTCGAAATTTAACCCAGGTGGGCACCAGGTATTCCGCCACCAGCTATGAAGCCAGGGGCCCCTTCACCTTGTCAGGGTTAATTGCTGTGGAGGGAAGCCACGGAGGAGCTCTGAGGTCCACCCGCCGATCGGCGTCAAGCCACGCCCCCCCAATGCAGCGTGCTCATATGGTTAGCTAAAAACTCCCCCAACAATTCACTTGGACTGTGGTGAATCAAGCAATCCTGCAATTAAGTTTGGGAGCTGCTCCCGGCTCCTCATCAGTGATGTCATTGACCATGTCATGAGTGACACAATATGTGAGGTCATAAGCAGTGCATTGCGAGGGCATGAGTTATAGTTAGCTCAGCTAACTATAGCTGCTGAATTTCTCTAGTTTTGTACAAGTGAAACATGAGCCTAACTATAACGTCTCAGTCACCATTGGTTTTTTCAGTGAATATATATAAATATATATATATTTATATAAATATATATAGAGAGATATACACACACATACATATGTATTAAAAGGTTTTATACTTACCTGCAAAATACTTACATTTTCACGGTAAAGGCATTCATTATAGATGCTGTTGTGGTTCAGTCATACATCCCTTCTAAATGCCTCTACAAAGGCTAAAAATCACATACAGGTGCAAGAAGTATCATCAGCAGCAGTGATATACTGGGAACCACAAAAACAAATGAACTAATGAAGATGGGAAAGAAGAATAAGGTAGCATCAAATAGCAAAGCGAGTTAGAGAAGCAAGCAATATCGTCAGCTTTAAAAATGACCGGAATGGTGTTATCCCTAATGCATCATAATTGTACTGTCAGGCTGCCTGTGTTCTGTGAATGTGGGGCTCAGATCCTCTTAAAGAAGTACAGTGCGTAATGACATAAGCACTCAATAACCCCATGTACTCACACATCAAAAAGATGACAGACATGAGGAGCCTAGCGCTTGACCAAGATGGCCGCGTGAGCCCTGAGCTCCCGCTACCCTCGCGCCCTCCTGCACTTATCCTGTCCTAAATCCTGATTTTCATGCACGGAATCCTGCAGATGAGTCACAGCTGGGGCGACTGACGCTGTCCGGGCGAAGATCGCCCACCGGGGACCGAAGTTGTGCATGGCGGAAGACTGCGGCCTACCTCCGAAGGATGCCAGGTGCTTGCGTTGGCAGGATGCCCGGCCACTAATTGAACAACAGCGGCCCTGGGAGGTGTGAACTGATGGACGGATGCCGCTGCACTTTCACTTTCGCTTTCTCGCCCTTTGTTTGCTCTGGCTTGGGAGCGCTTCACGCATATCCTCCTCTGTCTGGAGGACTTCCACTCGGTCCTGACTGACTGTTGTAGCCCTATTTGACCCTGTTTCCTCTAGCTGCGTGAGGGACGTCCTTTGGCAATTGATTGTCCTGCTGTTCGGGATGTCGACCAAATCGGAGGCGGACAGGTCGAAGTCTAAGACTACCCGGCGGGGAGGCTATACCCAATCCAACAATATGGATCGTTATGCCCAGCAGAAGGGGTCGCCTGGTGGATCGGGACAGTCGCTGGAAGCGCAGAAGGCCGATTCATCCCCTGCCTCGGAGTTATCGCTGCAGGATATCAAAAGGGCGATAGATGGGATGCAATCTTCGATTGGGCGACAGTTCGAGACCCTGGCGCACAAGGTGGACATGATTCTGATTGATGTCAACTTGATTCGCGCGGACCTGGGCAAAACCAATGAGCGGGTCAAGTCCCTGGACCTCAAGACCACTGGTCTCGCGGACGATGTCTCGGAACTTCAGGCTGAGGTTCGTAAGTTACGAACCGCGAGTGACCTCTCCGCCCGCCGGCTCGAGGACTTCGAAGGTCGGGCCCGGCGCAATAATGTGCGCCTTATTGGGGTCCCGGAAACTTCAGAGGATCTCTCCGTGGATTTACTCGTCGAGGATTTGGTGGTGAATCATCTTGCGCCTAAGGGCCTCAGCAAGTTCTTTGCGGTGGAGCGGGCTCACCGAGTGCCTGGAGGACGGCCTAAGGTGGGAGCCCCCCCGAGACCGATTGTAGCCCGGATCTTTAATTTTCGGGATCGAGACGCTATCCTGCAAGCATCGAGGGTGACAGGCCCGGTCCCTTTTCAGAACGCCTCTGTGAGTTTTTATCCTGACTTCACCCAGATGGTGCAAAAACAGAGGCAGAGTTTCCTGGGGGTGAAGCGGCGGCTCAGGGATATGGACCTGAAGTATGCCATGCTTTTCCCCGCCAGGTTACGTGTGGTGTATGAGGACCGGACCTTCTTCTTCGAATCACCGGACATGGCAGGGGACTGGTTGGATGCGCTCCCTCGGCGGCAGCCCGGCCGGGACAGCGTGGATGGAGCGGAAGGCGACCGTGATGGACAGAAGTGATACCTCCGGTGTTGGCACGTATTGACTCAGCCCCGGACAGTGACTCGCACCTTCATGCAGTAATGGGAGGGCGGCGGGGGGAAGATAGGAGCTCTTTCCTCCCTTGGGGTACTTTTTGTAGATTTGTTTTTGATAGGGCGACAGGCACACTGCAAGTTGGGGGGGCTTTGTAAGCTGACGCAGGGGTGCAGGGAGGGGGGGGGATTTGGGATGTTGGGGTTGTTGTTGGGGGGTGTTTTTTTTTTCCTGCAAGGCGTAGCAATGGTTGTCAGCATTGTCCGATCGTGGTTCTCCGGGGGGGGGGTGGAGGTCTCTTTATGTTCGGGGATGGGGGATAGGGGCTTAAGCATAATCAGCTGGAATGTTAATGGCTTAGGGGATCGTATTAAACGGGGGATAGTCCTGCAATTCTTGAAACGGACCTCGCCAGATGTGGTCCTCCTGCAGGAGACCCATCTTATAGGGAATACGTGTTATGCACTCAACAGAAAGGGCTATAAATTCATTGCTCACTCGGGGTTCTCCTCGGGCTCCAGGGGTGCGGGCATACTTGTTAGAGCTTCCCTACCATTCGAGGTTGATTCCACCATTGCTGATGACAGGGGGCGCTTTGTGGCTGTGGCGGGGAGGTGGGAGGGCAGAGCGTTGGTATTGGTTTCTGTTTATGTCCCTCCTGCCCTGCAGGCCTCCACGTTTGCTGGTCTGGGCAAGGTCTTGTTGGAACTCCCCGAAGGGATGCTGGTGGTGGGAGGAGACTTCAATGCGGTTGGTTCTGGAATGCTTGATAGGTGTCCGCCCAGGGACACCGGGGGTGCTCAGAAGTGGCTTCCCGATTTTATAGACACTTTTGGTCTGGTAGACTGTTGGAGGCTACGGCACCCCACTCAGAGACAATATACCTTCCATTCCGAGGCCCACGGGAGTCTCTCTCGGATTGATTACTTGCTCACTCTGGCTGCGCACGCCTCTTTGGTATCTGAGGCTAGGCACCTGGCATGGGGCATTTCTGATCATTCACCGGTGTGGGCCCGCTTGAATATTGGCCGGATGGCGGGGGGCAGGGTGGCTCCCATTAACCCCTTGGTATTTTCGTGACCCCAAGCTGCGCAGTGCGTTGCTGAAGTCAGTTGACCGCTATTTTCAAGAGAATCAGGGTTCAGTTGAATCTGCGGTGTCCTTGTGGTAGTGGCCGCCAAGCGGCGGAGAGATGCCGAGGTGACGCAAGTAGAGGACGAGATAGCGGCTTTGGAAGTGGCCTTGGAAGAGGATGTTACACCGGCCACACTGCATAATTTGAGCTTGAAGCAACTGGAATATAGGGATCTGGTGACGAACGCTGCTAAGACCCTTCATAGGGAGCAGCAGGGTCGACTGTATGATGTCGGCGATAAGGCCGGGAAATTGCTGGCGTGGCTGGACAAAAAAGAGCGTGTCAATTCGAGTGGTGCCGGAGTTGTCTACGGATGGGGGAGAGGTTGTTACTGACCCTGACGGTATAGTTCAGTGTTTCTCGGACCATTTTCGTACGGTATACACCTCGGTCTCAGATAGGCCGACTGAGGATTCGTGTAACCTGTTGCGGGATATCGCTCTGCCCTGCCTTTCTGCCATTGATAGGGATGACCTCGATGGAGATATAACTGTCGACGAAGTGGCGGGTGCTATCCGCGCGTTGCGCTCCGGTAAGGCTTCGGGCCCAAATGGTTTGCCGGTTGAGCTGTATAAGCTTCATCCGGATAAGTTGGCTCCTCACCTGCGCGCCATGTTCGTGGAGGCGCGGGTGAATGGGTTTCTTCCGCTCGATCAACGGCTGGCGACGATTGTGGTAATACATAAAGACGGTAGGCCCCGTGACAAGTGTGGCTCTTATCGGCCGATATCACTTCTCAATGCCGAGCCGAAAATCCTTGCTAAGCTCCTTGCTAACCGCCTGGTCCGGGTGCTTGGCGACTTGATCCACCCGGATCAGTCGGGCTTTATCCCGCACCGTAACACTGCACTGAATCTTAGACGCCTTCATGGTGTGATTGCCAGGACGGGCACGATGCGGGAGCCGGCTGTTGTGGCGTCCCTCGATGCCACGATGGCCTTTGATACGGTGGAGTGGGCGTACCTGTGGGCTGTGCTAGCCAAGTTCGGCTTTGGGCCTGGATTTGTGGGCTGAGTGAGGTTGCTCTATGAGGGACCTCTCGCCAGCGTCGTGGTGAACGGGCGGGCGTCGGCACCGTTCGAGCTCGGGAGAGGCACCCGGCAGGGTTGTCCCCTGTCGCCGTTGTTGTTCGCTCTTGCTCTTGAGCCGCTGGCGGCGTGGGTACGATGGCACCCGGACATACGTGGGATTCGCTGGTCGCCTGACCACGAAGACCGTATTTCACTTTACGCCGACGACATTCTGCTATACCTCGCCTCGCCTAAGAAATCTCTGATAGTGGTTTGTGACGTCTTGACTTCTTTTGGTAGAAACTCTGGTCTTGTCATTAATTGGGGGAAGTCATACTTGTATGTCCTGTGTGGAGATGTCCCGCCTGTCCCGCGCAACTGCCCGCTCCAGATAGCCCAGCAGGGCTTTTTGTATCTGGGGATCTATATTTCCATCGATCCCATTTTGCGGTACGAGAAGAACTTGCTCCCTCCCTTGGCGCGTCTGCGGCGGGACGTGGCGGGCTGGCGGCGGTTGCCGCTTTCCCTCCTTGGCCGTGCCGCTCTGTTCAAGATGATGTCTCTTCCCCGTTTCCTCTATGCCCTGCAGAATACTCTTGACTGGGTCCCGGCCAGTTACTTCCGTGAGGTTGAAAGCCACCAGCGCGCGCTATTGTGGGAAGGGCGTCCGCGTATAGCGATTGCTAAGTTGACGCTTCCGTGGTACGACGGGGGTATTGCGCTTCCGGACATCCGACGTTATTACTGGGCCACCCAGTTGAGTGCGATTAACCATGGTGTATATGGTCCGGCGCTGAGCCCTGGCTTCGCCATGGACCGCTAGTTGCTACGTGGGGGTAACTACTCCAGAGCGCTGTATTCGAAGTCGTTAGACTTCACCCTAACGGGGCCCACCAGGGTGGCTGTGCATGTATGGAAGGTTGCGACGGATTCACTGGGCTGGAAGGGTAAGCTTACCCTCGCCACCCCTCTGTTTGACTCCGATATTCTGGGTAAGCTTTGGCATACAAAAGGGTTTGAGAAATGGGACCTGATCGGCATATCCAGGGTTGGAGACCTCTTGGTTAAGGGTAGGATAAAATCATTTGAGGAGCTGCAGAAGGAGTATGAGCTGGGGGGCACGGAGTTCTTCCGATACGTTCAAGTGTTCCACGCTTTGCGGTCAGTTCTTGTAGAAGGGGTGAAGGTGCCTGAGTCTTCTCCGTTAGAGGACCGGATCCTGGATGGCCATATGCCAGAGAGTACGATCTCGCTCATTTATAAGAAACTTATTAATGTTCGGGCAGATCTTCTTCTAGGGTTGCGTGCTCAATGGACCAGGGATGGCCTTGAACTAGATGATGAGGATTGGCAGTACGCAGTTTCCTCTCCCAAAGAGGTCGCTATCCCCGCGCGCCTGCGGTTGGTGCGGCTTAAAATACTCCATAGGGTCTACGTGACGGGGCCCAGGCTGGTCCATATGGGTTTTTCTGAGGAGGGCTTATGTAAGAGAGGCTGTGGTATGGTGGGCACCTTCCTACATATTATTTGGGAATGCGGTGCGATTATGGAGTTTTGGAGGTGCATCCACGAGGTGATGGGGGAGGTGACGGGCATCGTCATGCAGCCTGAGGCGCGGTGTTGTCTTCTGAATGTTTGGGGTCCTACTGACCACGACGCGGCACAGACTCAGTGGGTGACCCTGGGTAACATGATTGCCAAGCGCGACATTGCTCGTCTGTGGGGCTCTAATGGGCCTCCTACACTGACAGCATGGATGGAAAACATGGATTGGAGCATGTTTAGGGAGAAGACAGTGTATTGTGCTCGAGGGCGCCCTCGGAAATGGCACTCTGTATGGGGGCGCTGGAACCAGTACAGAGGGGGCATATGCCTGCCCCCGGACCCGGATCCGCCCGAGGAGCAGCTCTCCCCTTAGCTTTCTATCCGGCTTTGAACTTCTTGCTGATATGTGTATGTCTTCTCGAGTCTCTGACTTCCCCTCCCTTCCCTTACTACCGACCTGTGCCTGTTAGACGAAATGGGGCTCGCTTCCCCTGATGAGAACCCCTTCTGGTGCTTACAGTACTTATCGCCTTGCTTGTGTTTAGGTTTGGATTTGTGTTTATTTAAAACAGAACCTTCGATTCTCCTGTCATTGGAATGTTGACGCTAGAATGTGTTGTGTTTTTAAAGCTGCCGTACCTCCGGGTTGTCGGCTGAATAGCTGTGTCACTGATCTTACAAAATAAAGGTTTATAAAAAAAAAAAAAGATGACAGACATCAAGTGCAGTGTCTTTAAACAAATTATCTCAGTATCTTTTCAGGAAACTGCCCTGCCTTGGATATATTCTGTCTTGGACCTGTATCTTGTTGAGTAGCAGCTGTCAGTCAACATGGCCGGTGTGATCCAGTCATAAACTTCAAGTACTTTCAAAGACTCTCCTTAGAATGATATCCCAATAACAGTCCTATGTATGTGCTACACACACTAAGCATAGCTCCAGCTTATAATGAAAGATGCTTGCTCACTGCAATACAATAGCTTTCTTTGTTAATTCACTTTTAAACAGCTCATATGCAGCACATGATTAAGGGTTCAGAACATGCTCCCTGGAAAATTGTGTCTACCTGAACACTCTTGGGGCATATTTACAAGCCCCTATCACCACAGGAACATCACTTTCAGTGATGTTCCTGGTGCGATAAACCCTACACCTTATTTACAAGGCAGTGTTAAGTAGCTTAACGTGACTTAACGCTGCCTTGTAAATAAGGCCCCCTTGCACGATGCACTTAGCATGAAAGGGGCGTGCAATGGGTGTTGTCGTGGGTGTTCCGCCACAACACCAATTGATTCTGATGCTGCCCCCTATTTACAAGGGAGTGGTAAATAGGGGGCAGCGCCAAATAGAAGACCAGGAAAAACCTGGTCTTAACCTGGTGAAACATGGTGAAATGCTTTATTTGTCTTAGTTTTTGCTGTTTCTATGTGTGCTGTGCAGCACACATAGAAACAGCAAAATGCCATGAATGATTGTTTACGTGCAGGAAGGTGTCCCTTCCTGCACATAAACAATAATTTAAAAAGTGACGATTTACAAAGTTATGTTTGCTGCACAATGCAGTACACATAGATGTTGCAAATCGCCATTCTGGAATGTTTATGTGCAGAAAGAGACACCTTCCTGCACATACACAATCATTCTCCAAATGCAGACACCCTTGTACTATGGTGCACGGGTTTATGCCTTGGCGCTAGGCAGCTGAATTTAGCACCAGCGTAGGAAGAAATGCAGGAATGTACTGTATTGTTGTAAATACGGTGCATCCCTGTGTTTCTAAAGTGACGGAGCGTGGTGTTAGCAATTTTAGAGCTAACCCGCGCTCCATCACTTTCTTATACATATGCCCCTTCGGTTTTGAAATATAAAGTCATCTGCCATCTTGCTTTCACTGCAGACCTCCCGCATCATCACTGAGTCATTCATAGAGTCTCCTCTCCCTTCCTAGTGTGTTATTCTCTGACTCTGTGTAAACAACAACCAGCTTGCTGCTCAGTCAGTTTAGATTCAGGGTCGTATGTCAGAATATTGTATACAGAAATATAGTTTGACATTAATATTGTGTCCTAAAGGTGGTTTAGAAAAAGCAAAGGTTCTTTTTATACTACAACTCGTCTACTGCTTCACGGTTCGGGTAGCCTATAACTGGAAAACAGCCCGATTGTGTAAGTCAAGAATTGGAAACTATGCATATGCGAAGTTGGGGAAATCAGATAACTTTGCCTAACTTCATGGATGCTAAGGGGGATATTCTCAAGAACGTGTGATAACTACCACAAAAGTAGCTTAACGCAACCCTTCACATGGCAGTCTATCTCTGGAAAATAACACCGTGGTAACAGGGTACTCCCAAGCCGGCAGTACCATGCGATAGGCCCACGATAAAGCGTCAAATGTCCATGATAAAATCAACGCGACGCCGCAAAAATGTGAAACATGAACACCCAAAAAGTTGCGATGAGGCCAATCGCGGTACAAAAAACAGTGAAAACCAGCCACAGGCCTGCAATTCCCATGCGTCAAGCGAGAAAATGCTCTATAAAAGCAACAGAAACAAAAGGGAGAAAAAAAGTAACTGCGGTGCACCATGTATGCACCCGGACCAAGTGCAGAAGCCAACGCGAACCCCACAAGCCCCACAGACCACCAGCAAGGAACAACGGGGTCAGGGAATGCAAAGGAGAAGAGGGAGAGGAAGACGGGGTGCGGTCCACAGGAAAAGCAGATCAGCGTCACGGAGGTGACAGAACACTACCATCAACTGACACACAATTAGACCAACGTGAATGCAGTCAGAGTGTCGAGGAGGGCAATGGAGATGGCCAGGAGGCGCTGGCATGATGTGAAAAGCCAAACGAAGCACAAACCCGCTGCCAATACAGGAAGGCAGCAACGGCGACAGGAGGTGGGAATCCTGTGCCACAGGAGGAGCAGGAGGAAACGGGGGCCACAGTCATCAGTGTGAACACGCTGCAAGGAGGTGGGAGTCAGGACACAGCTCGAGAGGACCTGACACAACATCAGGGTGAGTAATGAACAGGGACTGGGGGACGGGGGGAGTTGGGCACAATGGCACACATGCACAACGATGTGTAGCACACTGCATACCCACAATGACCCTGAATCATGTTCCTGAACCCTGTGGCACACTGCAGCATACACACATAGCAATAACAGTACATTCAAAGACAATGTGGCAAGAAGTGCAACACTGACACTGCCGAACCGAGGACACGACTGGCTGCGCTCATGCGCAGAAACAGGCCAATCACATCTAACATAGCAGGAAACTGTGAGATGGAAATGCACGTGTACAACCACACACCCGTCATGTAGTCCAAATGTCCACTGTCCCGCATCAAATATCCAGCACCTCCCAAACAGTCACAATGTACATAGTCATACAGTCTGCATGTAAAGAAGAACAATGCGCCAACATATATGTCAACACAATGTCAACATGCATCTCCCCTTCACATTGCAGAGGGACAAAGAACACCTCCAGCAGAGCAGACCAGACAACTCATCAGTGATGTTGGAGGGGACCACCACACCATAGACACCGAAACCCTACAACAGCCCATGGACATCTTAGGCAACCTACCACAAGGAGCAGGGCAGCCAAACCACACAGAAAATACCCCAGCCACTGCACAGACCACACAGCAGGAAGCACTGACCACCACGGCTGGCTCCCAACACATCACCTAGGCACACATCGCATCCCAATGCCAGGTGTCAGAATCCCAAAAGGAGGTGGCCGAATAGGTGCGAGTGGGGTCAGAGCTCATGGAAGCTGAACTAGGTCACATACGTGGGTGTTCAAGTACCATCAGGGACCAACTACACTCCACAAAGGAGACCCACAACAGATACCAATGCATGTGCACATTACCTGCAATGAACCACTCCCAGAGCCACTGAATCATCATCCACACCCCCATGCCAGACCTCCGTACGACGGCCCAGGACACTCCCCTTAAGCATCAAGTGGCTGACGACAAAGCTATGTCCACGGTCTCACCCGCTGCCAGCGGGGCCATGGTTGAGTATGCTGTACACAGCACAATGTGATGTTGGAGGCCCTGGGGCCCTCACGCATACATCATGAACACACGGACACATGCAGCCAGTTCATGAAATTGCCTACGGGCACGTGCGCCCGACCCCTTTATTGGCAGGGTCACATGTACAGTGACGCCTGTGCTGGATGGGTGTGGGGTGAGTGTAGGCCAGCCCACATGGAGTGGTTGGTGCTGGCAACAACTTGTACAGTGAACACCATTCAAACGGAAACAGAAAACACCAGCATTACAGAGACAACTGTGGAGCATCATGGTGGTAGCCGGAGCAAGTACAGAGGTCACCCAACATGCCATCAGGAGTGTCCGTGACTTGCAGTGCACTGAGTTTGACTAGAAGTGAGCATGCTCATGTGAAAAAAATGTCAAGGATTGTGTCCCTTCGGGTAATTCCTGAGGCAGCTCTTGTGGTGTGTGTTACACATGCATCATCTTCCTCATCATCATCCCAGGTCTCCTAAAACTGCCTGAGGTGACATTGCTTTCTGAACTCACCACAGCACACAACTCATTCAGAAATGGTCCATGAGTCTGGGTGCACTGAGTCAGTGGCACTTGGAGTGCTGAGTAGGGTATCAGGCAGATGATGGCATCCATGACAGGTGTGAGCAACCCTGTTGGTCTGCCAGTACAGCTGTTCGACTCTGGCATTTGGCGTTTGGAGGTGGTCATGGCTGTGGTGGCGTGTGCCTCCTGCAGTGATGCGACATCCTGGCCTTTCAGAACTTGAGTTGATGTGCGAGCCCTGGTGGACCGCATTTGAGTCCGGAGGCAGCGGACAGCACAGGGCCACAGACACATGGCGTTGGGGAACCCACGGCCATCGTCTCAGACGCCATCCAATATCTCACCGGACAGGGTCCCTGACTTGAGCCGCACAGAGTTAGTGGCCCCAGATGCACTGCGGCCGGCACAGGCACACCGCCACGGGACAGTGACTTGCGGTGCAGTGAGATGGGCCATGCGAGCTGAGTGGGTCCTCATCGATGTTTGAAGGGAATGTGGCGGAGGCTTGCGGGGGACAGTGGAAGGTGTCCTCCAGGCCATGATGCAGAGGGTAGAAGCCATCCGGAAGCGGCAAATTGAGGAGTGGAATGCCACAGCCTCATTTTCGCCAAAAGTCAGTATCACCAACATGATGATGAAGACAAACCCCAGTCCATAGACTTAGTCACCAACAAAGTTCAACCAGTAAGTGTCCATGGCTGTCGGGGAACAGACTTAGTGGCATCGGAGCTGTAGGGGTATGCAGTCTGAGATGAGGCCAGTACAATGATATAAAAACTGCCATAAATAAATCAAGACTCAGTTCCCAATGTGTGACCTACTGACTGCAGTGTAGGCCCGAGGCAGCAGTCAGCAGGGGCCCACAGCCACGTGTCATTGGCTCGCGATGCACAGAGTTAGTGACACCAGAGCAGTGGTTGGCAGTGTTCGAACAGCTCCGAGGATCTTTTTCTCCTCCGGACTGCACCACGTCTTCCTCTTACCCCTCTCCATGCGTTCAATGACATGAACTCGGCCATTCACAATTCAAGACTCAGTTCCAAATGTGTGACCTACTCGACCGCAGTGTAGGCTGAAGGCAGTACTCAGAAAGGTACCACAGACAGGTGTCGTGCAGGATGCTATGCACAGAGTTGGTGGCACCACATCGAAGGGAGTATAGTGACATAAACGCAGCCATGAAGTGTGTGCTCTGCCATTGCGCAATCAAGACTCATTTCCAAATGTGTGACCGACCTGGCAGCTGTGTAGGCCAGTGGAGTATGTAAAATAGAAAGGAGTACAGCGGGCCTGTGTCGCAGAGTCTGTGATGGTCTGAGGAGGCTGCTGAGCTCGCTGGCCTCGGGCTTGGGGCCTTGACACAAAGTCAAAGTCAAAAGATTGCTTTATTCGGTTAAAAATTTTTAAAACCATCAAAGCACAGAACAAGGTTTCGTAGTGCAAATAGTTACAGTTACAAAAGTCAAATAAGACCACTGACGCAAAACAGATTAAAACTCCATTTACGACATTTCATGAATAATAAATAATACAGTACGATTGGCACCTGGTCACAATAAAAAGTATATCATCCAAATAATTCTAAAATTTTTACAAATCCATAAAACCATTACTGCTTCATCAATCCACATTCTCCAACTATTAAAAACGATACTAATAAGATGTGGGGAGGTTACTAAAAGGACTGTGCCCTATTTCTACGCCTAATGGTCCCTGTAATGTAGCTGGCTACCCCGAAACATACCAGTGGTGACCCAAGCATTTGCAGATAAACCAGTGCGGGCCTCACTTGCTCAAAATTGCAGTTCTTAAAAATAGGATAAATAAATTTCTTGCGCTGCAAAGAGTAAAACTTACAAAAAAATACCAAATGCAACGTATTTTGTTCTGAGGTGTTGTCACAAGGACAGGGCCCCAGGGTTCCCTCTTTGAAAAAACCCTTAAGGTAAGCCAATAGCCAGGGAAGCATGCCATGCTTGAACCTTATAAACAAAAACAGATGAAATGGTTTGTTTATGTAGGTCAGGTATGGCTGGATCTCTCTGCCTATACTTAGCGTGACAAGCCTCCTGACTGCCGGCTTTCCCAACTCACCTCCTACCCTCAGTGACATTGCTCTACTCAAGAACTGAGTCTTAAAGGCCTTTATCTCCACTTTACTCAACGCACTTGGTTTGTCAAACAATTCGAGGCAGCCAAGTGACTCCAAATTAATTTTAATGTATCGAAACCATGGGATAGACATGACTTTGTCAAGAGACAAGCAGTCTTGAATAATAAGTTGATTTAAATTCGGAGGTTGCTGTGCCCAAATTCTCAACCAACCTAATAATGGAGCCGCAGAAATTTGATCAATAAGATAGCCTGCCCCCAGGTCTTCGTGAATATTAAAAATAGGAGCAGATGGGGGGAGTGACAGCAATTTCCGAAAAAAGGCATTTTCTACTGTCTGGATTTCAGTCGAAGCCTTGTAACTAGGCCTGGGCGGTAAATTCCATTCCGTTCGTGGAATTTGCGGAATTTGGGTAATTTCGCGTTCTGCAGAGAACGTGAAATTGCCCAAAATTCCGCTTTCCGCGAGTTCGCGAAATTTTTGCTTGTTCGCGTTCTCAAAATGCGTGTTCACTAGATATTTCTCCCCGAGCACGCAAACAGCGATTGTGAACAGGAAAAAAGCATCGCAAACAAGCAATTCCGCGTGTTCGCGGAATTTCTGCGTGTTCGCGGAGATTTTTTACCGTTTTGCGGAGATTTGCGTAACGCGATTACGCACATTCCGCCCACCCCTTCTCGTAACCCCATACCTCGCTGCCATATAGGGCCATAGGAACACACTTAGCTCTATATATCTTCATAAGAACGGGTAGGGGTTTACACCCCAAACGTTTTGCAAAGCCCAACAACGCTCCTGTCGACCTAGCAAGAATGTTCTTTTTCTGGGCGCGTTGCATGACCCACGATCTCCTGTCATCAAAGACAATCCCCAAATATGGGAAGGTCTGCACTTTTGTGAGCTCCTGCCCATTACAGTAGAATTTAGCCTTTTTCGCCCCCCCACAACCAATTGACATGGAATGTGATTTTTGGAAATTTATTAATAAGTCTAAAGAGACCATAAAATCATAAAATCTGTCAAAAAGGGCTTGTAGGCCTCTCGCGGTTCTTGCCAGCAGAACCGTGTCGCCGGCATACAATAATGCGGGAATCAATTTTGAGCCGGCTCTGGGAAAATCCTTGCTGGTCGAAATTAGAGCCACACCCAGATTATTAAAGTAGAGCTAGAAAAGCAGGGTGTTGGCAGGTGTGCAGTGAGGCCTTGCTGCACGGAGGCGGCCATGACGGGACGGGGACAAGATAGCTGCGGTGCAGCTGGCGCACAGGATCGCAGGCAACACCGCTCATGGCATCGGCCTCGTGACGGGCTGGGAGGAGCAGCCCTGGCAGAGACGTTGGGAATTCTGGAAGAGCACCACGCCCAGAGCTACGTGCTTTTTATTCACACCCATACGCTGGCATGGCGTATGCCGGGCAAGCCCACTCCGCACACGCCTGCAGGGAGGGACGTCACAAGCTACATTTCCGCAATCTTCCCCACTGGCTGGGGTGACATGGTTGTGTCCACTGTCCACTACTCTCCATACACCAGCAGTGCATGTAGCCATGGATATATCTGTGGTCTGCATACTGAAGTCTGCCCAGCACATTTCTGCCGCACTTTGCATTGTGTACCTTCTCATTCATGGGTCACTTGCCTCCATCGCACATGCCTAGTTGCCACCTCTCCCCACATTCTGCTAGTGTGTGGCTGAGGTGCCATGCAGTTGATGGCTCATGTACATGTCTAGACCAGGTTGCCACATTAAGTTGTGCTGTCGTGTCTGGTGGGTGGGCATGATGTTTGCCATGTTGGATGTGAGTCTGTGACGTGTGCATTCCCAGAATTGTGATTTACATGATTGTGGATTTGAGGGGTGTGGTGTGTTTATTTGGTACTTGTCAATGAGCAGTGCATTTCCATGGGAGCCATCCTGTTAGCGCAGGTTGATGATGGACTGTGGTTAGGGGTAGGAATCATGCACTCTGCCTGGGTAGTTGGTGACGACGTTGGTGGCGATTCCCAGGTGGTCAACTGTTGCCTGCACATTGATGGAATACTTGTGCTTTCTCTTGAGGTAATTGTGTGCAGTGTCACCAGGGGGCACAAGTAGGACATGTGTTTAGTCAATTGCCCCCTGACACTTGCGTGAAGGCAGCTATGGCGTAGATGCCTTGCGTGGTCTCCAGCTGTTCTTGCACAGTGTGGGGGGAGTATGGGTACTGGGGTACCAAGTTGATGATGGCATCGAGACAGTTGTCATGGACTTGGATTGTGCTGGCTGTGGGACTCATCCGACTCTGGCATTTGTTGGTTGGAAGGTTACCAGAGGCCAACAGTTGCAGCACAGCCAGCAGCATTGTCTGTGGTGGGATGTTGGTTGTCCACTGTGTTGATACCGTCGGCCTGTGGACAATGGTGGTCAGGATGCGTAGGATGGTTGTCCTTTTGAGCCTGTGGTGGGCAATGATATTCCCTGGTGTTGAGTCTGTGAGGTTGGTGCCTTTTCAGGACATTGCTGTCTTTTTCTGTGCTGCCTCAGTGTTGGTCTGGGAGGGGGGCGGGGGGATCTGGGGGGGCCTGGGGGTGGTGGCGGAGGGTGTTGTGGCCCTGTTGGGGCTCCAAGCTGCATGATCAGTGGATCCATGGCATCTCTTGTTCTTCAGGTGTGGCTGTGGTCTGGGCTCCCTTTTCTGGTGCCGTTTGTAGTCCGACTTTGCACCAGGTCAGAGCAGGTGTTCATTTCCTGCTGCTAACGCACCTTATTGCATGTTTTGTGATATTATCGCAGATCAGGCTGGTCATTGAGAATGTTGAGTTGTGGTGTTGTCGCTGATTTTTCCTCAGGAACGCCTACTCTGCATCTCATTAGTGATAGTTGCCGGGGTCATCCAGGGCGATGTTTTTTGAGGATGTTTTCGCCTGAAAACTGGTGATATGGGCTGTTAGCACCGGCTTGTTAATGGGGCGGTAAATTTATTACGACTTTGGCTGCGATAAAGTGCCAATAACTCGGCGATAGCTCCTTGAGAATATGCCGCTAAGTTTCCAAATTCACTCACCTTTGGGATATTGGTATTACTGTTACCCGTCCTTGGTCGTTGTCTGAAAAGTCATCAAATCAACCTGTTATGAGAATCTTGCCTTATAGTTCACAATATCACACTTAGGAATTGCTTCAAATCAACGTTTAAAGGTCAAATTCAATTGGTAAGATGCTGTCATATGCTGTGCAAGGAATCTTGGGTAGTGCCGTGCTGCCTAGAAGGTCGCCTAGTGCTTAGCAGTTGGCAGAGCCTTTAGGTTTTAAAAAAACCTGTCCATAAAACAATGGTGTCGTGCAGATTATATACCTCTGCACAAACCCTCAGTTCTTCTCTCCAGGCAAGTAAAGGTGTTGCTTGTATATATCAACCTATAAGTATCTGGTGAATTTGCTGTCACTGGGTGTTAATGTAAAGTATTTCATGGACCTCCTGATTTTAGCGCTGTATACTGCAGCATGCAAACCTGTATCTTTATATGCATCAATGACAGCAGTTACACAACACCATACAAATGTTTAGTTAACTATACCTAGGAGGCAGATGCATGAATCAGATCACTGAGCATTTTTTTAAAATAATTTTAGCTGATGCATTCCTAAATCCTCACAGTGTCCTCCCAGGTGTAGCCAGGCTTCATTGATATTATTTTATTTTCAATTTTGGAAAATATTTTTCTGGTTTAAAAATTAATTGAACAGTGCACAGTCTGTCAATTCTTTACACTTTCATTGAATCCATATACTTGTTAAAAATGACATCACATTTCCACTGGCATAGATTTCTTCGGTAATCATCAGATAATGCATAGCATGCCCCATTGAATTTATTTGGAGACAAGGGGTCTCGAAGAACCTTAGTATACAAAAAGATGATTGTAACACAGGCACTGTTTGTCCATAAAATAGTACCTTTTTAATACAAAAGTGTGCAGCAGAAAAAGGCATAACCATAATTCAATGACATATTTGATTTAAATAAGTACAATCTAATCAATTGCATCTGTCTGAGTACAAATATTTCCAAACATTACACAGAAATATATCCAAGACTACAAAGTTAATGGTATCAAGCACCAAGGGTCATCTAACACATGGCACAAGGTGTCAGGTCTGGCATAGTGTCAGGGCAGGCATGAGCCTTACCATGCGGAATACTGTCCCTACTTCCACCTATTCTGCAACAGGGGTCAGATGGGGCTGGGCTTTGCTCCTGTTAGCAGCCACTGCAGTGTAAAACAGGATCTATTCTCTCCGGACCCAGAACTATCAGACCCGGGGTGTGTTGATCTAACAATCCCAGGCCTAAAGAGATTCCAGGGTATTTGTAATTGGACGTGGTGGAATTCCATCCAAAGTTCTTGCTCTGGATGAAAGTCAACAATCCATGAGGTGAGCCTGAGTCTTTGATCTTCAGGCAAGAAAGGTTGATCAATCCCAACAATTTGAGCCAGTGGAGTGGACGTCTATTCGCCTCAAACTGTGTGCTGATGTTCCAGTTTGCGGATTGAATGGCATATGAAAGGGTGGATTTTCCTCAACCCCAGAGTTACATATAATGGGGGTTCAAGCAACTCTAGGGAGAGGGGGAATTCCAGCTCTCTGCAAGATGGATCTTGAGATTTTATCAGAAGAATCTATAATTCCTGGTCTGATTCTCCCTTAATTCCCTTTTTTTCAGCATGTGAAATCTCCATCTGAAAGTAAAGAGATCCACTGTGCTACAGCAGATGTCATAATTCGCATAATTGTTGCCTGCACCGTCAGAATTAAGAGCGCCCAGTCTTCTTGGCTTTCTTCACCAAGCGCAGGCCATGAAAACACACCACTGACAACACGACAGAGCCAGATCATGACTTGCAGAGAGTGCTTTCAGCGGGTTTCAATAAATCATGACCCTCAGAGACAAAGTCAGCAAGTTGTCCGGTACAATCATTAGAGCAATTTTTGAGTTAGTTCTTCCTTAAACTTTCAAGTTTATTCTGAGGAACACTGATTCATTCGGTGTATTTGAAGGGTGCACCGATGGTAAGCTACTAGGCAAATACCCCACTATTTCCGTACATGTAGTTAAATTCCTTAATTTGAAATAATTTTCAGGCCTAATAGAGTGCCATGAGGATGAAAAGTTACAGGAGAAATTTGAACACAAAGATCCAACGAAAGGAATACCTTATTCAGTGAGTTTGAGTGGTTATTCATCCAAACTGCCCACCTTCTATTTTCAAGCCCTTTTAAGGTACTATAATATATAGTATCACTGCAATTCAAGGCCCACATTTTATGCTGCTTTAATAGTTCATTATTGTTTTTTGAAAACTGCAGCTGCTACAAGCACATAAGAGAAAACTGATGACACAAAACCAGCCAAGCAAATTAACAGCTGCACCCTGCTGGCACAAAGAAATTGATTAAAACGCAAAAAGGAAACCACTTAAAACAATAACCAAAAAAAAGAAAAACAAAGAGAAACAAATAGCTTCGTTAAACAAAAGAAAAAGAGATCCTTAACACTAAAAGTAAATTATTCTTATATCTGTAACTGTTAGCCACAAACCACAATCAATATATTAACATAACACTCAAAATGAATCCAAATTGAGTCCATACAACTACCAAATATGAAATGCAGTTTATATTTTACCAAGCTGTAAACAATCGTAACTATACTGGCCAGGGTGTTTTTTGACTGATTGATTGGATGGTGGTCTGGTTGTCTTAGATTTTGTTTCTCTGCTTCTAAGAACGGCACAGTACTTGTTTTCCTTTATTAAATTGGTCTCCACACGTTTGTGTAAAATCGGTTCTAAATCATGATTGTCGTTTTGCTTTTTAAGTGACTGCAGGACAGCTTCATCAAAAAACACTAAAGGTATTACAAGTGTATATCTCAATTAACCTAATGATGAAATGTATCCCATACTGTACAATGTATTTATTCATTTAAACATTATCTGTAGCAAGGACTGTTTTCGTGGCAGGAATGAGGCGATTGAAGTTTATCTAATTTGGCATTGTAGAATATTTTTGTACAGAGGCAGTAGAGAATCTCTGACAGGCAATATGCATAATGGATTTATGGGGCTCCATTTCCAAGCATTAGAGTGCATTATATTCGACTATCAGTGCCAGTTTTCAGCGGCTAAGGGTGGCTACAGTTGCATATTATTCTGGGAATAAACAACACATTTGCAGCAGAATGTATACGCTGTATGCTAGGAAATGTAATGATATCCCCTGAATTGGAAATCCTATTTTATCTCCCACTATCCCCGCAACGTACTGCCTACTGTGATTTGGACAGTTTTTTATTATCACTTGGAAAATGGTATGCTGAAGTCAACTAAATATATGTTTGAGTGCTATAAATGTTTTTTTGTAGTTTGTTTTATTGTGGAAATGTGCCTAAAATAACTGAACTGTCCTGAATGCCATTTAAATTGGTAGATGCTGAGTCTGAAAGCTCTCCCTAAGGAATTTCTCCTCTCGGACCAGCGCCGTCGCCATCAGATGTGGGTGGTCCCATCTCCCAGGCATAGGTAAAAGGGCAAGAGATTTTGCAGCTCAATAAACACCAATGTAACATTGTGCCCCTGTGTAGGTACATGAGTTGCAGTATGCCTACTCTTTGGAAAAGTTCCCAGTATCTGCAATGGCTTCTCCATTGGATTCATGAACAGGAGCCATAGGAGGAACTGTAATGGGTGAGCAGAGGGTTGGTGCACGCAAATCACCATTTTGGCTTCCATTGAAGTTTGGGCATGTTGCATTGGAGCAGACTGAGGTGGGACAGATTTGCCACTTACTTCAACCACAGACATTGACCTAGTCCACTGTCTCATGTGGAAGAACTCTTAGCAGTGGAAACTCGAGGGAGCCCTCCTGCAAAGTACATGGAGGGGTACCCCTACGGATTCAATCAGAAGCCCTCAGGCCATGGTACTGGGCATAGGTGGCCCCTGGAACTTGCCCCCCCCCCCCGCACTGTGGGAGCTGCTGGGCTCTTATTATGCCACTGACACTGATTTGTGTCATGTTTGGCTGGTTGAATTGGTCAGTGGGGGCTGCAGCAGAAGGGGCTGTCTCCCATGTTGTGTATTTTGGCTCAGGAACCGGCAGAGCACAGGGATCTTGTTGACCTATCAATAAATTACTACGACGTGGACCAGAAGTAGACCTTCGGACAATATTTCCCTTTTAGTTCTGATGTACTGCAAATCATACACAGAAGTACTTTGCAAAAGATTGCAGAGAGCTTACAGAGCACTTGATGAGCTCTGGAGCTTATGGAATCCGAGAGAGACAGGAACCACAACAGAGCCATTGAAGAGAGCCTTTGATGGAAGCCTAAAGCCAAGAGGTCAAGGAAAGCACTATACAAGTGCGGGCTTCGAAAAGACAGTTCTGGACAAGCAGCTTATGCATGAGCTTTTTTAAAAAAAAAATAATTGGTTGTACTTTAGAAAGCCAGCTGTACGATCTTTATGAAGCCCAATATAACTCAACAACACCAGAGGAGGAAATAAGGACTGACAGCACTTAGGTATCAATGCCATCGGGTTCTATCTTGCTCCCAATTCTAGTATACAATGATTTGATGTTCCACAGCTAGCTAGGGGACATTCCCAGTGCCTTAGTGAATCCAGGTGTTTTAGATGGCGTTTCAAATGATGTCTCCTTCTCATGAGGCCACCATGCCACTACTTCAGTTACTTGCACATTATGACTACAGTGCCGCTCGCAGGCTTTGGACTCTGCTTCTTTCCTCATCGGCTGGGCTCCATTTGCGGATGTGATCCGCGGCTGACAAGTTGATTTTTAGCGACACGGGGATTTTATTTTGAACTCTCCACATCCGGGACTGCGAGGACCAGGGTGCTTTGTGCAATACTTACCAGCTGCACCTGGTCACTCTTCCCGACTCCTCCCCGGCAAGTACTTTACGCCTTGCGGCCCCCGCTTCGCGGGAGCCGCTCGCAGGCTTTGGACTCTGCTTCTTTCCTCATCAGCTGGGCTCCATTTGCGGATGTGATCCGCGGCTGACAAGTTGATTTTTAGCGACACGTGGATTTTATTTTTAACTCTCCACATCCGGGACTGCGAGGACCAGGGTGCTTTGTGCAATACTTACCAGCTGCACCTGGTCACTCTTCCCGACTCCTCCCCGGCAAGTACTTTACGCCTCGCGGCCCCCGCTTCGCGGGAGCCGCTCGCAGGCTTTGGACTCTGCTTCTTTCCTCATCGGCTGGGCTCCATTTGCGGATGTGATCCGCGGCTGACAAGTTGATTTTTAGCGACACGGGGATTTTATTTTGAACTCTCCACATCCGGGACTGCGAGGACCAGGGTGCTTTGTGCAATACTTACCAGCTGCACCTGGTCACTCTTCCCGACTCCTCCCCTTGCCTATTTCACCCTCACGGGGTCTCGTGTGAGCGGGACGCGTGCGGGGCGTAGGCCGGGGCGAAGCCCGGGCAAAGGGCGGGCCCAATTAGGTCCTCAGAGGCCGAGTGAGGCCGGGCAGGGCCCATTCCCTTATGTCTATTTTTCTTGTTGTATCGATTTGTTTGTTAGTATTGTTGTTATGGCCCAGAATCAGGCTAACGCTACTTTAGAGAAGCCGGGGGGGTTGTTAAATGGCACTCTCGACAGTTATTTCACAAGGGTTTCCACTGATCTAGATAGGGAGTCTATACTAGAAGAGCGCAGGGCGGAGCTGCGTCGTTCGGTTGAATGCCTGAAAAATTGGGCTTCAAAAGATCCTACGCCCCACGCCCTCCCTCTCAGTGAAGTAAGTCCCAGTGGCATCGACGACCTCATATCCCTTGAGAGTGTCCCTCTACTATTACGAGATTCCATACTCACACCTACCCTTTCCATCGAACAGTCTTGTAATCATATTCCCCTCCCTAGTCTTAGTCCCCTAGCTGTCAATGTAACTAATCCAACTATCAGCAGGGGAAAACCTGTTCGACATAAGATGATCAAAGCAATCCCGCCCAAGGTACATGGCCCCCCTCCAGGTAAAAGAAGACGTAAAGGGGGCGAATACCAAAAAGCTAAGATTAGTCACAAAGACTTTGGCAGGCCTTCTAAGCCGGCCATCAGAAGAAGCCAGGCGCCAGTAGCTGTATTAGCTAACCCCCTTAAATCTACCATAATGACAAGGAAGCTAGTACCATTGTACCCACTGCCATTTCTGCCGACTCCGCATTGAAAACAGCATTCTGCACCCTTTTACCAGATAGTATGGAACAACTAATTAGGTCTCTCGTTTCTCCAATCATCGAGGGGCTAAAGAGGGTGGAGAAACTTCTCGAGGCTATCGAGTCTGCTATTAGCAGTAAGGATGTCGCAGCTAGGGTTGTTGTGAGTACGGCGATGTTCCCCACAAACCTGGCTGTACAACCAAATAGCTCAGCCTTTAAAGTTACATCAGTATCTCCCAATCTAGCAAGTCCCCACCAACAAAGGTTACCTTCCCCAATGTTGGTAAATAATTCAGCTGTAATTCCTGTAAACGAACCTATGAGAGGAACAGATAATGTATTTACAGGAAAAATGCGGGAGGGGGGGGAAGTACTAGATATACAAGGGCTCCAAAGAACAAAGGTCCAATAGTTGAACTCCCCCCTGAAGCTGTGCCCTATGTGGTCGTTTTGACGGGGGTCCCCATATTGACAGATAATAAAAGGGAAGGGTTTGCCAAATTAAAAAATAAAATCATGCACTCGTTTAGTATACATCGACCAATCACAAATAACATCAATGGTGAAATAGTGCATGTTCGGCGACTCTCATGGCTGGGTGGTAGAAGTAAAGATCTCGAGGGAGATGTAGTCGTGGTCACTTTTAGAGATCCATGTGTGGTCAACCACATATTAAACTGGCCTTTGGGTAATGGAATGAGCTCCATCATACCTCGTGCTTTGACATACTTCTATCCCAGATCACTTGTGTTCCCTACAACCCATGTAAGCGGCCAAGCACCCATTTACCCAAATTATTCAGTACCTTATAATATGGGGCACCCTGTACAAGTACAATACTTAGTACCTGTTGCTGACCCCTTTGGGTGGAATATTGTTCCTCCTAGATTCAATACAAACATTAATAGGAGAATGGAGCATTTAAGACCTTTCACACCCTTGGAGACTGTAAACAGGTTCGATGTGCTCACAGATATGGAAGGGTGAGATTGAAGATTACAGCCGTTGTGGGGCTCGAGGGTTCGCCCGACCGGGGGTGTTACCTGCGTGAAGCCACAACATAATGAATCTTTTAGTAAACAAATAGTTCGGCCTGCTCTCGTTACTGACCATGATCCCATCATTGTTTATGATAATACTTGTAGGGAGGAGGTTTTGATGGTTGGTGACACTTGTGTTGTAGACGAAAAAGGTTCAACTACTACCTCTAATGAGCCATTGCTTTTGTCTGCTTTAGGCAGGAAAGATCTTAATAAAGGTGGGGTTGGGGCTGGAAGTTTAATGTCATGGAACATAGCGGGCTTGCGTCATAAACAGGAGTCACAAGAGTGGGTTGACTTTGTCAATGGTTTCGATATCTGTCTATTCCAAGAGACATGGGTGTGCGAACCCATGTTCCTTCAGGGTTTTTTGAACTATTCTGTGCCAGCCACTAAGGGTAAAAAGGGCCGACCTATGGGAGGTCTGACGATTTGGGTCCGGCAATCCCTGTGCTTAAATATTAGTTATTGAGACAGGAAGCAGGGATATCCAACTCATAAACCTAGATTTGGGACCGTTAGGGCGCCTTAACCTATACAATGTATACGTTAGGGGTAACAAGGGTGGAAAGTCAGAAGTTTTAGCTTCCTTGGTGGCTCTTCTAGAGACCCATTCCCTGGTTAACAATATTATAATTGCTGGCGATTTTAACCGTACATTTGAACCACTAGATACAGGTGATGACTGTATAGGGACAGAAGAAGATAGGCACTGGGGTGTCCCTCCACTTGATCTTGACCCGATAAAACGATGGTCCGACGATATCATTTGCCTAAACGCCAATCTGCCTAGAGAGAGGCCTCCATGCGTTGAATGGGAGAACCAAGAGCGATAGGATGGGGGCTTGCACTTTTGACAATAGTCGGAGCAGGAGCAGAATAGACTATGTTATGTGTAACTTGGAAATATGGAACCAGGTTAATGATATGGAGGTTATACACAGGTTGGAAAGTGATCATGACCCTCTGTGTATTTGTCACAGATGGTGGACCTTGCTTAGCGGGAATGTTAGAACAGAGTGGGAAGGTCTCCCTCTACCAGTTTCTTCCAATAATACACGTCGGTTAAAATGGCCCCGTGTATTATCCAACCAAGATTCTATGGCTAGTATAAATATGGAGGTGGATAGAGCTATCGAGGCCTTGGAGCAGGTTGTCGCTCCTATCCAGGGGTCGCAGGAAGCGACAATAATTCATGATTCACTCTTCTTAACTATCAAGTTACATTTCCAGAAGGCAGGTAGGATTAACAATAGCAGGGCCCCTAAGAAGACTGCAAAGTGGTATAATGCACAGTGCAGGACAGCAAGGTTGGCTCTGGGTAGTGCTATTAAGTCTAGGGATCTGGTGGGAATTCGTGGCGCTAGAAGTAATTATAAAGATTGCATAGTCGCAGCTAAAAAGGAGTGGGACGAGAGGCACTGGAGAGAGTTGTTGGAAGCCTGTGACTCCAAGGACTCCAGGCTTTTCTTGAGCATTGTTAGATGGGGGAGTGGTGGTGTGCCCGATTGCCCTGATAACAATGTCCAGGAGGAGGATTGGGTTAAATATTTTAAGCCTCAATATGCTGAACCTAATCCTGGCAGGGAGATGGAAGGGTTTAAGGCTGTCTATCCGAATGAGCCATTTTTTAGCCTCAAAGAGGTTCTGTTGGCTCTAAGTGTTGTATCGTCGGGTAGAGCCCCTGGGATGGATGGGGTACCGGCTGATCTTTTTATTTATGATAAGGAAAGATGGGGTAGTTACATCCTTCTCCTAGCTAATGCAGTTGCTCAAGGAGCACCGGTACCGATGAGTTGGAGGGGTGCAATCATCATTCCCATATTTAAGAAGGGCGATAGGGGGTCGCCTGAGAACTATCTGCCTATTAGTTTGATAGCGACCATACAAAAGGTTGTGGGGCGGATGGTTGTAAATAGACTCATGGAATGGGTGGATGAGCATAATGCATTATCACCCTACCAAGCAGGGTTCCGGAGGGCTACTAGTACGGTGGACCAGGTGTTCCGATTCACTTTGGTCCAGTGGCGGACTGTGGCGCTGGGTGGCGGTAGCTTGTAGACTTGCGGGCTGCCTTTGACCTGGTGCCTAGGTCCAAGTTGTGGTCTGAAATAAGAAGCCTGGGTCTGCCTGACGACCTGTTGACTTTGGTCATGCGGTTACATGAGGCAATCTTCGCTAGGATACAGTGGGGTACGCAGGGCGAGACTACTGATGATTTTCTGGTAGAACGGGGTGTGCGACAGGGTTGTGCGATGGCGCCGCTGCTCTTTTCTTTGTTTATTAACGGGGTAGTAGCCAGAATGCTAGCCGAAAATGTGGACGCACCCTCGTTGGCGGGCATCAAGATACCGATCTTGATGTTCGCCGACGATACGTTGATCCTGTCTAAGACTCCTAGTGGCCTGCAAAGAGCTCTCTGTATTTTTGACGATTTTTGTAGGAATTATGGTCTGGAAGTTAACGTGGCAAAACCAAACTTATGTTCTTTAACCCGCATCGTAGCGTCAGACCCAGGCTGTATTTGAGCGAACGCCCCCTGGATGTAGTCAGAGCCTTTACTTATCTGGGTATTTATATAACCGATGATTTAAGATGGGCTCAGCATATTGAACTGGCTACCTTAAAGCATAGGCAAGTGTCTGGAATCCTTGGGCTTGAGCACAGGAAATCACAGTCGAAACCTATTGCACCAGTTCTGAAGGCGTACGAAGCAAAAACTCTGGGATCTGCACTGTATGGTGCAGAATTGTGGGGATTTGGCCACCTTAATTCGATGCAGATGTCTGAGAATAAGTTTCTTATGTCATTAACTGGTCTCCCTAAAAGTACACCCCTGATCCCAATCAGATATGATTTGGGTAGGAAGGCAGTAGGGGATCTGGTAAGGCTACGCCCAATCTTGTATTGGAGGCGGCTTTGGACTACACCAGAACTTAAGCATTATGCTGAGGGCTTCGCAGCAGTGATTAAGGCTGATGTTTTTCATAAGATCCAATGGTTGACCAAACTTAGAGCATTGTTATGTATGCTTGGGTTAAAGATGCTATGGGACACCCCATTAGAAGCTGTCTTCCCAAGCAAGCAAGCAATTAAGGAGCTGTATTGGGCCTATGTGTTCGAGCAGGCATGGAGAAAATCTGATGCAGGCTCTATGTCTGGTTGTTTCCTGGAGGTTAAGTCCCTCCCTATACTAGAATTATTTTGGGATACTATAACTAACCCAAGGGATAGGAAACTTTTCTTTCAGCTGAGGATAGGTGCTCTTCCCTTAAGGTCTTTAACCGGGAGGTGGAGGGGGTCCACTGATATTACCTGTCCTGCCTGTGGAACTACAAAAGAGTCCATCGGGCACTTTTTGTTTTCCTGTAAGGCCTATACAGCCCCTCGCCGTATCTGGTTAGCACCGGCTTGTAGAAATCTAAGCGTTCCCAATGGTTCTGTAGCTATGAGAATCATCTCCACTAGCTCCTGCCTCCAATTGACTGTTGCAACAGCCAAATTCCTGGGGTGGGCATGGTCCATTAGGCAGAGGGCCATTGCCTAGGAGTTAATCGTTCAGATGAATGTAATACTGGCACTGTGCTAAATTATTGTATTTATACTTACTTTTTCTAAATCGATTGTTTGTATATTTTATGTCGTATGATTTTAACAATTATTGTGTGTACTGCTTTTATGAGAAATTCTCGAATAAAGCTCTTTGACGTGACGTGACTACAATGGCAAAGGAAGCCCAATACCTCTTACAGAAGTAGCAATCTTTAAAGTACCTACACTACCCACGCAGTAATCAAAGACATTGCTGGTGCTCTTAATCTTAGCAACGCTACTCAAGACGTGTGTCTAGAAAACGCAAAGGATAACCAAAAAAGCCAACAACCCCACCATGAGACTCAAGAAGGCTCCTAGATGACCCATTATGGACTCAGCATCACTCTTTGCAATGTTGCTATTCAAGCAGCAAACGACGCAGGGGTCATCAGAGAGCGCGGAAGGTGCATTGTAATCACTCTGGGAACCCTAGGTGGTATCAGTGAAAGAGATTTCTAGGAGGAATATGGGAGGACTGGTTGGCAGGGCTTGTCCCAGCTATTTCTATAACTTGGGACTCCACTGTGAATTTGTTGCATTCTGAGAACACAACCTGCCAGGAGGAAAAAATAACTCAAGGAAAGGGGCACATATTCTGTAAACAGCAATAAAAACTCTAATCAATCTACAACGATATGAGACAAGGCAGACCTCAGAATATTTTCTCTGCTAATGCCACATTACATGCCACTGTCTCACAAATCCATCAGCAGTTAGCAACCACTAGTACCTGAGTTGCAGACATCATTGAATGACATAAGAGTTGTATCCTTTCAAGCAGCCAGAAAAATAATTGCCAGCCAGATCAACAATATGCAAGGAAAAACTAAGGAGCTTGAAATCAGTGGCTTGCATATAACCTGTGTGTCATTCCTATTAAGTAAAGGATCGAGGTAGCAATGTATCATAGATTTACCCACCCAGGCATCCTCTAAGGTGAACTAATGGAAAATTAGCAAGAAAGTTCTGAATGTGGGACACCTACCCTTCTAGTCATCCAAAGAAACTATTAAGAGACAACGTAAGGTGCCTCTTAACACGTGAGTTTATTCTAGGAATATTAATTAACTCCAATGCCAAATCAGCCCCGAGCCTGATTGATTTGGCACAGACTCAGACAAAGCCTATATGCATTGCACTGTGGAAATGCTGAGAAAGAATTTGTTTTAATCTCATGACGGTTTCTATAAGAGGCAATAAGAGAAATAGGCAGGTGCGGCTCCTCCACGTGGGCGTCGGAGAGAATCGCCCCACTGCTTTCTCGCACTGCGAGAAGCAGAAATGTAAAATGGTATATATACCATATTACGTTTCTGCTTCTTGCACTGTGAGAAAGCAGAAGAAGGGTATGCCTGGTTGGGGAGGAGTGGCTAGCCCAATGTTATGGGCGCTGACTGTTTGGTCAGTCCCAGGGCCGACCAAACACGTCCTAACACTCTCCGTTCTCTGTGCAGCCTGCATGAAGAAAACGGCCTCCCCGTAGACGCCTGTAAGGATGGCGTCCTAGCCAATCACAACGCTGCCATTGCAGCATTGTGATTGGCTTAGGGGATGAGAGGGAGGCTGCCTGCTTCTGCTTCCTGTGAGCAGAGAGCAGGAGACGTGACGCAGGAGTCCGGGAGACCAGGACCGGAGGCGAAGGTACGTTTTTTTATGTATTACATTTTATTAAATTACCCCACCACCACATCCCCGCGCGACCCCCGCCCCCCACCCGCGATTCATGCCGGCCGCAACTGGAAATAGGTATCATCCCAGACTTTGTCAATGCTATATTAAACCACATAGGCACACAGATTACCAGACAGAGCTGCTGCCCTCTCTCGTTCTAATTGTAGGCAATATATAGGAAGGCTTTATGTAGACATCTCCATCAGTTATTTTATGAGGCTATACAATCAATATGCTGAAGAATGCATTGGTTTTCATTAATGTAACCACAATGGAAGTCTGTTAGCTCTCTGGCTATAGACAGAATCTAAGTCACAGATGAAAGTATCATGTAATGCTAGGAGCTGACACCTCAGTTATCTTCTAGCATAGTTACGACTTCCTACACACCCACTCCAGTGTCCTGATTAGCAAGAGGGGACTATTTCAGATATTTTATAAAAGGTTGAAATATATGATCAAGATCCAAGACTCTTGTGGCATATGTACAAGCCCCTATCGCCACCGGAACGTCACTTTTGGTGATGCTCCAGTGGCGATGGGGGTCATGCCTTATTTACAAGGCAGCATTAAGCCACTTAACATGGCTTAACATCGCCTTGTAAATAAGGCACACTTTCACGCTATGGTTAGCGTGGAAGGGGTGGGCAGTGGGTGTTGCGGTTAGTGTTCCACGGCAACATCCGTTGATTTTAACGCTGCCCCCTATGTACAAGGGTGGCGAACATAGAAGGCAGCGCCAACATTATGACCAGGGAGAACCTGGTCTTAAGTGAATGTATGATGTTACATCGCGGTCTTTACACCGCGATACGTTTACAACGCAGTCATTACAATGCAAGTCGTTACAACGACTTGCGCTGGATGGTGCTAAACTTAGGAAAAGTATGATTTACTATTCCAAATCCTGCCTACGTAACAGTAGGGAAGGTGTAAATAGTAAATCATACTATTCCTTAGTGTATAGCACCATCCAGCACAAGTCATTGTAACAACTTGCGTTGTAATGGCCACGTTGTAAACGTATTGCGGTGTAAAGACCGCATTTTAACAATGTCTCCCGTCTTAAGTTGACGAAATGAAGAGAAATGCATTATTTCTCCTCGTTTTTGCTTGTTCAATGTGTGCTACCTTGTGCAGCCCACATGAAAAAGCAAAATGCCATGGATTATTTATGTACAGGAAGGTCCCCCTTCCTGTACATAAAAAAATAAATGCCATTTTGTGACTTTCATGTGTGCTGCATTAAGCAGTACACATGAAAGTGACAAATGGCATTTCAGGATTGTCTATGTGCAGGAAGAGACACCTTCCTACTCATAAACAACCCTCCCCTGCACGCAGACACGCTTGCACCCTGTGTTGGTGCTACACTGTTAAGTGTAGTGCCATCGCAGGAGAAAATGCAAGGCTGCACCATATTGTTGTAAATATGGTGCAGCCTTGCGTTTCAGATGTGGAAGAGAGCGGTGTTAAGCCAGGAAGGCAAACACCTTTCTACCCGCCACTTCCTTGTATATTTCCCCCTTAATACTTACATTAGGTCCTTGAATCTTAGTAAAGTATACCCCAAATTACCTTTGGCAATTTACTATGAGTGTTTCCAATACCCTTGTAAATTCTTGGTGACCAATGTTGCATCATTTGGAAGGTTCTCATACCTTTGGGATGTGTGAAATTATTTATATGATCGAATTTCAAGACGTTTGACACAATCAAAAATGTTGTATCAACGCCACCCCATGTGTTTTTTTAAAGAAGGGATGCTTTTATTCTTCACTCAATTTTTCAGGAGATGTTTGAGGAATCTCCTTTTGTTAATCCAGCGCTAAATAATTTTTCAACTATTTCACAATTGTGTAAATGCTTTGCACAGGATACCATCTCAAACTGGAAAGAGACATTGAGGTGATGGCTAGATACATATAATGAGGCCATCAAACAGTGACTGTGTATATTGAGGAAGCTCAGGTTTGTTTAAGCTAAAGAGTAAAGCCACACTTGTTTGCACGAATACATACCTTCACATCGCATGCATTTACAACGCATGCAAATTACAACGCGGTTGTTACAACCACCGTGTTGTTACATCGCAGTACCATTGCAACGCAAGTCATTACAACGACTTGATGTAGGGGGCGCGCTGGACTTAGGAATAGTATAATTTACTATTCCAACACCAGCGTGCGCAACAGTAGGGAAGGTGTTGGAATAGTAAATTATACTATTCCTTAGTTTAGATCGACCCCTACAGCAAGTCGTTGTAACGACTTGCGTTGTAATGGAACTGCAATGTAACAACGCGGTCATTGTAACAACCGCTTTGTAATGAGGTGATGGCTGTTTCCCGTTTGCACAGGCAGGTGGTCAGCTTGCAGCAGTCCATCAGTCTTAATATTACATTTTAGTCATCAAATTCTATAGATCATTAAGAGCAACCAGTTTCTGAACAGTAGACACTGGCGCATGTAAGACATTACATGTAGATCCTTCTTTTTCTAACATATTTGAAAATTATGTGCAAGCAACTTACCGGTAGGGCAAGGAAATAAAACAACAAGAAATAAACAACCAAAGGAGCAAATAAACAAAAGTGCGACAAAAAAAACAGACCACATACATGCAAATGAATTACAATCTTTATTTAAATCTGAGGCAATTTTCGTTGGTGAGCACTCCTTTAAACAGGTTAAGAAAATTGGTTGTTGAAGCATCCCCCATGAAAACAAGGAGAACGTTTTCAAACAGTGGGGCATATGTTCGAGGAAGTGGCAGAGTGAGGCGTTAGCCCTTATAGCTTAGGGACTCACTCCGCCATTCCAGAAACACAAGGCTGCACCATATTTACAAGGATATGGTGCAGCCTTGCATTTCCCCCTGCGCTGGTGCTACACTCAACAGTGTAGCACCCGCCATAGTGCAAGGGTGTCTGCATGTAGGGGAGGATTGTTTTTTGTGCAGGAAGGTGTTCCTTCCTGCACATAAATAATCCTAAAATGCCCTTTTGTCACTTTTATGTGTGCTGCTTCATGCAGCACACATGAAAGTCACAAAATGGCATTTGTTTAAAGATTGTTTATATACAGGAAGGGGGACCTTCCTGTACATAAACAATCCATGGCATTTAGCTTTTTCCATGTGTGCTGCACAAGGCAGCACACATGTAAAAATTATAAACAAGAAGAAATAATGCATTTCTCCTCATTTCACCAACTTAAGACCAGGTTTTAACTGGTCTTAATTTTGGTGCTGCCTCCTATTCACGCTGCCCTTGTAAATAGGTGGCAGCTTCAAAATCAATGGGCGTTGCGGTGGAACGCCCACCGCAACACCCAATCCCCACCCCTTTCATGCTAAGCATAGCGTGAAAGGGGGCCTTCTTTACAAGGCAGCGTTAAACCGTGCTAAGTGGCTTAACGCTGCCTTGTAAATAAGGCTAAGCGCCTATCGCCACCACAACGTCGTTAAACGTGACGTTATGGTGGCGATATGGCCTTCTGCATATGCCCCAGTGTCTTCAGATGAGACCCTATCAAGCACATTACCTTTTGCTCCATGAGCAACAGAGTCTGTGGTCACTTTCCCAACCATGGAAAGATTCCACCAATGGCCACTGCTGACCCTGACAGCATTATCACAAACTTTTTCGCCAAGAACAGGATCACCAAACTTCTTCTCCACTGTCTTTAAATGGAAGGATATTTTATACGTACCCAATCACCCTTCAGCACAAAACCTTCCTCTACTTGATTTGTGCATCTTCCATGTTTTTTCAAACCATCAAATCAAGTGCAGTAACACAGACTACTTTTAAGCCACGTTGTCATCCATGCACAACAAAATTCAGATGTGGCTTTCCTTCTTTAAAATAATTAAAAAGGGGACACTTAGGTTAAAGAATGAGATCTAGTCTTACGAAACCACAACATTGCTCTGATAGCACTACTAACTGCACAGTAACTTATGATTTCCCAAAGTATTCAACCCCCCCCATCTCTGTTGATGTGCTTTACAAAACGATTTGCCTGAAGGTGGTACAAAGCGCTCTTAAGAACTTTTATATCATTTTAGTAAAAACTGTACCCCATTGTCTGAAACAAGTCTTTCATGAAAACCCTCTTTAAGGAAAGCATTCTGCATAAAATCATTTACAGTGTTAGAATTAGGCTCATTAATGAACCAAATTTTAGGCATGTGAGAGCACATTTCCAGAATAAAACTCAAATGATGAAGTAAAGAGTTAAAGGGAACCATCAGATCAACACCCATCTTCGTCAATGGTCTGGCAGGTAAGTCAATAAAAGGAGGAGAAGATAAAGGCCTTATCACTACTACAGCAAATCACACAGCTCCTCACCACCTCCTCAATTTCTTTGTCCATTTGAGGCCACCAACATGATGACCAAAGTCTATGTTTGACTGCAAGTGTCACTCGTGCCTTAAGCAGTTTTTAAGGTCATCATCTGAACACATATTGTCAATATCATGTTTGTAGGACTTGGCCCTTTTTCCCTCAGTTGTTTTCATTTTTCATGTTGCTACAGATTCAGGGAGCCATTTTAGCTACCCCTGAAACTTCTGTCTGAGGGCCTGGAGCACAAAATGGTGGCCACCTGTGACATCACCAGCATCCACTGGAACCTACCAGCACCTTCCAGAACATTCCAGGAGATTCCAGAACCCTGTGACCGTTGGAGGCGGTTTAGAATGTTGGGAGGTTAAGTCAGAGGGTTGGCAGTTGGAGCTGGCAGTTGGCACCTGACTGGTGAAGAGAGAGGAGCACCACAGTGAAGGAGGAAGGAGTGAAGCAACAGGGGTGGAAACTTGTGCCTGGAGTGGGGTCCATAAACCCACCCTTGATACTTGTCCCTGCTGATGGATCCCAGCCTATAGCCCTGTGTGGGAAGAAGACAGAAGAAAACCATCCTAAGGACCTGGACAGCAGGAACAGGCCTTAGAACCAAGAAAACAGCAAGATTCTGACCTGAGAACTGGTTTCCCTGGAGCCTGGCGTCGAGTAGCCGAAGACCTGGAGCCCGAGGTGGAGAAGCGGCGCTGACTGAGGTAGCAGACGTCGTACCCGGAGCCGCCTGAGGTCGTAAGAGGGCGCCGGCGGAGGTCGAGAGGAATACCAAGGGTCGAGAAGGAGGTGAACCGAGGTCGAGTGAGCGGCGTCATTGGAAGGGTGAAGTCCGCCCTCCGGAGTCGTCGGAGACCGAGGTAGAGGAGCACCGGAGGTCGGGAGTGAGGATCGCACTCCGGAGTCGCCCGGAACCTGTGAAGAGGAGCACCGGAGGTCGGGGGTGAGGATCGCACCCCGGAGTCGCCGGAAGTCGACAGCGAGGCCAGGCCGGCCGACGTCATCGGAGCCGAGAGCGTCATCGGACCGGAGCCGCCCGAAGTCGACTTCGTGAAGAGACTGCCCGACGCCGTCGAATCGAAGGTAGAGGTCGAACCGAGGCCACCGACATCGGACCGGAACCGCCTGCCGGCATCGTCAAAGAACTGACATTGTGCCGAGGCCGCCGAGACCGAACCGGAACCGCCTCCCGGCGTCGACACGACTCCAGCGGCGTCGGAACATCAGAAAAGGGCAGTAAGTGGAGTAGAGGGCGCCTAAGGCCCTGTGGAGACCTGAGAGACTACTCTAAGGGGCTAGGGAGGTGCTGAAACCCACCTGACTGTGCCTGGGGTGAACTGGGACTAACCTAGAGAGGTTGTGTGGAGAGGAAAGCCAGGGCATTGGAATTCCCCCCTTTGATCTACCTCAGTTTAGGCCTCAGCCTTTGCCTCAGCCAGGGAGTAGAACCCCCCAAGCCTTCCACACCCTACAAGCTGTGCCTGGGCCAAATCAGCCCTTAAGAATTGAAGTGCCATCTGATTCACAAAGTGTACTGTATACTTCTAATTATTTATTGGGGATACTGTATTTATTAAGTTCCTATCTATTTAATGCTGCACTGTATTTATAGGTCCACAGGACTTGTTGGTGTACAGTATTTATTGGTACAGTATTTATTGGTACAGTATTTATTACCTCAAAGTATTTAATTGTATATATTGCACTTGTATTTATGCCCTGTTATTTATAATCACCCCTATTTATTTCAGCAAACAGCAAATATTTATTTGACCTGCTCTATTTAAAATGTATATACTGTGATTGTTATTTATTTTCCCAATCAGCAACTAAGAGAAGAAAGATAAAGAAAGCATATTTTCATAATTTTTACGGTGTAGAGTCGTTTTTGGAACGGATGCACGCATGGTTATTGTATGGGTATATTGTATGCTTAGCACTGCGCCTGTTTCCTGACCACTCGAGCCAAGCTACCCCGTTGTGTCGGGAAGGTCCACCACCACCCTGCGGAGTGGGAGTGGGCTGTTTCCAACATAAATTGGTGTTCAGTGGTGGGATAGAGCTGTGCCTACATATACTCAACAATAACTGTGGGTAGTCCATAGGCCTACACCGGGAGTTTTCTCACAGCGGCCTTCCAAATTGTGGGTTTTTGTTTTTTCCAAATTTACTCTGGTGGTGGGAGGAGGTATTATTAAAGGTACCCCCCTGCATTGTTACTGCACAAAACCTGTCCTCTGACCTGAGTGGGCAAGATGGAGTTTGTACTAGAAAATCTAAAAACGTACACTGTGGCCCAAGTCAGGAAGTTAACAGACCGGAGGGAGAAAAGACAGCTCGCATGGGACTTAGCAAGGCTGGAGAAAGAGATGGAGGAGAAAAGGATGGCGCACCAGCTTTGGGTGAAGGAGATGAAGCTGCGTGCCCTCCAGATGAGTGTGTCCAGCGAGGATACTGGTGGCAGCATACCAGAAGCTTCACAGGAGCTAGAAGTTTATTTACCCCAGGAAGACATCACCAGGGTGTCTGAGGAGGCATTGGGGTGTGAACCTGAAGGGGGTAGTGCAGGGATCTTCCAACCCAGCGAGGTGAGAGAAGTGGCAGATAGCCCAGCTAGGTCCCAGGGAGAGAGGGTTGTAGGGCCTCACGACCTATCTGTAGGAAGGCGTGAGACGGGGAGGTGTCCCGAGGTGCCCCAACCGAAGTCTCAGGGCCTGGAGAGTTCCGCAAGGGAGCCCCAGGTTGGGAGCCTAGGCTGTCCCGATGTGCCCTCCAGTGCAGGGGAGCCCCTAGTGTCAGGAGGACCCAGGGCGACTGTAACCAGCGCGCCTGAGGTTCTGGGGTTAGCCCAGTTTCAGGGTTTAGGTCCTGGGCTGGGATGCCAGGCTCAGGGGTTGCCTGACCTGGCGGGTGGGGCCTCTGTTAACCGGGTCCCCCCGAAATTGACTTCCAGGGGTACTTTTCCCGTTAGGAGGGTGCAGAAATCTGGAAGGGGGTGCAGAGGGAGGAAGGTCTCGCCTCGGGCACCGCCTCAGCCTAAGGGTTTAGACCCTAGGTTGAAGGATCAGTTGAGGGGTCAAGGCCCTAGACTAAGGAGGAAGTGTTGGTCTGAGGGTGCCTTGCAGGGTAGGGTGAGGAACCCCAGAAGGAGAGTTAGGGGGAGGAGAGCCTCGCCCCTGAAGGCTGGTCAGCCTAAGGGTGCGAAACCCAGGAGGAAGGACCAGAGGCAGTTTAGGACTGCAAGGAGGAGGACCGGAGTGGTCAACGGGCACTACAGGCCTGGGGCTACTGCCCCCCACTCCGCGAGATCACCCGGGCCAGAGACATCTGGATGGCCCAGGGGCCGGTCCTGGCCACAACTAGCTAGGGAACCCCCGTGGGGTGGTTTTGTTGGTCCAGGGAGGTTTGTTAGGGAACCATTGGGTTCCAGAGCGGAGGAGAACTTGCGGGTGCTCCTGCCGTTGCGGGCCTGCGTCCACCTTTTCTCGCCCCAAGCAGGGAAGACCATCAAGGCATTGATCGGTCTACCCTGGCTTTTGGCTGGAAGGGGGTTGTGTAGGACTTGGCCCTTTTTCCCTCAGTTGTTTTCATTTTTCATGTTGCTACAGATTCAGGGAGCCATTTTAGCTACCCCTGAAACTTCTGTCTGAGGGCCTGGAGCACAAAATGGTGGCCACCTGTGACATCACCAGCATCCACTGGAACCTACCAGCACCTTCCAGAACATTCCAGGAGATTCCAGAACCCTGTGACCGTTGGAGGCGGTTTAGAATGTTGGGAGGTTAAGTCAGAGGGTTGGCAGTTGGAGCTGGCAGTTGGCACCTGACTGGTGAAGAGAGAGGAGCACCACAGTGAAGGAGGAAGGAGTGAAGCAACAGGGGTGGAAACTTGTGCCTGGAGTGGGGTCCATAAACCCACCCTTGATACTTGTCCCTGCTGATGGATCCCAGCCTATAGCCCTGTGTGGGAAGAAGACAGAAGAAAACCATCCTAAGGACCTGGACAGCAGGAACAGGCCTTAGAACCAAGAAAACAGCAAGATTCTGACCTGAGAACTGGTTTCCCTGGAGCCTGGCGTCGAGTAGCCGAAGACCTGGAGCCCGAGGTGGAGAAGCGGCGCTGACTGAGGTAGCAGACGTCGTACCCGGAGCCGCCTGAGGTCGTAAGAGGGCGCCGGCGGAGGTCGAGAGGAATACCAAGGGTCGAGAAGGAGGTGAACCGAGGTCGAGTGAGCGGCGTCATTGGAAGGGTGAAGTCCGCCCTCCGGAGTCGTCGGAGACCGAGGTAGAGGAGCACCGGAGGTCGGGAGTGAGGATCGCACTCCGGAGTCGCCCGGAACCTGTGAAGAGGAGCACCGGAGGTCGGGGGTGAGGATCGCACCCCGGAGTCGCCGGAAGTCGACAGCGAGGCCAGGCCGGCCGACGTCATCGGAGCCGAGAGCGTCATCGGACCGGAGCCGCCCGAAGTCGACTTCGTGAAGAGACTGCCCGACGCCGTCGAATCGAAGGTAGAGGTCGAACCGAGGCCACCGACATCGGACCGGAACCGCCTGCCGGCATCGTCAAAGAACTGACATTGTGCCGAGGCCGCCGAGACCGAACCGGAACCGCCTCCCGGCGTCGACACGACTCCAGCGGCGTCGGAACATCAGAAAAGGGCAGTAAGTGGAGTAGAGGGCGCCTAAGGCCCTGTGGAGACCTGAGAGACTACTCTAAGGGGCTAGGGAGGTGCTGAAACCCACCTGACTGTGCCTGGGGTGAACTGGGACTAACCTAGAGAGGTTGTGTGGAGAGGAAAGCCAGGGCATTGGAATTCCCCCCTTTGATCTACCTCAGTTTAGGCCTCAGCCTTTGCCTCAGCCAGGGAGTAGAACCCCCCAAGCCTTCCACACCCTACAAGCTGTGCCTGGGCCAAATCAGCCCTTAAGAATTGAAGTGCCATCTGATTCACAAAGTGTACTGTATACTTCTAATTATTTATTGGGGATACTGTATTTATTAAGTTCCTATCTATTTAATGCTGCACTGTATTTATAGGTCCACAGGACTTGTTGGTGTACAGTATTTATTGGTACAGTATTTATTGGTACAGTATTTATTACCTCAAAGTATTTAATTGTCTGTATATATTGCACTTGTATTTATGCCCTGTTATTTATAATCACCCCTATTTATTTCAGCAAACAGCAAATATTTATTTGACCTGCTCTATTTAAAATGTATATACTGTGATTGTTATTTATTTTCCCAATCAGCAACTAAGAGAAGAAAGATAAAGAAAGCATATTTTCATAATTTTTACGGTGTAGAGTCGTTTTTGGAACGGATGCACGCATGGTTATTGTATGGGTATATTGTATGCTTAGCACTGCGCCTGTTTCCTGACCACTCGAGCCAAGCTACCCCGTTGTGTCGGGAAGGTCCACCACCACCCTGCGGAGTGGGAGTGGGCTGTTTCCAACAATGTTGCATATATGTAAACAACAAGAGAGAGAGGGATACCAAGTCACTCTTAGCCCCCCTATTAATTTTACTCAAACAACAAAAGAGTGAGGCCCAAGCCAAAAACAGTGTACAATATCAAAAGAATGTGAAGGATCACTCTTGTGTTTAAAAAGAACCCTCACTCACCAACCTAGTTGGTGACATGCTTCATCGTTGGGTTCCCACCAGAGAGGCGAATGCCTCCCTGGTGTGCTACAATGCCTGGTTACAGCGAAGCAGGTTTTTTGTGTAATCCAAGTGTGATTATGTGAAAAGGTGATTTACTGAAGGGACTTATTCGGACTTGATGTTAACCCTTGGCTCTCGTATCCTGCTACAGAGTGTGACTATAAGTTCACACCCCCCACCAGGGCCCATGGGGTATTTCCACTGAATTTTTTAAGTAAGGATTACCTACCTTATAATCCAGTTTTCATTTATGGGGTAGACTTGCTTTTTTACCTTATTGTTTGCATTGATAATTTCTGTGTATTAATTCAGACAAAGTCCGCTTTGCATTCTTAATTGTTCCTATTAATCATGGCATTTTGCCGATTTTGCTTGTACCATATCGACGCCATTGTCCCACATGAACCTATTGTGGTCGACAAATAATCATTTACTAAACATTTGATTTGCAAACTCCAAGACCATTTGAGGTTGGGTTTTGAATTTTTCATAACGTAATTAAAGTGGGATTATCACGTACACTATGTTTATTAATAATAGATTGAGTTGGATCACTCAAGGAACATGTCAAACACTACTTTCATAAATGGATATGTGTTTGTATAATTTGGTGTGTTCCCCTGTGTTTACCTTTACTCTTTTCACAGAGTTACGTGGCTTACAAAAATGTTGAAGCTCTGACTACGAAGGGTAAGTTATATTGGTTCCTCTTACACCACAGGTTAGGGTGCGCCTCAGTGAGCGTATACCGCCGTGGTGTTTTCTTTTTGGTCCTGACGAAAGCCTTGCGAATTGGCAACTAAAGGCAGAAACATGTTGGCCATTTTTCCTTTTTTTCACAGTGGGCGAGTCTGGTCAATTTAGCCAGTATCATCCACCACATTGTCTTTAATATTGCCTATTTCACCACTAATAAAGTTTGTTGATGGTAGAAATGGCCACTTTTTAAATCACCTTCTCACATAATCACACTTGGATTACACAAAAAACCTGCTCCGCTGTAACCAGGCATTGTAGCACACCAGGGAGGCATTCGGCCTCACTGATGGGAACCCAATGATGAAGCATGTCACCAACTAGGTTGGTGAGTGAGGGTTCTTTTTAATCACAAGAGTGATCCTTCACATTCTTTAGACAATATCATGTTGCACCACATCATTCTTGACAGGAAATCTAGACAAAATGTCTGCATCATATTTCTACATCCAGGTAGATAGACAATATCAAACTGATATTGAAAATTGTTTGTTGACAGCCTAGCAATTCTTGGGGTACTGTTCTTCACATTCATCTCCCTAAAGTTGTATACAAAAGGCGTGTGGTCTGTTTGAAACATAGCATCAGAATGTTTCTGTAGCCCATCAACACACTAAGAGTTCTTTTTCAATAACTGAGCAGTGAAGATCTGAAAGTTAAGCACTTTAGAAGCAATCCTGATGGTAAATACATCATCCCCACTGGGTCAGTATTGCACTTAAACCATATCTACTTGCATCAACAGTCAAACAGCGTTTTAATATGGGATCTTACAGTTTCAACACTTTCATATTTACAAGTTGACATTTTATTAAATTAAATGCCCCTTGGCAATCTTCATCACAAAATAAGTCAAGTTTGTTTTTAAAAGATTACTGATGGATCTGATCTTTGAAGCATAGTCAACGATACAATGGGAATACAATTTGCATAAGCCTAAACGAGATGGGGATGCTTTCAGGATAGCATTCACTAGACCGGTTTTGGACAAATCCCTTTGTTAGATATGACATGACCCAAATATCCCACACTATCCTTTAGAGATTCACATTTTTCATACATTAGAACCTCTCCACGTTTTCTGGAAATAACTAGAAATGTTTCCAAAATAGATCATGCACCTGTGGCATAGAAGCAAAAATCAGCATATCATCTTGGAAAATGGCAACTCATATTAACCATGAAACGCTGAAAAAACTGAAGCCACAGAGACCAAACTAAAAAGCATGCAGCACTACTGAAAGGTTCATACAGGGGAAACAAAGGGTCAGATGTCTAGACTCTGGGTGAAGCTCAACCTGGTGGTAAGATGACGCTAAGTTGAGTTTGGTGAACCTCATTGCACCAGCAGTCAAAGCCAATAATTCTGTATTTTTGGGTAAGGATTGTGAATCTATTCAAATTAAGTATTTAGGTTCATGTGGTCAACACATACTCACAAATCGCCTTTTCGCATACGTGTCATGATTAAAGCTGATGCCCAAAATAATGATTCCACCAGCTTAATAATACCTTTGTCTCACAACCAATAACTCTTTTCCAAAATGCTCCTTACACTGAAAAGTACTCCTCTCAAGCTGTGTTTAATCAGAACTGCACCTCCTTTAATCCTTCTCTTGTATTTAAATCCTTTTATTTTGACGAACTCTCCATATTACACATCTGGGTAATTGTAGACCCACTCTTGGACCACATCCTGGCTCCTAATGGCAACGAATTGCTATCTAGTTCCTTTTTTAAGTACCATTCCGAATAAACTTTCGGTGAAACCGCCCAAGAATTATGACCGCAACATAGATCCTTTGACTGCAACATAGATCTTTCCTTCAATGTGCATCCCTTAAATTCAAGAATGTCTTAGAAATACCCTTTTAATTCAACTGTCTATTACACCTCGTGTTATGAAACAGTTCTTGAGTACACATAGTAATTCTGGTGCCAGAATCAACCAGCAGGTGTAACTCTTTGTCACCTACTCTTATATCAACATAGGGATCAACATGTTCAGAGGGGTAACTCTTCTTGATTGAATCATCACATACAACCAGAACAATGTCGCCATGATCTTCTTGAGCACAATCACGATCTTTTTTATTATTTCTGTACTCAGCTACACATGCAACCTTCCTAGTTGTTGGACTAAGACTCTGACACACCTTAGCGAAATGACCAACTTCGTTGCAAATTCTGCAGGTAACATTTTTTGCAGGACCAGGCTTCCCACCTCTCCCATGTGTTGGGCTGCTGTGAATAGTTTCGGGTTCATAACACATCTCATGTTTTGGGTTGTGCCATTTGTGCTGGAATGCCCAGTGCCTTCCAAGCACTTCAAGTGAAGGAAAACTTCAATGTCAGTGCACAACTTCACATGTAAATTTAAACATGAGGGGCCCGATTCACAGAATTAACTTAAGACAAAATCCTAAACTTACTACCATTTTGGTATTCACAGAATGCACTTACTACTTTTGGTATTCACAGAATGGATTTACGACTACTAACTTTACGTCCGCACTCGGGCCGGAAATTCCTGTCCGGAGGCGGAGCTTCCGGCCCGGAGGCGGAGCTTCTGGGCCAGAGGTGGGGATTCCAGTCAGTGGCGGAGATTTAGCCATGGCCAAAATCTCCACCTCTGGGCCGGAAGCTCTGCCTCCGGCCCGGAAGCCCCGCCTCCGGCCCGGAAGCTCCGCCTCCGGCCCGGAATTTCCGGCCCGAGTGCGGACGTAAAGTTAGTAGTCGTAAATCCATTCTGTGAATACCAAAAGTAGTAAGTGCATTCTGTGAATACCAAAAGTAGTAAGTGAATACCAAAATGGTAGTAAGTTTAGGATTTTGTCTTAAGTTAGTTCTGTGAATCGGGCCCGAGATGATTTCAGGCATGTGATTCCACATGTCTGCTGTGTGTTCTGCAAGGCTATTTTGTGACATGACAAGGTAGGCAGGTTCATACATGGAGAAAGCCATGAACTGACATCCTGATATCTGACACAGCAAGGTAAGTCATCCTAGTCGGAGAAGGATTTCCAGCTGTCAGTGAATGCAAGTGAATCTGAGCGCTTATTTCCTGTGTGTTTTACAGTAAGCTATCCCACATTGCCCCTCTCTACCTAAAACCACAATGGTAGAATATTTCATCCCTTATGCAGAGGTCACTGTGCCGTTCCAGTGATGTGGCTATGCTAATGGGCAAACCCTCGCTTGTGGTTCTCAAAAGTAGCAGTGGGGGTAGCCGTTCTCCAAAAAGGATTGGTGCCTGGCTAGCCAACAAGACATGAACGGGGAAGGCTTGGGTATGAGCTACATCTGTTCACGACAGGGTAGGCAGCTTTTGAAGTACAATTACTTTCCTGGGCACAGCAGAGATGGCTATCCTGTCTGTGGAAATATTTCCCTCCACACTGCAGCCCTGTGTCCACTGTGTGGTAGCAATACATATCTCACCACAGGACAGTCAGTAACAGTCAGGTGACACTGAACATTGGTTTAAAAGCATATTTAGCTTAGTCAGGATAAGGTCAATGGTCTAAAAGTATACAAAGAAAGCGATGGATAGAATGCTTGAATTATTATCACTAACTGGTAATTACTCGGGACGCATCCCTGTCCATCATTATTTTGCACACCATGCCAACCCATCCCAATCCAGTCTTGTATTTCCCTAGTTAGAGCTCATCAGCTAGGTATAGCTTGGTTCCTGTGACAAAGTGTGCGCAGGACTCAACGTCAGGGCATACCCATCCCACTTAGGGCAACACACTTAAGTATACAAAAAAGTGATGGGTGGAATTTCAGTCACTGGTAATAACTCTAGTCCACATCTCAGTGCATTGCTATTGTTCACACCATGCCACCTCAGTTTGGACACAGCCATATTCAATTCAGTCTTGACCCTGCTCCAATTAAAACTGTCCAGTCCAAACTGCCAGGTCAGGTCCTCCTTGAAACAGAACACAAGTAACCCAAAACTGGATGCACCCTCATAACATTTTTGTATACTTTAACTTTCTAAAATTGGCAATTTCCAAATACTAATTTAAAATCTGGCATTAGGTTGGATTTAAAATATTATTAAAATGAGTCCGTGAATTATTTTTCTAGCTATTCCCAAACTGAAGATATGCATTTTAAGGTGTTAAAATGTAACCCAATGCTAAGGAAAAACGAGTCATGCCACAATGAAAAAAAAACTTTGGAGACTTTTCACTGCCGGGACACGTAAAACCTAAGCACACATGTCCTACTTTCTAATTACTATGCACCCTGCCATATGGGCATGTAAGACCTTCTTTAGGAGTGCCAAATACGTATTAAAAAAGGTTTATGCTTGCCAAAAGATTTATTTTGCCAGGTCGGATTGGCAGGAGCAGGCCTGAATAGCTTTGCACAGTCACTTTAGGGATGGCACAATATGTGCTGCAGTCCACTAGTGATGTTTAACTTACAGGCCTCAGGTACGCAGTGTACCACATACTAGGGAATAATAGGTAAGTTAAATATGCCAATCAAGGTTTTCAACTAATTGTACAGGTTGTTCTGGGTCAGACCACAAACACTGGGGCCTGGTTAGCAGCGTCCCAGTTTTCAGTGTCCAAATATATTGGAGGCATTTTCTAACATGCTGTAACACGCACCCCATAATAGTAAAAAAAGAAATTGTACCACTTTTATGAGCACCCTGTGGCACAATTCAGCTATGGGCTTGTTCCCTGGACTTTATTGGGGTCCTTACAAACACAAGCATGCTGATTCTTACCCAAGGCCTGAATGTTTTGAAGAATGGGATCATATGCACAGTTGGGAAAATACAATTTACCAAACACTTCTGCAAGAGCCTAACATCTATATTTTTCAACATTTTGAAAATTGCCTTGATCTGTACTCTACCCCCTTTGTAATACCTTCTCATTTTAATACAATCTGTTTGAATACTAAACAAAAATCTTGACTATCTTCTGTATGGCTAAATTGAACAAACCTAGTAAGTGGCTTGATCACGCCCGTTTCTTTGCTCATCATAACCTTATTTCTGATCTTAAATGAACACCCCATTTGGGTCCTGAAGTGCACTTAAGCACACTCAGATATAAGAAGGTAATTAAAGAGACCATTAGGGAGGAACCTTAGGGTCGATTAGATCAGGCTTGTGCATTTTGGTGGGTAGTATATAGTCCCTTTTGGAAGGTTGTTTATATCATTTCCCTTGGTTCCCATACACAAGTAAATGAATGGGTCCTGAATTATTCTGGCATTTATGCTCAAAAGGGGTTTGATTTACCCACAGACGATTTGTTCCCAAGGGTAGGGCTCCTGGTCATGATGGGGTTCCAATCAACATATATAAGTATAATCCTAGTCATTAGGCTACACTCATAAGCATGACTCTGAATGTTGCCATACAGATGAGGGCCCATTTTTATCAAGGCTTTGCATCGCCCTTGTGCCACGCAAGGTGCCACAAGGGCAATGCAAGAACTAAATGAAATTTACCAAACCACGCAAGTCCCCCTTGCATGGCCCTGATTGGCTTGATAAATGTAAAGTAACACAAGGAAGTGAAAATCGCTGCCTTGTGTTACTCACCGGTAGGGAGGCATGCCATGCGTGGGGGTGGGTGCTTCCACACATCCACCCATGCATTCTGGAACATTCCCAGAATTACCAACACTGGTAGACCTGGGAATGCATCAGAATTGTACATCTACCCACTGGAGGCGCAACGATGAGAAATATCTTTATTTCTTCTCACTTTTTCCTCGTTCTAAGTGTGCTGGCTGCATTGTTCAGCAACATAGAAAGAGGAAAATGCCTTTTTGTGCAGAACATTGTCCCTTTGTGCACAAAACCAACCCTGTTTACATTGCAGGCACCCTTGCACCACGGTGGAAGGGTGCCTGCGTTGCCAGTAGGAAGCAGTTTGTGCGCCAGCGCAGTCATAGCACAGGAATGCATCATATAATGTTAAATAGAGCACATTCCTGCCCTCTCCCTTTCATGAAGCGTGGCACAGCAAGGTGGCTTGCTGTGCTGCTTTGCATGAAATATTGATAAATATGGGCCCAGGTTACCATCTTCCTGATCACATTCCCTGGTTGTCCCCATTTTCAAAAAGGGTAATATTAATGACCTCGGTTATCACAGTTGATTTTCTTTAATTTATTCAGTTGTATAGATAGATAGGTGGTCTTATTCTTTTTTAAACACTTGCTAATTACTGATAATCACATTACATCTGACCTCTAGTATGGATTTAGATCGGGAAACAACCTTTACAATGCAGTCATTACATCACACTACATTTACAATGCAGTCATTACATGGCAACATCCTTTACAACGCATGTCACTACAATGCAGCCATTACATTGCATGTCACTACAACGCATGACACTACAACGCATGTCACTACAACGCAGGCATTACATTGCATGTCATTACAACGCATACCATTACAACGCACAGTACCCCTACACTATCCAACACCTACCCTACTGTTGCAACCCCTGCAGTTAGAATAGTAATTTTTACCCCTACACTGTCCAACACTTACCCTACTGTTGCACCTCCTGGAGTTAGAATAGTAATATTTACCTCTACACAATCCAACACTTACCCTACTGTTGCACCCCCTGGAGTTAGAATAGTAATTGTTACCCTTACACTATCCAACACTTACCTTAAATGCAATGTAGTGGTATGTGTTGTAATGGTATGCGTTGTAAAGCTATGATGAGATGTAATGGAATGCATTGTAAGTGTAGTTTTAAAAATTTTGTTGTAGTGGCATGCGATGTAAATGTGTGCGTTTTACAGAATGTTGCGATGTAAAAACTGCGTTGTAAAGGCATGCATTGTAAATGTATGCGTTGTAACATCACACATTCATTTAGATCGGGGTTAGGCAATATTGAGCAATGTTTGAATCTGAACCATAACGTTCATAAATCGACCTTAGCCAAACAGGGTTCTACTCATACGGCTTTTATAAATCTTAACTTGGCTTTTAGCTATGACAGTCGTAGCACACTGTAGTCTATTATGTTTTCATATGGTGTAGATATTATTATTGTTAATTTTCTGCATGGCTTACACTTGAATCTCACTGTTAGAGTCAAATATGGTTTCGGAGCAGAATGTATTTACCTTTTTTAACCTTCAAAGGTGGCCCACCAAGGTTGTATATTGACTTCACTTCTTTTTCCATGATATATTAATACATTGGAGAAAGCTTTATTCTCGGATGGGTGGGACATGCCGTTAGTGGGCTTTCAACCTATCCCAGCACTTCTCCATGCTGATGATGCATTCTTGGTCTCTGGAACAGCTAATGACCTAAAACAACTACTTGATTCATGTGCTTCTTTTATGGGCAGTCAGGAGTTAAGAACTAACTTTAACAAAACGCCCATACAATTGACTAAATCATGAACACTTAAAATTAAGGATCAAGATTTTACTAAAATACCATCTGTACTGTATCTGGGGTTGCTTGGTGGTTCATCTAATAAATGGTTCTATTTACAAACTACGAAAAGACAACTACTTTGCATATCTCTCGCCTGTGTTCGATTTCACATCTGAGTTGGGCATGTTAATATGGAAATCAATGTATACATCAATGAAAATGAAATATCGTCTTTATTGATAGAATTGCCTGTTGTGAACTCTACATCAACCTCCACTCACAAATATGTTTTTAGGCAGGCCCTGAGGCCTAGGTCTGGGAATGGCTGGTTGATAGGTCACAGGTGGGAGGGTGCATAGCTGGCAGGCAAACACTTGGGTTGGAAACTCTTGATCAATCCCACAGATAGGCACAGTGATATTAAAATGGTCAGAAGAGATTGCCCAATAAAGCTCACATGGTTGGAACGGGTACGTGCACTCCTGAAAACACCATAAAGCCAGATGCCACATGAGTTAGGAAGGCAGAGCCAATCAGGACCTAGCACACGTAGTGATCACGAGCTCCCCATGCCAGACATCTAGACACATCCCCCACTGGCCACACTGTATCCACGTCAGGTTGAAACCCACCTGTGGTAACCATTTGACCATTCGTTTATAATCCCATGCCAGCAACAAACATTCCTCACCACAGAGGGGACGCCAGAACTTTATGACTTGTCGCATTTTTGTAAATAGAAGGACATCTACCAAATGTAAATTGAGAAGGTGTTCAGACCTAGCACCTGTAACTGTTCTCATGAAACCTATACTTATTTGCACTTTGCTCACAACTATATTTCAATTGCAGGACAAATTGCAAAGCACTGGGGTTCACTGTATATAGCAAAAAGGCCCTAGCAGGGGTCAAAGTAAACGGTTTTTAGAGTCGTTATTTTTTAATTTAAAAAAATGTTTTAGAAATGGTCCCTATTGGCATACAATGATTTTAACTAGCAATGCAAATAAACTTAACTTTGACTCCCAGCTGAACTGTTTAATTAAACAAACTGCTCTTGTTTTGCCAAATTCTCTTGTCCTATGTTTTTTCTAAGGATTTCAAACTCATGCAGAAGACAATAGACCCAACAAGCCACCATTAAGATTTACCACGCTAAAAGTATTGCAATTGCTCTGAAATCTGGATTATATCAATACCCCAAACTGGCATTTGAAGAAAACAGGCATTACACACACATTGTTTCACTGCCTCACAGTTGTTCATCATATATTGCTCACAAAGAGCTGGATCAGGGATACATTGATGATGCTAATAAATGATGCCCAATTTTAATCTGGCTTTCTGTATGGGATAAGCCTGAGAAATATCTCAATCTGTTAAATACTATGAGCTGTTTCAGGTTGGATGGAGTATCAAAACTTTGTTAGCTTGATTATATAAGGACTTCATTTTTGGAAAATATTCTTTTTAAAGCAATATCAGTTGTTGAAGAAAATTTGCAGTGGGCTAAAATCCATTTTGAAAAAATGTGGGTTGCTGTCAGAGAAGAGTCTGCACTGAGCAGGGGCCAGATGTATGACCATTTGCTTTTGCGAGTCGCAAATTGAGAAAAATTGCGAGTCGCAAAAGCAAATGTACAACAGTGTCAGATACACTGTTAGCGATTCCCAATAGGGTCGCAAAATGCAAGGCTCATAAATATTAATGAGCCACTCACAATTTGCGACCCCATTGGGAATGGCTGGCCCCCCCTGGGATGGTGGCCTGCTGGGCTCAGCAGACCTCCATGTCTGGGACTGCTTTTCAATAAAGCTGTTTTTTTAAAAATACAGTCCGTTTTCCTTAAAGGAAAACAGGATGCATTTAAAAAAAAGAAATTAACGTTTTTGTTTACATTTGCAAGGGCAGGTAATGGTCCCTGGGAACACTGCCTGCCCTTAAAAAATATTTTTGGAGCCAGTCACAAAGGGAACCCCTTCTCATTTGCGGCTCCATTACCACTCTCTTGAAGAGGGTGGTAATTTGCAAGTGTTTTGCGACCCCAATTGCGGTCGCAAAACCTGATACATGGCTTTGCAGTCGATATTAGGAAGGGAACGCCCCTTCCTAATAACGAGTTGCAAATCCTAATTAGTGAATCTCAAATTAATTGCGACTCGCTAATTGAGATTTGTACATGGCACTGTTTTGCATGCGCAAACGGGTCGCAAACCCAATTGCACATGCAAAAATATGTCGTACATCTGGCCCTTAATCTGTTAGATTTATTGTAAAACAGCACCTACGATGGAATCTTGGCTAAAATTTGTGGCTAATAGAATACACCTATTCGAACTGACCTAGTTTAGAATAAATTTGAAACATTATCTTTGAGCTTTCCCAATGGGTGGTCACGTGTCTTGACATTCAGCCTCTATCATTAGGATTACATTTCTATTTAAGACACTAAGGGCCATATTCTCAAGGAGCTATCTCCAATTTAACAGCACTTTAGCGCAGCCAAAGTCGTGATAAATTTACCGCCCCATTCACAAGCCTGTGCAAACAGCCTACAGCACCACTTTTCCGGTGTTAGCATCCGCAACAAACATAGCCACGGATGACCCCAGCAACTATCACTAATGAGATGCAGAGTAGGCGTTACCGAGCAAAAAGCAGCAACAACATCACTTTGCAACATTCTCAACGACCAGCCAGATCTGCGATAAGAACACAAAACAGGCGATAAGGCGCGTTAGTAGCAGGAAATTAGCACCTGCTCATACCTGGTGCAAAGTCGGACCACAACCTGCACCAGACAAGGGAGCACAGCCCATAGCCACACATGAAGAACAACAGATGCCCCCGAGCAACTGAACATGCAGCACGGACACCCAAGAGGGCCCCAACACCCACTGACACCACACCCAGGCCCGCAACCTCACCCCGGGCCCACCCCCAAGCCCAGACAAAGAAACTGCACACCAACATCACGAATCCCAAAACAAATATTTTGCCTGATGTCGCACAAGCAGGAAAATCAACATACTTGCGTGGCCAGAAAATGGAGAATCTGTCATACAGCAATGCAATCACCAACACAAAACACCATTCAAACAAAAGCCAAAACAACCATTCGGATGAGTCCTAGCGGGTCCTCACTGGACAATCTGCAGGACACAGTCTGGGAGATAAAATCCAAGAGAAGAAGGTGTGCCATGCGCCCAACAAAGGAAAGAGAGGGAGAGAGCGAGGAAGAGAGACGGAGTGAGATTGCACAAGCAGTGCAAGGCCTCTCGGGCACCTGGCTTCACATGCCAACATGTGTGTGTGTATCGCCATCCGTACACCATGAGCCCAAGGCATTGTCCCAATCTCAGCGCCAAAGCTAAATCACATTCCAACATTCCAAAAACGCAAGTAGTAATCAGACAAATATCAGGGATGAAAGCTCCATTGTGCCAATGCAGAAGGCGAGAGGACACCTGCACCTCTGACCTTGGTCCAGAACGCGGCTGGAACACCCTGAGAGAGATGCCATGGCAGATGGGAATGACTCCCACACCACGCATTGCGCAAATGAACTATTCAACTTATCCACAACCCACACACAGAAGCCCCTGCCTGAGGTACCCCGGTTTGGGATGCCCTTGACACTCACGGAAACAGCAACCCATTCTCCCCACACATTCAAATCATTGATCAGAGCTGTGGCATATCCTCCACACAACTCCCGCAGTTCAGAAGAGTGCCGGTTCCACGAGACGCACTAACGCAATGGCAGGCCATCCCGGGCACATGCACAAAACCCATCACGTGGAACAGTACCGTGCACATATGCTGCATTTACTGGGCGCACTGCCACTGGCAGTGCTGCGGATCAGTTACCCGCTGAGCTTCCGCCTTGCCTACATCACCTGCGTCCAGCCCTGGTTCCACTGCCGAACATGCACATTCGAGTATCCCATGGATGTCTGCCTATCCAACACAACCGTAGATAAATTGGACTATGACTTGTGCCTGCGCCCCCTGTTGGATCATGAACAGGAGTGTAACTGAGACAGCCATGCATGGGATGCCTTGACATACTGCGTATGTATTGGCAGTTGTGCATGGGAGATTGCACAATTCATCGTATGCAGTGACCACATCGTGGCGCTCCCCTATTGGGCTGTGTTGCGGATTGGTGAAACGGTGTGGGCTGAGCACACCTGCCTGGACCAGTTAATGGATTGGCTCACCCTGTTGTTACTTGAACATGACAACGACGTACTATTGGAACACATTGCACATGAAGCTGCACAGGCATTCATGGACAAGTAACTATGTTCCTGCAGCCACATCGGATTGTCACCCACAGCACAGGTCCCAACAACTTGTTGCATCGTGGGGAATGCTCACATATCCCACCACAACAGAGGACACGTCTGCCTTCGTCAGGACTCATGTGCGTGGAACTACGCGTGTGTACACACACCTGTGCAAGGTGATGCAGGTCCATGGTCAGAGCAACACAGCATCGTTTGGCAACGTTACCAATTCGGACACACTGCTGGGGGGAGAGAACACACATGGCACTGTAGCACGATATGTGAACCTGTCGGACCCTTTCACCTGATCACTGTCAGCAGAGCAGACAATCGGCGCACTCCAGTGGCAGAGCACTATGTAGATCCCATGGGCAGTGAGTCGTGCCCCCTCACACGGGGCAATGGGCAGACGCCAAACAACACATGGCTCATCCAGCAAGGCAAGGTGGGCTGAGACCGTTGCCATCCCTGATGATTGTTGTCCATTTTTGCCTCACCATTTTCTGAACCTCGACATGTTCCCATGTAAGTGTCTTAAGCATGTCCCTACCTGTTGTGGCCGTTGCCTCGTCCGTACTGACACGCACATGTCAATAAAGTCTATTCCACTCCACCGGTGTCTAACTGTGATGTGTGTTGATGAGATTTTCCACTTGTGTGCCACAATGAGCATCGTCCTTACACAGGGAGGAACTGACTGACGCATTTGCAATGGGGGGGGCTCCCTTTTGCAAGCTTCACCCCTGTGAGGCAGGCAGTGTTTTGGGATAGTTGCCAGCTGACCTGTGCACTTGTGTGACTTCAGCAAAGTGAGTATGGTGTCCAACCTCTGACCATGTGGAGCAATGTCATAAGTCATAGCAGAATGTGTCCACACAGATGTGTGTGAGTATGTATAAGACGTGAAGTTCTGTTGTCACCTGTGATGTAGGACACCACTCCTGGCCTGCTACTTTTTGGTCATTCCCACACAGAGCCCTAGTCAATACATGGACGTGTGCCTGCATTGGGGGGTTGTGAGATTGTTTTTGATGTGCAATGGGGACACAGCTAGTACTCACCTTCAAAGTCATCCAATTGGCCATGTGTCTCAGGGATACACATGCGCTTAGATGTCAGTTACCAGGGTGTACCTTCATGTGCAATCATTGTCCCTACATCCAGCCATACTTCCATACCTGAGTGAATATAGTCATGACACATCTCTGTGATTTATAATGTTTTATTCACAATCAGGTTATTGACGGAGCTGGATCTGTACATGGCCATCCAAGACCACATTACATGGATGCCCAGTGGTGGGCCAACCAAAGTCCTTTAGGGAGTGAAAAGTGATTAGGAAGAGGGGGAGTGCAGTCCGCAGCAGGATTGCTGTGTAATTGTCCAGCAGTGAAGATATGGCCGTCCGTGTCGGGGTCTGGGTGAATGTCGCAGAGTGTTCCGTGGGTCAGTGGGAGGTATTGTCCCAGGGCATGATGCATAGGGCAGAACCAGGCAGGGACAGGCCATATGGCAGTGATAGATGCTACTGCCTCCTTCCTCACACAGTAATTACCATCCCCATCTTACTCCCCTGATACTGGTTCTGTATCTGGTGTGTCCTATGTGTGTGGTGGGGTAATAGCTGCATCACTGTGTGCCACTGACACATAAGACTGAAGGTGATGGGGATGCATCACTGTGTGCCACTGACACATCAGGGGTCGGAGCTGTGTGTGTCGATGTTCCCGCTGCAGTAATCTGGGACAGGCTCAGTGGCAGCAATGGCAAGATGATGATCTGCAGGGCATTGAAGTTCCCAGCTACTACTCTCTGGTGTCCAGCCGTGGCAGCCATACTTCCAGCCTGCATCTGCTCCATGGTGTCCATTGACCTCCGCATCTGTGCCAGCTCTGTGCTGTCATCGCTGGTGTCTGTCTGACCAGACAGTTCTTGTATCTCATTAATGGCCCCAGCGAGGTCAGCCAAGGTCTGTGGTGGAGCATGGAGCATACAGGGGGTGTCTGATAGGGACTGTATGTGGTCCCTGATGGGACTCAGACACCCACATATGGCATTGAGTTTGGCTACCATGAGCTCGAAACCCACCCGCAGCTGTTCACCCAACTCCACCTGGCAACCCCACGCATGGTGTTGGAATTCCATGTATTGGTCGGGGGGTCCTGGGAGACAGCCGTGGTGGTGTTTTTTTCCTGCTGTGTGGTCTGTGCAGGTGGTGAGGTCACCTCGAGGCAGCTGGCCTGCCATGCTCCTGGGGATGGGATGGGGTGCAAAGGCTGTCCATTATTCGTTGGAGGGTGTCTTGACATATGTGCAGGTTGTCCTCTTCATCATCAATGATGGGAAGTGTGGTGTGCTCTGCAGGAGGTGTTGTTTGTCCGTCTGCAATGTAAAGGGGAAATGCAGGTTAACAGAGGTACACATGTATGTTGAAGATTTGCAGACGTTTACATTCAGACTGCATGCCAATGTACATTGTGACTGTTTTGGTGGAGCTGGCTATTTGATGGCAGTTAATGTATTTTTCGACTACATGACGGATGTGTGGTAGTACCCGTACATTATCATCATACAGTATCAGGCAATGCCAGATGTGAGTGGACAGTTAATACGCACGAGCAGAACCTGTTGTGAGCTCTGTCCTGTGGTGTTGGTGTTGAACTTTGTACCACATTGCCGTCATTGCTGATGTTCTGTGATTGCTATGTGTGTGTGCTGCATTGTGGGGGAGTTGCCCCTGCAGCTCTGATTTCGTGTTCCCTTCTCCCTTTGAGGCGCGGTGCCTTTGAATTGTGTGCTTTTCGGGGGCTGAATTGTTTTTGACTTGGGTCATATGTGCTCTCGGACAGATTTTGTGGCCTGGTGCATTGTTAGTCCGTTGCGTGTATTGTACGGCATGGGCTGTGGGTGCACGTGGATAGGTCGGAGTGTGACCTGCTCCTTTACGGATGTGATCCGTACTGGGCCACCTCCATGTCAATTCATAGGCCATGTCATGTTTTTTGGCTGCTGCCATGCTATCGGGCATGCAGTGTCCCTTGCATAGTCAGTGTGGCTCACAGAGCCGCTGCTTTGCTGGATTCAGCACATGTGCATGGGTCGGTTGTGATATTGGTGATATGGAGTGGGGCTCCTTTGTGCACATTGTGGACGGGGGCCTACTTGGTGTTTCTATGTGTGCTGCGGTGTGCCAAGGCTATCAGGGACATGTTCCATGATCATTGTGGGTGTGCAGTGTGCTACACATAATTGTGCAGGTGTGACATTGTGCCCATCTCCCCCGTCCCCCCAGTCCCTGGTCCTTACTCACCCTGTTGCTGTTGGGTCAGGTCGTATCGAGCTGTGTCCAGGCCCCCAAATCCTGCCACCGTCTCCACACTGCTGACTGTGGCCACCATTTCCTCCAGCTCATCCAGCGCCGTTGCTGCCTTCCTGTTGGCGGCGAGTTTCTGTTTGGTTTGCCTGTTCAAGTCATGCCAGCGCATCTTGACCTCCTCCATTGACCTCCTCGTTACTCCAACTGCATTGACGTTGGTGGCGATGGCCTGCCGAATGTCTGACAAAATATCGACAGACAGAAAATCGACCTAAAAAAATATCGACACAAAAATATCGATGTCAAAAATATCAAAGTCATATCTACATAATTGTAAGTACAAAAATATAGAGAAAAAAATATTGTTGTCAAAAATATCGATGCTAAAAATATCGGTTTTTTTTTTTCCCCTCATCAAGCAAAGTTTATAGGAGTTTTGGAGGAGTCAGGGGCCCCTTTAAACACTCTGGCGCCGATTACGATCCTGTAAAAACCGGGTACGAACCGTCGGACGGAGCATATTCTCCGTCCGACGCGTACCCGGTCGTAACAATATACAAACATGGAAGTACGATTCGCACGGAAATACCATTTCCGTACGAATCGTACAAAACCCCGACCGACGAAACTAAACATACAAATGTGATCCGGGAAAGCGCCGACGTGACGTCGGGACGCACGCAGCCTCCCATTCACGAACCAGGAAGTACGATTTGCACTGACGTCATCCCGCACGGACAATATTTTCCGGCAGCCAAAAACTGCCGGGAAATCAGGACGACGCGAACAAGGAGTACCTGTACGCGACGGACAGACATGGACCCGAACCTACGTGTCATCCCGGCCCTCATAGCAGTCGACCTCCTCTACAGGTTACGACGCAGACGCCGCAGAAGGTCAGAACAACAAAGGGAGGGGGGAAAGGGGGGGGGGCAGGGGCAGGCCACAAAACCCCCACCCAAGTCACACAGCACACATGCCCTGGACATACCTGACCCCCAGGCCCTGGTCACTACGAGGGGGTGGGGGCGTGTCCAGCAAAGCCAGCGTCCGCCACAACGGAAGTGCTTGACAACGCGAACCGGCAACACAACAATACAGGTACGTCCCGTACCCACGCCTTAAGAGCGTGGGTACGAGTCATACCACGCCCACACATACGTCACCCCAACAATGGCGGGACGGCTGTACCCACGAGGCAAAGGCCTGGGTACGGCCCGCACAAGCATTCCATAGCGTGGGTACGGATATGTACGGACCGTACCCCAACCCCCGTATGCATGGAGCGTACCCCCCACCCCAACAGTGTAAGTACGACCCGTACCCTCACCCGCGTATGCATGGAGCGTACCCCCACCGTGTATGTACGAACCGTACCCTCACCCGCGTACGTATGGAGCGTACCCCCCACCCCAACAGTGTAAGTACAACCCGTACCCTCACCCGCGTATGCATGGAGCGTACCCCCACCCCAACCGTGTATGTACGACCCGTACCCTCACCCGCGTACGTATGGAGCGTACCCCAACCGTGTATGTACGGACCGTACCCCCACCCCAACCATGTATGTACAACCCGTACCCTCACCCGCGTACGTATGGAGCGTACCCCCCACCCCAACAGTGTAAGTACGACCCGTGCCCTCACCCGCGTACGTATGGAGCGTACCCCCCACCCCAACAGTGTAAGTACGACCCGTACCCTCACCCGCGTATGCATGGAGCGTACCCCCACCCCAACCGTGTATGTACGACCCGTACCCTCACCCCAACAGTGTAAGTACGACCCGTACCCCCACCTCATATGCATGGAGCGAACCCACACCTGTGTATGTTCCAAGCGTACATATCCTGAAATAGGAGGGTTGGGTGCAGAGTCCTCCCAGCAGTGCCCAGACACAGGAGGGTTGGGTGCAGAGTCCTCCCAGCAGTGCCCAGACACAGGAGGGGTGGGTGCAGAGTCCTCCCAGCAGTGCCCAGACACAGGAGGGGTGGGTGCAGAGTCCTCCCAGCAGTGCCCAGACACAGGAGGGGTGGGTGCCTAACACTCCCAGCAGTGCCCAGACACAGGAGGGGTGGGTGCAGAGTCCTCCCAGCAGTGCCCAGACACAGGAGGGGTGGGTGCAGAGTCCTCCCAGCAGTGCCCAGACACAAGAGGGGTGGGTGCAGAGTCCTCCCAACAGTGCCCAGACACAGGAGGGGTGGGTGCAGAGTCCTCCCAGCAGTGCCCAGACACAAGAGGGGTGGGTGCAGATTCCTCCCAGCAGTGCCCAGACACCGGAGGGGTGGGTGCCTAACACTCCCAGCAGTGCCCAGACACAGGAGGGGTGGGTGCAGAGTCCTCCCAGCAGTGCCCAGACACAGGAGGGGTGGGTGCAGAGTCCTCCCAGCAGTGCCCAGACACAGGAGGGGTGGGTGCCTAACACTCCCAGCAGTGCCCAGACACAGGAGGGGTGGGTGCCTAACACTCACAGCAGTGCCCAGACACAGGAGGGGTGGGTGCAGAGTCCTCCCAGCAGTGCCCAGACACAGGAGGGGTGGGTGCCTAACACTCACAGCAGTGCCCCTGCAAAGAAAAGGGTGGAGTACCCACAGATCCAATGCCCACAAATGTCAGTCAGGTGTACAAAGATCCTGCAGTACATGTACCACATGTGTGCAAGGCTGGGAGTATACACATGCATAGCGCCAAAACAGAAAACATGTACACATGAAGTCATGGCAACAGTCTACATACACAAGTACAGTGACCACCAAGGACGCCAAGAATGATGCAGGTGGAGACATCGCTCAGCATGCATGGGCCAAGTCTAACGAGTCCGTCACACACCCAGCCAATGTAGACACAGCTCAGCACCACATATTGGAAAGACCCTGCAGGGAAGAAGTCAGGTTACACAGAGGAAGGAACACACCTTGGGACAATGTCACCATGCAGTAACTGCTTACATGAACAAAGTTATGTAGCCAACAGCTTGTGATGGCACACAGATACCAGGATCCACCCTATGACCAGCACAAGACTACAATTCCCACACACCCAACACATAATCACCACCCAAAATAATGGGGCAGGTCGACCAACAGCAATACCAGACAGACAGTAGTGTACTAAGGAAAAATAAATTGCTTTAATCAGCATCCAAAAACTGTCTGTCCCTTGAAAGTTCAAAATGTACAATGCCCATAGGGCAATCCAAAGTTCGAATCCAGGTGGGGGACACAGTGGGACGCGTGTCCCCTAGCTTGCCTGCACAGTCAGACTCCTTCGTCTTCCAGAGCGGGGAGGGCATCATGTGGGGGGGAAGGACCAGGCACTGCAGGGACATGAGGGCGAAGGGTAGGCGTCGTGGGTGCAGGGATGGAAGACTCCACCACAGGGGGTGGGGCAGGGCCAAAGGCGGAGGCCAGGATTGCGCTGCACACCTTAGCAAGGTCCTCCAGCGACTCCCCTGCACCCGAAGGAACCACAGGCCCCAAGGAGGGGGGGGGGGGCGGAGGGATGGGTCACAGCACCACTGGGGGAGGGTGTGGACAGGGGGGGGATGCAACCACCCTGACCGGGGACTCCCTTGACCGCTTGCGGGGTGGTGTCACTGTGGGGCTCAGGGACAGAGCGGCCATGAAGGAGTCTTTGCCGGATATGTGGCCAGGAGAGCTGAGGGGAGGGGATTTGGAGGGAGTGGATTTGGTGGAATGCGGACTCCCACTCTGGCTGCGTGGCTTACGTTTGCCCCCGACCCAGGGGGTGTGCCTACTTCACCCTGTGTGTGCGTGCCAGGAGGTGTGCATTTGACCTTTCCTGCTGGTGTGGTGCCTGTGTCTGTTGTGGTGGGTGCATGCTGACGTCTGGGTGTACGTGGGACAGGCATGGAAGTGGGAAGTGTGGATGGGTCAGGGGTAGGGGGTTGGACGTAGCGCTGCAGGAGACCCACTGCTGCAGTCAGTGTCGAGTCAATGGACCTCAGCAAGTTGCGTTGGTCAGCCTGCGATGAGAAAATGCCCTCCAAGTATGCCTCCATGTTGTTCAGCACTTGGCTGTGGCCATGGAGGACATTAAGCATCGCAGCCTGACCAACCTGCAACTGCCGCTGGATGTCCACAGACTCGGCATTGGCGGCAGCAGTGGAGACAGGGGCAGGTGGTGCGGTGCCTGGCAGGAAGGAGACATATGGTGACTGGGCACGCTGGGAAGGGACACGAGCAAGTGGGAGGCGGCTGATGGCAATGGAGGGGGCGGGGAGAGATGTTGTGCCGCTGTCAGCTGCTGCTGCAGCCTCCGCCCACTCGGAGAGATCATCCTCGGACCCGTCAGCTTCATATTCAGTCGTGCCAGTGGACAGGTCCTCGGCCTCACTCTCCTCCGCCTCAGTTCCACTCGATGTGCCAGGCACGATGTCACCGCTGGCACTGGTGCTCGGTCCCTCCGCTCCGTCTGTGCTCATGTCTCCCTCCGTGTCCCCTGACGATGCTGTGGGCAAGGTAAAGAGACAGCAATTAATCATACACATGTATACATATGTCACATGAGTCCAATCTACATAGGTTACAGTGCATAGCCTGAAAAGAAAGATCTGTAACATCTACAAAACAAGGTACAGATGTAGGGCATGCAACACACAGTTGGTTGACCCACCATGCCACTGAAAAACTATGGAGAGCATGACATGAAATGGAGTTTGACAGAGGAGCCAGGCCCTGGGGACACTGCACCTTGAGTGTATGTGCAGACAAACATCACACACTGGCCAGACCTAACAAGGAGATATCAGGTTTTGACATGTAGGCTTTGCCCGCACCAACCACCCACTACATGAGACAATTTGTTGAGACACAGGAAGCACTTACATCTCTTAGTCTGGGTGAAATACACATGGGCTGGATGAATGCAAGATTGGACACAAAATACCCAAGGTGCGCCTGTCCAAATAATCATGTACAAATGGTCATCATCAGATGATTGTAACAAGACACACAGGCACTGGCCACCGTGAGTATGAACAAGGAAAATCAGGTCAGGCTGTACAGTGGACACTTGTACTACATTTTACGTCAATATACATGGTGCCAGGGGACAATGGCACAGAGCACAACCTATGCTGTAGACACTGAGAGTGTCCACGTTTTGTGATGACACACATGACACCTAGGAAAATATGCCCCAGGGGACAGTAGTGGCCACACAACTCCATGGACCTGAATGGGAATGACTGCAACACACGCCACCATCTCTGCACTATGCGTATTGCACACTCATGCAAATCATGTCACAGGCCACAACATAGGACATGCGTGCTGGAAGGCATGACACTTGAGAGACTAACTCCCATGTCTGGACTCAGCATCAGTGCCAACTGACATGGAACCCACAAGTACTGAACTGGACAGGGCACAGGCAAGGTCCCAAAACCTGTTACACACCACCCCCACACATGATGCTACAGGCATAGTTCACGTGGAGAAAGTGCCAGCCTACATAACCTTGTGAAGGAGTGACTACACACAGACCAGGGAACACATTGCAAGGAGGGGAAGGGAGGCAGGAGAGCACCGCTATACTGTGGGTAACTGGATCTGCACAGCACCTTTAAACCCTGGCAGTGTATCCATGCAACTGTGCACTTACAAATGCTGGTGACACACAACAAACACACATGTACCTACCCCCTTCCTGCTGCTGCTTCTCCTGTAAGCGCCTGTCCAAGTCTGGAAATACCACCGCCAGCACACGCTTGTGGATGTGGGTCAGACGGCGGCGCCCGCGGCTCTTATGGGTCTCAGGTGCGTCCCCCAGCAGGACCTGTGCGATCCTCCGCATCCAGCACCGGATATCCTGCCAGCGTTTCCTCACCTGGGCCAGGCGCCGCTTGCGACCGTCCGTCCTCCTCACGGCACTGACGGCGTTCATCCATATCTGCTTCTTGGCAGAGGCGCCTACCTGTGAGGATGAACAAGTGACACTACATCAATACACCTGGCACATGTCACAGAGACACATATTAGAACAAATTTGCTGTTTACAACAAGGCATAGTATGCATCCAACGCATTGCACCTTTGTCATAGGGACATGATCCTCTGGGGAAGGGCAAAAGCAGTACCTGCCATTGAAAGTACACAGGTGGAATGAGGGCAACGACACAATCAATGACCCAGGCTCACACTGTGCATCACTGTGCATCACAAGCTACACCAGGATAATGTGCAGCACCTCTAAGCAGTCACATGCCACTGACGCTACCGCAGCAGAGTACACAGACACACACAGGCACAGGACATTCACCTGCCATTGCCAAATGCAGCGACAAACCTCACTCTGCACATGTGCCACTAGACGGGGGGGGGGCTCACAGGTGTGGGGCTGGCTCTGCACATCAGACACACAGCACTGCTCCCTGCTCACATCACATGGGCAGGGTATATCCATCCCTCATGCAGCCCGGGTGCCACACTCCACATATGCACCCACCCACATGACAGGGGACTTACACACACACCGATGTCCAGGGTACGAACACATCATGTGGACACTCTCAGCACAGGTACACAGAACTAACACACATCTGTGGGTACAGTCACCTGTCACACTGGGCTGACCACATAATCAAATGAGGACTGTAGAGGCTACATTCCCAGGAGGACAAGACAGGCAGAATGTGGCATGCTCCATGCAGTGATTGTCACAGTAAACACAATGCAAGTGAGGACGGCAGACATGCACCACAGCATGCACTGGCTGGGAGACATCAGGCATTCCCCCCCCTGGCACCCCCCCTACAGTACATAGCATGTGTGTCACACCTGGACACAATGCCAGAAGTCACAGTCACAAACAAGGGACACAGTCTGTGCTAGTAGACTCTGCACTCACCTGATACCCTGGTCGCCCATACAGCAGGGGGTACTGTGGGAGGATCACATCCAGCAAAGCCAGGTTCTCCTCCAGGGTGAAAGGCTGTGCCCTCTCCACAGACCTTGACATGGTTCCAGGGAATCAGTAGCAGCAACTGGGTCGTAGAATCCAAATATGTGCAGGCAAGTGCTCCCTCATGGGACCTGGCTGCCTTATATCTGCCTTGCTGGCCTGTTTCATGCACAGGAGTACAGAGTGATTGGTCACTCACATTTGCATCCTATGTTTCCTCCAATCCCTTCAAACCTAGCACAGTCAGTGGGTTCTTATTGTGTTTTTTTCTTGAGCATGATGTCAACTCCAGAACCACATTGCAACAAAGTAGATTCATTCAAACTGACTACTGCTGTGCACCTGCTGAAAAAAATTCAAACTTTAAACTTGGTCTCCATGACAACCAGCATGCATGTAGGCCTTTATACTTGTCCCTCATGTGTCCCCTATGTAATTTGGAGTTTCACACACAGGTACGGTGCGTACCGGGGCCCTAGGGCACCCCAAATGCATAGCAACGGCCCGTACAGGCGTGTGTACGGTCCGTATCACTATGGGTACGCATACGCGAGCACACCCATAGTGATACGGACCGTACACACGCCTGTACGCTCACTATCACTATGGGTGTGCTCGCGTATGCGTACCCATAGTGATAGTGAGCGTACAGGCGTGTGTACGGTCCGTACCACTATGGGTACGCATACGCGAGAACACCCATAGTGGTACGGACCGTACACACGCCTGTACGCTCACTATCACTATGGGTACGCATACGCGAGCACACCCATAGTGATAGTGAGCGTACAGGCGTGAGTACGGTCTGTATCACTATGGGTACGCATACGCGAGCACACCCATAGTGATAGTGAGCGTACAGGAGTGTGTACGGTCCGTACCACTATGGGTACGCATACGCGAGAACACCCATAGTGGTATGGACCGTACACACGCCTGTACGCTCACTATCACTATGGGTAGGCCTACGGCAGCACACCCATAGTGTTAGGGAATGTACACACGCCCTCAGAGCGAATGTACGGTGCCTTCCACACATAACAGTGGTGACAGGCAGCACACAGAAAGGAATAGAGCTGACATACTTGTCCATGGATGGACATCAAGGCATTGTCTGGGCAGTACTACATGTGTGGGGCACAGGTGTGAAAGGCTGTGATGTGGCACATTACTCCTGAGTCGAGAAGGCACCAGATGTATGATGAGATGTGTACAGATAATATGTGTGACGGTGCAATGTGTGCCAGGCATGCCCTTAACTCCTTTGACATGTGTGCATGTCGTACTGCACACTTGGGATGAGCGTCACTGGCATGGCACAGTCAACAACACACGCAAGTGTCCCCTGATGCCCGCTACAGGGGTTACCACACCAGACATGTGACTACCCACGGTGCACGATGTGTCTATGTCATGTATGTGTGGTGTGTTCCCATTAGCTTGATGTTGGTGTTCCCTCAAGAGCATCAGCTGTTGCAGCAACCAACATGTGTCTGTGTGTAGATGGACATGGCACACTGTTACGCACACCAGGCCACATGTGGTATCGGATGTGAGGTGCGTATGTATGCATGGGACACGGAGTAGCGTAACAAGGACATGTCTGCATCCTCTCAATGAATGTGTGGTGAGTCATTACATGTACACCTTATTGGCAAGGTGTGTGGGCTGTCCTAGTGTAATGTCATGTGACCTGTGGCTCTAGTGTTCCGCTACCTGTCTCTGAAATCGACATCCTACTTCTGCTGATGTGTTGATGTATGTCACTCCTGTGTTGCGTCTGGCTGTTCACTTACACTGGGACACAGCTAATCCCATGCCATGGCATGTGGAGGTTCACAATCTCCGTGTGTAGCTGGGTCTTGGTAGGAGTGTCACCTGGCAGCCATACGTGTCCAGGGCATGTGGCACATACCTGACTCCGTATGTAGCATATGTGTATTGACAGATTAACATGTGCTCAGTAAAAAAAAATTGTTGTTGTAGTGCACTCACTCTTCCTTGTCACTTCCAAATTACTGCAGAGCGCCGCCTCTTCCCCGACCAATTCCGGACTTGGCTGACATGCGGGAGAATGACTGTATACGGTGCTACCGCTTCCCCCAACCGTTGATTGAGGAGTTGACGGCAAGGCTGGCACCACACCTGCAACCGCTGCACAGGTATCCTACGGCACTGACACCCAAGCTGAAGGTAATGGCAGCCCTACATCTTCTTGCCACGGATACCTTTCAATATACCATAGCTCATGTTGGTGGCATGTCCCAGAGCATGTTCAGCCGTGTGCTGCATGATTTCTTAGAGGCCATGTTGCTTCACCTGGATGAGTTCATCCATTTCCCTACTCCTGAACTGTTGACTGGGGTCAAGCGTGGATTCTATGCCCTGGGAGGGATGCCCCATGTCATTGGGTCCATAGATGGGACACATGTGGCTTTGGTACCACCACAGGCACAGGAGGTAGCGTACAGGAATCGCAAGCACTACCACTCCATCAATGCCCTTGTGGTGTGTCTGTCCAACATGGTGATTTCACATGTCTGTGCTCGTTTTCCAGGATCAGCACACGATGCCTACATCATGAGGCGTAGCAGGGTGCCTGAAATGATGACGCAGCTGCGCAACGAACGAGCATGTGTTGTTGGTGGGTACACTCTGGCAGTCCTGTATTTTGCGTAGACTTCCAGCACGACCGCTTCTCCTGTCCTACTTATGTCCATGTGGTTTCCATGTAGGGGACGCTGGCTATCCCAACATGCCATGGCTGATCACACCTCTGAGCAACCCCATCACGCCGGCCCAGCTCTGCTACAACACCGCCCATGGCCGGACAAGGCGAGTGATAGAGAGGACATTTGGCCTCCTGAAGAGCCGATTCAGATGCCTCCACAAGACCGGCGGCGCCCTCCCATATGCCCCGGCGAAGGTCTGCAAAATCTTCATGGTCTGCTGCATGCTGCACAACATGGCAGTTGAGAAAGCTGTGCCACTTATCCTGGATCAAGATGATCAGGACCATCCACCCGTGGAGGACGAAGGGCTTGGTATTTGGGGCTAGTGATGTGGAGGATGTGGAGCCACAAGAGGACATCCGGAGTCAGCTCATACGCGACTTCTTTGCTTAGTGGTGAGTACCAGTGTCTGTGTGTGCACGCATTGGTCCCCGTGTGGCATGTGTTGCGATGTGTGTGTCCATCTGCATGTATGCCACGTGAGTCAGAGGTGTGTGTGGATGTGTCACTGGAGTGATGGTGCCAGTGATGAGTGTATTACCCCAGTCATAATTGTGACCTAGCATGTTGTCATCCTTACATGTGTCGAGTACATGCACATGCAAGTGGCTGTGCTTTTTGTGGCTGACTTCTTGTGTGTCTCTCATCCCCAGGTACTTGCGCATGCCGTCTGCTGGTTGCATTGTTGTGGCACTGCTATTCCTCATGGACACGTCATCGTGTGCTGACTCAGCGTTACACGCACGGACAAGTTTGGAAGTCTCCTTAGGGTAAGGGATGCATCAGGGGTGTATTGGGTGTGGCAGTTGTTTACGATGTGTGCACACTGCCCCTGTCAATGTTTGGTTTCTCTGCAGACATGTCGCATCACCATGGGACACATGACATGTAGCTGGGTACACCTGAATAGATGGTCAGACTTGTTGCCAGTCATCTGTGATGGGATAGTGGATTGTGATGATGGCATCAATGTGTGTAACACTGCCCTCGGACACATACGGTTTGCATTTGCTTGACATGGTGTGGGACTTCCACATCAGAGGATCAATGGTGTATGGCAGCCTCTCCGTGAGCAGCAGGGGGTGTTTAGCTGTTAGCCGACACTTGTGTGCCAGTTCCATGGCTATCACGCATTTGTGCTGCAGAAGGGGGGTTCCAGTGTTGGACCCACATGTTAATCCACATGACCTGTTTATGTGTACTCCGAGTTGCCTCTGCATTCCCGAATACATGAATAATAAAGGTGTCCCTATGCCTCCAAGGTGCCTCTTCTCAGTCAATGCTGGTGCGTTGCCACGGTGCATAAGGCATGTCTGGCATGGTTTTCCTGATAGTGGCTATGTGTCTATGTGTCGAGTAGCAAGATGCAAGCTGTTTGTGTGGGATTAGACTGTGTATTGTGCATGATGTCCATGGCTGTGTGGGTATTGTGACATGTGCCATCCCCATGCATCCAACGTTGGGCAGGCCACCATTCTCCGCATCCACCTGACTCAAGCTTGCAGGACATGGTTCTGCCACCTGTCCACACATACCTGGGTGCCCCCCAGGACACTCCACATGATCCCTGACCTCTGCACATGGCTGTCGCTGTACTCAATATGTCTGTCGGCACGGTTGTGCGGCCACCCCCTCAGCTGGTTGGGCCCATCACGGGTGTGTATGGTGCTCCATGTCTGTGTTGCCTAATACATTGTGACCCATGTGTGTCCTGTGCCAGACTCAGGCCCCAGGGTGTGGATGGTTGAAGTCAAATGAGAACTCAGGCATGGTTAGACTTTACAAGACACATAAATAAATAAATGAATAAATGTATGTGTCTTGTAAAGCGCACTGCTGCCCTGAGGCGTCCTGGCGCTGTAGACCGCTGGGGAACCCGTCCTGGCTATCCCTGTGAGATGGTCCCTCCAGGGTATCTCCAAGGTGAAACCAGGCATCCCCAGCGAATGTGGGGGGCCGTTGTGGAGATGAGGCAAGCTAATGCCCAGAGTCGCTGAGTGTGATCCCTGGTTAGAGTAGGCACCGAAGCGAGAATTATCGAGTCCGCTGGCCCTGGTCCACGACCCTGCCGCGTCGGGGATTGAACCCTGGTCCCGGGCCGTCCTCTGCTTCTGGGTCTGCTTCCTCTAACTAGTGAGCCACACCTCTCCACATGTAAGGTAATAATGCAAAATGTAGGCATCATCTCTTAATCGTGTAACTTTTTATTTTTGTAGGGGTACGTGCGGGGGGGGGTATGACATGAGGTGCTTTCCGGGTTGTGGAATCCAAAGTTCACTAGGGGAGTTGGTGTCCTTGCCATTGGAAATCCTCAGAGTCCATGCCACAGTCTTTGTCAACATTGGTCAGACAGTGACCAGCAAGTCCATGTGGCAGAGAATGTCTTTTGCTGCTGTGCTGCTGTTGGTCCAGTGGGCCAGGTGCCAGGCCAGGTGTCCTAAGAGATGGTGCTGTTGCGCTGACCCTCACGGTCTTTTCTGTGGACGACCCACCCTCCTGCGGGGACCCTCAGAAGCAGGCCTTGATGATGTTTGGGATGCTCCGTCGGATGACTCCTCCTCCTCCTGATCCCTCCCTGTGGGTGGTGATGTTCTACGCCTGGTGGCACAGGGAGGGTTGCCCATGTTGTCGGCTATCCGACGGAGGGTACTGTGAATTCCCGTGAACACCGTCACGAGCTCAGCCTGTCTGTCCTCCATCCATCCTTGGTGTCGCAGTAGACAGGCATGTTGCTCCGCATGTTGCTGGGCCTGCTGGGTCTTGATCTCCTCGAGGATGGACACAACCTGGGCCATGCCCGTGGTGTCCTGCTGGTATGTGTCCAGGATGTTTCTGACATGGGAATATACCGGTTCCGCAGCCAACTGGTCAGGCTCGCGCCTCCGCCGTCCTCCACTCCCACCACCCCTGCCCACTTGCACCTGGCCTGCCCTTGTGGGCACACCGGGTCTCCAGGACCCCTGAGGGGTGGCATTGGCGTTGTCGCCTGCCTCCTCCTGGGTGCCCGGTACACGTGTCCCTCCTGGCCAGCCTGGCTGCATTGTGGTGGTGGGGCAGGGATCCTGGGTGTCTCCTGGGATGTGGCAGGAGTGGGGGTGGTGGTTGGCCCAGTTGTACCTGACGCAGGTGCTGCAGGTGGTTGGACACCAGAGGGGCCAGGTTGGTCGGGGTCGGGGTCGTCCACAGAGTGGTGAGAGTCGTCGCTGCCGGTGGCTCCGTCATCCCGCAGAGCCGGGTCCTGTGAGTCTTCCCCCCCAGTGTTGGGGGGTGATCCACGACGTTGACCTGTGTGTGAGAGAGACAATGTTAATTTTGTTCCATGCAACATCCATGTTTCATTCGTTTAAAAGTTGGCACATTTCCTCTGGGAATTTGGATATGTCTTGCATTCCACTCACAGTGCACTTGTGCATGGGTATGTCCCTTGGCCACAGCTTTTGCGACTTTACCTATGTGTGGCACAGTCTTACTTGCTGCGTCAATTGTGACTGCAGTCAGCAGTGGAGTGGGCAGGTGTGGCGAGCCATGCATTGGCGTCTTCCGTGTTGCACTGTACGTGGGCACATGGAGTTGTTCCACACACTTACATGATGCAGGTAGCTGTCGTTGTGCTCGTGCACAGGTTGAGACATGGCCCAGTGTTTTGCCATGGAGAAGAGAGGGGGATTCAGGCACTGGCCACCCTTGTCTACATGCACGCAGTCCACCTGCTGACGAGCAGACATTCCCACACCCCCCAAGGCTGAATTGGTCTCCCTGTGTGTCCCTTTCTCACTCCCTCTCTGTCCCCCTCTCCCTCCCTCCCTGTGTCAGCCTCCTCCCTCTGTCCGTCTCCCTGTGTCTCCCTCCCTCTCTCTCCCCCTCCCTCTGTGTGTCACCCTCTGTCACCTCAGCCCAGCTTCCTAGGCACACACTTTTTGCAGATCTTTGAATGGCCCTTGGCTTGTTGATGTGAGTTTGTTTCTGATCTCCAGGCACCCATTGGGTGTAGTGTCTGTGTCTGCGCTGCTGCTGTGGTGGTGTGTGCTGCCACTCTTTCACAGTGTTGGCTGTTCATTAGCTGCTGTCATGTGCACAAACGTGCCGTCACCCCCATGTCTTAATGCAAGGCATCCGCCATTTGCTGGCAAGTCTTTCCTGTGAGGGGACACACTGTTTGTCTGGCTGTGACCTAGGCCATATGGGCAGAGGGCTTTGTTGTCTGCTTCTGAGTTGCACTATGTGATTTTTGGGGCCCACACTCCCGCCATCCGGCTTACCGTGTCTTGTGTTGGTGTTTTCTGTGGCCTGTGACTTTGCATTGTCCAGCTGGGTGCATGGGGCATGGTGGCGCCAGTGGCATGTGCGTGTTCATGGAGTGTGGTTGAGTCATGCGATAGCTTGGGGTGGTTGCGTGCCTGATTGTGAGTTTGGTTGTGGATGACGTTCCCCCCATGTGAGGTGAGTTGTTTGTGTACTCACCCGGGTCTCGGAGTCCTTCTAATCCGTCCACTGCCACCACCGGCAGTATGGCCATCACCCTCTCCTCCCAGGGATGGTATTGTACGCATCTGCGGGGCGGCCCTCCTCCAGTGACGTTGGCCTGGTTGTGGTCGTCGGTCATTTTGGCTCGGACACTCCTCCGCAGATCGTACCACCTGGCTTGGCATTCATGCCTGGTCCTTCTGGTGGCCGCAACAGCATTCACAGCATCGACAATCCTCTGCCACATGGCTGTTTTTTCTGAAATGCTGGTCTGTCTGACCAATGTTCCAAAGAGGTGTGGCTCGACTCTGAGGATTTCATCGACAAGGACCTCCAACTCTCGGCTAGTGAACTTTGGATTCTTGTTAGTGGGCATGGTGAGGGGTGTGGGTGTGGATGGTTGTGGGTGTGTGGGTGTGGTTGTGCAGGTGTGTGTGTGAATGTGATGAGGGGGTGTTTGTGAAGGTGGGTGTGTGAAGGTGTGCAAGTGTAAGGTGTAGTAAAGGTTCAAGTATGGTGCTGTAGGTTGTCTGTGGGGTCTGGCAGCAGTGAGTCTGTTGCAAAGGCTCATGGTTTGTGTCTGTGGGCCCTTTTTATTGGTCCATTGGTGGGTGTGGCTGTGTTTGAACTTTGGGTGGGTGTGTTATAAGGAGTGGTTGGGTTTTGGGCCTCTGTTTGGGATTTTGGCAGTTGCAGGTGAGTGAATGTGTTGTTTTTGTGCTTGTTGGACATGTTTAGTGGCTTTGTGCCATTCGAATGGTGTATTCTTGTGTTGTTTTGCTTTGTCCTGGTTGTGTACGTGCGTTTTTAGCGTGTGTACTTCGAGAATTTTGTTGTACAGTGCTGTCCTTGTGTCTGGCTTGGTACGACTCGTACATGCGCGATGTTGGGTGAAGGTGCTGGTGTTGGGGCCTGGGGTGCGCTCCTTCCTTAGAATGTTGTGGTGGGGGTACGCTCCATACGTACGCGGGTGAGGGTACGGGTCGTACATACACGTTTGGGGTGGGGTTATGCTCCATACATATGCGGGTGAGGGTACGTGTCGTACATACACGGTTGGGGTGGGGGTACGGTCCGTACATACACGGTTGGGGTGGGGGTACGCTCCATACGTACGCGGGTGAGGGTACGGGTCGTACATACACGGTTGGGGTGGGGGTACGGTCCGTACATACATGGTTGGGGTGGGGGTACGCTCCATGAATACGCAGGTGAGGGTACGGGTCGTACATACACGGTTGGGGTGGGGGTACGCTCCATGCGTACGCGGGTGAGGGCATGGGTCGTACATACACGGTTGGGGTGGGGGTACGCTCAATACGTACGCGGGTGTGGGTACGGTCCGTACATACACGGTTGGGGTGGGGGTACGCTCCATACGTATGCGGGTGAGGGTATGGGTCGTACATACACGGTTGGGGTGGGGGTACGCTCCATACGTACGCGGGTGAGGGTAAGGGTCGTACATACACGGTTGGGGTGGGGGTACGGGTCGTACATACACGGTTGGGGTGGGGGTACGGTCTGTACATACACGGTTGGGGTGGTGGTACGCTCCATACATACGCGGGTGAGGGTACGTGTCGTACAAACACAGTTGGGGTGGGGGTGCGGTCCGTACATACATGGTTGGGGTGGGGGTACGCTTCATGCATACGCGGGTGAGGGTACGGGTCGTACATACACGGTTGGGGTGGGGGTACGCTCCATACATACGCGGGTGAGGGTACAGGTCGTACATACACGGGTGTACATTCACGGGTGGGGGTACGTCTCGTACATACACGGGTGTACATACACGGGTGGGGATTCGACTCGTACATAGGAGGGCTGGGGGGAGTGTTGGGCGCGTATGCGGGCACATGTCTTCATGGTTGCTATGGGAGTTCGGTGCGGATGGTGTTTTTTCCATACGGTTGTAACATCGGACGCACGGGATGGATCGTACTTGCGCGGTCAGACTTCACTTTTCACATTTGTACGGTTAATCGTCTGGGGACGTGTCGGACACATTTTCCGACCTGAGGACGTGTGGGGATTTATTCCCAATGCGATTCGTATGGACTTTTTCCCATGCGAATCGTACTTGGCAGTTTGTACGCCACTTGTACGATTCGTACGGTAAAAAGACCGGATACGAGTCGTACGGGGAAATTTTTTACAGGATCGTGATCGGCACCTCTGTATCCGATACACCGAAACCTTACAGTGTTATGTGGGGGGATGAATCTAGCCTTGACCTCTGGGGCCCCTTTTTGTCCATCTCCTGGCACAAGGTTGTTGGAATTGGGGGGAGCTAGTCATGATGATTACTCGGTTCAAGACCCAGCTTGAAATCTTTGTTGCCATTGCCTTAATCATTAGACACCCTATTGTTTGCTTGGTTATAATGTTCCCAAATATTCCAACATTTTAAATTCTTACTTTTTTTTCCTTGTTTGTCTAATTTGTACACCCTTAATATAGAAGCCAGTCATTCTTTGTGTGTTGGTGTGATTTTTACCCAGTTAATACATATCTCCCTTCTGGCAAGTAGTATGAATAGGAAGAAGATATTTTCCTGATCCCTATTCAGGAGCCGATTCTGATCCTGTAAAAAGGCTGTACGAATAGTTGTCCGGAGCGTATACCCCGTACGACTCGTACCCGGTAAACTTTCCGTACAACCTAGGAAGTACGATTCGTACAGAAAGCCTATTTCTGTACGTTTCGTAAAAAAGCCAGTACGGGTCAAAAAAAACCTACGATTCTGATCCGGAACAGCTTGTACGCGACGTCCGGACGTATTCAGGCAGCTGTTTCCGGCCCAGCAAGTACGATTCGTCCCTACGTCACTCCGTACGGCTCTTTTTTTACGGGAGTCAAACACAGCCAGAAAAGCAGAGTCTGACGCGAACCGCTATGCAACGGAGCCCCGGTATGCGACGTACACGCCATGAACCCCGTCGTACATGCCATCCTGGTCCTCTTGGCCTACAACCTGGTACACCGCACCCGATGCACACGCCACAGAAGGTGAGAACAACACCCAGGGGCCGGGGGGGGGTGAGGGGCAGGAAACAAACCCCATACTCAAAACCAAACCTATAATATGGAGGCCATACATTACCACCAGGGTCTGGTCACTTGGGGGGGCGTGTCCAGCAACCCCTGCATACCGCAACAACGGAAGTGGACGTGTATGGTGCGTTGCACATGTACCCCTACGGCACCATTAGAACAGTGATACGGACCGTACACACGCAATGAATGCGTGGGTACGGTGCGTACCACACTTACCCCTACGGCACAGTAGAACAGTGATACGGACCGTACACACGCAATGAATGCGTGGGCACGGTGCGTTGCACACTTACCCCTACGGCACAATAGAACAGTGATACAGACCGTACACATGCAATGAATGCGTGGGTACGGTGCGTGTCACACGTACCCCTACGGCACCATTAGAACAGTGATACGGACCGGACACACGCAATGAATGCGTGGGTATGGGGCATACCACACGTACCCCTACGGCACAGTAGAACTGTGATACGGACCGTACACACGCAATGAATGCCTGGGTACAGTGCGTACACCGACATTGCGTATGTACGGTGCGTACACCGCCAATGCTATGTACGGTGCGTACACCGACATTGCGCATGTACGGTGCGTACACCGCCATTGCATTTGTACAAGTCATTCCCCGTGTACAGGACATTTTCCGTACGAATCGGAAAGCCGGTCCGGATCGTACTTGTACGCTCGGACTGTCTTTTTTACGATTTGTACGGAAAAGTGTCCGGGTCCGTCTCGTACAACTTTTCCCGCTACGATTCGTACGGATCGGGCCGATCTGTGTATGTACATTTTCCCATACGAATCATACTTCTCGGGTCGGACGTGACTTGTACAATCCGTACGGAAAAAAATACGGATACAAGTCGTACAGGAAAAAAGAATACAGAATCGGAATCGGCCCCCCAGTGAGGGGTAATTTGTATTTTGTTGATTAATCCCAAAAATAACTGTTTCCATGCTTACCTCTATGTGCTGTTCCAGCACCTCGGAAAGAGTCTAACCAATTTGTTTCCAGAATTCTTCCAGCTCAACGCAGTACCGGAACATGTGCAGGTCATCCGCTCTTTCTTCCCCACATTTGGGGCACTTTTTTATCATATTACTGTTGATTTTAGTCAGTTTTTTGGGTGTCCAGTATGATCTGTGTACCGTGAACAAGTGTTTTTTCTTCAGTGGGACTGATTTTACCATGCGCCCGAGAATTGCCATTGAGGTTTGTCAGTAGTGAGAAATGTCCAGCCTTAAAAAGGCTTTTCCCCAGATTTCATTTGGGACTTTATATTCTGTTTCCCCTGCTCTTACGAGAGCCCAGCACCAGAATGATATCTCCTTTTCGAAGGGATTTGTATTCAAGAGCTTTTGTTCAATGTCGTTATCCCCTTGTAGATTTTCCTTTATATCTTTTACCCAACTACTGAGTTGGTAGTATTTAAATCTTGCTAGTGAACCCGTAATCTTTTCTTTCAGGGTCTCCCATTCTATGATTTTGTTGTTTTCTATTAACTGTCCCCAATAGTTTATGTTTCCTTTTCTCATGGGGGTCACTAGACTGTCTTTTAGACACTCAGGGGTGCCTGGTGAATCCCAAATGGGTGCATATTAGTAAGGAACTTTCAAGATCATTCTTATTCTATACCAAGTTTTTGCGGCTGAATTCAAGGTCTTTAATTTAATCTTTTTGAAGAATTTGGGGTGACCAAATTTAAAAAGGAAATGGTCTCCGTCAGAGTCGACTAAGGCTTCCATGTATGTAGGCCATGTTTCCCGATTACCCGGGAGTCTCCTTATGTTCTTGAATTGGAAGGCTCTGCAGTACTCAAGTATATCTGGGCTCGAGATTCCTCCATGTACCTTATTTCTTCTCAGTTTTTTCCATCCGATCCTTACCCCCTTGGCAGCCCAAATGAAACTGGATATCGCCCCTTGCAGTTTTTTATCTGTTCCGTCTTAAAGTCCAACGAGATAGAATTAAATAAGTATGTGAATTTAGGTAGTATATTCATTTTAATCAGGTTAGATTTACCCAAAAAGGACAGTTGTAAACCCGACCAGGCCTTTAGAAGTGTTCTTATATCTTTATGAGTTCTAGAGAAATTCATGCTAGCTATCACGTCTAAGTCTTTTATGTATTCTATCCCTAAATATTTTATTTTTTCCTTTACTAATAGGTTTCCAGAGTTTGGATTCCACTCTAAGATTTCCATTTGTGATTGATTCACAAGGTATCCTGAAACTGCCCCAAACTGATCTATAATCTTTTCTATCTTTGGAGGTATTTAGTTCGCCAGTGAATATCATTAAGTCGTCAGCATATAATGCAACTTTCTTTTCCCAGGCTCGATGTTTAAAAGGTACTATCCTCTCTTCCCTTCTTAAGAGGCAGGCTAGAGGCTCTATATAAAGATTAAATCGTAGCGGGGAGAGGGGGCACCCTTGTCTTGTGCCTCTTTTTATCTTTATATTATCTGTGAGAGCGTCATTAACCAGCACTTTGGCTGCTGGATTGTTATCTATATTTATAATTGCACTCAGGAAAGGCCAGCTAACCCTATCGAATGCTTTTGCAGCGTCGAAGGTTATCAATGTCGATTGCACTAACTAGCTCATGAGATAGTTCATAGATTTCTCTGCCTTTGATGAACCCTTTTTGATTTGGGTGGATCAGAGACCCTTCCACTTCCCCTAGTCTCTTGGCCAGTATCTGTGTGCAGATCTTGTAGTCTGAGTCTAAGAGTGAGATGGGACGGTAAGATTCACATTTAGCTGGATCCTTTCCTGGTTTTAGTAAAATGCTCACTATTGCGTCGTTCCATGAATCTGGAATTACATTTTTCCCAAAGAAGATATTATAATATCGTTTTTTAAAATGTTTTAATAATAATATAAAATTAAGTAAATAATACATATAGATACAAGAAACATAGTTAAAAATATTATAACATGTATTAAAAATAATAACTAATACAAATAAAGTCAATATGAATTACACATATACATATAAATTAATATATATACTTACTCCACATAGTGCAACAGTAGGGAAAGAGTTAGATAGCATGGGGGTAAAATTTACTATTCACACTCCAGAGAGTGCAACAGTAGGGAAAGCATTGGATAGCGTAGGGGTAAAAATTACTATTCACTCCAGTGAATGCAACAGTAGGGAAAGCGTTGAATAGCGTAGGGGTAACATTTTCTATTCCCACTCCAGAGAGTGCAACAGTAAGGAAAGCGTTGGATAGCGTACGGGTTAAAATAATTATTCCCTCTCCAGTGAGTGCAACAGTAGGGAAAGCATTAGATAGCGTAGGGGTGAAAATGACTATTCCCACTCCAGTGAGTGCAACAGTAGGGACAGCGTTGGATAGCGTAGCGGTAAAAATTACTATTCCCACTCCAGGGAGTGCAACAGTAGGGAAAGCGTTGGCTAGCATAGGGGTTAAAATTACTATTCCCACTCCAGTGAGTGCAACAGTAGGAAAAACTTTGGATAGCGTAGGGGTTAAATTAACATGCTTATTAATTAAATGAATTTGGTTAAATAAATTACATATTAACAATTAATTAACAAAAAAAGTAATAATGAATTTCAATAAAATGTGATTAATATTTACTTAAATAAACTTAAATTACTTCCCACCCTATTCCCCCAAAAACATACAACCCACAACACATAAAAAATAACACAAGTAATGTATATATTAATTAATCAATTAAAAATGTGTTATTAACAATTACCAATACATTAACAATAAATTACTTAACAATAACAATAAATAACAAATAACAATACATTCATGATAATTAATAGCATTATAAATTAATCATTTAATAAAAATTAATTACCAATTAATAACTAATGAACAATACATTAATAATCAATAACAATAAATAAAAGATATGAATTAATTAATTATAATTACATTATTTCCCACCCTATTCCCCTACAAACGCACAACCCGCTACACATAAAAATTAACATAATTATTTTAAATATCAATTAATAAAAATTAATTTCAAATTAATAATTAACAATAACAATAAATAAACAATAATAAAACATTAATTATAATTAATATAGTGATAAATTAATCAATTAATACAAATTCATTACCCATTAATAATTCATTAACAAGAAGGTGCTGATTCTGATCCTGTAAAACCCGTGTACGAATCGTCGTACGGAACGTATTCTCCGTACGACTCGTACCCGGGCAATCCACCTTACAATCCAGCAAGTACGATTCGGTCAGAAATACCATTTCCGTACGAATCGTACAAAACTACGTACGGCTAAAAAATACCAAAGATTCTGATCCGGGACAGCGCGTACGTGACGTCCGTACGGAGTCAGGCAGCATTTTATGGACCAGCAAGTACGATTCGTGCCTACGTCACTCCGCACAGCTTATTTTTTACGGCAGCCAAAAACTCTGTATCACTATTGTAGTGGTGATGTAGGAGTACGCATGGTACGGGCCGTACACACGCTCTCAGAGCGGCCTGTACCACTATTGAATTGGGGCCTTAGGGGTACGCGTGGTACGGTCCGTACACACCCTCTGAATGCGGGGGTACGGTCCGTATCACACGTACCCCTACGGCACCAGTACACTTGGGATACAAGGCGTACACACGCCACGAATGGTGTTGTATGGTCTGGTGCAGCATATCACCATTATATTGGTGTGTGTGGAGATCAAGGAGAGCAGTGTACAGCACCAAGGGGGTGGGTGGGTGGCTGGGTGGCTGCATAGGATTCCCAGCAGTGGACAGAGACATGGGGGTGGGTGCACATCACTACCAGCAGTGGACAGACATAAGAGGGGTGGGTGCAGAGGACTCCCAGCAGTGGACAGACATGTGAGGGGTGGGTGTATATGACTCCCAGCAGTGGCCTGCAATATGAGGGGTGGGTGCAGAGGACTCCCAGCAGTGGACAGACATATGTGGGTGGGTGCACATCACTACCAGCAGTGGATAGAGACATGGGGGTGGGTGCATATCACTACCAGCAGTGGACAGACATATATGGGTGGGTGTATATGACTCCCAGCAGTGGCCTGCAATATGAGGGGTGGGTCCAGAGGACTCCCAGCAGTGGACAGACATATATGGGTGGGTACAGAGGACTCCCATCAGTGGACAGACATATATGGGTGGGTGTATATGACTCCCAGCAGTGGCCTGCAATATGAGGGGTGGGTACAGAGGACTTCCAGCAGTGGACAGACATATGTGGGCCGGTGAATATGACTCCCAGCAGTGGGCTGCAATATGAGGGGTGGGTGCAGAGGACTTCCAGAAGTGGACAGACATATGTGGGTGGGTGTATATGACTCCCAGCAGTGGGCTGCAATATGAGGGGTGGGTGCAGAGGACTCCCAGCAGTGGACAGACATATATGGGTCGGTGCACCTCACTCCCAGCAGTGGACAGACATATATGGGTGGGTGCAGAGGACTCCCAGCAGTGGACATAGACATGGGGGTGTGTACATCATTAGCATATGCCCACGACTCCATGGGTGTATGTACGCATCCCTGAGTTTTGACTATGATGATAGTGCCATAACAACACATCACTGACAGCAGTGTCCCATTCCCAGGAGGATGGCTGTCTTTCCTCCACTGCATGACACACCACATGGGGGTGTGAGGACAAATGACACATGCATACCCACCCCTGGCATATGCAGCACAATACACACACTGAGATCATGCCACAAGACTGTATAGTCATGTCACTGCCTACTAAAGTAAGAGAGCCAAAGGGAACACACATTGTCACGCACATCCCAGGAATGATAGGAATGTACAGGTGCTGGGCCAGCCACCAAGATGTTGTCTCTCATGGAAGGAATAGGGTGGAGTTTCCACAGATACAATGCCCACAATTGTGAGTCACGTGTCCAAATACCCTGCAGAACAAGTACCAGATGAGTGCTAGGCCTGGATTACACACATGCATAGTGCTGAAAAGGGAGGATTTCTACATGAAGGCATTTCAACATACTCAATACACAAGTACAGTGACTAGCAAGGATGGCACAGACGATGCAGCAGGAGACAATGCTGAGCAGGCATGGCCATAGTTGAAGGGATCCGTCACCAACAAAGGAAATGTAGACACAGGTCAGCACAACAATTGGGCAACTCTTTGCAGGGAAGATGTCAGGTGCCACAGAGGAAGGAACACTCCTTGGGACAATGTCTCAAAACCATAATAACACACACTACAAATGATACTTGGCAGAGACCTTGTGATGGCACGCAGATACCATGGTCAACCTCATCACCATCAGACTCAAACATTTCTCAGAACAATAACACATTACCACAACCCCAACTCCTGGAGCCTCAGCACCAACATCAATACCTGAAATGCAATAGTGTTCAAAGGAAAAATAAAATGCTTTATTCAGCATTAAACAAAAGGAAGTAATAAGACTATATACAAAGGCCAATGGCCAGTCCCTCATATAAGTCCTTGGGGGGACACTGGGGCACATGTCTCCCCTAGCTTGCCTGCACACTGGAACCCTCCGGTTCATCAACCGGGGGGGGGGGCATCATGTGAGGAAGGACCAGGCACCGCAGGGACAGGAGGGGGAAGGGTAGGTGGGGTGGGTGGGTGCAGGGGTGGATGTGTCCACCACAGGGGGTGGGGCAGCGCCAAAGGTGGTGGTGAGCTCGGTGCTGCACACTTCTGCAAGGGCGGACAGAGTAACCCCGGCCCCGGAAGAAACCCCAGGGACAACGGAGGGGGGGCGCAGGGATGGGTTTCAGTGCTCCTGGGGGAGGGGGTGGACATGGGGGTGGACTCAACTCCCCTGCCGGGGACTTCCTTGACCGCTTGCAGGGTGGTGACACAGTGGGGGCAGGGGAGCCAAGGGGAGTGCTGGTGGAGGGACTGGGTTGTGAGGCATGCGTACTCAGACTGTGGCTGCATGTATGGCTTTGTGCCCCAGAACCAGTGGGTGTGCCTATCTCCCCCTGAGTGTTCGCGTCAGGATGTGTGCGCTTGCCCTTTCTTGGTGGTGTGCTGGATGTGTCTGGTGTGGTGCGTGCGTGGAAAGGTCGGTGTGTGCATGGGACAGGTATGGGAGAGGGAATTGTGGATGGGGCTGGGGTGGGGGGGACGAAGCGCTGCAGGAGAGACACTGCTACCGTCAGTGAAGAGTCCATGGACTGCAGAAAGCAGCATTGCTCAGACATTGCTGATGACATCCCCTCCATGAACGACACCATCTGTGTCAGCAGTTTGGTGTGGCCATGGAGGACATTCAGCATTAATGCGTGGCCAACCTGCAACTGCCGCTGTATGTCCACAGACTCAGCACTGAGGGCAGCAGGGGTGACAGGGGCAGGGGGTGCGGTGCCTGAAACGAAGGAGACATGGTGGTGGTCAGCACGGACAGAAGGGACCGGAGCAACTGGGAGGGCGGTGATGGGAATGGAGGAGGCGGGACCAGATGTAGGGCTGCTGCAAGGTGTAGTGGCAGCCTCCGCCCCCTCGATGAGGTCAGCCTCGGACCCGTCTGCATCGTAGTTGGTGTCGCCACCAGTCAGGTCCTCTGACTGAATTCTCTCACCCTCCGTGCTACTGGCTGCCGATGGCTCGCCAGCACTGGTGCCACTGGTGCTGGGTCCCTCCTCAAGGTCCGTGCTGGTGTCTCCCTCGGTTACCGTTGATGATGCTGTGGGCAAGGTGAACATACAGAAAAACATCAGTCACCTGTATACATCTGACACATGAGTACCAAAACAATAGGTCACAGTGCATATCAGGCAATGCTTAATGAGTAGCAGCTAGATTACTCCACACATATGTAAGCCCTGTACTCCCCAGTTGGTAGACCCACCATGCCACTTGGACACAAGGAAAAATAGGACACACCATCTCAAAACTAGACTGAGAAATATACTTAGAAGCTAGTAATTGGGAACAGGTGAGCACAGAAATACAATGAAGTCATGCCACCTCTTGTTTACCCTGAAAGAAACACGAGTGGTGCACCCAAGGCAAACTAACACACCTCAATACTAAAGGTGTCCCCACACTCAGAGCCTTGTAAGTAATTTCAAACAGTAACCCCAAAAAACGTTAGTCCCTTGGGAATAACAATACTTCACACAATCGACATGTCAATAATGTGGGAATGTTCCATTTTGGGAACAGAACACACATGTGCCTGTATAAAAGATGTCTCCAAAGGAGGTGCACACCAAACTACATTTACCCAGTCATTGAAGAAGCTGCCAGCCTTTTCCACAGGACCCGCTGTCCAAAAGAAATGGTGTTGCAGAAAGTACATATACATGGGCCCACAGAGGTCCTGATGACTTGACACTCGTAAGTTGGTATCACCAACAACCCAGCACTTACCCAAATTCCACAACACTCTGGGAACAAGTATATGTATAATCTGCAAAACAGTCTGATGAGAACAGTGGCTTCTTTTAAAAAGTGCCTGCGTGTTCCATGAAAGTGTAAAGGTGGTTTGTTGTGCACTTCCTTGGGAGACATCTGTCATGCTTGCAAATTATTGTTATTCACACAAAAACATCAAACTAAAGCATTGAAAACTGGAAGACATGTTAACAAGTGTAGTGAGTGCCAAGGTACAAGACTCTTTTGACTAACAACTTTAATTATGCCAGTTGTCACATGGCCATCCGTTCCCTGATGACACAGTTGGCAACACATCTGACCCACTGCCTGTCATGTGGAGTGGCACACATGTCCAAACACAGGACAATGCAAAAGCTGCGGGCCTGCAATTGGGTCGTAAAAAGGCACACCTGCACTGAGGAGACCCCCTCATGGCAAGCCAGAATGTCCACACAGATGCCAGCACACAAAGACAAAACTACGTAGCATCAGGACCACACACTGGTGCCAAAAATGTATGACCAGGAATCATGTATTTAAACTATTGACACATGCTGCAATGCACAAACATTAAACCCTGCACAACATGACTGGGTCACTGCACGTTGAGTCTCTGTCAAGACAATTATTGCACACAGGTCAGACCTGGCAAGGAGACATAAGGTTTGGCCATGTAGGCCTCGCCCGCACAAACCCCCTATACCTGAGACAATGTGATTGAGACAGATCAAGAACTGACACCTCTTAATCAGTGTTTTCTAAACTTTCCTCAAATTTTTCCCAAATTTACTCCACATCACCTTGTGAGGCTGCCAACACATATATGTGACAAACAACCATCAACAGATAGTTGTGAATAGCCACACAGGCACTGCCCAGTGTGAGTATGCACAAGCCAAATGGGGTCTCCCTGTCCAGTGAACACATGTAGCACACTTCGGATAAATAATAATATGGCCAGGGAACAATGCCACAGAGGCAAACCAATGCTGATCACACAGAGAATGGGCACAGTGTTCGATGACACACCTGATTACGAGGCAAGGGTGTCTCAGGGGACTGTAGTGGGCACACTGCTCCTTGTTCCTAGAATGATCTGACTGTAACATGAGCAACCGTCCTGGCACCATGCATATCTCCCACTCATGCACATCATGTCTGAGGTCACAACATCGGTCATGCATGCTGTTCACTGGAAACCTCACACTCCTATGGTGAGACTCATCATCAGTGCAAACCAATATGGACCCCCAACTGAGTGAAGAGGACAGGGCACAGGCAAGATACCAACACATGTCACAGACCACCCTCACACATGATGCATAAAGCAATGTGCACTTGGAATAACTGGCAGCCCAGATGACCATGTGCAATAGTGATTAAACACAGACCAGGGTACACATGTCAAGGAGGGGAAGGGATGAATAAGAGCACCGTTTGACTTTGGGGAACAGAATATGCACTGCACATATAAACCCTGGCAGTGTATCCAGGCGACAGAGCACTTCGAAAGGCTGATGACACACAACACAACAAACACACATGTACCTACCCCCTCCTTGCTGCTGTATCTCCTGGAACTGCCTATCCAGGTCAGGGAAGACCACCACCAGGACTCGCTGCATTTGGGGGGTCATGCGTCGGCGCCCGCCGTGTTTGCGTGGAGGTGATAGTTTCAGCTGGACCCGGGAGATCCGCCGGGTCCAGCACCGGATGTCCTGCCAGCGTTTCCGGACTTGGGCCAGGCGCCGCCTGCAATCCCCCGCCGTCCTCACGGCCCTGACAATCCTCTTCCAGATGACCCCCTTCTCGTAGGCAGTTACCTGTGAGGATGACAAAGTGAGACAACATCACTACACATGCTCCATGTCACAGAGACACATATTTGAACATCTTTGACATGTTGGACAGGGCATCGGATGCTGCCAATGAATTTATTCTTTCTCTTATGTCCATTGGCCTCTGTGGAATCCCCAATGCACTACATGCCATTGAAAGTACACAGTTGGCAGGAGGGGTGCAACACACTCCCTGATCATGGGACACACTGTGCATCACATGCAACATCAGGCTGATGGACAGCACCTCTAAGCAGTTACGTGCCCTAGGCCACTGACGCAACCTCAGCAGAGTATACAGACACACACAGGCACAGAACAATCACCTGCCATTGGCAACAGCGGATACAAACATCACTCTGCACATGTGCCACTTGCCTGTGGGGTGTCACAGGTGTCGGGCTACCTCATCAAGTCAGACACACAGCATGGCTTACTTCTCACATCAGATGGTTAGAGCTGTTGCCTCCTCCATGCAGCTGTGGTATAACACTTCACATACACACTCACCCACATGACAAGGAACATTCACACACATCAATGTCCATGGGGCGTACACATCACTTGGACACTCTCACCACAGCTCCACTCAACTCACACACATCTGTGGGTACAGTCACCTGTCACGCCGGGGGGACCACTGAATCACCTCAGGACAATAGACAAAATAGGGAACAAAGGATTTGCCAGGCTGAATGTGTCATGCACTATGCAGTGAATGTCACAGTAAGCACAATCCAAGTGAGGAGTGCACACCTGAACTACATCATGCTCAGCATGAGAGACATAAGCCTTCCCCCCCCCCCCGGGACCCACTGTAAACAACATAGCATGTCTGTCACACCTGGACACAATGGCAGAAGTGACAGTCACAAAAAAGGTGCACAGTCAAAGGTAGTGGAGTCAGCACTCACCTGTTGCCCTGGTCTCCCTTACAGGCTGGGGTACTGTGGGAGGAGCACATCCAGCAGGGCCTCATTCTCCTCCAGGGTGAATGGCTGTGCTCTCTCCACAGTCCTTGACATAGTGCCGGTGCAAACACAGACAGCAGCAGTGGTCGACAGGAAAGTTGTGCAGGCAAGTGCCCTCTCATGGGTTCAGCCTGACTTATATCTGTCTTGCTGGGGGCTTTCATTTACAGGAGTACAGAGTGATTGGTCAGACTAATTTGCATCCTACGTTTCCTCCAATCCCTTTAAACATACACCAATGACAGGATTTTGCATGGTTCGAAATTTGAGCATCATAGCAAGGCAAACACCACTTTGCAACATTGTAATTTTTGGCCCAACTGACTTTTCCAGCCCACATGATGTGCACATTGCAACAGAAATCTCGGTATCCATGACAACCTGCATGCATTTTGGGCCTAATACTTCTCCACTAAGTATTTTTTGAGTCAAAAACACAAGTACGGTGCGTTTCACACATACCCATACACGTATGGCACCACTACAATAGTGATACGGACCATACACATGCTCTGAAAGCGTGTGTACGGTCCGTATCACTATAGGAGTGGTGCCGTAGGAGTACGCGTGTGTGTACGGAGCGTACACACACGCGTACTCCTACGGCACTACTCCAATAGTGATATGGACCGTACCCACGATGTGAGTATGGTCCGTACCACGCGTACTCCTACGGCACTACTCCTATAGTGATACGGACCGTACCCACGACGTGTGTACAGTCTGTCCAACGCGTACTCCTATGGCACTACTCCTATAGTGATACGGACCGTACCCACGACATGAGTACGGTCCGTACCATGCGTACTCCTACGGCACTACTCCTATAATAATACAGACCGTACCCACGATGTGTGTACAGTCCGTGCCAGGCGTACTCCTACGGCACTACTCCTATAGTGATCCGGACTGTACACACGCTCTGAGAACGTGTGTACGGTCTGTATCACTATAGGAGTGGTGCCGTAGGAGTACGCGTGTGTGTACGGAGCGTACACACACGTGTACTCCTACGGCACTACTCCTATAGTGATACGGACCGTACACACGCTCTCAGAGCGTGTGTACGGTACATTTCACACACTTACACTGGTGATAGGATGCGCACACGAAAGGAATGGAGGTATCAGACTCGCACAAGGCTGTACATCAAGTCATTGTCATTGCAGACTTTCGTGTGCATGGCCTAGGTGTGTCAGGCAGTGAAATTGCACATGTCTCCTCATGTAGTTGCACAATTGATGTGTGATGACCTGTGTACACATGTCATGTGTGATGGGGCACTATGTGGCACACTTCCCCTTCACACTTTGCACATGTGTGCCTGTACTTCACACCTGTCAAGCACAGCATCACTGGCATGGCACAGTCACCACCACCCGCAACTGTCCCCTGATGCCATGGACAGGGACACTACCAACTGACATTTCACGATCAGCGTGCCCCGATGTGACTATGTCATGTGTGTGTCATGTGTTCCCATGAGCTTGCTGTTAGTGTTCCGTCAACTACATCTGCTGTTGCTGCATCCAACATGTGTCTGTGTGGAGATGGGCATGGCACACATCTGCGCACACCATGCCACATGTGGATTCCCACGTAAGCATGGTCTGTATGCATTGGACATGACATTTTCACATGAGGACATATCTGTGTGGTATCAATATCTGTGGTTTCTGTTTTCACGTGTACCCCTTCATTGCAATGTGTTGGATCTGTACATTTGACATTCCATGTGACCTGTGCGTCGAGCTTGCTGTCAGCTGTCTGTATGAGATGACATCCTTTAAATGCAGCTATGTGGATGTATGTCACTCCTGTGATGTCTCTGGCTGTTCATGTTCACTCAGACTGGCCCCCAGCTTGTTTCAGAGCATGTCATGTCGACTTGCCAATCAAGGGATGTATCTTGGTTTTTGTAGGAGTCTCACCAAGCTGGCATACGTGTCCTGGATGTATTGCACAGACCAGACTCTGTTTTCATCTGATGTGTAGTAGCAGTTTAGCATGTGCTCTGTTCATAGACATTGATGATGTCATGCTCAAAATCTTCGGTATTCAATTCAATTTTCTGCAGGGCACCGACTGTCCCCCGACCAATGCCAGACTTGGGTGCCATGAGGGAACGTGACTGCATCCGACGGTACAGATTCACACCACAGTTGATTGAGGACTTGACCGCCAAGCTGGAACCACACCTCCAACCGCGACATTGGTATCCTACTGCGCTGACCCCCAAGATGAAGGTGATGGCAGCCCTACATTTTTTTCCACCGGTACGTTTCAATTCACCATAGCTGAAGTTGGTGGCATGTCCCAAACAATGTTCAGCCGTGTCCTGCATGATGTTTTGGCAGCCATGTTGGTGCACCTTGATGAATTCATCCATTTCCTTACTCCTGAGGAGTTGACAGGTATCAAGGGTGATTTCAATGCCCTGGGAGGGATGCCCCATGTCATTGGGTCCATTGATGGGACACATGTAGCTTTGGTACCACCACAGGCACAGGAGGTAGCCTATCGCAACCGTAAACATTACCACTCTATTAATGCCCTTGTGGTGTGTCTTGCTAACATGCTGATTTCCCATGTCTGTGCACGTTTTCCAGGGTCAGCACATGATGCCTACATATGCACCGGTGAAGGTCTGCAATATCTTCCTCGTGTGCTGCATGCTGCACAACATGGCAGTGGAGAAGGCAGTGCCACTCATCCTGGATCCGGATGAGCAGGAACATCCACCCGTGGAGGATGAAGGGCTTGGTCATGAGGCAAGTGACGAGGAGGAGGATATCCGGAGTCAGCTCATACGCAACTTCTTCTCATAATGGTGGGTCACTGGGTCTGAGGGTGCACGCTTGTATCCTTGGGTGGCATGGGTTGCAATGTGTGTGTCCAGCTGACTGTATGCTAAGTGACTTAGATGTGTGTTCTGATGTGTCACTCGAGTGAGGATGTCATTCCACACATTTTCCCAGAGACACTGTCTTTTAAATTAGCATGGGGACAACATTGTTCAGGTTTAGTAAATGACCATGTATGCGTAGAAAACTCTTTGCGCTGACTTCTTGTGTGTCTGTCGATCCCAGGTACTTGCGCATGTTGTCTGCTTGTGTCATCGTTGTCCTCCTGCTATTCCTCATGAGTATTGCAACGTGTGGTGAATCAGCGTTCCATGCACGGACACGGGGAAAGGTCATTTTGGGTAAGGATTGAAGCAAGGCAATTTTTGGGGTGGCACGTGTTTGGAATGTGTGGGTACTGCTCCTGTGCATGTTGTGTTCCCATGCATACATGTCGACTCACCATGGGGCACATAACATGTAGCATGACTCCCATGAATTGATAGTCACCCTTCCTGACAGTCATCTGTAATGGGTGTAGGATTCAGGTGAAGGCATCAATGTGTGTAAAAATTCCCTCTGAAACCGATGGGATGCTACGGGTGGACATAGTGTGGGACATCCCCATGACAGGCTCAATGGGGAATTGCAACCTCTCCGTGTGCAACAGGAGGTGTTTGGCTGATCCCCTTAACTTGTGTGCCAGTTCATTTGGATTTACAACATCCGTGTTGTGAAGGGGGTGTCCAGCATAGGTCCCACATGTTTAGTCAATTAACCTGTGAATCTGTTCACATAGATGCATTTCCCTTAGTGTGAGTTTGAGTAATAAAGGTGTTCCTCACACTCATAAGTGCCTCATCTCTGTCAATGCAGGTCTCTTGCCACTTTGCATGCGTCATCTCTGGCATAGTTGTCAAAGATTGTGCCTAGGAGTGTATGTGTATTTCGTCAACATGCATGCATTTCTTCATGGATAATGATCTCTATTGTGCATGACACGCCTGCTGAGGGTGTGTCTCCTGTGCGCAGAACGGCATTCTGTTCCCTGATCCTGTGTCAGTCATCTTTGGTGATTGTTCAGCCATTTTATCTGGGTGAGCCATGACTAACCTGACACTCCTTCCTTTACGTACGCCTGTTGCAATTGTTGTCCTTTCTGACCTCCTTGTCTTTGTGTGCTACTTTCGGCCTAGTTTCCAGTACATGCTGCCTGCTGCTGCGGCCCCTGCGGCAAGGGCCCACCAAGTTCCCGGATTCTGCAACCCACACACCTCCAAGATGCTCCTCCCTTCCTCCCTCCACCCATTCATTGGGCTGGCATCAGCTTGTCTGTGCCACTGTTGCCGCCACGCGGTGCCAAAAAAAGGACCGTCAGCGCATGCAACGTGCACATTGCATGACACTCATGTCCTTGCATGACCCACATCACACAACAGTCTCATGTTGCAGCCCCCCCAAGCAATGCACAACAAAAAATCAACCACATGCTCTCAGCCATACCCTAAGCGCGCACACGACCCCTTCGCATGCTGAGTGTGCAACTCCAACTGCCTACACAGCGCTGCCCCGCCTTCCAGGCCCGGGCACACCAACCAGGTCATGTCCCTCCTAGTCCACACCGGCTCCATCCAACAGCACGCCATTGGACTCTGTTACCTCCTCAACACAACAGGACCACACATCACCTTCATGACAGTGACGTGGATAAAAGCATCCGCAGCACACAACTTCTTAATTGCCATCTCAGACGGCTACAAGAGCAGCCGCAGGGACAACACTAACAATGCCGGGGGATGAATTGATATCTATTCCCAAGTACGCACTCAGGGTCACTAATCGGGCTTGGCACAAAACCCCTGCAAACCCTCAGAGTAACACTCATCTACAGATTTCCAAGCCTACATCCACAATTCAACAAAGCCATCAACACGTCCATCTTCATGCGCGCACTCTCATCCACAGGATATATGGGGCTGTGGGCCCAGGACTTCTGGCTGGATGAGAACCACACCAGCATCCATCATTGGTCCATCCACATTGGCATCCACGTTTCTGACAAGCAACACACTGCCACACACCCCGCTACCAAACCCCCACAGATGCTTGATGTAAGTCAACACAGACATGCTGTGTGGGACACTGGAACCAACACCACCGCCACACCCTGAAACCTCACACACTAGATCAGCAACTGATCCAACAATCTAACTACGTTGACGGACTTTCCTTTACGCACATCAAGAATTACGCCACCTGTGACCAGGCACAGCTAGTGGACTCATACACGTCTAGCAGGACTATTGTGCACAGCTTGCAACACAAATAACCATCAGTGGCCTTACAAGCAGGGCAAACGGCACACACAGCCATCACCATGTCATCATCAAGGACAATTGGAGATCCTTCAGAAGGTGCAGAGGCAAACACAGCGCACAACATCAAGGAGCTCTTCTGCATTGTGAGTGCACTGACATCAGCTCTCCATCCACAAGACAGCCCACCCTTGCAAGGCTGAGCCAATCCCTTTCTACTTTCTACCACTGCAAGCAAATGGACATACACGCAAGCCTTGGCACACAGAGGAAGAACGCACTATTATACGCGGGACCAACCCCCCTCAGGTTTAGCACTTCCATCATCAGGAGCTACAACACCCGGCTCATGTGCAACATCCACTGGGGATCTCCATCAGGCCCCTTCCCACACAACATCTCAACCACATCATTCCCCATCCTTGTAGCCCCCGTCCAGCACGTCATGTATGTATCATTGGAGTAAGCCACATTCCATGGTAGATAGATGCATGCAGTGACCCAGGCCCTTCTTAGACAATGGACGGCAGGAAGGCAGGCTCTCAAGGAACATCACCGTGCTTCCCTAGCCAGCAAATGTCATCAGGAAGACAGGCAACAAGCAACTGACAAACTTCCTCCACGCAAAGAGCCCCAGGCAACCTGCACAAGGCCATCTTCCACTGTAATCACCCCACTGCAAACGTCATCATTACCACCAACAACGACAACTTTGCCCTGCTCCACAATGGTGAGGCCACCCCCCTTGACCTCTCCACAGCATTAGACATGATGTGCTCACACACTGTCAGCTCACACATCTCCAACACTGGTATCCCGGGTATGGACCCTGATGAAATCACCTAGTAGCTCACCAGCAAGGCCATGGGAGTGGGACTCAAGCCTTAAGCATGTAGTACAGTGGCCTCATCTGGAACATGGCCAAGGGCTCATCTCTCAGCGTGTCAATCTTCAATGTGTCCATGACCCCCCTCTCCACCATCACATGCGCACACAACCTCATCATCATCTCGTATGCCATTGACAGCCAGCTGCTCCTCACCCTCACCAAAGACACAGCCATTGCCGGTTCCAACCTTCAAGAAGGCATGAGGTCCGTTGATGAATGGGTGAGCATTAGCAACATGAGGCTGGACTTGGCCAGGACTGAGGTTATAATCTGAGGATTGTCCCCTTACAGCTGGGTCAACTCCTTGTGTCCCACCCACCAGAGCACTGCACCAGCACCAGTGACGACACACACAAGATGGTGTGCATCCTGTACTCGACGCTCACAATTGCCATGCTACTCACCAGCATCTGTACCTCATGCTGCAACACCCTCTGCATGATGCACATGATCCACAGATAGATCCACTCCAAGGCAAGACAGACCATCCCCAAGGTCCACGACACCAGCTGTATCAACTACAGCCCCGCACCCTATAGAGCAAGCACAGCCAAACTCCCGGCAAACTTGTCCACATCCAGGGTGCATCTGCACACCTCAGCTTCAACATCCCGTGCACCAGCCACATCAACGTCCACCTGAGATAGCTTCAAGGGATCACTGTGTGCTGCAGGATGACCTTCACACTCCTCACACACACTCAGGAGGCAGTCAACAACCCCAGACCCCCAAATCAACCTTGTACGTCTGTCATCCAAGACCCCGTTGGACCAACTCTATGCATTCAAACTTGCCCTGGCCACCATTCTTCACATCCACAAAACTCCAGCATGAAGGAGATGGTTCTCCCACCTGGCCAAACATACCTGGGACTCCCCCCCGGGAACCTCCACATGAGCAATGACCTCTAGGCCTTCATCGTCCTCTTCCTGATTGGTCTGTCCGCACAGTATTGCAAGCCCCCCCCTCAGCAGCTTGAGGCCATCACGGGTGAGTATTGGGCTCCCAGTCTGTATCGGATGATACATTGTGACCCATGTGTGTCCTGTACCGGACTCAGATCCCAGGGTATGGATGGCTGGAGTTAGTTCAACACTCAGGCATAGTTTGACATTTACCCACACGTATGTTGTGGACTGATGCAAAATGACTGCAACATCTAATAATATAAATTTAGTTTTATTCTCGGTGGGGTGCGTGTTTTGTTAGCAATAAATAAAGTGCTCTACCGGGTGCATAGAATCCAAAGTTCACAGGGGGAGATGGGATCCTTGGCATTTGAAGTCATCAGAGTCCAGACCACAGTGTTGGTCATCATTGGTCAGACTGTGACCAGCAAGTCCATGTGGCAGAGAATGTCAGTGAATGAGGTGATGCTGTTGTGCATGAAGGCCAGGTACCAGGCCAGGTGACCTGGGAGATGTGGATGGTCCACTGCCTCTCACGGTCTTTTCCGTGGACGACCCACCTTCCTCCGGGGACCCTCAGATGCAGGCCTTGATGATGCTTGGGACGCTCCGTTGGACGAATCCTCCTCCTCCTCCCTCCCTGTGGCTGGTGGTGGTCTTCGCCTGGTGGCACAGGGAGGGTTGCCCATGATGTCGGCGATCCGACGGAGTGAACGGCTTATGTCCGTTTGCACCGCCAGGAGCTCAGCCAGTCTTGCCTCCATCCGTCCTTGGTGTTGTTGTTGACTGGCGTGTTGCTCGTCCTGCTGATTCTTAATGTCTGTGAGGGTCGCCACTACCTGACTGATGGCCCTGGTGTCACGCCGGTATGCCTCCATGATGTTGCGTACGTGTGACATACCGGTCCCTTCAGCTGGCTGGTCAGGTTCTCGCCTCCGCCTGCCTCCACTCCCACCACCCCTGCCCACACGAGCCTGGCCTGCCGTTGTGGGCACATCGGGTCTACGGGACCCCTGAGGGATGGCAGTTGCGGTGTTGTCTGCCTCCTCCTGGGTGCCCGGCGAACCTTGTCCCTCCAGGTCAGACTGGCTCAGTTGTTGAGTGTGGGCAGGGCTCCCGGGTGTCTCCTTGGATGTGGCAGTAATGGCGGTGGTGGTTGGCACAGATGTACCTGAAGTAGGTGCTGCAGGGGCTTGGACACCAGAGGGGCCAGGTGGGTTGGGGTCATCCGCGGAGTGTTGTGAGGTGTTGCTGCCGGTGGTATCAGGTTCCTCCCGAGCCTGGGACTGTGGTACTTCCCCCCCATTGTTGGGGGGAGATCCATGACGTTGCCCTGTGTGTGAGAGAGAGACAATGTTAATGCTGTTTAATGCGACATCCATGTTTCATACATATTCTAGTTGCCACAGTTCCTCCAGGTAGTTGTATGTGCCTAGCATTCACATCAATGTTCACTTGTGGATGGGTATGTTGCAGGGGACTGATTGAAATGTTCTCCAGAGTGTTTGACATGTCGAATTTGGGCTTGGATGCTTCTTTGGCTGTGGCTTGATCTTGTTGTGTCACATGTCCATTGTGAGAGTGGGTAACTCCATTGGCTGCCCCGGGGGTGTGTGCTTGTGTAAGGGGTGTGTGTTCATCCCTCAGCCCGACGCTCTTCAACATCTACATGGCCCCCCTCACACAAGTGGCCCGCCACCACAACCTCAACATCATCTCCTACGCCGACGACACCCAGCTCATCCTCTCCCACACCAAGGACCCTCACACCGCCAAAACAAACATCCACGAGGGTATGAAGGCCATCGCCAACTGGATGAGGAGCAGCCATCTGAAACTGAACTCGAACAAGACGGAGGTCCTCATCCTCGGACCCACACCCTCAGCCTGAGATGACTCCTGGTGGCCGACCGCTCTGGGGACAGCATCGACACCCACCGACCACGCACGCAACCTAGGATTGATCCCCGCATCCTCCCTCTCCATGTCCAAGCAGGTCAACGCCGTCTCCTCCTCCTACTACAACACCATACGCATGCTCCGCCGGATCTACAGGTGGATCCCGACCGAAACAAGTAGAACAGTGACACAGGCCCTCGTCAGCAGCAGACTGGACTACAGAAACGCACTCTACGCAGGCCTCCCAGCCAAACACCAACTGCGGCTACAAAACGCCTCCGCACGACTGATCGTCAACGCCCCCCGCAACAGCCACATCAACCCCCTCCTGAGAGACCTGCACTGGCTCCCCATTGACAAGAGGATCACCTTCAAGCTCCTCACCCACGCACACAAGGCACTCCACAACGCTGGCCCAGCCTACCTGAACATCAGACTCAGCTTCTACACCCCCACCCGCCAGCTCCGCTCTGGCAGCCTCGCCCTCGCAGCTGTCCCCCGCATCCAACATACGACCGCCTGCGGCAGATCCTTCTCCTACCTCACCGCCAAGACCTGGAACACCCTCCCAACCCACCTATGACTGACCCAAGACCTACTTGCCTTCAGAAGACTCCTCAAGACCTGGCTCTTCGAGCAGTAGCGGCACCCCCCCCCCCCCCTCAGCGTCTTGAGAACCTCACGGGTAAGTAGCGTGCCTTACAAGTACCCTGATCGATTGATTGATTGTTTGACGGTACCTGCTGGTGGGTGTAGTGTGATTTGGCAGTGGGTCTCCCAGGTGATGTATCTGTCCCCCCATGGAGCATGCAATACACTCCACTCACCACACTCTTTTCACTTTAAGGCCCTCACTTGCATTCACCCACCGGCAACTATGGAATGAAGATCTCCATTAAAAGGCGCCTTTGGGGTCGCCGATCGGGGATTGCAGCGCCGCCCCGATTCGGAGCAGACCCGATGATGACACTTTACATCTGGGCCACATGCTGACGACATATGACAGCTAGTCTGCCGGGTGTGTGAGGGTCTTTTTCCTAAAGGAGGATTTCCCTCCTGACATCAGGGACTCATCTATCTCTTTTTTCACTAATAATTCTCTTTAGGAACAGCATACTTTCTTATTTATTTGAGTACTTCTGGGCTATGTATGCTGGACCTGTCATAAACGGCCCCTGTTCCTCCTCTTTTTAAGTACGATGTATCTGTCCCCCCATGGAGCATGCTGCCATGTCAGTGAGTGTGAGTTCCTGTCCTAGATATCTGAGCTTGTTGTGTTTGTGTTTGAGTTTGCAGTGGTCACAGGAGGGCCTTGTGCTGCCTACAGCAGGGCCCAGTGTCAGCTACCTTGTCAGTACTTTTCCAGTCCCTGTGCATTGAGCATGGTGCATGGGTATGTACCTGGGCCATATGGGCTGAGGGCAATGGTGTCTGTTTCTGAGTTGTACAATGTGTTTTGTGATCCCCACCCTCCCAGCATCCCGGACATCCAGTCTTGGGTTTGTGGTTTGTGTAGCCTGGGACATGGCATGGCCTTGTTTTGTGAATGGGGCATACACATTTTAGTGGCATGAGCGTTGTTTTTGAGTGTGGTTGCGTCCGGTGAGGGCTTGGGGGTAGGTGAGTTCATTTGTTGTAGTTGGGGTGTGGATGCCATTACCCCATGTTACGTAAGTTGTTTGTGTACTCACCAGGCTCGGCAACTCCTTCGACTCCGTGTACTCCCACCGGCGGAAGCAGGGCCATCACCTTCTCCTCCCAGGGATGGTAATGTACCGGTCTGCGGGGCAGCCCACCTCCAGTGATGTTCCTCTGGGTGTAGTCCTCGTTCATTTTGCGCTTGACTGCCCTCTGCAGATCGTACCACCTGGCTTGGCATTCATTCCTGGTCCTTCTGATGGGCGCAACAGCATTCACCCGATCGATGATCCTCTGCCACATGTGTGTTTTTTCATCTATGCTGGTCTGACCAATGTTCCAAAGAGCTGTGGCTCGACTCTGATGACTTCGTTGACAAGGATGTCCAGCTCCTCCTTTGTGAACTTTGGATTCTTGTCTGTGGGCATGGTGTGGGGTGAGGGTGTGGATGGTTGTAGGTGTGTGGATGTGAATGTGAAGGTGTGTGTGGGAATGTGGACAGGGGGTATGTGTGAAGGAGTGTGTTTGAAGGTGTATATGTAAAGGTGTATGGGTGCAGTTGTTGTGGTGTGGTCTGTATCTGCAGTGAGTCTGTTGGTAAGGCTCATGGTTTGTGTGTGAGGGCCCTTTTTATTGGTCTATTTGTGGGTGTGCCTGAGTTTGAAATTTGGGTGGGTGTGTCATAAGAGGTGGTTGTGAGTTTGGGCCTCTGTTTCTCTGTTTGGATGTGCCAGGTCAGTCATTTTGATATATTTTCTCCTGTAGACGTGTTTTGTAGTGTTGTGCGAGTCGAATTGACCCTCCTTGTGCTGTTTTACAGTGTCCTGGTTCAGTACGAGTCGTTTTAGCGTATGTATGGTGCGTACAGACGTTATGCTGGTGTACGGGGATGGGGTACGGTGCGTCCAAGTACGGGGCTGGGGTACGGGGCTGAGGTTTGGCGCGTCCAAGTACGGGGCTGAGGTACGGGGCTGGGGTACGGTGCATACAAGTACGGGGTTGGGGTATGGGCTGGGGTACGGCATGTACAAGTACGGGGCTGGGGTACGGCACATCCAAGTACGGGGCTGGGGTACGGAGCTGGGGTACAGTGCGTACAAGTACGGGGCTGGGGTACGGCACTTCCAAGTACGGGGCTGGGGTACGGCGTGTCCAAGTACGGGGCTGGGGTACGGGGCTGGGGTATGGCACATACAAGTAAGGGGCTGGGGTACGGGGCTGGGGTATGGCGCGTCCAAGTATGGGGCTGGGGTACGGTGCTGGGGTATGGCATGTCCAAGTACAGGGCTGGGGTACGGCGCGTACAAGTACGGGGCTGGGGTACGGAGCTGGGGTATGGCGCGTACAAGTACGGGGCTGGGGAACGGGGCTGAGGTACGGCGCGTACAAGTACGGGGCTGGGGTATGGGGCTGGGGTACGGCACGTCCAAGTACGGGGCTGGGGTACGGGGCTGGGGTGTGGCGCATCCAAGTACGGGGCTGGGGTACGGCATGTACAAGTACGGGTCTGGGGTACGGGGCTGGGGTACGGTGCGTCCAAGTACGGGGCTGGGGTACGGCGTGTCCAAGTACGGCGCTGGGGTACAGGGCTGGGGTACGGCACATACAAGTATGGAGCTGGGGTACAGGGCTGGGGTACGGCATGTCCAAATACGGGGCTGGGGTACGGGGCTGGGGTACGGGGCTGGGGTACGGCGCGTCCAAGTACCGGGCTGGGGTACGGCGCGTCCAAGTACGGGGCTGGTGTACGGGGCTGGGGTACAGCGCGTCCGTGTACGGGGCTGGGGTCCGGTGCGGTAATGGGGGGTACGGTGCTGACATACGGGGGGTATGGTGCAGACATACGGGGTACGTACGGCCATATGTGGGGGGATCTGTACGACTCGTATCCCGGGCTCAGGTTTACCCGGGATACGAGTGGTACGGAGTTCGCTCCTCACGGGACTTTTTACTTAAGCTTGTGTATTGGGAAGGGCGGTACGGATCGTACTTGTGCACTCTGACTTCATTTTCACGAGTTGTACGTAAAACATTACGACGACGTCTCGTAAACATTTTCCCGATACGAGTCGTATGTATTTTACACGTACGAATCGTACTTCACCGGTGGGAGGGCACTTGTACGATTCGTATGTAAAAAAATACGGATACTACATTTACCCAGTCATTGAAGAAGCTGCCAGCCTTTTCCACAGGACCCGCTGTCCAAAAGAAATGGTGTTGCAGAAAGTACATATACATGGGCCCACAGAGGTCCTGATGACTTGACACTCGTAAGTTGGTATCACCAACAACCCAGCACTTACCCAAATTCCACAACACTCTGGGAACAAGTATATGTATAATCTGCAAAACAGTCTGATGAGAACAGTGGCTTCTTTTAAAAAGTGCCTGCGTGTTCCATGAAAGTGTAAAGGTGGTTTGTTGTGCACTTCCTTGGGAGACATCTGTCATGCTTGCAAATTATTGTTATTCACACAAAAACATCAAACTAAAGCATTGAAAACTGGAAGACATGTTAACAAGTGTAGTGAGTGCCAAGGTACAAGACTCTTTTGACTAACAACTTTAATTATGCCAGTTGTCACATGGCCATCCGTTCCCTGATGACACAGTTGGCAACACATCTGACCCACTGCCTGTCATGTGGAGTGGCACACATGTCCAAACACAGGACAATGCAAAAGCTGCGGGCCTGCAATTGGGTCGTAAAAAGGCACACCTGCACTGAGGAGACCCCCTCATGGCAAGCCAGAATGTCCACACAGATGCCAGCACACAAAGACAAAACTACGTAGCATCAGGACCACACACTGGTGCCAAAAATGTATGACCAGGAATCATGTATTTAAACTATTGACACATGCTGCAATGCACAAACATTAAACCCTGCACAACATGACTGGGTCACTGCACGTTGAGTCTCTGTCAAGACAATTATTGCACACAGGTCAGACCTGGCAAGGAGACATAAGGTTTGGCCATGTAGGCCTCGCCCGCACAAACCCCCTATACCTGAGACAATGTGATTGAGACAGATCAAGAACTGACACCTCTTAATCAGTGTTTTCTAAACTTTCCTCAAATTTTTCCCAAATTTACTCCACATCACCTTGTGAGGCTGCCAACACATATATGTGACAAACAACCATCAACAGATAGTTGTGAATAGCCACACAGGCACTGCCCAGTGTGAGTATGCACAAGCCAAATGGGGTCTCCCTGTCCAGTGAACACATGTAGCACACTTCGGATAAATAATAATATGGCCAGGGAACAATGCCACAGAGGCAAACCAATGCTGATCACACAGAGAATGGGCACAGTGTTCGATGACACACCTGATTACGAGGCAAGGGTGTCTCAGGGGACTGTAGTGGGCACACTGCTCCTTGTTCCTAGAATGATCTGACTGTAACATGAGCAACCGTCCTGGCACCATGCATATCTCCCACTCATGCACATCATGTCTGAGGTCACAACATCGGTCATGCATGCTGCAAGTGTGTTCACTGGAAACCTCACACTCCTATGGTGAGACTCATCATCAGTGCAAACCAATATGGACCCCCAACTGAGTGAAGAGGACAGGGCACAGGCAAGATACCAACACATGTCACAGACCACCCTCACACATGATGCATAAAGCAATGTGCACTTGGAATAACTGGCAGCCCAGATGACCATGTGCAATAGTGATTAAACACAGACCAGGGTACACATGTCAAGGAGGGGAAGGGATGAATAAGAGCACCGTTTGACTTTGGGGAACAGAATATGCACTGCACATATAAACCCTGGCAGTGTATCCAGGCGACAGAGCACTTCGAAAGGCTGATGACACACAACACAACAAACACACATGTACCTACCCCCTCCTTGCTGCTGTATCTCCTGGAACTGCCTATCCAGGTCAGGGAAGACCACCACCAGGACTCGCTGCATTTGGGGGGTCATGCGTCGGCGCCCGCCGTGTTTGCGTGGAGGTGATAGTTTCAGCTGGACCCGGGAGATCCGCCGGGTCCAGCACCGGATGTCCTGCCAGCGTTTCCGGACTTGGGCCAGGCGCCGCCTGCAATCCCCCGCCGTCCTCACGGCCCTGACAATCCTCTTCCAGATGACCCCCTTCTCGTAGGCAGTTACCTGTGAGGATGACAAAGTGAGACAACATCACTACACATGCTCCATGTCACAGAGACACATATTTGAACATCTTTGACATGTTGGACAGGGCATCGGATGCTGCCAATGAATTTATTCTTTCTCTTATGTCCATTGGCCTCTGTGGAATCCCCAATGCACTACATGCCATTGAAAGTACACAGTTGGCAGGAGGGGTGCAACACACTCCCTGATCATGGGACACACTGTGCATCACATGCAACATCAGGCTGATGGACAGCACCTCTAAGCAGTTACGTGCCCTAGGCCACTGACGCAACCTCAGCAGAGTATACAGACACACACAGGCACAGAACAATCACCTGCCATTGGCAACAGCGGATACAAACATCACTCTGCACATGTGCCACTTGCCTGTGGGGTGTCACAGGTGTCGGGCTACCTCATCAAGTCAGACACACAGCATGGCTTACTTCTCACATCAGATGGTTAGAGCTGTTGCCTCCTCCATGCAGCTGTGGTATAACACTTCACATACACACTCACCCACATGACAAGGAACATTCACACACATCAATGTCCATGGGGCGTACACATCACTTGGACACTCTCACCACAGCTCCACTCAACTCACACACATCTGTGGGTACAGTCACCTGTCACGCCGGGGGGACCACTGAATCACCTCAGGACAATAGACAAAATAGGGAACAAAGGATTTGCCAGGCTGAATGTGTCATGCACTATGCAGTGAATGTCACAGTAAGCACAATCCAAGTGAGGAGTGCACACCTGAACTACATCATGCTCAGCATGAGAGACATAAGCCTTCCCCCCCCCCCCCCGGGACCCACTGTAAACAACATAGCATGTCTGTCACACCTGGACACAATGGCAGAAGTGACAGTCACAAAAAAGGTGCACAGTCAAAGGTAGTGGAGTCAGCACTCACCTGTTTCCCTGGTCTCCCTTACAGGCTGGGGTACTGTGGGAGGAGCACATCCAGCAGGGCCTCATTCTCCTCCAGGGTGAATGGCTGTGCTCTCTCCACAGTCCTTGACATAGTGCCGGTGCAAACACAGACAGCAGCAGTGGTCGACAGGAAAGTTGTGCAGGCAAGTGCCCTCTCATGGGTTCAGCCTGACTTATATCTGTCTTGCTGGGGGCTTTCATTTACAGGAGTACAGAGTGATTGGTCAGACTAATTTGCATCCTACGTTTCCTCCAATCCCTTTAAACATACACCAATGACAGGATTTTGCATGGTTCGAAATTTGAGCATCATAGCAAGGCAAACACCACTTTGCAACATTGTAATTTTTGGCCCAACTGACTTTTCCAGCCCACATGATGTGCACATTGCAACAGAAATCTCGGTATCCATGACAACCTGCATGCATTTTGGGCCTAATACTTCTCCACTAAGTATTTTTTGAGTCAAAAACACAAGTACGGTGCGTTTCACACATACCCATACACGTATGGCACCACTACAATAGTGATACGGACCATACACATGCTCTGAAAGCGTGTGTACGGTCCGTATCACTATAGGAGTGGTGCCGTAGGACTACGCGTGTGTGTACGGAGCGTACACACACGCGTACTCCTACGGCACTACTCCAATAGTGATATGGACCGTACCCACGATGTGAGTATGGTCCGTACCACGCGTACTCCTACGGCACTACTCCTATAGTGATACGGACCGTACCCACGACGTGTGTACAGTCTGTCCAACGCGTACTCCTATGGCACTACTCCTATAGTGATACAGACCGTACCCACGACATGAGTACGGTCCGTACCATGCGTACTCCTACGGCACTACTCCTATAATAATACAGACCGTACCCACGATGTGTGTACAGTCCGTGCCAGGCATACTCCTACGGCACTACTCCTATAGTGATCCGGACTGTACACACGCTCTGAGAACGTGTGTACGGTCTGTATCACTATAGGAGTGGTGCCGTAGGAGTACGCGTGTGTGTACGGAGCGTACACACACGTGTACTCCTACGGCACTACTCCTATAGTGATACGGACCGTACACACGCTCTCAGAGCGTGTGTACGGTACATTTCACACACTTACACTGGTGATAGGATGCGCACACGAAAGGAATGGAGGTATCAGACTCGCACAAGGCTGTACATCAAGTCATTGTCATTGCAGACTTTCGTGTGCATGGCCTAGGTGTGTCAGGCAGTGAAATTGCACATGTCTCCTCATGTAGTTGCACAATTGATGTGTGATGACCTGTGTACACATGTCATGTGTGATGGGGCACTATGTGGCACACTTCCCCTTCACACTTTGCACATGTGTGCCTGTACTTCACACCTGTCAAGCACAGCATCACTGGCATGGCACAGTCACCACCACCCGCAACTGTCCCCTGATGCCATGGACAGGGACACTACCAACTGACATTTCACGATCAGCGTGCCCCGATGTGACTATGTCATGTGTGTGTCATGTGTTCCCATGAGCTTGCTGTTAGTGTTCCGTCAACTACATCTGCTGTTGCTGCATCCAACATGTGTCTGTGTGGAGATGGGCATGGCACACATCTGCGCACACCATGCCACATGTGGATTCCCACGTAAGCATGGTCTGTATGCATTGGACATGACATTTTCACATGAGGACATATCTGTGTGGTATCAATATCTGTGGTTTCTGTTTTCACGTGTACCCCTTCATTGCAATGTGTTGGATCTGTACATTTGACATTCCATGTGACCTGTGCGTCGAGCTTGCTGTCAGCTGTCTGTATGAGATGACATCCTTTAAATGCAGCTATGTGGATGTATGTCACTCCTGTGATGTCTCTGGCTGTTCATGTTCACTCAGACTGGCCCCCAGCTTGTTTCAGAGCATGTCATGTCGACTTGCCAATCAAGGGATGTATCTTGGTTTTTGTAGGAGTCTCACCAAGCTGGCATACGTGTCCTGGATGTATTGCACAGACCAGACTCTGTTTTCATCTGATGTGTAGTAGCAGTTTAGCATGTGCTCTGTTCATAGACATTGATGATGTCATGCTCAAAATCTTCGGTATTCAATTCAATTTTCTGCAGGGCACCGACTGTCCCCCGACCAATGCCAGACTTGGGTGCCATGAGGGAACGTGACTGCATCCGACGGTACAGATTCACACCACAGTTGATTGAGGACTTGACCGCCAAGCTGGAACCACACCTCCAACCGCGACATTGGTATCCTACTGCGCTGACCCCCAAGATGAAGGTGATGGCAGCCCTACATTTTTTTGCCACCGGTACGTTTCAATTCACCATAGCTGAAGTTGGTGGCATGTCCCAAACAATGTTCAGCCGTGTCCTGCATGATGTTTTGGCAGCCATGTTGGTGCACCTTGATGAATTCATCCATTTCCTTACTCCTGAGGAGTTGACAGGTATCAAGGGTGATTTCAATGCCCTGGGAGGGATGCCCCATGTCATTGGGTCCATTGATGGGACACATGTAGCTTTGGTACCACCACAGGCACAGGAGGTAGCCTATCGCAACCGTAAACATTACCACTCTATTAATGCCCTTGTGGTGTGTCTTGCTAACATGCTGATTTCCCATGTCTGTGCACGTTTTCCAGGGTCAGCACATGATGCCTACATATGCACCGGTGAAGGTCTGCAATCTCTTCCTCGTGTGCTGCATGCTGCACAACATGGCAGTGGAGAAGCCAGTGCCACTCATCCTGGATCCGGATGAGCAGGAACATCCACCCGTGGAGGATGAAGGGCTTGGTCATGAGGCAAGTGACGAGGAGGAGGAGGAGGATATCCGGAGTCAGCTCATACGCAACTTCTTCTCATAATGGTGGGTCACTGGGTCTGAGGGTGCACGCTTGTATCCTTGGGTGGCATGGGTTGCAATGTGTGTGTCCAGCTGACTGTATGCTAAGTGACTTAGATGTGTGTTCTGATGTGTCACTCGAGTGAGGATGTCATTCCACACATTTTCCCAGAGACACTGTCTTTTAAATTAGCATGGGGACAACATTGTTCAGGTTTAGTAAATGACCATGTATGCGTAGAAAACTCTTTGCGCTGACTTCTTGTGTGTCTGTCGATCCCAGGTACTTGCGCATGTTGTCTGCTTGTGTCATCGTTGTCCTCCTGCTATTCCTCATGAGTATTGCAACGTGTGGTGAATCAGCGTTCCATGCACGGACACGGGGAAAGGTCATTTTGGGTAAGGATTGAAGCAAGGCAATTTTTGGGGTGGCACGTGTTTGGAATGTGTGGGTACTGCTCCTGTGCATGTTGTGTTCCCATGCATACATGTCGACTCACCATGGGGCACATAACATGTAGCATGACTCCCATGAATTGATAGTCACCCTTCCTGACAGTCATCTGTAATGGGTGTAGGATTCAGGTGAAGGCATCAATGTGTGTAAAAATTCCCTCTGAAACCGATGGGATGCTACGGGTGGACATAGTGTGGGACATCCCCATGACAGGCTCAATGGGGAATTGCAACCTCTCCGTGTGCAACAGGAGGTGTTTGGCTGATCCCCTTAACTTGTGTGCCAGTTCATTTGGATTTACAACATCCGTGTTGTGAAGGGGGTGTCCAGCATTGGTCCCACATGTTTAGTCAATTAACCTGTGAATCTGATCACATAGATGCATTTCCCTTAGTGTGAGTTTGAGTAATAAAGGTGTTCCTCACACTCATAAGTGCCTCATCTCTGTCAATGCAGGTCTCTTGCCACTTTGCATGCGTCATCTCTGGCATAGTTGTCAAAGATTGTGCCTAGGAGTGTATGTGTATTTCGTCAACATGCATGCATTTCTTCATGGATAATGATCTCTATTGTGCATGACACGCCTGCTGAGGGTGTGTCTCCTGTGCGCAGAACGGCATTCTGTTCCCTGATCCTGTGTCAGTCATCTTTGGTGATTGTTCAGCCATTTTATCTGGGTGAGCCATGACTAACCTGACACTCCTTCCTTTACGTACGCCTGTTGCAATTGTTGTCCTTTCTGACCTCCTTGTCTTTGTGTGCTACTTTCGGCCTAGTTTCCAGTACATGCTGCCTGCTGCTGCGGCCCCTGCGGCAAGGGCCCACCAAGTTCCCGGATTCTGCAACCCACACACCTCCAAGATGCTCCTCCCTTCCTCCCTCCACCCATTCATTGGGCTGGCATCAGCTTGTCTGTGCCACTGTTGCCGCCACGCGGTGCCAAAAAAAGGACCGTCAGCGCATGCAACGTGCACATTGCACGACACTCATGTCCTTGCATGACCCACATCACACAACAGTCTCATGTTGCAGCCCCCCCCAAGCAATGCACAACAAAAAATCAACCACATGCTCTCAGCCATACCCTAAGCGCGCACACGACCCCTTCGCATGCTGAGTGTGCAACTCCAACTGCCTACACAGCGCTGCCCCGCCTTCCAGGCCCGGGCACACCAACCAGGTCATGTCCCTCCTAGTCCACACCGGCTCCATCCAACAGCACGCCATTGGACTCTGTTACCTCCTCAACACAACAGGACCACACATCACCTTCATGACAGTGACGTGGATAAAAGCATCCGCAGCACACAACTTCTTAATTGCCATCTCAGACGGCTACAAGAGCAGCCGCAGGGACAACACTAACAATGCCGGGGGATGAATTGATATCTATTCCCAAGTACGCACTCAGGGTCACTAATCGGGCTTGGCACAAAACCCCTGCAAACCCTCAGAGTAACACTCATCTACAGATTTCCAAGCCTACATCCACAATTCAACAAAGCCATCAACACGTCCATCTTCATGCGCGCACTCACATCCACAGGATATATGGGGCTGTGGGCCCAGGACTTCTGGCTGGATGAGAACCACACCAGCATCCATCATTGGTCCATCCACATTGGCATCCACGTTTCTGACAAGCAACACACTGCCACACACCCCGCTACCAAACCCCCACAGATGCTTGATGTAAGTCAACACAGACATGCTGTGTGGGACACTGGAACCAACACCACCGCCACACCCTGAAACCTCACACACTAGATCAGCAACTGATCCAACAATCTAACTACGTTGACGGACTTTCCTTTACGCACATCAAGAATTACGCCACCTGTGACCAGGCACAGCTAGTGGACTCATACACGTCTAGCAGGACTATTGTGCACAGCTTGCAACACAAATAACCATCAGTGGCCTTACAAGCAGGGCAAACGGCACACACAGCCATCACCATGTCATCATCAAGGACAATTGGAGATCCTTCAGAAGGTGCAGAGGCAAACACAGCGCACAACATCAAGGAGCTCTTCTGCATTGTGAGTGCACTGACATCAGCTCTCCATCCACAAGACAGCCCACCCTTGCAAGGCTGAGCCAATCCCTTTCTACTTTCTACCACTGCAAGCAAATGGACATACACGCAAGTCTTGGCACACAGAGGAAGAACGCACTATTATACGCGGGACCAACCCCCCTCAGGTTTAGCACTTCCATCATCAGGAGCTACAACACCCGGCTCATGTGCAACATCCACTGGGGATCTCCATCAGGCCCCTTCCCACACAACATCTCAACCACATCATTCCCCATCCTTGTAGCCCCCGTCCAGCACGTCATGTATGTATCATTGGAGTAAGCCACATTCCATGGTAGATAGATGCATGCAGTGACCCAGGCCCTTCTTAGACAATGGACGGCAGGAAGGCAGGCTCTCAAGGAACATCACCGTGCTTCCCTAGCCAGCAAATGTCATCAGGAAGACAGGCAACAAGCAACTGACAAACTTCCTCCACGCAAAGAGCCCCAGGCAACCTGCACAAGGCCATCTTCCACTGTAATCACCCCACTGCAAACGTCATCATTACCACCAACAACGACAACTTTGCCCTGCTCCACAATGGTGAGGCCACCCCCCTTGACCTCTCCACAGCATTAGACATGATGTGCTCACACACTGTCAGCTCACACATCTCCAACACTGGTATCCCGGGTATGGACCCTGATGAAATCACCTAGTAGCTCACCAGCAAGGCCATGGGAGTGGGACTCAAGCCTTAAGCATGTAGTACAGTGGCCTCATCTGGAACATGGCCAAGGGCTCATCTCTCAGCGTGTCAATCTTCAATGTGTCCATGACCCCCCTCTCCACCATCACATGCGCACACAACCTCATCATCATCTCGTATGCCATTGACAGCCAGCTGCTCCTCACCCTCACCAAAGACACAGCCATTGCCGGTTCCAACCTTCAAGAAGGCATGAGGTCCGTTGATGAATGGGTGAGCATTAGCAACATGAGGCTGGACTTGGCCAGGACTGAGGTTATAATCTGAGGATTGTCCCCTTACAGCTGGGTCAACTCCTTGTGTCCCACCCACCAGAGCACTGCACCAGCACCAGTGACGACACACACAAGATGGTGTGCATCCTGTACTCGACGCTCACAATTGCCATGCTACTCACCAGCATCTGTACCTCATGCTGCAACACCCTCTGCATGATGCACATGATCCACAGATAGATCCACTCCAAGGCAAGACAGACCATCCCCAAGGTCCACGACACCAGCTGTATCAACTACAGCCCCGCACCCTATAGAGCAAGCACAGCCAAACTCCCGGCAAACTTGTCCACATCCAGGGTGCATCTGCACACCTCAGCTTCAACATCCCGTGCACCAGCCACATCAACGTCCACCTGAGATAGCTTCAAGGGATCACTGTGTGCTGCAGGATGACCTTCACACTCCTCACACACACTCAGGAGGCAGTCAACAACCCCAGACCCCCAAATCAACCTTGTACGTCTGTCATCCAAGACCCCGTTGGACCAACTCTATGCATTCAAACTTGCCCTGGCCACCATTCTTCACATCCACAAAACTCCAGCATGAAGGAGATGGTTCTCCCACCTGGCCAAACATACCTGGGACTCCCCCCCCGGGAACCTCCACATGAGCAATGACCTCTAGGCCTTCATCGTCCTCTTCCTGATTGGTCTGTCCGCACAGTATTGCAAGCCCCCCCCTCAGCAGCTTGAGGCCATCACGGGTGAGTATTGGGCTCCCAGTCTGTATCAGATGATACATTGTGACCCATGTGTGTCCTGTACCGGACTCAGATCCCAGGGTATGGATGGCTGGAGTTAGTTCAACACTCAGGCATAGTTTGACATTTACCCACACGTATGTTGTGGACTGATGCAAAATGACTGCAACATCTAATAATATAAATTTAGTTTTATTCTCGGTGGGGTGCGTGTTTTGTTAGCAATAAATAAGGTGCTCTACCGGGTGCATAGAATCCAAAGTTCACAGGGGGAGATGGGATCCTTGGCATTTGAAGTCATCAGAGTCCAGACCACAGTGTTGGTCATCATTGGTCAGACTGTGACCAGCAAGTCCATGTGGCAGAGAATGTCAGTGAATGAGGTGATGCTGTTGTGCATGAAGGCCAGGTACCAGGCCAGGTGACCTGGGAGATGTGGATGGTCCACTGCCTCTCACGGTCTTTTCCGTGGACGACCCACCTTCCTCCGGGGACCCTCAGATGCAGGCCTTGATGATGCTTGGGACGCTCCGTTGGACGAATCCTCCTCCTCCTCCCTCCCTGTGGCTGGTGGTGGTCTTCGCCTGGTGGCACAGGGAGGGTTGCCCATGATGTCGGCGATCCGACGGAGTGAACGGCTTATGTCCGTTTGCACCGCCAGGAGCTCAGCCAGTCTTGCCTCCATCCGTCCTTGGTGTTGTTGTTGACTGGCGTGTTGCTCGTCCTGCTGATTCTTAATGTCTGTGAGGGTCGCCACTACCTGACTGATGGCCCTGGTGTCACGCCGGTATGCCTCCATGATGTTGCGTACGTGTGACATACCGGTCCCTTCAGCTGGCTGGTCAGGTTCTCGCCTCCGCCTGCCTCCACTCCCACCACCCCTGCCCACACGAGCCTGGCCTGCCGTTGTGGGCACATCGGGTCTACGGGACCCCTGAGGGATGGCAGTTGCGGTGTTGTCTGCCTCCTCCTGGGTGCCCGGCGAACCTTGTCCCTCCAGGTCAGACTGGCTCAGTTGTTGAGTGTGGGCAGGGCTCCCGGGTGTCTCCTTGGATGTGGCAGTAATGGCGGTGGTGGTTGGCACAGATGTACCTGAAGTAGGTGCTGCAGGGGCTTGGACACCAGAGGGGCCAGGTGGGTTGGGGTCATCCGCGGAGTGTTGTGAGGTGTTGCTGCCGGTGGTATCAGGTTCCTCCCGAGCCTGGGACTGTGGTACTTCCCCCCCATTGTTGGGGGGAGATCCATGACGTTGCCCTGTGTGTGAGAGAGAGACAATGTTAATGCTGTTTAATGTGACATCCATGTTTCATACATATTCTAGTTGCCACAGTTCCTCCAGGTAGTTGTATGTGCCTAGCATTCACATCAATGTTCACTTGTGGATGGGTATGTTGCAGGGGACTGATTGAAATGTTCTCCAGAGTGTTTGACATGTCGAATTTGGGCTTGGATGCTTCTTTGGCTGTGGCTTGATCTTGTTGTGTCACATGTCCATTGTGAGAGTGGGTAACTCCATTGGCTGCCCCGGGGGTGTGTGCTTGTGTAAGGGGTGTGTGTTCATCCCTCAGCCCGACGCTCTTCAACATCTACATGGCCCCCCTCACACAAGTGGCCCGCCACCACAACCTCAACATCATCTCCTACGCCGACAACACCCAGCTCATCCTCTCCCACACCAAGGACCCTCACACCGCCAAAACAAACATCCACGAGGGTATGAAGGCCATCGCCAACTGGATGAGGAGCAGCCATCTGAAACTGAACTCGAACAAGACGGAGGTCCTCATCCTCGGACCCACACCCTCAGCCTGAGATGACTCCTGGTGGCCGACTGCTCTGGGGACAGCATCGACACCCACCGACCACGCACGCAACCTAGGATTGATCCCCGCATCCTCCCTCTCCATGTCCAAGCAGGTCAACGCCGTCTCCTCCTCCTACTACAACACCATACGCATGCTCCGCCGGATCTACAGGTGGATCCCGACCGAAACAAGTAGAACAGTGACACAGGCCCTCGTCAGCAGCAGACTGGACTACAGAAACACACTCTACGCAGGCCTCCCAGCCAAACACCAACTGCGGCTACAAAACGCCTCCGCACGACTGATCGTCAACGCCCCCCGCAACAGCCACATCAACCCCCTCCTGAGAGACCTGCACTGGCTCCCCATTGACAAGAGGATCACCTTCAAGCTCCTCACCCACGCACACAAGGCACTCCACAACGCTGGCCCAGCCTACCTGAACATCAGACTCAGCTTCTACACCCCCACCCGCCAGCTCCGCTCTGGCAGCCTCACCCTCGCAGCTGTCCCCCGCATCCAACATACGACCGCCTGCGGCAGATCCTTCTCCTACCTCACCGCCAAGACCTGGAACACCCTCCCAACCCACCTATGACTGACCCAAGACCTACTTGCCTTCAGAAGACTCCTCAAGACCTGGCTCTTCGAGCAGTAGCGGCACCCCCCCCCCCTCAGCGTCTTGAGAACCTCACGGGTAAGTAGCGTGCCTTACAAGTACCCTGATCGATTGATTGATTGTTTGACGGTACCTGCTGGTGGGTGTAGTGTGATTTGGCAGTGGGTCTCCCAGGTGATGTATCTGTCCCCCCATGGAGCATGCTGCCATGTCAGTGAGTGTGAGTTCCTGTCCTAGATATCTGAGCTTGTTGTGTTTGTGTTTGAGTTTGCAGTGGTCACAGGAGGGCCTTGTGCTGCCTACAGCAGGGCCCAGTGTCAGCTACCTTGTCAGTACTTTTCCAGTCCCTGTGCATTGAGCATGGTGCATGGGTATGTACCTGGGCCATATGGGCTGAGGGCAATGGTGTCTGTTTCTGAGTTGTACAATGTGTTTTGTGATCCCCACCCTCCCAGCATCCCGGACATCCAGTCTTGGGTTTGTGGTTTGTGTAGCCTGGGACATGGCATGGCCTTGTTTTGTGAATGGGGCATACACATTTTAGTGGCATGAGCGTTGTTTTTGAGTGTGGTTGCGTCCGGTGAGGGCTTGGGGGTAGGTGAGTTCATTTGTTGTAGTTGGGGTGTGGATGCCATTACCCCATGTTACGTAAGTTGTTTGTGTACTCACCAGGCTCGGCAACTCCTTCGACTCCGTGTACTCCCACCGGCGGAAGCAGGGCCATCACCTTCTCCTCCCAGGGATGGTAATGTACCGGTCTGCGGGGCAGCCCACCTCCAGTGATGTTCCTCTGGGTGTAGTCCTCGTTCATTTTGCGCTTGACTGCCCTCTGCAGATCGTACCACCTGGCTTGGCATTCATTCCTGGTCCTTCTGATGGGCGCAACAGCATTCACCCGATCGATGATCCTCTGCCACATGTGTGTTTTTTCATCTATGCTGGTCTGACCAATGTTCCAAAGAGCTGTGGCTCGACTCTGATGACTTCGTTGACAAGGATGTCCAGCTCCTCCTTTGTGAACTTTGGATTCTTGTCTGTGGGCATGGTGTGGGGTGAGGGTGTGGATGGTTGTAGGTGTGTGGATGTGAATGTGAAGGTGTGTGTGGGAATGTGGACAGGGGGTATGTGTGAAGGAGTGTGTTTGAAGGTGTATATGTAAAGGTGTATGGGTGCAGTTGTTGTGGTGTGGTCTGTATCTGCAGTGAGTCTGTTGGTAAGGCTCATGGTTTGTGTGTGAGGGCCCTTTTTATTGGTCTATTTGTGGGTGTGCCTGAGTTTGAAATTTGGGTGGGTGTGTCATAAGAGGTGGTTGTGAGTTTGGGCCTCTGTTTCTCTGTTTGGATGTGCCAGGTCAGTCATTTTGATATATTTTCTCCTGTAGACGTGTTTTGTAGTGTTGTGCGAGTCGAATTGACCCTCCTTGTGCTGTTTTACAGTGTCCTGGTTCAGTACGAGTCGTTTTAGCGTATGTATGGTGCGTACAGACGTTATGCTGGTGTACGGGGATGGGGTACGGTGCGTCCAAGTACGGGGCTGGGGTACGGGGCTGAGGTTTGGCGCGTCCAAGTACGGGGCTGAGGTACGGGGCTGGGGTACGGTGCATACAAGTACGGGGTTGGGGTACGGGCTGGGGTACGGCATGTACAAGTACGGGGCTGGGGTACGGCACATCCAAGTACGGGGCTGGGGTACGGGGCTGGGGTACAGTGCGTACAAGTACGGGGCTGGGGTACGGCACTTCCAAGTACGGGGCTGGGGTACGGCGTGTCCAAGTACGGGGCTGGGGTACGGGGCTGGGGTATGGCACATACAAGTAAGGGGCTGGGGTACGGGGCTGGGGTATGGCGCGTCCAAGTATGGGGCTGGGGTACGGTGCTGGGGTATGGCATGTCCAAGTACAGGGCTGGGGTACGGCGCGTACAAGTACGGGGCTGGGGTACGGAGCTGGGGTATGGCGCGTACAAGTACGGGGCTGGGGAACGGGGCTGAGGTACGGCGCGTACAAGTACGGGGCTGGGGTATGGGGCTGGGGTACGGCACGTCCAAGTACGGGGCTGGGGTACGGGGCTGGGGTGTGGCGCGTCCAAGTACGAGGCTGGGGTACGGCATGTACAAGTACGGGTCTGGGGTACGGTGCATCCAAGTACGGGGCTGGGGTACGGCATGTCCAAGTACGGCGCTGGGGTACAGGGCTGGGGAACGGCACATACAAGTATGGAGCTGGGGTACGGGGCTGGGGTACGGCATGTCCAAATACGGGGCTGGGGTACGGGGCTGGGGTACGGGGCTGGGGTACGGCGCGTCCAAGTACCGGGCTGGGGTACGGCGCGTCCAAGTACGGGGCTGGTGTACGGGGCTGGGGTACAGCGCGTCCGTGTACGGGGCTGGGGTCCGGTGCGGTAATGGGGGGTACGGTGCTGACATACGGGGGGTATGGTGCAGACATACGGGGTACGTACGGCCATATGTGGGGGGATCTGTACGACTCGTATCCCGGGCTCAGGTTTACCCGGGATACGAGTGGTACGGAGTTCGCTCCTCACGGGACTTTTTACTTAAGCTTGTGTATTGGGAAGGGCGGTACGGATCGTACTTGTGCACTCTGACTTCATTTTCACGAGTTGTACGTAAAACATTACGACGACGTCTCGTAAACATTTTCCCGATACGAGTCGTATGTATTTTACACGTACGAATCGTACTTCACCGGTGGGAGGGCACTTGTACGATTCGTATGTAAAAAAATACGGATACGAGTCGTACGGGACATTTTTTTACAGGATTGGAATCGGCACCTAAATGAATAATCACTAACAATAAATAAAAACATATCAATTAATTACAATTAAATTACACCCCCCATTCCCCATAAACCCACAACCCACTACAAATAAAAATTAACATAATTGTTTTAAATATCAATTAATCAAATAATAAAAATAAATTACCCATTAGTAAATAATTAACAATAAATTAATAGTCACTAACTATAAATAAAAACATATTAATTAATTACTTAGAATTAAATTACTTCTTACCCTATTCCCCTATAAACCTACAACCCGCTCTGATACTAAAACACAAAATTTAGTTACAAAAATTACTCATTTCTAAATATTTATTACATATATTTAAAAATAATAAAAATACATTACAAAAAAAACATACATATAAAATACATACTAAAATACATAACACTAATATAATTATCGATATTATTAACAACAACTTTTTTTTCTAACGATATTACTTACTTCGATATTACTTACTTCGATATAAAAAAAAAAAACGATATTACTTACCTTAAGGTCGATATTCTGGTCACAGATATTCTTGACATCGATATTATTGTAGGTTGATATTAAAAAATCGATATTTTGACTGCCTACCTGGCCTGTCATATTTCTGTTTAGGTTGCCAGTGCCGCAGTGGAGGTGCGGAACAGTTGCTGATGGTGTTCTATCACCTCCGTGACGATGATCTGGTCTTCCTGTGGACTGAACCCATTCTTCCTCTTCTTCTTCTCCTTGCCCTTCCCCGAACACGGGGTTCCAGGGTAGCCCTCCGTGGGGCTTGTTGAGTTTGGCTTGTCCTCTGCACTCGGTCCGGGTTCATCCATGGTGCTACGCAGTTTGAATTGGTTTTGGTGGGTTTTTTTCTTTCTCTTATAGTGCATTTTCACGTCAGCCGGGTGGGATTTGCAGGCCTGTGGCTGGTTTTCGCTAATTTTTGTACCGCGATTGGCCTCATCGCATGATTTTTTGCGTTCGCGTTTCGCATTTTTGCGGCGTGGAGTTGATTTTCACACTGACATTTGACGCGTTGTCTGGTGACTATCGCATGATACCACCACGTTGTGAATACTTGGTTAGCATGGCGTAATTTTCCAGTGATAGGCTGCGATGTTGATAGTTGCGTTCAGCTACTCTTGCGGTAGTTATCACACGTTCTTGTGAATATACCCCTAAGCATTTTATTATGTTTTGTGTTTTCTACAAACAATTACACAAGCATCGTTGTATCACCTTTGTAAAGAAATTGCATTTAAAAAAAGTAAGACCTGTTCTCATCCATTTGCAGATGTTAACGGATCCATGTGCCTGTCTTGTAGTTGCAAATTATTTAACATGTGCTATCAATGTAAAGTCTTTATTAAAATGTTTAGCCTCTACATGTTTACATGTGTTTGATTTATTGTGATTATTCTTGTATTTAGATACTTCATTGGCACTGTTGCTATTCTCTCAGTATCTTAAAATGTGATGGATCATATCATTCTGTATGTACATTGTATTTGTTTTTCAGCTTTATGGCTTTAAGAAACAAAAAATGAATAAGCATTTATTAATGAATTAATTAATGGCTAAGCAATATAAAAAATAGGGTTTATAGTGCTATCTCTGTCAGTTAATATGAAACCGTCTTCCATAGAGAGAGCACAACCTACCTCAGTCACTTCAGAATTCACAGCCTTTTGAAGGTGTGTACATAGACCATACTGCGCCCCCCCTCCCCCCCATAAATCAATATAAATACGTTTTGTTGCTGTTGATTCTTCCTCTATTTATATAGATTTTTCCTTATAGGACAATTTTTGGTTGGCTCAAAAGATGAATTATTAGAGCTGTTACTTCATACCGTATTCTGAACTATTGATAGATGAGTGACAGCTCATCACATCAGTTGTAAGGCATAATGTTCGTTACAATTTCTAAAGCTCATGTGATCTAAGAGGATTTATTTTAAAACTGCTTTTGCTGTTTAGTTTCCATGAATGCATAGCATGGAATTTAACATATTGAGCTCAGGAAATTTGGAGTGCCGAACTCTAGTTCTGGGGACAGATTGGGATGGTGCAGTAAGCCTGATTCCTCTGGTAACATTTTTCTGGACTGATCTCTCATCACATTTAATGTTTCCATAGGGGTGCTGGAGAATACATGGAATCTAGTCAGGAAAGTATTACCAGATTTAATCATGACCATACTACTGTTGATTCAGAGGGAATCCCTCATAAGCTATTAGGTTCTCTGCTTGGTAAATCTCTAGGTTTTTTTTTGCCTTCTGTTAGCAAGGTGATGGATGGAATGCTTTTTTCCTGTTGTTTTTTTTTGTCCTCATCTCACCAAAAGACATCCGCAGATTTAACAAGCCCTCTTATTTTACAACTGGGCGCCTCACAGCTAACTGCATTTGCCTAGGTCGGCCCGACCTGCCCCGCCCCGGGTAGTAGAGGCTTGGTGTAATCATAGGACCCGGGGGGAAGACCAACACTCTTAAGAGATTACCAACCCTAAGTCCCGACTCCAACGTAAGAGAGGGCACCAAGGGGCCGATTCCGATTCCGGCCGCAAAACAAACCCACCGACATGGACCCAGACCGGATACCGACTGACACGGACCAGCGCCGTACGACCCGTGCAGTACGATGCAACGCGTGTGAAATACAACGGACATGTACGGAATACAAGCTGTACGACCGAGCCATAGAGAAAATAATTAACCGGCCGGAAAACCGACGCAATTTTCACTGACCGACACGAACCCGGAATGAACTCGACCGACCCGTACCCACGATTGTCCGATCCGCGCAGTATGATGCAATGCGTGTAAAACCAGACCGACTCGCACAGAGACCAAGCCGCACGTTCGACACGCACAGGCAACCGGGCCCACAAGCAATAGAGACCTTCGCGGCTGACGCGTATGAAACACAGAAGATAGGCAGTGTGAACGAGGCGGAGAAGCGCGCACGAGACAACATCAGCGTCCCTATCTGTCAGATGAACGTCTCCTTCATGCCTACAAAACCCAAAGGAAAAAAGACAAAAAAAGGACCAAACAAGCAATTACAAAGCCAATAAATATCAAATAAAAAAAACCTGGGACAAAGACACACCCACAACTCCAACTATATAAAGGACTACAATCACTACCCTCATCCCTTGCAAACAGGAGACACAGCCAGCAGCAAACACCATTACCCAGCAACCACAGACACACTCACAACTCACCCATCACACAACCCAAACACCATCAGCACCTCATCCAAAAGCGCACACACATATAGCCAGCAAAACCAACACTAACCAACCCTCACTTGCACCCTCACACACACATCCCTCACTATCACCACCCAACACCATGCCCCCAAAGAAGAATCCAAAGTTCATAGATAGTGAGTTAGAAGTGCTGGTAGACGAGATCATCAGAGTAGAGCCACATTTGTTTGCTACATTGGTCCAAAGGACCCCCATGTCACAGAAAACAAAGATGTGGGTGAGGATTGTGGACAAGGTGAACGCTCAAGCACCAACAAAGCACACAAAGGACGATATCCAGAACAGGTGGTATGACGTGTGCAGGAGGGTCAAGAAACACATCGAAAAAGATCACGCCCTGAGTCAGTGCACCGGCGGTGGCCCTCCTGCCAAACCAGTCTACTTCAGGACCTGGGAGGAGAAGGTGCAGGACATCCTACCACCAGAGAACGTCCATGGGCTAACAGAAATACCAGAGCCTGGTGAGTACACAAATAAAATACCCAAGATGGTGTGGCAAGGGGACAGCGAAACCATGCACCGCAAGCAAAGCTACACTAACCAACAGATAATCATCCCAAGATGTGTATGCCAGTCAGACAAACACAATACCTGCCATCTCATAGTAACTTGGAACTGTGTCATGACATGCACCAACCTACAAACAAATAGAGCAAGGCAGTGGCACAAAGCTAAATCGACACTGCCGGACAGTTTGCCACCACAAACACACTACCTCACAGTGCAGCTGACTGACAGGAAGGAATAGTGGGGATGCAGGTGAAGTGAGTGTATCCAAAAGCATGATGGGGCCTGTAGTCACAGATAATGCTCCCCCTCCTGATTGGCCCATCAAGACCTCTCTGAAACATGCCCACATCACAGGGAGTGGAAAATGACTGACAAGATAGCTGTGGGGAGCACAAGGCCCTAGTAGGGCATGTGCACAAATCAGAAACAGGACACCACTGACTGACATCCTGAAGGACAACTTGCACACCCCACAATGGAAGCATGTGTCATGGTGGGATCTCTGGCCGGGTGGGAAGGAGGACTGACAGCTCTAACCATACTTACCAGCATGTGGAGACACACACACCCCTCAACATAAACTCCACACAACTCACCGGGTAGAATGCATTGACCAACACCTCTGTGAAATATCAGCAAAAGATACACCGTACTGGGTGCTGCTGTGTGAAGCACAAGGGCTCTCTTTTGTACTTGTAGCCAAACAAACACCAGGATTTCACAGTCAACCATCTTGCCATTGCTGTCACACCCCCTCACAGGGAAGCAGAGTCAAGAAGAAGGAAGTATGGGCATGCTGGGATGGGGGGTGTAGCCAAGAGTATGATGGGAGTCGCAGTCACAGACAATCTACACCCACCCACATGGCCCAGTAAGCATACACTGAACCATGCTCGACTCACAGGGAGTGGGAAGGGACTGACAAGATGTCTGACACTGGGATCTGTTGTGGGGAGCACAAGGCCCTGCTGGGAAATGGGCTACAACAAACACCAGGACTTCACAGTCAGCCATCTTGCCATTGCTGTCACACCCCCTCACAGAGAAGCAGAGTCAAGAGGAAGGAAGTATGGGCATGCTGGGAAGGGGGGTGTAGCCAAGAGTATGATGGGAGTCGCAGTCACAGACAATCTACACCCACCCACATGGCCCAGTAAGCATACACTGAACCATGTTTGCCTCACAGGGAGTGGTAAGGGACTGACAAGATGTCTGACACTGGGCTCTGTTGTGGGGAGCACAAGGCCCTGCTGGGAAATGGGCTACAACAAACACCAGGACTTCACAGTCAGCCATCTTGCCATTGCCGTCACACCCCCTCACAGGGAAGCAGAGTCAAGAGGGAGGAGGTATGGGCATGCTGGGAAGGGGGTGTGGCCAAGAGTATGATGGGAGTCGCAGTCACAGACAATCTACACCCACCCACATGGCCCAGCAAGTTCTAACTGAACCATACTCGCCCCACAGGGAGTGGGAAGGGACTGACAAGATGTCTGACACTGGGCTCTGCTGTGGGGAGCACAAGGCCCTGCTGGGAAATGGGCTACAACAAACACCAGGACTTCACAGTCAGCCATCTTGCCATTGCTGTCACACCCCCTCACAGGGAAGCAGAGTCAAGAGGAAGGAAGTATGGGCATGCTGGGAAGGGGGGTGTAGCCAGGAGCATGATGGGAGTTGCAGTCACAGACATTCCCCACCCACCCACATGGCCCAGCAAGCTCACACTTAACCATGCTCACCTCACAGGGAGTGGGAATGGACTGACAGGATGTCTGACACTGGGCTCTGTTGTGGGGAGCACAAGGCCATGCTGGGAACTGGGCAACAACAATATCAAACTCTGTCCGTGACAAGCTGGGAAAAAGCAGTGCACAGGCAGGCATCTGTTCGTAAAGCAGAAAATGTCATGTTTGTGAACCATCGATGCATGTAGAAACATAACTCACATAGTGTGTCTCTTCCAAACACAGGTGGTGCTGGGCACCCAGCACCAAATGAAGAGGATTCCCAGTCCCAGACTCTGGCGGACACTGAGTTCTCTGGTTTGACTCTGTCTCTGTCCTCTTCGGATGACGACGACCAACCTGGCCCCTCCGGTGTGAGTCATCATCCAGCACCAGCAGCATCAACATCTACACCCCCTGTACCCACGCCTCCAGCAGCTGGAAATCGACAGGGCACCCCCGCCAACACGGACAGACCAAGGCCACTGAACACCCACAGCACAGGGACACAGAACCCCCCAGAAGCTACAGCAAACACCACCAGCAACACCACCCAAGGGGTCCCAGTGTCATCTGTGCGTCCCGCCGCTGGTCCTGCCCGTGTGGATAGGGGTGCTGGGAGGGGTGGGAGGCAGAGGGAGCACCTTGCAGAGGGGTCTGGACTGCATGATGACCCCCAACTGGCACGCATCATAGATGCGTACCATGATAGCACCGGAGGATTTGGCCAGGTAGTGGGGATCCTCAAGGACATGCAACAGGAGCAGGCTGCCCACCATGCCCACATGGAGGCCAAGTGGGATGCCCTTACTGCGGTGCATCGGGACATACTCCAATGCCTCCGCCAGATCAACACAAACCTGTCCACACCTCCCTGTGTGGCCACAACATCTGTTGCAAGCCCATCTGCCAGCGCCGCAGGGAGGGAGGAGGACTCTGGAGGAGAATCCCCTGTACCGCAGAGGCCTGCACCTGAGGATCCCCCCCAGGAAGAAGAGGGGTAATCCGGAGAAGGATATGTGAGAGGCAGATGTCCCAGCACATCCCCCAGGGCCTCTAAACCTGTCCTGGACAAAGTTCTTTGTGCGCAACCCGTTCACCTTGTCCAATCGCACAGAACTCGCCCACATGACATGGAGGGTTCATGTTGGGCCAATGTAGCAGATGACTGTGGACTTTACTCTGGACATTTCATCTACCAGCACATCCAACTCTAATGTGAACTTTGGATTCCAAAACCAATGTACAGCACCCACCATCCTGTGCACTTTCCTCACACATGTTTGAAAATAAACTCACCATTACACCATACTTGCCTCTGCTGTGATTCCAACTTGTCATGTGTCATGAAGATGTCGATTTGCTATACAACACAGTGCATGCCAAATACTGCAACAATGGGACCAACGTTAGGTGAGTCATGGTGATGTGACACATGTGAGGGAGACACACCACTATGGCACCACAACACATACTAACCATGGCCATGTTACTCATCCCACACAATGATGTTGACCTGAAACACATTGGCATGCACAGACACAACACCAACCCCAGTCAGTGGTAACAAGTCCACAGGTGAGGTAAGCAGATGTCAGTCAGATGTGGGAAGACAGACAACGCACATAACAAAGCGTAGCATATGTTCATTACACATCAGCAACATGTTTATTCCAGAATAGTTGCAAGGTAATTCTACGTAACAGTGGACACACGCTCACAAAGTTTTGGAGAATTGAAGTCCAGGGATGTGTGGTACATCAGTTGATGGGAATTGATAACTTCCACACTGGTGTTGGATTCTGGGTGTTGGGGGTCAGTGTTGACCAAACAACAGGCAAAGTACCCTGGGAAGGACAGACACAAGACACAGTCAAAAGCACAGCAGAACAGGAGAGAAATGCAATACACATGCACAAAACATGTCACAAGAAACCTACACAAAAATAAGTTAGCAGTACTACCCTATTGTGGAGTACACAGCACCTGAATGGACACATCACTGCACACATCCAGTCAAGTGGCACACAGACACACTCAGACAGCAGCAGAGCAGCCACAACACATTCCAGGCTAACTCCATACATTGACATAACAACCCTGGAAACTCACATTCAGGTGAAGAAGTTGTTGATGAGCTGTGAGCGGACATCACCCTCATCCTCATCATCACTGGCATCTTGGCCCAGGCCGGGATCCTCCACAGGTGCCGGAGGTTGGTCATCGTCATCGTCATCCTGGATGAGAGGCACCTTCTTCTGCACTGCCATATTGTGTAGCATGCAGTATACAAGGATTATTTTGCACACCTTTGAAGGCTCATATGGGAGGGCCCCTCCGGTCTTGTCCAGGCAGCGAAAGCGGCTTTTCAGGAGGCCGAATGTCCGCTCAATCACCCTCCTGCTCCGCCCATGTGCCTCATTGTAGCGCATCTCAGCTGGTGTCACAGGGCACCGGAGGGGTGTCAGCAACCACAGCATGTTGGGGTATCCAGAGTCACCTACACACACAAAAATGAACAAGTAGCTGAGTTTTGTAGGAGTGCGGAATACAACATTGACAAACACACACAATGAGAAACAGTCAGTACACACCGACAAGCCAGGCATGCTGAGCTGGCATCTGTGACATCAGCGTTGCAATGTGACTACTCCTCATTATGTAGGCATTGTGCGCAGAACCAGGGAACCGTGCACACACATGTGTGATAGACATGTCAGCAAGAAATACCACCAGAGCATTGATGGAGTGGTAGAGCATTCCTGTTCTGGTATGCCTGCTCATGTGCCTGTGGTGGTATCAGGGCCACATGTGTCCCATCAATAGATCCAATGACGTTCGGCATCCTCTCCAGTGTTTAAAAGGCATCCTTTATTTCAGGGAGTTCAGATGGGCTCGGAAACTTGATGTACAGGTATAGGAAATGCAACATCCCCTCCAAGACATCGCGTAGCACCCGACTAAACATCGTTTGCGAGCTACCACCAGCAGTAGCCACAATGTACTGGAAGGTACCAGTAGCAAAGAAGTGCAGGGCTGCCATCACCTTCACCTCTGGGGTCTGTGCTGTAGGGTATATCCGGCCAGGTAGCAGATGTGGCACCAACTGCTCCGCCAACTCCTCATTCAGTGGCCTGGTGAAGCGGTACCGTCTGATGCAGCTGCGTTCTTGCATGGTCAGAAGGTCTGGGAATGGTCTATGCACAGCTGGTGCCCTGCAGTACAGAGATGCACAAAGGAAGATTGTCAGTTCATCCACCCATGTGGCCATGGCCAGGCTCAATATCACATGATAGATCATGACATTACACAATGTACTGTGGTGTGTGCTGTTGGGCATGGACACATATGTCACCTACATGATCATCACCTCAAATCTCAATTCCACATGTCCACATGCGTCCCATGTAGTGCAATGGCCAATCATCTGGCTGTGTCACCCAACCTATGTACTGCTGTGACGTTACAAACATAAACCACAGTGACAAGTGAGGCCTGATGTCTCCCAGGCATCACAGATCATTGCCATGCAGAAACCCAGGCTCCCTGTATTGCCACATCGACACTGGCATGGACTTAGCGTATCACATACACACCACAAGGCAAGCGTAAGTCCCACGGGTAGTGGCCACTGTTGTTCCTGCAGGCCCTACATGTACGTCTCTTAGACACACACACACCATCAAGGTTGATGCATATACCACATGGATGTGGAGACTGTGCCCCATTGGGCACATTTGATCAGACACATCTGAAACACAGCATGCACACAGACTGTGGGTGCACATCAGTATCGTGGCTACAGGTCTCACTGTGACGTACATGCCATCACCCCTGGACTCAGGGTGTATGTGACATGCCCCAAACATATCCAACATGAAATTGTGTCTGTGACTCATGCCCATTACTGCACAATTGCGCATCACAGTGGTAATGTGCATGACACACAAAGGATTCTGCCCCCATGTACACGTGCAAAGACTGGGAGTGGCTGCACAAAAGTGCCACCCAACAAACCAAATGTGGCACCCCAAACACCCGTACGCATTGCACGGTTCATGACCGAGCCGTGCGTACGCTTTGTCATTGACTGCAATGAGGTCCGACGCGGGTGACTATCATGCATACGCGTCGGGCAGGCATGGTACGAGACAGGCATACGCCTTGGCCATTGAATCGTATGGAGACGTGTGTGTGTGTATTTTCAAAATTCAGACCGAGCCGGGCGCACCCATTGGCTCTGGACTGTCATGGAGATGGATGCGGATTCAAAACTTGTACGAGTTGTGCACTGGAAATTCAGTTGGATGCCTACAACAATGTTGCAATTTCAAGTGTTTCATGAAGGTGAAGATTTGAACGATGCGGAAGGCGTGACCGAGTCGTACATTTACATGGATTGCCCAGATTCATAGAATGCAACCGTGTTGGACCTATCACTGGGGACACATGGCACAGAGTCTGCCTCTGCAGCACAGATATAAGGCTGGTTGGCCCCCAGGGAGCTTACTTGCCTGCACTACATGCTCCTGGACCACATCCCTGCTACCACTGCTGCTGTCTCTGTATCCTCTGGCTCCTGCTATGGCACGTACTCTGGAGAGGGCCCCAGCCTTCACTGAGGAGGAGAACCAGGCCCTGCTTGACGGGCTCCTTCCACAGTACAGCAAGCTCTATGGGAAAGCAGGGGAGCAGGTGAGTGTGCAGTCCACTGCCTTCCTAACTATGCATGTTGTCTGACTAGCAGTACTAGCAGTGTGTACACCAGTGGCAAGCATTCTCACTGACTACTTTCATCCCCCAAAGTGTGTAGGTATATGTAATGAACAGGTGTCCTGCTGCTAAAGTGCATTAGTGCAAGCTTAAACTATCCAGGCATTGTTAACATGTCAGACATGCAGGTGATTTGTCCTTCCCCATGGTTGCACTACCTGTATAACTCATTTCCCTTTGTGATGATGACATGTATATCCAAAAGTGTGCAGCACAAGTCTGGGGCATGTGTGTTAATGGACTTTTAAATTTGTCATCCTCACAGGTTGATGCGCACCAGAAGCAGAAGATATGGCTGACCATTGCCTGGCCAGTTCGTTCGGTGGGGGTCTACAAGTGCTGTATCCGCAACTGCCAGAAGAGGTGGCAGGACCTTCAGGGCTGGACCCGGAGGATAGCTAGAGTCCAGCTGAAGCTGTCGCCTCCACGCAGGAGGGGCAGACACCGGACCCTGACTCCCCACATGCTCCGGATACTGGCGGTGGTCTTCCTGGACCTGGATAGGCAGCTGAAGGCCAGACAGCAGTAGGAAGGGGGTAAATCCATGCCTAATCTGTGTACTATGTCTGACATGCTAATTGCAGTCTTTTGGCCTGATCACACTTCCACATTACGTAGGTTTTTGTCGTCCAATACTCAGGTCCCTCAATTGTGTGATGCACCCTCCTCATCTGTTCCACAGGTGTGGCCCCTACAGTCTGTTGCTTGTGTCACTAGGACACTGTGTCCCTGCAGTCAGCTATGCTTCATCTACCGGACAGCATCTGTTCCCATGGCTCTGTTGTGTGTTTCATGGGTGGGTCAATTGTTTGCCCATTGCCTGAGATCTGACATGTGATCTGTGTGTGCCCTTGAGATGTGTTCCAATTGCTGGTCTGACTCGCCACATGTGGCTGGGGTATTCCAAACAAACCCATGCAGCAGGGGACTCCAATGTTGGGACCTCAGGCGTATGTATATCAAGCATGTCACACTTGCTTAGCCACCTGACTACTGTCTAGGGCCAAACACTGTTTCATGTATACCTGGGCAGTCATGCCTCCTCAAGGGCATATAGAAACACTCTGTAATCCCACTCCTGTGTATTAAATTACAGGCTGTGCTTAGTGACATGTGCCCTCAGGTGTCTGCTACGGTGTCATTATGGTGTGGCTTATGTACAACTGGGGTGTCCATGATTCAGAGAGTCAGCAGGACATCTGAGATGTGAGTGTGAGAGACAAGACCTGTGTGACATATAGGTGTGTGATCATCTGACAGCGCACAATGGTGTATGCAACTGTGTCCTTCACGCAGCTGGGTTACATGCATGGCAGACTGTCATGTGTTAATGTACAGGGAGTTGTGTTTGCAGAGACTCATATGTCTGATTTGAATGATGTGGGGTCTTCTGGGTCCTGGATATGTTGTTTGCAGGGGATGGGCAAGTGTGCCGGTCATCTGCAGAGTTAGCTTTACCCCTGAGCTAGGATTGTGAGTCAGTGCATATTGCTGTTGTCTGGATGCCCTGCCCCTGTGACAGGAGACAGTGTTGACTGACTTTCCAGGCATCCCAGTGCCATGGCATTTAACTTGCTATGAGTGATCCTGCATTGTGTTCAAGTGTGCACCATGCACCCCATTGTGGCATTGCCCATCAGGACATGAGAACATCATAGTGTGTGTTTCTGGCCTGCATCACAAACATGTGAAATGAGTCTTTGCCCATCCCTTCATCCGGACACCTGTACTGAGTCAGTACCAAGAGATGTGCTGTGTGTATAGTGACATACTCCTACATGTTCACTTGCATGTCCAACTAATGTGTGGGTGGTGCATGTCGGCACATTGGGGTAGTAGCATCCAACATGTAACAGACATCTGTGTGCAAGTCAAGGAGGGATATGTGTGCCATGGTTGATGTTGAGAATGACAATTGGCTTATTCTAAACAGTGTTGGCACTTTGAGCTGTGTTCAGCTGATGATGCCAGGGCTTGCCCTGTGATGTGATGTACTCACTGTGGTGTGTGCAGTTGGTGCAGGTGACTGATGTTGTTCTCTTACTTCCTATTCCTATCCAGATACATCCACGGCCACAGGAGGGGACAACTCCATGGACCAGGAGGAGCCACAGAGCCTCCAGGGATAGAAGGAGAGGAGTCGCGGGGACCCAGTGGCACGGAGGGCGAGTGGAGCCACACAGAGGAGTCATCAGTACCATCACCCCCAGCTGAGGGCCACAGCAGCTCTGAGGATGACTCCCTTGTGGAAATGGGTGTCAGCAGCCACCAAGCCCCAGCTAGTGAGGCTGTTCCCGCCACCACCACCACCATCACCATTACCACTCTCCAATCGGCTCCCATCCCAGAGGTCTCTGTAGGTGCCCGTGTTCGTGAACATGTCTCCTTTGTGCCAGGCACCGCACCCCCTGCCCCTGTGTCCCCTGCTGCCCTGAGTGAGGAGTCTGTGGACTTACTTAGACAGATCCATGTAGGGCAGACATCGATGCTGAAGGTCCTCCATGCACACACAAGTCTGTTGACACAACTGGTGTCATTCATGGAGGGCATTTTATCGGACATGTCGGCCCTAAGAGGCATCTAATATCAGCCCATGGCCTCCTCCCTGATGACAGTAGTGTCCCTCCTCCAACAGTCCTGCACCCCTCCTACTCCTGCACCACCACGATTCCTAGTAGCCTACCTGTCCCAAGCACACAAATATCTGCACATTCTCACAGAGCCACAGACACGGGCAGCACACAAACACCCAAACCAAGGTCTAGACGTGCACACAAGCAAGCTCAGGGGACTGATACCACAATCACAGGGGCTAGTTTGCAGACACACACACAGTCATCCACAACTACTCCGCAGTCCTCCGAAACCTCTCCCTCCCGGACCCTTCCCTTGCCTCACCTGCAACCCCATCTCCCCAGAAACTCTTCCTCTGTGACCTTGGCCTCTTCCCCACCAACCCAGGAGATCCTGATTACAAGGGGAAGAGGAAGTCCCCACACACAGAGGGGAGTGCCCCTCACACCCGGACACCCTCCCCCAGGCACAGTCAGACTGAGACCCCCACTCACAAGTCCCCCCGGAGCCGGAAGAGCAAGACCCCCCACCACCACACAGCTCCAAGGCAAAGTCTCCGTCCTCCATCCCCCAGGCCACCACTCCAGAGGTTCCCCCGCCACTCCCTGCCCCGGGTTCCCCCACCCACAGATACACCATCCCCAAAATGCTAAGACCCTCCCCCACCACTCCCCCCCACCACTTGCTCCTCCACACCTGGTCAGACGGTTAGTGCCACTGATGTGGGGACTGTGGATGTAGGCACTGCAGTGGAGTCCACGACCACCCCGTCTGACTTGGGCACTGCAGTGGGGACCCAATCCACTCCATCTGACCTGCCCACTGGATGGAGGAATCGTGCACAGTGGCTGGGTATTTGGAGGCGAGATTGGTGGAGATTCCACGGTGTTCGGTTGTTGCCTGCACATTGATGTGAGTCGTGTGATTTCTGTTGCGGTGATTGTGTGCTGTGTCGGCAGGGGGCACAGGTATGACATGTGTGCTGAGGATTGCCCACAACACGTACGTGCATCCAGCTATGGTGTATGGTCCTTGCTTGGTCTCCAGCGGATCCTGCACATTATGTTTGATGTATGGGGACTGGGCTACCAGGCTGTGGTGATGTCCAGGACAGGTGTGAGTGATTTGGGTGTGGCTGGCTGTGTGACTCCTCCAACTGTGGCGGGTGTTGGTTGGGCGGTACCAGAGGCCTACAGGTGCAGCACAGCCAGCAGCTTTGTGTGGGGTGGGTTGCTGGTTGTCCGCTGTGTTGGTGCCATCGGCCTGTTGGGCATTGTTGGTCATGATGCATGAGATGGTTGTCCTTTTGAGCCTGTATTGGGTAATGACATTGTCAGGTGTTGGGTTTGTGAGGCTGGTGCGTTTCCTGGGGTCCGCTGTCTTTGTCAGCACTGCCTGGGTGGTGGTCAGGGGGGGTGTTCCGGGTGCTGTATGGGGTTCTGGGGTGGTGGGGTTGGGTGTTCTGGCCCTCTTGGGTGTCCGGGCCGCATGACCAGTGGCTCCATGGCATCTGTTGCCCTTCCGATGTGGCTGTGGGTTGTGCTCCCTTTTGTGGTGCATGCTGCGGTCTGACAGGTGTTATTTTCCTGCTGCTAATGTGCCTTATCGACTGTTTTGTGTTCTTATCGCAGTTCTGGCTGTTCGTTGTAAATGTTGTGGAGTTGTGTTGTCGTGGCTTTTGGCACGTGAACGTCTACTCTGCATCTCATTAGGGATAGTTGCAGGGGTTATCCGTGGTGATGTTTTTTGCGGCTGCTATCGCGGGTAACCTGGTGCCCTGGGCTGTTAACACCAGCTTGTGAATGGAGCGATAAATTTATCGCCACTTTGGCTGTGATAAAGTGCCGGTAACTCGGCGATAGTTCCTTGTGAATATGCCCCTAAGCATTTTATTATGTTTTCTGTTTTCTACAAACAATTACACAAGCATTGTTGTATCACCTTTGTAAAGAAATTGCATTTTAGACAAGTAAGACCTGTTCTTATCCATTTGCAGATGTTAACGGATCCATGTGCCTGTTTTGTAGTTCCAAATTATTTAACATGTGCTACCAATGTAAAGTCTTTAATAAAATGTTTAGTCTTTATATGTTTACATGTGTTTGATTTATTGTGAATATTCTTGTATTTAGATATTTCATTGGCACTGTTGCTATTCTCTCTGTATCTTAAAATGTGATGGATCATATCATTCTGTATGTACATTTTATCTGTTTTTCAGCGTTATGGCTTTAAGAAACAAAAAATGAATAAACATTGATTAATTAATTAATTAATTAATGGCTAAGCAATATAACAAATAGGGTTTATATTGCCATGTCTGTCTGTTTCTTCTTCTATTTATATAGCTATGTCCTTATGGGACAATTTTTGATTGGCTCAAAAGATGAATAATTGGAGCTGTCACTTGATACCGTATTCAGAACTATTGATAGATGAGTGCCAGCTCATCCCATCAGTCGTAAGGCATAATGTTCATTACAATTTCTAAAGTCCATGTGATCTAAGAGGATTTATTTTAAAACTGCTTTTGCTGTTTAGTTTCCATGAATGCATAGCATGGAATTTAACATATTGAGCTCAGGAAATTTGGAGTGCCGAACTCTAGTTCTGGGGACAGATTGGGATGGTGCAGTAAGCCTGATTCCTCTGGTAACATTTTTCTGGACTGATCTCTCATCACATTTAATGTTTCCATAGGGGTGCTGGAGAATACATGGAATCTAGTCAGGAAAGTATTACCAGATTTAATCATGACCATACTACTGTTGATTCAGAGGGAATCCCTTATAAGATATTAGACTCTCTGCTTGGTAAGTATCTAGGTTTGTTTTGCCTTCTGTTTGCAAGGTGATGGATGGAATGCTTGAATTAATCTCAGCCACTGGCAATCGCTCGGGCTGCACCCCAATCCATCATTTTTTGCCCACATGCCACCTCAGTTTGGACCCAGCGATGTGCAAATCAGTCTTGACCCTGCTCCGCATGGTAAAAGTCTAGCCGAAACTGCCAGGCCAGGCCTCCCAGGCCAGAATGCGAGCAACCTCCAACTGTTTCAGCCTAGTTAGGGCTCTTCAGGCAGGTATAGCTTGGTTCCAGTGGCACAGTGATCCCGGGACTCACGTCTGGGCATACTCTGTGTACTTAGGGCCTCAAATGCAAAAACAAGGGGTTGGATGGAATGCTTGAATTATTCTCAGCCACTGGCAATCGCTCAGGCCGCATCCCAATCCTTCATTTTTTGCCTGCCATGCCACCTCAGTTTGAACCGAGCCATATGCAAATCAATCTTGACTTTGCTCCTCATAGGAACAGTCCAGTTCAAAATGACAGGGCAGGTCCTCCCTGAGCCGAAACACAAGCAAACTAGGACCAGTTTTGTCATAGTTAGGGCTCTTCAGCAAGGTAGAGCTTGGTTCCAGTGTCACAGTGAGACCACAACCCATGTCTAGGCATACAAAGGGCACGCAGGGTGTCAAATGCATAAACAAGGTGATGGATGCTTGAATTAATCTGAGCCACTGGCAATCGCTCGTTCTGCATCAACATTCTTCATTTTTGCCTACCAGGCGAACTCCGTATGGACCCAGCCATATGCAAATCAGTTTTGACCCTGCTCCTCATGGGAACAGTCCAACCTGACCTGCCAGGTCAGGTTCTCCCTGAACCAAAACACACACAACCTAGGACAGGTTATGCATTATTTTGGGCTTTTCCACCAGGTATAGCTTGGTTCCAGTGGCACATTGAGCCCGGGACACACGTCTTGGCATACCCGGCTCATTTAGGGTGTCAAATGCAAAACCAACATGGTGATGGATGGAATGCTTGAATTAATCTCATCCACTGGCAATCGCTCAAGCTGGTTCCCAATCCATTATTGTTGCCCATCATGCCAGCTCACTTTGGACCCAGCTATATGTGAATCCAGCCTTGACCCTGCTCTTCTTGGGAACAGTCCAGTCCGAACTGCCAGGCCTGGTCCTCTCTGCACCAGAACAGATGCAACTTAGGACCTGTTTTACCCTAGTTAGGGCTCTTCATCCAGGAATAGCTTGTTTACAGAAGCACAGAAATTATAATTGGGTTTTCCAGTCTTTTCATATTAAGAATCTTCTGCATGGTGAGCATTGTCACATAGTTCACAACTGCAACTTTTATGTTCATCAAGATAATTAAAATTATTGGCCAACTGTTTGTTATTATGTCCCCTTAATTCCCTGCATTCATTACCCCACTCCCCTTCTCTCTCATTCGGAAACCTTATTAACAATGTGTGATTGAAAGAAGACACCCAATTTAAAGCATTTCTATCTCATGACGCTCACTGAATCTCCATGTCAGATCCTTATTAATTAAGGGCGCTTCTAACATTCTTTATAAATTTGAATTATTACAGCTTAAGGTTTTACTGTCAAATATATGATAAATTTCCACCTATACATAACTACTAACTTAGTGGACAAATGCAGTCTTGCAGTAACTTTAAGGGCCTTAAAGCAAGTAATCATTTTACCTAAGCCTTCCAGTAGAACAAAGAGTAGACATTTTACAGAAATGCATACATTTTTAATATCAAAAGCATGATTTAAGAGTAGTTTTGTACTAAAAGAATTTTTGTAAACATTAACATTGTACTCAGTGGTGTATAAATTGTAAGTGGATGTGTACACTAGAGAACAAATGTCATATTACTTAGAGGTAATCTTCATTACTTCTGGTCCTGTGGTCCTCGTCCCATTTATAACCAATCGAGATCTGGTGTCTCCTAAACAGAAAAAAGAACATAAGGGTTGCTGAGTCCCCCTACCCCACCCCCTCCCACCAGGAGTACATAAACTGTACTTACCCAGCAGCTGCTCTCAACTAGCAAACCACCAAGGAAGGCCAGCCGTCCGGGAGAGGGAAGGGGAGGGGTTTAATGACAAGGACCAAAGGAACAGGAGTAATGAAGATTACTAGTAAGTAATAGAATATTTCCCCCAGGTCCCTAGGCCCTTGTCCCGTTCATAACTAATGGAGAATACCAAAGCCAGTGAACCAGCCTTCCGCACCTCAAAAAAAAACACCCAGGACACCAACTGCAACGCAGCACCCAAGTGGATTTATTCAAACCAGGTACAGAAAAAGAAAACAGAGTTCGGACCACACAGCCTGCAAAACACCAAACCCAAAATTCATATCATCCCCCAACACATTCTGGAGACCATAATGGCGAACAAAAGGAATTTGAGGAATACCAGTTTGCCACCCAGCTCACCTCAGCAATGGACACCCCACGCAGTTAAGCCGAGGAGGCCACCATACTTCGAATGGAACGGGCCTGCACCTGAGCCGATGGAGGAGCATCCACCAGGGAATAAGCCAGCTCAATTACCTGCTACAGCCACCTGCTAATGGACAGGGAAGAGGCCCTATTCCCCTTTGCAGCCAACCCAAAGGAAACAAACAAGGCCTCAGACATCTAAAAAGGCTTAGTGCGATGCAGATACAGAAATAGAGCGCACTTCGTATCCAACAAGGACCAGTCCAAATCCCGGGAGGAGCCAGGAAGCTCCACCAGGGCCAGCAGAACCAGCTCCTGAGACTTACCGAATAGGGATGCCACTTTAGGCACAAAAGAGGCATCTAATAGCAAAACCACACCATCCTCGGAAAAAGACAAATAAGGCATCCTAACCATAATAGCACCCAAATCCCCAATCCACCGAGCCGAAGTGATAGCCACCAAAAAAAATCACTTTAAAAGTGACAAACTTAATGTCAAGTAACTCCAAAGGCTCTCAGGGGGCTACATCAGAGCCCTCAACACCAAAGGCAGATCCCATAACAGAAAAAGTGTAATCGCCACAGGGAGGGTCAGAGAAAAACTGCGAAGCAACCTGACCACCAGATGATCCACATCCGCCAAATTACCCCAGAGAGTCCGAAAATCCTTAATGGCAGCCCACTGAGACCTCAATGTAGAGACACCCAGGAGCTTCTCAGAGTCTCCCCACAAAAATTGGAAGGCATCCGTGAGGGAACACTCCAAGGGAGACAGAGCAAGGGAACCACACCAACAGCCAAAATGATCCCAATGGGGCGCATAAGACTTTAGAGTGGAAGGTCGACTTGACTGCTGAATAGCCAGAGCAAGGTGTCGGGGCAGCTCAGCCGCTGCAACCCCCTCCTCTCAACTTCCAGACTGAGAGCTAGAGCCACGGAGGAGTCAGAGCCAGGACAGCCGACAGAGTTGAAGGGAAGCACAGCACCATCCAAGGGCCCTGAACATCCAGCAGCCGGAGATAGATGAACCAAGACCTACGGGGCCAAAAGGGCACCACCACAATCACCAAACTGGATTTGCCTCAAAGACGAGACAGAAACTGGGGAACCAGAGCAATCGGAGGGAAAGCATTAAACAGGTGGTTGGGCCAAGGTTGTCACGACACTCACTCGGTCAAATGCTGCCACACCCGCCGTCATTCGAGGCATGAGCTGGGAGAAATGTGCAGCAGTGTACACCGCGCTGTAAACATGGTGACCAGACGGAAACTAGACAAAGGGTGAAAACAGGGCGCCTGGAAAGGAAACCACATTTCCCAGACGACCGTGCAGCACATCAGGAAATGACACCTCATTAACTTGGAGGCTATTTGAGCAGCCGAAACCGGTGAGAACACCGCAAATTATTCAGAGCATTTTCTGATGCCTCCCACTACCGAGGAAGAGAGCTGAAGTCTACCATTGGGACCAGTACAGTAAGTGTGTCTCTGACACTACAGCCTCTCAATGTGAGAAGTGTGTTCCAGACAATTGAGTGTTCCTGGTGCAATGTTCTTGGTTTTGGGAAACCACTGACGGTTATGATACCTGGAGCATGAGATTCCCAGCATGCTAAATACCCTGGATGACTTTGCCGACTTCTTTACCTTCAGATAGGGTGATATCTGAAGGAGTGTCAGGTGGTATACAACCTGCAAGGAATGTGATAATCAATTTGCTTTGTGTTATATACGCTACTCTATGAAAGAATTCATAAAGACCGAAAAACATTGAAATGAATTTTACCTTGAAGGATTTTTGTTTGGGACTATATAACTAAGGAATAGCACAAAGAAGGATCTACCATTCATAAAAAGTACGTATCTCTTGTTATATGTTTTCTTGCTCATATAACAGGGGGACCTATAGAGGTTGAAGCTCTGCCATAGGTTTTCCACTCCCCCTGTTAAGTTAGGCATATAACAAACTTAGGTGGGTACCCGCTAGTCTCATAACATATGTGTGTACAGGTTCAATGTTAATATCAGTGGCAACTCTCTTGTTTCTGTTCACAGCACCTATGAAATGAATCTATATATTAATCTTCAGGACGTTATTTAGATAGTAAGAAGATGCGGATGAATGCCAATAGATTTTCTTATACACACTGCTGGATCGTTGTTATTTTAATTTACAGGTAGTAGAGAGAAATGATGTCTATTATCACACTTTAAGGTGTTTAATTTATAATACCTATGGATGTCTAATCCCTAAAAATAATATTTTCTTTTACTTCCCAGGTCTCCGTCCCCACTGTTCCCTTCCTTTCCTTACCCCATTTGATCACCTCAACTTTCCGTGCTCTAATAGCTTTCGGAATTGATGGTCTCAAGAGGTGGACCACTCTGAGCAACGAACCGATCCTGAGAGGCCACCGAGGTGCCCCTAACAGAGGTACTGTCCGACCATCCATCCCCCAGACCCCCACCTGAGGATCCCGACAACAAAAGTGGGGAACCTGAGCATTGTGACGGATAGCAAACATATCCTGAAAGGATGCACCAAATCTCACACGCACCTGCTGGAACACCTCCCATGTCAGATACAGTTTGGGAGACGCAGGGAAGAACCAGCTGAGGGAATCCGCCACCCATTGTCCACCCCGAACATTCGCAGCTCTCAGGGACAGAAGGTGTTGCTTCCAGAGGAACAAATGGTGAGACACTGCATACAGGGACTGGTACCAAATCCCCCCTTGATTGTTCAAATAAGCCACAGTGACCTGGTTGTTGCAACGCACCACCAGGTGGTGACCCACCAGCTATGCCTGAAATCCTCTAACAGCCCGAGACACAGCCATCAACTCCATCCGATTGGAGGACTCCACCCCTGCCTCAGAGACCAGTGGGCCTGCAAGGACAAGTCCTACAGAGTCGCACCCCAACCAAATGCGCTGGCATCTGTTGTCAACACCAACCGGGGGTAGCGATGCAATGGCACAGCCCGCTCCAGATTGACCACCCGAGTCCACCTCTCCAAATGTGGGTAAACCACCGGGGATATAGGAATTACCAGATCGAAATTTCTGGAGCGGGGTTCCCACACAGACAGCAGATGCAGTCACAGAGGGCGAAGTGAAACCTAGCCCCAGGCACCAGAAACACTGACGCCAACATGTATCACAACAACTGCAACCACAGGCAAACAGATAGATAGGACTTGCCCATCACTTCCATGGCCAAGGAACAAAGCATACGGATCTGAGCAACTGGCAGAAATACCCTGTTAAGGTTTGTCCGGAATCAGGCCCCAGTGAATGTCTTGTCCTGAGAGGGTACCAGCTGACACATCTCCCAGTGAGGAGAAATCCATGGGCCTGGAGCGTAGCACAGACTATCCCCAGATGTCCCAGGATCAGTTACCCAGATGGAGCATGGAGAAACCAATCATACTGATATGGGTACAATTGGATCCCCGAAGATGAAGGGAGGCCACAAGAGGGACCACCACCTTGGTAAACACCCTGGGGGTCGACCTCAGGCCAAACAGAAACACCAGAAATTGGCAATGCACCTCTCAGATGCAGAACTTCAGAAACTTGTGGCAGAGAGGATGAATTGGCACATGATAGTAAGCATTCCGCAAGTCCAAGCTGCACATCAGATAGTCCTTCAGCACCAGAGGGATAACCTGCTGCAGGGTCTCCATTTTGAAAGAGAGATGCAACACAAACTGGTTCAGAGCCTTCAAATCCAAAACCAGCCGGAAGCCCCCCGTAGCCTTCGCCACCAGGATTATGATCAAATAAAACCCCTGCCCCACCTCCAAGGGGAGACCTCCTAAAAGGTTCCATTCAGTGACAGAGAATGAAACCCCTGTGACAGAGCCACTTGCTTCATGGTCTTGGAAGGCTAAGGAGAGTGGGATGAATTCCAGATGCCGAATGGACCTCCCCAAACTCGATCCTGTAGCCGTGACACACAATTTCCAACACCCAGGCGTCTGAAGTAGATGGCTTCTAATGCATGGAGGAAGTGCCGGAGGTGAACGCGGATCGCAAATTTCTTCCTGACCATATAGTCAGGAACGAGGTTTAGGAGGGTGAGACTTCACCTTCTGATCCCGCCCCGACCAGTAGCAAAGCGACCCTGAGCCTTGGGGAACTGCTTCCTGGATGAGGAGAGAAAAGGAGATTTGGATTTAAAGGACAGTCTCTCCACCCGTGTTCTTGATGGAGGAGGAATGTTTCTTTTCTTGAACAACTTATGAAAATTGTCCTCCAATTCGGCTCCAAACAATAAAGACCCCTGAAAAGGCAACCTCAGTTTATTCGCGTTTCGGACAGAATCAGTCCACCAGTCCTTAAGAACAATATTCCTCCTGCCAGCCACACAAGCCCCTCCAGCAAGGGCTGAAGGCCTGACCAAATCGAAGAAACTATCCGAAAGATATTTAACATGGTGCTCAATCTGATCCAGCAGACCAGCACAGTCAGTGGCATAATTCAAGAACTGGAACAACACCTTGAGAAAAGTCAGCAAAGACTGCACCACAGAAGTACCATAGATCCCAGCCCGAAGAGCGAGATGGGAACCGGAATAGTCCTTTCGAAGGGAGGCATCCACCTTTTTATCCCCCGCATCATTGGTGATTGCATCTTCATTCAAGGAAATCCGCCGCACCAGACTTGCCACAACGGAATCTATGGGAATGGCATCAGGAAGGTCCTTCTGCATATCCTGCAAGGGGTGCAATTTCACCATGAAGCGGGCAACATTATTGTATCTGGGTACTTCCACTCCCTCTTGGAAACCTCAGAAATATACTGGTGCACAGGCACATCCAGAGGAGCAGAACTCTGGATCTGCTACAACAATCCCCCTGGATTGCGTTAAAGGCATCTCCTAATCTGGGAACCCCATTTTCGATTTTACATGCCTGATAAACTCCGGCAGCATGTCCCTGGACACATACTTTGCCTTCAGATCCTCAGGCCCCTGCTGCTCCGCCTCAGGTCCTGAAGAAGAAGGAGACAGAACAGAACCCCTCCCTTTAGGCTTGGGAGAATCCCTCATATCCAACAGAGTCTCCTGGATCAACCATCTCAACTTTACATCTCCACCTTCCCTGCATTTAGGAGGGGAAGTAGAAGAGCTGAAGAACCTAGAGACCGAAGAGGAAGACTTCACACCATCCTTCCTCTTTTTGGTATGCTTCCCTGTTATCTGATATCAGTAGAACCACAGTAAGAAACACAACAGGATTACAGGAACATAAACAAACTATATGGTACTCACGACAATACCAGATTTTTAAACTTGCTCGCTTTTTAACTATTGCAATTGTGTAATTGCTGTGTTTTTAACTCACGCTTTGACACGCACTCCTGTTAGGTTAACCAGGGCTTCTCCTGAACGGTCCGGCACTCCTTCCCCGCTTCCCCCAAAGCGATCAGGGGTGCCAGCTGCTGCACAGCAGGGCTGATTGGAGGGGAGGGGCCAGGGGTCACGAGAGACATAAAGGCTGCACGCTGGAGCGGATGCGCAGGTAGAGAAGACGCGCTAGCCCAGGCAGTGATTGTATTGCTTTTAAAAACAAAATGACAAAAACTGATTTTTAAACTTGCTCGCTTTTTAACTATTGGAATTGTGTAATTGCTGTGTTTTTAACTCACGCTTTGCCACACACTCATGTTAGGTTCACCAGGGCTTCTCCTGACCGGTCCTGCACTCCTTTCCCGCTTCTCCCAACGCGATCAGGGGTGTCAGCTGCTGCACAGCAGGGCTGATTGGAGGGGAGGGACCAGGGGTCACGAGAGACATAAAGGCTGCACGCTGGAGCGGACGCGCAGGTAGAGATGACGCGCTAGCCCAGGCAGTGATTGTATTGCTTTTAAAAACATAACGACAAAACCAGATTTTTAAACTTGCTCGCTTTTTAACTATTGGAATTGTGTAATTGCTGTATTTTTAACTCACGCTTTGCCACGCGCTCCTGTTAGGTTCACCAGGGCTTCTCCTGACCGGTCCTGCACTCCTTCCCCTCTTCCCCCAATGCGATCAGGGGTGTCAGCTGCTGCACAGAAGGGCTGATTGGAGGGGAGGGGCCAGGGATCACGAGAGACATAAAGGCTGCACGTTGGAGCTGACGCGCAGGTAGAGAAGAAGCGCTAGCCCAGGCAGTGACTGTATTGCTTTAAAAACAAAATGACAAAACCGGATTTTTAAACTTGCTCGCTTTTTAACTATTGGAATTGTGTAATTGCTGTGTTTTTAACTCACGCTTTGCCACGCACTCCTGTTAAGTTCACCAGGGCTTCTCCTGACCGGTCCTGCACTCCTTCCCTGCTTCACCCAATGTGATCAGGGGTGTCAGCTGCTGCACAGCAGGGCTGATTGGAGGGGAGGGGCCAGGGGTCATGAAAAACATAAAAGCTGCACGCTGGAGCGGACGCGCAGCGGCACACCGCTGACGTGCCGAAGGCGTGTCTAAGGAAAGCATGTCTGTGCCCGCCCGTGCCCAAACGAGCCCAGGAGCCAGAAACCCTGGTCTAATCCGGTCATACTCGGGCAATGAACTACGAGCACTGGGTGCTGGTTCAAGCCCTCTAAAGTCATATATAGTAAATATTATCCAGAGAGAAGGACTTCTCATCTCACAGGGGAGGGAGACTCCAAGGGGTCGATTCCGATCCGGGTCGGACACCTCTTCGAGAGCTGTTCATAGCCTTACCTTGCGACCGACACGTACCCGTAGCTGGTCCGTACTGTTGATGAAGTACGATGCGCATAACTGCCAAAAACCCGACCGACACGTAGGCTGTGATTCAAGCTCCATTCTCCTTCCGAGCCGTAACTCCTAACGCCGAACCGAGTCGCCCGAAAGCAGTATCTATAGCAGTTTCCGCCCTGACAAGTACGATGTGTACTTCCTACGGGTCGGACGGGTTGCCAAGTACGGCACGTCACAGCATCCGGAAAAGAAGCATATCAGCTACGATTCGCGCCACAACTCAATCCACGGCTACGAGGCAGACCAGCTTGCAACGGGTCCGAGACGGAGCAACAAGCAGCGTGTACAAGACGAACACATCATGAATCCCATCGTGCAGGTCATACTAGTACTCTACATCTATGAACGGATCAGGAACAGCCGCGGATGGCGCAGACGGTAAGTCAGACACCTACCACACAAATAAACTACACGTACCCGCAAAATGGCACACACACACAGGGGATCCACATCCTGGTCACTAACAACAGGCCACCATAGGGGTTGTATGGTCAGCACCACTACCCCCCCACCCATAGGGGACCTGTTGCCCATCACTACTGACACCCCCACACATAGGGCTTATGTTGCCCATCACCCCTGCCACCCCCACTCATAGGAGACCTGTTGTCCATCACTACTGCCACCCCCACCCATAGGGGACCTGTTGCCCATCACCCCTGCCACCCCCACTCATAGGGCTTATGTTGCTCTACACTACTGCCACCCCCACCCATAGGGGACCTGTTGCCCATCACCCCTGCCACCCCCACTCATAGGTGACCTGTTGCCCATCACTACTGCCACCCCCACCCATAGGGGACCTGCTGCCCATCACCCCTGCCACCCCCACTCATAGGGGACCTGTTGCCCATCACTACTGTCACCCCCACCCATAGGGGACCTGTTGCCCATCACTACTGCCACCCCCACCCATAGGGCTTATGTTGCTTATCACCCCTGCCATCTCCACTCATAGGGGACCTGTCACCCAGCGCTACTGCCACCCCCACCCATTGGGGACCTTTTGCCCATCACCCCTGCCACCCCCACTCATAGGGGACATGTTGCCTATCACTACTGTCACCCCCACTCACAGGGGACCTGTTGTCCATCACTACTGCCACCCCCACCCATAGGGGACCTGTTGCCCAGCACTACTGCCACCCCCACCCATAGGGGACCTGTTGCCCGTCACCCCTGCCACCCCCACTCATAGGGCTTATATTGCCCATCACCCCTGCCACCCCCACTCATAGGGGACCTGTTGCCCATCACTACTGCCACTTCCACCCAAAGGGGACCTGTTGCCCATCAATACAGCCACCCCCACCCATAGGGCTTATGTTGCACATCACCCCTGCCACCCCCACCCATAGGGGACCTGTTGTCCATCACCCCTGCCACCACCACTCATAGGGCTTATGTTGCCCATCACCCCTGCCACCCCCACTCATAGGGCTTATGTTGCCCAGCACTACTGCCACGCCCACCCATAGGGGACCTGTTGCCCATCACCCCTGCCACCCCCACTCATAGGAGACCTGTTGCCCATCACTACTGCCACCCCCACCCATAGGGGACCTGTTGCCCATCACTACTGCCACCCCCACCCATAGGGCTTATGTTGCCCATCACCCCTGCCACCCCCACTCGTAGGGGACCTGTTGCCCAGGACTACTGCCACCCCCACGCATAGAGGACCTGTTGTCCATCACCCCTGCCACCCCCACTCATAGGGGACTTGTTGCCTATCACTACTGTCACCCCCACTCACAGGGGACATGTTGCCCATCACTACTGCCACCCCCACCTATAGGGGACCTTTGCCCAGCACTACTGCCAACCCCACTCATTGGGGACCTGTTGCCCATCACCCCTGCCACCCCCACTCATAGGGGACCTGTTGCCCATCACTACTGCCACCCCCACCCATAGGGGACCTGTTGCCCATCACTACTGCCACCCCCACCCATAGGGCTTATGTTGCACATCACCCCTGCCACCCCCACCCATAGGGGACCTGTTGCCCATCACCCCTGCCACCCCCACTCATAGGGCTTATGTTGCCTGTCACCCCTGCCACCCCCACTCATAGGGCTTATGTTACCCAGCACTACTGCCACCCCCACCCATAGGGGAACTGCTGCCCATCACCCTTGTCACCCCCACTCATACAGGACCTGTTGCCCATCACTACTGCCACCTTCACCCATAGGGGACCTGTTGCCCATCACCCCTGCCACCCCCACTCATAGGGCTTATGTTGTCCAGCACTACTGCCACCCCCACCCATAGGGGACCTGTTGCCCATCACCCCTGCCACCCCCACTCATAGGGCTTATGTTACACATCACCCCAGCCACACCCACTCATAGGGGACCTGTTAACCATCACCCCTGCCACCCCCACTCATAGGGCTTATATTGCCCATCACCCCTGCCCAACCCACTCATAGGGCTTATGTTGCCCAGCACTACTGCCACCCCACCCTTAGGGGACCTGTTGCCCATAACCCCTGCCACCCCCACTCATAGGGGACCTGTTGACCATCACTACTGCCACCCCCACCCATAGGGCTCATGTTGCACATCACCCCTGCCACCCCCACCCATAGGATGGGTGATGCGCCACACATCCATCATACTCCAACATTAGGTATGTCAGCAAAATACATCCCCCCTAACATCATGACAACAGTGTGTAGTCTGTGACAAATGCCCACAACAGTGATTATGACTTCGAACATACAATGTAACTACCAGCACATGTGTGACCAAAAAATGAGTGTGGCCTACACAAGGCAAGCATCACTATAGCACTGTGTCAATGTAAAAATAACACCCCCTCACTGTGTAGAACAAAAGTTAAGTGTGGGGTTCCAAACTGCAGCAAATGTCGAGCATTGTGGTGATGGGGTCTAAATCTCCCCTCATCACAGTGACCAAAAGGTAAGTGTCATCATGGTCAAAGCTGCAAATGCCAAACAGCATGTATGAATCCTGGTCCCAACACATTAAACACTTTTGGGGCAAACTAGTGGTTGTGCCCCATACCCACAGAGATGTGGTGAGGCTAACAGTGCCGTGAAAACAAAACATACTCTCGGCAATGTGTAGACAAGCACCACACATGGGGGCTGACAATGCATACAGTGTACATTGACACAAGAGCAGAAGTGACCATCACAAAGCATACACACATCTCGAAAATAGACACACTAATCAAAGCAACCTGTGTAGACTGTAGGTGTCAGGTCACAAACTCACATTCCATGCCAGCAATGGCACCTAACAACCAGGATGAATGTGCAGAATGATGTGATATCACTCACAGGGCCAGCAGGGCAAATCACAGAAACAGCATCCAGACAATGGCCCACAACAGCAATATCAATGCACTGATGCAGATGCACAAACACAAACAGGCAACCTCACACTGCACATCTGACACAACATGTGTGTGTGTGTTTCTCAGTATCCCCAAGCAACTACACAACACATGAGGGGGACTGAACCACAGTGACACAGATGTGGACACAGTCCCATACAAAAGTAAACCATTATTGCGACCCCTTTAGTGGGCAATCAGGCATCGTGAGATTACAGGGAGCACAAAAGACACATGTCACACAAGCTGGAAGGAACACAAACTAACACAGCAAGAGACTGACTCACAACAGCACTACCCCCAGGGACCAGACATTGGGGTGACACAAGCATGCATGATACCTCCACTGTGATGACAAAGGTAGATGTCTTACAAACTGTGAAAACCAGACATGTGTCCTGTGCCACAAACATACATCACATCTACACAAACACAAATCGCTCAGCATGACCCGTCATCTATGGACAAACGGGAGCTAGGGGCCCATCCATGCAAACCTTTACATCAGTCCACCCTCAAAACCACACACCCTGAACTGCAACAATGTGCATCTGTGAAGCCCATATGGACAGGTGACATTGCACATGCACCCATGGCAAACACAGGAATAGTGGGAGGAACTAAGGTGCACAGACTCATCACACAAGGGCAGTTTACAACCCTGGTGAATGACAGACACACTGCACAGTATGCGGTATCTGGCCATGATGTCAAAGCTCACGTAACCTTCAGAATACCTCCCACAGTCCCAGGACAATGCAGAAGCCAAGGAGAACCACAAGGCACACATGCTGACACCTGCAAACATAGCAGCCCTGAACCGGACAAGTGGGAGCAGTCTCACACACAGACATACACCTGTCTCAATCACTGAAAGGTATCACCTAGGGACAACTACATGATATTGCGAACTAACAAGTGCCTTGGGGACCCCTGACTGTGTCCCATCTGCATCTGACAACATCATCACAACTCAGAACAGACAAATCCCAATGATGAAACACCAATTAACAGTAGTGTGTCATGCACCCACACATCTGGTAGCCCATGGCAAAGTTGTGGGATGAACACAGTACCACTCAGCAAGCATAAACAACAGGAATATATCAAGGGAACACTGCCTGTGTATGAAAAGGGATGTGGACACACACACACATGCTCACACAACACATACCATGGTCCCAGGCTATGTCACGGAATAAAAATTTATCAAAGGGAGGGAGTGAAGAGGTACTGGGATAGAACCTACCTCCTATACGATTATGTAATAAACAAAAGTGGTTCTACCCTATCTAAAAGTGAAAGTTAATAATATTTATTTATTTTTAATTTTAAGTGATGGTAAGTAAGGTGAAAATGAGTGATCCATGAGGTGTCACGGAAAACACTATGTGTTTTTAAAATACCCCTCACACACTATGAATCCCATAGTGTCATGCTTCATCATGGGGGTCTTCCCGTCCCTCTACGGGGCGGGGCGTGCTACTACCTACGAATACGTGGGAGCACTGTTGTTATGAATAGATAGGCTATGTGTAGTGAAGGGATGTGAGTGTTAGGGTTTTGTGTAAGATATAAAAATTAAAAGGACCCTGGCTAGTAGAAAAAACAATTTTATTCAGTTCTCTAGCTGGGAGCGTTAAAAATGGGGAAGAGTGTAGGAGGTGTCACAAATTTGTGGCTACCTACGGGGTCAACATGTTTCGTAAGCAGTCCCCACTGCTTTACTCATCAGGACCGACAATTAGTAATCCCTATTGCACTCAATAGAATTAGTAATATGGTTTGTATGCCTAATATTCTGATACACCAGACCTTTAAAAGTTTTGTAGATCTGTGAACAAGGGTACAATGACCCCAGTGATATAAGACCAAATGTATCTGTAAAAAAGGAGAGAACAACAATACAAACGAGTTTATCGCTGTTGGATTTAACACATCACCATACTTCTGGTTTATCTGATTAGAATTCATTTTGTTTTCGCGATATATTTTTCTAAATATATATTTATCATTCTATATCAACGTGGGTGAGGTATTTTTACTCACTACCCAATTTTTTGTAGAAATGGAAAGGAAATGGTAGTTAGACACAAAGACAAACTATACATATATTTAAGACAAAATTACGACAAAAAATGGATGTCAGGAGACAACATAAAACACTGATGTTCTTTGCTGTGTAAACTCACTAGCTACATACATTAAATAGGCGTGATCGCCCACAGTCATTAACTGTATAAATTCACCATGTACATACTTTAGTTAGGCGTAATGTTCAAGCTTCATGAGCACACACTGGAGGGGAGGGTGCCTGGTTTAGTCACTGCGGGATAATAAACATCACATTAGTTAATAAAAAGGACCGCCGAAAAACGGCAAGCTAGCAGGCACCCTGACCTGGTTTAAAGACTTGGCCAAGTCTCAACTTACGATTTTCAGGATCATTCCTCGCTTCCATGTACCTCCGTGTTGCTCCGTGGATGTCAACACGGAAGTGTATATCGAAGCTTTTATCGGCAGGGAACAGGCGGGAAAAAAAGTTCAGATAGAACTAGAGCGTAAAAGGCTTCAGAAAATGGCCGCCCGGAATGTGCTTATTAAGGACTCAGTAATTTGCTTCCTGGTTTATGAAAAGAATAGAAATGGAAGGTTGAACACATCATTTTTTGTAAAAAAAGGGTGTCCAAAAATGAGCGGTGTCTTTTCTAGTCCGAGAAATATATATATATAATAATGAAAATGATAAAACGAAAGACAGGTTGGAACAAGGTTGCAAAGTGAAATCACCAATTATTGCCACTAGAACGTGAAAGACTTGAAAAATGGCCGCCCGGAGCGGATCAGTGAAGTAGTCGATATATCACTTCCTGGTTCGTCACAGAGGGATTTCGAGGAACAGTGTCACACGATCGTTCTCAAGGGTTGGTTGTAATGTCTAATTGAATATAAGTTCAAGAGTGGCATTTCACTTATCGTTTCCCTCCTGGATTTGTACACGGGGAAAAAAACGCTGTTGTGGACACATCGTATTCATTGCGGGTTTTTGTCCAAAAATGAGCGATATCTTGATCGTGATTGAGTGGACGATTTGTCATTAATTCGCAAGCTAGTGTTGTAGGGATTCTGCGTATGCTCAGAACTATGCGCAGGAAACCAGAACCTTAGAGAATTGTGGTGTACCAGAAACTCCCCTCAGAACTAAGAACCCCTTATCCGACTAGCTTAGTGTCACATTCGTTATCCGAGATTTAGCTCGGCGGTCCCAATGTATAGACAACCCAGAACAAGCGACTTAGTTATTCTCAGGAATGGTGGGAACCCGAAATACCCTTTTGCACATATATATCAGTCCACAACAGAATAACTAAGACACAGTAAAGTTTAAAGAATTTATTCATAAACCTCGAGTCCTGTTAAACAATACTTTGGCTAACATAAGTAGACAAATGGTTAAGATCATTACCATTAACATTGTTACAATACCATAGAATATAAAAGGAGCGATCATATTATAATGACAGTGGAAAATAACCACCCTCCTTTCTCTAGTTACTAATAAAATATTATTAGACTATTAGAAGGTCTCATAGGCTTGCATAGGGGACCCCATACCGTATAGATCAGCTCAGGTGTGTCACATCACAGGATCAGCTCAGTGTTCTCTGCAACAGCTCTTCTATCGAATGCCCTAACAATATGCTGCGCTGCGTTATTAAAGCCCTCGACTTTCTGGTATTTGCAGCTGCGTGCATGTTGTGACTAAACAGTGGTACGATCACCCTGAACATAATCAGCCGGCACCGTCTAGTGTCCTAGAACAGTTCTTTACTCGATGTACAGACCAAGGGCACTAGCAACTGTTAAGGATGTATTAATAACATTCACTTGAGACAAGAGCGAGTCTGCATTTCTCAAAGTAATAACATGTAACAACAGTGTCGGGTGCAAAGGCAGCGAAAGCAACAAGATGATATTCCAACAGCTAACGTGATTAAGCTAACTTAGCACTGTAAATAGGGAGTGGCCTAAAACCACGTGACATCCCCCTTTGATCGAACCACAGTATAACCAGGGGCGAATATTTTTACAGAACGCAGAGTTCAAGATCAATGATGCAGACTAAAGAGCTTGAAATGAGAGTTCAGAAAAATGAGAGGAAAAGAAAAATGTAAAAACACAATCCATCGTCCATAGAAGCCAACGATCGTTTGTGAAAAGATGGCAAAAAAAAAAAAAAAACTTCATTCGACTCGCCATCAGGCAGTCAATGTAGGAAAGTATAAGCAGCATACGCAGCTGCGGCTTCCAGTAGAAAATCATTTGAGTCATCCGCAAAATTTTCGGACATCCAGTTCAGCAAAGAAAAAGAACACACGTGTTCCACAGGGAAATGAGCATCAAGCACTCCACGTGGACAAGAAGCAGGCATCTCGATGTAACTTCGTGCCAGGAAGTCAACTGCTGCTTTCTCGATATCCCATAATCCGAGGACTCCATGCGCCGCACCCAAGGCCATAAACCCGACTCCAGAACAGTCAAACTCATGAACCACTAAGGGATACATCAGTCGATCAAAATCCAGGTCAGGTGACACCAAGTTTGACAGACACATATCCAGAGCCCATTGGAACGGACATTCGAGACAGTGAAAGACAGGTTGTACACAAGTGAAAAATGGGAATCGGAAGGATAATCCATAAGCGACACTCAAGGTAGCCAGTGGCAGATTTCCATAGCGTAGTGCGCAGACCAACAGGAGTATGCCAGCAATTAATGCGAGTATCAGAGGAAACCCTCCGAAGACCCCAGAAAAAATAGAATGAAAAATAGCTGGTATTACACCAAAGATAGACTGGAAAGACGTCACAAGGCCAGAGCCTATAATTTTAAAAAAGTGCACCAGACCAGTCGTAGAAGAAGCATTGAAGATAGTGTGTATTAGTGTGCCAAAATGTAGGGGAAGGTCAGTATTCAAAAGCGCTTGAACTTCCGTGCGAGTGTTCGCAACTTGAAGGAGAAATGTTTCTCGTGATGAAGTCAACGCAACCTCCTTTTGAGACAAAAGAGCCCTTATTCTGCTCATCCTATTGAACTCTGCTTTCAAGGTTGGAATCGTCGGCCAGATGGATATATCCAGCCGGCCTTGCGGGGGTGGGAAAAGCACGTTATTACAGCAAACTACTCTTCGTGAAACTGAAACAATATAGGGAATTCCTGCTAACATCCCACAGCAAGCCTCACTATTTAGAAGCAGATAACTACCATTAGCAAGCAGCGTAAATGACGGCGTTATAACTTGTACAGGAATGCCCTTCAACACGCAAGCTAAATTAGGGGCATTCATATTACATGATCCATGTAATTGGATATGTCTACATACTACTGAATGATCTGGAGCAGTTGTACACTCCTCACCCTTCAAATAAACTTCTTTGCCGTCTCTCTCACATCGATATGTAAATGGGAGAGACCAGACTTCATGCAAAAATGCAGAACCAAGTTTTTCAAATCTGCCTAAGGCATAATGTTTCATGCAAGAACTAAACTTATACATAGAAATTGGTAATGTTACCATTCCATGTACGAGCCACACTGAATAATCCGCCTCAGCAACAGAAAAAGGCAAAGGTTCTAACTTTTCTATATGTAGTAGTGAATATGTAGCATCTTTCATGGACATGAATTGTTGCTTTGCTGACAGATTAAACGGGCGGAATAAAGACGAAACATTCATGTAATCCCATGGTACTTTCCCCGCCTTTAACGTCTGCAAAGTCCAAGCAAATTGCATAATCGATCGTAATTGATTTTGACCATGATACAATACAGACACATCGTCCTGGACAATATCTACAACAGATGAAATAATGTTGTCCAATGTATATATTCTTGAAGATAAGGTATTAATACTATTATCTATTACTGCCAATACTTTTTCCATATTGGCTTGGTCAATAGCACGGAGTCTGGAAGCAGCCTCAATCTGTGACAACTTCCAAACCTCGTTGTAAACCGCATACACCCATCTTTTGGATCTTCCTAATGCGGGACCCCTAACAAAATCATTCAAATCTATTTTGTCATGTAATTGTGATAAATGAAGTTTAACAGAATCTAATGTGGAATGTTGCAACCATGTCTGACATAATTTACCTACCGAGTAGGTAGTGACAGTATGTGAGGACAGAAAACGTGGGTCCACTCTATCCTGTATGTACCTGGGAATTAACCCCAAAAATCTACGTTGACAGGTATCCGAACTTTTCTGCCATATCAACCAACCTGTAGGGTCTAATGCACTAATATTGAAGGTGGAATTGGAAATAAAAGACTGCAACATAGTAAGGGACAGATCTGTGTGATTCTCCCAACCGGGATAAGCTCTCAGATCCGGGATCGAGGGGAAATTTAAGTTTTTAGAGATAGCCAATCCAAAACAGGTTGTCTGAAAAACAGTAGAATTTAAAAACAACATGTGGTTTGGGATCAGGCAGGCACAATGTAAAGCTTCTGTACCTTGTACCTGCCAAAATTTAGTACCCCAAACTGACTTGAGATCAATAGCCTGTTTCCAAACGTCATACCCACCAATTGCCAAATCATCCATGAACGACTTAGAAAACAACAATTTAGTGTGGGTCAAACGCACCTTTGAAACCGGGTCTTTGTTAAGCTTAAAATAAAAAGAAGCATTATTAGTCACACTAAAATCTGAAAAATATGAAAACTTTGCGATCAATGTTTTTGAACTTCCAATTTTCGGGGCAGGACAATGTTCCCACTGTGTGAAGTTAACCAAACTACGAAATGTGTTTGCCCTATGGAGAAAATGTGTGCCATAATGTTGATAACAAAATTGCTCTGCATAGTTCTCATTATTCAAATACAAATCCTCAGCATCAAAAGCGGCATAGTATTTTAAATCAGAAAACAGTGTCTCTATAGTTTTAACATCCCAATCATCTGATCGAATGTCCTGCTTCACCACATCACCCATAGAGACACGATATACAGATGGCACATTAATCACTTCCGTGGGGCCATGAATTTGAAATTTAACTGCATCCCATGCTATTCCATCACGAACAGGCCAGGCGGTGATATTAACAAAGGTCAGGTCCCTCTTCATGATGTGCGACGATGAATGTGGGGCCAGAGTTCCATTAATTAATCTAATTGTAGAACGTTCATTCAGGTAGTGTCCATTTATCAACCTAAAAAATACCACCACAAAACCAATGGACATGAATAAAAAAATACAAATTAGCACCAGCCAGATGTAAATCCAGGGGGGAACCAAAAATTGTCTCTTGAACCAGGCAAAAAATTTAGAAAATTTGGAAGGGGCAGTGGAAGTCAATGATTCAGTTCCAAAGGAAAAATTAGACTGGACAATGTCAGTGGAATGCAAAAGGGGCAATGGGACATCCGCAGGATATGAATATTCAGCATCATCAGGTAAAGCACCATCCGCAGGTGAAACACGTGGTTTTAGGCCACTCCCTATTTACAGTGCTAAGTTAGCTTAATCACGTTAGCTGTTGGAATATCATCTTGTTGCTTTCGCTGCCTTTGCACCCGACACTGTTGTTACATGTTATTACTTTGAGAAATGCAGACTCGCTCTTGTCTCAAGTGAATGTTATTAATACATCCTTAACAGTTGCTAGTGCCCTTGGTCTGTACATCGAGTAAAGAACTGTTCTAGGACACTAGACGGTGCCGGCTGATTATGTTCAGGGTGATCGTACCACTGTTTAGTCACAACATGCACGCAGCTGCAAATACCAGAAAGTCGAGGGCTTTAATAACGCAGCGCAGCATATTGTTAGGGCATTCGATAGAAGAGCTGTTGCAGAGAACACTGAGCTGATCCTGTGATGTGACACACCTGAGCTGATCTATACGGTATGGGGTCCCCTATGCAAGCCTATGAGACCTTCTAATAGTCTAATAATATTTTATTAGTAACTAGAGAAAGGAGGGTGGTTATTTTCCACTGTCATTATAATATGATCGCTCCTTTTATATTCTATGGTATTGTAACAATGTTAATGGTAATGATCTTAACCATTTGTCTACTTATGTTAGCCAAAGTATTGTTTAACAGGACTCGAGGTTTATGAATAAATTCTTTAAACTTTACTGTGTCTTAGTTATTCTGTTGTGGACTGATATATATGTGCAAAAGGGTATTTCGGGTTCCCACCATTCCTGAGAATAACTAAGTCGCTTGTTCTGGGTTGTCTATACATTGGGACCGCCGAGCTAAATCTCGGATAACGAATGTGACACTAAGCTAGTCGGATAAGGGGTTCTTAGTTCTGAGGGGAGTTTCTGGTACACCACAATTCTCTAAGGTTCTGGTTTCCTGCGCATAGTTCTGAGCATACGCAGAATCCCTACAACATGGCGCCCCACGTTGGGCGCCATGTTGTATGGATTCTGCGTATGCACAGAACTATGCGCAGGAAACCAGAACCTTAGAGAATTGTGGTGTTCCAGAAACTCCCCTCAGAACTAAGAACCCCTTATCCGACTAGCTTAGTGTCACATTCGTTATCCGAGATTTAGCTCGGCGGTCCCAATGTATAGACAACCCAGAACAAGCGACTTAGTTATTCTGTTGTGGACTGATATATATATGTGCAAAAGGGTATTTCGGGTTCCCACCATTCCTGAGAATAACTAAGTCGCTTGTTCTGGGTTGTCTATACATTGGGACCGCCGAGCTAAATCTCGGATAACGAATGTGACACTAAGCTAGTCGGATAAGGGGTTCTTAGTTCTGAGGGGAGTTTCTGGTACACCACAATTCTCTAAGGTTCTGGTTTCCTGCGCATAGTTCTGTGCATACGCAGAATCCATACAACACTAGAACATAGAAGGCTTGGGATAGTGGCTGTCCCGGATCAGTCTGTGGAATACTGCATGTATCATTTATCATTTATCATTTCATCGTTTTTCACATATGGTGGAAAAGGCATATGAAAAACGGTCATTGTAATAGGTAAACCGTTATGGAAAAAGAGGTGAAAAATAGTAAATAGATAAATAATGAGTTATGAAATGCCACATATTTCGTTTCCTGGTTTCTCATGAGTGGTGGACAAACTGCATATTGGAAAAGATCATTTAAAAGTAATGGACAAAAATGATTGAAAAAATAAAAAATGAATGAATAATAATTTATGGAAATTTCAAAAATGGGAGGAGTCAGTTGTAACTACAATAAGAAAATCTTTTCTGAGCTATGGAACTAATCCCTCCCATTTTTGAAATTTCCAGAAATTATTATTCATTCATTTATTATTTTTTCAATCATTTTTGTCCATTACTTTTAAATGATCTTTTCCAATATGCAGTTTGTCCACCACTCATGAGAAACCAGGAAACGAAATATGTGGCATTTCATAACTCATTATTTATCTATTTACTATTTTTCACCTCTTTTTCCATAACGGTTTACCTATTACAATGACCGTTTTTCATATGCCTTTTCCACCATTTGTGAAAAACGATGAAATGATAAATGATAAATGATACATGCAGTATTCCACAGACTGATCCGGGACAGCCACTATCCCAAGCCTTCTATGTTCTAGCTTGTGAATTAATGACAAATCGTCCACTCGATCACGATCAAGATATCGCTCATTTTTGGACAAAAACCCGCAATGAATACGATGTGTCCACAACAGCGTTTTTTTCCCCGTGTCCAAATCCAGGAGGGAAACGATAAGTGAAATGCCACTCTTGAACTTATATTCAATTAGACATTACAACCAACCCTTGAGAACGATCGTGTGACACTGTTCCTCGAAATCCCTTTGTGACGAACCAGGAAGTGATATATCGACTACTTCACTGATCCGCTCCGGGCGGCCATTTTTCAAGTCTTTCACGTTCTAGTGGCAATAATTGGTGATTTCACTTTGCAACCTTGTTCCAACCTGTCTTTCGTTTTATCATTTTCATTATTATATATATATATTTCTCGGACTAGAAAAGACACCGCTCATTTTTGGACACCCTTTTTTTACAAAAAATGATGTGTTCAACCTTCCATTTCTATTCTTTTCATAAACCAGGAAGCAAATTACTGAGTCCTCAATAAGCCCATTCCGGGCGGCCATTTTCTGAAGCCTTTTACGCTCTAGTTCTATCTGAACTTTTTTTCCCGCCTGTTCCCTGCCGATAAAAGCTTCGATATACACTTCCGTGTTGACATCCACGGAGCAACACGGAGGTACATGGAAGCGAGGAATGATCCTGAAAATCGTAAGTTGAGACTTGGCCAAGTCTTTAAACCAGGTCAGGGTGCCTGCTAGCTTGCCGTTTTTTGGCGGTCCTTTTTATTAACTAATGCGATGTTTATTATCCCGCAGTGACTAAACCAGGCACCCTCCCCTCCAGTGTGTGCTCATGAAGCTTGAACATTACGCCTAACTAAAGTATGTACATGGTGAATTTATACAGCTAATGACTGTGGGCGATCACGCCTATTTAATGTATGTAGCTAGTGAGTTTACACAGCAAAGAACATCAGTGTTTTATGTTGTCTCCTGACATCCATTTGTTGTCGTAATTATGTCGTAAATATATGTATAGTTTGTCTTTGTGTCTAACTACCATTTCCTTTCCATTTCTACAAAAAATTGGGTAGTGAGTAAAAATACCTCACCCACGTTGATATAGAATGAAAAATATATATTTAGAAAAATATATCACGAAAACAAAATGAATTCTAATCAGATAAACCAGAAGTATGGTGATGTGTTAAATCCAACAGCGATAAACTCGTTTGTATTGTTGTTCTCTCCTTTTTTACAGATACATTTGGTCTTATATCACTGGGGTCATTGTACCCTTGTTCACAGATCTACAAAACTTTTAAAGGTCTGGTGTATCAGAATAATAGGCATACAAACCATATTACTAATTCTATTGAGTGCAATAGGGATTACTAATTGTCGGTCCTGATGAGTAAAGCAGTGGGGACTGCTTACGAAACATGTTGACCCCGTAGGTAGCCACAAATTTGTGACACCTCCTACACTCTTCCCCATTTTTAACGCTCCCAGCTAGAGAACTGAATAAAATTGTTTTTTCTACTAGCCAGGGTCCTTTTAATTTTTATATCTTACACAAAACCCTAACACTCACATCCCTTCACTACACATAGCCTATCTATTCATAACAACAGTGCTCCCACGTATTCGTAGGTAGTAGCACGCCCCGCCCCGTAGAGGGACGGGAAGACCCCCATGATGAAGCATGACACTATGGGATTCATAGTGTGTGAGGGGTATTTTAAAAACACATAGTGTTTTCCGTGACACCTCATGGATCACTCATTTTCACCTTACTTACCATCACTTAAAATTAAAAATAAATAAATATTATTAACTTTCACTTTTAGATAGGGTAGAACCACTTTTGTATATGTCACGGAATAACACACTTACTTGAGGGGACCCAACTCCTTTGGAAGCCCAGCTGTGCCAAACATATTCATACCACGTCACACTCATGTCAGCAGAACACTTGGTCAGTCACCCATCAGTTACCCCACAATGAAGGCTCTGGTCACAACAGTCTGGGTACACGAGTCTACCCTGAAGTCATCTGCACATACTCAACATATATGTACAGCGAGTTGCACAGAGGACCCAATTGCTTCTATCCCAATGATGCCCACACCTTTAAGTCCAGTGGTGATGCGCACAAAGTCAGGGAAATAGACAAATTGGACAATGGGAAGCACATCATATGTGCATGGGTGCAAGCCACAGATGTGACCATGCAAATTAAATGTTCACAGAGATGTCCACAAATTGTTTATCATGACACACCCAGTTAGCTGCAAAAGATGACATGGATACCGACCAGAATAGGATACATATCTCATGGACCACATGGAGTACCTCACATCAACACCTCAGTATTCAACATTGGAAACCAAGCATTACAGGTGCAAGGGCATGCTAAACATCATCAACCTAATGTACAGCTAAATCAAGTTCACAAGGATAAAGAAAAAAGCTTTATTCAGCATATAAAAATGAAAACGTCTGTTCAAACAAAAGGCCAATGGCCAGTCCATTATCAAATGACAAGGAGTGAACTTGAGTGACAACTGTCACACGTTGCTTGCCTGCACTGGTAAGGACAGGGGGCATCCGCTTGGAGGGGTATACATGGGGGCAGGGCAGGCACCGCAGGGACAGGATCAGGGCGCAGCAGAAGGAGGCAGTGAAGGGGTGGTGGATGCAGGAGAGTCACTTGCAACTGCAGTGAAGCTGACTGAAGTGGTGGGTGCAGTCACAACTGTGGGGCACAAGTCAGATGGGGTGGGTGCCGGCACAACTTCAGTGGGCAGGTCAGATGGAGTGGATTGGGTCCCCACTGCAGTGCCCAAGTCAGACGGGGTGGTTGTGAACTCCACTGCAGTGCCTAAATCCATCTGAGCGGAATGGGGTGCAGGTGAGGGGGGGACACGGTCCCCACATCAGTGGCACTAACCGTCGGACTGGGTGTGGAGGAGCAAGTGGTAGGGGGAGGGCCTCAGCATTTTGGGGATGGTGTATTTGTGGGTGGGGGAACCCGGGGCAGGGTGTGGAGGGAGATCCTCTGGAGTGGTGGCCTGGGGGATGGAGGGCCGAGACTTCACCTTGGAGCTGTGGGGCTGCAGTGGGGCCTTGCTCTTCCGGCTCCGGGGGGACTTGCGAGTGGAGTCCTCAGTCTGACTGTGCCTGGGGGAGGGTGTCCGGGTGTGAGGGGCACTCCCCTCTGTGTGTGGGGACTTCCTCTTCCCCTTGTAATCTGGATCTGCTGGGTCGGTGGGGAAGAGGCCAAGGTCACAGAGGAAGAGCTTCTGTGGAGATGGGGTTGCAGGTGAGGCAAGGGAAGGGGGCTGGGAGGGAGAGGTTTCGGAGGACTGTGGAGTGGTTGTGGATGACTGTGTGTGTGTCTGCAAAGCATCCCCTGTGAGTGTGGTATCAGTTCCCTGCGCTTGCTTGGGTGCCCGTCTAGCCCTTGGTTTGGGTGTTTGTGTGCTGCCCGTGTCTGTGGCTTTGTGAGAATGTGCAGGTGTGTGTGTGCTTGGGACAGGTAGGCTGCTAGGAATCGTGGGTGGTGCAGGGGTAGGAGGGGTGCAGGACTGTTGGAGGAGGGACACTGCTGCCATCAGGGAGGAGGCCACAGACTGATTGGTCCTCTCTAGGGCAGACATGCCCAATGAAATGTCCTCCATGAACGACACCAGTTGCATCCACAGTCTGGTGTGTGCATGGAGGACAGTCAGCATCGATGTCTGCCCTACATGGATCTGTCTAAGTAAGTCCACAGACTCCTCACTCAGGGCAGCAGGGGACACAGGGGCAGGGGGTGCGGTGCCTGGCACAAAGGAGACATGCTCCCGTTCACGGGAGCCTCCATGGACCTCTGGGATGGGAGCCGATGGGAGGGTGGTGATGGTGGTGGTGGGGGCGGTGGCGGGGACAGCCTCACTAGCTGGGGTTTGGTGGTTGCTGACACCCGCCTCCACAAGGGAGTCATCCTCATTGCTGCTGTGGCCCTCAGCTGGGGTGGCTGGTGCTGACGACTCCTCGGTGTGGCTCCACTCGCCTTCCGTGCCACTGGGTCCCCCGACTCCTCTCCTTCTGTCCCTGTTAGGCTCTGTGGCTCGTTCTGGTCCGTGGAGCTGTCCCCTCCTGTGGCCATGGATGTATCTGGATAGGAATAGGAAGAAAGAGAACAACATCAGTCACCTGCACTGACTGCACACACCACAATGAGTGCATCACATCACAGGGAAAGCCCTGGCATCATCAGCTGAACACTGCTCAAAGTGCCAACACTGTTTAGAATAAGCCAATTGTCATTCTCATCATCAACCATGGCACACATATCCCTCCTTGACTTGCACCCATATGTCTGTTGCATGTTGGATGCTAATACCCCAATGTCCCGACATGAACCACCCACACATTAGTTGGTTATGCAAGTGAACATGTAGGAGTATGTCACTATACACACAGCACATCTCTTGCCACTGACTCAGTACAGGTGTCCGGATGAAGGGATGGGCAGTGACTCATTTCACATGCTTGTGATGCATGCCAGCAACACACACTATAATATTCTCATGTCCTGATAGTCAATGCCACAATGGGGTGCATGGTGCACACTTGAACACAATGCAGGATCACTCATAGCAAGTTAAATGCCATGGCACTGGCATGATTGGAAAGTCAGTCAACACTGTCTCCTGTCACAGGCTGGGCATTCAGACAGCAGCAATATGCACTGACTCACAATCATAGCTCAGGTGTAAAGCAAACTCTGCAGATGACAAGTGCACTTGCCCATCCCCTGCAAACAACATATTCAGGACCCAGAAGACCCCACATCATGCAAATCAGACATATGAGTCTCTGTGAACACAACTCCCTGTACATTAGCACATCACAGTCTGCCGTACATGTAACCCAGCTGCCTGATGTACACAGTTGCATACACCATTTTGCGCTGTCAGATGATCACACACCTATATGTCACACAGGTCTTGTCTCTCACAGTCAAATCTCAGATGTCCTGTTGACCCTCAAAATCATGGCCCCCCCAGGTGTACGTAACAGGAAGCCACACCATAATGACACAGCAGCAGACACCTGAGGGCACATGTCACTAAGCACAACCTGTAAATTAATACACAGGAGTGGGATTACAGAGTGTTTCTAAATGCCCTTGAGGAGGCATGACTGCCCAGGTCTACATGAAACAGTGTTTGGCCCTGGACAGTAGTCAAGTGGCTAAGCAAGTGTGACATGCTTGATATACATACTCCTGAGGCCCCAACATTGGAGTCCCCTGCTGCATGGGTTTGTTTGGAATACCCCAGCCACATGTGGTGAGTCAGACCAGCAATTGGAACACATCTCAAGGGCACACACAGATCACATGTCAGATCCCAGGCATTGGGTAAACAATTGACCCACCCATGAAACACACAACAGTGTCACGGGAACAGATGCTGTCCGGAAGCTGAAGCATAGCTGACTGCAGGTACACAGTGCCCTAGTGACACAAGCAACAGACTGTAGGGGCCACACCTGTGGAACAGATGAGGAGGGTGCATCACACAATTGAGGGACCTGAGTACTGGACTACAAGACCTACGTAATGTGGAAGTGTGACCAGGCCGAAAGACTGCAATTAGCATGTCAGACATAGTACACAGATTAGGCATGTACTTACCCCCTCCTTGCTGCTATCTGGCCTTCAGTTGTCTATCAAGGTCCGGGAAGACCACTGCCAGGATCCGGAGCATGTGGGGGATCAGGGTCCGGTGTCCACCCCTCCTGTGAGGAGGTGACAGCTTCAGCTGGACTCTTGCGATTCTCCGGGTCCAGCCCCGAAGGTCCTGCCACCTCTTCTGGCAGTTGCGGATCCGGCGCTTGTAGACCCCCACCGAACGAACTGCCCGGGCGATGGTCAGCCATATCTCCTGCTTCTGGTGGGCTTCAACCTGTGAGGATGACAAAGTTAAAAGTACATTAACACACATGCCCCATATTTGTACTGCACACATTTGGATATACATGTCATCATCACAAAGGAAAATGAGTTACAAAGGTGGTGCAACCATGGAAAAGGACAAATAACCTGCATGTCTGACATGTTAACAATGCCTGGGAAGTTTAAGCTTGCACAAATGCACTTTAGTAGTAGAACACCTGTTCATTACATGTACCTACACACTTTGGGGGATGAAAGTACTCAGTGAGAATGCTTGCCACTGGTGTGCACACTGCTAGTACTGCTAGTCAGACAACATGCATAATTAGGAAGGCAGTGGACTGCACACTCACCTGCTCCCCTGGTTTCTCATACAGCTTGCTGTACTGTGGAAGGAGCCCGTCAAGCAGGGCCTGGTTCTCCTCCTCAGTGAAGGCTGGGGCCCTCTCCAGAGTACGTGCCATAGCAGGAGCCAGAGGTTGCAGAGACAGCAGCAGTGGTAGCAGGGATGTGGTCCAGTAGCATGTAGTGCAGGCAAGTGAGCTCCCTGGTGGCCATCCAGCCTTATATCTGTGCTGCAGAGGTAGTTTCTGTGCCATGTGTCCCCAGTGATAGGTCCAACATGGTTGCATTCTCTGAATCTGGCCAATCCATGGAAATTAACGACTCATGCACGTCTTCCGCATCGTTCAAATCTTCACCTTCATAAAACCCTAGGAATTGCAACATTGTTTTAGGCCTCCAACTGAATTTCCAGCGAACAACTCGTACAATTTTTTAATCCGCATCCGTCTCCATGACAGCCCAGAACCAATGGGTGCGCCCAGCTCAGTCAAGTGACTGTACAACGCGTATTTTGAAAATACACATGCACCCGTCTCCATACGATTCAATGGCCAAGGCGTATGCCTGTCTCGGACCATGCCTGCTCGTCGCGCATGGATGATAGTCACCCGCGTCAGACCTCATTGTAGTCAATGGCAAAGCGTATGCACGGCTCAGTCATGAACGGTGCAATGTGTATGCATTGTCACCCGCATTGGACCTCACTGCAGTCAATGGCAAAGCGTACGCACGGCTCGGTCATGAACCGTGCAATGCGTACGCATTGTCACCCACGTCGGACCACATTGCAGTCAATGGCAAAGTGTCCGAACGGCTCGGTCATGAACCGTGCATTGCGTACGCATTGTCACCCGCATCGTCACCCGCATCAGTCCTCATTGCAGTCAATGGCAAAGCGTACGCATGACTCGGTCATGAACCGTGCAATGCGTATGCATTTTCACACGCGTCGGACCCCCTTGGTGGGACTATTTAACGGATTCAACAAACAATTACTTACCAGGGACACATGTGCACACCTACCACACTACAGCATTGGCCACACAGTGTCCCATGGCATGTAAGGCTGCATTCCCTGTGTGTTGGGGGGGCAACATTTGGTTTGTTGTGTGTCACTTTTGTTCAGCCACTCCCAGGCTGTGCACGTGTTCATAGGGGCAGAATCCTTTGTGTGTTGTGCACATTACCACTGTGATGTGCAAATGTACAGTAATGGGCATGAATCACGGACACAGTTGCAGGTTGGATATGTTTAGGACATGTCACATACACCCTGAGTCCTGGGGGTGATGGCATATACATCACAGTGAGACCCTTAGCCACAATTCTGATGTGCCAACCACAGTCTGTGTGCATGTTGTGTCTCAGATGTGGATGTTCAAATGTGTCCAATGGGAGACAGTCTCCACATCCATGTGGTATATGCAGCAACCTTGATGGTGTGTGTGTGTCTAAGAGACGTACATGTAGGGCCTGCAGGGACAACAGTGGCCACTACCTGTTGGGCTCACGCTTGCCTTGTGGTGTGTACGTGATACGCCATGTCCATGCCAGTGTCGATGTGGCAATACAGGGACCATGGGTATCTGCATGGCAAAGATCTGTGATGCCTGGGAGACATCATGCCTCACTTGTCACTGTGGTGTGTGTTTGTAACATCACAGCAGTGCATAGGTAGGGTGACACAGCCCAATGATTGGCCATTGCACTACATGGGACTTATGTGGCCATGTGGAATTGAGATGTGAGGTGATTGTCAATTAGGTGACATATGTGTCCATGCCCAACATCACACACCTCAGTACATTGTGTAATGTCATCATGTATCATGTGATATTGAGCCTGGTCATGGCCACATGGGTGGATGAACCGACAATCTTCCTTTGTTCATCTCTGTTCTGCAGGGCACCAGCTGTCCATCGACCATTCCCAGACTTTCAAACCATGCAGGAACGCGACTGCATCCGACGGTACCGCTTCCCCAGGCCACTGATTGAGGAGTTGGCGGAGCAGTTGGCGCCACTTCTGCTACCTGGCCGGACATACCCTACAGCACTGACCCCAGAGGTGAAGGTGATGGCAGCCCTGCACTTCTTTGCTACTGGTACCTTCCAGTACACTGTGGCTACAGCAGGTGGGATGTCGCGAACTATGTTTAGTCGTGTGCTACGCGATGTCTTGGAGGGTATGTTGCATTTCCTTGACCTGTACATCAAGTTCCTTAGCTCAGCTGAACACACTGAAATACAGGATGCCTTTTATACACTGGGGAGGATGCTGAATGTCATCGGATCTATTGATGGGACACATATGGCCCTGATAACACCACAGGCGCATGAGCAGGCATACCGGAACAGGAAACATTTCCACTTGATCAATGCTCTGGTGGTATGTCTTGCAGACATGTGTATCACACATGTGTGTGCACGGCTCCCTGGTTCTGCGCATGATGCCTACATAATGAGGAGTAGTCGCATTGCAACGCTGATGTCACAGATGCCAGATCAGCGTGCCTGGCTTGTCGGTGTGTACTGACTGATTATCATTGTGTGTGTTTGGCAATGTTGTATTCCGCACTCCTACAAAACTCAGCTACTTGTTCATTTTTTTGTGTGTAGGTGACTACTGATACCCCAACATGCCGTGGTTGCTGACACCCCTCAGGAACCCTGTGACACCAGCCGAGATGCGCTACAATGAGGCACATGGTCGGAGCAGGAGGGTGATTGAGCGGACATCTGGCCTCCTGAAAAGCCGCGTTCGCTGCCTGGACAAGACCGGAGGGGCCCTCCCATATGAGCCTTCAAAGGTGTGCAAAATTATCCTTGCATGCTGCATGCTACACAACATGGCAGTGCGGAAGAAGGTGCCTCTCATCCAGGATGACGATGACCAACCTCCGCCACCTGTGGAGGATCCTGTCCTGGGCCACGTTGCCAGTGATGATGAGGATGAGGGTGACGTCCACTCACAGCTCATCAACAACTTCTTCACCTGAATGTGAGTTTACAGGGTTGTTATGTCAATGTATGGAGTTAGCCTGGAATGTGTTCTGGCTGTTCTGTTGCTGTCTGAGTGTGTCTGTGTGCCACTTGACTGGATGCGTGCATTGATGGTTCCATTCAGGTTGTGTGTACTCCACAATAGGATAGTATTGCTAACTTGTTTCTGTGTAGGTTTCTTGTGACATGTTTTGTGCATGTGTATTGCATTCTCTCCTGTTCTGCTGTGCTTTTGACTGTCTTGTGTCTGTCCTTCCCAGGGTAATTTGCCTGTTGTTTGGTCAACACTGACCCCCAACACCCAGGATCCGACACCAGTGTGGGAGTAGTCAATTGCCATCAAGTGATGTGCCACACACCCCTGGACTAAAATTCTCAGGCACTCTGTGACCGTGTGTCCACCGTAAGGTACAATTGCCTTGCAACTATTTTGGAATAAATATGTTGCTGATGTGTAATGAACCTGTGCTATGCTTTGTTAGGTGTGTTGTCTGTCTTCCCACATCTGAGTGACATTTGCTTACCTCATCTGTGGACTTGTTACCACTGACTGTGGATAGGTGTTGTGTCTGTGCATACCTATGTGTTTCAAGTCAACATCATTGTGTGGGATGAGTAACATGGCCATGGTGAGCATGTGTTGTGTTGCCATAGTGGTGTGTCTCCCTCACATGTGTTACATCACCATGACTCACCTAACGTTGGTCACATTGTTGCAGTATTTGACATGCACTGTGTTGTTTAGCAGATCGACATCTCCATGACACATGACAAGTTGGAATCACAACAGAGGCAAGTATGGTGTACTGGTGAGTTTATTTTCGAACATGTGTGAGGAAAGTGCACAGGATGGTGGGTGCTGTACATTGGGTTTGGAATCCAAAGTTCACATTAGAGTTGGAAGTGCTGGTAGATGAAATGTCCAGAGTAAAGTCCACAGTCATCTGCTACATTGGACCAACATGAACCATCCATGTCATGTGGGCGAGTTGTGTGTGATTGAGCAAGGTGAATGGGTTGCGCACAAAGAACATTGTCCAGAACAGGTTTAGAGGCCCTGGGGGATGTGCTGGGACATCTGCCTCTCACATGTCCTTCTTCGGATGACCCCTCTTCTTCTTAGGGGGGATCCTCAGGTGCAGGCATTTGCAGTGCAGGGGACTCTCCGCCAGAGTCCTCCTCCCTCCCTGTGGTACTGGAGGATGGTGCTGCAACAGATGTTGTGGCCACACAGGGAGGTGTGGACAGGTTTGTGGTGATCTGGCGGAGGCATTGGAGTATGTCCCGATGCACCGTAGTAAGGGCATCCCACTTTGCCTCCATGCGGGCATGGTGGGCAGCCTGCTCCTGTTGTATGTCCTTGAGGATCCCCACTACCTGGCCAAATCCTCCGGTGCTATCCTGGTATGCATCTATGATGCGTGTCAGTTGGGGGTCATCATCCAGTCCAGACCCCCCCGCAAGACGCGCCCTCTGCCTCCCAGGTCTCCCAGCACCCCTATAGGTGACACTGGGACTTGGGTGGTGTTGCTGGTGGTGTTTGCTGTAGCTTCCGGTGGGTCTTGTGTCCCTGTGCTATGGGTGTTCAGTGGCCTTGGTCTGTCCGTGTTGGCGGGGGTGCCCTGTCGGTTTCCAGATGCTGGAGGCGTGGGTACAGGGGGTGCAGATGTTGATGCTGCTGGTGCTGCAAGATTACTCACACCGGAGGTGCCAGGTTGGTCGTCGTCATCCGAAGAGGACAGAGACAGAGTCAAACCAGAGAGCTCAGTGTCCACCAGAGTCTGGGACTGGGAATCCTCTTCATTTGTTGCTGGGTCCCAAGCACCACCTGTGTTTGGAAGAGACACACAATGTAAGTTATGTTTCTACAGGCATCAATGGTTCACAAACATGACATATTCTACTGTACGAACGGATGCCTGCCTGTACAGTGCTTTTTTCACGCTTGTCACGGAAAGAGTTTGATATTGTTGTTGCACATTGCCCAGCCATGAAGAAACATTTCAATGTGCATGTTGAAGTGTGTGCATGCCCAGCTCATGGATAGATTTGTCTGTACATGACCTTTGCTACTCAAGGGCCATCATGTTTCTGACACAGGTGTGTCATCCCTGTAAACATGTGAGCTTTAACAAGGACATACGTGCTATTCCACTGGGGATATGCTGTACTATTGGGGCATGTGTGGTAGCAGAGTTTTCTAGTCTTTGCGTGCCACATTGGTGTATTGGTACGACATGGTCAAAGTCCGGTATGCCTGAGATCTCTTTGGAGGAAGTGTTTTCTTCCAGTGTTCCTACTTCCCATCTCATTTCATACAAGTGATGATGTCACCATCGTTAATGAGTCTGGTGCTGAGTTTTGTATGTGCATATGTGATTTGACTTGTCAATGTTCCACATGTTGACATGGATTGGGCAAGGTAGCACTCTGGCCGGTGGTGTGTGTGTTGCAGTTTGGCTGCTGTGAGTAGCATGTCTCCTCCAATGCTGTCCATGTTTGACCTTGTGTCTACAGTGTCTATGTCGCTGAGTGGTGTGTTGATGGAAGGATGTTTTAGCACGATGTAGGGGTGGAATGCAGCTCACAACAGCACCGAAGTCTGAATGTGACCACGCTATGGTGTCGGCTATATTGGTGTGCCCATTCCATTCACTGTCAGATGTCCCCTGTCAATGATGTATATGTGAATTCCTGTGTGTTTTGTACAATGTACCATATATATGGCTCTCCACATTTGTCATCTGCAAGACACACCTCCCCTGCCCGGCCAGGGGGCACCCCTGGACACTGCATCCCCAGACAATGATTTAGAACATATGGTTGCAATGGTTGTGTGTGCGACTGGGTTTTGTTTGGTCAGTGCATATGTGTGATTGTCAGCCACATCATTTCTCAGGCCTAGTGTCAGATATTGTGTCAGTGTGAGCTTGCTGGGCCATGTGGGTGGGTGTGGATTGTCTGTGACTGCAACTCCCATCATGCTCTTGGCTACACCCCCTTCCCAGCATGCCCATACTTCCTCCCTCTTGACTCTGCTTCCCTGTGAAGGGGTGTGACAGCAATGGCAAGATGGCTGATTGTGAAGTCCTGGTATTTGTTGTTGCCCAGTTCCCAGCAGGGCCTTGTGCTCCTCACAACAGAGCCCAGTTTCAGACATCTTGTCAGTCCCTTCCCACTCCCTGTGAGGTGAGCATGGTTCAGTGTGAGCTTGCTGGGCCATGTGGGTGGGTGGGGATTATATGTTACTGCAACTCCCATCATAATCTTGGCTACACCCCCATTCCCAGCATGCCCATACTTCCTCCCTCTTGACTCTGCTTCCCTGTGAGGGGTTGTGACAGCAATGGTAAGATGGTTAACTGTGAAGTCCTTGTGTTTTTTTGGCTACAAGTCCAAAGAGAGCCCCTGTGCTTCATACAGCAGCACCCAGTATGGGGTATCTTTTTCTGATATTTCACTGAGGTGTGGGTCAATGCATTCTACCCGGTGAGTTGTGTGTAGTTTGTGTTGGGGGGGGGGTGTCTCCACATGCTGGTAAGTATGGTCAGAGCTGTCAGTCCTCCTTCCCACCTGGCCAGACATCCGACCATGAAACGTGCTTCCATTGGAGGGCGTGCAAGTTGTCTTTCAGGATGTCAGGCAGTGGTGTCCTGCTTCTGATTTGCACACAACCCCTACCAGGGCCTTGTGCTCCCCAAAGCAGGAGCCAATGTCAGCCATCTCGTCAGTCATTTTCCACTCCCTGTGATGTGGGCATGGTTCAGAGAGGTCTTGATGGGCCAATCAGTAGGCCTGTGCCAAAATTCCATTCCGTTCGCGGAAAGTGCGATAATTTGGCATTTTCGCGTTCCGCGAAAATGTAAAAATTTCCGCATTAAGCAGCTTAGCGATAATTTGTTTCTTGCTCGCGCTGTAAAAAAATACATTCTCGCGTGCGCGCGATCGCCTTACCTGAATCCCCGCGTTCGCTGACAAGTTTTCCTGACCCGGTCGCGTTCTCCACGAGATATTGGATTGTTGGTAGCCATTTTGCGCTGTCTCGCAACATTTTCGACACGCCATCGACATCCGGCGGAAGTAATGTGAAGCTCGAGAACTCGAACATGTAAAATTTTCAATTTGGAGAAGAATATCAGCTCTAGCAGCATGAAACCTTCTTCAAATGATGATTTTGGATGAAAACAACTCCTCAGATTGACATTTGGCTGTCCTTTTTTGTGCAAGGAGTCCTTTTTTAAAAAGGTGGGGAGAGGGAGGAAGTGGCACAGAATCTCCAACTTCCTGTTCCTGTCCAGCAGGCTCCTCCCAGTGCTTTGTCCATCTCCTGCTCATTCTGCCTTTGGATTTTGAGCTGGAAAGATCACTCTTTTTGTCTGCTGCATCATTGCAATTGGATTTGAGGATTTTTTTAATAGGATATTTTACAAGTAAGTGAAAAAAAAAAAAAAAATTCAGATTGGCCGCACTCTGCTAGTCCTACCAGCGTGTTACCCCAAAGAATTGTGGTCCATGAAGTAGCGTCGGCGGGTACGCCTATGCCAAAAGTTTAAAATGAAAATGAGTGTCGCGTTAGCCATCCCTGGACACGTGTTTCGAGGTAGTTGCCTCTCGTCAGCGGGGAGTAGGTATGTGTGTAGGGTTGCTGCGTAGGCTGCCAAAAAATATTCTAAGGTAAAGTACCACTCAATGCGCGCAGGTGCGTATCCATGGGCTCGTCAGCCCCACCGGCTCAAGGGAGCCTGAATATAAACAAAAATCCGATTGGCCGCACTCTGCTAGTCCTACCAGCGTGTTACCCCAAAGAATTGTGGTCCATGAAGTAGCGTCGGCAGGTACGCCTATGCCAAAAGTTTAAAATGAAAATGAGTGTCGCGTTAGCCATCCCTGGACACGTGTTTCGAGGTAGTTGCCTCTCGTCAGCAGTATGTGGTTGTTGTGTCTGTTTGATTGTGGGCATTGCAGTTGTTGTAACTACAATTTATTTTTGGTAACTATCATCATTCCTTTTTTTTAAATTTTGTGGGTAGTAGTAGTCAGTAGTAGGCCCGAGCTAGTCATGGGCATGGCCTCATGGGTGTGTGTATGTTGAAGAAACTGTTCCTTTGGTGTTTTTTTTATGTATTTCATTTTCAAGCATCATTTAGGGCATGGATGGCATTGGATTGAGTTGGGGAAGTGTGTTTTTTTGGGGTGGCCTTTCTGATGTTGGTTGTCTTAAAGACATGCTTTTGTTGTATGTGTCTGGTGTGTTGGTGTGCAATGCATGCACCCTGCAGACCTTTTTGGGGCCTGTGAATGTTCGTATTTCCATTTTGTTTCATTAAAAAGGCAGAGCAGTGTGCTTTAGCATGCATCCTTTACCTGGATTTTATAGGCCTTTTGTCAGCTCCTGGTGTTTCCCAGGCCCCCGGCTTGTTTGTGATTTGTGAGTGTCCATGTGGGTGGTGGCCTTTTTTTGTGTTTGGACTGGGAGTTATTAGTGTCCTGCTTTTGCCATAGGCCTGCATGGTTTTCCTATTGGCTATTTGGCTAACTGCTTCCATCCATCCACCCCCTTTGCCAGCAGCAGCTCCAGGGATGCTGAGATGCTCAAATAATTTAATGGCAAATAGGGTCCACCCCACTTCCATTACATTTTTATTTTGGTGGTTATTATTAACTTTCCTATCCTTCCTGAGAGTGTAGTGTGTGACTGTACACAGTAGTATAACATAGCCCTAGTTAAGAAAAAAATCATAAATGGCTAGACTATCTTTTGTTTGCACTAGTACAGTACTAGGTAACTGATGGCAGGCCTTGGACACCTGAATCTGAGCAATTGGTCTTTGTGTTTTCGTTGTTTGTTTGTTGTTGCACAAAGTGAAGTCAAAGTGTACTAGTAATCTATCTTTCTGTACACACTAAAGACTGACTCAAGACAATAATATTTCTACTCTTGTTGTGTAATAACAATTTTACTTCTACTGCAGGCCGATCTTCACAGTCAGTCAGTAAAAGTATCGGAGATGATGATGAAGTCAGGAGGACGTTTCATGAGTGGCATAAACTTAAAGCCTAAAGGTAAACACGTCAACAACAACCACAGCAGACCCAAATGTCTGTAGAAGTGAAATAGAGTGTAGTGGTGGGATGACTGCGGTGCATTGATTTACTAACTTAAACTGTAAAATGCTATGTTTGGAATGGATAATGTGCTTTGCCTTTGTCCAACTTTAAAAAAAAAAAAGTACTCTAAAGTCTTAACGTAGGATGTGCTACTGCTAAGCACTGTGGGCCTGCTCTCTCCTGTTATTGTTGAAGGTCAATGCTGGAAACAGACTTGAGTAGAGATGATGCATACATGCCACCTCGGAAAGTGTTCTTGTTGCACTACACCATAACTTGTGCATTTGTTTCAACTTTGTTTCTCAATATCCCCTTTGGTTTTCCATCTACAATTACAGGCCGGGCCTTGCCCTATACTTTGGAAAACATTACAATGCACACTTACCTTACCAATAAATCGACATTTTTGTTTCCAGCCGGGCAGTGGCGAGTGGCGAGGCGACACACCCAAGATTGATGGACGAGAGGAGGACCAAGAGGAATGCTGAGATGCAAATCCAGTCCTTATTTTTTACCAGGATAACACAGTAACAGAATCCACTTTTATCTTCTTTTAAATAATTTGATTAATATTTTGTATACAATCTTTACAACAGTGTGTTCTTGGAGTTGTTATTATCATCATTAGGTTTGCTCTCTGTTTAAGATTATTCCCTACCAATATTTAAAATTTCTATTTGCTATCTGTAAAAGTATTAAGGCCGGAACAACAGAACAAGAACTAGAAGTGTATGTAATCCGGGTCTCTCATCATCATGCATGCATTTCCTTTTTCTCCCTTAACATATGGATATGGTAGTCTTCAATGATTGTCGTTTGTTTGTCCATGCATACTGTTTTTCTATGTCAAACCTTTCCCAAAAACCCCTTTCCCATCCATTCAACAAACCCTAACCCTCTTCCCCCGTGCTGTGTGACTTATTGTCGAGGTGTGACTAAATTAAATGTACACCAATACTTAATCACACACTTGTTGGGGCAAATGTGGCAAAAGCAACAGTACTTCAATTTCAAGGCAGAGCGATGATCTTCTTCTGCTTGCCCACCCATGAGTAGGATATTTTAGGTTATTTTATTTAACAAAGGAACATATACCTCAGCATGAATTACCGGCATTGATTGGATTTGTTTGTTGTCATTCCTCATATACAGCACTAACTGTTAGGCTGTAGGCCTAGTCAAGTGACTCGACACAACTATAGTTTGTACCTCTGTCTAGTAGGCTATCCAAACCACCATTATGTTTTGTTGTCTAATATTATTATTATTATTATTATTATTATATTTATAAAGCGCGACAGCTACTTCCAACGGAAGTGTCCCGGCGCTAATGTCCAAAAGGCGCAAGAGATTGAGAGGAGAGCAGCTAGAGCCGATCTCTAAGGTAGTCTGAATAGCCAGGTTTTCAAGGCCTTTCTGAACGGGAGTTCCTTATCAATGAGTCTGAGATCATTAGGTAGATTGTTCCATAACATGGCCGTTTTCACGGAAAACGCACGTCCACCTGTCCTCGACTTTCTGAACCTAGGGATAATCAAAAGATTTTGTTTGCTGGATCTAAGCGTTCTTGGTGGAAGATATTTTTGCAGTCTTTGTTTCAGATACCGAGGGCCTACCCCTCTAAAGGCTTTATGAGCCAGCACGATAGCTTTAAACTGCACTCTTTTCGCTACTGGCAGCCAATGGAGGCTTTCCAAGTGCGGCGAAATGTGATATCGTAAAGGCACATTCCTCAAAAGTCTGGCCGCAGCGTTTTGGATACGCTGCAGCCTTCTCATTAGGAAATCTGGGAGGCCAATGTACAGACTGTTGGCATAATCAAGTTGGGAAGTGATGAGGGCGTGTACCACTGCCTTCCTACAGTCCATAGGAAGGAAGCGTAGAAATCTTCGTAGTGTTTTCAGTCTCCAAAAACAAAGAGAGGAGATATGTGTGATTTGTGCCTTGCCAGACAGTTGTGAGTCAAATCTGACCCCTAAGTTCCTTGCCACCGGAACCGGTATCGGGGGTGGATTCAATTCTACTGGCCACCACAATTCCGCCCGTGGAGGGGTAGGTTGATTAAAAAATAAGACCTCCGTCTTATCAGTATTTAGTTTAAGACAATTTTCGGTCATCCAGGTCGAAATGTTTAGTAGGCATTGTTTGAAATTAGTGAAAGCTGTGTCGTCATATTCCTTGAAAGAGAAGATTAGCTGTGTGTCGTCAGCATAGGAGACAACTCGCACACCCCAATTCTCAATGATTTCAGCAAGGGGCGCAAGGTAAACATTAAAGAGCGTCGGACTTAGTGCCGAGCCCTGTGGCACCCCTTGCGCCAAAGATCTAGAGCTAGAAACATGTGGGTGTAAAACCACCTGTTGAGACCTATTTTCCAGGAAAGATTGAAACCAACTCAACACGGTCCCCGTCACTCCTATCCCAAATAGTCTATTTAGGAGGATCTTGTGGGAGACCGTGTCAAACGCAGCCGATAAGTCCAAAAGTACCAGCATAGCACAGCTACCCTCTTCAAGGGTTTCACGTATGAATTCAGAAACTTCCAGTAGGGCGGTTTCCGTGCTGTAGCCGGCCCTAAATCCTGATTGTGAGTCATGTAAATGGTTGTTAGATTCGAGGAAGTCAGAGAGTTGTCTCTGGACTTCCTTTTCCAGGACTTTAGCGGGGGCTGGCAATAGGGAAATAGGTCTAAAGTGTTTCAGCTCCGAGGGGTCGGCATCCTCTTTTTTCAGGATGGGGCGGACCAATGCCTTTTTCCAATCAGATGGAAAGATACCGGTTTCCAAGGAGGAGTTCCACAATGCATTAAAGGTGTCATTCAGAAGATTTTTGCATTTTGCATATTTGAGCATATTATTGTTGCTTGGTAAGTTCTTTACTGTACTTCATTCTACTACTCCTCTAACAGTCTCTCAAAGGCGATTGACTGTCTCATTTTCTTTTTTTGCAAATGCTGCCGCCCTGCCAGTGTCTACTACTACTACTATACTACCACCACCACCACCCAAATCATGGCATGTTAGAAAACGGAAACGATCTTCGCCATGCAGCCATTGCTGTGCCACAGTTGGACATAAACATCAAGCACAGGTAAGAGAGAAATTTGGGGGAGGCAGAATTAATAATGGACATGTTGTCAATGATTTCATTTTCACACACCAGTCCAGATAAAGAATACATAGACTAGAGGACAGACTGAAAGTACTAGAAGGACAAGTCAATCAGTGAGGTGTGTCGCCTCTATCTGTTTGTGTCTTACACAGTCAGCCAATTATTTAAATCAAACACAGGCTATGGGCGGCCATGCACCAGCAAGGAAACAGTGCGATGTAAAACAGTTACCCCACCTACAAAACATTAACAACAATGCATGTAACATAGAAAAATATATTTAATTTTCCCTAACAAAAATAAACTAAACCCACAAAAGCTGACCCACCCCCCTCCCTAACCCTAACCAATGTCCAATTGTCCATAGGAGAAAAAGTCCGTAAAGAAAAAATCCCAAACCCAACGCCCAAACAAGTTCCCACCCACCCAAACAAGAATTAAAAAAGGGGCAGAACTTAATGACAGGGACTAAGGTGTGGGGCGGGACTAAAGGAGGACACGCATTTGGTGCTTTAGACGGGCGACGCGGCGTCTTAGGGTGCGGCAGTTGCAGCCACAGTGGGGGGGGCACCGGAGATGGCACTACGGTGGCGGGGGGAAGCCGCCAGACGGTGGCGCCGTACCGCTGGAGGGCGGTGGCTGGGACCCGGGGCACTGGAGGAGGCTTGAATTGCTGCCGCAGTCTCCTCCTCCTCCTCGGCTAAGACCACCAGCCGCCGGTATTCCCGCTGGATTGCCTCCAGCTTCCGGCACCGTGCCTTGGCGGCCAACTCCTTGCGGTTTAGTTTAGGAGTAGCTGTGTATCAAAAAGAAAAAAACAAGACAATTTTAAAATATACTCTTAGAGAAACAGTAAGACAAGTTAATTATTTATACACATAGTGGCATGGTAGAGTAGCACTATAAAGAACAGTAGTACATAACATTACTTCCACCCGTCTTTCACTTTTTAGTTGAACAGTGCACCAGGTGCTCTTCTCCATAAAACTTTCAAAGCGGAGTTGAAATCAGATAGATGAGGCCATTGGTTGCTCAATACTCCCGCTCCTATGCAAATTAAAGGGATTCTAGTCTTCTAGTTCACTCTTCAAACGTCCCCAACAACTCATACTTACTTACGACATCGGATGGCGGGCGGACTTTGTCCACCCACCATGCTAAAAAGGGTGGGAGTCGCGTGGGGACAATTAATTAGGATGATGCGCCCGGCACAGTGGCGGGCGCATCCTGTTTTTTTTACATTCTGGTTGGCGGTGCCGAAAGCAATGCTAAAAATACATGTTGTGCTGCATTTCCAAGCACAACATGATGGGCCCCACACAGAGCCTGTCACGTTTTGCTTTGAAAGGCAGAGGGGGTACCATAGCATAGGTAGGTACCCTCCATGGGGGCCCCCAAGCATACTCTGCAATGTCTGCATGCCTTTCCATGGCGGACGGCAATTCCGCCACGCAAAGGCATTCCAAAATGCAGATTATATGGCTGGCGGTGTGGTCAGAGAGACACCACCGCCATATTGAACCCTTTTCCACCTGGTCAACATATGGGGGGGTCTGACTCTTTTCTACAGGGATGGCGGTAGGTTTGCCCCTGTGGTGTCGGTGGTGAATACCGACGGCCCGGCGGTGGCAATACGCCCGCCATCCTAATGGGGCCCTAATTCTCAACAGTAAAGTATACATATACATACAGAACACCCTTGCAGTGAGTGTACTGTCAAGTTCAACAATAGTTAAGGATTATGAATCTAACTTACCACCGCCTACCACTGGTGCTGCCACTCCCCCTACCGCTCCGTTGCTATCTGCAGCAACTGCTGCATCCTCGTCCTCCGCGTCGCCTTCGCTGGCCCCGGCAATGGTGGTCGGTAGTGCGCCTAGAAAACATTACACATTGATTAGGCGTCATATACACCTCCCCCCTATTGATCAGTAGCAAGGTTGAAAAATGAGTTAATACTAACATACATCACTAGTACAAATCAGGTAGTAGTAGAGTAGACACTAATAGTTATATATGGTCATTATTGTAGCCTTTGCTTAATTAGCCCGAGCCGTGCTACCATTTTACCTTTGTGTCTTTTATTTTTGCACATGTGACGTTACCTTGCAGCTTCTTGTATAAGACACCTTTGAGCCCACATGACCTGCCTCACTCTGCTACTGTCTAGTCTACGCGCTGCGTACAAGCGGTCGACAAAAACATTAACAAGCCACTTTTTTAGGAAGTACTGGTGTACTGTTAATTACTAGTCCATATTGCTTATCCATAAATGCTACACTTTTTGGCACGGCTGAGAAATGCTTGCAAGTTGCAATTTACTAACGCACACCATTTCATTTTTCGCATTACAGACGGAAGATTCCCTTCTACGAACCAGAGCTTTGCAGAGCTTCTGAATGATGCAACAACTACCAGTACTAGGTTCTCCTAAGGTGAGGGGTCCCTTCACTCACATCTTCATTTATAAATTTATATAAACTAAATTCCTAGGGGATGGTGGTGCTGCCTTCCACCACTGTTCAGTTATCATGATTTAATTCCCAACTTTATAAGTGTAACAATGTTTATTGTTTTAATGTTATTGATTTTCCGGTTGGTGCTGCATTTTATAAAAAAACAATGTACAGAGCTTCTCAATTCAAAATAAACATTTTGAACTTACATAGACTTGGTGGTATTTGGTGTGGAATAACTTACACGAGTGAGCAAATTAAAGTAAGGGTGTGCATGTGCATTGCTTCCATGACTGAGAGGTTGGGTGTGTTATGTTCTGGGTTGTCTACGTGTTGGGTATCTTGGGGGGAGGGTTCGGAGACCTAATAGTTATGACAAGTACCCAGCCCTAAGTGGGATGGGTATTCCCAGACGTGGGACCCGTGCTCACTACACCACTGGAGTCAAGCTATCCTGGCTGATGACGGCTGATAGCCAGAAACCGGTCCTAGGATGCTTGATTCCGGTCCAGGGAAGACATGGCTTGGCAGTTCGGGCTGGACTGTTCCCATGAGGCACAGGGTCAAGACTGATTTGCATATGGCCATGTCTGAACTGGGGTGGTGTAGTGGGCAAAAGAACGATGGATTTAACCCAGATCTCTTGACTGGGGGAGAATGTCTGCATTGTCAGCATTCCGTCCATCATTTGTTTGTTGAAACGCTTTTCGCCCTAAGTGGGATGGGTATTCCCAGACGTGGGACCCGTGCTCACTACGCCACTGGAGTCAAGCTATCCTGGCTGATGACGGCTGATAGCCAGAAACCGGTCCTAGGATGCTTGATTCCGGTCCAGGGAAGACATGGCTTGGCAGTTCGGGCTGGACTGTTCCCATGAGGCACAGGGTCAAGACTGATTTGCATATGGCCATGTCTGAACTGGGGTGGTGTAGTGGGCAAAAGAACGATGGATTTAACCCAGATCTCTTGACTGGGGGAGAATGTCTGCATTGTCAGCATTCCGTCCATCATTTGTTTGTTGAAACGCTTTTCGCCCTAAGTGGGATGGGTATTCCCAGACGTGGGACCCGTGCTCACTACGCCACTGGAGTCAAGCTATCCTGGCTGATGACGGCTGATAGCCAGAAACCGGTCCTAGGATGCTTGATTCCGGTCCAGGGAAGACATGGCTTGGCAGTTCGGGCTGGACTGTTCCCATGAGGCACAGGGTCAAGACTGATTTGCATATGGCCATGTCTGAACTGGGGTGGTGTAGTGGGCAAAAGAACGATGGATTTAACCCAGATCTCTTGACTGGGGGAGAATGTCTGTTGTCAGCATTCCGTCCATCATTTGTTTGTTGAAACGCTTTTCGCCCTAAGTGGGATGGGTATTCCCAGACGTGGGACCCGTGCTCACTATGCCACTGGAGTCAAGCTATCCTGGCTGATGACGGCTGATAGCCAGAAACCGGTCCTAGGATGCTTGATTCCGGTCCAGGGAAGACATGGCTTGGCAGTTCGGGCTGGACTGTTCCCATGAGGCACAGGGTCAAGACTGTTTTGCATATGGCCATGTCTGAACTGGGGTGGTGTAGTGGGCAAAAGAACGATGGATTTAACCCAGATCTCTTGACTGGGGGAGAATGTCTGCATTGTCAGCATTCCGTCCATCATTTGTTTGTTGAAACGCTTTTCGCCCTAAGTGGGATGGGTATTCCCAGACGTGGGACCCGTGCTCACTACGCCACTGGAGTCAAGCTATCCTGGCTGATGACGGCTGATAGCCAGAAACCGGTCCTAGTATGCTTGATTCCGGTCCAGGGAAGACATGGCTTGGCAGTTCGGGCTGGACTGTTCCCATGAGGCACAGGGTCAAGACTGATTTGCATATGGCCATGTCTGAACTGGGGTGGTGTAGTGGGCAAAAGAACGATGGATTTAACCCAGATCTCTTGACTGGGGGAGAATGTCTGCATTGTCAGCATTCCGTCCATCATTTGTTTGTTGAAACGCTTTTCGCCCTAAGTGGGATGGGTATTCCCAGACGTGGGACCCGTGCTCACTACGCCACTGGAGTCAAGCTATCCTGGCTGATGACGGCTGATAGCCAGAAACCGGTCCTAGGATGCTTGATTCCGGTCCAGGGAAGACATGGCTTGGCAGTTCGGGCTGGACTGTTCCCATGAGGCACAGGGTCAAGACTGATTTGCATATGGCCATGTCTGAACTGGGGTGGTGTAGTGGGCAAAAGAACGATGGATTTAACCCAGATCTCTTGACTGGGGGAGAATGTCTGCATTGTCAGCATTCCGTCCATCATTTGTTTGTTGAAAGACAGTACTATAGTCGAGCAGTGGAATTGTGGTGGGTGCTGAATTTCTGATTGTGGTGTGTGAGGAAGGTCCAACCTACCATCACCAACATCCTATTTTCTTGTGCAAAGGTCTGTATATGTGCAAGGTCCCTACAACAGGAGTAGTATGTCCTATAGGCTATCATATCCAAATAGTAATAAATCTGGTTGGGCTTTTGTTTCTGTGAATTTTCAAAGCCTCAAGATTAACAAAGACTCAAGATCAATAAGACTAGAAGTAGTACAAGACGACGACCCAAAGGATTGGACTCAATGGCTAGAGATACTGGTGAATATGAGTTTTATATTAAAACCTTTCAGATAAAGAGTGGCACTGGCCAACTGGGCAAGACTAGCTACTACAGTACAGACAGACTGATAGTATTAGTAGTAGTAGTACTGAGAGTCATCATAGCAGAGGCAGGGATAAGATTTTTGAAACCGTTCAGATTGAAGGATAATTGTTGGTAAAAAAACAGCATTTGGAAACTGAAACAATAGTTTGTGAAAAATATGGTGCAGTAAAAGTTATGGAATAAGAAATAATATTCAAAACAAGAAGACTTACTGGGGCCAGCAGAGGAGCCCTCATTGGTGTCCTCCTGGTGCTGTTCGGACTGTTGTCCCGCCGAACCCCCACTCCCTGTTTGTCTGCCCCTGGGTGCTGATGAACAGGAAAGATATAAGAAAGAGACAAACATTGATGGATGGTGTCAAACAAATACAATATTTTTCAACAACGGTCAAAAAACACTTATGTAAACAACAATTGCAATAACTAAATTGACCGATCTCATCTGGTCAACAAGTAGTATTGGGGGATTGGCGGATCGACTACTTAAGTTACTATTTATCAACAGTAATCCTGTCTTCCATTCTGATTCCAGAATACTAAGTTACAACTAAGCCTAAGTACGATGTACCACCCAACCTAGCCCACCTATTCCAGGCATGCCAATTGTACATTAAGTATGCATTTCCACTTCTTTTATTCCTCAACAATGCATATGGTCAAATGGAGGACACATGACTACATTTTTTGTATACACCAAATTTTGGGTTGATTGATTGATGCTGATGTTCTGCTAGTGCTAAGCCAATTACCACCACTCATTGAACAAACTAGAAAAGGTTCTAATAAAGACTGCCGTAGTCGTACTAGCAGCACGTCACGTAACTGAGGGGGCATCACGCATACCACTAACAAATTAGAAACTCATACAAAGTACCTGAACCTAAGTATCAATCCGCCCCTATCTATTAGTGACAGGACAAAGTAAGGAGTGGACTAGAGTCACTGTAGCATTACGTAACTTAATTTCTCTAAAATAAACTCGTACAGAATCACGCTAAGCGAGCGCAAACGCAAGGTTGCAAACAAGTAAGATTAGTAGTAGCGCAGAAGAGCACCTGTGTCATAAAAAATCACAGAAGACTTTTAAACGTAATTAACCTGGAATGTAAGCAGCAACATTCTAGCTGGTTGGAAGAGAAAAAAGATATTCGCAATATATAACACAGAGCAGAAGAACAGACACAAAGTAGTAATAATTAAATAGGTACTCACCAAGCCCCGGGACCGCCACTCCTAGCAGGTCCAGCAGGTCCTGCTCACGGTCCAGGATGTTGGACCACCGGTGCGTCAGCTGCACCTGGGTGCGCCGGACCCCTGAGAAGTGCGACACTTCCTGGCACACCTTCCCCCACTGCTGCCAACGCTCCCGGAGGCCGTACCCGGACCCAGGCCTGCCACCTGCTGCCAGGGTTGAGGGGAGGTGGCGCTGCACAAAGAAAATTAGTGCAGCCAACTCCACCTCCCCAAATAAGGCCTGTGCCTGCACCCCTTGTGGGCGCCGCCTTCCGCAAGGAAGGCGGTCACGGTCTGGCTGCGACGACGACCAGACCTACCCTTAGACGTGGTTCTGGGGTAAGAAAAGGTAATAAAATTAAAGAAGTAAAGGAAATAAATAATAGCAGGCAATAGAAAGAAAAAAAGTAGCTAAAAAACAGAAAAAGGAGACGAAAACCAAAAATATAGAAGCTGGAAAATAGTAAGAGAAATAAGAAATAAGAAAGATAAAAAAAAGTGGGTTGAAACAAAGGATTGAAAATATTTGGAGAGGATTGAAAATCAGGCCCCAGAACCATGCAATAGAGTAAAAAACAAGATGGCCGCGCCCATTGCGACCACGTGCGCAAGTTCGCACAATATTTTCTCCCCGAGCAAGCAACAAGCAACGCGATCAAGTAAAAGCGGTCACGAACAGGAAATATCTACCGTGAACGGGCGCGGACATGCATTGCGTGACCCGGAATAGGAAGTAAGCAAAGCAAGAGGGCGGGACAAGTGAAAACAAGATGGCCGTGCCCCTGAGCAACCGCATGGGTAAGTTGGCGACCCGCAATCACGCAAAAAATACCGCGAACAGCCGGGGAAAAAACTTCTGCGGCTTTGCGATATTTCCGGGGTGTTTGCGGAGATTTGTAGCATTTTCGCGATAATTTGCGAAAGTTAATTTCGCAAATTCCGCCCACCCCTACCAATCAGGAGGGGGAGCATTATCTGTGACTACAAACCCTATCATGCTTTTGGATACACTCACTTCACCTGCATCCCCACTATTCCTTCCTGTCAGTCAGCTGCACTGTGAGGTAGTGTGTTTGTGGTGGCAAACTGTCTGGCAGTGTTTATTTTGCTTTGTGCCACTGCCTTGCTCTATTTGTTTGTAGGTTGGTACATGTCATGACACAGTTCCAAGTCACTATGAGATGGCAGGTATTGTGTTCGTCTGACTAGCATACACATCTTGGGATGATTATCTATTGCTCACTATGGCTTTGCTTGCGGTGCATGGTTTCACTGTCCCCTTGCCACACATTGTTGGGTATGTTGTTTGTGTACTCACCAGGCTCTGGTATGTCTGTTAGACCATGGACGCTCTCTGGTGGTAGGATGTCCCGCACCTTCTCCTCCCAGGTCCTGAAGTAGACTGGTTTGGCAGGAGGGCCACCGCCGGTGCACTGACTCAGGGTGTGATCTTTTTTAATGAGTTTCTTGACCCTCCTGCACTCGTCATACCACCTCTTCTGGATATCTTCCTTGCTGGTGCTTGTGCGTTCACCTTGTCCACAATCCTCTCCCACATCTTGGTTTTCTGTGACATGGGGGTCCTTTGGACCAATGTACCAAACTCTACTCTGATGATCTCATCTACCAGCACTTCTAACTCACTATCTGTGAACTTTGGATTCTTCTTTGGGGGCATGGTGATGGGTGGTGGTGGTGAGTGAGGTGTGTGTGAGGGTGAGTTGTGAGTGTGTCTGTGGTTGCTGTGTGATGGTGTTTTCTGCTGGCTGTGTCTCCTATTTGCAAGGGATCATGGTAGTGATTGGAGTCCTTTATATAGTTAGAGTTGTGGGTGTGTCTTTGTCCCAGGTTTTTTTCATTTGATATTTATTGGCTTTGTCATTGCTTGTTTGGTCTTTTTTTTGTCTTTTTTCCTTTGGGTTTTCTAGGGATAAAGGAGACGTTCTTCTGATGGAAACGGACGCTGATATTGGCTCGTGTGGGCTTCTCCACCTCGTTCACGCTGACTATCTTCTGTGTTTCATACGCGTCGGTCGCGGAGATCTCTATTACTTGTGGGCCTGGTTTTCTGTGCGTGCTGGTCGTGCGGCTTGGTCTCTGTGCGAGTCAGTCTGGTTTTACACGCATTGCATTGTACTGCATGGGTTGGACATCGCGGGTACGTGACGGTCGGGTTCATTCCGGGTTCGTGTCGGTTGGTGAAACTCTCATCGGTTTTCTGTCCGGATCACTATTTTCCCTACTGCTCGGTCGTACGGCTTGTATTCCGTACGTGTCGGTTGTAATTCACACGCGTTGCATCATACTGCACGGCTCATATGGCACTGGTCCGTGTCGGTCAGTATCCGGTCCGGGTCCGTGTCGGTCGGTACGATTTGCGGCCGGAATCGGAATCGGCCCCCAAGCGTTATATCTTCACACAACTCGGATAACTCCCACCCCAGGAGCAGTAATTACATCAAACTCTCCATCCTCAACACACGTTTGTTACAGAAACATGCCGCTGAAAATTTCACCCTCCTACAAGAAGACGCCCCTGACATCCTCGCCCTGACCGAAATATGGCTCGACGAGGACTCTGGATCTACCTGAATCGCATCTTTTCCTGATGGCTATGATGTCACTTGGTACAACAGGGCAGCAGGGAAAAGAGGAGGCGGGTGGCATTACTCTACAAAAATCATCTTATCATTGAGAAGCTGTCAGGAGAAAATCTAGAAGCGGCGGATATTTTAATAACTAAAGTCTGCCACAGCTCCTCAAATATAGCAATCATGGTAGTTTACCGCCTGCCTAATTGCTCACCGTCGTTTGTAGATCTCTTCACCGAATATGTCACCAACCTCCACTCAACTTCTGGTGGTAGGAGATTTCAACTACCACTGGGACCAGAAACCCAGAGGGGCACAGCCTCAACAGCTCGAGAACACACTCACCTCCCTCAGGTTTAAACAGTTAGTAACATCCCCTACCCACGAGAAGGGACACACTCTAGACTTGGTCTGGACAACTCTTTCTTCTGTGAATCTAGTGGATACTACCCCTTGCGGGTGGTCAGACCACTACTTTATTAATCTTCTACTTACTCGATTTAGGCAAGACTCCGGCCCACCACCCAACTGGAAACTAGTAAGGAGTTGGAATAAAATCAAGGGTCCCAGTTTAGAGAGCACCCTTCGAGAAAACCCAGTTAAGAGGCCAATGATAGTAGATATGGAAGAGTGGACTGATTCCATCTGCAGCCAGCTATCATCTGCCATGAATAAATTAGCCTCGGCCAAGAGAATAAAAACAGGAAACAAGGGTAAGGGCGCACCCTGGTTCACGGAGGAGCTCCAAGCTCTGAAATGCACGCTTCGCCACCATGAAAAAAGGTGGCGAAAAGCTTATGAGCCACAGGCCCACGCAGAATACAGGGAAAAACTCGCCACCTACAAAAACGCGCTGCTTAGTAGGAAGGCCGAATATTATGAGAAGAGGATCCGGATGACAACTAACAAACAAAAAGAAACATTTAAAATCCTTAAGGGATTGAGTCAAAAACAGGTGCTGGTTGTGCTGTCTAGCCAGGAAATATGTAGTAAATTCTTATCCTTCCTCTTTAATAAAGTCCAAGATATCCTGGCTGACATTAAAAACTCTTCCTTTAAGCAACCCCTCAACGTTGAGGTGGAGACACAGGAAAATAGGGTACAGCTGATCTCTTCCTTTCAGTCTCTCGATCTTGAGACTTTGCGACACATCGCAACCAAAATTAAATTGGGCTCACCTGCCAATCCGTGCCCACCGAGGATCTTTAAACTTGCTCTCCCAGCGATTGAGGAAGAAATCCTCGCCTTGATGAACCTCTCGCTGGAAACTGGGAAAATCCCCAGGCAGTTCAAAGAAGCTAGCGTAATCCCCCTTCTTAAAAAGACAGGAGCTGACACTTCTAATAAGAAGAATTAAAAATCCATATCTCAGCCTCCTTTCCGGGACAAAATTATGGAGCAACATGTCCTGCAAACTCTCTCCAGGTTCATGGAGGACCATCAACTACTTGGAGATAGGCAGGCTGGCTTCAGGGCTCACCATAGTACGGAGCTGGTGATGCTATCTGTACTTGATGAAATTAGGATTAAAGCAGATAACAAGAAGCTATGTGTCCTGGTCCTCCTAGATCTGTTGGCAGCGTTCGACACAGTCAACCATTCACAACTCTTGGACAGAATAAAAGACATCGGCATTGGAGGGTCAATCCTCCAATGGATCAAGTCATTTCTGACAGATCGTACCCAAAAAATTCATATGGGGGACTTGGTGTCAGAGAGGGGTTTTATCCCCTGTGGAGTTCCACAGGGTTCGGCACTGTCACCCCTCCTGTTCAACATATACCTTAGACCCCTGATAAAGGATCTTGCCTTGATGAATTGCCAGGTATTCAACTATGCGGACGATACACAAATCATTATCCCAATAGATAACACCCCTCAAGCCCACTCTCGGGTAAAAGACATTCTGAGATTTGTGGTCAGCTGGATGACTGCCAATTCACTCAAGATTAACCCAGACAAAACGGAGGTGTTGGCTGTCACTAATGACAGCAATTCCTGGAACTCCCATCTCTGGCTGGACGAGCTGGGTGATACCCCAGCCCCAGCTTTGGTGGTGAAAAGTCTGGGAATCAAGAAAGATGTCAAACTCTCTCTTGCCAGTCAAATCACCACCGTTTTCGGAACCTGTGTGAGCCTACTTAGGCAGCTGAGGAGACTCTCCCCCATCCTCTCCTTTCTTTTCAACGATGAGGACAGTGGTGGCCGCCTTGATCCTGGCCCGGCTTGACTACGGGAATTCGCTCTATATCGGATTACTGGACTCATTGCTGCGTAAACTCCAGGTGGTGATGAATGATGCGGCCAAGCTGATCTTCAAACTTCCCAGGCACACTCGGGCTTCACCCCTACTGCAACAACTGCATTGGTTACCCATCAAGCAGAAGGCCAAATTTAAAGGCCTCTGCATTACACATAAGGCCTTGTTTGGGCAAGCGCCCAATTACATCAAGGAACGCCTGGAGAAATATGCCCCCTGTCGCTCACTAAGGTCCTCCACGGAGGGCCTTCTAAAATGCCCACGATTTCACTACACTTCTAAAGGCGGTCGAGCCTTCTCAGCCCTCATGCCGCAGCTCTGGAACAGGCTGCCAGGTCAGCATTGCTATGAAAGCTGCCTCCTGGCTTTCAGGAAGAAACTAAAGACCCTTTTATTCACAGAAGCCTGGGCATAATACTCCCCTTTGCGATACAACCCCTCCTGGAACGTCCGTAGATCTGCTCGCAGCGCTTAGAGATCTGCAGGTATTAAGCGCTCTATAAACTAAAATTAACAATAACAACAATAACCCCAGGCAGAAATACACTTCCAGCATTAAAACTCGAAAAGCAACCTGCCCCCCAGGCTGGCCCAGGCACGCCCACAGCAACCGTTGCACTTGGACCCAGCTTGATGGTCCTCTATGGGGAAAAGCAGAAGCCAGGCACCACCAAAGCGGACCCCGTCCAGCTCCGCCATGCCATACATGCCCCCAACACTTTTCCCATAGCAGCAGGGGAACAGGTACTGTTGGAGCACACACAATCCAGTTACGACATGCCCCACACCAGCATCATCTGCCAAGCGGGCCCAACCCACAGGCAGACGCTACCGCGACCCAGAGGCACTCCAGTCTGCAAGGGCCTGGCTTCCTGGTGATGTGTCCCCCAGCAAGCCCCGCAGGCCGGGAAACCAGCCACGCAAAAAAATTGGCTGCGCAGGAACACCGCCACTACTGCCCAGCAGGAGAAGCACAACCCTCATCCCGTTTCCGACAAGGCAGAAAAAAGAACCGCATGGCTTCTGGGTAAGTAGAGTTTATGCTTTGGATATATGGCCTTTAAGAGAAAAACTGAGAATTCACAAAGATCCCAGCTTGAGAATGAGCTCAGCTGCACCACAGCAGAATATCTTGCTGGACCAACTCCAGAAAGGAAAGCTAAACTTGCTGGTGCTAAGTCTAATTTATATGATTTCTTTGCTTCTAAAGAAATTTTACATCATAACTCGGTCCTTCAGAAAAGATATGAGCAAAGTGAACATATAGGTAAGTTTCTGGCCTGGTCCTCAAAAAAAGATCGAATTCGAATCACATTAACATTTTTTTAGATCCCATCACTCTCTGTTCCACGTCTCTTTCTTCAGAGATCTCAGAGGTCTTTCTTAAGTATTATAAAGATCTCTATACTGAGACGCACAATACCCGCCCTGAGGTCGCTCTAGCTTGGCTGGATAAGTTAAATATTCCTACCCTCTCATCGGAGGTGCAAGAACTTCTGCGCTCAGATATTACCATCAACGAAGTCATACAGGCGATCAATCAATCTCCGTCAGCTAAGGCCTGCGGGTCAGATGGAATTCCCTCTGAAATTCATAAGATCTTTTCCCCGCAACTTGCTATATTTTTAAGCACGTTATTCATTGGAGGGGACCCAGTTCCGGAAAAATGTTCTCAAGCGGCTGTAATAAGCTTCGTTAAGAAAGGGAAACCAGAAGACGAGGTTAATTCCTATCGGCCTATTAGTTTATTGAACTCAGATTATAAAATCTTTACTAAAATCTTAACAAACAGACTCGCGCATGTTGCCCCCACACTTGTCCATCAAGACCAGAATGGCTTTCTCAAGCATAGACTACTGGCTGTTAACACTCATTATCTGGTGCAGGCAATCAATTATTGTTCTATCAGATTCAGATTCAATAAGCTTTATTTCAATTAAAAAAATATCTTAAAAGCAATACAGTCCCAAATAGACAATTACAATTCTCCAAGATACATTTTTTTAGGAACGATGTACATTAAAAATAATTGGTTAAAAGAGATATTTAAAAACAAGATCATTAAAAGGAATTAAAATGTATATATACATTGTGCCTATGGGAGGGAAAGTGCTTGTGCTAGAAAACTGAAGCGCAACTTTGGCGCTTAGGTAGTTGAGGGATTAATGCTCAGGTTTCTCGCTCTAAAGTTCCATGCCCATCTGAGAAATGTGGATGTTACACAGGCATGGAGGTCCCTTGAGTCAGATCTTAAAATGCGTAGTGCTGCTTGGTAGCTACGGGTACCTAGCTCCCTGCAAAGTGGTTTCAGCCAACGCCCCCTTGGTACTTTATAGGCAGGACAGACAAACATAAAGTGTGGGATTGACTCTATTGGAGCCGCACAGCATGGACAGGAGGGGGAAGTTTGGTGAGGTGGCTTCCACTGCGCAGTAGATTCTCGCAAGGGGAGGATACCTACCCTGAACTTGAAATACAAAGCTCGTTCATATGGATTTTGTATTAGGTCCAGGTAAGGTTCAAGATACATTGTATGCTTGTGCTGCATAAATTCCTCTGTTAATCTTCCAACTCTAGGGTTGAGGAGGTCATTCATAGTAACCCACCGCCAGTACGCTTTCTTAATTTCTGCCTTTGGTGGGGAGGTTCTATTAATCCAAGCCTCTTTGAGCCCGAGATCATATAGAAGCTTTTTCACACCTTTTAACCAGTCAATCTTGTACCACCCATCCATGTCCATTACCTCTCTAAGCCCTGCAGCATAATTGGCTAATTCGGGTGTCTGCCACAAGCGAGCCCACAGCAAGAGAGGACGTAATCTTGCTATGTCTCCAAGCGAGTGGCAGCCAAGATCATATAGAAGGGGCTTAGTGGGTGTCCTCTGGGGGAGCATCAATAGATCCTTCAGGAATTTGTTCTCTAATCTGCAGATTTGGTCTGTATTGGATAGACCCCATAGTTCGGCACCATTAAGTGCCGAACTTACGGCTCTAGCCTTATAGATTGTTAGTGCGGGGGCAATTGGTTTGGTTAATGAAGAACGATGTTCTTTGAGAATTGCCCCCACCACCCTTTTATGGCTCAAGAGCATTTTCTGCACATGCGATCTCCAGAGCATGGAATCAGAAATACGAATTCCCAAATAATCAAATGTAGCAACCCTCTCCAGTGGTACACTATTGAGTAAAGGGGTGTTCCTAAATGTTTTAGATGGATTTAAAGTTAGGAACTTTGTTTTCTGGACATTTATGGACAGCCCTCTGATATTACAAAACTGGTCAAAGCTATTTAAAAGAGTCTGCAAGCCCTATGGGGTTTTTGAGATAAGGAGGGTGTCATCTGCGAACAGGAGAGTAGGGATTTTTTCTCCCACCAGGGCTGGGGCGTCTGATGGTGTTTGCTGTAGGTGCTCAACCACCCTGTTAACATACAAGGAGAATAGAGTGGGAGCTAACACACAGCCCTGGCAGACTCCCCTATTCACCGGTATCCGTGCTGTTGTTTGCCCTTGTGAACCCCATCTTATTTGGGCATAATTGTCCTCATGCAGACGGATTAGTATATTAAGGTCAAAGGCAGTCTTTAAGTCAATGAATGCGAGGTAAAGACTGCCTTTGCCTAGCTTAACCACCTTCCAATATAGGAGTAATAACCTGAACGCCTGTTCAGTTGTTCCTGTACCCGCTCTGAAGCCAGCTTGATAATCAGAAAGGATCCTATTTTCGTCAGCCCATGCAAGGATCCTCTCTAGCAATACCCAACCAACTACTTTCTGGATTGAGTCAATCAGACTTATCGGGCGTTAGTTGGCAGGGTCTTCCCTACCCCCTTTTTAAAAATGGGCACAACTTCTGCTCCCTTCAAAGAGTCTGGGATGGGACAACCACGATCAATAGCATTAATTAAACATGCAATAAGTTTTGCCCATTTCGCCAAGTCTGCTCGGAAGAGGTCCCCTGGCAGGCCATCGGGTCCAGCTGCCTTGGCCGGAACTATTCGCTGAATAGCAGCTTCGACCTCCTGCTCAGAAAAAGGTTCTATATTTGGTTCCTGGCCCGGGGCCCGAGGATCGATAATTGGGCCAGCTAAGATGGTTTCTTGTGGGCCAGAGTATAAGTTCAAAAAATGGTCATACCATCTCTTGCTCGAGATTTTATTCGTTATTAGTTCACTATCGGGGCGGACCTTTCTCCTGACCAGATTCCAGAAAAGGCTAGCATCCTTCCCTATACTGGCTGCTTTTAGTGCTTGCCAGTGCTGTTCCTCCCACTCTCTCTTCGCTTTAAGGACCGTCGTGTTGTAGTCCTTTCTAGCAATCTGGATCCTGCCAGGGGACTTGCCTTTAACGGCCTTAATTAAGGCAGATTTGTTCCGTCTGCAGGTCCTCATATACCGTGGGTTGGTGGTGCACCTACTCAAAGTACATGGTTTGTTGCCCATGGTTGTACAAAACAAGGATCCCAAAGTACTGACCAGGCCCTTGTAGATTGAGAATACCTTCTGTGTACTATTTAGATCTTTAGTGATCTCTTGTAGGTCACTCAGGGCCTCTGTCAGGGTCTCCTTTATAACAGATAATTTTCCCTCGTCCATTCCTACCTTTTGCCATTTAAGGCGCCTTCCGCAATTCGAGGGAGTGACGTCCCTTGATGTTTTGTGGACCTCCCTGCTCATATTTTCAAGGTTGGGGAGCCATAAGGGATTTAACGTCAGGGACAGCAAATTATGGTCGCTATCGGTAGTAGGTACAACCTCCATGTCTATTAGATGTCTCTAAAGATTTTGATTTAACAAAATATAATCAATACGTGAGGAGAAGCCCACCCTATTATATGTATGTGCTCCTAAGGGGTCAGAAGGTGATCTTCCATTGGTGGCCCTAAGACCAAACTCCAATATTATAGAATTTAGCTGGATGGCTAGCTGAGTCCACCTTTTAATCGGGGGTAGACTCAGCAGGGGGAATCCTTGCTTTACATCGTCCTCCTCTGAACCCAACATATCCTCGGTGGCAAGAGGTTCAAATGTACAATTGAAATCTCCCGCCACCAGGATGCCGGATTCGGGGTGGCAACGAGAAAGTTCTACTTCCTAACAGCTAATTATTGGAGATTGGGCTCCACCTTTTGTGCCACGTACATAGATGTTAAAAATTTCTAGGGTCCTCCCTTCTTTGTTGTCCCTAAGGGTCAATCTTAGAAGATCTGGACAATTGCACTCAGTTGTTTGTATCGTGCAATCCAGAGTAATGCTAACCCAAATTAAGAGGCCACCAGATGGCCGCCCCTTTCCTGATACTGGTGACACTGCAGGAATAAAATAAGAGGTAAAGCCAACTTTATGGTGGGGAATCGTACTCCAGGTCTCTTGGAAAATACAAATGGAATAGTTGTCAATAAGTTTATTCCAATCAGGTATAGCTAAATTCTTGGAGAGACCGGCTATGTTCCAAGAGATAACTTTAAGATTGAAAATACTATCTCTGGGACACCCTTGTTCACCAATACTTGTGTCTGTATGCAAGGAGTGTTGTTTGCTAATAGATGTATGAGGCAGTTCAATGACAGATGGTAACCCCTGGTTAGATAAGCTAGGCCATACAATAGACACGTTAGAATGTTTGGCCAGGGTAGCGCACTCAGATGGTAACCCCTGGTTAGATAAGCTAGGCCATACAATAGACACGTTAGAATGTTTGGCCAGGGTAGCGCACTCCTGAACTGTAATGTGCCCAGGAGGGCTTTGCGCAACTGGAAGTAGTCAGTCGTTTTCGTCTAGTTGCGACCCCCTAATTGATTTAGATCTAGGAGCTGTGGCCCTCATGTTTGTATTAGAATCAAATGGAGTAGATCTAAATTGAATATTGGATGGATCAGGGGCAGAGGTCCTATATTCAAAAGCTAATAGGTCCTCGGCCAGCTGGGATGAAGTCAGAGTGATTTCGAATGTGTCTAGTCGGAGGTCATGAGAGGAGTGCCTTATGACATTAGCAATATCCTCTCTTATCAATGACCGGCACCCTCTAACATGACGAATCCAATGGATGACCTTGTTCTTAAGGGAATCCTCGGATTCGTGGCCCAGGTATTTTGCGACATTAACCATAAACACTGTCTGTTTCTTACGTGTGGTGGCAGGTCCAGGAAAGTGCGGGCCAGATGCAGTTGGAGTCAACAATAGAGGTCTGGCTCTTAGAGTTGCGAGATGGTTATCGCTATTATTCTGTGTGGCTCCAACTTGCCTTCTGGCTTTGGTCAGCAGAGATGTCGCATTTTTCCCTACCGGTGACTGGGGAGAAACAGTAGGTGCGAGACTAGCATGTACGGAGGTAGGTTTATCAACAGTAATAGTATTATCTTGTGTCAGCACAGATTGGGGAGGGACATCTCGAGGTATATGAGCTATATGTTGGAAAGATAGTGTCCTAACGGTAGCTGTTAAATCTAGAAATTAAGATTTAAGACCCCTCACCTGAGCTACAAGTAAGTTTATAGTTGACATCATGATCCGGTCACTTGCATTAGGGTAAATTTCGTTATTTATTTGGGAGAGAGAGTGTACTTCTAATGAAACCTGGGTAACCAGATCATCGAGTTGGGTTATTATCTCCTCAGCCAAGGCAGCAAAACGATTAGTGCAAACTATAACAGAAGGCTCTAAATGACTCATTTCTGTCTGTGCCAAAGAGGGATGGTGGGGTAGTTGATCAGGCGAGATAATGGTCAACCCTGGACTAGATTGACTAGATGTTATGTTGCTACTTCCAGCAGCTGAGTTTATACTTAGCGTTTTACAGAACATCTTGGGTATACGAACTGGTGGTGGTCGTTTGTTAGCTTTATTAGCTTCTAGACTTTGGATGGAATCTACCGCTAGTATACCCTCACACTCATCTACTAATGTTTCAATTCGATCCATAACATGATCATTAGGTGAGTAGTGTGACAAGGAGTGATTTTAGCGCGTTCTATCAATAAAACCAAGGCGGCTATAGTTATGCTTGATGCTGAAAAAGCATTTGACAGAGTGCAATGGCAGGTCTTATTTTCCATCTTAAGAAAATTTGCGATTCCGAGGGAATTTTGCCTTGCGGTGCAAAATCTGTACTGCAATGCAAAAGCTTCCATTATTATCAATGGCGATATCACAGGTACAATTTCCATCAGACGAGGGACACGCCAAGGCTGTCCGCTTTCCCTGGTGTTATTTGCTCTGTTCATTGAACCTCTGGCATGTGCTATTTGACAGGATACTTCTATAGCCGCCCCCTTACCGGGCTCGGCGAAACTTAAATTATTTGCCGATTATATGGCGCTCTATCTAGCAGCAGATAGGGATAACATAACGAGAGCCTTAGATAAAATTGGAGAGTTTACTAATGTTGGAGGATATAAAACCAATCACTCCAAATCAGAAGTGCTTCTTTTTAATAGCACCGCAGATATCATGCCTCTCGCCATGCGGGATCATTACAATGCAACTAAGCCAATAGGATATCTTGGGATCTTTGTGACCACTAGATTGGAAGATCTTTATCCATTAAAGTTTATTTCCACTCTAAACAAAATAAAAAGCTTGTTTAAACAATGGGAAAATCTCCCTATATCAATCATGGGGCGTGTTGCCCTTATTAAAATGAATGCTCTTCCGCTCTTCTTATTTCTTTTTTCTAATTTAATAATTAAAATTCCCAAATCTTGTTTTTGAATCAGTGCAATCTGAATTTAGACGTTTCATCTGGTCGGCACAAAAACCGAGAAAAAGTTACAAATTCTCCAATTTGAAGTAGAGGACGGTGGGGCTTAGCCCTACCAGATGTACGGCTATATTATCATGCCTCAATCCTTAACTGGCTTAATTATAATAACGTAGAGGAGTTGATTGAAGCCAATTTTTTTCTGTTAACTATGCTTAAAGAATCTGAGATTGACCTTGCACCTTTTTTACAGGTACCCAAACTCCCAAAAAAATCACGCTATAAGACCCTAGGGCTGATCACTTTCCTTTTTCAAAAAATATGGGGAATGTACGATATTCCGTGGCTTCATCCTCAGATGAAATTAAAGGAATGTATTCTGTTGGGATTACAGTGGTCCCATTTAAATTGTATTCAGTGGGGAAAATTAGGGTTCCAGACTCTTCAGGACTTTTATAGCAATGAAGGACCTCTCTCCTGGCAACAGATACCTAACAACAAAAGCAACATAAGCAGTAATCTGATATTTAGCTTTGCACAGGTTAAGCAGTTCTGCATAGGCCTAACTCTTAAAAACGGTTGCCCAGGTGCTCTCCTGGGGAAGGCATATTTTATCTTCAAAACTGAGGGTATAGGCAATTGGTATAAATTACTTAAATCAGTGGAGAATAAAGAGGCGATCCTTGATCACCTGGAAAAGATAACTGTGACCATTGGTTGCACCTTTTCCCTGCAACTATGGCAAAGTTACAACAACATGAGCTGCAAAGCAGTCAGGGACGCCAACCTAAGAAGAATGGCATGGTTCAGTAAATGGATGATCTATTACACCCCCGATTGACTCCACAGAATGTTCCCCTCTAATGACCCCAGGTGCTTTAGATGTGAGCTTGCAGTGGGGGACTGGCTCCACGTGGGGTTTTCATGCTGCCATTTAAGTAACTTTTGGCAGGATTTTTTTACTGAAATTAACAAGAAATTGGAATCTAATCTTTCTCCTAGCTCCCACACTGCCCTTTTTAGCAATATAGAGTCAAGTGAAGATTTGACCTTAGGCCAACGTCAATTTATTTTTATTGCTACTTTAATTGCAAGATCACTTATTTTAGCAAACTGGAAGTCTAAGGTGGTCCCGACGATTTCGCAATGGATTTTAAAAATGCAGCGAGTCTTCAATAGGGAATCCACTTACGCAAAATGGTAGGCTCCCTTGCTAAACTTGAAAGAATTTGGCGGTATTGGAATTAAACTGTTTCTATTTCTTCTATATTTCTGTGCATTGTATAATTTGTTTAGATGATATTATCTTTCTTTTTCTTTGCCTAAAAATGAAATTTGAATTATGAATGTTATTCAGGTGGAATGGGACTTATGTAGACTACCTTCTTGTATTTTATAAGTTTGTATTGTGTAAAATGTAATACTTTTGGCTACAACATTAAATAAAAAAAAAAGGGGGGGGAAGTAGAGTTTATATACTCGCGGTGGGAGGGGATGCAGTAGGGGGACCCAGAAGCCCTTAGGTTCTATTTCTGTCTAGGAGATACTAGATTGCCATAACTTATGAATCGGAGGAGGACCTAGGAACCTGGGGGTAAGGAGTATTAATGGTTCAGAAACAGCAGTACCCTTAAATCTGCCTCTTTGGTTACAACTATGTTCCTTTTGTTGAATATTTTTTATGCTTTTGTATCACTAGTTGGAAGCTCAGACAATCATGTAAGGAATGTTGAATATAAGAAATCACAAAGGGGCGCAAACATACCTCTATTAAAATGACTGCAATATAGTAACAAAATAAAACATGATAAAATGGTCAGGGATTACTTGAAATATGCATCAATGTTTTAACATAACATATATGACAGTCATTTCCATGTCAGTCTACCTTTTAACTAGGTTTGAGCAAAATGTTAATTACGCTGGCAAATTGTTGTGTAATTTGATCCGTCATTTTTCACGGTATACTTGTTATGTTATATTCCCAAAATTACACTATTATACTTGGTTGTGTAATGAGAGACTATTCGTGCAAAAATCCTCTCGGGGAGTATGCAAAGAAGATGAAGGACCAGAATAAGAGCAGTTGCTCTTCGAAAAACTTGGGATTTTTGCACTATTGTTTGCCGCAAACAACATTCTCACATCCAAAATAGGGATTTGGGGGGGCGGCCGACCAATGGGAGGCTTGCCCCCCCGAGGGGTTTTGGGCCGGGGGCAGCTGGAGCACGGGGGCTGGTTGGGCTATTTGGGCTGCATTGGGCTGGCTGGGCTACTTTTGGGCTAGTTGTGTATTTAGCCGGACATTTTGTGTAGCGATCCACCATTTTGGTGGTCGTGGCACAACAGCCGGTTAGGGCACTGGTCTTGTGCGTTGTCCTTGTTGGTGTTGCTGGATATCCTTTGGTGGCTGGTTGGATCACTGCGGTAGTGTCGTTGCGGTGCGTGGTGGTTTGCGGCGAGTGAGTGGTGACAGCGTGAGTTTGGACTGACGCGGTGGTTGCCGATGGCGCATTCTGACGATCTGCGGGTGCTGGAGGCCCTCCGCCTCCTGGAAGAAGCGGGCCGCACTGACTTGTTGCGGCCCAACGCTAAGGTGAGACCCCAGCGACGTGCGGCGAGCGGCGTCGCTGCAGCGATCCTCGCTTGCAAGCCGCTGCGCGCTGGTAAAAGGGTGTCGTGGGGGGGCGCGGCCGCATGGTGCCAGTGGCAGCGCAGGTACGGCGTTGCCGACCTGGCAGCGGCGTCATACGGAAGGTGGGGCGGTAAGTCCCCGCCAGCCCCACCCGACGGGTCGATGCAGCCACCGGGGGAAAGGGGCAGAGGTCCGTCAGCTCCGATCGGGACCCAGAAGAGCGGCACGCCAAGCGGAGGAGGGAGGAGTGTGGATCTAGGAGAACTGCTGCACACTTGTAGGGAGCGAGCTGGGCTGAGCATGTTGGAGCCCGCGAAGGGCGGCCTATGGCAGGACCACACAGGTTTAGACTATGAGGCAGGTGGAGTGCAATTGGACTATGATGAGGAGAGCGTAGAGGAGGGGTAAATACGGGAGCAAAGGCGGGGGGAGGAGTGGGTTAGGGGGATCGGAGTAATGCTTCTGCTACTACCTTACAGGAGGCGCATTAACGACACAAGGCAGCGAGAGTGACGGCCCCCCCTGTTCCACTGGTGAGGCGGCGGGATTCAGTGCGGATACCGACCTTGACGTCAGGTAAGGCACGGAACGGGGCAGGGAGTGGGTCAGGCGGGGATCTGCGGGTTACGGTCTCGGTCAGCACGGATGCGGGGGGAGGGGATGGGGGTGCATTTGAATAAGGGCACGTATGTGCGAGACACGGGGGTGGGACCAGACGATGCGGGCTCAGGGGGGATCGGATCCTCGGACACAGACGTGGCTGGGGGGGGAAGGAAAAGGGCGGCAAGGAGGGGAAAGAGAGTCATGATCTGCCGGTGCGCAAATTGCCATATATCGGCATTACGAAACCTTTGGGGGCGCACTTGTCGTTGGCCACCATGATAAAGATATGGAAGGGGGATTACGTGGATATTCTGAAGCTCCTGCACCATGAGCTGACGGCGAAGGAAGGGTCAAAGGAGGAGGAGCAGGAGTTAGTCAAGTGATCGAGAGTGCCACTGAATATAGAGAATTGGTCGGCGCGGTTTTTGATTTTCGCCAGTGTATACTTCGAAAAGTACCCGGAGAGGTCAGTCGCCCTGTTTAAATACATGGACGTGGTCCGGAGGGCGCAGGTCACCTAGGGGGGTTACGCTTGGTCGCACTACGATGAGGAGTTTCGAGCGCATTTGGCCTGGGATCCAGAGGTGAAATGGGGGAAATCGATTCGGACTTGTACCAGCAGACCATGGGGGGGGCGAAGTTTGGCAAAACAATCTATACGCCCAGCGGGCTGCCACTCGCGCCCCGCCCCTTTCCCAACCACCCCATCCATGGAGGGGTGGGGCAAGGAGACAATACCGGCGGGACCCCGGTGGGAGCGTGTTGGGATTTCAACAAAGGCCTTTGTGCTCGACAATACTGCAAATTCCGGCATGAATGCTCCAAATGCGGGAAACGTCACCCGGTGGTGCAATGCTGGGGAACGGGTGGCAATCAAGGTCAACAGTCTGCGCCTGGGGGCAGCAGTCAGGAAGCTGGGGAGGTAGGGGGGGACAAGGGACTTTGGGCAAGGGCTCTTACACCAGTTAAGCAGGATCGGCTGGAACCCCTCTTGGCATCTTATCCACGGACCGAAGACGCAGGGCTGCTACGGCGGGGTTTTCGGGAGGGCTTCTGGCTGGGATACGAGGGTCCGCGAATTGCCAGGTGAGCCGAAAACCTGAAATCGGCTGCTGCGCATAAGACGGTGGTTCGGGAGAAATTGGGCAGGGAGGTACGGGAGGGGCGGATGGCCGGCCCTTTTGGGGATGCACCGATTCGGGATTTGATAATCTTGCCCATCGGAGTAGTGCCGAAGAAGGAGCCGGGACAGTTTTGCCTGATTCCGTATCTGTCATGGACGGAGGGGGCATCGGTCAATGATCACATAGCGGCGGAGTTGTCGTCCGTATCTTACTCTTCAGTGGACGTGGCGCGGCGGTTGGTGATGGCGGTGGGGACGGGCGCGCTCATGGCGAAGTGTGACATCAAGTCAGCGTTCCGGTTGTTACTGGTGCACTCGGAAGATTATCAACTGCTGGGTATACACTTTGACGGCGCCATTTTTGTGGACAAAGCGTTGCCCATGGGGTGTTCGATCTTGTGCGCTTTGTTTGAGCGCTTCAGTACCTTCTTGCAGTGGGCGTTTTCCTGGCGCACAGGCAAAGAGACAGTGACGCACTACCTGTATGACTTTTTCCTGGTGGGAATGCCCGGTTCGGCGGACTGCCAGCAACAGCTGGACAGTTTTACAGAGCTCATGGGCTACCTGGGTGTGCCCCTGGTGCCAGAAAAGACACAAGGTCCCAGCACGGTGCTGTCATTTCTGGGCATTAAGCTAGACTCGGTGGAGGACCATTTGCCGGGGGATAAAAAGGTGCACATGCTGGGCTTGGTGGACGACATGCTGGGAAAACAGAAAGTGACGGTGCGGGAGGTGCAGGTTCTTTTGGGACATTTTAATTTTGCCTGCCTGGTGGTGTGGGCGGGGCGCACGTTTTGCAGACGGCTGGGTCGGGCCCTGTTGGGGGGACACTACCGCACCATCATATGCGTTTGTTGGCGGGCACGAAGGAGGATCTGCGCATGTGGCGGGCTTTTTTAGCATGCTTTAAAAGTATCCCGATGGCTTCCCCGGAAGACTGGGAGTGGGATGTGACCATCTCCTCGGATGCGGCAGGGGTGGGCAGTTTTGGTTTGTACTGGCAGGGGAGGTGGTGCGCGGAAGACTGGCTGCCACACTGGCAGGGCGGTGGGAGGAGCACCGCCTTTTTGGAACTGTTCTCGTTGGTGGTAGCAGTGACAGTGTGGGCACGAGAATTAGCACACAAACGGGTGATTTTCAAGGTGGACAACATGTCAGTGGTCCATGTCATCAATCAGCAGTCCGCTAGGGACCCACAAGTTCTTAAGTTGTTGAGGGTGTTTGTGCTGCGCTGTTTGGAGCATCAAATCTTGTTTCAAGCACGGCATGTGCCGGGGGTGGACAATGACATTGCGGACGCTTTGTCTCGTTCACAGTGACAGAGGTTCCATGGGCTAGCCACGGCGCCGGACGAACACAAGACGCCAGTGCCAGCGGGGCTGTGGACGGTAGGAGAGAAAGGGTCGTACAACTGGTAAAAGGGTCAGTGGCAGGGTCCACGTGGAAAGCATACAAGCAGGCATGACGGAAGTTTTTGGACAGTGGGGCGGGCGACAGGACGATCGGGGGGAGAGGAGTGAGCAGGTAGTGCAGTTTATTTTGGCAATGATGGACAAGGGGATGTCGAAGGCGACGATCGTGGGCACGTTGTCGGCCATAGCGTTCATGGGGAAATCGTGGTGAGGCTATGCGCCGTCGGCGGGGGAATTGGGAGCACGTTTATTGGAGGTATGGGGACGAGAAAGAGGTGCCACGGCCTGTCAGCATCGTCCCATCACAGCGCATATCCTGCTCGGTTTGATACAGCGCTTGCCCAGTTTCTGCCGCAACCGGGAAGAGACCATTTTGTTTTCCACTCTTATGTCGTGGATGTATTTTGGGGCCTTTAGGGTGTCTGAGCTGGTGGGGCAGAGGGGAAAGCCAGGGGTACGATGGGAGGATGTGGAGTTGCGGCCCAGGGAGGTGGCGGTTCGGTTGCAGCGCTCGAAGACTGATCAGTGGGGCGCGGGGACATTGGTGTTTCTGGGGCCCGCATCAGAGCGGGCGGTATGCCCAGCGGAGTGGGGAGAGCTTTTGGCGTCCAGGTTAACAGCGGTGGTGGGGGAGGTTTTTCGCCGGGTCGTGTGGGACGGGTAACAGTGGCACAGCTGCTGTGGGTTCTTCGGCACACCCTGCACGTCATGGGTGAAGACCCCAAATTTTTCAGGACGCAACCTTTTCGCATAGGTGTGGCGACGGATGCCGCCAGACAGGGGTGGGGGAGGGAGGACCTTATGCGCTTGGGGAGGTGGAAGTCGGACTGTTACAAGACGTACGTCAGGTTTCAGGGTGCCGGGAGGGAAGAGGAGGTAGGCAGTGTATTTCCGTTGTTCTGACATGTGTCTCTTTCCAGGTGCGGTGGCGGGCCGCATGTGGCCGGTTTGTCCATCCTCCTCACAGGCCACTCTTTTGTGAAGCGAGCAGAGTGTTATGAATGGGACAAGAGCAGTAATCTTAATTTAGAATTGGATCCTAGGTTTTTTCGCTGTCAGTGGCAGGGACAGGGGGGTATGAGGTGGCATGAGCTATTTCCGCACTGAACAAGGTAGTCAGGGGGGGAGTGTGTCCCGATGTTTTAGTCATACACTTAGGGGAAAATGACCTGGTGCAATGCAAGGGCCTGGCTTTGTTGAAGCAAATGAAGTGGGATTTGCTGGAAATTCGGACACAGTGGTCCTTTTGCTACATCATATGGTCTGAGTTTATTTCAAGGAGAATTTGGAGAGGGACTGAGCGGCCGGCGGCCATAGATATGGCGCGCAGGAAGATCAATAGAGACATGAGTGTTTTTTGCGACAGGGAAGGGATAGGTAGGATGGAACACGAGTTGCGCTATGCGGCGGTGTATTTCTTTAGAGAAGACGGGGTCCATGTGTCTCGGTATGGCATGGAATTATATATAATTATATATAATTCAGCTGAAGGAGGCTTTGGACAGGGCCATGGGTGTGTGCAGATACCCGAAGCGTCAGGAGGCCTAAGGGGGGGGTCGAAAGCCCGCAGGCCCGACTTTCGAGTGGCGTTTTTTTCCCTAGGTCATTGGGGATATAGTGAGGTATGGTTTCAATGGGATAGAACATAAGAAGTTACCTAGTTAGGTAGGTGTAGGAAAGTTAGGAATTGTAAGTTGTGTTATGATTGTTGCAGGGGGGAAAAATGTTTAGGGGAGGGGGTGGGGGGTAAGATAGGAAGGCTATATTTAGTGAGGATTAGTTTTGTACGGCACAGGCCAAGGGATGTTGTTTGTAAGGTGCACCTGTTTCCAATAAAGCGTCTTTTTTCACACCAACAAGCTAGTCTGTGGTCTGTGCTGCCCCCTGTTTGGCCCAATAGGGCTTTGGGGGGGCGGCAGACCAATGGGAGGCTTGCCCCCCGTGGGGTTTTGGGGCAAGGGGGCAGCCGGAGCACGGGGGGCTGGTTGGGCTATCTGGGCTATTTGGGCTGCATTGGGCTGGCTGGACTGGGGTTGGGCTACTTTTGGGCTAGTTGTGTATTTAGTCGGACATTTTGTGTAGCGATCCACCATTTTGGTGGTCGTGGCACAACAGCCGGTTAGGGCACTGGTCTTGTCCGTTGTCCCGCCCACCCTCCCTAAGAGGTTGTTTGGGCGCCCCCCTATGGGTGGGCTCCCGTTTGTTAGCTTATGAGCCCGTGGGTGGTTTTCTGTGGGGCAGGTGCACCGGGGGGTATGAAGTGTTTGGGGTTGTCGCTGGAACAGGTGCTGGTGTGGGGCGCTATGCTTTGGGGGGCGTTTTTTCCCTAGGTCATTGGGGATATAATGAAGTATGGTTACAGTGGGATAGAACATAAGAAGTTACCTAGTTAGGTAGGTGTAGGAAAGTTAGGAATTGTTATGATTGTTGCAGGGGGGAAACATGTTTAGGGGAGGGGGTGGGGGTAAGGTAGGAAGGCTATATTTAGTGAGGATTAGTTTTGTATGGCACAGGCCAAGGGATGTTGGTTATAAAGTGCACCTGTTTCCAATAAAGCAGCCTTGCTTTATTGGACACATTTTGCAGTAAGTGTTATATTCGAGATTTCCATTTGGCAAGCAGGCAGATTTCCATTTCACATAATTTTTCAGAAATGTTGCGTTATTACGCTAGAGAAAATAATGCAGATTTAGCAAAGTCCTACTTTTACCACAGCATGCGCATCAATTAGAGTCTGGTAAAAACAAAACTGTGCATATAAACTGTGATAACAGGTATATTCCTGTCTATAAATCAGAACTGTATTCTTATATATTATCATTCTGTTATTTTTTTCGTTTGAATTTAAAATTATAGTATTGGTTACCTATTAACAATTACATCATCGAATATAGGCATTTCAGCCATGTTAAGGCTAGTGACACCGTATCTACTCCCATGCAAATCAAGTCACCTGAAAATAAAAAAGAAAAGATTCTTTTAACTGAGAAAAATAACAAGCGGTTCATTAAATACAAAGGGGCAGATTTATGTTTCCTGGCACATCCCTGCAAATCAGAAGGGATGCGCCAGGAAAGATGCGTGACGCAAGTTGCGCCGCATTTACAATGCAGCGCATCATGGCGCAAGGATAAACAGATGCGTGTCGCATCTGCCGGCGTAAGGTTGGCGCAGTGCTGGAGCTGTGTCGCGGGCACGGCTCAACTCCAGCACGGATCCAACCTGGCCTATCCTCAACATGGGGCGTCACGCCTTACGCCTGCTTCAAGCAGGCGCAAGGTTTTGACGCAGCGGCGTCGGAAAAGTGACTGAGTGAAATCTTGTAGATTTCACTCAGGCACTTTTCCGAGGCGTTCCTGCGACGGAACACTCCCCCCTGTGCCGGAACGCCCACATGAAACCTGACGCAGGTTTCATGTGGCACAGGGCTTTACAACGTGACGCAGCTCCCTAGATGCGTCACGTTGTGTAAACAGGGTGCAACGTGGCGCATGGTTTACACCGCTGCTGCGTCACAGAAGTGATGCAATGACGGCACAAATGTGGCGCACGGGGCTCGTAAATCTGCCCCAATGCGTGTTTAAAGCCAAAATAAATACTTTGACCACTTCAAAAAATAAATAGATAAATACTAAGTTATTTACACAAATTAGTATTCTTAAATTGACTAACATGAAAAACATGTCGAATGAATAAATTGATGACCAAACAAAGAATGTTATGAATTCAGACTGAAAGTGACAAACATGACGCTGTACCAGATTTTGGGGGTTACTTAATAACTGGTGCTCGCACCGTGGAAAGGGTGCAAAGCATTATGCCGTTTTACCTACCATTTAGATGCCGATGGGGACAGCACAAAACAGCTAAGAACAACGGGGCATATTATCAAGCACGGAGTTAAAAGAAAACTGCAGCTAAAGCGGCGATAATGGGCTTGATAATATGCCGCAGAGAATTCCCATAGAAGCCCATGTTGACACCAGAACATGGGCTTCTATGGGAATTCTCAAGGGTCATAATTTTAACGCCGTTTCTTGATAATATGCTCCAACCTTTTGTAAATTTTAGCCTTTTTGTTTTTGTCCTGTGTTGTAAAACCGTTTCGAGAGGAATACGACCGCTTTTCCTTGAATGCAGCACGGCAGGAAGTCTCATTTCATGCTTAAGCAAAAAAACTGCAGCTGAGGTTATTATTAGATTTAAGAACTTGTAGGGGGTAATTACGGTTTCCACCCTTCGATGGAATTGTCAGATGCCCTGATGGCTAACCATTTGCCTCAGGACCTGAAGAAACGAAGTCATCTACATTTTCAAGCAATTTCCCATACTAGTGATATATGGGCATGCTTTGCCACATAGTTCAAAGAACCCATATTAGACATTCATAAACAAAGAGTCCTAGGTCGGATTTCGATTTTGGTGGACATACTCTATCGCAAATATGGAGATTATTCCATCCACCTAATTACAAGTGTCATGGGAAAATAATGCACTTTTAATAAGGTACCTAGGATATCCCTCCCGTTCGTGACAGAGAATCCATCCACCAACTCTAAATTATGCTCTTAGACTTAGTCAATGGAAAAGAACACCATTCCAATAATGAAAGCAGCTTGCATCCAAATAATATAAATAAATGCACCTGGCAACTTTTATTCCCAATCATGCATTATTTTCAATGCTATATTGCCTATCCAACTATACATTGTTTATTAGCCTGTACACATATAAGTTGGCCTTCTCTGTTGTTTTTTTGGTAATTTATTTTCTCGGCCTCATTCACGGATTCTGGTGTGCTCTTTAAATTTCAATTATCTGAGACTATTACGGTAAAAGTTATCAAGAACATGACTCCTCATTACCAGTAATCACAGTAGTTGCTGAAATGTGGGTAATGCCATCTTATCAGTCACACTGTAGGAGTTCTATAATGTCTTTCATAGCCAAGCAACGGAACACACTGAACGTAAGTTGTGCTTCTTGTAACAAAGCAAAGTAGCTTACCACAATCCTAAAGTAAAAAGAGGCTTTTCCGTTATTAGGTGCGTTGCAATAGTGATATTCCAAAACATAGGATTTTTTTGAGAAAAGGCACAGTAATATCTCACCAATAAAAATAGGAACGCGACTCTAAACATTTTTAGCAATAGAAACAAACATCACCCATACTACTTGAAACCAGGACCACTTTTATATATTAAGAATTCTTGGCTGCAGTTTTACAGTATTTAATTTGTAAAAAAAAAAAAAATAATACGTGCAGAAGCCCAAGCTTTTCGACGGAATCTGCTCCTGCTGCTGCAAAATGCCAGGGTTGTCCAAGACCGAGGCTGCTCCGTCTTGCTTCTGTCACATGCCTCTTTCTTCTACCACCTAGCACTTGTGTCCCTTTTTCTGACACTTGCAGGATACTTTCCATCCATGCTTTCTCCCCTTCCTACTGATTTTAGGTCGAGCCTGATCCAGCGCGAAAGCGCTGCTCTAGCAATCTGTTGTAGGTAGAGTATGGAGGAGAAGCCCTGCCCACATTTTTCATTGGCTTGTGTCTTTGCTCTTCATAAATGCTGATTCCTTAATAGGCTTATTAGTCCCTCCTTAGTATGGCCATGTCGTGATTTGTATCCTCCCATGGTTACTGGCTCCTTTACTTGGTTGTTACACCATATGTGTACTATTTTTCTAAGTTCCTGCTGTGCTTTTCTTTATTCCCAGCCCCTCCGGTGTCCGTGTTCTCCACCCTCTCGCCCGCTGTGGCCCTCTCTCCCTTCAGCGCTACTCACACGCGGGGACTGAGGCATCGCAGCATCCATTGGCTGCCAGCGGAGCGAGTTCGGTGTTCGTGAAAAGATGGCAGCCACTAGCGTCGCTGACTTAAGCCGCCACTGATGGTGTGATCCCGCAGGACGTGCAAAGACCACGGAGGTCTCCCCATGGAGCTCCTTCTCTTCTTCCTCCACTTCCCCATAGATGAGGTGCGCTGAAGAGCGGCCCAGAAACCCTTTATGCCCGGTGTATTTGAGGACGCTAGCTAGTTCCTGCTAGCAAGGGGCAGAGATGAGTCTGAAGGCGTGCTGAATGACATCATTCCTTCTCCTGGCCCATCTGTACATGGAGGATGAGGCCAGGTAATGTTGTGCCGCTGTCCAGGGACTGAGGGCCAGTGTGGGTGGGTGGGGGGGTTGAAGAGTAGTTACATTGCTCCTGCTGGCAGTTGCACATGGTGTGAGGGGCGTGTTGTGGCAGGGAGTGGGGCTATAGTACTTTGTCCCTGATCCAAGGCCAGGGTTTGGGCTTAGTGCCAGGTGTCAGTGGGCACATTACCTCATTTCTGCTACCAGGGGGCAGGGTTGGGGACCAGGTGTGTGTGTTTTGTTCCTTTTCTGGGTTTCATGGGAGTTGTGGAACCACGTTACATCATTCCTGATCAAGGGGTGAGTGCAGGTTCTGTGGTGGGGGTGAGGTAAACTTGTTCCTGCTGCCAGATCCTGGGCTGGTTCCTTCAGGTACCATCACTGGATCTCCAGGGAGTACGAGCTGGATCCGCTGGCTCTGAAGGCACAGGGCATCTCAATGTCATTCCCTCCCTGACGGTCACATCTCTGGGCTCCTCAGTGAAGTTGGCTGGGGAGAAGACAGAATGACAGGAGGTTAGCTGGGGCTGTAAACATTAGGGCTAAATCGTCTACTCAGAAAAGACACTGTGTTGACCAAGGCTCTATGTGCACTGTGTTCTAACAGCCTCTCTCCCAGGCCCCAACAATAGCCCTGTTATGTGCCACAGATCGCTGTCCTTGTTTCCACAGACAGGTCCCTTTGCTCTAAGTTCTGCGAATATTGTAGAGGAAAGAGGAACATTGAAGTGGGACGTGGACCACGAATGCCACTAAATTTCTATCCCGTCCCGTGCCTTCCACAAGCCAGTGATCAGATGAACATGCCAGGGGTAAGGAGTCCACCGAATACCCTGGCTGGAGGCTGTGGACCTCTTGTGGCTTGTGTGGCAGCCCACACCATGGTATACCCCCTCGCCACACTCCCTCTGGCTTTTCTCTTGTATACCACCCCTGCTCTGGGGGGCTCCACTCTCTCGGGGTTCACTGTGGTACTAGGGTGTGATGCATTAACTTGGCAGTGTTTATACTGGGTAGTTTTTTAGCACTCCACCCTCTTCCTTACCCCACTCCTCCTAAGCAAGGCATGTGATTCTTTTGGCTGTTTGCACCTGTTGTGCTCTGGCAATGACCTCCCACCCTGCCCCCACAGTCCAATCTTTGGGGTGACACCGGTTCTCTCCAGTCCCTTGCGAGTCCCCTCTCCTGTCCTGTGGTGCGTACTCACTGTGTGTAGTGAAGAGCAGGGGCACGTTCAGCATCAGGTAACACAGGGTGCATTTTCACGGGCAAAGAAACTGACACAACATTTTTGTGTAAAATGTTGCGACACTTCACCCATGAGGTACGTGCCCAGCACTTGTTGACACAATGCACACTTTGCATCTTTCAATATATTTATTATGAAGTGCAGGACCTTGCCAAGAGATTTGGTACACTACATACATTCACTCCAAAAATAAAACGTATAGGTAAAAAACATTGTCATTTACAACTTCAATAGCTCTAACTCACAAATGTGAGATCTATTTGCATTGCAAATGCTTGTTATATATTTCTTTTTCTCTGGTGCTCTCCAGGGCCAGACTGGCCGTATCGGGCAACAGACGTTTTCCAAGGTGGGCCGCCATGGTGGGGGCCTGGTCTTGGCCCCTCGGGGGCTGTTTTTGTTACCGGGCCGGCAGTAACAGCCCCCTGTAACAAAATCAGCCGAAACCAGCCCTAGCAACAGCTCAGCCGCACCCCTATCCCTACCTCCCCCAGGGGCCAGCCGAGCAGTTTGCCAGAGCCGGTTTCAGTTCCCAGTCCGGCACTGGTGCTCTCCCTTTTCTCTGACTAGCATTGGGGCATTGGGTCAAAGCCTGAAGATTAAAATATGCCCCAGTCCGTAAAAATGAGTGCTAGTGCCCACCATCTGTAACCACCTACAGAAATCAGGCACTGATCAATTGAATGTGCTAAAGCAACCTATTACTCAAAGGACCATGTGCCTTGTATCAGTCTTAACAAGCTCTGACAAAACAGATAGGTCTGGCTCGTATTATGATTTACAAGCCATACTCCCAGAAACCCTTTCAGAGGGCCAAGGGGCATGCAGGGGTTACTGAGCACCTTTTACGACTGATGTCCCGGGACCTGACCTACTATGGATCTTGAGCAACTGGACCAAGTACCACGTCTGCCCTTGACTCTCAGGAATAGCGCGGTGCAAGTAGTTTAAGGCTACCTCAGGGGGATGTGAATACAGGGCGGTGATCTCAGGCTCAGAATTCAAAATGTGTGCAGCAGAGTCAATAAATCATTTTCCAGCCAAATATTCATTTTTAAGACGAAAGAGAAGTGTTTTATTTCTATCACTAACAACACAAAGGAAAAATTCGACATTCACAAACAACTGCACCGTCCACCTGAGGTCAGGGCTCTAGTGTTTCTTTAGGCAGTGTCTGGATCCCACTCCCTCCATGCTCCTAGTGATATTGGATAGTCCCCTTTCTCTATAGGCAGAATCCAGGACAAGCCCCAGTAGCGGTTTGAGTGGCAACAGTCCACTCTGACTCTATTTTAAAGTCAACAGTGTTCTGGCATCTCAGCGCCATCAGGCGAGCAAGTTCCCCCCCCCCGGAGCCGGCCTGCCCGAAAGCAGTCTTACCTGCACCTTCAGTTTTGGGGCCTCAGGAGTTCCTGAATAAGTCTCATCCTTGGATGCTTGAAGTGGCATCAGCTGAATCAGGTAAGTTTGCTTCATGCAGCCCAGGCGAGCTGCACTCAGTGGCCACAGGGTCCCTCACACGCAGCCATGCCACCAAAGTGGTAGGAGGTTCTTTGAAGCTCCTCCCTCAAGGGCAACTGTCTGATCGTTCCCACGAGGGGGTGATGTGACGATGCTGAAGTGGGTCCCTCAATATGATGATGGTACACAAGTGCTCCCACTGTGGTTTCACTTCTCTGACTGGGAGCATCGATCAGGTTGCATGTCTTTTTGCTCCTGTGACCCCCTGTGGCATACTTGGTCACTGTATGCTTCCTGTACCTGGGCTCTGGCCCATTCAAAACAGTGAGGCCCCTCCTGGCACATAGTGCATGTGTCACTACCGACACAAGGACTGCGGCCCTCATATCACGCAATCTTCATGAGGTAGCCCCTTCTGGCATACCAGCACCAGCACCTCACTACGCATGTGGTCTGGCCCAATTGGCACAGTAAATCACATGGCTGAATTTATCACAGCCTTCCTCTGGCAAACAATGGTCATCAACTTCATCCAGCACACAGGCACTCAACAGGGACCCTACTGGACTTCACAATATGCAACGCTCTCCTTTTCCTCACAGGGCACAATGACCTTGGCAAACAGGCAGGTGCTGGTGCTCCAGGGTCCAGTGCAAGGGTTCTGGGACTCCCTGGGTTATGTCCCCTAACCCAGCAGGGAAACTCGAAGGCCTTTGACCCAGCCATAGACACAAACAGAAGTCTTGTAACGTTTCCCTTCCTCACAAAAACCATCTGGCTGCTTGGTAGATGGCAATCTTTGGGGTCTTAAGCTCCCCTTCTTATAGTCCATTTCCTGACAACAAAAGTGATTTAGAGTCCAAGTCGTTTAAATGTTTTGTTGGGGTCTACTTCTTTTGAAGTGTCTACTCCTTTACCCTCTCTTCTTCTTGAAAGCAGTCTGTCACAGCAGGAGTGACTCCAAAGTTGTTAACTCCACAACACAGGCCATGTGACTAGAGTTCACACATGGATTTCACCACAGTGATATGTGTATCAAAAGGTAAGCCCAGAGCCCTAGCCCTGCTCTTTATGATTCTCTTATCAGCCCCATTTTCTTCCTGAGTTATGCCAAGGGCCCCTTCCTTGTGACATCTCACTGAATCAAAGAGCACACTTTGAAGTGTGTGGGGCAAGCTTGGCTCTCCCCTCTCCAGTGCATTTCCCACCTGGATTACATGAATGCAACAATACACGTATCTAGGGGAATTCCTCTACCTACTATTCTCATGGTTCACCATGCAGATATGGATCTCCCAAAATGGAACCCAGGGTCCTCCATGTATTGTACCATTCTCAGGCACACATACATCCAGTGCACGTAAACGGCATATACACTCTGCACAGCACTCTATCCTTCCTGTACTGTACCACTCATTGGCACCCATACATCAAGCACACACATTTAACCTGCACGCATTGCTCAGGACATAGGGCCTGATTCACAAACGTAATCTGAGACAAAATCCTAACTTTACGACTTTCAGTATTCACAAAAGGCATTCAGGAGTATTAAAGTTAGGATTTCTAACTTTACTACTCCTAAATGCCTTTTGTGAATACCGAAAGTCGTAAAGTTAGGATTTTGTCTTGGATTACTTTTGTGAATCAGCCCTGTATTCTTCATGTACTGTACCACTCATAGGCACACATACATCCAGAACATGCACAGTACTGCATTATCCCAATATTGTACATGTCCGTAAGGAAATGACAGTTTTTGAATGGTCAATCGCCAAGTTTTTCAACTGATGCTGCTGGTTTTTTTTACTGTGAGAGTGCACCAGATGTCAGTGCTCTTACCCTAAAGTGTATGTTGAATTGGCTATAATCAATTGGAAATGGCTAACTTACCTGTAAGTTCCTAATATGTGGTATCCTGGTACCCTGTTCATATACCTTTGAGGGGTACCCCAGGGCTGCAGCACTGGTTGTACCACACTGAAGGTACTCACATAAAACGAGTCCCCTAGTCCACCACTGAAGACTGGTAGAGCACTCATGCACTGCTAGCCTGACTTTGCCTTTCAAAGCAATGGCAAATTCACCACTTACCCTGTACATCTGTGTAAATCACCCCTCTGGCAGACCTATTAAATTGTAAGGCATGGTACAATATAAGACACAGACAGCACATGTATTTTCTGTTATTACTGTGGTAACACTTGGTCACCCATTTGGTGAGTACAGAAATACATGTTGACCATGCAGCTGTCCTAACCCCTGAATGGTAGAATCAAAGTGGCCACTTCAAGGTATCAAACAACTCATTACATGAAGCCTGACTAGTATCTCAAGGCAATGTTAATGTAACTTGTTGTAGTGTGCAGCTTTTACAAAGCTGCAGCTTTGCCGCCTGTATAAACTCTTTTGCTTTCACAGGCACACATAGAGCATGTTCCACGAGACAGCTTTATGACCTCCGGAATAGACATGTCACCAACACTCAGCATGGAAAACAATGAGGGATTACAGATGAGAGAGTAGTCCAAAAGGCAAGATTCAAGGGAGAAGCCACCTTTGAAGGGCAGATGTCTAACACCAGGGGGAGGGCTGCCTCATTTTTTAGGCATGCAGGATGGCAGGGGGAGCAGAGAGGGGAAATCAGTTGCCAAACCAGTATGCTCAATGACGTTTAGCCCTGAGGTACCCACACCCCAGGGCTGGGCTAGTGCAGTCTGAACACCAAGAGAGGGGTCTTGCCATCTTGGGAATGGGCAGAATGCTGTATACTGGGATAGCCAGATGCCACACTCCATAGGCATTGGTCACTAGGTGGGAGGAAACCTGGTGCCCATTGGCTACCAACCGCATCTTGTCCTGAGGGCATTTTCTGAGTATAAAGGGATCAGCCCTGGCACCCAGACCTCAGATCTCAACTGACTTGAAACAAGGACGAAAAAAGGACTGCAATGAGGGACCAGCAAAGAGAGGCTGCACTGACAGAGGCTGCACCTGCTTCATCTGGTGGATAGCAAATAGAAGGACTGTGCTTGTTCTGTCTGCTCAAGGAGAAGCTATCTACAGAGCCTAGTCAAGCAGAGACACTCCAAGGGCCAGCTAACTGGCCTCCTGTCCTCAGCACAGGAAAACAACAGCTGAAGAAAACTTGTGGGGGGCACACTCGAAAATAGCTTTCTGGGCTTCGCTTCCACTCTTGGTAATGGGTCTTGTGGCAGTGTCAAAAATGGTGGTCCTACCTCGACTCCTATATTACTTTACCAACCTGCCGATCATAGTATCGCCGACCAATTTTCATACATTAGTCTCTGCACTTTCAGACCTCATATGGGGAACGGGCCGGCGAAGGGTGAGTCTAAAAAAATTACAGCTGGAAACATGCAGCGGGAGACTGGGGGTACCGGACCTCCGAGCGTATTATTATGCATACCGATTACAGTGGCTGTCCTACAAGACTGCAAGCCGCAACTTACAGGAGATCGGATACACAGTGTAAAACATTGGTAAGGGAAACCTACACACCCTACTATTCCCACAGTCTACAACCCCTAAATGTGCTGCCTCGATTGCGCATGGCACTGTTGTGCTGGAGGAAGGCGTTACAATACACGTCCAGCTGCCCCCACTATGTTACCAACATACCACTACTGGGGATACCACTACCCAACAAAATTCTTACAAGGCGCAGGTTAAGGGCATGGTCAGATGAGGGAGTGGACACAATTGGGGCGCTATTCAACAGCGCGATCTTAATGGACCATGAAAATGTTGTTTGAGAGAACAGGGTACCAAATCACCTATACATGTTACATGTGGCGATCCTGCAATATGTGAAAAAACACTGGCCCCCCAGAGAGAGGTGCCCCAGACAGATGAATTAGTCAAATCACTGTATTACAGGGGACGAGGAAGTCACCTCATCAAATGGTTATATGTTAGAGTATGGATACATGCTGTGGTGCCTCTTGATGCCTTACGAGTTAATTGGGCAGAGGATGCAGGGCGGGAGATAACAGACAGAGAATGGGCAGACATACTGGAACACCCTAAAAAGTGACCAGGAACGCACAGTTTAAATGTATACAATGCATGGTACTGCATAGGGCCTACCTTACACCATGCCGTCTTCAGTGGATGTACCTAAATACGCAACACCACTGCCCTAGATGCCAGCAAGCGGAAGCAGATTTAGCTCACATGTTATGGGCATGTCCGTGCCTGACAGTGTTCTGGGGAGAGGTCAGCCATCCTGTGTGTTGAGGACTCACCGTTAGAGTGCCTGCTAGGTCTCCAGAAGCGGCCAGCCTCCCATAAAGTCCAGATCCATTTTTCTGACTTTGCAGTTATTCTGGTAAAAAGGTCCATAACTATGAGATGGAAGTCGACAATACCTCCTGAGAACTACACCTGGCACAGTGAAATGATGCATGGAGGGGCTGAAAGTGCAGCTATACGCCAGGAGGAAGCACGGGGATTGCGGAAGAAACAGATATCTATGGAGTGGGATGTAATGATGGAAGCCTTCAAAGGCATAGCCCCTGTTCACACATCTAGCACCCCGAACACACAATAGATCATTCTAGTGCCATGGCACACAAGACCACAATGCACCGATGACCGGGTTGGGGGACACGCCCACAGTAGTCTGTAATCTCATGGAAATGCCACAGGACGGAAACAACACTTTGCCATGGAAAAGATTGTTAGAACGTTAGTGGGAGGGGGGCCGGGGTTTATTTAGTATGCATTAGTTAGGAGTTTATCTATACTTTAAATATCCGGACCTCTTGGGTAATCCTATTTACATGTACACTAGCTGCAATTTGCACAGACTGCATAACTGTTTACTGTACACTGTAATAAGGTAATGGTATATCATCAAATAAGATGTGGAATACTGTAAACATCGTTATATTATAACCCTTTGTATTGGATGTAACTGGAAAACTATGAAAGTGTGTTTTAAAAAAAAGAAGCCTTGTGGGGGGCAATTTAGTAGTCCAAAGTCTGCAAATCACTATCACTGCTGTGGTGCAGCACCAACAACAAAGAGCTGATGCACAGAGTTGCACCTGAGTTTACTGAATCCAGGAGTGCTGTTTGAGAGTTGCTGGGTCCCTCAGAAGGGAAGTTATCAACTCTGGAAGGATTGTCCTTTGAACATGACACTGGGCGTCTGGTATTCTAATGGCGACTGGACTTCTGCCAGACCTGAGAGGACCTCATGGGACATCGACCCCACAACCTGGAACCCCTCACCATCTTCTTGGACCAAGGAATTACAACAGGAAGAACCTCATTGACTGTGTCGCATCCACAGCATCCCTGTAGCATCTTCAGCATCCTTCAACGCTTGCATCAGGAGCACTCCATCAACATCCCTTGCAACACAGATAAAGTGCCTGGAACTGCTGAAGGATTGCTTTTTTTGTGGCGGTAACTGTTTCCAAGGACCTTGTGGTCCCCCAGACTACCTCCCTGTTGAAGTTAGTCACCTCAAGTACTTCTAATCAACCGCATTGACAGTTACCTGAGTTGTCCTTAAAAATGTTTTGTGTCAAGATTGTTGAATTTGCCAAGGCTTGTTTACGCTTGAATGAAAATGCTTTGATTTAATCTTTCTTGTAAAATCCACATCTCCAGAGGCCCCCAGTGGATCTTGTTTGTGCAAGTGTCTACATTCTTATAAAAATACAGTTTACTTTTATAAATAGGTGTCTGATTTCTTGAGTGTTGTGGTAATTTCTTCAATTGTTTTGGTGCTATTTAAATATTTAAATGCTTTACACGTGTTCCTCTGATTAAGCCTTGCTGCTCAGTGCCACAGCTACCCAGGGTTGAGCCGAGGGTTTTACAGATGAAACTCAGGGGTCCCAAAGTGTATTACATGGTGAAGCTGCACAACCACACAATAAAAAAACACCCCTTTTCATCACACCCAGGAACACATACACCCAGTGCAGATACGCCCCCCATGTGCTTTGCAACACCACACACCAAACCGATGAAGGCCAAGAGTGAGTTAGGCACCCAGCAGTGTAACATGAACTGAATGAGCCTGTAGGCCTCACTCAAGTGACACATATTAAGAAGGACCTTTTCACTCCTTCTGATCACTACACACTATACTGCAACCACTGCGCTCTTTCTGCATAACTCTTGTGAAGTCTCTCACCATCATGAGGCTGGCGCATTGGGTGCCCCTCCCAGTCTAACAAGACCGCAATCCATGAGACTGGCCTTTGTTATGGTGCACTCGCATGATCCGTGTTTCCCTATGCCAACATAAATCAGCATTGCGGATCTAGACATCAATGCAGTTGAGGCAGTCAGAGCAGGTGAGTACGTGCATTACCATGCAAAGGACTTTTCCATCCCAAAAATACCCATTGGCTCTCCAATATTTGCCAGTAGTGGAAAGAAGCAGCTGGGCATGCTGAACAGCAAGTGTGTCCTGTCAACAGAGCCGCTAACCCCACAGTAAATATCCAATGGCACTATGGCAGTGGCAAGAGGCCACCGGTAAGACATTCAATAATTTTGGTGTGCTTCCATGATGTGCATAAAACAATATATTTTGTGTTAATCCTTAAGGGCTTTTTATTTTTTTATCACTGCTCAAGTTCGAGCCTGAAGCGAAGATGCTCGAGAAGCAGAAAGGAGGAGGATCCGCAGGGCAGATCTTAATATCAAACTTGAAATCGAGCGCTGACAAAAAAAGGAGAAAACCTCCTATCATTACAGTATGACATAATGAATTCAATGTATGGTCATTGACCTTACTTTTCAAATGAAAAATGGCCGTTCCTACATTCCATTGGAGGCAGAAGGATAAAGCCAAATAGTTAATAATAAGAGAGTGAGACTAAAACACTCATGTATACTGATGCAAGATGTGATTGACAATGCTTCAGTCCATCACTGTAGAGGCCTGACCCAAACAAGGCCATGGTTTGCAGTGGGCAAAGAAAGCTCAATGCACAGAAGAGGTCAAGCAATTGTTTCTCTACAACTACGAAATTGACTGTATGTCCATTAAACGAAAAACTTGCATGAAGAAAACGGATCTGCCGAATTCATTTTGTCAAACCATTATTGATCAATTTCACTTTAAGAATAGTTTCCACAGGGGTGATGAAACTAACCTTGTGAAAGTCGTTTGTGAGGAAATATTATTTTATTGACTTTCTTCGTGGTAGATTTTCATTTAATTTCTTTTAAGTGGGCGTTTCAATGACTAACCCTCCTTTTCCAAAAGCCTTTTCCCTTTCCCCTTCTGATACTTTTACCCCATCCCTATCTTTACTACCTCGGATGTTGCTCTCCCTCCCAGTTTTTCATACGACTCTTAAGTACTTTAAGCACTCCAGCTACATCTCCCCCCATCCTCAATACCTTCCCACCTTTGCTCTTCTTATCTTGTCTCGGCTTTCTCTTCTGCGTCTTCCCCATTTTTTGTTAATTACCGGGTCACATTAAAATTAATACAAAAAGTCTAGAGTGGCTGCTGTTTTTTTTTAATTAACATTTACTTTTTCCATGAGAAATATACTTAAAAAATAACTTAGAGATGCTGCTAAGGTAGGCCCTAGTCACCTTTAGCGAAGGGTGCATGGTATTTAAAAAGTAGGACAGGTGGGTTTATGTTTACATGTCCTCGCAGTGAAAAACTCATAAAGTGATTTTCATTGCTCTAAAATTATCTCTCCCATAGAATAACACTTGGATGCCTTATTACATTTAATAAGTGCTAACTTCCGATTGGGAACTGATAAATAAATTATGTTTGCACTCAAATGAATTGTAATTTTAAATAATCTTTAAAGGTAAAGTCAGATTTTAAGTTGCGATTTTGAGAATATCACTTCGATAAAGTTGACGTTTTTTCCCACAAACCAACTGTGCCTTTCTGTCAATGTCCAAGGTCATATGACTTGGAATGGCTCTCCTGTTGTGGGTTGGGTATTGCTTTCAGACATTGAGAGAAAGAGAGCCTCTTTGTGGGGGGGAGGGTCTTCTTGACAGGATGGTTAGGGAGGAGCTGTGACCTGCCCTAATTTCATTTCAAAGGCCCTGACTGCAGCACACACAAAGGAACTTGACGCCAGGCCTGCCCTTGCCCTTATCACCCTAGACAGTTTAGAGCTAAGACCGGGGAAGGGAAAGGGAAAGAACTGATCAGAACCAGTTTTGGGGGTCAACCAGGGAATTCCATGGGCCAGGTATATAAATACCATTAGAGCATCTCATCAGAACACTCCTGGTTCTGTGGAACACTCAGAATAAGGACTAATCTGCTTCCTGAAGTACTACCCTCCTGCTGGAAGGACTGCAGTGCAGTCCAACAAGGAAGATTGGCCCTGTTTGCCTCATCCTAACCTACCCAGAGTGACTCCAAGGGTCAGTTGGCTGAAATCCTGTGTGAGCTACAAGGACACAACAAACTTCCAAAGGCTTCCCTGCAACTGCCCAGCTAGCCAGCACCAAATGGCCTTGCTTTGACATGCTTGAGCTTTGCTGCTGGCCTCTGCTGGCCGAGTCTTGATCCCTAAGAGGTATCCCCAGGTCCTTGGCCCATGGCTAGTACCAATGTGAACTCCTCCTCAAGAAAATGTGAAAATGCAGATTTTTGGGCTTCTCACGGACATAAAGTGATCGGTTCATTGTTCCATTGTGATCTGCTGTTCGCGCAGACAGCAAATGTACTCGACAACCGGCAACAAGCGTCCTGTGCTTGCATCAACAATGACCATCCACAGTGATCAACCAGTGCTAAGCTCTAGCAAAGACCGACTCTTTATGCTACTGCAATGACCGTTTGAGGTCTCTTGACCTACCGCTCTCATGAAAGCCTTGGCATCACAGCCCGCTCAAACGAGAGTGGAACTTTTCATGCTGGACTTGAGAAGGTGAATCTTCAGCAAGAGTAAGCTGATACCTGTTCCTGACGCATGCTCCTTCACGGTTCACCTGAACCTGTGTTTTTTTCCCCAGTCTAACATGACCAGATAACCGTGAGTGGCGCTTTGTGCTTCTTGGCACTATTTGTACCTAAAACATTTGAAAAATATATCTCCAGTTCTTCTGATTGGATTCATGTTTCTCTGGTATCATTTTATTCATCAAAAAATTACCCTATTTTTCTAAATTGGTGTGGGATTTTTCTTGTGCTGTGTTTTCACTTCATTACTGTTTGCGGACTGCACAATTGCCTGTAAGTTAATCTTGACTGCTTCGTGGCAAGTTACTGGAGTTTTAAAAACAGGTTAATTTAGTGACTTTTGTGGTTCACCCTGACAAGGATTGTGTTTATTATTTGAGAGGGCGTTCCATCTCTCTGAACTAATAACCCAATTTCTTATAGAGGAGTAAACTAATCATTACATTCTTCCCATCAAAATAGGCAATAGCTTTGAAGTTTTACTTTTATTAGGTGCAGTTTTCACAAAGGGAAAGATACCAGTGATTCAGGGACAACCAATAATCTTTCTGTGAATCTGAAGATAAAAGAATGTGCTCACTCACTGTTCTTTTGTAAGACCCACCATCATGATAAAAAACATTTTAATAAATTCATTAGTTTGGGTTTTTAACTACCTGAAGCTCTTGTAAGAGATTAGGCAGACTTTGAATATAAACAAAGAATCCGGGATTGGTCAGCATATATTTCACTGACTTGCTGATTTGTACCAGATATGAAACAAGAACAAGTTGCTCCTTTTACAGGAGAGTACAGGGATATTTTGATTGAAGTCAGTCCCGTTACAAGCGGTGAATTACTGTCCCAGGTCAATCACCATTAAATGGAATTGAGGATTGAAAAATGTTTGGTAAACATAAACTGATTAAATATCAGGGTTTACCAGGATCACATCAATGACAAAGTTTGAGAACCATCTCCTTCCGATCACCTTCACATACTTTATCCTAATAAATTCAACCCTTTGCACGTAAGTGAGAGAAGAGGCACTGGAACAAACTATGTTTATGTTATGATAAAGCTAACCATAACTATTTATTTTCTTACTACCCACTCTTTTCAACCATAGAAGCTACATAGCTAGGGAAGTGTGGCCATAAGGAAGAATTTAGTAAATGTCATTGAACTCGAGTTCAACAAACGGAAGGCGATCCAACTTTTGTTAAGGTAACAATTGTTCAGTGAGTGAAGTATGCTCAAATGTACACAGTCAGTCCACCATTTAAGCCTGAACCCCTGGAAACTCGATAGACTGTCAGGTATTGTTATTGAGTGTCTTTGGCCCATGGCTAGTAGCCAACTCCAAAGGTGGTTGAGTACAGCAGAGAGGTATGGAGTATATCATCAAAAATGCTGAGAAAACTTTTTAAGGTACATTTACTGTTTTTTCCAAACTTAGAACAATAATGTATGTATGTTTAAAACAAAATTTCAAATTCTCTTAAACACTTTAATAAAATAAAGAAAACAAAAAAAAGAAATTAACTAAAACACACAGTTAAAATACATTTATGGTTACAAGCACGCTCTCAACATCCCTTGGGAAGAAAAACATGAAGGATGACATATATATATGGAGAACATGGAAGACCCTCATCTTCAGACAGGAAATACATTTGTAGCATGATCATACTGACTCTGGTTCAGGAGGCTCAGTGGAACACGGATACTAATGGAATTGCTGAATCCGAATGGAGCGATTAGGTCTTCTCACTCCCGATAGCATGTAATGAGGGAGAAAATTAATTTTGATGTGAACCTATCCAGTGTTAGATTGAGCCTCCGCTAATATGTAATGTTATAATAAATATATTTATCGAGTATGGAGTGCTCGATTACCCTAAGGTGTCTTGGCACTAGCTCTGGTATGGAACACAAAGAGGACAGGCTGAGTTTTTAAGAAGCCAGGTTTTCAGTTCCTTTCTGAAATCATGCAGGTCAGTGGAGGATCTAATGTAGAAAGGCAAGTGATTCCAGGCCTTGGCTGTGCAAGTGACGAAGCTTCTCTCATCCCAGTTAGCTTGCTTGAATTTGGGCACAACCACGATTTTGGCCACCAAAGAACAAAGGGTTCTATTGGGTTTGTGGCATTTAAAATTATGCTTGAGGTGGTAGGGACCTGTCTTATGGAGTGCTTTAAGGGAGGTGCAGAAGACCTTGAAATTAATATGCTGCTTTACCGGGAGCTAATGAAGTTTCTGAATTGTAGCCTTTATGGATTTTAACTCGGGCATACTAGACAGCAGTCTGGCAGCAGCATTTTGTAACATTTGTAACTTGTTCAGATGTTGCTGCTGCATGTTAAGATAGAATGTGTTACAATAATCCAATTTACGCAGTTCAAGTACAGTGACAACAGTTTTTCGTGAATTATAGGGGAAGAAATGGAGAATCTTTTTTATCAATCTCAAGGAGACAAAAGTGAATGTTGTGACTGAGCTAACCTGGTCACCAAAGGTTAGTTTACTATCCATTTGGATGCCAAGGTTTTAGGATGTACGCACAGGTGTAGGCAAAGTGCCAAATTGGGAGCAGGTACTGTCTTTTAATTGAGGGAATCACTTGAAGCTTGGTGATGACAAAGATTTATCCTTTTTGAGTGTAGTGGTATTGCAAGGGAGGTACCAACTGAGCTGTGAAATGCGTGTTCTTAAGGGACAGTCAAAAAATACAGTTGTATCACGTACAGTCTGAGTCCACTGGACCGAACACCGCTGCATCCACTTCACCTTCCGGAAACCTACCATGCACCACCGCTGCCAACAGATGCCCCGCCGCTGCTGGAGCAAAGTCACCGAAGACCAGCTAACCACCACCCTCGGGCAGAGCCCACCCCCGAGCCCACCAACGCAGACACCGCCGCCCGCAACCTCAGACAGTGAATCGACGACTGCGCCAACACCCTCGCCCCGTTCAAGAAGCCCTCCATCAGTGACACCAGAAGAAAGCCAGCTGGTTCAGTGAAGATCTCCAGGCCTCCAAGCAAACCTGCCATAAGCTGGAGAAGAATTGGCTCTGTGAACGAACACCAGACAGCTACGCAGCCCACAAGAACGCCACCCGCAGACACCATCACCTCATCAGATCAGCCAAAAGGGCCTCCTTCAAAGACCGCTTAGACAACAACGCACACAACAGCAAAGAGCTCTTCAACATCGTGAAGGAAATCTCCAACCCCAGCTCCAACACTAACGACATCCCATCTTCGCAAGACCTGTGCGACTCTCTGGCCACATTCTTCCATCGCAAGATCGCAGACATCCATGACAGCTTCAACAACACGACCGCCCCAACAACCACTGATACCCCCGCCCCCTCGACCACCATCCGCACCAACCGCCTGCTCTCCTGGACCAACATCAACGACGACGACACCCTCAAGATCATGAACACCATTCTCTCCGGATCTCCATCAGACCCTTGCCTACACCACATTTTCAACAAAGCCAGCACCGCCATAGCACCCCATCTCCAGAAAGCCAGCCAACATCTCCTTCGAGACAGCGACCTTCCCGGAGAGCTGGAAGCACGCCGAGATCAACGCCTTACTCAAGAAACCCAAGGCGGACCCCAAGGAACTCAAGAACTTCCGGCCCATCTCCCTGCTCCCGATCCCGACAAAGGTCATCGAGAAGACCGTCAACAAACAACTGACCCGCTACCTAGAGGAGAACTGCATCCTGGACCCGTTCCAGTCCGGGTTCCACAGCAACCACAGCACCGAAACTGCCCTCATCGCCGCCACCGATGACATCTGGATCCTGCTAGACAACGGAGAAACCGCGGCCCTCATCCTCCTGGACCTGTCAGCCGCCATTCGACATGGTCTGCCACCGCACACTACGAACACGTCTACACGACGCTGGGATCCAAGAGAAGGCCCTGGACTGGACCACCTCCTTCCTCTCCGGCAGAACACAGAGCGTCCGCCTCCCCCCGTTCCGCTTCGAAGCCACTGAGATCATCTGCGGCGTACCCCAGGGCTCATGCCTCAACCCAACGCTGTTCAACATCTACATGGCGCCACTGGCCCACGTCGCCCGACCTCAACATCATCTCCTACACCGACGACACTCAGCTGATCCTCTCCCTCACCAAGGACCCCCACACCGCCACAACCAACCTCCATGAAGGAATGAACTCGTAAAAGACAGAGGTCCTCATCCTCGGATCCACCCCTTCGGTCTGGAACGACTCCTGGTGGCCGACCGCACAGGGAACAGCTCAAGACCTGGCTCTTCGAGCAGTAGCAGCACCCCCCAGCGCCTTGAGACCCTCATGGGTATGTAGTGCGCTTTACAAATGCTATGATTGATTGATTGATTGAGTCTTATTAAAATCTTTATTTTGGAAGCACCAGTTTATCTTAAACCTTTGTGCACATTTTGGAGCAGTCTATCTTATACTATGTGTAATGCAAGTTTAAAATAATGAATTAAATATTCACAGAGCATTCTGTCACGGGCTGGATCTCATAGCACTAAAAATACACAAGTCACTATTCTCCACTGCACCATCCAAGATTAAATTTTGTGGCTCTCTGGTTACACACAGACCTCTCCAGTACATTAACTAATAGAGGTTTCATAATGTACTATAGTGTTTTTTGGAATGATTAACTTAACTTTTTAATTTATTTGTCATTTAAGCTGCACAATATTTCACATGAAGTTGAAAGACCCCGAAAACTTACAGAATATTTTGTTTTTTCAGCCACCCCTTTGACCCTGCCCCTATGCTCACTGACCCCACCCCCATTGCATGCAGCATCACAGTACTTTTTTAATGCACTCCAACTGCTGGTGCAAACGATGGACCTACACACAAATTACAGACTACACTCTGCGCGCTAGACTCGCAATTGCTCCAAAAACAAACGTTATTGGTGAAAGCTGCACTAGCCAACTGGGCAACATGAAGTAACATATTTGTTTGAAGTTTACAAAACCTACAAAATTAAGGTTACAAGAAGGAGAAATGTGAGGGCAATATTTCTGAACATGCTGATCTGTGCAATTCTTTAGCCACATTTCATCACAGCACACATGCAACATTAAGGTATATTGCAGACATTTATGTGATTACAGCCCAAATGATATATAGCTGCATTCTCTTAATATTGATTGGCATTTGCAACAGGAAAAATAGACGTAATTTGGCATGTCTGCAGAAAAAACTAAAAATATTATTTTTATCCTGTAAATTGTTGATTTTTTGCGTATCAACTTTTCTTATGAGTTTAGAAATGGATCTTACAAAAGCCTCACAGTCTTATTTACAAAGTAATGTTAGATACAAAAGTATGATCCTTTGATGTTCCCATGTTTGCACTATTTCAAATTCAGATTAGTGCAGAACTAATGACGCACTACACATTATTGCAGGGATTCTGCTCAGAAACAAAACTATGCTTGGAACCATAGAACATCTGCATTTAGGGACTTAGTCACCGTACCACCTCAGTACCTATGAGCCCGAGTCCGACTAGCTATAGTGCCTCCTAACCTGACCAGAGAAACAAGTGAGTTGGCACCCCAAAATACAACATTTTTGACCCCCTCAGAGATCATGGTAACAGGACACACCCTTTCACTCTCTCATTCGTACTCATCCACAGTAAAATAACCAAAAGATAAAAAGAAATTTTAGAATATTTATTCAAACTATTATGTCATAAAATGCAGTATTAGTGCCACAATTAAAAAACAAATGCATCTCAAAAATACCGTTATCATGCTAATATAAAAAGCCTTGTCATGATATAAGACAGATTAGCCTAAACCTCCGCCGCCTTTTTACTGTTGCTAAATGATTAGATATCAAAGATCTCTAGAATAAGTGATGGATCCCGTACCTTAGCACACACAGATGAATGCTCTACATCTTAACTGCTGCAGTGATCTTGTCTCAGAACTCTTGTTTCATGTGTTTTCATACTCTCTTGTACTCAGTTATATGACAAGACATGAGAGCTCATAAACAGCAGCTGCATTCTTGTGTTATGTCTAGGTGCTAGTGCCTGACCAGAGAGAATATCAAGTGATATTGTTGCTTGACCTTGTCTATGGCAATAAACTAAATCCCAGGAAAAGAACAGAACTCAAACAAATATGCAGGTTCCGTGTGAAAGTACAGTGTAGCACAAAGCAAATATGTTTATTTAGTAACATGTGTAAATGAAAATGCGGCCCACAATGTGCACACTTCAGGCTAACATAGGGAAAACGGCAATGGGCCATGCAGGAAACACATGACATCATAAATACCATAATAGATTGTGACACCTGCAAGAAGCAGCCAAAGGCAAATAAATGGGTATCGAACTTGTGGTAAGACAAATACTACCTTTATCTCACATTTAGTTTAGCATAATACTGGATTTTTGGGTAATACTTAGTGGTAACTATATGGTAACTGCATTATAGTTTTAGGTTTTGGACAAACTTTTTAATGAGTGGCTTTCTATAGAATATTGTATGTGTCTATATGAATACATTATTAGACATAGGCCCTCATTTATGAGTTGGCCAGACTCTGGTTCAGAAATATTTGGGGCCAGAATTTACATTACCAGATGATATCTCCAACCTGAAATGTGGCTCTTATGAGTTTTTCCCCGAAATGGGAAATAACCACTTCTAACTAGAATTAATGGATGCTAAAGGGCAGGTTTTCCTGAATTAGTTGAAAAAACACTGATATTTTCTGCCTAGTCTGAGCAGATGGAATGAGTCAGCCAGAGTGCAGGTGAGGGGTTGGGTGGGACGTGGGTGCCAGACAGAGCTTTGCTTTTGAGGGAGCATTGTCTGCTTCCCCCTGGCTACAGCTGCACAGGGTAGACAGAGTTTGGTCAATTCTTCCATGTGCGGCCCCTGCCTGCAACAACGTTGATATGCATGGTGTCTCAGACCCTAAATTACCAGGTCCAGAGTTTTCATACTCAATTATTCCAGGCCTGGACACACATAGAATTGTAACTTGGAGTATTTCACTTGAAGTGGTGAAATACCTCAACTTTTAATGAGAGCCATACTGGCAAATGTAATCAATGTATTGTAATGATAAACTGCTAAAACAGGAGAAATCTTATCACAATGTTTTGGATGGGCTTATTTTTGCAGGAGGATTCATCCAAACCCTTCCATCATTACTCCCCTCATGCTAAGGAAAGTCATGCATTTTACCCTAGCAAACACTGTCGGTCAGCGATTGAAGGAAGCACTTTCTGGATGACAGAAAATCAAGATTTGGAACAGGCTGTATTACTGAAAAACCTATCCAGAAAATATTTAACAATGCCTAATTATCCTACTTGACATATTCACCCCATTTGATACCAGGAACTATAGAACCCTTTCAGATACTGTGAAGCTATTCATCCATATTGATGGTATGGTTCTGACATGGGTACCCTCATATTTAACTAATCAATCTGAGGTAATAAAAAACATCTGCAACTCTATCAAATCTGAGACACTCTATCACAAAGTACCAAAAGGTTGAATACAAGCACCCTCTCTCTTAAGTCTTTCAATAACTCTCTTATCAGCTCTATTCTGACAATACTCATTGATACTGAGTTTTTCTAAACATTTTCATCCCTTCAGAAATGTATCTTCTTACAGAGACAGTCAAAAGCATAGAAATGTAGATGACAAAATAACATCTAAAATGCAATCTTGCTAAAGCAGATTTTTTATTGCTGATTTCACCCATTCATACTAAGATATCTTTCAAATTCTGTCTGGATTCCTAAATATCATACACTGCAATCCTTCAATTATGGGGTGTTTTGACAAAATATTGAGTTCAAAATATCAGAATACATTAATAGCGGAAAATAAATATTGTGATGCAAAAATATTGTGGTCTAGAATATCATTGTCTAGAATATGGAAAGTAATATTATTTTTAAGAATATTGGTCCTCATTAGGATCGAGGTCAGGCCACCACTGACAGGCCATTGGTGGCAGAATGACCAGCATCCAGCAGAGCGGTCCGACCACTCCATTATGATGCAGCTGGTCAGACCCCATCGGTCGGATGGATTAACCTATGCTTCTGACAGGCTCAAGGAGCCCATCAGGACGCTGGTCAAACCATATTCCCTACATTAGGGGCAGTGTATTCATTAACCTCGGCTGAGGAATGCACTAATCAGCGCCCTGGGAATGCCCTGGGAATGCCTTTTATATATGTCACTGCTCCTTTGAGTTGCTATTCTCTGAAGGACAGCTCATACCACACAGTTTCAAAACAAAAGATTGTTGCTCCACAACCTATGGGGAGAGAACCAAGCATAAATCATGTTCCTTAACAAGCTGACAGTTTTTAAGCTCCTAGCAGACAGCTACACAAGATAAGTCCCAAACTTGCAAATCAGGTGTTGTTAGGATGAGGGCTCTGTTACAAGAATGCATTAGTAAGGACTGCACATACATGCATTTGCACTTACCTTCTGTCTTTTGTCTTTCACCTTTATAGCCTTGTTTAAATGTATGTATGAATGCATGTATGATTGTATGTATGTAAATATGCATGCATGTCTATATGTATGTATATATAAGTAACTGGGTTATTAGTTGTGCAGTATGTGAGGCCTGTGCAAGTAATAGGTCAATGATGTTGCCTTACTGGGAACCAAGCACCTCATTGTAGTACTTGACTCTCTCAGGGTACTGAAACAGAGTAGTCCACGGCCTACTCAAGGGAGGTGGTGTGGGCTGGTAATCACCATTTGCTGGCACTCAATAATAACACTCAATACATGATTTTCTAGTCTGTGTTTTTCTTTGAAAAAAAGTAAATTTATTCCACACATGCTACTAAATGCTACACATGATATTTACAAATATATACATCAGGCAGATAAAAATACCTTAGACATTCTACACTTATATTTGAACCCTAAATTTTCATGACCCTCAAAATCACAGTAACCCCCCCCAACCTATAACACAACAATATAGGGGGTATCCCTTAAAATAAAACCGGCCTATTGGTTTTGTTATGGGTCTTCACAACAACATAAAAGGCAAGCCTATAAACTTTTTGATACTTTTACGGTAATCAATAACTATGTGTAAATGTAATCAATAAAGTCAATAAAACATTTCAACATTGACCAAGAATCACTGTCAGCATTACTGTAAATAAGGCATTTAAAATAAAGAAAACAGGTGTCTGTACCTTTTTTTAATAGACATTTAAGCCACATACAATGCAACCATGAAACTAACCCCTACAGAGCACTGCTCTCCCAGCTGAAGAGCAAATACTCCAGTAATCATGAAGATCCTGGGAGGTCATCATCTCCTTGACCCTATAAACTTAGGGTCACTTTTTAAAAGTTACTTCTGAGTGGCTGCTAGAACACCTACAGCCCCCCACAACACTCCTTGGAATTAGTTGGTGATGCTCCTGCTCTCCACAGGCCACCACATGCAGCAACACGTATGCAAATTGAAGAAGCCCTATTGGGCATTATGGTGCTCTCCCTCAAGGAGCAGTGTATAATTGATGAGTGTCTCTCCCGCCTTACAAAGGAATCACTTTCCAGACCAGCACGCTGCCTTGATGTTCAACTAGGACACCACTGTCATCCAATTTGTTGGGGCAGCTTGGGGAGCCCTCATCTGCATGGCCTGGCTGGCTTACCTCACCAGGCTAGGTCCTCGCCATGTAGGAGCCTCCTCAATCTCCCTGCCTGCTCTGTGCTGGCAGGAAACAAAGATTGCAGTGGCTGCCCAGCACCCCCATGCACAGGCACAGGAGGGAGCAAGCCTGCTGCTACTGGAGGGGCATGCCGGTGCTCCCCCCTTTATCTTCCTGCATTGGGCGCTTGGAAATTGAGTCTTGGGCCCCTTTCTTGAGGTCAGAGCGATGGCACCCCCCCTTCTCTTATTGGTGTTAGAGACTCAAAGTTGGGGTCCTGGGCCTCCTGAAGTACATTTTTGCATCATCCCCAGGGAAAATGGGGATCCTGGGGGCAACTGGACCACAGGGGGAGGCAGTGCCATGCACAACCGCTCTCCCCAGATTATAGAAAAATGGCCGCTTGTGCACTCCTCTGGTGACTGGCCCTCCCTGGGCAATTGAAGAAATTGCTACGAAGCGCCAAGCTCTTCATTCCTTGCAGGACTGGACAAAGGTTAAGATCTTTAAATGTGGAAATCTTCAGACCAGTTGAGCCAATTTGGACGGTCTTGTGCTCATTCTTCTCCTGGTGGCAGGCTCTAGTCACCAGAAGCAGTTTCAGCAGACCTCCTCACCACCAAGGTGGTACATTCTGCAAGGAGCTGGTTTTACTGGCTCTTTGTGCCAGCGTTCATCTTTCCTTTGTCTCTGGTACACAGAAGTCCATATTTTCCTCCAAACAGGTCCTTAGGAGGAGTAAGCCAGCCAGTTTCTCTGGTCTTGGAGAGACCCACTAGTCCTGGGGTCAACTGTAGGCAGAGTCCTTTTCCATTAGGGGATCAGAGGACTTGTCCTTCCAGTTGTTTCTGCGGTTACAGTCCAGGTCAACAACTACTCCACTCCCTTGTGCAAGAGTTTTTAAATAGGTGTGGAAAAGTTCTAGAATCCAGGTACCCCTGGTCAATCTAGGGTGCCACATCACCCCTCCACCCTGTTCTACCCTACTGCACAGTAGGCTAGGACAATTTAAGGTGGAGTTGTCAATAAGCCACAGTTCACATTCTGCTCATAGCTGATATAACAGCCAGACTTTCCCATCAAAACCTCAAAGGAGATCCCACTCCGTTGTGACTCTAGAGGTCTGTAACTCACAAAGTAAAGCAGCAAGGTGGGGTTCTGGGTGTGATTTAGATATCACTGCACTCAATATGGCCATCTTGTTCTCACAGGGTCCCAAAATCTCCTGATAGCTCAGAGAGACTTGCAAATCATGTGTGACATGGAAAACAGGCTCCAATAGAAATATTAAAAGCTACTGGGACCTTGGGGAGATTGACTCTTTGTCTCAGCTGGTGGGGAAAAAAGTCAAACGCTGCCTGTGGCTTTCTTGGGGGTTAGAATGAGGGCCTATGTTGCTATCCTTCTTTGGGCACTGCCCCAGTTGTCACAACATCTGGGGTACTGGGCATGAATATATGTTTGCTGGCTCTAAGGATCGTGGCTTCTGAGTCTTGATGGAGAGATGGGTTCTGGGACCCTGAAATATGGTATGTTTGTAATGGTCATAAAGGAGTCCATGCAATGGCTGAGGGGCACAGGCCATACATTGTGGTAATGAGATACAGGTCCTGCAACTTGTGATATTTTCTATCTTGTTTGATACTTTAAATATTTAATCTTGGACAACAGGTTCAACGACGTTAGAAATCTGGTACTGTTGTGGGTGTGATTAAATCATTCTCAGACACTAACTCTGTGCCACTATTTAACTCACACATCTCTGCAGAAAATAGGGGCAGTACCCCTCATTATCACCCATGATCTTTAATGTGTATGTGCACCTTCTTTCAAGATCACTAAATGCTATGGCTGTACTGCTCTGACCTATACCAATATTACTCAGTATATCATAGGGATTCACTGACATGCTCCAAGCCCAGCTCATAACATGAGTGAATGTCTTGTATGCAGGATGAGCCTTTGTACTTTTTTTTATAATTAATGGTCAGCAAAATAGAATGTTTACTTCTGTGTGGCCATAAATATGTCTAGGAAGAAGCTCTCTGCCCCCCTGCACTTGGAAATCATCTTATTGTGGGTTCTAAAGTGTCTTTGTGGTGATGTGAACTTCAAACAGTGTTCTGTTTGATGCCAGCTATTGAGGGTTCTAAGTTCGGCAGCGAAATGTATGCATTTGAGTACAGTGGCAGTTAAATCCTGGTGCTGTTTATCCTGAGACTGAATAAACCTGTGCTCCACATACGCCACTTATGTGGTATGCTGTATTTTCTTCTTCACAGTTTGGTGACGAACTAACTACAGCACGTATGCACCAATGCGCATGCTCAAGATGAGTCAACCATGTTTGCTGCAAAGTATCCACACCCAAAATTGTATGTGCCAGAATTTACATACTTCTACCCAAAGGTTCATTGTTCTAGAAAGGAGGGAGGCTTTCTTTCATACAAGAGTATGTATGAGCGTAATGTAGTTTAAAAAATATATATTTTAGCTGAGTGTATGTATCCTCACCACCTAGTGCACAAAGGTCCTCGTGCTGATTACATGCTCATGCACTGAACCCTCATTGTGCCAAGCTCCTGCATGTGATTCATTTCCTCTTGAGCTCAAACACAGTGGCATGTCCGGATTTGACCTGCAGTCAAGGACTCACTGCACTGGCTCTCGGGGGGACGCCCTTTCTCGCCATTCCTTGCAGCCCGTGAGCCACCAACACTGACTGTTGCACCCAGAGGAGCACAAAAACAACCAGAGCTTCCCGCAGCATGGGAGAACGACTTGCTGCACTGGCTCTGGGGGGAATTCATTTCCCGCCATTCCTTGTGGCCCGTGAGTCGCCAACGCTGAATGTTGCACCCGGAGGCACGCAAAAACAACCAGAGCCTCCCGCGGCGAGGGACACTCGCTGGCCTGCCCGGGCCAGGCCCAAAGCCCAGGATGAGGGTGGGCCTGTCTGTGCCCGTCCGAGACCGGAGAAGGCTGGGCTGGGCCTACTCTTTTGGTCTCACCTTTTCATCTTCCTCAGACTTCAGTATTCTGCGACAGCAAGATTGAGCATTTTCCTGCTCTTGCACCAGCTCCAGTTCTAGTGGCAGCAGCTGAGGACCAGGTAGGGGGACAACTCCCCTTATTTTTATCTTCATATACTCCTGTGAATAGTCCACTGGCCGTAGAATCGAAGTACTAGCAACCCAAGGGATTTGGTACCCGGAGTACCAAGGAACGTGGGTCAAGCTTTCTGTTTATGTATTGGCAGACTTTGACTCTGACCCTTGCTGTTCTTGTGCTGAAGACCCGTTAATTGGTTCATCAACTTGGGTACTACATGGGGATATGTAAGGTGTCTACAGTTCCTGGGGGGGCCACGGCTGGCACCTTAGGTTCAGTGGTGACCTTGGACTCATTTCTGCAGTGGGCCGCATCAGTGCTCGATAAGGAGATTGCGCTAGTGAACCGGCGCCTCTATAGATCTCCTGTAAATGCCCATCTTCCCCTGCCTATATGTACACAAAGGTCTATGGATAGTGTCGACAAATCTCCTAATAACTCCGTGGTGCAAGAACCCATCGGATTGAACAGTTGTTTAACTGGCCAGCAGTTACCTCTTACTTGGGGGCAAGTGGGGGCTACGTTCATTAGTCAATCAACTAAACCACTAGCTGCTAGACTAGCTACGCGAGGGAGACCAAAGGTGTTGTGTCGGTCAATCAAGGGACAGGCACGAAAAGAAAGGGCCAACTGCCTGGGAAAAAGTCTAAAAGATGAAGAGCCGACTGATCATCCCAGGAGACCCCAGTTGACCAAGGACTGACAAAAGTAGATCTGATGTGCATATTAGAATCCTTTCAGTATTCCATGAGGGTTATGATGGGCTCTAAATTGGGCCCAGTAATCCAAAGTTTGACCGCGATTGAAAAAGGTATTTCTGACCTCAAATGTTGTGTACCACTAGGAGGTGTATCCGCTAACCTTGGATCAAGGTCATTAATGGCTCCCTCAGCACCGGATTGTCCTACCTTGGCAGGCCTACATATGAACACTAGGGAACCTCTACTTTCCCCTATGAAGTTATCGAGGGGCCATGCACATTTGTTTCTGGTCTCGCCCTCTGTGACCCACACTGTGTCAAAACCGGGCATAATCTCTGGCCCTATGGAAAGATCGACTATACGGGATTAACCCACTCTGGAGAGTAACGCACCTGGGGAGCAATCTCAGGGGGGAGGGCTCTATGCAGAACTCTATGCAGAACTTGCCTGTTATCCATCTGCCAGCACAATCGACCCCATATGTTGTGATGCTGGGGAACGTGCAAACTCCCTCAGGGCACCAAGGAGGATTACTCTCAATTGAAGAACAAAGTATTATATTTGTTATCCTGTAATACAGCTTTAGGAATGAGGGTAGAGAAAAACATCAACATGGTGCAAAGGGTCAACTGGGTCGGCAGTTCCCATAAACCCTGCAAGGGTGATTGCGTTATTTTCAACTTTAATCGACCTCACATTGCAGAAAGGATTTTGATCACAAATTTGAATAATGCCACTTTTGGTCCTACGTCATCCCTCATGGCTCTACCTCTTGGTTTCTTTTATAATTCTGAACCATTGGTGCGGAATTATATGTCTAACACTTTGAGGGCCCCAATCAACAGGCATATGCCATTATATCCATCTTTCAGGAACTCGAATCCGAATTTAGCTCCAAATCCAAATTACTGGAATTGGACAGTACATGGTTGGCAGGAGCCAATCCCTCCCATTTTGGAGCTGACAAACCATTATGCACCCTTGGCCGCCTTGGATGTTTGTGACTGACTTAGTGGGCCTGCTTCTATGAATCCAGTGACATCTACTAACCAGTGGGAAAGTTCACAGCCAAGTAATGGGACTTTGGGTGAAACCGACAGAAATTCTATATCCTGGAATGGGTGAAACCGACAGAAATTTTATATCCAGGAACATTGCTGGTCTAACTAACAAGTTTTTTTACCCATTGTGGATTGTGTTTATAAAACAATTCAGTGTGATTTGTTTGCAGGAAATGTGGCTGACTGAAAGTAGTACCATTGGAGGGCTATATGTCGTTTTCTGTTCCGGCTACCCCCTCATATGTAGGAAGACCAAGAGGTGGCCTTGCAATTTATATTTCCTAGGCAGTTGAATACAAGTTGTTGGTCCTGCCTACAGAGAGCCCTTGTATAGAGTCTCTTGTACTCTGTAGGGGGTCCCATAAATCAGGTCTCATACATTTTTATAATTCAACATCTTGTACCAAGGGTGTGTGTAATATTTCCTTGTTGGGCTACTTTGTTAGGCAACATCTTAATGTCGCTTTCCAAAATGTTATGATTTCTGGGGATTTTAATATTCACACTTGCGGTGACTCCAGGGCTGATCTGGGATGTCCACATGTGAGAGGAATCCATTTTGAATATTCCCTACAAGGGGAGACAGGGAATGGCCTCCTCCATGAATTTGATTTTTCGGTCCTCCTGTGTTTATCTGACCCTTGTAGCAAGGCTGTTATTCCAACTTTTAAAGGTAGGGGTGATGGTTCATTTATAGATTTTATTTTGGTATCATCACCTCTACTAGAATCATTCACAGGATTCGATATACAAGTGAGTGTACACAGTGACCATAGCCCTCTATGTGTTCACCTTCATGGGCCTTTATTGTTGCATACGGGGGGCTGGGAAGAGTAGGGTGGTGAGACCTATAGATGGTGGGAGGTGGCTAAAATGGACCCAGATATCCCCGGATGCATTCTATGAGTTAATGTCAGTCTCGTGTGCTAACGAGCTAGGCTTGTGCACTACACCAACCACAGCACTGGGGGAGGTCATTAGTGCTTTTAAAATTATTTCAGATAAAATAAGTGAGTTCTTAAGCCCACCGGCTAGGCAACCTGTTATTCAGTCCCCTAAATGGTTTGATTCCCTCTGTTCCCGAGCAGTAAGAAAACTGCGGGAAGCCTTAAATAGGAGCCCAAGAGACCCTATATTAGTGAGATCTTGCCGAAGAGTGTATAAAGTGGAATTAGCAAGACATAAGTCCTCTTTAAAGGAGGGAGCCTGGAGGAAGTTAAATGAGTCTAGCATGTTGAGTGACAATTCCAGATTCTGCAGCATAATCAATAGCCCCTTTTTAAATCATGAGGAAGGAAGTGCAGTTGGTGTCCATATTACTGAGGAGGAGAGGGTGCTCCACTTTGAAGCCATGTTCGAGTGCCCCCCTGGTCTAAACTGTTCTTTTTCCTGGAAGGCTTGTATCCCTGACATTTTTTTAATTTTAGCAGAGGTCAAGGATGGTTTTGTAGGATTGCATCCCTGATGGCATCCCATCTGACCTCTTTAAATCAGATCCAACTTTTTGGGCGCCGTTTCTAACGGCAGTTATGAATGCAGCAGCAAAATCCGGCTGCCCTGAGTCTTGGGCTACCTCTACTATAGTGCCTGTTTTAAAAAAGGCAATCGAAATAGTACTAATTGTTACAGACCGATTTCTTTGTTGGATTCAGTGGTTAAGGGGGTGGGTCGAGTACTTTTAGATAGGCTGACCACTTGGACACAGTAACATGCCATTCTATCGGACATTCAGTAAGGGTTTCAACCTGGGCCGTCCACTGTGGCCCAGTGTCTCAACCTATCTATGATTCTCAATAAATATACAGTTGCCCGCCTTGGCACAATTTATCTAGCATTCATGGATCTGTCTTCCGTGTTCGATCGCATGAATAGGGCCAAACTGTGGCAGACCATGCTGGCTATTGTGGTAGATGATAACATCGACTATTTTTTGGACTATCTCCATCAACCAACAAAGGCGCAGGTTAGATTCTCGCAAGATTTAAGAGTCCCCCGTAAAGAGAGGAGTACGCCAAGGGTGTATTTTGGCCCCGTTTTTGTTTAACTTGTATATCAACGATCTAGATAAAGTGCTGCAGACTTCAAGGGTTGACTATCCGCAGGTAGGCCGACATGCTCTGCTGGTTTTATTACATGGGGATGACGCGGTCCTTATCTCCAGAACCGCCAGGGGGTTCCAAACACTGCTTGACTCCTTCTCTGCCTTCATAACGGCCTGGGATTTATACATAAACGGCTCCAAATCTTTTGTGATGCAGGTGGGCCTTCGCATGAAAAAGACCCTTCAATTTAGGGTAGGCCATGCTCAGGCCCCCCGCATTGATGTCTTCTCGTATTTGTGGGTCATATTGGATGAGCAGATAAAATAGGGCCACTAAAACAGAGAAAGAGGGGAGACTTAGTGCAGGCAAGTACGGCCATTTTTGATTTTGCTTCTAAATTAGGCAAGAGACCAATAGCAGCACTTTTAAAGATATATCTGGCTAAGTGTGTCGTGACAGTCTATTACGGTAGTGAAATATGGGGGCATGTAATCACAGAAGACTTACAAGTGGCTGAGAATACGTTTTTGAAGCGTCTATTAGGTGTACCCCGTGGAACATCTAACATGGTGGTACATGAAGAACTGAGGGTCCCGTATCTATGTGACACATTGGCTCTCCGTCCACTAACATTTTGGTTAAAAATTTAGCGGAATGAAGGATTGTTGTTGACTCAATTGATTTTGAAAGAGTGTATGCCCCTTGACTATGCCCATCACATACCATGGCTTAGATACATAAAGAGTAGCTTTGAAAGACTAGGAAGAGAAGAATTATACAATAACCCAGAATCGGTATCTAAAAAGGATTTCGGTGGGTAAGGAAGTCCTTTTGAAGTCTAAGGAAATTAGAGAGGGAAGAACTGGAATTGAGGAAACCTAATGTTAGAAAATTGTTAGCACTGAAAACTACATTATTTACTGAGCCATTTATTCTGGGATCTTTTAGTACCTACAAATGTTTTTTGTTGACCAGGTTTCGCCCGGATTTTTTCCACCTCCTGCTGGCTTTACCTAGGGGAGTAGTAGAGGACAGATATTACCATCTTGTGGCTGCGAGGGTTTGTCTCCACAGGATTTGCTTGTTCTTTTTTTAAGGAGGCTGAAATTCAGGCAGGCTCGCACAGCTCTTATTTATTTACAGCTGTTGCATGAAAGATTCTATTTTATTTGTCCTTAATTTTCTTGAACCTGCAGTGAAGCTTAGAGCCTACATTGATTAAACAGAAGTATATGTGAGGGCCCAATCTTATTGTAGTCCCCCAGATGAGATACAATTATTAGATAGGATCCCAGGAGTCATCTATCCATTGGTTTATTTAAACTCTTATGTTAAGGGACCAAGTATTTTTTAATGTATATTGCCTATGAATTGTATGAGATCACTATGGGGTCTGGTTTACCGTGTGATGAACTGTGTAACCATTTTATGAATTTTTATCATGCATTGTTTTTAAATATTGGAAACTTTTATGGTTTTACACATGAAAACCGAATAAAGTTATTTTAATTGATTGATTGATTGATTGATTGATTGATGGAACTGCAGTCGTTTGTCTTCCATCCCGCCCGGGGGAACAGTACACATAATCATGTCTTCGCTCTATGATGAAACATAAATACCATTTTTGATTGGGAAGAAAACTACAAGATTGCATCGTTTCTAAACATGTTGCATGGGAATTTGCTACATTTCATTATAGTGACACGCACACTTATTAACCAATGTTACTTTACAATGATATTAGCCGCCATCTTGGACTAGCCAAATTCCTCATGATCTATTCATGTATCAGCAGTTTGAATTGCAAGTGGATTACAGTGCATCACAGTGGCACGCACACTTTATAACTATTGTTGTCTCACAATTTGTGTTAAGTCACATTCACGGCTGCAGTAATAGTGACACACACACTCCACAAGCACTGCGTGTCACAGCATGTTACTCTCCATCACACAAATTTGCCTAAAAAAACACACATGCTACTAAATTCTTTCATGCCACATGGGTTTGTCTGCAAGAAAAGTGGAGTGACATGCTCACTTTCAAATCTACAGCATGTCATAGTATGTGATTCCCCACACTTAGGGGCCAATTCCGATCTCGGTCGGAAGGGCACCGAATCGGGTTCGGCATTAGCGGATCCGATTCGGAGACTAATTTCCCGTCCGAGTCGTACACGTGTCCGGACGTCGACGTACGATGCGAACAAGCGTGAAATCACCGTCTGAATCGTTTCCGGGTCCGAACCGCTCCGTACGACTCGGTCACAAGCAAACCGCGGCACGCAATAGAGACGTTTCACGAATGAGCTAGTACGATGCTCGATTCGGACAGCCGTATTGAGTCAGAGCGTCCGGCTCACAATAGCTCCCGGAGTTGGATCTTCGGGGGTCTGCGTCGGAGCCCCCTGTCACCCGCAGCCTTACGACTCGGACACAGGGGGGGACCCATGGGTCTCCCCAACAAAGGCATGTATGGTGCGGATGGCACGGATGCATACCCACTGTAGGGGGCGCACTTATCCGCGACATACCCATTCAGTCAATGGGAGCCCATGTACGCGTCGTACGACCGGCTCCCATTAACTTCTATCGGAGTCCGACCGAACCGAGTCCGACAGCATACGGCCGCATCATACTCGCTCAGGAGTCCGGATTGGTCGGGAAACACCCCGGATCCGGCTCGGTCAGAGTGCTTTTCGACCCAGATCGGAATCGGCCCCAAAGTGACACATGCAGTGTCCATTTTCTGAGAAACACCTATTGTTTGTTTATCCATCATACGTTTCAATTGTTGAATTAAATCGACAATATAGATATTCTTGTACTCTTCAAAATTTTGTAGATGTGTTTGTGTTATCTCCTGGTGCTGTTTATCCTGAGACTGAATACATCTATGCTCCCAAGATGCCTCATATGTTGTATGCTGTGTTATATTCTTCACAGTTTGGTGACAAACTAACTACAGCACTGATGAACTCACACGCGTGCTCAAGATGAGTCATCCATGTTTTCTGCAAAGTATTCATGCCTGAAATCGGATGTGTCAGAATTAACATACTTCTACGAATTAAATGTTGTTCCAGAAAGGAAGAAGACTTTCTTTCATACAAGATTAAAGGTTCACTGACAAAATATTGAGTCAAAAAACAAATACATACAAAAATATTAAGTCAAAAATATCAAATTAAAAATATCTACTCCGTATACTAAAATTACAAAACTATTGAAAAAAATATATTGTTTTCACTAATATAGTTATCTAAAATATTAATATGTAAATGAAAATAAAGGATGTTTAATCATTGTTTTAAAATATATAACAATTATTATTACAAAAGTACAACAAACATATATATTAATAAACATATTTGTATTTACATATATCTAATTTAAAATATAAGTAAATTATTATTTTTAATTTATATCATTTTTGTAATACTTTTTAAATGTAATACCATAAAAAATAAATATAAATGCTTATTTCAATAACATAAAATATTGAAAAAAACAAACAATTTATTTACAAATGAAAAACTCAAACAAAATAAAAATGTTGAATTTACTCAAAATGAATAAAATAATAAAACCATTAATAATTATAAATATTATAATTTAAATATTAATATAAGTTTAAACAATATAAAGTAAACTACAAACTGTTAAAATTAACCCATATACTATACCCACTACAACTTATAAATAATCAACAAAGTTTCAAACTCAATAGGAATAAAAAGTATATATCACACTACAGTCAATGCAATATAAGGTAAAGTTCTGGATATCGAAGGGGTAAAATTTACAATTCCCCCTCTGAAGACTGCAACAGTAGGGAAAGTGTTGGATTGAGGAGGGGAAAACTTACTATTCCAACTCCACTCGGTGCAACAGCAGAGAAAGTGTTAGATTGTGGAGGGATAGAATTTACTATACCCACTCCAGTCATATTATAAATTATTACAAATAATATTTTTATCAAAATACCAAAATCTGTTATCAAAATAGGAACAACCAATAAATACAACATTATTTTCAATTAAAAATCTTAACACAATTAACACATACAATAATAAATCACAATACAAAAAGTTACGATTTTTAATTTTGTTATTACTGACATACCTTTCTGCCCTACACTTCTACAAGCTACACAGCACACATCTAAAATGTATATTTAAATTTAAAATATTTACACATTTTACATAATTAAGTATCTACTGACTTAATAATGCTAATTAACTACCAATACAACAATTACATTTAATTAACTTTTCACCCTTTATTCATACTAAACAAATGACCGACACCTAATATAAAAAACAATCATTAAAGAATGTACATACTCACTAATCAATTACACAATTAATATTACTAATTAACTGAGAAGAAACTAATTGTATTTAATTAACTTAATTCCCTTTACCCCTACAAATACAACTCACACATATAACCTAAACAATATTTTAATTACATATTTACATAATTAATTATCATTTAAAGAATTAAAAAAAAATAGCAATATGTATTAATTATTATAATTTCGGGGCGCGTGACTAGCGACCAACGAAAATGGCCGCAGCCTGAGAGAGCTCAGGCGAACGTTCTAACCTTCCCTGGGAATCCTGGTATAAATCCGGCACCCAGTAGAAATTAACCATCGGCGGAGACACCGGTATGCCCAGTGCATGTTATGCGGCAGGTTTGAGCTCCGTGGGTGCCCCCGGGATCGAAGAAGACTGAGGGGCGGAGCCACGGCCTATGCGCTGAAGAAGAGGCGGGGCCTTGTGTATTCCGAGGGCCTAGCGAGACAAAGGTGTCGGCGGCCTCATCCGCGACGATTATTGCCAGCAAAGGGAACAAGTAACGAGCGACGCTGAGTGCGGTGAGAGGCGCCGCTAAAAGAACTGTGCCGTTTGGTGAAAGATCGGCCTGGCATGAGCGCGAGCGGCGTCCTGCAGGTACGACATCTATCGTGGAACCGGGGAACGACTGCAAGCGCCTAGTCTGAGCGGGGCCGGAGCCATAAGTTACTGCCAACGCTAAAGACACGGCCCGAGGGAGTTCCCTGGGACCTTAGACAAACTGGCCCGCAGTGATTATCCCAGTCAACCCACTGCGCCAGATAGCGCCATTCCCCCAGTGCACGGGCTCAACAAAAGAATCACCGAAGCTGCTCTTACGCGAGGGGCAGACTCCGGACCCCTACTGCATTACTGATTTGCGGGGGCAATTGAGGAAAGCCCAGCTTTGATTTACTGACTGTGGGCCTAACTGGGCATAACAAGGTTTCACTGACTAACTGCCATACCACTGATTGACACTGAATGACAATACAAAAAGTTACGATTTTTAATTTTGTTATTACTGACATACCTTTCTGCCCTACACTTCTACAAGCTACACAGCACACATCTAAAATGTATATTTAAATTTAAAATATTTACACATTTTACATAATTAAGTATCTACTGACTTAATAATGCTAATTAACTACCAATACAACAATTACATTTAATTAACTTTTCACCCATTATTCATACTAAACAAATGATCGACACCTAATATAAAAAAATCATTAAAGAATGTACATACTCACTAATCAATTACACAATTAATATTACTAATTAACTGAGAAGAAACTAATTGTATTTAATTAACTTAATTCCCTTTACCCCTACAAATACAACTCACACATATAACCTAAACAATATTTTAATTACATATTTACATAATTAATTATCATTTAAACAATTAAAAAAAAATAGCAATATGTATTAATTATTATAATTTCGGGGCGCGTGACTAGCGACCAACGAAAATGGCCGCAGCCTGAGAGAGCTCAGGCGAACGTTCTAACCTTCCCTGGGAATCCTGGTATAAATCCGGCACCCAGTAGAAATTAACCATCGGCGGAGACACCGGTATGCCCAGTGCATGTTATGCGGCAGGTTTGAGCTCCGTGGGTGCCCCCGGGATCGAAGAAGACTGAGGGACGGAGCCACGGCCTATGCGCTGAAGAAGAGCCGGGGCCTTGTGTATTCCGAGGGCCTAGCGAGACAAAGGTGTCGGCGGCCTCATCCGCGACGATTATTGCCAGCAAAGGGAACAAGTAACGAGCGACGCTGAGTGCGGTGAGAGGCACCGCTAAAAGAACTGTGCCGTTTGGTGAAAGATCGGCCTGGCACGAGCGCGAGCGGCGTCCTGCAGGTACGACATCTATTGTGGAACCGGGGAACGACTGCAAGCGCCTAGTCTGAGCGGGGCCGGAGCCATAAGTTACTGCCAACGCTAAAGACACGGCCCGAGGGAGATCCCTGGGACCTTAGACAATCTGGCCCGCAGTGATTATCCCAGTCAACCCACTGCGCCAGATAGCGCCATTCCCCCAGTGCACGGGCTCAACAAAAGAATCACCGAAGCTGCTCTTACGCGAGGGGCAGACTCCGGACCCCTACTGCATTACTGATTTGCGGGGGCAATTGAGGAAAGCCCAGCTTTGATTTACTGACTGTGGGCCTAACTGGGCATAACAAGGTTTCACTGACTAACTGCCATACCACTGATTGAGTGCCATATATATCTCTGGCAACATAAACGCAGGACAGTACATCTTTCAGGGACCAAAACAGAACCCAACACGCCCACGTGGTGCTTCCCAGACTGACCGTGGAACGGTGTAATTGCAGATGCTACGCAAAGCAGGCCCCGGACGAGAATCCTCTGCTGAAGGCAGCTCATCAAAGGGTGCTACTAGGAGGCAGAAAAACCGAAAGGCTGCAAGGGGGAGATCAATCCCATTGGCAGGCAGTGGTGAATACTGCCTCCCCAGCGACCAGGCGCACCATTCAAAGCTCCAGATACCATGGGGGGCAGAGGACAGCGCGGGGTGCAGAGCAACAAAATAGACAAACACCTTCCATAAGGAACAACCGGATACACCATCTCCACCCACAGTTGACGGCGGTGACTCGAAGACTGCTAAGCCAAAAGAGGTCACTCTACAGGATGTAATGGCCACCCTGCAACAAATGCAACCTTCTATTGGCTCAATTTCATCAGACATATCACTGCTGCGTGCTGATGACTCACCAGATAAACATCAGACTGACAGAAGTGAAAACCACTACGGCGATGCACTCAACAGACACAGCGACTCTGCAATGGCAGGTCTGCCAATTGGAAATAGCAGCCAAGCAAATGGCTGAAAAACTCGATGATCAGGAAGGCCACTCACGGTGAAATAATATTCACTTATTCGGTGTTCCGGAAAGCGTCAAGGGGTCACCCTGGATCTCTTCATAGAAGACCTTGTCCAAACTCAACTGCAGCCACGTGGACTCTCCTGTTTCTTTTAAGTAGAAAGAGCTCATAGAGTGCCGGGGGGAAGGCCCAGACCAGGAGCCCCCCCGACCTTTACCAGCACGCATATTGAACTTTTGGGAACGAGACACGATTCTCCAGGTGGCTCGTATTGCCCCCCCATTTAAGGTTGATAACTGCAATGTGACCCTTTACCTGGGCTACACAGCTGCTGTGTCAAAGCAACGCCGAAACTTTCTCGACGTAGTCGAGAACTCGAGTATGCAGTGCTCTTCCCAGCAAAACTATGGGTAGAGGCAGAAGGGAAAAGCTGGTTCTTCACTACACCGGAAGAGGCCCACGACTGGCTGGAGGGATGGCGCCCAGCCACAAGACCCAGAAGACAAGGACCAAAACGGAAGCAAAAACTCACCACACCGGCCATAGCAGAATTGGCAGAAGTGGAAGCATTGACAGGCACTCAACAGAATACCGACGACAACTCAGATTGACACCTTGCCTAGCGGAATCATCACCTATGAAGTATAATCCATGACAGCAGCACTATACGGACGTAAAAAGATGAGAGCGCAGTAGGGATCACAACAAAATACTGCCAAGACCTCTGATTGATCCTGCAATTTCACACTACATGATTTAACGGGTTCTCGGGCTGGTCTCACGTGATGTTCCCGCTGATGCTCCGGGACTGAACCAAGTCACTGAGAGGCACAGCTGGATCGCAATAGACAACGAACAATCAAGGGGAATGGACAGGGAATGCAGAGTAACTCTCCTCCTTTACGCAAGTATACAGTTAAGGGGAAAAAGCACTCTGCTGAGTTGGGGTGGCGGGTAGTTTTAAATCCGCAGTGCAGGGAGGCAGGGTGGGTGGAAGGGTAAAGTTAAAGGCGGAATTTTTTGTTTTAGTTCCAGTTTCATAATTGACGCATGGTACAGACTTAAGGTACATACACGGCAACAACACAGTAAGCTACATGCAGACGACTCAACACTGAGTTCCAATATATGACGACCACGACGCACCTACACATGGTAGATGACGACATGTGTCCCCAGCCACAGGCCTCCCGCCCAGCACACCTTCCATTTAAGGTACTGTCATGGAATGTCAATAGCCTGGGAGATCAAATAAAACGGGGATTAGTTCTACAGTATCTGAGACGTAAGGGGCCTGCTGTTATGCATCTCCAGGAATCACATTTGACAGGGACGGCCTGTAAAGCTTTGGACAGGTGGGGATTTAAAATAGTCGTACACTCTGACTTTTCCTCTGGCTCGCGAGGGGTGGAGATCTTGGTCAATAAATATTTCCCATTGATAATTATTGGATCCCGAAAGGATGATCAAAGACAATTCGCTGCAATAACATGTCAATGTGACGGTAATATTTATAACCTAGTGGCGGTTTACATTCCACCGACACTACACCAAGTAACTTTCCCAACTCTGGTGGAATTTTTATTAGCCCTCCCACACGGGGAACTCATAGTGGGGGGGGGGGTTTCAATACTACCTTGGATGCTTCCATAGACAGAAAACCCCCCAAAAGACCCCAGGGGCGCAAACCTCAAACTAGCAGAGTTCACTGAGGCTCTTGGCCTAATAGACGTATGGAGGAACAGATTCCCAACTGAGAAACAATACACATTCCATTCGAGAGTGCATAATAGCCTTTCCAGATTAGATTAGATTTTTACATTAGCAACCAGGTTAGTAGGGGTAACTGAGATCACACACCTGCCCAGGGGTATCTCGGACCACTCTCCAGTGCTCATCACATATACCACCTCCACCCCGAGACGACGCAGGCTGTTTCCGCTTCGCCCCAGTTATCTTAATAACCACAAGATCAGTAAAGACCACCTTAAAACAGTGAACTACTTCGTAGAAAACCAACACTCTGTCAAGACCCCCACAACCTTATGGGAGGCCTACAAAACAGTTCTAAGAGGGCAGGCTATCTCCCTGATAACTGGTCATAAGCATACTCATCAACAACACATCAAAAGTTTGCAAGAAATGTCCCTGGCAGAAGCTGCACATGTTATAGATCCTGATGTTACCAGCACGGCGCTTGCAAACTAATAGAGGATACGAACGGAGACGCATGTAGAATTTCATTTCGATTGACATCGGAATAGACGGATGACGGGATCTTCAGACTATTTCGTCCCTTGCTGACTAATTGCAGCACGTTGCAGATGTGAAGTACCAGATGCCTCCACGAGGCACTGCAGTGAAAGAGTGACTAACACTTTTGGCGGCCACATTTGAACCAACTCATCTCCATTGACTTGCTACTTTCCATAGCCTTCTTCATAAGATGGGCTGATCTTCTTCTATTTGTCAGAGGTCCTGATGAGAGAACCCTAAATTTGGGTTCTTGAAACGCGTAGACCTTGTTCTAAGACCACAAGAAATTGAAACTGGTTTAAAATCCAATCTACTTTGCTATTAAAATCCTGCATTGTGATTTTCTGTGGTTTTCTAAAAATAAGAGAACTAAAAGTTAATTGTTTCATTTGTTCATTTATTTTTTCACTAGTGTGATTGAGTGAGTGATTGTTTTTATAGGTACCAGCATGTCTGGCATTAGGATGAGTGTTTTTTTCTAGAATGTTTGAAACAGGTATCCAAAAGTTTGCTGTTCATTCACTTTTTCAATTTCTGTATGTTAGTTGTTTTATGTGATGTATATAAGATATTGATCTGTCGTCTGCTCTTTGGAAGGAAGTCAAAATGTTTTTGATATTATGAAATCTTTTGATTAAATCAGAAAAAGAAATTATTTTCAGGCATTTTGTAATTATTCAAAATGTTTCCTCATAAGTTGATTTGAGGTCTAACAGTGGCAGTATTAGCAATTTTGCTGTTCTTTCTATAGATCCTGATGAGGGCACGGCACACAGGGTACACTTAGCACAACAAAAATACAGGGCCTACGCAGGGGAGGAGGCAAAAACCAAGCACACTAAAACTCAACACACTATTTACGAACTAGAGGATAAAGCGGGAAAACTCCTAGCATGGTTAGATAAAAAAGAGCGAGCTAGTAAATGAGTGGCACAGCTCCGGCTAGAAGATGGCGATATAACGGCGGAACCCCAGCAAATAACAGAAGCCTTAGCGATACATTATAAAAATGTTTACACCCCAACAGCCACTACCATGGTAGAGGAACATTTTGAATTCCACAAAGACATAAAAATGCGCACACTGTCCCCTAATGCGATGGCGACTCTACAAATAGACCTGATTCCGGAGGACCCAGAGCTGGCAATAGACGCATTACATACAGAGAAAGCTTTAGGGCCCAATCAAATTCCGGTGGAATTCTACAAGAAAGCAGCGCCTCACATCATACCACACTTACTTAATATTTACACAGACAGTTTGGAAAAGGAAATCTTACCCAGAGATCAGCGCCTGGCCACCATAGTGGTAATTCACAAGCCCGGCAATCCACCGCATGAATGTATGTCATACAGACCAATCTCTTTAATTAATGCAGAAGCGAAAATACTGGCGAAGGCCCTTGCCATGCGACTACAGCCACATCTCATCACTTTTATCCACCCAGATCAATCCGGATTTATGCCAAATTGGAACACCACACTTAATTTGAGGCACTTGCATGGGGTCATTGCATGTAGATCTACTATAGAGGAGGACACAGTTATTTTATCGCTTAATGCACGAATGCCGTTCGACCTAGTCGAATGGACCTTCTTATTTGCGGTCCTTCGACACCTAGGATTCAGTCCTAAATTCTGCGCCTGGGTCCAGCTACTCTATACACAGCCACTGGCACAAGTTGTAGTGAACGACCATATATCGACAGACTTCCCGTTAGGTAGAGGGACGCGGCAGGGCTGTCCCCTATCGCCACTGCTCTTTGCGCTGGTATTGGAGCCACTGGCTGCCTGGGTGCGTCAAGACCCGGCCATACACGGACTGAAATGGGCCATGGGCTGGGAAGACCGCATTTCACTTTATGCGGACGATATACTACTATACCTGGCATCTCCGACGCGCTTGATTAACTGCCTGTTAGACATATGTGCATTATATGGACGGGTATCCGGTTACACCAAAAACGGGGCAAAATCACTTCTCTACATACTGCACGGCTCCCTGCCACGGTTTCCTTGGGGATGTGACATTCAGATAGCTGATGGGGGATTTAAGTATCTAGGGATATATGCAACACACGATAAAACACAATTCATTGCTGAAAACCTCACAAAGCCCCTGATGAGGTTCCGTCAAGATGTCAAACATTGGTGCTCACTCCCACTAACACTACTGGGGAGAGCAGCCCTCTTTAAAATGATGGCACTCCCCAGATTCCTGTATGCACTACAAAATACACCATTCCCCGTCACTCCAACATATTTTACGTCGATAAATGCAGAAGTGACTAGTCTGCTATGGGACGGAAAGGAGCCACGCATAGCCCTCAATAAACTCATGAGAAGCTGGTATGATGGTGGCATTGCCCTCCCCAATATCAAGTTATACTATTGGGCTTCTCAGCTCTTTGTCATGCATCAATGGCTTCACATATCCCAGGATGGCCCAGCATATCGCATGGATAGACACCTCCTAGGAACTGCAGGGATTATGGGGACACTATACAATGAGGTCAGGTAGAACAACGTCACAGGTACAATGGCACACACTATCAAAATATGGTTCACGGCGCAACAAGCGATGGGTTGGGAGGGAGTAACGACGCAGGCCATGCCACTATGGGATACAAAAAAACTGGGCACACTTCACAACACAAAGGGCTTTCGGCAGTGGGACCTGAAAGGAATCTCGAAGGTGGGAGATCTGTGGAAAAAAGGGGAAATAGTCACATTCGCCCAATTACAGACCACGTATGATCTGGCACAAACGGAAATATTCTGATACATGCAGATCAGACACGCACTAATGGCACTAATTCCACAGGGTACACTGCTCAAAGAATCTTCACCATTGGAGGATAGACTCCTGACAGATCACCTCACCAAAAAGGCCATCTCACAAACGTATTGGAAACTTATACATAATCATCCAGACCCCACTGCAGCCCTTAAAGCCAAATCGGAACTGGAGGTAGGTGAATTGGATGACGCAGACTGGCAAGAGGCACTTGCATCCCGGAAGGAGGTTGCGATATCATCCAAACTCAAATTGGTGCAATTAAAAATCTTATATCACACTTATTATACTCGGACACTCCTACACAAAATTAACCGGACAGACACACCACTCTGCCTCAGACAATGTGGTGCACCAGGTACACTCTTCCACACCCTCTGGCTTTGCCCGGAGATTGCGAGTTACTGGACCGCAGTACTGCGCACACTCTCACAAGTCACGAAGGTCACCATTCTCCCAGAACCGAAAAGGGACCTTCTTAATGTGTGAGAACCCACGGATCTCAACCACACAGCACAGGACTGGGTGACAATAGGCATGACATAAGCAAAGCATAATATTGCGCAGCACTGGGGATCCCGACAAACTCCTACCCTGCACCAGTGGTGCAAAGATATGGACCGTGCAATGATAGTGGAGAAATCAGTCTATGTGCACAGAGGCTGTCCCAAAAAATGGACTCGGGCGTGGGGAGGGTGGAATACTTACCATGGGAATATATGTGAACCCCCAATTGAAGAATCACCGTCAGAAACGAGTGACTGACTGGATCAAAATAGAAAAATGCGAGATGTCATGCATTCTGATTGCCCAAGAACTAGAGTCCGCAAGAACTTCTCCTACTGCGATGTATCCGCTGGTGAACTATTGTATACCCTACTGAGTCACTCCATATGTACCACCAAATATTACTGGAATGCATTTAATTGTTCTTTCATTCAAAATGTCAATAATAATGTTTTAAAAACAATAAATTATTATAATTTCCTACATATCCTTTACCCATACAAAAATCACAAAACATTCCCAAACAAAAATATATATTACACAATTTACATAATTAATTATCGATTAAATAATTATTTATAATATTAATAAATAATTTTTAAATAGTTATAATTATTTACTTTCCACCCTATCCCCATACAAAACCCACAATATGCATGTTGAATTTAAATTGTAAAAAATGTATACAATTAACATAAATAATTATCAATTAAGTAATTTGAAATACTTACAATTTTATTATTAATACATTATAATTAATTAATTTCCCACCCCATACCTTTACAAAACACAGAACCCACACCTCAAATGTTTATTTTGTTTTACTATTTACATAATTAAGTATCATTTAAATAATTAATAATAATTAACAAATAATTATAAATTAATTATGATTAATTTACTTCCCACCCCATCCGCCTACAAAACTTACATCCCCCACCTAAAACTTAAAACCAAAAAAGAATAATTATACAGTTAGCATAAATGTTTATCAATTAAATAATTTATAGTAATTTGAAAATATTTATTTATTAATTTTACCCCTACAAAACCCGCACCCTGCACTTAAAACTTAACTAAAAATATGAATTGCACAATTAACATAAATAATTATCAATTGAATAATTAATATTACTTAAAAAAAAATACTCAGTATGTTCAATTAATGTACTTCCCACCCTATTCCCCTATAAACCCCACAACCAGCTACAGTACTTAAAATATCAAAAAACTATTACATTAAATTTGAAAAATACTATTAATTTACAAACCATATTAGAAGACTAACAATATTCAAACAAACATTTTAAAATATATACAGTTAACATATATATTACAATACACAAAATAAAAAATCGATATTATTAACAAAGGCATTTTTAACATGCATATTACTTACCTTAAAATCGTAATTCTTGTCCACAATATTTTTGCTCTCAATATTTCTGTGTCACGATATTTCCTACTCAATAATTATGTCAGTCGATATTACTGACTTGATATTTTGTCAAAATACCAAGATTAAGGCATGAGCGTGATGTAGTTTAAAAAAATAAAAGAATTGATCAAGTGTACGTTTCCTCACCGTTTGGTGCACGAAGGTCCTCGTACTGAATACCTGCTTGCACACTGTACCCTCCTTGTGCCCAGCTCCTGCACGTGATTCATTTCCTCTCGAGCTCCAACACAGTGGCATGCCCTGATTCATCCTGCAGGCATTTGTCTTCAATTACGCCTGTGTGAACGGCACGCTTAATCATATCTTTTCTCTACGACGTGACATAAACACCATCTTTGATTGGGGAAAACACCACAAGATTGCATTGTTTCTAAACGTGTTGCATGAGAATTGGCAACATTTAATTACAGTGACATGCACACTTAAAAACTAACATTACTTTACAATGATTAATAACCGCCATCTTGGATTAGTCAAATTCTACATGATCAATTCATGTATCAGTTTGTTGGATTGCAAGTGAATTACAGTACATCACAGTAGCACGCACACTTCATAACTATTGTTGCCTCTCAATTTGTGTTAGGTCGCACTCACAGCTACAGTAACTGTGACACACATGATATAATTCTCCAGGTAGGCCGTCCGGACCCGCCACTTTCCCCTTCTTCAGACGGCCAATCGCTTTTCCCACCTCCTCTTCTGAAATCTCCTTCTCTAAGCAAGGCCTTTGTGATGTTTGCAAAAATGGTAAATCGATATTATTTAACCTCCTCTCCCTAGCTTCTGGGTCGTCCCTGACCTCTTCCTTATATATTTCTTGGAAGAATTCTTGAAAAGCAGTCCCTATTTCCCAATCCGAAGTCCTAGTAGTGGTCTCTCCATCTCGTTTGATCTCTTTGATATACATTCTTGCCGGTTCTGTTTTAACCTTCCATGCGAGAACCTTTCCTGCCGCTTCCCCAAATTCAAAGTGGGAAATTTTTCTCGCTTCCCATCTTTTAGTTAGCCTTTCTTGTAGTATACTTTCAAACTGACATCTCAGATTACCCGGTTTTTCTGCCACCCCCAAGGAAGCCATGTTGGAGCCCAGCTGCTGATCTATTCTAGCCAACTCCATCTCAATGTTTTGTATTTTCTGCCGATAAATTTTCCTTCTATAAGTAGCTCTATTAGTTATACAGCCCCTAATAAAAGCCTTCAAGGCGTCCCACACTATATTAATGTCTGTCGAGCCCAAATTTATATCTAAAAAAGACTTTACCTCTGCTGACAATAAATGTATCTCCTCCTCTTCTAATAATAACGTTCGATCGAAAGACCAAGAGGATTCTTTCTTGTGGGTGGCCCCTTGAAGATCAAAAATAATGGCCATATGATCTGACATATGTGAAGGAAGGTAATTAAGCTCTTTTAGCGAGTCTTTTAAAGTGTAGCTAAAGAGGGCATAATCAATTCTTGATTTATGTTCATATTTAAAATTTTGAAAGGAAACCCCCAGCTTGTTACCTGACCTTTCCCTCCATACATCTGCTAGACCGAGAATTTCCATTATATCCAACAACGCCAACCTTGATTTAGATGGGATGAGTGCTCTTGACTTAGAGGACTTATCTAACAGAGGATTAAGCACAATATTAAAGTCAACAACCCATATGACTGGGTCCTGTAAGAGTATGAGATGGTTCTGGATTATTTTTAGGTGGGAAGGGTCATCTTGATTCGGTCCGTAATATCCTACCAATGTTAACGGTGTACTTTCCAATACAATTCTCGAAATTAACCATCTCCCGCTACGATCTTCCTTGCAATCCAGGATTTGAACTTTAACCGATTTTTTAAAAATAATTAGTATCCCTCTTATGTTAGCGGATTGGTCCGTGCAAAGGAACGTCTCTACCCAACTTTGTTTTCTTAGTATCTCAGAGACCTCTAGCTTTAATAGATGGGTTTCCTGGATGACGATGACCTGCGCAGGAGAATCCCTCAGACATTGTAGGATTTTATGTCTACGACTCTTTACACGCAGGCCATTGACATTCCAGGATAAAAACCTAATAGAGATCATCTATGTAGGGGTTTTTTTTTCCCTTCTTTCTTCCTTCTTGCTTCTTCTCTTCCTCCTTCCCTTCTTCCCCTTCTTCCCCTTCCTTTCTCTTTCATCTTATCTCCCTCACTTTCTCCTTTCTTGCTGCTATTAGGTCGTCCCCGAACATTACTTTCCACCACCATGAAGACTATATTGTCACATATATTGCCATAAGCTAGGATAGAACATTTCTCTAGTGATGGAAAGCTTATAAAACAAACTAAGTTTCTAACTTTTATGAGGTCTGACTCTTGAGAACTTTTATTGCTTTTCCCCACTTCCCTCTGTGCCTCCCCCACATCCCACCCCCCTCCCCTGGAAAACCCATCCTTCCTGACTCTTGCCAGATGTGTGGCAAGGTTTACGTCTCCCCCGCCAGTCCCGCTCCCTTTTTCTTTTTTTTTTTCCCCAAAAATGCTGATGTTACTGTAAAAAAAAAAAACCACCTTCTGCGAGTCCAGGATCTCCTTTTCTTGGGCCCCCCTCTTACTTCAGAGTCTAAAAAGAAAAGCCAAACAGTGGAAAAACACTTTATTCTTTCCCTCTTCCCATTTTTCTCCACTTCTCCTCTTTCCTCTTTCCTCCATCTTCCTTTTATTTTATTATATTTTATATATATATTTTTTTTCCTTTAACCTTCTTTTCTTCCTCCCCTTCCCCTTTCTTTTCCATTTTCTTTTTTTTTTTTTGCACCTTCCCCTTTTCCCAATTTTTATTTTTTCCTTACTCTTCCTTCATACTTATCCGAAATAGTGCCTAAAACCTCCTACCCCCAATCAAACACGGTGCTTTACCCATTGCTATAACAGGAAAAAAAGAAAACTACTGAAACATCACGAACAAACAAGGCTGAAAAGGGTCTAGTTAATCCAGACTTTAAGCACTCCCCTCTTCAACTCGCTCCCATCTTTCCTAGGAATTCATCTACTTCGATGGGAGAACGAAAGTTGTGCATCTTATTGTTGTGCATGACCCGCATAAATGCGGGGAATCGCATCTGGACAGTGGCCCCCACCGCCCTGAGCTTTTCCATCCTCTGGCCCAGTTCCCATTGCCGCTCCAATGTCACTTTAGAAAGATCTGACCTGATTTCGCAAAGAAAACCGGGGCCCTTAAGTGTCTTTGATTTTAAGGCGAGATTCAAATTTTTTTCTTTTAAGGAGTATGTCTGGAAGTTTACCAGAATTTTACGCGGTGTAGTTCTGCCGGGATTAAGGCGGAAGGGGTCACGGTGGATCCGCTGTATGTCCTTTTCTAGTACCTCTATAGATTCGTCCACTTTAAGCGAGTCTCTCAAAAGTGACACCACGAACGCTTTTAGGTTCTCCCCCTCTCTTCCCTCAGGAACTTTCAAAATCCGCAGATTATTCCTCCGCGAAAATTTTTCCAGTGACTCGACTCTCTCCTTCATGACTTCCCCTTCTCTCCGCAAAGCTTGAATCTCTCCCTCAGCTACCTCAAACTTTGCTTTTAGGCCCCCCACCTCTCCCTCCAAACATTCTGTTCTGTCACAGAGCACATCCACTTTCTTTTCTAATGTCTCGCAAGCTGCTCTTATTTCCATCTGATTTGCCTTGGATATAGCGAAGTCACTCCGAATCTCCTCCCTCATAGCTGACATAGCGGTCATAATAGATTCAAAAGAGTTGTTTGACTCCCTTTCCCCTCTCCCTCGTTCATTCTCCATAGAAGTGTCCAACAGGAGGACTGCGCCCTCCCTGTCTTGTACTAGCGCTTGGGTTGTATCGATATTATCAGGGGGGGCGACTGTGGATACAGCAATAGAGTTAGAAGTAGAGGCAGAGGTATGGTTGGGGATAGTAGAAGAGGTGGGAAGGGGGGGAGGGGAGCAGGGGAGTGCTGAACCCCCTAAACTAGGTGCCTGTAGAGCATGTAGAGGCTGAGGTATTGTGGGGGGGAGGCCTGCCTATGTGTGCTCCCTCAGCCATGCCTGGCCTCTTAGTTAAATTACCAGATCCCTCAGAGTTGATGGTCAGGACCTGGGGGAGTACTTTGAAGAAGGAGCGAAGAGAAGGCGTGACCCGCACTACACTGTTCAGTCTACTATTATTATCTTTGCCCCTTCTTCTTTTTCCGGACTCCCTGCTCAAATAGCCCCCCCTGTTCTTTTCACTAGGGTAATCTGAGCTCCGACCGCCTTCGACATGACCTCTCACAACGCCGTGGTCTATGGAGGGCTTTTCCACCACTAAATGACACAGGCCTTCTTTGACACCAGTTTTTCGACCACGTACGTTTTTCCCTCTTCCTTGTCTTTTTCCCTTACTTTTTATGGGAGACCCCCCGGGAGTTTTCCTTAGATTATATTCTCTGTTGCCTGCCTCAACCTTCTCAGTCTTTCCCCCCTACCTGGAGAATTATATCGAGTGATAAGCCCCGTTATTACCCCAATATTGTTGAGTCTCTTTAATGGCATTCTTTTGAGAGGGGAGAACTCCCCTGTATCATGGAAGGAGGCCACAATTGTTCTTATTCCAAAGCCTGGAAAAAAGCTTTCAGAATGCGGGTCTTATAGGCCAATTTCCCTTCTAAATAATGATTACAAAATCTTCACATCTATCTTGGCAATAAGATTGGGGGAGGTAATCGGTTCAATAATCCACCAAGATCAAAGGAGGTTTATAATAGGACGCCAGTTGGCTGACCATACCTGAGACTTGGTAGGGGCTTTTGATATCGCAACAACCTTTTTTCTCCCATTGGCCACCCTGACCCTAGACGCCACAAAAGCCTTCGATAGGGTCAATTGGCCCTATCTGGTGGAGGCTATGAGAAGGTTCGGGCTGGGGGAGGTCTTTTGTCGGGTAATTGAGACTTTGTATAGGGCCCCTACAGCTAGATTACTAGTTAATGGCACTTTAACAGATTCGATAAAAATTACCAGAGGAACTAGACAGGGTTGCCCACTATCTCCGCTTCTATTTAACCTCTATATAGAGCCGTTCGCCCATGTTTTAAGAGAGGAAGTGGACGTTCCTCCCTTTATATTTGGTGAATGGGAGAAGCGGACAGCGCTTTATGCGGATGATATCCTGGTGTATACGTCAGACCCGCAGAGAGCTTTCCCGACGGTAATTAAAAAGGCAGGAGAATTTGGGCAAATTTCTGGTTGTGATATCAATGCCAGTAAAACAGAGATCATGTGTTGGAACGTTCCAAATATAAAGTTCACAGTTGTATTATCAATGAGATACCTGGGAATACGCATCACTCAAGATATAGGAAGCTTGGCACAGGTTGCCATGGAATGTAGGAAACTTTTGAAATCTTGGACGTTCCTGCCACTCTCGATTTTTGGGAGAATAAACCTAGTTAAAATGTCCATTCTTCCAAAATTTACTTTTATTTTTAACGCAATTCCCCTGTCTTTCGAACGGAAAAATGTGGAAAAAAGTCAGCGAGAAATAAATTCTTTCATCTGGAATCTTAAAACAGTTAGGCTGACCTGGAAGAAGTTGAGAAGGAGGAGGGAGAAGGGAGGGCTGGCCCTGCCAGATCTGTTATATTATGCGTGGGCATTTCAGCTAACTTATTCTAGGATGCTTCTGAAAGCTCCCGCAATATCATCTTTGGGGGTTATGTTCCGGGCTATGCTTGGGGGAGTAGCCATCCCACCGGATGGATTTCCATTTAAGTTTGGACAAATGAAATATTTCAAAAAAGTTAGATTAAAGACTTTGCAGTCAGCCATTTTAAATTGGGTTCAGATTAGAAAAAATGTCAGGCTACATTATTACTCTAATTTCGTTCCTGTTTGGGACTCTCCCGGGCTTCCATCCTGTATGCAGGACAGCCTAGCAACTCCGTTAAAAGATGCTGGGATTTTAAGATGGGGAGAGATATTGGTGGATGGAAGGGTACAAGACTGGGAGGTGCTGAGGGATAAGGTGGGTACGGCTTTCTCTAGGTTCAAATATTTACAGTTGGATAGCTGGGCACGTGCAGAAAATAGGAAAGGCCTTCAAGTGGGGAAATATAGCCAGTTCGAACAACAACTGGGAGAAAAGCAAGAAGGGGTAAAGAAATGGCAATCTGCTACTGGTGTATGGTAGAGGAGGCGGACGGAGATTTTGTCTTGCCAGACAAGTTATGGGGAAATGAGTTGGCCTTTCAGTGTGAGGATTTATGGATGAGATCCTTTTCTCTTCTTTACAAAATAGTGAAACCAGTCTGGCTAAGATGTAATCACCTGTTCACCCTGCATCGGGCCTACCTCTCACCCCTAAGGCTTTCCAAGTTTCTTTCAGGGAAGAAATGCAATAAGTGTAATTTGGTGGCAGCTTCAGATATACACATGTTCATGGAATCCCCGGCTATTAGGCTGTTCTGGGAGGAAGTAAAAGTCACCTTGGACTCAATCTCAAGTACATCATTGAATATTACTCTCCCGCTAATAATTTTTGGACTGGAGGAAAACATAAACAGACAGGCAAGGTCCTTTCTTTTTTACTCTATTATCCTGGCAAGACGACAAATACGTAAATTTTGGGTGGAAGCCAAAGTCCCATCACATGTAGCTTGGCTAATATCGTTGTATGAAACTTCTAAGATTTATTTGGCTAGATCATGTTCCAAAAGAAATCTGTCCTTTTGGGATTTGTTAATACATTGGAGATAGGATGCCGGGGTTTTTTTTTTTTTTTTTTTCCCCGGGTCCGGTGATTATGTTAATTAGGCTCCAGAAGACCTTGGGAAGCGGCCTCCCCCATATGCAATTCCTGGGTCGGTCACCACTGACTGGAGTTTCTCTGTTTTCTGCTTAAAGAGGTTGTCTCCCGCCTACTATAAAAAAAATAATAATAATTCTGCCCGCAATATGACACGAAGGCGGATAGATCGACAAAATATTCCAAGGCAGACTTGTGGTGGTTGGCGTTTCTTTGCTGGATGGAGGTAATGGCAAATGAGGACGTAAAAAACAAACAAAAAAAAAAAACCACTGACACACATAATCCACAAGCACTGCGGGTCACAGCATGTTACTCTCCATCACGCTAATTTGTCTACAGTGACGCACACTATTAAACTCATTCATGCCACATGGGTTTGTCTGCAAGTAAAATACAGTGACATGCTCACTTTCAAATCTACAGCATGTCATAGTATGTGATTCTTTACACACAGTGACAGGCACAGTGTTCATTTTCTGAGAAACACCTATCGTTTGTTTTTGCATCAAAAATTTCAATTGTTGCATGAAATCGACAGTATAGATATTCTCCAAGCATTCTTGTACTCTTCAAAATTGTTTAGATTTGTTTGTATTTCGTGCATTTTCTGATCAATATGAAGTCTATGAATGCTCCTCTTCCTTTTAGGCACCAGGTGAACCTCCAATAGAATGGAAAACCTGGTTGAAAGGATTATCTAAGTATTTGTGTGTCATTGGGGTCAGAGGTACTGCCCAGAGAGGAAAATATTTTAACTTGAGCATAATTTAGGTTTTGATAGTCAGGCAATTTATGAACATTTACCTCCAGTATATGAAGGATCAGATGGAGAAAATGAATTTGATGAATATAAGTAGGTAGTTAAGCTGGAAAAACAATTTGATGTCCAACTGAGCCTGATTGTCACTAGACAGAAATTCTTTACTCGAGAGCAGCATAGGAGGAGTTAATAGACTTGTATGTGATACTCTTCTACATTTTGGCTGCTGACTGTGAATTTTAGGAGTACACCACCCAATTATTCAGAGACGAAATAGTAGTCAGATTTTGAGATAAAAAACTGCAAGATAAGTTGCTTACGTTAAAGATCCCGTCTTTAGTGGAAACCATTGACATTGCTAAAAAGTATTGCAATTTCACATGAGACTTCCAAAGAATTACTCAATAAAGAGAGTGTTGAAGTTCACGCTGCATCTGAAAATGCTGCAAATGATCAGGGCAATTCTAGAATGGTATCCGAAAAGAAGAAGCATGATTTCACAAAGGGGGAAAAAACTGTTTTTTCAAACAAGCAAACATCTCTTTTAGATGCAGTTTTCCTCATAATTCCTCTATGGGGCGTTCTTGTTGCACCAGAAATGCTGTTTGTAAGAATTGTTGGAAGGTTGGCTATTTCTCCAAGCTGTATCAGTCTAAAAGAAATAGAGTGAATACCCTGGTTGAGTATGACACCAATGATGATACCTTTGACGAGCTGGAACAGAATGAGGATTTGGTGTTGGTGGTTAAAGATTAGAGCTGAAGATGAGTCTGATTGGGTTGATCCTTTAGCTGACATTTGTGTCATGGAGTCAGTTTTGAAAGGGACCAGATGGGTGGTCACATTCCAGGACGATATTCCTGTAGCGGTTAGGAACATTCAAGAGCAATATCAAACGATGCAGTTAGTGTTTGAACAGGCCAGGGGCGAGGGAGTGCTGCAGGGCGGTGGGGCGAAGCGGGGAGAGGCAGGGTGGGGAAGTAGTGGACTCGGACATACGACAGACAGGAGTAAGGTAAGTAATTAAATAAATAAAACTATTTACCTTGCGCTAGCTGCATCGCCGAGTTGTCACAAAATTTAACAAGTGTGAATTTGCCAAACCAAGTGTAGAATATCTGGGTCATGTGATTTCTGAACATGGTATGGACACACATTCACACTGGACGGACGGAATGTCAAACAAATCAAACATTCTCCCTAGTCACAGATCTGGATTTAATTCATTGTTTTTTTGCTCACCACACCACTCTATTTTGGACCCAGCCATATTCAAATCAGTCTTGACTCTGCTCCCCATGGGAACAGTCCAGCTCGGTGGTGTGAAGAGCAAAAAAGCGATGCATTAAACCCAGATCTGTGACTGGGGTGAGATTTTGATTTGTTCAGCATTACATCCATCATCTGTTCTTTTAGCTTTTGAACATGCAATGACATCATCGGAAGTGACATCACACATCTCGATGAAGGGCAAGTGTATTTTTGAAAGAATCCTCATTGAATGTTGGAGGCTAAAACATGTTGACCTCGGCTGACACTCAGCTACTAAAGCAAAATGTGCATGTCATTTTAACATGTTAGTAATCAAAAAGGTTAAGTAACAAGACTTACAAAGCAGTCCTTAATGAGTAGAATCAGCGACATTAAGGGAAGCATCTCCTTCACTCTGGGATGACTTTGAGGCAGAAGATCCATATATTCAGAATGGCTTGAAAAGGGTAGATGCGTTTTGATAAAAGAAATTGAAAGCAGAACCAATTAGCTGAACTTCTGTGCTCTGGGTTTATAATTCTAGGCATCATCCAATGAATGAGTTAACTACTATTTTAACCTCATAAAAGTCTGCATTCAGCATCCTTAATTATTAATAAATTGCTGATTATACTTTCTGCAACTGGTAAGCCCGCTGCATCAGCAGATTTCCATGTCACCTTTGAAATACTTTTACATGATTATTTTAATAATGAGAAATGATGTGGCAAAATGCAGACATATTCATTGGTGAAGCTCACATAATGTTCCTGTGTTAGCACTTCTCGTTGGCACTTAAATAACCTTCCTTAAGAAAAGTCTTTGAGCAGTTCTGATGCTTAAACTCTGCATTGCGGTACTTTGTTTTCTATTATATAAACTTTAGGATTACATTTATTTTGAACAAATGACCCAAGTGCATACCCATCGTTTAAAGCCTTATAAGATCGTATTTCACACCGATATAATGCTTCTCAAATGTATGTATGTATTGTATTTCATTCATAGTTTACATTTTAGGCGCAGGGAGATATAGAGATTTGCCTGGAATCACATGATTTACAGGTGAGGGCTGGAGGCGGGATTTGAACCAGATCCCAAGTGAGCAGCTTAGACATTAGCCCACATCTCCTGTTCCCCTATTAGACCTTTGATATACCTGCCCGTAATTGCTGCATTCTACAGGGGACATAAATTGAAGCAAAATACGAAGCTTGTAATATTTTAAGCACTGTAATTCATGAACAAATACGGGTTATTTCTATTAAACTAACCTGCAGCCCTTATTTTAAAAAATCATTTTTTTTGGGTGAAAATACAAAATGATACACTTCTGTAGTAACTGACATTTTTTAAGTTAGCCTTGCTAGCGGACACACTTGTCTATGTTTTCTGGCCTCCTTGTAAAGAAAGAAAAAAATGAAATAGAAGATTGTAGAGGTCAGTCGGAAAAGGTACAGCAGCACATGGTTTTGCTATCTTCTTGGAGCTGTAAAGGGCTTTCTAGTGACTTGATGTTGACTCACTGCCAACGTTTAATACAGTGCTTAATTTGTAATAGAATAAGTGCCAGTGCCCTCAGTTCTGCTCAGAACCCTGCAGTCGACGGTATTAGATGTGAAAACGCTAAATAGCAAGGATGTGACAGCACACTGGTACTTCCACCGCAATCTCTGTGTAAAGTAGTCAAATATTTTTCCCATTGGTGTTATGGACTTTTGTTGGTTGACGTGAAGCACTGTAAAGGGGAAAATAACAACAATACATTTCTAGCTGGTGAAGCCAATGTGATTTCACAATAAGGACTAAGAATCGCCAAATAAGAATAAAGGATTTTATCTGGGATTCCTGTCCGACCTGGCATCATTGGCGTGTGTTTCCCCAGTATTTTTGCCTTTACCTCCTATGTTTTTGCTGGCTTAGATGCTTTGGGCACTTTTCCACTGCTGTTCAGTGCCAAAGTGCAAGTGCTCCCTGTAAATTGTTGCTATGGATTGGTGTTTCCGTGATTGTTTTTTTTTGGTTTACTGTTGAGCCCCTAGTACAGTGCACTGTGTGTGCCCAGGGCCTGTTAACCAAATGATGCTAGTAGGTTTGCAGCACTGGTTGTGCCACCTACACAAGCAGCCTTGCAACAAGGTCTCAGGCCTACCACTGCAGTGCCTGTGTGCAGTCTAGTACTGCCATGTCAACCTGGCAAGTTCACCCACTTGTCAGGCTCTACCCTTCCCTTTACTTACATTTGAGTCTCCCCTAAGGTAGGCCCAAGGTACCCCTGTGGGCAGGGTGCAGTGTGTGTGAAAGGTAGGACATGCCCTGATGTGTGTGGCATGTTCTGAAAGTGAAATACTGCCAATTTAATTTGTCACTATTTTAAGACTATCTATCCCCATAGGATAGAATGGGCGAGGTAGAGATGCTTCAGAAACAATTGTGCTGCGGTACGACATTTAACAATGCATTGGATGCGTCGTATTTACAGAACTGCACACCATGGCGTAAGGTCCCATGGTGTGTCCAAAAAAATGACGCTTCTGTAAGACGGCTGCCGCAGAGAAAACTGGTGCATGTACAGCCAAAGTGACGCTAGGCTGCTTTGCTGCAGGTAAAGCAACGCAAATTACACTAGCGTCATGATGGAGTGCATCATGCGTCAAACGTTCTTTAGAAATTAATGCATTTGAAGAAAAAACATTTCCACATACCTCAAAAGGGAGAGCTGGAGCAGGCATCAGGCAGCAGCAGCCAGGGCCACAACCTCAACCTCAACAACCCCAGCGCCTAGCCAGGATGTCCAGACAGACCCTCAGGGGAAGAGGAAGAGTAATTTTAGTGAGGAGGAGAATCTAATTCTGATGACAGAGGTGACAAAGTATGAACATCAACTCTTTGTTGTCTCCAAATTGACATTAGCGAAGAAAGAGGCAATTTGGCAGTCAATAGTGGAGAAGATTAACAGTGTCGGGCAAGCTAAAAGGATAGTGCTAGAGTGCAAGAAGCACTGGCATGCTTATAAAAGCAGGACCAAGGAGAAACTGGCCAATAACCTGAAGGCAGCCATGCGGGCCAGAGGAGGAGGACCTGAGGATCAGAGGAGCTCACCCCCTTTGAGGAACAGGTAGCATCAGTCATACCAGCAAAGTTAAAAGTATAACTGAACAGGACAGTGATGGCATTGAGGAGCAACAAGACCTACAGGGTAAGTGACAACAAGGGACAATATGGCAAACATGTCATGCTTTGCAGCGCAGTAAGCAATGTTCCTGCACTGCTCTGTGCTGAGTGTAAGGGAAAGTGATAGAATTGCTCACATGTCCAGTCATACATCATATAAATGTAAGTCAAACTGCCCAGTTACTTGTTGCATAGCCCAGTCCAGCTCCATCAACTTTGCTCAGTCCGTGTGTGATGTGCAGCACCAGTCCAGGTTCATCTTTGTATACTGGGACTTCTAGTGGAATGTATAACATGACTGACCAGAACTACAAGCCACACAATGTAAAGAAAAAAAGCTTGACTGCACTGGAACTCTGTCCACCCTGACTTTGACAATCAAGTCCCCTTTGCACCATGAGGCTAGTGTGTCTGTGTTTGGGCCATGGACTGTAAAACAGTGGAATGGAATTGAGTTGCCAGAGGATTAACTCCTTACCTGAGTGGGGGTTCAGGTGTGGTGTATGTGAAGTATCAACACATGGGAAATGCAAAGAGCCATGCGTACAATCACTAGATTGAAACTACATTGCACACAGCTGTATCGGTTTGTGGGACACATGCAGAGTCTGTGCCAGATGATCCTCACTTTGCCCAAAGCAACATAACTATAGATGTGCCACTCTAAGTACATATTAAAAGATGTGTACTTCCTGTGGGCCTGCTTACATACACCTTACAGTCTCAAAATGTCTTTGGCCATGAGCAGTCCTAAACAAACTTTGGTCCGTTCTGTACTGAATGACAGACTGTTAACACCCTCCACACATCACAATTGATCAGTTCTCATAGATCATACACAGACATCATAGTGGTACATACATGTACAAATTACATGTACTGGTACCATTGGTGTCCTGAATGATTTGCACCTCTCCCCATGAGAATCCAAGATGTCCACCTAGGAGACATGAAAGAGGACATAGTATTGTAAACTTGCTTTAACACAAGTTAAGATTTTTATTAGCTAAACTATTATATCCCAGAAACACACGTATGGCAATATACTCAGTTCATTGCACACATCTAGCCCATGTGCAGGCCTGAACAGGCATGGTGGACTTTAGATTAAGGGTGGGCGTAGTTCGCGAAGTAGCACTTCGCGAAGCTACGCAAAGTGAAGTTCGCACTACGCGAGCTACGCGTAGCACTTCGCGAACTGCGAAGTAACATGTTCGCACTGTGCAAGATGTTGTTTTCAATGATTGCACAGTGCGGACAAGCAACCGGCACTGTGCAATCATTGAAAATGGCATCTTGCACAGTGCGAGCTGTAGTTTTCTGCTGCTCGAGTAGATTTTTACTCGAGCTGCAGCTTTCTCAACGCGAACTGGTAGTTTCTCATCGCGAGCGGTCGCGAGCATACGCGACCCCTCGCAATGAGAAACCTGACCATCTCGCGTTGGGAATCTCGCCGGGAGGTTTATTTTCCATGCTCGCGATCGCGAACAAGGAAAAAGTCTCGCCAGGATGTCATTTTGCTTGCTCGCGGTCGCCAACTTGACGTTGAGGACCGCAAGCAAGCAAAAAATGACCGCAGCACTACGCAACACTACGCTACGCGTGTTCGCACTGTGCTACGTGCAGTTCGCGTAGCGCGAAGTAGCGCGAACTTCGCAAACTACGCGAGCGTAGCGTAGTGCTTCGCCCAGGCCTACTTTAGATGTAGAATTTACTAATGAAAAAAAGGCAATTGCATTCCTAAATAGTGTTCCAGAAAGTGTAATAAAAGATAAAAATAATTTAGTGGACTTCAGGTGTAGCCATCATGACACGCTTGGAGAATGCATCAAGGATGTGATCAATTTAATAATACTGGGCAGGGTACCATGACACATGGGCGACATGATTGACCCTAGGAGTAACAAAGGGCATAATATTGTGCCCCTTGCAACACACTCGCATAACCTTTAGTGATGGTCCAGTGGTGCTAAACAATAAATCATATTTAAGGTCATACAAAGCTACTATGGGTGGGTTAGATTGGCCTCATAGATATGGAGTAAGGCAAGGCAGCACAAAGAGCTGCCTTGCCTCCATGGGCCTTGTGGTGGCTATTCCCACGCAACACTCTTGAATATTTACACTTCCCCAGATGTTCTATACCATGTAGACCTGGGGATGTGCAAAGACCTTGTGGCTCTCCAGGGGATACACAACTAGGACACATGAGTTTATTTCTCCTTGTTGTGTCCTCTTTCCCTATGTGTTGCATTCTTCAGCACACAAAGAAAGAGGAGAAAAGGTCACAGGATTGTATTTGTGCAGGTAGTTGCCTATTCCAGCACAAACACAATCCTGCATGCAACAGAGACACCCTTGCACCATGGTGCAAGGGTGCCTACACTGGCTCTAGGCTGCCGAAACAGTGCCAGCGCAGTGAGAAAGGAAAGGAATGCACCGTATTATATAAACACGGTGCATTCCTGCCCTTTCACATTGGTGTAGAGCATCCCAACAAGGTGACATGCTGCGCTGGCCTGCCGTAAATGAGGGCCTAAGTTCCCTTACTTTACATCATCTCCTCATAAATTCTTATACTGATAGACATGTTGCACTTACCTATATTGTGGAAAAACAGAACTGAAGTTCAATTCATGTCTATGTTTAACATTCCGGATGAAGTTACATAACAATATGCAGACAGAACATACATACATACCGACAAGTCCACAAATCTCAAGTCTCAGGAAGTCAACCACATTGGCCACCCTGGAAATGACGTCCGCCCATCGGTGCTTCAACTGGTGGGTTGTCCGTGCGACCTTGAAGGTCTGTTCATGGTACCAGCACACCAGCTCCCATCAGTCCTTTATGTCCTTAGCAGTGTATCCTTGGCTCACCCTGCCACCAGCCGCAAGCATGCAAGGGAGATAGTGTGCAATGAGCCATATCAGCCCTCCCCACTGCGGCTCTGAAAAATTGTACCTTCTCCCAGACACGATCCCAAACCTAACACAAAAATTAAAAATTACCTACCTAAATGCTAATCCCCTACAGAATATAACCACCCCAATAGACAGAACCCAACAAAACCTACACCTGACATTACAATGACAAAAGACCATGCAAAACAATGACACAGGACAATACATGAATGGGCCAGGGACATTATATGGGCACAACACACACTCACAATACCAAATTGCACACTATACTCTCAAACAACCTCCTACACCAAGCACACGCTAACAGAGAGTAAGTGAAAGTAACTTCATTCTTCCTAGTTTGCAGCCTGCCACACCCAATGCATTGCTTCCTGGCTGTATCATGCCCATTTTTGACAAATGCGTTGTTTTTTCTGACGTATCGGTACCGAAATAGCCAATGCATGATTGACGCACAACGCGTTAGCCACAATGCTTTTTCAAGACATTGGCGCTGATGCATGGCTTACAACCCACACAATGGGGACAATGCGATGTGCAAAAGGCTCAATATGTGGGTTGTGAGCCACTCAAGTGCCATATTGTCTGGAATACACTGTAAGGACTAGTGCAATGCAGTAAATAACACCCTGTCCTCATTTTCCTTGCTCTTCTTTTCTTTTCTGACAGGTTTCATCTTCTCAGATGTGTGCATTTTGTCTGTGCTCATAGGGCCCATTTCATGGGCAGTTGGCATAGGGTAGTGCAGCTATTCATCTTGCTCCACTGCCCTACATCAGAGTTAAAGGGCAGGATTCACGTGTATTCATCATATATGGTTCATTCCTGTCCTTTCACACTGCACTGAGGAGTTTTTGGCAGCCAAGCTGCAATGCAAGGGCACTTGCACCATGGTGCAAGAATGCCTGTGTTGGGCCTAGGTAGACAATCCAGGCCCGGCACTTGGCAAGAGGCCAAAATTATTAGTGTTAAGTTATATAAATTACATTTCTTGCACTGTGATTGGTAACATGGCTGTGCTGTAAGTAGACTATCTGGGCACCTCTGTGTGGCCATGGCCATTATATTCCTCTCTGGACATCATGTAGACTATAATGTCATCCACATTCGTGAGACAGAAACAAACATCATGAAGTGCAGGAAACATGCCTAGTCATTGCACACTCTTTAGCACTACACTCTTTTTGGACTGTGACAGAGGGTCTATAGCTGAAAACACTGTAGCAGCACATACAATCTCAGGATGTGCACATTGATACACATTGCTGAATTTCTGTTGTGTATGTCTTGCTCAGGCACATGTGTTCTGCACATGGGGTTATTATGCACCAAATTGTCAGATAGTATCGTGTGGGTCTAGGGTGAATGTGTCACACAGCAACAGACCTCCCAAGTAGGTGAGTGAGACATTAGTCATCACTGCAGTGAAACATGGTTAAATAGTCAATTTAATTTGTGATGTACAATTCACATGATGCTGTCATTCACACATGATCTCTGTCTTACTCCTGTCAATGTTAGCAGCAGTACATCTATTTTTAGGGCAGCCCTTTGTGTGTGCCTCCTGGTCCAATGATAGTGTCTTCCCTGATACAGGCATATGTTATGGCACACACTCAATGTACATTTCACCTCTGGGTGGGTACAAGATTTGTGATCCGCTCAACTATGCACTTGTACACTCTTAGAGGTACATAACTCCTGTCATGAAAAGGAAAGTTGCCATCATGATCTCTCCATCTGACCATGTGCAATGAGTTAGTGTGTATGCAAATACAGTTATGTTAGCCTTGATGGCCATTTGAAATCACATTCTCGACAGCTCAGTATTCTTCATGTGTTCTGATGTTTGCATATAACCCATCCAATGTCATACTGCTCTGTCTATTTACTCACTGCTCAACGTCATCTTTTGTGCAATGCATGGCAGATTTGTCCTTTATCTACTGTAGCATTGTGTGGTATTTCTGACAATTTAGTCAGGAAACAGTTCACATGTGCTGTGAAGAGTCAGCTTGTACACATTTGCGTGACACAAGGCCTTTGACAATGAAACATGTCACTCATCTCGGATTGAATCTGCCACAACATTTCTTACAACAAAATACTGTCATTCTGCATCTTGACACATTTTGAGACACACTACAATGTGAGGTTATTCACAGGTGTGGTAATTGGTGATGTGTGGTCCTAAATTCACTGAGTGCCATCTGTTGTAGACTATGCTGCTGCACAACACATCAAGACTGCTACCTGTGTAGCTCTGCATTACTCAAGTGCAAGGGGAGTGTAAGGATCAATTTTGATAGTAAATGTTTCATGCTGACCTGTACCTTTCATGCAGTACACTGCTTCACATTGCATCTCTGTATATGTGCAATTGATAGATGAAACGCATGGCCCCATGCTGCTACACAGGTCTGATGACATGATTTTTGCAATTTGAGGCCTACTTTTATTTGTCAAGATGTGGGTGAGTTGACGTTTACTGGGACTGGGATATAAACGCAAACCCAAACAATGGCTTCAAACATTTATTTCCATGTTGGACCTTCCTGTTATATTTGGAAATTCTGTCCATCATGTACTTTAAGAGAAGGAATTCTGCACAACATGGGTGCATGGCCGCATCCCAGCCACTGTAATTTGGATCCCTCCTCTATCCTCATTTTCATCCTCCATTGGTCCGCTCATCATGTTGCACGTCCCACAAGACATTTGTCCCTACACAGATGTTGTGGAGAATGGCACTTACTAGGATGAATTTGCAGACCATAAGGGGCAAGTATAGCAATACTCACCCGTGGCATGTCCAGGCATCTGAACCGGGACTTAAGCACACTAAAGGTTCTCTCCACGTTTTTGCGGGTCTTGACCAGTGTCTGGCTGTACTGTCATTCCAGCTCAGTGTGTGGATGTGCTATTGGGGTGGAGACCATATCCTTGGTCAGCTGAAAGTTAAACAGAAATTACAACTGTCAGTGCTTTTGCTCTCTGTTGCAGCTACATTCCTGTCCATGTGCGCTGTGTGTCCTGAATGGCTCATGCGCATTTCTTATGCTATTTCAGAATATGTGTTAATTATACAGTTGACAGTAGATTTGCACATGTCTGTTACAGTTCAATGTGCAATAGCAAATGATGAGCATGGCTTACACTGTACACGTCAACATCTGGGCATTCATGTTTATACAGTAACTTCCTGTGATGTGTATTTAGAAATGGTCCTGATCACTATGTTATGTGCACTCCCTACATGTGAGAAGTGACAGATTATTATTCAGAAATTTGGCTAGCTGTTCCTCTCTAAGTAGGTTGTGACATTGGCAACATGTTTTACACTAACACATACATATGTCTGTTAAATCACAGATTTTGTTGGTGGCCTACATGACATTGGCACAGCCGTTTCATACTTCACTAACTTTGCCATGTGATTTTGATGCATCAATTAGGGGCAGTTTAAAGATGTCACATGCATCATTATGTTATTTATCGTCAGCCTTAAAATACTGCTTTTTGGCTGAGAAGTTCTCATGGTGTACTTTGATACACACATATGTATTGGAATGTGGGCCATCTTTATATGGAACATACTGATGTTGTAACAAGGAGTTGGCTACTCCACATTTAGACACAATCCATTGTTTTTTCACATGTATGTGTATGAATCTAACTTGTAGGGGATTATTTAGTTCTATACCTTGATTTTTTCTCTCATTGCTGTGGCAAATGTATATTGAGATTGGTATCCTTAGTACACGGTTGTGCCTTGTCCAGGGTGGAATTTATTTTAAGGTGATGGCTGATGTATGACATGTTTAGCAGCATTGTGTTTGACTTAGTGAGTTTCACATTGCTGGATAAATGTGCTCTATATTTGGCATACTACCACAGTACAGGTGAGCCATCACATTGGTTACAACAGTCAATGCGGATGTCAACCTACCTGTATGTGTGGTCGTAGACTGTCCGTAATGAGGAGACATATGTGTGTTTTGCACTGTTGGTGTCGCAACGTTTGAAAGTGTTGACATTTACACATGTCTGGGGCCTACACTGACATGGCATTTCCACATACTTCTTCCTCTGTTGCTCCTGACACTTTGGTCAACATAAAAATATACTGCCATGTGTGACACACTATCTCATTTCAACAGTACTTGCTCAGCTTTGAGGTGGACCGCTCTGGCCATATGCCTACATCCTCTCATCTTGTTGAACTTTGACTTATAGCAGGAGTTGGTAAACCATTGAGAAAACACTCACTTCATAATTTTATCTTGTGTTGCCGTTGTACTCTTAAATTAGGCCTGGGCAGAGTTCACAGAGTTCTACTAAGTGAAACTCAGCGAAGTGACAAAAAAACTCCGCCAAGCTATGCAGAGTTCCATGCGTGGTGAAGTGCGTTACCTTGGGGCGTTTACACTGATTTTTAGCGCCAAGTGTTTGTCCCATGCTGTAAAATCAGCGCGAATGGCATCACGTGCAACGCAAGAGGGTGCTGCTTCTTTCTGCTGCTCGAGTAGAAGGTCTAGTCGAGCAGTAGCTTCCACTATGCGAATGGAAGGTTTCTCAATGCGAACGGTAGCAACCATCCGCGACCGCCCATATTGAGAAATCTCGCTGTGAAGCAGTCTAGAGTTGGATTTTCCATGCTTGCTCTCGCCAACGTACCGATGGCGAGCAAGCAAAAAACTCAGCGACCTCTGTGGAGTGCAAAAAACTCAGTGAATGGAGCGGAGTTCACAGCCGAAGCCTACTCTTAATTGCCTTGTCTGTCATGCCACATGATTTCATTCAGGATTCTTTACCCAGTGCATTTGATGTGGTTCCATCCATCCACACAGTGAAATGACACATTGCTGCTCACTGATGTTCTGGTGTTACTACCATTCACAAATTAGTAAGTCCATGTCAATGTGACACATCATTGTTTCCACGTTGCAGTGCATTGTTGCCACAATGTATACATGATACACAGACCCAGATTTGTTAGAAAGTAACAAACTGCAGTGCAACAAATCACCTGTCTGCAGTGCACTGCATCAGTGAGAAAGGGCAGTAGTGCACAGTATTTAGGCCACACAGCACATTCCTGACCTTTCCCCCTACACTAGCACACACTTTAGTGCCTAGCACAAACACAGACACACTTGCACCTCAGTACTCAGGTGCCTGCATTGCTTGTGGGATTTTTTTGTGCAGGAGGTGGGCAGCTTCCTGCACATGATGAACCCTCAGAACCATGATCATCTATGTATGTTTGCCACAAACTGCAGCATACATAGAAAGTTGGAGTGACTTTCATGACTTCACTACACGTTCCTTGTTATTTATCACCTGAGGAAACCAATGGATTTGTCACATTACAAAGATTACTTGGTGTGAGATACATGACATGCCTCATGAACCATGGGAGTTGCATGGAGACATCCCCACAACACCCACAAACACATCCCTTGTGTACAGTTATGCTACACTGCATTTTGGCCAGCATTGCATTGCTTTGTACCTTTACCCCATTCAAAGGCACACAATGTGGCTTTTTCGTGTCTAAACATGTGTGACTTAGGGGTTTGCATTACACATGTACCACCATGATGCATGGTGCAGGTATGAGGCACACCCCTTGTTGCTGTTAGTAGGTCTGTATTGTATGTTTATTTTGCTTACCAACAAGTAGTCCATTCCCATATTGGCCAGTCTGGAAGTGGCCATTGATAATTGAGTGCCTGAAGATATAGGCAACATGAGCACTCCTGGGTATTTTACCAGCACATTTGTAGACATCCTCTGATGGTCTACAATGGCCTGGATGTTGATAGAATATGTGCGCTTCAGGTTTCTGTACAGATGTAAATACAATACATTAAGATGTGATGTCGCTGCAAGAGGAAGCAGTTGCACATGTGCTATACATGGCACCCAGCACATGCAGAAATCCTGCAATGGCATAGAAACTGGGCTTTGTTTCCATCTACTGTTGTTGTGTGTTGGCGAAGAGGAGGTACTGGGGTGTGAGGCTGATGATGTCATCCAGGACAGAGGGTAGGCAGGCAGAAAAACATGGTTGCGACATTCCTGGCACTCTGGCTTTTGTGATCAGGAATTAACCAGATGCCAGCATGTGGAGGACAGCTATCAGCTGGGATGTTGGTGGGCCTGGCTGTTGGTGACTAGAACTTTTGTGCTATCTGGTACAGAAGGTCTATTCTGGACTCCCTCCTGAGTCTTCCTGAGGTTAATCAAGGAAGTCCGCTGGTGAAAAACTCTCTCCCTTCCCCTGAGCTGCCTACGTGGTGGGGGTGGTCGCCTCACAACTACCAGCTGCAAAATTAGCACCTAAATGGCGTAATTGAGCTTGCCCAACTGTTTTGTGTGGCTTACCTTCATGTACCATAGCCAATGTGTCATTTCCTATGTCTGGTTTGACAATGTGCAGGAATTTTGATGCATTTCAGTCTCTGTGCGATGCTTGCCAATGAAGCATCACACATTGTCAAAACCATAAATATAACTGCGCAGGTTTTACGCTGGATTTTATGAGGGACATCTACCTTGAATATATTAGTGCCTGCACGGCGCTGCCGGGTCTGGTGCAGGTAAATTCCAAAACAGGTCTACCAAAACTGATGCCTTTAGCCACATGTGTCTATTTGTAAATATGAAGTACTGTTGGTGCCATTGGCACATCCAAATTAGTGATGAAATGGAGGTGCAGGCCTCTCATAAATGAGCCCTCTAAGGGGCTTATGTACAAGCCCCTTACGCCGCTGGTGCATCACTTTTGATATGGAAAAAAGTGACGTACCGGCAGCACAAGGGGCTTGTAAATAAGCCCCTAAGTTTTTAACATAAAGCTTCACGCTTGCAAAGATAAGGCAAGCAGGGAAGTCTGTACCTCTCAAAGTCTAAAGTGAATATCTGCCTTCCAACTGTAAGAACACCAACTTAAAAGTAACAGGTGATTCAGAATCATCCTTATCTCCTTCGCATCACCAGATACCAACCAAACCGTTACTCAAGAGACCATCTGCGGCATCCCTTCAGATTCCTATCACATCTAATCTTGAACTGTAGTTCTCAACCTTGAACATCTCTCGATCATGATACATGATTAACAGAAGGCCTCTTTTGACCATTGATTCCCCACGTTCGATGCCAAGTTCTTTCCTCCATGACTCACTGTCGGCAGTCTAATACAAAAAATAAGCCTTTCTCTAGCTAACGAGAATCATGAAAATTCACATACAAAGAAAGAAATAATATGCTGGCAAGGCAAAATGCATTTTCACGGAGGCCTATAGTCAGGCTAAATTAGCTGAACTTTTAATATGAACTCAAATACACATACACATGAGTAACTTGAAGTATAAAAGAAAACGTGGGTAAAAGAGTGCGGGCCCAATTCACAGAACTAACTTAAGACAAAATCCTAAACTTACTACCATTTTGGTATTCACAGAAGGCACTTGCTCATTTCGGTATTCACAGAAGTTAGGAGGCCTAACTTTAGGACTCCTAAATGCCTTCTGTGAATACCGAAAGTCTTAAAGTTAGGATTTTTCTCAGTTTAGGAGTAGTAAAGTTAGGACTCCTAACTTAGGACTCCTAAATGCCTTCTGTGATTACCGAAAGTCTTACAATTAGGATTTTTCTCAGTTTAGGAGTAGTAAAGTTAGGACTCCTAACTTTAGGACTCCTAAATGCCTTCTGTGAATACCGAAAGTCTTACAATTAGGATTTTTCTCAGTTTAAGAGTAGTAAAGTTAGTACTCCTAACTTTAGGACTCCTAAACTGAGAAAAATCCTAACTTTAAGACTTTTGGTATTCACAGAAGGCATTTAGGAGTCCTAAAGTTAGGAGTCCTAACTTCTGTGAATACCGAAATGAGTAAGTGCCTTCTGTGAATACCAAAATGGTAGTAAGTTTAGGATTTTGTCTTAAGTTAGTTCTGTGAATCGGGCCCTGCATGATTATATGTTTCAACTGAAAAAGAATAGATTTCTGCTTTGACTGGCATTTTCTAATGTGTATCTGTTGTGGCAATACATTTCTTGGAGGACTCTTTCAGTTAGCGTATACCCACCATGGAACCTGTGCACCACACAGTAAAAACATATAAAAGACGTTTTGTTAAGGAGGTATAGGATTACATCTGAAAAGTACCTTAAGAAATCTACAGACAGTCTAAGCAATTCTATCAGACTTGTGGAGGATTTAGTGAATGCTTCATTGAAAGCACCATTATTGAATTTAATCTAGCTATTGCTAGTTTAAAGCCAGCAATATTTTCTCTTTTGAACAGTCCAAAGGAAGTATTGTACTTAGACTTATTGTTATAAATATTCAACTATAACAATGAAGCTATAGTGCACACTTATGCTTCAGAACATGACATAAGTGCAGGTCTGTCACGATTAGGTTGCAATTGAAAAGACTAAGCCCCGCTTAGGACCTCATTTATGGAATCTTGGCCTAGAGCAGAAAAGCTTTTTGCTGTGCTGCCCTACTCCAAAGTAAAAGGGCAGGAATGCACCATATTTAAGCAGCACAGTGCAATCCTGTCCTTTCTGCCTGTGCTGGAGCAATTTTGGTAGCCTAGCGCCAATGTAGGCACCCTTGCACCATGGTGCAAGGGTGCCTCCATTGCAGGCATGGTTGTTTTTGTACAGGAAAGTACATTTTCCTCCACAAAAACAATCCTACAAGATGTTTTCCTCTTTCTATGTGTGCTGCAGAATGCAGCGCACATGGAAAGAGGAAAGAATGAGGAGAAATTAACATATTTCTCCTCGTTATGCCTCACCTCTGCAGGCATATGTATTTGACGTTTCCCCAGGTTTACATCACTTTGTTAATCTGGGGCAGCGTCAAATCCCATGGATGTTGCATGGGAACACCCAACGCAATGCCCATTGAACGCATACTAAGAGCACAGTAAGGCGACATAGTGATTTGCTCTGCGTCACCTTACTGAAGATTTATGAGGCCACTCAAAGTCATGCAGGGTGGCTTTGCGTGGCTTCATAAATTGTTACGAGAGACCTGTGTCATGCATGTACCACTTTATGTGGTGCAAAAGTGATGCAGGGCTCTCATAAATAAGCCCCTAGATGTTTACTACTTAGGAAACACTGTTGTTCCACTGTGAAAAGGAAACCCCTACAGAGGTGTGGTCATTGAAGAAACTGAAGCATACATGTTTACGGTTCATTCTACTTTAAGGAGACCACACACACCTCTTAGGTGATAAATAAAAATGAGAGTAGAGAATCCCAAATTGGTGAGGTGATCTTTTTTCCCTACAAAATATGATATTTACTGTGGTATACTTACCTGGTACAGTACATGCCAATACAATTTTTTTTTAAAGAGTTTTCACCATAGATGAAGAACATTTCTAGCCCTTTCATCCAGAAGGAACCTTTAGGGACATACATTATTTTGCTATGTCTCCTCACCTCTTTTTCTTCACATTGGACATCTGAGATGCTATTTTCACATATGTTTTATGTGTAAATGTGGTTTATACAAATAAACACTTTTACTGTTTCTAGCTGTTTGTCATGTACTTGTGAAGAGATTTAATCACACAAAGATTATTAGGGGGTAATTGACTATTGAAATTTACACTATGATGATCTGGATAATTTCTTCTCAATGGGGGTTACCTATTTTTCCTATTTTTCTTACACTTCTCTTTTTTCTTATTCTTGTTTTCTTTTTCTTCTTCACAAGGTTTGAGGGAGCTGGCACCACCCATGTTTGGTCAAGGGTGCTACACATCGCACCCATTAGAGAGGGGAATGTTTGTCCAGCAGTCGGGTGAGCTCAATAAATTGGGAGGGGGAGAATGGATTGGGGTTTGCGGTGGGGGGGGGGGGGGTAGAAGAAAGTGGAAAGGTGATTCTGGGTCATTAGATGATGATGATGATGAAGTATTTATAAAGCGCACAATACCCTAAGTTGTCTAGGTGCTAGCTATGAAAGCAGACGGATTCGGCTCAAATAGATTAAGTGCTATACCCAAACAGCCATGTTTTTAGACCCTTTCTAAATTTTAGCAACTCTGTCTCTTTTTTTGAGTGATGTTGGTAAGGAGTTCCACAGTTTGATTGTTGTGTTGGAGAAGCTCTTACAACCCCACCTGGCCCTTTTTATTCGCGGGACAACAAGATTCCCAAGCTTGGCGTATCTGAGGGATCTTGCTGAGATGTAGGGGTTAAAATGGTTAGCCAGTTGCATTGGCCCTAGATCGTTCAACGATTTGAATGCAATGCAGAGGGATTTGAACTGGATCCGTTTTGCTACCGGCAGCCAGTGGAGATGAACTAGGGATTTGGTCACAGAGTTAAATTGAGAGATTCCTAATAGTACTCTTACGGCAGTGTTTTGAACAGTCTGTAGGTTCTGGATACAGCATTAACTAGCGCTGGTAAACAGAGCATTGCAATAGTCCATAGTTGATGATATCACACAGTTTTTCTTAACTCCAGGGGAATCATGGGAAGTATTTTTCTGAGAGTCTTAAGAGTGAAGTAACAGGCCGAAGTGGTGGAGTTGATCTGTGCTTCAAAAGAGAGCTTAGTATCTACGATGACTCCAAGATGTTTTGCTTTAGGTACTGCCTCTGGTACGGAGCCAAGTTGGACAGGCCACCAGCTGTTCGTCTAGATGGAGGGATTATTACCAAATATGAGGTCCAGCTTTGGATTCCTCTAATATAACACACACATCCAGCATAAAAGACAAACTGAGAAAGCCTTCAGAGACTTGTGTACACATTTTGGTTTATGAGGCGTATAGTGTTTTAAAAATATAGGGCTAAAATCCTTCACTTGTTACTGTAAATGCTTCCATTCAGCTTCAAGAATCAATTTGTTTTTGGCATCACACTGCCCGGCTACAATAGACAAAGACCACCTTGTTAGCGGTCTCTCCAACTCCTCGTCTGTACTATATAATTTCTTAACTCCATTGCAGGGGGCAAGGCTAAAATGGATGATGGATAAGACTATGCTCTTAGAGAAGGAGTAAAAGGATCAGGTTAATCTCAAAATCCACAATTCTTTCTTAACAAATGAGGCCTCGGAGGACCCATCAGTGCTCTAGGAGGCATTTAAATGGACCATTGGGGTGGGTAGTGTTCAAAGCTAAAAAGAAAAAGGGAAACAATCTCTTCTTTAGAACCAGACATTGACTACACCTATCAAGATGCACTATCTGATAGTTCCAACATTGCTCTATGAGACAAATGGCTAGAGGAAAGGGAGAGGATTAAATATTTTTATCTCCAAAATGAGCTGATAAATAATGAAACCTTTCAGTGTCAGGTGTGTGAAGAATGGGAGTACGAAGGTCAGTTTTCAGCATGGCAAACTAAAGAGAAGAGAAATCGAATCTGATCCAACAAGTTAAAGATCCATGCATGGGCAAGCTTATGGATAGGGATGAGGACATCAAACTATTTTCCATCAATATTATTCTACAGTTTACGGGGGGTAGGATAGGGAGAGCAGAAGCTGCCACGTCTGACACAAGAGACCTCTACTATATTAATCAAATCAGTTCCATAGAAGAGGTCAGGGACGCTATGGGGCAAATGTTTAATGGTAAAGCACCAGGGAAGGATGGTTTGGGCCCAGAGTATTATAAAGATTTTGTACCTAGCCTACTAGGATCTCTTACTGCTCTGTTAAATTACCTCCTGTGAGGTGAACGGGCACATGACTCTCTTTTAGAAGGGTTCTGATTAATAATATCCCTAAGAAGCAAAAACCGTATCGACCAATTACTTTATTAAATACAGATTATAAGGTATATGCAGAGATATTAGCAAATCAGATTGGGCAGATGGCTCCCGTACTGGTCTCTCCAGATCAGACAGGATTTATGAGAGGTCACAGTCTTTTTACAAGTGCCCAGTACATGGCTGAGTTTGTTGATCTGGCTATGCAGAGTAGGCATTCGACCTCATGAGTTGGAAATATCTTGTCCATATCCCGAGTAAGTCGTGATTTCTACCCCACATCACGAGCCCCAGGGATCAGGAGATCAATTGATTATTTGATTTGATTTGAATTTAGCATTTATATAGCGCACAAATGCCCCAGGATGTCTAGGCACTTTTACCAGCAAGATCAGTTAGGTGCCCAAGGAACTGTGAGACCTAGTTAATTGGTGAAGAGCCAGGTTTTTAATGATTTCCTAAACGCTAACAGCGTAGGGCTTTTCTTTATGCTGGCAGGAAGTGAGTTACGTGTTTTGACTGTCCCTAACAGAAAGCTTCTTCCATCCTATTGGGTTCTCTTGATCCGGGGGTTTGTAAGATTTTACTGTGTGCGGATCTTAGATTTCTGGAAGGCGCATACCAGATCAAGTGTTTCTTCAGAAATTGGGGACCAATGCCATGCAGGGTTTTAAATGCTAGGCACTGGGATTTAAACTTGATCCTCTTGTCAACTGGGAGCCAGTGCAGAGTTCTGAGACAGTGGAAGACTGGCTGGGACCTGGGGATATCCAGAAGTAGTTGGGCTGCCGCATTTTGGAGGCCCTTTAGCTTCTGTAGAAACTGTGGGCCATATTAACAAGGAACTGCGATAATATTTTAACGATAATGGGCTGTGTTTGGATACCCATAAACAGTGCATTACCATAATCTAATCTGGACAGGGCTAGGGCTGTTACCAGTGCTTTCAGGGAGTCGGGCTGGATAAATGGGTGGACTTTCCGGATCATTTATAGGATGAAAAAGATAGAAGAGGTGAGTATATTGATCTGGTTCTTAAAAGTCAGTTTGTCATCGAAGATGAAACCTACGTTTTTCACCTTCTGCACCGGAACAGGAAAGTCTCCCAAACTAGTCGGCCAACATCTAGGTGACCAGAAGGAGGTATCAGTACCCAACAGTATGACCTCTGTTTTACCACCGTTAAGTTTTAGGCAATTAGACCTCATCCAGTGGTTTTGATGTGTATTAATATTAATAATAAGCAAGCAGGAAGAGTGAAAGGGGGGCAAGGTTGTCCTCTCTCCTCAGTGCTATTTGCCCTATACATTTAGCTTTTAGCACAGGCTCTGCATCAGAACAGTTCAATTTTAAGACCTGTTCCAGAGAACCTGGGAAAACTACTGTATGCAGATGATGCAGTGCTGTATTTAACACCTACAGTGGATAATACAAACAGGGCATTCAAAATGATTAGGACCTTTACAGGTCTAGGAGGCTATAGGAATAATATGTCCAAGATTGAATGCTTCATTTTTAATGCTTCTGTAAAAAGCCTTTTGAGAATGAATTGCAAACCAGGCCCTAAGAGATGCTAAGGCATATCTTTTTCGGAAAAGCAAGAGCATTTTTTACATGATAATTACTACCCTGTCTTGAAGAGAGTGGATAACTCACTGCCATTGTGGAGGCAACTCCCTCTATCAATCATTGGTAGAATTGCCTTAATTAAAATGATGATACTCCCCTTATTTTTATTCCTTTTTTAAAAATTGAAGAAGAGATTTTTTCTATGCTGAATCAGTCCATATGTTTGGTTGTATTGAATCAAAGGCATCCCCAGTCATAATGTATACTCTGCAATTGCGGAAGAATAAGGGTTGGCTAGGACTACCAGACGTTAGGCATTATTGTCTAGCATCCCTGGCAGTAAAGATACACCGGTAATCAGTAGAGTCCTCCTAGATTGACATTTTGGTTCTCCTCCGAATGCTGACTGCCTTAACATTCACTGACCCTTAATGGTGCATGAAGGTCACTAAACTCACAAAGACATGCATATATAAGGCATTATCCCAATTAAAATTATGCAGGAAGAGGATTTTAACAGCACAAGGAATTCCTAATATCAATGCTGAGACATAGTTGGGCTGTCTGTGGTTGGGACTGACGAAGGAGATTATAGGGAAATGGGTTGATTTAGGCATAACTAAGGTGGGGTACTTTTCAGAGGGCTTTAGGTTTAAATCTCCTGTGCTCAGGTGCTATTTTGATCAGAACCCTGTATAGTCAGCGGCGTTTTTTCTTGTACACCCATATAAGAGGGATTTTAGGCGATATCAACGGTGTAGATGTTGGACTTGGCCCTTTTTCCCAGAAATGTTTCGCTTTTCTGGGAAACCCCATGTGTAAATGCAAAGATTGAATGTGTGCATACTGAGTTTCCCCATTTTAAAAATGTAATTTAAAATGGATGCCAAAGCCGTGTGGTGGCGTCAATTGACTGAGCTGGGTTAACAGTCTAGTTATTATTTCCCAGCAACCCCAGCTTTTGGAGGGAAGCCTGGCACCCAGGGTGCTCTACCCCTCCCCCTAGGCCTTCTAGAAGCTTCTGGCACTGTCTGGAAGGTGGGGTGAGGGGCGTATAAAGGGCGGAGCTGGGCTGCCATGTGCTCAGTCAGAGGGTGGACCTGAGAGAGAGGGGACCTGCTGCCAGGGGTTACCGCCACATGGGCCTGTGTGCTGGGCCCTGAGTCTACCTAACCCCCCTCTACTGTCCCCAGGGCGAGGGAAAGCTATAGTTGGGGCAATGCTGTCCTGGAGACGCCTTCGCAGGAGTTTTAGGCGGTAGGGTTAGTCAGGGACCTATACCTCTGAAAGTGACAGGGCTTAGGTGCTGCCTTTCAAGTGAGTGAGGGATCCTGAACTGCCCACTGATCTGGCCCGGCGAGAGGAGAACCCAGGGGCGACCGGCGGAGGCTAGTTAGTCTACCGTCAGCCCCCAACGCAACTTCCCCCCCTCCAGAAACCCTCAACCAAGGGGCAGGAACCAGAGAGCGCTATTTACAAGCTGCTTGCAGAGAGAGAGCGCTATATCCAAGCTGCCCCTGGAAGGAGAGCGCTAGATTTGGTGAGCGCTATCTTTGAATGGACTGCGCACTGCTCCTAAAGCTGGTGGGACCGCCTAGCGCCTGCAAAGCGCTATTCATCATGGCCCAAAGGAGGTGAGGAGAGTGTGGCCAGGGAGAGCTGGGTGCTGAAAAATATAACGGGAGCCTACCCCGCGTGCCAGCCTCATTAGGAGCCCAGCGGGAGCCCACCCCGCGAGTGTGCCGCCTTTGAACATTCAAACTTATTACGGGTGCCCACCCGCGTGAGGACGCTCTGCTGTCTGAAGACCGGCGGGAGCCTACCCTGGGTTGTTTATGCCAATAGCGGGTGCCCACCCCGCACTTTGTCGTCAGCCGGAATCACCGCCGCAACCCGGGTGGCAAACTAGAGGGCCGCCGCGCTGCCTGCGGCGACCCGGAAAGAAAAGCCTCACTGAGGGCGGGACCGGCCTTCCCCGACCGGGAAGAAGAAGCCAGACGGGAGCCTAACCCGCGCTGGCGCATCGCGAAGGAGAAGGTGGGGGCTCCCCGTGAGAAGAGGAGAGCCCCGAGTGCTGCTCGAAGTCCCGGGTCCCAGGAGGGGGCCCGGGTGAAGCCGGGAGAGGCGCGGCGCATGTCGAGGCTCCCCAGAAGCTGGGGGAGAGCCCTGTGCGTGGACCACTCCGGAGAGCCTGGGCCGGGCGGGAGCCCACCCCGCCTGCGTGTGGCTGTGTCTGCAGCCGGAGAGAGTGACAGCCTACTGCCGGGAGGCCGCCGAGACGCCTGCTGCCCCGAGAGCCCGGTGAGTGGGGCATTGGGGGAACCAGTGGCGTGGAGGGGGCAACGGGGCACATTATCGGTGCCCGCCCCGGCGATCCTTCACAAAGGGACCAACGTGGTCGTGTGGGCGTCCCCGCTGCCCCGCTTAGGAGGGGCAGCGGCACATTTTGGGGACCTTGTGGGGCGCACTTGGAGGGTGTGTCGGGGTACACAGTCGGTGCCCTCCCCGGCACCTGCACAAAGGGGCCCGTGGGGGCCATACTTGTTTTGGGACAGCTCCTTCTTGGGCCTGACACAGCTGCATCGCTGAAGCGGCAGCTGCAACGAAGGGGCATCCCTGATTCGTAAGCCCCAGAGGAGGGGCTTTCCACGGGACAGTGCCCAACCTGGACTGGCTGTACCCCACGGCTCCGCTGGACAGTGGGCAGTGGTAACGTGACACTTGGCATCTGGTAATGCCATATGCCCATAATGTCACCTAATGTTTTCCCCACAGGGTTGCCAAGCTGATGGTGGGCATGTATGCCTAGGGAGGAGCCTCAGGATTCATGCACATGTGTCCATGCCCCATGTTGATGCCCCATGTCCAAGTGCATTTACGTAAAGTGTACTGTTAAAGTTGATTATGCTAAGTGCATGGCCTCGCCAGTGGCTGCTGGCGGTTCCCCGTTTACTGTTGGTGTTCTGCCGCAGGAGCTCTGCCTGATTTTTATGCCCACAGGTTCAGGCTCGAGAATAATGCCTTATGCATCTGCTAATGCCTAATGTGATGTTGCCTGGCGTTTACACTGAGGGTGCTGCCTCATGCTAATGCTCCTGATACCCACTGTAAATGAGGTTTTCTAATGATGCTGCAGTCATGCCGGTAATGTTCCTCCCCTAAGGCTACAGCGTCGGTGTTCTGCATGACGTGTTCCCCATTCGAAGCAAGCCAAATGGTTACATGTTTATGCCACAGGTGATTGCCTAATGTTTTCCCCTTACAGCTTTCCTGCCTCAGGGGATATCCGTGATGTTCATGTATATTTTGATGCCAGGAGGTTTCCGTTACAGGTGTTCCGGCCTACTGTCCAACGTCACGCCCTGATGTTTTATTCCAGGTTAATGCTGATGGATGGTACCTTTATTTCTCACATACAATTATTTTATCTGTGCTTCGCAATGGTTCTGGCAGTGGCCCGATTGGCCCTGCCATGTATATAATTCCCCCTTCCCCTGTAAATTTGAACCGAGCGCCAGTTGGCGCAGTGTAGAGATTACCTGACATACTGTGGTTGGACAATACAAACGTTTTTTTTTTTACCTAAACCGGTGTAGTGTCTCTTTTTGTAGTGTGCCTTGTGTGTCGCCTGTGTGTACTGCGTGGATGCTTTGCACATGTCCTCCGGAGTTTGCCCCGCCCGCTCTGCACCACGCTACCCGTTTCCAACAGTAGACATAAAGTCCTGTAAAGGAATCGCAAAAGATGTATGTGGGGGACAGAGTTAATTTCTTAATTAGATTTCGGTATCAGGCCTTAAGCCAAGATCCCAGGCAATTAATAAAAGGGACATGGTGAAAATGGATACAGTACACGGGATTGATATTAATGATCAGCAATTGGAGATGTACTTTAAGCTGAGTTTCATCTGCCTTAGTAGCGTGAATTTTCAGTACATAGCCTTTTTCAACGGTTGGATGCTTTATTTAACACCTTCTCCTTAGAGCAAAATCTTTCCAGCGATTACCAAAGGTGCCCATGATGCAGTGCTGAATGATAATAGTACCACATCTTTTGGAACTGTAGTGCCCTTAAACTTTATTGGGTGAGGGTATTTAATGCGGTTGTTCAACACAAATGGGGCCGCTCCCAGTGCAGTGACCGAAAGTGCTCTAAGACTTAATTGTGAGTGTGGACATCTCACAAAAAGTGAAGGACTGGCCTTACACACCACCAGGTGTCATGCTTCATCATCGGCAGTCCTCGCACTCGACAAACTCTGTTTGGTGGAGGGCGGGCATACACCTGACGACAGGGATGCACTTCTAAACTGAGTGGGGGCCCGTGAAAAGTGAGTGAAATTTAAAAACCATCATAGTTACCAAATTACAGGGCATGTTATCAAGCCTGGCGATAAAATATTGCCGCTTTAGCGGCAGAAAACTGCCGCTAAAACTGCAATAATGGGCTTGATAACATGCTCTATGGAATTCCAATTGAAGCCCTTGTTAGAAGTCCTTCACATCTAACATGGGCTTCAATTGGAATTCCATAGAGCATATTATCAAGCCCATTATCGCTGTTTTAGCGGCAGTTTTCTGCCGCTAAAGCAGCGATAATTTTATCGCCTGGCTTGATAATATGCCCCCTACATTTTTAATGTGGCCGGCAGCTGTATGGTATTAAAAAGAGTGAACTGTGAAATCAGGGAATTTTATTGTCCCCTCACCGCAGTAAGTGTGGTCAACATGTTTCTGCCGTTTGGCCCAGTAGGGTCTGTGGCATTCATCAGGACCTAAAGCAAGAGGCTCCATTCTTACCAACTTGGTGGTGAGAAGGTACCACTTGGTGGAATGACCTCTATCACACTCCACCGTACAAGGCGGGGCACTCAGTAGGCCCTGGGGACAAACACTACATGCTCCATGGGAGGAGAAAGGAGGGGAAACCCCTGTAGTCAGACTTGCCTCAAGGTGTGTCTCCCGTGTTTACACCTAGGTGTGTCCTTTTGTCCTCGGGGACACCATAGATCAAGTGCCGAGGTGTTGACCTGGTGCAGATCTCTGCATATATTTCTTTTGCATTTCTCATAAGATAACCCTGAAAACATTTGCCCTATGATTGAAAATGGATTGGTTAATGGTTTTTGCAATCTTTGATCACAACATCTGACCTAATTTTTATTATTCACTTTTGTATTTTTAACTCAATTGGTGTGGAGCTCTTTAGGTTCTTTAGTTTTTTTTAACTGTATAGCTGTTTGGATAGTTGTACTACTTACTATTGATGAAAAAATGGTATCACCATTTATTTTAGGAAAGCAAATGTTAAGGCTATGTCAGAGATGAACATATCAAATTATCTTCTGCTGATGTACAGTCATTGGATAAATTGCAGCTACAAAGCGGCCTCCACCATGTGTGATGCCTTCAGTCAGTCCTGGTACATTATTCAGGACCACTGTGCCTTCTGTGAATCATGGACAAAAATATACAAACTAAAGCTGAAACTACAAATCCTAGATTGCAAAACGCTGTTGGGAGAAAAGTCAGAACTGGCCACGTCACTCATAACATGAAGTCACTTGGCTGCTATACTGCCTGTAATATATGTGACTAATTTCAACCCAAAGGTGCTTCATCAAACATCTTTTGTACAATACGCTTGAACTATTTCAAAAACATTTCTCAAAATATGTTTTAATCAATTGAAAGACAACTTAATCTGATTCCATGGTCCTTCTGATGGGTTTTAGGAAGTGTCTCATTGAATAATGAACTTCTGGATGTAGTCTTAGTGCCATTGCGTCAGATTTTGTAAATATGCCTCTCACTGTAAAGCATTTGATAGCACCAAATAACAGAAGAAGGTCACACATCAATAAAGAGACATGACAACAATTTATAAATATATATCGTATGTTTATGAGTTTTTGGAGACCTTGACCATCAAAATCCACCAGAGGCTTACGGAGATACAGATTTTAGAAACTTTTATCACTTTTAAATGCAACTGCAAACAAGCACTGGTCAACAAAAAGTTTGTAAACTTTTCAAAAGTTTGAAAGAGTTAGTGTGGGTACCCCAGCCCAGGTTGGGCGACCAAATCCAGCAGGGAAGCAGGTCTAAGGGTCCAGATAGGATACTTTGGATAGTCACCTGATCACCAGAGTGTTTTTTAAGCAAGTTCCAAACTTTACAGGATGAGCACCTTAGACATCAATTTAGTGATCCTGATGCTGCAGATAAAGGCAAAATATGCTCAAAAAGATTCTGCTGTTGTGGTTCATTCGATGAGGGTGTCTCTGTGGTGGTCCCTCGGTCCACGAGTCACGAGGGGCGATTTTGGCCTGGGAGCTATGGGTCCCTTGAAGTCTTCTAAATTGCAGTAGTCGGTCAGCCAATGCTGCGCTACTGGTGTTCTTGCACTATGGTTGGAGCAAAATCCTTAGGTGGGAGCTGGTGTCCCTTGAGTACAATGATTCCAGACTTTGATAGCACTCCCCGGTCTGGCAGACACAAGTGCAACTTTTGGCTATCTTGGATTTGTCATTTTGTGCTCCTGGTGACAAGAAGCAGCAAAACCCCTGTGGTGGCTTCCAACTTGTTGGTTTGGGCTTTTTCAGCTCCTGCATCCCTGGAGCTGGCTCCAAGGAACCAGGCGAGTGATCCTTGGAGTCACTGCTGGGAAACCAACTTTTCCCCATGTCAGGAGCTGCAGGCACAGTCAAAATCTCACTAGCCCAAAAGTGCAGCAGGTGCAGTCTCTTAACAGTGCAGCCTCTCTTTGTAAAACAATCCTGGTGTCACCACTCACAAATCGAGGACACAATACATTATCCCCCTGAAGATGACTGTGCCCTTCTGTTACAGGGCCAAACCATCGAGACAGAACAAATAGGAAGTCAGGCTACTACGCATGAACTTGGGGATGGGCACGTCCCTGAAAGGAGGGAGGCAGAGCTGGATTCACGAGATTAAATAAAGACGGAAGAACGAGACTGTTTGGCGCCTGACGTCACAGCAAGGGAGCCTGGGGGCGGAGTCCCGATATCAATGAATGTGGACAACAAGAAACCCATCAGTCAAGAACCCAAGAAAATTGCATGCAGAAAAGATTCAGAACTGGCCAGAGCTGTGCTGAAGAGGGATCATGTTCACTGGTCAAGTGCAGTTTACAGCCATGTTCCAGGTGGGATAAGGCTCCTTCAGGTGACTGGGCAGCTTGTGAATCGAGTCAGGGAGCCTGACGAGGAAATTCTGAACAAGAACCAGAATAATAAAAACCATTACCTGAATATAAGTTAAGTGAAGAAAAGGAGATATCTAATTATGATCTTAAGCATTGAGAATCCTGGGCTGTAGGAGAAGTGTAAATGAAGTAGAAGAATGGGTTTCATTTTGGTTATCATTGATGCTGTGAGAAGGTTATCAGATTTTTTTTCTTTGGTTATCAGCATACTTTTCTTTTATATCACTTCTCAAAGAATACTCTATCCACATACACGTTCATAGTAACCTCACAAGAGAGATTAGAGAAGTTAAGACAGAAATCACCAAACAAACCTCACCTATAAAGAAAGAAGAGAATTTACAGAAACTTATCTGACTTTTCCTTTCTGTCAAGGGTACCAGCGAACAAGAATTCTGAAGTTGTAAAGAAAGAAAGAAAAACAAGGACATTAATTCAGATATCAAAAAATCATGTTAAAAATATTAATAAATTATGTATATTCAAGAGATTGACTTTGGCCTTGAAATTCTCGCAGACGATGACAAGTGGTGGATAATGCAGGCATCGATTTTCCATTGATAAAAATGGATGCTTTGTTTTAACATCTAGTACAAGGACTGCACAATTTAAAGTGGGCCATGGAGCACCACATTTCTTCGGCAAAGGCTGGTAGTGAAATATTTCTGGATGACTTGAAGACTCAAACTGAACATCTTAATAAATTGGCACAGGAACATTTGCAAACAACGTCCGGACTGGGTAACAGTAGAAGTCCCATAACCACTGGTCCTATGATAACATTACAAAAGTTATAACAAGGAAATTATCTTGATGCCTTTTATAAATTTTAAAAGGACTGCCAGAACTAGTGCTTGGCTTGTAGAACAGTGGCCTTTTTAGTTAGCTCCCTTACTGACGGGTGAGGCCCAAGCAGCTTATCAAACAGCATACCCTTGGGGAGAGTCCACATATGAGGAAGTCAAAAAAGTAATACTGGATAGAGCCGGACTAGATGAAGAAGCATATCATTTGAGATTAAGACAAGAGAGAGGTAAACCGGTGGATACCCCACAAACCCTCTACTTGAAATTGAAATCAATTGTAGAAAAAGGGTTAAGACCACAAGAACATAGTAAAGAAAAAAATATTGACAAAATATGTCTAGAACAGTTTCTAGAAACTCTACCACATCATACCTGAATGTGGTTGCACCAACATTCAAGACTTACTGTTGAACAGGCTGAAGAAATGGCTACCACTTTTAACCAAAGTTCAACCTCAGTTTCCTTAAATAGGTATTAAAAAGGGCACAAAAATTCTCATTAAACAGTTGAATATTCATAACGAGAAGAAACCTCAGAAATCTAATTATGAAACAAAATAAACATTCCATCAAAGTCAGAACTTCAGTTCACCTCTGGTCCTCAATATTTTGAGTGTGGGGAGTGTGGCCATATGGCTTGTTTTTGTAAAAATAAGAAATCCACGGAAGAACCAATGGAGAGCAACTATGCCCCAGGTTCCATTTACTTCACTCAAGAGATGGGCCCTTGTTTTTTGCATGTCTACAAATTAATAAAAAATGGACACCCACTCTGTAAAATTCAGGATGCAAGCAATCAGTGGTGCGGGCGCTTTAGTACTCCCATCCCAAATTATACCAGGGAAATCTGTTAATATCAGGTGTGTGCATGGGGATGTGAAGACCTACCCTGTAGTTTTGATATTGATAAATACTATCTCTGCTAAAAAGGTAGAAGTAGAAATATGGGTACTATGAAATCTTCCTGAAGCCGTTATTCTTGGGACTGATAATCTGCACTTATTATAGTTATTCCGTGAGACAGTGCTCAGTCAAGTCAAAGAGATAAAAGAACAAATAGGCAACAACAACCCACACCTCCCCCAAGATGCCTTCCTAACTCCTGAACCCGGAATGATACGTCAGAACTTTCGATTTACTTAGATTAATGATGTGTTGTTACAATCTATTTAGGAAAAGGCATGAATAAATGATACAAATATCTACCCTCATTTTCAAATAAGAAATGGACTCCTATATAGGATAGCAGGACCCACTGGCCCCCCTCATTTATTAGTTCCTAAAGATTTCCAAGATCAAATTATGTTATATGCTCATGCCCACTTATTAGCAGGACATTCAGAACCTGAGAAAACAACCAAAGAATCCTTCAAATCTTTTATTGGCCTGTATTTTTCTCACATAAAGAAATACTGTCGGGAGTGTGAAATCTGTCAGAAGAAAAACCCTTATCACCCACCTCAAGCCCCTCTTCAACCTTTACCCCATGTGAAAGAATTGGCTTGTACTTAATAGGTCCCTTACCTAAATCTTCGGAAGTACATCAATATGCACTTGTGTTAGTAGACTATGCTATGCGGTATCCGGAGGCATTTTCTATACCTAACATGAATACTAAAACCATTGCTCAAAACTTGGTTGACTTTTTCTCAGGTCGGTTTCCCACCAGAAATATTCACAAACGAAGGGACTCCCTTTGTGTCACAATTAATGGGCCAGATATGCAAACAATTAGGTATAAAGCATATCAAAACATCAGCATATACTCCTCAGACAAATGGCCTAGTAGAGAGGTATAATGGGTCCCTCAAGCTTATTTTGAAGAAAATGATGTCAGATGAAGGAAGAAATTGGGACCAAATGCTTCCTCTAGCACTTTTTGTATTGAGGACTCAAGTACAGAGTAGTTTAGTGTGCTCCTCGTTTGAGCTACTATATGGCCGTAAGCCATGTACCCTTTCAGAGATAACCCAAGAGGCTTGGGAAAAAGATATAAAACCCAAAGCAGATAATCTTTTAGAATATACACAACAATTAAAAGGCTGCATAGGGAAACTATGAAAATTAGCTCATAATAATTTAGAGAGAAACCAAAGAAAGTAGAAACTAGTATCTGATAAGGGGAAGAAATTAAGGGTGCATGAACAGGGTGATTGGGTTCCTAACTCCACTCATAAAATGAAATCTGAATGGAAAGGCCTCTTTAAGATTAGTGAAAAGATTGGAAAAGTCTCCAACAAACTGAAAATGAGATCACATAGAGAGCAAACCTTCCACGGAAATCTTCTTTAAAAATGGTTAGGACCCCCGCCAAAATCTGTACACACTACCCATAACAAAAAATAAAGGTAGCTCAACCCTAGATCAACTACCTATATATGAACAAATATTTAAAGAACTAAAAGAAGAACTAAAAAAGATATGGCAAGCCTTCTCCAATTCTGACATACCAGGAATAACACATCCGACAAAACATACGATAGCTACCCCTGAAGGAAAAGTGGTAAAATTACAACCTTACCCCATCCCTGCTGCCAGACAAAAGGTTATAAATGATGAAATAGAACAAATGTTACAGATGGGTGTTATAGAACATTGCCAGAGTAACTGGTCTTCCTCTCTAATTTTTGTTCCAAAACCCAATGGGAGTATACCATTTTGTATAAGCTTATGTGCTGTTAATTGTATCTCTAAGTTTGATGCGTATCCTCTTCCTACAGTTGACTAACAGAGAAGTTAGGGGATGCTAAATATATAACTACTATTGACATTACTAAAGGTTATTGGCAAGTACCCTATAAAAAATGAGGATAGAGAAAAAACTGCTTTTTCCATGCTTTTTGGATTATTCTAATATACAGTACTTCCGTTCTTACTTCACGGAGCCCCTGCCAGTTTTCAGCGTCTGATGAACCGTGTTCTTAAAGATCACCAAGAATATTCATCAGCATACTTAGATGATGCCATTATATTCAGTCCGACATGGAAGGAACATTTAGTACATATTACAAAAATACTAAATGAATTAACACAAGCTAACCTGCATGTAAATGCAAATAAAATCTAGAAAAGGTTATAACAAGGTCAAATATTTAGGGTACCTCTTGGAGAATGGGGTCATAGAACCTCAGTATGAAAAGATAAAAGCTATTATGGAAGTCCCTTTTTCTAAAAATAAAAAAGAGCGGGGTTAATTGGATATTACCGAAGGTTTATACCAAACTATTGCACCATAGGCACCCCTTTAACTAATCTCTGAAGGAAAGAAATCCCTAATGCACAATTCCAAAATCCATCTGCAGAAGCTGTGAAAGCATTTCAGACACACAAAGAGGCTATTCCATCTACTCCAATTCTAATCTTCCATAATTTCAAAACAATTTCCTCTATCTACAAACACCTTCTTAGTAACCTCACAAGAGAGAGAGAAGAGAAGTTAAGACCGGAATCTTTAAACTAACCTCACCTACTAAGAAAGAAGAAAAATAACAGAAACTTACCTGACTTTTCCTTTCTGTCGAGGGCACCAGCAAATGAGAATTCCAAGGTCCTAAAGAAAGGAAGAAGAACAAGGATATTAATTCAGATATCAAATCATCACATTAGCAATATTAATAAATTAGGTATATTCAAGAGATGTGGGGGCTCATTAGTATGGCCGTAGGCCCGGGAAATGTGACCGCTCGCTATGCATGCGGCGGTCCCGCATTGGGCATTAGGATGCCCCCGCCATACTGGCTGGCGCATCCCGCATTCCTGGCATTGCGGCGAGCGGTGCTTTCAGCAGCACCCTCCGCAATGTCAGAAATGCATGTTGAGCATGTGCATGCACAACATGGCAGGCACCTCGTGGTCCCTGCCATGTAGTGCATGCACATGGAGGGGGGTGCCATAGGTACCCCCCCACCACCCCAGCATCATGGGGGCCCGCAACTGGCCCCCAACTTCAAAGTCTGCATGCCTTTCCGTGGCAGCAACGCCGCCACGGAAAGTCTGCCCCCGCCTGCATCCTGATATGGATGGCGGTGTCTGGTAGACACCGCCACCATATTAAACCCTTTTCCGCCCGGTTGACTCGTTGACCGGGTGGAAAAATGGTGGACGGTCTTCCCGTCCGTCACGGTCCCCCCCGCCATACTAATATGGCGGGGGGAAATGGGTGGCGGGCGCGGAAGGATGTAGGGTGGATCGCCACCGCCATGCAATCCGCCCTACATCATAGACGGTTACACATGGCAAAAAGTAAATCCAAGGGATGCACTCACCAGGTTCATGTTCACTACTAAAATTTGAATTTCTGGGATTTCACTTCTGTTGGGCAGTGATGTAAGCACCTTCATGGAGGTAATTCTTAGGATTGCCCTGGTCTCTTGAGGTGAGTGATGGACAGTTACTATATGTGAGCCCATGTGCATAGAAACAGACATATGATGGGCTACCACAGCTCTGAACACTTAAGTTAGTGTTTGGCTATTCATGTATGATAGCCATCCAAAACATATCTGAACCCTCAATTTGCTGTGAATATATAATATAAGGACCTAGAAAGAGCCTGGCATGATAACTATTTTCCTTACATGTGCAACACAATATGATTATTAAAACAAATTGTAGTTATGACGTTTTGGGCCTTTTGATTCATCAGTATGTTTACTCTGAGCTCTTCAAACATGAACCAATAAAGCAAAACACAATTATATAATCTAAAAGAAATTAGATTTTAAAGATGTGCCATAGACGTCATTATATTAGACTGTACATTTGTCAGAAGGATGAGGATATCTTCAAATTTTTCTTTCCCTAAATACAATAACTTTCACGTGTACATACTCTTCCCTTAACCATTTGACTTTTCTTTGTTAGCATGGTCATTGGATGTAAATGTGAGAGCACAGTATATCCAAAACCCTTTATGTGTTTCACTGGATCTCTTCAGTTATTCCTTCTGACTAAGTGTGAGACGTTGCACAGTTTTGCTCTCATGAATGTCCAGCAATTCTCTTGGATACTATGCTTACCATGCAGAGGGTGTGATACTGTCAGCATATAGGTTTTCACAAGAAAATCAGAACTGTTGCACTCATTTTAGATTGTTGCGAGGAAAAACGTTGACACCACATATCCAGTGGCAAAGTCATGATAAACATGAACTTGCACGAAACCCATGTCTCCATTTTCCAAAGTGTCTAGCACTCCCCAAAAAATATTGCCACCTGGCAGGGAAAGACAACACCTGGTATTAGACTTAGGAAAAATAGGAACATCCAGATTGAATAAGTTGCAGATAATTGAGATCTATGTAAGACTTTTCTTGTGTAATGAAAACTGTACACATTGTTAATTAGCAGTATATGTGTATATTTAGGATCACACAGGTTCTTCGAATAAATTGCTATGGGTAGGAAACATGACAGAATTGCTTCATAACACGCTTGGAGTTCTTTTCATCATAGTATACATGGAAATCCCTTTCCATCATCTATACACTTGACCTCAAATGCAAAGATAGAGAGGTCTATCTGTATGCCAGAGACTTCTTGGGCTTTACAAACCTTCACCTTGATGTGACTAATTTACCCATAAAGATCATTTCCATCACTGTGTACAGATAACTCCTCCTGCAGTCCCAAGAGTAAAGTTTCAAATATCTCTGATAATATGGGATGAATGGGCGACCTAGCTTCCACAAATCAGTAAACCAGTTACCTTTCAAAATCAATCAGTCAAATCAGCTTTAGTTAGCTGACATACCACCATAAAAGTACAAAATAAAAACAATGAAACAATGTTTAACCAGAGACCAAACATAAAACCACTCATACATATGCTGTTATAATGACTCAAAATGGACTACTTCAAACAACTGTAAATTAGGACTACTATGTGCTTTAGGACACTAAAACAGTACATTAATCTCATTTCCACCCTTACGGATTAAACAGCTTGCCTTAAAAATCCTAAGAAAACAGCAGCTTAATCAAAGCGCATTGAGTGGCTCAAGCGTACAGCAGCCCTTAAAAATAGGCTTACATAAAAACATGTTTCATCATCCCGCAGTTTTTTCAGAAAAAGTAATCACAGAGTACAGTCCTTTGAATTTCTGGTGTTAATAAAAGGCATTAGGAACATTTTAGCATATTTCTGATAAAAACCACAGAATAAAGTAAAATGAAGCATTGACTGTGTAAAAAATGTTATTACATGGGCGAGGAGACGATTTTAAATAGTGCTGAAAACCCAAAGGAAAGCAAAGTAGGTATTCTATTGTGTCTGCCCGAAAACGGAACAGTAAAAAACATTCCCATCTTCCTCCCCCAGTAAACAAATCATTGCTGAGGGTATTGTCGTGGTTCACTGAGAGATATGTTGAAATAGAGGTTTTTGAGTTAGCAATAAAGTTCGAACTTGCTTCCTACCCAGAGTTGGACAAATGTCAACAATAGTGAAGGCTTGGGGAAGATAAATGGCAACAAAAGATTTTTGAACAAATGCTAGCCATGGAATTTCAAGACCTTTATCACAGGCTAAACAATCTTTTATTATGGCTCTCATTAGAGACACCTCAACATTTTTCCAAATCAAAAGCCACAGCAAAGGGAGGGCAAAATTGGAACAGATCGCATCCATATCTTAGTCCCAACTCGCTATGGCAAATAAGGTGAGATGAGGAAGGTAGAACAGATAAGAGCTTTCGACAGAAGTGGTTTTCTTCAGTTTGGATATCTGATGAGTCCCTGATGCCCTGTAAGTGGGAACTGGTACACATTACATAGAATAGACTTGTAACATGAGGAGAACACTCAATGCCCTGGAGTGGACGGTAAACTCAGAAGTGAACCAATCGCCCTAGAAAGTTTGGTTCTCTGCTTGATTATATTGGGTATCCATGATCCATTGGACCTGAAAACCACCGCAAGATGAACAGCAAAAGAGCAAACATGCACCACTGTCGTACCTTTCATTCCTAAAACCATATGGGTACGTCCATCTTCCTTCCCTTCAATCCAACTGGAATTCAATGTATTCAGTGGATCTGAGTTCCCTGTAAAAGGTCTTGGATCTAAAACTTCCCAGAGATTCATGGTGTGTCTTGCTTGAACCCAAAGCATTTTTTTCAAATCACAAAATTATTATAGTTATTTGCAGGCTCTACTGCCAATTTCCTTATCGTTTGCGATTTTCTTGCAATATTTGATCATGTGTGCATTGGTAACCTAAGTGTGAAAGAAAATCCTGGGTATGCCTCTTCTTGGAATTTATTTCTCTTTTTCTTCTTTAGTATAGTACTTTTTACTTTCTCTCTTTTTGATAAAGACGGTGGTCATTAGAAGTAAATGTTGAGCATGACCTTTGTTCTGGGAGGTGATAAACCGTGTGATCATATTCACAGGTATTCTCCTTTCTTTGAAACTACAGAGGAACAGAGAAGAGTTTGATTTGTATTCCCTTCCCAGATTCTTGATGTGATCACCCTTGACCATTTCATCACAAGATGGTGAACAAAATCTTTGATCTTTAGATTCCACAGTATGTACAAACAGTTAAACTGACTTGACTCTCTGAAACATTTCCTTCAATCGGATGGTATTGTGCTCTGAGGTTTTGTTTCCTTTTGAGAAACCTTTGAGTAATCTTCTTTCTCTACTTCTGAGAATCTTAACTGAAATGTACTGAACCCTTCATGGCCTATTTGTACTTCCACGTTGACTCTCCAGCAGACTAAGTTATCTTCTGCAATAATATCCAGCCATGTGGATCCCAGTAACAATACAGTATGAACTCTATTTTGCTTCTGTGTTTCAGACGACAACCGGATGACTAATCAATGATGTGGCTAGATGAGCCCATGTATGCTAACCAGCCTCTCCCTTCAGAACATGGCCATCTCGTTTGAAATGATTCATGGGTAGATATTGCTGCTTTTAGTAAGTGTTGTTACTCAGTCTAATGTTGACTGGATATGCAAGTTACTTCTGTAATGCTGTTCTTAACACTTCGCATCCAAGCAATGATTCACCAAATAGCTTTCCAGTAAACCTTTTAGTCATCAACACTGCAGAAAAGTATAAATGAATGTTCCTGTGGAAAACAGTATCTCACAATGTAGTCTTATCAAAAAATGTAATGACAATTCATCATAAAATTAACATTTCTTTTGACCATTTAACATCTATTTTCTATTGAAACATAATCCACAGAGCTGTTGTGAGCAATATAACATTGTGATTTTAAAAAGTTATTATTTATTATCAGTGGGTCGTGCATAAAGGAAAATATTTATCCCTGGCACCCATGTGGAAAAACAATGTTCTGAAAGTAATCTTTCTCTCGTGCCCTCTACTGCATTTGGATTAAAACAAACGCTCATCCCTTATTAGTCAAAAACGTCTTTCCTTTCAGGATTCGACTTGTAAGGTCTTTGTTCTCTGAAAGTTTCAGCACAAATAAATCATCCGTATATCACATCTGAGATATGAAATGATGCGTTAAAAGCTCTGTGTTAAGACTAATATTTTTCTACATCTATTTTGGCAAGTTAAGTATTGATCGGATGTCAGTAAATCGTACACATTCTTAAGTACAGTCTCATAAGAATAGTTTCCAAATGAAGTCGCATTGAGTGTAGATTCCCTATTAATAAATGTATTCATAATAATATTGTAACAGATGTAGGACACAATGTGTATGTGCGATGACATTCTAACAAAAGTATTCTGGTATCACATCTCTATTAATATGTGGCTCAACTTTTCATAAATGTCCAGCTCTCGCTCTCACTACAGAATTAGGTCAATAGGAGAATATTTGTAAATAAAGATGTGCAGCATGGGCTAGAAGTGATGGAGATATTGAAATCCAGATTTGTACTTCATTGTTGTGCAGAGCTTGGGTCGACGTTTCATTCGGTGGGGTGAACACTTTTTTATGAAACTGCTAATGCATGTTTTAAAAGCATTCCATGTAGATGACTCCATTATGTTTAGTCCTTAATAATGGAAAAGCAATTGCATTTGATTTCTTTCATCTTTGGAAATTACTGAGCAATTTATCAAATAGTCACGCAGCGCAGCACGCCACCGTGCTGTGCTGTGTGATAGGGAAAGGGCAGGAATGCACCGTATTTAACAATAAACAGTGGATTCCTGTCATTTTCCAGCGCTGGCCCATAATGTGCTGCCTAGTGCCAAAGCAGGGATCCTTGCACCATGGTGCAAGGGTTCCTGCATTGTTAGCAGGATTATTTTTGTGCAGGTAGGCATGCCTTTCTGTTCAAAAACAGACCCATGAGGCGGTTTCTTTTTCTATGTGTGCTGCACACATAGAAAGAGGAAAAATGAGGTTTACACCTCCCCTGGGGAAACGTAGCATTGTGATGCAATCCCAGGTCTACCAGTAATGGTAAATCTGGGAATGCACCAAAATCCATGGGTGGTGTGTGGAAACACCAATGCTCCACTGATGGAACAGCTCCCTGGGGCAGAGTAACGAAACACAGAGATTGGATCAGCGTTGGGTTATTCTAGATTTATCCAGCCGGCCAAGGCCACACCAGCTGGCCTTCCGTGGCTTGATAAATTTAACTTAACAGTTGCATCGCTGTTGCACCCCATTGTGTGACACAAGGGTGACCCAACCCTTTCATAAATATGTCCCTACTTTTCTAAAATTACATTTGCCAATACACAGATTCTATAAATAACAGTCCCTAAAAGCTTTACATTCACAGTGTTTCCCAATAATGTAAACACATGCACAAAAACACAGATGTTGTACACTTCAAATGACCGAAAATTAATTTAGGAACAGAAAAACAGAACACATCCACGGGAGATTGCATGGGGCAGATTTACAAGTCCCTTGCGCCACCGGTGCGTCGCTTCTTGTGACATACCGGTGGCGCATTCTACTGCTCCATATTTACAAGGGAAGGAATAGCCACCCTGCTTGACTTTTACTGTCCTTGTAAATATGGCCCCTTTGCACGCAGCACTTTGAGTGAAAGGGGTGTTCCATGGGTGTTGCTTTGGGTGTTCCCACGCAACACCCATGGAACCAGACACATTTCGATATTTACGAGGAATCGTAAATCTGGAAATGTGTGTGAATGCTACGACTCCCCATGGGAGGCGTAGGTTGATGCATAGAGGGGAAATGTATTCATTTCGCCTTAGTTATTTTTCCTCTTGTATGCGTGTTGCGTGCATGGCAGCAGTTTGTGGGCCAGCGCAGGGGGTAGCACAGAGATGCAACATATTGTTTGAAATATGTCACATCCCTGTGGTTTGAAAGTGACTCAGTGCGGCGCGGCCAAATGGCTTGCAGCACGCACTGAGTCACTTTCTTGTAAATCTGCCCCATGTCTTTACAGCATAGAATCCACAGATGCAGCTGAAGGGGCACCATTTTTGTGGGTGGGTTGTTAATATGGCCTGAAGCTCTACCAGTTAATTGGGGACCTACCTACACCTAGCCCATAGGACTCCATGATATCTGCACTCAAATCTCAAGAGACTGCGCTTTTTGTAGCATGTAGTGTGCTGCAGTTTAAAAGGTAAAGTAACTGCTACTTTCTTCAGAGCAACCTGTTTTTCAGTCCTATTTGAAAGATCCAGTCTAATAAGGGCATTGTAGTTTTTTAAAGCACTACAGGAGAAGTCAACAGAAGTCTCTGAAGGGCACTATGACCTGCTCGGAGTGTAGTAACTCACAGGGAAAGGTGTAAGAAATTGGTTTATTGGTTGATAGGGGTGAAAACTATGCTTAGGCAACAACCTAAATCCTTTTAAGGGTAAACCACAAAAGTCACTAAATTAAACTGTGCTTAACCCTCTACTAGCTTGGCAGAAACGCAGTCAGGCTTAACTTAGAGGCAATGTGTAAAGGGCTTTTACATCACTCAAATAGTAATAAAGTGAAAACATAAAACAAAAAAAATCTCAAACGTTTTTGAAGAAATAGACTGAATTTTAATTAATAAAATAACACTAAACAAATTGAATCCAATTTACAGAACCAGAGTTATGATTTTTAAAGTCTTAAGTAAAATCTGCTGCCTAAAAAATTCAATGTGCCAAAAGCTCGTGTCTCGTCAAGAGACACTGTGGTAAAGTTTAAAGTTAAGCCTGACCGCGAACGAGCACAGGTTGGATATGAAAGGTAAAAGTATTAAGGTGACCTTTTGTTTTCCAATGCGAGAGATAGGCCTTGCAGTAGGGGAAAACAAATTTAGGAGTTTTCACTACCAGGACATGTAAAACTTGAACCCACACGTTCTACTTTTTAAAAACAATGCTCCCTATACTCTGGGATTTTAGGGCCTAGTCTAGGGGTGACTGATATGTATAAAAAAGGGAAGTTTAGACCTAGCCAAATATTTATTTTGTCAGATAGAAACAGCAATTTAAAACTGCACTACAGGCTGCAGTTGCAGGTCCGAAATAACTGCTACATTAATGGGTGCACAGTGAGGGCTGCAGGCCCACTGGTAGCATTACATCTCTGCTTAAACCCATGTAGATATGGCAAATGTAACAGGCAATCCCAAGAGAAGTGTGTGCTTAATTTAGGCAGTGCCCACAATTTTAGAATAGTGAACACAATAAAATTGCAAAAACAATGTATAAAATGGATAAAACATCAGCAGAAAGACACTAAGAGCATTAATTTAGGTTAAAAGGAAAAAAACAGCAATTTAAAACTGCACTACAGGCTGCAGTTGCAAGTCCGAAATAACTGCTACATTAATGGGTGCACAGTGAGGGCTGCAGGCCCACTGGTAGCATTACATCTCTGCTTAAACCCATGTAGATATGGCAAATGTAACAGGCAATCCCAAGAGAAGTGTGTGCTTAATTTAGGCAGTGCCCACAATTTTAGAATAGTGAACACAATAAAATTGCAAAAACAATGTATACAATGGATAAAACATCAGAAGAAAGACACTAAGAGCATTAATTTAGGTTAGAAGGAACCGGACATATGCATTTTGAAAGTGTTAAGGCAAACAACATCTACAAAATGTAAAGTGCGATTGAGAACAACAGTTTGGTGTTGGCCAGGACCTAGGTGCAATTTAAGGCCGGCTGCAGTGCGGTGGAGGGTGAATGAATACTCCAAGATGACCTTCAGACTTAATCTCTGAAATGGAAGTCAAAATATTCCAGCATGGGAATGTCCAAGGCTTTGGATGGCGAGGGTCTCTGAAAGACTGATGCGTCATAATTGAGTTCCATTTGACGCCATTGGCATTGGCACCAAAAGTTACAAGCAGGACAATCCTGTATCTTGTAGCCACTGAGGTTGCTTTGTAGTTCAAATAGATTTGTCGCCTCGCCCCAGTTCATGGTTTAACCTGCTGGCTTACTCGCCTTTTAGGAACTCAAAACACTCACGTGGGGCAAGGCTGGAAGCTGTAGCAGTGCAGAGGCTGGACTATGAGGTACTACAAATGTTGTTTTCATCGAGTCAAAAAACTCTGAGCGGGTAGAAAAATTTACTGAGGACCTGATTTATGGTTTGACAGATGGGATAACTCCGACACAAGTGCAACAGAGATCCTGTACACCTTATTATATGTACATTATAGCCTGTAGCCTAGGGCACTTGTAATATGATGAACAGAATATCTAACATGTTTGTGATGAAGTATCACACCTGCCAAACTCTAACCAAGTCCTAAGTTTCACTTTTCTCCAACAGCTTGCAAAACCCCTTCTGTTCAGCCTTGTAGCCCCTTGCTCCTCAAGGAAGGCTTCTAAGCACCAGGTATCTTATCAGTTAGGTCTCTTGAACAGTCCTTTCTTCTTGGTCAGTTGGGCACTTTTGCAGTGCGGAGTCCTTCTGATTTTTGTGTCCCTGAAGTAGATGAACAGGAGGCCAACCACTTGACCCTTGAGAATATGTCAAGTGCCTGGGTGACAGCAGGAGATAGGAATGCTTGAGTCTTTGAGTACATCATCTTGTTCAAGTTGGATCAGGAATCTTCTTCTCAGCAAGGTTGTCTTCTTCAGGTGGAGTCATCCCAGGTCTAGCAATGTTCTAAGGAGATGGTCGTTCACGTGCCAAATTTATCCTGTGCATTAGCCAAGGATTGGAGAAATTCTGCTTTCCAATCTTAACTATTCTCTAACAGCCTCCTAACTCCATTTATAGCAATTCCTCTTACTCTTATTGTAAAATTACACAGGAGCCCCCTGCTTCAATGTGGCATAATCCCTTTACCACCAGACAGGCTGCTGTCTTCATCTCATTGTTCTCTCCCCTATTTAGACAAGTTCTTCTCCCACCCAACATTTTCGAAACTGGTTCTATTCCCAAATGTGACTGGTGCATGGCCATCTAGGAGGATATTGGAAATATTAGGAGAGGCCCTTCCCTCTCTCCAAGTCAAAAGAGGGCTTATGGTTGTTCTTTGTTCTGTCCATTGTCTCTGTTCATCCTGGATAGGTAATCCCTGCCAAGTGGCAATAGTTAATATCATTCTGCCCTCCAAATGCTCAGAGGCAGGCAATTGTCTTCTGAGCCAGGGTTATTATTTATCTCCGCCAAGGATGTGTATTCCAGCCCTGGATGAGTGACACAACTAGTTTTAAGCCAGTTCTGGGCCAGACAGCCTAAAGTACAAGTTTCCTTTCCACTTAAAGTATTAAAAATCTGATTTCATCATGAAATCATCATCCACAACAAATAGTCTTTATTCTGGTATTTTATAACCAGAAAGACATGTGTACAGCAATACAAAATACTCATTTCATAAATAGGATTCATTAGAGATAAAATGCGTGTTACAGGATAAAAATTGGGCATACATATTGTAAAAGCAGAAGCTAGACGAATTGTCATGATCCCACCCAGGAGTTGTATGCATGTGGGTAGGTAGGGGAACTACACTAACCAGCATGCATCTGGGCAGGCAAACGGTTCTTCCCTGGAGGCTGGGCTGCTATATATAGCCTTTCTCTAGGGGGATCCGGTGCTTGTCACCTGATTTGAGTTATTTTCATCCTGAATCTTCAACTGAGCCATTACAAGAAGCTGCACTTGACACGCCATGTGGAGGACGCAGCAGAAGCCTTGTAGGCTCATTTCTGGCCACATTGTCTGCCCACGTGCTGATGCTGACAGACTTTTCCCTGAATCCCCTGGGGTCCCACGTGAGTGCGGTAGGAACCGGGTGCTCTGAACTTTCCCTGAGTTGCCTATTGTCCCGCTAGTATGCGTTTGGAACCAGGAGTCCTCGAGACTTTCGACTCTGGCATTGTGTTTCTGAGGAGTGTGTCATCTCTACGCTCACTCGCAGGCAGTATACTCAGTACCGGCTTAGCTATACTAGTGGAGGGGCAATTTGTTGTGCAGCACTTCCACCCTGCACAGAGTGTACCTAGGATCTGTACTGAACTTCTGCGCTGCTGAGCTCCTTCTTCATTGTGCCTGCAAGTGTGAGACGTATCACACCAACAGTACCCACTTTTGCTTTATTCCATGAGATAGCCAGCTCTCAGGGAGAGAGTTTTTCCGCGCTACTTTTGTCTGTACTTTCTTATTTTGACATACCTGCATATTTTGGCTGCCTACTACACAAAGCATGTTACCATAGGAGAGCATGTAAGTTCAAAGACTGAAAAGAAAGATGGAAGTTCAGCCAGCACTGTTAGAGGGAGAGTGTGTGAGCGTCCTTATGGTAGTAATGCTTGTTTGTTGTTTCACTTACAGCATGCTGTGAGGAGCTGATGGGACTACCCTAGTGTATGCATATTCCTGGCAGCCCAGAACCCAGAGATTCGCTAGGAAGAGGGCAGTGGAGTTTTCTTTCTGTTATTCCTTGCTTTTTTCCCCTATCCCCTTTGTACTGCTGTGCAAGGTGGAGTGTCTAACATCCCCCTGTGAGGTAGTGCAAAGGAGCTTTGGGATTGACGCATCGCCCCCGCTAGATTTGTCTGAGAAGGTTAGTGTACCTAGAGTGTAACCGGACACGAATAATTAAACATGCATGGAGTCTCTTATTTTAATAGCAGCCTTCAAGAAGCAACACACCTTGAAAATAGTGTGAGTGTCAGATAAGAGTTGGAGGGACAGCAAAGCGTGTTTATGATTAAGAAAAATCAGTAGAGGTTTGACGAACCTTTTTCTTAAGTCTGCAAAATACTGACAAAACAACATTAAGTGAAGAGTATCCTATGGAGACTGGTGGTCTCAGCACACAGACCCAAATAACTCAGGGGGCTCCAGCACCTCAGTTATGCCAGGAGGAGATGTATCGTATTAAACCTCAATCTGGCCAATAAAAATCTGTCACTGTCCTTCCCCAAGAAAAAAAACCCTAATATAAGCAATCTACTGAATCTTGGTGACACGAGCCATAGTTAGACAATCCTTCAGAATCTGCCTATTCACATGTGATTCCCTATTTGTCCAGATCTTAATCCAATATGTCAGTGGTCTACCACTGATCATATAAGTTATGTGTTGGACTTCTAGCTCCTTGTGTACAAAGAATTCCAGGGCACTATGGGGAACCTGCAACACTCACCTTCAAAAACTTGTTTTCACCAGTCTGAATGTTGTCCAATCTCACCTATCACTACTGTCTAATACCTTTGATACACATTTGGCGTTATACACCTTGTTCAATGCACTCAGAGGACGAGACCCCAATCCTTATGCAAATCTGCGAACCACGGCCAATGCTTCAATCATTTTAATTTATTAAATTCCACCACGGGTTTCCAATTGCTGTGACAATCAAACAGTACCCCAAGATATGAAAATACTAGAACTTTGGTTAGAGTTTGAGAGTCCACCTTAAATGTTTTTGAGCATGCATTTCTTGGGCCCAAGACCACCATTATGATTTGGAAAAATTAACGGAAAGGTCAAGTCCAGCCATGAAATCAGGAAACCTATCCAACAGCAGTTGCAGCCCCACTGAGGTCCTTGCCCTCAGGACTGCATCATCAGTATGCAATAATACAATAAAACAGGTACTGGTCTTGATCCCACCTTCAGGCAATCAGCTCCCACAGACAGAAGTGCTTACTCACAACCACTGATATGTAGCCTAACCAGAAAGGGAGTAAGTATGAATCCTTTCCTCACCCCACTGCTTGTGCCAAAAGATCGAGTACATGCCCCCCTTTGAGATTAACAAATGGAGGCTGTAGTATGAGCATGTACATCACTCCACAGACAAACAATATTATATTCAATTCTCATTACTGGTAACAAATGCCATAGTTTTTCACACTTGACCCTTTCAAATGCAGATGTCAAATCCATGAAGGCAAGGTGGATGGATTGAGGTCTGGCATCGGTCACTTATTGATGATCAAATATAGGTTAAGGCAATATGTCGAGCAGCACCATGACCTTGACCACTGCATTGATCAGACATATAGGCCAATAGCATGGTGGATTGTCCTTATCCCTCTTCTTAAAGATGGGTGCAATTGTTGCAGATGCCCATACTGAGAGCAGACCCTCATTCACTGCAGCGTTAAGGACCATAGTCAGGAGACTGTCCCAAGAATCAGGGTCATCCAAGAACAGGTCAGGGGACTCCATCTGACCCTGGTGCTTTATTATTCAACCGAACTCAAAAACCATTGGCCACTTTCTCTAAGGTAAAGACAATGTTTGGATGTCCTACAAAGGCAATGCCTGCGGAAATGGCCTTTCCCAACTGTTCACCATTATACATCTCCCAAAGTGTGCCAACCACTGATCCTTAGTTATTATGGCATTATTGCTATCGAGGCAAGGGTGAAACATTACTTGCCAAAAAAACAGGGTTCTATCCCCCACTTCACTGGCTTGTTCTAGACCCTCCCATTCTATCTCACCCAACTTGGCCTTACAAGTAGCATGTTCCCTCTAATAGGCCCTACAACAGAAGCTTATAGTGTCCTTATCTCTGGGGGCCGTTCTCCAAGTTGCCTTAAGGTTAGATAAAGTTTTAGTGTAGTTCCTATCAAAACACTTTTTCTCACTAGCCCTTTCCCATCTTAGAAGAGCGCTCAGTAATGTGGCAACTTTCTGGGAGATGCCCTCGAAGGCATCCAGATTGAAACTGGCGGCATCCAGATTGAAACAAGTAAAGAAATTACCTATACATCCTGAAAAGCGAGAATACTTGAGCTGGGTGGGCTTACTTGGGTCCATTTGATGTACCTCCTCTGATCTTGGTGGGTGAACATGGCTGTTATTATATGCAAGCTTCTCGTACTACTCCATGCCCACCATCAAAAGAGGACATACTGTAATTTTTAATTTTTTTAGAGTTTTATATAGTGCAAACTAAACCTGAAGATATCAGGTATCAGAGAGCTTTACATGAGCACCAGTTTCATTTTTTTGTTAGGCACGGGAATATTAAGTGATTTGCCCAGAATCACAGGATGTTGAGCGTTGTTGCCGAGACACGAACTTGGTTCCCCAGCTTCAAGGTTTGATGCTCTAGCCGTAAGGCCACATCCTCTCCCCAATTGTGATTGTGGGGATTGTGATCACTGAAGATGCTATGCATGATTTTTAAATCATCAGCGAGGGGGAACAGGAGGGCTGAAATAAAAATTAAGTCTATGATTGAGGCACAACCTTTAACTCTTGAAGGTAGGCAAAACACTAGACTTAACTGCACTAAGGAGTTTATCTGAAGACAAAACCAGGTTATGGTTATCTATAACGGAACTTAGTGCAGCTCCTTCAGTGGTGTGTACCCCATGTAGTCCCTTTATCAGTGTGCACATAGATCAACTGCTAGGTAAAGCCAAGGGGTTCAAACATAAGTGACAGTTACATTCCCCCCAATATTTCAAGCATAAGTGACAGAAAAAGTGGGGGAACTGTGGGTGGAGAATTAGAGGGTGGGAAATGGAATAACCCAATGATTGGGTCAGTGGGCGGAGTCAGAGGTGTGGCCAGAAAGAGCAAATCATTCTAATTTTTAGTATTTGTTTGGAATTTCACTATCCAGTTACAGCTTATTAAGCTATTTAATTCAACCAATGGATACACGTCTATTTAAGGTATAGTATGAGTTATTTACATTCAGAAACTGGGATATGTTTCCAATCACAAAATGCCCCAAATACGCTTAAAAGTGGAATCGCAAGCCATTTGTCTCCGAGCCATGCAGTTTCTGTCATCAGCACTTCTCCCTTTTTCTACAAGAGCAGTTTAAACATGAATGGCAAACTAACCTAGTTTGCAAATGTTTACTATATAATTATGCAATATTTGCCATATAATGCATCATCTGCTGTATAATTTGACAATTTTAACCATTAAATTGTTTGTAGCTCAAACGGATCAAAAGTTACTAAATGGTGTGACTTGTGTTTCTGAGAAGTGGAGGGCCCTTTGCAAAGGTTGACTGATCACCTTTCTCACTGCCCACATCTTTGCAGAGACTGTTAGCATATGCAAAAATGTCAAAATAATAAAGTATCAGAAAATATACTGCATTACACTGCAGCCTTTCTTTTGCTGCATAATTTAGTTAACACTGCTGCATAATTTTGTCCCCCATTGCTTCATAATTCCAGTGCACCAAAGCAGGCAGCACATGCTAAAAATGCTTGTGCATGAAGTAGAGACCATGAGATTTGTGAACTTAGTTTGGTGTGCGTGCAAATCCTGCATTGACGATCCCTGGTGAGTTGCAGCTACTTCTGCTGAAACAAGGCCAATGGAAGTACCAATGGGTGAGGCGGACTGGCCTAAAGGGCAGGGCCGGCTTTATCACTGGTGGACCCTGCGCAACAATATTTGTTGGTGCCCCGCAATGACTCCCTTCGCCACGGATTCCCTCACTACCAACCTTTAACGGTGCTCCTCACATCTCCATACCCACACTCTCTCTCTCAGATTTATTTAATTTGATTTACAGCGCCACTGAAACCAGTGTAGGTTGTCAGAACATTTTACGTCAATCATACATGTGTAAATCACTGTCTAGGAAACATTACGTAAGACAAAGGACTACAAGGTGTAGGAGTCACATGACATTCATACTAGTAGGCAGTGTAGTTTAATAGTGATTGGTCTGGAGAAACACAAACTATGAATTTAGAACGTAATACCATGGTTGGGGGTTCTCTTTAATAACCAGAATTGATTTCTATCCAAATAAACCCTTTTTGTAACATTAGGATAATCAAAGACTGTGGAACATACATAACACTCTAATGTATACTTTGCAATGCGCATGCAGCTCTAAAATGACAGTTAATAGCTCACTGTTCTATGTTAGGCTTTTAACTTATAAACTGCAAGTAACAAAAGGATCTCTCTGACAAAAGCAGTCACTCACTGACCTATTTACATTATGTGCAGTTTGTGATCTGCATGGTACATGCTCTCTGCAGCCATCACCTTAACCCTCTACGCTACCTTTCCATGAGTCAAAACTTCCACTTGACAAAACTCCATCTCACTCTAAGAAGAACATTAATCACCATCATTATGATGGCATTTTTATTGTTGATGAAAATTGCTGGAGGCCAGGAAGGAGGCAGCAAGTGCTTTTAGAAACATAATATATTTGCAAACATTGAACCCCAACCGAAGTCAGCGCACAGGGCGATCACACCGGTTGCACCGCCCTAGAGCTGCCCTGCTCAAGGGTCCTGTGACCTCAGTGAAAGAGTCACAGTCGCTATAGGGTGTGCTGCTTCAAAGACCTGACTGCGAGACTGGAGGTGAACTTCAGCATGGATTTTGGTGAACAGACCTTCAAGGTTAACCCACACTTGCCCCCACTAGTGTACACCTGCTGGTGCTAAGACACCAGGGCTTCTAAGGTCTAGCGGGGCCTTCTAAGGTCTAGCATGGGAATGTGCTCCTCAGGAGAGTGATCTGGTGGACTGCTCATGAAGGCTGAACCGAGTTATCCAGTCCCAAATTCAGCAGCTCTGACCATAGTGCCACATCCTCTCCCCCACTGAACACCATACTGCCCCACTGAGAGAAACACGCACTGCCTTCAACTACAACCCAATTGTGCCCAGCTATAAACACCTGGATGGGACTCAATTCAAATTACGCACTAGACAAGAGCAATATGCTGCCTAAAAAAAAAGTAACAACATCCTGGAAAGAGCAAACACTCAAGGGAATGCAAGATTAAGTAAAGCATGTGAAATGTAAGCTGGATCAAGGTTACCTTAATGCTTTTACATTCATTATTCAGAAATCAATGATTGTTTATGCATGGAAAGTTAAGGACATGACTTTGGGGACTGGAAGGGAACCTTTTCAATGTCCATTGCTTATATCCTTACAAAACATAAGCAGTGTGGTTTAAAAAGACTACTTCCGTGAACACAGAGCCGCGGTACACACTTTTTTTTGCACTCCACTCATCAACCAGGCATTGGTGTACCTCCAGGACTGGTGCACATCCCCACCCGGAGAAAACAATGTTGTTCAAAGAAAGACGAGAAAACAAAAGGAGCGCTTCAGTGACAAACACTGTAAAATGGCGCTAATGTGTTTGGATGTGAATAAAATGAATCTGGCCACTTTGCGGCCATTGACTACCTTAACCCCTTCCCCACTCATGACGGAACCACTCCGTCATGAGCCACGGTTGCCGTGTGCTCATGACGGAGTGGTTCCGTCATGCTGCTGCCGTTGGCGGCCGCGCCGCCCACGCGGCGCTAATTCCCCGCCTGTGCGGGCGATTAGCGCAGTGGGCAGAGTCATGACAGAACCACTCCGTCATGAGCACAGCTCAACCGCGGCTCATGGCGGAGTAGTTCCGTCATGAGCACCGCGCCACCGCGCTGCCCCCAAACCCCTCCCCAATTCCGCCGCAGCGAAAGGGTTAATACCATATTTGTTCTACAAATGATAAATAGCCTTTCCAAACCTGATCCCAGCTACTCCTTGTTGAAGCAATGCAGTTCCCTTTGAGTTCTAATCCAAATGGATGCCTCATTATGGAAATAGAAGAAAGGTGCACAGAGCCCATAATCCTGTGAGTTTGCAATCCTGTAGATGCCTCCTTGTGAAAATAAAAAACATACAAGTCTTTATCGTTAAAAAAGTTTTATAAGGGAATACTTCTCTGATTCCAGATATGTATTTTGATGACTTCTCAGACTAACAGGCTACACAAATTCTAAATTCCAAACATCTGCACGGCTGCAGCAACTATGGATCCAATTGCCTTAGCAAGGGTGCTATGGACCACAAGGAACGTACTCCAGGCATTTACAGTGGTGGCCGCAGTTTAAAGTCTTGGGAGAGACCTGTGACTCCTTAGGGCTTGTAGTCCGTGTTTTCATTCAGCTGTTTAGTGTAGCGCCTCACTCTGAGATGTGAGGCTTGTCTTCAAGTGGTGCCCACACACTGAGCACCCCCCATCTTCTTTCGATCATGAAAGCATGCATGTTTGGGAGATCAGATGTAGCACAACGCACAGAGCATCATACGCAGCGTCCCAACAATAAGCATATGTATTTCATCATCACACTTTAGGGTCACACTTGGACTTTTTTGTTATAGTCATAATCATTATTGCAATTATTTCTGCTATTGTTATTATTATTTTTACTTTTATCTCTGACTAAGCCAGTGTTTCACCTGAGTACATTAGGGGTCTCGCTTAGGACTTCTTTAACAGAGAGTGGCAACTGTAGCAAAGGAGAAAGTGGAAAGGAGCTGGCCTGTGTAACTACCGACTCCGTCAAGAGGTGAACTGAGTCCTAACCATTGCCACAAGTCACCCAGAGTTCTCCCTGCAGCAGTGGTGCACTGACCAGGCTCCAATTCTAGCTTTCTGGCCAGGGCTTCGTTTTACATTTTGGTGCTCTTAGTCTCTTAGATCTCTTTGAAGCGTCTATAAAATAAAGCAATATTTATTTGGTTATTTTTCCACATTTTGAACCATTTATTTCTCTACGTCCCAAGGCTGCACTTTGGAATAGAAAAATGTCCGAAAAAGACATTTCGAGCAGAAGTGTTTTTCTTTTTTGGATCCATTTCACGAAGGAACAAATAAACAAAATGAGGAAAGAGAGGGTGAGAACCTGTTTCTTGTAGTAACGGTTTCCAGTAAGTGAGGACGAGCGAGACAGAAAGAGAGGGAGGATGAGTGAGAAAGAGGAGGGGGTTGTGGGGGGGGGGGGTCAAGGCAGCTGCCAGCGGCAGAGCAGGAGAAGTGGACACTGTCCTTGTCTTCTCTGAGGAGGAAGGAAGAGACGTTGCCGTTCCTACTCTGCCCGCCCCTCCCGTCCCTGGACGTGTAGGGACGTATGTTTAAAATAATAAAGTAGGGGAATGGAATCTATCAAATTTTGAAGTAGGGGCACGCCGTGCCCTGCCGATCCTGCCTACTTCGACCACTGCACCTAAATGAATGGATGGGGGCTGAGCAAGTCAGTCACAGGAATTGAGATTGCTTTGTGGAGTCAATCTAGTCGTGGGGTCACAATTGGAGCTGCAGGCAGGACCGGTAAGTGTTTATCCCATAAAGGTACCCCCAGCAACCCGGCTTCTGAGTAAGTGATTGAATCAGCTCTGGCAAGAGGAAGGGCCAAAATGTTAGTTGATTTTGGTGGACTGGCCAAGACTATTGCTTCCAAAACATGTGCAGGACTGAAGTGGTTACTAAAATTGAATATCACAGAGTCCCCGACCAAACTCTTCTTATCCTGCCCTATCCTGCTCACCCTTTTTACCATGTTAATGGAAGAAAAAATCTGGGTCCCTAGATTCGAATGGTTGGTAATCTAAAGCATCGCCTTTATTTTATGCAAAACAAAGTGTTGTGAGTTTTCTGCATGGCCCATTGTAGTTTTCCTTATGTTAGCCTAACTGTGCACATTTTAAGCCTAATTTTCCTTTTTTGCATTCTACTATATAAATATGCTTGCTTTTGTGTATTATTCTTTCACACGGTACCTGCATCTGTTCTCGCATTCTGTTCTTTTCCTGGAATTTAGACTGAACACCACCCACAAGGTCAAATAACAATATCCCTTGCTATTCTTTCTGGCCAGGCACTAGCACCTAGACATAATTCAAGAATGCAGATGTTGTTAATGTGTAAACATGTCTTGTCAAATAGATGAGCCAGTTAGACAAAAAGAGGTACATGGAATAAGAGTTCTGAGATAAGAACACTGCATCTGCTGGGATATAGAATTTCTATCCATGTATACTAAGGTACGAGGTCTGCCAGTAATCCCAGAGATCTTTGATATATAATCCTTTAGCTTCAGTAGCAGAGGAGGAGAGTTTAGGTTCTTCTGTCCCATAAAATGACAGGGCTTTTTATGGTCTTTGTATTATTAACCATGCTAACAGTATTTTTTAGTGTGCTTTTGTTTTCTAATTGTGGTACGTATACTGCAGTACAGAGCTTGATGGTTTAAATAAATATTCTAAACTTCCTTTGTGTTTCTTGGTTATCTTATTGTGACAAGTACCAGTTAGCTAGCAAAATGGTGTGTTCTGTTACCACGATCACTTAGAGGGTTGAAAGTGTTGTGGTCTGGGGTGGTGCTGATTCACTAGTTTCTCTGGTAAGGTTAGGAGGGTAAGTGAGGCACTATATCTAGTTGGACTCGGACTCACAGATACTGAGGTAGTATGGTGACTCAGTCCCTACACATTGATGTTCTATGGTTCCAAGCATAGTTCTGTTCTAGAGCAGAATCCATGCAAGCTGCCACCACCAATGTTTGGTTTGGACTTACTTGCGGGAACCCCAAGTAGCGCTTGCCCACAATCCCCTCATATCTTTTAACAGAGTTGTCCATGGTGTTTGGGATTCTCCTTCACAAATATTAAGGAATACCTAGTTCAGTTTGTTTTTTCAAGCTTGAATATTAAAAGGTTTTATAGCCCTCATTGTGCTACGCTTTGAATCCCTCCATAATCAATTATGGCCGAGCCCATTGTTATTCCGGTTAGTTGCCATCCAGCAGTTACTCAGCATTAGATACAACATGGAGTCCCTAATGCGGGATGTCATTGAGGCAGACGCAGCATTCCGCTTTGAAGTCTTTTACTGGTGAGTCACATTCCAGGCTGTTGATGCTAATGAGAATACTTTTCATGAATACACCAAACCCCAAGTTCTTAATGCCTATTGACCATATGCACTTCAGGAAATTCCTCTTACCGTCTAGGAGCACCATACCTGGTTTAATGGCACCCTTCTCTTTGTGCTTAGCACTGTCCGCATGGGCCCCTTAAGTTTTAATGGGGTCACATGGCCGATAGGGGTGGGCAGTGAATTCTGATCCGCCAACAGAGTTTGTGGAGTGTTGCCAACTCTGCGCTCCACTGGGAGCGTGGAGTTCGGCAAAAAACTCTGATGTGTGGAGGAGTTTGCCCCCACCTCCCATTCCTACTTTACACACTGCTCCCAAAACGTTAGCTTCTAATGGGCATTGAGCACACAGCAGTTTGTCACACAGGTTAATGAAACACACAAAAAACACCAGCAAATCAATGTGGCCTCTACAACGCATCAAAGGACTTAAAGCAGAGTGAGATTTTAGTGTACATTCACGCCCGTCCCACATGCACAGCACACATGATGTTGCAGCTTTGAGCACACACACTGCACAGAAGCATAGAGGGGGATGCCTTTCTCATTGATGACATGCACAGATCTTTATCTGCAGAGCACTTGTGGGAACTGCAAGCAAGAAGGCAATCCGGTAGCCATAGCAAAGCCGTTCTGCCCTTCTTCCTCTTCCCAGTGGATCGATCAATGTCTGCTCAGTGGGAGAGGAATTCACATGTGTTTCTATGCTGGGAATTGCTCATTTTTGCCCTGGTACCCCAGCAGACAGAGCCATGCAGGTCTCTTCATTATGCACACATGTCAAACTTGTCTGTTTTTAAAACACACTCTCTGTGGACCAGCAGTCTGCGCATGTGTGACACACAGCGACCTGAGATGCTTCACCCAACATCCACTACTTAACTCCATGTCTGTGTCCGCCACCCACCCCTAGGGGTCGGGTGTGGTGTCTCAGGTCACTGTGTCTTTCATATGCGCAGATGTTACACAGGAGGCACCCGTCAGTCCTCACACATTCTGTCCTGCCAGTGGGTGTTTCTGGATCTGGGGACTTGGGTCTCATGAGGGGTCGGAGGGCCACTGAGAGAAGCGAACAGAGAAGTTGGATTTAACTTCAGGAGACGTGAGTGGGGTTGTCACCAGCTCCTTTGAAAACAAACTCAGTGCAATAGCAGTCATTTGGGACATCCGTGTTGTGGAGGGTTGTGGAGAGAGTGTTGTATTTAAAGGTGATGCTCGCCATTGCGCTAGCACAATAGCTCATTAAACAGTGTTGTCATCACCCCCTATAGCTGAGCTGCAAGCAGTGCTGCTTCATCTTGCTATGAGGTGCAAATGGCATCTAATTTTCACCATGATTGGATGGCAGCCTCTAACAACAGCACACTTTAACTGCCACAGTTTTAAATTAGAATCCGCCAGACACTATGGGCCCGATTCACAGAACTAACTTAAGACAAAATCCTAAACTTACTACCATTTTGATATTCACAGAAGGCACTTACTCATTTTGGTATTCACAGAAGGCACTTACTCATTTCCGTATTCACAGAAGTTAGGAGTCCTAACTTTAGGACTCCTAAATGCCTTCTGTGAATACCGAAAGCCTTAAAATTAGGATTTTTCTCAGTTTAGTAATAGTATAGTTAGGACTCCTAACTTTAGGACTCCTAAATGCCTTCTGTGAATACCGAAAGTCTTAAAATTAGGATTTGTCTCAATTTAGTAGTAGTAAAGTTAGGACTCCTAACTTTAGGACTCCTAAATGCCTTCTATGAATACCAAAAGCCTTAAAATTAGGATTTTTCTCAGGTTAGTAGTGGTAAAGTTGGGAGTCCTAACTTTAGGACTCCTAAACTGAGAAAAATCCTAATTTTAAGACTTTCGGTATTCACAGAAGGCATTTAGGAGTCCTAAAGTTAGGACTCCTAACTTCTGTGAATACCGAAGTGAGTAAGTGTCTTCTGTGAATACCAAAATGAGTAAGTGCCTTCTGTGAATACGAAAATGGTAGTAAGTTTAGGATTTTGTCTTAAGTTAGTTCTGTGAATCGGGCCCAAAGCATTAACTAAACTGGGATTAGCGGAAATGGAAAACGGGGTTTAACAGAAGCTCCTCAATCAATGGTTAGAGCAGCGTTCTCCTGCAGACTAGTGTTTTCTTTTGCTGGTGTCAGTTGAAGGATATTTGTGATTGTATTACAAAATATGCGGAGCGGAACTCTGAAGAATTTCACTGAGGTTTTATGCAACTCCGCTGAATCTTGCGTGGTGCAGCTTCACAAACTCCATCCACCTGTAATGGCCGGTGCTAGCGGGCTATTCCCAGTATCCAGAATTAGATAATATAAATCTAGTGCAGACTCGCTCGTTATACAATGTTCATGTTGTATTATATAGTATGGATTCATTGCACATGTCTTTCCTGGCAGGACCAGTTAGTATTGCCCTACAAGGACAACCTCAGGTACTTGCAGCTCATATTATAAGTCCTGTAATTGTTCATTCCATTATGGGCAAACAACCCAAAAATCATGAAGAAATACCGTTTTGGAATGCCCATAAAATAGATCAACTTGAAGCTGTGTTTCCCTTTATGGTACCACAAGAGAAGCACAGAATTTTAATCATGTGCTCACACAATTGCCTGCTTCCCCCACAAGCGGACTACAATACATGGGGGACTATTTTTGCAACTTTTTACAGTCTTTGTCATGGCACTCCCTAATGGGCTTTCTACAGAACGTCCTCAAACAAATACAGATTAAGCATGGGGCATGATTTGGGTATAAAATATGTTGGGAATATTCCCATTGTCTCTCAAATTATTATTTCTAATGTTAAAGGTGAAACAGCGTCTTTGGCCACATGCCAGCAATGGTGGCAGTAGCCGACCAGGAATGCAAGTTGCTTGTCATTTTTGCTAATGTGTTTATGTCTTTAAGACACAATAGTTCACTAAAATAAAGGTAGCTGATAGGTATCAGCCATCTGATATGCTCTCCTTGTTCCTTTCAGGAATCGCCTGAACAACAATATGACAGAGGAGGGCGAACTGATTGCAGACAGGAAGAGTATGTGAAACCAAAATGGGAGACACAACACTCTTCTGACATGAAGATAAAGAAGGAGGATAGACCTCCTCCATATAAAGCCCCTTTTGAGAAACATAAAGTTGCTGCATTAACTGCAAAATATGCCACAGGCGGTAAGACCCCTCCTCCTGAATAGGAGTTGGGCAGTGACTCCACTCAACAGCACGGCGGGGGTCACCATAGTACGCCGGACTCTCTACCAATTTCTGGTAGCGAAAGCAAAGGAGACATTCAATACAGTTGAAACTGCAGACACCCGTATAGCCCCCCAGGTCCTTCTCTATCACTTGGATATTCAAATTGAAGGTGATGTCAAATGCACCATTAAAGCTGCGTTTTGGGACAAACTAACTATGTCTTATGACATTCTCTTGGCAGAGGTTGACTGGCCCCTACCATTTGTTTTTGCATTCCCCCAGAGTGAGAATGTCATAATTTCTTCTTTCTTGCATCTTGTCCCTGATGAAGTCAAACAACCATATGCATCTGAATGGGCCCTTGCTTTGGCCCCTGCACTTTATCCTAATCATACCGGTTAGGATTAGGATACTCCTTTCCATTTTATTCCTTTACAGTCTACAATTTAGGTACAACCACAGTATCCTATTAGACGGGGAAAATTAGGGGAAAAGTTTTGCCCCACATTTTCAGGATAAGTGTGCTCAGTTACAACCTCCCAGTACACTAAAAAAACTTGCAGTCCCTTATGGGATTTTTAAATTTTGGCAGATCAGATATACCTGAATATGACCAATGTATTAAACATTTATATGCCTTAATATGTCTTGATTTTTCCGCTTCCTATTGGATTTCATAACATACTGACGCACTAAGATCTTTAGTCTGACATTCTTGAAACAAGCCATTTACATACATGTGTCAATACTACGAATTTAGTCATCAGTATTTTACGCGGTGAAATTGGATTTACATATGTCACTAAATTCTAACTGCCTTACAGATGGCCATCCAGAAGAAACAGCCACTTGCTCAACATAAATGCATCATTGTCATTTCTCTGTGCCTGTCTTAGAGGCTGTCACAAAATCCAGTGTTCCTAATTCAAAAGCTCTCCACCCTCTTGGATACAATGGGCTACGTTCTTAACAGCCATGGATGTAGACTTCGTCTTTGACCCTTCTTGGCAAACAAAATAATTTTTGCAATCTGAACGTGTTCATCCTTTGCCTTCTTCTATTCTGCCCCTTTACCAATACAAGTCCATCATTTATACTGATGGGTCTGCACATCCTGCTATAGGTTCTAAGCAGCAATATTCATCGCTTATGGCACTATCTCCGATGGCATCCTTCACCCACATACTGCTCACACGTTGCCTCTTAGAGACTGCATTGCGCAGTTGGCTGAACTGAAAGCTTTACTTCCTGCACTTGAAAATACGGATCCTGAAACCCCCACAATAATTGTGTGCGATTCATATTATTGTGTACATTCTATAATGATAATTTACATTGTTGGTAACAAAATGACTTCAGAGATTTCAAGGGTAGCACAAACTGCTTTGGGTTTAACTGGCAAATCTTTAGGATATGTAGCCACAAACTCATGTTATACATACATTGAGTCACCAACATGTGAGAGCACATGTTGTAGAGAATTATGCGGCTGATGAAGCAGCCAAATCTGCAGCAGCCACAGCTAAAACTGCAGCTGTAACTCGCTCTAGAACTCCTACTGACAATGATATTTTGGTTGCCATAAATGCTTTTAAAAACTGCACCCTCTTACCGAAGGATCTTCCTGATAAATAATTTAAGATACCTAAAAATATGTTTTATCTTGTGACACATGTCAGCAAATTAAAAGTTCTACTGTGTCTCATTCACCACAGACACAACTCTTTATCTCCAAGCAGCCTTTCAGCTGCATTTATTCACATCATTGCGGTACTCTGATTTCAGATACTGCTTTCAAATGTATTTTGGTTGCAGTTGATTCTTGCTCTAGATTCCTCTGGGTTTGGCCACAGCGCTCTGCTGATGCTCGAACTGAATATTAAAGACTTGCAAGTCTTCATCAGGACTTATGCCTGCTGTGCACTCCACTCAAACCAAGGTACGATTTTCGCTTTCAAAACGTACCATGATTCGATAAAGTCCATGGGTGTGCAAGAGCACTTTTCTTCTCCATTTATACATTAGGATAATTATGTTGTGGTGAGAATGGACTGTCACTTAAAACAGTCCTTAACAGCTAGGGTACTGTGTACGGGCATTGTTGGTTGAACCATCCATATGGGCTTTAATGAGCTTTAAATAACCTCCCAAAAAAATCTCTGGCTGGACAGACCCCATATGAAGTGCTTTTTGGCATCAAGATGTATGTTCCAGACCTTGATAGTCTAGACATTTGTGGCTTCAGCCGCAACCTTTGACACGGATAACCATTGTGCTGTCTCACAGGACCTCGAAAAGTTCTGTGACGATAACCCATGCAAAAATTCCCTGCAACTCATCCTTAGACTTCTGACCTTCATCTTCTAGTTTCCGTCTGGCATCCAAAAATTGGAGATCTGGTTCAAGAAAAAGTGGGCATCAAAAAGGAATTTGGCCCAGTGTATTGTCCTCCTGTTCTGGTCCTTAGTCTTCAAGGTGCCTGAAGTGTGATTTTGCCACCTCTCCCTGGTTCAAAAGACAAGCGATTTGTCTCCATTAAACATTTCAAACTACACCATTTGGCCGATACTTCACAGTATGCCATGGAACAGTTACTAATTTCCGCAAGACTTTTCTTTACAACCTGTGAGCACCACATATGCTGATCCTTCCCGGGTATGGGAGGTGGAAGCTGAGTCTCTCCCGACAACTTGCCTGACACAATACCTCTTTCTACTATCAAGTCAACTACAGCAGATGTAATTTACTTATAATGATCCACCGTTAGCGAGTCCATCTGAGTTGGTGTTTTCAAGTCCTAGTACTGAGTCTTAACCTCCTGTTTTTCAGCAGATTACCTCTGGATACTATATGGATCAAGATGATTTTTCTTCCAACAATTCCTCTTTTTTTAATCTGCCTCGAGCATGGATTTGTGTTTTTATTTCATGTTTAGAAAATGCACTTATCTAGTCCCTTCTTGTATATATGTTTGGATCATTCTTTCCTTGGTTTTTTTGTTATGTGGATCAGATTTGTGACAGTTTTTTTCCCGCTGATCAATGGCCATTACCTCCTGGAAGGTTCTACTACAGAGCTGGTAGACGGGGTGTTGGCCCCCATTTCTTCATCGCATGAAATGATAAGTGACTTGCTCCTTGTTAACATTTCAGCCATTCCAGTGACTTTTGGAATTCTTTGTGATAAAGTTCCTTTCAACATATTTGGTCCTTTGGAGATCCTGCAGATACCATATGTGTTCAAGGTTTCTATGGGTAATGTAATTGTACCTGGGTTACGTTCAGATGATAGGGATGTTGATACTGAAAATTCTATGCTTTCTGAATTAGCGTATTATACTGTTTCTGAATCAGACGATTTATAGCTTCACTCAGCCAATGACGCGGAGAAGTTCTGCTATCACCATTTTGGAACCATTTTCTTCATAGAACAGGTGGACAGCATACCCCTTTTATTTATGTGCGATGGGAACATTGTCCAACTCCCCCTCCAGAGAGTACCAAAAAGCAAAAAGTGAAGTATAAATGTTTCACGAGATATGACACTTAAGGCGCCATGTCATATTATTTTAAATTAACTCCAACACCACCAAAGAAATATAAACTTACTCAAACTAAGTTTATATATACTGCAACGATGTCAATCAGCTGGCCCTTAAAGGTTATGATTATTGGAAGTAACCAATTGATTTGAAATCAATTTGGGGTGCCAAATCCTGGCAGGTTCCATGCACTGGAACGTTGTTTTGAGCCTGTCTAATTCCCAAGCACATGATTTTCTTGAATTGAACAATCCAACAGACTACTTTTTTGGGATTGGTCAAATTTAAAGAAATGAATGCCCTGACCATTTCTATGTGCCTGTCTTAGAGGCTGTAACAAAATCCAGTGTTCCTAATTCAAAAGCTCTCCACCCTCTTGGATACAATGGGCTACGTTCCTAACAGCCATGGATGTAGACTTCGTCTTTGACCCTTCTTGGCAAACTAAAGAGTTTTTGCAATCTGAACGTGTTCATCCTCTGTCTTCTTCTATCCTGCCCCTTTACCAATACAAGTCCATCATTTATACTGATGGGTCTGCACATCCTGCTATAGGTTCTAGGCAGCAATATTCATCGCTTATGGCACTATCTCCGATGGCATCCTTCACCCACAAACTGCTCACACGTTGCCTCTTAGAGACTGCATTGCGCAGTTGGCTGAACTGAAAGCTTTACTTCCTGCACTTGAAAATACGGATCCTTAACTCCCCACAATAATTGTGTGTGATTCATATTATTGTGTACATTCTATAATGATAAATTTACATTGTTGGCAACAAAATGACTTCAGAGATTTCAAGGGTAGCACAATCAAGCACAAACTGCTTTGGGTTTAACTGGCAAATCTTTAGGATACGTTGCCACAAACTCATGTTATACATACATTGAGTCACCAACATGTGAGAGCACATGTTGAAGAGAATTATGCGGCTGATGAAGCAGCCAAATCTGCAGCAGCCACAGCTAAAACTGCAGCTGTAACTCGCTCTAGAACTCCTACTGACAATGATATTTTGGTTGCCATAAATGCTTTTAAAAAACTGCACCCTCTTACCGAAGGATCTTCCTGATTAATATATCCCTATAATTTAAGACACCTAAAAATATGTTTTATGTTGTAACACATGTCAGCAAATTAAAAGATCTACTCTGTCTCATTCACCACAGACACAACTCTTTATCTCCAAGCAGCCTTTCAGCTGCATTTATTCACATCATTGCGTCCACTGATTTCAGATACTGCATTCAAATTTATTTTCGTTTCAGTTGATTCTTGCTCTAGATTCCTCTGGGTTTGGCCACAGTGCTCGGCTGATGCTCGAACTGAATATTAAAGACTTGCAAGTCTTCATCAGGACTTATGCCTGCTGTGCACTCCACTCAAACCAAGGCACGATTTTCGCTTTCAAAGCGTACCATGATTCGATAAAGTCCATGGGTGTGCAAGTGCACTTTTCTTCTCCATATACACCTTAGGATAATTACGTTGTGGTGAGAATGGACTGTCACTTAAAACGGTCCTTAACAGCTAGGGTACTGTGTACGGGCATTGTTGGTTGAACCATCCATATGAGCTTTAATGAGCTTTAAATAACCTCCCAAAAAGATCTCTGGCTGGACAGACCCAATATGAAGTGCTTTTTGGCATCAAGATGTATGTACCATACCTTGATGGTACAGACATTTGTGGCTTCAGCCGCAACCTTTGACATAGCTAACCATTGTGCTGTCTTACAGGACCTCCAAAAGTTCTGTGACGATAACTCATGCAAATCCTGGCAGGTTCCATGCACTGAAACCTTGTTTTGAGCCTGTCTAATTCCCACGCAAATGATTTTCTTGAATTGAACAATCCAGCAGACTACTTTTTTGGGATTGGTCAAATTTAAAGAAATGAATGCCCATTCCCTCTATTGCCCTTTGTGATGTTTGGCAGAGTTTGACAAAACACACAGAGGAGCAATTAAATATCCTGGTGCAGAAAAGTACATTTAATTCTTCGTTTTCGAGACCTGGTGGGTGGTTTTTGTGGCCAGTGGGCATAAATGGTTGTCATGCTCATTTTCTTAATTCCACACCTGGGTTTTAATCAAGCTGACCAGATCCCAAATGTAGTCATAACATTGTGGTATTATTACAACCTATTCTGTAGGAAAGGTATGTTAACAATGGTTGAAACATTCTACATTGTCAGCAGTAAAACAACATCTTTCTCTCCTTATCAGATTTTATTTTAGGTCCCAGACCCCCCTCTTCTAAAAGATTTCTATATGCTATTGATAATGACATTTGAAAATGATCCCAGATGGAAGCTGCTACACTTTAAAGACAAAATGACCAAGGTAATTTGGACAAAGTGCTTGAAATTGTTGCTAATAATATTAATACGTTGTTATCTCGTATTTACAACTTGAACTACATTGTGTCGTCTGGTTTTTATATTGTGCAGAGTGATATGTCAATGCTGTATCATGTACAAAGTCAGCTTGGATCTGTTGTGCAGTTTGGCTACATGCTCCAAACACTCAAAAATGGGCATGTTTCATGGTATGACTTGAATTGCTGTGATTTGGTTCAGCATTATAATTTAACACATACGCAACAATTGTTGGCCATGACAGCCCCGACCTACACAATTCTGCATTTGTAAAAATTGGAACAATTCTCATTATTCCCATTCACTATAGCTTAGACGCCTTCAGAGTTATTTCACTGCCTATCTCAACATTTCAATTTACAGCTTGCATGAAACATTTTCCTGTAGGTGAATACGAATGCCTAGGTAACAGTTATATACATGAATTATGGTCTCTTCCCTTTACTCATCGTTGTGAATGTAGCGACAAGGACAGTTTATCACTGATGAAGAAGCAACTCTACTGTTAAAATCCACAGCACATACAATACCTCAGTGCCCAATACGGCTTGCTAGTTAAATGGAATTCCAGTTCCCGCAATTCTCCCTTTCATTACTTTACTCTTTAGTGGGAGTTCTCTCATGCTTAGTGATCAAGACTGTTGCAGAATGTGGTCTGGAGTCCTGTATATTTTGTCCGTTTTCTAGTTAGTCACTTGTTGTAACAATGACTTGTTTCCCCTCTGCATGGGACTGTAGATAACTCATTGTGGCCTTCCATTCCAACTTTGAAGGCAGACTTTCACAGGCTAAGCAGACTCAAAGCATTATTGTTTTCAACAAGAAGTAGCCCTTACATCTGCTCGCAAGACCTTTGAATTACAGATGGCTAGAAACTCTAGTGAAAAACAGGCATTGTTAAACACTATCTTTATACTGCGTTTCGGAAAATTTGTGCATCAAATCTTTAATACCTCTAGTACAGCTGGCTTTTTAAGTTTCTAGGATCTGGCCTCATTAGTTCTTTTCAGATTTTCTTTGGAGTAATACCATCTTTTATCTATTCCATTTTCTCTAGTGTATTTGGAGGATTCCCATTGCTGTTATTAATCATGTGCAGCACCTCATCCTGTTCCTAGTTCTCTGCAATGGATGCTCCTTTTTAACCCTGGGCGCAGTGCTACGCTCTGGCCGCGGAGTGTGCGTAGCTTTGCCTGCTTCGCGATCCGCGGAGTAGGCGTAGGGCATGCAAGCTACGCACACCCACGGCGGAGCAAGTTGCCCGCCACCCGCCTCCCTGCCGCCCGCTTTTAAAATACATTAAGTATAATGTTGAACTTTTAAAAACAAGGTTTAAGTAAATTAAATAACTTACCTGAGCTGCGGCGTCCCGGGGCTCCCACTTCCTTCTCTCGCCGACGACTTCCTCACAAATGCGCATGCGCGGCCACCCGCGCATGCGCATTTGTCACGACGTAAGTTATTTAATTTACTTAAACCTTGTTTTTTAAAAGTTTAATGTTATTCTTAATGTATTTTAAAAGCGGGCGGGAGGGAGGCGGGTGGCGCATAGTGGGGCTACGCGGAGTGTGCGGGTGAGTGTCGATTTGCCCCCACTCCGTGATGCTCCGTGTAGCCTCACTACACCCACTACACCCAGCCTTACTCCTTTTGTGGCCACTCTGGTAATGGCATTGCTCTAATACTAAAGTTAGAGTATCTTTCATATCTTTGGAATGCTTCTACTACATGAACTGGATCTTGATTGTTCTTTGACATTTAGGCCTGCATGGTTTACCTGTGTGTAACCCGTGTTCCACTGCATCTGGTGTCCCTTCGAATTGGCACTGGACATATGCCTGGGTTTGCACACCCCGCTGCCTTGGACTTTGGACTGCTAATGAGTCCCCTACCAACCTATTTTCAGAACTGTCCTTTAAGCTTGCAACATCTTCACAATACGATGTTTGAGCCTGTGGCCTAGGGGGAGCCGTGTGCATTGGCACATGGAGCACAAAATAAAGGCTCTGTTAACACGAATACAGGTTGCCTGGTAAGTGTCTCAGCATTGGCTGAGACCGTAGAGCATGTTTGCTCTTTGGAGCTCGTGATTTGGGCTGTTGTCCAATCATCATGTGTGGAGTCAGACTCCTTCATGGAGTCTTTTGCCTATACATGGCAAGTGGAACTATGTATTCCTATGATGCACCTTAATTTGATTATTTTCCCAAATTGATATCGCTTTCTAATTTTAGTTTTTAGTCATTCACATGTCTGAAACAATGCTTTGAGTATGTTTACTTTCTGATTACATCTGTCATAATTAGTATCCTTTTAGTGCTATTATCCTGACCAAGGGGAGGAAGTCATGTGTTTCCTGCATGGCTCATTGTAGTTTCCCTTTGTTAGCCTAACTGTGCACGTTCCAGGCCTCATGTTCATTTGCGCCGATTACTATATAAACAAGCTTGCTTTTGTGCCACATTGTACTTTCATATGTAACCTGCATATGTTTTTGCATTCTGTTCTTTTCCTGGGATTTAGTCTGACCACCACCGACAAGGTCAAACAACAAAGGAGTATATTCACAAGAACATGTGCTAAACATCACCAAAAAATGCTAACGCAACTTTACACATGGCAGCCTATCACGGGAAAATAACCCTGTGTCAACGTGGAATTCATAAAACGGCGGTACCATGCAATATTCCATCGAAAACGCACCCAATGTCCGCGATACAACCACTGTGACGGAGATAAAAACACAAACCCCAACGCCTAAAATGATGCGATGTGCCCAAACGCGATTAGAAAACAGTGATAACCAGCAAGAGGCCAGCAATACCCACGCTTAATGCGGGAAAAAGCACAAGAACAGCATACGAAAAATGACACTAAAAAACGATATCAACTGCGGAGTACCATGGATGCACCCTGACCGACTGCAGAGGACAACATGAACCCCACAATCCCCACAGAGGAACACCCAGGAATACAGGGCCCATGGAAGGCCAATGAGAAGAGGAAGAGGAAGACGGGGGACAGTCGCCAAGAAAACCCGATTCTCGCCACGGATGAGCCAGAACACCACCAACTGTATGTCAACTCCAACATGTCATTGGCAACAAAGAGGCAAAGATGGCACACCACCTCGGACCATGTGAATGCAGTTGCATGGCAGAGGAGGACAATGGAAGAGCACAAGAGGCCCTGGACTGATGTGAATGACAAAACCAAGCAGAAACTCGCTGCCAACACAAAAGCAGCGACGCACCCCGGAGGAGGGAGGCCAGCAGAACACCAGGAGCTGAATGACATGGAGAAGATGGTGGCCACAGTCACCAGTCGGGAGACGGTGACAGGAGTCGGGGATCCAGACACTGTCCAACATGACCCTACCCCACATCAACAGGGTGCGCACTGACCAGGAAGTGGGTGGACAGGGGGAAATGGGCCCAATGGCACACATGCACAATTAAGCAGAGCACACTGCACACCCACAATGACTCAGGATCATGTGCCTATTCCCACGGGAACACTTCAGCACACACACAAACACCAAGTAGTCCCACATACACCATGTGCCCGAAGGGGCACCCTCACAACACATCAACAAGCACACAACCACCACATGCACACATACAAAACACAGCAAACATGCATATATGTCAGTCACACTGACAATGCAAGAGACACCACATGACGAGTAGCATGGCTGCAGTCCAATCACCATGACAATGTACACGGCACGACACTGAGGTGGCTGAGTGCAGACCACAACCGGAAAGGAGCTGGTCACACTTGGACACAAACACCTGCACAAACAACCCCTGACGTCAACGACCCATCTGTGGACAAACCATGTCCATGGGTCACAACTCAACAAAGAGCACAAGTTACCCAAGTCTACAACAGCTCAGCACCCTGGAAGCACAGAATTGACAGGCACACTGCATGAAAGGGACCATTGGCAGAAAAATCAGACCCACAGGAGCGAATCACCCACCGTGCAGAATACACACATAAGTATAAGTGCACCTCGACATTGACAACATACCGGTACCAACAGCAACACCTTCACAACAGAACACAGGAGACAACTGGTGCCGCAAATGTGCACAACATGGCAAATCACATCTGACACAGCAGGAAACTGTGACATGACAATGTACATGTACAACCTGTAACCTGCAAATATGTTTTATTCACACATGGTGTGCTTATGGACATTTTGTACTGTCCCATGATTGCCAGGGACGGCCACATTATCACGTGCTCATGAGAAGTAATTGTCAATGATGGTGTTCCTACGGGCCATTCCTGCTGCAGCTGCATTGGGATGTGGGCTACCTGCCCCATCGTCCCCATCATCGTCCGGTACTTCTGGAGCTGGGATCCATGGGGCATTGGTGCGTACACAGATGTTGTGCAACACACAACATGCAAAGATCATCTTGCACACGATGTCCGGGCTGTACAGGAGTTTTCCACCTGTGCCATCCAAGCACCTGAAATGTGACTTCAACACGCCAAATGTGCGTTCAACGATGCCCCTGATGTGTATCAATCAATCAATCAGTGACACTTGTAAAGCGCGCTACATACCCGTAGGGTCTCAAGGCGCTGGGGGGGGGGGATTGGGGGGTGCCGCTACTGCTCGAACAGCCAGGTCTTCAGCTTCTTCCTGAAGGAGAGGTGGTCTTGGGTCAGGCGCAGGTCGGTCGGGAGGGAGTTCCAGGTCTTGGCGGCCAGGTAGGAGAAGGACCTTCCTCCTGTAGTCGCTCTTCGGATGCGGGGGACGGCGGCGAGGGCGTGGTTGGCTGATCGGAGGTGGCGTTTGGGAGCGTGGAAGTTGACTCGGCTGTTGAGGTAGCTCGGGCCTTGGTCGTGTAGGGCTTTGTGTGCGTGGGTGAGGAGGCGGAAGGTGATTCTTTTGTTGACGGGGAGCCAGTGAAGGTCTCTCAGATGTCCGGAGATGTGGCTGGTTCGTGGGATGTCGAGGATGAGTCTGGCTGAGGCGTTCTGGATCCGCTGGAGTCTCTTCTGGAGCTTGGCGGTGGTACCGGCGTAGAGGGCGTTGCCGTAGTCCAGTCGGCTGGTGACGAGGGCCTGGGTGACGGTCTTCCTGGTCTCGGTGGGGATCCACCAGAAGATCTTCCGTAGCATGCGTAGGATGTTGAAGCACGCCGAGGAGACGTTGTTGACTTGCCTGGTCATGGAGAGGGAGGAGTCCAGGAGGAAGCCCAGGTTGCGTGCATGGTCTGTCGGTTTGGGTGCGGTGCCCAGGGCGGGAGGCCACCAGGAGTCGTCCCAGGCGGAGGGTGAGGAGCCCAGGATGAGGACCTCCGTCTTGTCCGAGTTCAGTTTCAGGCGGCTGGTCGTCATCCACTCGGCTACCTCTTTCATCCCTTCGTGCAGGTTGGATCTGGCGGCGGCGGGGTCGTTGGTCAGGGAGAGGATCAGTTGGGTGTCGTCGGCGTAGGAGATTATGCTGAGGTTGTGTTTGCGTACGATGGCCGCGAGGGGGCTCATGTAGACGTTGAAGAGGGTGGGGCTCAGAGATGATCCTTGAGGGACGCCGCAGGTGACTTCGGAGGCCTCTGACTTGTACGGTGGTAGGCGGACTCTCTGTGTTCTTCCGTCGAGGAAGGAGATGATCCAGTCCAGCGCCTTGTCCTGGATTCCGATGTTGCTGAGGCGCCGTACTAGGGTGCGGTGGCAGACCGTGTCGAATGCCGCAGAGAGGTCTAGGAGGATGAGGGCCGCTGTTTCTCCATTGTCCATCAGGGCTCGGATGTCATCGGTGGCGGCGATGAGGGCGGTCTCGGTGCTGTGATTGGCTCGGAAGCCGGACTGTGAGGGGTCGAGGGATCCGTTTGTCTCGAGGAAGGCGGCCATCTGCTTGTTGACGGTCTTCTCGATGACTTTGGCTGGAAACGGGAGGAGCGAGATGGGGCGGTAATTCTTGAGGTCGGTGGGGTCCGCTGTAGGTTTCTTTAGTAGGGCGCTGAGTTCGGCGTGCTTCCAGCTCTCAGGGAAGATGGTGGTGTCGAAGGAAGTGTTGATGATGTCTCGCAGGTGGGGTGCGATGACAGCGTCAGCCTTGTTGAAGACGTGGTGAGGGCAGGGGTCGGTCGGTGATCCGGAGTGGATGGAGTTCATCGTGCGGATGGTGTCTTCGGTGCTGATCGGGGTCCAGGCGTGGAGGGTGGTGGTGGGGGGTGGTTGTTCGGTCATGGTGTGCGTTGGTTGGTTGTTGAAGCTGTTATGTATGTCCGCGATCTTGTTGTGGAAGTATGAAGCGAGGGAGTTGCAGAGGTCTTGCGATGGGGTGATGTCGTTGTTTCCTGCGCTGGGGTTGGAAAGCTCTTTCACGATGTTGAAGAGTTCCTTGCAGTTGTGTGCGTTGTTGTCCAACCGGTCTTTGAATGCTGTTTTCTTGGCGGCGCGGATCAGCTGGTGGTGTTTCCGGGTGGCAAGTTTGAAGGAGGTCCTGTTGTCTGGTGTCGGTTCCCTTCTCCAGACTTTCTCGAGGGCTCGGCAGTTCTTCTTGGAGCTCTTGAGTTCGTCGGTGAACCATGGGGCCTTCTTGCTGCCGGGTCTGCTAGGCGGGGTCCTCAGTGGGGCGAGTTCGTCCGCGCAGTTGCTGATCCACTTCGTGAGGTTGTCGGCGGCTTGGCTGGGGTTCGCTGAGCTGGCAGGAGGGTGCTGGTTCAGGGAGGTGGCGAGCTGGTCTGCTGTGATCTTGTTCCAGCTTCTGCGGGCTGCCTGTTGCTGGTGTTGGTGGGTCGTCGTTCTCTTGAAGGTGAAGTGGACGCAGCTGTGGTCCGTCCATTGAAGCTCTGTGGCGTGGCTGAAGTCTATGTCTGTGCTGGATGAGAAGACTGCGTCGAGTGTGTGTCCGGCGAGGTGGGTGGGGGTGGACACCAGTTGCTTGAGTCCCAGGTTGGCGAGGTTGTCGAGCAGGGTGCTGGTGTTGCGGTCGTTGTTGTTCTCCAGATGGAAGTTGAGGTCTCCCAGGAGGATGTAGTCGGCGGAGGGGAGGGCATGCGGGCTGACGAAGTCGGCGATGTCCTCGCTGAATTGTGTGCGTGGTCCAGGGGGTCGGTAGATCAGGGTGCCTCTGAGGGTGGTGTTCGGGTTGGTGTGGATCTGGAAATGCAGGTGTTCGGCGCTGTATGTGGGCTGCCTTGTGCTGCCTCTGGGTGGGTGTGTTCAGGTCTCAGGGGGGTGTCATCATCCAAGGGCAGAGTGCATATCCTTGATCACGTGTGACAGTGCATGGAGAAAAGAGTCAATACTTGGTTTGGCAGGATGTGATGGCAGGCCAACTAATCTAGTGATGCCTGTGCTGGCTGTGTGTGGGGTGGGTGTAAGCCAGCCCTCAGGGAGTAGCTGGTGCTGGCAACAACTCCAACAGTCATCAGGCACACAGAAATGCAATGTCAGAACAACAAGGGGGGATGACTTGAGTCGCACAGGGTTAGTGGCCCGCATGCACAGCGGCTGACATGTGCCCACCACCATGGGACGTTGAACTGCGGGAGACTGGGGTAGGGTCATGAGGGCAGAGCAGGGTCTCGTATGTGTCATAGGTGTCTTCCGCAGAGTGTCATGGGGGAGATTGAGAGATCTACCCCCAGGGCATGATGCAGAGGGCACATGCCAGCTGTGTCCAGCAACATGGCGGATATGAATGCCACAGACTCATGCCAGACACCAAGTCCGTACCTACCCGTTGCTGATGACAACCCCAAGGCCAAAGGTTCAGACACCAACGATGTTCCGCCGGAAGCTGACAGTCACTCATGACTCATGCTGCACAGGGTAAGTGGCACCACGTGTAGCAGGCTTGTGTTGAACATGGTTAGTGGCACCATGTGTCGCAGGCTTGCGTTGAACAGGGTTAGTGGCACCGTGTGTCACAGGCTTGCATTGAACAGGGTTAGTGGCACTATGTGTCACAGGCTTGCATTGAACAGGGTTAGTGGCACCACGTGTCGCAGCTTGCATTGAACAGGGTTAGTGCCACCACATGTCGCAGGCCTGCGACATGGAATTATACCTCACTGATCAAAGGGAGTCTGGTGCTGTGGCCGCTGCCACGGACTTGGTGTCACTGCCATTCAGGACTCAGAACACAGTCCCACATGTGGGACCTACTGGTAGGAAGAGGACGCCGATGGAGTATGTCAATGAGAAAGGAGTGATGTGGGCCAGCGTCGTGGGTGCCAGCGATGGTCTGTGAGGCGCTGTCCTATCAGTGACATTGGCCTTTCCGCAAGAGAACCACGCTCTGCACCATGGGGTTTTTGTCCACACCCCTGCATAGCCCTGGCGTACCCAGGGCCAACCCATTACGCCCACGCACACAGGGGGGATGCAGCGAGCGACATTTCCTCTATCTGACCCACAGCCTGGGGTGACATGGTTGCGTCCACTGTTCACTACTCTCCGGTCACCAGCAGTTGTGGTCTGCATGAACATATCTGTGGTTTGCATACCCATGTCTTTCCTGCACATCCATGCCTCACTTGTCGTTGTGTACATTCCCATTCACGGGTCACTTGCATCCTTGGCTGTATTTCGCATCTACACACGTTCAGCTGTTGTGTGGCTGTGGTGCCATGATATAGCTGTATTGTGTGCAGGGGTAGCCCAGGATCACCATGGAGTAGTGTTGTCGGGTCTGGTGGGTGGGCTTGTTGATTGACATGTTGTATGTGGTTGGTCACATGTGCATTCCCCCAGTTATACGTTGTGTGATGGTGGCTTTGAGGTGTGTGGTGTGTTAATTTGGCGCTTACCAACGGGCAGTCCAGTTCCATATGTTCCATCCTGGAAGTGCTGGTTGATGATGGACTGTTGGAAGATGTAGGAATGTTGCACACTGCCGGGGTAGTTTGCAACGACATTGGTGAACATTCCCCGGTGGTCCACTATTGCCTGCACATTGATTGAATGTGTGTGCTTTTTCTTGCGGTAGTGGTGTGCAGTATCCACAGGGGGCACAAGTGGGACATGTGTGCAGTCTATTACCCCCAACACGGCCAGGAATCCAGCTATGGCGTAGAAGTCTTGCTTGGTCTCCTGCTGTTTGTGAGCAGTGTGGGGGAAGTGAAGGTACTGGGGTATGAACCTGAGGATGGCATCCAGGACAGGTGTGATGAACTTTGAAAAGGCAGCTGTTGGTTGGAAGGTACCTAAGGCCAACAGGTGCAGCACAGCCAGCAGCTTTGTCTGTGGAGGGATGTTGGTTCTCTGCTTTGTTGGGACCGTCAACCTGTGGCCGATGTGGGTCATGATGCGGATGATGGTTGTCCTTTTGATCCTGTAGTGGGCAATGACTTCCTCGGGCGTTAGGTCTGTTAGACTGGTGCGTTTTCAGTAGGTCCGCTGCCTTACTCTGCACTGCCTCTGTGGTGGTTTGTGGGGTCCGGGTCTGGGTCCGGGGAGTGGTGGCAGTCCTAGGGGTGGAGGCAGTGGGTGTTGTGGCCCTGTAGGGCATCCGAGCTGCATGATGAGTAGCTCCATGGCGTTGTTTGTTCCTTGGGTGTAGGCTGTGTGCGGGGCTCTATTGCCTACTGCAGGTAGTTGTTCGGCTTTACACCGGCAGGAGGCAGTTGTTAAATACCTGCTGCTACCGCTTATCGTGTGGTTTTGTCTCGCTTTGTGGATCTGGCAGTTCGTTGTGAAAGTGGTGTTGTGGTTTTTTCGTGTGTTTTTTTACGGGAACGCCTACTCTGCATCTCATTAGGGTTAGTTGGTGGTGTCCAGCATAGAGATAGATTTTGGGGCAGTTATCGCGGGAATACTGGCGTTGTCTGCAGTTTGCACCAGCTTGTGAATGGGGCGTTTGTTACGTTAAGGTGGAGAGAAATTAGAGATAAGTCCTTGTCAATATCCCCCAAAGTCCCTTGTTATTCTTTTTGTCCAGGCACTAGCATCTAGACATAACACAAGAATGCAGCTGTTGTTTACGTGCACACCTCTTGTCAAATGGATGAGCTCATGAGACAAAAAGAGGGACATGGAAAGAGAGTCCCGAGACAAGAACACTGCATTTGCTGAGATGTAGAACGTCCATCTGTGTATGCTAAGGTACGAGGTCTGCCAGTAACCCCAGAGATCTTTGCTATATAATCATTTAGCTTCAGCAGTAGTGGAGGTGAGATTAGGTGCTTCTGTACTATAAAATTACAGAGCTTTTTATTGTCTATGGATTATTAACCATGCTAACAATATTTTTCTGTTGTATTTGTTTTCTAATTGTGACACGTATACTGCAGTTCAGAGCACGATGGTTTAAATAAATATTCTAAACTTTCTTCTTGTCTCCTGTCTATCTTATAGCGGACAAGTACGAGTGAGCAAACAAAAGGGTGTGTCCTGTTATCATGATTCCTGTGAGGGTTGAGAGTGTTGTTTTCTGGGGTGCCAAATCACTAGCTTCTCTGGTAAGGTTAGGAGGGCAAGTGAGGCACTATAGATAGTCGAACTCAGACTCATAGATACTGAGGTGGTATGCTGACTCAGTCCGTACATACTGATGTTCTCGGGTTCCAAGCTTAGTTCTGACTTCAGAGAAGAATTCACCAAGTGTGGCACATTCCCAAGGATAACAACAAATGGGGTTGCATCCAGTGGTATCTTTATTACAGTGCCTAAGGGGGGATCAATCTATCAATAAACGGATCTGAGTGGGGACCTGGGGTATAAGCTGTGACACAAGGATCAGGATTCACAGCGCAGGACATATTGGGGAAAGAGACCTGTCAAGTGCTGCATGTCTGGCTAGGTTGAAATGAAGAAATTGAACGCTTGCTCGGTGTGGCTAGGGTTGATACACTTGGCGCAATAGGCAGCACAGAAGGCAGGGCTCCATCCCTGTTGCTGTTGTCCATCAACTGAACCGGTTTCTGTTCAATCTGTGAGAGCCTCTCCTGAATAAGGGCCTTGCTGTCTTTGAAGGACTCAATAAGATTTTATAGCGAGGCAACCAGTAGGGTGTGGTCTGTGGAAAAAAGAGACTCCAAGCCTTCCGTATATGTTCTTGCATTTGCACAACATAACCCACTCTTAAATGCGGGAGACTTATCCCTCTGTATTCTGACTGGGCTGTGGTCAGTTTGTGCGGATTCAACCATCATATCTGGTATGAAACCTTCCCTTCCAAGTAGACTGGGTGCTGCTGAGAGCAAAGATCCACTCTGTTAGGCTTTTTACTTCAGGGCTGTGTACGGCACGCGGGGTGAGTTAAAACGATTGGCCTTGGGCTGATGGGAGCCTATTAACCATTAGGGAGAAGTGTCTTTCTGCAAGTTCAATTTCCTTAGGGACTACCACCACTGAGTGAGCCAGAAAACCGTCAATAGTGGCGGTGCGGTGGGCCACTTGTGGTGACATTAGTTTCAAAGCAGTCACCTTTCTTTTGCCCATGATTTCTGAAAGTCCAAAATACAGATGGACTCAGTGGGAGCGTTCTCCTCCACAGTGATTACAAAAATAGCATGGATGAATGTTAAAAACTGGTTTTCTGGTTGGCTAGGGTTTGCACCTAAGCCAGGTAGAATCCACCACTCTAGTCAGGATAATGGGATTACAAATCTAAAATAGCCCCTGCTCACCCCCTTGGTAGCTTTGCAAGAGCAGTCAGGCTTATCTCAGAGGCAGTGTGTAAAGCATTTGCACATAACCAGAAGTGATATAGTGAAAACACTACAAAATTACACCACTCCAGTCTTAGAAAAACACCCAATATTTATCTGTGTAAAAAAAGACCAAAATGATAAACATCTAACATACAGTGATCAAAATGCAAATAATACGAAAAAAAAGAATTTATATACAATTTCTTGAAGTTGACAGCTCCATCCAGTGCTATCACGGTGTCATGAACAAACAAATCCAACAGTTCCATCAGGTCACTGTGTCGCGGGCCAGCTACGGTGTTGAGGAGACCCGTAAACCAGTACCTTTGGAGAAGTGGGGCATCGGATCTTGCAGTGAGCTCTGGAGGAGAGGCTTTGGCAGGTGTTGGTTCCAGATATCGGTGCAAGAGTCATCAGGCCCTTGGAGTCACACACATTGCAGGTTGAACGCCGTGAATTTGAAGTCAGGAGTTCAGGCATCGGCAGCTGTCAGGGCTGCAGTGTGAAGCAGACTGATGTGACATGCAGTGCACTCAGGTTCCGTTGCAGGCAGCGGCTCGGTGACGGTCATCCAGCGGCATCAGTGAGACCAGGGCTGCGATGTGAAGGTGGGCAGTGCTCATTGCGGTGCTGACAGGTCACGGTGCAGGCAGCGGTATCATCATTGCTGAAGTGTTGTTGTGGTTAGACACAAGGTTACAGTGCAAGTTGGGGCAATGCAGTGTGCAGGGCCCACAGGTTGCGGAGCAAGCAGCGGCATCAGTTGACGATCTGGAGTCTATGGCCCTGGTGTCGGTGGGCCAAGGCTGCAATGTAGGACAGGGCGGTGCATCGAGTAACCTAGGAGTCGAGTCCCCAAACCAAGGTGCAGCCAGCGGTGTTGATGTCAGCTTGGATCGGCGAAGTCACTGTGACCAGGGCTGCAGTGCGAAGTGGGATGGTGCTACGTGTTCTCCATGAGCGGTGTCCACAGGTCATGATGCAGGCAGTGGCATCATGGACGGTGTCACTGTGTCATTGGGGGTACCAGGGCAGTGGTGGGAAGCTAGGCAGTGAGGAGTAGTTGCCCAAAGGTCACGGTGCAAGCAAAAGCTTGGTGTCAGATGGCACCATCTGAGAGACCAGGGTTGCGATGCGAAGTGTGGTGGTGCCCTCTGCAGGGCTTTTGGGTCCCTGAGGCGGCAGCGGCATCATTGACAGAATTGGGTTACCTTTTCTCTTCTGTGGCAGCTGAAACATACAGTTCCAGAAGCCAGTTCCCAGACGATGTTGAAGTCTTTGATTTACCTGAGACTTCCAACAGGATGCAAGCTCTACATTAAGCCCTTGCAGATACTTAGGATGAAGAAAGCACTGTCCAGTCCTTTCCCTGCCCAAGACAGAAGCAGCAACTGCAGGCCAACCCAGCAAAGCAAATGGGAATGTGGTAGTCTCTCCGCACTGCTCTTCCAGCTCTTCTTCCTAGCAGGTTCCCTAGTCCAGCAGTAATCTAAAGTTCTGTGGTCAGTGCCACAATATTTATACCACATGTTCTCTTTGCTCTCTTTGTGGCAATGGTCTCTGAACCCAGTCTAAACTAGTTCTGCCCTCTCTGGCCCAGCTTCACTACAGGAGGTGGAGATAACATTGTGCAGAGGACACACTGCCTATTCAGGTGCTAATGAATACTCCTCCCACCACTCTAAATGCAGACCAGGCCTATTCAGCCTACGTATGAGTCACCCAGGAAAGGCAGGACACCCCTCAACCCCCCCTGTGGCTGTGTAGAGTGAATGCAGATCCCCAGCCCCTGTCACTCCAAAACCAGACAGTCAATACACAGAATAGCAGAGGCACACAGAATTGTTAGACAAGAAAATACCCACTTTCTAAAAGTGGTATTTTTAAACACACAATATAAAAATCATATTTCCTAAAAGGAAGTGTAAACTCCATTTCTCCATCTTGTTGCAATGGGAAGTTATGCTTGTAAGATGTTACAAAGCAACTCCCATGTTAGCCTATGGGAAAGAGAGCCTTGCTATACTTAGAGGGGCCGTACATTTGAATAAAGTGAAGGTTAGGGCCTGGCAAGTGGATGCACATGCCAGGTTTACATGGCAGTTAAAAACTGTGCACAGACACTGCAGTGGCAGTTCGGAGTCACCTTTGAAAATCTACTTGTGTGGGTGGCCCAACCAGTGCTGCAGGCACCCTAGTATCTTTTGATTTACAAGCCCTGGGCACACACACTGCACTGTACTAAGGACTTAGTAGTAAATCGAATAGGCCAATTATGGAAACACAATTCATAAACACAATTTGCATGGAGAGCATATGCAGTTTAGCACTGAATAGCAGTGGTAAAGTCCTAAAACCAACAAAAACAAGGTCAAAAGCAGGAGGTCAAAATGTCTGGGGGTAAACCCGCTAAAGAAGCTAAGTCTAACAATGACACACCCAGCAGTGCAATTAAAGGCAAGGGCCCCAGATTGAGGTCAGAATCTCATGTACGCCATGTAGGTGAGCACAGCAAGACAAGCCAAAACATTCTAACAACCTAATAGCAGAGGAACTGCCTTTATAATGACAAACTGCAATACCTTCTGGAGATAGGTTCTTACCCAGGGCTAGGGAATCGTGTTATAAGTCTCAGGGAAGTGGCTAAGCCCAGCCTCATCCGGCCGATGATGGGTGTAGACAGGCCTGTGCACACGCCAGGTCATGTTCCCCGTGCATTACACACTGTGGAACTCCTCTGGCACTTCTGAAGCTCACTGACACTTCCTGGCCCCTCCTGTGCACAGGGAAGGCTATGGGAGAATGTCACACCCTGGGCGAGGGCTTTAGACGGCTGCAATGGCAGGGATGTGGGCAAGGAAACTGCCTTTCAAAGCTCCATGCTGCAGGACTCCTCCAGCATTTTTGAAGCTCGTTGACAGATCATGGGCCATCTTTAAATCAGATTTTGAAACTTATGTAAGATTTAACTTTGGTGGCTTTTGCTAGCATTTTCCCATGCAATGATATGAAATCGAATATGTGAATCACATCAATACTTTTCCTATGAAAAATGTAGCTGGACCTACACAATAAAATAGCTTTTAAACCTTGTGTCACTGTGAGGGCACACTTTTTAAATGTAGTGTTCCACTTTGTATCTATTAGGCACCCTTCCTTTTTAGGAATATAAGGTATACTTTAGGGATGACTTAATAATATAAAATAAAGGTTTTCCTGTTAGGTGAGGGCACTTTCTTTCATAAAAAAAAATAAGTGACACTTCACCTGATCCCTGGCTGCACAGCGGGAGTTAAACATCACTCATAGTTCAAAGATATGATCAGTTATACAAAATAAACCTTATATGTTTCTCAATTTCCATTCATTGATTTATTACATAGTGTAATATTTTATATTTAGACACAATGTTAAATTTATTGTCACAATATCCGATTCGTTTCAAAGGATTATTTACAACATTTCTTGATGTCGGTCTTTAAAATCATGTAGTTCTTCAACATTCTGATGTAAATGATGCCCAATGCATTTCGGGATAATGGACCCCTTCTTCAGGGACCTATATAATGCAAACAAATATAGAACTAGATTGGTGAATGAATAATTGTATACAAGGATGAGATCCATAGCAAAATAATGTAAAAGAAAAACGGATGGCAAGCCATGAGATAAAAGAAAAAGAGAATAGTGCATGTTTAAAGGTAATCAGAGTTAAAACCACAAAAATGGCAAAAGAACCGTGTTGACCATGGACACATGAAACATGCAGAACATAGAAAAGTGAAAATGATCACCTTATTACCACAACAGCTGGTGCTGCCTGCCAAACCATTAAAATATGAAATGCAATGACTATGCTTACAGAATTTTAAGCACAGTATCCTGTTCCAACAAACGTGAATTATAGTCATGGCGATCAATACACACGCACTCAAGCTGTGACACGTGGCAAAGGAAAAATAAAAAAATATGTAACTGACATGGATTCAGATAGCCAAAAACTATTGTATTCCCGAGATCACCCCGTGAACATAACCAAGCACTTGAGTTCACAACGTATCCACGAGTCGAGCTGCTACCTCCCCTCGGATCAAAAAGCACAACCGTGTGTAACTGACCAACTTTCTTTGCCATATGTCACTGTAGTGTTTTTAAACTTCATACCAATTGTGCTCCTGGTTGCCATATACTTTGTCTCAATAGTTATGGAAATTCCGTCCACTGTATTTCATGTGCATTATATCCGATGGCACTTATAATACAAAAGACAGGATATTTGTCATGTTTGTGACCAATATCCCATTAACCAAACTTGAAGTCTGCCCCTTAGTAACACCATCGCTGTTTTTTTTTGTTAAATAATTTTTATTGAATTTTTAAGGGAAAAACAGAAGCAAAAGATAAAACATATATCAAAACAATCCATATATTACAAATAATATATAAACAATCAATATATCAATGTAGTGAAAAGAAGTAATAGAGGAAAGAAAAGGAAGGGGGAAATAAACATAAAAAGGAAGAAAGAAATAAGAAGAGGATGTATATGCATAGAAAACAAATAGGAGAGTAAAAAAGAAGAAGTAATTTAAAATGCAGGTGCATGTGTAGAGAGGTAAGATGTAAAAGGTAACCAGAGAAGATCAGATTTAATTTTCCGAGATAGAGTGGGAGAGGAAACAATAGCAATTCTGTGCTCATCACAAATAATGTTCCACCAAGTCAATGAGGATAACTTATAACTATCTTTCCAACAAGACAAAATATCTTTGAAGGCTAATGCAAGAAATAAGTCGAAAAATAAAGAAATAGGAGTAGAATCATCCAAATCAGGTGAAGATGAACCAAGAAAAACGTTTTGCAATGTTAACGTAATATCACAATAAAACATTTTCATACAAGAAAACCAAACAGATTGCCAAAATATTTGTACATTAGAGCAATCATAAATTTGATGTCTTAAGGTGCTGGTGCAAACAGAACACGACCAGCACATGGGCGAAGAGGTAGGGGAAAACTTGGAAATACAAACAGGAGTAATAACTGCTCTATTGTAAATAAAATAGATAGATTGAGTTATACAAGCAGCAACAGAAATTTTGAATAACTTAGACCACAATTTATCCCAAACAGAGACAGGAAATGAGAGGTATAAGTCTGTTTCCCAAGCTAGTTCTGAATGAGATTTAGGTCTTTCAGTAACATGCAATAAAAGTAACTTATAAATGTGGGCAGCCTTAGGTTTATGTTCTTGAGAAATACTAAATAGGGGCGTAACTGGTATAAGTAAGGGAGAGACATTAGGGGGCATATTATCAAGGGTCGGCGATAAATATCGCAAAGCGCGCTTAGCGCTTGCATATTTATCGCCGGCTATCTCTGGAATTTATCGCTCGGTTAGCGCGTTATCAACAACGCGCATCGCCGAGGAGATAAAAATAACAGAGATAGTGTGGATATCGCTGTTTTCCATGGTGGAAAATGGCGATATCCTAGATGATAGGGACTGTGGTCTTAGCCACAGAATCCATCCCCCATGTTAAGTATGCCTTAGTCAGGAATTTAACAGACGTTAAATTCCTGCGTTAAGGCATACTTAACGCGATTTAAATAATCGCTACCCTTCCTTGTTAATATCGTGAAGCTTCCTTCGCGATATTTTCCCTGGTTGGTTTCACAGCAACGCCTACTTTGCATCTCATTAGCGATGCAAAGTTAGGCGTGCTGGAAACGGGCGCTAAGTCAGCAAAACACGCAATAGCGTGTCTTTGCTGATAAGGCGATAAAATTATTGCCGCTTTTCGTCCGAAAACGGCCGCAAAAGCGGCGATAATTTTATAGCGCTGCCTTGTTAATATGCCCCTTGGAAAGTCATGAGAGGCTAAGTAGGATTGCAAAGCTGTTGAAATTAACAAGTATTCATGGAGAAATGAGTCAGGTAACTGAAAGCGTAATTTCAGTTCAGGGAAGGGAATAACAGAATTTTGGTGAATCAGTTGATGAACATAAATAATTCCGTTCTCCTTCCAGTGTTTGTAGTAGAACGATTTACATTTATATTTGACAAATCTATTGTACCAGATAGTGGCGGATAAAAAACATTGAAACTGATCTAGACCATCAGAGAATATATTATATAGTACCTTTTGGGAATATTTTAAAATAGGATTGTTTAATATAAATGTGCAGTTAGACATGTATATGATATTACGAAAGGAAAAGTCCTTTAATAGGGAGCGCTCAAAAACAATCCATCTGGGTATAGGGATATCAGCAAAATCATAGGAAAGGGCAAAAAATTGTCTAATCAGAAATGCGAAATGATAAGCTTTAAAATCCGGGAATCGCACACCTCCTTCAGCTTTGGGTCGTTTAAGTTTCATAAGAGCAACGCCTGGGCGTTTCTTATTCCATAAAAACCTTGTACAGATGGAATTAATTTGTGAAAAATATGATATGGGGATTTGAAAAGGTAACATAGATAATGTGTAAAGGACATGAGGCACAGTCATCATTTTAATAGGGTCTAGTCCGCCCCACCGGGACAAATAAAGAGGGGACCAGGAAAGTAGAAGTGACTGAATCTTGGTAATTAGTACATTAAACGTGTATTTTATTGAGTGGGACAAAGTAGCAGAAAACCAAATACCAAGGTATTTTATTTTAGTGGGACACCAAGTGAAATTAGTATCACTAAACATATATTGATAACACAGAGAATTCAGAGGTAATACTTCTGTCTTAGAAAAGTTCAACTTATATCCAGAAATATTAGAGTACAATTGAACCTCATCCAAAAAAGGAGGGAGGGAAGTGTGGGGATTAGACATATATATTAATATATCATCAGCATAAGCTGACATTTTGGTCTCAATAGAGTTATGAGTGAAGCCAGAAATATTTGTGTTGAAAAGTATATGTTCAAGGAAGGGTTCAAGACATAAAACAAATAACAGGGGGGAGAGAGGACAACCCTGTCGAGTGCCCCTAGATAAAGAAAAAAATTTGGAGAAACAATTATTCACAAAAATACTAGCACGAGGACAGGAATATAATAGTTTAACATAGGAAATAAAAGTTGGACCAAAACCAAACCATTGCAGTGTTTTAAACATAAATTGCCAATTAAGTCGATCAAAAGCCTTTTCGGCATCTAAAGACAACGCTGCAAGTGGCACTTTGAATTTTTTCGAAAAGGAAATGACATTAGCGAACATACATTCTGCAGCCAATCTGCCCTTAACAAAACGAGCCTGGTCAGTTTTGACTAATACAGGGATAATAGTTTCAAGACGAGATGCAAGAATTTTAGCAAATATCTTGCAATCATAGTTGAAAAGTGAAATGGGGCAATAGCTTTTACAAAGGGAGTGATCCTTATCAAGTTTGGGAATGAGAACGATCAAGGCTTCCATAAAGGAGCCAGAGGCTTTAGATTCAACAATGAATGAATTAAAAAGAGCCAAAAGTTCTGGACAAAAATAGAGGAAAAAGTAGAACAAAATTCAACAGAAAGGCCATCTGGACCTGGTGCTTTCGATTTTTTTAAAGATTTAATAGCATCAGTTATCTCTTGAAGAGTAACTTATCTTTCTAATAAATCAAATTTATCAAGCAAAGAAGGGGGAGTAGGAAGGTCCGAAAAAAAGGTATTCAAGTTTTGATTAGAGGGATTAAGTGATTGGTAATATTCATGAAATATATTTGCAATATCTTCGTCCAAGGATGCTAAGCTTTTTGTAGATTCATTTAAAGTGGGTCCAATATTTTTACGTTTAGATTTCATTTTTAAATAATTAGCCAGCATCTTACCAGCTTTATTCTAGCCCCCATGATATTTAGATTTAATTTTAAGAAGGACATTGCAAGCTTCAGCCTTAGCAAGTTTGTTAAATTCAGATTTGGCCTTAATCAATTCATGAAGAGCGGAGGGAGATTTAGAAGTGAAATAAGTATGTTCCAATAGTTTGAGTTGTTGTAATGAAGCTAAATATTTATTATGTGTAGTTTTCTTTTTTTTTGCTGCATAAGAAATAGTAAAGGCACAGAAGGAGGACTTAAAGGCATCCCAATTATTAGAGAAAGAAGTGTCTGAAGGGTTGTTAAATTAAAAAAAAACATTAATAAAAGCAGTGGCTTCTGTTACAAAAATGGATTCAGATAATAAAAAATTATTAAATTTCCAACAGCCAAATGTTGGGGAACTTAGGGAAAAGTCCAAAACAGTAGAAACAGGTGGATGATCAGAAATGAAAATAGATCCAATCTGCGAGGATTGAATACAGGGAAGTAGGGATTTGCTAACCAAAATATAATCTATTCTAGACAGAGTTTAATGAACATTGGAGAAAAAGGTAAATTCACAGGAATCAGGGTTGCAAGTCTTCCAAACATCATATTATGAATGAGAGGCAATGGCAGATTGAAAAGCTTTGTGGGATTTGTCTGGATTAAATTTACACTTAGATTGTCTATCAGAAAAATGATCTAACCAATCGTTAAAATCGCCTGCAACAATAATATTCGGACAATCAATGGAGGAGAGTAAAATCTTATTACCATTCCAAATTTGCGGGTCAGGTCTAACTGGCCCATAGATATTTAATAAAATTAGTTCTTTATTTTGTATAACAACCTTAGCCATTACCCATCGTCCATCAGTATCACTTTGTGTAGAGAGAATTTGTACATGCAATGACTTATGCAATAATATAGCAACACCTCCCTTTTTATTAGCTGAAGGAGAATGAACAACTTGACCCACCCATTGTCTTCTGAGCTTAAGCGATTCTGCTTCAGTACAATGTGTTTCTTGAATGAAAGATACCTGAGAATTTATTTTTGATAAATGAGAAAGTACCTTTTGTCTTTTGACGGAGTTACCAAGACCACGAACATTCCACGTGACAACATTACACATACTGGAGGGCTGGAGGGGTAATACAGGCAAGGTGAAGATACACTTCAGAGAAATAGCTGGAAGGAGAAAAACACCACATATGAGAAGAAGAGAAAAAATAAGTTGTATACCTATAAACAACACTAATGAACACATGCAACAAACGGAACATCATCAAATAAAAGGAGCAAACATTAAAAAAAGAAAGAAAAAAGTAAGAAGAATAGAAAATAGTAGAAATAGAAGATAGATCAAGGAAAGAGATCCAGATCTAAGAAGAAACAGCAATGACTGAAGCATGGGACGCAACACCACCGACGGAAGATGAAACGACAGAATGGAAGATAGAAAAGAGTAAAGTTATAAACAGCCATAACAAATGTGATATAGAGAGGATACAAGAAACTTAGAGAGGATGAGGAGAAACAGCAGCAGAATTCGTTGAAAGGCTTTGGAGAAAAGATTTCAATTTAGCAGGGTCATCAAAAGAACATGTGGAGCCCTCATGAGTAATTTTACACAGGCAAGGATGAAGAATACCATAACGAATATTCAATTGTCTCATCTGAGGTCGGAGAGCCAAGAATTCCTTTTTCCTTGCATTAGTGGCATTAGAGAGATCCTGTGATAGATAGATGGTGTGAGCAGACCATATGAGGCGACGTTTCACTTTAGCAGCTGAGATAACACCCATGAGATCAGTAAATTCTAAAACAACATTATGATTCCTCTGGGTCTGGAAGCGTTTGACTGGAGATGACCAAGACGGTGTGCACGTTGGATATTTAATGAAGGTTCTGGAGGAAGATTTAAAAGTTCTGCCAGGAATGTCTTCAGGAAAAGAAGTATATCCGGACCTTCAAGAAATCCATGTATTTAATCACACAGTCAGACAAATGGTCTATGTTCTATCCAGAGTAACAGAGGAGCAGCACATTCACTGGTTACAGGGTAGTTAGTGAGCAAGCTATTAGTCTGTTACCTCCCTCTTTGTCTTTTTACTCTATATTCCAGTTCAGCTATGAAGTGCTCCACCTGTCACCAGAGCATACCTTCCTAAATAGTGTGTTCATTGATGTTTGTCTAGGTGTCAAAGATCTTCTTTAACTCCCCCCTTGACTGTGTGCCCCTACAACATCTAAACAAACATGGAAAAGATTTCACTGCCTCACTTAGGGCCTGATTAGGACTTTGGTGGTCCTACAGTGGACGGTGTAACAAGCCGACTGCTGTAGGACCACCAAAGCTGTGGTGTGACCACCCACCAGATTAGGAGTTAAATCCTGGTCTGGCATGCGGTACTGTAATGGTCTGAGCGCCAGCTGCACTTTCCTGCTTGGTGTGGCATATATGTCACACTGTGCAGGACGAAAGGGGGTGCAAATCCAAGGGGGCCATGGGGTCTTGCTAGAGCCAAACGAAGGCCACAGGAAGACGCTGAGATATTCAAAAACTTGTTAGATATATGTAGTCAATAGGACTGTGTATTTTATTGCTCATTGTTGTGTGGTACGTTTGATAGTATGCTTGATGGGAATGAGAGTTGCGAATGTAGGTGTGATGGCTGGCATAGGGGTTCCTCTCAAACTAATCTTTCAATGTAATACGAAATGTTTATATGATTCTGCTCATGTTTGTAAATGTTTTTATGACTTATTGAGCACAAAAAATAGATAAAAATATTGTACAAAAAAATAAATTATTTTTGATAAATAAAAAATCCCAAAAATAATCATATCTGGGATAATGTCGTCTTTGTAAGTGATCACCATTGTGAAAATAACGATAGGTCAGATAAGAGGTTGCATTACTTTTGAATCCAAGGGGGCACAACATATGCCGCCCCCCGCATGCACCCCCTGGCCCAAATTCATCACTTTTCTTGCCATTCTGCCACCCTTTTCATGGAGGTTTCACCACCATGAAAAGGGAGGTGAAATTGCAACTCAAAATGTACTCGGCGGTGCCTGCTGCAGCACCATCAGCATATTCCTGCAGGTGAAAGACCGCTGGCCTTGTGGGACCCTTGATCCCGGTGGTGCTGGTGGTCTTGTAATTGTCCAACCACTTCAGTCATAATACTGCGGGCGGTCCTGCAGTTTGGTGGCGGTCAGACCGTCACCATGGGTTTTGTGGCCGTATGGAACGTCAAACTTGTGATCAGGCTCTCAGCTTCCATCTGGCCTACTTAGCACCCCTAACAGCTTCACTCTACCTGAGACTGCAGATTTATCTTGACTTTTCACCTCCAACAAAGGCAAACCATCAATGTAGATCCCTCCAGAATTCCTTTTTGTTGCTGTTATTAATTTATTGAGTTCAAATCATTATTAATCAGTACATATGTCTTGCTTTTTCATCAGAACACCTTAGTAAGACTTCAAAATGCCAGGACACAATGTGAATACTCTTCAAATAGGACTCTACACACTTTAGAATACTAAAATACATAAACAAAGCTCAACACCCATTTGCCAAGTAAAGGGGAATATTTATTCCCATGTATCAAATGGCAATTATGCACATGTAAAATAAATGCATATAGTGGACGTATATACATGAGAATAAATGCATAGAAAGATAACTGCATGTGCACAAGAATAAGTAATTAGACCTGCAATACTTCACTGGCTGTCTTTTTAGCATCATTCTTTCCAGCACGTCTGGAGAACCCATTGACAGTCTCAGGCAGAAGGTCTCAAACAGGCCCAAAAGCCATGGGTAGGATGTCCATTTTCCAGGAGAGTTCCTTTTGAAGCACCAAAAGCTAACATGGAGAGAGACTTCTAGAAGCGCCCCCTCCCTTCATCTGCACTGTAGGTGCTGGCTATACTTTCTGAGTTGAGGTCACTCAATGGAGCTGGCCAGGCTCTGATGAGACCTGAGGCAGAATTCTTCCAATACTCATCCTTGGACACTGTACGCATCCCGCACTGTCTGTTCTAGCAGCGTATCTCTCTCGCTTGGTGAAGTGAGAAACATAAACAATCTGTGTGTGCGCAAGTAAACTGGGCATGCCTGCATTCGCAACTGAAAGCTGATAGTGTCTTACCTGCTCTCCTAACCTTCCCAGAGTAACAGATAAGTTGACACCTCAGAACACAAGACTCTAGTCACCGGGGAAACTATGGCCATCACCTTTCGTTCTCTCACTCATGCATGTCCATAATAAACAAAAGAAAGCCATGAGGAAAGTAAGAGTTATTGAAACCATTGTGCTCCATCATGAAATACTGTCCTGCAATTAGAAAACACAAGCAAAACGCAAAATAATTAGCATTACTCACAAGCTATATACAACGAAAAGCCTTATTGTGGTGAATGATATCTTTGCCTAAGCCTAACCTCACTTCGTGAGCACAGTGATATATCAGAGATCTCTGGGATTAGATCTGGGCCCCATACCTGGCATTTGCTGTTAGCTGGTCTGTATCTCAGATTGTACAGAGCTGGAGCGTCCATCCAGAGACCTTTCCTCTACTAGATATTCTCCTCTATATTTTCAAAACAGCCAGTTTCGGCTTATGATATGCCATGCTAGAAATAGCAGCTGATATCTCTCTATTATGTCTGTGTGCTAGAATATGTTAGTGACAGACCACAAAGAAAAACAGGGCACAATGTTGTTTCAACTTGTATGAAATGCTGAGACTGAATCCCAGCAGAAGAGCTGAAAAACAAAAAACATGTGCTGCTTATTTCTAAAATAATAGTGTGGCAAAAAATCAAACACACAACTTCTTAACGTAAACAAAGCAAACACGGCCTACAACTTACAGTTAGTCTAACATAGGGCAGAACTACAGAGGGCCCTATAGGCAACTTACACCCCCCCCTTTGGTTAAGACAGCAAAGTAACGACTAACTAGATAATAAAACTTAAGGCGCAAGCTAAGCAAATTAAAATATTTGCTGATAATCATGTTATAAAAAAGAATTAAAATAATAATTAAAAAGTAACACGTCAATTTTGAAAACATAGCTGAATTAAGGTGTGTAGAAGGTGTCTACGATGTTTCTCACAAGTTAAAAAGACAATGGGCCTTATTTCAGCCTCTAAGTTGTCACGTTGGGTTACTCCTAATGTAGTTAGCTGAATTGATTTTAACCAATCTTGAATGGACGTTCTATCTGGATAGATTTCCTCATCATACAACTCTTCAAAATAAGCATGGAAGGTTTCACCTAATTAATCTTCCCTGCTTACTAACGATCTAGTGTGTACATTCTCTATTTGTTTAAAATGATTTCGGACTCTATCTGATTTGGCCTTCCAGGCCAATAATCTCCCAGCCCCTTCTCCATATTCAAAGTCGGCGAGCTTGCTCACCTCCCACCTATTGGCAATCCTGGTCTGAATTTTATTATCCAGTAAAGTTTTTAAGGAGTCCAGATAAGCCACTAGTGTCTGACGAGGTTCTTGTTCCTGGTCTATTACTTTATTAATCTTCACCTCCTGCAGCTTCATTCGGCGCTCATGGGATGCAATCTACTCCCTATATTGTCTATTCTTATAAGCAGTTTTAATTGTAATTAGGCCTCTCAAAAACGACTTCAGAGCATCCCAAACAATCATAATGTCTGCCGAACCTATATTAATATCCAAAAAGGATATCGTCTCCTGGATTAAATATCCAGTTACGGCATCATCTAAAAGGAGAGTACGGTCAAAGGTCCATACCTTCTGCTGTTTTTTCCCCACCAGATCTAAATCTAACCAAATCGTCGCATGGTCTGATAAATGGGGAGTCAGATAATCAATGTTCTTAATATTACCTCGTAAGTCATTACTAATTAAAACATAATCAATTCGCGATTTATGTCTATATTTTTTATTGTAAAATGATACTCCCAACTGAGAGCCAGATCTCTCGCTCCATATATCACATATGGCATATTGCTTCATCATTATTTTCAAATATGCCCTGGATTTGGATGGGATATTGGCCCTACTTTTTGGCGATTTATCCAATTTTGGATTCAGCACTATATTGAAATCTCCTGCGAGAATGATTGTATCGGGAAAATCCAGGAGATTTGCAAAAATAATTTTTAATGTAGAGGGGTCATCATGGTTAGGGTCATAATACCCTACTAGAGTGATAAGTATATTTTCCACAGAGATCTTAGCTATGACCCACCTGACACTTGTGTCTGTTCTGACTTCCTGGAGGGTCGCATTCACATGTTTTTTTATTAAGATGGCCACACCTCTGATGTTAACTGTCTGGCATGAGGAGGCACAATGCTCCACCCACCTGAACTTCCCGCAGATCTCACTAATCTCGTTTTTTGAAAGGTGAGTTTCTTGTAAAATGAATATCTGTGCAGGTGAGTCTCTTAAATATTGGAAAATGTTCTCCCTCCTGCTCTTAACTCGCAGACCGTTCACATTCCATGATAGACACTGTAATGTCCTCATGGGGGATTAAAGGATTGAATTTTAATTTTACCCCGTTCTGGAGAGCTCCGACGCCAAACCAAAAGTAGAGACTTTGGTGGTCCTACAGTGGACGGTGTAACAAGCCGACTGCTGTAGGACCACCAAAGCTGTGGTGTGACCACCCACCAGATTAGGAGTTAAATCCTGGTCTGGCATGCGGTACTGTAATGGTCTGAGCGCCAGCTGCACTTTCCTGCTTGGTGTGGCATATATGTCACACTGTGCAGGAAGAAAGGGGGTGCAAATCCAAGGGGGCCATTGGGTCTTGCTAGAGCCAAACGAAGGCCACAGGAAGACGCTGAGATATTCAAAAACTTGTTAGATATATGTAGTCAATAGGACTGTGTATTTTATTGCTCATTGTTGTGTGGTACGTTTGATAGTATGCTTGATGGGAATGAGAGTTGCGAATGTAGGTGTGATGGCTGGCATAGGGGTTCCTCTCAAACTAATCTTTCAATGTAATACGAAATGTTTATATGATTCTGCTCATGTTTGTAAATGTTTTTATGACTTATTGAGCACAAAAAATAGATAAAAATATTGTACAAAAAAATAAATTATTTTTGATAAATAAAAAATCCCAAAAATAATCATATCTGGGATAATGTCGTCTTTGTAAGTGATCACCATTGTGAAAATAACGATAGGTCAGATAAGAGGTTGCATTACTTTTGAATCCAAGGGGGCACAACATATGCCGCCCCCCGCATGCACCCCCAGGCCCAAATTCATCACTTTTCTTGCCATTCTGCCACCCTTTTCATGGAGGTTTCACCACCATGAAAAGGGAGGTGAAATTGCAACTCAAAATGTACTCGGCGGGGCCTGCTGCAGCACCATCAGCATATTCCTGCAGGTGAAAGACCGCTGGCCTTGTGGGACCCTTGATCCCGGTGGTGCTGGTGGTCTTGTAATTGTCCAACCACTTCAGTCATAATACTGCGGGCGGTCCTGCAGTTTGGTGGCGGTCAGACCGTCACCATGGGTTTTGTGGCCGTATGGAACGTCAAACTTGTGATCAGGCTCTCAGCTTCCATCTGGCCTACTTAGCACCCCTAACAGCTTCACTCTACCTGAGACTGCAGATTTATCTTGACTTTTCACCTCCAACAAAGGCAAACCATCAATGTAGATCCCTCCAGAATTCCTTTTTGTTGCTGTTATTAATTTATTGAGTTCAAATCATTATTAATCAGTACATATGTCTTGCTTTTTCATCAGAACACCTTAGTAAGACTTCAAAATGCCAGGACACAATGTGAATACTCTTCAAATAGGACTCTACACACTTTAGAATACTAAAATACATAAACAAAGCTCAACACCCATTTGCCAAGTAAAGGGGAATATTTATTCCCATGTATCAAATGGCAATTATGCACATGTAAAATAAATGCATATAGTGGACGTATATACATGAGAATAAATGCATAGAAAGATAACTGCATGTGCACAAGAATAAGTAATTAGACCTGCAATACTTCACTGGCTGTCTTTTTAGCATCATTCTTTCCAGCACGTCTGGAGAACCCATTGACAGTCTCAGGCAGAAGGTCTCAAACAGGCCCAAAAGCCATGGGCAGGATGTCCATTTCCCAGGAGAGTTCCTTTTGAAGCACCAAAAGCTAACATGGAGAGAGACTTCTAGAAGCTCCCCCTCCCTTCATCTGCACTGTAGGTGCTGGCTATACTTTCTGAGTTGAGGTCACTCAATGGAGCTGGCCAGGCTCTGATGAGACCTGAGGCAGAATTCTTCCAATACTCATCCTTGGACACTGTACGCATCCCGCACTGTCTGTTCTAGCAGCGTATCTCTCTCGCTTGGTGAAGTGAGAAACATAAACAATCTGTGTGTGCGCAAGTAAACTGGGCATGCCTGCATTCGCAACTGAAAGCTGATAGTGTCTTACCTGCTCTCCTAACCTTCCCAGAGTAACAGATAAGTTGACACCTCAGAACACAAGACTCTAGTCACCGGAGAAACTATAGTAACAGGCCATCACCTTTCGTTCTCTCACTCATGCATGTCCATAATAAACAAAAGAAAGCCATGAGGAAAGTAAGAGTTATTGAAACCATTGTGCTCCATCATGAAATACTGTCCTGCAATTAGAAAACACAAGCAAAACGCAAAATAATTAGCATTACTCACAAGCTATATACAACGAAAAGCCTTATTGTGGTGAATGATATCTTTGCCTAAGCCTAACCTCACTTCGTGAGCACAGTGATATATCAGAGATCTCTGGGATTAGATCTGGGCCCCATACCTGGCATTTGCTGTTAGCTGGTCTGTATCTCAGATTGTACAGAGCTGGAGCGTCCATCCAGAGACCTTTCCTCTACTAGATATTCTCCTCTATATTTTCAAAACAGCCAGTTTCGGCTTATGATATGCCATGCTAGAAATAGCAGCTGATATCTCTCTATTATGTCTGTGTGCTAGAATATGTTAGTGACAGACCACAAAGAAAAACAGGGCACAATGTTGTTTCAACTTGTATGAAATGCTGAGACTGAATCCCAGCAGAAGAGCTGAAAAACAAAAAACATGTGCTGCTTATTTCTAAAATAATAGTGTGGCAAAAAATCAAACACACAACTTCTTAACGTAAACAAAGCAAACACGGCCTACAACTTACAGTTAGTCTAACATAGGGCAGAACTACAGAGGGCCCTATAGGCAACTTACACCCCCCCCCTTTGGTTAAGACAGCAAAGTAACGACTAACTAGATAATAAAACTTAAGGCGCAAGCTAAGCAAATTAAAATATTTGCTGATAATCATGTTATAAAAAAGAATTAAAATAATAATTAAAAAGTAACATGTCAATTTTGAAAACATAGCTGAATTAAGGTGTGTAGAAGGTGTCTACGATGTTTCTCACAAGTTAAAAAGACAATGGGCCTTATTTCAGCCTCTAAGTTGTCACGTTGGGTTACTCCTAATGTAGTTAGCTGAATTGATTTTAACCAATCTTGAATGGACGTTCTATCTGGATAGATTTCCTCATCATACAACTCTTCAAAATAAGCATGGAAGGTTTCACCTAATTAATCTTCCCTGCTTACTAACGATCTAGTGTGTACATTCTCTATTTGTTTAAAATGATTTCGGACTCTATCTGATTTGGCCTTCCAGGCCAATAATCTCCCAGCCCCTTCTCCATATTCAAAGTCGGCGAGCTTGCTCACCTCCCACCTATTGGCAATCCTGGTCTGAATTTTATTATCCAGTAAAGTTTTTAAGGAGTCCAGATAAGCCACTAGTGTCTGACTAGGTTCTTGTTCCTGGTCTATTACTTTATTAATCTTCACCTCCTGCAGCTTCATTCGGCGCTCATGGGATGCAATCTACTCCCTATATTGTCTATTCTTATAAGCAGTTTTAATTGTAATTAGGCCTCTCAAAAACGACTTCAGAGCATCCCAAACAATCATAATGTCTGCCGAACCTATATTAATATCCAAAAAGGATATCGTCTCCTGGATTAAATATCCAGTTACGGCATCATCTAAAAGGAGAGTACGGTCAAAGGTCCATACCTTCTGCTGTTTTTTCCCCACCAGATCTAAATCTAACCAAATCGTCGCATGGTCTGATAAATGGGGAGTCAGATAATCAATGTTCTTAATATTACCTCGTAAGTCATTACTAATTAAAACATAATCAATTCGCGATTTATGTCTATATTTTTTATTGTAAAATGATACTCCCAACTGAGAGCCAGATCTCTCGCTCCATATATCACATATGGCATATTGCTTCATCATTATTTTCAAATATGCCCTGGATTTGGATGGGATATTGGCCCTACTTTTTGGCGATTTATCCAATTTTGGATTCAGCACTATATTGAAATCTCCTGCGAGAATGATTGTATCGGGAAAATCCAGGAGATTTGCAAAAATAATTTTTAATGTAGAGGGGTCATCATGGTTAGGGTCATAATACCCTACTAGAGTGATAAGTATATTTTCCACAGAGATCTTAGCTATGACCCACCTGACACTTGTGTCTGTTCTGACTTCCTGGAGGGTCGCATTCACATGTTTTTTTATTAAGATGGCCACACCTCTGATGTTAACTGTCTGGCATGAGGAGGCACAATGCTCCACCCACCTGAACTTCCCGCAGATCTCACTAATCTCGTTTTTTGAAAGGTGAGTTTCTTGTAAAATGAATATCTGTGCAGGTGAGTCTCTTAAATATTGGAAAATGTTCTCCCTCCTGCTCTTAACTCGCAGACCGTTCACATTCCATGATAGACACTGTAATGTCCTCATGGGGGATTAAAGGATTGAATTTTAATTTTACCCCGTTCTGGAGAGCTCCGACGCCAAACCAAAAGTAGAGACTTTGGTGGTCCTACAGTGGACGGTGTAACAAGCCGACTGCTGTAGGACCACCAAAGCTGTGGTGTGACCACCCACCAGATTAGGAGTTAAATCCTGGTCTGGCATGCGGTACTGTAATGGTCTGAGCGCCAGCTGCACTTTCCTGCTTGGTGTGGCATATATGTCACACTGTGCAGGAAGAAAGGGGGTGCAAATCCAAGGGGGCCATTGGGTCTTGCTAGAGCCAAACGAAGGCCACAGGAAGACGCTGAGATATTCAAAAACTTGTTAGATATATGTAGTCAATAGGACTGTGTATTTTATTGCTCATTGTTGTGTGGTACGTTTGATAGTATGCTTGATGGGAATGAGAGTTGCGAATGTAGGTGTGATGGCTGGCATAGGGGTTCCTCTCAAACTAATCTTTCAATGTAATACGAAATGTTTATATGATTCTGCTCATGTTTGTAAATGTTTTTATGACTTATTGAGCACAAAAAATAGATAAAAATATTGTACAAAAAAATAAATTATTTTTGATAAATAAAAAATCCCAAAAATAATCATATCTGGGATAATGTCGTCTTTGTAAGTGATCACCATTGTGAAAATAACGATAGGTCAGATAAGAGGTTGCATTACTTTTGAATCCAAGGGGGCACAACATATGCCGCCCCCCGCATGCACCCCCAGGCCCAAATTCATCACTTTTCTTGCCATTCTGCCACCCTTTTCATGGAGGTTTCACCACCATGAAAAAGGAGGTGAAATTGCAACTCAAAATGTACTCGGCGGTGCCTGCTGCAGCACCATCAGCATATTCCTGCAGGTGAAAGACCGCTGGCCTTGTGGGACCCTTGATCCCGGTGGTGCTGGTGGTCTTGTAATTGTCCAACCACTTCAGTCATAATACTGCGGGCGGTCCTGCAGTTTGGTGGCGGTCAGACCGTCACCATGGGTTTTGTGGCCGTATGGAACGTCAAACTTGTGATCAGGCTCTCAGCTTCCATCTGGCCTACTTAGCACCCCTAACAGCTTCACTCTACCTGAGACTGCAGATTTATCTTGACTTTTCACCTCCAACAAAGGCAAACCATCAATGTAGATCCCTCCAGAATTCCTTTTTGTTGCTGTTATTAATTTATTGAGTTCAAATCATTATTAATCAGTACATATGTCTTGCTTTTTCATCAGAACACCTTAGTAAGACTTCAAAATGCCAGGACACAATGTGAATACTCTTCAAATAGGACTCTACACACTTTAGAATACTAAAATACATAAACAAAGCTCAACACCCATTTGCCAAGTAAAGGGGAATATTTATTCCCATGTATCAAATGGCAATTATGCACATGTAAAATAAATGCATATAGTGGACGTATATACATGAGAATAAATGCATAGAAAGATAACTGCATGTACACAAGAATAAGTAATTAGACCTGCAATACTTCACTGGCTGTCTTTTTAGCATCATTCTTTCCAGCACGTCTGGAGAACCCATTGACAGTCTCAGGCAGAAGGTCTCAAACAGGCCCAAAAGCCATGGGCAGGATGTCCATTTCCCAGGAGAGTTCCTTTTGAAGCACCAAAAGCTAACATGGAGAGAGACTTCTAGAAGCTCCCCCTCCCTTCATCTGCACTGTAGGTGCTGGCTATACTTTCTGAGTTGAGGTCACTCAATGGAGCTGGCCAGGCTCTGATGAGACCTGAGGCAGAATTCTTCCAATACTCATCCTTGGACACTGTACGCATCCCGCACTGTCTGTTCTAGCAGCGTATCTCTCTCGCTTGGTGAAGTGAGAAACATAAACAATCTGTGTGTGCGCAAGTAAACTGGGCATGCCTGCATTCACAACTGAAAGCTGATAGTGTCTTACCTGCTCTCCTAACCTTCCCAGAGTAACAGATAAGTTGACACCTCAGAACACAAGACTCTAGTCACCGGGGAAACTATAGTAACAGGCCATCACCTTTCGTTCTCTCACTCATGCATGTCCATAATAAACAAAAGAAAGCCATGAGGAAAGTAAGAGTTATTGAAACCATTGTGCTCCATCATGAAATACTGTCCTGCAATTAGAAAACACAAGCAAAACGCAAAATAATTAGCATTACTCACAAGCTATATACAACGAAAAGCCTTATTGTGGTGAATGATATCTTTGCCTAAGCCTAACCTCACTTCGTGAGCACAGTGATATATCAGAGATCTCTGGGATTAGATCTGGGCCCCATACCTGGCATTTGCTGTTAGCTGGTCTGTATCTCAGATTGTACAGAGCTGGAGCGTCCATCCAGAGACCTTTCCTCTACTAGATATTCTCCTCTATATTTTCAAAACAGCCAGTTTCGGCTTATGATATGCCATGCTAGAAATAGCAGCTGATATCTCTCTATTATGTCTGTGTGCTAGAATATGTTAGTGACAGACCACAAAGAAAAACAGGGCACAATGTTGTTTCAACTTGTATGAAATGCTGAGACTGAATCCCAGCAGAAGAGCTGAAAAACAAAAAACATGTGCTGCTTATTTCTAAAATAATAGTGTGGCAAAAAATCAAACACACAACTTCTTAACGTAAACAAAGCAAACACGGCCTACAACTTCCAGTTAGTCTAACATAGGGCAGAACTACAGAGGGCCCTATAGGCAACTTACACCCCCCCCCCTTTGGTTAAGACAGCAAAGTAACGACTAACTAGATAATAAAACTTAAGGCGCAAGCTAAGCAAATTAAAATATTTGCTGATAATCATGTTATAAAAAAGAATTAAAATAATAATTAAAAAGTAACACGTCAATTTTGAAAACATAGCTGAATTAAGGTGTGTAGAAGGTGTCTACGATGTTTCTCACAAGTTAAAAAGACAATGGGCCTTATTTCAGCCTCTAAGTTGTCACGTTGGGTTACTCCTAATGTAGTTAGCTGAATTGATTTTAACCAATCTTGAATGGACGTTCTATCTGGATAGATTTCCTCATCATACAACTCTTCAAAATAAGCATGGAAGGTTTCACCTAATTAATCTTCCCTGCTTACTAACGATCTAGTGTGTACATTCTCTATTTGTTTAAAATGATTTCGGACTCTATCTGATTTGGCCTTCCAGGCCAATAATCTCCCAGCCCCTTCTCCATATTCAAAGTCGGCGAGCTTGCTCACCTCCCACCTATTGGCAATCCTGGTCTGAATTTTATTATCCAGTAAAGTTTTTAAGGAGTCCAGATAAGCCACTAGTGTCTGACGAGGTTCTTGTTCCTGGTCTATTACTTTATTAATCTTCACCTCCTGCAGCTTCATTCGGCGCTCATGGGATGCAATCTACTCCCTATATTGTCTATTCTTATAAGCAGTTTTAATTGTAATAAGGCCTCTCAAAAACGACTTCAGAGCATCCCAAACAATCATAATGTCTGCCGAACCTATATTAATATCCAAAAAGGATATCGTCTCCTGGATTAAATATCCAGTTACGGCATCATCTAAAAGGAGAGTACGGTCAAAGGTCCATACCTTCTGCTGTTTTTTCCCCACCAGATCTAAATCTAACCAAATCGTCGCATGGTCTGATAAATGGGGAGTCAGATAATCAATGTTCTTAATATTACCTCGTAAGTCATTACTAATTAAAACATAATCAATTCGCGATTTATGTCTATATTTTTTATTGTAAAATGATACTCCCAACTGAGAGCCAGATCTCTCGCTCCATATATCACATATGGCATATTGCTTCATCATTATTTTCAAATATGCCCTGGATTTGGATGGGATATTGGCCCTACTTTTTGGCGATTTATCCAATTTTGGATTCAGCACTATATTGAAATCTCCTGCGAGAATGATTGTATCGGGAAAATCCAGGAGATTTGCAAAAATAATTTTTAATGTAGAGGGGTCATCATGGTTAGGGTCATAATACCCTACTAGAGTGATAAGTATATTTTCCACAGAGATCTTAGCTATGACCCACCTGACACTTGTGTCTGTTCTGACTTCCTGGAGGGTCGCATTCACTTGTTTTTTTATTAAGATGGCCACACCTCTGATGTTAACTGTCTGGCATGAGGAGGCACAATGCTCCACCCACCTGAACTTCCCGCAGATCTCACTAATCTCGTTTTTTGAAAGGTGAGTTTCTTGTAAAATGAATATCTGTGCAGGTGAGTCTCTTAAATATTGGAAAATGTTCTCCCTCCTGCTCTTAACTCGCAGACTGTTCACATTCCATGATAGACACTGTAATGTCCTCATGGGGGATTAAAGGATTGAATTTTAATTTTACCCCGTTCTGGAGAGCTCCGACGCCAAACCAAAAGTAGAGAAAAAAGGACCTCAGCTGAGATGCAAAGCGAATGAATTTTTTCTTTTTTATCCCCCTGCCCCCACACCCGTGCCCCCCCTTTCCCACCCCTAACACCCACCCACTCTTCCCTGGAGAACCCTACCCCCATTTACCTGGACAAGTCCAGATTCTACCGGCCGGCATGCTCTAAACTACTCCAGTTTAACTTTTTAACTATTTCCAAAGCTGTATATATAAATTCATGTCTTGGAGTCAGCTTTAGAAGAAAGAACCTGTAAATGTAAATATAAGTGTAAGTGCAAGTCTAAAGAAATTACTATATATATATTTTTTTTTTTAATTTTCTTTATCATACGAGGGGATGCTAAGGGGGTTATTTTAGATTCTCTAGGAACTGCTCTGCTTCTTGCACTGATTGTATAAAATACATTTTATTATTAAACATAATTTTTAACTGTGCGGGAAACTTTAATTGAACAGTTGCCCCCAATCTCTTAAAGTCCTCCATTCTTTTACCTAACTCCCACTGTCTATCCAAAGTAGTACGGGAGAGGTCTGACCTTATTTCAAAAGAAAAAGAAGAGTCTGTTGATTTTAAGGTCTTCAGTTTAAGAGCTGCTGTTAATATTTTCTCTTTCAAAGAGAAGGTCAAAAAGTTAATTAGAATTTTCCTAGGTTTTATCCGATTAGGATGTCTTCTGAAAGGATCCCTATGGATTCGTTGAATGTCCTTCTTTAATTCGTCCTCTGATTCTTCAATTTGTATTGTGTCTTTAATGAGGGTCACGATGAAAGATTTAAGGTCATCACCTTCTTTCCCTTCTGGAATATTAAAAAATTCGCAAATTATTGCATCTTGAGTTGTTCTCTAAGGATTCAACTCTATCTCGGACGGCGGCTTCTTCTTTTTTAAGTGTAGAGATATCCGCTTTGACACCTCCCGGATCATTCTTAAAGACTTCCATGGCGCACTCTAAGGCCACTGTCCTTGAGCTTAAATTATCTATTTTTTTCTCTAAGGATTCACAAAAAAGACGAATCTCCCCTTGGTTAGATTCTGAGACGGCGAACCCTTTTTTGATATCTGAGGCCATTGTGAAGAACAGATTTTCCAAAGGGCCACTACATCCATCCGCTACTCCCACTGCTCCCACTGCCCCCACTGCCCCCACTGCTACCATTGTCCTTATATCAGACCCCCCACTGTCTTCTATGCATGTAGCTGTTGACATACTATTCTCCAGAATAGCCACATTTTCAAAATCCTTTAATGGATTTGATTGATTGGCTGATGGCTTGACTTGCTGCGCTGCTGATCCAAGGAGATTCGAAGAGGGGTCAAGAGAGGAGCAAGAATTGGGCAAAAAATCAAGCATGGCGGCAGAAGTCGCAGTCAAAGGCAGGGAGTAATCTGTATCCATGCTAGACGATGAAGACGGCTTTACTAACTCTGCCAACTCGGAAACCTCTCTTACAGCTTCCCCCTGTTTGACCACATCCAACACTTCGGGGAGAACTCTAAAATACGACCTTAGTGAAGGCATTATTCTAATTTTAGCATCTGCTGGTATACCTCTCTTCCTTGAGGTCTTAGTATCCTTTCCTTTATATTCCGGAGAATTCTCCCTGATGCCCCCTCAAAACCTTTAATTAGAATGATTTTTTTATCTACAGGTGGTTTATTTATCTCTTTCTTCTCCTGAACATTAGGTTCCTGAGTCTCCGTATCTTGGGCTGCCCACTGCTTCCTGCCCCTTTTAACTGTTTTATTGTTTTTATTTTTTTTGGCCTTGGGAGCTTTCTCTATTACCTTATCTTTTACCACCTGTAACTTACTACTAGGCAGAGGGGACGGGTGGGGGGCAGTATAGCTAATGTAGAGGACATTGACGACAATACACTATGCCTCACTGTTCCAACCCCCCCCCCCCCTCCGGCTCCCCTGTCTCAGACAGTACGGTGGGGAGGACTTACCAAGTTTAATGGAACCCCGGGGCCCCAATAGCTCACAGTCCTGGTGCTCCTCTGTACTGGCAGTCAAAGTTTGTCCACCTTCCTCCACAGCAATGGCGACAGCGTCTTTCTCTCCTCTCGCTGCCTCTTCCTGCTCCAGCGTGAGCACTACGGCTGCAGCCGCCCTCCCTGTGCTGATGCTGCCCACCGCACTCCCACTGCAGGAGCGACCGCCGCGAAGGAACCCGCGTGCCACATGCCCCCGGCCTCTCCTCCACTCGAACGCAGCCCAGAAGCAGCGCGGGAGATCCGATGGAGACGGAGGCTCCCAGCGCATCTCAACAGGCCTAAAAACACTCCCACAGGTAATAGAATTAATTCCGAAATGCTTTTCCTCCTAAGGTAATTAAGTAACTAGCTGACTCGTCTTAGCGCACAGCATTATACATATATATCCCGGAGCAGAGGAGCTACCAACGCCGGCCTATGATCGCTCAACTCACGGCCGCCATGTCCTCCCAACTTAGAGGCTGAAATAACGCAGCAAGAAGTTAGGAAAGCACTCTCAGAATGTAAAAAGGGTAAAGCGGTTGGGCCAGACGGTCTTCCCGCTGAACTCTATACAAAATTGGGGGATGCAATAATTCCTGTCATGTCTGATGTTTTCAATAAAATTCTAATGGACGGGGTTCAACCACCCACCACATGGAAAGAAGCAAATATTACCTTAATTTTGAAAACTGATAAACCCCCTACAAAATGTGGGTCATATAGACCCATCTCCTTGTTAAATTCAGATTACAAGGTATTTTCAAAAATACTGGCAGATAGACTGGGGGCAGTAGTGGGGGATTTATTGCACACTGACCAAAAAGGCTTTGTAAAGGTAGGAACCTCTTCGACCTCACTCATGATTTCATTAGTGCAATAGATGTTGCGTCTAATTTTTCTCTCCCCTTGGCGGCAATGACGCTAGACGCAACCAAGGCTTTTGACAGAGTCAACTGGAAATATCTCACGGCAGTTCTTGAGAAGTTTAATCTTGGGCCAAGATTTTGTCAAACTATTCGCCTTATATATAGCGAGCCTTCAGCAAGGTTGGTGGTAAATGGTAGAGTGACTAGGTCGTTTAAAATCAAAAGAGGAACTAGACTGGGCTGCCCCCTCTCCCACGCTTCTTTTTGATCTGTATATAGAGCCGTTTGCTCAGCGTCTTAGAGATGAGGCAGCTATCTCATCATTTAAGAGTGGTTCATGGGAGAGGAAGGTAGCCCTGTACGCTGACGATATTCTTGTGCTCTCCTCTGATTTGGAATCTTCTTTTCCCCAGGTCATCAATCTAGCGCGAGATTTCGGTCATGTCTCTGGTTATGAGATCAATGCAGATAAAACGGAGATAATGACCTGAAATTTGCCTGAGTTCCGATACCAAACCAAAAGCGAGTTGCGCTACTTGGTAGTTAAAATAGTCCCAGAGATAGATAAGATAGCTAAAGTAAACTTTGGGAATATCTTAAAAGAGAGTCAAAAACTCATGAAATGTTGGGTTCATCTTCCATTATCTATCTTGGGAAGAGTGACTCTGATAAAAATAATAATTTTACCCAAAGTAACCTTTTTGTTTTCCACTCAATTTTGAGAAATCGTTGATAGATAAGTTCCAGCAAGCTATCAATGGGTTTGTGTGGGCCTATAAATCCACTAGAATATCGTGAAAAAAATGAAGACGGAGAAGGGAGAAAGGAGGTCTCACTCTCCCTGATATACAGTATTATGCTTGGGCCTTTCAGCTTCTGCACATCAGAATGTTGTTAAAATCCCCAGACTCTTCTGGGAGAGGCAAAATGTTGTTAGCTATGCTACAACAATCGAAGCTTCCATATGAAGGCTTTCTATTCAAGTATGGGGACAAAAAATTCTTTAAGAAGGTTAGACTGAAAGTCCTAAGTGGCGCAGCTCAGAATTGGGCCAGGATTAAAAAACTTACGGGTATTGAATACTACTCTAGGTTAGCTCCTCTGTGGGATAGTCCAGGAACTCCTAACTGTCTCAAAGATTTGTTGGCTGTCCCCCTAAAAATAGCTGGATTATTAACATGGGGAGACCTAGCGGTAGATGGAACACTTCTACCATGGGCGGAATTAAATGATAAACTGGTGGACGGTATGTCTAGATTTAAATATCTGCAGTTAAAAAGCTGGTCTCAGGATCTAAAAAATTTGATAGGGTTGGAGAACCCTTTGGAAGAAAATCTGGTTAATAGACTAGCAGGAAAGAAGGAAATCTCATTCTTCTACTGGGCAATTGAAGAAGCTATCAATGGTGATTTTGAACTAGCCGGAGAGTTGTGGGGAGAATTCTTCGCAGGGATAGATCTGGTGGACTTGTGGCAAAGTTCTTATGACACTCTTTTTTCAGTTGTTAAACCAGCTTAGCTGAAGAGGAACCACTACTTCACCACAAATAGAGCTTATCTCTCCCCTGCAAGGCTCACTAAAATGTCCAATGCCCCGCCAGCTAGATGCAAAAAATGTAATCTGGAGAGTGTCCCGGATGTACATATGTTTTGGGAGTGCCCATCTCTTTCTGTATTTTGGGAGGGAGTCAGAGACTCCTTAACATCTATTTTGGGCCATTCAATACAGATTTCTCTTAAGCTTATTATCTTTGGTATATTAGGTGACATCACTGGCTGCAATAAAGGCTTTTTGTTTTTTGCCATACTATTTGCCAGACGGGAAATATGTAAGAGATGGGTTGAGACTATACCACCTACACACTGAGACTGGCTATCCGCCCTGTATAAAACATCAAAAACAGACCTGGCCAGATTGAAGAACTCTAAGAAGAGAATTATTTGGGACTGCCTGTTAAATTGGACTTCAGTTTTTAATTTTTTTTTATGTCCTATGATTAAGCCTCAGGGAAGCTCTCAGACTGTGCTGGTTTGCGCTACTACCCTAGGGGTCCTAGCTCTCGATTAATGGCAGGCCACCAGCATCAGTCGTCGGTTTTAACAAACCCGTAGAGAGCACGATCACCCTCTCAATAACAACAGGAGGTCAGTAACTTGGAGGAAGTCGGTATGCCACTGGTAGGTGGGGGACAAAAAAAGGGTGCAAAGGTTTACCCCAAGGCCTATTTCTCTTAACAGAGTAACAGCGGCGACCTTCTGATTTCAAGTCAGCTGGGGTCGGAGGCGAATGAGGGAAAAAAAAATAAGACAATGGGCCCGATTCACAGAACTAACTTAAGACAAAATCCTAAACTTACCACCATTTACTCATTTTGGTATTCACAGAAGGCACTTACTTATTTTGGTATTCACAGAAGGCACTCATTGATGAGCAAGTGCCTTCTGTGAATACCAAAATGAGTAAGTGCATTTACTCATTTTGGTATTCGCAGAAGGCACTTACTCATTAATGAGTAAGTGCCTTCTGTGAATACCAAAATGAGTAAGTACCTTCTGTGAATACCAAAATGGTAGTAAGTTTAGGATTTTGTCTTAAGTTAGTTCTGTGAATCGGGCCCTTTGAATCTAAAACGGATCCTGTCTCTACAGACGATAATTGTTTGACCTCCCAATTCACCATCTCCGGAGAACAGACATGATCCTTGGTCTCGATCAATGCTGAGAGAGTAGCTGGGTAATTTGCATCTGTATTATTAGAGACAACATTTAATGGTCTATTTGCTAAAGCACTCATTTTGGTTGAAAGGAGTGGCCACAGCTCACATTCTGAAGTAGAGGTAGGCCCATGGGCCAACTTTGAAAATAGGTCGCTAATGTACTAATCAAAAAGAGCCGATGTCGGAAGAGCCCAGCAAATATTTAGTGCCCATTTGAAGGGGCACTAGCTGCTGAGAAATACAGTTTGTAGGCAGCTAAACCAGGCAGTTTGGGATGCCAATGACCAATCAAGGTCCAGTTCCTGGAACCAGAAGATTCCAAAGAATAAAAGTATGCCATCAAGACACAGCTCAAGTGGGAGTAGTTCCAGTGGGCTTGCAAAGAGAACATCCATTGTAGATGAGCAAAACTAGTATCCAGAATGCTTTCTCAAAGGACCATATTTAGTAAGAGTATTGCTGGGGCTGGTATTCCTTTTAGATAACAGGTAAAATGTGCTACTGACTCATTACATGTGGCGTGTATGGTCATGTGTTTACAACCAAGTGAATGTCTGACAGAAAAGTTGCATTTCTTTCAAATATGAAAGACCTCTATGTTGACACAATCACAACAATACGAAAATGGGAATGACCATAGTTCATTAATAAAGCTGCCTCCTAGTGGTTCATATCTACTGACAGTGAAATGTTTCATGCAAGCTGTAAGCTGGAATGCTGAAATCAGCAAAGATATTATGCTGTGTATTATCCAGACGGCTAAAGGTGTTTCTGCAATAGCGAACGGGACCTGTTCTAACTACTCTAGTTGTAAAATTGTACATGTGGCATCTTTCTTAGCCCTGAGTCGTTCTTTACATGTCGGGTTGAAAGGCAGGAATAGCTGGCTCGAATTTAGACAGCACCAATGACCTCAACCATTTTTAAGGGTTTGAAGCGTCCAGCTAAACTGCATGATAGATCTAAGCTGACTTTGCCCATGGTACAATGTAGACATGTCCCTTTGCATGATATCAATTACAGATGACACAATGTTATTCAAATTGAAAATGTGAGAAGACAGCGTATTAATACTATTATCAACAAAAACAAGCACCTTATCCAAATTATCTTAATTAAATTATCTTAAATGTGCAGCAGCTTCCATTGGTGACAATTTCATAAATACATCTTTTTGAACATGGAGACTTAGGACATAATAGGAAGTCTGATAAGTCCATGTCTTTGAACAGGAGATAAATATATTGTTTTACTGCAGACAGTGTGAAATGTTCCAACATAGTTGACACAATTTCCCCACTGAATATGTGTTAACAACACCTGAATGTTGTGAGTGGGAATATCAGGGACCAGGTATGCTTGCCTTTAACCCCAGTCTGGAATTCAAGAAACAAGCATGACAACTATTTGTGTCTGCTGACCACAATACCCACCTCTGAGGACCTGAATGTGTGAAATAAAATGTTTAATTCTGCAAATTCTATTGAGCTATTTTTCAGCATAATTTGTCACATTTTGCCAATTTTCGAACCGGGCTATTGAGGGAAAATGTGGTGCATACATTTCTTTTATTTTCGCTATTCCTAGACATGTGGTCTGTTGAACTGTGTCATTTCGAAAAATAATTTGTGTTGGAATTAAACAGGCCCTGAACTTGCCATGGTTTGGTAGCCAACATTGACTCAGATATCCTTCCAATAAGGATAGTCTTTCACAGCTAATTGGGTGACATAAAAGTCTGTGTATATTAGCTTAGTTTGTGTAAGCATATATTTCTTTGATAGGGTAGGGACTAGCTTAAAATATTATGATATTGGGTCCGATGTATCAAATCCAGAAAAATATGTGAAATTATCCCTATATGTCCCTTGTGGGGGAGTAGGGCAATGTTCCCACTTTCTGTAATCAAAAATGGTGCATTGAACACTCGCTCAGTGCAAATAGTGATGTCCCTAATCATAGTAACAGAACATTTCACCATAATTAGCAGAATTTAGGCACAGATCCTCTGATTTGAAAACAGTGTAGTATTCCAGCTCAGAGAGCATGGAGTTTACAGTTTCCACATTCAGATCATTAGAATGTAACCGAGGTACAATTACATCACCCATAAAAACCCTAAACACATATGGTACCTACAGAATCTCTGCAGGTCCGAATATATTGAAGGGAACCTAATCCCAAACAATTTCATCAATTATTGGTAAGAGCTGAAATATTCATGAGGGATAAGTCTCTTTTTAACTTATGTGAAGATGAGTGAGGTGTCCAGACCTCATAAACCAGTTTGGTAGCAGAGGGTTCTGGTAGATAATGGGCATTAATCAGCAAGAAAAAACTGTTGCAAATCCAATCCAAAGGATTAGAAAAAACAAAGAAAGTGTTATCCAAACATATATCCAAGGTGGGACCAGATAGGTGTGTTTAGCCACCTTGGTGTTTAGGTGTGTTTAGCCCTGAAATGATAACACAGATCTGTGCAGAAGGAGTGTCTAAAATGGAAAAATCAGCCAAAGAATCAGAAGAAGAAAAATCACCTCGACCCACACAATACCCAGAAGCAGTGAATCAAAAAACTAGTGTCTCAGGTATCAAAAAAGGGCCAGAAAAATCCAGAAGAGGTGTATCCAAAAAAGGTGGATCTATATAAACAACATCAGCTGCTTTAGATGCAGTAGCAGGAACAGTGCTCACTTCAGTCTTGTTGCTGGTAGTTGTAACGGATGCAATGATTAACTGTTTTGCATTTGCCCCCAACACGGGCAGAAACGGCTTTGGTGGTGCCCACTAGCTTTAGAAAAATTTACTCTATAGTAGGGAGAGGAGTTAGGGTACTAACAAGGACTCCTCATGGCCTACTGTTGAGAATCGCCACATAGTGTAACTTGATGTGATCAATGGAGACAAAGCAATTGTCCTTAGAACAAGGAAGCGGTGGCAAGGCTACAGTTCTTGTACCTTGAATGCCAAGGACTGGCACCGATGATTGGTATGCTGAGCCAAATTCCTTCTTTTCTCACATGAGATCCCCAATTTTTGGAATCCAGCCAGAAGGTTCTGGTTTCTCCTAGATTCCTTTGGAGGCAGACATATTCAACTGTTCGTTGGATTGGGTGTCACTGAAGTTTTGTAGATCCTGTAAGACAGCACAACAATTATTTACGTTAAAGGGCGTGGCTTTCACCGCAATGTCAGGACTGTGAAAGTCAGGATCTTACATTTTGATGCCATAAAGTACTTGGTATGGGGTCCGGACAGCCAGAGATCTTTTAGGGAGATTGTTAAGTGCTCCTTGCAACCCATAGAGGTGATGGATCCAACTGTGCCCTGTGACTAATACTCTAGCTGATAAGGACTGCTTTAAGTCAAGGTTCATCCTCTCCAAAAAAGAATTGCCCTTGGGTCAGTATGGAGAAGAATAATACACCTTGATACCCAGGGAAGCCATAGTATCCCAATACGCCTTAGAAGCGAAAGCCGGGTCCTGGTCCAAGTGGAATGTACTTCATGCATGTGTCCCAATAAAGACTTGCATGTCTTTGATAACAGTGCGAGCGTCAGCTGAAATTTGTGGCCAAACCCAGAGGAACCTTGGAGCAAAAATCAACTGCAACTCAGATACTTTTAAACACAGTATCAGAAATCAGTGGACCCCTATGGTCCAAATAAATGCAGCCAAAAGAATTGTTGGAAATTAGGAGGTGTGTCTGCGGTGGACGAGCCACGGTCAAAGCTTTAACTTGTTAACAAATGTCCCAAAATAGGACATATTTCCTGGACTGTTGATATTGGCTGTGCCTCCAATAACATTGCTGTAGCAGCAAAATTGTGGCCGCCACAACAGCATGTGCAGAAGCAACACCTTCATGCACAACTATCACTAAAGATAGCCTCCGGTCTTAGTTGGAACTTAATTGATCGCCAACTCCTGGAACAGTTACCAAAAGAATGTTGTGCTCATTTAAGTTATAAGTATATTTTGAAGGAAAGCCCTTAGATAAAGGGGAATTTTATTTATTAGCATTAACGGAAGCCACAATATCAGAATCTATTCTCGTTTGAGAATGAGTAATTGCAGCAACAGTAGCAGTCGCAACTACAGATTTGGACACTTTATCATCCAGAGAATTACCTCCAATGTGTGCTCCCACATGCTGGTGACTCAAAGTATGAATTACATGAGTATGTGGCAACCTATCTTTGAGGTCCACCACTTTAGCCCAAAGAGTTTTATGGTTGATTGTGTTTTCTTTAGAATCTTTGAATCTATTATGTCACCAATAATGTAAATAATCATTAAAGGACTATACACAGTAATACAAATCACAAACATTGGGCCTGATTCACAAAGGTAAACTGAGATGAAAGCCTAACTTTATGACTACGGCATTCACAAATGGTATTTACAAGAAGTAAAGTTAGACTTTTGCCTCAGTTTAGGTGTCCGTTAAAATTAAGACCAAAATGTAAGATTAACTCAGACAGGAGTCTAATTTTACTGCTCTTAAATGCCATTTGTGAATACCGAAAGTCATAAAGTTAGACTTTTGTCTCAGTTTACCTTTGTGAATTGGGCCCAATAAGTATTGGGAATTCAAGACCAGTATGTCCTAATGCAAGAATCAAAGCTCTCAGTACAGTCAACTGCGCAGTGCAGTCCCCTAAGGACTGAGTGCAACTTTTTGTGGTTGGAATTTCCTGTCCACAATAACACCAACAACGGTGGCGCACACCTCCAAATATTGCTGTTGAGAGCCTATAGTAGGCTGTGCTGCACCATCAGTGTAAATACTATATATATACTGTTTAAGAGGTAAGACAGAGGTGAGCATGGAATAAACATCAACAGCTGTTAAGGATGTTTCCCATTGTATCCATCTAGGAAGGAGGGCTTTAGAGTTAGGAATCCTATTCTTAGTGACAACCTCTAAGGCTGGCACATGAGAAACAGCAATAATGTGTTTACCATGTGCAAGTGGCCGCTCTTTAAGAATAGCCATCTGCACTGCAGTCAGAATTTTTTCAGTGGAAGAAAACGCTTTTCCGCATTGGAATATAATTGTGACATATATGCAACCAGCACTGTTTTCACTTTGTTTAAAGTGATACAGGCAAAAACCAATTGCACCCGGTTAAACACTGATAACTAAGCTTGTAGTCTTTACATGTGTATGTAAGTGAGTGTGACTAGCAAGTCAGATTGAAAAGATCTGAGTGTTTCTATGTGTTCTGATGTCCAATGTGACCTGCAAAAATCAGAGTGAATTAATTCAGAAAGTTGTTTAATGCATTGTGCATAATCAGGAATGTATGTTCTGCCAAAATTAAGGATTCCTAATAAGGATTGTAATTCTTTAAAGTATTTGGAGGTTGCAATTGTGTACATTTCTCCAGGAAGTGTCGGACAAGTGAGGAAATTCGATTTTCGATCACGATCGCATTGAGCCGCCATTTTGTGCTCCGCCGCCATTTTGTGTTGCCCTCATTCAGGCAGCACGATGAGCAAAGTCTTTTCTGCTTTTCCTGCAATATTGCGTCAAAATAGCCTTGTGCCTTTGTTTACGAAGCTGGTGTTAGAGACTGGCCGAGTGCACTAATCCCTGTCTGGTTTTCCTAATCCCTGTCTTAACTATCTATTGGCTCACACTATTCTCTCCTGATCTTATCTTGTCTTCTGGCCTTCGCTGTCCTCCGCTCGTATTCTCTTGTTTCACAACTGTCCTCCAAAACACACAAACGTATCTCGCCACCTGCAAACCAGTTACAGACATGTTAATACCTTAACCTGTGGGAGGGATGGCCCAATTGGTTCTGGTTCTTCAACTGGCACCCAACGTGGGGCGGCTTCAGAGGTAGTGGTTCTGCCTGAAGGTCGTGAGGAACCCCGCAAGAAAATTCTGGAGGAATCGCGAGCCACGTCAAGCGACCTCTGTATGTCGAAAGTGGTCCGAAGGTCTTTTGCAGCGTGGTTACTCCTTCCTGACGGCTACTGACGACTGCTGCCCTGACTGCCGCCCTGCCTTGGCCCTCTTTTCGATGATGTATGGTAAAGCGAGACGATAGACGGGGCCTCTGTTGGTGTAAGAAGACATCTTAGTTAAGTATTGGTGGGTCGCTCCCCCATTTGGTTCTTTGGTTCTTTGGTTCTTTGGTTCTTTGGTCCTTAGGTTCTTTGGTTCTTTGGTTCTTTGGTTCTTTGGTTCTTAGGTTCTTTGGGTCTTTGATTCGGGTATTGCAATAACCGAAGCCAAGGGGTAAGTACACTTGTGCTGTGTTGAGTATTTAACCCCCTTGATGTTTGTGAACAGTCCAGTGAAATAACGATGGATGCCTGGTCTGACTAAGCTTGAGAAACTTTGTTGTTTTGGTTGTAATAGGGATTCCCGGCTGGAGGACTCTTGTCCGATTCCTTCGGTTGGAACTCCCACTTATGAGCTCTATTCCAAACATGGTGTTGGCCCCATTGCCTTCAACAAGGCATGGATCCGATACACGAAGAATTATGGTGTTTTAAAATGGCCAGAAAATGGTAGCTTTGTGCCCGACATACTAGATAATTTGGAATCTATTTTATTTAAAAGAAAAGCCCGGCCAGCAATGTTTGACTCTTTCCGCCTTTGGCGTAAGGAAGCCAAACAGAGAAAAATTAAGCAAGAAAAACGAGATAAGAAAGCACAGGGTATGACAATTATACAGGCTGCTCAGCAATTTAAAGATGATGAAGTTGATAATACGATGGAAATTTCAGAGAGACAGCATCGTATGGCAATAGATAAATGCTATCCGATGTTGCCAGCTTCCCCCTCTGATAAAAGAAAGGATTTAGAAGAGGATCCCTTGATGTCTTACCTATTAAGATTGCCTCCACCCTATGTACAAGGTGCTAATGCACCCCCGTTGTTACAGCCTGTTCAGCCGCCAGTTGCACCTCCGCTTGATCCGGCTCTTCCACATTTGCCCCCTCAAGTATTGCCTCCTTTGCCAGCTTAGCCTTCGACTCCTTTACCTTCAACTTCTTTGCCTTCCGCTCCTCCGGTAATTACTGATTTCCCTTCCGTTAGTTCGCCTAATACCTTGTCCCCTATCCTTATGTCCAATTGTCTGTCTACGCGTAAACGACTTACAGAAACGGTCTCTGGTCTTTTATCACCTTTCTTTGAGGCATTAAATGTGTCTCCGGCTTTTTCTCGAAGACAGTCTCGTAGTCAGTTCCCAGCTTCCGAAGAACGAGAAAGGTTGGACTCTCTTGCTCGCAAATGGATTGAGAAGGGTCCTCGGTATAGTGTACCCGACATTATGCCTACCTTCTCACAGTGGAATGCTCCTACGCAGAGATATGTCTTCAATGCTATGTGTGATACTCTTATGAAAGGTTGGGAGGATATGGACCTGGGTTCGGTTCCTCGGGGTCTGTTAGATATTCAGGCTAATTTTGATAAGGGACTCATTGTGGGTTCTAAGGTTGAGGACGCTGTAAAGACACTTGTTTCCTTTAGAACCTTATTTACTTCACAGACTTTTTTAGATTCCGATCCCTCAGTTAGGTTGACACTGAAAAATTATCCAATGAGAGAGGTTCCTCCGGTATGGAGAGAAGAGGTTCGAGCAGCAGGTGCTAATCAAGCTATTCCTGCTCACTTCCAGCGAATATGGGTACATGTCCCCTGGAAAAGATCTGAAGTTTTGGCTCTTAAACAGTCTCTACCGGATCCTCGTAAGAACCCTGCAGGTTATTATAAAGAATTGTCGCAAACTGATGAAGCCTGCATCATGAATTTAGCAGATATCGATATGTTGATGGGGAATGTAGTTCCACTAGCATTATGGGCTAGGATTCGTAAAGAGAATCATGCCCAAGAATTAGGTGCTGATTGGGATGCTATAATTGCTGCAGATAGAAGCCAAGTGGATGGTGCGAAGCCTGAGGCTTTGATTTCAGAACTCCCTGGTAGGATTATTACATTAATGAAAACGATGATGCCTGCCTTGAGAGTTAACTGGGATAAACTAGCCGCGTGTAAACAGAAGAAAGATGAGAGTGTTTCCGATTTCTTCACTTGTTTCGAGGAGACATTCATCGATCACAGTGGTCAGGATATGACTACGGAGGGTGGACAGCGATTATTTATAGATAAGTTTGCATTTAATTTGCTTCCCGAGCTGTCAAATAAGCTGAAAGACTCCGAAAGTTCATGGGCTGTTTCTTCTTCAGCTCAGATATTGGCTACTGCTCAATATTACGAAACTAGAGATAAAGAAGAAAAAGATAAGCAAGAGAAAAAGACTAAAGAATTAAAAACTAAGGTTCTCTTGCAACAAGCTTATCCACCTCGTTATGCTCAGCCCCAGTTTCAACAGCCTCCACAGTTTCAGAGGGTGTATCAAAGGCCTGAGCCATATATTCCGAGACCTTTGTTAGGTCCTAATCAATGTGCCTATTGTAGAGAGGAAGGTCATTTCAAGAATAGTTGTCCGGTTTTATTGCAGCGTAATGGGACACTATCTGCTCCACGAGGTCGTGCTGGCCTCCAGTCAGCAAACAGAGGTAGAGGTCGAGGTATATTGACCCAAGAACAGCGTTCCCTTCCTCCCTCTAGTTCCGTGAACTACTTTGATCAGTAAAACGCTCGGTCTACACAGTATTACAATGAGGATTGTTATGTTGGAGACGGGAATGAAAGTCTTCATGTTAACTAGGACAGGCATGGACAAAGTAAGGGAGTTGTGTCGATTCCAGTAGATCAGAAGGGACCTTATGTTAATGTCACTACAATGGGTGTTTCAGAGCCATTTCTTTTAGATACTGGTGCGACGATAATTTCTATCATTCATTCAAAACTCCCTGGGGAACCTTTGTCTGGCTTAATGAATGTATCTGTAGGTTTTTCTGGCGCCCCAGTTCGTAATCCGGTTTCTTGCCCTTTGCCTATTTCAATTGGTCCTTATGATTTAGAAGTTCCGCTTCTCTTAATGAATGGTTGCGGCGAGAATCTATTGGGCTTGGATCTATTGAAAAGACTGCATGCCACAATATCTTGTTCTCCTTCTGGTGTATATCTCACTTTAGGACAGAAACTGACTTCTCCAATGTATTTGTCAAAAGATCAATTTCCACCTGAATTGCTCTCTCTTCCTACAACGCTTTGGGCCACGGGTCCAAATGATGTTGGTTGTCTTGAAATTCCACCTTATGTTGTTACTCTCAAGCCCAATGCTGAATTGCCACGCGTTCCTCAATATAGAATTTCCACTGAAGGTGAAAGAGCGCTTTTGGAAATCATTCATGATTTGATTCAGAAAGATGTGGTTGAGGAAACGAGAGGTAACATATGCAATAGCCCTATTCTTCCTGTTCTTAAACGCACTGATCCTTCTCAACCTCCTGTTTATCGTTTTGTAATTGATCTTCGGGAGGTAAGCAAAATTGTTGTACCACAGTTTCCTGTTGTCCCAGATATCACTACGCTGTTGACGATGATACCTTCTGCAGCGGTTTGGTTTTCTGTTATCGATCTGAAAAATGCTTTCTTTAGTATTCCCATTGCTGAAGAGAGTAGGGATATTTTTGGCTTCTCTCTTGGAGGCCGAAGCTTCCGGTTCAAACGCACACCTCAAGGCTATTATGAAAGTCCCTCTAGTTATAGTCAAGCTCTGAAATGTCATCTTGATGCTTTTTCTTTGCCGCCTGGTGCTGCTCTCATTCAATACATGGACGATTTGTTAATCGCTGCTGATTCAGAGGATATATGTAAGAATGTGACGGTTGCATTGTTGCAACATTTATCCAATCCTAATCATAAGGTTTCACCTTCTAAGCTACAATATGTTCGTCGAGAAGTTACCTACTTGGGTCATCTCTTATCAAAGGAGAGAAGACGATTAACCCCAGAACGTATCCAAGCTATTGTGCAAATGTCTGTGCCATCCACACAAAGAGAGGTACGTGCCTTTTTGGGCATTTCTTCCTTTTGTAGGCAGTGGATCCCTAACTTCTCTCTGTTGGCCAAACCTTTGTTGGCACTCACTTTGAAATATACGCCTCAGCCCCTTCCATGGACTGACGAGTGTCAGAGGAGTTTTACTGACTTACGTACTGCTCTGTGTTATGCTCCTGTACTAGGTACTCCTGATTACAGTAATCCTTTTACGCTCTATGTTCATGAAAGAGAAGGTTGTGCGTTGTCAGTCTTAACACAGCGATTTGGAGATAGACAGCGGCCATGTGCCTATTTTTCGGCTACGTTAGATCCAGTAGCTAAAGCATTTCCTAGTTGTCTCAAAACGACAGCAGCAGCAGAAATTTCTATTTGACAGTCTGCTGGAGGGGTGCTAGATAACACTCTCATTGTTATGGTGCCAAATGCAGTGGATACTTTGCTAAACAGAACAAAAACACAGCATCTCACGAGTGCTCGTTTTTCTGGATATGAGCTGACGCTTTTGGCTAGTCACGTACACATCAAACGATGTAATACCTTAAATCCAGCTACTCTGTTGCCTCTTCCAGAAGAGAAAGGTATTCAGGAATCTGGATGGAACGCTATGGGTAGATGGTTCTTGTTTTAAGCTTCCTAATGGAGAGACAACTTCAGCCTATGCTGTTACTACTTTGCATACAGTCGTGGAAACAGCATGCATTAGACATTATTCAGCTCAGGCAGCTGAACTGATAGCCTTAACCAGAGCGTGTGTGTTATCCTAAGGAAAAAAAGTGAACGTGTACACCGACAGTCAGTATGCTTTTGGTGTAGCGTTCAATTTTGGACGTTTGTGGAAAGAAAGGGGATTCCTTACTTCCCACGGCACTAAGATACAACATGGTCAGTTGGTGACTGACCTTCTTGAATCACTTGCTTTGCCTACCCAAATAGCAATTGTGAAGTGTAGCGCACATAAGAAGATTGTTGACGATATTGGTCGCGGGAATGCATTTGCGTATGAGGTAGCGAAAAAGACAGCCAGAGATGCTACAAGTCGCATGTATGTTGCAGGCCCTGCAAATTGGGTCAGAGAAAGAGGAATGTATGAGGATACAGTAGAAAGTGTGAAATCAATTCAAGAAGAGGCTACAGAGAAAGAATTGAGTAGGTAGAAAGAAAGTACAGGAATGTTAGATGAGATGGGGTGTTGGGTAGAATTATCCGAGCACCAACGTTGGCTGTTACCAGACGCTTATGTACTACCTGTAGTTACTATGGCGCATGGTCCAGCCCACCTAAGTGCGAAAGGAATATGCAAGCTTCTGGCTCCAGTATGGCAAAACGAAGGAATCCCAAAGTGTGCAGACAATATAGTGAAACGTTGCATTATTTGCTTAATGTACAATCCGGGAAAGGGAACCCCAACTCCAGCAGGTCACTTTGCTCCTCTGACCTATCCATTTGAGGTGTTGCAAATCGATTACATTCACATAGAACTATGCAACAATCTCAAATATGTTCTCGTGGTGGTATGTGCCTTTTCCCGATGGATAGAGGCTTACCCCCTGAAAGATAATACTGCTTCATCTACAGCCAAAGTACTTCTTAAAGAGTTTTTCCCTAGATTTGGTTTGCCCCGCATTGTCTGGAGTGACAATGGGAGCGAATTTGTGGGCCAAGTCATGCAAAAAGTTTGTGCAGGTCTTGGTATAAGACAGAAGTTCCATGCGGCAAACCATCCACAGTCAGCGGGTCTAGTGGAATGCTACAATGGTACTTTAAAGCTTAAGCTTGGGAAAGTGCAGGCTAGTACAGGCCCTAGTTGGCCCGATGCCCTACCTTTGGCTCTTCTATCTACCAGAACGGCTGTGCATTCTCGTTTGGGGCTTAGCCCTTATGAGGTAGTTTTTGGACGCCCAGCTAATATATGGGGAGTCCCTCGCCCTAAAAAGTATTCAGACTTGCCATACCCAATGTTGATTGATTACTTGCACGACCTTACAACTAAATTGCGTGTTCTTCATCAACAGGTTCAGAGCGCTCTGCCAGAGGCCTCCACAGACTCAGGTCATTCCATCCAACCAGGTGACTGGGTTTGTGTGAAGAATTTTCAAAGGACGAAGAACTTGGAGCCTCGCTGGTGAAATCCCCGTCAGGTCCTCCTAACAACTCGTACAGCAGTGAAGGTTGAAGGAAAGAAAAACTGGATTCACGGCGTGCACTGCAAGAAGGTTCCTTTGCCTTTGTCCTTTGATCAGTGGGTCCGTAAGGGTATAAGTGACTCTGAAAGCGAGAAGGTTCTCCGATTTGTACCCTTTAGTGATGCACGCTTGAATGGAACACTGTCAGAAAAAGAAAACAACGACATTCTCCAAGAAGCTGTACCACCACATTATCGTCTGAACACCACAAATCCATGAACACTGTTTCAGGATCAGACTGTACCTGATAAGGCTCATTACAATTTGAGACCCAGACTGAAGAAGAAAATTTGAAAATCTCTCTTCTATGTAGTTTCTATCCCGGTTGCAGGGTCACGGTACGAGTCTTGGTTGTGACCTGAGTAGTGGCAATAGGCCTGCAGGACTTGCAGTGTCATAGGACAGCAGACAGCAGACAATCGTACTTACATTCATTCCTCTCAGAATTCGCCGCCATTAGTGCCATCTCAGGGTACATATTTCATCTGTCACGATAGAGCCTATACGTGGTTGCCGACTGGTTTTTCTGGAACTTGCTATATAGCTTTTCTTCTTCCCCCTACATACACCGCTTCTTCAAATTTCCATAAAAACAGATATGGCAGAGGAATTATTGATTCCAAAGACACAGCAGGACAAGAGGGAGGAGACTTCCTTAAGGGATTTCTTCCTTTTTGGGGTCCTATGGCAAACAGCAGGAATATGAGGCAACTGGTTCGTGTTGTAGAGACTACCATAGACATCACTGTAGGAGCTTTAAGTAATATTACAGCGGAACTACAAGCGGATCGTCTTATGACTTTACAGAACCGAGTTGCCCTAGATGTTATTCTTGCAGATCGTGGTGGAGTCTGTAAATTGATCAAATCGAGTTGCTGTATTTATATACCTGATGACGCTCCGACAGTATACCAGGCCATCTCTAAATTGCATATAATCTCTGAGTCGATTCATCAGGACGAAGGAGATTGGTCGTTATTGGGATGGTTTTGGGGACTACTGTCCAAATGGGGTTGGAAAGTACTAACATTCCTCGGTATGGTTTTAGCCATCATTTTCTCTTGTTGCCTTTGTATGTACTGTGGTTCCGCCATCTGCGACCTTTGTGCTACTATGTGCATTCCAAAACCCAAGGCACAAAGAACAGAGAATATTAAAATGATGTTACAGCAACAGCTTGATGACCTCATGGCCATCGACATCGACTCGGATTGACGTGAGTCTATGTATCTTGCCTGAGTTCTGGCAAAAGGAGGGTCTGAGGAAATTCGATTTTCGATTACGATCGCATTGAGCCGCCATTTTGTGCTCCGCCGCCATTTTGTTTTGCCCTCACTCAGGCAGCACGACGAACGAAGTCTTTTCTGCTTTTCCTGCAATATTGTGTCAAAATAGCCTTGTGCCTCTGTTTACGAAGCTGGTGTTAGAGACTGGCCGAGTGCACTAATCCCTGTCTGGTTTTCCTAATCCCTGTCTTAACTATCTATTGGTTCACACTATTCTCTCCTGATCTTATCTTGTCTTCTGGCCTTCGCTGTCCTCCGCTCGTATTCTCTCGTTTCACAACTGTCCTCCAAAACACACAAACATATCTCGCCACCTGCAAACCAGTTACAGACATGTTAATACCTTAACCTGTGGGAGGGATGGCAAACACAGTTGGAGGAGAGGCTTCTTCGAGTTACTCGATATCTTTGTTTTTCAACCTTTTCTATTGGACATGTTCTGTCTTTAACTATTCTTACTGGTCCTCCATGTATGTATTAGGTGTGTCCTTCGTTAATGTATATGTCACCTATTTACTATAAAAGATTGTGCGCCACGGAGTGAAGTGGCAGTCTCCTGAGGACATACCGTGTGTACTTCTAGGACAACTGTACTAGCTGCAGCTAATAAAATCTGATCTTTTACGCCGATAGAGTGTCCCCGTGTCTCTGTTAGCTGAAGCAGGAAAATCCAGGAGATTAAGGCGTACCCTGTGCCGCCAGGCCCAATTGGTTCTGGTTCTTCACAAGACACGTACCCTCAAGGAGAACATGGCAGCCGCAGGCTAGGCGGTGCGCACGTCCGTGTCCGTGTCTTCGCTCCCCTCCTTACCTCACCCGGCGTTTGTCGTGTCAGGTCGGAGGGTTACCAAGCGTGACCTCAGGACCTTCCTCGCTGCCAGACATCGGTGCTTTCTCCACTTACTTCTGACTTCCGTACCGGCACTAGCACGCCATCGATGTGTCCCGGCACGGTTTCTCAGCCCCTTCAATCCGTGTTGCTGCCTCGCTGGCTTCGTGCAGCTGTGGAGCTGAGGCGCGGCCGTAGAGAGGCGGCTCGCGGTCTCTTCCGGGGAACCAGCGGTAGGGGCAGAACAAGTATTGCAGCGTCCCACAGTTTGTTTCTTCCTGCGGAAAGGACGGAGAAGACTGAGTCTATGGGGGTTAGAGACGTTGCAACGGATGCACTCATTCTTCAATGTGCTGCCTCAGATACTAGATATATACCCTCTTGTTCCCACAATCCCGTCTCCCTCTCAAGTCATGACTATGATTGAACCTTCCCCAGTCTCTCCGTCTTTACCAGCTCCGGCTCCGGCCCAACCTCTTTCTCAGGGGAGGTAGCCAATATAGGGGGACAGCATATGCTCGGTGAGGTCCTTGTTACTTCTCCCCCCAGAGCAGGCGACAAAACGATTTTAGAAGCTGGTATATCGGGGACCGCAAATTCCGCGGTTCCCCGGCCTCCTTTGCTTACCACTCAGAGTCAGATAGTAGTGACAGGGGGGGAAGGGAGGGGAAATGTCACTAGAAGATATCCTCACTTCTATGAGGGAAGAGATCAGGAACGGGTTTCAGGTCTCTAATGGAAATCAGAATAAGATTTGGGCGGCTTGCAAAAATTTGGAGAGGAAAGTCGACGGACTGTTTGCAAGAACTGAATCTCTGTAGGGCTCGGTGGGGATACTTAAGATCACCTTGGAGTCAGCAGAGGCAAAGATTCAAGATCTCCATAAGGAAGGGGACGCTCTGCGGGAAAGGTTTGAATCTTTGGAAAATTATTCCCGTCGTAACAATTTCTGTCTCCTCAAGGTTCCAGAGGGTAAAGAAGGGGGGGACCTTAAATCTTTTGTTGTGTCCTTGTTAAAAGACTCTTTAAAACTAGACGAGACACCTGAGGCTCTGATGAAAGATATTCAGCGGATACACAGAGAACCTTTTCGGTTAAACCCCGGCAGAACCAAACCTAGGAAAATCTTGATCAACTTTAATACATATACCCTCAAAGAAACGATTTTAAGCTTGGCATTGAAAGTCAAATCATTACAGGGCCCAGATTTCTCCTATGAAGTTCGTTCCGACCTCTCCAAATCTACCTTGGAGCGACAGTGGGAACTTGGCCAAAGGATGGATAAATTCAGAACATTAGGTGCAACGGTGCAAATGAGGTTCCCTGCGTTTCTGCGGATTATGTATAATAATAAAATGCACAATATTAGATCGCCAGAAGACGCGGATCAATTACTGGACTCTATTAAGGCCTCCATGGGCGGTCCTTAGTTGGTTGCTGTAATATTTGGGTCAGTTCTCTTTTTTTTTTTTTTTTTCTTTTTTTCAGGTAGATATCGGATGCTGGATTATTCAACTATTCTTCATATCTGGCCCTAGGGTTAAGGGAAAGAAAGGAGAAGGGAAAGTAGGGAAAGAAGGGAAAGGAGGGAGAGGAAAAAGAGGAGAAGAAAGCAGGAAAGAAAGAGAAAAAGAAAAAAATAAGGGGAGGCCCAATGTGATAGTATCAGTAATTAACGTATAAGCTTTGGGGTCACCCTAACATAAGAAGGGGAAGGGGACAGGGAAAAAAAAATATATACACTAATTTAGTTTCTTTTTTACACTATATGTAGGGGAAAAGAAAAAGGAGTAAAAAAAAACAAAAAAACATAAACATACACATCATGTATATCACAGCAAAGCTAACAGCTATAAGGTATATGTTAAGAGTAGTTTTTTCTTCACTATTTCCAACATTTACTTTTTAATCCTTTATTTCTCCGACAAGCAGTTTTAGTATCGTCGGGTGTGTAAGGATGCATGAGGGGGGGCAAGGACGGACTGAGGACGTCAAACTGGCTATACAGCCTGCCAGTCTAAGCTGGGAGGGGTTCTCTAGGGGTGGGGGGAGGGGACAGAGGGATGGGGGCACTGGGTGTAAGGGGGAAAGGGGAAAAAAGTCAAATTTGTCCTCAAAAGCCAACCTTCTTTGGCTGTTCTTTTTGGGTAGGCGAGGGGGAGGCGTTATCACTTTACTTTCAGATCATCTCTTCTTCTGAGGCAGGGATTTGTGATGTAGGTTTGGCCAGTGGGTTGGGGAGGTCACAGGGGGCGAAAGGTCTGATATGAGCTTACTACATTTTTTATCCTGGAATGTCAATGGCCTGCGCTGTAAGGTTAGAAGAGACCATATCTTATAATACTTAAGGGATTCTCCCGCACAGGTCATTGCCTTACAGGAGACACATCTTCTCAAAATTGAGATCACGGATATTCTAAAAAATCAGAAATAGATTGATAATTTTGTTGCCACAGACCAATCGGCAAATACAAGAGGGATTGTCTGTATTTTTAAAAAGAATGTTAATGTTAAAATATTAGAGCATCAGGAGGATCACAGTGGCAGATGGCTTATGTTAAGAGTCTTATTAGGTGGAGGTATATACTCATTGATCACTTATTATGGCCCAAACCAAGATGATCCCTTGTATTTAGACCTTATTCGAAATCATCTGTTAAATGTAAATTACCCTTTTATTTGGTGTGGCAATTTTAACGTCGTGCTGAATCCACAACTTGATAAGTCTCCAAACTCGAGGGCCAGCGTGGCTTCTAAATCTCGGCAAATCCTATTATCAATAATGGCACAATTGGGTTTAGCCGACATATGGAGGGAGAGGGCGGGGAACAAATTGGGAGTTTCATTTCGGAATCTTAAATATAAGCACAGATCAAGAATCGATTATGCTCTGTTCAGCTATTGCCTTAAAGACTCATTAATGGAGATATCATATCCTCCCTCTCACCTCTCCGATCATTCAGCTATCTCTTTTACTTTGAAGTTAGGCCAGCGGTCAGGACACGTGTCTTGGTCATTTGACCGGTCGATCCTTCATGATGAGGACGAAATTAGTTTTCCAATAGCCGAAACTAAGTCTTTTCTAGAAGTGAATCTAGATTCTACCTCAATTCCCATTGTATGGGATGCTCTGAAGGCATTTTGGAGAGGAAATATTACCTCTAGAGCCTTCCACACAAGGAAAGTATACAAGGAAAAGATTACAAACATTGAAGTTGAAATGAAATCTATTGAACAGCAACTTAGTACCTCTATAGGCTCAATTAGACAGCAAGAAACATTAGCCCATTTAAAAACACAATTGGAGTGTATTTTACAGGAAAGGGTTGCTAGTAGATGGGAGGCAAGCAAAAACTCCCACTTTGAGTTTGGGGAAGCAGCTGGGAGGATGCTAGCGTGGAAAATAAAAGCAGATCAAGCAAAAAAATGTATTAGAGAGATAAAGCTGGAAGGCGATGAATGTCCTCGAACTGCCACCTCTGATATAGGCAGAGCCTTTCAGGAATTTTTTCAGGCCATCTACAAAGAGGATATTACTGATGATCCTTTTGCAAGGAACTCTTGGTTAGATAAAATATCCCTGCCAAGTCTCACCCAGCTTCAAAGTGGCAATTTGGATTTGGAAATAACTGAAATAGAGGTCAGAGAAGTTATTGGGCAACTTAAGCAAGGCAAGGCAGCTGGTACAGATGGCTTACAAGCAGAACTATATCGTGCCTTGTCCGAAGCTATAATTCCAACGTTGACGGTTCTGTTCAATAGTATTCTGTTAAAAGGGAATGACCCTCCTAAATCATGGAACGATGCTATCATAGTCTTGATACTTAAACCGGGGAAAGACCCGATTGAATGCGGATCATACCGTCCGATATCACTTCTCAACAACGACTATAACATTTTTGCGGCCATTATGTCAGCTAGTTTGGGGAAGGTCATACCCTCAATAATTAATCAAGATCAAAAAGGATTTATAAAGGGCCGCCAGTTGGTTGACCTTACGCATGATTTAGTTGGGGCCATTGACATTGCCTCTAGCTTCTCTCTGCCGTTAGCCACTTTCACGTTAGACGCAACTAAGGCCTTTGACAGGGTGAGTTGGCCTTATCTGACTGCGGTATTAAATAAATTCAATTTTGGTGAGAACTTTCGTCAAGTGATCTCTCTTTTGTATAATGCTCCATCTGCTAGACTTTTGGTAAATAACACCTTGTTGGAACCTGTAAATATTACAAGGGGGACAAGACAGGGCTGCCCTCTTTCTCCCCTTCTTTTCAATTTGTATATTGAGCCTTTTGCTCAAGTTCTACGGGAGGAAGTTAATAGCCCCGCTTTTAAATTCGAGGGGGGGGAAAGGAGGGTAGCACTTTACGCGGACGACATTCTCATTTTTTTGGTTGACCCGGTCTTAGCTTTTCCAACAGTAATTAAGCGCGCAGAAGAATTCGGGCGGATCTCTGGATATGAGATAAATGCAAACAAAACTGAAATTATGGTGTGGAATATAAACAATACATATCTTAATGTGACACCTTCAATGAGATATCTCGGTATCCACATCACCCAAGACGTGGGGAATATTGCACAACTAAATTTGGATCGAATCTTTAAAGATTGCCAAAAAAAACTAAAAGCGTGGTCCTATCTCCCACTTTCTATACTTGGTAGAACTAATTTAGTTAAAATGGCTATCCTCCCCAAGTTTACTTTTTTATGTAATACTATTCCCCTAGCTTTTGACCCTAAACAAATAGAAAAATTTCAGCGGGAAATTAACTCCTTTATCTGGAAGTATAAAGCCACTAGATTGGCGTGGAAAAAATTACGAAGGAGGAGGGAAAAGGGTGGGCTGGCGCTACCTGATTTACAGTACTATGCTTGGGCTTTCCAACTATCTTACTCCAGAATGCTTTTGAAAGCGCCATCTAACTCCTCGATAGGTCTAATGTTTAAAGCCATGTTGGTTGGGGGGGAATTACCCTCTCAGGGATTTATGTTTAAGTTTGGAGACCAAAAATTTTTTAAGAAGTTTAAATTAAAGTCTCTTCAATCTATGGCCAGTATCTGGGCTCAGATTAAAAAGAAAATAGGGCTGTCTTACTTTTCAAACAATGCCCCGGTGTGGGACTCCCCGGGTTTACCAATGTGTTTGAGGGACGGGTTGGCGTCCCCCGTGAAACATGCCGGCATTGTAAGGTGGGGAGAGTTGTTGGTAAACGACGCACTGCTGACATGGGACGAACTAAGCGATAAGGTCGGCCCTGGGCTATCAAGATTTAAATATATGCAGCTTGAGAGTTGGGCTCGGGCTCTAGCTAGTAAAGCTGTCCCGCTGGGTAAATTTAGTAATTTGGAACAACAGCTTGTCATTAGGCAGGCGGGCGGCAAAGAGGTGGCTTTTTGGTATTGGAGTATTTTGGAGGAGGTAGATGGCGATTTTAGCCTCTCCGACCAACTATGGGGAGAGGAGACGGGGCGACAGTGTGAGCAAATATGGCTTACTTCACTTACCATCCTATATAGATTAGTTAAATCCGCGTGGTTAAGGCGCAACCATCTATTCACCGTTTACCGTGCTTATCTCTCTCCTTTAAGACTATCAAAATTCCAGCCAGGAAAGAGATGTAACAAGTGTAACCTCTTGGATGCTTCAGATACACATATGTTTAAGGATTGCCCTTCTATCTGTATTTTCTGGGAGAAAATAAAGGATACACTGGATTCTATACTAAATTGCTCCGTGCGCATTACTCTCTCATTGGTTATTTTTGGCATAGACGAAAACATATTGGGTCAGGCAAGATCTTTCCTTTTTAATGCTATTCTCCTGGAAAGGCGCCAAATATGTAGGTTTTGGGTAGATGCCGTACCTCCATCACATGGTGATTGTCTTACATCCTTATACAATACATCTAAGCTGGACCTGGCTAGACATGTCAACAAAAAAAATGTGGCCTTTTGGGACCTTCTGTTAAACTGGTCATAGACGCCGGGGTTTTTTTTTTTTTCTTCTTCTTCCCCGGGTCCTATGCTTATGCCTTGGTTACTTTCTGGATCTTGAACGCCGGCCTCATTGTTCAACGATTCGCCCCACAAGGCTGAACAGATTCTTCGATGGAGTAATTAAGCTAACTAGCTTCCCTCACCATGGAGTTATCTTCCGCCATTCTGTGAATTGTGTCCTGGTATGCGAGTTAGCCCAAGAACCTGGGTTGTTCTCTCAGCTCGCGACACACTAGGTGGCTGGTGACTCTTATAAGAGGGTTAATGGCAAATGAGGACATAAAAAAAAAGAAAAAAAAAAGACATGTACCCTCATGTGTAAGGTCATATCCTAAGTTAAGGACACTTATAAATACAGTATGAGATTTCTCAGAGTTGAACTTATAGCCACCTGCAATAAATACAAAAATTACAGAATCCACTCTCGCCAAGTGTACTTTTAGCTCATCATCCCTGAGATATATATCATTTGCGTAGGACAATGCGTCTGGATCAATATCATGTAGAACTAACACTATGCGGGCAGCAAACAGCCCTGGACTGTTCTTATATCCCATTGCAATACAGGTAAAGTGATGCTGAAAGCCAAGAGCTGAGAAGGCTGTCCAATCTCTGCTTTCAGGAGCTAGATTTTGGCTGTTTTGTATTTTTTGCAGACTATATTATTAATCAAAGCAGTACTGTTTGCATTTTGTACAGCAAACATTTGTGTCTGACTATTTAAATGTCTTTAATCTAAGACTATGTGATATGAATCTGGCTTTGAGACAGGAAAAGGAACATTATTCATCTGAGAGACACAGGGTTCAATTACTGCCTGGTACTCCAATTGGGAGAGTATTTCTCTAATAGGTTATTTAGCATCCCGCTTAATAGGATATTGTGGTTGCCCTTGTGGGAGGTACCGTGTGAGTATTATATGATAAAGTGAGTCCTTATCCCAGCGGACATGGTTGCAGTATAAAGCCAGGGCTTGGGCAAGAGCCCATTCTGCAGCATAAGCTTGTTTGACCTCATGGATCACTGACGAAATATTGAGAAGAAGAATATCGAATTGCCAAAATATTGAAGGAAAAATATAGAATGCCAAAATATCGAAGCCCTATCTCCAAACAGGTAAGTAAAAAAATATAGAATCCTAAATATCGTTGTAAAAAATATAGTTAGTCACAATATCGATTTTTTTTAAATGTCTTAAAATTAATGTAATATTAATGAAATGAAACATATAATTAACTGAAACATACTTAAAAACACTTATATTACTTTAAAATTAATAAATAATTAATGTAAGTAAAAAAAAAAATAATACATATATATTAACGTAATATTTATTTACAAAATGCAATATTTTTTGCGTAGGATAGCGGGCGGGTAAAATTTACTATTACCACTCCAGTAAGTGCAATAGTAGGGAAAACGTTGGATAGCGGGAGGGTAAAAATTACTATTCCCATCCAGAGAGTGCAACAGTAGGGAAAGCGTTGGATAGCGGTAGGGTAAAAATTAGTATTCCCACTCCAGACAGTGTAATAATAGGGAAAGCATTGGATAGCGTAGGGGTAAAAATTAATATTCACACTCCAGAGAGTGCAACAGTAGGGAAAGCGTTGGATAGAATAGGGCTTAAAAATTACTATTCCCACTCCAGAGAGTGCAACAGTAGGGAAAGCATTGGATAGCATAGGGGTAAAAATTACCATTCCCACTTCAGAGAGTGCAACAGTAGGGAAAGCGTTGGATAGCGGGAGGGCAAAATTTACTATTCCCACTCCAGTGAGTGCAACAGTAGGGAAAACGTCAGATGGCGTAGGGGTAAACATTACTATTCCCACTCCAGTGAGTTCAACAGTAGGGAAAGCATTGCATAGCGTAGGGGTAAAAATTACTATTCCCACTCCAAAGAGTGCAACAGTAGGGAAAGCGTTGGATAGAATAGGGCTAAAAATTACTATTCCCACTCCAGAGAGTGCAACAGTAGGGAAAGCATTGGATAGCGTAGGGGTAAAAATTACTATTCCCACTTCAGAGAGTGCAACAGTCGGGAAAGCGTTGGATAGCGGGAGGGCAAAATTTACTATTCCCACTCCAGTGAGTGCAACAGTAGGGAAAACGTCAGATGGCATAGGGGTAAACATTACTATTCCCACTCCAAAGAGTGCAACAGTAGGGAAAGCGTTGGATAGCGTAGGGGTAAAAATTACTATTCCCACTTCAGAGAGTGCAACAGTAGGGAAAGCGTTGGATAGCGGGAGGGCAAAATTTACTATTCCCACTCCAGTGAGTGCAACAGTAGGGAAAATGTCAGATGGCGTAGGGGTAAAAATTACTATTCACACTCGAGAGAATGCAACAGTAGGGGAAGCGTTGGATAGCGTAGGGGTAAAAATTACTATTCCCACTCCAAAGAGTGCAACAGTAGGGAAAGCGTTGGATAGCGTAGGGGTAAAAATTACTATTCCCACTCCAGTGGGTGCAACTGTAGGGTAAGCGTTGGATAGCATAGGGGTAAAAATTACTATTCCCACCCCAGAGAGTGCAACAGTAGGGAAAGCGTTGGATAGCGGGAGGGTACAAATTACTATTCCCACTCCAAAGAGTGCAACAGAAGGGAAAGCGTTGGATAGCGTAGGGGTAAAAATTACTATTCCCACTCCAAAGAGTGCAACAGTAGGGAAAGCGTTGGACAGCGTAGGGGTAAAAATGTGCGAATGTAGGTTTGGCCAGTGGGTTGGGGAGGTCACAGGGGGCGAAAGGTCTGATATGAGCTTACTACATTTTTTATCCTGGAATGTCAATGGCCTGCACGGTAAGGTTAGAAGAGACCGTATCTTACAATACTTAAGGGATTCTCCCGCACAGGTTATTGCCTTACAGGAGACACATCTTCTCAAAATTGAGATCACGGATATTCTAAAAAATCAGAAATGGATTGATAATTTTGTTGCCACAGACCAATCGGCAAATATAAGAGGGATTGTCTGTATTTTTAAAAAGAATGTTAATGTTAAAATATTAGAGCATAAGGAGGATCACAGTGGCAGATGGCTTATGTTAAGAGTCTTATTAGGTGGAGGTATATACTCATTGATCACTTATTATGGCCCAAACCAAGATGATCCCTCGTATTTAGACCTTATTCGAAATCATCTGTTAAATGTAAATGACCCTTTTATTTGGTGTGGCGATTTTAACGTCGTGCTGAATCCACAACTTGATAAGTCTCCAAACTCGAGGGCCAGCGTGGCTTCTAAATCTCGGCAAATCCTATTATCAATAATTGCACAATTGGGTTTAGCCGACATATGGAGGGAGAGGGCGGGGAACAAATTGGAAGTTTCATTTCGGAATCTTAAATATAAGCACAGATCAAGAATCGATTATGCTCTGTTCAGCTATTGCCTTAAAGACTCATTAATGGAGATATCATATCATCCCTCTCACCTCTCCGATCATTCAGCTATCTCTTTTATTTTGAAGTTAGGCCAGCGGTCAGGACACGTGTCTTGGTCATTTGATCGGTCCATCTTTCATGATGAGGACGAAATTAGTTTTCTAATAGCCGAAACTAAGTCTTTTCTAGAAGTGAATCTAGATTCTACCTCAATTCCCATTGTATGGGATGCTCTGAAGGCATTTTGGAGAGGAAATATTACCTCTAGAGCCTCCCACAGAAGGAAGGTATACAAGGAAAAGATTACAAACATTGAAGTTGAAATGAAATCTATTGAACACCAACTTAGTACCTCTATAGGCTCAATTAGACAGCAAGAAACATTAGCCCATTTAAAAACACAATTGGAGTGTATTTTACAGGAAAGGGTTGCTAGTAGATGGGAGGCAAGCAAAAACTTCCACTTTGAGTTTGGGGAAGCAGCTGGGAGGATGCTAAAGTGGAAAATAAAAGCAGATCAAGCAAAAAAATGTATTAGAGAGATAAAGCTGGAAGGCGATGAATGTCCTCGAACTGCCACCTCTGATATAGGCAGAGCCTTTCAAGAATTTTTCAGGCCATCTACAAAGAGGATATTACTGATGGTCCTTTTGCAAGGAACTCTTGGTTAGATCAAATATCCCTGCCAAGTCTCACCCAGCTTCAAAGTGGCTATTTGGATTCGGAAATAACTGAAATAGAGGTCAGAGAAGTTATTGGGCAACTTAAGCAAGGCAAGGCAGCTGGTACAGATGGCATACCAGCAGAACTATATCGTTCCTTGTCCAAAGCTATAATTCCAACGTTGACGGTTCTGTTCAATAGTATTCTGTTAAAAGGGAATGACCCTCCTAAATCATGGAACGATGCTATCATAGTCTTGATACTTAAACCGGGGAAAAACCCGATTGAATGCGGATCATACCGTCCGATATCACTTCTCAACAACGACTATAACATTTTTGCGGCCATTATGTCAGCTAGTTTGGGGAAGGTCATAGCCTCAATAATTAATCAAGATCAAAAAGGGTTTATAAAGGGCCGCCAGTTGGTTGACCTTACGCATGATTTAGTCGGGCCATTGACATTGCCTCTAGCTTCTCTCTGCCGTTACCCATTTTCACGTTAGACGCAACTAAGGCCTTTGACAGGGTGAGTTGGCCTTATCTGACTGCGGTATTAAATAAATTCAATTTTGGTGAGAACTTTCGTCAAGTGATCTCTCTTTTGTATAAGGCTCCATCTGCTAGACTTTTGGTAAATAACACCTTGTCGGAACCTGTAAATATTACAAGGGGGACAAGACAGGGCTGCCCTCTTTCTCCCCTTCTTTTCAATTTGTATATTGAGCCTTTTGCTCAAGTTCTACGGGAGGAAGTTAATATCCCCTCTTTTAAATACGAGGGGTGGGAAAGGAGGGTAGCACTTTACGCGGATGACACTCTCATTTTTTCGGTTGACCCGGTCTTAGCTTTTCCAACAGTAATTAAGCGCGCAGAAGAATTCTGGCGGATCTCTGGATATGAGATAAATGCAAACAAAACTGAAATTAAGGTGTGGAATATAAACAATACATATCTTAATGTGACACCCTCAATGAGATATCTCGGTATCCACATCACCCAAGACGTGGGGAATATTGCACAACTAAATTTGGATGGAATCTTTAAAGATTGCCAAAAAAAACTAAAAGCTTGGTCCTATCTCCCACATTCTATACTTGGTAGAACTAATTTAGTTAAAATGGCTATCCTCCCCAAGTTTACTTTTTTATGTAATACTATTCCCCTAGCTTTTGACCCTAAACAAATAGAAAAATTTCAGCGGGAAATTAACTCCTTTATCTGGAAGTATAAAGCCACTAGATTGGCGTGGAAAAAATAACGAAGGAGGAGGGAAAAGGGTGGGCTGGCACTACCTGATTTACAGTACTATGCTTGGGCTTTCCAACTATCTTACTCCAGAATGCTTTTGAAAGCGCCATCTAACTCCTCGATAGGTCTAATGTTTAAAGCCATGTTGGTTGGGGCGGAATTACCCTCTCAGGGATTTATGTTTAAGTTTGGAGACCAAAAGTTTTTTAAGAAGGTTAAATTAAAGTCTCTTCAATCTATGGCCAGTATCTGGGCTCAGATTAAAAAGAAAATAGGGCTGTCTTACTTTTCAAACAATGCCCCGGTGTGGGACTCCCCGGGTTTACCAATGTGTTTGAGGGACGGGTTGGCGTCCCCCCTGAAACATGCCGGCATTGTAAGGTGGGGAGAGTTGTTGGTAAACGACGCACTGCTGACATGGGATGAACTAAGCGATAAGGTCGGCCCTGGGCTATCAAGATTTAAATATATGCAGCTTGAGAGTTGGGCTTGGGCTCTAGCTAGGAAAGCTGTCCCGCTGGGTAAATTTAGTAATTTGGAACAACAGCTTGTCATTAGGCAGGCGGGCAGCAAAGAGGTGGCTTTTTGGTATTGGAGTATTTTGGAGGAGGTAGATGGCGATTTTAGCCTCTCCGACCAACTATGGGGAGAGGAGACGGGGCGACAGTGTGAGCAAATATGGCTTACTTCACTTACCATCCTATATAGATTAGTTAAATCCGCGTGGTTAAGGCGCAACCATCTATTCACCGTTCACCGTGCTTATCTCTCTCCTTTAAGACTATCAAAATTCCAGCCAGGAAAGAGATGTAACAAGTGTAACCTCTTGGATGCTTCAGATACACATATGTTTAAGGATTGCCCTTCTATCTGTATTTTCTGGGAGAAAATAAAGGATACACTGGATTCTATACTAAATTGCTCCGTGCGCATTAGTCTCTCATTGGTTATTTTTGGCATAGACGAAAACATATTGGGTCAGGCAAGATCTTTCCTTTTTAATGCTATTCTCCTGGAAAGGCGCCAAATATGTAGGTTTTGGGTAGATGCCGTACCTCCATCACACGGTGATTGTCTTACATCCTTATACAATACATCTAAGCTGGACCTGGCTAGACGTGTCAACAAAAAAAATGTGGCCTTTTGGGACCTTCTGTTAAACTGGTCATAGACGCCGGGTTTTTTTTGTTTTTTTTTTCTTCCCCGGGTCCTATGCTTATGCCTTGGTTACTTTCTGGATCTTGAACGCCGGTCTCATTGTTCAACGATTCGCCCCACAAGGCTGAACAGATTCTTCGATGGAGTAATTAAGCTAACTAGCTTCCCTCACCATGGAGTTATCTTCCGCCATTCTGTGAATTGTGTCCTGGTATGCGAGTTAGCCCGAGAACCTGGGTTGTTCTCTCAGCTCGCGACACACTAGGTGGCTGGTGACTCTTATAAGAGGGTTAATGGCAAATGAGGACATAAAAAAAAAAGAAAAAAAAAAAAGACATGTACCCTCATGTGTAAGGTCATATCCTAAGTTAAGGACACTTATAAATACAGTATGAGATTTCTCAGAGTTGAACTTATAGCCACCTGCAATAAATACAAAAATTACAGAATCCACTCTCGCTAAGTGTATTTTTAGCTCATCATCCCTGAGATAGATATCATTTGCGTAGGACAATGCGTCTGGATCAATATCATGTAGAAGTAACACTATGCGGGCAGCAAACAGCCCTGGACTCTTCTTATATCCCATTGCAATACAGGTAAAGTGATGCTGAAAGCCAAGAGCTGAGAAGGCTGTCCAATCTCTGCTTTCAGGAGCTAGATTTTGGCTGTTTTGTATTTATTGCAGACTATATTATTAATCAAAGCAGTACTGTTTGCATTTTGTACAACAAACATTTGTGTCTGACTATTTAAATGTCTTTAATCTAAGACTATGTGATATGAATCTGGTTTTGAGACAGGAAAAGGAGCATTATTCATCTGAGAGACACAGGGTTCAATTACTGCCTGGTACTCCAATTGGGAGAGTATTTCTCTAATAGGTTATTTAGCATCCCGCTTAAAAGGATATTGTGGTTGCCCTTGTGGGAGGTACCGTGTGGGTATTATATGATAAAGTGAGTCCTTATCCCAGCCGACATGGTTGCAGTATAAAGCCTGGGCTTGGGCAAGAGCCCATTCTGCAGCATAAGCTTGTTTGACCTCATGGATCACTGACGAAATATTGAGAAGAAGAATATCGAATTGCCAAAATATCGAAGGAAAAATATAGAATGCCAAAATATCGAAGCCCTATCTCCAAACAGGTAAGTACAAAAATATAGAATCCTAAATATCGTTGTAAAAAATATAGTTAGTCACAATATCGATTTTTTTTAAATGTCTTAAAATTAATGTAAAATTAATGAAAGAAAACATATAATTAACTGAAACATACTTAAAAATACTTATATTACTTTAAAATTAATAAATAATTAATGTAAGTAAAAAAAAAAATAATAATACATATATATATTAACGTAATATTTATTTAAAAAATGCAATATTTTTTGCGTAGGATAGCGGGCGGGTAAAATGTACTATTTCCACTCCAGTAAGTGCAATAGTAGGGAAAACGTTGGATAGCGGGAGGGTAAAAATTACTATTCCCACTCCAGAGAGTGCAACAGTAGGGAAAGCGTTGGATAGCGGGAGGGTAAAAATTTGTATTCCCACTCCAGACAGTGTAATAATAGGGAAAGCATTGGATAGCGTAGGGGTAAAAATTAATATTCACACTCCAGAGAGTGCAACAGTAGGGAAAGCGTTGGATAGCGGGAGGGTAAAATTTACTATTCCCACTCCAGTGAGTTCAACAGTAGGGAAAGCATTGGATAGCGTAGGGGTAAATATTACTATTCCCACTCCAAAGAGTGCAACAGTAGGGAAAGCGTTGGATAGAATAGGGCTAAAAATTACTATTCCCCCTCCAGAGAGTGCAACAGTAGGGAAAGCATTGGATAGCGTAGGGGTAAAAATTACTATTCCCACTTCAGAGAGTGCAACAGTAGGGAAAGCGTTGGATAGCGGGAGGGCAAAATGTACTATTCCCACTCCAGTGAGTGCAACAGTAGGGAAAACGTCAGATGGCGTAGGGGTAAAAATTACTATTCCCACTCCAGAGAGTGCAACAGTAGGGGAAGCGTTGGATAGCGTAGGGGTAAAAATAACTATTCCGACTCCAAAGAATGCAACAGTAGGGAAAGCGTTGGATAGCGTAGGGGTAAAACTTACTATTCCCACTCCAGTGGGTGCAACTGTAGTGTAAGCGTTGGATAGCGTAGGGGTAAAAATTACTATTCCCACTCCAGAGAGTGCAACAGTAGGGAAAGCGTTGGATAGCGGGAGGGTAGAAATTACTATTCCCTCTCCAAAGAGTGCAACAGTAGGGAAAGCATTGGATGGTGTAGGGGTAAAAATTACTATTCACACTCCAAAGAGTGCAACTGTAGGGAAAGCGTTGGACAGCGTAGGGGTAAAAATTACTATTCCCACTCCAGTGAGTGCAACTGTAGGGTAAGCGTTGGATAGCGTAGGGGTAAAAATTACTATTCCCACTCCAGAGAGTGCAACAGTAGGGAAAGCGTTGGATAGCGGGAGGGTAAAAATTACTATTCCTACTCCAAAGAGTGCAACAGTAGGGAAAGCGTTGGATAGCGTAGGGGTAAAAATTACTATTCCCACTCCAGAGAGTGCAACAGTAGGGAAAGCGTTGGATAGCGGGGAGGGTAAAATTTACTATTCCCACTCCAGTGAGTGCAACTCTAGGGTAAACGTTGGATACCGTAGGGGTAAAAATTATTATTCCCACTCCAGTGAGTGCAATAGTAGGGAAAGCGTTGGATAGCGTAGAGGTAAAAATGACTATTCCCACTCCAGTTAGTGCAATTGTAGGGAAAATAATAATGTAATATTTTATTAAAAATAAATAAATAATTAATACCACATAAAAATATTAAAATTAATTACCAATCACGCAATATTTAATAATTAATTTATTTTAAATACCAATGTATTTTTTTATTAATAACCTATTAATAATTAATTAACAACCAATTAATTTTCAATAAGAAAAATTTATAAATAAAATTAATACCAATTAATACTTCATGAAGAATAAATTAATTAGCAATATACAAAGATTATTTCAATAATTAATTATTTACAATTAAATTAATTCCCACCATATTCCCCTATAAAACCTCAACCCGCTACAAATTATAAATCAATGCAATTAACATAATTATCAATTAAACAATTAATACTAATTAATTACCAATTAATACTAATTATTTGCCAATTAATAATTAATCAACAACCAATTATTTTCAATACCAATTAATAATTACCTAATAACAATTAAATTACTTCCCTCCCTATTCCCTTATAAACCCACAACCCGCTACAGAAGTAAAACGCACAATTAATTTAAAAATAATTAATAATTCCTAAAAATAATTATTTAATGTACTATAATTAAATTACTTCCCACCCTAATCCCCTATAAACCCGCAACCCGCTACGGAATTAAATTACACAAAAATTAAATAACATACAATTCATTACTTTAAAAATATTCAAACATACATTCAAAAATGTATACATACTTTTAACACATATACTAACACTTAACACACTATAAAAAATTTTTATATTTTTAACCACTATATTATGACTGTCGATATTACTTACTTTTATATTATTTAAATCGATATTTTATTTCTTACCTGATTTTCGATATTCTTCACCACTATATTTTGGCAATTCGATATTCTGTCCATTCTATATTAAAATTTCGATATTCTGTCCTATCGATATTTTTAATTCGATATTATGTCTGTTTACCGACCTCATCAGGGACAAGAGCAGAAAATGAAGGTAGTATTACATCCTCATCGTTTGGGGATGTTTAAACAAAGAGTGGGGGGCATTCGACCTCTACTAAAAGGATGTCATAAGACGAAGTTAAATCATCCCAGAATATCACTTTAATGGTGCACTGTATGTTACCCTCAATTTGTATATCTAAGTCATAATCTATTGTGAGGGGCCACATGCCTATCTTGAGTTTCAACTGTAACAAAGTTATCAGTTGCTCTCACTGCCAGAAGCTCCTGGATATTCCAGTGCACTACAGTGACTTCTGGTGCACTGTAGAGGAGAGTCACAAACCGTTTCTGTGGCATATATTGCCGTTATAGCCGCAACTTTCTTTCTTTTTCTGAAATGAGGCTTTATATTGTAGAGGTTTTCCTTCTTTTTTTTCCACATCAGACGAGTGTAGTGTCTCCTGTTTTGGTTTCACATACTCTTCTTTTCTGCACTCAATCACCATCCTCTCTCATACTGCTTTCCAGATAAACTCTGCAAGGAATGAGAAGAATATGTATCAGAAATCTGATACCTGCCTGGAGCCTTGATTTTAGTGTGCTCGTGAAAATTGTAGCACATTTTTTAGAGGACCATAGGGGTGGAGATCCTCCGCTAGCTTTATCTTTCTGTTTTTGATTAGATTTATTGAGTGTTTTCTTTTTATCAAACTCAAAGGTCTGCTTGGCTTTCTTGTCAGTACTAGGTTTGCCAAGAGGTGCAGTAGTACGTCTGGTTCTCAAATTATTGCGTCGTAAGGATGTGTATACATCAGCATAGTTATAGGCAGCTCATGTTCATGGTCAGCTTGTGCAACCTCTGTGAGCCACTGGCGTATAGCCAGAGATGCTGCTTTGCCTTTAATGTTAGACAGAATCATTGAGGACACTACTGGAAAATCTCCCATTAGTTTCATCCCCCAAATACAAGGCAGCAACTGCCCGTGTTCATTCTGTATTTGTTTTAACATGTCTGGCAAGACTGACATGGATGGAGTGCCATGACTGATGGTATGGACAGACAGTCACAAGGCCTGTTTCCCAAGTGTTAAAATCACCTATAGCTGTAACCATCCCGTGGGGTAAGCACATTGTTTAAATCCTGTGCTTGTCTTGTGGTCCCGTATGGAGAAACACAGATTCAATTTGGTCCACTTTTAGGCCGATCCAAAATGACATTTCCTCATGGTTTAAAAAAAACAAACTTTATTTACCATTTAATCATATTATACAACCATTAGAACGTGAATGCTCACTGCCTGAGCCCAAAAAAAAGTATTGTGTAACATTCAAGAAAATAACAATCATGAAACCAAATAGTCCCATCATGTGGTGCAGCAGTCCCTTGGGGTTAGCCCCCAATCACACTATGGCAATTTGCACAAGTCTATAACAACAGTAAATTTTGAAAGGAGGGTCAAAGGGAAAATAATTTACCAGTCCTGTGGTTACCAATCCCTATACCTTAATACAATATCAACAAACGGCAACCAGGGTCAAAATACAGGAGCCAATACTTAGGGGCCGATTCCGATCCTGGAAAAATATTCCCCGTACAAATCGTATCTGGAGTTTTTTCCGACTGAATCGTACAAGTCCCGTACAAACTGGCAAGTACGATTCGTATGGGAAAAAGTCCATACGAATCGCTTTGGGAAAATTCCCCCACACGTCCTCGGGTCGGGAAAAGTCTCCGACACGTCCCCGGACATTTTTACGTACAAATGGATAAACTGAAGTCCGAATGCGCAAGTACGATCCGTCCCATCCGTCCGATTGTACAACTGTATGGAAAAGAGACCGTCCGGAGCAACTCCCATAGCAACCATGGAGATGTCCAAACAGGTACCCGGTACGCGCCGAACACCCCCTCAGGCCCCCCCGTGTGTACGCGCCATACCCCCAGCCCCCCCGTATGTACGGAGCGTACCCCCACCCCCGTATGTACGGTGCGGACCCCCAGCGCATACATACGGGGGGGGTGGGGGTATGCTCTGTACATACGGGGGCTGGGGGTATGCTCCTTACATACGGGGGCTGGGGGTACACTCCGTACATACGGGGTGGGGGTACGCTCCATACATACGGGGGTGGGGGTACGCTCCATACATGCGGGGGGCTGGGGGTACGCTCCGTACATACAGGGGGCTGGGGGTATGCTCCGTACATACAGGGGGCTGGCGGTACGCTCCGTACATACGGGGGGCTGGGGGTACCCTCCGAACATACGGGGGGCTGGGGGTACGCTCCGTACATACGGGGGGCTGGGGGTATGCTCCGTACATTCGGGGGGCTGGGGGTACGCTCCGTACATACACGGGTGGGGGTACCGGGCGTCCATCCGCGGGGGGGCTGGGGGTCCGGCGCGTACTTACGGGGGGGCTAGGGGGGTGTTCGGCGCGTACCGGGCCCCCTTTTCCTCACGCTTCGCGGCGTACTTCGCTTTTCCGGCACTTTTTGGGTGCCGTAAAAATATTGCCGTCCGGAGTGCTGTCGGTACGAATCGTACTTGCTGGTACGTAAAAAGCTGCCAAACTCCGTCCGGACGTCACGTCCACGGTGTCCCGGATCACATTTGTATGTATTTTTCTGTCGGTCGGTCTTTTTTCTGATTCGTACGGAAATGGTGTTGCCGTACGAATCGTACTTGCAAGTTTGTAGGGTTTTTTTCCCGGATACGAGTCGGACGGAGAAAACGCTCCGACCGACAGTTTGTACCCGGTTTTTCCAGGATCGGAATCGGCACCTTAGTGTATAAACATTGCCTAAATTACGAAAAAAGCACAAATGTGAGCAGTATCATTGATATTGAATCCCATCAGCCACTACGAATAGCGCATATCATCATTTAGGATTCAGCCATACACTCAACTCCAGTTCCGGAGAACTATGTGGTGTATGAAACCAGAGGAAGCAATGAAGTTCACAACCCCGGGTCTACTATGATGTCGCTAAAGTACAATTAGAGGTGGTAGATGGTGTTGAAGCAGTGCAGAAAAACAAAATTAGTGAGTACAATCAGAGATTTAGCCATGTTAGGTTCTGACTTTTCCTCTATGAAATCATTACACTGCCTCACATTTATGAGCCGTTTCTCACACCATCTTTGTAATGACTGTATGTTAGCTCACTTAAATTTCAGTTTAACATCAAGCTGGATTTTACACCGAATAACAAATTAACAACGTTATGCTATCGAGCCACATTGCTTCCATATGGGTATAATTGTACGCGATGTGGTCGTTGTCGGTTTCGAATACAATTCGATACCTGTTAACGTTCAAGCCTCTTTGTTGAAAGACTTCAACTCCCAGAAGTCTCTTTCACCGTTGACGCACCCGTTACGAAGACGCTTGTTTATTTATACGCGTCAGTTGTACGCGCCGGTGCCTCCCCGTCCAGCTCAATACAGCCGGAGGTACCGACGGACAGGTGAGCGTCCCTACACAATATTGTGCCTTTATCTGTACTCCTAAGTTAGATAGACGGGCTCGTTACGACACCAGCCTCGCAGCTAGCAATTCAGATAACATCAGCGTTGTCATTCTATTTAGTCTGTCTGTTTCGATATGTCCACATTTGAGATAAGACTTGAGAAGGCAGGCTCATAGATGGTTCTCTGTTATGTTCTCCATGTTCCTATCTTTAGGACAAGCGCGTAGTGATTTTAATATTGATAGCAAACTTTGCTTGGCATACAAATTGTCATACCCATTTATTCTGATACAGAGCGGGGCCTCATTCATCTGAGCGGATGCCAGGTGGGGTGAGGCGAGACCCCCTACATTGAGGGGTAAGCATTTTACCAATTAAGTTTTCATGTTGGTGAGATAACTTTTGAATTCGGCATAATTTGCTATAGATTTGTCTATTTAGTTAAATGAAAGACAACCTATTAACCAAGTGGAGCCTTGAAAACGCCAATATTTTTTCGGCTATAATGTTGATAAAAAGCATGCGAACAACATTGATATTCCTATTATAATTTTCTTTATTAATAATTGTATTTATTGTCAATTTTAGGATTTGAGTATCACTCCACGAATATTCGGGTGTGCTTCAGAACCTGCACTCAAGTAGGTTGTGTATTTTCCTTTCTTTTTTGGATACTTGCACCATTTAGCAGTAGCATGTTTGATCTGGTCCTGACGAAAGCCTGATTGGCACTCAATCGATAGGCAGAAACATGTAGACCAACTCTAGGACAACAGCAGTTATTATTTCAAACTGCTTTTGCACTGTTTTTAGTTACATCACTCGGTCAGTTATGAATAAACTGATTGTACTGTCCCAGTAGTTGTTTTTAACATTTGCACTCACTAATTTTGTTTTTCTGCACTGCTTCAACACCATCTACCACCTCTAATTGTACTTTAGCGACATCATAGTAGACATCATGGTTGTCGCTTCATTGCTTCATCTGGTTTCATACACCACATAGTTCTCCGGAACTGGAGTTGAGTGTATGGCTGAATCCTAAATGATGATATGCGCTATTCGTAGTGGCTGATGGGATTCAATATCAATGATACTGCTCACATTTGTGCTTTTTTCCTAATTTAGGCGATGTTTAGACAGTAAGTATTGGCTCCTGTATTTTGACCCTGGTTGCCGTTTGTTGAATTCGCACAAGTCTCCACCCCTCCCTCTCCAAACATACATATGTTGACATGTCATAAAAAGTAAATTGCACTCCAGCATTATAAGTAGCCTCAGAACCACACATCTTATAGTTTGTGGCAGCACTTGCGGTATATCAAACCACCCCTGTTGGGACTCTACCCTGTTCTAGCGGTGTCCCAGCTGTCAGGTGTGACGCTGCTGCATAGTTTCTGAGTGACTCCCAAATGTCTTTAGGACGTGAGGAGCATGGCAAGGTGTTGGCATAGAGTTCGCTATTCGTATTACAATATGTTAAGCTGTTTAACGATTTTTGCACTGTGGGGACTGTTTTACGGCCTCAAACTATAGCAATTTCTCTTTTTGCCAATACCAAACTGATAGCAACAAATTTCTGCACCCCTTTAGGGAAATTACAGACATATCCCAGTAAGGCCACTTCCGGAGTGGGAGTGAGATCCAGGCCCACCATATCTCCCAGTGTCCTGTGCACCAACTCCCAATATGACTGTACTTTAACGCAAGTCCAAGTGAGGTGAGTAAAGTCAGCCTGAGGTGCCCCGCATTTCAAACAATGATGTGATCTATTCAGGTCTATCCTGTGGGACTTCGCTGGGGTGAAATATAGCCTGCGTAAAAATGTTAAATGTATCAGCTTGTGGCGGCTATTGAGAGAGATCTCCTTAGTTATTGCGCAGCACTTTTCCCATTGCTCATCTAAAATCTGGTGCCCTAGATCTCCTTCCCAAGCCCTACGGATCTTCTCGTCATTTATCGGTATAATAGCGGAGCAGGCGCAGTATAATTTTGAGATAAGGTGTACCCCCTCAGAGCTTTCAATGATCGTGGTAAGAGGGGGGAATGACACAGGTTCCAGGGGAAAGCTGGGGAGGAGTGCACGCAGGGCGGACTGTTCTCTACCCATGACAAACCTGTCCATGAAAGAGGCTGCAGCAAAACTCTCCTACTCCCTGACAGAGAAAATGTGTCCTCCAGGAAATAAATCCCAGAATTTGCCAATGTCAAAACTGGCAAGCATGCGTTGCGCAAGTTTTTCCCCCATTATCGGCAGCCAGCGAGCATTGGGAATCGGGAGGGCTGATTTATACAAGGTGTTGGCACCAGTGAGGCGTCTATGTTTTTCCCAGGTCCAGCTGGTGGTAGAAACTGTCTGGATATCCCTGGGATCCTTAGTCTCACCTTTAGGGAGCACCACATTAAGGGCATCAGGAAGGACCGGGTCCGCTCGAGCCGCAAATATGGAATCCTGGCGTCAGGGTGATACCAGGCATGTGCATAACAACATTGGGCCACCAGATAATAAAGCTGGAAATCTGGTACACTAAAACCACCTCGGGTATATGGAAGAGTCAGAACTTGTCACTGCACTCGGGGCTGTTTACTCCCCCATGTCAATCTGATCAGAAGTGTGCGCAGGGATATAAAAAAACTATTAGGGAAGGGGATAGGAATGTTATTAAAAAGATATAACAATTTCGAGAGTACAACCATTTTAATCAGTTCTACTCTGCCCACCAGGGAGAGGAAGGCGCAGCCATCGCTCAATCTGTGATTCAAGGGTGTGGATAGATGGGCCATAGTTAAGTCTGAGTAGTTACGCAGTGTCTAGATGAATGTGGATGCCTAGATATTTTGTAGGCCTGGGCAAAAATTTCGTTCCGTTCGCGGAAATTGCGATAATTTGACATTTTTGCGTTCCGCGGAGAGCGCGAAAATGTCAAAAATTCCGGTTTCCGCAGCTTGGCGATAATTTGTTTCTTGCTCGCGCTGTAAAATGATACATTCTCGCGCGCGCGCGATCGCCTTACCTGAATCCCTGCGTTCGCCGACAAGTTTTCTTGATCCGGTCGCGTTCTCCATGAGATGTTGTATTGTTTTTAGCCATTTGCGCTGTCTCGCGACAGTTCGCGCCCGCAGTGACGTCATGCGTCGCGCGATCACGTCTTTCTTCTCGCGATCATGCACCGCGAGAACAACTCAAAACAAGATGGCCGCGCCCGCAAGCAACCACATGGGTAAGTTGGCGACCCGCAACCATGCAGAAAATCTCGCGAACATGCCGGAAAAAAACTTCCGCATCTTCGCGATATTTCTGCTTGTTTGCGATAATTTTAAACATTCTCGCGATAATTTGCGAAGGTTAATTCCGCAAATTCCGCCCACCCCTAATATTTTGTCGAGTCCGTGCACCACTCCAGGGGGAATTCGCACTCCCATTGTGCAGCGCTCGGGGTCAAGGGGAATATGATTGACTTGTTCCAATTTATTCCCAGTTCTGAGTGTTGTTCGAATCTAAGTATTTCTCGTATTAAGGGGTCTGATTTATTTTGGGCTCCCGGACGTACAGAGAAATATCGTCCACATATAAAGAAACCAGAAGTGGGCCAGTGTTGAATTGAAGCCCCCTCTGTAAATGCTTGTCTTGGAAATGCCTGACTAATGGGTCCATGACACGGATAGATAACAGTGGCGACAATGGGCATCCCTGCCTAGTGCCTCGGGAAAGAGAGAATGGGCGGGACAGCGTACCATTCAGCTGCAGTCTAGCAGTAGGGTAGCTATAGAGCAATTCCGTAAGTGCTATAAATCCTTTAGGAATGCCCATCCTCCGCATTATGAACACAAAAAAGGGCCATACCAAGGAGTTAAATGCCTTTTCCGCGTCCTGCAAGACTGCTGCTGCGGGGACTTCAGGATTTATTCTGTGCAGGACTGTTAATAGGGTCCTGAGATTGAGTGAGGTAGATCTTTGGGCAACACCGCCTGATTGGGCCGGAGCAATAATAGTGTCCATCAGGAGGGAGAGGCGAAGGGATATCATTTTTATAGTCCAGATTCAATAGGGACAAAGGTGAAGTCAAGTCAAGAATAACTTTATTTGGTTCAAAGAATTGACCATAAAAGTATAATGTACATACAAAAAGCAATGGATGAAAATTTGCATATTAAATTTGTTCATCAATACATCATATGACTCAAATACTACTTAGTGAGTTTTTTTTCCTATTTTAAAAGATTCAAGGTTAAAATTATAAGAAAAAAAAGTCAAACAGTCATTTCATTTACATTTCATACCGTTTCCTTATTAAAAATGCTATTCTAATAAAATGTAATACTGTAGCACAAATAACTTCAGAGGACAGGGATCGCAGGCGATCGAAACCTTCCTGATAATTGCGGGGGCAGCTTTTTCTTAAAAATGGCATAAGGAAATGTGTCCTTGGCTCTTGGTAAAGTGCGCAAAAGAGAATATAGTGCAGGGTGCCTTGTTGTGCTAAATCATCACAGGGGCAAGGAGTAAGGTTATTGCACCAGCCAGCCTGTTTAGGAAAGGTCACTAAAAAGTGCAATGTGTGCAAAGCCGAAACCTAGTCAATAAAAATCTGTGCTGCGAGTTCGTGGTAAAGGACAAGTAAAATTGTTGTTGAAAAAGGTGCCGATCTTGGAGGGGGTGCGGCCCTAGTTGCTACCGGAGATTGTTATGCGCAACAAAATATGCATTTTTTATGATGAGTTTCATATTAGTGTCGATGCTCTATGGATTATCATAGTAATGCCCTAGGCCTATTTCATTAAATTTTCTTTTCACGTAACAAAGCCATGAAATGGCCTCAGCATTATCCAGTTTCATACAATCCTTAATGATCGCTCTTGTGAGATTTAAATCTTCTGACAACCAGACTTTGGCCCAAAGCATCAATGGGGCAATGTTAATCACATCTGAAATGAAGCCCATCCCTACCTCAAGATGACAAAATGCTGACGGTGCACTTTTTGGGACCATCAACAATCTTTTTAAAAAGTTATTTTCTAGTGTTTGCAGTTGGGTACTTTTGTAATCTCCCCATACTCCCGCCCCGTAAGTAGCAATAGACAAACATTTTACTTTATATAAGGTGATCAATTCCATTACTGGTTTGTGGCCTAACTTACATGCAAAATGAAAAAGGCCTTCCACGGCACAGTTAGTATTCAGCACCCTTGATGTGATAAGAGTGTCCCAGTTCAGTTTATTATTAAAAACATTCCCCAAATAAGTAGAATTAGAGACTTTATCAATTACCTTGCCCTTTACAGAAAATGTTCTAGATTTGGTATGTTTTGGACCGCAGACCATAACATAAGATTTAGTGAAGTTTACTTTTAGGTCCAGGGCTGACATAAAATCAGTAAAAACATTCAAGGAGCTCTGTAAGCTATTGCAGTTAAAGCCATTAAAACTGTGTCATCCACATATGACAACAATGGGACTGGGTTGCCAATGATTTTCGGAAAGTCTAATTTCTGGTCTATCAGGGTTGATTCTAGACCGTTCGTATACACGAGACAGAGAAAGGGGACCAATATTCACCCCTGTCAGACTCCCTCAGTGGAGACGATGGGTCTAGTCCTCTCTCCCCCTGGACCATATCTTATGGCTACCAGAGTGGATGCATGTAGCCTATGCAGGAGGGTGATTAGAGGTTCCTCGAAACCCATTTCACCCATCATGGACCACAGTTTCCCCCTGTTAACTGTATTGAAGGCGCTGGACAAGTCCATGAAGGCAAGGTGGATTGATCCCTTCCTAGCTTTCATGTACTTGCCCATAATCAAGGCCAAATTGAGACACTGTTCGTTTGTCCCCATGCCTCTCCTAAATCCATATTGGGTTTGTGATATTAGCCCCGTTGACTCTGCCCAGGATTCCAGTCGTGCTAAAATGACCCACCCCATTACCTTGACCGTAGCATAGATCAAGGAGATGGGCCTATAGTAGGCCGGGTCTTCCTTACTACCCTTTTTATATGCAGGTACCACTATAGCCTCCTTCTATGAGGTTGGAATAGGGCCAATGATTAAAAACATTTGTTAGGAAGGGTAACCACAGTTGCATATTGCTCTTAAAACATCAGGAGGTAGCTCATCCGGCCCTGCAGCTTTGAGATGTATACCTTTCATTAGAGCATCCCGAACCTCACTTACAGTTAGGGAAGAGCTCAGATGGTGGGCAGTTACTGGATTTAATGAGACGTCTAGACTTAATTCCTGGCCTATGATGCACTTGGGGTTAACTATGTTTGTAAAGTGCGATTCCCATACGTGCCCTGGTATCAGTGAATCCATTCCCCTTGAATCCAATGTAAATAAGGGGCAGTTTATTACCTCCCAAAAGCTCCTAGAGTCTATTAGCCCGCTCGCTCTCTCTAAGTCCGCCCAGGCCTGCTTTCTCAGTTCATTCTTCTGCTTAACCACTGCGCTCTTGTAAGCCTGTCTTGCACTCTTGATTAATTATTTATCTCTGGGGCTTTTTTGTAGTGTCTTTTTAAAATCCTTTTGAGCCCTTGTGCATTCTGTGTTGAACCATTTAGCCCCCCAGGATTCCCTTAGTACTATTGGGGTTGTCAGATTTTGGGACACATTCCTGCAGATTCCCTGTTTCCTGGGTGCAGATAATGTCAAAAGTATTTCTATACTTTAACCTCATTTTGTCTTCTAGTTTCGAATGGATACCTGCAATGTTCCAGGAGAGAATTCTGAAAGGACAAGTTTTCTTTACACTTACACCTGGGTTCTTCCTCTTGCTAACAATCGAGAGGTTTAAACCGGACGCCAGGGTCCCTGGACTGTGTGATGATGAAGGACTAGAAATAACATCCACAGTCTCTCCCTCCTCATTGCCAATATGAGTATCATGTAATTTAAGTGTAAGGTGGACTGTATTTTTTGTCCCCAGACTGCTACCTTCTATTCTAACCTCTCAGGAAAGGTTATCCCTAGTTACCTCCCCTGTCCTTAACATCCAGCTTGAGCTTGAACTATATGGGTCCATGTGTAGTCAGTCAATTTCTGATAATCTAGATAATGCCTCGAAGCGATTGGGGTGGAACCATACGGGGGCTGAGGGAGATGGAGTGGGTTTTTATTCTGGGGACGCAAACAAGGCATAATGCCCCCTTGATAGGAAGAATAGAATAAACCCAATGGGCGGGCCTGTATGAGCTCCAAAGGGGAGTCTCTAAGATGGCGTAGGGCAAAGTCCACCCATCTTTCATCGTAAAATTTCAGGACCACACAATCTCCCTCTCTGTCTTTATGTGTTTTCCCCAACCAGCTTACCCGTCTTGCCATTATAATGTGGTTACGCCAGTTTACCTGGGACCTGATTTTACTGGTGCACCAGTAGGCGGATTTATTAATGAGGCTCTGACAGCTTTCGTGATGAACAGCTGGAACGTGTGGTACCCCTGTCATGTGTAGGGGGTGCACTCCGGAAGGAGATTTAATATAATGTTTTTGTTCTCCCTTGTAGACTCAGAGCCCAAGTTTAACCTTTTCCTGTTCCCTGAGCTCACTCTACAGTCACTTTCAGTGATCAGTGAATAAGATTCCTTGTGTTCCCTCAGACTACTAGGAGCCCTCCTCTCTTCACTCCTTGCCTGGGTTTGTGGCTCTATTTCAGGATCTATACAGATGGCACTATCCCGGGAGAGATCTAATGTATTGGCCTCTGTACTTCTGTCTAAGGGACCCTCTAAGGTTAACCTCCCACTTTTTTGAGCTCCATGGGTGGCCTCAACACCTCTCTCTCGCAGGCCTTTACCCAGGGGGCATCTATCAGTAAGACAACTTTGCTTGGATGTGTTCCCCTGAGAGGACAAGAGTTGGGCCAATTGCTCCTCTATGCGGGCCAGCAGAGATAAGATAGGTTCCAAGGAGTCTGATACAACTTTACAAAAATTCGCTGACAACATGTACATATCAGACAAAGTTTTCCCCCTAAGGTCGGGGGGTTTTGCTTAGTTCTCTTTGTCTTTGGCATGAGACCCAGGATCGGTCCTGGTTTCATTCGGGGCAATGCGCTTCCTTTTTCCCCCCACCACATTGTGGTACTCCGTGGTTATTGAGGTTATGACTCCCCTACCTTGTGGCTCTCCATCTGTAACTCCCTGGCTCAAGATTAATAATGGTGGGTAAAAGGGCTATTGGTTGTTCCTCCTGAGGGGCATGTGGGGCTACAGATATTATTCGATTAGGGACCTCTACAGTTGTTAGGAGGTCAGACTGAGCAGAGTGCGTGTTCATGGCTGGGAAGGGGGATGATGGGCCCAGCGAAAGCCTGCGCTCTGCCAGTTCAATTTCCTTGTTCAGGCCCCCCACAGCCTTCTAAAGGAAGCCATCTAGAGTGGCTTCAGTATCCTTAGGCATGGGCATTGGTTTCTTCCTCCCCATCCTAGTTTACCTCGTGACTTTATGTGGTATACAGAGCAAATTACAGTACGGGTGCGGGTTATCTCGCCACCACCCCAACCCCACTCCTTACTTTTGGCTCGTTGATGTCTCTGAATAATAAAGCCAGGAGATGTGGGCAAGTCCGGCCTCCTCTGGCCGCGGACGGGCACACACTGGCCCGCCCTTCGCCCGGGCTTCGTGAGTTACTTTATGTGCCTCCGGGTGCGCTGGTTGGTGACGACGCCTCCAGGCACAGAAGCAGGGCAGACTGGGGGCTGTAGTCCCCCCTGGAGCAGCAAGCTCCGGAGCCAAGGGCCAAGATGCATGGGTCAAAATTACCGGCCTTTTGTGTGTCCCTAATGGGCAGCTGCCTGTGCCCCGTATCCTCTGCGTCGTCACCCTGGGCGATGGACATATATTCGGCCTGGTTCCCTGCCCTCTGCTCCGTGTAATCTCTGCACGCGGGCTCCTAATACATCTCCGTGCCCTTCTCGCTCACTGCTGCAGTCTGGCCCTCCACCTGGGTCACCGTGCTTGTTGTGAGTAAAGCAGGATAGAACCAGTTGCCTCCCCTCACCAGCTCACCAGCTCGCACCTTGTGGCGCTGTGCCCCGGGCTCTCCAGACACCTCCACCCACTGCCGCACAAGGGCTTGCACCCCGCTTTGCCGCTGCCTCTCACCGCTGTGCTCCGACGTGCAGCCCACATGCAGGTGGCATTGAGGCTTTCAGCAAGCGCCTCTCAGTCCTAGGGCAGCTCTTCCACAAATAATTCACTGCTGTATTTTGGCAGTCAGGAGTCAAACAAAAGATATGCTGGTAGCGAGTCCTCGCGCACTTTATGGCAGTTTATGGCAGTCAGAGGTCAAACAAAACAAATGGTGGCAGCGCGTCCTCGCACACTTTATTCAAAATGACTCACAGGCAGGGGCGAACAAATGTTGGCAGCACTTTCTTAATGATGTGCGTCCAGAGCCTCAAATGCAAGCGGAAAGCCAGGGCAGGAAAGGGGCTGATATGTCCTGTTACAGTTTTAAAGTTGAAAGGAGTGGGATACGATCTGTGTCACAGCTAGAGACAGCTAGAGACTTGAAGTGATTCAAGGCTTACCGGACCGCAGAGCTCAAAATCCTGATCCGCAGCTGCCACTCCGCTGATCTGTTGCAGCTGGTACGTTTTCCCAAACCGCTGATCCTGATCAAAACCGCTTCATTTTCGTGCAACGCCCCGTAGCTGCAGCTCGCCGCGGCTCGTCCCTCCAAGAAAGTCTCAGACAAACCCCGAGTTGCGGCAACTGTCAAGTCCTACTCACAGAGCTGAAGTACGGCTGCCATCCCGCTGTCTCCTTTACCGGAGGTCTTGCTCTCTACGATCGGCAGGTGTTTCGGCTGATTACCGGTAAGGCGGGGGAACACTCCACAGCACTCTACCGCCGAGTCGCTATACCCCTCTGCCAGTCTCCGCTCTCACCTGGTCAGCTCTGTCAAATCTATGGACCGATGCGCCACATTTCTGTTGTGTTGCTTGTAACTTCACCTGCACGGGTACCACGCTTCCCAGGGAGGGAAGGTGGGAGGGTTGCCTAGCTCCTTCTCAGAATGAGTCTCGAGTGTAGGATTCCTGCTGTGCCCTATTGCCTTCCCAATACCAGAATTACCTGGCATAGGCCCCACGCATTCTGACTCGGAAGCAGCCAGCTGTCTCTGGCCTACCAACCCTCCAACATGGAGAGACCACTGCAGGGCAGTAGGCAAGAGCGCTATTCACCTGGCTTGTGTGAGAGGCAACACCCACACTCGAAGAAGGGACAATGGTCTATACGAGCCAGTTGAAGAGGGGTCTTTGCCGGGTTTGGGTAGTAGGACTATGACAGCCTCACATAATGTGGGTGGAAGTATTTTTGCCTCCAAGGCCTCAGCGTAGACCTCCAGCAGCTTAGGAGCTAATAAGTCCTTGTAAGCTTTATAAAAATCTACAGTAAAGCCATTGAGGCCCAGGCTGTGGATCTGCTAAGAGCCTCTATTGCGCTAATAATTTCTACTTCTGAGAAGGGCTCAGCTAAGAATTCCTGGATATTTTTGTTGAGATAAACCATAATGTCAGGCGCAGCATTCGAGGTGTATAGAGTGGTATAGTAATCCATACATTCGTCCCTGATCTCTGTGGCTTCTGTAAGAAGCCTTCCAGAGGTTGATTTCATCTCAGTAATTCATGCTTTATGGTCAGGGGGCTTAAGCATCTATGCTAACATGCAGCCTGGTCTCTCACCTTCACCATAATGGTGGGCTGTCGTCTTTTTACTAAGGAAGAGGATCTCCCGTTCAGCTGATTCTCTATATTTGGAAAGCTGTGAAATCCGTTGTTTGACCCTGTCTGGTCTGGTCTGGACTACTGAATCTTTATCCAACGCAGTCAATTGTTCCTCTAAATGTGTCAGAGACGCCCTCAGGTCTTTCAGCACCCCACATGTTTTGCTATACAGACACCGCGGATGTATGCCTTGAAGGCTTCCTAAAGGACTGCCCAGGTATCCACCGTCCCCATATTTATGGTAAAATATTCCACTATCACCTCTCTTATTTTGGAACAAAAAAGATCATCATTCAAGGCACGATCGGAAAGCGCCACTGGCACTCATAACCGTCCGGCCTGGGATGCCCAGATGTAGCACCACTGTTGAATGATCTGAACAATTCCTAGGAAGTGTGATAATAGACTTATACCACCGGCAAATGCCAGGGGAGAGGAGCCAATAGTCAATCCTGGTCCATGTGTCATATTGGCCGGCTTAGTGAGTGTAGTCTGTTGTGTGAGGGTTACGTTGGCGCCATATATCCAATAAATTCAGGGTTTCGCACATATCCAGGAGTGCTCGGCGGGCGCGTGGTTTGGTATCTGAGGGGATAGATGTGCCGTCTAATACTGGATTAAGGAGCAAATTGAAGTCTCCTCCCATAATCAAATCGACAGAATCGAGCGGTGTGAGGCATGCATGTAAAGTGTCGAATAATTCTGGGCAATCGGTGTTTGGGGCATAAACACACACCAACGTAACCGTATGACCCATTAATTTCCCGGCAACTATATTGAAACGACCCTCATTATCAGTGAATGTCGTGTTCAAGGTAAAGGGGACTCGTTTGTGAATTAAAATGGCTGTACCACAAGCATAATTACTGAAATTGGAGAAATAGCGGTGTTGCCCCCAGCTCCGAGCAGACATTGTGGAATCTGACTTAGGTAAATGTGTCTCCTGTGAAAAAGCGATATCTATGTGATGTTGCAAATAATGAATGACTTATTTACGCTTCCTATTATCGTTAAGGCCCCACCATACATTCCATGACATCAGGGACAAACCAGAGGGACGCGATAGATTACCTATGTTGGCCATCTAAGGGACGGAAAAAAATGCAATTTGCATAGAGAACTCCAATAAGACAGTGAGCATCTCAGTAAATAAGTAATAGTGAATATGCATAGGAACAGTCCCCCCACCACCCATCCTTGTGTACCTTATCGCAAGGTTCAAACCCCAATAGACATCCATGTAAGGTGCCAAAGATGCACATGAATTGGAACCAGAAATCAATGCACTAAAACAACCAAAACATAATTAACAGTCCCGAGTTATACACCCTGAGGGGTGGCAACGCTCCGACAGATGCCCAACCTGAAACAAAATTATAAGTAACATGGTTCAACTATCCCAATATATACATACGATTTCATCACAACCATTCCTGCATGTCGAGTCTCAGCCAGTTCCTTCAGGGGAGAAGAGTTCCGCACTGGCGTTAGAGCCGCTGCGAGGGGGGGTCAACCCCGCGCCGTCTGCAGTTGTTTGGTCGTGCTTGGTTTTATAAGTATGTCAAAATTCCTGTGCTTCCGTGGGCGTGTCAAAAATACGGATCTTACCATTAGTGTCCACCCACAACCGTGCCGGTAAAGCATGCCATACGTAAGCCTTAAGTTCCGAACGGTAGCTTTGACACTGTTGTACTTCTGCTGAGCCTCCTGAACCATGATTGTGAAGTCTGGGTATAATGCCAGCTTGGAGTCCTGCCACACGGTGTCACCCCTCTCCCGAGCAAGTCTCAGAGCAGTGTCTCTGTCCCTGTAGTTCAGGATGCGAGCTATGATGGGCCTGGATGGACGACCTGGCTGTGGACGTGGACCCAAGGTGTGGTGGGCCAGCTCAACTACAAATCCCGGGGTGAAGGCCTCCTTACCAAACAAGTCTATGAGTAAGGATTCTACAAAATGGTCTATGCGGCCTGTGTTCGGGGTTTCCGGCACCCCTAAAATTTGAATGTTATTTCATCGTCTGCACGCTTCGAGGTCCTCATTCTTGATGGTCACCTCTTTAAGAATGCGTTAGACGCGAGTCTAAGCGCTTGATAGATTGAGCAGTGCCGTCTTCGATGTCAGATATTCTAGCCTCTGCCATGTCTAAGCGCTTGTCGTGCACCTCTATTTTGGCACGCAGGTCTTCAAGACGTCTGTCTAATGAGTCAAATCACCTATCTATTGCTCGAAATCCCGCCCTCAATTCTTGCAACACTGAGGTGGATGCCTCTGCCGAAGCCCCCCCTGACCAATCTCCTTCCCACCTTCTGTCATATTTGTGCCGGCCTCCTGAGATTAATCTCCTATCTTTTCAAATAGGAGGACCTTTTGTTTAGGGTCTCTGCGACCCATGCCTATGTCGAGAGCAATAGTGATACAGGGAGTGGGGGACTATGGGCGCATTAGGCAATATCCCACTGTATCGTCGACAACGGATCAATGGCAAGGAGGGCAATAAGAGAATGCCAGACCCTATGCTGCTGTACCCCGGCGGTTGGCAGTAGATCAAAAGCAGTATCTCAAGCATGGTAAGACTGACAGGCAAGGTGAAGACCCAACTGCGGGAGCATTTAATTGAATACTATTGGGGAATGAGGCGTCAATTGCCTGCACTCGGGCGAACAACAATCCCACACAAATGGAAGATAGGTAAATGAAATTGCCCAGGTCTCTGCATGTAGGCAGATGTGCACACCTCAAATACTGCTGTCCGGGTGGTAGGCCTGCAATCTGGATCACATACAATGCAACCGCACCATCGGTGCGCTGATGAGGCTGCTCCCCGCAGATCAGGCACTTTAATAGTAAGACTTGGCCAGGATTGTAGAAGTTTCAGGAGACATGTGGGTGCCTAGCGATGCTGGGAGATAACGCTGTGCTGGTTCTGCTGCATCAGGGTGATCCAGTGAAATGGAGCAAGGGCAGGTGGTGGATGTGGGCAACTGGGCGCAGGAAGCACTGTTGTGCATAGCTCACCTCCCCGACTGTCGCCCCCGCTAGTGGCCGGGTGGCCACCTCCCAGGCTCACCCGTGGGCCTTCTCCCCGCGGGGCCTCCAGTAGCGGCAGGGGCATACAGTGTAGCGTGCAGCAGGCAGCAGCGTTCGCATCAGATTAAGGCAGCAGGCAAGCTGGGGGGAGGGAGAGCGCCAGAAAGCCCATGCCCAGTGCGCTCACTATTCACAGCGGTGCAGCCTGTGACTGGAAACCGGGCACAGTTCGCAGGAATCGCCCGATCAGGCTCCGACTTCTGTAGCGCAGGCTGACTCCGCCCTTAGAATCGCCACATTGCCAGACGGGCAGGATCGGCTACAGCTGCGGTGCATATCAGGGCATCTCCATGTTCCCCATCGATCCAGGATTCCGGTGATGTTGCGCAAATGAGTAATGCGAGACAAATGAACGGGATAGTGCCGCTGGGTTGCGCACATTCAGCAGAGCGTCAGTGCAGCATGGCCATCTTGGTTGGCAACCTGGCCACGCCCCTGACATTTCCTCATGGTTAGTGGGAATTTTTCCTATAACTGAATGGACAATTACAGGTTTTTTTGTAGGCACTACAAGCAACTGGGCCTGCCCTGGCAACATGGGGTGCAAAACATGCTTAGTTAAGAGTCTGTGAAGTCTAACTAAATTAGCATACAATGGCTGTAGTTGCTGATCAGTAATGTTAACATAATCAGGTTATGGTGTTTATCCGGTTGAAGCTGGCCACATTGCCCCTTCATTACTTACGGGAGCTATACGTACATGTGCAAGTACATGGGGTAAGGCGCCATGGAAACAAGTAGTGTGTTCCCAATGAGAAAGTGGTATTTCTAAAAGCACATATGCTCTATACTGTGCTGGTGGTGGAGCAGCAGTGTATTCATGAAATGTGTTCATATTAGCATCCACAGCCAGGAAATTGACCCAAGAATAAAAGACTTCAAAGTGATAGCCATTGTGGGCTTCAAGCACGGAAATAAATTCACCACCTGCATTTGTAAGGTAATTTGCAGTAACATGTACATGGACATAGGTCTCAACTAGCACCTAATGGAATAGGTTGTGGCTGCGCCATAACAAAAACGGCAATAGAAACAAAGTGCAACACATAATGGCTTTTGTCTTTTTAAACTTCCAAACTTGAAAATCCAACAGAATTAGGTGCTTCCTGAAACACAGTGGAGTAGTAGTCCCCACCACCACAGACGTCTCCGCTTGGAAGGTTTAGGGGTAGTATGGACACACACAACCACTACTCAGGAGACCCGTAAATAAGTACAAGACCAAACTTGGTGGTGCCGAGTTGCAGGGATTCTGTTTGGAAACAGAACTATGCCTGGGATCACAGAACATCAGTACCTATTGCCCCAAATCCTGACTAACACATAGGGCCCGATGTAGGTAAAACCGAAATACCGAGTCCTTAATAGAGAATTGTACTGATTCGCTATTAAGGACTCGCAAAATTGAATGTAGGTAGGAATCGCTAAAATATTAGTGATTCCTTAACATTCCTTAATAACGAACTCCAAATTGAGATTAGCTAATAAGGAATACCTACCCATTCATTCCAATGGGCCTCCTATGAATGGGAAGATATTCACTATTAGCGATTCGGTATTAAAGAATGGCAAATAGTGGTCGCTATTTCAAGGGTGCCAGGGTGTCAAAAGGACACCCTGTTGCACCCCTGAAATGTGCATGTGTGCACATGTGGGGCACATACATGACCTAAGGGCATGAATGTGTGCCACATGGCACTTTAAAAAAAGCAAAAAAAAGTGCTTTTTTAAAGGAAATCGCTAATTACCACCAACTTGAAGTTGGTGGTAATTAGCGATTCCTTAAGGCTAAAGTGCACTTACTTTTGTGCTACTTACATTGCATTCAAGGAATAGCAATTCCCGATTCCTTAAAGGCAAGAGCAAAATAAGGATTTGCAATTTTGCGATTCCTTATTTTGCTAGTAGGTTTAAACTTACCTACATTGCTCGCAGCCAAATAGCGATCGGTAATGCTGGAATTCTGCTAATTTCAGCGTTACCAATCGCTATTTGGCCACCTACATCTGGCCCATAATGTCTTACCTGCCCTCCTAACCTTCCCAGAGTAACAGGTAAGTTGACACCCCAGAACACTTTAGTCCCCCAGTTGAACCGTGGTAAGAGGTAATAACCTTTCATTGTATCTCTTGTGCATGTCCATAATAAACATAACAAAGAAACAAGGAAACTTTACAAGATTTAAAGAAACTATTGTGCTCAATCATAATGCAACAGTGCTGCAATTAGAAAACATATGCAACTGAGCAGAGAAATTAGCATTGCTAATTAACTGTATACAATGAAAAGCCCTATCATGATGAATTATATCTTTGCCTAAGCCTAACCTCAATATGTGAGCACAGTGATATATCAGAGATCTCTGGGATGAGACCTGGGCCTTATACCTGCCATTTGACGTTAGTTGGTCTGCACGTAAGATGACGCAGAGCTGGTACAGTTGTCCTGGGAGCCTACCTCTGCTAGAAATTCTCTTCTCTATTCTCAAAATGGCAAGTCTCAGCTAATATGATAAGAGATGACTTGCTAGAAAACAGCAACCGGATCTCACTGTTATGCCTATGTGTTAGAATGTGTTAGTGGCTGGAAAAAACCTTAACAACACGGTCATTACATCGCGTTACCTTTACAACGCGGTCGTTACAACGACCGCGTTGTTACATTGTAGTACCATTTCAACTCAAGTCATTACAACGACTTGCTCTAGATGGCGCTCTAAACTAAGGAATTGTATAATATACCATTCCAACACCTTCCCTACTGTTGCACACACTGGAGTTGGAATAGTAAATTATACTATTCCTAAGTCCAGCGCACCATCTAGAGCAAGTAGTTGCATCCACAAGCTCTGAGAATCTAGTTAATAGCTTCTCCCAGGGACAGTTTTCGACTGATTTTTCTTATTAACCAGAGAGTGAAGGGATAAAAAGGATACTTAGGCTTAAGTACCACGGTATAAACATCAGCGAGAAAAAAAAAAGAATTAACACAATTAAGGCCCAGTAACTTTTCATTGCTCTGGGAACTGCCTAACCAGATATCTCTCACTGCGTATGTCTGCCCAGATGAGTTTCCCACATCTTGGTAGTCCTCATAGGCCTCCTTTTTACTTGCTACTTGCCCTGCACTTGAAATTACCTGTTTGCCGTCAGCAACTGAACGCAAGCTTTGATAATGCCAGTGGTTCAACCAGCCTTTTGGCTTTGTCAGTGTTTGTTTAGTTTTGGCATATTTTTTGTAAATATTTATTTTTGAGGAGATGTCAGGCCCTAGCCAATATAATTAAAAAAATAAAATAAACATTGGCTAAGGGGAAAAATATTTCTGACCTCACACAAGTACACTTTACCATAGCACACTGAGGTACTGAAGTGAAATACTCACAAATGAAATCTTGCATGTTGGACATAATGACGTGCAGATCTACTCCTATACCTAGGTGTAACTCTCCACTGTTTTGCTATTCATCATTTACAACTGAAGATTTACACCTATGTAGAGACATACATGCCTCCACCCCCTCAAAAGGGGAGTAGAACCTCCTATTAATGAATTTTCAAGTGTAACGTTATAACAAGTACCTTTTCTCTTGTGGGTGGAGCTATCCAATTCTGGGTGTAGATCCCACTTTGGCTAGAGTTGGGAAATTTTATAAAACTGTGAATGACATCACAATAAAGCATTGTATTAGGAGGGATGGCCAAAAGCCTAAATAAGTAAGTATATTTTGGGCCTGATTCACAAAGATGATAAACACATGTAAATTAACTCATATATATATTTCGCCTACACCTGAGAGTAACCTCACCAGCTTTTTGCTATTCACCCTTTCCAATTGGACGTATATGTCTCCATATTGTCAAATGAAGGAGTGGAGCCTCCTACAACAGGATGTGTGAGTGTGAAGTAAATACTAGCAACTTTTGACCTATTGGTGGACATCTCTACAACAGGGGTATGGATCTCCCTCCCTACGGGAAAGTATAAAGAGATTTAATAAAGTTTTTTTTTTTAATTTAGAAATGTTTTATTTATAATATAAATATGAACCAACTGGAAATTTGTATTATTAACCTGGAAATATTAAAATCAGACTTTACAGGACATTAACTCTTCAAATATAATGTGTATTAAATAATACAATGATTACAATATATTAATTTATTATGAATTTAAAGAAACAATTTACAAAAAACACTCAGTCATTGCAACATTTGTATTATTATTTAATATTCAGTAAACTTAGTTTACAGATATATATGTAATTTATAAACAATTTTACATTAAAAAAAGTCTAAAAGTGAAAGACTTTAAAAAGTTTTTTTTTAATCATTAATCAATATTTATATGTACTTTTATCAATTAATATATACATGTATTTGCCTTGTCTTCATTGTTTTCTATGGAAGTGTGATGCAGTACCAGTGGTTAGCCATGTTTGGTGTTTGACTTACGTCAAGGCTGAACTGGTGTATGTTTATACCTGTTTGACACCTGTAGGGCTATAGTAACTTTAGAAGTCTATTTTGTGAATTGCAATTGCCTTTCTCTTTTGTGAGTATGTGTTTTGTAACAGCATGTCCACCTCAAACCCCTCATATTTATCTAATTTCTTCCCATTTAGTAGTAATTATTCCCCATTTCCCCACCCCTCCTCTGAATCCCTCTAACATTTACTAGTAATTTTTACACTCACATTAAAGGTAGGCGTAGTGGAGGTCTCTGTCTGTAAGTCGGTGCATTGCATTTTGCAGTAAGAAGTGGTACTGTAATACTCCATATGCAGTCTTTGAATCTTGCTGTATCCATCTATTTATATATGCCTGAAAGTGTGAATCAGGTGAGATAACATCCAAGAAGTACAATTACCCCTCCCCCACCCGCAGTACAGCAGCTTCGGGCAGTCTTCATTTACTTTTCCTGTAGCACAGAGGGGAATGCAAAAACAACAAGCTATTATCTTTTCACGAAATAATAGCATTCTCTCAAAAACACACATCACGTTTACAGAAAAACAAAGATGTCCAACGTGCTATTAGGACATGTCTTCAGCAGTGAGGAATTACTGCTATTATGGATCAATTTGAGGAAGACATTGTTCCCAAAGTTGCAAACACAGCTCTACATTTCTAATAATATTAAGTCAACAGACATTTTTTTCTTCCTGTCAGGCCTTGCCGTCTCTAGAGGATAATGTACACTTTGCCATAGAAACAAGTAATTTAACCTGGAATCACTTCAGTGGTCATGAGTGTGGGGCTGTGTGTAATGGGGCTATTTGCTAAAGTACAGATTTTATAAGATAGCCAGCCATTAATCTGGAAAGCCCTGACAGACAAAATGTACTAGTAATAAAACCTAATTGCCTGTTAGCCCCGGGTAAATTTTTACAGAGCAAGAACTACGAACGTGGCATAAACGTAACATGTATTCAGGAGAAGCACGAATATTTGTCTCAGCTGCACACATTGAGCAACAGTAAGGCAATATTGCTCTACACTGCTGCCACTTGAATCTGCCTTTTATCTCTGCGCAAGCCAGACAACAGGTATATCTACTCAGTTTTCAATGACACAATAAAGTCAGTAAATCCTAGGCTAATAAAACACCTATGCACAGATTTACAAAAAGTGACAAAGTGAAGCGCTGTGTAAGAAAAAGGTGTCTTTTGGGTTAGGCAACTTTTTTCGACAGTGGCAACACCGTGGGGCAGATTTACAAGCCCCTTGCGCCACTTTTGTGTCACTTTTCACATGGGAAAAGTGACGCAAAGGTGGCGCAAGGGGCTTGTAAATCTGCCCCCGAGACACCCTAAGATGCAAAGCTTTGCGTCATGTTGCAACTCATCCTTCCACGATGCAAATCCAACTTGGGTGCTGAAAGTCACTGTTGTGTCACAGAAGACATATTTGTGTCTCTTCTCGGTTTAAAAAAAGATGAACACTGCGTTGGCTAGGAGGGGAGCAGAAAAGAAACCTCCATTTTACAAAGGAGGAGAATAACATTTTAATTTCTGGGGCAACAGAACAAGAGAGGTTTGTTACCTTAAAATCACCATTATTCACGAATGAAGTTTTTTTTAGAGATATAGTAGATAAAGTAAATGCAGTACTGTTGTAGAATACAAGAAAAGATGGATGAATACGAGCACATGACTAAGGAAAAATTGACAAGGAATGTGATGGCTGAGGTAAAAACTATTGGAGGTCCCAACATTCATGGGGAATTTACACCAGTAGAATTGCAGGTGGCAGCATTCTTGGACCTGAGATGGTTGCTGTTATTGATGGCACTGATATTGATTTCAGGATTTACCTACATTTCAGGGTAAGTGTGCATTGCAAAATAGCATAGAAATATATATGGTCATAGGTCTTTAAATACATATACAGTTATGATGCATATGTCAGCATGAGTGAGGTCATACCCCATGAAATTTGCATAATAGTAAACACATTTCTTCAGAATATTTTACATGATCCTCCATTTAAAAAAAATCACCCAGATTTGTGTGTTAAAAATGTTTTTGAATTATATTTCTTTGACGTCCTGGCACCAGAGGCAATCAATCCTTCTGGTGCTAGCACCAGATTTTCTTTTATTTTCAGCCTCAGACTGATGTGGAAGAGCAGCCATAGCAGCCTGAGGCTGTTTTTTGTTGTTTGTTATGAGTATCGGCGCACATGGCACAGTAATGTCATTACATAGAAAGTGAAAGTAAAATGAGCCGAGTGGGTGACTTCACTTTCACCGCATCGTTGCTCGGGTGCACATCTAATGAACGGCTCACAGACACAATATTGAACACAACTATGGAGTTCATTATGATGTTCTGACCTCAGTATTAGGATGCGACCACCCATAGGGTGGTCGGAAACATCCATTTTACTACAGCTTTTGCGGTGGGCGGAAAAGGCCAGCAGCACAAGCTGCCATAGTAAAATGGATGTTTGGAAAGATTCCTGCACTGTCTGGCAACATGGTGCAGGGATGTTTAGGGGGGCAGCATAGGTGCCCCCCAGGCCCCATAGCGGAGGGCCAGGAGGGAACAGGGCCCTGCTATGGGGCTCCAAAGTCACTTTCTGACAGATTTTCCATGTCGGAAAGGCCGATATGGAAAGGTTGTTGCAAAATGACATTGTTATCCCAACAACAGAGCAGAGGCTGGCTCCGCCGTCATTCATGGATTACAATTCCTCTCCTCCTCCAGAGCAGAATTCCCCCTTGGGTTTTTCTCTGACCGCTGTCATCGTAACAGCCTGTCAGAGGCTTTCCACCGACATCAAAATCAGGCCCAAAATTGGATAACAGAAATAGCATGTGCAAAATAGCAATTACTAAAATATTATTTCCCTATACTTATAAACTTTCAACATATATAGTTTGAAATAGTACATCTTAAATATTTTAAGATATAACATTGTTGTAATATAAAACACATACATTTAAATAATATTTAATACTATATATAACTATATACTTATTTAAACAGGCACATATATAATGTATATATATATATATATATTCACTGAAAAAACCATAGGTTTCACACATGTTATAGTTAGCGGAAATTTTACTGATAAAAAACCAGTGAAATTCCCCCGTTATAGTTAGTGCAGGCATCTATAACTCACGCGACCGCAATCCTCTGCTGATGCTAATACTGTATTTAGACAATTATTTGCCCATGTCTTCTTCCATTAAATTTTAGCTATACATATATTACAAATATTTTTTTTTCATAAAGACACATATGTCATCAGCAGAGGATTGCGGTCGCGTGAGTTATAGTTGCCTGCACTAACTATAACGGGGGAATTTCACTGGTTTTTTATCAGTAAAATTTCCGCTAACTATAACATGTGTGAAACCTATGGTTTTTTCAGTGAATTTGCAAGGTTTTTTAAATGCTAATTCCTAACTATAACGTGTGTGAAACCTATGGTTTTTTCAGTGAATTTGTACGTTTTTTAAAATGCTAAGTTACTTTACGCCATTCGTGGCGTGCGCGCCCACTTAATGCAGTTTGTTCCGTGCGTGCACGGTGCGCTTCGCGCACCGTGCGCGCACAGTAAGTACGCGGTGCGCTTCGCGCACCGCGCGCCCACTTTACGCAGTTAGTGCCGTGCACGCACGGTGGGCACGCGGTGCACTACGCGCACCGCGTGCCCACGTTCCGCTAGATGGGCCATGTACGCACGATGCGCTTCGCGCACCGTGCGCACATGGAGGACATATGATGCACTTCGTTTTGAAAGGTAATATTTAAATTTTTCGTAATTTTTATAAGCCATGCACAAATGGTGCCCTTCGGGCACCATTGGCACACGGGGTGGAGAGAGTGTGGATAATTTTTTCTTTTATTATTTTTTTTTAAAATATTATAGTTTATCACACCTCTTATAAGCCATGCACAATTGGTGGCCTGCGGCCAACAATTGCACACGGGGTGGGGAGAGTGTGGATAGTTTTTTTTTTTTTATATTTTTTTACCGTACGCGTACGGTAAGCGTAATCGGCGAAATTAGCGAAAAAATAAAAATTCCATTTTTGGCCTTGGGGGATCTTTGGGGACTCCCTCTACATGGCTATGTGTGTTGGAGCTGTCTAAACAGCCCCTTTACATGTTTTTGGGCTTTATTTTAAAACCTAAAGCTCAGTGCGAGAGAGAAAATGGCGGCCGCCGCTTCCTGGTTTCGGCCGATTCGAATGTTTACTAAGATCTAAGAGCCAATCAGAATCGTGCTCGCGCACGCCACCGTACGCGTACGGTAAGCGTACCGTAAGCGCACCGTAAGCTGGCTCAGATATATATATTGATTTAAAGGCTATTTTCTCAGAATCTACTGAACAGATTTACACCAAACCTACAAAAGGCACTTCCTTGACCTGAGGACTACCTCTCTGCCAAATTTCTAGTAATTCTGTTCAGCCGTTCGGGCTGTAGCCCTGTCTAAAGGTCCTATGGAAAAATGCATGGGAAAAACGCGTTTTGGGACCCCCCTTTTATCTCAGCCCCCGCTTGACGAATCCCCCCGAGACTTTCAGGGTAGGAGCGTAGCGTAGCGCCCCACCTATTTTGAAAAATTCGCGAGGATTCGTCGACCGGCGCCAACGTTATTCAAAATAGAATGTTGCGGATTTCCTATGGAAACGTGGTCCTAACTATAACTACCTACTGGCGACCGCCAGTAGGTAATATATATATATATATTTTGCTGCAATGTGGTTTACTGCCAGATCGCTCAACAGCGGGTGCAGGCGTTGGGCTAAACCAAAGCCAGGGTCAATTTTGCAACAAAGGACGCCGCACTCTGGAACTTGTGATATCTTTAGAATTTATTAAACAGAGCCCAGTCTGTCATACCGATGCGTTTTGGCCTCAACGGCCTTTTTCACGGATCATGAAAAAGGCCGTTGAGGCCGGAAAAAAATAAATATATATATATATATATATACAAACACATATATATATATATATACACCCACACACACACACACACACATATTATCTATTTATCGCCAGTAGATAGTTATAGTTAGGACCGTGTTTCCATAGGAAATCTGAAAATTTTATTTTGAATAACTTTGGCGCCGGTTGACGAATCCTCGCGAAATTTTCAAAACTAATGGGGCGCTCTGCTCAGCTCCTACCCTGAAAGTCTCGGGGTGATTCGTCAAGTAGGGGCCGAGAAAAAATGGGGGTCCCAAAACGCATTTTCCCCATGCATTTTCCCATAGGACTTTTAGACACAGGTACAGCCCGAACGGCTGAACAGAATTACTTGAAATTTGGCAAAGAGGTAGTCCTCAGGTCAGGGATGTGCCTTTTGCATATATGGAGTCAATCTGTTCAGTAGTTCCTGAGAAAATAGCATTTAAAAGCATATCAATATCTATATGCGCGCAGGGTGCGCGCACCGTGCGAGCACCCTAACGAGCGCGAGCGTAATTCTGATTGGTGGTTACATGTTAGTCAACGTTCGAATCGGTCGAAATCAGGAAGTGTCGGCCGCCATTTTGTTTGTTTTCAGTGCGAGAGTGAAAAAGGAAGGTGGCGAACGTGAAAAGGGGGCAGGGTGGAGAGTTCCTGACCCCCTAGCCTTTGTCAGGGGGTCCCTGAAGGATGACGTCACATATTACATCACTCATGACATGGTCAGTGACATCACTCATGACATCACTGATGACATCACTGTTGACATCATCCAGTGAATGTGTGTTTTTCTGAAAATTAAATATGTTTTATATATGTATATCTCAAGGTCGATGGAAGAATAAATGGGTATATAAGTGTCTAAATGGATGATTTGTTTTTGAAAAATTGATTGTGTAACTGACTGATTAAGTGTATCATAGTGAATACATGGCTTAGTGAGTAATGTTTAAATATGTAAATATCTGTATCAGTCTCTCACTTTGTGTATAAGTGGCTGCATGGGTTGGTGAGTAGCTACATGGGTGTCTATATAGGTTATTAGTTGGTTTTTTGAGTATCAGTCTGAGTGTCTGCATGGTTCGGTGGGGGGTATTACGTAGTGCATAGGTGCATGAATGAGTGACTCACTGTTTGTATGTGTTGAACAGAGCATGTGTGCAGGACTGCATGGGTGGATGAGTGTGTGTATGGGTGTGTTAGTGAGTGAATGACTGTCTCAATAGTGTCTTTATGAGTAACTACATATGTTTAAAACTAGTATATGTGACTATTGGTGTATATATGTGAGTATATGTGAGAGTGAGAGATTGAAAGAGTTCCTGTATGAATAAGTATGTGTTTCTATAAGTGATTGTTTAAAAGACTAAGTATGTGTAAGTTTCCGTAGAAGTAAGTGTGGTGGTGTGTGTATAACTGTATATGCAAGTAAATGTATGTTTGATTCTTTATTAGCATGAGTGACTATGTGTGTGAGTTGCTCTATGGATGAGTGGCATTGTGTAACAGGATGTATAGGTGTATGAGTACATATGATAAGTGAGTACATGTATGAGTGACTGTATTGGACTGTTGGTGAATGAGTGGATGTGTATGTGGATCTTAGAATTACTGAAGAGGTTGTTGTAACTGTTATTGGTATGTCCATTCTTTTGTAAATTTTAGTCTCTATTTTTGAATGTGTGTGTCAAAGGTTATATTAGGGGAAGAGGAGGTCTGCCACTCTATCACAAGGATGATGTCATCAGTGATGTCATCAGTGATGTCATTTGAGATGTCATCAGTGATGTCATGAGTGATGTCACTGACCATGTCATGAGTGATGTAATATGTGACGTCATCAGCAGTGCATTGCGGGCGCGCGAGTTATAGTTAGCTGAACTAACTATAATGGGGGAATTTCATTGGTTTTTTACGAGTAAAATGTCCAGCTAACTATAACATGTGTGAAACCTATGGTTTTTTCACTGAATTTCTAAGGTTTTTTAAATGCTAATTCCTAACTATAACGTGTGTGAAACCTATGGTTTTTTCACTGAATTTCTAAGGTTTTTCAAATGCTAATTCCTAACTATAACGTGTGTGAAACCCATGGTTTTTTCAGTGAATTTGCAAGGTTTTTTAAATGCTAATTTTTTTTTTTTTCTTCTATTTTTTCTAACATATTTTTATTTTAATTTTCTTACCTTTTATAAAGACTATGATTAAATTTTTAAAATTCTTTAATATGTTTTTTTAATATATTTTTTAAAATAAACATGTAAAATTTATTTGCAGTACTTTTTTTCTATTTTTTATTATTTTTTTAGTACGCGTACCGTAAGCTCACGGTAAGCGTACGGTTTACGCAACGTCCGTAATTTATCTACGCTGTATAGTTACGCAATTTGCGTAGACGCGCGTACTCCGCGTGGGACGCGTGTGCTACACGCGCACGTTACGCGGAAGTGTCGGGGAGTGACTGTTATGCGCATGCGCGCGTGCGCGTGTCTTTTTTACGCGCATGCGCACTTTTGCCGTAAGCGTACCGTAAGCGTACCGTAAGCGTACGGTAGGTCATGTGATCATGAAATACAACTTTTGATTGGTTGAAACTACTTTCAGTTCTAGAACTCTCCTACACCACACCCATTCCCCTCATTTCTGCTTGTGATCCCTTGGGAGAAGGAGCTGGTTTGTCTTTGGGATACGATGGCAGAACAGCAGAGCTCTTCTGAGAGTGAGGCTAGCACCAGCAGCACTGTCTTGAGGCAGAGAGCGAGGAAACAAAAGCCCTCTTATGTATGGGATTATTTTACTTTTCCTGAAGGCCAGCAAAAGGTGAATGCACCCTTAGTTACTTGCAGGCTGTGTCAGCGTGTACTTTCTAGAGGTAATCCTGACAGGAAGTATTCCTTTGGGAATCACACCATGAAGAGACACCTCCAGGATGTACACAGAAGGACACATGGTCATCTTTTTGGAGGTAACTCTTCAGAAAGACAAGCCAGTACATCCACAGCAGCTCAGCCTGGACCATCATCTGCAGGGCTGACTCCTTCTTCTGCAGGTCAGGTGAGCCCTTCATCTGTGGGGGGAGAATCTCCTTTTGCTGGCCCTCTGGAAATTAACCCTCGGTTTGCGAGGGTTGATATTCGATGTGCCTCGTGTCATGATCTAATTTGTCATAGGGAGACCAGTGTTTCCCTAGTGGACAACAAAATAGATCAGCACACTTGTCACAGAGACTAATTTTCCCATGCTTTCTTTCCTCTGTCCCTGCATGAACACAACGGTTCTTTTAAGAGCCAACCTTATCTTTCATCTTTTTTTTACATATGTTTTTAAAAACTTTTTTTTATTTTTTTTTACCGGACGCGTACGGTGCGCGTCCTTTTTTTTTTTTTTTTTTTAAAAACACTAAAAATCAATAAACACATTACAAGGTCTTTGAGAGACTACAATTATTATTATTGACTTACCATACTCACTGAAAAAATATTTATTCATTTGTTTTTTAAAAAAATAGTTTTAAAAATGTTTGTAGTTTTCGAAAATTTTCTATATCTATCTGGAAAAAAAGAAAAAAGTATTAATATTTTTAAAACATTTTATAATACAGTACACATATTTACATTTTTTTCCAAAAAATATTTTTGCCTTATTTTTGCTGTTTTCAGAATATATTGCATTTCACTATAAATTGTGAAAGCAATTGCATTCATCATTTTACAGCGGGCAAAAAAAATAACAATCACAAAGATTGTATTAAAAAAGCCCAGAATCTCTTTTACACTCCAGCAAGGGCAACCAGCCTTAGTGATGCTGAATGTATTTGCATTACTGACTGAAACCTCAAACCCCACTCGCTTGTGAATACTGTGCATGATTCCACATGGTAAACAGCTGGCTGTGTGCTAAGAGTCTGCTTCTGCACCAAAAAATGGCTCCCCCTTTCCATCTAATGCAACTGTGAAATCACCAGAGCAATACGCAATAAATCTCTGCCTGTAATTCCTATTTGCACACAGAGTCATGTTTTCACATTAGTCACAAAACGAAATTTCTTTGCCAATTTGAAAGCACACTTACTGCCCTTTTTTTTGGCAAGTGATAAACACTTTTACAGACTGACACATTATGAATCCACTTTTCAGATTTTTTAAAAAGCACATGTCCAAACTGCTTTTTCAGACCAGCACCATTTGTAACCTGGGTGACTGCCTACACTCCAGCAAGGGCAACCAGCCTTGGTGATGCTGAATGTATTTGCATTACTGACTGAAACCTCAAACCCCACTCGCCTGTGAATACTGTGCATGATTCCACATGGTAAGTAGCTGGCTGTGTGCTAAGAGTCAGCTTCTGCACCAAAAAATAGCTCCCCCTTTCCATCTAATGCAACTGTGAAATCACCAGAGCAATACGCAATAAATCTCTGCCTATAATTCCTCTCTGCACACAGAGTCATGTTTTCACATTAGTCCCAAAACGAAATTTCTTTGCCAATTTGAAAGCACACTTACTGCTCTTTTTTTTTTCGGGGCAAGTGAAAATCACTTTTACAGACTGACACATTATGAAACCACTTTTTTTGATTTATTTAAATGCACATGTCCAAACTGTTTTTTCAGACCACCACCATGTGTATTCTCGGTGACTGCCTACACTCCAGCAAGGGCAACCAGCCTTAGTGATGCTGAATGTATTTGCATTACAGACTGAAACCTGAAAACCCCACTCGCTTGTAAATACTGTGCATGATTATACATGGCAAGCACATGGGTGTGTGCTAAGAGTCTGCTTCTTCCCCCAAAAATTCGCTCCCCCTTTCCATCTAATGCAACTGTGAAATCACCAGAGCAATACGCAATAAATCTCTGCCTATAATTCCTCTCTGCACACAGAGTCATGTTTTCACATTAGTCCCAAAACGAAATTTCTTTGCCAATTTGAAAGCACACTTACTGCTCTTTTTTTTTTCGGGGCAAGTGAAAATCACTTTTACAGACTGACACATTATGAAACCACTTTTTTTGATTTATTTAAATGCACATGTCCAAACTGTTTTTTCAGACCACCACCATGTGTATTCTCGGTGACTGCCTACACTCCAGCAAGGGCAACCAGCCTTAGTGATGCTGAATGTATTTGCATTACAGACTGAAACCTGAAAACCCCACTCGCTTGTAAATACTGTGCATGATTATACATGGCAAGCACATGGGTGTGTGCTAAGAGTCTGCTTCTTCCCCCAAAAATTCGCTCCCCCTTTCCATCTAATGCAACTGTGAAATCACCAGAGCAATACGCAATAAATCTCTGCCTATAATTCCTCTCTGCACACAGAGTCATGTTTTCACATTAGTCCCAAAACGAAATTTCTTTGCCAATTTGAAAGCACACTTACTGCTCTTTTTTTTTCGGGGCAAGTGAAAATCACTTTTACAGACTGACACATTATGAAACCACTTTTTTTGATTTATTTAAATGCACATGTCCAAACTGTTTTTTCAGACCACCACCATGTGTATTCTCGGTGACTGCCTACACTCCAGCAAGGGCAACCAGCCTTAGTGATGCTGAATGTATTTGCATTACAGACTGAAACCTGAAAACCCCACTGGCTTGTAAATACTGTGCATGATTATACATGGCAAGCACATGGGTGTGTGCTAAGAGTCTGCTTCTTCCCCCAAAAATTCGCTCCCCCTTTCCATCTAATGCAACTGTGAAATCACCAGAGCAATACGCAATAAATCTCTGCCTATAATTCCTCTCTGCACACAGAGTCATGTTTTCACATTAGTCCCAAAACGAAATTTCTTTGCCAATTTGAAAGCACACTTACTGCTCTTTTTTTTTTCGGGACAAGTGAAAATCACTTTTACAGACTGACACATTATGAAACCACTTTTTTTGATTTATTTAAATGCACATGTCCAAACTGTTTTTTCAGACCACCACCATGTGTATTCTCGGTGACTGCCTACACTCCAGCAAGGGCAACCAGCCTTAGTGATGCTGAATGTATTTGCATTACAGACTGAAACCTGAAAACCCCACTCGCTTGTAAATACTGTGCATGATTATACATGGCAAGCACATGGGTGTGTGCTAAGAGTCTGCTTCTGCACCAAAAAATGGCTCCCCCTTTCCATCTAATGCAACTGTGAAATCACCAGAGCAATACGCAATACATCTCTGCCTATAAATCCTCTCTGCACACAGAGTCATGTTTTCACATTAGTCCCAAAACGAAATTTCTTTGCCAATTTGAAAGCACACTTACTGCTCTTTTTTTTTCGGGGCAAGTGAAAATCACTTTTACAGACTGACACATTAGGAAACCACTTTTTTTGATTTATTTAAATGCACATGTCCAAACTGTTTTTTCAGACCACCACCATGTGTATTCTCGGTGACTGCCTACACTCCAGCAAGGGCAACCAGCCTTAGTGATGCTGAATGTATTTGCATTACAGACTGAAACCTGAAAACCCCACTCGCTTGTAAATACTGTGCATGATTATACATGGCAAGCACATGGGTGTGTGCTAAGAGTCTGCTTCTTCCCCCAAAAATTCGCTCCCCTTTCCATCTAATGCAACTGTGAAATCACCAGAGCAATACGCAATAAATCTCTGCCTATAATTCCTCTCTGCACACAGAGTCATGTTTTCACATTAGTCCCAAAACGAAATTTCTTTGCCAATTTGAAAGCACACTTACTGCTCTTTTTTTTTCGGGGCAAGTGAAAATCACTTTTACAGACTGACACATTATGAAACCACTTTTTTTGATTTATTTAAATGCACATGTCCAAACTGTTTTTTCAGACCACCACCATGTGTATTCTCGGTGACTGCCTACACTCCAGCAAGGGCAACCAGCCTTAGTGATGCTGAATGTATTTGCATTACTGAGTCCAACCTCAAACCCTTAAACTATTCTTTTTTTTTCCAGTACACCTTAATTTATTGTGAAAACATACTCCATATTATTTTACATGTTCCTCACATTTAAATTTCTCCCAAAACAGAAAATGATAAACGCAACTACAACAAAAACAATTTCCATTTCTATTATTCATTTCTTAAGTTACCACATACATCCCCTCTCAAACTCATAACTCACCTTTAAAATTAGTTAGTTGTGAAAGAAATGTGACACTCAAACAGCAGATTATCAGAGCCAGGATCTCTGTTGTGTTCACCTCTCTCCTCTCAGCAGAACCAGATAATGGCAAACTTTCCCTCTATTTTTCCACACATATACATGTAAGTTTCAAATCTCAGTGCTTCCCCCTTTTTTTCAAATGTAATCACACATTTCTATTGGTTGAAAACCAACCCTTTTCCAAAAGTACCCTTCCCCCAACTTGACTTCTGCCTAGTACCCTTCCCCCAACTTGACTTCTGCCTGCTACCATAGCAACAGCTCATGGAACACTGCTGTGTTGAGTTAGGTCAGAAGTTCGCCAAACAATGTTTCAATTCCACAGAGCAAGAGTGCTTGACTTTTCAAACCTAACAGCAAATCCATAGTACTGTTCTTTGGTTACACATTTTTTTGTACCAATACAAAACATGCTTCTATTAATTTACACATACAGCCTAGTTTTTATTCTAGAATGGTATGAAACAGCCAATCAGTTCTTTTTGTTTTGAAAAAAATATGTATGCCTCCATTTCCAAACTGTCTTTCTTTTCATATTGCCATTCTACTGAAAGACACCTCCTGAGTGCATCCAGATCTCCTTTGAAGATGTTCACAGTGTGGATTGTAGGGCACAGCTATGTCTTCTGGAGTGAAAAGTTTGCAGAGAAAACAGATATGGTGAGAGACCTTGCTTTGCCAAATGTAGACATTAAATGGATTGGTCAGAGAGGGTTAAAGTGGCACCAATTGATGCCATTGGTGAAATCCTTCATGCAAATCCAACACCCTGACCTCATAATAGTGCACTGTGGTGGCAATGACCTAGGCACTTTGACTGGGGTAGGTCTGGAAATGCTTATGAAGGACACCTTTGCACAACTGTTTTCACTTTTCCCTAAAACTGCCTTTGTGTTTTCCAACATATGCCAAAGGCAAAAATGGAACTGGTCCAATCATTTCTGTCCACAGATTGACAAAGCAAGAAAGCACGTCAACAAATCTGTTTCTGCTTTCCTCCGTGACTATGGTATGGGTGCCATTTACCACAACAACTTGCGTTATGACATGCAAGACATTTATAGAGGAGATGGTGTGCACTTTAATGATGAAGGGAACAGAGTCTTCCTTTTGAACCTTAGACTCTGCATCGGTACTTACTTGTAGGTACCACTAAAAAAATGACTTCATAAACACAACAGCTCTTTTTAGAGCTCCCTAATATCTAAACTCTTAAATCTGCTTTTCATTTATTTTTTTTTATTTTTTTTACCGTACGCTTACCGTAAGCTTACCGTACGCGTACCCCGTGATTTTTTTAAAAATCAATAAATGGTTTTTTTGTACTTTTCTGTCCTTCTTTGACCCCCTTACAAATGTTAGGGGGTCTGTAACTCTCCTCATTGCCCCCTTTTCTTGTTTTCACTCTTTTTTTTCAGAGTGAAATACACAAAATGGCGGCCGCCGCTTCCTGGTTTCGGCCGATTCGAATGTTTACTAAGATCTAAGAGCCAATCAGAATCGCGCTCGCGCACGCCACCGTACGCTTACGGTAAGCGTACGGTAAGCGTACCGTAAGCGGGCTCAGATATATATATTGATTTAAAGGCTATTTTCTCAGAATCTACCGAACAGATTTACACCAAACCTACAAAAGGCACTTCCTTGACCTAGGGACTACCTCTCTGCCAAATTTCGAGTAATTCTGTTCAGCCGTTCGGGCTGTAGCTCGTTCTAAAGGTCCTATGGAAAAATGCATGGGAAAAACGCGTTTTGGGACCCCCCTTTTATCTCAGCCCCCGCTTGACGGATCCCCCCGAGACTTTCAGGGTAGGAGCGGAGCGTAGCGCCCCACCTATTTTGAGAAATTCGTGAGGATTCATCGACCGGCGCCAAAGTTATTCAAAATAGAATGTTGAGGTTTTCCTATGGAAAAGGGGTCCTAACTATAACTACCTACTGGCGACCGCCAGTAGGTAATATATATATATACATATACATATATATATATATATATCCGCTCGAAATTAGCTCCATTCTGTGGACCCCTGGCGCTTCTGTTTTTGGTGCGATCCCCAGCAGACCCAAGGCCGTCACAGTATCACCAACAAAATCCCTTCCAGGAAAATTGGAACGCACTCACAGATCCTTCATTAATATTCAAAAATCTTCTTTATTAAGCCATCAAATCCCAAACATTACCGGGAAATAACCAACGCGTTTCGCTATCAGCCGATAGCTTGTTCACGGTCAGTTTTTCACATTCAAAAACAGCCAATAAAAACATCTTGATGCCATGACATGTGACTCGTGATGTCACTTGCTTTGGCCATTAGGTTTATGGTCATTGTAGTTCACATATTGTACAGCCATTTCATCAACCCCAATATTAAGACTTTTTTGATAGGCCATTTGCGGCAAATAGATATAATACACAAGGAAGTGCATACAATATCCCTCGACTTATTTTATGTGTGTCCACCCTTTTCTGTTAGCGGTATTCACAACTATTCATTTACATATATATTTATGGCGGGAATTTGTTATTCCCTTATTTCAAATGTATATGTCTATCTGTATGTGAAGCAGATTTAATCTTCTTATGATGGTTTGTCGCCGGGAATTATGTATATCATGCCCCATTATAGTTGCAGCATTATTGGCCTCAGAGAGCGCTCAATTAACGTTACTGTTGGTAATCGAATTTAAAACTATGCTCTGATAGGTCCCCTCAAATTAGAAAAAGACTCCAGATTGTGTTAACACAGTCCTGGTATCAAGGTTGACACAGGATGATAGGGTATATATATGTTGTATATATATATGAAAATATATTCATACTTAGTGCCCTCCAGTGGGCTTATAATTAACAGATATACAATGGTGTGTATCTGTGGGGATGTTGTTTTCCCAAAGCTGTGTCAATTTCCCAAACCTAACGTCACCAGGATGTGACTGTGTGGAGTGTCCTAGCTACAGGGTGTTCCTACCTTACTAAATAGGTATCTTTAGGTCAGATGGCTGGCTTGTAAGTAATTATGTGTGTGTAGTTACTGTTTATCAATTCCCTCCTCAACTTCCTCTCTTAGGGTATCTCTCGCAACTATTTTTCTTATGCCATCACGTGGTCCTATAAGTGTATATATAATTCTTCACTTTGATTAAGACCCCATGGTATGTAAGTCCTGAAATTCAAAATTTGTCGCGATTCTCTGCGTCTCAGGTTTTTTTCTCGGTCCCCTCCTCTTTCATGTACTGGGTTTGTCTCTAGAGCATAGAAGCGTAGAGATTTCCAATCTCCTCAGTGGTGGCTTTCCATATGTTTGGCAACCGCGTTGCTCCTGTCTTTGTTGACCGTTGCTCGTACATGTTCGAGGATTCTCTTTTTCAGTTCACACTTGGTGCTGCCAATATATTTCTTCAGGCAGGGACATTCAATTACATATACCACATATTGGCTTTTACATGTGATAAAGTCTTTAATTTGCCATTTTCTGTCATCCGGCAGATTAACCTTAGTGATGTTTTTTGCAATTTGACAAACTTTGCATGCATGGCACTTTTTGAAGCCCCTAGTTGATAGCCATTATGTTCCCTTTTTTCTGTTGTGATCTTGATGGTGGCTATGGACTAGTTTGTCTCGTAGGTTCTTGGCACGTCGGAACGTGATCTGGGGATGTTTTCCCATAATTTCGCTTAAATTGGATCCAGTTGTAGGAGTTTCCAATTTTTTACGAAGGATGTCCCCATTTGTTTGGCTTCTTTGGAATGATCCAAGATTAATCTTACTGTCGGGGTCAGTTGGTTGGTTGTTCGACTCTTATCTCCTTTGTAATTTGCATCCAAAGTGATTTCTCTTTTTTTCTCATTGGCACGTTTCCAGCATTTTTGAATGATACTTTTTTCGTATCCACGATGTTTGAATCTTTTTGCTGTGTTTTTGCTGTGTTCCACCCATTCCTGTTGTTCTGAACAAATTCTTCGCAGTCTCAGGAATTCCCCGTAAGGGATGTTGTCCTTCACCGATGTTTTGTGGAAGCTGTTTGCGTGTAAGGTTGAATTTGTAGAGGTTTCCTTTCTGTGTAACGTCGTTTCCAGTTTATTGTTGGCTACATAGATCACTGTATCAAGGAAAACTATCCTTTCACTGCTGATGTTGTACGTGAATTTTAGGTTGGCATCTGTTGAATTCAGGATCTTGAAATATTCCTCGAATTCCGGCGTCGACCCATCCCATACTATCAGGAGGTCGTCAATGAATCTTAGCCACTTCATGGTCTTATTGACAAATTTGTCGTTGTTTGGATGCCATGCCACTTGTTGCTCCCACCAACCCATGGTGAGGCATGCATATCCTGAACTGAAAGAGAAACCCATTGCACATCCCTTGGTTTGAATGTAGATTTCATCTCCGAAAAGGAAGTGACATCGCTTTATACAAATATTGAAAACGATATTGGCTTATTGGCATGCAGCTATTTCCTCAAGGAAAGAGACATTAAATTTAAACATCATAATCAAATGCTGATGGATATGATCCACATGTGCCTCACCCTTTTCGGAGATGAAATCTACATTCAAACCAAGGGATGTGCAATGGGTTTCTCTTTCAGTCCAGGATATGCATGCCTCACCATGGGTTGCAGAGTAATTAACACCTCAACGCTCTTTGCTACGCATTCGAAGACGAGCACTGTGCCTTCATTTTCTGTCTATCTAAAGCTGTACTGCCTTTTCTTTAATTTGACTCGCACTTGACTGAGTTCAATAATTTTAGCAGAGAGTTACAACACAGTATTTCCACTATGGATATGTTAGTTTCTCGCTGCATGCAGTGAATATTGAGTTACCTTATTTTGTCATGAGACTATAATCACTCTTCATTATCATGTGAGGTCACATATTATACTGTATACGATTTACGTACAGGCATTCATTTGACTTTTGGACAATTGTAACGTACAGATTAGCCACTTCCAATATGGCTGCCAAGATCTCCACAGACAATGTCCATTCTTTATGTTTATGTTTATTTGTCTCTTGATTATGACGCGATGTCCGTGATTATTTATGTATGTTTTGTGCCAGCGCACCATATTCTCGTGAGCAAGGCTGCGGATGCAGTTGAAACGCATTGTGTGGAATAAAGCATAGTCGCATTTACTCGTGAGGATTGTTTTCTTTGACTGAGAGTGTACCTACTGTGGATTTTTGCATTGAGAATTGCCAGCACGCTCCGCTGGCGTGTACGCCACTTTCCATGGGAGCCAGCTGTCCAGAAGGAGCTCTGCTTATAAGGATATATATATATATATGTATATATATATATATATATATCCCAAAACACAGTCCAATAATGTACGCTCTCAGGACAAAAGGAAGGACACCGGTATGAAGTCCAAGTTTATTACACAATGTGTTTCGACTGTAAACCCAGCCTTGATCACGTGTAAAGTGCACAACAACGGAGGTAACTGATAATGTTTTGAACGAGTAAGCAAAGTAAAGAAAGGACTATGCCGAATACCAGAACCATGGCAGCCATGATGTAATGGTTAATACATAATGCATTACGTGTAATGAGCAGAAATAAAATTCATACAAAGTATACAATACGCATAGGAAATGCAGTAATGTCCAATACATAAAAATCACAGTGTTCATTCTGTCGGAAATATACTCGGAGGCTATTGATGTATCAAAAAGTCCTCGTATGCATAAACAGGTTGACCTTGATCCCAGCAACCCTATTCCATGCAAGATATACTGTCGTTTAACACCAATGGTGGTCATTATAGCATTAAACAGAAGACGAAAAAAGTGCCAAAATCTTTTTACAGTGAGTATCGTCAGGTAGCAATCTACCCCCAGTAAGGGGAGAAAAGATGAGACACTTCCCATGTTGACAATAACACAAGAAGAGTTACAATGGTTAGCCAGTGCCGACGTTGAAATCCGATTATGAACCAGATGAGAAAACACTGGCAGCCATCAGCGCAATTGCGCTAACGCAAATTATAAAATGAATTGCTCGATGTAGGGCAAATGCCCAAACACAAATGTCATAAGCCATGGAATAAGATAAAGTGACTGGTTCACCTACCAGTTACCCACAAGTGAAGAAACTATTCTAAAAATGTGAAGGGTGTGAGGGGGGAAATGGGTAGGTTGCCCGTGCAAGTGAGTACAAGTGAGTGGGCCCCTTCCTTTTCTCCTATAAAAGAAACAAAAGAAAAGAAATATGTTAAAATCATGTACCAGAGTCTGATTACAAAAAATTATCACATACAAGTGTAGGACATTAAAAACTGTTCCTGATGCACACCCGGGCCATGGAAGAAACAGATAATGAGGAGAAAAGCCACCTGACTACTCTAGAGACATACTGATGAAAACACAACTGCACCTGTTGAAATGTGAAAGCACAAGTCTGCCAGGGGGTGTCAGGACTCCTCCCCTAAATGTATTGACAGATCCTCATCTGTGTTCAAACCTCCTGGGCTCTTAGTTTGAAAATCAATAATATATCTTGATTCCCGTTGCCTGAGTGAGAGCACTCTGTCACCTCCTCTCGGATTTTTGGGGATTTGTTCGAGAATCAAATAGCTTAAATCAGCTCCATTCGTGAAATGATTGTCGTGGTGTCAAGAAACAAGAACAAGAAATCAAAAAAGGGGTTGTACTTCCGGTTCCGGTATTCGTCCCCAGTGTCTTGCTGTTGCAGCCTCGGCAACGGACTGCTCTTTGCCTCCCGGTGTTGGGGGCTGAGCGCGGTCGTTTATTCTTTGGAGACTGCCTCGTTCCTTTTGTTGTTATTTCCTGGTTACTAAACCTTGGAGGGTTCTACTTCTGAGGTGCATAGACAATCAGGGAGTGAGAGGAAAGACGCGGCTGTGTTCTTGTATTCCCTGAGCTGTACTTCCTGCATTTTTCAACCTGTCCGCCTCATTGTGTGTATTGGGCGGAATTACAGGGATGCTGAAGATCGGTCGTTTTTTCTGGGCTCTCCGCCTCCTTTGAGCAGGGTTTTTTTTTAATCACGCTGTGATTCTTTTTTCTCCCCCTTCCAATTGTTTTTAGTTTGTATTAACAAGAAGGTGTCCTGCTTTATGGAGACAACGCTAAATTCGAACTTACAGCAGTCTCTGTAATAAGAAGAATTAACCCCTGTCCTCACTTTGTTTTTTCCTTTGCTCCTTATCTTGACTAGTGGAGTCAATCTACGTGGTGTCTCTTCTCCTTTTTGAGACGACTCCACTCACCAAACTGGGTAAGATTAAGTTTGTGGGTCCTTGTGTGCACCTCGTTATGTATGCATATGCCCGTTAATTGCTGCTATTTTGCCTTCAATAATACCGGCTGAGGAGATTAAGAACCGGAGAACCGGGGACACTGTTTGCCGCTGGCCTACACTGCTGCCAACAAACTGGGGACTACATCCCCTATCACCCCTAGCGGTGCGCACGCCGTGCACCACCTTGCATTCACCAGGAGGCGTTCATAAGGGGCGCCAGGGCTCCCGCAGCGCGGGACGCCCGTTAATTGCCGCTATTTCGAGAATCAAGTAGCTTAAATCCACTACATTCGAGAAATGTTTGTTGTGGTGTCAAGAAACAACAACAAGAAATCAAAAGAGGGGCTGGACTTTCGGTTCCGGCATTCGTCCCCAGTGTCTTGTTGTTGGATCCTCGGCAACGGACTGCTCTTTGCCTCCCAGTGTTGGGGGCTGAGTGCAGTCGTTTATTCTTTCGAGAAATGTTTGTCGTGGAAATGGCGTGCCACAGGGTATTTCGGGTCATTATTTGTAATGGCTCTACGATGTTCTAGGACCCTTTTCTTAGCTGTACAAGTTGTACTCCTAATGTACCAAAACTTACAAGTGCATTCAATGGCATAAATGGTAAAACTAGCACTGCACGTGAGGAATTGCTTGATCTTTTTGGTGACTCCCCTGCACTCAAGGTCTCCCCGAAACTTGCTGTGTCTACACGCCTTACAAAGGCCACAGGGAAAAAACCCTATAAGGCCATGGCTGTGTCAGGAATCAGACTCATGTGGTGTTAGCAGTGCACCATATATGGCAAAAACCAAAGAGACAGCGGATTCTTGTGAAGCCGCAAGTGGTGAACTTATATCGAGACTTATAATGTTCTATGTGCAGTTGGACCTTTCAAGATGGCCGCGGCTCTTGCCGTCATTTGCTGTACATCTTTGACTTGACGGTTGGGCGCGCGGCAAACTGCGCACTTCAATCGAGATATCCTGAGAGAAGCTAGTGTTTTCCGTGAGCTCCAGTATCCTGAGGAGAACTGCCCTAGAACTTGAAGAGAGATATTTTCGGAATAATCCACAGAACCGAATCAACCGCTAGTAGTCGAGTAGTCAAGTTAAGCGGTTTTCGGTTACCCAAGTTTCAGTCAAGAAAGTTGCGGAGAATTCAACTGGCTGGAATATTCGTTTGTTCATCTGAGAAGGAAGCTGTTTTCCGGAGTGGCTGAGTATCCGATTTCTCTGTGAACTAATAGAAGCCAAGACTGAGCCAGCGACTAAAGTCAGTGAGTGCGCATCTGCGCCGAACCCCCAGTTTCCTCTCCTCCCTTTGGCGACCTTTCCTTTTCCTTTCCTCCCTATTTTACCTTTCCCTGTACCTTTTTGCGCGCATCTTTTGCAAAGGAAGTTGTTGAAACTACCTAGACTTTCTACACTACAGAATCTGCAAGAAAGAGAGAGCATTCCGTTAATTCATTATTTATGTACATATCAAATTCTTTGTAAGAAGATGGAACTTATTTCTCAAGCCTGCAGATGTGCAAGTCAGTAATAATTAAAAGATTACAAAGAATATCACTATATAGAAGAGTAGCAAGCCTGTAGGAGTAAAAGGTAGGAGCAGAGGAATATAAAAGTCATTAGGAAGATTAGGAGAGTAGGATGTTCTTGTAATCCCCTTTTCACCTCTGTGCATTAGGTGTACCTCGTTAAGACGTGCCAGTGAAGAACCACACACTACAGAAGACTCAGCAGAGAAGGCAGAATCACCACCTAGAGGTCATACACCATCCTGAGGCAGTCTCTTCTCTTCTCTTCCACTTCCCCTTTCCCCCGTGCTAGTGCCGTTACCCTTGCTTGGTGGCTGCACTGATGCAGGGGCATTGGGAGTAATCGTCACTTCTGCTTCTGTGGAACTTGAGGTACATTCTGACAGATTGAAGTGCCCACGAAGTAATTTCCACCCAAGCAGAATGGCGGAAGGTTTTAGTTTAAAATCCTTAGGGGAAATGTTAGAGGCCATTCAAAGGGATTTAGGAGCGGTAAGGGAGGAAACGGTTTTGCTAACTCGGAGAGTCGATGGGTTAGTATCGGGAGCCACTCCTGTAGCTCAGACCTCTTCCCCCAATTTGTCTTCAGAGTCCAACCCTAGGACTGTTGCACAAGTGGTCCATTCTGTTTCCCCACTAATTCCATTAGCTTCTCCTGAAAGGTATTCTGGGGATGCACAGAAAGCGCAATTATTCTTGACACAATGTTCCCTCCATTTCATGTGTCGACCAGCGTTATTCCCTGACGCACAATCCAAGGTTGCGTTTATTCTCTCTTATCTGAGTGGGGATGCGGCTAACTGGGCAATGCCATTGGTGTCCAAAGACTCCCCATTTTTGTATGACCTGGAGCGTTTTAAGGCCGAATTTTTGAGGATTTTTGACAGAAGAAAGATCTCTCAAGTCACGGACAATGAACTTTTAGAACTTCGTCAAGGAAGTAAGGATTTGGTAACTTATTTAACCCAGTTTAATAAGTTGATTGTGGAAACGGAGTGGCCAGAAGAGAAAAGAGCGGCTCTCTTCTACAGAGGGTTGCGAGAAGAAATCAAAGACACATTAGCTCAAATTCCTAACCGTCCTACTGAATTATCAGCTTTAGTGGATCTGGCTTTAGAAATCGATTTTCGTTGGACAGAACGGAAAGGTGAAAGAAGAAAAGAATTTCGTTTCCAACCTCCTAGATTTGATCGAAGTCGACAAGAGACCAATAAGACGTCTCCTTCGGATGTGGAACCAATGCAAATTGGAATGGTAAGAGGCCCTTTGAGTAAAGAAGAGAAGGAACAACGAAGACAGAAAAGACTGTGTATGTATTGTGGAACTTCAGGACACTTTGTAAAAGAGTGTCCAAAAAGGCCTAAAACTTTGGTGAAGGGAAACGAGCAACACCATCAGTAGAGGGGAGCACACTGGTGGTGTCAGAAGAAAAGATGGCTCCGAATTCCCATTATGTGATGAACACTTTACAAACCATGACACCTCATTTGATTTTGCATATGACTATTCAGTTTCGGGAGCAAGAAATTTCTGGGGTTGCCATTATGCTAGATTCTGGAGCCACAGGAAACTTCTGCGACATAAAATATGCACGAAGAATGGGTATAAAAGGCATCAGTAAAGAGAGAAGTGAATTGGTTCGGGCAGTAGATGGAACTAATCTCTCCTCTGGGCCCATCACTCAGCACACTGAACCTTTGAAGTTGATTCAAGCAGATGGCCATAGTGAAACTATTCAATTTAATCTTATTGATGCACCTCAATTTCAGATGATTTTGGGGCTTCCATGGCTCACTATCCATAATCCTACTATAGACTGGGAAAACCGAACAGTATTCATGAATTCCCAATATTGTCTAGAACATTGTTACCATGATTCTGAGGAAGATACCGAACCCTCACAAGCAACCTTGTTATCGGGCGGAGGAGAATCAATTTGTGTCATCAGTACTACAGAAATTCCCCCTGAGTATCAAGAGTTTAAAGAAGTCTTTTGTGAAAAAGATGCAGAAAAATTACCTCCACATCGTCCATACGATTGTACCATCGAATTGGAACCGGGAGCGGTTCTGCCTTGTTCAAGGATCTACGCCCTAACTGAAGGTGAAAATCGCTACCTCAAAGAGTATTTGGATCGATATTTGGCTAATGGATTTATTAGGCCTTCACAGTCCCCAGTATCCTCTCCTTTATTCTTCATCCCCAAGAAGGAAGGATCTCTTAGGACTTGCATTGATTATCGTGCCCTCAACCGAGTGACCATCAAGAATCGATACCCGTTACCCTTGATTTCCGTCCTTCTTGATCAAGTAAAGGAAGCTCAAATTTTCACGAAATTAGATTTAAGAGGGGCATACCATCTTATTCGTGTCAAAGAAGGCCATGAGTGGAAAACGGCATTTCGAACTAAATATGGGCTATTTGAATATCAAGTTATGCCGTTTGGCCTTTGTAATGCCCCAGCCGCTTTTCAACATTTTATTAATGATATCATGGGAGATTTGATTGACAAGATCGCAATTGTATATTTGGATGATATTTTGATTTTCTCCAAGATTCCACAAGAACATGCTACCCACGTAAGGAGGGTTTTGGAAAGGCTGCGTCTGCATCAATTGTATGTGAAACTGGAAAAATGTGCTTTCAGTGTGCAAACAGTAGAGTTTCTCGGATTTGTCCTTTCCTCAGCAGGAGTGACCATGGATCCAAAGAAGATTCACTCAGTTATAAATTGGCCCTCTCCAGGAAACGTTAAGGAGATACAGCGATTCTTGGGATTTGCTAATTTTTATCGTCGCTTCATTCAAGGATTCTCACAGAGAATTATTCCTATCACCAAACTCTTGAAGAAAGGCCAGAAATTTCATTGGACTGAGGAGGCTGAGATGGCTTTTGAGTTTCTCAAGAAGAGCTTTACTACTGCTCCCATTTTGCTACATGCAGACCCGGCAGAACCCTTCTTTGTGGAAGCGGATGCTTCAGATTTAGCCATTGGAGGAGTGCTGTCTCAGCGTCACAAGACAACGGGACAGCTTCATCCAGTGGCTTTTCGTTCTAGAAAGCTTACGCCTGCCGAAGTCAATTATACAATTGCTGAGAAGGAATTGTTGGCGGTGAAAGATGCGTTTGAAGAGTGGCGACACTATTTGCTGGGAGCTCGTCATACTGTTACAGTTTATTCTGATCACAAGAATTTACAATTTTTGAAATCTGCTAGAACTTTGACCCCTCGTCTCTTAAGATGGTCTCTCTATTTTGCAGACTTCGATTTTGTGATTACCTACCGCCCAGGAAATAAGAACGGAAAGGCAGATGCATTGTCCCGAATTCAGACAGAAGCTCAAGAGCCTCCAATGACTCAAAAGACTATCATCCCAGAAACCAAGATCATCTGTACACTTGATTTGGTTGATTTCAAAGAAGAAGTAAAGAAAAGGTTGTCTCCAGAAGAGATACAGAATTGGGTTCAACAGGATTCTGTACGAGAAATCTTCGAACAGTTACCCTACGTTCAAGGTGCCCTGTATTTACCCACTGCAGAACTTCAGCACAAAGCAATGCAAGCATGCCATGATCAACCTTTGGCTGGACATAAAGGTATTCAAAAGACTCTCGAGCTCATTCAACGATATTTTTGGTGGCCAGAGATTCGGTCCAGTGTCATACAATATGTGGGAACTTGTCCAACCTGTGCCCAAGGAAAAGCCATGAGACAAGCCCCATCAGGCCTTTTGCATCCCTTGCCCACCCCTTCCCAACCTTGGCACACAGTCACCATGGATCTCATAGTGGATCTGCCTCCGAGTAATGGGTATAACACTGTGTTAGTTTTTGTTGACACCTTCACTAAGATGAGCCATTTCATACCTTTAAAAGGGGTTCCTACTGCGAGGGAGTTAGCCAAACTTTTCAGTGAGCACATTGTTAAGATACATGGAGTCCCAAAAATCCTGATTTCAGATAGAGGGTCTCAGTTTGTATCCCATTTTTGGAGAGCCTTCATGCAAGGGTTGGGAGTAGAGACCAGATTTTCCACCAGTTATCATCCTGAAACAGACGGGCAGACCGAAAGAGTCAACCAAGAGTTGGAACAATATCTGAGAATGTTCCTTCTGGATCAGGAGGGTGAATGGTCTGATTTTTTATGGATGGCAGAGTTTGCATGTAATAATGCAAAAAATTTGTCTACTGGGTTCTCTCCTTTCTTCCTAAATTATGGTAGACATCCAAACCCTTTCATGGGACAGGGAGATATGGGGGTTCCAGCAGTAAGAGACCTCATGCAAGATCTTGTTAACACTCGCAAATCGGCAGAATCCAATTTAGTCAAGGCTAAAGCGAGTTATAAGAAACAGGCAGACAAACATAGAAAATGGCTCCAGATTACAGGGTGGGTGATTTGGTGTGGTTATCTACACGTAATCTCCATCTCAAGGGTAATCGGAAATTTCAGCCACGTTTTGTGGGACCTTACCTAATTGAAAAAGTACTAAGCCCTGTAACGGTAAAATTAAAATTGCCCTCAAATACAGGTATTCATCCAGTTTTCCATGTCTCTCTGATTAAAAGATGCACTCCAAACACGAGAATAGTGAAGCCTCTAGCGCCCCTAGTGATTAATGGACATCCTGAATATGAGGTCAAAGATATATTAGATTCCAAAAGAACTAGAGTTGGGCTTTACTACTTAGTAGACTGGAAAGGCTATGGACCTGAAGATCGCTCCTGGGAGTTAGCTAAGAATATTCATGCTCCTCGACTTTTAAAAAGATTTCACATTCGATACCCCTTCAAACCTGGGCCGATGAATCGGCCTTTGAGAGGGGGTACTGTCAGGAATCAGACTCATGTGGTGTTAGCAGTGCACCATATATGGCAAAAACCAAAGAGACAGCGGATTCTTGTGAAGCCGCAAGTGGTGAACTTATATCGAGACTTATAATGTTCTATGTGCAGTTGGACCTTTCAAGATGGCCGCGGCTCTTGCCGTCATTTGCTGTACATCTTTGACTTGACGGTTGGGCGCGCGGCAAACTGCGCACTTCAATCGAGATATCCTGAGAGAAGCTAGTGTTTTCCGTGAGCTCCAGTATCCTGAGGAGAACTGCCCTAGAACTTGAAGAGAGATATTTTCGGAATAATCCACAGAACCGAATCAACCGCTAGTAGTCGAGTAGTCAAGTTAAGCGGTTTTCGGTTACCCAAGTTTCAGTCAAGAAAGTTGCGGAGAATTCAACTGGCTGGAATATTCGTTTGTTCATCTGAGAAGGAAGCTGTTTTCCGGAGTGGCTGAGTATCCGATTTCTCTGTGAACTAATAGAAGCCAAGACTGAGCCAGCGACTAAAGTCAGTGAGTGCGCATCTGCGCCGAACCCCCAGTTTCCTCTCCTCCCTTTGGCGACCTTTCCTTTTCCTTTCCTCCCTATTTTACCTTTCCCTGTACCTTTTTGCGCGCATCTTTTGCAAAGGAAGTTGTTGAAACTACCTAGACTTTCTACACTACAGAATCTGCAAGAAAGAGAGAGCATTCCGTTAATTCATTATTTATGTACATATCAAATTCTTTGTAAGAAGATGGAACTTATTTCTCAAGCCTGCAGATGTGCAAGTCAGTAATAATTAAAAGATTACAAAGAATATCACTATATAGAAGAGTAGCAAGCCTGTAGGAGTAAAAGGTAGGAGCAGAGGAATATAAAAGTCATTAGGAAGATTAGGAGAGTAGGATGTTCTTGTAATCCCCTTTTCACCTCTGTGCATTAGGTGTACCTCGTTAAGACGTGCCAGTGAAGAACCACACACTACAGAAGACTCAGCAGAGAAGGCAGAATCACCACCTAGAGGTCATACACCATCCTGAGGCAGTCTCTTCTCTTCTCTTCCACTTCCCCTTTCCCCCGTGCTAGTGCCGTTACCCTTGCTTGGTGGCTGCACTGATGCAGGGGCATTGGGAGTAATCGTCACTTCTGCTTCTGTGGAACTTGAGGTACATTCTGACAGATTGAAGTGCCCACGAAGTAATTTCCACCCAAGCAGAATGGCGGAAGGTTTTAGTTTAAAATCCTTAGGGGAAATGTTAGAGGCCATTCAAAGGGATTTAGGAGCGGTAAGGGAGGAAACGGTTTTGCTAACTCGGAGAGTCGATGGGTTAGTATCGGGAGCCACTCCTGTAGCTCAGACCTCTTCCCCCAATTTGTCTTCAGAGTCCAACCCTAGGACTGTTGCACAAGTGGTCCATTCTGTTTCCCCACTAATTCCATTAGCTTCTCCTGAAAGGTATTCTGGGGATGCACAGAAAGCGCAATTATTCTTGACACAATGTTCCCTCCATTTCATGTGTCGACCAGCGTTATTCCCTGACGCACAATCCAAGGTTGCGTTTATTCTCTCTTATCTGAGTGGGGATGCGGCTAACTGGGCAATGCCATTGGTGTCCAAAGACTCCCCATTTTTGTATGACCTGGAGCGTTTTAAGGCCGAATTTTTGAGGATTTTTGACAGAAGAAAGATCTCTCAAGTCACGGACAATGAACTTTTAGAACTTCGTCAAGGAAGTAAGGATTTGGTAACTTATTTAACCCAGTTTAATAAGTTGATTGTGGAAACGGAGTGGCCAGAAGAGAAAAGAGCGGCTCTCTTCTACAGAGGGTTGCGAGAAGAAATCAAAGACACATTAGCTCAAATTCCTAACCGTCCTACTGAATTATCAGCTTTAGTGGATCTGGCTTTAGAAATCGATTTTCGTTGGACAGAACGGAAAGGTGAAAGAAGAAAAGAATTTCGTTTCCAACCTCCTAGATTTGATCGAAGTCGACAAGAGACCAATAAGACGTCTCCTTCGGATGTGGAACCAATGCAAATTGGAATGGTAAGAGGCCCTTTGAGTAAAGAAGAGAAGGAACAACGAAGACAGAAAAGACTGTGTATGTATTGTGGAACTTCAGGACACTTTGTAAAAGAGTGTCCAAAAAGGCCTAAAACTTTGGTGAAGGGAAACGAGCAACACCATCAGTAGAGGGGAGCACACTGGTGGTGTCAGAAGAAAAGATGGCTCCGAATTCCCATTATGTGATGAACACTTTACAAACCATGACACCTCATTTGATTTTGCATATGACTATTCAGTTTCGGGAGCAAGAAATTTCTGGGGTTGCCATTATGCTAGATTCTGGAGCCACAGGAAACTTCTGCGACATAAAATATGCACGAAGAATGGGTATAAAAGGCATCAGTAAAGAGAGAAGTGAATTGGTTCGGGCAGTAGATGGAACTAATCTCTCCTCTGGGCCCATCACTCAGCACACTGAACCTTTGAAGTTGATTCAAGCAGATGGCCATAGTGAAACTATTCAATTTAATCTTATTGATGCACCTCAATTTCAGATGATTTTGGGGCTTCCATGGCTCACTATCCATAATCCTACTATAGACTGGGAAAACCGAACAGTATTCATGAATTCCCAATATTGTCTAGAACATTGTTACCATGATTCTGAGGAAGATACCGAACCCTCACAAGCAACCTTGTTATCGGGCGGAGGAGAATCAATTTGTGTCATCAGTACTACAGAAATTCCCCCTGAGTATCAAGAGTTTAAAGAAGTCTTTTGTGAAAAAGATGCAGAAAAATTACCTCCACATCGTCCATACGATTGTACCATCGAATTGGAACCGGGAGCGGTTCTGCCTTGTTCAAGGATCTACGCCCTAACTGAAGGTGAAAATCGCTACCTCAAAGAGTATTTGGATCGATATTTGGCTAATGGATTTATTAGGCCTTCACAGTCCCCAGTATCCTCTCCTTTATTCTTCATCCCCAAGAAGGAAGGATCTCTTAGGACTTGCATTGATTATCGTGCCCTCAACCGAGTGACCATCAAGAATCGATACCCGTTACCCTTGATTTCCGTCCTTCTTGATCAAGTAAAGGAAGCTCAAATTTTCACGAAATTAGATTTAAGAGGGGCATACCATCTTATTCGTGTCAAAGAAGGCCATGAGTGGAAAACGGCATTTCGAACTAAATATGGGCTATTTGAATATCAAGTTATGCCGTTTGGCCTTTGTAATGCCCCAGCCGCTTTTCAACATTTTATTAATGATATCATGGGAGATTTGATTGACAAGATCGCAATTGTATATTTGGATGATATTTTGATTTTCTCCAAGATTCCACAAGAACATGCTACCCACGTAAGGAGGGTTTTGGAAAGGCTGCGTCTGCATCAATTGTATGTGAAACTGGAAAAATGTGCTTTCAGTGTGCAAACAGTAGAGTTTCTCGGATTTGTCCTTTCCTCAGCAGGAGTGACCATGGATCCAAAGAAGATTCACTCAGTTATAAATTGGCCCTCTCCAGGAAACGTTAAGGAGATACAGCGATTCTTGGGATTTGCTAATTTTTATCGTCGCTTCATTCAAGGATTCTCACAGAGAATTATTCCTATCACCAAACTCTTGAAGAAAGGCCAGAAATTTCATTGGACTGAGGAGGCTGAGATGGCTTTTGAGTTTCTCAAGAAGAGCTTTACTACTGCTCCCATTTTGCTACATGCAGACCCGGCAGAACCCTTCTTTGTGGAAGCGGATGCTTCAGATTTAGCCATTGGAGGAGTGCTGTCTCAGCGTCACAAGACAACGGGACAGCTTCATCCAGTGGCTTTTCGTTCTAGAAAGCTTACGCCTGCCGAAGTCAATTATACAATTGCTGAGAAGGAATTGTTGGCGGTGAAAGATGCGTTTGAAGAGTGGCGACACTATTTGCTGGGAGCTCGTCATACTGTTACAGTTTATTCTGATCACAAGAATTTACAATTTTTGAAATCTGCTAGAACTTTGACCCCTCGTCTCTTAAGATGGTCTCTCTATTTTGCAGACTTCGATTTTGTGATTACCTACCGCCCAGGAAATAAGAACGGAAAGGCAGATGCATTGTCCCGAATTCAGACAGAAGCTCAAGAGCCTCCAATGACTCAAAAGACTATCATCCCAGAAACCAAGATCATCTGTACACTTGATTTGGTTGATTTCAAAGAAGAAGTAAAGAAAAGGTTGTCTCCAGAAGAGATACAGAATTGGGTTCAACAGGATTCTGTACGAGAAATCTTCGAACAGTTACCCTACGTTCAAGGTGCCCTGTATTTACCCACTGCAGAACTTCAGCACAAAGCAATGCAAGCATGCCATGATCAACCTTTGGCTGGACATAAAGGTATTCAAAAGACTCTCGAGCTCATTCAACGATATTTTTGGTGGCCAGAGATTCGGTCCAGTGTCATATAATATGTGGGAACTTGTCCAACCTGTGCCCAAGGAAAAGCCATGAGACAAGCCCCATCAGGCCTTTTGCATCCCTTGCCCACCCCTTCCCAACCTTGGCACACAGTCACCATGGATCTCATAGTGGATCTGCCTCCGAGTAATGGGTATAACACTGTGTTAGTTTTTGTTGACACCTTCACTAAGATGAGCCATTTCATACCTTTAAAAGGGGTTCCTACTGCGAGGGAGTTAGCCAAACTTTTCAGTGAGCACATTGTTAAGATACATGGAGTCCCAAAAATCCTGATTTCAGATAGAGGGTCTCAGTTTGTATCCCATTTTTGGAGAGCCTTCATGCAAGGGTTGGGAGTAGAGACCAGATTTTCCACCAGTTATCATCCTGAAACAGACGGGCAGACCGAAAGAGTCAACCAAGAGTTGGAACAATATCTGAGAATGTTCCTTCTGGATCAGGAGGGTGAATGGTCTGATTTTTTATGGATGGCAGAGTTTGCATGTAATAATGCAAAAAATTTGTCTACTGGGTTCTCTCCTTTCTTCCTAAATTATGGTAGACATCCAAACCCTTTCATGGGACAGGGAGATATGGGGGTTCCAGCAGTAAGAGACCTCATGCAAGATCTTGTTAACACTCGCAAATCGGCAGAATCCAATTTAGTCAAGGCTAAAGCGAGTTATAAGAAACAGGCAGACAAACATAGAAAATGGCTCCAGATTACAGGGTGGGTGATTTGGTGTGGTTATCTACACGTAATCTCCATCTCAAGGGTAATCGGAAATTTCAGCCACGTTTTGTGGGACCTTACCTAATTGAAAAAGTACTAAGCCCTGTAACGGTAAAATTAAAATTGCCCTCAAATACAGGTATTCATCCAGTTTTCCATGTCTCTCTGATTAAAAGATGCACTCCAAACACGAGAATAGTGAAGCCTCTAGCGCCCCTAGTGATTAATGGACATCCTGAATATGAGGTCAAAGATATATTAGATTCCAAAAGAACTAGAGTTGGGCTTTACTACTTAGTAGACTGGAAAGGCTATGGACCTGAAGATCGCTCCTGGGAGTTAGCTAAGAATATTCATGCTCCTCGACTTTTAAAAAGATTTCACATTCGATACCCCTTCAAACCTGGGCCGATGAATCGGCCTTTGAGAGGGGGTACTGTCAGGAATCAGACTCATGTGGTGTTAGCAGTGCACCATATATGGCAAAAACCAAAGAGACAGCGGATTCTTGTGAAGCCGCAAGTGGTGAACTTATATCGAGACTTATAATGTTCTATGTGCAGTTGGACCTTTCAAGATGGCCGCGGCTCTTGCCGTCATTTGCTGTACATCTTTGACTTGACGGTTGGGCGCGCGGCAAACTGCGCACTTCAATCGAGATATCCTGAGAGAAGCTAGTGTTTTCCGTGAGCTCCAGTATCCTGAGGAGAACTGCCCTAGAACTTGAAGAGAGATATTTTCGGAATAATCCACAGAACCGAATCAACCGCTAGTAGTCGAGTAGTCAAGTTAAGCGGTTTTCGGTTACCCAAGTTTCAGTCAAGAAAGTTGCGGAGAATTCAACTGGCTGGAATATTCGTTTGTTCATCTGAGAAGGAAGCTGTTTTCCGGAGTGGCTGAGTATCCGATTTCTCTGTGAACTAATAGAAGCCAAGACTGAGCCAGCGACTAAAGTCAGTGAGTGCGCATCTGCGCCGAACCCCCAGTTTCCTCTCCTCCCTTTGGCGACCTTTCCTTTTCCTTTCCTCCCTATTTTACCTTTCCCTGTACCTTTTTGCGCGCATCTTTTGCAAAGGAAGTTGTTGAAACTACCTAGACTTTCTACACTACAGAATCTGCAAGAAAGAGAGAGCATTCCGTTAATTCATTATTTATGTACATATCAAATTCTTTGTAAGAAGATGGAACTTATTTCTCAAGCCTGCAGATGTGCAAGTCAGTAATAATTAAAAGATTACAAAGAATATCACTATATAGAAGAGTAGCAAGCCTGTAGGAGTAAAAGGTAGGAGCAGAGGAATATAAAAGTCATTAGGAAGATTAGGAGAGTAGGATGTTCTTGTAATCCCCTTTTCACCTCTGTGCATTAGGTGTACCTCGTTAAGACGTGCCAGTGAAGAACCACACACTACAGAAGACTCAGCAGAGAAGGCAGAATCACCACCTAGAGGTCATACACCATCCTGAGGCAGTCTCTTCTCTTCTCTTCCACTTCCCCTTTCCCCCGTGCTAGTGCCGTTACCCTTGCTTGGTGGCTGCACTGATGCAGGGGCATTGGGAGTAATCGTCACTTCTGCTTCTGTGGAACTTGAGGTACATTCTGACAGGCTGGCGGTGATGAGGTAGTTGGTAATGTCATTCTTGACCACCAGTTCGCGGATGTTTCTGTCATGTCTATATGTTATATTAGGTCTCTCAGTTATATTTTCACCTATAGTCCACTTTTCTACCCTTACTCCCTCATGACAATATCGATACGTTCCATGAGTGTACCATTAAGGCGCTCATGGATTTGAGAATCAAGACTAGTAAACAACAGAGAGACCCCAACACTAATCTCTCCCCTGCACAGAGACAGGCACTAAAGGCATTAACAGAGGACACCAACATTGTCATCCGTCCAGTGGACAAGGGTGGAAATGTGGTTATCTTCGACAGAGATGACTATATCGATGAGGCCTTATGCCAACTTAACAACAACAGATTCTACATGCATGTTACCGATGAGACATTTAACCACAGCATCACTGACATATGGGACAAGCTGATAACTTGGAGGGACAAGGGTCTCCTGGATTGGGAGGAGTTTTGTTACCTTAAGAAAGATCATTCCAAACTCCCTATACTGTACCTACTGCCCAAACTCCACAAAGATAGCACTTGACCACCAGGACGCCCCATCGTATCATCTATAGGGAGCATCACAGAAATTTTTTCGAAATATGTTGATCACTTTTTGAGAGATTTTGTTACACAACTGCCTAGCTATATAAGGGACACAAAGGATTTTCTGTGCTAAATCGAAAACCTGATATGGAATTCTGACTATCTTATCATTGTCCTGGAAGTACACTCTTTACACACCATAATTGACCACCAGCAGGGTCTGGAACTGTGTGAAAATGTTCTCAAACATAGGCCATTGAGGTATCGAGAACATAGTCGCCTGTTTATAGAGATGACAGACTTTTGCCTCAAGAACAACATTTTCTCATTTAAGGCGCTCTCTACAGGCAGGTCACTGGCACAGCAATGGGATTGTGCTTTGCTCCCAGTTTTGCCAATTTATTTTTGGCTTACTGGGAGGAAGAAATCTTTGCCAGTGCCACTCTTAAAGAGGACCTCCAGAATGTCATCATGTGGCTTCGTTACATTGATGATTTATTCATCATCTGGAGGGACTCAAAGGGTGAGGCAGAAGAGTTCATTGAGAAACTTAACACCAACAGATATAACATCCTCCTCACTGGTAGCATCAATGGAACCAAAGCTGAATATCTTGATGTCTGCCTTGAGATCCAACAGGGGATGATATGCACTTCTCTTTTTCGGAAGGCCACGGCAGGGAACAGTGTCCTGCATGCCCTCAGCAGTCACCCAGAGGCACTCAAATGGAGTATACCCTATGGAGAGCTGCTGAGGGCAAAAAGGAATTGCAACAACGCTGAAGCCTATGCCGAGGAGAGCAAGACTATCATCAGCAGGTTCAAAACCAGGGGCTATCCCCAATGGGTCTTAAATAAAGCAAGAGACAGAGCAGAAGGGGTGGACAGAACACTTACCTTGTTAGACAAGCCGGAGGTATGCGATGAGGGAGAGAACGAAAACACACGTATGATTCTCACTTACAACTCTGACTCCCATAAAATCAAACGCATTCTTGCCAGACACTGGGATATTTTGAAAACTGATTGTGCTATAGGTAAAATTATAACTGAGAGACCTAATACAACATACAGATGTGACAGAAACATCCAAAACCTGGTGGACAATAATGACATTACCAACTACCCCATCACCACCAGCCATGGCCTTTTAGAGTTTTTCCCCTGTGGCCATTGCAAGGCGTGTAGACACAGCAAGTTTCGGGGAGTCCTTGAGTACAGGGGAGTCACCAAAAAGATCACGCAAATCCTCACGTGCAGTACTAGTTTTACCATTTATGCCATCAAATGCACTTGTAAGTTATGGTACATTGGGAGTACAACTTGTACAGCTAAGAAAAGGGTCCTAGAACATCGTAGAGCCATTACGAATAAAGACCCGAAATACCATGTGGCACGCCATTTCCACGACAAACATTTCTCGAATGTAGTGGATTTAAGCTATTTGATTCTTGAACAAATCCCCAAAAATCCGGGAGGAGGTGACAGAGTGCTCTCACTCAGGCAACGGTAATCAAGATATATTATTGATTTTCAAACTAAGAGCCCAGGAAGTTTGAACACAGATGAGGAACTGTCAATACATTTAAGGGAGGAGTCCTCCCTTAAATGTGCAGTTGTGTTTTCATCAATATGTTCCTAGAGTAGTCAGGTGGCTTTTCTCCTCATTAATCATCAATGTTTCTTCCATGGCCCAGGTGTGCATCAGGAATAGTTTTTAATGTCCTACACTTGTATGTGATAATTGTTTGTAATCAGACTCCGTTACATGATTTTAACATATTTCTTTTCTTTTGTTTCTTTTGTAGGAGAAAAGGAAGGGGCCCACTCACTTGTACTCACTTGCACGGGCAGCCTATCCCTTTCCCCCTAACCTACCCCTTTCCCCCCCCCTCACACCCTTCACATTTTTAGAGTAGATTCTTCACTTGTGGATAACTGGTTGGTGAACGAGTCACTTTATCTTATTCCATGGCTTATGACATTTGTGTTTGGGCATTTGCCCTACATCGAGCAGTTCATTTTATAATTTGCAGTAGCGCAATTGCGCTGATGGCTGCCAGTGTTTTCTCATCAGATTCACAACCGGATTTCAAGGTCGGCACTGGCTAACCATTGTAACTCTTCTTGTGTTGTTGTCAACATGGGAAGTGTCTCATCTTTTCTCCCCTTACTGAGGGTAGATTGCTAGCTGACGATACTCACTGTAAAAAGATTTTGGCACTTTTTTCGTCTTCTGTTTATTGCTATAATGACCGCCATTGGCGTTAAACGACAGTTCTTGCATGGAATACGGTTGCTGGGATCAAGGTCAATTTGTTTATACATACGAGGACTTTTTGATACATCAATAGCCATCGAGTGTATTTCCGACAGAATGAACACTGTTATTTTGTACATTGTGTATATATGTATTGGACATTACTGCATTTCCTATGCGTATTGTATATTTTGCATGAATTTTATTTCTGCTCATTACACGTAATGCAATATGTATTAACAATTACTAGGCCTGGGCTAAAATTCCGTTCCGCTCGCGGAAATTGCGATAATTTGACATTTTCGCGTTCTGAGAAGAGCGCGAAAATGTCAAAATTTCCGCAATCCGCATTTTACCGGAAATTTTTTGCTTGCTCACGCTGTAAAATAATACATTCTCGCGTGCGCGCGATCGCCTTACCTGAATCCCTGCATTCGCCGACAAGTTTTCCCGATCTGGTCGCGTTCTCCACGAGATGTTGGATTGTTGGTAGCCATTTGCGCTGTCTCGCGACAGTTCGCGCCCGCAGTAACGTCATTCATCGCGCGATCACGTCTTTCTTCTCGCGATCATGCACCGCGAGACAAGTGAAAACAAGATGGCTGCGCCCGCGAGCAACCGCATGGGTAAGTTGGCGAGCCGTGACCACGCAGAAAATACCGCGAACGGGCGGGAAAAAAACGTCTGCATCTTCGCGATATTCCCACGTGTTTGGGGAGATTTTTAACATTTTCGCGATAATTTGCGAAAGTGAATTCCGCAAATTCCGCCCACCCCTAACCATTACATCATGGCTGCCATGGTTGTGGTATTCGACATAGTCCTTTCTTTACTTTGCTTACTTGTTCAAAACTTTGTCAGTTACCTCTGTTGTTTTGCACTTTACATGTGATCAAGGCTGTGTTTACAGTCGAAACGCGTTGTGTAATAAACTTGGACTTCATACCGGTGTCCTGCCTTTTGTCCTGAGAGCATACGTTATTGGACTGTGTTTTGGGATATTGTTTGCCGGTACGCTCTGCCGGCGTGTAAGCCACCCTTCTTGGGTCCCTGCACTCTGGAAGGAGGAACTTGGTCTATGGATATGTATATAAATACGCATCCAGCACAGACGTCACTGGACATGTGACAATGGTAATAAAAAGGAGTCGAGCACACGTGCCCAATCCCAGTTCCACTATCTATCTGTGTCTGTGTGTTCAATATGTATGCAACATGCTGCCTCTGGGCCCTACCACATTACATTGTGCTCTGGACAGCATATGCAGCCAACTTACCTTTGACAGTGGGAGAAAACTTTGGTTATGTAACTTTGCCTCGGTCATCGTACAAGTACGTACGTAGAGACTGGATGATTACTGCAAGGAGAGTGTATAGTGAATTTATAAGTGCATGGGGATTGGCGGAGTGATTGTATAAGTACATATGTTGGCGCAGCCTAACTCCGACAACAAGCTTGTCTCCAATTGGCTGCCCTCCAAGTCCCAAAAAGTGAAATTCGGGCTTTGCATGGCCCTGTATTGCTACAGCTGCAATACTCCACAGAATGTGCAATAAACATTCACATCCACACAGTTGTGTCATGTCCACCATCTTTCTTGTGCGGAACTATGGATGAATGTAGGGTCAGTGATTCCCCGTACCTTCCATGTTGGCCATGTTGTGGGACTTGGCTCACAGTGTGACACATTGACACTGGCGACCCAGGTGACGGCAGCACTACAACAAGAACACCCGCATGTCAGTGTTGCTGGATTTTTTAAGCATTCTCTAGCCCAAAGCCAACCAAAAAGTAGCCCAAAGTAGCCCAATATTGCTACTTTAAGGAAGGAGGGGCAGGGACATCGTCAAGCAGGTGGTGAATGCATTGGAATTGATGTTGCAGCAGGCTGTCAAGTAAATATTTTTCTAATAAAGCACTTTAACATACTACTTTGCTGAAGCGCTGTATATATATTTATAATTTAGCAACTAGCACAAACCAAAATTTTACCACACAACCGGGAAAAGTATAGCCCAATTGTGCGTGATCTAGCCCAACATGGCAACAGTGCCTCATCAGTTGATTCCTCATACAGATCACGATGGATCCAGCTCCGGAGTCATTCTTCACAGCCTCACGCAGGACTGGCACACGCCAGGCCAGCCCACTCTAATTACGCTTAAAGGGAAGGACAACAACGCTACATGGCGCAGATTTTCATTGCAGTGATCTGCTTGTCACACCCTAGTTGTCAGTATGCCACAGCCACTCCCTCACTGCTAGTATACACCCACACAACACCCATCCAGCACAGGCATCACAGGACACTTGAACCTCCCAATAAAAAAAAATGGGCGCACGTGCTCGACGCCATTTCAGAGTTGCTCGCACCTGATGCACTGTGGCCCGCACAGGCACACCGGCACGGGACGGTGACTTTCGGTCCACTGAGGTATGGGTACCGTAACTGCTGAGCTGGTGTGCAGCCTGCGGTGATGGCCCGTCCCGGAGGTCTGGACAGCTCAGGTTTTGTGTGCCCTACTGGACCGCAGTGTAGGCCTGAGCCATCAGACAGCGCAGGCCTACCGCCACACGGCATCACCTCGCGGGTCACTGAGTTAGTGGCACTGCAAGGGCTGAGCGGGTGTGCAACCTGCGATGATGATGGGTGCACTGGTATGTCCTTGCCATGGCAAAATCAGGACGCAGCACAAAATATGAGACCTGGTGGCCTGCGGAGCGGGGCTGCATGATATGCAAGGTGCCCTGTCTGTGAAAAGGTGAGCAGTGAGGCCTGGGTGCGCAGGGGCGGGCAGACACCTCTGGGCAGCTGGAGTGGATGATGTGCAGCAGCCTGGATGCACAAATGCGGAACAGCGATTTAGGCGTGCGCAGTCTTATATACTCTGCCATTACTAATTCTGTACTATGTTTCAGATGTGGGAGTTTAAGGGCTCCACTAGGTCCCAGCATGTGGTTGGAGACACAGCAGTGGTGAAAAGGTGAGCAGTGAGGGTTTTGTCCACAGTATGGGCACTCACTGTCCCTCTTCATCTCTTCCTTTCGCTCCTTCACACTCTTTCTCTTTTTCTTCCTCTCACACTGTTTCTCTCTTTCTCTCTCTCTTCCTCTTTCTCACACTCTTTCTCTCTCTCTCTCTCTCTTCCTCTCTCTCACTGTTTCTCCCTCCCTTCATCTCTCTCACTCTTTCTCTCTTTCTCCCTGTCTTCCTCTCACTTTTTCTTTCTTTTTCTCTCTCTCTCTCTTCCTCTCACTCTCACTGTTTCTCTCTTTCTCTCTGTCTTCCTCTCACTCTTTCTTTTTCTCTCTCTATCTCTCTGTCTATCTCCTTTGATGGACGCATGAAGAAAAATCTTATCTTGCTTTTTATATAACAGGCTGTTATTCACAAATTGAGGCCCCCCCAACACGGAACTCCCGCCACTCAGTGCCACCACAGCTGAACTCATGTGGAACCTGTGATGATGCGTGGACATCCTGACAATCAACACCCACTTTAAATTGTGCGCTCTGCTTTACCGCGAGTACGCAATGCCTGAGAAGGTTGCTTCGGCATGTGGTGGACCCTCTTACACACATGCCAGTGGCAGAAGGTGAGCAGAGAGGCTTCTTTCTGCAGCAGCGGGCAGTCACCTCTGGGCGGTGGGAGTGGGTAGTGTGCAGCAGCCTGGGCGCATAGTAGCGCACAGACACATCCGACCAGTGGGAGTGGATGGGGTGCAGCAGCCTGAGTGTGCAGCGGCGAAACACTGAATTACGCGTGTGCAGTTGTATGTACTCTGCAATTACTAATTCTCTACTATCATTTAGATGACTAAACTTGAGGGTGCACTATGTCCTGGTATGTGGTTGGAGAGTGGAGGCACAGCGGTGGCAGAAAGGTGAGCGGCGAAGATTTTCTCCAGTGTCAACACTCCCTCTCCCTCTCCATCTCTTCCTTTCTCTCTCACACACTTTCTCTCTTTCTCTTTCTCTTCCTCTCTCTCTCTCATTCTTTCTTTCTCTCTCTTCTCCTCTCTCTCTCATTCTCTCTCTTCCTCTCTCCCACACTTTTTCTCTCACTCTTCCTCTATTACACTTTTTCTCTCTTTCTCTCCTCCTTGTATCTCACTATTTTCTCTTTCTCTGTCTTCCTCTCTCTCACTCTTTCTCTCTCTCTCCCTCACTCTCACTCTTTCTCTCTCTCTCTTCTTTTCTTTCACAATTTCTCTCTCTCTCTTCCTCTCTCTCACTCTTTCTCTCTCTCTTCCTCTCTCTCACACTCTTTCTCTCTCTCTTCATCCCTCTCACTCTTTCTCTCTGTCTTCCTCTCACTCACTCTTTCTTTCTTTTTCTCTCTCTCTTCCTCTCACTCCCACTGTTTCTCTCTTTCTTTTTCTCTCTATATTCCTCTCACTCTTTCTTTCTCTCTCTCTCTCTTTCACTCTTCTTTGATGTACGCATGACACACAATCTTATCTTGCTTTTTATCTAACAGACGATGATTCACAAATCGACGTCCCCCCCAACACCACCACAGCTGAACATGTGTAGAACCTGCGATGATGCGTGGCCATACTGACAACGCCTGAGAAAGATGCTTCGGCACGTGGTGGAACCTCTTACACACACACCGGTGGCAGAAGGTGAGCAGAGAGGCTTCTTTCCGCAGCAGCGGGCAGTCACCTCTGAGCAGTGGGAGTGGATAGTGTTCAGCAGCCTGGGCGCACAAGAGCGCATAGACACCTCCGAGCAGTGGGAGTGGTTGGGGTGTAGCAGCCTGAGTGCGCATTGGCGAAACAGAGAATTAGGTATGTGCAGTTGTATGTACTCTGCAATTACTAATTCTATACTATCTTTCAGATGACTAAACTTGAGGGTGCACTATGTCCCAGCACGTGGTTGGAGACACACCGGTGGCACAAAGGTGAGCTGTGAAGATTTTCTCCAGTGTTAACACTCCCTATCCCTCTCCATCTCTTCCTTTCTCTCTCTCACACTTTCTCTGTCTATTCCTCTCTCTCATGCTTTCTTTCTCTCTCTTCCTCTCTCTCACTCTTTCTCTCTCTCTATTCCTCTCTCTCACACTGTTTCTCTCTCTCATTCTCCTTTTATCTTACTCTTTAACTTTTTCTCTCTCTCACTCTTTCTCTCTTTCTCTGCCTTCCTCTCTCTCTCACTCTTTCTCTGTCTTCCTCTCTCTCACTCATTCTCTCCTCCTCTCTCTCACTCTTTCTCTCTCTCTCTCTCTCTTCTCTCTCACTCTTTCTCTCTCTCTCTTCCTCTCTCTCACACTGTTTCTCTCTTTCTCTCTTCCTTGCATCTCACTCTTTCTCTCTTTCTCTCTCTCACTCTTTCTCTCTTTCTTTGTCTTCTGCTCTCTCTCACTATTTCTTTGTTTCTCTTTCTCTCCCTCTCTCTCACCCTTTCTCTCTTTCTTCTTCTCCTTTGCTGGACGCATGACGCACCATCTTATCTTTCTTTTTGTCTTGCAGGCTGTGATCCACAAATGGTCCAGCGATGACATGACATGGCTGTACATAGTTTTATTTGTAGTTGTTTTGTTTTAATAAAATGTTTTATATGTAAATCCATACATGACTAGGACTCTTATTTGTCCCACCTCACAAGCATCTTCTTATTAATAATTAAACTTGACTTGATTAAACAACTTTACCCAATTTTTTACGTGACTGTCACTTTTGTTTGTGGGGGTGGGGGTGAAGGGGGAAGGCGGACAATGAGCTCCTGCTGGGGGATGTCTGAACAGTATTGGGAGTCCGACCTGCATGATCGTTGCTTCCATTGCATCTGTTCTCAGAGACATTCGAGCCGGCGGGCTGGCTCGTAGATGAAGAGCTGCGAGCCGACTGGCAGGCTCAGAGAAGGAAAACCGCAGCCTGTCAGTTTGCAGAGGGAGAGCTGTGGGCCAGCTCACAGAGGAACACCTGCGGGCCGACTGGTATAGGGAAAGGTGCAGGCAATTAGATTCCAAAGGGATAGCTGCGGAACAGTGATTACGGGAGAGGGACCGTGAAGAGCTGTGAGCCTACAAGTGGTTCGCAGAGGGAGACTTGCGGGCCCAAGAATGTTGTTGGAGGTATGCTGCTGATGGGGGGATAAGGGTGCGTTACCTGCTGATGTAGGGAGACGCAGTGTGAAAGGGGTATCTCGCACAGACAGAGCTCCGGTATATTAAATTGCCCTCAGGACCTTTCTTTTATATTTTCACTCCATGCGAGGCCCAAGATGGCTGCTAACACTTCCTGGTTTGGAGTTTTAGCAGCCAATCAGAGAACACTTCCTGGTTTGAAGTGTTAACAGCCAATCAGAGGCAAGCTCATACTCAGGAGTTAGGCACCGTCCAAATATATAAATATTTTTTTCCTTTAATGTCTCAAAAACTACTGAACAGATTTACACCATTTCAACAAAAGCGGGCTTTCTGGATCAAGACCTTTCTCCCTGCCAAATATGGTGTAATTCCATTCAGCAGTTTGACTGTATCCTTGTCTAAAGTCTCCTATGGAAAATGCATTGAAAAAACACTTTTTCGGACCCCTCTTTTTTCTCTGCCCCCCTTGACCAATAACCCTGTAATATGTCTTCGCAGCTGGATGGCTCCGGTCGTGGGTGCAAATATCTCGCAATAAACTTGCTTTCAATCAACAACCAACCTTGTACGTCCTCATTACACTCCTAAAGTTTCTAGATAGGAGCTGATCAAAAAAGAGAACATTTTGGGAAAATTTAGTAAAGATTCGTCAAACTACGCCAAAGTTATAAACACATGGAGGACTCCAGGAGGGGGGTCATGCATCCCCCCTCCCAACATGAGTGTCTCATTAAAATAAAACGCGGGAACCCGCGACCCCAGCGCGAATTGTGCCGATATTTTCTTTTTTTTTAAATGCTTTCTTTGGCCCTGAGGGTCCTTCTGGGATGCCCTGAGCAGGCCTAGGGGGTCAGGGTATTTCTACCTTTGTTTCTCTGTTTTCTGGCATCTACCGAGTCACAAGATGGCTGCCAACACATCCTGGTTTGGAGTGTGTACAGCCAATCACAGTGAAGCTTGTGCGCAGGACTTACGCTCCGCCCAGATATCGAAACTTTTATTTTTCTAATCTCTCAGCAACTACTGAACGAATTTACACCATTTTAAAAAAGGTCGCTTTCTGATCCAAGCACTACCTTTTTGCTAAATTTGGGGTAACTCCGTTCAGCAGTTCGGGCTGTAGCACGTTGCAAAACTTCCTATAAAAATTAACATGGAGAAAACGTGTTTTGGGACCCCCTTTCTTCTCAGCCCCCGCTTGACGAATCACCCCCAAACTTTCAGGATAGGAGCTGACCTGGGTGGACTTTTTTTTGGGGGGGGGGATTTCACAAAGATTCGTCAAACGACGCAAAAGTTATTAGCAAATCAAAAAATGGTTTTCCTATGGAAACTAGGTTGTAACAATACCTACTGGCGACCGCCAGTAGGTAATATATATACACAAATATATATGCATATACAGCCGCGCCGACAGGAGGACTGCCAAGCCAATCATGTATCCGTTTGTGTTCTCATGGCGGCAGCTGTTTAAGGCTCATAGGAGAGCCTTAGGAACAGACTGCTGCTGTGATAGCATCTGCAGCATGTTCTTGCACAGTGTGGCATGCACCACAACATGTGCAGAGGGCCTTGTTTAGTGCCCCCTTAGTTGCATCTCCACCACCCTTCATATGGTCGGCTCACCGCCATGAAATAGGCGGCAGGTAGGCAGCTCTTAATATGTTCTGCAGTGTTCTGGATCCTGTTGGACATGGCAGTCCAGTGGCGGCCTGACCGCCACACTCAGAATACTGTGGGCAGGCCCATAGTAGTGGCGGTGGTCAGACTGCCTCTGCAAATATGGCGGTCTAAATAAATTACCAAATGTATTAAATATAAAAAGCTATAAAATCAAAACAAAAGACATTTACAAAAATGTTATATACATTTCTAGTATTCATGTCTGGGAAAAATAGATCTATTATTCCCACTCCAGTCTGGGCAACATTAGGGAAAGCTTTGGACTTCCAAGAGGTAAGATTTAGGTCCTTATTACGAGTTTGGTGGTCCGTGGACTGCCGTACTACCAGACAGGGTCTGAATCGCCACTAGTTTGTCGGTCCATTAGCCGTATTATGAGTTTGGAGAGTTGCTTGTGCAGAGACGGCTGCTGGAGCGCCGGCACTGGCAGCACACCGCCGTCCGCCAGGGCAGTAGTTGGGGGGAGGCAGCCTCAAAAGGGTGGTAGAGAGGAGCAACATCGCCATCCATATTAAGAGTTTGCTTTTCAACGAGCTGACCGTCGCAGGATTTGGGCATCTCACCCCTGTCCAGTTCTTCCCATCACATTTTGACATGGATCTCTTTCTCCAGCTCTCCCTACACAGAAGAATCTTCACTCGAGGAATACAACCCAATTTGCCGCAAAAAACATGTAAGTGCATTTCATATACCCTATGCCAGGACTGCCCACATATGGGTCTGACTCCAGCAAAAGGTATGTGGTATTTTTCCATATGTATCATGCATATATGCGCATTCGACACATATGATATTGAAATGTACACACATGTATTGATATATATGGAAATACAATTCCAATCGTCACATGACGGCCGCAGCCACACCGTGGGCCCCGTGGTCAACTCGTAATATGGCGGATGGTAAACTGCCAGCACGTCGGTCTTTGGCGCAGTCTCGGCAGTAGTCATTCAATGGTCGGATGGCCGAACTCATAATAAGGCCCTTACTGTTTCTACTCCAGTTTGTGCAACAATAGGGAAAGCGTTGGACTTCAGGGGTGTTAAATTTACTATTTCTACTTCAATCTGTGCAACAGTAGGGAAAGTGTTGGATTTTGGAGGGGTAAAATTTACCATTCTCACTCCAGTCTGTGCAAAAGGAGGGAAAGCGTTGGACTTTACAGGCATAACATTTACTATTCCCACTCAAATCTGTGCAACGGTATAGAAAGCGTTGGACTTTAAAGGGATTACATTTACTATTCCCATCCAGCCTGTAAAACAGTAAGGAAAGCGTTAGACTTCGGATGGTAAAATGTTCTAGTCCCACTCTAGTCTTTGCAACAGTAGGGAAAGAGTTGGACTACTGAGGGGTAAAATGTACCCTTCCCACTTCAGACTGTGCAACAGTCAGGCAAAGACTTGGACTTCTGAGGGAGTAAATTTACTATTCCCACTCCAGTCTGTGCAGCAGTAGGGATACCATTGGGCTTTGGAGGGGTTACATTTACTATTCCTACTCCAATCTGTACAACAGTGGGGAAAGTACTTTACTTCAAACGCATAACATACTTGAATAACTCTTAAAATTAACATTATTAATTAACCAAAACAATAGTATATTTAAAAATGAAAAACAATTAAACAATGTACCTAATTAAGTGTTGACTCAAATGTTGATTCAAATTTACTTAAAACTAGGTTGCCGGTGGAGGAAACTAGATGCCCACAAGTTATAGGGGGGAAAAGTGCAGAGGTGTGGTAGGCAGATTCCAAGTCTAAGGGACAGTGCCCCTTGTTAAAAAAGATTAGGAAGGAACCTTTAATGGGGAGTGTTAACAGAGCAAGAGGGGCTGCCAGCATTGTGGCCTCATTAGAGGGCCTCATTGAAGAAAATGAACACCTCTTTTTTTCATACAGCAAATCAAATGATTGTAGAGACTCTGAACCCTATCCTAGAATGCTTGGGTCACATTGAAGAGCAGCTTTGTTTAGTGGAGGGGAATCAAAAAGGAGAACATTACATAGCTCCTTAAGGGATGTGGCTACGCATACTGATAATCATGAAATCGCCCCTGTTGAGAGGAGTGCTCTTTTAAAAATATCACACACTCCTACTTTGAATATGGCTCCCCCAATAAGCCTATTTTGCCAACTGACCAGGGTCCTTGAGAAACTGTTCCATTTAGGAGAATACATGATGTGGCCCAAGGGGTTAGCATTACTGGTTGACAGACCAGTGGTAGATTGCATCACACTAACTCCAATTGTCAAACTCCTCCACCTATTGAAGAGGAAGCAGCGCAAGATCGATTAAATTTACCACCAGACTGCACTCCTTATACCCTGGTATTAGCTGGAGTCCCCCCATTGCCATCTAACTTTTTAGTAAAACAAGATCATAGTATTCCCAATCTCTGTAACCTTATCACCCCTCAGTCTATCACCCAGACAATTCGCTTTGAAGTTCTGTCTGTTTAAACTGAAATTGATTGACTGCAGGCTTGACCCAATCTGACAGATGACGTGGGAAGTCTGGTTAATTTATGACATTTTCAATGTGTTAGGTCATGTGAGGAGGCAAACGCACCCAAAGAAGTAGTCTCTGTAAATTATGACACATTTGAGGTTCCTGCTAGTATAGTTCAGGGACTAGTTGAGCAGGAAAATGCTGCTATAAACTTTAAATTCCTTTCACGGAACATAACAGGAATCTGTTCCAAACTGGGGAACGAGAACTGGCTAGGTTCATCAAAGGCTTTGATCTCTTATGCTTAGAAGAAACCGGGTCTTTAGATGACAATTTATTTGATGGTTACCGCTCTTTCTCTGTTCCTGCAACTCCATCCCCATCAGGGAGAGCTAAGGGAGTTATTATGGTGCTTATTGCGGTCAAATATGCACCTGTAGCAGCCAAATGTATAAGTGTATCCCCTTGGTACCAATTGATAGTGATCTCGGATCTGGCTAAGGTTAAAATACTATTGGTAAATTGGTACCACAAAATGTTTAACAAAGGAAACTGTAATAGAGACTCTGCAAATGGAAATTACCCAGCCACTATGAAGTGGCAACCACTATGTATTTTATGGGTTGGGGATTTTAATTTTACAATCTATAAGTTTAGCTCTCATCGGGTGTGCAGGCTGGAGGACAACGAGAGTCACCCCCCTCTCATTTCATTCTCTCTCCTCAGGGTGAATATTTAAACTCCATTCTTGTGGCAAATGATTTAAGTTTACTAAACAATTATGATTGTAACCCTCTCACATAGTACCAAACTTTTACTGGGGGTGGTAGGGCTAGCTCTATTGACTTCATGCTAATGACGATGAATTTTACCACTCTTGTCCAGGAGTTCATGGTCAAACCAAATTGTGCACGTGACCATAATCCTGTTATTGCCACTTTTAACTTTGAAACCAAAAATGGGCCATAGCGATAAACACACCAGTCCATTTTAATCCTAACAAAGGAATTAGAAGGAATTCGGGAAAGGTAAATTCGTTACATTTTTAGAAAAATATTATTATAAGCAACTATACCCTAATAGATGTATGCCTGCATCCTGATTCCTGCTCAGTAAAACTGGTTTGGGCATTCGAGCTACTGTGCTGTGATGTAACCCAGAGGTTAACCAGTAAGGCTACCCAAAAGCAACAGCCAGAGGCGCAATGGTTCAATTCTGAACGCTCCAAGGTCCATAAGGAATTAAAAGGTGCTTTACGCTCTAGACGCTTTGATAGAGAGCTAATTAAAAACCCGGGGAACAAATATAAAATAGTTTTTGAAGATAGAAAGAAGGATCTGAGGAGGAGGGCGTGCAAGGTCCTGGAAAAAGCAGGCTCTCTCAAAGATTCCCAAAAATCATAAATCGCCTATTGTTTACTGAAAAAAGTGAGGCAGATGGACTTTTCGATCCAAGGTGAGACATGAAAAGCCCATTTTTCAGGTATTTTTAATCCCTTACACAAGGTGCTAGAGGGGGAAACAGGGGTAATACCCATTGATCTAACCTTAGCCGCACAACTTAGTTTAACAATCACAGTTGAGGAGATGGAGGTGGCCTTAACACGGCATATGCCTGAAAGCCCCTGGCCCAGATGGGGTGCCCCATGACCTTTTTAAAAGTAATGTTAAGTTGTGGGCACCATTTCTAACAGTTTTTTTAAAGCAGCCATTATTGGCCCATTGCCAGTGTCATGGAAGAAAGCAATTGTGGTCCCGGTCTTCAAAAAAGGCGATAGAAGTGACCCAGCATGCTATGGGGCCATCTCATTGATTGACGCCACATTAGATGTTTTCTGCAGGGTCCTTCTTGCACGCCTGGAAGACTGGGCAACCACTAAGGGGATTATGTCCAATACAGAATATGGTTTTAGGAGGGGCCGGGGTACAAATGAACAGTGCCTTAACCTATCCTTAAATATAAATACACACGTTAGGTCCATGAAGGGCTCTATTCATCTAGCCTTCATGGACCTATCTAGCACCTTAGAAGCTGTCAACCGAGAAAAACTTTGGGCCATGATGGAAGGTATGGGTGCTGAAAAAGCCTTAGTAACCCTCCTCCATAGGCTTTATTCTAGCACAACAGTCACCATGAGATATGGTTGTAAAGGGGAGAAAACTCAGCTAATTATTTCAATGGAGGGAGTTAGGCAAAGATGTCTTTTAGCCCCTTTTTTATTTTTTATTCACAAAATGGGCTGGAGGCTTTCTTATTAAATAGGGAACTTGATTTCGCCAAAATCCTGTTCCTCTTTTATCTTATGCAGATGATACAGTTTTATTAGCAAAGACAGCCATGAGCTTGCAGAGATCTCTTGATGCTTTTACTGATTTTATGACCTCTCTCGAATTATAAGTTAATTTTATCAAATCATACACAAGGGTATGTGGTCCTAAAACCGCTAAATCTAAAGCTTTTAGTGTCCAGGGTAGGAAGATAGACAATGTTAACAATTTCTCATACCTGAGGAATCAGCTGAAATGGGAATCACTTTTAATCACCAGAGCACATCAGACAAGTAGGGCTGTGGATGCATTATTTTGTTTTGCCAGCAAACTAGGGCACAAGCCTGTCACGGAATTAGTTACCCTTTACAGAGCTAAATGTCTCCCTATTGCTACGTATGGGGTGGGGTTTGGGGCCAGGATAAAAACCTTCAGCTCTTAGTAATTGAAAATACATTTATTAAAAGATTATTTATGCTACCGAAAAGTGCTCCTACCCTATTTTGCCATACGGAATTGGACTTAAGTTCATTGAAGACTGTATAGACAGTGCTCCTTTGCTTTTATGGGTTAAGATTTGGCTCTCAGATGATTTAAAGTTTTGAAGAGATGTCGTCAAGGACTGCTTAAAACCAAATAACGTTTTCAAGAATCCCTGGTTCCATTAACTGAGGAGACCATATCAGGACATTGGTCTTTTTTGAAAACCCTGAAAGTATTCCTCCAAATGCCACGATCATTATTAAAGAAGCGTATCGCACTAGGGGTAAAAGGCTTAATTGTCAGCATCATGGCAATATGGGAGAGCCTTGCCTGTTACCCACTCCTCTACAATTTTATTTGACTTTTTCTATCATTTCTCAGTTCCAATTTTATTTAACAAGGTTTCATTTATGCACTGTGCACTTTCTGCTGGCATTTCCATGCCCAGGAGGGTGGTCAGACAGGCTTCCGTCCTGTGTGTGTGATAATTCCTCAAGTCAAAGCACTATACACTTTGTATTTTTTTGCACATTTAATAAATCGGTGAGAATTAGATTTGTATTGCCATTATTTAGGAACAATTGCTCTTTTTCGTATATTGATGCTTTAAAATATTTAGTGATTAGCACCCGCTGAAATATGCTCTGCAGTAATTAATTATATGAGGGGTTCTATTGCAATTAGGAATCACTATAAGTAAAATGTATGAAGACCATTAGGACAGCAGTTTGCTCCTAAACTGACTTTTTATGAAAAGAATGACATGATATAGGCGGAATTTTATGATTAGTTTTAAATTTTGTTGTGGTTTTTTTATGTATGGTATTTTATCTTGTGATGCTGTTGATCTTATTATGGTTCTCGCAACCGAAATAAAATCATTTTGACTTGGCTTGAAGTTCTTGATTAATAAACAATTTAAATAATTATCATTTACAACATTCTTTATTTATTACATAATTAACGTCCCACACTAACCCCCACAAGCCTAGCAGCACACTCTTAAAATATAACTAAAAAAAATAGGTATAACACACTTAACATATTTAAAAATCAATTCAATAATTATTAACACAGCAATAATTAAGCGTGAATTTTCACTTAATTAACTTACCCCATGCCCCTACGAATCCAGCAGCCTGCACCTAATATATAACTTGAAAAATATAATTGTAACACAATTGACAAAATTAATCATTAATTACATATTCAATAATACATTAATAATTCATTGGCAATTAGTATACTTAATTAACTTCCCACTACCCCTTCCAAACTAACAACTCACTACGACACTACAAATTGCTACTAGAAATAAATACAAAAAATATAAATCACTTAAAATTACAAACTATATTTAAAAATATTATTACCAATTATTCAAACAATAATAACGCTAAAACAACAGCACTATTCTTGACAACGATATAAGTTACCTGAAAAAAAAATATTCTTGACAATGATATTTCTGCATCACAATTTTTTTGTATCGTAATATTTTTTCTGATATTTCTGTAACTTAATACTTCAAACTCTACATTTTGACCAAATACCCTTGAGCACCAATGTTCATTGGGATGGTACCATTCGAAAGGGGATAATCTCCCCTTTCCAGCTGTATCTCTCTCTTGTGGATCCGTGCTTGAGGATTGCTGCAAAAGCTATTTACCTCCAATCTGACCCCTGGGGGGCAGAAAGACAGTAGATGCCAGGAATAATTTTAAATGCAGAAAAAATATTGGGAGTGCCCGCCCACACATTGTGCCAAGCTCCCAATCCCAACAGACACCCTGATGTCTTTCTGCCTCCCCCTCCTCAAGTAGGAGGATTTTTACTCCAATATTCACCCCAGGGCTCAGAAATCCTACTAGACACCAGAGATATTTTTTATTATGAAAATACAGCAGTCCTCACTCCAAGGCATTGGGCAGCGTTTAACTCCAAAAAATATCTCAAAAGTCTTTCTTCCAAATTAAGGGCAGGGAGAGAAGATAGGAGGTGTTTACCTCCAATTGCTCTCCTGGGGGCAGACAGTCCACTAGACATCAGAGATATTTTTCAAAGGTTTGGGGGGTTTCCCACTCAGGCATTGGTTGAGCCCCCAGCCCAACATATACCTCAACAATCTTTCTGTCCACCTGGTGGGCAGACAGGAGGGATTTTCCTCAAATCTGCCCCTCGAGAACTGAAAATCTCTCTAGAAACCAGGGAGTTTTTTTATTATAAAAATGGATGAGGGCGCCATCCAGACATTGGTCCAAGCGTTCACTCCAACAAATACTTCAACATTCTTTCTCCCCCCTGGAGGCAGATAATAGGTGTTTACCGCTAATATGCCCCTGGGTGGTAGAAAGCCACTAGACACAGAGGCAATGTTTGTACCAAAAAAGGGTGAGGAAGGGCCCCTATGTCATTGGGCTAGTGCTCCCCCTCCTCCCAGGCTCTGCAGTCTTTTTCCTCTCTCCAATGGCCAGACGGGAGGTCTTTACCTCCAATCCGCCCCCCCTGGTGTGGATTTAGGGTATTTACCCAAAACATCCCCCCAAATGACACAAAGGCTAATAGTCAATAGGGGAAAAATAGGCCCAACAAACCAAAGGGAGTGGGGCAGGTCACTCAACATTGTGTTGTATCCAACCCTGCGAGTATTTAAAAAACTTTCCCTCAGGAAGACAGAAAGGCCAACATTCAGCTTGTAAAAAAATGCCCCACCCCCAAAAAAAATCTGGGTAGGGGATCTTTACCTTCAGCCTTTCTGCATTTGGGGTACATTTGGTATGTACCCCAAATCTGCCCCCAGAGTACAGGAAGGCCAAAGTCACCAGGGTAGAATAAGGCCCAAACAATTTGTTGGAGCAGGTCATCCAAACACTGCGCCATGCCCCAAACAGCACTGATGCATCAGTCTTTTTTACCTCCCCAGGGCATATGTCCGGGATGTTTACCGAAATCTGCCCCCGGGAGACGGAAAGCCCAGTAGACAGAAGGAATTTCAATAAGGCACCAAATTGAACAACAGGATGGGTGAGGCCTACTCTGTCATTGAGCCATGCCCCCAAACCAAAAGTGGCAGTAGAGTCATCCTGCCCCCCTGGGGCCAGATTGAAGGTTTGCCCCTCTTGGGGTGATTGCCAATAATTTGCCCTCCTTTGAGGTTCAAAACCCACTGGACACCAGTGATTTTCAGATTTGGCAAAGCAAAGGGCTGTGGGGATCTCACATGGGCATTTTCCCACCCCATGTGGGGTAAGTCAGTCTTTTGCACCCTCTGGGGTCAGTGAGGCAGTTTGTCCCAGTTTGCCCTGTGTAGGGGCAGAAAGGTTGCTGGATGCCAAAAATATGTTTTAAAAAATATTGGGATGGGGGTCTGGTTCATCCTGACATCACTCCCCTCACACACCCTTGAAGCCTCAGCAGTCTTTCTGCTCCCCTGGGGACTACAGCTTCCCCATCGCTATAACAAGAGAGTACTTTTTGGTTCTTTTATGCATTGTTATTACATGTAGGCCCTCACTAAAGGGGGTAAATCCCAATATCCTCCCACATTTTACATGCCGAATGGCTGCACTTTTTGGTCTTGGGTCAGCCATCACGGGGGGAAAACCCGTGGTTGCCAATGTGCAACATTCCGTCCATCATCTTGTGTGTTTTGCTGTTCGCCCTATGTGGAAGGGCATGCCCAGACGTGGGTCCCATGCTCACTACACCACTGGAGTCAAGCTATCCTGGCTGAAGAGGGGTGAAACCCCGAAACCAGTCCTAGGATGCTTGATTCTGGTCCAGGGAAGACATGGCTTGGCAGTTCGGGCTGGATTGTTCCCATGAGGCACAGGGTCAAGACTGATTTGTATATGGCCATGTCTAAACTGGGGTGGCGTGGTGAGCAAAATAACAATGTATTAAACCCAGATCTGTGACTGGGGGTGAATGTTTTGCCAATGTGCAACATTCCATCCATCATCTTGTGTGTTTTGCAGTATACGTTCTGTGCCCATACACTGAGTGCAAGTGTGCCTGTAATGGTACACCTGGAAACATGTCACCACCATGGCCGTGCTCAAGAAACCAACCACTGGTTCAGCCACACTCTCCATCTATAGACACACCTACCATACACGGCCAAGGTCTTAGAGAAACACTGACCACCTCAGCAGAAACCAGCTTCTCAATGCCATACGGTCTGGATTCAGGCACAACAAATGTACAGAAACAGCACTCATTGCCACCAAAATACTTCATCGGCATAATCCTTGATGAGGAGGCTCGGCAACCTGCAACATTAGATAGGGTCCCACACCCTATCCTCATCAAGTACCTGCCTGAGATTGACATTAAAGGATTGCCTCTCCACTAGATCTGCTCCTTCTCGGATAGAATACAAGCTGTCATTCTGGCCTCAAACTCATCTGCAGAGCACATAATGTCTAATCCTTTAGCCCTTCCTTCTTCAACGCATATATGCTCCACCTGGTCAATGTCATTCACACACACAAAATCAACATCCACTCTTACTCCGGAGACCCGCAAGGGCAAAGAGGAACAAGAAGGGTGGCAGATAACAGCCCTGCCTGGTTTCTCAATGTATCTGGAAGTAGCGTGAACAGTAACCTCCACAGTGTACCTGTTAATATTGATAAAAATGATGCCAATGCTTATAATAGTACATTTTTATGTACAGACAAAATTGCATCTCTATTATCAAATGTACCCATCATGAACTCTCCATCAACTCCAACTAAGAAATACATAGTCAGGCAGGTGCTGAGACCTAGGCCTGTGGTTATTGATTGACAGGTCACAGGTGGGGTGGCACGTAGTCAGCAGACAAAAAAGCATGAACTGGAAACTCAGGTCAGTCCCCCAGATAAGCGCTGCTACACCATAATGGTCCACGGAGATTGGCCCCAATAAAGCACATATAGCCAGAGGAGTGCATGCATTCCTAAAACACCACAAAGTCAGATGCCACATGAAGTTAGGAACACACAGCCAATCAGGACACAGCACACATGGCACATACAATGATCACACACACCCTCATGCCGGACATCTGAACACGTTGTGCCAATGCAAGTTCGAGGCCCACCTGCATTTGTTATCAGGGGCCTTATTTATGACTCCAAACACAAGGCCTGCATCTTTAACTAGAAAAGGATCGACACAAGCACTTTACGATACCCAAAGAAATGTATAAAACCTTGTTAAGATTGATTGTACTTTGAGGCAGTCCTCAAACCCATTTCTGCAACTGTGCTCCAAGCTGAACAGTTCCTATTTTGTCAAATGCCCCTTGTCATTTTTATTTTTTCAAGGTAAACTCATAATCAAGCAACATTTTGATGCAGTGGGATTGTGATAGATGTTATAAAGTTCTGACCAATGCCCATCCTTTCCATTGTCCAGAATTAATAACCTCATTCTATTCATCAAATGTATTTTCAGCATCTAAGGACTTACAGGTGTGAAAGAGTGTATAAGTGGTTGGTTAATTTCACTTCCACTTTGAGGGATGGAACAATAGTGGGGTGTATCTCTTCAAACAGGAAGCTAAAACTTTAGCTAGAATCTTTAAGTCTGCATTTATAAGTGGAATATAAATGTAACATTGTAGTAGCTGTTTGCCCAGTTTAGGGATTACAGATATTGTAGCTTAAATGAATTTGCCTCTTTTGCGAGGCCTTCTGTGAATACTGAAGCAAATATTGTGATCAACGGTTTGGTTAGCTTGTAAAATTAAATTGAGAAACCGATGGCCTATAATAGCGGCCATGTCTTCGATTGCCCTTATGATCTCCTCTTCAAACATTTCATCGCCGATCATGTAAGATTGTTTTTTTGGCAACTTGGACATCTGTTATACCTTAAAAAAGTCTGTTTCTCATCTGTCCCTCAACGAGTCGTTATGTCTGTTGGGTGTGTTAATAAGTACCATTTAGTGTAACATATGGCTTATATCATTCTGGTAAATTCTATTGGCCAAAGTTTTGATGCTAAAAACTGGTCAGATTTACCCCGCTCTCACACTGTCATTGACGTAAATGAAATTGAGATTTTCCAGCTTCTGTCATGTAGGTTTTGCTGTTGTTGAGAGTTGATCAAGATTTCCACCCACGGCATAAATTAAATTACATTCTGCATAGGACAAAATATAGAAAACCATGTTGTATCATGCTGAAAGTGGTTTATGTGCTTTCTGGGGAAAGTTTACTCTCCCTGCACAAATCATAGTACAATCTTGACAGTGGTGAAGGGCACATAATAGACAGGCACTCCATTACATGGCCATGACGCAATTTATAGTCCTATTATGAGAGAGTTTATTCACATAAATCATAGTAAATTCCCAACATAGGTTGAGATATCTAGTGAAAGGCACTCCATATCGTGGCCATGAAGCGGTTTATACTGCTTTATGGAGAAAGTGTGTCAACCTAAATCATAGTAGAATCCTGCTCGTTTTTTAAATCTTTTTGCTGCAGATTTGCGACTCCTTCGTGATTTCGTAGCAAACGTTTTTTAAAAATGCTTTTTTGCTCTGGCAGGGGGCCAGAGGGACTACAGCTCCAGGACCTGGAGGCCAGGGTATTCCTACCCTGCCCCTTTTTCTATATTTATTTCCTGATTGAAGTGTTGGCAGCCAATTAGACCTGTGCACGAGATCGGGAGGATTTGCGGAGGGTGGCGTCCCTATATATACAAAGTTAATTTCTTTTAATAACTCTAAAACTAATCAATGTATGTTCACCAAATTATGAAAGGTGTGCTTTCTGAACCCAGCGCTACCTTTCTGCTAAATCTGATGTAATTCCATCCAGCGGATCGGGCTGTAGGCGTGTTCAAAATCCCTGTGGGAATTAACATGGGAAATGCACTTTTGTTGACCTCCCTGTTTCTTGGCCCCTGCTTGAGGGATCACCCCGAAACTTTCCATGCAGAACTATAATCACCAGCACAACTTTATAAAAGAAGTTTATGAAGATTCGTCAAACAGCACTAAAGATAGAACCACGTCAACAAATGCTTTTCCCACTAAGGACCTGATTAGGAGTTTGGCAGCCTTCTGGCCGTCCCGCCTTGGCAGCAGGACTGAGAACACCGCTGAGCTGAAAGCCTTCCCATCCCCATATTTAGATGTTGGCCTGAATTACTGCTATATGGCTGAGCCAATTTGGATGTTCCCAATGGGCTTGTAGTCTCTTGGCGGCAGTGTCCTGATGGAGTGATGTGTCGCTGCTGTAAAGGTAGGTAAGTATTATGTGTTAATTTCAGAAAATACATACATATGTTGTGTATGTGTCGTAATGTATATGTTGCATGTAAAATAACACAAGCTGAAAGTAACTGTTACCATACACCACATAGGAGAAGTGACAGTGAAGCCTACCTTTGATTCTGGAAACAACGTGGCTGGTGAGGGTCATGGTCTGGGGCAGCAGCACAAGAAGGACCTGGACAGTGGTGTCCAACACAGATTCCGAAGTGGGACCCCAAATAAATGTGAGTTTTCACCTCCTTTACTACCTTTCCTCTGAGTCACGCATGGTGGTGTCCCAGCCAGGAAAAGCTCAACGGAAAGGCAAATCTTAATCTGGATGGCGTAAAGCTTGCCAGGACTGCATCCAAAACCTACCTCAGGGTCTACCATTGTAGACGCGGGAGCAGGAGTCTTAACGGTGATTGCGGTACTGCCACGGTCTTGTAGCCGAGGTCCTGCCAAGATCATATTCAGGTGGTCGGACCACCAAGGCAGCAAGTGGGAAGACCGCCAAAAAAGCAACAGCAGGACCATTCCGCCAGGATCATAATCAGGCCCTTAGGCTGCTTTCAGTGGACAGGAGCATGAAGAATGCTTTCACCACCTGGGAGTGGACTTTTTTTCTGTTTCCCCGCCTGCACTGGAGCGGGCAAGTAAACAGATGAAAATATTGCTTCCCACCAGCAGGAAGTAGCATTTTTAGTCGGGGGAGCAATGCTGGCTCTCTGGACACTGGATCTCCCCCCGCAGTTCCCAAGAAGGATATTCATTGGCTGGGCTCTGAAGGGCTGCATGGGCCCATTAATTATTGTCTGGGCCCTGGGGGATGGGATTGGCCACAGCGCCTGGTCACAGGCCAGGCCCTGTGGCTCCATACAGCGGCAGTTGGATTAACGTACGGTAATTAAATAGTAATTTGAACTAAAAAAACTAAAAACTCACTGAAATAAAGGTTTAGGAAATACAAATAAAAAACCATAGAAATTTTCTGAAAAACCCCAAAGATGACCATTAGGTTACTCATGCTCTAAGGTAATTATAACTCACAGCCTTGCTATGCCCTGCTAATAACCCCACATCAGTCATGACATCTTCTATGACATCATTGATAATATCACTGTAACATTTTCAATCAGATTATTGATGAGAAGATAATGCATGACGGGGGCGCGAGTTATAGTTACCATAGGGCACGAGTTATAGTTTCTTGACATAAGTATAAATATAACTGTTAAATTCTATGGTTTTTCTTGTGTAAATATCTGAACCTAACTAGAACAACTCTGTAACCTTTGTTTTTTATTGAATTTCCAAGTTTTTTCAAATTCTATTTTCTAACCATAATATCCCTGTAATCTTTGTTTTTTTCAATGAATATGTATGTATGTGTATATACACACACACACACATACACACACAATACCGAACAATAAACAATTACATTGAAAAAGGCTACCAATCCTTATCAATGGATTGAGTATTTGGGGATACACTTACATAAACTCCTTCCAGGGGGAACAAAATAGGGTGTTGAGGTAATTCCTGGGCATTCCACCTGTGTGTTCATCTTTTATCATGCACCAGTAGCATGGGGTGGACTATGTGGAAGATATAATCAAATTGCCCCCCCTGCTTTTGTGGTGCTCAATGCAGTAGAACTTTCATGCCTTGTTTAACAGGGAGGTTATCAAGGACTGTCTCCTGTATGCGAAAAGACTGAAAATCCTTTGGTTTAATTGTATCAAGATCGAACTGACAAATTTGGAGACACTGACCCTCTTTTCCAAGCCGAACATCATGCTAAATCTGATATGGCCTGGGTGAAAACTACCTTCAAGGCGAAGATGAGCCACCTCAGGGAGCAACATGAATTTCCAAGACCAACCATAGGGGTGTATGTTGACTTTACAGTACAACAGCTCTGGATTCATATCTGGATTGGATTGATAGTACTTGGGGCAGAAAGTTATTAGCCCGTGTCAGGTTCGGTTTTGTGAGATGGCATCTTGGTTCTCAATTTACTGTGGCTCTGCAACAGCAGTTTCCACCTGGGGAATTGTAGGCAAACTGCATGATCATGGAGATGGGCTCTGCTCTGGATACTGAACCCAGAGAGGCTCTTTGACCTGTCTTCATGATGAGTGCTGCCATCTCATTCAATGCTCTGCAGTTTGCTGCTTCAGCCCATAATTTTGTTACAGAGATGTTACCCCTAAAACCCCTAGGATTTATGCTTTTGTTTTACTGCAGTGGTAACACCCTGTTAGACCCACTTCACTCTGTAGGGTGTACTTTTTCATAGGCTGTCTCCACAGTGCCCTGCATGCTCTTGCTTTCCCTCTGTTAAAAAGGAGCGTAAAATAATTGGGGGTGTGAAAATGATATGTCTAATGCAGCGAAAAGTCTTCATACCTCTTGTTACCTCTCAATATTTACGCTTTCCTACAAAATAATTGTAATTACGTTTGGAATTTTGATTATGTTTGATGCTATCATATATTTCCTCTTTACCTGTAAATAGGGCAATATGACAATGCTGTACACACTTAGGCCAGAGGAATACAAGTATCAGAGTTCTATATTGCTGAAGACTATGAAATAGTTTACTGTTTCCACAAGAGTATTATCCTGTCAGTTTGCCTATTTAGTACACTATTTAAGAACTTTTAACTTATTGTATGCTGTGCTTGGTACCGTACAAGTGCACATGTGTTTTCTAGCACCAAAGACCTACTAGTTTAAAAACACTTATAATGACATTGTCCTGCCTACATCAGTAGGTGTAGTACTGGGACAGGTTTGATACACAAAGTGCTGGAGTGGTTGCATTATTGACCTTTAAAACAAAGGTTTTAAAGGCAGTATTATAGAAATAATCTCCATCTCTTCCATGCTATAGTTAAAATAGCTGGAACCACAGTGTTAGAAATCACCATAACACTCTTAAAATAGGTAGTCTTACAGAGCCTTTTTCAGCAACACGTTTATTTGGGTCTCATTTGCTAAGTATTTACTGTGAATTGTGTCTTACTTCATTCTCAGAGGTCAATTACAATGTTGTTTGGAAACTCTTGCGACCGAATTAGTTTCAGAAGCCTTTCTGACTGAATTGGGTTCTGCGAGTCCGACTGACCAATTACGATGCTTCAGGACATCATTCGCATTGACTTCAATTGGAGCCTCTGTTCCAAAAAAGAACACAGGCTCCCATTGACAAAAGGGGTGGTTGGGGAAAATCTTGCACCCTGTGGTGAGCACCCCATGGTACCTGTGACACTGTTTATGCATGGAAAGGGGGGACCCATGGGTACCCCCAGGGGCCCAATTCCAAGGGCGAAGGGGGGCCTGCTACATGCCCCCAAAGTCAGATTCCGACAGCCAATCCATGTCAGTACAACCGATTCAGAAAGGCTGTCCAAATCTGACATCCTAATCGCTCGGCAGGAAACGTGGTCCATAGACCGCTACAATTCGGCTTCGACCGACTCGGAACCGAGTCGCAAAGTCCGAATGGTTTCCATCCATTGGAGTAGTTGTGTTTTTCTTCAGACTCAGGTGTGGCTTACACACGGATTTAGATAAGATGAGCTTCCTTAAAGAAAACTAATTTTGTTTAAACAGGGACCTGAGAAATCCAGTTTTACTCCTGGAAATTCATGAGTAAGTCACATCTGAAATTAGTTCCAGTGACGCATTGCGAAACCTTAGCAAAATATTCTGCTGTCTAGCCTTTCTTTTTAAAAGCCTGGAGTCGTATTACTGCATGTTTTTGGCAGTGATATCACTCTGAATGTATATAATTTGAATCGGGGGTGTTAAAATCACATGCATAAAATGTGATGTAACACTGTTCCCAGTCCGAACACAAATCGAAACACCAAGGGCCATATTATGTATAGAGCGCACTTTCCCTGTTTGCGCCATGGCGCAACTTCAAAGAGGTGTGCCCTATGGAAACAGGGTAAGTGCCCCCTATTAGGTTGAATGTTCTGCCCTCAGGGCAGCTGAAAACTTGTGCTGCCATAGGGGCAGTGCATTCAAGTCAAATACGGAGCAGCTGCGTCAAAGCTTCTCCGTGATTCACTGTGCAGGTTGCAACCCGCCTGCACTTTAAAGAGGGAATAGAGATTCCCTTGCAGGCAGGTGCAGTGAGTGACTGCACCCATGTGCAAGGGGATGTCTGGGGGGGTCCGTAGACCCCCTTGACCTCCTCCAGAGGAATGCCATCAGGGGGCCCACTGACAGTGCGCCACTTTTTTGTGGTGCACTGTCATTGCACCCCCTGACAGTTTCTTTGCCTCTGTGCCTGCATCAATATTTACATTTACATGGAGCACACCCCCTTGCAAAGGAGGCGTGCCCTTTCTCAATAGTGCTGGCGCTATATGTGTGCCAATACTATCTGTATTACAGAAGAGGCCACACAAGCATCTGTGGCCCCTTCTGTAATACCAAAGTGCCATGGGGGGCACTGCCAAGGCACTTCTGTAAATACGGTCCCACCTTCAGGAATCTCATTTTTTCAATGTGTCCAAAAATCGCAAACAGAACAATTCCACTTGCAATATTATGAACCTCTGAAAAATCGTGTACGGTGAAACCGGGTGTGGAATTAAAATTCCCATTAGAAGTTGCTGTTTATGCTTGAAAACAAGTGCAAATAACACAGAAAACTTTCACCTGCTCAAACAGGTGGTAAATTTCATAAAGGGTAGTAATACATTTTAAAACATATTTACATTATTTGTAATCCTAGAATACAGTAACTAAACAAATAATATATACATTTTGCTAACCCAAGTTAAAAATGTTTATTTCAAAAAGAGTTTGAAAAAAATCTTTATTAAGAAAATAACTTGTTAGCATCCGCCCACATGTAGACCTGCACACAGACTCTTCAAACCAACACCATGGAAGAAGCTGTTGTCCTGGACATCACGCTGGACGCTATGTAGATCCACGCTCTACTGATGCAGCAGCACACCACCAGTGATCAATACAAGATCACAGAAGAAGGCAGCCAAGCCTTATCGCAACAAGCTATATCGCTTCAATATGACCTCAGCACACATTCTCTGATCATAGAGGATGGATATGGATTCTGTACTGTACTTGCTGGAATAAAAAAGTATTGGTACAAGGACTGCTATACCACCTCTTATAAAATTACTGCAAGTGCTGCATTTTCTTGCAACGTGTGGATTTCTGGCACCAGTGGGCACTCTGCATGCTGTTACACAGCTTACATTTTCAAAGGTTTTGAAACAAATATTACCAGCCTTTCTGCATTTTTGTCACCGCAATATATTACATTTCCACATGATACACAGATAGTCATTATGGTAAATGCAAAGTTATATATAATTTGTGGATTGGACTTCACCCATGTAGCGTTACTAGCCCCACAAGCCAATGAACAGATTTTCAGCAATAAGAAACAACGACCTACAATAAGTGTGCAAATGGTGTGTGATGCAGATCTCATAACCACAACATCTTATTGTGTCTGCTTCCCTTGATCTACCCACGAGCAGATAAAAGTGCAATTCCTAGAACAATGGAGAGGTAATGGAATAATGGAGGTAACTTTCAGAAAGAACAAAGTTTATAGGTATGTTACAAAAATAGATTGTCAGATCTGTGACTGGGGGTTAGTGTCTGAAAAGTTTAAGCACTCTGTCCATTATCTCCTTGTGTTTGCTTTGTTCGCCCTAAGTTGGCAGGGTATGCCCAGATGTGGGTCCCTTGCTCACTTTGTCACTGGATTCAAGCTAGCCTGGCTGATGAGGTGTGTTACCCCGAAACCGGTCCCAGAGTGCTTGTTTCCAGTCCAGGGAAGACCTGGCTTGGCAGTTGGGGCTGGACTGTACCCATGAGGCACAGGGTCAAGACTGATTTGCATATAGCTGGGTCTGAACTGGGGTGGTAAAGTGAGCTAAAGAGCGATGATGGATTCAACCCAGGTCTTGACTGGGGTGAGTATCTGAAATGTTTCAGTGCTCCATCCATCATCTGCTTGTGTTTGCAATGTATTGATACTCGCAAAATCCATTATTTTGATTAACAATACTTTTCAGTGTTAATTGCATTGATTGTAAGGTATGTTTCCAATGTTTGCACAGGAGTTCTTGGTCTTTGCAATACAACCTGCAAACGTTTGAAAAATAATTATGCATTGCTGTCTTCTGTATAACAGCTGTCGAAGAAGATTAATTCCTATACCTGAAGAATGCATGATGACTTTATAAAATTCAGCAGCATGGTGAAAAATAAGATGTAAATCAATATAGACAACACTGCCTTGATGGTAATACAGCTGGAAATGAGGATGATATTATTTCATATTTATTTTGAATGTTAAAAATTAAAGGCAATTTATTAAAAAAAACTAAAATAGATTTTGTGTATGAAAAAAGTTTTTTGCAAACTATTTATTGCTGTGAAATACACTTTTTGACATGTTTATTTTTGAGAAATAAAGGCAGAAAATGTATATTATAAAATAAAATATTCTATGAATATATTAAAGTGAATGGAGATATTTTCTCTAAAAAATAAACATAAGTATATGAAATATTGAAAACAACAAACGAAAGATGTTCTTTTTTTGCATCACGGTTCACTTCCTCTAGGTAAGTGTGCCTATGTGCAGATCAGCAACAGGTCTGTGTTGGAGAAAATGATTGGGTGAGATTGATGGTGGCGGTGTAGTGCTATTTTGCTCTGCGTCCCTAGAGGAGTGAGGCAGCGGATGAGATTCCAGACGTTCAAACACACATCTATGTGACTGGATGGCTGTGGTATGGGCTAGATGATTTTGACCTAGCTGCATTTTTAAGAGGAGTTGCCACTGCCTAGCACAATACTAAATAGAACAAAGAACTCCTCGTGGACCTGTATTATTTTTTTCAAGAATTAATCTAGGCATGGGTTAGTCGCTTCTATTGGTTCACATATGTGGTTGAATACACAAATGCATAGTCTTTACTTTAATAAAAAAATCTTCCTTTTATTTTGTAGGTTGATCATGGATTATACTTTTAACATGATCATTGAGCATTAGTCTTCATATTTTTCCTTACAACTAGTACAAAACATTTCACTTTGACAGACATATATATTTTTTAGAAGATTATATTTTTTAACAATAAGGATACAGTGTCAACAACTAACAGAGTAGGAGTACTATTTGGCATTCAGAGGTAAACACTCCAAAGCCAGAAATCAGCAGGCTTTATTTACAATGTTCGTGATACGCAGATGTAAGATTAGATTTTGAATGTCTGATAAATACTCAGGCGTGTGGTTAGGTATTCATCCCCATACTTGGAGTTGTTAGAAAGGAAATGGAAGGGTTGGAACCTTGACGTTGTTCAAAGGTGCATGTCTTCCTCTTGATTTAGACAGTCTATTTTTCCTCAGCGTATCCGGTAGCGTGTACAGCGACTTCTCCGGGCGTACATTGTAAATAAAGCCTGCTGATTTCTGGCTTTGGAGTGTTTACCTCTGAATGCCAAATAGTACTCCTACTCTGTTAGTTGTTGACACTGTATCCTTATTGGGCGAGGTCCTGATGAAGGTGGTCCCTGTTTGTCCAAATCCACCGGAACGCACGTAGACCACGTGCGCCCGGATCTGTCTAGATAGTTACCATCCATAAACCAAACACTGGAGACGTCGCCACATTCCGATGCTCCCTGTACCCTCTAAGTACATGTGTTATGTATGAGTGTGTAGAAATAAGAGTGGTTAGTATGTCTGAGAATTGTTTGTATCATGCCGAGTAGGATGTAGCTGTTCTGTTTTTTACATATAAATTGTTTAAAAAATATAATCTTCTAAAAAATATATATGTCTGTCAAAGTGAAATGTTTTGTACTAGTTGTAAGGAAAAATATGAAGACTAATGCTCAATGATCATGTTAAAAGTATAATCCATGATCAACCTACAAAATAAAAGGAAGATTTTTTTATTAAAGTAAAGACTATGCATTTGTGTATTCAACCACATATATGAACCAATAGAAGCGACTAACCCATGCCTAGGTTAATTCTTGAAAAAAATAATACAGGTCCACGAGGAGTTCTTTGTTCTATTTCATAATCAGTGGGATCATCATCAGGACGGAAATAATGTTGGCCTGAACAATTTCCGTATAATCAACTTTGATAACGTTGCAAGTGTGAATTGCGGGGGTCAAGGGGAGGACCGGTGAGACCGCGGTGGGTCTCTGGTATGAGTGGCATTTGGTCTTGAAAATGATAAGCGGAGCCATGCCAATGGCATGGGGTCCGTGGCCGGAAGATGCGGACTCACCCCGAGGCTCAATTGTATGGCAGAGGGAGCGTTGCCGTGGGTTAGAATTGTTGACTCAGTGCCGAAAGGCAGGGGGTCCAGAGATGGTCAAATGATGACCGGAAGGAGCTCAATGGTTCGATGTTATCTCAGTTGCAGCCTATGTTGCAATAGTGTCAGAAGAGGGAGTGACTAATTATTGTGACTGTGGATCACTCAGATGTTATATCTGTGTATGTTGTAACTAGTGCATTAACTGCTATCACTGAAGTCTTCACTCTTTTCCTTGTTTGCCTCTTTGCTGGCTGGGTGAGGCTGGCTTAAGGCTCATCTTCATCCTGCCATGTATCACCTGTACAATAAATGTATGTGTTAGAAATAGAAATAAAGGGGGCGATTACGATACGCCCCATAAAGGCACTGACCTTCGGTGGGAGCCTTTAGGGCCACATCGTAATGGGCTGGTTAGATTCCTTTCCGACAACCTAATTTTGATAGAGGCGTTTGGAAAGGAATCCGACTAGTCATTCCAGCTGGCTTCCGATGGGCTCAGAGATCCCGTCCACCAGTCGGAATGCGGCCTGTAGTCTCAAGTGTTTGCGGCAGTAATGCATGCTCCAGTAGTGAAGTATAGGAATCCTCATGGAGAGGTTGGGACCGACGACCCGGTGTCGGTCGGTCCCATGACCGAGTTGGAGTCGAGCAGAAGTGATTCCGCCTGACATCGTAATGAGCCCCAAAATGTATTATGTCATACAAATTTTCATCATTCAGTGCAAGTTATTGTTTTATATTTTCCTCCTGCCATGTATCACCTGTACAATAAATGTGTTTGTGATAAGATGGCAAACCATTTTGAACCAAACATCGATTTGATTTATGATAACTTTACGGAAACTAGATACGCATCGAGTGAAACAGTAAATTTCACCCCACCTATCTCGGATAATATCCATTAATTGGAAAGGTTTTACTCTACTTTCAGTAGACCTGGTTGAGAAAATGCTGAAAGCAGCGAAATCTGGGTCACCCAGGGATTCAATTCCAGCCAGAATCTCCTCCCTATTATACAAACAACTAGCTCCGGCCATTGGCCCAATACTAAATATCTCCAAGAGGGAAGGTCTACTCCCAACGGAGTGGAAACCTGCACTGATAATCCGCATCTGGAAAAAGGCAAACACCTCAGTAGAGGATTTATCAAAAGTCCGTCCTATTTCCCTACTGCCCCTAGTAAGCATACTTCTGCAAAAACATCAATAAATTACTCTCGAAATACATTGAGTCATTGAGGTGTCTTGATCCCTCACAATCATGTTTCAAGATCAACGTACAGCACAGAGTCTGCACTAATTGCTGTTACCAACAATATTTGACACTTCTTGATAATGGTCAGTCAGTTCTGCTGGTGTTACTTGATCTGTCAGCAGCTTTTGACACAGTGTCCCACTTCATCCTGCTCCAGAGGCTTAAAGAGATTGGGACCTGCGGACAAGCTTTGGCTTGGCTTTCCAACTTCCTATCCCACCTTACCAAGACTATTAATCTCGGATCCTTTTCAGTCTCAAACAATGTAATTTACCAAGGGAGTACCTCAGGGATTCTGTCTTAGTTCCACTCTTTTTAACATTTATGTGGCACCCCTTGCTAAAATACTTAGAGAATTCGGCTTTATTCTGATCCCATATTCCAACGATACTCAGCTTCTACTTTCATTCAACAGAAATACCCCGAACACCCAGTCTCGTTTCTCTGAGGGTATGAGGGCAATGGATTCATGGATGCCGGAACATTTTCTCCAGCTGATCATGGTCTTCGGGGACACCCTTTTGCTCTGGACCCCCGAATGGTGGCCCTCTGAGATGGGTACCGCCCCCAACCCTAAGACAGTAGTTAAGAACTTGGGCGTCCGTCTTGACCAGAAACTCACCATGAAGGATCAGGCGATGACTACAGTTGGCTCCTGTTTCAATATGCTGAACTTCCTGAGCAAGGTTTTCACTCTACTTCCCCTCTCTGTACGTAAAACACTCCTTCAGGCACTTCTGATGAGCCGTCTGGACTATTGCAACACCCTTTTGATTGCAGCAAATGATTCTTATTTAAATAGACTCCAGGTGGTACAAAACACAGCTGCCCGTCTTGTTAGGAATGCACCAAATAGAAGTGCCTCCCTCCCCCTCCTGTGTCAACTCCATTGGCTGCCAATACGCAAGAGAGTCAAATTCAAGATTTTTTGTATTGTGCACAAAGCTTTGAATGGCAGATGTACCACTTATTTAACAGAAAAACGTATCCCTTGCCAAATAGATCCTTTCGCTCAGGGGAACAATCCCTGCTTGTCATTCCTCGCTTCAGGAAAGCCTTTTGCTATTTGGCCCCACAGTACTGGAATCAGCTACTGGTTCATCTCTGAAAATGTTCTTATTATTTTCTTTTTAGGAAACTTTCTAAAACAGAACTCTTCTGAGTGTAGGTCTCTTTGTTTGTACTGTCTGCTATGCTACCTATAGCGCAGAGATCCCCCTCCAGGGGGTGATTCTTGCGCTTTATAAATTCAACAAATAAATTTTGTGAATATTTCAGTGCATACAAATCTCATATCTCTAATCCTCAAAGACTGTTGAATAAATGTATGCTAAACCATGCCTTACCATATCTATCACTTCTCAAGATCATAACCAACAAACGCCTAAATTAATTCAAACCAAACACATAACTGAAACATACTTTGAAGATATGTTGAGGTCATTTATTACATGTCTGTCTGTAACTCTCTGCTTCTAAAATGTAGTTATTTTATTACTATTTAAACCTAAACATTTAATGCATTGTAAATATGTATTCTAAGATACTTGCTGCATGTTAACACACAGTAATACAACTTATTGATGTATATTTTACATTCTACAAGTATAATGTTACTATTACATATACATAACAATAGCAATAATATAAAAACATACGCACATTTACAAGGTTCGATATCTCCTCTCACTTCAACATCTGCGTGAAAAAGCACAATGCAAGCAGCAAAATGCCTTCCACTCAGAGCTCTCCTATTATCAGTTTGCATTTGTACTTAGATAGCTGCCAACATTTATACAGAAAGTGACATACATGGTTGACACATGAAAAGTATGTTCCGGGTGCATAAATCCCAGTGTGATGCTTATGAAGAAAATAGAACACCCACAACTAATTCCTTGTGTAACTTCCGGATATGATTTTTCCACACCCGACTGTGCTTATTAGGCCATAAAACTGGGTGTGGTAAATCTGATGCCGCAAGACACGGAAGAACTCATAATTCAATGCAACACATATGAAATTACCTCCAGGTATTGAATTTTCCAGACCTAGAATTATCACCCTCATTAACCGCTTAACTCAGATTGAAGAGTTAAGTCTCTACAAGAAGGAGCAACAGTCTGAGAAAACACGGTAAGGCTAATCTGTTTTGTGTGAGTGATTCCATATAAACACAAGGAGATGATGGATGGAGTGCTGAAACTTTTCAGACACTCACCCCCAGTTCTTGGATGAATCCATCATCGTTTTTTAGCTCACTTCACCACCCTAGTGGCTGATGAGGGGTATTATCCCGAAAGGGGTCCCAGGATGCTTGGTTCCAGTCCAGGGAAGACATGGCTTGGCAGTTCAGTCTGGACTGTTCCCATGAGGCACAGGATCAAGACTGATTTGCATATAGTTGGGTCTGAACTGAGGTGGCGAAGCGAGCTAAAGAACAATGATGGAGTCAACCCAGATCTGTGACTGGGGGTGAGCGTCTAAAAAGTTTCAGCGCCCCGTCCATCATCTCCTTGTGTTTGAGTGATTACATATAAACATATGAAGTTTGAATTGTTGTCCGGCTGTGGTGTAGGATATTTAGCAAGTCCTGTCTGCAGTCCAGTACATCAGAGAAACTAAGGAATGTCTTAGGGGTTAAATCCTAAAATGAACCACACTGACAACTGATGGTGTAGAGAACATTATTTCTGAGTGTTTAAATGACATTTTAAGTGCACCCCAAAGAAACACATTTGTGTCAAAACTGTAGTGTTTTCATACCATGGAGCCTTTAAATGCCACAGAATTAACTTTTCAAATTTGTTGTAGCTTGGCGTTTCGCCACACAGGATTCTCAATTTTAAGCCCTTTCAAATTTGTTCACTTAGTATAGTTTGAAAATAAACAGGCACTCCCTTGAAATAAATATATAGCAGTTTAATGCAAAAAAACTGAAAAACACTGACCATTCTTTTCCAAGTAGATCAAGCTTTAAACAGGCAAAATAGTGGCTTACCTTTCTCTGCTTAGACAATACTGTGAAGAGCCTGATGAGCACCTTGAAAATTCCACAAGGATCAGGTGACTGAAATACAGATAGCAAAGCACTTTTAGAAGCTAAAGATATGGGGGCAGATTTACGACTTCTGGCGCATCTCTGCTAATCAGCAGAGATGCGCCAGAAGAGTTGCGACGCATCTGCCCACCCGTGCGCCACCACTGATGCGCCGCATTTACAATGCGGCGCACCGTGCCGCTCAGACGGGCAGATGCGTGACGCATTCCCCGTCGGAAAGGCGGCGCATTGCTGGAGTTGCGTCGCAAGCGCGACGCAGCTCCAGCAAGGCTTGGGGGTGCCCTATCCCTAACATGCTGCGTCAATCCTTACGCCTGCTTCCAGCAGGCGCAGTTTTTTGACGCAGCATGGCCTTAAAAGTGACTGAGTGACATCTTGTAGATTTCACTCAGCTACTTTTAGGAGGCGTTCCTGCGCCAGAACGCCCCCCCTGCGCCAGAACGCCTACATGTGGCGCAGGGCTTTACAACGTGACGCATCTCCCAGATGCGTCACGTTGTAAATACCCCGCAGCATGGCGCTGGCTTTACGCTGCCGCTGCGTCACAAAAGTGACGCAACGGCGGCGTAAAAGAGGCGCAAGGGGCTTTTAAATCTGCCCCATGAGGTTTCAATACAGGAAATGTTGCTGAAGTAGCGCCCACTAAGCTGCGTAAAAGAGAGGATAGAAGACAGAATGAAAGTGTGAGCGCTGGGATAACAAGTGATGGACTGGGACTGCAGCGAACACGCTGAGCTTGCAGGATGCATTTTTAGGAAACTTTGAAGTCTTATGCTGAATGTCCCTTGTTGCCCATAAAGCCAGTTCTGGTAACCCAGAATCTTTGTTCTTCATGCCTTTAATTGTCGTAGTAACCAGTATAAGTTTATGATACATCTCAGCATCTCTGCCAGCGATACAATGGGTACCGTTGTGAGGCAGACTCGTCATTCAAAATGTACTCCCAAGTACTCACTCTGATCGCTGTGCACTGCACTGAACCAGCCTGTAGTGATGTAGGTCACACAGAGTCAGAATTACATAATCCATACCATTTTAGAACATAAGACTGTTGAGTGCTCCATTGTAGACATTGGAGTGCTCCGGGCTTCTATCTGCAGCTGTGAACAAAAGTCTCTCAGAGCCTGAGGTGTTTTAAAGCCCCTCGGGCTCCGAAAGGTCTTCTTTTTACAAATTAGAACTTTCTGCCCTCTAAGAGGGGAATGTTCTAATAGCCCTAGAGCCCTCTGTAGTGGGCTCTACCGGCCATTAAAGGCCCACTCTGCTGGAGCTGGCCTTTTATGGCCGGTAGAGCTTGCTACGGAGGGCTTTAAGGCTATAATAAACCTCTAGTGACAAAGTATTAGGGTTGTAGGCCCAAAAGAGACGTTTAAAATTTCCTGAGACTCAGGTTCACCTAATTATTGCTGTGACTGGGTCATATTCTGAAAACATACAAATGGAAGCTCTTTAATATGTGCACAGTATACCACAATAAAGACCAAGGAATGATGCCATGCCTCCACACCCAAGAACAACGCATAACCACTAATTTATTACATTTGTATAGTGCATGCCAACCAGCACTAGTTAACCAGCACTAGTTACTAGATGTAACCCCCATGAACCTGAAAGCAGAGACCATGTCCTGAAAAATATAGTGGTGAGACTAATTAACATTAGCAATGTGCAATATTATGTTATGTTAAATTATTTATATAAAGCACAATCAAATGGATGCTTGGTGCTAAGAGAATACATAGCCTGTGTAAAACGTAAAAATAGACAGAAAGACATAATTATACGTTTAAAAGCCAGAAAAGATTAAGAGACCGTAAAGAAAAAAAATAGGACAGGAGAGAGTGGCCTTCAAGGCCATACCTGCTGGAGATTTTTCAGGTCGAGATTTTAAAAATTAAGACTGAAGAAGATGGACAGCCAGTGATGTGATCTGAGCACAGGAGTAATATGCACTCCTCTAGCTGTGCCTGTGACGAATATCAGTCATTATCATGCAAGCAAATAAAACATGGTAGTTTACCATTCTGATGTTACCATGCTAGACCTAACACACTTTTTAAAATATATGTTTTTTTCAAATGTTAATAAACATTTTAAATACCTTTTAAGTGAATGTAAAAGAACTACGGGGCATATCAGCAACACCCGGCGATAATTATCGCTCAGCGCTCTTAGCGTGAGGATAATTATCGCCGGGTAACATGAGATAGCATGCTATTTGCAACGCTTATCTCCTCGGCGATAAAAATCCTCACGCTAACTGCCTAACGTGAGATTATCGCTGGAAACACAGCGATAATGTTACGCAATGTGACGTTAGCTTGCTGATAGGGACTCACAAACTTAGCCATGATATCCACCTTCCATAGGATATCATGGCTAAGTCAGTCCTGAAGCAGGCGTAAGGAAAGTAGCGATAACAGGGGTTATCGCTACTTTTCCTGCCGCTATGCTTCATAGCGTGGGGCTTGATGATAGGAGAAATGTCGCTTAGCGACATTTCTCCTGTCATGTTAGGTCAGGAATGCCCACTTTGCATCTCATTAGAGATGCAAAGCTGGGCGTTAGGATTCCTGACACTAAAGCAAGGTTTCATGCGTTAGCGTGGCCCTTGCTAATTAGGCGATAAAATTATCGCCGCTTTTTGGCCGAAAACAGCCGCAAAAGCGGGGAACATTTTTTATCGCCTGCTTGTAAATATGCCCCTACGATATTTTTGCCAAAAAACCTTTTACATTCCGCAAGCAACATGGTGCTCATTTTATAATAAAAAAATAATATCCCTGAAAGAAAACGTTTTAGTCACAAACAAATTACGATTTGAATATACATTTCAAAACATATTTTTCTAAAAAAAGGATTTGTTTAGAAAGCCTACATAAATCCACCAACCACCATTCTGCCATCGCTCCTCTGAGAAGAGAACACATCCAGAAAAGACACCTGCACACAACAGTGCCATCTATCTATTTACTAGGGTAAATACAATAGTACAATGACTAAATATAAATAACAAGCCCTTTACAAAATATTCTCAATTATTTCAACATTTTTTCTTTCATTTATTTAAAGATGATTAGTAATCATTAGCAACGAATTGGAAGACACGTTATTCAGGATTGCTGCTCATCAACCCTCAACCAAAAAAATACAAGATTAGTTATCTATGAAAAAAGGATTAAATCAACAAATTAATTGACACTTTTAATGTTTTTTGAAACAGGAATGTAGAAAATGTAACTAAATGTTTCTTTTTCAACAGGACTAAATATTGAATAAATGATCTCAATGACAGCCTTATTTTCCCAAATAAAATCCTTTTATTTTAAATAATGTTATTTGTGAGCCATCAAGGTTTAAATCAACTTAAGAAATAAGGCAAATTGAAAGAACCTTTAAAAAGCAGGACAAACTATAAAGGCAATACAAGCAAAGCCACGACTTTGACTATTATTTTAAAGAACTTGCACAATAATTTTTGCAACATGTAACAATTAACAGCTTAACGTTTTCTATCTCTTCCATAGGAAACTAATGAAGTAATGTAATTGCAGGTATAAACGTCAATTAAAAGCACATTTCTAAAACACAATATGTGTGCAGTTCTGTTTTTTCTTTGCAGAAATCAACACAAAGCCACTTTGAATAGGCACCAATACTACTGCAGAAAAACAGCAAAGAAAGCAAAAATCAAAGTTGCATGTATCAATGTAAGGTGAACAACATGTAAATAATATTAAACATTTTGTATAATTCTGCACAGAATATCAATGACATCAGTATTTTGTCTTCTATATATGTTTTAAATATTCTCTAGAATAGAAAACATGCAGAGGCAATAGTAGTCCTATCAAAAAGAAGGAACCAATTACTGAAATAAAAGGGGTACTTCTACTGTAAGGACAGGCATACTGAATTCAGGGATCATTGGGGATGTGTACATTATATCTCTACATGCTGCAGAGGCAGAAGAGGTTCTCTGGGGATATATATTGAACTACCTCAGAGCATAACCACTCTGCTTCTGCAACAGAAATAGAGGTCAGAGAAAACATCCATCAAATAAAACGCCTGGCATGCACATCCACTGATCCCTGTGGTGCGGTACTAAGAGAGGTGTCTCTAAACATGCCCATTAAAGTTCCTGGAGATATGCTTGCCATTCAAATTTTAAATGTTTAAAGGAAGAAAAGGTACGCAAGTAAAGTGTTCCACCAACTCAAAAAAATTTAGTGAAAATGACATATCACTAAACCACTATCTAAAGCCTACAATCAAGAACCTTTCCTAATGTGTAATGACAAAAACCCTCTCAAAAGAATACACATTTTTGCTACCTTACATAATTTAAATGCCATTGAGAATGTTGTTTTGGATGATAGACCATACCCCACATACATTTGACTAAAGAATACACTATTCTCAGTGTCAGCGATATATATATTTACATTACCTACAGGAGGTCACCAGTAGGTACCTATAGTTAGGACCTAGTTATTTAGTTTTTTCATTTGCCAATAACATTGGTCCTGTTTGATGAATCTTCACAAAATGTTCAGAACTGATATGACAACTATCTAGAAAGTTTGAGGGTGATATGTCAATCAGGGCCCGAGAACCAGGGGGTGCTTAAAAGTGCATTTTCCCCATGCTAATTCTCATAGAACCTTTGGACATTTCTACAGCCCGAACTGCTGAATGGAATTACCCCAAATTTGTCAGGAATGTAGATGTAGGTCCAAGGAATGCCTGTTTGTTACTTGGTGTAAATGTGGTCAGTAGTTGTGGACAAATTTAAAGAAGTTTCCAGTTGTAACTATAGAGACACAGTGGATCCGCGACCCCTCCCGATCTCGTGCTGAGATCTGATTGGCTATCAGCACTTCAAACCAGGAAGTGTTGGCAGCCATCTTGTGACTCAGTTGAACCGAGTCACAGAAAAAAGATTTATTTTTCAAAAAGGGGGAAGGGTAAAAACACCCTGACCCACCTAGGCCTCTTGGGGGCCAAAAAGGCATTTCCTTTTTACTTTTCATGTCTTGAGGGCATCAGGACTAAAGTTGACTTCTTCCCCCAACCAGTGGTGTGCCAGGAGGCGTGCTTGCAGAGAGATGGAGAGAGGGGGACGCGGTCTCCGACAACCTCTTAGAAATGCAGCTTTGTGGGAATTACTGAAGGTAACAGGAGGGGTAGTTGTCCCCCAAGGGTGTCCTTGGTAGTGCCTGAGTAAATTTGTGATTCCAAGCGTACCTTTGAATGACAAATGTGAAAGGATATAGTTTTTAAATATGACATGAGGGCCACGTACATTCACATGGTTAGGACTGATGCATTGCATACCCAGATTACAAGAGAAACTATTCAGCTTGATAAAGACTATTTTGAGATTCATTTACTGTCTTAGGCTGAATAAATTACATTTGGGTGCTTCAATAGTAGAAGTCCCAGGGTTAGGCATTTATAACACTAGGAGCATTAATATGTTAACATGTTTGTTTCTATTTGTGTATTTCTCACACATTTATTGCTGTAGCTGAGTTATTATTATATATACATGTGTTATTTTAGGTGGAACCCTTATAATAATGTGTGTCATGATTTTTTAATGTCACTGTTTTAATATGTGCTTAATTACATATTCAGGTTATTTGCGTTCAAGATTGTTTTCCTCTTTGAGGTTGTTTTCTGTACTTTTGGAATGTTTTCAGCTTTCTTGAGCTTCACTACGATAAGGAGCTGGAACGTGTAGCGTGGAGTGTGGGAGCGCGAGGAGAATGCATAAGGAATTCTTTACCTTGGAATGCTTGCAGGAGGCTGGCCAGCAGCAATACGTTTCCTAAATGTAGGGTCTTTGTGCATTGAGAATATCATAAAAACGGGGTTTTTTTCTTGGCTGGAAAACCGGGCTGGAAAACCGGGTTCTCTCCTGACAGGTGGACGCATCTGCTCAGTGCTGCATTTCCCGGTTTGGGAAGTCTCATGACCCGGGGGACTGTTATTTGGGATGCCACAGTCTTGTGAGGACTAAGATGAAGATATTGCAGCCGGTGAGATATTTTCTCTGATAATTAGTTTTGAGATATATGTATAGATTTATAGTTATTTCTAGATGTGTTTTTGTCTGTGTGCTAAGTGGCCAGCCTGTGAAGTATTTCTGTTCTTAATGATATATTTATGTACATACAGTTATTCTCATATGCATCTATTATTTGCTTATGTTTTGCTTCCTTGCATTTCACTTGTGAATGTTTCATTATTATCTGACTTGTAAGTGTTTATTTGCATGTGTTTTACCATAATTATCTGGCTGTGTTTTATTCTATGCATTTGATTATTGTGTGAGTGTTTCATAATTATTTGCTTGCACATATATATAAGTATATTTACATTTGCATGTTATTTTACCTGATTCATTTGACATCTGGAAAAGCCTTTCTGTTAGAGAGTGGGTGAATGGAGGATTGTAAGTGCAGTGTCTGGCTGATTGCATGACTGCATGGGTATTGCCTGGGTGATTGGATGAGTGCATTGGTTGTGTAAGGATGATTGCCTCGGTATTACTGGGGTGACTTAATGAGTGCAAGTGTTGGGGCTGGGTGAATAGATCACTATGAGTGCAGTGAATGAGTGAATGGATGAGTGCAGGTGCAGTGCCTGGATGATTGGATGAGTGCACGTACAATGCCTGGGTGAATGGATATGTGCAATTGTAGTGCCTGGGGGAATGAATGAGTGCAACTTCACAGCCTTGGTGACTGCATGACTGAATGGGTAGTGCCTGAGTGAGTGGATGACTCCATAGGCAATGCCTGGGTGATTGATGACTGCAAGTGTAATGCCTGGTTGAATGGATGAGTGCAAGTGTACTGCCTGGGTGAATGGCTGAGTGCACGTGTAGTGTCTGGGTGAATGGATGAATGCAAGTGAAGTGCCTGGGTAATTGCATGACTGCATGGGTAGTGCCTAAGTGAATGCATGAGCGCATTGGTAGTGCCTGGTTGATTATATCATTGCAAGTGCAGTGCCTGGTAAATAGATGAGTGCAAGTGAGGTGACTGGGTGATTCCATAACTGCATGAGTAGTGTGTGACTGATTGTATGAGTGCAAGTGTAGTGCCTGGGTGAATGGATGAGTGCAAGTGCAGTACTTGAGTAAGTGAATGAGTGCAAGTGTAGTGCCCGGGTGAATGCATGAGTGCAAGTGTAGTGCCTTTGTGATTGGATGAGTGCATGGGTAGTGTTGGGGTGATTGAATGAGTGCATGAGCAGTTTCTGGGTGTTTAGATGAGTGCATGGGTAGTTCTGAGTGCATCTATAGTGTCTGTGTGTTTGGATAAGAGCATAGGCTGTGTGTGGGTGATTGGTTGAGTATATGGGTCCTACCTGGGTCCTTGCATGAGTACAAGTGTAGTTTTGGGGTGATGGGATCAGTCTATGAGTAGTGACTCGATTAATCCATCACTAGATTAGTGATTTGACACATGTAATATTTCCCGATCTGTAAACACTGTGAAAAAATATAAACAGTGAAAAATGTCTTAGGATTTAATTTTAATATTAGGCAACCAAAACAAGATACAATATTTTTTCTCCCCAACTTTAATAAATAGTTTTGACTGTTTTCATCATCAAACAGTGGGGAAAAACAATCAATGAATTGTATAAAGAAAAATGTGCACAGTTCATTATTACAAACAACATAACACACAGTAGTATGTAGATGTTGCTGTAGCAGAAAGAAAAGGGGTCATTTTTTTAGTGGTGAAGAGGCTTCTTAGATGCAACTTAAGGCTTCTGGTATTATGTTACCTTAATTTAGTTGTTATATGTAGTAACAGAATGTAGTCCTTTAATGTTTTATAAATTCCTTTCCCACAGCTAAAATAAAAGAGTATTTAATTTCTAATTCTGCATGGAGAGGGAGAAGAGGTGGTCCGGCAGTAGCAGCAGGAAGTTCAGGAAATTGTTTCAGGGAAATCTGAAAAGGAGGAGGCTTCCCAAAAGAAATCCAGCATTTCCTTGGATTTTTTTTTAATCCAAGCAGGCTAATCAAAAACAGTAGCAAAGTTTGTGATAAAACTCTATATAGAGGCACAATTAAAAAGTACTCTGGGGAACAACATCAATTTTGTACCATCTAAAAATGTTCCACAGAAATCACCTGATAAGAGCACTAAGAAAGAGGGGGAGAGAGAGAGAAAGAGAGAGAGAGAGGGAGAGAGAGAAAGAGAGAGAGAGAGAGAAAGAGAGAGAGAGAGATAAGGAGCGCATGAAATGAGGATTAGTATGAAATGTGCTGGATTCTTTTGAGTGCATTGCTCTATTACTCAGTATGCACATACATCAGTAACTTTCTATAACTGAAAACAACAATTGTCACTTTTTGAAAGCACAAAACCTACATAATTTCTTAAATATTTCTTGTGTGTTTTAAACATGTATTCAGCAATTCTCAAAGAAAAGTTACAGGCCAAACAAAACTAGCACAAGAACTCTCAACTCACCCTCCTAAATTTCAAACAGAACATGTTTAAATAAATGCACCACCCTCACCATACACATACACTTTTCAACAGCCTTAAAGAACATATCATCATGTAAGCATATGTTAGTTTTCTTACTAGATATTCAACTTCAGGCCATCTTTCCAAAAATGTGTGGTTCTCTGCATGTTTAAGTAAACTCAAGAGTATCATCGCACATATAGCTATCTGTGATAGGTCTATGCCGCACGCTCATGCTCTCAAATGCATACTGACATTGATTAGAACGAATCTGCACCAAGCACTTTAGCAACAACCAGGTCTCTTGAAGTAAAGCTTTTTAAACTGCTTTGTAAATAGCTTTTATACTCTTTTCATTGCGATGCTAGAGCAAATTACACCTAGCTCTCTAGCAACAAACTGGACATCACTGTAAAGCTTTTTAACTGTTCTTAAAAGCTTTTAATAGTTTTTTCTTTCTTAATTGCGATTCTAGAGCGAGTTGCAATTACCTGATTTCCTTGTGTTCTGTGCCCCGTTCCACCGCGGCTGGTGCCGTTTGCTGTGGAGGGCAGACTGAACCGGAAATTCCTGACTGACTTCTGGTTCAAAGGGGGCAGTCACTTGTGTGCGCACCAATTTCTCTGACACTTTTGCATAAATACAGGCTGCAGCAGCAGACGCACAGCCACCAGCGGTAGGTCTATGCCGCACGCTCATGCCCTCAAATGCATGCTGCCATTGATTAGAACTAATCTGCACCAAGCACTTTAGCAACGACCAGGACTCTTGAAGTAAAGCTTTTTAAACTGCTTTGTAAAAAGCTTTTTAACTCTTTTCATTGCGACGCTAACGAGAAGTACACCTAGCTCTCTAGCAACAAGCTGGAGATCACTGTAAAGCTTTTTAACTGTTCTTAAAAGCTTGTAATTGTTTTTTCTTTCTCCATTGCGACGCAAGCCCGAATTGCAGTTACCTGATTTCCTTGTGTTCTGTGCCCCATTCCACTGCGGCTGGTGCCGTTTGTAGTGGAGGGCAGACTGAACCGGAAATTCCTGACTGACTTCCGGATCAAAGGGGGCAGTCACTTGTGTGCGTGCCAATTTCTCTGCCACATTTGCATAAATACAAGATGCAGCAGCGGACACGCAGCAGACACGCGCAGCGGGCGCGCCGCTGGCATGCTAAAGGCGCGCCGAAGGCAAGCTCATCTGCGCCTGTCCGTGCCTGGACCGGGCCGAGGGCCACGACCCTTGTCCGCCACGTTTCAAAATCAGGGACAAGACTGACGTACTCTAATGTTACCCTTATGAACCTCAATAAAACAGATCTTAAAGCCCCCTGTCGTCAGCTTGACCTATCCAATGAGCCTAAGGCATGCCTCCACTACAAGGCAAAGTTTCTCTTCACGAAAACTAAGGCATGCGCCACAGAAAAATATATCCCATATGGCCAATCACCAGCCCCCAAGACAGTTACAGGCTTGCTCATTAATACTCTCTCCCTAATAAAACACAATATAGAATTTGCAGAACTACTGACCACACGCAAAGTAGATATAGCCTTCGTAACCGAAACCTGGGCATATAGCACCTCTGATTGTGACCTGACCCTAGCTATACCTCAAGAATTCTCAATTATCAAAAATGATAGACAAGACAGATGGGGAGGCTGACTAGCGATCATAGTCAATTACTCCCTGGAACTAAAAAGATCCCCAGCACGAAGTAGCCCCGATTGCGAACTACTTTCCTTCAGAATCACCCTGAGTGCCTACTACACCTTCAATGGCACACTACTATATAGACCCCCCAGCTCGAAATGTAAAAGCAAATTCGAGGAAATTATCAGCCCAGTAATAGAATCAAGCACCAACTCAGAGATCTACTGTACATTTGGCGATTTTAACTACCACCTTGAAGATTTAGAAGACCATAATTCAGCATCACTAATAGAGATGATGTCTAATGCTTCGCTGGAACAGAAAGTAATGCATCCCACACATGATGCTGCTCACACTATGGATGGACTTTTCACATCTAATCCCAACTTAAAATACAAGAAATTCTGCCAATCCCATGGTCAGACCATAGAGCCATCCTGTTCACAATAACCACCACACATCACATCTCCAGTGCGCATATACCCCATAAGATAATTAAAGGACGCAACTGGAGGAATATTGGCCCCCAGCAGATGCAATACACACTGGCATCCTCTAAACCTGACCTAAAATATGAGGCAAATCAAGCAACAGGTAATTTCAACAACTGGATTAAATCTGCAGTGAACCTACTGGCAACGGAAAAAAGCATCACTAGCAAGCGCATAAAGAAATCCGAGCCCCGGTTCTGTGATACCCTGCACAAACAGAAACAACTTTGCAGAAAAGCAACGAGACACTGGAGAAGCAACTACTCAATAGCCGATAAAACTTTATATTCCCAATCTTTGAGCACATATAAAAACATGTTACTGGACAAGAAAAGCAGCTACTTTTCAAATAAAATCCAGCAGGCAGGCAACTCCAGCAAAGCACTATTTTCAACATTGAAGAAACTAGTCAAGCTTCCCGAACCACAAAAAAGGACATTAGCGTGACATTCTGCAACCAACCAGCGGGGTATTTTAAGGACAAAATACAAACCATCATCGAATCCCTCTCAGACTGGGTCGACGGCATGGTAGTGACTCCCTCCACAATCTCCCCATGCCCCACCAATGTCTTGGATTTATTTGTGCCACCAAATATAGAACAGGTGGAGCAGGTAATTAAATCAATAAAATCCAGTGCACCATCAGCCCCCTGTCCTCCCAACACATTCCATATGGTACCGGATACAATCAGTGAACAACTTAGCATACTTTTTAAAGAAATATTTAGCTCAGGTGTTTTTACAGAAGCATGGAAGACAATATCCATTCTCCCATTATTAGAAAAAAACAATTTATATCCCAATGACAGCAGCAGTTACCAACCAATAGCAAGGATCCCCTTCCCGGCCAAGGTCCTTGAAAAAATTCTGAACTCCGAACTAACGACCTTCATCTCCTCGGCAGACCTGCTGGATTCATCACAGTATGGTTTCCGACAAGGACATGGCACTGAAATTGCCCTGATCATGGCAGCAGAGGAGATCTTCGCAATACTGGACACGGGTGCGAAGACCGCCCTGATCCTGTTGGATCTGTCAGCGGCCTTCAACACCGTGAACCATGACATTCTAATCAGAAGGCTCCAAGAGGTGGGAATCAAGAACTCTGCTCAAACACTGCTCAAATCTTTTCTGAACAACAGACACCAATATGGACTTCTGCTCAGAACAGTTCACTCTGCCTTGTGGTGTGCCGCAGGGCTCCTCTTTAAGCCCCACCCTGTTTAATCTTTATGTGACCACTTTAGCTAAGGTCATCAGGCAATTCGGCTTCACACTTATATCTTACGCTGATGACACCCAAATAGTGGTGTCCATCTCTAGCAAGCCCGAGGAAACAGCTGAGCGTTTTAACCAGTGCATGTCCCACATAAACCAATGTCTGAAGCTCAATGGATCCAAAACTGAGGTACTCTTATTAGGCTCTGACACATCATTCTGGTCACAAAACTGGTGGCCTTCTAATATGGGCACTCACCCCACCCCAGTCAATAAAGTGAGGAACCTGGGAGTCATTTTTGATGACAGACTGACCGTCCAACACCAGGTCAACAAAGTCATCTCATTGGTGTTTCTCACTTTGAAATCAATCCGTAAAGTGCGCTCATTCATTCCCCCTGAAGCAGTAAAAACACTAGTAATGGTCATAGCAATGGCTAGACTGGACTACAGAAATGCACTATACTTAGGCCTTCAGAAACAGCACGTGGTTAAACTTCAGTGAGCACAAAACGCTGCCACCAAATTGCTGCTAGACGTCCCCAAATTCCAGCCCATCTCTGAAGGCTTGAAAGAACTCCACTGGCTTCCTATAAAGAAAAGAATAGACTTTAAAGCCCTATGTCTAGCTTACAAAGCTGTCCACGGAAATGGACCAGCATTTTTGAAGCAAAACATCACATGGTACCATCCTTCAAAGCACCTACACTCAGCACAGAGCAAACTCCTCCAAACACCAAAATTCAAGAAAGCGAGCTGGAGAGGAAGAAGCTTTGTCCTGGGTACTGTGAGGCTGTGTACCTTGCTTCCGTTAAATATCAAAATCTGCCCAACACTGCTTGGTTTCAGAAAAGTACTAAAGACTTGGCTCTTTTCAAACTAAAATATATCATCCTCAGCAATTCCTCCGCAAAGCGCCTAGACGCCCCCGGGCAACCGTGCGCTATACAAATTCCACAATCAAATCAAATCAAAATCAAATTTGCAATCACAAAACCATATCTCACCATCTAAGGATATGCAAACTGGACATATAAGTTACAAATCACATTTAAAAAATTTCTTTATACATACCTAACAAGTATTAGTACTTCATAATTTATATACATGTACAGCACATTTTCCAATCTTTTATTTGTGCTTACACTACTCCTGTTTAATAAAGTGACTATAAGTACTACAACTCCCAGAATGCAAATAACATAGACCTGTCTGTTCTGCACATGATACTTAGACATATAAAACATTTCAATTTTTAAAGTACTATACTGTTGTTTTTCTATAAAGTACACAATAGAATAAAGGGGCATACATTCCTTTTCCTCTTACTTCCTAAAACATTTGCTACTAACATCTTAAAGACATACACTGCAAATAACACACTATATATAAGTCAACTATCTTAAAATATGTAAAACCACACAGTTCATCTCATATATTTTTTTCATATGATTGTGATACTGCTTCAATGCTGCAGAGATGTGCCCAAGTGCCCCAGCAACCATATGAAGAGGCACAGACTGTTGGGTCTAGCTGTGGGGATCTTTAATGTGATCATGGGCACCATCCTGATCATCAAGGGGATGAGGAATGCTTTCTGATGCCGCTGACAAACGTTTCTGTCCTTCTGAGAAGGCCCCTACCCTTGGCCCACATCCCGATTTACCGGCTAACCACCCTGGCGTGCTCGCTGCGCATTATTCTACTCACTTGCCCTCACTACCTCTAAGTTACGGTTGCGGCTGGAGGGCGAGTGACACTCTCGCCCCTTTTTAAAACACACAAACACGGGCCCTGTCCTCTTGCCACACCACTGCATAGCTCACACCCCCTTTGCATTTTGAGTTATTGAGATTAAGGGGGACCGACTGATTTATTTCATACATCAAGGACACAAACCCCGTGCCTGACCTCAAGATGGCCGCCTCAGTGGGTCGCTCCATAATGGTCTACTACTCCTGGACATTATAACTGGCCTACAACCTTGATCTTGATTACAGCCCTCTCCTGACCTTGATCCTGCTCACCCTTCTGGACTTTTACTTTGGGATTTTTCCCGTGACCGTGGAGACTTAGCTATTTGACCAATGCCCGGTGGAGCTACCTGATAGCTAAAGAGGAGATGGGCTGCGCACTCCCGATTGGCCGTCACCTACCCAGCCAGACTTTGGGAAGACTTTCCTTAGTCTCGCAGTCGTACCCTCTCCCACCCCTACACCCCTCCCCCTTCTCCCTCTATGCTCTTTTCTTTTCGTTTTCTTTAATGATTTTCCGTGGAGACTTAGCTATTTGGCTGATGCCCAGTGGAGCTACCTGATAGCTATTGAGGAGATGGGCTATGGACTTCCCCCTTGGCCCTCACCTACCCAGCTGGTCCTTGGACAGACTTTCCCTTTGTCTCTCTGACATATCTCCCCCTACTCTTTTTCCCTACCCCCTTACCTTTCTTCACTCCATGAACCTCGTCCTCTATACTACTGAATTGTTTTCATTGGTATATTATGTAATATTTACCAGAGGTAATTTTTGCAACTTTGTGGAACCTTATGTAAAGCGCTCTGATACCTTCGGGTCTAGCCAGCGCTCTATAAAACTCTTTAAATAAAGACTCTTTGTTTCAAAATCTCATGTGCATCTTCATATCTAAAGTAACTTTTTTAAATGATTAAAATTTTATCTGTGAAATGAGTTTGTAGATTGTATTGTTGTTTTAGCTCTTTTTGGTTAGTTTTGACACTGTTAGGTTTTGTAAAAAGCAAGCACAAGAATGGTCCACCACTCTCATACAAAGCAAGGAAAAATTGGCAACCTCTTCAACCTTGCACTCTGTGAAATTAAATCATGTCTGTCATTTTAGACTACTCTATGTCCACTTTTGAATGGTTAGTATCTGTTAACCCTTTCACAAAAGAGATTCCTGTCTATGCATGTTCGCGATGTTTTCATGATCATCGCGGGGAAATCGCAAAGAAAAAATAAAGAGAGTCAAACGTATATTTAGCTTCAGTTTTTTTTAATATTGAAATACTGCACAACAGTTTATTACATAGTCCTGAGCTGGAAATTAAAGTTTACGATTAGTTAAATTATTTCATACCTCCTCTACTTTTAAATAATGTTCTGTCTCTTTAACATCCTTCCCCCAACACACACGTAGCTCAGTGTATGTAGCAACCCAGGGGAATAGGTGGTCACAAGTTCACCGCACATTGTAAAAGGACCATGCTACTTCCAAATGATGTGCAGCAGGTGTGGTTTACTCCACAGATTCAAAAGCATGTCCATGTCTGTATAACATGTCTTTTTTTAAACAACAGCAAATAATAGGACTTCTTGCTAATGCATGCAAAACTCTAACTAATTGTATTCACATACATGCTGACAGCATCAAACCCAAAATATGTTTTTAAAAAAAAGAGAAAGCACCTCCATTTTAACTGCTTTTCATTTGCAAAACTGCCTCATTCACCTCCAGCCTTCTCCTGACTGATATTGCTCTGTCACTACTAAATGCTTAGAGTGTGGATTGTGGGACACAGCTATGTCTATTGGGCTGGTGCGGCTGCAAGAAAGAGAAGTATTGACAGGGACTTGGGTTTGGCTAATGTGGACATTCCTTGGTTTGGGCAGAGAGGATTAAAATGTCATCAGTTGCTGCCTTTGTTTTAAAACTTTGTGGATTTACCAGCCCCTGACCTCGTGATTGTGCACTATGATGGCAATGACCTAGGCACATTGACTGTGGTAGGAGTTTAAATCCTAATGAAGGATGCCTTCACTGAATGGATTATGCCTTTTCCTTACCCTGTCTTGGTGTAACATATGCCAAAGACAAAAATGGAAGTGGTCTAATTAATTCTGCCCACAGATTTACAAAGATAGGGAAACATTTTAATAAAACTGTTTTCTGCATTCCTCCGAGACCATAACAAGGGCTCGATCTATAACAACAACCTGCGTTTTGACATGCATGGAATTTATATAAATGATGGAGTGCACTTTGCAGATGAAGTCGACAGGGTGATTCTGAATTAAGCTGAAACCCTGCAACCGGTCTTATGTGTAACTGTCATATACACAGTCAACACAAAGGCTCTTGTCAAAGCCACACTAGTCCCCAAAATAAAGATTCTTTTTTGTTTTGTTTCTGAGAATCTTCGTGACAATGTCTCGATGGTCGCAAATATGTCACGAAATCGCAAAACAAAAGCAGACATTCAATGGCAACCAACACATGCAGTTAATAAAAAAAATCCATTCTAAACATTGCACTACACATATTACTATTTACATGAATCTTTAAAAAAACATATTTAAACTCATGTTTTTGTATTAAGTTTCTTTAAAAAACATCTTTAAACCTATTTTCCATTTTTGGGGTTATTTAGGGCGTTGAAAAAACATCATTAACTGCTACAATTTCACCTTTTTCATAAAGTGTAAAACACATATAAGTACACATATTACAGTATTTTACAGACTATGAGTTAATTACTGTACAGTTTAAACTCATGTTTTTCTATTGAGCTTCTATGAAAACCATCTCTAAAACCTATTTTCCGTGGTAATGCCAGGATTCATGATGATGTTAATAACCGCGACGATGGCACCTTTTTTACAGACCGAAAAACACCTATATGCATATGCCTGGGTGGAGTTTGAAGCGTTCCGCTATGCGGAACTCAGTGAAGTTACATAAAAACTCTGAAAAGTTCCGCAAGAGGCGGAGTGTGGCACAAACTGCTGTATACGCTGATTTTCATGCCGCTCAGGTAGATATTCTTTTTATTTTTTTTTATTTTGTTGTCAGCAAGTATACATCATGACAAAATAGAAGAATAAATCTTCATAAACAGTGCATTGAAATGTGTAAGTAAACATTTCTAAAAGAAAACAGTATAATACCATATCAATCCAATTATTCTTCAGTCCTTGTTTCTTCTTCTAGGAACCTTCCCTACAAATTATATATTAAGGGTTTGCACACTCAAATCAATTAACTTTATATATCCAATGCCAATGGCCCCATACAGTATCAAACTTTATCAGCGAGCGAGTTCCTCTTACTCGAGCTGGAGCTTTCTCCATCTCATAAGTTCCCCTTACTACAGCCCACATTCATGGTGGGAGGTGTTGGAGATATCCAACCCCTAGCTATAGTAAGTCGAGCAGCAACCAATAAGATTGTCTTTTCCCTGACAATAAGCGTGAAATATACCCCTTTCCATTGCCTTATCACCTGAGCCATCTTCTTCCAGACTGCTTCTAGCTCTGGACAGGTAACACGCAAATGTACATCCTACATTTGGGGCATTTTTTCCTATCCCCTCCTTGAACCCTTGGAGCTCAGCCAGCGATCTTCTCAGGGGAATAATAAAGCATACAAACTATGCAAAATTGCTGTAATCTTAGATTAACAGAATTAACCGATTCTTCAATGGTTCCTAATGCTGACTTAATGTTTTTAGCAGTGATCTTAATTCCCAAAGTCCTAGTCCATCTTGCCGCCAGTTTTTGACAACCATTCTCTCTAAAATTGCTAAAACATTGATACATTCTGCTCATTTCTAATTTTGCTTTTTTTCCCCATACAAAAAATCCCATACTTCTGATTTAGACACTGTCATTAAAGCCAGATGTTTCACTAAATAATCTCTCATTTGAAAATACTTAAATACATCTGATCAGGAAGTTTGTAATGAAGTTGCAAGTTCTCAAATGCCCTAAAGCCATTAAAGTTGTACAGTTCTCCCAAGTGTTTGATTGCATAGCTAGCCCATCGTCTACTGACAGTGTCATGGAACACCTCCGGTAGCAAAGGATTGCCCCATAGTGGGAGTTTTTCATGGAGAAATGACAAGTTAAAATTAACAGACATAGCTCACCGTATATTCACACTTTCACTGATGGTCTTAAAACTGACCCTTTTGAAATAGTTGGGGTTGTTAGCTTTATATAAAAACATTTGAGATTCCGAACCTGGAACTAGTTGATGACTAAAGTGTTGATCATCAGAATCCAACAAACTACGAAGGCGGCTCACGAATGCGGCCCAAAAATACATTTTAAAATCTGGGAACCCAAGTCCCCCTTGGTTGTACGGATGTTTCAATAAGTCTATAGCACGTCGTGCTTTTTTATACCCCCAAATAAAGCTACCTTAAACTCCTTCTAGTCTCCTAAAAAAACTTTAGCGACAAGAAGATGAATTGAACGAAATAAGTATAAAAACTTAGAAAGTACCTCCATTTTAATAATGTTACATCTCCCTACTATACTAATAGGAAGCTTGTGCAAGCTTTTCAATCGTACAGTCATGATTTCCAATAAGGGCTCATAATTCAATGTATGTATTCGCTCAATCTGCGCTGGAATACGGACCCCCAGGTATGTGGCAACTGAACACACTCCTGCCATTTTCCTACCAGGTCAAAATTTAAGGATCACTTGCGTCTTTTGGACATTTAGATTATAGCCTGATAGAAGACCAAATCTACTCGCTTCCTCTTGAATAAAGCTAATCGCTGTCTCTGGGTCAGTAGTAAAGACCGCTATATCATCCACGTAAGCAGTTACCTTTAAATGGCTTTGCCCTGATATCAATGGGTTGATTTGTATATTAGAATTTAAAGCGCGGATAAATGGCCTAATATAGAGCAAACAACAAGGGGGAAAAAAGGACACCCTTGTCTAGTACCACTAAATATCAGGAAACGTAGAGATTGTAAACCTAGATAGAGCAGTCCTGTCTGGGGTTTGTTATATAGAGCACGCACCCATTGGCAACATTTTCCTCTGAACCCGAAATCTATAAGTATGGCCCAAAAGGAACCTCCAGACCACTCTATCAAAAGCCTTTTTGGCATCTAAAAGTACCATACCTAAGTTCTTTGCTGATTTTCTGGCAAAATCAAAAGCTCAGAGAACAGTGTTAATATGGGCAGTAGTATCCCTTCCCTGTATAAACCATGTTGTTGCATGGGGGCGAGACGAGTAGCCATAATTTTAGCAAACACCTTTGCGTCTGAATTAATCAATGAAATCGGTCGATAAGAACCTCATTCCTCTGGGGGTTTCTCTTTCTTTTAAAAAAAGACAATATTTGGTATATTCCAGGTCTCTGGTATCTTGCCATAGGAACCGATATGTTGAATTACCGCCCACATAGGCAAAACAAAAAGACTTTTAAAAAATGTATAAAACTCTGCCGGTATAGAATCCTCCCCTGCAGCTTTCCCAGAAGGCAGAGAGGATATTGCTGCAAGTATTTCGTCATGCAATACCTCTTTCTCCAAAGAGACCGAATCTTCCTCCCTTAAGGTGGGTAGCCTACTCTCACGCAAGTACTACTATATGTCATCCTCCTGTAGGTTGTGCATATAGTTTTTGATAAAACCCAGAAAATTGATCCAATATTGCCTGTGATGTTGTTTATAGATTACCATATGTCCCTTTACCAGCCTTTATCTTAGTTTTAGCCCTACTTTACGCTATTTGATGAGCCAGAACTTTCCCAATTTGCTCCCTATATTCATATTGTCAGAACTTCTGTTTATTATAATTTGTCGTGACTTTCTCCCTTTCATTAAGGGAGAAAGCCAGGTAGATGTTCTACACGAGTGGCAGCTCATGCTCCCCATCTTACCGTTGGCGAGTGCAAGTGGGAAAAACCTCTCCTGTGCTATGAGGAGCGGAGTTTTCTGCACTCCGTGAGCTCCTCGGAGTGCATAGTGCAGAAAACTCTGCAAACTCCACAAACAGAGCGGAGTTCACTGCTCAGGCCTAATATGTACACATATTATAGTAGTTTTGGCACTAGGAGTTTATTACTGTAGAGTTCAAACTCATGTTTTTCTAGTGAGTTTCTATAAAAACCATTTTCAAAACCTATTTCTTGTGTTCTCGATGACACCGGAAGTCACAATGACGTTGGTACCCGTGACGATCACGGATACGTCGCAAAAGGGCAAAGTAACAGCAGGAATTTAATAGCCACCACCACATAAAAAAAATTGTAACTATATCATTCATTCTAAGCACCACACTAGATACATCACTATCTAAATAACTCTATAAAACATTTATCAGTATCTCATTATCTCTATAACAGTGTGTATTAATGATTCATTGGGTTATGTGAGTGGGTGCTGAAGTCTCTGAGTGGGTCTATGACTGGGTATATAAATCTGTGAGTGGGTATGTGAGTAGACTCATGAGTCTTTGAGTGAATATGTAAGCGGATGAAAGAGTGTTTGATTGGGTATGTGAGTAAGGTTATGAGTGTCTGAGTGGGTATGTGGATGGGTATATAAGTGTAAGAGTGGGTATGAGTTTGACTTGACTTTTTCAGCTGGTTCACCCAGAGACATTTTGCTTTTTGTCCTCCTGGTTTTGACCTTGTTGTTGTTGGTTTTAAAACTCTGGGCACTTTACCTCTGCAATTCTAAAATGCAAATGCTCTCCATGCAAATTGTGTTTATGGATTGGTGTTTCCAAAATTGGCTTATTTGATTTGCTACTACATCCCTAGTACAGTGCACAGGTGTGCACAGGTGTGCCCAGGACCTATAAATCAAATGCTAATAGTGGGCCTGAAGCATTGATTGTGCCACCCACATAAGTAGCTTTTCAAAGTGTCTCAGACCTGCCACTGCTGTGTCGACCTGGCAAGTGCACTAACTTGCCAGGCCTTAACTATTCCTTTTTTTTACATGTAAGACACCCCTCGTGTATGCCCAATGTACACCTATGGGAAGGGTGCAGAGTATGTGACAGGTTGGACATGTACTGGTGTGTGTTACATGCTCTGATAGTGAAATACTGTGCAGTTAGCTTTTCACTATTGAAAGGTTATCTGTCCCTTAGGCTAACATGGGGTTTGCCTTGTAATATCTTACAAGCCTAACTTTCCATTGGGACAAGATACAGAAATAGAGCCTGTTTCAAAAAGGTACAGTTAAGATGAAAGTCTAACTTTACGACTTTCTGTATTCACAAAGGGCATTTACTACCCGTAAATGCCCTTTGTGAATACCAAAAGTCGAACTTTTCAACTTTCATTATTCAGAAACAGGATTTACGATTAGTAAATGCCCTTTGTGAATACCAAAAGTAGTAAAGTTAGAATTCGTCTAACTTTACCTTTGTGAATGGGGCCCAGTGAGTTTAGTATACCTGAACTCAGAAATTAAAATTACATCTTTTAGTAAAGATGATTTTTATATTATGTGTTTGAAAATACCACTATTAGAAAGTGAGTATTTTCTTGTCTAACCATCCTGTTTGCCTCTGCTTGTTTGTGAATTCCCCATCAGGGTTCAGATTGACAGGAGCAGAGGATGTGCAATCACACTAGACAGACACAAGGGAGGGGGGGGTTGAGGTATGTTATGCCTTTCCTGGTTGACTCATTGCCAGGCTGAATAGACATGGTTGCATTTAGATCAGTGAGAGGAGTTGCTGCTTGAACCTGAATGGACTGTGACTGCCTTTCACAAATCTGTCTCCACCTCCTGTGGAGAACCTAACCTGAGACAGGCTGAACTGGTTTATGTGTGCCAGAGGAACTCTACTTGTACAAAATTCAAAGGAAAATGTGGAATAAATATTAAGGCCCTGACCCCAGAACTTTAGATCACTGCTGGGCTAAGGAACCTGCCAGGAAAAAGAGCTGGAAGAGCTGTGAGGAGAGCCTACCACTTTGCTGTGTGCTTTGATGGGTTGGCCTGCAGTTGCTGCTTTTTTCTTGGTCAGGGAGAGAACTGGACTGTGCTTTCTGCATTCTCCATATCTCCAAGGGCTTGATGTAGAGCTTGGCTCCTGTTGGAAGTCTTAGAGAAATCAAAGACAATGACATCTTCTGGTTACTGGCTTCTGGAACTGGATGTTTTAGCTGCCACAGAGGATAAAAGATAGTGTGACCTGAAGGCACCACAGAGGACACTGCCACACTTTGCACTGCTACCCTGGTCTCAACAACGATGCTGTCCACCACCACCACCAAGCCGCTGCTTGCACCGTGACCTGTGGACACAGCTCAAGAAGAACACAGAGCACCACCTCATTTTGCGGTGCAGATCTGGTCTCATGGGCAAAGCTGCTCCAAACTGGCATCGACGCATTTGCCTGCACTGTGGATAGGGAGAGCCAATCATAGGTTAATCAAAACACCTTCCCGTCCTTCATCGCAGTCTTGGCCCACCAACATCCGCACCATTCACTCCAGATCGTCAACCGATGCCACTGCTTGCACAGCATCCTGTGGGACCCGAACGATAAATTACCCCGTCTCACACTGCAGCCTTGTGTCTACCGATGACAGCGCTTTAGCAACAAAGACATCGCTGCCTGCACGATGACCTCTCAGCACTGCAACAAGACCCGCGCCAATTTGCACCTGAGCCCTGGTCTCACCGACACCGATGGACGACCGTCACCGAGCCGCTTCCTGCTCTGCGACCTGATTGCACCACTTCACACTGCAGCCCTGACACCGGTGCTCCTGACTTCAAACTCACAGAGTTTTACCTGCAACATGTGTGACTTCAAGAGGCCGATGACTCTTGCACCGAGGCCAGGAACCAACACCTGCCGACGCTGCTCCCCTGAAGCTCACCACAAGGTCTGATGCCCTGAATCTCCAAAGGTACTGTTTTATGGGTCTCCCCGACAGTGTAGCTGGCCCGCAATTCTGTGACCAGCCAGTAATGTTGGATTTTTTTGTTCACAATGCTGTGACAGCCACGGATGGAGCTATCAACTTCAAGGAACTATATATAAAGTCCATTTTTGCTACATTCATTTTTGATCATTGTATGTTGGATTTTTACACAGACAAATATTGAATATATTTCTAAAACCGGTGTGATGTCCTTTTGTACTGTTTTCACTGTATTACTACTGGTTATGTGCAACTGCTTTACATACTGCCTCTGGGATAAGCACGTCTGCTCATGCCAAGCAACCAAGGGGGTGCGCAGGGGTTATTTTAGACGTGTAATCCCCTTATACTGACTAGAGTGGTAGATTCTACCTGGCGTGGGTGCATACCCTAGCCAACCAGAAAACCCATTTTTAACAGTATGTCAGTGAGTACAAGGGTGTGTGACTCTATCTATGACTGGGTAGTTAAGTGTCTGAGTGGGTCTGTTAGTGGATGTATGAGTCTTTGGCTAGGTCTGTCAGTGGGTGCATAAGTCTGTGAGTGGGTGTGTGAATGGGTGCATGAGTGTTTGAGTGGGTCTGTGAGTGGCTGTAATATTCTCTGAGTATGTCTGTAACTGGGTGCATAAGTCTCTGAGTGAGTGATTGGGTGCATCACTGTCCGAGTGGGTATTCAAGTGATTGCATGAGTCTCTGTATGGATATACGAGTGGGTGCATGAGTCTTTGAGCGAGTCTCACTGGGTGCATAAGTCTTTGAGTGGGTATATGAGTAGGTACATCAGTCTCTTACTAAGACAGTGAGTGGGTGCAACAGTGTCTGAGTGGGTATGTGACTGGGTGTATGAGTGTCTGAGGTGGTATGTGAGTGGATGTATGAGTCTTGAATTGGGTATTTGAGTGGGCACAAGTTTTTTAGTAGGTCTGTGAGTGGGTTTATGAGTCTCTGAGTGCATATGTATGTAGATATATGTTTCTCAGCGAGTCTCTGAATGGGTGCAAAAATGTCTGAGTGGGTATATGAAAGAGTGTGCGAGTGTTTGAGTGGGTATGTGAATGCGTGTATGAGTGTCTGAGTGGCCATATGAATGGGTACATGATTCTGAGACTGAACATATGAGAGGGTGCATAAGTGTTTAAGTGGATCTGTGAGTGGGTTCATCAATCTATCAGTGGGTGTGAGTGGAAGCAAATGTCTATCACTGGGTCTGTGAGTTGGTGCATGAGTGTCTGAGTGGGTTTGTGACTCGGTGCATGAGTCTCTGAGCTGGTCTGTGAGTTGGTGCATCAATCTATCAGTGGGTCTGTAAGTAGGTGTGTGAGTTTCAGAGTGGGTCTGTAAGTGGATGTATGAATTTCTCTGTGGGTCTGTGACTGGGTGAATACATCTCTGCCTATGTATGTGAGAGGGTGAATGAATCTTTGAGTGTATCTGTAAGTGGGTGCTGGAGCCTCTGAATGCTTATGTGAGTACATACATGGGTATCTGTGTGAGTCTGTAAGTGGGTGCATTAGTGTTTGAGTGGGCATGTGAGTGGATGTATGGGTGCCTGAGTGGATATGTTAGTAAGTAAAAGAGTCTGTGACTGTGACCAGAGAGGGTGTTTATATAGATATAGATATTTTTTGTTTTATATTTTCACCAATATTCGCGATGTTGACATGATATTCTTTACGGTACATGGTGGCCGTGCTGGCGGTTATGGCGTTGTTGCGCTCATTGCACATGATTAAAAAACTCTATTTTGGACACATAACTTGTGTCACTAACTCCCCCATTTCTCAAAAATGGGTTCAGAGTGCCTCCAACCCTGACACCTTATGTTAGCTTTCACAGAAATGTTCAGCCCCGCGAACCGTTGTCAGTTGATAAAATGGCAGCCGCAACTTTCTGTTCAGGTTGATTTCAGCCAATCAAAGCATTCCTGTTGGTGTGTGCATTCACGATTGACCGGAAAAATTGTCGCAAAGAAACCGCAGCCAGAGATATCACTATACTTTTCTTCTTAAATTTCTCAACAACTACTGAATGGATTTGCACCTAATAACAAACAGAGCAACCTGCGTAACAACCCCAATCTTTCTGCAAAATGTGGTGTAAGTCCATTCAGTGGTTCAGGCGGTAGTCATGTTGACAGGTTCCTACAGGAATTAACATTGCAAACACACCCTTTGTTCAACACCATTTTTCTCAGCCCATGCTTCACGAATCCCCATGTGCAAGAAGAATCACCAGAGCACTTTATTGGTAACATTTCGTGAAGATTTGTCAAATGGCCCAAAGTTATACGCAAGTCAAAAAACGCTTTTCCTATTGAAACATGGTCATAACTATATCTACCTACTAGCAAGTGCCTGTAGGTAATATATACATACAAATATATATATACCCTGAATTCCTCCATTCCTCCATTCCAGTTGCATTCGGTGAAGGATCACAGCACCACATTCAGAAGGTTTTCGGTAAGTGCAATTTTATTCAACCATAGTGCAATTACAAAACGGTAGAGGACGGTCTTCACGTTTCGGCTCCCAGCCTTCTACTGGACCATAGAGTCCTGGTGCCTAGAATGTCTCATTTAAAGTGCTCAGTGTGTTTTCCCTCATTTCTTTCTATCAGAAGAAAGACTAGGCTTACATAAATCCTGAGTAAAAAAGCTTTGTGCATATATTTGCACACAGTTTTGATTCAGGCTGAAGTATTAACATACAAGTTCATATATGTGCAAGTAGTGCAGAAGTTTTAAAAGGAGTACAAGGTTTTTGGATACTTTGTAAAACATCAGAAGTGATTGTTGTCATTATCATTATAAGAACACATGTCATGAAGCGTAAAGTACATTCTTGTTTTTATGTGCTAAAAACAAGAGCCAAGAGGTCCAATTACTAAAGTAACTAGTGCAAATGTTATGGTATTAATTTGTGTGGACAGTGATTTGTAAAGTACATTCTTCATTATGATCACTGTACCTTCTCAGTTCATATTTAATAAATTGCTCTTGGTAACATAGAATTTAAAGTGCAAATTTGCTTTTGTTGATACTCAAAAAACAAGAACTATGAGATCAAGTTATTCTATAAATAAGTTTCTCTACCCTAAATATCACTTTTGGCAGCAAGATGAAAATGAAAGGAGAGAAAAATAATTCTCAAATTTTAAAGTTACTAGTGCATATCATATAGTGATCCTTTTTACAGGGAGTAATTTGTAAAGTACATTCTGATATGATAATCACTGTGCTACCTCGTTTCTTTAGTTCATGTATTACTATGTTTTCCATAATTATAAAGACAACACAATTTCTACACTCGGTTTTAGAAAAACACAGTGAGGACACAATGTTCCATTGGGAGATACCTATATCCCAATTATTCACTTCTTGTCTCTTCTTGGCTGCATTGGTGATGCTACTGCCATTAAATTTTAACTTTATAGTTTTTCTATTGGTTTTTCTAAGTAGACCAATGATCAATTTTAGAGAGTCCTGCCAATTTGAGAATGATGTACATTCAGTTCTATAAAGTCCTTGACGGAGATAGAGATAACTTTTTGAGTGTGAATGTTACAGTTTTAATGCTTGTTCAGTTCTCCTAATCAATTCGCATGTCTTAATAAATTCATGGTGTTGTCGCAGGTGGATGTGAAGTTCTGCGTCCAGATTGTGGCCAAATGGTTTTTCAGTGCCAATTGTGAGAATTAATCTAGATTCTACTTTTCGCAAGTCCAAAGTTCTATCCCCACCTCTTTCTTTAGCTTTCACAATTTTAATCCCACAGTATTTCAGATGTTGGCAATCACTCGAATGAAACTCATGAAAATGTTTAGCCATGGGATAAGTGAAATCTTAATTCCTGATTTATTGATAGTGCTTCCTACATATTGTTTTGTGCAGGAGCATTCCAATAAGTATACTACAAATTTCGATTTGCATGTTATGTGGTCTCTGATGTATTCAAATATATATATATATATATACATATATATTCTGCTAGAATGTTCCCCCTCAAGAACGATGTTGCCACTCCTGTGGAATTCACCAATCTTTATTCAAGGAAACAACAGAATCATCTACGCGTTTCGGCTACCAGACAAAGCCGTGCTCATGATAATGAGCACCATTGTTACATTTAGTTTTATGTGTCTATTTTCAGAAGCCCAAACAGAAGAAGGAAAACATATAACAAGACCATACACTGTTGTAGAATCTGTGCCATCTTCTAACATGCAAAGGCCTTCATTCTATAATGTAATGTGGCTTTTTTGTTTGTATATTTTTCTTTCTCTCTTTTCATTAATTTTATCTCCAATGAACATTCATAAATAATACATTTTTCCTACTCAATATAAGTCTTTCCAAATAAATAATTACATTCTTCTAATAAGCATAGATACTTTACTAGTCAAAATACTCTTTTTCTGGATAATTCACCACTTTAAGCCACCTTAATAATTAGAAGAATTGCTAAAAAGCATGTTATTCATTGTCCTTAGCACTTGCCCAGTGCCAGTTACAGTATATGCAAGTAATATTTCAAAGTTTAAAGAAATAATAAAGAACAGTTTTCCTAAAGTGCTTAGTGCTAGTAAGCAATTTACACCTGGTTTCCACTGAAATAATTCCATCATTGCTACAAAAGTTTCTTTTCCTCAGTAAACTGTTCCATTTTTAAAAATTGTCTTTAAAAAAATCAGATTTTTTCATGGAACTATTCTAGTTGGTGTCAATATAAAAACTCATATATGCTTCTTATTTAAAAAATTTTTTAATTCAAAATGTTCATTAAAAAAGACATTAATTATATTAAAGCCTTTAGTTAACACAACCTAAAATATGAATATTTCTGTTTCATTTTGTTATTCTTCTTGAAAATGGTAAACCAATATCCTATGTGAAGATTTCTTTAGAAAATATCACATTTGATCGCATGTACTCAATATGTCTCCAAAGTACCTCAAAAAATATACCTGGAACTGCTAATAGGTCCCATATCCAATGTGAAAAAAAATGTTTTAGTGTTCTAAAATTGCTCCAATATTAACCCTCTAAATTGTGTAAAAAAAGAAAAGGTTTTTCTTTAAAAAAATTATTCATTTGTACTTCTCTTTCTGGGGAGTGTTTGCTATGGAACATGATTTTAATATAAGAAAGTTTACATTTCTTCATTGATATTAAAGACAATTGGCTCCATACTATCTAATTCCAAGAGGAAAAATGTCTCCTGTTTCCTTAGCTCCTTTTCCCTGTCCCCTCCACTTTTTTCTTTTGTGTTTGCTCAATGCAACTATAGCTCAGTTTTCTGTGATTGCTATGATGATGTTTCTCAAAGTGTCTGGCTATTGGATAACTGTGAACAATAGTATTTTCTAGTCTCTCCTCGCCAACCCAAATCCTAATATCTAGGAATTCTATAGAAGCCTTACCCCTCTGACCTGAACATTTCTAGTTAAGATCATTAATATTCAATTCTGAGATGAAAATATTTGCCTCTGCCTCTGTGCCCTGCCACAGTACAAAAACATCATCAATCAATCTCAGCCGCATTGTGAAAGTTTCTGACCAGTGTTCCATTGTTGGCACCCAAGCACCTGCTCCTCCCACCGGCCTCAATGCAAATTTGTATAACTGGGGGCGAAGCAGGTGCCCATGGCCATTCCCTGTTCTTGTTGGAATAGTTCATCATGAAATGAAACTATGTTTCGTGTTAAACACCAATGCATCATTTCTAACAACATTGTATAGTGCATCACAAATTCAATGGGTCTTATATGTAAGAAATGTTGTGTTGTCCTCAATCTGTCATTATGTCTTATGCTCGTATATAAAGTAGACATGGCCAGTCATCAGAAGCATATTATCTTCCCATTTAACATCATAAATATGATTTAAAAGTCAGTTGAATCTTTTATATTCGACAGAAGGGTAGTTGCAATGGGATTTAAAAAATATTCAATATACTTGAACACATTTTCAAATACACTGTTCTGGGCACATAATATAGGTCTGCCTGGTGGCCTATTCAAATCTTTATGAATTTTGGGGATCATTTGAAATGCTGGTAATACTGGATTATCTTGTTTTAAAAAGCAGTATTCATCGAAACTTAAATTTTCGGTCTATTAGTAAAGTTTTCCTTCACATCTTTCATTTTTGTACGTGTATAACATTCAATGTTATTCAACTGGTTCAGTGCTTCCATTCCGTATGACTGCTTATCTCATAGAACAATATTCCCTCCTTAGTCTGAGGGCTTCACTACCACTTCAGGTCAAATCTTGATTTTATTGATTGTATAATGTTTTTCCTCTTAAATCCTCTGGTTTTTTTCTAGTTGCAGATATCCAAAACAGGTGTCTCAAATCTCTTATCACATTCCCAGCAAAGATATCCAATTTATTTGGGGGATGTTTCTGGATTTTGTGCGAAAGGGGATAATACCCCCGGTTGCTAGATGTAAACTATCTCACTCCAAATTTTCAATTTCCTGTAGCCATGGAATGTCTTGTGTTGTTTCACTTTTTTGCAATGTCCATAGGTCCTCTAATATTTCCAAATCCGAAGCATCAAAGTTGGAGTACAAGTTTCTATCGAAGATCTTTATCTCAGGGATTATTGAAACCGTTTTTCCTTAATTTTATTGATTTTAGTCAATGTTAGTTGTGTATTCATATAGGTCCATTCTACTTTTGGCATATTTTAAATTAATTGTATGACTGTATGATAGTCCCAGTTCCAAAGTGGAGTTTTCTTCCTTAGACAAGTGGACCTGAATCAAATTGATCTCTGTTTTGTTTTCTATCATTCCTTGTTTGTTTGATTTGAATTCAACTGTGTTGATCTCCCTGTTATTTCTTCTTGTGTTTCTCTTTCACCCTTGCCCCCCATTTCCTTTTCCTCTGGGTCTTCCTCGCCACCTTGTGGTTCTGTGATCCATTCTCTGATCCAATTTTAAAATTGTACAAAATGTAATTCATCTGCTACCATATATATACATTCTTGTTTATTGGTAAACATAGGGTTTTTTTTCTGAAGTTTTTTCACCAAATAATATTCCTAAATAGTTTAGGATTATAACTTAATATGCCAAATGAAAAATAGTTAAAGTGTACAAATTACTGATGTGGAGCTGCAGTTATAGCACTAATACTTTACATTACCAATGTCTACTACAATCTTTTCCATTTAGTATGTATTAAGGTGTGCAAATTACTAACTGATCAGCTGGCATCACCCAATGGCAGACAGAGTGATGATGTTCCTTGTGCAGTGTATGGCTCACCAAATATTATCCGCTGCCCCACTCAATATGGCCGAAACAAGTGCTGATATGTGCTGGCTGCACGCTGGTGTTGGTGTACCTCACACATGCGTGATTGGATCAGTATAGTTGAGTCCCTCACCGCCTACCATGTTCAGAGTATCGTTGATCCTGGCACAGGTCACCTTGCGCTGAGTCATGCTCTGGTCATCAGAGATCGTTTAGAACCATGTGCCGGTAAGAGTTGGACTGACTCTTCTGAAACCTTGATGAGCGTTCAGGGTCGCACACTAGTAGTATTTTAAGGTACATTTTGAGCTCCCTCTTCACATGCTTAATTAACTCCCAAGTTTTTATTGTTTTACCTGCTTTTGGCAAAATCCATGTCACATGTTTTCCAGCCACACAGCATCGGACTGTACCTTAAGTGTAGCTTGTTATCCCGTGATGGCTGTTTTTCTAAAACCAAGACTTTATCCCTCATTCTGCAGCATACCACTCGCCTCAGGATTTCAGGCTTCTCTTCAGATAACATCCTCATCGCTAGTATGACATCCTCCCTTCATAGGAACTGCACCACACATATGAGTTCAGTTGAAGAGGTTTTATTGTACGAACATTAAACAGCTTCTTCCTCAGGGAACAGCCTGTGCTAACTGATACCACTGGAATCTCAGTCTCATTCTATAATTCTCATTCCGAATTGAGATTCCATGCGGTGTTCTAACCAAGATACCCCACTTTTCTGTTAATCTGCCCTCTCCTCCATATTACACATATTTTTAATATACCCCATGCCAGCTCCTCTGTTGCTCTCCTGCCTTTCCCTGATTGGTGAGCCCGTTGGAGGCCTATTTCCATTTAATTTATTTGTTATTATTTTTTTACACCTGTCATGCTTTCTGTGAACATCCATCTTAAAATGTATTTTTGGACCACGTCTAGTTGGTCCTATGTGAAGGCACAAGTGCACGCATGTGTAGCTGGCAACTAGGAAGGAGGTTGTTTCAGCTAATCCATTCAAAAATAACCACCACTTATCTATGTGCATCCACTGCGGCCATCTTTGACTGAAATCCTTATAATTTTAATTATGTATTTGAAGATGCTTACCTTGGATGACCACAGTGGTCATTTCTGAATGTCATTTGTTAAAGCATTACAAAGGCATTAAAGGTGACTGCTGCAGATGTGTTCTCATTCACAATGTCTACCTAACCCAAAGAAAGCACTGACAGAGCCAAATGCTTTTTCTGCCAAAACCAACTGTCTTTGCCAATAATTGCTTAAGTTAAGAAACAGTTTAAAATCCTACTTTTTCAGCCCCACCTTCATCTATGATGGATGCAAACCTACTGCCAATGTATTGCAAACATTGACGATCTAAAAAACATTCTAAACCAGAATATGAGAAGATATAATATAGCCGCTAAACTTCCAAACTAAGGGGCATATGTACAAGCTCCTATCGCCACGGGAACGTCACTTTTTGTGATGTTCCCATGGCAATAGGGGCCTTGCCTTATGTACAAGGCAGAGTTAATCCACTTAACTTGGCTTAACACTGTCTTGTACATAAGACACCCTTTCACGCTATGGTTAGCGTTGAAGGGGCGTGCAGTGGGTGTTGCAGTGGGCGTTCCACCGCAACACCCATTGTATTTGACCCTGCCCCGTATGTACAAGGGTGTTGAGTATATAGGAGGCAGCCCCAAAATTAAGACCAGGAAAACCCTGGTCTTAATTTGGTGAAACAAGGAGAAATACATTATTTCTACTCGTTTTAGCTTTTTCCATGTGTGCTGCCTTGTGCAGCACACATGGAAAAAGCAAAATGTCATGTTTTTTTTCATGTACAGGAATGTGTTCCATCCTTTACATAAAAAAACCTTTAAAAAAATGCAATGCTGTCACTTTCATGTGTGCTACATAAAGCAGCACACATGAAAGTGACATAATTGCATTTTAAGATTGTTTATGTGCAGGAAGGAACACCTTCCTACACATAACCAATACTCCCCTGCACACAGGCACCCTTGCACTCTGGTGCAAGGGTGCCTGCATTGGCGCTAAGTTGTTCAACTTAGCGCCATCTTAGGGGGAAATGCAAGGATGCACCACATTCTTGTGAATAAGGTGCAGCCTTGCGTTTCCGTAGTGTCGTTAGGCCAAGGAGGTTAACGACATGCTCCGCCACTTCATTGTACATATCCCCCTAAGTTTGATCTCAACTAATGATTCTCCCTGGGAATTCCAAAATGCACACTCTGGAAGCCACCATGAAGGTTGCCAATTTTCATTTTTAAACATTTATACTCTCCACTGTATCATTTCCAAAGCTTAGTTTTTTGTTTGTTATTTAATGTTTACACTACCTGTATATTATAATCGAAATCATGCTCTACTGTAAAACGTTCGGATCCACCGGTGAGACTTGCTTGCACTTTATAAAACCCCAAAAATAAAATATATAAACATGGCAGCACCACATAATCATAACCATTGTAGTCTCCTGCGCACCTTACTCTAATTTTGACTCACCGTCAAGTGCTTTCTATGTGTTCTCACATTTTCTCAAAGACCCGGTATGGTGTGTTTTTTTACCATGTTCCAAATACCTAGACCTTTGTAAGAATATCACAATAGATTAAATAAATATAGATCATAGACTGAGAAATTGCTGATTTCCTGGGCTGGTGTGAAAATAGCAGTATGTAGTATATGATATTACTTGGAAATCAATGCAGAGTGTTGTAACACATCATGAATGTAGCAAGTTCGATCAAGAAAACATATTACAAAAGCATCTTTAATCAACGGGGCAGCAAATCTCCATAATTAACATACCAGTCTTTGAGGTAACCTGAAATAGACTGATTGGTCGGTAATTAACTTTTCACACATCTTTTAAATTATAGCAGCGGACCCACTATCAGAGTTTTAAAAACACGCATAAATTACAGATAACTTGTGTTTCATTTGAACAGGAATATATTTAACTTCGGCTGGGTGTTGGCAGGTGGAGAGTTTTTGCTTTTCCACTAAAGCTATATTTCATTCAAACCACCTACCTTAGTTCCATGTTTTGTTGAACGTCAAAACTAGCAAGAGTCAGAAATAAACCTTGTATATGTAAATACAAGATCAGCAATTATTAAATTGAGGTTTAAGTTTATGATTTACATACCTTAAAGAAATGAGATAACATGCTGCACTTTTGATACATTCTTGGTTTTAACATGTCCCTTCGAATCGCATACCAAAAGTAGCAAAGAGATATAGATTGTGAAAATAGAATCACCCTGTAAAGTGATGCAAAACTGCGGCACTTACTATAAATTCATCCCCTTGAAACCAATGCAGGTTTCTTTTTGATTTGGAAGCAACGCACATATTAAGGTAAAGTACTTACCATTTGAGCATTCTGGAACCTCTTGTAGTATTATTCATTTTAAGAGTAGGTTTTTTTAGCAGACTCCTTCAAAACAATTAGAACATAGCAAAAGAAATCGGCACATTCTAAAATTGTGTAGTTTGAAAGTCATCTCTAAGCAAATATCGACAAAGGCAACAGGCTTGACTATCTTATACATGAAAATGTTTCTTAATTGATTGACAAGCTTTGGCCACTGTAGTTGTGCAGGTTGTTAAAAGTCGCAATGTGTCAATAGCTGGATGGATGTGTTAGTGCACAGATGGATAGGTGAATCATTGAGTGCCTGGTAGAATTGAGAAAAACATGTTGCCTTCTAAAGGCATTGCCAAAACAAGGCTTCAGAAACCAAAAGGGCAGTAACAAACTAATGTCTATCCTGTAGGACATAGTATTATGCCTGGGCAGTGAACTCCGCTCCGCTCGCGGAGTTTCCCGCACTCCGCGTTATGCGAAGCTCCGAAAAACTCCACCTTCGCTTAGTGTAAATCCGTTCAGTAGTTTTTGAGAAATATCATATTGTACAGATATCGATATTTGAGAATTCTGACATCTGATTGGTTGAGGCGTTATGAGCACGAGCTTGCGGCTCATTGGCTGCGAACTGCTGAGACTAGGAAGTGTTGGCAGCCATTTTGTGATACACTCTGTCAGCTCATATCTCTCTGTAGTTCTACCTCTACGAGGCAATACTGAAAATATACTGGAGCTCTGTCTGTGCGAGATTCCTGTTTCACGCTCCCTCTCCCCACATCACCACTTCGCAGCTATGCCTTTAGAAGCCAGTCCGTCGGCTTGCAGCTCTCTACCTTTGCGAGCTAGTACGCTGCTATGCCTCTACCTCTGCAAGCTAGTACGCTGCTGTTCCTTTGGGAGCAACGTAGTTCTTCCTCTATGAGTCGAGCACACAGGACGCAGCTTTCCCTCTGCAAGCCTGGGTGCGAACTGTTGATTGGTCACACTATATGAGCATTGAAAAGCCATTTTGTGATTCAGTCTGTCAGCTCACATCTGTCCGAGGCAACTCTGAAAACATACCGGAGCTCTGCCTGTGCAAGATACCCCTTTCACGCTGCCTCTCCCCACATCAGCAGGTAATGCACCCTCTTCCCACATCACCAGCATACCCCCAACAACTTTCTTGGGCCTGCAAGTCTCCCTCTGTGAACCACCGGTCGGCTTGCAGCTCTTCGGGAGCGACTTCTCGGGCCTCAGTTGTATCTGTGAAGGCAAGACTGGAAATATACCGCAGGTCTCTCTCTGCGAGATACCCCCTTCATGCTCCCTCTCCCTACTTCATTGTTTCTCAGCTATCCCTTTGGAAGCCGACGGCCCGCACCTTTCCCTATACCTGTCGGCCCACAGCTGTTCCTCTGCGAGCTGGCCCGCAGCTCTCCCTCTGCGAACTGATGGGCCGCGGCTCTCCCTCTACAAGCCAGCCAGTCGGCTCGCAGCTCTTCATCTACGAGCCAGCCCGCCGGCTCGCAAGTCTCTGAGAACAGATGCAATGGAGCCAACGATCATGCAGGTGGGACACCCAACACTGCTCCGACACCTCCCAGCACCAGCTCCTTGTCCGCCATCCCCCCTCACCCCCATTCCCCACAAACAAATGTGATAATCACGCTAGGGAATCTGGAACATAAAAAATTGGCTAATGTGGTACAATTATTATTAAGAAGATGCTTGTGAGGTTGGACAAATAAGAATATTAGTCATGTATGGATTTACATATAAAACATTTGATTTAAACAAAAGAGCAAAATAAAAGTAGGTACAGGTCTGGTGTGTCATCCCTCGACAATTTTTGAATCACAGCCTGCAAGACAAAAAGAAAGATAAGATGGTGCGTCATGCGTCCAGAAAAGGAGAGAGAGAGAGAGAAAGAGAGAAAGAGTGAGAGAGAGGAAGAGAGAGAGAAAGAAAGAGTGAGAGAGAGAGGAAGACAGAGAAAGAGAGAAAGAGTGAGAGAGAGAAAGAGAGAAAGAGTGAGATACAAGGAAGAGAGAAAGAGAGAAACAGTGTGAGAGAGAGGTATAGAGAGAGAGAAAGAGTGAGAGAGAGGAAGAGAGAGAAAGAAAGAATGAGAGAGAGAGGAAGAGACAGAGAAAGAGAGAAAGTGTGTGAGAGAGAAAGGAAGAGATAGAGAATAAGAGAGAGAAAGCATGTGAGTGACAGAAAGGAAGAGATGGAGAGGGAGAGTGAGTGTTGACACTGTGTAGAAAATCTTCACAGCTCACCTTTCTGCCTCCGGTGTGTCTCCAACCACCTGCCGGGATATAATGCAACCCTCAAGTTTAGTCATCTGAAACATAGTATAGAAATAGTAATGGCAGAGTACATACAACTGCACATGCGTAATTCTCTGTTTCGCCCCAGCACACTCAGGCTGCTGCACCCCATCTACTCCCGACGCCCAGAGGTGTCTGTCTGGCCTGCGCAATCTGGCTGTTGACAACCATCGACTCCTGCCGCCCAGAGGTGTCTGCCCGCATCTGCGCACCCAGGCTGATGTACCCCATCCACTCCCACTGCCCAGAGGTGTCTGCCAGCTGCTGTGCACCCCAGCTGCTGCACCCCTTCCACTCTCAGTGCCTGGAGGTGACTGTCCATTCCTGCGCATCCAGGCAGCTGCACCCCACCCACTCCCAGTGCCCGGAGGGGTCTGTCCGCTCTTGTGCACCCAGGCTGCTGCACACTATGCACTCCCACCGCCCAGAGGTGACTGCCCGCTGCTGCGGAAACAAGCATCTCTGCTCACCTCCCACCACCAGCATGTGTGTAAGAGGGTGCACGCGGTAAACAGAGCTCACAATTCAGAATGCGTGTTGATTGTCAGGATGGCCACGCATCATCGCAGGCTGCACACGCGTTCAGCTCTGGTGGCACTGAGTGGCGGGAGTTCTGTGTTGGGGGAACGTCAATCCGTGAATCACAGCCTGTGTGGCATACGTCCATCAAAGGAGAGAGAGAGAGAGAGACACACACACAGAAATAGTGTGAGAGAGTAAGAGAGAGAGAGAAAGAAAGAGTGAGAGGGAGAGAAAAAGAAAGAAAGAGTGAGAGGAAGACAGAGAAAGAGAAACAGTGAGAGTGAGAGGAAGAGTGAGAGAAAAAGAAAGAAAGAGTGAGAGGAAGACAGAGAGAAAGTGTTAGAGAGGAAGAGAGAGAAAGAGAGAAACAGTGTGAGAGAGAGGAACAGAGAGAGAAAGAGTGTGAGGGAGAGAAAGGAAGAGATGAGGAATGACAGTGAGTGCCCACACTGTGGACAAAACCCTCACAGCTCACCTTTACACCATCGCTGTGTCTCCAACCATGTGCTGGGACCTAGTGGAGCCCTCAAGCTCCCACATCTGAAGCATAGTACAGAATCAGGAATGGGAGAATATATACAACTGCACACGCCTAAATCGCTGTCCCGCCTTTGTGCATCCAGGCTGCTGCACATCATCAACTTCCACTGCCCAGAGGTCTCTGCCCACCGCTGCGCACCCAGGCTGCTTCACCCCATCTACTCCTGCCACCCAGAGGTTTCTGCCCGCCCCTGCGCACCCAGGCCTCACTGCTCACCTTTTCGCGGACATGGCACCCTCCACATCATGCAGCCCCGCTCCACAGGCCAACAGGTCTCACATTTGGTGCTGTGTCTTGATTTTGCCATGGCACAGGACATATCAGTGCACCCATCATCATCGCAGGTTGCACACCCGCCCAGCCCTTGCGGTGCCACTAACTCAGTGACCAGTGAGGCCAGTAGGCCCCAGCTGTTCGATGGCTCAGGCCTACACTGCGGTCCAGCAGGGCACACAAAACATGAACTGTCCGGACCACTGGGATGGGGCATCATCGCAGGCTGCACACCCGCTCAGCACTTACAATGCCTCTACCTCATTTGACCGAAATTCACTGTCCTGTGGCGGTTTGCCTGTGCCGGCCACAGTGCATCTGGTGCACCAAGTCTGAAATGGAAATGGCGGGGAACACGTGCGTCCGGTCGTTTTTATTGGCAGGGTCACGTGTCCCGTGACGCCTGTGCTTGAGGGGTGTGGTGTGGGTGGAAACCAGCTGTCAGGGAGTGGCTGTGGTGTACTGACAAATAGACCTTTGAGCAGCAGATCACTACAATGAAAAGCTGGGCCATGTAGCGGTGTTGTCCCTCTCTGTATGAGTAAACCGATTGGGCTGGCCTGGCGTATGCCAGTCCTGCATGAGGCTGTGAACAATGACTCCGGTGCTCTGGGTGTGGTTATGTCCTGGCCTGTATGAGGAATCAATTGATACGGGTGTCCATGTTGTAGTGCTGCCGCCACCTGGGCCGCAAGCGCCAATGTGTCACCCTGTACTCTTGGTATTGTGTGCATTATTATTAGTGGGTGACTTGCGTTCTTCACACATGTTTGGTTGCCACATTCAGCTATTGTGTAGCTGAGGGGCCATGCCGTTTTTGGAAGGTCCTCTGTCCTGTTGTGCGCTGCCTCGGTGGTAGGGCAATGGTCCGGGGGGAGGTCCTGAGGGTGGTGACAGTGGGTTTTGTGGCCTTCTTGGGTGTCGGAGGTGCATGAACAGTAGCTCTATGACATGTGTTGGTACTCAGATATGATTCTGGGCTGGGCTCTCTTTCACACCGTAGGTAGTCGTCCTACTTTACACCAGCAAAAGGCAGATATTACATTCCTACTGCTAACGCAGCTTATTGCCTGTTTTTGGAACACACCGCACTTGTGGCTGCTCATTGAAAATATCGGGAAGTGGTGTTTTTGTGTTATTTTTAGACAGGAACGCCTACTTTGTATATTATTGCGTTAGTTGCTTTCATTTGTGGCAATTTTTTTGGCGGGAGCTATTACTGGAAAACTGGTGATATCGACTGTTTTAACCAGGTTGAATGGAATGATAATTTAAAATCACTGAAAAAACTATAGGTTTAATGAACATTATAATTAGAAATTAACATTTAAAAAAACTTTGAAATTCACTGAAAAAACCATAGCTTTTACAGACGTTAGAGTTAGAAATTAGCATTTACAAAACCTTTGAAATTCACTGAAAAAACCATAGGTTTCTGGGGCGTTATAGTTAGAAATTAGCATTTAAAAAACCTTATATATTCACGGAAAAAACCATAGGTTTCAGGGATGTTATAATTAGTTGGTCATTTCACTCGTACAAAAACAGCGAAATTTGAACGTTATAGTTAGTAGAGCTAACTATAACTCACGCCCCCGCAATGCACTGCTGATGACGTCACATGTTACATCATTCATGACATGGTTAGTGACATCACTGATGACATCTCAAATGACATCACTGATGAAACCCCCAAATCCGGTCCTAGGATGCTTGTTTCCAGTCGAGGGAGGACCTGGCCTGTCAGTTCGGGCTGGACTGTTCCCATTGGGCACAGCGTCAAGACTGAAAACGGTGTGTTCTTATAAGGGCTGCAACCACATAAATACCTATGTTCTCCTTTAGTTCGATCTGTAAAGAATATAAGAACCTTTAGTGAGCTGGCTACTCTTAATAAGTGGTAGCCGTAGTCTAACCGATAGGGAGGTAATGTTACCTACTTTATTTACGGTGATAATTGCAACCCGCAAAAGGGGGTTCTAGAGTGAAGGCGATGTTTGTAGTAATCCAGTATCAGGGATCCAAATATGTCCCAATATTCAGAGAAACTCTTCCGAAAACGGAAGTGAGCCAAAGGTTAGCAAGAAGACTTCATTCTTATGATAAATATCGGGTGGCAATCAGTACAGCCGATTTCAACATAAACATTGCTTGTTTCTACTTGTAGCCAAAACTGCATAAATAGAAGTCAATTCCCGCTAAGCCTCTAGTTCCCGGGACACTCATGAAATGGTATGTTTATCGTAAACAGCTCCCTATACCAAGCTCTTACAGTAACACAAATAACTCCAATCGTTCTCCTCACTGGCTGCTCCCACTTATATACGTTTTGCGCATGTATTAATAACAGTATCAACGGTGACAGTAACACCATTGATCGTTCTCTTAACCGGCAGCTTCTAGTCATAAGCATATCAGCCAATTCTTACCCAATGCCTCAGACGCTCATGAATAAGCTGAGGTCTAAAGCTGGCTATCACTGGTTAGTTAAATACGTGCTGTTATCGTAAACCCTTCTCGTGCCCATTTATATTCAAACTCTGCTTGTCGGAATACAAACATCAAGCCCTAAGTACTAGGGACTATTCGGTATACTGATTAAGCCTAATACAACCACCGGCCCCCTCTTACCGATCTGTCGTGGTCCGCGATTCCGTGCAGTCGCCTCTCGTTCTGATCTGAGTACGGAATACGAGGCAAGTAACAAGCGGTCTTGTATATACATGTTGCTCGCAACGTGCATGGTGTAAAAATAAAAGACGGAAATGGATCTAAGCACCCGGAAACAAAATGGCCACGGAATCCCCAATGTGGCGGCCATATTTGAATGGTACACCGATATAAACTATGGATTGAAGTATACACAAAGCTATGAAAATATAAACAATGGATTTCTTGAAATAAATGATTTTCAATCCGGAATTCATATCGTTATGTTCCTGTTCGTGGTGGTCATAAATTATTAATCTTCATAGTCCTCACTTAAGGACACTTTATTGAGTGATTGGGTCCTCTGATTGTCAGAGTATAATTGTTAAAAGTGTTTGTAAGATATAGGGTGTAGCCTAAGATAGCGAGGGCACATCTCCATTCTAATTAAGTGTCCGAGAGTTATATATAAACGTGCTTAGGTAAAACTAACGTATTCTAAGTCTTCCATCTCAAGGGATACATAAAAAAATGACAATATTGAAAAAGACACTGTAAAAATCAGGCTAAGGGGGAAAAAAAAAAAAAATAACATCAAACATTTTCGTCAAATAGCGGCATGTTTCTCTTAGTCTGTAAACATCATAATACAAATTAACATAGAATGTGTACATTGTGAAGTAATATTTGTTAGTCAACATTATGATCATGACAGTGTAATGGTGCACAGAGTGTGGCAACAATGTGCACTTAATCGCCCAGAAAGTAATGAAGCTCATGATCAACATTGAGTCCTAGTTCAGTACTACGCAGTCTGAGGATCCAAAGTGCCTCACGTCTGCAAAGTGCCAGCTCCCTGTTGCCTCCTCTTGGATGTCTGTAGGTATGTTCGATACCAAAGAATTCAAATCGTTTGTGTGTGGTCTGTGCGGGGCATTGTGTTATGTGTGCAGCTATGGGATATTTAATATCACCCTGCTTCACTGCTCTTATGTGCTCCCCCATTCTTTCACGTAGAGTCCTGATCGTGCTACCAACGTATCTTCTTTTGCATCTACACTCTATTATGTAGACAACAAACTTTGTAAGACAGTTGATATTGGAATCTATTTTGTATGTTTTGTCACCGGGTCCCAAAAATTCTGTTATATGGTTGCATGCCCATTTACAGGCACTGCAATTGTTGCATCCATGGAAACCCTTGGTTCGTTGTGTCAGCCAAGTTTCTTTTCTTTCTGGCCTGGGATAACTTGGGCTCAGCATGTTCCTCAGAGACACGCCCCGTCTGTATGTTATGGTGGGTCTGTCTGTGATGTGGTTACTGAGGGTTCTGTCTGCCCTAAGTAGATGCCAGTGTTTTTTAAGACTGCACATCAATGTTGCTGAAAGGTTGTTAAATCCAGTGATTACTCGTACTTTGTCCCCCTTGGGTTTTGCCAAACCGCCTTCCTTCAGTGTGTCTTGCCTTGGGACCTTGTGTATCCTTTGCTCTGCTTTCATTAGTATGTCCTTCTTGTAGCCCCTGTTCTGGAAACTAGCTAGCATACTCTTTTTACACTCTTCATATTCAGATTCGCAGCTGCAATTACGCCTTACTCTAATGAGTTCACCATAAGGGATTGCCCTTATTTGATGCGCAGGATGTGCACTAGATGAGTGTAGAACTGCGTTACAGGCTGTTTTCTTGCGAAAAAGCCTGTTCTCAATTGCATTATCCTTAATGTATAATTCTACATTCAAGAATGATACTTTGCTGGTGCTGTGTTCAAAAGTAAACCTAATGTTGTAATCATTATCATTAAGGTAAGAAAAGAAATCTGTTAGTTTGTGTGTTGTGCCAGTCCAGATCATGAGACAGTCATCTATATACCTGACCCAGTACAGAATGGAATCATTCCACTCTGATCCCATGGGACCCCAGATCCTCATCTCCTTGAACCAACCCATGAAAAGGTTCGCGTACGAGGGAGAGAATCTGGATCCCATGGCCACTCCCAGCTTCTGTCGATACCAATTCTCCTTGAAGAGGAAAACATTGTTGTCAAGTATCAGCTCGATCATTTCCATCACCATTTCCGTGTGGTTCCATGTACTCGCTGACCTGGTATTGAGAGTCTTTCTAATCGCCCCTAGGCCAATGTCTCGTCTTATGCTTGTGTATAGGGCAGTCACATCCAGAGTGACTAGTGTCATGTCTTTTTCCCAATGGAGGTAAGTCCAAGAAGAGGGGTGAAACCCCGAAACCGGTCCTAGGATGCTTGTTTCCAGTCCAGGAAAGACCTGGCCTGGCAGTTCAGGCTGGACTGTTCCCATTGGGCACAGGGTCAAGACTGATTTACATATGGCTGGGTCCAAACTGGAATGGCATGGTGAGCAAAAAAACAATGGATTTAGGCCCAGATCTCTGTACTGGGGTGAATGTATGACATTGTTCTGCATTGTGTCCATCAATAGTTATTTTTGCATTTGTCACCCCGAGTAGGACGGGTATGCTCAGACGTGAGTCCCGTGCTCTCCATGCCACTGGAATCAAGCTAACTTGGCTGAAGAGGGGTGAAACCCCGAAACCGGTCCTAGGATGCTTGTTTCCAGTCCAGGCAGGGCCTGGCCTGGCAGTTTGGGATGGACTGTTCCCATTGGGCACAAGGTCAAGACTGATTTGCATATCGCTGGGTCTAAACTGGAATGGCATGCTGAGCAAAAAAACTATGGATTTAGGTCCAGATCTCTGTACTGGGGTGAATGTATGACATTGTTGTGCATTGTGTCCATCAATAGTTGTTTTTGCAGAATTACTAAAGGCAGTAAACTTTGGTTTGCACCAAAATGGTGAAGCTAAGTGACAGAGGTGTAACAAGGAGAAATATCTTTATTTCTCCTTGCTCCTTCCTTTTTGCATGTGCACACACAAATAGGAAAATGCCTATTGGATTGTTTTTGTGCAGGAAGGATTCCCTTCCTATACAGAGAACTATTCTGCCCGTAATGCAGACCTGATTGCACTAAGGACCAAGGGTGCCTGCTTTGGTACTAGGCAGCACACAGGACACCAGCACTGGGAGAGAACAAAAATGCTGCATATCTTTAAAAATATGGAGCATTTCTGCTCTCTCCCTTTCATGCAATGCAATGCAGCAAGTTCCTTTTCTGCACCACGCGAAGAAATAGTAAATGTGCCCGAGTTTTGAAACTATGAAAAGCTCATTTGCAACAAAGTCTCCTTACTTCTATATGGACATGGTTCACTTTTCCTTTCAGCTCATTTCACTTTGCTGTGATTGTTAAATATCGCTTTCAAAGTCAGTATCATAAATAGCCTTGCCTCACCCATCTAACTTTAGTTCTTCCCTATTGACGGCAGGACCAGCATTAGAACAATCAGTCTTAGGGTGGCCTAATACTTAATATATAAACCTTCCTATTTTGCTGAATTATTTTTTGTTTGCTTCAGGACTTTGTGCACTTTATAATGGCTAACAAGTGCTAAAGCGCTTGTGCTCTCTCTTCTTCAAATAGGATAAGTCTGGTTATCACTGGATTTGCATATTTAATTTACTTATAAGCCCCTTGTAAACTGGTATGCTGCATACTCAGGGCCTGCAAATGAAATGCTGCTAGTGGGCCTCCAGCACCCATTGTACCACCCACTTAAGTTGCCCCTTATAACATGTCACATTCCTGCCATTGCAGTCTGAAGCCAATTTCTAACTGCCAATTTGACTTGGCGATATAACCCCCTTGCCAAACCTTAAACTCTAGTTTAATGTATATAGGTCTCCCTCAAGCAGGGCACACAAAACATGAACTGTCCGGACCACTGGGATGGGGCATCATCGCAGGCTGCACACCCGCTCAGCACTTACAATGCCTCTACCTCATTTGACCGAAATTCACTGTCCTGTGGCGGTTTGCCTGTGCCGGCCACAGTGCATCTGGTGCACCAAGTCTGAAATGGAAATGGCGGGGAACACGTGCGTCCGGTCGTTTTTATTGGCAGGGTCACGTGTCCCGTGACGCCTGTGCTTGAGGGGTGTGGTGTGGGTGGAAACCAGCTGTCAGGGAGTGGCTGTGGTGTACTGACAAATAGACCTTTGAGCAGCAGATCACTACAATGAAAAGCTGGGCCATGTAGCGGTGTTGTCCCTCTCTGTATGAGTAAACCGATTGGGCTGGCCTGGCGTATGCCAGTCCTGCATGAGGCTGTGAACAATGACTCCGGTGCTCTGGGTGTGGTTATGTCCTGGCCTGTATGAGGAATCAATTGATACGGGTGTCCATGTTGTAGTGCTGCCGCCACCTGGGCCGCAAGCGCCAATGTGTCACCCTGTACTCTTGGTATTGTGTGCATTATTATTAGTGGGTGACTTGCGTTCTTCACACATGTTTGGTTGCCACATTCAGCTATTGTGTAGCTGAGGGGCCATGCCGTTTTTGGAAGGTCCTCTGTCCTGTTGTGCGCTGCCTCGGTGGTAGGGCAATGGTCCGGGGGGAGGTCCTGAGGGTGGTGACAGTGGGTTTTGTGGCCTTCTTGGGTGTCGGAGGTGCATGAACAGTAGCTCTATGACATGTGTTGGTACTCAGATATGATTCTGGGCTGGGCTCTCTTTCACACCGTAGGTAGTCGTCCTACTTTACACCAGCAAAAGGCAGATATTACATTCCTACTGCTAACGCAGCTTATTGCCTGTTTTTGGAACACACCGCACTTGTGGCTGCTCATTGAAAATATCGGGAAGTGGTGTTTTTGTGTTATTTTTAGACAGGAACGCCTACTTTGTATATTATTGCGTTAGTTGCTTTCATTTGTGGCAATTTTTTTGGCGGGAGCTATTACTGGAAAACTGGTGATATCGACTGTTTTAACCAGGTTGAATGGAATGATAATTTAAAATCACTGAAAAAACTATAGGTTTAATGAACATTATAATTAGAAATTAACATTTAAAAAAACTTTGAAATTCACTGAAAAAACCATAGCTTTTACAGACGTTAGAGTTAGAAATTAGCATTTACAAAACCTTTGAAATTCACTGAAAAAACCATAGGTTTCTGGGGCGTTATAGTTAGAAATTAGCATTTAAAAAACCTTATATATTCACGGAAAAAACCATAGGTTTCAGGGATGTTATAATTAGTTGGTCATTTCACTCGTACAAAAACAGCGAAATTTGAACGTTATAGTTAGTAGAGCTAACTATAACTCACGCCCCCGCAATGCACTGCTGATGACGTCACATGTTACATCATTCATGACATGGTTAGTGACATCACTGATGACATCTCAAATGACATCACTGATGAAACCCCCAAATCCGGTCCTAGGATGCTTGTTTCCAGTCGAGGGAGGACCTGGCCTGTCAGTTCGGGCTGGACTGTTCCCATTGGGCACAGCGTCAAGACTGAAAACGGTGTGTTCTTATAAGGGCTGCAACCACATAAATACCTATGTTCTCCTTTAGTTCGATCTGTAAAGAATATAAGAACCTTTAGTGAGCTGGCTACTCTTAATAAGTGGTAGCCGTAGTCTAACCGATAGGGAGGTAATGTTACCTACTTTATTTACGGTGATAATTGCAACCCGCAAAAGGGGGTTCTAGAGTGAAGGCGATGTTTGTAGTAATCCAGTATCAGGGATCCAAATATGTCCCAATATTCAGAGAAACTCTTCCGAAAACGGAAGTGAGCCAAAGGTTAGCAAGAAGACTTCATTCTTATGATAAATATCGGGTGGCAATCAGTACAGCCGATTTCAACATAAACATTGCTTGTTTCTACTTGTAGCCAAAACTGCATAAATAGAAGTCAATTCCCGCTAAGCCTCTAGTTCCCGGGACACTCATGAAATGGTATGTTTATCGTAAACAGCTCCCTATACCAAGCTCTTACAGTAACACAAATAACTCCAATCGTTCTCCTCACTGGCTGCTCCCACTTATATACGTTTTGCGCATGTATTAATAACAGTATCAACGGTGACAGTAACACCATTGATCGTTCTCTTAACCGGCAGCTTCTAGTCATAAGCATATCAGCCAATTCTTACCCAATGCCTCAGACGCTCATGAATAAGCTGAGGTCTAAAGCTGGCTATCACTGGTTAGTTAAATACGTGCTGTTATCGTAAACCCTTCTCGTGCCCATTTATATTCAAACTCTGCTTGTCGGAATACAAACATCAAGCCCTAAGTACTAGGGACTATTCGGTATACTGATTAAGCCTAATACAACCACCGGCCCCCTCTTACCGATCTGTCGTGGTCCGCGATTCCGTGCAGTCGCCTCTCGTTCTGATCTGAGTACGGAATACGAGGCAAGTAACAAGCGGTCTTGTATATACATGTTGCTCGCAACGTGCATGGTGTAAAAATAAAAGACGGAAATGGATCTAAGCACCCGGAAACAAAATGGCCACGGAATCCCCAATGTGGCGGCCATATTTGAATGGTACACCGATATAAACTATGGATTGAAGTATACACAAAGCTATGAAAATATAAACAATGGATTTCTTGAAATAAATGATTTTCAATCCGGAATTCATATCGTTATGTTCCTGTTCGTGGTGGTCATAAATTATTAATCTTCATAGTCCTCACTTAAGGACACTTTATTGAGTGATTGGGTCCTCTGATTGTCAGAGTATAATTGTTAAAAGTGTTTGTAAGATATAGGGTGTAGCCTAAGATAGCGAGGGCACATCTCCATTCTAATTAAGTGTCCGAGAGTTATATATAAACGTGCTTAGGTAAAACTAACGTATTCTAAGTCTTCCATCTCAAGGGATACATAAAAAAATGACAATATTGAAAAAGACACTGTAAAAATCAGGCTAAGGGGGAAAAAAAAAAAAATAACATCAAACATTTTCGTCAAATAGCGGCATGTTTCTCTTAGTCTGTAAACATCATAATACAAATTAACATAGAATGTGTACATTGTGAAGTAATATTTGTTAGTCAACATTATGATCATGACAGTGTAATGGTGCACAGAGTGTGGCAACAATGTGCACTTAATCGCCCAGAAAGTAATGAAGCTCATGATCAACATTGAGTCCTAGTTCAGTACTACGCAGTCTGAGGATCCAAAGTGCCTCACGTCTGCAAAGTGCCAGCTCCCTGTTGCCTCCTCTTGGATGTCTGTAGGTATGTTCGATACCAAAGAATTCAAATCGTTTGTGTGTGGTCTGTGCGGGGCATTGTGTTATGTGTGCAGCTATGGGATATTTAATATCACCCTGCTTCACTGCTCTTATGTGCTCCCCCATTCTTTCACGTAGAGTCCTGATCGTGCTACCAACGTATCTTCTTTTGCATCTACACTCTATTATGTAGACAACAAACTTTGTAAGACAGTTGATATTGGAATCTATTTTGTATGTTTTGTCACCGGGTCCCAAAAATTCTGTTATATGGTTGCATGCCCATTTACAGGCACTGCAATTGTTGCATCCATGGAAACCCTTGGTTCGTTGTGTCAGCCAAGTTTCTTTTCTTTCTGGCCTGGGATAACTTGGGCTCAGCATGTTCCTCAGAGACACGCCCCGTCTGTATGTTATGGTGGGTCTGTCTGTGATGTGGTTACTGAGGGTTCTGTCTGCCCTAAGTAGATGCCAGTGTTTTTTAAGACTGCACATCAATGTTGCTGAAAGGTTGTTAAATCCAGTGATTACTCGTACTTTGTCCCCCTTGGGTTTTGCCAAACCGCCTTCCTTCAGTGTGTCTTGCCTTGGGACCTTGTGTATCCTTTGCTCTGCTTTCATTAGTATGTCCTTCTTGTAGCCCCTGTTCTGGAAACTAGCTAGCATACTCTTTTTGCACTCTTCATATTCAGATTCGCAGCTGCAATTACGCCTTACTCTAATGAGTTCACCATAAGGGATTGCCCTTATTTGATGCGCAGGATGTGCACTAGATGAGTGTAGAACTGCGTTACAGGCTGTTTTCTTGCGAAAAAGCCTGTTCTCAATTGCATTATCCTTAATGTATAATTCTACATTCAAGAATGATACTTTGCTGGTGCTGTGTTCAAAAGTAAACCTAATGTTGTAATCATTATCATTAAGGTAAGAAAAGAAATCTGTTAGTTTGTGTGTTGTGCCAGTCCAGATCATGAGACAGTCATCTATATACCTGACCCAGTACAGAATGGAATCATTCCACTCTGATCCCATGGGACCCCAGATCCTCATCTCCTTGAACCAACCCATGAAAAGGTTCGCGTACGAGGGAGAGAATCTGGATCCCATGGCCACTCCCAGCTTCTGTCGATACCAATTCTCCTTGAAGAGGAAAACATTGTTGTCAAGTATCAGCTCGATCATTTCCATCACCATTTCCGTGTGGTTCCATGTACTCGCTGACCTGGTATTGAGAGTCTTTCTAATCGCCCCTAGGCCAATGTCTCGTCTTATGCTTGTGTATAGGGCAGTCACATCCAGAGTGACTAGTGTCATGTCTTTTTCCCAATGGAGGTAAGTCCAAGAAGAGGGGTGAAACCCCGAAACCGGTCCTAGGATGCTTGTTTCCAGTCCAGGAAAGACCTGGCCTGGCAGTTCAGGCTGGACTGTTCCCATTGGGCACAGGGTCAAGACTGATTTACATATGGCTGGGTCCAAACTGGAATGGCATGGTGAGCAAAAAAACAATGGATTTAGGCCCAGATCTCTGTACTGGGGTGAATGTATGACATTGTTCTGCATTGTGTCCATCAATAGTTATTTTTGCATTTGTCACCCCGAGTAGGACGGGTATGCTCAGACGTGAGTCCCGTGCTCTCCATGCCACTGGAATCAAGCTAACTTGGCTGAAGAGGGGTGAAACCCCGAAACCGGTCCTAGGATGCTTGTTTCCAGTCCAGGCAGGGCCTGGCCTGGCAGTTTGGGATGGACTGTTCCCATTGGGCACAAGGTCAAGACTGATTTGCATATCGCTGGGTCTAAACTGGAATGGCATGCTGAGCAAAAAAACTATGGATTTAGGTCCAGATCTCTGTACTGGGGTGAATGTATGACATTGTTGTGCATTGTGTCCATCAATAGTTGTTTTTGCAGAATTACTAAAGGCAGTAAACTTTGGTTTGCACCAAAATGGTGAAGCTAAGTGACAGAGGTGTAACAAGGAGAAATATCTTTATTTCTCCTTGCTCCTTCCTTTTTGCATGTGCACACACAAATAGGAAAATGCCTATTGGATTGTTTTTGTGCAGGAAGGATTCCCTTCCTATACAGAGAACTATTCTGCCCGTAATGCAGACCTGATTGCACTAAGGACCAAGGGTGCCTGCTTTGGTACTAGGCAGCACACAGGACACCAGCACTGGGAGAGAACAAAAATGCTGCATATCTTTAAAAATATGGAGCATTTCTGCTCTCTCCCTTTCATGCAATGCAATGCAGCAAGTTCCTTTTCTGCACCACGCGAAGAAATAGTAAATGTGCCCGAGTTTTGAAACTATGAAAAGCTCATTTGCAACAAAGTCTCCTTACTTCTATATGGACATGGTTCACTTTTCCTTTCAGCTCATTTCACTTTGCTGTGATTGTTAAATATCGCTTTCAAAGTCAGTATCATAAATAGCCTTGCCTCACCCATCTAACTTTAGTTCTTCCCTATTGACGGCAGGACCAGCATTAGAACAATCAGTCTTAGGGTGGCCTAATACTTAATATATAAACCTTCCTATTTTGCTGAATTATTTTTTGTTTGCTTCAGGACTTTGTGCACTTTATAATGGCTAACAAGTGCTAAAGCGCTTGTGCTCTCTCTTCTTCAAATAGGATAAGTCTGGTTATCACTGGATTTGCATATTTAATTTACTTATAAGCCCCTTGTAAACTGGTATGCTGCATACTCAGGGCCTGCAAATGAAATGCTGCTAGTGGGCCTCCAGCACCCATTGTACCACCCACTTAAGTTGCCCCTTATAACATGTCACATTCCTGCCATTGCAGTCTGAAGCCAATTTCTAACTGCCAATTTGACTTGGCGATATAACCCCCTTGCCAAACCTTAAACTCTAGTTTAATGTATATAGGTCTCCCTCAAGGTAGGCCCTAGATAACCCATAGGGCAGGGAGCCCTGTAATCAAAAGGTTGAAGACGAACGTTTAATTTTAACATGTCCTGGTAGTAAACATTTCCTAAATTCATTTTTTTCACTACCTTTTCCTATCAGATAGGATAACATTGGGTTGCCGTTTACATTTAGCAAGTGCTAACTTTTGATTGGGAACAGTTAACCATTTCATGTTTGGTGTCTGAGAAATTGCAATTAAAAGTCCTCTTTAATGGTAAAGCCATATTTTAACTTACAATTTTGATATTACGCAAGGTTTCACTAGCAAGACTTAAAAATGGAGTTCATTGTGTGGAAATATATAACATAAACATCAGTTCACTAGTAAAAAGTCAACGTTTCGACTCCACACATGATTATACCAAAGTCATCATCATGACCAAGACGGTAATAGCCAACACAGCACGGTGACTGGATGACACCAATTTCTTTTAAAAATGTGGGAATCAATCCTCCATAATGACAACATCATGCAAAGACATGGTTCAAGTATGTGACCCAAACAACCTGCAAAAATGTGTGCTCCAGTGTTGTCATTAAGGATGAATTTTTTTTCGTGGTAATTATAATTCCATAGTAAATATATTTTTGATACATTTTTATTTTGTATATTTACATGTATTTGAAAGTTTTGAAATGTTGTGTAAGTAAATGATGGCAGTATAATATGCATAGATTATTTATAATGTAGAATGTTATATTTTGTACTATATATATTATTGGTTTAATAATGGAAAATATTGATAACAAAAATTGAATAATCAGATTTTTGTAAGGTTGAATATTTGAATAAGCTTTGTTTTTTTAAATATATTTTCTAAAATGTATTCATTTTTATTTGTTCAAGAAAAAATATTTTGAAATTGGTTTTATCAATTTGTTCAAATTTATGATTGTTAATTGTAGACTATTGTTTTTTATGGTTCAAAGTTTAAGACTTGTAATAAATATGTCTAAAAATGTATTGCTTATTAACAGTGATTTATCTGTTAATGTTCAATTATGAATACATAGGTTTACAATTTTGGTTAGCATTTATTTTAAATTGAATTTTAAATTATTGTAAACATCAAACATTATGTATAGGTATGGAGTATTGATTGTGTATGTAATTTCTTTTTGTGTGTAGCATCTTCCATAAAATATTTTAGATTGTAGTGGAAATGGCAAACTTTACTCCTTAGTCTCAAGCTCCGTCCCCAAATTGGCACAGATTGTAGTTGGAATTGTAAATATCAACCCTTTAGTGTCTAACACCTTCACCAATTTGGTATAAATTGACGTGGGAACAGCACATATCGCCATGTAGTGTCCAACACCTTCCCTCAATTGGTTTAGATTGGAGTGGGAATAGTAAATGTCATTTTTTTTGTGTCAAGCACCTCTCCCAATTTTGCATAGATTGCAGTGGGAACAGTAAATGTCACCATTTTAGTCTCCAACACCTTCCACATATTGCTTTAGATTGGAGTGGGAATAGTAAATGTCAGCCCTTCAGTGTACAACTTCTTCCCTAAATTAGCATAGATTGGAGTGGGAATGATAAATGTGACCACTTTAGTGTTCAACACCTTTCCCAGATTGCATTAGTTAGATTGGAGTAGAAATAGTAAATGTCACCCATTTAGTGTCCTGCACCTTTCCCAAATTGGTTTAGATTGGAGTGGGAATAGTAAATGTCGTTCCTTTAGTGACAAACATCTTTACCAAATTGGTTTAGATTTGAGGGGGAATAGTAAATGTCACCCCTTCAGTCTCCAGCACTTTCTCCAGAGTGATTTATGTAACAGTGTGATTTTTAATGTAATCATTTTAGTTTGAAATACTTTATTTTAATTGTAGTTGTATGTTGTAGAAATAGTTTGTTATTTAATAAGTATTATTGATGTTTTGGAATATAATACGTAGTTAGTTGTATGTTTGTAATAAACAATAGTAGTAATCACGTTTTCTTTGAAGAAAGACATGCAACACATTTTTCAATATTTATTTATGTTTTTAAAATGTATTTAATGTAAATTTCTACTTTTGAACGTATGTCTCTACTTACAAATAAAGTTTTATATATAGTTAAATAATAACAGTTTTAATACATTTTTATTAATAAATAAAAAGGTAAAACATATTTAAACATTATCGTATGTTGCACATTTTCCTCTTTTTTCCTGTCAACATTTATTAAAAATTTCTCATTGTTTCATAACATCATTTTGACATACGTTTTTCATATTTAAATTATACTTCCCAATATGTTATCATTCTTTACAACATTTTTACCATGTTTTAATACATTTATTCATCATTTTGAAATAATTTCCCATTCATATCTATGGGGTGATTTCCTTTATCGGACATTCTTTTTTTACTGGTGCCTTCCATTTTGTAGTCTAGTTGTGTAATTTTTTGTCTATTTTCCAAGATACAGGTCACAGTAAATTGCTGTTGTTCTTTAGCCCCTTCAGTGCCCATGACGAGATAGTCTCGTCATGGAGCACGGTTGCGCTGTGCCCATGACGAGACTATCTCGTCATGAACCCCGCCCACTAATTCAACGCCCGGCACAGGGCGGGGAAAGGGCGGGGCACTGAAGAGGTTAGAACAGTTAAGTTCTTTTTAAGGTTTGTTTACATTTTTATAGGTGGGGTAGGAGGAGTAGAACTTAGTTATAGCATTGTTTGTAGGTTTTTTGTATGTTTAGTTGTAATAATAGTATTGTTTTTCACTAATGTGTAGTTAAGAGTTTTTGTACACTGTTTTAGTAATGTAGCATTAAGACTTGTTCTATTGCGTTATGTTACTTATTTTATGACAATTAAGTGAAATGCATATGCAATTTTTGAGAAAGTAATGTTTTTTGCGGGTGGGTTTTCTGTTTCACTTGACAGGTTTTTGTCTAAGAACATATCCTATGGGCATTGGGATATCTTTTTTTTTTTTTAAAGAAATCTCTTTTGGTTTATAATAAACCAATTTTTTTAAACTTTAATTTCCTTTTGTGGTTTATTTTTTTTAAACACTTTTTTTTGCTTCCTAGATACTTTGTATTGCTTTGAGGGATCTGTAGGGTTGGGTTTTTTTTGCATTCTTTTTTACTTTTTCTATTGTATATGTCACGTTTTTGGTTGATTATTATTTTTTACTTCATGGATGCAGAGGAGGATCCGCAGTTACGGAACAGTAATTTATATTTATTTTATTTGTTTTAGGTGGAAAATATTATATTTTATTGTTTGTCTGTGTGATTGTTATTGGGATATGCGGTTCACTGACAAAATATCGAAAACACAAATATTGTGTAATATAAATATAGTGCAAAAATATTGAGTACAAAATATTGTTCTACTATATTTATAATGTAAATATATACATTTTTTCAAAGTATCATTATACACTATATTCAAACACAAAAATATAATTTTTAATATAAACATAGTTAAACATAATAAACATTAAGGTCCCTATTATGATGTTGGTCGGAGTTGCGTCTGACCGACACCGTTTCTGTGTTCAAAGCGACCGACCATAGGTCAGCGGTTCCGTACACCCTATTACAATGTGCAGTCGCAAACTCCCATTTCTCAATGTGAGCTTGTACAGTGGGGGGAAACTGCCCACAGCACAAGCTCCCATTGAGAAATGGGAGTTTGTGGAAATCCCTGCACCGTGTGGCAGGCACCTGGTGCAGAGACTTATAGGGGAACACCATAGGTGCCCCTCAGGCCCCCAAGTGGAGGCTGTAGAGGCATAAGGGGCCTGCTAGGGGCCCCAAAGTCGCTCTCGGACATACTTTTTTTCATGTCAGAAATCCCAACATTAAAAGCTTGTCATAAACTGACATCATTATCCCGCCGGCAGAAATGCCATCCGTAGGGGATTATGTGCGGCATCCAACAGGCTGACGCGCTCCTTGAGTCTGTTGAAAGTCAGTCTGTCTGACCGGCCGGTTTAAAGTCCAACTGCCTACATTGTAATTAGGCAATTAGGCGGTCGGACTTTAAACCATGGATGTCGGTCGGAAAGCCCCCCGACCTGGGGTCGCCAGTAGGTAGTTATAGTTAGAACCTAGTTTACATAGGAAAGGTGTTTTGATTTACCAATAACTTTGGTGCCGTTTGACGAATCCTCACAAAATTTTTAAAACTAATTGTTCACTCAGGTCAGCTCCTGTCTTGAAAGTTTGGGGTTTATTCGTCAAGCAGGGACCGAGAAAAAAGAGGGGTCCCAAAACATGTTTTCTCTATGTTAATTTCCATAGGAAACTTTAGACACGGCTGCAGCCTCAACTGCTGAACGGAGTTACACCAAATTTGGCAGAGAGATAGCTCTTGGTCCAGAAAGCAAGCTTTTTTTAAATGGTGTAAATCCGGTCTGAAGTTTTTGAGATATTTAAAGATTTACAGACATCGATATTTGAAAATTGTGAGATCTGATTGGCTGAGCCCACCCGAGCACGAGCTTGCCTCTGATTGGCTGCCAACACTTTAAACCAGGAAGTGTTTGCAGCCATCTTGTGACTTGGTATGAGGGAGAAGGAAAAAGGTTAGATATGCATTCAAAACAAGAAAAGGGGGCAGGGTGAAAACACCCTGACCCTCCAGGCCTGCTCAGGTCGTGCATATGCGTGAATCTGCTCCCGTGCTTTGTTTTTCAAAGCCCATGAGTGGGCCGGGTCCCGGTGGCATTTTCATTTATGTAGCGGGGGCCCGTGGGGGCCCCCACAGCCCCTGGGACCGTCACCTACCTGGGGCTTCATTTAAATCAGGGTGGGGGCCTCATTGGCCCCCCCAAGCCTGGGGACAGCCACCTCTCCAGGGCTTCATTTAAATAAGGGTGGGGGGCCTCGTGGGCCCCCTAAGTACCGAGGACTGCCACCTGCCCAGGGCTGTAATAAATAATTAGTGTGGGAGGGTTTGAGCCCCCACACTGCCCCAGGGACCACCACCTTCCTGGAGCACTGTATATTTAAACATGGGGTCCGTTACGGACCCCCGGGCCTCTGGGACCCCCACTTCCCTGGGGCTATGCAAATGTTGGGAGGGGGCATGCAGCCTACCTCCTGGAGCCCTTGATGGCCCTGTGGACCACCACCCCCAAAAGGCCGACTCCTGCAATGTCCCACCCTGTCATTGCAAACTCTGCTGTGCTTCGTTGAAGCTAGATCTCACTTCAACGAAGCAAAGCAGGATTCCTTTTGAGCAAGGGGAGCTGCATGTCAGCAGCTCCCCTTTCTCAAAAGCACTGGCGGCTCACGCAGGAGGTGGTGAGCCGGCGGGACCATGGGGACTTTGGGGCTCCCCCCATGGTCCCCAATGGTAAGGGCCAGCCCCGGGGGATGGGGTCCCCGGGACCAGGAGTGGCCCGGGAATGGGGCCACATGACCCCCTTCCCATACAAATAAATAAAAAAAAGGAGGCAATGCCCCTGGAGATGGGGTTCCCAGGGCCGAAATTGGCCCAGGGAAGGGGGCCATGCAGTCCCCCCTCCCTATAAATAAAATAAAAAAGGAGGCCATGCCCCGGGGGATGGGGTCCCCGGGGGCGAAATTGGCCTCGGGAGGGGGGGCCGCGTTTTTTTCACTTTTTTTTTTTAAAGGGGTCAGCAACCTGGGGGATGGGTTCGACAGGGCCCCAAAAAAACTAAAAGAAGGGGGAGCCACACAGCCCCCCTTCTAAGATTTTTTTATTTTAAAAAGCCAACATCTCGCTGGAGGCCGCGCCCCCTCCCTGCACCACTCAGCAAACACGCTCCCTGGTGCGTTGTAAGATGGAGAATCAATTCTCCTTGAATACTGAGGGTCCCTGGGGGCCAAATAGTTCACCAGGGACCTCCAGTAAGCGCCACAGAGCTGGGTTGCAGAGAGGTGGTCTGAGGCCACACCCCTTTTTCCACCACTCTGCAAACGTGCCTTTTGTCGCACTGCTGATGGGGCGATGAGGTCCTCTTGTGTCCTGAGGACCTTAGGACACGAGTGGACTTCATCTTCCAAGCAGCAGTGCACCAGGAGAGTGGTGGAGAAAGGGGGCATTGCCTGGTATAAGAAGTGAGAAATCCTGCTGTGTGGGACTTACTGGAGGTAATAGGAGGGGTAGTTGCCCCCAAGGTAGACGTTGGGGGCTAACTACCTCTCCTGTTACCTCCAGTAAATCCCACACAGTGGGATTGCTAAGAGGTGTTTGGAGGCCACGCTCACCTTTCTCCACCACTCTGAAAACGTGACTGCTATGTTAAAGTTAGAAATTATCATTTAAAAAACCTTCGAAATTCACTGAAAAAACAATAGGTTTCAGGGACATTATAGTTTGAAATTAGCATTTAAAAAACCTTTGAAATTCAATGAAAAAACCACAGGTTTTAGGGACGTTATAGTTAGAAATTAGCATTTAAAAAACCTTAGAAATTCACTGAAAAAAAACATTGGTTTCAGGGACGTTATAGTTAGTTGGACATTTTATTCATACAGCACCAGAGAAATTTGGATGTTAGTATAGCTAACCATAACTTGTGCCCCCTTAATGCACTGCTGATGACTTCACATATTAAATCACTCATGACATGCTCAGTGACATCACTGATGAAATCTCAAATTACATCACTGATGACATCACTGATGACATCATCCACGTGATCATCTGATGCACCTCCTCACACCCTAATAAAATCTTTCATACACCCACTCTAAATACAGACTACAAATATCAAAACCATAGACAGACCAATAGCTGTTAGTACATACCAGCTTAGTGATTCTTACACATACATCCACCCACTAACCCATACAGCCACTCATACGTGCAGTCATTCATCAATACAGCCACTGATATATACTCATACACCCATATAGACACTCACACACTGCTACTCACCCAAAGAGTTACTCAAAAACCTAATCAGTCACCCAAAGAATTAATGACACTGCCATTTACTCACCTATACAATTATACACACACCACATCCCTTATTCATACAGATACGTACTGTCTTCAACAATTACTGACATAAGCACACACTTATTCATGCAGCCACTGTCACATTCACTCACTGTCACTTATACTCACTTATATACTCCAACACTTACAAATACTGCCGTTCACGTATGAAGTTACTTACACAAATACCACTGACACATCCATTCACTCACCCACACAGCGATACATATATATATATGTATTTATATATATATATATATATAATTTTCAAAAAAATACCAATTTAATTGCACACAAGAATGTAAACCAAACAAAAATACATTTTACTAAAAATATATTACATATGACAAACATTAAGAAATACAAATGTAATGTTAAATACACAAAAACAACATAATATTATACATTTCAGCAATATTAAAACTATAAAATTGTAGGAATAATACACATACTATTCCCACTCCAGTCTCTGCAACAGTAGAGAAATTGTTGGACCCAGGAGGGGTAAAATGAAATATTCCCACTCCAGTCTGTGCAACAGTAGGGAATGCATTGGACTCAGGAGGGGTACACATTACTATTCCCTCTCCAGTCACTGCAGCAGTAGGGTAAGAGTTGTATTGCTAAGGAGAAAAATGTACTATTTCTACTCCACTCAGAGCAAGTAGTGAAAGCATTGGACTCATGAGGGGTACAAATTACTATTCCCACTCCAGTCTGTGCAACAGTAGGGAATGCATTGGACTCTGGAGGGGTACACATTACTATTCCCTCTCCAGTCACTGCAGCAGTAGGGTAAGAGTTGTATTGCTAAGGAGAAAAATGTACTATTTCTACTCCACTCAGAGCAAGTAGTGAAAGCATTGGACTCAGGAGGGGTACAAATTACTATTCCCACTCTAGTCGGTGCAATAGTAGGGCAAGGGTTGGATTCAGGAAGGGCAACAATTTACTAGTCCCACTCCAGTCACTGCAACAGTAGGGTAAGTGTTGGATTGCAGAGGGGTACAATTTGCTATTCCTGCTCCACTCAGGGCAACAGTAGGGAAAACATTGGACTCAGGTGGGGTACACATGACTATTCCCACTCCAGTCAGTAAAACAGTAGGTAAAGCGTTGGACTCCGGAGGGGTAAACATTACTATTCCCACTCCTGTCTGTGCAACAGTAGAGAAAGAGTTTTTTAGTGGAGGGGTAAAATCTACTATTCTCACTCCAGTCTGTGCAACAGTAGCGAGAGAGCGTAGTTCAATTCAAACAAATAAAATATTTTAACAATTACAATAAATAACAGCAAAAATAAATATTTAAATTTAAAACGTATAAATATGTTTTGAAAAAAGGAAAACAATTACATATTTTATATAATATTTAACCTCTTGCGTGCCCCGCCCTTTCCCCGCCCTGTGCCGGGCTTTCTATTAGCGGGCGGAGTTCATGACGAGATGGTCTCGTCATGGGCACAGCGCAACCACGGCCCATGACGAGACCATCTCGTCATGGGCACTGAAGGGGTTAATACATATTTTTAATTAAAACAACTAATAATATAATTAAAATAGCACACTATAATTTCACAATTATAACCAACAGAAAACAAAATAACCTAATAAATAATACAAATGTTAAAGAGTAAATAACAATTTTTACATTTATTATTACTTAATAACTTCCTACCCTATACCACCAAAAAGTAAACAACTCACATCAAAAATATATCTTGAAATTATAATATTGCAGATTTTACATAATTAATTATCTATTAAACACTTAATAGTCATTATCTAATAATTAACTTCTCACCCTCCATACCTAGAAGCCCAACAATGCAAACCTAAAATATATTTTAAAAATAATATTCTTATTACATAATTTACATAATTAATTATCATTTAAGCAGTGAATAACAATAAACTAACAGTAAAGTAATTACATTTAATGAACTTTCCACCCTTTACCCATACAAACACAACAACTCACCCCTCATAAAAAACTTAATTTCCTTTTTAATTAAACAATTTACATAATTAATGATCACTTAAAGAATTATTACAAATCAGCATTAATCATTCATTTTAATAATGAATTTCCTTAATACTCTTTACCCCTGCAAAAACCACAACCCACACCAAAAACTTTAATTTAAAAAATAATTGCTCACACAATCTACGTAATTAAGTATCAATTACATATTTAATATTTATTAGTAGTTCATTATTAATCATTATTAATTTACTTCCCACACTGTACCCCTACAAACCCCACAACCCACTATGGCACTAAAAATACAAATAAACCATTAAAGTAATTTTAAAAACAAGTACAATTTTCTAACTATATTAAAAAACATGAACAATACTTATACAAATAAATAATAAAATACATTAAAAAATTGAAAAAATGATATTAACAACAATGTTTTTGTAAAATATCGTGTTAACATTGATATTAACAACATAGGGCCTGACTACAATGCCGGTGGGGCCAGTCGTCTGACCGCTGTGTCCGCAGTTCCTTTCCAAATGCAGCGACCAAACCACCATTACATTAAATGCATGCAGTCCAAACCTCCGACCGGGGCATTCAGAAATCTGTCTGCATGAGCCACGACTTTCAGAAAAGTGGCCGATAGAGATCCCGACGCTGGCAGCACTATGGTACAACCGCAGAGCAGATTGCGATGAAACCGATGTACTGCCAGTCCCGATTCTTCTGTTTCACCATGGCGAATGACCACCATACTACTACTACCACTAAATACCACAACAATATCCACAGGATGTAGAATTGAAAGGACACAGCTGATGGTCATTGCCTAGGTGTACACACCTACATTTCAAAGTTTAAAACTCACCCCGTCCTGACCATGATCCTTTGCCAGTACACTACAGCCCCACACACCACATTGTTTCAGAGAGAGAAGGCAGCCATTACAACACAACACCATCACACACATTTGTTTACACACTATTCTTTGTCATTCCGCATTTATATCCATTTGGCATCATATTCACCAGCAAACTCTGATTTATTTTGGATAACATGTCACTGGTAAAAAATCCACAGTTTTCTGACACCGAGTTGTCAGTATTGCTGGATCAAATCATCAGAGTAGAGCCACATGTGTTTGGAGCCCCATTCCAACAAACCTCCATAACTAAGAAGAATTAAATGTGGGACAGGACAGTCAACAAAGTCAATGGTGTCGGTACCACCGTGCGCACAAAGGGGAACATCAAGAAGACCTGGCAAGTCCTGAAGACCAGGATCAAGAACCTCATCAACAGGCACCACCTGGCGGCTCAGAAGACTAACATTAGTTACATCCCACATGTGGAAAGTCTGTCTATGTTTTCCCATCATGTCATCATCACAGGACCATATAATTGCAAATGTACAACCGTATGAGCCACCATAACAGCATCCTGACAACCGGTATGTCACTCAATGCAGTTTTGCTAGTGTTGGCAATTCGTAAATGACAATACTACACCTTCCATCTGGCTCTGTTGTTTGAGCACCTAACAAGATGCACTAGTGTTCTTTACCCATAGCCACTTGGTAATCATGTACATACATAGGAACACCTCACAGGTAGGTAGCCATTGCTCAAGTGAGAGGTGGGACAGGATGACAGGACTCCACCTGAGTTATGAGTTAATTTTTAGTTTATTAGTCAATTAAAACCATAAACAAAATCACGCGGTTAAAAGTACATAAGGAATAAAAAGGTAAATAGATAAAAAGCAAGTATGTCATACAACTAATTCAACCTCAACTCTTCACACTACATACCCTTTGCTTTCTTAACTTTCCTTCCTCGAGATTTTAATCGGGATACCAAACACTAATCTATGTTAGATAACAAGTGACTAAACAGAAATCGTTCATTAACTTGATGTCTAAAAAAGCAAGTCTTCCGCACATATAACTTAAAAAAGCCCCTTAAGTGAATTAATACATGGAATTAAAAATGCCTATAAGTGGAACTAAGAAAATTATGAATTCGGAGCCAGGTGGACTGTGAGACCCACTATTAAGAACAATTTTGCAAGAATTCACATCATTAAAAATACAAAAATAGATGAAATAGTTATCTGAGTGTAACGGGATAGAGAACTGCTAGTTTCAGTCCCTAGCAGGCCGTCCTTCACAGTTACTGGGCGTGCTCGGTTGAGATTAAAAATGTCCAAGTTATTACAATTTAAAGTTACAGTCAGAAACTGCCTTCAGATTACATACCTGATCTCCGATCTGGCAGCACTTGACATACACCTCCTTAATTCTGGAGCCACTCATACTAAGGGTCACCTGCTGGACCCGGTGTTCACTAGCACCCCTTCGATGCAAATGAAGGAGGCCTCTCCCCTACCCTGGACAGACCATTTCTTAGTCTCTTTCCTATTACCAGGATCTTTCAGGAAACCTCATAAACTGCCTACGTACATCAGGGACAGGACCTGGTCCAGACTTCCCACCGAAGAATGGGCCAGGAATCTTAAAAACACCACCCCTGCACATGCAGAAGACCCGGCTATAGCCGACAGCGACTTCAGAGAGTGGATCACCACCACCCTGGACTCCGTACTCCCACTTAGAACTAGGGAGGACAAAAACGGTAAACCCGGGTCCGCCCCGTGGTACACCTCGGACCTCCGTAAACACTGTAAAAGAGCCGAACGGCTTTGGAGGAAAGACTGGCAGCACACCAGCAAGGAAGCATACCATAATACAGTCAGACTCTACAAAAATGCCATCAAGCACGCCAAAGCTTCCCATTATGACACGCGGATTACAGAATCCTCCAATTCGGCCAGGGAATCCTTCCTAATTGTAAAGGAGCTGCTTAAAGTACCTAACTCTTCTTCCTCCAGCTCCCCCCCTGTGGACCGAAGTCACGAACTAGCCACCTATTTCAATGACAAAATCGCCCGTATTCGAGCTTCCCTCCCCTCTCCTAGTCCCGCCAGCCATCTGGACCATCCTCCATCTCCCAGCCGGACCGAAAGTAATCCCCGCCCCCAACTTGCGACATTCAGGCCAGTTACATGCGTAGAGGTAGAACGTACCATGACCAAAATGAGAAGCGGATCACCTCTGGATCCGGCTCCCATTAGATTTCTCAAAACCGTGGCCCCTGTCATCGTCCCCACGGTCATGGAGCTCATTAACAGCTCACTCGCCCAGGGATCTGTTCCTACCAGCTGGAAGAGCGCGGTGGTTAAAGCACTCCTTAAAAAACCCCAGCTCGATCCAGCAGACATGGCAAATTACCGACCAATATCACTCCTCCCGGCAATCAGCAAGGTAGCTGAGAAACTGGTCAATGGACAATTGTCCCAGTTCTTTGAAACAAACAACGTCCTACGGGATTCTCAAACGGGATTTCGCCCGGGTCATGGCACAGATACCGCCCTCCTCGCCGTCATCGAGGAGGCAAGGCGCATACTGGATTCAGGAGGATCAGTGGCAGTGATCCTCCTGGATCTCAGCGCAGCCTTCGACACAGTTGACCACCGTGTCCTTCTCCATCGACTCGCGGCTGCAGGGATCACCGGGACGGCACTTAGCTGGATAGAATCCTTCCTCACCGGACGCACGTTCCAGGTATGGGATGGCAACTACCACTCATCCACCCTACCCCTTACAAGCGGGGTCCCTCAGGGATCTTCCCTGAGCCCGACGCTCTTCAATGCATACATGGCCCCACTTGAAGACGTGGTGATACCATTTGACATAAAAATGGTAAGCTACGCTGATGACACTCAACTGGTCGTCTCTCTATCCCAATTAGTCGACCACCCAGAGAACCTGGCTAATTGTCTCACACAAATCCACAGCTGGATGAGTGATTCGTCATTAAAATTAAATGGGTCTAAGACGGAAGTGATGCTCATGGGAAAACAATGGGCGACCATCCCCCCATCTGTCTGGCCTGACGTGTTCGGAGAAATCCCCTCCCCGAAGCGTGAAATCAAGACTCTTGCTGTATGGCTCGAACCTGAGCTCACCATGAAGACGCAAGCGGCCAAAACTGCGGGCATCTGTTTCGGGCTCATGCGCACTACCCGTAAAATTCTCCCCTTACTACCACCCGCTTCCAGGAAACTCCTTATCCAGGGACTAGTATTGTCCCGTCTGGACTATAGCAATATGGTCTACCTGGGAGCCCCAGAGGCCACCTTGACGAAACTGCAGCGGACACAGAACGCTGCGGCACGTCTGCTCACGAACCTCCCTTCGAGGGTGTCAGCAAAACCAGCCCTCAGGGCCCTGCACTGGCTCCCTGTGCGCCAAAGGGTGGAATTCAAAGCCATGTGCACGACACACAAACTGATCAACGGATCTGGCCCTGCGATCCTCAGCAGCTTGGTCACCCCCTACAAAGCATCCAGATCCCTCCGTTCGGAGAATGAGCACTTAGCGAACATCCCCAAATTCAAAAGGACACGTACAGGAGGACGACGATTCTCGGTTCAAGCAGCCACGGGATGGAACTCCCTCCCACGCTCCCTGAGATTGGAACCCAGTTACCTGGTTTTTCGCAAAAAACTAAAAACGCACCTATTCCCGAAATAATTGTCCCTACTTTCCTCCCCTCCCTCAATGGATAACAACCTCTTCACAGCGCGGGGATGCCCTTGGGTCACCAGGCGCTATATAAATCGCTAAATAAATAAATAAATAAATATCACATATCCTATTAACTGATCAATAACTGAGTCAGTCTAATGTTCAGCATGATGTTGATTGGGTCCGTGGACTCCACCAGTGCATGCCTGCACAATCTAATACCCCGTTCAAGGAACTCTTGCCTTAATAAGGCTCTTTGTTGAACCATCAAAGCAGGACAAACACAGACAATGTGAAGCAGAGATTCAGGCCCCTGGCGGCATAGACGTCAGGACTGGTCTTCACTTTGACCGGTAATCCTCCATTTTGGCATGAGGTCTAGCGTGGGTATTTCTCCAAATCTTAGGGCCAAAAACGACTGTTTAATCTTGCGGTGGTAAGGAGCAGCTAGCAAGGCTGATTCTCTTAGAGTGGAATACGATTTCAACACCAGCCACCCGCGGCGACGTTTTGACAGGTTTTCTTTGTCTGCCAACCGACTTTGAAGTTTGTAGATGTGTTTACAAGCTTCTTAAAGATTTTCCCTTAGATATTAGAATTCCAAAGGTCACCCAGTTCAAGCATCGTAAATGTCTTGTAAGCACGGTTGCCCCTTTGCAAGTTAATTTCAATCCAGACTAGATTTGCCAGAGTGTTTTCCGCTGCTGCGTTTGTGAGCAGAAATTCAAGCCAGGTTCGCGCCGGAGAAGCAGACTTGGGGAGCATAAAGATTTGTTTATAGGCTCTTATCAGTTTTTCTAACAAAAGAGCATCATCACCCAACATAAACTCCATTCCATATGCAAGTGTTGGCAACAATTTAGCTTTCAAAACTGATCCCATGGGCTTTAGATCGTGACCTTTAATAGATCTGGCCAGTGACGAGAAGCCATAATTTAGAGCCTGCACTTTCGCCCTAATCGCCTTCTTCTGGGAAACAAAGGTGGAATTAGCGTCAATTTTCACTCCTAGGTATACATAGAGTTTGACCTCCTCAATTTTCTTTTCATTAATAGACCATTTTCGATTTATCTTGAAGGGCCGATTGCACACCATCACACTTGTTTTTGAAAATATTATTTCCATGCCGTTTTTTTTGGTGTACACTCCCAGAGTGTTGAGCAGCCTTTGGAGTCCTATTTGCATGTTGCTAAACAACACCAGGTCATCTGCATAGAAGAAATGTGACAATTGTTTACCTCCAACAGACGGCACGTGGGTCAACTGTTCGTCAAGCTCAGTGGAAATATCTGCCAAAAATAAATTAAAAAGGAAGGGGGCTAGGACACAGCCCTGTTTTACGCCTAATGATGTTTGAACCTTCCTCGATACACAAGAGCAGTTTCCGATTTTGATTTTGACCCAGGTGTCAGAATATACTAGCCTAATTGCTTGTAGGATGCTAGATAGGTTGCCCCATTGCTGAAGCTTAACCCATAATTTAGCCCGAGGGACACCATCAAAAGCTGCTTTAAAGTCAACAAAGCGCAAGTAAAGGGGTGTCCTGGTTGCTTTCGCTCTGTTCCTGATTAGACTCAGGGCTATAAAATTAGTTAAAGTACCTTGGCCCCTTTGGAAGCCATTTTCGATTTAGGGGAATTCTTCCATTGCCATGCGCCCAAAGTTCCAGATCACGGAGTATTAGCGTTGAAAAATATTTTAACTCAACATCTATCAGGGCTATTAGCCTATAGTTGTTAGGTTAACAAGCCAGACCTTTTATAAAAATGGGATGGACCCCTCCAGCTATCAGGAATAACATTGTTTTCCAAAATAAAATTGAACATCGATGCTAGGAAAACAGCCCATTTTTGGGGAAGATGTTTGAATAGAGCCCGTGGTAGCCCATTTGGACCGGGGGCACAGTCGGCCCAGAACTTTTTGATGACCATCTCTACTTCGGCTGCTGTAATTTTCCGCTGTGCCACAGTGGTTTTATTGGGACAGAATGTACTAGCGGGATGAATCAAATCGTTTTTGAAATGTGACTTTAAATAATATACCCAGTCTGTCTCACTGATATTGGCATTATTTGCAGCTGCAGGGCCTTTCTCGTTCCGATTAATTATAATCGCTTGCCGAAAGAGTCTGCCTGTTTCCTTTCTTATGTTCCGATTGTGGACAGGCAGAATGGACGATTTGCCGTAATCAAGTCGAGTTCCCCTCTTGTGACTCCTCTCATTTTGAGTTTTAGTCATATTGTTAGCGAAGGTCTCCCAAGTCGCTAATGGATTGAGCTCACATTGGGCTAGGTCCTGTAGACTTGTGACAGCATCCTGCGCTGATGACTTAATGGAGCCGGGGCTCTACTTCAGGTGTTTCAGATTTTCTGAGTGTGTTTCACCCAACAATGTACGAAAAGTCTCAAGTTTGCGCAGGGATGTGTTCAACTTGATTGCCTGAGGGTTTTGATCGCTTTCCACACGATGGCATATCCTATAATCATAGACCTTATGGTAAAGGGGCATTGAAACAAGGGTATAGTCCATAATTGAGACCGTGTCACCACAAACCTTTGAGCAACCAGGTGGAATGTCAGATGGTTTTCGGCCATTTAGTACCAGCAGGCCCAGTAGTTCGCAGGCTTTTATGAGTTCTTTGCCTGTGTTGTCGCTACGTAAGATTGATGACCTTGCTTGCTCTGGGAGGGGGACGACTGCGTCGCTATGTTCTAACGAGGGAACATGAAAAAGATTGAGGTTAAAGTCACCGGAAACTAGCCATTGCCTGAGCACTTAACAAGATGGTCTAGTGTCCTTTATCCATTACCACTTGGCAGCCAGATCAAAACTGATCTCCTTGTCAAATGGATTGAACACCTTACACACAATGCTCTGCTCAGGCACGTCTGTCTACTCATTCTTAAAATCACCAGGTCACCATAAATGTAAATAAAGATAACTTGACATACACCCAATCAAGTGTGTAACAGAAATGTCAGTAATGCGTGAAGGTAACACAGCTGACATTTCATGGCTGGTGAGCCATTGACAATGTACAGTGCACATGATAACCTGTTCACAATATTCAACACATTTGTGACTATGCCTGTAATGGACACACCTATGGGTTTGATGGCAGTAACACACATGTAATTTCAACACTGTTTTTGCTTCAAGTCATTGGGAGATGCCATGTCCATCCCTAATGTCAACATGAAGCATATCAGCTCAACCAATGATCATGCCAGTAACCCATCATGTAATGCATGCCTCCCAAAATCTTGCATTACAGTCAAACAACATGGATATAGTTCATAATGACTACCTCTACCCCTTGTTCTCTTTGAGACCTGTACTCACTGTGTACTAAAGGATGTGGAATGTACATACCATACTTACAGCTATGACAATCTACTCTGTCCCAACAGTTGGACCCCGCACTACATCTGGCAAGACATAAGGCACCGACCAGAGTTCAGCCCCACCCCAGGATCAAGCCTCCAGTGATACTGAATCTCCTGTACATACAGATGTGGTGGACCAGCTGGCCCTTTTGGACAGCCTGGGTAGACAGAACCAGTGAATCTCACTGTGCCCATGACCACACTTCTGCCCCAGTGGCAACATCTCAGCTGACTACTGTCCCAACAGCCTGTGGACCTTGCTCCTGCAGCAACATCTCCTGCACCCCTGTCCCAGCTCTAGAGGTGAGCATTGACACCACTCTCACTGAGGATGGAGAAGCCAGTGGGAGGCTGCAGGCTGGACCATGACCACATGTCTGTGGGAGCAGGGTTGGTGGGATGGTCACTGTGGGCCAGTGAAGTGAGGCCACTGATGCCACTGAATCAACAACATATGGGCCAGGTACTTAGGGAACTCTGGGAGATGAAGCCGCTGCAGAGGTCCATTGACCACTGATGGACACACACAATGAGAATATGGGTCAGCTCCTTGGGGTGCTGAAGGGCATCCACACCACCCCCTACAGGGATTTACCCCCACCACCTACCCATTGCTGTAGTCCACCTACATCGGGGAGGGAGTCGGACCATATTAGGGAGAAGGAGCACATACACACAATAATATTTCTTACATACAATCAAAAAAATATTCTCATAGATTAGGGAGACAACAGGAAGCTACACCAACATGGCACCAAAGGTAAACATCACGAAATGCATATTGTTTTGTAAAAAGAAAAAAATCTTATTTTCTTGTTTTCTTTAACAGAGAAACAGGGATACGAGCACAGCCAATGTATTTTGTAAATATACATAGTACTTCCTCGGGGCTGTTATATGTATGTTTATGTTTTTATAACAGTCCTGAGAAAGTCCTATGTATATGGATGACACTCGCTGGCTGTGTCCTTTGCTGTGCTCGTGTCCCTGTTTCTATGTGCAAGAAAACAAGAAAATCAAAGAAAAACTTTTTTTTTCCAAACAGTATACATTTTGTGAAGTTTCTCTTCGGTGCCATGTTGGTATAAGTTCCTCCTGTCTCCCTAATCTGTGAGAAAAAAAATACTTTAAAATGTTTTATATAAGAAATATTATTGTGTGTATGTGTTCCTCCTCCTCTCTTTTGCAAGCTCTAGAGTCTACCCTGCAACTGCTCTGCTGACCTTCCACACTGGACCTACCCAGACCTGCAAATGGACCTGCCTGAACCCTGCTGTCCTCTGTTAGAGTGAGTTCCTTAACCCCAAGAAGTGCCTTCCCAGGTCCTAGAACCTTGGCTGGCATTTGTTGAGGAGCTCCTCCTGTGAAGAAAGGTGAAATCTTGATGTATTGGGCTCTTTGCAACCAGAAATTGGCCCATTAATGCCAATACTCTGCATCCCATGACTACAGCCAATGCGAAGCTTCGATGAATCCAACTCTTCACTGTTCAGCATCTGCCAGAGACAAACAGCAACGCATGATCTGTACTTTTTGCTACAGTACGAACAGCCTGCAGTGGGCACCAACGCTAAACTCCAGCAATGAACTTCTGTGACCCCGGCTGGATCTTAGCACCACAGTGATGACCGTCCGTGATGCCAGGCCTGCCCTTCGGCCTACAGCGATGACCATAAGCGACGCTCTCACTGCTATCCCTGCTCTTCACACCTGGTACCATTTTATTTATTAAAACGTACTCCATTTTGCTAAATTGGCTTTGGATTTTTCTTGTGTTGTGTTTTCACTTCATTACTTTGGGGCCGATTCCGATCCTGTACGGTTTTTTTCCCATACGACTCATATCCGTATTTTTTTCCGTACGAATCGTACAAGTCACGTCCGACCCGTGAAGTACGATTCGTATGGGAAAAAGTACATACGGATCAGCCCTATCCGTACAAATCAGATCGGGAAAAGTTGTACGAGATGTACCCGGACACTTTTCCGTACGAATCATAAAAATGCAGTCCGAGCGTACTAGTACAATCCGGAACGGCTTATCGATTTACGATTTGTACGGAAAACATCTGTCCCGTACACGGGGAATGACTTGTACAAATGCAATGTCTGTGTACGCACCGTACAGTAGCAATGTCGGTGTACGCACCGTACATAAGCGATGGCGGTGTACGCACCGTACATAGCAATGTCGGTGTACGTACTGTACATAAGCGATGGCGGTGTACGCACCATACATAGCAATGTCGGTGTACACACCGTACATAAGCGATGTCGGTGTACGCACCGTACATAGCGATGGCGGTGTGCGCAACATACATCAGCGATGGCGGTGTACGCACCGTACACAGCGATGGCGGTGTACGCACTGTACATAAGCGATGGCGGTGTACGCAGCATACATAGCAATGGCGGCGTACGCCCCGTACATACACGACGCATGGGGCCGTGTGTCTTTACAACTCGTACCCCTGTACCGTACTGAACCACGGACACTGGAAAACAGCACAAGGAGGGTCTATTCGACTCTCACAACACCACAAAACACGTCTGCACTGCACAAAAAATGGAAAGGACTGACCTGGACACATCCAAACAGGCAAAAAGAGGGCCAAACTCACAACCACCCCTTATGACACACCCACCAAAAATTCAAACTGAGCCACACCCACAAATGGACCAATAAAAAGGGCCCAAACACACAAACCATGAGCCTTTGCAACAGACTCACTGCAGCTACAGAGCACACACCAACAACTGCACCCATCCACCTTACCATATACACCTTCACACAACCTCCTTCACACATACCCCCTCTACACATTCACACCCACACCGTCACATTCAGACCCACACACCCACACCCATCCACAACCTCACCCCACACCATGCCCACAGACAAGAATCCAAAGTTCACAAGGGAGGAGCTGGAGATCCTTGTCAATGAAGTCATCAGAGTCGAGCCACAGCTGTTTGGAACATTGGTCAGACAGACCAGCATAGCTGAAAAATCATGCCTGTGGCAGAGGATTGTAGATAGGGTGAATGCAGAAGGACCAGGAATGAATGCCAAGCCAGGTGGTACGATCTGCGGAGGGTGGTCAAGCGCATGGGAATGAGGACTACGCCCAGAGTAACATCACTGGAGGTGGTGCGCCCCGCAGACCATTACATTAACATCCCTGGGAGGAGAAGGTGATGGCCATGCTTCTGCCGGTGGGAGTACATGGACTCCAAGGAGTTGCAGAGCCTGGTGAGTACACAAACAACTTACGTAACATGGGGGTAATGCCATTCACACCCCAACTACACCAAATGCACACAACAACCCCCAAGCTATCACCGGCCAGAACCACAGTCAAAAACTACGCTAATGCCAATAACATGTGTATGCCCCATTGAGAAAGCAAGGCCATGCTACGTTCCATGCTACATGAAGCACCAACCCAAGAATGGATGTCTGGTATGCTGGGAGGGTGGGTGGCACAAAACGCATGTTTGAATCATAAATCACACATTATTGCCCTCATCCCATATGGCCCAGCTACATACCCATGCACCATGCGCAATGCACAGAGATTGGGACAGTACTGCCAAGATAGCTCACACTTGGCCATCTTTGGGGGATCGGTAGCGGGGTGTGGGGCAGTGTGTTGCTTGTCGGAGACGTGGAGTCAAATGTTGATGGACCAATGATGGATGGTGGTGTTGTTCCCCTCCAGCAAGAAGTTACTGGCACACAGCCACATGTAGCACGTGGAGGTGAGGGCGTGCGTGCAGATGTATGTGTTGATGGCTTAGCGGAATAGTGGATGTAGTCCTGCAGATCTGTAGAGGAGTGTTACACTGAAGGTTGCCATGGAGTTGCTGCAAACCCGGATTTGTGACTCTGAGGGTGTACTTTTGAATAAATAGCAATTCATCCCCCGGGACTGGTGTTGCCGTCCCTGCGGGTGGTCTTGTATCCGTCTGAGATGGTAATGAAGACGTCATGTGCTGAAGATGCTTTTGTCCAAGTTACTGTCATGAAGGTGTTGTGTGGGGCTGTTGTATTGAGGAGGTAACAGAGTCCTATGGCATGCTGGTGGACAGACCGAGTGTGGAGTAGGAGGAACATTACCTGGTTGTTCTGACAGAGTCTTGTAGGCTGGGCAGCACTGTGTAGGCAGTTGAAGTAGTACACTCAGCATGCAACGGTGTTGTGTGTGTGCTTAGGGGTTGCCTGATAGCAGGAGGATGATTGTCATGATGACATTGCTTGGAGAGTGGCTGCAGCATGAGCCTGTTGTGTGACGTGTGTCATGCAAAGACTAGAGGGTTGTGCACTGTGCATGTTGCAGGTGCAGACGTACCTGCCTTTGGCACGGCGCTGGGGCTACAGTGGCACAGAAAAGCTGCTGCCTGCATTTCGGATGGGTGGAGGGGGAAGGGCAGAGCATTTTGGAGGCATGGGTGTTGCAGAATCAGGGCACTCGGTGGGGCGGTGCCGCAGGTGAGGCAGCAGCAGGCGGAAGGGGTTAGAAATTATGCAAAAAGTAGCACACAAGGTCTGAAAGGCACAGTGCAACAGGTGTATGTAAAAGGAAGGAGTGTCAGGTCACTCATGGGTCACTACGAGAAAATGTATAAACAATCACCATAAATTACAGCCACTGGATCAGGCAACAACATGCGGAGATGCGCAAAGGAGACACACCATCAGCAGGCGTTCACGTTCCATTTTGGGGAGCAAGCTGCACAAATACATACCCAACCAGGTACTTCATGCACAATAGAGATCATTAGCCATAAAGCACTGCATGCATATTGCCAAAGTACACATACACACAGATGCTCAATCTTTGACAATTATGCCATAGATGACGCGTGCAAACTGTCAAGAGAGCTGCAGTGACAGAGATGAGGCACTTTGGAATGTGCTGAACACCTTTATTCCACATACACATACAAAGGGATATGCATCCATATTAACAGACTCACAGGTCAGTTGACAGAACATGTGGGACATACGCTGGACACCCCCTTCATAACACGGATGATGTCAATCCCAATGAACTGGCACACAAGTTAAGGGGATGAGCCAAACACATCCTGCTGCACACGGAGAGGCTGCAATTCCCCATGGAGCCTGTTGTTGTGATGTCCCCCACTATGTCCACCCGTAGCATCTGCAATGTTTCAGAGGCAAGGTTCACATACATTGATGCCTTCATCAGACGCCACTCTCCACTACAGATGACTGTCAAGAAGGGTGACTGTCATGTCATGGGAGTGATGCTACATGTTATATGCTCCATGGTGAGAAGACATGTATGCATGGTACCACAACATGCACAGAAGCAGTCCCCGCACATTCCAAACCCGTACCACCACAAAAAAACCTTGCTGCAAACCTTACCAAGACTGACCTTTGCACATGTCCGTGCATGGAACGGTGATTCAGCACACATTGCAATCCTCATGAGGAATAGCAGGAGGACAACGATGACACGAGCAGACAACAGGCGCTAAATACCTGGGAATGACAGACACACAAGAAGTCACCTAAAACCATTCTCACCGCACACATGGACATTTACCAAACATGAACAATGTTTGACACATGCAAATTTCAAAGAATGTCTCTCCGCAAAACTGTGTGGCATGACATCATCACTCTAGTGACACATCAGAACACACATCAAAGTCACTTTGCATTCAGTCAGCTGGACACACACATTGTAACACATGCCACTCAATGCTACAAGCTTGCACACTCGTACCCAGTGACTCACCATTATGAGAAGAAGTTGCGTATGAGCTGACTCCGGATATCCTCCTCCTCCTCATCATCATCACTAGCCTCGTGAGAAAGCCCTTGATCCTCCACGGGTGGATGTTCCTGCTCATTCGGATCCAGGATGAGTGGCACTTCCTTCTCAACTGCCATGTTGTGCAGCATGCAGCCCACGAGGAAGATTCAGCAGACCTTCTCCGGGGCATAAGGGAGGGACCCGCCTGTCTTGTCCAGGCACCGGAATTGGCTCTTCAGGAGGCCAAACGTCCTCTCAATCACTCGCCTGGTCTGCCCTTGTGCATCGTTGTACCTGTGATCTGCAGCTGTTCTTGGGTTGCGGAGAGGTGTCATTAGCCATGGCATGTTGGGATATCCAGAGTCCCCTACATGGAAACATCATGTAAAAAACAGGGTCAGGAGATGCCGTAAGAGCCAAAGATACCGCAACACACAGGACAAACAGAGTATACCCACCAACAAGACATGCTCTTTCATTGTGCAGCCGCAGCATCATTTGTGGCACCCTGCTATGCCTCATGATGTAGGCATCGTGTGCTGATCCTGGAAAACGTGCACAGACATGGGAAACCAGCATGTTAGCAAGACACACCACAAGGGCATTTATCAAGTGGTAATGTTTTCTATTGCGATAGGCTTGTTCCTGTGCCTGTGGTGGTACCAAAGCCACATGTGTACCATCAATGGACCCAATGACATGGGGCATCCCTCCCAGGGCATGGAAATCACCCTTGACATCTGTTAACTCCTCAGGAGTAGTAAATGTGATGAATTCATCAAGGTGCTCCAACATGGATGCTAAAACATCACGCAGGACACGGCTGAACATTGTCTGTGACATGCCACCAACATCAGCTATGGTGAATTGAAACATACCTGTGGCAAAAAAATGTAGGGCTGCCATCACCTTCATCTTTGGGGTCAGTGCAGTAGGAGACCTGTGTCGCGGTTGGAGGTGTGGTGCCAGCCTGTCGGTCAAGTCCTCAATCAACTGTTGAGTGAATCTGTAACGTCGGATGCAGGCACGTTCCTTCATGGCACCCAAGTCTGGCAGTAGTCTTGGGACAGGTGGTGCCCTGCAAGACATTGTTTGGATGAATGAAGATTGAGAGTCGGCCAACATCAATGTCAATGAACATAGCATATGCTACACTGCTAATACACATCAGGTAACTATGGAGTCGGGTGTGTGCAATACATCCAGGACACATATGCAAGCTTGCTGGCACTCCTACAAAAAGCCAGATACACCTGTTGATTGTCAAGTCTACATGACATGCCCTGAAATGAGCTGGGGGCCAGTCTGAGTGAACAGCCAGAGATATCACCAGAGTGACACACATCCACATAGCTGCATTGGAAGGATGTCATCTCATCCAGACAGCTGACTGCAAGGCACATGCACAGGTCACATGGAATGTCAAATGTACATATCAAACACATTGCGATGAAGGGTACACGTGACAACTAAAAAACACAGCCATTGAGACAACGCACACATGTCTGACTGGGAAAATATGATGCACAATGCACACAGACCCTACAGCCGTGAGAATTCACATGTGGCATGGTGTGCGTAGATGTGTTCCATGCCCATCTCCACACAGACCCCTGTTGGATGCACCAACAGCAGATGCAGTTGACGGGACACTGACATCAAGCTCATGGGAACACATGACACACACCTGACATAGTCCCAAAGGGGCACGGTGATCGAGACCTGTCAGATGATAGAGTGTCCCTGTCCCTGGCATCAGGAGACAGGTGCGGGTGTTGATTACTGTGTCATCCCACTGCTGCTGTGCATGACACAGTTGGACTACAGACACACATGTGGCACATGGCAAGGTGATGTGTGCCACATAGTGCCCCATCACACATGACATGTGTCCACAGGTCATCACACATCAATCGTGCAACTAGATGAGATGACCTGTGCAATATCACTAGCTAACACACCTAAGGCCTGCACATGAAAGTATGCAATGACAAGTACTTGATGTACACCCTTGTGCAACTGGTAGCCCTCCATTCCCGGCATGTGTGCGCCTGTATTACCATTGTAAGCGTGTGAAATGAGTACACGTACGGGTATGCACTGTACTACTAGTGCATGCACCGTACGTGTACTACTAATGCCTACCCGTACGTGTACTACCTTAGTACACGTATGTGTATGCACTAGTAGTACACGTACCTGTACATGTACTACTAGTGCGTACCCATACGGGTACTAAGGTAGTACACATACGGGTATGCACTGTACTACTAGTGCATGCAGGTACATGTACTACTAGTGCGTACCCGTACGTGTACTAAGGTAGTACACGTATGGGTACGCACTGTTCTACTAGTGCATGCACCGTACCTGTACTACTAGTGCATACCCGTATGTGTACTACCTTAGTACACGTATGTGTACGCACTAGTAGTACATGTACCCGTACGTGTACTACTAGTGCATACCCGTACGTGTAGTAAGGTAGTACACATACGGGTGTGCACTGTACTACTAGTGCATGCACCGTACGTGTACTACTAGTGCGTACCCGTACGTGTACTACCTTAGTACACGTACGGGTACGCACTAGTAGTACACGTACGGGTACGTGTACTACACGTATGGGTACGTACTGTACTACTAGTGCATGCACCGTACTTGTACTACTAGTGCGTACCCGTACGTGTACTACCTTAGTACACATATGTTTACGCACTAGTAGTACACGTACCTGTACGTGTACTACTAGTGCGTACACATACGTGTACTAAGGCTAAGGTAGTACACGTACGGGTACGCACTAGTACTACACATACGGGTACGTGTACTACTAGTGCGTGTACGCACTATTATACACGTATCTGTCAAATGCACTGTACAACTGGTGCCGTAGGGGTACGTTTGAAATGCACCGTACACCCACAATCATTGCGTGTGTATGCTTTGTTTCACCATTGTACTTGTGCCGTAGGGGTACGTGTGAAACGCACTGTAAACCCGCTATCATCGCGTGTTTACGCTTTGTTTCACCATTGTACTTGTGCCATAGGGGTACGTGTGAAACGCACTGTACACCCGCTATCATCGCGTGTGTATGCTTCCTGTCACCATTGTACTTGTGCCGCAGGGGTACGTGTGAAACGCACCCTACACCCACAATCATCGCGTGTGTACGCTTTGTTTCACCATTGTACTTGTGCCGTAGGGGTACGTGTGAAACGCACTGTAAACCCGCTATCATCGCGTGTTTACGCTTTGTTTCACCATTGTACTTGTGCCATAGGGGTACGTGTGAAACGCACTGTACACCCGCTATCATCGCGTGTGTATGCTTCCTGTCACCATTGTACTTGTGCCGCAGGGGTACGTGTGAAACGCACCCTACACCCACAATCATCGCGTGTGTACGCTTTGTATCACCATTGTACTTGTGCTGTACGGGTATGTGTGACACGCACCGTACCTGTGTGTGGATTTAAAAATTACATAGGGGACACATAAGGGACAAGTATTAGGCCCTAAATGCATGCTTATTGTCATGGAGACAGAGTTTTCAGTTGGAAAGTGTCGATCAGGTGTCCTGGAACAGTCAGTTGGCCACAAAATACAATGTTGCAAAGTGGTTGTTGACTTGACATGATGCTAAAAATTTGAACGATGCGAATGGTGTAATTGGTGTATGTTTAAAGGGATTGGAGTAAACGTAGGATGCTAATGAGTCTGACCAATCACTATGTACTCCTCTAGGAATGCCCCTCAGCAAGACAGATATAAGGCAGCCAGAACCCATGAGAGGGCACTTGCCTGCACAACTTTCCAGTCGACAACATTGCTGCTGTCTCTGCTTCCTCTGGACCGGTAAATAGACATAATATCGAAAAAAAAATATCGAGTGGACAGAATATCGAGTTTTAAATATAGAATGGACAGAATATCGAATTGCCAAAATATAGTGGTGAAAAATATCGAAAAACAGGTAAGAAATATCGATTGCAATAATATAGAAGTAAGTAATATCGACAGTCATAATATAGTTGTTAAAAATATCGAATTTTTTATAGTGTTTTAAGTGTTAGTATATGTATTAAAAGTATGTATTAATATTGTAATGTATGTTAGTATATTTTTAAAGTAATGAATTTTATGTTATTTTATTTTTGTGTAATTTAATTCCGTAGCGGGTTGTGGGTTAATAGGGGAGTAGGGTGGGAAGTAATTTAATTATAGTACATTAAATTATAATTTATAGGAATTATTAATTATTTTTAATTTAATTTTGCGTTTTACTTCTGTAGCGGATTGTGGGTTTATAGGGGAATAGGGTGGGAAGTAATTTAATTGTTATTAGTTAATTATTAATTGCTATTGAAAATTAATTGGTTGTTGAATAATTATTAATTGGTAAATAATTTGTATTAATTGGTAATTAATTTGTATTAATTGTTTAATTGATAATTATGTTAATTGTATTCATTTAATATTTGTAGCGGGTAGTGTGTTTATATAGGAATATGGTGGGAAGTAATATAATTGTAAAAAATTAATTATTTAAATAATTTGTGTATATCGTTAATCAATATATTATTAATTAATGATTAATTGGCATTATTAGCATTTATTAATGTTTGTTATTGAAAAACAATTGGTTGTTAATTAATTATTAATAGGTAATTAATTAAACAAAAATATATTGGTATTTATAAATAATCAATTATTAAATCTTGTGTGATTGGTAATTAATTGTAATACTTGTTTTGGTATTAATAATTAATTAATTTTTAACAAAATATTAATTTATTATTTTCCCTACTTTTGCACTTACTTGAGTGGGAATAGTAATTTTTACCCCTACGCTATCCAATGCTTTTCCTATTATTGCACTCTCTGGAGTGGGAATAGTAATTTTTACCCTACCGCTATCCAATGCTTTCCCTACTGTTGCACTCTCTGGAGTGGGAATAGTAATTTTTACCCTACCGCTATCCAACGCTTTCCCTACTGTTGCACTCTCTGGAGTGGGAATAGTAATTTTTATCCCTACGCTATCCAATGCTTTCCCTACTGTTGCACTCTCTGGAGTGGGAATAGTAATTTTTACCCCTACGCTATCCAACGCTTTCCCTACTGTTGCACTCACTGGAGTGGGAATAGTAAATTTTACCCTCCCGCTATCCAACGCTTTCCCTACTGTTGCACTCTCTGGAGTGGGAATAGTAATTTTTATCCCTACGCTATCCAACGCTTTCCCTACTGTTGCACTCTTTGGAGTGGGAATAGTAATTTTTACCCCTACGTCATTAGACGTTTTCTCTACTGTTGTAATCACTGGAGTGGGAATAGTAAATTTTGAACTCCCGCTATCCAACGCTTTCCCTACTGTTGCACTCTCTGGAGTGGGAATAGTAATTTTTATCCCTACGCTATCCAACGCTTTCCCTACTGTTGCACTCTCTGGAGTGGGAATAGTAATTTTTACCCCTACGCTATCCAACGCTTTCCCTACTGTTGCACTCACTGGAGTGGGAATAGTAAATTTTACTCTCCCGCTATCCAACACTTTCCCTACTGTTGCACTCTCTGGAGTGGGAATAGTAATTTTTACCCCTATGCTATCCAATACTTTCCCTATTATTGCACTCTCTGGAGTGGGAATAGTAATTTTTTCCCTCCCGCTATCCAACGCTTTCCGTACTGTTGCATTCTCTGGAGTGGGATAGTAATTTTTACCCTCCCGCTATCCAACGCTTTCCCTACTGTTGCATTCTCTGGAGTGGGAATAGTAAATTTTTACCCTACCGCTATCCAACGCTTTCCCTACTGTTGCACTCACTGGAGTGGGAATAGTAAATTTGACTCTCCTGCTATCCAACGCTTTCCCTACTGTTGCACTATCTGGAGTGGGAATAGTAATTTTTATCCCTACGCTATCCAATGCTTTCCCTACTGTTGCACTCTCTGGAGTGGGAATAGTAATTTTTACCCCTACGCTATCCAACGCTTTCCCTACTGTTGCACTCACTGGAGTCGGAATATTAAATTTTACCCTCCCGCTATCCAACGCTTTCCCTACTGTTGCACTCTCTGGAGTGGAAATAGTAATTTTTACCCTCCCGCTATCCAACGCTTTCCCTACTATTGCACTTACTGGAGTGGTTATAGTAAATGTTACCCGCCCGCTATCCTACGCAGAAAATATTGAATATTTTTAATAAATATTACGTTAATATACATGTATTAATTTTTTTTTTTACTTACATTAATTATTTATTAATTGTAATGTTATTTAAGTATTTTTAAGTATGTGTCAGTTAATTATATGTATTATTTCATTAATTTTACATTACTTTTAAAACATTTAAAAAATTCGATATTTTGACTAACTATATTATTTACAACGATATTTTGGATTCTATATTTTTGTACTTTCCTGTTTGGAGATAGGGAGTCGATATTTTGGTATTCTATATTTTGGCATCGATATTTTTGTAAGTCTATATTTTTGTAGTCGATATTATGTCAGTGATCCCTCTGGACCATGTCGCGTACTGTGGAGAGGGCCCAGCCATTCACCCAGGAGGAGAATCAGGCCTTGCTGGACGCCCTCCTCCCACAGTACACCAAGCTGTATGGGAGACCAGGGGAGCACGTGAGTGCTGAGTCCACTACCTTTGCCTAGGCACCTGTTGTGTGACTGTCAATATTGTGTCCAGGTGGGACAGACATGCTATGTTGTTTAGAGTGGGTCCCAGGGTGGGGGACATGCTGATGTCTCTTATGCAGACCCTGATGTAGTTCCTGTGTGCACTCCTCACTTGCATTGTGCTTACTGTGACTTTCACTGCATAGTGCATGACACATTCAGCCAGTGAAATCCTTGGTGGCTTTTTTTCCTATTGTCCTGAGGTGATTCAGTGCTCCCCCCGTTGTGACAGGTGACTCTACCCACAGATGTGTATGAGTTGAGTGGACCTGTGGTGAGAGTGTCCAAATGATGTGTACGACCTCATGGACATTGATGTGTGTAAATCTTCCTTTACATGTGGGTGAGTGTCTATGTGAAGTGTTGCATCACAGCTGCATGGAGGTGGCAACATATCTACCTTTCTGATGTGACAAGTAAGCCGTGCTGTGTGTCTGACTTGCATAGCTAGCATGACACCTGTGACACCACACTGGCAAGTGGCACATGTGCAGAGTGAGGGTTGTATCTGCTGTTGTCAATGACAGGCGAGTGATCTGTGCTTGTGTGTGTCTGTCTAGTATGCTGAGGGTGCGTCAGTGGAGTGGGACATGTGACTGCTTGGCACGTGCTGGCCATCAGCCTGCTGTTGCATGTGCTGCACAGTGTTTGGCATGATCAGTGAGTGTGTCGCAACCCTCATGCCAACCGGTTGACTTTCAATGCCATGTAGTGCATTGGGGCTTGCACACAGGCCAATTTCTTATTGTGTATGATGTAATTACTGTCTGCATCCTATGCCCTGTTCAACATTTCTAAGAGGTTCAAATGTGTGTCTCGGGGACATGGAGCAGGTATATTGATGGTGTGTCACTTTTTCATCCTGACAGGTAACTGCCTACGAGAAGGGGGTGATTTGGAAGCACATCGTCAGGGCCGTGAGATCTGAGGGGGAGCGTCGTCGCCAGCTGCCACAGGTCTGCAAGAAGTGGCAGGACATCTGGTGCTGGACCCAGCGGATCGCCCGGGTCCAGCTGGGGCTCGACACCCCCCAAATGAGACGTGTCCTGGCGGTGGTCTTCCCAGACCTCGATAGGCAGTTACAGGAACGACTGCAGCAAGGAGGGGTAGGTACATGGCTGTTTGTCGTGTTATGTGTCGCAAGCTATTGTAAGTGCTCTGTAGCCTGGATACACTCCCAGAGTTGATATGTGCAGTGCATTTTCTGTTCCCCAATGTCATCTGTTGCTCTTTTTCATCCCTTCCCCTCCTTGACATGTGTCCCCTGGTATGTGTGTAATCACATTTGCACATGGTCATCTAGGGTGCCAGTAAATCTAAGTGCACATTGCTTTCTGCATCATGTGGGAGGGTGGTCTGTGACTTGTGTTGGTACCTTGCCTGTGCCATGACCTGTTCACTATGTTGGGGGTCCATAGTTGTTGTCACTGATGCTGTATCTCCACATAGGAGTGTGAGCTTTCAACTGGACACCCTTGCAGCATGCATGACCAATGTTGTGGCCTCAGACATGATGTGCATGAGTGTGAGATATGCATAGTGCCATGATGGTTGAACATGGTACAGTCAGCTCATTCCAGGACCAGGCAGCAGTGTGCCCACTACAGTCCCCTGAGACACCCTGGCCTCCTAATCATGTGTGTCATCCAACACTGTGCACTTTCTCTGTGTGTTCTGCATAGGTATGCCTCTGTGGCATTGTTCCCTGGCCTAGTTTGTATTTTGCTAATGTATGATACCTGTGTCCACTGGACAGGGATACACCATTTTGCTTGTGCATACTCACACTGGGCAGTGCCTGTGTGGCTATTCACAACAATCTGTTGATGGTTGTTTGTCACAAAAATGTGTTTGCAGCCCCACGAGGTGATGTTGTGTAAATGAAGCTATTTTTCAAGCACAGTTGTTGTAACCCAGAATAAGAGGTGTCAGTTCTTGATCTGTATCATCCACATTGACTCAGGTATTGGAGGGGGGGGGGTGCAGGAGAGGCATACATGTGCAACCCTGATTTTTCATTGCCAGGTCTGACTTGTGTGTGAGAATTGCCTGTCCAAAAATACACTGTGCAGTGCCCCTGTGATGGTGGCCAGTGCTCAATGTTCGTGCTTTGCAGCCTATGTCATTTTTTTACCAACATGAATCCTGATCATACCTTTTTTGCACCTGTGTGTGGTTCTGATGCAACGCATTTTGGACTTTGTGTGCTGACATCTGTGTGTACATTCTGGCTTGCCATGAGGGTGTTCCCACAGTACAGCTGGGCGTTTTTACCACTCAATTGCAGGCCCATTAGCTTATGCATTGTCCTGGGTGTGGACATGTGTGCCACTCCAGATGACAGGCAGTAGGTCATATGTGAAGCCAACTGTGTAATCAGGTGACGGATGGCCTGGTGACAACTGACATAATTAAAGTTGTTACTCTTACAAAATTGTACCATGGCCCTCACAGCACTTGTCAACAGTTGTTCATGTTTTAAATGTGGAAATTGGATGATTTGTATTAAGTACACTGATGTGCCTGCATGAAAAAAAGTCTACTAAGGAAGCGCACACCAAGGGGGGAGCTAGAGGGCGCCGAACCAAGATGGCCGCACAAGAGTGAGGCTCCCGCCAGACCGGGCGCTTACACGATCCTATCTACCATCCTGACCAGGCTTTCCCTTGCCTCACCTCCACGGCTGTGTCCGCAGTGACGTACGCTGCTCCCCGATACCCTCCACGTCTCTGGAGCTGGCCGGTGTGCGGAGATATTCGCCGGAGTTCCCGCGGCCGAGGGAGAGGGCACATCGGCGGCCGGCGAGCTGCGGGAGGCGCGATCCACGATAGCCCGGGGCTCCGGGGCCTTCGCGACTCTGGAGGGCTCCGACCGGCGAGGCTGCAAAAGACGCCAGAGGATCGGCGGCAATCCCTACAAGGTACAGTTGCTTCGCAGCAGGCGTGTGGCGACATCTCTGGGGCTGTGACGAACCGAGGGGCCCTCCGCCCGCTTGGCCTCCGCTGGCTGAGGCCTACACCTGAGACGCACGCTCGCAGGTTGCCGCCGCCCCCATTTTGGATCTCCGAGCGCTGGCTTGGGGGCTATCCTGCCCCTCCCCCTCCCCCACAAGCCTCTACGTGGGGAGTGACACCTACCTGGGACCTGGCTGCCGGATCGCGCCGGAGGGGACTTCGGAACGTGGCTCTGTCGGCGCCTGCTGTCCGGCATTGACCGGCTGCATGGGCTGGGGAGCCGCGTCATCTGCTCCCCCCCCCTCATCGGCGACTGTGACTGCGTGGAGCCCCTGACCCGCCATATGCTGCAGAGGCCACGTCCGTGCTAGCCCGGCCACTCCTTGCTGCTGGCCTCCGCAGGCCCACTACCTGCTATCCCGTGAGCGCGGGGCCCGGAGACTGTTGACACCCCCCCCCCCCCGTTGCCGGCCTCCCTGGTCGCTCACTCGCTTGGGGGCTGCCCCCTCATTTCAGTGATCCTCGAGGCAGCCTTACCACCCCTGTCCACTCGCGGGGCTGCGGCCTGGCTTGGACGGAGCCCCCTCGCCTCGCCTGGACTGTTGTCGGGGTGACCTGGGCGGGTTCGTCCGCCGAGCGCCATGGGGCGCAACGACGCGCGACAGTCCAAGCTATCATTTGATGCCAAGAAGGCCCCCGCGCCGGCGTCCGAGCCTGGCCCGCCCGCCGCTGCCCCCCCAGACGAGGACTGGAAATCTCTCCTGCTGGGATTAAAACAAAGCCTAACAACCATAGAATCGAAAATTGACACCATCACTACCAGGCTGGATGGTGTGGTGGCCAGACTGGAGCGACACGATACCCGCATCAAGGAGACGGAGGATAGGATCTCCACACTGGAAGACGATGCCGCCTCTGCAGGCCAACATGTTTCCCAAATGGATCGTCTCCTCAAGATCATTGCGGATAAGAATGAGGACCTAGAAGCGAGGTCCCGTCGCAACAATGTCCGCATCCTGGGCCTTGCGGAGACCACCAACACCGGGAAGATGGAGGTCTTCATCGAGAACCTGATGGCCGACCTGTTCGGGCGAGAATCCTTCTCCCCTCACTTCATTGTGGAGAGAGCCCACAGATCCCTTGCTGCCCGCCCCCCCCTGGCGGCCAGCCCCGGCCCATAATTGCACGTTTCCTAAATTACCGAGACCGGGATGTGGTGCTCCGACGTGCGCGAGAGATGGGAACGGTGCCCTACTGCAACACTACGCTGTCCTTCTTCCCCGATTTCACTGCGTCGGTGCAGGAGGCCCGCCGGAAATTTGCTGGCGTAAAAAAGAAGCTGCAGGCCCGGGAGATTCCGTATGCAATGCTATACCCTGCTAAACTGAAGATCTCACACCAGGGCAAACAATTGTTTTTTCAGCAGCCGCAGCAGGTGGAAGACTTCCTCAGACGGCAACGCGGGGATTCGGCTGGTGGGACTGCTGGGCCGCGGCCCTCTCAGACGCCGTCGCCCTCGCCGATGGAGCAGCAGGACTGAACATATCGGGGATGCTGTTCCCCCCTCTAACTCACGCTGCTGTTGAGACAGCACTTGCCCGACTGAATCAACGTCACTCCTGGTGAGGTACCTCTCTTTGTTTCATGACAATATCATTTGGCTTGGTCGTTGTTGTAATTTGTGCCCGGTCGCCCACCTCCGTCCCACTTTGAGGACCTGGGGTGACTCTGGGTCCCCGTGGGTGCAAGTAGGGAGGTGGTTGGCAGGTCTGGCGCCCCTAGAGTACGATCCCCCCAATGGGCGCACCCCAAAGTACCCCTTTCCTCATCAAGGCAGGGGTAGTTGCTGTATTTTTTCTGTTTGTTGGGTCGGGATGGATGGGAAGGGGAGGGGACGGGTGGGTACTGTTTACCCGGCCAGTTGGGGTAGCCGGCGTGGGTGGTCGAATGATTTGTTCTGCATCTGGCTTAGTTGCCTCCTCAGTGCAAGATGCGGGTGGACGGGTGGGGGAAGTAGTTCAATGGGGTTTTGTTATGGAGTTCGTTACTAAGTGCTACGAGCAATTGCAAGCTGTGAGAGCATGCCACTTATGCCTTTACACGGGGGAATGGGGGACTTAACTGATAAGCGCCCTGCGCAGACCTTTCAGTTGCTTTCCTGGAATGTGCGCGGGTTAAACAACCCGAGGAAGAAGAGGCAAGTCCTTAGCTACCTGACTCGGCATGGAGTGTCAGTCGCTATGCTCCAAGAAACGCACCTACACCCGGGGGTGACCCCCCCATTTGCGTCTAGGTGGGCTTCGACCAGGGTGTTCTCGTCATACTCGAGTTACGCGAGAGGGGTGACCATACTAGTGAGACGGGGGATGGGGTTTACACTGGCAGGCTCTGAGGTGGACTCTGGTGGTCGGTACTGCATCGCTTGGGGGACACTACACTCGCATACGATATTGTTCGCCTGTTTCTACGGCCCCAACACGGATGACCCTTCTGCACTCCTCACTATGTGGGGTAAGATTCAGTCCCTAGGTATTTCCCACATTATATTGGGGGGTGACTTCAACACTGCACTCAGGCCTGGGATGGACAGGTCGCACCCGCTAGCATCGCACTACACGCACACACAACGCGCGCTACTGAACATAGTGGACGAGCACCGTTTAATTGATGCTTGGAGGCACTTTCACTCCGCGCTCCGGCAGGGCACCCACCACTCCGCAGTACATTCCACCTGGGCGCGCATTGACTACGTCTTCCTTTCATCTGGCCTCTCCCCTTGGTTGAGTGGAGCACTCCATCTTGCCCGCACATTCTCTGACCACTCTCCGGTCCTTCTTTCCCTGCGTATTCCCCTCGCGGTCTCCCCATACCTGAGTTGGCGACTGAATCCAGCACACCTCACAGACTCGTTGTTTCACGCGGAACTTGAACAGGACATAAAGGATTTTTTTGAGCGAAATGTGGATTCCGTCTCCAGCCTCACTACAGTCTGGGAGGCGTTCAAAGTTACCGTGCGGGGCTGGTGCATAGCTAAGGGAGGCGGGGTACTTAAGTTTCTACGCGGAGAGTTAAGCAGGCTCGAGGCTGAACTCCGTCAGTTGGAGACCGAAATGGAGCGAAATGGCCGAGAGCCCGGCACAGCGGCACAGATGCGAGAGAAGCTAAATGAGTACACGGAAGCCGCAGCCAAGGAGAGTAAGTTTCTGGGGAGACCCTATGTCTCCCGAGTGTACGGCGAGGGCGACAGACCTGGCAGGGCACTGGCCTCCGCGACTCGTTCCCCCAGGTATAGCAATTATGTTACCGCCTTGCTGGATGAGCATGGTACCCCACAACGGGATCTTGCTGACCAACTCAAGGTCCTCACGGACCACTACACTAGGCTCTACTCCTCCCACAGGACCGCTCCGATAGTGTTGCATGATTACCTGGACGACACCGCGCTTGCATGGCTGGGCCCCACACAGCAGCAGTTCCTCCATCATCCACTGGAACTAGATGAGATAACGGACGCAATCATGTCCATGAAGTCGGGAAAGGCGCCAGGGTCGGACGGGTTACCGATCGACTTCTACAAAGCCTACAAGCATGTGCTGGCCCCCATTCTACAGCAGGTGTACTACTCTTCATTAGAGGAGGGATCCCTGCCTGCCACGATGCGTGAGGCCCTCATAACGTCTTTGCTAAAACCTGGTAAGTCGCCGGAATACTGCGACTCCTACCGGCCCCTCTCGCTGTTAAATACAGATGTTAAAATATTAGCGAAGGTCCTGGCTACTCGCCTTAATCTCCTGATGGAGCGTCTCGTGCTCCCTGACCAGGCCGGGTTTGTTCCCAACCGTGCAACTTCTCACAATTTGCGCACTCTCCAGGCGGTGATACAGGATATTGACCCGAAGAGCGAGGCGGCCGCGGTCTTTCTCGACGCCACTAAGGCGTTCGATTCCCTTGAGTGGGATTACCTCCTGGCCCTGCTGGAATGGATGGGCATGCCCTTCAATTTCCTGGACTGGATCCGACTGTTGTACTGCCGGCCGCAAGCAATGGTGCTGCTCAATGGTGCCCGCTCCCCCCCCTTCCTGATTCACAGAGGGACCCGACAGGGATGTCCCCTCTCCCCGGTGCTGTTCGCACTTGCCATAGAGCCCTTGGCAGCCAAGCTTCGGCAACATCATAATCACCGGTCTCTTATCTACCCTGAGCGCCAATTGCTCATTGCACTATATGCCGACGACATGACTCTTTATGTGCATAAGCCGCGCGAAAACTTGAACCCTCTGCTGCGGGAGGTCACTAAATTCGGGGCCATCTCGGGGATTCAGATAAACTGGACGAAGTCCGCCCTGTTCCCCTTGACAGACAACACTACACGGTTCCCTCTTGATTATCCCCTGGTGTGGGAGCAAGAGGAGATCAAATACCTGGGCATCCAGGTGACTAGAAATCGGGAAGCCCTGATTCGAGCCAACTACGGGACTGTTGTGGACAAACTCACGGACAAAGTCTCCCAATGGATCCGTCTCCCATTGTCGATGGCGGGACGGATCTCACTGATTAAAATGGTGGTCCTCCCTAAACTGCTGTATCTCTTTACAAACATACCGTATAGTCCAGGCGCTTACTTCTTCCGTGCCCTCAACTCTCAGCTATCTCGACTTATCTGGGGAGGCAAGCAGGCCCGACTCGGTCTGCGAACCCTTATGTTACCTTATCACCAAGGGGGGTTTGATGTCCCCAATTTCCAGCGATATTATGATTGCGCACAAGGTCACTTTGCCGCTTATTGGCTTCACCCCCCCCCCCTTTATGGCTCACTTGGCAGTCGAAGATGGGTATATGAGGCCGGAACAACCTTCCGGATACTTGTACACGTCAGCCCGAATAGAACATAGAGACCCCACCACGGTCGACTGCACTGTCCGTGCCTGGAAACGACTGGCGGACCACATGGGAGTGAAATTCCTATACTCTCCACGTATGACCTTGGCCCACGATCCAAGGGTGAGTGTGGCCCGTGAGGAAATTGGCCGTAGAATGCTCGCAAAGCTTGCGGTGCACACCTGGGGAGATCTGTACCACCAGGGGAGTTTCCGCACGGCTACACACTTCTTTAGAGACACCGCTCCTTCTGTTATGGATAACTTTCTCTACATTCGGCTCCGGCAAAATATCAAGGCAGTCACCCCCGACTTTCCCAGCGAGCCTGACACTATGGCGCCCCTCCATGCCCTACTGCAGAAGGGGATCCCGACACATGTGGTTTCCATGTTATATACCCACGCTCAGGCTAACTCGTCCCCCCCCACACTCCGAGCGCGTAATGACTGGGATTGCGATTTGGGGGAGCCACTTTCGGACGCCCAGTGGGAGGAGAGCTGCTCCCATACCAGCGCGGTGACGGGAAATGCCCGCCTCCGCCTGGTTCATTTTAAATTTCTGCATCGCCTCTACTTTACACCCGCTAAACTGCACCGCTTCGGACTCCGGGACAGTGATTGCTGCTTGCGTTGCAGACGGCCGGGGGCGGACTTCATGCACCTGGCGTGGTCCTGCCAGGCAGTTGCCGCCTATTGGGGGGAGGTGTTCACAGCCCTCACTGCAATGATTGGGGTAAGCATTGCTCCTTGTCCTAAGATTGCCCTGCTGGGCCACTCCAGCCACGCGGTTAAGACGCACCGGAAATTCTTCGCGATGGGCCTTCTGCTGGCAAAGCGACATGTCGCTTGCAGGTGGGGGCGGGGGCGAGCGCCTAAGTTCAAAACCTGGCTGGATACGATGATAACTTGGCAGGAACAACTGCACAACTATTCAGATCTTCTGCCTCACAAATCGCGCCCCAAGGACCTTTGGGGTCCCCTCACTGCGTATCTGCTAAAAATACAGCTCCCAGACGAGCCCACGACAGACGCGAGTCGGGATGAGCCAGTGGAGGGTCGTCCTACCTCTCCGGCTCCGGCACCCACTCCGCTACCAGCTGACACTGGCTTGGACCCCTCCCCTCCCGCACTCCCTTAGTTCCCCATGCATGCTACGCAGGCGCTCTCGCTACACTCAGCTGGCTTCACGCGTCCCGGGGAATCACCTAGCACTCCCGGGTTATGCGGGCGGAGGGAGCCGCGAGCTTATAGTGACCCCCCCCCCCCCCACTACGGCATAGCATTCACGACACTACAGGATGCCGCATCATGTCATGCTCTCTAATATGACCATTGCCATGCCCTCCCAGCTAACTGGACAGCGCCTTGGGGCGCGGGACGTCGGCTCTCTGGTTGATGCCTGCGCGCCATGGCATGATGCGCGACCTGCACAGCCAGGCGACACACTGCCATGGATGCCTAGGGCTGGGAGTTCTGGATCCTTGCTGGAAGAGCACAGTTTATGTAGCACTTGTTTGGTTCCGTTATTAAAGTTGAATGAAACCTCATGTTCCTCCTATTGGATCACCTCAGGCAGCTCTGATTGTCCATTACTACACGCCCACACAGTTCTAGTTCCTATGCTACGCGGCCGGCCCGTCTGGGTTGTAGGCGACATGCTGTGTAAACCAGAGATTGCTTTTCAAAATGTGTTCAATGATGCCCCCCCCACTGCATGTTGTCGCTGCCGGCCTGATCACTCAGGATGTAGGCGTACAGCTGTGTACTATTTCTTCATGCTCAATAAAGGTTTTTTTAAAAAAAAAACAAAAAAAAAAAAAAAGGAAGCGCACACCAAACAACATTTCAACTTTCATGGAACACACTGGCACCTATTCAAAGAAGCCACTGTTCAAAATAAATGGTGTTGCAGATTCTCCATATACATGTTCCCACAGTGGTCTTGATTTTGTGAGACTCCTTTGTTGTTGGTGATACAAACTAACGAGTCTCAAGACATCAAGACCTCTGTGGGCCCAGGTATATGTACTTTCTGCAACACCATTTATTTCTAACAGTGGCTTCTCAGAAAAAGTGCCAGCTTCTTCAATGACAGTGTACATGTACTTTTGTGTGCACTGCCTTGTGCGACATATTGCATGCAGCCACATGAGTGTTCTTTTCACGAAATGGCCAATTGGCACATTCAAAACATGTAGATTGTGTAAAGTATTGTGAGTCCCAAGGTACCAACATTTGTTTGTTTTGTGTTCCAAAGGACTTACAGGTCTCTGAGTGTGGTGACACCTTGAGTATTGAGGTGTGTTAGTTTACCTTGAGCGATTCACTACTGTTTCTTTCAGGCTAAACAAGAGGTGTCATGACTTCATTGTATTGCTGTGCTCACCCGTTCACAGACACTGGCTTCTCAGTGTATTTCTCATTCAAGTTGTGGACTTTTGTGTATGTATTTTCCTGGTGTCAAAGTGGCATGGTGGGTCTAACAACTGAGCAGTACAGGGCTTACATATGTGCGGAGTAATCTAGCTGTTACTCATGATGCATTGCCTGATATGCACTGTGACCAATTGTTCTTGTGCTCATGTGTCAGATGTATACAGGTGACTGATGCATTTTGGTTTCTTCTCCTTGCCCACAGCATCATCATCCGCAAGCGAGGGAGACACCTGCATGGACCTTGAGGAGGGACCCAGCGACAGTGCCGCCAGTGCTGTGGAGTCAGCAGGAGCCAGTGGCACAGAGGGCGAGGGGAGTCAGTCGGAGGACCTGTCTGGATGCGAGAGCATCTACGATGCTGACGGGTCCGAGGCTGAACTCCCTGAGGAGGCAGAGGATACACCAACAACTGGCAGCATCCCACCACCTGTACCCGCCTCCTCCATTGACAGCTCCGCCCTCCCAGTTGCTCCCGTCCCTTCTGTCCATGCAGGGTCCCACCGTGTCCCCTTCGGACCAGGCACCGCACCCCTGCCCCTGTCACCCCTGCTGCCCTCAGTGAAGAGTCTGTGGACACACTGCACCAGTTGCAGGTTGGTCAGGCATCAGTGCTGCATGTCCTCCATGGACACACTAAACTGCTCACACAGTTGGTGTCGTTCGTGGAAGGCATGTCATCAATGATGTCTGAGCAACGCAGGATTCTGTGGTCCATGGACTCTTCACTGACGGAAGCAGTTTCTCTCCTGTGGCGCTCCGGTTCCCCCCCTACCCCGGACCCATCCACACTGCCCTCTCCCATGCCTGCCCAACGCACACACAGACAGTTACGGGCACGCACCCCAACAGACACATCCAGCACACCCCCAAGTAAGACACAGCGCACACCTCCTGGCACACACACTCAGGGGGATGTAGGCACACCCACAGGGTCTGGGGGCAAACGACAGACATGCAGCCACAGTCAGAGTCCGTAGTCCTCACAACCCAGTCCCTCCAAAACCACTCCCCTTAGCTCCCCTGCCAAACTGTCACCCTAGGAGCTCTACATGGGTGAGCTGGCCCTCACCCCCACTGTGACACCCCCCGCATGTTGGCGAGGAAATCTCCGGGCAGGGGAGTTGAGTCCACCCCCATGTCCACCCCCTCCCCCAAGAGCGCTGCACCCCATCCCTCGGCCACCCCCCCTCCGTTGGCCCTGGGGTTTCTTCAGGTGCAGGGGTTACTCTGGACACCCTGGCAGCAGTGTGCAGTGCCGAGCTCACCTCCACCTTTGGTGCTGCCCCACACCCAGTGGTGTTGACGTCCAGCCCTGCACCCACCACACCTACCCAACCCCCTCCTGTCCCTGCGGTGCCTGGTCCTGCCACAGATGATGCTCCCCTCGGTCGACAAACCTTAAGGTTACTTTGTGCAGGCAAGGTAGGGGTGGACACGGTCCCCTACGTCCACCCTTGGACTATAACAAAGGACTGGCCATTGGCCTTTGTACATAGTGTCTTCTTAATTTATTATTTTTGTGTGCTGAATAAAGCCTTTTCTTTTACTTTCAACACTATTGCATTTCAGGTACTTGATGTTGGTGATAAGGCTCCTGGAGTTGTTGTTCTGGTAATGTGTTAGGGTTCTGAGAAATGTTTTTGTATGATGGTCATGAGGTGGATCATGGTATCTGTGTGCCATCACAATGTCTCTGCAAAGAATCATTGGTAGTGTGTGTTACTTTTCTTTGGAGACATTGTCCCAAGGAGTGTTCCTTCCACTGTGGCACCTGACATCTTCCCTGCAAACAGTTGCACAATTGTTGTGCTGACCTGTGTCAACATTTCCTTTGTTGGTGACGGATCCCTTCAACAATGGCCATGCCTGCTCACCGATGTCTCCTGCTGAATTGTCTGTGCCATCCTTGCTAGTCACTGTACTTGTGTTTTGGGTATGTAGGAATGCCTTCAGGGACAAATTGGCCCTTTTCTGCACTATGCATGTGTGTAATCACGGCCTACCACACAAATGGTACTTGTTATGCATTGTGGGCATTGTATCTGGTGGAATTGAACCCTATTCCTTCCATGAGAGAAAACATCTTGGTGGCTGGACCAGCATCTGGACATTCCTATCAGTCCTGGGATGTAAGTGACAGTGTGTGTTCCCTTTGGCTATCTTAGTTTTGTATGCAGTTACATGACTATACAGTCTGTTGGCATGAAATCAGGGTGTGTATTGTGCTGCATCCGCCATGGGTGGGTATGCATGTGTAATATGTCCTCACACCCACATGTGGTGTGTCATGCAGTGTGCGAAAGACATCCATCCTCCTGGGAGTGGGACACTGCTGGGAGTCCTCTGCACACCCCTCATATGTCTGTCCACTGCTGGGAGTCCTCTGCACCCACCCCTCATATGTATGTCCACTGCTTGTAGTGATATGCACCCACCACTCATATGTCTGTCCACTGCTGGTAGTGATATGCACCCACCCCCATATGTCTGGACACTGCTGGTAATGATATGCACCCACCCCTCATATGTCTGGACGCTGCTGGGAGTCCTCTGCACCCACCCCTCATATGTCTGGATGCTGCTGGTAGTAATATTCACCCACCCCGCATATGTCTGTCCACTGCTGGGAGTCCTCTGCACCCACCCCTCATATGTCTGGACACTGCTGGTAGTGAAATGCACCCACCCCTCATATGTCTGGATGCTGCTGGTAGTGATATGCACCCACCCCGCATATGTCTGCCCACTGCTGGGAGTCCTCTGCACCCACCCCTCATATGTCTGTCCACTGTTGGTAGTGATATGCACCCACCCCTCATATGTCTGTCCACTGCTGGTAGTGATATGCACCCACCCCTCATACATCTGGACACTGCTGGTAGTGATATGCACCCACCCCTCATATGTCTGGACGCTGCTGGGAGTCCTCTGCACCCACCCCTCATATGTCTGGACGCTGCTGGTAGTGATATGCACCCACCCCGCATATGTCTGTCCACTGCTGGGAGTCCTCTGCACCCACCCCTCATGTGTCTGTCCACTGCTGGTAGTGATATGCACCCACCCCTCATATGTCTGGACGCTGCTGAGAGTGATATGCACCCACCCCGCATATGTCTGTCCACTGCTGGTAGTGATATGCACCAACCCCTCATATGTCTGTCCACTGCTGGTAGTGATATGCACCCACCCCTCATATGTCTGTCCACTGCTGGTAGTGATATGCACCCAACCCCTTATATGTCTGGACGCTGCTGGTAGTCATATGCACCCACCCCGCATATGTCTGTCAACTGCTGGGAGTCCTCTGCACCCACCCCTCATATATCTGGACACTACTGGTAGTGATATGCACCCACCCCTCATATGTCTGGACGCTGCTGAGAGTCATATGCACCCACCCACGCACCCCCTTGGGGCTGTACACTGCTGGCCTGGACCTACACACACACCAATATGAAGGTAACATGCTGGGCCAGTCCTCTAGACCCACATTCCTGGCGTGTGTATGCATCCTATCCCAAATTTACTGCTGAAGTAACGGGGTATGTGTGGTATGCACTGTACCCACGCATTCATGCGTGGGTACGGTCCGTACCTGAGTTGTCATGGTGCCGTAGGGGTACGTGTGGTACGCAGCGTACCCACGCATTCATGCGTGGGTACGGTCCGTACCTGAGTTGGCATGGTGCCATTGGGGTACGTGTGGTACGCACCGTACCCACGCATTCATGCGTGGGTACAGTCCGTACCTGAGTTGGCATGGTGCCGTTGGGGTACGTGTGGTATGCACCGTACCCAGGGTACGGTCCGTACCTGACTTGGCATTGTGCCGTTGGGGTACGTGTGGTATGCACCGTACCCACGCATTCATGCGTGGGTACGGTCTGTACCTGAGTTGTCATGGTGCCGTAGGGGTACGTGTGGTACGCACCGTACCCACGCATTCATACATGGGTATGGTCCGTACCTGAGTTGGCATGGTGCCATTGGGGTACGTGTGGTACGCATCGTACCCACGTATACATGCGTGGGTATGGTCCGTACCTGAGTTGTAATGGTGCCATAGGGGTACGTGTGGTATGCACCGTACCCAGGGTACGGTCCATACCTGAGTTGTCATGGTGCCGTAGGGGTACGTGTGGTACGCACCGTACCCACACATTCATGCATGGGTACGGTCCGTACCTAAGTTGTCATGGTATGTGTGGTAGTCACCGTACCCAGGGTACGGTCCGTACCTGAGTTGTCATGGTGCCGTAGGGGTACGTGTGGTATGCAATGTACACGTCCACTTCCGTTGTTGCGGTACGCAGGGGTTGCTGGACACGCCCCCCAAAGTGACCAGACCCTAGTGGTAATGTATGGCCTCCATATTATAGGTTTGGGTTTGAGTATGGGGTATGTTTCGTGTCCCTCACCCCCACCCTGGCCCCTGGGTGTTGTGCTCACCTTCTGCGGCATGTGCGTTGGGTGCGGTGCACCAGGTCATAGGCCAAGAGGACCGGGATGACACGTACGATGGGGTTCATGGCGTGTACGTCGCGTACCGGGTCTCCGTTGCGTAGTGGTTCGCGTCGAACTCTGTTTTTCCGGCTGTGTTTGACTCCCGTAAAAAAAGAGCCATACGGAGTGACGAATCGTACTTGCTGGTCCGGAAACCGCAGCCTGAATATGTCCGTCTGTTCTGGATCAGAATCGTAGGTATTTTTCCACGTACGGTCTTTTGTATGATTTGTACGGAAATAAGCTTTCTGTGTGAATCGTACTTCCTAGGTTGTAGGGACAGTTTACCGGGTGCGAGTCGTACGGAGAAAACGCTCCGTACGACGATTCATAGGGCCTATATCAAATGTGCTATATTAAATACTTTACACATCGCCTCTACGTTAATCCTGACTGCTTTGTGCCATGCTCCCAGAGCATTCAGCACAAGTTCATTTATTGACTTGTAGTTAAGGATTGTGGTTGTTGCCAGAGTGGGGCTTCCACCCCCCTCAACTAATAACCCAGTTTCCTGTATGAACTATGTAATGTTTTGTATGCTATTAATTTATTTCTCACCTATCTATTCGAAACACTTTACCTGTGTAAACATAAATATGATGATGGTAAACAGAATAAAGAATAAATTGTAAACACATCAGAACAGTGCCTCTAAATTGGTAATATTTTCTGGAAAATATTAAAACACTCAAGGGACCGTAGTGTATTATTCGTGGTAGACTAAAGGACAATACGCTACTTTCAAGTCAGGACAAAAACAAAACAATTTTAAAACAAATCCTAAAACTGTTTTAGACTACTTTCAATGCACTGAAAGCATCCTCTAATGCTGGTCCCGAGCACACTTGAAGCTCTTTTTGAAAAACATGACCCCCCGATTAAGCTACGAGCTTGATAAGGCACACTGCCTTCAGCTATCCCATTATAAATCTCTCAGCCTTACATTTGAGTATAAGACCCCCAACAGTATCTGAGATTTACTTTAGAACATAGTATCCGGAGATGTATCCTCATGCTTCTATTAGGTGTGCTACCTGTTAAAACGACGTAACACTGTGTAGAAAATGAGAAGAGTTTATTTTGTCTAACACCACCAACAGGTTCTAGTCAGCTGGAGTCAACTGTAGAATCTTCGTTCACCAACAGTAAAAATATTACAAGAGGGAGAGGGGAAGAGTGGAGTACACAAGCAGGATGAACCATGTGGATTACAACACACCTCCCTGAGCAGGGAAGCGAACAATGCAAAAGCTAAAGAGGAGAGGGAAGGAGAAGAAAGAAGGGGAGGTAGATCAAAGAAAATCACAGCATCTCATTAAGTATCAATAACATTCCAGTGCATGCAAAGTAAGAACATGAAACAGCTGGGGTCAGACAATAACAATAAAGCATAACAAAATGTTACCCAAAGCTATAATCCTTATGCCATTCAGGGCGAACGCTTTTCTAAATGACCTCCTAGGAAGAACGGTTATCCTTCCTGACTGCATACCAATGGTACTGTATTCACTTTGAAATAATTGGGGGGACTTGCATGCTAACACTTTGTCCATCCCCCATGTTTGGCCATTCTCTAACCAACATTCCTTCACACACTTACTATCTGGAAAGGTTCCGCGAATCAGGAGTGGTTCTTCCTCCTAGCTTTGTGAAAGGTCAATGCGAACCCATTCACCTTGTCTAAACAACTGCGTTTTAAAAAATTTAGTGTTGTAATATCTGGTTTTGTACTTGTCCTGATGCAAATTAATTATTTTGACAATTTTAGAACTGTCCACAGCGCATGTACTGTCTTTTCGCAACCAACCTGCAGTGAGGTTAGTCTTTGGCTGCTTACCTTTTAAGGAGATGAAAGGTGACACACCCGTAACAAAAGTGTGCTGCATTAGGCCCATATCATCTCTTGCAAGGCAAGCTTGGCAGGTACATTTGTAACTTCTGCTCTTTGGAAACACTCTTTGACAACCCTGCTCATACGCTCCACCAACCCATTTACCCGAGGGCAATACAAAGCAGTCTTTTGGTGACAAAAGTAAAGATTAGTAAGAAAGTCCTTCATGAGGTCAGAAGTTAGTTGAACCCAGTTGTCTGTCATAAGTGTGTCAGGTATACCTTCCTCATAGAAATTGTCTTCCAAAACTGAATGAGGGACTTGGTGTCTATTCGGTGCACACACTTTGTGATGACCCAACGTGTATGGTAATCAATGAGAACCAAAATGAAACGTTCATTAAAACATCTGAGATTGAGTGGGCCAATGATGTCCAATGCAAGTTTAGACCAAGGAAGCAGAGGAACTTCGACAGGGGATAGCGGGGGTTTCCTGACAGCTTGCGTCTTATCACTTTTCCCACATTCTCTGCAGCCTTTGACAGCAGTTTCTACCATGGCGTACATACTTGACCACCAATACTCCGCCCGTATTTTATTTTTAGTAAGACTGCGGCCTAAATGTCCTATATGCGCCAGATCCACAATTTGTTTCTAATATCCTTTGGAGGTACAATTTTCTCCCCCCTGTAAATGGTTTCACCAATTATGCTCAGCTGTAACCTTACTTCCAAAAATGTACTTAGCCCATCAAGTAAATTGTGCTTATACTCCGGCCAACCCTCTCTTATGTATTTTTTCAGTAAAGGCACAGTTGTATCCTGTACCCAGCAATCGTCTCAATCCTTCTTGTTCAGCAATGCCACTTCCAGTACTATGTCCGTTTTCTCCTCCTCTTGGGTATCTATACTTGAATTTAAGGAAAGGAAATCAGCCACTACATTCTGTTCGCCCGGCACATATTGTACTTTAAAGTTGTACCCTTCTAACCCTAAGATCCAACGTGAGATCCTAGGCGTAGTTCTTGTAGATCTTTTGGTCGTTAATGTGTAAATAAGTGGTTTATGATCAGTCATGACCGTGAACTGTATTCCCAATAGAAAAAATCTGAAATGTCCCACGCTAGGGCTTCTTTTTCTACCACTGAGTAATGATTCTCTGCTCCTTTCAATGTTCTTGAAGCAAAAGCTACTACTTGCTCCTTGTCCCCAACCCTCTAAGTAAGGCTGGCTCCCAACCCTTTATTACTGTCATCCGTAGACAAAAAGGTTTCTTTAGTAGGATCAAATCTACCTAAAAAAGGTACACCTGTAATGCAAGATTGGATGCCCGCAAATGCCACCTGGCAGTCTTCACACCATAGAAATGTTTTTTTGCTTGGAGCAGATTTCGTAAAGGTTCCACAATACTGGCGTAATTCAGTATGAACTTGGAATAGTACTCAGATAGGCCTTAAAAGGATTTAAGTCCCTCAACATTGGTGGTTGAAGCAGTATTTAGGATGACTTCAACTAAATTCAATTTTGGTTTGATGCCATCACGGAAAATAGTATGCCCAAGGTATTACACAGAGCCCACCCCAATTTTGCACTTCTCTTTTTTCAGTGTGAGTCCTGCATTACTCAACTTGCATAGTGCTTGTCTAAGCATGTCATTGTGATCTATAATGTCTTTCCCATGTATGAGAATATCGTCTTAGAAACATTATGTGCCAGGGACATCTTTGCAAATATGCTGCATTATCCTTTGTAAGGCAGCTGATGCCAGACCGATAGGCATACGTAGATACTGAAACACACCCAAAGGGGTGATAAAAGAGTGAGGTGACTAGAATCGGGGTGCAGTTCCACTTGGTGATACACAGAGGATAAATCAAGAACACTAAAGTAGCTTGCGTCCTTGAGTAGGGTTAAAATTTCATGAATCCTCGGAAGTGGCAGTCTGTCAACCCAAATATTCCTATTTAAGTCCTTGAGGTCCATGCACAATCTAACATCTTTGCTAGCTAATTTGGTCAAAATAACAACTGGTGGCTAACCATTGAGAACTCTCTATGGGTTCAATGACACCCAGCTCCAGCAATGTGTCTAGTTCTTTTTGAAGGAGAACCTGCATGAGGTGCATAATTGGTCTGACTTTGTGTGCTCCTGCCCTGGCATTGGCTTTGAGTTTGATGCAGTGTTGGTAATCTTTTAATAACCCTAGTTTGTCCAAGAAAACTTCAGGGACATCATCACAAATGTCTTGACCACAAACTGAGCGATCAACAAGGAGTACTTGTTCTGGGCTGTTAGGATCTAATTTGATGCTCTATTCCTTTTGGTCTTTCCAACGCAACAGATTCTTTTTTTAAATTGTATTTGGTACAGCACAGTTATTATTATACAATTTACAGTTGGTACTTGAGGAAAATTTCATCAATCTTAATATATACAGAGTTCATGAAAATCAGCAAGCCAATTTTTAACCAACAGCTATCCAGAATGGGACGAAAGCATTACATCTCAATAAAGACAGGAAAAGAGAAAAAAGTTAATCACTATTTCAAATGCAATCATAAATCAAATCGTGTACCCAGATATATATTGAAAATCTGCTAATTTTAGACTAAATCAGCATCTACTGTCAGACATTTCTTCCTTCAGTCTATAGATAGGCGCCCATATGCGTCTGCCAAGCATTCTCCCTCTCTTACCCTTTCTCTCATAGACCCCTTTTTCAAGATTGTAGGTAGCCTGCAATTTAGCAAGCCATTGCTGAAACGTCGGGCTGCCGGATCCAGCCAAGCAGAAGAAATGCAGATATCCAAAACAGCCATGGCAAGAAACTGGAAGCAGTAATGTGGATCTTGCATTTCCCTATCATCAATACCCAGACGCAATAGTGCTGGAGTAATAGAGACCTTTAAATTCAAAGTTTGATCCATAAACTTTTCAATTGCGCTCGTCAAAATTAGCAGTTGAGGGCAAGTCGCAAACATGTGAGATATATCAGCATTCGAGCTATCGCAACGGGGGCATCTAATTCCTTCCTGTCCCCTCCACTGTGCAATCCGTGCTGATTTATGGTACTGTGCAAAGATTGTTTTAAAATGCTGAGCGTGAAAGCCCTGCGGAGCACAGGACGGTCTGGCCCAGCTCCAGAGAATCAAGAAAGCTATCGTTATCTATGCCGAGTTTGTCAACCCACTTCTTCCCATGTTTATCCAAATCATCCTGCTTCAGGATCGACAGTTCTGCGTAAATTCTCTTAATGGTACAGTTCTCCCCCTCTCTTATAATGTTGATAATTGTAACTTCCCGTAAGCCATTCAGCCCGCCCTTTCCCCCCCTAAAAAATCACGTAGCTGAAGATATTTAAAAAGGTTTCTCTTATTAATACCATAAGCACACTGGATATCGCTAAATGAACGAATTCCCTCTGGCCCTATTAGATCCCCTATCATCTGGATCTCATACCCCACCCACTCCAGCATTATTGCATCAGAAAAAATTCCCTGAAACATGGGGTTTCCGTATAGCTTGGTAAAAAAATGGATTCTCTCTAAGCCAGTCTTTTTTTAAAAAGCGACCCAGATCTTAAACGCAGCCATCAGCATTTAAAATCTAGTTGTTTTAAAGTAGCTTGGTTCACTGAATTTCGTAAAACAGTTCACAGCCTCATCTGCTATCAATAGCCTGTATACATCTGGTGAACCCGCTTTAACCCAGGGATCTTCTACTCTCCCAGCGATCAACCCACTTATATATTAGAAGGCCGCGGCCCACTAATACATTTTAAAATCTGGGACTGCCCAACCCCCTCTTTCCCTTGGCAATGACATGTACCTCAAGGCCCTCCTTGTTTTCCCATGTGCCCATATAAACCTATTCACAATGCTTTCGAGCGCCATAAACCATTGCCTCTCAAACTCAAATGGCATCACCCTGAAGAGGTAGAGCACTTTAGGCAAGAAAACCATCTTGACTACATTACAGCATCTCACCACCGACATATGGAGATTATGGAATCTATCAAAATCTTTTTTAGCCTTCTCAATTACTGGCTCGATGTTTCTCTCTACTAGCTTCCCTAGTTCCGTTATATCTATGCCAAAATAAATGGCTGAATCGATCACCCTTGGATCATCCAAATCGTCCCCCCTATTCTTACCTATCTGTGCTTTTAATCTATTTAATGCATACCCAGAAGCCAGGCCGAAGGCCTGGGCTTCTGTCTCAATTGCAGCTAGAGCATCTTGAGGGTTAGAGGTAACCCCCGCAATATCATCTGCATAAACCAGAGTTTTTGTTTCCAGCCCATGATATCTCATAGGGTTAATTCTATTGCTAGCCTCCAGCTTCCTGATAAATGGATCAATATATAAGGCAAAGAGGAGAGGTGAACAATGGCAGCCCTGCCTTGTGCCTCTCTTAATAGATAAAGGTGCCGTGAGCCTCCATTCAGTCAGTCAGTCAAAATATCTTTATTCGACTCAATTAAAGTCATACAAAGAGATTAAAAACATTTCATACAAAGAGTTAGGAACATTTCATACGTGTTAAAATATGACAATAAAATAATTTACATTAAAACAAATCTAGGCATACAAAAGTTAAAAAGGAATAACGATGGATCTAATGGGTGTGTTTTTTCATCCTAACTGCAGCTACCAAGAAATTGGCTATACAAAAGGTAATATGTATGTTGGGCAATGATTGCAAGAAGAGCAGAGCCGGTCTCACTTGTGTGAAGCCCGCCTCCTTCAAAGCTGATACCAGATATTTTTTCCTTGGCTCTAAATAAAACCCACAAAACATAACAAAATGCATGGTGTCTTGGGGTGAGAAATGATCGCAACTGCAGGGTGAGGCTATTTCCGGTTTTTCCCATGTTTTAAAAGTGCCTAAATAAAAATGTAACAAATTAAACCTGAACTTGGTTAAAAGAAACCTATGGAATGGAATTGCAACAAAACCAAGATACGGTGCTAAAGAAAATGAATTAACAAGTAAGTAATGGCCCCTTACTGATGGTTTCACTAATTCCCTTTCTTCACGAAGTGCTCTTGCCCTCCCCATAAAATGCTTTTTGACAAGATCGATGTCTTGGACCTTGATATCTTGGGGGGAAGTAAAGAGCTCTGGTCGTCCCAAATCTGAGAATACCTTCAACAGATAGGCCAGCCAGGGGATCTTTTTACAATGGTCTAGGGACAAGACGTCGGACATGATCTTATGGTTCAGTGGGAGGTCTTCATTAAGCCACGTCTTTAACCAAAAGATCAGGGGAGCCATATTCAACCCATCAGTAAGGAAATCTAGGCCCACCTCCAAGTGTATTGAGTAAGTTGGTGTTGACTGCGGCACAGAGAGGAGTGTCCGTATAAATCTGTTCTCCGCTCTCTGGATTGGTTCCACGTTTACATAGCCCCAAATTGGTGAACCATATAACGCAACGGCGACAGGTTTACTCTTGTAAATTTTTAACAACGCTTCCATGGGCCTGGCACCTAACCTGCCCGCAAGGCCCATGAGGGCCGACGATGATCTAATAACCGCCAACCTCTTCGCCCTCACTTGAGGACCCCAAGTTCCTCTCTGGTCAAAAAGTACCCCCAAGTAGGGAAAAGTGTAAACTCTAGAAACCATATCCCCTCTACACGTAAAGGTTTTTGTTCTCCTCTTACTACTTTCTCGGCCCACCACCATGGTATGCGATTTACTAGCATTTATTTTTAAATCAAGCTGTTCCATGAATGTGCCAAAGGGATTTAAGAGGCGTTGAAGGCCGACACCCGTGCGCGCAATTAGCACAGCGTCGTCCGCGTACAGGAGCGCTGGGATCTTAACTGCTCCCGCACGCGGAACGTCGACTTCCTTCTCCTCCAAATGTGCACCCAGACCGTTAATATAAATTGTGAAGAGCAGAGGGGCAAATATGCAGCCCTGCCTTACCCCCCTCAGGGATTTGAAAAGGGACGTGCACCTACCCTCATTTGTGACTCGTACGGCCGAAAAAAGCTCCTGGTGTAGGGAAGCCATAAATCTTACCAATGACTCATCGATCCCCATTTTCAGCAAGGTCATCCATAACTTAGCCCTGTTCACCAAATCGAAGGCCGAGGAGAGGTCCATGAATGCTAGAAACAAGGACCCCTCCTTGGCCACCGTATACTTTGATATGAGCAGGTGTAGGTTGGAGCATTGTTCGATTGTGCCTTTCCTCTCTCTAAACCCATACTGGATCTCTGACAACCCTCCACAACTCTCAACATTATCCCTCAGCCTGGACAAAAGGACTCTGCCTAAGATCTTCACCGACGAGTCCAAGAGGGATATGGGCCTATAACACCCGGGGTCGTCCCGCTGGCCCTTTTTAAAGATGGGGACGATGGTGGAAATGTCCCAGGAAGATGGTGTAGGGTTGCTATTAACGGCGGTAAAGACATTGGCCAATACCTCTGCCCACAACTTTGGGGCATGTATGAAAAAATCGGCTGCCACCCCGTCGGGGCCCGGGGCCTTATGCTTGGTTGTGGCCAAGATAGCTTTCTCCACTTCTGTACTATAGAAATGAATAGGAGTGGCGTCTAAAGTGGCCAGCGACACATCCTGGGTTGCCTGATCATTATCCCCATACACATTTTTAAAATGATTCAACCACTTGTCATCTGGGATGACACAGTCCATGGCCTCGTTACTTTGGTCGGAAAAGAATGGTTGTTTAATTATTTCCCAAAATTTCCGACTGTCCTTCAGGACAGCCACGGATAGGAGATTTTCCCAGGCTTCCCGTTTGATGCTTTCTTGTCTGATTTTTATAGCTGACTTATAGGTTTTCCTCAATCTAACAATCTCGCCCCTTACCCTAGGTATTTTTTTCAAAGCTACAATCAGAGACCTGTGTGCTTTTGAACATGCGGTGTCGAACCAGCGCTTCTCATTCGGTTCTCCTTTCTTTGGTTTAGCCAGGAGATCATGCGACACCTGCCCACAGATCGACTCAAAGGCCCCTATAGTTTCACAACCCGGGGCACGAGGGTTCTTGCAAACCTCAACCTGTTCCTTAATTTTCGGGAAAACCTCAGCATAGAAGTTTTCTGGGACCACCTTAGCCCACTTAACTCTCCTACCCTGATCAGAGGTACGCAAAGTATGGTCCGACCTCACTTTCCCCGGATTTGGCCCCATGTAATCTCCCCAAGCCACTTCAAGTAAGACAGGGTTATGATCACTGTGGTGAGATAACACAGTGCAGTAGGAAAGCACCTGGTTTAGAATACCTTGTGTGGTGAAAATATAATCAATTATGGTTCCGGGATTGGTGCCCGTGAAGGTAGCTATTCTTGGGCCCCCCTCTGGTTCGTACAAGTTGAAATTTGCCAGGAAGTCCTCTAGCTCTTCTCCCTCTGTGGTATGTTCAAAGTGAGGTCCCTCAGGACCATCACCCCATTCCTTGTTACTTAAACTGCATGCTAACGTGCAGGGATGAATGTTAAAATCGCCTAGTAGGATATACTCTGTGTCAAGCAGAGTAATCTGGCTGCCTGACCTTAATATAGCATCTAAAGTGGCGATATTGCTACCGCTGTAGTCCCTATTCCCTGAGTTATAAAAATTGATGTATAAGGACCTCCTAGTGGGGTTAATCTATCTCTCTACGATAAGTATGTTGTGCGAGTCAGTACTAATCAGTACCTCCATTCAATCTCAGCCGGGCCGTCTGTGCTTTATATCGGGCCTGAATTGCCTTAATGAAGCCTCCCCCGATACCAAACCATTCCATAACTGCCCAGAGATAGGAGACCTATCGAATGCTTTTTCGACATCCATAAGTATCAAAGCCATAGGCACCCTGAGACTTCGGCTGCATCAAACAGGGTTATAACCCGACGAATATGCTGTGTAGTTCCAGTTCCCGGTATAAACCTGTGCTGGCTGGGGTGGACTATTTTTCCGATAATATGATTAAGACGAGTCGCCAGGGCCTTAGACACGATTTTAGTATCGCTATTCATAAGCGTAATTGGCCTGTAAGACCCTGGTTCTCTAGATGTCTTATAATTTTTTTAAAAAATATTATCATATCTGCCCCAGCTCATGACTCGGGAACAGAGCTCCATTGCTGAGCTTGACGTACTATCTCAACCAGGTCAGGTCCTAATACCTCCAGAAATGTTTTATAGAATTCTATGGGATTTGATCTGGTCGAGCTGCTTTCCCAGAGAGAAGGCTACCCACTGCTCCATAAATCTCTTCCTGAGTCAGTAGAGTTTCGAGTGCCTCTCTTTCTTCGGGAGCAATGTATTGCCCTGGAATTCCACTGAAATATCCTTGTATTAACTTCTGCTCCCTTCGATGTTCCTCACTATAAAGCTTTCCATAGAAATGTCAAAATACTTCCTGGATCCCTGAGGAGCCCTCAATTAGATTCCCACTATCATCTAATATTTACCAAACCTCCCCCGCCGTACTCTTTTGTCTCAATTGGACAGCCAGGCTATGCCCCACCCGCTCATTAGACTAATAGCAATGTTCCCTCCTGGCAAGAAATCTTTCAGCTGCCTTAGATGCTGTGATATTCCCTATTTCTAACTTAGCTAAAACCAACCTGAGCAGTATGTCATCCAATGATCAAGATTGCGGCAGGTCCTCTACCTCCATTAATATCTCACAAAGCATTTTCTCTCGCTGTATCTCCTTCTTCTGTCTATACAAACTATAGCTCAGTGTCTCTCCTCTGACCCCAGCATTGAATGCGTCCCAAACCACCCCAGAGCTAGCACTCTTCCTATTAATCTCCCAAAACCCCTTTATCCATTCGTTCATATGGAGCACATATTCAGGGTCCTTTTAAAGCCCTCTTTCGAAGGTCCAGAGCCGCTCTGGCTTTCCCCCGCTAAAGTAATTATAAAATTAGGGGATTATGGTCTGAAATTATCTGTGGGTGTTTCTCTATTTTACACCTAGAACCTAATAAATGTGATTCAAAAAAATAATCAAGTCTAATGACTGACTTGTGGGGTGCAGAAAAAAATGTGCTACCAGGATCATCAGGTTTTAGGTACACCCAAGCATCTATAAATACTTTATTCCGTCCCTAGTTGGTAAGTGTTCTAAAAACCTTTCTCTTCCAGCCCCCATATCTATCTCCAGTTTCCCCCAGAGTCCTCCCAAACTGTTAATATTAAAATGCCAGCACATTACTACAGGGGTAGGCCATGATGCTAGTTCAACATCCAAAAATTGAAAGAGATCGGGATCATCCCCAGGCGAGCCATAGACTGAGCAAATTGTAAATGTATCCCCATTTAACATACATTCTACCAGCGCCCATCAACCCTATCTGTCAGATATTTTCCTCTTGAAAATGATATCACTTCGCTGGGAAAGGATGGCTACCCCTCTTGTCTTAGTACCCTATTTAGTGTTAATGATAAGTTTAAACCCTAACTGCTCCAAAATACTGCCTCTGTCGGTCTCTATATGGGTCTCTTGAATACATAATATATCTATACGTAATGTTTTCAAAATTATAGCGGACCTTTGTCTCTTGGCCTGATTGTTTAAGCCGCATATATTAATTGAAGCCACTCGCAAACTCATTACCTAGAATTAACCACATTTCGTATCAAGATATACATTTTATTAAATCTTTGCCTTCCTAAATCCATTCTTTGACATATCAATTTCCTTCCCTTTCCGTATTTGTTTAACATATTGGACCTCAAGTACTGTACGGTGATGCGCTGTGCCCTCCCCCTCCCCTCCCACCCCGAAACCCTCCCCCCGCCCTTCTGACCCCCCTCCTCCCCACCCCCCAACATCCATCATGAGCAAATAGGTCAAGAATGACCTATGTGTGACCGCCGAAGCTCACATCTCAAGTCGCTGCAGGTTCCCCCCGCCCTGAGCACCACTGTAGTCCACTCCTTGCTAATATAACCAAGAAGGGAAAGAGAGGAAAAAAGAAGTGTAAAGAATAAGGGGAAAAAACAAAAAGGCAGAGAAGGGGTGCAAAGAGGAGAGCTTTAAATTTACTCGATCGAGAGAATTCCCTAAGCCATACAGTATCCCAAATTAAAAATTCTCCACTTACTCTAGGGCCCTCTTAAGTCGATCACTCCCCACTAGCTTTCCCCTTTGCGTCTTTCACTTCAATCATATATTCCTATGCCTTAATTTCTGAAAAAACATTCACACCCTCCCATTTAGGATGACTTTGAACCTGGCAGGGAATAACAGATATGCTTCATAACCAATCCCCTGGAAGGGAATTATCAGCTGCTGAAGTCTCCATCTCCTCTCGACCGTGGCATGACAAATGTCCGGCCGAGCAAAAATGGTATGGCCTTCGTATGTCCGTTTTGCATCTGGTTTTGCTCTGTCCAAAATAACCTGCCGAAGGAGAAAGTTACCAATATAAATTAGAATGGCTCTGGACCGCTCCGCTTGCCCTGCTACGTTGCCTCTCCTTTGTGTCAATGGAAAGCGATGTGCCCTCTGAATCTCCATGACCAATTTAATTGAGCAAGGTCAGGGAATGCTCCCTTTAAAAGAATTACTACAAATGCTCTATTATTTTCCCCCTCAATGTTTTGGCAAGGCCCAACAGCCTTACGTTGTTTCTTCACTGTTGATTCCTCGAAATCTTCGAGCTTCCACATCATATCTTCTGATTGTTTCTCACGTGACTCCTTATAAACCTGTAACTTTCCAACTTCATCCTCCAGAATACCAGTTCTTTCCTCAACGTGGGCCACCCTTTCTACCATGTCAGTGCCTCCACCATGCCACTTGCGGCCGCTGAAGATGCCGAATCGGGAGCTTCCATCATACTGCTTGTAGCCGCTAAAGCGGCCGAGAAAGCCTCAGTCACTGTTGGCTGGCACAGGCAGCTTACCGCTCTGGTCACCCACAGTTTACGTCACTCCAAGCCGCCATCCTTCATCTTGCCGCCTGTCTCTTAATTTGTTTTCAAAGGCACACCACGCTGAGATTGACCCGAGCGGTGCCCAATGGTGTTGGAAGTGGTGGCCTCCTTCTGGGGGTCTTACAGCAGCCCTTCCTTCATGGGCTTATGTGTTTTTGGCCCCATCTTCACACCGCAGATCAGACACCGCAACAGCACCCCGGCTACAACTCCAACCTCCTGAAGCAGTGCCCCTGATAATCGCAACCAGTCTCCTGGGTCGCTGACGAGAGCCACGGCACAGCACCCAGCCAACCAGCCGATCAGTTAGGTAAGTGCGGAGCTGCATATCCGCATTTTATCTCCATTCCATCATATCGCTCGGGGAGAGAGTCTCTGCAGCGACTCTCACTGAGGTCAGTCAGCGGCCATCTTAACCACAGATTATAAATCCAGATTAGAACCTTTCTCTTGAAATAAACTTTGCCCACTGTGTTCTTCCCCTTGTAACTGAAAAGCATTCCCAGTAACAGAATAGGGTCCCCATTATACCCTTCCGGCTTGTTGTCTGCTGTCTGGAGTTTGCTTAATCTGTTAGGAAACATTTCTTTAAAGACTTTACAACCAAGCAGAGTATAGGGTGAACACGAATCAGCAAAACAGTGACTTGTTTATTGCCTATTGCAATACAGCACTCAGAAAAGCTAACTCCCTCATCCATGTTTTCAAGTTAAAATACCAATTTGGCTTCTACTGGAGTTGCAGGTTATATCAAAGACACAGTTCTCTCACATATCACGACAAGTTCTGGCCAAATGTCCCCTCCATCCGCACTTGTGACATGTCACACTTCTACCCGGAGAGGATGGACTATTTGCCTGGTGTGCTGGGTTACCATACCTATAACATTCATACCACTCTGATTTTTTAACTTACCATCCTTGTCTAGCTTGTGGATTTCTTTACTGTCTTGCTTGGAAATGGCATTTACCTCAGGGAAGGATTTATTACTCACTTTCATTTATTTTATTCAACCAGCAGTATGCTCTACTCCCAATGCAATTTCAATGGCCTGTTTGAGATCAGGGTTAAAAGCTAATAATTTGTCTTGTAGTTTGAAATTGTTAGTGCATCTCACTAATTCGTCCCTGATAAGTGAATCAGCTAAACTGTCAATCTCACAAATGTTTGATAAACTCTTCAATACAGCAATATAAGTTCAGATTTTTTCATTTTTACCTTGAACTCTTGAGAAAGATGTGTGTCTTTTTACCACCACATTAATAATTTGTCCAAAATGCTTTTCTAGTCTGTTCATAGTTACTAGGTACACATTGGCATCACCATCTCCCCACCAATTTCTTGTACAGACTCATTTAAGTTGTTGAAGGTTTTACGACCTTCTATCCCCACGTTATGCAGTAAAATGTGTTGTTTTCTGAAAGGAGAGAATTTGTCCCGCCCAAAAGCTATGATATAGGTCTCAAATATGTCTTTCCATTGTTTCCAAGGAATATTCGGTTTGCCAACCTCATTTAGAAATGGAAGTGGTGAGGACATGTTGATTTCAGCCATGGTGCAGAAATAAAACACACTAAAAGGAGAGGAGTCTAAAAATATAGAAGTACAAATATTGGAAAGATAAAAATAAGTCCCCAAAAACTTCCCTGTGTATATTCAACTTTAACACTATGTTTTTTATCACAGATCACGTGATAAGGCTAGAAGACGATCATTGCTCACTTCCTTTTCAGATCACTGTTTTAAACACCACGGAATGAGCGTCTGTCCTTATAACAGTAATGTCCTGTATATCTCTCATATCATACCATTTTCTCCATTTAGGTTACAAGGAGCACGTAAGACCCAGTGGGGCGGTACCAACTTTTGGAGGCTATTTACCTCCTATGTTTATTTATTTATTTTTTCACCCACTATTTCTCACCACATCACAGTGCATTGTTGGAAGGGATCTTCTTAGGTCCTGACGAAGAAGCTTGGGGTAAGCTTCGAAACATGTCGACACCAGGAGGTCAAGCTCATTGAGGCATACACCCTCCATCCCCACATTTTTATTAATACCAGCTTAGATGGCAGAATAAAAATTTTTTCCTAGTCCAGTAAGCCAGGTATTTTTTAACATCACTCTCCACTCACTCCTGACCCTTCCTTGCACACCCCTGCACTACACATAGTAGTCCTACCAAGAACAGTGCTCCCACGTACACGCTGGTCGTAGCACGCCCCGTCCCGTAGAGGGGCGGGAAGACCCCTATGATGAAGCATGACACCAAGGGCCCTTTTGGTGTGTGAGGGGTATTTTAACAACAGATGTGTATTCTCCACGACCGTGGGACACACATGGTATGAATGGGAATCTCTTGATATGTTATACATGCGGGTGGATCCCTTTGTTTAAGTACGCTTTGTTGGGAGGAAGTATCCACCTCCACCACTCGTTGAGTGGAACCTCTCTACTCCCCCCCCTTGTTTCTCTTTCCATGATAGACAGCGTACAGCTGTGGGAGTTTTTTGTTTTCACCCAAATTCTGGGTACTGTGATATCAGTGCTATTAATATTAGCACTATATATCCCATTTTCATCTAAGAGCAAAGGCTATTTACCTCTGCTACACATACTTTTTTGTAGACTACCATACTACTAACCTCCTTCACATAACTTTTCCCAGTCGACACACACACTCTATCAAGTATCACTATACTTACACCTCCGGTTCACCAAGATGGCAGACAACATGGGTCTAACCTTCGCTGACGACGAAGTAGAAAGGATCCTGGCAGCTATCAACCCTTTTGAAGGACTGAGCAATACCGATCCAGGTCCCAATCATGCTGATTGGGATGAGCTAGCTAACTTAAGGAGAAACCAGATCAGAACTGCCCTGCATGGTCTATTAATGACGGAATACCTGCGGGCCAATGCAGCCCCCCAAGGTTTAATTGTCCGCAATGAGCCTTTCATTTTCCAACAGGATAAGACTTTCAAACGTGATTGGTCACTAATCTCGTGGCATTGCACCCGGGACTGGCTAGTCCTAATTATAAAAACAGCCACCAGACTCACACAAGAACTCAAAGTCGAGATTGTCAATCTAGAAGTCCGTTTGAAAGCCTATATATCCCCCAGTGTACTCAAGAAACGTTTAGAGGAACTCAATCAAGAGATGACTGAGTTCGAAATGACTTTAAAACAAAGCAAATATAACAAACTAAAGAAGGACACTTCACGGTTCAGTCACGAACGAGTATATCCCTATATACGAGATGACTATGTTCCCAAGAACCAGGAACAGAGTGAGGATGGTGACTCCTCTGACACTGGTTCAGATAACTCTAACTCCAGCAGGGGCAGTGGTAAACGTTTCTATAGAGGGAGAGGCAACTACAACCAGCGCCCTCCGTACCAGAGGGGAGGGAGATGGGATGGTTATCAAGGCCCCCCGATGTATCCCCCATACGCTTATGGTCCACCTATGATGGGACCTTTTCCACAATGGATACCTCCTCCTCAAGAGTACGAATACAATTACAACCCACAACCTTTTTTAGGGGCACGCCAAGGCCCACGGAGGGCCCGCAACAGAGGAGGACACAACGTCCATTGGTCTGCACCCGAGACCGAGACCCCACGGATGTCAACCAGGAGTATGACCAACAACATACCTCCTCAACCATCAACGAGCCGGAAGTAAATCTGGTGGTTAATCTCACCGATGTGGTTCTTACACCAACACAAAAGAAGGTCCTTGAGAGAGGATTGGGTTTTGTACCCACTAATCGGTTGGATAAATTTAAGATCCTCACTGAGATTACCGAATTCATACGTAAATTGAAATTGAAGGTTTTCTTTGAGAACAATCCATCTACCACTGAGGGGGTTAGACAAGATACTGGCCTCCGTAACAAATCCACTTTTGTTCCCCCTAACTCCACCCTACCGGTAGAGTTGCTTGCTTTTGAGAAAGCGGTGATGGGTGAAATCCAAGACATCACTACAGGTTGTGGTAACACCTTTCACAATACATCAAGGGAGGAGAAGGTGGCTATACATGAACTATCAACAAACCAGGATATCACCATCAAACCTGCAGATAAAGGGGGAGCCATTGTTTTACAAACCACTGTCAACTATGACATTGAATGTAGGAAACTGCTGGATGACCGCAGGAACTATGGAATCCTGCTGACTGATCCCACTGAGTCGATAAGGGTCAGGATTGTCACAATGGTAGAGGAGGCCCTAGCCAACGACTGGATCTCCAAGAAGGAGGCTGAATTCCTGGTTAATACCAATCCCAGGATCCCCTATTTCTACACCATACCTAAAATCCATAAGAACCTGGTCTCACCACCTGGTAGACCCATCGTCTCTGGTGTGAATTCCATTTTGGAACCTCTGTCTAGATTCGCAGATGCGTTCCTTCGACCGTTGGTTCAAAGCACCAGTACATACTTACGTGATACCAAGAACGTCCTACAAATTCTGCGGGATATTGATTTTGACCCCACCAAAAATTTACTCATGGGATTAGACGTGGAGAGCCTATATACCAGTCTCCCACACGACGAAACACTGCTAATCATTGAGGAGGTTCTATTCTCTACTCCCTGGGAGTACCAGACACCTTGTAGTCTGGTGATGGAATGTGTTTCATTGGCTCTCACCCGCAATTTCTTTATGTATGCTGACAACATATATGAACAACGTCACGGTACCAGCATGGGGAGTACCTTTGCTCCAAGTCTAGCCGGGCTCTATGTACACCATCTGGAAACCAACAAGATCCTACACACGACGAACCCATACCTTGCTCACATCAAAGTATGGAAAAGGTACATTGACGATGTCTTGGTCGTGTGGGAGGGCGACATGGAATCAACAGAGGCATTCATGCTGTGGCTTAACCAACAGAATGCTTTTCTGAAATTTACACACAGTGTGTCAGCGGAAAACCTGGTGTTCTTGGACCTGAATATCTACCCTGAACAGGGGAAACTCAAAACCACGACACACTTTAAAGCAACAGCTAAGAACTGTCTACTTCTGTTTGACAGTTTTCACCCCCGTCACCTGAGGGAAAACTTACCGTACGGCCAGTTCCTGCGTCTGCGGAGAAACTGTACTGAACTCAGTGACTTCAAACAACTAGCATCTGAACTACGTACCAAACTGATGAAACGCAATTACCCTAAGAAAATCGTTGACAAAGCCTTAAAAAGAGCAAGGAATAATAACAGAGAGGCTCTTTTGGAAGACAAAGTGGCAAACCAGATCGATGAGAGACCGATATGTGTAACAACTTACAATACACATTCTAACCAGATCACTAAGATAGTGAATAAACACTGGCGTCTACTCAATTCCTGCGGATTAAACATAACGAAACCTATGTTTGCCCACAAGCGGGGACGCAACTTAAGAGACATGCTTGTTCATACAAGACCTAAGAACATATCTCGACCAAGACCTGTTGGTCTACTACCCCCAGTACAGGGGCATCATCCCTGTGGGAACTGCAGCACTTGTCATCTGACGAGAAAAAGCACACACATTACATTCCGGAATGGCGATAAGTGGGATCAGAGGAGCTTCACGAATTGCAACAGCAAAAATGTTGTGTATCTAATTACTTGTCCGTGTGGCCTTGAGTATGTGGGTATGACATCCAGACCAATCAAGGTACGTATTGGCGAACATCGCAGCAATGTCAGATGTGGGAGGAGCACTACCAAGATGTCCAATCACTATATTTCCAAAAGCCACTGTATAGATGATTTACAGTGGACAGTGATAGAACAATTGAGTAACGAACACAGCCTCCTAGAGAAGGAACAACGTTGGGTGTTCCGTCTCAAAACACACATCCATGGATTAAATGAGGATATACCATGGAATCAGTTCCGAGTATAACCACCGTCATCATACTTAACTAAGCACTGTTCAACTACCGGTTATCTACCTGACTAGAGATACCCCTTCAAGTCTGCCTTCTTTCCTTCTCTTTTGCCCCTCGTATCTGCCTAGAACCAGCATGGTACCACTCCAGGACCACTGGGTTATCTCTTTTCGTTTTTACATGTACTTGTCATTTGCCCCCTGACCACAGCCGAAGCCCCCCTGTAGTAGCTATCCGATACATACACATACCTCTTGATGCAGCCATACACCAGCTGTGTGTCTTCACTAGGCATGGTTGGGGCATTTTTCCTACCTGTTACATATGTTTAGATTTAATTTTATATCAACCTTCCAGATCAATATCTGTTAATCCGTATGTTACAGGCAAAGTATTTGGACACCTAATTATTTTCTTAATAATGATATCTTCCATAGTTCATTTATTTTGCGAGGTTTCATTACACTCGATTTTGTGTTATGTAGATTATCCTTTACACACACCCCAAAGCCTCTTTTACTCTTTTAATTATGAGTTTATGTAAGGCGCTCCATCAGGCACCTACTTAGACACCTCCCTGGGGGTCCTTACAGTCTCATTGCAATGACCCGTCTGCCTCTACCTTCCGGCTCCGGGTCTCGTGCAGCAGCGCCTGCGCGCTTTAGGTTACTCTACTAGCAGGGACCGTCTATTGGTCCGCCATACGGGGCGTTTTTTGACACTCATTCCCTGATTGGAGGGGGTATTTAAAGTACATTTACTCCGATCTTAATTTATCGACGGAGCCGACCGGGGTGGTTTTTCCAGCAGGACATTGATCCTAGGAGGCGTAAGTACGGCACAGCCGGCAGGTGGAAGGTCAACCTTCTAAAAATGACAATGGGAGTACATTTTCCTCTCTCTCGCTATTTAGGTAGCCTATTTTGGCACTTCAACCACCCGGTAAATGAGCTCATGAGGAAATTATCCTTTTTGCAGCAAGTATGTGTTCATTTCTCTGCTTTGTTGGGCATGCAAACAACCACAAATGACATTTTCGCCCTACAGGAACTTCGTTTCCTTTATGAGTAGAGTGTGTGTTTTCTGTTGTTTTGTTATTGTGTATTTTAAATGTAGTATGTCACACTATGTTTTTTATCACAGATCACGTGATAAGGCTAGAAGACGATCATTGCTCACTTCCTTTTCAGATCACTGTTTTAAACACCACGGAATGAGCGTCTGTCCTTATAACAGTAATGTCCTGTATATCTCTCATATCATACCATTTTCTCCATTTAGGTTACAAGGAGCACGTAAGACCCAGTGGGGCGGTACCAACTTTTGGAGGCTATTTACCTCCTATGTTTATTTATTTATTTTTTCACCCACTATTTCTCACCACATCACAGTGCATTGTTGGAAGGGATCTTCTTAGGTCCTGACGAAGAAGCTTGGGGTAAGCTTCGAAACATGTCGACACCAGGAGGTCAAGCTCATTGAGGCATACACCCTCCATCCCCACATTTTTATTAATACCAGCTTAGATGGCAGAATAAAAATTTTTTCCTAGTCCAGTAAGCCAGGTATTTTTTAACATCACTCTCCACTCACTCCTGACCCTTCCTTGCACACCCCTGCACTACACATAGTAGTCCTACCAAGAACAGTGCTCCCACGTACACGCTGGTCGTAGCACGCCCCGTCCCGTAGAGGGGCGGGAAGACCCCTATGATGAAGCATGACACCAAGGGCCCTTTTGGTGTGTGAGGGGTATTTTAACAACAGATGTGTATTCTCCACGACCGTGGGACACACATGGTATGAATGGGAATCTCTTGATATGTTATACATGCGGGTGGATCCCTTTGTTTAAGTACGCTTTGTTGGGAGGAAGTATCCACCTCCACCACTCGTTGAGTGGAACCTCTCTACTCCCCCCCCTTGTTTCTCTTTCCTATATTCAACTTTGCCAGAAAACAGAAGGTAAAGTTTTACACCTGTAAATAAGAATGCAAAAAACACTGAAATCCCCTTTTTAAGAACAAACAAGTTTTTATGAATCAAACATTGGAACGGAGGAGATAGACACTATGTAAGCAAAAGGTCCAGCATCAAGCAGGTGCCAGTCAGCGTGAGGAATAAAAGTTTCCTGGAAATATTACTTTCTAACTATTGATAATGAAGACAAGCCAGATGTGCCCATCAGCCAAATAAATGCAGAGATATGCATGCAGCTTTGACCACTTCTGTTACCCCCATTTGTGGCCAAACCCTCGCAACTGACGAGCGTGCTGTGCCTGTCAGTGAAAGGGCAGAGAATAGGAAGTTACAGCACCGTAGAACGCCTCCCAACTCAAAATACAAATCTGACAGGCTTGCTGTGCCTTTCAGCCTGAAGAGGAGGTGGAGAGGGGACGGGGCCTGCTCTCACATGCCCCTTCTCCTCTGATGCCTGGAAGACTGTTGGCAGAGAGAGATGCCTTTCCGCTCCATAAAGTCGAGTTGACAGGCTTGCTGTGCTTATCAGAGTGAAGAGAGGCGAAGAGAGGGCTGGTCCCACACACCCCTTCTCCTCCGATGCCTAGAAGACAGTTGGCCAGAGAGCGACGTGACAAGCTTGCTGTGCCCTGTCAACGTGAGACGGAACCAGAAAGAGGGCAGTCCCTTGCTCCCGGAACACCCCCAGAAGGCACCGGACAGCGGTAAAGCTTCTCAGATAGACGTGCTGTCTTGACGGAGGCGTTCCAAAGAGGATTGGCAGGCCACCGCAGGAGCCGCAGAAAAAAACAAAAACTCAGCGAGGAGTTCAACTTCAATGGCATGCACAGCATGCCTCACAGGAGAGTCATGAGAATCACGGATACGACACACCAAAGGTCCCCACATCCACGAAGAAGATCAAGAGATGGACAGAACCCCATGCACTATTCAGGTGGGGCTACGCGAAAGTCAAACAGTAAGTACAAATGGAGCAACCGTTTAAGCCGCCAGACAAGAACCTTAAAGGTTAATCAAAGCCTTAGCAGGACAGTACCTTAGAAATCCTCAACCTTTGTGTATAAAGTGGTAAACAAAAGAGTACAAAGTAATTTGCTGCCATGGAGTAGGGCTGTATACAGTAGGTATTATACAGTTGGGGATGGTGGTGTGACTGCCCTCCACATCAGTTGGTCATCACCAGTGTTAGAAAGATATAACACTGTGTAGAAAAGGAGTAGAGTTTATTTAGTCTACACCACCAACAGGTTCCAGTCAGCTGGAGTCAGCTGTAGAATCTTCATTCACCAACAGTAAGAACATTTCAAGAGGGAGAGGGGAGAAGGGGGTACACAGGCAGGAATGAAATTTGTGGATTATAACACTACCTTTAAAGGCTTACACAAGATGTCGGAGTGACCAAGATTAGGATAGAGGTGTTTGCGAGAAATGCAACAATGGAGCCCAGGATCTAATACATGTTTTAAATTTATGCTCTTAGAAGGAGGTAGTAACAGCTCGAAACCATTTTATAAAACCCATTGTTTTTAGATACAACCTTTTGTCCTCCATCGACCTAATCACCTTTTTGAAATCCCCACTGTTTGTTATAAATTGAATACATTCATAAAATCTGTTTTACCTATGTTTTAAATGACATTTTTGTTATATCCAGAGGAAGTTTTTATAAAAAGTGTATGAATCATGTATTTAGTTTAATTGCAAGAGATCTAAAAAATCAATAAAATTGAAACTGTGAAACAATAAATTATTCCTGGAACGTATAGCACCCTCAACTTTCTAATCAATTAATTTAAGCCCTTTTGGTTTCTGATATTGGACAGGAAAATATATCAAAAAGCATTAGTGGAGGGGATATGATGAGAAATCATATCTTAGTTGTGTCCTGGAGATAAACTCACATATTGTCCTAACAGAGGATTTCACAAATGGAAATTGGTTTCTTTGGGGTCACCCATCCACAGCTAGTTCATTTTCTCGAACTATCTCCAAGTTAGGGTATGCATTACTCACAGCAGTGATCGGAAAAATGAAGAGCCAAATAGTGCTCTCTGTTTCAAATCTGCTTTCTGCACCCCGCAAGCAAACTTGGAGCTATTTTGGGGCAGATTTAGAAGCCCCTTGCGACACTTTTGCGCGGCGGTTGCATCACTTTTATAACGCAGCGGCAGCGCAAAAAATCAGCTTGAAGTTAGAGGACTGAAGCCAGTTCTCATTGAGCTCCACATAACAGACACTCTGGCTTTTATTAGATGCATTTAAAATGTGATCTGTATTCCAAATCACCGTGATGGAATATATAGGAAGACCTTGAATAATGCAAACAAAAAGAAATGAATGAGATCCAACAAAAGGGGATTACTGGTAATCATTACAATAATTTGATTGGATCTAGCACGAGTAATTCATATACATGCCCGCCAGATGTGAATATCTCTAAATAGTTTTAGGACACATGTGTTCCAAGATGAAATGTGCAGATGTTTGTGCAATGACGATGATTCACAGTGAAGAATAAATAATACCGTTGTCATTTCTAGTCTACTTAGCCCGGGCGTTTTAAGTTATAGACTTGATACATTTCCTACTAAATACCTCCCTTCATAATTCTCATAAACGCTCAATTCAGAGAGACTGGAAGACTTTAGCCCATGCAGTTCTACTGCACGTGTTATTACCACACTGGGTTCAGTGCACTCGAGTTTAACATCGTGATTTTACTGCATGCAGTCAGTTACATGCACTCATCTGCCTGCTCCAAAATCCTAGCTAATGCAAGCTGTAGGCCCACTACACTAATTAAAAATGAAATCTAAAAATAAAAATGCTATAAAAAAATTGTAAACAGTAACATCATCAACCCATAAAAGGACAACAATCATGAACGCCTCTGCAACATTGGGCACAACCCACACACATGAAGTGCGTAGGCCTTTAAATGTAGTCCTCACAAACACTTTACTAAGCCATCATGTTGCACTTGTGTCATGCAAGGCGACGCAATGCATAGCATGGGTTTAAGTGAAATTTACAAAGCCACGAAAAGCAACCTTGCATTGCACTGCGTGGCTTAGTAAATCCAGTGTAACACATGGTCGTGAAAATCCATGCCTTGTGTTGATCTACATTAGGAAGGCATTTCATATGTGGAGAATGGGTGTTCTCATACATCCACCCATGGATTTTGATGCAATCAAAAGGTAGTACAGGGTAGTAAACCTGGGATTGTGTTAAAATGCTTTGCCCTCCCAACAGAGCTGATGCTTTATTTCTTCTCGTTATATCTTCTTTCCACTTGTGCTGCATTCTGCAGCTCACATAGAAAGAGGAAAATGCCGCTAATGATTGTTTTCTCTGCAGAAGAATATCCCTTCCAGCTCAAAAACAATCCTGCCTGCAATGCAGGCACCCTTGCACCATGGTGCAAGGGTGCCTGCATTGGCACTAGACAGTACTCTGTGCCCCAGCGGAGGGAAAAAACAGGATTCATCATATCTTAGTAGATGAGGCGAATGCCTGCTCTCTCCCTGTCATGCAACGCAGTGCAGCAAGTTTTCTTGCTGTGTTGCATGACACTTTGATAAATCGGGCCCCAGAAACACCGACACAGACACAGCTGATGGAACATTTTTCCTGCCACGTCCTCACCAGATGCTGATCCCAATGCAACATGCTTTGCTGCTAGAGGAGGTGAACCAGGATAAATGGTGCCACGGAGCAATACAAGTCCCTAGATGATGACAAAGGGCCATGAGTTCCAGGGCATGCTTCAATCCATCCAACATGGAAGACACTCAGTCCTGAAAACCTAACCCCTTGATGCAGAGACTATACTGCACAATATATCCCTAACTAGAGATCAACAAATACAAACACTTTGATGTAGATAGTCACAGCCCTCTTGTGAAATTAGTTGCAATAGTACATTTGACATTAGCAGGCTCATACCATAGTTAGTGCCTTAACATGTTGATAAATGTGCCACGGATCATAGATTGAGCCATGACTCAATGATCAGAGGAAAAGCAGCATAACATGAAGTGTGTTGCTGCAAAGTCACACATCGGGGCGCAATGCAGCGCAAATTATACAAAATGTATTTAAAAAGTTTTGCACTTGACACTAGCCCTAAAAGTATTTAAAATAACACTTTGCACTTATTTGTGCTACTTTGTGTGAAGGAGGCATACCAAAGGATGTACATGAACGTTCCCACACCTTCATCCCTGGTTTTCATGCATATTCAGTTAACAATGAAGGAGTAATACCGGATTTAGATCACTGCTTGGAAGGGAGAAAAAGATTCAATTTTTAAGAAGAACCCTCACCCACGAACCTAGTTGGTGGCATTCTTCATCATTGGGTTTCCACTCGAGGGGTCGAGTGCCTCCCGGGTGTGCTTTGATGCCTGAATTACAGCAGGGCAGGGTTTTTTCGTGGACAGTGCAAAGTGAGTGACAAGTTGGAATGATTAAAATTGCCTCTATGCCACCTAGAAATGTATTGTTGGGGTCGTTGGGCAAGGTTTAAAAGCAATGGGATGTTCTCTGTGACTTAATTGGTCATAAACATCTGTGGTAAGGTAATGATTTTGGTCGAAATGTTTCAGCCTTTAGTTGTTTAATAGCTAGGCTTTCTTCAGGACCAGTGAAAAAATAAGTGCACTCGCTAAGGTGCTCTCATTTGGTGAGAAGTGAACCGCAATTTAGGGTTTGGCTACCAACGACCTATTGTCGATCGCATGTGTACGATACCCCATATATCCTGGCTGGGGTGTTACTTTTAGTCAAACCTTCATCAAGGTAAACGCCTGCATCTGGCACCTGCTCTAGTCCCGGGCCTGTGTAGGGGCCATTAGTTCGGTAGTGTGCTTTCGGAAAGCAAAAATCTTTAGAAATGTTTGACAGCTTGCCATCATTGTTGGCGGCACTGTCCATCAAACTTTTCCTACTTTGACAGAAACCACCGTAAAGTAGGTTTCTGTCAATGTAGAGAGTTGTCCACAGGACCAACAGACAACTCTAAATTTGATGGACACAGGTACCTCAAGATGTTTGTATTGTCTTCTGCCACTCCTATGGAGCGAACTCCATCCACCAAACTCTAAATTAGGCCTAATGTCTTCTATGTCTGAAGGTAACTTCTCAGCTAATCTAAACTCTGTGACACACTAACCTGGTGTGCTATTAGACCTGACTTTGTCTGTTGCCTAGCCCTGCCATTAAATTAGAATTAAAAGACGTTTTGAAAAATTGCTTTCTTTTCACTGATGAACCATTTGTGATATTTACTGTATCCATCGCCTCAAACTTAAAGGATTTAACTCATGATTCCAGCATTATGTTGCTTCCTCTTCTGAAATCTCCTGTAGTTTTAAGCCGTGTACTTCGGTAAGCTGTGCAGGAAAAACTACTGGTACTTTTTAAAGCCCTTTACTCAGATTTGCATCTAAATATATTCAATGAAGAAACCAAAGGTTAAAGCTTAATTATAGTTAGGAAAACTTAATTTATAATTTCTTATACAAAACCAACTTAAACTACACAAACTTTACATTTTTTAAAGTTATCGATATAACTTTACAGTTATAAATTCATGTTATAATTTATGCCCGCCAGTTTTGTGAACTTACAAACCACAGTAAATTAACAATACCTCACCCCTCTACCATATATAGCTTATACCCTTTTGTATTATATCACTTATAAAAATGACAAATCATAGCTTTTATAGCAAAAAAGATAACATCTCAAATCATATCATTTTGTAAATACTGTGCATGGTAAAGGGGTAAGGTATAGGTAATGTAGTGTGGCTAGCAAATACACAACACTGTGTATGGAGGTGTGTGAGTTATAGTAATTTTACAGTGGTGCATTAATTATAACTTTTAAGTTATAACTGTAAAGTTATAACTATAGCTTTAGAATTCCTAAAGTTTGTGTACTTTACGTTGGTTTTGTGTAGTTTTCCTAACCATAACTAAGCTTTAACCTTTGTGTTTTTTCATTGAATTGTTTTTCTTTTTTTTTAAATAATTTTCTTTTGCAACATAAGACAAACTAAATTCATAACTGTTATTATTTTTGTGTGTTGTAGAGTGGAGTGCCATCGAGTGGAGTGGTATGTAGTAGATTGGAGTGGCGTGTCATAGAGCTAAGTGGCATATCGTACAGTGACGTGGAGTGAAGTGTCATGTTTGTAATTTGACATGGGAAACAGTGAAATGCAGTTGCCTTTTATAATCTGAATAATATCAATGACTTGAATATAAATTTATCTAGCATGATGAGTAAAGCGGGGTGCCGCTCGCAGGCTCAGGACTTCCAAGCAATCAGTGGATGGGCTTTCACTCTGCACTAACACGGACATCAGAGAGGACAGCACGCTGCTATTTTTAAAACGGCGCGGGGCTTTTAACTTCAATTCTCACCTTCTTCTCACGGGACTGCGAGGACCAGGGTGCACTCTTCACTGTTGACCACCTGCACCTGGTTCCTCTTCCCGCTCCTCCCCTTGCCTTTTTAACCCTCACCTGTTCTCGCGTTAGCGGGACGCGTGCGGGGCGCAGTCCGGGGCGAAGCCCGGGCCAAGGGCGGGCCCGTCTGAGCCCGTCCGAGAACGTCAGAGAACGGAACGGGACCTTCCTCTAACATCTACAGATCAAGGTCACCAAACCTTCGAGGGTAAGCCCAAGTAGTTAGTTTGTACCTCAGAGATTCCTGTTAACTGAGGTTGCTAATAATACCTAGCAATGGATAAATTTGCCAAAAAGGATGGACCCAGTATGCAATCGCCCGGGGGAGCTTTATTGGGAACTTTAGATAACTTCTTAGTGCGAGTACAATCAATGCTCGCCAAGGACATAGAACTAACTGAAAAAAGATTATCTCTAGATATCCTTTGTGACAAGAGGTCTTCACTGGGAAACATGGCCAATATAAGATCACCACCGTGTTGCCAGTCCGTTATGTCGAACTCTCAGGGATCAATAACTTCTCTGATGGAGGAGTGCTCTGGCGAAATAACGACATGCTCCCCAAAAAAACGGGTGAAATTGAAGACATCTTGAATATTGACAAAATGGCCCCAATCCCCAAGCCTCTACCAAGCATAAAGACCCGCTCGGCTAGTAAAGGGAAAACGGTCCCTGTCCTTCATCAACAACTAGCCCAAACCTTGAAAAAAAAACGTAGGGGAAACCAACAGTCTGCAGCAGGGAAAAATGCTAAACTTGACATTGGTTCTGTTTTAAGGAAGGACATTGTTCCAGGCCCAAAACCCACAACTGCTGAGGCGAGGACAAACTCATCATTAGCACTGGGGATACAAACTACGTAAAATACAGATGTAATGTTTTGGAAAAATTGGAAAGTATCGTAAAGAATTTATGTGATCCAGTTTATGAAAGGTTAGGCTCCATTGAAAGTAGGCTTGTATGTATGGAGCTTTCACTTGCCTCGGCTCAGTCACGGGGGGGGGGTAGAGAGGGTGCGGGTTTGCAAAAGGAATGTCCTCGTGGGGTAGGCCAATGCCCTGAGATTAAATCTACCACTGGTAACTCAATAAGTGGTATTGTGAAAGATAACCCCCCTATCTCGAAGGTGCCTCAAGTAATTTCTGTTGCTGGCAATCAACCAAGGGCTGAACACCTTCCTCAACGTGTTGTTTCAGATAGTCCCGGGACAGGTAAGGTTAGAAGTGCTAAGCAATTGACGCCTGTACAGCCTTTAGCGCAGGCTTCATCAGGCTTAATTGACATTCACCTACCCCCTGAAGCAGCCCCCTATGTGGTGGTCCTAACAGGGGTCCCACCATTGGCTAATGGAGCAAGGGAATCCTACAGGGACCTAAAGAACAAATGTACATTTTGGCTTAATGCCAAGCGTCCATGGCCGGACCATATGCATGATGAAATTTTGTATGCTAGAAGAGTAAATTGGGTGGGCAGGAGACCTAAGATGATAAAGGGGGATTGCAGTATCATTAATTTCAGGTACAGGCGTTGTGTGGAATATATCTGTTCTTGGCCCCAGGATGATTCTTCTTCACTAATTAGCACAATGCCATTGTTTTATTTTTACGCTCATCCATCTCAGCCCCTAGGAGGGGTAACACATGGGGGACCTCTGACAAATGGATGTTCCTTGGAGGACATAAGGTCCATCATCAGATTTGATGTGTTATCCGGGTTGGCGGACTGTGATTGACTGAAAGATGGTAGAGGGTATTCCAATCATGAAAAGCCATCTGTAGCTCGAGAGTCAATGGAGGGTACTATAAGTAGCAACAGAGGTGAAATTGAGCTTTGTGCCCTAATAAATACTACCGGGGCTGGGGAACAAGGCCTACAAGTTGTGCCACAAAAAGAAATGTTAAACAGCGTGGGTAATCTCCCTAGGTATGTTGCAGTTGCTCCTCCTATGTCAAATATAAGAAGTGACGAAGGGGGTATTAATACCACAGGCCATATCATGTTTTTATCCTGGAATGTGGCGGGCGTGGGATCTAAACTATCTTCTCCCCTGTGGTCAGATTTTATTAACAAGCATGACATCTGTCTTTTCCAGGAGACATGGTCACTAGAGCCCGTGTTTATGCCGGGTTACTTGAATTTTTTTGTCCCAGCAGAAAAAAGGGCTAAAGGCCGGCCAGTAGGAGGATTGATTATTTGGACCAAACAAAGTCTGGAGTGTAACATTCAACCTGTCCCAACTCAGAATAAAGACATCTTGGGAATCAGGTTGAATTTCCTGCCGAATTTTAAAATCGTTATATATAATGTGTATGCAAGGGGCTTACCAGGAGGGAAGAGATCGGAGGTGGTTTTAGCACTAAATACCCTTGTTGAATCCAGTACCATTGATGTGCTTCCATTGGTTGCGGGAGATTTTAATACGACCTTTGAGCCATTGGGGCCTCATGACATGCTCTTAACAGAGGAGGAAGACCTTAGATGGGGCGTCCCACAGCTCGAGATTAAGTCAGCCAGCAAATGGACAGAGGCGGCTCTGCACTTGAAAGGGTTCTGCCTGGGTAATCAACTGAGGGCAGCAAATGGCACAACCATATCCGATAGGATATGTAGTAAAACTTATGACAATGGAATGAGGGCAAGTAACATAGATTACATTCTGGTTCACTTGAAGATGTGGTATACTCTAGTGGATATGGTGGTCACGTCACGGTTTGAAAGTGACCACAACCCGCTAGTTGCTACTTTTGATTTTGGTCTGGGAGATAGAATGGATCGAGCTCCTGAAATAACTTGTCAGGCTGCTGTCTTATCAAGTGATGAACGCCACCTTAAGTGGCATAAAGTTGCAGAGCACCCTGACCTATTAGACAGCATCAAGACTAATGTTGAAGATGCGCTGACATCAATAATGGCAGGAGGAACTAAAAGTCAACCTCCAGCTGTAATTGAGAAAATACATGAAAAATGATTTACCAACCTTAAATCTTGCTTTTGTAGATCTTTCTCAGGGAAAAAAACCATCAGAAGCAAACAGGAGGAATGGTATAACGCCTCCTGTAAACTGGCCCGTAGTGATCTGGGACTTGCTCTGAAACTAAAAGATCCAAGCAAGATTAAAAATGCCCGCAATACCTATAGGAAGGCCCAATGGAAAGCAAAAAAGGACTGGGAAGAGAGCGAGATTTAAAGACAGCATGTATTGACAAAAACCAGAAAAAGTTTTGGGACATATTTAAATGGAAGAGGGGTGAAATTATTGATAGCCCGCACAATCATGTCCCCCAGAGCTCCTGGGTTGAATTTTTTAAGCCACAATATGCAAAAGGCGCTGAGGAGATTAGTATGCTTCACCAGGAGAGGGTGTTCTACAATAATCCTGTTTTCTATGTTGAGGACGTTGTATCACGGCCGATGTATTTTTGCACGATTGACAAAGATGGTGCCTATATATCACTTATTTAGCCAATACTATAGTTCAGGGAATGGCCATTCCCCAATCCTGGAAAGGTGCTGAAATTGTCCCGATATACAAAAAAGGGGATAAATCGTTGGTCAGCAATTATAGGCCAATCAGTTTGATTGATGCTATGCAAAAAATTTTGGGCCGGCTGGTCTTGGGCAGAATCCAGACCTGGATGGAGGATAATAACATTTTAAGACCTCTCCAGGCTGGATTCTGTCCAAAAACCAGCACCATAGACCAGGTTTTCAGGTTCATTGTCCTCTATTGGAGGACAGTGGTCATAGGAAAAGGGGTTTTGTACGCAGTGTTTGTTGACCTGCGGGCGGCATTCGATCTAGTCCCGCGCAATAGACTATGGCAAGTACTGGAGGGGTTGGGGATGGCACCGGAGTTGTTGGCATTGGTCGTCCGTTTGCATGAGGACAATTTTGCCCGGGTACGGTGGGGATGGCAGGGCGAGGTTACGGAGCCTTTCCCCGTTGAGCGAGGAGTTCGGCAGGGTTGTGTCTTGGCACCAACCCTGTTCTCACTCTTCATGAACGGGGTGGCCGAGTTCCTCTCCCGGGTCCCCTCGGATGCCCCGGCTATGGCAGGTAATCGCATCCCAGTCCTCATGGTCGCGGATGACACTTTGCTGATTTCTAAAACTCCGAGTGGCCTGCAGCTTACCCTCCGGCGCTTCGAGGAGTTTTGTTTGCTGCGTGGACTGGAAATAAATGTTGCCAAGACTAAGTTTATGGTCCTTAACGGCCCCAATCCGTGTAAGTCTTACAAACCCTTCAATGGTGTAATCCTTATGAACGGCATACCTCTAGAGCAGGTTGACGCATTCACTTATTTGGGAGTCACGCTTCAGAAGAATATGCGTTGGAATATTCAAATAGACTTGTCTATATTAAAGTTCCAACAACAGACAGGTTTCCTTCTGAAAAGATTTAAAACCTCGCAGACACAACCAATTGCCCCACTCCTCGAGATATACTCGATGAAGATTCGTAGCTCGTCTCTATATGGTTCTGAGCTATGGGGGTACGGCAATAACCCAAAACGTCTGAACGTTATGGAGAGCGAGTTCATTCGGAAAGTCGTTGGTGTGCCGCAAAGTACTCCCTTGTTACCTCTATTCTGGGACCTTGGTCTGAAACCCTTACAAGACACAGCCAATTTGCGGCCTCTGCTGTATTGGCGCAGGGTATGGTCAACCGAGGAGCTTAAGCACTATGCTATGGGCCTAAAGGAAATTATGGAAAAAGATCTTTTTCATAAGATAGAGGGGCTGAGGTCTATAAAATTATTACTTTATAGACTAGGATGGAATAATCTATGGGATGATCCCCAAAATGCGGTGTTCCCTTCAAAGGAAACTCTTAAGGCTAAGTATTGGGAACTGATCGGTTTAGAATCATTAGCTAAGGGGAGTACATCCCATTTAACAGCCAGATACCTAGAAATTAAGGCCCACCCTAGACAGGAACCATTCTGGGGCTTGATTGAAGCTCCCACTGACCGTAAGCTCTATTTTCAGTTTAGAATAGGTACCCTCCCGATTCGCATTTTTTCATCTAAATGGGTTAAAGGGTCTCAGGATAAATGTCCCAAGTGTCTGGACACGATCGAATCTTTGAGTCATTTTGTGTTCTTTTGCCCCCTCTATGTGCTCCCACGCAAAAAATGGGTACTACCTGTCTGTCGACTAATAGGCTTCCAAAGGTAGGAGGAGGCCATAAGAATTCTGTGTACAGATCCGAGCCCGATAATTGCAATAGCAATGGCAAAATATATAAAGTGGGCCTGGATAATACGGTCTAGACAGATTAAGATTATTACTAAAGTGCCCAATGAATAGGCGCCTGTACTTACTTATTTATTTGTTCATTTATATATCTATTCATATATGCAAAATGCTAGTCTGGGATATTTAGTCGTTTTTATTGCTTATTTTAGAGGTGGACTAAACGTTGTTGTGTAAATATGAAATGTCCCTATTTAGTTGGACGTATAGGCATCAACATTGTACATGAAAAATGGTGAAAAGCGAAATTCATGGCATTTACTTATAAGAATTATGTTCATAACTATGTTTTGGTTTAACCTGTATTGATGTAAATGGTTGATGTATGACACTTTTATGACTTAATTGTCGAATAAAGTTTTTGAAATTGTAATTGAGTAAAGCGGAAGTATACTTTTTAGGTCTCAGAGTGAAAATAGAAGACTAACGCTGACAACTTCCCTCTAGAGAAAACCAACAGCGGGCAATAGTTTCCTTCATGCTGAGGGCCATTGCCCTAACAATCTCAAATGGGGATCCGTTATGAGGAACTCAAAATGCACCAAGTACCTGTAGTAAACCATCATTACTCAGGTCAAAATGTACCATCAGATGTAGATTTCTTTTAGTCGGAGGTTACCCATGAAGAGTGATCACACGGCACTTAAACGAGTTGAGCTTAAACCGCAAGATTTGCTCTTCACTAATGAAAGAAAATTAGAGAAAGATGGTGCTTTCTATTACAACTTTCAGTAAAAATCATTTAACACAAGGGGAATTATGTGTTAGCATTGGAATATATTACAAAATGACATTACAATTAGTGACAAGTTACAAAGCATTGAAAGAAAACATTTCACAAACATAAGCCTTTCACAGATCTCTCACGTCATAGCTGTTTGTAGAAATCCTAAAAGGATAATTGGGTTAAACCCAAAAGATTTAAAAAAAGATTAGAACTGTATGGCACGAAAACTCTCTGATGTTCAAAAAGTTTAGATCTCACAAGACAAATCATATTAAAAACCTCTCACACACATGACAGAGTATGCAGGCTATGCTCTAAAATGCCCACAGAAAAATATATGTAGTGGAAGACCAATTTTCCAGGTGTAAACCTGCATATGTGACCAAGTAGAGAGATAAGATCCAGTTATGCAAGTTATCCTGTTGCATGTCACTTTGCCTAAAGCCATGTGAAAAATTCAAAACATCTGTTCTTTTTCATAATACACTGTATCGGAAAGATCTGTTTGAGACAGTCTTGCGTCATTCCTGTATATGCTTTGCCAGTTAATGTTATTGGGCCCGATTCACAGAACTAACTTAAGACAAAACCCTAAACTTACTACCATTTTGGTATTCACAGAGGGCACTTACTCATTTTGGTATTCACAGAAGTCACTTACATATTTCGGTATTCACAGAAGTTAGGAGTCCTAACTTTAGGACTCCTAAATGCCTTCTGTGAATACCGAAAGTCTTAAAGTTAGGATTTTTCTCAGTTTAAGAGTCCCAAAGTTAGGAGTCCTAACTTTATTACTCCTAAACTGAGAAAAATCCTAACTTTAAGACTTTCGGTATTCGCAGAAGGCATTTAGGACTCCTAAAGTTAGGAGTCCTAACTTTACTACTCCTAAACTGACAAAAATCCTAATTTTAAGACTTTAGGTATTCACAGAAGGCATTTAGGAGTCCTAAAGTTAGGAGTCCTAACTTTACTACTCCTAAACTGAGAAAAATCCTAACTTTAAAACTTTTGGTATTCACAGAAGGAATTTAGGAGTCGTAAAGTTAGGACTCCTAACTTCTGTGAATACCGAAATGAGTAAGTGCCTTCTGTGAATACCAAAATGAGTAAGTGCCTTCTGTGAATACCAAAATGGTAGTAAGTTTAGGATTTTGACTTAAGTTAGTTCTGTGAATCGGGCCCATTGCCTTTAAGTTCTAGATTGTGATGCCCACGAGTGTCCTCCCTCAACAAAATGTCACCTTCAAGGGTTTGTGGTCCTAATTATGTGTGTGGAACTGAGTATAGCATTTCTAATGAGCAGAGAAACCTATTTTTCTTATGTGCATGTCATAGATGGGAAAGTAGAAAGACTATTTGCTTAACAATGCAAAAGCCTCCCACCACATGAATGTCACCTTATAGCCCTTCAGCAAAACTCAAAGCCTTTCAGTCACATAGCCCAGGGTTGTCCTTGATAGAGTGGGATGCAACTATCCAAATGCACAACCACCACATGGATAAAATCTTCACCTCACCATAGAGGAAGGTTTGACAAGAAGGTTATGCAAACCAACAATGATCCAAAAAATCAATATGTCTCCATCAAGGCTGTCTTCTAAGATGGAATTATCCCCATCGTCATCTTTATGTTCTTTCTGAATGACAAAGGGAACCCCAAGATTCCCCCATATTTACAATATGTGGAGTATGACATACAGAATATATGGCCTTTTGATCTTTTCTTCCATCTTGCATCTTTTTCCGTGCTCACTGGGTTTCCAGTAGTAATGCAAAGTGGACACCATGTATTATCATGTAAGCATATATTTGTGCCTCTTGGATATACATCATCCCACTAGCATTCCGGGAAATAACTTAGAATCAAGCATCTTCACCATATGGTAATTGATTGAAGAGGGGACTGCATTTTCTCCCAGCAGCCATCCATGACTTATGTGTCCTGGTCTAGCTCATGGAGAAGTTACCATGCTTCTGGAACCTCTTCACTAAGTTTAGGACTGGTGCTAAATATTTTATCAGTTGGAATTAGATAACCTTCAGGTGCCACCCATTCAGCAAATAACTATAAGTAACAGAGCAAACTCATCGCTTCCAACACTTGGTCAGGAGTGTGAAAGTGTCTCAGTTACAAGACAGACCCTCATTGGCCTTTCTGCATGTCATTTACTACTGCTTATGGCATCACATAGTCTTAGCACTATGATGGCTCCTTGGACAATCATGAAAGCAGTTTCAGTAGTCAGGAAAAAGTATTCAGGTTTAAGGACCATTATCTTCATATGATGTTATGTACACTTGTGAGAGTCACCTCAAACATCCTTTTCTCAGTTGTTTCTGAGATTCTAGTAGTAGTTTCAATTGTTGCTGTTCTGACATCAGAGTCACACATGCAGTACTGTCCAATATGCCTACAGAGGACACCACACCAGCCTTTTGATGCATGTCAATGTTTCTGCCATTCTCACAGTACATCTTAGTCTACAGTTGTTCCTTCGTCTTCGTAGCTGTCATTGAAAATCATTTTATGCACCCATGAATTGGGATGTAGCCCCTTTTTCAGCCAAGACCCAAGCCTCCTCTTGTTCTGTGAAGAAATAAATCCTCTAGCAACCAGAAATTTGAGCTTGGCTGAAGATAACAACCTATTTTCATGCGTTGATTATGACGCTTTCCCTTGACCTCTTGAAAGGATCTATGCTGTTATTGCACTGCAATAGGGTAATCTCGGAAAAGATGGACTTTATTATTGTCACTGTGAAAGAACCCCATTGCTCAGACCTCTGCAGGAGGAGGCCTTAGTCCCTATATCTGAATAAGCGACCACAGGTCAGGGTGTGGCTCCAGGTGGTGGAGGGGGACATTGAGACCCTTTAGGCTTTTGGGACAGTATAAACCTTGTATACAACCTTCATGCAACATGTTTATAGAACAAATCTTCAAGGAACAGCTCCCTGTTCTGACCTCTGATCCTTTCAGGCACTCCACAACATTCACTTTATTCTTACATGATAATGCCTTAGTGTCCTTTGTTTGCTATACCAAAATTAGATCTCTTCTGTAAAATGTAAATGTGTGTATTCATTTGCTCAACAGGGGTGTGCAATGGTGCCTGACAGCTTTCATTTTTCGTCAGTCTGCCTGCCAACTCTCTGATCTGTCAGTGTAGTACCATTCAATCTTGACAGTATCAGCCTTTTGTTACAGAGATTCATGGGTTTGTTTGATTGCATGTAGGACAAGTTAACGTAACTAGGGGTGTAGAAAACACAATTTCAATTTAAGGCTCTAGATTTCTGTGAATCGTTGTCTCTTGTATCTCCATTAAGAGCAGTGATTGGGATAGTAGTCTAATCTGTATGTGCATATCCATCACAGTCATGCCAGTCAGTGAGTCACACACCTTCGAGGTGGGTATTTGGAGGTGGGAAGGCCGATCTTCCTTGCAAATCCCTTAGGAACCATATTCCTTTAGCATCTAAGAGACCATTCTCAATACAAGAACACTATGCACTGCAGAGCTAAAGTATAAAATTGTTACGTCATAAACCGAAAATCTGGGCAATGGTCAGCCTAGACTACACAAGGTATTCAAGGAGGTGTCTGCACCACAACCAGGGCCTCCTTCAGCACCCTCCTACCTCACAGTAGTGAGTGTCAAAAGTTATGAAGCAAGGCTTAGGTTACCTCCAATACATAGACCACAGTTCAGTGTTTAAAGCATAAGCAAGCAATAGGCCCGAATACCTGGGGGTAGATCTACAAGAGAGTGCCACAGTGCGGCACTGCAAGCCCTTTGGCTGCGCCACGCTGCGGCACTTTCAAAGCACAGGAATGCGACTTATCTACAATGATATGTCGCATTCCTGTGCTCTCCCCTGTGCTGGCGCACAAACAGCTGCCATGCGCCGGCGCAGGCACCCTTGTACCTTGGTGCAAAGATGCCTGCGCCATGGGGAGATTGTTTTCATGCAAGAAGGGGCATCTTCCTGCACAAAAACAATCACTACAGGCATTTTCCTCTTTCAATGAATCCTGTAAAATGCAGCACGCATTGAAAGAGGAAATAACGAGGAGAAATGAAAACATTTCTCCTCGTTGCGCCTGGCTACGACACCCCTAGCGTGGCGTAGCAAACTGATGCATTTCCAGGTTTACGATTTCTCGTAAATCTGGAAATGTGTCTGGTTCCATGGGTGTTGCGTCGGAACACCCACAGCAACACCCATGGAACTCCCCTTTCACGCAAAGTGCTGCGTGTAAAGGGGCCATATTTACAAGGACCGGAAAAGCCACGCAGGGTGGCTTCTCCTGTCCTTGTAAATATGGGTCAAAGAAATGCGCTGTCAGTGCGTCACAAAAAGTGACGTCTGGCAGTGCAAGGGGCTTGTAAATCTGCCCCCTGGTGTCTGGTACATCACTATTAAACTACGACCACGTGGGGTTGTAAATAGAGCATTTCATAATTTGTGTGTGTCTTTGTGAATGGATCATTTAGTGTCCCACACTATGGAAACTCGTGCCAAACTGCGTCGGTCGTACTATTATGTACAATTTTGGGTGAACAGAAGAGGAACAGAGAAACGTACAGCACCCCCATTAACCAGCAATCAAGAAATATGTTATAAGTGTCTCATATCTGGAAAGGGCCCATCCATCTCCTTGTAACCATATTTGGGATTGGGAGGAGATCCGTGAGATGAAGTGTGACAGCGAGGAATTATGAACAATACTATATAAAATAAAAAAAGCTAAGGGGCATATCAACAACAACCGGCGATAATTATCGCTCAGCGCTCTTAGCGTGAAGATAATTATCGCCGGCTAGCGTGAATTTTTATCGCTGAGATAGCGTGCTATTAGCAACGCTTATCTCAATAGCGATAAAAATCTACACGCTAACAGGCTAACGTGAGATTATCGCTGGAAACCCAGCGATAATCACACGTTACCTTGTTGATAGGGACAGGCAAACTTAGCCACGATATCCTCCTTCCATAGGATATCATGGCTAAGTCAGAAAAATAGCAGACGTAAAAAAGCAGCGTTAACCGCGGTTAGCGCTGCTTTTTTTGTCTCTAACAGGGTTAGCGACATTCTTGATAATAGTAGAAATGTCGCTTAGCGACATTTCTCCTATTATTTTACTCTGGAACGCCCCCTTTGCATCTCATTAGAGATGCAAGGGGAAGCGTAGAGTAAAAGGGTCCTAACATGCAAATTTGCATGTTAGCACCCTGTTGTTGATAGGGCGCTAGTTTTATCTCTGCTTTTTTGGCTTTTAAAGCCAAAAAAGCAGAGATAAAGCCCTTGTTGATATGCCCTTAATTAATCACATTCCAGCGATTCCTTAATGCGTTAAATGGCCACCCTGCATTACAGAATGAATGGAATAACGTTCTGCAAAAACCGTGTCAGAAGAAATTGTGAAACCTTTTCGGGAGAAATTCATGAGATGCAGTACTGCCAGCCTGGCGCTATTGCTGTGACTTTGCAAATGTGAACTATTTGTATCCACTACCCACCGTCCTAATAACCTGTGTATCACAAAGGAAGCTGTCAGCTGTACCACCATGGATGCAGACATGCACACATTTCATAACCTCGGTGTACATGAGGTGACGCAGGTGCTGTAAGCAATACTGTTGTGCACATCTATTATTTATGATTTCTGTTTTATTTCCTTTTTGAAGCTTTCTGAGTCGCATAAAAACTAAAAAATCACGGGTCCCTGTTTTGTGCCTCGTGTTGTGTGGACAAAAAGAAACGGATCTACTGATGTGGCTACAGTCTTTTTGTCTTACCTAATAAATATTATTTTGCAGAGAATAACAGAGGACGAAGCAATCTGTCTAGGGAGAGAACGGACATATTAAATTCGTGACCTGGAATTGCTTTCTGGCTCTTGTAAGTTTCTGAAAATAAAATAGTTTTTCGCTAATCCTTCTGAGGAGGAAATAGAGGTGTTCGCAGTACGCCCCGTGGGGTGTCTTTATAAATGTGCAAAACATAAAAACAGCATGGTCAATCGTCTTTTGGTATTAAGAAAAAATGAACATGGTTGTACTTTTTTTTTTTTAATCATATTTGGGGATGTTTGACTAACAATAGGTGTCAATACTATGTAGCACAAGGATTTTTGATAGGTTAGAATGTGATGCATTTTTAATTATCGACGCCATAAAGGTGGTCCTCTCCGTTGGATACAAACAGGTAGGTCACAGCATTGGTTCCCATAATGCAAGGGGACACTCAGTGTCCACAGTTGAGATATTTAAATTGGCAGAAAACGTTAGAAAGTCAAATGAGTAAAATTCTAAGAACAAACTTAACTGATTTTCTGTAAAGTTATCTAATAAAGTATTTTGTGATTCTTTTACAGGTATGTGTCATTTCTTTGCTTTATATGGCAGAAGAACATACAGCAGTTGCCTGGGAGTAGCATTTCAAAATGTAACGGCAAAGAAAGGTGTTTATTTCCTTACTTAAAGGGGCCATGTAGTAAATTATGTCACAATCCATTTCAAAACCTTTAAATACATCATTATACAAAGCAACAATCTAGATCGCCTGTTGTTAGAGAAGCAAGACTACATAAAGAGAACTGTCCCCAATTACCTCTATAAATCGAACATCCACATACCCTATTCTTCTCTTATTTTGACCAATTGCTTGTTTGATCCCCTTTCTCCCATAAACATTTCTACCCACAACTTGCCGTAAAACTATTTTCTGCCCCTTTGTCACCCAAGCCCCTGCGTTCTCTTGGAATGTTTGTGAGCATTCTACCATCAGTTTTTGCATGTTTAATATCAATCAATCAGATACGACGATACACCCGTAAGAGTCTCAAGGTGCTGGGGGGGGGGGGTAGCTGTTGGTCCAACGGGGTGCTGTGGTCGAAGAGCCAGGTCTTGCGGTCCTTCCTGAAGTGAGGCAGTGACGGTGATTGCCTGAGGTGGAATGGTAGTGTTTTCCAGGTCTTTGCTGCGTGGTAGGAGAAGGATCTTCCTCTGTGGTCTTGTGGATACGTGTGACGATATCCAGGGCCAGTTGGGTGGTGTGGAGGTCTCTGGTGGGTGCGTGGAATGCGAGGCAGTGGTTGAGGTATGCAGGTCCCGCATTGTGTAGGGCTTTGCAATCGGGTGCTATATACCCCATAGAACACCAACCCTCACTCAATAAAGATCATAATCGTCACTGTGTGGATTGGTTAATTAGTAGATATGTTATCACACTTCCCACAAGAGAAACACTCTCTCTGTGTCAATGCCAAGCTCTGACACTAAAGGATCCATTACCTAAGACTATCCTAAAAAGCCGCATTGATCTCTGAAAAGCCAAAGGCAATCCAATCACTATACCCATTAATTTGAGTTAGCTTTAACCTCATTGGTGAAACATTTGTAGTCCCTCATGCATGTAAATGTACTCCATGGCCTACACACAGACACAACCAGGATTTCAGTCAGAGATATAGGGTTCAGCAACAAACCACTAGTCAAATTACATTATATGTTGCAGCTCACCCCAACACTCACATCATTTTACATTCTCTTTGCCTTTAAAGCTTATGGAACAAGCATTAACAGAGCCATTCATCAAATGTCAAAGCTTTAAACCACCGTATCCATGGTGTTCTGGACAGCGGTGAGCGCAACTATCTAATTGCTCAATCATAACACAAATCAAATCACTTTGTTTGATGTTTCTATGGTGAAGGTAAGCAAAGGGAGAGGAAGGAAATGTGTAAGAGGAGAGAAAGAAACAGGGGGAAAGAACAAAGAATAGATAAAAGTGAGGGGTAGAAAGGTGTGCATGTCATCTTCGATTATTGGACAAGTTTCCATTATTGCCTGAGGGCTAGTTACAGTGATGCGTCCTCTTATACCAGCTAAACCACATCAAAGTTTTGCCATTTTACTTCATGGTATAGAACTATACTTTTGGCTATCTATTACTCACTGCTTACAGCTCTTGATTTTGAAGGTGAGCCATATTGTGCCTCTGCAATGCTCTGCACCGCTGTGAAAGTTCTCTTAGCCATTGAGACATGAATGGGCAACCAAAGATTTATGTCAAACAGATGACAAATAGAAAACACTGTCATAGAAACAAGCAAATCTCGAATAGACTACAAGCTCTATCTACCACAAAACATTTTCTGGAGAGCATGTCCACATAAAATCAAAGGTCATAAAGCTAGGCGCCCTCTGGTTTGCCACCGTCAGTCTCAACACTCAACCAATGGCAGTGGTGAAGTTTTACAATGACCAACAAAAATATCTCAAATCAATTCTGTCATACATACTCTCACAAAACTACTCCTTAATCACTGGCAACTGTGCCAACTCTGCTCTGACTAGACTTCCAATCAATTCAGGCATGACTCTCTCAAGTCGACAGACTTCAGAAGGTGGTGAATATTCCTGCTTGACTTATCCCTGGCCTAATGAAAAGACAATTTGTCTCAGCACATACCTGAACACCACACCGACTCCCAATAGTACAATTGCACATTCTTTAACTGTTTTACAAAACTATTATTTGCAAATCATAAAGTATACAGTGCTTCCATCACAACAGCCCTGTATATTATGCTTTCATCATCATCATCAAAATCCATCTTGTCAGAAGTTTTGTCTTTGATTGCAATGAAAGAGCTTCTCAATCTGTCAGCCTCATTGTAATACACATCAGGGAATTTTTCAAATCCAGCTGTGCCCACCATAGTATAACTCCCCTTTAGCACGCTCCAACTTCTCGCTGCAGTTTAGAAACCTATTACTGCCCTGGGCAACTTCAAGAAACTTGTGCTACAACAGGAGTTATGCAATTTAACTAGGTTAGAGAAACCTACTGCTGTGTCACTGTAGATGCAATGCTTAGTTTGCAGGCTTATTTTATGTTTGTTGTCATCTCCGATGTGAAGATCCTTGTTTCTTCATAGTGAATCAGTTTGAATGACATACTACACCACACACATAAACAAATAAACATTGTTGAGTAATGTTGATCCCTCACTATTAATGACTGGGTCAGGGTTTTATATCACTGCCTGGCTCAACAACCTACACTAATCTTCTCTGCTCTAAGCCAACCTATTAAGTCTCATTGCATGAAGTGCACTGATTACTTTGTTTTGGCGCTTCCTGTTATGGTCTTTTTGTCAATATGTTTTTAAACTTGTTTACATTATTTTCCTGGGTTTCTTTAATTGCATATGGGCAAGTTAAACCATATTTTACAAGATGTTGGCAATATTGTTTCTTAACGTTGAAGTGAACGAAGTTGTTTGAAAGAAATTAAAAGGAATCTCAATTTTCAAGCATGTTGTGTTTGCACCTATCATATATCAAGTACTTTGCAGAATGTTGGACCTCAATACGTTTGATTTATGATTAACAAGTTGGGTATTTTGGATAAGTGAGCTTTAATGATGTTGAACAGCCAGATGTATTACAGATATGTTAATTTGCATTGCATTTGGATTTATATAGTTTCTACTGCCCCTGACAAGGTGTTGAAGCGTTTTATGGTGATTAGTGCTCTACTCCAGAGCCTAAAGTTAGGTGTTAATCCAGGGGTTATTCATTATTGGTGGTTATTGTGATTAGTCTTGCTCTCTTAAGGAAAAAGTTCCATGCATTTGCTGCAGTTTCTTTCTTGTAGATCAGATTAATAGGAGTTAGGTGTGACCATTAGCAGGGGCCATGTGAGTTCTTGCAAATGGTTGATAGGATAAATAGATAGGCTTGAATAGAAGAGGGAACATTTAAAAGTTTTAAGTCACGGTCAGATTTTCATGCAATGTTTTAAGAATATAGTGGGAGGAGCTTTTTGGAATGACAAGCAATCCGAGGATAGAAAAAACTGGAGGATGTAATGGCAAAAAGGATGCAAATATTATTTGCATGTGTGATAGTGCTAAATTGAGTAGATAGGCACTAGAATCAGGTGAACAGTCTGTCCCCCCTCGAATTGAGATCTGTTGCAACACAAATGTTCCCTGAATGGTATACAGTCATGCATCTTTCCCTGAGTGCCCGACTGCATGTGTATCTGGTCCGCTGACTTTTATTTTGGCCATGGCATCACATCAATCTAGTATCTGCATAGAAGCCTAGACCTTTCACTGGTTATGTAAGGTCCAGAACCTATTATGTGGCCTGGAGGAACACACCTAGCATGTCCTCATTGCTGGTTACTGCTGTACCTGTCCTGGGTAATGCACGCAAAGTGTTGGTGGCATCATAGCATGTTTTGGAAAATTAAGTCTGACCATATCTTTTTAACTATTTCACTGAGAGTGAAGCCTACTGGTCATGCTTTTGTAAAGATATGTAACATCCAGAACATTGCATTGACATTCAGTGTACATGTTGAGTGCCTGTGCATATACAGTGGGTTTGTGATATGTGTATGGTAGAACGGCTTTGAGTATGTGGGGGTCTGATTATTGAAGCCAGGAGGATCCATTTTAGATGCGATGCCCTGGGTTAAGCATCGTAGAAGATGGAAGATAAGAACTGTTTTCCTATCCAGTGGAAGGGTACTATCTGCCTACCTGTGGCTGTAGGGTGAAGATTCAGACACAGAAATGAAGAAGACAAAGACAGAGCTATCTTTAGAAATTTCGAGGCCTTCTATTAGCAAGGAGCTGCTGAATAGTTTTCCTGAGTGTCATCCTTTTCGGAATGGTAGGGGAGAAGATTGCCACCGCTGCTTTGTTTTGCAAGATGCAGAAGTGCTGGGTCAGGCCTGGTCTCTTGTATGCCCTTGATTACTGCTTCAGTTGGACTAGTCACAGACAGGTGCAGGAACCTCACACTTCCTTGTTCCAGTGTTGTGGGTTCTCCAGTTTGGCGACAGCCCCTGTGCTACCTGCCATGAGAAACATAACATTACACAAAGTCTAAGTCTGGCGCAGTGTGGAAAGCAGCCAGAGAAGAATACTTAAAGAGAGAAACGCCTCAAATTAGTCACAATCAAAACAAGGCAAATTCATTAAACTTGTTATTATACTATAAAAAAATTATTTCTTTCAATAAAACACCTTGGAGGTATATGCTGTTATTATTTGAAAATCAATTTTCTTCAGCATGCTAATCCATTTTACTGGTCATCATGAAAACATCACCATCAGCTGGATTATCCATGATTAAATGCCTGACAACCCTTTTGTCTAGCTTTTGGGCAAAATTGTTTTATTGTTTAGGCAACATATGTAAATCGTAAGAGCAATTCTTTTAAAGCCACACAAAGATGTCATTCCTGGTTAAAAAGCCTCCTTTCTGCAACAGAATCTATTTTGAGATTGCACTGGTCTCCAGAGTAATTATTGGAGGTAAATCTCAAAGCAGCCTTCCCTTGTTGGCACTGAGGCACTGTCACTGTCAGTCTACATAGAAAAAAACAGGAAAGGTGGAGGTGTGGGGTCTTAGTTAAAGATTCTTGAAAGTGGGTAATAAGGATTCATCTTGCAAAATTTGAACTTGAGACCCTTACAATCGAATTGAAAGATTCAGCAGGGTTTTTTTGACCCTTTGTTTTAGTTAATGGGTCCCCCTCAATTGGAAGTGCAGTCTGTGACCTTCTTGCTGAAAACATGGCAGCAGCTTGTAGTTCTAACTCTCAATTAGCATTATTCAGAGCTCTTACCATTAATTTTGAGGCTGCAAAAGCCATTTCTGTTTAATGCTTAGGTTCTCACTCCCAATCGATATGAATGGCTAAGCTCCTGGTGTTGTCTGTTCTAAATCTAGAGATTGACAAGATTATCATCCTTTTCCTTTAATGTGGTCAAAACACTTTAGCCTTTCTTTGTTCTACCATTTCACAAAACAGTTAAAAGCTGTTACTTTAAACCCCCTAATAAGGACAGAAATTAGAAGCAGGTCTCAGCATAAGCATTAGTACAGTCCGTTTCAGTACTAGAATTGTCATAAATGGGACTCAGCTTGCAATATGTTAACATAATTTTTCTGACTGGCTCAGTGCATCGGCAGACTGTTTCACCCCTCTAATTACTATTCATAGTAAAAAGGTTCATACTACATGTAATTGTTTTGCACAAGAACTAAAGTACTCAAAATGTCCTTGTGAACCATTGAGCGCCAGTAGCAAAAAAACTAAAATACTGGAAAAAGGCTCATTGGAAAAATGTTAATTATATTTGCAAGAAAGTAATCAGGAAATTCAAATATGCTATGTACTGTAACAACATTTTTTTTGCACTAGTTCAGCAATTTTTTCAGTTATTCCAGAACTCCTTAAGTTCCCAGAATTAGTGGATTTCACCCGTTATGTATAGAAATTCAACCAATTTCCCAACTTTTTTACAGGGAAAATTGAGTCCAGGCAGTCTTCTTAGCCGCAGTTACATCTAGATAATCATACAAACGACATGTTAAGTTGTTCAGACGATGTTTTAGTAAGCCTTAATGAAACAGACTTTGCTTCCTTAGTTGCTGCAAGTATTTCATCAGGTCAACCTTGAGATCCTATCCCAGTGAAGCGATGTTGCCTGATTGGTCAAGAGTAATTTTCAATGCATCCTTATCAATAGGTCATGTTGCAGTGCATTAAAAAGTGAATGTGTGACCTTATGCTGACAAACCATTGTTAGATCCTAACAAGGATTTAAACTATATGCCTATTTCTCAGTTGCTTTATAGCTCTAACATCTAGAGAAGGCAGCCTGTCAACAGGTATCTGAGACGGACCTAGCGGTGTAGTGAACTAATGCATCCACTGTATGGGCCAGCTTTTGACCTCCTGGTCAAAGGTTCAAATCCCAGCGGGCTCACTCAGCTTTTCATCCTCCTGAGGTCGATAACATGATCACGTTTGAGTTGGGCAACAACATACATCTCTTATACAGCACCAAGATACTCTTCCTACATTTGTTCTGTTACTTAATTGAGGTGAATTGTCTGTGGTATCCAGCCTAAATTGGTTTCCGACCAGGGCACAGTAGAGAGCGCATGGTCTTGCCAGCACTGGAGGACTTACACCACTAGGCAGATGAAAGTATACCAGCTGCTTTGATTGTGCTAGATCTGTCAGTGATGATTGACTCCATGTGGCATCAGATTTGATAGCCAGATATCAGGCTTATGGATAAAAGTTGCTACTCTAGCTTAGCTCACAGATTTCCTTGCCAATGGTATTTTTGGATTGGTTTGTCACCATATGACTACTTGTCCAGATCCAATCTTGTGGTGCTTACCAACATTCCTTTTTATATCGCTTATTATTCAACTTCTATATAATTCCACTTGCCCATTTGAGTCAGTTATTTGGCTTCTTGAAACATCTGTACGCAGATGACACCTATATAATAGTGTAGATATTGGGAGATCTGTGCTCAAGGGTAAGTCAATTACTTGAATGTTTGTGGAAAGTCTATCTGTGCATGAGTGTAGACAATTTAAAACTCAATAGAGACAAGACAGAAATATTGTCCCATTAAAACATCTGTTCTGGGAGCTACCTTTTTGGGGGGAACAAAACTAAACCATGATTGACTTAACCACGCATACTGCAGGGGGATGGGTGCAGGTAATGCACAGCTGTCGGTTGTCTGCCTACAGTATGGTTGAAGGCAGGGCCTGGCCAGAGGGGTAATGGACACCTGTGATGGGTTGACCACAGGTCTCTACAGAGAGTGGGCATTTGCTTACCATCAAATATGTTAATAAACATAGAAATTCACTGAAAAAAACAAAGGCTAAAGTCTAAAGTGTCATTAGAGTTAGGCAAGGTAATAAGAGATTAGCATATGTAAGAGAACCCTTACCAAATCACTGAAAACAATTAAAGCTTAAAATGAAGTTACAGTTAGGTGTTGAAATGGCATAATAATTAATTTCTAAAAACAACAAAAAAACTTAAAATTCATCAGTTATAGTTTGGCGAACTAACTATAAGTTTCACATCCCATCATGCAGTGCTTATAACCTCATATATGACTTCATTCCTGACATGTTGAATTACAATATTATCACTGATGACATCTCAAATGACATGAGTGATAACATCACTAATGGCATCATCCATAATGTTGCTATGCAGATTATTCCATCAACCCTTACATCATTGTAAGACAGAACATTTATAATAAAGTACCTACACTCATATACAGCAAACATTTACTGTGTGTACACATCTGGATGCATACAATGGAAACAGCGTAGATCCTGGAGCCAAGTGAAGTACAATTATACAAAGTACTGGCTGAGATCACTTGGTAGTGGATCAGAGGCAGTTTTCTATTTAGGTTGTTACTTAAAGCTAAAGCCTCTTGTAAAAAGTCTGTGTGAAAAGCCAAAGCTTTTGTTCATAATAGATTAGCCACTGGTGGGTGTGTTGATATCTCCCCATATTATTAGTTAGTATATAGTGTTATATGGGCAATGTCTACATAAAGTGAATTTTTGTATGGTGTGGTTGTATATTTCCAGACCTTCATTGAAGATTTTGAGGCATTGCATATTGATGAATAATTTTGAATTTAGTTGTAACCTACTTAGATATAGTATTTCTCACAGTGTGGTTGTAAGCATGGTTCATAGGTTGTATTAGGGGTGGGTGATAAATTCCACAATGCCAGAGGAATTGGCAGAGTTTTGCCCACTCCTCGTTATGCATGTAATGCGGCATTCCAGACTAATTCCGCCAACTGCCGCGAGGAGGAGTTTTTTCTTACACACAGCTCACCAACAGTAACTTGGCGAGTGCAAGTGAGCTTTGCCATCCCCTAGCATGATTTTTGGTCGCTAGTAGGGCACCCTGTGAGATTTACCCAAAAAAGGCGGTCACAACTGTGGGCAATCAGAAACCTGCCACTCAAGTAGAAAATCCACTTCGGGTTCAGCAATATCAACTTGAGCAGCAGCGCCATCTAGTGTGCCACGTGGTGCCCTTCAAGCTGATTTTTCAACATGAAACGAGCTTCCGGAGCTAAAAATCTGCATGAGCAGCACAACATGCCTAATTCAGCCTGTTGAGTTTTCATGTAACTCCTCCAAATTCAGTGGAGTGAAAGTTCACAAGTTCTGCCCATCCTAGGTTGTATGCCATTCTGCTCATCTCAGAATGAGTGTAGTTTATTTTACCATACTATGCAGGGTGGTAGGGTTGTTATTGGGGCATTGCTCAAAGTGTGTTATCAGTGGCCAATTCATACTGTCAATATTTTAACTCAAAATTGAGTGATGTTGTGAGGGATTTTGAAAATAAGCTGAGATCCTATTTCAAGAGACACTTTAAAAGTTGCTTTTTTGAGTGAATTTCTGGTTTGCATTTCAAGGGATTTTGATTATTTTCAAAATTGAGCACTCACCCAACCCCCTCAGGAGACTGGTGCCTAACTCATTGAGGACCTCCTCCACCCTTTTGGTGTAGTCCTGTACCCAACAACCCTGTGGCTGCCCACCCCCCACAGCACCCAAACCCATGCTAGGCATAGCCTTGGCAGTGCATACAGTCAGGGTTGCCACAGACCTTGTCTTCAATTCAACTTCAATCAAAACTTTATTTCGGTTTTGATTCAAACCATAAAAGTATACATATAAACATCACAGTTAAAAACAAATGTTAAAAGGATTTCACCAATACAGTACAATGAATTCATAATCAGTAAAGTGCAAATAGCGCAAAGTATAGTATAGTCCTTGTCATTTAAGAAGTCATAAGTCCAATAATATGCAAGGGAATGAGCAGTGTATGAGGTGGGTGCAAGGTATAGGTTGTTATACATATGTATGTATGTATATATGTGTTGGTGTATATATATATATATATATATATATATATTTGAAGAAAAGAGTTGCCCCTCGATTGGACCAGCACACACAGAGGGATACACGCTGTTTAGAGGCAAAGGCAGCTTTCACAAACACCTCCTCAGTTACTCCACCACTGCCGACGCGTTTCGGGTAGACACCCTTCTTCATGGGCAGCATAACAGCAAATGACGGCCAACAACGGAACAACAGTTCATCCCCTTCGTTTATTTCAAATTTCACAATTAGGCACAGGTGAGTACGTGCGTTGCATCATGGGGTTTGTAGTTCCAAAATATACTACTCAAGTGGGCTGTGTGCCGTCAACTGCATTATTCAAGCATTCTCCCCAAGGAAACAGTAGTCGGTGAAACCACCCTTGCAATTCGAACCAGCACCCGCTGCTCCGTGTAAGCGGCTACATTGTACCGCAACGGACCCGCTTGGATCTCGCGGCAGTGCTAGTCCGTGGCCGGGCAGGCCCACTTGGGTAGTGTATCCCTCTGTGTGTGCTGGTCCAATCGAGGGGCAACTCTTTTCTTCAAATATTGGTGGCCTGCCCCCGCAATGCACTGCTGATGATGTCACATATCATGTCACTCATGACATGGTCAGTGACATCACTGATGAAATCATCCACGTGATAATCTGATGCACCTCCTCACAACCTAATAGAACCTTTGATACACCCACTCTAAAATACAGACTACCATTTTCGAAACCATAGACACACCAATACCAGTTACTACATACCCACTCACTGATTTCTAGGTCTACACACACATCTACTCATTCACCCATAAAGCCACTCATACATGCAGTCACTCATCAATACAGCACTATCATATTCACTCATACACTTATACAGACACCCCACACTGCCACTCACCCATAGAGTTACTCACACACCTAGTCAGTCATGCAAAGAATCAATCACACTCCCATTTACTCACCTATATAGTTATAGACACACCACCTCACTTATTCATACAGATGCTAACACATACTTACTCTCTTATACAATCACTGACACAAGCTCACACTCATCCATACAGCCACTCTCACAATCACTCACTTTCATATATAGTCACAAATGTAGTTACTCACACATCTACCACTGAGACATTTATTCACTCACCAACACACCCATACACACACTCATCCACCCATACAGTCCTTCACAGATACACTCTTGAACTCATACACCCAGTAAATCACCCACTCACACATCTATGTACAGAATCACATACCCCCATCCACCCACACAGACACGCAGGCACCCATACAGATACTCAGACAACCAACCAATAACCCATATACACACTCATGTAGCTACTCACCAACCCATGCAGCTGCTTACACAGCAACTGACAGACTGATGCAGACATTCACACAGTTTAGTCACTAACCCATGCATTCAGTAAGACATGTTTAATCACTCACTTATACAGCCAGCCACGCACATACTAAATCATCTATTCAGACACTTATACACCCACTCATTCTTCAATATATATTTGTCAGCCATCTCCCATTTGCGGTTCGTGGCCCATCTGTGATGGGCCCCCGACCCGAGAGGCTGAGGCGCTCCTACTGTCAGGTGTCGTTTGGAGCATAAGTGCATAAGGGGTGCCTGCCGTCTGCACAGCAAAAAAAATGGGACCCCCTTCAAATGAACTCAAGGTCAGGGAAAAAGGGGAAATAAACACTAACAAATAGTAAACCTTCCCTCACGACCTCTTTTTTTGAAACAAACAAATTAATTGTACAAGGGAAAAGATCAGGTCTAAAAGCAATGATGCTACACACAAGGAAAGAGTTTTTTGTATAATAATTTTTGTTAACTTTATTTTTTGTTATTTGAATTATTCGATTCGTCATAGATCAACTTAATACATTTTTCATAATCAAATCATATATAATAAACACTGATTAAATTCATTACAGTGAAACTGCATCATATAGACAGCAATCCTAGGGCACATAAACCATAAAGCAAAAATATTATAACATCATACCTTCTCATTCATATCCATACCCACACATTCCACATTCATACATGAAACAAAAGCAACAACAATAGAAACAGGAAATACATCAATGTCAACTTAAATTGATGAAACAACTGCAAAGGCAGGATCTTAATATCACAAGATCGGTGGTCGACGCGTTTCGATGGCAATGTTGCCACCTTCATCAGGACCAGATGTATATTTCAAAAAACAGAAAAGGCCCCAGGAAGACTTAAATTTCTTTTAAAAGGATTGCGGAAATACGCTTGACCCGTCTTTTATGGGACATCCAATCCATCAAGGTTTAGCAAGGTTTATTGTGTCTCACGCTCCATTATCCAGTAGCAGAGGTAGACTGTACTGCGATTCAATACCCCCTACACTCCCGCCCTGCAGCAATCCTGTTATCTCTATCGGGACGCGAAGTATCACTACAGTCCTTTTACTATTTCCGAACCTTCGGACACAAACTTGCATATGGTTACCTGGGTAACCGCACGGAGCCTCGGACGAGCTCACTCCCGCCTTGTTTGCGGTTGCCACTAGTTACAGCAGTATCACCACAGTCCCTTTACTATTTCTGAACCTTCTGACATAAACTCACATACGGTTACCTTGGTAACCGCACGGAGCCTCGGACGAGCTCACACTGCGCTGGGCTTCCAACGGAGACGGACGCTCCGGTTTTCCAAGCACATTTGTTGTGACCGCATGGTAAGCTCTACCAGTGCCAATATCTACAGTTTGTAGATTAATGAATCACTCACCCAGGCGTAGTTTTAAGTAACCATGCCCCCTCCTTGTTTTTAGCCGTGATTGAATCTCTGCCTCGGCTATCCATGAACAGACAGTGGATACATCGCTACTAGTCTCGACTGATTCCTTGAAGCGGTAAGATGCCCGGTCTTTCCACTATTCACTAAGGGCTTGATAGATAGCCACTACTCTATCAGTTCCTTCTTACTGTGGGCTATTCCCAAAAATGTTTTGTATCATTGGTTGACCTTTGAACTTACCCTAATTGATTCTTAATTTTTTCTTTCAATTAGACACGAATTAAATGACCCTTCATAACAAGCCCTATAAACCGACAATTCTCCCAGTGGATCCAAACCACTAGGTATGCGAATAATTCCAACATACCGCAATTTTAACATGTTTTTAATCAGGACAACTTCCTCACACCCCCTTGTTTTAATGTTTCAGGTGGTTCAGTTAAGATCACCCACCAGTCAGGTTGCCCCTTATTGGTCCTGATGAAGACCCGCAAGGCCAAGGCTTAAAAATCTCCCAAGGCCATCAAGACGGGTCGAAACGTCGACGCCCACCCTTTGCTACCTGGGACACATTTCCAGTCCTTCGTGCAAGACCACCAATGGGGTCATTTTCTGAACTATACTAATTTTGTATCCAATAAATGTGACCAGGTTTTTTGGCTTGTGGACGGTGAATTACAATCGATTCACATTGCCTGTAATTGATTGATTACTTCTACTACTATGTATCTTTCATTCCTTGTCCTATTCACGCACTTTTCAATCACTTTTCTTTGATGCACGTTTCCTCTTGGAGCAACCTTGTTCTGTCCTATGAATATTGCAAAAAATTGCTAAAAAATAAATGTATATATAACAGCTCTCAGTGTTTTGGATGTTGTCCTTCGTTGGTTTGAATTACCTATTTAATATTACGAGCCTTTGTTCTTAAAGAAAATTTCGTTTAGGCTCATGACTAGTTAACTAACTGACTAAGCAAAACGTATATCTCAGATTTAATAATCATTGGATAAGGACCACTGTTTTTGGTACCACTAATCCACCCAGGTCCTTCTTCCTTGGGTTACCCCATTTTTGTAATGAAGTTCCTCATTTAGCACCTTTTCGAAAACTTTTGAAGGAAATTGTAGACTAGCAATGGGACAATAGTTGGCCACTTCGAGAAGATCCAGAGTGGGTTTTTTGATGATGGGCCTGATCTGAGAGTTTTTTCTACTGTACTGGAAAATACCCAAATGTGAGGATATTATTCAAAAGAGGTGTTAGAATTTGTGCTATTGTGTTTGGGACCATGTGAAGAAACTTAACGGGACATGGATCCAGAGAGGAGCCTGATTTAATTTTGAGGATAGCTTTCTCAACTCTATCCTGTGTAAGGGAGGAGAAATTTCTTAAAGACACTTTGTTGTCGGATTCATCCATCATGGACATGGCTTGCCTAATATCCTTGCCACCTATGGAGAATTCATCGTAGACTTTGGTCACTTTTTCGTAAAAGAAATTAGCAAGTATGTCACAAAATTGTTTGGTTGTCTTTACTGACTTTGCATTTCCGAAAGTGGCCAATTTAGTGACTGTCTTAAATAACTCACCAGAGATATTTTTTGCTGCCATAATTTTCTCAGCAAAGTATTTGGATTTAGCCTCGCATATGGCCTCTTTGTATGTTGTCAGTGCCTCTCTATAGCACATTTTATCGATCTCTGAGTATTCCTTTCTCCAGAGTCGTTCTTTGGCTTGGCATATTCTCTTTAAATTTTTTAGCTCGGGATTATACCAGGGGGCTGAGATCTGCTTAATATTAGCTCGTGTCCGAGTTCCCAAGCCTAGGTTTTGAACCGCTTGTTCAATCCATTGATAATAGAGAGTTACTGCTTGATCCAAGTCAGTGTCAGTCTCAAAAAACATTTTGGGTTTCTGTAAAAGCAAACTAGCTTCAAGATCTGGACCATTTATTTGTTTCCAGGCATACTCGATCCCTGTTTTCTTTGACCTTACAGTTCCGTCTTGGAGTCCTTTCATGGGGACTTCAAAAAAGACAGCACTGTGATCGGTCCAGGGTAGAGCGAGTGTTTTAATCAGTTTTGTCTGACTGTGGTTTGTGAAAATACCATCTAGGGTGTGATTTGCCGTGTGTGTGTGGCAGGTGACAATTTGCTTCAGACCTAAACTAAAGAAACAATCTAATAGCTCCTTGGTATCTGTGTTTTCTAATGCCTCTAGGTGGAAATCACCCAGCACCGAAAAGTTAGATTGTCCCATACATGATTCCATGACCCTCATAATGGCCCCAATGAAAGTGTTCCTTGGCCCAGGTGGCCTGTAAGTTAAAACTCCATTGAAGACATCCGTGTTTGAGGCCTTAAAACAGAAAAGAATAGCCTCCTCTTTAAGTTGAGGTATAGCTGAGAAGGTAGCTTTGAAATGGGAGCGATACACAATGGCCACCCCTCCCCCTCTTTGACCTATCCTGTCAATTCTAAAAATGCTGTATCCCAGAGGTATCGCTACGTTTAAATCCGGTTCGGACGCGCTGTGGGTCCAAGTCTCAGTGAGAAACATTATATCCGGCCTATGAAGATCTAGGAAATCTGCTAATTCATGACTATGTTTAGGGAGGGATCTGACATTCAGAAGGACAGCCATCATGGTACGCTCATTACCTAGATGTTTGCCGGACCGAAAGTGACCCACCTCTTTCTGCTGATGGGGGGTGTGATATCTATTCCTCAGGGCAAAATGACATGCTGGACAACTAGCAATCTGGAGTCCATTGTAAGGATAGGTAGGACAACATTTCTCATTTATGGCCTTATACCGGATTTCCAATAGCGTTGCGAAATCATATGTAATACGGGCATTTTGGACAGGGGGGGTCGCACATGGCGCAGGCCAGCCGCGGACGGGCGCAGACGGGCTTGCCTTTGGCACGCCTTCTAAAATAGAACTGGATGGTAGCGGAATTTTTCTCGACATGAACTGTGACTTTTCACTCAGCCACAACATGGAACTGTCCGAATAAAGGCGTTATTTGAGGTGTTTGTTGTTACACAGTAAAAGCAAGTCAAAAGTTTTGCCAAGAACAATATTGAATGATTTATGTGTTTAAAAATGGCAGTAATGGTGCATTATGGATATGATGGTCCAGGTGACTTCTGAATATACCAAATTAATGACTACAGGGAAATATTACGAACATACTATAATTTTGATGGATTTATCCGAATGAAATTTGAAAGTAGAACTTTACATCTCTGCAAAATGGAACTATTCAGAACTTCAAGAATTGTCACTTACTGCCTCTTTAAAACAAATAGGTGGGCATTGGTCCTTCAATGTTTTTAGTCACGTTGTTTAAAAGCTAACAAACCCACCCATGAAATATTTGCATATGATTAAGACTCCTTAGAGTCGAAACGCTTAATGCTTTTCTGTCTCATAATAAAGAAATTCATGAAGCACAGTTGGTGTGGCCTGTTTCACGTACTGAACAGTGCGTGTTTTCTTTTGGAATATATATATATAATATATATATATATATATATCATATTTCAACCTTACAGAAACACACAGTCACTGGATGATGTCATCAGTGATGTCATTAGTGATGTGATTTGAGATGTCATCATTGATGTCATCAGTGATCCCACCGACCATGTCATGATTGCTGTAATATGTGACGTCATCAGCAGTGCATTGCGGGGGCGCAAGTTATAGTTAGCTCAACTAACTATATTGGCCGAATTTCTCTGGTTTTGTAAGAGTGAAATGTCCAAATAACTATAATGGCCCTGAAACCTGTGTTTTGTTCAGTGAATTGCAAAGGTTTTTATAAATGGTAATTTCTAACGATAACATCCCTGAAACCTATGGTTTTTCAGTGAATTTCAAAGGGTTTTGTAAATGGTAATTTCTAACGATAACATCCCTGAAACCTATGATGGTTTCACTGAATTTCAAAGGTTTTTTAAATGAAAATTTCTAACTATAACACCCCTGAAACCTGTAGTTTTTTCAGTGAATTTCTAAGGTTTTTTAAATGCTAATACCTAACTATAACTTATTTGAAGTCTGTTTTTTTCAGTGAATTTCTAAGGTCTTTTAAATGCTAATTTCTAACTATGCCTACATAGGTAGGACATGTGCAAAAAGAGGAGGGAAGACACAGTAAGAGGCAAGAGGGGTGCAGAAAGAGGCAAAAGTAGTGCAGAAAGAGGCAAGAGATGTAAAGAAAAAGGGAAGAAGGGTGCGGAAAGAAGCAAGACAAGGCAAGTGATGTGCAGAAGGAAGCAAGAGAACTGCAGAAAGAGGCAAGAGAGTTGCAGAAACAGGCAAAAGGAGTGCAGAAAGAGGGAACAGGTGTGCAGACAGAGGCAAGAGAGGTGGTGCAGAAAGAGGGAAGAAAGGTACAGAAAGAGGCAAGAGGGGTGCAGAAATTTGCAACAGGGGTACAGAAAGAAGCAAGAGCAGTGCAGAAAGAAAGAACAAACAGAGGTGCAGAAATAGGCAAGAGACATACAGAAAGAGGCAAGAAATGTGTGGAAAGAAGCAAAAGAGGTGCAGAAAGACGCAAGAGAACTGCAGAAAAAAGGCAAGAGAGGTGCAGAAAGAGGCAGGAGAGGTGCACAAAGCAGCAAAAGGGGTACAGAAAGAGGAAAGAGGAGTACAAAAAGAAGCAATAGAAGTGGAGAAAGAAGCAACAGAGGTGCTGAAAGAGGCAAGAGGGGTGCAGAAATAGTCAAGAGAAGTGCAGAAAGAAGCAACAGAGATGCCGAAAGAGGCAACAGAGGTGCAGGGAACAGGGATGCAGAAAGAGGTAAGAGGGATACAGAAATGTTCAAAAGAGTTGCAGAAAGAAGCAAGAGCAGTGCAGAAAGGACCAACAGAGGTGCAAAAAGAGGCAAGGGAGTACAGAAAGAGGCAGGAGAGGTGCACAAAGAGGCAAGAGGGGTACAGAAAGAGGCAGGAGGGGTACAGAAAGAAGGAAGAGAAGTGTGTAAAGAAGCAACAGAGGTGCTGAAAGAGGCATGAAGGGTTTAGAAAGAGGCAAGAGAAATGCAGAAAGAAGCAACAGAGGTACAGAAAGAGGCAAGAGAGGTAAAGAAACAGGCAGGAAAGGTACAGAAAGAGGGAACAGGGGTGCAAAAGAACCAACAGAAGTGCAGAAAGAGGCAAGAGGGGTGAAGAGAGAGGCAACAGAAGTGCAGAAAGTGGGAATAGAGGTGCACAAAGAGGAAAGAGGGTTACAGAAAGAGTGAAGAGAGGTGTAGAAAGAGGCAAGGGAGTTGTACAAAGAAGGGTGCAGAAAGAGGCAAGAGGGGTGCAGAAAGAGGCAACAGGCAACGGAAGTGCAGAAAGAAGCAACAGCAGTGCAGAAAGAGGCAACAGAATTGCAGAAAGAAGCAACAGCAGTACAGAAAGAGGCAAGGGGGTGCAGAAAGAATTAAGAGCAGTGCAGAACGAACCAACAGAAGTGCAGAAATAGGCAAGAGACATACAGAAAGATGCGAGAAATGTGCGGAAAGAAGCAAAAGGTGTGCAGAAAGAGGCAGGAGAACTGCAGAAAAAAGGCAAGAGCGGTGCAGAAAGAGGCAGGAGAGGTGCACAAAGCGGCAAAAGGGGTATAGAAAGAGGCGAAAGGGGTACAAAAAGAAGCAATAGAAGTGGAGAAAGAAGCAACAGAGGTGCTGAAAGAGGCAAGAGGGGTGCAGAAATAGGCAAGGGAAGTGCAGAAAGAAGCAACAGAGGTGCCGAAAGAGGCAAGATAGGTGCAGAAACAGGCAAGAAAGGTGCAGGGAACAGGGTTGCAGAAAGAGGTAAGAGGGATACAGAAATTTGCAAGAAAGGTGCAGAAAGAAGCAAGAGCAGTGCAGAAAGAAGCAAGAGAGGTGGAGAAATAGGGAAGGGGTGCAGAAAGAGGCATGAGGGGTGCAGAAATGTTCAAAAGAGGTGCAGAAAGAAGCAAGAGCAGTGCAGAAAGGACCAACAGAGGTGCAAAAAGAGGCAAGGGAGTACAGAAAGAGGCAGGAGGGGTGCAGAAAGAAGGAAGAAAAGTGTGTAAAGAAGCAACAGAGGTGCTGAAAGAGGCAAGAGAGGTAAAGAAACAGGCAGGAAATGTGCAGAAAGAGGGAACAGGGGTGCAAAAGAACCAACAGAAGTGCAGAAAGAGGAAAGAGGGGTGAAGAGAGAGGCACCAGAAGTGCAGAAAGTGGGAACAGAGGTGCACAAAGAAGAAAGAGGGGTACAGAAACAGTGAAGAGAGGTGTAGAAAGAGGCAAGGGAGGTGCACAAAGAGGGAAGAAGGGTGCAGAAAGAGGCAAGGGGGTGCAGAAAGAGGCAACAGAAGTGCAGAAAGAAGCAACAGCAGTGCAGAAAAAGGCAAGAGAAGTGCAGAAAGAGGCAAGAGAGGTACAGAAACAGGCAGGAAAGGTGCAGAAAGAGGGCACAGGGGTACAGAAAGAGGCACAAGAGGTACAGAAAGAGGGAAGAAGGGTGCAGAAAAAGGCAAGAGTGGTATAAAAAGAAGCAAGTGAGGTGCAGAAAGAGGCAACAGAGAGGCAAAATGAGGGAAAGAGACGCAGAAAGTGGAAGAGATTAGCAGAAAGAGGCAAAAGAAGTGCAGAAAAAGAAAGAAAGGTACTGAAAGAAGCAAAAGAAATGCAGAAAGAGGCAAGAGAGGCGTAGAAAGAAACAAGAGTGGTTTGCACACAATTAATACCAATTTAATACCCACATTTAGCAAATAAGTAAAAGGTGACCATTCTAGGTTTGCAAACGCTGTAACACTTGTTGTTGCATTTTTGGTAAGGTGTGAGCCGTTTGAGCTAGAAACAAGTTTTTTTTTGTTGAAATCTGCAGATTATGCAGCAGATGATGGATTATGTGGCAAATGCGGAAAATGTATAATTGTGCAAAAGTCGGTGCAGCCAAACAGTCACATAATTCCAGTGGCCCTGCTCATACCTCCGACTTGGTCCAGAACTTCTCTTCAGCGTTTCCTTCTTTTTTTTGTCTCATCGAGTCTATAGTTTAGCTTCTGTGGAAATGAGGAAGACTAAACCTGAGGTTACCACTCCACAACACAGAATATCATACCACACAATTACTCTCCATAACACATAATCCCACTCTACATAATTCCTATACACTAAATACCACATCATTTCTATCTGCATAATTTCACTGCACTACATGCCACATAATTCCACTACACACAACCTACATCCCCTCCACTCCAAGAAAAAATAATAAAACACTTTTACATTTACAACACCAATAGTTCTAACTCTCGCAAATGTGAAACCTATTACATTGCAAATGCTTCTTTAACTAGTAGTCGCGTTTGCAGAGAAGTGGATAAAGGGGGCTGGGCCTCCGACCACCTCTCAGGAATTCCGTTGTGTAGGACTTACAGGAGGTACCAGGAGGGCTTCTTGGCCCCCAAAGTCCCTCTGGAGAAAAGTGGACTTCATCCCCCAACCTGTGGTGTTCCAGGAGGCGTGTTTCCAGAGTGGGGGAGAAAGGGGGACATGGCGTCCGAAGACCTCTTAGCAATCCCACTGTGTGGGACTTACTGGAGGTAACAGGATTGGTAGTTGGCCCCCAAGGACCTTGGGGGCCAATTACCCCTCCTATTACCTCCAGTAAGTCCCACACTGCAGCATTGGTAAGTTCTCATAGCAAGCCATGTCCCCTTTTCCCTCCAGTCTGCAAACGCATTCCCTGACACGTTCTTTGAGGGGGATTAAAGTCCCCTTTGCTGCTGGGAGTGGTTAGGTGCCAACAAGCCTAGCTGTTACCTCCAGTAAACCCCACACAGTGGGATTGCTGAGAGGTGGACACAGGCCTTGCCCCATTTGTCCACCACTCTGCAAACGCGCCTCCTGGCATGTTCTTGTTTAGGGGATGAAGTCCTCTTGCCTTCTGAGGATTCCTGGGGGCAACTAGCCCTCCTGTTACCTCCAGTAAGCCCCACACAGCTGGATTGCTGAGAGTGGTCCGAGTGGTGCATTTGCTGAGCTGTGTGAAAAGGGGCATGGTCTCGTACCACCTCTCAGCAATCCCTCTGTGTGGGGCTTACTGGAGGTACCAGGTGGGCTAGTTGGCCCCCAGGGACCCTTAGGATTCAAGGAGACTTAACCCCACAACCCAGAACGTGCCAGGAGGCGTGTTTGAATAGTGGTGCAGGGAGGGGGCGGGGCCTCCGTCAAGATGCCGGCTTCTGCTTTTTTTTATTAGAAGGGGGATGTGTGTGCCCCCCTTCGCTTAATATTTTGTGGGCCCTGGGGACACCATCCCCCAGGGCCTGACCCATTTAAAAAAAGTCATAATTAAAAAACAGGAAGGGGGCAGCGCGGCCCCCCTCCTGAGGTCTTTTTTGGCCCCAGGATCCCATCCCCTGGGGTTGGGCCACATTTTATTAATTTGTTTTATTTTATTAAGGGTGGGAGGCCCCGTGGCCCCCCTTCCCTGGGACCCTTTTGTCCCCTGGAACCCCATCCCCCGTGGCCTGGTCTCATTTATTTAAAATATATAATTTTTTGATGGGAGGGTGGCCGCGTGGTACCCGTTTCCTGGCCCTCTTTTGTTCTCGGGGACCCTATCCCCCGAGCCCTGCCCTGCTTTTTTAATTATTAGTTTTCGAGGGGTGCTATGGGTCCCCCTTCTGTGGCCAATTTTGGCCCCGGGGACCCCATCCCCCAGTGCCTTGCCTTATTTTTTTTTTATAAATAATTAAAACAGGGAGGGGGCCAAGTAGCCTTTCTGGCCCTGGGGACCCCATCCCCCTGGGCCAGCCCTCATGTTGGGGACCGCGGTGGGAGCCCCAATTCCCATGCGGTCTCTGCCGGCATTGCTTTTGGACAAGGGGAGCTGCTGACATAACAGGGCACTGAATCTCCTAGTCCTAAAATGTCTGATGCTACATCTTTGTGGATCTGGTGGGAGTCAATCAGATCTTATCTTTAGATCTAGTGTGTCCGTGTGGCGTGAAATATACATACATTTGGAACATTCATGTTTAAAAAATCACTGAACGGATCTACACCAAATCACAAAAAGCACGCTCTCTGGCACAAGATCTAGCTTTATAACAAATTTGGTGAAATTTGTTTCAGTCGTTTAGTCCTTAGCTTTTGAAAATAGAATGAGGAAAACACTTTTTGGCTCCCTCGTCTTTCTCAGCCCCCTCTTGACGGATGTCCTTGAAACGTTTTGGCACCTAAGTTATCGGCAAAACAATAAAGCAGTGCACAAGATGGGCACAAGTGATAGTTAGATTTCTGAACCATAATTGGCATATTACAGTGTGTTTTTATTGTTTGCTTTTGTCTTTTTCAACACCTAGCTACAATGTCACTTTAAACATTGTAACCTAACTGCAGCCTTTTTTAATTATATTATATAAACAACAAAAAAACAACTGTTACAGGGATGTTATAGTTAGGCTCAGATTTCAGTTGTACAACACCAGTTAAATTCAGCAGTTATAATTTCCTGAGCTAACTATAATTTGCGCCCTCTGAATGCACTGCTTACAGCCTCACATTTTACATCACTCATGACATGGTCATTGACATCACTCATGACATCACTGATGACATCTCAAATGACATCACTGATGACATCACTGATGACACTATCCAGTGAGTATAAGTATTTTGTATGAGTTTATGACAGTTAAACATATATACTAATGTACTACAAAAGTTAAAGTAGTTTATTAGGTGTACTACTAGTGAGAGCTACTACTTTTAATATATATCACATGGAAGGTTGTGTGACTGTATGTATCCTTGTGCATATGGGTATGTGAGTGGGTGTATAAGTGGGTGTGTGAGTAGCTGGGTGGGTGAGTGAGATGCTGTGTGAGTGGCTGTATGGGTGGGTGAGTGGAAGTGTGAGTGGCTATATGGGTGGGTAAGTGGGAATGTAGTGACTGTATGGGTAAGTGAGTGGCTATCTGAATGGCTGTATGAGTGAGTGACTGGGTATGTAAGTGGCTGTATGGGTGATTGAGTGGCTATTTGAGTGGTTGTTTCATTAAGTTAGTTTGTGTGAAAGTGGCTTTATTGGAGAGAGTATCTGTGTGAATGGCTATAGGAATAAGTAAGGGGAAGTGTGAGTGCTTGGATGGATGTGTGAATGGGTATTAAGTGATTGTGGGAGTGAATGTGTGAGAGCTTGTGTAGGTGAGTGAGTGGCTGTGTTGAGAGGCTGATTGGGTGACTGAGTGCGTGTGTAAGTGCCTTTGTAGGTAAATAAGTGGGTGTGCGAGTAGCTGTATGGGTGAGTGTGTGATTATGTAACTGGCTGTATGGGTGAGTATCTGGTTGTGTGAGTGGCTACATGCATGACTGCATGGGTGTGTGAGTAGCTCTATGGAAGAGTGGGTGGGCGTGTGAGTACTGGTATAGGTCTGTAAATGGGTCTGTCAGTGGTTGTGCGGTTTATATGAGTGGGAGTATGAGAGGTTGTATGGGTAGGTCCCAAGCAGTACGTTGCAGGGGCGTAGGTTAGTTATCTCAGGTAACCATAGCTACTGAATTTCACTGGTTTTATATGAGTTAAATCTGAGCCTAACTATAACGTCCCTTTAACCTTTGGATTTTTAAGTGAATTTCTAAGGCTTTTCAAATTCTATTTCCTAACTAATACAGCCCTGTAACCTTTGGCTTTTCCAGTGAAGTGCCATGTTTTTTTAACTAGTAGTTATATTTGCAGAGTGGTGGACAAAGGTGGTGAGGCCTCCGACCATCTTTCAGGAATCCTGCTATATCGGACTTACTGGAAGTAACAGGAGGGCTTCTGGACCCCCAAGAACCCTCAGCATCCAAGAGGACTTCATCCCCCAACCAGCAGTGTGCCAGGAGGTGCAGTTGCAGTGTGGTGGAGAAAGGGGGCATAGCCTCTAAAGTCCTTTCAGCAATCGTGCTCTGCGGGACTTACTGGAGGTAACAGGAAGGCTTGTTGGCCCCCAAATACCCTCATCAGCCAAGGGGACTTCATCCACCCACCAGCAGCACACTGAGAGGTGCATTTGTAAAGTGGTGGGGAAAGAGGGTGTGGCTTCCAAAGTCCTCTCAGCAATTGTGCTCTGTGGGACTTACTGACAGCTACAGGAGGGGTTGTTCACCACCAAGGACCCTCAGCAGTCAAGAAGACTTCAGCCCCTAACCAACAGCATGCCAGGAGGCATAAGTGCTGAGTGGTGTAGAAAGGGGGTGGGACGCCATGCCAGTAGCTTTTTCCTTTTCTTTTTTTCAAATATTCTTTAATATCCTCCAGGGCCAGTGACTTTTAGTATGGGGATAGGCCCGCGCAGCCCCATTACCCGGGGCCTGGCCACAATACTGGGTGCCCTGGTACCACTCAGGGCACCCAGTCATTTTTGTTGGTGACCGTGGGGAGAGCCTGAATACCCCTGCGGTCCCTGCAGGCTCCTCACAGCCTGCAGGAGACAACATTGATTTAACTCTGTCCAAAAGCAATTCTGCTCTGCTTTGTGCAAGTGAAAGCTCTTGCTTGTACGAAGTGAAACAGAGTTTGCTATGGCTTGGCGGAAGCAAGCCATAGCAAACTGCAATGTCCGGGGGGGCACTCCAGGACATTGCAGGAGCCAGCTCTCCTGCATTATTTCTAAGTACAGCCCCAGGAAGGTGGAGGCCTCCGGGCTGCGGGGAGGTCTGTGTGGCCCTGCATTATTTCTAATTGAAGCCCCAGGGAATTGGTTGTCCCCCCGGTCTGCGGGGGAGCCACATGGCCCGCAGTATTTTCAAGTAAAGCCCTGGGGAGGTGGTGGTCCCTGGGACAGTGGGGGGGTCCAAGAGTACCCACCATTTATAAAATTAAAAGCTCTAGGGAGGTGGTGGTCCCAGGGGCAGGAAGGGAGGCCTACGCATCTCCTCTGCATTTTTTCAGAAAAAAGCCCCAGGGAGGTGGTGGTACCCAGGACATTAGTAAATCCCAGGAGGGAAGAAGTTTTTGCCTGGATCCTCAGATCCTGCCAAAAATGCAAAAAATATATACTTTTTTAGGCCCTGCAGGGTCCCTGTGGGACTGCCCAAGAGGCCTAAGGGGTCAGTGTATTTCTATCCTGCCCCCTTTTTAAAAAAAATACTTTTTCCTTTGACTCGGTTCAACCAAGTCATTAGATGGTGCCAACACTTCCTGGTTTGAAGTGTTGGCAGCCAATCAGATCTCAGCACAAGGTTCGGAGGAGCCGTGGTCCATATCTAAACAGCTAGAAATTTCTTTAAATAACTCCAAAACTACTGAACGGATGTACACCAAATCACAAAAAGGCACTTCCTTAGACCAACATTTACCTTCCTGCCAAATTGCAGTAAATCTGTTCAGCAGTTCGGACTGTAGCCCTGTGTAAAGGTCCTATGGGAATTACCATGGGAAAAATGCATTTTTAACAACCCCCTGGTTCTTGGCCCCCACTTGACCGATCAGTTTGAAACTCTTAGGATAGCAGCTGAAGTGAGCGTCGTATCTGAACTGCTGAACGGAATTACACCAAATTTGGCAAAGAGGTACTCCTCAGTTCAGACTCGTGCCTTTTGCTTAAATGGTGTAAATCCGTTCAGCAGTTCCTGAGAAAATTACAGTTAAAAGTACATATATATCTATGGCCGGGGACGATCCTCGGACCCTCCCCGCACCCAGCGCGTACCCTGCCGTGCAGAAGCTGAATGCTAATTAGCTGTCAACACTCCAGATCAGGAAGTGTTGGCAGCCATCTTGTGCCTCGGTAAAACCGAGGCACAAGAAGCCCCCAAAATATTTTTTCATAGTTATGGGGGGCCCGTATGGGCCCCCCAGCCCCGGGGACCGCCACCCCCGGGGTTGTTTTTAAAAAAAACAAAAAAACATAAAAACCTGTGTGGGGGGCTCGAGCCCCCCCAAACGCCCCGGGGACTGCCACCTCCCCGGGGCACTACATATGTAGGGGGTCCGATACGGACCACCCCCTGGGGCTTTAACTTAAGTGGGAGGGGGGCCGCGCGGCCCCCCTCCTGGAGCCTTGTCATGGCCCTGGGGACCGCCACCCCCCAGGGCCGGCTCCTGCAGTGTCCTGGGGTGCCCACCCCCGGGACACTGCTGTTTGCAATGGCAGGGCGGGAGCCTCGTGGCTCCCACCCTGCCATTGCAAACTGCTTTGCTATTTGGAAGAGAGAGCAGGGAAACCTGCTCTCTCTTCCAAATAGCAAAGCAGATTGCTTTTCCACATGGGGAGCAGCATGTTAGCTGCTCCCCATGTGGAAAAGCAATGCCAGCACCCGCGGGAGGCGGGGAGCCGGCGGGGCCATAGGGGGATTGGGGACCCCCCCATGGTCCCCAACGGAGGCCAGGCCCTGGGGGATGAGGTCCCCGGGGCCGAAAGAGGCCACAGGAGGGGGAAAGGCAGCCCCCCTCCCCCCAAAAAAAAAGGCCATGCCCCGGGGGATGGGGTCCCCGGGGCAAATTAAGGCCTCGGGAGGGGGGCCACGTGGCCCCCCTCCACAGTTCTAAAAAAAAAAAAAATAGGGGGCAGGCCCTGGGGGATGGGGTCCCCAGGGCAAAAAAATAAGAAAAAGAAGGGGAGCTACACAGCCCCCCTTCTTAAAAGACAAAAAAAAAAACGGGATCGGGAGGAGGCCACGTACCCTCCTTTCATCACTTTGCAAACGTGCCCCCTGGCGCGTTTGCAGAGGGGGAACAAATTTCCCTTCAATACTGGGGGTCCCTGGGGGCCAACTAGCCCACCAGGAACCTCCAGTATGTGCTAGCGGGCTGTGTTGCAGAGAGGTGTAATGAGGACACGCCCCTTTTTACACCTCTCTGCAGCGCAGCTCCATGGCACTTACTGGAGGTACCTGGTGGGCTAGTTGGCCGCCAGGGGACCTCAGGATTCAAGGGGACTTAATCTCCCAACTTAAAACGCGCCACGGGGCGCGTTTGCACAGTGGTGAAGGTAGGGGGCGGGGCATGAAGTGATGCTGTGCAAACACACCCTGTGGCACGTTTTAAGTTGGGGAATTCATTCCTCTTCAATCCAGAGGTCCCCTAGGGGACAACTAGCCCACCAGGTACCTCCACTAAGCGCCACGGAGCTGCGTTGCAGGGTGTTGTAAAGAGGGGTGTGGCCTCTGAACACCTCTCTGCAACGCAGCTCCCTGGCGCATACTGGAGGTACCTGGTTGGCTAGTTGGACACCAGGGGACCTCAGGATTCACGGGGACTTAATCCCCCAACTTAAAACACCCCACGGGGTGCGTTTGCACAGTGGTGAAGGTAGGGGGCGGGGCCTGAGGTGATATGTGTACAAACACGCCCTGTGGCATGTTTTAAGTTGGGGAATTAATTCCTCTTCAATCCTGAGGGTCCCTGGGGACCAACTAGCCCACCAGATACCTCCAGTAAGCGCCACGGAGCTGCGTTGCAGAGTGTTGTAAAAAGGGGCATGGCCTCTGAACACCTCTCTGCAATGCAGCCCCCTGGCGCATACTGGAGGTACCTGGTGGGCTAGTTGGCCCCCAGGGAAACTCAGGATTGAAGAGGAATTAATTCCCCAACTTAAAACGTGCCACAGGGCATGTTTGCACACATATCACCTCAGGCCCCGCCCCCTTCCTTCACCATTGTACAAATATTCCTCTAAAATCAGCCGAACTACGAATTCCGATTTACTCACCTGTAATCAGGAGAGAACCCTGGGCTGCATCTTTTAGCCCAGCACTGACTCTGAAAAGTAAATCTAAGCGTACTTACCAGTAACTTGTATTTCCTTCCATAGGAATCCATTGTGTGGTTTTCACCAGAACATTTTCAGTGTCCATTTTTGAAACGTACAAATATTCCTCTAAAATCAGCCAACCTACGAATTCCGATTTACTCACCTGTTATCAGGAGAGAACCCAGTGCTGCATCTTTTTGCCCAGCACTGAACATGAAAGGTAATTCTAAGCGTATTTACCAGTAACTTGAATTTCCTTCCATAGGAATCCATTGTGTGGTTTTCAGCAGAAAAGTTTCTAATTGTCTATTTTCACAAACTAAAAATATTCCACTAAAATCAGCCGAACTACGAATTCCGGTTTACTCACCTGTTATCAGGAGAGAACCCAGGGCTGCATCTTTTAGCCCAGCACTGACCCTGGAAAGTAATTCTAAGCGTACTTACCAGTAACTTGTATTTCCTTCCATGGGAATCCATTGTGTGGTTTTCAGCAGAAAAGTTTCTAAGTGTCCATTTTTGAAACGTACAAATATTCCTCTAAAATCAGCCGAACTACGAATTCCGATTTACTCACCTGTTATCAGGAGAGAACCCTGGGCTGCATCTTTTAGCCCAGCACTGACTCTGAAAAGTAATTCTAAGCATACTTACCAGTAACTTGTATTTCCTTCCATAGGAATCCATAGTGTGGTTTTCAGCAGAAAATGTTCTAAGTGTCCATTTATGAAACGTACAAATATTCGTCTAAAACCAGCCAAACTACGAATTCCGATTTACTCACCTGTAATCAGGAGAGAACCCAGTGCTGCATCTTTTAGCCCAGCACTGACCCTGAAAAGTAATTCTAAGCGTACTTACCAGTAACTTGTATTTTCTTCCATAGGAATCCAGTGTGTGGTTTTTTTAGCAGAAAAGTTTCTAAGTGTCTATTTTCACAAACAAAAAATATTCCTAAAAAATCATCTGTATGACTTAAACACATTCTTTCAACTGTTTACAGGACGTTGGCCAGTGCTGGATCCAGGATCCACCACTGAGTAAGAAAATGTAACGATAACACTACTTACCTGCTAAGTGAATTTTCTGCCATAGGATAACATTGGTGATTCTATGTGAAAAAAATTCTAAGTGTCAACTTTTACAATACAATGATATTCCTTAAAAATAACTACTGTAACCAAAACACTTTTACTCAACTGTTTACAGGAGATGTCCAAGCACTGAATCTAGGATCCAGTCCTGTGGTTAAAAAAGTAATCCATAAATTAACTAATTGCATTTAACTAGAAATTCACATTGAGCTCAAAGTTGCTTTGTGTTTGAAATTGGGTTGGCCATTGCAACAACTGTAACTACTGTACTTAAAAGTCTGTAGCCTATTTGCCAAGTATTTAAACTAAAGTAATTCATTCTGAGAAAGTATATTTTGTATTGTAATGTATAATGTAATTATAATGTAATTAAAAAAAAATATCTAAAGATAAATAGTTTAAAAAATGTAGTAAATCAGTATCAAAAAGATCAGTATAACAATTAATTCATTAAAAATTGTCATTTACAAAACCTTTGAAATTCACTGAAAAAAACATAGGTTTCAGGCCTGATATAGTAAGGAATTAGCATTTAAAAAACCTTTGAAATTCACTGAAAAAACCAAAGGATTCAGGGGTGCTGTAGTTAGGAATTGGCATTTAAAAAACCTTAGAAATTTACTGAAAAAAACATAGGTTCCAGTGGTATTATAGTTAGCTGGACGTTTCCCTCATACAAAACCCTAGAAATTCCCCTGCTATAGTTAGTTCAGCTAACTATAACTTGCGCCCCCGCTATGCAATGCTGATGACGTCACATATTACATCACTCATGACATGGTCAGTGACATCACTGATGACATCACTGATGACATCATCCAGTGACTGTGTTTCTGTAAAGTTTAAATTTGTTTAATATATATTGGGAAAGGCGTATTGAAGAATGAGAGGGTGTATAAGTGTCTGAATGGATGATTTAGTAGGTGCGTGACGGAATATAAGTGAGTGATTAAACGTATATTACTGAATGCATGAGTTAGTGACAAAACTGTGTGAAAGTCTCTATCCGTCTGTCTGTTGGTGTGTAAGCGGCTGCATGGGTTTGCAAATAGCTACATGAGTGCCTATATGGGTTATTGATTGGTTGTCTGAGTATCTGTATGGGTGTCTGAGTGTTTGCGTGAATGAGGTGTGTGTGACTGCATAGTTGTGTGAGTGGGTGATTCACTGGGTGCATGGTTTCAAGAGTGCATCTGTGATGGACTGTATGGGTGGGTGAGTGTGTGTATGTGTGTGTTAGTGAGTGAATGTATATCTCAGTTGTATATGTGTTCGTAACTACATATCTGAAAGGCAGTATATATGTGTGTTGGAGTATATAATTGGCTATAAATGAGAGTGTGTGATTGTGAGAGTAGCTGTATGGATGAGTCTGTGCTTGAATCAGTGATTGTATAAGAGCGTAAGTATGTGCTAGTATTTGTATGAGTAAGTGAGCTGGCGTGTGTATAACTGTATAGGTGAGTAAATGGCAGTGTGATTAATTATTTGCATGACTGACTAGGTGTGTGAGTATCTCTATGGATGAGTGGCAGTGCGTGAGTTTCTATATAGGTGTATGAGTGCATATGATAGTCCTGTACTGAGTGACCATAAGTATGAGTGACTGTACGGGTGAGTGAGTGGATGTGTGTGTAAACCTAAGAATCAGTGAATGGGTATGTAGTTATTGTTGTTGGAGTGTGTATGGTTTTGAGAATGGCAGTCTGTAATTTAGAGTGGGTGTATCAAAGGTTATATTAGGGTGTGAAAAGATGCATCAATTTATCACATATCATCAGTGATGTCATTTGAGATGTCATCAGTGATGTCATCAATGATGTCACTGACCATGTCATGAGTGATGTAATATGTGACGTCATCAGCAGTGCATTGCGGGGGCGCGAGTTATCGTTAGCTGAACTAACTATAACAGGGTAATTTCTATGGTTTTATACGAGTGAAATGTCCAACTATAACTTTCCCTAAAACCTATGTTTTTTTCAGTGAATTTCTAAGGTTTTTTAAATGCTAATTTCTGACTATAACGTGCCTGAAACCTATGTTTTTTTCAGTGAATATATATATATATATATATATTATCTACTGGCGGTCGCCAGTAGATAGTTATAGTTACAACCTAGTTTCCATAGGAAATCTCAAAATTCTATTTTGAATAACTTTGGCGCCGGTTGACGAATCCTCGCGAAATTTTCAAAACTAATGGGGCGCTCCGTTCAGCTCCTACCCTGAAAGTCTCGGGGTGATTCGTCAAGCGGGGGCCGAGAAAAAGGGGGGGTCACAAAACGCGTTTTCCCCATGCATTTTTCCATAGGACCTTTAGACACAGCTACAGCCCGAACGACTGAGCAGAATTACTTGAAATTTGGCAGAGAGGTAGCCATAAGGTCAAGGAAGTGCCTTTTGCAGGTCTGGTGTAAATCTGTTCAGTATTTCCTGAGAAAATAGCATTTAAAAGCATATCAATATCTATACGCGCCCACCGTGCGCGCACTGTGCGCGCACCCTGCCGTGCGCAAGCGCAATTCTGATTGGTTGTTAGATGTCGGTAAACATTCAAATCGGTCGAAACCAGGAAGTGTCAGCCGCCATTTTGTCTCTCGCAGTCTGAGGGGGTGAAAAAAAAAGGTGGAGAACGTGAAAAGGGGGCAGAGTGGACAGTTCCTGACCCCCTAGCCTTGGTCAGGGGGTCACGGAAGGACCCCCAAGGGTGAAAAAACAATATATATTTATGTTTTTAAATCGCGAGGTGCGTGCACGGAGCGCGCGCGCCGAACCGTTGGTGCTCGGTGCGCGAAGCGCACCGAGTGCCCACAGAGCGCGCACGGTGCGCGAAGCTCACTGTGCGTGCACGGTGCGCGCATGGTGAAAAACCTGAAAAAAAACATTAATAAATACATAACTTAGCATTTAAAAAACCGTACAAATTCACTGAAAAAACCATAGGTTTCACACACATTATAGTTACGAATTAGCATTTAAAAAACCTTGCAAATTCACTTAAAATACCATAGGTTTCACTCATGTTGTAGTTAGCGGGACATTTCACTCGTAAAAATCCAATGAAATTCCCCCGTTATAGTTAGTGCAGGCAACTATAACTCACGCGACCGCAATCCTCTGCTGATGACGTCAGATATTACATCACTGATGACATATGTGTCTTTATGAAAAATAAATATTTGTAATATATGTATAGCTAAAGATTAATGGAAGAAGACATGGGTAAATAAGTGTCTAAATACGGTGATGTAATATCTGACGTCATCAGCAGAGGATTGTGGTCGCGTGAGTTATAGTTGCCTGCACTAACTATAACGGGGGAATTTCATTGGTTTTTTACGAGTGAAATGTCCAGCTAACTACAACATGTGTGAAACCTATGGTTTTTTAAGTGAATTTGCAAGGTTTTTAAATGCTAATTCGTAACTATAACGTGTGTGAAACCTAGGGTTTTTTCAGTGAATATATATATATGTATATATATTTATTTAATTTTTGGGGAACGTTTCGTAAAATTTGTCAAATGGAGGCAGTTACCCAAAAATCCATTGCCTATGGAAAAGTGGTCCTAACTCTAACTACCCAGTGGCAACTGCCACTGGGAGTGTGTGTGTATATATATTCACTGAAAAAACCATAGGTTTCAGAGGTGTTATAGTTAGCTGGACTTTTCACTTGTACAAAACCATTGAAATTCCCCCGTTATAGTTAGTTCAGCTAACTATAACTCGCGCGCCCGCAATGCACTGCTGATGACGTCACATATTACATCACTCATGACATGGTCAGTGACATCACTCATGACATCACTGATGACATCTCAAATGACATCACTGATGACATCACTGATGACATCATCCTTGTGATAGAGTGGCAGACCTCCTCTCACCCTAATATAACCTTTGATACACACATTCAAAAATAGAGACTAATATTTTCGAAAAAATGGACATACCAATACCAGTTACAACAACCTCTTCAGTAATTCTAAGATCCACATACACATCCACTCATTCACCAACAGTCCTATACAGTCACTCATACATGTACTCACTCATCATATGTACTCATACACCTATACATCCTGTTACACAATGCCACTCATCCATAGAGTTACTCACACACATAGTCACTCATGCTAATAAAGAATCAAACATACATTTACTTGCATATACAGTTATACACACACCACCACACTAACTTCTACGGAAACTTACACATACTCAGTCTTTTAAACAATCACTTATAGAAACACATACTTATTCATACAGGAACTCTTTCAATCTCTCACTCTCACATATACTCACCTATATACACCAATAGTCACATATACTAGTTTAAAACATATGTAGTTACTCATAAAGACACTATTGAGACAGTCATTCACTCACTAACACACCCATACACACACTCATCCACACATACAATCCTACACACATGCTGTCTTCAACACATACAAACAGTGAGTCACTCATTCATGTACCTATGCACTACGTAATACCCCCCACCGAACCATGCAGACACTCAGACTCATACTCAAAAAACCAACTAATAACCTATATAGACACCCATGTAGCTACTCACCAACCCATGCAGCCACTTATACACAAAGTGAGATACTGATACAGATATTTACATGTTTAAACATTACTCACTAAGCCATGTATTCACTATGATACACTTAATCAGTCAGTTACACAATCAATTTTTCAAAAACAAATCATCCATTTAGACACTTATATACCCATTTATTCTTCCATCGACCTTGAGATATACATATATAAAACATATTTAATTTTCAGAAAAACACACATTCACTGGATGATGTCATCAGTGATGTCATCAGTGATGTCATTTGAGATGTCATCAGTGATGTCATGAGTGATGTCACTGACCATGTCATGAGTGATGTAATATGTGACGTCATCAGCAGTGCATTGCGGGCGCGCGAGTTATAGTTAGCTGAACTAACTATAACGGGGGAATTTCAATGGTTTTGTACAAGTGAAAAGTCCAGCTAACTATAACACCTCTGAAACCTATGGTTTTTTCAGTGAATTTCTGAGGTTTTTTAAATGCTAATTCCTAACTATAAAGTGCCTGAAACCTATGGTTTTTTCTGTGCATATATATATGTATATATATATATATATATATATATATATTTAATGAAAAAACCAAAGGTTTCACACATGTTATAGTTAGCTGGACATTTCACTCGTAAAAAACCAATGAAATTCCCCCGTTATAGTTAGTTCAGCTAACTATAACTCGCGCGCCCGCAATGCACTACTGATGACGTCACATATTACATCACTCATGACATGGTCAGTGACATCACTCATAACATCACTGATGACATCTCAAATGACATCACTGATGACATCATCCAGTGAATGTGTGTTTTTCTGAAAATTAAATATGTTTTATATATGTATATCTCAAGGTTGATGGAAGAATAAATGAGTATATAAGTGTCTAAATTGATGATTTGTTTCTGAAAAACTGATTGTATAACTGACTGATTAAGTGTACCTTTTTGAATACATGGCTTAGTGAGTAATGTTTAAATGTGTAAATACCTGTATCAGTCTCTCACTTTGTATATAAGTGGCTGCATGGGTTGGTGAGTAGCTACATGAGTGTCTATATAGGTTAATAGTTGGTTTTTTGAGTATCAGTATGAGTGTCTGAGTGTCTTCATGGTGCGGTGGGGGGTATTACGTAGTGCATAGATGCATGAATGAGTGACTCACTGTTTGTATGTGTTGAAGACAGCATGTGTGCAGGACTGTATGGGTGGATGAGTGTGTGCATGGGTGTGTTAGTGAGTGAATGACTGTCTCAATAGTGTCTTCATAAGTAACTACATATGTTTTAAACTAGTATATGTGACTATTGTTGTTTATAAGTGAGTATATGTGAGAGTGAGAGATTGGAAGAGTTCCTGTATGAATAAGTATGTGTTTCTATAAGTGATTGTTAAAAAGACTAAGTATGTGTAAGTTTCTGTTAAAGTAAGTGTGCTGGTGTGTGTATAACTGTATATGCAAGTAAATGGATGTTTGTTTCTTTATTAGCATGAGTGACTATGTGTGTGAGTAACTCTATGGATGAGTGGGATTGTGTTACAGGATGTTTAGGTGTATGAGTACATATGATGTGTGAGTACATGTATGAGTGACTGTATAGGATTGTTGGTGGATGAGTGGATGTGTATGTTGATCTTAGAATTACTGAATAGGTTGTTGTAACTGTTATTGGTATGTCCATTGTTTTGAAAATTTTAGTGTCTATTTTTGAATGTTTGTATCAAAGGTTATATTAGGGTGAGAGGAGGTCTACCACTCTGTCACAAGGATAATGTCATCAGTGATGTCATTTGAGATGTCATCAGTGATGTCATGAGTGATGTCACTGACCATGTTATGAGTGATGTAATATGTGACGTCATCAGTAGTGCATTGCGGGCGCGCGAGTTATAGTTAGCTGAACTAACTATAACGGGGGAATTTCATTGGTTTTTTACGAGTGAAATGTCCAGCTAACTATAACATGTGTGAAACCTTTGGTTTTTTCATTAAATTTCTAAGGTTTTTTAAATGCTAATTCCTAACTATAACGTGTGTGAAACACATGGTTTTTTCAGTGAATTTCAAAGGTTTTTTAAATGCTAATTCCTAACTATAACGTGTGTGAAACCCATGGTTTTTTCAGTGAATTTGCAAGGTTTTTTAAATGCAATTTTTTTTTTTTCTTCTATTTTTTTTTACATATTTTTATTTTAATTTTCTATCCTTTTTTAAAGACTATGGTTACATTTTTAAAATTCTATAATATGTTTTTTTTAATATATTTTATAAAATAAACATGTAAAATTTATTAGCAATACATTTTTTCATTTTTTTTAAATTTTTTTTTTAGTACGCGTACCGTAAGCTTACGGTAAGCGTACGGTTTACGCAACGTCCGTAATTTATCTACGTTGTTTGCGTATAGTTACGCAATTTTCGTAGCCGCACGTACTCCACGTGGGACGCGTACGCGTGTACGCTACACGTGCACGTTACGCGGAAGTGTCGGGGAGTGACTGTTAAGCGCATGCGCGCAAGCGCGTGTCTTTTTTACGCGCATGCGTACTTTTGCCGTAAGCGCACCGTAAGCGTACCGTAAGCGTACGGTAGGTCATGTGATCATGAAACACAACTTTTGATTGGTTGAAACTACTTTCAGTTCTAGAACTCTCCTACACCACACCCATTCCCCTCATTTCTGCTTGTGATCCCTTAGGAGAAGGAGCTGGGTTGTCTTTGTGATACGATGGCAGAACAGCAGAGCTCTTCTGAGAGTGAGGCTAGCAGCACTACCTTGAGGCAGAGAGCGAGGAAACAAAAGACCTCTTACGTATGGGATTATTTTACTTTTCCAGAAGGCCAGCAAAAGGTAAATGCACCCTTAGTGACTTGCAAGCTGTGTAAGCGTGTACTTTCAAGAGGTAATCCTGACAGGAAGTATTCCTTTGGGAATCACACCATGATGAGACACCTTAAGGATGTACACAGAAGGACACATGCTCGACTTACTGAAGGTAACCCTTCAGTAAATCAACCAAGCACATCCACAGCAGCTCAGCCTGGACCATCATCTGCAGAGCCGAGTCCTTCTTCTGCAGGTCAGGTGAGCCCTTCATCTGTGGGGGGAGCATCTCCTTTTTCTGGTCCTCTGGAAATTAACCCTCGGTTTGCGAGGGTTGAAGTACGGTGCGCCCATTGTCACGATCTAATTACTTATAGGGAGACCAGTGTTTCCCTAGTGAACAGTAAAATAGATCAGCACACTTGTCGTACCGTCTAATATTCCCAATCTTTCTGCATGAACACAACGGCTCTTTTAAGAGCCAACCTTACCTTTCATCTATTTTTTATATATTTTTTAAAAAACTTTTTTTTTTTTTTTTTTACCGTACACGTACGGTACGCGTAATTTTTTTTTTTTTTTTTTTAAAACACTAAAAATCAATTATCACATTACAAGGTCCTTGAGAGACTACAATTAAAAACTGCAAATGTGATTGTAGAGAAGTGGAAAAAAGGGACCATGACATTATTGACTTACCATATCCACTCAAAAAAAGATTTATTCATTTAATTTATTTTTAATTGCTTTTTAAATGGTTATAGTTTTCGAAAAATTTCTATCTCAATCTGAAAAAAAAGAAAAAAGTATTAATATTTAATAAAACATTTAATAATACAGTACACATATTTACATATTTTTCAAAAAATATTTTTGCCTTTTTTTTGCTGTTTTCAGAAAATATTGCATTTCACTATAAATTGTGAAAGCAATTGCATTCATCATTTAACAGCAGGCAAAAAAAAATTAACAATCTCAAAGATTGTTTTTAAAAAAGCCCAGAATCTCTTTTTTCATAAACATAACTTTAAAGAAATGCATAATATTCTAAAAGAATATCATCTAATATCTATACTTATTTCTTTAAAATACCGTCTGATATTTTTGTTTCAGAAGTATAATCACAATAATATATGTCAAATAACTCCACAATACATCTGGTTCCATTTCCTTTAGGCCAAATAGTAATTTTAAAATTCTTTTTTTGTTTAATTTCCAATGGTAATCCAATAAAAAACAAAAGTTTAAATTGTACAGATGTCACCGTTTCTCTGTAACATTTTGGTTTCCGAAAGATTAATTAATAATTAAATAAGTCCACAATAGAATTGTTTACTTTTCCGCATGGCCAAATAGTAATTTTAAAAATCTTTTTTGAAAAAATTTCTAATGGCAATCCAATAACATTCCAAAATTTAAATTGTGCAGATGTTACCGATTTTTTCTAAATTTTTGGTTTTCCAAAGTTTCCTTAAAAAATGGAAAAATTCCACATTACAATTGGTTACCTTTCCATTAGGCCAAATGATAATTTGTTAAATCTTTTTATTTGTAAATTCCAAATGGTAATCCAATAAAATGGTAAAATTGTTTTCTCCAGATGTTGTCAAATCTCTCTAAAATTTAGGTTTCAGGAAGATTAGATAGGAATTTGCTAAATCAAAAGGCAAACGTTGCTTAAAAATCAATTGGGAATCATTACACAGTGTCCAGCCTTTTTCACATTTAAGATAAACTGTGTAATGACCAGAAGTTACAATAGGTCCATCATGGAAAATTATTGCAACTGTTACAAAAGTTTTTCCTGAAATTGATAATTGCTGTCCTGTAAACTTCTTTATTAAAGTATCCAATTTTGAACCATCAGCTCTACATCGTTGCATCATTAAAATTACATACTGTCTGTATTCCTTTAAAATTAATGTTGAAAACATGTCAGATTTACACTCACTGCATTGCATGCTATGATTAGCATCTTTAACTAATTTAGCAAAAGTGACTGTTTTACTCTCTGGCAATGTTAAATAAATAAACCTTTCAGAATCAACATTAGAGCCACATATATTATAACAGTTTTCACAACTATGTTCCCATTTATAAGAGAGACCAAACATATTTTGTATTTGTACCCCTTCCTCTTCCAGTACCTGAAGAAAATACATCAAGAATTCCTGTGCATCTTGCTGTACATTTTGAGAAAACTGTGTTCGTCCTGAACATACATCTAAAAGTTTTCTAATTTCAGTAGCACTTTCTATTTGAGTTTTATCATTACTCAGCTTTTCAAAAAGGAGACTCAGCACAGTACAGAATCTTTTTCCCTGATTTACTATTATCTGCTCTTGCAAACTTTCCAGATAAAATGCAACATTCAGCACTACATTAGCGTAGCAGTTGACACCAGAGCTATTTTCAAAATAACATCCTACAACCTGTTCTTCATTTTCCTTATTCTTTTTGCTTGCAATTACATCACTCCTCTTTTTTTTCCTCCTCTCTACATCTTCATTACAGATATTCTCATTTCTCCTTTTACGAGAAACTACACGTTTCTCCAACACAGGATACTGACCTAAATGAGGAGCATAGCTTCTTCTTAATCTATTATACTCCTTTACACAGTTTGTATCAGCACTAACTTTTGAATCATCAAAGTCTATCATGAATAAACCTGATAATGTTTTCACTCGTGACAAAGCAACATATGCCATACCTTCTTTGAACACAGTTGAACCAATGTTCACAAATGCACAATCTACAGTCAATCCTTGAGACTTGTGAATAGTTACAGCATATGCTAGAGAAAACGGAAACTGCTTCCTACGTACATATAAGTCTTTCACAAGCATGAAACGAACTGTACAACGACAAATATCTTTAACTTCTTCTATCTGATCAAATTTTATTTTTAAACATTCAATTCCATCTTTTTTCTGATAATTAATAAAACCCACAACTCTTCCCATAGCTCCATTAACTAAACCTTTTTCAACATCCAAATTTCTCCTTAAAAATACTCTACAGTTCATGCAAACATATAGATTTTTTTCTAATCCAGCTGTTTTGGAAATCTTCTTCTCTAGTGAATCCAATTTATTTTTCAGTGTGCCTGTTAATGTGACAGTAATTCTTCCATCCTCAATTTTGTCCACTGCTTCCAATTTCCTGATATCTTCCTTTTCCAATTTCAAAAGCTCCTCATTGAATATTGAGCATTCACGTAGAGTTGGCATTAAGCAGATGACACTTTTGTTTTCTGCAATGTTCTTGTATATCTTCTCTGCAACTATTTCTTCCTTTGGAAATAAATTATGTAGCAGCCGAGTCTGTAATGCTTTTTTGCCAGCTTCTGTGAGTAGTCCAATCCTGATATCTTTCAGAATATTTCCATATTCTTCATCGTTTGCTTGCCTCATATTAGTTGTAAGTTCCTTGTACTCAAAGAAGGACCAAATATTTGCATTACCGATGCTTCCCAATGACTTCTTCGTGTCTTCATGTGTCACAGTATTAAACACTGGTTGTCCTTTAACTGGAGTAAGTTGCAAAAGATCTCCAAAAACTATGACGTGTTTTCCTCCAAATAACACGTCATAGTCTGACTTCAGAATTTGCTGCATTCTTAAATGCACAAAGGCAAGCATTAAGTTCGATACCATGCTCACCTCATCAATAATGAGAACTTGCATCTTCTTCAATACTCTTGAAACTTCCAAGCATGCTTCTCCAGTTAGCTTGTTGTATTGTATTTTGTTCTCATGCTCCACTGGTAACATTAGCAAACGATGTAAAGTGATTCCTTTTATGTTATATGCTGCTAACCCAGTTGGAGCAGTAACCACACAAGACAAAGTAGAATCCGTTTTTTGCTGTAGGTAGCTTCTGATGACTTTTATAAGGAAACTTTTTCCAGTTCCAGCTTGTCCGCTTACATACATCCTGATTGGATGAAATGATGTGCATGAGCACTCTTTTTTTTCATGTAGAAATCCGTGATCAATTTTGTTTCTGATCTCTTCATAAATTTGTTGCTGCTCTTGATTCAGTTGTCTTTCCAAATTTTGTAAGTCTATAAATTCTTCTTGAGCTTGATTCATAGCTGTTTCCACTTCATTCATGGCTATTGATGCTTCATTTTCAACGATTGGTTGTCCTAGGGGATCTTGACTTAGTGTTCCTGAACTTTGGCTGTCCTGAGAACTATCTCTAGCTATTTCTGCTGCAATTGTAGTTTCCTGTTCAATTTCTTCATTTAACATTTGCAGATAAGTTGTGAATGTTCTGAATTGTATGCTGTCTTTGCAAGCATTAAATGAATCTTCATAGCTTTGAAATTCTCCCAGTAGTTCATCCTCTGTACGCCATGGTTTAAACAGCTGTAAAAGAGCCAAGTAGTAAAATTCCTTTTTGTCAGTAGTGTCGCAACTCAGCTTCCGGTGATTTATCAAACTTCCTTTTGTTTGCTTCACCAAACATCCTTCCTCACCAATAACTTTATATTTTCTATTGTTGATGTCTTCTGCGGCTTTCCGTGAATAAATGTAGTTCTGCAGCACTTCATAGAGACACATGTTCTCCAGATGATGACTTCTCTTTGGGTAATATGTATCCAACATGTTTGATTTCAAAATATCTGTACTTTCTGGGTCATTCTCGGCCAAATATTCAATTTCTCCAACAGATTTCAGTACCCGATTTCTCATTGCTGCAAGGCCTAAACTTGCCCAAATTCTTCTTCTTGATTTCGAGTAGAGACTTGCAGAAGATAACCTATCTGAACATTCGTAGGATCTAATTTCTCGATGCGATAACATCTTCAAACTGAAACTGTTCAGCTTCTTACTGACAGTTTTCTCGTGAGAAATCTCTTCCCACATTTCCTTCAATTCTGTTTTTTCTGATTTCGTAATGTAAGACGTTACATATCGAGCAACAGCAATGGAATTGTCAGCTACATACTGTATATCCATGTTAGCGTTCCACATGGATAAAATCACTGGGTTGTAGTCATTTATATTTTTTGATTCTTCTTTTCTTTTAAGGTTGTAGGTATTCTTAGGTGATTTTCTTGTGATAGTATGTCTCACAGCTGACATAAAACTGTTAACTCTTCCTTTTGAAAGAACAGGTCTAGGAAATCCAAATCGACATTTAGTGTAGTATTTATCTTTGCTCTTGTATTTCCGTCGACAGTATTTTCCACACCGATGACTTTGGAAACGTAAAACTTGCTCCTTTAACTTTTTCTCTTCTGTGCTTTTTGGTATAGCACATGTTGCATATTCTTCAATGTAAGATAACACTGCTTCATCAGTATCTGTTCCAAACTTTGGGGCATCCTTGATCCACAACAGCATATGAATATGAGGAGCACCTCTTGCCTGGTACTCTTTTCTCCAAAAGAAATCCACTACTTCTCCTAGAGGTGGATTTTTTTTATTGCAGATGAAGGACATCATAGCCTCAAATCTATGATTGAAATATCTGCAAACATTAACCGGATCCAATGAGCACAGTTCTCCTGCTGTTTTGTATTCGATGTTTAATGTTTGAATTTGCCTCTCGTAGAAAATCCAGTAAATCATCCCAAGCGTACTCAGCACAGCTTAGGGTAAGGAACCATGTTGGTGTTCCTAAATTCCGTAACATGCATTTTAATTCACCATGGCGTCGGTACCAATATTCATTTGTCCCACGCTGACAAGCCATCAGATTGATCAGTTGTGTTTCCAAATGATCATCTCGGTGCTGCACTTTCTCCATAAAATCCTTAGCAGACACATTTTGTAAGTGTACTCCACTTTTTAAAATGTGATTTACTGCATAAAACAGTGCAGACAAGTCGCTTTCAAATAAAAGATGGAACAAATAAGGAATACTTTGTCGAAATCTGGGATCTTCAGCATATAGTCTTGTAGTCCGATACTCAGAAGCTGGAATCTGTTCCGGACGTTCATCGTATCATCCTCCTTTTCCTTTAGGAAACAGCTGGGGAAAACATCGAGCTTCCAAGCTCTCCTCCCATACACTCACGGGAGTTCCTTTTGCTTTCTTCATCTGAAATAGATCAATATTGTCTCCCATAACTTCTTTTGAATGAAGAGGATGTATGCTAAAATGTTCATAAATTTCTTCTTCCTTTGACTTGTCCACTTTTTCAATTTGTCCAGTTGGTGTTTCTGTGTCTTCTTGTAAATCTTCTTCTTCTTCTTCTTCTATATAAATTGATTCATACCATTTGTTATTCCTTTTCAAATACAAATTTGCTCTTTGTACTTTCCGTACATCTACCAGCTCCTGCCAAATCTTCTTATTCTTTGTAGGTACACCATTAACCAGAATAATTAATGGTTCAGTTTCCAAAGTATCCGCATCAATAGTTTCCATATTTTTTTTCAAATCCAAGGGCAAATACACCACTCTACCTTTTAAACCTCTCAGTAAATCTGAAGGAGGTAATTTACCAGTTTTGGGCTCCATACGTACTATGGTCTGGAACGGATGAACACATTGAATGAGTATAGACTCATATGTATTTAATTCAGAAAGTTCAGCAGGAATAGCATCCAATTCTAAATTATTATGTACAGCTCTGGTCGGCATTCTATTTTCCTCTAACTTGTTGTAACAGTATTTACAAATACGCTGAACTTCACCCAATTCAAAACAATTTTCAGGAAATATATAGGTGGCAAAATCCTTCCACTTATAATTATCTTCATTTTCACTCTTTCTGTAGAGATCAACATACCTGGTTTGTTTTCTATAATGAGTTCTGCGGCAACAAATACAAGTTATATTTGGTCTTTCATTAGAGATTATTGCAAATTTTGTTATGTGATCATTAAATGTCTTACTTAGAGAGGGTTCTACATTTTCTTCCACTTCTTCCTCAGTTACTGTGTCCTTCTCTGCACTGTTTTGTTCAGGACCAAAGTAACAAAACTGAATTTCATCAACAACCTTCTCTACATCTGATACCGTTCCACGGAACAGAGCCCTATTCAATTCATCTAACTTTATTGCTGGACTTTTAGCAAAATACAACCGTCTCACAAACTTTCTCATTTCAGTATGATGAACAGCCAGCATCCTAAAATGATGGAAAACACTATTACACACTTTTCTAGATAGACAAGCCAGAGAATGACCTTGCAAACCAGTATTCTCTCTCACTCTGCATGGATCTAGACTTTGAAGCACCTTAATCTTCTGTTTCACACTTTTTTTTGCTATATTCTCTTAGAAACTCACAAAATTTATCAATAGATTCCTGACGCACAGTGCAAATACTACTACAATTCCAAGTGTACACTGGGGCTTTAGGACGTCTCCCCATAGCCTCATCCGCCATCACTTGTACCTCATCTCTTGGAACCATTATCTCCTTCTCCATTATGCAACCATTTTTCACTTCATAAGCACGACCTCTGGTGTCAACTGCATGCAGCAAACTATTACTTTGAAAATAACTCTCTTCATTAAAAAAAGGTTCACTACTTGAACTATGCATCCATTTTCCTAAAAACACTTTACAAACGTTTGTTCTGTTCACTACTCTTTTCCTTTTGCTATGTGATTTCAGTACATTAACCATTTTGTCTAATGTACGCATCCTATTCAAAATTAAAATGAATAGTTTCCTTTTTAATTCTAATGCCTTAGCTGCAATGGCTTCAATTTCTTTTTTTCTCTTAAAAAACTTTGCCTTTTGCTTATATTTCTTCACATCCTTTATCAAATTGGACATAACTCTCCTCTGAAACATTTTTCTACGTATCTCTTTAAACGCTGTTTTTCTGTTTAAGTTTATCTTTTTAGTTGCAGAAGGTATATTTGCATTAACTAAATTCTCAATTTTTTCCTGTCCTTTTCGATTCAAATCATTCTTTCCAGTCCAGACATTTTGTACATTTTTCCTTTTTTTGAATATGTTCCTTAGAAAATCTTTTTTTTGCTTACCAGAAGATTTTTTCTTCTTCCCAACATGAGCATCTTCAACTAACTTAGGTCCTCCAGTTGTCTTCAAATATAGGTTTTTTTTCTGCTCTTTTTTTACTCTGGATTTTGTAGGCATCTTAAATTTTGTTCACTGCTCTTCAGCAATACCTGAAAAAAACAAAAAAAAAATTCCTTTATTTTATTTAAATATATTACTACATTTGTTTTCACATTAGTCACAAAACGAAATTTCTTTGCCAATTTGAAAGCACACTTACTGCTCTTTTTTTTGGCAAGTGATAAACACTTTTACAGACTGACACATTATGAATCCACTTTTCAGATTTTTTACAAAGCACATGTCCAAACTGCTTTTTCAGACCAGCATCATTTGTAACCTGGGTGTCTGCCTACACTCCAGCAAGGGCAACCAGCCTTAGTGATGCTGAATGTATTTGCATTACTGACTGAAACCTCAAACCCCACTCGCTTGTGAATACTGTGCATGATTCCACATGGTAAGCAGCTACCTGTGTGCTAAGAGTCAGCTTCTGCACCAAAAAAAGGCTCCCCCTTTCCATCTAATGCAACTGTGAAATCACCAGAGCAATACGCAATAAATCTCTGCCTGTAATTCCTATTTGGACACAGAGTCATGTTTTCACATTAGTCACAAAACGAAATTTCTTTGCCAATTTGAAAGCACACTTACTGCTCTTTTTTTTGGCAAGTAATAAACACTTTTACAGACTGACACATTATGAATCCACTTTTCAGATTTTTTACAAAGCACATGTCCAAACTGCTTTTTCAGACCAGCATCATTTGTAACCTGGGTGTCTGCCTACACTCCAGCAAGGGCAACCAGCCTTAGTGATGCTGAATGTATTTGCATTACTGACTGAAACCTCAAACCCCACTCGCTTGTGAATACTGTGCATGATTCCACATAGTAAGCAGCTACCTGTGTGCTAAGAGTCTGCTTCTGCACCAAAAAATGTCTCCCCCTTTCCATCTAATGCAACTGTGAAATCACCAGAGCAATACGCAATAAATCTCTGCCTGTAATTCCTATTTGCACACAGAGTCATGTTTTCACATTAGTCACAAAACGAAATTTCTTTGCCAATTTGAAAGCACACTTACTGCTCTTTTTTTTGGCAAGTGATAAACACTTTTACAGACTGACACATTATGAATCCACTTTTCAGATTTTTTACAAAGCACATGTCCAAACTGCTTTTTCAGACCAGCATCATTTGTAACCTGGGTGTCTGCCTACACTCCAGCAAGGGCAACCAGCCTTAGTGATGCTGAATGTATTTTCATTACTGACTGAAACCTCAAACCCCACTCGCTTGTGAATACTGTGCATGATTCCACATGGTAAGCAGCTACCTGTGTGCTAAGAGTCTGCTTCTGCACCAAAAAATGTCTCCCCCTTTCCATCTAATGCAACTGTGAAATCACCAGAGAAATACGCAATAAATCTCTGCCTGTAATTCCTATTTGCACACAGAGTCATGTTTTCACATTAGTCACAAAACGAAATTTCTTTGCCAATTTGAAAGCACACTTACTGCTCTTTTTTTTGGCAAGTGATAAACACTTTTACAGACTGACACATTATGAATCCACTTTTCAGATTTTTTACAAAGCACATGTCCAAACTGCTTTTTCAGACCAGCATCATTTGTAACCTGGGTGTCTGCCTACACTCCAGCAAGGGCAACCAGCCTTAGTGATGCTGAATGTATTTGCATTACTGACTGAAACCTCAAACCCCACTCGCTTGTGAATACTGTGCATGATTCCACATGGTAAGCAGCTACCTGTGTGCTAAGAGTCAGCTTCTGCACCAAAAAAAGGCTCCCCCTTTCCTTCTAATGCAACTGTGAAATCACCAGAGCAATACGCAATAAATCTCTGCCTGTAATTCCTATTTGCACACAGAGTCATGTTTTCACATTAGTCACAAAACGAAATTTCTTTGCCAATTTGAAAGCACACTTACTGCTCTTTTTTTTGGCAAGTAATAAACACTTTTACAGACTGACACATTATGAATCCACTTTTCAGATTTTTTACAAAGCACATGTCCAAACTGCTTTTTCAGACCAGCATCATTTGTAACCTGGGTGTCTGCCTACACTCCAGCAAGGGCAACCAGCCTTAGTGATGCTGAATGTATTTGCATTACTGACTGAAACCTCAAACCCCACTCGCTTGTGAATACTGTGCATGATTCCACATGGTAAGCAGCTACCTGTGTGCTAAGAGTCTGCTTCTGCACCAAAAAATGTCTCCCCCTTTCCATCTAAAGCAACTGTGAAATCTCCAGAGCAATACGCAATAAATCTCTGCCTGTAATTCCTATTTGCACACAGAGTCATGTTTTCACATTAGTCACAAAACGAAATTTCTTTGCCAATTTGAAAGCACACTTACTGCTCTTTTTTTTGGCAAGTGATAAACACTTTTACAGACTGACACATTATGAATCCACTTTTCAGATTTTTTACAAAGCACATGTCCAAACTGCTTTTTCAGACCAGCATCATTTGTAACCTGGGTGTCTGCCTACACTCCAGCAAGGGCAACCAGCCTTAGTGATGCTGAATGTATTTGCATTACTGACTGAAACCTCAAACCCCACTCGCTTGTGAATACTGTGCATGATTCCACATGGTAAGCAGCTACCTGTGTGCTAAGAGTCTGCTTCTGCACCAAAAAATGTCTCCCCCTTTCCATCTAATGCAACTGTGAAATCACCAGAGCAATACGCAATACATCTCTGCCTGTAATTCCTATTTGCACACAGAGTCATGTTTTCACATTAGTCACAAAACGAAATTTCTTTGCCAATTTGAAAGCACACTTACTGCTCTTTTTTTTGGCAAGTGATAAACACTTTTACAGACTGACACATTATGAATCCACTTTTCAGATTTTTTACAAAGCACATGTCCAAACTGCTTTTTCAGACCAGCATCATTTGTAACCTGGGTGTCTGCCTACACTCCAGCAAGGGCAACCAGCCTTAGTTATGCTGAATGTATTTGCATTACTGACTGAAACCTCAAACCCCACTCGCTTGTGAATACTGTGCATGATTCCACATGGTAAGCAGCTACCTGTGTGCTAAGAGTCTGCTTCTGCACCAAAAAATGTCTCCCCCTTTCCATCTAATGCAACTGTGAAATCACCAGAGAAATACGCAAGAAATCTCTGCCTGTAATTCCTATTTGCACACAGAGTCATGTTTTCACATTAGTCACAACACGAAATTTCTTTGCCAATTTGAAAGCACACTTACTGCTCTTTTTTTTGGCAAGTGATAAACACTTTTACAGACTGACACATTATGAATCCACTTTTCAGATTTTTTACAAAGCACATGTCCAAACTGCTTTTTCAGACCAGCATCATTTGTAACCTGGGTGTCTGCCTACACTCCAGCAAGGGCAACCAGCCTTAGTGATGCTGAATGTATTTGCATTACTGAGTCCAACCTCAAACCCTTAAACTATTCTTTTATTATACCAGTACACCTTAATTTATTGTGAAAACATAGTCCATATTATTTTACATGTTCCTCACATTTAAATTTCTCCCAAAACAGAAAATAATAAACACAACTTCAACAAAAAGAATTGCATTTCTATTATTCATTTCTTAATTTACCATATACATCCCCTCTCAGACTCTAAACTCACCTTTAAAATTAGTCAGTTGTGAAAGAAATGTGGCACTCAAACAGCAGATTATCAAAGCCAGGATCTCTGTTCTCTACACCTCTCTCCTCTCAGCAGAACCAGATAATGGCAAACTTTCCCTCTCTTTTTCCACACATATACATGTTAGTTTCAAATCTCAGTGCTTGCCCCTTTTTTTCAAATGTAATCACACATTTCTATTGGTTGAAAACCCAACCCTTTTCCAAAAGTACCCTTCCCCCAACTTGACTTCTGCCTAGTACCCTTCCCCCAACTTGACTTCTGCCTGCTACCATAGCAACAGCTCATGGAACACTGCTGTGTGGAGTCAGGTCAGAAGTTCGCCAAACAATGTTTCAATTCCAAAGAGCAAGAGTGCTTGACTTTTCAAACCTAACAGCAAATCCATAGTACTGTTCTTTGGTAACACATGTTTCTGTACCAATACAAAACATGCTTCTATTAATTTACACATACAGCCTAGTTTTTATTCTAGAATGGTATGAAACAGCCAATCAGTTCTTTTTTTTTGAAAAAAATATGTATGCCTCCATTTCCAAACTGTCTTTCTTTTCATATTGCCATTCTACTGAAAGACACCTCCTGAGTGCATCCAGTTCTCCTTTGAAGATGTTCACAGTGTGGATTGTAGGGCACAGCTATGTCTTCTGGAGTGAAAAGTATGCAGAGAAAACAGATATGGTGAGAGACCTTGCTTTGCCAAATGTAGACATTAAATGGATTGGTCAGAGAGGGTTAAAGTGGCACCAATTGATGCCATTGGTGAAATCCTTCATGCACATCCAACTCCCTGACCTCATAATAGTGCACTGTGGTGGCAATGACCTAGGCACTTTGACTGGGGTAGGTCTGGAAATGCTTATGAAGGAGACCTTTGCACAACTGTTTTCACTTTTCCCTAAAACTGCCTTTGTGTTTTCTAACATATGCCAAAGGCAAAAATGGAACTGGTCCAATCATTTCTGTCCGCAGATTGACAAAGCAAGAAAGCACGTCAACAAATCTGTTTCTGCTTTCCTCCGTGACTATGGTATGGGTTCCATTTACCACAACAACTTGCGTTATGACATGCAAGACATTTATAGAGGAGATGGTGTACACTTCAATGATGAAGGGAACAGAGTCTTCCTCTTGAACCTTAGACTCTGCATCGGTACTTACTTGTAGGTACCACTAAAAAATCACATAATAAACACAACGGCTCTTTTTAGAGCCCCCTAATATCTAAACACTTAAATCTGATTTTCATTTCTTTTTTTTTTTTTTTTTTCTACCGTACGCTTACCGTACGCGTACCCCGTGATTTTTTTTAAAATCAATAAATGTTTTCTTTGTACTTTTCTGTCCTTCTTTGACCCCCTTACAAATGTTAGGGGGTCTGTAACTCTCCTCCTTGCCCCCTTTTCTTGTTATCACTCTTTTTTTTCTGAGTGAAACACACGAAATGGCGGCCGCCGCTTCCTGGTTTCGACCGATTCGAATGTTTACTAAGATCTAAGAGCCAATCAGAATCGCGCTCGCGCACGCCACCGTACGCGTACGGTAAGCGTACCGTAAGCGCACCGTAAGCTGGCTCAGATATATATATTGATTTAAAGGCTATTTTCTCAGAATCTACTGAACAGATTTACACCAAACCTACAAAAGGCACTTCCTTGACCTGAGGACTACCTCTCTGCCAAATTTCTAGTAATTCTGTTCAGCCGTTCGGGCTGTAGCTGTGTCTAAAGGTCCTATGGAAAAATGCATGGGAAAAACGCGTTTTGGGACCCCCCTTTTATCTCAGCCCCTGCTTGACGAATCCCCCGAGACTTTCAGGGAAGGAGCGGAGCGTAGCGCCCCACCTATTTTAAAAAATTCGCGAGGATTCGTCGACCGGCGCCAAAGTTATTCAAAATAGAATGTTGCGGATTTCCTATGGAAACGTGGTCCTAACTATAACTACCTACTGGCGACCGCCAGTAGGTAATATATATCTATATCTACGTCTATATATATATATATATTCACTGAAAGAAATGAAAGTTTACAGGGACGTTATAGTTAGGCTCAGGTTTCACTTGTACAAAACCATTTCAATTTAGCAGTTAGAGTTACTTGAGCTAACTATAACTTACACCCCCGCAATGCACTGCTTATGGCCTCATTTATTACATCACTCATGACATGGTCAGTGACATCACTGATGATATCATACACAGAACCACTCACACAACCCTTTTATACCCCATACAACCTCTCATACACTCACTCCCTTATACAGCCACACACACACAGCCATTCACCCACCCATACAGCCACTCACACACATACCTATTCACCTATACAGCCACTCACAGACCAACTCACATGTCCATACAGCCTCTCAACACAGCCACTCAGTCACCCATATAAGCACTCCAACATCCGCTCACTCACTCATACAGTCATTTACACAGACACTCACTCTACAATACAACCACTCACACAACAACTCACTTAACCAAACACTCACCCTAACAGCTGCTCACTCACCCATACAGCCACTTACACACCCAGTCGCTCACTCATACAGCTATTCATACACCCACTCACTCACCCATACAGTCACTCATACAGACACTCACTCACCCATACAGCCACTGACACACCCACTCACTCACCAATATAATCACTCACACACCCACACAGCTACTCACATACCTACTTATACACCCATACAGCCACTCACAAACCCATACAACCAGTCACACACCGCAACACCACTCACACCCTCCCTCACACACCCATATAACCACTCAGATATGCACTCACACACTCATACAAACACTGACACAACCATGCATACACCTACAGACCTAGTAATAAATCCACTTATTCACCCATACAGTCACTCATGCATGTACTGGTACCCCCATACAGCCACTCACACATCCACTCACACACTGATACAGCCAGTCACACACCCACTTAGATCACACATGTTAAAGATAGTATCACTCATTTGCAGTACAACTAGTTTACCAATCTCACTTTTGTAGTAGGTTAGTACATGTCTTTACCCATAAACTCTTTAAAACACGTATACTCATTTAATGATGTCATCAGTGATGTCATTTGAGATGTCATCAGTGATGTCATCAGTAATGTTACTGACCGTGGTGGAGGATTTCAGTAACTCTGTAGAATTCCATAGGGTGAAACTACGCAAGCTCCGCCCAGGCCTAGCAGAAAGAAGAAAAATAAAGGTCAGCAGTGAGTTGAAAGATGCAAAATAAAGGTCACAAGTGAGCAGAAATAAGGCCGAGAGCAAGCAGAACCTACCACTCAGGTACTCATCTACCCACTCACAAAACAACTGAGATACATACCCACTGAGACACCCACTCAGATAATCACGCCCCCACTCAGAGGCCACCTCAGACACTCATGCGACCACTCACACAATGAGACACTCACAAACTCACTCCCACCCCACTGAGATACTCATGCATTCACTCACACACTCACTCTCAAAGATTATAGGTTACAATTAGGAAATACCAAAAAAACGGGAGAAATTCACGGGAAAAAAGGTGACAGGGATGTTATAGTTAGAAAATATAATTAAAAAACATTAGAAATTCAATAAAAAGTTCAAAGTTAACAGGGATGTAATAGTTAGGAAGTATAATTAAAAAACCTTAGAAATTCACTGAAAAAAACAAAGGTTACAAGAATGTTATTGTTAGGCTCAGATTTCCCTTGTATAAAACCATAGAAATTCAGCAGTTATAGTTACCTGAGCTAACTATACCTTATGCCCCCACAATGCACTGCTTTTGACCTCACTTATTATATCACTTATGACATGGTCAGTAACATCACTGATGACATCTCAAACAAATTCACTGATGAAATCATGATATTATCATTCAATTCTTCTACTTTACACTACTCCAATCGACCCTCTCCTCTCAACATCATTCCACTCTATGCCACTCTAGTGTATGCTATTCCATTGTAAGCCACTTCACTGTATGTCACTCCACTGTACACTAATCTATGCCACTCCACTGTACTCCAATCCACTCAGAGCCACTCCACTCTATGCTATTGTATTGTACACCACTCCACTTTACACCAGTCTACTGTATGCCACTGAAATCTATGGTACTCCATTCAACCCAACTCCATTCCTTTCCACTCCACTCCTTGTCATCCCACTATATGCCACTTGACTGCACGCCACTGTACACTACTCCACTGAACAGTATTCCACTCTACACCACTCTGCTGTATGCCACTCAACTTTATGCTGCTCCACTGTATTCTAATCCACTCTATGCCACTTGACTCTACACCACTCTACGCTACTCCACCCTACGCTAATCTAATCTACATCACTCCACGTTATGCCACTGTACTGTACGCCTCTCCCTATGCTACTCCATCCTATGACACTACACATCTACGCTACTCGAATATACGCCACTCAAGTTTAAGCCACTCCAATCTAGGGCACTCAAGTTTATCTCAATCCACTCTACTGCTATTCCACTCTAACACTGTCCAACTGTATGCCTTTTCACTCTGTGCCACTGTACTCTAATCCACTCTAGAACCCTCCACTGTACATCACTGTCCTCCACTGTACACTATAATACACCACTTAACAACATTCCACTCTACAACAGCACACTCTAAGATTTGAAACACTTTTTTATAAAAAATAAGTAAAACCATTGCAATTCAATGAAAAAACAAAGGTTAAAACGTAGTTACAGATAGGAAACCTTTATTTATTCTTTCTATACAAACTGAACTTAAACTATACAAACATTAAAAATTCTAGAATTATAGTTATTTATCATTTATGTGCCACCTTCAAATTACTATAACTCGCACACATCCATATTCAGTGTTGTCAACTCGATTGCCTAACTACATTAACTCGTTTTCCATCACTTCTACCATGTGAAATCATAGCATTCATAACAACAGTTATAAACATCTTAAATGACATAATTTCTGAGAACACTGTGCATCGTATAGTGCAGAGTTATAGGTCATGTAGAGCTGCGAGAGGTCTGCATTGGACCTATACATTTTCTTCTTCTGAATTCTGTATTTTGATGTTTAGCACATCAGATTTATTGAACATTGGATACAGGGTTTAGTATCACTTTAGCATTTGTCTATAGACCTAATACGTATGTGGCTTGCTTCCTATTTTTTTATTTCTTTTGTAGGGGCTCCTTATTTGTTCTTGATATGGGGAAAAATATCATCATCAGCTCCATTATTTTCGAATTTCCTTGGCGAGGAAATGGCACCTTCCATTTCCCCATAAACTAAGCTACTTGATACAGCCAAATAAATATGCACATTTCTAATCACGTTAATGTGTGCTTCATGAGGAGGGGCTTGCTCTGCAAAGGTACAATAATCACCTTTATAATAATTAGAGGATTCATAGGCTACCCTTTCTCTAGTCCCCATGGACCTAATAATGTTTGTGTTGTGCCTCTTCTCAAGGGTTTGAAAAATCAATCTAAAATCATGTATCATGTTTGTAAAATACCTGGTAAATCACTAATAGTATCATCAGCGAACAGCTATCCCAATTAGAAGTAATTTTTCATTCCTCACTATTTGACTTTGAGCTCACTGATGGTCTTACTGTCAACTTAAGCAACACATGAAGCTATAGTGTGCAATATCTCTACCTAATTGATGGTTGAATGCCTTAACTGTCGCCTCCAAGGTGCAACATAGAGAAGCTGCCATTTTATATGAAATATTGGCATAATTTCTTTATACCACAAACCCTGCTTGCTTCCTGTGAGTAATTCTGTGTCCCCTTAATGTCACATAACATTTTGCTACGTGAGGTATTGTTTTTTAAGGTTACTGGCTCAATTGTTATTGGTATATTCTACTTATATGTTAGCATAGCAGAATTAGTAATCAAAGATACATTGATACTGATAAGTGGGTTCGTGTTTATCCACTTTAACAATAATCAAATTATCCTATATATGTTGGGCAGCCAATTGATTCTGTTTTGACCCTGGCAGTAAAATCAGCCAAACAGAGTGTTACATCAAGAATGTCAACACAATTTTCCCACAGTCACAGAATCATGTTCATCTATATTATGTACATCATCCCTATTTTTTAAATCACTTGAAGCTGACAAAAGTGTGACTGGATTCAATATGTTATATCTCTTTATTGATACAATCTCACCAATTCATAGTAAGTCAATCTCAAATTTGGTCATATGCTGAGTGTTTGTGCACATTAAAATTGTATTTTCTGAATTAGACACAAACTTGATTAACATGCGACCCATGACTATTGAATCGCTGTGGGTAAGGGAATAGAAGTGGCAGCAACTGATCTCAGGCACCCAGGCAAATCCCAGAAAACTAGATTCAGGGTTCCAGAACAATATGCTATAGGTATTTAGTTAGTGCTTTACTGTTGTGCCAAAACCCAAAGTGAGCATCCATATTTTTCATGACAAAATAAATACACTTATTTTTCATAATCAGGCATTCCTAAAACAGGTGCTGAACACAAAGGGCCTCATTTATGAGGCCCCTTGAACGGCCCAAATGTCACTTTATGTGATGTTCCATGGCTCAGGAGCTTGCTCCATGTTTATGTGGCAGCACTAAGCCACGATTTTTGGCTTAATGCTGCCTCGTAAACATGGCTCCCTTTAATGCAGTTTTCTGCATTAAAGAGGTATGCAATGGGTGTTGCTGGGGCGTTCACAGCAACATCCATGGCTTGTTGACACTGCTCCAGATATAAAAGAAATTGGAAATCTGAGGCAGCACCAAAAACGAGGCACAACGAGGATAAATATCTTTATTTCTCCTCGTTTTTCGTTTTTCTATGTGTGATGTAATCTGCAGCACGCTTACAAAGAGGAAAACGCCTCTTCTGATTGTTACTGTGCAGGAAGGTTTCCCTTCCTGCATAGAAATAATCATCCCGCAACGCAGGCACCCTAGCACCACGGTGCAAAGGTGCCTGCATTTGTGCATGGCAGCTCATTGTGCGTGGGCACAGTGGAAAAGGACAGGAATGCGCTGTATCTGATAGATATGGCGCATTCCTGCCTTTTTCTTTTACTGTTTTGCTGCGCCACTGCCCTATGGTAAAACTTCATAAATGAGGCCCAAAGTGTGTTTTAGCTCTACGATGGCTTACATGCACTGGCCATTCCATGGTACAGGTCTGTAATGTCACTACATGCCACTGTCTAATGGTTTTTCAATCAAGAAAAAGTTAAAAACCACTAGCAACGGCAGTCCACTGTTCCCAGAAACGTTCTTACTTTTCTCTTATTTGGTGGCGAATTCATTTTCAGAAACATGGAAATAGGATTTTCGAACACTTTCTTCCCTTTTTTCAGTATTTGATGTCCCAGGTAAATGGCGTCTTTCTGACAGTACTGTAACTTTGTTGGTGAAACGTTATGTCCATTATCAGATAGCTGATTCAACAATGCAATGGTATCCAATTTACAACCTTCTTTGGTGTTTTGCTACAAGAACCTATTTTACCTGAAACGTTTGCTGGCAACTTATCAATCACTCTTTTATTTGAAATATCTACAACTTGGACCTCTTTTCCTTGTCAGGAACCTTCACTGATCTTAATGTGGAGCACTTAGCATCAGTATCAACCAAAAATGATACGGTGTGGCCCATCACTTCTCCTTCTACAAATAGTTGATTCTGGCATACCTATAGAGCTGCACCAAGCATACAGTTCTCCTATCTCCGCATGCACTGTCACTGTGTCAGGCCCATGAGGAGCAGAACATGGGGAGCCACAAAATGTGGAAACAAATCTCTAATCACTGATGGTCTCAATTGAGGATGAAATGATTTTTTGTTGAAATTAAAGATTATGTCAATTCTGTGGAAATCCTGTTGCGCTATTTTTCATCTGAGGTTGTAGAAATGGAGCAGAAGGCTTCATAACTGCCATGAATTCTGCATATGCTGCATATTCTGCATTGACGCTGGTAGTGCTGTGACCATTGATTTATTCATCCCATTCTGTGCCATGGAAGCCATAGTCTGTTGCATAGGATTAATTTGAGGAACAAATTATGTCCCATTAGCATATGGCTTTACAATAATCTACCATTTCTTTTCCATTGTCCTTCTTGTCCACACATACTACAAGCTCCAGATTTGTCTATACCTTTATTAGAATTGTATTGAAAGATTTATCTCAAAAACCACCTCCACCTGCTGGAGGGACCTGAAACTGCAAACTACCTCTTTGACATATTAAAGCTTGCCCTCCTTCCCGAAAGAATATTGGCTGTGCCATCATCAACTTTTCTTTGGTGAATTTCTTTTTAGAGTCACAAGAATCACTGAAATATTTTGAGTATGCCAATATTTAATCAAACAAATTTACTTGCCAACACATCACACTTTCCAAATGCTCAGAATTCAACTCTGGACACAAACCTGAAACAAGAGCCAAAAGCAAATACTAAAGCACCTTCTCTCATTGGGTCTTTCATTCAAATCATGTATTGCCTATAAATCTGCAACAATTTCTCATGTATGCATGTACTGACTCAACATTTTGAGTTGTCCTCACTTTTAGATCTCTGAGAATGGTTCGTGAGATCCTATGCAGACTCGGAAGTGATCATGTGTCACAAAGAAGAATAAATGTATTGCCTCTAGGATACCATCTTCACCAGCCCTTACAGCAGAGACCTATAACCCCCAATACTCACCACCAGTTTAGCTCACCCTTACAAATCAGATTAGACATACTCCCATCCCCGGAAGACATAGATTGACTTATTCCCACAACTAGTCATGCAGAACAAAGCGGGACCATAAAAAATAATCCCCCTAGCCTAAAATTGGTATCCAAGGATCTAAAGGAGTCCACTCATAATTAACAAAGCAATATTGAAGTTTTAGTTGATAATTCTATCCATTGAAGCCTGGGGCCACCTGCCGATGTCCAGCCAGACAACGTAATGGTTGACGATTATATTGCACCTGATAAAAACAAGCAGGGATCTTATTCGGCAATCGTAAATACTCACCATTCACATCCTTTAATACCGATCACTACTCTAACGTTCTCGACGCTGCCTGTGGTTATACTCAGCGCATCACTGAGGGCGAACTTAGGTCTAGCCTAATGAACATACTTTCTTGGAACGTGGCAGGTTTAACCATTAAATTCTCTAACCCTGACTGGTTTAAATTCATCTTTGATTTTGATATTTTATGCTTTCAGGAAAGCAGGGTTGATGATATTCAACATACTAACGGGTTCAATTTTCTTTTTACCCTGGCTGTTTCCTCCAGTCACGGGAGGAAAAAGGGTGGCCTATGTACCTTCATATCTCACAGGGTGTATGCAAGAAGGGTAGCCCTTGTGGCATTTAATACCTACTATCAGGTTTTAAAAATGCATACTGATAAATCCCATTGCACCGTCCTCTTAAACCTTTACAATAATATTCCTGCCATGCAAATGAGGGAAGTCTTAAGGCAGCTACAGAAGGACCTGGATACTATCTATGGGAACACAACTAAAGACCTTTACATAATTTGGGGAGGAGGCTTCAACATGGGCCTTTGTACTTATGCGGAAGGAGGATATTGTGGTTTATCACCTGAGGATGAGATAGATATCTCTCATTTTTCGCATTCCCCCCTCGGGGAAATGTTAAACCTGATTAAATAGACCATGGACCTGAGTTTCGCCAATGACCTTTGTTCACCACCCATACCGTTTAGTAGTACTTTTAACGGTCGTGGGTCATACTCAACCATAGATTTTCTTTCAATATCAAATCGATACTCTGATAGAACATATAGTTTTAAAACCCGACAGTCGCCTTCATTGATCACTTTCCTATTAGCGTTACCTTAGATCTGCCGACCAAAGCGTTATCCATTAGACATATGGCCACCAAGCCTTCACAAGATATTGCCATTAATAGATCCAACGGATACACAATTAGATGGGTGAGAGTAGATACTTTACAATTAACTAACTGTAAAACAGAGTTCTCGGTTTGCCTTGACGAAATGGACACAGATTCCAACATTTTTAACTCCTTCTGCAAAATCGCATAGGCCATTCAAAATAATTTAATAACAGAATCCAAAAGATCCTCTAATAGAAAGCCAGGCTGGTTTGATTCTCAGTGTAGCAAATCGCATGCAGCTCTGAAATCTGCTCTACACAAGCTGAGGAGCGATCAGGAAGCAATAAAAAGGGCCAGGGTGGCATATAAAATGTCCCTCAAAGAATGAAAAGAGGCCATTAGATCTGAACTGTGGAAGGCCCTTAAGCAAGCATCTGCCACAAAGGACATTAAAATCTTTTGGAAGGCTGTGAATGCCCCGTTCTTGCCCCCTAAAAACTCACCAAGCTTTGAAAACACGGTCGGGGAGGATCAATGGGTGACCCACTTTTCCAGCTTATACTGTAACAATGCAAATCCCAACATTAGCGAGGATCTTGGATCAGGCTTTGCAAGCTACCTCCCAATCTGCATCGATTGTAATGTGGATGAGGCGATCCAGGCCATCAATGCAAGCATAGGTGGAAAAGCTCCGGGACCAGACAGCATACCAGTAGATCTATATAAATCCTGCCCCTTGCTCTGGGGACCACTTCTAACTTTGGTCTTAAGGGCCTGCTGTACACAAGGTTTCACACCGACTTGAACGGAGTCTATTCCTATTTTTAAGAAAGGCAACCGTAACAACTCGGCCTGTTATACACCCATATTACTGATGGACTTTGTGAAAGTGCCGGGCATGTTGTTTTAAATAGACTGCAGTCGTGGGCTGAGGACACAGGTGTCATCTCAGAACTTCAGTACGGATTCCATCAAGGTTTAGGTACCGTGGAACAGAGTTTGAACCTGAGCCTCATACTGGGAATATATACTCAGGCAAAAAAAGGGAGCCTTTTTATGTGTTTTGCTAACCTGAGCTTGGCGTTTGACTGTGTCAATCACCAGAAGCTGGGGGTGGAAAGGCAACTAATTAATTTTTTAAAACAGTCTTACCTAGATGCCCGGGCCAGGTTCCGCTATGGTAGAACTGGTGAACTTAGTCATAGTTTCCCTGTCAGGAAGGGGGTAAGGCAGGGGTGTTTTCTAGCCCCACTCCTCTTTACCCTTTACATAAACAGTCTGGGCGACACTTTATCGAGGGAATGCCAAGATCTACCTAGCTGAGGCAAAAGGACAATTGGTGCACTGTTATATGACGATGACGCGCTCTAGTTAGCCCGCAATCTGATCGGCTTGCAGTAAATCGTGTCGAGCTTTGCATCTTATATGTCAAGCCTAGACCTTAATGTTAATATTACCAAAACTTTCATCATGAAATGTAGCAAGCCCAGCGCCAAGTGCCGTGACATTTTTATGAACAACAAAAAACTTGAATTTGATAACCACTTCTCATACTTAGGAATTGTCTTAGATAGAAGGGGGTTCATGGGCAAAAGCCATAAATTGTATAAAATTGCTTTTTGCCAAAGCCATAGGTGCTTTGCTCAACTTTGCCAGGAAGTTAGGAAAGCGTCCTATTAACGACCTGTTGACAATATACAAAGCCAAATGTACTTCAGTTGCTCTGCATGGAGCTGGCATTTGGGGTTATGAAAACGTAGTATCTCCAGCAAGTTGAGAATAGGTTTCTAAGACATCTTCAAGCTGTCCCGAATAGCGCAGCCACGTATATTTGTCGTGTCAAACTGGGACTGTCATACCTGTCTGACCTAATTCAAATTCAGCCGATCTTATTATGGCACAATGTATGGACAGGTGTTACCACTGGTCTCAACCGGGATGTGATAAAAGACTGTTTGAACTTGCAACGGGTACAATGTATTCCTTGGCTCGCATATGTTTTATTTTATACATGACTTAGATCATTCTGAGTACTTTGTTAACCCCGATAGCCTGTCTCTTATTATGAGGAAGGAATTAAAGGTATTATGTATCAATCACTTGGAGACGATTAGATTGTCCTCTAATATTATGAAAACCTCAGTCAGAGCTAATCAATTGCTCTTGACTCAAACGGGGATACAACCTTATCTACTATCCACCCCAAGAAATTATGACAGGCTGTTATTGACGCGCCTAAGCCTAGGCAATATCCATAACTTGGTTACATACCCTCAGATAAATGATTGGTCACGCTCTCTTTGCCCATGCCCCTGCGATGAAACATCTGCACAGTCAACAATCCACATTATATTATTCTGCAAGTTTTATATTTTAATCAGGAAAAGATGGATTCTGCCTTATCTGAAAATGCAAGGACTGAGACAATGTCGACCTGCTTTCATTAAGCTACAATTCCTAGATGATTAAATTTTTACCGACCACATTGTAAAATATCTGAAAGGGGTGGTCAGAACTGGGAAAACTCTGCAAGGTCCTTCCTTCGATTAAATGATTATGGTTTTTATCTATGTCATGGCTGTGCACTGAAACTAGCTGGCAGTTCTTTTTGTAATTTTTATCAGATGCTATTTTGAATATATTCTTGTAATTTTTAACAGATGTTATTTTCCATATATACTTGTCAAATTGTAATTACATGAATTGATGTATTCTCGTTTATTGTAATGTTTTGCGCTTTTATGATTTGGCATTTTAAATCGAATAAAGCGTATCTTGACCCCTTGACCTAGTTAGCTGAAACCTTGCCTTGCTAATGATTAATAATTGCTGTATAGTTTTCCATCACCACAGATGAAGTCTCATAAGATGGCCCATTACAACGTAGTTCTGTGTCCAGTCATTTTACTAGCAATTTGCTAAAGGTCCACAAATCTTTTATCACAATCACTGAAAACAATGGATTAAAATCTGCCCACATACCCTGAAAATGGTAGCAACTCTTTCTATCTCTGCATTCCATTTTCAGGAACTTCCCTAAGCTCTGGCGCATTTTTCATAAAGATCCTTATGTCATTCCTATTCCAAGTCTCATGAACATCAACTGGACAGAGGCTTCCTGGTACTTCTCTCAATGGTCACTCTCCCACAGCACCATCACATTCAGAATCACTAAAGACTCACTGTTTAGTTGATTTTTTATCCAATCTCTCTTATGCTTAACCACATTCTCCCAATCTCTGATTAATTCTATAATTTCTCGAAAATTAATCACAGTCTTACAATGGATTCTTTTTGCAATACAAATTCTGTCCTTTTTATTTTGTGAAGTTTGAATTCTTTTTTTTACAGCCACTCTTAAGTCTTTAGCCATGGTCTCCAATTTGTTATATGCACTTAGAGCTCCCCTCTCTAATCCCAATTTCAAAATCACTATCTCATCAATAGTCAATTTTGAAATCTTGTAAAGCTCAAGAGCTAATTCAACATTTTTAAAAAAAATTCCCTGTAGCAAAACTCTGAGCCATGGCTATCACACTCTTCAATGTTTCACCAAATTCCAAATCTGCATCTTTCTCACTCATTTCACTCAGCTCTGATTCTTCGGTTTCATTATATGGTGGTTGATCTTGTCAGAAAATCATCCAACTCTCCATTCTCACCTGTTTTTTCCGCAGGAGCAATACAAAAAATGAGATGTAAGGACCCATCTTCCCCACACAACCACGACAACCCAACAATGTCAAAGTATGTCGTGGTAAGAGGGCAAGAGCGGAAAAAAAGGGAGTAAGAGAAAACACCTGTCCCACAGAGCCAAATTAGAGAGGTGGGTAGGGTCCAAGGTATCTCTATGTGTTCCTTGTGTGTAAAGAAAACAGAACAAGTATCAGTAGCAATATGACTTCCTACCTGTGGGATAAATGCGTATACTCTCATCATGCATTCTGTTTCTATTTCCTTGACTACCTGTGAGATTCCCCTCATCGGAATTAAGTAAATTACTGCACATACTGGATTTGTATGTGATTCATAGAAACAAAAACAAAGAGAACATCTGTATTTGGAATGCACTATGATATTGAGAATTCTCACATAAGCTAAAATAATGTACTCCAAACCAAACCAAAAAGCATTCTGTGTTATGCGTTCAATATAAGCCCAAGCAATACAATTTCCAGGACTGGAAGAATGGATAACAAGAAACAAGTATCCTTATAGTAAATGACAAAAATAACATCAGAAAACTAGGGCATAAAAATTAGCACAGGGCTATCAAGCCTATAACTATTAAGGCTTCACAAGAACATGCAATTTGCTAATGCATATGCTTTCTATTTCATGTAGGATTCAATTTTAGGCTGGTACAAAGAAAAAATCTGAACCTTCCCATCACTAGGAGCAGAACTCAGATAAGTAATTTTAGACAATACCTGTCAGCGCAAAACGCGTTACCACCTTTAAGAGATGCGATACTTTTGATGTCTTTTTTCTTGTTTTGCAGGAAGATTTTCCTGATAAGACGTCAGAAGCAACATGGAGTCGGATTCAGGAACCACAGGAGTAACCACTGAAATACCTCTGACTTCGAAGAGCTCGTAGCAGCATGACCAGGAAGCCAAAGGTGAGTGAAAGCAGAATGGTAGGCATCCAGACAGAAACTAGAACTTGAAGGGTCCTTCTGCCTGTATTTTCTGTGTTTATTCTGGTGCTGCTCTGCCTCCACGGTCGAGTTTTGGAGCACGTCCAAAACAAACACTTCATCCTCTTCATTAGACCCATCTTTAGAATCCTTTTTCTCAAATGTATTTTTATTTTATTTTGTTTTATACTTCATTTGGTCTTCAGTGATTACAGGAAGCACATCAACAGTATCAAGCACTTCCGTATGCCACACTTTTTTTCTCATATACAACGTAGCATCCATTCAATCATGTACACCCTCACCAGCTTCATATGACAAACCTCACCTCTCAACCTTTCCTGTATCTGTATTGGCTTTCATATCCCATCCGTTTAATGCTTCAAAGTGCACCTGTCTCGACTGTTTATTAGTATCAAACAAGCAACTTATCAAGAAGGCAATTCCCATGTTCAGGAAACTGTATTTCTTATTTTCACCATAGGCTTGTCTCGTTCTTTAAGCTACATACAAGTGTGCATGTCAGAAATTATGATCATTTCATAGGTGGAAGTGCCAACTGGTGGTGTAGGTTGTCCTTTCGATAGCAACTTTGACTTAACTATCTTCACACCCATTTTGGATCAAATGCTCTTCACAACACAATATTTGAATAAACAGAATATAACTTCACCTCAATATCTCAAAACACAATAATTCAATAAAACAAAACAATAAAACTGTTTTTTGTTGGACCTCTCAGCCTTAGGGTGATCTTCTCCCAAACATTTGCTTTGCTTTCCTCCTCCATTTTTGCTGATGTCATTTTTGCTGGCAGTAGGACTCTGTGCACTTTACTGGTACTGGGAATCAGGACGAAAATCAAACTTACCACAAAGGCGGTAATACTAAAAGGCACTAAACAATCGCATACAGAACTAGACTTTTGACCAGCATCAACGTACTCTTAGAAGTAGTGAATCTATTTTTGTGCATGTTCACAACAAGATGATAAAGGAAATCATAGATTCAAAAACCTTGACTTCATCTTTTAAAATTATCCACAGACACATTTATCTAACTCAACTTCTCCAAATTCCTTCACACAACAATTTTTCAACAAAAAGCATCACTAGTAATAATTTTAACAGCCCCGCATAAAGACAATACCATGACACAACAGGGGCACAATCATCAACAGCACAACATGTCGCAAAACACACTATATTAATATTCACCAAATCAATCTTCTGAACTACACTGCCAAAGCACCTATATCAGGCTCCAACACCATGGCAACACTTCACCCTGGGACACTGTGAACCAAGATTCTACAAATGAGGGTCTAACTTTTTAATTTGCGTAACTAATTCATAGCCCAATCTATACTAATTATGTTAATTCACCACAAATAAATCAATTAGCCACTAATTAATTGCATGCCAATTCTCTACCAAAATCTGCTGCCACCTAAACATATCTAAGTTTATGGAGTCAAGTTGTGGGAAAGAGATAAATACTGGCATTGTATTTTTAGCAAATGACATTAAGGAAAAGACGTGACACCAATCGCAGTTCTGTTAATTAATTAAAATATCAAAATATTAGTAAATAATCATTACTAAAGGTAACAGTTCATTAACTAATCAAGAGAATTAGCATATATCCAGAACATAAATAACATCAACATGATTACGGAGGCTCGGCTGAGTGGCCTTGCAATGTTGCAACATTGGATGATGTTTTACCCGGGGAACCTCGTGAAACATAATTATGTTACATGAAAGCAGGGACCATGGTTTGCAGCTGAATTAAAATGATTTTCTGAAACCAAATGAAACCATGAACATGCAAAGCTCCTGCACACAAATAAATAAGCTTTTTTGTAAAGGCTGCACCCTGATGTAGCCTAGTCAAGTCAAAATATTTTTAGAGGAAAATATGTTACTACAAAATCTAATGTTCATTGGCACCATTTTGGCATTCAGTATGCCTTAAATATTGCCAACATGATCATCAAGTATAGGTTGGATACACTCTTTAAAGGCACCTGGCTTATCTTCACATTATCATAATTAGTTACAACATACAGGTGCCAATTACGATCCGGCAAAAAAATTCCCCGTACGACTCGTATCCGGTCTTTTTACCGTACGAATCGTACAAGTGCCGTACAAACTGCCAATCACAATTCGCATGGTAAAAAGTCCATACGAACCGCATTGGGAATTATTCCCCACAAGTCCTCGGGTCGGAAAAAGTGTCCGACACGTCCTCGGACGATTTACCGTACAAATGTGAAAAGTGAAGTCCGACCGCGGAATCACGATCCATCCTGTGCGTCCGATGTTACAACCGTATGGAAAAAACACCGTCCGCACCGAACTCCCATAGCAACCATGGAGACATGTGCCCGCATATGCGCCGTACCCCCCCGCCCCCGTACGTATGTGCCGACCCCCCCAGCCCCCGTACGTACGTGCCGACCCCCCCGCCCCCGTACGTACGCGCTGACCCCCCCAGCCCCCGTACGTACGCGCCGTACCCCAGCCCCCGTATGTACACACCGACCCCCCGTGTATGTATACACCCGTGTACGTTCGAGTCGTACCCCCACCCGTGTATGTACACCCGTGTACGTGTCGTACCCCCCGTGTATGTACACCCGTGTACGTGTCGTACCCCCGTGTATGTACACCTGTGTACGTTCGAGTCGTACCCCCACCCGTGTATGTACGGTGCGTACCCCCAGCGCGAGGGTAGCGGGTACGTACGGGGGCTGGGGGGGTTGGCGCATACATACGGGGGCTGGGGGGTACGGCGCGTACGTACGGCGGCTGGGGGGGTCGGCGCGTACGTACGGGGGCTGGGGGGGTCGGCGCGTACGTACTTGGGCTGGGGGGGGTCGGCGCGTACGTACGGGGGCTGGGGGGGTCGGTGCATACGTACAGGGGCTGGGGGGGATCGGCGCGTACATACAGGGGCTGGGGGGGGGTCGGCGCGTACATACGGGGGCGGGGGGGGTACGGCGCGTACCGGGCAACCTACTCTGGTCGTTTCGCGCCGTACTTCGCTTTTCCGGCACTTTTTGGGTGCCGTGAAAATATCGCCGTCCGGACTGCTGTCGGTTCGAATCGTACTTCCTGGGTCGTGAAACGCTGCCTGAAAGCGTCCCGACGTCACGTCGCAGCATTACCGGATCACATTCGTACGAATATTTTCGTCGGTCGGTGTTTTTTACGATTCGTACGGAAATGGTGTTTCCGTGCGAATCGTAATTCCATGTTTGTAAAGATTTCCGAACGGGTACGAGTCGGACGGAGAAAACTCTCCGACAGACGGTTCGTACCCGGTTTTTACCGTATCTTAATCGGCACCACAATGTATCGACCACTCTTGCAAGACATCTAGCAACCTAGAAGTTAGCCAGAAAGAAACATGAGGCTGACCTTTTGAATACATATCACTATCCAATTCCTTCATATTATTAGCCTTCCACTTAGCTTTCTTCCACTCTCTCATACCTGTATTTCAACTCATCTACAGTCCACAACGTGGCCATGTAATCCCAATCATGCCCTTCACTTGAACAAAATACACCTACCACATAGACTTCAACATCCCAGGAGTTGTAGTTGCTAAAAAAGGTGGAAGAAATCCCTTCTCATCATTTCATCACACCCTGTACACCTCCTAACCCCACAAGTAACAACGGTAAACTACAAGAACTTTTCAGAATCTGACTAAAAGTGCTTCAACATATCAATATTCAACCTTTGAAATGGTCATTTGTACTCGCTTCATCTGTCATACCTTGCATGACTGATAAACACACTATCAAGACCCAACAAACAGATCCAATTACTTAAGTTCCCCCCTCAGCCATTACTTCAATGCCCTGACATGGAAACATTTCGGGTCACACTTCACCCCACTTTAAAAACCAACATTAGCAACCATGCACCAAGGAAAATCAAGGCCAAGACTTTGATCCATGATATATCCTGGGCTAAATGAAAGCAAACGGATGTTAACAAAATAAGAAACTCTGCAGGCTATTGAAGTAGTAATATATAGTTTATTAGTCAATTAACAACATAAACGTGACTCAATCGTACGGTACAGAACAATTAAAAAAATAATCTAAAAGTTTATCATATGTCTACTTCAGCCATTGCACATTTTGTTGTTGAACTTCAAATTCTTTGCTTCCCTTCCCAATTATATGAATTAAAATGCCAAATACAGATGATAAGTGGTTCGAGGTGACTGATCAAGGACCAACCTTTTCCTTAAATCGTGAGTTTACGATGCGGGCAGTTGTAACGCTACTAAAATAAACCGCTATAAATAATTTAAGTGCTTGTGTGCAAGTCCAGAGAGCGGGTATATGTGCTTTACTAAATGGACAGTAGTATTTTAACCGAGAAAGTGCAGTATACAAAACTATGTATTATTAAAGTGACGATGTGCATGACAAAAACGTTGGGTTAAGATAACTTTTCCTTAGCGTGATGGGATAGGGAAAAATTCTATTGTTGTCCCTAGCAGATCATTCTTGTGGATCCAGTTTACCTGCTCATGTGAGTTTACCTAAAAATGACGAGGTTGGCACAGTCTTGTATCGGGTTAACTTGCCAATCATGCCAACAGATCCTGTGGCCTATTACAAACTTATCTGTCCCCTCAAAGCCCCTCCCCAGGTTCATTCAACACTCGACCTATATTTTAATCAAATATTTAAAAATTGCCAGAAACTGGACTAGTCTAATGTTCCACATTGTGTTACTTGGGTCCAGTGACTCCACCAGTGCAGTCCTACAAGACCTGATTCCCTGGTGAAGAAACTCTCGTCTTAATAGACTTCTTTGTTGGTCGATCAGAACTGGACAGATATGCATAATGTGGAGCAGAGTCTTGAGCCTGTGATGGCATAATCAGCAGTTCCGGTCTTCACTTAGGCAGCCCATCCTCCATTATGGCATGAGGTCTAATGAAGGAATGAATGAATGAGAAGAGCTTAGAAAGCTCACAGCTACTCCCTCAGGAGTGTCCCGGGGCTGGAGGTTCACACATGACTGCACCCAATGGACAACTTAACTATTAAAAAGCCATGTTTTTAGCTGTTTCTCAAAAGTTGTCAAATCTGTACTCACTCACAGTGCCACCGGAGGTTTGTTCCATGTTTGAGCACCAAGGATACGTAAAGATTTCCCGCCCCTACTTGCCAAGCGGACCTTGGGTATGCAAGCGAAATCAGAGGAAGATGATCTTAGCGATCTGATATGTGCATAGTGACAGACGCGCCTTCTGAGGTATCCAGCATCCTTGCCATAGAGGGCTTTAAAAAATCTTACCATGGCTTTGAATTGTATCTGCTTCTTCACTGGAAGCCAGTGTAAGGCCTTGAGATGAGGGGCCATATGAGACCTGGGTTTCAGTGTGAAAAGCACCCTAGCAGCTGAGATTTGCACTACCTGGAGGTGCTGAAGGAGGTCGTCCAGTAGGCCCAAGTAAAGCACATTGGTATAGTCTAATCTAGACTTGACCAACTCCTGAACAACAATATTCCTGGAGTGCGCAGGAAGGAGGGGATGGAATTTTTTCAGCATACGAAGAAGGCCAAAATAGGTTCCCACCAGGGCCTGAGAATTCATAGAGAGGGCATTATCAATGTAGATTCCCAGGTTTTTAACAGTAAATTGGGCAATGCTTGGGGGGCACAATTCCATAGGCCACCATTGGCTCCAATTGTACACAGAAGGCAGTCCAAAGAAAACAATTTCTGATTTATCAGGGTTGCATTGAACTGGTTAACCTTCAGCCATTTAAACACCTTTGTGAGGCAGGATCTGATAGCGTCCCCATCAAAGTCTGTCCCTTTGTCGCATGAGAACAACAGCTGAGTATCTTCCGTGCACAAATTTATCTATTTGCTTCCACCAAAGGGGCTAGGTGCGACATATATAACTTAAAAAGAGTTGGGCTCAAAATAGAGCACTGAGGGACTCCTACCTTCATGATGGCCATTGGGGCTGTGAAAGGGGGAGTCCATATTTCCTGTTTTCTATCCTTCAGATAGGATGTTGTCCAGGCATCGTGCCTGACCCCTGATGCCCATGTTTCTCAATCTATCGAGAAGCATAATGTGGTTATCTCGCCAAGTCAGAGGGCCAAAAACGACTGTTTAACCCTCCGGTGATAAGGTGCTGCAAGCAGAAGTGATTCTCTTGGGGTTAAATATGATTTAAGTACCAACTACCCATGATGACGTTGGAACAACCTTTCCTTGTCTGCAATCCAGCTTTGCAATCTGGTCAACTTATTTACCAATTTCTTAAAGGTTTGCCCAGTGATTTTAGAGTTCAATCGGTCGCCTACTTCTAGTGTCCTAATTTATTCTCAAGATGCTTCTGGTGGGCGCCATTTCCCTATTGTAGATTGATCTCAGACAAAACTAGATTTGCCAAGGTGTTATCGGCCGCTGCACGCAATTTGTGGCAGAGTTTTACAAATGCCACCAGCCTGGCGAGTGACTGTTTTGTGAGTAGAAATTCTAACCAGAGTTGTGCAGGCGAGGCCAACCTGGGAAGCTAGTATGTTTGTTTATAGGCTCTTATCAGTAGTTTATCAAGCAGAAGAGCCTCGTCACCTAGCATTATCTCTGATCCATACGTGATGAGAATCCATAATTAATAGCCAGTGCTTTCCCCCAATCACCTTCTTCTGAGATGCAAAAATGCCATTTGCGTCTATATTGACCCCTAAATATATGTAGGTTGCAACCTCCTCAATTTTGTTTTCATTAAGATACCATTTGCAACTTTTGTTGGAGCCCCGATTACCAGCCTTCACACTTGTTTTTGTATAGTTTACTGCCAGGCCATTCTTTTCTGTATAAATACCAAGGGCATTAAGCAATCTTTGGAGGCCTATTCAAGTGTTACTAAACAACAGTAAATCAGTAGCATATAAAATGTGAAGCATATAAAATGTGAGACATTTGTTGTCCCCCCAAACTTGATGTGTGAGGATCTGCTCATCTCACTCTGTTGAGAGATCGGCAGAATACAAATTAAAAAGAAGAGGCTAGCCCACAGCGCCGCTTTAAGCCAGTTGTTGTTTGCATTCTTTGATACATGTGTACCATCTCCTGTTGTTATCTTGACCCATGTGTCCGAATACACCAGCGTAATCACTCTTAAGATATTGGGTGGGATGCTCCATCACTGTAGCTTAGCCCATAGCTTGTTCCATGGCACGCAGTCAAAGGCTGCCTTGAAGTCAACAAAGCACATATAGAGAGATGGTCCCGTAGCATTTGCTCTATTTGGAATTAGGCTCAGGTTCATGAGATTGGTTAAGTGCCTTGGCCCCTGAGAAAGCCGGTTTGATTTAAAGGGAGTCTTCCATTTTCGTGCGGCCAGGATTCTAAATAATGTAGAAATAATAACGTGAAGAAGTATTTGAGCTCAACATCCATGAGTGTAATTAGCCGGTAGTTGCGAAGTGAACATGCCAAACTCTTTTTAAAAATGAGGTACAGTATTGAGCCCCTCTAACTATCAGGAATAACATAATTTTTCAGAATGTGATTAAACATTGACGCTAGAAAGCCTGCCCACTGTGATGTAAAGTGTTTAAACAGTGACTAGGAAAGCCCATTTGGGCTGGGGGCACAGTCTGCTCGAGATTTTTTAATGACGTTCTCTACCTCCGCCAATGTAATTATCGGTGGTGACAATTGTCTTTATTGGAACAGTGAGTGCTTGTTGCATCCATCGAATTTCCCTTACATTGTAATTTCAGGTATTGAACCCACTCCATCTCACTAATGTTAGCATTATTGCTGCTGCAGGGCCTTTCTCGCTCCTGTTGATTAACCGCCAGAATCTTTTTGAGTTATTTGAGGTGTGTAGCAGCTGGGCCCATAATGTTTCTTGTTTAGCTTGTTTATGTACCCAAATCTCTTTTTTAAGCTGCATCTCTCATTATTGAATTGTTGTAATATTTCTGGGTCTCCTGGGTTTTGACGTAGTTCTCAAAAGACTTTGCCTGTTTTCTTTTTTGGATCTGGAGGGGCATAGTTATCGATTTACAAAGAACAAGGCGAGATCCTTTATTATGGCTATTCTCTTTGTGGCTTTTGGTCATGTTGTCGGAAAGTGTTTCCCATGCCACTATTGGATTAGGACTAGTTGGAGCTAGGTCCTGCAAGCATGCGACTGCCTCCGCTCCTATGCTGTTAACGGTGCGTGATGTCCACTTCAGACTTTTCAGGTTTTCTGTGCAAGTCTCCCCCTGTAAGACACGAACTACCTCATGTTTGCACATAAATGCATTCACCATAATTACCTGAGGATTGTGGTCACTCTCTATACGGTGGACTTTGTTGTAATCGCATACCTGATTGTATAGGGACATTGAAACAAGTGTATAGTCTAAAATGGAGACCGCATTGCCTCAGACTTTTGTCCAGGTGGGTGGAGTGTCAGCTGGCTTCCGACCATTCAAAGCCAATAGACCTATTAGCTCACAGGCCTTTATAAACTCTTCTCCAAGTTTACCCCTCCAAATATTGAATGGCATTACTTGCTCAGGGGTCCAACTGCATCCATGTGTCCCTCCATTGGCTGGAGTTTGAGATTAAAGTCTCCTGTAACTAGCCAGTGTGACTTGTGGTGGTTAACTTTTAATTGGGATAGTTGGGCTACCATTCTTCTACAAGATGCAGCTCTTTTCTTTGGATTGATGTATAAATTTATAAGAATGATTGCTTCTTTACAATTATTAGCCCAACCTTCCATTTTCAATACCAACATGTTTGGGTCATCCACATACACTTCTGCGTTTTCACTCTCTAGATAAGTGTTGATGTAAATTGCCAGGTCACCTTTTGCCCTTCCAAAGGCACTCCTTCTTTCAGCTGGTTTTATGTATTCTTTATAGCCGATGAATGCTATCTTGCGCCCAGCATTCCTGAAACATTAGAATATCAAATGATCCCAGATATCCTGTGAATCCTGGATCCATGGATTTAGTCTGCAGAATGCTCATGTTCCAGGAGAAGAATGACAGGCCCAGGTATTTTGGTGCTTATTATTTGTTACCGATCTTTGCTGCTGGCCTGAATCTGCCTCTTTGGGTACTTTGCCTATCACTTTTGTAAGATCCAGGTTATTTTTGTGATGAGCCATGAAGAAGAGCCCACCATTTGCTCCTCTTAGTACAGATATGTTTGACACCAATTGCTCGTCTAATGGTGGCCCTACTAGGAGCACATGGTGGGCAATACCTTCAATACCCCACTTTCTTTTCCCAATGATCTGAGCCGGAAGTGCCGTAGATGAGAAGGTAACCAGGATGGGGCCTGTATGCTGTCAAACTCTTTCCAGCATGAACTTGATAGATGAAATGTCCTCGGAGTTGACATGCTCCATGCCTGGGAGGTCATTGAGCAACTTTAGTATACTGGAATGGTTTACAACATATTGGGAGCTTCTTGATTTAAATTCTGGGATCCATAGTAGCTTCTGCCCCGTATTAATCGGACCACCTGGTTGGTCGCCAGTGCCGAAATGATCTCTTGTTGTCAAGAGGTTTTGACCGATGATAGCTCCATTTACTGCCAGCACTCAGGGTTCCAGGAGGCCCTGCTCCCTTATAAGCTGGGATTGAGTTTCTTCCTCCTTAAGCTCTTTGGCTTGTAATTTTTCAGGTCACAATGTGTGGACCTGTGAAATAGTTTCTTGGGCACCAGATATTCACCCGTCAGCGAGTCACCTGTCCCAGGGGGCACACTGTATGTAGTAAGAATTGCCCTCAATTTTACAGGAGACACTGGTTTGTTACATTCATCATCACGTGCAGGATTCGAGTCAGTGATGGATACATTCAAGTCCACAAGGACATTCCCAGGATGGAACAGATCATACTGTTGAAGTATTTACAAGGGATAAGTGTTCTCTATGTAACCAGGGTAGATTTTATTCCTTCCTTTTCTTGCTTGTCTCCTTTCCCTTTATGTTTGTCGAGATAACACGAGGGATTTATCCTTCGAGCTTCTACCATCGGAAGACTCATGTTGAGACCTAAGTTGGGTTTCTGAGTTTTGCTCCTCTAATTCCACACATTCTTGTTCTGCCAGGCCTGTGCTAAGACCTGCCTGACCCCCAAGGGTTGCCATCTTTGAACTGCCTGTTTCCTCTTTTCATGTTGTCGCGTAAGATGTCAGAAGCCGGGTCTCAGGACTGAGGCTATTTTTAACTTCTCCCAGGATTCCTTCAGTGATTGCCGGAAGTTGCACTAGTTTATCAACTACCTCCTTGCAAGAACAAATGGTAAAGTCATGAAGGTGGTTTGATTGGGCCTTATAACTAATTTCACTTTTCAACTTTCTTATCGATTGCCAACACAAAGATCGCCATGGGGTTAAGTAAATCCGCCTGAATGTCCATTTTATGAACATGATAACTTTGAGCCAATTCTGTTGCTTGCATTGAGTTTAGTACGGCAGACCACAATTTGGAGGGATGGTCGCCAAGTTTGTCCATCTGTGTTAATTCTTCATCTACAGTAGCTCCCTGTATGTCCTTGTTTGCCCCCTTCTGCAAATCCAACCATGTGGGGCGCTCATTGTTATTTGGCATAGATTCAGGAAATGAGTAAAACTTAAGCACTCCTTCCTGTACCCGTCCCTCCGGACCTACTGTTACTGAATCGACAGACTCCACTTCATCAAGACCACCACCAATGGACCAGAGATGTTATTGTGCATTTCATGAAGTCAATAAATCAAAAAATAGAGGGGTACAGAAGTAGCTTTCACACTCCAGGCTAGTGTTGTCCATCACCTTCTCCGGTTGGGATTTGCTGTTCACAATTGGTTGCGGAGTACCGTCATGTTTACCTATTGAACGAAAATAATCTTTAGTTTTTTATGTTTTAGACTGATTCTTTGTCCTTCTCTGTAGGCTGGCATGTCCTCGAGTGTCTGATATGGGCAGGACTGGCTACTGCCTTAGGGCTGGCCTCTGGCTCTGACTCCGTGTCATATATGGCACTGCTGTTCCTCAAGGCGGATGGGTGACCAATTTCACGCCCACTTGCTTTCTTTTGTGGTCTCCTTTTTGTAGTTATGTCTCCTGGTGTGGTCTCTCTCTCCCACTTGTGCCTTGCCTCATACTTTACCTGATCTGATCCTTGATTATTTTGCACTGGTTGGTTTTAAAATGCATGGTAGCAACCGCCTTGTTATAATAGCTGCCCAGGCTGGAAGCTCTATGAATGCTTACTCTGCTGCCCTTTTTTGGTGGATTGACTATAAGGGGGTCCTTTTTCTTGTCTCTCACCTCTTAAATTGCTGTACCTCAAAATTGATATGGCTTTAGGTCAGTTTTCCCGTGGTCACTCTGACCTACTTTATTCGCTGCTTGGTTTGAAACGCCTCTCCTCCTGTCCAGGTTAACAGGAGTCACATGTAGTTAGTGGGTGGTAGCTAAAGATGTCTGGAGAGTAACACAGTGTGATCCTATTGTCGTATATTCAAGGAAATTCTGTAGGTTTCCATGGTGAGCGTAGAGATGTTACAAGCAGCTGTATAATGGCTGTATAACGGACTCTTTAACTTTGACTTAGACTACGACAAAACAGATGTACAGTGTGATGTGGTCTGTTAATCCAGCTCCTGTGGCATCCAGCTCTGATGGCAGCCAAAACACACAAAGTGCGCCAACCAACACCTGGCTGGGAGCTGGGGGTGAACCAGCAAGCCCAGTTAGGTACACTGAGGTTACTTGGGGGGGCAGGCGCCACCAGCACGCTGCCTTGCCCTCCTGGCCAGTTCCTGGATCAACATAAATCAGTTTGCTGGTAACACCTATTTGCATCTGCAGGTTTCTTGAGTTGTTGCCATTCAGTGTCAGATCGTGGCTTTTACTCGTTCAGTCCTTGATGTCTAGCCATGGCATTTCTCTTCATATCCAAGACTCCCAACTTTTCACCTAGCTAAACAGCAACAATAAATTTGAATTGTTAAGGATTTACTTTTCATATCACCCTACACAAATCACCCAGTTTCTACATGAACATTAGCCTGTCCTTCACATCTCACATCATCAAGGCAACCTAAGATGTAATGGCATTACGTTTAGGTGATGGCAACATAGTCCTCAATGGCATTTGATATATCCAAGCAATAAAAGGTTTTTCATGATATTCAGCCTATCAAATAATGTGATAATATCACGTGCACAATGTATTTTTAAAATCAGCACTGAAATTTAATTGAGATTAAAATTTAGATGTATATAAAAGAGCTTTAATGCTGAAACCTAAAGTCTGGATTGTCGTAATGGCAAGCAATCCATTTATGGTTAAAATGAAAATCTTGCTTTACCACATATGAGGATCTCTCATCAACTCGCTAAAAACATGCAACCAGCCTCACAGGAAAGCCTCTTACTGCCATAAACTATTGCACACAACATCACTAAAACTTTAGCTAGTTATAATTAGCCATCTAAACCATAACTCAAATTACTGCCATGCACTGTTCATGATCTCATAACATGACATCTCAAATGACATCGGCAATGACCTCACTGAGTTATAGTGCACATGTCCTAATTGGACTTAGGTTCCCAAGATTTGTGCGGGCCTGCCACAGGTTTGCTCAATTACTTACTGACACCATATTTGACTAGAGAGTTACCTGATTACCTGCTAAATCACAGAGCCACATTCAATGCTCAGAGTTTACTTCATAAGTGGTACCAAAACAAATCTCCATAATGACAAACATACTCGTCAATAAAACAGGATGTGAATGAGGCTTTCTCAAACTATATATCGCAACAAACTGATTGAGTTCTAGTGCAACTGTGCATAGTACCCTCAAAATGATCCTTCATGCTCCACTTACCTCATCAAAGTAAAATTTAATTAGATTGCATTGCCTTGATCTCAATCAACTAAACTGACTACTACCGCAACCTTATATTATCCCAAGACCTGATGCTTCAGGTACTAAGCCAGAGAATGTGATCATCTCTCTACCCTAAATGTAGCAACAGAACCCAAATAGACAGCTTCAAAATTGCAACATAGAAAAACACAAGAATAAGACATCCCAACTATAAACTCTCAAGCCAAATAAAAGCTACATCTACACTTAAACTTTGAGACTTTCTTGAGATTTATGAATAGTTACAGCATATGCTAGAGAGAATAGGGACTGGTGCTGCGTCACATATAAGTCTTTCAGAAGCAAAAACCATGCAACACATCAGCAAATCTGTTTCATGCCATCAATCTAATCAAATTTTACAGTTACATATTCAACTTCATTCCTATCCTGGAAAATCACTGAAATCAATTACTTTACTCATTACACCATTTACTAAGCCTTTCTCAACATTTACGTTTCACCACAAAATTACTCTACAATTTCTACAAACACATAAACACTTTTCTAGTCCTGCAGTCCTAGATATAGATTTCTCTAAAGAATCTAAATGTTGCTTACAGTTTTTCAGTCAGCAGTATTGTTACTCCCTGGTGCTCCATTTTGTCAACAGCTGCTAGTTCACTCTTGAAATGTAGGCATTAAACAGAGTATTGATTTCCCTTCTTCAATCAAACATGAACTGTGCTGGTGCCTTTTAAGAGGAGAGTAGTTTTTGAAAAAATCAACTTTCTAAGGTACTCTTACCTTTCTTGGTCAGAACTCAAATGCTAATGTCCTTCAGAATATTTCCATATATCTCATCAGACGCTTGATGCATATTCTTCAACAGTTTCTTGTATTAAAAATTCAGCCATATGTTCACAGTTCCAATACTTCTGAATTAATTATGCGTTTTTTCATGGAGAAGAGTCTTGAAAACAGTCTCCCCTTTCACAGCGGTTAGTTGCAGGAGGTCACCAAACAAAAATAAATGCCTTCCTCCGAAGAGAACATCGTTAAAATGTCTTGCATTCTAAAGTGAACAAAGGCAAGTATTATGTTTGAGACCATGCTTACCTCATCAATGATTAAAAGCTCAATTTACTTCAAACCTCTCGCCATCTCATGACACACTTCACCAGATAACTTCTGATATTCCAGTTTATTTTCATGTTCCACAGATAGCATTAGTAGTCAATGTAGAGGAGTAATTCCTTTAATATTGTGAGCATCTAATTCAGTTGGTGCTGTTACTACACACAACAACTTTGATTGTGTGGCCCTCTGGAGGTAAGCGGTCAGCACTTTGATTAAAAAACTTTTCAAACTGGAATCAGATTTAGCACATCTCTTACATTTCAAAGGGACTCTCAAAATCTCCCTCTTGAGGGAGCATTAAAATCCTAGCTTTGTCTTTAAAATTAATCCACCTAAAACCTGGGCATTATTGCATTTGTTACTGAAATACCAAGCCCAGCTCATGTTTTACATGATTGATTAATTGCCCGCCCTTTTTTCTACAACTTCTGCCTGCATTTTGTTCCGCTTCTCATTAAATAGGACTGTGCTTTAAAAGTACCCAACACAATACAGTACAGTAAAAACCATGTCAAGAATGAAACTTCATGGCAGAGAACTGATGTAAACCCTTACAAGTTTAGATGTGATGAATAATATTATATACAACCCATAAACGTGTTCAGTGTTTACGTTTGGAACATAAGTGACTATTAACTTACAAGGTGGCACAAGAAAGGCTGGAAAACTAGATCAAGATGAAAATGACTGATTTAGAGCTCAAGTGAACACTTCATTTCTTTTGTCATAGTTTCGGGGCAAATTTTAATACTATGCACTTTAGGGTAAATTTATATTTACATTTTTATATTACAGTTAATTTCTTATATTTGTTACTTGATAACTTAAAATTCTTAGTCAAGCATTAGTTAGCAGTTTGCGGAATATTTTGTTTTCTTGGAAATATGAAGTGGATGGTCACATTAAAATAATGAAGTTGTCTTTGTACAAGTTCTTATTTATATTTGCGCTAAATACTTTAATCTTGGTTGAGGACCTATCATTTATATGAGTTTCAGTTAAAATATTAGCATGATTGCCATGAGTTGATTAAACATGCAATAATAATGAATTCATCATGTTCTCTAGAGTCTATGAAACAGCTCTACACATCTGAGGAAGAGAGGGTTACCATCGCACACTGGGGTCTAGATTAACAATGGCTTGTATAGGGCTTGTGTGATAAAGTACAATTTGCCCTGCACCTGTGGACTTTTACAATAGTACGTAAATGTACACAATGTTGTGAATCACTTTCAGTCATGCAATCACCCGTGCAAAACGTTAGTAAATATGCATGTCTTTGATTCCACGCATTTCTGCAGCTTTTTTTGAATCATGTGACTATTCCGTTGCAAAGTTTTTGGTTTGTAAGCTTTTGTTTTTGATTTTGAGGGTCTTCGAAATTTAAATCCGATGGGGCTTCGAAACTAATCCGATTTAGATATACTTTATGTAATAACATTCCAACACACTACCATTAGGATGCTTGTTGCTGCCAGCTGGAGCTGTTCAATATGGCCCAAAAGAGGGTGGTGATGAACGGAGCGTCAGAACCAATCAAACACTCACACCCAGTCAACAGATCTGGGTTTGATCCATCACCGTTCTTTAGCCCACTCTGCCACCCCAGTTCAGACATGGCCATATGCAAATCAGTCTGACCCTGTGCCTCATGGGAACAGTCCAGCCCGAACTACCAAGCCATATCTTCCCTGGACCGGAAACAAGCTTCCTAGGACCGGTTTCTGGCATTTCAGCCGTCTTCAGCAAGGCTTGCTTGAATCCAGTGGAAAAGTGAGCAAGGGACTCACGTCTGAGCATACCCTGCCAACTTATGGCGAACAAAGCGGTACAAAAGGGGGTGGTGATGGACGGAGAGTCAGAACCAATCAAACACTCACACCCAGTCAACAGATCTGGGTTTGATCCATCACCGTTCTTTAGCCCACTCTGCCACCCCAGTTCAGACATGGCCATATGCAAATCAGTCTGACCCTGTGCCTCATGGGAACAGTCCAGCCCGAACTACCAAGCAATGCCTTCCCTGGACTGGAAACAAGCTTCCTAGGACCGGTTTCTGGCATTTCAGCCGTCTTCAGCCAGGCTTACTTGAATCCAGTGGCAAAGTGAGCAAGGGACTCACATCTGAGCATACCCTGCCAACTTATATCGAACAAAGCGGTACAAAAGGGGGTGGTGATGAACAGAGTGTCAGAACCAATCAAACACTCACACCCAGTCAACTGATCTGGGTTTGATCCATCACCGTTCTTTAGCCCACTCTGCCACCCCAGTTCAGACATGGCCATATGCAAATCAGTCTGAACCTGTGCCTCATGGGAACAGTCCAGCCCGAACTACCAAGCCATGCCTTCCCTGGACCGGAAACAAGCTTCCTAGGACCGGTTTCTGGCATTTCAGCCGTCTTCAGCAAGGCTTGCTTGAATCCAGTGGCAAAGTGAGCAAGGGACTCACGTCTGAGCATACCCTGCCAACTTATGGCGAACAAAGCGGTACAAAAGGGGGTGGTGATGGACGGAGAGTCAGAACCAATCAAACACTCACACCCAGTCAACAGATCTGGGTTTGATCCATCACCGTTCTTTAGCCCACTCTGCCACCCCAGTTCAGACATGGCCATATGCAAATCAGTCTGACCCTGTGCCTCATGGGAACAGTCCAGCCCGAACTACCAAGCAATGCCTTCCCTGGACTGGAAACAAGCTTCCTAGGACCGGTTTCTGGCATTTCAGCCGTCTTCAGCCAGGCTTGCTTGAATCCAGTGGCAAAGTGAGCAAGGGACTCACGTCTGAGCATACCCTGCCAACTTATGGCGAACAAAGTGGTACAAAAGGGGGTGGTGATGGACGGAGCGTCAGAACCAATCAAACACTCACACCCAGTCAACTGATCTGGGTTTGATCCATCACCGTTCTTTAGCCCACTCTGCCACCCCAGTTCAGACATGGCCATATGCAAATCAGTCTGACCCTGTGCCTCATGGGAACAGTTCAGCCCGAACTACCAAGCCATGCCTTCCCTGGACCGGAAACAAGCTTCCTAGGACCGGTTTCTGGCATTTCAGCCGTCTTCAGCCAGGCTTGCTTGAATCCAGTGGAAAAGTGAGCAAGGGACTCACGTATGAGCATACCCTGCCAATATGGCCCGACTGTTCATTATTGTTTTTGCATGAAATCAATAATTTATTAGGTCTTGACTGTGGAGTACTAGGTGTCTGCAGGTGGAACCATGTATTTTTTTGTTTCCACCGACAGTGCAGAAGAGTCTCTATTGTCCCTGCTATGTACTTTTTGAAAGACAGTTTGTGAGAATGAATCAGTGTTATATTCAAGTGGTAACTCACACGCACACTTTGAAATGAGTAAGAACATGTACTTCTTTTTTTACTTTAAATTTTAACTGCTTTTACACTACTTAACAAAATAATGATGCCTTTTTAACTTAGACATGAGACATTGGTTAGAAATAAAAAGAGCTCATTCATTGAGCACACCAGTCCACAGTTTTCTGCTGCCACTTAAAACTTAGAGGCTTATTTACAATCCCCTTGCGCTGCCGGTGCATCTCTTTTAATATGGGAAAAATTAAATGAGCCCCTTAGGCTTAAGTAAAATTAGCATAATTTTTATTTTGTGTAAAGTGAAATTTCAGGAAAATTTCACAAATCCTGTAAAATTACACATAATATAAGCCGGCATTTAATGCTGTATTTTAGTGTGAACTACATCCTTTAGTTCCATTTTGGATGAGAGGACGTATTTTCAACTACAAAAATAGCATAGATGAATAATTGACACAAAACAGCAGCCACTCATATTCATGCTCTTGCTCCACTGATATGATTTATATCTGAATAGATTTGAAATTACAAAACGTGACATAAAGGTGTATTTTTGGGAATTTCGCATAGCAAGAGTAATGTGAAATCCTGGAAATTACATAAGATTTTGTGGCATAATGGAACTTGTGCCCAGGACGAAAAGAGATACTTTTTTATTATTAATAAGATCAATGGCTTTTTAGATTTATGGCTATATCATTTAAGAATTATAGAGTATTTTTTTATTTTCATAAGCATTCTCCATTACTACAATCACTGGCCCTTTTCACCAATGCTCCCCACTTTTTAGCAAATATGGTAGCAAACCTAATTGAAATACTTACTGCCATTGCTTGTCATTCTTGTCATTACCCAGTAGTACAATCATTGGACAGTAAATCCCCAAAATTATCGTAACAAATATATATTTTGAAACACTTATATGGAATTTTGAAAACAAAACTGCAATGATACTGGTAGGTAAGAAATAGGCTATTCTGTTGCACCCCCATGTATATTTCTGAAAGAATATGTAGCATCATTTTACAAGCAACTTATTAGTAACAAACTGAATTTTGTTGTACATTGGATAGTGCTATAATAGTACAACTCACTCACAATGAAATGCTGTTAACTAACCTACATCTGGAGGTCTCCGCTTCTGACTCTCCTATTTTTTCTGTGTGGAAATCTCCACCCGAATGCGGGGATGTCTGCGAACATTCACCTATGTTTTAGTGGCAAATGTGGATTTAACAGGTGGGATTGGCTGAAAAAATGGAGAATACTTACTACTAAAAGGGTGGGGTTTTGAGGGGAGCAAGAGTGGTTAAGAGAGGGACATGTACCCATCCACAAAAAAGTAAGTCAATTGCTAGTCACAAACTGCACTTCTATAGGTACTACAGCCCAAAAGGACTAATAATAGTAGTAATTGTGCTCCAGCCCAAAATTGGAGAAAGCCCAGCACCACACATGATCAACCACAGGGACTGCACAACCCTTTATAAACCATAACGGAGGTAGGGATTTCAAATTTAACCTTGTAGGAAAAAATGTTAAACGAGAATTATAGTTTATTCAGTTAAATATAACTGGTGAGTTCCAGTAGCTTTTTCAGTATAACATGTTACCTTTAAGCTTATATTTTCACCTAGTTATAACGTTACTTTAAACTTTGTTTCTGTCAGTAGCTTTCTAAGGATTTTAATATAAAGTAAGATATTATAACCATACCTTAACATAATGTCACTTTAATCTTTGGGTTTTTTTCAGTGAATGTATAGGGTATTTTTTTGCAAAGTAAGATTTTATTACCATTGTTAGACCTTTCACCCTTAGAGTGGTCTTCCTCCGGACATTTGACCTTCCGTCTCTATTTTTGCAGATCTTGTTTTTTCTGGCCTTAGGAGTCTGTGCACTTTACCACTGCTAACCAGTGGTAATGTGCGTGTGTTCACATTCAAAACATAGTAACGTTGGCTTATCCCCAATTGGCATATTTATTTTGGCTATTAGTCTGTAGTAAAGTGGTACTACATGTACCCAGGGTCTGTGGATTAAATGATGCTAGTGGGCCTGCAGCACTTATTGTTCCACCCACTTAAGAGAGCCCTTTAAACATGTCCCAGGCCTGCTATTGCAGCCTGTGTGTGCAGTTTCAAACAGCCCTTTTGACGTGGCAAAAAAGAAAACCCTTTTCCAGGCCAAACCTTACTTTTAAATACATATAAGTCACACCTGCTGTAGGTTCTGGTCAGCCCAGAGGGCAGGGTGCAGAGCATTTAAAAAGTAGGGCATATACTTTTATTTTGCATATTCCCTGGTAGGGAAGAACTATTAAATTAATTTTCAATACTGCTAGGCCTATCTCTCCCATAGGATTACATTGAGGTTACCTTATTACATTTAATAACCTGTAATTTTCAAATGGAAGTAGGTTAGCAGTTCAAATGGTATCTTTTCAAATTGTTATGAAAATGCTACTTTTAGAAAATTGGCATTTTCCTGCCTTAGCCATTTAGTGCCTGTAGCCTGTCCTGGGTCACATGGCTGGGTGTAGCGGACAGCTGAGCTCTTGGTATTCCTCCTAGAAAGTCACATACAATAGAGAGCTCAGCTGCACCTGTATGGGTTATCACTGGCAGGATGGGAGCTTGTAGCTGGGCCCCGCCCTACATACACTTGAATAGGCAGTGTCCTGCCTCCACACAAAGGACTGCATACCCCCTGTAGTTAGTCTAGAGCCAGGGCAGAGGAGGCAGGAAGCATGTTCACTTCATGAGGAAACCTCTTGAAGCTTCTCCCACTTCCAAGGAAGGTCCAGGTAGAAATATTGGACAGCAGGCACCAACTCTTCAGTACAAATCTGGACCTGTGGATTCTCTGCCAGGAAGAAGGACTGCGGTACTGCTGAAAGGACTGCCTTTCTACTGGACTGCTGCTCTGAAGGACTGCTGTTATGTTGGTCTGAACTTCTGCCTGTTTCCCTCTTGCCTAGATGAGAAGGACTGGACCTACATTGGTTAAACCCAGCACCCCAGATTGACTACAAGAACTAGTTAGCTGGCCTCCTGAGCAGAGCCTCGGGGACAGGAGGCTTCAACATCCTTGAGTCCAGCACCTGAACTCTGCCATTTGCGGGTCCTACCCTGCAAAGTGGGGTAACCCAGTCAAGCTCTCTTGGAAATGGACCTGAAGGTGCTCTGGAAACCCATCCGTAGATCCAAACACAAGGAGATGATGGACAAAGCACTGAAACTTTTCAGACACTCACCCCCAGTCTCATATCTGGGTTGAATCCATTATCCTTATTTAGCACTCTTCACCACCGCATTTCAAACCCAGCTATATGCAAATCAGTCTTGGCCCTGTGCCTCATGGGAACAGTTCAGCCCAAACTGCCAAGCCAGGTCTTCCCTGGATCGGAAGCAAGCATCCTGGGACCGGTTTCGGGGTAACACCCCTCATCAACTAGGCTAGTTTGAATCCAGTGGCAAGTGAGCAAGTTGGCAAGGTGAAAATTGTGGCTCATACTTTTTATAATTAGTTGAAATAAAAATTATTCATGTGTTGTTGTATATGAAGTACAGCTCTGCCTTCATGTTATTTATGCGTGATGCTGAATATGCCCTAATAAGAACGAAACTGGTCTTGGGTTGCATGTGTTCCAGTTCAGGGAGGACCTGGCCTGCCAGTTCGGGTTTGGCTGTTGCAAATGGAGCAGAGTCATGATTGATTTGCATATGGCGTGGTCCAAACTGAGCTGAAATGGTGTGCAAAATAACAATGGACTGGGATGCGGACTGGGATGTGGCCTGGAGTAATTAACAGTGGCTGCGATTAATTTAAGCATTTCAAGCATCACTTATGCCTAAGTGTTTATGAATTTACATAAAGTACATGGTAACATAAAAGTGTTCTATTGATTGTTGAAAGACAGAGCTCTGTTGATAGATGTTCTGCATTTCTGACCTTTAAACTTAAATTTTGCAACAGTAGGGAAAATGTTGGATAGCGGAGGGGTAAAAATTACTATTCCCACTCCACTGAGTGCAACAGTAGGAAAAGTGTTGGATAGAGGAGGGGTCAAACTTACTATTCCCAGTCCAGTGAGTGCAACAGTAGGGAAGATGTTGGAAAGCAGAGAGGCAAAACTTACTATTCCTACTCCAGTGAGTGCAACAGTAGGGAAAGTGTTGGATAGCGGAGGGGTAAAAATGACTATTCACACTTCAGTGAGTGCAACAGTAGGGAAAGTGTTGGATAGCGGAGGAGTAAAAAATTACTTTTTGCACACTAGTGAGTGCAACAGTAGGGAAAGTGTTGGATAGCGGAGGGGTAGAAATGACTATTCTCACTCCAGTGAGTGCAACAGTAGGGAAAGTGTTGAATAGCAGAGGGGTAAAAATTAATATTACCATTGGAGTCAGTTCAAAATTAAAAGCAAACAAAATATCTACTGCAACAGAAAAGATTTTAAAAAACAAAAAAAGAAAAGATATATAAAAATATAAAACATTTACAAAAGTTAAAAACATATCATAATGTTAAAATTATCTAACAAATACCTAGATTTCTTTTTTTATTTAAAAATAATTTACAAACAAATAATTATTTTTAATAGAAATTATTTAAAATCAAAAACATTAATTATTACATAAATGTAATCTTTTTTTATTTCCTACCCTATAACACCACACAATTCACAACACACATCTAAATTAAAAAAGTACCCCCATAATTAACATACTTAATTATCAATTAAAGAAATATAATTTATTAAAAAACAAATTAAAACAGATAAAAATTAATTTACTCCCCAAACGTTACCCCTATAAAACCAAAACCCACACACAAAATAAAAAATAAAGAATTACCATAAATATTTGATAAGCCAACCTCAGGATGTAGCTCCATTTACTTGCAAGCACACGTTTAAAGTTGTGCTGCACGTGGAATTAATTTCAAATCCTTGTGTAAATACATGAGAATTCCCATGGAAACACAGATAATGCATACCCGAGACAAGGTAAATGCAAAGGAACACTATGCGTTGCATAACTTTGGTGAATCAAGGCCATAGAAAGGCACTTAAATAGAAGTTTGCGTGGATCACTTAACAAAAATAAAAAAAATTCCATTTATACTTCCAGACATATTTAACAGAGCTCAACACAAAGTGATAATATGTCAGGGACAGCCTTTTGAATGTTTCCTCCCTAGAGCACACTAATGCAGGGCCTATCCTTCGCCTCACAGGATCCTGTGTGGTCATTGTGCAAACAATTACTGTTTCTACTGACTCTTCAATTGATATAATATTGCGCATGTTGTTACATTACACTGCAAAGAGCTTGGGGACCTGTTTGTCAATTTAGCTTTAATAGTCCAATAAACCAATAATGGCCAATCTAAGAAAAAAAAATCTCAAATCTCCCTGAATAATATTTGTATTACTCAAATAATTGTTTTAATATTTATTTATTCAAACCAATAACAGTTATACACAGATCTTTCAGTATATAAAATGCGAAGTATACATAATAAGGAAAGCTGTCAATCCATGTAAGCTACACAGAATCAAGGTAAAATATAGATGTAAATATAAATTTATAGTTTAAACATGCTTGATCAAGGTAAGGGCCACAACATTTCCTTCTTAAATGCCAAGCACGAAACAGATATTTTTACACTAAAAAAATAGGACCACAGGTATTTGATAAAAAATGTTTTAAAGCATCCACATGGTGGGCCATATTCAACATACGACAAATAGGAACAATCCATTAGCTACATAAATACATGTAACTGCGTAAAAAAGCACACACACCTCAGTATCTTTCTCTACTAACCAAACTGTGCAATGATTAGTTAGAGAATACAGATCATTTGTTGACTATTTGCACTTAAAAGTTTGAAGTGGTAAGATACCATATCAAAATATAAGTATAGTTGTCTTCTGGGCAGCAGTGATAGGATGCTTAATAGAAATGCAAAATGTGGCGAAGCACACTAGTTAGGGACCCATTTTTCAAATTCATTCATCGAACATCTACTACATATCCTCAATATTTTTTGGGACTAAACACTAGAGGCCCTTCTTATGAACAATGGCTTGTCCCATAAATAATGTAACCCTGATTTATGCAAGCATGATTTAACAGAGGCCAGTCATTACCCTATGTGGTCAAGGGTGAGTAATTCTACTAAGCTCTTTCGAAAAGCCTCTCATTGATTTGTGGCCCAAAGTCTACACCAGTACATGGGTGGTCTAAGTTGTGTTATGTGTGTGACTACATTTATTCCCAAGTCCAGGTGTTATGGCACCAGAGAGTTGTTCTTTGGCAGGTTAACAAGAGTTATTAGAAACCTATTTTCAGATTTAGACAAGTTGTCTGCCGCACTGAAGCCCTATACTGTAGCGCCGTAAACTGCAGAACCCAGTGCTCTTCCCTGGTAAATCTCAATGGCAAGGGAAATGGACCTAGAAGAGGTGTCTTTGATTAGTTTCAAAATAGCTGCAGCCTTGTGCCATTGAGAGCTGACATTTCGTAATCTGGGGCACCCACAAGTTAGTATCAGTAATCCTGAGACCAAGGCACTCAAAACTACTTACCCTCTCGATGATAAAGCTACCCAGCCTCAAAATATGTCTAAAATATTTATATGGGTTAAATCACATATATTTAGATTTAGTCAGGTTAATATTTATCCCTCTACACAGAAAGAAGTAAATTGGTCGAGCAAAGCCTGGAGTTAACACAGGGTGCATGAAATCAGTAGCATTTTATCTGCATACAGTAAGGCTATAACCTTCTCTCCAGCTAAAAATGAGGAATTATTGATAAATATTTCTAAATACTCCAGAATGCCATTGATAAATAATGAAAAAAATGTTGGAGCCAAGACTCATCCTTGTCTCACATATTTGTCTACAACTATATTTTCAGTTACCTCCCAATTCTTTCCCCATCTCATCTGGGCATAATTTGAAGTATATAATTTTATAAGGATGCCGTAATATAGGGTCGGGAACACCCAATTCTCTTAGGATCACCCAAACCTTTAATCTAGGTATAACGTCAAATATAGAATGTAACTCAATAAAAGCTTAATAGAGGTGACCCCACTGCAAAACAACATTCTTCCCAAGAATAACTAAAATATGAAAATGCTGGTCAACAGTACTCAATTTACATCCAAAACCTGCTTGAAAATGGGATAAGGACTCATTATTCTCAATATAGTCATGTGATTCACCAAGAATATGTCTACAAAAGATTTTCAGTAAATTGTTGATGAGGCTAATCGGCCTATAATTAGAGGGATTACCTTTGCACCTCTTTTTATATTTTGGAATGATCACAGCCCCATGCCAAGTCTCTGGGATATCTGCTCCCATAACAATAGCATTTGACTAAATATTTATATACAGAGACAAGATCAATGGCTCAGAAAGGAACATGCTTCCTGGGATTTTGTCTAGGCTTGGTACCTTTTCAGGCTTCACTTTACTCATGACAGCTAGAATATTATCTAATGTGAATCCAAGTTCCACAAATTCAGAAGTAGGGATAGTTATGTTTACCTTGTTGCTAATGTAGATATCAGCCAGATTGCTTGAATATAATTGTTCAACCACTGGCGTAACGAAAGGTGAGAGGGCCCCCCTTCAAGGTACATGAAGGGGCCCCCACTCCATATTTAATATAGAGGTCTCAGGCCTGAGAACTGTGCTGAGCGGGCTCCCTGCAGCTCAGCCCCCTCACACCATGGGGGTTGCGGGGGCCTGTGTTACACCACTGTGTTCAGCGTGATTTACCCACCATACGTGGGACTGAATGTATGTTTCAATTATGTCATTTGGTCCAGAATTTCCATGGGACACTATGTTCCAGAATTCCCTAGTATCAATATGTTTAAGTGCGTCTAGCAGGTAACACCAGTCCTTCCACTATTTCTAACTTTCCATTATTAGCCTCTTATACTTCTATCTTGACAGCTTGATAGTGTCCCTTTCTGTACTTGTAACTGCTTGTATAAGAGCAGACTTAGCTTCCTTACAGTTACTACTGAACCAAGGCATTTTTAACTACTCTGCCCTATCATATTTGTTTTTCTTAGGAACAGCCTAGTATGACTATCAGCTATCATGCAGTTACTTGTAACACTCGATTAACTATTAATTATGTTTTGTAATAATCCAATGCCTCTGTCACTTCCTTATAAATCAGTGCTAGGGACTGGGTTTTGTTGAGTCTTGGCCCATTTAATTGATTTTGTATTATTAGACACCCTGATCTGCACATCAATCTTGGGGTCAGACCTGGCAAGGAACTAACAGGCGAGCAAGCATTATTATCACTGTCAGTTTGTTCAAGTATTTTCATATCCTCCAAAGCAGCCCACAATCTTATGTCAAGCAATGTCTGATCAATTCGGCAGCTACCTTCACTGTCCTGTTTTTATTCACTGGAAGATCAAGTTGAAAAATACCTATCTTGTACTTTTTGATTTCCATTATACTATTAATTTCATCAAGGGGCTCAAAACTCAAAAAGTTGAATTAATTTCTCCTGCAATTATCATAAAGCACTCAACTGGGTTAGATTCTCAGCACATTTTCATGAGGGTTAGCATCTCTGATTCATTATTCCTTGTGGTGCCACAATTATAGATGTTGTAAGTCTTTAGTGTGAGACCTTTGGACATTATTAATATTAATTCTAAAAGGTCCCTATATTTAATTGGTATCTGTTTGATTCTGCAGTCCAGAGCAATTCTAATCCAAACAGTAAGGCCCCCTGATGACCTCCCCCGATGTTGGTGGGTAGCTACTACATGATAGAAAGCATATCCCAGTCTATAGACAGGTGATGTTTACCAGGTTTCCTGGAATATGCAAACATCAAACTTTTGTTGATAAAGTCATCCCAACTCGGTTTGTCTTTTTTTTGTGTCCTTCTATGTCCTATGAAATAATATTTAAATCATCATGGGCTTCAATTACCTTGCAGAGGTTATTTGTACCCCTTTGCTCACCTCCTTTCTGTGTGATTGCAGCAGACTCAACATAATCTGTGTTGTTCATTAAACTTACAAACAGCAATTTGTTTACATATAGTGTGTGCACCCATTTGGTTAACTCCATTCAATACTACGGAAACAAGAACATCATTGTCTGTATGTTGTTCATTTAAGTGCTAACTAATTGACCCATATTGGCCATAAATATGTTATACAATGGAGATTTGTTGTATGTTCGGGAAGGGCCCATTTCAGTTACCCGTATTTCTTTATCTGGCATCTGTCAATTTAATAAATCAAACACAGCCTTGGAATATACATTAATTCAGTGTAGAGAAGTCAAGGAGTCTCCCCTCATCCCGTGCTGCCTCAATGAAGAGAGTGGATTATATTTGAACTGGATGGACATACCATTTCTGGGGGTGATACAGAGATCTAACCCAACTAGTCCATTCTGCATACTCTCTCTTTGTAAGACCGAGTTTGATATAATCATAGTCTGCTCCAATTAAAGACAAGCAAATAACTGCTAGAATGTCAGAACAGACTTATGAGTAACAGTGGCGGGAGCGCCTAATCAAGTGAGTTACCTTGTTAATAAAGGACTCATTCTCCTCCCAAATGCCAGGCCGGTGTCTGGGAATATTGATCATAAAACAGTTCCGGCTTTCATAAAGTTTTCAGCTCCATATCACACTTGACCTGTGGGGCCCACTGTAGATGGCCTTTGCCCTCCTCTATTATAAAAAGTTTAATGGGTTGTTGCAGTGTTACTTCTTTCATATTATACTGCTTAGCCGCTGGATATGAGTGACTACAATCAGTGAAGGGTACCTCCTTTTTATGGGCTCCATAGTCTCTGTACTTCCCCTTGGTTTTGACTAGTCAGGTTCATTAGAGCTATTAAGCAAAAAATATAATCAGGGTTGTAATTTGGAGGATTAGTAGGGCTACTACAGGGAGGAGGACAAGTGCAGGAGAATTCACTTTCACAATTTTTGCAAGATAATTGAGTCAGCCGTTGGATCATAGGATCATAGTTTCAATTAAATTATCTCAGAATTCAGCACATGGTCTAAATGAATTAAAGTATTCAATTGGTCAATAGGGGAGCACAAACTACAAGATAAGGATCATTCCTAACCGCTCCAACCATTCTTCTCGCTCTGAGTTTTTCCATATCAATTAGAGGGGGAAACCAGTTTGTGAGATCCCCAGTGGCAGTACCTGGGAGACAATCATTGAGGCCTGACTTGATGTTAGTATTTGACGTAGATCCAGAGTTATGTATTACCTTTTTGGGCTTCGGGCTCACCTAACAGCCTTTTTTTTGTTTGTTCAATATTGCCAGGACTTTAGTAATTCAGTTGTGGCCAGTTGTCTCCTTCCTATGGTTAAGCAAGATCTCAACTTCTTCTAACACTACATAAATGTCATCAACAGTGCATTTTTCTGGGAACATGTGTGGCCAATTTTTTAACCCTTGTAAAGGGTCTGTTGCCTTGCTCTTGTCATTCAAAGCTATATTTAGTTTGACAATAACAAATATATACACAATGTGATCTCAAGAATTAAATAAAACTGCAGCCCAAAACGTCCAAAATATTATAGTATTAGGTGTTTGTTAAAGGAGGAGCATTTATTTATTATATGTAGTGAGAATTATATTGATTATGAAATAGTGTGCTGATGTTAGTGTGTTTATCTGTGTATTTAACTTATATCTATGTTGTACTATTAAAAATGTTGGTTAAACATATTTTTTCCTTGTCAATGGGTTCTTATAAATAGATAGTAAAGTCTTGACCTATTTATTTAGAGATTAGACAGCTCCATTGGGTATGCCAGTTGATGGTGGACCCACTTAAACAGATTTGCTGTTCCAGAGGAAAACATGTCGGGAGGTGCACACATCTTTGTCACAGTGCCATTGAACCCTTGACAGATCTGCTTGCTAGGTTTGCTTTTGGCACACGCCACTTATAATAGCAAATCAAATTCACAAACATTATAACTAAAAATGTAGGGCTAACCCGGGTGGACTACACACTGACACCAGCACAGGGTTCAGTAACTTGGACACAGCAATGGGGGGTCAGGACTTATCCTGCAAAGGCCAGCAGAAGTGATGCGGTCAGGTCTAGATGTAACTAGTCATCATTAAAACATGAAAATGACTCTTTAAGCTGAGTGTATCCCTGAAGGGCAAAAAGGAGGTCATTCAACTGGCCATTGTATTCTGTTCTGTGGTCCTAGGTACAAGGAGAGCAGGGCCAGTATTTTTCAGGACTTCTGGCAGAAGACAATTCCTTCATCTGTATCTTGCACAGGCCCAGTACTGTTCTGAGAAGGGTCCAATGACAGCCTGTGGATTGGACCAAATCCTGCCCATTTCATGAGAATTGTGCTAAACCTTCACATGGGTGACACTAGCTACTTTCGCAGAAGTGATTTAAAGTGAATGATCACACAATGCAACTCTCTCCATAACTATAATTGAATTGAATTGAAAGGGCATTTTTAAAGCGCATGGCTACCCGGAGGCCTCCCAGCGCTAGGCATGACCAGTGATCGGGCGGAGAGAATTAGGGGAACAGAAGGGTTTTTAGTTGTTTTTGGAAAGCAAGATGGCTGGGCTCTTTACGGAGGTGGAGTGGCAGTGTGTTCCAAAGCTTTCCGGCATTAAGAGAGAAACGTCTGCCGCCGCTTCCGGACCTTTTCATTCTAGGGGTGTCAATTAAGTGAAGTTTGCCCGAGCGAAGCTTCCTCCTTGCTTTATAGGGGCGAATCATGGCTGTGATTAGGGGAGGGCCCATCCCCTGCAAAGATCTGTGGATGATGCAGAGGGTTTTGAAGCTAATTCTTTCTTTCACTGGCAGCCGATGCAGAGAGCGGAGAGCCGGTTTTGCGGAGAGGAACTTAGGTGTTCCCGACAGTAGTCTTGCTGCGCAGCTTTGGACAGTTTGCAGTTTGTTAATTACTGAAATCGGGGCCCCTAAGTAGTGCGCGATTCTGTAGTCTAGCCTCGAGAGTACGAGGGATTGACCCATGATTTTCTTGGCTTGGGTGGGGAGAAGTGGAAGCACCTTTCTGGCCATTCTGATCAGGCCAAAGCAATTTGCTACCGCCTTCCTCGCTTGCGCCTTAAATGTCAAATTTTGCTCTAGCCAGATGCCAAGACTCTTTATTTCCGTCTTTGGTGCTGGAACTGGGCCCATGCATGATGGCCAGATGGTTCTGAGTGTTGAATTAAGGGAGTTACACAGGATCATAATCTCTGTCTTTTCCCCATTGAGTTACAAGTGGGACGCCCCCATCCACTTTACGACTTCCGTTAGGCACACATTCAGAGCCACAGGGTATTGTGTGGTTTGGTTCAGTGCTACGACCAGTTGAGTGTCGTCAGCATAGGTGACCATATGTTTCCCGAAAGGGGCCACGATTGAAGCCAAAGGGGCTATATAGACATTAAAAAGCATGGGGCTCAATGATGAACACTGCGGCACACCACACAGAAGAGGCCGGGGTTCGGAGCTCACGCCTTCTTCAAAAACCTGGAAGGAGCGTCCTTCCAGGAAGGAGCGTAGCCAACTCAGTGTGGTAGCGGCTACTCCCATGTTGCTGAGACGGTGGATCATGACATGGTGGTTCACCCTATCGAATGCCGCACTCAGGTCTAGAAGTATAATGGCTGCAGAACCTTCTATATCCAGAATCTTCCTGCTTTCTTCCACCACCGCTAACAGGGCAGTTTCCGTACACTGCCGCGGACGGAAACTTTTCTGGAATGGGGGGGAGCAGGTTAAAGGATTACAGAAAATTTGAGAGGATGTGGTTAACATATTTTTCGGTGATTTTAGCGATCCCCGGGAGAAGGGAAATGGGACGATAGTTGCCAAGATCTGCAGGATCAAGGTGGGTCTTCTTCAGGAGTGTTTTAACCATTGCCCCTTTCCAGAGAGGAGGGACTACTCCTGCGTTGAGAGAGGCATTAATAACGTCTGCGATAGTGGGAGCGTTTATGAGTGAAACCTTTTTTAAGATGTTCATGGGTGCGGGGTCCCTGGGCGAGCCACTTTTTACTGAGGAGATCAATGCCAGGAGAGTTTCCTGGAGGAGCGGAGGAAGGAACTCCAACCGGTGGGGGGAGGATCTTGACCAGCGTGCGTACTAGCAGGGTCGATTCGGGGCAGCAACTTAAGAATGTTTTTAATTTTTGAGTCAAAAACTGGTTTTCGCAGCGTGTGCCTGAAGTATCGGGGGCAGTTTGTGGGACTATGCTTTTGAGGAGTTTTTTATGATGAGGAAAGTCTCTCTGGGAGAGTTGGCTGCTTCCAGGGTTTTTTCCTCATAGAGGGATGCCTTGGCTTTTTTTATTTCTGCTCTGTACTTGCCGACGGCTCTTCTGTATTCGATTTCGTTGCTATGTGAGAAGTATTTCCTCCAGCGTCTTTCTTGTACTTTACAGCCCTGTTTTAGGGTGCGTAGTTCCGAGCAGTACCAGGGGGATCTAATATGGAGTGATGTTTCATACAATGTTCAGTGTGTACATTCAGAGGTGTGTGTATAGTAATATGCAACCACTCCCTGATGGTCAATATAATCAATTTACGAGGCAGACCCCACTCCCACTGTGATTGCAGCTAGGTTGAGCAGATTAAAAAACTGAAAGGCATGGCCAGATGTGAACCTTTGTATGTGACTGGTAAGGCACCTTTGAAGTACAGAGAGAAACTGGGCACAACCATCATGGCATCCTTTTGATGAAAAGTAAAACACCTTGCAACACCGAAGTAATATTGTGCATGTCCTAGGAGATATGTAAAGAAAATAGTGGTTCTGTCAGGTATAAAAGCTATTTCTTATGGAGATATTCAATAACAGATAGGTTTTTTTCAAACGTTAATTTTACACTTCAGTGCAAGGAACACACACAAAGCAACTTATTAGAGGGTAATTGTGGTACTTTTATATAAATTGTGTCATTTAGAAATACCCAAACAATTGTAAAGGCTGTCACCACACAGAAGAGGCCGGGGTTCGGAGCTCACGCCTTCTTCAAAAACCTGGAAGGAGCGTCCTTCCAGGAAGGAGCGTAGCCAACTCAGTGTGGTAGCGGCTACTCCCATGTTGCTGAGACGGTGGATCATGACATGGTGGTTCACCCTATCGAATGCCGCACTCAGGTCTAGAAGTATAATGGCTGCAGAACCTTCTATATCCAGAATCTTCCTGCTTTCTTCCACCACCGCTAACAGGGCAGTTTCCGTACACTGCCGCGGACGGAAACTTTTCTGGAATGGGGGGGAGCAGGTTAAAGGATTACAGAAAATTTGAGAGGATGTGGTTAACATATTTTTCGGTGATTTTAGCGATCCCCGGGAGAAGGGAAATGGGACGATAGTTGCCAAGATCTGCAGGATCAAGGTGGGTCTTCTTCAGGAGTGTTTTAAGCATTGCCCCTTTCCAGAGAGGAGGGACTACTCCTGCGTTGAGAGAGGCATTAATAACATCTGCGATAGTGGGAGCGTTTATGAGTGAAACCTTTTTTAAGATGTTCATGGGTGCGGGGTCCCTGGGCGAGCCACTTTTTACTGAGGAGATCAATGCCAGGAGAGTTTCCTGGAGGAGCGGAGGAAGGAACTCCAACCGGTGGCCGGTGGGGGGAGGATCTTGACCAGCGTGCGTGCTAGCAGGGTCGATTTGGGGCAGCAACTTAAGAATGTTTTTAATTTTTGAGTCAAAAACTGGTTTTCGCAGCGTGTGCCTGAAGTATCGGGGGCAGTTTGTGGAACTATGCTTTTGAGGAGTTTTTTATGATGAGGAAAGTCTCTCTGGGAGAGTTGGCTGCTTCCAGGGTTTTTTCCTCATAGAGGGATGCCTTGGCTTTTTTTATTTCTGCTCTGTACTTGCCGACGGCTCTTCTGTATTCGATTTTGCTGCTATGTGAGAAGTATTTCCTCCAGCGTCTTTCTTGTACTTTACAGCCCTGTTTTAGGGTGCGTAGTTCCGAGCAGTACCAGGGGGATCTAATATGGAGTGATGTTTCATACAATGTTCAGTGTGTACATTCAGAGGTGTGTGTATAGTAATATGCAACCACTCCCTGATGGTCAATATAATCAATTTACGAGGCAGCCCCCACTCCCACTGTGATTGCAGCTAGGTTGAGCAGATTAAAAAACTGAAAGGCATGGCCAGATGTGAACATTTGTATGTGACTGGTAAGGCACCTTTGAAGTACAGAGAGAAACTGGGCACAACCATCATGGCATCCTTTTGATGAAAAGTAAAACACCTTGCAACACCGAAGTAATATTGTGCCTGTCCTAGGAGATATGTAAAGAAAATAGTGGTTCTGTCAGGTATAAAAGCTATTTCTTATGGAGATATTCAATTACAGATAGGTTTTTTTCAAACGTTAATTTTACACTTCAGTGCAAGGAACACACACAAAGCAACTTATTAGAGGGTAATTGTGGTACTTTTATATAAATTGTGTCATTTATAAATACCCAAACAATTGTAAAGGCTGTCAAACACAAGGTGAAATACAGAGTGATACGTGACCAAGTGATATATAGTGCTCAGTGACAGAGAAAGTGCATGATATGTACAAGGTGACTAAAATATGTACAAGAGAACGAGGGAACAAGAGGCCAGACAGGATGAAAACACATGACTTTGCTGCATAAATAAATTAATTCTTGTGCGCAGAGCCTTGATCTGGACCAGAGAATGTCATCGACGTTTCAACCCAAGAACAGCACTACTAAGTAGTCAATGCGAGTCTTCATCAGGACAGAGGAAGGGGAGGGTTGACAGCCTGTGAATGGAAATGAATGGATCAGGTGTGTTCCGTATCCATTTAATAAAGGTTCTCCGACAAGAAAACTCAGGGTGGTGGCTTAAAAACTCACCTACAGATACTCTGGTGAGCATCAATAGCGCATGGGGTTATGCGCTCTCTTAACCCCGTCGTGGCAATTCTGAAAGCAAAGAGGTGAAATTTGAATAGTGCTCTTTGCTATTCATGGCGATCTAGAAGAAGTAAATTACTAATGCCATGTGATTGTCATGGACTCACCAGCGTCTGTTTATTTATGGGAACGGGAAAGGATCCGAATTTGTCTGCAAAAGCGCACTCATGCGCTTGTCACCAGCGTCTGTTTATTTATGGGAATGGTAAGGATCTGAAATCATCTGCAGAAGTGCACTAGTGCGATTGTGGTGCTGCGACGTGTCTGTTGAGAAATCGGAGGGGAATTAGAAGTAAAACCATAAATTATGGCATGTATCACTACTGCGGGTCTTAGTGCTCAGAGACTCACCAAAATTGTAATATTAGCCGATGCGGGAATTCTGAGACCAATATTAGGGATCCGGGGTTTGTGAATACAAGTCGGTTCTGTAGAAAAGGAGAGCCAGGGGCAAGATTAGAGAAGGCTCCCTCGTTTGAATGTATCAAACACTGAATACAAAAATTGCATGATCGCTGCTGGTTCGCTCACCTTAATTTGGTTAGAGCGAATGTTTAAGCTTCGAATGCTCGTGGATGCAAAGGCGGTTCTTTGGGAAAGGAACCGGGAGGGAGAATTAGGGTGAGCTCCTTCGTTTGAGTATTAGACAATGAACACAACAAACAGTGGATCTTTGTTAGTTCGCTTACCTTGATTCAATATGAGGACACCTCCGATCTCATGCGTCATCCACAAGCATTAGTCCTGGCAGCGAATGAACGTTGTGACTCAACACCGAGCCTCCATGTCCGGCCACGGATATACCTGTCAGTACGTAATGGATGTGCGCGTGTGCGCAACATTCAGGGGAGCAGCAGTTTAATGCTAACTCGGCTAGTTGCTAAGCAACCAACTCGGTGAATAATTGGAATGCGTCAAACGTGTAAGCTACGTGTGGCTCATTGCCATTTTGGAATTAAGGGTTCCTACAGTGATAGTGAATGCATAATTCTAGAACATGCACAGTTATACTTATAAAGTCTAAATCATGAATGGACATGCAATTTAAATCCTAAAATGCTCATACATTTTACTGTTAGAGAAACGGAAAACAATATAGGTAAGCCAGTTGTTTTAACCAGAAAACATGTCTGTCAATTATGCAGTTTGTCAGGGCAGAGCGTTCATGCAACGTGTAATTCAGCAGGTACAGATGATCAGTGCTTTTCTCACAGTGTCCTAGGAGATATTCATCACTAACAGCAGGGGATACATTAATAGGCAAGAGACAGTGGACTATTGTTACATAAAGACCTTCAGATTATTAAATCAATGAAAAGCTAAGTAAGCTAAGTTAGCTGAAGTTAATTTTCATTAAATATTTTGAAAAAATAGATTAGAACCTTATGTCTTGGTTTAACTATTTAAGATATTCCTTGCAGTTTTTTTTGCAGCTAATAAGAAAACACATGTTGCTTTAAAAGGTATAATTATGTAATCATGTGTTTCCTGTGCCAGTAGCCAGGCTTAAACCAGTTACAATAGTTGTTAGACCTTTTTGACTATAAGAATATGTGGAAATTTAGAGTTACACATTCCATACTTTTACAAACTATTGGGGTCATTAGGATCGCGGATGGATTACCACCACCGGCCCAGTGGTGGGGATACGTCCGCAATCCCAACCTGATTTACCCCCGCCATATTATAATGGCGGGAGGTATCGCGGCGGACGCAAAGTGCGTCCGCCGCTTTTCCTCCGGTCGGCAACGGCGGACTTGGGCCTTAATATGGTAGTGGTACCTAGCAGGCGGTCGCGAGTTATAGTTATCTGAACAAATTATAACGGGGGAATTTCATTGGTTTTTTACGAGTGAAATGTCCACCTAACTGTAACATGTGTGAAAGTTATGGTTTTTTAAGTGAATTTGCAAGGTTTTTTAAATGCTAATTCCTAACTATAACGTGTGTGAAACCTATGGTTTTTTAAGTGAATTTGTACGGTTTTTTAAATGCTAAGTTATGTATGTATTATTATATGTTTTTTTAAAAAGATTTTTCACTGTGCGCGCACCCCGCGATTTAAAAAAAAAAATATATATATGTTTTTTTCACCCTTCAGGGTCCTTCAGGGACCCCCTAACAAAGGCCAGTAGATAATATATACACACATACACATATGTGTATACAGATATGTATTATCTACTGGCGGTCGCCAGTAGATAGTTATAGTTAGGACCGTGTTTCCATAGGAAATCCGCAACATTCTATTTGGAATAACTTTGGCGCCGGTTGACGAATCCTCGCGAAATTTTCAAAATAGGTGGGGTGCTCCGCTCCGCTCCTACCCTGAAAGTCTCGGGGGAATTCGTCAAGCGGGGGCTGAGAAAAAAGGGGGTCCCAAAACGCGTTTTCCCCATGCATTTTCCCATAGGACCTTTAGTCCGAGCTACAGCCCGAACGGCTGAACAGAATTACTTGAAATTTGGCAGAGAGGTAGTCCTCAGGTCAGAGATGTGCCTTTTGCAGGTCTGGTGTAAATCTGTTCAGTAGGTCCTGAGAAAATAGCATTTAAATCCATATATTTATCTGTAAGCGCGCTCCGTGCGCTTACGGTAAGCTTACCGTACGCGTACGGTGCCGTGCACGAGCTCAATTCTGATTGGTGGTTACATGACTGTAAACATTCGAATCGGTCGAAATCAGAAAGTGTCGGCCGCCATTTTCTGTCTCTCGCACTGAAAAACAAAGGTGGATAACGTGAAAAGGGGGCAACGAAGAGAGTTGCAGACCCCCTAGCGTTTGTCAGGGGGTCCACGAAGGACCAAAAAGTATGAAAAATACATTTAATAATTTTAAAAAAAAAACGCGGAGTGCGCGTACGGTAAGCTTACCGTACGCGCACGGCAAAAAAAAAATTAAAAAAAAAAAACGAAATAACAATCACATTTATTAAATAAATTGAAGGACCCGCAAGGGAGAAAAAAAAATTGTTACTGTGTAAAAAAAGGTGAGGCGCGCACGGTATGAACTGCGCAACGTGGGTGCTCGGTGCGCGATGCGCACTGACTGCCCACAGGGCGCGCACGGTGCTCGAAGCGCACCGTGCGCGCAGGGTGTGCGCACGGTGAAAAACTAGAAAAAAAAATAAAAAATAAATACATAACTTAGCATTTAAAAAAACGTACAAATTCACTGAAAAAACCATAGGTTTCACACACGTTATAGTTAGGAATTAGCATTTAAAAAACCTTGCAAATTCACTTAAAAAACCATAGGTTTCACACATGTTATAGTTAGCTGTAAATTTCACTCGTAAAAAACCAATGAAATTCCACGTTATAGTTAGATCAGGTAACTATAACTTGCGCGACCGCAATCCACAAAGTGTCATTTCAGATGTCATCATTGATGTAAAGAGTGATGTCACTGACCATGTCATGAGTGATGTAATATGTGACGTCATCAGCAGTTTATTGTGGGACCGCCACCCCCCGGGACTTGTTTTTTTTTTTTTAAATAAAAAAAACCCTGTGTGGGGGGCTCGAGCCACCCCACACGCCCCGGGGACCGCCACCTCCCTGGGGACTAATTATTAAACATAGTGGGTCCGTTACGGACCCCCAAGCCCCAGGGACCACCACCCCCCGGGGCTTTAAATTAAGTGGGAGGGGGGCCCCCCTCCTGGAGCCAATGATGGCCCTGGGGACTGCCACTCCCCAGGGCCGGCTCCTGCAGTGTCCCAGGGTGCCCACTCCCGGGACGCTGCTGTTTGCAATGGCAGGGCGGGAGCCTTGCGGCTCCCACCCTGCCATTGCAAACTGCTTTGCTTCATTGAAGCGAGAGCAGGGAACCCTGCTCTCACTTCAATGAAGCAAAGCAGATTGCTTTTCCACATGGGGAGCAGCATGTTAGCTGCTCCCCATGTCGAAAAGCAATGCCGGCTCCCGTAGGAAGCGGGAGCCGGCTGGAACCGTGGGGGATTGGGACCCCCCCACGGTCCCCAACGAGATGGCCAGGCCCGGGGGATGGGGTCCCCGGGGCCATAAGTGGCCCGGGAGGGGGATCACGCGGCACCCCTCCTAAAAAAACAAAACGAAATAAATAAATAAAAGGCCCCGGGGGATGGGATCCCCGGGGCCACAAGGGGCCACAGGAGGGGGGCAAGGCAACCCCCCTCCCAAAAACAAAGAAAAATTAAAAAAACAAAGGGCCATGCCCTGGGGTCCCCAGGGACAATAAATTAGAAAAAGAAGGGGGGCTACACAGCCCCCCTTCTAAAAAAAGAAAAAAAAAAAGAAGGGATCGGGCCGGAGGCCACGCCCTCTACTTGCACAACTCTGCAAATGTGCCCCCTGGCACGTTTGCAGAGGGGGATCTAATTCCCCTTGAATACTGGGGGTCCCTGGGGGCCAACTAGCCCACCAGGAACCTCCAGTATGCGTCAGGGGGCTACGTTGCAGAGAGGTGTAATGAGGCCATGCCCCTTTTACACCTCTCTGCAACGCAGCTCCGTGGCACTTACTGGAGGTACCTGGTGGCCTAGTTGGCCACCAGGGGACCTCAAGATTCAAGGGAACTTAATCCCCCAACTTAAAACCCGCCACGGGGCGTGTTTGCACAGTGGTGAAGGTAGGGGGCGGGGCCTGAGGTGATACTGTGCAATCACGCCCTGTGGCGTGTTTTAAGTTGGGGAATACATTCCTCTTCAATCCAGAGGTCCCCTAGGGGCCAACTGCCCACCAGGTACCTCCACTAAGCGCCACGGAGCTGCGTTGCAGAGTGTTGTAAAAAGGGGCATGGCCTCTGAACACCTCTCTGCAACGCAGCTCCCTAGCGCATACTGGAGGTACCTGGTGGGCTAGTTGCCCGCCAGGGGACCTCAGGATTCAAGGGGACTTAATCCCCCAACTTAAAACAACCCACGGGGCGTGTTTGCACAGTGGTGAAGGCACGGGGCTGGACCTGAGGTGATATGTGGTCAAACACGCCCTGTGGCGCGTTTTAATTTGGGGAATTAATTCCTCTTCAATCCAGAGGTCCCCTAGGGGCCAACTAGCCCACCAGGTACCTCCAGTAAGCGCCACGGAGCTGCATTGCAGAGTGTTGTAAAAAGGGGCGTGGCCTCTGAATACCTCTCTGCAATGCAGCCCCCAAGCGCATACTGGAGGTACCTGGTGGGCTAGCCGGGGGACCTCAGGATTGACGAGGAATTAATTCCCCAACTTAAAATGTGCCACAGGGCGTATTTGCACAGGTCACCTCAGACCCCGCCCCCTTCCTTCACCATTGTACAAATATTCCTCTAAAATCAGCCGAACTACGAATTCCGATTTACTCACCTGTTATCAGGAGAGAACCCAGTGCTGCCTCTTTTAGCCCAGCACTGACTCTGAAAAGTAATTCTAAGCGTACTTACCGGTAACTTGTATTTCCTTCCATAGGAATCCATTGTGTGGTTTTCACCAGAAAATTTTCCAAGTGTCCGAGTTTGAAACGTACAAATATTCCTCTAAAATCAGCCGAACTACGAATTCCGATTTACTCACCTGTTATCAGGAGAGAACCCAGGGCTGCATCTTTTAGCCCAGCACTGCCCCTGAAAAGTAATTCTAAGCGTACTTACCAGTAACTTGTATTTCCTTCCATAGGAATCCATTGTGTGGTTTTCACCAGAAAATTTTCCAAGTGTCCGAGTTTGAAACGTACAAATATTCCTCTAAAATCAGCCGAACTACGAATTCCGATTTACTCACCTGTAATCAGGAGAGAACACAGTGCTGCACCTTTTAGCCCAGCACTGACCCTGAAAAGTAATTCTAAGCGTACTTACCAGTAACTTGTCTTTCCTTCCATAGGAATCCATTGTGTGGTTTTCACCAGAAAATGTTCTAGGTGTCCAATTTTGAAATGTACAAATATTCCTCTAAAATCAGCCGAACTAATAATTCCGATTTACCTCACCTGTAATCAGGAGAGAACCCAGTGCTGCATCTTTTAGCTATGGGTGGGTGGAATTTGCATAATCGCGTTACGCAAATCTCCGCGAAACGGTAAAAAATCTCCGCGAACATGCAGAAATTCCGCGAACACGCGGAATTGCTTGTTCACGATGCTTTTTTCCTGTTCACAGTTGCTGTTTGCGTGCTCGGGGAGAAATATCCTGCGAACACGCATTCTGAGAACGCGAACAAGAAAAAATTTCGCGAAGTCGCGAAAAGCAGAAATTTGGGCAATTTCGCGTTCTCCACGGAACGCGAAATTCCGCAAATTCCGCGAGCTGAACGGAATTTTCCGCCCAGGCCTACTTTTAGCCCAGCACTGACCCTGAAAAGTAATTCTAAGCATACTTACCAGTAACTTGTATTTCCTTCCATAGGAACCCACTGTGTGGTTTTCACCAGAAAATGTTCTAAGTGTCCAATTTTGAAACGTACAAATATTCCTCTAAAATCAGCCGAACTACGAATTCCGATTTACTCACCTATAATCAGGAGAGAACCCGGTGCTGCATCTTTTAGCACAGCACTGACCCTGAAAAGTAATTCTAAGCGTCCTTACCAGTAACTTGTATTTCCTTCCATAGGAATCTATTGTGTGGTTTTCAGCAGAAAAGTTTCTAAGTGTCCATTTTCACAAACTAAAAACATTCCTAAAAAATCGTCTGTATGACTTGAACACATTCTTTCAACTGTTTACAGGAGGTTGGCCAGTGCTGGATACAGGATCCACCACTGAGTAAGAAAAAGTAACAATAACACTACTTACCTGCTAAGTGAATTATCTGCCGTAGGATAACATTGGTGATTCTATGTGAACATTTTTCTAAGAGTCAACTTTTACAATACAATAATATTCCTTAAAAATTACTGCTGTAACCAAAACCCTTTTACTCAACTGTTTACAGGAGATGTCCAAGGACTGAATCTAGGATCCAGTCCTGTGGTTTGAAAAGTAATCCATAAAGTAACTAATTGCATTTAACTAGAAATTCACATTGAGCTCAATGTTGCTTTGTGGTTGAAATTGTGTTGCCCATTGCAACAACTGTAACTACTGTACTTAAAAGTCTGTTGCCTATTTGCCAAGTATTTAAACTAAAGTAATTCATTCTGAGAAAGTATATTTTGTATTGTAATGTATAATGTAATTATAATGTAATTAAAAAAAATATATCTAAAAATAAATAGTTTAAAAAATGTAGTAAATAAGTATCAAGAAAGTCAGTATAACAATTAATACATTAAAAATTGTCATTTACAAAACCTTTGAAATTCACTGAAAAAACCATAGGTTTCAGGTCTGATATAGTTAGGAATTAGCATTTAAAAAACCTTTGAAATTCACTGAAAAACCATAGGTTTCAGGCCTGATATAGTTAGGAATTAGCATTTAAAAAGCCTTTGAAATTCACTGAAAAAACCATAGGTTTCAGGCCTGATATAGTTAGGAATTAGCATTTAAAAAACCTTAGAAATTCACTGAAAAAACAATAGGTTTTAGGCGTGTTATAGTTAGCTGGACATTTCACTCTAACAAAACCATTGAAATTCCTCCAATATAGTTAGTAGGACTAACTAAATAACGCGCGCCCGCAATACACTGCTGATGATGTCACATATTACATCATTCATGACATGGTCAGTGACATCACTGATGGCATCTCAAATGACATCACTGATGACATCACTGATGGCATCATCCACGTGACAATCAGATACACCTCATCAGACATAGTATAACCTTTCATCACTCACTGTAAAACACAGAGTGCCAGATTTAAAACCATTGACACACCAATACAAGTTTCTAAACACCCACTAAGTGATTCCTAGATCTATACACACATCTAATCACTTACCTATAGATTAACTCATACATGCTGTCAATGATCAATAGAATACTATCACTTATACACCTATATCGTCATTACACAACAGCACACATTCTAATCGCTTATGAAGTCATCCTACTCACTTATGCTAACAATGGATCATACTTACTTTTACTTACCTGTACACTTATAAAAACACCACTTCATCTCTTCATATAGATAATAAATCATACTTAGTGTGTAATGAAAACACTATAGTATACAGTTATCCATACAGTCACTCATACAATCACTGATTCATATATATATACGTATTTATATACAACAACTGATACATACACTGGCTTTTATTTTCCTAGTTTGTTGGACATGTACCATTGAGACATATATTGGCTCATCACCACACCCATAAAGATATTCACTCACCCAAACAACTGTTATAACATGTAGTTTTAACTTCATATACCTACTGACTCAACTATTTACACATCTTTGGGCAGTCACACACCCCCCACCGAGCCACACACACATTCACTCTACCATACAAATACTCAGTTAACTAATCAATAAATAATATAGACTTTCACGTAGCTAGTAACCAACTGCTGCAGCAGTTTACATAACAACTTACAAAGTGATACAGATATTCACACAGTTTAGTCACTATGCAATATATTTAGTGAGACACTATAAATTAGTCAAGTAAACAGTCAATCACACTGCTACTAAATCCTCCATCCAGATATTTATATTTATATATGCACTCATTCTTCAATGCAAATTGCTATATATATATAATACATATTTAAATAACGAACCAAACCACATTCACTGGATGATGTCATCAGTGATGTCATTTGAGATGTCATCAGTGATGTCACTGACCGTGTCATGAATGATGTAATATGTGACATCATCAGCAGTGGATTGCGGGTGCGCGAGATGTAGTTAGTCCAACTAACTATATCGGAGGAATTTCAATGGTTTTGTTCGAGTGAAATGTCCAGCTAACTATAACACCCCTAAAACCTATTGTTTTTTCAGTGAATTTCTAAGGTTTTTTAAATGCTAATTCCTAACTATATCAGGCCTGAAACCTATGGTTTTTTCAGTGAATATATATATATATATATATATATATATACATATATATACATATATATGTATGTATATTTTTTGTATAATAGTATTATGGGATTTACATATATGTATGTGTTTATATAAGTAAATGTATTTAATGTACATTATATGAATGTTATATATTAAAATGTTTAAAATGTGCTATTGTAAACGATAGATAGATAGATAGATAGATAGATAGATAGATAGATAGATAGATAGATAGATAGATAGATAGATAGATAGATAGATATACACAACCACACATATATATTTTTGATATTTGTGCATGTTTTAGCAGCACAATATTTGTTTAATCAATATTTTTTACACAATGTTGTGTTTCACAACATTGTTGTGTTAGATATTGTGTCAGTGATCCACAATAAATATTGAGTCATGTACTTTATCAAAAACATGTCTGGTATTGAAGTTATCATACATTGTACATTAGTTTAAAATGCTATAGAAATAGCAGGAGGGAGTTCCCAAAGAACCCATCCTGGAAGCGCTGATTTATCTTGCAATCGTTTGAATTTCTAGTCATCATGCTCACTTCCAAGATACTCAGCTACAACATTGTTGCATTGTCCTTTACAGTCCACAATAGTCTGTACATAAATAGAATACTTATGCTAGTCTGTTCATTAATAGAATACGTATGCTTCAGATTAAGGTAGATGTGTGCTGTTGCTGCAGGTGGCACCAATTATACATAGGTATAATCAATAGCTCCCAGGACATAAGGGAACCAGGCAATTTCATACAAATCTTGCTTCATTATAAATTGATATTCCCATGAATTAGGAAAATGAAAAAAACTGGAGTTTGTCTAATGAAAAATTAAGAAAATGTAGGCTGGGATATTCCTGTTAACCTGGCAGAAGTGCTCTGAAAGAATCCAGATGCCACATATGAAGTACTCCATTAGTTCAACATTTGGTGGTATTTAAGGGAAAATGCAATCAATCCAAGATGTTCTCCTTCTGTAATCTGTATAACTGGATCCCCCCTCCATTGACAGACAAATGAGGTAGATTGTCCGATGAAGAGTCCTCTCTTTCCTCCTTCTCTGTAGCTGGTGCTGATGCAGACGTTGGTTCACTCACAGAATAACAATCTCCATTGTTTTAAATGGTTGGTAAAGATTGTTAGGGCCTAACTATTCTTATAGTGATGGAATTGCATGACTTTTTGCAACTGTGAGGACAATGCGCAGTGTCAATATGCTTTTTAAGACGTGCTCTACACTGTATGATGCTGCATGATGCATCGTCTGTTATGTAAATAACACTAGATTAACCTTGTGTTATTATTTGCGTGGGAACACCCATCTTGCCCCATTAAATTCTCCCCTAATGCAAGGCGATGCAACAGAGGACTTGAACCATGCAAGCCTTGAAAAGTGATGCAAATCAACTACTGTGTTGCTTAGTAAATCTAACTTAAGCCCTTGCATTGTGTGGCGGTGTGGCAATTTGCTCAATATAGATGATGCAAGAGCTTTGTAAATCTGGGCCCTGGTTTTTCCAGTTCAAATTCTGCCTCAATCAGATTTATGTTCAAACATTTGGGGGCATATTCTCAAGGAGTTATTGCCGAGTTATCAACACTTTATCGCAGCCAAAATCACGCTAAATTTATCACCCCATTCACAAGCCGGTGCTAACAGCCCATAGCACCAGTTTACCTGTGATAGCAGCAGCAAAAAACATTGCCACAGATGACCCCGGCAACTATCGCTAATGAAATGCAGAGTAGGCGTTCCCGTGCAAAAAGCCGCATCAACACCACACCGCAACATTCTCAACGACCAGCCAGATCGGCGATAAGATCACGAAACATGCGATATGGTGCGTTAGCAGCAGGAAATTAACACCTGCTCTGACCTGGTGTAAAGTCGGACGACAGCCTGCACCACAAAAGGGAGCCCAGCCCACAGCCACTCCTGAAGAACAACAGTTGCCATGGAGCCACTGATCATGCGGCCCGGCCAACCAAGAGGGCCACAACTCCCACTGCCCCACCCCCCGGACCCCACCGCCCCCCCCACCCTGGACCAACACTGAGGCAGCGCAGGCAAAGACAGCGACCCCCTGAAAACGCACTGACCTCACACACCAGCACCAGAGAATGACATTACACACCACAGGCACAAAGGGACAACCAACGTCCAACCTCAGACAAAGCTGCTAGCCGTGCTGCACCTGTTGGTCTCTGGTAACTACCAACCAACAACTGCTAGAGTCGGAGGAGCCCTATCAAAGTTCCACAAACCTGTCCTGAATGCCATCATCAGCTTGGCACCCCAGTACCCATACTTCCCACACACTGCGCAGGAACAGCTGGAGACCAAGCAAGGCGTCTACGCCATAGCTGGCTTCCCGCATGTTGTGGGTGCACCTGATTGCACACGTGTCCTACTGGTGCCCCCTGGCAACACTGCGCACAATAACTGCAACAGAAAGCACACGCATCTCATCAATGTGCATGCAATAGCGGTCCCCCGGGAAATCTCCACAAACGTCGACGACAACCACCCAGGCAGTGTGCATGACTCCCACATCTCCCAACAGTCCATCAGCAACCTGCACTACCAGGATGGCACCTAATGAAATGCACTGCTTGCAGGCAGGTACCAATGGAACACAACACACACCTCAACTTCACAATCATGTAACACACACCACAGGAAATGCACATGTTACAAACTCGCATACAACATGCCAAACAACATGACCACCAACCAGACATGACAGTACAACTTACTGTGGCAACCAGGGCCAGCCATGTACATGAGCCATCAACAGCATGGCACTTCAGCCACACAATAGCTGAATGTGGGGAGAGGTGGGAACCAGGCATGTGCGTAAGAGGCAAGTGACCCATGAATGAGAAGGTACCCATATTGTACGTGGATGTGATGGCCAGACTGCAATATGCAAACAACACACATAACCATGTCGACATAAGCCGCTGGTGTATGGAGTGTAGTGGACAGTGGACGCAACCATGTCACCCCAGCCCGTGGAGAAGTTCTCAGAAATGCAGCTTGTTACGTCCCCCCGTAAGCGTGAGCAGAGTGGGCTGGCCCGGCTTACACCAGGCCAGCGTAGGGGTGTGAATAAAAAGCACTTAGCTCTGGGTGTGGTCCTCTTTCGGAATGCCCAACGTCCCTGTCAGGGCAGTGCCCCTCATCCTGCCATGAGGCAGATACTGTGAGCTGTGTTGCCTGTGATCCCGTGCACCTGCTGCACCCCAGGCCGCTGCTTCCCAAACTTGAATTGCCTGCCCCTGCACAGCCAGGCCTCTCTGCTCACCTGCTGACACCAGCGTGTGTCGAAGAGGGCCCACCACGTGTTGGTGAAAGCTCCAAGCCTGAGGCCCGTGACCCTCGCAACCTGCTACGACCATCACGGCCTCCACGAGCAAGGCTTGCAGTACTCCTTTCTCATTGACGTACTGTACCGGCATACACAGCAGACTAGGAGGTCACAAATTTGGAACTGTATCTTGATTACACTATGGCAGGGAACATCAATTATGGCTGTGTTGATGTAACTACACTCCCTTCGATGTAGTGCCAGCAAGTCTTAGTAGTAACAGCAGCAAGATTTTGTGAGCCCACGCGGACTACTGCCCTCGGCCTACGCTGCGCCCAAGTAGGTCACACAATTGGAACTGAACATCGATTTTTCAATGGCAGAGTGCATATCAGTGCGCGCAAGGAGAGGTGTAAGAGGATGATGTGTTGCAGTTCGGAGGGAATAGGATCATCGTTACGGAAGTGATCGAACACTACCGACAACTGCCCTGGTGTCACTAACTCTGTGCATCGCAAGCCAACGACACGTGGCTGTGGGCCACTGCTGACCGCTGCCTCCAACCTACACTGCAGTCGAGTAGGTCACACATTTGGGACTGAGTCTTGATTGAGAAAAGGCGGAGTGCATATCATTGTACCGGCATCATCACAGACTTCATCCCCTCCCAGCCCCGGTGACACTAAGTCTGTTTCCCGACAGCAATGGACACTTTCTGGTTGAACTTTGGTGGCGGCTGGGTCTATGGACTGGTGGTTGTCATTATCGTCATGTGGCTGATACCTAAATGGTGGTGAAAACAAGGCTGCAGCATTCCACTCTTCCATTTGCTGCTTCTGGATGGCTACTGCCCTCTGAATCATGCCCAGGAGGACACCCTCCACTGTCCCCTGCAGCCCTCCACCACATTCACCTCAGACATCGATGAGGACCCGCTCAGTCCGCTTGGCCCTACCTCAGTGCACCGCAAGTCACCATCCTGTAGCGGTGTGCCTGTGCCGGCTTCTGTGCATCTGGGTCCACTAACTCTGTGCTGGTCAGGTCCGGGACCCCTTCTTCTGAGATATTGGCTGGCCCCTGATGCAATGGCCTTGGGTTTATCAACGCCATGTGTCCGCTGCCTCCGGCCTCAACTGCGACCCAGCAGGGCTCACACATCAAATCGAGTCCTGACTGGCCGGGATGTCGCATCACCACAGGAGGCACACGCCACCACTGCGCGGACCAACTCCAACCGCCAACGGCCAGTGTCAAAACGGTCTTACTGGCAGACTGACGGAGTTGCTCGCACCTGTCGTGGATGCCATCTTCTGCCTGATCCCCTGCTCAGCACTCCTGGTGCCACTAACTCAGTGCACCACGAATCATCGTCCATTACTGTTTTGGTTATGTGCTGTGGAGAGCTCACGCAGCAATGTCACCTCAGGCAGTGTGGGAGACGTGGGATGACGATGAGGAAGATGATGCATGTGTGACACCTCCCACTGCAGCTGCATCAGGGATGTCCAGAAGGTACACAATCCTAGACATTTTCTTCACATGAGCTCGCTCAGCTCTAGTGCCCCAATCTCAGCGCACTGCAACTCTGTTTGCTCATTGTGTGACCTCTGGACTTGCTCCTGCTACCTCCAAGATGCTCCACAGTTGTCCCTGTAATGGTGTTGTCTGTTTCCGTATTCACAGTGTTCACTGTTGTATTTGTTGCCAGCACCAACAACTCCCTGAGGGCTGGCTTGCACTCACCCTACAAACATCCAGCACAGGTGTCACTGTTCATGTGACCCTGCCAATAAAGGGGCCGGGCGCACGTGCCTGTAGCCAGTTGCAAAAACTATCTGCGTGTGTCCGTGTGGTCCTGATGTGTGCACGAGGGCCCCGGTCCCTACAACATTACATTGCGCTGTGTACAGCGGACACAAACCATGTCATCGCAGACAGCGGGTTGGAGCTTGGAGATGTAGCTTTGTCATCAGCCACTCGATACGTAAGAGGGGTGTACTGGGCCATTGTACAGAGAACCAGTGTGGGTGTGTGGATGGTATTTACGGGCCTCTGGGTGTAGTTCAGTACAGGAAATGTGCAAATGCATGTGTCTCTGTCACAGTGTGGGTCTCCTTTGTGGGGTGTGGGTAGTCCATGATGGGACTTCAACACCCCGTATGTGATGTAGTTCGGCTTCCATGAGCTCTGACCCCACCCGCACCTGTTCGGCCACCTCCATTGGGCATTCTGACACCTAGCATTGGAATGCGATGTGTGCCTCGGTGAAGTGTTGGGAGCCAGCCGTGGTGGCGGGTGCTTCCTGCTGTGTGGTCTGTGCAGGGGCTGGGGTCACCTCTATGTAGCTTGGCTGCCCTGCTCCTGGGGGTGGGTTGCCTGAGATGTCCATAAGCTGTTGTAGGGCGTCAGTATCGAAGGTGTGGTGGTCATCTCCGGCATCACTGATGGGTTGTCTGGACTGACCTGCTGGAGGTGTTTTTTGTCTCTCTGCAATGTGAAGGGGATATGCATGTTTACATTGTGTTGACATTTATGTTGGCGCATTGTTCTTGTTGACATACAGACTGTGTGACAATGTACATTGTGACTGTTTGGGCGGTGCTGTCAATTTGAGGGGGGCAGTGGACATTTGGAACTACATGACGAATGTGAGGTTGTACCCGTACATATGCATCTCACAGTTCCCTGCTCTGTCAAATGTGATTGGCCTGTTTCTGCGCATGAGCGGGCCCAGTTGTGTCCCCTGTTCTGCAGTGTCGGTGTTGCACTTTGAGCCACATTGTCATGGGATGTGCTGTGATTGCTTTGTGTGTGCTGCTGTGTGTCATGGGGATGAGGGAAATGATCCTGGGTAAATGTGGGTGTGCAGTGTGCTACACATCATTGTTCATGTGTGCCATTGTGCCCATCTCCCCCATCCCCCCTGTACCTGTTCGTTAGTCACCCTGTTGTTGTTGTGTCAGGTCCTCTTGAGCTGTGTCCGTACTCCCACCTCCTTGCACCGTCTCCACACTGATGACTGGCCTCCATTTCCTCCAGCTACTTCTGTGGTGCAGGACTCCCACCTCTGTGGCCATTGCTGCCTTCCTGTTGACAGTGACTTTGTGCCTGGTTTAGATTTCCACGTCATGCCAGCGCCTCTTGGCCTCCTCCATTGGCCTCCTCGACACTCGGTCTGCATTCCAGATAGTCTGATTGTGGGTCAGTTGCTGGTAGTGTTCTGTCACCTCTTGTTTTCCTGCGGACTGCACCCCGTCTTCCTCCCCCTCTTCTCCTTGGCCTTCCCCGGCCCCGTTGGTCCTTGCTGGTGGTCTGTGGGGCTTGTGGGGTTGGCGTTGGCTTCTGCGCTCGGTCAGGGTGCATCCATGTTGCTATGCACTTTGGATTCTTTCTTGGTGTGTTGTTTTTGTTGCTTTTATAGTGCATTTTCCTGCCAGATGCGTGGGATTTGCCACCTGCCGCTGGTTTTCGCTGCTTTTTGTATCGCGATTGGCCTCACCGCAGCTTTTTTGGCGTTCGTGTTTCTCATTTGTGTGGTGTGGCATTGATTTTTACGCGGCCATTTGATGCTTTATCTGGTGACTATCGCATGGAACCGCCGTGTTGTGAATACTTGGTTAACACGGCATAAATTTCCTGTGATAGACTGTGATGTTGGAGGCTGCGTAAAGTTACTTTTGTGATGGTTAGCACATGTTCTTGAGAATATCCCCCTTAGTAAGTTATATGTGGTGTTATGCCTTCCACTTTATCATATGGCAAGAAAACTCTTGTTCTTGCCATATGTTGTGCGGTTGAGATGTAACATCATAGTTGGTTTGACTGTATCATTAGTTTGGGAATATCTGGGTTATCATATCATTCAGGAAGAGAACATTCTTGATTCAAAGCAGCCAATGTTACAAACTTAACAATTATCTACTTGAATCTTCAAACATAAACCTGATTGCAGCAAGAAGAATATTGGAAAGTACTGTTGCTATTCTTTTGTTAACAATTGTATAATACATTATGGTTGACAGCTCACTTGATAGAAAATCAGGTTTCTGCCCCCTCTTATTAACTATGACCCTCCTTGAATAATTTGTGCCACACTTATGGAATGTCACTCAAAATTCAGTAATTAAGCCTGTCAAATTTGGTACATATTGGCCAAGGGGTAGTAAAGTTATAAGGGGAACACCAATCTTTTCCAATTACATGGGTTTGCCCGTGGTTGAATTCTGTGTGAATATTTATGGAGCTGCTGAACTAAAGTCTGCCAAACTTTAATGACACTGGCAACTTTCCATACGTGTGTGCCTTTTCTACATTTGGTGAATTTTTGCACAGTGATTTTGGGAATATAAGGAAAAAATTGAGGGACTCCAGTGCAAGCAACAGTACTAAATACACTATATAATGATCCCAAACACAGAAAGATTACAAAGATTCTATCACAATCCACAGAAGAAATTAAAATTGCCCATGGGCCATTTAGAAGCAGGAACACCTGGCATGCAGCATTGCGGTGCAAACAGTGTTTACAGCACTAGCATGGAATGAAAATAGAAGCAACTCAGCAGGAGAGTTTATGTCACACAGTGGATATATGAGCAGGCCATGGACCTTCAACCAACACCACCCAAACCTGACCAGGATCAGAGGGAATTAATATATTAACGAATGTTCAGGCAGGGTTTATCAAAATTAAACCCTCCACAACCTTGCTGAGCAGTTGGGGATAAATGTATTTCCCGACCACATTTGGAAACACCAAACACAAGAAAACATTTACCCACCCCTCTTCTTGTCAATGGTGGAGCAACTGTTTGTCCCCAACACCACAGTGCTCAAGTGCAGGGGATTTTACCTCTTGGCTTCATGAAGGGCAGGGAATGTTAGTGGGCTCATTTAATTCCTGTAGTGCTGTGGGAATTCATCATGCTAACCTTCCGCAAGGGCATGAGTGGTAACCCAATTCCCTCACGCTCCTTCTATGGTGCTGTCTTCAGATATGCCCTTTGCTCTGTCGTACTTCAGAATTTGGGACCGCGTAGGAGATAGGGCCCTACCCCTGTCTATCCCGGTAATAGTGAACCGCGAATGGTTAATGCGGTATGTACGAGTGCTTTGTGTAACGTTTCAGCTCTGAATGCACTGTGTATACGCTATTTTACATCACTACGTGGGTTCCATTTTGTATCGGTGGCCATCTTATGGTTGCCCTCACATAGGCTATAGCATGAAGCGAAAACGGGCCTTTTAAAGCACATGTGGCCTTCTTGGACTTTTCTGTGACCTGGGCAGCTTGGCTCCGCTGCCCCAGGTCAAACTGGTCTCACGAGTTCCTCGTCCTCTGGCCACCCGTGATTAGCATCAGGGCTTGACACACCATAAAGTCTTTTCATCCTACACAAGCCTCCAGCTAATCTCTTTCACACCTGGCTGTTCTTGCTTTATGGCTTGTTTCCCAAAACAGGAGATGCTCATGTTTATTGGGGCCTATTGATATCTGATGTGGGATCTGAGCTTTATGTGTAAATAATTGCGGGCTGGCTTCACTGGAATGTGGGATGGTCATCATGACTCTGCTTTTTCGTTTGTAACGTACACTTTGAATGACCATGCCATAAACCCAAGAATGTATGCCTGAGGCAGGAAAATCTGTATTTAAGAAGAAGCCCGTTTCTGTGATTTGCAGCAGTCTCCTGAGAACATACACGCTGTTGTACTTCTAGGACGCCTGTAATTGGTCTGCAGCCAATAAACGATCTTTGACTTCACCCAGAAGACTCTGTGTTTCTGTAGGTCTGAAACAGGAAGAACCCCGAAGTCATAGGGTGTGTTCCCCTGCACCGCTGGGCTTAAAATACCCAGTACTTCAGTTGGCGCCCAACGTGGGGCGATTTCAGCGGTACCGGTCCAAGCCAGAGGTTCGTGAGGAGCTTCGTGTGGAAATTCTGGAGGAAGGCCACCACTTCATCGACCCCTGCATGTCGACGTGGTCCAAAGGTCTTTTCTGCGAGGTTCTCCGCGTCCCGACGGCTACGAAGGACTGCTGCCCTGATTAATCGCCCTGTTTTGGACCCTTGACGATTTTCGTAGAGCGAAACAATCGAGAGAGTCTTCTGGTGACGCCATCGATCATCAATATTCAGTTAAGTATAAGTGGAGCGTCTCCCAGTTTGAATTTGGTATCCTTCGGGATCATTTTGATTTGGTGCTTGCAAGTCCCAAAGCCAGAGGACTCGTGTATTCACGAGGCTATCGTATTCGATAATCCTTTGACATTTTGAAACTAGACTAGTGAGCGAAGATGCCTGGTGCTAGTGTATTTGGTAATTGGTTTTGTTTGGGTTGTGGAAGGGATTTCCAGTTAGAGGATTCATGTCCGGTTCCTCCAATTGGAACTCCTACTTATGAGCTTTATGTAAAACATGGCGTGGGCCCCATTGCATATAATGAAATATGGATCTGATACACCAGAAAGGACGGTGTTTTAAAATGGCCCCAAAATGGTAGTTTCGATACAGATATCTTAGATAATTTGGAAGTTAAATTGTTTAAGAAGAAAGCCCGGCCGGCGATGTTTGATTCTTTCCGCCTATGGCGAAAGGAAGCCAAACAGAAGGAAATTAAGCTAGCGAAAACAGATAAGAGAGAGAGAGGTATGTCAGTGATGCAAGCAGCTGTGCAATTTAAAGATAATGAGGAAGAACAAAGGAATGAACAGTTGCACAGACAGCGCAAATTAGGGATCGATAAATGTTACCCTGTTTTATCACCCCTTGTGCAAGATGAGACAAAAGAGAAAGAGAAAGATTCCCTAATGTCCCATTTGCTCAGTTCGCCACCTCCATATACACAAAATGCCACCGCACCTCCACAGCTTGTAAATGCGCAGCCTCTAGTAAATATGCCGCAAGTCTTCCCGCAGCCGCCAGCTCCTCTTCAGCTGGCTCCTATCCCTGCAGTGCAGCCCTCTCAAGGGCCGCCAGTTTTGCTACCTATTACCCCCGCGCTTCCTGCAACTTTGCCTAGCACGCCAGCGGTTTCCCCTGGCGCTCCTTCTTACACTACCCCGGTACCTGTATTTGAGTCTGTTTTTCTTCCCTCTGTCTATCCCCCTGTTTTCGCCTCAACTTCTCCTTCAGCACGACAACAACTAGCTAATGTAGTTACTAGTCTAATGTCGCCTCTCTTTGGGTCATCTAGTGCGACTCTTGGTTTACAGCGTAAGCAATTGCGTAGTCAGCTACCTGGTCCCGAAGAGAAAGAGGTGTTAGATCATCTGGCGCGTAGGTGGATTGGATTCCCTTCACTCTATGATGTGGAATCGGTTGTTAATGTTTTTCATCAATGGGATGCCCCAAAACAGAGGTATGTCTTTGATAAAATGTGTGAATTCCTCTGTGAGGAATTGGAGGATAAGGGTGCAAACCCAAACCCACAGGAATTGTGTCGAGTGCGATTTGATTTCGGAACAGGTGTAATTGTGGGTCCCAATGTAGATAAAGCAGTTGCGACTTTACTGTCCCTCAGAAATGGCGATTGTCAGCAATCATTGTTCGAACAGGAAGTCCCTGTGGGGAAAAAAGTAAAAGCACGCCAATATCCGATGCATGAGGTCCCCCCAGTTTGGAGACCTGCTGATCCAAATGCTAATCCACCTGTCTTAGCACATTTTCAACGTGTTTGGGTACATGTCCCGTGGAAGCGATCTGAGATGTTAGCACTTAAACAGACATTGCCTGATCCCCGTAAAAACCCTGCAGGATATTATAAGGAGTTATCACAAACTGCAGAATCGTGTGTCATGAATTTGGCTGACATAGATATGTTATTCGGGAATGTTGTTCCACAGCCTTTATGGGGATCCATCCGTAATGTAGATCACGCTGCAGAATTGGGTGATACATGGGCTAATATTGTTGCTGCAGACGCTAGACAAGTTGGTGGTGCGAAACCTGAGCCCCTCATAGCAGAGCTCCCTGGTAGAATTATTACCTACATGAAAACTATAATGCCTGCGATGCGCGTAAATTGGGATAAACTGTCTGCATGTAAACAGAAGAAAGATGAGACAGTGTCTGATTTCTTTACCAGGTTTGAAGAAACGTTTATCGACCACAGTGGTCAAGACATGAGTACTGAAGGTGGCCAACGGTTATTTGTTGATAAATTTGTGCAGAATCTACTCCCCGAGTTGTGTAAGAAACTTAAAGACTCAGAAAGTTCTTGGGCTGTTTCCTCTTCAGCGCAAATACTGGCTACTGCACAGTATTATGAGAATAGAGACAAAGATGAGAAGGATAGAACAGATAAGAAAACGAAAGAACTTAAGACAAAGGTCCTTTTGCAGCAGGCCTATCCGCCACGTGGAGGACAGAGTAACTATAGGCAAACACAAGGGATCTATCAGCAACCCCAACAGTTTCAGAATAATCAGCAAATGAATGGGTACTATCAACCACGAATCCCTGTAGGTCCCAACCAATGTTCCTATTGCAAAGAGGAAGGACATTTCAAATATAGTTGCCCTAAATTAATGCAGCGTAACAGTAATGCGTATGGCGCAAGAGGTAGAGGTGGTCAGCAAGCTTCTAGAGGCAGAGGGCGTGGAAATATTCCCCAGAACGCGCGTCCTCTTCCGCCTCAAAATACCATAAATAGCTTTGATCAGCAAGCCACTGCGTCTGGTAATACGGCCCAGTACTACAATAGTGATTATTATGCAGAAGATGACAATGTAGAAGATGATGATTACTAGGACCGCCGTAGACAGAGAGAGGGAGTTGTTTCAGTGCCAGTGGATCAGAGCGGACCCTATGTTAAAGTAACTACAGCAAATGTAACGGAGCCCTTTCTGCTAGATACTGGTGCTGCAAAGAGTTCAATCATGCAGTCAAAACTCCCTGGCGCGCCTTTGTCTGGCGAAATAAATGTCTCAGTAGGTTTTTCTGGCGCCCCAGTTAGGAACCCGATTTCTAGTCCTATGTCTCTTTCTGTTGGACCTTGTGAGCTGAAAGCACCCCTCATTCTAACAACAGGTTGTGGTGAAAATTTGCTAGGCTTAGATTTGCTAAAAAGATTGCATGCCGCGCTGTATTGTTCTCCTTCAGGAGTACAACTTACATTAGGCAAGAAAGTGATTTCCCCGATGTATTTGTCTAAAAATACGATGCCACCTGAATTGTCATCCCTTCCGGATGCCCTTTGGGCCACTGGTCCCAATGATGTGGGTCTTTTGGAAATACCGCCATATGTGGTCACTTTAAAAGCTAATGTCAGATTGCCACGCATTCCCCAGTATAAGATCTCCAATGAAGGTCAGAAAGCATTGTTAGCAATTGTCAGTGATTTGATTAAGAAGGGCGTAATTGAAGAGACAAGAGGCAACGTTTGCAATAGTCCTGTTTTACCTGTCTTAAAACGAACGGACCCTTCACAGCCACCTGTTTACAGATTTGTGATTGATCTTAGAGAGGTTAATAAGATTGTTGTACCACAGTTTCCAGTTGTCCCTGATATAACTACCTTGTTAACCATGATTCCAGCCTCCGCTGCATGGTTTTCAGTGATCAATCTGAAGAATGTTTTCTTTAGTATCCCAATAGCAGAGGAGAGCAGAGACATTTTTGGCTTTAGTTTAGGAGGTCGCAGCTTCCGCTTTAAACGCGCTCCCCAGGGCTACTGTGAAAGTCCATCAATATATAGTCAAGCGTTAAAAGCGCAGCTTGCTGCACTGGTTTTACCCAGTGGCGCTATCCTTATTCAGTACGTCGACGATTTGCTAATCACCGCGGATACTGAAAAGATTTGCAAAGACGCTACCTTGTCATTGTTGCGTCATTTGTCTGCCTTCCATCACAAAGTGTCTCTCTCAAAGCTGCAATATTGTCGACAAGAGGTGACCTACTTAGGTCATCTCTTATCGAAGGAGGGAAGGAGACTGACCCCAGAACGAATCCAAGCCATTGCACAGTTGAGTGTGCCAAGAACACAGAGAGAAGCGCGTGCTTTCTTGGGCATTACTTCATACTGTAGGCATTGGATTCCTAATTTTTCCTTGTTGGCAAAACCTTTGTTAGCATTAACATGTAAAGACACACCGAATCCTATCCCATGGTCTGAAGAGTGTCAGAAAAGTTTTTGGGAATTGCGTAATGCATTGTGTTCAGCTCCTGTGTTGGGTACCCCTGACTACAGCAAGCCTTTTACATTGTATGTTCACGAGAAAGATGGTTGTGCATTATCAATGTTAACACAGCCTTTTGGTGACAGACCGCGTCCATGCGCGTATTTTTCGTCAACCTTGGACCCTGTAGCGAGGGCATTGCCAAGTTGTCTGAGAGCCACAGCCGCTGCAGCTATGTCTATTCGACAGTCTGCTGGACTAGTAATGGATAATACATTGATTGTCATGGTTCCACATGCTGTGGACACATTGTTAAACAGGACCAAGACACAGCACTTGACTAGTGCGCGATTATCTGGTTATGAGCTGACACTGTTAGCAAATCACATACACATAAAGAGATGCAACACGTTGAACCCCGCTACACTATTACCAATCCCAGCAGACCTAGATGAGATTGAGCAACATGATTGTCTGTTCAGAACAGAAGAAGAGACGAAAGGGAGAGTAGATCTCAAAGATACTCCCCTGACTGAGTGTGATGGTACTTTATGGGTGGATGGTTCGTGTTTCAAGCTTCCGAATGGTGATACGACTGCTGCATATGCTATCACGACTTTGCACACGATTGTGGAAACTGCGCGTGTGCCAAAAAATTCGGCTCAAGCAGCAGAATTGATTGCCCTTACGAGAGCATGCGTGTTGTCTGAAGGAATGAAAGTGAATATATACACAGATAGCCAGTACGCCTTTGGCGTGGCTCATAGTTTTGGGCGATTGTGGAAGGAACGTGGGTTCCTGACTTCGCATGGAGCTAAAATTCAGAATGGCAAGTTGGTGAATGATCTCCTTGAGTCGCTGACCCTACCGTTGCAAGTTGCGATTATGAAATGCAGTGCGCACAAGAGAATCACTGATGATGTTGGTCGTGGTAACGCGTTTGCTGATGAAGTCGCGAAAGAAACAGCAAAAGTTGTGAAGACTCGAATGTATGTTGCAGGCCCTGCCAGATGGGTTGGTGATGTTGGAATGTGTGAAAACACAATAGAAAGTGTAAAGTCCCTTCAAGCTGAAGCCACAGAGAAAGAGTTAAGCAAGTGGAGAGAAAGTATGGGTAAGTTGGATGAGAATGGTTGTTGGATTGATTTGTCAGAACATAGGCGATGGTTGTTACCTGATGCATATGTGCTTCCAGTGGTTACTATGGCACATAGAATGGCACACATCAGTACGAAAGGAATCTGTAAGTTGTTGGCTCCAGTATGGCAGAATGCTGGAATTCCTAAGTGTGCAGAGAATGTGGTCAAGAATTGTATGGTATGCTTGAAGTACAACCCTGGTAGGGGAACCCCAACTCCAGCTGGTCATTTTGCGCCTCCATCATATCCATTTGAAGTTTTGCAGTTGGATTTTATCCACATGGAAAGATGCAACAACCTGAAATATGTATTGGTGGTTGTTTGCGCTTTCTCAAAATGGATAGAGGCCTACCCTCTAAAAGATAACACTGCTCTATCCACAGCCAAAGCCCTTGTGAAGGAATTTTTCTCTAGGTTTGGAATGCCAAGAATGGTGTGGAGTGATAATGGGAGTGAGTTTGTGGGTAAAGTGATGAAGAATGTGTGTGAGGCACTAGGTATAAGGCAGAAGTTTCACGCTGCAAACCACCCCCAATCAGCTGGATTAGTAGAGCGCTACAATGGCGCTCTCAAACTTAAACTGGCCAAAATCCAAGCGAGCTCAGGTCTTAAATGGCCTGACGCTCTGCCTCTAGCACTCCTATCCACCAGAATGACCGTGCACTCACGAGTGGGACTTAGTCCCTACGAGGTCGTTTTTGGGCGCCCGGCCAATGTATGGGGTGTGCCAAGACCGACGAAATTCAGTGAGATCGAGCATCCAGTGTTACTTGATTACTTGTATGATTTGACGGTTAAACTGAGTGTTTTACACCAACAGGTGCATGATACTCTCCCCCCGGCTTCTGAAGCTCCTGGACACCCTATCGAACCAGGCACGTGGATCCTTGTGAAGAATTTTCAGAGGAAAACCAATGAGGAGCCCTGCTGGATTGGCCCTCACCTCGTGCTGCTGTCGACAAGATCAGCTGTTCGAGTGAAGGGGAAGAAAAACTGGATCCACGGCGCCCACATCAAAAGGATCCCTTTGCCTCTGCCGTATGACCAGTGGGTCCAGGAGGGTATCGCAGACTCTGAAGCCGACACTGTACCTCGTTTTGTGCCGTTCAGTGATGCACGCATAAAAGGCACAGCCTCAGCGCAGGAAAGTGACGATATTTTGCAAGAAGCTGTGCCTCCGTCAATTCGATTGGACACTACCGAGCCTGAACTTTTGTTTCAAGATCAAACAGTACCTGGCCGTCTCCACTACAATCTGAGACCAAGGCCCATGGACAAATAAATATTCTTTTTCTTTTACCTTTTTATTTTTTGATAACCAGAGCTCTCCCATCTGAAGGACTTTCTTGATTTTTTGTTTTTCGAACCACCATCCGGGTTCAGCCGCAGGGTCGCGGTGCCAAGACTTTGGGGTACAGGCCGAAGACGTTAGTTCGACGGTTCTGGTTGGTCTAGGGCGTTCCCTGGTCTGACAGGCGTACTCCTTTGCAGAAGATACTCACCCACCGCGAGCGGCACGATTAGAGGATGGAGTTTTGTAAGATGGAGAGACTCACTGAGGAAATGAACTTTAAAACAAGAATGTGTAAAATTATGACACGCAAACGTTTTGTATTATTATGCTTGTTTGTATTATGTAGTATGATAGTGTTTACTGTAGGATTTGTATTCTTCTCCTCTCAAGAGCCTATTGCACCCACTGTACAGCCTACACCTCCTCCTACTATCTCCTCACACACTTTTCACCCTCTGCCTGAACATGAACAAGTTAGACGATCAGAGTTTGTGAATAACTCATTTATTCAACTCCTGCACCAGCACCAACTAGTCATGAATACGACTAATTGTTGGGTGTGCGGTTTAATGCCACATACCATTAATAAGGGTATTCCCTATCTGGTGCTGCCGTATAGTTACAATGGATCGTCATGGACATTCCAGACGATGTTTCTCTATGCACTAGAAGCGTACTCCCCGCGACAACCGCGTTCCATCAGACCTAGCACCAATAACAAAGCTTTAGTGAAAGGAGTTGCCGATATGAGTAGAGATATCGATGCATACTCATCCATTCCCAAAGAAGAGTTGAGAGCTTATGTAGGGTGGAACGCGACGGGGTATAGTATTAGTCTAGGTGAAAGACAGCGGAAAATCTCATCCCCAATTTGGGTCGTACCCCACATAGGTCGGTTTTGTTTGCAAGGTAATGGTCAGAATCCTAGAGCTCAACTGGGAAGAAGTGACTGTACTGAAACGTACACTTTTCCGTCACAGTTTTCCCCTGCGTTTTTGGCTGCGAAGGGTACATATTTTATCTGCAATGACCGAGCATATACATGGTTGCCCCCTGATTTCTCGGGCACATGTTATATTGCAAATCTGCTACCGCCAACATTTACTGCCGCCTCTGACTATCACAAGACCAGAGTTGTGAGAGGCGTGATTAGTAAGGAGGATACTGCCGGTCAGGAAGCGGGAGATTTCTTTTTGGGTTTCCTGCCGTTTTGGGGACCTATGGTCAATAGTAGGAACCTGAGACAGCTGACTCGTGTGGTTGAGTCCACTGTTAATGTTACGGCCGGTGCCCTTGGTAATTTGACAGCTGAGCTCCAAGCGGATCGCCTCATGACTTTACAGAACCGCATGGTTCTAGACGTCATACTTGCAGACCGAGGTGGGGTATGTAAGGTTATCCAATCCAGTTGTTGCATTTTCATACCAGATAACGCTCCAACAGTTTATCAAGCCATCTCCAAACTGCATAAAATATCTGAGTACATACACGTGGATAAAGGAGATTGGTCACTGGTGGGGTGGTTCTGGGAACTGATATCTGCCGGGGGTTGGAAAGTTCTGATGGTCATTGGAATGATCTTAGCCATCCTTTTCCTGTTCTGTCTGTGCATACAGTGTGCTCCTGTGATAGGTGGCCTATGTGCTACATTATGTGTAAGGAAACATGTATCGAGGGACGAGCTAAGTAATAGGATGATGCTACAGCAACATCTCCATGACTTCGTGAATATTGACCTAGACTCGGATTGAAATGAGCGTAGTTATTGCCTATGTAAGGGCAAAAGGAGGGTCTGTCGTACTTCAGAATTTGGGACCGCGTAGGAGATAGGGCCCTACCCCTGTCTATCCCGGTAATAGTGAACCGCGAATGGTTAATGCGGTATGTACGAGTGCTTTGTGTAACGTTTCAGCTCTGAATACACTGTGTATACGCTATTTTACATCACTACGTGGGTTCCATTTTGTATCGGTGGCCATCTTATGGTTGCCCTCACATAGGCTATAGCATGAAGCGAAAACGGGCCTTTTAAAGCACATGTGGCCTTCTTTGACTTTTCTGTGACCTGGGCAGCTTGGCTCCACTGCCCCAGGTCAAACTGGTCTCACGAGTTCCTCGTCCTCTGGCCACCCGTGATTAGCATCAGGGCTTGACACACCATAAAGTCTTTTCATCCTACACAAGCCTCCAGCTAATCTCTTTCACACCTGGCTGTTCTTGCTTTATGGCTTGTTTTCCAAAACAGGAAATGCTCATGTTTATTGGGGCCTATTGATATCTGATGTGGGATCTGAGCTTTACTGTGTAAATAATTGCGGGCTGGCTTCACTGGAATGTGGGATGGTCATCATGACTCTGCTTTTTCGTTTGTAACGTACACTTTGAATGACCATGCCATAAACCCAAGAATGTATGCCTGAGGCAGGAAAATCTGTATTTAAGAAGAAGCCCGTTTCTGTGATTTGCAGCAGTCTCCTGAGAACATACACGCTGTTGTACTTCTAGGACGCCTGTAATTGGTCTGCAGCCAATAAACGATCTTTGACTTCACCCAGAAGACTCTGTGTTTCTGTAGGTCTGAAACAGGAAGAACCCCGAAGTCATAGGGTGTGTTCCCCTGCACCGCTGGGCTTAAAATACCCAGTACTTCAGCACTCCACCATCCTCACTTACTGGCCGCCATCAAATGTGAAAGACTGAAATTACATATAAGTATGAGACAACATGCGCACGTAAATGAGTGTTTTCCTAATTCAGGTACTTTATAATGTTGTACATTAAGTAGCATAGTAGATTATGTGCCAAAAGTTGATGTATGCTCAAAAGAGTATATAGTGGTGGAGTGAGTGATGGCAAGAAGTATGGATTCTACGGATATGGTATTACCATGACTTGTGAGTTTCATATTGGTTTATGAGTCGTGCTGTAACAGCTTTTAAAGCCCTGCCAACCCTAACCCCAGTTTATTGTTAATTTGTTTTTAGGGACTATTCATAGATTCTCATACTGTTTATGTTGAATAGTCCTATTTATACATTGCTTACATGGCTTTTTTGAATGTCTCTTCACTGCAGTCTACTCTAGTGAAGACAAAAATATGAGTTCTGTTAAAAGTTACTAAACTGATTTACAATAGACCAATGTGTTTTAGCCACTATCTTCACGGTATAAATTCTGTATGTGAGAAATTTGGTGGTTAGGTGTAAAGTATTTATGTAGCACACAAACAGTAATAAAGTGAAAGCACAATTCACTAAAAATCCCACACCAATTTAGAAAAATAGAGTACATTTTAGTATATTATTTGACACCAAAATGACAAAAATCCAGTTAGCAGAATAGGAGTTATGAACTTTTTAAAGTTTTTATTGAAAACTAGCACCTAAAAGATCAAAGTGCCAACCGTGGACATGTAGTCGTGCGAGACTGGGTGAAAGTTTAAATTTTGGCTGACTGCAATGGAGCGCGGGTTGGATACAAGAAGTATATTGGGCCCAGTCGGGGCATACCTTTAGGCTAAGAAGAATGTTCAGAGAAGGTAAAGTTCCACGAGGCAAGACTGCAGGCGGTGTCTAAGGAGGGAGAGTCATCGGAAAATCTCCAACGGGACGAAGCAGGATGATGTAGCCAAAGACAGTTCCAGTGGTCATATACCAGATACCCCTTTGGCGAAGGACCACTGAACAGAATTAACTGCTGTGGAGAGGAATATAGGTGGAGTAGCTGCAAAGTCAGGCCCTCCTGCGATGCACCTTGGACAGATCGATGAGCAGGTTGGTCCCAGTCTTGGCACCTGTAGCACCACAACCAAGGATCCAAGAATGGTGGGACACAGCTTGGGGGTTCAGTAATCACTCATCCTGGGTCCAGGTGCGGGTTCAAGATAATGGAAGCCTTTTATGTCCCGATGGCTCTGAACAGATGGCCAGCAAAGAAGCCCTTGGAGTCACTCTTGTAGTTCTGGGTTCAGGTGAAGATGCAGCGCTCAAACATCAGGGCTCAGGTGGCTCAAGGCAGGCTCCAGGCAGCAAAGATGTCCTTCCAGGTGCAGTAAAGCAGTCTTGTGGAATACACATCAGGCCACAACAGCAGGCAGTCCTCTGATAGTCATTGTGAAGGCCCAGAAAATGACCTGGAGAGTGGGTTTTAGGGCTCTATATTTATACCTGCCACCTTCTTTGAAATGGAGAGAAGTTTCTAGATGCTTCTCCTTGAAGTGCTTGGAATTTACTGACTCTCCTGCCCTGGCTTTAAGCTGGCTGTAGAGACAATGTTTAGGTGATAAGCCCTGTGTGTGAAGGCAGAGCACAGCCTATTCAGTTTCAAGTGGGGCTGTGCCCAGGTCTATTCCCTCATCCTGCAAGCAGATGGCCCATTCCGGCACACTTAGTCCCTCTATTGTGTGACTGTCTGGGAGGAATTCACAAACTCTAACTGTCAGTTACAACCAGACATGTGAATGACTACAGGTACCAAATGGCTAAGTGAAGGGAAATGCCAACTTTCTAAAAGAGACATTTTCAGAATTGTAATTTAAAATCTGACTTTACCATAAAAGAGGAATTTTGAGTTAAAATTTCATAGATACCAAACATGAAATACCTATCTGTCCTCAATCAAACATTAGCACTTAATAAAATGCATTAAGGCAACCCAGTGTTATCCTATGGGAGAGGTAGGCCTCACTAGTGGAAAATGAATTTAGGGAGGTGTTCACCACCAGGACATGTAAATCTTAAATGTACATGCTCAACCTTTTAGTTACAATGCACCCTGCCCTATGGGCTACCTAGCACAGCCCTTGGGGTGACTTTTTTTTTAATAAAAGGGGAGTTTGAGGTTTGGCAAGTGGATTTTAATGTCAAGTTGAATCAGCAGATTAAAACGGCATTTAAGCTGCAATGGCTGGCCTGGGACATGTTTTATGGGGCTACATACGTGGGTGGCACAATAAATTGCTGCCGGCCCATTAGGAGGATTTAATTATTTACAGGCCCTAGGTATATGGTATACTATGTTACAATGGAAATTAAATATGCCAAACAGGTGTAACCAAATGTATTTGTGTTTAGGTGAGTGAGAACATGCACTTTGGCACTGGTTAGCAGTCGTAAAGTGCACCGAGTCATAAGGCCAACTAAAACAAATTCAGCCAGAAGGTTTGGGATTGACCCTGCAGATAGGGTCAGGGTCAACAGTATCTTACTGCTATTCCTTTCTTTAACTGTTTGGAAAAATGATCTGTTGCAGGCAGAGTAAAAACATAAGGGGATATTACATTTGCAATAAGGTGACCCTTCATTATTGATTCCCAAGAAAATAAATAACAGGAAAAGGGGAAATAAATATGATATATGAGAGTAAATATGGCATTATATATAAACATAAATACATAAAACATTAAGGGCCTCATGTAGGTAGCTAAATACCGGTCGGTAACGGCCGAAATTCGGTAAATATGCCGTTACCGACCGGTATTTAGACAAGTGAGATGTAGGAGGCCAAAAACCAGTTTTCGGTAAATATGAAGCGGTAAATACCGATTCATAATTACCGAATTCTAAAATACCGATTCATATTTACCGAATACATATTTACCGATTCGGTAAATATGAAGTGGTAAATATGAATCGGTAAATATGAAGTGGTAAATATGAAGTGGTAAAACTGAAAATGACATGTAGGAAAACTCGGTAATTAAGAAATCCATGAAATTCGGTAATTAAGAGTCGGTAATTAACACTGAGTGAAAGCAGGTGGTAACCATCAACAGACCATATAAGCAATCCCAAAATGCAACAGCGTGGACAACATGGCCGCTCTGTATGTCATTGCAAGGCGCCTACGTCTACAGGCAGCAGGTCTGAGGGGTCTGAGGATATGGAGACGGGAGGAACGCATCTACAGACAGCGCATCACACTCTTCCAACTGACTGATGCAGAGATACATGAAAGGTACAGGCTACACCCCCAAACCATCATGGACCTGATAAGGGACCTGCACCCACTCCTGGACCAGCCAACAAGAAGGGCGCATGCCATACCACCACATGTGCAGGTGCTCTGCAGCCTACATCTACTGGCATCTGGCAGTTATCAGGTGGTGATAGCTGCGGTGGGTGGTGTATCCCAGAGTTGCCTGTCCCGTTTCTTCAGGAAGTTCCTGGATGCCATGATGCAGAGAATGCACCACTACATCAGCTTCCCCAACACACAGGCCGAACTGCAGAAAACTAAAACTGACTTTTATCACATGGCACAGTTCCCCCATGTCATTGGCTGTATTGATGGCACACACATCCCAATCTGCCCACCAGCTGACACAGAGCACATCTACAGGAACAGAAAGTCCACCCACTCCATCAATGTGCAGGTGATCTGTGATGCAGGGAACATCATCACTGATATTGTAGCGAAGTTTCCTGGGAGCACCCACGACTCTTACATCTTCCAGAACAGTGGGATCTACACACGACTGATTGCCGGAGAATTTGGAGAGGGATACCTGCTAGGTAAGTAACAGTGACGCCCCATGAAACCTGCAAATCATAGTGTATAGAGGCATGTGACTGATGGTTCCCTTTTACTCACCTAGGCGACAGTGCATATGCCTGCCGGTCATTCATCCTCACTCCCTACCTACACCCATCAACCCAGAGTGAGAGACGATACAACGTGGCACATAAATCTACACGCAATGTGGTGGAGCGCACGTTTGGACTACTGAAAAGCAGGTTCCGCTGCCTCCACAAGAGCGGAGGCGCACGCCAGTACACACCGATCAACTGCTGCAAGATCATTGCCACTTGTGCAATGCTGCACAACCTTGCCACGAAGAGAGGTACAGATGTGGAATTAACAGATTTTGAGGACAACGAGGAAGAGTCAGGCCAGCCAGAGGGCAACGCAGCTGGAGTGCCAACTGCAATAGATGGGAGAGAGAGACGGGCAGAGATCACATGCAACTATTTCTGAGTAAGTAAGGGGACACAGCCAGTTGTGGTATGTCATGACGTAGTTTTAATGCGGCACTACGCCATGAAAACAAGATCAAGCCAATCTGGCAACATAGCATATTTACAAGGAGTAAGTCCAGGGTTACGTCACCCATTGGGAATTGGCTACGCAGGGCTGCATCAAGGTTTGCGCATACGCGCTGCAGTGTGGGATGGCACGGATTGAGCATCCTCACTACAGCCAACCCCAAGCCGCCTGCTGCTCCTGCGTGCTTCTGGGACGGGGGGTGTGATGCTGCTCCTGCTGCTGGAGTCAATGCTCTCCGCAGCATCCCCTGCAGCAGTTGTCGTCGCCTGACTTGTTAATAGCACCTCTAGTGCACTTGTCACCTGCACCATCCCCCGAGACACGTCGCTGCAGCAGTGTGTCAGGCCCTCCTGCATCGACACAGAGCGCCGGCAGAGTAGAGAAGTGGCAGTTGCCAGACGGTTGAGTGCCCTGGTGTTAGTGTCCCTCCTCTGCCGTTCCCGGCGCCGTGCATCTATGTCAGCATCTAATTTGCTGCACAACTGCTGGATTGACTGGGACATGTCCCGAATGCCCGCTGCCATTGCGCTGATGTTATTGTCCATGTTGACAAATGTAGATTTCATGAACCGCATATGCCTCTGGACTGACATGACTGCCTTTGTTTGCAGGCGCTGTTGTTTTAACATTTGGCCCTCGAGCCCCGAGAAGACACCATGGCTGTCAATGTTTGCTGGTGGACTCTGGAAACGCGACCTGCGGCGCCCTCTTGCACCCGTCTGTGCTGCCTGTGAGGTGTAGGGCACAGTGGCATGGCTCCCATCCTGGGGCATAGTAATTTGCTCAGGGCCCCTGCTGTCGTCAGACGAGGTGTCTAAGGCTCGCAGCCTGGCGGCAGGACGCCTCCTCATTCTCACACCTGCAGGCGGTGATGTGGCCGGTGACTCAAACATGAGTGGCGATGCTGGCTCTGGGTGAGGTGAGGCTGGCTCTGGTTGAGGTGAGGCTGGCTCTGGTTGAGGTGAGGCTGGCTCTGGTTGAGGCGAGGCTGCCTGTGTTAGTGGTGCGGCTGCCTGTGACACTGCTCCCTGGGCTGAACTTGTGCTGGCCAGAGCTGATCTGTGTGGCCGGTGTGCCCTCTCTCCTGCAGCATGTCCTGTCCTGCGTGATGTCACATCTGTGGACAGAAATGCAACATCGGCTCAGTGTCCCTGAAGGACTACATTGCAAGCATCACAATAAATCATGTTATACTCTAAATTTGTCCTCTGCCTCCTTGTGGCTAATGTGTGTAACATGCCTTGTTGTCCTGTGCTATTTACTTCATGGTTGGGGTTTCCCTGACTACATCGCCCAGAATGCATTGCCTGTCTGCACTAACACATGGACTGGAGTGGGATACTCATTTATCAATGGGGGATGTGGGATATGGGTAGGGGGGCTACATTGCTGTGCATTCGTCTTACCTTGTTGGGTGGCGGCTCTGGCAGAGCTGTCAGCATCCCCAAGACCCACGACGCTCTCATTCTCGATTGTGGCCCCCACCAGCTCCTCCAGTTCGGTGAGGGCAGGTGCCCTGTTGGTTCCACCTCCAGTCTGGCTGGCCTCCTTCTGGATTTCCCCCATCTTCCTCTTGGTTACAATCCTCAGGTCATACCAGCGCTTTTTGAGGACCTCTATGTCCCTGTGGGTCACTCCCACAGCATTGACCTGCGCCTGGATGGCCAGCCAAATATTGCGCTTTTCAGCCTCAGGCACTTGCAGGGACTGCCTCCCAAACAGCTTCTGGTGCTGCTTCACCACCTCCTCCACCAGCACCTGGAGTTCCTTGGGGCTGAATTTCAGCTTCCTCCTCCTTTCCCCTCCATCTCTCTGTGTCCTCTGGCTGGACATGATGTTTTTTTGCTGCACAAACAGGCACTGGCTCCCTGCCTCTCCTCTGCACTCCACGCCTTTCCAGGGTCTGTTAATTCTGTGCACCTGCCTGGGTGTGGCCACTTCCTGGTTGGGTGGGGTGTGGTTGCACAGGATTGGCTGTTTCATCAAGTCATGTGATTTTTTTTCCCGATTCGGTAAATACCGATTCGGTATTTACCGATTCGGTAAATTCCGATTCTTGATTACCGAATGTTACCGATTCGGTAATTATTACCGATTTTTTACCTACATATAACTTACCGATTCTTAAATACCGATTCGGTACGGCTCGGTATTTAAGAATCGGTAATTTTTATTTACCTACATGAGGCCCTAAATATGTTGTATGATTTTTAAGTTTCAGCATAAGTGTACCTAGCCTTAGCCCCAGTTTGATTCATAACAATGCAATAGACCGTTTATCCATTAATAAATAAGGATAAAGACAATCAGTCTAACAATGTGTATTTTATAGTGACTGTACAAGAGCACATGTGTGAAACAAATAAACAATAAACATGTAAAAATATGCTGTGTTCAGCTTTCTAAAGGGCACTGGTCCTCTTGAGGGGATATGAGGCATTAGAAAATACACGCTGTAATTCAAAATGACACAAGGTTGGTCTACTATGGGGGGAGGTAGATTTCTGGCAATTCGCAGAAAAATTGCTCTAGGAGGTGATTAAAGTGAAAACTTAGAATGTCCAATTGCGAGGAAAATGCATGATTGTGGGTGTTTTTTGACCAGTGAAATGTGAAGACAGATTCTGTCTATCAAGACTGATATTAGCACCAATGAGTGGCTGGGAACAGCTAGAAAGGGCAATGATTATCTTGGAATAGAAACACATCTGGTCATTATCCCAGCCACTTCAAAAATTACGGTTTGATTCTGAGCATTGTTGCCATATGGGTGACAGAAATTCAAAAGCTATTGGATTTTCCTTCGTTTGATCAATACTATGTTTTTGTATCACCCCAAACATGCTGCAAAATTTCAAAATGAGTCAATGAAAAATCTGGACTTGTCTCATAATCAGAGATGTGGAATCCATGATGGCGGGTAGAAGGGGTCCAGGAAAACACCTGTCTTTCCCGTGGTGAAATGTATGCCTTTTTTAAATTAACGGATTCCTCCAAATCCTCCTCGACCCACTGCGTATTGTTGCATATTGTTTTGTTAACTGCTGGTTTTCCCTGGAAAGCTTTTGTTTGTTCTTACAGGAGCAGCAACGTTGGCAGGTTTGAGGATGTGGCTAGAAAAGGAACCATGGGGCTTATTTACAAGCCCATTGTGGCATTTTATTTGATGCACCGCTGGCGCAGAGTGCAGACCCATATCTACGTGGCCACACAAAGCCACTTTGTGTGGCTTTTCATGGCCTCATAGATATGGAGTAAGGCAAAGCAGCTCAAGTCACTGTGTTACCTTACTCTGATTCAAGGAGGAATTCCCACGACTCGCGCAAAACACCCATAGATTTTGACGCATTCCAGATTTACAAGGACTTGAAAACCTGAGAATGCATCAAAATCCTATGCCTCCCATGGGAGGTATAACGAGGAGAAATAACTTTATTTTTATATTTTATTTAATATTATATCCTGCAGCACACATAGAAGGAGGAAAACAACCTCCAGTGATTGCTTTGTTGCAGGAAGGTGTTCCTACCTGCACAAAAACAATCATTCCTACAAGGTGCAAGGATACCTGCATTGGCGTTAGGCAGCCAAAACGGCACCTGCACAGTGGGAAAGGACAAGAATGCACCCACCGTATATCTTAAATGCAACACATTCCTGCCCTTTACTTTTGATGCAGGGCAACACAGTAAAGTGACTTACTCCACTTCTCTGCAACAAAAACGTGTAAATGAGGCCCCATGATTGGTTCCATCCCGGCCTCCTTAGTGTACTGTGCCTTATTATTTCCATAATCTGGTGTACCCCTTCCCTTACAACCACTTTAACCATATTCTACTTTTAGCAGTAGTGGCTACCAACTGTTGCACTCTTTACATTTGTTTTCTTTTGTTGGAGGCAGGGCTGTGGTGGGTTGGAAAACTCACAGTGAATAGTGTGGGGCCTTAATTGGTGACTAAACAATTACATACCGTACTTAGGGCCTCATGTAGGTAGCTAAATACCGGTCGGTAACGGCCGAAATTCGGTAAATATCCCGTTACCGACCGGTATTTAGGCATTTGAGATGTAGGAGGCATGATTTAAGGATTCGGTAATTTACCGAATCGGTAAGGGATCGGTAAAATACAGATTCGGTAAATTACCGAATCCTTAAATCATATGTAGGGAGCACTCAAGTGAGTGAATTTCAGAAGTAAGGATTCGGTATTTAACACCAACTACAGGTTGATGTTAAATAACGAATACTTTTCAAGAAGCTAAATTTGGCTGCTTTAAAAGTGCCATGTGGCAGACATACATGCCCTTAGGGCATGTATGTGCGCCACATGTGCACACATGCACGAATCAGGGGTGCAACAGGGTGTCAATGTGACACCCTGCCACCCATGATTATGCTTCCCCTATTACCGATTCGGTATTTACCGAATCGGTAATAGTAAATGGCTTCCCATTCATTCCTATGGGCCTCCAGGCCCATAGGAATGAATGGGAAGGGATGCATTATTACCGATTCGGTAAATACCGATTCATAAATACCGATATTTACCGAATCGGTAATAATTACCGATTGTTTACCTACATACTATTTACCGATTCATAAATACCGAATCGGTAAAATTTGGTATTTATGAATCGGTAAATAGTGTGTTACCTACATATGGCCCTTAATGAAGTCTTCTGCTTTCTTACTGAAAGTTTTCATATTTCTCAAAGAGAACGGAGAAAAATCTGTCTAAGATCGTGGAAATCTGTCAAAGTAAATAGAAATATAAAATGTTCATCAGGTACTGTAGATAATTTTCAAAGTTCATGCCATTGGGGATTTTGCTACAAGTTTACAGATGTATTCACAGATCGCACAGCAAATTTTCTAAAACTTTGCTTAGCATTATACTTGTCATCTTACTATATTTGGACAATGCAAAGCCAACCTCAATAGAGAACAAAAGATGGGGAGCTTTGAAACCAGGTGCCCCATTATGTAAAGGACGGCTGTAGAGAGAGAATTTCTGGTTGCAGTAAGTTTCTGCTCATTACATAAGGGCCAACGAAAAGGAAAACGATTCATCGGTCAATTTATGCTTTGGCCGACTATTAATTGCACAGTTACTCAATTGTTGGCCAGCAGTTCTGTGTGACCCACTTCCCCTGGTATCAGGTGCAAAAAAACGATGCTTCACTTTTGATTCTAAATTCATTATGAACAAATAAGTGAATCAGCTTTTAGCCTCCTGCTTTCTGTGCTTGTGGACACTGCGTAAAGACAGATGCATAAATTGATAGTCCAGGCTATGATTTTACCACACCTTGGCTATTGTAATGCTTTGCATTTGGATCTTCTGATTAAAATCATAACAAAATGACAAAGAGTAGAAAATTGGGCAGCGGGTATTCTAATGGAATAAATAAATGTGTCTGACCAGCATTAAAGGAACTACTCTGGTTATCCATTAAGTAGGGAGTGGGTTTTAAAATGGTGTGTCTGGCACATAGAGCCTTCTATGAGCAGAGCCCAGTTGCTCTCTGTGGGAGACTAGAAAGATATACACCTGGGCTGGGGACAGATTTGCTTCCTTTGTCTTCTAGGGGCCGTATTAAGATATGCATCTCATTTTCCTGGTTAGCGCAGGGCAAACCTTTCAAAAGGTGCACCCAGCTCTAACCAGGAAAATGTGCCACATTATAGTGAATGTGCTGCCCCCAGGGCAGCCAAGAAATCTTGATGCCCTGGGGGAAGTGCATTCAAGTTGCTACTTTCAAGCCGTCCCGTTGTTTCACAGTACAGTTATATCAGTGCACTTCCTGACAGCTTCTTTGTCCCTGCTCCCATGTCTGTAATATGGCGCGGGCACAGAGGCAAAGGGATTCTCCTATTTGCATGGGCCCACGACCCATAAAGATGAGGGAACGCTCTCTGTTGATTATGGTGGTGCTATATGTGCGCCAGCGCTATCGGTATTACAGAATGTGCCGCTCTAGCATCAGCAGCCCCTCCTGTAATACCAAAGAGCCCTGGGGTATGCGCAAAGTGGGAAAAAAACACTGGTAATATGTTCCCTGGTCGTTTGTTGCACTCTGGCAAACTTCTACTTTTCAAAGCTCCTCAATTTCACTTAAAGTAAAAAGCTGTTAGATCATTTTCATTCCTAGCCCTGAAGCTGTGGAACAATCTCCACAAGTCACTTAGAGCAGAAACCAATTACGGGAGGTTTCGTAGGAACTTGTAGACCTGTGTTTTTTCAGAAAATATAAGCTGTCTTCAATTACTTAGCTCCAGGACACCCTTGTAAGGTAATCGATGCACTTTATAAATATATTTCATAATTTTGTCATAATCAGTGGTATTTTGTTGCTGGTGGAGCACTGCTGAGAACCATACTTTATCAGCGAAAAGTATTTCAGGATTTTATTTACACCTTTTTTTGCATATTTGAGCATTTATTTAATTAATTAATTACAGTTTTATATAGTGTTAAGCTATCATAATTATGCATATGAGTTCTGTACAGTATTAAGCAATTTACAGAGTCCTAATGTACCAATCAGATATGTGTAAAGAAGTTCAGGAAGTAACCCATATTTGCAATTGTAGTATTTGGCATGATGGTAATATTGAGCAGTAATATATTACATACAATATAAAACTGGAAATTCCTATGAGTCAGAGGTTAAAACTGTAGTCATCATCAGAACATTATGCCAAAGGTGCTAGATAAACACTGTTAGGTGACTGATGCCTGAAGTCCATTCACTATAAGGAATCATAGATGGAATTTTGGGTGATGGCTTTGCGCTATTGTTAACTGATTGTTTACTCAATTTAGTGCCATCTTCAAATTCCATGTACTCATGAATACCATGCATTGGCACTTGTGAATTGAGAATGAAATCTACCCCTTAAATGGTACATTGTGTTATCGCTTTTGGGTTTCCAAAGCAAGAAGAAACACTGAACATAATAGGATCCATTCCTTGTTGGCCTTATCCTGGTTGGGTATAACTGGATGTGCAACCCACTTGGGTACTTTAGTGACTGGCACAGGGCTGGTTGCCATTGAACTTCTTGTGAATGGCTTTAAATATCACTAAACCCAGAAGTAGATTGAGAGTAAGGGCACATTTGGGGATTTTCCAAGTAGAGACGGTGTTTCTATTACATTATAAATACCAGTGTGCAGTAAAACAAATATTATCTTCCTGTCTGTGCAGTCATTGTATATAAGTTCATGTGATTTTGGGCTTTTTGGAGTATTTAAATTAGTACTCCTATCGTATTCCTTTATGTACTCTTACATGTCTTCATGAATTGGCCCCAAAACATCTAAAATGGGAATAAAATAGGAGTATTAAGGGAATGTTTATATGCTAACATTAGAAAGTGCCCTCTTTGTACTTTTACTAATAGGTAGTTTGACATTTTTGAGCAGATTCACAAAAGCAGGTAAGAAAAAAAACAGTACTCCTCTAGTACTACTTGTGGTGAACTTTCCCCTGAGTTTCACACAAAAGTATATTTCTATAATCAATGCAGTAGTGAAAGGTATTGATCCAGTGATCCAAACCAATTTGCCTACGACTGAAAATAATAGATAATCACATGAACTTTTCAACCTCATATACTTTGGGACCCAAATGCCAATATGTTTCAGCACAGTGACACAAATTGCCAATTGTGGATGCCTAATTATCCCACGCCATAATTATAAAAAATGAAATGAAAAAGAATAATTAGTGGGCAAACACATGCATAAATATGCAACAGGATGCATTTTGATCTTACATTGTAAAAACACATACTCAATATAGTAGTGCAGGTGGTGCAGAGTTTAATGAAGAGGTGTAATAAATGTATACACAGTGCCATACAATAAAATGAAGCTGAGTAGAGTCAGTACAGATGCAGTGCACAGTGAGTCAAAACCATATGAGGTGAACCATAGAAATGCAATAGCTGGGGAGTATGTCCTTGGGGTCCAGGGATATTGTGGAGAGTCACATAGGCATGTTAAATGGCTTCCCATGGCTGGAGTGGGTCATAGCGTGAGCATCCAACACAGAAAAGTGCTTGGAGGAAGGGGAAATACTTCTACTGCTTTGACACCAAATGGTACCAAAGCAGTAATTGTGCAGAAAAATCCAGTTTCTGGTTTGTACTCAAAAGCCAAATAAACTCTTTGGTGGCGTTGTATGACTTACAATTGGCTTTAACTTAAAACCAAAAACCGTTAAATATATAACTGACTAACCATGTAGATATCACAGCATAACTGCAATGCGGGTCACACAATGATATAGAACAAATAGAGACGTAATGTTCTGTAATCTTCCAGTTATCAAGACCTCCGCAAATTTCACCTGCTCCTGCCGTCATTTCACATACTCTACTCCTAAGTATGACCTGAATGATTTTTATTGGGAAAACAGTTTAGAAACTGGCATACAGTGCAGTTTAGGCTATAAAAACAAAAAAAACGATGATTGGAATGCTTGACATGCCTCCGGTAATTACTCTAGGCTGTATTCTATTATATTGCTTTTTGCTTACTTTGCACGGCAGCGCACACCCTAGCTTTATCAAAGATGATATTACATGGGGTTCTTCCAGCAACGACACTTGGTTCCTGGGGGCTTATTTACAAGAAACTGATGATGCTTCAGTTTCCCTACGCCTGGGTGCGAAACCAGTGCGCCACCATGGACGCGCCGTATTTACAATACGGCGCACCATGGTGCAAGGATTGACAGATGTGTCAGAAATGTAAAAGTCACATATTGCTGGTATTGTGTCGCAAGCACGACATAACTCCAGCAATCCATGGGGAGGCCTACTCCTAATACACTGTATCACTCCTTACGCCTGCTCCAAGCTGGCGTAGGGTTTTGACGCAGTGGGAACCTAAAAGTGGTGCAGTGAAATCATGTAGATTTCACTGCGTCACTTCTACGAGGCTTTGCCACATGGGAACGCCCATCCTGCATACATTATAACTGACGCAGGTATAATGTGGCACAGGGCTTAACAAGGTGACGCATCTTTCTACATTCGTCACATTGTAAATGGGCTGCAATTTGGCACATTGTTTACGCCTCTGCTGCGTCACACGAAGTGACAACGGAGGCACAAAAGCATCGAAAGGGTCTTGTAAATCTGCCACCACGTTTGAACGACAAACTGGGCCTTGCAATCCTCCTTTACATGCCTGATGCTTGGTCAAGAATTTAAGACCGAGTTCAAAGGATGTGGTGTGAATGTGAGTTTGACTCCTGGATTAGGAGAACCTTGGTATTTGAATGTCATTTATCGAACTCTGAAAATAATGATACCATGTGGATTTTTTTTTATCACCTGACAAAAAAACAACCACATATAAGTTCCCCTTTAAAATAGTGAATAATTCGGAGCATTTTGTGCCTCTGTATATTACAGACTTTTTTTATCTGGTTAACTGTGGCAGATTTGACCTGACGAAATTAATTCGGAAAAATCTGACAGTCAGATTTGCAGAGCTGTGCAAATAAAGGTTTCCACAGGCGGCAGAATTTTAAAATATATTCGTGATTGAGGCCTCAGAGCGGTTCAATAAATATAATTATTACAGTTTCAATAAAGATGGAAAGTCCGGCCAGTGTTATTTTGAATGATTAAAGGTTTATAATTAAAAAATAGTACCAGCCGCTCTTTATAGATGTTCTCTTTTGATATTACATTTAATTTCTGTCTGTGAAGGTTTTAAAACCTTTGAAGGAAGGTGATTGAAAAGAATACTGAGTTTTCCTAAGTCTACCCCAATGGAACCTATTTGTTTAGAACTAGGTCAACCTAGTACGAGGTGTATATTGTATGTCTGTGAGTAAAGTTTCTCTGTAATATGATAAATTAAACCAAGCTGTAAACTACAAGTATGGGCCTGTGGGGTATTTTGTTGAGTGGATGTACATGGATAAGAAGTAAAGAATAGATACTTACTGATTTTCAAACAGAATACGAGGCGCCACATTTTATTGATCAACTGTAAAGTATTTTTATTAAGAATGAATGAAACAATGTGTAAAATGATATCAGAGTTTTTTATTTTAATTGTTATGTTCAGCATATCTCTACAAAGCATACATTATGAAGTTTTCTTGAGTATCAAACTGTCATATTTATGACATACTTATGCCCCATAATGAGTCCCAAATACATCTTTGTCTACTTAAGATTCGTTTAAGTGTGGGTGAACCCTAAATTCCAAAATCCTTGATGATGAATGTTTGCTTCAGCTGCCATCATCGTTTTAACCCCTTGTGTGCCCATGACGAGCTGGACTCGTCATGGGCAGCGGTTGCGCTGTGCCCATGACGAGTCCAGCTCGTCATAAACCCCGCCCGCTAATGTAACGGCCGGCACAGGGCGGGGAAAGGGCGTGGCACACAAGGGGTTAAGAATGCAAGGGGCATATCAACAAGGGCTTTATCTCTGCTTTTTTGGCTTTAAAAGCCCAAAAAGGAGAGATAAAACTAGCGCCCTATCAACAACAGGGTGCTAACATGCAAATTTGCATGTTAGCACCCTTTTACTCTACGCTTCCCCTTGCATCTCTAATGAGATGCAAAGGGGGCGTTCCAGACTAAAATAATAGGAGAAATGTCGCTAAGCGACATTTCTATTATCAAGAATGTCACTAACCCTGTTAGAGACAAAAAAAGCAGCGCTAACCGCGGTTAACGCTGCTTTTTTACGTCCGGTATTTTTCAGACTTAGCCATGATATCCTATGGAAGGAGGATATCATGGCTAAATTTGCCTGTCCCTATCAACAAGGTAACGTGAGATTATCGCTGGGTTTCCAGCGATAATCTCACGTTAGCCTGTTAGCGTGAGGATTGTTATCGCTATTGAGATAAGCGTTGCTAATAGCACGCTATCTCAGCGATAAAAATTCACGCTAGCCGGCGATAATTATCCTAGCGCTAAGTGCGCTTAGAGATAATTATAGCCGGTTGTTGTTGATATGCCCCCAAGTGCTTTATTGCATGTTTTAATGAAGTGCCTAAAATATATCTCAGAAATAAATGATTTAATTATTCCAGTAGTGAGAAGTATAGGCTTAGCATGGAAAACAAAGTTTTCAATTTCTTTTTAAATTACCCTGGGTAAATGTATAGACTTCTACAGATTTGCATTCATTGAGATTGTGCAAATAACTGATATAATGAAATTGTTAAAGTGTAGTTGCTTTTGTAAAGTTTATTTATAAATGCATGTACAGTAAGAATAGAAAATCAGGCAAGGAATAACACACCAAGCAAATAAATAAATAAATAGGCACAAAAGATATAGCTGCAACGAATAGTACTCAAGTTATCCATGATACATGTCGACTGTGAAAATGAACTGAATTGAAATACTATACTGCTGATAAAATGAGAGAACACAGATGATTGCATCCACCCAAACAAAAGGCAAATTGTAGACCTCTCAGCCTTATGCTGGTCTTCCCCTCAAGTTTTTACCTTTCTCCTCCATTTTTGGTGCTGATCTAGTTTCTGCTGGGCTTAGGACTCTGTGCACTTTTCCTCTGCTTGCTAGTGCTGAAGTGCTAGTGCTCTCTCCTCAAAACATGGTTATATTGGTATATTCCCATACTGGCATATTTCATTTACTTATAAGCTACTAGTAAAGTAGTACTACATGCACTCAGGGCATGTAAATTGAATGCTATTATTAGGCCTGCACCACTGATAGTGCCACCCACTTGCGTAGCCCTTTGAACACATCTGAGGCTTGCCATTGCAGAGCCTGCGTGTGCAGTTTTTAACTGTCATTTTGACCTAGCAAACAAAACATTTTCACCAGGCTCAAACCTTTCTTTTTAATACATGCATCACCCCTAGGGTTTGTCGTTGATGGCCAAAAGGCAGAGTGCTATGTATTTCAAAAGTAGAACATGTACTTTTAAGTTTTACATGTCCTGGTAGTGAAAAACTCTTGAATTCGTTTTTCACTCCTTCAAGGCCCCCCTCTTCCATAGGATTACATTTTCTAAGTGTCATTTCTAATTGGGAAAAGGTAGTGTTAGACTTGGCACATTGGCGTGGGTCTCCCTTCCATTTTTCGCTGTAGCCTCATGTATTTTTGCTGGTGGTAGTTGCTCAGGGCACTGTGCCACTGCTGTCCAGTGCCACAGTGCATGTGCTCCCTATTGTAAATTAATGTATAATTTGTAGATTCCATGATTGGTTGGTTTGGTTTACCTGTCAGACCCTAGTTCAGTGCACCAGGAGTGCCCAGGGCTTGTAATCCAAATACTGCTGGTGGGCTTGAAGCACTGGTTGTGCCACCCACAGAAACAGCCTGTAAACATGTGTCTAAGGTCTCCTATTGCAGAGCCTGCGTGCAGTCTGGTACTGTCATGCTGACTGGGGAAGTGCACCCACTTGCCAGTCCCTAAACCTTCCCTTTTCTTCATATCAGACACCCCTATGGTAGGCCCAAGGGCAGGGTGCATTGTAAGGATAAGGTAGAACATGCCCTGGTGTGTTTGGCATGTTCTAATAGTGAATTGCAGCCATTTCCGTTTTTCACTATATCAAGGCTACCTGTTCTCCATAGGCCAGAATGGGCAGTTTGGTTATTACATCTTATAATCCTAACTGACTCAGGGAACATGGTAGAAATTCGAATTTAGTATGCCTGAACTCAGGATGATAAAATACATCTTTTAGTGAAGTTGGTTTTAACATTCTGTGTTTGAAAATGCCACTTTTAGAGGTATTTTCTTGTCTAACCATTCAAACCTGCCTCTGCTAGGCTGGCTATTCCTTTGTCTGGGGTTTGAGTGACAGGGCTGTGCAATTCCAGGAGACAGGGTGAGATGTCCCAGTGGTGAATCGAGAGATCTGCACCCAGATGGGTGGGAGGAGTTGCACCTGGGACCTGAATAGGGCTGTGCCTGCCTTCCACAATGCTGGTTCCACCTCCTGGGGAGCGTCTGATGTCTCTGACCTGCACAGTGAATGAAGAGAAGGAATCTTGTCAACAAAGTGCTCCAGGGCTGTACTTGCCTTCCACAATGCTGGCTCCACCTCCTGTGGGGTGTCTAATGTTTCTGCCCTACACTGTGAAAGGAAAGGAGAAGTCTGGTAAACAGAGTGCTCAGGAACTGGTTTGGACTGGGCAAAGGCCCCTCTGCCTTCAGAGGGCAAAGGATTTTTGGGTCTAAATATTGAGACCCTGATCCCAAGAATTTAGATCACTTTGGGAAACAAGAAGAACCTCTGCTGAGGGAGGAACCAGAAGAAGATGAGGAGGAAACTATCCCTGAACTTGGGGGATTGGCCTGCAGTGGTTGCCTTACTGCCAAAGAGAGGAGAAAGGAACTTTGTGTGGACTTTTGCTCAACTTGTGAAGGATCTCCAAGGGCTTGGAAAAGAGCTTGCCTCCTGCTGAAGTCTCAGGAACAACAGACTTCACCCCAGCTCCCCAGAGTTCTTTGGAAGTGCCTGCTGCTGTTGTTGGGCCTTCTGAGGGACTGTGTGTCGCAAGGAGCTGGAAGCGCGACTCAAGGAGAAGCGTGCTGCCGTCGGAGCTGTTGTCGTCGCATCTCGTAAAGTGTGTCGACGCTGCAGCATCGCATCGAGCGGAAGCGTCTCGCATCATCCAGGAAGTGTTTCTACTACTGGATGCAAACTTAAGGCAGAGTTCTACAAGGCGCTGAGGGCCTGGGTAGAAGCAAGGAATGCCACTGATGAGGATAATGCAGTGGAGCAGCTGGATGGGCCAGTGGGTCCAAGAGGAAGGAGAACCCCTTCCCCTGCCGGTAGCAGTGTTTCTGGTAAAAGTCTTTCTCCAGAGTAGTTGGCAGATAGAAACGAGTGTAGGATGCATGAAATTGAGTTGACCAAGCTCAAGTTAAGTGGGCAGTTAGAATTTGAAATGCAAAGTAGAAAGTTAGCCCTAGAATAAAAGAAGCTACAGTTTGAACATGAACAGATTTTGAGGGAGTTGGAGTTGAAAGCCCAGAACATAGGGAGTACTCTCTCTGGTGGCAGCACACCTTCAATGCCTGTAGAATCTAGAGTTTATATTCCTAAAGATGTGGTGAAGGAATTTTAAAAAAATGATGATATAGGGCAGTGGTTCAAGGCCTATGAGGTAGCCATGTCTTCCCACCGGGTCCCTGAGAAGGATTGGGGAGCGGGGTTGTGGGGGCGGTTCCTTAGTGAGGGACGGGACACACTGCTAGACTTGCCTTCTGATGTCTATAATTCCTATCCCCACATGAAAGATGCATTGATGTCTAGATATGGTTTGACCCCTGAGATGTACAGACAGAGGTGCAGGAGTTGAACAAAGATAGCAAACAGTACCTATGTTGAATATGTCACTTTTTTCTGCAGAGCATTGGATGGTTGGGTGAAGGGTAGCAAAGTCAATGATTTTCAGGGACTGCTTGTTTTGATTGTAAGGGAGTACTTGTCAAGTAACTGTTTTCCTGAGCTACGCCAGCACCTGATTGATAGTAGGCTGACTAATCCTAGGAAGCTTGCTGAGGAGGCGAACCGCTGGGTCAGTACCAGGCTCCACAAGGGTCACGTGGGAGACTCAGCCAAGAGTGGGCAGTGTCCCCAGCAGAAGAGAGGGGGGGACAAGGGTAAACAGAGGGAGTTCCATAAGAGGCCCCAAAGTAATCCCCAAGGGAACCAAAGGAAAGGTTCTCAGCCGCCCCCCCAGAAACCGTCAGGGGCCCGACAGGTCCACCTGTTCAAAGAGGGCCCCCAAGATGCTACAAATGTGGAGAACTGGGTCATTTTGCCAATGATACCAAGTGTCACCTGTTTGGAAAACCAGCACCCACTGATGCAGCCCCCCGGCAGATGGCTAGTGTAGCCCTGGGTGAGGAAATGGGTGCCCAAGGTGGGTGGGGTCCCGCAGAGATGTCCCTTGTCTCATTAGGAGACTGTGAGGTGGTCCCCAGGACCCAGCTGCCTGATAACACTAAAAAATACAGGCAGTGGGTGACCATCAATGGCCATAGAGTGGAGGCTCTGAGAGATACAGGAGCCAGTGTGACAGCTGTCAAGTGTCACCTGGTGTTTCAAGAGCAGGTTGTCCTTGGAGCATTCTACCCAGTTGTTGCTGCTGACAACACAGAGAGTCACTGCAAGGTGGCACAGGTTCCATTTGAGTGGGGGGGTGTCTCTGGTACTCTTCGGGTGGCTGTGAGGCCCGCCATGCCTGTTGACTGTTTGTTAGGGAACGACTTGGAGAGCTCACCTTGTGCGAAGGTGGAGCGGAATGCACATTTAGAAATGTTGGGTATGCCTGACTGGGCGTGTGTGACCACCCGGTCAGTGGCAGCGAGTAAAGGTGCTCAAGAGGACCTGGAGCCTGAGAGGGAGGCCCAGGTACCTGCCATCAAGAGTAGAGGCAGGGGGCACGGGAAACCGGACGCCAAAGTTCCCACGGTCCAGGAGGGAGCAGACCCTGAGTGGGATGCCCTGGAGCCTACAGGGGAACAGGTAGCGGAACTGGGGGACCTGCCTGAGCTGACTCATTGGCAGCAAGAAGTAGGACCTTCCAGGGAGGAATTCTGCAAGGAGCAGAAAGAATGCCCTTCTCTTGTGGATCTGCGGCAACAGGCTGCAGACCAGGCAGCAGGTGATCAGTCTGGATCACATTGGATCTACTGGGAGAATGACCTCCTGTATACAGAGCCTAAGCTTGCTGAGCCTGGGTCAGCCCGTGTGCTGGTGGTACCCCAGCGCTTCATAGCCTTCCTACTGGGGCTGGCTCATGATGCTCCATTGGCAGGACATTTGGGGCAGGACAAGACCTTTGAAAGGCTTGTCACCCATTTTTTTGGGCCCCATATCGCGCAGGAGTTCAGACACTCACTGCAGGTCATGCCAGACTTGCCAGGCAAGTGGTAAGAGTGGGAGGAAGCGCAAGGCTCCTCTCCAGCCCTTCCCTGTAATCAGCACCCCCTTTGAACGGGTGGGTATTGATATTGTGGGGCCACTGGACCCCAAGACAGCCATGGGCAACAGGTTCATACTGGTCTTGGTGGACCATGCCACCCGGTACCCGGAAGCCATACTTCTGAGGACAGTGACTGATGGGAATTTTCTCCAGAGTGGGATTCCCTCACGAGGTAGTGTCTGACCGGGAAACCAACTTCATTTCCAAGTATATGAAGTCCCTGTGGCAGGAGTGTGGTGTAACCTACAAGTTCACCACTCCTTACCACCCCCAAGGAAACGGGTTGGTTGAGAGATTCAACCAAACCCTTAAAGGCATGATAATGGGTCTTGAGGAACCTATGAGGCATAAGTGGGACGTCCTCTTACCATGCCTGCTCTTTGCTTACCGTGAGGTGCCACAGAAATCTCTAGGGTTCAGTCCCTTTGAGCTTCTCTATGGACACCCCGTAAGAGGACCTCTAAGTCTGGTCAAAGAAGGCTGGGAGCAATCTCCCAGGAAACCTCCCCAGGATGTATATAGCTAGATGCTGGCTTTAGGAACCAGACTAGACGTTTCAGACAACTCGCTGAGGCGAATCTGGAAGCCAGCCAGGAGGAGATGAAGTGGTGGTACGACCAGAATGCCACTCTGGTAGAGCTTCAGCCTGGACAGAAGGTGTGAGTCATGGCCCCAGTGGAGCCCTGTGCGCTCCAGGATAAGTGGACCGGCCCCTTTGAGGTTGTGGAGCGCAAGAGTCCAGTTACCTACTTGGTGGACTTGCGGTCTCCCAGGAACCCCTTGAGGGTCCTGCATGTCAACCGCCTGAAGCTCCACTTGGAGAGGCCTCAAGTGGGCATGCTCTTGGCAACAGATGCTGGGATGGAGGAGTAGACCGAGCCTCTTCCTGACCTCCTGTCAGCCAGAGAGCAAGATGGGTCAGTGGATGGTGTCAACCTCTCTTCCACCCTGACCCCTGAGCAACAGAATGACTGCCACCAGCTGCTGGGTCAGTTTTCTGATCTGTTCTATCTGGTTCCTGGTGTCACTGATTGGTGCGTCCATGAGGTGGACACTGGGGATAGTACACCTGTGAGGCACAAGGCCTACAGAGTGACTGACAGGGTGAGAGCTTGCATCAAGGACGAGGTCTCCAAGATGCTTGCGCTAGGGGTAATTGAGTCCTCTAGCAGTCCTTGGGCCAGCCCAGTCGTCCTGGTCCCAAAGGCTGCCACGCCGGGTGCCACACCCGAACTCTGGTTCTATGTGAAATACCGAGGGCTCAATGCAGTCACCAGGACTGATGCACACCCCATCCCCAGAGCTGATGAGCTCATAGATCGGCTAGGGGCTGCACGGTACCTCAGCACGTTTGACTTAACGTCTGGGTACTGGCAGATCGCCTTGACCGATGGGGCAAAGGAGAGGTCAGCATTCTCCACACCAGATGGGCACTACCAGTTCCGGTTGATGCCCTTTGGGATGAAGAATACCCCTGCCACCTTTCAGAGGTTGGTCAACCAGGTGTTGGCTGGACTGGACTCGTTCAGTGCTGCCTACCTGGATGACATCGCAGTGTTCAGTGCCAGTTGGGAAGAACATCTGCGCCACCTCTGGGAAGTGTTGATGGCGCTGCGGACGGCAGGCCTCACAATCAAGGCGAGTAAGTGCCAGATCGGGCAGGGTTCCGTGGTGTACTTGGGACACCAGGTAGGGAGCGGCCAGGTGGCGCCCCTACAGCCCAAGATTGAAACCATCCTGGCTTGGGAGCCACCCAAAACCCAGACAGAGGTGAGAGCCTTCTTAGGACTCACAGGTTACTACAGGAGGTTTGTCAAGGGGTATGGCAACATTGTTGCACCCTTGACAGTGCTGACTTCCAAGAAGCAGCCAAAGAAAGTGATTTGGACTGACACCTGTCAGGAAGCTTTTGAGGCCTTAAAAACTGCTATGTGCACAACGCCCGTGCTCTTGGCACCCAACTTCTCCAAGGAGTTCATAGTGCAAACCGACGCTTCAGAGCATGGTGTGGGGGCTTTTCTATCACAGATGAATGAGGCAGGCCTAGATCAACCTCCAGCCTTCATCAGTAGGAGGTTACTTCCACGGGAACAGAGGTTGAGTGCTATTGAGCGTGAGGCTTTTGCTGTGGTTTGGGCACTGAAGAAGCTGAGACCCTACCTGTTTGGGAATCACTTCTGGGTTCAAACAGACCACAGGCCCCTCAGATGGTTGATGCAGATGAGGGGAGCGAATCCAAAGCTGTTAAGGTGGTCCATTTCCCTACAGAGGATGGATTTCACGGTGGAACATCGTCCCGGTACAGAACACGCCAATGCTGATGGTCTGTCCAGATTTTTCCACCTTAGTGATGAGAACTCCCAGGAGGTAGGGTAGTTCTCCCCACATTTCAGCTGGAGGGGACACATGTTAGACCTGGCACATTGGCGTGGGTCTCCCTTCCATTTTTCGCCTTTGCGTCATGTATTTTTGCTGGTGTTAGTTGCTCAGGGCACTGTGCCACTGCTGTCCAGTGCCACAGTGTAAGTGCTCCCTATTGTAAATTAATGTATAATTTGTGATTCCATGATTGGTTGGTTTGGTTTACCTGTCAGACCCTAGTACAGTGCACCAGGAGTGCCCAGGGCTTGTAATCCAAATACTGCTGGTGGGCTTGCAGCACTGGTTGTGCCACCCACAGAAGCAGCCTGTAAACATGTGTCTAAGGTCTGCCATTGCAGAGCCTGCGTGCAGTCTGGTACTGTCATGCTGACTGGGCAAGTGCACCCACTTGCCAGTCCCTAAACCTTCCCTTTTCTTCATATCAGACACCCCTATGGTAGGGCCAAGGGCGGGGTGCATTGGAAGGATAAGGTAGAACATGCCCTGGTGTGTGTGGCATGTTCTAATAGGGAATTGCAGCCATTTTCGTTTTTCACTATTGCAAGGGTATCTGTTCTCCATAGGCCAGAATGGGCAGTTTGGTTATTACAGCTGACTCAGGGAACATGGAAGAAATTTGAATTTAGTATGCGTGGACTCAGGATGATAAAATACATCTTTTAGTGAAGTTGGTTTTAACATTCTGTGTTTGAAAATGCCACTTTTAGAAAGTAGGCATTTTCTTGTCTAACCATTCAAACCTGCCTCTGCTAGGCTGTATATTCCTTTGTCTGGGGTTTGAGTGACAGGGCTGGGGAATTCCAGGAGAAAGGGTGAGGTGTCCCATTGGTGAATAGAGAGATCTGCACCCAGATGGGTGGGAGGAGTTGCACCTGGGACCTGAATAGGGCTGTGCCTGCCTTCCACAATGCTGGCTCCACCTCCTGTGGGGTGTCTAATGTTTCTGCCCTACACTGTGAAAGGAAAGGAGAAGTCTGGTAAACTGAGTGCTCAGGAACTGGTTTGGACTGGGCAAAGGCCCCTCTGCCTTCAGAGGACAAAGGATTTCTGGGTCTAAATATTGAGACCCTGATCCCAAGAATTTAGATCACTTTGGGAAAACAAGAAGAACCTCTGCTGAGGGAGGAACCAGAAGAAGCTGAGGAGGAAACTATCCCTGAACCTGGGGGATTGGCCTGCAGTGGTTGCTTTACTGCCAAAGAGAGGAGAAAGGAACTTTGTGTGGACTTTTGCTCAACTTGTGAAGGATCTCCAAGGGCTTGGAAAAGAGCTTGCCTCCTGCTGAAATCTCAGGAATAACAGACTTCACCCCCAGCTCCCCAGAGTTCTTTGGAAGTGCCTGCTGCTGTTGTTGGGCCTTCTGAGGGACTGCGTGTCGCAAGGAGCTGGAAGCGCGACTCAAGAAGGAGAAGCGTGCTGCCGTCGGAGCTGTTGTCGTCGCATCTCGTAAAGTGTGTCGCCGCTGCAGCATCGCATCGAGCGGAAGCATCTCGCATCATCCAGGAACTGTCTCGCAATGCCGAAGTAGCGTGTCGCCATCGCAGCCATTGTAGCTGATGCATTGCACGGCATCAAGAGAAGAGTCTCGCATCGAGGAAGAAGTGTGTCGCCATCGCAGCCATCATAGTTGTCGCATTGCACCGCATCAAGAAAAGTACCTTGCATCCACGGAGAAGCGTGCTGCTGTCGTTGCATCGAGTAAAGGGGTGTCGTCGCTGCAACATCGCATCGAGCGGAAGCGTCTCGCAAACGTCAGAGAAAAGTGTAGCTGCCAAGGCCGCTGTCGTCGCATCACGTAAAGGGTGTCGCCGCTGCAGCTGAAGCATCGAGTCGAGTCTTCTCGCAACATCGGAAAAGCGTGCCGCATCTGGAAGATCTTCACGTCTTTATTTCTTTGCACCAAAAACTTCATCGCATCAACATCGTTGCAACACTTTTGTTGCCCTGCGTGTCGCATCTAAAAGGTACATTGACTTAAAGTGTCGCATTTAAGAACTTAAGAGAACTAAGCAAACTTCTACCATCTAAAGTAACAGTATTGTGTGTTTTTGTCGTGTAATGGTCTTGTGGGAAATCTATATAAAGAATACATATTTTTGATATAAAACCTGCGTGGTGTCCATCTGTAATGTTGTCACTTGGTTACTGTATGTGTTCACAAATGCTTTACACACTGCCTCTGAGATAAGCCTGTCTGCTCGTGCCAAGCTACCAAGGGGGTGAGCAGGGGTTATTTTAGGAGTGTACCCCCTTACCCTGACTAGAGGAGAGGGTCCCTATTTGTCACAAGTGCATACCTGTGCCAACTAGAGACCCCCAAGTCTAACAGGTAGCCAGTTCATGTTTGGTGTCTTTGGAATCCTCATTTAAAATCCTAACTTATGGTAAAGTTGGACTTTAAATTACGATTCTGAAAATGTAACTTTTAGCCCTTATCCATTTAATGCCTGCCTCTGCTCACATGACTAGGTGCAGCTGACAGTTGAGCATTTTGTATTCCTCTTAGACAGCCACATGCAATATGAAGCTTAGTTGTGCCTGGATGGGCCATCACTGGCAGGATGGAAGGGGGCAGCTGGGCACAGCCAGACTTACACCTGAATATTCTGTCTCCTGCCTCCCCACAAAGGGCTTCAGACTCCCGGTAGTTAGTCTGGGACCAGGACAGGGAGGGCAGGATATCTGTGGACTTCTAAGGGGAACCTACAGAAACATCTGCTCCACTTAAAAATGCCAAACTGAGTATAAATACTGGAACTCAGACACCATCACTTTAGTACACTTCTGGACCTGTGAATACTCTGCCAGGAAGAATGACTACAGTGCTGCTGAAGGAATGCCACTCTGCTGAACTGCACTCTGCTCGACTACTGCCTTGCTGCGCACTGCTTTGTTGTGTTGACCTGCTGCCCTCCTGCCTGGGTCAGAAGGACTGGATCTACATCTCTTGAACCCAGAATCCCAGAGTGACTCCAAGGGCTTGTTGACTAGCCTCCTGACTTGAGCCTCAAGGACAGAAGGCTCCAATGACCTAGCACCTGGACTTTGCCATCTGTGAGTCTAGCCTGCCAAGTGGTGCTTCCCCAGTCCTGGACTCTTGGAAGTGGGCTTATGGTGCTACTGTGTATCCATTAGACCCGAAGCATATCCCTTGTTGTGCGGCACAATCCCAAACAGAACCAGCACATCTCTACTGATGTGTGGATTGGATCCACCGCAAATACTTGCATAGCTGCTGCAGCCCGCATCACCTTCAGAACTGCTGCTGCGTGATGCATTCCCAGCATGGGCCTAACTGGGTCCCTGTAGCCAGCCCATGATCCATTGCAGGTGGCCTGAACTTGTGACTTCGTCCTGGGCCAACATGATCCGGTATTCACAGTTGGCGCTTTATGCCTTTTGTGGCTATTTTTACAAAAATACCTTCAACTGATTATCTTCAGATCTACTGATTGGATTTTTAGCATGTTGGTGTTTTTTAATTTTTTTTAAAACAATCTATTTTCTTATATCTGTTGTGGGTTACTTTAATGTTGCGTTTTCCCTGTGTTATTGTTTAAAGTATTGCAGAAATACTTTTCATATTGCCTACGAGTTTAGCCTGCCTGCTCTGTACCAAGTTACCCGAGGATTGAGCACAAGTTAGTTTAGATTTTGCGTGTGACTTCACCCTGAGAAGAATTGTGGATGCTGTTTGAGAAGGGTTTCACCCTCCGCAACCAGTAACCCAGTATCTTACTCACTTTTTTTGGCAATCCTTGAAGGCTGTATGCCACAACATCACAATTGAAAAATTGGATTGCACAATATGGTGGTAAAACACTTGCCTGATTTGAATGCCAGACATTTTATGAAAGTACTGCATTTAAATAGAGGAAGAAGAAATAGATTCTAATGCAATGAGACATGCTTATCACCCAATTTGGGGTTTGGGTTTGTTGATATCTGGACAAAATGGATGGCTTAATCTGTGGGTCGGATTGAGGTACTGAAGTGATTTTTTTCTCTTAGCCCTGAGGAAATGGGCAATGTGCACCCAATAGTCACTATAGTGGGCTCCACTAAGATCTCAAGTGGATCTCAAATTTTCATTCACACTCATTGAACATTAACCATTATTCCATTGCCAATTAGTGCAAGTACCTAACAGGTTTGAAATGCCAATCAACCAAGCATGGTCATTGTTTCCCTCAGCTGGTAATCTGTGGAGAGCAGGCTTTTGCCATCTTCCCAGAATGCACTGTGGAGCTGGTGCCGATATGACACCAATCAATTAGTAACTCCAAAGGCCTGCAGCACACCTCCAACTTACTCTCATCACTTATACTTAAAGGTGATCACAATCTGTTTGCTCCTAGCACTTGTTCGGATATTTGCAAATATTACTGTATAACCGATGTACATATTGGTCAACATCAACCACGCTCATTAAAAAACAAGCATGAAGATAGCTGAAGATCACATAAACTAATTCACATGGGGAGGTCGGTAAACATAATTCAGCTACGATACCTTAACAATTGTATTAGGTTGCAACTAGTCAGGACCTATTAAAGAGGTTGACGACTGGCACCTCACAAGACTACGAGTGAGGTGACTAACTTAGGTTGTTCCCCAATTTGAGGTCGCACAAAGGATGCTCTTTACCAGAAACATACCTCATGTTTGTGGGATTCGCTTGTGAATATGTGCCTGTAAACAGAACCAAAAAAGAAACACAGTGGAACTTCGAGGACCAAGAAAGAATGGAAGTGATGGAACCACTGCACATATATAGGAACCTTTCCAATTTAATAAGCCACTTTACAAGAGGAGGAACCCGTTCACAAATTGTGCATCTTACTGTTAACACTTCATTGAGACTAAAAGCCAAAATTACAATCTTTTGGAATTTGCCCTAGGCTATGCTGTGGTTAAGCTATACTTACCTTGCAATTGCATGTCCCATTTCTGCTTTTCACAATAAGGCTTTTAGAGCCCGATTACGATGTCTTCAGAAAGCTCCAAAAGAGATTCAGATGCTGCTAAACCAATTCAGGACCTATGTCACCTTTCCGGATGACCGTGTACGATGCAAGAAAGCCATCCAAGCTGTCCGAATCGGTTCCAAACAGGATTCAGGCAGCCCAAGTCATTCAGAGCCAAATCGTACAGCCCAATGGAGATGGTTTCTGAACGAGTGAGTATGATGAATGAATTGGACAGCCATTCCGAACAGGTTTGGCTGAGACAAAATGGCTGTTGGAATCAGATTTTGAGGGCCTGTAGGAGGCTCCCCATCACCCATGGGCCTCTGAATAGGGCCCATTGGGGTCCCCAAGGTACCCCCCCTTCCCACCTATGCACATTGTGGCAGGCACCATGGGGTGCCTGCCACAGGATGGAAGGTTTTCCCCACCCATCCATTTTTAGGTCGATCCTAGAGTCACACAAGCGCTGCTCTGGTGAAGATCTGCTGTAGTTCAGTAGGTGAGGGAAGACCTACTCACTCCCAGCCCATATTTTTCGTTGGTTTGTGTCTTTGTCCTTCGTAAATGCTGACTTCAGATTGTTTATAGGCTTGTTAGTCCCTCCTTATTACAGCAATGTCGTCATTTGTATCCTCCCATGGCTACTGGCCCCTTTACTTTGAGTGTTACACCGTATGTGTTATTTAGACTGTGAGCAATATTTTCTTTAATGAGGTTCTCCTATTGCCTTCCCTACTTCCCCCTTCCTCCCGTTGAATGATGCCTTCTCACTCCCTCCCCACCTGTACTCCCATTGTTCATGCCTTTTCACCCCCTTCTTCCCCTTCTCCCCACCCATACTCCCATTTTCTGTGCCTTTCCCCCCTCCCTCTGCCCACACACCCGTTGTCCATGCCTTCTCCCCCCTCACTCCCGTTGTCTGTACCTCTCCCTCCCATTGTTTGATGACTACCAGTTGCAATGCAATAGGTCTCACGTAAATGCGAGTCCTATTGCATTGCAAATGGTTGTTTCAATGGGCGCCTGTGTTCTCGTTTGGAACACAGGCTCCCATTAAAGTGAATGGGAGCACGACCGAACCCAGTCCGTAAGCATCTGGAGACATCGTAATCGGTTGGTAGGACTCCCCAAACAAGAATTGTTCAGAAAGCTTTCCTAACCCAATTCAGTGGGAATTCTTTCTTGACGCCATCGTAATCGTCCCTTTAGTGTTTCAGAGAGACAGTTCATGTCTTCTAAAACAGCTACAGGAGAAAATATCTCTACCAATCAGATTTTAGCTTAGATTCATGATTTGGTTTATCATCCGGATATACCAAATGGCAACCTTTAATGTTTTAGGTGGATTGATCTTTAACAAATGAGAATTAGAAAATTGTATCCAGAAGTGAAAAGTCATTGTAAATCGATAGGAGTTAGATCCATTAGCATTATGTCATGAGCAAATATTATAACTGGCAGTGGGTAGCTAGCAAATATTGGGGAGAAATGCTTAATTGGTATAATTTAGTAGGGAAATCGGCAAAGTTAATGAAAGCAGTTATGGTGCAAGGAGGCAGCCTTACACCCGCTGTACTGCTACTCCGAACAGCTGTTGATCATCCAACTTAGCTGGACTCTGTTGCATATTGCTTGGTGCAGCGTTCCACTTTCATGCAGTGTTAATTCAGCTTCAGAGAATATGTGATTTTGCACTTGTGAGGTAAGTGTGTTTTCTCATATAACCGCTGTGTAAGGCATAGCGTATTTTCTGCTACTAGATTTTTTACAGTGCAACATTTTCTCAAACGGCAGGTCTGATATATTGGAAATTCCACCATCAAAACCAAGTGGCTGTTCATTAGTAGCCTTTTCCCTGGGTCAAAGAAGCAGACAGCTGTAGATACCCCAAATTATTAATTCGATACTGACAGAGGCAAATATACCAACAGTGACAGGGGAGGAAACTCCAATCATAAAATTAGCACCACTAATAGAAATCCTGCAATATGATAGATTTTACTTTGTTGACTTGGTGGACATTCAGTTTCTACCTGCAGCCGCAGATACTGCAGATGTATAAATGCAATTAATGGTACAAAAGGGGGTGGTGATAGACGGAGCATCAGAACCAATCAAACACTCACACCCAGTCAACAGATCTGGGTTTGATCCATCACCGTTCTTTAGCCCACTCTGCCACCCCAGTTCAGACATAGTCATATGCAAATCAGTCTGACCCTGTGCCTCATGGGAACAGTCCAGCCCGAACTGCCAAGCCATGCCTTCCCTGGATCGGAAACAAGCTTCCTAGGACCGGTTTTTGGCATTTCATCCGTCTTCAGCCAGGCTTGCTTGAATCCAGTGGCAAAGTGAGCAAGGGACTCACGTCTGAGCATACCCTGCCAACTTATGGCGAACAAAGCGGTACAAAAGGGGGTGGTGATGTACGGAGCATCAGAACCAATCAAACACTCACACCCAGTCAACAGATCTGGGTTTGATCCATCACTGTTCTTTAGCCCACTCTGCCACCCCAGTTCAGACATGGCCATATGCAAATCAGTCTGCCCTGTGCCTCATGGGAACAGTCCAGCTGGGTTTAAACTGGAACGGCATGGTGAGCAAAAAAACGATGGATTTAGGCCCAGATCTCTGTACTGGGGTGAATGTATGACATTGTTCTGCATTCTGTCCATCAATTGTTGTTTTTGCATTTGTCACCCCGAGTGGGATGGGTATGCCCAGACGTGGGTCCCTTGCTCTCCATGCCACTGGAATCAAGCTATCCTGGCTGAAGAGGGGTGAAACCCCGAAACCGGTCCTAGGATGCTTGTTTCCAGTCCAGGGGGGACCTGGCTTGGCAGTTCGGGCTGGACTGTTCCCATGAGGCACAGAGTCAAGACTGATTTGCATATGGCTGGGTTTAAACTGGAACGGCATGGTGAGCAAAAAAAACGATGGATTTAGGCCCAGATCTCTGTGCTGGGGTGAATGTATGACATTGTTCTGCATTCTGTCCATCAACTGTTGTTTTTGTAAATGCAATTAATGCTATTAATTAATTAATCTTTTATTTCATAAATGTTTGAAAGGCCTTACAAAATTTCTTATAAAAGTTTTCAGTTTTAGTTTTTAATTCTTTGGACAAAATTTAAGAATCTATATGTGTGTGTGATGTACGTAATATGGATCTAATTTGAAGATGTCAAAATGTTTCTGAAATTTGGGGTAGACATCTGTTTGTTGATCGCCAACTGTACAAGTGTCATCAACAATTCTTTCCTTGTTTTTACCAATTGTGAAGGTCTTCAAACTTTGTGTTTGTTTAATGAATGTTTTTTGGTATTTGTATGCCTTCCTGCAATTGAACAATTTGGGTGTGCTCAGTAGAGTTCCCCCAGAGTTATTCTACATTTAGGTAGGTGGGATAGCCACTTCTTACATGCATTGCTTGATGTCATTTTCTCTTGTTAGATTCCACTAGACACAGGTTCTGAACATTTACTCCTAAATGTAGAAAACTGTTTCATTTGAGTTGTGAGTGCAGAAAAAAGCAGATTCGATTAGGTATGTAGATGATCTTTTAATCTGAGAGAGAATATCAAATTTGCATGCTAAGGTTTCTACAGAACTTCTAGTTAACAGTAATTAAATCATTAATTTAAAAATGTCCAAGGGTCAGATCAACCTGTTTTCTGAATTTGTAACTCAATATCTAGGATTTATTTATGGAGATATCTACGGAGTTTTGTAATTTTGTACAAAATAAAGTGATTTACAATCAAACTCAATGGTACCACCTTCAGATGGTTTACCTAGTTTGAGAAACAAAATATTCGGCTGCTCAGACAGGATTTCAATCAAGACACTCTATTCATGATCATGTTTTTGTTCAACAAGATCTGTTTGAAAGGGTTGCAAGGTCTGGGAGGCAGCTTTTAGTTAACAAATGTTAGCTGGTCAATTGTATTTGACAAAATTACAATGTTAATTTGGTGGGCTGTGTTGAATGTCCTAGGTGTTTCTGTAGAATGTGTAATGTCTCTCCAGATGCATACTGAGTGTTTCTGTAAATCTTTCTTCCTAATTGATTATCATAGGCAGGATGCCTAGAACAGTGTCCTGGTGCACCAGGTAATTAATATTTTCATTAGAGACTTCCTGGTGTATTGTTTTGTGGATTTGCTTCTGGATGAAGGGTACTGGATTACCTTTAACCTATTGAAATACAGAACGCCTCTAAAAGTAGTTAGCATTTCTTAAAAATACAAATGTATTGCTATTAATATGCTGTAAATGAATATAAATTGTTTTACATTTTCAAAATGTAAAGGTTTGAAGAGTGGATGAATACAGCTGAAATAGAAGAAAGTTTAGCGTCTATTTTATCACACCTAACTACATCTAAAATGTACTTCTAGCCACAGTAATAAATCTTGAAAAGGAGCATGAAGGCTTTCCCCAAACCAGGTTTAGATTCCATTGTCCCGTTCAATAAAGCCTATTAAGGAAAGTTGGCATCCCGATGACCAATGGGGTAAATATTGTAAGTTGATTGATATTGCTGAGGACAAAGTCTAGCACTCTCTTTTAAGGGTACCCCCTCTGCCCCCAAAACTACCTTTGAGGCAAATAGAGGCGCATTTGGTAAACTCTGTATTTAAATAGTCACTGGAAAATCATCACAAACTATCCAATTAGGACTGCACTTGCTAATTTGGCCTTTTTCAATAAATGTGTTACTGTGATAAGATAGTATATATCAAGTTAATTAGGAGAACGTAGAAAGTCACAACCTGATACTTAATTGTAGTTTCTATTTTTATTGTAACTGCTATAATTTCCTTGTAGTTGGGATCAAGAATAAGGACCTTGGACGCTAGACGCTCAGTCGATTAGTAGCAGAATCGAGCACTCTAGGCTTTGACTCCGCTCATCCCCCTCCCATGGCGGAAGCAGCTGATTATGTTTGTGCCCTTACTTGCTGATTTTCAACTCTGTTCCTCATGTCCAGTGCGAGGCAGTCTTGCTGTTGGCCATCCAGTCTAGGACATCATTAAGACTACTGCTCAAACCACTGCTCACAAATCCTTCACTGCCCCTGGGTAACTGGCATGGAAGAGGTGGTGGAGGCGACTCTGTCAGCCCTGTCCGTGACCCCACATTGCCAGCACACATAGCTGGGAAGGAAGCCATTCCAGCTGAAAAACAGGGGCATCAGGTAGGTTGTGGTAGGGTAGCTGGTCCTTGCCTGGTTTTCTGTCACCTGCCAGTGTAATGAGACGTATTGAGCCTTGTAAACCCCAGGAGTCCATGTGTATATATTAGCTTAAGTCTAGCTGTGACGGCACAGCCTGAGACTAAAAGTTAACAGAGACAAAAACAGCCACCCCATTGCCAGGGTGTCATGGAACACATCTACCATCACCTCCCTTGAGAAGTATTTTAAAACAAAATAGAATGAGGCACAACCATACGGATAAGTGGAAGTTCGTACTTAGCATCACCTGAAGTTCAGTTTAGCTTCTCTATATTTATTGCTGTATGAGTAAATTCATAACAGAATGCCACATTTACACTGTTCCAAGTTTGCCCAGGCAGCCTCAAGTGTGCTTAATGGTGCTCAAGGCTAAATTTAGTCAGTGCAGCCTTGACATGTGAGGGGGCCTTGAGCAAGCTGATAGATGTCAACTCATCATCTATCTCTTAGCGGATCAAAGTATGAAAAAGCAGTGAACAATTTCCAAACCTGTCAAAGTAAAAAAAAAAACTATTTGCCAAACAATAAACGTCTGTAACTTTGAGCCAAATCTTTCGGAAAATTTAAATTCTAATGCAATAGCAATACCTGAATTTGCAATAAACCTTATCAAATGATTAACCTCACAAATAAAGAGTTCTGGGTGAAAAAAGAACAGCCAACGCCCAATTACCGAATACAAGAAGAAAATACACACTAATTAGGGCCACTAGAGTCATACAAAATTAATCCAGTCTGTAAAATAAAACTCCTTCAGTTACACCAGCATCTCTTAAATATTTTCAGAAATGAATCACTCCAGTAAGGGAATGAAAAAATATTCACAAAAAACAAAACTCTAAAATATAGGGTGGTCAGAGCGCTAGTAGCTTCATGAATTCAGAACCATTTCCAATTAATTTTGTGAAGGCTAACCAGTTTAGGGGATGTCACGCATGACAAATTCTTTATCAACCATCCCCATCTCTCTCCATAGATCACACAGTGAGCCCAAATAACAGATGATTCCTTACTGATGGACTCACAGGTTCACTCTATTTTAAAGTCAGATTTAGAGGCCAGAGAGGGTGCCAAAAAAACTATTATCTTAGCAATTAAAGCTCAATTTGGTCCTTCATGAGCTAAGGCAATCAGCCCATACAATAAAAGAGCCTTTGACTTGAAACCCACCCTTTTGTTATGGAGCTCACTTCTTATTTTTCTAGACTCCACAGTAATATCTTTAGACTAGTCAGACAAACTAGAAGTGCAAATAGATCTATTACATACTCTTGCCACCTACATGGCTGGATTCGTCACCAAACTTGAACACTTAAAGGAGCTGATTCACTGGGTAAAAACTGGAAGAACAACTTCTTCAAAATTTTGTAAATTTTCTTCAATTATAAAACAACTGTAAACTCTTCCTAAGGTTCTAGTTGACCTGGTACAGGACTCAAAATCCCTAAGCACCTGTTGTAATGCATCTGCCATCAGCTCAGCACCTGAGACCTCAGGCGAGGTGGGCTTGTGGAATCTGCAATCCCCCGGAAATCTACTAATGACTTTTCCTATCAAAGTTAAAAAGATGATGCAAACAAGATGTTATTAGATTCTGGAGCGCCCTAAGCTTCTTGAGTAATTCAAACTTCACTCCATTTTGGAGCAAAATTTCTCAGAATTTTGAGGAGGTTCCACCTATAAAGAACCTAATTCAACCACCTATGGAAATTACGTGCTTGATCACTTTCATAAATCATTGTCAAAAAGGGAATGAAAAAGACTTAGAAAGGCTTGTAACAATAAAGTTGGTAACATTTTCCTGATTGATAGCATCCTGAAATAGAAATTCACCTAGTCAGCTGTTTTACTTTTTTAACATTACAAAGAAAAATGAGATGTCATTAGACAAATAGTGACAACCTCAATAAATAGTTAGCGACCTTCATTCAATTGAATACCTTGGCTAATTCTCAGAATATTGAGGAAACTGTAAAAATTCATTAAATCACATTTCAAAAAGGACATGACACATCTTCCCAAATACCAGCCAAAAGCCAGTTTCTAATATCAGCTCATTCTTACAAGAGGATGAGTGAAACTAATAGCGACCGTGAACAACCACAAAAAACAACCTCAGTGTAATCTAAATACATGGCCATTAAATTGGTATTCAGACAAAATATTGAGTAAAAAATATCAAGGCACAGAAATATTGATTTTCTAATATTGTGATACACAAATATTGTGATGCTGAAATATAGTTGACCAAAATAGTGATTTTTAAGGTAAGTAATATTGATGTCAAAAATATCTCTGTTCTATTTTTATTGTAACTGCTATAATTTCCTTGTAGTTGGGATCAAGAATAAGGACCTTGGACGCAAGACGCTCAGTCGATTAGTAGCAGAATCGAGCACTCTAGTCTTTGACTCCGCTCATCCCCCTCCCATGGCGGAAGCAGCTGATTATGTTTGTGCCCTTACTTGCTGATTTTCAACTCTGTTCCTCATGTCCAGTGCGAGGCAGTCTTGCTGTTGGCCATCCAGTCTAGGACATCATTAAGACTACTGCTCAAACCACTGCTCACAAATCCTTCACTGCCCCTGGGTAACTGGCATGGAAGAGGTGGTGGAGGCGACTCTGTCATCCCTGTCCGTGACCCCACATTGCCAGCACACATAGCTGGGAAGGAAGCCATTCCAGCTGAAAAACAGGGGCATCAGGTAGGTTGTGGTAGGGTAGCTGGTCCTTGCCTGGTTTTCTGTCACCTGCCAGTGTAATGAGACGTATTGAGCCTTGTAAACCCCAGGAGTCCATGTGTATATATTAGCTTAAGTCTAGCTGTGACGGCACAGCCTGAGACTAAAAGTTAACAGAGACAAAAACAGCCACCCCATTGCCAGGGTGTCATGGAACACATCTACCATCACCTCCCTTGAGAAGTATTTTAAAACAAAATAGAATGAGGCACAACCATACGGATAAGTGGAAGTTCGTACTTAGCATCACCTGAAGTTCAGTTTAGCTTCTCTATATTTATTGCTGTATGAGTAAATTCATAACAGAATGCCACATTTACACTGTTCCAAGTTTGCCCAGGCAGCCTCAAGTGTGCTTAATGGTGCTCAAGGCTAAATTTAGTCAGTGCAGCCTAGACATGTGAGGGGGCCTTGAGCAAGCTGATAGATGTCAACTCATCATCTATCTCTTAGCGGATCAAAGTATGAAAAAGCAGTGAACAATTTCCAAACCTGTCAAAGTAAAAAAAAAAAAACTATTTGCCAAACAATAAACGTCTGTAACTTTGAGCCAAATCTTTCGGAAAATTTAAATTCTAATGCAATAGCAATACCTGAATTTGCAATCAACCTTATCAAATGATTAACCTCACAAATAAAGAGTTCTGGGTGAAAAAAGAACAGCCAACGCCCAATTACCGAATACAAGAAGAAAATACACACTAATTAGGGCCACTAGAGTCATACAAAATTAATCCAGTCTGTAAAATAAAACTCCTTCAGTTACACCAGCATCTCTTAAATATTTTCAGAAATGAATCACTCCAGTAAGGGAATGAAAAAATATTCACAAAAAAGAAAACTCTAAAATATAGGGTGGTCAGAGCGCTAGTAGCTTCATGAATTCAGAACCATTTCCAATTAATTTTGTGAAGGCTAACCAGTTTAGGGGATGTCACGCATGACAAATTCTTTATCAACCATCCCCATCTCTCTCCATAGATCACACAGTGAGCCCAAATAACAGATGATTCCTTACTGATGGACTCACAGGTTCACTCTATTTTAAAGTCAGATTTAGAGGCCAGAGAGGGTGCCAAAAAAACTATTATCTTAGCAATTAAAGCTCAATTTGGTCCTTCATGAGCTAAGGCAATCAGCCCATACAATAAAAGAGCCTTTGACTTGAAACCCACCCTTTTGTTATGGAGCTCACTTCTTATTTTTCTAGACTCCACAGTAATATCTTTAGACTAGTCAGACAAACTAGAAGTGCAAATAGATCTATTACATACTCTTGCCACCTACATGGCTGGATTCGTCACCAAACTTGAACACTTAAAGGAGCTGATTCACTGGGTAAAAACTGGAAGAACAACTTCTTCAAAATTTTGTAAATTTTCTTCAATTATAAAACAACTGTAAACTCTTCCTAAGGTTCTAGTTGACCTGGTACAGGACTCAAAATCCCTAAGCACCTGTTGTAATGCATCTGCCATCAGCTCAGCACCTGAGACCTCAGGCGAGGTGGGCTTGTGGAATCTGCAATCCCCCGGAAATCTACTAATGACTTTTCCTATCAAAGTTAAAAAGATGATGCAAACAAGATGTTATTAGATTCTGGAGCGCCCTAAGCTTCTTGAGTAATTCAAACTTCACTCCATTTTGGAGCAAAATTTCTCAGAATTTTGAGGAGGTTCCACCTATAAAGAACCTAATTCAACCACCTATGGAAATTACGTGCTTGATCACTTTCATAAATCATTGTCAAAAAGGGAATGAAAAAGACTTAGAAAGGCTTGTAACAATAAAGTTGGTAACATTTTCCTGATTGATAGCATCCTGAAATAGAAATTCACCTAGTCAGCTGTTTTACTTTTTTAACATTACAAAGAAAAATGAGATGTCATTAGACAAATAGTGACAACCTCAATAAATAGTTAGCGACCTTCATTCAATTGAATACCTTGGCTAATTCTCAGAATATTGAGGAAACTGTAAAAATTCATTAAATCACATTTCAAAAAGGACATGACACATCTTCCCAAATACCAGCCAAAAGCCAGTTTCTAATATCAGCTCATTCTTACAAGAGGATGAGTGAAACTAATAGCGACCGTGAACAACCACAAAAAACAACCTCAGTGTAATCTAAATACATGGCCATTAAATTGGTATTCAGACAAAATATTGAGTAAAAAATATCAAGGCACAGAAATATTGATTTTCTAATATTGTGATACACAAATATTGTGATGCTGAAATATAGTTGACCAAAATAGTGATTTTTAAGGTAAGTAATATTGATGTCAAAAATATCTCTGTTCTATTTTTATTGTAACTGCTATAATTTCCTTGTAGTTGGGATCAAGAATAAGGACCTTGGACGCTAGACGCTCAGTCGATTAGTAGCAGAATCGAGCACTCTAGTCTTTGACTCCGCTCATCCCCCTCCCATGGCGGAAGCAGCTGATTATGTTTGTGCCCTTACTTGCTGATTTTCAACTCTGTTCCTCATGTCCAGTGCGAGGCAGTCTTGCTGTTGGCCATCCAGTCTAGGACATCATTAAGACTACTGCTCAAACCACTGCTCACAAATCCTTCACTGCCCCTGGGTAACTGGCATGGAAGAGGTGGTGGAGGCGACTCTGTCAGCCCTGTCCGTGACCCCACATTGCCAGCACACATAGCTGGGAAGGAAGCCATTCCAGCTGAAAAACAGGGGCATCAGGTAGGTTGTGGTAGGGTAGCTGGTCCTTGCCTGGTTTTCTGTCACCTGCCAGTGTAATGAGACATATTGAGCCTTGTAAACCCCAGGAGTCCATGTGTATATATTAGCTTAAGTCTAGCTGTGACGGCACAGCCTGAGACTAAAAGTTAACAGAGACAAAAACAGCCACCCCATTGCCAGGGTGTCATGGAACACATCTACCATCACCTCCCTTGAGAAGTATTTTAAAACAAAATAGAATGAGGCACAACCATACGGATAAGTGGAAGTTCGTACTTAGCATCACCTGAAGTTCAGTTTAGCTTCTCTATATTTATTGCTGTATGAGTAAATTCATAACAGAATGCCACATTTACACTGTTCCAAGTTTGCCCAGGCAGCCTCAAGTGTGCTTAATGGTGCTCAAGGCTAAATTTAGTCAGTGCAGCCTTGACATGTGAGGGGGCCTTGAGCAAGCTGATAGATGTCAACTCATCATCTATCTCTTAGCGGATCAAAGTATGAAAAAGCAGTGAACAATTTCCAAACCTGTCAAAGTAAAAAAAAAAAACTATTTGCCAAACAATAAACGTCTGTAACTTTGAGCCAAATCTTTCGGAAAATTTAAATTCTAATGCAATAGCAATACCTGAATTTGCAATCAACCTTATCAAATGATTAACCTCACAAATAAAGAGTTCTGGGTGAAAAAAGAACAGCCAACGCCCAATTACCGAATACAAGAAGAAAATACACACTAATTAGGGCCACTAGAGTCATACAAAATTAATCCAGTCTGTAAAATAAAACTCCTTCAGTTACACCAGCATCTCTTAAATATTTTCAGAAATGAATCACTCCAGTAAGGGAATGAAAAAATATTCACAAAAAACAAAACTCTAAAATATAGGGTGGTCAGAGCGCTAGTAGCTTCATGAATTCAGAACCATTTCCAATTAATTTTGTGAAGGCTAACCAGTTTAGGGGATGTCACGCATGACAAATTCTTTATCAACCCTCCCCATCTCTCTCCATAGATCACACAGTGAGCCCAAATAACAGATGATTCCTTACTGATGGACTCACAGGTTCACTCTATTTTAAAGTCAGATTTAGAGGCCAGAAAGGGTGCCAAAAAAACTATTATCTTAGCAATTAAAGCTCAATTTGGTCCTTCATGAGCTAAGGCAATCAGCCCATACAATAAAAGAGCCTTTGACTTGAAACCCACCTTTTTGTTATGGAGCTCACTTCTTATTTTTCTAGACTCCACAGTAATATCTTTAGACTAGTCAGACAAACTAGAAGTGCAAATAGATCTATTACATACTCTTGCCACCTACATGGCTGGATTCGTCACCAAACTTGAACACTTAAAGGAGCTGATTCACTGGGTAAAAACTGGAAGAACAACTTCTTCAAAATTTTGTAAATTTTCTTCAATTCTAAAACAACTGTAAACTCTTCCTAAGGTTCTAGTTGACCTGGTACAGGACTCAAAATCCCTAAGCACCTGTTGTAATGCATCTGCCATCAGCTCAGCACCTGAGACCTCAGGCGAGGTGGGCTTGTGGAATCTGCAATCCCCCGGAAATCTACTAATGACTTTTCCTATCAAAGTTAAAAAGATGATGCAAACAAGATGTTATTAGATTCTGGAGCGCCCTAAGCTTCTTGAGTAATTCAAACTTCACTCCATTTTGGAGCAAAATTTCTCAGAATTTCGAGGAGGTTCCACCTATAAAGAACCTAATTCAACCACCTATGGAAATTACGTGCTTGATCACTTTCATAAATCATTGTCAAAAAGGGAATGAAAAAGACTTAGAACGGCTTGTAACAATAAAGTTGGTAACATTTTCCTGATTGATAGCATCCTGAAATAGAAATTCACCTAGTCAGCTGTTTTACTTTTTTAACATTACAAAGAAAAATGAGATGTCATTAGACAAATAGTGACAACCTCAATAAATAGTTAGCGACCTTCATTCAATTGAATACCTTGGCTAATTCTCAGAATATTGAGGAAACTGTAAAAATTCATTAAATCACATTTCAAAAAGGACATGACACATCTTCCCAAATACCAGCCAAAAGCCAGTTTCTAATATCAGCTCATTCTTACAAGAGGATGAGTGAAACTAATAGCGACCGTGAACAACCACAAAAAACAACCTCAGTGTAATCTAAATACATGGCCATTAAATTGGTATTCAGACAAAATATTGAGTAAAAAATATCAAGGCACAGAAATATTGATTTTCTAATATTGTGATACACAAATATTGTGATGCTGAAATATAGTTGACCAAAATAGTGATTTTTAAGGTAAGTAATATTGATGTCAAAAATATCTCTGTTGTTACTATAATTTACAAAAAAATAGTTGTAGGGAATATCGTTTTTTTAAATTATCTGTATGTATTTTAGTATATGTTTCAATTACATATGTTATACATTTTTGTATGATTATTGTTATTGCTTTTAAAGATATATTTTAAACTTTTAGTTGCTTTTAAATGGAATTTAATTGTTAATTGTGATTTTTAGTGTCATATCAGGTTGTGGGGTTCATAGGGGTACCGGGTGGGAATTAAATAATTATACTTAAATATTATTAAGTATTTAATTGCTAATTCATTATGCTAATTATGTAATTTCTTTATTTTAAGGTTGCAATTTCAGTGTGGATTGTGGGATTTGTAGGAGTAAAGGAATTATTTAATTGATAATCATTTATGTTAATTGCGTAATTAGGATAATTTTCAGGTGCGGGTTGTTAAGTTTGCTGGGGTACAGGGTAGGAAGTTAAATAAGAAATACATTTATTAATTTCTTTATGCATTATTAATTATTCAATTGATAATTTTGTAAATTGTGAAATTATCGTATTTGTTAAGTTACATTTTAGGTGTGTGTTCTTTAATTTGTAGAGGAATAGGGTGGGAAAAAATGTAAGTAATAATAATTAAAAATGGTTTATTCATTTATGAAAAATTGTTTTATTTACTACTTAATATGTTAATTGTGTTTTACCTTTTAATTTCAATTACATTTTAACTGCTGGCTGTTATGTTTGTGGGAATATAGGGCATCATTATGATGCCAGTTGGACCAACCGTTCGACCACCTCTGCCACAATCCGATTCTGACCACTGAGGCTGGGAATATTCCACCCACAGTATTACAGTGCAACTGCTGCTACCGCGGTGGTCTCATCTACGGCGGTGCACATAACTGCGAATATGCTGACATATGTGGGGCTATGCCTTGTGCTGCATGTACCCCATTGCGGGGTTGTGTTGAACTGTGCACAGTCCAGTCAATGACAATACATGCCATCCACGGACTTACCTGCATTCTGGCACCCACAGGGTCATAGTCTTCAGGGTTCAGCTGCTGCGGTGCAGAAGGGGCCTGGAGAAAGAAATCCACAATGGAGAATGTCGGGAGAAACTGACTCGGTTGAAAATGCCCCCAAAATACTTTGTTTCCAATGAGTCGAGGCAGCTGGTCAGACTGCCACAGTCGGCTCATCAGAGATGCACATCGTAATCGAGACAGCAGTCAGAACTCCCTGTACAGCTCTTTGGCTTCTGCTTTTCTCCCACTGCCATTTCAGAGGTCGGAGAAAGGCTGTTGGAGTAGGTGGCCAGTCAGTGGTCGGTTGAATGGTTATTTTGACCCATTCAGTTTCTAATGATTTCCCTGCTGTTGCACGGACTGGAGTGGGAATAGTAAATGTAACACCTCCTGAATAGAACGCTTTCCCTACTGTTGCACAGACTGGAGTGGGAATAGTAAATTGCACCCCCCTGAGTCCACCGATTTCTCTACTGTTTCACAGACTAGAGTGGGAATGGTAAATTTTACCACTCCTGAATCCAGCGCTTTCCCTACTGTTGCACAGACTGGAGTGGAAATAGAAAATGTTATCTCTCCTGAGTTTAACGCTTTCCCTACAGTTGCACTGAATGAAGTGGGAATAATAAATTGTACCCCTCCTGAGTTCTACACTTTCCCTAATGTTTTATGGATTAGAGTTGGAATAGTTTATTATTTTTAGAGATTAACCGTTTTGTTAAAATTGTTTAAATATATATTATTATGTGATTTTGTAGCTAACTTTTTTTTAACAAAATGTATGTAATTTTAAGGTTTTAGTAAAACATTTTTGTTTAATGTTTACTTTTTATTTGTAATTAAATTCGCAATAGTTTTAAATGTTTTTGTAGTTCATCTGTTACATTTTAATTTTTCTGTATGTGTACGTAAATATTTATATAGATATATATTATATGTGTGTGTCTATGCATACGTGTTAGTACATTTTAAAAGAATTAGAAAATTAAAATAGAAATTAAAAATAATATTGTTTAAATTGTTTTACATGACATATGTGTACATAAACATATATATATATAGATATATGTATATATTTATTTATTTATGTGTATGTTTAAATTAGTATGTTTTTTTGTGGATTTTTGAATATTGTGCAGAAAGAGGAAGAAAGGTGCAGAAAGAAGCAAGAGAAGTGCAGAAAGAGACAAGAGAAATCTAGAAAGAGGAAGTAGGGTGCAGAAAGAAGCAAGAGATGTGCAGAAAGAACCAACAGAGGTGCAGAAAGAGGTTTATTTCGACTGTACCTTACAACAGACTCACACAAAGTGGCCTAATCAATAATCCTTCTCTCAAGATGTCTTAAACCTAACTTTTCTCTTGAAGGTTCACTATTCATCAACTGCTCAGAATGTTAGACGTACCAAATATAAAACAGCAATCCTAAGCATATCACTGTCTGTGAAGGTATGCATGCGCGTGTCTCTGTTTTTACCTAGTAACACGGTATATTAAAATAAACATACAAATACTTGAATACCTGTGTTTCAAACAGCTTACTCTGTAAATTTGTGTACAAAAATGTAGAAACAAGAAAAGTGCAGAAAGAAGCAACAGAGGTGCAGAAAGAGGCAAGAGGGGTGCAGAAAAAAGCAAAAGAGATGCGGAGAAAAGCAAGAGAAGTTTACAACGAACCAATGGAGGTGCAGAAAGAAGCAAGCGGGGTGCAGAAAGAGGCAAGAAAAGTGGAGAAAGAAGCAACAGAGTTGCAGAAAGAGGCTAGAGAACAGCAGAAAGAGGCAAGAGAGTTGCAGAAACAGGTAAAAGAGGTGCAGAAAGAGAGAAAAGGTGTGCAGACTGAGGGAAATGAGGTGCAGAAAAAGGGAAGAGGGGTGCAGAAAGAGGCAAGAAAAGTGGAGAAAGAAGCAACAGAGGTGCAGAAAGAAGCAAGAGCAGTGCAGAAAGAACCAACAGAGGTACAGAGAGAGGCAAGAGGGGTGTAGAAAGAAGCAACAGAAGTGCAGAAAGAAACAAAAGAGGTACAGAAAGAGGGTGCAGAAAGAGGTAAGAGAAGTATAGAAAGAGGAAAGAGAGGTGCAGAAAGAGGCAAGAGAGGTGCACAGAGGGAAAAGTATGCAGAAAGAGACACGAGAGGTGCAGAAAGAAGCAAGAGAGGTGCAGAAAGGAGCAAGAGAAGTGCAGAATGAAGCAACAGGGATGCATAAAGAGGCAAGAGGGTGCAGAAAGTGGCAGGAGGATGCAGGAAGAGGCAACAGAGGTGCAGAAGGAGGCAAGAGAAATGCAGAAAGAGGCACAAGAGTTGCAGAAACAGGCAAAAGAGGTGCAGAACGAGGGAACAGGGGTACAGACAAAGGCAAGAGAAGTGTAGAAAGAGGGAAGAGAGGTGCAGAAAGAGGCAAGAGGGGTGCAGAAATTTACTAGAGAGGTGTAGTAAAGAGGCAAGAGAACTTTAGAATGAGGCAAAACAGGTGCATAAAGGGGCAAGACAGATGCAGGAAAAGCAAGAGGGGTACAGAAAGGCAACAGAAATACAGAAAGAAGCAAAAGAGGTACAGAAACAGGGTGCAGAAAGAGGTAAGTGAAATATAGAAAGAGGCAAGAGAGGTGCAGAAAGAGGCAAGAGAGGTGCACAAAGAGGGAAAGGGGTGCAGAAAGAGGCAAGAGGGTACAGAAAGAAGCAAGAGGGGTGCAGAAAGAGGCAACAGAGGTGCAGAAGGAGGCAAGAGAACTGCAGAAAGAACCAATAGCGGTTCTGAAAGAGGCACAAAGGGTGCAGAAAGAGGCAAGGGAAGTGCAGAAAGAAGCAACAGAGGTAAAGAAAGAGGCGAGAGAGGTGCAGAAAAAGGCAGGAAAGATGCAGAAAGAGGGAACAGGTATGCAGAAAGAGGCAAGAGAGGTGCAGAAAAGGGGAGGAGGGATGCAGAAAGAGGCAAGAGGGGTGCAGAAAGAAGCAAGTGTGGTATAGAGAGAGGCAAGAGAGGTGCAGAGAGAGGTAAGTAAAATATAGAAAGAGGCAAGAGAGGTGCAGAAAGAGGCAAGAGAATTGTTGAAAAAAGCAAGAGAGGTGTAGAAAGAAGCAAGAGAAGTACAGAAAGAGGCAAGTGAGGTGCAGAAAGAGGCAAGAGAGGTGCAGAAAATGACAAGAGAAGTGCAGAACGAGGCAAGAGGGATGCTATAAAGGGAAGAAGGGTGTAGAAAGAAGCAGCAAGAGAGGTGCAGAAAGAGGCAAGAGAAGTGCAGAAAGAAGGAAGAGAGGTGCAGAATGACGAAAGATAGGTGCAGAAAGAAGCAAGAGAGGTGCACAGAGGGAAAAGCGTGCAGAAAGAGACAAGAGAGGTGCAGAAAGAAGCAAGAGAGGTGCAGAAAGGACCAAGAGAAGTGCAGAATGAAGCAAAAGGGATGCATAAAGAGGCAAGATGGTGCAGAAAGTGGCAGGAGGATGCAGAAAGAGGCAACAGAGGTGCAGAAGGAGGCAAGAGAAATGCAGAAAGAGGCACAAGAGTTGCAGAAACAGGCAAAAGAGGTGCAGAACGAGGGAACAGGGGTACAGTCAAAGGCAAGAGAAGTGCAGAAAGAGGGAAGAGAGGTGCAGAAAGAGGCAAGAGGGGTGCAGAAATTTACTAGAGAGGTGTAGTACAGAAAGAACAAAGACAGGTGCAGGAAGAGGCAAGGGGATGTAGAAAGAGGCAAGAGAAGTGCAGAAAGAAGCAAAAGATGTACAGAAAGAGGGAAGAGGGTGCAGAAAGAGGCAAGAGAACTATAGAATGAGGCAAAACAGGTGCTTAAAGGGGCAAGACAGATGCAGGAAAAGCAAGAGGGCTACAGAAAGAGGCAACAGAATTACAGAAAGAAGCAAAAGAGGTACAGAAACAGGGTGCAGAAAGAGGTAAGTGAAATATAGAAAGAGGCAAGAGAGGTGCAGAAAGAGGCAAGAGAGGTGCACAAAGAGGGAAAGGGGTGCAGAAAAAGGCAAGAGGGTACAGAAAGAAGCAAGAGGGGTGCAGAAAGAGGCAACAGAGGTGCAGAAGGAGGCAAGAGAACTGCAGAAAGAACCAATAGCGGTTCTGAAAGAGGCACAAAGGGTGCAGAAAGAGGCAAGGGAAGTGCAGAAAGAAGCAACAGAGGTAAAGAAAGAGGCGAGAGAGGTGCAGAAAAAGGCAGGAAAGATGCAGAAAGAGGGAACAGGTATGCAGAAAGAGGCAAGAGAGGTGCAGAAAAGGGGAGGAGGGATGCAGAAAGAGGCAAGAGGGGTGCAGAAAGAAGCAAGTGTGGTATAGAGAGAGGCAAGAGAGGTGCAGAGAGAGGTAAGTAAAATATAGAAAGAGGCAAGAGAGGTGCAGAAAGAGGCAAGAGAATTGTTGAAAAAAGCAAGAGAGGTGTAGAAAGAAGCAAGAGAAGTACAGAAAGAGGCAAGTGAGGTGCAGAAAGAGGCAAGAGAGGTGCAGAAAATGACAAGAGAAGTGCAGAACGAGGCAAGAGGGATGCTATAAAGGGAAGAAGGGTGTAGAAAGAAGCAGCAAGAGAGGTGCAGAAAGAGGCAAGAGAAGTGCAGAAAGAAGGAAGAGAGGTGCAGAATGACGAAAGATAGGTGCAGAAAGAAGCAAGAGAGGTGCACAGAGGGAAAAGCGTGCAGAAAGAGACAAGAGAGGTGCAGAAAGAAGCAAGAGAGGTGCAGAAAGGAGCAGGAGAAGTGCAGAATGAAGCAACAGGGATGCATAAAGAGGCAAGATGGTGCAGAAAGTGGCAGGAGGATGCAGAAAGAGGCAACAGAGGTGCAGAAGGAGGCAAGAGAAATGCAGAAAGAGGCACAAGAGTTGCAGAAACAGGCAAAAGAGGTGCAGAACGAGGGAACAGGGGTACAGTCAAAGGCAAGAGAAGTGCAGAAAGAGGGAAGAGAGGTGCAGAAAGAGGCAAGAGGGGTGCAGAAATTTACTAGAGAGGTGTAGTACAGAAAGAACAAAGACAGGTGCAGGAAGAGGCAAGGGGATGTAGAAAGAGGCAAGAGAAGTGCAGAAAGAAGCAAAAGATGTACAGAAAGAGGGAAGAGGGTGCAGAAAGAGGCAAGAGAACTATAGAATGAGGCAAAACAGGTGCTTAAAGGGGCAAGACAGATGCAGGAAAAGCAAGAGGGCTACAGAAAGAGGCAACAGAATTACAGAAAGAAGCAAAAGAGGTACAGAAACAGGGTGCAGAAAGAGGTAAGTGAAATATAGAAAGAGGCAAGAGAGGTGCAGAAAGAGGCAAGAGAGGTGCACAAAGAGGGAAAGGGGTGCAGAAAAAGGCAAGAGGGTACAGAAAGAAGCAAGAGGGGTGCAGAAAGAGGCAACAGAGGTGCAGAAGGAGGCAAGAGAACTGCAGAAGACCCAATAGTGGTTCTGAAAGAGGCACAAAGGGTGAAGAAAGAGGCAAGGGAAGTGCAGAAAGAAGCAACAGAGGTAAAGAAAGAGGCGAGTGAGGTGCAGAAAAAGGCAGGAAAGATGCAGAAAGAGGGAACAGATATGCAGAAAGAGGCAAGAGAGGTGCAGAAAAGGGGAGGAGGGATGCAGAAAGAGGCAAAAGGGGTGCAGAAAGAAGCAAGTGTGGTATAGAGAGAAGCAAGAGAGGTGCAGAAAGAGGCAAGAGAGGTGCAGAAACAGGCAAGAGAAGTGCAGAAAGAGGCAAGAGATTTGTTGAAAAAAGCAAGAGAGGTGTAGAAAGAAGCAAGAGAAGTACAGAAAATGACAAGAGAAGTGCAGAACGAGGCAAGAGGGATGCTATAAAGGGAAGAAAGGTGTAGAAAGAAGCAGCAAGAGAGGTGCAGAAAGAGGCAAGAGAAGTGCAGAAAGAAGGAAGAGAGGTACAGAAAGAGGGAACACAAGTGCAGAAAGAAACAACAGGGCTGCAGAATGACGAAAGATAGGTGCAGAAAGAAGCAACAGAAGTGCAGAAAGAGGCAACAGAGGTACAACAGGAGGCAAAAGAGGTGTAGAAAGAGGGAAGAGGGATGCAGACAGGGGCAAGAGTACTGCAGAAAGAGGGAAGAGGGGTGCAGAAAGAGGCAAGAGGTGTGCTGAAAGAGGCAAGAGGGGTGCAGAAAGAAGCAAGTGAGGTACAGAGAGAGGCAAGAGAGGTGCAGAAAGAGGCAAGAGAGGTGCAGAAACAGGCAAGAGAAATGCAGAAAGAGGCAAGAGAATTGATGAAAGAAGCAAGAGAGGTGTAGAAAGAAGCAAGAGAGAAGTACAGAAAGAGGCAAGTGAGGTGCAGAAAGAAGCAATAGAGGTGCAGAAAGAGGGAAGACATTTGCAGAAAGAAACAACAGGGCTGCAGAATGACGAAAGATAGGTGCAGAAAGAAGCAAGAGAAGTGCAGAAAGAAGCAACAGAGGTGCACAAGGAGGCAAAAGAGGTGTAGAAAGAGGGAAAAGGGATGCAGACAGGGGCAAGTGTAGTACAGAAAGAGGGAAAGGGTGAAAAGAAAGAGGCAAGAGAGGTGTAGAAATTTGCAAGAGAGGTGCAAAAAGAAGTACACAGTGCAGAAAGAACCAAAGGAGGTGCAGAAAGAGGCAAGAGGAGTGCAGAAAGAGGCAAGAGAAGTTCAGATAAAGAAAAATAGATACAGAAAGAGGGAAGAGGGTGCAGAACGAGGCAAGAGATCTACAGAAAGAGGCAACAGAGGTGTAGAAAGAGGCAAGACAGGTGCAGGAAAAGGGAAGAAGGGTGCAGAAAAAAGGAAGAGAGGTGCATAGAGAAGCAAGAGGGGTGCAGATAGAGGCAAGAGAGGTGCAGAAAGAGGCAAGAGAGATACACAGAGGGATGAAGGGTGCAGGAAGAGGTAAGAGGGGTACAGAAAGAAGCAAGAGGGGTGAAGAAAGAGACAACAGATGTGCAGAAGGAGGCAAGAGAACTGCAGAAAGAGGCAACAGAGTTGCAGAAATAGGCAAACGAGGTGCAAAAAGAGGTAACAGGGTGCTGAGAGAGGCAAGAGAAGTGCAGAAAGAGGGAAGAAGGGTGCATAAATCAGCACGAGGGGTGCAGAAATTTGCAAGAGATGTGTAGAAAGAAGCAAGAGCAGTGCAGAAAGTGCCAAGAGAGGTGCAGAAAGAGGCAAGAGGAGTGCAGAAAGAGGCTAGAGAAGTGCAGAAAGAATCAAAAGATGTACAGAAAGAGGGTGTAAACAGAGGCAAGTGACCTGTTGAAAGAGGCAACAGAGGTGCAGAAAGAGGCAAGACATGTGCAAGAAAAGAGAAAAAGGGTGCAGAAAGAAGCAAGAGAGGTGCAGAAAAAGGCAAGAGGGATGCAGAGAGAGGCAGGCGAGATGCATAAAGAGGGATGAAGGGTGCAGAAAGAGGCAAAAGAGGAGCAGAAGGAGGCAAGAGTGTTGTAGGAACAGGCAAAAAGAGGTGCAGGAACAGGGAACAGGGGTGGAGACAGATGCAAGAGAAGTGCAGAAAGAGGGAAGAGGGGTGCAGAAATGTGCACGAGAGGTATAGAAAGAAGCAGGAGTAGTGCAGAAAGAGGCAAGAGGGGTGCTGAAAGAGGCGAGAGCAGTGCAGAAAGAGCCAAGAGATGTGCAGAAAGAGGCAAGAGAGGTGCAGAAAGAGTCATGAGACATGCAGAAAAAGGGTAGAAGGGTGCAGAAAGAAGCAAGAGAGGTGCAGAAAGAAGCTAGAGAAGAGCATAAAAAAGCAAGTGAGGAGCAGAAGGAGGCAAGCGAACTGCAGAAAGAGGCAAGAGAGGTGCAGAAACAGGCAAAAGGGATGCAGAAAGGGGAAAAGGTGTGCAAAAAGAACCAAGAGAGGTACATAAAGAGGCAAGAGAGGTACAAAAAGAGGCAAGAGACGTAGAAAGAGGCAAGAGAGGTGCAGAAAGAGGCAGGAGAGGTGCAGAAACAGGCAAGAGAAGTGCAGAAAGAAGGAAGAGAGGTGCAGACAGATACAAGAGAGGTGCAGAAAGAGGGAAGACAAGTGCAGAAAGAAACAACAGGGCTGCAGAATGACGAAAGATAGGTGCAGAAAGAAGCAAGAGAAGTGCAGAAAGAAGCAACAGAGGTGCACATGGAGGCAAAAGAGGTACAGAAATAGGGAAGAGGGATGCAGGCAGGGGCAAGAGTAGCACAGAAAGAGGGAAGAGGGGTGCAGAAAGAGGCAAGAGAGGTGCAGACATTTGCAAGAGAGGTGCAGAAAGAAGTACACAGTGCAGAAAAAACCAAGAGAGGTGCAGAAAGAGACAAGAGGGGTACAGAAAGAAGCAAGAGAAGTTCAGAAGAAGCAAAAGATATACAGAAAGAGGGAAGAGGGTGCAGAACGAGGCAAGAGATCTGCAGAAAGAGGCAAAAGAGGTGCCCAAAGAGGCTCGACAGGTGTAGGAAAATGGAAGAAGGGTGCAGAAAAAAAGGAAGAGAGAGGCAGAGAGAAGCAATAGCAGTGCAGAAAGAACCAACAGAGCTGCAAAAAGTAGCAGGAGGGGTGCAGAAAGAAGGAAGAAAAGTGTAGAAAGAAGCAACAGTGGTGCTGAAAGAGGCACGAAGGGTGCATAAAGAGGCAAGAGAAGTGCTGAAAGAAATAACAGAGGTACAGAAAGAGGCAGGAAACGTGTAGAAAGAGGGAACAGGGGTGCAGAAAGAGACAAGAGAGGTGTAGAAAGAGGCAAGAGGGGTGCAACAAGAAGCTAGTGAGGTGCAGAGAGAGGCAAGAGAGATGCAGAAACAGGCAAGGGAAGTGCAGAAATAGGCAAGAGAATTGCTGAAAGAAGCAACAGAGGTGTAGAAAGAAGCAAGAGAAGTGCAGAAAGAGGCATGTGAGGCACAGAAGGAGGCAAGAGAGATGCAGAAAATGATAAGAGAACTGCAGAACGAGGCAAGAGGGATGCAAAAAAGGGAAGAAGGGTGCAGAAAGAAGCAAGAGAGGTGCAGAAAGAAGCAAGATACGTGCAGAAAAAAGGAAGACGAGTGCAGAAAGAGACAACAGGGCTGCAGAAAGAACCAAAAAAAGACGCAAGAGAAGTGTAGAAAGAGGCAACAGAGGTGCAGAAGGAGGTAACAGAACTGCAGAAAGAGGCAAGAGAGTTGCAGAAAAAGGCAACAGAGGTGCAGAAAGAGGGAACAGGTGTGCAGACAGAGGCAAGAGAGGTGCAGAAAGTAGGAAGAGGTTTGCAGAAAGAGAGAAGAGAGGTGTGGAAAGAGGCAAGAGAGTTGCAAAAAGAGGGAAGAAGGGTGCAGAAAGAGGCAAGAGGGGTGCAGAAAGAAGCAACAGAGGTGCTGAAAGAAGCAAGAGAAGTACAGAAAGAAGCAACAGAAGTGCATAAAGAGGCAAGAGGGGTGCAGAAGGAGGAAAGAGAAGTGCAGAAACAGGCAAGAGAGGTACAGAAACAGGCAGGAGAGGTGCACAAAGAGGGAACAGAGCTGTAGAAAGAAGCAAGAGAGGTGCAGAAAGTAGAAGAGAGGAACAGAAAGAGGCAAAAGAAGTGCAGAAAAAGAAAAAAGTACAGCAAGAAGCAACAAAATGGAGAACAAGGCAAGAGAGGTGCAGAAAGGAGCAAGAGTGGATTGTACACCATTAGTACCAATTTAATACCCACATTTAGCAATAAGTAACAGGTGACCATTCTAGGTTTGCAAAGGGCCTTCCACCACGCTGTAACACTTGTTGCTGCATTTTTGGTAATGTTTGAGCCGTTTGAGCTAGAAACAAGGTTTTTTTGTTTAAATCTGCAGATTATGCAGCAGATGATGGATTATGTGGCAAATGCGGAAATTGTATAATTGTGCAAAAGTCGGTGCAGCCAAACAGTCACATATTTCCAGTGGCCCTACTGATACCTCTGACTAGGCCCAGAATTGCTCCTCAGTAGTTCCTTTTTTTTGTCTCATTGAGTAAATAGTTTAACTTCAATGGAAATGAGGAAGACTAAACCTGAGGTTACCACTCCACAACACAGACTATCATACTACACAATTACTCTCCATAACACATAATCCCTCTCCACATAGTTCCTATACAATAAATACCACATACTTTCTATCCACATAATTTCACTGCACAACATACCACATAATTCCACTACACACAACCTACATCTACTCCACTTCAAGAAACATTATTAAAACACTTTTACATTTACAACACCAATAGCTCTAACTCTCACAAATGCAAAACCTATTACATTGCAAATGCTTCTTTAACTTGTAGTCGCGTTTGCAGAGAGGTGGAAAAAGGGGGTTAGTGCCTCGACCAGTGCTCAGAAATTCCGCTATTTAAGAGTTACAGGAGATACCAGGAGGACTTCTTGGCCCCCAAAGTCCTTCAGGAGAAAAGTGGACTTTATCCCCCAACCTGTAGTGTGCCAGGAGGTGCGTTTGCAGAGTGGTGGAGAAAGGGGGGCATGGCCTCTGAAGACCTCCTAGTAATCCACTGTGTGGGACTTACTGGAGGTAACAGGAGGAATAGTTGGCCCCCAAATCAATCAATCAATCAATCAATCACTTATAAAGCGCGCTACATACCCGTAGGGTCTCAAGGCGCTGGGGGGGGGGGGGGGTGCCGCTACTGCTCGAACAGCCAGGTCTTCAGCTTCTTCCTGAAGGAGAGGTGGTCTTGGGTCAGGCGCAGGTCGGTCGGGAGGGAGTTCCAGGTCTTGGCGGCCAGGTAGGAGAAGGACCTTCCTCCTGTAGTCGCTCTTCGGATGCGGGGGACGGCGGCGAGGGCGTGGTTGGCTGATCGGAGGTGGCGTTTGGGAGCGTAGAAGTTGACTCGGCTGTTGAGGTAGCTCGGGCCTTGGTCGTGTAGGGCTTTGTGTGCTTGGGTGAGGAGGCGGAAGGTGATTCTCTTGTTGACGGGGAGCCAGTGAAGGTCTCTCAGATGTCCGGAGATGTGGCTGGATCGTGGGATGTCGAGGATGAGTCTGGCTGAGGCGTTCTGGATCCTCTGGAGTCTCTTCTGGAGCTTGGCGGTGGTACCGGCGTAGAGGGCGTTGCCGTAGTCCAGTCGGCTGGTGACGAGGGCCTGGGTGACGGTCTTCCTGGTCTCTGTGGGGATCCACCAGAAGATCTTCCGTAGCATGCGTAGGATGTTGAAGCACGCCGAGGAGACGTTGTTGACCTGCCTGGTCATGGAGAGGGAGGAGTCCAGGGTGAAGCCCAGGTTTCGTGCATGGTCCGTCGGTTTGGGTGCGGTGCCCAGGGCGGGAGGCCACCAGGAGTCGTCCCAGGCGGAGGGTGAGGAGCCCAGGATGAGGACCTCCGTCTTGTCCGAGTTCAGCTTCAGGCGGCTGGACGTCATCCACTCGGCTACCTCTTTCATCCCTTCGTGCAGGTTGGCTCTGGCGGCGGCGGGGTCGTTGGTCAGGGAGAGGATCAGCTGGGTGTCGTCGGCGTAGGAGATTATGCTGAGGTTGTGTTTGCGTACGATGGCCGCGAGGGGGCTCATGTAGACGTTGAAGAGGGTGGGGCTCAGAGATGATCCTTGGGGGACGCCGCAGATGACTTCGGAGGCCTCTGACTTGTACGGTGGTAGGCGGACTCTCTGTGTTCTTCCGTCGAGGAAGGAGATGATCCATTCCAGCGCCTTGTCCTGGATTCCGATGTTGCTGAGGCGCCGTACTAGGGTGCGGTGGCAGACCGTGTCGAATGCCGCGGAGAGGTCTAGGAGGATGAGGGCCGCTGTTTCTCCATTGTCCATCAGGGCTCGGATGTCATCGGTGGCGGCGATGAGGGCGGTCTCGGTGCTGTGTTTGGCTCGGAAGCCGGACTGTGAGGGGTCGAGGGATCCGTTCGTCTCGAGGAAGGCGGCCATCTGCTTGTTGACGGTCTTCTCGATGACTTTGGCTGTAAACGGGAGAAGCGAGATGGGGCGGTAATTCTTGAGGTCGGTGGGGTCCGCTGTTGGTTTCTTGAGTAGAGCGCTGAGTTCGGCGTGTTTCCAGCTCTCAGGGAAGATGGTGGTGTCGAAGGATGTGTTGATGATGTCTCGCAGGTGGGGTGCGATGACAGCGTCGGCCTTGTTGAAGACGTGGTGAGGGCAGGGGTCGGTCGGTGATCCGGAGTGGATGGAGTTCATCGTGCGGATGGTGTCATCGGTGCTGATCGGGGTCCAGGCGTGGAGGGTGGTGGTGGGGGGGGGTGGTTGGTCGGTCATGGTGTGCGTTGGTTGGTTGTTGAAGCTACTGTGTATGTCCGTGATCTTGTTGTGGAAGTATGAGGCGAGGGAGTTGCAGAGGTCTTGCGATGGGGTGATGTCGTTGTTTCCTGCGCTGGGGTTGGAAAGCTCTTTCACGATGTTGAAGAGTTCCTTGCAGTTGTGTGCGTTGTTGTCCAACTTAGGGGCCAACTACCCCTCCTATTACCTCCAGTAAGTCCCACACAGCATTATTGGTAAGTTCTCATAGCAGGCCATGCCCCCTTTGCCCACCAGTCTGCAAACGCGCTCCCTGGCGTGCTCTTTGATGGTAATTAAAGACCCCTTCACTGCTGGGGGTCGTTAAGGGCCAACTAACCTACCTGTTACCTCTATAAGACCCACACAGTGGGATTGCTGAGAGGTGGACACAGTCCATGCCCCCTTTGTCCACCACTCTGCAAACGCACCTCCTGGTGCGCTCTTGGTTGGGGGATGAAGTTCCCTTGCCTTCTGAGTGTCCCTGGGGGCCAACTAGCCCTCCCGTAAGCCCCACACAGCTGGATTGCTGAGAGTGGTACGAGGCCACAGCCCCTTTTTACACCACTCTGCATGCACGCCACCTGGTGCACTGCTGCTCGGGGGGGAGAAGTCCACTTCAGTCCTGAGGTCCTCAGGACACAAGAGCACCTCATCTCCCCACCAGCAGTATGCCAAGAGGTGCGTTTGCAGAGTGGTGTAAAAAGGGGCATGGCCTTGGACCACCTCTCAGCAATCCCACTGTGTGGGGATTACTGGAGGTAACTGGTGGGCTAGTTGGACCCTAAGGACCCTTATGATTCAAGGGGACCTAATCACCCTGTCAGATTACATATCGAGATACCACTAACCTGTGATCCTCTGCACAGCAAGGCTGATGTATTAAGGGTTGGGGGTAGTCGTTTAACATGTCATTTGTGTTACATGTATAGCATAGATTGAGATAAGTTTAGGTAGGGTAAGGTAGTGTTAAGATACCATAGTGTAGGATAGGTAGGTTAAGTTGGTTTAGGCTTAGTTTAGATAGTGTAAGTTAATGTAGGATAGATAGGTTAAGTTAGTTTAGGCATAGTTTAGATATTGTTAGTTAGTGTAGGGCATGTAGTTTTAGTTAGTGAGTATAACATTTTCATATGTAAAAACTTTTTCAGCTTTCACAACTGCATCATAATTTACTGCATAAGAGTTGTCATAATTGCTTAGATTGGGTTGAATGTATGATGTAGGAATTCCCTGCAGTGTCTGTAGATCTGTGTAACTTTCTGAGATGCCTATGGACAAGAGTCAGTCAACTTTGCAATGGAATCACTTTAGGAATCTTGAACTTTCTTTTAGGCACTCTCAGTTGTCCTCTTTGTGTGAATGGATGCACAGCTTAAACTAGATAGTCACCTACTGTAGCACTGTGTGTGTAAGTAATGCTACATGTATAGTACAGATGGATCTGTCACCCCATAGTACCCATTCATGGCTGTGCTGGGACACACACTGGTGCCTGCCACTTACGCACTCACCCTTGCACCATTGTACCAGTACGCCATTGTTGTTTGCTGGTTAGTAGCCATGAAAGTGGACCCCACCTGCTAGGAAACATCAACCATCGTTGGCATTGAGAACGTACAAAGTGTGGCACTTCCTGCATGGGAACTTGTGCAACTACTTACTAAGTAAGAAAAACATTAGTCTCATGTTTCCTCTAAGCCTAGAGATGTGTAGCTTGGTTCCAGGGTCTGTGATCTGGCTGTTAGTTATTGTTATGTGTGTATGTATATTACAATTGGTGTCATGTGTGTTCACACACACTCAATACATGTGAGGGTTCTCAGGGGCAAATTTATCATTTGACACACAACCGCAAATACTTAGTAGTTGCAGTTCATGCTTAATGACATCCAAGGTGTAGCACTGAGCTTCTATATCCTTGAGTGGCATAGGCATGATGCTATACAGAAGGAGTCTGGCAATTATTATCTGCATATTGTCAGTGCATGAATTCTGATAGTACTTATAGGATATTTTCAATGTAAGCAATGAGGCTGGCATATGTGCATGATGACATTGCCATGTTAACTGAGCAAGATATCTGTGTATGTGTGAAAATGAGTTTGTGGCTCACATGCCTCAAAAGACCCAGTTAGGTGGCCTTTTTCACTGTGTGGCGCTCAAGTTACAGATTCTATTGTCAATGTTAAATAGATCAATTAGATTTTCCAAATAATACAATGGCAGGGGAGGTACATGATGTATCGCCATGTCCAACAAGAGCATGTGATAGAGACTGTAACTCAAGTTCCATGAGATGGTAGGAAGTGCCTTTTGGATATACTCATCCACCAGGGTCTAGTTAGTTCTATCTGAAACAGACATACAACACACTGGTTCAATGTAGTACATGTATTTACAGGTGTGTACATACTGCATAGTCCACTTCAAAGTAGCAGCTCTTGCAGCAACAACCCCAACATTGTTTGTGAGCCAAAGGATGTCCAGGCAGAGTCTATGGAGGGATACATGTCATATGGCATGTTGAGGAGAGGAGTATTCCAGTGAGGAGGAGGTCCAAAATTACATTAGGGAAGGTGGGTCTCAACAACAGTCCACAAATTGAATAGATCAACAAGTGGGTGTAGGAAGGTAGGATCCTTCTGCATGGTTATCCCCACTTTTTGCCTAGAGCTAAGCTGTTTTGGACTAGTCTGACTGGGATCCTGAAAATCAGGACCTCAGTCTCTCTGCTTTCTCCCTTAAATTGTTGTGGTCAGTACTTAGGTACAGCCCAGATTGGATACTGGGGTACCCTGATCATTCCCTAGTATATGGTACTAAGGTATCCAGGGAATAGGTATCCCAGAGGTCCCCCATGGGCTAAAGCATGTATTATACCACTCATGGGAGACCATTCAAGCTGTAACTACAGGCCTCCCATTGTAGCCTGTGTAAGCTGGTGCTAGCACCACTTACGAAAGATATAGGTTTCCTATATCTAAGGTCAGTGCACTTAAAACCTATAAGTCACCCCTATGGCAGGGCTTATCACTCCTGTAGGCAGGATGCTTGATTCTAAGTATGAGGGTGCCCCTGCACGAGCAGGACAACCCTACAGTCTAGGGAGTCCATTCTCCCGGGTTGTAAGTGAAGCAGCCATATACCATATAGAGGGGCACCGCGTAATTATGTAATGATGATCTCAAACCTGGCTGCAACGAATCCTATCATGTTTGGTATCAAACATGTTAGAATCATACCCCCACACTGTAATTGGAGTGGGAGGTATGATTCCAAGTACTGGAAGAGCCCTCCGTTAGGCTCTCAGTGTTCCCGGTGCCAGTCTTCTAGACCCGGACAGCACAAAATGGGTGCTGCTGACCAGAGACATGATTCTGCCCTCCTGCTGCTGAGCCAAGCTAGAGCAGGAGAAGGCAGAACAATAGGCATCCTGTCACAGGGAGGTGTAACCATCTTCCAGACAGGATTTAGTGTATTGGGACCGGGTGGGTGCGCTTGCCAGCACCACTAAGTCTGCATGAGGGGCACATTTGGTGCCTCTGCGCATATTCCAGTTCAAACCAGCTTTGGGAGCCGTTGGTTGCCGCTCTGGTTTGAAACTGGACAAACAACATGGGAGTAACCTCCCCCTGTACAGACCCTCCCATGGGAGGGTCCCCTGAGTCGTTCCAAAATTTTCTTTAGGGTACTTAAGGGCTTACCTGTGTGTAGGCCCCTAGATTCATCGTGGGACAAGATTCAGATCAGACACCACTTCTTCTTCTACTGTGCCTGTGCACCATACAGAAACCTTCCAAGGCCCGTGGGCATCAAAGACACCTGAAGGAATCTCCCTTGAAGTGAAGGAGTCACTTCCCTGCATCCACAGGCACCACAACCAAGTCGACCAGTCTGCTGATCCTGAGCTCCTCTGGACTCTGAAAGGTTCTGCAACACAGGTGATAGTTTTCCACAGCTCCTGAGGCCTGCCCTTCCTTCTCACCAAGTTTGAGGCCAGTATCCCTCATGGGGGCTGCAGTAACTGAACCCTTTGTGTATCACATCAACTTGCAGTTGCAAAGGCTTGTTGGCTTCCTTCCAACAAGATATTCGGGCTCCAAGTATCCCAAACCTCAAGCATCTCCAGTGACCAAGGTCTTTATCCACATCGCATTGTTTGCTCAGTGGCCTGCATCTTTTGGTGAACTGCTCGAGGTCCTCTTATGACTCCAGTGCTTCCGGCCTGTGGGTCCACTTGAGGGTCAACTTTGTTTCCATTAGGCTCCCCTGATTGCTCGGGGCCTGCCATGACTCTCCTGCTTGTGGTGAGTACCATGGACCTTGCTGGTCCCGACATTACACCTTCTTCGACTTCTGCATTGGTTGCATTTGCCAATGCTTATTGGTGTTCCCGCTGGACACTGACCCCTGAGCACTCGACATCTGATGTGGGACAGCTCATGCACAGCTCCTGGTCTTCCTCAGCATTGCCTGGTCCTCCTGAGTGACATAGACTCTGTCCCCTCTGCTTGCAGGTACCTCTCAACTAGACTCCACTGGACACTTTCTCCTTCTTCAGCAGCAGCACTTTCCTGAAGTCCTCCATTGGGTTCTACGGCGGTTTCCAACACCACTTCATACCTATGCAACTGTCTTCCCTGCTGTAGGTAACATGGGTACTAGGGTATCCACGGGTGAAGTGGCTCTCCAACCTTCTGTCTCCCACAGGATTTCTTCAGGGTCCACGGAGAAGGGTTCTTAATCTTTAAAAATCCAACTGCTACTTACACATAGACTTGTATGGAACACACGGTTGTGTTCCCACACTGCACACACTCTCTGTGGGGTTCCTAGTCACTCACCTTGGGTGGTTCCTTGGGTCCCTTGCACTTCTATGTCATCTCAAAATTGTCTTTGTAGGAAGGTGGAATCTGACTATATGCTTGCCTCCACTTTCTTTCCTGCTGTTTTGCTGGTTTATGACTTAGTTGGACTGGGATCCTGCCATTCAGGGCCCCAGTCTATCTGCTTTCACTGTGAAATAGTTTCCATGTACATTAGGTACATTTCTAATTAGATTCTAGAGTGCCTTATAAGCCCCTAGTATATGGTATACTATGTACCCAGGGCATAGGTACCTCAGAGGCCTACCAGGGGCTGAAGCATGTATTATGCCACCCCTGGGAAGCACTCCAAAATGACACCACAGGTCTGCTACTGCAACCTGGGTACGGTGGTGCTTGCACCCCTTAAAGTGGTATAGGCTACCTGCAATTCTGAAGCTCCCGCTGGACGCTGAAGACTCTGCATCACCAGAGGTGGATTTTCTGACTTCCCCGAGGCTACGCTGAGTCCACAGTAAAGCTGAGGCCCGTGGCTATAGTGGGTGATGAGGAACCGTGTCCCCTGGGCACCGTGTACTATTGCTGGTACATCGACTTCCTGTTCATCCTTGAAGTTCTGCTTTGGGCTCCGAGTAGCCCCGGCCTTGAGCACTGATGGCACTGAAGATCTATGGCCTCCACTCCAAGAGTGACCCGTGGGCCGGGTTCCAGTGCGACCGCTCAAGGCTCCTTCGCGATCGCTAGCCCATTGGCTAGTGGGTCCCCATCTCAAATCCAGCTCCTGGTTGTCATAGGCACCTCCTGGACCTCGTGGCTGAAGAGTCAAGACACCCGTCAACTCACCTGAAGCACCCGACATCTGTGGGAATTGGTCCACCGTGCCCCTGGTCACTGGCAAGTGACCCAGACTCTGTCTCCTCTGCTTTCAGGTTCCTTCCATCTCGATCCAGGCTTAGATCCATCCGAACACTTCTCCTCTTCACGGCAGCAACACTTCCTGAGCAGCTTCCATTGAAATCGACGACACGACCCGACACCAAAAGGCACCTATGCACCCGGCTTCCCTGGGTGACGTAACTCGAGTACTCTGGTGCTCCCGTGGGTGCTAACCCTAGAACTGTCTAAGTCCAAAAGGGTTTGGTCCTGAGTCCATTCTAAGTGTCCTTAATCTATAAATTTCCAACCGCGACATTGCCCATAGAAGATAACGGGAACCCGCGGCTGTGTTCTCACACTGCACACGGCCACCGTGGGTCCCCTGTGTCACTACCTTGGGTGATTCCTTCGGGTCCCAGCGATTCTACAGGCTCTAGGCCTTGTGTCTAGTTCAGTCGTGGTTCTTATACCACTTTTTGGTATATGGTTCGGTACGCCCCTAGGGCCCAAACGTGTATTTGTGCTATTACTGTTGATTACGGACTTGTAACTTAAGTACTTCGAACTCTAGCCTCATAAAGAGACTAGAGGGGTGTGTTTAATCTTAAATACATATATTTTAAATATATACCTGGTGTGGTTGTCCTTTCATTTGATCATTCAAGAGAATATAGACTGGTAAAACAAGCTGCTTTACATTCTTTCAAGACTTAGCCTGAAGGCTGCTCTCCATAGCTACCAATAGGATAGCTTTCAATAAAGGTTGTCTTTAACCTATACCAACAAGGGGTTGTTTGGACTGATACCGGGTGCCCACTAGAACTAGTGGACAGCATATATCAGGCAAACTTCTCACAGTCTTGACCTGAGTCATGGTTCTTATACCACTTTCTTTTACATGGTTTGGCCCCCACTGGGGTCCACTGTGTATTCTGTGCTATTTACTGCATTTACTTGCAAAGTATTGTGTGCATTGTGCATATCTCCGGGTAGGAGATATTTGTATGTGCTTCTTTTTCACTTAATCTATACATATAAGATAGCATTCTGGTAAAACAAGCTGCTTTACACACCTGCTGGACTAAATCTGAAGGCTGCTCTCCACAGCTACCAATAAGAGAGCTTTCTAAGGTTGTCTAAGACCTCTTAAATCACCATAAGGGTTGTCTGGACTGGTGCAAGGTGCCCACTTACATAAGTGTCTGAAACAACAATAGGGCAACCCACTCTTCCCCAGGAACTGGAATAATCAATAACACAACGATCCTTGAGGAATCATTCAGCTTCAACTCATTATTTAGGAGTCGTTACACTAGTGAACAAAATTTCTCAGAACTCGAAGAGTTTCCATCAATAAATAGTTATTTTATCTTGAAATCAATCAATCTTGACATGCAATACATTTTATCAAACGAACATGGAAAAGTATTCATTAATCATATCATATATGGCAACACACTAACTACTGTCTTAATTGATATAACATACACAGTAGTATCCTACACCTTTTGTTCTCCAGTATGGACAGTACATGTAATCAACCATACATTACAATCAATTCATAGTTTTTGTTCAATTCATTATGTTTCCACTGATAACTATGTAAACAAAAACTGAAATATTTCATCTGGAGATCCCTAAAGCTTGCTGCATGTCTGAACCAATGACAGATACCCTATTCGAGGAGGGCGATGACGGTGATACGGCCTTAGACAGGTTTGAAGCCACCATAACTAACGCCCTAGACTCTATCGCTCCATTTAAGAGGGTAAAGATCCAGGTGAGGTCAGCGCCCGCCCCCTGGTATTCAGACAGTCTCAGAAGAGAGAAAGCCTCTTGTAGGGCCAAAGAGAGAAGATGGAGAAAGTCCAAGTTGGAGCAGGATGAATCGCTCTATCGAATTGCACATAGAGCTTACTTGAGTAGTTGTAACTCAGCTAGGAGAACTTATTTAGGCTCCTGTATCATGGAAGCTAAAACTTCATCTCAGGAACTCTTTACAATTTTAAAGGAGTTCGCCAACCCTAGGGCCAATAATCAACTTCCACCACCTACTCAGGCATTATGTGAGAATCTAGGGAGCCATTTTACCAACAAAATCAATGTGATTTATCATACCTTTGGACCTGAAGAGGGCGTTCATGGCAAAACTCAGAATCCATCAAGACTAGAACTCATCCCCAATGTTACGGGGGAAGAAGTTTGCTCCGTACTAACCCAAGCGAAATCTGACTCCCCATCAGATCCGGTGCCTCCTGCTGTTATGTCAGCACTATCCCCAGTCCTTGCGGAGGCTCTTGCGAATGTTTGTAACATTTTGCTTGCAACTCCCACTGTCCCTCGTAAGTGGAAAAACGCACGTATAAAACCCCTTCTCAAGAAGGCTCTAGCTGACCCCACCAATCTTCAGTATTTTAGACCCATTTCTCTTCTGCCGTGTTGCGCAAAAATTATGGAGGCATTAGTCAACCGGCATCTCTCCCACTATATGGAGCAGAATAACATACTGGACACTTCGCAGTTGGGCTTCCGTGCCTCACGGAGGCGGCACTGTTGGAGGTTATGGACACTATAAGGATGTCCCTGGATAGGGACATCCCTGTCATGTTGGTGCTGTTGGATCTGTCGGCTGCCTTTGGCACCATCTCCCATCAGTACATTTTGGACCAGTTGCGAGAGATTGGTGTCAGAGGCGGGGCCTTCAAATGGATCCAGAGCTTCCTGGAGGACAGAACTCAATGTGTCCAGCTCGGGTCCTTGGTTTCTCAAACCACGAGTGTTGACAAGGGGGTTCGACAGGGATCGGTTTTGAGCCCCACCTTGTTCAACATATATGTGGCCCCCCTAGCCTCAATTATTAGGAATTGTGGGTTTGAAACCATATCTTATGTTGATGATACCCAGGTGATAGTCCCTATTGAGAAGGGTCCTGCGGTCACTAAACTTAAATTTAGACACTGTATGACCAGCATAGCGAGGTGGATGAAGAAGAACTTTCTCCAGCTCAACTCCTCTAAGACTGAGAGTTCTATATGGTAAAGCGAAGGAGATGTGGACCCCTGATTGGTGGCCATCAGAGCTGGGAGACGCGCCCACCCCTAGAGGATGGGCCAAGAACCTGGGCATAAAAATTTATAACAACTTATCAATGGAAGAGCAGGTCAAATCGGTGGCAGGCACCTGCTTTGAAACCATGCGAATGCTCAGAAGGATCTTTCCGTGGATTCCGTTCACGGCCAGACAGACTCTTATCCAATCGCTCTTGGTCAGTCGACTAGATTACGGCAACTCACTGCTGGTCGGGATGAGGGAGGATCTGGCCGCTAAATTACAAGTGGTCCAAAACACTGCAGCCCGTCTTGTTCTTAACAAGCCGGCACGGACCCCCTCGTTACCCCTTCTAAGCCAATTGCATTGGCTCCCCATCAAAAAAAGGTCAATTTTTAACTGCTATGTCTGGTTTTTAAATCCCTTCATGGGATGGGGCCAGCCTACCTGATGAAGAAGCTCAAACGGTATCAACCCACACGACTGCTGAAATCCAGCAGCCGTAACCTGCTCTGTGTACGGAGAATCAGGAAGGCTAGGGTGGGTGGACGGGCATTTTCGTACTTAGCCCCCACTCGATGAGATACGCGCCTGTACTAATTTTCGCTATTTTAAAAAGCTTCTTAAGACCTGGCTATTCTAATGTTTCCTCTGCAATAGTGTGCTCCTCTCTCAGGCGCCAAGACATCCTCCTGGGGATGATTCGATGCGCAATACAAATGAGTAAATAAATAAATAAAATAAATTACATGCCGATGGAACATATGTTGTAGGATTACACAGTGTATTCGTCTGATTCCGTGACACCTATCCTGTCCATGCTTGTTAACAATGGCTGTGTAAAAATATTGCATATCTACTGAACCAGCTCCCTGCACAATTAAAAAGTGATCCCTGCCTAGACTTGCTTAGCAGCACAGATTTCACAGTGCTACGACATACGTTGACTCTGGACCTTATGGTTTGTGCCATTTGTTATACCAGGTAATGTGTCTGTGTGGAACAGATGCAGAGTGTGTGCCAGATGATGCTCACTATGCCCAAAATAACATGTCTTTAGATGTGCCACTCTAAGAACATAGTTAAAGATGTTTACTTCCTGTGGGCATGCTTACATACTCCTTACAGTCTCAAAATTCTTAGTCTGTGAACAATAAACAAACTTTGGGCAGGTTCTGTACTGAATCACAGACTGACAGCTCATTGATGGTAGCTGAGTGTTACCTCCCACTATACATCCAAATTGATCATTTCCACATAGATCATACACAGACATCATAATCGTTCCTACGTGTACTAATTACACTTACTGGTAGTCGGGTCCTTGAAGGATTGCACCTCTCCCCTTGAAAATGGAAGATGTCCACCTATGAGAAATGAAACAGGATATAGCATTGTAAATATTGCTATAACACATGTTAACCTTTTTAATAACTAAAGAATTTTATCCGAGCATTACAGAAGTACATAGCAGCAGAAACACACATATGGCAATCTACCCAGCTCATTGCACGCATCTTGCCCATTTGCAGGCCTGAGCAGACTGGATGTTGTACTTCAGATGTACCCATCCTCACATGCCTAAAGCATGTGTCAAGAATGCGATCGACTGGGTAATGCGGGGCAGCATAATGGCAGAACTTAGTGTACCATGACATGATTGACCCTAGGAGTAACTAAGGGGCATATTAATGAGCCCTTTGTGCCACACTAGGGTCACTTTTTGTGATGCTCCAGTGGCACTAATGAGTAAATCATATATATGAGGTCACGCAAAGTCACTTTGTGTGCCTTAGAATGCCCTCATGAATATGGAATAAGGCAAAGCAGCACACATTACCCCAGTGCGTTAATCTACATTAGGGATAGGGAGGCATTCCATGGGTCATGTGGTGGCTTTTCCCATGCAACAGCCATGTATATTGACGCCTACCCCCATTTAGAAAACGATGTAGACCTAGGGATGAGCAAAGAACTTATGGCTCCCCGGGGAAGGCACAACATAGAGATATGACATGATTTATCATTGTTTTATCTTCTATCCATGTGTGCTGCATTCTGCCCCTTCCAGCACAAACACAATCCTGGCAACAACACAAGCACCCTTGCACTATGGTGCAAGGGTGCGTGCGTTGTTGCTCGTCTGCAAAATGGCCCAGTGGAGGGTGAATGGACAGGAATGCACTTCCTTGGATAAATACGATGATGTGCAGCAAGGCTACTTGCTGTGCTGGCCTACACCAAATCCAAATTAACGAGGCCCTAAGTTCCCTTACTTTACATAATCATCCCCTCACATATATTTCTACTGATATACATGTTGCACATCACTATATTGTTGAAAAACACAAATTAAGTACAATACATGTTTGTATCAGCAATAAGGTACATCACAAAATGCCGACAGAACATACATACCGACAGAATCACCAATCTCAAGTCAGGACAGTGCTGTGTTAGAAGAGCAGGAAGATCTACAGGGTAAGTGGAAACAAGGGACAACATGGTTAGAAATGTCATACTGTGGAGCGCAGCAACCTGTGCTCCTGCACTGTGCTGTGTGCAAGGGAAAGGGCAGGAATCTCTCACTTGTTAATTCATACATCACATAACTGTGAGTCATACTGCCCAATTCCTACATCATGCATTCAACCCAACCTAAACAATTATGACAACTCTCACACAGTAAATTATTATGCAGTCATGAAAGTTGAAAAGATTTTATAGATGAAAGTGTTATACTCACTAACTAAAACTGCCTTCCCTACACTAACAAACACTATTTTAACTATGCGTAGACTAACTTAACCTACCCATCCTACGCTGACTTATACTATCTAAACTAAGCCTAAACTAACTTAACCTAACTAACTACCCTACACTAACATATCTAAACACTTCCTTAACCTACCTAAACTTAGGTCAATCTATGCTATATATGTAACACAAATGACATGTTAAACGACAACCCTCTCACCCCCTTAACACACATAGTCACACAACACAAACATAAACTATGCCTATACATAAACTAACTCAACATTAAAATCTAAACACATTTATGTTTTTTGGGCATTTATTTTTATTTATTTATTTTAACAAAGCCTAAACATTACCCCCCTACCCACTAAAACTGTATTAATATATAAAACATAGAACCTATAAAATACACAAAAATTCTAAAATCTACCTTATCTATACCTATATTATCTACTACCTAACTAAAGTTCTACAATGTATAGAATAAAAGATTAGAAAGACTCATTTTCACAGCAGTTGGGCGATCTGCTCTATTGCCTCCTCTGCCTAAATTATATGGAGTGAAGAGAGGGTAGGTGCTCTTTGATTGCCTCAGAGGTGTCCTTATTGGGACTGAGACACCTACGGATTCCGTCCAGGCTGCCCACAATTGTCTCCATCTCCACCCTAACCTCATCTGCCAGCCGCTGCTAGACTCCTACCACTCACTGTTACAAGATAACTTGGGGTCCTCAGATTCCAGGCTTGGGCTCTGGCTGGCAAATAGGGGATGTTCTGTGATAGGCAGTTCCTCTGGAGACCCAGCAATGCTGTCACCCCTTGCCATGACTGGGGAAGGTGCTCCAATGGAGTCCAGGAGTTGCTGGAAGGTGTCATTGTCCATGGGGGGGGGGGCAGGATGTCATTGCCAACAGATTGGTCATCCAAGACAGGCGTGTGGTCAGAAGGTTTTGTTTCTCCCTATACAGGGAAATTGGGATATGTTAATGGTGGTCTGTGCTAGATTTTGACATGAGTAACTTTGACATAAATACAGATGCTGTTCTCATTCACTTTCAGTTCATCATTGATGTGTAGGACATATGTTACTCATAGGAATTGTGGCTAAGAGTCATTGTAGTTGCCTTTCAGATGGCATTATCTCTACATTGTTCAACGGACCCCTTTGTGACCGGGGTAAAAATCTGTGCCATAACACACATTGAAACACAGATACACAGCTTTCTGGCCTGCCCTGCTGGACAGTGTAAGTTAGGTAGGTCTAAATCTGCCTTGGTGCTTGCCTTTCTTCTTCATGTTGGCTATGCTGAATGGAGCTTCACATTTGAACTCCACTACTGTGCACTTTGCAACAAATCATCAGAGGACCTGCATTTCCTCTGGCCACTACTCAGTCCACAGCCCCTGGGCATGTGATGTGATTTTGGTCATGTAGTATTTTGATTGTACAGTCTGCCATTCACACAGAACACCACTCCAGACCGCCTTGTTGTGCTGTCTTGCATGCATATTGTGCATTCATGTGGCCAAGGGCTCATATTTGACATGCATCTACACAACTCTACACAGCTAGCAACCTTGTTACACTGCAGGTATGTGTAAGGGCATGTACTTACCATGGTTTTGCTATGTGCGTACACTCATGTTATTTCAGTAGACACACAGTTGTCTCCATAGTTCAGAACCATAGACACTGTACCAACTCTGAGGGGATTGGCTCAGTCAAACTCTGAAGGTTGCTACCACTGATCCTCACTCTATTTTTTCATTGTCATATTTGGTTATCTGCAGAGTATCACACATCGTTCGACTCAGCCCCACTCCCTTGTACCTGTACATGACTCCTCTGCAAGTCCTCTAGTGGACCCAGGGACTCATCTTTCTGTCTCACACTGATGAAACACAGATCATACTTTGACTCTCATGTGAAACCAACACGCCCAATGCGAGGCAGCATTTTCAATTGAGCAACATGGCTGCCTGTATCTGAGGGCTATGGCTCAAGCTGTGGCTCACATGCTAGTAGTAATGATAATCTGTGACATGTACCGACCCAGGTTGCCTAAACAACTGGGCGCATACACCTCTCTACCATGGCAGCCAACACCTGTGTGCTCTGACTCCGCACATCGGGACAGCTGCGAGCAATGAAGTTTCATGCTTGTGCTTGCATACGTGGATCTTTGCATTTCCCTGTGTGGTGATACTTCACATACCTCATCATCGGGTTCCCACCAGAGAGGCCGAGTGCCTCTCTGGTGTGCTGCAACGCCTGAACTACAGCGGAGCTGGTTTTTGGATGAAAAGGGAGTGAACTTTAAAAGGTGAATGGTTTTAACCAATAACCAATTTAATCCTGGTAAACCAAAGACCGAATAAAAACAAGTGAGTTGGACAGGAGCCGGCCAGTTAGGTAAGACAGGGCTCGTCCGAATTAAGGGGTGGTCAACATTTTTCTGCTTAACATGCCCAGTCGGCTAAGCATTCGTCAGGACCATATAGAACACCACGGCGGTATGCACACACTAAGGTGCACCCTAACCAGTGGTGTTTAGGCGGTAAAACTCACTGTTCTACCGCAAAGCCATCCTACAATTCAGGGGCTAGTAACGCTCAGAAAGTTGGTACTGTTTGCGTCATGGGTCCGAGAGGGGGGTAGTGAGCTATAGTATTTCCATGCTCGCACACTCCCGCGAAATACCTGGTTCAGTCCTACTCGGCCCGGATCCTTGGCCCTTTTTGCAGGGTCATCCCTAAACTTTTTGCCTTCCTCCTGTATTTTTCCTGACCTGTTGTTGGCTGTGTTATGACTCTGGGCACCTTACCACTGCTGACCAGTGCTAAGGTGCATATGCTCTCCCTATGGTAAAATGTTAATGTTGATTGGTGTCCATGTTTGGCTTATTTGGTTTACTATCAGCCCCTAGTAAAGTGCACCAGGAGTGCCAGGGCTTGTAAATACAAATGCTGCTGGTGGGCTCGCAGCACTGGTTGTGCCACCCACAGAAGCGGCCTAGTAAAATGTGTCTAGGGTCTGCCACTGCAGAACCTGCGCGCGGTCTGGTACTGTCGCGCTGATTGCGCAAGTGCACCTACTTGCCAGTCCCCAAACCTTCACTCAACTACATATTAGCCACCCCTCTGGAAGGCCCAAGGGCAGGATGCATTGTAGGCATAAGGTAGGACATGCCCTGATGTGTGTGGCATGTTCTAATAGTGAATTACAGCCATTTTCGTTTTTCACTATTGAAGGCTACCTGCTCTCCATAGGCCAGAATGGGCTGCTGGAATTACTACACGCTGTAATCCCAGTGGACTCATAGAGCATGGTAGAAAGTCATGTTTAGTACGCCTGAACTCAGAATAATAAAATACTTCTTTTAGTAAAGTTTATTTTAATATCCTGTGTTTGTAAATACTACTTTTAGAAAGTTAGTATTTACTGACCTAGCCATTTCAGTCCGCCTCTGCTGTGTGTGTGTGTTCTGCCTAGTAACAGTAAAGGAGCAGGGCTGGGGAATTCCAGGAGACAGGCTGGCTGCCAGGTGGTGGGTAGAGAGATTACACCAGGATGGGTGGGAGGAGTACACCTTTGACTCTGAATAGACCTGTGCTCTGCCACCACAATGCCGGCTCCGCCCCCTGTGGAGCGGCTGATGTCTCTGCCCTGCTGCTGAAAGGAAAGAGCAGAGTCCCCACAACAAAGTGCTCCAAAACTGGACTGAGCCACGCCCAGGCCCCCTGGCGACAAAGAACAAAGGATTTGTGCTTTAAAAGAGGGAGCCCTGCTCCTAAGAAATCAGATCCAGTTTACGCAACGACGAACCTCTGCCTGAAGGAGAAGGACCTGGAGAAGCTGAAGGAGGAGTACTGTCTCTCTGCCTGAGAGACTGGCCTGCAGTGGTTGCCTGTCTGCTGGAAGGAGAGGAAAAGACTACAGAAAAAGACTTTGATTCAACTTGCGCTTTTAAACAATCTCCAAGGGCTTGCTTGTGAACTTGCCCCCTGATCAGCACCCCAGGAACAGTGGGCGCAACCTATCCCCCAGAAGAGGAGAAGTAGCTGGACGCAATCCCGTGACGCTGATCCCCAGAGAACCTGTGTGCCTCTCCCCCTTTCTCTACACCGTGACATCTGCCACCTGGGACTACCACAAGCACCGCAAGGACCTGCCTACCTGGTCCATGCACCGCAAGTACCAGCCCCTCCGAGCCGTAGCTCGCAACGCGGAGAAAGGCACCTGAGGGCCTGCGCACCGAGCCTTGGCCGACCCTGTGCCATCGAGATCACCGCGAGGACCTGTGCACACTTGTGATCACCTGAGAAGCCGATCGCGCTGCAACGCGCTGAGAATTGCTCCGGAGCTGCTCTCCCCTCCTCTGCCCTTGGTCGTGTGGCTGAGACCTTCTTCGGGTGCCCCACGAAGCACCGCCGCCCTCTGACTGTGAGGGACGACACTGCGACGTGGGACACCGCTCCGTGGAAACCCGAGGCCGCCGTGACCATCCCTGTGAAGAACAAAGGTATTTGTGACATTGCACACTAAAGTACGGCCCGTACTGACCTTCGTACGAGCCGTACCGGCATTGGAAGTATTTAGGATTTTGTGCGCTGTTTGTACGGCCCGTACCTGCCTTGTACGAGCCGTACCTGCCTTTGCAATATTTGAGCCGTATCTGCCTTTGCAATATTTGAGCCGTACCTGCCTATGCAATATTTGAGCCGTACCTGCCTTTGCAATATTTGAGCCGAACCTGCCTTTGCAATATTTGAGCCGTACCTGCCTTGGTTGGGACCGTACCCGCCTTTGTTTGAGCCGTAACAGCTGTTCGCACCGTCCCCACCACAGTACGCGCCGTACTGTATTGAAGTCCATTGCCGGTGCTCACGCGGGAAGCGTGAGGGTTGGAAGGGGGCGTACTAGATGGGTACGACGCGTACCTACGTCAGTACGGTCCATACGGCTTCAGTTCGAGTACGCGTGCTCACGCGAGAAGCGTGGGAAACGGCAAGCGTACTCCTGCTCACGTGAGAAGCGTGAGAAACGGCAAGGCACTTTAAAAACCTTGCCCAGAGCCTAGCAAAGGCGCTACGAAGTGCCCAGAAACCCTAAGAAGCTGATTTTAACTAGAACTGTGCCATTTTGACAACTGTGGACTGCCCTTAAGCATTTGAGAGTAACTGGGTTAAGATTCACCAAGAGAACTGTATTTGTGCAACCTTCCTGCAAGAAACCTTTTATATAAAGACTTCTATTTTTGATAATTACCGCCTTGTGTCTTTGTGTGGTGGGGTGGTGATTATTGTGTGGGACAACTTGAACACTTAACCTAATGCCCTCTGGAAATCAAGCCTGACTGCTCGCGCCACGTTACCTAGAGGGTGAGCAGGGGTTATTTTTAAAGAGGTGATCCTACAGCCTGACTTAGAGGAAAGGGTCCCTGCTTGTCACAAGTGCATACCTGCGCCAACCAGAGACCCCAGATTCTAACACTGTAGATTTTCCTAGTCCTCTAACCCAGCACTGTACTGTGTGGCAACTCCTGCCAAAAACTCTACTCGGATGACTGATGCCACCTGCTCCTCCAAGGGGTCCAGCTCCTCCTGGTCCTCAGGTTCTCCTCCTCCAGTCTGCATGACTGCCCTCAGTCATGCAGACTGTCAGGTTGTTGGCCAGTTTCTCTTTAGTCCTACACTTATAATCATGCCAGCGTTTTTTGCACTCTGACATTGAGCTTTTAGCTTGCCCTACTTGGTTTGTCTTATCCACAATGGACTGCCAAAGGCCTCATTCTTCCCTAATGGCAATTTTGAAGTGACAAAGAATTGATGTTCATGCTTTGTCACCTCTGTTATTAGAATTTGATTCTCTTCCTCACTGAAATTACTCTTCCTCTTCCCCTGGGGTCCTGTCTGGACATCCTTTCTGGTGTTGGTGATGTTGCTCTGACTGCTGCTGCCTGCTACCTGCTCAATCTCTCTCTTTTGAGGTATAGATGAAACAGTTTTTTTAAATACATAATTTTTAAAGGTATTTTTGACACATGACTAAGCCTGGGCAAAGCACTACGCTACGCTCGCGTAGTTTGCGAAGTTCGCGCTACTTCGCACTACGCGAACTGCACGTAGCACAGTGCGAACATGCGTAGCGTAGTGTTGCGTAGTGCTGCGGTCATTTTTTGCTTGCTCACGGTCCTCAACGTCAAGTTGGCGGCCGCGAGCAAGCAAAATGACATCCCGGCGAGACTTTATCCTTGTTCGTGATCAGCAACATCAAGTTGGCGATCGCGAGCATGGAAAATAAACCTCCCGGCGAGATTCCCAACGCGAGGAGGTCAGGTTTCTCATTGCGAGCGGTCGCGTATGCTCGCGACCGCTCGCGATGAGAAACTACCAGTTCGCGTTGAGAAAGCTGCCGCTCGAGTAAAAATCTACTCGAGCAGCAGAAAACTACAGCTCGCACTGTGCAAGATGCCATTTTCAATGATTGCACATTGCCGGTTGCTTGTCCGCACTGTGCAATCATTGAAAACGACATCTGGCACAGTGCAAAGAAGGTACTACGCAGTTCACGAAGTGCTACGCGTAGCTCGCGTAGTGCGAACTGCACTTTGCGTAGCTTCACGAAGTGCTACTTCGCGAACTACACCCAGGGTTACACATGACACACTCCAATGTGGATGAATGATGCTTTGTGGCAAATAAGTGTTGCTCTACGACCAGGCCTGGGCGTAGTTCGTGGAGTTTTGCTACGCGGAATTCTGCGAATTACAAAAAAACTCTGCTGAGTTTCACAAGTGGCAGAGTGCAGTACGAACTGCCGTTCACGCTGGTCTTCCTGCTGCTTGGGTAGAAATTCTACCCGAGCGGCAGCTCGTGCTCGGAAACTTCCTGTTCGCGAGCGCGAGCAGGGAAAAAACTCCACTGCACTACGCGAAGCAGAGTTTTCTTCCCTCCGCGAGCTCAGCAGAGCGTGGAGTGCAGAAAACTCCGACATTGGAGCACAGTTCACCGCCCAGTCCTATCTAGGACCCGCAAAGCAGCCTACTGTCATTTTGGGTGCACATGCATTACTTTTCTCTGCAGTAGCCATCCCACAGATGTGTCATTTTTTTGACGCACCGTGGGACCTTACAACATGGTGCATCATACCCTAAATACGGCTTATACATGGCAGTTAGAACTGTTGCACAGCCGCACAACTTTTTCCGATGCATTGCTGCCTTATCGCAGCAATGCGTCAGTTCTAAAAAATGAGGGCCAGAGTGAATTGTGATGACCCTCGCTCCATGGGTCATATTGTTGCAGGTGACTTGCAGTTAAGTCATTCTAGGTGTCACTGATACCAGGCCTAGTAGTGGGCCGTGAAGGAAGTCTCAGGGAAGGTCTCGTACTTAGCGCCATGGCAGGTGTGTGGTGCCCAGAAATCTGAAGAGGCAGAGTGGAGGCTACATGCAATACAGTTAGCAGGGGCTCACATTTGATCCTGACCAGATAGGGGAGGCACTTGGCCTCATGCAGCAGTAGGTGGCAATGAGGTGGCCCTTTTGAAGTTCAGTGCAGCTCGCAGGTAGAGCCAGACCCCAGTCAGCTTAGCTGTGTGAGCTCTGTGTCTCCCCAACGGGTTCCAGTATAGTGCTAGTTAGAGGTGCAAGAATGCCAGTATGGTCTCAGCACCCCTCCACCAGCATCTTGATGCACTAATGCAGCAAGACTGGACAGAGGTTCGGTGAGAACCGGGCAACGTCAGAACAGATGTAGTTCAGGCACCTGATAAGCACCATGTGAGACGTGGGAGTGACTACCTTTGCAGCTCGCTCAGCAGGGGTACCGGTAGCTTCGCAAGGACGGTGGTATAGCTTAGACTGATGGTTTGTCCCCAGAGCTCATGAAAATGGTAATTTTGATCATACTTTGGCATTGTTATGTAAAGGACTAACTAGAAAACCAAAACAAATCACAAACGTTCTTTGTATCCCCACATTATGATGTGAAATGGGATTAACCATCTGTTTGGGTGCAATTATGTAATGAAAGAATATTGATATTTAGGTGTTCAAGAGTAGATGTAAAAATCAGAAAGACATGCACCTAGGTGATGGGTATCTTATTCATTAATAGACCTCCATGGATCGCATTATATGAGATTGGAGCCGTTCTAGTACAAATTTGATTTAACATTTGCAGATTACATGGATTTGAAGAGGCCCCATCATTTGCACAGTTTGTCAGTACAAAAACAATATTTGAACTGACTCCCATGTCTGGTTGATGCAATTATTGGTTCATAATTGCCAATCCAACAATGAACTCTTAAGTTATGCAGAAATGCTTGAGAAAAATATTTCTGATACCATCTCACGTACAACTGCTTCCTAATCTGCTATCTAGCAATGAGACAGTGGCTCACAGTCATAAACGCATTTCTGCACCACTCTAGTGCTCATTTAGGCATACTTGCATGCCTCTTTGTGAATTGTCCCCAATGCATTTAATCGGAGATATAATGGGAATGTGCATGGAATATTTATACACTATTAATACTAACAGAAATAACTGTGCTCTCTTCTCTTTGGGCCAGATCTTCGATGCACAAAATAGCGCCTCACAAATTGGGAGTCTTTTGCAACTCGCAATTTGCGAGGCGCTATTTTGCATGTACAACAGTGTGTTTAACACTGTTTGTGATTCCCAATGGGGTCGCAAATTGCGAGGCTCATGAATATTAATGAGCCTCTCACAATATGTGACCCCTTTGGCAATGGCAGCCCCTCCCAGGTATGGTGGCCTTCAGGGCTCAGCAGACCACCATGTCTGGGACTGCTTTTAAATAAAGCAATTTCCTTCTTTTTTAATGCAGCCCATTTTCCTTAAAGGAAAACAGGATGCAAAAAAAAAGACAAAAAAGGTAACGTTTTCTAATGTTAAAGGGTAGGTAGTGGTCCTGGCTGGGACCACTGCCTGCCCTTAAAAAATATTTTCAGAGCCTGTCACAAAGGGGAAGGGGTCCCCTGGAAACCCCTTCCCATATGCGACTCCATTACCACCCTCTTGAAGAGGGTGGTAATTGTGAGTGTTTTACTACCGCAATTGCGGTCGCAAAACATTCGTACATGGGTAACAGAGTCGCTATTTGTAAGGGAACGCCCCTTCCAAATAGTGAGTCTCTAAACACTTTTTTGCGAGTCGCAATTCATTTGCAACTCGCAAAATAGTGTTAGTACATGGCCATTCCAATTCTAGCATGCGCAAACGGTTCGCTAACCCGTTTGCGCATGCTAAAATTGGTTGTACATCTGGCCCTTTTGCTAATAGGGAGTGAATGTGGTTCACAAAGGCGTGTAACAACAGTGCATTAAACAGTGCTCCTGGAGCACTACTACTGCCTGCACTCATAAATGAGCATGCAAGTTATTGTTTTCAGGAATTGTTTTACAGGTCAGATTCCATGCTTTTTATGTAAGGCAGAAATATATAATCTAAAGAAATACGTTAAATTATAACATTAATAAAAATCCCTCTCGTTAACATGATTTATCCATCTTTCTTAAAGGCAGAAGTGTTTTCTTTTCATATTGCTTAACTCACCCTCTTTTTAAGTGCGTCATGCGGCCTGCAGTTGGCTTTTTCTCCGTGGTGAATGCCCGGAAGTCGTTTATGGCCCTTTAACCAGGTGACATGCTCAAGATAATGATTAATGTTCGCAGACGGCACCGGCCCACTTCAATTTCAAAAACTGCTGGGTCTGCTTCTTTAAAATCACTCTACGCAGATTATCAATTTTATTTTAAGGGAAATATATTTCCTTCTCATTTATTGCTCAAGAAATTTCCATCTCAAAGTGCTGATACACAATTTGGGTGGTGTTCTAAACCCTGGAATAGCATGATGTGACCTACTTCATGCTGCCATCAACATTTCTGTAGTGCAAGTTTACTTTTAAACTCACTCTGGCACAGTTCATTATCGTTCTATTTGTTGTGTTACCTTTTATTAGAGGTGTTGTAAAATGTTTACCGCATTGGGCACAACACGTCATTAAAATCGTTTGTAATTCTTCTTCTTAGTTGCCAAATCTGTACAGCAGAAATGTCCACTATATTGCAAAATACCAGACACAATCTGAAAAGACGCAGATTATTTGAGACAAATTATTCATGCATAACACCTCCTTGTCACATTCAGTCAGTGACATTAGTGCCGATAATAGAATGCATTTCGTTCTAAACACGAAGGGGCTCATTCCACATTATACATATTCGTTGTTATTTCTATTTTCCATACATTATCATTAAAGAGGTAGTAAACTTTTCACATTTCCCAGAAAACCTTTATAAGTCAACTTTCTGGTTAATAAATTTGAAACAATGGACAGTTATGGAATCAACACGTGCATTATATATGCCAAACAAAATGTTTATGAGAGGTGAATTATTCTTTTTTACCTATATCCGGTTTCAAACCTCCGTCCTTGTGGCTTAATGACAAAGGATGCTTTTCTCGAGTTTGTGAATGAATTTCAGTGGAGCAAAACATGTGCGCGGCACCTATAAAAGGTTTGCGTGTGCCTAAAATGATTAAATATTAAGGGACAGATTTACAAGACAGTGATGCATCTATAGAGATGCGTCACTTTCCCTGCGCCAACATTCAAACCCTTGCGTCACCATGGATGCGCCCTATTTATAACACGGCGAACCATGGCGCAAGGATTGACAGATGAGTCAGACATTCTGACACATCTGTTGACTGAAAAGTCACGCATTGCTGGAGTCGTGTCGCAAGCATGACGCAACTCCAGCAATGCTCAGGGGCGCCCTATGCCTAACATGCTGCGTCACTCCTTACGCCTGCTTCAAAAGCAGGTGCAGGGTTTTGACGCAGCATGGATGTAAAAGTGACTCAGTGAAATCTTGTAGATTTCACTGCGTCACTTTTACGGGGCTTCCTGCGACTGAACGCCCACCCTACGGGGCAGATTTAGAAGACCATTGCGTGACTTTTGCGCTGCAGTTGCATCACTGACGCAGGTTTAATACGGCGCAGGGCTTCACAACGTGACGCATCTCCCTAGATGCGTCACGTTGTAAATGGGCCGCAACTTTTACGCTGCCGCTGCATCACGAAAGTGACACAACAACGGTGCAAAAGTGACGCAAGAGGCTTGTAAATCTGCCCCACTATGACTATTTCCCTTTAGGCTTCCTGAAGATCGCCTTTTAGAAATTGGGCATATTTGATTTGCACATTATCACCTTGCCACTCTTTCTCAACCATTGCCTTTGCTAGGAGGCAGGCTTCTAACAGTACTACTAACAACTAAGCTATGTGAAATTCACGTGATTTCTTTTTGAACAATTATGCAAAATTTCAGAACAATGACCCAAAATTATGAGAAATCACACAAAGTGCCAGCGTGGTATTTTACGCAGCAAAAATTGGCAAAAAAACACTAATTGCACGACCAACAGCTGCTCGTGTGCCTGTATTAAGTTTTTTACCCAGATTGACTTAAAATTATGTGACATGGCGTAATGGCGGCATTTGAGGATTTTAACGTAACACGAAATACCAAAAATTTCAAAATGACTCGGCAGAGGCAACCACCAGGTGAGCAAGATTGCTGCAGATGGGGTAGACACCATACCGCAACTACGTGTTTGGGCCGCTGATATGGATCATGCCATGGTGGCGGAGAAAACTGTGAACAAAAGCCGAGGCTGCCCGCGGAAATGGGATCACAAGTGGGGGCGATGGAACAAATACCGGGGGGACATCTGTATTTCTCCTACGGTGGAGCTTAGGAGGGAGAGACTGGCTACATTGGAGAAAGTTGGGGCAGGCGCGGTGACTTGAAACCCTCAGGCCACCAGACATACGAGGTGCACGGGGGGGCTCCCTGATCCTAACATGTACATGTAACCCCCTTTGTACTGCCTCACTAATTGATCTGATCTAATTCTTGCTGCCCTGAATATATGGTCTGTTATCTTCAGCGTCCGAATGTATACTTCGCTTGTGGAGGTTCTCATTAATGTGTCATTACTGCTGCTATGTTGTGGTTTTTATTTTCAATAAAAATTGTTATACAAAAAAAAAAAGATTGCTGCAGATTTTATGATTTCCATGAATAATGTCGCTTACAGGTCTAAAAGGCCAGGAGGATTTATCAGTGTTGGGCATGCCAGTCATATTGTATGGCATATCCGGTAGATGTTCTGAGTACAACTTTTTATTTTTTGGTATTAGCTTAGAGCTTTTCCTTTGACACTAGAGCGTGCTAATAGAATGTCACACAGAAGCTACAAATGGATGGAGTCCATCCATGTTGGTGGCATTTGACTCTCTGCAATAATATTGTGGAGCTCCCTAGCAATACCGGATGACTGAGTAATATGTGCTGAATGGCACTTTTCTTTCATTTTGTGATTGCTGCCTTTACTCATTTTTAGTGATGTCATACGTGACGGAGTCTCAGGCATGGTTCTATTGAGTAAGTGGCATAGTTACCTAAGGCATAGTTTATTCTATTGTGTCCTTCTGCATTCGTAATTATAAAATTAGCAAATCCTGAGTGTTTGTGGTGGTGGTGCAGGAGGAGAAAGATGACATAGTCATCAGTTCATGTCATTTTCAGGCTTCTGGTGATTGTTGTCTTCTTGCCTGTGGTAAAGACTGTAGGTAGAGGGAGTGTCAATCAGCCCATTACTAGCTTGCTTCCAGGTTCTAAAAAGAGAGAGTTTATCTGGTACCATTCTAGCATGTCAGGCAAGGTTTTGAAGTTTCCAAGTTTGCAGAAGTTATAATGGCCTAAACCACAGAACGCTTTTGAGTCTAGAATAGGTTCTAGAAATCCCTCCTGCTTGGTTTGATGATTGAGGTCTGCAACTCAGCATCACGTGCAAAACTGCATGAAAAAAGACTGCGGGACAAAGACCTATATTCAATGACACACTTCCTGCAACCGAGAACTGAGGTGTTATGGGGATTGTTAATGTGTGTGTTCTGGTCCAATATTTACTAGAGGTGAACACGGGCATTTCATCCTCATTGACAGGGCTACACGGGCCTCCATTTCAGAGGAACAACCACCTGGCATCTGATCTGATTCGATGTTTATGAATTATTCTGCTTTTGTAGTTAACGTTTCCTGTTCTGCATATTACTGACCATTTTATTATTTTAGCGACTCCTTATTATGACTGCTTTCACGTACTGCTTTGTGTGATACTGCACACCAGGCATTGAGTGCCATGCCCTACAGAGGCAAAAACATGGATGGTCGACTCTTATCACCAAAAACATCCAACAGACATGCTCTGTAACCGGCCTTCTAATGGTCCCATGAAGAACACACCATCTAATAAACAATTATGTGAATTTCACCCACATTTTTAGGGGTGTGGCTTACCATACAGAATTATCCAAGGGAGATGTCACTCCTAGGATGTTACTGACCACTGAGGAGTAGGGTCCTCAACTTCGCCTCAAGACTAAACATTCCCCAAAACTATTTAGCCACATCACTTTTAGCCTGTACTTTCTGCCTACACAAGCCTAAATGTCAGGTATGTTAATCTTTTTAACATTCAAACATACTTTTCTCTGCAATTATCATAAACAAAAGAATCTAATTTGTTCATTATTTATGAGCTTGCATCCCCAATCTACATGAAACCACCCTGAAACAAACGTCAACCTCTTAACGTGGAACTTGGAAGGGGGATGCTGAATTTATAATGGAGTCCTAAACGTTGTATTTTCCTTTAATACTTCCCTTTAAGAGCTTTCATTGCTTTAAAAAATGTCCTGAATCATTTCCCGATGTCTCTGGCCTTTCCTTGTTGTTTTGTATGTGTATTATGGATAATGTAATAATTCATGGGATAATGTAATCCCTGTATAAGCAGCAGTCTCTATTTTCTTTATACTCGGCAACTTGTGACACACTCAGTTGCCTATTATAAAGAAAAGACGTCAGAACTCGACTGTTATATGTCATTCCAGTCAAGTTCTGATGTTACACCGGAGGTGGAAGCCCCCTTGCGATGCCCAATAACACAGCTCTGCTTTTGGCGATCCAGTCGTCCCATGAGGATCTGTGGGAAAGAATGGGTGAGGTACTCTCTGAGGTGTCCCTCCTGATACAAGATCTGCGCAATGTGGCTGAGAAGGTTACCTCGGTGGAGACTTGAACTGGAAAATACAGTCTAGAGTCTCCGTAGGGAAGCTGCAGAAACTGGAGCTACCACCAAGGATGTGATGTGGCATCTGGAGGACACTGAAGATCGCGCCTGCCACAGCAACCTTGGATTTATGGGATTTCCTAAAGGGGTTAAGGGCTCCAATGTGGCTCAGCTCCAGGATGGGTGGTCCTGCCCTGAGACAAGTTATCTTCCTTTGACATCATCATTGAACTGGCGCACCGTGCACTAGGATGTAGGCTACCTCCTTGGATCCCCCCGAGACAGGTGATAGCCTACTTCCCAAATTTTTAGGACTGGGACACAAACCTCTCTGAAGTACACAAGATGAGGAGGTGCACTATGAGAACTCCAAAATCATTATTTCCCCAGATTATTCTCGAGAGGCTCCACCTGAAATGTATGTTGTTGTTTCCTGCTAAACTGAAGGTCACTCTTTTTCCAAACACTGGCGAAGGCCTGGGAGTGGCAGGGGGAGCGTACCAGATTGTAATGCCCGGGGGAGCGGAAATAAGGCCGACGTCCCGGAGTGGAGGAGGGAGACCGACAGGGGACTGGAGACAGACCAGAAGGAGAGGTCATCAATTGCTGGGAAAAAGTACGGATACACCATGGCGAAATAAAGGCTGTGAGCAGCGCTTGGAGGTCTCCAGAGACTCGGAAGGGGATGGACAGATCACCACTAAGAGGAGTAAGATTGCAGCCCAGGAGGGGGGATTCGTGCATGGATACACAGGTGATGACCAGGGTTCAGAATTGGAACACCTCCACCCCCGGCTGTCACTGTAGCACAGCTAGAACATGAACCAGTGGCTCCCCCTTGGATGCCACAACATCCGAACTGGTGATGGCACCATAATCAAGGGACTGGTGGTTTTGTCCAGGGCCAAGGATTATGATTCTCCTTGCCCAGTAATGGATGACTAGGCGAGATTGAATGCTTGTTGTGGTTGTTTTTTAAGTCCTTGTTTTTACATTTACTGATGCAAGGCCTTGATTCAAGGGGCGGTTGTAGTTTTGTTGGGGTTGAGTTAGGGGGAGGTGGTGGTGGGCTGCAGATCTCTCAATCTCCCCTGCATAGTAGTTATGTTTTGGCTATGAGACCATTTACTCACAGGGGTCCTTGTGGGTTGGGGGGGCCGGAGGGGTTCTCTAAGGTGTAGGGTGGGCAATAGTGAGGGGGGACCAATGTCAGTATGCCAGTTAAGAAGTGGATAGGTTTGAAAGGATAGCATACCCAAGAGAGGCACGACACAGTCAATTAAGCCGCTGCCCGGCCTTCATAATCATAACAACTACCATGTAATTTGGCAATCAGTATTTCTACATGCCCTACATTCCCTATTGGAGCTAGGATGAGTAGTTCACTATTTGCAGACAGAACTCTGTCATTCTTGTGTTGCAAGTGAAGGGCCTGGCTGATAGGGTCAAGAGATGCCTGGTGACCCAATATATTAAGTATCTGCACCCAGATGGGGTGCTGTTATAGGAGACACATCTTAAGGGGACACAGTGCAAATTCCTGGGGAGAGGAGCCGGCCCCACACTGGAACATGTGGGGTACGTCAGGCTCCAGGGGAGTGGCTATCCTGGTCTGTAAAGATCCACCTTTCAGAGTTTTTATGAAATGGACGGGCCCCTTGGGGAGATATGTGGGATTGAAGGGGTTTTAGGGACAGACAGATGTTACGCTGATTAGTGTATGTGGGCCCTCTAGGCTGCAGACCCCCACTATGGAGAAATTAGCTGGTGTAGTGCTAGAGGCAGACTCTTCACTCCATATTGCGGGAGAAGATTTTAATTATGTGGTGATAAGGGAGCAGGACAGGATGGAATCCACTGACCTGGACCCACCCTGCTTGCTTCCTTTGCAGCTGGCCTGGGTCTCTCAAATCTTTGGAGACATGCTCACTCACTTGACAACAAATATTCTTATTTCTCTGGCTCACAGGGTATTCTGTCTATACTATATCTTTGCCCCAGCAGGGGTAGTGGACACCATATTGCATGCTAACTATCTGGCCCACAGGCTTTCAGATCACTCCCCGCTGTTAGTAAAGGTGGGTAGGCTTTGTGGTAGGGATAGGGAGGAAAATGTAATGCCTGGGACTTGCGAGATGGCAGTGAGTCTGAGGGTGAACTCTGAGCTCTACTTCCAAGAAAATGAAAGTTCAGTTATCTCTAAACTAGTGCTTTGTGAGGCTTAAAAAAACGGTCCTCCATGTTAGTGTCCAGAACCTGTTAGCCCGAAAGAGGGGGAGAGAAGTGGGAACTCTAGAGAGACTTAAGGGTGGGCTTCTGGAGACTGAGGAGCCCTGGGTCAAGAACCAGCCCCCCTCCCTAGTAGAAAACTATCCCTCTTCCGAGATGAATATCAAGCCGTGGCAAAAGAAAGGTGTCAAAACTCAAATGATGGCCACGCTACACCGATAGTATCAGGCTGGTGATAAGGCTGGGAAGCTTCTGACATGGCTTAGGAAAAGAGAGTTAGAGGCCAGGTGGGTAAACCGAATAAATGATCCAGGGGTAGCTAGTGCAGACATAGATGAAGCAATAGCAGAAGCCTTTGCTTGCTACTATGAGGAGTTATGTAGGAGCAGACCATTGAAGACACTACCTCAAATTGAAGACTACCTGGGGAGCGTGAACACTCCACTATAGAAGCTGAGTAGCGAGCCGCACTTGATGCCAAATTCACATTGGCAGAAGTAAGGGAGCCATAGCAAAACTGAACTTCAACAAGACCCCAGGACCCAACAGATTTCCCGCGGAATTCTATAAGCGGTACGTGGGGCTGTTGGGACCTCACCTCTTAAATATGTTTGAAGAAGCTGATAGAAAGGGCTACCTCCCGTGAGACCTTTGACAAGGGGTCACTGTAGTTATCCATAGAGGGCAAGCTGAGGGAAAGTTGTGCCAGATTTCATAGTTCAACACATAGGTTGAAATCCTGGCTACTATATTGGCCACTAGACTTCCTACAGTCATCTTGCCTCTAATCTATAGAGACCAATCAAGCTTTATGCCTGGTGGATCTGCCAGATATAATCAACCTCACACACATAATTGCTTAAATTAAATTAGAGATCGCTCAGAACCACATGTCTTTCCAGCGCTCACGCAGAAAAGGCGTTCGATGCAGTGCATTGGCCCTTTATTGAGCATACACTAGTCAAGTTTGGATTTGGGTCTCAGTATAGGAAATGGATCAAACTGTTATACCAGGCCGCCATGGCCACAATTCCAGGTGAATTGAGTGCTGTCAACGGAGTTCCCCATTGGCAGAGGCATGAGACAGGGTTGCCTCCATCTCGTCTTTTATTTGCCATAACTGTAGAATCTCTAGCCTGTGCGCTCCGTGACCACCCAGAGATCAGTGGTTTCCAGATTGTGGTGATCCAGCGGAAGGCCATGGTTGGGGAATTCACTTAACCAAATATTTCAATGGGCCCATATTTGTTGTCCAAATGTTTCATTCAAACTCCCTGGCCAATCCGCTGGGGGCAAGTTTTATATTTCACTTAAGTTCTGATTAGTTAGTTCTCTGCGAAACATACTAATTTGAAAATAAATCTCAATACCTAACTAATCTTCACGAATCAACACTCTTTCCTCTGGTCGATAGACCATTAGTTGAGTTAGTTGATGGTGATATTAACAACTATTTAACGAATCCTCAGATCTCAGTGAAATAACCACAGACTCTGGGTAAGATTCATAGGCTTTATCTAAGATTTCAATCATAAATTTGAACGCTCATTTACAGATTCCCAGTGCAAGCACCATCATTATTATCATGGGAGATAAAAAATTCATTTAGCAAGAACATTCATTAACACAGAATTCAATCAACAAATCAAAATGCAAAAGAGTGGATAGATGTAGAGACAAAAGGCATATAGATAAAATACATTTGCAAAGAAATATGTAAATTTGACACAAAATGATAATAACCTAAAGAAATACTGAAAACCACCCCTCTGGCCAAAGGACTGGTGGGGGTCCCCTGAATTAGGATCAGGAGACAAAGACTATAGGACAGGATCAGGACAGAACAGATACTTACTAGCCTTCTCTAGAAACCCGACTCATCGCTCTCTTACACTCTCTCCCTCCTCGATGTTCTTCCGGAATCTTCGAATCTAATCAGGATGTCATTTGAATCATGAATCTTCACACGTCTGCTATCTCTTCTTTTCTTCTAGCAGCTCTTGCCTCTCTCTCTCTCTCTCTCTCTCTCTCTCTCTCTCTCTCTCTCTCAGCATCGATGTCTACCTTGCTAACTTAAGTCACTCTAGTTATAGTCTTTATTTCTACATGTCCCACCCTCAAAAGTTGCAAATATTGATGAAATTCTGAATATGATTGGATGGGGCCAGGGGAGTTTTCATCACACCATGCTAACATATTCATTTTTATTAATATTCCTATTGTCCTGCAAACCCTTCCCCTTAGCTCATTCATTACTTTTAGTTCTCATACATGTATTGTTGCAATATTTTTAACATTTTATACAAGCTCCATTGACGAGAGATCCTCATCTCCGTTTTCTCGCGTCTTCTGTCCTTGCTCCTTGGCAGTCATTCAGCCCTTGCGGTCATCGGGTCACATTGCCAATCCACTCATCATGCGCGAATCCCATTTCATCCAACACAAATTTCTCTCGTTCATGCACAATAGCAGGCCCAACTGTGCACCATCAATAAAGGAATCATGAACAGATGTTAATTTCTCAAATATATAGTTCTCACTGTTCACCACCCACTTCTACTCTATCCCTTGCTATTACTATTCTCTTGAGCAAAAGCATTAATAATAGCAGCTTTTCTTTTAGTTCAAACAAGCATATGTTGGGCATGTGGCTCCTCAAGACCACATATTAGCTATTCCTGCGCATGCGTGAGAGTTTTTCCTCTCAAGCGGGTTAGTCAAATCATTTTCTACGTAATTCTGATTTGCACATGCGGAAAGCGTTTTTCCGTTTTAATGCGGGTTTTAGTTTAGCATTTTATTCCATATTAATTAAGCATGCGTAAAGCTTTTCTCCTATGTGTCGATGTCTGGTACGTATTATTCTTGTCTTATCTATAGTTTAAATAGTTAGTGAAGTTAATGAAGGATTTCTCCGAGCAAGTTTCGTTTCTTGAATCCTTGCTCCATCAGTGGGTGAGCCTGTGGGGGAATAGAACATTGTGCTTTCTTTTTTGCCTTACAGAACTGACCCTGACCCTTCCCTCAACCTTCCAACTATATGAAGAATATAGGGAACACTCCAGCTACAGCATTAACTGGGGCAACTCAGGGCTTTATCTTCCGCTGAGTTCGAAACTATTGCCTTCACTCCCAATCCACCTGTTGCATAAAGCTAATGGATTTAAAGATCTAGGTATATATCTGACATTGTAGAGTGTGGCCTGTTTGGACTGCAACCATGGGAGGGTAATGTGAACCTGTCGAGAAGATATTGACCGGTATCGTGCGCTACCCCTTACGTTAATGGGGAGGGCAGCAATGTTTAAGATGATTTCTTTACCTGAATTACTCTATGTATTGAACCACACATATTACCAGATCCTTCCCTAGATCTTTTGGATGATTGAGGGGGACATGCAGACTCTGCTATGGAATGTCAGACACCCCAGAATCACTCTTAAAACCCTAAAAGGAAATCAATACAAAGGCAGGCCGGCGTTGCCTGACATACGTACCTATCACTGGGTGGTCCACCTTATAAATGTCAATGATTGGGTATTTGCTCCTTTGGACCACTTGGCATTTAAACTGGAGAGACCACAATGGGGTAAGAGGTCCTGTTTACAATATCTGTACAGAGGAGGAAGGACCCAGTGTTTCATCCCTGCCACTCAGGTCATAATAGTAGCCGAGGATAGGGCTATGACAACTATTGGGTGGCATGGTAAACCTACAAGGGAAACACCCCTCTGGGAGGGGAATTGGTTTCCCGAGATACAAAGGATAAAGAGATTTCAGACCTGGGGCTAATTGGGATATCCAGGTTTTGAAGACTTAATTAAAGATGGGGATATTATGCCATTTTCTTCACTTCAAATTGAAGCAAATCAATTTTCAAAGTATTCTCAGTTACAGCATGTATGTAGAGCAGAGAGACGCCCTGGAGGCGGTTTTCCATAATATGCCCCTTTAGAGGGCTGGCTCGTACTTGAGGAATTAGGTAGGGGTGTGATTTCCCTCACATACCAAGTCCTTAATTATAACATGCCTGATATCCTACATAAGCTATGACAAAAGTGGGTGAAGGATTTGGGGAAACTCGAGGACATGGATTGGGATGCTGCCCTAATGCACTCGAGAGAAGTGGCTATTAAATCACGTCTACGACTAGTTCAATTTAAAATCTTACATCACGTGTTTTATGAGAGATGACAACTACAATCCATGGGAAGAGTGCAAACCCCGCATTGTTTGATATATCTGGGAGAAGATGGCTCCTTCTTTCATACAATCTGGAGCTGCCCCCTGATACAATACTATTGGGTAGCAGACACGGGAAACCTAATAGGGTGTTCTCAACACAGATCCTGTTAGATCCTAAGTTGATCATTTTGGGCATCCCCAAATATGCTGATCTACCATGGGCCCAGCTCCTGCTCTGTGGTCTCAGGCTACTAGTGGCTAACAAAGATAATGCCCGAGTGTAGACTGTGGACAACATGGGAACACAGAGCCAGGTGAAGACTTGATAGGGTTGGAGGCAATGTAGACTCTACTGATGGAGTTTATATACTGGTGTTTGCTACTATGTCTGCATCTGTACTGGCGGATGAATATCTGGAAATGGGGAGGGGTTGGGGGCTTGGATTTTACTTGCTTGTTGTTACGTTAGATTGGTCAATGGGTTTGGACTTCAGGCTTACCGTACTGTACTTATACTTGATCCTGCTGCATTGTTTTGAAAATAAAATAAAAAATAATAATAAAAAAAGGTCTGACATCACAATGCCTACTGCCAGTGCAAGCAGCCAAGGTGAAAGGCAGGTCAGGTCATGGAGAATAATTGAAGCAGCTGTTTAAAGAAACAAAAAGTGAACATGTAATTTCTTTCTACAGTTTTATTAATAGCTTACGATGACGAGCAGATAGAATATATTTATTTTTTCTACTCCTTGGAGAAAATCTGATTTTTTTCTGATTAGTTCTACATATTTCGACCTAGAGGAGCTTTTTCTTTTTTTTGTATAAAAAACTGACTTGTATTGAACTGTTTTTAATATCTGTTTGCAACAAATATCTAACAGGGTTTTGATGTGTTTCATTTTGAAGTAGAGGTTTTATTTTTATTCTTCATATTTGCAAACATACTGAGCTTTCATATGAAAGAGTTAAGCACTTATAAAGCAAGAACGCGTAGCTTTAAAATAATGTGGCTAGCTTATAAACCATTAACAGGAGTAATGGTTAAAGAAACAGGAAAATGTGCCTTTTTATAAACATGCAAAATTAAACGTGCAGCATAATTAGTCTGATTGTTTTTCAGTAGTAAGCATCTATTTATATCATACTTTCATTGTCAGTTTAGGCTAGGCCTAATTTATTTACAGTTTCTCTGCATTTGCTTTTGATTTTAAGGTTCCTCAAATAAATACATGCTTTAGTAAGATGGTGCACAGTACAGTATCAAATAAATAATTCACATTAACTTCATTAGACATATTATCTTTGTAGAATGTGCTGAGTTCAATAAATGCTTTCCTTCCTTTTGAAAATACCTGTTCTCGTCGCATTTGGTTCATTTTTGCTGTCACTCATTCACGATAATGAATACTAACAGTATATTGAAATGTGGAAATGTGAATCTCATTATATAATTCTGTAGAAGTTACAACGAGAATTGTTCTGCTTTAGACTAGTTCATTGTCTCGCAGTAGAGTTCTGAATAGCTAATAGAGTAAGCTGCAGGCTTGTCGTGGGAACTCAGTGCGAGACTAACTTACATGAATAGTTGTAACATAGTAGAATGCTTGTAGATAATGTTTGCCATCTTCGTATGTTACCGTGGGAATGAAGAAGGGAGTAGAAGACCATCAATGATCCTCTCACCATTGTACAAAGATTACCTAACACCAAAGAAGATGGATACATATGTTTTTGTGTTTAATATATCTGTTTCTAGTTAGGAGACTTTAGAGCTGTTCCACCACCCTTTCCTTAAAACAATCAATACTGGTCACTGTCTTTTACCTGGAGCGAGGCGGGTCCTTGCAGCGACGATATGGAACCAATCCCCATTCCTGAACGCACCTACCAGTTTGTTTCAATTGTGTAAGCTAGTGGTTTGATCATAAAAGGGGAGAGGGCCCTAGTGGATAGGTGTGTAGATTCTCTCCCAATTTGTCGACCTGCTTGAAACACAAGAAGGAATGCATATAACTAATTTAGTTTCCTTCTAGTTTGGCCCTTAGAATATAGTGTATTCCACCCCCACCCTTTCCGTTAGTGAAGTTAACATAAGTACCTGCGAAGCAACTGCCATGCACTTGAACCTGGGTGAGTTGTAATGAAGTTCTCAAAGTAGGCACCTGAGGATGAGTGGAAATGAGAAGCTCGTGATGACGACTGTTCAAGGAACACAAGGGTTCTTGCATCTGGGGTTTAAGAAACAAGAGACACTATGAGATACAGAAAAACATTCTTCAGTACACCATTACTTACACGCACTGTACTTATCCTTTACGATTTATTAATTTGTAGTTTAGTTCTCAGGTGAAGGAAATAGCTCGATGTCTGCTTCTTCACAGGAGTAATGTACTCTCCCTCTTACACCAGTCAAAAGTCATAAAGGTGTTCTCCAATTGTAGTGGCAATGTCTATTTATCAAACTAGCAAAAAATGTGCAAGGATAGAAAGTAACTATCCACTGTTTATCTTTGTTTTTAAGGTTTCTTTTCTTTCAAAGGCCTGTGATGGGTGAGACGATTTAGATCAACGAAGCAGATGGTGGTTTCAGGTAAGGATCTACTTCTTGAAGTGGTGTCTGCTTTTGAAGGGTTTTATAAGCGTTGTGTGTGAGGAGGCTCTGAAAAAAGAGTTGTTCTTTTGAAGGCTGTAATTAACAACTGGGGAGCGCTGGTCTGACTTCTTTCTTGATAGGCAGGAAACCGGCAGGCTGACGGATCTTTAGGCAAAGCTTTGCCTTGGGTGCGGTTTAAATAGACAAGCTGCTGCCACATCCAAGGTTCCGCAGGACGTCTTCCCAGTGCACTTAGGAGGAGGCTTGAGTGATGACTCAATGCGGCTCACAGCAGGAGAGTTCTAAGTGCTTTGCACACAAGACTTTCACTGTCTGAGTCAGCACGCATCTGAATCAGAGTGCTCAATTCTTGAAACATGGACACCTTTGACAAAAGGAAACAGGGAAGCATATAAATAAAACAAAGAAGTATGGGCATGTTTAGATGGTACATAAGTAGAGTTGTACTGGGTGAGTACTGATTGCAAGTGTACTTTACATGGACCAAATACTGTGAATGTGCTCCACATGGCCTGTGGGTGTAGCTCAGTGTAAGGGGGTTGGGGCCGGGGGGCGATAGAGACAGGTCCCTGACAAAAACGGGGGTTGGGGCGATAGAGACAGGTCCCTGACAAATACAAGCTCTGAGAGCTTTATGCTGATCATTTTGGTCCAGGCTAACTGCTCTGTGACTATTCTTTTTCCTGACTTTTGTCATTTACACTGTGAGCTACGGCTGATGTATTTTTTTTCTAAATTCCTTTAAGAATTTACAGCTATTGCTTTGACTAATTCCTAATTGAGAGACGACTTGGACAAGTCTTCCAGAACTGATCTTTATGTGGAGTTCAACAAAAATCGAAATCTTATTTCTAAATGTTCATCAAAATGCTTTGTCTTTTCTGAAAAGTAGTGTAAGCTCTAGTACAGTAGAATAGGAACTTAGGAAATTTTCCTTTATGGAACATGCTGATAATCATTACTTTTCTTGACATATCTGTCACATATTTATCAAAATCTTAATTTAAATAAAGAGATGACAAACCAAAGTACTAAACTTCAAATGATAATTAAAGATGTAAAAATTCATCTAATCTCTCATTATTGACTAAACATATTAAGTGGTTTTAGTATTTGATATTGACTTATACTCCATTCTAAAATGGTGGCAAAGATCCAGTCAATCTAAAGAAGATCAAGGTGCGGAGATGAGGGCCACTTTTGAAAGTCAAGGGTTGAGAAATACTCATGCACCAGCAGTTTCTGGTAGCAGAGATATGGTTTGGACCCTGAATGAAGCTAAAAAAATATATATTTTCCCACACTCAAATAAAATTCCTGATTCCCAAATCCAGTAACTTGAAGGTCTGACAAGACAATACTAGAATGCTGTTGCGGTTTTGAAGATGTGAGTATTATTAGGGAGATGAGTTGTTCATGATAGTTGTGTTGGGTTAGATTGAAGCATTGTGAGTGGAAAAAGAAGTATTAAGAAGATATCACAGATAAGTGATTGAAGAATTCAGGCTCAATTGTAGTCGGAAAACTCTCTATTATACACACATAAATTGAATAAGAAGAGGTGTAGAGTGTGAGGTACCATCACCTATACTATTGACATAGAGAGACTAAGATTTGTTGTGATTGATCAACAAAATCCATCAATGTTGATGGAAACTAGTTGCGCAAACGGGTGAAGCTGCTTTGATTTGAGTAATTTCATGCTGGTCGAGATCTCACTTGTGGTTTTGGAAAATATTCTTAAGTGATTGAGATTCTGTTCTTTCTTTAGTAAATGCAAACAAAAAGAAGAAGCTTTAGAAGCCTATTGTTGAAGTTGTGTGAATGAGAAGAAAATTGAAAATTACGGTGAATTGCTGCAAATAGTAAGTTGGTCAGTCATATTGATTTGCGCTCAGATAGGTTGGTTTTTGTTTTTTTGTGCTGGGTTTGGTTGGTGATGCCATAGTGTCACGCTGGAATTGGATTTCTAAAAGTGGAATAACGTCTTTGGATTGGCAGCTGAAATTTGGTAAACTATTAGCTTCACCCCTTCGCTGCTAGGCCTTTTCCCCCCTGTGCTAAGCCTCTTTTGGGCTATTTGGGGTAGTGTGCGCTTAGGCCCCTGTAACTTTTTCACCACATAAGGTATCCACGCCAAATTTTCATCCTTTTCTTCCAACATCATGGGGATTGTAAAGGTTCCCAGGGTTTGTGGATTCCCCTGGAGGGGTCCAAGAAATTAGCGAAAATACAGCAACATTTTGTTTTTGGGGGGAAAAATGGGCTGCAAATGGAAGCATCTGGGTTTTTCTCTGCAAATGGTATCAAAAAAGGGTTTGTGGGGCTGAAATCACAATTTTCCCAGCTTTTAGGGAATGACAGACTTTTGACAGAAAACCAACATTTTTTACACAGTTTTGGGATTTTTCTGGGACATAGCCTATTTTTGCTATTTTTTGTGCTTTCAACCTCCTTCCAGTTAATGGTAGAACAGGGTATGAAAGCAATAATGGATCCTAGAAAGCTATACATTTTAGAAAAGTAGATAATATTCTGAATTCAGCAAGGGGTCATTTGTGTAGATCCATCAAGGTTTCTTTATAGAAACTAACAGTTACATATAGGAAAAATTGAAAATTAGTTGAAAAAAAACAGCCTTTTGTGTCAACGTTTTTACCTGTAACTTCTTCTAATTATGACAGCTCTTTGAAAGCAATATACTGTTACATCCGCTGGACCTTCCTCGTTGTGGGGATATATAGGACTTGTAGGTTCACCAAGAACCTGACGAACGAACCCAGAGTCAAAAACTGAGCAGCAATTTGCAATGGTTTTTTATTATGTTCTGGGTATATAGCAATTATTGTGGGAAAATGTATACATGGAAAAATCGGTATGAAAGACACCAATGTATTTCTGAAATGGGAACAAACTATAGAGTTTAGAAACAGTACATATTTGCACATTTTCAAAATTGGGAATACTCATACTAGCATGAGAATGATTGGTCATTTTTCAAAATGACTTCTTTTTTACACAAAGTCTTTCATTTGGAAGGCAGAAATGCATCAAAAATCAATAGGTAATAACAGTTGCTTTACAAATCTGAATTACCCTAAATCTCCTGATAAAAATGGTACCTCACTTGTGTGGGTAGGCATAGTGCCCACGACAGGAAATGGCTCAAAACCCAACGTGAACACACCACATTTTCACAATGAAAATTTACCCTTTTTTTGCGAAGTGTCTAGCTGTAGTTTTTTAACACTAGTTCTGCCGCCACCTAGGGAACATAGCAAACCTATACATTTTTGAAAATTAGATAACCATGGGAATCCAGGATGGGGTGACTTGACTGCCTCCCAGCAGGTTCTTTTACCCAGAATCCCTTGCAAACCTAAAAAATTGTCAAATAAAACATATTTTCCCCACACTTCTGTGGTGGAAAGTTCTGGAATATGCGTGAATCCACACATTTCCACCCACCCTGCGTTCCCCAAAGTCTTCCGAGAAAAATGGTACCTCACTTGTTTGGGTCGGCCTGGTTCCCGCGACAGGAAACGGCGCAAAACGCAATGTGGACACACCTCAATTTCGCAGAGAAAAATGACCCTTTTTTGGCAAAGTGCTTAGCTGTAGTTTTTGAACCCTAGCTCTGTCGGCACCTAGGGAAACCTACCAAACCTATACATTTTTGAAAACTAGACTCCCAGGGGAATCCAGCATGTGGTAACTTGACTGCCTCCCACCAGGTTCTGTTACCCAGAATCCCTTGTAAACCTAACAAATTGACAAAAAAAAACAAATTTTCCCCACATTTCTGTGGTGGAAAGTTCTGGAATCTGCGTGCATCCAAATATTTCCACCCACCCTGCATTCCCCAAAGTCTTACGAGAAAAATGGTACCTTATTTGTGTGGGTCGGCCTAGTGTCCGTGACAGGAAATGGCACAAAATGCAACGTGGTCACACCTCAATTTCGCAGTGAAAAATGACCCTTTTTTGGCAAAGTGCCTAGCTGTCGTTTTTGAACCATAGGTCTGCCGGGACCTAGGGAAACCTATACATTTTTGAAAACTAGACACCCAGGGAAATCCAGGATGGGGTGACTTACCTGCCTCCCACCAGGTTCTGTACCCAGAATCCCTTGCAACCCTAAAAAAGTGTCAAAAATTACACATTTTCCCCACATTTCTGTGGTGGAATATTCTGGAATCTGCGTGGATCAACAAATTTTCACCCACCCCGCGTTCCCCAAAGTCTTACGAGAAAAATGGTACCTCACTTGTATGGGAGGCCCAAGTAGCCGCGACAGGCAAGGGCTCAAAACATTTTTTGATAGGCAATGTTGATGTCGCCTCACTACATTTTGGGCCCTTGCCTGTCCCGGGTACTTGGGCCTCCCAAACAAGTGAGGCACCATTTTTACCGGGAGACCTGGGGGAACGCTGGGTGGTGGGAAATTTGTGTGAGCCTGGTGATGCCACAACTTTCCCACACAAAAATGTGTGAAAAAAGGGATTTTTTCAGCTAAAATTGAGGTTTGCAGGGTATTCTGGGTAAGGAAACATTGGGGGATCCACAAAAGCCATACCTCCCTGGAAGCCCCCGGGTGTCTAGTTTTCAGAAATGTGTGGATTTGGTAGGTTTCCCTAGATGGCCGCCGAGCACGGGGCCAAAAACCCAGGTGACTCCCCTTGCAAAACCAGGTTGTTTTGAGATAGGCAAATTTGATATCGCCTCACTACGTTTTGGGCCCTTGCCTGTCGCGGGTACTTGGGCCTCCCACACAAGTGAGGCACCATTTTTACCAGGAGACCTGGGGGAATGCTGGGTGGTGGGAAATTCTTGTGAGCCCGGTGATGCCACAACTTTCCCACACAAAAATGTGTGAAAAATGTGATTTTTTCAGCTAAAATTGAGGTTTGCAGGGGATTCTGGGTGAGGAAACGTTGGGGGATCAACACAAGCTATACCTCCCTGGAAGTCCCTGGGTGTCTAGTTTTCAGAAATGTATGGGTTTGGTAGGTTTCCCTAGATGGCCGCTGAGCACGGGGCCAAAAACCCAGGTGACCCCTCTTGCAAGACCAGATCGTTTTGACATAATTCGTTGTTTGTTTCTACAGCGTGAGAATTTCGGCTTAATATTGCAAGGAAAATGTGACAGACATTTCGAGGTTTGCAGTACATTGTGGATAAAATAACTTTTTGGAATTCACAAGAGAGACATCACCATGAACTCCCATGGGTTTACGACAATATCTACAGTTGGTAGGTTATTCTTAGATGGAATGTACACCTTGGCAGAGAAACTATAAAGACAAAGATTCCTGCACAGCCATCTATTTCTCAAACACACACACATACTGGTTGGATTTGGCATGAGGGCAAGTGATGGTTCAGTATATAACATTTTATTAACAAGAGATTTCACAAAAATGAAATGCACTGTCAATAATTAAATAGACAAAAAACTGAACCAATGACTTGCAGCTCGTGAGCTGTAAAGACACTGCAAGGCACCAACCGCTTTACAGGCCATTCACACACCTTTCATACATGATACACACAAGACCATTCACACCACCAGGCACAAAAACAACACATCACAACATTCACAAAAAGGGACAAGGTACACCCTGCTTCAGAAAGACAAATATTGCTGCACAGCCATCTAATCCGCAAGCACATACACATACTGGTTGGATTTGGCACGAGGGTGAGTGATGGTTCAGTATATACAATTGTATTAGCAAGTGATTCAACAAAAATGAAATGCACTGTTAATAATTGAAAGGGCGAGAAACTGAACCATTGACTCACAGCTCGTGAGCTGTAAAGCCACGACAAGGCACCAACCTCTTTACAGGCCATTCATACACCTTTCATATGTGTGACACATACAAAACCATTCACACCGCCAGCCGCGGGCCCATCACATTACAACACTCACACCAGCAGACAGCGCCATCAAGGGCCCATCACTTTCACATGCCCACATTCCTGACACAGCAACCACACAAGCTGATGGATTGCGTGGAGTGGCACTCAGCTAGCAGTGTGTGTAGTGACCAGCAGCAAGTCTCTACTCAAACACTGCCAGCCGAGTGCCAGTCCACGCACACCGCTAGCCAAACACCAGTCCACGCACACCGCCAGCCAAGCACCAATCCACACACACCGCCAGCCAAGCGCCAATCCATGCACACTGCCAGCCAAGCGCCAGTCCACGCACACCGCCAGCCAAGTGCCAGTCCACGCACACCACCAGCCAATCGCCAGTCCAGGCACACCGCCAGCCAATCACCAATCCATGCACATCACCAGCCAAGCACCAGTCCACGCACACCACCAGCCAATCGCCAGTCCAGGCACACCGCCAGCCAAGCATCAGTCAACACACACCGCCAGCCAAGCGCCACGGCCATGCACATTGCCAGCCAAGCGCCAGTCCACGCACACTGCCAGCCAAGCGCCAGTCCAAGCACACCACCAGCCAAACACAAGTCCACACACACCACCAGTCAAGCGCCAGTCCAGGCAGACCACCAGCCAAGCACCAGTCCACACACACCGCCAGCCAAGCACCAGTCCACGCACACCGCCAGCCAAGCGTCAGTCCACACTCACCACCAGCCAAGCGCCAGCCTACACACACCGCCATCACATTTAGGATTTTTTTTAGACAAAAATAAAAACACAAACAAGTTGCAAATAGTTACAAATCTACTAACACAAAATCTGAAACTAAATACATTGCACTAATGCCAGCCTTTAAACAGAATCAAATTTTTTAAAGAACACAGACCAGGCAGTTCACTTTACCACTCATGGATGCTTCCAAAAATAATTTTGCGTGTGGTATGCTCTAAAACAAGCAGGGACACACAGCCCAGGGTTAGAAGGACACTCTGGGCAGTACATACGAGTCTCCTTTCGCGTACCTCTCCGCCAACAGACTCTACATCTCCTAGTGGGAAAGTCTTTTGAGGATGTGGGAGGAATGAAATCAGGAAAGTGGCGATCTTTCAATCGAGCCACATCCTCCACCACTCCAACTCTCGGAACACTTGCCTTTTCCACAAAAAACAAGGCTGCCTATCACAGATTGCTGAAACTGAACAAAAGTCAACTTTGATGCAGGAGAACACTCCTTGAACACAACAAAAGCATTGAAAGTTGCTAAATTAAAGAGATGGATGGCCAACTTCTTATACCAAACGTAAGCCTTACGAATAGCAGTGTAAGGTTGCAACTTCTGATCTACTCTACCAACGCCACCCATGTTCTTATTGTAGTCTAAAATGCACACAGGTTTGCGCACCTTAGAAATCTGGCCCCAAACAGCCACAGGTGAAGTACTCTCATCATGGATGGTAGTCAGCATGTATACATCCCTCCTGTCCACAAATTTCACAGTTAGTAGTTCATCACTTCGCAAGGAACTGCACTGTCCCCTCTGAAGTTTTTTGCAAACAAGCTCTTTTGGATAACCTTTATTGTTAGAGCAGATTGTGCCACAAGCAAAAGTGTCCACTTTGAACAATTCCTTAAACAATTGCACAGCAGTGTAGAAGTTATCAAGGTACAAATGGTGGCCTTTGTTAAACAGTCCTCTAGCAAGATCCCACACAATTTTCTCAGAAACTCCAAAAGTGGACGGACAACCAGGGGGGTCAATAGTGGAATCCCTACCAGTGTACACATGGAAATTAAAAACATATCCTGTCCTACTCTCAGACAACATATACAGCTTAATTCCACAGCGTGCCCTCTTGCTAGGGATGTACTGCCTAAAAACAAAAACGGCCCTTGAACAAGACCAAAGACTCATCAATAGATATCTCTTTCCCTGGAGTATAGATCTCTGAAAATCGATCTACTAAGTGATCAAGAAAAGGCCTAATCTTAAAAAGACGGTCACATTCAGGGTGATCTCGTGGCAACACCAAAGAATTATCAACAAAATGCAGCATCCGTAGCAAAAGTAAATACCGATCATGAGTCATAACTGCAGGAAATATGGGCGTTGCCGTCAAGGGACTGGTAGACCAATATGAAGCCATGGACATCTTCCTTATCAAACCCATCAATAAAGTCAAACCCCAAAACTTCTTCATCTCTTCCAAATTTGTGAGAGTCCACCGGGTAGCTCTAGAATGGGGCCTAAGTTTGTCACTGTTGTCCCTCAAAAACTGTTCAGCATACAAATTAGTCTGCTCGACCATCTCACCAAAAAATACATCATCCATAAACAACTTAAAAAACTGTATAGGCAAAAAATGTTCACAATCCACTCTACACCCTGCATTACCACTAACGGCATGCAACACTGGCTGCACCATGTTTGGATCAACCCAGAGTCCAGCACTTCCAGTAGGAAGCATAGCAGCCTCAGGCTGCAATCCAGATGCCTCTTGCACCATCGGCACAGCAGTATCCTCCTCTAAAACAGGCACTTCATCCGCACTGAGAGTAGCTTCATCTGCACTGAGAGTACCTTCATCATCCGATGATTCCATGTGGAGAGAAAACTCACTGCCTGAATCTTCCCCTCCCTCCTCTCCCTCAAACGCACTGTCAGTCTCATAATCCTGCTCAGAGGAAGATTCAAGAAGCATACCAACCACCTGCCGAGCAGTCATTCTAAGGCTAGCCATACTGCTTACTAATAAAAGTAACTTGTCAAACAAGTCAACAACAACAAACACTTTGTAAAATAAGTAATAAACAAAATGCACCTTTATCAGAAATATCTATATACTCCAAAACGATACCACTCACTTGCCAGAAGCAGATACATTCACCACCACCTACTCTGCACAGACACAGTATGGTTCAACAATACCCCACTAAAAAAGAAAGAGAAAAGAAAATTACACATAAGACAAAACACATCGCAAAGATTTCCATGCACAAAACACTAACTAATTAAGCTGCCATTATGACACCACTTACAAAAAAATTTATTCATACATGACAAAAATACTAATTTGGAGTAGATACAACAAAAATGTTTTTCTTACCAAAAAAATGCAACTATGCAAAACTGCAGAACACCACTGTCGAAATCGCAAACATGAATCAAAAGCTTTACACTAGAATAAAAAGGAGAAAAAAACATTACAACCACATTTGTAAATAATGCACCAGTCCACACACAATCCACCAGCCAAGCTAAGGGGTAGGTGGGCCTAAGAGTAAAAATAAAATATTCACCCCCATAAAAGGGGAGCAATCCTTGCCCTTGAGGCCACTCCCAAACACAAAAAAACAAAAACCCAGGTGGCTAGTGGCTTCTGCCCCCCTTGAGGGCAGATGGGCCTAAAAACATACTGCTATTCTGCCACCCAAAGAGGGCAGAAATGACCACAATCATCCTCCCATAAAAGGGAGCGACCCTTGTCCAAGGGGCCGCTCCCCAACATAAAAAAAAAACGGGTGGCCTAGTGGCCCTACAAAAAAACTAATCAGCTGATCTGCCCCTCAGGGTGGCAGAAACGGCCAAATTAATGCTCACCAAATGGGAGAAACCCTTGCCCAAGGGGCCCGCCCCACAAAAAAATCCCTGGTGGTCTGGTGGGCCCAATTTAAAAAAAAATATGGCGATCTGGCCCCCTGCGGGGCAGGCACAGCCACAAAGATTGACCCCAAAGGAGAGTGACCCTTGCCCAAGGGGTCACTCTCCACAAATAACTCCCTGGTGGCCTAGTGGGCCCTACATTAAACAAGCATTTGCAATGCAATCGGTCACGCCTTTGGGACCTTATATGTACTTAGTTATGCAGCACATTAGCCTTCGCCTTGAAACATCTGCTGTTCTTTGACATGGAGGGAAGGTAAGCACCAAACTGCGTGACACACCAAGTATTGGAACACACGGGGAGAAATATTGCCTTTCAGCGGGAAATGGTATAGTCCAATGCTCTGTTTTTAATATAAAATCTGGGCCTTCGGTGGTCATATCACTGACAATACAAGGTTTTAAAAAAATAATATTGTCTATGGGTGCTCGTGGAAGACAATTTCTATGGACTGAAAACTAGAGAATGCTGATGTGATTCTGGTATTTTAATGATCTCTGCTGGTTGTTTTCTATCAAAAAAGTTAAATAGAGTCAGTTGATCAGAAAAAAAAAGTCCCTAAGCGGAAGCAGACAAGTCCTAGGGCTGATCTCCAAAGCACAAAAACCATAAAAACATATAAGTAAATACTAACGGATATACAAGAGGTCTCAAATGCTCAACCTAAAAATGGCTAAATCTGCCCCCCCATGGGGGCAGAAAGCCAAAATCATAAGCCCCCAAAGGGGAGTGACCCTTGCCCAAGGGGCCACTCCCCACTAAGCAATCCCTGGTGGTCCAGTGGGCATTTTCTTTTTTTTATAAAGAAAATCTGCCCCCCAAGGGGGGCAGACAAAGCCTAAAACATAGCCCCCATAAGGGGAGCGACCCTTACCTAAGGGGCCACTCCCCCAAACAAAACCTAACATCATGGGCATACTAAAATAGCCCCCAAAGGGGAGTGACCCTAGCCCAAAGGGCCACACCTCAGTACATTTATTATATTGGCCCAGTGGGCCGTTTAAAAAAAAATAAAATTAAAACTGCCCCAAAGCCAAAATGTATGCCCCAAAAAGGGGAATGACCCCTGCCCAAGGGGCCACTCCCCACTACATTTATTCAATTACATTTTTTTAAATGTAAATCTGCCCCCCCTTCCCCGGGAGCAAACAAAGCAAAAATGTAGGGGAGCGACCCTTGCCTAAGGGGTCACTCCCCAAAACAAAAACAAACATCGTGGCTTCCTAAAATGGCTCCCAAAGGGGAGTGACCATTGCCCAAGGCACCACTCCTCGGCACATTGGCCCAGTGGGCCAATTTAAAAAAAGCCATTACAAATGCCCCCAAAAGGGGGAGCGACCCTTGCACAGGGGCCGCTCCCCCGACCAACAAACACTGGCCAAATAAAAAAAAATTAAAAATCCCTGGCGCTAGTGGGCATTCCTGCTGCACGATCGCACGATCGTGCAGCAGGAATGCACAAAAGAGGCATTGAGGGAAAGGAAAACCCTTTCTTTCTCCCAATGCCTCTTTCGTTTAAATCCCTAAGTCCCAAAACTTACCTCTTTGTTCACCGACGTGCAGGAAGCAAATGGCTTCCATCGCGTCGGTAAACAAAGGGAAACCTCCAATGACGTCAGTGCTGATGTCATTGATGACGTGGAGGGGGGGGCGCGGGGAGGCAGGGGAAGGTCTTCCCCTGCCTTCCCCGGTGCCAACACGCAGATCGACCGCCCACGGGGGGAGCGCCAACACTTCCCCCATGGGTGGGTGTCATGACGAGCTGGGCTCGTCATGAGCACGTCATGAGCATACATAAATTGGTTTGATTTATACATTTACAAAACAAAACGATAATATTGTGATTGGAATTTATTTTCCTGCTGTATTGCAAAAATGAAAAATTGTAAAGAATTTAAGAGTTTAGTCAGAGGAGAAGCTACTATTCTGGCATGAAAGGGCATAGAGGCACCTCCTGACGGTATGCCTGCTCACATTATGGAGCATCTGTTCCACACTTGTTCTTGGCTTTGCTAGTGAAGAAGAATCACTTGGAAAGATGGTGTATTGAGTTTCCTAGGTATGGGACATTTAAAGTTTGAAGGGAAAATTGCATGACATGAGGCCATCACTTACACCTACTCAATATTAAGCTTTTAATGCATGGGAGGAATTTGTAAGGTGAAAGGAGAGAGAAAAACACCAGAGAAGGACAAAACAAGCAGTGCAGAACTATGCTGAAGCTAGATCGGATGAAGAACAGCTTAGAATGAGCAAGGCTATCATAGATAACCCTGGGCGTAGTTCGCGAAGTAGCACTTCGCGAAGCTACGCAAAGTGCAGTTCGCACTACGCGAGCTACGCATAGCACTTTGCGAACTGTATAGTACCTTGTTCACACTGTGCCAGATGTTGTTTTCAATGATTGCACAGTGCGGTCAAGCAACCGGCACTGTGCAATCATTGAAAATGGCATCTTGCACAGTGCGAGCTGTAATTTTCTGCTGCTCGAGTAGATTTTTACTCGAGCAGCAGCTTTCTCAACGCGAACTGGTAGTTTCTCATCGCGAGCGGTCGCGAGCATACGCGACCACTCGCAATGAGAAACCTGACCTCCTCGCATTGGGAATCTCGCCGGGAGGTTTATTTTCCATGCTCGCGATCGCCAACTTGATGTTGCTGATCGCGAACAAGGAAAAAGTCTCGCCGGGATGTAATTTTGCTTGCTCGCGGTCGCCAACTTGACGTTGAGGACCGCGAGCAAGCAAAAAATGACCGCAGCACTACGCAACACTACGCTACGCGTGTTCACACTGTGCTACGTGCAGTTCGCGTAGTGCGAAGTAGCGCGAACTTCGCAAACTACGCGAGCGTAGCGTAGTGCTTTGCCCAGGCTTAATCATAAAGGGAACTAGAGAATATCCAGCAATTACTACAGAGTAGCAAAGCAGGTAAAAGAGAACAATCAACGACAGAAAGATGGGGATGACTCACACAGATTCTAGAGATGAGATTTTAGAACAGATGTTGACATTGAGACCTCCACCATGTACAACTCCTATGATTCACAGAGGATCTAGTGCTGATGCGAGTGCCACTATGGCAACTACTCCTGCAGATCCAAGTTTGGCCCAGATTGAAAGACCTATACAGATTCTCTAAATTGTCCCACCAGCTTTGGGTTAACCACAGGTTGCAACTCCAATGCTTACCAGTATAACTGGAATACATACCACAGAGAAGATAACTCCCGTAAATGCCCTGTTAATACCCAGCTTTACTGCAAATTGCTCCTCCAAATGTGGATTTAAGGCCAGAAGCTCCTCAAGTTGTTGGAGGTGTGCCTACCACAGGATTTGTCCGAACTTCACAAAATCACCAGATTGTGGTGCAGAGACCCCCACAGACAGTACAAGAACTGATAGATGAGGGACCTTTGTCTTCACAACTCAAATTGCTCCTAGTGACATTACTGCTTCTACAGAAGGGAATAAACCAGTATGGCTAGAAGAAGCAGCAGGAAATGTGGAAGACAGAAAGCACCAAGGCAGGAGAAAGACAATGTTCAGCAATGGAGGAACCATTCAATGTGGCCCATTTGAAGATGGAATTCGAAGAAATAATAAGAGGATGGTTAGAATTTGATCCTATCAATCAATACCAAAGAAAGGAATTAACTTACCTGTTTAAAGTAATCACACAAAGAGCAGCAGTGTTGTACGATAGATTAGCAAAGGTAGCTCAGAAATATGAGATCAATCTCCAGAAAACTTTCACCTGTGAAGAACCTACAGACTTCAATTAAGTGGCCCAGCATTAGAAAACGTGAGAGTTTCAGGAATGGGTTTGCACATTTCACAACTGGTCAAATGCATTCGAAAATGGAGTGAAGCTGAGAAACTGGAAATGAAATGAGCAAAGAAACATAAGAAGAAAAAGAGAAAGGAAGCTATGGAAAGGAAACAGGATGAGGGAAGCATAGGAGAGATGACAGCATTTCCTCTTAGAGAAAATGCAGGAGGAATGTATGTACATGTCCCTTGGAGTAGAGGTGATTTGACTTTATTTACAAGCAATTTCCCCAAATTGAGAGAAAAGCCAGGGCAATGGAATCTGCAAATTGTGAGTTTCTTTAAAATTTTCAAGGTGTTGTGGACAGATTTGAATACATTTTTTGATACAGTAGTACTTACTGACTTGTGGGTTGAATTTATAAATGCAGGACAATGGCCAAAAGAAGAACCAGTAAGGGAAACTAGAATGAATGCGCCATCTCCTTTAGAAATGGAGAAGTATGAGGCAGTGATTACTTTCCTAAAGGGTAGACTACTACCAAGAAATGTGGATTTGCTTAAAATTAAAAGAGCCACTCAAGAGTCAAAGAGACAGTAAATAAATACTACGAACGGTTGTTGCAGGTGTTTCAGCAGCACACTGGATGAGAATATCCTGAGAAGAAGGATTTGGGGAGATTGTTTTCGGGTTAAAATCAGAGATTTTACACACATAAATCTCAAACTGGGATTTGTTGCCAGAACAAGTCGCTAGACAACATTTTTAGGTATGCTAAATATTGTAGCAAAGAGTTAGATACGAATCATAAAAGATCAAAGAAGAGTATATGTTGGCATAAACAACTTGGCTCAGAAGACATTTCAGGACAACAGAAGAATATGCGAGGATTTGCTGTTCCCCAGGTTGATTTCCAGGGAAATCCAGGAGGGTTTAACCAGTAGAGGTAGAGGTGTTCCTGTGGGTTCAGGTTCACGAACAGACATTGCTGCAATAAACAAAAATGTCATGTTTGTCATAAAATTGGACACTGGGAAAGAGAATGCAGGTATAATCCTAATAATAATGTTGGAAATGTACAGATGCCAAAAGTAATGCAGATGTCAAACATGCCCTCACCACAAACTCAAATGCCTATGCAAAGTCAGACTCCAATGATGCCCACCCAACCAGTTCATACGAATTCCCAAAGAGTAGTAAACACCTGCTTTGATTGAAATCCGCTGCCAACAATGAACACAGACTCTTTCCAAAATTACATGCAACAATTTCAAAATTCAAACCCAAATGCATTATAGCTATATCCATTTTTTGAAATTGATGGTTCAGGTTTTGATCATTCCCAATGACGGTGCTTGAGAGAGGAGAAAGATTGCATGCTTGGCCCAGTCTTAGAGGTAGACCAGAGTGGTCCATACCTGGATGCTGAAGTATGTGGCCACCCAGTATCATTTTTAATTGATACCAGAGCTACTAGGTCCACACTAAGAACTGTGGAAGTTCCAAATCTACCTCTCTCCGGGAAAACAACCCAAGTTGTGGGAGTTACAAATAAACAATTCATAAATCCTATGTCAGAAGAAGGTACTAGTGAAAATAGGTTAATTCAAAGAAAAAGTTTGTTGTTTGTGATTCTAGCCCTGTGAATCTATTAGGAAGAGATTTGCTGTGCAAAATAAATTGTACCCTTTACTGCACACCAGATGGTGTTACTTTCCAAACTCACGATGAGGATGCAGATTACAAATTGATTAAACAGAAAGACTGAATTGGAGAGTTTCCTTTGTTCAGTATTGAAGAATTACCTGATGATATAGAAGAGACAGTGAATCCTGTAGTCTGAGATTTTGCTGGGAAGATATTGGGCTAGTAAAAGGTGTAGAACCAGTCTGATTTGCTGTAAAGCCAAACACAGTATGTTCCAGAATACCCCATTACCATCTGGCATCAGAAGCCATTGCAGGAATAATGCCAGTCATGGAAGATATGCTGGAGAAATTAATATTTAGGTAATTGGTTGGGAGTCCATGTAACTCTCCAACCATGGGTTTAAAGAAACCTAACGGGACATGTAGAACAGTGCAGGATTTGTGAAGATTTAATATACTAGTCATTCCATGTTGTCCCATGGTACCGAATCCACCCACCATATTCTCTCAGGTCCCGTGTACTGCACACTGATTTACAGTCATTGACCGATGGCAGGCTTTCTTCTCAGTGCCATTGCATGAGGAAAGTCAGTACCTTTTATCCTTCATGTTTCAATAGAAGGTATCAGCATGGTGTAGTGCCCCACAAGGGTATACAGAGAGTCCATCTATCTTCAACCAGATTCTGAAGAAAAGTCTGGAGACCCTACACATGCCCAACAAGCCAAAACTTGTCCAGTACATTGATGATTTGATTGTGGCTTCAGAGACGCAAGAGGCTTGTAAACAAGACTGCATTGCTTTGTTGAACCATCTGGCTGAGAATTGACACAATATGTCTCCAGGAAATCTGCAGTACTGTTGAAAAGAAATTCAATTTCTAGGGTACATTATATTAAAAGGAACTAGAAAGGTGTCTCCAGAGAGCGTGGAAGCCATCTTGCAGATGAATCTCCTGGGATAGCAAAAGTAAGTCACAATGTCCTTGGAAATGGTTAGCTACTGCAGGCAGTGGATACCAAACTTTTCCATCATGGCAAAGCTTTTAGTGAGGTTGACATGTAAGGAGGTGTTAGATCTGATCCCATGGGACAACGAATGCTCAAAGATGACCCTGGAGTAGACAAATTGTGTCATGACCCAGCTCTAGGAATGCCTTATTATTCAAAAGAATTTATATTACTTTGCAGAGAGAGAGATGGGTGTGCTCTCTCAGTACTCACACAGGTTCATAGTAATGCCTGAAAACGGATTGTGTATTTTTCAACAGCAGTTGATCCCATAGCTGCAGGTCTTCCCGGTTGCCTAAACGTAGTAGCTGCAGTAAGCACTAGTTTGGAGGAGAGTGAGAGCATACTGATGGGATACCCTTTAACTGTTATGGTTCCAAACTCTGTGGAGGTTTTGTTAATGAGAACCAAAACACAGTACCTAATTGATAAACACTTGATAAAATACGAGCAAACTATTTTGTCTTGCAATAATGTAGTTCTAAAGAGATGTAGTGTACTGAGCCCTTCAACTTTGTTGCTTATAAATTATATTGATTGTGATGAAGTCGAACATGATTATCTACATGCCATGGATCATGCACCAAACCAAGACCTGATATTAACCCCTTCAGCGCTGGGCGAATTCCGCCGCGGTGCTGAAGGGTTCGTGCGCGGGCGGGCCCATGACGGAACGGTTCCGTCATGAGCACAGCTCAACCGTGGCTCATGACGGAACCGTTCCGTCATGAGCATGGAAGGGGTTAAGGATGAACCCCTAATTGAGTCTGACCATGTACTATTTGTAGAAGGCTCATGCTTAAGAGAAGCACTATGCACCTTAAATGATGTTGTTGAAGCTTCCTGGCTTCAAGAAGTTAACTCAGCTCAAGTTGCTGAATTAATCGCTCTTACCAGAGTCTGCAGTTTAACCGCACAAATGAGAGTCACAATTTTTATAGACAGCCAGTATGGATTTGGTGTGGTCCATGATTTTGGACAGTTATGGTCGCAAAGAGGCTTTTTAACTTCTTCCTGCACTCCAGTCCGGAATGGAAATCATGGTAAAAGTCTATTGAAAGCTTTGCAGCTGCCCAGTGAAATAGCAGTTGTTAAGTGTGCAGCACACCAAAGTGGGAATAGATATATTGCTAGGAGCAATAGATATGCTGATTCTGTAGTGAGGTATGTGCTTTGTTAGTTTGCACATTTAATGGAAATTTCACATGTCAGTCCGAAGAAGAGAGTTCATTCACAATGTTGATGAGAGTCACAGACACCTGGGACAAGTTAAAACGAGTCAGGAAAATGTTTCAGAAGCAGAGCAAAATAAATGGAGGAAAGCAGGTTGTGAGAAAAACACAAAAGGCATTTGTATGTCGACTGATCGGAGACCAGTTTGGCCTGATAGCTTGTTGTTTTTAATGACACGGTATTACCATGGGTACACAAATTTAGGAAGAGATTGCATGGTGTGCCTTTCAGGCAGAGTTAGTTTAATACAAGATTTCAAATGTTTGCTGAACAAATTAGTTATAGGTGTGTCATATGTCAACAAATGAATGCAGGAAAGAGGACATATGTTACACTGACACACATATTGAGATGAGATGGCCCATTTTACAGGGTGCAGATGGACCTTATCAAAGTGCCAGTTTACAATAGGATGAGCTATGTCCTGGTCATTGTGTGCATTTTCTCGAGGTGGGTGGAAGCCTACCCAACTCAGAGAAATGACGTTCTCATAGTGTTGTTGTTATTACCTGAACTGCTCCCTGAAAATGGAATGATGATTTCTCTTGAGTCAGATAGAAGAACTCATTTCAATAATGAAGTTCTGAAAATGATCTGCACCACATTACAAATTGAGCAATGACTACACTGTTGTTATAGACCTCAATCTTCTGGGCGAGTTGAACAGTGAAGGGAACTATCAAATTCAGATTGGCAAAAGTCTGTGCTTCAGCTTCTTTGAAATGGCCAGAAGCTTTACCTTTGGTGTTAATGAGCATTCAAAGTACTCCAGACAGAAAGACGGGTCTGTCCCCATGCAAGATACTGTTTGGAAGGGTCATGAGATTGCCAGCTGTTCCTGCAAATGCTCTTTTGAATATCACTGATGACATTATCTTGGATTACTATAAAGGTTTGGTTGATGTGGTCCATTCTATTTCTCATCATGTTTTAGCGATCACTCAAGATCCGCATCACGAACAGTGCCACTACCTCAGCCCTGATGATTGGGTCGTGATCAAGAAGCACGTTCGGAAGACTGTCTACAGCCCAGATGGAAAGGCCCCTCCCAGGTCATGCTGCCAACAAATACTACTCTTAAGTGTGCACAGATTGCATCAGGATACATACTTCGCACACCAAAAAGGTGAGAAACCCAGATGACACATTAACGGTCCATGATCCTATAAGAAGAGCTTTGGTGACTGCACCAATTGCTGAGAGACCACCCAGACCAGCAGCACCATTGCCTGAGCTACAGCAGGTGGAAGAGAAGAGTGAAAATCAGGAGATTGAAAGAGAAATGTAAGTATCTGAATAACGCAGAATGGAATAGAAGTCTTTAATGAAAAAGAAGCAGAAAGTACTCCTCAGAATGGAAGTGGGCTGAAACTACTTCTGCACAAATAAAAGATCCAGAAGAGGGAACAAGCACCGGATCAAAGAGCGTGAATCGACAAGCTAAGTGGCCACAAAAATAAAGCCATAAAGCCCAGAGAAGAAGCTCCTCTGTAACACAAATACTACAGACTATACCTGAAGAAACTAAGGGCCATATTCACTAGGAGCTATGGGCTAATTAACAGCACTTTATCGCAGCCAAAGTCCTGATAAATGTACCTCCCCATTCACAAGCTGGTGCTAACAGCCCACAGCACCAGTTTATCCGCGATAGCAGCCGCAAAAAACATCGCCACAGAGGATTCCCACAACTATCGCTAATGAGATGCAGGGTTCCTGTGCCAAAAGCCGTGACAACACCACACCTCAACATTTTCAACGACCAGACAGATCAGTGATTAGAACACAAAACCGGCGATAAGGCGTCTTAGCACCAGGAAATCTACACCTGATGTGACCTGGTGTTAAGTCGGATAGCAGCCAGCACCACAAAAGGGAGACCAGCCCAGGGCCACAAAGGAAGTGCAACAGATGCCATCGAGCCACACATCATGCTTCCCGGACACCCAAGAGGGCCACAACACCCACCAACACCACCCCCCGGACCACCCCTCCCAGGCACACCCCCCCAAGAAAGACATGCCACATCAGCTACACAAAAACATGTACAAATGATATTGCATGATGTCGCACAATCACAACAGTTGAAATGCATGTGTCGACCCAGAAATAAGCATCACACATTCACTTCCGAAGCAACAAAAAAAACTTTATAAAAATGAACACCGAAATCAAATAAAGACACATGGCGGCTCCCCGCAGGACAGCCTGTAGGTCGCAGCCTGCAAGACAAAAAACATGATGAGAAGGTGTGTCCTGTGCACATCAAAAGACAGAGAGAGAGCGAAGGAGGGAGAGAGAGAGAAGAGAGGGATAGAGAGAGAGAGAGAAGAAGAGAGGGAGAGAGAAAAGAAGAGAAGAAGAGAGGGGGAGAGAGAGAGGGAGAAGAAGAGAGGGGGAGAGAGAAAGAGAAGAAGAGAGGGAAAGAGAGAGAGAAGAAGAGAGGGGGAGAGAGAGAGAAGAAGGGAGAGAGCCGCCCCTGCACACCCAGGCCACACAGCTCACCTGCTGCCACCGGTGTGTTTCCAACCACTTGCCGGCATTTAGTGCAGTCCATTAGGTCACACATCTGAGTCAAAGCCGTCATCTGAAACAGAGTCCAGATACATGACTGGTACAGTACACACACTGGCTCAAGACAACAGCGCCTGCCCACCCATGCACACCCAGGCAGAGGTATCACAAAGGCACCCGATGCCCAGGAAGCAGGCCCGCCCATGCACACCCAGGCCTCACTGCTCACCTTCCGCCACCGGTGTGCAGACTGGATGTCCCACCACGTGCCGCTGCAAGCCACAAGCCCGTGGCCCGCGGACATGGCACCCTCCACATCCTGCAGCCATGCTCCGCAGGCCACCAGGTCCCACATGTGTTGCTGGTTCTTGAATACTCCATGGCTGAGGACATACCAGTGCACCTGGCAACATCGCAGGCTGCACACCCGCTCAGTTTTGATTTGTTCAGCATTCCGTACATCAATTGTGTGTCTTTTGCACACCCAATCAGCCCAATGGGTGCCACTAAGTCTGTGACCCGGAAGTGAGGCCATGTGGCGGTAGGCCCGTGGTGCCCACTGGCTCTGGCCTACACTGCGGTCCAGGAGGGCACACAAAACCTGAGTTGCCCAGACCGCCAGGATGGGGCATCATCGCAGGGTGCCCAACCGCTCAGCAGCTTAAGGTGCCATTGACTGAGTGCACCCAAAGTCACCGTCCTGTGGCAGGGTGCCTGTGCCTGCCGCAATGCACCGGGTGCGACTAACCCTGTGCAAGCCCAGTCAGTGCCATGTGGTGGTCGGCCCATGCTGTACGCAGGCCTGGGTTGCCATTAACCCTGTGCAACTCCAGTCAACACCACGTGGTGGTCGGCCAATGCCATACGCAGGCCTGGGATCCCATTAACTCTGTAAGCAACAAAACTCTTGTGCCTTTCATGATTGGGAGCCGTGGCGTCCATCATCCAGTCACCACTGGCAGAGGAGAATGTGACGTCGTCAGACCCTTATGTTGTCGGAGTCACATGGCCTGTGACGCCTGTGCCGGATGGGTGTGGTGTGCGTGCAAACCTGCCCTCAGGGAGTGGCTGTGACATTCTGACAACTAGACCAGTGACCTGCACACCACCACCGAGTACTCCTGCGACGGGTAGCAATGAGTGCCCCCCCTCGGAGCGTAAGTGGAGTGGTCTGGCCTGCCTTACGCCGGACCAGCACAGGGCTTGCCACAATGACACGTGGGCTCTGGGCGTGGTTCAGTCCATGTCCGGACAAGGAAGTGAGTGATGCGTGTGTCCCAGTTGTCGTGTCCATGGGACCCGGTACACAAAATGCAATATAGCACCCTCTGACTGGCATCCCACAGGATGCGCATCATTGAGGCAAGGGAAATCACTGTCCCTACATTCATTCACACATGCATACATGACTGATGCTAGACATTACACCGCAGTGCGTCAATGGATGTTTATTGCACATCTAGTGCAGTTATGCAGCGGAGCGGTTCAGGGCAATTGCCAGCACACTACACAACATGGGCCTGTGGAGGGCCAACCAGAGTCCATCCGTGGATGACAAGTCCTGCTGAAGGGAAGGGCACTGTCCGCAGCCTGGTCGCCCTGTCATTGGGCATCAATCCAGCAGTGGCAGTCCATGTCGCTTTCCAAGGTGAGTGCATCGGAGTGTATCGTGGTTCAGTGGAAGGTCATGAGGCCATGTGCAGGACCAAGCAGACACAGGCCAGGTGACAGTGATGAATGCTAGTGCCTGGTCCTTCTGACCACAGTCCCATCCACGTCCTCATCCCCGGGTGTGTGCCCTGCCCCACCTGTGGGTGTTGCAGAACAGGCTGCCGCACTGTGTGCCACTGACACATCAGGGGCCTGAGTGGACCCGGCTGCCACACTGTGTGCCTCTGACACATCAGGTGCGTGAGTGGATCCGGCTGCCGCACTGGGAGGCACTGACACACCGGGGGGCGGGGATGTGGATGTGGATGGTGTGGGCACAACAGCATTCATCAGCACCATGCCTTGTGGTGGCAATGCCATGGTGGAGGTCTGTAGGGCATGATAGATCCCAGCTACATTTCAATCAATCAATCAATCAATCAAGGAATTTGAAGAGCACGCTACTCACCCGTAAGGGTCTCAAGGCGCTGGGGGAGGTCGCTACTGCTCGAACAGCCAGGTCTTGAGTTGTTTCCTGAAGGCGAAATGGTCCTGGGTCAGCCGGAGGTGGGTGGGGAGGGAGTTCCATGTCTTGGCTGCCAGATAGGAGAAGGATCTTCCTCCGGCGGTGGCTTTGCGAATTCGTGGGATGGTGGCGAGGGCGAGGCTAGCGGAGCGGAGCTGGCGGGTTGGTGTGTAGAATGCGAGTCGGTTGTTAAGGTACCTGGGGCCCACATTGTGGAGAGCCTTGTGTGCGTGGGTGAGGAGTTGGAATGTGATTCTTTTGCTGACGGGGAGCCAGTGCAGATCTTTCAGATGGGCAGAGATGTGGCTTTGGCGGGGGATGTCCAGGATGAGTCTTGCCGAGGCGTTCTGTATGCGCTGTAGTCTTTTCTGGAGCTTGGCTGTGGTTCCGGCATAGAGGGTGTTTCCGTAGTGCAGGCAGCTGGTGACAAGGGCCTGGATGACCGTCTTCCTGGTTGCGGTGGGGATCCATCTGAAGATTTTTCGGAGCATGCGCAGGGTGTTGAAGCAGGATGCTGAGACGGCGTTGACTTGTTTGGTCATTGTGAGGGAGGAGTCCAGGATGAAGCCCAGGTTGCGTGCGTGGTCTGTGGGTTTGGGGGTGGTGCCCAGGGCGGGTGGCCACCAGGAGTCGTCCCAGGCAGAGGGGTTGGTCCCAGGATGAGGACTTCCGTTTTGTCTGAGTTCAGTTTCAGACGGCTGAGCTTCACCCATTCCGCGACGTCTCTCATCCCTTCCTGAAGGCTGGTTCTGGCGGTGTTTGGGTCGTTGGTGAGGGAGAGGATCAGCTGTGTGTCGTCGGCGTAGGAGATGATGTTGAGGTTGTGTTTGCATGCGAGGGGGCTCATGTAGACGTTGGATGGGGTGGGGCTGAGCGAGGATCCTTGTGGGACGCCGCAGATGACTTCAGTAGCCGCGGACAGGAACGGGGGGAGGCGGACTCTCTGGGTTCTTCCGGCGAGGAACGAGATGATCCACTCCAGGGCCGCGCCTTGGATTCCGGTGAGGCTGAAGCATTGTATCAGGGTGTGGTGGCATACCGTGTCGAAGGCTGCTGAGAGATCCAGGAGGATGAGGGCAGTGGTTTCCCCGTTGTCGAGCATTGACCTGATGTCGTTAGTAGCTGCGATGAGGGCGGTCTCGGTGCTGTGGTTTGCTCGGAAACCGGACTGTGATGGGTTGAGGGATCCGTTTGTCTCGAGGAAGGCGGAGAGTTGTTTGTTGACCGTCTTCTCAATGACTTTGGCAGGGAAAGGGAGGAGCGAGATGGGTCAAAAGTTCTTGAGGTCCGTGGGGTCCACGGTGGGTTTTTTCAGGAGGGCGCTGATCTCGGCGTGTTTCCAGCTCTCCGGGAAGGTGGCGGATGTGAAGGAGCTGTTGATGACGTCCTGGAGTTGGGGTGCGATGATGGAGTCCGCTTTGTTGAAGATGTGGTGTGGGCATGGGTCTGTCGGGGAGCCGGAGTTGATGGTGCTCATTGTGAGGGCGGCGTCTTTGGTGCTGACCGGGGTCCAGGTGCAGAGGGTGGCGGTTGGGTGCGCGGGTTCGGTGGTTGTGTGCGTGGTCTGAGTGCTGAAGCTGTCGTGTATGTCGGCGATCTTGCGGTGGAAGAACGAGGCGAGTGAGTCGCAGAGGTCTTGCGAGGGTGTAATGTCGTTGTTGCAGGCGCTGGGGTTGGCGAGCTCTTTGACGATGCTGACGAGTTCCTTGCTGTTGTGGGTGTTGTTGTCCAGACGTTGTTTGTATGTATTTCTCTTGGTGGTGCGGATCAGTTGGTGGTGCTTGCGGGTGGCGTTCTTGAGGGCTGTCATGTTCTCTGTTGTCTGATCCTGGTGCCAGGTTTGCTCCAGGGAGCGGCAGGTTTTCTTCGAGTTTATGAGGTCGTCGGTGAACCACGGGGCTTTCTTGCTGTGGGGTCTGCTGGGTGGTTTCTTCAGTGGTGCGAATTCATCGATGCAGTTGGCGAGCCATTGTGTGTGGTTGCGGGCTGCTTCGTTGGGGTCCGTCATGATGGTGGGAGGGTTCAGGCTGAGGGAGGTGGTGAGCTGGTTGGCGGAGATCTTGCTCCAGCTTCTGCGGGGGGCCTGTTGCGGGTGGTGGTGGGTCGTGGTTTTCCTGAAGGAGAAGTGGACGCAGCTGTGGTCTGTCCAGAGGACTCCGGTGGAGTGGCTGAAGGAGATGTACTTGCTGGTGGAGAAGACGGGGTCAAGCATGTGGCCGGCATAGTGGGTGGGTGTGTTCACCAGTTGCTCGAGTCCGAGGTTTGCGAGGTTGTCCAGCAGGGTGGTGGTGTTGCTGTCATTGCTGTTCTCCAGGTGGAAGTTGAGGTCTCCTAGGAGGATGTAGTCTGGGGAGGTGAGGGCGTGCGGGGTAATGAAGTCTGCGATGGCTTCGCTGAATTGAGTGCGTGGTCCCGGGGGTCTGTAGATTAGGGTGCCTCTGAGGGTGGTTCTGGGGTCGGTGTGTATCTGGAAGTGCAGGTGTTCGGCGGCTGTGATGGTGTCTTCCGAGTTGGTCATGATGCGGATTGTGTTTCTGTGGACGATGGCGATGCCTCCTCCGGTTTGGTTGGTGCGGTCCCTCCGGGTGATCTTGATGGCTATGGCGATGTCGGGGGCTGAGGAGGCATTCATCCAGGTCTCTGTGAGGAAGGCGACGTCGGGTGCTGTAGTGTCTAGGAGGTTCCAGAGTTCGACTGCGTGTCGGTGGACGGAGCGGGTGTTGAGCAGGATGCACTTGAGGTGATTCTTGCTGGTGGTAGGCTTGGCGGGTGCCGGCCCAGGACGGCTGCAGGTGAACTTGCACTCTTGGCAGGTGAAGGGTCCGTGGGTGCGTTTCGGAGTGGCCAGGTGGCAGGCGGGGTTCCGGCCGGTGTTGAGTGCGCAGAGGGTGGCGGCGTCGTAGGTTCGTTGGGTGCATTGGCTTCGTCAAGGTCCAGGGTTCCTGGCGCTGGGCACGGTCCAGGCATGGACGGGCGCAGACGGGCTTGCCTTTGGCGCACCTTTGGCACGCCAGCGGCGCGCCCGCTACACGCGGCCGCGCAGCGGTCGCCATAAGAGGGGAGGAGGGGAGGAGGGGTCAGCTGGGAGGCGGGAGGGTATGAGCCAATGGGAGCAGGGGGGCGGGGCCGCACGGGAGGCAGCGGCGGGAAAGACGGGAGCGAGAAAAAAAGCAGTCACTTAGTCAAACACCAAAAGTTACTCGTTCATACAGGGTACAAAATGAAAGGGGGGCGGGCAGGCACACTCACGCAGTCAAAATGGGGTTACAGAATGAGAAGGGGGGTGGGCAGGCACACACGGGGCACAGAGCCCGGTCGGCGAGCGAGCAATCGGGAGATGTGCTGAACTGGCAGGACACAGCAATCAGGCAGGCGGAGCTGCAGCGGTGGAGAAGTGACCTACCCGAGGGTCAAGGGTCACTGTCTCTGCCGCGCAGCGGTCGCCATAAGAGGGGAGGAGGGGTCAGCTGGGAGGCGGGAGGGTATAATCCAATGGGAGCAGGGGGGCGGGGCCGCACGGGAGGCAGCGGCGGGAAAGACGGGAGCGAGAAAAAAAGCAGTCACTCAGTCAAACACCAAAAGTCACTCGTTCATACAGGGTACAAAATGAAAGGGGGGTGGGCAGGCACACTCACGCAGTCAAAATGGGGTTACAGAATGAGAAGGGGGGTGGGCAGGCACACACGGGGCACAGAGCCCGGTCGACGAGCATGCAATCGGGAGATGCGCTGAACTGGCGGGACACAGCAATCAGGCAGGTGCAGCTGCAGCGGTGGAGAAGTGACCTACCCGAGGGTCAAGGGTCACTGTCTCTGCCGCGCAGCGGACGCCATAAGAGGGGAGGAGGGAGGGTATGAGCCAATGGGAGCAGGGGGCAGGGCCGCACGGGAGGCAGCGGCGGGAAAAGCGGGAACGAGGAAAAAAAGCAGTAACTCAGTCAAACACCAAAAGTCACTCGTTCATACAGGGTACAAAATGAAAGGGGGGCAGGCAGGCACACTCACGCAGTCAAAATGGGGTTACAGAACGAGAAGGGGGGGTGGGCAGGCACACACGGGGCACAGAGCCTGGTCGGCGAGCGCGCAATCGGGAGACGTACTGAACTGGTGGGACACAGCAATCAGGCAGGCGGAGCTGCAGCGGTGGAGAAGTGACCTACCCGAGGGTCAAGGGTCAATGTCTCTGCCGCGCAGCGGTCGCCATAAGTGGGGAGGAGGGGAGGAGGGGTCAGCTGGGAGGCGGGAGGGTATGAGCCAATGGGAGAAGGGGGGCGGAGCCGCACGGGAGGCAGCAGCGGGAAAGACGGGAGCGAGAAAAAAAGCAGTCACTCAGTCAAACACCAAAAGTCACTCGTTCATACAGGGTACAAAATGAAAGGGGGGCGGGCAGGCACACTCACGCAGTCAAAATGGGGTTACAGAACGAGAAGGGGGGGCGGGCAGGCACACACGGGGCACAGAGCCCGGTTATCGAGCGCGCAATCGGGAGACGCGCAGAACTGGTGGGACACAGCAATCAGGCAGGCAGAGCTGCAGCGGTGGAGAAGTGACCTACCCGAGGGTCAAGGGTCACTGTCTCTGCCGCGCAGCGGTTGCCATAAGAGGGGAGGAGGGGTCACCTGGGAGGCGGGAGGGTATGAGCCAATGGGAGCAGGGGGGCGGGGCCGCACAAGAGGCAGCGGCGGGAAAGACGGGAGCGAGAAAAAAAGCAGTCACTCAGTCAAACACCAAAAGTCACTCGTTCATACAGGGTACAAAATGAAAGGGGGGCAGGCAGGCACACTCACGCAGTCAAAATGGGGTTACAGAACGAGAAGGGGGGTGGGCAGGCACACACGGGGCACAGAGCCTGGTCGGCGAGCGCGCAATTGGGAGACGTGCTGAACTGGCGGGACACAGCAATCAGGCAGGTGGAGCTGCAGCGATGGAGAACTGACCTACCCGAGGGTCAAGGGTCACTGTCTCTGCCGCGCAACGGTTGCCATAAGAGGGGAGGAGGGGTCAGCTGGGAGGCAGGAGGGTATGAGCCAATGGGAGCAGGGGGGCGGGGCCGCACGGGAGGCAGCGGCGGGAAAGACGGGAGCGAGAAAAAAAGCAGTCACTCAGTCAAACACCAAAAGTCACTCGTTCATACAGGGTACAAAATGAAAGGGAGCGGGCAGGCACACTCACGCAGTCAAAATGAGGTTAGAGAACGAGAAGGGGGGGCGGGCAGGCACACACGGGGCACAGACCCCCGGTCGGCGACCGGGCAATCGGGAGACGCGCTGAACTGGCGGGACACAGCAATCAGGCAGGCGGAGCTGCAGTGGTGGAGAAGTGACCTACCCGAGGGTCAAGGGTCACTGACCCTCGATGATGACACATTTCGATGATGTGCAGTGGTGTCTGCCATCCTTTTCGCCTCCATCCGCACCATGTCCTCCATGATCCTCCATATGTGTTCCAGATCACGGCTGGCATCACTGGAGCCACTCTGAGCGGACAGGTGTTCTTCTCTCCGCGTCATGACTCCAGCGATGTCAGTCAGGGCTCGTTGGAGACCATGGGGCGGACATAGACACCCAAGGATGGTGTCCAGTTTGGCAGCCATAATGTCGAAGCCCACCCGCACCTGCTCAGCCGTCTCCATCTGGCACTCCAGCACACGGCATTGGAAGGCCATGTGTTGTTCCTGGAGGTCTTGGGAGGGTGCCAGGGCTGTGGGTGCCTCCTGCTGGGTAGTTTGGGTGGTGAGTGATGTCTCATTGATGTAGCTGGGCTGCCCTGAGCCTGGAGGTGAGTGGCGGATGAGGTCAATGATGTCTTGGATGGTTTGGGCATCGATGCTGGCATTGTCCTCCGCGTCATCCGTGAAGAGTGGCTGGGACTGCTCTGCAGGAGGTCTTGATGGTGCTCCTGCAATGTGAAGGGTAGATGGTGTATTACAATGTGTCCACATGTGTTTAGATGCATGGTACAGGTTGACATTCAGACAGCATGGCATTGTACATTGTGACAGTCTGTAGATCTGGGCGATGGCCCAGAGTCATTGTGGGTGTGCACTGTGCTCTGCTTGATTGTGCATGTGTGCCATTGTGCCCATCTCCACCCCTCCCCCCAGTACCTGGTGGTCACTCACCCTGTAGCGGTTGTGTTGTGTCCTGTCGAGCAGTGTCCGGTCCCCCGACTCTGACTCTTGAGTTATTTTTTGTAGTATGCATCCATTTCTATCATATTTTCATTGTCAAGTTAGGCTAGGCCAATATATTTACTTTTGCTCTGCATTTGCTTTTGATTTAAAATTTCCTCAAATAAATGCATGTTTGAGCAAGATGTTGCACAGTGCAGTATTAAATAAATAATTCATGTTAACTTCCTTAGACATGTCATCTTCATAGAATGTGCTGATTTCAATAAATGTTTTCCTTCATTCTTAAAGGACCTGTTCTCATCGCATTTGGTTAGTGTTTGCTGTCACTCATTCACAATAATGAATATTAACAGTATATTAAAAGAATAGTGTATGCATGAAAATGTGAAGCTCATTATATAATTCGTATAAGTTACAACTAGAATGTTTCTCCTTTAGACTAGTTCATTTTCACGCAGTGGAGTTCTAACTAGTTAATAGAGTAAGCTGCAGGGTTCTTGTGGGAACTCAATGTGAGACTAACGTATATGAATAGTTGCAACGTAGTAGAATGCTTGTAGAAAATGTTTGCCATCTTCGTGTGTTACAGTGAGAATGAAGACGGATGTAGCAGACCTTCTAACGATCCTTTCACCATTGGACAAAGATGACCGGAGAAGATGTATAGATACGTTTTTGTGTTTAATATAAGTGCTCCTTGTTAGGACACTTTAGATAATTTCTACCACTTCTTCCTTAAAACACGTGTAGAGAGCTCTATGCTGACCGGTTTGGTCTAGCCTAACTGCTCTCTGGCTATCCTTTTTCCTTATTTTTGTCCTTTACACTTTGAGCTACAGCTGATAGTGTTTTCTAAATTCCTTTAAGAATTTACATCAACTACTGTGACTAACTCCTAATAGAGAGAAGGCTTGGACGAGTTTTTCAGACCTGCTCTTTATGGGGAGTTCAAATAAATCTAAATTCTATTTCTAAGTGCTCCTTAAAATTCTCGCTTTTTTCTGAAAAGGACTCTTTATGGTTCTGGTAAATTAAGGTCTAGAAGAGCAGAATATGAACTTAGGTAATATTCCTTTATGGAACACCCTGTAATATTTTCTGTTGGCTGCTAATTGCTTTTTTTATATTTATGTAATGGATTTATTAATTTCGAACATGAATAAAGAGATTACAAACCAAATTACTGAACTTAAAACGATAAATAAAGATTCAAAACTTCATCTTAACTCTCAATATTTACTGAACATAATAAGTGTTGGAATATGATATTGACTTATGCACTATTCTAAAATGGTGTCAAAGATCCAGTCGACCTGAAGAAGATCAAGGCACGGAGTTGGGGACCACTTTTGTAAGTCAAGGGTTGAACTGATTTAAAGAAACATACTCACATGCCAGCAGTACTAAAGTTTTAAGTGGTTTGTGATAAAGGTGATTGTGTGACCGTATATTATATGGCATAAAGTACCCACTGGAGAACACAATAAGGATTTTGAAAGTCACCTCGAAGTTCCATAACTTTATGAAGGAACTCTGCTTTTGGCCATGTTCCTCTGTATGGTTACGGAACTCCTTAGTGACTTGCAATATCCTTATAATGTACAGCAGGGGGTACTTTATCCCTTATGATATGGAATTTGTTTACATTTGTATATTCCTCTTGCAGCTGTCTTGCGGTTGCTATGTGCCTTGTGTGGATCCCAGATAACATTTATGTATTGTTGTATTTGTTGCTCTATGGCCTGCATCCTACTCAGCTTTGTAAGGGGTCGAAATGTGTTTCATGCAGATCATAGATTTTATTATAATGAATTATATCGAATCACTTGAGTCTCCTACTTTTCCTTTCCCCAAAGATCTTTTGCATTTTCCCAAATTTCTTGCATATTTTCATAATGTGCATGGGATCTTGTTGTGTTATGTGAAAGCCACGAATATTACGATCCCTGCATTTTACTGTATTTTACAGTCTACTAGCTGCTGTCCAGTGGGTGATGTGGGCTTTTGGTAGCTCAAATATTATTTCTGATTATCTGCATTTTTTTTAAATTTCCAGCATGTTCTCTGTTGTATGGTTCATTTACAAGACTATGGAGCTCATTACGATGTCAGGCGGAAAGCCTCTGCCTGACACCGACTCGGAATCGGGACCGACCGACTTGCAGTCAGCGGTTTTGACCACCGCATTACGATGCGATCGAACACTGTTCGGTTGGAGTCCTATTGGTCCCTACGGGAGCTTGTGTTCCGCCCAGCAACCGGACGTAACACAGGCTCCTATGGGGGAAATGGGGTGTTTGGGGGAAACACTGCACCCTGTTGCAGGCACCCTGCACGGTGCCTGCTACACAGTGCAGGGTTTTAAAGGGGGGCCCCTTAGGTACCCCCTCGGCCATCAACCATAGGCCATGGGGCTTAAGGGGCACTGCCATGGGCCCCCAAAGTCAATTTCCGACAGCCTTTTCGTGTCAGTCAGGCTGACACGGAAAGGCTGTTGGAAATCGACATCGTAATCCCAAGGGCGGAAACGCTGTCCTTTGCTATGTACCATGCAGTTTTGACCGACAGGAATACTTTGCAAGTCACTGTTATAGTTCAAAACGTTTATTTTAACTATAGTGCTCTATAATGCATTATATTCGCCACCACCAGCAGCAAAATACATAAACCTAAAACAGTTAGCATTGTAGCAAGTCCATAGATTATGTAGGGGGATGTCATTGTATACAGACAGTGGATAAAGGACTATAAGGCCTAACCACCCTCCCCTTGGCCATACGAAGTTTTATAATATAAAAGAAGATCTCTTGGCATTAACAGCAGACCTCATACCTTAGTGCCTAAATGGATTTTTACATCATAGGAACAGCACAGCTCTTCTCCCTGGAAAGGCCCCTCTCCACATGTGTTAAACCAACATGCATCCCCATAATATCACAGCATGAGTTTCAAGCAGTCGCAGCTGTGTTAGCCTGTTTTTTCTAGGTGCTAGGGACTGACTAGAACAGAATAACAAGGGGCATTGTTTATCGACCTGGCACATCGTGTTCGAACTAAACTCCAGGAACAGGCAGAGAACTCAGAGAGCAGATGGTTCTCATGTGAAAGACACAAACAGAGTCGTGCAAAATAAAGTCATGTAGTAACATGCACAAAAGCAGCATCATGGCAGCAGAGCTCATGCTCTTGCTAACTTAGCAATGTCGACAATGACCTTAACAGCCATATGACAATAGCAAAGAGTTACTTTAGGTCATGACGCAGGTCAGGAAGGACAAGTGCTGAAAGTCGAAGGTCACTTTCTAACATTTAAATTTTGGGCCAAATAACAGTACCATATTCTCCAGTCCTTTCCTAAAAAGATGAGATAGTCCCATTAAGCAATGATAACTGATTGCAAATCAACACAAACATTTTTGTGAGCATTTCCCTTTGCAGGCACATGTTGTCAGTCCACCACTTAATTGTACTTCAGTGAGAAACTACAACTAACCTCTCAGCAGCCCAATACATTTACATACAAAATAAAGTCAACATGCTCAAAGCCTTGAGGTTATTTTTGCAGCAAAATGGTCATCCATCATTACTTTGCATGAGAACTATATATATATAGTTTCCTCAATAGCTATCTAATCAGAAGTCCTTCAACACTTCCATTTTGAAGTATAGATTCTCCTATGAACATCAGACATGGAATCAGTAATCTTCCTAATTGAATCCTGCATAGTGTCTCATCCACAAACTCTGTTTGCAAGGTATCTTATGCATTCTATTGAACATCAGGTTTATAAACCTATACGCTCTCTCTCTCACTTACACACATGCACACACACACACAATGTCACACATCTTATGCATTAAACATAGAATGCATAATAAACTAAAGAGAGCTGTAAATAATTAGCAGGTCTTCACTATTCCTAATATCTCCTTCATAAATTTCAGGTACATTATTCTCACCAACTTTGCCTTCTAAATTGCTGATTGAGACTCTGTTCAGATTCTACATGCTTCCAAAAACAGTCTTTACTGCAATAGTAAAAATTGAGATAAACCTCACAGGTTGCAATGTTCTTACCATTGAGGGTAATATTTTCAACTATCTCTTAAGTTCACAGAAACTCACAGAAATTATCTCCACAACCTTTTTTTCATTTCTCACTATCCTCTTTTTCAGAAAATGTATCACTTAATTTTCCACTCTGCAAAATCACTCACATCTATGCAACCTTTATTTTGTCCATCCATTCCGAAATAGTTTTCTCTCTCCCCAAAAGCACAGTGTAAAAGCAGAAATGGCACCTTTCCCATTATGACATGAGGAGACAATATGCATGCTATAATTCTCTTCTGACATTTTTTCTTCCAGTTTTTGGCATAATATTTTGCCTGATTGATGCATTTCTTAATCATTTTGTTAAACTGCTCCACCACCCTACTCGTCTTGGAAGCATTCAATCAATAAATTCTGTCGAACTGGAGTAAAGTCTCCTGCGTGGCTCTTGAAAACCATCTCATGAACTCTGTCCCATGTACTCCATAACACGCTGTAATATTTTTCACCATCACCTCAGTGTACACAATGATCATGAGCGTGAGCGGAGGCATTTCAGTAATATCAATTTAAACCAGAGCAGAGCTCTGTGGTCGAAAGAATACAATATGCGCAGCTTCCTTTTGAAGAGAGTGACTACTTTCATATTGCTGGGCTGTAGAGGACTGGCAGTGATGGCAGTAACATTGTCAATGTAACAAACTAGGCCTTTTCATATGTTGCCTGCTAGCGAAAGCAGACTACCAACCTCTCCCGTTTTTTTAAATTGTTCTGCCAGTCCGCTAAACTGGAGTACACAAAAATGTGATGAATCGGATGATTGCAATAATCTCAGCCACTGGTAATTATTCGGGCTGCATCTCAGTCCACTGTTATGGTTGAGTCCAAACTGAGGTGGCATGGTGTTCTAAACAATGATGGAGTGGGATGTGGACCAGAGTAATTACCAGTGGCTGAAATTAATCAAAGCATTCCATCCATCACTTTTTGTATACTTTAGTGTGTAGACCTAAGTGGATGGGTATGCCCAGACATGGGTCTCGTGCACACTGTGTCACTGGAACCACTGGAACCATGCTTTACCTGGCTGATGAGCCCTAACTAGGGTGAACCCATTCCTGGGTAGCCAGTTTAGGAAGGACCTGGCCTCGCAGTTTAGGCTGGATAGTTCCTATTTGATCAGGGTCAGGACTGATTTGCATATGGTTGGGTTCAAACTAAGGTGGCATGGTGTGCAAAATAACAATATGCTGGAATATGACCTTGAGTAATTTACCAGTGATTGGGATAGGCGTGTCCCCCAAAAAAGTGACACTACTACCCGTCTTCCAGCGTTTAGGCCTTCCACCAGCCATTTCATTGACCATGTAGTTACACTGCTGTATAGTACAAATTATAGTTGGGGCATCCTAGGCCGCCCTCTGCCAATGAACACTGTACCTCTTCTTTTGAAACCACCCAAATTCAATAAGAAAAGAACTTACAACCATGCCTTCTCTGATCTTGCTCCTAGAATTTGGAATGCTCTTCCTCCCGGGATCAGCTCCAAGCCATTGACTACCTCTTTCAAAAGCCATGTCAAGTGGCTAATACTGAAGGACCATCTACTGCAATAGCCCTGATGCCATCTTTAACCCACTTCCATCGCCAGCATGACAATCTTTTTACCGATCGCTCTAAATTTGTTATGTTTTCTTCACAGGTCCTTTTTGATGTATTACCTGCTGTAACCTTTTTAGTTACTTCTTGTGTTCTATTTTGTACTGCACTCTTGTTTTAAAACTCTTGCCTTGTACCCTCCTTTGTACAGCGCTCTGATAACCTTTTTGGGTCATGTTCGCGCTTTATAAAACTTTTCAAACAAACCCTATGTAGCGCCACTCTTTTCCTGCCACGTCCCCATTAAGTACGGAAAGGAGGCCATGCAGCAACCAGAAAAATGATCACAGGGAATTCACCAGCAAGGGAGCAAAGAAATATAATTATTCAGGTAGTGTTTTGGCTCTAGCCATTTGGCCTACCGGCAAGAGCAGAGGGGAGATCCAGAACCGCGTGGAGCCTAGGTTACCCTCAATGAGATCCAGTTTCTCTGGTGTCTTAAGGTATATTTGTATGCCTAAATACTTAAAGAAAGATTCCAATCCCCAGGTAAGTCTGGCTGGGGGAGTCTCTGGCCGCTAATCAATTTATATAATCCTAGAGGGAAAAGACAGGACTTGGCTCAGTTCAATTTAAGGCACAAAACATCCCAAAGTTTTCCAGCATTTCCTCAAGTTGTGTCAGTGTTTCATGTGCATTACCTAAATAAATCAGAACATTGTCTGCGTATAGCCAGACAATGTGCCAGCATCCTGTCACGCGTATCCCCCACTCTGCTGCCTTTGCATGAAGTAAGCAAGCAAGCACGCCCATGGTTCCATGACTAGCACAAATAGCAATGAGGACAGAGGACAACCCTTGTAGGTGCCCCTGCCTATTATGAAGTGATCTGATATGGTCCAATCCATCTTAACTCTGGCTGACGCTTCATTGTAGAGAGTACGGATTGACCCAGAACATGGGACCCATGCCCTTTTTCTTGAGTACTGTTAGGAGGTAAGGCCATCGAAGGGTATCAAGTGCCTTTTCATTATCAAGAGACACTGCCAGGTAATCCAGATTAGTGATTGTATTGTCATCTATGAGGTTGAGTAGAAGCCTTATGTTGAAGAACATGTTCTTAATAGGGACACATCTGTCTGGTCTGAATTGACCAGGGACCCTACCAATTGTAGCAGTCTGTCACAAGAACAATTCCTAGCATTTTATACTCTAGGTTTAGTAAGGATAAGAGCCTATACGATTTCACTTTTGTGGGGTCTCAGCCAGGTTTAGGAAGTACCACGATTAATGATTCCTTCAGGGACTCTGACAATATTTCAGTCCCACTCACTTAATTGTACAGCTGAAGCAGTTTCAGGGATAAGTGCTTGCTATAGGTAGAATACAATTCCATTGGTACCCCATTGGTCCATGGAATTTTGTTTTGTTCCATATGTGCTATAGCAGTTCCTATTCACTCTGTTTGGATTGGTCCATTCAATTCACTGCTCTGCAGTGGATTTATGCTGGTTTTATGGTAGGTATCGGTATGTCTTGGAAGTATGCCAGTAGTTTGTCGTTAGTCAATGCAAGGTACTTTGTGTGTAATGTAGTGTAATAGTCGTGGAAGGCCGGGATTATATCTGCCTCTGAGGTGATATCCTCACCATCAAGTTGTGATATCAGTGCTATGGGACCGTGTGTCAAGTCATCCTTCAACAGCCATGCCAGCAGTTTTCTCTGGTCTGTGTGTTTATGTTGTAAGGCACTCAGGCCCATAAACGTGTCCGAATTTGTGAGTATTTCTGTTTAAAGCTGTCACAATTCAGTTTTGACTTGTGTAATGCCTGTGTGTGGGTTTATTTTGCTCCCTATGTGGTAGAGATGCAGTATCCCCTTATCAGTACATTGAAGGCATCCCACTCCATTGCCCTGGATTGGGCTGAACCCTTGTTTTCTGTAAAATAGTCAGAGTTGTGAGTGCCTATTTTATCATGGAAGGGTTTGTCCTGGAGCGCCTCAGATCAAATTCTACTGGTGGGTATCATGGCCCTCATTTACCCAATTTGCTAGACCTGGCATCCTTAGGGTGGTCTTTCCCTGGACTTCCCTGGACTTCTTGCCTTTTACCTCCTGCTTTTTCTAATTCTTTTTTTTCGGCCTTAGGACTCTGAGCACTTTCCCACTACTAACCAATGCTAAAGTGCATGTGCATGATGATATTGATGTGTACCTGATTGGCATATTTGTTGTACTGGTAAGTCCCTTGTAAAGTGGTATACCATATACCCAGGGCATGTATTTCAACCGCTACTACTGGGCTGCAGCACTGATTGTGCCACCCACAGAAGTACCCTTTTAAACTTGTCTCAGGCATGCCACTTCAGGGCCAGGGTGTGCAGGTTACTGCCACTTTGACTTGGCAGTTAAATCCACTTGCCAAGCCTTAACCCCTTCCATGCTGCGCAGATTCTGCCGCTGTGCTGACGGAATCTTGCGCGGGCGTGGTCATGACGGAACGGTTCCGTCATGAGCACAGCTCAACCGTGGCTCATGACGGAACCGTTCCGTCATGAGCATCGAAGGGGTTAAACTCCCCTCTAATTACATATAATCACCGCTAAGGTATGTCCTAAATAACCCTGAGTGCCATGTAAGTAAAAGTTAGGACATGTTTGGCTTGTCCTGTTAGTGATAAACAGCCTCTCATAGGCCAGCATTGGGCATTCCTTAATACACTTTTAAGCTGTAGTTCCTGATTGAAGAGAAGTTGCTTTTTCATGTTCCATGTCTTTGGAATGGTAATGATAAATCCTCCATACTGGTGCAGCTGGATTTAACATTACTGTTTTAGAAATGCCACTTTTAGCAAGTGGGTACGCAGAGGGGGGTAACTTAATTTCTGCCCCTTCTCCTTTCTCCACCATTTCTTTGAGCACTTCAGCTCAACAACAAAATGAATCTGAGAGATTGATTAGACTTTGTATGAAACACACCCGTATGGAACTTTATGGATTCTTCCTGCTGGGACATCTTAAAGCAGGAACAATTCCATGGGGTTTACAAGTTAAGAACATCTGCGTAATTTTCACTGAAGACCCTGAGTAAAAAGAAGGGCTTCAGTTTCATTAGTACAAAGTGCAGTCATGATCTCATCATTCATACAATTGAATGCGCTCAATGGATTTGCAAACCAGGAGTAGAAGAATTCGAAAAACTCACCAAAGCCAATCGAGACAATCATACAGTTGCAGAAGCTTAAGCCTTACTTGAGAAAATTGACAAAGAATTGGTAATGTTTAAATATCACACCGTCAATTTTAAATCCAACAAATTTGAGAAGGATAAAAAAATATATATATATTGAATCTGTATACCCCTACCTCAAAGAGGACTGCTACACGAGAGCCGAATCCAGAAGGACGTTATCTGACTACAGAGGGAGATTGAAAAACAGATTCCTCTCATTCTCTGAGACTTCTTTGTCTGATTCAAAGGAAGACTTAGATCCTGCCAAAGAATTCGCACAAAGGTTGCTAATGCCCCAATGGTCAGCCATTTCACCCAAGCTAACCATAATGAGAGAGATATTAACTGGAAAGTACTCAGTGTCATCAAACCAGCCTCCAGAGGGGGTGATGTGGAGACAGTATTGTTGCCAAAAGAGGCTTATTTAATCCTGAAAAACAACAGCGCCACATCAGGGCTGAACAAGATGTCAGAAATATTGAGAATGTGACTTTTCCCACAACAATGTTAAATGTTTCAAAAAGCTTGGAATCGGAGATATAACTTCTTTTTTAAGAACTATGTTTCCCACGATGCATTTGGATTATGCCTCTGGTGAGTGAGGCTGTCACAACTCCACCGGGAGTACTGAACATGTGATTTACTTTAATGGAATGCAGGCGGGCTCAGCCAAGCAATCAGAGCCTCCCACACGCCGGAGCTGCAGGCAGCAAAACTAACGGCTGCACGAACATCGTCTTAAGTAAGTGGAAGTACTTTCCTTGAAGCCTCCGTGCTACTTTGTAATGCGATAAGACTCTTGCCGCTTAACTCAATGATCATCTGTTTACACTGGTGTTGTTTCAGATAACAGACACGCATCTCTGATTCTAATTGTTTGTAAATAGGCTCAATTCTTGAATTGTATTTTACGGTCAATTGGTTTGTTAGCAAAGAACAATATCTCCTGTCTCTTCTCCTGATTTTAACAGAACGCTCTTCGAGCGAGATTGTAATAAAATACGAAGACTACAGGAATACGTTCCAAACACATTAGGTTGCCCTGCAAGGAAACGCCATCACAATTGGAAATCTTTCCTTCTTTAATGTGGGAAGTAGGTACAGCGCATTCACCCTCCAAACAGAAGCGCCATACGCGTTTCGGGTTCTGCACCCTTAATCATTGGCTGTAAGTGGAAGTTCAAAACTGCATTTATGGACTATTCATTTTAACCCCGCCTCTTGTAGGATTTCAATGCAGCTAAGCTTTCTGGGTCATGTAGTCCTAGCCTTCCCAAAGTGAGCGCCATTCAGAACTATATTTACAATTGCTTTCCCCAAGTGGGTTCCATGGAGGGAAAAGTTTGCTGACACCGCACTTGTCCAGTTGCCCACAAAATCGGCTTTCCAATTCCTCATGGCACCTCTGATTCAAGGTGCTGCCGGCCCGCTGGATGAGCGATGGGGTGTTTCCGCGGCGAGGCGCGCCGCAAATTCAATTTCCAAACACATTAGGTTGCCCTGCAAGGAAACGCCATCACAATTGGAAATCTTTCCTTCTTTAATGTGGGAAGTAGGTACAGCGCATTCACCCTCCAAACAGAAGCGCCATACGCGTTTCGGGTTCTGCACCCTTAATCATTGGCTGTAAGTGGAAGTTCAAAACTGCATTTATGGACTATTCATTTTAACCCCGCCTCTTGTAGGATTTCAATGCAGGTAAGCTTTCTGGGTCATGTAGTCCTAGCCTTCCCAAAGTGAGCGCCATTCAGAACTATATTTACAATTGCTTTCCCCAAGTGGGTTCCATGGAGGGAAAAGTTTGCTGACACCCCACTTGTCCAGTTGCCCACAAAATCGGCTTTCCAATTCCTCATGGCACCTCTGATTCAAGGTGCTGCCGGCCCGCTGGATGAGCGACGGGGCGTTTCCGCGGCGAGGCGCGCCGCAAATTCAATTTCCAAACACATTAGGTTGCCCTGCAAGGAAACGCCATCACAATTGGAAATCTTTCCTTCTTTAATGTGGGAAGTAGGTACAGCGCATTCACCCTCCAAACAGAAGCGCCATACGCGTTTCGGGTTCTGCACCCTTAATCATTGGCTGTAAGTGGAAGTTCAAAACTGCATTTATGGACTATTCATTTTAACCCCGCCTCTTGTAGGATTTCAATGCAGGTAAGCTTTCTGGGTCATGTAGTCCTAGCCTTCCCAAAGTGAGCGCCATTCAGAACTATATTTACAATTGCTTTCCCCAAGTGGGTTCCATGGAGGGAAAAGTTTGCTGACACCGCACTTGTCCAGTTGCCCACAAAATCGGCTTACGTTCCCCAGTCTTTCTATCAGAAGTATGTCACTTTGCTTCTCCTTACTGTACATAACAAGGCTTGCATTCAATTCTGTATTTAAATGACACAATTGCATTCTTTCATATTTCAGACTGAACTGCATGAGTGATAGAGTCTTTCTCAATATTCATGCGGAGTCGTTCTAAATTACACAGTAAGCAGGTACTGATTCTTTCTTAAACACAATTAAGTAAATAGCAGACTGACTAAAAGAAGGGTCAGACTGAGATAAAAACTCCTTTTTTGTGTGATCATTTGTTGAGTCCTTCCAGTCTTTAGCCCTGAAGAGAATCCCAGACTCCGAAGGGGGATTCGAAACGCGTCAGCATGCTTTCACCATTGGGGCACGAGTTGTTGTATGAAATAATCTGGCAACATAGGGAACTAGGTTTTTTTGAATGCATAAACCCTGTGTTGTCTCTAAATGTTTGTCCCCTCTGGCCAGCAACCCCTGCATACTGTATTAACATTTTATGAAATGAAATGTGGGTTGCTGTTTTGATTCTGACTGGAAAAACTTCTTTAAATATTTTTAACACTGCATTTATTTTTTGTATTCATTTTTATTTGATTTATCAAATGAGTATTTTGTTTTGATGTTTATGACAGTTTCTATGTATATTCAATCGTAGTAGTGTCCAGATCTGTTGCTTGTGAATGTAAATAATGACACAATTTAAATTTGTTCAAAGAATGACATATTAAATTATGTCGACCAAGACAATTTGATGTTTGGTCGAAGTCTGTTTAAATCAATAGCAGCACTTAAAACGTTCAGCTAGAACTTTTGTGTTTTTTGTAATTTTAGAAAGTGGACATTTCTCTGTACCTGCTGGTCTTTGTGCCTGACAGCCTGTCTCCAATACACGTCAGGGGTAGGTGACAGCAACACCTCGTGCATTGCTTCTAGACAGCCACAAAAACAGGAAGGTGAGGCCCATCTGCATTCTAAGCACTCATCTACATTCATCTGCATTCTGATGGGTCTTCCTGGGCGGGGTGGAATGGGAGGGGCTGAGACTAACACTTCAATAGATAGTGTCCTGTCCAAACACAAAGCACTGATTTATTCCACACAGATAGCCGGGCAGACAGGACTGGGTTGAAAGGGATTCTGGTGCACTTCAGAGAGATACTCTGAAGTCACCCTCTACATCAAAAGCACTTTTGGGTATAAGTATTGGATCTCTGACCCCCTAAAATAAGACATTTCGGGATCTTGAGCTGAACCTCTGTCAGAAGGACTGCTCTGCAGCTTAAAGGACTCAACTGGATGAATTTTCTGGAAAGACTGCTTATCGGCTTGTTGCCCTGCTGCCTGCTGCTCCCTGACTCTGCAGAAGGAGAGCTGGACTCTACCTTCCCTCCAAGGGATCTCTAAGGGCTTTTTGGGTTGCCTCCTGTTTTCTGAAGTCTCAGGGATACAAAACACTTCCTGCAATTGTGTTGGTGCAGCTAGACTGTCTTCTGTAAGTCCTACCCTTTTCTGCAGTGCCCTCTCCAAGTTCTGAGCCTCAGAAATGGGTTCTGCAGCTGTTTTCCACAAAACTGACTTATTGAAACCAACACATCACCCTTCGACGCTGATGCAGAGGCTGTTCGATGACAGAAGTTCTACAGCCTGTGTGGCCTGACGACTGCACATTTACTTCATTTCAGTAAAGCTCAACGACGACGCAGTGAATCAACAATTTGTAAAAGATCAACACATCAAACCCTTAGCATTGACGCTTTGCTCCATCCAAGGCACTTTCTCAGTGGGCCCTGCATGGGTCCTGTAGCTGGACTGCATCCCATTGCAGTTGGTCATTTGCACAGGTCCTTTGCGACCTCAAGTTACCTTTTGATCGTTAGTGACTTCTAAGCACTATTTTTGCATTTAGACTTTAAAAATTAATTTCTAGACATCTACTGATTGGATTTGTGTCATTTTGGTCTTATTTTACTCAGATAAATGTTCTCTATTTCTCTAAAACTGTGTGGAGTATTGTTGTGGGGTATTCATTGTGTTACTGTGTGTCTATTTCACAAATTCTTTAAACATTGTTTCTTTAGATAAGCCTGCCTGCTCTGTGCCAAGCTACCATAGGGTCTGGCCTGGGTGTATAACTCTGCCACCCAGGAGTCCCATTTCTAACACCACTGCATTGTCATTTTAAGAGGGTTGTTGTCCGATATAGTGCGGGCTAGTTATTCAACTCCAACTGTTGTCTCATGTAAGGTGATAGAGCAGAGAAACAGGCCCAACCTTGTGTGCAGTGGATGTACCTGAGAATAGAAGGACTCTGCGGGTCAAATTCCTTACTCTCTATATGTTCCACATCAGCATATTCTCTACCCATTGATGGAAGGAACATGAGCGTAGGGGCAGATTTACAAGCCCCTTGTGCCACCGATGCGTCACTTTTTGTGACACATCGGTGTTTTTTTTACGCAAAATTTACAAGGTGACGCATCTACAGAGATGCATCACGTAAACGGAGATGCGATGGAATGGAGCCTACACCTTATAAACCCAAGCGCAGGAAATGACGCAAGTACCACATAAATTGAAAAGAAGTGCAGCAGAGCAGTTTTGAAGCAGAGCAAGCAACATGGACCTCCTAATCCTGCAGCTGAGAGTTGCACCAAGATGACGACAACCACCCCCACAACAAATCCCACAACCTCAACCTCCACCATTACCACAAAGGCAGCGCAGGAGAAGGGAGCGCAACTACCGCCAAAGGACCACCCTCATTGGACTCTAGGACGAACAAGTCATTAAAATGCATCGCATACGGAAAATGTCTATTGTAACCCTCTGTGGCAGAGCACACCACACCTATAGACTCCAAATGAAAGGGTCACCAACATCCCACCGCTGTCAAAGCTACTGGCAGTTTTACACATGTTGGCCTCCGGATCTTTTCAAACAACAGCAGCACAAGTGGCAGGGGTCTCACAGGCATCTTTCTCCGCCTTCCTCCCTTCTGTCTTGGATGCCATCATTCAGCTCACACCACAGCACATCCATTTCCCAAACACACACCAGTAGCAGATGGAAATTAAACAAGGCTTCTATGCCATTCCTGGCTTCCCACATGTACTTGGTGCAATGGACTGCATGCATGTTCAGCTTGTACCACCTGCAGCAACATCACACCTATACCGCAACCGAAAGCACACAAACTCCATCAATGTCCAGGTCATTGTGGACCTTCGGGGACTATACATCAATGTACTTGCCAAATACCCTGGGAGTGTGCATGATTCATATATATATTCAGAAACAGCATCATTAATGACTGTTTTCAAAATGGACAATATGGCAATGGGCTTCATGTGGGTAAGCAAAAATGAATGTACATACAAATATACTCTGCAACAATAGCTGGCACTCTGCCACATTACATGCCCTTAGGTCAGAATGATGCAAGAAGTCATGCAAGAAGTCAATGTGAAAATACAGAACCACATATACACTATAACCACATAACATACAGTCCAAATCTGCATACATACATAGCAACATAACCTAAAGTTCCAAGGGACATCAGATAGGAATGCATGCAAATGTCCTACATAAAAGTTTATAGATCAATAAGCATATGCACACATGGCATCTAACACAAATTAACTATTGAAAGGTGTAATCCATTGTAAGAAATGCATGGAAATAGCAAAACAATCCTAATATAATGAGCATAGGCATTTATGTGTATATAAGTGTACATATCTATTACACACAGGATGCATATATTGGTGCACCATGTGACAAATGTACCTGTTCAGGGGCATTCCAAGCCTAATGAGTGACAATGCAGGGCCAAAGACATCAAACCATAATAACAAAATGGTTCGGATCACTATGACAGGCTACCACTCAGTTTTGCACAGAATAAACTTTAGTCGTACCCACATATTGAAATGTGCCCAGATGTGCAATGCACAATGTTTGAAAGTGTGCAACCAACCAAAACATTATGGGGAAGATTCACAAGGAAGTGCTGCAGCGCAGCAATGCAAGCCCTTTGGCTGTGCCACATATTTACATTGATATGTTGCATTCTTGTGCTCTCCCCTGCGCTTGTGCAAAAACAGCTGCCATGAGCTGGCACAGGCACACTCGCACCATGGTGCAAGGATGCCTGTGTCATAAGGAGATTGTTTTTGTGCACAAAGGGGCACCTTCCTGCCCAATAATAATCACTACAGGCATTTCCCTCTTCCAATGTGTGCTGTAGAATGCAGCATGCATTGAAAGAGAAAGAACAAGGAGAAATTAAAACATTTCTCCTCGTTGCACCATGCTACGCCACCCCTACGGTGGTGTAGCATTCACACACATTTCCAGATTTATGATTCCTACTAAATCTGGAACTGTGTCTTGGTCCATGTGCGTTGCGTGAGAACACCTGCAGCAAAACACCCATGTAAGCACCATCAATGGAAAGTGCTGCATGTGCAGGAGCCGTGGCTTTTCCTGTCCCTGTAAATATGGGGCAGTATAATGCGTCACAAAAAGTTACGTAATGTCAGTGCCAGGGCCATGGAAAGCTGAGCAGCAACTTCAAACACAACATGTAATTGACACCAACGTAATTCACCATTACAATCTTCACAAACTTGACGTACAACACAAGCCATGTATCTGATGTCACCCTAAAGTAATACTTTCTACTTACTTTCCAATTACAGCTGATCAAGGATATGGTCTACAGATATGGTTGTTGACACCATTTGGAAATCCACAGACTGAATCACAAAATGCATACAACCATGCCCATTGCAGAATTCGAAACATCATAGAAAGAAGCTTTGGAATGCTCAAGTCCAGGTCCCGTTGCCTAGATTTATCAGGAGGAAGGCTACTCTATTCTCCAGAAACTGTGTGCAAGATGATAATGACATGTGCAATACTCCATAACATATGTGTCAAAACAAATGTGCCCTGGGATGAAGAGGAACAGCCCCCTGAACAAATGGATGATTGTGATGAAGCTGAAGCAGAAGGACGAGACATAAGCCACACTGCAGCAGGGATAAGACGTCCCACACACATTGTCACACAATTCTTCTCATGATGTAACAAATTTAAGTTTGTAACAATATGCACTATATTCACAATAAAAAAAGTTAAGTAGGAGCACCAACTTTGTGTCCATTTGCTTCACAGGTCATATGATATTAATATATATGTGCAGATTAACATGAAACTGCTGCTGCATGCCAGTGCAAGCACTTTGGCTGTGACCAGCTGTAGCACTTGTGGAGTACAGGAATGCTACATTATCACAATGATATGTTGCATTGATGTGTACTACCCTGCAATTGTGCACAAACAGCTATCATGCAGTGGATCTGGCACACTTGCACCATGATCTAAGAATGTCTGAGTGATGTGCCTGACATGCGTAGCTGCTGAAAGTGGCACCGCACATCACTCATTAAAACACAGGGGTAAAATAAAAAGAACCTTGTGCCGCTGTTGTGTCACGTTATGACATGTGAAAAGTGGTGCACCAGTCCCGCCATGGGCATGAAAAGAAGCCGGCCTGCAAAGAAGCCACATGGTTCCTCACTGTGACATGGTAGCAAATGTACTGCAGGTAGTGCCAACGATGCCTGATGCATGTTAGCCACCTGCTGTGCAAGTGCAACTTAAAAGTATCACTAACAAACTAATTACATTTCCATAAGAATATATTCACATATCTCATTATGTACATACATTTTGGTGACAGAAAACAACACAACACAACATTAAATCATGCAACATGTTGAGAAGGAATACACACATGTACTATACGTGACACATCCCTTGCACAACACCACATATATCCATCTATTCAGTAACAAATCTGGGTTGAGTCACTCAGACCACAGAAAAGTGTTGCATCCAACCATAAAGTGTCACACAGACCCAAGCGTAAAGCATCTTCAAATCTGTCTTCACTCACTCAGATCCCCTGAAACATGTAGCACCCGACTGTAAAGTGTCGCAAAGTCCCAAGCGTAAAGCATCGACAAATCTGCCTTCACTCACTCAGTCCCCCTGAAACGTGTCACACCCAACCGTAAAGTGTCTCAAATTCCCAAGCATAAAGCATCTACAAATCTGCCTTCACTCAGACCCCTGAAACGTGTCGCACCGACTGTAAAGTGTCGCAAATTCCCAAGCGTAAAGCATCTTCAAATCTGCCTCCACTCACTCAGCCCCCCTGAAACGTGTTGCATCCACCCGCAAAGTGTTACAAACTATCAAAAACGTGAAGCATCTGAACAAAGCGCGACGCAAAGTTAAAACCATTGCCCTTTGTATTAACAAATGCATGTTAACACATGATGCAAAACGCAACTAACAGGAAACACATGCAAAACAGAGAAACGTCACGCATGCAGATGTGAAATGAACTGCAATTGAGTCAAATACACTATGCATCATCTGAAATATGATGCAAAACATCAAAACATGTCACTCAAAACATGAAATGATGCAATGATTCTAGAATGTCCTAAACCAGGAAGTACACAGTTACTTTCACTTTCTATTATTATCTCTAGGTGTGTGCTTGGTGTTGGAGGTTGGTGTAGATTGTGGAGCTTGAGAGTTGTCTTTTGCAGTGTGTTTTGTCAGTCCTCTCTATAGTTTGAACTTTTCTTGATCTGTCTTTTGTCACTTGTGTGTCATAAATAGTTGTATTTTGGGGTGTGTATGTTTATAGGGTTAGTTAGTTGTAGGATTAATATACGGGTGGGGTAAATCATTTTTCTGTAATTTATCTTTCTATAAGTTTCCTTTTTTAACTTTATTTAAGTTTATTTTTTAAAAATACACAGTCCTGAGCATGTCTGGCAGGTCCAAGAACCTGACCAACAGGCAGTTTGGTGGCCTCATAGGGCTGATTTTCCATTACTTGCCAAGGATGATCAGCACGGGGGCTGGGTGAGCCAGGGCTACACAGCAGCTGAGTGGAAGCAGAAGTGGGGCCTGGTCCAGCAACATCTTGCCAGAATTTTCGACGTGCAACACACACCCCACCAAATCAAGCACTGCTGGCAGGATGTCATCAACTGTGAGGCTGACTTGCTGGACTGTATTGGCCTGGACGTTGGTGGACCAACTGGTAAGTAAATGTATATTAGTAGTCATATTGGTTTTGTTAGAGGTGCACAGCTGTGCCATACATTGCTATGTCCATAATTTCAGATAGACTCATTTGTGTTGCAATGATGTTGGAGAAAATACATATCACCTAAAGGAAAAAAATGCATGTTGTGTGGTCACAGACGCATATGTTGTAAACAATATATATGATGTTGACATAGAAATGGTATATTTTCACACACACAAGCACCAGTGCCAAAGGTGGAACTATTTATGTGATGCTATAAACTATGGGGCTGATCTGCAAGAAACTAATGCAGCGTGGTGCTGCAGGTCATTTTTCAGCGCAAACCACCATTATCTTCGAAGTGCAGGGAAGCAACATATTTTCCACATTATGTTGCATCTCTGTGCTTTCCCCTGCGCTGGTACACAAACTGCTGCCATGTGCTGGTGCAGGCAACCTTGCACCAATGTGCAAGGCTGCCTGCATCGTGGGGAGATTGTGTTTGTGCAGGAAGGGGCACCTTCCTGCACCAAATATTTAGAATTGAGGTGAATTTCTCTTCCAATGTGTGCTGGTAAACGCAGCACGCATTGAGCGATGTAAAAGGAAAATGAAAAATCAACACATTTCTCCTTGTTGTTGTTCAGGTCATTGGAAATATTGAGCATGACCCGGCACCACCAGTACGCCACCAAAAGTGAAGTACTGGTGGCACAGGGGTTCAGGAAAATGGCCACGTTGTATTCAGGTGCTCACAAAGTTACACAGTGTGGTGCAGACAGAGGGCTTGTGGTGCCTCACTGCTGCACACTCCTGGAAATTAGGCCATATCCTGTGAAAATCTCATGATATACATAAGTCTGGATGTGTATGTACGCATGAGGCATCACTCAACAAACCAACCAAGCATTGACATTATAAGTGGGGTACTCACATGTAAGGGTCTGAATGCGCGTGCAGTTGAAGAGTCTGGTCTTTACAGTTGCAATGAAGATGTGCAGGGTGGGGTCTGCACAGGATGATGATTGTTAGCTCAATGAATGTGGGTCAGAATTATGCCCACTTCCACTTGACGTGGAAAAAGCCACTTTTTACACAGGTGTTGATCGTAATCTTTTAATGCTGGAGGGATGGCTACAGCAGCTTGGTGGAAATGGTTTGGGACAGGGGTCCATTTGTGATCATGAGTGGATGCCTCTCATGGTAGATGTGTTGTTTTGGGTGCTGATTGGTGTCCGGGATGAGATGGAGGGGTAGCTGGGTTGCAAGAAGATTGTGTGATTTCATAGACCTGTGTCTGATATTGGAACTTGTCCTAGAGGCACATGACATCTGTGTGGAAGTATGAGCAGAGCTTGTTGTAGTGGTCCTGGGAGGGGGAGATGTCTGTATTATCCATGCGAGTTTGGAAAAAATAGCTGATGATGCTGAATTGTTACTTTGCATTTCTGGAGTTTGTGAGGATTGAGTGTGGGATTAAGGTGCATATATGTAAGTATGATGTGTGGGTGGGATTCTGGTATGGTGTTCTTGCATTTGGATCCGTCTTCAGGGGATTTGCTGTTATTCTGCTTCACCACAAGGCGTCTGCATGTGCATCACGATTGATGTGGATTGTCCTTGAACCATGTTGCCTTCCTGTGCTGCTGTGTGTTGGTGTCAAATACTGGTGCAAGTTCATCTACACATTGTGAGAATCATCTGTGGGGTCCATTTTGAACAAAGTTTGTGCTGTGCAAATTGTTGGTGGCATTTTGGTTTGTGGCTTATTATAGTTGTATTTACATGTTTCAAAAAAATAATCTATTTGTGTTTTACTACATTTCTAGTTAGTTTATGTATAGGATAAGTATGTGTATGTCCATTGTGCATTGATGTGTTAAGGGGGTGGGGGATGATGTTTAGTGGTCCTGTGTGAATCTTGTCTAGCTTAGGATAATTAAGTTAAGTTAGATAGGTTAGGCATAGTTAGTTTAGATAGGTTTTAATATTTTACATTCGTTTTTAAGGTAATTTAGGCAGAGTGTTTAAGATTAATGTAGATTTCACTTCTAACTTTTGTTGATATAAAAAATTATTTCACAAGCTTAGACTATATTCTTTGATGTTTTATGTGTGAGTAAGTGGGCACATGGACTGTGAACACAAATTACTGTTTGAGTGCATCATATTTGTTCACTCTAGCAGGTTGATGCTCAATGTTTGAATATATGTACATGTTCATGCAACACCTGTGCTTCAACTTTTTTTGGTACCTACTCTTGGGTCGTCACATACATATGGTTCGGATTCAAATCATGAGTCTTTGGACCACCTCTGCATGTGTATCTATTACAAATCTGTGTCAGCTATGTATGATGTTGCTATATGTAAATGAAATATGGGTTGTCTCATACACACATGCACAGAATGTATGCACCACACATTATCTCTCTCGGTGTTGTCATAGCTATAACATATTAATGGACAAGTAGTCATTGTGTTACGAGTGGCTATTTCATGTGACTGGACAACCCAATATCTGTATACAGGCAGAGTTACGTGGCAAGGCTGGTGTATGAAGTACCCTGGTCTAACCTTCACCACATCTTGTTTGCTGGTATGATTAAGTTCTTATGCTGCACCAGTTATATATTTTGATACAACATCATCAATGTTGGATGTGCAGATTCTAAATCCACCCAGGACCTGGGTATAATCTCGATACCAAAAACAATGGTCCTTGACCACTTATTGATACATATGAACCGTATGCTTCGCTTAGTTAAATAATTTTCTGATCCTGAGCTCGAAAACAGCAATCATTTAAAGAACGGAGCTCACAATATTCAATATGCAATTCAATCTAACAAAGAACAACATCCAATTCATTGTAAATTACTATACATACGTTTATTATTTTGCCAAATTGAAATATTGATAAGGCAGTACGAGGTTGCTCCAAAGGGAACGTGCATCAAAAGAAAGTGATTAAAGGGTGAGTGAGTGAGACAAGGAATGGAAATTACATAGTAATAAGGACATTCAATCGAGTTACACAATGGGGATCGGTTATAATTCACCGTCCAAATTCCAAAGAACCTGGTCACATTTATCAATTTCAGAGTTATATTGTTATACTTCAAAAAACGACCCAGTCAGTGGTCTAGCACGAAGAACTGTTATGTGTCCCAGGTAATAGAGAGTGGGCGTCGACGTTTCGACCCGTCTTGATGGCCTTAGGAATTTTTAAGCCTTGGCCTTGCGGGTCTTCATCAGGACCAAAGAGGGGCAACCTGACTGGAAGGTGGTCTTAATCAAACACCTGATCAGATTCAAGGGACTTAAATCAAAGGATGTATCCCGACTTCCAATGGATGCAGGGCTGGGTGTCACAGGTTATTCATTTAGGCGCATCAACCGCCAGTGTGTGATCCGTCTGCGTTGGATCGGCCGCTAAATGGATGAGTTCACCAAGACGTATGATTCAGTCGGGGCAAAAAGGCAAAATGTATGTGCTCAGTCACGGCGTATCCGTCTCCGTTGAGGCTCCAGCGATGTTTGAGTCCTGATGAAGACCCGCAAGGCCAAGGCTTAAAAATTCCTAAGGCCAACAAGACGGGTCGAAACGTCGACGCCCACTCTCTATTACCTGGGACACATAACAGTTCTTCGTGCTAGACCACTGACTGGGTCGTTTTTTGAAGTATAACAATATAACTCTGAAATTGATAAATGTGACCAGGTTCTTTGGAATTTGGACGGTGAATTATAACCGATCCCCATTGTGTAACTCGATTGAATGTCCTTATTACTATGTAATTTCCATTCCTTGTCTCACTCACTCACCCTTTAATCACTTTCTTTTGATGCACGTTCCCTTTGGAGCAACCTCGTACTGCCTTATCAATATTTCAATTTGGCAAAATAATAAACGTATGTATAGTAATTTACAATGAATTGGATGTTGTTCTTTGTTAGATTGAATTGCATATTGAATATTGTGAGCTCCGTTCTTTAAATGATTGCTGTTTTCGAGCTCAGGATCAGAAAATTATTTAATTAAGCGAAGCATTCGGCTCATATGTATCAATAAGTGGTCAAGGACCATTGTTTTTGGTACCAACAGAACACTGGGCTGCACAAAGGATATTGCCAATGCTGGCCAAAGCATATCTGCATCACAGGCCAGAGGATGGGTCACTGGCCATACGCTGTGGAGGGTGTGGACCCTGTGATGATCCAAACTTATGTTGCAGAAGCACTCAAACTACACACATAAGGGATGCATGTTGCATCTCCTTAATCGTGTGATTACGCAGCTGTCTTGGCAGTGAATGCTGTACCCAGGCTTGTGTAAGCCCACCTAGCTGAGGATCATGCTGGCTGAGTCACAGACTTTGTGAGGGTGCATCAGATAACACCACAGTGTAGCTGACCAAGTGAGTGGAAGGTGTGATGTGTAGTGGAGGATGCCCAGTGTATAGTGGTGTGCAGGGGTAGCACCTGTGGGTGAGAGACCCCCATTGGGGGATAATCCACTATGGTGCTGGAGCATTGGGCCCAGGAATTTGAGCAGTGGTAGACGGTGAAACAAACACCATGAAGATCATTTTTCTATGTACTAATGCTATGTTTCTTTTCTGGGTGGGAGGGTGATTGGGGCTGCTCTGCTCACAATTAGGCCCAGGGCTCAGTGGTATGCCCACTAAGGTGCACAATGTCTGCTTTTTTGTCCTCTCCGTCCGGCCAGAACAGTCATGTGTACTTCCCTGTTTGCAATGCAGCCAGAATTACAGCCTGCATGGAGAACATACCCACCCCTCAAGCACCTGTCTGAACCCACTGTCCCTGGGCGCAGGAGCAATCAAAACACCACATTGCAGCCTTGTGATTGACCTAGGTGAGGGAGCCTGGCTTCTTCCTGTCCCTTGAAGCAGACGCAGAGGCGCAGGTGCACAGATTACGCAGGAGTCAGGACCAAGCCTTGTTGCACATTTCCAATTGTAATGTGATGTCAAACCCCGCTCACACCCCTCCCCCCACCCATGCCCCTCCAGTGTCTTTTCTGGTTTTTACCACCACCCAGCTGTCCAGTGCCCCTACATCATTTCTCAATGCCAGATGCTATGCAGCGATGCACAGCAGGCAGACCAGTGGTAAACAAAATTAATCTCTTGTGTTGCAAGGCATACCATTACATTGCATTCCAATACGATGCATACCAATAGGTCTCATATTACAACAGTGGAGTAAGAGCTGGATAGGGTAGCATTATAAATGACAGTTCCTACTACAGTGAGTGCAACGCTAAGAGGAACACTTGTAACACCTAACAACTCCAGATACCTGAGATTCATCTCAGACCCCCAAAACCACCTTAAATGTCACATTTGGTGCAGACGACACCCTAATTTCATTTCTGACCCCCAAATACACCCTATTTTCCATATCCCCCAAACGACACCCTATTTTGATCTTTTCCCCCAAAAGACACCCTAGTTTCATATTTTGCCACCGAAAGACACCCTATTTTCATATTTTGTCTCCAAAAGACACCCTATTTTCATTTTTTGCCCCTCAAATACACCCTATTTTTATATTTTGCCCCAAAAGACACCATATTTTCATTTTTGTCCCCTCAAAGACACCCTATTTTCATATTTTGTCTCCAAAAGACACTCTATTTTCATGTTTTGCCCCCAAAAGACACCCTATTTTCATATTTTGCACCCAAAAGACAACCTAATTTCATTATTTGCCCCTAGAAGACACCTTATTTTCTAATTTTGACCCCAAAAGACACCCAAATTGCAATATTTGACCCCAGAAGACACACTAATTTACATTTTTCAACCCAAAAGAAATCCAGTTTTGATTTTATCAAAACAAAATTGACACTATTTTTCATTATTTGTCCACACGACAGCCTATATTTTAGATTTGATCACAAAGAAACTCACTTACACTCTTATGAAACACCAGGACACATTATCGAAGCTGGAACTGATGAAACTCTATTACTTGCATCACAATGCATTGATATGACATGCAATGTGAAGGCAACTGCTTGCCTGAGGTTATTTGGAATTATCATTCCAATGTGATAAGTGTGTTGTAATGTACATCTCCCATGACGGAGGCAAGCCATGGATGAGACCACCTGCAGCCATTTGCTCCTGGACCACACTCACCAGCTAGGACCATTTCTCTTCTACACTCCTCCGCTGCGACACAAGCACCCTCCTCGCCATCGACCCTGGACGCAGCCACACCTGCCATCTTGCAGGACTGTATGCTTATCTTGCACCCTGCACAAGTCGAATCTCAAAACAAGCCTTCTTCCACATCAACACACCAGTGCCTTCTGCCACCCAGCCAACCAACTCTCCACACAACCAGCTCAACTACATCTTCCACAACATGCAGGCCCGACGGATGCACACTACAGAAATGTCGCACCACCTTGCTGCAAACTCTTCATATGTCACCTACTTCACAAACACATGCACCAACCTTTGTTCTAGACCAGAAATCACCATCACCATCAGTGACTGCTAATTAATTACCCACAAGGCCCACAGTATCCATCAAGGAGGAGGCATTGCCATCTCCTACGAGAAAGGAAAACACTCTGACTAACCATGCACTTTAATGACCCAGCAGTGACCTTGGTACTACACAACTTAAAAAGCCGGACCAGGCACAACAACATCCACTGTGACACCTTCATTTGGGCCCCCCGGTCCATGACCATCCATTCACCTAGGCCATTGTAGCCATCATTGCACACCAGGCTCGCACCCCCACCAACGACATTCTGAAGAACCAGATCCTTTTGGACCTGGCGGCGCAGGGTACGCCTTAATCTCCTGGGTTCTCCTGCTTAGCTACACAGAGACACGGGGACACTCTGTCGGCGTAAAAGATTAGATTTATTAGCTGCAGCTAGTACAGTTGTCCTAGAAGTACACATGGTATGTTCTCAGGAGACTGCCACTTCACTCCGTGGCGCACAATCGGTTCGGTTCAAAATCTTTATTCGATTCATACAATGAATCATAAAAGCACAAAGTTAAAAAAAACATAATACACAATTAAGGTGATCCATCTGTAAAACACAGATTACAAATCGAAAAATCCATCATACAGCATAAATACAAATCCGATGGCAAAGCACAGTTCTACAGCTAAATTATCCATAGCGTTTCCTAATCTGAAGTGAAACTCGCATAAAATTTAACATGGCACAGCAAGTATCAACAGAAGATAATGACAGCAAATAATCGTAGCCTTCTTTATAGGTACATGGTTGCCGCCCCTTCAGGATAGGCTTAATAAATCTAATCCTTGGTTCTTGATATAAGGAGCAAAACAGGACAACATGTATAGTACTTTGGCTAACTCTGTCATTACAGGGACAAGGGGGTAGCCGCTCACACCAACCCCCTTGTTTAGGAAAGGCAAAAAGAAAATGAAGGATATTTAGCCTAAACCTCGTGAGGTAAAACCGCCATTGGACATTAGTTGTAAAAGTTAGATAAAATTGGTGCTGTAACTTAGGTACATAGCTAGTTGGGCCTCCCAGACAAGGTGAACCTAAAAATTTCCAGTAATTTGACTTAATTTGGGTTTTTATGTTTCCCTGGATATTTGCAGGATTTTCATAAACATGACCCAAGCCTATCTTGTTCAACATGTCACTGACGTATGACAACCAGGGGATCTGTTTTGCGTTATCCAGGCTCATGCAGTCTGAGAGAATTTCTCTCGAGAGCTGCAGATCGTCAGATAACCATATTTTGCCCCATAATAATAGGGGCGACAGACGAATAATGTCAGTCACTTTGGTCATTCCCATTTCATTATGACAGAAGCTATTTGATGAACCCGATGGGATCAGTAATACCCGTTTTAGGAATTTATTTTCCATCACTTGTATCACTGAAGGGTTTTCGGTCCCCCATACTCCTGCCCCGTAGGTGGCCACAGATAAACATTGTAAAGGGTTTTAAGGTGCGCAACAGGTTTTTGACCCAGCTTACCACAAAAACGAAAAAGACCTTCTATGTAGCGGGTAGCACTCTGGACTCGAGCCTTCATTAGTGGGGCCCAACTTAGTTTGCTATTGAAAAGATTTCCAAGGTAATTAAAATTTTCCACCTTTTCAATAGTAGAGTGATTCACCACAAATTTTCTTGGTTTTGTCCCTTTTGGACCACAGACCATTGCAAAGGATTTTCCAAAATTTACCTTCAGGTCAAGATCCAACATGAAGGTGTTAAAGGCATCTAGGCACACCTGCAAACTGTTTCCAGTGAGGGTCATTAAAACAGTGTCGTCTGCATATGAGAGTATAGGAATACTCCTACCGTTTATCTTTGGAAAATCACAACAGTGGTCCAACAAGTACTTCTCTAGTCCATTTGTGTATACTAGGAACAAGAAAGGCGCCAAAATGCAGCCTTGACACACCCCCTCAGTTGAGGGAATAGGTTTTGTTGTTTCACCCCCAGGTCCGAATCTTATAGCCACGGACGTTGCTGCGTGTAGTCTGCGGAGAAGTGTCACCAGGGGTTCTTCGAAACCCATATCGTCCATCATCTGCCACAGCCTACTTCTACAAACAGTGTCAAAGGCGCTTGACAAGTCCATGAAGGCAAGGTAAATTGCAGAACTCCTTGCCTTCATGTACTTGCCAATAATTAGCGCCAAATTCAGACACTGCTCAACTGTCCCCTTCCCACTTCTGAATCCATACTGGGAATTCACAATTAGACCAACAGAGTCAGCCCATGTTTCTAATCTGGCCAAAATAACCCTCCCCAATAATTTACATGATGCATCAATCAAGGATATAGGGCGATAGCATCGGGGATCACACCTATCGCCCTTCTTAAAAATCGGCACCACCACTGCCTCCTTCCACGATACAGGGATACGACCAAGAACAACAGCCCTAAAAACATTCAGTAATAATGGTGCCCAAGCTTCAATATTATGTTTAAAAAAGTCCAAAGGGACAGCATCAGGGCCCGGGGCTTTTAATGATATGCCTTTCCTCAAAGCTTCTTCAACCTCTTCCAGTGTAAGTGAAGAGCTAAGAAGCGAAGCTGAAGATGGTACCACCAAATCCCCTACATCATCCAACAAATCCGAAAGTAATAATGCTTTGGGAATAAAAATTTTACCAAAGTGAGCTTCCCAAGATTCACCAGTAATCTGCGTCACTATACTTTCCTTGGTGTCACTTTTAAACAGGGGACGATTTACTACTTCCCAGAAGAGCCTACTATCTTTTAACTCAGAGGCCTTCTCTAGATCGTCCCAGGCACGATTTTTCAACTCCTGCTTCCTCTTTGTGATGGCCTCTTTATAAGCCCTTCTGGTCGATCTTATCAGTTCTTTATTTCTTGGTTTTTGTATAAGGGCCGCTTTTAAGGATTTATGTGAGGCGGAGCATGCGGAGTCAAACCATTTAAAACACCTTAAATTCTTTTTCCCCACCGGTTTTTTAAGGTGCTCAGCCACGTGCCCACATCATTTTTCAAAACTCCCAATGACCTTGTCTGAGTCAGACGTCAGCGACAGGCATGATTCGATCTCAGTTTTACAAACATTCAGAATCTCTGCCTCAAGGCCTACAGCATTTATTTTCCCCCACTTCATAGTGACTCCCTGATTTTTATTATATGTTATGGGTTGCTCCCAAACCAAATGTTTCCTACTAGCAGGAGCACACAAAGATAGCATTAAAGGGTTATGATCGCTTACAGCACTTACTGTTACCTCAAGCCTATTAACATAATGAAGAAAGTTACTGGACACAAATACAAAATCGATAGTACTCATTGCACCTCTTGTTCCCTGAAAGGTTGGTATTGGCGATATGTTTGGGGCAGCCCAGGGCTCTACCATGCATAAATCATTTAGAACAATGATATTATTTAAAGCGTCCCCCTGGGGCGTGTGTTTAAAATGCATCAAGGGCTGTTCGTTTAGGTCATCGATGCCACAAACATTGGAGCCACCAAATTTGCACAATGTACAATTAAAATCGCCAACCCAAATAACTACTAATAAAGGTCGATCACTACGAGCCTTACATATTGCTTCCTCCAAACTCTGAATTGTAGATACATCATTTCTATCAAAAACATTATGGTACCAATTAATTAATAACAAAGGCTCTGGGAACAGATTTTCCAACAAGAGCAACTGGTACCAAGGAGTATCCACTATTTTTGAGGTTATCAAGTTCTTTAGTTTGATGGAGAGAGCTGTCATTATCCCACCCCTTGCCCTTCCAGCTGGTGATGGGACCGCCAGAACATTAAAAGATTGAAAACCATCAATTTCCCCACCCGCTCTGCTCCATGTCTCCTGAAGGCACAGGATATCCTGACCACCCACATGCTCCAGCCAAGCTTCGTCCTCCATTCTACCCGCAAGACCTGCAATATTCCATGAGATTAGACACAGCCTAGGTTCCCCTAGGCTATCGTCCACAGACTTTTTTGGAGTTGCCAGGTCAGGCCCAGTAATTGGTGGGTTTAGCTCACAGGCTAAGTTACTGACAGTCTGAGTGTCCGAAAGCATATTAGGTTGTGCATTGTGGTCGAAAGCATCCACCACCTGGTTATCCTTCTGCCTTGTCCCCCCGTTTTCCCCCATGGCCAAATCTGTGGTAAATAGAATGCTTTCCCTTTTCTTGTATAATGGTCAATCTAAACCCTCCATTCCCACCAGTGGGTCAAATCGGTTTCTTAATGGAATATTATTATTTGGCATCCACCCTAGGTATTCCTCCCCCTGAAATCTCCTTCTTGATTGGTCATAGGGGATTTGCCCAAAATTTTTGAAACTTGTTGGCCCCATGAGAGATCCATCACCCTGGTGCCACAAACCAGGATGATTTTGAGAGGGTCGAGATATAGTATTAATCTGTGTCCATCCAGAGTAACTATTACCCTGCAATCTCGACCCAGGGAAGCGAGGGTTAAGGGGAACATGATGCAGGTTGGGATAAAAATATTCAAGACCTATACATTGAATATCCCCCATTCTAGCAAACCTTGCTTTGTTACAGATTAAGTCCTTGACCCACCTGTCCCTAAAGTTAATTAGGATACAGTCCCCCTCTAGATCCTTCTTGCTTGGACCAACCCAAGGGACCCTTCGTACATTTAATATTTTTGTAACAGAGGCTGGGGGGAGTGGTCTATTGTTGTTGAGCCAAAATATAACTTTATTTAATAGGTCCTGATTTGATTCATGTTTATTTGGTGCGACCACCGGGACACCTGTCAGGATGGCCATAAAAGGTGCAGATTCGGGGGGTATATTCACACATATTAATTTGCTTGGAGGTGCCATTTCATCCAGAACTAATGGGCCGCTCAGTGGAGTTAGTTTGACTTCAGATGAGGCTACTGGCTTAGATGTAATTAGGCTCGGTGCTGCTGCTATAGCCATAATCGACATTGACTGAGAGCCCCCGTCAGCCACCAATGCAGGTCTAATTGGGACTGATTGTACAGGGGTTCGCAGGGAATCAGCAGATGCAATAGGCTGGGGTGGATTACTTGGATTTTGAGTAAAGGTTTTGTGAGCCCCCTTCTTTATTTCGATACAATTCCCCAGGGCCTGAGGGAGTTTGCTATTATTAGCCAAAATTTCCAGCGAATGTGTGTTAACTGATATTAAATGCTCTAATTGGTCCAATTTTAGGTTAACAATTTGTGTTCTCTCTATAAGGGGCGTCAAAAGACTTTTTACCAGCTTCTCAATATGTATTAACAAATCTTTGTTATTGTTGTTTTGGCAGCAATGAGTCAGATAACCGGGGTCTCCCATTCGTGTTACCCTTCCCTTCAAGTGACCTCCCCCTCTTTTACGTTTACTAATTTTTGTGGCTTCTTGAACAGGAGCCGAAACTTTGGGTTGTAAGGAAATGGGGCCCAACAAGGTCAAATTAGGGTGTTGGATCCCATCCCCAATATTACTCAATACAGAACAATCTTCTATTGGACCGTTCACTACATCGCCCATAGATATTTCTTGATTATCTGGAGTAACGGCTAGATTTGGGCTGGCTTCCAAGTCGTTTACTATGCTCTTTTCGGGAGTGACCACAGATGCAAACCGTCCCAGAGATGAACGTTTCCCCGTAACTAAATCCAGAGACAAACGCTTTTCAGTAAGAGCAATTTCTTTATCTAATATCCCCGTGGCACGGGTAATAAAATCATCTAGGGTTCCAGTGGCTTTAACACTACTTGACTTTACTGTGACCCGCCTACCCTTTCTTAGTGATGAGGACATCATAAGACTAAAAAGTAAGAAATAATGTGTACAATTTAAAATATAAATTAGATAAAAATTTAAAACTTCAATTACACACTATAACTACATTAAATATCTCATCACATTCGTAACTAAAACATACTATGAGTCCTCGAATCCCGAATGTAAGAGAAAGGGCCCGGCCCGTCCCTGTACGTCCTTGGACGGCCTTAGACGGCCCGCCCTTTGCCCGGGCTTAGCCCCGGGCGCTCCCGCGCAGCGGGGACAATATCCCGCAATAAACTGTAGCGTGGGCGGGGCAGGCAGGGAGAGCGACCCAGGTGTTGCGGGTCTGGACCTCACGCAGGGACTCCTGGTACACTGAGTCCCTGCGGGTCAGCTCGCAGCCCTGTGGTCCCGTTTACGCGCACACAATCGCGCCAGCTGCACCGCTGTTTATTCGTGAGAGGCACAGGAGGCAGGCAGGCCCAGCAGCAATCAGAGAAGCCCAGCAGGAGTCCAGAAGGCAAAGGCAGCGAAGCGGGACCCGCGAAGCGGGTCCGGCGAGGAGTAGCGGCAAAGAGGTATGTCCAGGAGCTCTCCGCTCGTGATTTTTAAAACAAATGGCGCACAATCTTTTATAGCACATATGTGAAATATACATTAACCAAATACACACCCAGAACATATAAGAAGGAGCCAATAAGAAAAGTTGGAAAACAGGACAGAACCAATAGAAAAGGTTTGAAAACAAAGTATCAAGTAACTCGAAGAAGCCTCCCCTCTAACTGTGCTTGTCACCCCTCCCCACGAGCTAATTCATTAACTAACTTGTAGCTGTCTTGCAGGTGATGAGATACGTTTGTGTGTTTTGAAGGATAGTTGTGAAACAAGAGAATACGAGCAGAGGACAGCGAAGGCCAGACAATAGGATAAAATCAGAAGAGAATAGTGTGAACCAACAGATAGTTGAGACAGGGATTAGGAAAACCAGACAGGGATTAGTGTGCTCGGCCAGTCTCAAACACCAGCTTTTTGTAAACAGAGGCACAAGGTTATTTTGTTACACTATTGCAGGAAAAGCATAAAAAGACTTCGATCGTCGCGCTGCCTGAGTGAGGGCAACACAAAATGGCGGCGGAGCACAAAATGGCGGGTCGATATGATCAAGATCGAAAATCGAAGTTCCTCAGACCCTTCTTTTGCCAGAACTCAGGCAAGATACACAGACTCACATTAATCTGAGTCAATGTCGATGGCCATGAGGTCATCGAGCTGTTGCTGTAGCATCATTCTGATATTCTCTGCTCTTTGTGACTTGGGTTTAGGGATGCACATAGTAGCACAGAGGTTGCAGATGGCAGGGCCACAGTGCATACAAAGGCAACAAGAGAATATGATGGCTAAAACTACTCCAAGGAACGTCAATATTTTCCAACCCCATTTGGACAGTAGTCCCCAAAACCACTCCAATAGCGACCAATCTCCTTCGTCCTGGTGAATCGACTCAGAGATTATATGTAACTTAGAGATAGCTTGGTATACTGTCGGAGCGTCATTAGGTATGAAAATACAGCAACTTGACCCGATCAATTTGCACACTCCACCACGGTCTGCAAGAACAAAGTCTAAAGCAACTCAGTTCTGTAAAGTCATAAGACGATCTGCCTGTAGTTCTGCCGTGATATTACTTAAGGCTCCTACAGTGATGTCTATGGTGGTTTGTACGACACAAACCAATTGCCTTATATTTCTTCTGTTGGCCATTGGACCCCAAAAAGGAAGAAATCCCTTGAGGAAATCTCCTCCCTCTTGTCCTGCTGTGTCCTTGGAATTAATAATCCCTCTGCCATATCTGTTTCGATGATGATTTGCAGAAGCGGTGTATGTAGGGGGAAGAAGGAAAGCTATATAGCAGGTACCAGAAAAACCAGTTGGCAACCATGTGTAAGCCCTGTTATAACAGATGAAATATGTACCCTGAGATGGTACTAGAGGCGGTGACTTCTGAGAGGAGTAGACTAGGGGTGGGCGGAATTTGCGTAATCGCGTTACGCAAATCTCCGCGAAACGGTAAAAAATCTCCGTGAACATGCAGAAATTCCACGAACACGCAGAATTGCTTATTCGCGATGCTTTTTTCCTGTTCACAGTTGCTGTTTGCGTGCTCGGGGAGAAATATCTCGTGAACACGCATTTTGAGAACGCGAACAAGAAAAAATTTCGCGAAGTCGCGGAAAGCAGAATTTTGGGCAATTTCGCGTTCTCCGCGGAACGCCAAATTACCGAAATTCCGCGAGCGGAACAGAATTTGCCGCCCAGGCCTAGAGTAGACGTATGTGTGGGAACAGCTATTTCTTTGTACGGTGTCAGCAGACTGACCATTTATCTGTAGACAGAAATTGCCCTGATGTGGTATAGTCCAAATCGGTGAAGATTTTCCTTTTTTAACTTTATCACTAAGGCTAGTGACATAGTTAGTGTACGCTTTTCTTTCGTCAACTGAGATCTTACTATTTTCCATGAATTTAGCCATAGCTACCATTCCCTTTATCAACGAACTATGACTAAAATCCGGACCACCAATATGTGAACTAACGGATCGTCTGAATTTGCTTTGGTAGGCATTGGAGAAGATAACAAAATAAGCCCAAGCAGAACCTTCATAGGAGAACGGAAGAACTAAATATGGCATTCCTTTTTCTACGGTATGTGGCATAAGTCCACACACCCAACAGTCAGTTGTATTGATCACTAATTGGTGTTGATGTAACAATTGGACAAATGAGTTGCTGTAGTATTCAGTTCTCCTAGTGAGTTCATGTTGAGGAAGTGTATGAAATAGATGTGGAGAGACAGTAGAAGAAGACGAAGAGGTAGAAGGAGAGACAACTTTTCGCTGCAGAGCAATAACAATCCAATTTATACATGCCAAAAGAATACACAATAATATAATAATACATAAAGCAATACCACAACGACTATACATTTCCTTACAATGATTCATTTTACCTTTACTTTCTCTTTTGCCTAATGTAGTCTCCATCTTTCTAAGTGGATGCTCACGGCAATCTTCCTCAATCACTTAATCACGATTGTCTGCTGTCCTATGACACTGCAAGTCCTGCAGGCCTATTGCCACTACTCAGGTCGCGACCAAGACTCCTACCGTGACCCTGCAACCGGGACAGAATACTACATAGGAGAGAAGAAAATCTTAAGTGTTCTTTAGTCTAGGTCTTAGGTTATAGTGTTCTTTATCAGGTACAGTTTGGTCTCGGAATAATGTTCGCGGATTGGTCGTATTCAAGCGACGATGTGGTGGTATTGCTTCCTGAAGAATGTCGTCGTCTTCTTTCTCAGACAATGTTCCATTCAGGCGGGCATCACTGAAAGGTACAAATCGTGGAACTTTTTCACTCTCAGAGTTACCAATACCCCTACGGACCCATTGATCGAAAGGAAGAGGCAAAGGCACTTTCTTGCAATGCACACCATGAATCCAATTTTTCTTTCCTTTGACTTTTACTGCTGTTCTCGTGGTGAGCAAAACCATTCGGGGCTCTCTCCACCTGGGTTCAAAATTTTTCGTCCTTTGTTAGTTCTTTGTGCAGACCCAGTCACCTGGCCGAATGGAATGACCTGGGTCTGTGGAAACCTCCGGCAAAGCACTCTGAACCTGTTGATGGAGAACACGCAATTTAGTCGTAAGGTCATGCAAGTAGTCAATTAACATTGGATATGGTAAGTCTGAGTATTTCTTAGGGCGAGGGACTCCCCATACATTAGCTGGGCGTCCAAAAACCACTTCGTAAGGGCTAAGTCCCAAACGAGAGTGTACTGCAGTTCTGGTGGACAGAAGAGCCAATGTTAAAGCATCGGCCCAACTAAGTCCTGTACTAGCGTGAACTTTCGCTAGTTTTAGCTTTAATGTACCGTTGTAACATTCTACTAAACCCGCTGACTGTGGATGATTTGCCGCATGGAACTTTTGCTTGATACCAAGACCCGCACAAACTTTTTGCATGACTTGGCCCACAAATTCGCTCCCATTGTCACTCCAGACAATGCGCGGCAAACCAAACCTGGGGAAAAATTCTTTTAGTAGAACTTTAGCTGTGGATAAGGCTGTGTTGTCTTTTAGAGGGTATGCTTCTATCCAGCTAGAAAAGGCGCATACTACCACTAGAACGTATTTGAGGTTGTTGCATCACTCCATATGAATATAATCGATCTGCAATACCTCAAAAGGATATTTCGGAGGAGCAAAGTGACCTGCTGGAGTTGGGGTTCCCTTTCCCGGATTGTACATCAAACAAACAATACAATGTTTCACCACATTGTCTGCACACTTTGGGATTCCTTCATTCTGCCACACTGGAGCCAGAAGCTTGCATATACCTTTCGCACTTAAGTGGGCTGGACCATGCGCCATATAGTAACTACTGGCAGCACATAGACGTCTGGTAACAGCCAACGTTGATGCTCAGATAATTCCACCCAACATCTCATCTCATCCAACATTCCTGTACTTTCTTTCCACTTGCTCAATTCTTTCTCTGTAGCTTCTTTCTGAATCGATCTTACACTTTCCACTGTATCCTCATACATTCCTCTCTCTCTAACACAATTTTCAGGACCCGCAACATACATTCGATTTGTAGCATCTCTCGCTGTCTTTTTCGCTACTACATCTGCAAATGCATTTCCTCGACCAACATCGTCAGTGATCTTCTTGTGCACACTACACTTCACAATTGCTATTTGGGTAGGCAAAGAAAGTGACTCAAGGAGATCAGTCACTAATTGACCATGTTGTATCTTAGTGCCATGGGAAGTAAGGAATCCCCTCTCTTTCCAAAGACGCCCAAAATTGAATGCCACACCAAAGGCGTATTGACTGTCAGTGTACACATTCACTCTTTTTCCTTTGGACAACACACATGCTCTCGTCAAAGCTATCAGTTCCGCTGCTTGAGCTGAATTGTGTCTGATACGTGCTGTTTCCACAACTGTATGTAAAGTAGTAACAGCATAGGCTGAAACTGTATCTCCATTAGGAAGCTTGAAACAAGAACCATCCACCCATAGAATTCCATCCGGATTTTCTAGCGGTCTATCTTTCAAGTCAATTCTTCCCTTTGTCTCTTACTCTGTACGGAGGAAACAATCATGTTGTTCTTGGTCGTCTTTGTCTACTGGAAGAGGCAATAAAGTAGCTGGATTTAAAGTATTACATCGTTTGATGTGCACGTGACTAGCAAAAAGTGTCAACTCATATCCAGACAAACGAGCACTCGTAAGATGTTGTGTTTTTGTTCGGTTTAATAAGGTATCCACTGCATGCGGCACCATGACAATAAGTGTGTTATCTAGCACTACTCCAGCAGACTGTCGAATAGAAATTGCTGCTGCTGCTGTCGCTTTAAGACAACTAGGTAATGCTTTAGCTACCGGATCTAACGTAGCCGAAAAATATGCACATGGTCGCTGTTTATCTCCAAATCGCTGCGTTAAAACTGACAACGCACACCCTTCTCTTTCATAGACGTAGAGCGTGAAAGGCTTACTGTAATCGGGAGTACCCAATACAGGAGCAGAACATAGTGCAGTACGCAAGTCAGTGAAACTCTTCTGACATTCGTCAGTCCATGGAAGGGGCTGAGGTGTATCCTTCAAAGTGAGTGCCAACAAAGGCTTGGCCAATAGAAAAAAGTTAGGGATCCACTGCCTACAATAAGAAGTAATACCCAGAAAGGCACGTACCTCCCTTTGTGTGGATGGCACAGACATTTGTGCAATCGCCTGAATTCGTTCTGGGGTTAATCGTCGTCCCTCCTTTGATAGAAGATGACCCAAGTAGGTAACTTTTCGACGAACATATTGTAGTTTTGAAGGTGAAACCTTGTGATTCAGATTAAACAGATGACGTAACAATGCAACAGTCACATCTTTGCAAATGTCTTCTGAATCAGCAGCAATCAACAAGTCGTCCATGTATTGAATAAGAGCAGCACCAGACGGCAAATGAAAAGCATCAAGATGACATTTTAAAGCTTGACTGTAAATAGAAGGACTTTCACAATAGCCCTGAGGTGCGCGCTTAAACCGGAAGCTTCAACCTCCAAGAGAGAAGCCAAAAATATCCCTACTCTCTTCAGCAATGAGAATACTAAAGAAGGCATTCTTTAGATCGATAACAGAAAACCAAGTCGCTGTGGAAGGTATCATCGTCAACAAAGCAGTGATATCTGGAACTACAGGAAATTGTGGTACAACAATTTTGTTTACCTCCCGGAGATCAATTACGAAACGATATACAGGAGGCTGAGAAGGATCAGTGGTTTTAAGAACAGGAAGAATAGGACTATTGCATATGTTACCTCTCGTTTCCTCAACCACATCCTTCTGAATCAAATTATGAATGATTTCCAAAAGCGCTTTTTCACTTTCAGTAGAAATTCTATACTGCGGTATACGTGGCAATTCAACATTAGGCTTGAGAGTGACAACATAAGGTGGAATCTCAAGACAACCCACATCGTTCGGACCCGTGGCCCAAATTGTTGCCGGAAGAGAAAGCAATTCAGGTGGAAACTGATCTTTGGACAAATACATTGGAGAAATCAGTTTCTGTCCTAAAGTAAGATGTACACCAGAAGGAGAACAATATATCGTAGCATGCATTCTTTTCAATAAGTCCAAACCCAACAGATTTTCCCCACAACCATTCGTCAAAAGAAGCGGAGCTTCCAAATCATAAGGGCCAATTGAAATAGGCAAAGGGCAAAAAAAACGGAATACGAATAGGGGCGCCAGAAAATCCTACAGAAACATTAGTTAAGCCAGACAAAGGTGCCCCTGGGAGTTTGGAATGAATGATAGAACTTCTCATCGCACCAGTATCTAGGAGAAATGGCTCTGAAACACCCATTGTAGTGACATTAACATAGGGTCCATTCTATTACTGGAATCGACACAACTCCCTTACTTTGTCCATGGCTGTCCTAGTTAGTGTGAAGACTTTCATTCTCGCCTTCAACATAACAATCCTCATTGTAATACTGTGTAGACCTAACATTTTGCTGATCAAAATAATTCACGGAATTAGGAGGAGGAAGAGAATGCTGTTCTTGAGTCGACATACCTCGACCTCTTGCTGACTGGAGGCCACCACGACCTCGTTGATCAGATAATGCTCCGCTGCAATAAAACCGGACAACTACTTTTAAAATGACCTTCTTCTCTACAATAGGCACATTGATTATTGATTAGGTCCTAACAAAGGTCGCGGAATATATGGCTCAGGTTTTTGATACAACCTCTGAAACTGCGGAGGCTGTTGAAACTGAGGCTGAACATAGCGAGGAGGATAAGCTTGTTGCAAGAGAACCTTTGTTTTCAGTTCTTTCGTCTTTTTCTCTTGCTTTTCTCTTTCTTCTTTATCTCTATTTTCATAATATTGTGCAGTAACCAATATCTGGGCAGAAGAAGAAACAGCCCATGAACTTTCAGAATCTTTCAATTTGTGTGACAACTCAGGAAGCAAATTAAATTCAAATTTGTCCTCAAATAATCGCTGACCACCCTCTGTAGCCATATCTTGACCACTGTTATCAATAAATGTCTCCTCGAAACGAGTAAAGAAATCAGAGACACTCTCATCTTTCTTCTGTTTGCATGCTGCTAATTTGTCCCAGTTAACTCTCAAGGCAGGCATCATCGTTTTCATTAATGTAATAATCCTACCAGGGAGTTCTGAAATTAAAGCATCAGGCTTAGCACCACCCACTTGAGCTGCATCCGCGGCAATTATAGCAGCCCAATTACCACCTAATGCTTGAGCATGATCTTCTCTACAGATCTTAGCCCATAACGCTTGCGGAACGACATTTCCCATCAACATATCGATATCAGCTAGATTCATGATGCAAGCATCAACCGTCTGTGATAATTCTTTATAATAACCTGCAGGATTCTTACGAGGATCCGGTAGAGTCTGTTTAAGAGCTAAAACTTCAGATCGTTTCCAAGGGACATGTACCCATATACATTGGAAATGAGCAGGAATAGCTGGAATATTACCTTGAGCTGCAACTTCCTCCTTCCACATTGGAGGAACCTCTCTCATGGGATAATTTTTCAGTGTTAGTCTAACGGTCGGATCGGAATCAAGGAAAATCTGAGAGGACAACAAGGATCTAAAGGAAATAAGTGTCCTTACAGCTTTCTCAACCTTAGAACCCACCAAAAGTCCTTTGTCGAAATCAGTCTGAACATCTAACAAATCTTGTGGAATCGAACTCGAATTCACATCCTCCCATTCTTCAATGAGAGTATCACACATTACATTAAAAACATATCTTTGCGTAGGCGCATTCCATTGTGAGAAGGTAGATATAATATCAGGCACACTATACTGGGGACCCCTCTTGATCCATTTACGTGCGAGAGAGTCCAACCTTTCTCGTTCTTCAGAATCTGGGAACTGACTACGAGATTGTCTTCGAGCAAAAGCCGGAGACACATTTAAAGCTTCAAAGAAAGGAGATAGAATACCAGTGACGGTGTCCGTGAGACGCTTACGCACAGACGGAGAATTAGACATAAGAATAGGGGACAAGGTATTAGACGAACTAGTGGAAGGAGAACCGGTAATTGCAGGAGGAGCAGAAGGCAAAGGAGATCGAAGATCAGGAGATGAGGGCAAAGAAGTTGAAGTTAAAGGCAAAACTGGTAGAGGCGGAGATACTAAAAGTGGCAAGGGCGGAAGAGCCGGATTAGGCGGAGGTACTGCTGGCAGCTGAACAGGCTGTAACAACTGGGGTGCATTAGTACCTTGTGCATAGGGCGGAGGCAACCTCAATAAATGGGACATTAGGGGATCTTCTTCTAAATCTTTCTTGTTATCGGGAGGGGAAACAGGCAACACCGGATAAGATTTATCTATCGCCATACGATGCTGTCTTTCTGAGATTTCCATCGCATTATTAATTTCATCATCTTTGAATTGTTGGGCAGCCTGTATAATTGTCATACCCTGTGCTTTCCTATCTCATTTTGCTTGTTTAATTTCTCTCTGTTTGGCTTCCTTACGCCAAAGGCGGAAAGAGTCAAACATTGCCGGCCGGGCTTTTCTTTTGAATAGAACTGCTTCCAAATTATCTAGCACATCAGAATCGAAACTACCATTTTCTGGCCATTTTAAAACACCATCTTTCTTCGTGTATCGGGTCCCTGCCTCGTTAAAGGCAATGGGGCCAACACCATGTTTAGAATAGAGCTCATATGTGGGAGTTCCAACCGAAGGAATCGGACAAGAGTCCTCAAGCCGGGAATCCCTATTACAACCAAAGCAACAAAGTTTTCCAAACTTAGTCAGACCAGGCATCTCGTGATTTCACCTGACTGTTCACAAACTTCAAGGGGGTAAAACTCAGTTTACGCAGCACAAATGCACTTACCCTCGGCTTCGGCTATTGCAATAGTCGAATCTAAGGACCAAAGATACTAAGGAACTAAGAAGGACCCACGAAATACTTAACTAAGGACGTCTTCTTACGCCAACAGAGGCCCGTCTATCGTCTCGCCTTACCATACATCACCAAAGGAAGGGCCAAGGCAGGGCGGCAGTCAGGGCAGCAGTCGTTAGTAGCCGTCAGGAAGGAGTAACCGCGCTGAAAAAGACCTTCGGACCACTTTCGACATACAGGGGTCGCTTGACGTGGCTCGCGATTCCTCCAGTATTTTCTTGCGGGGTTCCTCACGACCTTCGGGCAGAACCAGTACCACTGAAGCCGCCCAACGTTGGGCGCCAGTTGAAGAACCAGAACCTTTTGGACCTGGCGGCGCAGGGTACGCCTTAATCTCCTGGGTTCTCCTGCTTAGCTACACAGAGACACGGGGACACTCTGTCGGCGTAAAAGATTAGATTTATTAGCTGCAGCTAGTACAGTTGTCCTAGAAGTACACACGGTATGTTCTCAGGAGACTGCCACTTCACTCCGTGGCGCACAATCTTTTATAGCACATATGTGAAATATACATTAACCAAATACACACCCAGAACATATAAAAAGGAGCCAATAAGAAAACTTGGAAAACAGGAGAGAACCAATAGAAAAGGTTTGAAAACAAAGTATCAAGTAACTCGAAGAAGCCTCCCCTCTAACTGTGTTTGTCACCCCTCCCCACGAGCTAATTCATTAACTAACTTGTAGCTGTCTTGAAGGTGACGACATACGTTTGTGTGTTTTGAAGGATAGTTGTGAAACAAGAGAATACGAGCAGAGGACAGCGAAGGCCAGATGATAAGATAAAATCAGAACAGAATAGTGTGAACCAACAGATAGTTGAGACAGGGATTAGGAAAACCAGACAGGGATTAGTGTACTCGGTCAGTCTCAAACACCAGCTTTTTGTAAACAGAGGCACAAGGTTATTTTGTTACACTATTGCAGGAAAAGCAGAAAAAGACTTCGATCATCGTGCTGCCTGAGTGAGGGCAACACAAAATGGCGGCAGAGCACAAAATGGCGGGTCGATATGATCACGATCGAAAATCGAAGATCCTCAATTCCTACTTCGAGAACTCTAGTTCCAACTGGACTACCCCAGTGACCAGAACACCACCGCCTCCTGGGTGAACATTCTGACATCAAACTGAGGCCGCTATTGGCCACACTAAGCCACATTGCAGGAGACACAGACAAGCACATCTCCTCCACCAGTAGACAGATTCAACTACAGCCACACCACCAGATTCACCTGGACCAACCATCATGGTAAATGTCACATATTCACCATGCCCACCAGACACCAACACCATCATTGATCCACATCACAAAGGGATCCTGGACATCTAATCAGTTATCATTGAAACCCTTGGCCCCAGCACTCCGCCAACGCTGTACCTACAATGACCCCGCTGTACATGTCCTCCACCCATTGATCTCAAACTGCCCAAGCACACTGGCTTACCTCAAGGAAGACCAGGCAAGATGTAGCACCACGTTGCACCGTATTACCTATGTTACGCATATCGGTATATGCATGACCTTGTGAACATCTTTTATGCAGTCCTTACACCGACGGGGCTTCACTTTGGACATTCACAAAAGAGAGGTACCGGTGGTACAGGGCCCTACATAAATGATGTCCAGCATGTCTGCTCCATCAGGGATGGACATGGCAGTGCTGTTTTGACATTTTTAATATGTGATTGACATATTTGTTTAACTTACATTGAGAATAGACATGACATCTGTGCACTTATTGTGACTTATCTGTTGTCTGCTCTTCAGTTCCCCTGGCGGCACTGTCCTGTCCAGAGATTCCCGTTAACATTTCCTCTGGGAAGACAGCTGCCACCTGCTCCTCCAGGTCCTCCAGGACCTCCTGGTCTACTGGGCTGCCTCCTACAGTTTGTGAGGCTACCTTACGGTTTGGCGCAAGCTTTTCTTTTGTCCGGCGCTTACAGTCATGGCACCTTTTTTTGCAGTCGAGTACGGTCCTCTTGGACTGGCCCAAGCTGTGGATTTTCTGGACAATTCTCTGCCATATCGTCTCTTTTTTAGCAAGAGGCAGTTTGAAACTAACAAACAGCTGGTGCTGGTAGGTGGTGACCTCCTTCACCAGTATTTCATTTTCCTCGCGACTGAAGTTGGACTTACGTTTTCTTTTAGCCCCAGGCTCAACCTGTGCATCAGGGCTTCTGCTACCGGTGTTTGCTTGAGGGTCCTGGCTACTGGTGTGACCTTCCTGGTCCATTGTTATCTCCTCTGTGGTCCACAAATGTGCTTTTTGGGATTTGTGTCATTTCCCGGGTGCCTTTTGCTGCTTCCCGCAGTGTACGCTGTCGCAGAGTCGTTGGAATGGTGTTGACTGTCGCAAATCGGCCTTACGTGACTTATTCTGCAGTTGTGTCAGGCTGATTTGCGGCAGTTTTGCGGCACCGTCCGTCACCTTGTAGATTTGCCGCATCCACATTGACTTGCGTTGTCGCAGCGGCGAAGCAAGATTTCTGACTCAACGCTGCGTTGCGTCACTTTTTGTAAATCTGTGCCGTAGACAGCAAGCTATGTAGCTCTATATTCTGGAGTGCTCTTGTCGTGCAGAAGCCCTTGTTTGGCCAGCTGGCTGCATTTAGTGGTGTCACGTGTCTTCTCCCTGACAATTGCTTCCGCTCCTCGAACAACAAATCCGCTACACCAGCTGCTCAATGTGAGTGTAGGAGCCATGGCTTGAGTCTGTTGTGCCCATTTTTTGTAAACAGTTTTTTGTGCTTTTTGTACATTGTTTTCCCTGACTTCTTGTTACATTGGAATGCGTTCTTCCATTTTGGGGTAATTTACTAGCTCCACCCTCCTCACGTAGTCTCCTCCTCAAGAAGTTGGGGTTGTGAAAATAAACATAGGACTTGCATCCTTTCCCCTAAGTAGACAGTTTTAGAAGGAATTTTTATGTCTTCCCAGTGCTGAAGTTGTCTTCCCTCTGAGATTGTTGAAATTAATCATATGACTTACTCACCTTCCCTTTCTTTTGAAAGTATAGTAGTTCTTGTAAACCCCGGCCCATTGTTCTAAATGAAAGATAGGACCTCTCACTCCCTTAAGTAGCAGCCATCTTGGAATGGTGCTTGCTCTTGGTCTAGTGTAGTAATTTACAGTGCACTGAATGCTTTGTATCTAAAGGTGGGATATTCCACTACTCTCTGGTGACATTTCAACAACGAGCAAGTGTATCATTACACAGTGCACCGATTGCTTGGAATCTAAAGGTTGGAATATTACACTACTTTCTGGTGACTTCTCAGCATGGATCCAAGATTCTCTCACAACCACTTTAAGCTGGTTGCTATCCCCACCATGCCGCAATCTATCACTAGCTCCTATGACATCCTGGCACAGGTAGGTCTTAATGCTTTATAGATTGCCTATCACCCTAACCTCTCTAAGAAAGCGGCAAAGACCTAAACACAATCTAATAAACATTTCCCTGAAACGCTCATCTCTGTTACCTATTTCAACACATCAAAGGGTGTTGTGGTTACCAACCTAATTTTCTACACTACCAGAAGAGCTCAGTCAAGAAGAGTCTTAACATCAAAGCTTTGTTATAAACCAACGAGCAACACCTCTCATGGTGTCCGAATAACTATATTACCCTCACCTGACTTCAATGCTGATCTTGCCATATTCCTCTACTACAATGGAAACATCCTTATGCAAGCTTCTGACCATATTCTTGAAAGCTTTGACAGAATCTTTATGAGGATTAAAAATATGCTTGATAATATTGTCCCTTTTAGTCTACCTAATCCAATTCTTCCCTCAGCTGCTGAAACTTTTGTTTCTTCCTCCACCGTCTCCACCCACTCTGCCTCCCCCTAACTCCCCATGAGTCGGTTTGACAATTCCCCCAACACAGATGGTGAATGCAATACCAACAAACCTAACCCTGGTATATCAACTCAAGTCTGCCTGAATATCAAAATGAGTGCTCTTCCTACCCCTCACCCAGCCTCATACTCCAGTAATTCATCCTCGAACCCTCAACATCCTGTCTCCTTCCCCAATACATACCTCCTCACACAGAATAAAGCCATTTTTCCCCCTACTACTCCTCTCCAAGGGCTGTCTCATCAACTAGTTACTCCTTGACCTGCCATCCACAATAATAACCCTCCGCCATTGAGGATAATATGGGTGACATTAAGCTGGATCCCATCCCCTCCCTCAATACGTTCCCTCGCACTGTAGAAGAAACTATTCTGCCTTCCAACACTCCTCTCCCTAAGGGGCCCTATCCACTATCTATTCCTAGACTGGCCGCTGACAGTGAAAGCTTGCCCTACTTTGAGGATAAGTTGGCTGACCTCAAGCAGGATCTTCAAACTGTTATGGATAGCCTGCAGACCCTTTTACCTTTCTCTTTGAAGATTAGAAGTTTTGGAAACTCTATCCTACCCTTGATTCTAATCAACCCAGCCCTCCAGCAAGGGATAAACACCGCAGGAGGGACATTTCTTCTTCCAAAAATCTGCTCAGCCTATTCTGGAAAACACAGCCTTTTCTGAACCACCACTCCAGGCCCCACTCACCATATGCCTGATGATGACACTCTCTCCCTACTTCTATCATACAACAGCTCTTGCAGTGTCTCCTCACACTCACCACTCAACATCCAAACTCTTTCCTCCAACCCGTTTAGAGAACCAAGTGTTAACCTGAGATCTGTGAACAAGAATAACTTACTAATGGTTGCAACTTTTCACCTAAAAGTGGTAGCAACTATCTCGCACAGCAAATCGATGCTGCTCAACTCAGCAGTGAAGCATGCAGCGAATATTTTTGACCTCGTCCTTACGCAAGAACTGGACCTCCTGATCCTAACTGTAACCTGCATTAGTTACACCTCCTGACCAATTCTGGACATCTGAGTCCCTCCAGAATAGGACATTATCAGACTCGATAGACCTGTTAAAGTTGGGGGTGGCATTGCGTGTATCTATCACTCTATCCTCACTTTGAAACAGGTACAAACTGCTATGATGTCCTCCTGTGAACACCTAGACATTGAAATCTGGTACAATGACAGACTGTTTGCTCCACACAATATATCATCCCCAGGTGACAATCTGCTCTTCATTGAGCAAATCATGGAGTCCACTGCCTCATACTCTGACCAACACCCCAACCATATCTTCCTCTGGGATTATAACCTACACTGGAATGACACAAGTGACCCCTTACTTTGCTCCTTCAAGGCTTTCTTCTCCAACCTCAACTTCACCCAGGCCTGCAAGGGACCCACCCACAACAAGGGCTCCACCCTTAATCTAATCATAGCTAAAGATACCATCATACAACTTGATGACATATCACCCTGCGACTGGTCGGATCATTACCAAATCTATTTTCACATCCTGAAAAGGGTTATGGTCAGACAAGGTCAACCGCTCAAAACTAAACAGCTGCTCAAAAATCTGAAAGACATCAACATCAATGACCTAATATCCATTAGCAATAATCTACTTCTGCCACCCCGTAAAATGACTAACCTGTATGATCTTAAGGGTCATTACATCCACACCATGACAAATATTTTCGGCACAATTGCACCAAAGTAACTCAGAAGGATACTAATCAAACAGTCCAAACCCTGGTTTAATGGCTCACTAAATGAGGAACGTCACAAAATAAGGCTTACGGAGAGACTATGGAGAAACTCACCCTCCATTACAACCTCAAACAGTTAAGAATGACTAGAAGTGCATATAATAAGAATATCTGTAGTGCCAAAACTGATCACCACAGAGCACAGCTTGACACTGCTTAAAACAGACCCAAAAAACGTTTTGAAATCATCAAACAACAAGTTAACCACTCCACCAACCAGCTCTCTGCACCCAAGATCTCTTGCCCTAGTGTGGAGGACTTCTGAGCACACTTCACTGATAAGGCAAGAAAAATTGAACTTGAACTGCAACATGCCTCACCTCCTAATCTGCTGCTTCTGACTTCCCTCTTACCATCATCTTGGCCAACGGTTGCGAGAGCACCTATTTCCTACCCCTCCAAAAAACAATGCATCATGGAATTCCTTTTTACCACTTGATGATGTGGAGCTGCTCCAATCTATGGCTTCTTTAAAACCTTCCAATCACTTCAACATCCACAACCTGCCAAGTTTTTCAATGAACTCAAATCAGCTATTCTTCCACCCTGGTCCCTGATTATTCATGAATCTCTCGTAATGGGTAGGATCCCTAATTATCTCAACGGGGGTCAAGTCGCTCCCATCGCAAAAAAGCCAAATATAGACTTTGCTGATCCAAACAATGGTGGAGCAAGGTTTCGTAGAAAAAGAGACTTGCTCGGATGCAATCCACTCGTTTTACTTACTAACAAAGTTATTAATGAGTTTCAAGAATAATTAATGCGCACCACATGAACACGTGGGTTAGTGAACCTTGCGTATGTGTGTACTAATGTGGATAACAATGAAGATGGACTAATACCGCTTAAAAGGGGAAACTTTTGTGCGCATGCATCAACTGCATCTCCGCAGTATGACGAATTAACGCTTAGATGGAAAGTCTGGTGCATGAGCAGAAGATACTAAAATGGAGTCTTGAAGACTCACGTGCATGGCATCTGCTTACTTGAAACGAAAACAAGCTAGTTTACTAATGCTAATTCGGTAAAAGTATTAATAAGTAAAGGGGAATAGAATAGAAGTGGGTGGCATACAGTGCATTCCACTTTATTTGTGAAATTAATATTTGTCTTTCTGACTTTATTACTAGTGCGTATTTGGGCCTCTCTCACATAACTAAATTAAGCTGAGTCACGTGAGTCTGCGCATGTCCACTGAAAGTTAACCCGGAACGATGGCTGAGAGATTGAATGGGAGCCAAGGACCAGTGTTACACCCTGGGAACGGACGGTGACGAGTTCAACGATGAAGACTCTTTTTCAAAATGTTATTATATTGTTTCAAAGTGAAATGTGAAAGCGTATGAGAATCAAGTTTATGAATACAAATTAAGGGGATGGGTTTGCGAACAATAGTTGAACTGATTTTAATTACATGTAAGCATGGTGTGATAGAGCATCCCCCCTGCCTAACCAATCATATTTCGTATATTTACGATATTGAAACTTTAGTGGGTGGAACATGGAGAAACGAAGGTATAATTAAGATAGCTTTTGTTAGTTAGTGAGAGAAGAAGAAGAGGGAGAGCGCGATATGCTGATGGATGCTGAGACACAGATGCTGTTGCTGTGAGAGATGCTGTGAGATACTGATGAAAAGCCGAATGCAGAACCTGAAGCAGAACTTTCTATCCTAATGTAATTGGGTTAGATCAGAAGATCGCGGAAGAATCTCGAGGAGGAAGATAGTGTCAGAGAGGGGTGTGGCGAAATCGTCGGTATTCTAGAGAGGTCAGCTGTCCTGAATCCTGTCCTGAAGTCTTTGTCTCCTGACCTATCCCGGGGGACCCTTACTCGCCCTTTGGCAAGGGGTTTGGTCTTTCACACCATCCTTGGGAAATATAATTTCACGTTATTTGCTGGTGTTCTTTTCTCTCTAGCCTCTCCCTTTCTGAGCATTGATGATTGTATGAGTCTGAGGTAAATGTTTTGGAGTTAATTAATTGAGTTTTTCTCTCCTATGAATGTTTGTGATTACACTGTTTTTTTTAGATGATTCACATACATTTATTTAGATAAAGATTTTAAACTTTCCTGAGTCTGTGGTTATTTACTTTGAGTAAAGAACAGTTAGTGTTATGTTATTCTCACCATCAACTAGTTCAACTAATGGTGCATTGACCAGAGTAAAGAACTTCTTGATCAGTGAAACGTTAGTTAGGAGTATTAAATAACTAATCCTAAACATTTTGGAAATTACAAACTTGACCCCAGCGATTTTACACCCTGTGAGTTTATGGGCCCAGGTGAGTATATGATAGTGGAGGATCTTTTATTGTTGAACCGCTGGATCAACAATTTCTGTCCATTTACTAATATCATGACTTTGGCCAAATTGCTTGAGAAATTCATTCAAACACAGCTCTGCAAACACATTGAGAAGTTTCAGCTCCTTGACCTATACCACTCAGGTTTCAGAGCAGATCACAGTACTGAAACAACCCTAACACACAATGTTGATGATTCCTTGAGATTTTCCTAATCTGATAATAAATGTTTATGGTTTGAACTCTGCCACCAGTGGTGGCTGGTATGGCACCAGGGTGGGGAGATGGAGGGGGGGGGGAGGTTTAAAAAAACAATTGACTTGGCTGGAAGAAGGAAGCACCCAGGCTCTTCTGAGCCAAGAATTTTTGTGCCGCAGTTCGGTGCTCAGATGGGGAATGGTAGCCTGGGCCTGTTCTCCACCCAGGTTGTAATGCAGGCTGGGTGGAAAACATGCAAAGTGCTCATGATGGTTTGGTCAGGTCAAGACAGCCGGTCAAACCATCATGCGCACTTTGCAGTGCAGCAACCACTCCTCCTCCCTCGTCCCCAGCCCTGGCCCGCTCAAACCTGGTAGATATTAAAAATAAAATGTTATTATCATTGAATTTTTTCTTTCACACTACTCCACGAGCAGTGGGGCGACGCTCCACCGCCATAGTGGAGGAGCCATCACTGTCTGCCACTCTCTGTCATCATCGCGGGGGCTAATGTGTGTCACTGTAGAAAATGTTACTTGAATTATTGTGTTCGGGACTAAAGATCCACCCGCTTGAGTGCAGATTATACTTGAGTATGTAGCAACAATTTGCATGGTGCAAATCTGCTACAACACTAACAAGCATAATCCCCCTTAAAACTAAGACCAAAGCCAGCAAAATGCCTTTCATAAAAAGCCCAAAATAAGCCTTTGAATAATCATCGAGAGAAGGATCATGAACATTCTCAAAGTGATGAGAACAGTTTTGTAACAAGCATTAACCATTATTCTTTGCAGGCAGCCCAGTACTCCGAGACTGAACCACAAACTATCCGTGTGTACTATCCTGAAGCTCCTGAACAAGAAGTTCGGGTCCTTCCTATCTTCGTTTAATGCTATATTGACATAGATATTTTATTCAATATTGATGTTATTGTTTTTTTTCCAATCCGTAAACAACTCAGCATAATACATGTACTTACTATTGCACACAGTTTTGTGCACCTTCATGTACTCCTGTTACAAGACGGTCACCACACTGCCATTTTCTGGAGTTTCTTTTTTCTTCCTTTCTGGCTAAATAAGGACCTCCCTCACACTACTTATCTGGATGCAAATTAAATAGTACATGATTTCTATTATGTAGCCTGCAGCCACAAAAACAGTGAAGTGTCAGACATTTAGCTGTCCACTGGCTAACTAGCTGAAATTAAGTACTATTTTGAAGGCACTGGGTAAATAGCAGAGATTAATAGCCATTCCCTTATGAATAATTTAAAAAATTGGCCACCGTGCATTGGTAAACATGCACAGGGACCATTTTGGAATGGCTTTTCAGAAAGCATAAGTAAAATCGTCACAAAATGACCACACAGCAGCCTTTTTTGTTATTGTTTTGCCATAAATGATGGCAAAAAAAAAGGTAAAGCAGATAGATCTGTTCTAGGGTGTCACAGGTAAGACGTATAGACTTGTTCTGAGTGCTGAAAGTAGCAATGCTAGTATTTCCCAAATTACTGATGCTCAATTTATCAACCATGGATAGGTGGAGGACTGAATCTGCCTAGCGAGGCTTCAAACTTGTGACTTTCTGATCATTTTCAGTTGCCTTCAGAGAGCACAAACTCCATGAATTATTTAGCCATGTGCTCAGAGATTTTGCAGAATAAGCGGGCTCAAGAACGTCTTTAAATCTTGGAAAGCAGCTAGTTTTTACAACTGCAAACAGTCACCAGTCTCCTCTGAAATATAGAACATTATCTCCTTTGTGCACCCTTTGCTGCGCATTGCTCATTATATAATGCTGGCAGGCAGCTGTACTTATCTAATATCTGTATGATTTCCAAGCCTGCCTGGGTGAATACTAGGAGCTTAATCCCCTCAAATACCCGAATTATTCCCCCTTTGAAGATGAACGCAGCAATCATTTCGTGGAGAGATACCGAGAGGCAGGAGCTTGACTGTGACCTTTTTGACCTGCTGCGCGTGACTCTCTCGTGCACTGTAGTAAATGGAAATGAAGTCAGAGCAAAACTGCAGTAAGAGTTAAAGCCGGAGGTTTTAGCTTTGTGACATTTAAGGGCTCGGCTGAAGACTGCCATTAAGACGTGCCAAACAGGAAGCTTCCAGGAAAGGGCACGAGAGCATGAGAGTCGGGGTCAAGGATTTTCAGGACCAGGAAATAGATACTGTGATGACAAACAACATGCTTCCCTCTGCTTATAAATAAACCGCCAGCGAGCCAGTGATTGTGGCAAGGAAATAACCCGCTGCTTCTTGGAAACAAGCAGTTGAAATGCAATAGGTCTCGTATTACTGAAAGTTGGAGCTATTGGCGTTGCATTATTGTTTGCAAAGCCAATAGCTCAAACTTTAAGTGACGCGAGACCTATGCCATTGCAAATAATTGTTTCATAGCAGGCAAGACTTCTACTTCAAGTTTTTAATGTACTTGGAGGGACAGAATATTTTAGAGCTGCACGCAAATACATTCTCTGGATGCTTCGAGCATTAAAGAGAGCTCAGCAGCTGGCCTTACTGGGGGAACCGGGCTCATCTTCTCTACCCTATAAAGCCTGTCTGCTTCCGTGTCACCTTCTGGCCTTCATACAGTCATGTGGACATGACCCCAATGTAATGTACTTTCTCAGTAAGTACAAATATTGTAATTGTAATTACATTTATATAACACTTACTACTCCTGATGAGGCGTCAAGGCGCTTTTGAGGCGAGTGGCAAGCAACTCTGGAACCCAAAAAAGAGTTGGTAAATTAGTATAGGGAGACATAAAATTCCTTTGAGTGGTGGACATGTGCGTTTGGTATTTGGATTGAAATTGGATAGTGGAGGGATAGAAGCGCTTGCTAACCTTGGTGAGGCTTTTCGTTGGGTAGCACGCTATTCCGGAACCCAAATAGGATTAGTGGGGAATGAGTATAGTGAAATATTACATTATTGGAGCAGTGGACCTGGTAGTCTATTATGTGGATTGGAGAGGATAGTGGAAGTTAGAAGAGGGAATGGTCTAGAACGTGTTTTTTTGTATTGTTTTTGGAGCTCATTGCAGCAGGAGGAGGTTTGGGATGAGTAAAGGGGAGGTGGAGGGGGGGAAGAGTAGTGACGTGACTCAAGTATGACACTGTATCAGGTTCTGGAACATTTAAAGGCAACAACGAGCCATAGAATGTTCTGAGACATTGAAAGGAACCCTCTAGCCTGCTCTCACACCACAGACGTTCACAAGCACTACATGACTTGACTTGATTCGGCTCTTAACCCCTTCAGCGCGGCGCGGATTTCCGCGCTGTGCTGAAGGTTCGGTGCGTGGGCGGGGCCATGACGGAGCGGTTCCATCATGCGCACAGCGCAAACGACGCGCATGACTGAACCGCTCCGTCATGCGCATCGAAAGGGTTAAATTGCACAATAGACATGCCAGGCATTGTAGAGCATTACAAACAAACCTAGCCTTGTACAATTTCCAGAGATGCACATGAGTCATCACCTGGACCATGCACACCCAGAGGCGCAGGAGCAAAAGAAAAGCACACGGCACTGAACAAGCATCACAGATTCATCTGGTACTGCACAAACAAAGCACCTTAAACTGCATGAGCACAAGTTGAATCTTCCTGCAAATGTCCCATGTGAGTAAATACTCCACTAATGTAACCAGTGCTACAAAGGCACAACTTGTACAACATATGCAGCTAAAACACCACTCATGGGCAGAGCCAGGTATGGACCACTCGTGATAAAGCACTGCACTTGCAATAATCATGCACTTGCCATTGCAAAGATCTGCAGCAGTGTACCAGTGCTGTATGACACTACTCACACGCTGTTTAGTTTACATATCCGAGAACTGCGCCAGGCGCTGAACATGGACCAGTTCTTCCTTTGCTGCATACACACACACAAGGCACTGCACACAACCACCACCCCTACACCAAGGTTGAACATGCTTCACTCAGTCACCAGATGCTAAAGAAGTTCTACTAAGCACTGGGTGCTGTACATGCTCCACTCATACACCCGCAGCACTCAAACATCCAGCCAAGCTGATGCTGCACAGATAATGATCCTGAAGTTGCACATGCGTACATAGGAAGTAACTCTGTCAGAGACACTGCATCAATATCACTCACGCCACAGTGCTGCGGTCACCATTTATGTCCCTATATTTTGCACAGAGACATGCAACATTCATGCGCACCTTGTGCTAAAAGCGCATGCATAGTTCAGTGCGGAACATGCATCACATGTGCCCAGTACTTCGCGTGCAGCAAACAGCACATGTATTACGCACACCCAGTACTTGAACTGTGCATGAAGTACCTAAATATGCAATTGTGCATACATATTCATATTGCACACACACACTTCTTGTATACCCGCTGCTGTACAAAACTATCCTGTACTTACTTCTTGTTGTACATGCCCCAGAACTCCACTAAGGGCCAAACATGGACCACGTATGCACCCACTGGTGCATACACATATACCAAAGCATGCTGCACTGCAAATGTGTAGTTCATACACAGTGTTCTGTACATACTACGTATGGTCCAATTTCGCACATGCAATTTCAGATGCTACGCACCAGCCACTTACCCACACATAGTACATAAACACACAGCCCACCTTGGAATGTACATCGTAAAGTAGCTGCTGGTACACATGGTTCACTGATTAACCCAACACTATCCATGTAGCATTCTTCCAAGAAGCACTGAACATGAACAAATGTTGCACCTGGCCCTGCGGATATACCAGTACTGCTCACATGGTTGAAATGCATCTCATTTATTGGCAACACTCGTACTCCCCGTGCTGCAGACAAACACACACATCTCATTCTTTTGTGCTGAAGAACCTACTCAACCTCAGCCTGTGGGCCTAACAATGCGGCACATAAATCACCTTTTGCAACTCATGCGATGGGTACTATTTCAGACACTGCATTCACCGCTCACAGCCTGTTCTGGAGGTACAATTCAAATGAACAAATGTGCCTATGCTGCACGTGTACTTCTCATGCACCCTGTAACAGACATGTATTCTATACTTGACACTGAGAACTGAAACGCACCATTTATGTATCCAATGACAACTATCACAAATGTACTTCGCATGCACCACGTGGTACATATACATTCGGTTCTATGTACACCCAGAACTGCATCAAACGCTGAACATGGACCACATATGCATGCACCAGGGATGCGTGCCACATGCACCACTCATGCAGTCAGGGTTGCATGCACAATTGTTCATGCACTCTTGGCCTACAGCGCACCACAGTTGTGTAAGTGCATGTTCTTTCTGCAAACCATGTGCGGTGCATAAAGCAAAAAATCACTAGCCACTGCATGTGCACAACTGCTAGACCCAGTTCTGGGCACATACACTCAGAGAGGATAAGTGCATGTAGTGTTGCACATGCATCACGCATACACTTATACCGGGCAAGCACTGCAAATTCAGGTGTAGCACATGCACCCACTGCTGCTCATGCACCGAGACATATAAACAGGACAGCTGGACAAATGCACAAAACAGACCGCTACATATATAGAAAAGCATTACAATGTCTACCAATTAAATCACTGGACTGGTCAGGAGGCCTGATCTGCCACATGGTAGAAGTCCGTTCTTTCACACACCCCCTTAAGAGCTCCAGTCAAAAGTGCACAATCTCACCTCTGGCTTCAAATTGAGTTTATATACAGTGGGATGATATGTAAATAGTCAAGAACTGACTCGTGTAGAACACGTGTGTGCCCTAGATTGGGGAACAAATTACTAATTACGTAAACATATACAGTGAAAGGGAATTATTTACTTAAGTTTGGCGCAGGGGCTCAGCCTCCCATTCCCTGTATTCTGCTCCCAACCAGGGGCAATGAAGTCGACTGCCTTGGAAGATGTTCTATTTTCCTTTTAAAGCACAAGGCAATCACCGCAGACTATCAAAGGGTGCAACAGAGTAGGAAATGCAGAGAGGGTGGGAGGTGGTGGGGAAGACCACATGGAAAGATTATATGGTCTGGTCCTTACCCATGTCCCCTACTCTAACTACCGACCCTGGGGTTATGGATGGCATTTCCCTCCCCTTCAGCATAACACTTTGGAGACCACACAGATAGTTTTACTTTTTTGGATTAGGGGGGAGTAACCCCCCCGGGCGTATTTATTAACATTAACAAACAAATTAAAATATTATATACAGAAACTTTACGCAGAAAGTACAGATACATTTTTGATAGTCTGATATTCCACGGCTAACCTTAACACAGTCTAATACACAAGACACTCCTACCGTAAATCTATCAATGCATGTGTTAGAGTCGGGGATCTCTGGTTGGCGCAAGGTTGCCCTTGAGTCAAGCAGGAACCCTCTCCTCCACGTCAGGGCGCAGGATAACCCCTCGCGAATGACCCTTGCTCACCCTCTAGGTGCGTGGCGTGAGCAGCCAAGGCGATTCCTCAGGCGTTGTTGGTTAAGCACTTACAATCATACACACAGTAAATACATCAATCCCCCCAGAAACGGACACCAGACTTGGATATATATAAAAATACGTTTCTTTATGTAAAAATAAGGTATATATCTCTCAGCAGACTTATCACAAGACCAATAACGTTTTCGCTAGGCCACCAGGTTATACAGCAGGTAAATGTTCTTGGTTCGTAGTTTCAAATGGATAGTTCGTAGTCTCTTTACTTGTAGTTCCAGTACTCACAGAGATCGGTTCCTGCGAACGGGGAAATAAGGCGTTGCGGGCCCCGAGCCCGATACTGGAACTTCTTTCGTGATGTGGAGAGTCGGCACAGGTCGGGGCGACTCTCAGCTTGGGAAGTGTTCTTGGGTCCTCAATCAGCAGGTGTGGGCACGTAGGCAGGCGCGGCCAGCGACCCTTTAGCACGGCGGTGCAGGAGGGTCTCCACAGCGGGGGCGGCGCGGCCTGAGATGTCCGGGGATAGCGAAGTGGGGTCACAGGGCACGGTCAGTGCAGCTGGATGACCCGGCGTGGATCACAGTCGTCGGACGGCTTCCGGCAGGAGGGGTGATAGCGCGTTCAGCGCACTCCAATGGCAGGCGGTGACAGGGGTGCAGGCGGCCTGGCCCGGGGACAGAGAGCGGCTCCGGACGGAGCGGGGCTCTCACGGGATTGCGGCAGGCGAGCTCCTGAGTGTCACGGCCCTAGGAGGGGCGATGAGGGGCGCGGTCTCTTTTCCAGCGGGATGCCCACACGGCTCGAATTGGAGGATGAGCAAGAAGCACAGAGAACCCACTGTTCCTGGGGTTCAGTTCAGGGGGCAAGCTCAGATCAAGCCCTTGGAGAATGTTCAAGCACAAAGTAGCAAAGTCTTTTCAGTAAGTCTCTTCCTCTCCTTTCTCAGCAAGGCAGGCAGCAGGCCAGCTCCTCCAGCGTCTCCTTCTCCTTCTAGTCGGGCAGAGGTTCTTTGTGGTAAACAGGATTCTGATTTCTTAGGAGCCAGGCTCCTACTTTTATACCATGATTCTTTTGTTCTTTAGCGCCAGGGGGCCTAGGCCTGGCTCAGTCCAGTTCTGGAGCACTTTGTTATGGTGACTCTGCTCTTTCCTTTCAGCAGCAGGGCAGAGACATCAGCCGCCCCACAGGGGGTGGCGCCGGCTTTGTGGTGGCAGAGCACAGGTCTATTCAAGAGTCAAGGTGTACTCCTCCCACCCATCCAGGTGTAATCTCTCTACCCACCACCTGGCAGCCAACCTGTCTCTGGGGATCCCCAACCCTGCTCCTTACTGTTGCCAGGCAGAACACAAACACACAGCAGAGGCGGACTGAGATGGTCAGGTCAGTAAATACTAACTTTCTAAAAGTAGTATTTACAAACCCAGGATATTAAAATAAACTTGACTACAAGAAGTATTTTATTATTCTGAGTTCAGGCATACTAAACTTGACACTTCTACCATGCTCTCTGAGTCCACTGGGGTCACAGCGTTGGCGTGATCCCGGCAGCCCATTCTGGCCTATGGAGAGCAGGTAGCCTTCAATAGTGAAGAACGAAAATGGCTGTAATTCACTACTAAGACATGCCACACACATCAGGGCATGTCCTACCTTCTGCCTACAATGCACCCTGCCCTTGGGCCTACCAGAGGGGTGGCTAATATGTAGGTAAGGGAAGGTTTAGGGACGGGCAAGTGGGGGCACTTGCGCAGTCAGCGCGACGGTCCGGGACCGCGCACAGGGTCTGCGGTGGCAGCCCCTAGACACACTTTACAAGGCCGCTTCCGGGGGTGGCGCAACCAGCGCTGCAAGCCCACCAGCAGCATTGGCATTCACAAGCCCTGGCACCCCTGGTGCACTCTACTGGGGACTGACAGTGAATCCAATCAACCAATCATGGACATCAATTACAGGTACACTTTACTTTGGGAGCACTTGCACTGCGGCACGGATTAGCCGTGGCGCAGTGCCCTGAGCGGACAACACCAGCAAAACAGTCGAGGCACACCATCAAAAAGTGGAAGGGAAACTCACGCCAAGGTGCCAGGTCTAACACGTGTCCCCTCCAGCTGAAATGTGGGGAGAACTACCCTTGCCCAGGGGGTTCCTCGTCACTAAGGCGGAAATACCTGGACAGACCGTCAGCGTTGGCGTGATCTGTACCAGGACGGTGTTCCACCGTAAAGTCCATACCCTGTAGGGAGATGGACCACCTCAACAGCTTCGGGTTCTCACCCCTCATTTGCATCAACCATCTGAGGGGCCTGTGGTCCGTCTGAACCCGGAAGTGAGACCCAAACAAGTAGGGTCTTAGCTTCTTCAGCGCCCAGACCACAGCAAATGCTTCTCGCTCAATTGCACTCCACCTACTTTCCCGTGGAAGTAACCTCCTACTGATGAAGGCTACGGGTTGGTCCCAGCCCTCCTCAGTCATCTGCGAGAGAACAGCCCCTACACCATGCTCTGAAGCGTCTGTCTGCACTAGGAATTCCCTGGAGAAGTCAGGGGCCAAGAGCACGGGCGCCGTGCACATGGCAGTCTTCAGGGTGTCGAAAGCTTTCTGACAGGTGTCAGTCCAAATCACGTTCCTGGGCTGCTTCTTAGAAGTCAGCTCTGTCAAGGGGGCAACGATCGTTCCATAGCCCTTGACAAACCTCCTGTAGTACCCAGTGAGCCCCAGGAAGGCCCTCACTGCGGTCTGCGTCTTGGGGGGTTCCCAAGCCAGGATGGTCTCAATTTTGGGTTGCCAGGGTGCCACCTTGCCACTCCCCACTTGGTGTCCCAAGTACACCACGGAACCCTGCCCGATCTGGCACTTGCTTGCCTTGATCGTGAGGCCTGCTCGGCGCAGCGCCATCAACACTTCCCAGAGGTGGCGCAGGTGTTCAGGCCAGGTGGCACTGAACACTGCGATGTCATCCAGGTAGGCGGCACTGAACGCATCCAGCCCAACCAGTACCTGGTTGACCCACCTCTGAAAGGTGGCAGGGGCATTCTTCATCCCAAAGGGCATGACTCGGAACTGGAAGTGCCCATCTGGTGTAGAGAATGCTGACCTCTCTTTGGCCCCCTCGGTCAAGGCGATCTGCCAGTACCCAGACGTTAAATCAAACGTACTGAGGAACCGGGCAGCCCCCAGCCGATCAATGAGCTCATCAGCTCTGGGGATGGGGTGCGCGTCAGTCTTCGTGACTGAATTGAGTCCTCTGTAGTCCACACAGAACCGGAGTTCAGGTGTGGCTCCCGGCGCAGCAGCCTTTGGGACCAAGACCACGGGGCTGGACCAAGGACTGCTGGAGGATTCAACCACCCCTAGCGCAAGCATCTTGGAGACCTCCTCCTTAATGCAAGCTCTGACCCTGTCAGTTACCCTGTAAGCCTTGTGCTTCACAGGTAAGCTGTCTCCTGTGTCCACATCATGGACGCACCAATCTGTGACACCAGGAACCAGGGAGAATCGGTCGGAAAATTGTCCCAGCAAGTGGCGGCAGTCTTCCTGTTGTTCGGGCGTCAGGGTGGGTGAGAGGTTAACTCCATCCACTGACCCATCTTTCTCAGAGGCCACTAAGAGGTCAGGAAGAGGCTCGGTCTCCTCTTCCATTCCATCATCAGTGGCCAGCAGCATGCCCACTTCGGTCCTCTCTAAGTGGGGCTTAAGGCGGTTAACATGTAGGACCCTCAAAGGGTTCCTGGGAGTCTGCATGTCCACCAAGTAGGTGATAGGACTTTTGCGCTCCACAACCTCAAATGGACCTGTCCACTTATCCTGAAGTGCACACGGCTCCACTGGGGCCAAGACCCACACCTTTTGTCCAGGTTGAAGCTCTACCAGAGTGGCATTCCGGTCGTACCACCGCTTCATCTCTTCCTGGCTGGCTTCCAGATTTGCCTCAGCAAGTTGCCTGAAACGCCGAGTCTGGTTTCGGAAGGCCAGCATGTAACTATATACATTCTGGGGAGGTTTCCTGGGAGATTGCTCCCAGCCTTCCTTTACCAAACTCAGAGGTCCTCTTACCGGGTGACCATACAGAAGCTCAAAGGGGCTGAACCCTAGAGACTTCTGCGGCACCTCTCGGTAAGCGAAGAGCAGGCATGGCAAGAGGACGTCCCACTTACGCCTCATTGGACCGTCCAGGCCCATGATCATGCCTTTGAGGGTTCGGTTGAATCTCTCAACCAACCCATTTCCTTGGGGATGGTAAGGAGTGGTGAACTTGTAAGTTACCCCACACTCCTTCCACAGGGATTTCATATATGTGGATATGAAATTGGTCCCCCTGTCGCTCACCACCTCTAGAGGGAATCCCACTCGGGAGAAAATTCCCATCAGTGCCCGTCCCACCACGGGGGCCGTCACTGTCCTCAGAGGGATGGCTTCAGGGTACCGGGTGGCATGGTCCACCAAGACCAGGATGAACCTGTTGCCCAGGGCTGTCTTGGGGTCCAGAGGCCCCACAATGTCAATACCCACTCGTTGGAATGGCGTACCGACCACAGGGAAAGGTTGCAGAGGAGCCTTATGCTTCCCTCCGCTCTTACCACTTGCCTGGCAAGTCTGACAGGTTCTGCAGTAGGAATCTGAATTCTTATGCATTTGGGGCCAGTAAAAGTGGGTGACAAGCCTGTCATAGGTCTTGTCCATCCCCAAATGTCCTGCTAAAGGCACATCGTGAGCCAGCCCCAGTAGGAAGGTTCTGAACTTCTGGGGTACCACCAGCACACGGGCTGACCCAGGTTCAGCAGCCTTAGGCTCGGAATACAGGAGGTCACTCTCCCAGTACACGTAATGTGTTTTGGCCTGAACACCATTGGCCTGGTCTGCAGCCTGCTGCCGCATACCCACGAGAGAAGGGCATTCTTTCTGCTCCCTGCAGAATTCCTCCCTGGAGGGACCTCCTTCTTGCTGCCAATGGGTCAGCTCAGGCAAGTCTCCCAGTTCGGCAATCTGTTCCCCGGTAGGCTCCAGAGCATCCCCCTCAGGGTCTACTTCCTCCTGGGCCGTGGGAACTTCGGGGGCCGGTTTCCCGCGCCTCCTGCGCCTTCTCCCTAAGGTCGGTTCCTGGACCTCTCCCTCAGGCTCCAGGACCCTCTCAACACCCCTACTGGCTGCCATGGACCGGGTGGTCATGCACGCCCAGTCGGGTAGACCCACCATCCTCAGATGCGTGGTCTTCTCCACCTTTTCCCAAGGGGAACTCTCCAGGTCGTTCCCTAGCAGACAGTCTACAGGCATGTCAGTTCTCACAGCGACTTGTAGAGTACCAGAGACCCCCCCCCACTCAAAGGGAACTTGAGCCATTGGACAACGACTCTCCACGTTGTCAGCATTGACAACCCTACAGTAGGCATTGGGTACAATTTGCTCTTGAGACACCAGGTGTTGCCTCACCGAGGTCACGCTGGCTCCGGTATCTCTAAGAGCCTCAACCTTCTTTCCATTGATGGTCACCACTTGCCCATATTTCTTAGTGTTAGAGGGCAGGTAGGTTACAGGGACCATCTCACTGTCTCCTAGCGAGACTAGGGTCATCTGCCCGGGACCCCCACCCTCCTGGACTGCTACCTCCTCCCCAAAGTTAACACTAGCTACTTGCCGGGGTGGAGCACCAGTGGGTGCGGTCTTACCAAACAGGCGACACTTAGGATCAGAGGCAATGTGACCCGGGTCACCACACTTATAACAATTGAAGGGCCCCTTTGGAACAGGTCTACCTGTCGGGGCCCCGTTCTGCTGCGGGGGTGGGGGAGGCTGAGAACCCTTCTGCTGGTTCCCTTGGGAATTACTTTGGGGGCCTTTTTGGAACCCCTTCTGTTTACCCTTGTCCCCCCCACTCTTCTGCTGGGGACCCTGCCCACCTTTGGCGGAGTCTCCCACTTGACCCTTGTGGACCCTGGTGCTGAGCCAGCGGTCCGCCTCCTCAGCAAGCTTCCTCGGGTTGGACAGCTTGCTATCAATCAGGTGCTGGCGTAGCTCAGGAAAACATTGACTGGACAAGTGCTCCCATGCAATTAAATCAAGCAGCCCTTGATAATCATTCACTTTGCTACCCTTCACCCAACCATCCAGCGCTCTGCAGAAAAAGGTCACATATTCCACATACGTACTCTCAGGGATCTTCTTGGTCTCCCTGAACCTCTGTCTATATAGCTCAGGAGTTAACCCATACCTGGTCATTAAAGCTTCCTTCATATGGGGGTATGAGGTTTGGAGATCTAAGGGTAAATCTAACAGTGTGTCACGCCCTTCAGCAAGGAACCTTCCCCACACCCCGCTCCCCAGTCTTTCTCAGGGACCCGGTGTGAGGACATGGCCACCTCGTAGGCCCTAAACCACTGCCCTATGTCATCCTTCCTGAAATACTCCTTTACTACATCTTTGGGGATGTACACCTTGGACTCTACCTGCGCTGGTGGAGTGCTGCCACCAGAAGGAGCGGTGTCCAAACTTTTCGCCTTCAGCTCCAACTCCTTCAATCTGATATCATGATCCATTTGGCGTTGTTGTGCCTCCAGGGCCAACTTCTGCTTTTCCATCTCCATTTGTCCTGCCAACTTTGCCATCTCCATTGCATGCGCCCTGTCGGCTGCCCTGTCTGCCAGCTCCTCTGGCGACCGGACTCTGCTGGGCTCCTCAAGGTTGTCGGGTGGAACGATGTCCCCCGCATTCTGTAGGTCTCGTGACTCCTTCCAGGCTCTCAACGCCTTGGTGTACTGGGGCTTCCTCTTGCATCCAGCATGGGGGACTCTGAATTGTACACTGTAGCCTTTTAATTGCTCCATCGTGTAGCCTTCCAGTCTCTCCCAATCCACCTCATCTATTCCAGAAATCACAGAGAGTGCTCTTCCAGCGGAGTGCGAGCCAGGCATGGTTGCAGTAATGGCAGATGTCTCAACAAAGTTCAACAATTACAAACCTGTGGCTGCGTTATTTGGTCTGCTCTCACTATCTGGTGATTAATAATTCACTGTATGCAAATTATAAGTGCAAATCCGAAATCCCAACCGCTGCCACCAATGTTAGAGTCGGGGATCTCTGGTTGGCGCAAGGTTGCCCTTGAGTCAAGCAGGAACCCTCTCCTCCACGTCAGGGCGCAGGATAACCCCTCGCGAATGACCCTTGCTCACCCTCTAGGTGCGTGGCGTGAGCAGCCAAGGCGATTCCTCAGGCGTTGTTGGTTAAGCACTTACAATCATACACACAGTAAATACATCAATCCCCCCAGAAACGGACACCAGACTTGGATATATATAAAAATACGTTTCTTTATGTAAAAATAAGGTATATATCTCTCAGCAGACTTATCACAAGACCAATAACGTTTTCGCTAGGCCACCAGGTTATACAGCAGGTAAATGTTCTTGGTTCGTAGTTTCAAATGGATAGTTCGTAGTCTCTTTACTTGTAGTTCCAGTACTCACAGAGATCGGTTCCTGCGAACGGGGAAATAAGGCGTTGCGGGCCCCGAGCCCGATACTGGAACTTCTTTCGTGATGTGGAGAGTCGGCACAGGTCGGGGCGACTCTCAGCTTGGGAAGTGTTCTTGGGTCCTCAATCAGCAGGTGTGGGCACGTAGGCAGGCGCGGCCAGCGACCCTTTAGCACGGCGGTGCAGGAGGGTCTCCACAGCGGGGGCGGCGCGGCCTGAGATGTCCGGGGATAGCGAAGCGGGGTCACAGGGCACGGTCAGTGCAGCTGGATGACCCGGCGTGGATCACAGTCGTCGGACGGCTTCCGGCAGGAGGGGTGATAGCGCGTTCAGCGCACTCCAATGGCAGGCGGTGACAGGGGTGCAGGCGGCCTGGCCCGGGGACAGAGAGCGGCTCCGGACGGAGCGGGGCTCTCACAGGATTGCGGCAGGCGAGCTCCTGAGTGTCACGGCCCTAGGAGGGGCGATGAGGGGCGCGGTCTCTTTTCCAGCGGGATGCCCACACGGCTCGAATTGGAGGATGAGCAAGAAGCACAGAGAACCCACTGTTCCTGGGGTTCAGTTCAGGGGGCAAGCTCAGATCAAGCCCTTGGAGAATGTTCAAGCACAAAGTAGCAAAGTCTTTTCAGTAAGTCTCTTCCTCTCCTTTCTCAGCAAGGCAGGCAGCAGGCCAGCTCCTCCAGCGTCTCCTTCTCCTTCTAGTCGGGCAGAGGTTCTTTGTGGTAAACAGGATTCTGATTTCTTAGGAGCCAGGCTCCTACTTTTATACCATGATTCTTTTGTTCTTTAGCGCCAGGGGGCCTAGGCCTGGCTCAGTCCAGTTCTGGAGCACTTTGTTATGGGGACTCTGCTCTTTCCTTTCAGCAGCAGGGCAGAGACATCAGCCGCCCCACAGGGGGTGGCGCCGGCTTTGTGGTGGCAGAGCACAGGTCTATTCAAGAGTCAAGGTGTACTCCTCCCACCCATCCAGGTGTAATCTCTCTACCCACCACCTGGCAGCCAACCTGTCTCTGGGGATCCCCAACCCTGCTCCTTACTGTTGCCAGGCAGAACACAAACACACAGCAGAGGCGGACTGAGATGGTCAGGTCAGTAAATACTAACTTTCTAAAAGTAGTATTTACAAACCCAGGATATTAAAATAAACTTGACTACAAGAAGTATTTTATTATTCTGAGTTCAGGCATACTAAACTTGACACTTCTACCATGCTCTCTGAGTCCACTGGGGTCACAGCGTTGGCGTGATCCCGGCAGCCCATTCTGGCCTATGGAGAGCAGGTAGCCTTCAATAGTGAAGAACGAAAATGGCTGTAATTCACTACTAAGACATGCCACACACATCAGGGCATGTCCTACCTTCTGCCTACAATGCACCCTGCCCTTGGGCCTACCAGAGGGGTGGCTAATATGTAGGTAAGGGAAGGTTTAGGGACGGGCAAGTGGGGGCACTTGCGCAGTCAGCGCGACGGTCCGGGACCGCGCACAGGGTCTGCGGTGGCAGCCCCTAGACACACTTTACAAGGCCGCTTCCGGGGGTGGCGCAACCAGCGCTGCAAGCCCACCAGCAGCATTGGCATTCACAAGCCCTGGCACCCCTGGTGCACTCTACTGGGGACTGACAGTGAATCCAATCAACCAATCATGGACATCAATTACAGGTACACTTTACTTTGGGAGCACTTGCACTGCGGCACGGATTAGCCGTGGCGCAGTGCCCTGAGCGGACAACACCAGCAAAACAGTCGAGGCACACCATCAAAAAGTGGAAGGGAAACTCACGCCAAGGTGCCAGGTCTAACAGCATGTATTTACTTTCTGCGTGTCCCATCTAGAGCCTACGGCAAAGTCAATGACTGGCAGCTCCCCCGGTCCCTGTGTACTAATAAGGTTGCGCAGGGGCTTACAGCTTATCGGATGGATACTTTCCCCCGGTCCCCCCCTACGCCCTGTGCCTTACACTCCATTACGGGGGGGCTGCAGACTTCTGCATAATGGCGCCTTAATGCGCATGCACGTGAGGGGGTGGCCCCAGGCCCACTGGGAAGGATGACTCCCCCGGTCCCCGCACCCCGACAGCCTACCTACCGGCAGTCACTCCCCCCTGGAGTTATATGGTGCTGACTGTTGAGGACCGAAGACTATGCTTACCAATCATGACCTTACCGCCACAGGCCAGCATAGTTCTCCGACTACCTGGCCTCCCCCTCACCCCCTAGGAAGGTCATGTACTGCGCCTTACGCTCTCCACCCAAGCTCGGATGTCCTCTATGAAAACCTGATTACCTTTATGTGAGAGGTGCACCCCGTCCTTCTGAAAATATTGTTCTCCCTTGATGTATCTGTGTCCTATGGACCCTAGTCTAGGGGGCCTAAATAGTTTGTCAAATTTGTTGTTGATCCGCTTTACCGCGTAATTCAACGCTCTAACTGACTCACCCCCCCCCTCCATTGCGACCTGGGAATCATGTGTGACCGCTCTATTATCGACTGGGGACACTGCCTTGCTAGCCACCCAACTTCCGTGAGGAGATCCTCAACGAGAACTCTCCTGCCTAATCAGGCCAAGTCGTTACCCCCCAAGTGCAGGATCCAGATTTCCGGTGGTCCCGTACTTGTTTTCAAAGCTCGGTTCACCAACTCCCTGAATTGACCTACGCACAAGCCACCCTGACCGAAAAAGGATAAGTTTATCCCTAGCTGAGTGGCCCTAGTCTTGGTAGCTCCCGAAAAGAAATTCTTCAAATGTCGAACGTATGAGTGCCCTATCATCCACACATGTTGATCCTCCTGGTGCGAAGAGTAAACTTGCGCCACCATGTTTGTTGTTTGTCCGCAACTCTGCGCCCACTGTACTACTGCTTGCTCTTGCGTTCTGTGAGTGCAAAAGAGTCCAGGCTCCTCTCCTGAGTCACAGGATAAAAAAACTGCAAATGACAATGAAACAAAAAAGGGAGGGCAAAGGAAAGTGCCTTGCCATGCTGGCATAAAACACACAAAATTCCACGAAACGGCGTCTAGCGCCTATCAACTAGCGACAGTGAAACACCCCTTTCCCTGAGTAACAGGGAGAAAGGGCAAAATCCCCCTTGTGCACCTAAAAGTTGGACAGTCACACCGTATTAGAGCATGTGCAGCCGCACATATCTCTTGAAACAGTTAGAGGACCACCTACCGATCCTTTTGAGACGCTCGTCCCCCAGCCCTCTTGCTGCTGCCTCGGTGGCTGCTCCTATCCTAAACGAATGAGTCCCGAAGTCGGCTGGGTCTAGCCCGGCACTCTTCAATGCTAGGAGCATGACTTTCCTGAACTGAAATACCGTGAGTGGTGTCCCGTCCCCATGTATCGGGAGAGGCCCTCCCTGAGTACATGCCCATTGGGCCATAAAAACCTCAAGCCTGTAGATCGGGCAGCATGGTGTGTTCCCTGCCCTGTGTAATACTATGCTCTCACCCTTACCCTCTTGATCGTTTTTTGATTTCCGGATGGAAATCAGCACTGAATCCTTCTTTATGCTAACGTGTCCCATTTGCAGGCCCCCCAGCCAATCTTCCTTATTCTTTGTGACTAGCTCGCCTACCCTAAAAGCGCCGTAAAATGCAATGCAGAATGCAGCTTGAAACAAGATCACTTCGTCTGAGGAAGTGCAAACCCGCTAAAGAGCCCCCAATAGCTACCCTAGTGTTTCTAAACCTATTGGCCTTCTGACATCCGGCTGCCCTCCCTGCAAGCGTTGCCACCCTTTCAGCGCCTGGCGTACCATGAAGTTCTTTGTGGGATCCCCCTTTCCTTTCATCTTTGCAAAAAATGATATGGCTGAGATATGTCTTCTTGTCCCTTCAACTAGCAAAAAGACCCAAATGCCCCTTCGTAGGCACTCCTGGTTCTGGGTGCTAGGCTCGCTGCCACGAGGTTCGATACTCCGGGGCACCAAGCTGCCAGAGATGTTCTGGGAAAGGTGATGGGTGCACTGTTGTCTCTGGAATATGTGACCTGAAAGCCTGCATTTTAAAACGAGACAATGCGTCAGCCGCGTGGTTCAGAATACCTGGCACGTGATTAGCTTTAAAAAGGACATTCAATTTCATGCACTGCAACACAATCTCCTTCAACAACCGCAGCATCATGCTACATTTAGCTGTTTGGCTATTCACGCAGTCTACTACTGACATGTTGTCGGACCAGAATATCACAGACTGATTTTTTAAAACTTCCGCCCACACAGTCAGTGCCACTTGAATTGGAAAAAGCTTTAAGAAACTTATATTCGTGGTGATTCCAGATTCCCTCCACCAGTCTGGCCAACGCTGAGATACCAATTCGCGCCCCAAGATGGCCCCAAAACCCTCGCTACCTGCAGCGTCAGTCATGAGGCCCAACTCCGGGCTGGACTTAGGTGGGCTGGGCCACACAACATTCCCATTGAAATCGCGCAAAAATGTCTTACAGATCAACATGTCCTGCCTGACCTCGCCGGACAGCCTGGTGTGGTGATGCTTCTCCCTGTGACCTGACATTGCATGCGCGATAGAGCGAGAGAAGGGGTGCGCCATTGGGATTATGCGTAGTGCAAAATTCAATTGCCCCACCACATGCTGTAGCTGGTGCAATGTAACCTTCTCTTTCTTGAGGCAGTGCTGCAAAGCCGCCCCGAAATCCTTGACTTTGTCAGCGGATAACTTCGAGATGCCTTGGACAGAATCTAATTCAATCCCCAAGAATGCGATTGTTGTGCTTGGGCCCACTGTTTTGCCAGGCGCCAAAGGCACACCGAACTACTGCATTAATGCACATAATTTTGACAATGCTGACCTGCACTTCCCAGATTGTGGCGCCCCCAGAAACAGAAAATCATCCAGGTAGTGCAGCACCCAGCGATGCCCTGACACCCGTCTGAATGCCCATTCCAAAAACAAGCTAAATTTCTCAAAATATGCGCAGGACACTGAGCAACCCATCGGCATGCATTTGTCGACATAATACTTCCCCAGGAACTGGAAACCCAGTAAGTGAAAATCTGCAGGGTGCACTGGTAGCAATCTAAATGCAGACTCCATGTCAGCTTTTGCCAGCAAAGCCCCCTGACCCAAAGACCTAAGCATGTTTACCGCTTCGTCGAAAGATGCATATTTCACGCTACAAAGTGTGTCAGAGATGGCATCGTTCACTGAACTGCCCCTTGGTGCAGAAAGATTGTGAATCAGTCTGAATTCGCTTGGCGCTTTCTTTGGTACTACCCCTAGAGGGGAACACACAAAATCCTTCATTGGGACGTCATCAAAAGACCCGGCCACCCTACCCAGGCTCACTTCCTTAAGGATTTTTTCTGTCGCTATGCCTACATTGGACCTCACTGACAGCTGGTTCCGGCAGTGTGCCACCCCGTTGTAACCCAGGGCTGGTATCCTGAAACCTTCCACAAACCCCTCTCTGATCGTCCTGGCTGCCTCGGGGCAATTGTAAGAATCCAACCAAGGTATCATAGTGCTAATGTTAATAGGAGAAATAGCCTTCCTTAGTAGTAGGCTGCTATTCTTGCTTCTTTCCCCCTCTGCCCCTGGACTTTTTGTGACACCTGGACTCTGGGTGGGATGCGTTACCACAGTAACCACAGGAATGTTTGAACCTACATGTGCCTGGTGCTCTACTGCAGGTCCGTTTGTTAAAGTCAAAACAGACGCCTTTTTTTCCATTGCTCCCTGCCTTTCCCGTGAACCCCCCGTGTTACCGGTGGGGCTTGTCTTAAAGGGCTGAGACCGCACAGCGTCAGGTACCTGCCCCCGCCCATTCTCAACTGCGCCCTGCACCAAATGTCTCAGATGAATAAACATGTCCGTCTGGCTCCATCTTAGGGTTGGATCCTGCGCTTTTGCCCTTCTAAACTCCTTGTCATACACTTTCCACCCATCCCCACCTTGTGTAGCATGGGCGAATGTGATCCTATTCTGAAAACACGCCATTTCAGATCCAACCTCTGGGAAACACTCTAACATGACAGCCATGAATATAGTGAAACCCTGTATCCAATTGGCCAAGTTCTCTTCAACTCTGTGTCTCAGGACTACATTGGACCATTCCTTGTAGCGTATCCATTCCTTGTTCCTTTTCGCCTCTTCCCTGTCTGCCTCATCAATCAAGAGGGAAAACATGCTAACGTATTCCCCTCTCCAGATCCTTTCCTTAGTCTCCTGTGACAGATGCCGCCCCAACTGCTCCCTCCCGGAGCGCAGCTCCCCCAAACCTAGTGGAGGTAGTGTTGCCCTCGTACCTGCTGGTGCTGCTGCATCAGCTGTCTTGCCCGCGTCTGTATTCTTCGCATCGCTGCTTATCTCCCGGACACCTTCGCCACCGGGGACTGCTGCTGTGGCAACGGGTGCTGCCCCCCCTGCCGGTACTGCCGGCGACTCGCCACCGGGGACTGGTTCTGTGTCAACGGGTACTACACCCCCTGCCGGTACTGCCGGCACCTCGCCTGGACTCCCCTTTCCCAGTTCAGCCATCACTTTCTTTGCCCTTTCAATGGCATCCCCCCACCCATTGTCGCCCCTGCGGCGTGAGACCAGTTCCCTACCATCTCCAGCCAGGGCAGGACTACTGCTAAGTTGGCGGCTATGTCTAGTTCAGCCGGGTTTGCTCCGCCCGCCCCCTCCACCGGGGGAAGAGTGGGTTCAACAATGGGTCCCGCTGGCACAGCATCCCTTGGGCCCCCTTCGCCCATGGGGCCCGGCTTGTCCACCGGTGGGACTGGGTCACCTGTGCCCCCTTCACCCTGGGGGCTTGTCGCGGGTGCAGGCTCACTTCTTGGTGGGACTGCTGCCCCTTTCCCACCTGGCTTGCGCCTGTACCTCTTTGGCGGTGGCGGGGAGTAGTGCCTTGGTGGTACAATAGGCCGCCTACCCCTCCCTTCTGGCACCTCGGGCCCTTCCACCTTATCCTGCAACCTATTGAGAGTCTGCAACATGACCTGGACTTGCTGCATTAAAGCCTCCAGCAGGACGTCCGTGCGCGATCGCTTCTCGTGCCGCCTGACCGGAGCGGCTATGGCTAACAGATGTAAAACTTATAAGGGACCTGCCTGCTCGCGTAACCGTGACCCCAGATAGGTGACTGTGTAACCCCTTACCTGTGGAAGCAGCAGCCACCAGCCAACCTTTGCACCCACGCAACCAGAGCCACGACCTACTGGCTAACCCAGTAAGCTCAGGTGAGCCGCCCGCTCAAACCCTCTGTGGCTCCCAGAAGCAATGAGATGCTGGCTAGCCGGTGCCGCCCAAACGTTTCCCTTCAAATTACCACCAGCGAATTTGTTGGACCTTGGTACCGTCTTGTCCTCCACGTAATGCTGGAGCTGTGGAAACACAAATAAAGCCAGTTGTGCTGTGTGAAGTCCTAGCTAGTTTGTTAACCTCCCCTTAGTGTTCACGCCCCTATGTACTGCGCCCCAGACCCCAAGCAACCCTAAGAGTGTGCACGTCCAACTAGTAAACTGGCAAAAGGTAATCTCAAAGTATTCAAATTTTTCTTACCAGCCGACAAATCCTACAGCCTACCTTACACACTGAGTAACAGTACCTTGAAACTGAAGGGACTAAATGCCTACTGAATGTGTTACTTCTGCCCCCCCTTTCTAAACTGGGAAACCAGGGGACTGAGAACAACAGTGCCTCAAATCAACCATGCAAGTTAAGGAAGAGACCTGCTGCACATAGGGTGCTTAACGTGTTTATAAAGAAATATTCCAGAAAATAGCCACTTGGAAACAGACTCCTTTTAATATCCGCCAACCTTACAGAGGAAATACAATTGCCTACACTTTAGACTGAGCACACAGTAACAGTGCAAGATCAGGGATTGCACACCTAACCAGAGTACGAGTCTAGACCTTAAGCATCAGGCCAGACTCACCTTCCCCCCAGATTCAAACTTAAAAAGATCTAACTGAACAGAATCACTGGGAATTGAACCCGTAGCTTGAGAGTAAGAGTCTCAGACCTTAACCATTAGGCCACAGTGACTCTCAATACTGTATTGTATCCGCCTATGCCCCACGTTCTATTACAAGCAGGCCAGACTAATCACCGAGTTGTAATTTGGGACAGACGCGTTTAACAGGACAAACTCAAAGGTGCCTCGCATCGCTGAACAAAACCCCCTCCCGCAAACCGTCGCGCTCACCACCTCACAATGCTCTCCGCCGATGCCGATACAAGCTCCGTTTGCTCGCGCTGTCTTCCACGCTAATTATGCTGCCCGTATTCTTCGGAAGATCATCGACGACCGCTCCCAAAGCAGACCTGTCTGCAAAACCCGGAACTCCGCCGCGTGAGGTACGCCAACGAGAAGCAGCTTGCGATCGCTCCAAAATCTTCACGCTGTCGATGCCGCTACGACTTTCCTCCTTCCGCGTGCGTATAAACCTGCAGAAACAAAAGAAAGAAACGTTACTGGCCCGCAGCCGGCCCGGTGACCCTATCTGTGGGGAGCAAGAACAAGAGACTGTTCTGCTCCCCACCACCTCTTTTTAAAGAGGGCGCCCAGGCTGACCGGCTGAGACCAGTCAGCCTGGTCGCAAGCTGGACGTTTCTGCGCCGGAAGCACTGGAGTGCTTCCGGTGCACAACAACCAATTCACTTATAGGTTGCTGCGGGGGGGAGTGCCGCTTCACTCGCTGACGCGGCCTCCCCCCCCTTCTGGTGGCCGGGGACTGGTTCGACCACCATAATGGCGGGGCGGCCTAGTCAGCCCTCGCCTTTTCCAAGTGAAACACAGCGATGGACAGAGGTGGTGGTGGGGACAGAACCGCGACTGGAGGCAAAAGAAAAAGTAGTACAAAACTAACAGAAATAGCCAGAAGGGAACTGACCCATGTAGCTAGGTCTGTCTCCATGGCCTAATGAAACAGGCAAACAGCGGTACAAATGCAAGCCATTCACCAAACCAAAGAAAATGTGAAAGGCAACCAAGAAATCGATGAAAAGCGATGGGCTTGATGAACGTCCATACACTAGATTACAGCATGTCGAGAGACAGCGCATGCACTGCCTAGGTTCGAACTAAAAATAATAGAATGTCTGGGTCAGTCTGAGAATTAAAACCATTAATAATTTACTCTAGTCTTTAACACATGGCTACATTTGCATAACATAAAAAGCGAAACAGTATTTTCTTTCCCTTTGATACAGTACACATATGAGGCCACTAACGAACAGGACCATCTTGCGCCTACACATTTGAACGAGAATTGTCAGAGCCTATAGGTCTCTGCTCCAAAAGGCCTTTTTCCCAATCGTATGCACGAGTCCCGATGCATGCGCATCCATCGGCAGCAATGTGTTTTCTGTTAAAAAAAACATTCCAAGATGACCTTCATGGTGATGAACGTGCCCGCGTACATTCTCACCTGTATCTTGTGATGTGCATTTTTAATTTACTGCTCTAACATGGCAGATGACCATGTTGCAATGGTATATAAATATATGTTTTTAAAAAAGAAGTGTCTATGAATCTCCAAAAAGAACGCAACCCACAACATCCAATGCAGGGCCCTTGTAAAAAAAAAGAAATTAATAAAACATGAAGCAGGATTTGTTTGCATCTAGTTTTAATATTTTATACAATATTGAATATGTATAAATGGCTCATCGGCATGGGAACATTTTGCTAGTTTGAACTATTAACTGAGGCATTTTGGTCCTGAATGTCCCCTTAGAGGAGATGGAAGGCTAGAGGAGTTGTACCGATTTGAAGCTCGAAAATGAAAGTACTGTCTAGGACTTTTATTTTTTAAGACAAATAAGTTGAAAATACCACTTTCTGCTGCATACATATTTCAGAGTCTGCAGTGCAGATGCTGAGCTTTGCGGGTGTACTAATTCCACAAGATGGCTCAGTAAGTAACCACATTCGCTGCTGACTCCTGCAGCCATATGTCAGTCGATTGCCTCCCAGTAGGGTCGAGTCAGCTTTCCATCCTTCTAAGGTCCATATTTTGAGAACAATTTAATTGAACAAAAGTAACACCTGGGCCATATTTTCAAGGAGCTTGTGCTGATGCGCTGTAAGTTCTTTTTCAGCGCAGCGGCTGTGCTGTCATTGCTCCATATTCACAAGATGACGCATCTAGACTGATGCGGCACTATTTGCCGGCTTGCGCAATCTTTTTCATTTGTCGGAATCGGCTGCATCACATTAGTTTTAATATATGCAAACTATGTGTTACTGACCCTAAATCCCCTGTTAAACTGACGCAGTGGTATTTATGAGTTTTCCCAAAGTGACGCATCTCCGGGAAGCGGGCGGCTGAGCTTGAAATGCGTAAAAAATCCTGTGCCTCTAAAACCCAGGTGTAGGAATGACACATTGGCTGTTTCAGAGGAAAAAGACTAGTTGAAGTGACTTGAAACAGTTTAACCTGCAATCAAGTCACATTACCCCCAGGTCCCTCCTGTCCTCGTCCCAATACTCACTAATTGGAGAGGACCATCTCCACGACAGAAAAAAAGAAAAGGAGCATGCTGGGATACCCTACCCACTCCCTCCCACTGGGAGTACATAAGCGGTACCAGCCCAGCAAGCAGCCTGTTCTTTTTTTCTGTCTTCCGACAGAATGGGACGTGTTAGGACTTACCTGAATTCTTCATTGGATTCTTCATTGGACATCTCGTCTGGGCTGCTGGGCTGTCCTCGCCGTTCTCCTTACACATTCTCCTGGCCTGCTGGCCTTGCCTGGAGCCACGTTTCCTGCCGCCCGGCCCTTTGCGGCGCCGTTCCTCCCGGATCTCTTCCGGGTTGCAGTGCGAATCTCCCTGTGGCTTGGCCGGTCTAGAGGACGCGCTGCTGTGGCTGTTTGGCGGGTCCTGGGGCTTTGCTGGGCATTGCTCCTGGGCCCCCTACCTGTCGTTTTGGGAGCCTTCATGTTGGGTCGGGTGCTCGCCTCGGTCAGCTGCTGGTCACATAGCTGGCTGATGAATGGCTGCGTGGACCTTGCCTGGAATGAACGGAGGTTGTGGGAGTCGTTTCTGCGCACCCAGCTTCAGCAACATGTGTTTTGCTGTGTTCTGGGGGTCTCCTGTTCGGATTGCGAAATGCCCGGTGCGGCTCCTCACCCTTTCTCCTGCCGGCCTCCTCCATTCTTCCTGGCAACCCTGTTGAGAGGTTGGGTCGGTCTGGGGCTGGCCTGGCTGTAGCCTTGGAGCCCGTCGTTGGTGGGATTGTCCACCCGGCGCTGGTTTCCTGGTGCGCACATGGGATGGCTGTTGGGGGGGGGGAGTGAGCTTGTGGTGCGCTCTTCCTGCCCCCTTCGTGAGTACCGCATAGCGGAAAACTTTCCCTTTTTTTCTCTCTGCTGATGGTACTTGTGGGGCATGTTTCAGTGCTGTTTACTCTTGGGAGCACATAGAGATTAATAACCATTCCCTTTAGAAAAGTTGGCCACCGTGCATTGGTGAACATGCACCATTTTGGAATGGCTTTTCAGAAAGAATAAGTAAAATCGTCACAAAATAACCACACAGCAGCCTTTTTTGTTATTGTTTTGCCATAAATGATGGCAAAAAAGGGAAAGCAGATAGGTCTGTTCTAGTGTGTCACAGGTAAGACCTATTGGCGTTGCCATTGCTTCTTCTGAGAGCTGAAAGTAGCAAATGCTAGTATTTCCCAAATTAATGATGCTCAATTTATCAACCATGGATCGGTGGAGGGCTGAATCTGCCTTGCGAGGCTTCAAACTTGTGACTTTCGGATCATTTTCAGTTGCCTTCAGACAGCACAAACTCCATGAATTATTTAGCCATGTGCTCAGAAATTTTGCAGAATAAGCAGGCTCAAGAACGTCTTTAAATCTTGGAAAGCAGCTAGTTTTTACAACTGCAAACAATCACCAGTCTCCTCTGAAATATAGAACATTATCTACTTTGTGCACCCTTTGCTGCGCATTGCTCATTATATAATGCTGGCAGGCAGCTGTACTTATCTAATATCTCTATGATTTCCAAGCCTGCCTGGGTGAATACAAGGAGCTTAATCCCCTCAAATACCCGAATTATTTCCCCTTTGAAGATGAACGCAGCAATCATTTCGTGGAGAGATACCGAGAGGCAGGAGCTTGACTGTGACCTTTTTGACCTGCTGCCCGTGACTCTCACTTGCACTGTAGTAAATGGAAATGAAGTCAGAACAAAACTGCAATAAGAGTTAAAGCCAGAGGCCCTTCCTCTGTCCTGGTGGGCTTTGGCCTTGTTGGGCTGTTGGCTCCGGTTGAGTGCTGGTGGTGGCCCTGGTGGGTTCTGGCCGGTGTTGGGTTTGCGAATTCTCACCTGCTGCCGGGGTTGCTGGGGTTTGGTTCTGCTTGTGCTTTCCTTCCCCCCTCTTGTGTTTTCTTTGCTGGCTTGTTGAGGTTTGGGCTCGCCTTCTCGCCTGTTGCTCTGTTTCCGCCCTCTGGTGGCTGGGGTTCGTTGGTCTTCCTTGGCCTCTGCCTTGGGAGGCCTCTTGTTCTTCGGGTGCCCGGCTCTTGTGCCCTGCCCTGTTTGCTGTGCCCTTTCCCTGCTTGGGGGTGTTGGGTGGCGGCTTCCCCTGTTGTGTGGGCTGCTTTCCTTCTTCCCGCCCCTCTTGCTCCCCTTTGGGTTGCGGTTGGTTTTGCCTCGGGTCTGGGGCTCTGGTCTTTTTCCTTTTGGGGGCCTGTCGTTGATCCTGTGCTCCCGCGCGGGCTGTTTACGGTCTGTGGTGTCAGTGACCCTTGCTCTTTTGTTTGTTCTGGGGTGTTCCTTCTCCCCTTGTTTGGGTCTGCTCCCGCTCCCGCTCCCCTGTTGGGTGGTGAGCCTTTGGCTTCTCCGGGCTCCTCTCCTTTGCTTTTGATGCCTGGGTTGTTCCGGTGTGCTCTGGGGGCCTGGACTTTGCCTCTGTTGGTTTTGCCCTTGCGGTCCCTGTGTTTGGCCTCCCGTTCGCTTGTGCGTTTGGGTTGTTCGTGCGCCTCTTGGCTTGGTTGTGTTGGGCTTTGTGCTGTGGGGCCCTGGTTTGCTTGGAGTCCTCTTTTGGTCCCTGCTTGGGTCCTTTCCTGGCCGCTCATTCTCGTGTGCCTGGTCACGGTCCTGGGATGGTCTTCTGTCCTTTCCAGTGCCGCTCCCTTCGGCTGACTGTGGCGCTGGGTCCATTGAGTGGGCTCTGGGCTCCCTTCCTCTGCTTCTCCGCTCTCTGGGTGGCCTGGCTATGGTTGACTGCTGTGCCTTTCCCTGTGCCTCTTTATGGTTGGGGCTTCTTTTTGCCTCTCCTTCTGGGTCCTGGTGGTGCTGTGTTGTGTGCCTCCTGGCTGGCTTGTCTGCCGGTTCTCCGGCTGGCTTCTTGGGGTGGGGCTGTTGGCCTCCTTGTTGGTCTTTCATGTTTTGTCCTTCTGCCTTTTGGGGTTCACCTTCAGTGGTTCATGGTGTCCTCCTTTTTCCTTCTGGCGGTTGTTCGGCTCTTGGTTGGTGTGGTTTCCTCCTTTCTGGTTCTGGGGTTTTGGTTTCCCCAGTTCCGTGTGGGCCTCTTTGAGCCCTGGTTTTTGCCGGGTCTGTTTTGGGTTGCGCTTCTTTGCTCTCCCTGGCCTCCGTTGGGCGGGTTGCTGGACGTCTTGTCCTGGTGTCTCCTGCTTTGGGGATGTGCCTCGGGCCTGGCCTTTTCTTGTTCCCTGGGTTCTTCTCCCAGTGGGGTTGCCTTTTGCAGCTCTTCGGTGTCTTGGCTGGGGTTGGCCGTTGGTCAGTCTTGGTCTTTGGCCTGGTCCTTCTGCGGGTTTCTGGCCTCTGGTTTCCCTGTTGCTGCTGTTGTCTGTGGGGGGGCCTTGCTTGGGTTCCCGGCCCCTTCTCTTTCTGGCTGTTCCTCAGGGTGTGTGCTTGTTTGCTTCTCCGGTTCTGCCCTCTTTGCGGCTCTGCCGGTGGCTTCCCCCGGTGCGTTGGGGTGGTCCGGAGGTTGGTCGTGTTTTGCTTCTGCTTTTTTCCTTCCTGGGCCTTCGGCCCTGCTGCCCTGTGCGGTCTGTTCTCCTCTGCTCTTGGCCGCTGGGCTGGGTTCACCTGTTTGGTCCCTGGGTGGCTGGCTGCTTGGTGGTGCCTGGGTCCGGGGGCTTCGCCCGTGGGGGTTTCTCCTGGTCATTTGCCCTTTCTGGCTCCTTTTCTCCGTTGGTTTTGGCCCCTCTGGTTGCTCCATTGAGGGCTTGGCTCTGCGTGTCCGCTTGGTTGGGTGCGTGCTTGGTTGGGTGCCCCTTCCTGCGTTCCTCTCCTTCTTGTGGGCTCCTTTTGCTCCTGTGGGATGCCGTTTTTCGTTCTGGTGCCCTTGGCGTTGGTGGAGTTCCGGAAGGCCGGGTTCTCTGCTTTGGTATTCTCCAATCAGTGAGGAATGGGACGAGGTGAGGAAATTCGATTTTCGATCTCGCTTGTATTCAGCCACCATTTCTTTGTGTTCCACCGCCATTTTGTGTTGCCCTCACTCAGGCAGCACAATGAACGAAGTTTTTCTGCTGATCTTACTGCGACGTGTCAAATAACCTTCTGCCTCTGTTTATGAGACTGATGTCAGGGACTGGCTGAGACCACTAATCCTCGTCTGGTTTGACTAAACCCTGTCTCAACTGTCTGACGGTTCACACCATTCTTTCCTGACTTTATCTTATCTTCTGGCCTTCGCTATTCTCTACTTGTATTCTCTCATTTCACAACTGTCCTCCAAAGCATACAAATGTCCTGCCACCTGCAATTTGAGTTGTAGACACTACCACTGATTAACTTGTGGGGAGGGGTGACAAAAACAGTTGGAAGAGAGGTTTATTTGGGTTACTTGATATCTTGTTTTCAAACTTTTCTCATTGGTTATATCTTGTTTTCAAACTCTTCTCATTGGATAACCATGTATGCATTGGGAGTGTTCTTGGTGAATCTATGTGCTATAAAAGATTGTGCGCCACGGAGTAAAGTGGCAGTCTCCTAAGAACATACTGAGTGTACTTCTGGGACAACTGTACTTAGCTGCAGCTAATAAACCTGATCTTCTACTCTCAACAGAATGTCCTGTGTCTCTGTTCAACAAAGCAGGTGAACTCAGGAGATTAAGGCGTGCCCTGCGCCGCCAGGCCCATAAGGCCCTGGTTCTTCAGAGGACAGGAGGGACCTGGGGGTAATGTCCTATTACTTACCGGTAATCTTCATTACTCCTGGTCCCGTTGTCCTCATCCCATTCCTTACGCCCCTCCCTCACTCCCTGGCGGCCGGCCTTTCGGTTGTTGGCTTGGTGTTGTCAGGCTCCATGCTGGGCTGGTACTGCTTATGTTCTCCCAGTGGGAGGGAGTGGGTAGGGTATCCCAGCATGCTCCTTTTCTTTTTTTCTGTCGTGGAGATCGTCATCTCCAATTAGTGAGGAATGGGACGAGGACAACGGGACCAGGAGTAATGAAGATTACCGGTAAGTAATAGGACATTCCCTCAACAGGGAAGTACACATAAGGTAGGTAACACAGGGAATCACACATTACACACCATTAATAACTTATTTCACACATCTATAGACATAGCATTACACATAAGTACACTATGCCCACTTGTATGTGTGACATCCAGTACCAATGTAATAGAGTGTAAGGTGATTTATTCTCCTTTTGACACTCTATTACATTGGTCCCCATACAGTAGGCTAATTACATCAGTCAAAACTGATGCATTGCCTCTATTTTTTTATGCTTTGCTGTAGTTGAATACGTTTTATGACCAACGACAGCAATGCTCTATGTTTGGGCCGGATGCCTTGTGGCATCTTCCCATGGAAATGTCATAATTTCCGATGCATCCTTGGGACCATGTGCCATGGAGCCGGGTAGTGTAAATACGGTACATCCATGGCGTCATAAGGATTTTTCACGCCGGTGTAAGAAATTTTGACGCACCGCTATCTTGGTGCAGCCATGCGTCATTTCTTATAACTATGCCTTGTGGTATTTATAGTGCCTGGACACAGCAACATTGTGGTAATGGTGCACTTTACTTAAAACAAGTTAATAAAATCATCATCAGGCATGACTATATTTACAGTTTTGCAAAGTGACGTTCCTGGGGGAAATACATAGAATTGACAAGAGGAAATCTTTTTGGGGTTTAACTTATGTATGATTGAGAGTCCCAGTCTGCTGTCACTTCTGTCAGTGAAGACTATTCGTACTTTGGGAGAGGATGTGGTCTCAGGCTAGACTGGCGACTTTGGAGCTGGGAAACCAAGGTTCGAGCCTCGGGGTCAACTTCACATCCTGTGATTCTGGGCAAATCACTTAATCTCCCTCTGCCTACCAAAAATAATAAATAAACAAATGTGTCCTTGTGTAACGTAACCGGTGCTCATGTAAAGCGCTCCAATACTTTCGGGTTGGGTTCGACCTATATATATATGCAAAAAGAAAGTAGCCTGGGAACGAGGCTATGCATTGATAGCTGCTTTTAGTCTTAGGTGAAAGGGAACAAAACATGTGAAGACACATCTGCCTGGCAGCTCTCGGATTTCCATCACTAGAAATGTATAGAACTGATGGCATGTGCAGGCACTGTATGTGAAAAAAGGGACCGCACAGTTCATCAATCAAGCCATTCTTACATGAAAGCAAGTCAAGAAAGTGATCTAATTAAACTGCTTATGGTGGGTGCAACAGTCTAATGGAAAATATTCAAAAGTGAGAAACTGAACAGGGGGTTTGGTTTGAAGAGCCCTGGGGCCAGATGTATGACCCTTACATTTTGTAACTTGCAAAATGCAAGTTACAACAGTGTCTCAGACACTTTTAGCGATTCTTAATAGGGTCACAAAAATTACCTACCTCATTAATATTCATGAGGCAGGTGCTATTTGGGGGACCCGCCAGGAATGGCCAACACTCACATGGATGGTGGCCTGCTGGGATCAGCAGACCACTATGTCTGTGACTGCTTTTTTAAATAAAGTAGTTTTTTTAAAATGCTGCCTCTTTTCCTTAAAGGAAAACAGGATGCATTTAATAAAAGGAAATTGAAACGTTTCTGCTTCATTTTTAGCAGGAAGTGGTCCCATTTGCGAGTGGTTTACCACCTACTTTATGCGAATGTTTTCCGACTGCAAATGTGGTCACAAAACAATTGTACATTGAAGTGCGAGTCACTATTAGGAAGGGACGCCATTGACACACCCATTCCTAATAGCGAGTCGCAAACCCTATTTTGCGAGTTGGTAATAGCTTACCGACTCACAAAATAGGGTTTGTACATGGGAGAGACCAATTTTGCAAATGGGCTGTTTATGACAGCAAAAAAATGCTGTATATATGGCCCGTGGTTCTTAGAGTGAACGTGGAACTCGTGAGCTACAAAAATGCCTCTCTGTTTACTGAAAGAAGAAATGATGTATTGAAGGAACAGATTTTAAAAGAAAATGGATGAATTTTTGTGCAAGAAATACAGAACGTGAAAAAAATTACATTATCTCTAGGTTTATAGATATGAAATATATCTACACTTCACATTAGCTACCGATCTGCGCTTAGAGATGCCTGTAAAGTTCTACTGTGAAAAATGACGGCAGGATCACAGCAGGACTGCAGTCTGAATTTTCAATGAAATGCTAAATAATGGCTTTTAAAGGCTGTAAGTGGAACTGTAGCCTTTGGTTTTGGTGTGAGTATATCAGACCGAATGGTGCCCGAGGGGTATAGGGAGGTGACCTTAGAGCATTGTCCCTGGGCTTTTAGGGCAGGTGGTGTAGCCAAGGTACTGAAGGGGATATGACTGAGCAGGAGTACAGAGAAGGATGAGGTTTTAGGAATAAGCAGCAGGGGTCAAGGTGAGTGAGGACTCTTTTGCAGACAGTGGGCATGTTGGTTAGCTCACCAGCAGTGTCACATCCGTACGTGCTGAAGGGTCATGCCCTCAACCTTTTTTCAGGCAAGAAGAGTGTCTGTCAAGCAGAACAAAGGTCAGCCTGACAGACGCTCTTCTGATTCAGGTCAGACAGCCAGGCAGCGGCGGCTCCTCCGTAATGGCAGAGGAGCGTTGCCCAACTGAAGATGAAAAATCAAATGACAAAACAATTTTATTATCATTTTATTTTTCACTGACAGCTGATGCTGTAGAATCTAGAGCAGGGCAGGGCCAGGCTATCCTCTATGGACAGACAGCAACACTGTAATTGTGCATGTCAGTTTGGCAGGCCACATTAAGCTGGCCAAGCCAACATGCGCACTTAGATTTCTCGAACCCAGCTGTATTGTACAGCTGGCTTTCATTCCATCAGTGATGCCTAACCACGCCACTCAGATCAATACTGGCACTGCTCTCACAGCATGAGAGAAGTGTCTGGATTGGGTGGGGAGTCTGGGAGCCTGTTCTGGCCCTTGGACATCTTCCAGGAAGAGAGGAGTACAGAGGTGGCCGGCAGCAGGAGCGGCAGCTAAGTGCCATTTTCATAATTTTTCCTGACCACTTTAATTTTGGCAGTGGCTGCCCCTGCACCAGGAGTTAGACATGGCATGCTCTAAATGCATATGCTCCTGGCTGCCTGAGCTGAACTTTGCTAGGCTGAGATTTTCACAGCACTGTGGGCGTGACCTCCTCAGACTGGCGCAACTGTCTCAAGGCCTTCCCCTGATTACAAAAAGAAACGTCCTGGGTACTTCAATTTAAAGCCCTGAAGTGTCTAGGGCCAAGTGTCAATCAGTGACACCCTGTCTCAGAGTGGGATGGGGTGGGATCAGCAGTCTCACTGACCCAATTTCACTCTGTGATGGGATTGGGACTGCTGCCTTCCCTCATTGGCGGACCAAACGTGGGAAAGCTGCAGCCTGGCAAAGTTCAGCTTAGGCTGCCAGGAACATATGCATTTAGTGCATGACTAGCTCCTGGCTGCAGGGGTGACTACTACCAAAATAAAGTGGTCGGATGGGAGGAATAATTTTTAAAAAGCAAGTAGCTGCTGCTCTTGCTGCTGGCTGCCTCGGTACTCCTCTCTTTCCGGATGATGTCCAAGGGTAAGCACAGACTCCCAGACTCCCCACCCAATCCAGAAACTGCTTGCCAGGATTGATCTGAGCGGCCTGGTAAGGCTCTCACTAAGGGACAGAGAGCCTGTGCCATTTTTCCACCTGCTCCAACCTACTAAGGTCAGCTAATAAGGGAGGGTGGCAGTCCCAATCCCCCGGGACCTCCAAGGCTTCCCTGTCAGAGAGCTGCTGTGGAAGTAAGTTTTATGTGTTTTGTTTTTGTTTGGAGCATACGTGTATTTATGTATGAATGTATGTGTATTGGTGAATGTTGTGAATGGTTGGAATGTTGTGAATGGTTGTGTGTGAGTGTTTGAATGAATGGGTGTGAGGGAGGTATTAGTGTGCATGTGTGCCCCCTCTGCCCCCTCCCTGATAATAATTGCCCGCCACCACTATAACTTGCCTTATTTTGGTTTGGGACTAGGCATAAATCATTTTTGCAGGTTATAAAAGTTTGGGTAGTGGTGGGTTTGAGGATGTCCGAGAGTGCTAATGAGAGGTGATTGAGGAGTTGTTGCATTGAGGGAGGCCGTCAGGGCAGTCTTACGGAGTCTGGTGGTATTGCAGCAGGCACGGGTGCCTTGTATATAGCGCTTTCTTCGATACTCGGTGGATTAAGTGGCAATAGCAGTTTTAGCCTGCTCGCCACAGAAGAGTTAAGTAAAGGTAGGGTGGGGTGGGGTAGAGAGTAAGACCGTGGTAATGAGGAGGCTGTGGCAGCAGCGGCCCATCAATGTGGGCTGAGGGGCCATGCCCCCCACCTTTTTCCCAGCAAGAGGAGAACCTGTCAGGCTGAACAAAGGTCCATCTGGCAGACACTCTTTTAGTTCAGGTCAGGTGCCAGGAGCTAGACATGTGCTAAATGCATATGCTCCTGGCTGCCTGAGCTGAACATTGCCAGGCTGAGGATTTCACAGCCCTGTGGACGTGACTTCTTAAGCATGGCAAACATTCCTCAATGCCCTTCCCCTCATGATGAGGGGGAGCTTTACTGATTGCCTTAGAGCTGGGTGCTTCAGTTTTAAGTCCTGAAGTGCCCAGGGTGGCACTTCATCACAGAGTGGGATGGGCTCAGCAGTCTCAATGACCCCATCCCACTCTGTGATGAGTGAAGTACTCCTGTCTTCCATCATCAGTGGCTGACTTTAGGCTAGTCAATGAGGGAAGGCTGCAATCTGAATCCCCCTGGAACCTCTGAGGCTTTCCTCTCTACAGTGAAGTTAAGTTTTATGTTTTTTTGTATGTTTGGTGTGTGCGTGCTTTCATGTATGAATGTACGCGGATTTGTTAGTGAGTGTTGTCAATAGGTGTGCTGTGTGTGTGTGTGTGAATGCATGGGTCTATGTGAGTGTGCTTATGTGGCCCACACCCCCTTTTCTGGTAAAATTACCCGCCACCACTGGGCTGAGGCATTGTAAGATGCAGGGAAAGAGGATGACTCAAGGCAATCAAAGGAAGGCATCCTGTCTCTCCAGGATGGACCAGCCTCTCAGGGTTCTGCTAAGGAGTGCAGGTGAAGCATGGGTTGCAGGTGGCAGTAGCATAGTCAGGCTCAGATGCATTGAGCTGCAAATAGTATATGCAGAGAGAGTTGACTGGAGAAGGGGAAGTATATTGCATTGTCTGCATGGGCAGAGATGTGGGCATGGTGTGGGATTGTGGGTACCAGGGGGCAACATTCAATTATGTAGAGGTGACCCTAGCACAAAGGGAGGGAGACGCAAGGACACTAGACAGCATCTGCGGAAAGAGAAGAAGCACTTCAGGCAGTGAAATCAAGCATCATATACAGAGCCCTTGACAATTAACAGGTAGACTGAAGAAACATGCAGGGCTGGGGCCAAGATGTTTACTAGCAATGAACAAAGGAAAACTACAGTGAAAGTGAAAGAGTCAGAAATGCAGTGCAAAAAAGGGAGTGGACTGAGGGACAGATTTATAAAAATGTCAAGAAATGCAGCACAGCAAGACACCTTTCTGCGCTGTCTTGCCTGACAGGGAGAGGGCAGGAATGCTCCACATTTGACATTATATGGCACATTTCTGTCCTCATCTTGTGCTAGCACACAATGTGCTGCCTAATCCAATGCAGGCAATGCAGGCAGGCTTGTTTTTGTGCAGGAAGAGACATTCCTGCACAAACACAATTCTGTTGGACAGGCCACACGAAGGGCTTGCTCCCTCCCCGCATGACAGGGCCCAAGCCCCGGCCCGCCAGGCGTGACCCACGGGAATCACCCGCACCCCGTCTCCCGACGGAACTCCTGCCCTCGGACCTCCATGCATCACGGGCCCAAGCCACCACCGGCTCCCTCGGCCGGGTCAAGTCGCCATCTTGGGCCCTGCGCCACGAGGCCGCGTGGCCTCCCCCCGACCCTAACCCTGGGCCTGGCCGGCCCCGACATCCCGGCACCACCATCCACCCAGGAGGTGAGCGGACCACTTGGCAGGTCAATGGGAGAACGAAGCGCCAAGGACTCTCCCCCGCCAGGTGACGATCGCCTCCAGCTCCCCCAGGCACCGGCTCCACCCCCCCGCTGAGTGTCTGGACACCTTCATCCCGGACCCTCCGACCTCCAAGTGCGAGGGTCCGGACATCAAAGGGCGCGTGCCCTATAACTGGAGCAGCTCCGGAGCAGGAAGGCAGTTGTATCCTGGAGTCGAGAGACACCGAGAGAACTCAGCCTTGACGGACTACTGGCGCTGCCGTAGCCCTACCTTGTGAACTATCGTCCTGCCTGCTGGCGCTGCCGCGGCCTTCTGCAACATCCATCCTCGTCGGGACCTGCTGGCGCTGCCGCGGTCCGTTGTAACGACCATCTTCACCGGGACCTGCTGGCGCTGCCGCGGACCGTGTATCGACCATCTTCCCGGGACCTGCTGGCGCTGCCGCGGACCGTGTATCGACCATCTTCACCGGGACCTGCTGGCGCTGCCGCGGCCCGTCCCAGCTAGAACACCAAGCTCGAGGATTGGGAGCTATCCACCATACCACCTCAACTACCAGACTGGTAACCAGACTGACCCGCTACCCCCTTTTCCCCCATCTTGAGAGACTTGAATCGAGGGGACCCCTGAGTCCAGACCTCCTTGTACCATTTCATCGTACCTAAAGAAATTGCCTATAAAGAACGCTGAATCTTCTCCTTGTGTGGTGTCTGTCTGTGGGGGGGGGAAGTTATTTATCTGTACGATCGCTGGAGACGGCTCTCCCCGGAGACCTCTCCCCTTGTCCTCGGCCGACCCTCCCGGTCCGTCTAACATTGGTGGCCAGCGGCGCGATCCGAATCAACGCGTAATCGTACAGAGAGTAGCTCACCCCACGACAAAACCACGATGTCAGCCAAAGATAGCGGTTCCACTGAAAAATTCCAAATGGATAAGTTGGAAGAATATAGCCACCGCGAACTTAAACAATTCTGCATGGAACTAGGCATTGCTACCACCGGCCTGAGTACCAAAGACGATTTGAAGCACGCCCTTGAGTCGTGGGCAGAAACTGGGGTCACCGGATCCCCCGACCAAAACAGTGTCGCACCAGAGGGGAACGCCACGGCTCCCGAGGAGCGGAGAACGGGCCTCTCGCAGGAGGAGATCCAAGAAAGAGAAAGAACCAGATTACATGAGTTAGAAATGGCACGACTCAAGATGGACGGTGAACTAAAGTTAGCCGAGAAGAAACTAAATCTAGAACATCTGCGGCTCCGAGAAGAGCGAGAAGAAAAACAGAGACAAAGAGAGCTCGAGGAAAAAAGAATAACACTTGAACTCGAGCGCAAACTGGCGGAAATAGAACTTCAGAAACAGAATAAAGAACCGGGGGTGCCTGAGCGACCGCACACCCCGGGAGCAACCGAGAAAAAAGTCCACATCCCCAAGGATGTTGTCCGAGAGTATGTCCGAGAAGACGACATACAACAGTGGTTCAAAGCCTACGAGATCGCCATGACCTCCCACCGGATCGACCAGAGTGATTGGGGAGCCGGACTATGGGGGAGGTTCGTCAACGAAGGCCGCGATGCCCTGCTGCAGCTCCCAGATCACCAAATGTCGTCCTACGACCACATGAAGGCTGCCCTCCTCACCCGCTACGGCCTCACACCCGAGATGTACCGCCAGAGGTTCAGAGACTGCACCCGGATCCCGGGTACAACTTGGGTGGAGTACGTCAACTATTTCAGCCGAGCCTTCGAGGGTTGGATCAAGGGGAGCCATGTAACGACCTACGAGCAACTCTTTAACCTTATGGTATGGGAGCACCTGTCGAACAACTGTTTCATCGAGCTCAGGCAGCACCTCCTCGACAGTAAATTGACTGACCCCCGGCAACTCGCCGCCGAAGCTGACCGATGGGAAAGCACCCGAGTGGGCCGGAGAGGACCACACGAGCAAAACCGAAACAACCAAGGCCAGCACCGTCCCCGGGGAGGAGGAGGAGGCCAGGGGCGGGGGAGATACACCATCCCGGCAACCCCCGTGGCCAGCACCCCGCCCCCGGCCGGCCGGGGCAACCCCCCGATGCGCCCGGGGTTCCGAGCCAACGTCACGTGCCACCGATGCCAGCGAGTCGGCCACTACGCCAATGACCCGAGCTGCCCGCAGAACCAAACACCAAAGCCCCGCCAGGTAGCTGCCGCCACCCTGGGGGGAGAACGACTATCAGAGGAACAGGAAGAATATGAGCCGGCCCAGCAAGAGTGGGAGCCGGCCGCCATGGTTCTAGCGTGCCTAGGGGGAAAAGACATGGTCCCGCGGGCTCCCCTACCCGCCAACACCCGGAAATACGGCCAGTGGGTGACCATTAATGGGCGTCGGGCCGAGGCCTTACGTGGCACAGGCGCCAGTGTGACGGCCGTCCGCTGTCACCTGGTGAAGCCCGAGCAGATCCTACCGAACATTCTCTGCCCCGTCCGCTCAGCCGACAATTCCGAAAGTCTGTGTCAAATGGCCTGCGTCCCCTTCGAATGGGGAGGGGTCTCCGGCCTGTTGAAAGTGACGGTCCGGGATGATGCCCCCGTGGACTGCCTCCTGGGGAATGACCTTGAGAGTTCCCCGTGGGCCACCGTCGAAAGAAGAGAGCACCTGGGGATGCTGGGCCTCCCGGACTGGGCCTGCGTAACCACCCGGTCCATGGCCGCCCGTGCCGTCCCCCGATCAGAAGAACCAGAATGGCCAGCACCTCCACCCCCGGTCGCCCCAGTAGAGGACAACGACGAGGCCAACCCCCCAGAACCGACGGCCGAAGGGGTCGCGCAACCCCAGGACCTTCCTTGCCTGGCTCAGTGGCGTCAAGAAGGGGGGCCCACCCAAGAACAGTTCCGCCAGGAGCAAAAGACCTGCCCCTCCCTCGAGGGACTCCGCCAGCAAGCCAGCGCCCAGAGCGCAGGGGACTCCACCGGAACTCATTGGGTCTATTGGGATAACGACCTGCTATACAGCGAACAAAGAATCGCAGAGCTAGGGGCCAGTCGAGTACTGGTGGTACCCCTCCGCTTCAGAGACTTCCTACTAACTCTGGCCCACGATGTCCCCCTGGCTGGACACCTGGGCCAGGACAAAACCTACAGTCGCCTAGTGACTCATTTTTTTTGGCCGAAGATGCGGAACGACGTCCTTAACCACTGCCGGTCCTGCCCCACGTGCCAGGCCAGTGGGAAGAGCGGCCGTAAGCTGAAAGCCCCTCTGCAACCCTTCCCAGTGGTCACCACCCCGTTCGAGAGGGTAGGAATAGACATTGTGGGGCCCCTGGACCCCCGCACGGCACAAGGACATAGGTTCATCCTGGTACTGGTGGATCACGCCACCCGCTACCCCGAGGCGGTGCCTCTACGAACTGTAACAGCTCCGGTGGTTGGCCGGGCCCTAATGGGGATCTTCTCCCGGGTGGGCTTCCCCCGAGAAGTCGTCAGCGACCGAGGCACGAACTTCATCTCAAAATACATGAAGTCCCTCTGGCAACAGTGCGGGGTCACCTACCGATTCACGACCCCCTATCACCCCCAAGGGAACGGACTAGTGGAGCGATTCAACCGCACTCTCAAGGGGATGATTGGGGGATTGGAAGAGCCCCTCCGTCGCCAGTGGGATGTACTACTCCCGTGCCTCCTCTTCGCCTACCGAGAAGTTCCCCAGAAGTCCCTCGGTTTTAGCCCTTTCGAACTCCTGTACGGGCACCCTGTGCGAGGGCCCCTCAGCCTAGTCAAAGAAGGTTGGGAGATGGCCCCCCTAAAGACCCCTCCAGACGTCTTCAAGTACCTCCTGGCCCTACGCAATCAGACCCAGCGCTTCAGGGAGATGGCCAAGGCGAACCTCGAGGCCAGCCAGGAAGACATGAAGAGATGGTATGATCACAATGCCTCCTCCGTCGAGTTCGAACCTGGTCAACAAGTGTGGGTGATGTCCCCCCCCGAACCATGTGCCTTGCAAGATAAATGGACGGGGCCCTTCAAGGTGGTCGAGCGCAAAAGCCCCGTCACTTACCTCATCGACATGGGGACCCCCCGGAACCCCCTTCGGGTCCTCCACACCAACAGACTCAAACCACACTTTGTGCGCTCAGAACTCAGCCTCCTGATGGCTACGGACAGTGGGGCAGAGGAGGACTCCGAACCCCTCCCGGATCTCCTGACGACTCAGGAGAACGACGGTTCCGTGGACGGGGTCCGGCTCTCCGATGCCCTCACCCCAGAGCAACGCCAGGGCTGCCGGGACCTCCTGCTGCGGTTCGCTTCACTGTTCTCCCTCACTCCCGGGGTCACCCCTTGGTGCTTGCACGACGTGGACACCGGGGACAGTCCCCCTATCCGACACCGGGCCTACCGCGTACCAGATCGGGTACGGGCCTGCATACAAGAGGAAGTGGCCAAAATGCTCACGATCGGGGTCATCGAGCCCTCGGACAGTCCCTGGGCCAGCCCGGTTGTATTGGTCCCCAAAGCCGCTGCCCCCGGCACCACACCTGAACTGAGATTCTGCGTCGACTACCGGGGCTTGAACGCTGTCACCCGAACCGACGCTCATCCTATCCCCCGGGCGGATGAATTGATCGACCGGCTGGGGGCCGCCCGCTACCTCAGTATCTTCGACCTAACAGCGGGCTACTGGCAGATCGGTCTCACACCCCGGGCTCAAGAACGGTCCGCCTTCTCTACCCCCGATGGCCACTACCACTTCAAGGTCATGCCCTTCGGCATGAAGAACGCCCCCGCTACATTTCAACGTCTTGTGAACCAGGTATTGGCGGGGCTCGAAGAGTTCAGCGCTGCCTACCTGGACGATATCGCTGTATACAGCCGCCACTGGTCCGACCACCTCCTCCACCTCCCGGAGGTCCTACAGGCCCTCCAGCGGGCCGGCCTCATGATTAAGGCCGGCAAATGCCAAATTGGTCAAGGGTCCGTGACCTACCTGGGGCACCAGGTGGGAAGCGGGCTGGTGGCCCCCCTGCAACTTAAAATTGCTGCCATCCAGTCCTGGCAGCCCCCCGTCACCCAGACCGAAGTCCGAGCCTTCTTGAGGCTCACCGGCTACTACCGGCGGTTCGTGAGGGACTACGGCAGCATTGTGGGGCCCCTCACGGGTCTCACGTCCAAGAACCAACCGAAGCGGATTAACTGGACCCCCGATTGTCAAGCGGCCTTCGAAAATCTGAAGGCCGCCCTGTGCACCGCCCCTGTGCTCCAGGCCCCCGATTACAGTCGGGAATTCGTGGTACAGACAGACGCCTCCGACCACGGCATCGGAGCGGTTCTTTCCCAAGTGAACCCCGAGGGTCATGACCAGCCGGTGGCCTTCATCAGCCGACGCCTCCTGGCCCGAGAACAGCGCTGGAGCACAATCGAGAGGGAGGCCTTCGCAGTGGTGTGGGCCCTCAAAAAGCTCCGGCCCTATCTCTTCGGTACCCACTTCCGGGTACAAACCGACCATAGACCCCTGCAGTGGCTGATGCAGATGCGGGGGGAGAACCCAAAACTATTGCGCTGGTCCATCTCCCTGCAGGGAATGGACTTCACCGTGGAGCACTGACCGGGCCAAGACCACGCCAACGCAGATGGCCTGTCACGCTTCTTCCGCCTCGACGAGGAGAGTCCCCAAGAAGATGGGTGACTCTCCCCGCCTTCAGCTGGGGGGGACGCATGTTGGACAGGCCACACGAAGGGCTTGCTCCCTCCCCGCATGACAGGGCCCAAGCCCCGGCCCGCCAGGCGTGACCCACGGGAATCACCCGCACCCCGTCTCCCGACGGAACTCCTGCCCTCGGACCTCCATGCATCACGGGCCCAAGCCACCACCGGCTCCCTCGGCCGGGTCAAGCCGCCATCTTGGGCCCTGCGCCACGAGGCCGCGTGGCCTCCCCCCGACCCTAACCCTGGGCCTGGCCGGCCCCGACATCCCGGCACCACCATCCACCCAGGAGGTGAGCGGACCACTTGGCAGGTCAATGGGAGAACGAAGCGCCAAGGACTCTCCCCCGCCAGGTGACGATCGCCTCCAGCTCCCCCAGGCACCGGCTCCACCCCCCCGCTGAGTGTCTGGACACCTTCATCCCGGACCCTCCGACCTCCAAGTGCGAGGGTCCGGACATCAAAGGGCGCGTGCCCTAGAACTGGAGCAGCTCCGGAGCAGGAAGGCAGTTGTATCCTGGAGTCGAGAGACACCGAGAGAACTCAGCCTTGACGGACTACTGGCGCTGCCGTAGCCCTACCTTGTGAACTATCGTCCTGCCTGCTGGCGCTGCCGCGGCCTTCTGCAACATCCATCCTCGTTGGGACCTGCTGGCGCTGCCGCGGTCCGTTGTAACGACCATCTTCACCGGGACCTGCTGGCGCTGCCGCGGACCGTGTATCGACCATCTTCCCGGGACCTGCTGGCGCTGCCGCGGACCGTGTATCGACCATCTTCACCGGGACCTGCTGGCGCTGCCGCGGCCCGTCCCAGCTAGAACACCAAGCTCGAGGATTGGGAGCTATCCACCATACCACCTCAACTACCAGACTGGTAACCAGACTGACCCGCTACCCCCTTTTCCCCCATCTTGAGAGACTTGAATCGAGGGGACCCCTGAGTCCAGACCTCCTTGTACCATTTCATCGTACCTAAAGAAATTGCCTATAAAGAACGCTGAATCTTCTCCTTGTGTGGTGTCTGTCTGTGGGGGGGGGGGAAGTTATTTATCTGTACGATCGCTGGAGACGGCTCTCCCCGGAGACCTCTCCCCTTGTCCTCGGCCGACCCTCCCGGTCCGTCTAACAAATTCTCTGAGGCTTTTTTCTCTTTCTTTGTGTGCTGCAGAATGCAGCACATGTAGAAAGAGGAAGAAAATGAGTAGGAATAAAGGTATTTCTCCTCGTTATGCCTCTCCTGGGAAGGCTTAGCAATTTGACGCATTTCCAGGTGCACCAAAATCCATGGGTGGTTGCATGGGAAAACCCACGTGTCAGCCATGGAACGCCTCCCTGGGGCAGAGTGATGCAAGGCAGCAACTTGCACTACCATGCGTTCCTCTAGAATTAACAAGTCATGCAGGGCCACGCAAGGTGACCTTTCGTGGCTTGGTAAATCCCATTCTAGGCTTTGCCTCACCCTGTGTCCGTTGCATGGTGCAAGGGTGACTCAAATGCTTTGATAAATATGCCCCTGAGTATGGGGTGAAGAGGAAGGGGACAGAGGTAATGAAGGAGGATGGATAGGGAGTTAAAGGGTACAATGTGGAGTAGGCAGGAATTTGTGAGACTCGGAGAAGTATAACCGGGAACACATTTGAGGTGCTGAGTGCATGGGGATAAACTCAGGAGTCAAGTGGGCAGGTGATTATTGGTGGAAAATGATTGGGAGGGATCATCAGCTGTTAAGGTGAGTAAGGGAGCAGGTATTCATACGGAAATCTTAGGCGAACTGGGTGTAGATCTCATGGTTCAAATGTGTGCATGGCAGCAACTGGGAGAGACTGGTGTGGCTCAAGTGTCCCGGCATGAAGTGAGGTCTGGTGTGGCTGTCCCGGTGTCATTGTGGAACTAGTAGTCAGTTGTTCAGGTAAGGCATGAGGCAGTCTCCCTGATGAAGATGGTGGTGTTATTGGATTGCAAATGATTTTCTTAATTTGAGAATGGGATGTTGGGGTGATGGTGTGGTCCTGGTGATGAATAGTTGAGCTGTGGCAAAGGGAGCAACTGAAGAATTAGAGGAAATGGTATTGGACTATGATGAGGAGTTGGAAGGTGGAGAGGAGGGGAAACTGGTAGACACGGTTGTGGGGCAACAATGAAATGAAAACTAAAAAAACTACAGAAGAGGGACCCTGAATTAGTTAAATAGGTGAGGAAGTAGTCAGGGAAATAATAAGTATCAAAACACGCAAACATTCCTTCACATTAGTACTTCAATTGTAGGCAATACGTCCATAGAATTAGGCACACCCACAGACCAAGAGAGATATAAAAAATTACTTAATTTATTACATTAATTTATCAAAAATGTTCATTTTCATACTGATTATATATACATTTTTTTCTTTTTTATGTATAATACAAAAAATAACACAATCGTGATATAAAACAAAACCCAGCCCAGCACACATCATGATTACAAACACAGTAAATGAGAATACATGAAAGGACCAAAATCTGCAAACGGAAAGGAACTACAACAAAAAAGATCTACAAGACAGTAATTAACAAAATACAATACAACATACAAATACAACAAAATAATGAACAAGAAAAAGCGCCAAATGAAATGAGAAAGAATGGAGGTGGTGGCCAAATGATGTCAGAATGCAAAAGAGGCCTCAGGGAACTAATGTGCTGAAGTAGATTGGTGTGTTACAGGAGGTGGTATGAATCCTGGTGGCAGAAAGACCACAAGCAGTACTGATAGATGGACAGAATACCATGGCTGGCTTTAGTGCGCTCACTGATCTTATGGCCAGGTACAAAATACAGAATTTTAAAAAGGTATTTGAGGGAGTGAGGTCTATATGTGGGGTGAAAGGCAGAAATGATTGAAGAAGGTGCATTTGAGGAAGGGTGCATATGTTTCAGATCAAAGGACAGGGACTGAGAAAGAGGTAAGGTTAGTTGGAGAAGATCTGAGCTGACATAGTTTGTGGAGTAAGATGTAGGAAGTTAGAGCAAAGATTGGAAAACAAAAAAAAGAGAGTAAAGAAATAAAACTTTAAAAATTGCCTTCCATAGAAGTATATAAGCCCTTGGTAGCTCATCTAAGGACAAAAAAGCCAGGATATGAAAGTGAGAATATATCAAAGTATTTAAATTGCTTCACAGAGAGGTTAGAGTCAAAGAGGGGTCAAAAGAGTAGGGGATCAAGATAGCCGGATGGCATCTTGATTTATGCAAATTTATACTGTGAAAAGTACCCAAAAAATGTTGTTGCTCTGTTTAATTCTTTTGATGTATTTCGAAAAGCCCAAATAATGTTTGGTGATTTATAGTGGGTCAGCTATGATGAGGAGTTTGGAGACAGCTTATCTGAGGACACAGAAGGAGAATAGTAGGAACTGGATACTGGCATATTGTTGCAGTGGAATGTGCCCACAAGGCCAGCACCCACAACATATATGAATAGTGGCCTGCCAGTGATTTATCAGCCATTTCCAGGGTAATTCACTCATGCAGGGGTGACTACAGCAGGAAGTTGAGTCAGGTGCATGCTGGGGCTCCAATAAGGAATTCTGAAATGGGGAGTATTGAAGATAGGTGCAGAAAATGTGGGGGCGAGCACCATCTTGAATATAGCGCTAGTCAAAAGGAAAAAGGGCAGCAAGCAGTGAGAGGTCATGGCGGGTTAACCAGCAAAGAGCAAGTGTCCATGGGGGCCAGCACCAGCAGGAAAAAATTACACCAGTTAGGCCGGCACATTTGGGGTACTAGTTGCAGTGGTATGAAAAAACAGATGTGACTTTGTTGGAAGGTTTTACTTTTGGTTTCAGATTAGGTTCTGAAGGCTAGCTGGTACTTAAGTGGATGGAGAACTTGTGCCCGATTTTGATGAAAGTGGTGGTGGAGTGCTGGAGCATAGGAACAAAGGCCTGTTTGAGTCGTGATTCTTAGAGAATTCGAATGCAACTACCAATAGGGTTATCCACAAGAAAGAAAAGGGTGAGTTTTGGCTTCTATAAATGACTTAATTTCAGAGGATTTATTGTATGTGAAGTATGCATCGGTTAATGATGCCTTTGAGTTGGTGAAGAAGTCAGGAGTAAGAATGTACATGCCGAAGAGTGACATGAAATCAGAGTTCAGGCTTCTGCCAGTGCACCCAGAGAATGAAGAGTTGTTGGACATACAGCCTGGAGGTTGATTTTTCATGGCCAAAGCTCTGCCTATGGAGATTTCTCATCATTATAGTGTGTCTTTGAGTTTACATCAAAGGTTTACTCAGTTACACACTATTTAAATGATTGATTGTTTGTGGGTTCAGTGGACCCTTCAGTGTGTCATAATATGTTGGCTCCCTTCCAAAAATCAGTGCAGGATATTGGGGTACCTATATGGCATTTGAAGCAATGTTTCTGAAAGAGAACACATTTTTGTTGCAGTCATTGAAAGGAATATTGTCAAAGAAAATGGTGATGGTGGAGAGATACAGGTGCAATTTAGAAACTTGAAGTTTGCTTCCTGTGTGGTGAAGATAGGGAAAGCATTCTGTAGGCTACTCTGGGTAAAATTGTTGTGCCATGGTTTGCCACATCACAGAAAAAGGTTGGTGGCAGGATGTATGGGTGTGGAGGGGATTTGTAGGGCACATTTAATGGCATACCCTTGTAGGATACTAGTGAGGAAACAGAATGATCAATTAAAATATGTTTTGCCACAGCTGGGGTCATTCATCTTTTATTGTTTCAGCACAGGAAGTGGTGCATGGACGAGTGGCCAGTTGCCTGAAAAAAGGGGGAGAAGGAGCATTTATTAACTGTAGGTCTTCCCTCTGATGGTAGGTTTAGTACTCTGGGTCTCTTATTTGAAGAATAAAATATATCTCTCAATCTAAATGACATGGTGGTTGTGAACATTCTACATGAGATGCCAAAGTCCTGCAATTGACTTTTTTTGTAGATTGTTTGAGTTAAAATATTACATTCAGAGCAAGAGATGTGCCAGGCATTAACAATGACATTGTGGATGTGTTGCCTCGTTCACAGTGGAGAAGATTTCATGGTACAGGAGCAGAGCTGATGAAGGTGCCAGTGGAGCTATGGAAAATAGGTTGCAGTGAAGGATTATGCTAACTGAAGGGTCTTTGCCACATCCACTAGGAGGGCATACTATCAAGCTTGGTAGGAGTTCTTGGCATTGTGAGTAAAGAGGAGGGGCTGGAAGCTAACAACAGTGAAGAGTGCAGAGGAGTTGTAGGTAATTTTGTCATACTCTTGATTGAGAGAGGTTTGTTGCCGGTGCCTATTGTCTATAGGCTGGTGGGAATAGCATTTTATGATAAGGTGTTTTGAGGATATGAGCCATCAACTGGAGACATTGGGAAAAGGAACTTGGAAAGTTGAGGATACAAAGACCAATAAATATGGTGTAATTGAGGCTTGTGTCAGCATGGAGGGAGGTATGTGTTGATGATGCAGAAGTACAATTGCATGGTATGAGTGTTTTTAGGGCTTCCAGGGTTTGGAGATTTTGAGTAAAGGGTCAGAAGTTGTTTTGTGCAGGTCTGAAGTGTGCAACAAAGGCAATGTGATTGAAGTATGGTTCAAACAATCTAACAGATCAAAAGGGCGCATTAAAGTGGTTGTGCGTAGGAGTGTGTCTGGTTAAATGGTGACAGTGTTTCATGAATATGGTTTGGACAGGGTTTGTTCTCAATCTTTGAGTTGTTAGTTGTTGGCAGTGATGAGGAAAGCATTGAAGTGGTTGAATTTGCCATTGGTAGAATTGGGTATTCATTCATAGGGTGGCGACTGAAGCAAGAGAAGAAGTTCTGAGGAGTTTGGGGAGATGCAGATCGGAGTATTGTAGGGGCTATGCGCAGTAAGAGTGAGTTCTGGAATAAATCCTCTCTAGGCGGGGTTTCCTCGGCATTGCCAATAAGAATTCACCTATATTCTTCTTTTGATATATGGAATTCAAAAATAGCTCTCCAACTGTGTGCTCTAACCATCGAACACAGACTTAGTATGAGTTCCTCTCGAGAAGGGAGGCGGGGGAGTCTGGGTTTGGGTGGTGGGGGAGCGGCTGTGGGAGGGTGGACGCAGAGGTGTCCAGGAGGGGGATGTTGGTATGGGGGGTGTGGGACAATAAAGGGGGAAAAAAGTGATACCCAGAGACAAAACAAGGAGGAAGAGGAACCTATGCTGAAAACGAAAGTTAAACGAATCAGCAAGGATATGGGAAAAGGACTTAGCACTGCTCTAAAATGGAGAAGATTAAAATTTGCTCCCTGAATGTGGCGGGCTTAAATGACAAAGGGAAGAGGAACCGATTAGCTAATTTTGTCGGATCAAACTCATATGATATGGTCTGTATACAAGAAACACACATACCGTGGGCAAATAGATCACTCTTGGATATCATAGGGTATCAAACAGTGGTATGTTCATCACAGACCTCAAACACCAGGGGGGTGGCCATCCTAGCTAAAAAAAAACATCATAGACCAAGTTCAAAGGAAATTATCTGATCCCAAGGGCAGATGGGCCATATTGGAGCTAAACATAGGGTTCACCATCTGTTCCATTTATGGTCCTAACCTGGACGACCCTTATATCTTCGACGAACTCGAGATGGAACTCTCGTCTTGGCCCACCCCTATACTTTTTTGTGGGGATCTTAATACCTCGCTCGATTCAAGGGTAGATGTAAGAAATAAAGTTAGCTACACTGGTAGGAAGCCCAAAGTGTACAGAGCTCTGTCCTCTTTGATAAATACCCATGCTCTGATTGATCTATGGAGGACTAAGTCTCCACAAGATCCCGGCTATACTCATTTTTCATGCCCCCATCAGACGTTCACCAGGCTTGACTATTTTTTCTGTTCTAATGAGCTAAGTCCAAGATCTGAAATAATGAAACTCCCTAAAATAATGTCGGACCACAACCCTCTCGTAGTTACAATCGAACTTGATGGTTTTCATAAAAATAAGAGCAGATGGTCCTTCGACAAAAAGCTTTTGGCAAATCGAGAATATATAGATTATATCAATAGCTGGACCACAGCCATCTTTGATGTAAACCGATATAGTTCCAACAGAAACATAGTCTGGGATACCTTCAAGGCTGCCTTAAGGGGTGAAACAATTAGCTTTGTAGCCAGGGTCAGGAAGACTTAGCATATTAAGAGGGAGGTATTGTTAGGTAAACTTGCTGAAGCTGAGCGTTAATATATGCGACTAATACAGCTGGGAATAGGGGTAGCTGAGATACAACAGTACATCCTTATACTCAAGACCGAAATTAATGGCTGGTTCGCACAGCGCGCCGCCGAAATGTACCACACCCAGGGCAGAAGTCTATACGAGAATGGGGAAGCGGTGGGGAAGAAACTGGCTCTTCTGACCCATCAGAAAGTCTCGCTAAATGCTATTAAGGAGATTAGACAGAGCGGTCAGACATATACCGACACCTACAGTATAGTTAGTGAATTCCAGAAATGTTATCCGAATCTATATTATGAGGGTCCGAGTAATCTTAGTGAAGAAGAGAAGACTCATGAAATTAGGCAGTATCTCCTAAAAATAGATCCTGTCCGTAAACTGGATTATGAGAGTAGTAATCTACTCGAAGAAGAGATCACGCTAGAAGAAGTGGAGCAGGCTCTTTCTGATTTGCCCTCCGGAAAAGCACCAGGACCGGATCGGCTCCCGCTAGAGCTTTATAAACTACTTAGTCAGGCTACTACTCCACTGTTATTAGATCCCTTCTTGGGAATCCAGTACCACGGAGCCCCCCCCCCCCGAGTCCTGGAAAGATACTGACATAGTAGTCTTCCCCAAGAAAGGAAAACCTAAAGATGCCCTGTCCTCATATAGACCTATTACCTTAATTAACTCCGACAGTAAAATGTATTCGAAAATCATTGCCAACCGGTTGAGTAGGATCATAGCACATCTGGTTTCCCCCTGGCAGCACGGTTTCATACCCAGAAAAGACACAACCGATCATATCAGAAGGGTAATATCTCTTTTTGATATTATGACAGTTTCAGGGGGGCGGATTGCTATGATCCTACTCGACGCGGAGAAAGCCTTCGATAAGGTATTATTTAATTTAATTTAATTTAATAGCGGTTTATAAAGCGCCTGGTGACCCAAGGGCATCCCCGCGCTATAGAAGTTGTGATCCAGTAGAGGGAGAAGGAGGGAGGAGGCTCTTTCTGTGGGAGATTCTCCAATATAAGGGGTTCGGCCCCGGTATAATTAAAGCTATCAAAGCAATGTATAAGACCCCAACGTCCCGCATACAGATGATGGGAATACAATCAGGAAAAATATCTATTTCAAGAGGACAAGGCTGTCCATGCTCTCCTATTTTGTTTGCTCTGTACATAGACCCCCTCCTATCTAAACTATTACAGAGTAGGGAAATCAAGCCTGTGGTGGTAGGAGGGTGGGAAACGAAAGTCCTGGCCTACGCAGACAATGTAGCTATTTTAACAACCAGCCCAGCCAAATCTTTGGCAGAGATCAGTCATCTAACAGGAGAGTATGGGCAGATCTCTGGCTATACCCTAAATGCGGCTAAAACAGTGCTGGTTTGCACTGATAACGTAATCTGTAACGATCCCAGACGGGTAACTTCCACACTGTATCTGGGGGTCCATATCAGCGCCAATATCAAAGACCTAATTAAGCTAAACTATGACCCATTAATTAGTCAAATAGCAGCCGATCTAAAAAGAGTCAATAATCTCCACCTTACAATAATTGGAAGAGGTAATTATCTTAAAATGAATACCTTGCCAAAACTTCAGTACCTATTCAGATCTTTTCCCTTTGCTATTGATAGTACAATCCTGGGGCGACTCGAGTCCATGATGTCTAATTTCATCTGGCAATATGGCAAGGTAAGGCGTTCTCTAAAATTCCTGTCATTGCCTTATGAAAGGGGAGGCCTTAAAATACCTAATATCAGATTATATAATTATACTGCATTACTCCAGCGGATGATATCCCTAATTTTCATCAACAGGGCATCAAGACCCCTCGACATAGATATAATTCCAACTTGCTATGAACTTGCAGTGGTTACAGCAGCATCTGGTTTATTTTTGAGACATCTAGAGCAAGGGTACTACAATAAAGTCCGCTTCAAGATTATAACAGACGCCTGGAAGATATGGAAGAGAATCTCATAAATTATGGCTGTTCCTGGGGCAAATTGGTATACCCCATTGTGGCACTCAGGAATTTTGCCAGCTCTATCACAGGACAATCTCGGAGATAGATGGGAGGAACAGGGTTTGAATACAATTGGGGACCTCTGTAGTCAAGACGGGGGCTCAGACTGTAACCTCTCTACATTTAATGCACTACAGCAAACTCATACCCTCCCAAACAGTTATTATTTTAAATATCTCCAAATCACAAGCTCCCTCACCGCTTTGAATCCAGGCAATAAATGTAACATGATTCCCATCCTAAGGACTATGAGCTCCCCAGTGAATAGAACTAGGAATATATATGGCCTTTTGCTGGAAAAAATCCCAGACGATCTGGAAAAAAACGAACGAGATTGGTCAAGGAAATTAGTTAACAGCGACACTGATATATATAAGAGTCTAACTATGTCCCAACAAGCCTTCCTAAGCACAAACCTCAAAGCCCAACTGTATAAAACAGTATTTAACTTATACTATACTCCTTCGAAACTTTATGCATGGGGTAAACGCAAAGATGATAACTGTCCTAGATGCGGTTTAGGTCCCGCCGATCTAAAACACATGTTTTATGATTGTATTAAACTTGCATATCTTAAATCGGTACAACAAAGATTTTGGCAAAACATATTCTCCATAAGATTAGAGCTAACCCCCACATTATTTTTGTTAGGCTTTGACAGTGAGCTAGGATTAAACAGGAAACAAGAATACTGTTTATTTGTTGGTACTGCCTTCTTCAGGATAATACTAGCTAAAAGATGGAAAGACGCAGATCTCCCCACCTTCTCGATGTGGTTATCCAGATTGCTCGGATTATATAAACAAGAACATGCACTTTATTTATGTAGAGGCTCGCAAGCCAAACAGAGAGGTAATGAAATCTGGGCCAATATTTCAGACTGGTATGGGAATGAAAGATCGAACATAGACTTTCTCCAGATGTGACGCTCTCAAGCATTTTACTCATCACGTATAGCTAGGGCCCGAGGGACTTAGCAAGTCGCCCTCGCCACAGGAAATAAGTGCCCCTCTGCTGCTACTGATTATATGTTTTTCACTTGTATTTATACATATTCCTAGTTAAATTGCTAAGCTGTGCTCCACTCTATCAAATATTAGCACAATTCTAACAGGGCTAGGGTGGGGGAGGAATATTTGTAGATGTCTCAGAATTGTTTTAAATCTGTATTCGTATCTCCCCAATTGTTGATACTAGCTATTTATTCTCCCATATTGCTTTATTGTTATTATTTTCTTATCCTCTTCTTTTAAATCTAGTAACTGTGTAATTTCTTCTCAATTGGGTACCCAATAAAACAAAAACAAAAAAGAGTGAGTTCTGGAACAAGGGGCTAGTGTATAATATTTGTTTGTTGCTGGTTGTCTTACAAGTTATGTGCCATAACTGCAGAGAGGCTTCTTTATAGTTTGTATATGTGGACACTGCGTTATAAAACAGAAAGTACGCCAGGCAGAGCAGAGGCATTTTGGGAGGGAGTTGGGGATTTAATTACCTGAAAGTTCAAATGAAGTAGTGTGGAAAAGGCAGGGTGAGATGGGAAGCACTATCGTTCACAGTGGCAAAATTGTTTAAGTGCTATGGTTGCCAGATCTTGCTGTTGGAACATTTAAGAGAAAATTATTTGGAACTACAGAAATGGTTGGCGCTATTGAGCCACTCTGTTGAGCACTGTGGAGCTCTCGAGGGATAAGAAGAGGTTGTGGTATGGCACATCCTTAATATGAACCATGTTGATTCCAAGTAAAAATTAGCAGAGACAAGGAAGCCAGAGGAATTTGATGAAGAGAGAAGGAAAGAGAACCATGAAATGAGGCATATTGTCTGGGAAGAAGGTTAAAAAGGATTGTTCATTCAGAAAGTCAATGTGAGGAGAGATAGTTGTTTTACGAAGATTGTGTTCACCTATCAGTGATGGAAATGGAGCTGTATTTATTACAGATGGGAAATATGTGGGCAACTTTGTTGGAAGAGAAGCTGTAATGAGAATTGGGGGGATGGGAGGAGGTCAGACAAATCTCTCTACATATGATTATTATGAGTGACAAGTTTGGGGATTGTATTTGGACAGACATAAGGTTAGTTACACTGCTGGCAGGGTGGATCATCTCCGGGGTAGGGTGTTGACCAATTTCAAAGTTCAGTCAGGATGTTAACAGGTTAATAGTAGGGCAAGATGTTGGCTACTGTGTGTTCTCACAAAATATTTGATTTGTGCTTGACCTGGCAACATTGGCGTGGTTTCCTCTGACTTCTGACCTATTGTTTTGCTTACTTTATTTTTTCTGGCTGTATAATTTTGGGCACCTTACCACTGCTAACCAGTGTTAAAGTGTATATGCTCTGTACTTAAAACACGTCATTGGCTGATCTACAATTGGCATATTTAATTTACTCATAAGTCCCTATTATAAGTGTACTATATTTGCCCAGGGTCTTGAAATTAAATGCTACAAGTGGGTCTGCCGCACTGATTGTGCCACCCACTTCCATAGCTCTTTCAACATGACTCAGGCGTGCCACTGCAGAACCTGTGTGTTTAGTTCAAACTGCCATTTAGACCTGGCAAGTTAACCTATTTGCAAGACCCAAACCTTACCTTTCATTACATATAAGTCGCCTATAAGGTAGACCCTAGGCATCCCAATGGGCAGGGTGCAATGTCTTTAAAACATAGGACATGACATTTTCAGTTTTACATGTCCTGGTAGAGAAAACCTGTGAAATTAGGTTTCACTACTAAAAGGCCAATCTCTCCCATGGGTTAACATTAGGATTGCCTTAAAAAATCTTTTAAGTGTAATTTCCAAATAGGAAAAGTTAGGGATTTGGAGTTTGGTGTCTCTGGACTCACAATTTAAAATCACAACTTATGGTAAAGTCGGATTTTAAATTATAGGTCTGAAAATGCTAGTTTTAGAAAGTTGGCATTTTCTTCCTTTAACCATTCTGTGCCCCTGCCTGTCTCTGAATACACGTCTGGGTTGGGTGACAGCTGGGCCTTGTGCATTCCCTCTAGACAGTCACACAAATGGACCTGGGGTGTGACATGTATATCCTGATGGCACATCACCAGCTCAAGGGCCTTCCTGAGATAGATTGGGAGGGAAGAGCTGACACCTCCACCTGAACTGGGCTGTGCATACTCCCCCTGTAGTTAATCTGGAGCCAGGTCCAGAAAGGCAATGACCTTGTGATCTTCAAAGGCCTCTTTGAAGTCTTACCCTCTTCCACGGCACATTTGGCTATAAGTACTGGACCCCTGACACCACCAAATGAAGACTATGCTGGAACCAGGGACAGCTGCCTGGAAGTAGAGCTGTTGTGCTTCAGGAGGGACAGTCACTTTGCTAATTGCTTTGTTGTGTTGGCCTGCTGCCTTCTGATTGCTGTGCAGCAGGAGAGACTGCCACTTTGCTACCTGCTCTGCTGTGATGGCCTCTTGTCTGCTGCATCATGCCTGGGAGTGGGAACGACTGGGCCTGCTCTCTACATCCTCGAACCCAAGTTTTGCCAAGGGCTTGCTGGCTTGCCCCTTGTTCTTGAAGTCTCATAGACATTAAAGACTGCCTTCAACTCTGAATCAGCTGCTGGACTCTGTCATCTGTGGGCCCTCCCTTGCTTGTTCTGCCCCTCCAGTCCTGGGCCTCAGAAGTGAGTTCTGCAGCTGTTTGTCTCTAAAAATGGTGCATCATCACCTCTGGGCTCATGCCAATCTAATGACATCCCTGCACGCTCAACGACGACAAGCGACCTCACTGCGAGGTTCAATGACTATGCAGCACCAATTTTAGGTTCTGATTGCGAGACTCGACAATGACGCAGCGCCTCTCCAAAAGCACCACTGCGAGGCTCGACTTTCACGCATCAACCAGATGGTGTGAATTGGAACTGACACCTTAAGTCTTCGATGCCCACCCTTGATCCCTCCATGGTACTTTTTCAGCACGGCTTGTGTGAGCCCTGTAGCTGGCCGGCCTTCCATCGAAGTCAGCATGGAACTTTGGATTTACCCCGGTCTAGCACGACCTCAAGTAACCTTTTGGCACTATTTACTTCTAAGAACTTTTTTTGATTTCATCTTTAAAAATTGAGATTTCAAGTTCTACTTACTGGATTTTTGTCATTTTGGTCTTGTTTAGCTCAAATAAATATTGTCTATTTTTCTGAACTGTGTAGAGTCTATTTGTGGTCTTTTCAGTGTTACTGTAATATAAGTGCTGCACAAATACTTTACAGATTACCTCTTAAGTTAAACATGACTTTTCCATGCCAAGCTACCAGAGGGTGAGCACGTTAATTTAGGTTGGGAATCTGACTGACCCTGACATGATTATGGTCTTACTTGGACAGGGTACAAACCTCTGCCAACTACAGGCCCACTTTCTAACATTGGTGTTCAGCAGTGAGGATATGAGTTATTTTTGTGCAGCACCTTATAGTACTTTGGTGTACACTACTACCCACATAGATTCTAGACCAATTCAAATCAAGTGTCTCTGATCCCCATTGGCATTTTATTCTTGCTCTCTTTAATTTGGATTTTTCATTTTTAAATTCTCCCTGATTGGAATTTTTGCTTTTTCACAAAATCATGGCTCTGATTGGAGGTTCTTCATCTGCACCTGCAAGAATGGAGTTTGAAATTGAAGGTTATGCTGTGGCCCAGCTGAAGGATTTCTTCAGCTGTGTGGGCTTCCTGTAAAGAGCACCACCAGGAAAGTGGAGCTTCAAAAGGCATTGGTAGCTTGGGCTGAAGCCCATGCTGCATTTAATGAGACACCAGAGGAAGATAAGGCTGAGGAGGAGCTGAATGAGGAAGATGTTTTAGACCGGGACCTAAGAGAAAGCCTTGGACTGTGTCTGTGGAGGAGGAGGGCAACTCACTTCCAGGAGTGGTGTTAACTTCCAGGGCAGGGAGCAGTGTGTCATCCAAAGGCCTGCCACCATGGAGCTGGAGGATAGGAGGAAGGAGAGAAAGTTCAGAATGGAGTTGACCAAGCTTAAATTTGATAAAAAATAAAAGCAACTGACCGTAGAGCAGGAGGAGGAAAAGAAAAGTTTGGCCTTGGAGGAGAAGAAAATTATGTTGGCTCAGGAGTTGAGTCTGAGATAGCTGGACATTAAGTTCAGATAGATGGAGTCCAGAATTGATGATGGCAGCATGTCTTTCGTGCTCTCTGACAGGAGGGTCCCAATACTCAAGGATCTTGTGTCTGATTTTGTGTTGGGAGACAGCATAGACAGATGGCTTGAGGCCTATGAAATTGCACTCAAAATGCACAAGGTCCGTGTGGCACATTGGGGGCTAGTCCTTAGAGACATATTCCTAGTGAGGGGGAGGGACACTCTACTGGCCCTAGAGGGCAGTGACAGGATGAGGTATCCCCCCATAAAGTAGGTCCTAATCAGGAAGTTTGGTTCAAACTCATAAAAATATAGACAAATATTCAGGGATAGTCAGAATCTTTCCCGACAGACCTGCGTGGATTGTGTGGATTACTTTTGCAAGGTGCTAGATGGTTGGGTCAAGGGCAGTGAGGTAAAAGATTATCAGGGGCTATATAAATTGCTTGCAAGAGAGCATCTGTTCAGTCTTTGCTTTCCAGATTTGCTCCAGCACCTTGTTGATAGTAAGCTCACTTACCTCAGAGAGCTTGCTAAGGAGGCAGACTACTGGGTCAGCACCAGGGTCCACAGGAATGTATCTGGGGGATCAACTCAATTGTGGGCTGGGTCCTTACCAGGGTAGGACTAAAAGAGGAAGGAGTTCTCTAAAGGACCCCAAACTAGTTCTGTGAGTCTGGGTTTCCTTCTCCCTGCTGATAAGAACAAAGAAATAGTTTCCTGAGAATAAGTCTGCAGGGAGGTCGCAAGTGAAGTGTTATAGACACTACAAAGGAGATGTCAAATGTCCCTTTGAGTGGGGGGGTCTCAGTTCTGCTTAAGGTAGCTGTGTGTCCATCCATGCTTGTGGATTGTCTGCTGGGCAATGACCTGTAGCATACCATCTGGAAGAAGGTGGAGTTCAGGCCAACTTGGAGATGATGGGGTTGCCTGGGTGGGTGTACGTGACTATACAGTCCATGACAACCCAAAATGGTAGTCTAAAAGAACTGGAGAATGAAAGAATGCCCTAGGTACCTGCCAAAAAGAGGTAGGGCAAGGGTGCGGGGAAACAAGCTCCTGAGATTCCCACAGTCCAGAAGGAGGTGGACCCTGAGGAGGACGCCCTGGTACCTACAGGGGAAGATGTAGCTCGACTGGGTAACCTGCCTGAATTGACCAACTGGCAACAGGAAGGGGTTCCCTCCAGGGAAGAGTTCTGCTAGGAGCAGAAGGAGTGTCCTACTCTTGTAGGCCTTCCGCAGCCGGTTGAGGTGCAGGCTGCTGATGAGGCCTCTGGCAAGTGCCTGATTTATTGTGAGAATGATCTCCTGTATCATAAGCTTAAGTAAAGGCTCCTGAGCCTGGTGCAACATGTGTGTTGATAGTACCCAGCCCTTTAGGCCTTCCGATTGGGTCCGGCTCATGATGTGCCACTGGCAGGTCATTTGGGGCAAGACAAGACCTTTGACAGGCTTGTCACCCACTTCTTTTGGCCTCAAATTAGGAAAGCCTCATGTGCGTTATGTAGGTCTTGTCCTACCTGCCAGGCGAGTGGCATGTCAAGGGGGAAGTGTGAGGATCCTCTTCAACTTTTCATTAGCACCCCTTTTGAGCAGGTTGGCATCAACATTGTTGGGCCTCTGGATCCCAAGACAGTCAGGGGCAACAGATTTGTTCTGGTCTTGGTGGAACATACCACCAGGCACCCAGAAGCTACTCCTCTGAGGACAGTGACTGTGTCCGTCATGGCCAGGGTACTGATGGGGATCTTTACCCATGCGGGTTTCCCCAAGGTTGTGGTATCTGACCGGGGTACCATCTTCATCTCCAACTTCATGAAGGCCATGTGGAAGGAGTGTGGGGTAACCTATAAGATCTCTACTCCTTACCACCCCCATGATTATGGATGTGCCCAAACCTATTAGGCATAAGTAGGACACCCTACTGCCATGCCTTTAGCTTGCATAAAGAGAGGACCAGAGAAATGGGTTTGGCTTCAGTCCTTTTGCACTTTTATGTGGTCGCCCTGTGAGAAGACCTCTTAGTTTGGCTAAGATTGGTTGGGAGCAAACTCCCAAGAAGCCCCCTGCAGGGTGTACTTAGCTACATGCTGGAGTTCCGCAACCAGACACCTCGCTTCAGGAAGCTCACACAGGAGAACCTGGAAGCTAGCCAGGAAGATATGAAATTATGGTTTGACCAGAATACCACTCTGGTTGAGTTTCAGCCTGATCTAAAAGTGTGAGTAATGGGTGGAGCCCTGGGCCCGCAAGACTGTTGGTCTGGGCCTTATGAGGTAAAGCAGCGCAAGAGTGATGTCACTTACTTGGTGCATGTGACCCACCTTGAGCCCCGCTTTGAGAGGTCTGAGATTACCATGCTCCTGGTTACTGATGATTAGGCATGGGCAGAGTTCTGTTATGTGGATCTCTGTGAAGTGCCGAAAAAATTCCACCCTGCTCTTTGGAGTTCTGCAAGTGGCAGAGTGAGGTAAGTTAATTTCCTCACGTTGGTTTTTAGTGCCAGGAGTTTGTCCCACACTATAAAATCAGAGTGAATGGCACCACGTGCAGCGCAAAAGGATGCAGCTTCTTTTTGCTGCTCAAGTAGATGCTCTGCTTGAGTGACAGCTTCCTCCATGTGAGTGGCAGGTTTTTCAACGCTAGCGGTAGCAAACTGCCACGCCCAACTGCGTTGAGAAATCTCGTTGGGAGGTGATCTAGACTAGAGTACGATTTACTCACTCGTCAACTTAACAGTGGCGAGCCATGCGAGAGGACTCTGCTCCATGATGCTTTATCGAGTTTTTTAAAACTCCATACTCAGTACGAAGTGGGGAGTGGGAAAAACTCCCCAAACTGTGCGAGCAGAGCTGAATTTAATGTCCAGGCCTACTGATGATGGGGTGAAAGAGGAGAGTGAAGGCATTTAGTAGTAGTAAAGTTAGGATTTTGTCTTAAGTTTGACTTAAGACAAACTTAAGACAGACTTAAGACAGACTTAAGACAGACTTAAGACACACTTAAGACAAACTTAAGACAGACTTAAGACAGACTTAAGACAGACTTAAGTTAGGATTTTGTCTTAAGTTTGTCTTAAGTCTGTCTTAAGTTTGTCTTAAGTTTGCCTCAAGTCAAACTTAAGACAAAATCCTAACTTTACTACTACTAAATGCCTTCTGTGATTACCAAAAGCAGTAAGTTTAGGATTTTGTCTTAAGTTAGTTCAGTGAATCGGCCCCTCCGTGATTCAGTGGAGAGCATCATCCTCTCCCCGACACTAACCCTAGATCAACAGAGAGACTGCTGCCAGTTGCTGGGGCAGTTTGCCTCTTTGTTCTCCATTACTTCAGGACTCACGGTATGGTGTACCCATGATATTGATACTTGGGACAGCACACCTGTGGAGAACAAAATTAACAGATTGTCTGATAAGGTGAGAGCCAGCATTAAGGAGAAGGTCTTCAAGATCAGGCGTTAGTGGTTAGTAAGCCCTCAAATAGCCCTTGATCCAGCCCAGTGGTGTTGTTTCCCAAGGATGCCCCTCCAGGTGTCACACATGAACTTAGGTTTTGTGTGGACCAATGTTCCCTCTCATTTGTTTCCTCTCTGTGCGGCAGTGTAAGACCTCTGTGCGCTGCAGCCAAGTCTATGTGAACCAAGAAACAGAGCAAGTGCAGCGCTCACTATATAAATCTGTGCCAATCGCCACTCCAAACTTTTCTTTAAAACAACAGTGAAAACAGGTACATGTCACACATACAGCTCCATCTTATAGAGGTTTGTGACAGTTTTGCAATGTAGATACAGAGTGTCATGACATAAATTGTTTACTCTAGTGGCAGCTACACTCCAGATTTAGTAAAAAGTGGAAGTTTGTCTGATTATAAGATTTTACCGAAGATAAAGTGTTATTATGGTGATAATTGCCTGAAAGGGTTAGATCTGATAATGCAGTCTTCATGGCCTCAGAATAGAGGACTTTGGGTGGTGGTATTAGCTTCAACAGCATGCAACAAGAATTCATCCCCCAAAGTGAGTCTAATGGCGAAAAACTCATGAGGGACTAACGTAGAGGGGAGGGCGCTCATCTTACCTGGAAGAGCATTAAGCCCTTCTCCATGAAGCTCTGTATCATCAGGGTGATCATGGCCAGGTAGGAGGATGGGCTCTTGGCATCAAGTTGCTTGTTTTTCTTCCACTTTACTTTCTCCTTCTGGCCTTGCTCCCTCCACGTTTGATCCCCTTCCACCCCGAGACCCCTCTTCCCAGACTATCCTCTTTCATGAAATCCAAGACCTTCATGGATGCTAGGTCTGTGGATCTTGAACACCACATTATACACTTTCTTATTAAATCTGTCCAATAACACCATCAGTGTCCCCTAACTCCTGGACAGACCCACTGTCTGCCGATCCACCATGAAGCTGGGAGAGCATGTGAAAGTATTTGTCTCATCACACTGGTGAGTTCCAAATAGGGCACAGCATAACTGTAATTGTTGAGCAATTTTGGGAACTGCTTGACTTAGGCTGTCAGGGTCGAAAAGATACTGGGCTCAGACTGCAACACTGAGAGCTTTTGCTTGGAATCCTTGAACCTAAATACTAGGGTCCTATTTACAAGCCCCTTGCATCACCCTTACGTCACTTTTCCCATGTCAAAAATGACGCAAAAGTGGCACAAGGGGCTTGTAAATCTGCCCCTAGGTCTGGTCATAAAATTCCATTCCGCTCGCTGGCAACCCTGCATTGCACAGAGAATCCAGAGTTACTGATCTACTCTGCACACCGCAACAGAGCAGAGTAGTTTTTTGTTAGCACACTTGTATTGTCCTTTCGCGTGCACAAGAGTGACTTGCCGGGCACTCACGATTGCCCACAAGATTTTCAGATCTGTTTGCGGATGCCATGAGATTTAGTAGCTGGCCGCAAGCTCCCCTGAGATGTTGCGGTTGGTAACACGTCATTCGGGCATGCGAGTAACTTCTGCTGGATGTCTTCTGTTGTATACAATCCTGAATGTGCAGGATGTAACGTGGCTGCAATCTGGGAAAGATTCTATCCTCAAGAAGTATAAAAACCTTCTCAAAATGAAGATTTGGAGTCAAAAACCCCCTCAAATGGACATTTGGTGTTGCTTTTTGTGTGAGGAGTCCTTTTTTTCTTTTTTTTTTCAACTGGAAGGAAGTGCCCCAGAGTCTCCAACTTCCTGTTCCTGTCCAGCAGGCTCCTCCCAGTGTTTTGTCCATCTCCTGTTCACTTTTCTTTTGGATTTGGAGCTGGAAGGATGACTCTTTGTGTCTGCTGCGTATACTAAGGACTTTGTAATTGAGATTTCACAAGCAAGTTGAAAAACTGGCGCTGTTTGTTTAATTGGGTCCATGCACCTGGATTTATTTGTACTTTTAAAAGATTTTTTAAATTTGTTGTTGTGAGTGGCCTGTGGTTTCAGTAGGGGCCTAGATATTTGTTCTATAAAGGACAAATGTTGCACAGTTCTCTACACTTTCTCCATGTTTAAAAAGAAATACTGCAATATTTGTTTAATTCACTATGTGGCCTTGTCAGCCAAGGAGCTTCCTGCCAATAGGCCCAGTGCTAGTCATGGGTGTATTAAACAACTGTTTCTGTGGTGTCTTTTGAATTAAAATATCATTTAGGGCATGGATGTATTTGGATTAAAGTACAAAATGTATATTTTTTGTGGTATTTCAAATTTTGTTTCTTCCTGCAAACATTGTTTAGGTGGGGTAATGCCTTTGAAGGATGTGTGTTGTTTTAAACATTTAAGCCCTGTTAATTTTCGTTTCTGGCAATGCTGAAATAATGCGGTGTTCCCTGTGTTCCAAATGTCTTGTTTGTCAGACATGTGTGTGTGTTTGCCATAGGCCACAATTTGGCTTTGCTCCCCATGTGGCCAGGGACCATTTTGTGTAGTCAGTGTCCTTGGGCCTGCATGTTTTTTTTGTCCAGACCTCCTGCTTGTTGTTGTGACCATGTGGCTGGCGGACATTTTGTGTAGTCAGCCAGTGTGCTTTTGCCATAGGCCTGCATGTTTTCTAGTTGTGTTTATGGCTCCTTGTTTGCTTTCTGACCATGTGGTCAGTGGCCATTTGGTGTGGGCAGCCAGTGTGCTTTTGCCATCGGCCTGCATGTCTGTTTTGTTTTCCAGGATTCTTGCTTGTTGTTGCTTGGGACCATGTGGCTGGCGGCCATTTTGCGTAAGCAGTCAAAGTGCTTTTGCCATGGGCCTGCATTTGTTCTTTGTTTGTGGCCATGCCTTCTTGCTGGTTGTTGTTGTTTTTTTGCAGGCGATTTTTCTTCTTTTGTAAAGGATAAATGTTGATAGTTTAGTATATTTTTCCATGTTTTATAATACATTTGCGGTATTCTTTTAATGCACTATGTGTCCTAGTCTGCCAATTGAATGGGTCTTCAGACCAGTAGGCCCAGTACATGAAAAACTACTGTTTCTGTTGTGTCTGTTCAATTGAAACATCATCTAGGCCATGGATGGCATTGGATTAAAATACAAAAAGTGTTTTTTGTGGTATTTTTTTTCTGAAAACAGTGTATAGGGAGGGTAATGCCTTTGGAGGATGTCTGTTGTTGTAAACATGTTTAACCCTATTGATTTTTGTTTTTGGCGTTGCTGAATTAATCAATGCTGTGTTCTCCCTATCAAAATATGCCTCCTGTTTATGTTTGCCATTGTCCACCATTTGCCTTTGTTCCCCATGCCAAGTGACTAGGGGCCATTTTTTATAGTCAGTATCCATAGACCTGCAAGTGTTCATTGTTTTCCAGGCCTCCATCTTCTTGTTGCCATGTGACTGGTGGTCGGCAGTTTGCTTAGGCAGTCAGTGTGCTTTTGACATAGGCCTGAACGTGTTCTTTTTTTGTGGCCATGCCTTTTACTGGTTGCTGGTTGCTGTTTTTGTGTAACCAACAACCATGTGTCTGGCGGCCATTTTGTGTAGCCAGCCAGTGAACTTTCCCCATAGGCCCCCATGTGTTCTTTTTCGTTTGTTCCCCATGCCTTCTTCCTTGTTGTTGCTTTTGACGATGTGGCTGGCAGCCATTTTGTATAGCTGGCCAGTCGGCTTTTGCCAGAGACCTTCATGGCTTCTCTTTGTCCCCAATGCCTTCTTGCTCAGTGTTCTTGTTGCTGACTATGTGGCAATGGCAGGCAGTCATTTTGTGCGTCCAATCAGTATGGCCCTTTGCTTTGCCATATGCTTGCATAGATGGTTGAGCAATGAGATGGCAGTTTAATATAGTATTATTACATCATTGAGAATAACTCCAATTATTTATAGTTTTTGAATTTTAATAATTTTTTTATTTTTAGTTGCTTTAATTTTTTTTCAAATTAATTATAATTTATTTTTTAATTCTTATTTGTTTACATTTTTTACATTTAAATTTCTTTTTATTTAAAAACAATTGTTTCCTTTTTTATTTTAAACCATTTTCAGTACATCTGGCATCAATGAATCAGCCGCATGTCTGCTATAGGTGCACAATAGCATCATTGTCTAAGGATTACTTCATTGTCACTTTTTTTTTAAACATTTTGATAGTTGAACATAGTAGTAGTCAACGCTGTAACAATCCAACCAGTCATAATACAGTATAAAAAATTCAAAGGACATACATACACCTCTTCACCAAATAGTGTACAGGTTTCATACATACAGCGTAGCAGTGTACATAATAAAAGCACACATATTGACATTAATGACAATTCTGGAGCAGGTCAGGATGCTCCCGTAAATAATCAGTAAATGGCACCTAGATATCCGATGGTTTGGAAGCAGTCGGCAGTTCTTCTGCATATGTTACAAAATTGTCTCTACAATAGACAGCATCTAGTATCCAGCGAGCAATCGTAGGGGTTTGCCTGCTATCCCAATGCATTTCCACCCTGCGTTTGGCTAACAGTAGCAACACCGCAATCAGTTTTTTCTTAGTTGATTTTACAGGTATATGTAGGCCTAACAAACATTACTGTGGCGTACAGCACATCTTACATGATATCAGAACACTCAGATGCTGAATTACCGCCTCCAAGAACAATCGTACCTTGTCACAGGCCCATGCAAGATGTGCAAAGTCTGCCTGTTCAAAACCACATCTCCTGCAGTTTGCAGCGTCACGTAGACCATATTTATGTAATTTAGCTGGTGTATGATAAGCTTGATGAATACATTTGTAATGGATAATACGTAGATTTCCAATGGGTGTAAGGCGTGTAGTAAGCTTACAACACGATATCCAGTCGTCATCCGTCAAAGGAGTTTCCAATAGTCTATTCCAATTGTCACGGGATTTTAGGGTCTGTGCACTGATGTCTGATTGTATCAACTTATATAGCTGTGACACTATGTTGTCGTGGGTGGGTGTGGCTATCAAAAATTGCAATGACTGTAATGCAGGAGGTTCAGCAGGATATAAAGGATAGAGTTCCCTGATTGCAGCCTTCAATCTACGATATATAAATCGGAACAAGAGCGATTAGTTGCTAATATATGACAAGTCATCGGGGTTTATGAAAGTGCCATTTAAATATAGGTCACCCATTCATGCTATACCTACTTGTTCTAATATCAGCATGCTTTTTTGTTCTTGTGTGACCGACAAACATGGATGGCAATTTAATGGCATGTTCGGGGCAAATATGGGGGTTTTGCGTGCCAAGTGACGTATGCTTTTCCATGTTTGTGATGTCGTGCATATTGTGTTTATTTCTCGTGGGGATAGGTGCAGCCTGATATGTGTGAGAATGCTGGGAAGTTGCACCGGGTCACCATCACCATCCTCTATAGCAAGATGTGGTAGATACTTTACTGGGTTGAACCAAAAATATGCGTATTGCGCTTGGGTGCAGAAAAAGTATAAATAAATATCAGGGACCGTGAAACCGCCTGATGCGTATGTGTTAGAATCCGGGGTCTCTGGTTGGCGCAGGTATGCACTTGTGACAAGCAGGGACCCTTTCCTCTAAGTCAGGGCAAAGGATTACTCTTAGAAAATAACCCCTGCTCACCCTCTAGGTAACGTGGCGCGAGCAGTCAGGCTAGATTCCAGAGGGCATGAGGTTAAGCATTTAGGGCGTCCCACAATAACCACCAACCCACCACACAGAGACTCAAGACTGTATTGTATGAAAATAAAGCTCTTTATATAAAAGACTCTTCAAGCAGGCTTAAAAAATACAGTTCTTCACTTAAAAAGGGGGGTTCCAGTTACTTATATCAATGTTCCATGAGGCCACAGTTCTTAAAAGGCAATTTTAGCAGTAATGCAGACTTCTTGGGGTCTGTGCGCACCGTAGCGCTGAAGGTACGCTTCGTACCGGCGTCAGTACGCGTCGTACCTACTTCGGTACGCTTCGTACACCACCAGTACGGTTCTTTCGTCGTCGTACGCTTCGTACACCACCAGTACGGTTCTTTCCTCGTCTCATGCTTCCCGCGTGAGCAAGCGGCTATATATTCACACTGTACGGGCTGTACAGGTGCAGGGACGCACCGTACGGGCTTGGTGCGAACCGCGCAACGCCTCACGCTTCCCGCGTGAGTAGCGTAGCGGGACGACAGCGCAGTACAGACCGTACAAAGGAAAGTACGCGTCGTACATGGGCGCTTGGGGCTCACAGTACCTTATTCTTGCAGTCCCGCTTGGTCAGTGGACGGCGATGCTTTGTGGGGCGCCTCAGGACGTCACGGCACACCTCGAGGTGGGAAGCAGGAGGGGCGGCTCGGGTGATTTTCAGCGTGCAGCGCTGTTGGCCTCGACCAGATGGGATGAACTTGCGGGTCGTTGCTCCTCACGGTGGTCTCCACGGCTCGGGCCACAGAGGCTCGTGGTTTGGACGCAAGCAGTCTCTCCTTACGTTGCGAGCTCCGGCTCGAGGGGGAAGCTGTTCACTTTGATCAGGCCAGGCAGGGCAGGCCGTCACGGTGCTCACAGCAGAACAGGCGGGCAGAGGTCAGGGTGCTCAGCAAGATGAGGCCACACAAGTTCTCTGGGGTCAGCGTTCGCAAAATCACCAGTCGCAGCTTCCTTTCTTCCAGGGAGGGGTAGCGCCCACTGTTCCTGGGGCACTGTTCAGGGGGCAAGTTCACAAGCAAGCCCTTGGAGATTGTTCTTAAAGCAAAAGTTGAAATAAAAGTCTTTCTCAGTCTTTTCCTCCCCTTCTTGTAGCAAGGCACCCACCACAGGCCAGTCTCTCAGGCTTAGAGACAGAACTCCTCCATGCAGCTTTCCCAGTTTCTTCTTGGCGTAAACAGGATCCGATTTCTTAGGAGCAGGGCTCCTTCTTTTATACACAGTTTCTTTTGTTCTTTGTCGCCAGGGGGCCTGTGCGTGGCTCAGTCCGGTTTTGGAGCACTTTGTTGTGGTGACTCTGCTCTTTCCTTTCAGTGCACTGGGCAGAGACATCAGCCGCTCCACAGGGGGTGGAGCCAGCATTGTGGTGGCAGAGCACAGGTCTATTCAGAGTCAAGGTGTACTCCTCCCACCCATCCTGGTGTAATGTCTCTACCCACCACCTGGCAGCCAGCCTGTCTCCTGGAATTCCCCAGCCCTGCCCCTCACTGAAACTAGGTGGCACACACACACACACAAAGAAGAGGCGGACTGAAATGGCTAAGCAAGTAAATACTAACTTTCTAAAAGTAGTATTTACAAACACAGGATATTAAAATAAACTTTACTAAAAGAAGTATTTTATTATTCTGAGTTCAGGCATACTAAACTTGACTTTCTACCATGCTCTCTGAGTCCGCTGGGATTATAACGTGTAATAATTCCAGCAGCCCATTCTGGCCTATGGAGAGCAGGTAGCCTTCAATAGTGAAAAACGAAAATGGATGTAATTCACTATTAGGACATGCCACACACATCAGGGCATGTCCTACCTTATGCCTACAATGCACCCTGCCCTTGGGCCTACCAGAGGGGTGACTAATATGTAGTTAAGGGAAGGTTTAGGGCAGGGGTCTTCAAACTGTGGGGCGCGACCCCCAGGGGGGCCGTGGAGTGATGCAAAGGGGGTCGCGCCTTCCCTTTGTAAACTGCTTACAGAGGCTTAGGTTTTTTTGCTGGTTCCAGTACCCCCTGGGTCCCCACTGTGCCTATTCCTTACATTTGGATTTTACATTCACTGCCGTAGTGTGAGAATGCATTTCATGGAAAGGAATACAAAGTTGGCTTCCTGGGGGCGCCGTGAGTGAAAGTTTATTGTGCTTTTGAAGCACCTGCTGCAGCGTTTCTTTCACCCCGCAATTACCAGGCCTCACATAAATGTCAAGATAACTCGTGTGATTAATTATCTTCCTGTTGTATAGTTGAGGTTTTGACTTAGGTGATGTTAGTGCAGAGGGTTAATATGCCTGTTAATATGCCTGCTGCAAAGAACGTTTACCAAGTAGATTACAGAGTGCGTATGATGTGAAGAGATCAGCAGGTTACTGCTTTCAAAAGAGACATCCTTTTGTTACTTGCAATTTATAACTTAAAGTCCTAATAGAGAATAGTGAGCTATTAACTTTCATCCTAGAAATGCATACACACTACAAAGAATACATTATTAGACCATTGATTAATGTTACAAAAAGGGTTAATTTGGCTAGAAATCAATTCTTATTATTAAAGGAAACTCCCAACTATGCTGTTTCTTTTTCGACTCCGAGTTTGTGCTTCTCCACACCAAGCACTCTTGAACTATACTGCCTACCAGTATGGATGACATGTGACTCCTATACTTTTAGTCCTTTGGCTTATGTAACATTTCCTATACACTGATTTACACACTTATGATTGATTGTCTCTGTGTAATGTGTGTGTGATGCAAAGTGCTCGGACACCCTACACTGGTATGAGTGGCACTATATAACTAATTCAATGCATCTGAGAGTGTGGGGTTATGGAGACTTGGTCATTGTTAAAGGGTGCTAGTGAGAGAATCCGTGGTGGGGGTGGTCATTGTGGGGGGCACCAACAAACATGGTCGCACAGGGCACCACCAGCACTAAAGCCGACCCTGGGAAGTATGCACAGATAAGCGCTGAAAATACCGCTTTAGGTGACTGTTTTTTTTTGTACCGACTGGGCCACCAAAATAATCTGCTGGCAACCCTAACCATAGGACTGGAAGTTTGTTGCAGGATCAGCACATTATTTATTTCCTTCACCCTCGATCCCCGATTAATGCCGCAATAGTTTAACTTAGATCTTAAAGTCTACGCCCCGTCAATAACATGCTGAGTTACTTCATGGGTCTGGGAATGCACCCTGCATTCAGACAACTCATTCCTCATTCTCGCCCTTCATTGTCACGCTCACCCTGCACTCACAGTGATCACAATGCACTCACACTGATCCCCATGCACTTGCACCATTCACCCGCTCACCCTGCACTCACAGTGATCACTCTGCTCTCAAAATGCACTTGTCCTGCTCACACTATACCTCAACCTGCAGTCACACGAGTACACTACTCATCCTGCACTCATGTGACACTTCACTCACCTGTCCCCCTCACTACTCAATATGCAACTCACTCAAACAAGCCCATCAGTAATCATACATTCATTCATCCCATTCTGAACTTGCATCCGCACCCAAAATGAGAGAGGACAGCAAGGGAGTGAGAGAATTTGATTGAAGAGGTCAGGGATGAGGAGAAATGTGAATTGCCGAAGAGAAGTGTGGACACGCAAGAAGTGAGTGTGATCCAAAGGTGAGGGCTTCTGTTAGAACAAAGGGGAGATGTGAAAGAGGAATGGGGGGACTGGAGAGGTGTAAGATACAAATAGACAAAAATTTGAATGAAGAGACGAGGTGAATGAGAAGTGCTGAGGGGCACGGGAGGTGACAGGGCCAGAGAGGCCATGAGATAAATGTGAGAGACTGTTAGAGATGAGGGCAGTGAAAGGACAGAATGGCAAGAGGTGATTAAAGGTGAAGTGAGAGGTTGAATGGGGAGAGTTCAGAAGTTGTAAAAAGGGGTGAAAGAAAATGACCTGCAAAGTGAGAGAGGGATCCGGGGTTAGGAGAGGAGAGAGGGATGGAAGGGAGGGGGTGAGAGGAAAGCTGCATGGGTAAAAGGCTTAACTCTACACAAAACCGCCAGGGTTTTAAGGGACCCCTGCTTCTTCCGGTCAGGGCCAGGTGAGCTTCTAATGTGGCAGCACGTATTGCTGCAGAGTGGAAGGCCCTTCACAAACGTTGACTTGAAATCTTTCTGATGATAATTGCTGTATTTTGGTTATAAATGGGTACTGATTGGGTGAAATATTTCCTCAGCGTTACTGTGTGTAACAAATATCAAAATAATGAAGCAATGCTATCCCAAAATACGCGGCATCACATAACCTTATTTACATTTTCATCCCACGCAATTTAGTCAACAGGTTTAGACATTTTTGTCAAGAGGGGGTCCTTACGCCTCAAAATGTTGACAGGGGGGTCTCGGCATCCAAAAGTTTGAAGACCTCTGGTTTAGGGACTGGCAAGTAGGTGCACTTGCGCAGTCAGCATGACAGTACCAGACTGCACGCAGGTTCTGCAATGGCAGACCCTAGACACAATTTACTAGACGGCTTCTGTGGGTGGCACAACCAGTGCTGCAAGCCCACCAGCAGCATTTGCATTTACAAGCCCTGGCACTCCTGGTGCACTTTACTAGCGGCTGATAGTAAATCAAATAAGCCAAACATGGACACCAATCAATGTATACACTTTTCAAAGGGAGCACTTGCACTGTGGCACTGATTAGCAGTGGCACAGTGCCCTGAGCAGCTAACACCAACAAAACACATGAGGCACATCATCAAAAAGTGGAAGGGAAACTCACGCCAAGGTACCAGGTCTAACAGTATGGAAGCGACATAGTTTGAAGACAGATGCGAGCTTGCTTGCCGGCCCATATAAGCTTGATTAGGCCCTTACGTAGCCTCTGAAAGATGGGTGGGGGAGGCATTATTGGTATATTAATAAAGAGATGTAATAGTTTAGATAACAGCACCATCTTTATAAGCGATATTCTATAGGCTAGGGATAGAGGCAAAGTTATCCATCTGGTTATTTGTGTTTTTATACGGTCTATTGTAGTGCCATAATTATATCTGAGGACTAGTTCAGGTTCCCTATGTATCCAGATTCCAAGATATTTAATGGGGTCTTCCTGCCATATGAGGGGGAATTCCAATTGTGGTGCCTTCGTGATTTCTGACAACGGGATCACTGCTGACTTACTCCAATTAATCTGCAGGCCCGAGTAACGCCCGAATTTTATATGTTCTCTCAATAGAGGTGATAGATTGACCTTGGTATCCCTTAGGTACAATACCATATCGTCCGCATATAGCGATATACTGATGGGTCTCAGATTAAATTGTAGTGCTGTGTGTGCATATTTTTGACATGTTTTACAAGCAAGTGGCTCTAATGCTAACGAGCCCATAGCGGGGATAATGGGCACCCCTGTCTGGTTCCACGTTGTATTGGGATCGCCTTCGTTATGTGTCGATTGACTTTTATGTGGGCTGTGGGTTTATTGTATAGGAGGGCTATCCAGTTTATAAACATAGGTGGTAAGCCAATTTTCTGCAGGATCGAGAACATGTAGGTCCATTCAACAGAGTCAAAGGCTTTAGCCGCATCTAATAATACCGCTACAGCCCTGATCTCCGGATTTAGTTGATGTAACAGGGCGAATATGGTTCGTAAATTCTGCGCAGTTGAACAATCCGGGATAAACCCAGATTGGTCAGGTAGGACTATAGTGGACATGAGTGGTTTTAATCTAGTGGCAATAATCTTTGCCAAGATTTTAACATCTGTATTTATTAATGAGAGGGGCCTATACGATTCTGCTTTATTTGGGTTTTTATCAGGTTTCAACAGGGCCAGTATAAGGGCCTCGCGCAGTGTTGGAGGGAGAATTTTGGCATGGTAGGCTTTGTCATACATCTCAATCAAATACAGAGTTAGCAATTCCGAGTAGGCTTTATAAAATTCTCCAGTGTATCCATCGGGACCTGGTGACTTACCATTGGGCAGTGATTTTATAGCTAGCTGAACTTCATCCTCTGGTATGGGTTGAGCCAGGTATTTGTGGTGTGTGTCGGACAGCCATACCAGCGCTATATCATCAATGTATTGCATAATTTCAGGTTCCAGTACAGTGTGTTGCGTCCTATAAAAATCACCATATGCCTTCGTGAAGGTATTCAGTATACCCTGCGTATCATAATGTTTTATTCCATTATCATCCTGTATCTGCATAACGGTATGTTGTTTGTTTTCTATGCATATTTTTTACGCTAATAATCAGCCCGGCCTGCCTCCTTCACCAACCCTGCGCACTGTATGGCGTCTATAAGTGTATTTTATTTCATCATCTGCTAGGGAGTTGTATTTATTTATCTCATCTCTCAAAATACCAAGAGTTAGTGGACTATGACTGGTGTCATATTCCACTTCTAGCAGTTTTCTGCAATGTTCGAATTTCTTCAATTGTGTCCGAATATCATGCAAGATACCAGCGTTTGTGCTTATACAGATGCCCCTAATAGTTGTTTAAATGCCTCCCAGAGCATTCCCACGCTGGTGACTGACTGTTTATTGTTCACAAAGTATTCTACTAATGCTGTATGAATTGCTTCTTTATAGAGAGGGTCTAGGAGTGCCGTGCCATTGAAGCGCCATACAAATGGAGGGGGAATGTATGTTGGTATCTGTAAGGTTAACAGTACAGGTTTATGGTCTGAGACCGTTTTAGGGAGGTGAGATATATCTGCGGTCCATGTGCATGCTTGGTCTGTGAGGAGCCAATAGTCAAGCTGGGACCAGCTGTTATGTACTGTCGATGAATGGGTGCTCTCTAGTGTAGTTGGTTTCTGCAATCGTCAAACATCATGCATACAGAATTCTATCATACCATTTAAAATAAGGGAGAACACATTCAGATAGTATTCGAATGTGTTGTGTGATCTGTCCTGTGCAGAGTTCAGTGCAACATTGAGGTCGCCACCCCTTAGCAGCTCTAGAACTGGCAGGTCTCGTATTTGTGCCCATAGGGCCATAAAAAAGTCTGGATCGTCCGTATTTGGACCATACACATTAATGATGCCAACTTTAGTGCCTCGCAATATTCCTGTAAGTATAACATAACGTCCCTGCGGGTCGATGATTGTTTGGTCTGGTATAGAATGAGTTCCCCTATGTATAATAGTTATCAACCCCTTGCATAGAATGAGTAGGTTGCCGAAACCGCTAGCTCAGCTCATCTATTGCCCAAGACGTTTGCTTTGTGTGTAAGTAAATGCGTTTCTTGAAGTAGTGCTACATCTATGCGATGTCTATCAAGATATGCAAAGACTTGTCGGATCTTTCTGGGATTATTCAGGCCCCTGACATTCCAAGTGATAAATCTCAAAGGTGTATCCCTAGCCATATTGCATAAGTGCTGTAATAACAAATGCAGGAAGTCAGATAACTGTTATACCTCCATCCATCCGTCCACTGTTTGACATCATCGCCATGTCTGACTGTGAAGTTTGAGCATAAACATGGACTTTAAAGTTCAAAATACAGGTGACCACTGATGTACTCTAAAGTTGTCCCATTCCACCCCGCCTACTTCACCATCCCAATTATGGCAAAGACACTTCCCTACAACAACAAACAAAACTTCCCACCTAATAAAAACATAAAGGATGTGGTATACACAGGGGGGGGCGGCATCTGCCGGCTTACAGCCCCAACAACAAGCAGTTGGGGGATCGAGTCACAATCCCGTAACATTATGAACATATACTTTAAGTATGCAAAAGCCTATGGAAGACATGTAAATTGCCTACACGTTAGAGGTTCCAGTATTTCAATGTCTTGACAGAGTTATCCCAACAAATATCCATTCAGCAGTACTTACAGAACTAAGGTAACTTTAGGGTACATAGTGATGTGCATGGAATGCAGAGAGAGCTTTGCATAAATGTACCGGCTGATTATAAACAGTTGTATGCATGCTTGAAAGAGGTGCACTTATCATTCCACATCAGATGTATTTCCGTGTTTGACTTGCGCTCCTCATGGGGATTTGTGTTTAAGGGTGTTTGAGTGGTTATGTTGTAGGAACTTAATTGCATCTTTGGGGTCATTGCAGATTATACTTTTACCGCCATCCGTAATTTTCAAGCAAGCGGGGTATATCATCGCATATGAAATGTTATTGTCCCTAAATTTCTTTTTCACATCAAGGAACTTCTTTTGCACTTCCTGCACTTGAGATGTAAAGTCTGGATATATGGATATATACATTCCATCATGATTCAAGGTTCCCAGTTCCCGTGCTTTGCGAAGCGCTGCATCCCTATCTCTATAGTTTAGTATTTTGGCTATTATGGGGCGTGGACCAGCTCCTGGTTCTGGCTTCAGCACAAGGGACCTGTGCGCCCTCTCGACAATAAACACCTCGGAGAATGTTTCTCGACCGAGTAGAGTGATTAGGAGAGTTTCAATATAGTGCTCCATATTTCCCGTTCTCGTCGTTTCCGCTACCCACATAAGGCGTAGATTGCAGCGTCGAGATCTAGATTCAAGATCTTCGGTTTTGGCCATCAGGGATTGTAAGGTCTTGTCAGCTTTGGTTTGTTTTTGTTCAAATTGCTGCTGAGTGTCCTCTGCGCCCGATATCCGGCGTTCCACCATGCCAATACGTTCTGTATGTTTGTCCAATCTCTCCGACATACGGTCCACACGAGATGTCAGTGTGTCAATCTTACCATCTATATTGGACAACGTTGATTGTATGGTAGCAAACATGGTGTGAAAGTCCTCCACCGTGTCTGAGACCGGTGTCGCCGTTTGTGTCTGACATTGCTCGGGAGCCTCAGTACCTGTCTCCGCCACCTTCCACTGTTGTTCAAAATGTAGTTTTGGTTGATTTTTATCTGGTTTCCCCATCCTGCATGTAGGTTATTAGGGTTCTGACGAATATCCGCACTATCTCGTGTGCTTTATCCACAAATTATGTGTCTGAATGATTGCCCAGGCCTTATTCAGCAGTGTTTTACGTATCCCCACTTTTGCACAAGTATTAAATATGTAGCTAGCAATTGCTCTAATGTGATTACAGGAGGGTATAGAGAGAGGAAATAATGTCAACGGTGCGGTTACTGTTACGCAGCTAGGTTTAGGAGTCTCTAGGCACCACTCCAACCGGGGCGTATATATTCACAGTTCAACCACAGCTGAAGTTGAAAGACGGCGTGGTCTGACCCAACAATATGGCGCCGTATCCAGAAGGGGGTCCCACCAGCCCATGCGCCTCTCAGAGTTTCAAGAGGCCCTAAGTTCTTGTGGGGGGTACAGACACACAGGGCTTCCCGTTACACAACTCACTAATGCAGTTTTGATAAGGTAGGCTGCACAAAGGGTCATATAACTCAGAGGTGGGATAGCGGGGATCTCATGTCCTTCCACGTGCTGTGCGAGGTCACACTCGTGCTCTGGAGCTTCTGCAGTACATCCTGCAAGGGGCCACAGTCAAAATATAGAATGTCTTTGACAGGCAAGACAGGCCTAGGGGAGTAGCCTTCACCACAGGTCTTCCATTCCCCCTAGAGCGGGCAGTCGTCTGTGATCCACCTCCCTCGCCACCTATATGCACCCCCTACTCTTTACCTCACCTTGGGCCGATAGAGGGATCTCTGTGTCAAGCGCTGTCTCCTCTGCGTTGATTCCGCTCGTCTCCCAATCACGGCCGCATCCACACATCAGCAAGGTACGGCACTGAGGGCTCAGTCAGGGCTCATTTGCTGCTGGCTTCCTCTTCGTGTTCCGTGATCTCGGCCGCTGCGTCTGCCGCCGGTTGCCGTGATGATCTTAATGGTGTAAGGCGAGGCTACGGGTATTGAGAAGCGATGAAGCGGCCCGCGAAGCCCACAGCGCACGCCGTCCCAGCCGCACCAGGTCTCTCGCTTTTTCCTCAGGCCCACACCTCCGATGTTACGCTCGGACTTTTGTAGCACATGTATTGGAGCGTGCGCGTCCCCAAGCACCAGTTCTGTTCCGGCATCACCAATCTTGCAATTTCCTCCGCGTTACAGTCAATACAGCTCCCCCTTAATCAGCTAGGTTTGTAACGGAGGCTTAACTAAGTGTAGTCGCTCGGTTTTCATGTACAATTAGCAGCTATGCATACAGGATAATTGAAGGATCGTGATTCAATAGGGAGAGCTTGCCTACAGCGCGGCCATTTCCTAGTGCGTCTAGCTCCACCCCCGATTCCATTGTCATTTGTCAGTTGCAGCTCCCTGAGTGCCATATTCCACGTGATGCACATAAAGCAAACAGTTACATCAGTGTGCTGTTGTTGTTGCTTTATCTAATCCGTTATGAGTGCACAGTCACCATGAAAGTGTATGTTGGTGTGGTTTTCTGTTTTACGAATGGATACACTGTATTGTTAATTATTTATAATATCAGTAGCCAGTGACCACACTAAATGATATTGTTTGTTTGTACTACTAATTGAACTGCAACAATGCCATGTTTCACTGATGTTCTTCTTGCTTCTTTTCATTTAGGTGCACAAGAGACAACAGCACCCACAGTACTGCCAGACAGAAGGCCCGTGCAAAACGTGGCACGTGACCCACTCATCACACAGACATCTCTTCAACTTCTGAAGCTAAGTGCCACTGCTAACTGACAGCTTCAAAATGGCCCCAAAGAAGGGTGCTATCAAGAAAGTGGCCAGTGAGAAGAAGAAGGAGCTTACCACCACTGGTATGTGGATCCAGAATTCTTTTTGAAAAAAAACAACTGTGCCTGATGCCCTGACCTCTGGGGAGCAAGCTGAAAGCAGCACCCCCACTTCAGTGGACAAACCCCAATCTAGGCAGCCAGTTTAATCACAGCAATGCCGACGAACAGTGATGTTCAAATTGACTTATTTCTTTTCGCAAAGTAGTACCCAATCATTGCAGAAAACTCTGCGAAGTGGACAACAAAAGCCGCAACCACCAATAGTAGTTCTTCCCGCAGAAGTAGCAGTTCAGGAGATTGAGCTTCATGCTGAGAAAAAATAAGAGGTAGCAGTTCTTTCAGAAGATCCATTGTCTTTCAGATCTCCAGATAGAAAAAGAAGGGTTAGTGCATCATCTTCTTCTCTAAGCCCCCCTTCTGACGATCTAGACACCACTTGGATACCGCATCAGTCTGAGAGTGAAACACGCCACGAGATGAGGCTAGGGAAAAAGAAGTTTTAGGGAAAAGGAAGGTTCCTGAAAGCCCTAGAGTTATGGAGGCAGATGTGTAAGAGGAGCATGATGATGAGCCAGTCATCTTAGATGTTAGCCCAGCCCCAGTGGAGATCGATGTTAACCCACCCCAACTTGTTGGGAGGGAAGTGGCACCACAGATACCACCACTACTGCCAGCTGCCATATTTACAAAGTCCCGGCAAAGACCTACATCCACAACCACCTCAGTAGAAGTAGGTACTGCAGAGTCATACGTCAAAATACCCACTTACCACCAGTTCATCCGACATTGGCAATGGCACCAGCATAAAAAAATTTACCTCCCCAGTTTGGGACTTCTTTACAGTTAGCAAGAAGGACATATCCTCCATTTGCGGAACAAGTGCTAATCGGGGTATGTACCGGGGCCCAAACAATCAATTTCAGAAAGCACCATCTGATCCATTGAGAGGTGCACCTTAGCAGCCAAAAAACTGCAAGTTTTGTTGGTGAAGGGGTTGAATGGCTGAGCAGGGAATACGATCTGATCACGGTGGAAGGTGAAGAAGAGGAATATATTTTCTGGAAACAAAAACAGCCCTCTCCCCAGCAGTGCAGTAGTATCACCAGCATCAGCAAGATCACAATGGCACAAGACTCAGGTTGAGATACCAAGACAAGAGAGCACAGTGACTGCCCCACTGAAATGCACATTGAGCCTACCACTATCTGCTCTCAGTAGGTCACCTGCATCAGTGGCACCAAAAAAGAAAAATATCCAGACTACTAATTCTGGCTTGTTTAGGCAGGAGGGGCAGTATAAATGCAACCACTCAATGGCACGTGTGTACAATGCAAAGCTGGCTAAAATGTTAGCACTGGACCTCCTCCCTTTTTCATTTGTGGAAGGGGTGGGTTTCCATGAATTTGTGGCAGCCATCTGCCCAAAATAGAAGGTTCCCAGCAGGTCCTATTTCATCAGAGTTGCTGTTCTAGCGCTACATCACAATGTGCTGGAATTGCTTAGACAAGCTGGACAGCAGAGTCCTGTTCACACTATCAACCTGGTGACAGACATGTGGACCAATTGCCAAGCCGCTAATTACATATCCATCACTACACACTGGATCTCTTTTGTGGGGGCTAGAGAAAACCTGTCTGCAGGTTTTGACACTGCTGAGATTTTTGATGCCGCCCGGAATCATTCAGCAGTAGCCATGTTTGCCATGGAGGAATCCCATACTGCTGCAAACATTTTGTAGGACTTTAACAACAAGGTCTTTGAATGGCTGTGACCAAGAGGGCTTAACATTGGATTTGTTGCCAAGGACAATGGCAGTGATATAGTAAAGGTCATGGCCGATGGTGGCTATTTCAGGGTCCTGTGTTTGGGGCACTGCAACAACATAATAGTACAGGACTTTCTAAAAAAAAAAAAGACCAAGTAAGCAACTTACTGTCCACCTGCAGAAGAATCTGCACTAATTTAAGCCATTTATATACAGCCCTCGAAACAGCTGAGTGTCATTCAGCATCATAATAGAATGCCAGTTAAAGCACTCATACAGGAGGTGCCAACACATTGAAACTCACCTGATTACTTGCTTGATTGACTGTTTCAGCAGCACAGACTGATCAATGAATAAGTCATTCAAAGAGGGGATGCAACTCTGAAAGTCATGATCATTGGGATGGACCAATGGGGCCTAGTCAAATGCCTGACTGAGATGCTGCTTCCATTTGAGGTGTTTACACGTGAAGTCAGCAAGGATGGATGTACTATGGGCCAAGCTATCACATTGTTGCACATGCTACAGGAACAGCTAAAGCAGAGGTCTGTAATGTACTCATGTGTGGAGGAAAAACAAGATGTGTATGAGTTGGTGGAGAGCCTAATCCTTCTCTTATCTGTACAAGGGTGCAAGAGACATTGTGTCATCCTAACATTATATCTGTTTCACAATTCTTGACCCACAGTACAAACCATTACTGTCACTTTCATTTCTTTTTCAGACGTGGATGTTGCACAATACAAAACATGGATAGCTGAGCAAGCCAGTTAGCTACAAAAAGAACGGCAGGGAATTGGAGGCCCGCTCCTCCAGGGCACAGGTTCTGTGGGGCAGCCTTCAAGTTCAGAGCCAAAACCAACAACAAGAACACCATCAACAAAAAGAACAGGAACATCAGTCCCCAAAATATTCAACTGAATGGTTTCTAATGGCAGGGCTTAAGTCCATTGCAGAGGTGAATGCAAAAGAGGTCGAGCAAGGTGCAGCACCAACGACCATTGAGCAGATGCTCTAGGCTTATCTGGATGACCCAACAGAGGCCTACCTTGATTAAAACCCATTGGTGTATTGGAATGGGAAAAGGTGCCAATGGCCAGTGCGCGTCAGGCTTGCAATAAAATATCTGGCTTGCCCGTTAGCTAGTATCTCCGCTGGGCATGTTTTCAGTGCCGCTGGTGCATTTGTGACAGTGAGAAGGACCAGCGTCTCTCCCCAAAACATGGAGAGATTAACAATTAATAAAATGAATCAGCACTTTATACCACCGGATTACTCCATACCTGAAGTACTACAGGAATAAGATGAGAGAGACTCAGTTCATGAAAGTAGTGTGTTATATGACCTACTTCTGGGTGAACTACCAGAGTTTGAAGACAAGCTCTGCTTTCCTGACTACGAGGCCTGGGCCAACAACCATATAACTTTCTCTCTCAGTGTCTATCACTGATCTGCTTTCTTTCTTTGATACCCTAAAAAAAAAGATATAGCTAGGGAAACATTATTTAATTTTAATTGTGTCTTGATGACTAATTCATCCCCACAGTCTTACTCTTAGACACATTGTATTGCTGGTTTGGAGTGGCAACAATGTGCAGTGAAGAATCCCCACACCCATTTCCCTCAAGGACATTGGATAGATGATACAAACAAATGTGCACCTGCCGCCAACTCTGGACCGTGACTATCTATCCTTTCCTAGTTTAATATTACCCTAACTGGACTGCTCAACATTCTTTGATTTAGACTAGCCAATGTCTGCTTCGTGAACAATGGATCTGCAATGTACCATGGTCATGGTGATCTGACCTGAATTAGAAGAACAGGTAAATGGCATGCATTGCATGCTGAGTTGTTGATTGTAAGTATGTTTAGATGATTCATGTGGGGGCAGACAGTGACATTGGGTGTTTGCTTATTTGTAACTATTACGCTTAAATGTGTTTGTGAAGATTTACAATGCTTGTGGCCTACTGACGGCTGCTCATTTTTTCTCTGAAGGTGAATTTTTTTTTCCTTCCCGTTTGAGAGATAGCAAGATTCCTTCACAGGGTCCACTCTGCATAGCTTTGTTTAATTGTTTTCTGCTTTATACTCCTCAAAGAGTCATACTCAATCAGTCCCTTTAAAATAGATGACACAAAGACAAATCAAGTCGACACAAAAAATAACTCAGTGTTTCTTTTGTTGTGCAACAACAACATTGTACAACAGGTCAAGATCTTCCATTTGCGTCTAGACACAGTCGGTACGGAGTTGGAGACCAAACTTGGAGTCAGGAGGATCAGGGATGATGGAATAACTCAGGGCGTGGGCATGACTACTTTGAAAACTACCACCAGAAGAAGGACGTTTTCAACTTCCCTGAAACCAACCCATTTGGTGATGACTTTAAAGTGGCCTAAACAGGCCTACCCAACTCAGTGTAGTGGTGCGTTGATTTTACTTGATTGGGAAAATGCAATGCTGCTAGGTATGTGTGTGCTCAGTGCTGTCTGGCTCAAATTTGTAGCTAAGTGGTAGTTGGGGGGGCTGTTGTTGAAGGTAACTGGAGACAGACATGAATGATCATCACATTATGCAAGTGCTGTTAGGCTACATATTATTGTTATATGACTCATTATGATCATCATGACAGTTGCAAGTTTGATCAGCCCAATACCGATAGTTACATGCGACCACTTGTTTGTGATTTTTGTTTGTTGTAAAATTGCCCTCACCTAATTGTTCATACATCATGCATAAATGAATGAGTGCAAAAAGGACTATTCTTCTCTTCCCTCTTGCGCTGCCTCTGAGTCTTCACTGTGCACTCCTTATGAAATGTAACTTCTTTCTTTCTCCTTGATTCTACAATATCATTTTGATTTTCAATCCACTGCGCCAAACTGGAAAATCAACATAACGCTCACGTTCCTTACCGGAACTCATCCCCCAGGCACACAAGATTGACCCACAGTCCAAGAGGAATGCAGATGCAACTCCCAATTTGGCAATACGGTATAATTTTTCTTTTATTCATTAAAATTGTGTATGTTGTTCACTTGACTCCTACAGATAATTTAATTTGTAATTATTTGCTATCTTTCAAAGCTCGGTAACAAAAAACATGTAGATATATAATGTAATTTGGGTCTCTCTGGGGCAGAGGGACAATTTGGTTTGATTTACCTGTACTCATAATTCCTTCTTTTCCTCCCATAACAGATTTATGATGGTCGGCTGCTCATTGCCAAGATTATTGTTGTCCATGTGTTGTGTTTGTCTTTGTCAAACCTTTCCCAAAATACCTCTTCCCATCCATTCATCAAACCCCTAACCCTTTTTCCCAGGGCTGTGTGGTTTATTGAGTTGTGACTTAATAATGTATACCATTAATTGATCACACACTTGGTGGGGTGGATGTGGTGAAAGCAACACCAACTCAGCTCTAGGTATAGCCCACACTGGCCATATTTAGGTGCCAATTCCGATCCGGTAAAAACCCGGTACGAACCGTCGGACGGAGCCTTTTCTCCGTCCGACTCGTACCCGGTGCGAAATCCATCCGAAAATGCAAGTACGATTCCTACGGAAACACCATTTCCGTACGAATCGAACAAAACACCGACCGAACAGAATCGAAACACAATTCCGATCCTGAAAAGCGCCGAACTGACGTCGGTACGCATCCAGCCTACGTTTCACGAACCAGGAAGTACGATTCGAACCGACGTCATCCCGCACGGAAAATATTTACCGGCTGCCAAAAACTGCCGGGAAATCAGGACGACACACGCAAGTAGCAGCTGGACGCGACGAACAGACATGGACCCGAACCTACGTGCCCTCCCTGCCCTCCTAGCAGTCCACCTGGCGTACAGGAACCGACGCAGACGCCGCAGAAGGTCAGCACAACAACCAGGGGCAAAGGGGGGGGGCAGGGGCAGGACACACAACACCAACACATGGTACCAAATCACACATGGCCTGGACATACCTGACCATCAGGGCCTGGTCACTTCCAGGGGGTGGGGGCGAGGCCAGCAATGCAAGCGTCCGCCACAACGGAAGTGGATGGTCACGCGAACCGGTACGTACCCTACCCAGGCCGCAAGAGTGTGGGTACGGAACGTACCACGCGTCCCCCTACGTCACTCCATCAATGGCGGTACGGCCCGTACCCACGTCAGAAAGGCCTTGGTACGGCTCGTACAAGCATTGCTGGGGTCATGTAGGGGTACACGTGGTACGACCCGTAGCCACGCCCCCAAGGCCTGTGTACGGTGCGGACCCCACGGCACCGCAACAATGGGGGGACGCACCGTACCCACCCACCAAAGGCATGGGTACGGGCCGTACCCAGGCACGCAGAGCGTGGGTAGGGGTATGTACGGACCGTACCCCCACCCGTGGAAGTACGGCCCGTATCCCCACCCGTGTATGTACACCCCGATCCCCCACCCCAGCAGTGTATGTACGCCCCGACCCCCCACCCGTGTATGTACGCACCGAACCCCCACCCCAGCAGTGTATGTACGCCCTGAACCCCCACCCGTGTATGTACGCACCGAACCACCACTCGTGTATGTACGCCCCGAACCCCCACCCCAGCAGTGTATGTACGCCCCGAACCCCCACCCGTGTATGTAGGCACCGAACCCCCACCCCAGCAGTGTATGTATGCCCCGAACCCCCACCCGTGTATGTACGCACCGAACCACCACCCGTGTATGTACGCCCCAAACCCCCACCCCAGCAGTGTATGTACGCCCCGAACCCCCACCCGTGTATGTACGCCCCGAACCCCCACCCCAGCAGTGTATGTACGCCCCGAACCCCCACCCGTGTATGTACGCACCGAACCCCCACCCCAGCAGTGTATGTACGCCCCGAACCCCCACCCGTGTATGTACGCACCGAACCACCACCCGTGTATGTACGCCCCGAACCCCCACCCCAGCAGTGTATGTACGCCCCGAACCCCCACCCGTGTATGTACGCCCCGAACTCCCACCCCAGCAGTGTATGTACGCCCCGAACCCCCACCCGTGTATGTACGCACCGAACCCCCACCCCAGCAGTGTATGTACGCCCCGAACCCCCACCCGTGTATGTACGCACCGAACCACCACCCGTGTATGTACGCCCCGAACCCCCACCCCAGCAGTGTATGTACGCCCCGAACCCCCACCCGTGTATGTACGCACCGAACCCCCACCCCAGCAGTGTATGTACGCCCCGAACCCCCACCCGTGTATGTACGCACCGAACCACCACTCGTGTATGTACGCCCCGAACCCCCACCCCAGCAGTGTATGTACGCCCCGAACCCCCACCCGTGTATGTACGCACCGAACCCCCACCCCAGCAGTGTATGTATGCCCCGAACCCCCACCCGTGTATGTACGCACCGAACCACCACCCGTGTATGTACGCCCCAAACCCCCACCCCAGCAGTGTATGTACGCCCCGAACCCCCACCCGTGTATGTACGCCCCGAACCCCCACCCCAGCAGTGTATGTACGCCCCGAACCCCCACCCGTGTATGTACGCACCGAACCCCCACCCCAGCAGTGTATGTACGCCCCGAACCCCCACCCATGTATGTACGCACCAAACCACCACCCGTGTATGTACGCCCCGAACCCCCACCCCAGCAGTGTATGTACGCCCCGAACCCCCACCCGTGTATGTACGCCCTGAACTCCCACCCCAGCAGTGTATGTACGCCCCGAACCCCCACCCGTGTATGTACGCACCGAACCCCCACCCCAGCAGTGTATGTACGCCCCGAACCCCCACCCGTGTATGTACGCACCGAACCACCACCCGTGTATGTACGCCCCGAACCCCCACCCCAGCAGTGTATGTACGCCCCGAACCCCCACCCGTGTATGTACGCACCGAACCCCCACCCCAGCAGTGTATGTACGCCCCGAACCCCCACCCGTGCATGTACGCACCGAACCCCCACCCCAGCAGTGTATGTACGCCCCGAACCCCCACCCGTGTATGTACGCACCGAACCCCCACCCCAGCATTGTATGTACGCCCCGAACCCCCACCCGTGTATGTACGCACTGAACCACCACCCGTGAAAGTACGCCCCGAACCCCCACCCCAGCAGTGTATGTACGCCCCGAACCCCCACCCATGTATGTATGCCCCGAACCCCCACCCATGTATGTACGCACCAAACCCCCACCCCAGCAGTGTATGTATGCCCCGAACCCCCACCCGTGTATGTACGCCCTGAACCCCCACCCCAGCAGTGTATGTACGCCCCGAACCCCCACCCGTGTATGTACGCACCGAACCACCACCTGTGTATGTACGCCCCGAATCCCCACCCCAGCAGTGTATGTACGCCCCGAACCCCCACCCGTGTATGTACGCACCTAACCTGCAATAAGAATGGTGTGTGCCTAACACCCCCAGCAGTGCCCAGACATAGGAGGGGTGGGTGCAGAGTCCTCCCAGCAGTGCCCAGACACAGGAGGGGTGGGTGCCTAACACTCCCAGCAGTGCCCAGAGACAGGAGGGGTGGGTGCCGAACACTCCCAGCAGTGCCCAGAGACAGGAGGGGTGGGTGCCTAACACTCCCAGCAGTGCCCTGAGACAGGAGGGGTGGGTGCAGAGTCCTCCCAGCAGTGCCCAGACATAGGACAATATACCCCATCAACAAGTTCAGTGACCAACAAGGGTGATACCCCAGATGCAGGTGGAGCCATCGCTGAGCCAGCATGGCTATATTGAAAGGCAACCCTCACACATCCAGGAAATGTAGACACAGCACAGCACAGCATTTGGGAGACACCCTGCAGGGAAAATGGCCTGCTCCACAGAGGATGGAACACACCTTGGGACAATGTCACCATACAGTGAGAGCAAACATGACCAAATACCATTGGCAGAGACCTTTGTGATGGCACGCAGATGGCAGGGTACACCCCATGAGCAGCACACTCCAACATTTCACAGACCCCTAACACATTATCACCACCCCAACTCAGGGAGCACCAGCACCAACAGCAAGTCCAGGAAAGCATCAGTGTGCAAAACCAAAAGAAAATGCTTTATTCAGCAGGAAAATATCTCTGAGAAAATGTCCACTATGTACAAGGGCCATGGGCCAGGCCAGCAGCAAAGTCCGGGGGGGGTACACATCGGGACGTGTGTCCCCTAGCTTGCCTGCACAGTTCACATGTCCATTTCATCCACAGAAGAGGGGGCATCAGGGGGGAGGGTGGAAACAGGCACCGCAGGGACAGGAGGGGCAAGGGTAGGTGTTGTGGGTGCAGGGAGGGATGATTCTTCCACAGGGGGGGTGCCAGCGCCAAAGGTGGAGGACAGAATGGCGCTGCACACGTTGGCAAGTTCCCCCAGCGACTACCCCGCACCCAATCGAACCACAGGCCCCAAGGAGGGGGGGGGGCAGAGGGATGGGTCGCAGCGCCACTGGGGGAGGGTGTGGACAGGGTGGGGGACTCAACTCCCCTGGCCGGGTCCCGCCTCCACCGCTTGCGGGGTGGTGTCATCCTGGGGCTGGGGGGCACACTTGCAGTGGATGATGCTGTCACCGACTGTTGGCCAGGAGAGCTAAGGGGAGTGGATTTGGAGGGAGTGGGTTGTGTGGACTGCGGACTCCCACTGTGGCTGCGTGTTGTACGTTTCCCCCCGACCCAGTGGGTGTGCCTTCCTCACCCTGTGTGTGCGTGACAGGAGGTGTGCGCTTCGACTTCCCTGGTGGTGTGGTGCCTGTGTCTGTTGGGGTGCGTGCACGCTGACGTCTGGATGTGCGTGGGACAGGCACGGGAGTGGGAATTGTGGATGGTGCAGGGGTAGGGGGGTAGGCAGCGCTGCAGGAGATCCAGTGCTGCAGTCAGTGTGGAGTCTATGGACCTCAGCAACTGCCGTTGGTCAGACTGCGCAGCCGACATGCCCTCCATGTATGCCTCCATCTGGGTCAGCACCTGGGTGTGGGCATGGAGGACATTTAGCATCGCAGTCTGACCAACCTGCAACTGCCTCAGGATGTCCACAGACTCCGCACTCACCGCAGCAGTGGTGACAGGGGCAGGGGATGCGGTGCCTGGCAGGAAGGAGACATGTGGGGACCGAGCACGGAGGGAAGGGCCACGAGCACGTGGGAGGCCGGTGATGGAAACTGAGGTGGCGGGGGGATGTGGAGGGCTGCCTCCAGCTGGGTGGGCAGACTCCGCCACCTCTGGGAGCTCAGCCTCGGACCCGTCTGCGTCATAGTCTGTGTTGGCAGTCAACAGGTCCTCTGCCTCACTCCCCTCGGCCTCCGTGCCACTCCATGTGCCAGACAGGACAGCACTGCTGGCACTGGTGCTCAATCCCTCCTCCCGGTCCGTGCTAGTGTCTCCTTCCGTGTCCCCCGGCGATGCTGTGGGCAAGGTGAAGAGACAGGAGATAATCAGACACCTGTACACATATGTCACATGAGTCAAATATACATAGGTCACATTGCATAGCCTGAAAAGCAACAGGAGTTACACCTACAAAACTATGTACACATGTAGGCCATGGAACACACAGTTTGTCGACCCACCATGCCACTGAGAAACAATGGAGAGCATGACACAACAGCAAATCACTTCACTTCAAATTTTACAGAGGAGCCAGCCTCTGGGGACAAATGTGCACAGCATCTGCACCACACTGCGTCGTCAAAAAGGGATGAGCAGGAATCATATCCATTTACTCTTGGCACATGCTGCAAAGGCAATACATGAAACCATGCCAAACATGACTGGGTCACTGCACCTTGAGCGTATGTCCAGTCAAACATCACACACAGGCCAAACCCAGCAAGGAGGATGGAGCTTTTGACATGTAGGCCGTGTACGCACAAACCACCCACACCTGAGACAATCTCATTGAGACGGAGAAAGTATGTACACCTCTTACTCTGGGATGAAAACACATGGCCTCCACTAATTCATGACTGTACACACACTGCCCCTGGTGCGCCTGTCCACACATCATTGACAAGCAAACATCATCAGATTGTCTTAACAACACACACAGGTAATGCCCACTGTGAGTATGCACAAGCAAAATGGGTCCCCCTGTACAGTGGACACATGTAGCAACCTGTAGGTCATAACAGTTGAGCCCAGGGTACAATGCCACCCTACCCAACCCCTGGCGAAGACACAGTGAATGTCCATATTGTTGGATGACGCACATGATACCTAGGAAGAGGTGCCCCAGGGCACAGTAGTGCCCACACTCCTCCATGGTCCAGGATGGACATGACTGCAAATTAAGCAACCGTCCCTGCACTTAGCAGGCCTCCCACTCAGGCACATCATGTCAGAGGGCACACAATTGGACATGCATGCTGGAAGGCTGTACACTTTGGAGACACACCCCTATGTCGTGATTCACAAACATTGGCAAGTGACATGGACCCCACAATGACTGAAATTGGCCATGGCACACACAAGGTCCCCAGACCTGTGACACATCACCCCCACACATGATGCTGCTAGCATTGGGCACCAGCATTAACTGCCTGCCTAAATAACCTTGTGCAAGAGTGGCTACACACAGACCAGGGAACACATGGCAAGGAGGGGAAGGGAGGGAGTGAGAACAGCACCGGGCTACTTTGGGGACAAGTTGACGCACTGCACAATCAAACCCTGGCAGTGTATCCATGCAACTGCGCACTTACATTGGCTGGGGACACACAACTGACACACATGTACCTACCCCCTTCCTGCTGCTGCTTCTCCTGTAGGCGCCTGTCCATATCGGGGAAGACCACCGCCAGCACACGCTTCTGGATGTGGGTCAGACGACGGCGCCCACGGTTCTTATGGCTCTCAGGTGAGTCCCCCAGCAGGAGCCGTGCAATCCTCCTCGTCCAGCACCGGATGTCCTGCCAGCGTTTCCTCACCTGAGACAGGCTCCGCCTCCGACCCTCTGTACCCCTCACGGCACTGACGGCTTCCCTCCAGATCTCCCCCTTGGCAATGGCGCCTACCTGTGAGGATGCAAAAGTGAGAATACATTAATCCACATGAGGAAAGACACAGAGACACACATATAGAACAATCCTCTTTATGAACAGGCCATGGTATGCATGCAACAAATTGCACCTTTGTCATAGGGACATAATCCACTGTGGAAGGCCAAATGCACTACGTGCCATTGAAAGTACACGGGTGGCATGAGGGGTACCACACACTCACTGACCAGGGATCACACTGTGCCTCACAGGCTACACCAGGATTATGTACAGCACCTCACAGCAGTCACCTGCCCCAGCACACTGATGCTACCTCAGCAGAGTACACAGACACACACAGGTACAGGACAATCACATGGCATTGCCAACTGCGGGTACACACCTCACTCTGCCCATGTGCCAGTAGACGGGGGGTGTCACAGGTGTGGGGCTGGCTCAGCACGGCATGCACACAGCACTGCTCCCTGCTCACATCGGATGGCCAGGCTATATCCATCCCTCATGCTGCTTGTGTGCAACACTCCCCATATGCACTCACCCACATGACAGGGGACTTACACACACACCAATGTGCAGGGGACGAACACGGCCTTTGGACACTCACAGCACAGGTACACTGAACAAACACACATCCATGGGTACTGACACCTGTCACACTGGGGGGAACACAGGATCACATCAGGACTGTGGAAACAACATCCCCAGGAGGAGTATGCAGGCAGAATGTGGCATGCACCATGCATTCATTGTCACAGTAGGCACTATGCAAGTGAGGAGTGCACACAGGAAACACAGCATGCTCTGCATGGGTGACATGAGGCCTTCCACACCCTGGGACCCACTCTAAACAACAGTGCATGTCTGTCACACATGGACACAATGCCAGAAGTCACTGTCACACAAAAGGGGCACAGTCTAAGCTAGTGGAGTCTGCACTCACCTGAACCCCTGGTCGACCATACAGGCTCTGGAACTGTGGGAGGATCACATCTATCAGGGCAAGGTTATCCTCCTGGGTGAATGGCTGTGACCTCTCCACAGTCCTGGACATGGTGCCAGAGGAATCACTATCAGCAGCAGTGGTCATGGATGAATGGATGTGCAGGCAAGTGCTCTCTCATGGGACCTGGCTGCCTTATATATGCCTGGCTGGCCTGTTCATGTACAGGAGTACAGATTGATTGGTCAGTCACATTTGCATCCTACGTTTCATCCAATCCCTTCAAACCTACCCCAGTGTGTGGCTTAGCATGGTTTCAGTTTTGATGATGATGTCAAGTCAACATCCACTTTGCAACAATGTAGATTCTTGCAAACTGACTTCTGCTGGGCACCTGGTGCTCAAATTCAAAAATCTAACTCAGTCTCCATGGCAACCATCATGCATTTAGGCCCTTATACTTGTCCCTCACGTGTCCCCTATGTGTTTTCATACATTTACACACAGGTACGGTGCGTTCCACGCCCTAGGGCACCCCACAAGCAGTGATACGGACCGTACACGCGCTTGTACGGTCCGGATCACAATATGGGCGCTGGCGTATGCGTACGCCACAGTAGTACGGACTGTACACGCGCTTGTACGGTCCGGATCACAATATGGGCGCTGGCGTATGCGTACGCCACAGTAGTACGGACTGTACACGCGCTTGTACGGTCCGGATCACAATATGTGCGCTGGCGTATGCGTACGCCACAGTAGTACGGACTGTACACGCGCTTGTACGGTCCGGATCACAATATGGGCGCTGGCGTATGCGTACGCCACAGTAGTACGGACTGTACACGGTCCGTACTACTGTGGCGTACGCATACGCCAGCGCCCATATTGTGATCCGGACCGTACAAGCGCGTGTACAGTCCGTACTACTGTGGCGTACGCATACGCCAGCGCACATATTGTGATCCGGACCGTACAAGCGCGTGTACAGTCCGTACTACTGTGGCGTACGCATACGCCAGCGCCCATATTGTGATCCGGACCGTACAAGCGCGTGTACAGTCCGTACTACTGTGGCGTACGCATACGCCAGCGCCCATATTGTGATCCGGACCGTACAAGCGCGTGTACAGTTCGTACTACTGTGGCGTACGCATACGCCAGCGCCCATATTGTGATCCGGACCGTACAAGCGCGTGTACAGTCCGTACTACTGTGGCGTACGCATACGCCAGCGCCCATATTGTGATCCGGACCGTACAAGCGCGTGTACAGTCCGTACTACTGTGGCGTACGCATACGCCAGCGCCCATATTGGCCCAGGGACCCTATACACGCACTCAGAGCGTATGTACGGTGCGTCTCACACCTGTCAGTGGTGACAGGCGACACACAGACAGGAATGGAGCGGTCAGATTTTGCCAAGGGTGGATACCAATGCATTGTCTGTGCAATACCACATGTGTGTGACACAGGTGTGTCAGGATGTGATGTGGCACTTTACCCCTGAGGTGTGGGCAAAGCATATGTACGATGAGCTGTGTACACATGTCGTGTGTGATGGTGCGCATTGTACCACACATCCCCTGCACTCCTTTGACATGTGTGCATGTCGTACACACTAGTGGAGCCATGAGTCACTTGCATGTCCCAGTCACGGACACCCGCACCTGTCCCCTGCTGCCAGGTACACGGAATATTACACATGACATGTGTATGGCTGCGTTGCACGCTGCAACCATGTCATGTGTGTGGCATGTGTTTCCATGATTTTGCTGTAGGTGTGTGGTCCAATGTTGCTGCTGCCAACATGTGTCTGTGTGTAGATGGCCATGGCACACTGTTCCGCACACCAGCCCACATATGTGATCTGCCAGGAGGTGTGTATGTATGCAACTACACGGAGTATCAAAACAAGTACATATCCACATGCTCTCTATGTATGTTCTGTCTCGACATGTACTCCTCCAAGGCAATGTGTGTGGCCTGTCCTTTTCCTATGACATGTGACCAGTGCATATCGCATCCACCAACCTGTCTGTACCATACGCATACTACTTCTGCACATGTGTGGATGTCTGTGAATCCTGTGATGCGTGTGCATGTTCACTTACTCTGGCCCACAGCTAGTCTCATGCCATGTCATCGTGAGCTTGCCCCACTCCGTTAGTGGCTGTCCCTTGGTAGGAGTGTCACCTGACTGGCGTACGTGTCCAGGAAATGTGGCACAGACCTGACTCAGAATGTGGCATTTGTGTATTGGCTGTGTAACATGTGCTCAGTGCATTGACAATGTCGTTGTACAGTGCTCACTCTTCGGTGTTCCTTCCATTTCACTGCAGGGCTCCGCCTCTCCCTCGACGTATGCCAGACAATGGCTGCCCTGCATGAACGGGACTGTATACGCCGCTACAGATTCAGCCAACGGTTGATTGATGAGTTGACTGGCCGGCTGGAAGCACAACTCCTCCCGCGCCACAGGTATCCCAGTGCACTGACACCCAAGTTGAAGGTGATGGCAGCCCTACATTTCCTTGCCACGGGTACGTTCCAACATACCATTGCTGACGTCGGGGGCATGTCCCAGACAATGTTCAGCCGTGTTCTGCATGATTTCTTAGAGGCCATGTTGGTTCACCTGGATGAGTACATTAAATTCCCAAATCGTGAGCAGTTGACAGATGTCAAGCGTGAGTTCTATGCCCTGGGAGGGATGCCCCATGTCATTGGGTCCATAGATGGGACACATGTTGCGTTGGTACCTCCACAGGCACAGGAGGTGGTGTATAGGAATCGCAAAAATTATCACTCCATTAATGCCTTTGTGGTGTGTCTGTCCAACATGGTGATTTCACATGTCTGTGTTCGCTTTCCAGGATCAGCACACGATGCCTTCATCATGAGGCGTAGCAGGCTGCCTGAAATGATGCAGCAGCTGCGGAACGAGCGAGCATGTTTTGTTGGTGGGTAGACTCTGGCAGTTCAGTGTTTGGCGTCATCTTCCAATCTCACTGCCTGTGCTGACACACTTCTGTCCATGATGTTTCCTTGTAGGGGACGCTGGCTATCCCAACATGCCATGGCTGATGACGCCTGTCCGCAACCCCAGCACGGCTGCCGAGCACCGCTACAACAACGCCCATGGGCGGACCAGGAGAGTCATTGAGAGGACGTTTGGACTTCTGAAGAGCCGATTCCGGTGCCTCCACAAGACCGGCGGAGCACTCCCATATGCCCCGGTGAAGGTGTGCAAGATCATCATCGTCTGCTGCATGCTGCACAACATGGCAGTGGAGGAAGCTGTTCCACTCATACTGGATTAAGATGACCAGGACCATCCACCCGTGGAGGATGAAGGCCTTGGTGACGGGGCAAGTGATGTGGAGGAGGAGGAGGCTGTGGAGGACATGCGGAGTTGGCTCATACGCAACTTCTTTGCATAGTGGTGAGTTCCAGTGTCTGAGTGTGCACGCATTGGGCCGTGTGTGGCATGTGTTGCAATGTGTGTGTCCATCTGCATGTCTGCCAAGTGAGTCAGTGGTGTGTATTGAAGTGTCACTCGAGTGATGGCGCAATGGAAGGATGTTGTCAGAGAGTCATCATTGTCACCTGTCATGTTGACAACATGATACGTGTTGAGTACATGCTTGCGGATGTGCTCCTTTGGGCTTACTCCTTGTGTGTCTCTCTTCCACAGGTCCATGGGCATGCTGTCTGCTGGTGGCATTGTTGTGCTCCTGCTACTCCTCATGAACACAGCAACATGTGCTGATTCTGCGTCACATGCACGGGCAAGTTTGGAAATCTCCTTAGGGTAAGGGATGCCTCACGGCGTTTTGGGTGTGTAAATTGTTTGTAGTCTGTGTGCACTTCTCCGGTTCATGTGTGGTCAATTTGCATGCATGTGGATCCTACATGGGGAACATGACATGGGGCAGGCTTCACCTGGAGCCATGGTCAGACTTGGTGACTGTCATGTGTCAGGGGATTGGGGATTGTGATGAGGCCATCAATGTGTGTAACACTGGCCTTGGAAACATACAGGTTGCACCGGGTTGACATGGTGTGTGATTGCCCCATCAGGGCCTCAATGGTGTATAGCAGCCTCTCCGTGGCAGCAGGGGGTGTTTAGCTGTTATCCGTCACTTGTGTGCCAGTTCAATGGAATACCAGCACCTGTGTTGCAATGGGGGGTGCCAGTGTTGCTCCCACATGTTCATCCACATGACCTGTGTATGTGTTGACAGAGTATCATTGTCATTCCAACACACATGACTAATAAATTTGTCCCTCTGTCTCCAAGGTGCCTCTTCCCTGTCAATGGTGGCCTGTTGCCACTGTGCGTGCGGCATGTCTGGCATAGTTTTCAGAGGTGGTGCATATGTGTCTATGTGTAGAGTGACAAGATGCTAGCGGTTTGTCAGGGAGTGGAAACTGTCTTATGCACAAGATGCACAGTTCCATCCACCTCAAGGCAAGAGAGTCCATCCCCCAGGGCAACTACAACATCCGTGTCGAATCCTACCCTGCAGTCTACGGACATGTGCCTTACGACTCCCATGATACTTGTCCATATCCGGAGTGCATCTGCACAGCTCTGCTACTGCATCGGGCAACCAGGCCACATCAACGTCCAAACGGTATGGGGGGAATGATTCACAGCCAGCTGCAGGATGACCTTCTCGATCCACGCCCACACTCATGATGCAGCACACAACCCCAACACAACCATGTGGCACTGTGATCCAAAACTGCATTCTGGCATCTCCATGCATCCAACCTTGGCCTAGCCACCATTCTCAACATCCGCCTGACGCAAGCATGCAGGACATGGTAGGGACACATGTCTAGACATACCTGGGAGCGGCAAGCCAGGTCACTCCACATGATCCCTGACCTCTGCGCATGACTGTTGCTCCCCTGAATGTGTCTGTAGCCACAGTTGTGCGGGAACCTCTCAGCTGGTTGGGCCCAGCACAGGTGAGTATGGTACTCCATGTCTGTATCAGATGATACATTGGGACCCATGTGTGTCCTGGGCAAGACTGAGACCCCACGGTTTGGATGGTTGGAGTTAATTCTGAGATCAGGCATGCTTTGACTTTACGACACACACATGAATTGTAATAATGCAGAATCACGGCATCATCTTGTAAGTGTGATTAATTTATTTGTGGTGGGGTACGGGTTTGTGGGGATGACAAGAGGTGCACAGCGGGAGTGTAGAATCCAAAGTTCACTGGGGGAGTTGGTATCCTTGCCGTAGCAAAATGTCAGAGTCCATGCCACAGTCTTCGTCAACATAGGTCAGACAGTGACCAGCAAGTCCATGTGGCAGAGGATGTCATGTGCTGCTATTGGGCCAGAGGGCCAGGTGCCAGGCCAGGTGACCTGGGAGATGGTGATGTTCTGCTGACTATCACAGTCTTTTTCGTGGATGACCCACCTTCCTGCGGGGACCCTCGGAAGCAGGCCGTGACGATGTCTGTGACGCTCCGTCGGATGAATCCTCCTCCTCCTGATCCCTCTCTGTGTCTGGTAATGGCCTTCGCCTGGTGCCACAGGGAGGGTTGCCCATGTTGTCGGCAATCCGACGGAGTACACCGGTCATTTGGGTTTGCACCGCCACGAGCTCAGCCTGTCTATCCTCCATCCTTCCTTGGTGTTGCAGTTGACAGGCATGTTGCTGGGCCTGCAGGGTCTTCATCTCCTGGAGGGTCCCCTTGATGTCATTGAGGGTGGACGCAATCTGGTCCATGCCCCTGGTGTCACGCCGGTATGTATCCAGGATGTTGCTGACCTGGGACACTACCGGGTCCTGAGCTCCCTGGTCAGGTTCGCGCCTCCGCCGTCCTCCACTCCCGCCACCCCTGCCCACGTGCACCTGGCCTGCCGTTGTGGGCGCATCGGGTCTCCGGGACCCCTGAGGGATGGCATCTGCGTTGCCGCCTGCCTCCTCCTGGGTGCCCGGAGGACCGTTTCCCTCCTGGGCAGACTGGCTGGGTGGTCGTGTGCGGGCAGGGCTCCTGGACGTCTCCTGGGATGTGGCAGGAATGGGGGTGGTGGTTGGCACAGTTGTACCTGACGCAGGTGCTGCAGGTGGTTGGACACCAGAGGGGCCAGGTTGGTCTGGGTCATCCACGGAGTGGTGAGCTTCGTCGCTGGCGGTGGGGTCCTCATCCCGCAGAGCCTGGTCCTGTGAGACTTCCCCCCCAGTGTTAGGGGGTGATCGTCGACGTTGACCTGTGTGTGAGAGAGACAATGTTAACAGTGTTACAGGTGGCATCCATGTTTCATGCATTTCTGATTTGGCACTCTTCCTCTGGGTAGTTGGATCTGTCTTGCATTCCTCTCACAGTGCACTTGTGCATGGGTATGTCCCTTGGCCACAGCTGTCAGGGCTTTACGCATGTGTGACACAATCTTAGTTGATGCATCTATTTGGGTACACAGTCAGCAGTGTGGTGTGCGGGCGTAGCGAGCCATGCAGAGGCGCCTTACGTGTTGCACTGTACGTGGCCAAATGGTGTTTTGCCAAGGCAATTTGATGTTGCAGGTAGGTGACTGAAGCATTTGTGACAGGGTTCTTACCGACACAGTGGGTGGGTATACTGGGTGTGTGGTTAGGTCTGTGCCTGCAGCACGGATGGACTCGTGCACAGATTGACACATGGACCGGTCTTCATCTACGGTAGGGGGGAGTTGAGGCACTGCCAGACCTTGTCTGCATGCACACAGTCCACCGGCTGACGAGTGGACATGGCCACACCACCCAAGGGTGATTTGGTCTCCCTGTGTCTCCCTTCCTCCCTCCCTCTGTCACCCTCCTCCCTCTGTCGGTCTCCCTCTGTCACCCTACTCCCTCCCTCTGTCTGTCTCCCTGTGTCCCCCTCTGTCTCCTTCCCTCTCATTCCCCCTCTCCCTCCCTCTATTTGTCACCCTCTGTCACCTCAGGCCAGCTTCCTGGGCACACACAGTTAGCCGGTCTTTGAATGGCCATTGGCTTGTTCATGTGAGTTAGTGTTCCTGTTCTCTGGGCACCCATTGGGCAGTGTGTCTGAGTGTAGGCTGCTGCTGTGGCGGTGTGTGCTGAGACTCTATCAGAGCGATGCATCTTCATTGTCTGCTGTTATGTGCAAATTGTGCCTTCAGACCCATGTCATCCTGCATGGCAGCCACCATTTGCAGGCAAGACAGTACTGTGTGGGTACACACAGTTTGTATGGCTGTGCCCTGGGCCATATGGGCTGAGGGCATTGTTGTGTGCTTGTGAGTTGCTCAATGTTAGTTTTGATGCCCCCACTCCCAGCATCGGCCACATCCTGTGTTGTGTTGGTGTTTTGTGTGGCCTGTGACTTGGCATGGCCCTGATTGATGCATGGGGCATGGAGGCGCTAGTGGCATGTGTGTGTTTGTGGAGTGTTGTTGTGTCCGGTGGTGGCTTGGGGGGGGTGGCATGCATGATTGATTGTGTATGGCATCCCCCCCATGTGAGGTGAGTTGTTTGTGTACTCACCAGGGTCTGGGAGTCCTGGTAGTCCGTGTAGTCCCTCCACCGCCAGCGTGGACATCACCTTCTCCTCCCAGGGATGGTATTGACCGGTATGGGGGGCGGCCCTCCTCCAGTGATGTTCCCCTGGTTGTGATTGTCAGTCATCTTCCTCTTGACCGTCCTCCGCAGATCGTACCACCTGGATTGGCACTCGTGCCTGGTCCTTCTGGTGGTCCCAACAGCATTCACAGAATCGACAATCCTCTGCCACATGGCCGTTTTTTCGGATATGCTGGTCTGTCTGACCAATGTCCCAAAGAGCTGTGGCTCGACTCTGAGGATTTCGTCGACAAGGATCTCCAGCTCCTCCTTTGTGAGCTTTGGATTCTTGGTGGTGGACATGGCGTGGGGTGTGGGTGTGGATGGTTGTGGGGGTATGGGTGTGGATGGTTGTGGGTGTGTGGGTGTGGTAGTGGAGGTGTGTGTGTGAATGTGATGAGGGGGTGTTTGTGTAGGTGGTTGTGTGAAGGTATGCAAGTGTGAGGTTCAAGTATGGTGGTGTGGGTCGTCTGTGGGCTCTGGCAGCAGTGGGTCTGTTGCAAAGGCTCATGGTTTGTGTGTGTGGTCCATTTTTATTGGTCCATTTGTGGGTGTGGCTGTGTTTGAAATTTGTGTGGGTGTGTTATGAGGAGTGATTGAGTTTTGGGCCTCTGTTTGGCAGTTTGGCAGTTGCAGGTCAGTGTATGTGATGTTTGTGGGGTTGTTGGGCATGTTTGGTGGTGTGGGGAAACTCTAATTGACTCTCCTTGTGTAAATATGGTTTGTCCTGGTTCAGTACGTGTGTTTTTGGCGTCAGTACGGTCCGTACATGCACTGGTGGGGGTACGGTCCGTACATTCCCTGGTGGGGTGTGGGTACGGCCGTACTTCCACGGGTGGTGGTTTGTTGCGTACATACACGGCTGCGGGTTAGGTGCGTACATACACGGCTGGGGGTTAGGTGCGTACATACACGGGTGGGGTGGGGGTTCGGTGCGTACATACACGGGTGGTGGTTGGGTGCGTACATACACGGGTGGGGTGGGGGTTCGGTGCATACATACACGGGTGGTGGTTGGGTGCGTACATACACGGGTGGGGTGGGGGTTCGGTGCGTACATACACTGCTGGGGGGGGGTTCGGTGCGTACATACACGGGTGGGGGTTCGGGGCGTACATACACTGCTGGGGTGGGGGTTCGGTGCGTACATACACGGGTGGGGGTTCGGTGCGTACATACACGGGTGGGGGTTCGGGGCGTACATACACTGCTGGGGTGGGGGTTCGGGGCGTACATACACTGCTGGGGTGTGGGTACGGGCCGTACTTCCACCGGTGTGGGTACGGTCCGTACATACACTGGTGGTGGTTCGGTGCGTACATACACTGCTGGGGTGGGGGTTCGGTGCGTACATACACGGGTGGGGGTTCGGTGCGTACATACACGGGTGGGGGTTCGGGGCGTACATACACTGCTGGGGTGGGGGTTCGGGCGTACATACACTGCTGGGGTGGGGGTACGGGCCGTACTTCCACGGGTGTGGGTACGGTCCGTACATACACGGGTGGTGGTTCGGTGAGTACATACACTGCTGGGGTGGGGGTTCGGTGCGTACATACACGGGTGGGGGTTCGGGGCGTACATACACTGCTGGGGTGGGGGTTCGGGGCGTACATACACTGCTGGGGTGGGGGTACGGGCCGTACTTCCACGGGTGTGGGTACGGTTCGTACATACACGGGTGGGGGTTCGGGGCGTACATACACGGGTGGGGGTTCGGGGCGTACATACACGGGTGGGGGTTCGGGGCGTACATACACGGGTGGGGGTTCGGGGCGTACATACACTGCTGGGGGGGTTCGGTGCGTACATACACGGGTGGGGGTTCGGGGCGTACATACACTGCTGGGGTGGGGGTTCGGTGCGTACATACACTGCTGGGGTGGGGGTTCGGTGCATACATACACGGCGGGGGGGGTTCGGTGCGTACATACACGGGTGGGGGTTCGGGGCGTACATACACTGCTGGGGTGGGGGTTCGGGGCGTACATACACTGCTGGGGTGGGGGTACGGTCCGTACTTCCACGGGTGTGGGTACGGTCCGTACATACACGGGTGGGGGTTCGGGGCGTACATACACGGGTGGGGGTTCGGGGCGTACATACACGGGTGGGGGTTCGGGGCGTACATGCACTGCTGGGGTGGGGGTTCGGTGCGTACATACGTGGGCGGGGGGGTGGTGGGGTGTTCGGCGCGTATGCGGGCACATGTCTCCATGGTTGCTATGGGAGTTCGGTTCGGACGGTGTTTTTTGCGTACGGTTGTGAAATGGGGAGGACGGGAGGGATCGTACTTGCGCTGTCGGACTTTATTTTTCCGCACGGTGGGTTTTTCGACCGGGGACGTGTCGGTGACTTTTCCCGACCCGAGGACGTGTGGGGAAATCTTCCCAATGCGATTATTTCCGTTCGAATCGTACTTGGCAGTTTGTACGCTACTTTGACGATTCGGACGGAAAAAAATCCGGATACGAGTCGGACGGGGAATTTTTTTACCGGATCGGAATTGGCACCTTAATGTTTACCCACCCACGCATAAAAATAGTGTTCGATATTTTCAGAGGAATATCATTGTCAGCATCATCATTCAGGCACTGTATTGCACCAAAGTTAACCCTTGTCCACTTCGTGGTTCAAGTCAACTTCATTTTGTAACTTTTACCAGCTCACCAGTGTTCTGATTAATTCAATTTAGCATTGCTTATCATATTTTCTCTAGTGTCTCTTTTCTTATGGACTAGTAGTACAGTCTGGTGACTGTCTCAATTTCTTTTTAAACTTGCATCTAATAACGCCGTTGACTTCATTTTTAGTTCAATTTAGTTAGTTACCTGCGATGAACAGTCCTTGTCCTACAGTTTGAGTTGCAGCATGCAGACTAGGGTGAGTGATTAGTAGGACAAGAGAGGGTACCGCATAACTATTTTGTTGTTACACTATCAGCAGATTTTTAAAACTTGCTGTGGCAAATGCATCAGTGGGAAGTAAAACAGTAACACCCAAAAAAAGATTAAGATCATAATGTAAAACTATAAAACATTTATTCCCCTAATAAAATAAAGTAAACCCACAATTGGCCAACCCCTCTCTCTGTTCCCGACCAATGTCTCAACTTCTTGTAGTGTCCAAAGTAAAGTGCAAACACAAAATTGTCTATAAACAAAATTCAGAAAATGCCCCAACTCCCACATTGCTACCCTCTCCCCACAGTACGTCCCACCCACCAACAAAAAGGATGAAAAAAGGGACAGAGGAAGGCACTAAAAGCGGGATAGGCTCCTATTAATGTTGTTCATGTTCCTTCTGCCTGGCTTCAATGAGCGCCAGCCTGTGCATAATGCAATGCTGAAACGCAAGGAAAAAGGGGGGAGTAGTAGTGGTGGAATGGCGATGGGAGGCTGCCATTGAACTGCAGCTATGGTGTACTGCAGGTACTGGGGCCTGGCTGCTGGCCAGGGCATCTGAGCTGCTGCTGTTACCTCCTCCTCCTCCATGACCACCAGCCACTGGTATTCAGCCCTGATGACCTCCAGTTTCCTCTGCTGGATCCAGGCTGCTATCTGTTGCCTGTTAGGAGTCGGATCAGCGGGAGTAGCTATATCAATAAAGAAAACAGACAAATTGTAAACAATGCTCTTAGCAAAACACATAGCTAGATATAGTGGCACAGTAGCAGTACATTTGCTAGTATCTGTGGGCCATTCAATTTTGATGTGATTAGAGTTTCAGGAAATATGCACCATGGAGTACATAAGTATTCTTCTCTCTCTTGTTGAGCTAAATCAATTGAGGTGCGCTAGCTCAGCTGGCACCCTAGACATACTTGTGTTACTTTGCTACTGTCTGCTGGTGGGGCAGCTGTACTAAACAAGTATCTTATTCCATTTATGACCATGCTCTGTTAAATGCCTTTTAATTTCACTGTGACTCCAAGGCAGATGAATATTTACTATGAATGATATACGTCACGTGAGGTACTATATGGAAACAATCATGCAGACAAATAGCCTCCTGTCTACCCAAAAGTAGATGGTTGGAAAAGCAATGCACTACATTACAGGGAAAGGAGTAGGGAACAGGATATTGTATTTGGCATATTCCTCACAGACTATCCCATCCCAAAAATTCAAAGGCACTTACCCTTAGTCCCATTTTGCTCCCTGGCCTCACCCTCTGTCTCCACACTTTGATATTACTTTTCTCGACAAAATACATTTACCTGGCAGTAAGGAAAATAATTCTTTTTTTTTGTTTTTCTTTGTCCTCATCTCACCAATAAGCGCCTGCAATATCTCAAAGACAAAAGCCAATGTTCAAAACTGTGCACCCTGTGGCTACTGCAATCGCTTAGGACAAACCGGGCCAGCCTCCTTTGTTGAAAGCTTGGGGTAATCATAGGACCAGTTTGAGCCAAAAGGAAACTACATGAGGTTCTGCTCCTTACACCAGGAAACCATGGCAGACCAAATATTCACCCCGTTCTTGATCTCATCACCCTGGTCCAAACGAGCCATGGCAAATGCGGCTTTCAACCATTCCTCATTTATTGTGGGGTACCGTTCTTTCCATTTCAAACAGATTTCCCTTCGAGCTGTTAAAACCAAGTATAGTTATAAACCTTTTTGATCTTGCTGAAGATTCTTTCCAATCACACCGTCATACCCAAATATTACCAGGGATACATTTACCTAAATTCTGATTTTAAAAATACCGCCTAGAACTTCCCCCACTCCGTTCCAAAAGACCCTAAGTTCAGGGCACTCATAAAAGATGTGAATATCATTCAATCAATCAATCAATCATGGAACTTATATCGCGCACTACTCACCCGTAAGGGTCTCAAGGCGCTTGGGGAAGGGGGTCTGCTACTGCTCGAACAGCCAGGTCTTGAGCTGTTTCCTGAAGGCCAGGTGGTCCTGGGTCATCCGCAGGTGGACGGGTAGGGAGTTCCAAGTCTTAGCTGCCAGGTAGGAGAATGACCTTCCTCCAGCGGTGGCTCTCTGGATGCGAGGGACGACGGCGAGGGCGAGGTTAGCGGAACGTAGCCGGCGGGTGGGCGTGTAGAAGGTGAGGCGGCTGTTGAGGTACCCTGGGCCTAGGTCGTGGAGGGACTTGTGTGCGTGGGTGAGGAGTCTGAACGTGATCCTCTTGTTGACCGGGAGCCAGTGCAGGTCTCTCAGGTGGCACGAGATGTGGCTGCGTCGGGGGACGTCCAGGATGAGTCGGGCGGAGGCGTTCTGAATACGCTGAAGTCTTTTCTGAAGCTTGGCCGTAGTACCGGCGTAGAGGGTGTTTCCGTAGTCTAGTCTGCTGGTGACGAGAGCGTGGGTGACCGTCTCCCTGGTCTCGGTTGGGATCCATCGGAAGATCTTTCGGAGCATGCGGAGGTTGTGGAAGCAAGCTGAGGAGACGGCGTTGACTTGTCTGGTCATCGATAGGGAGGAGTCCAGTATGACGCCCAAGTTGCGTGCGTGGTCCGTCGGTTCAGGTGCGGTGCCTAGTGCCGGGGGCCACCAGGAGTCGTCCCATGCGGAGGGTGATGGTCCCAGGATGAGGACTTCTGTCTTGTCCGTGTTCAGTTTCAGGCGGCTGATGTTCATCCATTCAGCGACGTCTGTCATCCCTTCGTGCAGGCTGGCTTTGGCGGTGTCGGGGTCTCTGGTGAGGGAGAGAATTAGCTGGGTGTCATCGGCGTAGGAAATGATGTTGAGGTTGTGTTGGCGTGCGATGGCAGCGAGGGGTTTCATGTAGATGTTGAAGAGAGTGGGGCTGAGCGACGATCCTTGCGGGACGCCGCAGATGACTTCGGTGGCCTCGGAGCGGAATGGAGGGAGGCGTACTCTCTGTGTTCTGCCGGAGAGGTATGAGATGATCCATTCCAGAGCCTTCCCTTGGATGCCGGTGTCGTTGAGGCGTTGGACTAGTGTGCGGTGGCAGACAGTGTCAAATGCTGCGGAGAGGTCTAGGAGGATGAGTGCCGCTGTTTCGCCGTTGTCGAGCAGGGCTCGGATGTCGTCGGTGGCTGCGATGAGGGCGGTCTCGGTGCTGTGGTTGGCTCTGAATCCGGACTGTGATGGGTCGAGGGATCCGTTCGTCTCGAGGAAGGCTGCCAGTTGCTTGTTGACGACCTTCTCGATGACTTTGGCGGGGAAAGGAAGGAGCGAGATGGGGCGGAAGTTCTTGAGGTCGGTCGGGTCCGCTGTTGGTTTCTTCAGCAGAGCGCTGAGTTCGGCGTGCTTCCAGCTCTCCGGGAAAGTTGCTGTGTTGAAGGAGGTGTTGATGATGTCTCGGAGGTGGGGTGCGATGGTAGAGGCTGCCTTGTTGAAAACATGATGGGGGCACGGGTCGGTCGGAGATCCGGAGTGGATGGTGTTCATCATGCGTGACGTGTCTTCGGGGGTCACCTCGGTCCATGTCTGGAGGGTGGCGGCGGGGTGCGAAGGTACGACCGATGGGTACGGGGGTGAAATGTCGAAGCTGTTGTGGATGTTGGCGATCTTGCGGTGGAAGTACGAGGCGAGGGAGTCGCAGAGGTCCTGTGAGGGAGTGATGTCGTTGTTGCCGGTGCTGGGGTTGGAGAACTCCTTGACGATGTTGAAGAGCTCCTTGCTGTCATGGGCGTTCTTGTCCAGTCGTTCCCGCAGAGATTTCTTCTTGGTGGTGCGGATGAGCTGGTGATGTCTGCGAGTGGCGAGTTTCAGTGCTGTTCTGTTGTCGGCGGTCTTGTTGAGGAGCCAGGCCTTCTCGAGGGTGCGGCAGGCCTTCTTGGAGTCCTTAAGTTCGTCGGTGAACCAGGGGCCTTCTTGCTTCTGGGCCTGGTGAGGGGGTTCTTCAGTGGCGCGAGGTCGTCGGCACAGGAGGTCAGCCACTGCGTGAGGTCGAGGGCAGCTGTGTTAGGGTCCGTGGTCCTGACAGGTGGGCTCTGGCTGAGGGAGGTGGCGAGCTGGTCGGCGGTGATCTTGCTCCAGTTTCTGTGGGGAGCCTGCTTCGGGTGATGGTGGACCGTGTTCTTTCTGAAGCTGAAATGGACGCAGCTGTGGTCGGTCCAGTGAAGTCCGGTGGAGTGGCTGAAGGTGACGTGCTTGCTGGACGAGAAGAGTGGGTCGAGAGTGTGGCCGGCGAAGTGGGTGGGGGTGTTGACCAGTTGCTGAAGTCCGAGGTTGGCGAGGTTATCCAGCAGGGCGGTGGTGTTGCGGTCATTGTTGCTCTCCAGGTGGAAGTTGAGGTCCCCGAGGAGGATGTAGTCGGCGGAGGGGAGGGCGTGAGGGCTGATGAAGTCGGCGATGTCTTCGCAGAACTGTGCGCGTGGTCCCGGGGGTCTGTAGATGAGGGTGCCTCTGAGGGTAGTCTTGGGGTCGGTGTGGATCTGGAAGTGCAGGTATTCGGCGGCGTTGAATACGTCGATGGAGTCAGTCGAGATGCGAATGGTGCTCTTGTGTACGATGGCGATGCCTCCTCCGGTCTGGTTGACGCGATCCTTCCTGATGATCTTGTAGCCGTCCGGGATGGCAATGGCGATGTCGGGGGCTGAAGAGTCGTTCATCCAGGTTTCCGTGAGGAAGGCGACGTCTGGAGATGCAGTGTCGAGGAGGTTCCAGAGTTCCACGGCGTGTCTGTGGACGGAGCGGGTGTTGAGCAGGATGCACTTGAGGTGGTTGCTGTTGTCCGTCTTGGTGGGCGTGGTGCTTGTTTGGAGGCAAGAGAAGTTGCAGGATCGGCAGGCGAAGGGTCCATGGGTGCGTCGCGGGGACGCTCGGTAGCAACCGGGGGCTCGGGCGGTTTTGAGTGCGATGAGCGTAGCGAAGTCGTAGGTCCTGCGGGGGGGCTGGCGGGCGCGGGGACCAGGGGGTCTGGCGCTGGGCGCGGTCCAGGCGCGGACGGGCGCAGACGGGCTTACCTTTGGCGCACCTTCGGCGCTCAATCGGCGCTCCCGCTGCGCGCGTCCGCTGCGCGGTCGCTGAGGGGGCGTCATAAATAAGGAGCCGGGAGGGAGGGTCAGCGGGAGGCGGGAGCGGGGTGGCCAATGGGCAGGGAGGGGGGGCGGGACTGAAGGAGGAGGCGGGAGTGGGAGTGTGCGCCTGGGGCAGCGGCGCCGAGAAAACGGCGGGAAAATCGGCAGGAAGCGACGGAGCCCAAGGAGTGACCAGGTAAGTGGCGGTGGTCAGCGGGCGTGAGGAGTGAAGGTAGCGGCGTGGGTGGCGACCAGGAAGCAGCAGGCGGTACCTGGGAGGCGGCGGAGGCGAGGTGCAGGCAGCGGCGTCAGGTAGGTGGTGAGGAGCGGCAAACAGGCGTCAGGCAGCGGAGGCAGGTAGGTAGCAGCAGTGGGAGGGAGCGTCCGTCTGTGCAGGCACAGGGGGTCGCACTGACCAGCCCGCAGGGTCCCCTTAAATAAGGAGCCGGGAGGGAGGGTCAGCGGGAGGCGGGAGCGGGGTGGCCAATGGGCAGGGAGGGGGGGCGGGACTGAAGGAGGAGGCGGGAGTGGGAGTGTGCGCCTGGGGCAGCGGCGCCGAGAAAACGGCGGGAAAATCGGCGGGAAGCGACGGAGCCCAAGGAGTGACCAGGTAAGTGGCGGTGGTCAGCGGGCGTGAGGAGTGAAGGTAGCGGCGTGGGTGGCGACCAGGAAGCAGCAGGCGGTACCTGGGAGGCGGCTTCCTATCATTAGCGTTAGGAAGGTTACATCTAGGGCATTTGGGGGAGGATAGTGGAGCTAATTTAGCAATCTTTGCAGGTGTATAATAGAGCCTATTGATGACAAAGAAATGGTTCTTTTTGAGGCTAGCTGGTTTAACATATTTATAAAGAAGCTTCAAAGAAGGTTCATAAAAATCTTCACTCTCTGACTCGAATGGAGATGGATTCCACACTGCATGCTGCTGAGGTTGTTCCCTATCTTCCACCTCCAGTAGCTTTTTGTACCAGATGGAAACCTCCTTTCTTTTAGGATATACGTCTTGCGAGGATCGTTCTGTCTCCCAATCTCCTCTTATGTCCTCCTTTTCCGGTGTAGACCAGGAAACTAGATGCGGGAATTTAAATCTTGAAAAGCTACTGCCAACCTTCGCTCTTAGAACCTCCCAGGGGTACACTCCATCAGCAGACACAAGCTCTGACCAGATGGTAATACCCGCCCTTTTAATAGAAATCGCTAGGCTATCCTTCAAACATACCGGGGTACCCAGGGAATTCCAAATCGGGGCATAGTCTGAGTAATACCCAATCCTCCATCTACATCGAACCTTGTATCATAAACTAAAGGCAGCCCTAAGGACTTTCAAATGTACCCTTTTGAAGAACCTAGGTGCCCCAAATTTGTAGAGAAAACCTTCCCCCACCACCCCCACCCTCTTCCTTAACCATTTCCCCCAGTAGCCTCCCCCAGGATGTCTCTTCTGGTTTAACAAGCAGCATCCTCATGTTTTTAAATTAGAAAGCGACAGAATACCAGTTGATATCCGGGAGGGCTAGCCCCCCTTTGGTAAGCCTACGTCTCAGCTTTTTCCACGACAGTCTGGCACCTTTATTTGCCCAGATAAAGCTTCCAATCTTACTTTGTATTCTACCAATGTCTTACTAGGGAATTCAAGAGGAATCGTGTTAAACAGATATGTCAACTTAGGCAAAATAACAATTTTTACCTAGTTGACCCGACCAAAAATTGTTAAGGGGAGATTATTCCAACTAGCAAATAACCTTTCTACATCTTTAATAGTCCTATTCAGATTAAGCTGGGGGAATTGATCTAGATATTTAACAATGGTGATACCCAGGTATCTCAACTCATTGCTCATGGTACCCACCCAGTTGTCGACGTTCCAACATATCACCTCTGTTTTAGAGGTGTTGGCAAGATAACCTGAAAGGGATCCAAATTCTTCCAATAGAGCTTCAACCCTGGGAATAACCACCCCTGGATCACAGGTATATAGCAGCAAATCATACGTCCACAAGCCCCAAATCATGTAACATATTTTTCAGTGCTAGTCGTACTCGAAGAGCCCCCACATAATGGCTGAGATTGGATCTATCTTTTACGGGGTTGCGGAGAACATTGAAATCGCCTCCTATAATTATTGGCGAGATAACTTCAACCAGGTTAGACTATAAATGTATAATATACGTTGGGTTGTCATTATTGGGACCATAGAAGAAAGCACATGCTAACTCTAGGCTTCCGAAATCTAATATGGCCACCATCCACCTCCCTGACTGGTCAGAATGAGTGGTTTTAATGGAGCATCCGGCTCCCTGTTTTATCAATATAGCCACCCCCTTGCTAGGCACTATCTGCTCAGAAGAGCAAAAATATTTTACCCAAGAGTATTTAGAAAAAATAATAGAACACTCTGCATGGCTTAAATATTTCTCCTGGATAAGGCAGATTTGAGCAGGGGATAGTTCTAAGTACTTCAGGCGTTGTCTACGGGGGCACCTTAATCCATTAACATTCCACGAGATAAACGTAACCTCACTACTCAAAGGGGGCATACCTGCCATCTGGTGGTAAAATCCAGCGCAGCCAATCACTTATAACTTTGTGATTGATGACTTTTTTTGATTGTTCACCCACTGCTCCCCATACAGTGCATCCCACCACCACTCCCCCCTCCCCCCCCTCTGTGTCCCACCCCCCCTCGGGAAACCCTCCCTTCTATTAGGCAGAAGCCTATTCGGCCTCCTTCCCTTGGGTCAAAAAAAGAACAAGAAATATTTGATGCATCTATCACAGGCCTCGATGGCAGGAGCCCCTCTTCACTTCTGCCTCTTTTCCCTACACCCGCCTTTAATCTTTTCTATAAGAGCATCCATCTCCTCCACTGAGCGGTATATGTACATGTAGTTATTCCACATAATGCGGAGTGATGCGGGAAACTTCAACTGAGCCTTAGCCCCCAGCTTATTTAAAACCTCCATTCTTTCGCCCAACTCCCCCTGTCTTGTAGCAGTGATATGCGATACATCCGACCTGATGGAAAAAGAAAAGGGATTAGAGGAGGATTTAGATGTTATACTTCCTTCCTTTAGAGCCGAGGCAAGAATGGCCTCTTTAACAGTATATGTTAAAAAATTCATTAAGATTTTCCTCATTTTTTGTTTGGCAGGGTTTCTTTTAAACGGGTCGCGGTGTACCCGTTGAATTTCCTTGGCCAGATCAATTTCGGGAGAATTTTTTAACACTGTCTCTTTCAGCAAGGATACCACAAACCCCCTGATATCTGCACCTTTTAGTGCTTCAGGGACATCAATAAGTCTCATATTGTTTTTCCTAGTGTGGTTTTCCAATCGCTCAAGATCTTCCTTCAATTCCTTATTCTGGATTGCTAGCTTAACCATTTCCGCTGAGGAGGTATGGAGTGCCTCCTTAATTTTCAGTATCTCCTGTTCTAATGCATCTGTTCTTAATGAGACCTCCTCCAGCTTCTGTGCTAGCACCACATATGACGCCTGAATCGCTGCCTTGGTCTCTGATACTGTAAATCTGTTCCTCATCTCATCCTTAAGAGAGAGTAAAATTTCTGTCAAGGAGCCTGCTGGCATCACTGGTTTGTCCATCACAGTGGAGGTTCTAGCGGGGAAAACCTATTTGAAATGTCCATTGCAGGATGGATGAAGGAGTACAGGCTCCCTGAAGGGTTCTCTGGGCTCTTAAGGTCCGTGACTCCATTACTCAAGACACCAAGAGTGTCGGAAATAGCTGGTGACTGCATATTACACTGCGGAGGGACCAACAGACTAGGAAGCTTGAGCTGAGTCAGGTCTGATGGTATAGAGTCAGGTAATATAGGTGGTATAGGCTTTCTTATCCGGACCCTGGAATGTAGCAGAGGATGAAGATAGAACCTTATAAAAAGCTTTCAGAGAGGGGGTTATTTTCACTTTTGCAGTTGATTTATTCTTACCCCTGCCTTTCCCTCAACAATTGGCTCCGGCAGCAGACTCAGTGTTGGCAATGTTGGCACCCTTACTTATAATTTCCTTTACCCACCCAGGGACTCGTACATCAACTTCAGGGGGAGAGACTCGAGAAATATCAATGTTGGCGCAAGACTGAACCGCCCTGGCGCGCAGCATGTATCTACAGCCTCTGGGTGGAGACAGACCGGTTTGCTGCACTTTATTTATCTCCATACACTTTTAAATCTCCTCTCCTTTTGAGGTTATCTGAGTGATCTGGGTACTCTACTTGAGACAACCTTCCTAAGAACCTCCCTGATGACATATATGGGCACATCCAGATAAAGAGTCCCGCAATAGCACAAATTTGCTCTTACCTTCCTTTAGATAGTAGGTAACACCAGCCTTGCCGCCAACCTCCCTACCACAAACTGGCTCCAGGTGTCCTACCTGGACTGCCGAGTCTATCACGCCGTCCCTCTCACCGCGACAAGCTGATCCCATGCTGGCGTATACCTCAACTGCCGCTGTATATGCTAAAGCGGGGTGTGTACAACTGTTCACAAGCCAACAGTACATCCTTGCAGTGAGTATATAATTAATTGTCATTAAGCAAGCAATATGACCTACCACCACTCACCACTGCTGCTGGGTCACCCCCTACCGCTGCCGCATCTGCTGAGAGGCTAGCACCATCACTGCTGGCCCTGGCACTAGAGGTCAGTGCTGCTAGAAAAACATTACACATTTTTTAGATGCCGGATACGCCTCCCCCTAATAATTTTTTTAATAGTAAAATACAACCACACACATCACTACAATTCAGTTACAGTATCTTCTATCAAAAATATCACGTAGGGCATATTGTTGGTGTCAATTTTTTAAAAGCCTCAAGTCAAACTGTGATGGCATGGCAAAACTATTGATGAATCTGATTTTTTTAAAGAAATAAAAGAGTGTACAACTGGACATATCGTCTTGGTTGGCAAATGCAATGAGGCCGTCCCCCTCATACTTCCTTCCAGCCATGGTGCACGGTCATCAGTTCACCAACTGCTGCTAATAATACTAGGCCTAGCGAAGACACAGCTTTGGGGTGTCCAATGTGACCATGGCCACTCTCACATTTTACTGATTGAGAATGAGCAAGTAAAAGAAAAACTTCTCATTTCAATGAACATGCAAAGAATACCTTACTTGGGCATGCAATCTTCAAGGCAGAGTAGTAGTATGTGACCAATGGGTAATCTGCGACTTACAGTACCACCACTAGACAGTCAACAAAATATATAAGGGGAAAGGGAAACATGACTGACAAAGCAGAAGAAAGGAAGCTACAGGCAGAATAGTACAGAGACAGTTTGAAGTAAAACATGAAATATAGAAAATAACTTAATAGGATAATGCAGGCATAACAAGAATTTAAAAATGGATAGATCGAGGAGGGTTCGGAAAAAAATTAGGAAATGAGTACAAATTATTCAAAATAGGAATGAGTAAAATTTAGGGAAATAAATGTTAATGTTAACAGCAGGAGGACTTAATGGGGCCAGCAGAGCCATCAGCATAGCAACTTTAGGACTGGGAGGTACCTCCAGCACCCTCACCTGCCTCAGCCATCTTCTTGCCCCTGGATGCTGATGTAAGACATAAAGAAAAAAAATGATTGGTGGTAAATAAATATTCTCTCCAAAAATCTCTTGGGGCAGGAAAAAGCAATCGCAATAACATTGAACTTTTCTAAATCCGATTTACGAGTAGTATTGCGGACCGTCCTATCCTATTCCAAATTTCCTAAACCTACCTAGCCCCATTCCAAATTTAGGAAACAAAATTTTGGAATTACTAATAAATTGCAACAAATGATACTTGCTTCTTCTCATCTCATTCGCAATCTCAACCCCCTTTTGAAAATGCAAAAATGGACGCATGCAGACACCACATTGGTTGTTTGCCATTGCACGAGCTACAAAAAAGGCTCTAAGTACTGAAGTGAGAGGATGCGAGCCGCTAAATTACTATTACTAACTACCACTATTTTAGTGACAGGACAAAGGAGTCTCTGCATTACTTCTTACATAATCAGCCCAAGCGAGCGCTAATAAGTACGATTAGATAGCGCTGAGCACCTCTCTAGAATAACGATCACATAAAATTTGTAAAGTTAACGTACCTGCATGTGAGCAGCATGCTTGCTATTTGGGAAAAAGAATATTACCAATAGCATAGAACACAAGTAATAATAATATTAATAATTACTCAGCGAGCCCTGTAATCTCCACTGGTCCAGCAGGTCCTGGTCCAGGGCATCGGACCACCGGTGCATCAACTGCTGCTCAGTGCGCCAGACCCAAGAGCAGCGGTACACTGCCTGGTGCACCCGCGCCCAATGCTGCAGGTGCTCAGTTAGTCCATACCCGAACTCGGGCCTGTTGCCAGGGTACAGGGGAGGTGGTGCTGGATGGAAAAGACCAGCTCTGCCACCTCCACTTCAGAAAACAAAGCACGGGGCTGCACCCCCTCCTGGCACTGCCTTCCTCAAGGAAGGCAGCTGCTGCATTATGTTTTGGTGCCTTGCTCTGCCATGGCGCTGGGGAGGTGGGGAAGAGAGAAAAAAAGAAACAGGACAAAGAAGTAAGGAAGGTAAAAATATTAGGAAGTAAAGCAAAAAACAAAAAAGTACAAAACACAAAAAAACACATCCAAAAGTAGAAAAAATGTTAAATACACACTCACAACGACAAAAGGTAAGATAATAAATAAAAATGAGGAGAAAAAAGTTTGAGAAGACAAGGATTAAATAGATTGAGAAAGGATTCAAATGTAGACCCCAGAACCATAAACAAAGTGAGAAACAAGATGGCTGTGCTCATGCATACCGCATGGTTAATTTAGCGAGAGATTTCCACCTTAGAACGCACTTCGCGTTGAAGTAGGACTTAAACGTCACAAACTGGCGGGACAAGGGAAGTTTTTTACAACTTCGCGAAGTTCTGCGTAGCACAGCTATGCGGACTTCGAATTGGGCCTACTAAAAACTGTGTAATCCTAATTCAAAATCTGCATAAGACACCTCTCCTTGTGACATGAATGTGTGGTGAAAGCCTACAAGATAACGGACTATGCAGTGTGTAGATAGTTATGATGAGTGTGCCATTTTATACCCAAAATTAGAGTGGATGAATTTGTTGTGTTCTAGTACACATCTTCTGTTTGGGGTTGGTTACTAATTACGAATACAAAGTAATCAGGATGCTAGCGTCCAATTACAAAAACTGCAACGATCATTATTTCACTTTTTAACTTAGTCTGCCATATCACATAGACATGATTTATTGTTGCACTTGTTATACACACACACATATATATTCTCCTGTGGGGAGGACTAATGGAAAGTAGAGAGTTTAAGACAAGTGCATTAATACAACTGGCCTAGTCGTTGTATGTCAGTTCTGACACTTCCGGCCCGCTCTTTAAATACTGGTATGTCTTTTTCAATGCTGGGAGTTTTGCATCCATGCAAGCTCAGGTTGTAGGGGGGTATTTCTAATGCGCCCTGATGGGGAGCTCTAGAGATGAGGCTGATGGGAAGTGTGACATTTGCTCAGAGTGGTGTTCAGAATACTGAGCATCTAATTGTTGGCCCTTCTGCAGGGCGCACAGGATATTGGTGTCAATGTAACTATGATTACATGCAAAAGAGTGAGAAGGTAGTACAGCGACAGGGCAAAGTAAATGGCAATGCAGTTCTTATAGGTGAGTGGATAAGTGTGATGCTCCGAAGACTGCTGCACCTTCTACAAAACACAGTAAGTGTTACAATTCTTTTTGCCATGCCCATTTTAGGGATTCACACTTTTTTCATCCCACTCAAAGCCTTGGTGACAAGTATGAATTCTCCTTTCGCTGGCAGAATGCTTGAGCCATTATAAAATAGACTGAAGAGTGCAATGGAAGGGGAAGAAGCAAGAATTAACAACTATCGGCAGCCCACAGCAGAGCAGGGAGTGATTAGAGGGGGGCGAGCCAACAAGCTACTGGGAGACCTGAGCCATGGGTAGGCTCCGACTCTGCACGAGGCCAGCCCTGAAAATATTTCACATATAAATTTTGCAACAAACATCATGTTAGACTATGATAAGTTGTCTTCAAGATTCAAGAAAGCTTATTTTTTTACTTGCAGGAGCATTTTACTTTAGCAGAACAGTTTATTTGAAAAGAATGAATTAAAAGTGTGTGTTTTTAGACATGATCTGAGAAACATCACTGCTCCGACTCTGATGACAATGCTATAAGTGAACAAAGAGGCAAGTCACTTTTCGTGTATGCAGTATACATGGTCTAGATTCTACTTAAAAATGGCACTTTAGAGGCTAATAAACAAAACACATGCTGTTTGTAAATTGCACATCCTGAACTCAAGTATTTGAGTTGCTCTAATATGTGATAACCAACAAAAAGTGTGATCGGTGAAATAATGTATGCGCCAAGGATCACAATTTGTTCAAGCAGGAATTGATCTCAGATTTGCCAATGTCAAGCAGTGCAATTCAGCCACTATTTCTGCCATAAAAAGGTATTGCTTTATGCTTAATTTTTGTGCCTAGTTCCTAAAATATGTGATTAGATTTCAGTGACAGGAAAAATCCATTTTATTTTGTGCAGTTTTATATAGCGCGAACCTTGTGCAGTTTTACCCAGCACTTTACAATATATACTGAATTTTATCTTTTATCGGTGCCCCTGCCAACAATAGATACATTTTTGAATCAGGCTCCTGGACGCTACTACTGCTGCTGTATTCTTGCAGTCCCCATGCCCTGACACTAATAAAGCAAGCAGCATGTGTAATGGGCTGCCTGCTCCAAATTCCATGACACATTGTGGTAAAATACGCCCAGACTAGAAGCCTTATAAACTCTCTGCCACTGCTCCTCGCATTTCATATACAAGTGATAATATTTCAGCACCGATCAAAGTTTTAAATCTAGCAGCTTCCAAACTGTCTCTTGCATGTATCAATGAGATACCTGCTTTTGAAAAGTGTGCGCACGCTGGGACCAGGTAGTGCGTGCGCCGTCGCAAGGGTGCATGATACAGGGAACAATGGTGTGTACTACCATGGGATTAATCCAGTCACAAGAACTGATACACACTCCATCACTAGAGATGATGAGCTCATCGATCGCCTTGGAGCTGCCACGTTTGTCAGCACGTTTGACTTAACGTCTGGGTTTATGCCAGATTGCCTTCACCGAGGGGGCTAAAGAAAGGTCAGCATTCTCAATATCAGAAGGGCACTTTCAGTTCCGGGTCAAAACGTTTGGTTTGAAGAACGCCCCCAACACCTTCCAGAGGCTGATCAATCAGGTCTTGACTGAATTAGAGAACTTCAGCACCCCCTAGCTATACAACATTGCGGTCTTCAACTCTAGTTGGGAGAACCATTTGAACCACCTCCAGGAAGCGCTTCTGGCTCTGCAGAGCGGAGGCCTGACTATCAAGGCAAGTAGGTATAAGATAGGGCAGGGTTCTGAGGTCTACTTGGGACACCAAGTAGGAGATGGCAAGGAGAAGCCCAACATTGACACCATTCTGGCTTGGGAACACCTCAAGACCCAGACAAAAGTGAGAGCCTTTTTAGGCCTCACTGATTGCATCAAGGAATATGGCACCATTTGTGCCCCCTTGACGGAGCTGATGTCCAAGAAGCAGCCCCATTAGGTGATCTTGACAGAAGCATGCCAGAAAGCCTTTGAAGCCCTGAAGGTAGCCATGTGTACTGCACCTGTAATTAAGACCCCTGAATTCTCCCAAGAGTTTGCTGCACAGATTGACACCATAGAGGATGGCATACGGGCCATGCTCTCACAGCTAAATGAAGATGGCCTGGATCAACCTGTAGCCTTCATCAGTAGCAGGCTACTTCCCAGGGAACAGAGGTAGAGCAAAATTAAAAGGGAAGCCTTTGCTGTGGTCTCGGCGCTGAAGCAGCTAATGCCATACCTGTTTGACACTCACTTTAGGGTTTGGACAGATGAAAGAGCCCTCCGACGGTTAATGCAGATGTGGGGTGAGAATTCCAAACTGTTGAGGTGGTGCATCTCCCTACAGGGAATGGACTTTATGGTGTAACACTGTCCTGGCACAAACCACACCAATGCTCATGGTCTCTCCAGGTTCTTCTGCCATAGCAAAGAGAAATCCCACGGAGTTGGGTAGCTCACTCCACCTTCAGCGCGGAGGGACACGTATTAGACCTGGCAACATTGTCTTGGCTTCCTCTGACTGTTTGCCTTCTGACCTCCTTTTTACTGGCTTCATTTTTGCTGGCTCTAGGATTCTGGGCACCTTACCACTGCTAACCAGTGCTAAAGTGCTGTAGTGGAGACGGAGTTCCATGTACACACATTGCTATGTTAGCATAAGCGTCTTAGATTTAAAACACCTTCTTGCCACTTTTGCTGCTTTTGCACACGACACTGCAGGTAGCTGTTATTATAAGAAAAACTGCTTGCTTGTTTTTTCTTCACATGAGAACAGTCTGTTGTTCCCATCCCTAGATGTGCACCGCAACCTTAGTCTGAACACTGTGTGCAGAAGCCGTCAAGGTCAAATAACAATGTGTGCTTTTGAATTCATGTTGATCGGCCCACGCTCTAGCCATAACACGCACACAGCTGCAAATGTCTGAAATTCGAGTGCCTTTAATATTGCATTCTGCATGCATGATTCAGATACTTTGGAGAAGACCTTTTCCAGACACAGAGCAGAGCTGATCCTGTGATGTGATTCACCTAAGCTGATATTTACGGTATGGGGTTCCCCATTAAAACCTAGAGACCTTCTATTAGTTTAATAATACTAGCTTTCTTGTGAAGGGAGGGTGACTATAATCCACTATCATTTATAACATTATTTCTCCCTTCATTTTATATGGTATTGTAACAATGCTGATGGTTTTATTTTTAATTATTTGTCTGCTTATGTTAGGCAAAGTACTGCATCTTAGGGCACGTAGTTAAAAATAAACATTTTAAACTTTACTGTGTCTCTGATTACTCTTGTTGTGGACTGATATGAGAATAATAACAAAAAGGTTTTTCTGATTCCCACCATTCCTGAGAGTACTCTCAAGTCGCTTGTTCTGGGTTGTCTAATCATTGGTAGTTTCGAGATGATACGGAGAACGAATGAGACACTGATGCTAGTCCGATAGGGGTTCTGGGTACTGGGGTGAGTTTTTGGTACACTGCAATTCACTGAGGTCCTGGTTTCCTGCGCATTGTTCTGTGCATGAGCAGAATCCCTGCAACAGTGCATATGTTTTCTACTTAAAACATGGTAAAATTGACTGATCCACAATTGGCATATTTAATGTAATTATAAGTCCTTGGTAAAGTACACTATATAAACCCAGGGCCTGTAAATTAAATGCTACTAGTGGGCTTGCAGCAATGATTGTGCCACCCACTTCCGAAGCCCTTTTAACATGACTCAGGCCTGCCACTGCAGAGCCTGTGTGTGCAGTTTAAACTGCCATTTGACCTGGCTAGTTAACCTACTTGCCAGGCCCAAACCTTACCTCTTATTACATACAAATCACCCCTAAGATAGGCTCTAGACATTCCTATGGGCAGGGTACAGTGTATTTAAAAGGTAGGACATGGACTTTTGAGTTTTACATGTCCTGGTAGTGAAAAACCGATAAACTCATTTTCACTACTGTAAGGCCTATCCCTCCCATAGGGTAACATTCGGAATGCCTTTAAACATCTTTTAAGTGTAATTTTCGATTGCGAAAACTTAGAGATTTCAAGTTTGGTGTCTCTGGACTCACAATTTAAAATCACAACTTATGTTAAAGTTGGATTTTAAATTGTAGGTCTGAAAATGCCTCTTTTAGAGAGGTGGCATTTTCTTAGTTTAACCATTCTGTTCCTCTGCATGTCTCTGAATACACGTCTGGGATGGGTGACAGCTGGGCCTTGTCCATTCCCTTTAGACAGTCACACAAAGGGAGCTGGGGTGTGACATTTGGATCCTGATGGCCCATCACTAGGCTGATGGGTATTCCATAGATAGATTGGAAGGAAGGAGCTAACACTTGTACCTGAATAGGGCTGTGCCTGTCCCTGCACAAAGAGCTGCATGTCGCCCTCCCTGTAGTGAGTCTGTAGCCAGGTCCGGAAAGGCAGGTATTTTGTGATCTTCAAAGGCCTCTTTGAAGTCTCCCCCACTGCAATGGCACATTTGGTTATAAGTATTGGACTGGGCCCCCGACACCACCAAATCAGAATTTTGCTGGAACCAAGGACATTCTGCCTGGAAGAAGAGCTGTTGTGTTGAAGGAGGGACTGTCACTTTGCTAACTGCTTCGCTGTGTTCACCTAGTGACTGTTGATTGCTGTGCTATAGGAGGGACTGCCACTTAGCTATCTGCTCTGCTGTGTTGGCCTGCTGCCTTCTGCTTTTTGCCTGGGAGTGGGAAGGTTTAGACCTGCTCTCTACATCCTTAAATCCACGTTTCTCCAAGGGCTTGCTGGCTTGCCCCTGTTCTTGAAGTCTCAGGGCCATCAAATACCTCCTTCAACCCTGCTTCAGCTGTTGGACTCTTTCATCTGTGATCCCCCCCCCTTGCCTGATGTGCCCCTACTGTCCTGGGCCTCAAAAGTGGGTTCTGCAGCTGTTTTGCTCCAAAATAGACACATCGTCACCTCTGCGCTGATCGGACCCAACGAAGTGCGATCCGAGGACATCACTGTATGGCTTAATGACGAAGGGTGAATTGACTGCAAGGTTCAACAATGATGCAGTGCTGATCTGAAGTTCCGACTGCGAGGCTTGATGATGGCACAGCGCCGATCCAAATATATCGTTGTGAGGCTTGACTTTGACGCATCGACCCGACTGCATAAATCAGAACCAACCCCTTGAGTCCTTGACACCGACACTTGCTCCATCCATGGTACTTTTTTTAGCAGGCCCTGCCTGGGTCCTGTAGCGGGCCTGCCCTCCATCGCGGTCAGCCTGGAACTTTGGATTTACCCTAGTCTAGCACAACCTCAAGTAACCTTTTAGTGCTATTAGCTTCTAAGCACTGTTTTCGGATTTAGTCTTTAAAAATTCCTATCTCATGTTCTACTTATTGGATTTTTGTCCTTTTGGTCTTGCTTTACTCAGATAAATAATCTTTGTTGCTCTAAACTGATGTGGAGTCTTATTGTGGTGTTTTACTGTGTTACTCTAATTTAAGTGTTGCACTAATACTTTGAACATTGCCTCTCAAGTTATTCCTGACTGCTCTCTGCCAAGCTACCAAAGTATGAGCATATGTTACTTAAGGTTGTGCATCTGGCTGACCCTGAGTATGATCGTGGCCCCTTCTTGGACAGGGTACAAACCTCTGCCAACTACAACTAGAGACACCATTTCTAACAATTTGCCATGTCATAGCTGTTCTTGTAAATAGCAATATTTTATATGGTGTAAGTCAGTTAATATCAAAGGGTATAAGCAGTACATGGAGATGGTTCGAGTTACAGTTAATGTATTTTGGCTACCAAGTTGAATACACTGTGCATGGAGGTGCATGAGTTATGATAGTTTGAAGGTGTTTCGTAAATTATACATTTATGGTACACTTTTAGACATTTAAGATTTTGTGTACTTTAACATTTGTTTGCAGCTAAAGAATAAATGAAAGTATATTCATTTTAAGTTATTACTTAACTTAATAAATTTAAGGTATAGCTCTAACTGAAGAATTTATAATATTTGTGTATTTTAAGTTTGGTTCATATATAAAGAAGAAATAAAGATTTCCTAACTATAACAAAGTTCTAATTTTAATGTTTTTTATTTTTAATAAAGAAAAATTACATTGTAGATTTTACTGCCATTGAGTGGAGTGTCATTAAGTGGAGTTAGCTACAGTAGAGTGGAGGAGTCATAAAATGTACCGTCATAGAGTATGGCGTCACAGAGTGGATTAGATTGAAGTGGAGTAGAGTGGAATGTAGCACAGTGGAGTGATGTATAGTGGAATAGCATATATTCAGAGTGATGTACAGTGGAGAGGCATAGAGTGGAGTCTTGTACAGTGGGGTAAAGTGTAGTGGGATACAGTGGAGTGGTGTGGAGTAGAGCGGAGTGGTGTAGCATACAGTGGAATGAATTGTTATATAGTGTAGCAGCATGTTGAATAGTGCAGTGGCGTGGAGTGCACTACAGTGGAGAGGCGTAGTGGAGAGTTAAGTAAAATGTTAGAATTTGAGTGGCGTCTTGAACTGTCCAGTGGAGTGTTGTGTCATAAAGTGTTAGAAACTGTTGTAGAGTGGGATAGAGTCCTGGATACACTGGGGTGTAGAGGAATAGAGTATAGTGTTGTATAGTGGCACAGAGTGTAGTAGAGTCTTGTGGAGTGGAGTTGCATAGAGTGTAAAAAGTGTGGGTTTGGGGGTGGAGTACAGTGGAGTGTTGTACAAGGCCATAGAACAGGGTTAATTGTTGTACACTGCAGTAGAGGGTATTTACCTTGCTTACCTGCAGTACGCAATAGGATCATCTGTGCACCATAAAGTCAAATCCTGAAGAATTTTGTGGAAATGCATTCTGCCGTTTTTGTGCTACTGGAGAAACAAATGTCTATGGAAAATGCATTGGTAGAAAAAAAGCGCTAAGGGACACCCATTTATGTTGTACCCACTCAGCCAAAATCTGTGAAACTTTCCATCCCCAGCCAATCTAGAAAGAGCAATATGCCTGGAAAGTTTCATGGAGATTCATCAAACAGGGGCAAAGTTATTAATGACCAAAGTTCAGAGGAATTCCTATTCCTGTGAATTCTAACTATGACTACAGAGTGGCTAGCGCCACTCTGTGCACTCTGGAATATTCTGTATTGTTGTGTTATGTATTTAGTCAGGAAAGTAGAGTTTGTCCTCAAACTCAGGAGGTTCACTGTAATTGTCTTATCAGACCAACTGCCCTCATTCACGGTTGTGTCTGTAGAGAATTATGAGTTTTGGGTATTAATAATAATTTGTTAATTTTAACGATCATCAACTTCTTCACGTCTTTATGTTTTGAAGAGAGAGACTGGTCCTTACCACAGTGACAACTGCCCCAACATAGCTGAAATTGTAATGCCAGCCTGCAGAGTTCTGGCTCAGGTACTTCTTCTAATGCCAATAGGTCAATGTGACTCTATTGAGACACACCACTGTTAAGTCATCCAGGTAGTCGCGAACCATCTTCTGAATTTTCATTGTTGCTGTCACTTGCTGAGCCTACACCTGTGCACTTTACCTATGGCCTGCTATATGAAACCAACCCAGGGATTGGCAATGCATCTATTGTTGTTGTACTAGCCAGAGATGGTTTTGGTTGCTGCTTCAGAGGCTGAGTGCCACCCTCTCCAGAGGTTGGAGGCTGCACTTCAGTTGTGCTCTAGCCTTCAATTTGGAGTTTTTCTTCTGCTAGACAATCTTATTTTCTGATGATCCACGTCTTGTAAAGTGAGACATCCAATTTTGTAAAAAGAATGAAAGTGTGGCTGATTCTTTTTTGTACCTCGGGGCATATGTATGAAACAAAATTTTAGTCGCAAGCGCGAATCGCAAAAAACAGCGTTTGCAATTTCATATGTATGACACACATTCCTGTGCAAAATAAGAAATCGCTAAATTAGCGATTTCTTAGGCTGGGAAACTCTAAAATTGCGATAAAGTTTGCGATTTCTTAAATTGCGATATTCTCAATTCGCGAAAATCGCAAAAAGGATATCGCAAAATAAGAAATCGCAAGCAAATGTAAGAAAAACTCGCTAATTGCGAAATCACAAAATTCGCAAATTAAGAAATCGCAATTAACACCAAGTGCATGCAAGTGGTAAACAGGTGCAAGGTACTTAAACCACCCCACAATGCAACAGAACCTTCCACAATGGCAGCACTGTTTGTGATAGCCAGAAGGCTGCGTATTTGGGATCTTGCACAGAGGAGAATGAGACAGGAACGTATATTCAGGCTGCGCATCACTCTGTTCCAGCACACTGAAGAGGACATCCATGACAAGTACAGGCTGCACCCACAGACCATATTGGACCTGATTGAGGAGCTGAAACCCAATTTGGAACACCCTACACGCAGGACACAAACAATTCCCACACATGTGCAGGTCCTGTGCTCCCTGCACCTCCTGGCATCAGGGAGTTTTCAAGGAGTCATAGCAGAGGTTGGTGGGGTGTCACAGAGTGCACTTTCGCACTTTTTCCATGCCTTTCTAGATGCAATGGTACAGAGGCTATCACATCACATATACTTCCCCACCACCCAACAGGCATTACAGCAAACAAAACTTGACTTCTACCAGATTGCACGTTTCCCCCACGTCATTGGCTGCATCGATGGGACCCATGTGGCCATCACACCCCCATTAGCAACTGAATATGTCTACAGAAACCGTAAATGCTACCATTCCCTCAATATACAGATTGTGTGCAACGCAAAGTATATCATCAATGACATTGTACCCAAATACCCTGGCAGTACACATGACTCTTTCATCTTTAGACACAGTGGAATACACAGACGTCTGAGTGCTGGAGAGTTTGGGGAGGGATACCTGCTAGGTAAATACATGGCACACATCCATACATCCACTATATCACTGGAGGGTGGGGACAGTGACTTACCTATTGTGTCTATCCCTGCAGGTGACAGTGCCTATGCAGTGCGGGACTTCATCCTGACCCCGTATCTCGATCCAGCCAATGCAAGTGAGAGGAGATACAACAGGGCACACAGATCTACACGCTGCGTCATTGAGCGTACGTTTGGAATCCTAAAGAGCCGGTTCCGGTGCCTGCATAAAAGTGGAGGCGCACTGCAATACAGCCCTGAGACCTGCTGTAAAATCGTGGCAAGCTGTGCAATGCTCCATAACATGGCTATGAGTAAAGGCACCACAATTGATGTGACCAATACAGACACACCGGATGACGATTGCCCTGCTCCCCCTGGCAGACCAGCATCAGGAGTCGGGGCAGCTGCTGGACGCCAGAGACGGACTGAGATCACACAAAGCTACTTCTAGGTGAGTAATGATGACATGAGACAAAAAATGATTCTAATGTGTGCTGTGTTTATTCACACTTCACAATCATTAAGTGTTGCTGTACCCAGCACATGTTATGCACACAGTGCAGGTACAACACAAGTAACTGTGCAATCTGAATTGTTGGGTTACATCACCCATTTGTGATAAATTGTCACTGGACAGTTCACCTCCTTCGGTGACGCATTGGTGGTGTTTGGCGTCCAGGCTGAGTGCCCTCCGTGGTGTTCCTGGGTCCTGCACCCTGCCTGGAACTGCGCCGTCTTGCTCCAGGCAATGTAGGAGTGATGCTGCTCCTACTGGAGGTTTCGTTACTCTCGCCAGAGGCCATGAGAGCGGTGCCACCTGAGTTGGCCGTCTGCATCTGCTCCACTGCACTGGTGACCTGTGCTAGCCCTCTTGCTATGTCCTGACAGCAGTGCGACATTTCCACCTGCATGGTAATGCTTCTAAGTGTCAGATTACTGGTGGTGGTGCAGAGGCGGTTCACGGCCTTGGTATAAGTGTGCAGTCGTGCATTGACACGTCGGGCAGCCCTGGCGTCTTGGTTGTGCCTCAGAGTGTCACAGAGGTCACGTATGGCACCTGCCATGGCCATAATGCCCTCCCCCATGTTTCGCTGATTTCTGTTGAGACTGCATAGCTGCCTATTTATTGAGCGCAATGATTTACATTGCAGGCGCTGTACCTGCAGCATGCTGTGTTCCAGCCCAGAAAATATGGTGTCCTCCGCTTCAGTCGCAGTGCTGCTCCTGGGCCTTGACCTGCGTCTCTCCAGTGCTGGAATGCTCGCCCTTGGTGTGTCCTGGCTCGGCATGTGTGACACACCCTGACTCCCCTCTCTTCTGTCACTGTCCTCCCCTGTGGCCTGTATGTCATCCTCAAATGGAGGCAGTGGGGGCACATGTGTGCGCTTCCTGCGCAGGATTGGTGTGTGCTCCGTATCATCACTGGAGTCCCCATCGTCATGATGCTCCTCAGGATGTTCAGGCTCCTCTCCCTCTGCACTGTCCTCACGTGCCCTGGATTGTGCTGTGGATGTAAAGGGGACTACATGAGTTTGTGTCTTTATCTGCAATTTGCATTCAATAAGGTTTCTACAGTATGTGTCGGCTAACTTCTGACACTGTATCATTCACTTATTCCCAACCCACATGTTGCATTAGATTTCCTATGTCTCATGGACACACTGTCAGACATATTACTTCAAGTTCCATGATGCATTGCTGGGTGTGCTGTGAGAATTGGACTGGAATGACATTTTTTGTGTATATTTCGCGCATTTGGGGAAGTGTGCATGGGATGGGGATCAGTGCAGATTGATTTGGCATGCATCTTACCTTGGCTGCTGGATACAGGGTCTGAGCTGACAATGTCAGCCACACCACCAATGCTCTCAGGCAGGAGAGTGGACTCAACAAGCTCCTCGTGGGGTGTTGGCTGTGCTGCTGTGGATGGTCCTCCCCCGGTCTTGTTTGCATCCTTTAGTCTGGCTGCCACCCTCTCCTTCGACCTCTGCCGCATATCGTACCATCGCTTGCGCAATTCCTCGATAGTGCGATTGGTCACACCCACAGCATTCACCTTCTGTTGAATCTCCAGCCAGATTTTGCGTTTCCTTGCTTCTGGGACTCGCAGTGCCTTTTTCCCAAATAGGAGCTCATGGCTGCAAACCATCTCCTCTATGAGGACCTCCTGCTCCTTGTCAGAGAACTTGTGCTTTCTCTTTCTCTTCTCTGCCTCCTTGCCCTCATGTTGCTTGTGGGACTCCATTGGGGTTTGTTCTCTCCTGGCATGCTTCCTCACACTCTCCAAACAGCCTCTGGGTGTGGCTCAGGTAAGCAGGTGCAGGAAATCACTCCCACTTCCTGGTTGTGATGTCGCAATTAAGGAATCGCAAAGGATGTTTCTGAGACTTTTTTGCGATTATTAAGAAATCGCAAAATATTTGCGATTTTTTTTTTTTTTTTTTACATACCGATTTGCGAATCTCAAACTGCAAATCGCAAAATATCGCAATTTGAGATTCGCAAAACGGGACTTTCATACATATGCCCCTTGGATCCTGTATTGTGGCACAGATGTACTTTGGGAGAATCTCTTTTTGCAACCTTTAATTAGTCTTGAAGTGAAGAAATATCTCTAAATCTAAGTAGATGCTTCTTTATTGACATTGGTAAATGATTGTTGCACCTTCTGCAAATATTCACGCAACAGGAGTAACAACGGGATCACTTAGCTCATTGTACTCTTGTCTTTGCTGAATGAAAAGGAATAAACATTTGAATAAGCACTCAACTAGCTCCCATTTGTCCACCTCCACTGTCATAGCTTTGATAGTTTCTCTGAATTACATAATCATTGATAGACTTGTAGTGACCAAATAGGCATTGGAGAAAATAGTAGGTTGAGTTCCAGCATTCTGAAACCTCCTTTATGATGGCTGTCTCCGGTACTTCATTAGCATGTTCAATGATTCTGATCTGCTTCCAGGCATTTAACAAATTATTAAAATTAATCTTTTTAGAGGTAGGTCCTGCAAAATTAAGTTTATGTACTGTGCTAAACACAAGACCCTAAATTTTCCTCCATCAGCCATGGCTTTGACAACATTGCTGCTGTTGTCAATGGTAACTAATTAAATGCTGTGACTTCTGCAACTGTTGCAACCAAGTTCCCAAAAATCATTATTAGCTGTGAGACCACCAAATAGCCATTGCTTCACTCCCTTGAAGAAGATACTCTGTGCAGGGATGCATATGTAATATGTTGCTTGATGACTGGTCTGCATATCTGTCATGAGGTGGATAGTGTGAATAGTGCTCTCTTTCATAGCTTTGCCAAAAAAGTGTAGCCCTGGCAAAGCAACAATGGAAAAACAGGTTTGGCTTGGAACCTTCCATTTTTGGCAGAGAGTTTCCACAAATTCAACAAACACTTCTTTCACAAAATAAAAAGGGAGGAGGTCAAGTGCTTACATTTTTTCAAGCTTCCCAGTGCATAAAGGGACTTTGTCATGGGGTCAGTGGTACAGTGAGACTTTGGTAAACATAGGCCTGGTACTTGGTTGTTGTGACTGTCTTCTTTGAAATACCTCCATTAGTGATGTACAGGGAACAGGTAGGCTGCTTGGGCACCTAGTGGTGGCTTTCTCCCTCTGTCCCTTGTAGTATTCTGAGTTTGCTGTGGCTGAAGACTTCCAACTGAACTCGCAGCGCTGCTTCACATGGCACCAAAATTCTCTTCTTCATTCACACCACCACCTTCTACTATCATCTGAACTTGTACTTTATCACTACTAACAGCTATGTTTCAGAGGTTCCTGCTATCTCCGACTCACGGAAGATCAGGTTTTGCAGGCTGCGGTTCCTGTTGCTGACTTTCCTGTGAAGGTTCAGTTTGCTATTGGAAAAATTCTATTTCAGATTCTGAAATCATTGCAGTGGCGAGAGACATGGGCTTTGGTTATGGTGGTAGTGCTGTTAATCCAGTGGTAGTACTCCTACCAGCCTCTTGTTGACCAGGGAAGGGTGTAGGAGCTATGTCATATTTCCACAGAAATTAGGAGGACTTGATGCCAGTGGTAGCACCTGCAGCAGGCATCTCCTCCTTATTGGGCATTTTGATTTCAGGAACCTCCTTCTTTGTAGCCATCTTAGTTTATGTGCTAGCAACATTTAGTACAAGCAGAAGCACTTAAGAGATGTCTCTGGGGTTGCTCTCAGCTCATTCAGAGACTTCTCTCCATCTTAACATTGTGCGTGGTGTGATGTCTTGTGCACCTGCAGGCAATTAAATTGAAACAGTAAGTTAGTAAGACTAGGGCAATCAAGCCAATGTAATATAAGTCATCAATCATCATCTTCATCACAACAAATGCTTAAAAATAGTGATAGTGTACCCATGTATGAACTAACTATATTTTGATGGACATTGCAAGGGAAAATCCAACTTGGTGTCCCTCCAGGGCCCATGAGTACCATATTGAAGGCAGGATGCGGACATGCAGAACAGGGAACACAGAAATAGAATAATTGCTGGTGACTCTTCAGGGCCCATGGAGACCCTAGGGGAGGTGGGGAGCAGACAACAAACTAATACATGAATTCAATATTTACTAGTGTTCCTCCAGAGTCCATGCGGACACTATGGTTGGTGGAGGTTGGAAAACATCAAATAAATTAATTAAATAGTTTCGAGTGTCCCTCCAGGGCCTACGGAGATTTTGTGGGATGGGGAGGACAGGCACACATTGAATAAGTTAATAAAGTAATTACTGGTGCCTTTCCAGGGCCCTTGGAACCCTTTGAGAAAACTGGGGCAGCCAAAAATCAAATAAATTAATTATATAATTGCTGGTACCCCTCCAGGGCTCATGGGACTCATTGGGAGGCAAGGGGCAGGCACAAATTGAATGCATGAATACAATATTTGCTGGTGCCTCCACAGGGCCCTGGTGGCCTTATCGGATGACAGGAGAGGCAAAAATCAAGTGAATGAATGCAATAATTGCTGGTGCTAATTCAGGGCCCATGGGACCCTATGGGAGGTGGGAACAGTCAAAAATCAAATAACTGAATTCAACAATTGCTGGTGTCCTTCCATGCTCCATGGGTATACTAAGAGAGGCAGAGTTGAGGCAGGCACAAATCAAATAAATGAACAAAATAATTACTAGTGCCCTTCAGGGCTCAGAGGGACCCTATAGGAGATGTGGGTGACAGACAAAAATTGAAGAAATTAATAAAATATTTGCTGGTGCCCATTCAGGACCCACTGGGACTCTGTGGGATGCTGGGGACAAGCAAAAATTGAATACATGTATTACCTACTTGCTGATTTAACTCCAGGGCCCATGAGTATCCTATCCTGTGGAAGGCAGAGTGAAAGGCAGAAGTTGAATAAATATATAAAATTATATTTCCGGTGCCCATCAAAGGGCCATGTGTAACCTATGGAAGCCAGGGTCAAGACAGGCATAGGGTCCATAGGGACCCTATTGGAATCTGAGGACAGGCAAAAAATCGGGTAAATAAATGTAATATTTGCTGGTATCCCTACAGGGCACCTAGTTATCCTATATATGGCATGGTGAAAGGCAAACATTGAATAAATGATAAAAATAATTTCTGGTACCGCTCCAGGGCTCATGTGTCACATATGAAAGCCAGGGTCAGGGCAGGCAAAAATCAAATGAATGAATACAATAATGGCTGGTGCCACTCAACAGCCTATGAGGACTCTATGGGAGGAAGGATAGGGGCAGGCAAAACTCGAATAAATGAATACAAAAATTGCTGGTGCCTCTCCTTGGCCCATGGGGACCCTATTGTAGGTTGGGGGCATGCAACATATAAATGAACCAAAAAAAATCAAGCAGAAATTAATATATCAGGAAAAAATAAAACATGAACACATATGTCATGCCCTAAAAGTGGAATAAAACGATTGAAATGTATACTGGCTTCAGAACATGGTGGCAACATGCTTTTTCGCCACATTGCCAGCGAAGAAGGAGGCATGTAAAAAAAGACAAAATATCCACTTGGCGTGCACACGCACACACATACGTGCGCGCGCACACACACACACACACTCACCCACTCACTCACTCACTGGGTCTGCAAAATGGTGGTCGCCGCATGGCCAGCAAAGAAGGAGGCTTAGAGAACGAAAACAAAATGGTCACAACACACAAAATCACACACACATACATCCACCAACATGCACACACCTACACAAAATGCCAGATGCAGACAATAAAGAACCTACATCTTATGTTCAATACAAAGCCTTCCATAAGTCCCCACAAATATTAAAAAATATTTAGCAGCGAACATGTTAAGAATATATTAACAAATACTCCCAAGTCCTACTGCAGGAAACACTAGACAGAAAGAGCACAACAACAACACAGTAAAATGATTAACAATTCTGTACAACATTCACAAAAATCACAAGGAAATTGAGGAAATGTGTTTCTAAACCCAGGGCTCCACCACACAAATATCATGCAAACATTTTCCCTTAAAAAATCTTAATCCCTCAAGGCCCCCAAAAGTAAAAATGTCAAGGGTGTGGATGCAGCATAGATTGTAAACAGAAAGAGAGTGATGCGCTCCTTCCAAAATCCAATAAAAAAATTACTGAATAATGCAGAGGGGGGAGTCTCCGGGACAGGACGAGAAAACTACTACTGTACTGCAGCCTCCCAGGCTCTGGAATTGTCTTGCTCTTTAAATTTAAAAAAGAGTAAAATGTTTTTCACTCTCAAAAACTACTGAACTGAACCTTTCAGGTAAAAATTATACTTGAAAATGTAATTTCAAGTACATTTTGCGTTCAGATTTGTAATTTGCTCTAAAAAATTACTCAAACGGTCCAGTTTTGTATAAAATCAACCTGAAATGTTAGTTGACCAGCCCATGTTGAGAGACCTGCTGCATTGGGAAGATGCTGCTCACATTCGTGATGACGGACTTGGTTTCTGTGCAACTTGTGTTACCATTTCTTCCAATGCTTCGTTTCCATAGCGTCTGTGTCCTTTTCTCATGTCTGTAAAGCTCACATTGATACAGCCTTAGGACATCTTTTCTGGCTCTTCAGAGTGACTGTGCTAATATATTACACTGATGACCTTAGAGGATGACATCCTACAACAGCTGTTTACAACAGTCTTGAAAGTTTGTATAGTGATTGCTATGCCTGTTGAAAGGCATTAACTTCCCAGTAGATCATCTCTCATTGCTGGAGATATAGCTCCCAACTTTTTTATGAAGCAGAGCTCCTACCGACAATTGTTTTTTTTATTATGTATTCGCATTATCTACGTATCTGTGTTTCAGTCAGAAAGTCGTTTTCTTGTGTACCGACATCAAGAGTTCAAGAGTCATAACTATAGAAAGTCATGTCCTTGCTGTCATCATGCAATCAAGCCTGGCCTGTTACTGTGTTAAGAGAGAAAGTGAGGGTTAGTTGAGAAAGCTTACAGCTCCTTATCATTTCATGAAAAATGTGCTTCCATCAAGTGAGAATTGTTTAGTAATGTTAAAATCCTGGATTCAACACCTGTAAAAAATGTGATTATTGGTTGTGAAGGTTGTAAGTCCTTCACAAGTAATTTCTCTGCAAGTGTCTTTTACTGGGAATCAAGAACCCATTGTAGCACTTGACTCAGGGTAGCAAAGCTGGTGTGGGCTAGTAACCCCAGCTCGCTGGTGGGGAACCTCAAGAGTCAATAAATCTTTGTCCAGTCAGTGCTTTTTCTTCTATGAAAAATATTTGTACATATATATAAGGGGGATTTTATTGGTGGCTGAGCCCTGGTTTTAGCGATTCTTTCTTAGATCTGGATGTCTTTTACTTCTTGTATATGCAATGTGTTTTGAATTTATTGACTATGTTTGATATCTTTATTTCTTAATGTATCGGATGTGTAAGGTAATTTGCTTTCGGACTTCAATAAAAAAATAATCAAAAAATATATATATATATTTGTGTTAGACACACATGTTGCTTTTGTCTTATCGTTTAACCAGTCGTCATGAGAAGGAGGAACACATTAGTTTGTTTTGCCAGTTGGCATTCAGATGAGTTCTGGGCAGTCAGGAATGGATCTCTTCTATCAGATATTCATAGAGGCTGACTACCATTCCTGACTAAGAACTCCACATAAGTAGGTATTCATGGACTACTCAGTCAAGCACAGTATAGAGTCTTGTTGGTAATACCTTATGTCAGCAATGCTTTAGCTGGAGGTATAACCAATGATGTGTTTTTTCCAATGGAAAATTGGCTTGTAGTGCTTCGAAGGATTGCAGTGTTTCTTTGTGTCTGACTTGCTCTAGCGCCGTTAGCTGACCATTCTGCCCAGTGCTGTGTTCGCCCATCACTATGAAGTGCTACGCTTGATTGATTGACTGATTTATTGATTGGTTGAGTTAGACCAAATAGGGGTGTTCACATTTAGGTATCGGGACACACTACTGCACTTGTCAGGTTTCGGAAGAAGCGTTATTGTTACTCTGTTGAATGTAGGGTAGGGCGAATCTTTTCCACCTATATCTTTGAAGACCTTGCACAGTAATGAAACAGAGGGCCTCATTTATGAGAAGTGACGCATCGCTGCGTGAAAGCAGCGATGCGTCACTTCTCAGTGCGCCCTCCTCGCGACACCAATGATGCATCATATTTATAATATGACGCATCATGTCGCAAGGAAGGACAGATACATCTGTATAACTGACGTATCTGTCGGCGCAAAAAGTGGTGCATTGCTGGAGTTGTGTCAGAAGCCTGACGCAACTCCAGCAATGTGAGCCCCATGTGAAAGAGCCTGCGTCACCCTTATGCCTGCCATGAGGCAGGCGTAAGGTTTTGACGCATTGGCGTCCTAGAAGTGGCGCAGCGAAATCTCATAGATTTTGCTGCGCCACTCCTACGACCCTTTCTTGCGGGGGTACGCCCACCCTGCATACATTATACCTGGCGCAGGTATAATGTAGAGCAGGGGTTTACGAAGTGACGCATCTACCTAGATGCGTCACTTTGTAAATATGGCGCAACATGGCGCATGTTTTACGCTACTGGTGCATCACAAAAAGTGATGCAGCTGTGGTGCACAAGTGACGCAGGGGCTCATAAATGAGCCCCAGAGTATGTGCATTTATTTTGAAGAATTTGACAGGCAAGCCACCTTTTTCCAAGGCTTTTCCTAGCCACATATTTTTAATGGCAGCTAGTATCTCTTCTTCGGTAATATCTCCTTTCAAAGCATTTGCAGATTCGTCACTAAAACGAGGTAGAGTTATGTTTCCAAAAAACAGACGTTTCGGTTTGCTGAAAGTCCACTTTGTCCTCTGAGAGAGCGGCGAAGGTTTCATTGATCTGCGCTTGAATAGTTAGTAATCAAGCAATTCGGAGTACGTATTACTGGGATATATCGATGTGAGTGCATTTGCTCCAGTTGTTGGGCTAATAGGTGACCTACTTTTCAGCCGAATTCATGCTGTCTGCATTTCACATTTTCAGGCCTTTCCTGACTTTCAGGTGAGCAAAGAGTTCAAGCCCATCTTGGCTGTGAACAAATGTTTAAGACCGCCCGGTGTGCCTATGCTGGTCCGATTTTATTTGGAGTTCCTAAGAGTGTTTGGCAGCAGAGTTATTGTTTAAATGGAGGGCAAATCCCTTCATTAGTTGGACTTTCTTACATGCTTTACAGGACACCCATAAAGTTAGTGGCGATTTGACTGAGCCTTCGTCGCCAGATAGGTTTGTAAGTGTTGCTTCAAATTCAGTTTTGTCTCGGGGTCTTTACATTTTGACAATTGCATTCTCCATCCGTTCCTCTCTGGCCTAATGAGCTGTAAGTTTAGCTCTGCATGTATGAGGGCGTGATCTGACAGTCTGTTTTCAAGTATTTCACTTGAGGAGAGGCTAGCAGACAGAGAGCCAGAGAGTGATCAATCCGAGTTTCAATTTTGTGGGAATGTATAATCCCCAAATCATGCCACCTTGCCAAATGAGGTCACTTAATGTTGCATCTGTCTTGTGGCCATCGATCTGGGGAGAGTCTGTTCCTGCTGCCACGAACAGGTATGCAAGGACTTGCACAGGCCTGCTTGAATCCGGCCGAAGGCACCCACTGTATGAATTTGTACAACCCTGCTCAATGGGCCAAAGGTGTCTGACGGGATTATCAGCTGTGGACTTTACCGCTGCGAGCTACAGGTCCCACAATTCCTTGCACCACCACAACTGAGGCATGTTTCATCAGCGCGATATTAGGTGCACAGCAGTCCTGCAGCACTAGACGTGCGCAGAACGCACCCCGACAAAGAGTGGGCCTGTCCGGTGCCGGGAGGTGCCCTGGTTGGGCCACCTCTCTTAATCTTCTTCCCGAGGACTGTACGGTGAATCTATTACTAACTGGGATATTTGGCTTTTTGATTTTGATGACCTGTTTTAATCATGGGAGATTGAAAATTGCATGTAGAAAAGAACGCCAAGAATCTCTCAAATCTGAACACCTTGGATTAAAATCTGGCCTGCATTATGGGAGCTACCACCAAAGAAATCAACGTCGTTGAGCAACGCTTATCCATGGATGGGGGGAACCTCGTCACCACTCTGGGGAGTGATAGTTTGGTCTGACCATCAAGTGCCTACTTAAGCAGCTGTGCTAAAGATCATTGGAACTGATGTCCTTAATAGCATCAATAATGCCACTTCAGCAAACCGGAAATGTAAAAACACGCGCTCTGTAGCCACAAGACCTCCCACACAAAACCTGAAAAAACAGGACTTACTTGGGTCGAAGGAGGATGGAGATGGGCGAGTGGCATCATTTAACTGGAATATTATCTTGGACAAATCAGGGGCGTAACACAGGACCCCGCAGTCCCCACAGTGCGGGGGTCCCGCGAGATGAAGGGAGCACACTCAGCACAGTATTCAGGATCGATAGCGCTAGGTTAAATCCAGAGCGGGGGCCCCTCCGTGTGTGTGGCAGGGGGGCCCTCTCAACTTTCGTTACGCCACTGGGACAAATTCAAACCTGTTGTAGCCAAGTGTACCACCAATTAAACCCAGCAAGCTGACATGGGAAAGATAAAAAATATAGAAGTGCAGGAAAATTTGCACAAAGGCACTGCCCTCCTTCCTACCTTATTCTAAGCCTGGGTGGAGTTCGCGTAGCAGTGTTACGCGGAACTCCACAAAGCTGTAAAAAAACTCAGCGAGGCTACTTCCGCACGTTTGCGAGACATTTTTGACGTTCGGCAATGCGGATTGCGTGTTCAGGGGAAATAACGCACAAACTTCACCACACCATCCCACATGGGCGGGGCCATCTTGTTTTTCTTGTCTGGTTATGGTTCTGGACCTGTTTTTTTCAATCCTCCCCAAATATTTTCAATCCCTTGTTCAAAAAAACTTTTCTGATTTTTTTTTTTATTGATTATCTATATCTCTTTTCATAAGTGTATATTTTGTGTTTTTCTCTACTTTTTGTGTGTGTGTTTAGTATGTTTTTGTACTGTTTTTCCAGTACTAGTGTTAGACTTGGGGGTCTCTAGTTGGCACAGGTATGCACTTGTGACAAATAGGGACCCTTGCCTCTAGTCAGGGTAAAGGGGTACACTCCTAAAATAACCCCTGCTCACCCCCCTGGTAGCTTGGCATGAGCAGACAGGCTTATCTCAGAGACAGTGTGTAAAGCATTTGTGAACACATACAGTAATCAAGCGACAACACTTCAGATACACCACACAGGTTTTATATCAAAAATAAGTATTCTTTATGTAGATTTACCACAAGACCATAAATGACAAAAATACACAATACTGTTACTTTAAGATGGTAGGATTTAGCTTAGTTATCTTTAGTTCTTAAATGCAACACTTTAAGTCAATGTACCTTTTAGATGCGACACGCAGGGCAACGAAAGTGTTGCAACGATGTTGATGCGTTGAAGATTTTGGTGGAAAGAAATAAAGACGTGAAGATCTTCCAGATGCGGCATGCTTCTCCGATGTTGCGAGAAGACTCGATTCGATGCTTCAGCTGCAGGGGCGACACACTTTACGCGACACAGACGACAACAGTTCCGACGGCGGCACGCTTCTCCGTGGATGCGAGGTGCTTTTCTTGATGCGGTGCAATGCGTCAGCTACGATGGCTGCAATGGCGACACGCTTCCTCGGCGTTGCGAGACACTTCCTCGATGATGCGAGACGCTTCCGCTCGATGCGACAGATTGCAGCGGCGCCACACTTTACGCGATGCGACGACAACAGCTCTGATGGTGGCACGCTTCTCCTTCTCGAGTCACGCTTCCAGCTACTTGCGACACGCAGTCCCTCAGAAGGCCCAACACAGCAGCAGGCACTTCCAAAGAACTCTGGGGAGCTGGGGGGTGAAGTCTGTTCTTCCTGAGACTTCAGCAGGAGGCAAGCTCTTTTCCAAGCCCTTGGAGATCCTTTCACAAGTTGAGCAAAAGTACACACAAAGTTCCCTTCTCCTCTCTTTGGCAGTAGGCAACCCCTGCAGGCCAATCCCCCAGTTTCAGGGATAGTCTCTCCTCAGTTTCTTATTGGTTCCTCTCCTCAGCAGAGTTTCTTCTTGTTTCCCAAAGTGATCTAAATTCTTGGGATCAGGGTCCCAATACTTTTATCCAAAAATCCTATGTCCTCTGAGGGCAGAGGGGCCTTTGCCTTGTTCAAACCGGTTCTGGTCAGTCCTGGAGCACTTTGTTTACCTGACTCTTTCTTTCCTTTCAGAGTGCAGGGCAGAAACATCAGATGCACCATAGGAGGTGGAGCCAGCATTGTGGAGGGAAGGCACAGCCATATTCAGGTCCCAGGTGCTACTCCTCCCACTCAGCTTGATGCAGATCTCTCTATTCACCACTGGGCCACCTCACCCTTTGTCCTGGAATTCCCCAGCCCTGTCACTCAAACTCCAGACAAGGAATACACAGCCAAGCAGAGGCAGGTTTGAATGGGTAGACAAGAAAATACCTACTTTCTAAAAGTGGTATTTTCAAACACAGAATGTTAAAACCAACTTCACTAAAATATGTATTTTATCATCCTGAGTTCAGGAATACTAAATTCGAATTTCAACCATGTTCCCTGAGGCAGTTAGGATTATAAAATGTAATAACCAAACTGCCCATTCTGGCCTATGGAGAACAGGTAACCTTGCAATAGTGAAAAACGAAAATGGCTGTAATTCACTATTAGAACATGCCACATGCACCAGGGCATGTCCTACCTTATCCTTACAATGCACCCTGCCTGTGAGCCTACCATGGGGTGTCTGATATGAAGAAAAGGGAAGGTTTAGGGACTGGCAAGTGGGTGCACTTGCCCAGTCAGCATGACAGTACCAGACTGCACGCAGGCTCTGCAATGGCAGACCTTAGACACACTTTTACAGGCTGCTTCTGTGGTTGGCACAACCAGTGCTGCAAGCCCACCAGCAGTATTTGGATTGACAAGCACTGGGCACTCCTGGTGCACTGTACTAGGGCCTGACAGGTAAACCAAGCCAGCCAATCATGGAATCACAAATTCATACAACAATTTACAATAGGGAGCACTTGCACTGTGGCACTGGACAGCAGTGGCACAGTGCCCTGAGCAACTAACACCAGCAAAAACACATGAGGCAACAGCAAAAATGGAAGGGAGACCCACGCCAAGGTGCCAGGTCTAACAACTAGCTTTTTTTTTTTACTGCCTTTCTTTTTCTCCTGACTTCGCCCAGAAGGAGTGCAGCCCCAGGACTTGTTCTCGCAGGTGGAGTTGGCTGCAATTGTTTTATTTGTGCAGCGCCACCACCCCTCCACCCTAACAGCAGGCGGCAGGATTGGGTCTTGGTACAGGCTCCGGGAGCGTCAGCAGCGGTGGGCGAGAGTGCGCCGGGCAATGTATCGCTGCTCTGGGTTCCGGCGCACCCATAACCAAGTGACGCACCAGTGGTCACACCCTGGACTGAGAGCAGGGCCTGCTGGACCTTCTAGGCTTGGTGAATACTAGCTAATTATAATTCTTATTGTGTGTTCTATGTTATTGTGAATATTATTTTTTTCCCAACTAGCAAGAATGCTGCTGCTCACATGCAGGTAAATTCCATTTAATTCTTTTTATATTTGGTGATCGTTATTCTAGACAGGTGCTTACCGCTACCTAATCCTACTTGTTTGCAACTTTGCGCTCACTTGGGCTGATTCTGTAAGAGAACTTCAGTTAGGTAATGCATTGCAGACTAGAGAGACTCCTTTCTTTTGTTCTGTCACTAAGAAAGTGGTAGTTACTCAGTGTTAGTTGGTAATTTAGCGGCTCGCATGACGCGTCCTCTCACATGACTTCAGTCCTTGATTCCTCCTTCCTTACTCAATTTAGTAGAACCTTTTGTAGTTCATATAGTGAGTGAATACTTAGCAACCAGCCAATTTGGTGTATGCAAATATGCATGCGTCCATCTATGCATTTAAGAAGACTAAATGCAGATTGCAGACTTAGTGAATTGTTCCGTCAAAGGGGGTTGTGAATGATGATTGCGACTGAGATCGGAATTCAGAACTTAGAAGCAAAAATAATCTTTTTGCAATTCCTTTCCAAAGTCTTTGGGATAGGCGGGCTAGGTTGGTTTAGGATTCAGGAACTGGAATGGAACTGTGGAATAATAAAGATAGGACGGTCCGCGGCCTTGATAGTAGTCTACTACTAGTCGATCTAATTTAGAAAAGGTCAATGTTATTGCAATTGCCATTTCCTGTCAAAAAATCATTTTGGAGTGATTATTTAATATTTATTTAACAGCAATCATTTCTTGTCTCTTTAACTATGTCTTACAAGAAGAAGACTGGGTCTTCAGAGGCAGGTACTAGGGCTAGAGGTGCCTCCCAGCAGGGGCAGTGCTCCTCTGCAGATAGCTCTGCTGGCCCCAGTAAGTTCTCCTGTTGTTAAAATAATAATAATATATATTTCCCTAACTTCTACCGCTCCTTATTTTTTTTTAAACTATTATTTCCGTTTACTAATTTATTTTCTTCCAAATCCTCTTTGGTCTATCTGTTTCTAAATTCTTGTTATCCCTGCATTACCTACGAACTTTCAGCCTCATGCATCAACCCAAAATCCAGTCGGTAAAATACCGATTCGGTAATAGCTCCCGGTATTAAGTAAAAAATACCCAATCCCAATGCATCAACCCAAAAGCAGAAATCGCTATTTAAGGAATCCTTAAATAGCGATTCTTTAAATAGGGATTCCTTAAATACCGATTCCTTAAATAGCGATTGCATTTAAGGAATCCCAAAGTGAGATTCCTTAAATGCAATGCATCAAAGTTAAAAAATTAGCGATTCCGCTAATAGGGGGAGCAAATTACCATGAAGATGAACTGCATGGTAATTTGCAAAAACTTTGAAAAATGCACTTTTGTGCATTTTTCAAAGTTTCATGTTGCGCACACACATGCCCTTAGAGCATGTGTGTGTGCAACATATGTGCACATATCATTTTCAGGGGTGCAACAGGGTGTCCTTTTGACACCCTGGCACCCTTGAAAGTGCTCCTGCTATTAGCGATTCGGTAATACCGAATCGCTAATACAGACTGGCTTTACATTCATTCCTATGGGCCTCCAAGCCCATAGGAATGAATGGGTAGGTATTCCTTATTACCGATTCGGTATTACCGATTCGGTAATAAGGAATATTAAGGAATCGCTATTTGAATAGCGATTCCTACATGCATAGCCTTTTGCTATTCCTTATTAGCGATTCCTTATTTTTCGCTAATAAGGATTCGCTAATGGCATTGTTGATGCATAGGCCCCTTAGTTATTTATATATTTCTAGTGTCTTTTTTTTTTTTTACATTAAATCAAACTGCCTCTGCTCTGACTCTTACAGTCTGTCTGTAACTTGCTTTCTTCTCATTTTTTGGTGAGCTTTCCCTCTCCCCATATATATTTTGTGGACTGTCTGGTTCTGGAAGACTCAGAGAACTCATTGGTCCTTACTAATACTAGGATTAGTAGTACTACTACTCTGCTGTGCAGATTGCATGCCCAAGTAAGGTATTCAACGCATATTTGTGAGATGATGGCTTTCCTTTCTTTTACTTTCTCATGATCAATCAGTAAATGATGGTGACACTCAAGTTGGACACCCCAAAGTCGTCTATTCCTAGTACTATTTTTACTAGCAGCAGTTGATGGTGAACAACTAATTTGATTACCGTACACCATGGCTGGAAGGAAGTATTAGGAGGAGGACAGCAACATTATATTTTCCAACCAAGAGTCCTCTTTTCCGACTGTCTGCCCAGTTGGCCACTCTTTTTCTTTTACAAAACTCAGATTAACCAATAGCTCTAGCCACTGAGTCCAGTCCATTGGGTTGTCTTCTTCTTGAAAGGCTTTTCAAAAATTGTCACCAACAAAATGCTCAACCAGATATTTTATTATTTTTGATAGGACATACTATCTACTCTACTCTATTACCCAAATTGCAGTGATGTATGTATTTTATTTTCAATCTTGCTAGTGAAAAAAATAAATAGGGGGAGGCGTATATGGCATCTAAACATTTCTAAATGTTTTTTCTAGGTGTACCAACCACCAGTGCAGGGGCCAGCGGCGAAGGCGATGCCTGCCAGGAGGGAGCTGATGTGGTAGGTGCAGGGGGTGAGCCACCAGCAGTGGCGGGTGGTGATATGTCATATTCCTTACTTATTGACAAATTTACACTTGCTGCAAGGGTGTATGTACACTGTACTGTTGATACTAAGTTATTGTAAACAGTTGAAGAAGACAAGAAGACACCCTTTACTTAGCTGTAACAGGATTTGAGTAACTAATGGCCTCTTCTATCACTCGGCAGACAAAGTTTCATGAAGAAGACTACCTTGAGGGGTTGATGGAAAAGGTAAGGCAGGATGGAAGGAGGAAGGACAAGTGACATGTAATATATGACTGGCAAAGAAGGATGCGTGGGGGAATGAAGGGGGCCTGCGATGCATATAAGTGGCAGATACGATGCATGGCTGGTTGAAGGATGGGTAAAAGGGGAAAGAGAGGATGCCTGGGTGGGTGAAAAGAATCCTCCAGGGGGTTTGATGGGTCAAACTCAAAAGCAAACACATGGGTGGTTAAATGACAAATGTATGTTGTTGGTGAAAGCGGTTTGTTGAGAATGATAGCCATGTTTGGATGGGTCGATGCCTGGATGGTATCATAGGTGTAGACTGGATGAAGCGAATGTAAAAGAAAATTAAACTGTGCCAGAGTAGCAAAGTCAAGGGTGAAGAATAAAAATAATGCTAGAAGAGCAATGCAATGATAAATGGAAAAATCTCCGGGAAGAAGAATAAACACGGACTGTTTTTTTTCAAGGTTTTGATTCAAACGTTTGAGGTTGCATTTCAGAATACTCCCTTGACTCACAATTTTGTGTTGCTGTTTTGCTACGAGTGTTGATTACAATTGCCTTTTTTCTTTCTTGATATAGCTACTCCTTCCCAAACCAACAGGAAGGAGTTAGCAGCCAGGACCCGGCAACGGAAGCTAGAGGTAATAAGGGATGAATATCAGTGGCTGGTGGCTCTGGTGGAGGAGGAGGAGGAGGAGGAGGAGGCAGCAGCTGCAGCCTTTAATGCACCGGGCACCAGCCAGGCCGCCCTCAGTGCCTCCGGTGATATGGCTCTGTGGTCTGTCAGCTGCCCACTGCAATTTAAACACTGCTGCCCACCCCTGTTGCTCCTGTAAAAAAGTTCTGGATGGCGCGCCTACAGGTCAAGATTGAGGAGTGAATGTTTTCACGCCCTAGAGTGCAAGATCCGGCAAACCCTTTGCTAGACCTCAGTTCTTGAATCTTGCCCCTTTTTTAAATCTTTATTTTGGTGGGTAGGACTTATTGGGGAGAGGGTGGGAATGTGGGAGTTGGGGGAATACTTGGGTGTTCTGTTCTTTTTTTATGGACGTTTGTTTTTTATGGACACATTGTTTGGGACTTGCTGCTCTACTGGCCATTGTTTGGGGTTAGGGAGGGGGCTGGTTCAGGTGTTGTGGATTCTTTCTTTCCTAAATTCCTTCTAGTATAAATTTGTTAGGGGAAAACATTATTTATAGTTTTACATATGATGTAAATCTTTTTTAGGGGGGTTATTCTTTTACTGGGCACTGTTTCTTTTGCAGCAGGGCAACAGCCAGTTTTTGTAAGCTGCTGATAGTAACACACATCAACAGATAGATGTGGTACCCTCACTTGTCCTACTACTGTTAGTCTCTCCCCCTAGTCCATGCAGTCTGCAACTAAGATCCCTATGGACTTGGAAGGGTGTGGGTGTGGATTAATTAATTTCCATAGTATATACATTATTGCATCCCCTCCACTGCTTCTCTTACCTGTGATTGATGATTAGGCGAAGCAATAGCTGCATTGTGATGGTTTGGTTTTCCAAGGTGCCATGGTGGTGGTAGTAGCAATAGACAGTAGCATTTGCAAAAAAAGAAAATGAGACAGTCACCTGAGGGAGATTAGGGAATGACTAGTAGAAGTACAGTACACTAGAAGAAGACTGCTAAACAAGAAGCCATGAAGATAAGCAATGCTAAAGTAAAATAAAACAGACTGGTGGGCTAGCCTAGTACTGTTGTGTAGTTCCTAGATCACCTATACAGGATCTACGCATTTGGATAACATAAACTGTGGGATTGGTGGCAGACTAATTCTGTGCACCCCCACCGGGTATGTTAGTCTGTCTGTATCAGCTAGCTCACAGTGCCACTATAATCTCCTCTTACCAAGGAGAAAATAGATTCTGGCAAACTCAGAACATGACAACCCTGATCCCTCAGAATCGTGGAAACAATATACTACTTTTCGCTCAGTCACTCGTGCTCACTTAGTCAGTCTTAGAGAGATACACAGAATACACAAGCATGGCGTTTTCAGTAAGAATTTTATGGAACAGTTGATATTCTAGTGTAGAATAGATGAGCTGCCACAACCATTAGACAGTAGCAGAGATATATGATTAGAGGCACTATGAAAGTAAAGGGATGGTAAAGCTCTACCATCTTGCAATAATCCTGATTACATACAAGTATATAAAACACATGATAAAAAGTGCGTACTCCTATGATGCCTCCCAATCTAGATGTACCTAAATGTACCTAGCATCTGTGTAGGTGTTATGCCAATAATCCCTCTAGGATTTAGTCCACCCCATTACCTGAGAATTGGAGAATATGGGACCCCGTCCCGGTCTTGAGTTGGACACCCCACGAGGAATGTTAGACCACTGCTAGCTGGAGCGTCTGCATGCAGGAACTTCAGCATCTCTGGTCAGTGTGTCAGCCGGGAAGTCTCGGTCTCCTCCGTCCTTCTAAGCAAGATGTGATATATGTATACCCATAGGTTTCCCCAGGGGTCCTACCTTGCAGTGTTACTGTGTCGGCCTAAAGGAGGACGTCGGGCCTGAACTTTATACAGAGATATTATACAGGAGATGTTAGTCCTGCTGTGCTTTCAAGAAACCTCTTGCATAATTTATGAGATTCGAACTAGGGAAAACATTGCATTCTGAATGTAGTGTCGTATCTAGGTAAAAGGTAAATCCCTATGAACCGTTATGTATGTAATGTAGGGAAGAATATAGGTGAAAGGTTGCAATGTTACCTGCCCCTATATGGGGTACCTATATGGAATATAACAAAGTTATGAACTGAAGTTGACTCGAGCTATGAAGTGGACATGCATTACCTTTAGTGCTGGAAGGATGATGATCCTGGCAATTAATTATGATGAATTATGTTCCTTGGGAAAAAAAAATAATAAATACTGTGCATGGGTGGGCAATCTAATCTCTATATATTTTCAGTATGGGCTATATATATACTTAGATCAGAAGAAGATCCTCGCACTGCCTTGAGTTAGTGTTGCTTTCACCACATCCGCCCCAGCAGATTCAATAATTGGTGTAAATTTAATTTAGTCACACCTCAATAAATCATATCACACAGCCCGGGAGAAGAGGGTTAGGGTTTCATGAATGGTTGGGAAGGGGTACTTGAGGGAAAGGATTGACAAAGACAAACATTACACATGGACAACACATTCATTTTGGCAGCCGACCATCATAAATCTGTTAAGGGAGAAAAAGGAAATGCATGCATGATGATGATGAGTAGTGGTATTAGACTAGTACAGGGTAGTATATATTATGCAATTGTCTGTATGCCCCCAGAGAGACCAAAGTTACATACGATGAGGCCAGTTCACAGAACTAATCTGAGATAAAATCCTAAACTTACTACTTTTGGTATTCACAGAAGGCATTTAGTAGTAGTAAAGTTAGGACTCCTAACTTTAGTACTACTAAATGCCTTTTGTGAATAGTCAAAGTCGTAAAGTTAGGATTTTGTCTCAGTTCAGTAGTAGTAAAGTTAGGGGTCCTAACTTTACTGATACTAAATGCCTTCTGTGAATACCAAAAGTAGTACGTTTATGATTTTATCTCAGATTAGTTCTGTGAATCGGCACAACATGTTCTGATGTACCGGGCTTCCTTTGAAAGATATCAAATAAAATAAAAATATCTGTAGGAGTCAAATATAAGCAAATATAAACAACACATAAAGTCATTGTAATGATTGAAGAGAAAAAAATAAATGATACTGTATTATTGCTGAATTGGGAGTTGCATCTCCGCCTTCCTCTTTGTCCTTCCTTGGACTGTTCATCCATCAATCTTGGGTGCCTGGTGGATGCAGTTTGGTAAGGTAAGTGTGAGTTGTTTTTCCAGTATGGCGCAGGGTAAAGGGCCTGTAGACAGATAAACAAAAAGGATATTGAAAAATCAATGGGAAAAGTTCAACTGCATAATTAAGGAGAAGCGCAACAAAAAGACTTTCAGAGGCACATGGCTAAATCATGTCTGTTTCTGGCAGTTACCATTAACAACAGGAACAAGCCTCCGCACCCAACCTGCACTCAGCTTCAAATGTATTTGAGCCAGACAGCACAGTGAGCACAAACACACATGCATAGCAATATAGCATTTTCCAAATTAAGTAAAAAATCAATGCACCGCTGTCAGTCACACCACACTCACTACCACTACAGAGACGTGTAGGTCTGGTGGTGTTTTTTACCTTTAGGCTACTTCACACCCTGAGTTATTCCATCATTCATCGTTGATCCTTCTCCTGACTCTGACTGCGAGTATGGTATGGTGTCCAACTCTGTACCAACAATGTCCCGACTCCCGAGTGAGTCTCAGACTCGTCCCAACTCAAAAATGCCATGGATCGGCCTGCAGTAGTAACATTTTGTTATTGAACAACAAGAAGGGAAAGATTTACTTGTCACTTGAGTCACTTTTTTCTGTGTAGAAGAATAGTAGACATCATTAACAACAAACAACAATCACTCAGTGTGCAATGCATGTAATCATTGACCTGTTCTTCCGGGGTAGTCTCTCTGGGCTATGAAAGGATAGATATATAGTCAGGGCCCAGGTTTGGAGGCAGGTATACTTTTCACATTTGTTTTATTCTCCATATAATGTCTGGTTTGAGGGAAATGGCTTTAGGGTGAGTCAGGAGGAGTGGACTTACTTCTTCACTGATTGCACACAGTTGCAACTCTAATCTGGCAATAAAAGTGGGGATGGATTTGTTAAGATTTGAACCAGAAAGACAGTGACACACACAAATAATAAAATAAATAATATTCCTTAGATATATCTTTTTTGGGGGCTTTTTTTGGGCGTCAAAGGAAGAAAGAAAGTAACTCAAAAGCCTAGGGAAGTTGAGCTCGTCCTCAAACTCTGGTGGTTCACCCAGAAGTAGGTCACCTAACATACTACTTTCATCACCTGAGTCGCCATCATCATCTTCCTGCTGTGGCACTTCAGTTATGGTGTAATCCGGTGGTATAAAGTGCTGATTTATTTTGATCATGGTTAACTTCTTCACATTTGGGGGCGAGAGACTGGTCCTTCTCACTGTCAGAACAGCACTAGCAGCACTGAAAAACACTCAGCAGAGATACTTGCTACAGGGCAAGCCAGATAGTTTATCACCAGCCTGCTGAGCACTGGCAATTGGCGCCTTTTTCCCATACCAATACAGCATTGGGATTTGATCAAAGTATACCTCTGTTGGGTTATCCAGATAGGCCTGGACCATCCACTCAATGATCATGGGTGCTCCGCTTTGCTCGGCCTCTTTTGCCTTTGACTCAGCACTAGGCTTAAGCCCTGCCTGTAGAAACCACTCCTGTGCCGATTTGGGGACTGATACTCCTGTTCTTGTTTTACTTGCTGTTGGTGGTTTTGGGTGCTGTGAACCAACCGCACTGCCCTCAGGCTCTGAAGTTGAGCTTAAAGCCGGTTGCCCTGCAATACTTGTTGTGCCCTGGAGGAGCGGGCCTTTAATTCCCGACTGTTCTATTTCTAGCTGACTGGCTTCCACAGCTATCCAAGTTTTGTAGCTGGCAACATCCCCATCTGAAAAAGGAATGAAAGTGTGCAGTAATGGTTTGTACCTTGGATCAAGAATTGGGGCGCAAATGTAATGGTTGGATGACACAATGCCTCTTTGCACCCTTGTATTTTCAGATAAGTGAAGGGTTAAGCTCTCCTCCAACTCATATGCTTCTTTTTTCCTCCACACCTGTGTACATTGATGACACCTCGTTTAGCTGTTCCTTTAGCATGTGCAACAATGGGATACCTTGTCCCATGGTACAGTCCTCCTTGATGACTTCACGTGTGAAGACCTCGAAAGGAAGCAGCATCTCTGTCAGGCATTGAAGTAGGCCCCATTGGTCCATCTCAATGATCATGCCTTTCACATTCATTGATTGGTCTGTACTGCTCAAACAGATGTTCAAGCATGTAATAAGTTGAGTTCCAACGTGTTGGCACCTCCTGGATGAGTGCTTTAACTGGCATTCTATTATCTCATTGAATGATCCTCAACTGCTTTTGGGCTTTAAAAGAATGGCTGAAATGTGTGCAGATTCTTCTGTAGGTGGTCGGTAAGTTGCTCACTCGGTCTTCTTTTTTCAGAAAGTCTTGAACAATTATGTTAATGCAGTGCACCAAACACAGGACCCTGAAATAGCCACCATCGGCCATGCCCTTAACTATATTACTGCCATTGTCTGTGGCAACTAAACCAATGTTAAGCCCTCTTGGTCACAGCCAATCAAAGACCTTGTTGACAAAGTCTTCCAAAATATTTGCAGCAGTATGGGATTCCTCCATGGCGAACATGGCTACTGTTGCATGTTTACGAGTGGCATTAAAAATCTCAATAGTGTCAACACCTGCAGATATCATTTCTCCAAACCCAACAAAAGAGCTCCATTATGGGCAGACAGCTGCCACAAATTCAAGAAAACCCCTTCCACAAAAGAAAAAGGAATGAGGTTCAGCGCTAACAGTTTAGCCAACATTGCGTTGTATAAAAGTTCTGTTGTGTGGTTACGTTCGTACTGCCCCTCTGACCTAAACATGCTGAGATTGGTGGCCTATATTTTGTTTTCTGGTGCCACTGATGCAGATGATTTCTTGACACCGGATGTTAGACTCAATGCACGTTTTTTCGTTGAGGTACTCTCTTGCCTTGGACCCCTTGGTGTCTCAGCCTGACTCTTGTGCTATTGCGATGTTGCTGATGATGATGTGGGCGGTAACACTGCACTGCTGGTGACCGGACTCCTTTGTGTATCGGAGAAAATGTCTCCCTCTTGTTCACCTTCCACCGTGATCGGATCTTCTTCATCCCCTCCACCAACACTAAGGTGCGCCTCCCACTGGATCAAGTGGTGTTTTCTCAGATGGGTTGTTCAGCCTCCTGTACCATAGTTTGTACCAATCTTACCCTGACTAACACCTACTTCACTAATGGAACAAATAGCAATGTTCACCTCTCTCCTGCTAACTGAAAAGAAGTCCCAAACTGGGGAGGTCAACTTTCTGACGCTGCTGGTGCCACTTAGAATGTCGAATGATTTGGTTGGTGGGAGTGACATTTGAATCTCTACATTACCTACTTTTACTGAGGTGGTTGTAGGGGTGTTTGTGTTAGTGGTATCCTTGCCACATTCCTCACAGCAATTTGGGATAGGGTAATGCCGGTCTCCACAGGGGCGGAGCTAATGTCCATGATGACTGACTCGTCATCATCCTCCTCTTCTACATCTACCTCCATAACGCTAAGGCTTTCTGAAACATTCCTTTTACCTAGCCTTGTCTTGTGGCATGCCTCACTCTCAGACTGAGGTGGGATCAAAGTTGCGTCTAGATCTTCAGAAGGGGGGCTTGGAGAAGAAGTTGATGGACTAATCCTTCTTTTCCTTGCTGGGGATCTGGAAGACAATGGATCTTCTGAAAGAGTGGGTTGCTCTTCTTATATACTGGGGTGGCAGAGTGGGCTTAAGAACGGTGATGGATCAAACCCAGATCTGTTGACTGGGTGTGAGTGTTTGATTGGTTCTGATGCTCCGTCCATCACCACCCCCTTTTGTACCGCTTTGTTCGCCATAAGTTGGCAGGGTATGCTCAGACGTGAGTCCCTTGCTCACTTTGCCACTGGATTCAAGCAAGCCTGGCTGAAGACGGCTGAAATGCCAGAAACCGGTCCTAGGAAGCTTGTTTCTGGTCCAGGGAAGGCATGGCTTGGCAGTTCGGGCTGGACTGTTCCCATGAGGCACAGGGTCAGACTGATTTGCATATGGCCATGTCTGAACTGGGGTGGCAGAGTGGGCTAAAGAACGGTGATGGATCAAACCCAGATCTGTTGACTGGGTGTGAGTGTTTGATTGGTTCTGATGCTCCGTCCATCACCACCCCCTTTTGTACCGCTTTGTTCGCCATAAGTTGGCAGGGTATGCTCAGACGTGAGTCCCTTGCTCACTTTGCCACTGGATACAAGCAAGCCTGGCTGAAGACGGCTGAAATGCCAGAAACCGGTCATAGGAAGCTTGTTTCTGGTCCAGGGAAGGCATGGCTTGGCAGTTCGGGCTGGACTGTTCCCATGAGGCACAGGGTCAGACTGATTTGCATATGGCCATGTCTGAACTGGGGTGGCAGAGTGGGCTAAAGAACGGTGATGGATCAAACCCAGATCTGTTGACTGGGTGTGAGTGTTTGATTGGTTCTGATGCTCCGTCCATCACCACCCCCTTTTGTACCGCTATGTTCGCCATAGGTTGGCAGGGTATGCTCAGATGTGAGTCCCTTGCTCACTTTGCCACTGGATTCAAGCAAGCCTGGCTGAAGACGGCTGAAATGCCAGAAACCGGTCCTAGGAAGCTTGTTTCTGGTCCAGGGAAGGCATGGCTTGGCAGTTCGGGCTGGACTGTTCCCATGAGGCACAGGGTCAGACTGATTTGCATATGGCCATGTCTGAACTGGGGTGGCAGAGTGGGCTAAAGAACGGTGATGGATCAAACCCAGATCTGTTGACTGGGTGTGAGTGTTTGATTGGTTCTGATGCTCCGTCCATCACCACCCCCTTTTGTACCGCTTTGTTCGCCATAAGTTGGCAGGGTATGCTCAGACGTGAGTCCCTTGCTCACTTTGCCACTGGATTCAAGCAAGCCTGGCTGAAGACGGCTGAAATGCCAGAAACCGGTCCTAGGAAGCTTGTTTCTGGTCCAGGGTAGGCATGGCTTGGCAGTTCGGGCTGGACTTTCCCATGAGGCACAGGGTCAGACTGATTTGCATATGGCCATGTCTGAACTGGGGTGGCAGAGTGGGCTAAAGAACGGTGATGGATCAAACCCAGATCTGTTGACTGGGTGTGAGTGTTTGATTGGTTCTGATGCTCCGTCCATCACAACCCCCTTCTGTACCGCTTTGTTCGCCATAAGTTGGCAGGGTATGCTCAGACGTGAGTCCCTTGCTCACTTTGCCACTGGATTCAAGCAAGCCTGGCTGAAGACGGCTGAAATGCCAGAAACCGGTCCTAGGAAGCTTGTTTCTGGTCCAGGGTAGGCATGGCTTGGCAGTTCGGGCTGGACTGTTCCCATGAGGCACAGGGTCAGACTGATTTGCATATGGCCATGTCTGAACTGGGGTGGCAGAGTGGGCTAAAGAACGGTGATGGATCAAACCCAGATCTGTTGACAGGGTGTGAGTGTTTGATTGGTTCTGATGCTCCGTCCATCACCACCCCCTTTTGTACCGCTTTGTTCGCCATAAGTTGGCAGGTATGCTCAGACGTGAGTCCCTTGCTCACTTTGCCACTGGATTCAAGCAAGCCTGGCTGAAGACGGCTGAAATGCCAGAAACCGGTCCTAGGAAGCTTGTTTCTGGTCCAGGGAAGGCATGGCTTGGCAGTTCGGGCTGGACTGTTCCCATGAGGCACAGGGTCAGACTTATTTGCATATGGCCATGTCTGAACTGGGGTGGCAGAGTGGGCTAAAGAACGGTGATGGATCAAACCCAGATCTGTTGACTGGGTGTGAGTGTTTGATTGGTTCTGATGCTCCGTCCATCACCACCCCCTTTTGTACCGCTTTGTTCGCCATAAGTTTGCAGGGTATGCTCAGACGTGAGTCCCGTGCTCACTTTGCCACTGGATTCAAGCAAGCCTGGCTGAAGACGGCTGAATTGCCAGAAACCGGTCCTAGGAAGCTTGTTTCTGGTCCAGGGAAGGCATGGCTTGCCAGTTCGGGCTGGACTGTTCCCATGAGGCACAGGGTCAGACTGATTTGCATATGGCCATGTCTGAACTGGGGTGGCAGAGTGGGCTAAAGAACGGTGATGGATCAAACCCAGATCTGTTGACTGGGTGTGAGTTTTTGATTGGTTCTGATGCTCCGTCCATCACCACCCCCTTTTGTACCGCTTTGTTCGCCATAAGTTGGCAGGGTATGCTCAGACATGAGTCCCTTGCTCACTTTGCCACTGGATTCAAGCAAGCCTGGCTGAAGACGGCTGAAATGCCAGAAACCGGTCCTAGGAAGCTTGTTTCTGGTCCAGGGAAGGCATGGCTTGGCAGTTCGGGCTGGACTGTTCCCATGAGGCACAGGGTCAGACTGATTTGCATATGGCCATGTCTGAACTGGGGTGGCAGAGTGGGCTAAAGAACGGTGATGGATCAAACCCAGATCTGTTGACTGGGTGTGAGTGTTTGATTGGTTCTGATGCTCCGTCCATCACCACCCCCTTTTGTACCGCTTTGTTCGCCATAAGTTAGCAGGGTATGCTCAGACGTGAGTCCCTTGCTCACTTTGCCACTGGATTCAAGCAAGCCTGGCTGAAGACGGCTGAAATGCCAGAAACCGGTCCTAGGAAGCTTGTTTCTGGTCCTGGGAAGGCATGGCTTGGCAGTTCGGGCTGGACTGTTCCCATGAGGCACAGGGTCAGACTGATTTGCATATGGCCATGTCTGAACTGGGGTGGCAGAGTGGGCTAAAGAACGGTGATGGATCAAACCCAGATCTGTTGACTGGGTGTGAGTGTTTGATTGGTTCTGATGCTCCGTCGATCACCACCCCCTTTTGTACCGCTTTGTTCGCCATAAGTTGGCAGGGTATGCTCAGACGTGAGTCCCTTGCTCACTTTGCCACTGGATTCAAGCAAGCCTGGCTGAAGACGGCTGAAATGCCAGAAACCGGTCCTAGGAAGCTTGTTTCTGGTCCAGGGAAGGCATGGCTTGGCAGTTCGGACTGGACTGTTCCCATGAGGCACAGGGTCAGACTGATTTGCATATGGCCATGTCTGAACTGGGGTGGCAGAGTGGGCTAAAGAACGGTGATGGATCAAACCCAGATCTGTTGACTGGGTGTGAGTGTTTGATTGGTTCTGATGCTCCGTCCATCACCACCCCGTTTTGTACCGCTTTGTTCGCCATAAGTTGGCAGGGTATGCTCAGACGTGAGTCCCTTGCTCACTTTGCCACTGGATTCAAGCAAGCCTGGCTGAAGACGGCTGAAATGCCAGAAACCGGTCCTAGGAAGCTTGTTTCTGGTCCAGGGAAGGCATGGCTTGGCAGTTCGGGCTGGACTGTTCCCATGAGGCACAGGGTCAGACTGATTTGCATATGGCCATGTCTGAACTGGGGTGGCAGAGTGGGCTAAAGAACGGTGATGGATCAAACCCAGATCTGTTGACTGGGTGTGAGTGTTTGATTGGTTCTGATGCTCCGTCCATCACCACCCCCTTTTGTACCGCTTCTTATTCCTCAGCAGGAAGCTCGATCTCCTGAACTGCACCTACTTTGGGAGGAACAACTACTATTGGGGGTGTGGAAAGTCTGTGTAGGGTTTTGAGTGTTCAGGAAGATTGGCGCTAAGAACTGGTAACGGTAGGGTGAAAAAAGAGATCAACAGAGAGTAATACGGTGCTACAAGGTCAGAGGAATCCCAAAATAACCTCTGAAAAAAAGTGGCTAGGGCCCACTTAATAATTGAAACAACAAGTCCTGTGCACACGTAGTAAGAGTATCAACAAAGTCTGTGATAAACGTCGTATTCATTCAAGCATAAATGGAGATATGAACAAGATGCCAAAAACCAAGGACGCAAGGCGTTTCTTGTGGGTGAGGTGTATTTTTGACCTTCATCAGAAGGCAAAACATCAAAAGAAAAGACCAGCCGACACGTGTTTCGTCAAAAGGGTAATCACCCGTGACTCTTCAGGGCTGGGGATAACAAAATGATAAAATAAAGTACAAAATAATGTCAGGTAATGAGAAAGACAAAACAGGAAGTGTAGTGGTGTGGAGAAAACACCTCCATGTGAATGGATACCTTATGAATAGAAGTGAAAAGAACATGATCAGAGGACAATGAAGTGACAAAGTCAACGAATGACTTAACAAGCTAGAAAAAAGGATAGAACCTATAGTGGTGTGGGGGTAAAAAGGCATTAGAAAGAAGAACAAAATAACATAAGCATAGTAATTTTCAGCATTCCTAGAGACAAATGAAAATAATGGCTTAGTAAATCAACCTAAAAGTTTAACAATAGTCAAATGAAACAAATGGGACACAGATACAAGAAAGGTAGTGGTACGTGCGTGCGTGCAGCAAGATATATTACAGTTAAAGAAACTACTGGCAATGAAAAAACGAACAACTATGCACAAAATAGAGTTACTAAGACGAATAAATTGTTGAAATAAAAGATGGGTCATGTGGGAGAAACTCTACACAGGCAGAAATGCTAGAGAGGGTAACTAAACAAGTAGTCATGTTAAATAATTCCTGGTAAGGTAAATAAAATGCAAGTTGGTACAGATTATTACAAAAGCGAAAGAGACAAAGGAAAAGAAAAAGATGGTCCGGCTATAAAGTTAAGCATGCGTGGAGGAGGAAAAACATTATAGGGTAAAGGGGCAAGGTAGAAGAAAATGTGAATACCTGAAATGAATGGGAGCGCAAAACTATAGTAGGACCGGTGAGTTGGCCAATCCGGTCTGATCGGGTCAGAAATGCGATGGAGAGTAAGCCAGTGGTGGCGGACAAGGATTAACAAGTAGCGTAATGAGGGAAGACCAATCCGTCGAAACCCTCGGTGTAACCCGATAGTGAACAGGCAGGTACAGCCGTCACTGGGGGATCTAATGAGGATGTGAGAGGAAGGACGTGATAAGTCCGGGTAAAAGGTATCGTAAACCGATAAAAGAAAAAGGGGGAGCAAACCAGTGGTGCTTATCTCCGTGTATAGACCGGTAGAGTGGAAGTGGCAGAATCCGGAAGTCGAAGGAGCAGGCATAGGCATGAACGTACAAGTAGGAGCCACGAGGGGCGGGGAAAGGGGTGAAAAAGAGGCTAGAGCGCTAAAACGGCAATGGAACCGGAAGTGAGTATAGAAAGAAGACTCGAGCTCAATACGGAAACGGGACAATTTAGAGTAAATGAGCAAGAAACAGCGCAAACCATCCAGGACAGCGGGAGTAGATATGTGTATGAAAGAAAGCACATGAATAATAGGTAAAGCAAGAGGAAAGAAGACAAAGAAAGAGAGAGAGAAGCAGAAACCTAAAAATTGAGAGGTGAATAACACTTTGAAAAAATTAGTAATCAACAATGATTAGGCAAAAATATTGTACATACAGCGGTGATAGGAGAAAAACAACATCAATCATAAAAGTAAATGAGCAAAAGGATGGGTACAAAATATGAAAGGAGCTGATCATGCAATAGAATAGGAGAAACCAGAAAGTAGGAAAATCAAAAGAAAATTCGGAAGAGAGTATAAAAGAACCATTCGTAAAACATTAGTCAGGTGGACAAGAGGAAATCAAAACTATAGTAAAGAATAAATATATTATAGAAAATTATTGACTGCTGTGAAATACAGAGCAAGAGAACAATATTGAACAAAATTCAAAACAGTGCACGTAAACAATGTAAAAAGGCAGACAAAAAACCGCAAAATAGAGAGTAGAATGACAGATAAGAAAGAGAAAAACAAAAGCATTATGATCCTAGAAAGTATTGGAGCTCATGATCAGAGTTCTGACCGTGTTTGATGGAATGGAGGCGCATGATCCAAGTGGCCTCCTGACGTCTCAGTTTGAGTTCTCGATTGCCTCCTCTAAGGCTGGCTTCTGTGACATCAATTCCCAAAAAACTGAATCTCTTATGTGGGCCCTGTGTGGAGCAAGATGCCATGTGTAAGGCCATAGGGTAACGTTCATCCTGTTGGTGTATAGCCCTGGCATGTTCACTTATGCGTTCCTTTAAGGGTCTAATGGTGCTACCTACATATCGACTTTTGCAGGTGCATTCCAGGATATAGACGAAAAACTTGGTGTTACACGTAATGTTGTGGTTGATGAGGTAATTCTGTTTGTTGAGACCAGCAAAGTTTCTGGTCCCGTGACATGCCCATTTACAAACTCCGCAGCAACCGCACTTAAAAAAACCTTTGGTGTGGGGAGTCAGCCATGTGGTGCTTTTAGTAACATGAGGTACTGTAGGGCTCAATCTATTCCTGAGGTTCCTACCACGTCTGTACGTGATCTGAGGTTTAGGGGAGATTGCCTGCTTGAGGGTTTTGTCAGCAAGAAGTACATTCCAATGTCTGTGGAGGCTTTTTTTAACACTGAAACTCATGTTGTTGAAGTCCATGATCAGCCTTGCAGGTTGTGTGGTGGGGGTGTGCTGTTCTTTTGTCTTCAGTGTGGATACCCTATCCACCTTAACAATTTTCATTTTAGCTTTCTGGATGATATTAGGGTTGTAGCCCCTATTGGTGAATCTTTTTCCCATGTCGTTAATGCAGTCAAGGAATTCACATTCCTCACTGCAATTTCTTCTAGCCCGGACAAACTCCCCATATGGAATGTTGTCAATTTGGTGTCGAGGATGGGAGCTCTCAGCGTGAAGGACAGCATTGCATGAAGTTATCTTGCGAAATAATCGGCTGTGCAGTGTGTTGTCTTTTATGTAAAGTTCTACGTCAAGGAAAGTGATTCTGGTGGTGCTAGAGTGACATGTGAATTTCATGTCCATGTCGTTAGTGTTCAAGTGCTCAAAAAAACCTAGTAATAGTTCTTGAGAACCGGACCAGAGGCGGAGGCAATCGTCGATGTACCTCCCCCAGTAGATGATGTGTTCAGTCCATTGTGCACCTCTGTTGCCCCAAATCCATTCTGATTCCAGAGCACCCATGTACAAATTAGCAAAAGACGGTGAAAATTTAGAACCCATGGCAACGCCCTTGAATTGTCTGTACCATTGTTTCTCATACATGAACACGTTATTGTTGAGAATGATGTCCATCATAGAGATCAATATGTTGGTGTGTTGCCAGAGAGTAGCAGGTCGATTGTGAAGGGATTTAGTAACTGCCTGTAGGCCCAAGCTGGGTTTAATGGAGGTGTAGAGTGCTACCACGTCCAGAGTGGCCATAATCATGCCAGGTTGCCATTGAAGGTCAGCTAGGATACTCAGAATATGTTTGGTGTCCTGGATAAATGATGGAAGATTTTTGACAATAGGGTTCAAAAAAAGGTCAACGTATTGGGAAAGTTTCTCCGTAGGACCTCCAATGCCAGACACAATGGGTCTGCCTGGAGGAAAAGTAGCTTGCTTTTGAATCTTAGGGAGGGTGTACAGCCATGGGAAAGTGGGTTGGGATACCTTCATGTAGAGTGCTTCATCATCGTTGATGAGACCTAGAGACTGCCATATGCTAAGATGTTTGTTAATAAGGATAATGAGGGGTCCCATGGGGTTTTGGTGGATGAGTTCATAGCACGTGTTGTCATGTAGTTGGGTCAATATCTCGTTATGGTAGTCAGATCTGTTCATGACAACCACATTGCCACCCTTATCAGCCTCCCTGATGATGATCTCGGGGTCGGAAGCAAGGGAGTTGAGGGCTAACCGTTCATTTCTAGAGAGGTTGTCCCAATGATTGTGTTTTTTGTTACTGAGTTTGTGTTCTTGTTTGTCAATGTCCTCTAAGACTAGGTTGTAAAAGGTGTCTATCGGATTACCACCTTGTAGGGTAGTGGTCCATTTGGACTTGACTTTGAGACCACTGTTGACGGTTTGATTAGTGTCAATATCTAGCTCATGAAGAAGATCATCCAAGGTGTAAGGAGGATCATCTGCATCAGTCAGAGACAGTAGTAACTGGGTGTCTTTGAGATCATTGATGCTTTGGTAATTTGAGCGGTTGTTGAGGTGTAAGGTGGTTACGTTGTCATTAGCAATAGGCCTCTCTGAGAAGTATTTCCTAAGTTTGAGCCCCCTAATCAATCTAAAAAGGTCTATTCTAGCTCTACAAGGGTCTCCCTGTTCGTGTGGGTTGAAGTTGAGGCCTTTGCTGAGTAAAGAAACCATGGGGCATATCAACAAGGGCTTTATCTCTGCTTTTTTGGCTTTAAAAGCCAAAAAAGGAGAGATAAAACTAGCGCCCTATCAACAACAGGGTGCTAACATGCAAATTTGCATGTTAGCACCCTTTTACTCTACGCTTCCCCTTGCATCTCTAATGAGATGCAAAGGGGGCGTTCCAGAGTAAAATAATAGGAGAAATGTCGCTAAGCGACATTTCTCCTATTATCAAGAATGTCCCTAACCCTGTTAGAGACAAAAAAAGCAGCACTAACCGCGGTTAACGCTGCTTTTTTATGTCTGGTATTTTTCAGACTTAGCCATGATATCCTTTGGAAGGAGGATATCATGGCTAAGTTTGCCGGTCCCTATCAACAAGGTAACGTGAGATTATCGCTGGGTTTCCAGCGATAATCTCTCGTTAGCCTGTTAGCGTGAGGATTTTTATCGCTATTGAGATAAGCGTTGCTAATAGCACGCTATCTCAGCGATAAAAATTCACGCTAGCCGGCGATAATTATCCTCACGCTAAGAGCGCTTAGAGATAATTATCGCCGGCTGTTGTTGATATGCCCCCATATCGTTGGACAGTGGTATAGAAGAGAGATTGACCACCTGCACTTCACAATTGTTTATTGCGATTTCTTCCCGTCCCCAGACCTCAATTTCTTTTTGTACTCTACTTTGACCTGCTCTCTTCCCTCTGCGGGTTTTCCGTTGGTTGTGTTCTGTCTTTGTTGGGTTCTGTTCTCCCGTCTTATTGTTTGTATTTCCCGTAAAAAATTAGAAGAGCGGGGTCCCGTGTTTTGTGCAGTATTTTCTTGTATTTCTATGTCACTATCACTAGTTGTGATGCTGTTGAGTGAAGTTGTGCTGGAGGAAATGGAGGAAGTATCAACCTTTGTTGTCTTATCGCTATGTTGAGTTTTCTGTATTAACTGATCGTACTTCCTAGCAAAGGTGAACACACGACCCTCCTTGTAGTCTGCTTCGTCCCTCTTTAATTGTCTTGTTTTTCTTTCTTTGATATCATTTTGGTCTTTTGAAAGAATGTCATTCAGAATCACGTAGTTCTTTTCAGTGGCTTCTTTAAGATCCAGAGCCTGAATTTCTTTTTCAAGGTTAGTGATGTCTATTTGTAATTTGCAAACTTTGCGTTCAGCATTTTCTATTAGAATGTGAATCAAGGTGTTTGAATTACCAGTTAGTGTTTCTTCCCATTTGCCTAATAAATCATCGTCAAGATCATCAAAGGTGGGGAAAATTTGGGAACGGAGTCCCCTTGGGACCCTGTTCAGACTAAGATATTGTTTAAGCGTGGCACTGTCCCATCATCTTGAATTTTCAGTTTTCTTAAGTCTTTCTAGCTTGATGAATTTATCTTTCAGACCTTGTTTGCGTTGAGGGTTTACACTCGTAGATGGAGTGGTGTTCTGGATTCCTTTAGCGAGATTATCAAATAGTTCAGAGGCAATCTTGTCCCTATCCATTCCTGTTGAGGCACAAGAAAAAACAAGGATAGTGGAGATAAACCGCTGAACCTGCCCTTCCTGAGGCCAAATGTGGAAAGTCTGCGTAGGGTTTTGAGTGTTCAGGAAGATTGGCGCTAAGAACTGGTAGCGGTAGGGTGAAAAAAGAGATCAACAGAGAGTAATACGGTGCTACAAGGTCAGAGGAAACCCAAAATAACCCCTGAAAAAAAGTGGCTAGGGCCCACTTAATAATTGAAACAACAAGTCCTGTGCACACGTAGTAAGAGTATCAACAAAGTCTGTGATAAACGTCATATTCGTTCAAGCATAAATGGACATATGAACAAGATGCCAAAAACCAAGGACACAAGGCGTTTCTTGTGGGTGAGGTGTATTTTTGACCTTCATCAGAAGGCAAAACATCAAAAGAAAAGACCAGCCGACACGTGTTTCGTCAAAAGGGTAATCACCCGTGACTCTTCAGGGCTGGGCATAACAAAATGATAAAATAAAGTACAAAATAATGTCAGATAATGAGAAAGACAAAACAGGAAGTGTAGTGGCACGGAGGAAACACCTCCATGTGAGTGGAAACCTTATGAATAGAAGTGAACAGAACATGATCAAAGGACAATGAAGTGACAATAAAATCAACGAATGACTTAACAAGCTAGAAAAAAGGATAGAACCTATAGTGGTGTGGGGGTAAAAAGGCATTAGAAAGAAGAAAAAAATAACATAAGCATAGTAATTTTCAGCATTACTAGAGACAAATGAAAATAATGGCTTAGTAAATCAACCTAAAAGTTTAACAATAGTCAAATGAAACAAAGGGGACACAGATACAAGAAAGGTAGTGGTACGTGCGTGCGTGCAGCAAGATATATTACAGTTAAAGAAAACTACTGGCAATGAAAAACTATGCACAAAATAGAGTTACTAAGACGAAAAGATTGTTCACAATATATGCGCTGTAGTTGAATTAAAAGATGGGTCATGTGGGAGAAACTCTACACACGCAGAAATGCTAGAGAGGGTAACTAAACAAGTAGTCATGTTAACAGCATGTTAAATAATTCCTGGTAAGGTAAATAAAATGCAAGTTGGTACAGATTATTACAAAAGCGAAAGAGACAAAGGAAAAGAAAAAGATGGTCCAGCTACAAAGTTAAGCATGCGTGGAGGAGGAAAAACATAATAGGGTAAAGGGGCAAGGTAGAAGAAAATGTGAATACCTGAAATGAATGGGAGCGCAAAACAATCGTAGGACCGGTGAGTTGGCCAATCCGGTCAGATCGGGTCAGAAATGCGATGGAGAGTAAGCCAGTGGTGGCGGACAAGGAATAACAAGTAGCGTAATGAGGGAAGACCAATCCGTCGAAACCCTCGGTGGAACCAGATAGTGAACAGGCAGGTACAGCCGTCACTGGGGGATCTAATGAGGATGTGAGAGGAAGGACGTGATAAGTCCGGGTAAAAGGTATCGTAAACCGATAAAAGAAAAAGGGGGAGCAAACCAGTGGTGCTTACCTCCGTGTATAGACCGGTAGAGTGGAAGTGGCAGAATCCGGAAGTCGAAGGAGCAGGCATAGGCATGAATGTACAAGTAGGAGCCACGAGGGGCGGGGAAAGGGGTGAAAAAGAGGCTAGAGCGCTAAAACGGCAATGTAACCGGAAGTGAGTATAGAAATAAGACTCGAGCCCAATAAGGAAACGGGACAATTTAGAGTAAATGAGCAAGAAACAGCGCGAACCATCCAGGACAGCGGGAGTAGATATGAGTATGAAAGAAAGCACATGAATAATAGGTAAAGCAAGAGGAAAGAAGACAACGAAAGAGAGAGAGAAGCAGAAACCTAAAAATTGAGAGGTGAATAACACTTTGAAAAAATTATTGGGGGTGGTTGTGACTGTTGTTGCCCACTTTTCCGAGTTTCCTGCATTGACTGTGTACTACTTTGCGATAACAATAAGCAAATTACAACATCACTGCTCGTTGCCGTTGGCATCATGATTAGACAGGCTGCCTCTGCAAAACACATGGTCTTTGGCCTAGGTTGGTGGGTGGGTCCACTGATGATGGGTGCTGCGCTCAGCTTGCTCCCTGGTCACTGCTGATGCAGGCACAATTTTGGGTTTCCCAAAAAGGTCTTGGGCGCCATACCAGTGATGATAAGTGGCACTGCCTTCTTCTCACTGGCAACTTTTTTGGTACTGTACCTGGAACATTTCTTTGGGGCCATCTTGAAGATTTCATTTAGAACGCAGTCGTACAAGTTGAAGAGATGTCTGTCTGTGGTCACACGTCATGTGACGTGCGCAGAGCGCAAGCCTTCTGTCTGGCAGTTCATTGGGTGATGTTGTCTCCTCCTCTTTTGTGCACCTAAAATCAAAGAAGCAAGAAGAACATCAGGGAAACGTGGCATTGTTGTGGTTTAATTACTAGTACAAACACATGCAATATAATTTAGTGTGTCTGGCCACACTGTAAGTGTTATTACCTCAGTTATTAAAACCATTGACAATACAGTGCAACCATTTGTGAGACTTTTACAACATAAAGGGCTTTCATAGTGTACTGTGTACACTACAGTAGTACAATTAGGAAGGATAGGAAAGAAGAAGAACGACAGCAAAAATACAAATGTAACGTTTTGGCATTGTGCATCACGTGGGATGCAGCACTCGGGGAGCTGCAGCTGACAAATGACAATAAGCCAAGGGGAACAAAGGGGAAGACAGACATGCAGGCCGATATGGCAAAAGCACGCTAACTGCCTCCACAAAATGGCCACCAGCCACATGGTCACAACACAACAACAACAAGCAGGAGGCCTTGAAAACAATGAACTCAAGCAGGCCTATATGAACACAGGGCCCGATTCACAGAACTAACTTAAGACAAAATCCTAAACTTACTACCATTTTGGTATTCACAGAAGGCACTTACTCATTTTGGTATTCACAGAAGGCACTTACTCATTTCGGTATTCACAGAAGTTAGGAGTCCTAACTTTAGGACTCCTAAATGCCTTCTGTGAATACCGAAAGTCTTAAAATTAGGAGTTTTCTCAGTTTAGTAGTAGTATAGTTAGGACTCCTAACTTTAGGACTCCTAAATGCCTTCTGTGAATACCGAAAGTCTTAAAATTAGGATTTTTCTCAATTTAGTAGTCCTAAGTTTAGGACTCCTAACTTTAGGACTCCTAAATGCCTTCTGTGAATACCGAAAGCCTTAAAATTAGGATTTTTCTCAGTTTAGGAGTCCTAAGGTTAGGACTCCTAACTTTACAACTACTAAACTGAGAAAAATCCTAATTTTAAGGCTTTCGGTATTCACAGAAGGCATTTAGGAGTCCTAAATTTAGGACTACTAAATTTAGAAAAATCCTAATTTTAAGACTTTCGGTATTCACAGAAGGCATTTAGGAGTCCTAAAGTTAGGAGTCCTAACTATACTACTACTAAACTGAGAAAAATCCTAATTTTAAGACTTTCGGTATTCACAGAAGGCATTTAGGAGTCCTAAAGTTAGGAGTCCTAAACTTAGGACTACTAAATTGAGAAAAATCCTAAATTTAAGACTTTCGGTATTCACAGAAGGCATTTAGGAGTCCTAAAGTTAGGAGTCCTAACTATACTACTACTAAACTGAGAAAAATCCTAATTTTAAGACTTTCGGTATTCACAGAAGGCATTTAGGAGTCCTAAAGTTAGGAGTCCTAAACTTAGGACTACTAAATTGAGAAAAATCCTAAATTTAAGACTTTCGGTATTCACAGAAGGCATTTAGGAGTCCTAAAGTTAGGACTCCTAACTTCTGTGAATACCGAAATGAGTAAGTGCCTTCTGTGAATACCAAAATGAGTAAGTGCCTTCTGTGAATACCAAAATGGTAGTAAGTTTAGGATTTTGTCTTAAGTTAGTTCTGTGAATCGGGCCCACAGACTTTACAATATTGCCCCAGGCCACATCGGGAGGTTCAGCCAAGGAAAATGCTGGTCCACTATTACAAACAGACTCACACACTGGCCACACAAAGGAGGCTTGCTGAACAACACATTTTAATGCAGCAATGCCAAAAACGAAAATCCACTGGGCTAAAAAAAGGTTTACAAGTTACAGCCACACACATCCAACAAAGGCATTTAACACACATGAAAAAAAGTGAAATAACCCCCAAAAAACACATTTTGTATTTAAATCCAATGCCGTCCATGCCCTATATGATGTTTAAATTCAACAGACACCGCAGAAACAGTTGTTTCATGTACCCATGAGTAGATCTGGGCCCATTGGTTGGAAAACCCATTGGCAGACTAGGTCACATGGTGAACCAATTCAAATCAATATTACAAATTTATTGAAAACATGGAGAAAATGTAGTGAGCTGTGCTTCATGTTTGATGAATAAAAGAAGAAATAATTGCATGCAAAACATCCAGCAAGAAGACTTAGCCACCACAAAGAAGGCATGCAGGCCTGTGGCAGAAGCACACTGACTGCCTTCACAAAATGGCCGCAGCCACATGGTCAGGCCACACCAACAAGAAATAATAAGCCTACAAAGGGAAGACAATGCAGGCCTATGGCAAAAGCACACTGGCTGCCTTCACAAAATGGCCACCAGCCACATGGTCACAACAAAAAGCTGGAGGCCTAGAACAAAGAACGCATGCAGGTCTATGGCAAAGGCACACTGGCTGAATACACAAAATGGCTGCCAGCAACAAGGTCACTCACAGGCCACAACAAAAACAAGCAGGAGGCCTGTAAAAGAAACATCACATGCAGGCCTAGGGACAGTCCTCTGACTATACAAAATGCCCCCTGGCCAGTGGTCACATGGCATCTGGAACAAAGGCAATTGGTGGCCTATGGCAAACACACAAACACACACACTAGCCTTTCTTTTTACTTTTTTCACCCTCTTCCCCCACCCTGTGCTCCCACATCACCCCTACCCCCCACCACCACCCACGTGACCCCCACCCCCCACCTGTGGCCCTACTTCCCTCCCCCACACTGGCCACAGATCTAACCCCCTAAACCTTGGGTGTCCTGGTATTACACCCCTCGGTTCCTGGACTCCTCCTCCCCCTCAAAAAAATGTTTTTTTTTTTTTTAATTCAGCCATCACTTTTCACCCTTATGCCCCTGAGAAATTTCCTTGAGTAAATCTTGTGCTTCATCCAGGTCTGATAACATATACTGCTTGCCCTGTGCCAGAACTCTCAGTTTAGACTGTTGAGCAATCATGGCCTGGCCACCGTTAGCTTTAAACAAGTGAAGCATTTTCACAAACTCCTTCCTCCTGCGTGCGGCAGTTGCCGACATATCGGAAAATATCCGGCATTTAGTTGTCTCATTAACGGCAAATTGTCTTAACTGATATGCTTTGGACAAAATGGCTTCCTTTATTCGACTGTCTGAGAAATTTAACAGAATTGTACTGGGTAGAGTAGAGTGGGGAAAAGGCTGGGCAGGCACCCGATGTGCTCTGGTTATTGATAGATCTCCTTCATGATCCGGTATTACTTTCTGTTTTAAAAAGGAAGTCGCCCAATGCTCCATATTGGATCCCTCAACCCCCTCAGGGATTCCTACAATACGTAAGTTCGATCCTCTAGTGAAATTCTCCAAGTCGTCAAGTTTTATTTCCAAAGCACGTCTACTTCTATCGATTATTTTGACATCTTTTTTAACTGCCGACATTTGATCTTCCAAGGTAGAGATTCGCATCTCAGCTTCTTGAAGACGGAGTGGAAAGCTTGAAACTAAGTCCTCTATCTTCTCCAGTCGCTGATGTATTAAGGCTAATTCAGCTTTTTGGCATCTTTTTATTTCCTGAACTTCATCCAAAATTAAGTTCAACATGTCGTTAACTGACATCTGAATTTCACCTATGGATTCCGTATTCATGTCTAAAACAGGGCTGAGAGGGTCAGCTGACCTTATGGAAGGAGTATCCATAGTTGAAGATGAGGACAGCTTTGTTGATATTAATTGGGCAGTATTAGAATCCATAGCAGTTGAAGAACCAATTCGGTTAGAATTTTGTGATGCTATTTCAGGTATCATTATAAGATCATCCTGCTTTTGCGCAGCCAGCAAAGATGAATGCTCATCTTGATAAAGAAACCGAGGAGGTACTAAAATAGTGCTTGGTGCGGACTCAGACTCAGACTTGGACGTTGTTTCTGAAGACTGAATATCTGCTAAAGAAGTCGCAGTTTGAGGTCCCTCTACGCCAGCTAAGCTACTTAACGAGAGTATACTAGATTTCTTCTCAAACAGGGTAACTGCTTGCCAACCTTCAACCCATCAGCCAATTTAGTTTCAATTTTAACTTCACCATCCGAGTCACACTGAGTGGGAGACAGTAACTCGGGTGGTTGAACTGGTTGAAAAACACCCAAATTAGTACTGAGCTTCCTTGTTCCACCCCGCACTGAACTCTCAACTGTACTGAGTTGCCCTGCTGGTTCCGTAGAGGGTCCTTCTAATTCATCTGAGCTCTCTAGGGACTCCTTATCGAATACCTTGCTCGCATTCTTTAATTCCATAGGCAGCTGGCGGCGAGTTTTTGCTTTTGTATTAATGCGCGCATTTAATAGTTTGCCCATGATTCAAACGAAATTCACCAGTAGTCATTCAGTCTAATAAATCCTTTTCCACCTTGCCTCCTTCACCTCCTTTTTCCAGCAGGAGCCGAAATCAGGGCGCCGGTTCCCGACCACCTATATATCAATATACCAAATGTTTTTTCGGCACAGAGCGTCTCGCTCACCTGCTCTGCGTTTTCCTGGCATCCAAAGGCTTGGATTTAGTCACTCGCGGGTGATTTTACGACGGCAGTAACGGCATCGCCTTTTCCTAAAATAAACTCCAGCGCCGCCAGCAGAGCCAATGCAAAGAGAGGAAACCATGAGGGCAAAATCAGCGAAGCTTAATCCTCCAGCACAGCGTGTCTTGCCAGAAAACGCCTGCAGCCGTGACCGTGGTCAGCCTCCATGAACACCGAACGCTGAGAGGGAAAGAGGGGAGGAGCCAAATGCCAGGTGTCCGCACAGAGGTGTGGGCTCCGCCGCTCAACCCATCCGATCTCAATTGGGCATCCTATTGGGGTCTTTTTCTCTAATACAGTCAAGGATCTATATATGCTCAAATTCGATCCCCTTCTTCTAAAGATCCGCTCAATGTTTACACGTTGGAATTCTTTGCTACTATCGATTTTGGGTCGGGTCGCCCTGATAAAAATGTCCATTCTTCTTTATTAAATTTTTTGTTCTCCTCTATTCCTTGTTTTCTGCCAGGAACTTATTTTTCCAGGGTAGAATCTTTGTTTTCCGCTTTTGTCTGGGCAAAAAAGCCACCTCGTATAGCAATTAACACTCTTTACGTGGATCTAGATCAAGGAGGACTCTCTTTGCCAAATATTAGAGATTACTACAATCCATATTTTATACAGTATCAAATCCAAGGTCAGACCTTATTTATGATTTTCTTTTTTGATTTAATTTGTTTAGAAAATGAGACACCGCCCCCCCCCCCCCCGCAGATTTTCAAATCCCCCAAATTAGTCCGCTATAAGATTTTGCTATGGTTTCTTAAAAAACGTGCTGCGTTGTTTAAAAGATATTCACTCCCCTTTTTTTTTTATAACTCTTTTTATTAGAAAAACATCGACTACAAGGCATAGTTTCATAGTAACACCACTCCCTTTGATCAGTGCAACAACCCTGTTGTCCAGTATTTTCCCGTTAATAGGCATTAAAAATGGATCTGAGATAGCGGGTAACTGGGCTAGAGCAGGATTTATTAAAGTATTCGATTTTTAAAAAAATGGAGTATGGATAACTCCAATAGAGATGGCATGTTTTATTCAGAGGAACTTTTTGTTAGTTGGGTCCTACAATATTATCTTTAAATTCTTGGGTCAACTTGATATCGAACAGCTTAACCAACCAACTCAATTGGTTAAAGACAATTTCATGAATTAATGTGTAAGGAAACCTGGTTAGTGGAAACGTTGTTTAGCATAGTAGGGAAACAGATCTGTGTCAAAAAGCAATTAAAAAATGGCAGGAACAGGAAAATCATGTACTATCTTTAAATACTTGGAGGACCATTAACTATTTTAATTTCAATACACTTCGAGGTGCCAATTGGCGTAGAATGTTATTCTTTGGGAAATGGTTGTTGTATCGCACTCCTGCGGCTATTTCCAAAATGTATAAAAATCATTCATCGAATTGTTTTAGATGTTTACAGCACACTTCCGCCAATTGGTCTCATGTAATGGTCCATTGCACTAAAATTAGGGTATTTTGGGATGATATATTTGGGTTTTTTCAGACCTATTTTAAAATTATGATCTCTTTAAATGAAAAATTGATGCTTTATGGTTTTGATCCGGATCTTAATATCCCTGTCCAGTTTGTTAAATTACTGTATATCGCACTGGCAGTGGCAAGATCCTTGTTATTGCAGAATTGGCGGTCAGAACAAATCCCATCTAAATTAGAGTGGGTACAGAAAATGAGGAGAGTTAGAAAAAGTGAACAAATCTATGCCCTGCGGATGGGGGGAGTAAGAAAATTTGATAACATTTGGGGATCTTATTTTGATTGATTTTTATTTGGTTGATGATGTTTAATTGTATAATTTGGCTGTATTTTAGGTTGAATTTGTTTTCGTTGAATTTGATCCTATGTATTGTTGATCAGTAATGCTTTATTGTCACTAAAGTACTTCAATAAAAATTTATAAAAAAATAAAAAAACACACACACACTAGCCAGACAAAGGAGGCATGGTAAATCAGACAAAAAGATCATTAATTTAGCAATGCCCAAAACTAAAATTATTGGGTTAACAAAAATGTTTACAACAACGCCACATATATCCTTCAAAGGCATTACCTCACCTAGTCCTATACACAGTTTGCATTAGAATTTTTTTAAATACCACTAAAAAGCACATTTTGTGTTTCAATCCAAATCCATCCATGGACTAAATGCTGTAAACATCACATAAACTGTTGCTTCATGCACCCATGGCTAGCGCTTCTGGCTGAAAGGCCAATTGGCAGACTAGGCCACATAGGGAATTCAATCAATATTTCAAATGTATTATAAAAATGTAGACAATGTGGTAAACTGTGAAACATTTTTCTTTTACAAAACAAGAAAAATGAAATACAAATAAATCACTAGGCCCCTACTGAAACAGGCCACCCACCACAGTACATTTTAAAAATTCATTATCAGTACAAATAAATCCAGGTGCATGGTACCAATCCAAAAAATAACACCAGTGTATCAACTTACTTGTGAAATCTCAAGTTCAAAGTCCTTACATCCAATGGGATATGCAGCAGACACTAAGAGTGATCCTTCCAGGTCCAAATCAAAATGAAAAATGAACAGAGATGGACAAAGCATAGAGAGGAGCCTGCTGGAAAGGAACAGCAAGTTGGATACTCTAGGACGCTTCCTTCCAGTTGCAAAAAAAAGTAAAAAAACAAAACACTAGACTCCTCACACAAAAGAAAACACAGACAAATGTCAATTTAAGGAGGTTTTAACTCCAAATCCTCAGTTTGGGGAGATTTTGATGCTGCCCGAGGAGAGAATCTTCCCCAGATTGCAGCTGCAGTAGATCCTGCACGTTCAAGATCGCATACAGCAGAAAGCATCCACTGGAAGTCGCTGGCTCGCCCGAATGGCATGTTGGTGACCTCAATATCTTGCAGGAGCAGGTGGCTGGCTAGCAAACCTTGAGACGCCCTTGAACTGCCCTAAAAATCTCATGGGCCATTTTGAGCTCCCAGATAGTCGCTCCAGTGCGCACGTGAAATGACTTTTCATGCATGCAGAACAAAAAAAACTCTGCTGTGTTGCAGAATGCGAAGTTTAACAGTAACTCAGCATTCTCCATGGAATGCAGAGTTGCCGAATTCCACAATCTCCGTGAACGGAGAGGAGTTTTACGCTACAGCCCAAACTGCTGAACAGAATTACACCAAATTTGGCAGAAAGATAGCTGTTGGTCCAGAAAGCGACCTTTTTATAAATTGGTTCAAATCCATTCAGTGAAATAGTAAGGAAAATCCAATTAGTATATATAGAGATGCGGAGAAAAGAAAAGGGGGCAGGGTAGAAATAACCTGACCCCCCCTAGTCCTCTTGAAGGGGATCCCTCTGACACTAGCCACTAGCATTTGTATATCTAGATTTTAGGCTGGAGTTGCATTGGATGCACAGATCCTGCCGGAAAAAAAAACCTAAGTGCGGGTTATCTGTTATTAATTTGCCCCTGTGTGGGCCAGGTACTGGGGCATTTTGATAAAAAAAACGAGGGGGCGGTATGGCCTAACACTCCTAGGGCTTATCAATGCCCCAAGGGCAACCACTTTCATGGGGCTTGATTATAAATGAATGCAGGGAGGCCTGTACGACCTTCCCCGCTGCCACAGTGACCACCACCTGCCCAGGGCTTATTTATTTTTTAATAGGGAGGACCTCTCGGACCTTCCAAGCCCCAGGGACCGTCACCTCACTGGGGGTATTCCAGGAAAAATGCGATGGTCATGCAGACCCCTGCCGCAGCCCGAGGGCCACCATCTCCTTTAATTTCAATTAGTGCTGGGGCCATGCAGAGCCCCCAGAAGCCCAGAGGATCACCACCTCCCTGAGGATTTTGTTAAATTGAATGCAGGGGCCGCATGGCCTCCCTCCTGGATCCAATAATGGTCTTGGGGACCACCACCCTCCAGGGCAGGCTCCTGCTATGTCCAGGGTGCCTACCCCCGGAACATTGCTGTTTGCTGTGGCTTGGCTCCCACCAAGCCACATCAAACTCTTCGCTTTCAGCAAGGGATTGCATTAAAAATGCTCTCGCTTGCTGGAAGCGAAGCAAAATTGCTTTCACAGAGATGGAGCTGCCTTTCCAGTACCTCCCTGTCTGTGAAAGGAGCGGAGTTCTCGAGGTTTACCCCAAGATACCTGCAAAACGACACCCCTAGGTATGTGTAAACAAAGAAGGGAGGCACGCGCATTGACCATGCATGGCAGGACCCCACCTCTCCCAAAGGCTGGTCCCCACGAACTTGCAGTGCCAGCACACCCGGGGTCCAGTGAAGTTGGCTGCGACCTGGCAGTACAGCTGATGGCTGTGGGGCTACCAACTCAAACTTGCCTGAGGTGCCTCTGTTCTCAGCTTGGCCACGCAAGCAGCTTCCTCTTGGTGCAGCTTGGCCAGGCACGGCCAGGTTCCATTGTGGCTCTCTTCTCGGCGCAGCCCTGCTGGCTGATGCCAGCAAATGGCCCTCTTTCTTCCCTGCATGTGTTTCGCCTGAGTCGGGGCCAAGTAAAGCTCCTTTCCCTGGCCTGGGGACATGCGGGTCCGGACTTCCTGGTTGGGCTTGCGTCTGCCCACGACAATGCTACGACATTGCTTCCTCTCAATGTCGGGCCCCACCCCCTAGAAAGGGCCAGATTCTGGTACACAAGATCCTCTGACGTGGCTCTCTCAGTGGTTGCTTAGCAGCCGGGACTCCTGGCGGTTGCGACCGGCAACTCTTCTCTCCCTCCCGTAGATAAGGGGAAAAACATCATGCTTCTTCCAGTTCTCCCCTTTGTTGGTGGCCAGAATCATGAAAGGGGGAGTGCCTTTCAGGCCACATGCTGCACACTTGCAAAAGCACATTCTGGTGCCCCTCACAACAGCATGTTTAGAAATCGAGCATGAAGGCCATGGGCTCACCCTTAACCTTTGGGCTAAGCATACAACGAATGGCACTTGCTCCTGAGAGGTGGACCACTAGTAGCACCAGAAACAGGGTGCAGGCAGGTAGGCCAGCACAAGGGATTCTGTAGTCAGAGTAGTAGTCCTTCTCTTAGCCGAACAGGCTGCAGGTCAGCATTTCATCTATCCAGTCTAATGGCGGTTCCTCCTGGCACACAGCAGTCCACGCAGTGTCTTCTGTCCTTTTTTTATATGGGGTTACAGTCCCTTTACTCACAGTACAAAGGTCTTTGTTCTGGGGACACTTCACAATACAATTACAAGTGCACAACACCCCCCATTCATAGTGTAAGCCTTGGCTCCAGACACACCACAGTGGGGGGAGCCAGCATTGTGGAAGGCAGGCACAGCCCTATTCAGCTGCAGGTGCTACGCCTCCCACCATTCCAAATGCAGACCAGGCCCATTGATGTGCAAGGGATAACTCCTCCCACTACTCTAAATTCAGCCAAGGTCTATTCAGCCTAGCGCTGAGTCACCTAGGCAGGGCAGGACACATCTCAACCCCACCCGGGGACTGGTTAGAGTGAATGCACATTCCCTCTCGCCTGTCAGCCAGAACCAGACGGTTAATACACATCCAGTCAGGGCATAAAGACACATAGCACACAGAAATGCCCACTTCTAAAAGTGGCATTTCTAAAATAGTATTAATTAATCTCCTTATACCAATCATGGTCACGCTACCCCTCTCATGTCAGGAAATACCACTGAAGCACATATCAGAGAATTTCCAATGCAACCATGTGAAAGGGCATCCTCACAGCAGTGAGAAACCAAATAGGCTGTTTGTCACTATCAGGACATGACACACAGTTAAGGCACATGTCCTACCTTTTACCTACACCGCACCCTGCCCATAGGGCTAGTTAGGGTCTAACTTAGGGCTGGGTGATATTTAGTAAAAGGGGAGTTGCAGACATGGCAACCACTTTATAAGCCATGTCACGGCGGCAGTAAACTTTGCGCGCAGGCCCTGCAGTGGCAGAGGCCTGAGACAGGTTTGAAAGGCTACTTGGGCAGGTGGCGCAAGCGGTGCTGCAAGCCCCTCAGTAGCATTTAATTTACAGGCCCTGGGTATATGGGATATCACCGTACAAGGGACTCACAGGTGTAGACCAAGTTTACAAGAGAGGGCACATGCACTATAGCACTGATCATTATTGATAAAGTGCCCAGAGTCAGAAAACAGGTCAGAAAAAATACAGTAGGAAGGCAAAAAGTTCTGGGATGACCCTGCAAAAAGGGCCAAGTCCAACAAATATCCCATGGCTAAATTATATAAGGAAAACAAACTCAGCATTGGGTTGCGCCTGTGTGTTTGAAAAACCTTAATCGCGTACGAAAAATTAAAAAATCTCGATTAAGGATTGTTTCAATGAGCACAGGCAGGCTGCTAAGGAGGCTGCAGAGGTTATGAAGCCCACTGTAAGAGAATATTGGTTGATCCAGACAACTTCTGGGATTGCACCATATTTTTATTTGTTCAGAATCTCTAGGAACAGCGGATACTGATACGGTTCAGGTTCGGATTTATTCGCTGGATGGTGCACTTCCCTTAAGGGCAATTCTCCTCTACCGATATATGTTCCTGCACTTGCGATGAGCACTTATCTCAAACACTGTTGCTCTTTATCTTTTTTGTGAAAATATTATATTTCTTATACTAGGCGTTATTTATTGCTATTGTTGCACAACTGCAAGTTCACCAAGTGCAGGGCTGCATTACAATTTTTAGAGCAACTTAGTGACCCTGACATTTGTTTTGTTGTTGGCTGATTCTTAAAATGTTTCTTAAAATGTATTTTAGATCATAGGATGGCTATTTTATTCTAAATTAATTATTTGCCATACAACAAAGTATTTAACATATAACAAAGTATCTCTATGTCCTGGATTAATTGCAATGTATTTATTTTTATGGTCTGTTCTTAATTGATTTTAGAATTAAGTTTAATGTTTGTGTTTTATTTATTTTTCAACCATGTGTATTTTGCACTGTTCATCTTTCATGATCTATTTTGATAAGATCGGATAAAGATTATTTGATTTGATTATTAATTCAAAATAAGTTAAAATGACTAACACCTGCCTCCCAAGTCGTTCTTATATCATTGGGGGTCTGCAATAATCTGAACTGTCACATTTATAGAAGTGTGATTGTCAATAGTTGGGTCTGTACAGTGATTGGCTGCACTGGCAGGAGCAATGGATGCTAAAACCTGCAGTGGCCTTCTGACCAGGGCCCTGGCATTTTCTTTCTACAGATTTAACACTGCTGTGAGGAGTACTAGCCTGAAGCACAGTCTTATGGAGGAATAGAATGTCTTAGCACTCTGTCACTGGACCACACTGTTACCGTTTCATATGCCCACTATTTTTATAAATGCAGAAAATATAACAGTTTGCTGCATTGCAAATATCAGATGGCATGCCTTTCGTAATTATCTGTTAGTTTCAGGAGCCCTCAACGCCCGTATCAATCAGTTAGCTTATGTAGAACATTTAGAACCGTTTAGAAGCAGAAAAACAAAGTAATGTATGCAACCCAGCAAGATGTGCAGCATTTCTTTTCGAAATTAAGCATTTGTTCGATTTTAACGCTTTTTAGTATTAATTTTAAAATGAACAAGCTCTCGTCAAATGCATTAAACGTGCGGTACTTCTAATTACTACACTCCTACCTTACCCACGTGAAAAAATAGGTTAAATTAAATATGTGGCACTTCAATTGACCTAATGCAAAAATATTACGTTCAGTGACTAAAACCAAGTGAAAAAAAATGTGTTTTGAATAGTACACTGAAAGAGACATTAGTTGTTGACCCGCCCAGTTCATGACAGACGTCCTGTTGAGAGACACTAAATTAAAACAGGAATTAACCCGCTGTAAAGATCTCACTAAAGACGATGGTGCCTATTCACAATTGTAAACATGTGTTTACAACAGAATTTGCAGTGCTTAATTTGTACAAAATTAAGTGCCAGGGCCCGTCTCAGAAGGCCTCTGCAGCCTGCACGTTCCATTGCCCCTGTCAGCAGTGCGTTAGACAGTACCGACATAACACCTAACCATCGCACTCCTACAAGTGTAACAATTTCGTTTCAGGCCACACAAAGCTATAATAATGGTGTGGGAGGCTGGTATTATTCTTTTTTAATTCCATTTGACCTAATACACATGGTTTTTGTGCACATTCCAGACAGCGCCACCATGTGGTGGACTGACAATGGAGCCGGTGCTGATAATTAAGTGCCGGTGCCGAGCACCTGAAACCACTGGCTCAAATTAGGCACAGATACTTTACCTAACATATACTGGCCAGGAATTTGCAAGGGATTCCTTGTAGGAGTCAACCCTTTAGATTTATATGTGATGAGACTCCCACCATGAGTACATAGTTATCGGCTGAAGGGGGAGGGGGTGGAGGTGTGGGGTCAGAAGTCATCATTTCAAAGCATGGCTAGACTCAAACGTTTGAGAATGCTCGGATGCTTCTTGCCATTTGACAAACTAATGTCCTTCCCCTTTCCAGTAGGAGAGGGTCCGTGAATGATTCCAGCCAAGGGTTAGTGTAACTCTACTTCCAGGGTGGTAAGGTAATTGGATCAACCCCAGAATTCCGAAGGGGTAGAAGCTTCTCCTCAAGGAAAAATATCTTCCCAGTGGTGAGATAAAATGTGCACAGGAGATCCTATTTCCCTGTGAGAATTCTCTGCTATGGCAAATTGGACAAGAACCTGAATATGAAAAATCATATCAGCAACACATGTAAAGGAGCAAACCACTTGATAAGGACACTCAGAAACATCAAACCTTTCCTTCCACTTAAGGATTTCAAGCAGGTGGTTCAAGCGCTTGTGCTAGCGAGGCTAGATTATGGAAGTGCTACCCTCTGTGGCCTGCCCAAATACACCCTGGCTCCGCTAAGGGCTTCACCGAATGCTGCTGCTAGATTGGTCACAGGCACCAAATGCAATGAGCGCATATCGCCAGTCCTAAAAACTCTAAATTGGCTCCCCTATGAAGCACGAATCCAGCTAAAAATTGCCACGATGACGCACAAAGCTATCCACTTCAAGACGCCCAGGTATCTGGCACAAAAACTTGAACTATCTTGTGGTGTAAGAGCCTCTAGAAGCGCTACTACCTTACTCTTGAAACCACCTATCCTTAACAAAAAGAGAACTTCTAACAGAGCCTTCTCTGGCGCGGCTCCAAAGATATGGAACTCTCTTCCTCCAGAAATACGCAGAATCACCAGAACAACGGTGTTCAAACTGGAAGTCAAAAGATTCCTGATGAATAAACTCCTTCAGAAATTGGGCTAACCCCTTGGCCCATTGACATTGTTCCTACTTCCTTGTCGTTACACTGTACTTTGTTTAACATATCTTCCATGTGAATTTTCGTGCACTTTATAATTCATTTGTGTATTTAACTTGTGATTGTTACTTTATTAGCCTTCCAGTTCTAGTTTGATTGTTAAGCGCTCTGATATCCCTTGGGATCTTGTTCGCGCTATATAAAACTTAAAATAAATAAATAAAGCAGGAACAAGATCCCACTGGGACTCTCACATGAGCTTCTCAGCAATAAGCATTAAAACCTGCAACTGGAGCCGCTTATCATGTGTATACATGGTAATGCCTGTAAACTCCAGAAAATCCTGAATCTACACTTATACTTAGGTATAAATCTATGAATGGAGACATTACTTTCTTTGTGAATTTGGCCCAATTTAAACGATATTCAGATGTACACCATATTTTAAAGTACATTTTTAACAACCAGGTTATTCCTTGTTTTTAAACGAATGGGACCTAGGTAATTCAACAAATACATTGTGGGGCCTATTGATGATCCTTTGTGCGTCGCTCTTGCACCACGCAACAAGTTCGTAACTCCAGGGGTATCCTTGTGGCCTCCTCTAATGAAGCCCTCACTGCCTCTCAAAAGGCCTAGAAATGGAAACAACTCCATAGAGTATGGAGTAGTGTGCCTGCCATCCCGCAATTTCTTAGACAGGACGCAAACCCTTACCGATCCTGTGCAGCAGTGTTTTCCTATAACATGTGCAGTGTAGACTTTTTAGCTGAATTAGGTGTTAGCATGACTTAATTGTGACCTCTGCAGGAAATTCTAGAGCAATCTGTCAGTCTTCTTCATCCAACTCTCCCAGATCCTGCTCCAATCTACCCTGCAATCTCAGTTGGGGGGCTTGGTGTTTCTCATTATAGTGCCATACGTCGTGGAGATGATTTTATTACCCGCCTGGCCATCTAGCAGTCACTCTTCCAAGGGGCAGTGCTCTTAGGTTTCAACTGCTTATATTGGAGACACTGCGACTCCAGCATCTGGTATTCCTTTCACAGGAATGCAAGTGGCACTATCCCATTCGCATCCCACATGTCTGCCAAGATTAAAAGGCCAATCTTATCCCAGCCCTAAATACCTCTCAGTTCCATCACTGGCCATCATCTGGATCGATCAAATAGTGGCGTCTTTGGAGTCAGCCTAGTCAGTCTCTTCCAAACACCCACTCTTGTTCTAGTGGCCAGGCATCCGGGAAGAACCAGCCTTCCCTTGTGTAATGCATGCATATAGCTTCTTACATCCATGCCTAGTCTGTCTAAATGAAATGACAGGTCCTCCAGTTCCGCATACTCCCAATCATTAACGACGCTAACCTGCGCAGCATCATTATATTTCTTAATGCTTGGTAGAGCTATGCAGGGTTGTCCACCCACCAAAGTGTTCGTACAAGCTCATCCCAAGTTGTACTGTTGGGAATTTCAGGGAAAACATGCCATGGTGCTGGATTCTAGATAGTGTAGAAGTCCATACAAGGGGATTGCACCCTCCGGTGCAAATGCTAATTTTTTGTTTTTCTTTTCCCTGCAATCCAAACATTTTTCACCGTGGGGAAAGTTCTTCCTCTACACCTTCAACAGATGTAGGGAGGATCGATATCTCTTCCCATCCTGGAAGGGGGGCTACTTCAGCCCTTGACTGGAGTAGATCTCTGACCATTTCCAGGTTTTGAAAGGGTTGCAATGGAGCTTGGCAATATCCCAAAACACAAGTGATTTTGTGAATACTTCTAAGGCAAACAATGACTTGGAGTGGTCACTTATTTCCCATTGAGTGGGATTTAAGAAGATAGATTCCACCGCACTGGTGGTGGAGAGATGTACAGTAGTAAATCCATGTATGCCCTCCGGGAATCACATTGTATTTAACTGCCACATACAAAATGAGGACATTTTGTCTATAAACATATGATTCCAGTCAAAGTTATCTTCAGACTAAGCTCCCAAAAATCTCTCTTTGTAGTCACCAATTACATGCTCCACGAAGTTCCTTATTTGTACGTGTGCATTATCGTATCTGACCTCATGTATGCTTTCAGTAACAAGGAGTGTTGTAAGGAACCATTATTGAAATTTGTGGCTAAAATCACCTACAGATAACAGATAAACATGGGTGATCCATGTACATGAGTGTGCTTAGATACAATTCACTCTTCTATTAATGAGGATACATGTGTGTCATTTGGTTGTTGTTTCGTGTATGATAAAATGCAATTTGAAGTCACATACATGATGCACTATCATAAAGATAGGATGATTATTACTTCATCATGTGAGTACTTCATGTGTTTTAGAGTAAAACATGTGTGTGTTATTTGAGGTTTGAGTTATTTGAATACAGTGGTGCACGTGATATATACTAATTTGCCATATTCTTTGTGTATGATATCTGTGCAGCTTACAACTAAACATCATAGTTCTGAAGAAGTCCAGAAATATATACCGCAATCATACGTAATCAGTTTTACTTATTAATGGTTGTTTTTGTGTTAGCATTTTACTTAGATGTTATTATAGCTGGAGAGCTCACCATAAACAGGTGAGAGACTGAAGGGTTTGAGAAGGTGCTCATAAATACTCACAGTAGGGGCGTACTTGCGGGTGATTGGGTCCATAAGGCTGGTAACCAGTGGCGGCTCATCCGCTACGGCGGAGGAGCGTCGCCCAACTGCTAGTTGAGCAGTGCATAATGAAAATAAATTATAATAACGAGAAGTTATTATCATTTAATTTTTCTGTGCCACTCAAAACCAAGTTAGGTGAAGGGTGGGGCTGGGCTGGGCTCTCCACCGTCAGAGGGAGCAGGAGTGGTTTGCACTCCCTAAGTGCACATGACAGTTTGGCCGTCCCTCTGAGGCCGGCCAAACAGTCATATGCAATTAGCAAGTTCTCCACTGGGCTGTGTGGGACAGCCCGTGGAGAACTTGCCTAGTCTCCCAGGTACTGCCTGAGCTGCCAAACAGGCAACTCAGACCAATCACGACGTTGCTCATGCAGCATCGTGATTGGCTTGGAGAGTCCGGGAACCTGGGTGCTTTGAGTGCTGCAAAGTGAAAACGGAGTAGAGACATGTGGCGGCGGCAAGAACAAGGTATATTTATTTTCTATTTTTTTTCATTTATTCCCCCGCCCAACCACCACCGTACCGAGGCAGCTGCCCAGCATTGCTAAAGTGGGCATTTTGCCACTCTGGTTTCAGACATGGATACGCATGGTTGGATATGGTTGGGTCCTGGTAGGCTTATCCAAGACCTAGCCATGCACCATGGGTCCATTCTAGTCACTTCCTCCTGCAAAGTAAGGCTAGTTGCAACACTTTTTGCCCAGGCTGATTTTGGTTTCCAACAATGATGCCTTTTATTCTGTAGTCGTAGGGCCAGATGTAATAAAAGACTAGTCACAAAAGGTGGCCACAGGTTACTGACCGACTTTTTAAGACCAGTCTTTAATTTTATGATGTGGCCTATGTACTACTAAATCTCTAGTTGCAGGGACGACAGAATGCCTGTGATTGGCTGCAAACACATGGATCATGGTTTACTATTTATTATTTTTTATTTTTATTTTGAGAGTTTTATATAGCGCTGGCTAGACCCGGAGGTATCAGAGCGCTTTACATAAGGTTCCACAGAAATTACAAAATTACATCAGTTACACCAGTTACACGTTACATCAGTTACTAGAAGTTACTAGAAGCGCTGGCTAGACCCCTGGGTATCAGAGCGCTTTACATTAGGAATCACATTATTACACAGTTAAAAACAGTTACAGGTTACAACGGTTATACGAAACACATTTAAATAGTATGGAGGAAGGATAAATAGGGCGGATAGGGGTAAGGGGGAAGGGTGTAGGTGGAAGGAGGGAGATAACGGCAGGAGAGACAAAGGAAGGTCTGCCCAATGTCCGGCTGGGTAGGTGACGGCCGAGGAGGGAATTCACAGCCCATCTCCCCTATAGCTATCGGGGTAGCTCCACCGGGCATCGGTCAGGTAGCAAGGTCTCAGCGGTCGGGGGAAAGTTCACAGGGTAAATGTCCTGAAAGGGTGTGCAGGATACAGGTCGGTTGAGGGCTAAGATCAAGGTCTGGTCGATGACCAGTTGTTTGATTGTCCAGGAGTCTAATTAAATCGTGGTGAGGTCAACAGTGGCGGCCATCTTGTGGTCAGGCAGGGAGGATAGGTCTTTGCTGTTTCCATACTATTAGGTTATAACTTAGACCGCCAGTGACAATCGGCGGGAGGTGCCAATTTGAAGTCAGGCGCGTTTCAGAAGGGACACTCGAGGAATAAAAAAGCATGTAGGTGGTGCGCTTGTGCTCGGAGTAGCTTCCCATCCTTGTACAGTTGTGTCTGCTGGTTTTATTTTGCGGCTATCCCCATCTAGGGCTATCAAGGCTCCTTTTTTTGATCCCCCAACGCCCTACCGACACGGGCGCCATTTTAGAGTCAGGCCTGTCCCACGGGGTTAGCAACACCGCCGGCTTTGCAGTTTAAATATTCGGTGTGATTCGGGGCCAGCAGAGAGCCTCCCGTTAACCAGCACTGCTCCCGCTCACCTTTGCGTTTGTCCAGGTGAGTCACCGCCATGTCACGCGGTCATCTCCTTGGGTCTGCTTCGTGTCCGCTCTGTGCATGACCTTTTCTCCGCCGGTAGATTGGTCGTGTGGTATCCCCAAATGCCGCGTCTCTCCTGGGGGCCCAATCCTCCGGACTTGTTGCTCCCCATGCTGGAGGGTATTCTAGAGCCTATCCTGGAGCAGCTCTCTGATCCATCATTGCCGCGCATTCGGTATCCGTCTCTGAAGGGAGAAAGGGAGGACACCGTCGCCAGCCCACACGGGGGCGAGAGGGGCAAAAACTGCGTGTCTTCGCAATGGGGGCAGGGTCGAGGGCACCCCCCCACTCTCTTACCGCAGGTTGGCTGATGTGCTCTGAGCCGAGCGTAGTGGGACCGTCGATGGCCGATTGGAACCCCGCAGGTAGAGGCCCAACTTGTCTCCGTGAAGGTCTTCAGTTATGCCGGGATCAACGAGCTAGTGTTGCTGGTGCCTGTCCCGTCGCGGGGAGGTCAGCGACCACAGGCTGCGGTCTCGCAGCTCTCCAGGCGCCATCTTGGCATGGTGACTGGTCGGGACGTCGGGGCTCAGATCTCCGGGATGCAAGGTCAGAGACTGGCGATTTCAGGCTTCATGTGATCGGCCTGCATTCCGGTCTCAAACACACTGTTCTGGATGGGGCAGCAGCACGTCGGATCACCGCTCCGGAAGCTGGTAAGAGGGTTCATCTCGGAGCATCAGCTCCGAGCGACCATCTTGGTGGGGCTCCTCCCTCTTCGTTTACTAGAAACAAGCTGACTACCATTCTGGGTTTGCAAGCTTAAATGGGATTCTTTTTTTAAGCAGCCCATGTTCCTAAAAGGGACAGGACCCGTTTTTATAGAATCCTATTTGATATAATATCTGGAGGACACGGCAGTGGTCCAGTGATCCACTAGATCACTGCCTACTCTAACAAACCAGCTCACAACTTTCACATAGAGGTAGGTTATCCCAAATGGACATCCTCTCCTTTGTGAGTCTGTCACCTATTTTTGAGGTGCCAATAACTATCAATAATTTGCAATAAGACGCTGTGAGGATGCCCCTTTCACCTTCCATCCTAACTGCAATTCGAATGTAGCACAAAAGACATTTAACAAGTCAGAAATATTTTCGGACTCACAGAATGGGTTTAGTAAATAGAAAACATCATTTAGTGGTTGCAAACACTCTGATTTTGTGAATCACAGGGTTTGCATTTGCAAAATGCCCCCAAGGTTGATGTGCTACAATGTGTGTTGCTGCAGTTTCCATTGTTCTGCTTTGTCTGTGTGCTGTTCTACAATGCTTTATGTAGTTTCTACTATATTGAATTATGAGATCACATTTCAAGGATATGTAATTAATGGCAAAAATAATTTTCCTACTATATTTATATTTTTTAATTTACATAGCTGTAAATTCGTGTACCTGTACGTGCACAAATAACGCGGGAGAAAAAACATTACATTTTTTTTAGACAATCACAAATTATGGCTGTTGGTGTGCGTTTCATGCCCATGGGCCGTCAATCTACTGCAAGCCTGGGAGGGCCAATCAGTTGCAATAGTGGAGCTTTCCTGTTAGTAACTTACATCATCAGGAATAAACATTTAAAAATCCAGTGAATCATAGATCTACAATTAGGTTTTGCAGATTTCATTTTTGTGCTTCTATGTTGAAATTGAAAAATATTGTGAGTTCAACCTTAATATAGACACATTTCAACCGTTTTCATCTAACTACATAGAACAAATATCACTAAAATCTTAGAGAAGCTTGCATCTTTTACACCCTAAATTATAGTCAATGGCATTAATTGTCAAAAGTTATTGCTGTGGTCTAAAGGAAGGGGTAAGCACCTAAAAAACAGGAAAACATCGAGGGACAAATCAAGAAAGTAAGTAGCAGAGATTTTGTAGGCAACAATAAAACCCAGAGTCTACATAAATTGGTGAGTAGATAAGAAATTGTCTTTAAGGAGTGATTCTAGGATCATTTTCATGTTGTTTGGGAAGTCTTTATCCTCGAATAATGCAGCAGCGTTTCTGGAATGATTACTCTTTTATTCGGGTGTCCAATGTAGGACTCCACATGTATTACCGATTGAAATACAGTATCCTAATCCATGTCTGCCGAACTCCCACTATCTGTTTCATTGGCACCAGGAGACAGGTAAGACATGAACATCTGCTAGGCGCATGTCAATAGGATCATGGTCCAACTCTATCAGTATAATGCACAAGTCCCAGCTGCACAACCTTGTTATGTTATGTTATTACATTTATTAAGCGCACGAATACCAGAAGGTGTCTTAGCACTAGTAGTCCAAAATGAGCGAGAACCTCTATTTGCTGAACAGCCAGGTTTTAAGGGCCTTCCTGAAGGCTGTCAGAGAGGGAAGAGTGCTAATGGAGTTAGGAAGGCTATTCCAGAGCCACGCAGCCCCTACTATGAAACTCCTACCGCCCAAATTAGCTTTATGGAATCTGGGAGTGGGCATCAGTTTTGCTCCTTCCGGGCTGAGATGTCTGTTTGGGACATACCAGTGTAACGACCGTCTCAAGAACTGAGGAACGGTACCATAAAGTGCCCTGTATGTGATGCCGAGGGAATTAAAAATTGCGCAACTCCTGATAGGGAGCCAGTGCAATTTCTGTAGAGTCCAAAAGTCCTCAAAAAGGCATGATATGTAGAACTAGTCCACTCCCAAAGGTTACAAAGGGTAAAAGTTGGAGGCTATGATCTGTAGGAGACATTAACAATATTGCATCTATCTTTACCCAGAGAGAGGCCCTTTTCCGTGAGTTTACATAGATTTGGAGAGGTATCATCTAAGGCCGAATCTGGTGCTCCTCTGACCTATGTAGGGCTAAAACGATGCTGGGGTGGACAACATTCGTACTGTAGAGGCTTGGATTCAGCTTCTCAAGTCTATACATATTTGAGAGCAAACAAAGTATTTTGGTGGAGATATTATGGAGGAAGATGTGTTCATAGTCTGGGCTGGAGTAGGGAGAAACTCTAACTGAGAATGAAACTCTCAAGGTTAGGGAGCATTAGACCTGGGGGTCTTTTCCCAAACATTTTACTTTCACTCCTCCCATTTTTCTGAGTTCATTTGGTGGCCTTAGGACTCTTGCACTTTACTACTGCTAACGAGTGCTAAAGTGCTCGTGCTCACTCCCTAAAGCAAGATAACATTGGCTTACTCCCTAAAGCATGATAACATTGGCTTACGCCTGATTTGCATATTTAATTTATTTGTTAGTCCCTGACAGAGTAGTATTCCATGTGCCCAGCCTTGGTAAATTAAATGGTATTAGTGGGCCTGCAGCCCTTATTGTGCCACCCACTTAAGTAGCTCCTTAAAACATGTTCCAGGACTGCCATTGCAGCCTGTTGGCAAATCCAAACTAGCAGTTTGACTTGGCTAAATAACCACCTTGCCAACCCTAAATTTCCTTTTTATTGCATATAAGTCACCTCTAAAGTAGACACTAGACAGCCCATAGGGCAGAGTGTGTTGTAAATAAAAGTTTTGACATTTACTTTTAAGTTTTACATGTCCTTGTAGTGAAAAACCCACAAATATATTTTTACTGCTGTGAGGCCTACTTCTCTCATAGGATAACATTGTGATACTTTATTACATTTAATAAGTGATACCTTTTGAAAACTCATGTTTGGTGTCTGAGGAATTGTAAGTTAAAATCCAATTAAATTGTGATGTTGCCCCGGTCGTGTTCGGTTGGCGCTTTTATCTTTTAGCCAATTAGTCTTTCAGTTTAAATAAAACATAATAATTTATAACTTTGGTTCTACTGATTGAATTTTTGTCATTTTTCTTATCAAATAATGAATTAAAATGTACTCTATTTTTTACAAATTTGTGTGGGATTTTTCTTGTGTTAAGCTTTCACTTTATTACTGTTTGTGTGATGCATATCTACTTTACACATTGCCTCTAAGATAAGCGTGACTGCTTTTGTGACAGGCTGCAAGAGGGTTTAGCACAAGTTAACTTAGTGACTTTTTTGGTTAACCCAAACAAGGATTGTGGCTGCTGCTGGAGTAGGGTTTCACTTCCTCCCAACCAAAAACCCAATTTCTCACATTGGTGTTCAGGAGTGGGATACAGTAATTGTATTTTTGCAGTACATTGATTTTGTGTAACACTTAAATCCCTTATAATTAATTTGATAGCATGTTCATACTCTTTAAATTATCCCTGATTGGCTACTTTTGCTTTTTCTGAACTCAATCTCATTCTACCTGACTGTCTATGCCTGTGACCCCATCTGCAGGCATAGAGCTGGAACTCAGCAACCTTAAGGGATGCACTGCAGCTGAGCTTGGGAAATTCTGGAGGCGAGGGGGTTTTGAGCTAAAATGAGCTCTAGGAAGGAAGAGCTCCTGAAGGTTCTCAGGGCCTAGGAGAAGGCCCATCAGTTGCTGGGTAAATCAAAGGATGAGGAGGATGCTAAGCGGGAGCAAGGGAGAACCAGGGCACAGGTCCTTAGCTGCAACACACAGAAGAGGAAGACAAATCACCCTCAGGTGTGGAGCCTATTGTCAGGGTAGAGAGTAGTGAGTCTTCCCATGGTCTGTCTCCAGAGAAGCTGGAGGACAGAAAGACTGAGAGGCAGCTCAAACTGCAGCTGGCCAAGTCCAAGTTAGAGGCAGTCAAAGAGGAGGTTGCTCCAAGGCTGGCCCTGGAGGAGAGGGTCTTGGCTGAAAAGAAATTACTACTGACTCATAAGGTGAGTCAGGAGGGGCTGGACTTCAAAGCAAGGCAATCATTGGAGTCCAGCAACAATGATTGCAGTAATACCACAGGGCCCACTGGCAACAAGAGGGACCACATCTCAAAAGATCTGCTGCCTAATATTGTTGTTGGGGTGACATAGAAAATGGTTTGAGGCCTATGAAGTTACCACAGAGATGCACAGGGTCCCTAAGGAGGATTGGGGGCCAGTCTTTAGAGAAATATTTGCAGTGAAAGGAGAGACGCCCTGTTAGCCCTTGGGAATGGGGACAGGATGAGGTATCCCTTCATGAAGGGCACTCTCCCCAGCAAGCATGGGCTTACCCCAGAGAAGTATAGACAGAAGTTTAGGGACAACCATAAGTTGCCCCCAGCAGTCCTCTGTAGATTTAATGGATCATTTTTGCAAGACACTAGATGGTTGAGTGAGGGGGAGTGATGTGAATGATTACAAGGGGCTGTACAATTTGGGTGCAAGAGAGCACATGCTCAGCAATTGTTTTAATTGTTTTCCGGACGGAAGAAGAAAATAAAGGACAGGTAGACTTGACAGACGTTCCCTTATGTGACCCACAAGGGGAACTATATGTTGATGGATCTTGTTTCAAATTCCCAGATGGCACTACAACTGTGGCTTATGCTATTACCACACTGCGTACAGTAGTAGAGACATCACGAGTCCCTTATCAGTTGGCTCAAGCTGCTGAGCTTGCTGCCCGTTTTCAAGCTTGTGAATTGAATGAGGGACTGGTTGTCAATATCTATACTGACAGCCAGAATGCCTTTAGGGTCACGCATAATTTTGTGTGACTCTGGGCTGAGAGAGGGTTCCTTACTTCTCATGGCACCAGAATCCAGCATGGGCACCTTATATTCAGGCTTTTGTCTGCTTTAACACTCCCCAAGAAATTGGCCATAGTGAAGTGTAACGCCCACCGGAAGGTCACCGATGATGTAGGTAGGGGAAATGCTTTTGCAATTCAGACAGTTAAGGAAATGGCTTGGCCAAAGATGAAAATAATGTTTGTAGCAGGTCCGGCTAGGTGGGTGCCTGAGGTTGTCATGTTCGAGGACACCCTTGAGAATATAAAAGAGATACAAAGCGAAGCCACAATAGAAGAGTTAGCAGTTTGGCAAGAAAGTACAGCACAATTGAACAATGAGGGTTGTTGGATTGATAAGTCAGGAAAGCAGAGATGGATGTTGACCGATGCATATGTTCTCACTGTGGTTCGATGGTCCATGGTCCAGCCCATATTAGTGTTAAGGGTATTTGCAAGTTGTTGAACCCTGTATGGCAGAATGACAATATCTCTAAGACAGCTGCACATTCAGTGAAGTACTGTATGGTGTGCATGATACACAATCTTGGAAAGGGTACCCCCTACACCGCCTGGTAATTTTACACTGCCCAATTTTCCTTTTGAAGTCCTTCAAATGGACTATATTGAACTACAGAGATGCAATAACTTAAAGTATGTTTTGGTAGTTGTCTGGGCCTTTAGTAAATGGGTTGAGGTTTATCCCACTAAAGACAATACAGGTATTACGACTGCAAAGGTACTCCTGAAGGCTTGCCCAGATTGATTTGGAGTGATACCGGAAGTCATTTCAATGCAAAAGTGATCTAATTGATTTGTGATGGTTTACACATAAAGCAAAAGTTCCATGCTGCCACTCATCTGCAGTCAGCAGGTTTGGTTGAGAAGTACAATGGTACTCTCAAGCTCAAACTGGCAAAAATTCAGGAGACCACTGGGTTAAAGTGGGCAGATGCTTTACCGTTAGCTGTTTTGTCAACAAGAACAATAGCACATTCTAGGACAAGACTGTCACCGTATGAAGTCAGGTTCGGCCGCCCAGAAAATGTCTGGGGCGTCCAACGACCTCAGTGGTTCTCTGATATTGAGTAACCATTGTTACTTGATTATATTGGCCAGTTAACAGAAAGTTTGCATTCTATCTACCAACAGTTCCGGGTATCCTACCAGCTGCACCAGAGGTGCCCGAGCACAACATTCAGCCTGGCGATTTCGTTTTGATTAGGAACATCCAGAGGAAGAAAAGTCTGGAGCCACGTTGGAGGGGCCGGAGCAGGTCCTCTTAGCATCGCACACCACAGTAAAAGTTGCTGGCCATAAGAACTGGATTCACGTGACACATTGTCGCAGGATTCCTTTGCCCCTACCCTATGACCAGTGGGTAAAGGATGGAGTAGGGGAGTTTGAGTGCGAGACGGTACCTCAGTTTGTCCCCTTCAAGTGATGCCAATCTGACGTGGACACGAACAGACAAGGAAAATGATGACGTGCTAAATGCAGCAGTTCCTCCGGAAGTACGAGCTATCCAGGAGCCCCTGTTCATTGACCATTGTGTGCCTGGGGCCACTAGGTACAATTTGCACCCTCGGCTGGGGGACAGTGCACCAAAAGAGAAGAAAGATTAGTTAGGGATGGACTGTGTAAGTCAGGGTGTACTTTGCTATAGTACCAATGGAGTTAGTTTAGGGTGATGAGAGTTTTGTGCACTGTCCGAACATTGGACAGGATAGATCAAAGGATACCATGAAGGGATACCACCGTGGTCGACATGGGATACGAGATTAGGACAGAGCAAGCTCCACCGCCGGTGATCAAGAGCGTATTGATGAACAATAGGAGCCTGTACCAGTGAGGCTCTGACAGACACTGGGAACTTGCATATTTCCTTGTATTTTGCCCTCATTTCATTATTTGTTATGCATCCCTTTTGTAGGATGGTTGCTGAAGAAGAGCAGCCAGTGATTCTTGTTGCCCAGCACAGTGCAGTGTGGACCCGTAATCAAAAGTTAACAAGCATTCCCCTTATGATTTTGCTGTAAAATAATGTTATGTGTGGTATCATGGGTTGTGGAAAGTGATCAAAATGTACCTTTACATAGTAAGGATAAGGTTGTTCCTCAAGTCCGAAAGAAAAAGACTGCCCCAAGTAATGTGTTTCTAGACACACACAAGAGGTGCTTGTTACCCCACTGAATCTGTCACTAGTCTATGGACAGCATATCCGTTGTCAATTATACCTATACTTGTCCCCTTGACTTCGTAGAAGTGCAAAGAGTATTTGGGTTTGGCTATCCAGGTCTTTTTCTATATCATAGAATGCCACAAGGCAAGGGTTATCAGGGGTGTGACAACAATACTTATTGCAACAACTTCTATATGGAAAAACAGAATGTAACCCTGGTTGGTTACCAGTATAATGAATTGACAGTTCCTAGAGACGCTAGTTATTACCCTGCTTGTTGTCCAATTATCAATTTTACTGACAATATATTGTATGTCAGTTGTTCTGGGATCGTATTCCGTAAGGGCACGTACTCTTTGGTAAATAAAAAGGACCCCAGTACCTTTGGTAGGAATTCCAGGTATTCTGTAGTAGATTATGATAGCCCGGTGTATGCACACCCAGGGTTTTTCTTTTTGTCTAATGGGACTTATTCGAATGTCCATAATGTTACGGATGACGTGCCACTTGGGATGGTACTACCTTTGGGTGCACCTTGCAAACATGCGAATCCTAAAGTAAGATGGATTAAAAAGACATTGACCAAAGTACTCTGTGAAGGCGTGACAGATCTAGAAGTCAATAATTATAGTAATGGTATTACTTTTGGATACATTCTTTCCTCCATAATTACATTTGATGGTACTGCTATGGCCAGGGGTGAGAAAGCCAGAGAATATTTTGGATGTAAGCTGCAAATATTGTCTAACTTCACGTTAACAGCCTTGCGTGACATCACAACCCAATTGGAAAGTATGCAAATATAGTCCGTGCAGACTAGATATGCAGTCGATTTCCTCCTAGCTAAGAGCGGTGGTGTGTGCGCGGTAGTAGGAGACCAGTGTGTAGTCGGGATCACAAATATGGAAACGAATATTACCCAACACATTTTAGACATCTTAGAAAATGTTAAAGGATTGGAAAGTGGGAACTGGAGTTGTTCTCTTTTTGGCAGCTCAGGTTGGATCCTTGAAAAGGTGATTTATTTCATTGTAATCTTGGTCTCTTGCTGTGTCCTTGTTCAATGCCTTCCCTTCTGTTGTTCTTATTGCACTACTCTTCTCACTCCTAAGAGGAAAATATTGATTCATGACACCAATGCTGCAGTTATGGGTCAAAAGGAGATGGATGAACTCATGCAGATAGATGAGGGCATTTTCGAGACTTCTTCCCTCAGTACGGTCTCCCTTCCTGATGCTGACAGTATGGAGTGTTCCTAAGAAGTTTACTTATGATTTTCTGTTTTATTGATTTGTATATTCTTTGCTAGGAAATGTTTAGCTCATGCTAAATGGAGGGTCGGTTAGAATAGAAAAATTCATGTTTGCGCATTGTTCTATGTAAGTTAGTATTCGCTGCGCCATTTTTCATGTGGGAGCCATTTTGAGTTATAATCATTCTCTGCTATTTCCGAGTAAAGGCCTCTGTTGAGTTATGCTTCTCCTAGGTTAAGTTTTGCTTCACTAATGAATACACTGCTCTTATTAGCGCATACCTTTCCCTTTAGATAGAGGTCTTCTCCCACTTGTCTAGTGGTGGGCACGGGCAGAGCGACCTTGAATAGTAGATAGTGTGTGCCCGGCCTCAGAATCAAAGTTATCCTCTGTACTTCGTTGTTTATCTGCATCTGCCTGGAAAATTCCATTATTGGCGTGCCTTCAATGGTTCTGAAATGTGCATAATGTTTCTCTATGCTTGCTGAAGTCAGTCCCTCTGCAGCACTCCTAAGCGACTGGGCAGACTGGGATCCACTCTGAGTGCACCTGAATAAATAGATATTGGTTTGTATTCTCTACTGTCTGTCCGACTCTTCATTTGGTATGGAAGGCTGAGAGGTGGTCGTGAGTGACCTGGGTGACCCTAATCGGGCCACTTCCTTCAGTGGCACGGAAGACAGATGCCCCAGAGCCTACCAGGTAGGATATTGCTGCCCTAGGAGGCCTACCTGAGCTTGCTGAATGGCAAGTTGAGGGTGTGGCCACTAGGATAGAATTTTGTAGGGCATAGAAAGAGTGCCCAACTCTAGAGGGCATGAGGCAGCAAGTTGAGACCCATGTACTTGGTGACACCTCTGGAGATCACCTCATCTATTTGGAGAATGACATCCTGTATAGTGAGCTAAAGGCACCTTTGCACGGTGCAAGACATGTGTTGGTGGTCCATCAATGCTACAGGGCCTTCCTTTCAGGACTGTCTCATGATATTTCCCTGCAAGTTCATCTGGGAATGGACAAGAACTTCGCCCACTTTTATTAGTCCCGGATGAAGATATTTTTAGATACTTTCTCAGGACGTGTCACAGCTGCCAGTGAAAAAATATGGAAACAACGTATCCCTTATCTGTCATTGGCACCCCCTTTGAAAGGGTGGTCATCAAAATTGTTGGACCCTCGGACATCAAAACTGTCTTAGACAACAGGTTAATCCTGGTTTTGGTGAGCCATGCCATTAGATACTGAGAGGCCATCCCGCTGAGGTCTGTGACTGAACCAACAAAGGCTAGGGACCTGATGAGAATTTTTTCCTGATTGGGGTTCTCCAAAGAAGTGGTGTCTGACAGGGGCATCAACTTCATATCAGTCTACAAAAATCCATTTGAGAAACGTGTGGGGTAACCTACAAGTTTTGTGCACCGTACCATCCTAAAACCAATGGGCTTATTCAAAGATCAAAAAGACCCTGAAAGGCACAATTATGGGTTACCTTAGCCCATGAGGCCTAAGTTGGACGGCCTCTTACCATGCATACTTTTTGCCTACAGGGATGTACCACAGAAAGAAGTTCGGTTTAGCCAATTTGAACTCCTCTATGGACACCCTGTTAGGGGATCTCATAGTCTAGTATAGGAGGGGAAGAAGCAAGCTCTCTAGAAGCCCCCCTAGGGTAGCTACATGTTCCCCTTCATAAACCAGCTGTAGAAATCTGGAAGAAGGTTTATAAAAACCTAGAAGCCAGCCAGGAGTTCATAGAACTGTAGTATTACACAGGGCCACTCAGGTGGAGTTTCAGTTACCAGAAAGTATGGGTGATGCAGCCAGTTGATCCCAGGGTCCTCCAAGACAATTTGACAGGGCCATAGGAGATGAAGGAGAGAAAGGGGGAGGCCACCTACTTAGTGGACCTTATGATCCCTAGATCCTTATGAACCACCTCAAAACCCACTATGAGAGGACTGAGGTCACCATGCTCCTGATGACAAATGATGGAATGGAAGAGGAGAGTGGACTTCTCACTGAACTGCTATCCTCCAAAGAAAAAGATGGGAGAGTGAACAGTGTCAACCTCTCTCCTACCCTGACCCCAGAACAGCAGAAGGACTGCCATCAGTCATTGGGGCAGTTTGTCTCACTGTTCTCCCTCACTCCTGGGCGTGCACACCATTGTACCAATGATATAGACACTGAAGGTAGTCTCCCTTAAAGAATAAAAACTACAGGCTGTCAGATGAAGTGAGGCCCAGCATTAAGGAGGAGATCTCAAAAATGCGTAGTTGGGAGTGATTGTGCACTCCAGTAGTCCCCACTATAGACCAGGAGTGCTGGTACCCAAAGCTGTCTCACCAGGTGCTGCCCCATAAGGTTTTGTGTGAATTATGGTGGGCTCAACAGAGTCATAATGAGTGTTGCACATCTCATCTTTCAAGCGGATGAGCTCATAGACAGGTTTGGGACTGCCAAGATCTTGAGCACTTTTGACCTCACATCAGGATACTGCCCTAAATAAGGTGGCAAAAGAGAGGGCAGTGCCTGATAGGGCAAGGGTCTGTGGTATACTTGGTACACCTCATGGGTGGTGGCAAGGTGGAGCCCTTCCAAACCAAAATAGAGTCTATCCTGGTTTGGGAGCCCTCCAAAAACCCTGAAAACCAAACAGAAGTGAGGACCTTCCTGGGGCTCACTGGACATTACAGGAGGTTTGTTAGGAGATATGACACCATTGCTGCCCCCTTAACTGAGCTGAATTTTATTTTAAGAAGCAGCCCAAGAAGGTGATCTGAACAAGGCCTTCCAGAGAGCGTTTTTACACCCTCAAGAAGGTCATGTGTACAATATATGTACTCAAGGCCGCTGAGTTTGCCAATTAATGTATGCTCCAAATTGACACCTAAGAGCATGGTGTAGGGGCTGTATTAGCACAGATAGATAAGAAGGAACTAGACCAACCTGTAACCTTTATCAGTAGGAGGTTACTTCCCAGGAAACAGAAGTGAAGTGCTTTTGAGAGAGAAATGTTTGATGTGGTCTGGGCCCTGAAGAAGTTGAGACCATACCTACATATGACTTACTTCCTAGCTCAGACAGGCCACAAGCCATTCAGATGGCCCATGCAGATGAGTGGTGAGAATTCCAAACTATTGAGGTGGCCCATCTTCCTACAGGAAATTGAAATTACAGTAGAACACCTCGCTAGGTCAGACCAGTCCATTGCTGATGGTCTATCCAGCTTCTTCTGCCTTAAGAGGTTCGGTAGTCCTCCTCACTTTCACCTGTGGGGCAAACATATCGGACCTGTCATTCCTAGGGTGGTCTTCCCCACACATTTTACCTTCACCACTCCTATTTGTCTGAGTTAGTTTTTATTGACCATAAGACTTTGTGCACTTTACCACTGATAACCACTGCTAATGTGTGTGTGGTCACCATCAAAGACATGGTAAACTTGGCTCACACCGGATTGGCATATTTAATTTACTTATAAGACCCTACTAAAGTGGTATTCCATATACCCAGGTCTGGTAAAAAAGTGCTACTAGTGGGCCTGCAGCCCTTATTGTGCCACCCACTTAGAACTTGTCTCAGCCTGCTATTGCAGCCTTTTGTGGGTTTTAAACTGCCAATTCGACTTGGCAAAATAACCCCAATGCCAAACCTTAAACTCATTTTTTATCGCAAATAATCACCCCTAAATTAGGCCCTAGACAGCCCATAGGGCAGGGTGCATTGTATGTTTTACATGTCCTGGTAACGAAAATCTCACACATTTGTTTTTCACTGCTGCAAGGACTACCTTTCCCGTAGAATAACTTTGGGTTACCTTATTACATTTAATAAGTGATAACTTTTTATTAGGAGCAGGTAGGAATGTTTGATGTCTGAGGGATTGTAATTTAAAATCCTCATCAATGGTAATGTTGGATTTTAAATAGCAATTCTGTAAATGGTACTTTTAGAAAATTGTCAATTCCCTGTCTTAGCCATTTGGTGCCTACAGCCTGTTTCTGGCTCACATGACTGGCTGTAGGCTTTTGTAAATTTCTCCCAGATGGTCAAACAATAGAGGGACTAGGTGTGCCTGGATGGGCCATCACAGGCAGGAAAGGGGACCAAGATGTACACAGCCCCATTTGCTCTTCAAAAGACTATTCCCTTCTCTCACACTAGGCTATTGTGCTGAAGACAGATTGGGATCAGGGCAGGGAGGCAGGAAATTCCAAACACTTCTGTAAGGGGAAACCGCCTGAAACTTTTCTCATTTCAAAGGAGGCACCAGGTATAAAAGTAGGACCCTTAGACTCAATCTTCAGTTCATTTTCTGGACCAGCAAAAGGACTCTCAGAGCACTGCCTGCTGATGTGGTCTACTGTGTACTTCAGAAGACTGCTTTGATGCACCATGAAGGACCTGCTCTGCTGCGCAATGCCTGCTGTGAGCCCCCGCAGGTCTTCCCTGCCCCCTGAGCCCTGCATTTCTCCTGAAACAAGGACTTCCAGAGTGACTCCAAGGGCTAGTTGGCTGGCCTGCTGATCAGAGCCTCATGCACAGAAAAGGCTCCAACCCTCTTGAACCCACACCTGGACCCAGTCTGAATGAGTCCTGGCCTCCAAAGGTTGCCCCTACAGTTCTAAACCATTAAACGTGGTGCTAAATGTGCCCATAAAGCTTGAATCTAAAACCTGGGACTTCAAAATGTTGACTTAAAGATGCTCCAAGAACTGAGGACCTACTTACCCATCAAAACACCTTAGTTGTAGCGCCAGTTGGCCTAGATTCCTGGCACCTACAGCGACGTTCTTCTCCACACCAGCAAATTCTTTTCAGTGACTCCTGGCAGAAGGGGAATGCAGCCATGTGGAGCCCTTGCCTGCAGCTATGTATCTCTGGAGAAAAGACTATGGGCCTGATTGGACCACCAAACCCCTGGTGATGGTCCCTGTGCCACCAGATTAGCGGTCCACCAGCCGTATTACGAGTATGGCGGTGGGACCACCGCAGGGCTGCCGTAACTGCTGGGGGTCATAGATCCCGAGTATGTGGCAGGGCGGTCCGAGGCCCTAATATGCTTGCATTTCCACTGTGGCACCGCTGAGCATATTAGAAGTTTCCTCATGCCACAGTTTTCATGCCAGTGAGGCCAGCATGAAATCTGTGTCGGTGAGGAAACAAAGGAAGCCCTACAGAGCCCGCTGTTGCCTCAGGGCCATGATGTGCCTAAAGAGTGTCACAACTGTGTACAGTCACCTCCTTACCTGAACTCCATGGACTTTACTGTCCATGCCGTGCAGGAACAGACTTTGGCACTCCCATTGCAGTGTCTTTTTAGTAGGCTATGCCGTGGGAATGGCAAAGGACCGCCCACCAGACCACAAGATGACTCCTAATCTGTCAGGAGGCCATCAGTCGAGTTTGGAGGTCTTGGAGTGGGTCACTGGCATGGCAGCCCGCTCCAAGACCGTCATACTCGTAATCAGGCCCTAAGTCTGAATGAAGGAGTCTTCCCCATGATTTTGTCCAGCGACTCCCCCAAGATGATGCCTTGGACACTGCGGGTTGCATTGCCTCACATGATCTTTACCTTCTCAGATGTTTTCTTCTGAAATTCCTTCTAAGTCTGAAGGTAGTGGTGTCTGGTCCTGATTCCCTTAGTATATATGACATGACTTTTGACCCGGTCTTGCGTGACTAGATGTCCGACATTGGTAATTTGATACATATTGCCTCTAAGTTAAGCCTGACTGCTGGTAGGAAAGTCATCTTTTCTTCCCTGATCACCCCAATTTGTGACTGATACTTGTGGTTACTGACTCTGAAAGTACCCAGGGCCAGTGCTTTGTCCTAAAAAGGTACATGGTAATTGGTGTAATTATAATTGACCAAGACAACCTACCTGTAAGTCCCTAGCATATGGTAGGACATGTAGGTTTAGAGATCCCAATGGCCTTAATTCACTTAGTGTGCACTGCTGTGATATCTGGTGTCATTGTAAAGCAAGCCCTGCCTTGCAGGCTGGTTTTAAAATAAAACTGTGTCCAAATGTGGTTCTCAAATTAAAAGTACTTCCAAAGTTCAAAACTACCTTTATATTGCATAAAGGTCACCCCTAAGGTCTGCCGTAGGTGCCCCAAGGGTAGGATGCCTGTTATAAAAAACAGGGACATTATAAAATATGCTTTACATGAACTAATGAGGGAAAAACAGCCAAAGTCATGTTTCTCCATTGTTGTGCTGCTAGCTCCATAGGCTAACTTTGGAAGGACTTTATAAACTTTACTAAAGTCAAATTTTTGATTGGAAGTAACTAACAACCTGATTCAAAGTATCAAAATAATAGTTACAATAAATCCAACAACTTGCCAAGGTTGGATTTATTATAACTATTGCAATAAAGGTGTTTTAGAAATGAGTATCCTGAAGTTACCTAAAACAGTCCTGTAGCAGCCTCTTCTGATTGGGCAGCCTCTCACAGCCTGAGCCAAGCTGCTCCCTGAGTAGGTGTGAAGAGGCCTGGCGCCAAAACAATACAGCCATTTGATGGGAGGAGATTTGCTTCCTGGAGAAGCCAGGGATAGGAAGGGGCTGGGGAGATAAACTGAACTTCAAAGGTCGCAGTACTGTAGTCACAGGACCCAGGCAGCCCCCACTCACTTAGTCCCTGGCCAGATGGAAGCCCCCACTATAGGAGAGGGGCTGGAAGGGGAGTGTAGGGAAAAGTTAGCCACACCTGTGGGCTAGGTTAGACAGACCTGCACTCCTAGGGGAAAAATTTCACAATTTGTATTTTTGGTGGAATGTGCATTCTGGGACAAAAATATGCCAAACTTCCCAGGAAATTGTGGTAGCAAAGGGTGGCAACTTGAACCCCATTGGTTGGGTGCCCCCTCACTTGCCAGCCCAGAAAGGGGAATAAATATGGGAGCTCTGCAGAAGCCCCTCGGATCCCTGCCTGAAACATGTGGAGAAGAAGGACTGCCCTGCTGGACCTATGACTACACTACAGAGGACTGCACTCAGAAGGACTGAACCTGTGCACTCTAAAGGATCCACACAAGTAGGACTGTGCCTCTCTTAAAGGATAGCAAGTGAACTCCCTGAACTGCAACCGGTAGAAAAATGGTGTAAGAAGTCACCTGCAACATCCACTGAAAGGACATCTCCAGCTGTCTAGCTTCACCTGTATTTTCTTGAACTAACCAGGTGCATCATGGTACTTTGAGTTGAAGACCCTAAGAAGCAAACTAGAGCTTCTGAACCCCCTGGCTGGTGCTGTTGGATCCTTCCTGACCCTCAAGGAACCTTTAAGAAGAAGATCTGAAAGTTTGGGAACTTTTTGTAAAGTTTTGTGAAAAAGTTCCGGAAGAAGACAGGCATCGACGACGAGAGTCAAGCCAGCGACGTAGAACTGCAACTCGGCCTGAACGCACTAGTTTGTCCTGATGAAAGCTTCAGAGCTCCTCACCATCGACAACTAAGAGAAAGACATCCAGGGCTCACCAAGGCATTGAGCTGCAGCAGGCCGCTGTTGCTGACGTGAAAACTGGTATCGAAGACTCAATTGCTCAATATCGGGAGGAACAGCTCCACAAAAGTGACTAAGTCAGAAGGTAAAGACGGCTCATTTTATCCAACCCATTCTCATTTGGTGTCGGACCAAAACTTTGACTTTGTCCTGGTCCTGTGCAACCAGACAGCCGTGGTTGGCGCTTTACAGTTTTTCGTGCTAGAAAGCACATTTTTTTATTTAAACTTTAAAAATTCATGCCTTTTGTTCCCTAAATTGAAGTTTTGTCATTTGAGTGTCATTTTAAAGATAGAACATATTCTCTATATTATAAATTGGTGTTGGATTTTTATTGTGTTGCTCCTGTCTCCTAAGTTAAGCCTGACTGCTCGTCTGCCAAGCTACCAAGGGTTTAGCAAGGATTAATTTATTGAGAATTGACTGAACCTTGTTAGTGATTGTCGTATTATTACTACCTGTGTGTACCTAAATGCACCTTCTAATAATACACCTTCCTTCACTGCTTTTGTGCAAAGCTACCAGATAGTGAACACAAGTTAACTTAGTGACCATTCTGTTACTTTCTAATTAGGATCTATCAAATGACAAGTCAAGGTCAATACAATATTCCTTGCAACAATGGCTCTCACTCTGTTGAACTGTTACTGTCTTATTCCAATTACCATATTATGGGTCAACATATTATTCATTCCTGGAATGAGTTTCCCCTCAAAGATGATTTGCTTCAGACTTCAAGGCTTTAAAGATGCTGTTGACAGTTCACACTATGGCAGATCTATAAAAATAAAAGGGAATGTTATTATCAAGGCGGCTTAATGCCATTCTACAGGTGACCGTTCTCGACCCTTCTCGACCTTACACCTTTTTATGTTACCATCACATTTCTGCCACTCATCATCCCAGGGTGGTTTATGATTGTTGATTTAGCCAAACTTATCATTGAATGCAATTTAGTATTGCACCCAGAAGGTCAGAATACAAGCAGTTCCTAAAGAATATAACATGTCTACAACACAACAGATTCTCCCATGTCTGTCCTGCAGTCTACAGCTCAATGGAGTGAAAATTTCTGGTATTTTATCCTTATCCACTATCTTGTCCATGAATATTTTTTTACCCCATCAAGCGTCCACTGCAGGTTTTTCCTTTTTCCATCTCTTCCATATCTGGACCCTAGTGCACAGTGTTCAATTAAACAGTATTTCTATAGCCCTGGAGTTTTTCTTTTGAACATTATTGGGACAGATTTACTAAAACCTTGGACTGGTTTGCATCAACAAAGTGACACAAACCAGTTCAAATTGTTTATTTTAAATTTAGTTTTTCAGTGAAAAACTTGTTTTGCATTGGAAACTTGCCTGAAAGTAATACAAAGCAATGTTTTTTGCTGTTTTGAATTACTTTGCATCGGGTGGTGGGGATGATCCCTGGGAGGTGCAGGGGCGTTTCCAAGCAACCACTCATGGCTTATTATGCAAACAATAATACACAGGGTTTTGCATCAACAAATAATGTCTTTTTGTGAATGGTGTTAACTTAGAGAAATGCTTTTATTCCTCCAAACGTTTCTGACTTTGTGTGCTGCACTGTACATCACACATTTCAAAGTGGGAAAATGTTTAAAGTTTGTCTAGGCTCAGAATTTTGTACTGAAAGGGTACCCTCCCAGTACAAAACAAAAGCCAGACATCACACTCACGCTTTAACTATGCTGCAAAGGTGTGTGCATGGCATTTTGCAGCCTAATTGTGCACCTGTTCTAGTGGTAGAAATTAACAGTGTCATATCATCAATAGAGATGGCTCTAGCCTCCTCTCTCCCTCTCACATACTGCTGCACAGCAACTTTCATTGCTGGGTGCGTTGTGTGAGCTTTCAGTAAATATAACCCTAAGTATTATCAAAACATATGCAGTTTCCATTCTACTATAGCCTCGTTAAGATGCTTGATTTTGGGCCATGCTGCAAACATTTTTTTTAATGTCTTTATTTGTTTTACTGTAAGATAAAGTCGATCTCCAGAGTCTGGAAAATTATGCATTTACATCATGAATGCATACAATGGGCCATGCTGCGAACATCTTAATGTCACAAATGTCGTTTTTAATAACTGTGGTCATTTCCCTTCCAGTCTTTGTTAAATAAGGTTAGTTTTATTGTCTGAAACAAATTAATTCAATTGAGATGTACAAATGGTTATGTGTAAATGTGGTAAGGAACATCAAATTATGCAACATGTTAGTATGAGTCATGTCACTGGCGCAACGAAAATTGAGGGGGCCTCCCTGCAAGGGACGTGAAGGGGCCCCCTCTGGTCTCAATCAAGAGCTCTCCGGTAAGAGTTCTATGCTGAGGGGCCCCCTGGAGCTTGGGGCCCCCCCACACCGCGGGGGCTGCGGGGGCCTGTGTTACGCCCCTGAGTCATGTTGAGGTGTCAATGTTCTGTTTTTTTCTTGTCTGGGGGGATCTGTTATCCAACACCTTATGGCAGTGACCCTTCAGCTACTGAACAAGTTACTCAATGACCACCTGTGGTATGCAGTTTGATCTATCACTTCCTGGTGTCATGCACCTTGCCATATCACTACTGCTCAAGACGTTCTGGAAGAACTGGAAGCTTCATATGTACTTAGGGGCATATTATTTAAAAGTAATGCAGGGCAGCGCAGTGTAGAGCAGCCTTGCTGTGCTGCTCTGCGTGACCGGTTAAGGGCAGGAATATACCATATTCAACATAATACAGCGCATCTGTGTTTGTTCCAAGTGCATAATGTGCTGCATAGCACCAATGCAGGCTCCCTTGCACCATGGTGCAATAGGGCCTGCTTCGTAAGTAGAATTGTTTTTGTAAAGGAAGGGACACCTTCCTGCACAAAAACAATCCCCTAAAACAGGTTCCTCTTTCTATGTGTGCTGCAGAATGCAGCCACAAAGAGGAAAAAAGGAGGAGAAATAAACATATTTCTCCTCATTACGCATCCCCTGGAGATGCATAGCATTTGGCATATTCCCTGGCCTACCAGTAATGGTAAATCTTGGAATGCACCAAAATCCATGGCTATTGTGTGCACCACCCATGGAATGCCTCCCTAGAGCAGAGTAACACAATGCAGCAATTTGTGCTGCATTACATTACTCTAGATTTATCAAGCCACTCTGGGCCATGCAAGGGGGGCTTGCGCGGATTGGTATATCTGACTTATGAGTTGCGTCACTCTTGAGCCCAGTTGCATTGGTAAATATGGCACTTAATCTATCGGACAGCAGTTTCAATTGGCAAACATATAATCATGTTTCCTCATTTGTTTCCACTTTCATAATGTGATTAGGGAATTAGGCATCCCGAGAAGGAGGATGGCCTCCTCTGAGGTATTTCTGTATGGTGGTTCTTCAGGTCCTTTCAAGGCAAGGTACATCTGAAGGCAATATAACAATATTTAAAAAGCAAATGACAACACTATCAATACAAAATGTATGTTTACAATCCTCTGTTCAAATAAATTGCAGCAGTGGAAAATATAACCATTAGGGTATTCTGTCAATACAGGGCTAAACCAATGGTAACTCAAGCCATTTAACTGTTTCGAAAAGTATTTGGGGCTCACGCTATTAGCAAGTTTCATAAGTTGGCTGCGTGCAAATGTAATTCGACTGAGGTGTAGACACCATTTCACATATGGAAGGACCAAGAGAAGGCAGAAATTTAGAAATAGTCAGAAAGCCTGGGCGTTGTGAACACATGCAATAGGCTTTAAATCAGAGGCGGACCACAATCAAAAGGTTTGCCTACAATAAGTATGCAAAAATGCATATTATGGTGGTCTTAAGAATGAAAGAAATCTGGTAATGAAGGAAATGTACATTGAAAACATATTTTCAGGTGCATTGAAACAAGTATTTTGTTAATATATCTCACAGCCAATGAACGTGTAAGATAATGTCACAATACACATAGTGGTAAACGTGAACATAGAGACAAAACACAAACAAAATAGGGAGGCAAGCTTTTTCTGTAGGCACCATTTAACAGTATAAACATGTGAGATTGCTTCCCCCACTCAGCAGCTGCTTCAGTATAGGTTCTGAGAAAGACTCTGAGCCTTTGGAGTCTCAATGAATACACAGGGTAACTGGATTTTCAAGCTGTAATGGCCTGGTTCATGGGAGGTGATATGATTGTTGCGACTACATACAAAATATCAGAGAGTAACAGTGTCTATACAATCTCAATAACAATGAAATGTCCAACCAATAATGCTAGAAGAATAACATTGTATTTTTAACTGCTCCAAAAAGTAAATAAACTACAAAATCATAAAAAACCACCAACGTTATCGATCAAACCCAAGATGTATTTGAAAGTTACTCTATAAATATCAAAATCATGGTGATAATTGTAATCCAGTGGTTTTCATATATAAAATATAAAGACTTTATCCTCTTGCCTGAAACAAATGGATTAATGTTATCTTATGGGAGAGGACTTGTAAACTGAATAAACCGTTAGGACTGATTTTCATTACTGGACTGTTAACTAACTGTAAAATAGACAACACTACACAATAACACACCATTGAAACAACATAAAGCATACAGTGGAAAAACATTATAATTTTGATTTCCAATAATCTCAATTGATTTTGTGTGTTCAAAATAGTTTATTAAATTTTATAATAAACAATGACACTACAAAAAAGAGCACCATAAACAGTACCCTATACAATCTTATCTATATAGGACATTAATTAAATATAAAATAGGTACAATATAGTATGAATATAATGATTCCAAAATAAAAAAAGGAAAGGCAAGAAACAATCTGTTATTATTGTAAAAACAGTTTTTGAGTAGAGCTACTATAAGTTAAACATGTGTAATTTATAGTGTGGGGATATGAATTCCAAGTGGTTAAATATATGAAATTAAATATTGATCAATCGGTTTTCAAAATGAATGATAAGAGTCACAATTATGAGTAATACCAGACAAAGATAAATTGGCAGCTCTTCTAGTGAAAATAATGCATGTCCACCAAGCATGAACAGATAATGACACAACTTTCCAACATGTTGTAATAGACTTTAAAGCAGCTGAAAAAAAAAGATTGAAACGTTTACAATCTAAGTCCGACAATTCCTTAGAAAGAGCAACAGATTTGAATATCAGCATATTAAATGAAAGTCTATCAGAGATATTGTGTATTTTTTGTATGACCTCCCAAACTTCTTTCCAAAATGTTGAAACAAACATACATTCAAAAAGCATGTGTTTTAACGAACCTGTATGTGAGCTACAATGCCAACAATTCGAACTCGTAAGAAGCTTAGCCTGAAATAATTTAAGGGGGTCCATAAGCAATTAAACAGAATATAGGAATTAGTTTGATAAAGTGAAACAGGTAACCATCCTGAAATATTATTCAACAATATCTTTTTCCATGTATCATGTGAGAAAGATATTGAAAGTTCATTATTCCAAAATGTTGAAATGACATTGATATTGTTCCTTGAAAATGATTCAGGTTTTTATACATTAATGAAACAGCATAAGATGAAGAGGATACTGTTTGAATATAAATTGTTTAGTCTGACTTTATATTTGAAGGAATGATATTAGGAAAGGAGTCTAGTATTGAAATACACAAAAGTTCATATTTAAGAAAATCAGAAGAGGGAAAGTGAATTTTTTCTGTAGTACATCAAACGATACAAAAGTATTATTATGGTAAATATATTTTAGATAAAAGATACCTGCGTTAATCCTTGAATGCCAAAATGTTACAGTTCGAAAAAGTTTTAGTCGAGGATTGTACCATAATGACATATCTGCAGAATTTGAAATAGTTGATTGAAAAAGCGAATCTATATCATTTAAAATTAACTTTGTGGATTTCAGAATAATAGATTTATTAATTAACATTGAATTGTTAGACATGGTTAGCAAGGTAGATAATGGAAACTAAGTTATCCAACCAATTTCTATAAGAAGCCATGTAGGAGGATTATTAAGGTGGGAATGATTAAACCAAAGAGAGCTTTGTTTTAAGATAAGCGCTTTATGATAGTTAAAAATATCTGGCATACCTAATCCTCCATTACATTTTGCCATTTTTAATTTTTTATAACCACTACAAGGTGTTTTATTATTGCAAAGAAACTTAGAAAAGTGTTGATCAACATTTTTATAAAACGTCATAGGAAATCGACTAGGGAAATTAAAACTTTTAGGAGCTATAGTCATTTTTATTGAGTCCATTTTCCCCCACCAGGAAAGGTGAAGTGTAGACCATTTGGATAACTTATCTTTAATGTAGTTTATAATAGACCCACAATTCAATGTAATTGTTTTGTTTTATAGAAGTAGAGAACAAAATGCCAAGGTATTTGATTTTGTCTCTTTGCCAAATTATTTCTTGTGTGGGTGACATATCTGGTGTTCAATTAGGTTTTAAAGGGAAAAATTCAGTTTTATTGGTGTTTAATGTATAGCCAGAAATCAGTGAATACGATGAGATAATATCTAATAAAGGAGGAAGTGAGGATTCAGGATTACTAATAAACAAAAGTACATCATCTGCGTATGCTAATGTTTTAATGGCGACTCCTTAATAGTAATACCATTGATATCATTACATTTTATAATAGAAGTAAACAAAGGTTCGATAACAAGAAGAAATAACAGTGGGGACAATGGACAACCTTGCCTGGTACCTCTAAAAAGAAAATAACTATTTGAAAATTGACCATTAATAAATAAGCGAGCGGAAGGGCAAGAGTAGAGAGCAGATATCATGCGAATAAACAAATCACCAAAATTAAATGCTGCTAAGGTATGAAATAGAAAATGCCAATGAACTTTGTCAAAAGCTTTTTCAGCATCCAATGCGAGTACTCCAGACTGTGAGAATAAAGTAGGCCCCTGTTCAATAGCATGTAACAAAACTCTAGTGTTATTGACACAATATCTATTTTTCATGAAAACAGATTGGTCAGGATGGATAAGGGAATGCAATACAGAGATCAATCTGGTTGCAAGAATTTTAGCATACAACTTACTATCTTGATTTATTAAGGAAATAGGCCGATAATTCGATACAAGTGTCGGGTGCTTGTTAAGTTTTGGTATAACTATAATCAAAGCTTCAGTAAATGAACCTGAAGCTGAACCTGAAGCACTAAAAAAGGTAAAATGTTAAAACAAATGAGGAATAAGTTGCAAATCAAATTCTTTATAAAATTCTGCTGGAATTCTATCAGGACCTGGGGATTTATTTTGATTGAGGGATTTAATAGCCAATTGAATTTCTTCCTTAGAAGCAGGCAAATCTAATTTATCCTTGGTTAACTGTGGAACTTTAGGTAATCCACATTTATATAACAAATCAGGGAAAAATCATCAAATTGCGGTGTATTATATAGGGTTGAATAATAATTTAGAAATTCATTAACAACATCTTTTTGTGACACTGCAATTTTTCCATTGGGACAATTAATTGAATTTATTAGTGTTTTATCTTTTTTAATACGTAAATAGGTGGCCAAAAGCCATCCAGATCTGTTAGCATTAAAAATAAATTTAGCTTGAGAATTAGAAATTTGTATACCAGCTCTTTTACTTCTAATTTAGTTAAGCTCGTAACATAGCTTTTGTAATTTTATTTTACATTGGGGATCATTAGAAGTTATAAAAAAGTCTCTCGAATGTTGCAATTTGTTCGTCCAATTCTTTAATTTTGGAACTGAAGGTTTTGGTTTTCATGCACCATAAGAGAAATGGAAGTCCCTCTAATATAGGAATTGAAGGCATCCCATCGATTCACCATAGGTGTAGAGCTTTCTGGGTTAAGCAGAAAGTAATCTTGAAGTGCAGATAACATTTTTGGTTTATTATGTTCGTTCAGAACAATGCTAGTATTCATGCGCCATCTGGATTGAGCTTGAAAATTTGAAATTTGTAATAGCATGGAAATCAGAGCATGGTCAGAAATATCAATATTCTAGATATTAGGAGTAACAACTGACTTAATTAATTGCTGAGAAACTAATAAATAATATATTCTTGAATAGAGGTTGTGAGGATTTGAGAAAAAAGTTAACATTTTTTCAGTAGGGTAATGTAACCACCAGATATCCACCAACTTAGTTGTTTTGAAAAGAGACTTCAGAGTAAAAAATGCTCTGGGTGGTTGAAATACAGAGTGAGATGATCTATCTAATAAAGGATCATATATAAGGTTGAAATCTCCCCCAACTATAAGTGGGACATTATCTAACTTGAGAACTTCAATAGATAAAATAGACCAAAAATTGGGGTTATCAGTAGTTGGCCAATAAACATTAATTAAAAACATAACTATGTCTTGAATTTTAACTTTTGCTATAATATATATACCGTCTGTGTCTGAAGATTTACTTAATATTTGACAGTGTAACCTTTTTGCGAAAAGGACTACAACACCAATTTTTTTTACCTATAGCAGGAGAGAATATAATAGAATCAACCCACTTTTTTTTCAGAAAAGCTAAAACCTTATCATCAATATGTGTCTCTTGTATGAGCAAATATCGGCTTTATTACGACCTAAATAATCTAAAATGTGTGTGCGCTTCACAGGATGTCTTAAACCTTTAACATTCAATGAAACAATTTTAATATTATCATCATTAGCCATAATGAGGTAAGGAAATTACAGAGAAGAAGAGATAAAGTTTGAAGCATAAAAGGAAAAAAGGAAAATAAAGTTGTGTACAAACATAGAAAACGACAACATTTAAACAATAATAATAATCCTAAAACGCACACATGCTTAGCAAGCATGACTGAACCATTAGAGCCCTGTAGGGAATCAAACAATTAGGTTAGCCAGAGAGAGAAAACAAAAATAATGTATTAATATTCAAGACGCAGCAGTCTCATGTGTATCCATAGGAAGCTGTGGATGTTGATCCAGAAATAGCCGTAGGTCTTCAGAGTACTGAAAGAATTTTGAAACACCGTCTTTCCAGATGTGCATTGTTGAAGGATCAAAAAGACCACATTTAAATCCAAGATTTTGTAACCGTGGACGAATGTCCGTGAACTCTTTGCTAGTCTTAACAGTTTCTTTAGAAAAGTCTTGGTGAATAAAAATGTTAATGTCGTTTACCATTAAGGAAGAAATTTCTTATGCCTCTTTTCTTATCAAGACTAAGGGCCATATGTAGGTGCCTAAATACCGGTCGGTAATGGCCGAAAATCGGTAAATTTCCCCGTTACCGACCGGTATTCAAGCAATTGAGAAGTAGGAGGCTGGATTTAAGGATTCAGTAATTTACCGATTCGTTATTTTAAGGAATCGATAAAATACCGAATCGGTAAATTACCGAATCCTTAAATCCTATGTAGGGAGCACTCAAACGAGTGCATTTTTGTTTTAAGGATTCGATATTTACCACCAACTACAGGTTGGTGGTAAATACCGAATACCTTTTAAAAAGCAATTGTGTGCTTTTCTAGAATTGCCTTGTGGCAGACATACATGCCCTTAGGGCATGTATGTGCGCCACATGTGCACACATGCACGATTCAGGGGTGCGACAGGGTGTCAATGTGACACCCTGCCACCCTTGAATATGCTCCCCCATTACCGGTATTTACCGAATCGGTAATAGTGAATGGCTTCCCATTCACTCCTATGGGACTCCAGGCCCATAGGAATGACTAGGAAGTTATTCCTTATTACCGATTCGGTAAATACCGAATCGGTAATAACGAATAATACCGAATCGGTAAAATTTACCGATTTTTTACTTACATTCTATTTACCGATTATTAAATACCGAATCGGTAAAATTCGGTATTTAGAAATCGGTAAATAGAAATTACCTACATATGGCCCTAAATGATGATGACTTAAAACTTTAAAGACCATTTGTCTCTGCTTATTTTGGTGTGGATTACGATGAGAAGGAATCCTGTGAGCTTTTTCTATTTAAAATTTCTCAGGAAATTTTATACGTTACAGACCAGGTAGTAGATTCTCCAAATATAACCTGCAATCATTACCTTCTACATCTTCTGGTAAATTAAAAATACGAAAGTTATACTGTCTGTTACGATTTTCTAAATCAAGAAGAAGATTAGACATAGGAGATATCTTTGCCACAAGCGGTGAGAAAGTATCAATTTCGACTTATTGTCTTGAATTTTAATTGCATTGTCAGATATTTTCATTGACATACTAGCCATATCTTTTCGTAAGTTTTTAATCTCTGACGCAATAGTATCTGTGCTAGAGTGAATTGCCTGAATCTCATCAAATAGTAAAGCCAAAGAAGGTTCACTCGATTCTACCGCTTTAGATTTCACAGGAGGAGGAGAAATGTTGTGTTTCCTTTTATTATGCTAGCCTGCACATTTTTGCTCTCCATATTTCCAAAACAGATTTCAGCAGCAAAATATAATCAGATATGCAGGCAAGAATTAAAAATGAAGAAAAACTTTCAGTAAAGTGGGGTGCAGCAGCTAAAACTATCTTTGGGAGTGACTAGGCCACAGCCTAGCCCTTTCCAGAGTATGACTCCCCCCCTCCTGACTGGAATGCTGTGCAATGCCTGAGTGAAAAGATTGAGGCAGAACTAGAATGTGAAAAATACAGCTTCCTTTATGCTGTAGAAATGGGAAAACACCTTACTGGTAAGGTAATGCCTTCAAACGCTGCTGCCAATAGTTTTAAATAAAATTCTGACTGATATATGTTGAAAAATCGGCGAAGAAGGGCTGACGCAGTGAAGATCTCACCGGGTAGCAGCCATCTTGGCTCGTGTGTCTCCCTCTTCACAATTCATTTTGAACAGTTATTTTCATCAGGACACCTGTAGACTATTGTAACATTTATAAAGTGCTTTCTGCACCTCTTGTCGAGCATCAAGGTACTCTCAAAATGGGTGACCAGCTCGGTCCCAATCTACCAGTGTATGGATGGGACAGGTATTGGTTGTAGTCTCAGCTAAGGTGTAGAGTTTTCATGTCATGCATGATGTCCAGAGAGTGTATTGCGTTTGGGTGTAGCAGTGCTCTACACATGAAATGGTATGCGAAAGAAAGTGTGCAGATGGTTTCACAGCAGGTTATACAAACAAGCAAATCTTAGTTGGTAGTTTGAATACTGTTGGCCTTGATGGTTATAGTTATTTATTGTGGTGAGTTCCAAGGTTTATAGAACAGGGAAGGGGAAGGAGCTCCCCCTAGAGCTCATTGTTGAAGTCCAACCTCTAGAAGCACTCATTTCTCCATGGTTGTACGTTGAACTGACAGAGGAGCAGCACATGGCATGTCTTGCTAAGAAAACATAACACGAAGGAACCACATCCTGGAACCATTCCGGCTGCACAGCCAACCCGGAATGTATGAATCCAATAAATCAAATATTCCCATACTTTTCTTTGTACTCCTTGTTTATACCATGTCTTTTATCAACTTTTCATGTTATTTTACTCATTCGTTTTTCATGCTCTGAATGATAGCTCAAACACAAGAGGAGCGTACGTTTCCACATATCACGGCTTTATTGGCATCACCCAATGCATTTTGGGAATTAGCATTCCCTTCGTCAGGGGTATCTACAAAGCAAAAAAATCAATTACCACCATCAGTATAGTATTGCTTTGCTGACTTCAATAGAAAGCATTCATAAAAACCTTAGTTATATTCCATGGCATTCCTCCAATTTACATGCTTGTCACAGTTTATTTTAAACATTACCCTTTTATTCATAGACCTTGTCTGCAACTCCACACCCCCACCTTAATTTTACCCACTCTATTTACCCCCCACTGAACTTGGGTTCAAACAACCATCTTTGATACCCTCACTACGTAACCTCTTCACATGATGTTATCCCTAGCATTACACTAATCATCCCCTCTGTCCCAACAATCCTCCCTCCACTCACCGTGAAATACGTGCAGATTTTTTTTTTTTAAAACACCGACATCCCAGAATATTCCTTTGAGTCCATTAATCTCTCATCTGCCGCCACACCGCTTCATACTCACGGTGTGCCGAAGCACACTTCTCTGTTTCAATGGAAACCTAATTTGCTCCTACGAGTTTTTCGAGCCATATATCTCCCTTTTCAATTGTCAACAGGTGACCAGTCATTGAAAAGCGCAATGGGACAGGGCGCGTACTGCGCTTGCACGCCTACATAAGCTAAAACAGAGAAATATGATGAACATTATGATGACTTCAAAAGGAAGGTGTGCATCTCACCACTCTTCAATGTTGTTCACATGTCTTGCTAAGAGGCAGTCAGGATAAATGCCAAAGACAGAATACAGGAGCAACAGAGGAGAAGCACAGATCATGTACTGGTTACAGAGAACCAGATAAATGTCCAATGGGTCCATTCAGAAGCAGCAGAATATTTGGCCTACAGACAGGTTTAACAATTATGTTTCTCGTTAAACAGGCATTACTTTACCAGCTTTTTCTGGGTTGTACTTTTGTGTTCTCTGTGGGAGTGATGTGTCTTACCATTGCAGGAGAAGGGTATCTGGTCCACAGCCATTTCAGGTCCCCAAAAAGGTAGTCGCTAAAGCAATCACACTTTCTTTTACACACCCTTTATTGCGCTCACCCCATGGCAGTGAGATGCCCTGGGGAATGTTAAGAATAAGTCTGCTATATTGTCATATGACTAAAGCAGATGTCCGGTTAGCCAATCACTAGCCAGCCCAATGGCCATATCAGGGAAATGCAATGTTCTGGTCAGAGATATTTCTTCACAAAGACCTTTAGCTTACAACAGTGGCCATTTTTGAAGAAGTTCACACATTTATTAACACTTTCACCAATATAATGATTTTTAACTTTCATGCAGCACACTCTGCAACATTTGCACCATAGGTACTCGCAAACATTTTCCCTGGGGCCACAAAGTTTGCTCTGTGATGTAACCGAGGGCCGCATTGATGCCAGCAAGGTGTTGGTAGGGGATAGGGAAAGGAGGTTGGCATTAAGGTGGGTGTAGCCGAAATGAAGCATGTACATCTAGTGTCTGAATTCCACAATATGAAACCAGAATCTTAGGAATAAGCTTGGCTTCTCCACTTAATCACATTTGTGTGATCTTAGTCAATTGTTTAATTTAACTTTTCCTCCTTTTTCTTCATTATCAAATATGAGGATCCCAAAATACGTGACTTTTGGATGTGTGCTGTGCAAAACCACCTCCTCTGTTTGATTTAATAAACTATGATGCTGTTCATGTATAGTAGAAACACATGATACTGACTTTCCTCTTAGATCACTGTTGGCATTTATTGTCAGGGTTAGGGAAAGAATGAGTGTTTTCTAAATTCATGTTTCAAAATTATCATTATTTTAGAAAATTATTCTCAATGCACTGATATAATCTGATGTACTAAGGTAAAACACTTCTGCATGTGAATAAAACACCTTTTTTGACTTTCGAACAAACGTTATCATACTTTTACACTTTTGCTGCAAGATGCCTTTGAAAATGAAGGCATTTCTACAATTAAATATTGCAGGACACCCTAGTTACTTCCTTCCTTTAACTTTAATTAACCTTTAAATAAACGCTTGCCTGTTTATTTAACATCTTTTTGATGTTATAAGGAGTTGAGCAAACAGCAGCTCAGTGCAGATGTTGACAAGGGGGCCGCATGTAAAGGTCAGTCTGGACTGGACGACGCAAGCGATCCCCGGGACGTACTTTGAGTATCACTGCTTTACACCCAAACACAAATTTGAGCAAAACACTTTTCTAAAGTGAAATTCAACAGTTTTTCACAGAATAATAGATTTAACAACCAAATGAAATACATGACTACCGATTTTAAAGTGAATCAGCCAAAATATGTACATTTACACAGTCAAAATGGTAGGCTTAGTTCTAACCCAACCAGATCTAGAGTTTTACAGCTAAGCATAATGGCAGTTGTGGCCCCACTACACCACACTGATCTTTTACCATTATTATTCACAAAAACTGGGAACTGCATACTCCTTGAGCTCTGACTGCCATCAAGCACCAATTTTCATAATTATTTACAATTCCAAACATGAGAAAGCATTTTCTAATGCTGAAAATCTATTCTCAAATGTAAATAGTGCATCCGTAAGTCATACATGGATGGTCAGGGATCATTCCACAACCACTTTGTTGTAATGAACTCAATATGCAAACATAGATACATTTTCCACTTCTTTTATTCATTCCTCAACAGATTTCAATGGCCCAGCCAACTTATTTCGCCCAGACCATGGGACTTCGTCAGGGACTACAAATATATATATATGACCCCTAACACGTTTTTCGCTCTCTTTAAAGCTCTCCAGAGAGTCATACCTTTGTCCAGACACAAGGGAGCACCCAGTATAAGTCAAAACAATACCCTTTCAGGCATAGAATGATGCATAAATTATGCAATAAAAGAAGCAGAGAAATCTGGGTAGTTCTCAAGATTAGGTGGAAAGCAGCTCCAGTATAGAGCACTGTCAACACCAGCGGCACTCTAATTCTGTTCACCTCAAATGTCTGCTTTTTATCAAAGTCTTTAAGCATAGGATTAGCACAGTGCCACCCATGTCAAGATAGAAAGGGACAAAGTATTTGCCAATTCTACAGCGAAGTATTTAAGCATAGGATTAGCACAGTGCTATCCATGACGATCTGTAAAATGGCCAAAGCCTTTTACCACTCCTGGCACAGTATTACAGCTTTGGATTGGCAAAATACCATCCAAGCCAACCTGAAATTAATAAAAGCAGCACCTGAAACGTGTTTCGCTCTCATTAGAGCTCATCAGAGAGGTATAGCTTTTGCCAGACACATGGGAGCACCCAGTATAAGTCAAAACAATACCTTTTCAGGCACAGAGTGGCACATAAATTATGCAAAAAAAGAAGCAGAGAACTCTGGGTAGTTCTCAAGTTTAGGTGGAAAGCAGCTCCAGTATAGAGCACTCTCAACACCAGTGACACTCTAAATTGGCTCACCTCAAATGTCTGCTTTTTTAAATCAAAGTCTTTAAGCCTAGGATTAGCACAGTGCAATCCATGCCAAGATAGAAAGGTACAAAGTCTTTTGCCATTTCTACAGCAAAGTATTTAATCATAGGATTAGCAAAGTGATATCCATGCCAAGCTGTAAAATGGCCAAAGCCTTTTATCACTCCAGGCACAGTATTACAGCTTTGCATCGGTAAAATACCATCCCAGCCAACCTGAAATTAATAAAAGCAGCCCTTGACACATTTGCTGCTCTCATTAGAGCTCTTCAGAGTGGTATAGCTTTGCCCAGGCACAAGGGAGCACCCAGTATAAGTCAAAACAATACCCTTTTAGGCATAGAGTGATGCATATATTGTGCAATAAAAGAAGCAGAGAACTATGGATAGGTCTTAAATTTAGGCGGAAAGCAGCTCCAGTATAGAACACTCTCAGCACTAGCGACCTCGAACATCTGCTTTTCTATCAAAGTCTTTAAACGTAGGAATAGCACAGTGCCATCCACGCAGAGATAAAAAGGGACAAAGACTTTTGCCATTTCTACAGCAAAGTTTTTAAGCATAGGATTAGCACAGAGCTATCCATGCTGAGCTGTAAAATGGACAAAGCCTGTTACCACCCCAGGCACAGTATTACAGCTTTGGATTGGTAATATACTATCCAAGACAACCTGAAATGAATAAAAGCACCACCTGACACATTTGTTGCTCTCATTAGAGCTCTTCAGAGAGGTATAGCTTTGTCCAGGCACAAGGGAGCACCCAGTATAAGTCGAAACAATACCCTTTCAGGCATAGAGTGACACATAAATTGTGCAAAAAAAGAAGCAGAGAACTTTGGATAGGTCTATAATTTAGGCAGAAAGCAGCTCCAGTATAGAACACTCTCAACACCAGCGACCTCGAACATCTGCTTTTCTATCAAAGTCTTTAAACGTAGGAGTAGCACAGTGCCATCCACGCTGAGATAGAAAGGGACAAAGTCTTTTGCCATTTCCACGGCAAAGTTTTTAAGCATAGGATTAGCACATTGCTATCCATGCTGGGCTGTAAAATGGGCAAAGCCTTTTACCACTCCAGTCACAGTATTACAGCTTTGGATTGGTAATATACTATCCAAGACAACCTGAAATGAATAAAAGCACCCCTGACACGTTTTTCGCTCTTATTAGAGACACTCTAATACTGCTCACCTCAAATATCTGCTTTTCTATCAAAGTCTTTAAGCATACGATTAGCACAGTGCCATCCATGCCGAGAAAGGACGGGACAAAGTCTTTTGCCATATATATATATATATATTTATATTATCCACAAATATGAATACGCAGCACTCCTTTTGGCTTTAGCAGGTCTTTATTCAGATGTAACTCTCAATACATTGTATTACAGTATTTACAATTATAGCATCTAAAAAGAGCATTCATTCGCAATTGTTAATCTGTAGACTGTTGCCATCATAACCCCAGTGCACCACTGTGGGTAAATATTCCCCTCTTCATCAGTATGTGCCATAGTTTCTTATTATTTATTTCTTCTGGAGTTTTTGTTACTACAGTTTTTCACTAATACATTCATTTTATAAAACACAACCTTGTGTGAGTCTCATCCCAACAATATCGTTGTCCCCTTGTGATTGCATTAATTTTTGTCAGCATCATTCATTATTACTCACATCAATTCTTGTATAAATTATTGTTGGAGTATCTATTAGAGGACATGTCTTCATACCTTGGAAGAAAATGGAAATTACTATCCAAATTCAGTTGCATTTTATAATGCTTTAGTTTCATAGTTAGCGGTACCTCTGCATGCAATTGTGTTTAGTACATACATGCTTTTGCAGTTAATTAATTAATTGATATGATAGTACTTTTTTGAATTGTAACTAAACACCTTCAATTTCTTCATACCCAACTAACATATGTTACATTCTGTGCAAATAAAGAAACCTATTGATTGTAGAGTTAACCAATGACCTTTTTTGGTTTTCTCTGGTAGCAGGCAATTTCTAGTAATAGTGTTTTTATAGGCTGGCCTCTCATATATGCAATCAGTGGTCTTTCTGTTAGAATATCATTCAAGCCTGGTACTCCTGCTAGTAGAGTCCAATGACGCATTACTATTTTATATATATCATTAGGGAACTATGGGGAACTTATTCTCCTGGAATATTGCTGGGCTGACCTCCAAACTGGAATCTGTGGAGTGGACATCTTTTGTCAATAAATTCGACCTATGCATATTCCAGGAGACCTGGACATGTGAACCCTGTTTTGTCCAGGGTTACCTAAATTATTATGTACCCGCTTCAAAGGGCCCAAGGGGTAGACCCATGGGTGGCTTAACAATATGGGTTCGCCAGAGTTTAAAGACGGTCATCAAAGTTGTTGATACTAAAAACCATGATATCCAACTGATCAGATTCGTTTTAGATAAATTAGGTTGCTTAGATATATACAATGTTTACGTTCGGAGTAATAGGGGAGGGAGGTCCGAGGTTTTAGTTGCCCTGGATAGTCTTCTTGAAATTAATTCCCCGAACAACAAAATTGTCATCGCGGGCGACCTTAACAGAACATTTGAACCCCTAATTAGTGAAGATGATTTATTTGGTGATGAGGAAGATCGACAATGGGGTGTCCCTAAACTAGAACTCCCTCCAGTTGTGCGCTGGACTGCTGATGTTATTGGGCTAAACACCCTATGTTTTGAAAAGGGTCTAAGAGCTCTAAATGGCAGGACTAGTGGTGATAGGAATGGGGCAAGTACATTTGATAATGGCCGACATAACAGTAGAATTGATTATGTGTTATGTAGTTTAAAATTATGGCCTAAGATTTGTGACATGGAGGTTGTAGTAAGGATCGAGAGTGATCACAACCCCCTGTGCGCAACCCACAAATGGTGGTCCCATACTACCCCCCCTTTAGGCTCTTCTGCGACTGTCCCTCCTCGGATTATCCCCACAAATGATATGCGGAGACTAAAATGGGAAAGTGTAGCAACTAATCACCAGGCTATTGTTGATATCAATGGTCAGGTCGATATAGTAATATTAGCTATAGAACAGTCCACCGCTCTTGGCATTGGCTTAGACAAGGTTGAGGAGTTACATAATTCTCTCTTTTGTACAATTAAAAAGTATTTCCTCAAACCTCTGAAAAACAAAGGTAATAGAGCCTTTAAGCCTGCTAAGTGGTATAATGAGCAGTGTAGGGATGCACGATTAGCCCTAAGTAAAGCTATTAAGGGGGGGCAATCTGTGCTAATCCAAGCTGCCAGAAAGAACTATGAAATGAGTATATCTAAGGCTAAAAAAGCTTGGGACGAACAGCACTGGTCCGAGTTAAAGGCAGCTAGTGATAGCAGGGATTCCCGGTTATTCTGGCACATCGTTAGGTGGGGAAAATCGGGCTTTCCCGAGCCCCATCATAACAATGTGCCTGAGGAAGAATGGAGAAAATTCTTCAAAAACCAGTATGCTGCACCTAACAATGATAACTTGGCCCAGGAAACTAGTGTAGATCTCCCCAAAGCAAACCCCTTTGGAATAGCCAAAATTTTGCTGGCCTTGAATACGGTTGCTCGTGGGCGTGCCCCCGGTCTGGATGGTGTGCCAGTTGATCTATTTATAAACGATAAAGAGCGCTGGAGTCAGTATATCCACCTTCTTATTAATGCTATTGCTTTGGGTGCAGCAGTACCAAAGTCTTGGCAGGGTGCAGTAATCATTCCTGTCTTTAAGAAAGGTGATCGATCCTTGCCGGGTAATTATAGGCCAATAAGTCTTATAGACACCATTCAAAAGGTTGTGGGACGTGTAATCGTCAATAGGCTCCTGGATTGGGTGGAAGAGATTAATGCTCTTTCACCATTTCAGGCTGGCTTTCGACGATCTACAAGTACGGTGGATCAGGTTTTCCGTTTTACGTTGTTACAATGGAAGACGGTTGTGCTGGGTAAAGGAAGCCTGTATGCGGCCTTTGTTGACCTACGGGCCGCTTTCGACCTTGTCCCCCGATCCAAGTTATGGTCAGTTCTTAAGAAGCAGGCTCTCCCTAGCGACCTATTATCTTTAATAATGAGGCTACACGAATCCAACTACGCTAGAATTCGGGGGGGGGATTAGGTTCGGTAACCTCGGACTTCCCTGTCGAGAGGGGAGTCCGTCAGGGATGTTCGATGGCTCCCGTTCTTTTCACCTTATATATTAATGATGTTGTTGCGTGCATGACTTCTGCACAAGTAGACGCACCTTTTTTAGCTGGGATTAAAACCCCTATTTTAATGTTTGCAGATGACACGCTCATCCTATCTAAAACTCCAAGTGGATTACAGTCTGCCTTGTCTATTTTCGACCATTTCTGTGGGGAGTATGGTCTAGAGGTTAATACTGCCAAAACAAAGCTTATGACTTTTAATCCCCACCGTAGCTTTAAATCTAAAATCATTTTAAATGACCGTCCGCTAGAAGTAGTGAATACCTTTACATATCTGGGCATGCACATATCTAGCGAGAAGAGTTGGCGGCATCATATAGACATTGCTACGTTGAGACACAGGCAACTGGCTGGTGCTATTTGCATAGAGCACAGAAAATCATTAACCAAACCTGTAAAACCTGCATTACAGGTTTACGAAGCAAAAGCTCTAGGCTCTACTCTTTACGGTGCTGAGCTCTGGGGCTTTGAGAAGGTTGCTGCTCTTCAATCCTCAGAGAACAAATTTCTTAGGACAATAACAGGTGTTCCTAAAAGCACCCCACTGTTGCCTCTTAAATATGACCTGGGTAGAAAAGCAGTCTCAGATTTGGTCCAACTTCGTCCGATCCTATATTGGCGTAGGTTATGGACGACTCCTGTGCTTTCCCACTATGCAGAGGGTTTCTTAGATATTATACGATCCGATGTGTCCCACAAAATAGGATGGTTAAAATCATTGAGGACATCCTTGGTTGAGCTTGGTATGAGCACACTTTGGGACGATCCGGCGAGAGCCATTTTTCCATCTAAAAGCACTCTTAAGACCATCTATTGGGAGATGGTTGCCCACCGGTGTTGGAGCAACCCGGGTGCTGGCTCTATGACCGGAGAGTTCCTAGTGGCCAAGATGTATCCCTGTCTAGAACCATACTGGGACATCATAACAAAGCCCAGAGAAAGGAAGCTCCTTTTCCAATTGAGAGCAGGTGCTCTCCCCCTCAAATCTTTGTCATCTAAGTGGGTAGAGGGATCCTGTGATAGATGCCCTGCTTGTGGTACTAGTAAAGAAACCATCGGTCATTTTTTATTTGTTTGCAGGTTTTACGCGACCCCACGGCGTATCTGGCTGTCCCCAATGTGTAAAAACCTGGGAACAGCCAGTGGTACCGTGGCCCTGCGTATCATTTGCACTAGCACTTTGCCTTGGATTTCAGTAGCCACAGCTAAATATCTAGGATGGGCGTGGATGATTAGACAGAGATTGCTAGCTAGTTATTTGACTATTCTCTTGTTTTGGAAGAGATTGCTAGTCCTTCGACTATTCTCTCCCATGCTATTTTTTTTTCCTGCATTCAAAAATTTTTATACCTTGGTTTTTAATCTATTTTATCTAATCATTTACCTCTTTAAAAGATCTTCTACCGCTAATAGTACAGTATGTCTTATACATGAAATAATTAAGTCAGTAATTTGTAGAAGTATGCTTTGTATCTGTAGTCTTGATTGAAATTTAATTGTATTTTAATCCATTGTATGTCATTGTTAATGTAATTGTATTTTGCTTTTATGAATGAAATTCGAATAAAGCATACTTTGACTGACTGACTGAATATATCATTATGTTCCAGATTTTAGATGATCATAACTAACTATTTCTTCTGGTTATCTGATAATACTCGGTTTCTAAAAGTGGTGTTCTCCTCTACTTTTTAGATCCTTTTCTCTGCTTGATCTAATATATTTTCACTGTAACCCCATGTTCTTAATCTTTCGTTTAACCCCATGATCCGTTCTATAAATTTCTTGTTGGCACTACAGTTGTGTTCTATCCTAATCATTTCCTCATATGGGATTTCATGTATAACGGATCTAGGATGCACACTTTCTGTCCTTGAAATGCTGTTAGTTGCAATTGTTTTTTAAAAAAAAGCCTGCTAAAAAATGTTATTCTCTGATTGATATAAATCCACATCCAAAAGAGAAATGGATCTTTTATTGTAATTTAATGTGAATTTTACATTGTATGAGTTCTGATTCAAGTAAGAAAAATAGTCCATTGAGAAACGGAACCAGTCTAAATTACAAGAATGTTGGCGATAAAGCATTCCCAAAAATGTATGATCGATGTCCATTTCTTGGCTCATGCGGCCCAAGAATGCATTCTCTCAAACCGCCTCATACAGAGGTTGGCGTAAGAGAAAGCTAACCTGGACTCTATCGCAGTTCCCTGCAATTGTTGATACCATTCCCCATCAAAAAGAAAATAGTCATTCACCAGGATGAATTCTGTCATCTGGATCAACATCATCAAATGATCAAAGAAGTTTGCACTTCTAGATACAAATAAGTGTTCCATAGTTATCAGTCCAAATGTATTCTGTATGTCGGTATATAGCCCTACCACTTCTAAGCATACAAACATCATGGATTCATTCCATACAACATCCTCTAGTTTGTTAAGTCCATCCATCGTGTAGTGTATATCGGATGGCAACTACCATTGGTTTGAGATATTTGTCTACATACTCCAAGAGACGTTCAGTCAAACCTCCAATCCCATAAATAATGGGTCTCACTGGAGAGAAGGACCCCGATCTGTATACTTTAGTCAATGCATACATGAACGGGTAATGTGGATTTATTACCCTCAGATACTTATACTCTGAGTCATTTAATACATCAAGATCTTTCCTAGAGCTTAGTTTCTCAACTAAACTCATTTAACCTCTTCTATCGATTACCTACAATCTGCCAGTAGCATTGTATGTCACTAAGTTATCTTCTAATTTCACACTCATTGTCTGCTTTTTTTCATGATTACTATGTTTCCTCCCTTTTCTGCCTCCCGAATTACAAAGGTGTTGTCTGATCTTAGCTCGCCTAAAATGTTATGTTCCTTTATGGTCAAGCTGTTCCTCTTTCTTTGTACTTTCCTATAACTGTCACCTACAATCCTATCCTCAAGATCATAAATATCCATTATTACCGTATGGGAAAACAGGTCAATCCCCGTAAATTGTTTACCTTGTGGAATGAATTTACAAGATGGACTGAGACCATTGTCACAACTCCAGTCTGTTTCAATTTGAATTTGTCACAAACATCCTAAATTTCCAAAACATAATCATCATTTATTGGTATCAAAGTGTGGACATCCTCAATGTTTGTGATTGACAAGTTGCATTGAGTACAATTGTCTCCCACCTTAACAAAATTCTTCTTTTCCCAGATTCAAAAAATACTTTTCAATTTGAGTTTTCTCATAAACTTGAATAGATCAACTGTCGGTTCAGAAAAATCACAGCTCTCAGTGATACAGAACAGTTGAGAAAGGACTGAATACATAAAATGAATTACATGACTTTTGTTAGAAAATACATCAGCTGTGAATAGAGCTTTGATTAATGAACATGTTCCAAGATGGTGCAGATGAAATGGATATTCTTTACAGGACTAATATGAGGAGGTGCTGATGCTCACTTTTACAGGCGCTGATGGTTGGGGGAAACAATGATTTGCTGCTGCCTGTCTACAAGATTTAGCTAATGATTATAAGGTTCACTGAATGTGTGAATGTTGGGACAGTTGAAGACATGACATGCCAGGTTGCTGAATCCTTTGGACGATTGGTGTAAGCCCGCATGTAGGAAAGAAGCGAGGTAGTGAGAGAAGTGAGGAAGAGGAAACCGAGTGAGGGTGGGTGGGGTAGAGAAGTTACTAGTGAATGGTCAGGCAGATTCAGAGGCTATGTTGTAAGACAATGGTGTGGTAGAGAGAGATGGGAGGTTTGAGAGAAATTAGAAAAAAGAGAGGGGTGAGGTAGAAACTGGGAAGGTAGACAGAGGGCTCTCTGTGAGGTGTCGAAAGGAAGAGAATGCTAGAGAGTTGAGGTAAAGAAGCAGCTGAGGTTGACAGAAATGTGAAGTAGGTGGAAAAGAGATATGTGGAGGTGAGATGGAAACAGCGGTGAGGTGCAGAGAGAAGAATGCAGCAAAGAGAGATTTGAGAGGGAGAGATAGCACTAGGCGCAGAGTGGTACAAAGAGAGGCAATGCCGTGAAATAGGTAGGGAGGTGAAGTACAGAGTGGTATATTGAGAGAGATGTAGACATAGATATTGTAGAGAAAGCTGAGATAGAGTAAAGTACATTAATATGTATTCATGGTCAGAGAAATAGATGGAAATAAAGAGTAGTGAGGTCGACCAGGTGAGGTGAAGTAAGGAGAGAGATAAAATAAACAGAGAAATATGAAAAAGAAACATTTTAAATGTAATTCACATAGAGTGTGAAGGTTACATTTGGGCAAGCCAGGCATGCACTCCTGCCCCATTCGAGTAGTCTAGTAAATTTCAGCCCGTGTACAAGCATGTGTGTGTTTTAGAGACACAATTAAACGTTTTTTTCCGAGTTTTCTGTACATGGCTATTGCTAGGTGTGCCTGACCCTCGATAAAAATGTGAAATCCTCTTAATATAATGGGTGCAAAATATTCAGTAAACTCTGGGTCCTATGCATTTTGATACATAAAGCACCAAAGATGCATGTTATTCTATTTGGGTGTGGAAAACTCATAATTGGAGTTATTTATCAGCCTCAATAAAACACTGTTTCATGAGAAACCCGCATTTATCAGGAATTATAGATAACGTATCCCCGGGCCAAATTGAGGGCATACATTTATTTTAGCATGCCTAGCTGTAACACTAAAAAAATTCTGGGGCATATTAGCAAGGACGACGTTAAAAATTATCGCCGGTTTAGCGGCAGAAAACTGCCGCTAAAGTGGCGACAATGGGCTTGATAATATGCCCTTGAGAATTCCAATAGAAGCCCATGTTTTGGTGTGAACCTGGGCTTCTATTGGAATTCTCTACGGCATATTATCAAGCCCATTATCGCCGCTTTAGCGGCAGTTTTCTGCGGCTAAACCAGCGATAATTTTAACACCGTCCTTGATAATATGCCCCTTTGATTTTTATACTTATCGTTATTAATGGAATTTTGACTGTCCCAATCACTTTACCAGGGAATTTATTTTATTATGGGGGCCGGGGCAATTGCCCATGTTGCCCATTCCTCAAAACGCCTCTGCCAAATCCCCTTTTATCTCCACCCTTATAGTTAGTGACAAATACTAGCTGATGTTGAAATGGGCAGCCCACGTGGGGATTATTTGCGAAGGCTTTGGACAGGATCTAACATGGGATAAAGTTACACGGTGCATAAAGTCAATTTACCTATCTATATAAAAATATAGGGCTGCGGAGCAAAACTGAAAATATAACAAAGGTTGCACCCTTCGCGAGGATGTGATAAAGTTTACACCCTTTGTTATGTTTCACCAGGTCAGTCCTGCCGATAATTAGCGGGGGAAAACTGTACAGTATTTACTTGACCTGTGGATTTTGGTAAGTAATTACGAAAATCTGCATGTTAGTTCCCTATATTTTGCTGATAAAAATGCACATATTCAGTGTATTATAAAGAAACATTTCGAACCTAGGCCTGTCATATTTTATCATTGGGGATAATTAGCTTCAACTGTCAGTCAGGCATTAGTTGCACAATTTATCACTGAATTACAGTAGCCTCATAAGTTTCCCCTAAATAGAAACTATTTTTTTCTATTTGTTTATCAACTACATGCAAACCTCATGGATGTTAATCCTAAACCATTAAAGTGCATAATCAGAAATAATGTTTGGACCCAAAGGGTAAAGTAGGTAAACATTGAAACATAAAATATAAAAACGTGAAAATCAACAGGGATGTTTTTGATTGTCTTGCAGATTTTTACACTGAGCAGCTCATAGTCGGGCCCACAGTCCTTACTCAAGATGTACAAAATAAAGGCTGACAATTGTGTTAAAGAAAAGGATTGTGGAGCAACTGGCGCTGAAGTAAGGACATTCATGCAGCTTAACGTTGGCACTTTCTCGAGTTATTTAAACTAATTAAGCTATGAAACAATACACCGATTCTCTGTTAGAATAAACAGCCTGCCACAGTAATGATGACGCTAAATGGTGGGAAACAAAGAAGTCATTGTAAAACTAAAGAAAAGGGGAGGTGGTCGGGTCCAATGCAATCCTTATTTTATTGTTTTTAGAGTACAGCAGAAGTGACTGGTGCTGTATGCAGTTTAACAGGAACCTGGCAGTAGAGGCATAGGACATTCTTAAATGTGTGGCATACAGTATGCATACAACGTGCGATTTGCCCCCGCCCCAATCCCCTTCCCACAATCCTGTCAAATAATGTCCAAGCACAGATTGCTGATACTCCACGGCGTAGTCCTTTATTTCACATTAATGTTATTGTTATTAACTTGATTATTTATACAAACATAATCGAGAACAATCATTTGTTTGAACCTTAATATAAATCTTATGATGGAGCAAAAGATGCAGTGATATTAAGGGGCATATTATCAAGGACAGCGTTAAAATTATCGCCGGTTTAGCGGCAGAAAACTGCAGCTAAAGCGGCGATAATGGGCTTGATAATATGCCCTGGAAAATTCCAATAGAAGGCCATGTTGACACCAGAACATGGGCTTCTATTGGAATTCTCTGCGGCATATTATCAAGCCCATTATTGCCGCTTTAGTGGCAGTTTTCTGACGCTAAACCGGCGATAATTTTTAACGCTGTCCTTGATAATATGCTCCCACGAAGGTTAGATAGGTGAAAAACTGTATTTACATTCAGAAAAACAGTACATTAACGACCCAGACACGCGCATTGTGTTGAGCAGCACCCCCTGTGCTTGCTGTGCCAGCAGTCCCCAACTTGCACAGGCCCCCTGAGTGTGACGTTGGGCCCTAGGCCCGCATGCTGGGTGTAATGATGGACATCAGACACATAGTTAGGGTAGTGGGTTAATGGCGTCGAGCACGTGCGCTCGGCTTTTTTATTGACCTAGTCACCTGACCCAGTGACGTAGGTGGTGGGTGGGTGTACAGTGTAGTACATCAGATTAAAACACTAGAACGTGTCCATGTGTGGACACTACATTCCTCCCAATCTTTAATGAAAAAACCCAAAGTCAAAATTCAACCTGTGGGAGGAAAAAATACAGATATACACATATACAGTACAGTGACCAAACTTTTGCAGAGTCTCTTACGCCTCAGCTGCTTGGATACGCAGACGACGTTCTTCCTGCCGTGGAGACCAACAGTTCGCTGTGACACCAGCCATGGGTGCTTGATGGATCCAGTCTGTTGACGGCTCTGCCTTGAAGTTGTCCTCACAGTCTTTTCTTTACCTTGCTTCCATGGCGACAAACGCAGTCGGAATTCCTGTGATTCACCGCTAGATGTTGCCGTTCGTCTTTCAGTCCTGTCCTCTTCTTCGTCGGTGGCGTGTGTTCTGTGTTGGCAAAAGACGGATTGTTTGCAAGACACCCCTCTCACCATGATGCCCCTCTCACAGGTGTTCCCCTGCCACGGGATGTCCCTGAGGCCCTCTCTATAGGACTTGTCCTGGGCTGGGTGTACAGTATCGTGTTCCTCGCCCTCCGATCAGTGTGGGCGCAGCGGAGACGACAAGTCTCACCTCAGATTCCACAGTCAGACCTGGAGGATAGCTGTTGGCTCCTGTCTTCGCGTGCGATGTCTTCCTCCTCCTGGGACCTGTGCTGGAGGGCGGCTGATGACCATCTCTCATTGCGGGGATGCTCTCTCACTGGCATCCCTGAGGCCTTTGCCCCTGAGTCACCACAGCTGGCAACGTCCAGTGACCGTGTGACCCCAAAGGTGGGTGTCTCGAATGGTCCGGCCGGCTCACCTCTGCCGATCCCAGATGTGCTGAAGGCACCGCCACAGCAGATGGACTTCTACCCGTGCCACGGGTGTTCTCAGGACTTGCTCTCCATGTTCTGGCACTTGTCGCCTTCCTTATCTCTGAGGTGTGAGTAGTCTTGCCACACTCCTCCCTCTTTCCTCGGTTCTAATCTCCGTGAGGGTGTCGAGTCACTCTGACTTCTCCTCCTACTCTTAACAGTGGCCAACGTGCCACGGATCTATTTCCTTCTTCTCCTCTTCTTGCAGTGACATACGTGCCACTCCGATCTCTTCTTTCTTCATTTCTTATAGTGGCAGACGTGCCACTCCGATCTCTTCTTTCTTCTTTGGCTTGTGGTGGCAGACGTGCCACTCTGCTTTCTTCATCCTTTCGCTTCACGACCTACTCTGGACCGTTTCTGTTCTCCTTTTGGTCTGGCCAGGCTTCTCCATGCAGCGCGCGCACTCTGCACGTGTTCCCCCTGGTCTTGTCCTCGTCCGAGGACACTCTCTCCATCTTCTTCAGCATTCCGAGTTAGGGTTGTGAACTTATCTTCGTCTTCTCCTTTTCACCGGCTACTTTGGTTGTTGAAGTTCGTGGGGCCCTGCTCTTGGTCCTCTTCGTTCTCCTCCTTTTCGCCAGTTACTTTGGTTGTTGACGTTCGTGGGGCCATGCTCTTGGTCCTCTTCGTTCTTGAACTTCTCGGACCACTTGACGGTCCATTCTGCCGATCTCTGGCAGGATACCTTCGGTCTTTCGTCAGACCTCTTGTTCCGTGGGTTCACTGACCCGTGCGTCGATCACCTCCTTTTGCCCCCTGGCGGGTTGGCTTCTGTTGGTGCGACCATTTGGCTGGTCAGCTTCACGAGGTGCGTCACTTCGTGTGACTCCCTGTGTCTTCTGACTTTTTGGGCGCTGGTGCGTGCTCCTCTTCGTACTGCGTGGTACATCTCCAGTGTAGCTTTGCTCCCTGCGCCGTGATCTCTTGATGTGGTGGCTTCTTGGCGCCACTGGGTGGTTGTGGTGGCTTCTTGGCGCCACTGGGTGTGCCTCTGTGTCCTTATCCTTCAGTGTCGTTGGATACTTGCTACGCACATCTTCTTCCGTGTAGTTCCTCTCTTGTAGGCGCTGCTGCGTACTTTCCGCGTCCGGGGTACATCTGTGCTGAGTCCTTTGGCTCTCTCGAGGGGTCACTCCACTTGATGCGGCGACAGCGCGGTCCTTGCTGGGGTGGACGTGGCTTGACCCTTTTTCCTCTTCCTTGTCCTGCGGGTTCCTGTCGCTGTATCCCGTTACCTTCGGGTTACTTGCTTCCTGCGCTTCTGTCGCGTTCCTGCGCTTTTGTCGCGTTCCAGTGCGCTTCCGTCGCATTCCGGTGCGCTTCCGTCGCGTTCCCGTGCGCTCACCATTGCGCATCAGTCTGACCTCGCGGTACATGCCTTGCTGCCTCTTCACCAGCCTTTCTATTCTTTTCCTGCAGCTGGTGCAATGCTGCTCTCTGGCCACTAGATGGCAGTGCAGGGTATGCTTTTCTTCCATTTAGAAGCAACCTTCTCTGCTGCTAACCTTTTCTTCCTTGTTCTTTTCCAGGCTTTGGTGGGCTGTGCAGAAGGGCTGGGGCCACAGCAGAGCAGTGGAGTGCAGGACACGGGGCTTGACAGCAGGTAAGTCCTTTACAGTTATGTATTTACGTTGGCGCACCCAGTCGTTCGGTGCAAATATGATTGGGGCACTTCTTTGCTGCCACTATTTTGTCTACGGGGCTCCGTTGAGCCGTCAGGGAAAATCCTCAATGCCAGTGCGCGGGGCCCAGCGCTGCAACCAGACTCTCCCTCGCTGCGAACTCTGCCTCCTCTTGGGGGCCTCGCGCTCTTCGCGCTTGCTTTCAGTTCGTCTGCGCCTCGCTGGCCATCCGCTGCCTGTCCGTTGCTCTCCCCGCCCACAGCAGCTTCTTCATTCGCTCGCTGCCCGGGGCGGGGAGTGGTGGTGCCGATGTGCAGGGCAGTGAGTTGGGGCGGATGAGACTGGGTCACTGTTCAGTGTCGCGGGTGGGCTCCGCATTTGGTTTCGGTTTCTTCCGCCCCGGGGCACCTCGCGCTTCACCGCGTTCCCCTGCTTCGCACCTCAGTGCGCCGCTGGCCATCATTGGTTTGCCCGGCCGGACCGCTCCTCATCGCTTTCCCCCGCAGCCTCACTCGGCTCGCATTCGGCGCGGAGAGCGGGCGGAGGCGACAGGGGTCTCGGTGTGGTGCTGCGGCTGCGGGTGGGCTCCGCTCTTCATTAGATTCCTCATGCCCCGCGGGGTGTCACATCGATCACGCGCGGGGTGGCCTTCCACAGGCTTCCCTCGAGCGGCTCCTCACCTTTTGGCCGGCGGGCCTCTTCTTCCATGCGGGTGGGCTCCGCGTGGATCTCTGCCACTTGCCAGGTCGCGGCCGATGCGGGTGGGCTCCGATCGGTCCGCTCCTCACCACCGGGCACGTCGGCAGTCTCGACGGGGTCGGGGTGGGCACCCGACTTCCGCGCCGTCTCTCTGGGGCGGCATGCACGCCCGCTGGTCTTCGGTGCGGGGTGGGCTCCCGATCACCACCGGACCCGCTGCGGGCTATGCCTCGCAGGTTTCTCGGCGCGTCGCGCCTTCCCACCGGGGGGAGGGTGCCCTCGCTGCGGGCAGCGCTCTCTCCCTCCTTTCACCCTTGGTTCTCTGTGTGCCGAGCAGAGGGTGCACACGCGGGGTGAAGTACCCGCCTCGTCGCCAGTGTGACGTTGGGCCCTAGGCCCGCATGCTGGGTGTAATGATGGACATCAGACACATAGTTAGGGTAGTGGGTTAATGGCCTCGAGCACGTGCGCTCTGCCTTTTTATTGACCTAGTCACCTGACCCAGTGACGTAGGTGGAGGGTGGGTGTACAGGGTAGTACATCAGATTAAAACACTAGAACGTGTCCATGTGTGGACACTACACTGAGTACCACCCCAGGGCATCCAACAGCATAGAAGTATCACATTGTCCAGCAGACATTAGTAGCAACTTTTCCAACCTCCATCTCAGAGGTAACTACCACACCAGGGCACCGCATAACGTATTGACCCCACCGAGGTTACTGATCACAGGTGCACCTCCAAAAGTTCCTTTAACATTGACATCTCGGGTAGGGCAGGATAGTCGTGGACTACCAACAGGTCAGTCCCCCCTCCTGCCAGCCAGGAGCCCCACTGAATGCTAACCCTATCTGAGGGTTAGTCAGTCTATACAAAAGTCCACATCTCGGTCTCTCCTGCTATTTTTGCTGCCATGGACCCCGCGTACACTTTCCAAGCCCTCTGTCTTAGGGATAGGTGGGTGGGGTTTTTGCTGCTGGTACGCCTTCTGGAGGCGCTGGAGGGCACAAAGTGGATGGTCCAGGTCCCGCTTGCCGTTTTATCGTCCTCAGGGCAACCTCGTGCCTCTGATGACGTCACAAGCCGAACCCCTTGCGGCAATCGCTTCCAGTGCACCGAAGGGGGAGGAATGGCTCCCGCCCAAGATGCAACTAAAGGCGCCACACCCGAGGTGCGGATGGTGCCAACACATTACCAGAATCTTGCCCTCGGGGTGCCCTTGTGGTAAATGACTGCAGCATAGTATTGTCCCGTTGCTTCTGTTGGGGACTCTTCTCCTGAGTTAGTTCAGTGCCACATCCGTTTTTCAAAAACAAAATGAACACATACTGCAGGTGGGAAGGTTTACGAAGACACTATTGTTTGCTTTCACTATTTGATATTTTGTCCCACATTTACTCATATTAGAGACAATGCAGACACACACACATGCACACACACTTGTAAAAATAGGCAGAAATTAAAACATTTCTCCTAGTTACACCTGCCTCGAGGAGGCGTAAGGTTTCAGCATTAAGTCTGTCTACAAATCTTAGTCGATAGGAATTTGTGTCAAAATCCACGGGTAGTTGCATGGTAATGCCCATTTACCTCACTTTGAACTCCCCATGATAAAAAGTATTGCAAAGTAGTGCATAGTGCAGCTTTGGTATTCTTTCCAACTCAAATCTTGGATAGTTAATCCCGCCCTAACATATTGCACCAGGTTGCATCATAAAAGTGATGCAAACTCGACACAAAGAATTAGTAAATATAGGCCCTTCTGTGTTAATATTTGTGTTCATAGCTGCCAAAGGTAGGCGATGATTCCAAAATGTAAATAATGGCAGGGCCTACTCAGCTCCTTATCCTTCCAAACGGAGGCCAGCTAATTTAGGTAATATCAGCAGGTGCTGTGAACAGCGATTGCAGACACTATATGAAAAAAGTATTGTATGTATCTATTTTTTAACTGTATGATGAGATTGATAATAAAACCACTAAGCAGTTAGGCAAAAATGTATAAAGCCCTTTTGTTGCCATTGCTTCACGTAAGTAGGTGCAAGGAAATGCAAGGGCTTCAGTGAGATTGACTAAGCCGCACAAAGCCACCTTGCATGGCCCTGGGTGACTTAGTAAATATGGAGTAAGGCAAGGCAGCACAAGCAGCTGTCTTGCATTCCTCTGCCCTAGGAAGAAGTTCCATGGGTGGAGCATGGGTGTTCCCAACAATTTTGGCGCATTCCCAGATGTACTAAGACTAGTAAATTTGGGAATATGTCAAAATGCTACAACTTCCCAGATGAGGCGTAACGAAGAAATATAGTTTCCTTTCTATGTGGGCTGCATTCTGCATTCCGCAGCACACATAGAAAGAATAAAAAAGCCTCAGAAGATTGTTTTTGTGCAGGAAGGTATCCCTTCCTGCAGTAAAATAATCCTGCCTGTAGCGCAGGCACACATGCACTGTGGTGAAAGGGGGCCTGCATTGGCTCTAGGTGCACGCAGTCTGCCAGCGTAGGGCGAGGGCAGGCACACACTATATCTCAGCAGATATGGCACATTCCTGTCCTATCACTGTCACTCAACGTAATGCGATAAGCTGTCTTGCAGCACGACGTGACATGTTAGTTAATCTGCCCCTTAGTCGACAGCCAGATCTGAACAATCGATACATTTAAGACAACCACTGATAACATTTATTTTTGTGCTGGCAAAACTCTGTCAAGATGGATGTGTCTCAAAAAATAAGAAAACAAATGGGATGGGATACATATATTAGTCAAAATAGGCGAAATGTACTGAGAAATATGTCCATGTGGGGTGAATTATGAGTAAACAAACAAATGCAGCCGGATAGCACTGCATTAGCTTCAGATGATAAACACATATTTTATTCAAAAGTATATAATTAACATGTGGTCTCAAATTCAGTTTTAGTCGGCAATATGCCAATGTGGCTCAGCAGTGACCTTCAAAATGATGATCTTTGTGGGCTTTTTTTGTTTGGTTTCTGCCAAAATCATATTTCACTTTTTTAAATGTTACATTTTGTGTTAATTCTGTTGCGATAGATAATCAGTAAACGTGAATGAAACGGCATTAAACATTTGGCACTTTTGAGCAGCACTTGACTTTCAGTACCATGCAGTTAACCAACTGTTTGTAGAGTTATTATGTACTGCTGTAGGGTATTGAGGGATTGCATCAATTTTTTTGAGGTGGCCTTTTGTGTAGCATTTATAACAAATACCTGTTTTATTAAGAGGCTTGTCTAGACAGTAGAACACTATTGTGCAGTTGATAGAACATATCCAACGGTTGTAGGCCTTATTTGTATACACTCTAGAAATACAAAGGGCAGCTACAAATCAAAAACAAACTTTTAATACAGCTCACGAATCACTTTCTGCAGGATATTTTCCAAATGGCATATAAGAGACCACCTTTTGTTCCACACAGCTCCACACTGCTATGGAATAATTACGAGTTGCACAGCAAGTACTTCAGCGATTTCACCACGCAGTAAAACTGAATGCGATTTTACCATTTCCTTTCGGTAAAATCACTCCATTACTGCTCATTAACGAGTAAAACCCCATGCAATGAGGAATTATCCTGTGAGGGTGATTTGTCCGGCTGTAAAATCATACAGAATCCCCTATTCCATGTCTTTTTTCCACATAATTTTACACCTGCTATTGCAGGTGGTAAATGATTGAGGGTGCCTGTGCATGTGATGGAGGTGTGGGAGTGCGGAGAGGTGGAGGAAGAAAAGGAAGGAGACAAAATGTGTCTTGGTTGCTGATGTAGACAATATGCCATAACATTTTTCCGGTCAGTTTTACCGGCAGTAAAAACCTGGTCAGGTTCTTCAACACGCGGTAAATCTGAGCAAACCTAAGCAGTGTCAATCGGGCAGAGCAAAGTGAACACATGCAACATGCCTTAATATCATTCCACCTGACTGGTAATCAGTCCCTATGTGTCTAGCACCCAATCAGAGTAGTATTCTATGTTTCTTGCGGGAAGAGCAAGTGGGTCCTTATTGTCCATGAGGTTGGACCACTACATCATATTCACTAAAACAGTAGGAGCTATCTCACCGGGATTCATTTCGAGATGAACGCATCCCCAGACTATCAAAAGGTATGAGTAATTTGATCAAAATTAGTTCATCAGATAGAATATTTCAGATTTTTGACATACACATGTAATTAGTTGTTCAGTTAATACCATAAAAAAAGAGAAGACAAATTATATGAGACTTTATAAAGTTGGACATGTAAACGGCAAATGGCAGGAAAACCTATAGCATTAAACAAACAATAGAAACTGTTAGACATGGCAGCCTTGGCGTGGTTTTCCCCTAACTTTTTTGCTGGCTTTAGGACTCTGCACACTTTACCACTGCTAACCAATGCTGAAGTGCTTGTGCTCCTTCCTTAAAACATGGTAGCATTGGCTTATACCCAAATGGACTAATTTATCTACTTTTAAGTCCGTAATAAAGTGGCTTTACATCTGCCCAGGGCCTGTAAATGAAATGCTACTGGTGCAATTGGCTGGGTCCAAACTGGGGTGTCCAAACTGTGGTGGCGTGGTGAGCAAAGGAACAATGGATTAAACCCAGGTCCTTGTGACAGGGGTGAATGTTTGCATCATTCAGCAGTATGTCCATCATTTGTTCCTTTTGTTTTTGTCGCCCTAAGTGGAAAGGGTATGCTCAGACATGGGTCCAGTGCTCACTGCACCACTATATTCAAGCTAGCTTGGCTGAGATGGGGTGATGCCCTGAAACAGGTCCCAGGAAGCTTGTTTCCGGTCCAGGGAGGACCTGGCTTGGCAGTTCTGTCAGGACTGCTCCCATGAGGAAATGGGTCAAGACTGATTTGCATATGGATGGGTCCAAACTGGGGTGGCGTGTTGAGCAAAAGAACGATGGAAGGAACCCAGGTCCTTGTGACAGGGGGCAAATGTTTGCATTGTTCAGCATTCCGAACATCATTTGTTCCAGTTACTAGGTAGCCTGCAGCACTGTGCTTAATTTGAGCCGGAGCTTTCCGGTGCTGAGCACCGGCACTTAATTGGTTTACGGTGCTCGGCACCGGCAACTAATTTTCAACACCACACTTAGGGCAGTCTGCCACAAGGTGGCGCTGCTCATGTAATTTAGAAAGGAGAAGTATATCAGCTGTTTAGAGAAACATTATACATTAAAAAATGACTAATACCTGCCTCCCCCAGCCATTCCTTTACCTTTGGGGGCCTGGAATAATCTTTACTGTCGCATTTACATGCGAGATAGAGGGTTAGTAGTTGTTTTGGCAGTGATGACAGGGGCGATGGGTGGTGCAAGCTGCATTGGCCTCCTGGTCAGAGCCCTGGCACTTAATATTTTACAAATTAAGCACTGCTGCAGCACTGATTACGATACCCACTTAAGTAGCACTTTAAACATTTCTCAGGTCTACCATTGCAGTCTGAGTGTGCAGTTTTAAACTGCCAGTTCCACCTTGCAAAATAAACCTTTTTCAAGGCCCAAACCTTCCTCTTTATTGCATGTATGTCACTGCTAGAGTAGGCCCTAGACCATCCAGAGGACAGGGTGCAGTGTATTTAAAAAGTAGGACAGGTACTTTTAGGTTTACATGTCCTGCTAGTGAAAAACTCTAAAATTAATTTTTCACTACCGCAAGGCATACCTCTCCCATAGGATAACATTGGAGGTACCACATTACATCTAATACGTGATCATTTCCAAATGGGAGCAGGTAACCAGCTCATCTTTGCTTCTTTGGAATTGCAATGAGAAAATCCTCTCTTGTGGTGAAGTTGGATTTTAAATTTCAATTTCGAAAATGTCACTTTTAGGAAGTTGACATCTTTCTGCCTTAGCCATTTAGTGCCTGCAGCATGTTTCTGGGTCCCATGACTGAGTGTAGATGACAATGGGGTTTTATGTATTCCTCCAAGAAATCGGCATACAATATAGTGCTTAGGTATGCCTCTATGGGCCATCACTGGCAGGATGGGAGGGCAGAGCTTGGCACAGCCCTACTTACACTTGAATAGGCAGTGCCCTGCATCCACACAAAGGGTTGCATACACCATGTAGTTAGTCTGGAGGCAGGACAGTGATGTCAGGATGCCTGTGGACTTCAAAGAGAAACCTATAGAAGTTTCTCCCACTTCAAAGGAAGGGCCAGGAATAAATATTAGACCCTAGACACCAACTTTTCAGTACACTTCTTGACCTGTGGGTACTCTGCCGGATGAACAACTGATTGCTGCAGAAAGGGCTGTCACTCAGCTGGAATGCTGCTCTGAAGGACTACTACCCTGCTGTGCTGACCTGCCGCCCTCTTGCCTAGGTGAGAAGGACTGGACCGGCAGCTGTTGAACCAAGGACCCCAAATTGAATCCAAGGGCTCGTTGGCTGGCCTCTTGACTTGAGCCTCAGAGACAGAAGGATTTAACAACCTTGAACCCATCACCTGGACATCTGTGAGTCCTACCTTGCCAATTGATGTCACCCCAGTCCTGGACTCTTGGAAGTGGGCCTGAAGGTTCTCTGCCAGCCCATCTGTGTATTTAGCAGAACTGATGCATCTGCTCTGCTGTGCAGTGCAATCCTGAGCATAACAGACTCATTGACCCTGCTGTGAGGGTTCTCCTAGTGCAGGGACCCTACATTGACCTCACAGGCCGCATCTGAATGCTGCTGTGTGAAGGTTCACTCAGGCCATCCCATGCATCTCAAATCTCTCATCAATGGCAACCTTGACAATGATGCAGGTTCTCAACTGCGGCCTCGCCTACACAATGCTTCTTTGACAGAAGGCTTCACACAGCAAGGCCTCATTGTTGGAATCCTCGACCTCAAAACAGGACCTCATAATACAGAGTCACAGCTCATCAGAACTGACACATCTCTTCGGCTGCGTAATACATCATCGAAATGAGACCTCGCAACATTCTGCATCCTGGACTCAAGGTACTCTTGTTCAATGGGCCTAGCTGGGTCTCTGTACGTGGCCTGCACTCCATTTCGGTCTGCCTGAAATTGTGACTACGACCGAGATATCCACAGTGGCACTTTGTGCTTTTAAGTTAAGGCTGACTGCTTTTGTGGTGTTGTGTGGTTCACCCTGACTGGGATTACGGCTGTTGCTCTAGTAGGCTTAACACCCCACCCAACCAGCAACTCAATTTCTCACACTGACGTTTTCCGTACTACCTATATTCAAATGCACAGCTACTCTAGGATTGTAGCCTTAAACCTTGTTATTTTTATTTACGATACTGCTGATAATTAATTGAGTAAAGTCTTTGTATTATTTATATATTAAGTTAGGATTTCCCTACCTTTTTCAGTATAGCTTATTTTGGATAATACTTTTTCAGAGGGAGGCAGGGGATAGTTTATTTGCCTCTATTTGATATATTCACAACAGACATGTGGTTAGTCAAATATTGCATCAATTGACATGAAATTTGCACTTTTTCTCAACAAGGTTACTTTTGAGCTGCAAAGAAGATGGCCCCAGTCTTCAAACCAAAAATGTATCCCAAGTTTTGGATTTTGGCTATCAGGGCACCTTTAGCACCACCACCAAGAATCCAGGACTGGAGAGGCCCCACTTGTGGGTTAGGACTCACTTAGGTGGAGGTTCTAGGTGGTTGGAGCTTTTTCTGTCCTTGAGGCTCTGATCAGGAAGCCAGCCAACTAGCTCCTGGAGTCACTCTGTTAGTCCGGTGTTCAAGAAGTGGAACAGGAATCAAGCCACAGGACATACCTCTGAGTGTTGAAGGCAGGCTTAAGGCAGCAAAACAGTCCTTCAAGGTACAACAAAGAAGTCTTATGAAGTGCAGAGCAGGCTACAGCATCAGGTAGTTCTCTTTAAGTCCTTCCATTGGTCCAGAAAGTGAACTGAATAGTGGGTCTGAGGGCCCTATTTTTATACCTTTTGTCTTCTTTCAAGTAAGGAGAAGCTTCTAGAGAATTCCAATTGAAGTGCTTGGAGTTTTCTGTTTTCCCTCTCCAGGCTCCAACCTAGCCGCCTAAAGAATTAGGTAGTATGAAGTCCTTTGTGTGAAGGCATAGCACAGCCTAGTGATTTGCAAATGGGGCAATGCTCAGCTCAGTCCCTTCCATCCTGCCAGTGATAACCCACCCAGGTGCACCTAATCCCTCTCTTGTGTGGCTGTCTGGGAGAAATAAACAAAGTCTAACTACACCCAGTCATGTGAACCAGGAACATGCTAAGTACAAACACAAAATAAATATGGCAGGAAACTGCTAAGTTTCGAAAATGTGCCTTTTCAAAATTGTAGCTTTAAATCCGACTTAACATTAAAGAGGATTTTAAATTACAAATTCTTAGACACCAAACATGAAATTTTGACCTGTTCCCAATCAAAAGCCCTTGTTGAATGTAATAAGGTAACCCAATGTTATCCTATGGAAGAGGTAAGCTTCACAGTAGTGAAAAATGAAAATAGGAGTTTTTCACTACCATGACATGTAAAACCTAAACGTACATGTCTTTTAATTACAAAGCACCCTGTGGTATGGGCTACCTAGGGCCTACTTTAGGGATGTCTTATAGTTAAAAAGGGGAGTTTAAGGGTTGGCTAGAGGGGTATTTTGCTAAGTCGAAATGGCAGTTTAAAACTGCATTTAGGCTGCAACATTAGTCCTGGTACATATTTTAAGGGGCTCCTTAAGTGGGTGGCAATATAAGTGCTGCAGGCCCACTAGTAGCATTTAATATACATGCTCTGGGTATATGGTATACCACCTCACTAAGGACTTATAAGTAAACTAAATATGCTAATCAGGTGTAAGCAAATTTCACCATCTTTTAGAGAGTGAGCACAAACACTTTAGGACTTTTAGCAGTGGTGAAGCTAATAGGGTCCTAAAGCCAGCAAAAATGAATTCTGACAATTAGGATGGTGAAGGCAAATAAATTGGGGTTGATCCTGCAGAGAGGGTGAAGTCCAACTGTCAGCCCATCATACTACTTTGCCAGTTGTATACATTCACAAAGAAACTATTCATGTTTCTAGTTTTGCTAAGCTTTGGCTTAGTTAAGAAAAATGCTATAATGTGTCACAGATATGTGTTGCCGGTAAGTAACTGTACACATTGGCATAAAGTATAATGAAAATTCTAAGCATTTTCCTAGCCAATGGTACAGTTTGAAACCTGAATGTAATTAATTTAATGCATGAAATAACTAAACACAAAACTGGGTAACCCAATAATTCCCCAGGAGATTGGGCATTTACATGTACTAGTAGAGGAATAGCCTCTTGGAGAAATAATTTTTGAGAGAATGTATCAAATGCTTAGGGATTGGTCCCGGCTGCATCTAACCCAATAAACTTAATAAGTACTACATAAAAAGAATATGGAGGAGGTTGCAATATGGTTTAACAAATGCACAACAGCTATTGGAAGTTTGATGAGTGGCAACTGTTTAAAATTGAATTCTCAAAACATTTTTGGCAAAGATATGTAATTTTGGTACCAATCTTGGTGCCCTCAGTCACATGGTCCTCTCCCTTTACCTGCTAATGAAGCAAAAAATCAGGGTGTGACATTCAATGCCGAATTGTCATTTATGGAGCAGACCAACAAACCAACTTCATCCTTCTTTTTTGTTATAAGAATATCAAGGAAGATATTGCCCTTTATTTCTTTAGATCTGCTAAAATCAGTGGTGATTTTAACTGTCCTGTCTAGGATTGACTATTGTAATTCTCTATATCTGGGAATGAAGCAAAAACTGTTAAACAAGCTCCAGATGCTGCAAAATACACATTGCCGCTAATAAAGACAATTCCCAAATTTCAATCTGTAACCAATGCCTTAGCAGAGTTGCACTGGCTTCCAGTCAGGAAAAGGATTGCCTTCAATGCATTATGTTTGGCTTAGAGAGCACTCAATGACTCAGGACCTCAGCCCTTTGAAAGTAAATTCAAGTGGTACTGTCAAAAAAGGTCATTACGTTTGGCCTCCCTTACTCGGTCTCCATAACCACTCCTAGAATTAAGCGAACTGTGTGGGGCGATTGCAGTTTTATATATTCTACATGTAATCCACAGAATAGATTACCTGCGCACCTTAAACGTCAGACCGATTTCGTCTGCTTTCGTAAGCAGCTGAAAACTTGGCTGTTCCCTTTCCTGCTATAATCGTCAGAGCCATTCCTGACTGCCTGCAGGTATTAGATGACTCGACTTAGCAAGCACCAAGACACCCTAGAGCGATCTCGCGCTCTAGCAATTTTTAAATCAAAATCAAATCAAGCAGTTAAGATTTTTAATTGATTTCACAGGTGGCCTATTTAATGGTATGTCTGGGAGGAACACAACAGGCATCTATTTTGTTAGTGCTGCGGTGCCCTTAAAAACAAATTAAAAGATAGCATGTGTGTACCACATACTTCAACTGAACCGCAGACACCCCCAGCACTGAGTGCCTTGAGACCCTCATAGGTGAGCAGTCGTGCTTTATAAGTTCACTGATTGATTGATTGATTGATTACTATACCAACAATATGCAACCTTTACTAGTTGACATGCTGAAGAATCACACGTATTTTAACTGCCAGGCTAATCACCATGAGTTACATTACAGATACAGGGCCTGAAACACAAATGTAAGATTGCACTTTCTTGTGAGTTTACAATTGTTTGCTATTCACAAAAGGATTTACTTTTTATGTACAGAGAATCCGCACTCGTAAAGATACTACTCGTAAATCCATTTGTGAGTATCAAACAATCGTAAACGTATGCAAAAGTGTACGTTTACCTTTGTGAATCAGGCCACAGTGCACTGTTCCCCTCCATTCCTTAAGTTTCTGTGCCCATTGTTACCCAGCACAATGTTCACAAATACAAAGGATTTCCTCATTTGCTTGGGGCCACTCCATAAAGTAAAAGAGAGCATGTCCCCTTTTTGACTGTGCAAGCACACATATAGCACCGTTGTGATTGATATCACAGAAGGGGCCACACAAGTGTCTGCAGCCCTTTCTATACTATCCATGTGACCTGTGGATGCAAAGAAATTATGCAAACATTCAGCTCATCCCCATGTGGCACTAAGCATACTAGGGCCCCAGAAGTACTAAGTGAAACAAAAACTGTAGATCTGAGCATATGTGACGTAATCTGTTTTGCATGGAACTTTTATGCATTCTCCGAATGTTAAACAAAATTATTCATAATTATATGAAGTATGCTAACAGCACCTCATATCAGAGAATGGACCAAATTTTGCAAAAAAAAATTTTGGGAGCAATACAATGTGCATGAGTTAGGCACTCTACATCTAAGGCGTGGCACTGAAGTTTTCGTATTCATGCTTCTGACTACCAAATTGGTGACACCCAAGCCCTCTCCAACTTTTTGTCTGTTGCTCTCCCCTTTTTATCTTGCATTCCTTCTAGCTGTGTTGTCCTGGTCTGCATGCTTACTTCATATTTACTTTCTTTTTATTGTGTGTTTTTTTGTCATTCTTTCTCAGTCTCCTTCACTGAAACATTCTCTGCATCTTGTAGGAGCGGCTGGCAATATAAAAATATGGGGGGTGGGGGGGCACCATGCGCCTTAATCACCTGTTCAGTGCAGCATTTCCGGAGATGGTGGTGTGAATGTTATGAAGTCCACCAGCAGGAAAGGGATGGACTTCCCTTCCTCCACAGTGGAATCCAACCCATGACCAATCCTGGAGCTGCTCTTGGCATTAGAGCACCTCCAGGATTTGTGGGGGCAGGCTAGCCCACCACTCATTTTGAGGCTGGGGGCCTGTGCCATCAATACCCCAGAGGTTTCACAGCTGGGGATTGCTGGGATTCACAGTGTGCATGTCTGGCTGGCTGTAGGTAGCCAGTCTGCCAGCCCGACATGCGCACTGGAAGGAGCAGCAGTAATCCTACAATAGCAGGATTCAGCCTGCCCCCCTGCCTCACACTTGCGCTGTACACAGCACCAGCAGGGGCAAACTAAAATGGCATTATTATTATACCGATTTATTTATTAGTGCTGCAGCAGGCAAGGCAAAGCTCCTCCTTCATTTAGGAGGAGCCGCCGCTGACATCTTGACAGGGCAGAAGAAAGAGAGTGTCCTAGTCCTGCGGTTCCTGGTGTGTGTCAAGTACAATAACATTTTTCCGTACGGGTTGGTGATGGCACTAACATTTTATACTTTAACGAACACCCTGCCCACCTTGTGTCAGCAGAAGGTGGCAGCCTGGAAAGGGTTACAGGATCCAGTAGCGAAAGGTCCACTGGGAACTCTGTAGCGCTACAATTGCCATAGAACCAGGATAGTGTGCTCCTAGCGGCATGTCTAACATCCCGGGATAAACATGATGGATTTAGAGAAAGGGATGCTGTCATACATTTGCATTAAGATAGATGCAAATAAGTGATGCTTACTAACATTTTAAACTGTTCTCATTATTAATGTAACTGTTACGGGATAACTGCTTAATCCAGTTTCACTGCTAATCTGACACAACAAGTGAAAAACAAAATCTGTTATTTTTGTTTTTCATGCTGCAAAAAGAAGCCCTCGCATCCTCCGTCTTCATCCAATTCAATCTGGTCTCCAGAGACCCCAGTGAAGAGCTGGAATAGTTGATCATGGGACGGTTTCCTTCTACTAGCCATAAATCCATGGAAGGTGGTGGAATGAGTGTCAGCCGCTGCTCTGAGCAATCTCAGATCCATTCAGCTTTCTGAGGTGCTGTTCTCATTTGAATGTGTGTTTGTATCACATGTGCCCCAATGTGCCCCTAGTGCTTAGCAATCCACCTGGCTTACCACAATGCAACAATTTGTGGCAAATTGCACATCAAAAAAGGTGTTCCTTGCTTGGCCTACCTGTTAGGAAGTCCTAAACCAGGAAAGAGAGTTTCCTTACAAAGCCAAAGATACATTATAGAAGGATGAACAGCTTGTGGAGGTACAGACGTCTTCTGCAGAGAGGTGATTTGGACAGCCTCAGTGCCCATCTAAATACAAACAATGGAAGGTTTATCTTTCTCAGTGTCAACTGTCCTTTCAGGTACCTTTCTTTCCCCTGTCTTTGATGGAGGAGCTTGAGAATGTACTCCATATGCTATGCATATAAAGGTGAGTTAAAAGCAGCTGGGGTATTGGCCTTCTTTCTCTAGGGGAGGAGCTGGTGAAATCGATGTGCATGATAACAGAGCAATCAGAACAGCAGGCTGTGCAGCAACAGCCACATCCTCCTGTGGAGAAAGCCCACCTTCCTGCTCTGCCTCTACCTCAGGAGGCTCAGCTGTTGCAGACTCTTGATCCTGTTCTGTTTGATGGTAAGATTATGTGTGCTCAAACACTTGCAGTTTTGACTTACTATTCGCAGCCATTACAGCAGTAAAATTAGATTAGGGTTTGGTTTCGATGGTGGTACTATCGATCCAGGAGTGACCCTAACATCGTCTTGGCCAGAATAAGGATAAGCTGTAAAAATATTTGTGCAACTTGGTCAAATAACGAAGAGGGATTGATGCCTGTGCTTCCTCCAGTGGTGGCAAACTTTTCCTCAATGGCTGCTTCATTGGAAAAAAGCATTTTCTTGGGTACCATCTTCTTCGCTTGTCTGTGGTAATAGAGAGGTCAGGGGTCACAGACTTGTCTATGCCTCAGGCTCGCCACCAGCAAAGTGCAAAATAAATAATAAAAGATGGAAGGCTGGCAGACTTAGCCTTTCTAGTGAATGTGTAAATTTTAATCAAAATACAGTACAAAAAGGCTGCGTGTATATTAGTAAGTACGCTGGGCCCGTAGTTAGACACAGAGGGGCATACGTACAAGCCCCTATCGCCACCACAACATCACTTTTACTGACATTGTGGTGCGATAGGGGCTGCGCCTTAAGGACAAGGCAGCATTAAGCCACTTAACTTGCCTTAACGCTGCCTTGTACATAAGGCCCCCTTTTACAATATGGTTAGCGTGAAAGGGACGTACAGTGGGTGTTGTGGTGGGTGTTCTACCACAACACCCATTATATACGTCGCTGCCCCCTATGTACAAGGGTGGCGTACATAGGAGGCAGCGCCAAAATTAAGACCAGGAAAACCCAGGTCTTAAGTTGGCGAAATGAGGAGAAATGTATAATTTCTCCTTGTTTTTGCTTTTCCTTGTGCAGCACACATGGAAAAAGCAAAATGCCATGGTTTGTTTATGTACAGGAAGGTATCTCTTCCTGTACATAAACAAACCTTTAAAAAAATGCCATTTTGTCACTTTCATGTGTGCTACATGAAGGGACACCTTCCTACACATTAACAATCCTCCCCTGCACACTGACACCCTTGTACTCTAGTGTAAGGGTGTCTGCGTTGGCGCTAAGTTGCTAAACTTAGTGCCATCGCACTACTGCAAGACTGCACCACATTCTTGTAAATATGGTGCAGCCTTGCGTTTCAGAAGCGGCTCCGTAGCATTGACATGCATTTCCAGATTTACGACTCGTAAATCTGCAAATGTGTCTCATTCCATGGGTGTTGTGTGGGAAAACCCAGAGCAACACCCATGGAACACCACTTCCACGCAAAGTGCTGCGTGTGAAGGGGCCATATTTACAAGGAGATGAAAAGTCACGCAGGGTGGCTTTTCCTCTCATTGTAAATATGGAGAGGTGAAATGCACCTCCAGTACGTTACAAAAAGTGACGTACTGGTAGCGCAGGGGGCTGGTAAATCTGCCCCACAGACTTTATTCAATTTCACTTTTCATTTTGAAACTGAACAGAATAAGTTGTCTTGTGCCAGACTAGCCTTCCTCTGTGTGCTTGATATTCACACCGTTCACCGCATTCTTTGATTCACCTTGAAGGAGTTCTTATCTGTGCTGCTGTTCGTAGCAGGCTGTGCACGCGACTGAAGTGTGATATTCGACGTGGAGCTCAACCTTCTCATACAAAGCTCGAAAAGATAGATGTTGCCCACCTACTGCACACAATCCAACATGCTAATTCTAGACAATAGATTCCTACCCTCGTTCCTAAAGATGGCATTTTAACCCCTTCCATGCACAGGATGGCTGGAGCCATCCTGCGCCATGATGCTGGTGTGCGCAGGACGGCTCCTGGAAGTCCTTGCACATGGCAGGGGAAATCCCTCCGGTGCAGGCACCAGAGGAATTTACTTTCCCCCCCGACAGCCTTGGGAGCTGGGGAAGGGCGTCCCCAGCTCCCGAGGCTGTCTGTGTTGTTTCTGTGCAATGAAGATCCGCACGCATGTCGCGTTGACTTCATTGCACAGAAATCAAAACTAAAACGAGCCTTGGGGCTTATATCAGTTTCACTTTCTATGTCCTCAGGGGGCTATCTCAGCCCCCCGAGCACGTAGAAAGACAGGAGATGTATCATTGGGAAGGGGAGAATCTCCCGTTTCCCATGGTACCCCTCCCTAGTGGATCCCTGCTTGGGGATGGGGGCGATCCCCAAGCAGGGATCCATCCACTAGGCACTTTCAGCCCACTAGAACCAGGGAATTTTTTAACCCATAAATTAGCCCCCGATCTGCCCACCCCGGGAGGCAGGAAAGCCCACTAGAAACCAGGGATTTTTTTTTTATGTATATTAGGAGTGGGGGCTGCCCAATATGGGCACACCAAAGCCCCCCTGCACAATAACAGTCATTCTGCCCTCCCTGGGTGCAGATGGAGGCAGTAGCCCCCAATCTGCCCCCCGGGGGAGCAGAAAGCCCACTAGGCACCAGGTTTTTTTTCTCTCTATGTATTTAGGATTAGGGGCTGCCCAAGATATGCATGCCAATAAACCCCCCCCCCCCCCGGACAACATACCAGTCTTTCTGCCCCCCCCGAGGAGCTGATGGAGGATTAGCCCCCAATCTGCCCCCCGTGGGGCAGAAAGCTCCCTAGACACCAGGGATTCTTTTTTTATGGGCCAGGGGTAGGGCTGACTTTTTTTCAGGATGTGCCTACCTGTAGATTTTGAACCCTAGATCTGCCGGCACCCAGGGAAACCTAGCAAACCTATACATTTTTGAAAACTAGACACCCAGGGAAAGCCAGGATGGGGTGACTTGTCTGGCTCTCACCAGGTTCTGCTACCCAGAATCCCTTGCAAACCTCAACATCTGCAACAAAAAACCCATTTTCCTCATAATTCTTTGGTGGAAAGTTCTGGAATCTGCATGGATCCACAAAATTCCACCAACCCCGCATTCCCCAAAGTCTTCCAAGAAAAATGCTACCTCACTTGTGTGGGTTGGCCTAGTGCCCATGACAGGAAACGGCCCAAAACGCAACGTGAACAAACCACATTTTCACAATGAAAACTGACCATTTTTTTTGCAAAGTGCCTAACTGTGGATTTTGAACCCTAGCTCTGCCGGCACCTAGGGAAACCTAGCAAACCTATACATTTTTTTAAACTACACACCTAGGGGAATCCAGGATGGGGTGACTTGTCTGGCTCTAACCAGGTTCTGTTACCCAGAATCCCTTGCAAACCTCACAATTTGTCAAAAAACCCACATTTTCCTCACATTTCTGTGGAGGAAAGTTCTGGAATCTGCGTGGATCCACAAAATTCCACCCACCCCGCATTCCCCAAAGTATTCCAAGAAAAATGGCACCTCATTTGTGTGGGTTGCCCTAGTGCCCATGACAGGAAACGGCCCAAAACGCAACGTGGACACACCACATTTTCACAGTGAAAACAGACACTTTTTTTGCAAAGTGCCTAGTTGTAGATTTTGAACCCTATCTCTGCCGGCACCTAGGGTAACCTAGCTAACCTACATCTTTTTAAAAACTAGACACCCCGAGGAATTCAGGATGGGGTGACTTGTTTGGCTCTCACCAGGTTCTGTTACCCAGAATCCCTTGCAAACCTCTAAATTTGTTAAAAAAAATACATTTTCCTCACATTTCTGTGGTGGAAAGTTCTGGAATCTGTGTGGATCCACAAAATTCCACCCACCCCGTATTCCCCAAAGTCTTCAGAGAAAACTGGTACCTCACTTGTGTGGGTGGGTCAAGCACCCGCGACAGGCAAGGGCCCAAAACCGATTGAGGCAACATCAAAATGACCTATCATTAAACAACCTGGTTTTGCAAGGGGGATCCCATGAGTTTTTGGCCCCGGGCTCGGCGGTCATCTAGGGAAACCTACCAAACCCACACATTTCTGAAAACTAGATACCCGGGGGAGTGAAGCAAGGTATGTCTTGCATAGGTACCCCAACATTTCCCTACCCAGAATCACCTGCAAACTTCAAATTTAGCTCAAAAAATCACTTTTTTCTCACATTTCTGTGTGGGAAAGTTCCTGAATCTGCGTGGATTCATACATTTCCTACTACCCACTGTTCCCCCAGGTCTCCCAATAAAAATAATACCTCACTCGTGTGGATGGAAGTACCCACGACCGGCAAGGGCCCAACATATATTGAGGAGACATCAAAATGACCTATCATAAAACAACCTGGTTTTGCAAGGGGGGTTACCTGGGTTTTTGGCCCCGGGCTAGGCGGCCATCTTGGGAAACTACGATACCCACACATTTCTGAAAACTAGACACCAGGGGAAGTACAGCGATGTATGGCTTGCGTGGATCCCCCAATGTTCCCCTACCCAGAATGCCCTGCAAACCTCAAAATTAGCTGAACAAAAACACATTTTCCACATATTTTTGGTGGAATCACCATGCCGGCACAAATGTCCTACCCCACAGCATTCCTCTCAGTCTCCAGAGTAAAATGATACCTCACTTATGTGGGTGGGGAAAGGGCCTGTGACCTGGAAGAGCCCAAAACATAGGGATTTAGGGTATAGCACCGACAATTCAAAGCGCTACATTTTTAAAAAAATTCATTTTTAGCCAATTCTGCATTGGATACCCACAAAAATGAGGTATTATTTTACTCGGGACACTATGGAGAATGCTGTGAGGTAGGACATTTGTACCGGTACGGTGATTCCGCACAAAAATATTTGGAAAATGTGTTTTTTCCAGCTAAATTTGAGGTTTGCAAGGGATTCTGGGTAGGGAAACGTTGGGGATCCACGCAAGCCATACCTCAATAAACGCCCCAGGGTGTCTAGTTTTCAGAAATGTGTGGGTTTGGGAGGTTTCCCTATATGGTGGTGAACCCGGGGCCAAAGAACCAGGTGCCCCCCCCAAAACCGGGTTGTTTTGTTATAGGTAATTTTGAAGTCTCCACAGTAATATTTGGGCCATTTCCTGTTGCAGCCACTATGCCTACCCACACAAGTGAAGTACCATTTTTATCAGGAGACCTGGGGGGACATTTGGTGGTAGGAAATTTGTGACAGCCCGGTGATCCTACAACTTCCCCACACAGGAATGTGAGAAAAAATTGATTTTTCAGCAAAATTTCAGGTTTGCAGGGTATTCTGGGTAGGGAAATGTTGGGGTACCCACACAGGCCATACCTTGTTGGACTCCCCTGGATGTCTAGTTTTCAGAAATGTGTGGGTTTGGTAGTTTTCCCTAGATGGCCGCCGAGCCCAGGGCCAAAAACCCAGGTGTCCCCCCTTCCAAAACCAGGTTGTTTTGTCATAGGTCATTTTGATGTCTCCTCAATGTGTTTTGGGCCCTTGCCTGTCGCGGGTACTTGACCCACCCACACAGGTGAGGCACCATTTTTATCGAGAGACCTGGGGAAATGCTGTGTAGAACGAAATTTGTGGATCCACGCAGATTCCAGAACTTTCCCACACAGAAATTTGAGAAAAAAAGTGATTTTTCCAGCTAAATTTGAGGTTTGCACGGAATTCTGGGTGGGGAAATATGGAGAGACCCACGGAAGCCATACCTTGCTGGACTCCCCTGGATGACTAGTGTTCAGAAATGTGTGGGTTTGGTAGTTTTCCCTAGATGGCCACCGATCCCGGGGCCAAAAACTCATGGTATCCCTCTTGCAAAACCAGGTTGTTGTGTAATAGGTCATTTTGATGTCGCCTCAATAGGTTTTGGGCCCTTGCCTGTCGCGGGTACTTGACCCACCCACAAAAGTGAGGTACCATTTTTCTCGGAAGACTTTGGGGAATGCGGGGTGGGTGGAATATTGTGGATCCACACATATTCCAGAACTTTTCACCACAGAAATGTGAGGAAGATTTGGTTTCTTTTTACAAATTTTGAGGTTTGCAATCGATTCTGGGTAACAGAACCTGGTAAGTCACCCCATCCTATGATTTCCTGGGTGTCTAATTGTAAAAAATGTAGAGGTTTGCTAGGTTTCCCTAGGTGCCGGCAGAGCTAGGGTTCAAAATCTACATCTGGGCACTTTGCAAAAAAAGGGTCAGTTTTCACTGTGTAAATGTGGTGTGTCCAGATTGCGTTTTGGGCCGTTTCCTGTCACGGGCACTTTGCCTACCCACACATGTGAGGTACCATTTTTCTTGGTAGACTTTGGGGAATGTGGGGTGGGTGGAATTTTGTGGGTCCACACAGATTCCAGAACTTTCCACCACGGAAATGTGAGGAAAATGTTTTTTTTTTATACAAATGCTGAGGTTTGCAAGGGATTCTGGGTAACAGAACCTGGTGAGAGGCAGACAAATCACCACATCCTGGATTCCTCTGGGTGTCTAGTTTTTAAAAATGTATAGGTTTGCCAGGTTTCCCTAGGCGCCGGAAGAGCTAGGGTTCAAAATCTATAGCTAGGCACTTTGTAAAATAGTGTCAGTTTTCACTGTAAAATGTGGTGTGTCCACTTTGAATTTTGGGCTGTTTCCTGTCGCGTGCATTAAGCCAAGCCACACAAGTGAGGCACCATTTTTCTCTGAAGACTTTGGGGAATACGGGGTGGGGGGAATTTTGTGGATCCACACAGATTCCAGAACTTTCCACCACAGAAATGTGAGGAAAACGTGTTTTTTTGTACAAATATTGAGGTTTGCAAGGGATTCTGTGTAACAGAACCTGGTGAAAGCCAGTCAAGTCACTCCATCCTAGATTCCCCTGGGTGCCTAGTTTTTAAAAATGTATAGGTTTGCTAGGTTTCCCTGGGTGCCGGCAGAGCTAGGGTTCAAAATCTACGGCTAGGCACCTTGCCAAAAAAGGTTCAGTTTTTACAGTGAAAATGTGGCATGTCCACGTTGCGTTTTGGGCTGTTTCCTGTCTCGGGCACTAGGCCTACCCACACAAGTGAGGTACTATTTTTCTCGGAAGACTTTGGGGAATGCAGTGTGAGTGGACGTTTGTGGATCCACGCAGATTCCTGAACTTTCCACCACAGAAATATGAGGAAAATGTGTTTTTTTGACAAGCTTTTAGGTTTGCAAGGGATTCTGGGTAACAGAACCTGGTGAGAGCCAGTTAAAGCACCCCATCCTGGACTCCCCTGGGTGTCTAGTTTTCAAAAATGTACAGGTTTGCTATGTTTCCCTAGGTGCTGGCAGAGTTAGGGTTCAAAATTCACAGCTAGGCACTTTGCAAAAAAAGGGTCAGTTTTCACTGTGAAAATGTGGTGTGTCCACGTTGCAGTTTGGGCCGTATCCTGTCACAGGCACTAAGCCTACCCACACAAGTGAGGTTCTTTTTTTCTTGGAAGACTTTGGGGAATGTGGGATGGGTGGAATTTTGTGGATCCGCGCAGATTCCAGAACTTTCCTCCTCAGAAATGTGAGGAAAATGTGTTTTTTGGACACATTTTTAGTTCTGCAAGGGATTCTGGGTAACAGAACCTGGTGAGTGCCAGTAATGTCACCCCATCCTGGATTCCCCTAGGTGTCTACTTTAAAAAAATGTATAGGTTTGCTAGGTTTCCCCCCCCAGCGCCTTGAGACCCTCACGGGTGAGTAGTGTGCTTATTGATTGATTGATGTTTTCAAAATATGCAACTGCATAATAGGAGTAGCAGCATTTCTTTTAATTCAGATTGAAGAAAAATATTTTTACAGCACCAATAATTACCTCATGAATATACAAACCGTTTATGTTAAGTTACATTCACACGTATTAGTATCACCAAAAATGTTATCACAATGAAAAATGACCACGCACACAGGGCCGGACTGGCCGTAGCGGGCACCGGGCAATCCCCCGGTGCGCCGCACGGGTGGGGGCCGGTTATGGGCCCCTGGGGGCCGTTTTTGTTACAGGGACGTTTTTGGAGCATTGCTTCAAAATCGGCCCCTGTAACAAAATCGTCCGAAAACCGGCCCTGGTAAAGAGCTCGGCGGCGCCCCCCAAGCCCCGGGGGCCGGCCGAGCACTTTGCCAGGGCCGGTTTTGGTTCCCAGGCCGGCCCTGCACGCACACTCACATTCTCAGAACTAACTAAAATTGTTTTTCCGCCACAGTGCATGCACTTTGAATGTAAAGTAATATTTTCACAAATTGGGGTCCAGATTTTACTAAGAATTTGCACTGGATTTGCATTACTTTTTTGAAGCAACATGACCCAAACTCTGCTGGGATTTACAAACCAACGCAAACCATAATGTGTGTTGGTTGGTTACCCAAAATAGTGCAACAAAGCAATATGCACTACCTTTCTTTACTTTGCAACAAGCAGTGGGTCCATGGGTGGTGCATGGGCGTTCCCATGCAACCACCCATGGGTTTTGACGCAATCCCTATCTGCAAAGAATTGGAGATAGGTACTTGCGTCACAATTCTGTGCCTCCCTGAGGCATGTTTGATTTCTCCTTGTTTCTTCCACTTTACATGTGTACTACATTCTGCAGCATTCACATAAAGAGGAAAATGCCTTAAAGCATAGTTTTTGTACAGGAGGGGACTTCATCCTCACAAAAACTATGCTGACAGCAATGTAGATGCCCTTGCACAAGGTGATACGTGTGCCTGCATTAGCGAAGGGGAGCTACAAGTATCCCAGCACAGGGAGAAAGCAGAACTGCACCATTTTCAAGTAGATATGCCATATTTCTGCTCTGTCACATTTATACAACACAGAGTAGCAACTTTACTTGCTGCGCTGCGTTGTGTGAACTCTTTGTAAAGCTGCCTCAGGATTTCTAAGGGAATATTTTAAAGCAGCGATTCTTAACCTGGGGTCTAAGGAACCTCAGGGGTCCACAACGTCTACTCAGGGGGTCCACGACTGTTTAGAAAATAAATACTATTAATAGATGAATAAATTGTGTATAACTAAGGAAGCCCAATGTAGAATTAAATGTGAATGAATTTGAAATTGGGGGCTAAAAAGTAAGTTGGGATTATTAGCCTTTTTGGAGCAGTGCAAGTGCATCAAACATATAGCAGCAGAATATAGTATGGATGATGGGTGGCTTCAAATGAATTTAGAAAAGCTCAAATATTCCCATTTTAATTAAAATGGTGATTTTGTTTAGATGTGTTTGTGACTTAAAAAAATTATTTATTTTTGGATATGTTTGAATAATGCCTTTTACTGAATATCTGTGTATTTTTGTTTATTGTTTTGCAGTTCAAATCATCACAAACTACCTATGTCATGATCCCTGCCTTCCAGTAATGACTCAGTGGGGGCCCTCGGATTCCAATAATGATCAAATGGGGGTCCCTGGATTCCAAGTAATGATTAAGTGAGAGTTCACAGAAGTCAGCAGTCTAAGCACCGCTTTCTGCATGGGGAATTTAACACTGCCAGGCATCTACCATTTAGGTCATATAGTAATGTATTCATTTTCTTTACACAACAATATCTGATATACCTTTCATTTGCGTAAGTTAATTACTTCAAAGGTGAATGATGAAAATATTTGCACATTGAAATTAGTTTGCATGCACAGGTTAAAAGGTTATCTTATGCCTAATTGAACACGTGCATGAAAATGTCATAATGTCATGAATGAAGTGTGAGATTTTAGCATATGCTGAATGCAAAATACATTTTGCACATCTTACTAAATAATGTCAGTGAACAAAAATGAACTGCAGTTGAGAAGCATTTCTGGAAAAAGTAATGGAAAATTAAATGATTTAGCATCCATCACTCGTTTTAATAATAATATGCACACTCACCCTAATAGCGGTATTTGTTGATTATCAGTATAGCCTCCCCTTGTCACACACCTAATTACACTATTTCTGTATTAAGAAATGCACATAAAACGTTCCTACTTAGGGTTACAGAGGAAATCTCCATGGTCTAATTTACTAGATTTGTATTTTTTTCCCTAGCAAGTGAATGAACACCAATGGGCATATGTGTAAAGACTGGTGTATAAGTAGTTCTCAATTATTCTTGTACTACTCCTGGCTTATGATTGAATGTCATGAGTAACTCAGGAGTACACCTAGCTTACTTCTGTCTTACACCTGGATTTCAGGAGAACTATATGAGTACGTCACAGCAAAATCCTTGTGAATCGGACCCAAAATGTTTAAGCATATTCCACTGATTACCTCTTAATGGGGGGAGATGCACAAAAACATTTGTGAGTACAGTAAAAAGCCAAAAGCGGTCGCCATAAACAAAAGGTGGAGGGGCATGTGGGGTTGCGTGGGAGGTGTTGTGCGCGGGGGTTAGAAATACAATATGAAAAGAAAAAGAAGCTACCTTTTGCCCCTGGTCTTCTCCTGCATCGCATCCCATCCCATCGCGCCGCCTTTCTTCTTCCTGTCTGGTTCCAGCAGCCCCTAGGACAGACTCTCTGTCCGGTCCCCGTGCTGCTCTGATTGGTCTGAGCGGGCAGAAAAGACACCCTGCTCAGACCAGAGGGTGTGTGGGGTTTCTCCAGTCGGATGCTCAATGCAGCTAGGCTGGAGAAAACCTAAGTGCGCATGTGGGTTTTGGTCAGCCTGAGACAGCCGTTCAAACACACATGAGCACTTAGGGAGTGGAGTGCACATAGCAATCCTCCTCCCCCTCCCATGCCTCGGTCATGCCCCTCCCAACAGTGCTGGCTAAGAGCCGGCAAATGCAAAGTAAAACAATGCAAGAACATTATTTTATTTTACATTTGCTGTCTCTGAGCAAGACAATGGGGCGACGTTCTTGCGCCATTGCGGAGGAGCCGTCACTGGAAGTAGCACCAAATAATGTTTTGACACTCCTTAATGAATTGAGCCTACAATGTTAAACTCACTATTAGTATAAAAAACAGAGAGAGCATAGCTGACTCTTTGTGATAAAACTGAATATGAATAAAACATTTTATTTCCATTTTAGATGTTTTTAAGCTATTTCACATACACAATTGTTTGAAACTTTGTTGAAACTATTAAGGGGTCACCAATTTACTCCCTAAGAGACTTAAGGTGACTTTTGACAAATCTTTATTTTGGACTCCTGCGTGGTTGATACCCCACTGCCCATCATAGGGCAGTACAGGAGGAAATATGCAAAATGTTAAATCTCACATGGTGTTTATGGGGTGCCGCTTGCCTAGCTGATTTGAACTTCACAACAACTCTTTACCCATCATTTGAAAACTGCTTTAAAAAAAATGGATGCTTGTTCCGACGTGGGGTACCACAGTATTTATTTTCTTTGGGGGACATATTCGGAGCGCCAAAGATTCAATGGTACCTGCTGGCTCCCTGAATGCACAGTACAGCTGTGTGTCACACATGAGCGTGTATGGTGGGGGTGCACGTTTTAGTTAGCTCCATAAACTATAACTGGTGAATTTCAGTGGTGTTTTGTTTTTTAAACATTAGTTTTTGTGTTCATTCAACACCTAACTATGACAGCACTTATGGATGGGTATTTAGTTCAAAACATATATCTATAGAATACATCCAACTTTGCACTTTCTCCATCTAAAAATATTCAATGAAAAACCCTTTCCTTAAAAAAAAGACGTAGACACTCCACATACTATGATACATCAATGATACGTCAATAGAGGAGTATTCAATTTGAAAAACAGTTGAGAAAGTAGAGACTTATCTAACTGTTATTTATGGGAAAAACTCTACCCAAGCTCCACCGACTTGAAGAGGATCCTAAGAGACAGTCAATCAATTATGCGAATGGTGTGGTGTCTGCTCCAACATGTGTGGTGAGCTTCATCAGCATGCTTTAGCATGCACATTTCCCAATACCTTTCAAAATATTACCCACTGCAGTTCTCCCCTAATCCTGGGGGAGACCTATGCTGTGGCTCGAGCATTGAGTTAAAATTAACTCTCACCATGTTGGTGAAGAAAAGAAGCGAAGGAAAAGATCAACTTATGCAGTGTCAATGAGGTCATCTATTAGAGACCACCAGTATCTCACCAAGTCATATAATTGCACACTAGCAGTGGGAATTGCTGCAATTAAACATTGAAAGATTGAAACATTTTGCAATGCAGGATCTCCATATCTTAATTTTCCATTATAATTATTAACACTCCCACATATGAAAAGCACTAACTAACGAATCAGCATGTCTAATTACTATTAAAAAGGGCCATTTCCAGCACCATGACCCCCTGGGTCTTGTTATTCTAACTGTAAGAAAATGATAATTTTAAGCATGCAATTTTTAGATACTCTCAACACGAACAGTGCTTGCAATAAAAATATGGCCTTAACAACTGGGTATAAAAATCATGTGGTCATTACATTTATTTTTTGGTCGAATTTCCCCTTGTGAACACCAACATTTCAAATTCCAGTTATTCCCCTCATGCTTTGAGGGACTAGCAGTGCCTCCCTTACTCCATCCAAATGTAGTGATTTACATTGCCAAAAGGGAAAATGGAACCCTGCAGCGATGGGACATGAACTACCCCCCAGTCTTCACGTCACTAATACATTAAATGTATTAAATGTAACTACTTGGTGTCTACTAACTACCCAATACACATGAATCCAAGCTAATAAAGCCCCTGTGCTAGTACATAATTTAAAAAGGGATTACTGAGAAATGTTTTTCTAAATGTCTTCCAACCACACACATACAAAAGAACATCGCGATACTTATATATTTTGTGAATAAACAAAATTAGAGTGGAAGTTGAAACCATTCACCAGTTAAGGTCGATTACACAAATCATAACTTGCACAACCCATTAGGAGTATAACTAAGGGCCAAGATGGATTGCTCTTGACCTCACACATGATGTGTCTGATTGCACTAGAAATTACATTGATGGCATCAATGATAATTTTCCATAGCACCTGATCATTAGCATTCTCAATGGCATCACTGTATTATTTCTTTGCTTTAATATGTCTTATTGTTTGGCAATTTTCTGTTGGTAAGGAATAATTTTATTTGGTATAAATAATGTGAACTCACAAACAAACCATTTGGGGCTAAGTAATGGATTTCATGGTGGGTACATTTTTAACACACACTTTAGTGCATTTTCAAAAACAATACAGCAGATAGATATCTTCCATGAGCACATGAATCAATAAGCAGTTCTTATCATGTGTATACTTCAACAATAGTACAAGTTTGACTGGACACTACCACCCTTCTCATTCAATATTCTAACATACATTTTAGGTCCCCTCCCACCCCACCCGGATCCCAAATTAACTACGATATGTCACCTAGTAAGTAATCTATATGTTGTCAGGGGGAAGTACAAGTGAGGAATTAATGAAGCCCGAGTGTGGCCTATGGGGAGCCGCTGCTGTGTGAATATCGAAGATACGCAGTGATCTAAGGGTAAAGATAAGCCTGGATCGTACTTGCCCATGCTGGCCTCGGTGTCTTAGCTCCTCAAGACACCAGCTCCTGTGCCTTGAAGCCCTCTAGTAGTGTGTCCCACTCCATTGAAATGAGTGTCTTACTCAAGCCCTTATATTCCTCATGCTGAAGGGCTTCACTTTCAGCAAATCCCCAATGTGAAAGCTCTTCCTGCTAGTCATCCACTCTGGTGGGCATTGGGGGATATCCAGGGCTTTATCATTAAGCATTTCGCTAAAAGCAGATCCCATGTTTGTGAACCAAGGCCTTTGTCTTAGAATGTTTGGGTCTAGAGGGCAATCCCAGTATACCCTGTTCAGGGTTATCCCAGTGGTGCTGCCCCGTCAGCTCTGCCAGTGCCTCTGCAATTCCAGCCCAGTAGTTAGATATCTGAGAGCAAGACCACAGCATATGTAGCAGGTCCCTTACTGGGCACGGCAGCGGGGAATTTGGATTTAGCCGCATCCTTGACTCTGGAGGTGCTGTTTGGGGTATTTTCATTGCACTAACTATCCCGAAGTCTGCCACCCTCGCTGGGACTGCGAGGCCCAGGGTGCCCTGCAACGCACTGATACACCGCACCTGGTGCCTCTTCCCGGCCCCTCCTCCTCCCACTACTAACACCACGCCTACTATCGCGTGAGCGGGACGCGAGCGGGGCGCATACCGGGGCGAAGACCGGGCAAAGAGCGGGCCGTTTGAGGCCGTTCGAGCAAGGGCGAGCTAGGGCTAGGGTCCCTATCCCTTGTCTAAAGTCCCCACCTCATCTGGAGCCGTGTGTGACCATGACGACTAGAGAAACGAGGAGCAAGAGCGCTTTGGCGACCGGGAGGACAACAGGTACTCTGGATACGTACTTTGCCAAAGCTGGGTCCCTTCTTATTGATGAGATCTCTATCCTTGAAAGGCGCATTTCGCAAGAAATTGATTGGGTTAGGAGATCTTCTCGGGGACCCCTTGCTCATGCCATTATGCCTGTAAAGTCGCCTAACCGTACATCAGTAGTCGCAGGGGGGACAAATGGCATGTCTGTTTTATCTGTCTCACCTGACCTTAATTGCTCTGTTACTCCCTCTACTGATTGTGATAACTCTGCCACTGTAGAGCTTAGCATATTATCCCTCCCAACATGTAAGGTTCCCTTACCCAAGACTAATGCTGAAGGAGGTGCTTCTATAACAAATATAAGTAATGATAGAGAGCCCATGCAGCTATTACAGGGAGAGAAGGAGGGAGCTATTTTGAAAAGGAAAAAAGGGCCCATACGGCAGGGTGTAGACAACCTAAGGCTTCCAAACCCAACTCTAGGGGTGAGGGAAACCAACTGGATCCAGTCAGTAGGGCTAAAGTCGCCTTGTAAAACAAGAGCTTTGTCCCATCAGACCTCAGAAAAAAAAATTCCTAGCCAACATATCCCTGTAGGGGTGGAGGATCTTACTCTCCCAGGTCTTCGCACCCTATTGAGGGAAATGCTTATTCCCCTAGAAGATCGTTTGGCTAACATGGAAATATGTCTATTGGATTTGCGAAAGGGACTCTTAGATTTAGTAGCAGGTCAAAGAGCAAGTGTGCATGGAGCTGAAGGGATTACTGCTGGGACTTCCCACCCATTTCCTAATCCAGTTACTCTGTCCCCTGCACTTCCAACAGCTACTCCCTTAGAAAACACCATTTCAGTCCCCCTGTCAAAACCTGCTCCTGTATTTCCTTGTAGGCAACAACTCCCGATAGTAACTGCTAGGAGGCCGAATTTAGTTACCCCGGCCTCCACATCAGGCCAGGCGAAACCAGCAAATGATGCAATACACGGCTCAGTCCGGCAAACTAGCCCCCACAATTGGCGAAAAATAGTAAATTTGCCCCCGGAGGCGGCAGTTTACACTGTCGTGTTGAAGGGGGTACCTGTGCTTCGCGAAAATGTGGTGGAACCCCATGACTCCCTACATAATAAGGTTACTAGCTGGCTTAACATTCACAGGCCCTTACCACCTAATCTTAAAGGAGAAATCCTTATGGTTAGAAGGGTTCCATGGGTTGGATACACCAATAAGAAAAGTGTGGGGGACTGCATAATTGTAAGTTTTAAGAACCCGAATGTTGTGTCTTACATCTGTAACTGGTTTGGGAATACGGGAGCTACATCTATTGAATTGGTCCAGCTGTCATATTTCTACCCTAAAACATGTGATTCGAATATGAGTAGGGATGAGGGTTGGACCCGGGTGGGATTTGCTGACGATGGGTTTAGAATTAGGCCCACTTGCAATACCTTTACCAACTATGGCAACTATACACATCCTAATAGATATAGTTGTCTTGATCAGGTAGATGGACTTTATAAGGGACAGGGGTCTATGAGAGGTGAGACAGATAACACCACTCGAGAATTTGATGCCTTACGAAGGGTGAATCTTATCTAACACCTATTTCCTCCCTTGGTCAAGTAATTAATTCACCCCAGAGTTTACTGGGTTATAAAAACAACAATTCAACATTGATAGTCCCTTCTGTTCCCAAGGTTGCCCCTACTGTTCCACCTATTATGGAAATATCATTGCATGTGCCCACGGCCCCAACATTGGACACTGTGCCGGAGAAAACTGGGGAATTAGGATTAGGATTAGAACCTCCAGCCGAAATCTTAAAGGTTCTTTCTTGGAATGTGGCGGGCATTGCTAATAAACTAAACACAAGTGATTGGGACTCCCTAATAGGCAATAGTGATATCTGCCTCTTTCAAGAGACCTGGGCGAGGGAATCGCTGTGTAGAGTAGGATACGCAGTCTTTGAAATTAAAGCAACTTGGACTGGCAGAGGGAGGCCATCTGGTGGTTTGGCGATTTGGGTAGCCAGTCACATTGGGTGCATTGCGGAGAGTGTACCAACGCTCTCGCAGGACATACAGTGTGTCCTACTCAAGTGGCCAAATGTTTTAAATTTGGCAATTATCAATGTGTATTCCCGCCCAGTTAGTGTAGCCAAGGAATCCCCCACACTAGATGATCTTTCGTGTTTTTTGGGTCATCTTCCTAATGACTACAAGATAGTGTTGGGTGGAGATTTCAATTGCCACTTTGAACCCCTTGAAGGTCTAAGGGATGGTGCCCTTACGGCTGAAGATGATTTCTGGGGTGTCCCGCCTTGTCAATCTCCCCATGTTAAATCTTGGTCCCCTCTGGCAGTACAAATCATGTCCTTAACATTAAACTTTTCTTTTAGGGCCTGCAACGGTCGTACCACCTCTGATACCCCTTCATCTTGCACTTTTAACAGGAAGAACCATGAATCTAGGTTGGATTATATCTTTGTAGATACCGGCCTTTGGTCTAAGATCCTGGACTTCAGAGTAATAATAAGAACGGACAGTGACCACAATGCACTTCTACTGGACATGGTGCATCCTATATGTACTGGTCGATCACTCTCCACTGAGTCTAGTGATGATCGTGGGAACTTGCTTCTCAGCTCTAATAGACGCAGGGTTAAATGGGGGAAATTGGTAAGCTCAGAAGAGACCATAAGTAAAATTTATCAGCTAGCACTCCCCAAGTTAAAAGAATTGGACATACTAATTACTCAGCCAAGATCATCGGAATTCAATGAGAAGTTAGTCACAATTCATGAAGACCTAGTGGGAGTATTAGGTGAGGTTTTCTACCCAGTGGTACCCCTGCGGAAAAAAAAGACTCGAACCCCAACTTAGTACAATTCTTCTTGTAAAAAGATAAAGTCAGAACTAATAAATACAATAAAATCAGGTTCTGATAAGTGCAAGGTTATCGAGCTTAGGCGGAACTATAAGAAAGCTATGGCATTAGCGCGATCGGAATGGGATTGGAATAGATGGCAGGACTGTACATCAGCACTAGAAGCGAAGGACCCGAGAAAATTCTGGTCCTTGGTAAATACTGGTGCGGGAGAATTAAAAGCTGCGGTGGAGCCAAATATTGCAGCTTCTGTCTGGGAGGCCCACTTTGGCAAATTGTATCAAGAAGCATTTGGATATGCCAATGTTGTAGCCCCCACTGTTTTATCTATTCCTGCAGCTGGTTTGGAATTTACCCTTGATGAGGTGGTCAGTGCAATCGAGGGTTTGGTGAGGGGGAAGGCCCCAGGTCTCGATAGATTGCCTGGCGATCTTTTTCGCCTTCATCCAGAGATATGGGGTCCTTATTTCCTCATCCTCTTTAATTCCATTGTGGGAGGAATGGAGATCCCCTGTACTTGGCTGGGGGCAGAGATAGTGCCTATTTTTAAAAAGGGCTCCCCTCTTCTCCCGGCCAACTACAGGCCGATTAGTCTCATAGATGGCCCCCAAAAAATCTATTCTCGCCTCCTCCTGAACCACCTTTTAGATTGGATGGAGGAAAATAAAATCCTTAGCCCCCTTCAGGCTGGCTTCAGGAAAAATACGTCCACCATGGATCAGATCTTCCGTCTCGTTCTCCTTTATTGGAAAATTGTGAGCATCGAGAGGGGGAGGCTGTATATGGTGTTCGTGGACCTGAGGTCAGCCTTTGACCTGGTTCCCCGTAAGAAATTATGGGAGGTTCTAAAGGAGCTGGGCGTTCCGATCCATCTATTAAATGCCATAACTAGGCTCCATGAGAACAACTTTGCTCAGGTCAGGTGTGGGAGGGATGGAGCATTGTCTTCAAAATTCCCAGTCTTTAGAGGGGTAAGACAGGGTTGCGTTTTGGCGCCGACCCTGTTTTGCCTCTATGTCAATAATGTCATATCACATCTTGACACTATTGGAGACAATGATGCTCCATCCCTGGCAGGCAGGAGGGTACCAGCCATTATGTTTGCGGATGATACCCTCCTGCTTTCAAAATCCCCGATGGGGATCCAACGGATTTTGGATGGATTTGGTCTTTTCTGTAGTCAATATGGTCTTGAGATCAACACAGAGAAGACCAAGTACATGATATTCAACCCATCATCCAAAACTAGACCCAATCCATCTCTGAGTTCAGTAAGATTGGAGAGGGTAAAAACTTTCCAGTACTTGGGGGTAACCCTCCATGAAAATTTATCATGGGAACCCCAAATTGCAAGAAGTCGGTTAAAGTTGTCCCAATTGTCGGGGGGAATTCTGAAGGTTGTAAACTCCTCCACCTATAAACCCATTAGTCCTGCAGTGGAGGTGTATAAAAACCAAGCTAAAGCGGCAGCATCCTATGGTGGAGAACTATGGGGGTATAAAGCGGGGGTAGGGATTGTTAATGTAGAAAATAACTTTCTTAGGCGTCTTCTTGCCCTTCCCCGCAGTACACCCCTTTTCCCCCTAAGATTAGATTTGGGTTTACCCTCCATAAGAGACGACCTGGAACTAATGCCATTAAGATTCTGGCACAGGCTTTGGTCCACTGGTGAGCTTGTACATTACAGGCAAGAGCTCATGTATGTAATGAACTTGAACCAATGTGGCAAAATACCGTGGTTGGTCTCTATAAAGAAAGAACTCTATCGGTTGGGACTCCCTGAATTATGGGAATCCCCTGAACAAGGTTGCCATAGAGTTTCACGAAAATGTCTTGTGGGGATATATAAGGAGAAAAGTCTTGCTTACCTGGTCTCTGAATCCAACAAAGGTATTTTGACTGATCGATTTCTGGTTTTCAAGGACGCATATCAGTTTGAAGGGTTCATGGACATTATCTTTCCCATTATATCAAGGAAATTGTTCATTCAATGGAGGTTAGGGACTCTGCCCATCAAAACCTTTACATATAAATGGACAAAGAGGGAAGATAAGATCTGCCCAGGATGTTGCTCCCATGATGAGGAAGAAATTCATCTTCTGTTTTTTTGCCCTGCCTATAATAGACCAAGGAAATTCTGGTTAGTTCCACTCTGCAGAAATTTGAGTATAAGGAGCCATCTACACTCGTATAGAATACTGAAAACAAGTACAGCTCCCCACATAGTCTTTGCAATTGCCAAATTTTTTACGGCTATGTGGCGGATAAGGTCCAAAGTGTTAAAAGAATGATTCTTGTTGTAATGAATTGCAATCGTCCCCTGCGATTAGTAATGCTTGTATATTGATTTTATGTATTTTAATAATGATTTTTTTATGTAGTGGATGTTTTATGTTGACATTGCACCATTGCATCTTTTATTGCCAAATCGGCCGAAATAAAGAAATAAACTTGAACTTGACATATCAAGGACACTGTGGGGTGCATTCAGTTAACCTTCTGTGGCATCAAATATACTCTATGTAGTATGGAAAATTAAATACATTTAAATCTCAAATCACAGGATTTTTGGGGGGATATTTCAATATATAGGCCCACTTGTTATTTGAGAGCTCCTGAGCTAGGTCCGTCTCCCAACTGGTTTTTAGAAAAAATGATTGGGGCCATTAGGTGCGAAGTCCCCTCTAGAGCCACCGTATTAGGTGGCTACCGTGGCACATAGTATGAAGTGCCCTAATGAGCCTGTGAGTCACGGATTCCTGCCCATCCATTGCCCAGTATTTACAAATGTACCAGAGAATACTGGCATGTGTTAAGAACAAGGCTTTTCAGAGACCATGAGTGTGTGCAAAATCAGTGGGTGACATCAATGTGCTATCTGCAAATAGCTGCCCCACTGTGGTTATACCTGTCTGGTCCCAGGGGCCCAGCTTACACATCATCAAAGTGCCAGAAGCTGTAGGCCAGCCACATAAGAGTATATTAGGTGCATAGGGTGCCTATACGGTTGTGTATTTCACTGACATCTACCAGCATGCTAGGACTATGCGTTGTAATAGTGTGTTTGTGTGTGGTGATGGGGCATTGGGACATAGTAGTCTTTGTAACTGGCCTCTACTAAGTTGAGTCACCATGTAATCTATTTCAAACAGGTTGTGACCAGTCAACAAGTATGATAACCATTGTAATTATCCAGCTATACAATAAGCCTTAAAATTTGGGGCCCCCATTCCACCCGTGTCTGTTTGTAATTGTAATATCACTAGGGTGACTCTGTGGTGCCCCTGTCCCCACACAAGGTCAATTATTATAGTATTTAATAATTTAAAAACACCCATGCAGGTATTAGGATGGGTACATTTGCCAAATGGTACAACAAGCATGTTAACATCACCATCTTTGCCAGGGCCAGCCGACCAGCCACTTGCAGAGGCAATGTAACCCAAAAGGCCACCTGACATTTGAGTGCTGTGACCATACGTATTAGGTTACCTTCCAATAGATCAGAGCCATCCCGATAGACTTGAACTCTAAGATACTGAAAAGTACTCAGGCCACCTGTATCTGTGAATCCCTGAACTAGAGTGTGGGCAAAGGAGTATGCACATGGTTTATCAGCATTGATTCAGAGTCCAGATAGATTTACTAATGTTGACAGCAACTGGGCCGCCTCCACCTGCCCCTCCAGAATCTCTTTAGAAAACAATATCATAGCATCGGCATGAGGGGGAAGTCCTGTCACGTGCATCTTAGATATATGGGTCTGTACTTGCTCCATCCGTAGGTGCCATATAAAGCAACTTCACTCATTGGATTTAGGCTGGAGGTATCACAAATTGTGCCAAAACTACTAGCATGAAATCCCAACCCATGAAGTCAAAGGCCTGCCAGACATCCAAAAAGAGGCATATGGGTAATGGTCTCTGACTGCACCCATTATTTTCAACAGCTGCCCTGTATTCAGAGAGTTGTTACGGCAGGGAAGAAACCCACATTGGTCCATATGGATCAGTTGTGGAAACAGGCAACCGTTGGCCCAGGATCTTTCTGAGTATTTTGTATTCTGTATTTAGTATCGACAATTGTCAATACGAGGATAGCTTCTCCGGGGGCTTGTTGGGCTTCAACAAGGATGTCACAAGTGCTTCTCTAGCGGAGGAGGGTAGCTGGCCTGTATCAATGGAAGCCCTATAGAGTTTTTCTAAGTGCAGGACCATTCTTGTGGCATATGTGGAGTAGAACTCTACCAGAAACCCATCAGACCCAGGCCAGTTCTTTAAGGGCACCATAAATTTCATTTGTCTTAATAGGAGCGGAGAGAGCCTCCCAGTCAGTTGCCTGCACCCTCAGTAGCACTGGCGTACCAAAAATTGAGGTGGCCTCCCTGCAAGGAACGTGAAGGGGGCCCCTCCGAGCTCAATCAAGAGCTCTCCGGCAACAGTGTTGTGCTGAGGGGTCCTCCTGGAGCTTGGGGCCCCCCCGCATTGCAGGGGCTGCGGGGGCCTGTGTTACGCCCCTGCTCAGTAGTTGTGCTTGTTGAAGGAACGCTGCCAGCTCTGTTAGGTCGGAAGGAGGTTAAGTTGTATATAATTTGGTGTAAAAGTTATGGAATGCCTTATTAATCCCTAGTTGAGTCACCACTGTACCCAAGGCAGGCATGTTGATTGCCAGGATTGGCGTGGGAGAGGGATCTGGATGAATTAATGCACTAACAGTGTGCCCGACTTATCGGCTTCAGCATGCACCTTCTGTGTATATGTCCCATGGACTAACACCCAGAGACACTCTAGTAAGTTCCCATAATCAATTCTGGCTCCTTGCATTTGGGTGGTGGTTGCAGTGTTTTCAGCCGCTGCACTTTCAAGGGGACCCAGTGTATCTTCCAAACTCGTGATTTCTCATAGAAATACCTTCCTAGCCCCCACCATCGTATTAATTGCAGTGCCCCGGACCACCACCCTGAATGCTTCCCACTCCTCTATTGGTGAAGGAGCAGTTCCAGCATTTTCAGAAAAGTAGGTGTCAACGGCAGTAGGCAGGGTTTCCCTAAACACTACGTCCTCTGAAAGGCATGGCTGAAGACTCCATGTGGGAATCAAGGCAGGCATATGGCCCAATGATAGTGTAATTGATAGAGAGCTTTGATCTGATATGGTTTTACCCAAATATGTGGCGTGTGTGATGTTAGCCTGGAGATGCACCAAACTGTATCTGTCGAGGCATGGGTGAAGTGCGTATGGATGTGAATAAAATGAATACTCCCTATTCCCATGTCGTGGCTGCAACACATGTCCAACAGCCCCCAGCCATATACCCACTGTCACAACACTGGGCTGGCTCTTGGCAGAGGAATGTGGAATCTACTCAATGTTTTATCCAGTACCGCGTTGAAATCCCCACCCAATATCCATGGATTTAGGGACCAGTCTGACAAGACTGATGACAAATATACATAAAAGGCATCCTGTGCAGTACTGGGTGCATAGATACACTCAAACACTATTGGTTCTCTGTCTAGTATGCCACTCAGTAATAAACAACTGCCCTGTGGGTCTATCCTGAAGTCCAACACCCCAAATGGACTCCCATCCTGGATCCAGAGCACCGCCCCACTCAAGTAGATAGAGTAGGATGTGTGAAAGAATTGGCCCTCCGACTTTTTCTCAGTTACTGAGCCTCCAAGGCTACTAGGTGCATTTCTTGTATGAAAGTGTTTGTGTGCGGTGCCTATGCAATTGGGACAGTGATGGGCTCTAGCTCCAACCAGTTACTGGTGATATACTGCAGCTGGATTGCTCTCTACTACCACACGTACAGTATTAAAGGCAGAATGGGGATACAGTCTTCTTGGGTGCAAACATAGTGAAGAACATAAGTCACTATCTATGTAAGGTAGCACATGGAAAGTGAAGTTCACCTCACCGACTGGGTAAGTAAGCTTTCATAAGACTTACCGTCATTAACTCAACAGGTCATCTACAGTCTATGGGGTACCGTCGGGAACAGCGCTATACTTTCATTGGTATGAGAGTCTGAGGCACTTCCCTGTGATGTACTGGAGCTGGCGGGCAACTTAGATGTCCGCAGAGTGGTTGCCGACGGATAGCCACAAGTTGTCCCTTCAAGACCTGTTACGGGGAAGGGGTTCCTCTTGGCCATTCTGTGTTGCCGATGCAGGGCATGTCTCGCCTTTGGTGGCACCATCCCAGCATGGTCTTGCCTCTGGGAATCAGGAAAGTGTTCCCCTTGCCACTTCCAAGCCATTTCTGGGGTCCCAAAGAAATGGGTGGCTTGTTCATGCATTACTTTAAGCTGTGCGTAAATGCCTTTTAACTTCTTGAAAGGATTCCCGTTTATGCTGCACAGCAACAGTATAGTCCAGGAAAAGGGAGACCCTTGCATTGACTACAAATATGGGCGTTCACTCCTTTGCTGCTTTTATAACATATCCCGCCTTTGAAATTGAGGAACCTGGCCACAATGGGTCTTGGAGGTGCTCCAGTGATGGGTTTTCTACTGGGGAGCCAGTTCAACTGCAAACAAGTCTGATAGTCCAGTTAGGGCAACCTGCTTCCCGAGCCATTCCTCCACATACTGAGTGATGCAAGGGCCCTCTGTCCTTTCAGGAAAGCCAATTATCCTCACATTGTTTTGTGAGACTCACCTTCAGTGTCCTCTGCCCGTTTTTTAGGAGATCAATCTGTCACCTCAGCTAAGGAATCTGTGCGTTGTGTTTATTGTGGCCTGGGGACAGTGTGGAGAGCACTAGCTCATTTGTTTTGACCTTGTCTAAAAGCTTACGGTGGTCATCCTTCAACAGTTGGTCAATGGCACCTCTAGATTCCCAAATCTCCTGATGGATGAGATCTTATTTATCCATGGGGGGTGTTGTCATGGAGGAGGGAGGTCCTTCACTTGGTGTCTTGGTCGGTGGGCAATCTGATGATGTGGAGCGGGAGCCCAAGTGAGGTGGTTGTTTATCACTTTTGGACCTTATGCACCACATGGGTATCACCAACAGAGAGGGGGCGCTTACAGTCAGGAGGACAGGGAGGGCCCAGTTGCAGTCTCAAGTATCACTGACCCCCCAGCACAGGTAAAGCGGGGTGGATTCCACTGGTCCAGGGGAGTACCCGCAGGAGCTCACCTCCTCACTGCATTGGCCCGTAACAGCGAGGAGAGGATTTTTGAAGGAAGCAAGAGGGCCTCGGGTGCCCCACGCAGAGCTTGGAAGCCCACCATGACTAGTGAGGAGCCAATTGGTGAGAACCTCACCACTAGTTCGTCTCCCGTATCCCGCGTCCACTCAGCAGAAGTGGAGTCATCACAATGGTACTCCCATAGCCCAAGCCGCATCAATTAGTGCCCCATCGTGCTCCCCCTCAAGGTAGGCCTCTGTGGCAATGCAGGTAAATACAGTCATACAGTGGTGCCCAGCACAGGCCCAAATGCCCTCCAATGAGAATCCAATTTTGGGCCTGACCTACAGAGCTGACCACTATCATGGAGCAGGCCACAGATGTCGAGCACAACATCAGATCCACAGGAGGTATGCCTCAGTTATGCAGTCACCTGTTCTGAATACGCAAGGCCCATGGGGGGTACTCTGTACAGTCAATGCAGCTACCCGTGCCTGTCCGGGCCGCCCTCCCCTCAGGTAAAACCGCCATACAAAGCACCCGCTGCCGCAGCACACCAAGTCTCACCAGTCCCGCAGGCCCTCTAAAATGCATTGCCTCCCCCTCCAGCGGTGGCAAAAAAGGGGGCAGGGGTGCTCCAGGGCTAGAAGCCACTCATTTAGGTCCCCCGCTCACCTCCAGCATCATCTTTGATGGCAACTGCTGGGCCGAGCGCTTCCTTTTCCTCCGGTCGCCAATCAGTCAACTATCCTGTAGCTCAATGCAGCCAAGTGGGCAGGCCCCCTGCACTGGATCTTTGCAGTGCGGCCAATTCGGAGTGACTGCAACCAAGTTTCCTGCCGCTAAAGCGGCGATGATGTTATCGCCGTTCTTGATAATATGGCCCTTGGAGTCCTACAGGGTTTACCTCCGATGAACCAACTATAGTATGTATGAGTAATGGTAAGCTACCTAAAGTAACTACAAATACTAGTGATAGCAGTGCATCTAATACTAGGCAACAAGTTTCAGTAATAATGGTGACCAAAACATTGAATATTTTACAATGGAATATAAAAGGAATGAAACCTAAATAAGTGAAAATGAATGGGGTGATTTCTTAGATCGGTTCAATATTTGCATATTGCAATAGATGTGGTGCATGTCTCCAGTACTTAGACCTGGCTACACTAACTTTAATGTCATTGCACATGTTAAGAGAACAGAACACCCATTTGGGTGAGATCTGCTATAAAGTTTAAGGTTAAGCAGTTCATTATCAACTTCCTTGATATACACTACCAACATCAGAAACCCTGAGGGTTTCTGAGGCAGATATGGAACACTAAATAAGGTTGCAGGATAGTCTGGGGGGATTGGGATGGCGAGACATTAATTTGCGAAGTCATAAAATGTAAAATGGGTTATCCCCAGATTAGATTTACCACCTATAAAAAGTATGCTACTTCAGCAATCCAGTTGACCACACTAACTATGGCGTTGAGGAATAGGGCATGTAATGGCTTGCACTCATTTAGATATTAAGGGACAGCACACTTTTAATAGGATGGATCACACAAGCAGGATAGATTGTGTTATGCTACATCTGCAACTATGGAGCAACATGACCTGTAGGAAAGTAATAGATCATAAGGATAGCAAACATGATGCCCTACTTGAAAAACATCTTAAATAGGATCAAATGCCTACTCGATCTGCCACAAAGTAGGGAATTGATCGTTTTGAATACTAGAAGGACCATTAAATGGGTTTGTATACAACAATAACCGGATACGCTGACTTGTATATACATAGAAATAGAAGATCCTATTGAGCAAATGATATCTGCATCTTCCACCCCTACTAGTCTTAGATCATCTATCACTTACATGTATGCAAATCTATTTGTATCCCTAAGTAAGTACTTACGGACTGAGAGTGAGACAAAACAAGTATCTATTAAAAATAAAACGCACTGCTTGTTTTAGTAAGCAATGTAAGGAAGCCAAAACTGATTTTATACTACCTATTAAGAGTAAAAATCAGGACCTGTTAAGAGAGGCAAAGAAAATCTTTGGAGCCTCACAAGTAACGACAAAGAGACAATGAGAAGAGCATAAATTGACATGGTCTATTCTTGGCAGCAATGCCAAAAGACAATAAAAAATGTTGACAGGACATATAGTTGGCTACAGCAGTCATAAAAATCAAAGTAGCATCGACTTTTTTAGTCAGCCGCAAGCCTGAAATAGAAATTTTCCAAGTTACATACACAGACTGACGAGAATATCAGTAGAATAGGGCTACATGAAACAATCTTACCACCCTCTATACTGATTTATTAATAATTTAGCTTAAAGATACCCTCCAAGCAATAAAAGGTATCACTCCGGGCAAGGAAACTAACCCGAAAGAATACCTCAGGATATTTTCTTAGTTGAAGTACACATTTGGGCACCTTATATCAACTCCCTCATAAATGCTATCTTGGGAGGCTCTTGTATACCAAATACTTGAAAAGGGACAGAAATAATTCCAATTTACAAAAAATCCCAAAGGAATAACCTGTATAGCAGTAGGCCAATAAGCCTGCTAAAAATCTTCTGTTGTCACATACTCAATAAGCTCCAATATTGGATCGAGGAGCATGACATTTTATCAACTCTGTAGGCTGGCGTCAAAAGAAATTTCAGTAGTATTGATCAGGTTTTTACTTTTTTTACCATCTTCTGGAAAAATGTGGCATTAAGCAAAGAGCATATCTATGTTGCCTTCATGGCCCTTAGGTCCATATTTTACTTAATACACAGTAATAAATTATTGTCAGTATTAGAAAAATCAAGATGCCTGGCAATATCTTTTCTGTAGTTATCCAACTACAAAGTGAGAATTTTGCCCAAATAAGATGGGAAATTCAAGGTGAATTGACAGAACACATCCCAATTGAAAAAGGGGTGTGATGAGGATATTTCTCTGCCCCAACATTGTTCTCCCTAACTATAAAAGGTGTCATTAATCACCTAAAAAGTAGATGATTGAAGAGTCCCTGCTCTTCTCTTTGCAGGTAACACATTGTTGACCTCATAAATACCTGTGGGAATGTAGCCCCAGTTTGGTCAATTCATGGATTTCTGCAATGAGCGTAGACTGGAAGTAAATCATTTTATACAAAATGCATGACCCTCAACCCGTATAAATCTTATTGGGTACCACTGGGAAGATCAAAACTTAGAAATGGTAATGGATTTTGAATATCTGTGAGTTAAAATAACAGCTAGCATGTTTTAAACAATGGAAATTTATAAAAGTACGCCTGTGTCACAACAGAGTATCTCCGACGTACTCTAAGTTTATAAATATATTGCCTCTAGATCAGTCTCCCCTCTCCTCCAAATATATAATGGTAAAGCCTTGGGTGGAGCACTATATGGAGCAGAACTATGTGGTTACGCACAGGTAAATAACTTAACATCCACAGAAAATATGTTCTCATGGTTCCTGGCTAACGTGCCCCAAAGTGCCCCTTTATTGCCACTTGTAATGGATTTGTGTGTGAAATCCATTGCCATAGGAATAAGAACCGACCATTGCTTTACTGGGGGAGACTTTGGAGTTCTGAAGCGTTATCACAATATTGTGTAGCCTTCGAAGTGATATTTTTTTTAGATAGCCACCACAAATTCCCTTGGGTGAAAAACTTATGAACCATGATGACGTTCATTGGAATGGAAGAGTTATCTAGTAACTGAGCAGAATTTCCCATGGTAAAATGGTAACTAAAGACTTGTTAAAAGAAAGTTATTGGCAGTATGCCAATAATAGGGATTATGCCAATCCCAGTCATGGGATAGCACAACAAGTAGCAGCCCTAAGGATACTCAGAGCTGATACAAGTGAAGCAATTGTCTTTAGTTTGGCCAAGTTTGTTCATACTAATTGGTACTGGAGGAAGAAGTTTTCTATCGAGGAGAACCAATAGGCTTGACAGATATATAGAGCTGGCTCAAGGTTGATAATCATGTACAGTAATTTTAAATTGAATTTCCTTTCTTTTAACTAAAATGTTTAGTATGTATTGGTCTTCGTATTAATGAGTATGAGTGTCATTTATATGTTTCATTGTGCATGTTTAAGGGGGTTAACCCCTGAACAAACTATTTGATTGATTGATTAATTTATTTAGAAGTCGATGCAAGAGGTAGTTCAAACAGTTGATGGTTTACCTTTGGATTGTAGCCCACCAGTGGAAGCTTCATTATTGTTATAGGCCTCTTGTTAAGATCACTCACAAGTGAATACTTAAGACATAATATCCTTAAAGAGGCTCAATCCCTTTGTCTTGTTCTGGAACGTTCTTCTCCATTCCCTATCAAGGATCCAAACTGTATTGGGGGTCACAAAAGGCAGGCAGGCCCGGTGTCAAAATCCTTTGTGTGTGCAGGAGACAAAACCCTTTAAAGTGTAAGTGATGTAGGGTACAGCCCCACTCCAGTCATCCTGTCAGCTCTCTCCCAGATCCACCCAGGTCCTATTGTTCACTGTCTGGGCCCAATACACATTCCTAATGTAGGAGCCATTAACAGGCCCAGGCAGATGGAAACTCCTAGAAGGCCTCAGAAGCTTTTGGGAAGGAAAATGGTAACTTTCTCAAAGTGGCATTTTCAAAATTGTCGTCTAAAACCCAACTTTACCATTAAAGGTAATTTTACATTACAATTAATTTGAGTGTTAACAGCATATCATCTCTATCTGCCCCCAAGTTGTGACATCGATTGAAATACAGTAACCCAGTGTTAGCCTAAGGAAGAAATAGGCCTTACAGCAGGGAAAGTGACTTTTGGAGGTTTTCTCTACTAGGATGTTTAACAAATAAACACACATGTCCAACTTTTTAAATAACATGCACTCTGCCCCTGAGTGGTTACGGGCTTCCTTAGGTGTGGCTTATAGGTTTGGAAAGCAAGGTTTAGCCTGGGTATGAGGATAATTTTGCCAGGTCGAAATGGCAGTTTATAACTGCACTACAGACTGCAATGAAAGGTTTTAAAGTATAGTGGATGGCAAAATGAGTGTTGCAGTCCCACTAGTAGTATTTAATTTACAGGCTTTGGGTACATGTAGAACAATATACAAGGGACTTCCAAGTAAATTACATGTGCCAATAGGGTGTAGACCAATTTTATCATGTTTTATGGAGAGAACACTGGTCTGCAGTCCTAAAAAGCCAACAAACAAAGGGTTATGCAATGTAAGGGAGGAGAGACAAAACGTTTGGGTGACCCTGCAGAGATGGCCTCGTCCAACAATCAAGATCTTGGAACATGCTTTGATTATGGAAGGTTACATCAAAATACAAGGTTCAATCTGTGATCAGTTTTGAATCGGTATAAGGGGCACAAGTATTCTCTGAACTCTTTTTGCAAGTGCTTAACAATTATTGCATACTACATGGGCAAGTACAAATGGATTTTTGCACTCAATTTTGACATTTGCATATGCTGCGATGCCATTCGGGTTGTAAAATGCTTCTGTTATTTTCCAGCATTTCATGAACTGAGGCTTTCATGATGTACTAATTAATTGTATACAGATTTATCTGGATGATATTCTATTTTTTTCCTTAGACTCTTACTGAACATTGAAAGCCTGTGAACTTAGTGCTGTCTAGTCTTTAACAATTTAATTTAATATATAATTCTGATTTACAATGACTGCTTTTGGTATATCTATGGACCCATAGAAAGCAATCCTGAATTACATTTTCCCACCAACGTCAAAGATCCTCAAAGTTTCCTTGATTTTTATAATTCTTATTACAAAGACATTAATACTTTTTTAAATGGACGTTACATATCTAATGCGCCAAATTACTTGTGTTTAAAGAAAGTAAACACAAGATAGAAAGTGCGGCATTCTGCCTTAGCAAGGGAATGCATTGGAATGTGGAAAAAATGTGAGTGAGTGTTCTTCTGGTGTTTAAGGTTGGTTTCTGGAATGTTAAGAGGGCAGTTTATGCTGGAGACTTGGAGGAGCAGGAGCTGGAACTGTAGGTAAAGTCTGTTTATGGAAAGTCTGTTTATGGAAATAAATACTTCTTTCAGCAAACATTCTGGTATCACACATTTATTGGCCACCTCATTTTGGCACACCTCAGGAAGTTTTTGTTAAAGTGCTCAAGCTGCAATGGCGTTAAGTGTACTCATGAATATGTTCGCATACACTGAAAATTCTGTGCCATCCTAACACCTCCAAGAAGTTCATTGTAGAGACTAATGCTTCTGCAGTGGGGGTTATTTTATTATAATTGCAGGTAAATTATGGACACGATCATCCTGTTTTTCATGTGTTCAATCCTCTGTCAGAAAGTAAGCACAACTTTTCCTTTCTTGAAAGATAGTTGTTAGCAAGCAAGATGACTTGTAGCCAATGAACACCTTTATTGATGGGTACTTGACAAACCTTTTAAATTCAATGTGTTCAGGAGGATTTACAATGTTTATGAAAGTTTCAATTTAGGAATAACCGTCAAGTCAGAATTGCATTTTTCTTTGATCAATATCACTTTCTTACAAACTACATTCCGTGCTCAAACCTAGGCCTTGACAAAATGTTAATTGGGCTGGAGTAATAGGCATCATTTGGGTAATTACACCTGTTAGAAATTGGGTTTCTGGTTGGCAGAGTATGCACCCTGTACAAGCAGGAGCCACAATCCTAGTCAGGGTAAGTCACTACACAACCTAAAATATACAGTGCTCACCCTCGGGTAGCTTGCCACAGAGCAGTCAGGCTTAACTTCAGAGGCAACGTGTAAAGTATTTGTGCAAACTTAAACAGTAAAACAGTGAAAAGACCACAAAAAAGGCTCCACAATAGTTTAGAAAAATAAAGTATGACTGTAAATTTAACAAGACACAAATTGCGAAAATCCAATATGTATGAGTTGCTATATGAAAATTGAAGGAATAAATGTCAAAGTAGCTCTTAGATAGCGCTTAAAGAGTTAATTGGTCGACTGGACCAAGACAAAGTCAAGAGTTCAGGCTGACTACGAGGGAGCAAAGGCTGGATACGGGAACTTATTTAGGCCCACTGGACAAAAAGAACCTTGATCCCAGGTTCCTTTCAACAGTGGTGGGGTGCAGCCAAGCGATGCTTTGGTGATCCCCAGTGTCACAGCGGTGATGCGACGAGGGCCATTAGTGAAGCATCAGTCCTGGGGTGCGGCTTTCCCACCACGATGCAGCAGTTCCGGGTGCGATGTGCCGATCCAGTTTTAGCGGTAGCAGACGGTACATCTGTAACATTGCAGCAGACTCCTAGGTCAACTTCCAGGTGTCCAGGAATGGGTTGGCACCTCTTGGCAGAACAGACTCACCAGCAAATGAGCCCAAGGGGTGGAAAAGGAGAATTTTCAGTAATTGGTGTCCCTGAGTCTTAGGAAACAGGAGGCAAGCCAGTAAATCCCTGGTGTCACTCTGGGTTCAAGTGATGCAGGTCCAGTCTTTCTCACCCAGGCAAAGAGAGAGCAGGCACAGTGGGGCAAAACAGAAAGGCAAGAGTTCACCAAACAGCATATCCAGCAGAGTGGCAGCACGTGGTTCCTCTTCTTCCTGGCAGAGTGATCATATGTTCAGAAGTGTACTACGTGAGTAGGGTCAGAGACCCAGTATTTGTACCTAAATGTGCCTATGAAATGAGATTGAATTCAATTTAGGGTCTTTGAATTGCACAAGGCTCTTTCCTCCCAAAACTCTCTCCAGATTATCAGTAGGGGCTATTCAGTTCTTTATGTGGGGTTCAGCCACTACCTATTGAAGTGTAAGTGTCAACCCTTCCCTCCCTTCCTGCCCAGGAAGAGCCATTAGAGTGCAGAGGTATGTAGATGGGTACTTAGACATTCCTAGCCTTCCTGTGTTTGTAGCTGTCTAGAGGGAACGCACAAAGTGTAGCTGTCACCCACCCCAGACGTGTCTTGGAGGCAAGATGCAAGGTACACACAGCTAAGAACATAGAAATGCCCACTTTCTAAAAGTAGAGGACCAAGAATGTGTCTTATTTTTATAATAACAAGGTATACAGTAGTCAAGTTTTTTTGCAATTAATTAATTAATTGCATAGTAGCAGTATCAAAATGCATTCAGGCTTATAAAGGATACAGTGCTCATGCGTTTAGTGGGAAATGGTGAAGTGGGGGAGAGAAGTCATAAAACAAGTGCATCATGATTAAACTGGCATGACTCCTTTTTGGCTATTTTAGCAGTATGCTTGGAGTCTGTAAAGGTCTGTTGTTGATGGCGTTTCAACCATGTTTAATGAAAGGTCATCATCAGAACAAGAGCAAGTGTGCCCAGTATCTGAAATCAGGGAAGATTATTCTTTAAGGAATATGCTGGAACAAGCTGTTGGAGGTGGGCACAAGGTGTCCTTATGTGATGGAGGAGTCCTTTATTTTATTAGGAGAAGACATCATTATTTAATGTTGAGAAGTGCCGAAGGGCCTGCGGAGGGGACCGTAGATAATTCTATCAGGTCCCAAAAGCTCTGGTCAGAAAAACAGAATCTACAGTAATGGTGAAGTTATATGAAGGCAACTGGCAATATGTCAGGAGCAGTGCCTGCTCTCAAGGTGCTGCCTTCAGTAGTATGCAGCCGTCCTATTGATATGGTGGCCAGAAACACGGCAGTTTGCAACCTTGGTGTCCAGTTTTTGGGAAGCGTGGAATACAAATTCAAACAAGCCGTATAACAGAAGGTTAAATCATCTGAGTATGTGACATCTGCCCTATAAGACCCACAATTGTATTGCGGGTTGCACGGCAGGGCTGTGGCAAATCAGTCCATTGCGGAGGTTTTTTAAATGCAAGATCCCTTTTGCATACATATGCATGATTTAAAGTGTCTTTTGCATCATTTTTGCTTGATTGGGCAAACACAAAATTACTTGAGTTACTCCCAACCCTACTCCACATGCCTTTTAGCTGATTCCTTATCTTCTAGTACTAGTCCTCACTAACATTTGATAATTTTTAATTCTTCCTCCTGGGTGATTTGAATTGTTCAGTATAAGAGACCAAGAACATAATTCCTAAATAATTAGAGGTTCTGCATCTTAAAACTCCAGCGAAATGATGTATTAATTTCTATTTTAGTTAACAAACAATTTTGATTCCAATTAAAGAATTTAAGCTGAATGTAAGGTGCATGTGGCATGATTCTGTTATTTCAGTTCATTAAGGAGTGAAGGCTACAGTGAATCTTGTTTTTTCTCTTTATGGAGGCTAAGGTGTACTGTGATGTTCAATATTTGTAATTGCTTTCTAAATCAAATGAATATATGCAACCTTTTCTGTTGGATCCTGAAGATACTTCCTTACAAATCACCCCCCTTCTGAGGGGTTTTGAGTCATAATGATTACAGCTCAGCAACCTTTCAAAATATTTCATTATTTTCCTTTCCCTTGGCCTCCTACAGATGAAGAAATGGCTAAATGCTTTTTGACAGGTATTTTTCATCTTCATGATTTACCACATACAATTATTTTTGGCAGACAAACTCAATATATTTCTCCCTTTTGGAAGGCAAAGTTTTGAGTAATGAACATGCTCTTTCTTTTGGCTTCAACCCCTATTCCAATCTACAAACAGAATGAACTGATCAAAGGTTTGCATAATATATTTATGGGCTACTGTAATGTCATTCAAGCTTATTGGGCATCCAATTTTGGCAATAGCTGGAGTTTCTTATGCCAATTCAACGCATACTGTTACCAAGCTTTCACCATGTTTCTGCTTGAAATGTCTTCATCCAAGAGTTTTTCCTTTCTTCACCTCATATTGATCATATGGTTCCAGCACCTACAGATTATATGAATCAACAACAGAACACAAGACAAGCTGGAAGTGTGTGGCTAACTGCGGAAGATGGCAGACGTGTCTTACTAATGTTCCCCCCGTGACAGAGAATCCTGCACCATCTGACGCTATTATTAGGGCTACAGTGCGCCAAGGCTTCCTGCAGAAAGGAGATTCAATTACCACACTCTCATCGCCGCCTCTGTGTGAGGTGTCTGCCCTGGATTTGGACGTAGGAGGTCTTCTAAGGCGAGTGGCCCAGTGATGCCTTACAGGACATATGGACAGGCTATGCTGTCTCGTGTCACTACCTAACTCAGAGAGACACAGCTGAACGTTTAGGGACCCTATATGATTGCAGACACCTGTTGATTTCTCCCCCTCCCACACTGCTCCCTGGATGATGCAGAGGCCTCCTGTCATTACCTCTCACCAGGGGAGTGTTGGACAAACTCCACAAGGAATGCCGTGAGCCCCGAAGGCAAAAGGTGAGAGAAACCGGTACTGGAGTGAGCTGAGTCTGAGAGCAGAGGGAGCACTCCGACTCTGTTACTGCCTATAGCTATGCTGAAACCTAGCGGGCCCCAGAACATCTTTCTTCATATAGGTCAGTCTCCCTACTGACTTCAGAGTACATATATTTAGTAAAGTGTTGGTGAGCCATTTGCTCCCCCACTTCCTGACCTGATTCATATTGATAAGCATGTTTTTGTTCTACACAGAAGTACCTCTTTAAACATACGGAGATTGGACTAGGTGATGGAGATGTCACACAACCGTTATCTGAATGTGGGTTGCTTTTCATTAGACTGCCAATTCCTTGGGTTGCGAATACATGTTTTGGTGCTGCCCAAATCTAACATTCCTCCCACTTTTATTAATTGGGTTAAACTCCTCCATGCTAAGCTCACAGCAAGGGCCAAAACTGGGATGTGCATTTCCCCACAATACCTCATCTCCCAAGGAGCCCGTCAGGGCTGTGTACTGTCTCCCCATTTATTTGTCCTAGCAATGGAATCCTTGGCATAGCATCTAAGGCAAGAGTCCTCAGACTGGGGTATCCCACGGGGGCCTCAAGCCCATGCAGTTTTATTATAAGCAGATGACATGACAGTGTACGCTCAGAACTTGTGCAGCGGTCCCCAACCAGTTACAAGGGTTGTCTTATTAGCTGGCCGGGACGCATCTGCAAGAAATTGGCTATTCGTTGCGCATGCTACAGTCGGATGAGTTACAAAAATTGTTGTTAGCAGGAGTGATGCGTCCCACAGGGCGCCCCCTACTGCTTAATAATGCTATTACTAATTGGAGGAATGCACTCCGTTACACGCATACCCCTACAAATGACTCCCCTAATATCCCATTGTGTCAACTGCCTTCTCCAGTGGGTCCACTTACATCCCCCAGACAATTACCATGAGAGAAAATGGGGGTCAGCACTGTGGGCGACTTGTTCAGTAATGCACAGGCTGCCTGGTTCTCCCCTTCTCATGCAGGCTAATACTTCATGCTATGTCCGCATACATTGGTCACAACAGGCTCTGAACCTAATACACATACACTGGTTCAGGCTGTCCATTAAATGAGCACAGGCAGACAAATGTGTCAAATGGTTCTACAAGGGCATACGTGCCCACTTGCACACCTCACTAATTCTGCTGAGAACACAATGGGAAACGGAACTCAACTGTGCTTTTAATGATAAAGAATAGTGATTTCTAATTGAGTACCCCAAAATCGTAGCCCTGAATACACGTTTCAAGTTTATCCAGTTCTCACTATTGCATATGGCATATTTATCAATGTCAAAACTCCATAAGATACTCCCCACAGCTTTGCCTTCTTGCCCTAGATGCCAGGGCAATGACGCAAATGTACTGCACATGCTTTGGTCATGCCCCACATTATAACCTAATTGGTGGGATATCAGGGACTCACGCACTTCAGTCATGGGGCCCGATTCACAGAACTAACTTAAGACAAAATCCTAAACTTACTACCATTTTGGTATTCACAGAAGGCACTTACTCATTTTGGTATTCACAGAAGGCACTTACTCATTTCGGTATTCACAGAAGTTAGGAGTCCTAACTTTAGGACTCCTAAATGCCTTCTGTGAATACCGAAAGTCTTAAAATTAGGATTTTTCTCAGTTTAGTAAATCCTAATTTTAAGACTTTCGGTATTCACAGAAGGTATTTAGGAGTCCTAAAGTTAGGAGTCCTAACTATACTACTACTAAACTGAGAGAAATCCTAATTTTAAGGCTTTCGGTATTCACAGAAGGCATTTAGGAGTCCTAAAGTTAGGAGTCCTAAACTTAGGACTACTAAATTGAGAAAAATCCTAATTTTAAGACTTTCGGTATTCACAGAAGGCATTTAGGAGTCCTAAAGTTAGGAGTCCTAACTATACTACTACTAAACTGAGAAAAATCCTAATTTTAAGACTTTCGGTATTCACAGAAGGCATTTAGGAGTCCTAAAGTTACCGAAATGAGTAAGTGCCTTCTGTGAATACCAAAATGAGTAAGTGCCTTCTGTGAATACCAAAATGGTAGTAAGTTTAGGATTTTGTCTTAAGTTAGTTCTGTGAATCGGGCCCACGGTGTCCACACACTGGGATACAGCCAAACATTGAACTCTGGGACCCTCGGCCTAAGACCTCTAAGACTGAGGCGCGCTTTGTTGATCTTGTGCTTCTTGTGGCCAAGCAGCAGATCACATGCCATTGGAAATATCCTACCGCACCCCTCGTGGTAGGCTGGCGAAAAGAGGTGTGGTGCTGGGGTTCAGCTGAAAGTCATGCACTACGTATGGAGAATTATCTTGGGTTGCAGAACCACTCATAGCAATGGTATGGGATGCCTTACAGCAACATTTTAAAACCCAGGATATGGATAGCCCCTGGCCTCTTTACTAACCATGGACAGAGAGCTCCGCTCCGCCCGCGGAGTGTGCGGAGTTGTGCCTACTCTGCGTTCCGCAGAGAACGCAAAGTAGGCACAACTTGGCACACTCCACGGTGGAGCAGAGTTGACCAGCCCCTGCCTCCACCCCCAGGAAGAATTACATTAAATATACATTAAAGGCAAAAAAATAAACACCTTGACTGCGGCTTCCCCGGGCTGCCGCCCTTCTCTTCCTCAGTTTCACAATGATCTGAGCATTCGCACGCACCCGCGCATGCCCATTCCTTGCGAGAAATGCGCGGGCGCGCGCATGTGCAGATCATCGTGAAGCCGAGGAAGAGGAGGACGGCAGCCGGGGGATGCCACAGTCAAGGTAAGTGGTTAATTTTTTTACCTTTCATGTATATTTAATGTAATTCTTCCTATGGGGGTGGAGGCGGGCAGTGGAGCGGAGTTGACCTCCGCATAGTGCCGCTTCACCAGCTCCGCCCAGGGTTACCCTTTGCACATGAAGGGGCTAGCACTCTCATGTCCCTGCCTCTGGACAAATCCCATTACTAATTTCATGAGGTGCAGGTTGGCCCTTCTGATATCATACAGGGATGGTGAACTCATTATGATTTGTGCTGCTTCTTCTACAGACATGGATTCAGTTCAGTGGATATCAATGGGAGGCAGATGGATGGCTGATTTTAAGTGAAACATTTTTGTTCCTTTCCTTTTTTCATCCTTGAGCTGGATATACAATTGTGATTTCAAGTATTTTCATATTGCCTGTTATATGATTACATCAAATATGTTTATTTGTATATATGTCTGGCTGTTGCCACTTTGATAGCTCATAACAGTGTATAACAATGATTATTGCAATATTCTTTTGTTTCTGGTTCTCAAATTGCAATGAACTATGTTTAAAAAAAAGAAAACAAGGCTAACTGGTCTTAGAAGGGAATGCCCACTGTAGGAGAGTAGGATCTGCTTCACATGGGTACCCCACTTTTTGCTGGTGTTTCACTGTTTTTCGACCTTAGTCTGGCTGTGGCCCTGCTAATCAGGAACCCAGGCTAGCTGCTTCCTCTCAAAAATGGTTTCCATGTACATTAGGTACATTTCTAATTGGATTCTGGAGTGCCTTATAAGCCCCTAGTATATGGTATACTATGTACCTAGGGCAGAGGTACCTCAGAGGCCTACCAGGGGCTGAAGCATGTATTATGGCACCCCTGGGAAGTACTCCAAAATGACACCACAGGTCTGCTACTGAAGCCTGAGTAAGGTGGTGCATGCACCCCTTACAGTGGTATAGGCTACCTATATCACTACCATTGCACACACATATAAAACCTATAAGTCACTCCTATGGAAGGTCTTAACAATCCTGAAGGCATAGTGCTTGGTTTTTATGTGAAAGGGCACCCCTGCATGAGCAGAGCCCCTCTGCAGCGTTCGGAGTACCTCCTCTAATGCTGTTTGTGATGCAGCCTGACCATATACTCTTAAGTGCATTATAACCTTGCGGTAAATGCTAACTTTGGACTGGCTGCACGGAAACATGTCGTGTTTGGTGTCAACCGCTTTGGAATACTAACCCCCGCCAGTTCTGGCGGCGGGGGTAGCATTCCACCCTTCTAGAGGGAGAGACATGTTCACACGGGTCTACCCGGTAAAGACTTTCTACAGCCCTGGCATCACAAAATGGATGCCACTGCCACAGACATGGGTCTGGCCTCCTGCTGCTGACCGAAACTCCGGCGGAGAGGCCTGGACAATAGTTTTCCTGTCCCAGGGAGGTGTAACCACCTCCCAAGACAGGCAGATGTGTATTGGGGCTGGGCGGGAGCACTCGCTGGTGCTTTAAAGTCCTGCACTGGGGGCACACTTGGTGTCCCTGTGCATAGTCTAGTTCAAACCAGTTGCAGGGGCTACCTGCCCCTGCTCTGGTGCGAAACTGGACAAAGGAAATGGGTGTAACCACCCCTCTTTCCAAACCCTCCCATAGGTGGGTCCCTAGAGTATGTCCAACCCCCAAACTTAGTATAAGTATGGGAACCCAGTCCTTGCAATTTTAGATTACCCTGGATGAAACTCTTCAACATATATCCTGGACCTTTGACGTTCTATTTCAACTAGAAGACTGAAGAAATCTCCCTTGGGGTCTAGGAGTGACTCCCCTGCTTGGCAGGCACCAAAGAAGCAACTGTCTGGTCTGCAATTCTGAAGCTCCTGCCGGACGCCGAAGTCTCTGCATCCCCAGAGGTGGATTTTCAAGCTTCCCCGAGGCTAGCCGGAGTCCACAGCAAAGCTGAGGCCCGTGGCTTTCGTGGGTGATGTGGAACCGTGACCCCTGGACACTGATCTTTTGCTGATCCATCATCTTCCTGGTCTTCCTTGAAGTTGTGCTTTGGGCTCCGAGTAGCCCCAGCCTTGAGCACCTACAGCACCAAAGATCTCTGGCCTCCACTCCACGAGTGACCCGTGGGCCAGTTTCCAGTGCGACTGCTTGAGGCTCCTACGCGATTGCTAGCCCATTGGTGGCTTTCCTGGTTGCTCCAGATGTGCCCCAACTTATCCTTGCTGGGTGAGTCCCCCAGACCTTGCTGGTCTGCACTGACGTCCTTTTTCTAATTCCAAGTGACTTGCCGTTGCCAAGGCTTGTTGGATCCAATCTGGTCGCAGACACTGCAGCACTCGACAAACTTTGCGGGACAGCTCGAATCCAGCTCCTGGTTGTCGTCAACGCCTCCTGGACCTCGTGGCTGAAGAATCAAGACACCTGTCAACTCACCTGAAGCGCCCAACATCTGTGGGCATTGGACTATCGTGCCCCTGGTCACTGGTAAGTGACTCAGACTCTGTCCCCTCTGCTTTCAGGTTCCTTCCATCCGCGATCCAGGCTTGGATCTCTTCGGACACTTCCCCTCTTCACGGCAGCAGCACTTCTTGAGCAGCTTCCCTTGAAAAGAGCGACGCGACCCACCACCATTTGATACCTATGCACCCGGCTTCCCTGGGTGAGGTAACTCGAGTACTCCAGTGCTCCCGTGAGTTTTGGCCCTAGATACTTCTAAGTCCAAAAGGGTTCGCTCGTAGTCATCCTCTAAGTGTCCTTAAACTCTTAATTTCCAACCGCGACTTTCCCCATAGAAGTTAACAGCGATTCGCGGCTGTGTTCTCACACTGCACGTGTCCCCCGTGGGTCCCCTGTGTCACTACCTTGCGTGGTTCCTTGTGGTCCAAGCACTTCTACAGGCTCTAGGCCTTGTATCTAGTTCAGTCGGGGTTCTTATACCACTTTATTGGTATGTGGTTTGGTACGCCCCTAGGGCCCAAACGTGTATTTGTGCTTTTACTGTTGAATATTGACTTGTAACTTAAGTACTTCGAACTCCAGCCTCATAAAGAGACTAGAGGGGTGTGTTTTATCTTAAAAACATATATTTTAAATATATACCTGGTGTGGTGGTTTTTCATTTGGTCATTCAAGAGACTATAGACTGGTAAAACAAGCTGCTTTACATTCCTTCAAGACTTAGCCTAAAGGCTGCTCTCCATAGCTAACGCTAGGACAGCTTTCAATAAAGGTTGTCTTAAACCTAGCACCATAAGGGGTTGTTTGGACTGATACAAGGTGCCCACTATAACTAGTGGACAGCATATATCAGGCCAACTTCTCACACCCACAATGTGGAAGGTTGTGTGGTGCTGTTGGTATCGGGCGCTTCAGTGAATTCATACTCAGGGGCCCTATGCCCCAGGCATTCCATTCAATCAATCAATCAAGCATTTGTAAAGCGCACTACTTACCCGTAAGGCTCTCAAGGCGCTAAGGGGTGGGGGAGATGCTGCTACTGTTCGAAGAGCCAGGTCTTGAGGAGTCTTCTGAAAGTCAGTAGGTCTCAGGTCTGCCATAGGTTGATGGCGAGGGTGTTCCATGTCTTGGCGGCGAGGTGGGAGAATGATCTGCCACCGGCAGTCAATCTTTGGATTCGGGGGACAGTGGCGAGGGCGTGGTCGGTGGAGCGGAGCTGGCAGGCGGGGGTGTAGAAGCTGAGTCGGCTGTTGAGGTATGCTGGTCCGGTGTTGTGGAGTGCCTTGTGTGCGTGAGTGAGGAGCTTGAAGGTTATCCTCTTGTTGACAGGGAGCCAGTGCAGGTCTCTGAGGTGGGGTGGGATGTGGCTGCGGTGAGGGATGTCGAGGATCAGGCGTTCCGGATGCGTTGGAGCCGTTTCAGGAGTTTGGACAAGGCTCCTGCGTAGAGGGTGTTTCCGTAGTCCAGTCTGCTGCTGACGAGGGCCTGGGTGACTGTTCTCGTTTCGGTGGGGATCCACTTGTAGATCCTGCGGAGCATGCGGAGGGTGTGGAAGCAGGAGGAAGAGACGGTGTTGACCTGCTTCTTCATGGAGAGGGTGGAGTCGAGGATGACCCCTAGGTTCAGTGCGTGGTCGGTGGGCGTTGGAGCTGTTCCTAGTGCGGTTGGCCACCAGGAGTTGTCCCAGGCTGAGGGGGGGATCTGAGGATGAGGACCTCCGTCTTGTCCGAGTTCAGCTTCAGCCGGCTGTTTCTCATCCATTCGGTGACGGCCCTCATTCCCTCATGGAGGTTGGTTTTGGCGGTGTGGGGGTCTTTGGTGAGGGAGAGGATCAGCTGGGTGTCATCGGCGTAAGAGATGATGTTGCGGTTGTGCAGTCGGGTGACGTGGGCGAGCGGTGCCATGTAGATGTTGAACAGCGTTGGGCTGAGGGATGAGCCCTGGGGTACGCTGCAGATGATCTCGGTGGCTTCGGAGCAGAAGGGGGGAGGCGGTCGCTCTGTGTTCTGCAGGAGAGGAAAGAGGTGGTCCAGTCCAGGGCCTTCTCTTGGATCCCCGCGTCATGGAGGCGTGTTCGTAGTGTGCGGTGGCAGACCGTGTTGAAGGCAGCTGACAGGTCCAGGAGGATGAGGGCCGTGGTTTCTCCGTTGTCTAGCAGGGTCCTGATGTCTTCGGTGGCGGCGATGAGGGCAGTTTCGGTGCTGTGGTTGCTGCGGAACCCGGACTAGGACGGGTCCAGGATGCTGTTCTCCTCGAGGAATCTGGTCAGTTGTTTGTTGACGGCCTTCTCAATGACCTTTGCCGGGAACGGGAGCAGGGAGATGGGTCGGAAGTTCTTGAGGTCCTTGGGGTCCGCCTTGGGTTTCTTGAGTAAGGTGTTGATCTCCGCGTGCTTCCAGCTCTCCGGGAAGGTGACTGTCTCGAAGGAGATGTTGATGGCTTTCCGGAGATGGGGTGCGTTGGTGGTGCTGGCTTTGTTGAAGATGTGGTGTGGGCATGGGTCTAATAGGGATCCGAAGTGGACGGAGTTCATGATCTTGATGGTGTCCTCGTTGTTGATGTGGGTCCAGGAGATCAGGTGGTTGGTGCAGGTGGTGGTCGTGGGGGTGGAGGTCTTTGTGGTTGCCGGGGCGGTCGCGGTGTTGAAGCTGTCGTGGATGTCTGCGATCTTGCCGTGGAAGAAGGCGGCCAGAGAGTCGCACAGGTCTTGTGAGGACGAGATGTCGGTGTTGGAGCTGGGGTTGGAGAGTTCGTTCACAATGTTGAAGAGCTCTTTGCTGTTGTGTGCATTGTTGTCTAGGCGGTGTTTGAAGGAGGTCCTTTTGCCGGATCTGATGAGGTGGGGGTGTCTGCGGGGGGCGTGCTTATGGGCTGCGTAGTTTTCCGGTGTTCGGCCACAGATCCAGTTCTTCTCAAGCTTTTGGCAGGTTTGCTTGGAGGCCTGGAGGTCTTCGGAGAACCAGCTGGCTTTCTTTCTGGTGTGGCTGTTGTAGGGCTTCTTGAGCGGGGCAAGGGTGTTGGCACAGTCGTCGATCTACTGTCTGAGGTTGCAGGTTGCGGCGTCGGGGTCGGTCGGGTCTATGGGAGGGCTTCGAGTGAGGGTGGTGGTTAGCTGTTCTTTGGTGACTTTGCTCCAGCAGCAGCGAGGCATCTGCTGGGTGCGGGGGTGTGTGGCGGGTTTCCGGAAGGTGAAGTGGATGCAATGGTGGTCGGTCCAGTGGAGTTCGGTGGTGTGGTTGAAGAAGATGTGGGAGCTTGCTGAGAAGATGGGGACCAGCGTGTGGCCGGCGGAGTGGGTGGGTATTGTGACGAGTTGTCTGAGCCCGAGGTTGGCGAGTTTCTCGATCAGGGTGGAAGAGTTGGAGTCGTTGTTGTTCTCGAGGTGGAAGTTCAGGTCTCCGTGGAGGATGTAGTCCGTGGAGGCGAGGGCGTGTGTGCTGACAAAGTCGGCGAAGGAGTCGCTGAACTGTGGTCGGGGTCCAGGGGGTCTGTACACGAGGGTTCCTCTGAGGGTGGTGTTGGGGTCGGTGTGGATCTGGAAGTGTAGGTGTTTGGCAGTGCTGAGGGTGTCGTCGGTGTATGTCGAGACTTTGAGAGTGTTCCTGTGGACAATGGCGATTCCTCCTCCTACTCCGTTGGTGTGGTCCTTGTGGGTGATCTTGTAGCCTTCTGGGATGGCTATGGCGATGTCCAGTGCAGAGTAGGGGCGGCAAGGCAGGCAAAGACTGGCAGAGCCGTGCAGCAGCGTGGGGAGTGACCTGCCTGCGAGCAAGGTCAGAGGTCACTCCTTTCACCACTGCGTGGCCTCCATATGAGGGGATATGGGAGGGAGGAGCAGCTGGGAGGCGGGACCGGGGCGGTGAATGGGAATGCAGGGGGGCGGGCCGCAGGGACGCAGCGGCCGGAAGACGGGTGGTGGGAAAACGGGCGAGGAACAGAGAATAGGCACAAAGAGAAACAATTTGGGAACAGAAAGAAAAAAAAGTTTAGGCACAAAGAGAAAAACAAGTTAGGCAAGGAACAACAAGTTAAAAGCACAACAATGCGGGTATGGGCGGCGAGGCAGGCAAAGACTGGCAGAGCCGTGCAGCAGCATGGGGAGGGACCTGACTGCGAGCAGGGTCAGAGGTTGCTTAGAGCCCCAATGAAGGGCTTAGGGGAGTGGGCAAACCATGGGGTGCATACGTTAGGAGATTTGTATAGTGCCTGTGTGATACTATTATTTGATGAATTTTCAGACACTTTTGAGTTCCAGAGAGGGTTAATTTTGCTTCATCGCGTGGTGATCGCTAGATTGCACAACCATTGGGATATGGGTTTAGTACAACCACAAGTACATAGAGCATGTCAGATATTGTGTACCACTCTGGGTCATATGAAGGCAGTAATATGCTTTTATCAGGCAATAAGAAGTGATATGATATTGCCTCTTGTTGGTCTAAGACAAAAGTGGGAGGAGGATTAGGCACATCCAATACCAAAGTTGGAATGGTCTAAATTTCTTGGAAATTCATACATTGAATCTAGAAATTTGAGACTCAAAATGATAATTTTTTTCTGCTTGCATAGAGCTTTTCTAACTTCGGGAAGAATAGCTCAATTTTATCAGACAGATGTGGAAAGCCCGAGATGTGGTGAACAGGGTGCAGAAATGTTGCACATGGTGTGGTCATGCACATTATTAGTGAAATACTGGAGGGAAGTAATATACTGTATAAATGAGGCAACAAAGAGATCCATGGAGTGTACTCCCATGGTTTGTCTGCTGTGGAGATTTCCAAGACCTACAAAGTGTAAAAATACTACATGATGTATAGCTTTATCTTTGGTACTTGCAAGATATGAAATATCTATGAACTGGAAGGCCCACAGGGCCCCTAGGGTAGCAAAATGGAAAGTGAACTTGGTTTGTTGGGCAGGTTATTACAGTGCTGTATTGTATCATGATATGAGGAGAGGAAGAGGACCAATTGAGAAGTTTGTGCATGGGATCATTTATTAAATTCCCTTAAAGATTTAGAAAATCTGCACCATTCTATGCCAAGCTGAAAGTGCATTATCAATCAGGATCAACTTCTCCTTTTGTTCCTGGTGTTACAGTTTGGCTATGCATTTGATGCATTTACTGTGCACCCACTGCCAGTCAAGATTCAACCACAATATCCTTGTTTATTTGCTTTCAGTTATTAGGTTCATCAGGTAGCTTTTTGTCTGAAGTTGCTTTGTTGCACAATTGAATACTTATCTTTCAGACCCAATCTAGGAAATGCAATCCGCTTTCTTCCGATAATATAACTCTGTACAACTGCAAAGTATTTGACTCCTTCTTTATTAAGAAAAAAAGAAAATTCACACTGATCTACAAAACACTGAAACTCATACCGATCACAGCCACTTCAAACCCCTCACCCATTGTTCAGGAAGAGTACTCTGGAAGCCTTCTCCATAAGCCAAAAAACAATGCTTCTCGGTCCATCCTAAAGACCTTTGATGAACTTGACATCTTAAAACTTTTAACATCTCTGAAACATTCTAACCACATCAAGAACCCTTACCCTTCAAAGTTCTCCACAAGATCAAACATTCCCTGCTCCCCCTATGCACCATAATTATCAACACTTCTCTAACACAAGGCTCTATATCAGATTGTCTAAAAAGTGGCCAGGTTACTACAATATTAAAAAAACTCGACCAGTCAGATCCTAACAACTACCACTCAATCTCCAACATCCCGACTTTGGCCAAACACATGGAAAATTCTTGTACTGACAGCTTTGCAATCATATCGAGCACTTCAACTCCTTGACCAATGCTGTTCTGGTTTCAGGCCAGGTCACAGTACTGACACTGCCCTGGTCCACATTGTCAATGACACTGTGAGATTACTCGACCAGAGTGAAACCTGCTTATTAATCCTGCTTGATCTATCAGCTGCTTTTGATGCTGTCAAACATGAGAGCCTTAAGAACCTCCTATAATGCAGAATGGGTCTCTCCCATACCATATTAAGATGGATCTCCTCATTTCCACACAAAAGATCTCAAAGAGTCTTGATCAACTACATTCTATCCAACCAGATGCCAGTCACGATTGGCATTCCCCAAGGCTCCACACTCTCCTGCACACTGTTCAAACTGCTCATGGAACCCCTGACCAAAATTCTCAAACTCTCAATCATCTCCTACCACATGTATGCTGATGATAATCAATTTTACATGAAAATTGCCTCGCCCAAAGACATCAGCATCCTCAACAACACTCTGATAAAAACACAAAATTGGCTGACTCATTAACTACCCTAAACTTAATGGACTCAAAACTGAATCTCTCCTAATCACACCACCCAATCACACCTATAATATAAAAGAATAACTCTCAAATCGAACAAACAGGCTTGAATTGTATCCCACACATCATCAACTCATCAAAATCCATAGAAATAATCTTGGACAGTAACATTTCTATGCAGGATCACATCAAAGCTGTCACCAGAGTCGGCAACTACCAACTGTCTGCTCTAAGGAAATTAAAGCCTTTCATTCTCATTGCAGGTCTCAAGACAGTGGTTCAAGCACTTGTGATCTATAAACTAGACAACAGTAGGGCAACTCTTGCGGGTCAATTGAAAGCCAAACTGGTGCCTCTGAAGGCAACCCTGAATGCATCTGCTCAACTCATCACAGGCTCAAAGAGAAGTGACCATATCACCCCAGATCTCAAAGCACTGGATTGGCTACCCTATGAGGCAAGGGTCCTTCTAAACGTTGTTTGGATGACTCCTAAACCTCTTTTTCACAATGCTGAAACCTACCAGGCACAGAAACTGGTTCTATCTGATGAGACTAGAGCATCATGAAGTGCAAGCTCCCTACTACTGAAGCCCTACAAATTCAACATAAAGAAAACCTACAAGAGGTCAGGTCCAATCCTTCAACAGCCGTCTTCTAAAAAGAAGTATAGCTTTTACTAATGAATAGATTCCTTCCTCAATGATAAGGTACCTTTCTTAGCCTTCACCATCTGGGGAATGGCCCCACCGAGATGCTCTGCTCCTGCTATAAACCCATTGCTATTTGTTGTGCTGCCACTCTATCTAATGTTTCTGTGACCAATACCAAATCTGGATCCTATTGTTGTGATCCTTTGTTTAAAACTACCTATGTTGTTTTATTCATATTTGTATATTCTTTGCATACGCTACTTACTACCAATCCAAATTCTAGCGTTTATTAAATGTAAAAATGTACCCCAGTGTTTCCCTGTGGAAGCAACTAGCCTGTGAAAATAGCTTTGGAGTATATTTCACTGTAAGGACATGTTCAACATTAACTTTTAAATGTCCTACTTTTAAATACCATGCACCTTGCCTTTATGGGCAATATGGAATGCTTAGGGATAACTTAATAATATTTAATAAGCACGGTTTAAGCCTGTCAAAAGAGATTATTTTGAGAGGTTAAATTTGGAGTTTAAAACTGCCACAGGCATGTTCCCTGTGTGCTGCTACCAAGATGCCCATGGCAGTAGTCTCTGAAGTGCAGACCACACGCGAGTTCACACGTGTTCAAGTGTAACCAACCCAGTGCCCCTTACCCTAGCTGTGCCCCAGTGGTCTTACTCTAAAAGGCAGACACTGGTGGTAAACAGGCTCCATCCAATTACCATGAAGTTACTGTAAGTGAGACTCTGGTAGTGAGAGTCACCTACAGTAAAAGTTGAAAAACTGAGTGTACAAACCCAAAAAATCATGGTGGACTAAAAAGGCAGAATCCATTTGCAACATACACTGCCCTCTGCTGAAACTAAGAGAAGAACTAGCCATTTTGTAAAGCAAATCAGCACTCATCACACTCTTCTTGGAAAGGATTCAGTGTCTCAGCACTGATACCATCACAACAGACAGATCTGAAACTGACCCAGGAGCCACTGGTTGTTCTCCCTCTGGAGACTATACAACCAAGTACCATCACTCATAGGGTCTCTACACCTAAAGAAGCAGACATTGGTCCCTCACTGGACATCTGACCCTCACCTACAGCAGTTACACTGGAGTTTAGAGCTGACACCACACCTTGCGGAATGATTGTGGTTTCTAAGGAAACAACAGACCAAACATGGAGAGCTTGACAGACCACACATAGAGTGCTTTACAGAGAGTCACCCACAAGGCAGTCCTCACCACAGAAATATCTAAAGTGCACTAAACAGGAGTCTGCTAAGGCATTCTCTCCTTCTGACAGCTTAGAGCGACATTCCCTCACAGAAATGGTTCCCTTCCTCTAGACTGAATCTCAGAGGCCTCTCCAAAAGCAGACACCAGCTGGCCACCTGAGTAGGTCACGATGAGCTCACCCAACTCCTGCATATCTTCCATCAACAGGGGCTCAACCCCTTGTTCTGGGGTCTGCCTCCACAAGATATATGTGATTGGACATCATGGATTAAACCCAGATCAATTGACAGGAGGTGAGTGCTTGCAATGTTCACCACTCCATCCATCATCCCCTTTGGTTTTGCTTTGTTAGCCCTAAGTTGGCAGGGTATGCCCAGACGTGGGTCCCTTGCTCGCTTTGCCACTGGATTCAAAATAGCCTGGCTGATGAGGGTTATGAACCCGAAAATGGTCCCAGGATGCTTGTTTCCGGTCCAGGGAAGACATGGCTTGGCAGTTCGGGCTGGACTGTTCCCATGAGGCACAGGAACAGACTGATTTGCATATGGCCATGTCTGAACTGGGGTGATGGAGTGAGCTAAAGAATGATGATGGATTAAACCTAGATCAGTTGACTGGGGGTGAGTGCTTGCAATGTTCAACACTCCGACCATCATCCCCTTTGGTTTTGCTTTGTTCGTCCTAAGTTGGCAGGGTATGCCCAGATGTGGGTCCCTTGCTCACTTTGCCACTGGATTCAAGATAGCCTGGCTGATGAGGGTTAAGAACCCAAAACCGGTCCCAGGAAGCTTGTTTCCGGTCCAGGGAAGACATGGCTTGGCAGTTTGGGCTGGACTGTTCCCATGAGGCACAGGGTCAGACTGATATGCATATGGGCATGTCTGAACTGGAGTGGCGTAGTGAGCTAAAGAATGATGATGGATTAAACCCAGATCAGTTGACTGGGGGTGAGTGCTTGCAATGTTCAACACTCTGCCCATTATCTCCTTTGCTTTTGCTTTGTTCGCCCTAAGTTGGCAGGGTATGCACAGACGTGGGTCCCTTGCTCACTTTGCCACTGGATTCAAGATAGCCTGGTTGATGAGGGTTATGAACCCTAAACCGGTCCCAGGATGCTTGTTTCCAGTCCAGGGAAGACATGGCTTTGCAGTTCAGGCTGAACTGTTCCCATGAGGCACAGGAACAGACTGATTTGCATATGGCCATGTCTGAACTGGGGTGGCGGAGTGAGCTAAAGAATGATGATGGATTAAACCCAGATCAGTTGACTGGGGGTGAGTGCTTGCAATGTTCAATGCTCCGTCCATCATCCCCTTTGGTTTTGCTTTGTTCACCCTAAGTTGGCAGGGTATGCCCAGACGTGGGTCCCTTGCTCACTTTGCCACTGGATTCAAGATAGCCTGGCTGATGAGGGTTATGAAGCGGAAACCGGTCCCAGGATGCTTGTTTCCCGTCCAGGGAAGACAGGGCTTGGCAGTTCAGGCTGGACTGTTCCCATGAGGCACAGGGTCAGACTGATTTGGAGATGACCATGTCTGGACTGGGGTGGCGGAGTGAGCTAAAGAATGATGATGGATTAAACCCAGATCACTTAACTGGGGGTGAGTGCTTGCAATGTTCAACACTCCGTCCATCATCCCCTTTGGTTTTTCTTTGTTCGCCCTAAGTTGGCAGGTTATGCCCAGACGTGGGTCCCTTGCTCACTTTGCCACTGGATTCAATATAGCCTGGCTGATGAGGGTTATGAACCCGAAACCAGTCCCAGGATGCTTGTTTCCGGTCCAGGGAAGACATGAAATTGCAATTCGGGCTGGACTGTTCCCATGAGGCACAGGGTCAGACTGATTTGCATATGGCCATGTCTGAACTGGGGTGGCGAAGTGAGCTAGAGAATGATGATGGATTAACCCCAGATCAGTTGACTGGGGGTGAGTGCTTGCAATGTTCAACACTCTGTCCATTAGTCTGTCTGGGTAAGACCAAGAGCAGACCCTGCTTTGAGAGGGAACATGGCGGCCAACAGGTAGTGCCGGTCATGAGCTCCGGCACACCAGGTGAAGGAATGATTGAAAACTGACCTGTGCCTTTTGGGTGCGCGAACGGCGATCGCGTGAGGTCTGGGTCGTGCTCCCTCTGTCCCAACCAGGCGCTTTTTCATCGGCTTTTGTGCTTCACTTGCGCGGGAGGCTCCCTCTTTCTGGTCTCCGTCTGCTGCTTATTGCAGCATCTCGGCCGCGGTGCAACACGGCGTGTGGGCGGTGGCGGAGGCTGGGGGAATCGAGGAGCTCACCGTTTGAAGCTTGGTTGGGGCGTTGCAGCGGGCTTGGTTGTTTCCGGGTTCGATTGCTCCCTTGCACCAGTGTTTGTTGCGATCTCGGAAGACGGCGTCTCAGCGCTACACTGTGTGGGCGGAGGCAGCTAGTCGGCTCGCAATGAAACTTAGAACCATGGCAGGGTTACACCCTCGCGCATATACAAGATCCTGTCAATAGTATGATGCTGAATTAGAGAAGTGCTCTAGGGAAACATCAAAGGGACAGCCACCTATGCCCCAATATTTCTCCGTCACACAAGGTGAAGGGGAAAAACAAGAAAAAAACAAAATAGACGTTCCCGAGCAAAAACAAGGCAATTAAGCCACTTAAACAGTAAATCTCAATGTGAGTGACACGAATAATCCAGAGTCCAGTGAATCAAAGATAAGTGTATTCTTCTTTATTTTCCTTAGTCTTCTTTGCTCGCATTAACAGCACCAAGATAAGAACAGTAGCCAACACGTGTTTCGTCTCGGGTAAGTTGCCCGGCGACTTCCTCAGGGCTACAACAATAACAATAAAATTAATTCTAATCAGAAACGTAGCCACTTCTGGTTACATTTCTTCACAGAAGTTAAATTAGAAATAAAGATAAACCATAAGTGCGGTGTGATTCAGATAGGAAGAACAAAAGGCCATACATTAAAGAAAGCCAAAAGAAATCAACCCAGTGAAAAAGCCAGAAAGTAAAAGTACTAGGCCACATCCATGACCAAGAAAGAAACGCTCACAACAGAGGATCACCTCTTAAGAGAAGGAAAAACGACTCCCTACTGCACCTGAAATTGGATTCCCAAAATGGTGAATATAAGAAAAAGGAGAACCAGATAAGTCCGGTGTGTCACAAAAAAGGTATATAACAGAAAAGATCCAATCGCATGCCAAAAGAATATTTACAGGCGTCTACTCACCATAACAATAATCACATCCAAAAAATATGTTCATTAATCCACCACATCAATAATGTATTACAAGTAGGTCCATACAATTTTGAACGTCTGTGTACAGTAAATATATATCTCTGAAAGGGGGAGAGGATAAGAGACCACATCAACTAATGTCCTACTCAACACCGAACTAAAAATAGTCCATAAGAGATGCCACAATATCCCTCAGTGAAATTGCTTGGAAAACGCCCCCTTATCCCGTCAAGACATAGTATCCCCTATATATAGGAAGTAACAATGGGACGGAAACAAAACAAAACGAATCAAAAATGAAAATCCTTTTTGTTAGAACAAAAGCTATTAGAAAGTGATATTCTAAAACAGGCATAGACCACTCAATACATCATTTGACAAATAAATTGCTAATATTAAGACGTTACCTTAAAACACTTTCTCAATCCCAATCACAAAATCAGATGAAAGGGGTAGGTCAATATATCTAAAAAAGAGCAAGACCAAACAATTAGGTCAGGCAACCACTAAAAGCACTGTCAATAAATATAAAGCGAAGGTTTATTAGAGCCCAGCTTCACTTGCGCGGGAGGCTCCCTCTTTCTGGTCTCCGTCTGCTGCTTATTGCAGCATCTCGGCCGCGGTGCAACACGGCGTGTGGGCGGTGGCGGAGGCTGGGGGAATCGAGGAGCTCACCGTTTGAAGCTTGGTTGGGGCGTTGCAGCGGGCTTGGTTGTTTCCGGGTTCGATTGCTCCCTTGCACCAGTGTTTGTTGCGATCTCGGAAGACGGCGTCTCAGCGCTACACTGTGTGGGCGGAGGCAGCTAGTCGGCTCGGTCAGGGTCAGCGCGCTGCCGCAAGAATAGGTTTCAGAGGTGTCGGAGGCGAGGGGTGCTGTCTGACTTCTGTTCCAGAGTGCAGTTTGCGCAAATTTGGAAGACTTACGCGCCATTCAGCTGAAGAAACCCAGAGAGGAAGATAAAATAACAAATTCTCCTCAGAAAACCCTATGACTCCGGTAAGAGGGGGGAAAGATCACACATTTAAATCTAAAAAGGCCCTACATGTTTATAATGGTATAACTGATAGCTCTATCGAAGGATACACTTTAAGGAGCAGGTTGGTAAAGACTCAAAATACTGTATCACTACTGTCTCCTCAAAAAGAGCAGAACGAGGGAGGTTTTAGTTGCTTTCAAGTAGCCCCACTAGATAAGGCAATAAAGGACTCCTCAATAGTTAGACAGGTACCAGAACTACGGTTGGAGGCTAGGAAAAAGCAAAATAAGAAAAATGTCGACTGTGTAAAAATTACACCTTCACTTCGTTCATACTTTAAAGTCCAGACTCAAATTGTGCATTTAACCCCTCCTCTTCCCATTATTACAACACCTATTATACCATCTGTATCTGCATCAGTATTCGCATCTGCACCTTTAGCTGAGATTCAAAAGCCGGATTCCATAGTTCCTACGCAAATTATGGATGGCACTGGTACCAGTACCACTAAAGGTATGGACAGTGCATTGCGTTTGGAAAATAGATTCGGCCCCTCAGCGGCTATAACAGAAAGCGAAATAGGCGCACAAGCACAAGCTGAGACAAATCCATTTGACATCACCAACGGGTCCCTGAAAATAGCTTCTGAAGCCTCCGCAGTGACGGTAATATCAGACAAGCTAGAACAGTCCACCCAACCAGGCATAGAGAAACTAATATCTACTCTACTAATAGAAGTCAGAGAGAAATTTGCCATTTTCAGAGACAAACCAACAAAAGATTCAATATACCTGTGAAACACTAGAAAATAAGATTAATAGTTTGATGGACAGAGTTGGAGTAATTGAGAGTTCTTTGGAAGAACTCTCAGGAAAAGTTGATGTAAACAAGAACGAGATTGCTAAACTAAAGGAAAATGATAAAGAACTACGGAATAAGCTGGAGGTCCTTGAAAACAATGCCAGGAGAAATAACATTAAAATGTTGAATGTCCCAGAGGGTTTGGAAGGGGAAGATATAAAGGGCTTTACAACCAAACTTCTGAAAGAATTCAACATGGATATTGATGAGCTTGCTCTAGAAGAGGATATCCAGAGAGTCCACTGAGATCCCTATCTCAAGAGACCAGGGGAAAAAAACCCTAGGAAAATTCTGGTTAACTTGAAATCTTATTCCCTGAAAGAGAAAATTCTTTCAGGCGGGCTTAAAGCAAATATCTATAAGAAGGATGAATGGTCTTTCAAGGTGAGATCTGACATTTCTCGTGCAACTCAAGATAAACAATGGGAGATGGGGAAGTTTATTTCAGAGCTGAGAGGATTGGGTGCCACTGCTAACTTACGTTTCCCAGCCTCCCTCAAAGTGATGTGGGACAACAAAATGCATAATTTCAGGGATCCAACCGAAGTCTGCTAGTTCATCAAACAAATTATGGCACAACGTAAATAAACACTATATTTTCTTTCGCCTGGTGTAATGGAGCTCAAATAGGAGGTAATCTATCCATATACCTCTAGTAGTAGTAGGAGGGTTCCCTGGGGTGGGAAAGGGGGGAGAAGGGAGGGTCACCGGCAAAAAATAAAACACAAACACATTTTTTTTTAATTGCACGTATAGGGTGGGGGAGCATAAGAGTAAAAAAAGAAAAAAACCTCATTAGTCAGAATCTGGCATAGTCCAGCTCTTTTAAAGAGCTATAAATACCTGTATTACACTACATTTTTGGAGTCATATGGCCAATTTAGATAGACCAAAGAAATAAATATTTTTATCGTGGAATGTCAACGGCCTCAGAGTAGCCTCAAGGAGGAAAAAGATTTTAGAATTTTTGAGACTTTTGGATAGCGAACTGATTATAATACAAGAGTCTCGCCTACTGAGAGATGAGTGGTTTGAGATACTTAAAACACAAAAATGGGTAGAACATTATGTGTATACCACCCAAACCTGTCCAACTAAGGGAGTTGCAATACTTTAAAAAAAAATCCATTCAAGTTATTCTGGGGGAATGGAGGGTTGACCCTCTTGGTAGATGGGCAATAGCTACAGTTAAAATACAGGGGTCTTGGCTGAACTTCGTGGGATACTACGGACCCAATATAGACGACTCGGCCCGTTATAATCTCTATTGCTGCATCTGATAGATATTAAAACCCCCATTATACTTAGTGGTGATTTTAACGTGGTCTTAGGTTTAACCCTAGACACTACATCTAAAAGCCGTGCTGCAACCCATGATATGAGGAGTATCCTAAAACAACTAATGTCTGATCTAGGCCTCATAGACATATGGAGGTTGATGAGAGCCAATGCTGGGACAGGTGGGGGTGCCTTTACTTTTCATAACAAAAGGTATGGCCATCGATCTAGGATCGATTTCTTTCTCGTAGATAATTATATTAGTAAAATTACGAACAAAGTAACTCATGCCCCAGAACACTTCTCTGACCATTCAGCTGTTATCCTAGAGGTTATGCTAAAAACAAGACCACTCTCTAGTAGGTGGACAGTAAATAGATCTAAGTTTTCAGATCAGAGGGTAGTAGAACAATTAAAAAACGCCACAAATGATTTTTTTTTGTTCAATATAGATTCAGCTTCACTCAAGATTGTTTGGGATACCTATAATGCCTATATAAGAGGTATGGTAAGGCTGAGATAAATACATTAGAAAATGCTATTCAAAGTGTACAAGTACAAATTGAACAAAACTTGAGTGACTCAAACATGGCACAGTTAGAGAAAAAATTGCAAGAGGCAAAATTGGAGTTAGGTGACTATTTTGAGACAATTATAAAGAAAAAATGGGAAGCCAGCAAAATGTTGAATTATCACTATGGAGAGGGATGTGGTATATTGCTGACATGGAAAGCTAAAGCCAATCAGAATAGAAATCAAATAAGAGATCTTAGATGCCAAAACTCAGGTGACATAATCTCTAATGAAGAAGAGATTGAAGACGCATTTGTCTCCTTTTTTCAAGATCTCTACAAGGAAGATGCTAATGCTGATGATAAAAAAATTGAAGAATTTTTTAAAGATATTGCTCTCCCGTGTCTGCAAGAAATGGAAAAAGAGAGACTAAATAGTCCTTTCAGTCTTGAAGAGATTATTTTAATCATTAGGGGCTCAAAAAAGGGGAAAGCGGCAGGTCCAGACGCCATCCCTAGTAAAATGTATTCCTTGCTTAAAGAAGAACTTGCCCCAATACTATTACAGTTGTTTAACCCTGTCTTTTTGGATAAACAGAGTCTCCCATCGTCCTGGGATATGGCCACAATTAATATACTCTTAAAACCAAACAAAAACCCGTGGGTATGTGAATCTTACAGGCCAATTTCTCTCCTTAGTGATTTTAAAATCTTCACTCAGGCTTTAACCAAGAGATTGGATAAGGTGATAAGGTCTCTAATTCACACTGACCAAAAAGGTTTTATAAGAGGGAGGCAACTTCATGAGTTAACCCATGAACTTATTGCAACCATTGATTTGGCGAAAATGAGTGGGAATCCCCTTACAGTAATGACACTGGACGCGGCTAAGGATTTCGACAAGGTTAGTTGGGTCTTTTTGTATAAAACGATAGAACGTCTTAACCTTGGAGAACATTTCTTAGCAACAATTAAAGCAGTGTATGAAAACTCAATGGCAAATGTGTTGGTAAACGGGAATATGACTAAACTAATAAAAATTGAAAGAGGGACTAGACAGGGCTGCCCCCTTTCTCCTCTCCTTTTTAACATTTATATTGAGCCTTTGACTTGTAAATTGAGGGCAAATCAAAACATCCACCCCTTTTTCTGTAATGGATGGTCAAAAAAAATTGGTCTGTATGCCGATGATTTAATGATCGTTACGGGTGATCTTCCCAACTCTCTCTCGGCTCTCTGGGAAACATTAGATCTTTTTACAGGCGTCTCGGGGTACTCTGTAAACCAACAAAAGACAGAGTTGATGCAATGGAATACACAACACTGTAGTAGTTTGATAAGGATAGAAATAAAATATCTGGGGGTACAAATCGTCCACAATCTGGAAAAACTAGCACAGACAAACTTTGATAAGCTAGTGGTATCAGTTAGAAAACAACTGCAGGCTTGGGGTGCGCTGCCACTGTCCTTTCTTGGCAGATCTAACCTTTTAAAGATGTCGGTGCTTCCAAAGTTTTCCTTCCTATTTAACACTATCCCTCTAAGGTTAAGCAAGAAGACAAGATTCTGGGAACTATGGGATAAATGGTTAGAAACATATAGAAAGTAGACAGATCTCCCCTCCCCCAAGCGCCTTGAGACCCTTCCGGGTGAGTAGTGCGTGATATAAATTCCATGATTGATTGATTGATTGATCTTAGTCATGTTCGCCATTAGTTAGAATACAGAATTCAGTATTGGACTTTGGTTCTTATGTTTCTGTTGTTATCTGTTTCTTCCCTTGTTTCAAAACATCTTGTCCTATGATTAATAATATGCTTTACAGGATTTGGCTTATCTGTGTCAGCACCACAATCTTTGCCTGTGTCAGTGAAGTCAGTCCCTTTTGACTGGGCAGGGGGGATATTTCCCTTAGGTTACCCGGGATGTTCATAACATCTCCTCCTTACGGAGAGACCGGGTTCCCCTGTCCTAGAAGAAATTGACTCTTTTCCTGATGGTTTTTGCCAAATTGACAAATGAGGACAAAAAAAGAAAAAAAAAACACTCCGTCCATCATCTCTTTGGTTTTGCTTTGGACATCATGCTGGACATCACCCCAGGTGCCACCTCAGGTTCGGGCAAAACAGTCTCTAGGATGACATCCTTCACTGAACTCGGGCAGTCACCTATCCCCTTTCGAATTTCACCAGGGTCAATCATTTGGGAATGAAGGGAAACTAGGGCACTCACTACCCAATATGTCTCCTTAGGGGCTACCACTATATATCCTACCTCAGGAACCATCCCTTTACTGGGCCACCCACCACTATGGGCCACACTTGGACAGCTCCCCCTCCCAAACAGATAAGCTAATAAGACAGTGGGAACCACAACTTTTTCTTGCACCCTCACCATGGAAACATTTATCAGGCACCACCACACACTCTTTACGGAAACCCCTTTAGTGGTGACTAACGTCTGGGTACTCTCCTACCCCAGAATTCCAATGATTTCTGGCCTGTGCCAATGACAGGAAAATCTCTACTAACAGAATGACTTAGTGTGGGCCCCATCTTCTGTAAGTAAATTACGTCTTTATGTATGATAACATTTCTACTAATTATGAATGGGTAGCATTTATTCTATTACAGCTATGATGGAAATACTGAGGCTCGGATATATCAAAGGATTGCTTTGAGTGACGCATGGGCAATTGAATCCTTAAGTTAGATTTACCAACTCACTCAAGACCACCTTGTGTGGCCCTGCATCACTTGGTAAATCTGGTGTACCGCAAGACAATGCAAGTCGCTAATGCGTGCAGGGAGGTGTTACGTGGGTGGAGAGTGTGTCTTTCCACACATCCATCCATTCATTTTAGCACATTCCCAGATTTACCAAGACAGATAAACCCAAGAATGCGTCAAAATGCTACACCTTCCTGTAATGAGGATCCAAAGAATAAATGACATTCAAGGAGCAATCCAATAAGCTTAGGAGGTTTATTCTCAGATACAGTGAAGAGACCACCAGTCCAGGCAGCAATTTACTTACAACTGCCTGGGATCAATCTCTAACCTCCCCAGCATTCTGTTGCTAAGCTATGACAAATAGAATGCAGGGACGCAGCCCAGCAACACAGGCAAGGGAAATAAAAGTAATACACATGGGTAAGGGAAAAGGTGTAAGAATATAAGTAAAACCACAACACATCTCCCTCCCCAAACATATCAAAATTGCACAAAAGAGAAATGTTAACTAAATGCAGAACAGCAACACATCTGTCCTAGAGGGAAAAACAAAATGTACAAATGTTTGTACCAGGAAGGCATAAATCTCTACAAAATAAAACATAATAAATATAACTGCTCTAAAACATTTTATAGTCCTTGTGCCAGGATGGTCTGAACCTCAATCTTCGTTGACCTCCACAGTCAGGAACAATAGGAACATTTCTATAACTTTCTGGTTTAAAGTTGTCACAAGATTCGTTGGAAGGCATATGACTATACTCACGTTCAAAAGCATCAGAACCAGGTTCCCATTTGAGTAGTCGAGACATACTCCACACTTCACCAGAATCCAAAACAACATCATTCTTCCTAACTTCCTTAATAATGAATGGACCAATAAATCATGAGTGTCCCTTCCTCAAGAGACCAGGTCTTTTGATTAACACTTCATCACCCACTCTCCAATGTCTGAGAAAAGAGGAATTCCTCGAATCAAACCTGCTTTTATATTTATCTTGGTCTCAAAACAATCCGTTCATCCATTTGTACGTCATTGACATTTAAATTTAGCCAAGCAGGACTTAACTTATCATGAGGTTTCCTCCCTCTCAAGATAGAGAAAGGAGAAACCGATGTTAAACAATTGGGAGTGTTGCGGTGGACCCACCACATTTCCCTAAGCATTTTTTTGAGTGAGGACCTGGTTTGTATTGCTCTTTGGGCACAGGACTTGACTATCTTGTTCATTCTTTCCGCCAGGCCATTAGCTTGCAGAGAGTACAAATCTGTCTTAAAATGTATGATGGACAACTCCTTCAGAAACCTGTTCATCTCATGCGAGCCAAACTGAACACCATTGTCAGTGATAAGATGTTTTGGTATTCCTTCTCTTGAAAACTCATCAGAAAGAAACTCCATGACAGTCCTGGTGTTCACAACAGGCACACATTTGGTTACTACCCACTTGGAAGTGTAATCCACTAGTAACAACACATAACGCTCATCATACGCAAAGGACTCAAAAGGTCCAGCAATATCCAAACCTAACTTGGACCAAGGTTCAGCGGGAACCTCTACAGGTGAGAGTGGTGCAGTATGACTTTTTTTTACTCTTGTCACTATTGGCACATTCCCAACAATCTTTTACCACTTCTTCAATCTGCCTATCCATTGTTGGCCACCAATACCACTCACGGACCCTGGTCTTGGTCAACTTCCTTCCTAGATGGCCTTCGTGGGCTAAGTTGAACAGCTTGCTCCTAAGATTACATGGAGGTATCACACGATTTCCCCTCAACAATTTCTCTTCAAAAACACATAAATCATCCTTCACATTGATGAAACATTTCAAATGTTCAGGTATGTCTTTCTCTGCTGGTCAACCCTCAACCATGAATTTCTTGACCATCTCTAGCTCATTGTCATCATAAGAGGCTAAAGACCATTCATCCAAACTAACAGCAGACTCGTGTACCCATCCCACCAGAGAGTTTTCCACTTCCACACCAGATTGATCTAAAGGTAACCTTGAGAGACAGTCCGCAACAACATTCATTGATCCAGGAACATACTCAACAACAAAATTGAATTCTGACAGCCCTTCCATCCAACGTTTGATTCTCCGGGAAACATTTTCAGTATCCCTACATGTGAAAATTTGACATAAAGGACGATGATCAGTCCTGACTACCACAGGCAAACCCCAAAGATAAAACTTAAAGTGATGGATAGCCCAGAAGACCGCGAACGCCTCCCGCTCGATTACAGAATAGCGTTCCTCAGCACCTCTGAGTGACCAAGAGGCGAAAGCAACAATCCTGAACTCTCCATCAACAACCTGTGATAGCACTGCTCCCAAGCCAAGCATACTAGCATCTGTGGACAAGATTGTTTTCTTGCAGGCGTCAAAATGTCCCAAAGTGGGCATATCGCTAATTACATCTTTAATAGAGTTGAAAGCAGAAGAACAATTGTCTGATCATGTAAATTGAGTACCCCTTTTGAGCAACACCCTAAGAGGAGAAGAAACAAAAGCAAAATTAGGAATGAATTTTGAGCAAAACTCTGCTAATCCTAGAAATGAACAAACTTGGTCTTTGTTGACAGGTGTAGGAGCTTTTACAATACTTTCAACTATATCAAGTTTAGGACTAATTCCTTCAGCAGATATAGTATGTCCCAAATAATCCAAAGATGACACGAAATTTACACTTTTCCTTTTTGATAACGAGGCCAGCTTCCTGTAGTCGTTGTAAAACCTTCCATAGCACATCATCATGATCTCGTAAATTCTTACCATAAACCAAGACGTCGTCTTGGAAAATCAAAACCTTAGGTAAATTACCAAGACTTTATTCATGACCCTCTGGAAGCAAGCTGCTGCAGATGCTAACCCAAAGGTCATATGAACAAATCTGAAAGCCCCCCGAGGTGTCACAAATGATGTTAAGTGCCTGGAATCCAGATGTAGTAGAACCTAATGGTAGGCAGAAGATAAGTCCATAACACTGAAACACTTGGCATCCTTGACTAAGGCAAGAGTTTGAGAGATATTTGGTAAGGGTTGCCTGTCTACCCAAATATGTTTGTTCAACCAACGCAATTCCACACACTTGCGAATCCCTTTACCACCATCTTTGGATGCCAAAACTATGGGGGCCAACCATTCAGAGCACTCAATCTCCTCGATAGGAGTCTTTTGAGTTCTAAATCCAAGGGTTCCATCAACAGATGTGGAACTTTTCTAACTTTGCTGAGAAAAGGATGAGCGTTATCTTTTAAGATAATTTTGTGTTGAAAATTTGTCAGTAAAACTAACTCATCACTAAAAACTTTTGAAAATTGTGAACACACATAATCAGACAGCAAACAAGGAGACAAGAGGAGCACTTTTTCTGGCGAATTGGGATCTAACTTGATCCTCATGTCTCTTTGGTGCCTCCACCCTAAAAGAGTATCTCCCCTTTTTGCCAAATATACTTTCCCAAGTGTTTCTCTGTCCTTGAACTGATTTTTTTTTACTACAAACCCCAAAACATCAATTTTAACTCCACCATAACCTACTGGATTGATGTCCGGGGGAAATAGTTCAGTTTTTTGAAGGCCATAAACAGCATCCCAATTAGCATCTCCAACCATAGTGTAAGGTGATCCCGAGTCAGCCAGAACAGAAAATCGTTCACCACCAATCAACACCTCACATTCAGGCATATCTAGTGCATCACCATCAACAACACTGTCTTGTCTGATACTGCAAATAAACTTTTTCTCTTGTTCAACATGTTGTACTGTTTGATTCCTGCCACTACGACACACTCGTGCATAATGACCTCTCTTTCCACACTTATTGCAGACAACAGATCTAGCAAAACAACTGGGACTATTAGGTGAATGATTCTCACTCCCACATCTAAAACATTTAAAACCATTCCTGTTGTTTCTGAATCCAAAATGTTCAGAGTCAGAAGACTTATTCTTGAAGAAAGGTTGTTCGGAGCTAGAGAACTTCTTATCTTTCTCACTTTGATTCCCTTTCAATCCTCCTTTTGAATCATCTTTCTTAACCTCATCTCTTTTAAATTCATGAACAGTTCTATCATCTACAGTAACATCAGAAGTCTTCTCTACTTTCATCTCACGTACCCACATGTTAGTGTTCTCCATGCTTTCCACAATAGATAGCGTGTCTTTAAGGTCAGGATTTTTAGCAAGAAGCTTTTGCTGAACTCTCGGGTCATTAGTGCATCTAACGATTTGATCTCTTATAAGCGAATCTGTAAGTTGTTCAAATTCGCAGGTGCGAGCCAGTGTTTTTAAGGTAGCTACATAGCTGCTCATTTTTTCTTGTGTACCTTGGATTCTAGAAAAGAACATGTGATGTTCTAATACCACATTAATCTTAGAACCAAAATGGTTTTCAAGCATCAAAACAGACATGTCATAAAATTTTCAGGCTTACCCTCACCACGCCCCAAGGGAATTTCATCTAAGCTGTCGTAGACATGTCTTATCTCCACTCCTAAATTATGTAGAAGGGTGGCTTGTTTCTGTACAACTGAAAGTTTTTCCCCTCCAATAGCCAATAAATATGAATCAAAGAGAGGCATCCACCTTTTCCAAGGTAAGATAGGATCACCAACATCAGTTAAGAATTGTGGTGGTTGGGACATGCCTGAAGAAGCCATCTTTAAGAAAGCACAAAAGAAGAGAAAAGAGAAAGAAAAGTCTGTCTTAAGTCTGTCTTAAAACTGTCTTAAGTCTGTCCTAAGTTTGTCTTAAGACAAACTTAAGACAAAATCCTAACTTCTGTGAATACCAAAAGTAGTAAGTTTAGGATTTTGTAGCATTGCAGCATGTCACATTTTGTGACCTGAAAAGGTGGGTGCAGTTACTCACTGCACCTACCTGCCAGGAGATTTCTGACTCCTCTTAAATTGTATGCTACATTACCACTTGTACTGTGAAAGGCAGACGAGTGGTTGCAAACAGCCAGTCTGCTTTTCACCAATGTGCTCTTCCCAGGGCAAATGCAGGTTTAGGCCATGCTGGGGGCAACAGATTCACTGTGATAAGGCACCTTGACCAGGTGTTCTCTCTGTGCACCCAATTGAATTTACACCCCAGGTTATTCCCTTATCTATGATATGGACCCTGGATTGCAGTGCCCCCATTGGAGTTCCTTGTAGAAAGAGAAGATATGAGATCATGAAGCTCAGACACACAATACTCTATCTGTGCTTATTGTCAGCAGTAACAACCAACATGCATTAGTATTAAACATCACCAGCAAAGAATACTGTGGACCTGGCTCACTAAGGGCCTCCACACTCATGGCAGAGGCCCTGCAGTCATGGTGGAGGCATTATCCCTGCAAAAAGAATTCTCACAGAGGGCATGGCCAAGCGATCCACAATGCCAGACTCACGTTAAGCGAGCTCTGTAGGCCCGCTCGTAATCCTGCACTTATCCTGCCTCATCTGCCTGCATAGTACCCCTAATCTCCCAGCCATACTGTTCTCCATGCCCGCATCACTCCGAGGAGGCAGCCGAACCCCGATCGTGGCTGAAATGACAAGGCTGTGATGGCCGACTGGCGAAGCCTGGGTCCACATGGCCTCGCAGATTCTCCTGGTATGCTTGCAGGTTGAGCCGGACGGCGCCCGGATACGACCCAACCGAGGCAGGGAATGAAAGAAGAAACACCTAAAGTCGGCCCGAGGCCGGAAGATAATGCTGTTGGCCTGTGCGACACTGGGGAGGCGTGCAGTATGCCCACTGTCGGGTGCAGCCTGCCGCTGAGGCAGCTGGATATCTGCTCCCCCGTCGGCCCTGGGGACTGGCCATATTGTTGTTCCGGAGTTGGGGCCAGGGCTGGCGGTGGCCTACATAGTGGTGAGCTGCGGTGCCACAGAGCCAAGACTTGATTGGGGAACCCCGCGCCCGGCAGACTTATTGGCCTGTCACGCGGTCACACCATATTGGAATATTGTGGTCTTCCTGATGTTGCCGGCGCCCTGACTCTGCCTCATGTCTCCAGGGGAGCGGCGACTCCTTATGAGATCGGAGACCCTTGGGGCAACCTCTCGCCTCTTCCTTTTTCTCCTCTGGCCACAGGCTGAGATCCCAGAGCCCAAAAAACCCCTTGTGACGTCGTGCTCCAGCCTGGACCCTGTACCGTGGCCCGCCTACCTGGAATACTCGCGCCTGACCCCTCCCTGGTTCTCTAGCCACGGGCTGGATTGAGATACAGGGCGAATTACTTGGTGCTGACTCTGCGGCCCTTCCGGTGGTTGCGGTCTCCTTGCTGTCTGTTGTGGTCTGCACCTCCTCTGCGTGGCACGCAGGCTTAGCCCTTCGCTGACCTGGGGCCTCAGTGAAATGGGCAGCTGTGATCCGCATTGCTCTTTACCTGTGCCCTACATCCTGGTAGCGGAGACCCTTCATGAGAACTACCTACCTGTGCTCTGACCTCTCTGGCTGGACAGGTGGATAGACCATTTCTTATACCTGCCTTCTGGGACCTCCTCGCTGCACACGGAAGCGGCTGGACTAGGTCCCGTGTGTTCTGAGTGTGAGCCACCATTACACCTGCCTCCTGCCCACCTTGAAGACAGACGACATCCGAATAGGAGGCTGCAGAGAACCTTCGCTCACCCTACGTACCGACCCCTATAGACCTACACACCGACCCCTATAGACCTACATTACCAATATTTGGAGCCGATTAATGTCACTGAAAATGACCTGTGATAAGCTGCAGGGTACCAAGCAGAGCTCCTTGGATTGCTATGCCGGCACGCAGGTGGCGGAGCCGGCAGTCCCAGCCTCTACCAGCTCAGACAACGCTGCACTAATGGTGGCAATAACTCAGGCTCGTGAAGCCCTGGAAGCTAAAATTGGAGGGGTGGGGTCAGACTTCATGCTGATCTGTCAAGATCTCCGCAAGGCAGTCGACAGGATAACAGAAGCCGAGACCGTATATCTATTAGAGAGGATACAGTTACATCCCTCCAAAAAAGGGTATCCTCTTTGGAATTCATTGCGAAGGATCTTACAATCAGGGCAGAAGATGCCAAAGGCAGGTTTCGGAGGAACAATCTTTGTTTCGTGGGCTTCCCAGAGGGCTGCAAAGGCAACAACATGGAGCAGTTCCCTACCACATGGCTTGCTGGATGGATTCCTCTGTCGTCTTTGTCCCAATGTATTATTCTTGAATGTGCTCACCGCCTCTTGATGCAGAAACCTCAGCCCTGGGCCAAACCACAGCCCAGTATCGCCAGGCTCCTAAACTTTCATGATCGGGATGCCATCCTCACGCAGGCCAGATTGGCTGGCAAACTCCACTATGACTCTCATCCCATTTTATTTTTTCCAGACTATACGAGACGGGTGCAACAACGAGCACAGTCATTCATAGCCTCTAAGGCCCTACTCAGAAACTTCAAGATCCAGTATGCCCTGTTTTTCCCGGTCCGGCTGAGAGTTATCTATAAATCGCGTACGCTGTTCTTGGATACCCCCGAAGAGGTTTTTGCCTGGTCGGACGAGAGACAGAAACTCAAGCCACACACCCTGCCGTCTATAGACTCAGAGTCGTCCTCTGGAGAGGCCGCACGTACGACTAAAGAGAAATCGAACCGTAGATCACACTCAAGAAGCCGCTCAAAATCACGGGGGGCATTCAGCTCCCGAGTGGATGAAGAAGAAAATAAACTATCATTGTCACACAATGGTGACTGAGGGTCGTGAGTACGATGTTTGTTTCACTGATGACAACTTTCCAGGGCCTCCGTGGGCCCTTTTCCCCCCAAAACTCTTCTCTCAGTATCTGAGAACGTTATCTATGCATGAGGATATTTCAATGGGGCTCCATTGGTTTGGGGTTGTGCCCTTACCCTGTTGGAGCAGAAGTAGGACCCCGACCGCGAGAGTTACTTTAACTGTTATGAGGTATTGGGTGGGGTGGAAGGGGGTTGAAAAAAGATTGATTAGTTGTGTTGTGTATGCTGTGCCATGTTTTTTTAATGCTTCTGATCTTCATGCCATGTGACAAGCCATGCTCTACATTTATTCTCCACACTAAGCCATATGTCAGGCTTCAAATAGTTAGCTGGAATATACGGGGGCACTGGACAAGATTAAGAGAGGGGCGGTCCTTCGACAGGCCAAATGAGCTTCAGCCGATGTCCTACTACTGCAGGAAACTCACCTTTTGGGTTTCAAAGCGCCATGTCTTTCTCGATTTGACTATATGCAGGTCTTCCATGCTGGGTTCACCAGGGGTTCTCGTGGGGTAGTGGTCCTTATTTATCGGAGAGTCCCCTTTACACATACAAAAACATGGTCTGACCCTCAGGGTAGATATATAGTTGTGACTGGTATGTTATACAGGGAACTTGTTACATTTGGTAGTGTTTATGCACCCCCTCATTGTCTGAATTGTTTTTGGAATGCTTGACTAGAATAATGTTAGAGATACCCAAGGGCCTCTCCATTATAGGTGGGGACTGGAATTATGTTTTGATATTGGCTCAGGATAGATGGAGATCGCTTGGAGGGCTCAGCTACTCAGCGAAACACGGCTACAGACACTGGTGCGACACATGATCTGGGTGATACGTGGTGACATTTACACCCAACAGTACAAAGTTACACATACTATTCTACAGTACATGATTCATTCTCACGTTTAGATGATATATTTAAACTGAACACTTACTATTATCGAATTGCAGCGGCGGATTTCTTGCCTAGGGGCCTGTCGGATCACTCTCCAATAGCGTTGACATTGCGGCTGGACATAGCCCGCCCTTCCTTCTGATGGCGTTGCATCCTAATGATCCACAATATAAAACCTACATGCATCAGGCCATTACGGCTTATTTTACTGATAACTTGGGAACAGTTAGCTCAGCGGTGACCATCTGAGAGGCTATGAAGCCAACCCTTAGGGGTGCTGACATATCTTTTTGCGCTGCCCAATGGAAAAAGCGCTGGGAAATATTGCTCCAGGCAGAGGCTCAAATATTAGATTTAGAACAACGGAGTCGAGACATAAACAGTAGGCAAAATCGCCGCCAGTGCCTTTTTGTGCAACAAGCACATTTCAGATCGTATCCAGCTTTGCAACATATTACGCCAATTTGTATACCCCTAACAATGCTCTACCTGAATCCATGATTCACCGCTTTATAGAAGACTTGCCTCCCAAAAGCCTTGTCAGATACGACACGGGTGGAACTAGATGCCCACCTACCAAACTGAGGAGCTGAGTACGGCCCTCACTGACTTGCGCATGGCCAAAGCTCCGGGTCCTAACGGCTTCCCATGCGAGTTTTACAAGCTCTTTAAGTCCCAGTTTATTACCCCCTATCTGGAGGTGGTGATCCTGGCCCTCGCGGAGGGGAGATTACCGTCCGATTAGCGACATGCCGAAATTTCGCTATTCCTTAAGCCCGGCCGACCCCTAGATCAACACTCATCGTATCATCCCATATCGCTGCTGAAAGTGGAGGCCAAACTTTTGGCCAAAGCCCTTGCTAATCGTATCCCTTTATGTCCACCCTGGTTCATCCGGACCAGGCAGGCTTTATGCTGGACCACCCAACACAATATCCTACGGGCCCATAACGCAGTAGCAGCGATCAACCATCTAGAAGGTCAGGCAGCGTTGCTGCTGGCGGACATAGACAGAGCATTTGATTCCTTGGGGTGGACGTACCTGTTTGCTCTCCTGCAGCATCTTAATATTAGACCACGTCTTTTGTCTTGTATTCGGCTGTTATATACGAATCTCACTGCTTCAGTTAGAGTGGTAGGTGCGGTCTCTATAGGGTGTGGCACTCGCCAGGGATGCCCTCTGTGTCCCTACGTATTTGTGCTGGCACTGGAACCACTAGCCTCATAGGTCCGGATTGATGCACAGGTTAAGGGATTTGAGTGGCCCGAGGGGATATTGTATCAGATCACCCTTTATGCAGACAATGTCCTTTTCTTCATGTCAGGGCCTCGGTTAATACGCATAATGCAGATATTTGAAGAGCCAACGGGGCTATATATGAATGCCTGAAAGTCTATACTCTGCACGGGAGCTTCGAAATGGGCGCATGGGCTGCAGACGTCACAATAGCCACAACAGGATTTAAATATCTTGGGGTCCACCTGGCGTCATCCCAATAGGTGTCATGGGATAAAAACATCACCCCCATTTGGCTGCGAACCCAGACCGAAATGAAGTCATGGACACGTATGCTCCTATCTATAAATCGGTGATTTTTAAAATGGTGTCGCTCCCTAGCCTTCTCTACCAGCTGCAGAATCATCCCTTTCAAATACCACCCACCTGGTTCCGACAGCTTAATTCGAGACTAAGCCGCTTCCTTTGGAATGACCAGACAGCTAGAGTCATGCTAAAAATATGCTTTCAGTCCACCTACTGTGGGGGGATAGCGACACCAGATATTCAGTCATATCATGCAGTATCTCATCTCTTAGTGCTAAACGATTGGTGGTACAGAAATAGGAATGACCCGGCATACCAGGTGGAAAGATGGGTCTTGGGCAGCACCCTACCACATTTGCTCCTACATGCTCAAGGGAGCTCCGTCAGCTCCCACCTGCTACGCGGGTGGTCTTTGGAGGATGGAAGCAATCGCTGTGCAGAATGAGATGGTGGGGAAAACTGACAAGAGAAACGCCCCTTTGGCAGAGTGGTCTTATGCTGCAGGCATCTTCCTTGTCGGGGTTTCGACACTGGGGTATCATTGGTATCTCCACATTGGGAGACGTGATTCGCGGCACTGTTCTGAAGTCCTTTCAAGAGCTCCAGAAGGAATTTGAGATGCTGCATACTCCATTCTACAAGTATCCGCAATTTTGCCATGCTCTAGCACCATATGTAGCGACCCTGGAATCAATCCCAGAGTTTAACCCGTTAGAGGCTAAAGTCTTTATTGGTGATTTTGGAGACCACAAGATGGCAAAAATATACCAATCCCTGGTGAAGAATCTCTCTACGATCCTGGACTTACTCCGGGAGAGATGGCAGGCTGATCTTGCTCCACTAGATAACGACGACTGGACGGAGATACTGGAATGCCCAAGGGGAGCCACAATAGCATCACGCCTAAGATTCATTCAGTTTAAATATATACACCACGCTTATTTGACTAGATATAGGTTGTGGAGGGCAGAACCTATAGCTTCCCCTTCATGTCCCTCCTGTAACAGCATGGAAGGTACGTTCATAAACACTATTTGGGAATGTACGTGACTCTGCAGATTTTGGACTGGGGTCAGGACCTGTCCGTCAGAAGTACTGGAATGGGACATACCCTTTTCCCCTAAGCTTGCACTATTACATATTCACCAACGTAATTGGGGGAAATTTGTATAAAAGACCTCTATTATTCTTGGGTCTTACCCTGGCCAAAAGGGATATAGCTAGGGCACGGAAAGTCCCAGCTCCGCACAAACTGGGAGCATGGAATGTGAGTCTAGATTGGTGTATGAGTATGAAGCAACCTATATTTAAGGCACAAGGTTGCCCGCAGAAAGATTTCAAAATCTGGAAACGCTGGGCAGATTTTCCTGGTCTTATTTTGGAACCTCCTCCACCACACTTTACTGATGCTGCAACCTCTGGATGATAGTTCAAAGGGATGAGAGATGTTACAGGGGCCCGCGTTATATGGGAAATGGCTTGCAAGGTATATTAAACGGATTACTTTATTGTACATGGCACACTTGGTTATAAAGTTATGTGCTGCTGTTTACAAGCCCGAAATGTTTATTTACTTATTCTGTAAATGCCATATGAAATTCACCAAATTGATTCTTATGATACTGATCAGAACAAACTGTATTTCTCCTGCTCGAGATGCCTTATCTGCTGACTTAATAAAACTGTGTTCTGAAAAAAAAAAAAAGAATTCTCACTGCAGAGATTCTGCCCCAATTGCGGAGACTCACCCACGACTGCTGGGCCTCCGCCAAGAGTGTGGAAGCCTTTTGTGAATCAGGCCCCAGTATCAATGTATGTCAGAATAATGTATTCCTCAGATTGTAGTAACATTAAAAAGTTTGTGGAAGGGAAATGATTGTAAAAGGGAAACCAAAGCTCCTAGAGCGCTTTCAAATTAGCACATTTGGGTTGAGTCGCTTTTGCACCACGCAACGTAGTGGAAGAGCAACGCAAACCTTAAGACACATTTTTGAAACCACGCAAAGCCACTTTGCGTGGCTCAAAAAATCAGGAGTAAAGCAATGCAATGCAGCGCAAATCACTGCGTTGTGTTACTCTGCCCTGGGTAGGCATTCCATAGACATTGCGTGGGTGTTCCTAAGCAACTCCCATGGATTTTGAAGAATCCCCGGATTTACAAGAACTTTTAAACCTGGGGATACACCAGAAAGATAGATCTCTCTCCAGGTGAGGCATAATGAGGGAAAATATCTTTATTTCTCCTTGTTACTTCCATTTATGTGTGCTACCGAATGCAGCACATTAAAAAAGCAAGGCTGCCTCTCAGGATTGTTTTTGTGCAGGAATGTGCCCCTTCCTACACCAAAACAATCCTGCCTGCAATGCAGGCATACTTCCACCATGGTGCAAGGGGGCCTGCTTTGGCGCTAGATAGCCAAAACGGTGCCCGCGCAGTCACAATGTCAGCAATGCATCATATTCTTTCAAATACAGCACATTCCTGCCCTTACCCTGTAAGGCAACACAGTTTAGCAAAGTGATTTGCGTGTTGCCTTACTTTGCTATAAATATGGCCCTATGTGTCTAAACAGAAATGTCACCATTTTGTTTAAAGTTCAAAGCTTCCTACAGACAACATACACTCTACTTTACAGCCTGAAGAAAGTAGACAATAGAAGAGCTGTAGCTCATTTGATTAAAAATGAGTGCTAGGCGAGGCCACGATTGGAGAGCTATAGACATTTAAGAAGTACTAGAATCCCTTCTGAGGCTGATATCACTAAAACTAAACGCAGTTGCCATTGATGAAGACTCCTTTCCAGTTCAGCTCACAGTGAAGGCAGTCATTAAAGGAGATTTTTCCTTCACATTAAAAACACTCATTAGTTTCATATATGTTTTTAATAAGTTGGGCCTTTACATAAATCTTTAAGCAACAAGAAAGCTGTAAGTTAGGCACCTATTATATTTTTCTTCCTGCAATTCTTTCTTTTGCTAATCTGGCCTGTTTAGGCAATGCAAGTTTCCCTCCACTAGTGCTACTAGCATTTTGACTATTTTGTGAAAGGGTCAGGGAGTGCTCTTCTCCCCTGTCCCTCTTTCTGCTTTGGTCTGTCCCTTCTCTGTATGTAGTGCTATGGCCCAAAGTGCCAAGGCACATAGGTTTTGAAACTGTAAAGCAAAGAAAGTAGATGAGCCCAAGGATCACTAATAACCTGTAGATTTTATGTGAAGTCACTGCAGTGGCACCATGATAAACAGAGAACATGTACAAATACAAAAGGATAGAAAGCTAACTAATGGTGCCTGTGATCTAGGGGAATGGGAACGGAGCAGAAGCAGGAAGAGATGGCAGAGATTCATAGAGGGTTGGGTTCGCAGTGAGCCATGTGCAATTGGGCAGGTTCAGTGGTTCCTCAAGCATTGCAATGCAGTGGCAAGAAAAGGGGACTGAAACATAACCCCTGCTGGCATTCCCATTGAATCTGAAAATCAGCAATCAATGAGATAAAAGCACAATTGCTGTGAAAAATAAACATACAAAGTCAGCCACTGCATGGTCAGCCTCACACTTAGGGCCTGATTTAGATCTTGGCGGATCTGGTCCTGGCATCATTTTTCCAACGGTTTCACCACCCACCTACTTGGCAGTCTTCCTGCTCTATTTAGATGTTGGTGGGTCTATGGAAGACAGTCTGTCCGAGTCCTGTTATCTCCGCCAGAATTTTCCTCCCATGTTGACGACCTCATTGGCAAAAGTGGCTGTCGGAGGGAGTCCAGCCAGGATTAACACAGGGCCAATCACGATGTGCCTTTCCATCAGGAAAACTGTGGTGGGGACAACTTCAAACATGATTTGGCACAATCGAAGGGAAATGAGGTAGAAACTTGCTGTTTTTCTGTTTTCCACTTTCGTTTCCATCTTGAACCCCATTGTCCAGGACCTTGCTTTGCTGCTGCTACTTGACCATGAAGCTATTCAACTCCTTTATCCGGGATCTAAGGTAAGCTTCTTTTTCACTTGTCTTACCATGAATCGTGTGTTAAATTTGCTGTGGCCTTGTGTAGTTTTACATTGCTCTTACATGCAAGTTTTCTGTTATGTGTAATGCAGTAGTGTTCACTTTACAACCGAACAAGGTGAAATGAATGCACCTGTATTGACACTTAAAAAGTATTTGTTTATTGTGGTGGTTGTGGGTGTTGTGCTTCTGGTGCCTGTGGGTGTACTCTCAATAGTATGTGGATGTTGTTTGTGTGCTTTGCTATATGTCAGCAGTTTCCAATCTCTGTACCGTGGCTCTCCAGTGCGCCATCAAAACTTGATAGGGGCGCCGCGCATTGAAGCGCACCCGGCACCGTTTGGGATCCAATGCACGATATAATAAAGGGGTAACGTTAGCCAAAGATGAGTGCACAGTACTTTAGACATGCTGGAGTAAAATGCATGAAAAACTACAAAAAGATCTGTGTCCGTACCACAGGCAAGCAGATATCTTTATTTAAAATAGCAGTGCTATAGAGTATACATATAAACAAAATACCCAGCAACTATGAGAAAATTAAAACAGTCAGACCCACATATTTAAATTCACAGCTTTTTTTCTTCCAAATTGCACATCGACCTCTTTTCCCTGCCAGCATATTAGGGCATCCCTTTCAGACTTGGGAGTCTCGAAACGTGCATGCTTAAAGACCTCAGCTTCTGCTGTCGCTAGGCAGTGAACTTGGAAGTGTCTCTCCAGAGCAGCATTGGCTGCTGCGTAATTCCAACTGGGACCTATGATACCATTGCAGGCCCGTGGACTTCCAGGAGGGCATCACGGTGCTTGCCCATTTACAGGATCATTTCAAGAGTCCTGCCAGGGGCTGGACTAGCCCATGGTTTCGGAAGGCTGGGAGCTCTTCAAAGACCATGGAATTTCATTCTATCAGCTCTATGACAAAGTGCAGTTACCCAAGTCTCCTGCTCTTTCACACTGTAACTTCACTGGTGTCAATCCATTTAATGAAACAGAATCCATTTAATTGAAGACCGATGTGTTTGAGGTCGATTACTGCCAGTCTTTTGTTTGATTGTTGGCACAACTGCTGAGTGTCACCAAAGTCAGCATCGTTTTACTCCCATTTTCATTTTGCAAATAATTATGGAAAATGAAATTCAGGCAGTGTTGAAGCTACGAAAACCAACATCTGAATGCCTGTTTACATCAATAAATAAATGCAATATTTACTGGGCCTACGAGTTTGGAAGGAATTGATAAGGACTTTTGAAAGTTCTGGCTACCGCTGGAGAATAGACCACATGTAATCTCTTTGTGGAAGGCATTGAGGTTAGGATGCTGCCTTGGTTATTTTAATGAATTGTAAGCATTTGTTTCAGGAGAAAAATGGAAGTACTCCCGAGGCTGGACGAACATCCCCACCGGCCCAAAAAAAATAACCGAATGGGGAGCCGCAGCCAACGGCAAATAGGTCAAGGGAGCCCCATGTAGATAAAGTTTGGGAACCACTGCTATATGTAAAAAAGGGGCATAACATATTACCTACATATATTTGTGAAGAAAACACAACATATATGTGTAACGTCACATTAATAAGTAGTACTTACCAAACTCCACTCCACCAGGGATCTCTCTCCCTCAAGAACCCGCTGCTAGGACAATGCCAGCACAATGGGGAAATCGAAATAGACTCGATGAAAATCCGCCGGCCTGGCGGTGATTCAGTACTAATAGCCAGCAGCGGAGTCTGCTGCATCGACAGAAGAGGGCTGCACATGCAACAGAAGACAGTCTGTTAAGGTGGACAACGATCCAGCCAGCCAACATCTAAATATGGCAGACGGGACTCTATCAGCTCCACGGAGAACTCCTAACTGCCACCACGGAGGGAAGATGGGAGGCCAACCAAGATCTAAAGCAGGCCCTTAGTCTTAGCACAAAGGCATTCAAAAAAATGTCTGTAAAGTAAAGAAATCTTTAACATGATCAAGTGTGTGGGTGAATATGTGATTTTTGAGTGTGTCCTTCATTTTTAAAATATGCCATCATGCATTAAATTGAGGTCAGAATGACACACAAAAACAGCCAATAGCATGATGTGAGGAAGCTATACGCCATTCGCCAAATTGTGATTGGCAAAGCCTTAAAACAATAGTTGAAAGAGCCTGGTCAAGAAAAGCCAATGATTTAAAGCCCTATCCAAATATATTAGAAATAATAGGTCTGCTTGGACAGCTGAACTGTCAAACCACAGACCTAAGATAAAGGTACGCCATTGGATAGAGAACTTTTTCTCCTGTCGTCCATTTGAATAACACGAAGCCAAAGTTGGATCCACAGACCTGAACTCTCTGACTGGCTGGCCCCACTGGAAAAATGTATGTTGCCATTACAAGACAGGGGGCACAGTCCAAGCATTCTGAAAATTGAATAAAATGCAACATAAAGGGGTAAGGTATTCGTCAGATAATGTAATGTTAAGATTTTGAGGTAGGGGATTGTCTCCTTTTCTTCTTGATGCCAGGGCCGGACTGGGAACTGAAAGCAGCCCTGGGAAATTTTGCCAGACCAGCCCCCGTCCGGCGCGTAGCGAGCGAGCACAGCGAGCGAGCCCGACCCCTACTGTCTGTTTTTTGGAAAAAGACAGACCAAAATGGTGAATTTTACAGCACATTTTTCATTACATATTCAATTGTATCAACTTTGAAAGCACAGTAAATAGTAGATGATGGCCTTAAAGAGCACCAGATACCCACCGATGATGAGAGTACAAAGATGAATGTGAAGGACATTGTAAGAGTTTGGCCCAACAGCTTTATTACAGTATATCTAAGATAATGCCCTCGCAGGTTCAAAATACAAACAGTGCACCATCATATATTATAATCGCACAGCCTATGCACACATTTGTGCCAAGCAAGGAAAATCCTCCATGTTCATCACACCATCAGTGAGCTCATTATCAGACGCGGAAAGGGGACGCATTGCATTCGAACTGTGAGGGTTTCGAGCTGGGGCCATACAAAACCCCTACTAACCACAGACCATCAAACCAACCAATGATAGAACAGGTCCGGTTGGCAAGAGGAGATTGCTTTGTTTACAGTCTAGGAAAAACCATGTCCTCCATTGTGCTCATTTTGAAAATGATGACTGGTTTCCAAGGATATCAGAAAAAGCTATGGGCTCGGTAGAAACATGGACAGGCTTCCAACACCACAGGCACATTTGTATTTCTTATTTAAGTCTGGCCTAGAGACAGCATTAATTGACTCTGTGTTAAGCTATGGAAAGAAGTGCATCAAGGACAGGCAAGAATGCACCTGCACAGGCAGTAGGCTGAGATGACCTTGGGTAGCCACTCAGGTCATGTACAACTATACAGTTAACAAGCTACGATGCATACTAGTAAGTAGTGGGGTAACCAAACAGCAGCCATGCTGCAGGTCGGAAGGAACTCATGCTATATTACAGGTATGATACAGTAGAGACTGCTTCTATTTGGTAGAGAATATGCACAGGCAGTACCAAGTGAGGTAAATCTTGTGCGTGCATTGGGAAGAAAGAGGTATTGTAGTAAATGCTGGGCAAGAAAAACACTTTACGAATAAATAAAACTGAATAACCCGTCCTAACAAGATACATTGATATTTTTAATTTGGAACACGATATGTGATACATAGATGAAAAGAGTAACTTTTCCAAATTGAGAGAAAGAGCCCTGAGAAAGCGGTTTAAAACTTTTGCAGAACATGTGTTGGCTGTTGTCTTAAATGTCATGAACTTGTACAATGAAATGTTAAAAAAAAACTATGGTCGCAACTTCAGTGTGGATAAACAGTTGTCGAACTGAACTAAAATTAAAAAGAAAAATGAATTTCATAGTATGAATTTGACATTTTTGAACAATTTCATTACCAATATTCTGATTACCATTATTCTGATTGCATGCGTTAGAAAGTATACATCTTATTTTCTGTTTGCATTTTAATAAATACACTGGGGTGGCATCTAGTTTCTCACTGGAGAGCACCAGTTAGAACAAGACCACTATCTCCCTAAACGGCAACTGCAAGTTTTGCTCAGATATAATAGGATGTTCTGACTGCACTACTTTGGCTATTAAACACATTTCCTATGAGATGACCCTGGCTTCTTCACATTCACTCCTGTTCAAGTACTTTCAGCCAGATCCAATAATCTTCATCTAGCTGTTTATCATGCTTTTTTTTAAATGTGTTCTTTCCCAGTTACCTTTCTTTCCCTTGCTGCTCTTTTTCCTAATCCTGCCTTCTACGCTTTTTACTTAGATGTCAAATTCTCCATTCTTAAACCTTTTTTGCCATTTGATTTTCCTCTCTTTTTCCTCTGCTCTCTTATCCTTTCAGTTCTTATCCTCCTTGTCTCTCCTTTTTTCTAACCCATGTTCTAAATATAATCTTCCCTCTCATTCCATTCTGTTCCTTTCTTTTCCCTTTCACTCTTCCCTACCATCTCTCCATGATCACCTAAGATTCTTCACTTAATTCCTATCCTGGTTAATGCTCTCTCATTCCTCCCTCCCTTACCCTTGTTCCTCCTTCCTTTCACCCCATTACTTGATTCCATTCCTTCTCTCACTTCTCTCACTTCTTCCTCTTGTCGCCTCTGCCTTCGACTCTCTTTCCCATCCTAGCTTCTCTTTCACTCCCTTCTCCTTTGTATCCCTTTCTTTTTTCACTATTGATTTTTTCTCTTCTTTATTTTCCTTTAAAAGGCATAAGCAAATGACAATATATATTCTGTAGTTGTGTGAAGAAGGATGAAGCTGATGACCATGTGGAGTATGAGAGTAATGAGTCTGAGAGTAATGAAAAGACTGCAAAGGGACCGGGTACACTCAATAACACACTGTTGTAGAGTAGACTGCGGTACGTGGGTTTGGGATTTGAACCTGCAGCCTGCAGATGTCTGCAGCATGAGTGATAACGCACCAGATGAGGAATCGAGCCTGCTGACTGCGGGTTATGCGTGCATATGGACAACAGGCGCATTTACCTACTGTAATATATACATACCGAGTGCTTCAAGTAGGATAAAAACGGCGAGGGGTCTCTAGAAGGGATGTGGCAAAAGAAGTAGAACTAGAAATATTTTCCAAGAGTCCTGGTCTATGTAAGGAAGGGCATGGCTGAAAACACAGGAACTTACATTCTGTGCTTCACGTAGTTGCAAAACCATATCATCTTTTTCCTCTTATGCGCCATTCCTTTCACTCTCGCCTTCTGCACATACCCGCTTTTATCTTCTCCACTCTGTCATCCCTGCCACACTCAACCCACACACCTGGAAGCATTTCATTTTTATTTCTTTGGCACTGTCTATATTTTGACAGCTGTGTACTTCATTCACACACTTTCCCACAGTTATAATTGGAACATATGAGTCCATCGCTCTGTGCACTCTGCGGAGAGGCCAAGGATGGGATATGCATGCAGTCTGAATACCTGTATAACCTACTGACAGGAACTGAAAGAAACTCACCCTTCTTCAGCCTCAGCTGCAGAATTATCAATAGTGTTCCATCATAAACACGCACCCACAACCTGAACTCACTCATACGCCTAGAGCCGAATCAGTTCACAATATGCACTATACAAGAGTCATACCTGGTGTAAAAACTACAGAAACACATATGGAAAAAGAAAACACTCATAAGGAATGCAAGAAGAAGTAAAATGTGAAATGTAAGCGGGGGCTGCATGGGTCACGTAGATCACCCTGAGGATTTTTGCAGTCATTGTTGTGAAACTGACCAGTATTTTTGCTTGTAAAGTTAAGGACCTAAGAATCGGAGGGCCAGATAAGGACTTTCCACCTACAAACTTTGATATATGTGAGTTAAAGTCTGTTAAAACTCACTACACAGAGAAGAACTACAAAACATTTTTTAGTTACAAGGCAATATGATAGTGACAAAGAAACAGTTATATCCTTCACTATCTAAAACCCAGAGGTATAGTCAGAAGGAAAAAGACATTATTCTGTTAATACTGCCCTCACACACTTTGCAGTGTCATGCTTCATCATTGGGCCGCGTCAAATGCCCCCGTGCAGACCAACACAGAGGGCAGAGCGCAATGTTTTTTAGAGTGAAGTGTATAGTGGTGAGGTTGCAGAAAGACGAACAGTGTCAACAGAAAACACAAATAGTGAAAACAAAAACAAGGAGAATTTTTCCCTAGAGAAGGGACCACAAAGTGCAGACATAAAAACTTAAAACTGCCTAAGAGGGGACTGTCTTCAATTTTATTCCTGTCACCCCCTGGCAGGATTAAAAATAATCTCTCGGGATAGTTAGGGGAGATAAAGACCCCTAGATCCCTGCTGCGTTGACCAACATGTTTCTGCCACTACTAAACGCTCATATGAGTCGTACTGGCATTCATCAGGGTGTTGGTCCCTTTTATTCTCTGGTCTACACCCCTATTTGGGGTTTTTTACCTTCAATCGACAAACGGCCAATACTGCTTACGTCCTATACTCTGGTAAATTTCCAAGAGCGAACAAGTTTCTGAAAGAGAAAGTAGAACATATACTTTATCGTTCTACTTCTCTCCTGTACCTTCCTTGAAAATACATTTCCTCTAGACTGTTATACCACAAAATACCATGTCACCCAGGATTACACCCCACTTCACCCCTTAGTGACTATGACACAGGAAAAAAGGCAGGAATCCATTATACCCGTGAGGTAAAAAATGAAAGATGTTTTTCACCCACCTAAATCCACTCAAACACACCCAAAAGCAAAGGTAGTGGTTGTAAAGCGCCATGCTACTATTTGCTTGCAAAACATAGCACAAATTAAAGTCTGTTCCCTGCTGGTACTCTGCAGCAGGTGCATTGACCTCTATGCTATTTTACTGGATTGGAACCTGGAGGTTACACAGTGAGCTTCACAACAGCTACATTAGCCCTCTGAAATTTCTTAAGCTGTCCCTCGACATAGAGATCTGCTCACTAGCACATGGATTAACCCACTAAGTTGTGTTCACCACAATGTCCCCTGTGCTCAACAGCTCAGATGAAGAGCTGTGCAGTCAGTGCTGAAAGGCGTCTGCCTGCAACACGTGCGGGTGGCTGAGGGGGAAGGGTTGGAACATGTGTAGAGTTCTGCTCAGTACACTGGATTTTACACTAATGTGCATTACACAGGTGCACTGATTTGTAATTGTAGGCACACAGAGAAGCAATTATTTGAACTGCGTCATACGTTTGGTGTTGATTTCAAAGCTCAGCAACTTATCATCTTACCAATGGTCTTCACACTTTTTAATTCTGTGCCCCACCCCCATGTCCAATAATTTATTCGAGCACCATTAGCCAAAGTACCAAATACATTTTCTCACAAGTATTATTTAACATTTTGCCGCAGTCCGGGATAGCCGCTCCTCGAATCATCAATCAGAGCCTGGCCTAGTCCTAGACTAAAGTCAGGCTGAGCCTGAGGCCAGCCACCACCTCGCTCCGCCCCTGCTGGCTGCTCACAACAAAAAGCCACTACTGCGCTGCGGAACGGGGCCGGGCTTAGGCCCTTGCCCCTTAGGCCCCCTTTGCTTTTAATTCTGGCCCGGGCAGTCGAGACAGACAGGTCCACCGTGGCACTGTCTGTTGTGACTGGGCCGGAATCAAAGCAAAAGGGACCTAAGGGACAAGGGCCTGGGCCCCGGCCACCACCCATGAATCAGATCATCAATCATCAGATCAGGCCAGGAGCAGGAGGATCAGGAAGGATTGCATGCAATTTAAAAGACTGGACCTGACGGCGTCTGGTCCAGTCCTAAATAGACTCAGCTGCGGCTGCCGGCGGCAGACAGGGGGAATTAAATTATGGGGTGCCATTCCTCTCTTTCCCAGTCCCTATCTCTGACCTCTGAGAGCGAGCGATGCCTGCCTCCTCGACCTCGTCTCAGAGTCACGCGCACTTTTAATTGCACAAGCCCCAATGTGCATGAGCATCACCAGGCAGCAGACCCCACCCTAAGACTGAACTGACAAAAACCGCGGCGCGCAGACGCGGAGGCGGTGACATATGAGCACATCTACGTCATCATGATTACATGGTCAGGTGGTTTTTAAATTATGAGTCAGGCATGATCATAGTAGGCTGCCTGCTGCCTAAATGAAATTGAAATCGTCCGGCGGGTCAGGTCACTGCTCACATCACGGACACGGACGGAGCACCAGCATTTTATGCAGAGAGAATCGTTGTGCTCAGGCGGCCAGCCTGGTTGTGCTTAATGGAAGTTAATGCAATGTTTGCACGGTCGGTCCGACACGGCCAAAGAAATCAGCCCCCAGCAACAGAACCAGCCCCCTGTCACAAAACCGGCCCCCACCCCATCCAGCCTACCGGGGGATTGCCCGGTGCCCGGAATTGCCAGGCCGGCCCTGCTTGCTGCAGCACTTCTATGAGAATCTTTTGTTTTGTTTATACATCTAGAATTGCTGGTGGTTGTGTTTTTTTCTTCTGTTGTTCTCACTTTAAGGTCATATCCTACTTTTCGTGCTTCAGCTTGAGTTACCTTGTCACTGTCGAAGTTTCAAGGGAGTACAACAGTACAGACCCAAAGACCAAAAGGCGTACACACCACTACCCTGTTCCCCGTACACTTTACAGACCTAGATTTTGCAGGTAACCATCCTAACATTAATGTTTTTCTCTTGAAGGGGACGTTAGGAAAAACATCCACATAATGTAATCCTTGGATTTTTATCCTTCCATCTTCTCTACAGTTCATGTGACTGCTTCCTTTTCCTGAGGTGAAGATTAAAGTTCAGATAGCTCCCCATCAGCTGCATCAGCCATGGTCCAGTTGGGCAATGCAACCATGATTCTCTCTGTGAACTGTGAACAAACACATGAAGGGTACAAGAGATATTTAGTAACCCTGGACATCGTGCTCCGCTTCGCCCACGGAGTGCATGTAGCGCTGCCTGCTTCGCCGTTTATGAAGTAGGCAAAGCAGGCAGCGCTACGCACACACCGTAGCGAAGCAGAGCTGCCCGCCACCCGCCTCCCGCCCGCCCTAATTTTAAAATAATTAAAAGAAGGTTAAAGGTAAATAAACGACCATACCTTCAGCGCGGCGTCCCGGGGTTCCCTCTTCTTGCTGACGGTAACTTCTTCATGCAAATGAGCATGCGCGGACCCCGCGCATGCGCATTTCTCGCGAGAAATGCGCATGCGCGGGCGTCCGTGCATGCGCATTTGCGTGAAGAAGTTATCGTCAGCAAGTAGAGGGAGCCCTGGGACGCCGCGCTGAAGGTAAGGCGGTTTATATATACTTTTAACATTCTTTTAATTAATTTAAAATTAGGGCGGGCGGGAGGCGGGCAGCGCATAGTGGGGCTACGCGGAGCGCGCGAGTGTGCGTAGATTTTGCCACACTACGCGCTGCTCCATGTAGCCCCACTATGCCCAGGCTTGATATTTAGTAGGGAAGGAACTGAAAGACGACTGCAAAAAAAGACTGCTTACCTTCAATCAATATGCAATAAATGAGTAAACTCAATTATGGTATGTGACAGACATTTCAAAACTCAAATATGATTCATTTCAAAGACTTCTAATGACAAAAAAACACAATTAAAACAAATATATTACACTTTATTTATCAACATTAAAATGTACAAAACAACTTTAGAAATGATGCTTTGAAACGCACACATGCTTTAATTTTCAGTGTACAATAACAATCAATAATAAACACCCGAACTTTCACAACCTCATCACACACTCCCACACCAGTTTAACAACAGTTTCTGGTCATACATTGATCCTAGATAGTCTATTATCATCAATCCAAACATAATATAGATACACTTTGGTCATGACTAGTGCAACCAGTTAAGAGACCGTGACACAGGATTTGTTTATTAATATAGAGAGCTAGCAACTAATCCCGGGAACTGATTAAAAAAGACAAATGTGTTGCCTAAAATTAACCCCCGGCGTAGTTTGCGAAGTAGCGCTACGTGTAGCTACGCAAAGTGCACTTTGCACTACGCGAGCTACGCGTAGCTTCGCAAACTGCGTATTGCACTGTGCAAGATGCTGTTCGCACTGATTGCACAGTGCCGGATGCTTGTCCACACTGTGCAATCAGTGCAAACTGCATCTTGCACAGTGCGAGCAGTCATTTTCTGCCGCTCGAGTAGATTTCTACTCAAGCAGCAGCTTTCTCAACGCGGACTGGTAGTTTCTCATCGTGAGCAGTCGCGAGCATACGCGACCACTTGCAATGAGAAACCTAACCACCCCGCGTTGAGAAGCTCGCCGGGAGGTTTATTTTCCATGCTCGCGATCAGCAACTTGATGTTGCTGACCGCGAACGAGGAAAAAGTCTCGCCAGGATGTCATTTTGCTTGCTCGCGGTCGCCAACTTGACGTTGAAGACCGCGAGCAAACAAAAAATGACCGCTGCACTATGCTACGCTACGCTACGCGTGTTTGCACTGTGCTACGTGCAATTCGCGTAGTGCGAAGTAGCGCAAACTACGCAAGCGTAGCGTAGTGCTTTACCCAGGCTTACCTAAAATGTGATCTTTATTACAGGAAATTTCACCCTGGAAATACATGAGTAAATCACACCTTACTCTATAGTAAGACACATCTAGTCACAGAAAATGTGTGTGAGCCAGGCATGGGTGTTCAGGTGTAATTACAAATAGAACAGGAGTAAAACACAACTAATCATAGGAAATGATTTATGAGTCGGGCGCCATTGATCAAGTATATTCACAATGTAAATTCTGCCATGCTCACAGATATTTAAGTGTGATTAAATCAATTTACTGGTGCAAATTCCTGTTTTATTAATGATAGTGTGAATTTACATTCATAAATTATGGCAGTAGCCTTCCTACGTTTAACTTCGACGTGCGAATACCTTTATGAGTTGTGTCCTTAGTCCACAACATTAAATGATTTCCTTTTCGCTCATATATATTTTTTATTATTTTTTTTGCCTTCTACAAAGAAAGAAAAAAAAACCACAAATAAACATATGGGGATTAAGTGTACAAAGAGTGAAGTTGGATACACAATGGTATGATAAAGGCTTCTGTAACATTACATATTGAAGTCTATTAGTAAACATACTCAATGAAAGATAAAAACAAAAGCTCTTAATGGAGCAATCCTGATATGGTTCTGGTTAAAATACATACCAGTGCAACTTGTGTATAAGTTGCCTTGCTGCCTTGTGATCCATGACATTTTAGAAAATCTGGGCCACAGAAGGTAATGCATTTAACTTGTTAATGAAAATACACAGGGCCCAATTGTTAGACCTGTCAGCCTTAGGGTGGTCTTTTCCAATCTTTTTGCTTTAACCCTCCTATAATTGCAGAATTTGTTTGTGATGGTCATAGTACCATTGCTGACCAGTGCTATTGTGCTTTTGCTCTCTCCCCTAAACATGTAGAATTGTCCCATACCCAATTGTTACATTTAATTTACTTGTACCCCATACACCCAGGGCCTATAAATTAAATGCTATTGGTGGACTGCAGCACTGATAGTGACACCCACTTAAGTAGCCTGGAAAGCAAGCATCAGGCCTGCCATTGCAGTCTGTGTGTGAAGTTTTGTACTGCCATTTCAACCTGGAGAAATAAACCTTTTGCCAGGCCAAACGCTTCTTTTTTTTAATGCATGTTAGTCACCTCTAGGGTAGGCCCTGAGCAGCCCCAGGGCAGCGTGCAGTATATTTAAAAAGTTGGATATGTACATTTAAGTGTTACTTGTTCAGGTAGTGCAAAACAGTTGTATAACATTGGATTTCTTTATTACATTTATCAAGTGATAACCTTCAATTGGGAGCAGATAGACAGATCAAGTTTGCTATCTGAATATTTGTAATTTACAGCCCTCTTCAATAGTTAAGTTTTAATTCACAAATCTGAAAAAGCCACTTTTAGAAAGTTAGTATTTTCTTGTCCTAATCATTTGGTACCTGCAGCTTACATCTGGGTCATATGACTAGGTGTAGCTGGCAGTTGGTCCTTGTGTATAGCTCAAAGACACTAAGACAAAGGGAAGATAGGTGTTGGCAGAACGGGCCACTCTGACTTAATGAAGGGGTGGAGTTGTCACCTACCACACTTGCACATTACAAAGGCCCTGCATGAACACACTCACAAAGGGCTGGAACCAGCGAAAGGAGGAAGGTGATGCCTGACACCTCAGGAAGGTGGAAACCTCCAGAACGTTCTCCTACTTCAAAGTGGGCACTAGGTATAAATAATGGGCCCCCAGACCCAACTTTTCACTACACATTTGAACCTGTAGAAGACTCAGAAGAAGGACTTCTGTGCTGCTTTGCTACAAGAAGGACTGCCACTCTGCTGCCCTGCTGCCTTAGTGAGAAGGACTGGACCAGCATCCTGGACCCAGGACCACCAGAGTGTCACTAAGGGCAAGTTGGCTAACCTCCTGATCAGAGCCTCAGGGACAGAAAAGGATTTAACAACCCTGGAACCAGCACCTGGCGTCTGACAGCTGTGAGTCCCGATCTCCCAAGTGGTGCCACCTCAGTCTTGAACACTTGGAAGTAATCCGGAAGATGCATTGCCAGCCCAGCTATGGTCCCTGCAGGTCTGATGCAGCGCGATGCATCGCTCCACAAGACTCTGCATCGGTACTTCTGCATGACGCATCCCCAACGTATGACTTCACATGGCAGCCCCACAGCTCATCGGACCACTGCTTCATGATGCCTCTCCATGCAAGGACCTCACATTGCCCATCAGCTCCTCATAACTGCAGCTGCACAATGCAACTTCACGAAAGGACCTCGCATCACCCACTGCAACTTGTCTGAACTGCCGGTGTATTCAAGGACCTTAAATCACGACTTACCAGAACTGCTGCTGCGCAATGCATCTCTATTCAAGGACCTTGCATCGCCTTTGCTGCATGATGCCGCCTAGATGTTTGACTCCCCATCACTTCACAAGCAGAATTTGAGGTCCTTCGTTCAGTGGGCCCGACTGGGTCCCTGTGCCCAGATTGCACTCCATCATGGTCGGCCTAAAGCTGTGACTTTGGCCTGGTCTAGCACAACCAGATTAACACCGTAGGTGCTTTGTGTGTTTTGGTGCTATTTTCACTTAATTCATTACATTTTACTCAATTGTTTTTTAAATTGGCGTGGGATTTGTCTTGTGTTTAACTTTATTACTGTTGAATTGCTGCTTAAATACTTTTAACATTGCCTCTAACTTAATCCTGACTGCTCTGTGCCAAGCTACCAGCAGGTTGAGCACAGGTTAATTTGGAGTATGCTTGTGACTTCACCCTACACGGATTGTACTTGCTGCTTGAGTAGGGTTTCACCCCCTTAACCAGTAACTCAATTCCTGACACCGACAAAGATTTTGCTTTGCGTAGGTGTAACTTGCTTTACTAATTCTACTGTCTTAGTTCTGAATTTCAGGAGAAAGCTAAGAGCAAAACTTGTTTACTCCTGGCATATTCTTTGAATTCAAGAGTGAGTCAGGACTACTGCAAGAGTAGTGCGAGTAATTCACAGCAAAATCTTTGGGAATCAGGTCCCCAATATTTTCTTATAATACCGGCTTTATGGTACTAACATATATGTCTTAAAAATGGGTCGACATTTTCACACACTCTAAATAGTCCTCAAGTGGTGATTCTTGTCTGACTTTTCAGCAATACTATCTTCTCGAGGAATCAAGCAACAAGCTTTTGATCCTCCCCTCAGGCCTTTTCACCTCACATTAAAATCTTCTTGATCACTTCATGATGAAATCCATTATTCATCGCATGTGCCTCTAATACCAAATTGACCTGTATGAATGGATGTAGATGTCTGAATGGTTCTAATCGCAGATCTTCTTCTCCGGAAGGTGAGTTGCCAGCTGAAGGCAGAGGGCAATCAAAAGTCATACCCCTCAAAGCATCGTTCCTCAATTTCATTGCTTGTATATATTTTCATTACTTACAGATCCATACACATTACAGTTTAACTTTAGAAGGTGGGGCTGCACACTCCATTTTGAGACTAAGAGGTGTGTGTGGATTTTTGGAGATGCCAAAGGGTTTCATAGGCAAAGAGCTGGTGCTACCACAGAGAGATAACTTCACAAGTGACATACCATTGTGATTAAATAGTGGTGCTGCAATAAAGCATAAACCACTTAACAGGCAGCACACTTGTTAAAATGTGACAGGCGGTACAGGAAGGAGGTACTGTGTTGAGATGTTTCATTTGCAGGTACTGGAGAGACATGGCATTCATCAATTACTATAAAACAGTATAAGAAACACCTAACAGTTCTAGTTACAAATGTTGTGCACAGTCAACCTAAGTAAGGAAAACCATAAAGGGAAGCAGAAGTTGCTTATCTTGTTACAAAATGCAAAGTGCTCAGGGTATGCAGTTAGAGTAAGCAACATAAAAAAGCAGTTGGGCATATGTACAAGCCCCTATTACCAACACAAAGCCACCTATATTGACATTGTGTGGTGATAGGGGCTGCACCTTATGTACAAGGCAGCATTAAGCCACTTATCATGGCTAAACACATAAGGCCCACTTTCACGCTATGATTAGCGTGAAAGGGTTAGCGTGAAGTGGGCGTTCCACAGCAACACTCATTCATTTTGACTCTGCCCCGTATGTACAAGGGTGGCGTACATAGGAGGCAGCACCAACATTAAGATCAGTTCAAAACTGGTCTTAAAATGGCGAAACAAGGAGAAATGCATTATTTCTCCTCGTTTTTGCCTTTTCCATGTGTGCTGCCTTGTGCAGCACACATGAAAAAAGCAAAATGCCATTGTTTGTTTATATACAGGAAGGTGTCTCTTCCTGTACATAAACCATCTTTTAAAAAAATGCTATTTTGTCACTTTCATGTGTACTGCATGAAGCAGCATGCATGAAAGTGACAGAATGGCATTTCTAGGATTGTTTATTTGCAGGAAGGGACACCTTCCTACACATAAACAATCCCCCCTCTCATGCAGACACCCTTGCACTCTGAGGCAAGGGTGCCTGCGTAGCTGCTAAGTTGCTAATGTTAGCACCATCGCAAGTGTACCCACAAGGCAGCACCACATTCTTGTTAATATGGTGCAGCCTTGTGTTTCAGAAGTGGAGGAGAGAGGCGTTAAGCCAGGAAAGCTAACACCTCTCTCCTCCACTTCCTTGCACATATCCCTGTATGTTCATCAGATTGCAACTAGATTGTATTGCACTTAATGAAAGTCACATGTTTCAAAGCACTGAGTCACTGCAACACTGAAACCAGTATACTTCTGTGGAGTGTTTAATTATTTCAAATTATGTTCCTTCTCACAGGTTTGTCTAGCTTCCCAAGCCTACTGCAACCCCAAGGTTTTTCTTTTTCTCCAAAACTTTCTACTGTACATGTGCAAGAACTTCAATGGCCTTCTGAATTTAAGGCAAACCAAAAGTTCAAGGGACCCTAACACTACATCTATTATGCTTGCAACATTGTTTTAAATAATCTTTTTTATATATACATTGACTATGGAAAGCTAAACTGTAATAAAAGAGCACCATAGTTAAGGTTGTTGGACTGAAAGCCAGTGTTTTTTCCCATTGTGGAGTTTCAAAGTGGTTAGTAACAGATCCTGGTGAATCTGCCTGGCACCCTTTTTTGGCAAAATTCTAGAATACAACACTTATTATTTCATCAGATTTTGAACAAAAAGGCTTACAATTTGTTTCCCAAATACACAAGGGAACCTATTCACAAACGTATTTTGGAGTATTTAAAGTTGTTCTCCTATAGTACTCTATTACCTTTCATATAAGCCTTTGGGAATTAGTCCACAAACATCTAAAATGTGGATAAAATGGGAATATTTTGGAAGAAGTAATATGTGATTAATACAAATAGCATGTACTGTTCCCTCTTTGAACTTTAAGTAAAAATAAGTTGGAGATTTCAGGGCAGATTCACAAAGCAATATAAGAGTACGTAAATTAGTATTACTGTAATACTATTACCAGCACTCATAAATGCTTTTGTTAATTAGCCGCAATATATATATCAAAGAACATTTGTTTATTCATTTGAAATTGTCAAAAATAAAGGGTTTTTCAAAAAACTATTCAAACAAAGTCCCTCCTTAAACATTTACCAAAATAGACCCGTTTACACGGTATTGTGTCCCCTTTAAAAACGTACGGCAACCCTATGTTGGATTGCAGTTTTAAGTCAATAAATGTGTTTAGAGTTCATGAACCATTAAATGTAAGAGCATTTTCAATAGACCATGTAGAATAATGGATGCCCGATTTGGGCTGTTGTAAGTTACAAAGTTCAAGGACTATACCTAGTACTGCATAAGTGCTAGTTCTGTCTGTGCATTTTTTAAATACACTGAACATATAACTACAGTGGAATGGATGGCCATTCACTTTCCTTCTAAAAAATCCTCAAATTTGAATCTCCTCCAACAGTCAGTGTTAGTAGTCACGCGGTACAAATAAACCAAAGCCTGAGGTTGAGTGGTAGCTTTATTGGTGTGAACCCTGAATATTGAATCAGAACATCGATGGCACACAATATCGAGGACAAAATGTTGAACGGTATGTATTGATTTCTTCACCTAACTCCTCATATATGTATTTTTGCAATATATCATTATATCTTCAAGTTACATAAATGTGGACAAAGGAACTGTAAATCTATACTTCCTTATATGTACTTATCTCTACATATTTTGTCATCTGTATTCTGCCTTCAATGTTCTTGTAACAGTATATTCTGTGGCTCTAAAATATTCTGTAGCACAATTCGTTTCTTCATTGATAGTGTACGAGTCATAACAAATATGCACCAATTTCTAGAATTTGTAGAGTAGTGAATTGGGAATCATGTGACGGATAAAAGAACTAGAGCTATCAGTGCATAAATGTTAATTTATTACCAGTGTGAAATACTTTGCACACAACATCTCAGTGGAAGGAATGTTACTTCATGCTTCAGAGTGTAAATGCCATAAATCTGGCAAAGACTAAAGGTGTGGTTAATCACTTTTTTTTTCTCAAAGTTTGGCAATATTTTAATGAAATTCAGCAAATTCCTCAAAGTATGGTGTGCTTGTATCACATGTAAAATTTGGATTCAATGGCATACCTTCCGTAAAAAGGTATGCACGATGCAGGCAGTAGGGCTTTCTGCTTGAAACCAGTCTCCTGCAAGTTCAGAAAAAGACACATTTCTCAGTTCACAATTTCTTGAATTTAGAATTAAGCAAATTAAACAAATTTCACACATTTCATAAAAGAAATTAACATTTAAAATGGGTCTACCCAATGCCTTTCATGCTCAAAGAACTTAAATATTAGCTCAGTTTCTGAAAATCCTACAGATTTGACACAAGCTTTGCCAGGTTAGGCAAAAGATTGACATAACTCACCAAAGGATTGCTGTCTACCAAATGTTTATTGAAATGTGTGAAGAGGAAAGATGGAATGTTCAGTGTTAGCAATCATAAAATGTATTTTCAGAACATTGACTGGGTCATCAGTACTGACAGGCACTAATCCGTAATTGTCTTATCTTCTGCATGTAATGTCAGAGAGACTGTGGGCTATGCTTTATAAAGCTGAGGATAAAGAAAGTGACCAGCAGTGCATGTCGACAGAGGATTGTCTCTAACAGGGAAGATCTATACTGTTAATATGCTTTTAAATTTGAATTGTAGTATTATGGAGAATGTCTGTGTTTATAACAATATCATTATAGCAGAACACACATCAATCTTCTAACCTATAAGCTAACATAAGTAAAAAATCAATGAAGCTGGAGCAACAAGGTCAGCATCTTTGTCAATGTGTGTGTTGCGAATGAAGCATGTACCAGAACACCACGCGGCTCTTTTGAGCAGTGTTTGACTGGTCTGTTGGGCACTCTGGCACTACTTAATGGGTCAGCTTTAAAGGGCTAGTGTGTGGGGCAGTGTTTTTGCTCCCATCTTGGCCCATGGAACAAACAAAAACAGACCAGCCCACACTCTGGCCTTTTCAAGCTGGCCCATCTGCCAGTGCCAGAGTGCCCGACAGGTAAGCTGACCATTGCTCTGAAGAACTACTTCGTGTTCTGGAAAGTGTGGCAGTTACAAAATAGATGTTTGCAAAGCTGTTTACTATCTTGCTTCACCTGTTTTATTTATACTAGTGTTAGCTTATCCGTTAAAAAATGGTGTGTTTTGAGATAATGATATAGTTATAACCATGTAAATTATGTCCCTTTCTAGCCATTTTACAGTGCCACTGTGCTGGTAGGCTAGATCAACACTGATTTTGAAGGTAAAGATAAATGTATTACATTACTCTTGTTACTGCTAAAAGCTGGTTAGTAAACCATTTTTTAATGCAATCTGAAAATTGGATTTAAAATCCTCTCACAGCCTCTCTCTGGCATTCACCTCTCAAGTTGTATCAAATGGTTCTACATCAGAATTTCATGTACGCGAATTTAGTGTGATATAGATATTGTGTCCTAAATATTGGTTACACAAATATTGTCCCACTGCTGTAGATGTTCTCTTCGTAACTCCAGCTCCAGACTGCAACTGCAGACTCTAGACCACCCATTACACCGCCACAAGACTCATACTCGAGCTCCCACGCTGCACCCACATCACACAGCACCTCAGGAAGCTTCATCGGCTCCCCATTCTACACAGCACAGGACCAGAACACTGGAGAAGCCACACACACTTTCATCAACCCACCAGAAACCTACCTCACTCTTACTTACACAAATGCCCCACATCCGCGAAAGCAAAACTGGAGGTCGTCCATTATCTTACATCACACCCAAGACATGGAACAACCTCCCTCAACACATCAGAGCCTCCTCCTCCTCACTTCTTGAGCTCCTCAAGAATCTGAAAACCTGGCTCTTCATATAAAGACCTTGGGACCACACACCTCCACACCTGACCAAGTGCTGGTATACCCTCTCGGGTGATTAGAGTGCTATTCAAATCAACATAACATAGCAATGGAGTGATTTTGCAGAAAATATTAATGGCACAATATTTATGCCACACGATAAACTGGCAATGATATTCTGGTACCACGGGTATAGGATATGCATTGCAATTTTATCAGTCTTGGGAAGTCCACAGTGGCAAAAAAGTAATAAAAGTCTGGGTTACAAAATTATCAAAATTATCAAAGTACATCCTCAAATCAGAAAAGGAGGAGGGAGAACACTGCCTAGCATACCAGCACACTAATAGCCCAGATGCATTGTGGTAAATAAAGTGTATGATAACACTCACTTCAGTTGAAATTCTTTACTATTCACCATAGTTGGGGCAACCAGTGCTGTTTATCTCTATACAAGTGTTTCAGGATTGTTGTCCTTTTTCAGTAAAGAGTAAAAAGTGAAATTTGGGGGGCTGGCAGTGCTGCATCCTCAAATTCCATTTATAGAACAAAGTGGAAAACCAACAAGGAAAGTGAAGCATTTGGCCAAAAGAGAGGAACAATCTCAGAGTTAAACAATACTTTAGCAGAAGGCACTATTTCATGTTTAATGTTGATAAAGAGACACTTAATATATTACATGCAATTCATGATTGAAAATAAAACAGGAAAATGTTTCATTTGTCCGACCTGATGTAGATGTATATCCCAATCTGTGTAAATGTGGTGTGCCAATCAACTGTGCCAAGTTGACTTGAATTACAAGTCCATACTTTGTGTGAAATAAATTGTTTGAATGTACTTTTCTTGAAATTATGATTGCCTAATTAAAGCGCAATTAGCTTAACTTAATTCACATTGGAAGTTTGTTTGAATTCTTTAATCTTTCTAAAACAGAGGGAAACGTTGTACATCCTAAACCCCTAACACTCACCCTTGCTCTGAAAATGTTTGTTCCGTTCGGCTCTCTGCCTAATTCTTCCATGTGGCTAGGATTTTAAATTAAATCGTGTTAGTTTATCAATGTCTTTTAAAACTGTTTGACCAATTAATTTGTGTTTTAAATTAATTGGTTTTTAGAATGAATTGGTTCAAAGTAATTACATGTCTTGCAATTTAATCGAGCTATTCTGCAATTATGAGATCACCTTAACCAGAACTACTCTTGACCTGGGGCATCTAAAAACACTTGCCTTTTAGATCCTGTATGCACTTGCATTCCTTTTGTTATAGCAGAGAAGAAAGAAATCCCCAATGCCCTGTGTTCTGGTTGGCTCTGATGATGTCACTCAATATGTTCAGAGGTTTCCAACAAAGCACGCGAGCTTTATCTGTTAATGTGAATACCGTGTCAGGTCACAATTGAATGGATAGTACATGTCAATTAGGATAGGCTCAAAAGTCACATTTAAACTGCAGGATATTCATGTAAATATTACAACGTGTAATAATGTTTAAATTATTCAAACTTACGTTACCGTACATGTGTGGCATTCTTCAGTCATAAAAACAAACAACATGGAGTCGATAGAAACAGGTTCTGCGCACACGTTTAGAGATAAACACAATGTAGCGAGACCGAAGGGTATGGTCGAAAGCACGAAGGAGGTCTACACCAGAAATGTCTTTGTCGATTTAATAGTGCGTATCTTCAAATGAAAAGGGAACATGAGAACAACCAGCCGACACGTGTTTCGTCAACGGGAAACAACCCGTGACTCTTCAGGGCTGGGAAGGACACAAAGAAAACAAATAAACATACAAAAAATGGTCAAAGCAAACAAGGTCGGTCAAAGGCGGGGGAACAAGAGGTGGATGTCCCTCAGTAAAACAGTAGGGCCAGATGAGACAAGGAACACAACGAAACAGAATGGCAAGGGTGAAAGGTACAAAAGGTCCGCACATGTGGAACATGATGAGAAATAACGCAAAACAATTATTAAGGAGGGGCCAAATCATAATCGTCAGGCAACATACGGGTCGTATAGGGACATCTGTAGAACCATAAGCATAGAAATAAAGTGCATTCAAGTCAAAGATGCATCACGAAAGTATTATTGCCACAGTGCATAAAGGGTATCCAAAACATTAGAACTATAAGTCAAAGATACGTCACAAAAGCGTGATTGCCATTCGTAGAAGAAACCAGGAAAATCTATGTAGTAAGTGATAAGAGAGACATGTAGAGAAAAAGTGAGAATAGAAAAGGCAAACGAGAAAGTCCCAAGTGGTCGGCGATGTAATAGGTAGACTATAAAAGAGAGACAGCAGGCAAGCAGAAAACTGGTGCAGCAGATGACGAACATTAGGATCGCGAAAGGCACAGCATGAGTGAGATATAACAAGAAATGGAGTGGAAGGGTGAAAACACCGTCAGTGAGCATAGTAAAGGTAATGAGGTCAGCGAGAAAAAAAAACATGGAGTCGATACTTCGCTAAAGAGTATGCATTCAAGAAAACAGTCTATGATATTCGATATTTTCTTTCCAGATGCTCTCTTACTAGCTGATCTAACTCCAGAATGGAAGCATTAGAAGGGAACAACCAAATAGTTTGTTTAAAAAATGTTTAGCAATTGAAACAGCATTTGGATCAAGCTCATTCATATGCTACATCTGTGGCTGGAAAGTATTTTAGTTCTCACAAAAGCCGAATTAACCACTGCATAACATTGTAGGTACTTCATCCTACAGATATATATGTGATAAGCAAACCTCGGACCCTATCATGAAAATTTTCGCTGGTCCACCACGTTGCAAACCACCTGTATTTTCCATTTAAGGTGTCTAAAGGTAATTCATATTACTCAGAATTTATTTAAATTAATGCACAATATATAGAGAGTACAAGCTGTAAAAAGTGATCAGGGATTGCCTCACTCTGAATCCATCTTTTGATTTCTCAGGTTAATGCATTAACTTGAAGAATTTCCGAATTATGGGGCATATCAACAACAACCAGCGATAATTATCGCAAAGCGCACTTAGAGCTAGGATAATTATCGCCGGCTAGCGTGGATTTTTATCGCTGAGATAGCGTGCTATTAGCAACGCTTATCTCAATAGCGATAAAAATCCTCACGCTAACTGGCTAACGTGAGATTATCGCTGGAAACCCAGCGATAATCTCACGTTAGCTTGTTGATAGGGCCTCACAAACTCAGCCATGATATCCACCTTCCATAGGATATCATGGCTAAGTCAGTTCTGAATTAGGTATTAGGAAAGTAGCGATAACAGGTGTTATCGCTACTTTTCCTGACGCTATGCTTCATTGCGTGGGGCTTGATGATAGGAGAAATGTCGCTTAGCGACATTTCTCCTATCATGTCAGGTCAGGAACGCCCACTTTGCATCTCATTAGAGATGCAAAGCTGGGCGTTAGAAATCCCCACGCTAAAGCAAGGTTTCACGCATTAGCGTGACCTTGCTAATATAGCGATAAAATTATCGCCGCTTTTCGGCGATAATTTTTTATCGTCTCGTTGTAAATATGCCCCCAAATGTATGAACTTTTGCTACCTCAAACGCAAAATATCAGGCACATGACTGTGCTAAGTCAGTAGAGCTCTTCATGAGGAGGCCACAGGTCGTCAGACCATTCATGGCACGTTGGAAATTGGACTATACCAAATGCCAAGAATTACCATGTTCAAAATTTTGCATCTTCAGAATTGAACCAATGTTTATGAGCTTTACGTGTGAATCATCTGCTTTTGGTATGACAGCATTTTGAAGTACATCCCAATAAAGATCAAAAACTGAAAATATGAAACACAACACGGAACAGAGAGGCATTATGAAAGACGTCATGGAAGTACACAAAATAACATTCCAAGATGGACTCCAACCACAATTAGCTTTGCCAAAACATTAGACGCAATTCTACAAGCATTGAGAAAGCTAATGCCAGAGGTGGAAGGTGGTGGACAGTGGACAAGGGGTCTGCAATAGAGTCAGCAGAAGAGGTAGAGGGAGAGAGAAGCTGCGTAGTAAGAGACCACAAAGCAGCAGATGTTAGTGTCTGTAGGGTAGGCAGGGGGTGGAGCACTAGGTTCAAATACCGCAAAGGTATGCAAAAAGAACATTTAGTTCAGTAAATTCAACAGTGGATGGATATAATGAACCAGTCAAAACAGGGTGAAACCAAAATGCCCCACTGATGGAACAAATACAAGAATCAGGAGGAAAGCTATCGTTTCAGCAGCAGGAAGTACACAGCAAAGCCATCTAGTAAAGAAAACATGAGCATGGGTCATCTTAAACTATTAGCATAAGTGGCATCAACAAGATATAGCTGAAGCTGTTTGTAGCAAGATCATATCAACTCTGCTGGCGCGAAGGTCCATCACACCAGTAAACTGAGAACAATGATTTATCAGAATCATAAAACAGTGGTAAAAGTAAAGAACTAAGGGCTAGATGTAGTTTTTTTGCGGTCGAAAGGGCCCGGTTCACAGAATCAGGCCATTTGCAACTGCAAAAAAAGGCATTGCAAATGTACAAACCCCTTTTATGCGATTCGGTAACCTGTTACTGAATCGCAAAATAGGTTTGCGAGTCGGTATTAGGAAGTGGCCTGTCAAGGGCGCCCCTTCCTAATAGCAAGTTGCAGAAGTATTTAGGAATGTCTTGCGACCGAATACCTGACGCAAAACATTTTCAGTTTACCATCAGATTAATTCTGAAAGTAACCCATTCGCAAATAGGATGGGGTCCCCAAGGGACCCCTTACCCTTTGAGAATGGTGGCGTAAACGTTTTTTTAAGAGCAGGAAGTTGTCCTACGGACCACTGCCTGCCATAGAAAAATAAAAAGCAAACTTTTCATTTTTGTCTTTTAAACACATCCCTTTGAGGAAGACGCGCTACGTTTGAAAAAAATATTTTGCCTTATTTAAAAAAGGGAGCACAAACATGGTGCTCAGCTGTCCCCAGCAGGCCACCATCCATATAGTATTGCCCAATCCCAATGGGTCGCAAATTGAGACCTGCCTCATGAATATTGATGAAGCAGGTCATTTGCGATGCCATTGGGAATCACTAATGTGTCTGTGGCACATTAGTACATTTCATTTTGCGAGTCTCTAATTGTGAGTCACAAAAGATCGCAATTAGAGACTCGCAAAATTAAATCTTCGTACGTCTGGCAGAAAGTTCTCAAAAGACTGAGTATGACATAAACGACTCTAACTCCAATGAAGAATCCTAACTCAAAATGATAAAATCGCTTTGTGAATGTATTGATTAAGACAAAATCCCTACTACTTCCTCCTCTTTTAACTAGAGCTAACCACCTGAATTTGAGCAAGACGGAGAAGAGCCTGGTAATATCAACTGTTCCTTTGTTTCTAGGCACGTGCTGCCTGAAGTCTCAGGAGACAGAGGGCCAGATGTACAACCCTTCAATTTTGCAAGTCGCATATTGTGACTTTTGCGACTCGCAAAATGGAATGTACAGCAGTGTCTGAGACACTGTTTGCGATTCCTAATGGGGTCGCAAATGACCTGCCTCATTATTTTCATGAGGCAGGTCGCAATTTGCAACCCATTGGGAATGGCTAGCACTCCAACTGATGGTGGCCTGCTGGGGTCAGAAGACCACCATGTCTGTGACTGCTTTTTTTTTTAATGCAGACCGTTTTCCTTAAAGGAAAATGAGATGCATATCAAAAACAAAAATGGAACGTTTCTGTTGAATTTTCCAAGAGTAGGCAGTGGTCCATAGGACCACTACCTGCTCTTCAAAAATATTTTCACATACATTCAGAGACCCCTTCCCATTTGAGAGTGGCTTACCATCTACTTGAAGTGGGTGGTAAACTTTGAGGGTTTTGTGGCTAGCACTCCCAGTGATGGTGGCATGCTGGGGTCAGAAGACCACCATGTCTGTGACTGCTTTTTTTCAATGCAGCCCATTTTCCTTAAAGAAAAATAGGAAGCATATCAAAAACAAAACTGGAACGAATTCTGTTTAATTTTTTAAGACTAGCGGACCACTGCCTGCTCTTAAAAAATATTTTCGCATACATTCAGAAAGGAGAAGGGGTCTCCCGGGGATCCCTTCCCATTTGCGAGTGGCTTACCACCTACTTGAAGTGGGTTGTAAACTTTGAGTGTTTTGCGACCGCAAATGCAGTCGCAAAACAATGGTACATACAATTTTGACTCCCTATTAGGAAGGGATGCCCTTGGCACGCCCTTTCCTAATAGCAACTCGCAAACGCTATCTTGCGACTCACTCACTTGCAAAATAGAATTTGTACAAACCACCACTGTTTTTTGCGGTTGCAAATGGGCCGATTTCCTGTTTGCGAACGCAAAAAACAGTCATTCATCTGGCCCAGAGTCCTGAATTTTTTTATCAATAAATTTTTTGGGTAGAATCTATGGATTAAAATGTGATCCTTTGCCACTAGTTACTCTAAGGTGTGTGACATCTTAATTAATGTAGCAGCATACGAAGGGCTTTCAGGTCTACATTTTCATACATATTTTTCCATGTGTTTTGATATATTTCAAGTGTTAGAATGTGTTTTTCTGTGGACTGTTCTTATCTCAGGTCAATTATAGTGCTATTAATGTTTTCTATTAGTTCATCATACACATCTGCATAACGCCATACATTTACTCACTTACATAGCATACACTGTAGCTCTTCTGAAAGGCAAGAAATGCAACCAAAACAGTCCACTATAATGTAAGTCTCCAACAAAGCCTTGGATATGTATGGGCTAGATTGTGCTAAGCAAGGAGTGCCTCTTATTTTCTCTTACAGAGTCATGATTGGTTAATTCCATCTCGGTGTACTCAGTGGCTAACCTCTCCCTTTCCATGACGTAGTACTGTTCATGTCATTTCTCCATATAAAACAGCCCTTTCAGTTTCTCTCTAATGTGAGGCCTTTGTTCTTTGCTATTCTATGCTAACTTAATTTTCATGACACTAAGAGGTTTTCATTCTTCCGGCCCAGTGGAGACATGGTAACCAACTTTCCTCATCAATCGGTAATATTACATGCTTTTAGCATCTGCATCAGGGGTGGTCTGGCCATGAGGATGGTATTGATGCACGGTTGCTGCCTCCTCTGGGCCTAGTTTATGTTCTGCATCCTGCCCGATTGCAACTTTATGCTCTGCCTCTCTGAATTTCTGAAAAAATACCTGGGTCTTTGCTAATCTGTCTTTTCTTTGCTGTGTAGTACAACTCCCAGCCCCTTCTTGAATTGAACTTTTTGGATATCAAACCCCTCTAGACCTAGTTCCTAAAGATGTCCCATTGTAGCCATACAAAATGTTTAAGTAGTTTTATTCTTCCTAGCCTCTTTTCCTAAATGGAATAGTCTTGTTTCCCAGTGCTATGCTATTCAATGTTAGGTTTGTGCTGGTTCAGGGCAAGTGGAAGAAATTACAAATGTTAATAATCTTGTAGAACTAGCGATGTACTCAAAATAAATGAAGCAGAGTGGAGATGTCACAGACTTAAAAAGAAAAGTATAAAATATGAAAAGTTTAAAAATAGCTTAAAACTAGTTCAAAAGTAGTCAAATAGTATTTGCTCTTGCTTTCGGGGTTGGGGCGGGGGTAGTAAAGGAGTAAAACACGAAAAACAGAAGTAACAAATAATTACTGAACTGCAAGAAGTGCAAGAGCCTTTGATTTATTATTTCCAATAGCTGGTGAACCTATTAAAATCAATATGGATGAGGGGATGTCTGTGTTAAGTTGTAAATGTTCTATAGCAAGAGTATCCAACATAGGCCCAGGAGAGGAGTGTAAATTGTTTCCATTGAGTTTCATTCTATGCAAGGCTGTTTTATGTGGATATCCTTAGAATCCAGCATGGATCTAGCCATCCCTAATCTGCGTTGAACACCCTTTTTCTGGAGAGAAAAAACAATGATTGACAAGATCCCGATAAGTGGGTAAAACTGAGAGGTGGGCCAAGTCATCAGATATCGAAGGAGGCAAAAATGTCTGAAAAAAGAGAGCCTAAAGAGCGTTCAAGTTATGAGAGTGATTTGCGTGCAATTTCTTTTCAGAAAGTCAGCTTTGGTGCAACTGTAGCACCATGACACTAACAGCAAAGATATTATAAAATCAGGCGTGGTGCGTCCATTGGGGCACAGCCCCCCCGCCCGCAGCTCCCTCGGCGTCTTTGAACTTAAGTAAACTGAATCAGTTTACTTAAGTTCAAAGACGCCGAGGGAGAACTGACAATCATGTCAGTTAGCATGATTTCGGACCGCCCACCTCCTTCAGGTGGACCAGGCAGGGGCAAAAGGCAGCAGCACAAGTGCGCATGAGTGGGGAAGGTCAGCGAATTTTCAGGCCGTGCCCAGTCATGTGCACTAGTGTCTGCTCTGGCTGGCGTATGCCCATTAGGAGAGCGAGGGTTGAGCAAAGGCTCAAACCTCGGTCTCCTAATGGGCAGGCGGGCGAGCAGTAACCGTGCCCTAAGCCAATCTGGCTCAGGTAGAATTTTATTTATTTTAAAACTCCCCCATCCCCTCGCCCCCCTGCGCACACCCCAGCGAGCCACGACTGACACATACTTAAAGGGAATGCTCCTCCCGTCTGTGTCTCGTAGTGTTTCTGTAATCCCTGCCTGCCTCGGTCGACGTTCCCGTCACTTGCACACAAACCAGCTGTTGAGAGTCTACTACTGGTACCCCCTTTCTCTCTCCGCACCCTGTCACCTCAATGCCTCACAATGTTTGTTTCTTGAACCCCTGCCATGCTTGTTACCTGCACACATAATACTACATTTGATTGTATATATATATAGCGCTCCCTACTTCATTACAGGGGGCGAAGCGCATTATTTGTCTGAGACGGTCATCCCCATGCCTTGCAGTGTTTATGTTTATTTAACCCGCCCTCACCGTGCCTGCCTGCTTCCACCACCCCTGCCTGCCGCGTGACGTACATTCCTAGGATCTTGTTTGTTTTCTGAAACTAGAGACGCAGTCACAATCTGTCCCGGCAATGCTTTCCCACGTAGGAAGTCATTTTCTGTACTCCATTATTGTCGTTTTGAAAGTAAAACTACCACTACTTCGTCTGCTGAGAGCCCCCCTCCCCCTAAAACCAACAGCAGCTGGTGCCTTGTGACCTGTGATGCTGTTTTTCCAGTGGATGCCTGCTGTTGTAAACAGGGCTTGTCAGAGTGGGACTTTGCTTTAAGCGAGAAGTGGGAGAACTTTTTTTTTTTTGCTGCACGCAGACGTCACTATCGTCAGTAAAGTACAAATCATCTACGTGGCAAGTGTATTTTTTTTGTTTTCAGCCTCCGCACCGCCTCTTTTCTGTAGATTGTCAAAGCCATTCAAGAAGTTGCCACCTCCCCGCGAGGTGTGAGCAATGCCGTTGGAAGCTGCTGTGTAAACACTGCTGACATCAGGCTGGCCCACAGCTGACTGCACTAACTGTAACCCAGGTTGTTACACTGGGGAGGAGTGCTTTCTTTGACACAGTATTTGCTTCGCAGCTACTTTACAGCCCTGATTACATGTTCACATGTTCCTACAGTCATTATCTTCGTGTCCTTGTGTACTTGATGGGTTACTCGGCACTCCCTGGGAGAGAGTTGTACTTCAGAAGCAACGCTTTAAACAACATACCTCCCACAATAGTAGCCGACTCAAGTGTGTAAGAGAATCAGCCGGGACCTTTACCTCCTTTCCCTCAGAGGCTGAAAGTGAGCTTTCACTTGATCTGTAGATACAGTGTTGTTTTCCTCGAAATGTCTTCCTCCAGTACTGCCTGATCATCTTACATTTGTGTGATTGACAGTTTTTTCTTGACTTACATATTTACGGTAAAATGCAACGAGTGCCTTAATTGCCTGGAAATAAGACACCGCAGAGGCGCAGAAAAAAAATGCATTGAACTCTATTGAATGGAACTAATTTTAGTAACTTTCACTTTTAAATTCCATCTGAAAGGTATATAAATTATGCAGCGTATGCCCTTTTCCAGACAGCCTGCATAGTGAAAGGGATTGCTGCCAACCCCAGGCCCATCGCTAACCACTCTGCCCAAAAACGAATTTAATGACTGATGAGTACAGGCCCCAGCTAGGCCCGCAAAATACAACGGTTCGCCCTCCTATGTAGGAAAAGTAGAAGGAAGTTGGCACGGAAACTGCAAATACAAAAACAGAGTTTATTAACCCTTAAGGGTGGTCCTACAACCTACACAACACTCTTCAGTATTGCATAGAGTAGCACAAAGAACTTGCGTACTTGGTCCCCTTTTATACACAACAGAGGGGCTCATAAGTGGGTGGATACAACATAGAGCAATATTCATTACCATTTATGGACATTTTCGATACAGGATCAATATATGGGCAGAGTTAACAGTTTCCTGAGCCCGCGAAAACATGGTCAAACAAGGACTGACTGATAACAGATGTGGTCAAGTCTGGGCATGCGCCAGACGGACAAAGGAGCTATTTATAGACTGTTACTAGGCAGATTACAAGAGCAACTAGCGAAGAGGTAGGACTCTTCTCGTGCAAAGCACGTGGAGACATGACAATACAAAATGGAGTCCGGACATTAGTCAACATAAGACAAGAAACATGTTTTGACTGTAGAGAATTCATGTCTTCAGTGAATGCTTAATCATATCGATGTTTCAGTTTTCAACATGACTGTGAAGACAGTCGCATTACGGATGGTTCTCATTCCTCGCCTTTGGTATCCTTGGAAAGTATATTCAAGTGCAGCATCGACCAAAATCTATTGAAATAAAGATTCAAATTAAAGAAATGCGTTTTACACTTGTACTGACTAAAAAAAATATCCGTCATGTTTTAATCAGGCAATATAACGGGCAGCATGAACCCCCTACCCAGCAGTGCAAACCACCGCACTCTCACCTCGTATTTTTATCCTCTCTGTGGGAGTTTATTTATATTATTCGATGTGCTGGTCTCTATTTTTAGATTTAGCTGCAGCAGCCCCTGTTTACTTCTGCTCAGAATTGTGGGTTTACATGGAGATGTGTGTGATAGCAAGTTACATTGGCTACGCTGTCACCACACTCACGCAACATATAGTGTGCTGCGGCACAGCTGTGGGTTCTTGTTCGTTGTTAAACGCATGTTTTAAGGGCTACAGCCTGTTTCAGAGGCAAAGCATCAGTGTTTGAACGTGATTCGTGTATTTAAAGGAAGCCAATGAAACCTCGTACAATGAGGGATGATGCAATCATATTTTTTTGCTGCAGGGTGAAAAATGGCTTTAAGCAGTACCCGAGATCAGACCCTGGTAGGATTCATAATTTAATTATAGCTTCTAATTTCGGAGGCATTTCCAGACCAGTGGGCTCGTTCTGCTAAAGCGAAGGCAGGCACATCACTCAATTATGCAGCATGGGTTTTGTATAGTTTTTAACAGTTATGCTAATGCTGATGGGGAGGGAATGTGAGGGGGAGCGGTGTTCATTCATTGAAGCACTTTGTGGAAAATACAGCTCATCCCATTGGTCACAAGACCACCTCCTCTCTGGCATGTTCCTTTATAGGGAGCACCCACTTTTTTCATCTGACTTAAAGACCTGTCTGCACATATTTCTATATGACTGGTTACAGCCAACAGCTGTGGGTGCTTCCCGGAGTCTGGTTAGAACATATTTTTCCAAAGTTAATGCTGCATGCAGTGCAAGACACTGGGCAAGCATACCTTTTAAAGGGCTAAAGTTGTCATGCAGAACAATTTACATATTACAGTAACTGTTGAACAAATTAATGCAAGAAGATACAGGGCAGTTTTTAATGTGTTTAATATTTCAAGACTATACGTTCCCACTGCTTAGTAAGCCTTGCTTTATCGCTGCATTCATTTGCTTTAAAATGCACCATTTGCCAATCTTTTTTAAATTTCTTTCTCAGTAAAGGGACTCTCCCTAGACCCCAGGTTTGTCCATTGAACTTGTTCACATCGCTAACTAGTGTTTTCTATTGGAAAGGATAGAGCCAAAGCAGTCTTGCTTAGTACCTTAGCCCTCTTTAAAACTCAGACTTGCTTGGCAACCCGGAAATTCTCTGAAATAATGTATGAGTTTTCTTTTATGAATGCCTAGAAGAACTGAATTTTTAGTCCATTTATCACAGAAATAATGCTGAAAATCGCACCAAAAAGATGCTGGTTTTTAAAAAATGTCTTCACGGGGGGAGAACCCCCCCGAATCCCCCTTATTGCCGCCGGGCTCGCTCGCTGAGCTCGCTCGCATACGTTAATTCGTTCTGCATATGCCTCACCAGTTTTAAATTCCACCAGCTGCCACTGTATAAAATAGTCAGGTACCACCTAGAGCGCATGTAAGAGCGGCAATGACCAGCACTGCTTTATAAATGCTGACATTTTATTGTAAGTTGTAGGCACAGTATGGCAGCATTTCAACTTACAAAATTGAATAAAGGCAGCCACAAGTCTAGGATTGTGCAGATAGTTTGGGTAAAGCTCATCAGTTTAATAAAGTGCGGCTGGCATATGCCTGAATCTGTATATGTGTAACCATACTATTCTCCTTTTGGCATACCAGTGACTCATGGCTGGGGCTTGATTGACTTTTTCCCACACTATAATCCTTTCAGAGTCACTGCTTTGACAAGTTACTGAAACTGCTCCAGACTTCCAAGACTCTCATAGAAAAAAGCCCAACAGGCCACTGGCCCTGCCGCCCTCACTTCTACAGGTCTTTCAAAGGCACAGACCAGACGTGTGACAAACAGTGACAAAGCTGTCTTTCGGAGTGACTGGACTGATATGTCATTAAGACTGCTCTACACCTCCCACCGTCTCACAAACACACACCCGACGTGCCACTGACTCTAGTCTCAGGTATGCAGACCTTTCAACAGCACAGGCCTGGCACATGACCAGGCTCTGAACCTTGAGAGGCGACATGTCAAAATTACTGCTCCAGACTTTCCATCCTCGCACTGACAAATGTTTACCATGACACTGACTGTGCCTGCTTTTTCTCAATAAGCCTGTCAAAGGCACAGTGCTAATATATGTCAGACTCAGTGACAAGTCTACCTACCTATAAGAGGCACTGTATATTTTCATAAATCTTCAGGCTTCTGTTTAGGCCAGCCCACCTATGCCTGTATTAAGGCCTCTACCATGGACAGAAGTTAGAAAATCCTATAAAATATTTATTGAAGAGCTTACAGTTATCGTCTCCTGATATGCCTTCTAACCCCCAACAAATGAGTGATCAGTGACTAACTATTGTATTAGTCCTGCTCATTTTGGATGCAGTAGGGAAAGAGGTACCCTACAGCATAGACTTTGCAACATCATCTCCGAGGCCTCACTGGCCCTGTGAAGCAGTCGAGTCTGCCAGGAAACAGTGGCAGAGGGGAAGAAGACACATCTGCTGGTCGCCGGTTGAGCCTGTGCATGTTCTCTGCCCAGGCTGTTCAATACAGCCTGGTGGAGAATATGCTATGTGCGCATGACTGTTTGCCCGGTCCAAGACGACCAGTCAAACCATCATGCGCACTTATGATGTACCAACCACTTCTCCACCCTCATGTCACATGAGCACAGCCCTGCCCCACTCTAACCTTGCTGCAAGCTCCATAGTAGAAATAAAATAAAAATAATGTTCTGTTAATATCATTTTATTTTACCTTTGCACTAATGGGGCCGAGCTCCTCTGCCTTAGCGGAGGAGCCATCTCTGCTGTGTAGTTTTACTCCTGAACCTCGGAGCAGATTAGGTGATGGAGAACTCGGATTTGGGAATAAAAATGAGTATAGTGACACATAATCCCACCACTCTTCCACTTTATTCTCCTCTACATATTTTCACTTAGCCCTCTTCTCACTATTTTCTTCTTCTCTTTTACACAATCTTTTCTTCGTCTCTCTTGCCTCATCCACCACCTACACCCGCCATTTTGTCCTGCCCTCCAACTTCTTATCCCTTCACAAGCTTCCTTTCCCTCATTTTCATCCTATGTTCTTCCTTCCAACCCCCACCACTGACATATCAAGCTGCTGGATCTCTGGTGTAAATAGCTTTTTTATCTCCTTTGCTTACTCATCCGTGTAGTCCTATTTTTATTACTGGGAATGCCCATTCGAAGGCTATTCCTTTAGGAGGAGTTCAGTGATGGCTAGTCAACTCCGTGCTTTCATTGTAGCCGCGGTCGCCGCCGCAGCTCAGCCGTAGCTTTACTGCCGTCGTCACAAGCCCCCGGCCCCCGAGCCTGCTCGCCTTCTCATTGGCTCGCCTAAGCCCCCGGGCCTTGGCCCCCGGTCCAGGACCCATCATTGTAAGGGGAGCTCACCACAGCGCTCGTACCGGCAGAGGTACTGCTGGTGGCCATGGTTAAGTGTGGAGGAAGCTGCGGGGAAAAGACAATGCCCTGATTCTGGATCCTGGCACCGCTGGAGATACTCGAGACAGCTGAGAGGTATTTCAGAGGTAATGGGCGGCGGACTCTGGGCTGAAGCGCGGCTGAGGGAGAGGATCGCTTTGCTCCCCAGGCCCCCCTCCTGAGCCCAAGTCAGAGCCTGCTCCCTCTGACACTGACCCCAGCCTCTCCTGGAACTAATTAACCGGGCAAGGACGCGACAGCTCCCAGCTCCCAGCTCTGCCCATTCCCCACTCACAGACTAGTGAGTCATCAACAGCTGTGGCACCGTGGGTGAGTGGCCGCAGTTGCAGATGCCCTGTCGTAGGGGCAGTGGCTGCAGAAAGCTGAGGGGTGAGGCTGCGTACCTGCTGTGGTCGCAAGCCCCATTCCTTGGTATCTGGCACCTGATATTTGAATCATGCTTTGGATCAACAGACAATTTCCTGAATTATTGTGGTGGTGGCCAGCTAGGGCAGTAACAAGGAGAAATCAACTGCCCTAAAGTTTATCCCACTTCCCCATCAGAATCCAGGGCTTTGTAAACCGCACAGTGCAGGTCCTAAGGAGGAGGGACCCGTCTGCTGTGTTTTCCTACAGCCACCATCAACAGGGCCATCAACCTGTCCCTCCCAATTGCTGGATGACCAAATAAAAGCCCTCTCTGCACCAAGAAATTGCTCCGGCAAAGACAACTCTTTCGACTCAAGCATCACCCAGAAAACTAATGAGCACAAAGAATGCAGTCCCCACCTTAAAGTCCATTCTAAAGACCTCAACAGCAGGCCTCATAACTCAATTTCTACACAAACGCGCCCCCAATGACGTGAATTCTCCCACCATGACTGTCACACCAGGAAGGCAGAGACCTGCAACGGAATGGCGCACCCACTAGGGAGTACCCCTAATATTAAAACCCTTGCAATACAAGACCAATGCACACACTTCGGGGAGTGCTGGTCCCAATCTTGTCCCAGGCTGTGTCACTCCCCAGGAAATTAATAGCTTGAAAGAGACTTACTCGTTGACATTACAGCTCTAGGAAATTACGAGCAGGTTGCAACAGCCCAAATACACCACCTACAACATCCTACCCTGCAGACCCCCATCCAGCCAAGCCAATTGGATCTGGTCAAATATAGGCTGAAGTGTTTGAGTGTTATAAAACTTTGGGCACCTATCATCGATACTCCTACAAAAACCTGGAAACCAAGATAGAAAGAACACTAGACTTCACCCAAAGAACTTTAGAACGGCCAGGGAAACGCAGCTTTCCCCCTCACCTACTCAAAGCCCACAAAATAGCAGTTTCATTACAGAGTCAGGACCAACACTAATTAGCGAAACAAACATTCCACGACAAGGGCATTACTTTGGCAATCAAACAAGATGGAACAGCAAATCGACCTCCTATCAACCATCGCACACTGCCTAGTGGAACTGAGCAACAAGGTGAACTACATAGAGAACAAGCTCAGTGATAATGATAGCCCTGTAGCTGCTCATGTGCATCACTTATCGACAAATGGGTAACACTTCCAGAAATTTTAACAGAATTGGTAGCCTCGCTAAAGGTACAAACAGGATGTACCACCTGCCCGTTGAATAACAGTGGTACTACTTCTATAACAAAGTGCGACGACCCTCAAATTAACCTTACCATAATGAATTCAGGCAATCCTCTAACATAGACCGACAACCAATCCCCAATTTCAGCTATCAACTCTTCCAGGAACCCACTGAGGCCAAGTTCTTGCCCCCGGACATAAACTCAGGCAAGGAACCCAAGGGAAAAGACCACACACAGAAAAGAATAGATGAGCCTCTCTCTAGGAGGGCCAAGAAAAAAACTAAAGAAACAGGAGAAAAAGGCCAAAGCCTCCAAAGACGTTGCCCTTTCATTAACAACCCACAATCAAATATTACAAGTTAATAACGTCAAAACTGGGATCTATCAAATCTTCGCCAAAAAGCCAGTTCTAAGTAACACAACACTAACAGCATCACCTTCAACAGTTCCAAAACAAGAGTCTGACAAGATACTACATTCAATTCCCAGTATGGGAGATCATTACATCCTACCAGACCCGGCAACAAAAATACAACTAGTTTCCTTATCAAACACAACGAATTCAGAGCATAATAGCCAACCATGCGCATTCAAGGAACAAGGACCGAGCACCGGGGCACTCATTGTCCAGGGTCCACTCTCATCGGACCCTCAGAGGATCCGGGACACAATAATCCTGCCATCTGAAAGCCCCACCTTCAGAACAGAAACCTGTCAACGAGATGTCGGCCTAAGTGCCAACCTAAGCACCACCCACACAGGATCAAGAGCCTCGCTTAAAGAGAACCAAGTTAGCAAAATGACCCATGAGGTAATTCTCACACCCAGATATTACATCAAGGGCCATCACGACATCTTAAACAGGGGCAATATACTTCGCCTATATAAGCACATCCCCACTGTTAGAAATGGGATTTCTAGGGCAAGGGAGTTACTCACTGATGATAACCCCTGCTCACCCCCTTGGTAGCTTGGCACAAGCAGTCAGGCTTATCCCAGAGGCAATGTGTGAAGCGGTTGCACAACAAACACACACACAGCAGCAACAAACTAGGCACACCACAAAAGAAACTCCACACAAGGTTATATGAAAAATTGCCTTTGTATTATCATAAATACATTAGAAACCTAATCACAAATGTACACTGTGCCAACTGGCACGGGCATTATTCACAGGGGATTATATACAGGACCAGGCCAATCGGGCCACGGTCAGAACCATCAGAACAGGTAATAAACATAAAACACAACCAGTAACTACTGGTACAATAATGACCTCAGCATTATCACATTAGGCATTAGACACCATCCTAAAACATCATAGTATGACATTAGGCAATAAATCACATTAGGCCCAAACATCATTAGCATAAATACATTACGCATTAGGCCTCACCAGCATAAACACATTACTCAATCACCATGGACATAAACATATTACGCAATATCATACTAGGCCTAAATCAGCAGTGCACCACAGTACACTATTACGAGGTGCATACATCACCTAACTGTCCCTAGGCCAATCTGGCCTTCCACTGGGGCTCAAATGCCCTTTGTCCAAATAGTCAGGGCTGGGCTGCCAATGCAGCAAAATCCCAAAAGTGCGCAATGCACTGGGGGCTGGGGTGCACCTCACCCCTTTCTCTCCCCTCCAAAGGAATGCCCAACAATTTTGCAGCTGCCCGCTCTCTCTCGCGGTGCAGCTGGAGAATTCGGCTTTGCACCACTGTTCCTTCTAAGCCCCCACTGGGACTACCATACTGAAATGGCCCCCAAGTTCCAAACTGGGACCTCTAAAATGAAATGGCCCATGTGGTGCAGCTGCCCACTGGAATGAGGGACAGCTGTGAGAACAGCCCGGGCACTCACGGTGCCCTAAGAGCGACCATAGGTGGGGAGGCGGGCACCGACAATGTGCCCTGACTCACTAACCGCCACCAAGTTCACAACGGAGCCCCACAATCCCTAGGCACCGACAATGTGCCCCGACAGGTCCCGTTACGGGACCTCTCTGAATACTGCACCACTCACCGGAGCGTCTTGTGGGGATTCTGTTCCTCTCTACGCCGGTCCTGAGTGTGCACGGAGGCGGGGTTGGCTCCCGCTCTTCTTTCGGCACCATCCAGTGCGGGTTAGGCTCCCGCCTGGATTCTCCTCCTGGTTCTCCTCAGTGTGCACCGGGGCTCCCAACAGCTCACGGGAGCCCTGCTCGGGCTGGATGCTGGCTTCTGGTCGGCTCCGCTCCTTGTCCGCTCCAGCCGCGCTGTGATTGGCGGCCGCGGTAACCTCGCCTCACCCACAACCAGGCACGGCCGTCTGGCTTCCGGATCGCTCCCGGAGCGGCGGCTCCTCTAGCAATTCTAAAAGTGTGGGGTGGGCTTCCGTGAAGCACACACAGTGGGGTGGGCACCCGCTGCTGAGTTATGCATAAAGTGGGGTAGGCACCCGCTGAAAAGGGCACCGCAATGCGGGGTGGGCACCCGCTTAGCTCAGCAAGACACAGGGTAGGCTCCCGCTCGATTGGGCGATAATGCAGGAGAATCCCCATGTCGGGATTTCCCCTAAGTGAGATGCAGCTCCGTGCTGCGAAGCCCCAGTCCTCTCCTCCGGGGCAATCAAAGTAGAGCGCTCACGAGGCTCTTGAAGCCAAAAGTTCCAGTCAGCAAAGTCCTGGGGGCACAAGGCTGGGCTCAGGCAGGCCAGCACACAGGGCCCTCCAGCAGGGAGGCAGTCCCTTGTGGCGGTTCCTCCTGGAGCCCATCAGACCCCAGTATCAGAACAAGCACAGGAATAGCACCAAACACTTGGGGTCACAGCCCCTATATTTATACTTAGTTTTCCTTTGTCTGCCCTGGCACAGGGCATGGGGGAACCAGTTTCAACTGGTTCGGGGGGTTTTGGAGCACTCTGCTTACAGTGCTCACACCCTCCTTTCAGAGATGGGGCTCTGCCATTAGACACACCACAGGGGGCGGAGCCAGCATTGTACAGGGCAGGCACTGACCTATTCAGGGACCAGGGACTTCTCTTCCCACTACAGATATCCCATTCAGCCTAGCGCTGACTTACTCTGCCCCTTCTGGAGCCACACACACATAACCAGCCCCTATCACTCAAAAGCCAGACATGCAATTCACATCAGGCAGGCAGACACATAGCACACAGAAATGCCAACTTCTAAAAGTGGCATTTCTAAAATATTTATAATAAATCTGCGCACACCATTGCGTAGCATTTATTATTACTATTCCAAACATACCAAACTTGACCACACTGCACCTCTCATATCAGGAATTACCACTGAAACACTTATCAGGGAATCCCCAATGCATTCCTATGAGAGGGCAGCCCCACAGTAGTGAGAAACCAAAATAGCTGTATGTCACTACCAGGACATGTCACACACTTAAGGTACATGTCCTATCTTTTACCTACAATGCACCCAGCCCATAGGGCTAGCTATGGCCTACCTTAGGGGTGACTGACATGTAGTAAAAGGGGGGTCACAGACATGGCACACACTTTAGGTGCCACGTCACAGCGGCAGTGACACTGCGTGCACAGGCCCTGAAATGGCAGAGGCCTGGGATAGGTTTGCAGGGCTACTTTGGTGGGTGGCGCAATCAGCGCTGCAAGACCACCAGTAGCATTTAATTTACCAGCCCTGGGTATATCCAATACCACTTTACAAGGGACTGACAGGTAAATGAAATAGGCCAAACAGGTGTAGACCAATCTTACCATATTAAACACAGAGAGCGCATGCACTTGACACTGGACAGCATTGCTAAAGTGCCAAGAGTCCTAAAACCACCAACACAATGTCAGAAAAAATGCTAAGAGAAGGGCAAAAAGTTTAGGGATGACCCTGAAAAAAGGGCCAAGTCCAACACCCACTCTGGCAGAAACACAATCGAATTAACTAGCCTGGATCAAGTTCTTGAGCCTTTCTAGTGATTCCCATGGGAAATTAACATCGATAGGGCTGAGTTGTCAAGCCCAGGTGGGGCTAACATCAGAATAATCATCTTTAATGGCAGAATGGGGCATAGATATTGCATTCCCTGTACCAGAGAAATACCCACACATGCTATCAGAACCCCCGCCATGGAATGAAGTTTACTGAGTGTTAAGTGGGACAGCGATCAACCATCAAGGGAACATCCTTGCTGTTAAGTCAAAATCTTACAACGCTTACAGGATAACAAGCATCTCTGATCATAGAACAGTCTATACCAGTGGGCCAACGCATACCCCTGGCCAAGGAACCTGGACCTGCCTAGAAGGTCAGCCACCACAATGGCATCGTTAACACCATAAAAGCTGCTTGCCTCTGGAGTAGCACTAGAATACCGGGAATTAACACTCTGCTGTCCATTACATCCTGGAACGTAGCTGGCTTAAAAAGACTTCTTGGGTTCAATTCAGCAATTAAATACCTCCAAGAAAATGATATATTGTGCCTACAAGAGACCTGGGAAACTGAACCCCTAATTCTCCCAGGTTTCTATGAACTTCATACCGCAGCCATGAATTGCAACATCTACAGGAGAGCATCTGGTGGTCTCTCAAACTTCATTAATCAAGCTCGCAGAACAGAGAAAACCTCAATTTCAACTAACACCCCAGACCTGCAAGCGGCACTCCTCAGCGGGGGATAAAAAGTAACAATAACCCAATCTGCCTTCGGCTAATCAATTGCTATGTCAACCCCGCCTCCCAGCAAAAAGAAAAAGCATTAAAAATACTGGCAACAAATATGAATCATCTCCTAAACAAATATGATTCACACTATCCAGTTATTGTCGGGGACTTGAATACCCGGGAGTTAGGGAACCCGAAAATCTATTTTACACCCCATACCGGCGCTGCCCCACTGCAGCGGCTTTTTCACAATCAAAACTTGGTCTCTGTGCATGTATTAAAATGGCAGCAGACCCTCTCTGGCTCCCTTTCCCCACCTTCAGGGACAAGTCTACAATTGACTATATCTTTATCTCAGAGCACCTGGCATCATATTTTAATAACTTTGAAGTGGTTAACACGGACCAGAGTGACCACAGGCCGCTGAGGGTAACCCTTTAGTTAAATGGGAAAACTGCAGCTCAACAACAAACACTAGGGGCCTCAACTGGAGAAGAGCACCATGAAGTTCTTAGTAGAATAAAATGGTCAACAAATCTTGGCCCAAAACTTTCAGAGTGGATTACATACAAAGAATCACACTCAACAGTCATACGCATCATTATCCCCTCCCCCCAGAGTACTGGAAAGCAATCCTGGAGAAACTAAAACAAAACCTAAGGGAGGATCGGGAAATACCCAAATGCAAGCCACCCATACTCACCGACTTCCTTCACAAAGTCACCCAAGAGGCCTTAAAGGCAAGAAGAAAGGGAACCAAAAATCTGAAGACAAAGGCAATAATAATTCTTCACGGGGCATATAGAAAGAAAGTCTGGGAGATACGAGCCAAGAAAATCGAGTCAGAATGGTTGAAAATATTCACCCTTTTCAAAGAAAGAGGACACATTCAACTTTGCAAAATCAATATAGTAATACTGGCCACACAAAAGGGAACTGAGTGGCAGCCGCGTAATGGGTCAAACACGCAAAGCAGCTATACTCTAACGACCAGAACAAGTCCCACAACCACCCACAACAACTTCTTCTGGTAACATTCAAGGTCGACAAAACACCTAACAACACGGTGACCGAGGTAATCATCTTAATCAAAAAAGTTAGGACAGACGGTGCCCCAGGACCCAATGGGATCCCTGCATCAGTGTTTAAAGCATCACATGTATTCTGGGCAAAACAGCTGACACCACTCTACAAGTACGCTTACGCTACTTCAACTGTCCCGTCGTCATGGAAAGGGTCTATTCTATTCCCCATTTATAAAAAAGGGGACAGTACGAAACCAGAAAACTACCATCTTATGGCTTTACTTGGCATTGAAGCAAAAGCATACGCAAGAATACTACAGAGAGAACTGGAAGCCTGGGCAAAAGACAACAACATCCTACCCCTCTTTCAATCTGGCTTTAGGCCCAAAAGTTCCACCCTGGATAACTTCCTAGTACTGGGTCATCTGTCACATCGACTGACCCAGCCAGCAAAATTACCCCTCTTTAGCTGCCTTGTGGACTACAGTGCAGCATTTGACCGGGTTGATCAAGGGAAGCTGTGGCAAAAACTTGACTCCTGGGGACTCCCTCAACAGTTGCCTTAAGGCCATAATTGCACTACATCAGGAGACCTGGGTACGCATCAAGACCAGCCAAACCACGGTAACAGCTAAGGTGCCGACCAACAAAGGCCTGAAACAAGGGTGTGTGCTCGCCCCTCTTCTTTTTAATCTTTACACAGCAGACCTGACATAAGCTCTGGAAGGAGCAAGCTTATTAACACCAAAGCTGGGGAAAGTTCGGCTTCAAATTCTTAAGTATACCGACGACATCGCAATAATGGATCATACGCGGTCTGGCCTACAGAAAGCGCTGAATGCCCTTCACAGGTACAATCAAAAGAACAATCTTTTGGCTAACCAGGAGAAGACCAGGATACATATTTGTGGGAAGTTTCACCAAAAGGAAACAGCACAATGGCGCCTAGGTGATCTGCAAATCAAAACTTGCACGAGTTATAACTACCAGGGCGTCAAGCTATCGGAAGGGGCAAAGCCAACAGCCCACCTGAAAGATTTAAGAAGCAAGGGGGCCGGCATCATTTACAGCTTGCGACACCTAAACCAGCGACTTCACAGTCCAACAGCAGAACCAATTTAAAAGTTTTAAGAGCAAAACTTGTTCCCTCTCTTAACTATGGACACTTAGTCTTCCCTGGTGCCTTCAACAAGCTCTTCACGAGCCTCTAAATCTACACCATCAAGAAGGTTCTAGCTCTCCCACGACAGGCCAGGAGAGCTAGAGTAAGGCTCAACTAGGTCATCATTTGCTCTGATTTCACCTGCTTAGGGGACTTATTAAAATACTATATCAGTACTTTGCGTGCCTCCGCATCCTCATTGAAATCTCATATCAAAACAATCTTTGAAGAGAATGGCTCCCCATGGCAGGCACAGTTGGCAGCAGCTATAAGACTACTTGAGATAGAAGCCCAAAATCTGCACAATCTGGCCATCCCGGCAACAGCCGGGAAAAAGACAGTATACTCACAGGTTAAGAGAATATCCTTTGAAAAGGGCCAGGAGAGCCTACACCACCAATCTAATCTTTTCACACTGGATGGCTCCTATATCCTGGGGAAACCCCAGCCTTATTTTGAGCAAGCTCTGACATTCTGGCCCGGAAAAGAATCACTTACATGAGACTTCTAGCATTGCCAATTGTGGACTTTAATCCATCTTGGGCTCAGCAAGACAACTCAGTTCCCTGTCGTCTTTGCAGTTACCACCGTGAATCCTGGCTTCATCTGCTGTGTTGCTGCCCAAAGTTAGCCAGGAAGCAGCACCGCCTGGTACTACCAATTTGCAGGACATACGGCTCCGGACGATGCAGAGGCGTTTCAGACTTGTGCTTCTCTGTTAATACAATCCAAATAGTGGCCCGACTAGGGAAATTCACAGATGTAATCCGGGCTGCACTGACACAAACCATCAAGATACAAGACATAACTAGTCGGCCACCAAGCCAGAGCAACTAGGACCAGATAATTTCTAAAACATAACACCAGTCCTGTGTCTACAATAAACCCAGAGTCCTGCCTCGGTTACAGCTATTACTGAGTTCGGGCACACAAGGGAACAAAAAAGGTCAAGACCAGTGGACTAAGTAAGTTAAACCAGGAAAACTATGATGTTTTAAATTGCCCGTCATCATATTAATCATTATCCTATTGAACACAGGGCCCACTTAAAAAGACGTTCAAACCGGGCCCCCAATTGCAGGAGTATTTTCTATGCACCAGCACTTCAGTTCTAGCCAGGACAATCGTTTTTAAGATTCAAGATTTTTATGATTTAAGCAAAACTCAGTGAGTCCTTTCAAATGTCTCTTTCCTTTTCTCCGTTATAGCATTTTTGTAATGATAGCACATTGTAATGATTTTAATTATTTGAACAATAAAGTACAATACTGACAATACTGGGAATGCAAACTAATACCTGGCTGTGGACATTTAAAATCTTCACTCTAGCAATCCATCTCAGCGATTTAAAGCTTCTTTCAGTTTTTTCTCTTTCTCCTGGCTTCTCTGCTCTTCAGGTGTTTCTTTCTTACTCCTTCTACTTCATTATTCCCTCTTCTACCACTCCCAACTTTCCCTCTCTTTCCCTTTCTTCTATTGTTACTTATCCTACTCCATATATATTTCCATCTTCATCTATTCACCAGTTTCCTCTTTTTGCTTCTTCTTTTTCCACAATCGTACCCCTATTGTTCAATTCACCCCCTACATTTTTTACTCTCCTCTCCACCCTGGTGGCTGAGAATATTCAAGATGTGCCATACTTGGTCTTGTAATTTCTTCATTACTTCCACCTAACTTGCATAGCTCTCTCCAACATCTCCTTTGCTCATGCTGTCTTTTGACTCCTGCTTCTTTCATTTCTCAAGCCACGTTCTTCCCAGAACATTTGACTATCTGCCTCCCCTTACTTACATCTTTCTCCGTCTTTGCTTGTCCCAACTTGTCTCGTCAATTTCAACTATGCATCTTTCATTTTTGTGACTCCACTGGTTTTCACACCTTAGGCTGTATCATTATTCTATTTGATGTCTGTGCACAGATGAAGAGGAGGAGCAGGCAATTGCAGCGGTGGCTCCAAGGCTAAGGCAGATGTGCGTTGCCCCACTGCGCAAAGAGGAAAAATAAGTGACAATAATGTATCTCCCTGTTCTAGTCTGAGCACCGATCCACCACACTCAGACCAATCACAATACTGCAATGCAGAGTTGTTATTGGTTCATGGGAGCCTGTGTGTGGGGTGCTTCCTGCTGCCGGGAGGAGTGCAGAGAAAGAGGGAAGAGACACACGGGAGGCGGCGGCCTGCAGGCCGTTCGAAGGTAAGTATTTTTTAATATCTATTTATTAATCCCCCGCCCTACCACCCATCAGGTAGCAGCTGCTACTGGGCAATTGGTTCCATTGAAAGTAACACCATTATAGTAGTTGCCTAGCATTGTACAGTGGTTGTTTGTCTGTGATTCTGATCAGTGCTAACTTCCACTCGTGTTCTAATTCGCAGAGCTACCGATTCAGGATATGCATCATAGACAGCATGGTTTTGTTGAAAATGGACATACGTTCCCTTCTGCACGGCAGCCACAAGGGGAGGGCAACCAGGGCTCTTTGCTTCAGGCCCCCTATTTATTGTGGACCCAGGCTTAAGTTACAACATATAATTATTTATATAATAAGAAGCAGGCCTGACCTTCTCTTAGTGATGCAGCTCGAGCTATGTGGTTCCAAATACTGTGGCTTCCTTTTCCCCAAAGTACTAGGGGCCTCATTTACAATGAGGCTGTGCCACCAAAGCTTCACTCTTTGCGATGCTCCAGTGGTTCAGGGATCTGCTCCATATTTACCAGGCAGCACTAAGCCACTTTGCATGGCTTAATGCACCCTTGTAAATATGGTTCCCTTTAATGCAGTTTTAGGCTTTAAAGGGGTTGAGATGGGTGTTCTGGCGGGTGTTCTCAGCAACACCCATGGCTTTTTGACACTGCCCCAGATTTATGAGGAATTGTAACTCTGAGGCAATGCCAAAAACGCGCACCTCCCCAGGGGAAGTGTAAGGGAGGCGCAACAAGGAGAAATACCATTATTTCTCCTTGTTTTTGCTTTTTCTATGTGTGCTGCATTTGGCAAATTTGGAGTAACTCAAGTTACTCTGCATGTGAAGGGGTCACTTGGGTGGCAAGTGGGTGTTCTCATGCATCCACCCATTTATTTAGGTGCATTCCCAGTTTTAACAAGACAAGTAAATGTGGGAATGTGTCAAAATTGTACACCTTTCCGATAGAGGTGTAACGAGGAGTAATGTGCCTTATGTTAGTAATTATAGCGCATTTTCCTGCTCTCTTCATTTGATGCAGAGCAGCAAGTTGTCTAGCTGCATTGCACTTTGTCAAATATTAACAAAATTGGCCCAGATTCGGGTCTTGCCCTTGGTTCAACATCCTGTGATTCTGTGAAAATCACTCAATCTACCCGTGCCTGGAAAAAAATCTAAAATGAATGTGTGATGTAAGCTCCAATTTTTTTGGGTCGAGATTACGCTATATAAAAGTGTAAAAAACATTAACGCAATAAAGATTCCACAAAATTTCCGTCCGATCCTCCGCCCGAGCAGTCTGTCAAGTCTGCCCTTGTGCACTGGCACAGAAAAGGATCATAGCACTGCCCTTAATTGTGTTGCTCCTGTGCCACCTCGAACCTCCTCCCTCGTCTAACCTGGGGCCTATCTGCTTCCTAAAAAAGCATCTGCAATGCAAAAGGTCTCGCATTTACGTGAGTTTGAGCTATTGTCATTGTAAATGACAAGACCTTTTATTGATGTTTTGGTTTTTTAAACATAAATAAAGGCATTGTCATTTACAATCCCAATAGCTTAAACTCTGGCAAATGTGAGACCTATTGCATTACAAATGCTTGAAGGCATCGCTGAGTTGCCCCCTTCTGTCTCCCATGGTCCCTGAGGAGCTCCCCATTTGCTACGACTATAAATGAACAAGCAGGTGGTCACACCTGCACATGAGAGGCCCTCCTGCAATAATAGAAATCATTAAAGAAAATAGTGCCTTCAGACTAAAGAAGACATACCGTGTAACAACCAAAGTAAAAGGGCCAGTCCTCATTGGAAGACAGCTGTTAGGAACGACAATGCCACAAGCCAATGACAAATATGGGCGGAAAGTGGGCGGGGCTTCAAGTACATACTCCAATACAGCTTGGCTTGCAGAGCAGCGCATGCGCTGCCCAGGCTCGACCTAAAAAGCCTGTGTACCACTCGAAGCAGCTGTGTGAAGAGATGCAGCATGGGCTATACGACGGTACTTGTGCCTGGTAGCAGCATAGCAAAGTAGCTTTGGGAAGGAAAAAGGACCCTCATACCCTCCATTGCACAGAAAAAGAAAACCTAGGGGTATATTATCAAGACAGGCGATAAAATTATCGCCGCTTTAGCGGCATAAAACTGCCGCTAAAACGGCGATAATGGGCTTGGTAATATGCTCTATGGAATTCCAATTGAAGCCCATGTTAGATGTGAAGGACATCTAACCTGAGCTTCAATTGGAATTCCATTGAGCATATTATCAAGCCCATTATCGCCGTTTTAGCGGCAGTTTTCTGCCGCTAAAGGGGCGATAATTTTATCGCCTGTCTTGATAATATACCCCTGAGTTAGGACGCCTTGGAACTCTCACAGTCCTGGACCCTGGTGCCTCTACATTATTGCAGTCACTGTTGCTGCAAACTTCGTGTGACAACTGACTACTGTATCTGTGAAAATACACATTTTCACAACGCCTGAGTGTGCATTGAGTCTGGCGTGAAAATCCTGGAACGACCCTTACACGGGGCTGTGTTGCATTTCCAGGGGGTACTTGGGGGCATATTAACAAGGAACAGGGAAAATTAACGCTAAGGGCACTTAGCGTTAATTTTTTTAACACCCGCTATCGCTGGATAATATCGCCTGGTTATCGCGTTATTAACAACACACACCGCCTAGGCGAGAAAAAATCCAGCGATAGCGGCATTTTGGGAGGTTATCGCTGGTAATGTAGCGATAAAACTACAAGAATAGGGATATCCTTGCTGATAGCCCATGGTGGATTTAGCCATGTAATCCACCTCCCATTGGATTACATGGCTAAGTCTGAAAATTAGCAGACGTAAAAAAGCAGCGTTAACTGTGGTTAGCGCTGCTTTTTTTGTCTCTAACAGGGTTAGCGTGAAGCTTGATAATAGGAGAAATGTCGCATAACGACATTTCTCCTAGAGATGCAAAGGGAAGCGTAGTGAAAAAGGGTGCTAACATGCGATTTTGCATGTTAGCACCCTGTTGTTGATAAGTCTCTATTTTTATCTCTGCTTCTTTGGCTTTTAAAGACAAAAAAGCGGAGATCAAGCCCTTGTTAATATGCCCCTTGATTTCTCCACTACGCATTAAAGTAGATAAAGATTTCACATGCGATTATTGTTTTTGTTTTGCACACAGAGCTTTGGAGAAACAACATATTTCCTGGCGTTTGACAGCGCCTACGTGCATACACATCTAGTGTGACGCTCACAACTGTACATTTGACTGAAAGGAGTTGCGTGGCCAACACTATATGTCATTTCTTGGCACTCTGTGAATGATTTAATATGTCTCACTCATTCCTTCGAGTTTTGTTTGTCAAAGATCTAATGCATTTTCCATAGAAAACTTAACAAACGGCTTTGATCTTTTAACAAGTGTATTTTTATGTGAGCTGTTCATAATGTCTGCACAATGGTTTCCTCCGCCCCTCCATTATCGAGAGCAGCGTAGCGCCGCATGATCCTTTGTGCTTGTTTTTCGTTGCATTGAACATTTCAGAGCGTGCGTCAAATTTAGTTACCTCCTGTCACACTGCTTTTTTATTTCTGACGTACACCATTCAAGGTTGTTTTATAACTACTTCTCAGAAATGCATTTCGCCCCCTCGGCCTATTTTGCGCAGACTTTGTTATGAATTATGAAGGCCTCTGTTTCTTTTGTCACTGCCTTTTACTTTCCATGAACTTACATTTTTCAGTCTCCCGTTTTCCATGTTAAGGTTGTTTTTAACACTTTTCGGTTTCAGGTCTCAGGTGACAGCAGATAGATACATTTTCATCAAAACTACCGAAAAACTTTCAGGAAATATGTAAAAGGGAAAGCATGCCAAACAATACAAAATAAGGACTAAGCATTGGCAATGCCAATAGGTCTCACTTTAAAGAGTGTTGTATGGTAATTAGAAGCATTATATGTATCTGGCATGTGAATGGATATGTATTTGTGTGGAAGCGAAGAACAGAAGAGTAAACCTTAGCCACACCCACCACGTTACCGAACCCACCCACACTGCCGTACACCTATTGGACTAAATTTCCTCCTCAATCAGCAACATCACAGTTGACAAGCTAGCAACTATGACTTGGACTGACTTGACTTACCAACACTGGAACCGTGCGCTGCAACTGGCAGAGCATCTCAGAAGAGGAGTGGGCTTCCAGCTTCAGTGAGCTAATGACTGAGCACAACAACAACTTGCTAAAAGCCATCAAAACATCAACAGCATGAGATTACCATCCAAGGATCTGTACTCCACTGGATCTGCTCCTACTTAACGGATAAAACACAAGCTGTCAGTCTGGTACTTTACTCCTTGTAAGCCCACAAACTCATTTGCGGAGTGCCTCAAGGTTCAATGCTTAGCCCCACCATCTTCAACACATATATGATCCCATTGAACACCATCATCCACGCAAACGACATCAACATCCTCTCCTACACAGAAGACACACAAATCATACTCTCCCTCTCAAACAAGAACAGGTTTACCACCTGCATGACCAAAGTCACTAACTGGATAAAAAGCAACTGTTTCAAGCTCAATACCTACAAGACAGAAGTAGTGATCTTTGGTGAGCAAACTTTACCATTGGACTCCAACTTGTTGCTTGCAAAATCGGACCCTCACCCACACCCAGAACCCATACCAGGAACCTCAGAATAATCAACAACATCAAACTGGATCAGAATGCACAACTCAATGCTATCACTGCATCCTACTTCCCCAGCCTGAAGATACTGCAGAAGATTTTCAAAAAGCTCCCAAGCAGTATTACAAAAACTGTTGCTCATGCCCTCATCACCAGCAAGTTGGACAATGGGAACACAATCTATGTCAGGATCACCAAGCTAATCACTAAAGGTCTGCAAAACATCCAGAATTTGGCAGCCAGACCCATACTCAACCTCCCACATAGAACTCACGTCACACCTCACCTCAGGGCACAACCCTGGCTGCTCATACACAACTGTGCTAAATTCAGCCTTGTCACACACACATGCAAGACACTACACAATTCAGGAACTGCCTACCTGATCAGTTGCATCTCATTCATCCAACTACCCAGACACTGCCGCTCCCAAGGACTCCTACTCACACACATCCCGTGCCCACACAGCACCAGATAAGGAGGATGGGCATTCTCTAAGATTGCTCCTAAAGAGTGGAACAACCTTTCTCTCCACATCTTAGCATCCGCTTCCCTTCTTGAATTCTGCAAGAAGCTAAAGATGTGTCTTTTCAATAAAACAACCTACTAAAGGCAGGGCTAGGCACACACACCAGTTCAGCACCAGGATACCTTTGTGGGTGATAGTGTGCTTTACAAATACATATAGTTATAATATATTGCTGTAGGTTAAAAGGTCAGGTGACAGTTGCAGTGTCGAAACAGACCTAGAAATCCATGTAGGTTAATGGCTGCCCTCCTTCTATTTGGACTGCTGCCAGAAAAAAGCACCAGAAATCATCAATTTATATATAAGACACTTTAATAGCATTACAATGTCATGTGTGTGCTGCTAAAGTTCAAGCTCAGGCAGCTAGATAAATCAAATTATCATAGCAGTGTGGAGGGAAAGCACTTTTTTGAGGAAGCACACAACCTCAGACCAATCAAAACATGTAGTTCTGACTCTCAACATTTGGGCGGAGATAACGCCCCTCTCCTGATGTGTCTAAGAGTAGCCAAGTCTGACCATCGGAAGGAGTCAATAGGACTAAAACGTGCAGTCTCCTACACAAAACTAAAATCACTGATGGACATTTCCATCCAATAATGACATTGGCTCTCAGGTAAGGGTGTGAGAAATTTGTATAATTTCCTTTGCTTAATAGCTGTGAAATTTTGAAAGAATTACATAAAATAAAATCTGTCATTTATCACTATATTTTACCTTCACCTCACATACATGCTGAACAACACAGCAGGGATGCATTTTGTGCACAAAAGGCACAAATAACACAAGCGCTGCAAACAATAGCTATTCACATGCTGTTTGTTTGTATTGTTCATGTGCTACTGTAATTGGATTCTTATCAGAATAGACTTGAAATTACATAATTTTGCATAATCCCATCATTTCTGGAATTTCACCTTACAAATAATATGTTCACTTCTCAAGAGAGGTGACAACAACAATTCTCGGTCAAGGACTTAAAGAAAAACATTAACAGACACCTCACCAAATACCTCAACAACCACGAACTCCTCAAGACCACTCAATCTAGTTTGAGATCTAACCACCGCACAGAAACTGCCCTTATTTGCACCAAAGATGACATTCACATGACTCCGGATGGAGGCTGCAGGGCGGCCCTTATGTTTCCGCAAATTTCCACAGCATTTGACACGGTCTCCCATCCCCATCTTCATCCATCACCTACATGACCTTAGATTTCAAGATACACACGCCAATGGATCAACTTCTTCCTAACTGAAAGGGCCCAGTCAGTATGTTTGGCCCCATACACCTTGGATGCCCATGACCTCATCTGCGGGGTTCTGCAAGGATCTTCCCTGAATGCGACCCCCTTTAACACATACATGATCACTTTAGTCAGCATCATTTGCTCTCACGATATCACGTCGACTCCTATGCTGATGACACACGATTCCTTATCTGCCTCATGGACAAAATGCTCAGTGCCCGGATCAAGTTCAATGCCTGCATGACTGAAATCACCAACTGGATGTTATGTTATGTTACGACGATTTGTATAGTGCACTAATCACCAATGAGGGTATCCAGGCACTTGAGCAGGTGTTTAGACGTGCAGTCCCTGCTTAGTTCCTCGAATAGCCACTTGTTCAGTCTCTTGTGGAAATCAAGAATTGAGGAAGACGCTCTTATGTTTTGAAGCAGGTCGTTCCATATTTTGGGTGTAATGTAGGAGTATGAGCAGCCTCCTGCTCTGCTCTGTAAATGTAGAGGTTGTGTGCGAGTGAGTGTGAGGCAGAGTGTAGATGTCTGGCGGGCTGGTGAAACTGTATACAGCTGTTCAGGTATGCTGGTCCAGTCTTGTGTAAGGCTTTGTGGGTGTGCGTGAGGAATTTGAACTGGCTGCGCTTGTGAATGGGGAGCCAGGAAGCGATGTGGCTGTGGCATAAGAGGAAGAGTATGAGTCCAACTGGCTAAAGATGAACACAGACAAGACCGAAATCATTATCTTCACCTGGTCACCAACAGAGCTAAGTGCAATATCCACCCCAACCTCCATGTCAAGTACCTTGGGATTATCATCGACAGCAAACTCAAAATGACCTCACAAGTTCAAACAGAGGAAAACAAGTTCCTCAGAAGGCTTCTGCAAGTGCCCCAAAGCACGCCTTCCCATATAGTTCATGAGGAGCTTGGCATCACCTATATTAGCGAGAGGTTAAGTCTTAAACCCATCACCTGCTGGATAAAAATATGGACGAATCCAGAGGCAAGTCTAAGCAGACACATACTTGAGGACTGTATTGCGGGGGATAAAGGTCATCGGATACCCTGGCTTAAATATGTAAGGGACACCCTGAGCCGGTTGGGTTACGCTAATTATTTCGATGAACCTTCCACACTTTCCTCCAGAGACAAGGGTGCCATTGAGGCTGAATTTTTGCGGCGCATAGCCCGGAAAAGAGAGGACAGAGAAGGGCTGAAAGTCACAGTAAGAGCCCACCTGTTAACAAAATCACTCCCGGGAATGGAATTTTATCTTTCTAACATATATAATAGACACGATAGATTTTTAATGACTAGATTTAGACTAAATCTTTTGCACCATATTTTATCTGTCCCGGCTGGGTTTGTAACAGATATTAACACAAAGGGACGATGCGGCTGCGATCAGAGATCTCCGCAAGACACTCTTCATTTTGTCCTATTGTGTCCCTTTTATGCTCGCCCTAGGTCTTTGTTTTTAAAAACTATTTTAAGACATTCCAAAATTAACCAGGCAAAGGTGGCACTCTTATTTTTGAAACTCTCCCCCGACCCTTTTACGCTGTTTAGCACAGTACAGTTTCTAAGATTGGCTGTAAAACTAAGGAATACCAGAGGAGAGGACTAGCCCCCCGGTTCCTATGGGGCACAGAAGTGTAGAAGGACACTACATAGTCTAGGCTTGCAGTTTCCTTTTTTAGCTAAGCGTATGATGAATGTTTTAAATTTTTTAGTTTTGCTAGCAGTTTTAGAGCTCTTGTTTACGATTGCTTAATGGTGAAATTTTATGCTGTTAGATTTGCCCGGATCAGCATATATTGTCCCGTTTTTAATTTGTTAATATTTTGTATCTTTTTTTGCTTCTTGTAGCAACTGGGTATATTTTACCGTTTGTAATAATGTGTATGCTGATTCTAATCTGTCATGGAATCTCGATTGCCTATGTCATGCTCTTTTATGGATATTTTTATACCCGAATAAAGAATAATTGATTGATTGATTGACCTCACAAGTTGACATAAACGCCTCATGCTTTCATTCACTAAAGATGCTGAGGAAGGTTTTTAATTGGCTCCCATTCAGCGACCGGAAAGCCATTGTTCATGCTATGATCACAAGCAAGCAGGACTGTGGGAACATTCTCATTGCCAGGAACAACAAAATTCTCACCAGAAGGTTGCAGATCATTCAGAACTTAGGGGGTTATTAGGATGGGGGCGGACTTTAGTCTGCCCGCCTTCCTAGCGGTGCTGGGACCGGTGGCCAGACGTGCAGCGGTTCCGCACCGCTAATTAGGATGCAACCGCCAACTTGGCGGTCACATTCCGCATTTTTGACATTGTTGCGGGTGTTGCTGTAAGATATATTTTTGTGTGTGGGTTGCTATGAGTTTTAATTTGTTTTTAATTAATACTATTTCTTTAATTGGTAATTAATTATGTTAGTTGAGGAAGAACATTTTTTTAAATTTAGTTGTGGGTTGTGAATTGGGTGGTGTTATATGGTAGGAAATAAAAAGTAAATTTATGTCATAATTAATGTTTTTGTTCCTCAATCATTTTTAATTAAAAATATTTATTTGTCTGGAAATTATTTTTTATTTATTTAATATAATATTTTTAGGTATTTGTTATGTGGATTTAATATAATATGATTTTTTTATTATTTTAATATTAAATATATTTGTATTTGAATTTTTAACATATATGTTTTTTTTATTTATTTATTTTTTGAATATTTTTATGGTTGTTAACATTTTGTTTGTTTTTAATTTTGAACTGACTGAAGTGAGAATATTAATTGTTACTACTCTGTAATCCAACACTTTCCCTACTGTTGGAGTGGGAATAGTAAGTTTTACCCCATCTCTATCCAACACTTTCCCTACTGTTGCACTCACTGGAGTGCAAAATTTAATTTTAGAGACTACTAAATATGTTAATGTTTTAGTTTATTATATAATGTTTTTTTACTAGATTTTATGTTATAAGTGTATGTAAATATATACATATGTATTTGTACATTTTAATATATTTATAAAACTATTAATTCAAATTAGAAGTTTATTAATTGTTGTAACGGAAATATATATATATATATATTTATTTTACATTTGATATATGTATGTTTAAATATTTTTAAAATTACATTTATTTTTTTCTATTTGTTAAAATGAATATTAAATCTACATGTTTTTCAAAGTTGATTTTATTATTTAATATATTTAACATAAATGTTTATTTTTAAAAAAATCTATATTTTGTACATCTATATGTTTTACATCAATATTTTAGTTTCAATATTTTGTACTTACAATTTTAAATATAGGATGTCGATATTTTTAACATCAATATTTTTGCATCGATATTTGTGTATGGGGATATTTAGGGATTCGATATTCTATCAGGGAACCCCTTTTCTCTAAAGTTTCTATTTCTTTTAAAAGCAAATTAATATGTTTCAGAGCTGTCTCAATGCTCAGGACCATCCAGGTTCATAAAAATGTTCTTGCTGAAAAACTGAATCCTACTTTGAACTCTTCATCCTGTATGAAGATGATCAGGATGTTCCTAATTTGTAAACCTGGTATAATGTTTGCACTGAGGCAATCTCTAAAGATGTTGGCGTGAAGTTCAGTTCTCACTAATATCTTTTTTAAGCTTTTCATTTATGGAAGGTTTGATTCAAATGGTTGTTGAATAGAAGGACCACTAGTCCCATGGAGAGAGGGGCCACATCCTATCTGAAGTCTGTATCCATCTGTATAGGAAAGAGTTTCAGCCTCAGACATGTGGAAGGCTAAATGTAATTATCTAAACAAATAAAAAAATAAACCCCTTACATAAAGTGGCCCCAAAAAAACAAAGTCTGCGCTAGTATATTAACAATGATTGGGCAACCCAGTATACCCTAGTGGGCTTGGGTAATAGAAATTGTCGAATAAGAATGCCTACAAAAGTATTTTGTTTAACAAGCAATTACATTAATTGATGGTGAATGCCCTAATAGTAGCATCAAAAAGATACATTTTCAACATAAATGTAAAAATTCTAAAGTGAAAAAATCTGAGCTACCTGCAGTTTCATTGCTATATGTATCTGAACTGGTGTCCGAAAGCATTACTCTTTTTAATGGAATATTATTTGGATCAGAAGTTTGGTAAAATTCCTTTCTTAATTCCGGGTAGATCTGTTCTTTGCTGTATCTCTTTATATCCTTCTGTAACTTATCAGCCTTCTTCTGTATATTGAATTGTTCATAAAATTTGATTGTGAATGCAACCTTATAAAGAAGTGTCTAAGAATTGGTCATAGTTGAATCTGTGTGAATCTTTTTCTCTAAAGTTTCTATTCTTCAACCCCAATTGTCTTTTTAAACTTTCTAAAATGGGCATTTTCAGAATTGTAATAAAAAATCAAACTTTACTATTAAAGAGGGTTTATTATTACAATTTTATAGACACCAAACATGATATAGCTACCAGCTCCCAATTGGACATTACAGCTTGTTATCCTACAGGAGGGGTAGGCCTCAGAGTAGTGAACAATGAATGTAGGACTTTTTCACTACCAGGACATGTGAAACTTAAGAGCATGTGTCCAAATATTTATTTGCACAGCACCCTTCCCTTTGGGCTATCTAGGGCCTACCTTAGGGGTGACCTATATCCAATAAAAGGAGTGTTTTAGGCTTGACAAGGGGGTTTAAATGTCAAGTCAATATGGCAGTTTAAAACTGCATTCAGGCTGCAATAACAGGTCTGTGACAAGATTTAAATTGCTACCTAAGTGGGTGGGGCGATAGATGCTGCTGTCCCACTGGTAGCATTTAATTTACGGGCCCTGGGCATATGTTATACCACTCTACAAGGGATTTATAAGTAAAGTAAAAATTGTCATTTAGGTATTAGCCAACTTAACTATGCTTTAGGAAGGGGGAACAAGCACTTTACCACTGGTTAGCAAAGGTGAAGTACCCGTGGATCTAAGGCCAACAAAATATGTTCCGCAAACGGGAGGAGGAAATGCAAAAGGTTTGGAGAAAGACCACCCTAAGGCTTGCAGTTCTAACACTTGCACTTCAGGATTTACAACGAATGATAAAGGCACACTTTTCATATTTATCAGTGGGTTTCTTTCCAACAATAAAAAATATGGCAACTAATTGTAGTTGTAACTAACGTTCACACAGCACTACAATTTTAAATGCACAAAGTCCCTTTATTATAAAAAGGTATTTATCAATCTAGATTTGGAGCAACAAAAGGTGGCCTGGAACTTCAAACACCACAAGTACATTTTGAAAAAATATAAAAAGAAGATTGGAGAACATTTATGAACATTACACCATTGATCCACAGCATTCAAGTTATGTAAAATGCAATTGAACTAAACCAAATGAAATAAGACAAAGGTCAAACCGTAAGAGTTTTAGAAAACCATTAGAAGCACAGGGACTCATTTATGAAAACTGTTGCATTGCTGCGTGAAAACAGTGAAAACAGCGTCCGCCTTGCAAGACGATGGAAGCGCTGTTTTTAATATACAGCAATCCATGTCGCTGGGAGTTACAGATACATCAGTATTTCAGTATTTCTGAAGTATCTGTAGGCGCATTGCTGGTGTGTGTTGCAAATCCAGCACTTGGTCATTACACATGGGCAAGTTCCATGTTAAATGTGCCTGCGTCAGTCTTATGCCTGCTGTGAGGCAGGTGTAAGATTTTGACGCAGTGGCATCCTAGAAGTGGTGCAGTGAAATCTGATAGATTTCACTGCTCTACTTCTACGAGGCTTTTTGCAGGGGAACGTCCACCCTGCATACATTATACCCGATGCAGGTATATTGTAGTGCAGGGCTTTACAGAGTGACTCATTTGCCTAGACGTTTGACTTTGTAAATAGGCAACATGGCACATTTTTTACACTGCCGGTGTGTCACAAAAAGTGATACACCTGTGGCGCAAACGTGTTGCAGGGCCTCATAAGTAAGGCCCACAGTGTTTTGCAACCCTTATCCCATCGGCAGCTGCCCAGACTACAAGATGGACTTTAAAATAATAAAACAGAATAACGTGTTGCTCAAAGGTATGTAGAAGATTCACGATGTAGACAAAACATAAGTTATATGATTAATCTTCTCTAATAACCAGAAGCCTCTGTTTTGTGTTAAACAGATGCACGCTCTTTAGAATGTTAAGCGTTGCACAATAATATGACTGCAAATGAGCTCATGCAAAAATTAGATAAAAGAAGAGTAACTTGAAGAAATCATGACAAATATTTAAGCAAACATTTGAGGAAGAAAATAATAATGACATTAAAGATACTCAGAAACTTACTGCATGCCAAGTTAGCACTTCGGTGTGATTTGTAAAATTAAGCTCTGCATTTTAAGTATGGGATGGGTTATACATATCCCTACCTCAAACAACTTTTAATCCCACAGTGAAACCATGACACCTGGAGAGATATACTATATCAAGCATGTGAACATTTCACATATTTAGAATACATTGTACGCAGTAATAAACTTCATACACAATACATAGTGTGCCACACTTCAAGAAGTCACTCATTTCTTTTGGTAGAGGCAGTCTTAGCTAGGAAAAGCTCGCCCTCAAAGTCAATGACCTTAAGAATTAATGAAGCTTTCCATATTGGAGTACATTTGCTGATTCAATTTAGTCATTTATTCACAAATATATCACACATAAAATGTCAAAGTTGAAAATTATGAATTGCTGCAAAAGTACTTTAATTACAACACCAAAGACCCCAGGATGCAGATAAAAATAACGAAAAAGTAACATTAAAATGACATGCACTGTCAGTTGGTCTTTTTTATAAGACTGGTCATAGAAGAAATTAGTTACTCATCAGTAACTCCAATTCTCCAGAATTGGTACCTTTCATAAATTCACATCACTGAAACATTTTGCATTAATAGGCTGAGAATCACCATTCATTTAAAAATAGCAATAAATAGGGTTGTTATAGCCAGAGGTGCAACAACTGTGTTTGTTTAGTATTACATCCACCTCATTTGAAACAACCCAAACTTCAGCCAATGTCGTGAATGTGATGAGCTCACTACTCCCTCTCGAGGCACCATAGCTCAAATCGTCACTGCACATTGTGTGAGAGAGTTCTCAGTAAGTGTTCTTCATCAATAATGTTTAGCTTTCAATTTGATTGGATTTTCAAAATGTTTCTTGATCTTCCGTTTGTCCTGCTGTCAAAGAAAGATCTACACAGTAGACATCACAGATGGCACAAACAATGACAGTCCCATCATTAACAGCTGCAACACTGGTAAGGACCTTGGGTAAAATGGGGATGGCCACACACTGACGGCCATCCCTTCCTCGAGCAAGAAGGCTCCATAGTTGACTATCTGATCAATGATGGCCTCACCAAAGACGCCTCACCATCACTAATGATACAGTTGCAGAGGACACATCCAAGGATGAGCCTGTTGAGAACCACATACATCAGCAATGACTACATCAATAACATCACCACTATATGCAATACTGGCAGTTATACTACCCACTATCTTCTCAATGACATCAGATATTAGTTTTTCACCATCAATGGAGGCTTGGATTTCTTACTTCCAGTCACAGATAAAGGTGACCACACATTTACCAGTCCATATGTTGGATTCCTGGATGTTGTGACAAGGAACAGGATTAAGACATGGTTTAACGTCAAACAGCTGTAGATTATAATCTGATTGTGCAGTACCTTTTAATGAAGAAATGCAACAAATAGAACAGCATCTCATCGTTGCCTTACCCTTGATTGACTGCTTAGATTATGAAGGATTGGTAGCTCCAGTTAAAACAGGCTAATAATAAACATTTAACAAATCCATTTATAAAAATTGCAGGATTACAGAATTACTTTAAAAATACTGCAAATGTGTGTCTTATGCTTTGCGGAAACAACAACAGCAATGATCAAGGATTTGTAAATGGAGGAATGGGTCATGTCACTGAACTATTACCAGGCCAGGCTAGGCCCGAATAAATCATGAGATACGTATGACAAAAGCTTAAAAAAACTGAACCGCCACTAAAAATAGTATGCTTTTCAGTGCACTCCCTCTTATTGAAATCCTTATTTCCTGCATTGTTCATTATATAACATAGCCATCCACGAATCTCAAGGACAGATTACCAGTCAGTCCACTGGGTATGATGGAGACCCATCATCTGCCCTTCATCAGATGTCTTCCAAATTCAAAGATCATAACTGTGATGACGTCGACTCCTACTCATCTATTGGCTGTTTGCGGTGTCACTGCCATTATGACCAGCTGGCATTTTCCAGCCATTGCTTGGCTTTAACTGTCAATAATAATGTATAGCACTTCACCTCTTAACTGGCATACAACCATGTTAAGGGAAGGATATTTGTATGAGTGTTAATAGAGGCACTTCATCTTTTTGCCCAACATGGTTGCTGAGCATGGAAGGAGAAGCATTAACCCTGAGCATATGCAGGAGTGGGGCTAGGTCTCGCATCATGCAGGTTTTTGCAGTAGTAGTTGTAGTGTTTTCTTGGGTATGTTGGGGTTGTCACTGGGTAGAATGTTGGTGAGGGGGAGATTACCAGGATTCTAGGAAGACAGTTGCTGAGCTGGGTGGCTATTTCGGTGGTTGTACAAGCTGTCCTTCATTTATGGAATAAACCTACTATTTCACAAGACTTCATGTACTGCTTCATTGCTACATGAATTTAGCGACAAGCGGGAAGAAGTGAAGGGAGCACTCACCTGTAATTCTTTATCCTATTGTCGTCACCCCAAGGAAGCATCTATTTCTTCTGTGCTGGTGTCACTACAGATTGGTCTGAATTCGGGCTGCCCCACAAGTCCTGAGGACATCTGGTAACATATATTTTCTTCGATTTTGGCATCTTTGTGGCCATTCTCCGTAGTTGACTGTTGGTGGCTCGCGCTTTTGGCTCGCGCTGAGATAGGTGTTCCACAGCCATCTCGCGCTTGGGGTGCTGTTCGTGGATGAACGTCAGACGTATTTCCTTATGCACTGACACTACGGGATGATGTATGGTGCCCATTTTGGCTCAGGGTAAACTCTACGGAGTGTGGAAATCAGCTGGTTGCGCATTGCAGTGATGCGCACACCTCTAAATCTTTTAAAATCAGCTGTTTGCGTATCGCGGTGATGCACACACCCTCAAAAAATATTTTGCTTCGTCATTTGTTTTAATTACTGTTTGGTGATACACACAGCTTTTGTGTCAGATTCCGTCAAGGTTGCTTATTATTCATTTCTTGTCTGCCAGCAACACTCGCTGACAGGCACAGCTTCTCTATGTTTTAAGTTTATTGACTGCAATTTGAGCTTACTTCTAATGTATTTTGCTTGTTGATAACTCACGCCAAGAGACTCTGTTTCATTTTATTATATAATACTGTTTGATACAGCATGCATTTCTACAGTGAAATGCATTGATGTTTCACTTATTTCCTGATGCATTCTGCTTATTCACAGTGTGTGTGTTAAAGTTTTCAGTTGTTTACAGTACATAGTATATATCTTCATATATAGTATTGTGTTATAGTTTTAGAAATATCAATATGGCCAACATTACAGCACCCCCACATTTTCTACAAGTTGCAGGTGAGCCTAAAATAGAATGGGAGTTATGGTTACCAATGTTTTTAGCGTATGTTGATGTCCTTGAAAAAGAGGATTGCTCTGCTAAAAGAAAATTAGCATTACTCAAACATTGTTTAGAAGGTGCAGGTTTGAAGGAATTTAATAATCTTCCTTCCATTGAAGGCGCTGGGGACATGGATGTATTTGAACAAATCATTAGACAGATGAAACTTTGTTTTGGGAAAAAGATCAATATAGTAATGGAAAGGTTCACATTTTAGTCTCATGCACAAAAAGAGGAGGAATCAATAGAGGATTATGTATCTGCTCTACGTACTTTGGCTAGTTCTTGTGCATTCAAAAGCATTACGTATGAACAAGTACTTAGGGGCCAAGTAATGATGAAGACCAAGAGCAAAAAGATACACGAAGGACTATGGTTGGGCACGGAATGTTCTCTCAATGCAGTGGTTAATATTGCAAAAGGTATTGAACAGTCAGAGAATTTTGTTTCTGAAATTAGAAATCAAAATATCAAAGTGCAAAATACTGAACCAGACATTTTGTTAGTAAAAAATCAAATGGATCCAAAGAAAAATCCTATCACTTTCATGAAGAAGGATGTTGAAAGGAAAACGTTGGAGAATACATTTTGGGGCCGATTCCGATCCTGTATTTTTTTTCCATACGACTCATATCCGTAATTTTGCCCGTACGAATCGTACAAGTCCCGTTCCACCCGTGAAGTACGATTCGTACGGGAAAAATACATACGGATCGGCCCGATCCGTTCAAATTCAATCGGGGAAAGTTGTACGAGACGGACCCGGACACTTTTCCGTACGAAGCCTAAAAATACAGTCCGACCGTACAAGTATGATCCGGACCGGCTTACCGATTTAGGATTCGTACGGAAAACATCCCGTACACGGGGAATGACTTTACCCGCTACAAAGCAAACTTTGTACGACTCGTATCCAGGGAAAAGTAGTTCCCGGGGTAAGAGTCGTACAGGGGTAAGAGTCGTAAAGGCCCCCCATGCATATGTACACACCTCACAACAACATCGCGTATGTGCGCACCTTACAACAACATCATCGGTATGTACGGTGCGTACCCCAACATCGCGTATGTACGCACCCCACAACAACATCATTGCGTATGTACGGTGCGTAACCCAACATCGCGTATGTACGCACCTTACAACAACATCATCGCGTATGTACGGTGCGTACCCCAACATCGTGTATGTACGCACCCCACAACAACATCATCGCATATGTACGGTGCGTACCCCAACATCGCGTATATACGCACCTTACAACAACATCATCGCGTATGTACGGTGCGTACCCCAACATCGCGTTTGTACGCACCTCACAACAACATCATTGCATATGTACGGTGCGTACCCCAACATCACGTATGTACGCACCTCACAACAACATCATCGCGTATGTACACACCTTACAACAACATCATCGCGTATGTACGGTGCGTACCCCAACATCGCGTATGTATGCACCTCACAACAACATCATCGCATATGTACACACCTTACAACAACATCATCGCGTATGTACGGTGCATACCCCAACATCGCGTATGTACGCACCTCACAACAACATCACGTATGTACGCACCGTACATAGGCAATGTAAAACAGCACAAGGAGGGTCTATTCGACTCGCAGAACACCACAAAACATGTCTACAGTGCACAAAACATGGAAATTACTGACCTGGCCACATCCAAACAGGCAAACAGCGGGCCAAACTCACAACCACCCCTTATAACACACCCACCAAAAATTCAAACTGAGGCCCACCCACAAATGGACCAATAAAAAGGGCCCACACACACAAACCATGAGCCTTTGCAACAGACTCACTGCAGCTAGAGAGCACACACCAACAACTGCACCCATCCACCTTAACATATATACCTTCACACAACCTCCTTCACACATACCCCCTCTTCACATTCAGACACACAACTTCACATTCAGACCCACACACCCACAACCACCCACATCCTCACCCCACACCAAGCCCACAGACAAGAATCCAAAGTTCACAAGGGAGGAGCTGGAGATCCTTGTCAATGAAGTCATCAGAGTCGAGCCACAGCTGTTTGGAACATTGGTCAGACAGACCAGCGTAGCTGAAAAATCACGCCTGTGGCAGAGGATCGTCGATAGGGTGAATGCTGTTGCACCCATCAGAAGGACCAGGACTGAATGCCAAGCCAGGTGGTACGATCTGCGGAGGGCAGTCAAGCGAAAAATGAATGATGACTATGCCCAGAGCAACATCACTGGAGGTGGTGGGGCCCGCAGACCAGTACATTTCCATCCCTGGGAGGAGAAGGTGATGGCCCTGCTTCCGCCGGTGGGAGTACATGGGCTTCAAGGAGTTCCAGAGCCTGGTGAGTACACAAACAACCTATGTAACATGGGGGTAATGGCATCCACACCCCAACTACACAAAATGCATGCAACTACCTCCAAACACTCACTGGTCAGAACCATAGTCAAAAACAACGCTAATGCCACTAACATGTGTATGCCCCATTGAGAAAGCAAGGCCATGCTATGTCCCATGCTACACGAAGCACTAACCCAAGAATAGATGTCCGGTACGCTGGGAGGGTGGGTGTCACTAAACGCATTGTTGAACTCCAAATCAGACACAATTGCCCTCATCCCATATGGCCCAGGTACATACCCATGCACCATGCTCAATGCACAGGGACTGGGAAAGTTCTGACAAGATAGCTGACACTGGGCCCTGGTGTAGGCAGCCCAAGGCCCTCCTGTGACCAGTGCAAACACAAACACCAAGACAACAAGGTCAGATATCTAGGACAGGAACTCACACTCAGTGTCATGGCAGCATGCTCCATGGGGGGACAGCTACATCACCTGGGAGCCCCAGTGCAAAATCACACAACACCCACCAGCAGGCCCTGTCACACACACCACTTACACAGGCAGACACCCCCGGGACAGGCAATGGATTTACCCACTGTCACAATGGACATGTAACACAACAAGACCAATACATAGCCGAAGAAGCATCCAAGCAAAAAATCAACAAGTCAAAGACTCAGGAACACATATCAATCTGTCCCCCGCAACAAACCCATCCACAAGTGAACATTGAGGAGAATGCTAGGCACATACATCTACCTGGAGGAACAGTGCCAACTAGAATGTGTATGAAAAATGGATGTTGCATGAAACAGCATTAACATTGACTGTCTCTCACACACAGGGCAATGTGAGGAATCTCCCCCCAACAATGGGGGTGAAGAATCACAGTCCCAGGCTTGGGAGGAACCTGATCCCACCGGCAGCGACACCTCTCAACACTCCGCGGATGATCCCGACCGACCTGGACCCTCTGCTGTCCAAGCCCCTGCAGCACCCGGTTCAGGAACATCTGTGCCAACAATCACCCCCATTCCTGCCACATCCCAGGAGACACCGAGGAGCCCTGCCCGCAGTGAACAACTGAGCCAGTCTGACCAGGATGGACAAGGTTCGCCAGGCACCCAGGAGGAGGCAGACAACACCACCACTGCCATCCCTCAGGGGTCCCGTAGACGGATGTGCCCACAACGGCAGGCCAGGCTCGTGTGGGCAGGGGTGGTGGGAGTGGAGGCAGGCGGAGGCGAGAACCTGACCAAGAGACCGGTATGTCACACATACACAACATCATGGAGGCATACCGGCGTGACACCAGTGAGATCAGCCAGGTAGTTGGGACACTCACAGAGATAAAGGGGACCATCACAGAGATGAAGAACCAGCACGTCGAGCAACACGCCAGTCAACAAGAACACCAAGGACGGATGGAGGCAAGACTGGCTGAGCTCCTGGCGGTGCAAAGGGACATAAGCCATTCACTCTGTCGGATCGCAGACAACATGGGCATCCCTCCCTGTGCCACCAGGCGAAGACCACCACCAGCCACAGGGAGGGAGGAGGAGGAGGATTTGTCCGACGGAGCGTCCCAAGCATTGTCAAGGCCTGCATCTGAGGGTCCCCTGAGGAAGGTGGGTCATCCATGGAAAAGACCGTGAGAGGCAGCGGGCCATCCACATCTCCCAGGTCACCTGGCCTGACACCTGGCCTTAATGTGCAACAGCATCACCTCATTGACAGACATTCTCTGCCACATGGACTTGCTGGTCACAGTCTGACCAATGATGCCAAACACTGTGGTCTGGACTTTGCTGCTTTCAAATGCCAAGGATCCCATCTCCCCCTGGGAACTTTGGATCCTATGGTCCCTGTATTGCTCAAATGACGGCCCAGACCTATAATAAAAAAAAAAGTAATTTGATGTTGCAGTCACAACATAAGTGTGGGCATATGTCAAAGTATGCCTTAGTGTGGAACTAACTCCAGCCATCCATACACTGGTATCTGAGTCCGGTCGAGGACACACATGGGTCACAATGTATCATCAAATACAGACATGGAGCCCAATACTCACCCGTGATGGCCTCAAGCTGCTGAGGGGGGGCTTGCAATACTGCTCGGACAGACCAATTTTGAAGAGTATCATGAAGGCGTAGAGGTCATGGGTCATGTTGAGGTGCCTGGGGAGGGAGTCCCAGGTCTGTTTGGCGAGGTGGGAGAACTATTACCTGCATGCAGTTGTTCTGTGGATGTGATGAATGGTGGCCAGGGAAAGGTTGGCTGCACAGAGTTGGGCCAACGGAGTGTTGGATGACAGACGTCCAAGGTTGGTTTTGGGTCTGGGGTTGTGGACTGCCTCCTGAGTGTGGGTGAGGAGTCTGAAGGTGATCCTGCAGCAGACAGTGAGCCATTGTAGCTATCTCAGGTGGACGGTGATGTGGCTGGGGCGGGGGATGTTGAAGATGAGGTGTGCGGATGCACCCTGGATGTGGACAAGTTCTCTTGCAGTTTTGATGTTGTCCCTCCGTCCAGGGCGGTGCTGTAGTTGACCCGGCTGGTGTCGTGGACCTGGGGGACGGTCTGTCTTGCCTTGGAGTGGATCTATCTGCGGATCATTTGCAGCATGCGGAGGGTTTTGCAGCATGAGGTACAGATGGTGTTGAGTTGCATGGTAATTGTGAGCGATGAGTCCATGATGAACACCAGCTTGCGTGCATGGACACTGGGTGCTGGTGCGGTGCCCAGGCCGGTGGGACACAAGGAGTTGACCCAGCCGTAAGGGGACAATCCTCACATGATGACCTCAGTTCTGTCCAAGTCCAGCCTCAGGTGGCTGATGTTCAGCCATTCGTCAACGGATCTCATTTCTTCTTGAAGGTTGGATCTGGCAATGGCTGGCTCTTTGGTGAGTGTGAGGAGCAGCTGGGTGTCAATGGCATACGAGATGATGATGAGGTCATGTGCGCATGTGATGGCGGAGAGGGGGGTCATGGAGACATTGAAGATCGTCACGCTGAGAGAAGAGCCCTGGGTCATGTGCCACATGATCCCAGTGTACTACATGCTGCAGGGTGGAGGCCGACTCCCTGGGCCTTGCTGGTGAGCTACTTGTTGATTTAATCCTGGGCCCTCCTCTGGATAAAACTGTTGGAGATGTGTGAGCTGACAGTGTGGTAGCACATGGTGTAGAATGCCGTTGAGAGGTCAAGGGGGTGGTTTCACCATTTTTGAGCAGGGCAAAGTTGTCGTTGGTGGTGGCAATTATGACGGTTGCAGTGGTGTGATTACTGTGGAAGATGGTCTGGTGCCGGTTGCCTGGAGCTGTTTGCGTGGAGGAAGTTTGTCAGTTGCTCGTTGAGTGTCTTCCTGATGACATTTGCTGGGTAGGGAAGCAGGGTGATGTTCCAGGAGTTCCGGCGGTACTGCCATCCGTTGTTTAAGAAGGGCCGGGGTCTCTGCATGCCTCCAGCACCCATGGAATGTTGCAAACTCAATGGAGACATTCATGACGTGCTGGATGTGGGCTTCAAGGATGGGGAATGATGTGGTTGAGATGTTGTGTGGGAAGGGGCCTGATGTAGAGCCAGAGTGGATGGTGCACATGAGCCAGGTGGTGTATTTGCTGCTGATGGGAGTCCAGAACCTGAGGGGTGTTTGTCCTGCGGATAATAGTGCTGTCTGCCTCTGTGTGCCAAGGCTGTCGTGTATGTCCATGAGCTTGCAGTGGTAGAAATTTGCAAGGGATTTGATCTGCCTTGCAAGGGTGGGGTGTCTTTTGGATGGAGAGCTGCTGTCAGTCCACTCACAATGCTGATGAGCTCCTTTATGTCGTGTGTTGTGGTGCCTCGGCCCTATCTGAAGGATTTGCACTTGTCCTTGCTGATAATATGGTGATGGCTGTGTGTGGCGTTTTCCAGGGCTGTAAGGTTACTGATGGTTCTTTGTGTGGCAAGGTTTGCACAAGAGTCCGGCTAGATCTGTATGAGTCTGCCTTGTCCCAGGTGGCTTAACTGTTGTTGTGCTTCACAGGAAAGTCCGTCAATGTGGCAAGATTGTCGGATCAGTTGCTGATCCAGTGTGTGAGGTTGCAGGGTGTGGCGGGGGTGTTGGTTCGAGTGTCCCACACAGCTTGTGTGTGGTGCCTTACATCAAGCATCTTTGGGGGATTGGTAGCGGGGTGTGGGGCAGTGTGTTGCTTGTCGGAGACATGGATGCAAATGTTGATGGACCAATGATGGATGGTGGTGTGGTTCTCCTCCAGCAAGAAGTTACTGGCCCCCAGCCACATGTAGCCTGTGGAGGTGAGGGCGTGCGTGCAGATGTACGTGTTGATGGCTTTGGGGATTTGTGGATGTAGGCCTGGAGATCTGTAGATGAGAGTTACTCTGAGGGTTGCCAGGGGGTTGGTGCAAAACCGGATTTGTGACTCTGAGGGTGTACTTGTGAATTAATTGCATGTCATCCACCAGGATTGTTGGGGCTGTCCCTGCGGGTGATCTTGTATCCGTCAGAGATGGCAATGAAGAAGTTGTGTGCTGAGGATGCTTTTATCCAGGTTACTGTCATGAAGGTGATGTGTGGGGCTGTTGTGTTGAGGAGGTAACAGAGTCCAATGGCGTGCTGGTGGACGGAGCGGGTGTGGGGCAGTGTGTTGCTTGTCGGAGACATGGATGCAAATGTTGATGAACCAATGATGGATGGTGGTGTGGTTCTCCTCCAGAAAGAAGTTACTGGCCCCCAGCCACATGTAGCCTGTGGAAGTGAGGGCGTGTGTGCAGATGTACGTGTTGATGGCTTTGGGGATTTGTGGATGTAGGCCTGGAGATCTGTAGATGAGAGTTACTCTGAGGGTTGCCAGGGGGTTGGTGCAAAACCGGATTTGTGACGCTGAGGGTGTACTTGTGAATAAATTGCAAGTCACCCGCCGGGATTGTTGGGGCCGTACCTGCGGGTGATCTTGTATCCGTCAGAGATGGCAATGAAGAAGTTGTGTGCTGAGGATGCTTTTATCCAGGTTACTGTCATGAAGGTGATGTGTGGGGCTGTTGTGTTGAGGAGGTAACAGAGTCCAATGGCATGCTGGTGGACGGAGCGGGTGTGGGGTAGGAGGCACATGACCTGGTTGTTCTGACATGGTCTGGTAGGCGGGGCAGCGCTGTGTAGGCATTTGGAGTTGCACACTCAGCATGCAAAGGTGTTGTGTGTGCGCTTAGGGGTTGCCTGATAGCAGGCGGTTGCTTGTCTGGTGGACATTGCTTTGAGGGATGGCTGCAGCATGATCCTGTTGTGTGACGGGGTCATGCAAGGACCAGAGGGTTGTGCACTGTGCACGTTGCAGGCGAAGACGGTTATTGAGTGGTAATGTTTACGGTTGCGATAGGCTTGCTCCTGTGCCTGTGGTGGTACCAAAGCCACATGTGTCCCATTAATGGACCCAATGACATGGGGCATCCCTCCCAGGGCATAGAACTCACCCTTCACATCTGTCAACTCCTCACGAGTAGGAAATTTGATGAATTCATCAAGGTGCTCCAACATGGCTGCCAAAACATCACGCAGGACATGGCTGAACATTGTCTGTGACATCCCACCAACATCAGCTATGGTCAATTGAAACGTACCTGTGGCAAAAAAATGTAGGACTGCTATCACCTCCATCTTTGGGGTCAGCGCAGTAGGATACCTGTGTCGCGGTTGGAGGTGTGGTGCCAGCTTGTCGGTCAAGTCCTCAATTAACTGTTAAGTGAATCTGTAACATCGGATGCAGGCACGTTCCCTCATGGCAGCCAAGTCTGGCATTGTTCTTAGGACAGGCGGTGCCCTGCAAGACATTGGTAGGAATAATGAAGATTGATAGTCTGCCAACATCAATGTCAATGAACATAGCACATGCTAAACTGCTACTAAACATCAGGTAACTATGGAGTCTGGTGTGTGCAATACATCCAGGACACATATGCCAGCTTGCTTGCACTCCTACGAAAAGCCAGATACACCTGTTGATTGTCAAGTCTACATGACATGCCCTGAAATGAGCTGGGGGCAAGTCTGAGTGAACAGCCAGTGATATCACCGGAGTGACACACATCCACATAGCAGCATTGGAAGGATGTCATCTCATCCAGACAGTTGACTTCAAGGCACACGCACAGGTCACATAGATTATCATATGTACATATGAAACACATTGCGATGAAGGGGTACATGTGACAACAAATAAACACAGCCATTGAGACGACACAGACATGTATGCCTGGGAAAATATGATGTCCAATGCACACAGACCCTACAGCCGTGGGAATCCACATGTGGCATGGTGTGCGTAGATGTGTGCCATGCCCATCTCCACACAGACCCATGTTGGATGCACCAACAGCAGATGCAGTTGACGGAACACGCAAGCTCATGGGAACACATGACAAACACCTGACATAGTCACATGGGGGCACGCTGATCATGACATGTCAGTTGATAGAGTGTCCCTGTCCCTGGCATCAGGAGACAGGTGTGGGTGGTGATGACTGTGCCATCCCACTGCTGCTGTGCATGACACAGTTGGACTACAGACACACATGTGGCAAGTGTCAAGGTGATGTGTGCCACATAGTGCCCCATCACACATGACATGTGTCCACAGGTCATCACACATCAATTGTGCAACTAGATGAGTGGACCTGTGCAATATCACTGGCTGACACACCTAGGGCCTGCACATGAAAGTATGCAATGACAAGTACTTGATGGACATCCTTGCGCGACTCGTAGCCCTCCATTCCTGCCGTGTGTCCGCCTGCTATCACTGTTTTACTGGTGCCGTACGGTTACGTGTGAAACGCATGGTACACCCACATTCATTGAGTGTGTACAGTCCCTATCACTATTGTAGTGGTGCCGTACGGGTACATGTGAAACGCACTATACACCCGCATTCATTGCGTGTGTACGGTTCATATCACTGTTCTACTGGTGACGTACGGGTACGTGTGAAATGCACCGTACACCCGCATTCATTGCGTGTGTACGGTCCGTATCACTATTGTAGTGGTGCCGTACGGGTACGTGTGAAACGCACCACACACCCGCATTCATTGCGTGTGTACGGTCCGTATCACTATTGTAGTGGTGCCGTACGGTTACGTGTGAAATGCACCGTACACCCGCATTCATTGCGTGTGTACGGTCCGTATCACTGTTCTACTGGTGCCGTACGGGTATGTGTGAAACGCACCATACACCCGCATTCATTGCGTGTGTACGGTCCGTATCACTATTGTAGTGGTGCCGTACGGGTACGTGTGAAATGCACTGTACACCCGCATTCATTGCGTGTGTACGGTCTGTATCACTTTTCTACTGGTGCCGTACGGGTATGTGTGAAACGCACCGTACACCCGCATTCATTGCGTGTGTACGGTCCGTATCACTGTTCTACTGGTGCCGTACGGGTACATGTGAAACGCACCGTACACCCGCATTCATTGTGTGTGTACGGTCCGTATCTCTATTGTAGTGGTGCCGTACGGGTACGTGTGAAACGCACCGTACACCCACATTCATTGCGGGTGTACGGTCCGTATCACTGTTCTACTGGTGCCGTACGGGTACATGTGAAATGCACCGTACACCCGCATTCATTGTGTGTGTACGGTCCATATCACTATTGTAGTGGTGCCGTACGGGTAAGTGTGAAACGCACCATACACCCGCATTCATTGCGTGTGTACGGTCCGTATCACTGTTCGACTGGTGCCGTACGGTACATGTGAAATGCACCGTACACCTGCATTCATTGCGTGTGTACGGTCTGTATCACTATTGTAGTGGTGCCGTACGGGTACGTGTGAAACGCACCGTACACCCACATTCATTGCGTGTGTACAGTCCATATCACTGTTCTACTGGTGATGTAGGGGTACGTGTGAAACGCACCATACACCAGCATTGATTGCGTGTGTACGGTCCGTATCACTATTGTAGTGGTGCCGTACGGGTACCTGTGAAACGCACCGTACACCCGCATTCATTGCGTGTGTACGGTTCGTATCACTGTTCTACTGGTGCCGTAAGTGTGAAACGCACCATACATGTGTGTGGATTTCAAAATTACATAGGGGACACATAGGGGACAAGTTTTAGGCCCAAAATGCATGCTGGTTGTCGTGGATACAGATTTTTAATTTGCAATGTGTCCATCAGGTGTCCTGGAACTGTCAGTTGGCCAAATAATACAATGTTGCAAAGTGGTTGTTGACTTGACATGATGCTCAAAATTTGAACGATACGAATGTGTGTCATTGGTGTATGTTTAAAATCATTGGTGTATGTTTAAAGGGATTGGAGTAAATGTATGATGCGAATGAGTCTGACGTATCACTATGTACTCCTCTAAATGAATGCCCCTCAGCAAGACAGATATAAGGCAGCCCGAACCCATGAGAGGGCACTTGCCTGCACAACTGTCCAGTCGACCACACTGCTGCTGTCTCTGCTTCCTCTGGCCCATGTCGCGTACTGTGGAGAGGGCCTAGCCATTCACCCTGGAGGAGAATGAGGCGTTGCTGGACGCCCTCCTCCCACAGTACCCCAAGCTGTATGGGAGACCAGGGGAGCAGGTGAGTGCTGATTCCACTACCTTTCCCTATGCACCTGTAGTGTGACTGTCACTTCTGGCATTGTGTCCAGGTGTGACAGACATGCAATGTTGTTTAGAGTGGGTCCCAGGGGGGGACATGCTTATGTCTTATGTCTCTCATGCAGAGCATGAGGTAGTTCCTGTGTGCACTCCTCACTTGCATTGTGCTTACTGTGACATTCACTGAATAGTGCATGACACATTCAGCCTGGCAAATCCTTTGTGGCTTTTTTTCCTATTGTCCTGAGGTGATTCAGTGGTCCCCCCCGGTGTGACAGGTGACTGTACCCACAGATGTGCTCATGGTACAGTCAGTTCATTCCAGGAACACGGAGCAGTGTGCCCACTACAATCCCCTGAGACACCCTGGCCTCCTAATCATGTGTGTCATCCAACACTGTGCACATTCTCTGTGCGTTCAGCATAGGTCTGCCTCTGTGGCATTGTTCCCTGGCCTATTTGTATATTTCAAATGTGTGCTACATGTGTCCACTGGACAGGCATACACCATTTGGCTTGTGCATACTCACACTGGGCAGTGCCTGTGTGGCTATTCACAACAATCTGTTGATGGTTGTTTGTCACAAATATGTGTTGGCAGCCCCCACGAGGTGATGTTGTGTCAATTTAGCAATTGTTGCTGCACAGTTTTTGGAACCCTGATTAAGAGGTGTCACTTCTTGATCTGTATCAATCACATTGACTTAGGTATGGGGGGTTGTGCGGAAGAGGCCTACATGGGCACCCCAGATTTCTGCTTGCCAGGTCTGACCTGTGTGTGAGAATTGGCTGTACAAAGAATCACCGTGCAGTGCCCCTGTGATGGTGGCCAGTGCTTAATGTTCGTGCTTTGCAGCCTGTGTCATTTATTTAACAACATGAATACTGCTCATAAATTATTGGCACATGTGTGTGGTTCAGATGCAATGCAGTTTGGTCTTTGTGTGCAGACATCTGTGTGGACATTCTGGCTTGCCATGAGGGTGTCTCCACAGTACAGCTATGTTTTTTTACAACACAATTGCAGGCCCATTAGCTTATGCATTGTCCTGGGTTTGGACATGTGTGCCACTCTACATGACAGGCAGTGGGTCATATGTGTAGCCAACTGTGTGTGGAGGGAAAACATGGCGGCCAGCTAGCGAGACTGGTCGGGAGTGCTGGGTGGGTGGTGTGCCGGTCGTGAGAGTTGAATGGTGAACGGTGAACGGCGTTGCGGGGGATAATCGTGGAGCTTGCAGCTTTCAGCTCCAGTATTTCTTCGTAGTGTTTCTTATCCGCGGTGGTTGATTTCGGCAAAAATTGAAGAGGTAGCGGTGGTGTATGGCGAACGCTACGGCGGAGGAGATCTCACCTGAGAAGCAGGCTGCTGCAGGGGCGGGGCTTCCAGAGAAGCCGACGGAGGAGTTCACCACAGCGGCAAGAGGAGCAGCAGGGCCCGGGTGCTGGAGCCGCGCTGTTGTCGAGCGAGGTAGAGGGAGGCGGGCGGCTTCTAGAATTCAGTTTAGTGCGGGTGGGGCAGTGGGAAGGGGAACTGCTAGCAAGCAAGGGGTAAATTCAACCTCTCTCACTGCACTTCAAACGGACCTGCAGGCTGTTAAGGGCACCCCAAACATTTCCAATATCTCTACCAGTAGCTTAGAGGTAAAGGATAGGGAGTTAGATACTCGCCCCAAATTGAAAACAAAATTATCTCAAAAAACAAACAAAGGTTATGCGCTCATAAGTATAGGTAAGGCGGGGGGGGAGAAAGCGGGGTTATACAACTGGCCAGCAAAACTTGTGGTAACTTAAAAAAACACATCAGGCAACCAGGAAAGAAAATCACTTTTAACGCTTATTTCAAACCAGTCCCTAAGACGCTTGTACTTTCAAGAGGTAGGAGTTCAGCAGATTTAGTTTGTGCTGAAAGTGAGATAGATCTAGTAGATCCTAAGGGCAGCTTAGAGGAGTGGGCTGACTATCTGACTCCAAATAGATATAAATCCCTAGAGATGGAAGCAGATAACCAGGTTTCGGGAGTAGACGGAGATTTGGGTGGCCTAGTAGACAGTTTGGGACAGACCGACCCCCCCGTTATGGTTGATAATACTGGTTCACAGGGTAATGTTATGGTGACTGAAGGTATGCTGGGTGAGGTTCATACAGACACTGTTGTTATCACTTTGTTAAAAAAGCTTGACTTAGACATGCATAGGGGGTTCGAGGAGTCTAAGGCAAAACAGGATGGAATCAGGGAGGCTGTTGGCCTGCTGGAAGCTAAATTTGATGAGTTAAATTTGCGTACAGCTTCTCTTGAGACGGAGTTTAAGGTGATTCAGGGTAAACTTGATGAGAACTGTAAGGAGCTAGAGCAGGTTAAATCCAGGGAAAAGGCCTATGAGGAGTGTTTGGAAAGATTGGAAAATATGCAGCGAAGGAATAATTTAAAAATTTTGAGGCTTCCAGAGGGGAAGGAAGGGAAGGATCTAAGGGGCTTTATTGTCCATTTATTAAAAACAGAGTTACAGTTGAAGGAATCTGAGGAAGAGATTTCGTTGGATATACAGAGGATACATCGTGACCCTTTTAGACTGAATCCAAACCGCTCGAAACCTAGGAGAATTTTGATTAACTTTTTAACGTATGGGCTAAAAGAGAAAATTTTAGCGGCTGCGTTGAAGAAGGGTCTTTTAATTGCTGGTGAAGCAAGAATTGAGGTTAGGTCAGACCTCTCGGTGGTAACTGCAAACACACAGTGGGAACTGGGTAAGCGGATTGAACCCTTGAGAAAGTTGGGCGCAGTTGAAATTTCCAGCATTTTTGAAAGTTATGTGGAATAATAAGATGCATACTTTTAGAGCGGTTGAAGAGGTCGATAGTTTTTTGGAATATTGCCAGACTGGAGATCAATCCGGAGGTTCATAATCATTAACGCCGTCACAGGTTATTGAGGGTAATAAAAATTTAGGTGATAGATTCAGCACGTCCACTAGAACAGGCACTCGAAGGGCCAAGGTAGGGCCTAATGTCATTGGTTGGGTTTTCCCGGGTGGGGGGTATGGGTTTGGGGGGTAGGAAGTGGGGGGGTTAGGGTTGGGGTTTGGGTTGTGGGAGGGAGGGAGGGGGGAATAATTACTAAAACAGTTCTCATGAGCTACTTGTTCATCTGGGTGGTAGGGAGAGCAAATAGGGGTGAAGATGACTGAGGGTAGGACAGACCAAATTATTTGGATGTCATGGAATGTTAATGGCCTAAGAGTTAAATCCAGGAGAGAAAGGATTATGAGGTATTTGAAAGATTCCCCAGCAAACATTATTATTCTTCAAGAGTCTCACTTAACGGAGGGGGAGAGTAAGAAATTTATTGGTGTGCTTTGGTGGTTAGATTATGTTTTTTATACGCCACAGACATTGGTAACAAGAGGTATTATATTGTTGGTTAGGAAGGGATTAGATTGCCAGATTGAGGGGAAAACGGCAGATATTAAGGGCAGGTGGTTGATAGTAAACATGAAGATCGCTGGTCTATCATACAATGTTATTGGATATTATGGCCCAAATCAAGATGACGTTGGCCCATTGGATGAACTAGCTAATGAGATGTTGAGCCTTACGGGTTTTATAGTTTTTGCTGGAGACTTCAATACATTATTAGACCCCAGGTTAGACCGTTCGGCGAGTAGTAGAGCTCATGTAAACAGTAAAATGGCATCTAAATTAAGAGGTTTGATGGAGCAATTTGGATTGTGCGACGTATGGCGACAGAGGACAGGCCAGAATGTTGGGTATACCTTTTTAATAAAAAATACCGCCATAAGTCTAGAATTGATTACTTCTTAATTGATGCAAGATTATTGGGTAAAGTTAAAAAAAGTATGCATGTTGGGGTACACTTATCTGATCATTCGGCCGTCATTTTAGAGCTTGTGATCGGGATTCGCGATTTGGATTCAGTATGGAGGTTGGATCGCACAGTTTTATATGACCAGGAGGCAATGCAGTCTCTTCAGCAGGAACTAGAAATTTTTATTGAACATAATTTGGACACGACTAGATTAGACATTGTGTGGGAAACCACCAAGGCTTTTTTGCGAGGTAGATTAGGTGCTATCGCGGCCAGCAGAAGAAGAAAGTATTTTTCTGAAGTTGAAAGTTTGGAATTGGCAATCAGGCAGGGTGAAGCAGTCATTGTAAATAGTGGGAGTGTACAAAAGGAAGAGATTATCCAAAATTTGGTAGAGTTGAAAGAGCAACTAGCCTCGGTTGTTAATAATCGGGTAAAAGTGAAATGGGAGGCTAGTAGACTAGCTCATTTTGAATATGGGGAGGGCACAAGTAAACTACTTGCCTGGAAAGCTAGGACAGATAGGATTAGGAATATGATTAAAGAAGTGAAAGTAGAAGGTACAGGTGATATTGCTACAGAAACTAAGGATATTGTGGAAGCCTTCTTTAATTACTTTACAGAGGTATACAGGGAAGAGATGGTCCCCGATTTGAAGTTGATAGAGGATTGGTTAGAAGTCTTACAACCCTTGACTGATGATTTACAAAATAAGTTGGATCAAGAGATTTCTCAGGGGGATTTAGATATGGTTATCAGACAAGCTAAGATGGGTAAAGCACCTGGCCCAGATGGTCTCCCGGTGGAGGTGTATAAAATTCTTTCTGGGAGCTTGTCGTCGTTATTACTTAAGGTTTTTAATGGGGTTTTTCTAGGCAACGTAGAGCTTCCTGCTTCTTGGAACCAGGCCAATATAATTGTTATCCCTAAACCTGGGAAATCGCCAAGATATATGGATTCGTATAGACCTATTTCACTTCTGAATAGTGATTATAAACTTTATGCAAAGATTTTGGCAGATAGGCTGATCCCCGGAATAGTCATGAAGACCAAAAGGGGTTCATCAAGGGCAGGCATCTCAAAGAGCTAACATTTTCTTTAACCCCTTGAGTGCCCCACCCTTTCCCCCTCCTGTGCCGGCCCTTTCATTAGTGGGCGGGGTCCATGACGAGATAGTCTCGTCATGGGCACAGCGCAACCGCGCTCCATGACGAGACTATTTCGTCATGGGCACAGAAGGGGTTAATAGCGAGTATTGATGTTGCTATTGATCAGAAGCTTCCTTTGGCGATTGTTGCTCTCGATGCCGCTAAGGCATTTGATCGTGTTAATTGGACTTTTTTGAAGGCCTTAGTTATGCATCTACGACTGGGGAAAAACTTTGGCCAATCTCTAGTATCTCTTTATCAATTTCCCACTTCAAGAGTATTAGTTAATGGAGTTTTAACTAAACATATAAAGGTAATGAGGGGCACTAGGCAGGGGTGTCCTCTATCTCCTCTTTTGTTCGACCTTTATATTGAGCCGTTGGCTTGTAAAATTAGGGAGTCAGAGAGTATTCCTCCCTTTAGATTCCGGGGTTGGACCAGGAAGATTGGCCTTTATGCTGATGATATAGTTATTTTAACATCAGATTTGAATCAAACACTGGCCACGATAGAAACAATTACAAATAATTTTGGATCAGTTTCACGGTATCGTTTAAACGCTGACAAAACGGAAATCATGTATTGGAATCTGGCAACGGAGTCTATAATTCCCAAAAGACAGATTAGATATTTGGGGGTCCAAATAACTCAGGATATTTCGCAAATTGCCACAACTAACTTGGCTAAAATTAGGAAGGATATTTCTAGCCTAATGAAAGGCTGGAGTCATCTTCCACTAACCATCTTTGGTCGAGTTAATTTGATCAAGATGACAGTGTTGCCTAAGTTAACTTTTTTATTTGATTCTATCCCTTTGATGTTTGAGAAAAAGGGGTTGGCAAAATTGTAAAGTGAGATTGGATCATTTATCTGGGCTTCTAAGGGGTCCAGACTTTCATGGAAAAAGATTAGGAGAAAGTATATCAAGGGGGGATTGGCAGCCCCGGATTTTCAAATCTACTCCTGGGCTTTTTTGCTTAAAAATTTTAGAATGCTTTTGGGCAGCCCAGGGAATTCAGCTAACGGGGAACTATTTTCTGCTTTGCTGAATATGGAGGGGGTCAAACAGTCCGGCTTCATGTATAAATTTTCGGACCCAAAATACTTCAAAAAAGTCAGATTGAAGATTTTAAGAGACTTGGCTATGGTTTGGTACCGGGTCAGAAGGGCCACAAAAATTCCTTATTTTAGTGCTGCTGCACCAATCTGGGAAACTCCGGGCTCCCCAAGCTGGACGGTTGATGCACTGGCAAAGACTTTAAAATCAGAAGGACCCCAGAAATGGGGTGACTTATTTGTTGACGGCAGTCTGCTGTCATGGCCTGAATGCGTTTTATGTTGGGGTGCTAAGTTTTCCAAATTTAAATACCTTCAGATTCAAAGCTGGGCTATTGGGAAAAACCATCTTATTGGACGCCGCAATGATTTTGAGGAAAAGTTGGTATCGGTTGCCGGTATTAAAAAGGAGGTGGCGACGTGGTATTGGGCTATTATTGAATTGGAAGATGACCCTTTTCTATTGCCGGAAATTCTCTGGGGAGAGTGCTTGCCGAGGATTGCGACAGAAGAACAATGGCAAGTAACTATGTTGATACTATATAAGGTGGTAAAACCTGCGAATCTAAGAAGAAATCACTCGTTCACTCTCCACAGGGCATATTGGACTCCAAAGCGGCTGGCAAAATTTAAAGATGGTGGTAATGTAAGATGCCCTAAATGCAATAGTCTAAATGAGGATGACATTCACATGTTTGTTACATGTCCGGCGATCAAGACTTTTTGGGATACTGTAAGTAGCTGCCTGTCAGTTATTTTAAAGCAAAGAATAGAGGTAAGCCCTGAAACTATTATTACAGGTAGATTGGATCTACAAGGTAAGGGATTAGATGATAAAACAAAATTGGTGCTTTATGCTATACTGTCGGCCCGCAGGGAAATCTGTAGACTTTGGGTTTCTCCTGACCCTCCGACTGATTTGACTTGGATTAGAGCCATGAGAAATACAGGCAAACTGGACATGGTAGCTCCCCTGAAAAAGAAACTTACATTTTGGATGTTATTTTTTGAACACTATGGGTGATGGGGTGGGTTATAAGATCTTTAAACTTTGAAATATTGTAAAGATGGAAAAGTTTGGTCCTATGATTAAGTTGCTTTTAATCTTTTGGTGGATTTTGCTTTTGGAAGGCTTGGGTTAAGATGTTGCATCTTTTCTCCTTTCGGCCTTCTTGCTAGCAAGCTCCTTCATATATGAGATGATCAACACCCTAGGGCGCCACAAAGTAAGAAAGGGTGGAAAGCGGCACATGAGGACAAAAAAAAAAAAAAAAAAGAATCACCGTGCAGTGTCCCTGTGATGGGGCCAGTGCTTAATGTTCGTGCTTTGCAGCCTGTGTCATTTTTTTAACAACATGAATACTGCTCATAAATTATTGGCATATGTGTGTGGTTCAGATGCAACGCAGTTTGGACTTTGTGTTCTGACATCTGTGTGGACATTCTGGCTTGCCATGAGGGTGTCTCCACAGTACAGCTATGTTTTTTTACAACCCAATTGCAGGCCCATTAGTTTATGCATTGTCCTGGGTTTGGACATGTGTGCCACTCTACATGACAGGCAGTGGGTCAGATGTGTAGCCAACTGTGTCATCAGGTAACGGATGGCCATGTGACAACTGACATAAGTTGTTAGTCAAAAATGTTTGTACCTTGGCACTCACAGCACTTGTTGACTGTTCTTCATGTTTTAAATGTGGTAATTTGATGATTTGTGTTAAGAACACTAATGTGCCTGCATGAAAGATGTCTCCCAAGGAAGTGCACACAAAACGACATTTCCACTTTTATGGAACACGCTGGCACCATTTCAAAGAAGCCAGTGTTAGAATTAAATGGTGTTGCAGATTCTCTGTATACATGTTCCCACAGTGGTCTTGATTTTGTAAAACTCCTTAGTTGTTGGTGATACAAACTAACGTGTGTCAAGACATCAAGACCTCCGTGGGCCCTTGTATATGTACTTTCGGCAACAGCATTTATTTCTAACAGTGGCTTCTTTGAAAAAGGTGCCAGCTTCTTCAATGACAGTGTAAATGTAGTTTTGTCTGCACTTCCTTGGGAGACATCTTTCATGCAGGCACATGAGTGTTCTTTTCACGAAATGGCGAATTGCCACATTCAATACATGTTGATTGTGTAAAGTATTGAGAGTCCCAAGGTAACAACATTTTTCCGTTTTGTGTTCCAAAGTACTTACAGGTCTCTGAGTGTGGTGACACCTTGAGTAGTGAGGTGTGTTAGTTTACGTTGGGTGCACCACTACTGTTTCTTTCAGGGTAAACAAGAGGTGGCATGACTTCATTGTATTGCTGTGCTCACCTGTTCACAGACACTAGCTTCTCAGTATATTTCTCATTCAAGTTGTGGCCTGGTGTGTTCTTTTTTTCTGTGTGTCCAAGTGGCATAGTGGGTCTACCAACTGGACAGTACAGGGCTTACATATGTGCGGAGTAATCTAGCTGTCACTCATGATGCATTGCCTGATATGCACTGTGACCTATTGTTTTTGTGCTCATGTGTCATATGTATACAGGTGACTGATGCATTTCTGTTTCTTCACCTTGCCCACAGCATCATCATCGGAAACCTAAAGGAGACACCTGCACGGACCTGGAGGAGGGACCCAGTGACAGTGCCACCAGTGCTGTAGAGTCAGAAGCAGGCAGTGGCACGGAGGGCGAGGGGAGTCAGTCAGAGGACCAGTCTGGAGGCGATACCAGCTACGACGCCGACGGGTCCGATGCTGACCTCTTCGAGGAGGCGGAGGCTGCAACACCACCTGACAACATCCCCACATCTATCCCCGCCTCCTCCGTTACCATCTCCGCCCTCCCAGTTGCTCCCATCCCTTCTGTCCGTGCAGAGGCCCACCATGCATCCTTCGGCCCAGGCACCGCACCCCCTGCCCCTGTCACCCCTGCTGCCCTCAGGGAAGAGTCTGTGGACATACTGCGGCAGTTGCAGGTTGGGCAGGCATCGGTGCTGAATGTCCTCCATGGCCACACTAAACTGCTTACACAGATGGTGTCGTTCATGGAGGGCATGTCAGCAACGATGTCTGACCAACGCAGGATTCTGCGGTCCATGGACTCTTCCCTGACGGCAGCAGTTACTCTCCTGCAGCGCTCCGTCCCCCCCCTACCCTGGACCCACCCACACTTCCCTCTCCCATACCTGTCCAATGCACACCCAGACATTCACGATCACGCACCCCACCAGACACAGGCAGCACACCCCCAAGTAAGGCAAAGCGCACACCTCCTGGCACGCACACTCAGGGGGATGTAGGCACACCCACAGGGTCTGGGGACAGATGACATACACGCAGCCACAGTCGCAGTCCGCAGTCCTCACAACCCTGTCCCTCCAAAACCGCTCCCCTTGGCTCCCCTGAGAAACGGTCACCCAAGGAGCACTTTCTGGGTGTGTTGGACCTCGCCCCCGCTGAGCCACCACCCCACAAGCGGGTGAGGGAGTCCCCGGGCACGGAAGTTGTGTCCCCCACCAAATCAACCCCCTCCCCCAGGAGCGCTGCACCCCATCCCTCGCCCACCACACCCTCCCTTGACCTAGGGGAATCCTCAGGTGCAGGGGTTCGCATCACTATTGTACTGGTGCCGTAGGGGTACTTGTGAAACGCACCGTACCCACGCATTCATTGTATGTGTACGGTCCGTATCACTATTGTACTGGTGCCAGAGGGGTACGTGTGAAACGCACCATACCCACGCATTCATTGCATGTGTGCGTCTGTATCACTATTGTACTGGTGCCGTAGGGGTACGTGTGCAACGCACCGTACACGTCCACTTCTGTTGTTGCAGTACGCAGGGGTTGCTGGCCACGGCCCCCCAAGTGACCAGACCCTGGTGGTAATGTATGGGCTCCATATTATAGGTTTTGCTTTGGGTATGGGGTATGTTTCCTGCCCCTCACCCCCACCCTGGCCCCTGGGTGTTGTTCTCACCTTCTGCGGCGTGTGCGTCGGGTCCGGTGCACCAGGTCATAGGCTAGGAGGACCGGGATGACACGTACGATGGGGTTCATGGCGTGTACGTCATGTACCGGGGCTCCGTTTCGTAGCGGTTCGCGTAGGACTCTGCTTTTCCGGCTGTGTTTGGCTTCCGTAAAAAAAGAGCCGTACGGAGTGACGTAGGGACGAATCGTACTTGCTGGGCCGGAAACCGCTGCCTGAATACGTCCGGACGTCGCGCACAAGCTGTTCCGGATCAGAATCGTAGTTTTTTTTTACCCGCACGGGCTTCTGTACGAAACATACAGAAATAGGCTTTCTGTATGAATCGTCCTTCCTAGGTTGTACGGAAAGTTTACCGGGTACGAGTCGTACGGAGAAAACGCTCCGTACAACGATTCGTACAGCCATTTTCCAGTATCAGAATCGGCCCCTTTATGTTAAGAGAAATACTATATTCTGCTACAGGTGTGGTAGTACCAAATATGTAGGTAATTTTAAAGGGTGTCCTGCATGGGACAAGGTTTGTGTCAAATGCAAAAAAAAGGGTCATTTTGGGAAGGTATGTTGATCTTCTTACAGACTTAATTACATCACGTATAATGAAGAAGTTCCTTGCGAGGTTAATTCTGTTCTTTGTGTTGGTGAGTCTAATTACAAGAATTTTCCCAGATATACAGCTAAAATTGATGGTAAACCAGTGTCTATGATGGTTGACTCTTGTGCTTGGTGTGGCATTATTGGGAAGAAATTGTTTAATGAATTTCGGGGTAAGAGGAAATTATTCCTCCTGGATGTCCAACCTGGTGGGTATTCTGGCCACAAAATTGATTTAGAAGGTTTCATGTGGGCAGACATAGAATTTGAAGGAAAAAGAACTAGAGGGAAAGTATACCTTGCCACCAAAGGTGTAGCTATTTTAGGTTGTCCACATCGGCAAGAGTTAGGCATTAAATTAGATCCCAATGCTACCCCTTCTGTTAGTGTTGTTTCTGTTGACAATGTAGAGTTTGTCACTGGAATCAAAGAAACTTTTCCAAAACTTTTTGACAGCACTTTGGGTAAATACATCAATTTTAAACACAAAATAATACTGAATGACAAGGCTAATCCTGTCAGGCATAAAGTGAGAAATGTACCTTTAGCATATCGTGAAAAACTCAAAGGGGCATATCAACAACGATTGGCGATAAACATCGCTAAGCGCGTTTAGCAATGTTTATCCTATCGCTGGATTTCATCACCGTGATAGCGCTGTATCAATAACGCTTTTCACAACGGCGATAAGAAATCCAGCGATAGCGAGGAAATTGCCGTTTTGCAAGGAACATCGCTGGTTTTCCAGCGATGTTCCCTGCAAAACAGCAATAACTTTGCTGAGACAACCCTGTGGACGTATCAGCATAATCCACCCCCTATGTTAAGCATAGGTAAGTCAGGATTTTAGCAGACGTTCGTTTTTGGCGAAAACTGCAGTTTTTGCCAAAATCTAACATGTGCTAAAATCCTGTGGGCTGCCTTGTAAATATCGCGATGTGAACATCAGCGATATTTTACAAGGTAGTCCATCTGGGGTACGCCCAGTGACGCCCACTTTGCATCTCATTAGAGATGCAAAGGGAGGCGTCGGGAAAAAGGGTGCTAACATGCGATTATGCATGTTAGTACCCTCTTGTAAATAGGGCGATAGTTTTATCTCCGCTTTTTTGGCTTTTTGAGCCAAAAAAGCAGAGATAAAGCCCTTGTTAATATGCCCCAACGTCATGTTAAATGATTTGGTTCAAAAGGGGATAATTGAGCCTATTGAATAATCACAGTGGGCATCTCCCATTGTTTTATCACATAAGGGTACTGGGGATCTTCGTTTGTGTGTGGATCTTCGCAGTTTGAATAAGGAGATCTGGAAAGACAAACATCCTCTTCCTAATATTCATGAATTAATATCCACGCTGTCAGGTGCCTCTGTTTTCTCCACTATTGACCTTGCAAGTGCCTATCAGCAGGTGGAGTTGCATGATGAGTCCAAGAGATTAACAGCTTTTGTAACACCAGAGGGCATGTTTCAGATTTTATGATGTAATTTGGTTTGGCTAGTGCCGCTTCTGTTTTTCAACATTTAATGAAGGAACTTTTGGAAGACTTTAAGGGAGCCATTGCGTTCCAGGACGATATGGAGGAACATGTGAAGAACATGACAAGAATTTGGATGTAGTATTAAGAAAAGTGCAAGAAAAAGGTCTGACTCTGACGTTTTCCAAATGCAAATTTAGGCAGAGTAAAGTGGAGTACTTAGGTCATGAAATCTCTTGTGAGGGTGAGGGTATCAAGCCTAAATTAAATTGTGTAAAAAGTATTGCTAATGCTCCTGCACCTACATTAAAAGAACAACTATTGTCATGTTTAGGTCTTACCGAATTTTATGGCAAATTTGTACAAAACTTCTCTACTATTGTACATTCGTTGAGACTTTTGTTAAAATAAAATGCAAAATTTGTTTTGGGGGAATGACCAACAATTGTCATTTGAAGCACTTAAGAAAGAAATTATTAGTGCTCCATTTCTATAATCTTATGTAGTTGGTAAGGAATGCATTGTTTTGGTGGATGCTAGTAATGTGGGTTTGGGAGCGGTGCTTATGCAGAAGGACAATATGGGTGAATATGTAGTATATGCTTCAAAAATGCTTAGTAATTCTGAGTGCAATTACTCTACTATTGAAAAGGAGTCTAGCGTGTACATGGGCAACACAACATTTTCATCAGTTCTTATGGGGTACCAAATTCCATTTAAGAACTGACCACAAGCCCTTAATTAACATTCTGGCTGCTGGTGGTGTTAGAACACTAACTGCTCGCCTAGCGAGGTTAGCTGCCAAATTGCAAGAATAACGTTGTGTAGTCGAATACGTTCCAGGTCGGGTGAACGTTCATGCTGACTGTATGTCACGCCTACCTTTAAGATGTAACTCTGTTCTTGGACAATTGTGATGTAGCTTATACTCTAAATGATGTAAACAGGAATTTTGGGGAGGAGCATCTTGCCAATGTAATTTCTGAAGAGATGTGGAAGGAAACTATGGAAGAAGACTGTGTTCTTAAGGATATTCTTAAATTTTTGCACAAAGGTTGGCCTGAAGAGAAGAAGTTGAGTCTTGAGCTTGCTTCATATTTCAAGATTAAGGAGGAACTCATGTTTTTACAAGGAATAGTCATGATGGGTGACAAAATTGTTCCCCCCTTTAAACTAAGAGAGTTGATTTGTGTTTTGGCCCATGAGGGCCATATGGGCATGTCTACAACTAAGAGAAGAATTAAAGAATTCTACTGGTGGCCTGGCATTGATGGTATGGTCGATAAGTGGGTTAGGGAAGTTCTCCTTGTGCTCAGAGTGAAAAGTCTGTCAAGCCATTATCTGTTGATGTTACACCTATTGAATATGCCTGGGGACCTTGGAGGAAATGGGGAGTTGACATTTTGGGTCCTTTTGGTTCTCATCCAGGTAAGGAAATGTATGCGCCAGTTCTTGTGGGCTATTTCTCAAAATGGCGGGAGTTGAAAGTTGTAGAGAGAATTTCGTCTGAGCAAGTTATTGAATTTCTTGACAATGTTTTTTGTCGCGAAGGGTTACCTGAGGAACTTATTACGACAATGGTCCACAATTTACTAGTAAGGAATTTGAGCTGTTTCTTAAAAGGTGTGGTGTCCTACATAAGAGAGTATCTAATGATCATCCTCAAGCCAATGGCCAGGTGAACGCTTCAACAGGGTTGCAAAGGAGTCTTTACAGTTGGCCATCAAGAATGGGTTGCCGTGGAGAAAAGCTTTGCGGGCAACTTTGTTAACCTATCGGGCGTCACCCAATTCTGTCACTGGGTTGTCCCCTTTCGAAATGGTGCGAGGTAGGAAACCTGGGTCTAAACTTATGCCCTGATGGTTGAAAGAGAAAAACTCTAATGATACTGCTTTGGATTTGGCTGATATAAGGGAGCATGTGAAGAAGTACCAAGAAAAGATGGTAAATTACAATGGTAAGAACAGATCTATTGTGTCCAAGTTAAAAGTGGGTGATTGGGTCCGTGTCAAATTTGGTGAACAACTTAACAGAAAATTGTCTAAATTATCTGATCCTGTGAGAGTGATTGAAGTCTTTAGTAAGGTTGCAAGCGTTGAAGGTAGGAAACTTTGGAATTTTAGACATATTTCTGTTTGAAAGTTGCAAGTTGGGGGGAGACCACATGTGATTCAGAGTGGTCAGGATGATCGGGTAAATTTGAGAAAGGAGTTTCCTCTCAGCAAGTCTGAGGAAGAAAGTGAATGGATTGCTGGTTCTGATCAGGTACTTGATGGTCTGCACATTCAGGGCCTCATTTATGAGGTTTTGCCGTAGGGCAGCGCAGCAGGCCTTCCTGCTGCGCTGCCCTACGGCAAAAGCAAAGGGCAGGAATGCACCATATCGATAAGATATGGCGCATTCCTGTCATTTTCCCCTGCGCCGGCGCACAATAGGCTGCCGTGTGTCAACGCAGGCACCTTTGCACCGTGGTGCAAGGGTGCCTGCGTTGCAGGGATGATTATTTTTGTGCAGGAAGTGAAACCTTTCTGTACAAAAATAATCACACGAGGCTTTTCCTCCTTCTACGTGGGCTGCAGAATGCAGCACACATAGAAAAAGGAAAAATTAGGAGAAATAAAGATATTTTTCCTCATTGTGCCCCTCTTACGCCTCCCCTGGGGAGGCGTAAGCTTTTGGAACTGCCTCAGATTTACGATTTCTTGTAAATCTGGGGAAGTGTCAAAAGCCCATGGATGTTTCTGGGAACGCCCACAGCAACACCCATTGAACGCCCCTTTAACGCAGAACACTGTGCTACAGGGACTGATATTTATCAGGCAGAATTAAGCCAAAAAGATTGTGTTAATGCTGCTTGATAAATATCACGCAGGCTTCTGCGCCACGGAACGTCACAAAAAGTGACGTTCCCGAGGCGCAAGGAGTCTCATAAATGAGGCCCTCAGTCTTTGTCTGCGCCTAATTCTAATGTGAGCGAGAATCTTTCTGAGCTGATTTTTGCTCCTAATAATGATTTAGACGATCAGGTAGCACATGATTTGACTCAACCTTTAGGTGAACAACGTGTTGAAGAAATAAGAAGAAGTTCACGTGTTGAAAATGTGCCTACGAAATTGAAGGATTTCATTCGATATTGATTTCATTGTATTTGTGCTTTGCTTTACTCATGCTTTGTTATTTTTGTTTGGTTTTTTTGTTAGGGGAAAGGTGTGTAGTGTTCTCTTGGGTATGTCATGGGAGAATGTTGGGGTTGTTACTGGGTAGAATGTTGGTGAGGGGGAGATTACCGGGATTCTAGGAAGACGGTTGCTGAGCTGGGTGGCTATTTCAGTGGTTGTACAAGCTGTCCTTCATTTAGGGAATATTTCGCAAGACTTAGTATACCGCTTCATTCCTACAGTAGTCAGCACCTACACAATGTCAGACCTTTGCCTGTCTGCAGAGATGGACCACAGGAGGCTGAAGCATCTTTCCAACAAAGTGCTCGGGCTGCTTTGTGAGTCACGGTTCACCCTCAGGAGATGGAGGCGTGTTGTGTCACATATATAGACAGAGTACTACAAACCGGCAGCTGCCATGGGCAGAGAAGAACTACAATGACCAAAAGTACTAAAACTACCATAGAAATGGAAATGCAGCAGCACAGCAGAGCCGCCGAAGACAGACTAGAAATAACAATGGTACACATTTCATTGGTGATGTACTTTGCTTCATTTTCGCATGTTCATACTAGCTTAGAGGCCCCAGGCTGCAACATAGCAGACATGAATAGACTGGGGGGCAGATTTATGTTTCCTGGCGCATCCCTGCAAATCAGCAGGGATTTGCCAGGAAAGATGCGTCACGCAAGTTTACCCTTGCGCCACCACAGATGCGCCGCATTTACAGTGCAGCACATCGTGGCGCAAGGATAAACAGATGCGTGACGCATCTGATGGCATAAGGGCGGCGCATTGCTGGAGTCGTGTCGCAAGCACGACGCAACTCCAGCAATGCTCAGTGGCTTCCCATACCGAACATGCTGCGTCATGCCTTACGCCTGCTTCAAGCAGGCGCAGGGTTTTGACGCAGCAGCGTCGGAAAAGTGACTCAGTAAAATCTTGTAGATTTAACTACGTCACTTTTCCAAGGCTTTTTCCGACGGAACGCCCACCCTGCATACATTAAACCAGACGCAGGTTTAATGTAGCGCAGGGCTTTACAATGTGACGCATCTCCCTAGATGCGTCACGTTGTAAATAAGGCGCAACATGGCGCATGATTTACGCCGCCGCTGCGTCACAGAAGTGACGCAAAGGCGGCGTAAATGTCTCGCAGGGGGCTTGTAAATCTGCCCCGCAGTCTTATTTTTTTTTCCATTTTAGTATTTGTAGTTTTGATTTTCAATTACACACGCAGGACTACAAAGCTGGAAATCAAAGGGAACAGCCAGAATTGATAAGCCACTCATCTCTGATGGGAGACTACCCATTCGGGGGCAGATTTACAAGCCCCTTGCGCCACTTTTGCGTCACTTTTCCCATGTTAAAAGTGACGCAAAAGTGGCGCAAGGGGCTTGTAAATCTGCCCCCTCAGGGGCAAACAGGTAGTTAAGAAGAGGAGCAGGAAGCTGTTTTATAAACGAGACAGAGAAGAATGGGAAGATCTGTGTCTGGAAAATGTTATAGTGCGCATGCCAATATATAATTGCCGTTTGCTAACAGCCAGAGAGCCGATAAATAGCTAAAAGGCTAATATTTGTATTTCGTACACATAGAAAGAAAAACAAAGGGGCAGATTTACAAGCCCCTTGCGCCACATTTGCGTCACTTTTAACATGGGAAAAGTGACGCAAAAGTGGCGCAAGTGGCTTGTAAATCTGCCCCAAAATATTGAGGACATCCTAGTCCTTTGGACTTGCTACGGACAGATGCGGGATTTGCAATCGCCTCAGCTGTCAAACTAGTGTCTAGTATGTTATGGGATCAAATAAAAGAGTCCAAGTATTACTAAGTGTATAAACCTAATCAATGAAGCAAAATGCCAGAGAGGCCTGGCTCCTCTCTACATTCAATGCAGCCCATGGGCCAGAGAGTCAGTGGGGAAAGGCAGTGAAAGGTTAGACATCACAAATCATTGTGAGTAAGTAGCAAGCTTTCAGAAAGACATATCGATCAACCCACATACACTTACAAATGTAAAGAGAACAATAGAAATGCGGGCACCCATGCACACCCAAGCACCCATGCACAGACACATAAAATACCATTATTCGTTCAGGTGCACAAAATCTGGCTAAGATACAGCCACCACAAACACTGCACATATTCATGTTCACATGCAAAGGCATGGACAAAAATCTACATAAATCGCGGGACGTACAGACCAATATACATAAAGACATTAATACACATAGACCAACAGACATAGTGGCACACGTGCACTTAAAGATACTGATGGGTCCGTAAACACACAAGTGCAAGCTCTCAGGACACTCATTTATATTCATGATGGGTCAATGGATGTATGGATGGATGGCCGATTATGTGAGAGTGTAGGGTGCATATGCAGATAAGCAGATGAATGTATAGCTATGAGTGGATCATCACAACGCTCATTCATCAGCTGTTCTACCTGTTCCATTCGGGCACTCATTCATTCCACATCCACTTTAAAAGTGATCAAACATGCATCTAACATCTGGTTTCAAAGGTGCAATCTATCTATGACCTTTCCCCACAAAGTAATATTCATAAATGCTTGCACTTAGTCGAGGGTAGACTAGAGCAATGCTATTTGCCTTCGTCTCCCCAAGGCTTCTGTGCATAATTTGCAGTTGGTTCAGAAAGTCACACAAACGTTAGCGAACTTATCGGTACTCGTTGTTCACAAGCTCCGCATAAGTTTAGGATTTATGCTTCTTACATAAAACTCCCCATAATGTAAATTCGTCGCCTTTTATCTTCCAAATTGGAGCTGAGATCCCCATACAAGTTTCTACACATCAGCCCAAAATGTATTTCTCTCCCTTTGCGTTGGTGGAAGAGCATTCTGGGTATCAGCAGCTCTGTATGTTAGTCTGTCGCCATACCATGAAATTTGGAAGAGCCCTGAAACCCTGGCTTTAACTGCACTAACTCTCAGACCTGCACTTTTTAAAGTGCCAAAAAGCCACCATGGCAATTTTAAGTATCACTAATACCCAAAATACAACGCATACAGTACATAAAGGTTTCCATTAAATTACCCATAGATCGTGGTAATTCCTAAACCACTAAAATCACCTTTCAAGATTGCCTTTGACAGTGATTGCATCAGCGGAGAGTTAAATAGAAAGGCAGCCTGTTTGTTGCCTGTTTCCCTGTTTGTTGGCAGAACTTGCTTTTGATGCTGAGTACCCCAGCGTTTGTTTATGTGCAGTCACGCTCTGCATCTGTTGCAGCGGAAATCATCACCTGCAGGCTCTAACTTTATAAAGAACATTACATCTGTCTAAATAATTTATCTCGATGCTCACACAGCTACTACTTCCACGCCAGAGAGTGACCTCGAGGCAGAGATAATGCGACATATGCTGCCAAACAAAGTCACGCCAGGAGGGGGGTCTGTGGTGCTGAAGTTGCTGAAGGCGTAGAGACTTCAAGTGCCATTTACCTTTGAAGTATTCCGATTATTCATTCAGCGGTGGGTTGTTTCAATTATCTTTAAATTGCTTCATGTGTAGCTACAAGAAATGTATGTGTATGTTTATTCGTGCAAAAGATTACCAAGCTACCTTGAATTGCTAATGCTTCAAATGTTGTAAAAAATTAATTTCTGTGACCACGATAAAAGATAGCTAAGCACTCAAGTGTAACACAGAATAAGCTGAATTTGGGCAGCTCTGCATCCTCATCCAGAGGTGGGAGAGTATTTGCAGAGAAATGAAGAGGACCACATTTATTAGAACCAAAGCCCCTCTCTTTGTGGAGTTGTGATGATTTCTTAGCTTGAAAGATTTCTGATAGTTAGCCAATGCTGCCAGGACAACTTGTTCTGACTTATTTTGCCAATAGGTGACTCCTTTCCTTGCACACGAACACATCCACTTGTTAATTTGTAAAAGAATGAGAGCTATGGCCTAAAGCTTTCTCCAGAAGCCGCAGGTTGTGCTAATGTGGGGTACCGAATACCCAGGCTGTGTAGTCTTGATTCTACTTCATGCCGCTCTAATACACCACCAGCCACTCCCTGTCTCCCTGTCTCATTCTTCCAGGTTCTTTTCAGGTCCAGCCTTAGCCGCGACCTTTTGATTTTACTAAAATAAGGTGTATAATATACTTACTTAAAAGGGCTTTTTTAGCCATCTCTCTTCACCCACTGGTCTGTCGTCATTCCCATTTTGCTTCTGCCCACTTCAGCATACAGCATGGGGTAATGGGTCAGCCTACTTAAGTCTCTGGTTAACGTCACTTAGAGTGACTGCGTTTTTGCTCTTTCACAAGGTGCACACCCGCTCAGAAGGAGTTCCCTTTAGTGCAAATGTTGCATGATGTGAAACTAGGGTGCATTTGAAGTGAGCACAGGGGACATTCCATCTTTATCAATCCCTGCCTCCTTCTAATGCTGTTGTAAATTCCTGTTTTTGAAGTGGACTGCTGCTATTTCACAGCATACTATACTGGGTTCCTAGACTCGGTTTCAATAATGGTTCTTAGATAAACTTTGTCAAGGAAGAACACCACCGTTATGGTTTTTTATTAGCAGAGTACTTGTAACAGATTTATTTAAACATAGGTGTGGAACAATTTGGGCTATAGTATCCAATATGTTATACTGTGTACCCTCTTTCCTTTAGTCTTTCCATCTACTTTCTTTCCTTTTTTCTTTCCTTCTTTCCATTCTCCTTTCTTTTTTCTTTCCTTCTTTCTTTCCATTTAGAATTATTTTTCCTTCTTTCTTTCCCTCCTTCTTCCTTTCTTTTTTTGCCTACTTTTTTTCAATCCCTCTTTCCTTTCTTCTTTTTAACCTTCTTTTCTTCTTTCTTGTTCTTTCTTTTTTGCCTTCTTTCCTTTTTGTTTCCTTTCTTTTTTCTCTTCCTTTTTTCTTTCCTTCTATTTTCCTTCTTTTGACTTTCTCTCTTTATTTTTTCCTCCTTTCTTTTTTTCCTTCCTTCATTCTTTCTTTCTTTATCTTTTATGCCTACTTTCATTTTTCTTTCCAGCATTCTTCCTTTTTTGCATTCTTTCCTTATTTCTTCCCTTCTTCCATTTCTTTCTTTTTTGGCCTTCATTCCTTTTTCTTTTCTTCTTTCCTTTCCTTTTATTTATCTTTATTTCTTACCCTTACCTTGTTGACTTTTCTCCATTTGTCTTCCCTTCTCTCCTTTCCTGCCTTCTTTCCTTCATACTGTCTTTTTGCCTTCTTTGTTTCTTAGTTTCTTTTTCTTTGTTTCTTTGTTTCTTTCTTTCGTACCTTCTTTTTGCCTTCTTGGTTCTTCCATCCTTTCTTCCTATTTACCTTCCTAGCTCCCTTTTTGCCTCACTCATTCCTTCTTCTTTGCCCTCCTTCCTTCTTTTTTTGTATTTTTTTCTTTCTTTTGTCTGCCTTCCTTTCTTTTTTCCTACCTTTCTTCCCTTCTTTCTTGCCTTCTTTCTCAAAGGCTTCGCTAGCAGCCGATGTCAAATCAATTACTTTTTTAGGCCTGTGTTAGCCAAAACCTCTGGACTTTACTAAAAGTATGTATAACAAAGTTACATATAGGGATTTTCAGCCAGATGTCATCCATTAGTTTGTGACTGTGTCATTCACACATTTCTTCCATTCACTCTAGCATGTATTAAGGGGCAAGCTTAGCTCTATTATCTATTGACAAACTTCACTATGAGTTAAGGCATGCTTTCACAAGGAGCAAATCCACACAAAAAAGGTAGTTTCCTTCAGTGCAGAGTATACCATGGTAATCTATACTTTTTGAGACCAGAAAAAAACTTTTCCCTTTAGCCATTGTTTTTTTTTAGATTCAATGAGGGCCCAACAGCTTCCCGAACAATAACGTTTGCAAAAAACCACGACAAAACAAAACAAGAAATGGCAAAAGATTGGCAGGCAATGCCTGACCTGCTGGCTTTGCCAAAGTTTGTTTATCCTTGCCTTCTCCTTTTGTCACTCTTTTTGCATCTTTTACTTCTTTTTTCCCCCGTTTGTGTTTTCCACACAATTGCTCAGTCAGTTGAGGAAAAACAAGTGCAGTTTGGTCACCAAGAATGAGAGCTGGTGGGCCCTGTCTGCAACCACCACCTCAAATGATGTACTAACTGCAGCTACCATTGGGGAATATCCACTGTCAGGTATTGTTACACAAGTGCTTCCATCATCTATTAAATGTTTGTTTTGGGGTTTTTTGAAATCATGGTTGCCATTGTTTACTTTATGTATAATTTATTCAATATATTAGGGGGTGCCCTAATGTGTCATTTAATTGAATTTTATTACAACACTTCCTATTTTGTAGTATGCTCATTTTATTTATTTATTTCAAGATTGTTTTTTAAGCCACTTTCAACAGTTAACCCCTTTGGTGCATCGGACGGCCGGGAGCCGTCTGACACACCAGTGCTCATCTGTGTCAGACAGCTCCTGGCCGACAGTGCACATGGCACAGGAAATCCCTATGGTGCGGGCACCAGAGGGATTTCGTTTCTGTCAAAATACCCTCAGAAGCTGGGGAACAGCTTCCCCAGCTCCTGAGGGTGTTTTGAAAACTTCTCCAAAATTGCGATCGGCGCCCATGTCGCGCTGATGTCATTATGGAAAAACTGAAACTGAACTCAGTTTCAGTTTCACTGCCTCTGTGCTCAGGGGTCTATCTCAGCCCCTGCGCACGAGGCAGATGTGAGAGGTATCATTGGAAAGGGGAGAATACCTATCCCTAGTGGATCCCTGCTTGGGGAATCGCCTCAGGAGGGCAATCCCCAAGCAGGGATTCACCCAGTAGGCACCAGGGAGGGGGAAGCAAACCCTTGGGCAAGGGCTTTTGCTACCCCTGGTATTTTGAGCACATTCAGTGTTTCTGCCCTGCTGTGGATGCAGAAAGCACACCAGGCATCAGGGATCTTTTGATTTTTTCATCTATAGGGGTGGGGGCTGCCCAAAATGGGCAGGCAAATGCCCCCACCCCCCCCAAAATTCCACAGTGATTCTGCACCCCGGGAGGCAGATGGGGGCAATAGCCCCGGATCTACCCGGGGGCAGAAAGCCCACTAGGCACTAGGGATTTCTTTTTTATACGTAGGGGTGGGAGATACCCAAAATGGGCATGCCAATGACCCCATCCCCCCAAAAAATTGCCACAGTCTTGCTACCTCCCCAGGGATGCATATGGGGGCAATAGTCAAATTTTCCTTACATTTCTGTGTGGGTAAGTTGTTGCATAGCCACGCAGGCACAAATTTCATACCACCCACCGTTCCCTTTAGTCTCCTGAGAAAAATGATACCTCACTTGTGTGGGTCCCCAAAGTAGCGTCAGCCTAAAAATGTATTAAAGAAATGCCCTTTTGGACCCTCCTTGGGCCCCCCTCAATCTTTACATGTTTTTGGCCCTTTCATGTCGTAGGCACTTGGTCCATCCACACAAGTAAGGCATAATTTATATTGGCAGACTGACGGGAATGCTGAGTGGTAGTAAATTTGTTCCTTGCAGTGATTCCACAACTTTTCCACACAGATATTAGAGGAAAATGTGACTTTAGCAAAATTTGAGGTTTGTAGTGGATTCTGAAAAGGAAAATGTTGAGGGATAAATGCAAGCCACACCTCCCTAGACTCCCATGGGTGTCTAGTTTAAAAAAATGTCTGGGGTTTTCAGGCTTCCCTAGATGTCTGCAAGCCCGGGACCAAAAACACAGGTGTCCACACATCTATCACAAAATGACCTGATTTCTAAAGGGGTCCCCTGTCATTTTGGTCCCGGGCTCAGCGGTCATCTAGGCAGACCTACCAAAACCCAGACATTTCTCAAAACTACACCCCCCCCGGAGGAGTCCAGGGTGGGGCGGCTTGCATGGATCTCCCAACATTTTCCTACCCAGAATCCCCTGCAAACACCAAATTTAGCTAATAAAATCACATTTTCTTCATTTCCTACCTCTCAGTATTCCCACAGGTCTCCCAATAAAAATGGTACCTCACTTGTGTGGGTAGGCCTAGTGCCCACAACAGGAAACATCCCAAACCGTATTGTGGAGCCATCAAAATTACCTAACACGAAATGACATGGTTTTGCAAGGGGGGTCAGTTGGGTTTTTGCCCCCGGGCTCGGTGGCTATCTAGGGAAATATACAAACCCATACATTTCTGAAAACTAGACACCCAGGGAGTCCAAGGAGGTATGGCTTGTGTGAATCCCCCAGCGTTTTTATCCACATCCCGTGCAAACCTCAAATTTAGCAGAAAAAATTATATTTTCCTCATATTTCTCTGATGGAAAGTTCCGTAATCTGCGTGCATCCACAAACTTCCAGCCACCCAACATTTCCCAAAGTCTCCTGATAAAATTGCTACTTCACTTGTATGGGTGGGCTAAAGTGCCCACGACAGGGAAGGGCTCAAAACATATTGTGGAGACATCAAAATTACCTATCACAAAACAACCTGGTTTTTCAAGGGGGGTCACCTAGGTTTTTGCACCCGGGCTCGGCAGGCATCTAGGGAAACCTACCAAACCCACATAGTTCTGAAAACTAGACACCCTGGGGAGTCCAGGGAGGTATGGCTTGCAAGGATCCCCTGATATTTTCCAACCCAGGATCCCCTACAAACCGCAAATATAGCTGAAAAAATCTAATTTTCCTCACATTTCTGTGATTTAAAGTTCTGGAATCTGCATGCATCCACAAACGTCCACCCACCCAGCATTCCCCAAAGTTTCCTTATAAAATTGGTGCTTCACTTGTGTGGGTGGGTGGGGTAAGTGCCTGCGGCAAGGAAGGGCCCAAAACCTATTGTGGAGACATCAAATGTGCTGATCATAAAACTACCTGGCTTTGCAAGAAGGGTCACTTGGGTTTTTGATAGAAAAGCAGACATTTGAGGGTGCTCTAGACAGGAACTGCTTTCCACCTAAACTTGAGAACTACCCAGAGTTCTCTGCTTCTTTTTTGAATATTGCATGCATCACTCTATGTCTGAGAGGGTATATATATATATATATTCACTTAAAAAACCATAGGTTTCACACATGTTATAGTTACCTGGACATTTCACTCGTAAAAAACCAATGAAATTCCCCCGTTATAGTTACTGCAGGCAACTATAACTCACGCGACCGCAATCCTCTGCTTATTTACCCATGTCTTCTTCCATTAATCTTTAGCTATACATATATTACAAATATTTATTTTTCATAAAGACACATATGTCATCAGTGATGTAATATCTACCGTCATCAGCAGAGGATTGCGGTCGCGTGAGTTATAGTTGCCTGCAGTAACTATAACGGGGGAATTTCATTGTTTTTTTACGAGTGAAATGTCCAGCTAACTATAACATGTGTGAAACCTATGGTTTTTTAAGTGAATTTGCAAGGTTTTTTAAATGCTAATTCGTAACTATAACATGTGTGAAACCTATGGTTTTTTCAGTGAATTTGTACGTTTTTTTAAATGCTAAGTTATGTATTTATGAAATTTTTTTTTTCAGGTTTTTCACCGTGCGCGCACCGTGATTTATTTTTTTTTTTTTAAATTGCGAGGTGCGCGCACCGAGCTCCCACGGTTCGCAGTGCGCGCAGGGTGCGCGCACCTCGCGATTTAAAAAAAATAATTGTTTTTTTCTCCCTTGGGGGTCCTTCTGTGACCCCCTGACCAAGGCTAGGGGGTCAGGAACTGTCCACTCTGCCCCCTTTTCACGTTCTCCACCTTTTTTTTTCACCCCCTCAGACTGCGAGAGACAAAATGGCAGCCGACACTTCCTGGTTTCGACCGATTCGAATGTTTACCGACATCTAACAACCAATCAGAATTGCGCTCGCGCACGGCAGTGTGCGCGCACAGTGCGCGCACGGTGCGTGCGTATAGATATTGATATGCTTTTAAATGCTATTTTCTGAGGAAATACTGAACAGATTTACACCAGACCTACAAAAGGCACTTCCTTGACCTTATGGCTACCTCTCTGCCAAATTTCACGTAATTCTGTTCAGCCGTTCGGGCTGTAGCTGCGACTAAAGGTCCTATGGAAAAATGCATGGGGAAAACGCGTTTTGGGACCCCCCCTTTTCTCGGCCCCCGCTTGACGAATCACCCCGAGACTTTCAGGGTAGGAGCTGTGCGGAGCGCCCCATTAGTTTTGAAAATTTAGCGAGGATTCGTCAACCGGCGCCAAAGTTATTCAAAATAGAGTTTTGAGATTTCCTATGGAAACTAGGTTGTAACTATAACTATCTACTGGCGACCGCCAGTAGATAATATATATATATATCTATATATAATATATATGTGTGTGTTTGCCAACAAATGATTCTTCTCACAGCGCGCTCACGACCGGTGCTGGTCTGCAGAAAGGAATCGAATTCTGCTAGTATTATTTCCACTGAAGAATTTTGACTCGCACTCCAAGAGTTTAGTTTAAAGGCTTATTTAATCCATAGATTGTTAGCCATCACCATCACCAGTTACAAACCAATGCGTTTCGACCAGATTGGTCTTGATCACGGTTAGTGGTAATCCATCTTTCATGTCTATTTTTACAAAAGTCCCATGTTGCCCATAATGCACCTGAACTCCTGTAGTGCCAGTCAAATTTCTTTGGTGGAAAAAAATATATATATATATGTATATCGTTCATTCGTTAACCTTTATTCGGTTTAAAAAACCATAAAATATACAGAATAAACACTAGAAAAATACTAGAAAAATACATATAAGTATTAAAAGCTTTCATCATAGATTCTGGGTATCAACAAAAGTGCAAGTCCTTTAAAGGTGCATATATACAAACTTGAGTCGCGCTTAGCTTATTCAAAGGGTACATGACAGTGTCTGAAACATTTTACCTAGTCTCTAGACAATTCTAAAGTGCAAATGTAAGAACATGCATATTTGCAAATAAACAACACATAAAATTTGAACATTAACATTTCATGCCTTTTTTTCCTTAATAAGCCAGCGGCAAGCAGATATTTACTAACACTAAAAACAATCTTCTTTGAAGTATGTTTTTAGTATTCTTTTCGCATCTGCACAATATCTAATTCCCAAATTCCGACAAATGGGTTTAATCCATTTTCGCCTTGGGATGGTGTATGCTGGACAGAAGAGCAGTATATGTAAATCATTTTCTTGTACATTGGGTTGGCATATTAAACATCAATCCTCGTTGTTCTCACCTATTTTTCGACCCCATTTCACTGTGTTAAAATTAATTTGTCAAACACCATAGCGCAATTTCATATACAAGGATTTTGCTAACTGAGGCTGCACTTCATCAAAATATTGCTCAAAGGTCGGAATTGGTTTTTAGAAGGAGGAACTGGGATGTTAATCTACCAATATCCGAACTATGGGATGCACCATTTTGTATGCATATCCAAAAAGCAGTTTTCAATGTTTTTTGGAGGTTCATGTCAATGAAGTAGGCGCTTCCCAAAAATGCTTCAACCCAAGCTTGAAAACCATGTGTGCACATGCTTAACCCACTGCAGGCTAATACACTGATCAAACCTTAAAATCTCTTCTAGCCCTTTTTTATCACTTGCTAGTTTTGTTGTGGTCCACAATCGCACCCAGAACAGCAGCGGTCTCAGCGTAGCCTGATGGTTAATGCGTTTTATATTCAAATCCATGACAATGGGAATAGCAGGTGTACGCACAGGGAGATGTAGCAACTTCCTAGAGGACTTATTTTCTTCCCCCGTAATGTGTTCCTACAGGTAGCCCCCCATACTTCCACACCATGGAGGGTTGCTGATTGTGCCCTGTATTTATACACTTCAAGTGCAGGGCACTCAGCCTTAGTGATACTATTCTGATGTTTTTTATTATTGGTGAAGAATTTTTGAGCAAAATGGATTTGCTTTTTTGCAGATGTGGATGCCAAGTCAATTTAGCGTCAAGTCTGATACCCAGATAAATAAAATTTGAAACATATTCTAGCTTCTGTTTTTGGACAGTAATGTTCTTCTTAAACTATTTATGTGGTTTAACTGCCATATATTTGGTTTTGGAAGAATTTATTTCAAGGCCCTCTGAATCGCAATAATCACTAAAAGAGTCTAATAGGTTTTGGAGTCCCTTCGGAGTTTGAGAAACTAAAATAGTGTTGTCCGCAAATAAAAGAGCCGGTACTGGCACCCCACCTAACTTCGGTGAATCATGTATACATCCCAAGAGATATTTCGAGGCATCATTTACATATAATGAAAAGAGGGTGGGTGCCAGTACACAGCGCTATCTTACACCCCTCCTTATGGGGATTGCCTCTGTAAGTTCTCCCCTGGGTCCCCATCTAACTTTCACGTAGTTGTCTTTGTGCAATCATATTATTTGCACAAGGAGATCCTCAGGTACGCCTTGGTTTTTTAGAGAACTCCAAAGCAAATCTCTGGGAATAAGGTCAAAAGCGACATTCAAATATATAAAAGCAATATACAAGTGTCCTTTCTTTAAAATCATGTATTTCCAACTCATACAAATGAGTCTAAAAGCCTGGTCAATTGTACTTGTTCTGGGTCTAAACCCAGCCTAGTACTGTGATAAAATGTGGTTCCCCTCTATCCCGTCATTTAATTTTGATAAAATCTGCTTAGCATAGATCTTTTGTAAAGTATCGATTAAACTTATAGGCCGGTAATTTGCAGGGTCTTGACGGTAACCTTTAAAAAAATAGTAATGATTTATGCCCCTTTCCATGATTCGGGTATTGGGGCGCCTGATGCCACTGCGTCACAAAGAAAATTGATATATGGCCCCAAACAACTTTATCATGCCTCAACAGGTCGCCTGGTAATTTATCTGAGCCTGGGTCTTTTCCAGGCTTAACTGCGTCAATAGCTGCTAGTGTGTCCTCTATACTAAAAACAGGGTTTGAGTTTGTACCCTGTTGGTAATTATTACAGGGTCTGTTATATATCCTTGCTGGTTATTTATTGAATCAGTGATGGTCTCTGAATATAGTTTCGAAAAATGTTTGTCCCAAGTACCTGAGTCCAAAAAGAGATCCATACTACTTCTTCCTAATTTATTGCCCTTGGCTATCAGTCTCCAGAAGCCTGCGTGAGCCTTAGTTTTAGCTGCAGTAATCAATTCCATCCAAACTCTATTACCCCACTTTCTCTTTGTTTGCACTAATAATCTTTTATACTTGGACCTTTTATCACTTAGTGTCAAGACATCATTTGATGTTGCTGCCATTATAAGCTCACTCTTATCCTTGCGACACTTGCTGTTATACCACTGATTAGCTGAGGTGTAAGTAGCTGCATTCCCCACCTCATTCTCCCTAGGGATCTTGCTCAAGATCAGTTTTAATTTACCTACCATTGTGTGGTGGAACTGCACTATAGGGATCTCTGCACCAGGCAGATCAATGTACGGAGAGGTGACGTCTGAGAGGTGTTATAAATCCTTGTCATAAACTCATCTTTACCCACTATTGATGGCAATTTCAGGGCTTAGAGTTGTTACTAACTATGGATTGGGTTGAATTTGGGTCGTTGTCGTTATTTTTCCAATTCTTACGTTGAAAGAGAGAGCCTGCTAGTGTTAAGTACAAAGGATAGTGATCGCTATCATCTCTGATTTCGACTTTTAGATCATAGATGTTAGGCCAGGAGTTAATAGATACCATTATATGATGAATACTGCTCTTGATAGTTACCTTGCTAAATGTAGGGGCACTCGGTCTATCTGACGGTAGTCGACCATTGCAGGCTCTGAGTCCCTGCCCTGAAACTAGTCGAGTAAGTTGTGAAGCTGCAACTGTGCAGGGCACTGCGGGGCTGGTTTCCGGAGAATGAATATTATTTGCTATATCCTCCTCTTCAAAGATGTTTTCCAATCCAACTACTGGTTTGAATTTACAGTTAAGAGCTCCTCCCACAATAACAATTGCCCTCGAGTCAATTGTGCTTAAATACTTATCCAATAACTCTATAACTGGAGATTCCTTACTGGGTGAACTTGGTCTATTGTAAATGTTCACTATATAAATTTCAACTTTATCGTGTGTTAATATCTTTATCCCCAGTATGTCTGGAGTTGGAATATCCAGCTGAGTTATATCAACACTTAGGGCCTCATTAGGATGGCGGGCGGTTCACCCCCGCCGGGCCTTTGGTAGCCACCGCTGGTCCGGCGGGGGCGATCCGCCCGCCATCCATACCTAAAAGACCCCCCGCCATATTCGGATGGCTGGGGGGTCCGCGGTGGATGGAAAAACTGTCCGCCGCTTTTCTGCCGGTTGACTCGTCGACTGGGCGGAAAGCCTGAATAATATGCTGGCGGTGTTGCAAGACACTGCCATCCATATTGTAATGTGTGCGGAGATGAGCCTTTCCATAGCGGCATTGCCGCCATGGAAAGGCATGCGGTCTTTGCTGTTGGGGGGCCGTAGCGGCCCCCAGGATGATGGGGGTGCACATGGGGGTACCTATGGTACTCCAATGCATTGGCATGGACAAGGTGGCAGGCACCGCGCAGTACCTGTCACCTTGGGCAAGCCAATGCACAACATCCATTCCCAGCATTGTGGCAGGCGGTGCTGTGAGCACTGCCTGCCACAATGCTGGGAATGGGGGATGCCAACGGTGGCGGGGGCATCCTAATTGCAGGTGCGGGACCGCCGCAACCCCGGCGGACGGTCCTGCTTTCCGTTAAGGTGGCGGGCGGGCTTTGTCCGCCCGCCATCGTAATAGACCCCTTAGGGTGATTTTAACCCATAGAACAAGACCACCTGAAGGTCAACGTCCATCTGAAGGGATAGCACTGACGCTGAATATTTTATACCCAAGCTAGTGAGGGGTTTCAAATGCCCAAGTTTCTTGTAGCAGGCAGATTTCCCTACAATCGAAATATTTCTGCCATTCGCCATCTTTTAATTTGCATTTCAGCCCTACTATGTTCAATGATATCAGACGCATTTCTGATTGCTGGGTTGGTGTACTTCGCACATGTGGGATATCTAAAACATGATCTGCCCCTAGTTCTCCCCTATCTTCTTGGACTTCATACTGTGTGGTAATGAGATCAGAAGGGTATGATTCCTCATTGGATAAAATAGAGGGCCCCATACTTTGACTAAGTACAGAGGGCAGCGTTAGCTGTCAGTCAACTGCCTCCAATATACTATTTGAAGGATCGGGGTCAGACGGTAAACTGGGATTGCCTGATTCATGGCGGATCCCTTCTGTTGTACCACGAGGATTGAAAAATCTGAATCTCACATTACTGCTGGGAAGTGGTCCTGTCCTCAAATCAAGGGCTGCTAACCCATCACCTATATTTTTTGTTTTTAACTTGAGAAATAGAGCATCAGAGGCTGAATTTTTAGTGGTTAAACGCTCTGCCTCCACTAAATAAATATATATATACACACTGCAATTTCCAGTTGTTGTAATACCGGACAAAGACACCACAGGCTGCTGGTAAAAAAAATCACACTTTTTATTATGCTGTTCGCACTGTTGTAACATGTTTTGGCAGTATTACTGCCTTGCTCACACATATATTTATATATCACCTACTGGCATTCACGAGTAGCTAGTTAAAGTTATGACCTAGTTTCCATAGGAAAAGCATTTTTAGACTTGGCTCTAACTTTGGCATTTTTGACCAATCAGCATTAAGTTTTACGAAAAAAGGGTCACGTGGGTCCTATTGACTGGGAAAAATTGGGAGTGATCCGTGCGGGGGGGACCAAAAATTTGGGGAGTGAAATAAGGTTGCGTTTGTAATGTTAATTTCCTTGGGAACCTTTACCCACATCTACATCCCAAACCTCTGAATGGACTTACTCCAAATTTGGAAAGGCGGTGGATGTTGTTTCAAGAAAGTGCTTTTTGCTTATTTGGTCTAAATCCGTTAAGTAAATTTTGAGAAATGTAGGTTTGAAATTATAGCCATATCTCTGCCCGCGGATATTTCATGCTGGTTTCGCGATGAATCGTGAAGTAATGCACCAAAGGAATGCTCTGACTGGCTGAATAGAAAGGTGTGGCAGCCATTTTATCTAACGGGAATGGTTCCCGGAGTCTGAAAATCTGTGTGAAAGCCCACATAAGGTGTCAGGGTGGAGATACTTTGACCCCATGGTTGAGAAATGCAGGTGTTAGTGACAGAAGTTATTTGTCCAAAATATTTTTTTAATCTCACACGATATTCACAATGTCGCCGTGACCGCCAACATGGCCCCCCATGTAGAATTGCAGGGACATCGTGACTATCAACGTCGTTAGAATATTGGTGAAAATCGTTAAAAATATATCAATAAATCATTAGTATGCATTATTTTAGAGATATTGATATATGGTTTTTTATTTTTTATTTTAAAGTTTTTATTTTTTCACAAAAGGTACAGCACAATAATAAATATACATTTGTTACTCGAGGATCAAATTATCGATCGAGATACATTACAAATTCATGAAATCCAATACATTTTTAAAACTAGAAGAGCAGCAATTCATCCCTATAAATAGAAAATCAAAGACCCTTTTTAACGTTATCAATCAAAATACAATACAAATTCATGAAATCCAATACATTTTTTGAAAACCAATAGAGCAGTGATTCAACCTTGTAGATAGAAAATCAAAGGTTTTTTTTAAAGTTTGCACATTAGTAACAAGCTAAATTAAGTCACGATCTTCTATCATTCACAGCTTCCTTCCATCTGTAAATAGGTTCCCAAATGCGCCTGCCAAGTTTTTTCTCTCTCTTTCCCTTTCTTTCATAAATCCCTTTCTCCAAATTATATATGGCTAACAGCTTAGCAAGCCATTGCTGAAAGGTTGGGGCTGATTGATCCAACCAGGCAGAGGCAATGATAATACATAGGGCAGCCATAGCAAGAAACAGAAAATAATCAGATGAGTTTTGCCTACCCCTCATTTGGATCCCCAAAAGTATTAGAGCTGGGTCTAATAGCGTTTGTATGTTCAATGTTTGATCCATACATTTTTCTATTGCTTTTATAAAATTTACCAGCCGGGGGCAGGTCGAGAATATGTGAATTAGATCAGTTTAGAAACCATCGCACCAAGGACACTTTGGGGCATATCAGCAACAAGCGGCAATAATTATCGCTAAGCACACTTAGCGCTAGGATAATTATCGCCGGCCAGCGTGGATTTTTATCGCTGAGATAGCGTGCTATTAGGAACGCTTATCTCAAAAGCGATAAAAATCCTCACACTAACTGCCTAACGTGAGATTATCGCTGGAAACCTAGTGATAATCTCACGCAATGTGGCGTTAGCTTGATGATAGGGACTCACAAACTTAGCCATGATATCCACCTTCCATAGGATATCATGGCTAAGTCAGTCCTGAAGCAGGCGTAAGGAAAGTAGAGATGACAGGGGTTATCGCTACTTTTCTTGCCGCTATGCTTCATAGCGTGGGGCTTGATGATAGGAGAAATGTTGCTTAGTGACATTTCTCCTGTCATGTCAGGTCAGGAACGCCCACTTTCCATCTCATTAGAGATGCAAAGCTGGGTGTTAGCAATTCCTACGCTAACGCAAGTTTTCACGCGTTAGCGAGAGCTTGCTAATTAGGCGATAAAATTATCGCCGCTTTTCGGACGAAAACGGCCGCAAAAGCGGCGATAATTCTATCGCCTTCCCTTGCTGATATGCCCCCTAATTCCCTCCTGTCCACCCCACTGTGCTATCCCTGCGGGCGTATGGTACAGCGAAAAAGTCATTTTATAGTGCTGGGCCTGTAGTTCGGCTGAACACAAGATAGTTTGACCCAGTTCTAGCGACTCAGAAGACAATCCTGCTCTATGCCTAACTTGTCAAACCACTTTTTCCCGTATTTATCCAGATCATCCGACTTAAGTAATTGCAACTCGGCATAAATTTTCTTAATAGTGCAGTTCTCTCCCGTTCTTATAGCATCTATGATACAGCTTTCTGAAAGCCGCACGCACCCCCCATTTCCCTTTAAAAAAGCTCCGCAGCTGTAGGTATTGAAAAAAAATTCTTGCATTAAAACCATAATCATGCTGGATATCACTAATCAATCGCATCCCATCAGGACCTATTAAATCCCCTAAAACCCGCAGCTCCTTCCCCTCCCATTCTAACATTATTGCATCAGAAAAGATTTCGGGGAGCGTTTGATTTCTGTATAGCTGTGTGTAAAAATTAAATCTGCCAAATCAATTTTCTTTTTAAATGCGTCCCAAATCTTATACGCAGCCATCAGAGTCTTAAATCTCGTTTTCTTATAATAGCTTGGTTCGCTAAATTTCATAAAACAATTGAATGCTCCCTCTCCTAATAGTAGTTCATAAACATCCGGAGAGCCTGAATTATCCCAAGAGTCACCAATAGCCCTCCCAAATAGGCCAGACATATATTGTAGAGCCGAAGCCCAATAATACATCTTAAAATCTGGGACTGCCCACCCTCCTCTCTCTCTAGGTAATGACATATATCTTATAGCCCGTCTATTTTTTCCGTGAGCCCATATAAACCTATTCATGATATGCTTAAGTATCATAAACCATTGTTTCTCGAACTCTAAGGTATGGCCCTAAAGAGGTAGAGTATCTTGGGAATAAAAACCATCTTTACCACATTGCTGCGGCCCACCAATGACATATGGAGATTATTCAATCTATCAAAATCCTTTTGGGCTTTCTCGATAATTGGTTCAATATTTCTTTCTACTAGCTTCCCCAAATCTGGGGTTATATCAATACCCAGATAGACAGCTGAATCTACCACCCGTGAATCTTCTAGTTTGGTCCGCTTATTTTTAACTGTCGGCGTCTTCTGGCTATTTAGTGCATACCCGGATATCAATTCAAAAGCTTGAGCATATTCTTCTACTGCAGCCATTGTGTTTTGGGGATTTGGGGTGACCACAGCGACCATGTAGGCCAATATTTTTGTCCCCTATCCATGGTAGCAAATAGGTCTTATACTAATGGTGGCATCCAGCTTCCTTAGCAGGGGGTCAATGTATAGAGCGAAAAGGAGAGGCGAGCAGGGGCACCCCTGCCTTGTGCCTCGTTTAATAATCACCGGCGCCGTATATCCCCCATTCACTCTGAGCCGAGCCTTCGGTACTTTATATAAAGCCTGAATTGCCTGGATATAGATGCCCCCAATCCCAAAGAATTTCATAACATCCCAGAGGTAATACCAGGAGACCCTATTGAACGCTTTTTCAGCGTCCATGAGTATTAAAGCCATAGGATGCCCTGAGACCAACGCTACATCAAATAGGGATATCACTCTTCGGGTATGTTCTGTTGTACCCCTCCCAGGGAAAAAGCTGTGCTGGCTAGGATGAATTATTTTCCCGATTATTTGATTTAGACGGGTCACCAAGGCTTTTGAATACATTTTAGCATCGCTGTTCATCAGCGTTATTGACCTTGCTGAGCTTGACCAATTATAGCGACCAGATCAGGTCCTATGACCTCAAGGAATGTTTTATAAAACTCTAAGGGGATTGGATACGGTCCAGCAGCTTTCCCGGACAGGAGACTCCCTAATGCACCATGTATCTCATCCCGGGTAAGCGCTATATCAAGTGCCTCCCTATCTTCGGGATCAATACTGCGCATTGTAGATATTCTTGGTTTAGTCTCTGTTCCCTGCGATGTTCATTCCTGTAGAGATCTTTGTAAAATTGGTGGAAAACTTCCCGAATCCCTATTGACCCCTCTATTAAATTTCCACTTTTCTCTATAATATCCCTGATCTCCCTGGCCAATTTTTTTTGTCTAAGTCGTACTGCCAGGGTGTGCCACACCCTTTCACTAAGCTAGTAACAGAGTTCCCTTCTCAGCAAGAATTTTTCGGCAGCCTTACTTGCCGCAATATCTCCTATTTCCGCCTTTGCTATTGCCAACTTAAGCAATATATCCTCCAGTGGTTTAATCATCCGTATCGCACCTGCAAGCTTCTCTTCCACATCCACCAATGCCTTACATAGTACATTCATCCGTTGGCCCTCCCTCTTCTGCCCTCCCAAACTATAACTCAATGTCTCTCCCCCAACCCGGCTTTGAACGCATCCCAGACAATCCCTGGACTGGCACTCTCTCTATTAATCTCCAAGAACCCCTTGATCCATTCGTTCATATGAGTCAGATATTCTGGATCCTTTAAAAGACCTTGCTCAACCGTCCAGACCTTCTCTTGTCTTTCCCCCATCCAAAGGTAACTGTTAAAACTAGAAGGTTGTGATCTGAGATTATCTGGGGGTGTTTTTCTATCCTACATCTTGATCTTATTGAATAAGACACAAAGAAATAATCAAGTCTAGTAACAATCTTATGGGGTGTGGAAAAAAATGTACTACTAGGGTCAGTGGGATTTAGCTGAGCCCACATGTCTATAAGCGCGTTATTTTGAACCAAGTTGGTAAGTGCCCCATAGACTCTTTTCTTTCTACCCGTGTAGCTGCTTCCCACTCCCCCCCCAAAAGCCCCCCAAACCATTAATATTAAAATCCCTGCACAGTATAACTGGGGAGGGCCAAGAGGCTATTTCGACGTCCAGGAATTGTAAAACTTCAGGATCATCTCCAGTAGAGCCATAGATGGAGCATAGCGTGAAGGTTTCCCCGTGCCCCTTACATTCTACCAACACCCAACGGCCCCATTTGTCAGCCATTTTCTTCTTAAAGATAACATTATTTCGGCGAGATAGGACGGCAACCCCTCTTGTCCTAGTGCCCTGTTTAGTATTAATAATTATTTTAAAGCCCAACTGTTCCATGAGATTTACCCTGCTACCTTCCATGTGGGTCTCTTGATCACACAGGATATCAATACGCATTGTTTTCAAAATCACTGCGGCCCTTTGTCATTTAGCCGAATCATTAAGGCCACATATATTAATTGAGGCAATACGTAAACTCAGCGCTTAATATTAACCACCTTGCCCTTCACGATCCCTAAATTATTAAATGTTTGCTCTTTTGTTTCAGTTCTTTGATCCCCCAATTTCAAATGCAACCTGTTTTGACTCATTGTATTCACTGTATTCATCCTCAATTGCTGTGCCGTGCTGTGCTGTACCGTGACCTCCCTCTCAAACTGCCCATCCTGGCTTGGCCCCCACCCCCCCCAGAAAAATCACAGGCAAATAGGTCTGTTATGACCTACGCGTGGTCTCTGTGACTCACAACTTGAGCCGCTGCCATCGCCTCCCCAGCAAACAAACTCCATATACACCCCTGTGCCTCACTTGTGAAGAAGGGAAAAACAAAAAAGAGTAAGGGAGAAGGAAAACTCAACCACAGGTAAGACGTGAAAGAAAGATACCTAAGTGTGCATTGTGGGGAGGTTAAAGCCTTACAGTGCCTTAAACATTAAATCACATCACATCATTAAATCAAATTATAGCGCGAAAGCCAATTCCTTAAAGTGATCACTCTTTAACTCCTCCTAACAGCAGAAAAAAAAACACCGCCCCCCTTGTCCCCTTCAACTCGGACAGATATTCCTGGGCTTTTATCGCTGAAAAAAACATGTGCACCCTCCCCTTTAAAATAACCGTAAGCAGAGCAGGGAATAACAGATAGGCTTCACACCCAATCCCCTGAAAGGGGGTTATCAGCTGTCGAAGCCTCCATCTCCTTTCAACCGTTATATGGCAAAAGTTAGGGTGAGCAAAAAAAGTATGGCCCTTGTATGTTCGTTTTGCTTCCGGTCGTGCCCTATCCAGAATTGCCTGTCGAAGGAGAAAATTACCAATATAAACAAGAATGGCTCTGGGGTGCTCCCTCTGACCGGTAGTATTAGCTTTTCTTTAGCTAAAAGGAAAACGATGCGCTTGCTGGACCTCAATATCCCAATACCATTGGGCCAGATCCAGAAATGCCCCCTTTAAGAGATTAACTACCAAAGACAAAATGTTCTGCCCGTCCGTATTCTCGGCATCACATCTTTGGATTGTTTCTCTTGTGTCTCCTTAAAGCCTTGCATCTTCACCATTTCCTCTTCCAGAGCGACAGTCCTTTCTTCGACATGAGTGACCCTTTCAGCCATATCAGAACACAGTTTATTAACTTTCCGAAGTGATCCCTGCATTTTCTTAGTAGCTTGATGTGCCCTCCGGCTTTCCAATCTTGCTTCCCCCTGCATCTGCTTTGGGGTGGAGTACACTCATTCTAATGATGGAGAAACAGGCAGGGCAGAGGGATCCTCTAGGCTGCTCAACTTCTCATGCACCGCCGGTTCCTTTTCTTCTGCATACGATTGATTTGTCACGGAGTAATCCCATTTAAATTTCCTAGCTGTACCTGTTGCAGTATCACTCTTAGAAGGACTGGTTCTAGATTTAGACCTCCGCCTCTGGGATAAAGACCTCAGACGTTGAATCTTTTGTGCAGTAGAGGAGACCCCAAATGAATCGCCTGAATCAGACCCTTGAGATGTATTCCCATCGCTTGTAGATGAGATGTCTGTATCATCATTTAAAGAAAAAAATGTATCCCCTTCAGGAGTGTGCAAGGCTATTAAATTCAGACCTACAGTCCCCCCTCCCCCTCCAGTCTCCTAGGCTGCATAATCACAAAGTTCCACCAGATCAGCTTTTGAGTTATTTTTTGGCCAAGCTTAAGCCGCCAAAACAGTCCTGCTCCCTTCAGAACCACCTTCTTCATTACTGATCATCATCGGTGTAGCTACCGTTGCTTCCCTGTTAAGAGGTACCCACACATTTCCCGCAGCTTCCCTTGCATGCTGCTCTGCGGTACTTGTGATATGTGTTTTCACTTTATGGGAAAGGCACGATCGTCGCAGTTAACTATGTTGTTGCGATGTCCCAAATAACCGCGAAAACGGGAAATAGGTCTGAAAGATGGTTTTTAAAGAAACTTATTACAAAAATATGAGTTCATACATGCTTTGAAAGAATCATGTATATAGTAATGTGTGTAGGGCAATGTTCAGAATATATGTTTTTACATATTATTTTTAGATGTGCTGGTGCTCATTGAATGTTTTCTTTTGTTTTCCTCTTTCACGACTTGTTTGGGGGAATCGCAATTACTGACGTCAGCACGATCTCCAGCATCACCATGAAAAAATTTAATTGGTTTTACCAATGTTTTTTATAGAAACTCTCTACAAAAACATGACTTTAGAGAATACTGTAAGATACCCCTACTGTGCAAAATAGTGTAGTAAGAGTGCATATATGTGTTTTCACTTTATGGAAAAGGCGCGACCGTCGTGATTAAGGGCAACATTGTGACATTCCAATTAAATGCGAAAACGAAAAATAGGTCAGAAAGATGTGTAGGACAATATTCAGAATGGATTTTTTTACATATTATTTTTAGATGTGTTGATAGTCATTGAATGTCTGCTTTTGTTTTCCATTTTCACGGTGTGTTCGCAGGCATTGCAACGTCGTCACGAAGATTCCCAAAAACGAAAGGAAAAGAAATACCTTTAGAGAAAAACCTCACAATATTTTGGGTACTAGGGTGGCTCTGGCAAGAGTTGTTGTGTTTGTTGTGTGTATATGGCTGCTACACATAAGACTGGATGCAGAGTTTTAAGGCTTCTTACAAACACCCTGTTGCCTTTATCTGTAAAGTGCACTCTACCATTCCTATACATTCCATGCATGTCAAAATGAAGATTGTCGTTATAGTTACAGCCCAGGCAATGGTCTCTGAGGTAGGCAGAAACAGTTTTATTAATTTGTTTCCTGGCTTTGTCAATCTGTGGACAAAATTGATTTGACCACTTCCATTTCTGTCTTTGGCATATATGAGAGTACACCAAGACAGTGTGAGGGAAAAGCGACATCAGTTCTGCAAAGGTTTCTTTCATTAGTATTTCCAGCTCTACCAGTCGATGTGCCCAGGACGTTGCCACCACAGTGCACAATCATAAGGTTAGGAGCTCAGAAAACCATAATGGATTTGACCAAAGCCAGCAACTGATGAAACTTTAACCATCACTGTCCAAACCAATGAATCTGTACATTTGGCACACCCTAGACCTTATCAATAGTTCTCTTTTTTGCAGCCTCTTTAGTCCAATATATATAGCTGTGGCCCATAATCCATACTCTAAGCACTTTGAAGTGAAGGAAAAATAGTAGTCAGGAGAAGGCTGGAGCTGAATGAGGTATTTTTCCAAATAAAATGCAGTTAAAATAGAGGTGTTTAAAAAAAAAAATATATATATATTCACTTAAGAAACCATAGGTTTCACACATGTTATAGTTAGCTGGACATTTCACTCGTAAAAAACCAAGGAAATTCCCCCGTTATAGTTAGTGCAGGCAACTATAACTCACGCGACCGCAATCCTCTGCTGATGACGTCATATATTACATCACTGTATTTAGACACTTATTTACCCATGTCTTCTTCCATTAATCTTTAGCTATACATATATTACAAATATATATTTTTCAGAAAGACACATATGCCATCAGTGATGTAATATCTGACGTCATCAGCAGAGGATTGCGGTCACGTGAGTTATAGTTGCCTGCACTAACTATAACGGGGGTATTTCATTGGTTTTTTACGAGTGAAATGTCCAGCTAACTATAACATGTGTGAAACCTATGGTTTTTTAAGTGAATTTGCAAGGTTTTTTAAATGCTAATTCGTAACTATAACGTGTGTGAAACCTATGGTTTTTTCAGTGAATTGCAAAGGTTTTTTAAATGCTAATTTATGTATGTATTTTTAATTTTTTTAATGGGATTTTTAGCGTGCGCGCACGGTGCGCGACCCTCGCTTAATTTTCCGTTAAAAATGTAAAAACATTTTTTTACGTGTGTTTTTTCAGCGTGCGCGCACAGTGCGCGCACTCCGCGATTTTTCGAAAAAAAAATTACATCTTTTTTTTGCCCTTGGGGGTCCTTCTGGGAACCCCTGACAAAGGCTAGGGGGTCAGGAACTGTCCACCCTGCCCCCTTTTCACGTTCTCCACCTTTGTTTTTCACCCCCTCAGACTGCGAGAGACAAAATGGCGGCCGACACTTCCTGGTTTCGACTGATTCGAATGTTTACCGACATCTAACAACCAATCAGAATTGCGCTCGCGCACGGCAGGGTGCGCGCACTGTGCGAGCACGGTACGCGCGTATAGATATTTATATGCTTTTAAACGCTATTTTCTCAGGAAATACTGAACAGATTTACACAAGACCTTCAAAAGGCACTTCCTTGACCTTATGGCTACCTCTCTGCCAAATTTCATGTAATTCTGTTCAGCCGTTCGGGCTGTACCTTCGACTAAAGGTCCTATGGAAAAATGCATGGGGAAAACGTGTTTTGGGACCCCCCCTTTTTCTCGGCCCCCGCTTGACGAATCACCCCCAGACTTTAAGGGTAGGAGCTGAACGGAGCGCCCCATTTGTTTTGAAAATTTCGCGAGAATTCGTCAACCGGCGCCAAAGTTATTCAAAATAGAATTTTGAGATTTCCTATGGAAACTAGGATGTAACTATAACTATCTACTGGCGACCGCCAGTAGATGATATATATATTACCTACTGGCGGTCGCCAGTAGGTAGTTATAGTTAGGACCACGTTTCCATAGGAAATCCGCAACATTCTATTTTGAATAACTTTGGCGCCGGTCGACGAATCCTCGCGAATTTTTCAAAATAGGTGGGGCGCTACGCTCCGCTCCTTTCCTGAAAGTCTCGGGGGGATTCGTCAAGCGGGGGCTGAGATAAAAGGGGGGTCCTAAAACGCGTTTTTCCCATGCATTTTTCCATAGGACCTTTAGACAGGGCTACAGCCCGAACGGCTGAACAGAATTACTAGAAATTTGGCAGAGAGGTAGTCCTCAGGTCAAGGAAGTGCCTTTTGTAGGTTTGGTGTAAATCTGTTCAGTAGATTCTGAGAAAATAGCCTTTAAATCAATTTATATATCTGAGCCAGCTTACGGTGCGCTTACGGTACGCTTACCGTACGCGTACGGTGGCGTGCGCGAGCGCGATTCTGATTGGCTCTTAGATCTTAGTAAACATTCGAATCGGCCAAAACCAGGAAGCGGCGGCCGCCATTTTCTCTCTCGCACTGAGAGTGATGTTTAAAATATAAAGCACAAAAACATGTAAAGGGGCTGTTTAGACAGCTCCCACACACATAGCAATGTTGAGGGAGTCCCCAAAGATCCCCCAAGGCCAAAAACGGAATTTTTATTTTTTCGCTAATTTCGCCGATTACGCTTACCGTACGCGTACGGTAAAAAATTATAAAAAAAAAAAAATTATCCACACTCTCCCCACCCCGTGTGCAATTTGTGCCTGAAGGACACCAATTGTGCATGGCTTATTAAATTTGAGTTAAACTAAAATATTAAAAAAAATAATAATAATAAAAAAAATTATCCACACTCTCTCCACCCCGTGTGCAAATGGTGCCCGAAGGGCACCATTTGTGCATGGCTTATAACATATACGAAAAATTAAAATATTACCTTTCAAAACGAAGTGCATCATATGTCCTCCATGTGCGCACGGTGCGCGAAGCGCATCATGCGTACATGGCCCATCTAGCGTAACGTGGGCACGCAGTGCGCGTAGCGCACCGCGTGCCCACCGTGCGTGCACGGCACTAACTGCGTAAAGTGGGCGCTGATGACATATGTGTCTTTATGAAAAAAAAATATTTGTAATATATGTATAGCTAAAAATGTATGGAAGAAGACATGGGCAAATAAGTGTCTAAATACAGTATTAGCATCAGCAGAGGATTGCGGTCGCGTGAGTTATAGTTGCCTGCACTAACTATAACGGGGGAATTTCATTGTTTTTTTATCAGTAAAATTTCCGCTAACTATAACATGTGTGAAACCTATGGTTTTTTCAGTGAATATATATATATATAAATTCACTTAAAAAACCATAGGTTTCACACATGTTATAGTTAGCTGTACATTTCACTCGTAAAAAACCAATGAAATTCCACGTTATAGTTAGATCAGGTAACTATAACTTGCGCGCCCACAATAAACTGCTGATGACGTCACATAGTACATCACTCATGACATGGTCAGTGACATCACTCATGACATCAATGATGACATCTGAAATTACACATTGTGGATTGCGGTCGCGCAAGTTATAGTTACCTGATCTAACTATAACGTGGAATTTCATTGGTTTTTTACGAGTGGAATGTACAGCTAACTATAACATGTGTGAAACCTATGGTTTTTTCAGTGAATTTGTACGGTTTTTTAAATGGTAAGTTATGTATTTATTTTTATTTTTTTTTTCTGGTTTTTCACTATGCGCACACCGTGCGCGCGCTGTGGGCGCGCGGTGCGCTTCGCGCACCGAGCGCCCACGTTGCGCAGTCCATGCCGTGCGCGCCTCGCCTTTTTTTACGCAGTAACATTTGTTTTTTTCTCCCTTGTGGGTCCTTTAATTTATTTAATAAATGTGATTGTTACTTCTTTATTTTTATTTTTTGATTTTTTTTTGCCGTGCGCGTACGGTAAGCTTACCGTACGCGTACCCTGTGATTTTTTTTTTAAAATTATGAAATTTATTTTTCGTACTTTGGGGTCCTTCTTGGACCCCCTGACAAACACTAGGGGGTCTGCAACTCTCTTCGTTGCCCCCGTTTCACGTTCCCCACCTTTGTTTCTCAGTGCGAGAGACAGAAAATGGCGGCTGACACTTCCGGATTTCGACCGATTCGAATGTTTACAGTCATGTAACCACCAATCAGAATTGAGCTCGCGCACTGCACCGTACGCGTACGGTAAGCGCACGGAGCGCGCTTACAGATATATATATTGATTTAAATGCTATTTTCTCAGGACCTACTCAACAGATTTACACCAGACCTACAAAAGGCACATCCTTGACCTGAGGACTACCTCTCTGCCAAATTTCAAGTAATTCTGTTCAGCCGTTCGGGCTGTAGCTGTGTCTAAAGGTCCTATGGAAAAAGCATGGGGAAAACGCGTTTTGGGACCCCCCTTTTTTCTCAGCCCCCGCTTGACGAATTCCCCCGAGACTTTCAGGGTAGGAGCGGAGCGTAGCGCCCCATTAGTTTTGAAAATTTCGCGAGGATTCGTCGACCGGCGCCAAAGTTATTCCAAATAGAATGTTGCAGATTTCCTATGGAAACACGGTCCTAACTATAACTATCTACTGGCGACCGCCAGTAGATAATATATATATATATATATATATATATATATATATATATATATATATATATATATATATATATAAAGTTTCACAAGTTACCCACAAAGCAGGGCGCACTCACTAATCGGCGTATTCATAAGAGCCAGGGAGAGTCAGGCACATCCAGCGTCTGCAGTGACCTGACGCGTTTCTGGTATTCCACCCTCAATCATAGGTCTCTCTGCTACACAAAACTGCCAACAAACATGGTTTCCAGCGATCTCCCTTTTATTTCTCCAACAATCAAACTCAGGTGAGTAATCCTCAAAATGCATTGTGGGACTGGAAGTCCATAAAATAACTCCCAAGTGGGCTGAAGGCAGTTTTTGCGTAAATAACATAAATCCATCATGGTTGCGCCAAACGAACATCTCCCAAATAAAGCATACGTCTGTAAGTTCCACTCCGCTGGAATGGCTCCAGCAGCAGAGCCGCCTGCTTCGCGTCGGTGCGTCCCTCGGCCGGGTCGGCCGTATCATATAAAGTTTCACAAGTTACCCACAAAGCAGGGCGCACTCACTAATCGGCGTATTCATAAGAGCCAGGGAGAGTCAGGCACATCCAGCGTCTGCAGTGACCTGACGCGTTTCGAGTATTCCACCCTTAATCATAGGTCTCTCTGCTACACAAAACTGCCAACAAACATGGTTTCCAGCGATCTCCCTTTTATTTCTCCAACAATCAAACTCAGGTGAGTAATCCTCAAAATGCATTGTGGGATTGGAAGTCCATAAAATAACTCCCAAGTGGGCTGAAGGCAGTTTTTGCGTAAATAACATAAATCCATCATGGTTGCGCCAAACGAACATCTCCCAAATAAAGCATACGTCTGTAAGTTCCGCTCCGCTGGAATGGCTCCAGCAGCAGAGCCGCCTGCTTCGCGGCGGTGCGTCCCTCGGCCGGGTCGGCCGTATCATATAAAGTTTCACAAGTTACCCACAAAGCAGGGCACACTCACTAATCGGCGTATTCATAAGAGCCAGGGAGAGTCAGGCACATCCAGCGTCTGCAGTGACCTGACGCGTTTCGAGTATTCCACCCTTAATCATAGGTCTCTCTGCTACACAAAACTGCCAACAAACATGGTTTCCAGCGATCTCCCTTTTATTTCTCCAACAATCAAACTCAGGTGAGTAATCCTCAAAATGCATTGTGGGACTGGAAGTCCATAAAATAACTCCCAAATGGGCTGAAGGCAGTTTTTGCGTAAATAACATAAATCCATCATGGTTGCGCCAAACGAACATCTCCCAAATAAAGCATACGTCTGTAAGTTCCGCTCCGCTGGAATGGCTCCAGCAGCAGAGCCGCCTGCTTCGCGGTGGTGCGTCCCTCGGCCGGGTCGGCCGTATCATATAAAGTCTCACAAGTTACCCACAAAGCAGGGCGCACTCACTAATCGGCGTATTCATAAGAGCCAGGGAGAGTCAGGCACATCCAGCGTCTGCAGTGACCTGACGCGTTTCGAGTATTCCACCCTCAATCATAGGTCTCTCTGCTACACAAAACTGCCAACAAACATGGTTTCCAGCGATCTCCCTTTTATTTCTCCAACAATCAAACTCAGGTGAGTAATCCTCAAAATTTGTTTTGAAGAAACTGCAAGCAGCCCACTTGGGTTTTATTGAAGGACTACCAGTCCCAATATACTTCACTCTGAATTTTCTGTGATTGATGAAATAAATAAGGGACTAATAAGCTGGTGGTCTTTTGTTTGCAGCTTCAATACGCAGCGAAGCCTATGAGGAAGGGTGTTTAACTCGAAACGCATCAGGCTCTGCTGGCGCCGACTGCATTTGTTTCTTCCCCCAACTGGAGATTGAAAGTAGGGAGTGCGCTCCGCTTTTGGGCATTTGTGGAACTTTATAATTACGGCCGACCCGGCCGGGGAGCGCACCGCAGCACACTGGATCGGTTCCACTGCTGGTGGTGTAATCGGCATGACGGACCTACTTTGCAGAGAATTTGAACGGAGAAGTATTGTGCAAGTGCATTCGTAATTATGAACATTTGTATTGAAGAAACTGCAAGCAGCCCACTTGGGTTTTATTGAAGGACTACCAGTCCCAGTGTACTTCACTCTGAATTTTCTGTGATTGATGAAATAAATAAGGGACTAATAAGCTGGTGGTCTTTTTTTTGCAGTTTCAATACGCAGAGAAGCCTATGAGGAAGGGTGTTTAACTCGAAACGCGTCAGGCTCTGCTGGCGCCGACTGCATTTGTTTCTTCCCCCAACTGGAGAATGCAAGTAGGGAGTGCGCTCCGCTTTTGGGCATTTGTGGAACTTTATTATCTACTGGCGGTCGCCAGTAGATAGTTATAGTTAGGACCGTGTTTCCATAGGAAATCTCAAAATTCTATTTTGAATAACTTTGGCGCCGGTTGACGAATCCTCGCGCAATTTTCAAAACTAATGGGGCGCTCCGTTCAGCTCCTACCCCGAAAGTCTCGGGGTGATTCGTCAAGCAGGGGCTGAGAAAAAAGGGGGGTCCCAAAACACGTTTTCCCCATGCATTTTTCCATAGGACTTTTAGACACAGCTACAGCCCGAACGGCTGAACAGAATTACTTGAAATTTGGCAGAGAGGTAGCCCTCAGGTCAGGGATGTGCCTTTTGAAGGTCTCGTGTAAATCTGTTCAGTATTTCCTGAGAAAATAGCATTTAAATCAATATATATATCTATAGGCGCGCTCCGAGCGCGTACCGTAAGCTTACCGTACGTGCACGCCGCCGTGCACGAGCGCGATTCTGATTGGTTGTTAGATCTTAGTAAACATTCGAATCGGTCGAAACCAGGAAGTGTCGCCCGCCATTTTGTCTCTCGCAGTCTGAGGGGGTGAAAAACAAAGGTGGAGAACATGAAAAGGGGGCAGGGTGGACAGTTCCTGACCCCCTAGCCTTTGTCAGGGGGTCCCAGAAGAACCGCCAAGGGCGAAAATTGATTGTAACTTTTTTTCAAAAAATTGCGGAATGCCCGTAGCGTACGCGCACGGCGTAAACGGAAAAATTCCGCGAACTTCACGTAACGATTCCGCGACTACGCGTACAGTGCGCGCACGGCAAAAATGTTTTTAAAAAAAATAAAAAAAATACAGAACTTAGCATTTAAAAACCGTACAAATTCACTGAAAAAACCATAGGTTTCACACACGTTATAGTTAGGAATTAGCATTTAAAAAACCTTGCAAATTCACTTAAAAAACCATAGGTTTCACACATGTTATAGTTAGTAGGACATTTCACTCGTGAAAAACCAATGAAATTCCCCCGTTATAGTTAGTGCAGGCAACTATAACTCACGCGACCGCAATCCTCTGCTGATGACGTCAGATATTACATCACTGATGACATATGTGTTTTTCTGAAAAAAAAATATTTGTAATATATGTATAGCTAAAAATTAATGGAAGAAGACATGGGTAAATAAGTGTCTAAATACAGTGATGTAATATCTGACGTCATCAGCAGAGGATTGCGGTCGCGTGAGTTATAGTTGCCTGCACTAACTATAACGGGGGAATTTCATTGGTTTTTCACGAGTGAAATGTCCTACTAACTATAACATGTGTGAAACCTATGGTTTTTTAAGTGAATAATATATATATATATATATATATATATATATATATATATATATATATATATATATATATATATATATATTTCATTGGATGCTTTCAGCATGAAAGTTAATAATAAAATTAGGTTGTATCGCAAGAGATCCTTCGTTTGCTTGCAGCGTTGTTAGCACTCGCTTCCTCCACAAAGGAACCATGAACCACCTAACTGCAGGCAAATCAATTTTTTGTTGCTGTTTCCTCCTGATTACGCATTTCGGGTACCTCTTGCCCTTGTTCACACAAATAGAGAGTGAAAATGCCATTTTTTTAAATACTTCTACCACGTGATAGAACACCACCAATAAACATAGAAAAAATACACATGTCTGTCAGGACATCCAGTATTTCTTTTTTTTCCTCTCTCTTTTTTCTCTTTCTCTTCTTCTTTCTTTATCAATGTTGTGTCTATAAGATATGTATATTATAATCCTCAGTTTTTCTTTGTCTATAAAAAGGTGATAGGTCCCAATGATTTCTTTGGCCGTTTCAATACATCCTTTCAATAAATATTTCCATTTTCATCTATAATGTCGGAGAATATAAATAGAATAGAATAGAAATAAATATATAAATATATAAATATATAAAAATATATTGACCAATTCATTACATCATAGTTTGTGCAAAATATCACCACTACATCATATAATATACTCAGAACTATGTATGCATACATTCTCCAAGAAATTAATATTAATTTGAACTATCCACTTAATTAAAAGTCACTAGTATTGATCACTTAGAACTGCCTCCAGTTCCTGCTTAAATGCAAGGTTAATCACGACCACTTCTAGAACCTACTCCATCCACCGTCTTGAAAATTTAAGGACACAACAGTACCTTCCATCGGACTGGACCTAAAGTGCAACCAATGTATAAAGTGCATATTAAATGTGCAAATCAAAGATAATATTAAAGTGCATATGCCATAAGTGTTCTAACCATAAAAAATACTTAAACATTCTAAAAACGTTCTCAAAATGTAGGTCACTAGTAATTGAGTGCAAACACAACTGAATAAAATCCAATCTTGGTTGCACCCAAGTAAAAAAGGCAGCTGCTCAGATAAATTTACAAACGGATATAGGAATTACATTATGGGTACATAGGGGCCACTTCTAAAACATAGTGGGGCATATTATCAAGAAACAGAGTTAAAATTATCCCCACTTTAGCGCAGAAAACTGCAGCTAAAGCGGAGATAATGGGCTTGATTATATGCGCTTGAGAATTCCCATAGACGCCCATGTTTTGGTGACAATATGGGCTTCTATAGGAATTCTCAAGTGCATATTATCAAGACCATTATCGCCGCTTTAGCGGCAGTTTTCTGCCGCTGAAGCAGCGATAATTTTAACTCCATGCTTGATAATATGCCCCTGTATCGGTTGATCCCAACCCGATATCTATAAAAAGTTATACAGATCTTCCGTATTATTCAAGCCATATGGAAATTTGGTGTCTAGCTCTAAAATCATTTTAGACTCCAACTGTCTCAGGGCTTTTTCACGATCCCCTCCATGACATAATTTGGGAATAGCACCTGCCACAAAATAACTCAAACAATTAAGGTCATTGTTGTGTATTTGTTTGAAGTGGTGAGCTACAGGGTAGGTGGGGTCTTTGTTCACTATGGCACGTAAATGTTGCAATATCCTGACATGCACCTGCAAGTTAGTGCTACCCACATATCTTAGTCCGCAGGTGCACGTCAGGATATATACCGCAAACTCAGTTCTTCATGAAAATTGCCCCTGATGGCTATTTGGTTTGGGCTAAAAGGTGAAGAATAGTGTGTAGTATTCTTCCCGAACTTGCAAGTTCTACAAGTAGAGCATTTAGTGAAGCCATTCTTGGGTTGTAGCCACGTTTTAGTGGTTGCCAATTCTGGGCAGGATTTCCCAATCTGTGTGCAGATTGAGATGCCCTTCCTATAAGTGACAATGGGTTGGGATGGTAATCTAGCAGACAACACGCCATCTGTCAAGACAATTGGACAGTGTCGTTTGACAATGGCACATACTTTTCTCTCTTGTTTGCTAAAGGCAGTGATCAACCTCGGGGCAGAATCGTCCTTAACTGTTGCCTCTACAGTATTTGTGGGCAAGGATTCCCTAGATCGGTCCTTCGTTTTATTGATGGCTGCCCTAAGAATCCTCTCACTGTAGCCCCTTTGTCTGAATCTTTGATAAGCCTCCTCAGTGCATCTTTTAAAATCCTCGTTGTTATTGCATATCCTTTTGTCGTAAGAATTGACCGTAAGGGATATTGTCAATCATGTGCTGGGATGAGCACTGCTGGCATGTAAAGTTAAATTGCCAGCAGTGTCCTTTCTATACATAGTGGTACACAATTGCCCCTCACTTTGGTAAACCCTGACGTCCAAGAAATCAATGCTGCTCTTACTGATGTTTGAGGTAAATTGGAGGTTTGCAGTATTGATATTTGTCTGCTTAATGAATTCAGATGCACTCGATTCACTGCCTCGCCATACAATAAAAACATCATCAATGTAACGCAACCAATACAAAACATGTTCATTAAAAATGGTGGCATACAAAACTTTGAGGACCTGCTCCTCCTACCAGCCTACATGCAAGCATGCATAGCTGAAGGAGAATCAAGCCCCTATCGCAACACCTCCCTTCTGTAGATAAATATCATTGCCAAATAAAAAATAATTATTGTGCAAGCGCCATGAGGTCAAACTTAAAAGCATCTTGTTATATTGATAAAATTCACTTGACCTAAAATCTAAAAAATACTTGATGGCCATTAGACCTCTGGAATGTTCAATACTGGTGTACAAGGATTCAATGTCCAACGTAAATAAAAAGTAAATCCTCAGACCATGTGATACCTTGTAGTTTTCCTAAAAAATCACCAGTGTCCTTCACATAACTAGGCAATTTCTTGACAAAATCCTGAAGAAAAAATTCCACATACTGAGTAATGGTTTCACCTACACTGTTGATGGCCGATATAATGGGCCTACCTGGAACAGGTGTAGTTTTTTTGTGGACTTTAGGGATGAAATAAAGTTTTGCTAAAACCGGATGTTCTATGTTCAAGATATTTAAATTCCTCCATCGATATCACCCCTTCCCTTTTCCAGGCCATTAATTCCTTTTTCAGAGGTTTGTCTTGCCACATTGTATTTAGTATGGGAGGACTTCTCATAGCATTCTTTGTCTTGTAAGTGTCTATTGGCCTCTAAAATGTAATCTTTTTGGGGCCAAATGACCATGTTGCCCCCTTTATCAGATTTTGTCACGATGATCTCATGTTTGCCGCCCAATTTTTTAATCAATTTGGCATATTCCATTTCCTTCTTACTCTTATTGCGCTTTCTATGTTTTGTGCGTTGATACCATTTTTTGATGACTTCTATTACTATCTCATGATTGATATCTATTGCATCCTTAGGCATAATGGGCATAAACTTGGATTTGGATTTGAATGGACTGATACCAGCTCCCAATTGTGTTATATTCTCTGTACGCAGCCCTTCCTGCGTGGAGCACAACTCTCCTTCCACTTCGAATCCATCCCGGCCTCATTATTTAACTGTAACAAATCTCGCAATACAGTAGCATCTGATGCCTCTAACTCAATAGTGGGCACTTTTCCACTGTCTTCATTGTCAATGCGGCTAGTCTGCACCTCTTTCAGCCCCTCCTTTACGGCAAAAAAAGTTTTTAGTTTTAACTTTCTAATAAAACAGAAAACGTCAACCTGGTTAATGAATAGTTATATATATATATAGACTGCAAAAAAACTAAGAATACAGCACTGTTATAGTGGGAAAACAGGATTAAAAAACCTTTAGATATTCACTGAAAAAAACAAATGTTACAGGGACGTTATGGTTAGGCTGATATTTCACTCAACGAAACCAGAGAAATTCAGCAGTTATAGTTAGTATAACTCGTACCCTCTCAATGCACTGCTTATTACCTCACATATTAAATCACTCATGACATAGTCAGTGACATCACTGATGACATCACTGATGTACAAGTGAAATATCAGCCTAACTATAATGTCCCTTTAACCTTTTTTTCAGTTAATTCCAAAGGTTTTTTAAATCCTATTTCCTAACTATAACAGCCCTGTAACCTTTGGTTCTTTCAGTGAATTTCTAAGGTTTTCGAAATGCTAATTTCTAACTATACCTTACCTGTAACCTTCGATTTTCAGTGAATTTCCATGGGTTTTTAAGTAGCAATGGTCTTTGCAGAATGGTGTGGAAAGGGGGAAGGGGCCTCTGACCAGCTCTCAGAAATCCGGCTGAGTAGGACTTATAGAAAGTGCCAGGAGGTCTTCTTGGTCTCCAAGGTTCTTTTGCATCTAAGACAATATATGTTTATATATGCACCTTTTTTTCCAACATCTTAATTGGCAAAATAAAGTTAAATGTTTGTTTTTGGGGGGAAAATAGAAAAAGTGTTTCACAAAAAAGTGTCAGTTTTTTCCTAAAAATGGCATAAATGAAAGGTTTGCTGTCATAAAGTCATTATCTTCCCAGCTTTCAGGAACATGCAGAACTGAATCAAAACGTCTATGGGACATAGTTATTAAACCTTAACGCAGCACAGCACAGCAAGCCACCTTGCTGTGCTGTACTGCACTGCGATGCGTGAAAGCGAAAGGACAGGAATGTGCCATATTTAACATTATACGGTGCTTGAGCTGGTTTCCCTTTGGCTACCTAGCTCCAATGCAGGCACCATTGCATCATGGTGAAAGGGTGCCTGCATTGTAGGCAGGATTTTTTTGTGAAGGAAGGGCCACCTTCCTGCACAAAATCAATCCTCAGAGGCATTTTCCTCTTTCTAAGTGTGCTGCAGAATGCAGCACACTTAAAAAGAGTATGGGGAGCCATAGTCTTTTGACAAATTCCCAGGTATGCCATTATTGATAAATCTGGGATTGTGCCAAAATCCATTGGTGAATGTGTGGGAATACCCATGCTCCACCCATGGAATGCTTCCCTGGGACAGATTAACGCAATGCAGTTTGCAGTGCATATTCTTTAACCCCTTCCCCGCTCATGACGGAACCGCTCCGTCATGAGCCACGGTTGCCGTGTGCTCATGACGGAGCGGTTCCGTCATGCCACGACCGTTGGCGGTCGCTCCGCCCACGCGGCGCTGTTTCCCCGCCTGTGCGGGGGGACAACGCAACTGGGCGGAGTCATGACGGAACCGCTCCGTCATGAGCACAGCTCAACCGTGGCTCATGACGGAGTGGCTCCGTCATGAGCACAGTGCCACCGCGCTGCCCCCCCGCACCCCCCAGCGCTGCGGTGGAATTCCCGCCGCAGCGAAGGGGTTAAACTAGACACCCAGGGGAATCCAAGGTGTTGTGTCTCATGTGGCCCGTACCAGGTTTTCTTACACAGAAACCCTTGCAAACCTCAAATCCGACTAAAAAATACCTTTTCCTCACATTTCTATAATGGAAAGTCCTAGAATCTGCAGGGTGCAACACATTTCCTACCACCAATGATTTTCTCAAACCTCTAAATTAAAATGGTTCCTCACTTGTTTAGATAGTCTAATGCCCATGGCTGGAAAGGCCCAAAAAAACGACATGGACACATCACATGTTTCCACTGAAAGCTGACCCTTTTTTGCAATGTGGTCAGCTGTAGATTTTTGACCTGAGCTTTGCTGGCACCTTGAAATAATAGAAAACATGCACATTCTGTGGCTTTCATCAGGTTTTCCTATCCAGAAGCCTTTGCAAACCTCAAACATTTGCTAAAACACATGTTTTTCACATTTCTGTGAGAAAAAACTTTTGGAATCTGTGGTGAGACACACGTTTCCTACCACCCAGCATTTCCACAAGTGTCCTGTTAAAATGGTACCTCACTTCCGTGGGTAGAGACAGTGTCCGCAGCTGGAAAAGCCCCAAAATGTAACATGGACACATCAAGATTTTCCACTGAAAATGTACCCTTTTTTTGTAATGTGGCTAGCTGTGGATTTTGGACAATAGCTCAGCCAGTACCTAGAGAAACCTAACAAAGCTAAATAATTTTGAAAACCCATGGGAATCCAGGGTGGGGTGACTTGTGTGGCTCCCACCAGGTTTTCCTACCAAGAAGTCTTTGCAAACCTCAAGCTTTCATAAAAAGCAAACATTTTCCTCACATTTCTGTGATGGAAAATTGTGGAATCTGTTGAGAACCATACATTTCCTATCATGAACCATTTCCCCACATCTCCTGATAAACATGTTACCTCCTTGTGTGTGCCCACAACAGGAAAGACCCCAAAATACAATATGGAGACATCAATATTTCCTGTTTCAAAAATGATTTGATTTGGCAATGGGGGTAGCAGCGTTTTCTTTGGCCCGGGATCAATGGCCACCCAGGGAAACATACCAAACCCAGACATTTCTAAATACTTGACACCCAGGGGAGTCCAGAGTGGTGTGTCCCACAATTTTTTTTTAACCTACAATGTCCTGCAAACCTCAAACATTGCCTAATATTGCATATTTTCCATGCATTTCTGTGAAGTAAACTTCTGGAGTCAGCAGGTATCCATACAATTCCTACCATTCAGCATTCTTTCACTTATCCCAATAGTAATGTTGCCCCAGTTGTGTGGCTCGGTCTAGTGCCAGCAACAGGACGTGCCAAACGAAGGTCAATGTGTGTCCCTTTACAAGGGCTCCCAGTGACAATAGTCTGATCGGTTTATGTCGCAGACACTAGGCCCAGCCACACAAGAGGGGCAGCATTGTTATTGGGACAAGTATGAGAACACTGGGTGGTAAGACATTTGTGGATTTCTTTTGATTCTGGAAGAAGTGCAAGGAAAATGTGTGCTTTTAGGCAAGCTGTGTGGTTTGCAACCCAAAAATGGCAACCACATTGTACTCCTCTGGGTGTTTAGTTTTCAGATATGCCTGGTTTTGGTAGGTTTTCGTGGGTGGTTGCTGAGCCCAGGACCAAAAACTGCAGCTACCCTTTTTGTTGATGTTGCCACATTGCGTCTTGGACCACTCACTTTGGCTGGCACTGCGCACAAAACACATAGGTGAGGAACTATTTTTATCAGGTAACATCTGTGAACTCTGATTGGATGGATATTAGTGGCTACCCGATGATTTCAGTACTTTGAGTCACAGAAATAGAAAATATGTGTTTTAGAATATGTTTGAGGATTGCAAGAGCTTTGTCAGAAAATCTTGTAGGATCCACTCAAGACACACCAACCTGGAGTATCCCAGGTGTCTAGCTTACAAAAGTATCTGTGAGCTGGTGATTTTACCTCTGCGCTTGTCCTGATGGTCTTGCCTAGCAATCTTCTAGGCAGCGGGGATGCCTTTAGCGATGTCCAGTTCCAAGTTTGGGTTTGGCTGGGTTTTGGTGAGAAAGAGCTCATCAGGAGTGTGTTGTAGGTTCCATATCTTTGTTGAGTGTTTGATAGATGGTGTAGGGTGTGGGAGAGTGCATGAGAACTTGCAGGAGGCACATGGAAACTCTCCTTCTGTGTAGTGTGGTGTGGTATGATAGCAGTACAATGAGCAGTGGCCTGTTTTAATAGAATTGAGGCGTGCCCCAAGTTATTGATGGAAAGGGGGAGAAGCTGGGTTCCTGGAGCTGGCCATGGTCCATGCAAGGGTGTGTACAGACAGGCTTGCCTTTTGTGTGCCTTCTGCACGCACGTGCCAAAGCATGCTGCACACTTCTGGGGTGCATCAGTTTTCCAGTCACCATTTAGGGGTCGATTACGATCCTGTATTTTTTTTGTGTACGACTCGTATCCGTAATTTTTCCCGTATGAATCGCACAAGTCCCGTCCCACCCGTGAAGTACGATTCGTACGAGAAAAATACATACGGATTGCCCCGATCCGTATGAATTCGATCGGGAAAAGTTGTACAAGACGGACCAGGACACTTTTCCGTACGAATCCTAAAAATACAGTCCGACCGTACAAGTACGATCCGGACCGGCTTTCCGATTTAGGATTCGTACGGAAAACGTCCCATACACGGGAAATGACTTTACCCGCTACAAAGCAAACTTTGTACGACTCGTATCCCAGGAAAAGTAGTTCCCGGGGTGCGAGTCATACAGGGGTACAAGTCGTACAGGCCCCCCATGCATACATACGCACCTCACAACAACATCGCATATGTACACACCTTACAACATCATCATCGCGTATGTACGGTGCGTACCCCAACATCGCGTATGTACGCACCTCACAACAACATCGCGTATGTACGCACCTTACAACAACATCATCGCGTATGTACGGTGCGTACCCCAACATCGCGTATGTACGCACCTCACAACAACATCGTGTATGTACACACCTTACAACAACATCATCACGTATGTACGGTGCGTACCCCAACATTGCGTATGTATGCACCTCACAATAACATCATCGCGTATGTACGGTGCGTACCCCAACATCGCGTATGTACGCACCTCACAACAACATCATCGCGTATGTACGGTGCGTACCCCAACATTGCGTATGTACGCACCCCACAACAACATCATCGCGTATGTACAGTGCATACCCCAACATCGCGTATGTACACACCTCAAAACAACATCGCGTATGTACACATCTTACAACAACATCATCGCGTATGTACGGTGCGTTCCCCAACATCGCATATGTACGCACCTCACAACTACATCGTGTATGTACGCACCTTACAACATCATCGCATATGTACGGTGCGTACCCCAACATTGCGTATGTATGCACTTCACAACAACATCATCGCGTATGTATGGTGCATACCCCAACATCACGTATGTACGCTCCTCACAACAACATCATCGCATATGTACGGTGCGTACCCCAACATCGTGTATGTACGCACCTCACAACAACATCATCGCGTATGTACGGTGCGTACCCCAACATTGCATATGTACGCACCCCACAACAACATCATCGCGTATGTACGGTGCGTACCCCAACATCGCGTATGTACGCACCTCACAACAAAATCGCGTATGTACACACCTTACAACAACATCATCGCGTATGTACGGTGCGTTCCCCAACATCGCGTATGTACGCACCGAACAACAACATTGCGTATGGACGCACCGTACATAGGCAATGTAAAACAGCACAAGGAGGGTCTATTCGACTCGCACAACACCACAAAACATGTCTACAGTGCACAAAACATGGAAATGACTGACCTGGCCACATCCAAACAGGCAAACAGCGGGGCAAACTCACAACCACCCCTTATAACACACCCACCAAAAATTCAAACTGAGGCCCACCCACAAATGGACTAATAAAAAGGGCCCACACACGCACACCATGAGCCTTTGCAACAGACTCACTGCAGCTAGAGAGCACACACCAACAACTGCACCCATCCACCTTAACATTTACACCTTCACACAACCTCCTTCACACATACCCCCCTCTTCACATTCAGACACACAACTTCACATTCAGACCCACACACCCACAACCATCCACACCTTCACCCCACACCATGCCCACAGACAAGAATCCAAAGTTCACAAGGGAGGAGCTGAAGATCCTTGTCAATGAAGTAATCAGAGTCGAGCCACAGCTGTTTGGAACATTGGTCAGACAGACCAGCATAGCCGAAAAATCACACCTGTGGCAGAGGATTGTCGGTAGGGCGAATGCTGTTGCACCCATCAGAAGGACCAGTACTGAATGCCAAGCCAGGTGGTATGATCTGCGGATGGCAGTCAAGCGAAAAATGAATGACAACTACGCCCAGAGCAACATCACTGGAGGTGGTGGGCCCCGCAGACCAGTACATTTCCATCCCTGGGAGGAGAAGGTGATGGCCCTGCTTCCGCCGGTGGGAGTACATGGACTTCAAGGAGTTCCAGAGCCTTATGAGTACACAAACAACTTATGCAACATGGGGGTAATGGCATCCACACCCCAACTACACAAAATGCACGCAACTACCTCCAAACGCTCACTGGCCAGAACCATAGTCAAAAACAACGCCAATGCCACTAACGTGTATGCCCCATTGAGAAAGCAAGGCCATGCTATGTCCCATGCTACACGAAGCACTAACCCAAGAATGGATGTCCGGTATGCTGGAAGGGTGGGTGTCACAAAACGCATTGTTGAACACCAAATCAGTCACAATTGCCCTCATCCGATATGGCCCAGGTACATACCCATGCACCATGCTCAATGCACAGGGACTGGGAAAGTACTGACAAGATAGCTGACACTGGGCCCTGGTGTAGGCAGCACAAGGCCATCCTGTGACCAGTGCAAACACAAACACCAAGACAACAAGGTCAGATATCTAGGACAGGAACTCACACTCACTATCATGGCAGCATGCTCCATGGGGGGACAGCTACATCACCTGGGAGCCCCAGTGCAAAATCACACTACAGCCACCAGCAGGCCCTGTCACACACCCCTTACACAAGCAGACACCCCCAGGACAGGCAATGGATTTACCCACTATCACAATGGACATGTAACACAACAAGACCAATACATAGCCGAAGAAGCATCCAAGCCAAAAGTCAACAAGTCAAATACTCAGGAACACATATCAATCTGTCCCCCGCAACATACCCATCCACAAGTGAACATTGAGGAGAATGCTAGGCACATACAGCTACCTGGAGGAACAGTGCCAACTAGAATGTGTATGAAACAGTATTAACATTGACTGTCTCTCACACACAGGGCAACGTGAGGAATCTCCCCCCAACAATGGGGGTGAAGAATCACAGTCCCAGGCTCGGGAGGAACCTGATCCCACCGGCAGTGACGGCTCTCAACACTCCGCGGATGACCCCGGCTGACCTGGACCCTCTGCTGTCCAAGCCCCTGTAGCACCTGGTTCAGGAACATCTGTGCCAACCACCACCCTCATTCCTGCCACATCCCAGGAGACACCGAGGAGCCCTGCCCGCAGTGAACAACTGAGCCAGTCTGACCAGGAGGGACAAGGTTCGCCGGGCACCCAGGAGGAGGCAGACAACACCACCACTGCCATCCCTCAGGGGTCCCGTAGACCCAATGTGCCCACAGCGGCAGGCCAGGCTCGTGTGGGCAGGGGTGGTGGGAGTGGAGGCAGGCGGAGGCGAGAACCTGACCAGCCAGCTGAAGAGACCGGTATGTCACACATACACAACATCATGGAGGCATACCGGCGTGACACCAGGGAGATCAGCCAAGTAGTTGGGCAACTCACAGAGATAAAGGGGACCATCACAGAGATGAAGAACCAGCAGGCCGAGCAACATGCCAGTCAACAAGAACACCAAGGACGGATGGAGGCAAGACTGGCTGAGCTCCTGGCTGTGCAAAGGGACATAAGCAATTCACTCTGTCGGATCGCAGACAACATGGGCAACCCTCCCTGTGCCACCAGGCGAAGACCACCACCAGCCACAGGGAGGGAGGAGGAGGAGGATTTGTCAGTCGGAGCATCCCAAGCATCGTCAAGGCCTGCATCTGAGGGTCCCCTGAGGAAGATGGTTCATCCACGGAAAAGACCGTGAGAGGCAGCGGGCCATCCACAACTCCTAGGTCACCTGGCCTGGCACCTGGCCTTCATGTGCAACAGCATCACCTTATTGACTGACATTCTCTGCCACATGGACTTGCTGGTCACAGTCTGACCAATGATGCCAACACCTGTGGTCTGGACTCTGCTGCTTTCAAATGCCAAGGATCCCACCACCCCCTGGGAACTTTGGATTCTATGGTGCCTGTATTGCACCTTTTTCTTGCACAAATCACGCCCCAGACCTATAAAAAAAAAAAAAATTAAATTTGATGTTGCAGTCATTTTGCATGAGTCCACAACATAAGTGTGGGGATATGTAAAAGTATGCCTGAGTGTGGAACTAACTCCAGCCATCCATACACTGGGATCTGAGTCTGGTCGAGGACACACCTGGGTCACAATGTATCATCAAATACAGACATGGAGCCCAATACTCACCCGTGATGGCCTCAAGCTGCTGAGGGGGGGCTTGCAATACTGCTCGTACAGACCGACTTGGAAGAGTATCATGAAGGCGTAGAGGTCATGGGTCATGTGGAGGTGGCCAGGGAGGGAGTCCCAGGTCTGTTTGGTGAGGTGGGAGAACTATCTCCTGCATGCAGTTGTTCTGTGGATGTGATGAATAGTGGCCAGGGCAAGGTTGGCTGCACAGAGTTGGGCCAACGGGGTGTTGGATGACAGACGTCCAAGATCGGTTTTGGGTCTGGGGTTGTGGACTGCCTCCTGTGTGTGGGTGAGGAGTCTGAAGGTGATCCTGCAGCAGACAGTGAGCCATTGTAGCTATCTCAGGTGGACGGTGATGTGGCTGGGGCGGGGGATGTTGAAGATGAGGTGTGCGGATGCACCCTGGATGTGGACAAGGTTTCCTGCAGTTTATATGTTGTCCCTCTGTACAGGGCGTTGCTGTAGTTGACCCGGCTGGTGTCGTGGACCTGGGGGACGGTCTGTCTTGCCTTGGAGTGGATCTATCTGTGGATCATTTGCAGCATGTGGAGGGTGTTGTAGCATGAGGTACAGATGGTGTTGAGTTGCATGGTAATTGTGAGCGATGAGTCCACGATGAACACCAGCTTGTGTGCGTGGCCACTGGGTGTTGGTGCGGTGCCCAGGCCGGTGGGACACAAGGAGTTGACCCAGCCATAAGGGGACAATCCTCAGATGATGACCTCAGTCCTGTCCAAGTCCAGCCTCAGGTGGCTGATGTTCAGCCATTCGTCAACGGATCTCATGCCTTCTTGAAGGTTGGATCTGGCAATGGCTGGGTCTTTGGTGAGGGTGAGGAGCAGCTGGGTGTCAATGGCATACGAGATGATGATGAGGACGTGTGCGTATGTGATGGTGGAGAGGGGGGTCATGGAGACATTGAAGATCGTCACGCTGAGAGATGAGACCTGGGGCATGGCCCAGATGACCCCAGTGTACCACATGCAGAAGGGTGGAGGGCGACTCCCTGGGCCTTGCTGGTGAGCTACTTGTGATTTAATCCTGGGCCCTCCTCTGGATACCAGTGTTGGAGTTGTGTCAGCTGACAGTGTGGTAGCACATGTTGTACAATGCCGTTCAGAGGCCAAAGGGGGTGGTCTCACCATTGTTGAGCAGGGCAAAGTTGTCGTTGGTGGTGGCAATTATGACGGTTGCAGTGATGTGATTACTGTGGAAGATGGTCTGGTGCCAGTTGCCTGGAGCTGTTTGCGTGGAGGAAGTTTGTCAGTTGCTCGTTCAGTGTCTTCCTGATGACATTTGCTGGGTAGAGAAGCAGGGTGATGTTCCAGGAGCTCCTGTGGTACTGCCGTTTGTTGTTTAAGAAGGGCCTGGGTCTCTGCATGCCTCCAGCTCCCATGGAATGTGGCAAACTCAAAGGACACATTCATGACGTGCTGGACATGGGCTTCAAGGATGGGGAATGATGTGGTTGAGATGTTGTGTGGGAAGGGGCCTGATGGAGAACCAGAGTGGATGGTGCACATGAGCCAGGTGGTGTATTTGCTGCTGATGTGAATCCAGAACCTGAGGGGGGGTTTGTCCCACGGATAATAGTGCTGTCTGCCTCTGTGTGCCAAGGCTGTCGTGTATGTCCATGAGCTTGCAGTGGTAGAAAGTTGCAAGGGATTTGATCTGCCTTGCAAGGGTGGGGTGTCTTTTGGATGGAGAGCTGCTGTCAGTCCACTCACAATGCTGATGAGCTCCTTTATGTCGTGTGTTTTGGTGCCTCAGCCCTATCTGAAGGCTCTCCACTTGTCCTTGCTGATGATATGGTGATGGCTGTGTGTGGCGTTTTCCAGGGCTGCAAGGTAACTGATGGTTCTTTGTGTTGCAAGGTTTGCACAAGAGTCCGGCTAGATCTGTATGAGTCCAGTAGGTCTGCCTTGTCCCAGGTGGCTTAACTGTTGTTGTGCTTCACAGGAAAGTCCGTCAATGTGGCAAGATTGTTGGATCAGTTGCTGATCCAGTGTGTGAGGTTGCAGGGTGTGGCGAGGGTGTTGGTTCGAGTGTCCCACACAGCTTGTCTGTGGTGACTCACATCAAGCATCTTTGGGGGATCGGTAGTGGGGTGTGGGGCAGTGTGTTGCTTGTCGGAGACGTGGATGCAAATGTTGATGGACCAATGATGGATGGTGGTGTGGTTCTCCTCCAGCAAGAAGTTACTGGCCCCCAGCCACATGTAGCCTGTGGAGGTGAGGGCGTGCGTGCAGATGTATGTGTTGATGGCTTTGGGGATTTGTGGAGGTAGTCCTGGAGATCTGTAGATGAGAGTTACTCTGAGGGTTGCCAGGGGGTTGTTGCAAAACCGGATTTGTGACTCTGAGGGTGTACTTGTGAATAAATTGCAAGTCATCCATCGGGATTGTTGGTGCCGTCCCTGCGGGTGATCTTGTATCCGTCAGAGATGGCAATGAAGAAGTTGTGTGCTGAGGATGCTTTTATCCAGGTTACTGTCATGAAGGTGATGTGTGGGGCTGTTGTGTTGAGGAGGTATGTTAGAATCCGGGATGAAGCGTACACCCTACGGTGCGAACAGGCACAGTACCTTTATCTTTTGGTGAGTTCGTCACGGATGCTGCGCTGACATCAAGCGCGATGTATGGTGCGTTGTCCTCCTGGCGTGGTGCGTACTACGGTACGTTGGACCTTGGGCGTGCAGGGCTATAGGGGACGGTGCGTAGGTACGGTGCTTTCAAAGTTCGTCGCGGCATTCGCGCCGTACCGGGAGATCGGCAATCTTAAGTTGAAGTGCTGGACACAAGCGAACAATATGCTCCGCTCAGGGGAGACATATGTGACTACCGTACGCACCGCAGCCTTCCCAAAGCAGGGGAAAGGAACGTACGCTGGGCAGTACGGTTCGTAGGGGATAGAAGCAAGTACGGTTCGCAGTCCTGCCGTTACGGTGCGAGCTACGGCTCGTAGGGGCCTGTTAGTCGCGTTGCTCAGGCCGGACGATACCTTCCTTTGCGGTGCGAGCTACGGCTCGTAGAGGGGCCTCAGACGCTTTGTTCGGGCCGGACAGCGGAATACCAGCTTGCAGGGGGTACGCTGCGATCAGCGAGACGTGCGCAGCAGTTCGAGTCGAAGATGCGGGGAAAACGGTCCGTTTTCCAAGGCGATCTCACGGCGGTGAAGTCCACTGGTCCTGGGACTTCGTTCAGGGGGCAAGCTCACTCACAAGCCCTTGGAGATCTCTCAGCACAAGTCAAATAAAAGTTTCTTGAGTCTTTTCTTCCTCTTCTTCAGCAGCAAGGCAACCACTGCAGGCCAATCCCCCAGGTCAGGGACAGTACTCCTCCATGCAGCTTTTCCAGTTCCTACAGGTCGGACAGAGGTTTCTTCTTGGCAGGACAGGATCAAGTTTCTTAGGAGCAGGGCTCCTACATTTATGCCACAAATCCTTTGTTCTCTCAGGCCAGGGGGGCCCTTGCCTAGATCAGTCCAGTTCTGGAGCACTTTGTTGATGCGATGCAGGCTTCTTCTTTCAGGGTGCAGGGCAGAGCCATCAGACGCCCCACAGGGGGCGGAGCCAGCATTGTGGTGGCAGAGCACAGCCCTATTCAGAGTCCAGGTGTACTCCTCCCACCCATCTATATGTCAATCTTCCTATTCACCACCAGGCTACCTAGCCCTGCCATCTGGGTTTCCCCAGCCCTGTCACTCACACAAGCCAGACAGCAGATACACATCACGCAGAGGCGGGCTGAAATGGTTAGGCAAGCAAAGGCCAACTTTCTAAAAGTGGCATTTGCAAACCCAGAATATTAAAATAAACCTTACTAAAAGATGTACCTTATTATTCTGAGTTCAGGCATACTAAACTCGATTTTCTACCATGTTCCCTGGGTCTGTTATGATCATAGGATGGAACAATCTTAGCCCATTCTGGCCTATGAGAACAGGGTAGCCTTACAATAGTGAAAAACACAAATGGCTGTAATTCACTATTAGGACATGCCACACACATTTCAGGGCTTGTCCTACCTTATGCTACAATGGACCCTGCCCTTGGGCCTACCATAGGGGTGACTAACATGAAGTTAAGGGAAGGTTTTAGGGACTGGCAAGTGGGTGCACTTGCCAGTCAGCATGTCAGTACCAGACTGCACGCAGGTTCTGCAATGGCAGACCTAGACACATTTTACCAAGCCGCTTCTGTGGGTGGCACAACCAGTGCTGCGAGCCCACCAGCTGCATTTGTATTTACACGCCCTGGCACTCCTGGTGCACTTTACTGGGATCTGATAGTAAACCAAATAAGCCAATCATGGAATCCAACCAACATATACATTTTACAATGGGGAGAGCACATGCACTTTAGCACTGAACAGCAGTGGTAAAGTGCCCAGAGTCATAAAACAGCCAACAACAGGTCAGAAAAAATGCCGGAGGAAGGCAAAAAGTTTAGGGATGACCCTGCAAAAAGGGCCAAGTCCAAAACTACCCCCTTCCAGCCAAAACGCAGGGCAGACCAATCACCACCGTGATGGTCTTCCCTGCAAAAAGGGCCAAGTCCAACAAGGTAACAGAGTCCAATGGCGTGCTGGTGGACGGAGCGGGTGTGGAGTAGGAGGCACATGACCTGGTTGTTCTGACAGTGTCTGGTAGGCGGGGCAGCGCTGTGTAGGCAGTTGGAGTTGCACACTCAGCATGCAAAGGTGTCGTGTGTGCGCTTAGGGGTTGCCTGATAGCAGGCGGTTGCTTGTCTGGTGGACATTGCTTGGAGGGATGGCTGCAGCATGAGCCTGTTGTGTGACGTGGGTCATGCAAGGACCAGAGGGTCGTGCACTGGGCACGTTGCAGGCGCAGACGGACCTGCCTTTGGCACGGCGTTGGCGCAACAGTGGCACAGACAAGCTGCTGGCTTCTTTAAGAAGGGGTGGAGGGGGGGAGGAAGGAGCATTTTGGAGGCATGTGGGTTGCAGAATCAGGGCACTCGGTGGGGCGGTGCCGCAGGTGAGGCTGCAGCAGGCGGAAGGGGTGAGAAACTAGGCAGAAAGTAGCACACAAAGACAAGGAGGTCAGAAAGGCACAGTGCAACAGGTGTATCTAAAGGAAGGAGTGTCAGGTTACTCATGGGTCACTCCGAGAAAATTTATGAAGAATCAACAAAAATGACTGCCACAGGATCAGGCAACAAAATGCGGAGCTGCGCACAGGAGACACACCGTCAGCAGGCGTTGACGTCCGGTTGTGGGGAGCAACCTGCACAAATACATACACAACCAGGTACTTCATGCACAATAGATATTATTAGCCATGAAGAACTGCATGCATGTTGCCGAAGTATACATACACTCATATGCTCAATCCTTGACAATTATGCCATAGATGACGCATGCAAACTGGCAAGAGATCTGCAGTGACAGAGATGAGGCACTTTGGATTGTGCTGAACACCTTTATTGCACAAACTCACACAAAGGGAAATGCATCCATACGAACAGACTCACAGGTCAGTTGACAGAACATGTGGGACATACGCTGGGCCACCCCTTCACAACACGGATGTTGTAAATCCCAATGAACTGGCTCACAAGTTAAGGGGATGAGCCAAACACATCCTGCTGCACACAGAGAGGCTGCAATTCACCATAGAGCCTGTTGTTGTTATGTCCCACACTATGTCCACCCGTAGCATCCGCAATGTTTCAGAGGCAAGGTTTACGCACATTGATGCCTACATCAGACTCCACACTCCACTACAGATGACTGTCAAGAAGGGTGACTATCATGTCATGGGAGTGATGCTACATGTTATATGCTCCATGGTGAGAAGACATGTATGCATGGTACCACAACATGCACAGAAGCAGTCCCCACACATTCCCAACCCATACCACCACCAAAAAGCCTTGCTGCAATCCTTACCCAAACTGACATTTCCACATGTCCGTGCATGGAACGCTGATTCAGCACACGTTGCAATGCTCTTGAGGAATAGCAGGAGGATAAAGATGACACGAGCAGACAACAGGTGCAAAAACCTGGGAATGACAGACACACAAGAAGTCACCTAAAACAAATCTTGCCGCACACATGGTCAGTTACGAAACATGAACAATGTTGGACACAGGCAAATTTAAAAGAAAGTCTCTCCGCAAAACTGTGTGGCATGACATCATCACTCGAGTGACACATCAGTACACACATCAAAGTCACTTTGCATTCAGTCAGCTGGACACACACAATGCAACACATGCCACTCAATGCTACAAGCTTGCACACTCATACCCAGTGACTCACCATTATGAGAAGAAGTTGCGTGTGAGCTGACTCCGGATATCATCCTCCTCCTCCTCATCACTTGCCTCGTGACCAAGCCCTGGATCCTCCATGGATGGGTGTTGCTGCTCATCAGGATCAAGGATGAGTGGCACTGCCTTCTCAATGGCCATGTTGTGCAGCATGCAGCACACAATGAAGATTTTGCACACCTTCTCCATTGCATATGGGAGGGACCCGCCTGTCTTCTCAAGGCACCGGAATCGGCTCTTCAGGAGGCCAAACGTCCTCTCAATCACTCGCCTGGTCTGCCCGTGTGCCTTGTTGTACCAGTGATCTGCAGCTGTTCTTGGGTTGCGGAGAGGTGTCATTAGCCATGGCATGTTGGGATATCCAGAGTCCCCTACATGGAAACATCATGTGAATAAGTGGGTCAGGAGATGCCGTAAGAGCCAAAGATACCGCAACACACAGGACCAACAGAGTATACCCACCAACAAGACATGCTCGTTCGTTGTGCAGCCGCAGCATCATTTGTGGCACCCTGCTACGCCTCATGATGTAGGCATCGTGAGCTGATCCTGGAAAACGTACACAGACATGGGAAATCAGCATGTTAGCAAGAAACACAACAAGGGCATTTATTGAGTGGTAATGTTTACGGTTGCGATAGGTGTGCTCCTTTGCCTGAGGTGGTACCAAAGCCACATGTGTGCCATCAAAGGACCCAATGACATGGGGCAACCCTCCCAGGGCATAGAAATCACCCTTCACATCTGTCAACTCCTCAGGAGTAGGAAATTTGATGAATTCATCAAGGTGCTCCAACATGGCTGCCAAAACATCACGCAGGACATGGCTGAACATTGTCTGTGACATCCCACCAACATCAGTTTTGGTCAATTGAAACTTACCTGTGGCAAAAAAATGTAGGGCTGCTATCACCTTCATCTTTGGGGTCAGTGCAGTAGGATACCTGTGTCACGGTTGGACGTGTGGTGCCAGCTTGTCGGTCAAGTTCTCAATCAACTGTTGAGTGAATCTGTAACGTCGGATGCAGGCACATTCCCTCATGGCAGCCAAGTCTGGCATTGGTCTTGGGACAGGCGGTGCCCTGCAAGACATTGTTAGGAATAATGACAGTCTGCCAACATCAATGTCAATGAACATAGCACATGCTAAACTGCTACTAAAAATCAGGTAACTATGGAGTCTGGTGTGTGCAATACATCCAGGACACATATTCCAGCTTGATGGCAATCCTACGAAAAGCCAGATACACCTGTTGATTGTCAAGTCTACATGACATGCCCTGAAATGAGCTGGGGGCAAGTCTGAGTGAACAGCCAGTGATATCACCGGAGTGACACACATCCACATAGCTGCATTGGAAGGATGTCATCCCATCCAGACAGTTGACTGCAAGGCACATGCACAGGTCACATGGAATGTCATATGTACATATGAAACACATTGCGATGAAGGGGTATACGTGACAACCAATAAACACAGCCATTGAGATGACGCAGACATGTATGCCTGTGAAAATATGATGTCCAATGCAAACAGACCCTACAGCCGTGGGAATCCACATGTGGCATGGTGTGCGTAGATGTGTGCTATGCCCATCTCCACACAGACCCATGTTGGCTGCACCAACAGCAGATGCAGTTGACGGAACACTAACAGCAAGCTCATGGGAACACATGACACACATCTGACATAGTCACATAGGGGCACGCTGATCGTGACATGTCAGTTGATAGAGTGTCCCTGTCCCTGGCATCAGGAGACAGGTGCGGGTGGTGATGACTGTGCCATCCCACTGCTGCTGTGCATGACACAGTTGGACTACAGACACACATGTGGCAAGTGTCAAGGTGATGTGTGCCACATAGTGCCCCATCACACATGACATGTGTCCACAGGTCATCACACATCAATTGTGCAACTAGATGAGATGACCTGTGCAATATCACTGGCTGACACACCTAGGGCCTGCACATGAAAGTATGCAATGACAAGTACTTGATGGACATCCTTGTGTGACTCGTAGCCCTCCATTCCTGTTGTGTGTACGCCTTGTATCACTGTTCTACTGGTGCCGTAGGAGTACGTGTGAAACGCACCATACCCACGCATTCATTGCGTGTGTACGGTCCGTATCACTATTGTACTGGTGCCGTACGGGTACGTGTGAAACGCACCGTACACCCGCATTCATTGCGTTTGTACGGTCCGTATCACTATTATACTGGTGCCGTACAGGTACGTGTGAAACGCTCCATACCCACACATTCATTGCGTGTGTACGGTCCGTATCACTATTCTACTGGTGCCGTAGGGGTACAAGTGAAACGCACCATACCCACGCATTCATTGCGTGTGTATGGTCCGTATCACTATTGCACTCGTGCCGTACGGGTACGTGTGAAACGCACCGTACTCCCGCATTCATTGCGTGTGTACGGTCCGTATCACTATTGTACTGGTGCCGTAGGGGTACGTGTGAATCGCACCGTACCCACGCATTCATTGCGTGTGTACGGTCCGAATCACTATTCTACTGGTGCCATACGTGTACGTGTGAAATGCACCGTACCCACGCATTCATTGCGTGTGTACGGTCTGTATCACTATTCTACTGGTGCCGTAGGGGTACGTGTGAAACGCAACGTACCCACACATTCTTTGCGTGTGTACAGTCCGTATCACTATTGTACTGGTGCCGTACGGGTACGTGTGAAACGCACCATACACCCGCATTCATTGCGTGTGTACGGTCCGTATCACTATTCTACTGGTGCCGTAGGGGTACGTGTGAAACGCAACGTACCCACACATTCTTTGCGTGTGTACGGTCCGTATCACTATTGTACTGGTGCCGTACGGGTACGTGTGAAACGCACCGTACACCCGCATTCATTGCGTTTGTATGGTCCGTATCACTGTTCTACTGGTGCCGTAGGGGTACGTGTGAAACGCACCGTACCCACGCATTCATTGCGTGTGTATGGTCCGTATCACTATTCAACTGGTGCCATAGTGGTACATGTGAAACGCACCGTACCCACGCATTCATTGCATGTGTACGGTTGTATCACTATTGTACTGGTGCCGTACGGGTACGTGTGAAACGCACCGTACACCATCATACATTGCGTGTGTACGGTCCATATCACTGTTCTACTGGTGCCATACGTGTACGTGTGAAACGCACCGTACCCACGTATTCATTGCATGTGTACGGTCCGTATCACTATTCTACTGGTGCCGTACGTGTATGTGTGGAACGCACCGTACCCACGCATTCATTGCGTGTGTACGGTCCGTATCACTATTCTACTGGTGCCGTAGGGGTACGTGTGAAACGCACCGTACATGTGTGTGGATTTCAAATTTACATCGGGGATACATAGGGGACAAGTATTAGGCCCAAAATGCATGCTGGTAGTCATGGATACAGAGTTTTCATTTGCAATGTGTCCATCAGGTGTCCTGGAACAGTCAGTTGGCCAAATAATACAATGTTGCAAAGTGGTTGTTGACTTGACATGATGCTCAAAATTTGAACGATGCGAATGCGTGTCATTGGTGTATGTTTAAAGTGATTGGAGTAAACGTATGATGCGAATGAGTCTGACCAATCACTATGTACTCCTCTAAATGAATGCCCCTCAGCAAGACAGATATAAGGCAGCCAGAACCCATGAGAGGGCAGTTGCCTGCACAACTTTCCAGTCGACCACACTGCTGCTGTCTCTGCTTCCTCTGGACCATGTCGCCTACTGTGGAGAGGGCCCAGCCATTCACCCTAGAGGAGAATGAGGCGTTGCTGGACGTCCTCCTCCCACAGTACCCCAAGCTGTATGGGAGACCAGGAGAGCAGGTGAGTGATGACTCCACTACCTTTCCCTATGCACCTGTTGTGTGACTGTCACTTCTGGCATTGTGTCCAGGTGTGACAGACATGCACAGTTGTTTAGAGTGGGTCCCAGGGGGGGACATGCTTATGTCTCTCATGCAGAGCATGAGGTAGTTCCTGTGTGTACTCCTCACTTGCATTGTGCTTACTGTGACATTCACTGCATAGTGCATGACACATTCAGCCTGGCAAATCATTGGTGGCTTTTTTTCCTATTGTCCTGAGGTGATTCAATGGTCACCCCCGGTGTGACAGGTGACTGTAACCACAGATGTGTATGAGTTGAGTGGACCTGTGGTGAGAGTGCCCAAATGATGTGTACGACCTCATGGACATTGTTGTGTGTGAATGTTCTTTGTCATGTGGGTGAGTGTCTATGTGAAGTGTTGCACCACAGCTGCATGAAGGAGGCAACAGCTCTACCCATCTGATGTGACAAGTAAACCGTGCTGTGTGTCTGACTTGCAGAGCTAGCACGAAACCTGTGACACCCCACAGGCAAGTGGCACATGTGCAGAGTGAGGGTTGTATCCGCTGTTGTGACTGACAGGCGAGTGATCTGTGCCTGGGTGTGTCTGTCTAGTCTGCTGAGGGTGCGTCAGTGGAGTGGGACATGTGACTGCTTGGCACGTGCTGTTCATCAGCCTGCTGTTGCATGTGCTGCACAGTGTGTGCCATGATCAGTGAGTGTGTCGCACCCCTTATGCCACCTGTTGACTTTCAATGCCATGTAGTGCATGGGAGCTTGCACACAGGCCAATTTCTCATTGAGAATGATGCCATTCCTGTCAGCATCCTATGCCCTGTTCAACATATCAAAGATGTTCAAATGTGTGTCTCTGGGACATGGAGCGGGTGTAGTGATGTTGTCTCACTTTGTCATCCTGACAGGTAACTGCCTACGAGAAGATGGTGATCTGGCAGGACATCGTCAGGGCCGTGAGATCGGTGGGGGGATCAGAGTCGGCGCCTACCACAGGTCCGAAAATGGTGGCAGGACATCCGGTGCTGGACCCGGCGGATCGCCCGGGTCCAGCTGGGGCTCAACACTCCTCGCCCCCACGGCGGGCGCCGACGGCTGACCTCCCACATGACCCGTGTCCTGGCGGTGGTCTTCCCTGACCTCGATAGGCAGTTACAGGAGAGACTGCAGCAAGGAGGGGGTAGGTACATGGCTGTTTGTTGTGTTATGTGTCACCAGCTTTTGGAAGTGCTCTGCAGCCTGGATACACTCCCAGAGTTTATATGTGCAGTGCATTTTCTGTTCCCCAATGTCACCTGTTGCTCTTTTTCATCCCTTCCCCTCCTTGACATGTCTCTCCTGGTCTGTGTGTAATCACATTTGCACATGGTCTTCTAGGGTGCCAGGAAATCAAAGTGCACATTGCTTTCCGCATCTTGTGGGTGGATGGTCTGTGACATGTGTTGGTACCTTGCCTGTGCCATGACCTGTTCACTATGTTGGGGGTCCATATTTGTTGGCACTGATGATGAGTCTCGACATAGGAGTGTGAGGTTTCAACTGAACACCCTTGCACCATGCATGACCAATGTTGTGGCCTCAGACATGATGTGCATGAGTGGGAGATATGCATAGTGCCATGACGGTTGCTCATGGTACAGTCAGCTCATTCCAGGAACACGGAACAGTGTGCCCACTACAATCCCCTGAGACACCCTGGGCTCCTAATCATGTGTGTCAGCCAACACTGTGCACATTCTCTGTAGGTTCAGCATAGGTCTGCCTCTGTGCCATTGTTCCCTGGCCTAGTTTGTAGAATTCCAATGTGTGCTACATGTGTCCACTGGACAGGGATACACCATTTGGCTTGTGCATACTCAAACTGGGCAGTGCCTGTGTAGCTATTCACAACAATCTGTTGATGGTTGTTTGTCACAAATATGTGTTGCCAGCCCCACGAGGTGATGTTGTGTCAATTTAGCAATTGTTGCTGCCCAATTTTGGAAACCCTGTTTAAGAGGTGTCACTTCTTGATCTGTATCAATCACATTGACTCAGGTATGGGGGGTTGTGCGGAAGAGGCCTACATGGGCACCTCTGATTTCACCTTGCCAGGTCTTACCTGTGTGTGAGAATTGGCTATACAAAGAGTCACCGTGCAGTGCCCCTTTGATGGAGGCCAGTGCTTAATGTTCGTGCTTTGCAGCCTGTGTAATTTTTTTAACAACATGAATACTGCTCATATATTATTGGAACATGTGTGTGGTTCAGATGCAATGCAGTTTGGTCTTTGTGTGCTGACATCTGTGTGGACATTCTGGCTTGCCATGAGGGTGTCTCCACAGTACAGCTATGTTTTTTTACAACACAATTGCAGGCCCATTAGCTTATGCATTGTGCTGGGTTTGGACATGTGTGCCACTCTACATGACAGGCAGTGGGTCATATGTGTAGCCAACTGTGTCATCAGGTAACGGATGGCCATGTGACAACTGACATAATTCAAGTTGTTAGTCAAAAATGTTTGTACTTTGGCACTCACAGCACTTGTCGACAGTTCTTCATGTTTTAAATGTGGTAATTTGATGATTTGTGTTAAGAACACTAATGTGCCTGCATGAAAGATGTCTCCCAAGGAAGTGCACACCAAACGACATTTCCACTTTCATGGAACACACTGGCACCTTTTCAAAGAAGCCACTGTTAGAATTAAATGGTGTTGCAGATTCTCCGTATGCATGTTCCCACAGTGGTCTTGATTTTGTGAAACTCCTTTGTTGTTGGTGATACAAACTAATGTGTGTCAAGACATCGAGACCTCTGTGGGCCCATGTATATGTACTTTCTGCAACACCATTTATTTCTAACAGTGGCTTCTTTGAAAAAGGTGCCAGCTTCTTCAATGACAGTTTAAATGTAGTTTTGTGTGCACTTCCTTGGGAGACATCTTTCAGGCAGGCACATGAGTGTTCTTTTCACGAAATGGAGAATTGCCACATTCAATATATGTCGATTGTGTAAAGTATTGTGAGTCCCAAGGTAACAACATTTTTCCGTTTTGTGTTCCAAAGTACTTACAGGTCTCTGAGTGTGGTGACACCTTGAGTAGTGAGGTGTGTTAGTTTACGATGGGTGCACCACTACTGTTTCTTTCAGGGTAAACAAGAGGTGGCATTACTTAATTGTATTGCTGTGCTCACCTGTTCACAGACACTAGCTTCACAGTGTATTTCTCATTCAAGTTGTGGCCTGGTGTGTTCTTTTTTTCCTTGTGTCCAAGAGGCATAGTGGGTCTACCAACTGGGCAGTACAGGGCTTACATATGTGCGGAGTAATCTAGCTGTCACTCATGATGCATTGCCTGATATGCACTGTGACCTATTGTTTTTGTGCTCATGTGTCATATGTATACAGGTGACTGATGCATTTCTGTTTCTTCTCCTTGCCCACAGCATTATCATCGGAAACCGAAGGAGACACCTGCACGGACCTGGAGGAGGGACCCAGCGACAGTGCCACCAGTGCTGTAGAGTCAGAAGGAGGCAGTGGCACGGAGGGCGAGGGGAGTCAGTCCGATGGGTCTGACACTGACCTCCTCGAGGAGGCGGAGGCTGCAACAACACCTGGCAGCATCCCCACTTCTGTCCCCGCCTCCTCCGTTACCATCTCCGCCCTCCCTGTTGCTCCTGTCCCTTCTGTCCGTGCAGAGGCCCACCATGTCTCCTTCGGCCCAGGCACCGCACCCCCTGCCCCTGTCACCCCTGCTGCCCTCAGTGAAGAGTCTGTGGACATACTGTGGCAGTTGCAGGTTGGGCAGGCATCGGTGCTGAATGTCCTCCATGGCCACACTAAACTGCTTACACAGATGGTGTCATTCATGGAGGGCATATTAGCAACGATGTCTGACCAACGCAGGATTCTGCGGTCCATGGACTCTTCCCTGATGGCAGCAGTTTCTCTCCTGCATCGCTCCGTCCCCCCCACCCTGGACCCATCCACACTTCCCTCTCCCATACCTGTCCAATGCACACCCAGACAGTCACGATCACGCACCCCACCAGACACAGGTAGCACACCCCCAAGTAAGGCAAAGCGCACACCTCCTGGCACGCACACTCAGGGGGATGTAGGCACACCCACAGGGTCTGGGGACAGACGACATACACGCAGCCACAGTCGCAGTCCGTAGTCCTCACAACCCTGTCCCTCCAAAACCACTCCCCTTGGCTCCCCTGAGAAACGGTCACCCAAGGAGCTCTTTCTGGGTGTGCTGGACCTCACCCCTGCTGAGCCACCACCTGACAAGCGGGCGAGGAAGTCCCCGGGCATGGGAGTTGAGTCCCCCACCACATCAACCCCCTCCCCCAGGAGCGCTGCACCCCATCCCTCACCCACCACACCCTCCCTTGACCCTAGGGAATCCTCAGGTGCAGGGGTTCAGATGGAGGTACTGGCAGCGGTGTGCAGCACCGAGCTCACCTCCACCTTCGGCGCTGCCCCACCCCCTGTTGTGGAGACGTCCACCCCTGCACCCACCACACCTACCCTTCACCCTCCTGTCCCTGCGGTGCCTGGTACTGCCACAGATGATGCCCCCCCTCCATCCGACGAACCTGGAGGTTCATTTGTGCAGGCAAGCTAGGGGTAGATGCTTTCCCCTACGTCCCCCCTTGGACTTTACGTATGGACTGGCCATTGGCCTCTGTAAATAGTCTATTTTTTTATATTTGTTTTGTGCTGAATAAAGCCTTTATTTTTACTTTCAACACTATTGCATTTCAGATACTTGATGTTGGTGCTGAGGCTCCTGAAGTTGGTGTTCTGGTAATGTGTTAGGTTTCTGAGAAATGTTTTTGTATGATGGTCATGAGGTGGACCATGGTATCTGTGTGCCATCACAATGTCTCTGCAAAGAATCATTGGTAGTGTGTGTTCATTTTGTTTTGAGACATTGTCCCAAGGAGTGTTCCTTCCTCTGTGGCACCTGACATCTTCCCTGCAAACAGTTGCACTATTGTTGTGCTGACCTGTGTCAACATTTCCTTTGTTGGTGACGGATCCCTTCAACAATGGCCATCCCTGCTCACCGATGTCTCCTGCTGAGTCCTTGCTAGTCACTGTACTTGAGTTTGAGTATGTCGAAATGCCTTCAGGGACAAATTCAACCTTTTCAGCACTATGCATGTGTGTAATCACAGCCTACCACACAAATGGTACTTGATATGCAGGGTATTTGGGCACGTGACTCACAATTGTGGGCATTGTATCTAGGGGACTTCCACCCTATTCCTTCCATGAGGGACAACATCTTGGTGGCTGGACCAGCACCTGGACATTCAAATCAGTCCTGGGATGTGCATGACAGTGTGTGTTCCCTTTGGCTATCTTAGTTTTGTAGGCAGTTACATGACTATACAGTCTTGTGGCATGATATCAGGGTGTGTATTGTGCTGCATCCGCCATGGGTGGGTATGCATGTGTTACTTGTCCTCACACCCACATGTGGTGTGTCATGCAGTGGGTGAAGGACATCCATCCTCCTGGGAGTGGGACACTGCTGTCAGTGATGTGTTGTTATAGCACTGTCATCATAGTCCCAAGTTAGGGATGCGTACATACCACCATGTAGGTGTGGTCATCTGATATTGATGTACACCCCCCATATCTATGTCCACTGCTGGGAGTCCTCTGCACCCACCCCCATGTCTCTGTCCACTGCTCGGAGTCCTTTTCACCCACCCCTCATATTGCATGCCACTGCTGGTAGTCATATGCACCCACCCCCATGCCTCTGTCCACTCCTGGAGACCTCTGCACCCACCCCCATGTCTCTGTCCACTGCTGGGAGTTCTATGCACCCACCCCCATGTGTCTGTCCACTGCTGGGAGTCCTCTGCACCCACCCCATATATTGCAGACCACTGCTGGTTGTCATATGCACCCACCCCCATGTCTCTGTCCACTGCTGGGAGTCATATGCACCCACCCCCATGTCTCTGTCCACTGCTGGGAGTCCTCTGCACCCACCCCCATATGTCTGGACACTGCTGGGAGTCCTCTGCACCCACCCCCATGTCCCTTTCCACTGCTGGGAGTAATATGCACCCACCCCCATATGTCTGGACACCGCTGGTATTCATCTGCACCCACCCCTATATGTTTGTCCACTGCTGGTATTCATCTGCAGCCACCCCCATATGGCTGGACACTGCAGGTATTCATCTACAGCCACCCCAATATGGCTGACCACTGCTGGGAGTCCTCTACAGCCACCCCTACATGTCTGGACACTGCTGGTATTGATCTGCAGCCACCCCCATATGACTGGCCACTGCTGGGAATCCTCTGCTCCCACCCACCCACCGTTGCATGTGTACGGTCCGTATCACTGTTCTAATGGTGCCATAGGGGTACGTGTGAAACGCACCGCACCCAGGCATTCATTGCGTGTGTACGGTCCGTATTACTATTGTACTGGTGCTGTAGGGGTACGTGTGAAACGCACCATACCCACGCATTCATTGCGTGTGTACGGTCCATATCACTATTGTACTGGTGCTGTAGGGGTACGTGTGCAACGCACCATACACGTCCACTTCCGTTGTTGCGGTACGCAGGGGTTGCTGGCCACGCCCCCCCAAGTGACCCGACCCTGTTGGTAATGTATGGGCTCCATATTATAGGTTTGGATTTGGGTATGAGGTATGTTTCCTGCCCCTCACCCCCACCCTGACCCCTGTGTGTTGTTCTCTCCTTCTGCGGGGTGTGCGTCGGGTCCGGTGCACCAGGTCATAGGCTAGGAGGACCGGGATGACACGTACGATGGGATTCATGGCGTGTACGTCACGTACCGGGGCTCCGTTGCATTGCGGTTCGCGTAGGACTCTGCTTTTCCGACTGTTTTTGGCTCCCGTAAAAAAAGAGCCGTACGGAGTGATGTAGGGATGAATGGTACTTGCTGGGCCCGAAACCGCTGCTTGAATACGTCCGGACGTCGCATAATAGCTGTTCCGGATCAGAATCGTTGTTTTTTTTTACCCGTACGGGCTTTTGTATGAAACGTATGGAAATAGTCTTTCTGTGCGAGTCGTACTTCCTAGGTTGTACGGAAAGTTTACCGGGTACGAGTCGTACGGAGAAAACACTCCATACAACGATTCGTACAGCCTTTTTCCAGGATTGGAATCGGCCCCTAAATAGGTCCTGGAAGAAGGGAGGAGCACTAGGGACCTTATTTGGGAGATCGGTCCTCATGGCAACATTTTTTTTGGGTGGGGGATTTTTCCAGAGGAGAGTAGAAATAAAAAAAAAATCTAAAATAAAAATAAAATTTTCAGGTCGGCCCTACTACCATATAGGCGAAAACCCTGTGGGCCCTAATTTCATTTTTCAGAAAATGTGTCTTTTCCCGGGAGGAGGGGGTGCAGGGAATTGCGGCCCCCATGATAAACCACACATTTCCTAAAAAAATGAGTCAGGAGGTCGTTTTGACCCATTTGAGGTGCAAACATTTTTTTATATGTAAATTTGCAGATTATGCAGAAATTATAGACTGTGTGTCATTTTTAAAAATAAGTGTGTGTTTTTCCCTGGGGGGCAATTGCATCCAGTGGAAAAGCACACATTTCTAAAAACAAAATGACACATAATCTGTCATTCTTGCATAATCTGCAGATTTTTTTTTTAAATTGTAGCTCAAATGGGTCAAAAGTGAGTATAAATGTGGTGATATGATTGCATGCAGTGGAAAGCCCTACGCAAAGGTTGACTGGTCATCATTGAGTTGCATATTTATATATTTGTTTGCTATACTGGTGGTATTGAGGTAAAATCTATGCCCAAGCAGAATTATGTTTTCCAATCACAAAAAAAGTAATACTGTCAAAAATGTTCAGCATTGTGCATTGGCTATTTTCACCACCTAAAGTTGTCAATCCTTGTGCATAATTTGGTGCTCTTTCCCACATAATTTCAGTGACTCAGGTGAGTTTTCACAAGGAGCATGCCTTCACACAAAGTTTCAAGGGCTACTGCATGAATGTGCACCTTTTGACAACAATGACAGATCTTTGGTTTCGGGAAATTACTTTTATACTGGCAGTGGCCCAGCAGCTCCTCTAAAAATAACGTTTTCATAAGAAAGGAAAGATAAGTCTTTTTTTTGTTTATTTACTGTTGCACACATCTCACAGATGCCTACACCCACTGACTGATTTAGAACAATACTTCTGCCTTCTACATAGGACAGTGTTTTAGAAGGAAGGTTTTAGCCAGTCAGCAGAGATGGCCTCTCGGTGGATGACTGCTGCCCAGGACATAACTTGGGTTATAGAGGACAGCCCTGAGGCAGGGTCAAAGACTAAGACAGCAGATACTGAGACAGCATCTGAGGGATGGGAAAATGGAGCAAAATCTGGAAGTGATTTTCTAGTCGGTGGAGTTCAATCTGATGACTCATCTTTCAGGGATTCTGAGGGACATGATGATTGCAGTTGTGCTGTCCCTTCACAAATAAAGTCTGTGCAGTTGAGGAACTGTAGCTGGTAAGACCAACCCAGGGAGAAGGCACATGCAGAGGCATGCACAGATGAAGTGCTCTCTTGCCAGCCCCCAATTTAGTTCAGTTCCACAATCTGCCTTTCACTGGCTATGCTGGATGTGAAGCCGATGCTGCCAATTTTGTTGCCAATTGACTGTGTCCATCTCTTTTTGGATGTTGACTTCTTTGAGCAATTTGTGCAGCAAACACATTTTTGGGCCTTACACTCAAGATGAGGTTAGTGTAAAAACCAAGCTTGTCCAACCACTCCTTCACAAAGGTTATAACCTTTATGTGGACGAATTCTATACAGGAGATGATTGCAGATCATGAGGCGGCATGACTCAATGCAAAGGTGTGCTTTTTCTGATTAATCCATTTGCCTCTATGGGATCATCTAAGGAACCAAGCAGTCAATTTTCAAGGAATATTCAAAACTGTAGGTGTCACCACTTTCTCCACATTATAAAAAGGTGTACCTCTCCCGAATAATTTGCTTACTCTACCAGAACTGTTCGACTATTTGATCGGTCCGGAATACATCGTGGACTATTTCTTGAAGTATTCTTACAGGATGCATTATTGAAGGTCCCAAGATTCCATGGTTTCTAGGGAAATTTAGTCAGGCAGCTTTTGTTCTGGTGGACCTGAAGACTAACTACAAGTTGAAACGTTGAAATCCCATCCCTAAGTTGCTTTCGAAACTTGTTATGATTCACCAGCAGATACCATATTTGAACAGACAGAAGATTTGCTTATGTTTGTTTGATATAATATACTATGGAACATTGTGATCTGTTCAGTGCCTTGTCATATGTTGTTGTAAATATTTTTTTTCACTCTCTGCGCACTGTGTTGTCTGCACTAATTCGGATACATAATGAAATATATATTTTCCTTATACTAAAAATGTGAAAATCATTATCATACAAGCTGTTGTACCCTTTTTAATGACATTGATTATGATACATTTTACTAATTGACTTTTCACACTTTCAAAGCAAAAGCAGCTGTGAATGAGTCCCACAGGACATTTGTTTGACATTACATTAGGGAACTTAGGCAGTCTTCCCCAGCATGTTTGCCTTATCTCCAAAAGGTAGATGGGCTCACTCAGTTCGAGGAATGTAGACCTCAGAGGAATTCTTGGAAACCCCCAACTTGCATTCAGAAACTGGAAGGAGTTAGATTTAGTACAGTGAGTGTGCTGAGGGTGCAAGAAAGACACATTTTCATGAGCTCCAAGTAGCCAGCAATGGAAGGTCTTTGTATAAGCACACTTGGCCAGTATACAGGATGAGGTTAGGACTTTGATGAGAAGAGAGACATGAACGGGTAGGAAAAGATTAAGCTAGGTGTGTTTTCAGAGGGATACCACTTACATAGAAGGCAGATAGTAAAGGTGGTACAGATACACATGGGATCACGTAATCTTCACCTACAGATTCATACCCATTGGTGCCGCACTCAGCCCGATACTAAATTACTCCCTCACTTCACTAAGCAGATATCTCCAAACCATACAGAATGCAGCTGGAAGTCTTCTCCCTCAACATCCCAACATGCACACACTCGGCACCTTAAACAGCTTCACTGGCTCCACAGCCACAGCTCTTTTCAAACTCCTTAAACACACATTCAAAGACGTACACAGCACTGCTCCAGCAGTTCAGCCCAGGTCGTACTCACACTCATTCAATGCATATGCAGCACCAGAACAAGAAGTGACTCCTTCTAATTGGCTCCAAAACGCCGGAATGACCTGCCTCTACACATTTGTGCCATCTCTAATTTTAGTACAATCTGTACAAAGCTGATCACTTGGCTCTTTGACTAGGTTAATCCATGGATCAGCCCAGACCGCTCTTGCGTCAGCGACAGGATACCTTTTTGGGTGATAGTGCACTTTACAAAAAAATCATAACATTACAGAGAACTCTGCACCCAAACACTACATATATGGGTAAAATGTATGGCCTGCTTGCCATGTTCATCCCCCATCAGGGCTTAGTATATGATTAGTTTACTGTATGACAAGTGCATTACAGTCATAGCACTGCACATAACAGTGGATATGACATATGCTATGTTCTCACTGACTAACCTGGCCCGTGCTTAGAACTCTTTTGTTTTGCAATCTAAACACCTGGAGGTGTTCAGCATGGCATAACTTGCATTGATTCTGTTCCCTGTCCCATAATGCTGTACAAAACTTGAAAGTGCGCACATAGCTAACATTACTAATTTATTTACATTCTGTGTTGGAAATCTCAGTAGTCTGTTGGGATCTATAAATTGACAACCAACCAGCATTCCTGCATGTCTCCGCCTAAAGTCTGAACTCAATTTTCGTGGGTTGCCCTAGCGCCCACAATTGGAAAATGCAAAAACATAGCATAGACTCATCACATTTATGCAGTGAAAATACACCTTTTTTGCAATGTGGACAGCTATGGATTTTGGACCCTAGCTCAGCCGGCACCTAGGCAAAGCTGCACCTTTTTGTAAAATGGACAACCAGGGAAGAGCAGGATTGCGTGACTTGCGCGGCTCAATGGATATTTTACCCAGATGCCCTTGTAAATGTCAAACTATGGTAAGAAATACACATTTTCCTCTGATTTCTCTGACAGAAAGATCTGGAATCTGTGGGGAGCCACAGTTTTCCTACCACCCTGATTTCCCACACATCTCTCAATAAGAACAGTACCCCACTTGTGTGGGTGGACCAAGAGACAACGACACAAAAGGCCCTAAATCGCTACATTGAGTGGTAAGCAATAGGAGTAGTTGCTGTATTTGGGGCTGTGCTATGGTGCCACTGTGCAAACCTACAAACCACAGACATTTTATAGAACTATACTAGGAGGGTAGTGCAGGGAGGTGTGCCTTGGGTGGATCCTACAAGATTTTCTCACCTACAATTCTCTGTTAAACTCAAGCTCTCCCTGAAATCACTCATTTTTCTTAATGGAAATGTACACAATCCACTTGAATCCACAAAATTCCTCCCACCCTGTATCACCTTACTGTGTCGATAAAAACGCTAGTGCCTGCTACAGAAATGGCTCAAACCAAGGTCAAGGAGAGCCCTCACCAAGGGAATCCCATTGACCTTGGTTTGATCTGTTTCTATTGTGGGCACTGGGCCCAGCCACACAAGTGGAGCAGCGTTTTTATTACCACAAGTGGAGTAATGGTGGGTGGTAGGAATTTTGTGGATACCTGTGGATGCAAAAGTTTCCATCACGGAAAGTTAAAGAAAATGTGTTGTCTCAAGCAACGTTTGAGGTTTTCAGCACATTGTGGGTAAGAAAACCATGTGGGATTCATGCAAGGCACGCTTCCCTGGACTCCCTGCTTGGCTAGTTTTAAAATATGTCTGTGATTCACAGTATTGCATGGGTGGTGCCAGAGCACAGACCCAAATACAGCAGCTACCCCTATTCCTTACCTCCCAACGTAGTGCTTTAGGTACTTTTATGTAGTGGTCTCTTGGACCACTCACACAAGTGGGGTGCTGTTCTTATTGAGAGATGTGTGGGAACTTAAGGTGGCAGGTAATATGTGGCTTCAGTGGAAAAATGCTAAATGTCTATGATGTGTTTTGAACCATTTCCTGTTACGGGCACTAGGCCTACCCACACAAGTGAGTTGCTAATTTTATCGGGCTACTTGGGATAATGCTGGGTGGATGGAAGTTTGTGGCTCCCCGACGAGTCCAGAACTTTCCATCACAGAAATGTGAAGAAAATGTGTGTTCTTAGTAGGCCTGGGCTAAATTTCCGTTCCGCTCGCGGAAATTGCGATAATTTGACATTTTCGCATTCCGCGGAGAGTGCGAAAATGTCAAAATTTCCGCATTCCACAGCTTAGCGATAATTTGTTTCTTGCTCGCGCTGTAAAATAATACATTCTCGTTTGCGCGCGATAGCCTTACCTGAATCCCCGCGTTCGCCAACAAGTTTTCCCGATCCGGTCGCGTTCTCCACGAGATGTTGGTTTATTGGTAGCCATTTGTGCTGTCTCGCGACAGTTTGCGCCTGCAGTAATGTCATTGGTCGCGCGATCACGTCTTTCTTCTCACGATCATGCACCGCGAGAAGAGTGAAAACAAGATGGCCGCGCCCGCGAGCAACCGCATGGGTATGTTGGCGAGCCGCGACCACGCAGAAAATACCGCGAACGGGCGGGAAAAAAACTTCTGCATCTTCGCGATATTTCTGCGTGTTTGCGGAGATTTTTAACATTTTCGCGATAATTTTCGAAAGTCACTTTCGCAAATTCCGCCCACCCCTAGTTTTTAGTCAAAGTTTGAGGTTTGCCAAGAATTTTGAGTAAGAGAACCTGGTGAGAACCATGCAAGTCACCCCACCCTGGATTTCCACAGATGTCTAGTTTTCAAAAAGGTACACATTTTCTCCGTTTCCCAATGTGACAGCTGAGCTAGGGCCTAAAATCCACAGCAACCCACTTTTCAAGAAAAGTTTTGAGTGGGAACATGTGATGTATCCATGATAAGTTTTAGGCTGTTTCCTGTCACGGGAACTAGGCATATCCACACAAATGAGGTGCCATTTTTATTGGGTGACTGGGGAATGCTGGGTGGAAGGAAGTTTGTGGCTCACTGCAGATTCCAGAACTTTTCATCTTAGAAATGTGAGGAAAATTAGTGTTTTTTCAGTCAAATTTTGAGGTTTGCAAGGGATTCTGTGTAAACAAAACTAGGGGTAGCCACGGAAGGCACCCACCCTGGATACCCCTAGGTAAAATAGTTTTTAAACATGTTCAGGTTTGCTAGGTCTCCCTAGATGCTGGCTGAGCTGGGGCCCAAAACCCACAGCTAGGCATATTGCAAAAAAAGGGTCAGTTTTCAGTGGAAAAATGTCAGGCATCCATGTTGTGGTTTGGTCCATTTCCTGTCAGGAGCTCTAGGCCTACCCACAGAAGTGAGGTTCCATTTTTATCAGAAGAAAGGTGGAAGCATAGAATACTTCAACATTTGTTACTACCAATTGGATTTCATTGTTGTTAGATCTGGGGGTCTCTAGTTGGCAGAGGTAGGTACCACTGTCCAAATAGGGACCCTTGCTTCCAGTCAAGTCAGGGTAAGGGGGATACACTCTTTAGATAACACCTGCTCACCCCCTTGGTAGCTTGGCACGAGCAGACAGGCTTATCAAAGGCAATGTGTAAAGTATTTGTACCAACAGTCACAGTAACACAGTGAAAACACCACAAATGGACTCCACACCAGTTAAAAAAAAAAAAAGTATTTAATCTAAACTAAACAACACCAAAACGACAAAAATCCAACATACGCAGTTCAGGAATGTGATTTTTAAAGAGTTCTAGGGTTTGCGTCAAAATAACCCACAGTTGCGTCACGTTTAGCCCAAAGTACCTGTAGATGCGACAAAAGTTCCAAATGGAAACTGCAGCGTTGAAAAACAAGCGATGCGTCACTCCTGAGACCCTGGGGAGGTGATGCGACAGCCCCGCTGCATGCAGAGGGCATGTTGCAACGAACCCGGTCTGTATGGGGAGAGATGCGATACCTTGTATGGATTCTGGGGCGCAGGTTCGGTAGAAAGCGTCTCGCACAGGTACGATGCGACAATCTTCAGGGTGGCAGCGATGCGCAGCGCAGCATCGATCTTCTCCTCTCGCAGCCCCTTGATGCAATGGCTCTGCGACGATGTTTGCAGCGATGTGATGTGGTCCACAAGCAAGCGGTGCGACGATCTCACCCAGCGGCGACAGTCTCTGCGACGATATTCGCAGCGACAAGAATCTTCCCGTACTGGGGCGATGCGCTCTGCAAGCGAGCGATGCGTCGGCTCTTGCAGCAGCAACAGGCGCCACGACGATATTCGCAGTGGCGGGAATTTTCTCGGACTGTCGACGAAGCGCTCCGCAAGCGAGCGATGCGTGAAAGTTGCAGATCTTCTTCTTTACTTCTTGTTCAGCTCCCTAAACAGCAGGCACAACTTCCAGATGCCCCACAATTGGATCAAGCACTCTAGGAAAGGCCGAACTCACTCAGAAGAGTTCAGGGGGGAACCTGGGGTGAAGTCCTTTTGTTCCTGGGACTTCTTAACAGGAGGCCAGCTCTCCTCAGGCTCGTGGAGATCTCTTCAAGCAAGGGGACACAGCAACAGCAAAGTCCTTCCCCTCTCCTTGGCAGCAAAGCAACTGCAGGTCATCCCACAAACACACAGCAGGACAGTCCTTCCTCTTCAGTCTTCCAGCTTTCTCCTTGGCAGAGGTTCCTTCTTGATTCCAGGATGATCTAAAGTTCTGGGGTATGGGTCCCAGTATTTATACCAATATTCTCTTTGTTCTCTGATGGCAGAGAGGCTTTTGCCTAGTCAGAACCAGTTCTGGTCAGTCCTGGAGCACTCTGTTTACAGGACTCCTTCTTTCCTTTGACAGTGTAGGCCAGGGCCATCAGACGCACCACAGGAGGTGGAGCCAGCATTGTGGAGGGAAAGCACAGCCCTATTCAGGTCCCAGGTGCAACTCCTCCCACCCATCTACATGGAGATCTCTCTATTCAGCCCTGTGCTGACTCATCCTGTCTCTGGGAATTCCCCAGCCCCCTGGAATTCCCCAGCCCCTGTCACTCAAACTCCAGACAGTCAATTCACAAACAGGCAGAAGCACACAGAAAGGTTAGGCAAGAAAACGTCTACTTTCTAAACCCAGGATCCAAAAATCTTCTTTCCTAAAAGATAGATAATTAAATTCTGAGTTCAGGGATACCAGACTCTAAGTTTCCATCTTGCTCCTATGGGGAGATATGCAGGTACACATGGGACACAGCATCCCCCATTCTATCCTATAGGCAAGATGGCCTTTCAATAGTGAAAAACGAAATTGGCAGTATTTCACTATCAGAGCATGTCACCCACACTAGTACATGTTCTACCTTTCATATACACTGCACCCCGGCCAGGGGGATACCTTGGACCTTCTAAAGGGGTGTCCAATGTGTACAGAAAGGGAAGGGTTAGGCCTGGTCAGTGGGGACACTGGCCAGGTCAGCATGGCAGTTCACAGACTGCGTACAGGCACTGCGGTGGCAGGCCTGAGACACCATTTTAGGGCTACTCCTTTACGTGGCACAATTAGTGCAGCAGGCCCACTAGTAGCTTTAGAATTACCAGCCCTGGCACACTCAGTGCCCTTTACTAGGGACCTTACAGGTAAAACAAATATGCCAATCATGGATAACCAATCACAATAACAATTTATACAGAGAGCATATGCATTTTAGCACTGATCAGCAGTGGTAAAGTGCCCAGAGTCCTATTGCCAACAACCATGGGTCAGGAAAAATAAAGGAGGAAGAAGCAAAAAGCAAAAACCCTGCAAAAAGGGCCATTTCCAACACAACCCCCTTCCAGCCTAAAGCCAGGGTAGACCAAGCGATACCTCGATGGGATTCCCTGCTTAGGGTGATAGAACACCGAAACTGGCCCAAACAGCAGGGCACTATTCCTGTTCTATGTCTTCCTGAACCTGGTTGGGTCCCTCCATCCATACTCTCAGGGTCCACCACCAAGCCAACCCATGTGGAACCCTTCTCCTCACCTGTGGATACCATCTGTGCAGCACCTAGCCTTAACCTGCTCACAGGTGTGTCCCAACAGACAGACAGCAAGCCGCAGTGACCACTGACAGTGGTCAGGGATGAGACCTAGGCCTTATGCCTCTCAGGGCTCTCAAACCCCTGTGGTGTCAAAAGGTGGGGGGCCGTAGCCCCAGGTGCTTGGCACCCTTTGTCCACTCCCCCTCCTGTCAGGTCAGGTCTGACATCCTCGCACTGACACACCAGTCCCGGGCCTGTACCCGGTGGCTGGATAGGAGGCTGGGGTGGGCTTTCCCATACCTGGTCCTCCTCTTCCATGGGGCTCTGTACCCTCCCACCTGGAGCGGTACCCCCTTCTACAATAGTCAGGGCACCTATGGCAGGGGTCCTGCACCATTCACCCACTAGTTCAGGAGTTCTATCCTGCAACTGGGATTCCAGGTCAGGAGGGACACCCCTGACCTGGCCCTCCAACCTAGGGTCTAAACCCTTCAGGTAAACCGGGGTCAAAGGCGAGGACTCCCTCCCTCTGCACCCCCTTCCAGAATTCTGCACCCTCCCACTCGGAGTGGTACACCTCAAAGACAAACTGGTAGAGACACTGCTTACAGATGTCCCTCCCTCCAGGTCAGGCAACACCTGCACCTGGTTTCCCAACCCAGGGACCAACCCCTGCGGTTGAACACTTGCCCGGCGCACCAGGTCTTCACTCACAGATGTGTCCACACTGGTAGACAGTACCCACATGGCCAACACAACAGTGTGGCCCAGTCCACCCCCAGGGTGTGACTCCTGCCCTCCTCCCAGGGGCAACCCTGTCCACCAGAACCACCAGCCACAGGGGCCACTGACAACGGTCAGTGATGAGAGCCAGGCCTCATGCCTGTCAGGCCTCTCTAACCTCTGTGGCGTCAGAAAGTGGGCGGCAGTAGCCCCAGGTGCCTAGCACCTTTCCTCTACTCTCCCTCCTGCCAAGTCAGGTAGGGCATCCTGATACTGGCCCGCCAGCCCAGGGTCTGTACCCTCAGGCTGACCAGAGGTCACGGGCGAGGCTCTCCTCCCCCTACCTCTCCTTCTGGGGTCCTGCCCTCTCCTCCCAGGAGAGTCACCCTCAGAACACAACTCACCCACCAGTTCAGGACCTATCTCCAGCAACTGGTCTCCCAACCTAGGGTCTAAACCCTCAGGTTGCTCCGGGGTCAGAGGCGAGGACTCTCTCCCTCTGCACCCCCTTCCAGAGTGCTGCACCCTCCCCACTGGAGTGGTACCCCTGGAAGCCAAACCGGTCAGGACACACATTACAGATGTCCTTCCCTCCAGGTCAGGCAGAACCTGAACCTGGCCTACCAACCCAGGGACTAAACCCTGCAGTTGAACACTTGATTGGCATGCCAGGACTTCCGGGGACTCACACAGAACCCCTCCGAGGGTGACACATGACTCATGTGTCTGGTGACAGTCCACCTGGTGCAGATCTCCCGACCCCTGTCCACCTGACAGTGCGCGAAGATCCCCCAGGACAGAAGTGGTGTCCCCATGGTCACTCCTGGGAAATTCAGCCCTTCTGGCTGTTCCCTGACCCTCTGGTTCTCCCACTGGGGAACACTTCCCCCTTTCACCCCTCAGTATGGACTTCTGCACCCTCCCAACTGGAGCGGTATCGCCAGACACTTAACAACTGAAGCTCTGTTTACAGATGCTCTAGGCTCTCCTGACACTAAGAGATCCCCCTCAAATGGCCTTCTAGTACAGCCTAGGCCCCCAACCTGGTGTTCCCTTAAGGAACACTCCAGGCCCTGAGACTGGGTTTCGGGCACCTTGGGACCCACAGTCCCACACTCACTCCTTCTCCACTGAGACAAGATGTGAGCCCCTACAAACCTCCCACTATACTGGGACCTAACTGGGCTACACTGAACCTCTTCCACCTCACAGGTCTGGAAGATATCTGCGAAACTCCTTTTGGGATCACTCCCCAATGCCTCTTCAGACCCTCTGGAATCCAAGAAGTCTGCCTCCAACGCAAGCTCCCTGGAATCAGAGAACTCCCACTTCACCGGGTGTTGGCATACCTCTGGAAAACAGGGACTTAAAATATGCTCTCCAACAAAAGAATCACACAGCCCCCTACAAGAGTTAACCAAACCATCCTTCACCTCACCATCCAGTGCCTTGCACACGCACCCCACACCACTCTCCTGAGACTGGCAAGACAGTATCTGACTGTCTCTATCACACAACCCACACTCTTCTGGGCGGTCTTCATACTCACACACCAAGGTTTCTACCATGGGGGAACCCCTCTCCCTGCACCACTCATCTAGAGTCAGTAGAGTGTCTGTCCCACCAATAGAAATATGGTCCCCTGTGTCAGTTCCCCAATCTACTTCAGGGACACTGCACACCACTGGAACTACCTCATAAACCTGAACCCCCTGGAGTATGTAAACCCCCTCCCTCAAGTCAGGCGCCACATCTCTGGGTGTTTGTACCTCTCCCTCAGCACTAGATATTACAATCTTGCTGCCACCATCTGAGCTGGACTCCACCTCCAACTCAGCAAAGCTCACTTCTTGAGCTACCCATTTTTCTTCTTCAGCTGAGACACTCATGGCTTCAAGCCTCTCGAGTTCCAAATCAAGCTCCCTCATCCTTAGTTCATGTGCCAAGGTCAATTTAAATTCTTCCAAGGCATACATCTTCTTGCTCTCTTCTACTTTGTTCTGGGTTTCTGTTTCCATCAGCTTCAACTCAAGCCTCATAACTTCTAACTCATGATCTCTAACCCTTTGGTTTTCCTCCGACTCCTCTGGGGAAAAGCTTCTAGCGGAATGGTTGCTGCCAGCTCTGGAGGCTGCTCTGGACACAGGCAGATCCTATGACCTGAAACCATCCCCTTGTGCATCCTCATCCACCTTTGTACCATCTTTCTCCCCAGCCTCTTTGGCCTCCCACCAGGCCCTTAAGGCCTTCCGTAGCTCCTCCTTCCTGGAGCTGCTCTCCATGGGACATCCAAAGCTCTTGCAGAACCGCTTGAGTTGACCTACTTTGTAATCACTTAACATTTCAATATCAAACTCCAGTTCTGCAACATCACTTGCTGGTTTACCCTTCTGAGACATGATGCGTGGATGACTCAAGGATCAGTTCAAAAATAGAACCACAACAAAACACAGTATGTGGTTACGTAGTGGTCTGCACTAAACTAGTGATGTACACCAATTACTGTGGGTCAAGTACAAATACAAGTTCAAATCCTCACCGCTGACCACCAATGTTAGATCTGGGGGTCTCTAGTTGGCAGAGGTAGGTACCACTGTCCAAATAATGACCCTTGCTTCTAGTCAGGGTAAGGGGGATACACTCTTTAGATAACCCCTGCTCACCCCCTTGGTAGCTTGGCAAGAGCAGACAGGCTTATCAAAGGCAATGTGTAAAGTATTTGTACCAACACTCATAGTAACACAGTGAAAACACCACAAATGGACTCCACACCAGTTTAGAAAAATAAAAGTATTTAATCTAAACTAAACAAGACCAAAACGACAAAAATCCAACATATGCAGTTCAGGAATATGATTTTTTTTTTAAAGAGTTCTAGGGTTTGCGTCAAAATAACCCACAGTTGCATCACGTTTAGCCCAAAGTACCTGTAGATGTGACAAAAGTTCCAAACGGAAGCTGCAGCATTTAAAAACAAGCGATGCGTCACTCCTGAGAACCTGGGGAGGCGATGCGACAGCCCCGCTGCATGCAGCGGGCGTGTTTCGACGAATCCGGCTGTATGGGAAGGGATGTGATACCTTGTATGGATTCCGGTGCGCAGGTTCGGTAGGAAGCGTCTCGCACAGGCACGATGTGACGATCTTCGGGGCGGCAACGATCTCAGGTGCGGCGGCGATGCGCGGCACAGCGTCGATCTTTTCCTTTTGCGGCCCCTCGATGCAATGGCTCTGCGACGATGTTTGCAGCGACGTGATGCGGTCCGCAAGCAAGCGGTGCATCGGCTCTTGCAGCAGCAACAGGCGCTGCGACGATCTTCGCGATGGCGGGAATTTTCTCGCACTGTCGACGATGCGCTCCGCAAGCGAGCGATGCGTGAAAGTTGCAGATCTTCTTCTTTACTTCTTGTCCAGCTCCCCAAACAGCAGGCACAACTTCCAGATGCCCCACAATTGGATCAAGTACTCTAGGAAGGGCCGAACTCACTCAGCAGAGTTCAGGGGGAAGCTGGGGGTGAAGTCCTTTTGCCCTGGGACTTCTTAACAGGAGGCCAGCTCTCCTCAGGCCCTTGGAGATCTCTTCAAGCAAGGGGACACAGCAGCAGCAAAGTCCTTCCCCTCTCCTTGGCAGCAAAGCAACTGCAGGTTAGCCCACAAACACACAGCAGGACAGTCCTTCCTCTTCAGTCTTCCAGCTTTCTTCTTGGCAGATGTTCCTTCTTGATTCCAGGATGATCTACAATTCTGGGGTCTGGGTCCCAGTATTTATACCAATATTCTCTTTGTTCTCTGAAGGCAGAGCCCAGTCAGAACCAGTTCTGGTCAGTCCTGGAGCACTCTGTTTACAGGACTCCTTCTTTCCTTTGACAGTGCAGGCCAGGGCCATCAGACGCACCACAGGAGGTGGAGCCAGCATTGTGGAGGGAAAGCACAGCCCTATTCAGTTACCAGGTGCAACTCCTCCCACCCATCTACATGGAGATCTCTCTATTCAGCCCTGTGCTGACTCACCCTGTCTCCGGGAATTCCCCAGCCCCCTGGAATTCCCCAGCCCATGTCACTCAAACTCCAGACAGTCAATTCACAAACAGGCAGAAGCACACAGAAAGGTTAGGCAAGAAAACGTCTACTTTCTAAACCCAGGATCCAAAAATCTTCTTTCCTAAAAGATAGATAATTAAATTCTGAGTTCAGGGATACCAGACTCTAAGTTCCCATCTTGCTCCTATGGGGAGATATGCAGGTACACATGGGACACAGCATCCCCCATTCTATCCTATGGGCAAGATGGCCTTTCAATAGTGAAAAACGAAATTGGCAGTATTTCACTATCAGAGCATGTCACCCACACTAGTACATGCTCTACCTTTCACATACACTGCACCCTGCCCAGGGGGGTAACTTGGGCCTTCTAGAGGGGTGTCCAATGTGTACAGAAAGGGAAGGGTTAGGCCTGGTCAGGGGGGACACTGGCCAGGTCAGCATGGCAGTTCACAGACTGCGTACAGGCACTGCGGTGGCAGGCCTGTGACACCATTTTAGGGCTACTCCTGTACGTGGCACAATCAGTGCTGCAGGCCAACTAGTAGCTTTTGAATTACCAGCCCTGGCACAATCAGTGCCCTTTACTATGGACCTTACAGGTAAAACAAATATGCCAATCATGGATAATCAATCACAATAACAATTTATACAGAGAGCATATGCACTTTAGCACTGATCAGCAGTGGTAAAGTGTCCAGAGTCCTATTGCCAACAACCACGGGTCAGGAAAAATAAAGGAGGAAGAAGCAAAAAGTTTGGGGATAACCCTGCAAAAAGGGCCATTTCCAACAATTGCATGTGTACCTTTCAAATCAGCAAGTGTATAAGAAAGAAGGCATTTTGAAAAATACTTTCTAAATCATATGCTAGTAAGGATATCCACAAATTCAAAAATGTACAAATAAGCACTGCTCCTAAACTCCATATCTTGTGCCCATTTCATGAATACCTAGGTTTTCTTGCTACCTATTTTTCACTCTACATATTTCACCATATTAATTGGTCTATACTCGGTGCATAATGGAAAACCATTGTACTGTCAGCTCAGTTGTTGGCTCTGTGTACCTTGGGTTCTTGGAGAACCTTCAAAACCCATATATCACCACAACCAGAAGTGTATAGTGGACGTAATGCTATATTGCTGTTGTAAATCAAAGCACATGACAACAATTTATGGATGAAAGCATTTTAACAATGGCTGTTTTTTCTTCCTCGTTTTCAATATTTCTTTATTTCAACAATTAGTTACTTTCAGAAACCCTTACAGGATCTACACATGTCACCGTTTGCTGAATTTTAAATTTTGTCTACTTTTCAGAAATGTATAACTTTCCTGGATCACCCATGGGTTTAACACTAATTTCCACCACAAACTGGAAGTAGGTTGAGAGCACAAAACTTTGGAAAAATGGACTACCTCTTTGAAAAATGCTAAAACTGTGGTAAAAACGGAAGGGGGGGGGGGTAATTCTGCTGTGTATGTTCCTGAAATGTGGGAAGATTGTGACTTTATTACAGCAAACTATTGATGATGCCATTTTCAAGAAAAAAAACCAGGCACTTTTATCTAGAGCACTCTTTTCCTATTGTCTCGGCTCTCTCCGGGGGAATCCACAAACCCTGGACACCTTTAGAATTCCCAGGATATTGAAAAAAAGGATGCAAATTTGGCATGGATACATTATGTGGCAAAAAAGTTATGGACACCTAAGCGCCAAATAGCCAAAAAAGGGCTCAGCACTTGGGGGGAGAGCGCCAGCAGTTAAGAGCTTAAAACATAACAGGTCACATCATAACAAAACAGTAATAACAGAACACAAACCAACTACTGCTGTACAACAAAATTGCATTACAATAATGCTGAACAAAAACACAGCAATATAAAATACCCCTCGAAATCATCACCACCACAACAAAATACCACACACAACATATGCACGTTACCACTTCCAGAATCCTGTTTTCATAATACAGCTGTAAAAGATCTTTGCAAAATACACTGCCCTCACTTGCCACATGACTATGAAATAGCGCCAGTCAAAACAAAATTGTAATAACGCCCAAATACTCTACTTCACGAGGAGTGTGCTGCACCCTTAACCTCCTCTCACAGGAAACGTAACAATGCTCAGCTAAAACATGAGTACGTAGTCCTCTGAAGCAAATTTCCGTCTGTCAATATTAACCAGATAGTGCAGCAACAACGATTTTTTAGGGGTGCCAGGCAATTAGGCACTAGTCAGTCTTCACTTGCAATTGCAAAGGGCAGCTAGTTAGTGCATAAATGCTGCAGAACCGTAAATTGGTTTGGTGCAAATATTGGTGCATGCAAAATTGCCCAGATTTAGGGGCATATTATCAAGAAACTGCGTTAAAATTATCGTCGCTTTAGCGGCAGAAAACTGCCGCTAAAGCGGCGATAGTGGGCTTGATAATATGCTCTTGAGAATTCCCATAGAAGCCCATGTTCTCGTGTCAACATGGGCTTCTATTGGAATTCTCTGCGGCATATTATCAAGCCCATTATCGCCACTTTAGCGGCAGTTTTCTGCCGCGAAAGCGGCGATAATTTTAACGCTGTGCTTGATAATATGCCCCTTAATGCAATACTGATCAGAACAGGTGTAACCTTGCGTGATTTGGCCCAAGGTGAAACTGCGCATGTGCACTAGCAGCAGAACCCTCAACTGTCTCAGTAACTACAAGAGCGATGCCTTTCAGTCCCTGCCCTTCACGACACGAATTTCCTGCATTTCTCCACATTCTAACATTTCATGCCTGCTTTAAAAATGCTCTCTGATATTCGTATCTGGGATGACAGTGTTAACCGCTCTCAGATCTAATTTTACCAGGAATTAAGGGGCATATTAACAAGCCAGGCGATAAAATTATCGCCGCTTTAGCGCCAGAAAACTGCCGCTAAAACGGCGATAATGGGCTTGATAATATGCTCTATGGAATTCCAATTGAAGCCCATGTTAGATGTGAAGGACGTCTAACATGGGCTTCAATTGGAATTCCATAGAGCATATTATCAAGCCCATTATCGCCGTTTTAGCGGCAGTTTTCTGACGCTAAAGCGGCGATAATTTTATCGCCTGGCTTGTTAATATGCCCCTTAATGCCTGATTTATCAAATGTCAATGAAATACAGCGGTGCAGAGTTTACTGGCAAGTTATTACAGAGATTCAGCCTTACGTTTATTTCCACTTCCATGTCTTTTTGCTGTTATTTGCTGTTTCGTTTTAATACCACAGACTCAATGATCCTGAAGCACTGTTTAGCTTAAGTTATTCAAACTGCAGAGAATTAACCTATTACGTACCGATAATCTGCATTATCATTAGCATAAATCCTCCCACTCCCACTACTATTATTGTCTCCTGACAGAGAATGCTACAAAATATGTCTTGTGTTTTTATTAAAATCCACTACAGCACCTTTATTGGCCCCCTCGTCAATCTAATTCTTCCTGCTTACATTAAAGCAGCTCATAATGTGATATAATCATGTAATTGAGTCACAAGGGTCTCTGAAATAACTTGGGTGAAAGGAAGGGAATGATACAGTGATAAGGAGGACGTGTCTCAAGGTTGATAAAGATACTACTATCCACGAATGAAACCTGGAAACAAATGTGAACTATATAAATAATGTTACAAAAAACAATTGCTCTGTGGATGGTACAAGACCGAATGTACAAGATGACTTAAACGATTGTAATAAAGAAAAAAAAACAATAAATATACATTTAAAAAAAGAAAAATCACTGGTAAATAGATTCTTTTCTCCTACATCTATTCTCCACATTACAGTACTAACGATCGAGGATATGCAAATTCCGACATTCACTAGGATAAAATTATATGCTGTCATGAGCAAGGAGATTTTTGTTACAAATGCCTCATTTCTGATTTCAAAACAGAAGCACCAATATTTTTCAGAAATAATAGGAAACACACCTACCTTATATTGAGAGAGAAAGGTGTTTGCCATTGACCACGTGGCTGCTCTCCAAATGTCTTGAAATGGCACTCCTGTCTCTGTCCATCCTGTGACCATAGCTCTCCTGGACGTACCAAGGATTTTCCTTGTAGCTCTTGTCCCACTGGTATGAAAGCCTGAATGACTGCCTGTCTAATCCACCTACTTATCATGGTTAAAATGATCACCTAATAGAAGTGAAAATGTGACTGCACCTTTTGTCTGAACTTTGGTTCTGGTTTTAGGACTCTCCTATCTGCAAAGAATTTCAAATAAGGATATGAAATGAATAAGGAACGCAGCTCTCCTAATGATCTTGCGAGGTTTTTGCTTCTAAAACAGTAACTTTAGTTGTTATCCTAGATATGTGTATCTAATCTAAAGGAACAATCAGTCCTTACCACTGAAGTTCCTGCACCACGACTTTGGAGACTGGCATCCAGTTGTCATACTTCGGAGTTGCTAGAGACCAATAACTCAGAACATGTTGAACTACGGGTTTTAAATTATGTTGAGACCAATGTTCTATTGCAGTATACAATAACATCAACTCCTGCATTCTCTTAGCCATCCTGGTGCAATAGGTTTTTGGCAGTGTAGAAGATGTGAAGGAGATTTCTATAGTTAATTAAGTCATACTGGTAAAGTGCAGCTTGTCACCAGTGAGGGTATCCAAGCGCTTGCTGCAGATCTCAGGCAAAGAGGCAGATCTTGATCCGCTTCCTGAAGTCGGTGCAGTGGGAAGGGGGAGGCTGTTCCAGGCTTTGGTGGGAAGCTTGAAGAAGGAGATTCCTCTGATGTGGCAGCAGCATATGCGAGTGTCAAGTCAAAACCACTTTATTCGATTAATTAAAATCATAAAAGTAAGCTATACAAGTACAAAGTGTTAAAAATCTTAATAATAGCAAATATACAGATAAAAACTATTCCAATAACATTAAAAAAATTTATAGTCGACCATGACCAATTTAATCAGTTAATGAAAATTAATTTGTCAATAGCTAGGGGGGGTCAGTATATTGAACAGTTTTTAGTCTGACCCTCCTCTCTCTAACAGATGCTGCTAAAAAGCTGGCAACACAGAACATGGTTAATGGACATTCTAATAGAGCTAAAAACATTAAGGCTGGCTTACACTGAACAAAATTATGCGAGTGATATGGGTGAGGTGTGCAGAGCGGAGGCTCCTGAGGGGTCGGTGGAAGTGCAGGCGGTGATTCATGTAGGTGGGTCCTTGGTTGAGGAGGGCTTTGTAGGCTTGGATCAGGACCTTGATATAGCATCTCTTCTGCACTGCTAGCCAGTAGAAGTCCTGCAGGTATTGGGTGATGTGTGTTCTCTTGGGGAGGTCGAGTATCAGTCTGGTGGCTGCATTTTGGATTGTCTAGAGTCTTTGAATGAGTTTGTGTTGGTGGCTGCATAAAGTTTATTGTCGTAGTCCAGTCATCTGGTGATGAGTGCCTGCATTACATTCTTCCTGGTGGGGAGCCATTTAAAGATTTTGTGGAACATGTGGTTTGTGTGGAAGCAGGCTGAGGAGATGGCGTTAACCTGACATTTCATGGAGAGTTCACTGTCATGGATGATGCCAAGGTTGGGGGTGTGGTCTTTCAGCGTGGGGTTTGGTCCGAGTTCTGATGGCCACCAGGAGTTGTTCCAGAGGGTGGTGTGTTTGCCCAAGATCAGAACTTCAATCTTGTCTGTGTTGAGTTTTAGGCAGTTGTCATTCATCCAAGCTAAGACATTCTTTATGCAGTTGTGAAAGTTAGTCAAGGTGGGGTTGGCCGAGAGCGAGAGGATGAGCTGGGTGTCGTCTGCGTAGGAGATAATGTTGATGTTGTGCGTTCTGAAGATGTCTGCCAGTGGTGTCATGTAGACTTTGAAGAGGGTAGGGCTGGGGGTTGAGCTTTGGGGGATGCCACAGATGGTGTGCTTGGCTTGCGATGTGAAGGGGATGAAGGCAGACTCTCTGGGTGCATCCCATGAGAAAGGATGCCATCCATCTGAGTGCTTTGTCTGTGATACTAATAAGGCGAAGGGTATTGATGAGAGTGTGGTGGGAGACAGTGTTGAAGGCTGAGGAGAGGTGAAGCAGGCTCAGGGTAGTTGATTCTTCTCTGTCGAGTAAGGTGTGGATGTCGTCTGTTGTTGCGATTAGAGCTGTCCCTGTTCTGTGTTTGGTTCTGAAGCCTGATTGGGAAGGGTACAGTAGGTTGTGTCTCTTCTGGTGTTTGGTGAGTTGGAGGTTGATGGCCTTCTCCAGGACTTTAGCAGGGAACGTGAGCAGTGAGATTGGACAGTCGTTTTGGGGCTCACTGGGGTCTGACGATCGTTTCTTGAGGAGGGGATCTGACTTCTGCATGTTTTCCAGTGACTGGAAAGGTGGCAGTGGTAATTGAGGCATTGAGGATGGGGGTGAGTTGGTGGCTGATCTTGTCTCTTTCGAGGTTGAAAAGTTGATGGGGGCAGGGGTTGGTGTGTGCTCTCAAGTGGATGGAGTTCATAAGTGTGGTTATGTACTGTGCGCTGAGTTGCTCCCATGCGGTGAGCAGGTGGTCAGCAGTGGTGGTCATTAGGATGGTGAGGAGGTTGGAAGGTTAGCTTATAATTAAATGTTTTACTTTCATATGGACATTGTTAGACCTGTCAGCCCTAGGGTGGTCTACCCCGTTTTTTTTGCCCTTGCTGCCTCATTTTTTTCCGCCATCTTTTTGTTGGCCCTAGGTCTCTGGGCGCCTTGCCACTGCTAAACAGTGCTGAGGTGCAGGTGCTCTCTCCTAACAACATGGCTGCCACAGGCCCCTGCTACTGTGGAGTGGCCATTGCATACACATACTAGTAGTCAGGAGCAGGCTGGGACATTTTGATACAGAATCTTTCTCCATCCCGCTTTTTTGTCCCATAGACTATCATGTGGAAGCTCCCGGAACCTTCCAGCCCTGGGAGGGATTCTGTTTTGCCGCCTTTGCAGGAGGGTCACCTGACCTGGGGGTATAAGGGGAAAGGAGGGAAACCTGACTAGTTAGTTGGGGCACCGCTGGACCTGGGGGAACCTCTGCCGGAGCGTAGGCGGTTGGGCCTAGGGGAGAAACCTACACTACTGGGGACTGACTGAGTCTAGGCCCTGTTGTACCCAAATTAGATGAGGGACTCTGCTTGCCTACTGATCTTGCCTGGTGAGGGGGCTACAAGGGGACCATCTCCAGTGTGCTGCAGGGACCCACCCTGCCTCTGCTGCCTGCCAACTCCACCCCCCACACTTCCCCCCGAAGACCTGCAACTGAGACTCGCCTCTACTCCCCCTGAGATAAGTGCTGTGCCATCCCGGCGCTGTCAGGAAGAAGGGGACTGCCTGCCGTGGGCGCTGCCGACCAGGAACTGCCGGTAAAGCGCTGTGCCCATCTAGCGGTATAGTGCCTGTCCTGCGCCCCCTTTGTGCCTTATGATTGGACTTGTTATGCCCCCCCATGTTTAGAGCCGCGAGCACTGTGTGACCTTGTAGCGCTGGGACTGTACGACACCCCGGAATTGCTGCTGGGCTTCCCCCCTGCCTGCCGTGGTAACTCCTAAGTGCTGCCCGTTTCCAGATCACCGCCGCAGCCCAGGATCTGTCAGCCCTGCTGCCAGGCCCTTCGTGTGCTGCGACCTCCCCGGACTAAGAACACAGAGTGCTGACTGCTTCATCACCGCCGCAGCCCCGGCGCTTCCCATCCCCGGCAATGACTTGCCTGAGGTCCGCTGCTGCAGCTCCCGAGCCAGGAGGACCGCCGCGGCAATGTAGGAGGCCGCGCTGGGCCCTGCGGGTGACGTCCGCCGCATCCAGTGTTAAGCGCGGCCCCATTGGCCCTGGAGGCCCGGCATGACCAGAATCACCGCCACTGGGGAATTCCAAGGAAAGCGGAGCCCCTGCGCCATTCCCTCCTTTGGCCCGGACAGCAGCGAAGGCCGACGGCAATCAGGTAACAACCCCCCCCCCCCCCCCCGGGGAAGGGCCGAGATCGACGTAACCGGCGGGGCTGCCAAGAAGCCACCGTGACCGCATGGCAGCCCCTTGATCGCCCCCCCCCAGGGAATTGTAACCGGGCCCTGAAGGCCCCCACCTGAGCCTGCCAGGGGCCTGATTGAGACTGGATAGGGCCGGAGACGGGCCCGATCACCCCTAGGTCCTGCTTGTTACCGGTAGAGTGTCAGTACCGCTCCTTATTTGAATTCAGGCCTGTTTTGTGACACAAGGAATCCCAAGTTGCCTTGAGCCTCTGAATGGGGCCCTGAAAGGCTCTGTTCCACTGACTGGGAATTAAATGTTGCCCTGCCAGACACGGATACATGTATTTGGAAGAAATGAATGTTGCTCTGTGATTACCCCAATGAATTAACTGCTGCTCTGAAGTGCCCTGATTGATTAACACAATGAATTAGTTGTTGCCCTACCCTGCATCGCCCAATGTAACTGTATGGACTGATGGTTGCCTGATGACTACCAGTTTTAACTACTCCGTTGATGAATATGACTTTGTTGTTGTTGCCATGAAATTAACGGCATTGTTATTCCTGAAATGAATGGATTCATCGCCACTTGAGACAGATAAATAATCGTGTGTTTTACAAAACAACCCGTTGTGGCGTCCTTCATTGTGTGCGCATGACTGAATCTGTGTGAGGGAGTGCTGCGCTAGTGCTTTACACATTGCCTTCGGGTGCCTTCCTACCTCGCGCCAAGCTACCGTGTCGGAATTGGTGACCACAGTTCTAACAGACATTAACATGCAAATCATGTATTTATTACATATAGATTGACCATAGCTAACGTAGGCTTGTATTTTAAAATGTGTAAAAAGACAGGCGGAGAATACCTTCGGGGGGGCCAGTTGCGGCCCCCGGGGGGGTGGGTTGGTGGACGGGTGCATGTTGTGGGGGGTACATATGGTACCCCCCTGCATTTGCATGTACAAGGCGGCAGGCACCGCAGGGTGCCTGTCACGTTGTACATTCAATTGCACAACATGTATTTTTACATTGCGGTGGGTGCTGCTTGCAGCACCGCCCGCCGCAATGTAAAAATATGGGATGCGCATGCCAGTGTGGCGGCCGCATCGTAATTGGTATTGCGGGCCCGTCGCACCTATTGCAGGCGGTCCCTTTTGCCAATGCAATGGAGGGCGGACTTTGTCCGCCCACCATCGTAATCGACCCCTTAGATTTCCGTTCCTCCACTGGGAGTGTTCCAGAAGAAGTGGCTGTAAAGAGTACATTAGATTCTGGTTGTCCCTAGCAGGCTTAACCCAGTTGCCTGTAGGGGGTGGTGTAGGCTACCACAAAGCAAAGTGTAGTCAAATAAGATGGAACAAGAGGGTGGGGGGGTCTGGGACGCAGCAGGCAGAGACAGATATTGTGGGATTGGGTCCTGAGCTGGTTGTTTCATTTGATACCTCGCTGATTAAGATCAGTGGATGGGTGGAAGGAAGGGAGACAGGTGCCATCTTCGAGAGTTGTGTACTGGGCAGGCAGTCCCCAGTTCAGAATGCATGATTCCATTGTAAAGTCTAGGGGCCCGATTCACAGAATTAACTTAAGACAAAATCCTAAACTTACTACTTTTGGTATTCACAGAATGCACTTACTACTTTTGGTATTCACAGAATGGATTTACGACTACTAACTTTATGTCCGCATTCGGTCCGGAAATTCCGGCCTGGAGGCGGAGCTTCCGGGCCCGAAGGCGGAGCTTCCAGCCCGGAGGTGGGGATTTTGGCCAGTGGCGGAGATTTAGCCATGGCCAAAATCTCCACCTATGGGCTGGAAGCTCCGCCTCCGGGTCGGAGGCTCCGCCTCCGGGCCGGAAGCTCCACCTCTGGGCCAGAATTTCCGTCCCAAGTGCGGACGTAAAGTTAGTAGTCGTAAATCCATTCTGTGAATACCAAAAGTACTAAGTGCATTCTGTGAATACCAAAAGCAGTAAGTGCATTCTGTGAATACCAAAATGGTAGTAAGTTTAGGATTTTGTCTTAAGTTAGTTCTGTGAATCGGGCCATAGGATTGAGACCAAACAGGGTTCGGTTGCATCCTACTTGCTGGGCTGGAACCGACGACAGGAGGTCGTTCGGTTCCAGTTCCAAACCAATGTCATACGGACTCCGGTCCGATCGACATTGGAATCGGCCCCTTAATATGCCTCAGGCTGCAGGCAGGGGGACAGTTTCACCCTTCTGAATATTTGCAATACCCACTGTTCATCTGCTGCATTATATGGTGCTGGGGTTTGGAAATAGCAAAATATTTCTTCTTTGCAGACCAAGGTAAACTGCATTTATAAGCGGCTCCTCTATCTGGTACACTGACAAAATATTGACACTGAAAATATATCCCCATACAAAAATGTTGTGACCAAAATATCGATGTCAATAATGTCGAAATTCTGTACTCATAATGGTAAGTACAAAAATATCAAGATAAAATATCAAAGTCATTTATATAGTTGCATAAAATATAAATTAAAAAAAATAAAATAATAAATATTAAAAAATAAAATTAATTTTAATAAATTAAAAAATATTTAAAATATATCTTATAAAATATAAAAAATTAACTAAATTAACAAAAGTTAAACACACATATATAATAATTAAAATACATTTACATCTACTTACACAAAAGTAATAATTTAAATTTACATTATAATTTTAAAATATTATAAAAAGAAAAAAATATATAAACTTATACCATTAACATAAAGTGGTCGATTCCGATCCTGTATTTTTTTTTCCCGTACGACTCGTATCCGTATTTTTTTCCGTACGAATCGTACAAGTCACGTCCGACCCGTGAAGTACGATCCGTATGGGAAAAAGTACATACGGATCAGCCCGATCCGTATGAATCGTAGCGGGAAAATTAGTACGAGACGGACCCGGACACTTCTCCGTACGAATTGTAAAAATGAAGTCCGACCGTACTAGTACGATCCGGACCGGCGTTACAATTAACGATTCGTGCAGAAAACGTCCCGTACACGGGGAATGACTTTGCCTGCTATGAAGCGAAGTTTGTATGCACCGTACCCCCAGTGCGAATGTATGGTGTGTACCCCAGCGCATAGGTATGCACTGTACCCCCAGCACGTAGGTACGCACCGTACCCCCAGTGCGAATGTATGGTGCGTACCCCCAGCGCGTAGGTACGCACCGTACCCCCAGCACGTAGGTATGCACCGTACCCCCCGTGCGAATGTATGGTGCATACCCCCAGCGTGTAGGTACGCACCGTACCCCCAGCGCGTAGGTACGCACCCTACCCCCCCCGCGCATAGGTACGCACTGTACCCCCAGCACGTAGGTACGCACCGTACCCCCAGTGTGAATGTATGCTGCGTACCCCCATCACGTATGTACGTGCGTACCCCCAGCACGTATGTATACACCGTATCCCCATTGCGAGTTTACGGTGCGTACCCCTAACATCGCGTATGTACGGTGGATGTTGCGGGTACGCGATGTTGCGGGTACGCACCGTACATACGCGAAGGCGGTCTACGCACCCGCACCGTACAGAAACAATGGGGTGCACGCACCATACATAGCAATGTCCGTGTACGCACCACACATCCACTACCATGGGGGTGTGTGGCTGTACGACTCGTACCCCTGTACCGTACTGAACCACGGACACTGTAAAACAGCACAAGGGGGGCCTATTCGACTCGCACAACACCACAAAACACGTCTACACTGCACAAAAAATGAAAAGGACTGACCTGGACACATCCAAACAGGCAAACAGAGGGACAACCTCACAACCACCCCTTATAACACACCCACCAAAAATTCAAACTGAGCCCCACCCACAAATGGACCAATAAAAAGGGACCACACACACAAACCATGAGCCTTTGCAACAGACTCACTACTGCTACAGAGCACACACAAACCACTGCACCCATCCACCTTAACATATACACCTTCACACACACCCCTTTACACATACCCCCTCTCCACATTCACACACACACCGTCACATTCAGACCCACACACCCACAACCATCCACACCCTCACCCCACACCATGCCCACCAACAAGAATCCAAAGTTCACAAGGGAGGAGCTGGAGATCCTTGTCAACGAAGTCATCAGAGTCGAGCCACAGCTGGTGGAAGATTGGTCGGACAAACCAGCATAGCTGAAAAATCACGGCTGTGGCAGAGGATTGTTGTTGGACTTGGCCCCCCATCAGAAGGACCAGGAATGAATGCCAAGCCAGGTGGTACGATCTGCGGAGGGCGGTCAAGAGAAAAATGAATGAAGAGCACGCCCAGACCAACATCACTGGAGGTGGTGCGCCCCGCAGACCAGTACATTACCATCCCTGGGAGGAGAAGGTGATGGCCATGCTTCCGCCGGTGGGAGTACATGGACTCCAAGGACCTCCAGAGCCTGGTGAGTACACAAACAACTTACGTAACATGGGGGTAATGGCATCCACACCCCAACTACTCCAAATGCACGCAACTACCCCCAAGCCCTCACCCGCCAGAACCACAGTCACAAACAACACGAATGCCAATAACATGTGTATGCCCCATTGAGAAAGCAAGGCCATGCTATGTCCCATGCTACACGAAGCACCAACCCAAGAATGGATGTCCGGTATGCTGGGAGGGTGGGTGCACCAAAACGCATGTTTGAATTCCAAATCAGACACAATTGCCCTCATCCCATATGGCCCAGCTACATACCCATGCACCATGCACAATGCCCAGGGATTGGGAAAGAATTGACAAGATAGCTCACACTTGGCCCTGATGTAGCCAGCACAAGCCCTCCTGTGACCAGTGCAAACACAAACACCAACACAACAAGGTCAGAAATCTAGTACAGGAACTCACACTCACTGTCATGGCAGCATGCTCCATGGGGGGACAGCTACATCACCTGGGAGCCCCAGTGCCAAATCACACTACACCCACCAGCAGGCCCTGTCAGGACAGGCAATGGATTTACCCACTGCCACAATGGACATGTAACACAACAAGACCAATACATAGCCGAAGAATCACCCAAGCCACAAATGCAAATGTCAAAGACTCAGGAGAACATATCAATTTGTCCCCCGCAACATATCCATACACAAGTGAACATTGAGGAGAATGCTAGGCACATACAACTACCTGGAGGAACTGTGCCAACTTGAATGTGTATGAAACATGCATGTTGCATGAAACAGCTTTAACATTGTCTCTCTCTCACACACAGGGCAACGTGATGAACATCCCCCCAACAATGGGGGGGAAGAATCACAGTCACAGGCTCGGGAGGAACCGGATCCCACCAGCAGCAACGCCTCTCAACACTCCGCAGATGACCCAGACCGACCTGGACCCTCTGGTGTCCAAGCCCCTGCAGCACCTGGTTCAGGAACATCTGTGCCAACCACCACCCCCATTCCTGCCACATCACAGGAGACACCCAGGAGCCCTGCCCGCAGTGAACAGAGCCAGTCTGACCAGGAGGGACAAGGTGCGGCGGGCACCCAGGAGGAGGCAGACAACACCGCCACTGCCATCCCTCAGGGGTCCCGTCGACCCGATGTGCCCACAACGGCAGGCCCAGCTCGTGTGGGCAGGGGTGGCGGAAGTGGAGGCAGGTGGAGGCGAGAACCTGACCAGCCAGGTGAAAGGACCGGTATGTCACACATCCGCAACATCATGGAGGCATACCGGCGTGACACCAGGGAGATCAGCCAGGTAGTGGTGACCCTCACAGAGATCAAAAACCAGCAGGTCGAGCAACACACCAGTCAACAACAACACCAAGGACAGATGGAGGCAAGACTGGCTGAGCTCCTGGCGGTGCAAAGGGACATAAGCCATTCACTCCGTCAGATCGCCGACAACATGGGCAACCCTCCGTGTGACAACAGGCGCAGACCAGCACCAGCCACAGGGGGGGGAGGAGGAGGAGGATTCGCCTGACGGAGCGTCCCAAACATCGTCAAGGCCTGCATCTGAGGGTCCCCGGAGGAAGGTTGGTCATCCACGGAAAAGACAGTGAGAGGCAGCGGGCCATCCACATCTCCCAGGTCACTTGGCCTGGCACCTGGCCTTCATGTGCGACAGCATCACCTCATTGATTGACATCATCTGCCACATGGACTTGCTGGTCACAGTCTGACCAACGATGCCACTGTGGGCTGGACTCTGATGACTTCAAATGGCAAGGATCCCATCTCCCCCTGTGAACTTTGGATTCTATGGTCCCTGCTTTTCCCCATTTTCTGTGCACAAATCATGCCCCAGAGCTCGGAATTAAAAAATTAATAATTGAAATTTCATGTTGCAGTCATTTAGCATGAGTCCACAACATACGTGTGGGGATATGTCAAAGTATGCCTGAGTGTGAAACTAACTCCAGCCATCCATACACTTGGATCTGAGTCTGGTCGAGGACACACATGGCTCACAATGTATCACAAAATACAGACATGGAGCCCAACACTCACCCGTGATGGCCTCAAGCTGCTGAGGGGGGGCTTGCTATATTGCTCTGACAGACCAATTTGGAAGAGTTACATGAAGGTGTAGAGGTCATGGTGCCCGGGGAGGGAGTACCAGGTTGGTTTTGCGAGGTGGGAGAACTATCTCCTGCATGCAGAGGTTATGTGGATGTGATGAATGGTGGCCAGGGCAAGGTGGGCTGCATGGAGTAGGGCCAACGGGGTGTTGGATGACACACGTACAAGGTCGGTTTGGGTCTGGGGTTGTGGACTGCCTCCTGAGTGTGGTTGAGGAGTCTGAAGGTGATCCTGCAGCACACAGTGAGCCATTGTACCACTCTCAGGTGGACGGCGATGTGTCTGGGGCGGGGGATGTTGCAGATGAGCTGTGCGGATGCACCCTGGATGTGGATAAGTTCTCCTGCATGTTTGCTGTTGTCCTCTGTAGAGGCCGGTGCTGTATTTGAGCCGGCTGGTGTCCTGGACCAGGGGGACGGTCTGTCTTGCCTTGGAGTGGATCTATCTGGGGGTCATCAGCAGCATGTGGAGGGTGTTGCAGCATGAGGTACAGATGTTGGTGAGTTGCATGTTAATTGTGAGCGATGGGTCCATGATGAACACCAGCTTGCCTGCATGGCCACTGGGTGCTGGTGCGGTGCACAGACCAGTGGTTGACCCAGCCATAAGGAGACAATCCTCAGATGATGACCTCTGTCCTGTCCAAGTCCTGCCTCAGATGGCTGATGTTCAGCCATTCATCAACCGATCTCACGCCTTCTTGAAGTTTGGATCTGGCAATGGCTGGCTCTTTGGTGAGTTTGAGGAGCAGCTGGGTGTCAATGGCATACCAGATGTTGATGAGGTTGTGTGCGCATGTGATAGTGGAGAGGGGGGTCATGGAGACTGTTAGACCTGGCACCTTGGCGTGAGTTTCCCTTCCACTTTTTGCTGATGTGCCTCATTGTGTTTTGTTGGTGTTAGCTGCTCAGAGCACTGTGCCACTGCTGATCAGTGCTACAGTGCAAGTGCTCCCTTTGAAAAGTTTATACATTGATTGGTGTCCATGATTGGTTCATTTGGTTTACTGTCAGCCCCTAGTAAAGTGCACCAGGAGTGCCAGGGCTTGTAAATACAAATGCTGCTGGTGGGCCTGCAGCACTGCTTGTGCCACCCACAGAAGCGGCCTAGTAAAATGTGTCTAGGGTCTGCCACTGCAGAACCTGCGTGCAGTCTGGTACTTTCGCGCTGACTGCGCAAGTGCACCCACTTGCCAGTCCCTAAACCTTCCCTTAACTACATATTAGTCACCCCTCTGGTAGGCCCAAGGGCAGGGTGCATTGTAGGCATAAGGTAGGACATGCCCTGATGTGTGTGGCATGTCTTAATAGTGAATTACAGCCATTTTCGTTTTTCACTATTGAAGGCTACCTGCTCTCCATAGGCCAGAATGGGCTGCTGGAATTACTACACCCTGTAATCCCAGTGGACTCATAGAGCATGGTAGAAAGTCATGTTTAGTATGCCTGAACTCAGAATAATAAAATACTTCTTTTAGTAAAGTTTATTTTAATATCCTGCGTTTGTAAATACTACTTTTAGAAAGTTAGTATTTACTGATCTGGCCATTCGGTCCGCCTCTGTGCTGTGTGTGTGTGTTCTGCCTAGCAACAGTGAGGAGCAGGGCTGGGGAATTCCAGGAGACAGGCTGGCTGCCAGGTGGTGGGTAGACAGATTACACCAGGATGGGTGGGAGGAGTACACCTTGACTCTCGAATGGACCTGTGCTCTGCCAGCACAAAGCCGGCTCCGCCCCCTGTGGAGCAGCTGATGTCTTTGCCCTGCTGCTGAAAGGAAAGAGCAGAGTCACCACAACAAAGTGCTCCAAAACTGGACTGAGCCAGGCCCAGGCCCCCTAGCGCTAAAGAACAAAAGAATCACTGTATAAAAGTAGGAGCCTGGCTCCTAAGAAATCAGATCCTGTTTGCGCCAAGACGAACCTCTGCCTGAAGGAGAAGGACCTGGAGAAGCTGAAGGAGGAATACTGTCTCTCTGCCTGAGAGACTGGCCTGCAGTGGGTGCCTGTCTGCTGGAAGGAGAGGAAAAGACTAAAAGGAAAAGACTTTGATCAACTTGTGCCTTAAACAATCTCCAAGGGCTTGCTGGTGAACTTGCCCCCTGATCTGCGCCCCAGGAACAGTGGGCGCTACCTTTCCTGAAGAAGAGGAGAGGTGCCTGGAAGTGATTCTGCAAGCTGACCCCGGAGAACCTCTGCATCCCCTGATCTCGCTGAGCAACGCGACTTCTGCTGCTGGAGTGGCTGTGAGCAACGTAAAGGCCTGTCAGCCCGAGCAAAGTGAGCAGCTGCCCCCTCGAGCCGTAGCTCGCAAAGTAAGGTGGAGATCTCCCTGAGCGCCGAGCCCCTGTGACCCCCGCCGGGTTGTGGAGGCTGCTGCCAAGGACTAAAGTGCCCTGGTTCACGTCCCCGGCTGAAGCTAACAGCGCGCGGCGCTGTGACCTCACCCCGAGGCTACCCTCCTGCTTCTGTCCCCCTTCGCGGCAACCTGCATCCTGCCCGAGCGCCCCACGAAGCTCCGCCGTCCCCTGGACACTTGGGACACCAGCGCAACGTGGGACACCCCTGGACTGGACCGCGAGGCCGCCACGAACATTCCCGGTGAAGACCAAAGGTATTTGTGCCCCTTCGCGCTAAACGTACGGCCCGTACTACCCGTTGTACAAGCCGTACCTGCCTTGGAAGTATTCTGGATTATGAGTACATAGTTCGAACCGTACTGCCCTGAGGTGTCTTGTTTGATTCGTACCTGCTTTGCAACTGCTTGTGTCTGGTGCGCTAGTACAGGCCCGTACTTAATTGCATGCGGACCCTACTGACCTCTAAAGTGCTGTGAGGACCTTGCTGTGCTTTTGCCTCGTATTTCCATCGTTCGCGCCGTACTGGTGCTGCCGCCTGTGTACGGCGCGTCCTCCTCCCTGTACAGACCGTACAGTAGTCAAGGCAGTGTCAGCGCTCACACGAAAAGCGTGGGACTTGGCACGCGAAGCCGAGCGCACGTTCGACGCGTCCCTACTCAGTACGGCCCGTATGGTTCAAGGCCGGTAGACACGTACCTCACGCGAGAAGCGTGGGAAACGGCACGGCATCCGGAAATAGCGGTACGAAGCGGATTTGAAGTGCTACGAGGCGCACAACGCCCCAAAAGACCTAATTTAACAAAGAACTGTGCCATTTTTAAACCTGTGGACTGCCCTTAAGCTTTGCAAGTAACTGGAACTTTAATTTACCAAGAGAACTGTATTTATGCAACCTGCCTGAAAGAAACCTTTTATATAAAGACTTTTATTTTTGATAAATACAGCCTTGTGTCTTTTGTGTGGTGGGGTGGTGATTATTGTGTGGGACAACTTGAACGCTTAACCTTATGCCCTCTGTAAATCTAGCCTGACTGCTCGCGCCACGTTACCTAGAGGGTGAGCAGGGGTTATTTTTAAAGAGGTGATCCTTTGCCCTGACTTAGAGGAAAGGGTCCCTGCTTGTCTCAAGTGCATACCTCCGCCAACCAGAGACCCCGGATTCTAACAGAGACATTGAAGATCGTCACGCTGAGAGAATAGCCCTGTGGCATGGGCCAGATGACCCCAGTGTACTACATGTTGCAGGGTGGAGGCAGACTCCCTGGGCCTTGCTGGTGAGCTACTTCCTGATTAAATCCTGGGCCCTCCTCTGGATACCAGTGTTGGAGATGTGTGAGCTGACAGTGTGGTAGCACATGGTGTAGAATGCCGTTGAGAGGTCCAGGGTGGTGGCCTCACCATTGTTGAGCAGAGCAAAGTAGTTGTTGGTGGTGGCAATGATGACGGTTGCAGTGGTGTGATTACTGTGCAAAACGGTCTGGTGCCGGTTGGCTGGAGCTGGTTGCATGTAGGAAATTGGTCAGTTGCTTTTTGAGTGTCTTCCTGGTGACATTTGCTGGGTAGGGAAGTAGGGTGATGTACCAGGAGATGCTGCAGTACTGCCGTCCGTTGTTGAAGAAGGGCCTGGGGCTCTGAATGCCTCCTGCAGCCATGGAATGTGGCTAACTCAAAGGAGACATTCATGACGCGCAGGACGTGGGCTTCAAGGATGGCGAATGATGTGGTTGAGATGTTGTGTGGGAAGGGGCCTGATGGAGAGCCAGAGTGGATGGTGCACATGATCCCGGTTGTGTACTTGCTGCTGACGGGAGTCCATGACCTAAGGGGGGTTTGTCCAGCGGATAATAGTGCTGTCTGCCTCTGTGTGCCAAGGCTGTTGTGTATGGCCATGAGCTTGCAGTGGTACAAACTTGCAAGGGATGGCATCTGCTTTGCAAGGGTGGGGCGTCTTGGATGGAGATCTGCTGTCAGTTCACTCACAATGCTGATGAGCTCCTTGATGTCATGTGTTTGGGTGTCTCGGCACTATCTGAAGGATCTCCACTTGCCCTTGCAGATGATATGGTGATGGCTGTGTGTGGTGTTTTCCAGGGCTGTAAGGCAAATGATGTCTCTTCGTGTTGCAAGGTTTGCACAAGAGTCCGGCTAGGTCTGTAGGAGTCCAGGTGGTCTGCTTTGTCCCAGGTGCCTTAACTGTTGTTGTGCTTCACAGGAAAGTCCGTCAATGGGGCAAGATTGTTGGATCAGTTGCTGATCCAGTGTGTGAGTTTGCAGGGTGTGGCGGTGGTGTTGTTTTGAGTGTCCCACACAGCTTGTCTATGGCGACTTACATCAAGCATCTTTGAGGGATCAGTAGCGGGGTGTGTGGCACTGTGTTGCTTGTTGGAGACGTGGATTCAAATGTTGATGGACCAATGATGGATGGTGGTGTGTGTCCCCTCCAGCAAGAAGTTACTGGCCCCCAGCCACATGTAGCCTGTGGAGGTGAGGGCCTGCATGTAGATGTACGTGTTGATGGCTTAGCGGAATTGTGGATGTAGGCCTGCAGATCTGTAGATGAGTGTTACTCCGAGGGTTGCTAGGGAGTGTCTCTGAGGGTATACTTGTGAATAATTAGCAATTCAGCCCCCGGGATTGGTGTTGGCGTCCCTGCGGGTGATCTTGGATCCGTCTGAGATGGCAATGAAGACGTCATGTGCTGAGGATGCTTTTGTACAGGTTACTGTCATGAAGGTGATGTGTGGGGCTGTAGTGTTGAGGAGGTAACAGAGTCCAATGGGTGTGGAGTAGGAGGCACATAACCTGGTTGTACTGACAGGGTCTGGTAGGCTGGGCAGCGCTGTGTAGGCAGTTGGAGTAGCACACTCAGCATGCGAAGGTGTCGTGTGTGTGCTTAGGGGTTGCCTGATGGCAGGAGGATGATTGTCACGAGCATGAGCCTGTTGTGTGACGTGGGTCATGCAAAGACTAGAGGGTCGTGCACTGTGCATGTTGCAGGCGCAGACGATCCGGCCTTTGGCACGGCGCTGGGGCTACAGTGGTACAGAAAAGCTGCTGGCTGCACTTCAAATGGGTGGAGGGGGAAGGGCTGAGTATTTTTGAGGCATGGGGGTTGCATAATCAGGGCACTCGGAGTGGCGGGCTGCAGGTGAGGCAGCAGCAGGCGGAAGGGGTTAGAAATCATGCAAAAATCAACACACAAAGACAAGGAGGTCTGCAAGGCACAGTGCAACAGGTGTATGTCAAGGAAGGAGTGTCAGCTCACTCATGGGTCACTCCCAGAAAGTGTATGAGCAATCACCATAAATTACAGCCACTGTGTCAGGCAACAAAATGCGGAGATGCGCAAAGGAGACACACCATTAGCAGGCATTCACGTCCCGTTGTGGGCAGCAACCTGCAAAAATACATACACAACCAGGTACTTCATGCACAATAGAGATCATTAGCCATGAAGCACTGCATGCATGTTGCCAAAGTACACATACACTCATATGCTCAATCTTTGTCAATTCTGCCATAGATGACGCATGCAAACTGGTAAGAGATCTGCAGTGGCCCAGATGAGGCACTTTGGATTGTGCTGAACACCTTTATTCCACATACACACACAAAGGGATATGCTTCCATATTAACTGACTCACAGGTCAGTTGACAGAACATGTGGGACATACGCTGGACCCCCCCCTTCACAACACGGATGATGTCAATCCCAATGAACTGGCACACAAGGTAAGGGGATGAGCAAAAGACATCCTGCTGCACACGGAGAGGCTGCAATTCCCCATAGAGCATGTAGTTGTGATGTCCCCCACTATGTCCACCCGTAGCATCTGCAGTGTTTCAGAGCCAAGGTACACACACATTGATGCTTTCATCAGACGCCGTATTCCACTACAGATGACTGTCAAGAAGGCTGACTATCATGTCATGGGAGTGATGCTACATGTAATATGCTCCATGGTGAGAAGACATGTATGCATGGTACCACAACATGCACAGAAGCAGTCACCACACATTCCCAACCTGTACCACCACCAAAAAGCCTTGCTGCAATACTTACCCAAACTGACATTTCCACATGTCCATGCATGGAACGCTGATTCAGCACACGTTGCAATCCACACGAGGAATAGCAGGAGGACAACGATGACACGACCAGACAACAGGTGCAAAATACCTGGGAATGACAGACACACGAGAAGTCACCTAAAAAAATTCTCAACGCACACATGGAAGTGTACAAAACATGAACAATGTTGGACACATGTAAATTGCCAATCAAGTCTCTCTGCAAAACTGTGTTGCATGACATCATCACTCGAGTGACACATCAGAACACACATCCAAGTCACTTTGCATTCAGTCAGCTGGACACACACATTGCAACACATGACAATCAATGCTACAAGCTTGCACACTCATAGCCAGTGACTCACCATTATGAGAAGAAGTTGCGTATGAGCTGACTCCGGATATCATCCCCCTCCTCCTCATCATCACTTGCCTCGTGACCAAGCCCTTGATCCTCCATGGGTGGATGCTCCTGCTCATCTGGAACCAGGATGAGTGGCACTGCCTTCTCAACTGCCATGTTGTGCAGCATTCAGCACACAATGAAGATTTTGCAGACCTTCTCCGGGGCATAAGGGAGGGACCCGCCTGTCTTGTCCAGGCACCGGAATCGGCTCTTCAGGAGTCCAAACGTCCTCTCAATCACTCGGCTGGTCTGGCCGTGTGCATCGTTGTACCGGTGATCTGCAGCTGTTCTTGGGCTGCGGAGAGGTGTCAGCAGCCATGGCATGTTGGGATAGCCAGAGTCCCCTACATGGAAACATCATGTAAATAAGTGGGTCACGAGATGCCGTAAGAGACAACGATACCGCAACACATAGGACAAAAAGACTATACCCACAACAAGACATGCTCGTTCGTTGTGCAGCCGCAGCATCATTTGTGGCACCCTGCTACACCTCATGATGTAGGCATCGTGTGCTGATCCTGGAAAACGTGCACAGACATGTGAAATCAGCATGTTAGCAAGACACACCACAAGGGCATTTATCGAGTGGTAATGTTTGCGGTTGCGATAGGCTTGTTCCTCTGCCTGTGGTGGTACAAAAGCCACATGTGTACCATCAATGGACCCAATTACATGGGGCATCCCACCCAGGGCATAGAAATCCCCCTTGACATCCCTCAACCCCTCTGGAGTCGGAAATTTGATGAATTCATCAAGGTGCTCCAAAAATCTAGTATGAACCTCTAAACCGGCCTGTATGATTCTTCAGCAGATCTGTATAGATTCTGTATTTCCCAATCTAACTATTTAGAGGTTTGTATTGCCACATAATTTTCATAGAATCCACTAAAATACAGTATTATAGACAAAAATAAATTTTTATTTGTTTTTACTCTTTTTTCATCTTGAGACAATTTATACATTTTTTGGAAAGTGAAGCTAATCGGTTTTCACACATAATTTAGAATACAGACATTTTTACAAAAAGCATAATTGTGAGAAAAGACATCCTAGACATCTACAATATAAAAAAGCATTTACTATCCATTCATACATCATGCTTGCATTCAAACAGAAAACAGTAAAGAAAATTAGTCTAAAGATAGAAGGCTAAAACTATGAATTGGTCAGATTTTTCCAGTTGACTGAAAATAGGGAAGATGCTGGTTTTCAATATCTTCGATATTGGCAATTTTGGCGGTCAACGCGCGTTTCAGTGGGTGAACCACCTTCTTCAGGACCAACTGCCGGAATTAGCAAGTAGGAATGTTAAAAAAGGGATGTCGGGGTGTCTGTGAAATAAGCACAAGGGATTTGTAAATGGCAAATGGTAGGGAAACATTAATTTGCATTTTAAATTTACAATTTACAAGGAGGGGATAGCTATCATGCGCTTTAGATGTAGAGTTTTTAGAGCGAGGGAACATGCGTCGAGAAGTGAAGTGTGGAACTTCAGAGACGACCCAAAGGTAATTTGTGCATAACAGTGAAGAAGACTAATATGAAAACAAGTGACTGATGAAAAGTGAGGTCCCAGAAAAAGGATTTATAGAGATCAACGGAAGAATGTGCACAGAAGATACCTATGAATTCATCTCCTGAGATATAGGTATATGGCCTTGCAAATCTGCTATTTCTTGAAGAAAGCGGTACTTGGTATTTCTGTAGTAAACAAAGACTTGAGAATCTTAGACAAAAAGGAACAATCTATTGTGGCATTAAAGAGGCTGTAATTAAAGTGTCTATTTAGATACCTTAAAAGGTCTGGATGTGAGCATACAGGTTACTGTAGGCTGTTAAACTTCAAACTTTGATTCGAGGCTTTTCAAACTTTGTTGTGTAGCGCTCGACCCTCTCCTAGTTTTGTTCTCAGCTTCCGGATGCAAATAGGTTTTTTTCTATCAGACGGAGATACTAACAGTTATGTCAGCTTAAAGTCTATCTGATAATATTTACCCTCAAAAATTGCGTGCTGTTTGTCTTAGCCGACTGTCTCTCAAGGATCACGCTACAGCCACGCACTAGAGGCTAACCTATGCACCCATGCAGGGCATTAGAGTTCTCAGCTCAGGACAGCTACGGGGTCATTTCAGATCTGGTCGGGCCACTTGGGGCGGATATCTTTAGAGATACAGTTATCAATTGTCAGCATACTTGGGTGGTCGTTCGCTCCTAATTTTGAACGTCACTACATCTCACAGTTGCAATGCGGACGCACTACCTTAAATGCCCTATTACGTTTTTCTCCGCTGACAGCGTTATGCCGTAACAGGACGAACTATTCTAAATCCAATGCGCATCCTGAAGAATGATAGACAGGAGGAACGCCGACACTGCTGCTTGAATGTGAAACCCTTTGGGAATGGGAAACCGTATTTGAGGTACATCTGATGACCATTAAACTATACTATTTTATGGTAAACTAATGTCAAAAGACAATATGACACAAAAATCTTCCTTTTGTAGAATTATAGGTACCGTCCCATTGACAAATACCGGCAGCTGTACAGATACACTATAGTGTGAGAACATATGCTCACATCCAGACCTTTTAAGGTATCTAAATAGACACTTTAATTACAGCCTCTTTAATGCCACAATAGATTGTTCCTTTTTGTCTAAGATTCTCAAGTCTTTGTTTACTACAGAAATACCAAGTACCGCTTTCTTCAAGAAATAGCAGATTTGCAAGGCCATATACCTATATCTCAGGAGATGAATTCATAGGTATCTTCTGTGCACATTCTTCCGTTGATCTCTATAAATCCTTTTTCTGGGACCTCACTTTTCATCAGTCACTTGTTTTCATATTAGTCTTCTTCACTGTTATGCACAAATTACCTTTGGGTCGTCTCTGAAGTTCCACACTTCACTTCTCGACGCATGTTCCCTCGCTCTAAAAACTCTACATCTAAAGCGCATGATAGCTATCCCCTCCTTGTAAATTGTAAATTTAAAATGCAAATTAATGTTTCCCTACCATTTGCCATTTTCAAATCCCTTGTGCTTATTTCACAGACACCCCGACATCCCTTTTTTAACATTCCTACTTGCTAATTCCGGCAGTTGGTCCTGAAGAAGGTGGTTCACCCACTGAAACGCGCGTTGACCGCCAAAATTGCCAATATCGAAGATATTGAAAACCAGCATCTTCCCTATTTTCAGTCAACTGGAAAAATCTGACCAATTCATAGTTTTAGCCTTCTATCTTTAGACTAATTTTCTTTACTTTTTTCTGTTTGAATGCAAGCATGATGTATGAATGGATAGTAAATGCTTTTTTATATTGTAGATGTCTAGGATGTCTTTTCTCACAATTATGCTTTTTGTAAAAATGTCTGTATTCTAAATTATGTGTGAAAACCGATTAGCTTCACTTTCCAAAAAATGTATAAATTGTCTCAAGATGAAAAAAGAGTAAAAACAAATAAAAATTTATTTTTGTCTATAATACTGTATTTTAGTGGATTCTATGAAAATTATGTGGCAATACAAACCTCTAAATAGTTAGATTGGGAAATACAGAATCTATACAGATCTGCTGAAGAATCATACAGGCCGGTTTAGAGGTTCATACTAGATTTTTGTACTTGCTCCCTCCTCTAGGGCCTCAATTTAAACAGGGAGACCCTCCTTTCATTATCAATTCATCAAGGTGCTCCAACATGGCTGCTAAAACATCATGCAGGACACGGCTGAACATAGTCTGGGACATCCCACCCACATCAGCTATGGTCAATTGAAACGTACCTGTGGCAAAAAAATGTAAGGCTGCCATCACCTTCATCTTGGGGGTCAGCGCAGTAGGATACCTGTGTTGCGGTTGGAGGTGTGTTGCCAGCTTGTTTGTCAGGTCCTCAATCAAGTGAATCTGTAACGGCGAATGCAGGCACGTTCCCTCATGGCACCCAAGTCTGGCATTAGTCTTGGGACAGGTGGTGCCCTGCAAAACATAGTTTTGAAGAATGAAGATTGAGAATCGGCAAACATCAATGTCAATGAACATAGCACATGCTACACTGCTAATACACATCAGGTAACTATGGAGTCGGGTGTGTGCAATACATCCAGGACACAGATGGCAGCTCCCTGGCACTCCTACAAAAAGCCTGATACACCTGTTGATTGTCAAGTCAACATGACATGCCCTGAAATGATTTGGGGGCCAGTCTGAATGAAGAGCCACAGAGATCACCGGAGTGACACACAACCACATAGCTGCATTTGAAGGATGTCATCTCATCCAGACAGCTGACTGCAAGGCACATGCACAGGTCACATGTAATGTAAAATGTACATGTCAAACACAGTGCGATGAAGGGGTACACGTGACAACACAAAGACACAGCCATTGAGACAACAAACACATGTATGACTGAAAATATATGATGTCCCATGCACACAGACCCTACAGCCTTGGGAATCCACATGTGGCATGGTGTGCGTAGATGTTTTACATGCTCATCTCCACACAGACCCCTGTTGGATGCACCAACAGCAGATGCAGTTGACGGGACACTGACATGAAGCTCACGTGAACACATGACACACACCCGACATAGTCCCAAAGGGGCACGCTAATCGTGACAGGTCAGTTGATAAAGTGTCCCTGTCCCTGATATCAGGAGACAGGTGCGGGTGTTGATGACTGTGCCACCCACTGCTGCTATGCATGACACAGTTGGACTACAGACACACATGTGGCAAGTGTCAAGGTGATGTGTGCCACATTGTGCCCCATCACACATGACATGTGTCCACAGGTCAGAACACATCAATTGTGCAACTAGATGAGAGAACCTGTGCAATATCACTGGCTAACACACCTAGGGCCTGCACATTAAAGAATGCAATGACAAGTACTTGATGGACATCCATGTGCGACTCGTAGCCCTCCATTCCTGGCATGTGTAAGGCTGTATTACCATTGTTGGACTTGGCCCTTCTGGCAGGTTCACCCCTAAACTTTTTGCAATAATCCTAGCTTTTTCCCTACGGAGTGTTAGTGGTTTTAGACCCCTAGGCACTTTAGCACGGAGTCCCCGTGTAAAGTGCGTGTGCTCTGTGTTACATTGAGTGAGACTGACCTGTCCTCCCATAGGAATGCATGGGGAATGTGTGTGTCCATGGAAGTTCCTGATGCGTGGGGAGTGCAGGGTCGAGTTTGGTATGTGCAAATTCATGAGATTGAATGCTGCGCGATGATGTGTGCGGCGTTAGTGTGTCTAGTGTAGAAGTGCCACTTCTAGAAGCTGGCACGTCTGTGTAATAAATGTGAAGTGACTGTCTGGCTTGTGATTGGCTGGTGTGCCTGGCTCCAGGAGTCAGGATGGGTCTGCCCCAGTGGTGAATAGGGAGATTTACATCCAGATGGGTGAGAGGAGTACACCTGGGACCTGCATAGGGCTGGGCCTTCCCTACACAATGCTGGCTCCGCCCCCTGTGGTGCGACTGATGTCCCTAGCCTGTCCAGTGAATGGGGAGAGGAGCTGAGCACAACAGAGTTATGTTATGTTATGTTAATAGCATTTATTACGCGCACAGCTGCCCCAGCTAAGGGGCGTCCTGGCGCGTGACAAGATACAACACAACCAACACAAGACCAAAAGCAGGGGGAACAGTTTAAAACAAGAAAGTTTTTAAGGATTTCCGGAACGACAGAAGATCGTCAATTGTACGGAGCTGAAGCGGGAGCGAATTCCAGAGCGCTGCAGCCTTTATCCGAAAAGAGCGCCCACCAACTCGGCAGAGCCTGAACCTTGGGACTACTGCAAGCACTTGACCCGAAGATCTAAGCGAACGGGTCGGTACATAACCGGACATAAGATTCGAAAGAATTTGAGGGGCGGATCCTTTCAAAATTTTAAAAGCCAAACATAAAACTTTAAAATGAATTCTTGACTTGATCGGCAGCCAATGCAATGCTCGAAGAGTGCTAGAGGCCGAGCAAGACCTAGGCAGGCCGACAATTGCTCTGGCAGCGGCATTTTGAACGCGCTGAAGACGAACAATTTCTGCCTGATTACTCCCTAACAAAAGTGCTCCAAAACCAGTTGCATCTGGTTTTTCCTTAACCCTGCAGCCTGAGACAAAGGTCACCTGTGTATAAAAAGGGGCTGTGACCCCATGTAAAATGTTCTCGTTCCTAATTTGAGGGGGGCCTGCTGCTGCTGCTGGGCGCCAGGAGGAACCGCCACTGGGGACTGCCTCCCTGCTGGAGGGTCCTGTGAGCTGGCCCCTGGGCCCAGCCTTTGCACCCCCTTCATCCTAAAAAGACTTTCCCCTGGACTTGGAACTTTGCCTTTTTATTTGGAGAAGCTCTCCCCTTGTTCATCCCTGGACTTTGGACTCTATCGCTTTGCTTTTAATTAGAGAACTACTTGGCTTATTGAGGAGAGCGCCTTACTTGTGTGTCAGAGCGCTTGCCTTTTATCATTGTGAAGCGCCAGATTGCCAAAGTGAAGAGGAGCATGCCTGCTCCGCAGCGCTGAGCTGCCCATCATGAAAAGGGAATCCCCGGCGTGGAGATTCCCCTGCAATTCTTGGTATTCCAGGAAGCGGGTGCCCACCCCGCATAACTACCGCCTTTTCCAATTGTTTTCAGCGGGTGCCCACCCCGCCGTTGTATTCATTGTCGCGGGTGCCCACCCCGCATTGCAGTGATCGTTGGCGGGTGCCCACCCGGCTATAGGTATTGTTTCTCGGGAGGGAGAAACGCCCGCGATCCGCAGCCCGCCTGAGTCGGCGCGTCTGAAGCTCCGGTGAGTGAGGGCTTCGCTGGCACGCGGTCGGTGCCGGCCCCTGTCCTGTTGAAGCGTTGATGCTCCCTGGGGCACATTTCCGGTGCCTGGAGCATCGTTGGGGGCAGGGAGTGGAAGCGTAGGTTCTTTGCGCTTTCCAGGCACGTTGGTGCCAGTGTCCATTGCTGCATCCAGCTGCCCCACGAGCGGGAGAGGGCAGCTGCAACGTTGGAGCCAGTGCAGAGTGGCTGCCCTAGGCACAGTGGTGCGTGCGCTAATTTCTGCTGGGGGCATAGGATTTCTAAAGCCCCCGTGGGGACCCAAGAGGCACCAGGAGTGCCAGCCTGCCTTTGTGCCTCTTCCCCAGCTGTCCTGCGAGAACGCAGGCAGCTGCAACGTAGGGAGTCATTTTATATTTAGCAGTCCCGGAGTGGGACTGGGGCATTTTTGATTCAGAGTCACAGAGAGGGGCTCAGGGGGCACGCTGGTGCCCAGGCACATTTTCCCAGCTGCCCAGCACTTAGTGGGCAGCTGCAACGTTTAGGTTGTGCCCCTGTGCGCTGTTGCTTACGCTGCTTTGGCAGCCCAGCCCCGACTGTGGGACATACGGCATTTGGGCCCCATGGAAGGCCAGTTGGCCTGAGGCTAGTACCGAAGGTGATTCCTGTGCAAAGGGATTGCATCCTGTGTTTTAGGTCTAATATGCTTTATGCCTAATGTGATTGTGATTGCATAGGGTGCTCCTAACTTTAACCAGTAGTTACTGGTTGTGGCTACATTTCTGATTTGTTCTACATTTAATGTGCATTGCCTTTATGCTTATTTTTATTTCTAACTGTGTCTATGCATACGAGATGGTTTTTCCTAGTATAGGTTGTGCTAGTGAGTTCATGGTTCCCTGCGTGATATATGCCTAAGGTGTTTAGGATTGCATAGGGTGTACTTACCTTTTACCAGTAGTTACTGGTTGTGCTCTACAGTGATAATTTGAGTTACAGTTGGTATATGTCTTACAACTACAATTGGTGATTTGTGCTAATTCTGACAGTGGTCCATGTGGCCCTGTCCTGTGTAAATAGTCCCCTGTAAATTCTGCCAGTGCCAGTTGGCACAGTGTAAATTGTGTGAATATTATCTAATGTGTTTTGGTATAATACAAAGGCTATTTTTATATATAACCTTGTGTGGAGTTCCTTTTGTGGTGGGCCTTGTGTGTTGTTGCTGTGTGCGCGCGCAAACGCTTTACACATTGCCTCCGAGATAAGACTGACTGCTCGTGCCAAGCTACCAAGGGGGTGAGCAGGGGTTATCTTTGGCGTGTAACTTCCCAGCCCTGACTTAGATTGGTGGTCTCTGCCTGGCTTTGGCGCAAGCCTTAGCCAACCAGAGATCCCATTTCTAACAACCATTGTAAACGTGTGAAATGCATACCCGTACGTGTAGGCACTGGTAGTACACGTACGTGTACTACCAGTGCCTACCAGTGCGTACACGTACGTGTAGGCACTGGTAGTACAAGTACATGTACTACCAGTGCGTACACGTACTTGTACACGTACGTGTAGGCACTGGTAGTACACGTATGTGTACAAGTAGGGCGTATACGTACTTGTACACATACGTGTTAAGTACATGCGTGTAGGCACTGGTAGTACACGCACGTGTACTACCAGTGCCTACATGTACGTGCACACGTACGTGTATGCACTAGTTGTACATGTACATGTACATGTACATGTACGTGTACGCACTGGTAGTACACGTACGTGTAGGCACTGGTAGTACACATACGTGTACTATCAGTGCCTACACGTACATGTACAACTAGTGCGTACACGTACATGTACAAGTACGTGTATGCACTGGTAGTGTACGTGTATGCACTGGTAGTACACGTACGTGTACAACTAGTGCGTACACGTACGTGTACAAGTACGTGTACGCACTGGTAGTACACGTACGTGTACGCACTTGTAGTACACATACGTGTAGGCACCGGTAGTACACTTACGTGTACTACCAGTGCGTACACTTACTTGTACACGTACATGTAGGCACTGGTAGTACATGTACGTGTACAACTAGTGCATACATGTACGTGCGTACATGTACAAGTACGTGTATGCACTGGTAGTACACGTACGTGTAGGCACTGGTAGTACACGTACGTGTACAACTAGTGCGTACACGTACGTGTACAAGTACGTGTACACACTGGTAGTACACGTACGTGTACGCACTGGTAGTACACGTACGTGTAGGCACTGATAGTATAAGTACGTGTACTACCAGTACGTACACGTACTTGTACACGTACGTGTACGCACTAGTTGTACACGTACGTGTACTACCAGTGCCTACACGTACCTGAACAAGTACGTGTACGCACTGGTAGTACACGTACGTGTACAACTAGTGTGTACACGTACTTGTACTCGTACGTGTAGGCACTGATAGTACACATGCGTGTACTACCAGTGCCTACACGTACGTGTACGCACTAGTTGTACACGTAAGTGTACTACCAGTGCCTACACGTACGTGTCAAACGCACTGTGCAACTGGTACTGTAGAGGTACGTGTGAAACGCACCGTACCTGTGTGTGGCTTTCAAAATTACATAGGGGACACATAAGGGACAAGTATTAGGCCCTCATGCATGCTGGTTGTCATGGATACCGAGTTTTCTCTTCAAATTTTTCCATCAGGTGTCCTGGAAAAGTCAGTTGGCCACAAAATACAATGTTGCAAAATGGTTGTTGACTTGACATGATGCTCTAAATTTGAACGATGCAAATGCTGTCACTAGTGTATGTTTAAAGGGATTGGAGTAAACGTAAGATGCGAATGATTCTGACCAATCACTATGTACTCCTCAAAATGAATGCCCCTCAACAAGACAGATATAAGGCAGCCAGAAGCCATGAGAGGGCACTTGCCTGCACAACTTTCCTGTCGACAACATTGCTGCTGTCTCTGCTTCCCTGGACCATGTCTCGTGCTGTGGAGAGGGCCCAGCCATTCACCCTGTAGGAGAATCAGGCCCTGCTGGACGTCCTCCTCCCACAGTACACCAGCCTGTATGGGAGACCAGTAGAGCAGGTGAGTGCTGAGTCCACTACCTTTGCCTATGCACCTGTTGTGTGACTGTCAATATTGTGTCCAGGTGGGACTGACATGCAATGTTGTTCAGAGCGTGTCCCGGGGGGGGCATGCTTATGTCATTCATGCAGTGCATCATGTAGTTCCTGTGTGCACTCCTCACTTGCATGGTGCTTACAGTGACTTCCACTGCATAGTGCATGAGACATTCAGCCTGGCTAATCCTTGGGGGCTTTTATTCATGTTGTCCTGAGGTGATTCAGTGGTCCCCCGGTGTGACAGGTGACTGTACCCACAGATGTGTATGAGTTGGGTGGACCTGTGGTGAGAGTGCCCAAACGACGTGTACGACCTCATGGATATTGATGTGTGTGAATGTTCCTTGTCATGTGGGAGAGTGTCTATGTGAAGTGTTGCACCACAGCTGCATGTTGGAGGCTACTGATCTAACCATCTGATGTGACAAGTGAGCCGTGCTTTGTGTCTGACTTGCAGAGCTAGCACGACACCTGTGACTCCCCCCTGGCAAATGGCACATGTGCAGAGTGAGTGTTGTATCTGCTGTTGTCAATGACAGGCCAGTGATCAGTGGCTGGGTGTGTCTGTCTAGTCTGCTGAGGGTGCGTCAGTGGAGTGGGACATTTGACTGCATGGCACGTGCTGCCCATCAGCCTGCTGTTGCATGTGCTGCACAGTGTGTGGCATGTTCATTGAGTGTTTTGCACCACTCATGCCACCTGTAGACTTTCAATGCCATGTACTGCATTGGCGCTTGCACACAGGCCAATTGCATGTTGTGAATGAGGCTGTTCATGTCAGCATCCTATGCCCTGTTCAACATTTCAAAGATGTTCTAATGTGTGTCTCTGGGACATGGAGCAGGTGTATTGATGTTGTGTCACTTTGTCATCCTGACAGGTAAATGTCTACGAGGAGGGGGTCATCTGGACCAACGTCGTCAGGGGCGTGAGGACTGCGGGGGGGCGTGATCGGCAGCTGGCCCAGGTCCGCAAGAGGTGGCAGGACATCCGGTGCTGGATCCGGCGGATAGCCCGGGTCCAGCTCAAGCTCTCTCCACCTTGCCCCCACGGCGGCCGCCGACACCTGACCCACCACATGAAACGTGCCCTGGCGGTGGTCTTCCCTGACCTCGATAGGCAGTTAGAGGAGAGACTGCAGCAAAGAGGAGGTAGGTGCAAGGCTTTTTGTTGTGTTATGTGTCGCCAGCTTTAGGAAGTGCTATTTTATATGAATACACTCCCAGAGTTCATATGTGCAGTGCATTTTCTGTTCCCAAATGTCACCTGGGGATCTTTTTCATCCCTTCCTCTCCTTGACATGTGTCCCTTGGTGTGTGTGTAATCACATTTGCACATGGTCATCTAGGGTACCAGTACATCTAAGTGCACATTGCTTTCTGCATCATGTGGGAGGGTGGTCTGTGACTTGTGTTGGTGCCTTGCCTGTGCCATGACCTGTTCACTATGTAGGGGGTCCATAGTTGTTGTCACTGATGCTGATTCGCAACATAGGAGTGTGAGCTTTCAACTGAACACCCTTGCAGCATGCATGAGCAATGTTGTGGCCTCAGACTTGATGTGCATGAGTGTGAGATATGCATAGTTGCCATGACGGTTGTACATGGTAGAGTCAGCTCATTCCAGGACCATGGAGCAGTGTGCCCACTACAGTCCCCTGAGACACCCTGGCCTCCTAATCTTGTGTGTCATCCAACACTGTGCACATTCTCTGTGTGTGCTTCATAGGACTGCCTCTGTGGCATTGTTCCCTGGCCTAGTTTGGATTTTGTTAATGTGTGCTACATGTGTCCACTGGACAGGGATACACCATTTTGCTTGTGCATACTCACACTGGGCAGTGCCTGTGTGGCTATTCACAACAATCTGTTGATGGTTGTTTGTCACAAATATGTGTTGTCAGCCCCATGGGGTGATGTGGTGTCAATGAAGCAATTTTGCAAGCACAGTTGTTGTAACCCTGAATAAGAGGTGTCACTTCTTGATCTGTATAAATCACATTGACTCAGGTACTGGGGGGGGGGGGTGCAGGAGAGGCATACATGTGCAACTCTGATTTTTCATTGCCAGGTCTGACTTGTGTGTGAGAATTGCCTGGACTAAAATACACAGGGCAGTGCCCCTGTGATGCTGACCAGCGCTTAATGTACGTGTTTTGCAGACTGTGTCATTTTTTTACCAACAAGAATCCTGCTCATACATTTTTGGCACGTGTGTGGTTCAGATGCAACGCAGTTCGGACTTTGTGTGCTGACATCTGTGTGTACGTTGTGGCTTGCCATGAGGGTGTCCCCACAGTACAGCTGGTCTTTTTTACCAACCAATTGCAGGCCCATTAGCTTATGCATTGTCCTGGGTGTGGACATGTGTGCCACTCCAGATGACAGGCAGTAGGTCATATGTGTGGCCAACTGTGTAATCAGGTGACGGATGGCCTGATGACAACTGACATGATTCAAGTTGTTACTCTTCATGAATTGTACCTTGGCACTCACAGCACTTGTCAACAGTTGTTCATGTTTCACATGTGGAAATTTGATGATTTGTGTTAAGAACACTAATGTGCCTGCATGCAATATGTTGCACAAGGCAGTGCACACAAAAGTACATTGACACTGTCATGGAATAAGCTGGCACCTTTTCAAAGAAGCCTCTGTTATAAATAAATGGTGTTGCAGATTCTCCATATACATGTTCCCACGGTGGCCTTGATTTTGTGAGACTCATTAGTTGTCGGTGATACAAACTAACGAGTGTCAAGACGTCAAGACCTCCGTGGGCCCATGTATATGTACTTTCTGCAACACCATCTATTTCTAACAGTGGCTCCTCCGAAAAGGTGCCAGCTTCTTCAATGACAGTGTCAATGTACTTTTGTGTGCACTGCCTTGTGCAACATCTTGCATGCAGGAACATCAGTGTTCTTTTCACGAAATGGCCAATTGGCACATTCCAAACATGTAGATTGGTTAAAGTATTGTGAGTCCCAAGGTACCAACATTTGTTCGTTTTGTGTTCCAAGGGACTTACAGGTCTCTGAGTGTGGTGACACCTTGAGTATTGAGGTGTGTTAGTTTACCTTGAGTGCACCACTCCTGTTTATTTCAGGGTAAACAAGAGGTGTCATGACTTCATTGTATTGCTGTGCTCACCGGTTCACAGACACTAGCTTCTCAGTGTATTGCTCATTCAAGTTGTGGTCTTTTGTGTGTTGAGTTTCCTGGTGTCAAAGTGGCATGGTGGGTCTACCAACTGGGCAGTACAGGGCATACATATGTGCGGAGTAATCCAGCTGTTACTCATGATGCATTGCCTGATATGCACTGTGACAAATTGTTCTTGTGCTCATGTGTCAGATGTATACAGGTGACTGATGCTTTCTGGTTTCTTCTCCTTGCCCACAGCATCGTCATCCACAAGGGAGGGAGACACCTGCATGGACCTTGAGGAGGGATCCAGCGACAGTGCCACCAGTGCTGTCGAGTCAGCAGGAGACAGTGGCACGGAGGGCGAGAGGAGTCAGTCGGAGGACATGTCCGGAGGCGAGAGCATGTACGACACCGACGGGTCCCAGGCTGACATCCTTGAGGAGGCGAAGGATGCAACAACATCTGGCAGCATCCCACCATCTGTACCCACCTCCTCCATTGCCATCTCCGCCCTCCCAGTTGCTCCCGTCCCTTCTGTCCGTGCACGGTCCCACCATGTCTCCTTCGGACCAGGCACCGCAGGCCCTGCCTCTGTCACCCATGCTGCCTTCAGTGAAGAGTCTCTGGACACACTGCTCCAGTTGCAGGTTGGTCAGGCATCAATGCTGCATGTCCTCCATGAACACACTAGACTGCTCACACAGTTGGTGTCGTTCGTGGAGGGCATGTCATCAACGATGACTGAGCAACGCAGGTTTCTGCGATCCATGGACTCTTCACTGACGGAAGCAGTGTCTCTCCTGCGGCGCTCCGTCCCCCCCCTACCCCGGACCCATCCACACTGCCCTCTCCCATGCCTGTCCAAAGCACACACAGACAGTCACAGGCACACACCACAACAGACACATCCAGCACACCCCCAACTAAGGCACAGCGCACACCTCCTGGCACGCACACTCAGGGGGATGTAGTCACACCCACAGGGTCTGGGGGCAAACGGCAGACACGCAGCCACAGTCAGTGTCCGCAGTCCTCACGACCCTCTTCCTCCAAATCCACTCCCCTTAGCTCCCCTGCCAAGATGTCACCCAAAGAGACCTACATGGCTAGTCTGTCCCTCAGCCCCACTGTGACACCACCCCGCAAGCAGTTGAGGAAGTCTCCGGCCAGGGGAGTTGAGTCCCCCCCATGTACATCACCTCCCCCGAGAGCGCTGCACCCCATCCCTCGGACACCCCCCTCCGTTGGCCCTGGTGTTCCTTCCGGTGCAGGGGTTCCTCTGGACGCCCTGGCAGCAGTGTGCAGCGAGCTGCTCACCACCACCTTTGGCGCTGCCCCACTCACTGTGGTGGATATGTCCAGCCCTGCTCCCACCACACCTACCCAACCCACTCATGTCCCTGCGGTGCCTGGTACTCCCACTGATGATGCCCCCCCCCCCGGTCGACAAACCTTGAGGTGACTTTGTGCAGCCAAGGTAGGGGTGGACACAGTCGCATACGTCCACCCTTGGAATCGAACTGGTGTGCTGAATAAAGCCTTTTCATTTAGTTTCCACACTATTGCATTTCAGGTACTTGATGTTGGTGATGAGGCCCATGAAGTTGGTGTTCTGGTAATGTGTTAGGGTTCTGAGAAATGTTTTAGTATGATGGTCATGAGGTGGACCATGGTATCTGTGTGCCATCACAATGTCTCTGAAAATATTAATTGGTAGTGTGTGTTCCTTTGGATTGTGAGACATTGTCTCAAGGAGTGTTCCTTCCTCTGTGGCACCTGACATGTTCCCTGCAAACAGTTGCACAATTGTTGTGCTGACCTGTGTCAACATATCCTTTGTTGGTGACGGATCCCTTCAACAATGGCCATGCATGCTCACCGATGTCTCCTGCTGACTCGTCTGTGCCATCCTTACCAGTCACTGTACTTGTGTTTTGTGTATGTAGGAATGGCATCAGGGACCAATTGCCCCTTTTCAGCACTATGCATGTGTGTAATCACAGCCTAACACACAAATGGCAAGTGTAATGCAGAGTATTTGGGCAACTGACTCACAATTGTGGGCATTGTATCTAGTCGCAGTGAACCCTATTCCTTACATGAGACAATATCTGGGTGGCTGGACCAGCACCTGGACATTCCTATCACTCCTGTGATGTGCATGACACTGTGTGTTCCCCTTGGCTAACTTATTTTAGTATGCATTTCCATGACTATACAGTCTGTTGGCATGAAATCAGGGTGTGTATTGTGTGGCATCCGCCATGGGTGGGTATGCATATGCTGTATGTCTTCACTCCCACATGTGGTGTGTCATGCAGTGTGTGAATGACATCCATCCTCCTGGGAGTGGGGCACTGCTGGGAGTCCTCTGCACCCACCCCTCATATGTCTGTCCACTGTTGGGAGTCCTCTGCACACACCCCTCATATGTCTAGACATATGATGGTAGTGATATGCACCCACCCCTCATATGTCTGTCCACTGCTGGGAGTCCTCTGCACCCACCCCTCATATATCTGGACACTGCTGGTAGTGATATGCACCCACCCCTCATATGTCTGTCCACTGCTTGTAGTGATGTGCACCCACCCCTCATATGTCTGGGCACTGCTGGGAGTCCTCTGCACCCACCCCTCAAATGTCTGTCCACTGCTGGTGGTGATATGCACCCACCCCTCATATGTCTGGGCACTGCTGGTAGTGATATGCACCCAGCCCTCATATGTCTGTCCACTGCTGGTAGTGATATGCACCCACCCCTCATATGTCTGGACTCTGCTGGTAGTGATATGCACCCACCCCTCATATGTCTGTCCACTGCTGGTAGTGATATGCACCCACCCCTAATATGTCTGGGCACTGCTGGGAGTCCTCTGCACCCACCCCTCATATGTCTGTCCACTGCTGGTGGTGATATGCAGCCACCCCTCATATGTCTGGATACTGCTGGTTGTGATATGCACCCACCCCTCATATGTCTGTCCACTGCTGATAGTGATATGCACCCACCCCTCATATGTCTGGACACTGCTGGTAGTGATATGCACCCACCCCTCATATGTCTGTCCACTGCTGGTAGTGATATGCACCCACCCCTAATATGTCTGGGCACTGCTGGGAGTCCTCTGCACCCACCCCTCATATGGCTGTCCACTGCTGGGAGTCCTCTGCACTCACCCCTCATATGTCTGGGCACTGCTGGTAGTGATAGGCACCCACCCCTCATATGTCTGTCCACTGCTGGGAGTCATCTACACCCACCCCTCATATGTCTGTGCACTGCTGGGAGTCCTCTGCACCCACCCCTCATATCTCTGTCCACTGGTGGGAGTCCTCTGCACCCACCCCTCATATGTCTGGGCAGTGCTGGGAGTCCTCTGCACCCACCCCCATATCTCTGTCCACTGCTAGTAGTGATATGCACCCACCCCTCATATGTCTGGACACTGCTGGTAGTGATATGCACCCACCCCTCATATGTCTGGGCACTGCTGGGAGTCCTCTGCACCCACCCTTCATATGTCTGTCCACTCCTGGTAGTGATATGCACCCACCCCTCATATGTCTGTCCACTGCTGGGAGTCCTCTGCACCCACCCCTCATATGTCTGGGCACTGCTGGGAGTCCTCTGCACCCACCCCTCATATGTCTGTCCACTGCTGGTGGTGATATGCACCCACCCCTCATATGTCTGGACACTGCTGGTAGTGATATGCACCCACCCCTCATATGTCTGTCCCCTGCTGGGAGTCCTCTGCACCCACCCCTCATATGTCTGGGCACTGCTGGGAGTCCTCTGCACCCACCCCTCATATGTCTGGGCACTGCTGGGAGTCCTCTGCACCCACACCTCATATGTCTGCCCACTGCTGTGAGTCCTCTGCACCCACTCCTCATATCTCTGTCCATTGCTGGTAGTGATATGCACCCACCCCTCATATGTCTGTCCACTGCTGGGAATCCTCTGCACCCACCCCTCATATATCTGGGCACTGCTGGGAGTCCTCTGCACCTACCCCTCATATGTCTGTCCACTGCTGGGAGTCCTCTGCACCCACCCCTCATATCTCTGTCCACTGCTGGGAGTCCTCTGCACCCACCCCTCATATGTCTGGGCACTGCTGGGAGTCCTCTGCACCCACCCCCATATCTCTGTCCACTGCTGGTAGTGATATGCACCCACCCCTCATATGTCTGGACACTGCTGGTAGTGATATGCATCCACCCCTCATATGTCTGTCCACTGCTGGTAGTGATATGCACCCACCCCTCATATGTCTGGGCACTGCTGGGAGTCCTCTGTACCCACCCCTCATATGTCTGTCCACTGCCGGTAGTGATATGCACCCACCCCTCATATGTCTGTCCACTGTTGGGAGTCCTCTGCACCCACCCCTCATATGTCTGGGCACTGCTGGGAGTCCTCTGTACCCATCCCTCATACGTCTGTCCACTGCTGGTAGTGATATGCACCCACCCCTCATATGTCTGTCCACTGTTGGGAGTCCTCTGCACCCACCCCTCATATGTCTGGGCACTGCTGGTAGTGATATGCACCCACCCCTCATATGTCTGTCCACTGCTGGGAGTCCTCTGCACCCACCCCTCATATGTCTGGGCACTGCTGGTAGTGATATGCATCCACCCCTCATATGTCTGGACACTGCTGGGAGGCCTCTGCACCCACCCACACACCCCCTTGGAGCTGTACACTGCTGGCCAGGACCTGCACACACAACAATTTGGAGGTAACATGCTGGGCCAGTCCTCTATGCCCACATTCCTGGTGTGTGTACGCCTCGTATCCAAATTTTCCTGCTGCTGTAACGGGGTACGTGTGGTACGGACCGTACCCACGCATGTATGCATGGGTACGGTCCGTACCTGAGTACTCATGGGGACGTAGGGGTACGCACCGTACCCACGCATGTATGCGTGGGTACGGTCCGTACCTGAGTACTCATGGGGCCGTAGGGGTACGCACCGTACCCACGTATTAATGCGTGGGTACGGTCCGTACCACTGTTGTCATGGTGCCGTAGGGGTACGTATGGTACACACCGTACCCATGCATTCATGCGTGGGTACGGTCCATACCTGAGTACTCATGGGGCCGTAGGAGTACGCACCGTACCCACGTATTAATGCGTGGGTATGGTCCGTACCACTGTTGTCATGGTGCTGTAGGGGTACGTATGGTACGCACCGTACCCACGCATTCATGCGTGGGTACGGTCTGTACCTGAGTACTCATGGGGCTGTAGGGATACGCACCGTACCCACTTATTAATGCGTGGGTACGTCCGTACCACTGTTGTCATGGCGCCGTAGGGGTACGTGTGGTACGCACCGTACCCACGCATGTTGTTCTCACATTCTGCGGTGTGTGCGTCGGGTGCGGTGCACCAGGTCGTAGGCCAAGCGGACCAGGATGACACGTACGATGGGGTTCATGGCTGTACATCGCGTACCGGGGCTCCGTGGCGTAGCGGTTCGTGTCGGTCTCTGCTTTACCGGCTGTGTTTGGCTCCCGTAAAAAAAGAGCCGTACGGAGTGACTTCGGTACGAATCATACTTGCTGGGCCGGAAAACACTGGTGAAATACGTACGGACGTCGCGTACAAGCAGTTCCGGATCGGAATCGTGGGTAGTTTTTTTGCTGTACGGTCTTTTGTACGATTCCTACAGAAAAAGGCTTTCTGTACGAATCGTACTTCCTAGGTTGTGAAATAACCCCAACCGGGAGGACCGGGAGCAGCAACATAGGATGATCGTGGGATTCTTTTCCTGAGACAAATGAACAGGAGTTTCCTCTCCCCTCCCCCCATGTGGCAAGTAGTTGTTTCAACTAGGGCTTGACGTTTGGAAGCCATTTAGGAAACGGAGTGCGGCTTTTGCCACACCCGCACAGTGTTACTTTCTTGCTACTTGTTGGTAAGAACGGAGCCCCCAGTTTAAACTTAGGTCCTGATGAATGCCCTGGACCCGCTCGGGCCTACATGGCAGAAACATGTTGACCAAGGGGACACTAAACACCCCACTCACCGTCCTTTGATTTTAGCATCATATAGTTATTGGCCACATTAAAATTTACTCTCTGGTAACTATAATGATTTTTAACTTCACTTTCCATCTCATGGGTCCCCACTCCTTAGTTTAGAAGTGCATCCCTGTCTCCAGGTGTATGCCCGCCCTCTATCAAACGAAGGTTTTAGAGGGCGAGGACTGGCCGATGATGAAGCATGACACCAGGTGGTGTGTGAGACCACTTTTTGTGAGATGTCCCCACTCACAATGGTTTTATAACTGTAGCAGGGTCACACCTCACTAGGAGCAGCTCTTTTGTGGTAAACATGTGAAATGAGTTTACCTGGTACGAGTCGTACGGAGAAAACGCTCCGTATGACTATTCGTAGGGCCTTTTTACAGGATCGGAATCGACCCCTAAATCTTTAAAAAAAACACAGTTGTAAATAAATAAAAAACATACAACTTAAAATTCTTTAAATGGAGCAAAAATTATTTAACACATTGAAAATATTAATAATTAAAAATATCATGATTTTAAATAAACAGAAATATAATAATATAAACGATAACAGCATAAAATAAATTCGAAATATAAAACCACACAACTCAAAACCTGCACCTAAAAAATACTTTACACTATTAATATAAACTTTCATCAGCAAACTAATTTTCATTAATTAAATATTAATTATTAATTAGCTATAATTAATATACTTCCCACAAACAAATCCCCAGAGAACACACAGCACACTCATGACATGTAACAAAATTTTTTTACCCAATTAACATCATTAATTATTAAATTAATAAATAATTCTAATTAATACAATAATTATTAATTGCTTTAAATTAATTTTATTTGCACCACATACTCCTAAGAAACCCACAAGCCACATCTAAAATCAAATAAAAATATTTACACAATTAACATAATTAATTATTAATTATACAAATATTATTAATTAGAAACCAAATTTTAATATTATTTAACTAATTTACCTTTCCACCCTTTACCCTTATGATCCCAACAACCACGCAGCAGGGAAAGTGTTGGATTGTGGAGGGGTAAAGATATTATTACCACTCCAATAAGTGCAACAGTAGGGAAAGTGTTGGATAGCAGAGGGGTAAAATGTACTATTCCCACTCCAGTCAGTACAATAGTAGGGAAAGTGTTGGATTGCGGAGGGGTGACATTTACTATTCCCACTCCAATAAGTGCAACATTAGGGAAAGTTTTGTATAGTGGAGGGGTACAATTTACTATTCCCACTCCAGTGTGATCAACATTAAAAACAAACAAAATATCTTCAACAAAATCAAATTATTTTAAAAACAAAGTTAATTAAAAAATATATAAATATGTTGAAAAATAATATAAACATATATTTAATATTAAAAAAATGAAAATTAAAACATACCACAATCTTTTTTTTTTTAAATCCTCATTCGCCTCAGACCTCAGTTGACAAAGAGTAGGATGTCTCTTACCATTACTCGGTTTTAAGGAGACATAGGCATCGAGAATGGAAACTGGAGACAACACCTGCCTACCGGTAAATCACAATCCCGCATAATGTCACTGTCCCCCTTTCTAAGTTTAGGGGTTGGTCTCGCTCTCTTCTGATAACTTGTGACCGAAGTCTGTTTATGTTGGCCAACTGGTTGTAGAAACTTCGAGGAGGGCCCAACACAGTCAGAGAGCATTCAGGAGACTTAATCATAGGATGCAAAGGTTATTGTTTAATAATTAGCAATTAATTTGGCTGAGACCACTTCAATAAAGAATCCCATATTGCTTTTTTCTTGTTGCTCTGCAATATGACCAGATCAGTCTTGGAGGTCTTATACAGGGAGGACAGCCATTTTATGTGAGTGGGGGGTATGACATCTACCCATTTCCTGCAAATTTCTCTCCTAGCCAGCGGTATTTCGTAGAAAAGGAACCCCCTATCAGGCCCTATTACTGGTTACTAGTTGCTCCTCCAGGATTTTTCCTACGCCTATAGATTTTGTAAGGTTCTGGGACCAACTCTGCAGCTGTAGCTATTTAAACTTAGACAAACCACCCTCTATTCTATTTTGGAGAGCTAACCATGGTTTTAGGGAACCATCAGAAGCCAGGTCTCTCCACACCTTCAATCCCGCTGTCATAAGTGGTGTGGCTAATTTATCTTTCAGACAATCTGGAGCCCCTGGAGAGTCCCATAGGGGAGCCATACTCGATAATAATTTAGGCTAGTGCATTGTTTAATTTTAGCCCCTATGCGAGCAAGAATTTCAGCCTGATCTTTTTAAAGAACTTCTGGTCACCATATTTGAACAGAAATTCCTCCTGGGGGAGATTCCCTCCCTTCAACATAGCAGAAAACATGGCCCCGTCCCTGTATGATCTGGAGTTTTTAACAGCATTCTTGCATGTGATAACTGGAAAGCCCAAGCGTAGTAGTGTATATCTGGGAGTGTAAGGCCCCCCCTTCTCCCTCCTGCGCCTGAGCTTCTTCCAAGCTATCCTTGTGGCCTTATAAGCCCAAAGAAATGAATTAATTGCTTGCTGAAGTTTATCAATCCCCTGTTTATAAAAATGTAGAGGAATGGAGTCAAAAAGAAAGGTAATTTTCGGAAGTATGGCCATTTTTATCAAATTTATCCTGCCCAAAATGGTCAATGGGAGATGAGCCCATAATTTCATAAGCTTCTGGCATTCTCTGGATACGTTGGCCAGGTTAGTCCCTGAGATCTTATCAATATTCTTGACAATCCTAACCCCCAGATATCTTATTTCACTCCTTGGTTCTGACAGTCCGGCAGGTTAAACGCCATAATCCCCGTCTTTCCAGCATTAACCTCATAGCCTGAGACCTGCCCAAAATCTTGTGCCAACTTAATAACCTGAGGAAAAGATGTCTCCAAATCAGAGGAAAGGATCAAGACATCATCCGCATAAAGAGCTACCTTCCTCTCCCACGCCCCAAACCTGAAAGATGAAATGCCCGGTTCATCCCTCAGTTGCCGGGCGAAGGGCTCAATATATAGGTCAAAAAGAAGCGGGAACAGGGGGCAGCCCTGTCTAGTTCCCCTAGTGATTTTAAAAGGATTAGTTAGTTTACCATTGACTAAGAGTCTCGCCGAGGGATCACGGTAAATAAGCTGAATGACTTGACAGAACTTCGGTCCAAAACCAAACCTATCCATTACTGCCGCAAGATAGACCCAATTGACCCTATCAAAGGCTTTGGTAGCGTTGAGTGTCATTGGTAGTGAGAAGGTTGAGGCCAAATCTATCGCCCCAATAAAATCATAGGTAAGATCAGATAGATTTCTTCCCCTCACAAAGCCCTTCTGATCGGTATGGAGTAGTCCTCTGGCTCCTGCTCCCAGCCTGTCTGCTAGGATCCTCGCGAAGACTTTATAGTCTGTGGTTAAGAATGAGATGGGTCTATGAGACCCACATTCCACCAGATTTTTCCCTGGTTTCAAAATCAGCAAGATGGTAGCTTCACCCCATGAAAAGGGAAGCTAGATACCTTCAGATAGAATCTTATTAAAAAGTGCAGTCATGGTCGGGATTACTGCCTCTCCCAAGGATCTGTATAGTTCGGCTGGGAGTCCATCAGGCCATGCAGCCTTACCTCCCGTACAGGCTGAATTCGCCTTTCTGACTTCTTGCTGGGATATATCTAGCTCCAGATTTTCTCGCTGAGAAGAGTTCAGGCAGGCGAGCCTGCTTCCGGTTAACCACTCACTAACACTAATTTTATCATCTACATTATCTTCTTCATATAGGTCTTGGAAGAAGGTAAAAAAGGCATCACCAATCTCTTCATCGGTCGATACCGAGGTGCTGTGATGCTCATTATCTATTTGCCTTATTACGTTTCGAATCCTATCAGCCTTGACCTTCCATACCAGAAGTTTACTAGCCCCCTCTCCATATTCAAAATGGGCAAGCTTACTAGCCTCCCATCTTTTGGTGATCCATAACTGTATAATAGTGTCCAACTGATCCTTAAAGCTAGCTAATTTCACCAGATGTTTTGGGGAATTTACGGGGACCATTTCCGTGTTTAAACTCAACTCCACTGCCTTCATCTCAGACTCTGTTTGCACCACCTCATCCCTGTACTTCTTATTCTTATAACAAACCCTGCTAGTGACCATACCGCTTATAAAAGCCTTCCAGGCATCCCATACCACAGAGATCTCGGCAGAGCCCACATTTGTATTAAAGAAAAACTCTGATTCCTGTGATAAATACTTGACTTCTGGTTCATCGAGTAGTAGCGAATGATCCAAAGTCCATACCCTTGAATGTTCTTTACCTTCCAGAATTAAATCCAACCATACAGCCGCGTGGTCGGACAAATGTGGGGGTGAGTAGCCCATGTCCTTGATTTTTCCCCTCAAGTCATGGCTAACCAAAATGTAATCTATTCTAGACTTATGGCGATACTTATTATAATAGGAGACACCTAGTTGAGAGCCCGATCCCTCCAGACGTCGTACATCCCATCTGTGCCATCATTGTTTGGAGATATGTCCGGGACTCGGCGTTGTATATGCCCTGCTGCTTTGAGACTTATCTAGTAAGAGATTAAAGACTATTTTAAAATCGCCTGCCATTATAACTTGCTCTGGAAATTCCAAAAGATTTGAAAAGACGGTTTTCAGCATGGAAGGATCATCTTGGTTCGGGCCATAATAGCCCTCCACTGTCATCAGAGACCCTAAAATGGACATTTTAGCGATGACCCACCTGCCACCTGGGTCTACCATAGAGTTTAATACCCGAGCCTTCGCTTGCTTTCTAACTAGAATAGCTACACCTCTGATGTTAGTGCTCTGATTGGAGCTAATAAGGTGTTCAACCCATTTTATTCTTCTGAAGATTTCAGACAATTCCTTCTTCAGAAGAAGAGTCTCTTGCAGGATAATGATCTGTGCCGGAGAGTCTTTAAGATACTGCAGATTCTTCACCCTCCTAGTTTTTACTCACAGGCCATTAACGTTCCAAGATAAGAACTGAATGCAACACATGGTGGTTTGAACACCAAATCCTTTACCGTGCTACATCTGCCAGAGTACCAATCACAGGCTAAAGGAAAACATAGCCAACATAGCAGAAATGAGTTAATCAGACTAAAAGGCGAATGAGGATGTTTTTCTTCTTTTTTTTACCCCTATGCTCCCCACCCTGTGCTCCCCTTCTTGCCCTCAGAAGCGCCCGCCCCTGCTCCCTCCCTGGAGAACCCAACCCCCATTTTCCTGGACTGATAGTCCAGATTCTGCTACGGGGCACCTATCAAGTCCCTCTATTCTTGAAATACCACACAAGAAAAAAAAGAGGCAATAGACCAAAGCCCAGCAGTAAAACCCTGTCTCCTGTTTTCTCTCAACTTAGCTCCTGGGTGTGGCCACACAAAACCTAGGCTTAGCGATAATTAAAATAAGTCAGTGTGTCATCCCTGATTCACTAATGTCTGGTTACTCAGGAGTCCTCGAATCTCAAAGACTACCCCTGGGAGCCCCGAAGAACCCCATACAGTATCTGTGTGTGTCTCTGCTAGTTAACTATTTTGTAGCCTTGCCTAGGCTTTCCAGGAGTTCATCTGCCTCTTGGACTGATTTTAGATTGTACATCTTATTATTGTACATAATTTTCAAGTGTGCTGGGAATTTTAACTGGGCAACCGCACCAAGTTTCTTAAATGTATCCATTTTCTTGCCCAGCTCTCATTGTCTGACTAGTGTAGCACGAGCCACCATCTTAAAAACATTAAAAACAAATCACAAATACCTGCAAACGTTATTATAAATAAAATATAAAAATAATTGTCATACAAATAAATATTTTTACTTAAAAAATATTCATTAACAAAAACATTAATTATTACATATATTTAGTTTAGTTACTTCGCACCCTATAACACCACACAACTCAAAACCTGCACCTAATAAAATACTTTAGACTATTAATATCAACTTTCATCACCAAACTAATTTTATTATTCAAATATTAATTATTAATTAATTATAATTAATAGACTTCCCACAATAAATCCCCACAAAGCACACAGCACACTCATAACATGTAACAAAACATTATTTACCCAATTAACATAATTAATTATTACATTAACAATTATTACTAATTAATAAAATAATTAATATTTGCTCTAAATTAATTTCATTCCCAACGCATACCCCTACAAAACTCACAACCCACATCTAAAATCTAAAAACAAATGTATTTGCACAATTAAAATAATTAATTAGTAATTATAAAAATATTATTAATTAGAAACAAAATTCTTATTATTAAACTTTATTACCTTCCAACCCTTTACCCCTATGATTCCAACAAACGCGCCTAAAATTAAACTTTAAGAACATTAATTGCATTATAAAAATGTATTTTCAAATAAATTACTAATAGTACTTAGCAAAAAATTATAAAGTAATTAAAAATAATTTACTCCCAACCCTTTACCCCTATAAACCTAAAACCCGCACCTAAAAAGAATGTAAATAAACAATTAACATAATTAATTATCAATTAATTAATTAATATTAATTATCAACTAATTATTCACTAATTATAAATAAATTACTTCACATCCATTACCACTATAACCCCCAACACCTAAAAAAATAGACAATTTTCATAATTATTTTATCAATTGATCAATTAATATTAATTAACAACTATTTATTAATTAATTAACTAAAAATAAATTACTTCCCACCCAGAACCCCTATAACTCCAACCCGCACCTAATAAATGACACAATTAACACAATTGATAATTGATTATCAATTGAATCATTAATATTAATTAATAGCTAATTATTAATTTATTAAACATATATTAATTTCCAACCTTTACCCCTATAAATCCCACAACCAACACATAAAATTTACCAAAACAAACATTAAAAGCACAATTAACACAATTAAATATCAGTTAAATACATAAAATAAATACATCACATACATTTAAATTAAGTACTAAAATACATAACACTAATTAAAAAACAATATTTTAAACAACTGTATTTTTGCAAATGATATTGACTTCTATATTTAAAAAATCGTTATTACTTGCCTTCAAATCGATATTCTTGACATCGATATTTCCATGTTACATATTTTGAACATGATATTCTTGTACATCGATATGTGCAACTCAATATATTGTCTAAACACCGCTCTATCTGCCTACCACAAGCTCCAACTCCATTATTCACTCTGAGCTAAACCTCCAGCATATATCTGGCAAAGCTTATCTAGCCCCTCTTTTACTTTGGGACAGTGTCTGGTTTAATACTGAAGCTAGTTTAAACAGGAACATCATCTTAGATTGTTTTAAATTTAACAAGGGCCTTTCTATTTCCTGGTTGGCTTATGTTAAAAATAACCTTAATGTACTGAGCTTATTCAACATATGATATTAGATGCACTTACTATTCTAAAAAAGGTAAATAAGTTGAAGGTGAAGCTCTGCTTCTTAGAGCTTTGTCCTTCACAGAGGTTACAAAATTAGTTAATCAAAAGTCCCATTAAAGAATATCTCATGATCCTTGCACCAGCTGATTCTGCACTGTATTTAACCCTAGCTACCTCAAGTTGGGAAAGATATTTTCTTGTCCACTGCAGGGCTGGCGCGGATTGAGTTGTGGTGGCCTATGTATTGCTGCATATTGTATTTCATGTGTCCTCCTCTTGCATTACTTATGGTATAGAAAGTTGGGATTGTTCTGTCCCTCTACTTAGGGGCCTATTTGGATGGCGGGCGGACTCTGCCTGCCATCCCTGTGGAGCTGGGACCGTCCGCCATAGGTGCGCCGGTCCTGAGGTTCCGTGAGAATCTGACTGACATTTTGGGTATGTTCGAATATGGATGAGTTTGGTATCTACGAACCGCAAATGACGAGTTTAGTGGGTGTACGCGTTTTCGCTACGCTAGATTGCATCATATGGCGGTGGATAAATGTTATCCGGTTTTACCGTCTAGTCCTAATAAGACGGGAGAAGAAACGGTCGAGGATACCTTATTGTCTTATCTATTGAAATCACCACCTCCCTATGCACCAGATACTGTGGGTCCTGTGATTCCTCCTGCTCCCCAACCTGCTGTCTTGGTGGCTGCTGGACAGCCTGTTGTTCCTCCTGTTCTTCCGAATCCTCTTGTGCCGCAAATTGTTCATCCTCCGTTACCCGCTCTTTTCCCTATTGCTCCTTTGCCTGTACCTCTTCAGCCTATTGTTACTACTACTCCTGCTATCTCGACTACTTCTACTAGTTCTACGGTTACCCCGGATGTAGTTACTCCTGTGCTTCCTTCTTCTTCCCCTTCTGTTCGTAGTCGCATATTTAATGCTGTCGCTAATCTCTATTCTCCGCTTTTTGGGCCGATACTTGGGTCCGATCTTTCTGATGTCTCTCAGAGGCGTAGTCAAATTCCTGATGGTAGAGAACGTGAGTCGTTGGTAAAACTGGCGCGTAAATGGATTAGTTATCCTGCGAAGTACACTTCGCGTATAGTCTTCGAGACATTTTCTCAGTTTAATGAGCCCACACAAAGATTTGTGTACGAGGAAATGTGTAAATCTTTGCGAGAAGAGTGGGATACTGATGCGGTAGACAATGTACCGCCCGAGATGACTGAACTTCAGAATCACTTTTCGAGTGATATGATTGTGGGTAGTAATGTCCGACATGCTTTAGAGCGTCTGTTATCTTTTCGATCTACGGTATCACCTCGAGCATTGTTTAAGGACGAAGCTGAGGAGCGGATGGCACAATCTGGTCAGTACCCTATGCGGGAAGTTCCCCCAGTGTGGATGCCAGGTGATGCTGCTGCTAATCCTGCTATTCCACCACACTTTCAGAGAGTTTGGATACACCTCCCCTGGAAGCGATCGGAAGTTTTGCAGGTGAAGCAAACTTTGCCTGACCCCCGCAAAAATCCGGCAGGTTATTATAAGGAGTTATCCCAACTTGTGGATGCTACTATTATGAACCTTGCCGATATCGACATGTTGTTCGGTAATGTAGTACCTCAACCGATTTGGGCGAAAATCCGCCAAGAGAATCACGTAGCCGAGTTAGGCGGTGATTGGGCTGCTCTTGCTGCGGCTGACGCACGGCAAGTTGGTGGGGCTAAACCTGAACAGCTCAATGAGAATCTGCCCCAGAGGATAATTACACTTATGAAGACACTTATGCCGGCAATAAGAGTTAACTGGGATAAACTGTCCGCGTGCAAACAAAAGAAGGACGAGAGTGTCTCCGATTTCTTTACGAGATTTGAGGAGGCATTCATTGATCACAGTGGTCAGGATATGAGCACTGAGGGAGGTCAGCGACTGTTTGTTGATAAATTTGTATCGAATCTGCTGCCTGAACTAAGCAACAAATTGAAGAATTCTGAAAGTTCATGGGCTGTTTCTACCACTGCTCAGATATTAGCTACGGCCCAATACTACGAAAATAGAGAGAAAGAAGAAAGCGAGCGTGCAGATAAGAAAACGAGGGATCTTAAAACGAAGGTCTTATTGCAGCAAGCGTATTCCCCGCGCTCGAATCAAAATGACTCGCAACAGCAAAATCGATTACAGTCGCAGTTTTCTAGGTCGCAGTCGCGTACCGACTCCTCTACACCGCGCACTATGTTGGGGTATAATCAATGCGCATATTGTAGGGGTGAGGGTCATCTGAAGTTTAATTGTCCAGTTTTGCGTGACCGAAACAATGGTGTTTCGGCTCGAGGAGGTCGTAGTGGTCCTCAACAAGCATCACGTGGTAGAGGTCGCGGTGTTACTCAGAATCAGAATGAGCGTTTTGCCACTTCAGCAGACTCGCAAAATTGCTTTGATCGGCGCGATTTATTGGCTGGTAGATCTGCACAGTATCATGTGGACGACTATTATGTCGAGCATGATGTTGCTGATGGTCATTATTAGGACAGCCATAGACAAAGAAAGGGAGTGGTATCGGTTCCGGTTGATCAGAGAGGGCCTTACGTTACAGTTGCCACAATGGGTGTAGTTGAGCCTTTTCTGTTGGATACTGGTGCAGCGAAAAGCTCCATCATGCATTCGAAACTCCCTGGCGCGCCTTTGTCTGGCTTAACGAATGTTTCCGTTGGATTCTCTGGCGCCCCCGTTAGCAATCCAGTTTCTAGCCCGTTGCCCCTTACAATTGGGTCTCGTGAGTTAGAAGCTCCTTTGCTTTTGACTACTGGTTGTGGTGAGAATCTTTTGGGCCTCGATTTGTTGAAGCGGTTATATGCGACTTTGTACTGTTCTCCTGCGGGAGTGGAGCTTACGTTGGGTCAGAAAGTGATCTCTCCTATGTATTTGTCGACTGGTAAGCTCCCACCGGAATTGAGTTCTCTTCCTAAGTCTTTGTGGGCGATGGGTCCCAACGACGTGGGCCTGTTGGATATACCGCCTTATGTTCTTCAATTGAAATCAAATGTGCGCTTACCACGCATTCCCCAGTATCGTATCTCTCTTGATGGAGAGCGAGCACTATTAGCGATCACTTACGATTTGATCGATAAGGATGTCATCGAAGAAACTCGGGGTAACGTGTGTAATAGTCCTGTGTTACCTATTTTGAAACGAACTGATCCATCCAAGCCTCCTGTGTATCGTTTTGTTATTGATTTACGGGAGGTAAATAAAATTGTGATTCCACAGTTCCCCGTGGTGCCCGACATTACGGCTTTGCTGACTCTGATTCCAGCTTCTGCAGCATGGTTCTCGGTAATCGATCTGAAGAATGCCTTCTTTAGCATTCCAATTGCTGAGGAAAGCAGAGATCTATTTGGTTTCTCGTTAGGTGGTCGCAGTTTCAGGTTTAAACGCGCACCTCAGGGCTACTGTGAGAGTCCATCGATCTATAGTCAAGTGCTTAAGAGCCAACTTGATGCGTTTGTGTTACCGACTGGTGCGGCCTTGATTCAGTACATTGACGATCTGTTGGTAGCTGCTGACACTGAACAGATTTGCAAAACTGCTACAGTATCACTGTTACAGCATCTATGTGACTTACATCACAAGGTGTCACCCTCTAAATTGCAATATTGTTGTCAAGAAGTAACCTATCTCGGTCACTTATTGTCAAAGGAGGGAAGAAGGTTGACCCCAGAAAGAATTGCAGCGATTGCTCGAATGACGGTGCCAACAACTCAGAGAGATGTGCGTGCCTTTCTAGGTATCACGTCATACTGCAGACAGTGGATCCCAAACTTTTCACTGTTAGCGAAGCCATTGATAGCTCTCACGTGCAAGGATGTCTCGACTCCTTTGCCATGGACGGAAGAATGTCAGAAAAGTTTTTCTGAACTGCGTGACGCGTTGTGTTCGGCTCCTGTGTTAGGTACTCCTGATTACAGTAAGCCATTTACACTATACGTTCACGAGAGAGAAGGTTGTGCGTTGAGTGTTTTGACGCAACAATTTGGTGGAAGCAGCGTCCATGTGCATATTTTTCCTCGACCTTAGACCCGGTAGCTAGAGCGTTGCCGAGTTGCTTGAGGGCGACAGCGGCAGCTGCGGTGTCTATTCGACAATCCGCAGGTCTGGTTATGGATAATATGCTTACAGTGATGGTTCTGCATGCAGTTGACACTCTCCTGAATCCTACAAAAACTCAACATCTGACGAGTGCAAGGTTGTCCGGTTACGAGTTAACACTTTTGGCAAGTCATATACAGATTAAGCGTTGTAATGTGCTGAATCCGGCGACATTGTTGCCGATTAATGTGGAATCCAATGATGTATCACCACATGATTGTTATTTACGAACTGAAGAAGAAACGAAGGGTCGCGTGGACCTGAAAAACACTCCATTGAAAGACCCCGATGGCACTTTGTATGTTGATGGTTCATGTTTTAAGTTGCCGAATGGTGATGTGACGACTGCGTATGCTGTGGTGACGTTGAGTACGGTTGTGGAAACTGCGAGATTGAGTCAGAATTCAGCGCAGGCGGCAGAGTTGATTGCGTTAACGAGAGCGTGTGTCTTGTCTAAGGGAAAGCGAGTGAATGTGTTTACTGACAGTCAGTATGCGTTTGGTGTTGCACATAGCTTTGGCCGATTGTGGAGAGAGAGAGGATTTATGACATCGCATGGTACGAAGATCCAACACGGACAGCTTGTGAATGATCTTTTGGATGCACTTACATTGCCTAAACAGGTGGCGATCATTAAATGTAGTGCGCATCGAAAGGTTACGGATGATGTTGGTCGTGGTAATGCATTTGCGGATGAGATTGCTAAGGAAACGGCTAAGAATCTTGCGTCCCGAATGTATGTTACGAGTTCAGTGCCGTGGCCGACGGAGACTGGTATGTGTGAAGACACTGTTGAGAGCGTGAAAGCAATTCAGAATGAGGCCACTAAAACTGAAAAGACCAAGTGAAAAGAAAGTACGGGAAAGTTAGATACCTATGGATGTTGGGTTGACTTGTCAGAATGTCAGAGGTGGATGTTACCGGATGCATATGTGCTACCCGTTGTGACTATGGCTCACGGCTTGTCACATATTAGCGCGAAAGGTATATGTAAGCTATTGTCTCCTGTATGGAAGAATGATGGTATCGCTAAATGTGCTGAGAGAGTGGTTAAGAATTGTATGGTGTGTTTGATGTACAATCCTGGCAAGGGCACTCCTACCCCACCTGGCCATTTTGCCCCTTCCTACATGTCCCTTTGAGGTTATCCAACTGGACTTCATCCATATGGAGAGATGCAATAATCTGAAGTACGTTTTGGTTGTGGTTTGTGCGTTCTCCAGATGGATAGAGGCCTATCCTCTCAAGGATAACACTGCTTTGTCCACAGCGAAAGTCCTACTGAAGGAATACTTTCCTCGGTATGGAATGCCATGGATTGTGTGGTCAGATAATGGAAGTGAGTTTGTGGGAAGTGTGATGCAGAGTGTGTGTAAGGGTCTTGGAATTCGACAGAAATTCCATAGCGCCAATCATCCTCAGGCAGCGGGTTTGGTTGAAGGGTACAATGGTACTCTGAAACTGAAACTTGCAAAGATACAAGCTACGACTGGTTTGTCATGGCCTGATGCTTTGCCTCTGGCTCTCTTGTCAATCAGGGCGACTGTGCACTCTCGAGTAGGGCTTAGCCCATATGAGATTGTGTTCGGCCGCCCTGCAAACATTTGGGGAGTCCCGAGGCCTAAGGCCTTTGATAGCCTTGAGTATCCAATGTTAATTGATTATCTTCATGATCTGACTGCTAAACTGAGGTTAATTCATCAACAGGTCTTTGAAGCTTTACCGGCACAGACAGAGGGTCCTGGACATCGGCTCCAACCGGGTGACTGGGTTGTTACCCGCAATTTTGGCAGAAAACGCAATCTGGAGCCAAGATTTGTGGGCCCTTTTCAAGTGCTGCTGGCAACAAGGACTGCAGTTCGGTTGGAAGGCAGAAAGAACTGGGTGCATGCCACCCATACCAAAAAGGTTTCGATCCCTTCACCAGCAGATAATTGGGTGAGAACTGGTATTGCGACAGCGGAAACTGAGACTCCTCTACGTTACGTGCCGTTTAGCGATGCTCAACCTGTCGTAGACAATTCATTGCAGCCGGACACATCTGTTGAGTCGTCAGTTTTGGAAAACTCAAGGTCTGAATTGTCATCTGATCGATTGAACATTGTTTCACCAGCTGAACAATTATTTGAAGAGCAGACTCGACCTGGAAGATGTCGATATTTTCTTCGTTCACATGACAAAGACTAATAATTTTGTTTTCTATATTTTCCTTTACTGTTGCCACGAACATTAAGAACCATTGCATCCTTTGCTGATTTTTGAGTTTCCTTCTACGTGCATTTTTTTTTTACAGCTAAGAGATTTTTATTAAGTTGGATGTTTGTTTAAGAAAAACCTATCATCTGGGTTAACCGTAGGGCCGTGCGGGTACTTCCTTCTGTTTAGCAGGTTCCTGATACTAGGTCAGTTACCTTTTGTCGATTCCTGGGAACTCCTGGGGATTGATAATTGCTACTCAGAACGAAGTGCGTCAAGAACGTACGGACGGTTTTTAGAGGATGGCGTTCTCTAAGCTGTTGGAAGTAGAAAGGATGTCGGCGCAAAGATCAAAATTGCATAAGATTGTACGAACAAAATGTTTTTTGTTTCAGGTATTTCTACTGTTTCTGACTGTTTCTATGCTATTGGTGGGCGGAGTGTATTTTGGGATACAGTCGTTATTGCCTTCTGTTTCACCTACCTTTTCTCCTAAACTAAGTTCCATTACTACTGTTTCTCCACATTCCTTTCATCCTCTGCCCCAACATGAGCAGGTTAGACGTGTGGAATTCATGAATAACTCCTTTGTTCAACTCCTACATCAGCATCAGTTGGTGATGAATACTACCAACTGTTGGGTGTGTGGGTTAATGCCCCATACCATGGATAGAGGTATTCCGTATTTGGTTCTTCCTTATAGTTCCCAGGGGTCAGCTCGAGCATTCCAAACTATGTTCCGTAGTGCACTAGATTCCTACCCCAGTCGAGAGCCACGTTCCGCGAACTTTGGTCCTGGTCCGTACCACAAGCCTTTGGCGATAGCGATTGCTGATCTCGATCGAGATATTTTTGATGTATTGCTTATTCCAGATGCAGAGATACAAGCATATAAAGATCTGAGTGAGGCTGAGTATAGTGTGTCAGTGGGTGATAGACAGCTCAAGAGCTTGTCTCCAATATGGATCGTACCCCACCTCGGTAATTTCTGCTTGAAAGGTCTTGGTCGAAATCCGAGAGCCCAGCTTGGGGACAGTGCTTGTACTGACACGTACGTTCTACCGATGCTCTCTTCCCCTGTTTTCCTGACTGCCAAGGGTACCTATTTCGTATGTTATGAGCGTGCATATACATGGTTGCCCCGTGACTTCTCGGGAACCTGTTATATTGCGAATCTTTTGCCACCGACTTTTTCAGTTACCTCCGACTATCATAAAACTAGAGTTGTGAGAGGCGTTGTCAGCAAAGAAGACACTGCGGGTCAAGAAGCAGGAGACTTCTTTAAGGGTTTCTTGCCATTTTGGGGACCTATGGTTAATAGTAGGAACCTGAGACAGTTGACCCGTGTGGTAGAATTGACTGCTAACATAACTGCGAGTGCTCTTGGTAATTTAACAGCGGAACTTCAGGCGGATAGACTTATGACGTTGCAGAACCGTATGGTTCTAGATGTTGTTCTTGCAGATAGAGGTGGTGTGTGCAAAGTTATCCATTCGAGCTGTTGCATTTTCATTCCTGACAACGCTCCAACTGTTTACCAAGCCATCTCGAAGTTGCATAAGATCTCCGAGTCCATACACGTGGACGAGGGTAATTGGACGCTTCTAGGATGGTTTTGGGGTCTGATATCAACTTGGGGTTGGAAGATTCTGATGATCATGGGGGTTGTTGTAACGTTTCTGTTCACGTGTTGTCTTTGCGTACAGTGTGGTCCGGCCTTATGTGGCCTCTGTGCTACAACGTGTATAAGACGGCCATCAGTTACCAAAGAGACGTTGATGAATAGAATGATGTTCCAGCAGCAACTGAACGATTTGATGAATATCGAAATCGATTCTGATCTCGACTAGTGCTTGCCTACATGAGGGCAAAAGGAGCGTCTGAGGTTCCGTGAGAATCTGACTGACATTTTGGGTATGTTCGAATATGGATGAGTTTGGTATCTATGAACCGCAAATGACGAGTTTAGTGGGTGTACGCGTTTTTGCTACGCTACTATGTATGGTTCGTCTCATTCTTGGGTATGTCCATCTGAACCCTTGGGTTCCATTTTAGATACGACGTCCATTTTGTCTCTTGCCCTCAAGTAGCCAGCGAACAGACACTGTCCGCTTCGTGACCCTGGGATTCCCAAGCTTTCGTGGAGGACACATGTTCCTTTGAAGGTGTCTTTTATGGTGAGGGGGCAGACACGACAAAGGCAGATGGCCCCGCTTAAGGCTCATCTTGCCATACCGTTTATTGTTTCAGTCGTGCATACATTAGGCACGAGTCCTTTGATCCTGCAATCAAGTTTCCGTTATTGCTCTCTACACTGTTTTCTAAACTGTTGTACATCCATATCTTTTTCCTTTGCATCTGTTTCTGTCCCTTCCTCTAATTCGTTATGGTCAGAATGGAATGTGCTTAATGTGCTTTTACAGTTGGGAACCGGCAATGCTGCTGTAATTATGTTTCGGGTTTCTGAAAACATGAATGCGACCTTTTTGAAGTTTATTGTGGGAACTAAGCTGTAACCTTTTGTTCGCCATGCTGAGCAATGACGAAAATGTGTATAAAAGGAGCGATCCACTTGTGCAATTCGAAGCAGTCTCTCAGAACCTACACGTTGTGTACTTCTTGCGATTTCTGTATCCCTGCAGTGAATAAATGCTGATCTTTGACGCCGCAGGAAGTGTCCCGTGTCTCTGTGTTTTGTACGCCGGAACAGGTAACCCACGAAGGTTTCAGGTGTTGTCCCCTGGCACCGCTGGGCCTTAGAATAGCCCAGTCCTTCAGTCCAGCCCGCCTAATTAGGATGTGCCCACCACACTGGCGGGCGTATCCTGGTAGGTTAACATTGCCGACGGTGCTGCTGGCTGCAGCACCGTACGCAATGTCAAAATACCATGTTTTGCATTGCGCTGCACAAAGTTGCAGGCACCGTGCGGTGCCTGTCACCTTGAGCACCACAATGTATGGGGGTACCATAGGTACCCCCCAAGTGCAGCCACCCAGCCCCCGGGGGCCCGCAACAGGCCCCATGGCAAAAGACTGCATGCCTTTTCATGGAAAGGCCCATTAATGCTGGCATCCTAATCAGGTGGATGGTGCCTGCTAGTCACCACTACCATTTTGGGCTCCCTGGACCATCCTCCAGACAATCGGGACGATTGCTGGTGGCGGACGGTCTTTGCGTCCACTGCGGACGCATTCATGTTCCCACCGCCATCCTAATCTGGTGGTGGGAAATATCCGTTTGATGGCGGAGGGACTGCCACCACAAGGCCGGTGGTTGCTACCGTCGGCCCTGCAGTGACGGTCCTTCCACAATCATAATCAGCCCCTTAGTGTTATGCTGTACTAGAATGTATGGGAACAGTGGGTGAGAACATCAGCTTCAGTTGGTGCTGATCCTCTGGGCCCGGGAGACCTGTGTACCTGTTGTTGGAATAAAGCTTTGTGCTCAACTCTCCTTGTGCTGGACTACATCTTTACAATTGGCGAGTGACTAGGGATCTGGACCTGTCTTGCATGGATAGCACTGTCCCGCTGAAGCTCTTCTGCTTTATTAAGGTATTGCGCATTTCATTTGTTCCTCCAACGGGCCCAGGGATCCTTTTTTTTGTTTGTTTTCATCTCTAGAGGACTCTGTGCTGCTCGCTTTATTCTCCTTCCTATTTTTGAACTGGCACCTGTGTTTACCTCGCGCACCTGCATTACTTTAACTTTTATCCAGACTATAGCATTGCAAAAGCTGTTACACGCACCTGTGTTGATTTTTAAATCTCCCTGCATGCCATCTCTCAAGCGCTCTCATGCGCCCTGCAAGGATTCCCCACGTCATATACCTTGGTTCCCCTGGACAAGCTGCCTGACGCCACAATTTCTGGTTGCCCAGGAAACCAAATCCAATGTCATTTCCCATTACCTCCCTTCAGCACTCCCTGCTTGGGATACCGCTCTGGCGTCTACGTGTCCCTGTTTTCTCCGCACTCACCTTTGTGCTTGCTGCAGGCGATTTTCCTCATCGTTTCCTGCTTTCTTTTGGTTCCAGTGGCCCACATTCCTGCACGTTACTCCAGACTTTTTCTACTTGCTCCTGCAATCGTTGTAAATCACTCGTCATTGACACCGTGACTTCACTTCCTGTGAACAAGGAAGTGCACCTTTCAAGATCTAGCACGCCAACTTCCACAGCTTGTGGATTCAGTGATCCACATACTTCCTGGCAAATGCTAGCAACGCTACAGCTCTACAGTTTAACATTCACTTCCTGTGATCAAGGAAGTGCACCTTTTAAGATCTAGCATGCCAACTTCCACAGCTTGTGGATTCAGTGATCCACACACTTCCTGGTAAATGCTAGCAACGCTACAGCTCTGCAGTTTAACATTTAGAAGTTTGCATGATTGTTCCTACTATTGAATCTGTTATACTTATATCGTATTCACCATGTGGATTCAGTGATTCACACACTAAGGGGCCGTTTCCGATCTCGGTCGAAAAGCACTCCGACCGACCTGGATCCGTGGTGTTTCTCGACCGATCCGGACTCCTGCAGTCCGACCGAGCGAGTACGATGCGGCCGTATGCTGTCGGACTCAGTTCGGTCGGACTCCCATAGAAGTCAATGGGAGCCGGTCGCATGACACGTACATGGGCTCCCATTGACTGAATGGGTACGTCGCGAACAAGTGCACCCCCTACAGTGAGTACACGTGGGTACCATCCGCACCATACATGCCTGTGTTGGGGAGATCCAGGGGTCCAACTCTGGGAGGTATTGCGAGCCGGACGCTCCGACTCAATCCGGCTGTCCGAATCGAGCATCGTACTAGCTCTGTCGTGAAACGTCTCCATTGCGTGCCACGGTTTGCTTGTGACCGAGTCATACGGAGCGGTTCCGACCCGGAAACGATTCGGATGGCGATTTCGCGCTTGTTCGCATCGTACTTCGACGTACGGACCAGTGTACGACTCGGATGGAAAATCAGCCTCCGAATCGGATCCGCTAACGCCGAACCCGATTCGGTGCCCTTCCGACCGAGATCGGAATCGGCTCCTATATATTTCTACTTTACTCGTCTTTTCAACGTGTGTGAATTCAGTGCTTTTGCTGTCATTTATCTTTTTGTTATTTTTCATTCTTTCTGCTTCTTGCCTTCCAGTGTCTTTTCTTTTACTTTGTTTCCTGTTATTTGCCACCTATTCTCTTTCGTACACCATGCAAACTGTTACTCCTCCCAACTATTTTTTGCAAGATCCTGGAGAACCACCTTTAAAATGGCGATTGTGGTTCAGATCATTTAATGCTTACCTAGGAGCTATTGATGGCATGAAGTTCAAACCTAATAGGAAACGCAGTCTTCTTTACTACTATTTAGGCGTTGAGGGACAAAATGTTGATGATCATTTACCTACTTACACTGGCCATGATAGTGGTGAAATGGACAAATATCAATTAGCCCTCAAACAATTACTTATTTTGAGGGTAGAGTCAATTTGGTAGTGCACAGACACAAATGTTTTGCTCGTGTTCAGTCTCCAAGTGAATCCATAGACACGTATGTCACTGCTTTAAAGGTTTTAGCTAGTTTTTGCGATTTTGATGATTTTACTTCTCAATTAATAAGAGACAAAATTGTTTGCAGGTGCTATTCCAAGAGGATTCAACAGAATTTACTTTCCTGCAAAAATCCCTCTTTGGATGAAACTATTGACATCGCTAAGAGTATTGAGCGGTCAGAGTTGGACGCTAAACAGTTGGAGTCCAACACTGGTTTGACAGTAGCTGCCACCAGTTCTTCTTCCACCACTCAACAACCTCTTAGGGATGCCAAGTCTAAAAAAGGTAAAGATATTCCTGACAGGAACAAGTTTTCTGTACGTCCTCCCTCTGGTTTTCAGTGTTACAGATGTGGTTCACCTTGTCATCTTTCAAATATCAGAAATTGTCCTGCTATTACCCAAGAATGTTATAAATGTAAAAAAAAAACTGGTTATTTTAGAAAGGTGTGCAGAGTGGGCAAACGTTTCCTGGTTAGGAGTGTTCAAGATCTAACTCCTAATGAAACCCCAGATGAGTTGGATAAAAGAGTTGAAGAATTATCTTTATCTGTTGTCTCAGTTGAATATTTGAACATAAATAAGGTACATTCAAATAAAACATTTGGGGATCCCTTTGTCCAGGTATCCATCCAGTCCCATGATATTTTGTTACTCATCGACTCAGGTGCCAGAATCACTATTATTTCCATTGATAAATATAAACAAACTTGGTCCAATATGGGCTTGCTACCCCCTGATGTCATCACTACCTCATTTGAGGGTAGCAGGATTGATCTTGCAGGCTACTTTTGGGCCGATATTGCCTTTCAAAACAAAACTATCCATGGCAAAGTTTACGTTGCTCTTAAAGGCATCAATGTTTTAGGATGGTGTCACCAGGCTGAATTTGGAATGATCATAAGACGCGGTCAGAAGAATCCAGTTTCTTTGATTAATTCCATTTCTGACTTCTCTCAATGGATGGATAATTACTCACAAGTTTTCGTGAATAGAATTGGAAAAATCTAAGATTTTGTGCATTCTATTAACATTAAAGAGGGTGTACCTCCAGTTAAACACAAATTAAGGAATGTTCTGTATAGTATAAGAATTGATCTTGCTATTATGCTTAACAAGATGCTTGATGATGGCATAATTAAACGTGTTGAAGCCACTCTCTGGTTATCCCCCATTGTCTTAGCTAAAAAAAGGACTGGAGAACTTTGTTTATGTGTTGATTTAAGATCTGTCAACAAGGCTATTTGGGTGGAGAACTTTCCGTTACCTTGCATAGACGACCTTACCACTGCTGTAGGTCAGTCTAAATGGTTTTCCAAATTAGATTTACGATCGGCGTACCATCAGGTGGTTCCTAATGAACATTCCTGCCACCTTATAGCGTTTGTAACACCAGATGGTACTTTTCAATTTTGCCGGATGCCATTTGGACTGGCCTCGGCTGCTTCTGTGTTCCAGAAAGTTATGACTATGATGTTTCAACATGTTCCCAATGTTGTAATTTTCCAGGACGATATTTTAGTGCATACGAACACAGAACTTGAACATAACCAAGTTTTAGATCTTGTTTTACAAACTCTCCAGAGCAATTGTGTCACCCTGAGAGAAGATAATTGTATTTTTTCAGTAAATTAAATCGAATATCTAGGTCATATGCTCACCAAGGATGGTGTCAAGCCCAAACCCAGCATCGTTGAGGGTATTGTTAATGCCCCACACCCCATGGATAAAGACCAGTTGCGCTCTTTCATTGGTTTGTGTGAATTTTATTCAAAGTTCATTAAGAACTTTTCCAGTCTTACTGAGTGCTTTAGAAATCTGTTAAAAAAGGGTTCAGAATTCATTTGGACAGCCACATGTCAGGAACACTTCATTCTAATTCAAGAGTGTATTTTGTCGGCCCCAGCTCTCCAAGCGTACGTGGAGGGTTGTGACACCTTCATTACTGTTGACTCCAGTGCCTATGGTATGGGTATGGGTTTTTCTCAGATGGGTGGTGGAAGGGAAGTCACTGTAGGATTTGCATCCAGGAGAATGAGAGATGTTGAATTGAGGTATTCAGTGATAGAGAAAGAGATGCTAGCCTGTGTATGGGGCGTTGAAAAGTTTAAATCCTATTTTGGGGGAAGGAAGTTTTGACTAAGGACAGATCATAAACCCTTAGTAGACATTCTGTCTGGTTCCAAAATCAAAAAGTCTACGGCTAGACCGGCTAGGTTGTCCACCAAACTTCTGGAATTCAAGTTTGCTGTACTTCACATAGCTGGGGGTAAGAATGTCAATGTGGACTTTCTATCCAGACTTCCGGTTGACAATCCCCCAACCACTACTGACATTCTAGATGACATTGAAAAGTGTATTATTGCCAACGTGGATGACACTGTCATTTGTCCTGACATGTCACTTTGGCAGGACGCTCTCTCCAATAATCCCACCTTGAGGCAGGTGATGGATTTCGTTGTCAAAGGTGGCCCAAAGAGAGAGCTCTTTCCATTGAATTACAGCCATACTGTAAAATCTCTAACAAACTCTCCATCGAGAATGATTTACTGGTCAGAGACAGCAAACCTATTCCTCCTGCTGTCTTCAGAGTGAGGATAATGGAAACCGCTCACTCTGGTCATTTGGGGATAAATGCCACTAAGCACAGAATAAGAAATGATTTCTGGTGGCCCAGCATGGACTGGGACATTGATAACTTGGTCAAGAATTGTGTACAGTGTTGTTATAGTGACAAGCATTTCACTACCAGCACCCCATACCCAAACCTGTCCCGTGTCCAGCTAGGGTTTGGCAAAGAATCTCTATTGATCTCCTTGGTCCCTTTCATGTTTTGCCCAACTGCGTGAGATATTTCATTGTGCTCATTGACAATCCCTCCAGGTGGGTGAAGGTAAGAGGCGTCTCTGATTCCAACTCCAAAGCTGTCATTCGTTTCCTGCAGGATGTCTTCTCAAGAGAGGGTGTCCCGGAGGAGCTGTTAACTGATAATGGTGTGCAATTCACTTCCATTTCCATGCAAGAATTTCTGGCCAAACTGGGAGTGAAACAGCTACGCACCCCTCTTTATCATCCCCAATCTAATGGCAAAGTTGAGAGGTTTAATAGGGTCCTAGTTGAATGTGGGCAGAGTACCCTCAATAGTCATGGTGATTGCGAGACGGCTGTGTGAAACATGATTTGGGCATATAGGACCACTCCCCATTCTGTTTCAGGTTTCATTCCTTTCGAGTTGATGAGGGGCAGAAAAGTTTCCTCTTCTCTGTGCCCCTTCTGGAAACTCAATGTTTTCAATGGTCATTGTTCCGTTCCTTGTGAAGCCTCTAGGGCTAAGATTGCTCCTGACAATTACAACCGTCTTAGATATGATAAACTTTGTCAATCTGGAAAATGATTAGTGATTAGGTTTACCATTGGTGACTTGGTCAGGGTTAAAGATCCCTTATTACTACAAAAAGGAAGGTCGAAATTCAGACAACCTCACTACATTGCTGAGATTGAGGGCCATGCTGTTCGCCTTGACAATGGTCAGTGTTGGAGTATTTCCCGCCTTGCCAAGGTCACACAACTTGACAATGTTTCTGGTTCGCAGACTTTGCCTTCCTCTGATGCCAACTTACGGCGAAGTTGTAGGGTAATAAGCATTCCAAACAAACTTCGTGATTAGTTACTGTTTATCTTGGCTCATTTTTTTTCTTTATTTTTATTTTTTATTAAGGGTGGAATGTGGTGTCCTATGTATTGCTGCATATTGTATTTCATGTGTTCTCCTCTTGCATTACTTAAGGTATAGAATGTTGGGATTGTTCTGCCCCTCTACTTAGTGTTATGCTGTACTAGAATGTGTGGGAACAGTGAATGAGAACATCAGCTTCAGTCGGTGCTGATCCTCTGGGCCCATAAGACCCGTGTACCTTTTGTTGGAATAAAGCTTCCTGCTCAACTCTCCTTGTGGTGGATACATCTTTACATGAGTTTTGCAGGTGTTTGCAGTTTTTTTGGTACATCAGCATTGGTCCTCCTTCGTTATGGAACATCAGAGAAACATTGATGCACTTTCTATTCCTCTGCAAATGTTAAAGGTTTTTAAAGTTTTTTATTAGGCTGATCTTAAAACTCTTGGGGTTTAGGAAGCACAGGGATGCGCTGTTCTATCTCAAGCTTTAAAGCAACCATAATGTTTCTTTTGCGACTTGTTCTTTTTTGAAAGCAGCAGTGAGTTGCAGGAAATCGATGGTGGGATAGGTGTAACATCAGATCTCATATCTCTGGATGTGTGTTAACTGAGTTGTGTTTGTTGCTGCGGGATATGGTTCGAGTTGAACTTGAACCTTGGGGAGAATGTGGTGGTTGTTGTATTCCGACTAGGATATTCATTTTAGTCTGCCATGTTGCTTGTCATTGCCTGCAGAGATTTGTTTGCACTACACAGATTCTAATGTCGCTCTGCCTATGTATCTATTTATTTTGTGCTTTTTTACTTACTTGTTTTTATTATCAATATACCTTTTATGGCTATTCTTATGCCAAGTAACGTTCTATGAAATGAATTGAATTTACTGAGTATTGTCTTTGCAGTACATATATTTGTTAGCTATTTCAGTTGATCTTGCAGTCAGTTCTGCTACTAAACTGCACTATTTATTTTTGTTGGTGGTAGGTTTGGGAATCCCACACTACTTGTTTGTGTTCAGTTACAAATGTACCAAACTCAAAATACACATTTTTGTTATATCGTGGCCAGATCTTGTGTGATCAACAGAGAAAGATCTTTAACACACACTGCTGAGAGAGGTTGGCTGACAGTCCACCCACAAGTTGGTTTCCTTAGCTACAGTATTTAATTTTGCAGACACTGATGTTCAGGTGAAAGATGCTTGTATTGAACTTGTTGCCTTTTAGGAAACTGCTCATTACAACAGGACAGAGTTAGTTATGGTGACCAACCAAAAATAAAAAAATAAAAGGTCTGATTTGTTTATTATGTAAATTATAACAAAGATAGTAGGCATGACATATAATTAGAGCGAAAAATCTATAATAAAGTCAATAAGTCTTTAAGGGTGGATTACTATTACACTGCTTTAAAGCTTTATACTGCTTTAAAGCCTGTAGACTGGTATTATCGGAAATTGAATGCCACAAATTGCTGTTGTAGTTTAGGGTTTTGGGTTTGGTTTTGGTCACGTCCTCTGACAGGCTCTCAGGGTAGAAGATTTGCACATTGTAATATTTGTAATTTTATGTTTGTATAACTGATGGTTGCCTCCTGCTAAAGCTTATGAGCTATTGCACTCCTGGTCAGAGTCACTGCTCTCCCCCATGCAGCTCCACCATTAAGGGTCTGCCCTTAGCTCCAGCCCAAGCTCCTCTCAGGTAGGTGTTCGAGGTCCTCCTTCACCCACAGGCTCCTGACTGCGCCTCATCCCTGAAAATCTAGTGGAAGAGCAGCCTGCTCTTCTGCTATTCTGCTATGTGTCCTCTGTTCTCTGTACTCTCATGCCTCTTTCTTACTATTTCCTTGCCTCCTTTCTCTGTTATTTTCCATTTCTCTTTGCCCATTTTCTCTCCACTTTGCCTCTTTCCCCCTTTGCTGCTTTCTCTTTTTCCTCTGCCCGCCCCCTCTTCCTGGACTCCCCGGCACTGCAGCCCCTACACTCCAGCATGTCGCTCCCTCCTCCCACCTGATCGCCCTCCCCCTGACTCCTACATAATGGCGCCCGCTGCACAACAAGAAGAGCAAGACCTCTGACCTCCTGGTCAGAGTCACTTCTCTCCTCCCACCCAGCTCCACCATTAATGGTCTGCCCTTAAGCTCCAGCCCGAGCTCCTCTCAGGTAGGTGTTCAAGACCCTCCTCCACCTGCAGGCTCCTGCTTGCGCCTCATCCATGGTAGTCTAGTGGAAGAGCAGCCTGCTCTTCTGCTATTCAGCTCTGTGTCCTCTGTTCTCTGTACTCTCTTTTCTCTTTTTCGAATTTCCTTGCCTCTTTTCTCTGTTATTTTCCTTATCTCTTTGCCCATTTTCTCTCCACTGTGCCTCTTTTCCCACTTTGCCACATTCTCTTTTCCTTTTGCCCACCCCCTCTTCCTGCACTCCCCACCTCTGCTGCCCCTGTGGCCCCTCCCCGCAGTGTGTCACTCCTGCTCCCACCTCCCAGTCGATCACCCTCCCCCTGACCCCTACTTAATGGCGTCTGCTGAGCTGCACGAAGAGCAAGCCCTCTGACCTCCTGGTCAGAGTCACTGCTCTCCCCGTGCAGCTCCAGCGTTAAGGGTCTGCCCTTAAGTCCCAGCCCGAGCTTCTCTAAGGTAGGTGTTCGAGGCCCTCCTCTACCCGCCAGCTCGTGCCTGTGCCTCATCTCTGGTGGTCTAGTGGAAGAACAGCCTGCTCTTCTGTTATTCTGCTCTGTGTCCTCTGTTCTCTGTACTCGCTTGCCTTTTTTTTCTATTTCCTTGCCTATTTTCTCTGTTATTTTCCTTTTCTCTTTGCCCATTGTTTCTCCAATTTGACTCTTTTCCCCCTTTGCCACTTTCTCTTCTCACTTTGCCCATCCCCTCTTCCTGTGCTCCCTACCGCTGCTGCCCCCCAGCCCCTCCCTCAGCATGTCGCTCCCGCTCCCTCCTCCCAGCTGATTGCCTGACCCCTACTTAATGGCAGCCGTCAACGACCCGACTGCAACCAGTGCCAGGGACCCTGATCCCCCGACCCCCCGCCGTTATGACCCCAGCACCCTCCAAACTCTCAACCCCAGATGCAGCAAAAACTGCCAGCTGTCGATGCCGAGCAACACCCATGGCCTGTTTTCCTGCCTTTACTGCTGCCACACCTTCACCCACCTCCAGAGCCCAGAAGCAGCCCCCTAGCCCACCGGATGCCAGTGCACACAAGCCACTAAACTGCATCCTCCTCAACATACACTCCCTATACAGATACAGCATAGAAATCTGGGACCTCCTCAACACTCACATGCCTGACATCGCCTTCCTCACAGAGACCTGGACCAATGCCAGCTACGCGACTGTCATCGCAACCGACATCCCCGGCAGATACAAGATCCTTAGAAAAGACAACCCCGCCCGCCCAGGAGGAGGCCTTGCCATCGGCCCTCTGATTGACAACCACTGACTTGGAAAACACCTCACCCCCATGGAACACATCCACTTCTGAATCCAAACCAACCCCAGAATGATGCTCCGCGGAACACTGGTCTACATACCACCTAGCCCCTGCGCTCTTTTCACCAACATCATCACCAACCTAATCGCAACCCACGCTCTCATCTCCACAGACTACTTACTACTTGAAAACCTGAACTTCCACCTGGACAACCTCAACAACACCACCGCCCTCATAGAGAACCTCATCAACATAGGGCTCAAGCAACTTGTCTCCACCCACACTCACACAGTGGGACACACACTCGACCCCGTCTTCACAGGAGGAAACAACATCTTCTTCAGCCACACCATGGAACTGCTCTGGACTGACCACCACTGTATCCACTTCTCCTTTAGTAAACCCACCGAACATAAGCACTCACGCTGACTCCCATGCAGAATCTCGAACAAAGTCTCAGAAGAACACCTCACCTCCGCCAGCTCCTGTACCCCACTCCCAACTATGACGGATGCCAACACCACAGCAAGAAACCTCCACGAATGAATAACCAACTGTGCCAACACACTCGCCCCCTCCAGAACAAAATGAGAGAGACCATATCAAGAAAAATAACTGGTTCACCACCGCACGGCAAGATTCTAAGTGCTCCTGCCGGTGACTGGAAAAGATGTGGAGAAACAGCAAAACTGAAAGCATGCTCCACCTACAAAACAGCCACCATGGCAAAACACCAACTCATCAAATCCACAAAGAAAAACTTCCTCTGAGACAGAATCCTCTCCAACACCCATAACTCCAAGGAACTCTTCGCCATCAGATAGGAATTAGCCAAACCCAACAGCGAAACAACTGACGTCCCTCTAGCCCAAGACCTCTGCAACAGGCTCAGCTCCTTCTTTCACCTGAAAATCAAGACGCTCTACGACAACTTCGACGACCAAGATCTCGGCACTGCCCCAAACCCCACCCCAGCAAGGCCACCCAACAGACCCTTCCCACCCAGACCCCACTCAAGACAGAAGACACTCTGACGCCCATGAAGAGCATTCACTTCGGGGCACCCTCTGACCCCTGCTCACTACTCATATTCCACACGGCAGCCACAGCCATCGATCCCCGAGCTACATTGAATCATTAACTGTTACCTCAAGACAGCAACATTCCCTGACAACTGCAAGCATGCCGAAGTCACCCCCTCCTAAAGAAGCCCTTTTCTGACCTGACGGACCTCAAGAATTTCAGGCCCATCTCACTGCTTCCTTTTGCAGCCAAGTTAATCAAAAAGGCAGTCAACACCCAGCTAGCACACTTCACTGAAGCCAACTACATCTTAGACACCTCTCAATCTGGATTCCGCAGCAACCGCAGCACCACAACTACCCTCCTCGCTGCCCCAGACAACATCTGCACCTTTCTCAACAAAGGTCAAACGGCGACCCTCATCCTCCTGGACCTGTCAGCAGCTTTCAACACTGTCTCCCACCGCACACTAACCACCAGACTCCATGGCGCTGGCATCCAAGGAAAGGCCCTAGACTGGACACGCTCATTGCTCATGGGCAGAACACAGTGAGTAAGACTCCCGCCCTTCCTCTCAAAACCGACAGACACCAGATGTGAGTTCCCCATGGATCCTCCCTCAGCCCCACCCTCTTCAACATCTACATGGCTCCCTCGCAACCATCCTCAGAAACCAAGGGCACAACTTCGTCTCCTAGCTAATCCTATTTCTCACCAAGGAACCTGACATCACCAGTCACAACTTCCAAGAAGTGATGAAAGCTGTCATAACCTAGATGAGGAACAGCTGCCTGAAACTCAACTCAGAGAAAATAGAAGTCCTCATCCTCGGCTCCACCCAATCTGCATTGAACGACACCTGGTGGCCCCACACCCTCAGAAACCCACCCACCCACCCCGAAGGACCATGCACGCAACCTCGGAATCATACTTGACTCATCACTCACCATTAATCGCCAGATCAACGCCGACTCCTCTGCACCAATCAATCAATAAGGGAGTTTTAAGTGCGCTACTTACCCGTGTGGGTCTCAAAGCGCTGGGGGGAAGCAGCTCCAATCAGTCGAAGAGCTAGGTCTTGAGGGTCTTCCTGAAGATGTGCAGGGTGGGGGCGCATCTGATGTTGATTGGGAGCTCGTTCCAGGTCTTGGCCACAACATAGGAGAAGGTTCTCCCCTCCATTTGTGATCTGCAGATGAGCGGGGATTCCGCGAGGTCGGTGGATCGGAGGTTCCTCTTGGGTACTTGGAAGGAGATTCTACTGTTGAGATATTGGGGTCCGTTGTTGTGGAGGCATTTGTAGGCATGGGTGAGTATCTTGAAAGTTACTCTCTTCTCAACGGGGAGCCAGTGGAGGTTCTGCAGGTGCTGAGTGATGTGTTTGTGTCGAGGGATGCCGAGGACGAGTCTGGCTGCAGTGTTCTGTAAGGTCTGGAGTTTGTGGAGCAGAGACTTGTTGATCCCGGCGTAGAGGGTGTTTCCGTAGTCCAGTCTGCTGGTTATGAGTACGTGGGTGACAGTCTTCCCTGATTCAGGGGGATCCATTTGAAGGTCTTATGGAGGATGTGGAGGGTGTTGAAGCAGGTGGAGGCGACGGCGTTGACCTGTCGGGTCATGGAGAGGGAGGAGGCTAGTATGATGCCAAGGTTTTGGGTGTGGTCAGTGGAGGTGGGAGGGCTGCAGAGGGTGGTGGACCACCAGGTGTTGTCTCATGGAGAGGGAGGGGGTCCGAGGACGAGGACCTCAGTCTTCTCTGAGTTGAGCATCAGGCAACTGTGGCTCATCCAGGATGCGACGTCCTTCATTCCTTCCTCGAGGTTGAGTCTGGTGATGATGGGGTCCATGGTGAGGGAGAGGACGAGCTGGGTGTCATCGACATAGGATACTATGCTGAGTTTGTGCTGTCTGACAATGGCAGCGAGGTAGGCCATGTAGTTGTTGAATGCTTGCTTCAACAACCTTCGCATACTACACAAGATATCCAAGTGGATCCCCCCAACTCCAGGAAAACGGTCACTCACACATTCGTCACCAGCAGATTAGACTAGAGCAACGCACTCTATACCGGAATCAGCAAAAAACTCCTCTGCAAACTCCAGACCATCCAGAACGCCGCAGCAAGACTAATCCTCAATATCTCATGTCACAACTACATCTCCCGAAACCTCTGCGACCTCCCCTGGCTTCCCATCAAAAAATTAATAACCTTAAAGCTGCTCACGCACACCTACAAGGCCTCCACAACACCAGACCTCAATACCTCAATGACCGCATCTCCTTCCACACCCCTAAGAGAAAACTCTGCTCAGCCGATCTCTCCCTAGCCACCAACCCTCGCTTCTACAGGACCAGAGCGGGTGGAAGGTCCTTCTCCTACCTCACTGCCAAGACCTGAAACAACCTCCCCTTTCACCTCCGGCAAATCCCAACACTGTTTCAATTCAGGAAAGACTTCACGACCTGGCTCTTCAAGTGACCCCAACGTAGCCCCTCCACTGCCTGGGTGAGTAGCATGCTTTACAAAACCCTGATTGATTGATTGACTGATTGATTATGAGCAATGCCATAGGCTTGGATTGATTAGGTTGACACGCTATTGATAATAGCTTTATGCCAAATTGACAGTATGCCTGTCCTATATATTGTGAAAAGCATATGCTAAAGCCAATTTTACTTTATAGGTGCTTTAATATTACACTGTGCTAAAGGCTGTAGACAGGGATTTTATTACATGGAATCTCACAGATTACCATAGTAGCCAAGGATTCTGCTGTTGGTTATCCTCTATGACAAACCCTTTGGATCGAAGACTTGAACTGTGATAATCTTTGTTACGGCTTCTTGAGAGGTTTTGTATTTTGTTTTTACAAATGTACAATATTGGATCTATTTAGGAATTAGACTGTATGCTTGTTGTGCGAAAGCCTGCATGCAATACATTATGGGCGAGTTGGTTTTGGTAACAAGCCAATGATAACAGATGTAAGCCTGACTGGCTCACTGGGGAAAGTGATCTCAGACACCATAAGTTGGATCTATTCATTAAGAACACTTACCGCAAATGCAGTAGACTTGACATATTTTCGATGAAATGGCCTTTATGTTATTAAACTGGTTTAAAGCCTGTAGACAAGTATTTTGAAGCATGCAATCTCACAGATTACTGTTGTAAACAGGGATTTTGGCACTCCTCTTGGACAGCCCTGGTGGTGGAAGATTTGCACTTTGAAAATTCTAGTTAACCCCACTTAAGAGGGGTTGTACATTGGTTTGCTAAAGGACATGTTGTATATATTTGCATTATATATTGCTGCGCTAACTATAACTCCCACCCCTGCAATGCGCTGCTTACGACCTTACATATTCCATCACTCATGATATGGTCAGTGGCATCACTCATGACATCTTAAAGGGGGTTATGGAAACACACCCTACCAACTCAATAGGAATGCTTAGATTGGTCTGAGCAGAGAGTTGCGACTGCCATTTTAGTGTTTTGGGACAGTCCCGGGGCAGAAATCAAATGGGACAGCTTAGTACAAGGGATCCTGACACTATGGGAGACATATAAGTATCTTTCAAGAACTCCACATGTCTACAATTTGTCACCAAATAGGTTTTTTTCACATGCAATATTCGCAAATTTCTCACGACCACCAGCACGGCCCCTCTGTGTAATGTTGTGATGAATTCACAAATATCAGCAAAAAAACTTTCACAGACCCACTCTTACAATGATGCACCCACTCCCAAACACACTTAGAGAGTAATACACCCAGTCATGCACCCACACACAAGTCCACCAATACACTCATGCACCCACACACAGACCCACTCAGGAATTCATTCACCTAGTCACAGACCTACTCTGAGAGTCATGCAACCACTCAAAGACCCACTCAGAGACTTGTGCACCGATTCACAGACCTACTCAGACACTAATGTACCCACTCATAGACCCACTCATGCACTTAGGCCGCACCTACTGACAGACCCTCTTGGAGACTCAGACTGCCACTCACAGACCCACCCATACACACACACCCACTCACAGATACACAGAGACGTATGCACCCACTCAGAGATCCACTGAGATACTCATGTACCCATTTACAAATGTACCCACAGACTCATGCACCCACTCACAGACATACTCAGAGAATCATGCACCCACTCCTTGACACACAGGGAGACTCATGCACACACTGAGAGATCCACTGAGACACTCATACACCCACATACAGATGCACTCACAGACTCATGCACCCACTCACAGACATACTCAGAAACACATGTACCTACTCACAGATTCACTTAGAGACTCACACACACACTCAAAAACTCAGTCAGATACTCACATGCTCTCATAGACCCAGTAAAGCTTTCACATACACTCACAGACCCACTCAGACACTCATGCACTCACTCAGAGACCCACTCATTCTCATGCACTCACTCAGGGAGCCATACAGACATTTACTCACAGACCCATTGATATTCCAATGCAGTCACTCGCAGACCTACTCAGACACTCATACACCCACTCAGAGACCTACTGAGAGACTCATGTGTCAAGTCACAGACCTTGACAGAGACTCAGACACCCACTAAGAGACCCACTGAGACACTAAAGCGTCCACTCACAGGCCCACTCACAGACTCATGCACCCAGTCAGACAACCACTCAAGGAAGCAAACGCCAACTCACAGACCTACTCAGAGACTCACGCATCCACTCACTGACCCACTCAGAGATTCCTATGCTCACTCATAGGCCCACTCAGACACTCCTGCACCCACTCATAGATCCCACTCAGACACTGATGCACCCACAAACAGACCCACTCAGAGACTGATACACACACTCACAGACCCACTCAGGTACTTACACACCCATTTACAGATCAACTGAGATACTCACACACCCACTCACAGACCCCCTCACTCACTGACACACCTACTCACAAACTCATGGCGCCACTTGGAGATCCACACACAGACCCATAAAGTCACTCATGCATGTCTTCACAGAGCCATACAGCTCCTCATACACCTAGTCACTGACCTATACAACCACACCCATTCTCAAATTTTACAAGTTACAATTTGAGATTTGTTTTTAAAAACAACGAAATTCGTTCATAAAACCAATGATTTATGGGCATTATAGTTGGGTAATAGAATAAAAAAATAACACACATATTTACTGAAAAAAAACAATGGTTACAGGGATTTTATAGTTAGCCTCACATTTAACTCATACAAAACCAGAGAAATTCAGCAGTTATAGTTACCTGAGCTAACTATAACTTACACCCCCGCAACACACTGCTTCTGATCTCACATATTACGTCACTCATGATGACATGGTCAGTGACATCACTGATGACATGCCCCTGTTCCCTCCTTTCTGGCCACCATATTCCATGGACGTGCAACCTTCCTATCTACTCTGAGTGTTCTGTTGAGCTGCCACTGCCCCTCCCACCTGTCTAGCATGGTCAGATGGCTGCCACCTGTCCCTGCCAACTCCACCCTGCTTGTCAAAGTTCCTTGCCCCTATCACCTTCCACCTTTCCTCCATTGTCCATTTTGCTGCCACTCCCTTCTGCCCTCCATGCTCTGTTGTGCTGCAATTGCTCCTCCTGTGTGCCCCACATGGTCTGTTGTGAAGTCCCTTCCCTCACCCCTTTTGTCTGTGTCCAGCCCCTATCCCTCCTTTCAGTCCTCCATGCTCTTTTGTGCATGCCCCTGCCCCGAACTCTTGCCCACCATGCCTGGTGTGCTGCCACTAACTCTCCCGTTTGCCCTGCATGGTCTTCTGTGCTGCCACTGCCCCTCCCACCTGCCCTGTGTGATTCGCTAGCTGCCCCTGACCCCCCACCTTCCTTCAGTTGTCTTTGTGTATGCCATTATAGTCTCACTGTTGCCTCAATGTGAGAATTCTTTATTGATCGATTATCAAAAATCATTGCAATTAAAAACAATAAAATCATGAGTAGAAAACAAATCCATTACTCACCAATTAAGATACAACTGCATACACATAAAAGGATGCTTATTTTTATGGTTGCATGTTGCACTAGAACATTAGTACTACAGTTACACTTTTTAATCCCAATTGTTAAAAATTCATAAATCCAATAACATGTGATAGTCAGATTCCCAGAGATGAGCAATGAAAACTATAGACTATATATGACATAGTGTGATAGCTTGAAAGTGTCCAAGTGCAAACATTTTATACATTATAAGTATTTGTACAAATAAGCAATAAAAATACAGGTGCTTCCATATACTCTTTAGGTGCTAGTCTGCCTAAGACAGAATCATAGAATACAAATGCAAATGAATTCAAAGTGCCAATAACCTGCCAACAGCATCCATATATTTTCTAAGATGTACCCTACCCTTAATTTCACCATGCAGATACCAGCAATATTTCCGCAATTGATAATAAATGCATCATCTGGCATAATAGTGGAATTGATTCACCTGATGAACATGAAATAAGAGCCTGGCGGGCCGATCTAACCCCTGCTTTTAGGAATAGAGGTTTCAAAAATACACAGCGTATTTTAGGCAGTTTAGGACACACACACAATATGTAACAAGGTTTCACGTTGCCACCCGTACAGTCTACATTCCAAGTTTGGCCATTGCTGTATCTATATCCGTGTGCCTTCTTTAGTTGGGTATATGCCAAGTCTTTTAAAAATATTACCTTCTTGTGGGCCGAAAAAAGAGCATTTAAATATTGCTGAATTCACAAGGAATTATAGGAATTAATCACAGACCAGGCATGAGGCTTTACTACTAAAGCTGCCTTATCCGCACTAAGTGAATGACTTTATTTTTATTTTTTTATTGTTTCAAAATGGGCATTGTCATTCCAGAAAGCCCTGTCTGCAAATCAAAACTCTGGAGGCATGATGAAATATGGGAACGCCAAGCATACGCATAAGTAGAATGGGCTATTTCATGCCAAAAATTGCTAAAAAGCACGATTGGACAGGAATAAGGTATACATACATTTGAAAAATGACCCTTGCACCACTATGGATTGTCTTTGGAGACCAAGCTCCAGTCTTATTTCTGCTTGGCCAGTCGATCTTGGGATCCCAAAGACTGACTAATAGGCCTTAATAAGAAATAAATACATTGTTTTGGCTTCTTGACCCCTGGTAATAGGCGAGGCATAAGCAATTGTTGATTTTAGCTTTGCGCCCATAACTTTAAGGAGAGGTTCATGCGATTGGCACCTTAATGATTTGCGTAAACATTTAAATGCATAAATTAAAGTCAAAGTATTGCCCTTAAAACTTTAGAATGGCTTCAGAACAACACTCTATTATCAAATAAAATACCCAGATATTTTTGCGTTTTCACCACTTCAATTGGCCCACCTCTAGCACTCCATGAAGCAGTCTTAAATTTAGCAGTGCCAATTTTAATATTTTTGGGGTTTTTTCACATTTAATTCCAGATCATTGAATAATATGTAATCATCAAATGCATTGATCATTTTTTCTAGGCCTATCAGGTTGTGGCTCAAAAGAATGGTACCATCAGCATATTGTAGATAGCTAAGCACCTCAGCTAGTTTTGTAGGATGGGCGTTAATAGACTCAAGATGCTCTAAAAGATCTGACATAAAAAGATTAAAAAGGCATGGTGCAAATATGCAGGCCTGTTTAAGGATATTATAAGTTTTGATTTTTTGAGATAGAGCATGACCATCACCTAACTTGACCTGGACCCAAGTATTGGTATATAGAAGAATTATAGCATCCAACAACTTTTGGGGAATACACCACTCTGCAAGTTTTATCCATAATAAAACCTGAGGCACTGAATCAAAGCCAGCTTTTAAAATCTATTAAAAAAAAAGATTTTACATTTTTAAAATTGAACATTCAGCTAACAAAGTGAGGGCCATCAAATTAATAATAGTAGATTGACCCTTATGAAATCCTGTCTGGTTAGTTGGAATTATTTCCTGCAGCGCTGCCCAGTGTTCCATGTCAATCAATAAATGAGAAGCAAAGATCTCAGCATCTACATCAGTTAAGGCAATTAACCGATGATAATTGATGGGCTCGTCAACAGGGCCGCTTTTAAAAATAGGTTGTGTAATGCTACCTTGCCAGGACACAGGAACAATATTCAATGCCAGCACCATATTAAATACTGGAGTCAACACTTCGTCCCACGTAACAGGGTTGGTACGGAATATGTCATTAGGAAGTCATTGGGGCCCAGAGCCGCATTTGATCTAAGACATCGCAAAGGATTTACTGTTTTAGTATTGTTTATACAGTCCAGATCATTCTGCGGATTAAAGCTGCCCGTTTCGTCTGTATGAAACTTACTGTTTTTCACACAGTGGGAACTCAAATCTGGCCTATTTACATCAGAATCACACACCAAACAAGTTTGTGATCTTCCTTTCCCACTCGTCCTCCATGATATTAATTCTATAATCCCTATTGACTCCACTTTCAAGTTTGTTGATGATATCCCAAAAAGGTTTTGCATTGTTTGATTTAGAGGCATATAAATATATATGTCATGGTCCTGATTGACAACGTGATTTTGCCAACCACACCTTATGTCTATATTACAGTCTAATGGACCACAATTTATCCTTAAGGGCATGGTAAGATTGCCGGTATCTATGAGAAACAGCTATACATGCAGCTCTATAAAGTGAATGTTTTAATTTTAATTTAAATAACTTAATTTTAACACCATTTATTAGACATGGTCAATGATGGATTCGTTTTTGCGTGATTTCATGCTGTAAATTGTTCAACCAAAGACAAAGTAATATAGTTCCATTCATCCACCATTGATCCTGCCCCCACCGGGCCCGGGTCACAATAATTTATTAAAACCTCTACAAACTTTATTATTTCATCCTGATTTCCAGAGTTCCATACCAGCCTTTTCAAATTATACAAAGAATGTACTATGCTTTTGAAGCTCATTAGATTTAGGATTAGGATTTATTGGTAATTGTAGCTTTAATATTTGAGGGTTATGATCACTTTCAAGATGCTGGATCACCTTATAATCAGTAATATTTAGGCCCAGTTTTTCAGAAACAAAGGTATAATCAATTATTGAACCATATTTAGACTGTTTAAAGGATGGAACTGCTCTAGATTTGCACAAGGATATTTCATTTAGCAAAATAAGCCCAAGCTGTTGCATGCTGTCACAATACATGTTGACAATACCATTACTTGTCTTACCTGGCGATTTAAATACAACCAGTTGTAAATTAAAGACACCAGAGATAATCAAAGCGCCTAAGTGATAACGTTCTTATGATTTACCACAGACTAAGCAATTGAGACAGTTTGGTTTTCCTTGTACTTAGATAAACTTTCAATATAATCATGCTATAACAGTTATATTGTGTTAAAACACATTGCACCCACTCCAACTGCAATCCATTATTCCAACTGTTAATCTAAGATTAAGTTTGTTAGTACATGTGGCAGAAAGATTACACTAATTAAAGCCAAGTAAAGGAGTAACTTGCTCTTTCCAGGTTTCTTGAAAAATTAAGATTTCAAAACCATTTAAAAATAAAAGAGTGTCAGGGTCAGCCAGCAAATGGGCTAACCCATGCACATTCCAGGGACATATTCTCATTTGTATGTCATTTTCACATGCAGTAAGCAAAATTCAATCCTCAACTCCTAGGGACAAGTGTTGCTGGGAGCCATGTCCAATCTTCTAATGGCATTTTACATTTAGTTAACAGTTCACATGTACGCACACCTTTTAATGCATTGGTAACCAACAGGCCTGTGTTGTGGACTGGCTTATTCAATGGGCCAGTCGTACCTCTGAGTAATGGAATTGGCCTTTTGCAGTCAACCTTTGTGTTTTTTCTTCTCTTACGGCTAGTACTTCTAGAATGGAAGGATATTATGGAGGAATGCATTTCTTGATCTTAATACCCCATTCTATAAATTATGAGGTGAAGGCATAGACCTTATTAACTATTTCATTACAAGTCCAAATTGTAAAAGTGGACTCATGGGCTAAATTTAGATGAATTTGTTTAAATTCTATGGAAACAAGATCCATTGATTTAATAGAGGTCAATTCAGATATTGTTGAAGTCAATTTTAAAATTGAACTCCAATTCAGACTGTCGTAGATAGCCCTTGATTTGTATAGAGGGTGGAAAATTTGCTTCAGGGAATCTGAAGATTGGTTTTCTGGCAGGGCCCTTGTGGAAATAGCAGCGCCTACTACATTCATTAAGCGGTTATACTGATGTCCTCCAAAATATGGTGGACTGTGGGTAACCTGGACCTCTTCTCATCAGCCAATATGGCCTCAGGTAATCTCTGATTATCCAGACCCTGTGGAGAAGGCATATGCTCTATAATTGAAATTGGTTCAGACAGTATTTTTAAATGACAATTTATTTTTCCAAGACTGTTTTCATGGACCTGTTTGCACTCTTGCCTACTGTCATTGTGCATAGTCACAATCCCACTATTGATGCCGGCGACATCAGTAACACTTGCAGACTCTTTTTTTAACTATCTATTAAAAGGCTCTGAGTCTATGTCTTCAAAGGAGAATTTAGATAATTTATCTCGACAAAATCAAGGGGTATATCTGGACCCTTCTGTAATTGGTCCTGTGTTAATAGTTTCTTGTCATTCAGTTTAAAGATAGAAGAACAATCCCTAGGTTTTGCTGATATATCTTTAAAATTCCTAGATTTGTTTCGGGTCTTCCGCAGCCTTTTTTTCAGCCCTTTTCGTTAAAGGGAGGGCACCACTATTTCCCTCACCAAAGAGCGTGGGGTTTAAAACTTGGTTATCATTACCTAATACAAAAGGACATTCATCAGTTCCAATATTTATATTTAACCCCGAGCCTACTTCTACCTGCCGTTCATCCCTAGACAAACCACTAACTATGTGCACAAGAGCCTCACACTGAACTTTTTGGGAGTTTGCACACACATTGCTTGTCCTTGTCTCTGAACGCATATAAGAGATTAAAGGACCTTCTGGTTTTGATGGAACAGCTAGTTTCTTGACTTCATCAACAAGACACCCTACTATATTCAGATGTTTCAACACATTGTCTAAAATGTGGGTGCATGTGCAATTAGTTAATTAGTTATTTACATCAGATTGTGCTCTAACCACCAGGTTAGTTGAATTTTGCAATTTTGTGTCAATCCCGCTACATTTACTGCTAGGGTATTGAATTTCAAGTTTGTTAGAGTGAAAATTTAGTGCTGTTGTTATTGTGTCCATTGCTTAGGGGGACACTCTTCTGCTAACGTGGGAACATCATATTTATCCAAAAATGGAAGATCTGCAAAATTCAGAGAGTTATCCATTTGGTCGGACTTCCTAAGCCCCTGGACAGAATCCCTAAGTAAAAATTTTGGGGGCATTAAAGTTGGTTGTAAACTTCATTTACATCTGTATAATAACTAATGACAGCCTGAGCTGCACCTATTGCCTTTGAAGGATGGATAATTTGAACAGAACACATTGTTTGTTCTATTAACTGGTTTGATTGACAAGGAGGATCATGATCAGTCTCCGAATATACTTGGGCCACAACCACCATTACGTGAGGGTTCCTTCTCTTAATTGGGATACCAGTCATTTTATAAACATGGGACAACTTTTTGGGTAGACTCAAACAAACAATCACCTGCCTCACCCCCCTGGTATAACACACCATCACACACTGACAAAACTATTGTAGTGGTGGGCGTGGATAAAGACAATCCATCCTTAGTTTGCACTTTATCAGTATGCTAAACAAAATCCATTATACGGGACTGGTCGCCATTGTCAACAAGAGTCTTAGATGCAGTCTTAGAAACCGGGAACCAATTTCACACGTTCTTGACTAGAAGAGGCCTCAATATAAACAGGCAGTTGCTCGAGATCCATCTAATTTGCGGTTGGTAGCATTTTGAGCTTGAGCTTTTTTGACCATTTTACACCATTTTGTGACTGTAGCTGTGGCTGTACAGCCTCCCTTACGCGACCTGGCCTCATAGTATAGCAGGCTGCCACATAATCCACTGGAGTACAAAGATTTAGGTTTAACAGTAACAACAGATCTTCCTTCCTTGCCACACCTTAGCAGTATACCAACATTTCCAGGGAGACACAATAACGTTCTCAAGTAAAATATCAGTGCAAAAAGATGCCGGAGATTAAAGACTGAGGGGGCAAAATGAAAACTGTGGCCGTAATGGGAGTGGGAGCGGGTGCAGGAGCGGTCTCCACCGAACACGCAAGCCGAACTGGCCTAACGCCAGTCACTTCTGCACAGACAGGAGAAACTTGCAGCTCTAGTCAATCGCCCACATGTACACTCGCTCACCTGCCTGTGGTTACGAGTTACAGGCTCCAGAATAGGGCGGGGGGACTGGGTACTGAGGCAGTAATGATGGAAATAACAACAATAGCAGCAAGGTTGTGACAGCAACCACTGCACAACAATGGCATTGCTCAGCCCGCTTTACCCGCTGGCCCGCCCTGTCTGTAACGGCACTTTAGAATGTGCAGCATTGTAAATAGTTATGAGTAATTAGTAATTGGAGCCCCCTTAGGTGCCAGGTGCTCATTCCACTCTGCACTTAGATCATGGGTCATAGGAGTACAGGTCCAGGGATTGTTGACCTCACCGGGTGAGCTGCTACTCCACCCTGTACCCTTTGCTCTCTCCTATGCGGGGGAGACCTCAAGGGCAGACACAGCAGAATAGAACCTGCAACACACCACTCTCCGACAGCACTAAACTCCGGCTCTGGCTGCCTATCAGTGATTTTTGGTGGCTGGGTGAACCCCCTTAATCCCTCCTTGATGCCGCACACCGATGTCCTGCAGTCTCCAAAATGGCTGTGGGGGCCTGCGAGGCCTCTCTGTGGGCTGCTCCTTGGATCGCGGTACTGCGCTACTGCACTCCCGGTCCACACGCCTCTGATTGCTCACTGGGAGACCTGGGGGGGCAGGTATGACAGAATAGCACCTGCAGCTGCGGGTGCCTGCAATGCCTTGCTACGGCTCACTCAGCTCCTTGGCCTGCTCCTTGGAACATGACGTCCGCTGGTTAATCACTGGCCCACCTCATGCTCATGCTCACGCCGCCTCTCACCTCTTGCAGGTTCTGCAGTGGCACCCAATGTCTCTTCCAGTCATCTGAGGTTGATCCAGCTGATCCAGTCCCAGCACTGCTGTTCCCCGCACTGCTGTTCCCCTCAATGCTGTGTTGTGCTTCCAGTGTCCATCCCACCTCCCCTCCTTGGTCATCTTGCTGCTACTGCTCTGCCCCTTGCCCCCTGCACTCTGTTTTCCATGTGCAGACTCCTATCATCTCCCTCCTGCCTTGTTTGGTCCACTGCCGTTCCCCTGCCCCCTCCCTTCTGCACTTCATGGTCGACTATGCTGCAACTGTCCCTCCTGTCTGTCCGCTATGGTCGACTTGCTTCCCTTGCCTCTTTCCCATCTGGTCTCAGTTGTCCAGGCATGGCCCAGTTCCTTTTCTATTGCTTTCCATGGTCCGTTTGCTGCACTGCTGCCCTGCTTGCCCTGTGTGATGTATTGTGCTGCTGCAACCCCTGACACCCGTCCTGTATGGTTAGTTTGATGCCTCTGCCCATCTCCCTCCTGCCCTCTCTTATCCTAGTTCTTGTCCCCACCCCATTTCTTCTGCCCTCTGTGATGCAATGTACCGAATTTGCAAACATTTTGAACTTGGTAAGAGGGAGATTTTTTTTTAAAGCCTGGGGGATTGATTGTCCCTATTGTCTTATATTGAAAAAAAGGCGCTTTTAGGCAGGAGACAAATAAAATAAAGGCCTTTTGGGCTTAAAAACATCAGGAGTCTCCTGCCTAAATCAGGTCTGTTGGCATGTATGGTTGTACTGCCACTGCCTCTTCCTTCTACCCTCAATGGTCTTTTATATTGCCACAGGCTCTTTTACCTGTACTGCATGGTTGGTTTATTGCCCCTGTACCCCCATGGTCCGTTGTGCTGCTACTGACCCTCTGGCCTGCATAACGTGGTCAACTTGTTGCCTCTGCAGCCCTCCTCCATGAGAAAATCTTATTCCCCTAGAAATTAGGGTTAGTGCTTTAAACAACTAAAATGAGGAAATATTTCCTGAGTTCTCAAAGAGCAACAAAGCACTTTTAAATAATTTGCTAACTTTTTGGGTTTTTTATCCAGTAGATCACTTAATTACATGTTACACTTAAGGGAGAGGGTGTGGCATTACAGCCAGAGCTGCAGAATTGCAACTGGGGAACCAGGTTTGAGTTTCGGCATCAGCTCGACATCCTGTGATTTTGGGCCAATCACTTAATCTCCCCATGCCTAAAACCAAAATGAATGTGTCCTTGGGTAATGTAACTGATGCTCATGTAAAACACTCCTATACCTTTTGGTCAAGTCTGCGCTACATAAAACTGCAACAAAACTAAATAATTAAGTGTATTGCTCACCTCTGTCATTAGACTACACATGGGCTACATTCGGATGATATGTGTGCTATATTTGGGCGCTTTTTTTACGGTGGCCATCTTGGGAGACTTATTTGTTATGAAGCTTCCTGATTTCATCATTTACTGCAGTACGCTCAGTAGAAAATGCTTTCAGTTTTATACTTTGATCCCATAAAGATGGTGCTCATATGTGCCACTGCTTTGGCATAAATTCTAAATGTTAGCACTCTAGCTGCATGTGTGCATTTGTTGAACGTGCATGTTTCAGTCTGCATGTCAGAATCTTTTAATGAAATAGAAGAGGAAGATATTCCAGAACTCACTTAAAATGTGTCCTAATTTTTCTTTCTATAGCACTCACTGTAATTTTTATGGCAAACTGAACACCCTCATTCTGTTCCTTTCTAAATTAAATGATTTATGTTTTACCAGTTTGATTCAGCCAACATGGCTTCTACTGTGCCATACCTAGGGTAAAATCACATTAGAATACACCACAATTCCTAAAATGAGTATGCTATCATCAACAAATGATTTATATTGTGCCTAAAATCTATTGTCACCCTTTATACGTTCTCCTTTTTGTGACCCTCAAAACCAACCATTCACTAGAATGCATTTCAATAGGTTGCTATCATGTATATTGGTCCCAAGATGGCTGCCAACACTTCATGGTTGAAGTGTTAGTAGCCAATCAAATTTCAGTAGGATTTCAGTAGGGTTTTGGGCTCCCAGATATCTATATTTTTTAAACCCAAATATAAAAGGGGCATCCCAAAACACGATTTTGCCATGTTATGTCTATGGGAATTTTTCATTTTTTGATTACAGCCCTGATCCAGAAAAGTGTCCGTTTTGTGATTTGGTGTAAATCTGTTCAGCTGTTTTTAAGATATTTAAGTTAAAAAATATAGATATCCGGGAGCCCAAAATCCTACTGAAATTTGATTGGCTGCCAACACTTCAATCAGGAAGTGTTGGCAGCCATCTTGGGATTCGGATAGAAGTGGAGTCTCACAAAAAATGTAAATAAAAAGAAAAGGGGGCAGTGTAGACATATCCTGACCCTCTAGTCCTCTTGCGGGTATTGGGTCCCACAGGTAGCCCCAGGGCAAAAAAAGCATTTTTTTAAACATGTCAGCGGGATCTAAAAAATGTAAAGAGCGAATCGCTGGCTACTGCACTACATTTCTAATTGACCCCCGGGTGAGCCAGGTCACAGGCACATTGTATTAAAGTAGAGGGGACACATAACCCTTCCCCTCCTGGGGCTCATTGATGCCCCGGGTCTACCACCTCCCCGGGCATCTAGAAAAAAAAGTGGGGGAGGCCTGTATGGCATCCCCCAGGGACCACCACCTACCCGGGCTTTAAGTTTAAAGAATGCAGGGGGGCCACGCAGACCCGCCCAAGCCTTCCACTTCACCAGGTCTGTGCAGACACCCTACAGTCCCGGAGACCACCACCTTCCCGTAGAAAATAACTTAAAGAAGAGCGGTGGAGCCAGCACAACCCCTCCCCAGCCCCAGGGACTGCCACCTTCCCGGGACAAATATAACAAAAGTATGAAGGGGTTCATCATGGACCCCTGCCAGCGGGGACCAACACCTCCCCGGGGCTAAAGTAAACATTAGAGGGAGGTCATGAAGCACCCCCCCCTGGAGCCATACATGGCCACTCCCCGGGGCAAAAGAACAATTGATGGACAGGATGCAGAACAATGTCATACATTCACTCCAGTACAGAAATCTGGGTCTAAATCCATCGTTTTTTTGCTCACCATGCCATTACAGTTTGGACCCAGCCATATGCAAATCAGTCTTGACCCTGCGCCCAATGGGAACAGTCCAGCCCGGACTGCCAGGCCAGATCCTTCCTGGACTGAAAACAAGCATCCTAGGAACGGTTTCGGGCGTTCAGCCCTCATCAGCCAGGATAGGTTGAAACCGGTCCCAGGATGCTGCTTTCTGGTCCAGGGAGGCCCTGCCCTGGCAGTTCGGTCTGGACTGTTCCCATGGGGCACAGGGTCAAGACTGATTTGGCTTAGTCCAAACTGGGGTGGCGTAGTTGGCAAAAGAACGATGGATTTAACCCAGGTCTTTTGACTGGGGGAGAATGTTTGCACTGTCAGCATTCTGTCCATCATTTGTTTGCAGTAACACTTTTCACCCTAAGTGGGATGGGTATGCCCAGATGTGGGTCCCTTGCTCACTGTGCCACTGGATTCAAGCTAGCCTGGTTGAAGAAGGGTGACATACCCTGAAACCGGTCCCAGGATGCTTGTTTCCAGTCCAGGGAGGACCTGGCCTTGTAGTTCGGTCTGGACTGTTCCCATGTGCCACAGGGTCAAGACTGATTTGCATATGGCTGGGTCCAAACTGGGGTGGCGTAGTGGGCAAAAGAACAATGGATTTAACCCAGAACTTTTGACTGCGGGAGAATGTTTGCATTGTCAGCATTCCGTCCATCATTTGTTTGCTGTAACACTCCCCAGGGCCCGCTCCTGCAATGCCCAGGGTGCCCACCCTGGGACATTGCAGTTTGCTGTGATTTGGTGGTAGCTTTCTGCCAAGCAATAGCAAACCCTCTGCTTTCAGCAAGCAAGACCTCAAGTGAGCAGGGAAACAGACCAATTGCTTTAAGATCCAGGGAGCTTCATGTTTAGCAGCTCCATGGGTCTCAAAGAAATGCCGGAACCCGCATGTGGCAGGAAACCAGCAGGGAATGCAGTGGCCTCGCATCTCCCCCGTGGTGCCCAATGGAGAGGCCCACCCTCAGGGATGCAGTCCCCAAGGCCAAAATCAGCCATGGAGGGGATCGCTCCGCCTCCTTTATGTTTGGAAGATAAAACCCTGAGCCCTGGAAAAATGAGTGGGAGGGGAGTTACATGGCCCCCTCCCCTTTAAAAAAATAAATACAAAACAAAAGGCTGGGCAATGGGGGATGGGGTCCCTGGGGCCGCTCATCCCCCCTGCCCTTTAAGTTAGATTTTTTTTTTTTTAAATGCCGGACCCTGGGGCTGAAATTGACACAGGAGGGGGGCCAAAAAGGCCAAACCCCCCCTTAAAAAAAGGGGATGGGGTCCTCGGATCCCATATTGGCCTAGGAAAGGGGGTCCACTCAGCCCCTCACCTGAATACATAAATAAATTAAAAATTAAATGCAGACCGGCAAGTCACTGTGGCCCGCCTCCTTTCTCCACCACTCTGCAAAACGTAACCCCAGGCGTACTGCTGGTTGAGGGAAGAAATCCCTTTGTATGCTGGGGGTGTTGGAGGCCAACAAGCCCTCCTGTTACCTCCATCGTACCACCAAGTGGGGTTACTGAGAGGTCTTGGGAGGCCATATCCCCTTCCTCCGCCACTCTATATTATGCTTCCTGGTGCACTGCTGGTTGGGAGATAAAGTCCCCTTGGCTTCAGAGGGTCCTTTGAGGCCAACAAGCCCTCCTGTTACCTCAAATAAGTGCCACACAGTGGGATTGCTGAGAGGTCTTCGGAGGTCACACCCCATTTCGCCTTCAGTCTGCAAACACGCCTCCTGGCACACTGCTGGTTGGTTGACAAACTTCCTTAGATACTGAGGGTCCTTGGGGGCAAAAATCCCTTCTGTTACCTCCTGTAAGTCCCACAAACCGCAACTGCTGAGAGGACTTCGGAGGCCACACCCTGTTTCTCCACTACTCGGCAAACACACCTTCTGGTGCACTGCTGGTTGGAGGATGAAGTCATCCTGGCTCTAGAATGTCCTTGGGGGAAAACAAGCCCTTCTGTTACCTCCAATAAGTCCCACACAGTGGAATTGCTGAAAGGCCTCCGACCACTCTGCAAACATGCCTCCTGTCTCACTGCTGGTTGGGGGTGAAGTCATCTTGGATGCTTAGGGTTATTGAGGGCCAAGATGCCCTCCAGTAAGTCAGACACAGCAGGATTCCTGTGAGCTGTTCGGAGGACCTGCCCCTTTCTCCACAACTCTGCAAATGTGACTACTCTTTAAGAAGCCATAGAAATATGCTTTCAAAACCAAAGGTTACGGGGACGTTATAGTTAGGAAATACAATTTTAAAAACCTTAGAAATTCACTGAAAAAACCTGGCATATTATAGTTAGGCTCAGATTTCACTCGTACAAAACCAGGGAAACTCAGCAGTTATAGTTACCTGAGATAACTATAACTTACGCCCCTGTAATGCACTGCTTATGACCTCACATATTACATCACTCATGACATGGTCAGTGACATCACTGATGATATCACTAATCACATCTCAAATTACATCACTCATGACATCATCACGTGAGTTAAGTATTCTTAAGAGCTTATGGGTTTTAAACATATATATTAACCTACTAGAAAACTTAAATTAGTATACTAGGTGTACTACTTCTGAGTGATACTAATACTAATTCTAACATATATTATGTATGTGGATGTGTGACTGTATGTATCCTTGTGTGCATGGGTGTGTGAGTGGATCTAAGCGTGTATACATGGGTGGGTGAGTGAGATATTGTGTGAGTTGCTGTATTGGTGAATAGGTGGGTCTGTCAGTGGCTGTATGGATGAGTGGCTGTTTGAGTGGGTGTTTGGTCAAGTGAGTTGGTGCATGAGTGGCTGCATTGGAGAGTGAGTGTCTCTGTAAATGATTGTATGAGTGAGTGAGCAGATATGTTAGTGTTTGTATGGATGTGAGAATGGGTACATAGGTGATTGTGTGTATGTGTGAGTGAGTGCTTGCATGGGTGAGTGAGTGGCTGTGTTGAGATGCTATATGGGTGATTGAGTGGGTATGTGAGTGACTGTGTAGGTAAATAAGTGATTGTTTGAGTAGCTGTATGGATGAGTGTGTGGCTATGAGACTGGCTGCACAGATGAGTGACTGGTTGTATGAGTGGTAGTATGGTTGAGTGAATGGTTGTGTGAGTGGCTCTATGGAGGAATGAGTGGGTATATAAGTACTGGTATGTGTCCATGAGTTGGTGTGTGAGTGGTTATGTGGTTATGTGGATGATGTCATCAGTGATGTCATTAGTGATGTAATTTGAGATGTCATCAGTGATGTCCCTGACCATGTCATGAGTGATGCAATATGTGAGGTCATTAGCAGTGCATGATTTCATACTTGATGTAAACGTGCGGCAACAGGCACACCAATGCACCCATACTCCAGCTGGTCAGAGGCACCAGTGTCATCGTGATGGAGTGTTTTCAACAGATGGAAAGTCTCTGAAACTTCTCAGCCAGGAAAGGAATACAAACCTGCTGGAACTGAATGTAGGGGTTGGAGGAAACCCATTGCATTTCAAAAGTGACTTATGGAGTTAACATTATGATTTAGACTACATAGAGTACTGTGAAAATGAGTGAACAGTTCATTAGTACCGCCCCTGCTCACTGGAGGACAAAATATTACTTTTATTTTAAGGGCTGCAAGCAAGCCAACATTGTTAATGAGAGAATTCCTAGGAGGAGTTGGGGAATGCTGGGACATGCAGTCTTTTCAGAGTGGCCACAATACTTCCTCCAATGAGAGTGTGGCCATAAAGTTTCCTCCAATGACAGTGAGTCAGCATGCATATAAATGTGTGAAAGAGCCCCAGAGCCTTAAGCATTTGAAAAAGGCACACATTTGCCGAAATGCATTATCCTGATTGAAATAATATATATATATATATATATATTAACTACTGATGGTCACCAGGACCATATTTCCATGGTAAAAGCATTTTTTGACTTGCCTATATCTTTGGCGGGGTCAAAAAAGTGAGTTTCTCCTGTTAATTCCCACAAGGATTTTAGACAGTATTACAGCCCAAACTGATGGACGAAATTACACTAAATGTGGCAGAAAGCTAGCTCTTGGTCTAGAAAGAGTGTTTTTTTCTTACTTGGTGTAAATCCATCCAGTAGTTTTAGACTTGTTAAATGAAATACAAATTTGTATATCGAAGGAAGCGAATCCTCCAAGGATCCAGCAGTCCACATGCTGAAATCTGATTGTGTGCCAACACTTTAATCAGGAAATGTTGGCAGCCATTTTGGGACTTGGCCTCAGTCTCGTCCCAAAAAATTTGGTTACAAGAAAAAGAAAAAGGAGCAGGGTAGGAATACCCTGAACCCATAGCCTTGACAGGGCAAAAAAGCATTTGTTTTTTAAAAATATTTTTCTGCGAAATTGCAACGGAGCTGTGAATCTGATGCAAAAATATAAAAAGAAATGAGCATGGTCTCCCTTGCCTGTACACAGTATAGCAACTGGGCAATTGACTTGGTTGTATGTATGCAGAGCGGACTCCCAGCTGCCCTATCATAATTGAACTGCTAACGAGTGCAGATGCAAACTTAAGTTACATTTTGAAAGATAGAACAAGTGAACGGTAGCATTTCAGGGCAAAATAGAGGGCAAAAAAGTGAGCAGGAAAGCCAAAACAGAGCGGAAGAGGGCAACACAGAAGGCAGGAAAATAAGTAGAAAAGGCAAAACAGAGGGCAGAAAAATGAGCAGAAAAGGAAGAACAGAGGGCAGAAAAATGAGCAAGAAAGACAAAACAGAAGGCAGAAAAATTAGCAGGAATGGCAAAGCAGAGAAGAAGAGGGCAAAAGGGAAGAGCATTCAGACACACACAACCACTCGCAGACCCACTCAGAGACTCACGCACCCACTCACAGACCCACTCAGATACTCATATACCCACTCACAGACCCACTCAGACACTAACGCACCACTCACAGACTGACTCACACACTTCTTGTGAAGGTACTTGCAAACCCATTCAGACACTTATGCACCCAGTGACAGACGAACTCAGACACTCATGCACCTTCTCACAAACCTAATCAGACACTCCCAGACTCACTCAGAGACCCACTGTGATACTCAACACCCACTCACAGACCCACTCAGAGTCTCACACACCCACTCACATACCCACTCAGAAACACACTCATCTACTCACAGACCCACTAAGATACTCTGACACCTACTCACAGAGCCACTCAGACACTCATGCATCTACTCTGACACCTACTCAGACACTCATGCGCAGGTCCACTCAGGCACCACTCACACACCTAGTGAAACACTTATGCAACCACTCCCAGACCAACTCAGACACTCACACACCCAATGACAGATTCACTCATACACTCTCACACCTACTCACAGACCCACTGAAACACTCATGCACTCACTTGCACACTTACTCTCAAAGGTTACAGTTAGGAAATAAAAATAAAAAACCTCAGAAATGCACTTAAAAAAACAAAGGTTACAGAGACGTTATAGTTAGGCTCAAATTTCACTCGTACAAAACCAGTGAAATTCAGCAGTTATGGTTACCTGAGCTAACTATAACTTAAGCCCTCGCAATGCACTGCATATGACCTCATATATTACATCACTCATAACAACATCAGTGACATCACTGATGACATCTCAAATGAAATCACTGATTACATCAGCCACAGAACCACTCACCCATCTGCTTAAGTCCCCACACAACCTCTCAAACACCCACTCATACACCCACACAACCACTTACATACCCATTCAGAGACCCATACAACTACTAACACACCCACTCACTCTTCCATAGAGCCCCTCATACAAACACTCACTCACCCATACAGCTACTCACACAACCCCTCACTCACCCATTCAGCTACATACTCACCCATGCAGCTACTCAGACACCCACTTATTCACCCAGACTGCCACTCACTTGCCTACTCACTCACCCATACAGCTTCTCACACAGCGACCCACTCACCCATACAACCACTTACACACCCACTCACACACCGACACAGCCATTTACATATCCATTCACACAACCATACAACCATACAACCACTCACATACCTGCTCACTCGCCCATACAGTGTCTCACATAGATACTCTGTGTCCAATACGGCCACTCATACACCAATTCACTTAACCAAACACCCACTCAAAACAGCCACTTACTCACTCATACAGACACTTACATACCCAGTCACTCAATCAAACAGCCACTCACACACCCACTCAGTCACCCATACAGTCACTCACACATATAGTTCTTCACACAGTCGCTCACTCATCCATAGAACCACTCACACACCCAGTTACAGACACATAGAACCACCCCCATTCACACCACCACACAACTACTTATACACCCACTCACACACACATATAGCCACTCAGATGGCCACTCACACATAGATACACACAGTCATGCAGCCACTCACATAATATATGTTAGAAGTATGATCACTCATTAGTCTACACAAAGTATAGTAATTTAACTTTCTAATAGCTTAGTATGTATCTTTAAGTCTCAGAAACTTTTGAAAACACTGACACTCACTGGGTGAAGTCATGAGTGTTGTTATCAGTGATGCCATTTGAGATGTTATCAGTGATGCCACTGACCATGTCATAAATGATGTAATATGTGAGGTCATAAGCAATGCATTGGAGGGGTCTAAGTTATAGTTAGCTCAGGTAACTATAACTGCTGAATTTCAGTGAGCAAAGAATGTACTATTTTCTTAAATGTGATTGTGGAAGTATCAGGAAATAGATTTCAATCTAAATTGTATAGGAAACCAATGGCTGGTTAAAGCTTACTCCATGCCCTTAGTAGGCATCCGAATCCCCTGAAATGGAGTATACTGTATGATGAGTTATTTTGAGCTGAACGGAATTGTAGCAATGAGGGTGACTTCTTGAAAGAACAGGAGAACATGATAGAAAGGTCCCTGCAATGGGAATGTTATGATATGTTATGTTGCAAAGCTTCTAGAGTGCAACCGTTACCAAAGGGTGTCCTGGCGCTGAGCACTGCCTAAATGGTTGCCGAAGATGACATAAGTATTCAGAAAAGAGCCAAGTTTTCAGCCCCTTCCTGAAAGAAAGGACCTCGGTTGAATTTCTGAGGTACATGGGTAAGCTGTTCCAGGCCTTTCTGGCACAAATGAAAAAAACTCCTTCCACCCCAGCTGGCTTTTTTAACACTGGGGACTATCACTTGTTTTGCCTATGAGGAGCGCAGCGTTCTTCCGGGGACGTACCATTGTAGGCGTTGTCTCAGATAACCAAGACCAATGAATGCCCTTGAGGGCCTTGAATACCGTGCACGGGGCCTTGAATTGTGCACGTTACTTTACAGGGAGCCAATGAAGATATCGAAGTCCCTTCCTCACCGAGATAATCCTGGGTGTGCCCGTTAGCAGCCTGGCTGCCACATTTTGTACGATCTGGAGTCTATTCAAGTGTCTCTTTTGGATGTTCAAATAGAGACTATTACAGTAGTCCAGTCGTGACAAAATGAGCGCTGGGACTGCTCTCCTCAGGCTATCTTCTGGAAGAAGGAATTTTATTTTCCTCAGGATCCTGAGGAGATAGAAGCTAGTTGAGACAACCCCACTTATCTGATCACCAAAAGTGAGTCTAGAGTCCACAATCACCCCCAGATTCTTTGCCTTCTCAGTAGGGGCCGGGAGCGTTTCCCTTACATCTGGCCACCAGTCAGGTGTCCAAAGATTTACGTTGTTGCCAAATATAATGACCTTCGTTTTTCCCGCATTAAGTTTCAGGCAGTTTGATGACATCCAGCCCACAAAGGCTTTCATGCAATCATGGAATCTTAATCCAGTCTCAGCTTCTTTGCCGCGCTGAAGGGACAACACAATTTGCATGTCGTCCGCATAAGAAGTCAGTTGGAACCCAAAGGATCTTATCAGGGCTGCCAACAGGTACACATACACGTTAAAAAGTGTAGGACCTAAAATGGGCACTTAATAAAGCCATGCACAGAGTTAATGCCAAATCCAAGGATCAAATTTTGTTTGGCCCTAGTAGGAAGAACAAGTCCAGTGAAGAGGGTTTTCTCAGGTGGATCACCATGTACAATAAGGATTCCAGTTCAGTTAGGAGAATTTTGTCCACAAATTGGAATCTGCAAAAATGTGATAATGTCATAGGAGAAATTGTTAGATATTACATACCGCTGGAGTAGATCACTGAGAGATGCTTTGGTACATAGTGAAATGATGACTAAAAATACTGGTATTGAAATGAAAGGTTTTAACATATGCCACAAATGCAATGCTCGGGCAAATTCAAAGAACAAAAAGCATTTTGATGTACCTTTTTTAAGAATTCCAGAGAAATATCTCAATTTATTACATGAGCCACTAACTTCGTGATCTATTTCTTAGAATGCCCATGTGGCTTTGCACATGTGGGCAGCACGATTCACCCAGTGCATAAAGTTGTGCTGGAACTTATGCATGCTATAGATAATCACGATAAAAATTATCCAGTGAAAAGTCATTTTGGAAAGTTCCACTTTAGTAACTTTTATGGAATTGAGAAAATTAAGGTGGATTTTCGGGTGTGGCCACAGGCTTCTCGATTTGAGAAGAAGAGAATGCTGCCTTATAATTGATCTTAATACAAAATCCCCATATGGGCCTGCACTAATTTGTGGATGCCCACGTGGGCTTGTAATTAAAGTATACTTATTTATATCATGTTTTTCAGTGCAGTGTCGGGGTGAAAGAGCTGTTCAGGTATATGCTAAGCATACCTGGGCATGATTGATATGATGGTATGCACCACAAGTTCTCTACTGTCTTTCTCTGGCATGCAATTTGGTTGAATTTGGTAATACAATTGTGTTGTATTGTTTAGCATTGTTAAATTATGGCACTTGTTGGAGAACGATGGGATTTCCACTGAGGAATGAAGTGAAGACTTGCGATTGATTGCTTGTGTTTTTTTATGGTTCTTTTTATTATGATGATGTTATTTGCATTATTGCATTATTGCATTGATCCGTTTAAAGATGACTAGACAACACTATAACATGGCGCCCAAACTGAGAAACTGTGTTAGCTCTCTTTCCATCGTTATCATTCACATTAATGGAGATGGTTTGCACTTGAACCAGTGAGCATGAGCACGACCTGAGGGCCAAAACGTGTTGCTGAGCTGTTTTGAGTTAGTTACAAAGGCATTGTTGCAGTCCTGAGAGCGAATTTTGATATATCAAACAAGATTATGTTACTGGAGGATACACATATATAATATAACATTTCGTAGTATATTTTATACATTTTTGATAATCACCATTCATTAATATAATGATCAATTAATAAATAATTGTTATTCAATTATTAATTAATTAACGCCCTGCCCGATACCCTACAAACCTAGCAGCCCGCCCCTAAAATATAACTTTAATAATTAGTATTCCATAATTTACATATTTAAAAACACTTAAATAATTAGTTGACAATTAATAGTTAATTGTTAAACATGTACTAAGTAATTACCTTCTCAGCCTAGACCCCTACGAACTTAGCAACCCGCAACTAAAAGATATTTACGCTAAATTATATATTTTATAATCGAAATATTTAAAATTCTATTAATTCATTAATTTACTAATAATAATTACTAAATGAATTATTAATTAAGTAACTTCCCACCCTATACCCCTATCAACCTAGAATCCTGTGACTAAATGATTGGTACAGTAAATCAGTATTCCATATTTTGCATAATTAAAAATTAATTAAATAATGAATCTAAATTTGTTATTAAATTGTTAATTAATTATTACTTAACTTCCCACCCTAAACACCTAAAAAACCTAGCAGCCCAAAACTGAAGTAGAAGTAAAGTACATAAGTATTCCATAAATAACATAATTAAAATCAATTAAATAATTAACTATTAATTAATAAATGTTAATTCATTATTACTTAATTTACCTCCCACCCTCCACCCCTACAAACCTAGCAGCCGAAAAATGACATATAACTGAAATAAGTAAATATTGCTTAATTTACATAATAAATATCAATCACACAATTAAATAACATGTATTAAATAATTAAATTATTGTTAACTAATTACCTTTCCACCTTATCCACTTATAAATACAATTAAATTAAAAAATCTAACTCACTTCAAATTTACAAGCTATATTTTTTTTAAATCCTTTAAATAAACATTAGCAACATAAAATAATATATCAACCAAAACACACTTAAATAATTAAAAAACATTTTTTACCAGTAGTTTGATGAAAACGATATTAAAAGCATCGATATAATTTAATATTACTTGCCTATATAAATTATGTTCTTGCCAACAATATTTGTGCATCATGACATTTGTGTAACACAATATTTTTTTTCTGATAATTCTGCCTGCCGATATTTTGTCCAATCACCGTTTTTCTTGCAGATGGGTAAGTGGATTGCTTCAAGCATGGGTCAGTGGGTGAATGAAAGCAGGCACCTGTGTAAGGAAGAGTGACGGAGTACATGTATGATGACTTCAGTCCCTAAACTCAGCAGTAACTCGAGAAGCACTATCAGTTATAAATCTATAAAGAAACGAAAATAGAAAAATAAAAACAGCATGTGTGGGTACACCTTTCCTAAGCGTTTGTGCATAGATATTCAAGAACTTGTATATTTCTTACGCATGTGCTTATGCATCGGAGATTGACAAATCTCCTGGATTTATTTGAAGATTTAAAAAAAAAAAAAATGGAAGATGTACTCCAATAATGAGCAGCAAGCTATGGGAGGAAACCTGAGTGTCTTTTTTTAGAATCGTGCCCAATATAATCAGGATGCAGCTAACTAGTCTGCCCCTTTGCCATAAGATGGATGCGGCGAGCTGGCGTTCCCATTTCCAAAGCGACATGCTAGAATTCTTTTACAAAGACTTTCTGAAGCCAGTGACTAACACAGTCATTAGATGGGCTGAAACTTTTAAGAAGTGTATCACCTACTCGTGTTTTTTTTTCAAAGCGACCGACACTGACACCTCTCAGCGGGAGTGAAAGAATTGTACAGGCAGCGCCAGCGCACTTGGCTATGAAAGTGTTCCAGGAGACAGTAAGTACCTGAACTTCTCTACCTCTGTTTCAAGCAGAGAATTCTGTCCTTTTAAAGCGCCCGGTTTTGATACTACAATCAGTACCGTCAGAACAACTCAGCGCATTTCTGACATGAGTCGTAATATTTTACATTTCAGTGAAACTCAAAAGGATCCAAAAAAACGTTTTCTATGCATTTAGGAATTCTTGACTCTTGACAGGGCTAAAATGCCCCCATTCATGTGCTTGTTTTACAGCTGCCTGGCGCTAAAATATACCGCTTTTGACCCTTTATAAGTGCTATAGTTGCACTAGTGTAATGCCAAGATCACCACTGAAAGTATTTTTCTGATATGGTGTCCATCCATCCATCCATCCATCCATCCATCCATTCATCTACCTATCTGAACTTTGCAATGTAGCAATAAAGGTGTGAAAACGTACTTATTAGAACAGTTGCTCTAAATAGCATGCATTAATTGGTCACATTTATTTTCATTTGAATCGCATAAATAGTGCCAGTTTAGGCTTGGTTAAGTCTAAGTTTCCATAGGAAAAGCAATCTTATTTTCTCAATAACTTTGACGCATTTCTACAAATTTGCATGAAAGTTTAAAAAAAAGCACATCCACTTTAGATCCTTCATGGCAAGTTTTGTACAGATTCGTCAAGTAGGTGCCAAGAAAATGGGGTTCCAAAAAGTGCCCTTTCCAATTTTAATTTCTCTAGTAATATTTGCTTTCCAATACAGAAAAAAACTGAATTACATCAAATTTGCCATGAAGTTAGAACTTTACAGAAGTAAGTGCCTTTTTTGTGTAAAACAGTGAAGTAGTTTTCGAAAAATTAGTGTTTATAAAGGGCTTAGTTTACGCCATGAGGAGTTTAAAGGTCAGAAGATTATATAAATATCTAGGTCCTTGGATCCTCCAAAAGGATCTGATTGGCTGCCACAACATTGGAAGAAAATGTTGCGGCAGTCATTAAAGCACTTGGGAACTCAGTCCACAAATCTTGCAAAAAAACAACTTGAAAGGGAACAAATGGGGCAGGGTGTAAATACAGTAACCTCCATGCCTATTGCGGGGAGACCCAAATGAACCCTTCCTAGATGGTGTTTAACATTTTTTTAAAAAAGTTTTCTCATTGGATCCAGGGATCCTTGAAGTATTCTTGAATCCCAGCGAGGATCTCTCGTGTAGATTTGAGGATTCTCCATAGATCCCCGAATGCACAGAGGATCCTTGAATCCAGCACTAGCCAGGGAAGCTTACATGGATCCACATCACCAGATCAAGGAAGTGTGCCCCAGATCTGTCGGTCTAATTTTGGATCCATGGATCAAAAATATTTAGGAAAAAAAGAAAGAAGGGCATAGACCAGACACTGTGGCCATTCACCATTGCACAGGTGATGTGCAGAGGGCTTGGCTGTCGGTGGAGGGATGGGTGCAGGGTACGGCTATCCACAATGGGCCTGGCTGCTGTTTAAGAGTCAGTCACATTGAACTCTTGGATGTGATATATGATATAAAAAAAACAAAGAATCACAGAAACTGTATGAAATTACTATCTTTTGTCTGGTGTACCACCAGATATTTTGCCTTAACAGTTTTGCTGGCTATAGAACTCTGAGCACTATACTACTGCTAACCAGTGGTAAAATATATGTGCTCTCCTTTGCAACATGATGAAATTGGCATACCATGAATTGGCATATTAAACTTACCTATAAGTCCAAAGTATATCATACCTAAAGTGTACCCAGGACCTAAAAGTTAACTGTCACCAGTGGGCAGTAGCCCTCATTGTGTCTTCCACTGCATTGATGGGGAAAACATGACTGCAGGTCTCCCATGTGCAGCACAGTGGTGCAGGTTTTACCTACAAATTCAACCTGTCAAAATAAATCCTTTTTGACAGGACTAGGCCTTCCTTTATTCACCCCTTCTAGGCTTTACTGCCTTTCCAGGCCGGGTGCATGGTATTTAGGAGTAGGGCATGTAAAAATTAAATGCTAAACACGTTCTTACAGAGAAAAGTTCCCCAAAAACTTTTTTCATTTTAGCAGAGTTAGCTTCCTTAGGAAAGCATTGAGATACAATATTAAATGTAATATTGCTAACTACACATATGAAATAGCTAAAGAGTTAAATCTTGTTCTTTATTAAAATATGTAATAAAAGCCTGATTCATTGGTAAAGTCATATTTGTACTAAACATTTTAGAAAATATACTTTTAAAAAGTTGCCTGTTACCTGCCTTAGGCCTCTGGAAGAGCATGTGCATTAGATTCCACCTGTCACCCAGAAGCTGAACACCTGACTCAATGAGGTGTCAATTTGCTCCCAGCACTGAGACTAATGCCTTGAATGGGGGAGGTGTTCTGTTTCTCTTGCAGGCTGACCATCTGTGGTATGTCCGAGAACTTCATTAACTTCAAAGGGGCCTACCCTGTCTCAGGCAGAGGTAGCTAGAACCTGGGTCTTTCACCTTCCTTTGTCCCCATAGCCACTCAGGCACAGGGCTCACTGGGAGAGGAGCTGCCCATAGAACTGTTTTTGAGTGACCACAGAAAAGGGGATGCTCATTTCCTTGGGCCACACCTCTAGGGTGGGCATGTGAGCTCTGCACAAGAGAAAGAGGTTCTGCCATGGTGGTTTTGGACAGAGAGGGATTGTGTGCTGTAAATCACACAGGAAGTGCTGCAATAGCATCACTCCTGGAAACTGTGACCCATTGGTTGAGGAGTGGCCTGGAGTTTCTCCTACCCACAGGCTGGCACTGGGCATAAATGTGTATTCCACAGTTCCCTCCTCAGAACACTTCTGGACCTATGGCAGTAGCCCTCATTGTGTCTTCCACTGCATTGATGGGGAAAACATGACTGCAGGTCTCCCATGTGCAGCACAGTGGTGCAGGTTTTACCTACAAATTCAACCTGTCAAAATAAATCCTTTTTGACAGGACTAGGCCTTCCTTTATTCACCCCTTCTAGGCTTTACTGCCTTTCCAGGCCGGGTGCATGGTATTTAGGAGTAGGGCATGTAAAAATTAAATGCTAAACACGTTCTTACAGAGAAAAGTTCCCCAAAAACTTTTTTCATTTTAGCAGAGTTAGCTTCCTTAGGAAAGCATTGAGATACAATATTAAATGTAATATTGCTAACTACACATATGAAATAGCTAAAGAGTTAAATCTTGTTCTTTATTAAAATATGTAATAAAAGCCTGATTCATTGGTAAAGTCATATTTGTACTAAACATTTTAGAAAATATACTTTTAAAAAGTTGCCTGTTACCTGCCTTAGGCCTCTGGAAGAGCATGTGCATTAGATTCCACCTGTCACCCAGAAGCTGAACACCTGACTCAATGAGGTGTCAATTTGCTCCCAGCACTGAGACTAATGCCTTGAATGGGGGAGGTGTTCTGTTTCTCTTGCAGGCTGACCATCTGTGGTATGTCCGAGAACTTCATTAACTTCAAAGGGGCCTACCCTGTCTCAGGCAGAGGTAGCTAGAACCTGGGTCTTTCACCTTCCTTTGTCCCCATAGCCACTCAGGCACAGGGCTCACTGGGAGAGGAGCTGCCCATAGAACTGTTTTTGAGTGACCACAGAAAAGGGGATGCTCATTTCCTTGGGCCACACCTCTAGGGTGGGCATGTGAGCTCTGCACAAGAGAAAGAGGTTCTGCCATGGTGGTTTTGGACAGAGAGGGATTGTGTGCTGTAAATCACACAGGAAGTGCTGCAATAGCATCACTCCTGGAAACTGTGACCCATTGGTTGAGGAGTGGCCTGGAGTTTCTCCTACCCACAGGCTGGCACTGGGCATAAATGTGTATTCCACAGTTCCCTCCTCAGAACACTTCTGGACCTATGGAAGAACAGAAGAGGACTGGACCTGCTGTATGTGACCTGAGAAGAGCCCTGAACACTGGCCTTGCTCTCCCTCTTATACCAATGACAAAGAAATAAACTCCAATGGTCATAAGGCTGATTTTGTGTATGAGATACAGAAATACAACAAGATTCAAGAGGCTTTTTCCTGCATTCACAGCTGACCAATTCCAACAGGACCTTCTCTAAAATCTACAGCTGGCCTCTGCTGGAGGGGCTTTTGACCCCCTAACTGGGTTCCCCAAGGCCCTTCACCCTTGGCTAGTTTCCAAGTGTATTCCTCCTCACTCATCCTGAAACCTGGGATTGAAAATGTTTTGTCAACATTTTGCTCTAAGAACCAACCGGGGACAAGGACTAAACTGCCAAGCTGACACGATGAATGTATGTTGCTGCTGGGTAAAATATGTAGGTTGCTCCCACTAAGTTCTGCTCTGCAGCGGTATCTCTGAGACCAAACAGAGAACGTATCTGACCTTGTGGCGCCGTCTGCATCTACCATCTGCAGACTTGCCCAACTGGAAGAATCCAAATTCAAAGATATCCCCCTCTGAGCTTTCCCTCCATAAATCAAAGACTTCACTGAGACTTCGTCCAGTGGCTATCTGATAATGTGGAGCCCTCTTTAGCCATAGGCTTCTGTCTTACCCCACCCATAAGTTTTTTACTTACATCCCAAAGACTAAGTCCAAAGTCAAAAACTTTTCCCAGAATGAACCTGGCCCCTGTATCTGTCCTGCTGTCCAACGTGGTCGGCCTTCAAACTTACCCTTGTCCCGGTCAAGCACAACCAGATGACCATGGTTGAAATGTAATGCTCTTTGGTGCTACTTTGAGCTTTAAACTTTCAAAATTCATAACTCCAGTTCTACTTATTGGGTTTTTGTCATATACTGTAATTTTATTTATTAAAATGTACTCTATTTATCTAAATTGATTTTGGATTTCCTTTGTGCTGTAATTTGACTTTATTAATGATTGAATTTGGCATACACACTTTACACAATGTGTCCGGGTTAAGACTGCCAGCTTTGTGCCATTGTGCCATAGCTACTTAGGATTCAGCTCCAGTTAACTTTGTGACTTTAGTGGTTCACCCTGCAAAGGATTGTGGTTATTATTTGAGGTGGGTACTCACCCTTAAATTAATAACCTAATTTCTTACATTGGTGTTCAGCAGGGGGATCCAGGACTTATGTTTTTTGCAATATCACTCAGGCATTCGTGTTAAAACCAAAAATCCTTTTTTATAATCTAACATTAATTTTAGATTTTTAGATTCTTCGCTTATTTATAATTTGGCATGTTTTACCTTTTCCTAAATTTCAATTGTACTCTCCTATTTGTGATTTTTGAAAGAATGGAAATGGACCTAAGCAGCATTGAGAGCCTCAACATGGCAGATGTGAGGAAGCTGTGGAAGGAAAGAGTTGACAAATCAGTCGAAGAAGGTGAAGTACAAGATAGCTCTCAGGGTATGGGAGGTAGTCCTCCTGCACCAGCTCACCACAAATGAGCAAGAGGATGCAGAAAGAGAAGGTGAGGAGAAAAAGGGGGTGCCACTGCATTAGCCCCAGTGCCAGAAGCAAATAAACCTGCAGGTGTCAGAGCCTCTTCCTTGTCTGTAGCAGAGATCTTACAGCCCGCCCAGGCTGAACTAGAAGACAGGCAGAGAGAACTCTGAAACTTCAACTGGCAATCCCTGCGCTTGAAGAAAGCAGCTGGCTGCAGAGGGCAATAAAGCAGCCCTGGCAGCTGAGAAGAAAAATGAGTCAAGCTATCCTGGCTGATGAGGGCTGAAAGCCCGAAACCGATCCTAGGATGCTTGCTTCCAGTCCAGGGAGGACCTGGTCTGGCAGTTCGGGCAGGACTGTTCCCATTGGGCGCAGGGTCAAGACTGATTTGCATACGGCTGGGTCCAAACTGGAATGGCATGGTGAGCAAAAATAGGATGGATTTAGGCCCAGATCTCTGTACTGGGGTGAATGTATGACATTGTTCTGCATTCTGTCCATGAATTGTTGTTTTTGCATTTGTCACCCTGAGTGGGACGGGTATGCCCAGACGTGGTTCCCGTGCTCTCCATGCCACTGGAGTAAAGCTACCCTGGCTGATGAGGGCTGAAAGCCCGAAACCGGTCCTAGGATGCTTGTTTCCAGTCCAGGGAGGACCTGGCCTGGCAGTTCGGGCTGGACTGTTCCCATTGGGTGCAGTGTCAAGACTGATTTGCATATGGATGGGTCCAAACTGGAATGGCATGGTGAGAAAAAAAATGTTGGATTTAGGCCCAGATCTCTATATTGGGGTGAATGTATGTCATTGTTCTGCATTCTGTCCATCAATTGTTGTTTTTGCATTTAAGAAGAAAAATGCAGCAGCAGAGATGGGACTGGAGTAGAAAAGATTGATATTTTCCTAGGGGAAAAAGAAGGCCTTGCTGTCTCATGAGAGGTGCCTGCGAAAATAGGACCTGGGAGCCATGAGGACTTTAGAGTCCAGTAAAGATGGTGGCAATGACAGTAAAGTGCCTAGGAGAAGTAAAAGAGTCTACATCCTCAAAGCCCTAGGGACATATGTACTAGCATTTTACATCATGGTAGAGCCACTTTTTTGGTGTAGACATGATACAAAATGTTATTTGTGATTTCAAAAGCCATGCAAATCAGATTGGCGTGGCTCTGCTTGGGATTTTTTGCCAAAGCGCATAGCATTCCAAGGGTGGAGCATGCAGTCACCTTGTACTTCTCTAAAACATACCTATAGTACTAATTTCGACTCAAGTCTATCGACTATGGTTGAGTTGCCCATACAAATCCTGAAATCCCATTCCAAATTTCCTTAACAAAAATTGCATTTGGAACTAATGCATTGCAGTGAATGATCTTTCATTATATTCCATATTTCTCAACCCCTTTCATGGACCAACTCAGTCTCCCCTTTTTGCAATGTATAGGTGTATACTACACATCGCTGTGAAATAAATCACTTGGAACTGCACGAGCGACATAAACAAAGTCACAGAAAGAATGTGCTGCTCACTGATATCACTGATTCACTATAGTAACAGGAGGACAGTCTTCAGTGGCTACTTATTAATCAGCGAAAGCGAGCGCCAATGATGAGTATGATTAGGTAGCGCTGAGCACCTCCCTAGCAGAAATTAAAAACTGGATCACACAATAATATGCACGGGGAAATTAAACGTAACTTACCTCTGAGTGTGAGCAGCGTGCTATTTGGAAATAAATGTTAGCATTGTAGAATACAAACACAGCAAATAATTAATACTCACCGAGCCCCAGAATCTCGACGCCAAGCAGGTTGAGCAGGTTCTGTTCCCGGTCCAGGATGATCACCCAGTGGTGCGTCAGTTTCAGGGCAGTGCGCCTCACCGGGCTAGTACGCCGCATGCACCGGCACACTTTAGTGAGGAAATGGGGTTAACAGCAGTATATGCTTGGCTGCCATTCTACCGCTATTGCACACGACACTACATGACTCTGTTCTCGTGAAATACTTTGCTGGCGCTGCTTCACATGAGAACTGTCTACCTTTCACATATTCAGCGGGGCACCGCGATCTCCATCTGTACAACCTGTTCAAGGTCGAATAACAATGTATGCTGTTGATTCACTTTGGTCAGTCCCACGCACATAGACATAACATGAAGCACAGCGGCCCAACTGAAACTCAGGTGCTTTTAATATGACATTACATGCATGAGAAGGCACTTGAAGAAAACCTTTCCAACATAGAAGAGCTGTGCTGATCCTGAGTTGTAATTCAATGCATCTGATCTCGTAGGTATGGGGTCTCGCTGACAAAGCCCATAGGTCTGCTATAATTATTCTAAACTCATGGGGAGGGTGGTAAAAGGAGCTATAGTCCTGTTTCCACTGTCATTATAAAATGATTTCCTCTTTTGTGCTTTATGGAATTGTAAATGCGAATTAATTTGTTTTTATGCATTATGCTGCTTGTATTGGCTAGAGTACTGCACCTTAGAGCACGTTAGTTAAAAATAAACATTTTAAACTATACAGTGTCTCTGATTACTCACGTTGTGGACAAGTATGAGATGAAAGAAAGAGTGTTCTTGTTTCCCACTATTACTGAGAGTTTACTAAGTTGCATGTTCTAGATTGTCTAATCATTGGTAGCTTCGCTGTAGTACGGAGAACGAATGAGACACTAATGCTAGTCGGATTGGGGTTCTGGGCACTGAGGTGGCTTTTTTGGTACACAACAATACACCGAGATCCTGGTTTCCTGCACATAGTTCTGTGCATGAGCAGAATCCCTGCAACATGGCGCTCTTAACGTTTGGTCTGGTGCTTCTTTACGAGCTGCTTTAGTAGTGCTTCTACTTGTCCACAATACCCTCACTCCTGTTTTCTGGAAAACAGTGGTGACGGCATAATCTACCTGTATTGATACTTTATAGGTCTTTTCAAGCTTGATATTATAAAAAGAATTTCGTATTCATATGAATTACGAACCTATGGTGCTGCCACGCTTTTAACTTGTTTTCCTTTTCTTAGTCCTTCTGGCTGATGTCGATATTGCGCCGCATAGCCGCACGCTAGTCCATCAGCATTTGGCAGCATATGGAGTGCCAGACGCTGGTCAATGGACAGCGTTCACCCTAGGCAGTAAACAAAAACAATTTACAAGATTGGTCATGAGCTTCAAAAACAGCCCGGGCGTTTTTGCCGCACGTGTTGTCTCTCTGTTAGTTGACATAGACCCTGATGCGTACTCGTACATTGATGATATTTATATCACAGATGACGAATTATGGCCGCATCTTTGTCGCGTGGACCGCATCATATTTTTGTTTGCGGACTACGGTTACAAATTTAACTCTGCAAAATCACACATTGCAGAGTACACAGTGTTGTTGCTGGACTATGAGCTCAATAATGAAAGAAGAGGCCTGGCGCCTCACTTCTTGGAGAAATGCACACATTTGCGCTCTCCTACAACCCTGAAAAAATTGCAGTCTTAGAAGGGATTTTTAAATTTCGGACGAACTTACATTCCCCATTATGCCCAGCGTATCAAGCCGCTGTATGCCTTGATACAACCTACCTTTACAAAAGCCTGCTGGCTTCCGGAACATTCAGCTATTCTGCAATCCTTGCAGTCTGATCTTATTGAATCTTAATACTTGTTAACACTTGATAACCACTCAAACCTGGTGATAAGAATTGTGCCTGGGGCAGTGGGTTTCACCTACTTGACGTTTAATGAAGGTGACACAATACCTATTGCTTACAAGTCACATTTGTACACTTCGGCTGAACAGCGTTTTTCGACAGTTGATAAAGTATTGAGCGCAGTCCAGATGGCGATCCTAAAGGAACGTAAACTGGCGCAAGGAAAACGCATGATGGTTGTAACACCATATCCTGCTCTTGAAGCTGCAACGAGAGCCAGAGTACCAAACTCAAAAGATTTACACCCACATTTGATACAATGGGCAACTTCGTTGACATCATCAGATTTCACCAATATTTTTGACTCCTCATTGCAAACTCAGGAGTTCTTACAGTATGAATTTGTTCATCCTGCTCCTCTGTCTATTCTCCCACTCGAGGACTACCATTGTATCATTTATACCAACGGTTCAGCGCAACCGGCGACCGGATCAAAACATTCTTACTCAGCTGCTAGCGCTATAGTGGCAGGTACCATGGTGAACAGTGAGTTAAAGTCCAGTGTCGTGCACATGCAGGCACTGGGGGACTGTACCGTCCAGTTAGCGGAGCTGTGAGCTCTGGTGCTAGCACTGGAGTTTGCTGATCCTAATGTGACTACCTTGATTGTAAGTGACTCTTACTACTGTGTTCAGTCTTTTAATGACAACTTATTCTTTTGTTCCCAGAATGACTATCGTGATTCTAAAAGCAGCGCAATTAAGCATAAAATGCTTTGGGTTTGAGTCGCAGAGCTTAAAGAACGTCTGCCTCTCACACAAGTGATTCATACTCTAGGCCACCAGCGCGTAGGAGTACACGCGGTCGGTAACAGTTTGGCTGGCGAAGCAGCTAAAACGGCAGTAGCCACTTATTCAGTAGCAGCGGTTACAAGATCCATGACTAAGATTGATGATGACATTTTGGCAGCTATAGCTGCTACAGAGAAGGGAAGTAAATACCCACAAGGGTTCCCTTCAAAATCATTTAAGTCCCGATAAAGTTCCCTATGTGAGAATTGATGACGTTGGTGACAGGTTGATTCCCAACCAGGACCGCAGACTAGCATTGAAAACAGCCACACACGAAGGCAAGGCCTCGGCTCATGCAGGCGTTTCAGCGACTGTCTCTATCTTACAGCAACGTTACTGGTGGCATGGTTTATATAAACAAACCCGTACTTATGTGCTTTCTTGTGACATTTGTCAGCAGATTAAACCTTCAATGGCAGCACGCCCGCCACAAACACAGCTGTACATTTCTAATAAACCATTCAGTTGTGTTTATTTAGATCACTGTGGTCCATTTTCTTCAGATACTGCGTATAAGTTTATCATAGTTGCAGTTGATTCGTGCACATCTTTTCTATGGGTTTGGCCACAACGCAGTGCTGATGCACAAACTTTCATCAGGGATTCGCATGTGTTTGTGTGAAATTTTGCATGTGGCACCTTTCATTCTGACCAGGGTCCCGCGTTCGCCTCTAAGGCGTACAAGGATGCCATGAGGTCTTTGGGGGTGAAAGCCACATTTTCATCTCCATACAGGCCTGAGGGCAACTCAGTTGTGGAGTGAATGAACCATGACTTAAAGCAATCCTTGACAGCTAGAGTTATAGGTACTGGCAGGAACTGGTTCGCCCATTTGTATAGTGTACAACGTGCACTAAATATTCTCCCTAGAAGATCTCTAGGTGGGCGGACCCCATACGAAATGCTCTTTGGCATGAAGATGCTTGTTCCGCACCTTTGATGGTCTAGACATGGCGGCTACAGCCGCGTCCTTTGACATAGATAATCATTCTGATGTGTTACAGAAACCACAAGAGGCTCGAGACAGTCTTGCAAAGGAACATTTACGCTCTGCCACTGAAGCGGGGCTGCAGATTCCGGTAGTCAGCTGGCTACCCAAGATTGGAGACCAGGGTGCCGATTACGATCCGGTAAAAAAATTCCCCGTACGACTCGTATCCGGTCTTTTTACCGTACGAATCGTACAAGTGCCGTACAAACTGCCAATTACGATTCGCATGGGAAAAAGACCATACGAATCGCATTGGGAAGAATTCCCCACACGTCCTCGGGTCGGAAAATGTGTCCGACACGTCCACGGACGATTTACAGTACAAACGTGAAAAGTGAAGTCCGACCGCGGAATCACGATCCATCCCGTGCGTCCGATGTTACAACCGTATGGAAAAAACACCGTCTGCACCGAACACCCATAGCAAACATGGAGACATGAGCCCGCATACACGCCCAACACCCCCCCAGCCCCCGTACGTTCGAGTCGTACCCCCCCCAGCCTCCGTACGTTCGAGTCGTACCCGCACCCGTGTATGTACACCCCTGTACGTGTCGAATCCCCCGTGTATGTACACCCCTGTACGTTCGAGTCGTACAACCACCCGTGTATGTACGGTGCGTACCCCCAGAGGGGGTACGCACCGTACATACACTGGTGGCGCGTACATACGGGGGCTGGGGGGGGTCGGCGCGTACATACGGGGGCTGGGGGGGGTCGGCGCGTACATATGGGGGCTGGGGGGGGGTACGGCGCGTACCGGGCCACCTACTCTGGTCGTTTCGCGCCGTACTTCGCTTTTCCGGCACTTTTTGGGTGCCGTGAAAATATTGCCGTCCGGACTGCTGTCGGTTTGAATCGTACTTCCTGGGTCGTGAAACGCTGCCTGAATACGTCCCGACTTCACGTCGCAGCATTCCCGGATCACATTCGTATGTATATTTTCGTCGGTCGGTGTTTTTTACGATTCGTACGGAAATGGTGTTTCCGTGCGAATCGTAATTTCATGTTTGTACAGTTTTACGACCGGGTACGAGTCGGACGGAGAAAACACTCCAACCGACGGTTCGTACCCGGTTTTTACCGGAACGTAATCGGCACCCTGGTCTGTGAGAAGGTGGAGAACAAGAAAGAGTTCGGCCCCTCTTATCGTGCACCCATCACAGTGCTTGGCGTGAAGGGTACTTGTACAGTCATTTTACCACCACTTCCTAGTTGCAAAGATAACATATAAATCTCAGTGAACAATGTCAAACTACAACGCCTGGCCGATTCTACATAGTATGACACCTGCTGTTTCCTGTCCAGCAATATCCAGGAATACTGTCTTGACAACATCAGGACTGACACTGCCATAGAGATGACCGCTGTTACTGATCCTTTGCTAAACCCTCCGCTTGCAGTCTTCATGAAGAAACCAAATATACATATCGTGCTACAGAGTCATTGCCTGGTTTGCAGGACATTTTTTACCTGTGCATTTGAATGCACAACGTGACAGGCACCGCGTGGTGCCCGCCACCTTGTGCATGCAAATGCTGGGTGGTACCATAGGTATCCCCCATGTGCACCGCCCACCCCCCAACATCCTGGGGGCCCGCAACGAGCCCCCAAATGCAGACACTGCATGCTTTTCCATGGCGGCATTGACACCATGGAAAGGCAGATTTTCGCAATCATCGTAATATGGATGGCGGTGTCTTGCAGACACCAACACCATATTAAACACTTCTTCTGCCTGGTCGATGAGTCAACAGGTGAAAAACCGGCAGACGGTCTTTCCGTCCTCTGGGATCCCCCCGCCATCGTAATGTGGCAGGGGGAAATGGTAGGTGGGCGGTGGGAATTGGCGGGCGGATCGCCACCGCCATACAGGCGGTGGCAATCTGCCCGCCAACATAATCGACCCCTATATTTGGTGTGATACCAGCTTTTATCCTTTCTATTTTTTCCAGTGTCTTCGGTGGCTTACCACTATTACTTGCACTAGCCGCTGGAGTCCTGCTGTTAATTTGCTTGCTCAGAAATGGATGCACTTCCTGTGGCACCAAACAGCCGGGACTGGCTGCTGTTGCTTCATAGTCGTATGCTTGAATGCTACGATACTTTGCCACTGGCCACTCTGAGCGTGGCTTATGGATTGTCCTTCCGTTTTGGTTATTTCACTTGCGTGCAACCAGTCTTCCACTGCCTGGAATGTTCGTTTGAATGGCCATTGGATTTTTGCCTCTCCAATACGGTGTCTCCTGTCCCGGATTATGACCTGCTAATGAGTCCTCTAGTGGCGCATAAGGTGGAATGTTCTGGTGTTGGGCCTGCTGCCAGCATGGAGGGGCGGTGACACTGCTCGAAAAAAACCCAGTGTTTCTACCTCCTCCTCCCCATAAATCACCCAGGGCTGCGCACTGGGGTACTGGGGGGGCGGGGCTGCCCACAACATACCTGCCCTGCCAAGGCACTAGGTGGGTTTGAAAAAAAAAAGGAAAAGGAAAGGAAAGAAGAAAGATAAGGAAGTAAGGGAAAAAAACAAAATATCATGAAAAATGCAAATAAAATCCCCAAAATGTAAAATACACAAACACAAAGACACACGCTAATATATTAAATAAAAATAAGGAGTAGATTTGTTTTAAAGGGGGAGGATTACAGATATAAAAGAGAGATTACATTTTAGGCCGAGATTTAGAACACGAGAGCGCACTTGAGAACTGCATGGTGCCATCCGTACGTGATTTGAGATGTGAGGACCCATTCCATATTCCCATCGCAACGTGAATGGGTGCGCCCGCAAACTGTGCCCACCAGTGGAACTCTGCCTAGCGCCGTGGAGTTTTTTGTGACTTCGATGAGTTCCGTGTAGCGCAACTCTGCGAACTCCGCCCAGGCCATATCCTGAGTTGAACGTTGTTTACATATAGCATATCTATGCTTCTAGAAGTCCCTAGTTTTTACATTCCAAGTTCACCTGGTAGTGCATTAACATTGTTATATGTGAGAATTACATCAGGAGACAATGCTTTGGTGATGTCTGTTTTTAATTAAGTGAACATGAATGAGATAAATAAATTAACTTAAAATTAAACAGTGTAAACAAAAAGTCAAGTTTTCAGTCATGGTGGATGAAACCCTAGTAGTAGAGTCCAAATGGTCAGGAGTCCAAAGTCCAACATACTCCTCCCATCAGATATGGAAAAGAGTGCAGGAATATTCAAACAAAGTGAATGTGTAGCACACACAGCAGGATATTATGGTTGAGGTCTCTTGCTGGTGGTGGTGGGTGTCTTGCCATACTGAGCTCCTAAGATTTTGAGTAGACATCCCTTCCCTCTGACAGAGGGTGGATCTAGAGCTGCTGAGAAAGGGGCACATGCAGGTTTGTCGATCTCTGGCAGTGTCTCCCTTCCTCTGGTTGCAGCAGATGTTAATGGTGTGGATGTACTTGGATCACAGGAAGGGGTAGATGCAAGTGGAAAAGTTCTACAGAGGGTGGTGTGAATGTCCCGCAGCTCCCCAACCAGGGAGGCCACCTTTGTGGGTATGACGGTGACCTCGGGGTGGATGCTGGCCACCTCGATGTGGACACCAGCCACCTCAGTGCGAATGTCAGCAACCTCCCTGTCTGTGTCCCTCTGCAACTCCTTCATTACCCAGATTTTGGTCAATACCTGGCCCATGACACTTTGGGAGTCCTGGTGAACTTTCAGGACTTGGGTGATGGCAGCATGGGTGTCTGTGGTCTTAGTGGACTAACTCTGAGGGCCCACAGTTACCCTCCCACTATGCCACCCCCAAAACCCTGTGTCCTTAACACAGACTGCACCCTCCCACTGGGTCCTGGTTCCTCTGTGACTGCGGTGGGAATAGCCATGTAAGAACGCAGGACTAAGGGCCACAGGATGGTACTGACTGTGCTGCATGCCCAGGTTGGGGGGGTGGCAGTGGTTGGGAGGTGTTGTAGTGTTCTAGTGGGCACAGTGAGCTCCACTGTTGGTTTCTGCCCAGGCTGACCAGATGTGCAGAGTCCATCATCCATGTCCACTTGTCACTGAGGGCTTCAACCTGGGGTGGAGAGGAACTCTGTTTGGTTTCCAACCTCTGTTTAGGTGCAGTGGTGGATCAACCTGTTGAGAGATAGAGAACATTGTTAATAGTGGAAGTAAGGTATCTACATCCAAGGATGTTTGTGTCAAAGTAAATGCGGACCTACAATGGAAAACAATTGATAGAGATTAGTATTGTCATCAATTTAAGTAAAGTAAAAGTTGTTTACTAGACATTTGAAGACATTCCATAGATGTGGTAGATTTTAGCTCATTAGATGTGCAGATATGTTGCATTTTTGCTTCAGGGATAGACATGACATCTTCAAAACCCTGCTATAAACACAATGCAGTCATAACATGTGTATTTGTCCATTTTGAAACTAGGGGCTTGATTACAATAGCGGGCGGATCGCCACCTGCTCCCCCGCCATTGTAACCAGATTTAACCCCGCCATATTATAAAGGCGGGGGGTATTGCGGTGGAAGCAAAGTGCGTCGGCCGCTTTTCCGCCGGTCGGCAATCATTCCGATTGCTGGCCGGGTGTACTTGGTCACTAATATGGTGGCGGTGCCTACCAGGCACCGCCATCCATATTAGGATGTGCGTGGAAATGGAAAGGCTGGTGGGGAAGTGCTTTGGTGGCCCGTTGTGGGCCCGGGGGGGGCAGGGGTGGGGGTGCATTTGGGGGATACCCATAGTACCCCCTCCATTCCCATGCACAAGGTGGCAGGCACCGTGCGGTGCATGCCACATTGCAATTTAGCATTGCGGCGGGTGCTGCTGTAAGCAGCACCCGTCGCAATGTCAAATATACAGAATGCCACCGAGATGGTGGAGGTCGCATCCTAATTGGCGGTGTGGGACCACCGCACGTCTGGTGGCCGGTCCCAGCACCGCGAGGATGGCGGGCGGACTAAAGTCCACCGGCCATCCTAATCACCCCCTTAGTGGGATCTAATACAGTCAAACACCTAGGGGCCTATTAACATATTGGGACGGCAGTGGCCAGCGCTGGACCGGCGGTGGCGATCCACCTGCCAGATGCTCCCGTTTCACCCCCCACCATATTAGTATGACGAGGGGCACCACGGTGGATGGAAAGACCGCCCGCTGCTTTTCCGCCAGTCGAATTCCTGGCCAGGTGGAAAAACTCTCAATATGGTGGCGGTGGCTTGCAGGCACCGCCATCCATAATAGGATGTGCATGGCCGGCCTTTCCATGGCGATGCCGCCATGGAAAGGCCGGCGGAAATTGCTTTTGGGGCCTGTTATGGGCCCTCGGGGTGTGGGGGGTGGGGTGCTAAACTTGGGGGGTACCTATGGTACCCCCCTTCATTGGCATACACAAGGTTGCAGGCAACGCGCGGTGCCTGACACGTTGTGCATGCCAATGCACAACATGCATATTTTGCATTGCGGCGGGTGCTACTTACAGCACCGCCCGCCGCAATGTAAAATATGCGGTATGCGACCGCCAGGGCGGCGGTCACATCCTAATGGGCCTGGCAGGACACCCGCACCTCTGGCGGTCGGTCCCATGTACTGGTACGGTGGCGGGCGGACAAAGTCAGCCCGCCATCGTAATAGACCCCCTAGCTTGGTTGTATATTTAGCATTGTTCATCATGGATCACTGACAGAATATCGACAATCAGAATATCAAGGTCCAAAAATATCTACACAAAAATATCGATTTCCAGAATGTTGAAGTCCTATACACATAATGGCAAGTACAAAAATATCGAAAAATATATATCAACAAAAATATTGTCGTTAAAAATATCGTTTTTTAAATTTTTTTTAAATAATGTAAAATAAAGTAAATAAGATATATAATTAAGAGAAACCGTTCAAATTATTTTAAAATGTTTAAAATTATAACTAATACATATAATGTAAAAATAAATTAAACATACATATGTATAAAATATAATGTATATACTTAATATTTATAAATAATTATTTTAATAACTTATACATTGTTAAAAACATATTAAAAATTATAAATACATATATATCCACATACACAAATAATATAAATAAAAAAATGAAAAAAATAAATACATTTTTTAAATATTTTTAAAATACATTATACACTACATTAACTAAAAAAGTAGAGAAAATGTTGGATAGTGGAGGGGATACAATTACTATTCCTACTCCAGAGAGTGTAAAAGTAGGGAAAGTGTTGGATAACGTAGAGGTAAAAATTACTATTCCCATCCAGTGAGTGCAACAGTAGGGAAAGTGTTGGATTGCATAGGGGTAAAAACTACTATTCCCACTCCAGTGAGTGCAACAGTAGGGAAAGTGTTGGATAGTGGAGGGGATACAATTACTATTCCTACTCCAGAGAGTGTAAAAGTAGGGAAAGTGTTGGATAACGTAGAGGTAAAAATTACTATTCCCACTCCAGTGAGTGCAACAGTAGGGAAAGTGTTGGATTGCATAGGGGTAAAAACTACTATTCCCACTCCAGTGAGTGCAACAGTAGGGAAAGTGTTGGATAGCGAAGGGGTAAAAATTACTATTCCCACTCCAGTGAGTGCAATAGTAGGGAAAGTGTTGGATAGAGTAGGGGTAAAAATTACTATTCCCACTCCAGTGAGTGCAACAGTAGGGAAAGTGTTTGATAGCGTAGGGGTAAAAATTACTATTCCCACTCCAGAGAGTGCAACAGTAGGGAAAGTGTTGGATAGCATCAGGGTAAAAATGACTATTCCCACTCCAGAGAGTGTAACTGTAGGGAAAGTGTTGGACAGCGAAGTGGTTAAAATTACTGTTCCCACTCCAGAGAGTGCAACAGTAGGTAAAGTGTTGGATAGCGTAGGGGTAAAAATGACTATTCCCACTCCAGAGAGTGCAACATTAGGGAAAGTGTTGGATAGCATAAGGGTAAAAATTACTATTCCCACTCCAGTGAGTGCAGTAGTAGGGAAAGTGTTGGATAGTGTAGGGGTAAAACTTACTATTCCCACTCCAGAGAGTGCAACAGTAGGGAAAGTGTTGGATAGCGTAAGGGTAAAAATTACTATTCCCACTCCAGAGAGTGTAACTGTAGGGAAAGTGTTGGATTGCGAAGTGGTTAAAATTACTGTTCCCACTCCAGAGAGTGCAACAGTAGGTAAAGTGTTGGATAGCGTAGGGGTAAAAATGACTATTCCCACTCCAGAGAGTGCAACATTAGGGAAAGTGTTGAATAGTGTCAGGGTAAAAATTATTATTCCCACTCCAGAGAGTGTAACTGTAGGGAAAGTGCTGGATAGCAGAGGGTTAAAATTAACATACTTATCAATTAAATATGTTTTTTCAATTAAATAACCAATTAATAATTAATTAACAATAAATTATTTATAAATAATAACAAATACAAAGTATTAATTACTTCATTATAATTAAATTACTTCCCACTCTTTTCCCCTATAAACCCACAACTCACTCCTAAAAATAAAAACAGATTTAATATAATTATCAATTTATCAATAAAATAAAAAATAATTACCAATTAATAAATAATTAACAATACATTTATTATCAATACCAATAAATAAAAATGAATAATTACTTTATTAAAATTAAATTACTTCCCACCCTATTCCCCTATAAACCCACAACCTGCTCCTAAAAAAAATAACACGATTAATATAATTACCAATTAATTAATTAATAAAAATTCATTACCAATTAATAATTAATTAACAATAAATTAATTATCAATACCAATAAATAAAAATTCATAATTACTTTATTAAAATTGCATTATTTCCCACCCTATTTCCCTATAAACCCGCAACCCGCTATGGAACAAAAACACAAAATTTAATTAAAACTAATTAATAATTTCCGAAAATTATTATTAAATTTACTATAATAAAATTACTTCCCACCCTATACCCTATAAACCCACAACCCGCTACAGAACTAAAACATAAAATTTACTTTAAAAAATTCATACTTTCTAAAAATTAATATTAATTTTACTATAATTAACTTACTTCCCACCCTATTCCCCTATAAACCCACAACCCATTACGGAACTAAAACGCAAAATGTACTTAAAAAAAATTAATAACTTCTAAAAATGTAGAACACATACATTTAAAATACATACTAAAATACATAACACTAACAGAAACATCAATATTATTAACAACGATATTTTTACAAACGATATTACTGACTTCGATATTAACAAAAACTATATTTCTTACCTTCATGTCGATATTCTGGTCACCGATATTCTTGATGTCGATATTCAGTCCCTTCGATATTTCCAACTCAATATTTTTGCACTCCGAAAATAAAAACTCGATATTATGTCTGTGCACCATTCATCATATAAGAAGTGCAGAGTCAAGGGGTCACCTGGTACTGCTCATCAGCTGAATTTCCCTCATGGCTGATATATATTAGGGGTACACCGCTATTATGGTGTCACTCATTCCATAATTAGTTTGAGTTGATGAGTCCAGGACACCATCAAAGTATTCAGACCTATATCGGAGCATTGTCTGTACATTGCACAGTGCATGACTATTGTAGATCAGTAGTAACATGGTAGACAAGTGAGAAGGGGCAAAAGGAGTATAGCATCTTCATTAGAGCTGCTGTCACAAGACCTCAAGGTAGTTGTAGTCACTTCAATGTCACATTAGCAACAGTGGAGAAATGGTAAGCTGCCCGACTAGTGTATATCATTTGGAACATGGCAGACAAGTAAGAAGGGGCAAAAGGAGTGAGGCACCTGGTTAGAATTCCATTCACAAGGCCTCATGGTAGTTTTAGTCAGTTCAAAGTCACTTTAGAAACAATTGAGAAATGGTAAGCTGCCTGACTAGTGTAGATCAATAGTAATATGGAAGACTAGTGAGAAGGGGAAAAAGGAGTGTGGCATCTTGGTTAGACTTGGAGTGACAAGACCCCATGGTAGAAGTGGTAGCTTTTCTATCTCTACTTACCAACACTTGAGAAATTGTAAACTGCACGATTACTGTAGATCAGATATAACATGGCAGACAAGTAAGAAGGGGCAAAAGGATTGTAGCATCTTGGTTAGAGTTGAAGTAACAAGGCTGCATGGTATTTGTAGTCACTCCAATGTCACTTTAGCAACAATTGACAAATGGTTAGTGTACTATAGCTGTTGTCAATATGCGTTTGGGATGGACCATATATTAACAACTTACGACATATGATATTTTGATGGTAATGCACTTACAGACAGCATTGCAAAATGTGGCATGTCATAGAGTTGGATACATGTGCTCTTATATGCAGCAATACACATTTCCACAGACAAACCCACATCTCAGATACTTTGAGTATTGCTTGTTAGGAAAGTATATTGAGAACACAATAGCAAAAGTATAGAAGAGAGCAAACAGGGCATTGTGATATTGTGGCAGTTATTGCAGTGTACCTTAACTGAGTCCACTCACCCTTCTATTGCTGTCAAGCTCTCAATATGCAGGATGGCCAAGATCTTCTCCGTCCATGGTAAGAGTTGTAATGGTCTGCTGGGAGGTCCACTGCCAGTCCTCAGAACCTCTAGGTGGTGGCTGTTGTACTTGGTACATACCCTTGGCCTGAGGTGGTTCTACCTCGTCCTAATGTTGCCCTGTGTGCGCAGGGTGGTACCAACAGCATTCACTCTATTGACTGTCCTATCCCACATTTCTATTTTCCCACTGAGAGGAGTCTGCTGGATTTGGGTTCCAAAAATGTATGACTCTACTCTAATGATTTGCTCCACCATGACTATCAACTCTTGCTCAGTGAAGCTTGTTTTTTGCCCCAGGGATTATGAAAAAATAAAATGGGAGTGAGTACATGAATGAAAAAAACAATTGATTGAGAGAAAAAGGTGCAACACAAAAATTACCGGTGGTGTAGATGAAATAAGAAGATGAAAAGGGGGTGCCTGATCTAAAAATGCAGTAAATGGTAGTGGCTGTGATGCAGTTTGGGAGCAAAGAATATTGGCCAGTGATGCGGTGTGTTTTATAGTGTCATTCACAGTCATGGCCACTTGCCATAGCACATCAGGAGTATATTTTTTAAATCCATCCAATAGGCACTGTTGTGTTGATTTTATTTTGCCATACAGCACGGCTTTCGACCACCATTGGGTAATTGTCATTTGTTGAGCCCCGCTGGGAGGTCACGAGTACAACTGTGTAGTCATAACATGCTCGGCAGGTGGACCGCGGATCTAGAGGCAACAGTGGATGCACCGTCGACTTTGCAGATCACTGCAGTCTTGCTGGGTAGAGCACCGTGGCCATTGTTTAAGTTTCAGACAGCACAACTCGTAATACAGTAGGCGGTAGATCATCTGGGCAGGTGTGGTATAGACGATGAGGATGCGGTTCTTGGGCAGTCGAAACGCCCAACTTGTAATAAGGCCCTTACACTTTCATATCCATTTACCTTCATCAAATACAGGAATGACCATCATTCACCATCTTATACCAAGGATAACACAGTCATTTTTTCATTGATACTCAGGATTATGTAAGGAATAGCTGCAAAAAGTAGCAACTAGTCCACTGTTGGAGGACATTTGCTAAAATGCCCATAATATATTACTGAGCCAGAATGGCACTCAGAATGCACTTCATTTGTAACTCAGAGGGCAACATTAAGTGATAGAAACATGACCATAAGAATGACCCCACTATATCACTCATGGATCAAAATACACGTAGGAGCCACCATCATACTAGAGACAGCAGGAGCCAGCATGTGGACACAAATTCACCAACAATTCCTCACATTCATACATTCAAAATATTATATGCTCACTCATGTACACACATGCTCACTCACAGACATGCCTGTAAACACAAACATTCATTGCATGTTTCTGTCCATTGCCCTCTCAAACTACCTGACTCCTGGGCAGTGACAAAGACCCCCAGATCAACAGGTTGAAGTATTACAGCTTGAAGATCTTTCTCTAGGGTCCTGGCAGCTAGTGGCGGGAGGTGAAACCAGTGCAGAAAAAAACAATTGTAAGAAGGCGTCACAAATCCGTAAATCACAAAACTGAAAATAGATGATCTAACATTCTGTCATTTAGGTACCTAACCATATTTGAACGATGAGTATTACACTCAACCAAAGCCTTTCGATTCTAAAGGTCAGTAGCATAAGCATGTATGGACTTCACAAAATTAGACTTTCACTAGTGGAAATAGTCGAGTCACTGTGAATTTCAGTTGAAAGCTCACACGCTGATCAACACTGCTCCGATGGCCATCTAATCCATGGTCATTAAAATACCAATGGCAGGAGCACTTTTTTGGAGAAAGCAAGGGAACAGCCAGGGGCAAATTGCAAGGCCAATTTCTGAGTTAACACCAGATATAAGATGAACAGATGCCGGACTCACCACACAAGATGAGGAGCAGTGAGAGTGGTCAATTCAACATACCACCCGAGATAAATACATTCGCAGTCAACTTGTAAACTAATTCTTTCCTACTATGGTCTTCATAGTGGTAGCTATGTTTTTAGAACAATTATTTCATGTTATGGGTTGCATCAAGGTATGTTCATCTTCCTACTTTTCATAAGACTGTAAAATGTTGCAGTGCTACTCTGTACCCTTCTCCTGTTCAGGTGGTCAGAGTTCGTATATCCCCTGTTGTTCAAAGATCACATTACTAATGTTGAACTTTGACAGAGTGAATAACCTAATTTCAATTCTTACTTAAAAAGAAGAGTCTTTTATTTTGGCAGCTCAGTCTGACCACCAGACAGCCCATTTTGTAGCAGGGGTGCAGCGCCTCTTAAACCAGCAGTTTCTGACTCGTTTTGTGAAACTTCTTGATACTACCTTCAAATGCTATAGGCAGTGTCCAAAGTTTTAGAGATGTAGGCTCTGAATTGCCGACTGGCTTTTAGACAGCACTTTGGACTTTTCTGTATTTTTTGGTCTCTTTTATCCCCAATGTGTTCACCGGATATTACTTTTTAACCGTTCTTGTCATTTTTGAGCATCAACATTTAAATCATCGTTCTAAGGTGATGAGTTCAAGTTAGCCTACAGACCAACATTGCCAACAAGATACAAAAAACACTTTATATCTGGGGGTAGATTGTATATAACTCAGCATGAACTCTGGAGTTTAAGCTTTGAATTTTTTTTACTGCCGGCCTCAGATCCTTTGCACCAGCATCACACATGTAAACACATGATTGTTATCAACATCCTTTTGGAAGATCAATGTGTGCTGCCCATGGATCAGTGGGCACTCATTCAACTACTTGTCATCCATCCATCACTATATGGGGTGTTCCAAAAGCCCATCTTCAAAAATGCTGCTTATAGATCACCTTAATTGTTGCCTCATGTGCTGACTACTTATTTTGATATTCAGCAGTGGGTGCCATCAGTACCAACTTACTCAACAATTCCCAGGATGGCGTCTATTACTGGTTTGCCCTGGCCAGTGCCTAATCTGCTTCCTGATTTGTTGGCTGGCCCTCCAACTACTCATTTTAGTTATATTTTCCCTACGATAAAGGCCATGGTCCTACTTCCTGATATTTGACTGCCACCTTCCATCATTTTCATGGGTTGTTTTTCACCATTGCCATCGCTGCTACACTTGATTTGGATGCTGCAAGAGTCACTACTCCACGACTTTCTCTTTTGAAAAAGCACATACTTGTATCTGTTTTTATATTTTCAGTGAAGAATTGTTTTTGTATCCAGCTTTTATACCTGCGTTTTGTACATTGCTGCATAGTTTGTTTAACGTCGAAGGATATTGTCATTCTTCAATACTTTGGCAATGCGTAACTATACTGCAATACAAGATCACATGGAATGATATATAGTCAAATCTAGGATATATACATATATATATATATATATATACATATATACATATGTATATATTAATCACCAAAACGCCAATAAGCCTGTCAGCGCACACATAAGAAATGAACCATCCGGCTTTCTTTTCAAAGGCACCTTGCTTTATTTTTCCTGGATAAGCAGTGTCAAGACCTGACGCGTTTCGAGATTGCCTCTCTTTTTCAAAGGTCACTGCCAGGATTGTCAAACAGGAAGTTCATGACGCATTATTTATCTCTGCTGAGTGCGATCATCCAATGCGTACTGGGACTTGTAGTCCCGTTGAGAACAATTATATCTCTTTAGTAAGTCCTGAATGTACAATTCCTGTATTGCAGAATCTTATGTCTTCGTAGGCCCCAGTATGATAAGGCAGGTAAGTTACCTCGTTTCTGGTGCTGCATTTCGAGTACGGACACAGTTCCAACCCTGCAGCCTCCTTAATATTGATGGATGGTGCCACTCCCCACGGCAAGGGCTGCCGTGCACAAATGTTAATCACCAAAACGCCCATAAGCTTGGGAGTGCACACAGAAGAAACGAACCATCCGGCTTTCTTTTCAAAGGCACCTTGCTTTATTTTTCCTCGATAAGCAGTGTCAAGACCTGACGTGTTTCGAGATTGCCTTTCTTTTTCAAAGGTCACTGCCAGGGTTGTCAAACAGGAAGTTCATGACGCATTATTTATCTCCGCTGAGTGCGATCATCCAATGCGTACTGGGACATGTAGTCCCGTTGAGAACGATTATATCTCTTTGGTAAGTCCTGAATGTACAATTCCTGTATTGCAGAATCATATGTCTTCGTAGTCCCCAGTATGATGAGGCAGGTAAGTTACCTCGTTTCTGGTGCTGCATTTTGAGTATGGACACAGTTCCAACCCTGCAGCCTCAGCGGAGATAAATAATGCTTCATGAACTTCCTGTTTGACAATCCTGGCAGTGACCTTTGAAAAAGAGAGGCAATCTCGAAACGCGAAGTTATCCTGTTTTTTAAGCTTTATGATAATGTATATTTTTTCTTTTTTTTTCTCTCTCTTTTCTCTTTTTTTACTCTACAGATGGAAAGGAAGGGTCCTAGTCACCAACACTCACCTTACACAGGTTCCCTACTCCTTTTCTTTCTAGTTTCTGCTTTTCAAGAGCACGTTCACGATTTTGGTTATAACAGCACGACATTGTAGAGTGGGGTCGGTTACTACGAGTGCAGCTGACTTGTGTTATATCCTGTGCACCATGCTGACGAATGTTTTATGGTACCACTTGGTTATTATTTGTAGTCTTTTTCAACAGGTTAATATAGTATGATCTGAGCCCCATGTCTCCCATCTGTACACACACTGTGTGTAGGTAGATACACACCACCTATAGGTACAGCGACTGACCACTAGGTAATACCTTGTTGTTCTCCTGCTGGTGGAGAAGTGTAATGTGTCATTGGGCTGTATATTTTATATTCTTATATGATAGGAAATTGTTTGCATTTAGCTACTTGCATGTAGAAGGACTTTGGGACCTGTGAATGATGGTAACTTTATTGACAAAACACGAGTCCCGTTACTCACGCAATTTGCGTGGTCTGGTATGAGCCAACATCGATTATTATCACCATCGTTTTAGGTGGGAGTCAAGTCCTAATGTCACATGGTAATCGAATTAGGACCGCATGTGGCAAACAATGACGCATGTTTGGTATTGTGATTGTTGCCATTGATTTTAACATATTTTTGTATATTCATGCGTTCTAGATCATCATGTGCAATATTTATTTTTCATGTATTCTTTACACAAATATCTATTATAGAGTAGAGTGGCCCAACGAATCATACTGGCTTTACAAAAAATTGCATAGACGAATAGACGCAGCTGTATTGAGACGAGTACTATAATTTTCAATAATGTTCTATGAACTTTGTACCATTCCAATATGTCCGCTACACTGACTATGATATGTACGTCATCAAAATGCACCACGGAAACTCCATTTATGTTGTGTTGTTTTTGTTGTCTACTATTCACGTGATCAAGCCTCACTAGAGGTGAAACGCGTTGTGAACTAAACAACGGACACCCTGTTATCTCGTGTTTGGTTTTTCTGAGGGTACTCAGATAACGACAGAGAGAGTACAGCTTATTATTGATTTTCAAACTAAAATGCCAGGAGGGTTGAATCAGGAAGAGGAGTTGTCCGTACATCTTAAAGAATGACTGATTTTATAGTGATAACACCATCTCTCCTGCATTTGTGTGTAAAGTTTCGGTTTGTTTCCAATGTTGTTTCTCTAATTCGGTCACATACCCTGCTGTGTAGCTCTGTAGCTCTGTAGCTCTGCATCTATCTTCCATGAATTATAATGTGCCCTAGATGTTGTAATACACATTGAAGAGTGAAGATGCTATTGTGTTTCATAGGATTAGGTTATCCTGTTTTTTAAGCTTTATGATAATGTATATTTTTTCTCTCTCTTTTCTCTTTTTTTACTCTGCAGATGGAAAGGAAGGGTCCTAGTCACCAACACTCACTGTACACAGGTTCCCTACTCCTTTTCTTTCTAGTTTCTGCTTTTCAAGAGCACGTTCACGATTATGGTTATAGCTGCATGACATTGTAGAGTGGGCTCGGTTACTACGAGTGCAGCGGACTTGTGTTATATCCTGTGCCCCATGCTGACAAATGTTATATGGTGCCACTTGGTTATTATTTGTAGTCTTTTTCAAAAGGTTAACATAGTATGATCTGAGCCCCATGTCTCCTATCTGTATTTCTGTACACACACTGTGTGTAGGTAGACACACACCACCTATAGGGACAGCGACTGACCACTAGGTAATACCTTGTTGTTCTCCTGCTGGTGGAGAAGTGTAATGTGTCATTGGGCTGTATATTTTATAGTCCTATATGATAGGAAATTGTTTGCATTTTGATACTTGCATGTAGAAGGACTTTGGGACCTGTGAATGATGGTAACTTTATTGACAAAACACGAGTCCCGTTACTCACGCAATTTGCGTGGTCTGGTATGAGCCAACATCGATGATTATTAACGTCGTTTTAGGTGGGAGTCGAGTCCTAATGTTCAACAAAAGGAAGGAGAGTAAAAGGTGGGCTATTTTTAACGAGGTCCTACACATAGGCCCTAAGTAACTGTGTCAACAAGAGATGTGTAGTTCCTGCAGGACAGGAAGTCGACAGGGAATAAAGTATTCCAATTCAGACTTCAACCTAACAAAAGAAAGTGCACAAGGGAGGGGAATCCCTTCAGGGTGGAACTAAAACCCTCACACACCCAGCAAGCTAGGTGTCATGCTTCATCATCTGGGTTCTGCTCCTCGTCGGGTCGGCGGTGCAATACCCGACGGGCACCCATACAGGGGCTCTTTGTCGGAGATCTTTTGTTCCCTGCCGTATGGTGCGTGCGTGTGAGGGCCCGGGAGTGTAGATGTAGGTGATTAAAAAGGTTGGTTGGTCTGAAATAGAATTTTATTGGCTCAGTCAACCACCTAGTAAAAAGGGGGAGTGAGTGGCGTAAAAGCTATATATGCTCACGGCGGATGAGTGGCTAGCTACGCTCAACTCTTATGGTCAACATGTTTCGCGCACATTGAGTCAGGAGGATCTCGTGGCGCTTCGTCAGGACCTAAAGTGAAGTGAAGTGTGCTCGAAAGAAACTATCTACAGTGGGGTGAGAGAAAAACAAGGGTGAGAACAAAAATGTTGGTCAACCCTTAATAGGCGCCCCTACCTTACGTATTTGATTTAAGAGGGGGTCACCAATTTATGTTAAAAAGAGCTCCTCATCAGGTGCATGGCGCGTCCACAGAGGGAGAAACACATTCGTTCCTACACAGACATCCCCTGGAGGTTATTCAACCTGCCCGCGTCGCCGAACCCGGAAGCTAGTTCCACCCTGAAGGGATTCCCCTCCCTTGTGCACTTTCTTTTGTTAGGTTGAAGTCTGAATTGGAATACTTTATTCCCTGTCGACTTCCTGTCCTGCAGGAACTACACATCTCTTGTTGACACAGTCGAGTCCTAATGTCACATGGTAATCGAATTAGGACCGTATGTAACAAACAATGACATGTGTTTGGTATTGTGATTGTTCACATTGATTTTAACATATTTTTGTATATTCATGCGTTCTAGATCATCATGTGCAATATTTCTTTTTCATGTATTCTTTACATAAATGTCTATTATAGAGTAGAGTGGCCCAAAGAGTCATACTGGCTTTACAAAAAATTGCATAGATGAATAGATGCAAGCTGTATTGAGACGAACACTATAATTTTCATTAATGTTCTATGACCTTTGTAAAGCTATTTCATGGTGGAGAAGTTTTGCTTGGTCCAGTCCTTTAATTCTACGCCAATGGGGATGCTTGTTACAGGTGGAACCGGCTGGTGTGGTTTGCAGTCCTTTAATTCTACGCCAATGGGGATGCTTGTTACAGGTGGAACCGGCTGGTGTGGTTTGCAGTGAGTGCGCCCCTACATGCTTGGGCATTTGTTTATTCACATTTCTACACGGTAGTCCTGCCGTGGGGGGCAGCAACATCCGATGTGATTTAAAAAGGAGGCCGTGGATTGGAACGATTCCAGTCCGAATGCGGTACTGCAGGCCAGGACCAAATCAAAACCGAGGAAACTTCTCCATAGCCCACTCAGGGATTCTTTGTTTAATGGAACAGTCACACAGAACCTACTCAAGGTATAGAAAGATGTTCCGTTTGGACTACATATCCCAGTATGCAAAGCGCGCACATGCGCACCCTACTAAAGGCGGAGTTTGCAGCGATTACAAAACGCAACCTACGGAGCCTTCTGCGGACTGTTGACAATTACTGTGACCTCTGAGGAAGAAGCTAGTGCTTTGAAACGCGTCAGGTCGTCAGTAAAGCTATTTCATGGTGGAGAAGTTTTGCTTGGTCCAGTCCTTTAATTCTACGCCAATGGGGATGCTTGTTACAGGTGGAACCGGCTGGTGTGGTTTGCAGTGAGTGCGCCCCTACATGCTTGGGCATTTGTTTATTCACATTTCTACACGGTAGTCCTGCCGTGGGGGGCAGCAACATCCGATGTGATTTAAAAAGGAGGCCGTGGATTGGAACGATTCCAGTCCGAATGCGGTACTGCAGGCCAGGACCAAATCAAAACCGAGGAAACTTCTCCATAGCCCACTCAGGGATTCTTTGTTTAATGGAACAGTCACACAGAACCTACTCAAGGTATAGAAAGATGTTCCGTTTGGACTACATATCCCAGTATGCAAAGCGCGCACATGCGCGCCCTACTAAAGGCGGAGTTTGCAGCGATTACAAAACGCAACCTACGGAGCCTTCTGCGGACTGTTGACAATTACTGTGACCTCTGAGGAAGAAGCTAGTGCTTTGAAACGCGTCAGGTCGTCAGTAAAGCTATTTCATGGTGGAGAAGTTTTGCTTGGTCCAGTCCTTTAATTCTACGCCAATGGGGATGCTTGTTACAGGTGGAACCGGCTGGTGTGGTTTGCAGTGAGTGCGCCCCTACATGCTTGGGCATTTGTTTATTCACATTTCTACACGGTAGTCCTGCCGTGGGGGGCAGCAACATCCGATGTGATTTAAAAAGGAGGCCGTGGATTGGAACGATTCCAGTCCGAATGCGGTACTGCAGGCCAGGACCAAATCAAAACCGAGGAAACTTCTCCATAGCCCACTCAGGGATTCTTTGTTTAATGGAACAGTCACACAGAACCTACTCAAGGTATAGAAAGATGTTCCGTTTGAACTACATATCCCAGTATGCACAGCGCGCACATGCGCGCCCTACTAAAGGCGGAGTTTGCAGCGATTACAAAACGCAACCTACGGAGCCTTCTGCGGACTGTTGACAATTACTGTGACCTCTGAGGAAGAAGCTAGTGCTTTGAAACGCGTCAGGTCGTCAGTAAAGCTATTTCATGGTGGAGAAGTTTTGCTTGGTCCAGTCCTTTAATTCTACGCCAATGGGGATGCTTGTTACAGGTGGAACCGGCTGGTGTGGTTTGCAGTGAGTGCGCCCCTACATGCTTGGGCATTTGTTTATTCATATATATATATATATATATATTCACTGAAAAAACCATAGGTTTCACACACGTTATAGTTAGGAATTAGCATTTAAAAAACCTTGCAAATTCACTGAAAAAACCATAGGTTTCACACATGTTATAGTTAGCTGGACATTTCACTCGTAAAAAACCAATGAAATTCCCCCGTTATAGTTAGTGCAGGCAACTATAACTCACGCGACCGCAATCCTCTGTTGATGCTAATACTGTATTTAGACACTTATTTACCCATGTCTTCTTCCATTAATCTTTAGCTATACATATATTACAAATATTTATTTTTCATAAAGACACATATGTCATCAGTGATGTAATATTTGACATCATCAGCAGAGGATTGCGGTTGCGTGAGTTATAGTTGCCTGCACTAACTATAACGGGGGAATTTCCTTGGTTTTTTACGAGTGAAATGTCCAGCTAACTATAACATGTGTGAAACCTATGGTTTCTTCTGTGAATTTGCAAGGTTTTTTAAATGCTAATTCCTAACTATAACGTGTGAGAAACCTATGGTTTTTCCAGTGAATTTGAACGGTTTTTTAAATGCAAATTTTTTTGGAGATTTTTGGCAAAAAATAATTTCCAACCTATGTATAAAATAATATATGTACTACATCCTGCATTATGGAATGGTTAATTTTTTAAAAATTAATGTTTACATACAGTTGTACATCACAGTTATTACCTTCTACAACTCTTGAAATTTTTTTTATGCATTTTTTGCCGTGCGCGTACCGTAAGCTGACGCTACGCGCTCCGTGCGTCATAAGTACGGTGCGCTTACGTGATACGATGCACGTATGGTAAGCTGACGCTACGCACTCCGTACGTCATAAGTACAGTGCGCTTACGTGATACGTAATTGACGTATGCGTACAAGCATGCGCGTTGCACGGAATCAACGTCGCGGTTACGTAGGGGCGTGTAATGCGCATGCGCGAGTGCGTCTTACGTACGCGCTCCGTAAGCGTCACGTTTGCGCATGCATACTTGTTTACGAGCGCGTACCGTAAGCTTACGGAGCGTGCACGGTAGGTCATGTGATCCACAAAGAACACTTTTCATTGGTTGAAACTACTTTCAGTTCCAGAAACTTCCCACACCACACCCATTCCCCTCATTACTACTTGAGATCCCCTAGGAGAAGGAGCTGAATTGACATTGAGATACAATGGCAGAGCAGCAGACCTCTTCTGAGAGTGAGCCTAGCAGCACCATCATCAGACAGAGAAGGAGGAAACAAAAGGATTCTTTTGTGTGGGAGTATTTTACTTTTCCAGAGGGGCAGAAAAAGGTCAATGCTCCATTGGTCACTTGCACACTTTGTGACCGTGTTTTATCTAGAGGAGATCCAAGGAAGAAGTATTCCTTTGGAAATCACTCTATGATGAGACACATTAGGGATAAACATCCCAGGACCTTTGCTCGATATACTGAAGAAAACTCTTCAGTAAGTCACCGGAGCCCAACCTCAGAAGCTCAGCCGAGTACATCATCGGCAGCTCAGCTGAACCCTTCCTCTGAGGTGGGAGCATCACCTTCTTCTGCTCCTCTGGACATTAACCCTCGATTTCGGAGGGTTTCAATGAGGTGTACAACGTGTTGTGGTCTTATTGTTTTTGGGGAGACCAGTGTTTCCCTTATTAACAATAAGATAGACCAGCATGTTTGTAGACGCTCATAATATTCCCATTCTTTCTTTCCTCTATCCCTGTATTAACCCAACAGCTCTTTTAAGAGCCAACCTTACCTCACAATTGTTTTTATTTTTTTTTTAAGCTTTCCTTTTTGAAAAAAAATTTTTGCCGTGCGCGTACGGTACGCGTAATCGCGGAATAGTTACGCGAAGTTCGCGGAATTTTTTCACCCCCTCAGACTGCGAGAGACAAAATGGCGGCCGACACTTCCTGGTTTCGACCGATTCGAATGTTTACTGAGATCTAACAACCAATCAGAATCGTGCTCGTGCACGGCGGCGTGCGCGTACGGTAAGCTTACGGTACGCGCTCGGAGCGCGCCTATAGATATATATATTGATTTAAATGCTATTTTCTCAGGAAATACTGAACAGATTTACACGAGACCTTCAAAAGGCACATCCCTGACCTGACGGCTACCTCTCTGCCAAATTTCAAGTAATTATGTTCAGCCGTTCGGGCTGTAGCTCGGACTAAAGGTCCTATAGAAAAATGCATGGGGAAAACGCGTTTTGGGACCCCCCCTTTTTCTCAGCCCCCGCTTGTCGAATCCCCCCGAGTCTTTCAGGGTAGGAGCGGAGCGGAGCGCCCCACCTATTTTGAGAATTTCGCGAGGATTTGTCAATCGGCGCCAAAGTTATTCCAAATAGAATGTTGAAGATTTCCTATGGAAACACGGTCCTAACTATAACTATCTACTGGCGACCGCCAGTAGATAATATATATATATATATATATATATATATATATATATATATATATATATATATATATATATATATATATATATATATATATTCACTGAAAAAACCATAGGTTTCAGACATGTTATAGTTAGCGGAAATTTTACTGATAAAAAACCAATGAAATTCCCCCGTTATAGTTAGTGCAGGCAACTATAACTCACGCGACCGCAATCCTCTGCTGATGCTAATACTGTATTTAGACACTTATTTGCCCATGTCTTCTTCCATAAATTTTTAGCTATACATATATTACAAATATTTTTTTTTCATAAAGACACATATGTCATCAGCAGAAGATTGCGGTTGCGTGAGTTATAGTTGCCTGCACTAACTATAACGGGGGAATTTCATTGGTTTTTTATCAGTAAAATTTCCGCTAACTATAACATGTCTGAAACCTATGGTTTTTTCAGTGAATTTGCAAGGTTTTTTAAATGCTAATTCCTAACTATAACGTGTGTGAAACCTATCGTTTTTTCAGTGAATTTGTACGGTTTTTTAAATGCTAAGTTACTTTACGCCATTCGTGGCGTGCACGCCCACTTAACGCAGTTCGTTCCGTGCGCCCACTTTACGCAGTTAGTGCCGTACACGCAAGGTGGGCACGCAGTGCGCTACGCGCACCGCGTGCCCACGTTACGCACCGTGCGCACATGGAGGACATATTATGCGCTTCCTTGTGATAGGTAATCTGTTAAATTTAATTTGTAAGTGATGACAATAATATGCCATGCACAGAGAGTGTTTTTTTTTTATTAAAATTTTTAGCGTAAGCGCACCGTACGCGTACGGTAAGCGTAATCGGCGAAATTTTCAAAAAATAAAAATTTACCGTTTTTGGCCTTGGGGGATCTATGAGGACTCAACTAACATGGCTATGTGCATGGGCGCTGTCTAAACAGCCCCTTTATATGTTTTTTGCCTTTGTTTACAGCCCCCCCCCTCAGAGTGCGAGAGAGAAAATGGCGGCCGCCGCTTCCTGGTTTCGACCGATTCGAATGTTTACTTAGATGTAACAGCCAATCAGAATCGCGCTCGCGCACGCCACCGTACGCGTACGGTAAGCTTACGGTAAGCGTACCGTAAGCTGGCTCAGATATATATATTGATTTAAAGGCTATTTTCTCAGAATCTACTGAACAGATTTACACCAAACCTACAAAAGGCACTTCCTTGACCTGAGGACTACCTCTCTGCCAAATTTCTAGTAATTCTGTTCAGCCGTTCGGGCTGTAGCCCTGTCTAAAGGTCCTATGGAAAAATGCATGGGAAAAACGCGTTTTGGGACCCCCCTTTTATCTCAGCCCCCGCTTGACGAATCCCCCCGATACTTTCAGGGTAGGAGCGGAGCGTAGCGCCCCACCTATTTTGAGAAATTCGCGAGGATTCGTCGACCGGCGCCAAAGTTATTCAAAATAGAATGTTGTGGATTTCCTATGGAAACAGGGTCCTAACTATAACTACCTACTGGCGACCGCCAGTAGGTAATATATATATATATATATATATATATATATATATATATATATCCACGACGTGATCCCAAGGCGAAAACCACCGGAACGGCGCAACACCAGGGTACAGACTCCATCAGCAAAGATGCAGGTAAGTAGGGTTTATTTAAATCTCAATATCCAAATGAAGCGTTCTGGCTGCCAAACATGTGGCCTTGATCATATATATGTATTTTAAATATAATTAGTTTTTCTATAATCTTCTTCAACAATTAAAATCACTCTTTTAAAATATATATATATCATACTTAACTAAAAATATTCTTTTAATACTGTGAAAGTTGTTTTATTGTATTATTAGGCTTTTAAAATGCTTTACAAAGGAGTCACACACCCTACATAAACCTACATGATGGCTGCGTGGATTCAGGGTGTGCGAACCCTGCTAGCGTGCATTTCTGAAGTTGAGCTAGAGTCGCAACTCTGGCGTAATTTCAAAAGTATGAAATATCATAGTAGAAATTGTAAATATCAGTTTTGTTTAAAGATTTTCTCTAATATAGTTTAGAAAATAATTTATAAACAATATTTTTTAGTTTACTATTAACTGTACAAAATTTCACGAGTGCGCAACGTATGCGTGTAGGGTGTGCAACCCCGCCCTGCATGTATTTCCAGGGCCACGCTGGGGTTGCGACATCGACATATTTTTAAAGTGTTAAATATCACTATACAAGTTAAAATATCAGATTTGTATAAACACTTTCACCAATATACTTTTTAAAATATTTTATAAACACCTCTTTATACTTTCTAATTACATATACAAAATTTTACAGTTGCGTGTCATGAGCGCGACGAGTGCGCGCACCCTATGCGACTCCATGTGACCTGGAAAAAGAGCTTCTGGTTGGTTTAAAACATTTTTATTCTGTAAGAGGGAGGATCCAACACCTGTTTTATTCCTCCTATATTTGTCTGTCTTCCTGGCAAGACCTGCTTCTTGTATCTTCCTTGATTTTTCTAGTTTAATTTGTTTGTTGATTTTTTATTAAAACAATGGCATCCAGTCATCCTGATTAAGACCCTCTGGAAGAGGAAGATGATATAAAAAAAGAAAGAAAAGTGTGGTTTTGGGCCTTTTTCACTGTGCCGGAGGGAGAGAAGAGGGTCAGTGCAAGAAAAGTTGCATGCAAGTACTCTCGAGAGGTTCAGACAAAAAGTAGTTATTCTGAACATCATCCATGAAAAAACATTTGGAGACAATCCACACCTTGCATTTGGCGAAAGAAGTTTCTCAGAGGAAGAGGAATGAAGCGGAACAACAAGACCCAAATGCTCCTTCAACATCCTCACAAGGACTTCCACCTATAACGAAGGCACACATCGTTCCAAAACTACTGGATGCCACAATTAGTTGCAAGAAATGTGATGCAAAACTCTTCATTGGGGAGCAATGCATTGATGTCATTACCAATGCAATTAAAACATGTGTTAATTTTCTTTTTATCTGCTCCTAAATTTTCTTTTCCTTTTTTTTCCTTTTTTTTTATTGGAGTCTTCAATTTTGTTTTGTTTAAAAAAAAAGTCAAAAACACCCAAAAAAGGAAAAGTTGTTAGAAAATAAAAAATACAAAAAATCTTGGGAAAAACAGTGCTTACAGAACCATAAATACTGGTTAAAAATAGGAAAATTATCTAAGTTATTGCAAAAGTGCAAGGATACTGCCTGAGGGATTGTGGGACTACTTGTATAGTGCCTGAATGATTGCATGAGTGCATGGGTAATGCCTGCATGATTTTGTAAGTGCATGGGTACTTCCTGGGTGATTGTTGGAGTGCACGTATAGTGCCTTGATATTTTGAAGAGTGCAAGGGTAGTACCTGGGTTATTGCACAAGTGCACAGGTAATGACTGTGTGATTGCATGAGTGCATTAGTAGTGCCAGGGTGATTGGAGGACTGCAAGGGTACTGCCTGGGTTATTGCATGAGTGCATAGGTAGTGCCTGGATGATTGGTGGAGTGCATAAGTAGTACTTGGGTGATTGCATTAGTGCTGGAGTAATGTTTGGGTGATTGGAGGAATGTATGGGTACTGCCTGAGTGATTGAAGGAAGGAGTGCATGAGTAATGTCTGGGTGTTTGCATGAATGCACGAGTAGTGCCTGGATATTAGGAAGACTGCATGGGTAGTGCTTCTATGATTGCATGAGTGCAGCAGAAGTACTTTAGTGCATGTATGAGTACATGGGTAGTACCTGAGTAAATGCATGAGTGCATGGATAGTGTCTGGGTGAATGGAGGAGTGCTTGGGTACTGCCTGACTGATTGAAGGAGTGCATAGATAATGCCTGGGTGATTGCATGAGTGCAGATGTAAAGTCTTGGTGATTGGAGGGGTGCATAGGTGTTGGCTGAGTGATTGAAGGAGTGCATGAGTAATGTCTGGGTGATTTCATGAGTGCATGAGTAGTGCCTGGGTGATTGGAGGAGTGCATGGATAGTGCCTGGATGATTGCAGGACTGCAAGGGTAGTGCCTGGATTATTGCATGAGTGCATACGTAGTGCCTGCATGATTGAAGAAGTGCATGAGTACTACCTGCGTGATTGCATGAGTGCATGGGTACCGCAAGGATGATAGGAAGACTGCATGGGTAGTGTTTCCATGATTGCATGAGTGCAGCAGAAGTGCCTTAATGCATGTATGAGTACATGGGTAGTGCCAGAGTAAAGGCAGGAGTGCATGGGTAGTGTCTGGGGGATTGGAGGAGAGCTTGGGTACTGCCTGACTGATTGAAGGAGTGCATAGATAGTGCCCGGGTGATAGCATGTGTGTAGGTGTAAAGTCTTGGTGATTGGAGGTGTTGTCTGAGTGATTGAAGGAGTGCATGAGTAATGTCTGGGTGATTTCATGAGTGCATGGGTAGTGCCTGGATGATTGCAGGACTGCAAGGGTAGTGCCTGGCTTATTGCATGAGTGCATATGTAGTGCCTGCATGATTGAAGCAGCGCATGTGTGATTGCATGAGTGCATGAGTACTGTATGGATGATAGGAAGACTGCATGGGTAGTGCTTCCATGATTGCATGAGTGCAGCAGAAGTGCCTCAGTGCATGTATGAGTGCATGTGTAGTACCTGAGTAATTGTGTGAGTGCATGGGTAGTGCCTGGGTGATGGGAGGAGTGCATGAGTAGTACCTGGGTGATTGCATGAGTACTGGGATAATGTCTGGGTGATTGGAGGAGTACATGGATACTGCCTGGGTGATTGGAGAAGTGCAAGGGTAGTGCCTGGTGATTGGAGGAGTGCATGGGTACTGCCTGAGTGATTGAAGGATTGCATGGGTAATAGTAGGGGTGGGCGGAATTAGCGAAAGTGCCTTTCGCAAAATATCGCGAAACGGCACAAAATCTCTGCGATCTCGTGATATTTCGCGTGATCGCGGAGATTAGTGCTTCCGGTTGGGGTTTAACGGGCGGGGCTTCTAGGCCAGTAACTTCACATGCCTCTTGTTTATAAAGGGTCAGAGCAGTGTCTCTGAGGCAGACAAGGAGATGGAACCGCCTTGGCACAGGAACTACACGAGGATTGCGCTCGAGTAAAGCAAGGATGCAAAGACCACCGTCAAGGTACAGCTATCATTTCGGGGTGGAAATGGGGAAAAGGCACATATGCTTAACCACGCTCACGAATTCTACACGAGGATTGCGCTCGAGAAAATGAAGGATGCAAAGACCACCAGATGTGTGGCTGTAACGTTGCCACGGCGCCGACCGCCCTGGGGTCCCTCGAGTCAGCTGTCCATCATAGTGGGGGAAAGGGCGGGAAGACGTTGCCCACAGCTGGTGTGTGTGGCGGGGCTTCCATGCAGTTCACATGCCGCTTGTTTAGAAAGGGCCAGAGGCCGATCAGAGCAGCAGACGAGGAGACAGAAACTCCTGGTGTCAGGAACTACAAGGGGTTCGCGCTCGAGAAAGTCATGGCTTCACAGAGCTCCATCAAAGATCACAGGTAATTTTTGACCGTAGATATGGGGAGAAAAGCACACCTGCCCAGCCTCGACCTAGCTCCCGAATGTTTTGTGCTGATTAATGCGTTACTGAATTTGAGCTTCGACTCGGGCCCCTGCTTTAGTTATATCTGTAAGTGCTTCCTGTTGAGGTTTAATTTTTGTGACAGGAAACTGGAAAGGCGACAATTTCCGTTCCCTCGCAGATCGCAGAAATTTTGACATTTTCGCGTTCCGCGCAGAACGCGAAAATGTCGAATTGTCGCAATTTCCGCGAGCGGAAAGGAAATTGTCGCCCACCCCTAGGTAATACCTAGGTGATTGCATGAGTGTAGGGATAATGTCTGGGGGGTTGGAGGGGTGCTTGAGTAATGTTTGGGTGATTTCATGAGTGAAAGGGTAGTTCCTAGGTGGTTGCATGAATGTACTGGTAGTACCTAGGTGATTGAAGGAGTGCATAGCTAGTACCTGGGTGATTTTATAAGTGCATGGGTAGTGCCTGAGTGATTGAAGGAGTGCATGAGTAATGCCTAGGTGATTGCATGAGTGCAAGTGTAATGTCTGGGTGATTGGAGGAGTTCTTGAGTAATGTTTGAGCGATTGCATGAGTGCAGGTGTAATGTCTGGGTGGTTGCATGAGTGTAGTGGTAGTGCCTAGGTGATTAGAGGAGAGCATAAGTAGTGTCTGGGTGACTTTATAAGTGCATGGGAACTGGCTGGGTGATTGGAGGAGTACAGGGGTAGTGCCTGGGTGATTGGAGGAGTGCAAGGATAGTGACTGGGTGATAATATAAGTGTATGGGTAGTGGCTGGGTGATTGAAGGAGTGCATGGGTAATGCCTGGGTGGTTGCATGAGTGGAGAGATAATGTGTGAGTGGTTGAAGGAGTGCATGGGTACTGCCTGAGTGTTTGAAGAAGTGCACGAGTAATTCTTGGTAATTGCATCTGTGCAAGGGTAATATCTGGTGATTGGAGGAGTGCATGGATACTGCCTGAGTAATTGGAGGAGTGCAAGGGTAGTGCCTAGGTTATAGGAGGATACATAGCTAATGTATGGGTGATTGTATTAGTGCAGGGATAATGTCTGGGTGATATTATAAGTGTATGGGTGCTGGCTAGGTGATTGGAGAAGTGCATGGGTAGCGCCTGGGTGATTGAAGGAGTGTGGGAATAGTGCCTAACTGTATAGATGAGTGCATGGGTAGTGTTTGAAGGAATGGGTGAGTACATTAAAAGCAGTTGTAAACAATATTTCACATTATTATGCATATTATATTTTATCATCTTACCTTTTTTACTAATTTAGATACAAAACTCAGTGGAACTATTTCACAGTAGTTTTGTTGTAAACTGAATATAAAATCTTTTCAAACTTCACCATTGCCTTCTGTAAAAAAGAAGAAAAACTGTTATTGAATATAATATTATAGTTTTAAGAACACAACATAATTTTAGAATTACATAACAGTTTCAGTTTCCCTTTTTGGCTGTTCTCAGATTCTATTGAATTCCACCATACACAGTGATTTCAATGTAGATCATCATACAACAGCGGGGGGGAAAAATCAATGAGATTGTAAAAAAAGAAATCTACGTTGAGCATTATTTAGAACAAGTGTGATTATCTGTTTACCTATCTACAGTTGATAAATTACATTCTTCAACTACATTGTCTTTTATTTCTCTCAAGTACATTTTGTAAAATATACACTCTCATTCACATCACATATAATAAAAAGATCAAATACATAAACTACTTCTTTCAAACACAATTTTGCAAATGCAATATGAACTAGCACAAACAATAATCCAAACACTAAGGGGCCGATTCCGATCTCATTGGGAAAGTCCTCCAACCGAGTCGGATCCGGAGTGCTTTCTGACCGACTCGCACTCCTGAGCTCGGAACACCCGAGTAAGATGCGAACACCCGCATACGGACACGGGTCGCTCGGAGCCCCATTGAGGTCAATGGGAGCCTGTTGTATGACCCGTACATAGGCTCCCATTGACAAAAAAGGTACGTTTCGCGAAAGGGTGCCCCCTGTAGTGGGGACGCGTCTGTGCCACCCGCACTGTACATGAACGTGTTTTGGGGACCCAATGACTGACTCGTAAGGCTATGGATGAAGGGGGGTCTGGTGCGGACCCCCGAGGTTCGCTTCCCGGAGCTTTACGAGTCAGAAACTCCGTCTTGATCCAGCTGTGCGAATCGTGCATCGTACTGGCTCGGTCGGAAATCGCCTCTATTGCACGACACGGTTTGCTTACGGCCGACACGTACGGAGTGATTCGGACCCGGAAACGTATAGTGTCCAGATGTTGTAGTAGGTCCATCATGAAATTTAATAGCCACTGCTTTCAAAGTTCTTCCTGAAATTGATACTTGACTTGCCACCAAAAAAAATATTTTGGTTTCCAATTTTGTACCATTTGCTCTACAATTTTGTAGCATTAAAATAACATATTTTCCATATCTTTCTGTATATAATGTTGACAACATTTGTGATTTACAATGAGAACATTTCATATCTTGATTACCTGTTTTTACTAATTTGTTAAAAGAAACTGATTTGGAATCTGGTATCGTAGAGTATATAAATCGTTCAGGGCCTGATTTACAGAATTAACTTAAGACAAAATCCTAAACTTACTACTTTTGGTATTCACAGAAGTTAGGATTTTGTCTTAAGTTTGTCTTAAGACAAACTTAAGATAGTTTTAAGACAAACTTAAGACAGTCTTAAGACAGACTTAAGACAGTCTTAAGACAGTCTTAAGACAAACTTAAGACAGACTTAAGACAGACTTAAGACAGACTTAAGTTAGGATTCTGTCTTAAGTCTGTCTTAAGTCTGTCTTAAGTTTGTCTTAAGTCTATCTTAAGTCTGTCTTAAGTCTGTCTTAAGACTGTCTTAAGTCTGTCTTGAGTTTGTCTTAAGACAAACTTAAGACAAAATCCTAACTTCTGTGAATACCAAAAGTAGTAAGTTTAGGATTTTGTCTTAAGTTAGTTCTGTGAATCAGCCCCTCAGTGTCTATTTCAGCAGTAGAAAAAAATGAACACTCTTCACATTTATGATCCCATCTGTAACTTAGTCCAAATAAATTTTATATTTCTATTTCTTCATCATCCAATACTCCAAGTATAAACATAAGAAATTCTAGTGCATCTTGTTGTATATTCAATGTAAATTTCAATGACCCAGTACATATATCCAAAAGATGACGAATACCAGAAGCAGTATGGATTTTAGTTCTATCAGTTACCAACTTTTGAAAAATATAATGCAGTAAAGAACAGAATCTTTTTTCTCGATTTCATGATGAAGATCCTCTAGATAAAAGACAACATTTGCAAATACATTAGTGTAGCAGTTGATGCCTGAACTATTTTCTTAATGGTGTCCTACAATATTATCAACAGTGTCCATTTTCATTTTTTTTGCAGTTTCATCATTCTCTTGAATTGTTTTCTTTATTTGAATCTCAGTACAATATTTGTCATATTTTTGTTTTGGACACACCACTCGTTTCTCATACACGGGATGTTCACTTATGATAGGAGCATAAAGTCTTCTTAGCCGATTGTACTCTTTTACACAATTCCCATCAGCACTAATCTTTTTCTCATCAAAATCAATCAAATACAAACCAGATAATGTTCCTTCTCGAGACAATGCAAGGTATGCCATACCCTCTAAACACTGTGGGGCCTATTAGGATGGCGGTCAGAAAACCACCCCAACCGTCACGGAAGCGGAACACAACCGCCCATAGGCATGGTGGAAAAAACAGCGGCCAAACTTAGGATCATCTGCCAAAAAACACCGACCGCGGTGGAACAGGGCCAAGAAAAAAAGACGGGGCCAAAATCCGTCCGCAGCGGTCGGAGTCGCTGCGGAAAAACACCAACCCGCCGCAAGTATAGCGGAGACACCGCACGCGAAATTTGGATATCCCCGACGGTCCTGCGGTACGTACCGACATCTCCGACCGCCACGGTCGCACAATGGGATGAATAGGAGAGCCAGCGGAAGAGCTGAAGCACAGCCACCTCTGCAGACGATCCGTAAAAATTATGGAGGATGAAGCAAAAAACCCACAATAAAGCCAAAAAGAGCACACAGAAAACTAGCCATGCTCCCCAAATACACAAAACACACCCCAATGACACAACCACATGGCAAAAAGAAACATACAAATCCCAGGACAACACACCTGACAGCAATACCCCAATTGGACACACCCACATAGCTGAGTATACAACCAGCTCCTTCCCTGACCACAATACTTTGCAATACTCCATGAGAGAAGGGACACACACCCCAGCTGACAGGAGAGGCAAAGGACACAATATCACAAGCCACACCACACACAGCACCACCACCACTTCCACACCTGCACAACTAACCCCCTGCACAACACACACCATACACAGAACAACCACAACCACCACTCACACTCCTGCACCCAAACCACTTTGCACACCACACACCATGGCCACACAGAAAATGCCCAAATTCACAGAGAGTGAGTTGACAGTCATGGTAGATGAGATAGTCAGAGTGGAACCACAGCTTTTTGGTAGCCTGGTCCAACAGACACCATTAGCCACAAGGATACAAATGTGGGCAAGGATAGTCCAAAGGGTCAATGCAGTCGGGACGACCCCAAGATCAATAAAGGAGATCACAAAGCGGTGGCATGATCTGAAGAGGGTGGTCAAGGAGAGTAGGAGCAAGAACCGTGAGCTGGCTCAGAGGACTGGCGGTGGCCCTCCCATTCCACAAAAACCTTTCACACCATGGGAGGAGAAGGTGCATGCCATACTGCATCCAGAGAGTCTCACAGGAGTAGCCGGGGGAGTGGAGGCTGGTAAGTACAAACAAATGTCTACCACCACTCTGCTATGTACAGTTCCGCACAACTACAAAGCTACACCACCTAGGACAAATCCCATCCATCTGCACCACACACTCACAAAAACATGTCTCACAGATCCAACATTCACCCACTCCCAATCACCCCAAACGTAGCTACCAAGATTACCATGGGGGCATGTGTACAGGCAGACAGCACTACAACTCCCACCAGGCCCCCTTGCACCACAGCATCAGCAAGATGGAGCCCTTCACCCTCCCCACCCAGAAGCATGTGTCTGCCATTACATTACCCTCATCAAACTCACAGGTAGGTAGACCTCTTGCCATGGCTCTGTTTGTGGGTGGGAGGCTTGCACTACCACTCCCACCATGCACCTTGGCCCCCACCTCAACAGGATGGAGCATTCGCCCCACCCCACCCAGAAGCAGTTGGAAGCCATTACATCACCTGCATCAAACTAACAGGTAGGTAGCCATCTTCACAGTGAGGGTGTCTGGGTGTGGGAGGCCTGTACGACTACTCACAACATGCACCCTGACCCCCACCTCAGCAGGATGGAGTACTCCCCCACCCCACCCAGAAGCAGTTGGAAGCCATTACATCACCCTCATCAAACTAACAGGTAGGTAGCCATCTTCACAATGAGGGTGTTTAAGGCTGGGAGGCCTGCACTACCACTCCCACCATGCCCCCTGCCCCTACCTCAGCAGGATGGAGCCCTCCCCCCACCCCTCTCAGAAGCAGTTGGAAGCCATTGCAGTGCACCAAACAAACTTACAGGTAGGTAGCCATCTTCCCTGGGAGGGTGTTTCAGGGTGGGAGGCCTGCACTACCACTCCCACCATGCCCCTGACCCACACCTCAGCAGGATGTAGCGCTCCACACCACCCATAAGCAGTTTAAAGCCATTGTCCCACTGCAAACAAACTAACAGGTAGGTAGCCATCTTGCCATGGAGGCTGTTTGTGGGTGGGAGGCCTGCACTACCCCTCCCACCATGCCCCCTGGCCCCCACCTCAGCAGGATGGAGCACTCCCCCACCCCAACCAGAAGCAGTTGGAAGCCATTACATCACCCTCATCAAACTAACAGGTAGGTAGCCATCTTCACAATGAGGGTGTTTGGGGTGGGAGGCCTGCACTACCACTCCCAGCATGCCCCCTGCCCCCCCACCTCAGCAGGTTGGAGCCCTCCCCCCCACCCTACCCAGAAGCAGTTGGAAGCCATTGCAGTACACCAAACAAACTTACAGGTGGGTAGCCATCTTCCCTGGGAGGGTGTTTGTGGGTGGGAGGCCTGCACTACCACTCTCACCATTCCTGCTGTCCCACACCTGAGCAGGATGGAGCACTCACCCACCCAGAAGCAGTTGGAAGCCATTGCAGTACACAAAACAAACTTACAGGTGGGTAGCCATCCTCCCTGGAAGGGTGTTTGGGGGTGGGAGGCCTGCACTACTACTCCCACGATTCCCTCCGCCCCACAACTGCGCAGGATGGAGCACTCCCCCACCCAGAAGCAGTTGGAAGCCATTGCAGTATGCCAAACAAACTTACAGGTGGGTAGCCATCTTCCATGGGAGGGTGTTTGTGGGCGGGCGGCCTGTACCACTACTCCCAGCATGCCCCCTGCCCCACACCTCAGCAGGATGGAGCACTCCCCACACCCCACCCAGCACCAGTTGGAAGCCATTACATGACCCTCATCAAACTTACAGGTGGGTAGCCATCTTCACAATGAGGGTGTTTGGGGGTGGGAGGCCTGCACTACCATTCCCAACATGCCCCCTGCCCCCACCTCACCAGGATGGCACCCTCCCCCACCCTACCCAGAAGCAGTTGAAAGCCATGGCAGTACACAAAACAAACTTACAGGTAGGTAGCCATCTTCTCTGGGAGGGTGTTTGGGGGTGAGAGGCCTGCACTACCACTCCCATCATGACCCCTGGCCCACACCTCAGCAGGATGTAGCACTCCACACCACCCAGAAGCAGTTTGAAGCCATTGTCCCACTACAAACAAACTAACAGGTAGGTAGCCATCTTGCCATGGAGGCTGTTTGTGGGTGGGAGGCCTGCACTACCACTCCCACCATGCTCCCTGGCCCCCACCTCAGCAGGATAGAGCACTCCCCCCACCCTACCCTTAAGCAGTTGGAAGCCATTACATCACCCCCATCAAACTAACAGGTAGGTAGCCATCTTCACAGTGAGGGTGTCTGTGTGTAGGAAGCCTGTACCACTACTCCCGAAATGCACCCTGGCCCCCGCCTCAGCAGGATGGAGCACTCCCCCACCCCACCCAGAAGCAGTTGGAAGCCATTACATCACCCTCATCAAACTAACAGGTAGGTAGCCATCTTCACAGTGAGGGTGTCTGGGTGTGTGAGGCCTCTATCACTACTCCCAACAGGCCCCCTGCCCCCCACCTCAGCAGGATGGAGCCCTCCCCCACCCCACCCAGAATCAATTGGAAGCCATTGCAGTACACAAAACAAACTTACAGGTAGGTAGACATATGATTCTGTCCTGTGAACCCACTGAGCAGGATGTAAGCCGCCATCACGCACACACACATGTGTGACATACCAAACCCAAATGTGGGCACATTACAGGTAAGTAGCCAGTACGTGCACCCACCCATTCGTCACAAATTAAATGGTGCCATATGACCACACCGGTACAAAAGGGGGTGGTGATGGACGGAGCATCAGAACCAATCAAACACTCACACCCAGTCAACAGATCTGGGTTTGATCCATCACCGTTCTTTAGCCCACTCTGCCACCCCAGTTCAGACATGGCCATATGCAAATCAGTCTGACCCTGTGCCTCATGGGAACAGTCCAGCCCGAACTGCCAAGCCATGCCTTCCCTGGACCGGAAACAAGCTTCCTAGGACCAGTTTCTGGCATTGCTCACTTTGCCACTGGATTCAAGCAAGCCTGGCTGAAGACGGCTGAAATGCCAGAAACCGGTCCTAAGAAGCTTGTTTCCGGTCCAGGGAAGACATGGCTTGGCAGTTCGGGCTGGACTGTTCCCATGAGGCACAGGGTCAGACTGATTTGCATATGGCCATGTCTGAACTGGGGTGGCAGAGTGGGCTAAAGAACGGTGATGGATTAAACCCAGATCAGTTGACTGGGGGTGAGTGCTTGCAATGTTCAACACTCTGTCCATCATTTCCTTTGGTTTTTGATATGACCACACCAGCCCTCTCATTGCACAAAGAGGCACACCTATCTCGTTGCCAAGCACAGTGTGCACACAGGTAAGCTAAGGAAACTGTCACAGCTACCAAAGTGTGACACATCAATGCACAAGTAGAAGAAAGTCAGGGCACACTCATGCACAGCACCTATTTACATGTGCATCGCCATGGGGCAAGTGCAACAAGGACCATTCGAAAAATACGAAAGTATGTGTGGTGGTACAAATCAAGATATGCACATTACAGGACAAAGGTATGCAGGAGATGACAATGGCCAGTCCATGGCCAGATGTGACGCCTGCCAGGTCAGACAAATCAACAATGATTCCTCAATTAAAAACATGTTGCACCAGGTCCTAGATGGCAACAAGTTCCTGCAATCATTAAATGTGCACGGGTCGTATGGTATGCCTTGACACCTTACACCATGGACAAGTAATCGATGTACCACTGCATCATGTTAGGAAGCACAGTAGTGCACATAGGAAACAATGTGATGATCTGTCAATTGTACATTGTACAAAAAATGAATGACACACAGCTAACACCAAGCTTGCCGGGTGCACTACAATGATCATTTCCCATCTGACCCACAGGTGACCAAGAACTCACTGCAGAAGACAACACCAGCAACCTGCAGAGCCAGTCTCCCCCCGGTACATGGACTCTCGGATGTTGACTCCCAGGATTCCATGGACGATGTGCTTGAAGCCAGCCCATCTGGTGTGCCAGGGAGCTACAGGTCGCAGGACCCCATCGTCACCCCCACCACATCTGCGACAACAATAACTTCACAGCAGACCCCTGCTGTCACGGCCTGTGCAGCCACCGCCAATACCACCACCACCACCAGTGCTGCCTGCAACACCCTCCCTGTCCCAGAGGATGACCAGCACACACCACCGACGGAGGAGGGCAGGGAGAGGATGCGGGTGCCCACAGTGGTGAGGCAGCAGGTCCGTGACAGCAGGGCAGGTGGGAGGGGCAGGGTCACCCACAGGCACCAGGAGGCTGGGACCCAATCCCTGGAACACATCACCAGAGCCCTGGGTGCATACGAACAGGCCCAGGGACCAACAGGCCAGTTGGACGAACTGTTGCACTTGCTCATCCTGCTGATGAGGTCCCTCGACACCCGCATGGGACAAATTGTGGACCTCTTGGGCCAGCAAGTGGTGGTACTGAGGGACAGGCATGCGCCACAAACAACACCTCCACCTCCCTCTGGTGGGCCGCAGGATGACAGTTCACCATCCTCCCCTGCGGCCACAGAGAGGCATGAGTCCTCAGACCCCACTGGCCCTGCAGCAGGCCCCCCCCCTCCCAAACAACGAAAGGGCCATCCTAAGAAGACCCTGGGAATATCTGGAGGCAAAGCACCTGCCAGAGCCAGCCATGATGGCAACCCTCTCCACCACTGCATTAACTTTTTGGACAAGCCCGACATGGGTGCAATCGATGGCACCAACAACATTGGGGATGTGTCCAAGGGGATAGAAGTCTCCCTTCACAGCTGGCAATTCAGCACCCCTGGGGAAATGGATGTATCTGTCCTTGTATATCATCATGACGGAAAGTACATCACGCAGCACCATGCTGAACATCGGTTGTGACATCCCACCTGCGCTGGCCACTGTCTCTTGGAATGATCCAGTGGCAAAAAAATGCAGGGCCGCCATCACCTTATAAGTAGGGGTGAAAGCTGTTGGATATTGTTGGCGAGGCTGCAGCTGGGGCTCCAACAGATCACAAAGGGTTTTCAGGGTGGCTCTATCCAGACGGCATTTCCATATGATCGCAACATCTTCCATGTCCTCCAGCACCGTCAAGTGACAAACCAAATTTGGCCTCCTCCTATTTGAGATGATTGTAGACAAATGTCAATGCAATACATCATGAGATGTGCACAGCATATCACGTTCTGGATGACACAACGACAATGACTGACATCAATATTGACTAACAGACCAGCTTACATGTAGGGACACCTTCAGCTACACAAAGGGCACACCTTGTCAACTTACACAAGACAGGTACCTCAAACACCACCTTGGTCAATGTGAATGCACATAGGGAGATGGCCACACTTCACATGGACACGCCTGGGAGTATAGCATCCAGCATATATGCAACAAATCAAACCCACTGTCTCATACTTAGCTGCTGCACCTGTCAAACCTTAATGCATCATTAAAACCTGGCAAAATGGATCATCATTCATTAAGACGAGCATTGCTGTGATTGTCACTGCACCTCAACACATTGACATGTGTACACATTGTAGAGTCCAGAACAACACTGTCCTGCCCACCCACCCATCAAATCCATAAGTGACATGTGAGTGAGTACAGGCCAATCTATGAAATCACACACACAAACATGGCATGTGTAGCCATCAGTGGAGTAAATGGAACATTGGCATTGTGTGCACAATGATGTGCCATTGACCATGTGGGCACTGTGCACTGTTGATGTTTTCCAGATGCCCATTGCGATTGTATGGCACCCATATCGCGATAGCTACCGCCTGGCCCCAGCAGTGTGTCACCAGCACCCTCATTCACACATGTGCGGTAGTGATAGGCATGGAGACATGGGGAGATGGCGGTTGGTATACTCTGCCTTCCATATCGCGGTAGCTACTGCCTGGCCCTGGCGGTGTGTCACCAGCACCCCCAGTCACACATTTGAGGTAGTGAGAGGCATGGACACATGGGAAGGTGGCAGTTGACATGCTCCACCACCCATATCGTGGTAGCTACTGCCTGGCCCCGGCGGTGTGTCACCAGCACCCCCATTCACACATGTGAGGTAGTGATAGGCATGGAGACATGGGGAGAAGGCAGTTGGCATGCTACGCCACCCAGTATAATTTGAGGTTCGGTAGGGCCAAGCCGCCATGCTCTCTGGGTAGGGATAAATATTTAATTGATCTTCCAGGTCTTGAACACGCCCATATGAACTGTGCAAATATGCTTTCAGACTTTTTAAACCATGAATTCATAAATATCAGGGGGATTGCTCTTAAAAAGTACTAAACTTTTTGAAAGAATACCATCTTGACTATGTTCATTCCACCAATGAATGTGAGGTGTAGATAATCCTTTTTTTTTTGCGCTTTTTTCATTTCTGCGGCACACAGTTCTAGATTTTTCTTTACCACCTTATCAATTTCTGCAGTTATCACAAACCCAAATATGTGTTTTTTTAACTACTCTGTTATCTGCCATTGGTGCAAACCCGTTGGTTACTATTTGTGTTTTGTCCTTATTCGGGGCATATCCGGACACAGCGTCAAATCTCTGGACCTCCTTTTCAATTGCTCTCATTGCCTTTTCAGGGTGTGGCGTAACTAGCGCAACATCGTCGGCATACGCCAACACCTTGTCTGCTTGCTCTGACTCAAATAGTGGGGGAATGTCTGCTGACATCTCTAAACAATTCAAAAAAGGGTCTATGTATATTGCAAACAATAACGGTGAACAGGGACGCCCTTGTCGTGTACCTTTCATTATTTTAAACGTCTCTGTCAGTTTCCCATTTTCACATACTCTAGCCTTTGGTTCCTTATACAGGGCATTCACTGCACCAGTGAACTGTTCCTCTATCCCTTTCCATTGCATAGAGGCCCATGGAAACTGCCAGGAGACCCTATCAAAAGCTTTTTCTGCATCTACAAAGATTGCGGCCATAGGGTCTCCTGACACTTGCCCCAAATCAAGCAGGGTAATGATCTTTCTGATGTGTTATATGGTGCCTTTACCTGGGTTGAAGCCATGTTGCCTCAGGGAAATGACTTTGTGTATCACCAGTGTCAGATGAGAGGCTAGGGTTTAAGAGTAGATTTTCACATCCCCATTTTAAAGGGTTAATGGCCTATAGGACCCCAATTCTTCACTAGGTTCATTTTTTTGGTGACAGACAATATTCTTTGCCGTAGCCCATAATGTTGGTGGATTCATACACTCTGCAATCTGCAAGAACATAGTCATTATGATTTCCTTCAATTGTTCTTGAAAAACCTTATAAACTTCTGTAGGGATCAAGTCGGGTCCAGTCGCTTTCCCTCTCGATAAACTAGACAGTGCTACTACAATCTCTTTCCAGGTTAAAGGTTGTTCTAGGTGGTCCCTCTCTTCTACTGATAAGGACGCCCAAGCAGCTTGCTCCAGATATTTCCCGATTTGTTCTTCCATCTGGCTCCCCCCCCTGGACCTCTGTATATAGAGTCCGGTAAAATTTACAGAAAGCAGCTTGAGTTTCAACCAACCCTATCAGTGCATCCCTTACTTCCTTAATTTCACTCCTTGTACTGACTGCGAGTACATGGCTAACCCTTTCACTTCACTCATACATATCCTCATGGTACACTGTTGCTTTCTCAATGTCCTTCCTCAGTAATTTCTACCCAATTGCTGCTTTATTAGCTGCAACCCCTAAACGAGCATCCTCAATACTATCCTTCTGTTGCAGGGCTTTATTAAGTTTGCCTTCAGCCTGGGCCAAGCTAGAATGTAGGAAGTGAAGTCTCTGCTTTCACAATTTTCTTCCCTATTGAGTATTGATTTGTTTCCCCCATATCCCTGACTTTAGTGTATCCCACACTGTACCCAAAGAATCCGTTCCTAGATTCATATGCAGAAATTCCAGCATCCATTTCCTCATGTGTTCCACATACGCCTCGACAACCAGCAACGCTCTTTCAAATGTCTAAGAAGAAGAAGGTTTCTTCTGAGTAATCCCCCCTGTCTCTATTACCAATGGGTTATGATCTAAGAGATATCTGGTAGCGCTTTTAATTGTGCTTTTTTGTCTAATCAACTGTGAGACGAAAAAATAATCTAGCCTCACATGTTTCTGGTGAGGAACAGAGTAACATGTAAATCCATGTTCTCTAGTTCTCAATTTAGCCCAGACATTGGGGTATTTGGGGTATTTGTGGGGTATTTATAGAGCGCGACGTTCGCTCCGGAGGGAGCATCTTGGCGCTAGGGAACCTAAGTGAGCCAGTGCAAGAGGATTAGATGGAAGCTTTGGAGTGATCGTCCGGGAGATTAAAGATCCAGGTCTTTAGCAGTTTTCGAAACGGTTTTTCCTGGGTTTGTTGTCTGAGGGATTTGGGTAGTTTGTTCCAGGCTTTGGTTGCAAGGAAGCTGAGGGTCTTCTCGCCCTTCGTTTTCAGATTGTATTTGGGGAGAAGAATGAGGTTGTCGTTGGTTGAGCGAAGGTGACGGCTGGGCAGGTAGTGGGGGAAGCGTTTGGTGAGGTATTTAGGGCCAGTTTTGTTGTAGGCACGGAAGGCTATAATCAGGATCTTGAAGAGAATCCTTTTGTGAAGGGGGAGCCAGTGAAGTGAGCGAAGTGCTGCAGAAATAGAGGATCTGCGGGGAAGGCCCAGGACAAGACGGGCGGCTGTGTGTAGTACGCTCTGCAGTTTTTGGATGGTTTTCTTTTTAGCTCCTGCGAGCAAGCCGTTGCAGTAGTCCAGTCGCGAGATAATGAGTGCTACTGTCACCGTCTTTCTGGCATCGATGGGAAGAAAGTCAAAAAACTTTCTCATGGATCTGATCATTCCAAAGCATTTGCCTGCGACGGTTCTGGCATGCTGATCGAAGGAGAGGTCGGAGTCAAAGGTAACGCCGAGGTTCCTGGCTGACGAAACTGTCTGGGGGGGGGCAACAGAATTGTCAGGCCACCAAAGTGATGGACAAAAGGAGATGTTAGTACCGATCGGAAGGATTTCCGTTTTGCTCGAATTGCATTTCAGGTGGTTATTGTCCATCCAACGAAATACTTCAGTCAGGCAGTGTTTTAGGTTGAGTTCAGCTTTGGTGGATAGTTTGTCTAATGGCACAATGAGCTGTGTGTCATCGGCATAGGAGGTAACAGGTATGCCGAAAGATTCTATTAGATTAAGGAGGGGAATGAGGTAAACGTTGAAAAGGAGAGGGCTCAGGATGGAGCCCTGCGGGACACCTGAGGAGACAGGTTTGTCTTTGGAGTGAAATGGGCCCAAAGAAACGGCTTGGGAACGGTCGGAGAGGAAAGAGGAGATCCAGGAAAGGGCAGAGTCAGAGATGCCGATGTCCCTGAGTCTGCTGATAAGGATAGTGTGGGAGACAGTGTCAAACGCCGCCGTTAGATCGAGAAGGATGAGGATGGAGTTTTTTCTCTGATCATGCAGGGTTTTTATAGTGTCAGACAGTTCAATGAGGGCGGTTTCTGTCGAGTGCTTGGGGCGGAATCCAGATTGTTGAGGGTGGAGAAGGTTGTTTTCATCTAGATAGTGTTTCAGTTCATTGTGGACTAGATGTTCCGTGATTTTTCCCAAGGCCGGGAGTAACGAGATTGGGCGGAGGTTGGTGAGATCCGTCGGGGGTTTATTCGCCTTCTTCATAAGGGGTTTGACGATTCCTTTTTTCCAGCGGCTAGGAACGGTGCCTGAGCTAAGCGAGGAGTTGATTAGGTTGTTGATGGTCGGGTTAACCTCGTTGATTAGTTGGTGAAGTATCTTGGGAGGACAAGGATCGGACGGGGAGCCCGATTTACAGGCCAGGATGGCTTTTTTCGACTGCTCAAGCGTGACAAGGGAGAAGCGGCTTAGCGTACAGTTTTGGGAGACCAGTGGGGGGGGGATTGGGAGAGTGGCAGGGGGGGGAAAGTTGATTTGGATCGAGGCAATTTTTTCCTCGAAGAAGTCAGAAATTTGATCGCAGAGTTTCTGAGAGGGTGGGATTTCAGGCAACAGAGCCTTGGGTTGAGTAAATGATTTGACTATCGCAAACAGCGTCTTTTGTTTTTGGCCTGCGTTTTTTATGGCGTTGGTGTAGTAGTTTTTCTTTGCCAGTTTAATTTCCGAAAGGTATTTTGCTCAAACCATGCTCCTGGCACAGGTTACATATAGCTTGATAAACTTTAGACTTCTTACCAATATATGGTTATCCCTGACCCCAACTGGTAGCAAGATTAATATTGAAGTCCCCACACATCACTATAGGCAGTTGCCAGTGCGATAATTCATTCGTCAGCCATCCTAATAAAGAGGGGTCATCGACAATACTACAATAAAAGGAGCATATCGTAAAGTTAGGAAAGCCTGGAGCTCTGCAACAAGCAATAACCCAATTCCCTTATGTATCAGCCTAACCTGGGGAGACTGGATAGCCTTATTACGGGCTACAATTGCTACCCCCTGTGTGTGAGCACCTTGGGTTGTAGCTAGGCCTGGGCAAAAATTTCGTTCCGTTCGCGGAAATTGCGATAATTTGGCATTTTTGCGTTCCGCGGAGAGCGCGAAAATGTCAAAAATTCCGGTTTCCGCAGCTTGGCGATAATTTGTTTCTTGCTCGCGCTGTAAAATAATACATTCTCGCGCGCGCGCGATCGCCTTACCTGAATCCCTGCGTTCGCCGACAAGTTTTCTTGATCCGGTCGCGTTCTCCATGAGATGTTGTATTGTTTTTAGCCATTTGCGCTGTCTCGCGACAGTTCGCGCCCGCAGTGACGTCATGCGTCGCGCGATCACGTCTTTCTTCTCGCGATCATGCACCGCGAGAACAACTCAAAACAAGATGGCCGCGCCCGCAAGCAACCACATGGGTAAGTTGGCGACCCGCAACCATGCAGAAAATCTCGCGAACATGCCGGAAAAAAACTTCCGCATCTTCGCGATATTTCTGCTTGTTTGCGATAATTTTAAACATTCTCGCGATAATTTGCGAAGGTTAATTCCGCAAATTCCGCCCACCCCTAGTTGTAGCTCCTATTCTACTATATCCTAGGTATTTTAAAAGATCTTTTTGACTTCCTTCTACATGGGTCTCTTGAAGATAGTCTATGTTTGCTTGTAATATTTTCAGCCCTTGGGATACCATCTGCCTTTTTTTTTAGCTCATTCAGGCCACATATATTGACCGTTGCGATCCTGAATTTATTCATCTTTAAATTCTTCATTTTTACCCCGCACTAGAAATCTCTTCACTCCATAATCACCTCCCGTACATTCCCTGTGCAACCTCCCATACACAAAACCCACACTGTGCAAAGCTTGTCTTAATCCAACCCCTCCCCAAAACAGTGCCCCTTCTCCCATCCACCCCCACCTCCCCCCTAAAAACACAGGCAATCAGGCATAACCTGAATGATGTGTGTCTGATAAACTGACCCGCCATCCCCCTTGATATAGGAAAATACAATATCATTAGCAACTGCTCATTATTAGTTTTCAAAATAACCTCTTAAATTCCTTCCACTCATATCTTATTCACTTAGAAGCTTCCCCTCCTTTTTCTTTCCTTGTTATTTCTTCCAAGAAGGCCTGCGCTTGAATCTCAGAAAAAAAAAATTGCGAGAGGTCCCTTTATATTTAACTTTGAGTCCTCTGCCCCTGCTTTTTGAAAGGGAGTTATTAACTGTCTTAACCGCCAACACCGCTCCACCGTTGCGTGGGCAAAATCCGGCTTAACAAAAAAAGAAACCCCATTGTAAGATTTTGCAGAGTTAGAGCGTGCTTGGTCATACACCAATTGTCTCAGCAGGAAGTTTCCGAAGAATACCAATACAGCCCTTTGTCTTTCTTGAGGCTGTTTTCTCATCATTAAGGGTACCCGGTGGGCACATTGGATCTCGCTGTCCCACTCCAAATTCACTCATTTGGGGAAGGAGTTCTTCAAAAGATTAACTATGTACATTCTAGGATTACTACCTTCCACCCCCTCTGGGACCCGCATAAAGCGCAAGTTGTTTATTCGCTGTCTGTTTTCCTGCTCCTCCAGTTTGAGCATAAAATCCGACAGAGCATCTCCCTGTCCAGTACTGTGCACCTTCAGGGATTCCATTTACACTTCGAGAGTCTCTGTTCGCGTCTCAACAGATGTCAATATTTCCGCAGTATCTCAACATTTCTTATTTATTTTTTTGATTCCAGCTTGTACTTTTTTGTTTGCCACTCTGGCTCTGCACCCATTCGACCTCACTTTCTCTTGCACCTGTTTGATGGATCGAAAAATATGCATAGGTTCTTTTTCCTGTGTGTCCATCTTTGACTCTTCATTTAGACATTCCTCAGGTCCTTCTTCTTGATGTACAGGCCGCGTACCAAAGTAATCCCATTTTAGCTGCTTGCTAACATGCCACTTCTGACTATTTCTTCTTTTTCTTACCCCTCAGGATTGAAGAAGAATTAATTCCCCAACTTAAAATGCGCCACAGGGCGTGTTTGTACACATGTCACCTCAGGCCTCGCCCCCTTCCTTCACCACTGTGCAAACGCACCCCCTGGCGAGTTGTAAGTTGGGGAATTAATTCTCCTTGAATGCTGAGGGTCCCTGGGGGCCAACTAGCCCACCAGGTACCTCCAGTATGCGCCAGGGAGCTGCGTTGCAGAGAGATGTTTATAGGCCATGCCCCTTTTTACACCTTTCTGCAACGCAGCTCTGTGGCACTTACTGGAGGTACCTCATGGAATAGTTGGACTCCAGGCACTCTCAGGATTCAAGGGGACTTTATCCCCCAACTCAAAATGCACCACGGGGTGCGTTTGCACAGTGGTGAAGGGAGGGGGCGCGGCCTGAGGTGACATGTATGCAAACACACCCTGTGGCGCAATTTAAGTTGGGGAATTAATTCCCCTTCAATCCTGAGGGCCCCTGGTGGCCAACTAGCCCACCAGGTACCTCCAGAATGCGCCAGGGAGCTGCGTTGCAAAGAGGTGTTTAGAGGCCACGCCCCTTTTTACACCTTTCTGCAACGCAGCACTGTGGCAATTACTGGAGGTACCTCATGGAATAGTTGGACTCCAGGCACTCTCAGGATTCAAGGGGACTTCATCCCCCAACTCAAAATGCGCCACCGAGTGCATTTGCACAGTGGTGAAGGGAGGGGGCGGGGCCTGAGGTGACATGTATGCAAACACACCCCGTGGCGCGATTTAAGTTGGGAAATTAATTCCCCTTCAATCCTGAGGGCCCCTGGTAGCCTACTAGACCACCAGGTGCTTCCAGTAAGCGCCACTGCGCTGCATTGCAGAGAAGTAGTCCAGGCCATGCCCCTTTTTACACCTCTCTGCAACGCAGCTCTGTGGCGCGTACTGGAGGTACCTGGTGGGCTAGTTGGACCCCAGGGACCCTCAGGATTCAAGGTGACTTTATCCCACAACTTAAAATGTCCACAGGGCGTGTTTGCACACATGTAACCTCAGCCCCCCCTCCTTTCACCAGTGTGCAAACGCGCCCCGTGGCGCATTTTAAGAGGAAGTTTTAATCCCCCTGCCCTATTATGTACTAGGGACTTACAGAGGAGGTCATGCTAATCACAGGGTACCCCAATGCATAGTGTTCCCTAGTGTATGTAGGTATTTTCACTGTATTCCAAGTGTCTTTTAGCAAAGCACTGGCTCTAGGCCTGGTTAGTCATTGTCAGTTACCACCAGGAACCCGTCTGAAAAAGTTGTGGGCACAGGAGGACTTTATGCTCCTCTGTTATTTTTTTCTGCACATCTCTTCTTCTTCCTGCACTTTTCTTCGTCTTTGTGGACTTCTGTTGCTTCTTTGCGCATTTCCTTTTTTTCTTTCTGTGTGTTGTGTCTTCTTTCATCACATGTCCTGCCTCTGTAGGCATAGTTAAAAACTAGCATTTAAAAAACCTTTGAAATTCACTGAAAAAACCATAGGTTTCAGGCACGTCATAGTTAGAAATTAGCATTTAAAAAACCTTAGAAATTCACTGAAAAAACCATAGGTTTTAGGGAAAGTTATAGTTAGTTGGACATTTCACTCAAACAAAACCAGAGAAATTCCCCCGTTATCGTTAGTTCAGCTAACTATAACTCGCACCCATGCAATGCACTGCTGATGACGTCACATATTACATCACTGGTCAGTGACATCACTGATGACATCACTGATGACATCTCAAATGACATCACTGATGACATCACTGATGACATGATCCATGTAATAAGTTCATGCATCTTTTCACACCCTAATATAACTTTTGATACACCCACTCTAAATACAGACTGCCATTCTCAAAACAATAGACACTCCAATATCAATAACTACATACCCACTCACTGATTCTTAGGTCTACACACACATCCACTCACTCACCCGTATAGTCACTCATACTTACGGTCACCCAGTACAGGACTATCATATACACTCATACACCTATATAGACACTCACATACCGTGACTCATCCATAGAGGTACTCACACACCTAGTCAGTCATGCAAATAATTAATCACACTCCCATTTACTCACCTATACAGTTATACACACACCAGCTCACTTACTGATACAAATACTAGCACATTCTTATGCTCTTATGCAATCACTGATACAAGCACACACTCATCCATACAGCTACACTCATAATCAAACACTCTCACTTATAGCCATTTATATACTCTAACACACATATATATTGCCTTTCACATATGTAGTTAATCACACATGTACCACTGAGATATACATTCACTCACTAACACACCCATACACACACTCACCCACCCATACAGTCTATCACAGATGCACTCTTCAAACCATGCACCCAGTGAATCATCCACTCACACATCTATGCACAGTCACACACACCCCACCCACACAAACACTCAGACACCCATACAGATACTCAGACAACCAATCAATAACTCATTGTGAGGAGGACCTGGATATCACCCCGCCCATGACCCTTGTGGAAACCCCTAACATAGCGAAGCTACCTCTCGCTAGCCAGGGTCCAGCACAGACAGGGTTAACCTCCTTCGGCTCCTCTCCTTTGCAGGATCAAGAACGCCCTTCCCGAGGTGTCGGCCAATGGCGGAAGACGTCGTGGGCTGTAGGGGCGGACCCTCGCGCTAAAAACCGAGAAGATGCCGAGATAGAGGGGCGCGTGAGAAGGGTGCCGGGAGAAGAAGAGCGAAACAGTGGAGCAGACGAAAGACCAGGACGAGAAGCAGACGGAAAGCCAGGACGAGAAGCAGACGAAAGACCAGGACGAGAAGCAGACGAAAGACCAGGACGAGAAGCAGACGCAAAGCCCGGACGAGAAGCAGATGAAAGACCAGGACGAGAAGCAGACGAAAGACCAGGACGAGAAGCAGACGCAAAGCCCGGACGAGAAGCAGACGAAGAGCCAGGACGAGAGGTGGACGAAGAGCTCCAGCCCTCCGGAGGAAAAGGTGACGCCGAGCGGGAAGAGTGGTCCGTAGAGTGGTGGACACCCCCGGAGGACGCCATCACACCGCCACAGCTCCGGAGAGCTGTGGCTCCAGTGGTACGTGGAACAGGGCAGGGGACAGAGACATAGGGAAGGGGAGGTGAGTCTGGGAGACTCAGGGCACTCAGGGTTGTGTGGTGGTCACAAAACTCCTCGGTCGTACACATCATCCTATCTTCCCCGTTTTGTCTTACCTCTTTTGTCATCTTCTTTTGTGGGTCTCTGTTACGGCGGTCGTTCCCGATCCACTTGGACGTTATCTTCTTTGGTGTGGACCCTTTCTTCCTTACCCCCCCCCCCCTTTTTGTAGAACCGGTCTTCCAAGGATTCTTGCCTGCCACCCCCCCTTCACTTCCTCAGTGGTGCTCTAAAACCTACGGTGGTGGAATACAACACGTTTCACGTTGGCCTACAACAGTCGAGGCAACCCTACTGATTGTCCTTTCCTTTTTTTTTTTCTTTTGTACTCCGGGGTTGTGCCAACATCGCTCCACCAACGAGAGAAGACCACCCCTCACCAAACCAACGGGAGAAGACGACATCCAAGCCCCAACCTCTATACCTCACCGCTTAATGGATTTTGTTGTTTTGTTTGTTTTTCAATAAATGCAGCCATCATTCAGCCCTACCTAAGACCTCCTCGCTTTACTTTCCGCCCATCCCTCTCACATCTGGTGTCAGAAGTGGGATCAGGAAAGACGGAGGCAGTCGTACGCAAGATGGCTGAGAGCCAGGAAAAGCTGGAGCGCTGCATGGAAAGGTTCTTGACAGTCGCAGAAGAGGACAGAGCAAGCTTACATAAATCTCTTGCCGAACAAACTCAAACCCAGGAGACGGTCATAGGGAAGTTGGCCGACACCCTTAGCCAACAAAAAGGAGTAGCGGGGTTCCCCTCTGTGGTCCTACAGAAATATGTAGAAGGGGAGGATCCCGATTTCTTCTTTTCCAACTTCGAGCGTATGGCCAGGGCCGCAGGATGGGGCCAAGATAAGTGGGGACAATACCTGGGTCCGCTGTTGTCTGGGGAACTTCAAGCGGCTTACCAAGCGATTAATCCATCGGGCGTAACCCCATATGAAGACGTCAAGAGAAGTATCCTGGAGAGAATGGGTATAGACGAAGAGACTTTTCGTTTACGTTTGAGACAGATGAAGGAGGGCCCGCAAGAAACCCCTCGTGCTCTGGCCTACCGAGTACGGGACATGGCTGATAGGTGGTTGAAACCTCAGTTGTCAACAAAAGAGGAAATAATGGAGAAGGTATATTTGGAGCAATACTTATCCTCCCTGTACCCGAATATACAGAAATGGGTAAGACAACATTCGGGTCTCACCCTGGATCGCGCCATTGACATTGCCAGCGCTTTCTACCGTGCCCACGAGTCCCCACGGGGACGGGATGACACACATTGGAAACATCCTGGAGCCCCTATAAAAACCAACAAACCACCCCACCACGCCCGCAAACCTGACCCGATTTCCCTCCTGCCAGGACCCTCCATCCCACCGACCCGCGTCCCAGTACAACAAGGACCCCAATGTTACAATTGTGGAGCCCTAGGCCACATAGCCCGGTTTTGCCCCCAGAAGGAGGAACCTATGGAGGTGGGCTTGGCCCGCAACTATTATTGTAACCCTTCTGGCGGCCGTCCTCCCTACCATAGAACAGTACAAGTTAACGGAGAAGAAAGACAAGCATTAATCGATACGGGCTGTTTACAAAGCGTGATGCAACCACAGGCGATCCCGGGGGGGGCACCCAAGGCTTACAGGACAGGTCACCATACAATGCGTGCACGGGGACAGTCGTCAGTATCCCACCACGGAGGTGGAAATCCAACATGACCCTTCCCTGAAAGCAGAACCTGTGAAAGTAGGGCTCATTCCTCGTTTACCGAAACCTCTAGTTTTAGGAAACGATTATCCACATATGTCACAGCTGATTCAAGAGACCTGGGCAGAAGGGGAGGAATGGAGGAAAGCAGCACCTTTTTCCCAAGAGGTAGAACCCGATTGTCCCCCAGGGAAATGCCGGAAGAGTGCAAAGCAGAAGAAAAGAGAAAAAAGGGACTGGACACGAGTCGCCTTAACCCAAAGCCCGGGGAGCCCCATATGGCAGTACGAACGGGGGTTTCAAGAAGCCCAACGGGAGGACTCGACTTTACGGGAAGCTGGAATAAGGCTACAAGTGAGGAAGATCCCAACCAAGTAGGTCCCCAGTTTTTTATGAAAAAAAACTTACTATATAGAAAGGGCGGGAAGGACTCACCACCCCAATTATTGGTGCCCCAATCCTATAGAGAAAAAGTATTGTTCCTTGCCCATAGTCACCTGTTAGGGGGTCACTTCGGGGAGGATAAAACAGAGAAGACCATATTGGAAAGGTTTTATTGGCCTGGCGTCTTTTCTCAGGTGCGGAAATATTGCAAAGAATGTGCTACCTGCCAAAAAAACAGCAGGTGCCTACCACCAAGAGCACCCTTACGTCCCATGCCCATCATCCTGGAACCTTTTTCTAGGGTGGGAATGGACATCATAGGACCCTTGTTACCCTCTCGCAGTGGTTGCAGATACGTGTTAGTACTGGTTGATTATGCCACTCGATTTCCGGAAGCCGTGGCCTTGCGCCAGCCGAACGCTTCACAAATAGCCAAGGCCATGATTTCCATCTTTGCAAGAGTAGGTTTTCCCCGGGAAATAGTTACCGATCAGGGCACCCCCTTTATGTCACGCCTCATGAAACAGGTATGCCACTCCCTGGACATCAAGCAAATCCGTACCTCAGCATACCACCCCCAAACAGATGGGCTGGTGGAACGCTACAACGCCACCCTCAAGGCGACGTTAAAGAAACTACTGAACCTTGAGTCACGGAAATGGGAAGAAATGCTCCCTCTGGCTCTCTTCGCAATACGTTGCAAAGTCCAAAAAAGCACGGGGTATTCACCCTTTGAGTTGCTTTATGGTAGACAACCACGTAGTTTGCTTGACATGTTAAAGGAGGAGTGGGAGGAGGAGCCCGAAGGGGCAAAACCCCTACCCGAATATGTAATGAACCTAAAAACCCATCTGGGACAGATTCGCAGTATTGTTCACACCCACCTAGAACAAGCCCAATTAGCCCAGAAAACACAGTACGATAAAAAGGCCAAAACCCGCTCTTTTGCCAATAATGATTACGTACTCTTGATGATGCCATCCTCGGACCATAAGATGTCAGGACAATGGCAGGGCCCTTTCCGTATTACAGAAAAGGTCACTCCAGTCACCTACCGTCTGGAACTGGATCCCCAGAAAAAGACCAATACTCAGATTTATCACGTTAACTTGCTTAAGAAGTGGGAGGGGGCTCTTCCCGTACAGATAGGGCTTGTCCGGGAACCCGAACCCCTGTTTGTACAAAGCATAGATGGGGATCTTCCTGAAACCAACAAAAGGGAATTAATGACCCAGCTTCAGTCCTTGCAGGACGTGTTCTCGTTACAACCAGGTAGAACACAACTGATAGAGCACGCCATCACAACTCCCCCCAATACAAAGGTGAAATTACGCCCTTATCGCATCCCGGAGTCCCGTAGACAAGCAATAGAGGGAGAAGTACAACAAATGTTGCAAATGGGTATTATTGAGCCCTCCAATAGTGAATGGAATTGCCCGATTGTATTGGTACCCAAACCGGATGGCTCCATACGGTTTTGTATCGACTTCCGGGAGGTGAATAAGATCTCTTGTTTTGATTCCTACCCCCTCCCGAGAGTCGATGAATTGGTGGAGAGTCTAGGAACTGCCCGATATATTAGTACCCTTGATCTGTGCAAAGGATATTGGCAGGTGCCCTTAAGACCTGAAGACCGGGAGAAAAACGCCTTTTCAACACCGAATGGCCTATATCACTTCACTGTTCTTCCCTTCGGTCTCCACAGGGCCCCTGCTACATTCCAACTCCTCATGAACACCGTTTTAAGACCTTGTTCCGCCTTCGCGGCAGCCTATATAGATGACATCATCATCTATAGCTCCACTTGGACAGACCACCTTACCCACCTACGGAAAGTCATTCAAGCTTTGAGAGAAGCTGGCCTAACCATAAACCCAGCTAAGAGTAGACTCGCGGCCCGTTCAGTGAAATATTTAGGATATCTTTTAGGAGAGGGATACATCAAACCACAAGCAGAAAAAGTAGCCGCTATCACCACCATCCCATTCCCAAAGACAAAAAAAGAGCTAAGGGCATTCCTTGGGGTCTTGGGGTATTATCGCCGATTTATACCCATTTTTTCACAAATAGCCTCCCCCCTGGAAAGAACTGAGACGTCCCATCTCCTCTCTCCTCCAGGCTTTTCACCAACTAAAACAGGCCTTGACGTGCCATCCGGTGCTGCTCAGCCCGGATTATTCACAGCCATTCATTCTGCAAACGGACGCGTCCGACAGTGGCTTGGGAGCAGTGTTGTCTCAAGTCAACTCTCGGGGACAGGAAAGACCCATCCTGTATATAAGCAGGAAATTATTCCCTCGAGAGAAGAACTACGCGGTCATCGAAAAAGAGGCACTAGCCATTAAATGGGCTGTTGATTCCCTTCGGTATTACCTAGAAGGAAGGGAATTCACGTTATTCACAGACCATGCCCCTTTAGAATGGCTATCTAGAAACAAGGGACATAACGACAGGATACTAAGATGGTTCCTAGCCCTACAACCCTATCATTTTCACACCAAACACAGGAAGGGAAAAGACCAGGCTAACGCTGACTATTTATCCCGGTATCCTCTTGATGGGATTCTTGCCAACAAGAATGTTAGGGAAGGGGGATGTGAGGAGGACCTGGATAACTGTCAGGTTTGGAATTGAGAGGGTCAGATTTCCCCGTTTGCAACTACAACACTTTAGTCAGGCAAGGTTGGGAAGAAGGAGGCGGAGATGTGTGTCTGCAAGATCGCTCTCCGCTTTCCTCCGTTTATTATTAGTTTAGGCTGTACCTTTCTTCCCCCCCCCCTTCCACACCTCCAAGATGGCCGCTGGTTGGTACATCTTTTCCTCAGTTCACTCTGTGGCCGCGCTGCAGTGTTTCCTTTTTGAATGTAGTGCGCGCGCTGCCAATGCGCGGCGCACTTCAACCGTCTTAGCCTGCTGAGTGGCGGTGTTCTTTTGGAGTTCCGTATTCCTCTCAGGAAACCTTCAGTCAGAAGTTGGGAAAATCCAAGTTAGGGTTTATCTCTCTTTGTGACTTCCTTTAGGCTCCGCCAGTGGAGCGTTAGTTCGTGAATTTCTTCAGCAACATTTCCATCAGAGTTAGTTCGGCATTTATGAAGAGAATTTCCAGGCTGCTGAAACTCGACGAATGGACATCGTTCTTCTAAAGTAAGGAGGCTTGGTGGCTCGTGAGAGAAAATGACTTCTTGGAAAAGTAAGTGAAGCCTCTTTCTCGCATCTGTCGTAGCAGCAACTATCCAGTGTCCTTTTCCAGACAAAGAAAAGAAGAGAACTCAGTTTATCAAAATTCATTGCGAGCACAGACTTGTTCCAGTTTTTGTCCAACTACGATATCAAAGCAGAGTAGTGTTTGTTCTCTGACCACAAGGTACTTGCTTCAAGAAGTGACTATTTCAGTGGATGTGAGGTGTATGCATTTGTATATATATATATATATATATGGGGTATTCACAATTCAGCAACCAATCATCCTTGAGTACAGATTCCAGAAAGTTAACTCGCCCAGCCTCATTGCTCCATTTTCCAAGTTTGGTGATATATATGCAAAAATTCCACACAGAAGGTACACAGGTATGGTAGCCAGATAAGGAGAGGGTGGGGGAGCCTCTGGGAAGCTGGGTATTTACGTGTGCATTTCCATTGCAGGTATTGTCACTGCCATCTGCACAGCACATCCTCCACATATGAGGTTCTCGCTGAGAATAGAGAGCAGCTACCCACTGTATCAGGACAGGTATAATGTGGAAGGTTTTTAATTAGAACGTAGAGAGAGTTAGTGGTTAGAGTTGTTGTTTATTAACTCTCATTACAGGGTCCAAGACGAAAGAAGTTACGAGGCCAGTCCAGGAAGAACATACAGTGCAGTCTCTCTTGTCTGTCCAATTCCCCTTTCCCCCTCGCTGCTGCTCGTGAGCCCTGAGTTCGCGGCAACGGAGTGGGGGAGTGGAGATCTAGCATCTGCTCCTGTGGAAACAAACTTCAGCTTGAGGAACTTGACAGATTGAAGTGCCTTAAAACCGAATTTTCCACCTGAGCATGATGGCTGAGGGAATAGACGTAAAAGCCCTTGCCACAGTATTAGATAGTATTCAAAAACAGTTAAGTGATACTATGGAAGAGAATAGGTCCCTTAGAGAAGAGGTCAGGAAGTCAGTTTTAGATTCTAGTTATCTGCGCCAACAGTTTGAAGATTTTACTGGAAGTAGTCGCCCACCTGTCAAGGAAGATAAACCCCCCACTTTTGCTCCCGCCCCATCAGCGGCAGAACTCACTACACAGGTGATCCATGCTATCTCACCAACTATTCCTTTAGCAGCTCCTGAGAGATATAGTGGGGATCCGAATAAGGGCAAAATTTTTCTCACACAATGCTCTTTACACTATTATCTTTGTCGGCCTATTATCTTTAAGGAAGATCAGTCTAAGGTGGCGTTCATGCTGTCGTACCTGAGTGGAGATGCCGCCGCTTGGTCCATGCCTTTGGTTAACAACAATGATCCAATTTTATATGAATTTGAGGAATTTAAAAAAGAATTTCTACGAATTTTTGACAGACGGTCCATCTCTCAATCCACAGATAATGAGTTATTAGATCTAAAGCAGGGGAATCGTGAGTTAGTTGCATATTTGGCACAATTTAATAAATTAATTGTAGAAACAAACTGGCCAGAAGCAAAACGTGCGGCAATCTTTTATCGTGGTCTCAAGGATGAGATCAAGGATGGTCTATCACAGATTCCGAAACGTCCCACAGAGATTTCCGAACTAATTGACCTTGTTCTTCAGATTGATCAGCGTCAGAATGAGAGGAAGAATGAGAGGCGCAAAGAAACTAGATATATTCCTCCTCGTTTTGACAGAATGAAAGCAGAAGGAGCCAAGTCTAAGGAAACGACTTCAGAAGATGAGCCAATGCAGATTGGTTCCGTGCGAGGACCTTTGTCGAAAGAAGAAAGAGAGAAGAGACGTTTGGGCAAGTTGTGTATGTACTGTGGGAACTCAGGTCATTTCGTGAAAGAATGCCAAAAGAAACCAAAGAACAATTCTTGGGTAAAAGATCGGCTCCACCAGTAGAAGGGGTTGCCCTGGTGGAAGCGAAGGAGCAGTCAACTCCAGATTTAAAATTAGTGGCTAACACTTTGCAATCTTCGGCCCCGCATCTAATTTTATTGGTACAGATAAGATTTGGAGGTCAAATCAAAGAGGGGATTTCCGTCATGATTGACTCAGGGGCCACAGGAAATTTTTGTGACATTGGTTTTGCTAAGACTCTTGGAATCACGTTCGTGAGGAAGGAGCGGCCAGAGCCGGTACGTGCAGTAGACGGAACTAGTTTGTCCTCCGGACCAATTGTCTACGATACTGAGGAAATTTTGTTGTGTGGCCCCGGTCAACATCTTAGCTCAGTACAATTCAGTTTGATAGATGCTCCGCAATTCCAATTTATCTTGGGTCTGCCTTGGCTTACGGAGCATAACCCTCAAATAGACTGGGCTCAACGATCCATTCGCATGAATTCCAATTACTGTTTGCAACATTGTTTTCATTCATATTCAGATTCCTCAGCAGCAGCTCAAGCCTCTCAGTCCCAATTGTTAGCAAGCGTGACTCAGACCATTTGTGCTTTAGATACTCAAGAAATACCCCAAGATTATGAAGATCTCGCCTCAGTGTTTGATGAAAGAGAAGCTGAACGTTTACCGCCTCATCGAGAGTACGATTGTCGAATTGAGCTGGAGCCTGGAGCCTCACTGCCCTGTAGCCGAATCTATGCATTGACTGAAACGGAAAATGTCCATCTGAAGGAATATCTGAGTAAATATTTGGCTAATGGCTTCATCCGCCCTTCACAGTCTCCGGTGTCGTCTCCACTTTTCTTCATCCCAGAGAAGGATGGCGAACTGCGTACTTGCATAGACTATCGTGCCTTAAATTTGGTGACCAAGAAGAATCGTTATCCACTACCTTTGATTTCTGAGCTTTTGGATCAGGTAAAGGGAGCGAAGGTATATACGAAATTGGATCTGAGAGGAGCCTATCACCTGGTATGTATGGCTGAAGGAGAGGAGTGGAAGACGGCCTTTCGAACTCGTTTTGGGTTATTCGAATATCAAGTCATGCCATTTGGTCTATGCAATGCTCCAGCCGCATTTCAGCACTTTGTAAACGATGTGCTACGCGAATTTTTGGATCGTTGCGCAGTGGTTTACATAGACGACATCCTCATTTTTTCAGCCAGTTTAAAGGAACATATCCAGCACGTTCGGTCCATCCTGAAGAAGCTGCTTGAGAACCAACTTTTTGTTAAATTGGAGAAGTGTGTTTTCCATTCCACCCGAGTTGAGTTTCTGGGATTTGTATTGTCACCCACTGGGGTATCCATGGATGAGTCAAAGGTAAAAGCCATCAGGGATTGGCCCTCTCCGACCTCAGTGAAGGAAGTTCAGAGTTTCCTCGGCTTCGCCAATTCCTACAGGCGTTTCATCATAAACTTTTCTGAACGAGTCTGTCCCCTTACTAGATTACTTAAGAAGAAGACCAAGTTTGAGTGGAACGCGGAAACTGAATCAGCATTCAATGAACTTAAGAGAATCTTTGTATCTTCCCCGGTGCTGCTTCATCCAAATCCTGAAGAACCGTTCTTTGTGGAAGCAGATGCCTCCAATCTGGCAATAGGGGGAATTTTGTCTCAGCGCCATAAGCAGACAGGCCAGTTGCATCCTGTAGCCTTTCGTTCAAGAAAATTATCAGCTGCAGAGATCAATTATCCTATCGCAGATAAGGAACTGTTAGCAGTCAAGGATGCATTCTTGGAGTGGAGACATTATTTGTTGGGGGCCAGGCATGTTGTAACCGTATTTACGGATCATCGAAATCTCCAATTTTTGAAATCCGCTCGCACTCTAACTCCACGTCAATTGAGATGGTCATTATTTTTTGCAGATTATGATTTTGTTTTGACTTATAAACCTGGAACAGCTAATGGAAAGGCGGACGCTCTTTCTCGTCTGAATGTGAGTGAAGAAGTGAACACTAGTGAAAAAGGAGTAATTATCCCTGTAGATCGAATAGTTGGAACTCTCACCTATGCAGACATTGAAAAGAAACTGAGTGCTTCACAGTCTCCAGACGAGGTTAGGACTTGGACTGCCAAAGGGAAGAGATTTCAAGTCAAAGAAGGAAGACCCTATTATCTTGACAAGTTGTTTGTGTCAAATCTGGATTTGAGAAAGCAGATCATTGAACACTTCCATGATGATCCTCTGGCTGGACATAAAGGAGTGAAGAAGACTATGGAGCTGATTCAAAGAGAATGTTGGTGGCCGGCAATGGAAGCTCAGGTGCGGCAGTATGTAACCACTTGTGAATTGTGTATCAAGGGAAAAACGCCTAGAAGGGCTCCACAAGGTCTATTACAGCCTTTGCCTCCAGCCCCATATCCTTGGCATACCATTTCTATGGATTTCATAGTTGATCTCCCGTCCAGTGGAGGGCTTTCAGTTATTTGGGTGGTGGTGGATCTTTTTTCTAAGATGAGCCATTTCGTCCCTTTGAAAACTCTTCCCAATGCCACACAACTGTCCAAACTGTTCACCCAACACATTGTAAGGGCACACGGTATTCCTAAGACAGTCATTTCCGACAGGGGCCCTCAGTTTGTCTCTCGTTTTTGGAGATCCTTTTTGAAGAGGTTGGGTGTAGATTCTCGTCTGTCCACCAGTTTCCATCCAGAGACTGATGGACAGACAGAAAGAGTAAATCAAGAGTTGGAACAATACTTGTGCCTGTTCTTGATGGATCAGGAAGGAGAATGGCCAGACTTGGTCTGGGCAGCTGAGTTTGCTTGCAATAATTCTCAGCATGCATCTACGGGTTACTCCCCATTTTATTTGAATTCTGGTAGGCATCCAAACACTCTGGTAGATAGAGAAATCAGTAATGTTCCAGCAGTAGAAACTGTAGTACAAGAATTACATTTGGCTTATCAATCAGCTTCTAGAAATTTATCTAAGGCCAAGAGTTCTTTTAAGAAACAGGCAGACAAGAAGAGGCGTCCAAACCCAGTATATGAGAAGGGGGATCTGGTCTGGGTTTCCACGCGAAACTTACGCCTGAAGGGAAACCGGAAGTTTCAGCCAAGGTTTGTGGGCCCATTTTGCGTAGACCGAATGGTGAATCCAGTCAGTGTAAAGGTCAGACTTCCTCCTAGATTGAAGATTCATCCGGTTTTCCATGTCTCCCTGCTCCAGCGTAGTCCAGAAGGTTGTAGGCTTAGGAAGTCTCCTTCGTCAATCAAAGTGCAGGGTAGTGAGGAATTTGAGGTGAAGAGAATCTTAGATTCTAGGCTACAAAGAGGAAAAATTTTCTACTTAGTGGACTGGAAAGGGTATGGTCCTGAAGAAAGATCATGGGAGCCATTGTCCAATATCCATGCACCACGTTTGCTTCGAGAGTTCCATCACACTTATCCCACTAAACCCAAGGAGGGGAGGGGTTTTGGTGGGAGGTACTGTCAGGTTTGGAATTGAGAGGGTCAGATTTCCCCGTTTGCAACTACAACACTTTAGTCAGGCAAGGTTGGGAAGAAGGAGGCGGAGATGTGTATCTGCAAGATCGCTCTCCGCTTTCCTCCGTTTATTATTAGTTTAGGCTGTACCTTTCTTCCCCCCCCTCCACACCTCCAAGATGGCCGCTGGTTGGTACATCTTTTCCTCAGTTCACTCTGTGGCCGCGCTGCAGTGTTTCCTTTTTGAATGTAGTGCGCGCGCTGCCAATGCGCGGCGCACTTCAACCGTCTTATCCTGCTGAGTGGCGGTGTTCTTTTGGAGTTCCGTATTCCTCTCAGGAAACCTTCAGTCAGAAGTTGGGAAAATCCAAGTTAGGGTTTATCTCTCTTTGTGACTTCCTTTAGGCTCCGCCAGTGGAGCGTTAGTTCGTGAATTTCTTCAGCAACATTTCCATCAGAGTTAGTTCGGCGTTTATGAAGAGAATTTCCAGGCTGCTGAAACTCGACGAATGGACATCGTTCTTCTAAAGTAAGGAGGCTTGGTGGCTCGTGAGAGAAAATGACTTCTTGGAAAAGTAAGTGAAGCCTCTTTCTCGCATTTGTCGTAGCAGCAACTATCCAGTGTCCTTTTCCAGACAAAGAGAAGAAGAGAACTCAGTTTATCAAAATTCATTGCGAGCACAGACTTGTTCCAGTTTTTGTCCAACTACGATATCAAAGCAGAGTAGTGTTTGTTCTCTGACCACAAGGCGTACTTGCTTCAAGAAGTGACTATTTCAGTGGATCTGAGGTGTATGCATTTGTATATATATACATATATATATGGGGTATTCACAATTCAGCAACCAATCATCCTTGAGTACAGATTCCAGAAAGTTAACTCGCCCAGCCTCATTGCTCCATTTTCCAAGTTTGGTGATATATATGCAAAAATTCCACACAGAAGGTAGACAGGTATGGTAGCCAGATAAGGAGAGGGTGGGGGAGCCTCTGGGAAGCTGGGTATTTACGTGTGCATTTCCATTGCAGGTATTGTCACTGCCATCTGCACAGCACATCCTCCACATATGAGGTTCTCGCTGAGAATAGAGAGCAGCTACCCACTGTATCAGGACAGGTATAATGTGGAAGGTTTTTAATTAGAACGTAGAGAGAGTTAGTGGTTAGAGTTGTTGTTTATTAACTCTCATTACAGGGTCCAAGACGAAAGAAGTTACGAGGCCAGTCCAGGAAGAACATACAGTGCAGTCTCTCTTGTCTGTCCAATTCCCCTTTCCCCCTCGCTGCTGCTCGTGAGCCCTGAGTTCGCGGCAACGGAGTGGGGGAGTGGAGATCTAGCATCTGCTCCTGTGGAAACAAACTTCAGCTTGAGGAACTTGACAATATCACCCCGCCCATGACCCTTGTGGAAACCCCTAACATAGCGAAGCTACCTCTCGCTAGCCAGGGTCCAGCACGGACAGGGTTAACCTCCTTCGGCTCCTCTCCTTTGCAGGACCAAGAACGCCCTTCCCGAGGTGTCGGCCAATGGCGGAAGACGTCGTGGGCTGTAGGGGCGGACCCTCGCGCTGAAAACCAGGAAGACGCCGAGATAGAGGGGCGCGTAAGAAGGGTGCCGGGAGAAGAAGAGCGAAACAGTGGAGCAGACGAAAGACCAGGACGAGAAGCAGACGGAAAGCCAGGACGAGAAGCAGATGAAAGACCAGGACGAGAAGCAGATGAAAGACCAGGACGAGAAGCAGACGCAATGCCCGGACGAGAAGCAGACGAAAGACCAGGACGAGAAGCAGACGAAAGACCAGGACGAGAAGCAGACGCAAAGCCCGGACGAGAAGCAGACGAAGAGCCAGGACGAGAGGCGGACGAAGAGCTCCAGCCCTCCGGAGGAAAAGGTGACGCCGAGCGGGAAGAGTGGTCCGAAGAGTGGTGGACACCCCCGGAGGACACCATCACACCGCCACAGCTCCAGAGAGCTGTGGCTCCAGTGGTACGTGGAACAGGGCAGGGGACAGAGACATACGGAAGGGGAGGCGAGTCTGGGAGACTCAGGGCACTCAGGGTTGTGTGGTGGTCACAAAACTCCTCGGTCGTACACATCATCCTATCTTCCCCGTTTTGTCTTACCTCTTTTGTCATCTTCTTTTGTGGGTCTCTGTTACGGCGGTCGTTCCTGATCCACTTGGACGTTATCTTCTTTGGTGTGGACCCTTTCTTCCTCCCCCCCCCTTTTTGTAGAACCGGTCTTCCAAGGATTCTTGCCTGCCACCCCCCCTTCACTTCCTCAGTGGTGCTCTAAAACCTACGGTGGTGGAATACAACACGTTTCACGTTGGCCTACAACAGTCGAGGCAACCCTACTGATTGTCCTTTCCTTTTTTTTTTTCTTTTGTACTCCGGGGTTGTGCCAACATCGCTTCACCAACGAGAGAAGACCACCCCTCACCAAACCAACGGGAGAAGACGACATCCAAGCCCCAACCTCTATACCTCACCGCCTAATGGATTTTGTTGTTTTGTTTGTTTTTCAATAAATGCAGCCATCATTCAGCCCTACCTAAGACCTCCTCGCTTTACTTTCCGCCCATCCCTCTCACACTCATATAGACACTCATGTAGCTACTCACAAACTGCTTACACTTACGCCGCTTACACACCAACAGACAGACGGATACAGACATTCACACAGTTTAGTCACTAACCCATGCATTCAGTAAGATACATTTAATCACTTACTTATAGAGTCAGTCACGCACCTACTAAATCATCCATTCAGACACTTATACACCCACTCATTCTTCAATACGCCTTTCCCTATATATATTAAACATATTTAAACTTTACAGAAAGACACAGTCACTGGATGATGTCATCAGTGATGTCATCAGTGATGTCACTGACCATGTCATGAGTGATGTAATATGTGACATCATCAGCAGTGCATTGTGGGGGCGCGAGTTATTGTTAGCTGAAGTAACTATAACAGGGAATTTTTCTGGTTTTGTATGAGCGAAATGTGCAACTAACTATAACTTTCCCTAAAACCTATGGTTTATACAGTGAATTACTAAGGTTTTTTAAATGCTAATTTCTAACTGTAACTTTCCCTAAAACCTATGGTTTTTAAGTGAATTTCTAATGTTTTTTAAATGCTAATTTCTAACTATAACGTGCCTGAAACCTATGTTTTTGTCAGTGAATATATACATGTGTAAAATGCATGTGTATGTTTGTATAAATATGTATATTTATACACACATACATATAAATATATATATATAATGTATGCACATATACATTAAAAAATAACAACTATTGAAAATAAACAACACTAGCAAAACTGTTAGACTTCAGAGGATTCAGATGTACTATTATACCTTCGATTTAAGCAAAAGTAGGGAAAGGGTTGGTCTTTGGAGGGGTTAGATGTACTATTCCCTCAAGTCATAAGCAAATGCAGGAAAGCGTTAAGCTTTGGAGTGGTTAAATCAACTATTCCCACTCCTGTGTATGCAAAGTGTTGAACTTTGGAAGAGTTAGATTGCCTTACCTCTTCAATCTAAGCAACTGTAGGGAAAGTGTTGGGCTATGGAGGAGTAACATTTAATATTCCAAGTTTAATTTAAGCAACTATAGGGAAAGTGTTGGATTTTGGAGGGGTTAGATATCCCATTCCAAATCCTAGTGATTTAAAAAAAAAAAGTTAAACCTAACAATACAACAGTATTATAACATAGTCAAAATAAAATATATGAATTATATTTAAAAACAAAAGTAATGAAGAAAATTAAATAACACAAACATAATATATCAATATATAAAATAAGTACATTTAAAATGAACACACTTCCGTCCAAACTACCTAAGGAAAACAAACAACAAATTGATTTGATATAAATGAATCATTAATATTATTAAAATAGCAATGAAATAAAATCAATAAAATTAAAACAAGTAATAAATACACTCATTAATCATTAATTCCCACATTAATTAATCATTTATTAAAATAAAACGAATTAATGACTGGTGGAAACGGCCCTTTTTGCAGGGTTACCCCCAAACTTTTTGCTTCTTCCTCCTTTATTTTTCCTGACACGTGGTTGTTGGCAATTGGACTCTGGGCACTTTACCACTGCTGATCAGTGCTAAAGTGCATATGCTCTCTGGTAAATTGTTGTATTGATTGGTTATCCATGATTGGTATATTTGTTTCACCTGTTAGCCCCTAGTAAAGTGCACTGCGTGTGCCAGGGCTGGTGATTCAAATGCTACTAGTGGGCTGCAGCACTGATTGTGCCACCCACAGGAGTAGCGCTAAAGTGATGTCTTAGGCCTGCTTGCAGTGCCTATGTGCAGTCCAGGACTGCCATGTCGACCTGGCCAGTGCACCCACTGACCAGGCCTTATCCTTCCCTTTCTGTACATGTCAGGCATCCCTATGGTGGCCCTAGGTACCCCCCTGGGCTGGGTGCAGTGTATCTGAAAGGTAGGGCATGTACTGAGGTGTGTAACATGCCCTGGTAGTGAATTACAGCCATTTTCGTTTTTCACTGCTGAGAGGCTATCTTGCCCATAGGATAGAATGGGGAAGGCTGTTTACATGCCTATCTTCCCATAAGGGCAAGATAGAAAATCCAAGTTTGGTATCTCTGTGTTCCGAATTTAATTATACATCTTTTTAGCAAGATGGTTTTTAAATTCACTGTGTGGGAATAGCACTTTTTAGAAAGTAAATATTCTCCTGTTTAACCTTCCTGTGTGCCTGTGTGCTGGTTGGCTGACTGGTGTCAGGTGATGTGCTAGGTGGCTCCAGGAGCCTGGATGAGTCAGCAGCAGGGTGAATAGGGAGATCTGCTTTAGATGGGTGGGAGGAGTAGTCCCTGGGTTTGAATAGGGCTGCCCCATACAAACACAAAGCTGGCTCCACCCCCTGCTGGCCAGGCTGAGGACTCTGCCTCTGCTGGCACAAAGAAGGCTCCACCTCCTGCTGAGCGTCTAATAACCCTGCCCCTCACTCTGAAAGGAACCAGGTGCTCCAGAGCAGAGCACACCCAGGAACCGGTTTGAGCAGGGGAATCCCCCCACTGGAACAAAGAGAGACAAAGACTTGGAGGGGTATAAGAAGAGGACCCCAGACACCTAAAACTTTAGATCACTTTGGAACTAAGAAGGAACCTCTGCCAAGGAGAAAGCTGAAAGGACTGAAGAGGAGAAGACTGCCTGCTTGCTTTTTTGCTTTGCTGCCAAGGAGAGGGGAAGGACTTTGCTGTGTCCCCTTCTGTTGATTCTGATCTCCAAGGGCCTGAGAAGAGCTGGCTCCCTGTTAAGAAGTCCCAGGAACAAAAGGACTTCACCACCAGCTCCCCTGGAACTCTGCTGAGAGAGTTCTGACCTGCCTTGGAGTGCTTGCCCAGTCTTGGGGCCTCAGGAGGTCGTGTTGCTGTGTTTTGGAGCTGGGAAGCAGAAGCGTGAACAAGAGTGACTGGTACCCAACGCATCATCCGATTGCGTGTCGCAAGATCGAGAGTGCGTGGAAAATTTCATCGCGGCACCATCGCAACACGCAGGGTCCCCGCATCGCCGAGTGCGTCGAGCATCGTCACGAAGCGTGAAGATTCCTGGCATTGCGAGGGTCGTCGCAGAACCAGTTTGCGAACCGCACCACTGCCGCTGCGTGAAAGTCTCCAGTCGCTGCGTGCGTCGACGCAGAGTCCCGTTCCGTGGCGCATCGAGAGTTGCGGCGCCGGAAGGCAACGCTGCGCCACGCATCGTACCACATCGAAGAGTGTCGCATCGAACCTGTGCGTGAAGCTTCCCCCTAAGAAACCTACGCAACGAAGGCCAAAGTCATCGCATCCTCCCCTTACAGATCGGAGCCGGCGCATCCACCTCTGCTGCGTGAAGCAGGGCTGCTGCAAAGCCTCCCCAGGATCTCAGGAGTATCGCATCGCCTCTGCAAGCTTCCTTGTTATAGCTTTTGGGAACCTTATCACAACTACAGGTACTGTTGGGCACGAGAGTGTCGCATTTTGTGCATTGAGAGTCGCATTGTGCAGGACACTGACTTTTACATCCTGGAGTACTTTCTGCAAACTCTTGAACTATCTTTAAAGTAACCTTTTTGAATTATATGTTGGTTTGTCTGTAATATTTGGTCTTGTGAAGTTTTTAGTAAAGATACCTTATTTTTCTAAAACTGGTGTGGAGTAAATCTGTGGTGTTTTCACTGTGTTACTGTGAGTGTTGGTACAAATACTTTACACATTGCCTTTGATAGCCTAGACTGCTCAGGCCAAGCTACCTAGAGGGTGAGCAGGGGTTATCTTAACAGTGTATCCCCATTTCCCTGACTAGAAGCAAGGGTCCCTACTTGGACAGTGGTACCTACCCTGCCAACTAGAGACCCCCAGATCTAACATTGGTGGTCAGCGGTGAGGATTGAACTTGTATTTGTACTTGACCCACAGTAATTGGTGTACATCACTAGTTTAAGTGCAGACCAATAGACAACCACATACTATATTTTCTTTTTCTTGATTCTATTTTTGAGTAACTCTTCAAGAGCATCATGTCTCAGGTGGCAACAAGTGAGAAGGCAGAAGTGGAGTTTTCCATTACGGAGTTGTATTCGTACGGAGTGGTAGCACTCAAGCAATTCTGCAAAGACCGTGGTTGCCCCTTTAAAAGCGGAGCTAGAAAGGATGAGCTCCAAAAAGTCTTGAAGGCCTGGTGGGAGGCCCAAGAGGAGGATGATGCAGATGAAGAGGATGGTTTTTCTCCCCAAGATCTGCCCGTGGGCAGAACAGTCTCAAGGGCTGGCAGCTCCCATTCCAGTAGGGGGCTCACTCCAGAGGAGTTGGAGGAGAATCAAAGGGTGAGAGACCATGAATTGGAAATAATGAGAATGAAAATGAAGCAAATGGAAGTAGACAAGGCGGGGAGGAGAGCAAGAATGCCCGTGCCTTGGAGGAGAGCAAGAAGATGTATGCCTTGGAAGAATTGAAATTGACCTTGGCACATGAATTAAGAATGAGGGAGCTTGATTTGGAGCTCGAGAGGCTTGAGGCCATGAGTGTCTCAGCTAAAGAAGAATGGTTAGCTCAAGAAGTGAGCTTTGCTGAGTTGGAGGTGGAGTCCAACTCAGATGGTGGCAGCAAGATTGTAATATCCAGTGCTGAGGGAGAGGTACAAACACCCAGAGATGTGGCGCCTAACTTGAGGGAGGGGGTTGACATACACCAGGGGGTTCAGGTTTATGATGTAGTTCCAGTGGAGTGCAGTGTCCCTGAAGTGGATTGGGGAACTGGCACAGGGGACCATATTCCTAGTGGTGGGAGGGACACTCTACTGACCCTAGATGAGAGGTACAGGGAGAGGGGTTCCCCCATGGTAGAAACCTTGGTGTGTGAGTGTGAAGACCGCCCAGAAGAGTGTGAGTTGTGTGACAGAGACAGTCAGGTACTGTCTTGCCAATCTCAGGAGAGTGGTGTGGGGTACTTGTGTGAGGCACTGGAGGATGAGGCAAACGGTAGCTTGGTTAACAACTGTGGGGGGCTGTGTGATTCATTTGTTGGAGAGCATATTTTAAGTCCCTGTTTTCCAGAGCTATGCCAACACCCGGTGGAGTGTGAGTTCTCTGGTTCCAGAGAGCTTGCGTTGGAGGCAGACCTTCGGTTGGATGCCAAAAGGTCTGGAGAGGCATTGGGGAGTGATCCCAAAAGGAGTGGCCCAGATATCTTCCAGACCTGTGAGGTGGAAGAGGTTCAGTGTAGCCCGGTTAGGTCCCAGTGTAGTGGGAGGGGTGTAGGGGCTCACGTCCTGTCTCAGTGGAGAAGGGGTGAGTGTGGGACTGTGGGTCCCAAGGTGCCTGAAACCCAGTCTCAGGGCCTGGTGGGTTCCTTAAGGGAACACCAGGTTGGGGGCCTAGACAGTGCTTGTAGGCCATTTGAGGAGGATCTCCTAGTGTCAGGAGAACCTGGAGCCTCTATAAACAGAGCTCCAGTGGTTCTGGTGTCTGGCGGTACCGCTCCAGTTGGGAGGGTGCAGAAGTCCAGACTGAGGGGTGAGAGGGGGATGTGTTCCCCAGTGGGAGAACCAGTGGGTCAGGGACCAGCCAGAAGGGCTGAGTCCCCTAGGAGTGACCATGGTGACACCACTTCTGTCCTGGGGGATCTTCGCGCACTGTCAGGTGGACAGGGGCCGGGAGATCTGCGCCAGGCAGACTGTCACAAGACACATGAGTCATGTGTCACCCTTGGGGACATACTGTGTGAGTCCCCAGAAGTCCTGGCATGCCAGGCAAGTGTGCAACCGCAGGGTTTAGACCCTAGGTTGGGAGACCAGTTGCTGGAGAGAGATCCTGAACTGGAGGGAGGGACATCTGTAAGCAGTGTCTCTACCAGTTTGTCTTTGAGGTGTACCGCTCTGAGTAGGAGGGTGCAGAACTCTGGAAGGGGGTGCAGAGGGAGGGAGTCCTCGCCTCTGACCCCGGTTCACCTGGAGGGTGTAGACCCTAGGTTGGAGGGCCAGGTCCGGGGTGTCCCCCCTGACCTGGGATCCCAGTTGCAGGATAGAACCCCTGAACTGATGGGTGAATGGTGCAGGACACCTGCCACAGGTGCCCTGACTATTCTAGAAGGGGGTACCGCTCCAGGTGGGAGGGTACAGAGCCCCAAGGAAGAGGAGGACCGGGTGTGGAACAGTCCACCCCAGCCTCCTGTCCAGCCACCGGATACAGGCCCGGGGCTGGTGGGTCAGTGCCAGGTTGTCACACCCGACCTGACAGGAAAGGAAGTGGACAAGGGGTGCCCAGCACCTGGGGCTACTGCCCCCCACCTTCGGATGCCACAGGGGTTTGAGGGCCCTGAGAGGAATAAGGCCTGGGTCTCATCCCTGACCACTGTCAGTGGTCACTGCGGCTTTCTGTCTGTCTGTTGGGACACACCTGTGAGCAAGATAAGGCTAGGTGCTGCACAGGTGAAGAGAAGGGTCCACATGGGTTGGCTTGGTGGACCCTGAGAGTATGGATGGAGAGATCCAACCAGGTTCAGGAAGGCGTAGAACAGGAACAGTGCTGTTTGGGCCAGTTTCCGTGTTCTATCGCCCTAAGCAGGGAATCCCATCGAGGTATCGCTTGGTGTACCCTGGCTTTAGGCTGGAAGGGGGTTGTGTTGGAAACGGCCCTTTTTGCAGGGTTACCCCCAAACTTTTTGCTTCTTCCTCCTTTATTTTTCCTGACCCGTGGTTGTTGGCAATTGGACTCTGGGCACTTTACCACTGCTGATCAGTGCTAAAGTGCATATGCTCTCTGGTAAATTGTTGTATTGATTGGTTATCCATGATTGGTATATTTGTTTCACCTGTTAGCCCCTAGTAAAGTGCACTGCGTGTGCCAGGGCTGGTGATTCAAATGCTACTAGTGGGCTGCAGCACTGATTGTGCCACCCACAGGAGTAGCGCTAAAATGATGTCTTAGGCCTGCTTGCAGTGCCTATGTGCAGTCCAGGACTGCCATGTCGACCTGGCCAGTGCACCCACTGACCAGGCCTTGTCCTTCCCTTTCTGTACATGTCAGGCATCCCTATGGTGGCCCTAGGTACCCCCCTGGGCTGGGTGCAGTGTATCTGAAAGGTAGGGCATGTACTGAGGTGTGTAACATGCCCTGGTAGTGAATTACAGCCGTTTCGTTTTTCACTGCTGAGAGGCTATCTTGCCCATAGGATAGAATGGGGAAGGCTGTTTACATGCCTATCTTCCCATAAGGGCAAGATAGAAAATCCAAGTTTGGTATCTCTGTGTTCCGAATTTAATTATACATCTTTTTAGCAAGATGGTTTTTAAATTCACTGTGTGGGAATAGCACTTTTTAGAAAGTAGCTATTCTCCTGTTTAACCTTCCTGTGTGCCTGTGTGCTGGTTGGCTGACTGGTGTCAGGTGATGTGCTAGGTGGCTCCAGGAGCCTGGATGAGTCAGCAGCAGGGTGAATAGGGAGATCTGCTTTAGATGGGTGGGAGGAGTAGTCCCTGGGTTTGAATAGGGCTGCCCCTGACAAACACAAAGCTGGCTCCACCCCCTGCTGGCCAGGCTGAGGACTCTGCCTCTGCTGGCACAAAGAAGGCTCCACCTCCTGCTGAGCGTCTAACGACCCTGCCCCTCACTCTGAAAGGAACCAGGTGCTCCAGAGCAGAGCACACCCAGGAACCGGTTTGAGCAGGGGAATCCCCCCACTGGAACAAAGAGAGACTAAGACTTGGAGGTGTATAAGAAGAGGACCCCAGACACCTAAAACTTTAGATCACTTTGGAACTAAGAAGGAACCTCTGCCAAGGAGAAAGCTGAAAGGACTGAAGAGGAGAAGACTGCCTGCTTGCTGTTTTGCTTTGCTGCCAAGGAGAGGGGAAGGACTTTGCTGTGTCCCCTTCTGTTGATTCTGATCTCCAAGGGCCTGAGAAGGGCTGGCTCCCTGTTAAGAAGTCCCAGGAACAAAAGGACTTCACCACCAGCTCCCCTGGAACTCTGCTGAGAGAGTTCTGACCTGCCTTGGAGTGCTTGCCCAGTCTTGGGGCCTCAGGAGGTCGTTTTGCTGTGTTTGGGAGCTGGGAAGCAGAAGCGTGAACAAGAGTGACTGGTACCCAACGCATCATCCGATTGCGTGTCGCAAGATCGAGAGTGCGTGGAAAATTTCATTGCGGCACCATCGCAACACACAGGGTCCCCGCATCGCCGAGTGCGTCGAGCATCGTCCCAAAGCGTGAAGATTCCTGGCATTGCGAGGGTCGTCGCAGAACCAGTTTGCGAACCGCACCACTGCCGGTGCGTGAAAGTCTCCAGTCGCTGCGTGCGTCGACGCAGAGTCCCGTTCCGTGGCGCATCGAGAGTTGCGGCGCCGGAAGGCAACGCTGCGCCACGCATCGCACCACATCGAAGAGTGTCGCATCGAACCTGTGCGTGAAGCTTCCCCCTAAGAAACCTATGCAACGAAGGCCAAAGTCATCGCATCCTCCCCTTACAGATCGGAGCCGGCGTATCCACCTCTGCTGCGTGAAGCAGGGCTGCTGCAAAGCCTCCCCAGGATCTCAGGAGTATCGCATCGCCTCTGCAAGCTTCCTTGTTATAGCTTTTGGGAACCTTATCGCAACTACAGGTACTGTTGGGCACGAGAGTGTCGCATTTTGTGCATTGAGAGTCACATTGTGCAGGACACTGACTTTTACATCCTGGAGTACTTTCTGCAAACTCTTGAACTATCTTTAAAGTAACCTTTTTGAATTATATGTTGGTTTGTCTGTAATATTTGGTCTTGTGAAGTTTTTAGTAAAGATACCTTATTTTTCTAAAACTGGTGTGGAGTAAATCTGTGGTGTTTTCACTGTGTTACTGTGAGTGTTGGTACAAATACTTTACACATTGCCTTTGATAGCCTAGACTGCTCAGGCCAAGCTACCTAGAGGGTGAGCAGGGGTTATCTTAACAGTGTATCCCCCTTTCCCTGACTAGAAGCAAGGGTCCCTACTTGGACAGTGGTACCTACCCTGCCAACTAGAGACCCCCAGATCTAACAATGACATATCAAATAATCAATTGAATAACTTACATAATGAATTATCAATTAAACTTTTAATTAACCTAAATACCTCGTTACAAATCAAAAACAACTAGCATTTTGAATTAATTCCCACCTTAATCCTCTACAACCCAACAACCGACTACTAAAGTGCCTCCAGGAAAATAACACAATGAGATCTATATTATGTTGTCCGTCTGGACAAAAGTTCTTTAATATTTTTATATATATTTGTGAAAAGACAAAAACAATAAAGTGGAAACACAAACACTGTGACAATTAAAAAGAAAAAAAGAGGATCAGGCATTTCTAAGAGCTTGAGAAACTCAATAAATTGCCAAGCAAATTTGAAGACAAACATCATAGCACAATTAGTTAGGTAATTCATATGACAGTGTCAAGGTGTAGAAAAGTCGCCTTTTTGACACCTTGACACTGTCATATGTCAGGTGGGCCAAAAATGTTTAATTTGCTTGTAACTGTCATTTGAAGATCCTACATGAAATGTGACAGGCAGCTTGTTTAGTCTTTTGTGGATATGGCAAGTTTCATGGAGGTCAATCAAGGAGAGACAACGTTAAAACGGGGAAACGTTTTCGTGTACAAGTAACTGTTTTTGCACCCACTCTGACAAACTTACCTGCAGAAACACCATGACCAAACTGCATATTGTATAATGGACATGGAATAGATATTGTGGCTGTGTCTCTTTGGAGCACATTTTTATTGAAAAGCTAAAAGGTGAATTAGTAATTGCTCAAGCATTTGAAAGCACTAATAGAAAAATTCCATCCAAAGTCATAGAAATCCAGGAAAATATTTGATTGTCAAGCCGGAAATCATAAAATCCACTCCTGCAAAGGGTCAAGCTCTTGGCAGTTCAGCTTAAAGACCCATTGGCTCCATGAACCTTCCCTTCTGTATTTTGCTTTTCAACAACAGCCCCTGATGAAGGAGCACAGGTAGGTGCTGCTGTCCTGCTGGTGAAAACATGCCATTTTGTTGACCATGGTATAGATCTCGGCTGGGAGGACCCACTGTGCTCCACCAATCTTACATTTTTATCGTGGTATTAATGGCCGGGGGTTGTATATATCAGGATAGATGTTCTTGCTGTTTTTCTGGATAAGGTCGAACCCCCTTGATTTTTTGCTGGGGGGGCATTTATGGTGTGGTTTCCTCTAGCACTACGGCCAGGGTTGTGATGAAGATGCAACTCTGTTTTTACAACAAGTCCTTCTAACTGCCATTCAGGTGCAGCATCTGCCAACTCTGCTGCCTCCTGGGCACTATTATGAACTTGTGAACTCATGCTGGGCACAGTTGTGTGTATGTTTTTATGTGAAAGAACTGTCTAAAGTACACAAATGTTACTAAGAATTTCTGAGAAAAAAGCATCAGCAGCACACAGTGCAGCATGGAAAGAAGAGAGGCAACCACTGGTCATTGGTTCTTATTTTAACAATCTGCACCGCATGGACTATCTCTGAAAAATTTGAAGTTAACAACATGAGCTTTAAACTGTGCAAGTGCATACAAATAGGCACAGAAGTGTGCCCTCCATGAACACACACACTCAGCCCTGATATGACTCCTGGGCCCACCTTCCTCAGAGGTCTGCAGTCTTCTGGTGTGACCCCTCTGCACAAGGCTGTGCCCTTGCTGAGCCTGTGTTACAGTAGCTATTTCTGAGCTGCCATTTTCCGCAAGTTAGCCCCGCTCACTGAACAATGATATCTTCGCCGCTCGGGGTGAGGGGGTGGTGGCATTCCTTTGTTATTCATTGGATTACCAATGGTGCCACACAAAATGATGAGGCACCACTGCAGAATGTGAGGAGGAACCCCGAGCCACAAATATTAATTTGTCATGGGCTCAATGGGGGTGCCCTGAAGGGTTGGGGCTCCCTATAGGGTTTGGGCCACCTTGCGAGGCAGGGGCTGCAGGGGCCTTTCGTACGCTCCTGTGTTGCTCTCTATGGCCCCTGTCCACCTGGCAGCTCTCCCAGTAGTCACTCTGCAATTGGTTACTCTACTCTATAGGCCCATGGCACTGGGATGCTAGTGTCATTTGCTGAGCCATCTCACTACTTTCCTCAGACTGAGTTTCAGCCATTTTTTAAAAGTAGTCAACTTTAGTAAGAAGCTTGAATTAATTAGTACAATGGTATGCAAATTATGTTCCCACATTCGTACTTTTCAGGCACATTTGTTTGAGGTCTAGTGCAAATAGTAAGAAGCTTGAATTAATTAGTACAATGGTATGCAAATTATGTTCGCACATGGGTACTTTTCAGGCACATTTGTTTGAGGTCTAGTGCTAGTAAAGTCGAAAGGAAAAAAACATTTACTTTTAAATACCTGATTACCTTCTCTGATAAATATATATATATTAAAAAAAAGAAAAGATGTCTGCGCTGCGCTCTATTGCAGCATGTCTTTCAGCCTGTCATGCATATTTCAACCTCTGACACTCGAAAGTGCAATGCAAGATACGGAATTTAGAGCAGCCATGGCAACCTATTAAATAAGTACATTGTCCCCTAATTTGCTAAATTTTGCATAAATGCCTTAATTTCCTCAGCAGAAAGTAGAGAGGTTTTGCTAAAGGTCGCAGTGCAAGACGTCACTGGAGGATTAATGCAGGTACAGCGAAACATAGATAATTCATTTGAGATAAAACATGAAAATTGGAGGTCATTAAAAATATAATGGGAAATGTTCCCATCATCTGTATTGGCAGGAGAAGAAAGCCTGCACATCACTTTCACTTGACATCCATGAATTACTTTTTCTCAATTATGGTCTGAACCCTTGCCGTCCTTTCTTCTGCTTAACTATTCAGACGTGTAATCATTGCTGATATACAATATTATGGATGTGTTGTCTTAGAAATATCTAGGAACCACGTTTTACCTAAGAAAGGTGGACTGAACATATGCAGTTATTAGGAGGATGTCAGTCAAAAATCTTGCAAAGGATTCAGCCGCGAGGCAGCCGCCATGATGCCACTCTTTTTGTGCCGGCTGCCGGTTTGATCCTGTGTCGGTTGAAATCCTCTCCATCTTCACCTAAGACTATCTTGACATGCCTGAATATTGGAGGCAGCATCAAAGGTAACTAGAGCTGTATTCACATGTGAGGTTGTGTCCCAGCCCGGTATGAATCCATGTTGTTGATCAAAGACTAATTGTGCCATATGAGGTGCAAGACGCATAGCCAGTATTTTTGCGAAGATTTTCGCATCGGCGTTGGTTAATGAAATCGGTCAATATGACCCACATTCTTCCCTCGGCTTACTCTTTTTCAAAAAGAAGACAATATTTGTTGTATCCCACGAATTCGGCACTGTCCCCTTTACACCGACGTGCTTCATAAGCTGGGACATAATTAGAGCTAAGCTGGTCTTAAATATTTTATAGAATTCCAGTGGAATTTTGTCTTCTCCTGATGCTTTACCCGACGAAAGTGCATCTATAGCATCATTTATTTCCTCGACTGTAAGATCTAAGTTAAGATCTTGTACCTGATCTATTTCTAATCTTTGGAAAGTTTCTCAGAAATTACATTTATCAATATAGTCGGTAAATCTTCTTATGTCGAACATGTTAGGGTTGCTATAGAGTGCCTGATAAAAATTTGAGAATTGCTCTAATATCTCTTCTGGATGTGTATAAAGTAATCCACCAGCTCCTCTTATACTTTTTATTACTCGCCCCGCCCTTTTATCAGAGAGTTGGTGTGCAAGCACTTTACCTACTTGCTCGCCATACTCATATTGGAGAGCTCTATTTTTATTATAGTAAGTCGCAGTTTTATCTTTTAGAGACCATCCTAATACAGCACGTTTCTCAATTAGGGATAGATACGTTTGAGAATGTGTAGAAGCTAAAGTCTTTTGAGTATTCCCTCGCCTAATTACGTCTGAGTGTGCTATTTCTAATTGTCGGACTTCCGCTCTAGTGTCCTCACTTGTCTGATGTTTAATGCGATTTTGTCTCAAGACATACTGTTGTGTAATTCCTCTAATAGAAGCTTTAATTGAGTCCCCGATAGAAAAAAGGGAAGCAGAGCCTTCATTATCAGCTAAAAAGTTGTTAATACTCTCCTTCATGAAGGATTGATATTCTGTATCCATCAACAGAGAGCGAGGGAAAGAAAATTGATGTATTTGTTTATTAGATAAGCTAAATGTGAGTGTCAGTGTCAGGGGATTATGATATGAGACTATCTTGAGGCACATTTCACATTTGGCTATATTGAGGATAGAATTACCGACAAAAATCATATCAATGTTTGAATATTGTCGTTGAGGCATGCTATAGTAGGTATAAGCAGGTATTAAAGGATGCAATAGGCGCCATATATCCTTCAAATCATGCAGTCGAGCCATTTCCTTAAAAGCAGCCCTGACCTTCCTCATTCTAGTTGAGGCTCCTTGATTAGTTGAATCTATGTGTGAGTTCAGGGTACAATTAAAATCACCCATAATCATTAAATCCCCCTGCCACTCAAAAAGATCCAAAGATAGTGAATCAAAAATAGATGGGTCATCCAGGTTTGGACCATAGACTATGCATACAACAAACTCACGACCCTGGAGGAGCAACTGTGCGATTATCCATCTGCCTCTAATATCATGAGAAGTTCTAAGCAAAGCATAGTCAAGCTTATTATCAACTAGCAAAACAACTCCTCTAATGGACACCCTCTGTAATGTACAAACCACTGTCTTATAGCCTAGTTGCTTTAACAGGTGTCTATCCTTATGTGCCAAATGTGTTTCGGTTAGAGCAATGATATGGGGTCTGTAATTCTGTAGTTCTGCCCGTGCCATCTGGCGTTTGTTTGCTGAGTTAATAAGGACTTAGGAATGATCATGCTTGATGCTGAGAAAGCATTTGATCGTGTAACCTGGGACCGTCTTTGGGCTATACTCTCAGCATACAGCATTCACGGTCGCTTTCATGACTGGATTCGTGCTCTGTACAAAAGTCCAGCAGCTAAATTAATCTAATTACACTTTTAGTCTGCCCCTTTTTCCATATTGAGGGGTACTTGGCAGGGATGCCCTCTATCCCCTTTAATATTTGCCCTATACATAGAGCCATTTATCAGATCATTAATTACTAATCCACAAATTCTTCCAGCCTCACTAGGTTTTGAGGAATTAAGAGTGATGGCCTACGCTGACGACATTGCTGTTTTCCCTGCGGATCCAGCCAGGGCTATAGAGGCTATTCAAACTGAAGCTAGCACATTTGGAGAGTTCTCTGGGTATAAATAAAATGTTAATAAGACCCAGACTATTTCTAACTTTCAGGCAAATAGGGTAATGACTGGTATTGTCACAACAACAACCTATTTAGGAGTACAGAATGAAGGAATGGCATAAACTTCCTATTAGTATTATAGGATGTTGCAACATTGTTAAGATGATTATTTTGCCTAAATTTCTCTACTTATTTAGGGCAATACCATTGCGTGTCCCGAACTATTTCTTAAAAAAAGTTGGAGGGGGCTATTAGCAGCTTCATTTGGAGTTATAATCAACCAAGACGTGCTATAAAAATTTTAAAATTAGCTTACAGATATGGAGGATTACAATTACCTGATTTTAAAACATATTTCTGGGCCTCTTTTGCAGGACGCCTCAGTGACCTTCTTGCCTCGAATAAGCTACACTGTTGCTACAGTCTTGCCATTGGTAATGATAGTACCATGTTTTTATACAGGATCCACGACCCAAATTACTTTAAGAGAGTAAAATTCAAGACACTGAGGGACATAGTGTACATATGGCGGGATATAACAACTAGATGCAGTCTACCTTTGACACATCTTTGCATGCCATTATGGAGCAACCCCTTGCTCCCGGAAATCTTTCATGACATTTAAGCTAAATCTTGGAACATAAAAAAGAGGGGATCGAAGTACATGAAACCGCACCAGTCTAAACGTCTCAAGAAGTGTTTCTATTTTAAAACAGCAACCAAGGTGCAGAAGAACCTGAGACACAATCCCCTATGTCCCAAAACTAGGTAAACCAGGAGAAACCAACTGGATACACTAGAGACATACAACAGAAAGTGGCCCTGCACACTTGCAAATATTTGGTTTTCAAAACCCACAATTGGGTACAGTAATCATGAAGATGTATGCTTGTACAGAAGAAATAACGTTATTCAATCGGAGTTGATTTTTTTCATCTTTATTCATTTGTGTAACCACCAATGCGTTTCGTCCAAACATGGACTTCTTCAGGGCTACAAAAATACATGAGAAAAATACTTTTTACAAATACAGTACATATGCATTAAAAACAATTTATACAAAATTCATACATTATCATTTTAAATTTGTTATAAATTACTTTTCTCAAGCATACAAGAAGAAAATACATATCATTTCAATTTTAATAAAAAGATCGTGTATTACAAAACAAACATAATATGGAGAAGAAAATAACGGAGGAGCAAATATCTAAAAAAGATACTGACTTATCTTTATGTTTTTAAGTCAGACCCAATATATTATCTCAAGTCATAAGAGCAGTTTAAATGTCTGTTTTAAAACCAATATTTTTTAAAAAGTACACATACCTCAACAGTAATATTTTTATCTCTATAATCAGATGTTTACGATGAAACATGTCTAACATAGTCCATTAATAGGCGAGAGTCAATTTGTGGTTTTCTTTTCAGAATAAGCTAGGTATTGGCATCTAACCAGACTATATAACATCACTCCACACTAAAATATGACATCACACTAATGTAGGGGTCAGGGGAATGCGGCCCCCCTCCTGGGCCGTTTGGCCCCAGGGAACTTCTTTCCCTGGGGCCAGGCCACTATACTGGACACCAAGTAAGTTTCATTGGGGACCGTGGAGGAGAGCCTGATGGCCCCTAAACCAGTAGTGGCCTGTGCCCTGCCAAAGTGGCGGGGTGGGCTAGAAGAGGGAGGAAGGTGGGGAGGGGGGATTACGGAGATAAAAAAATAACAATGAAAGAAAATACTTACCTGAATGCAGGCACCTCCGTCTCCTGCCGCATCGCGCTCTTCCTGTTTCTGGGCACAGGCTCCCAGAATGCACTATGGACAATCCAGATGCTGCATGAAAGCAGCGTCAGGATTGGCCTTAGCGCTGTCAACTTGTGCTTCCAGGAATACTGGGAGCCTGTGCCTTCTCTCCACAGCTTCAGCAACGCAGCTGGGGCTGGAAAGAGCTGCACTGTACATGAGGGTTTGGCCGGCCTTCTCAGGCCTGCTGAACTCTCATATGCAGTGAAGGGACTGCACTACTATTCCCTCACCAGCAGTGTCATCCCCTGGACCCACTCCCAAGACTTGGGGTGTGTCCAGGGGATTGATATAAAACAATATTAAAACAGGTTTAAAATCCATTTTATTATTGTTTCATTTGAGTGTAGTGGCAGGGCTCCTCTGCCCTAATGGAGGGGCTGCCATTACCCTGAACATGTATCTGCCTCTGTCCAAAAGCAATTCTGTTTCGCTTCATGGAAGCAAGAGCATTTTACATGCTCTCAATTTCACGAAGCTGAGCAAAGTTTGCTATGACTTGGTGGGAGGCCGTTGGAAACTGCAATGTCCTGGGTTTGGGCACCCGGGAACATTTCAGAAACCATCCCTGGGGGGTGGCAGTCCCCAGGGCAATTTTGGGCTCCATGAGGGGGGCCACACAACCCCCTTCACTGTTAATTTAGCCCAGGGAGAGGGTGGTACCCAGGGCTGCATGAGGTCTGTGCGGCCTACCTCATCATTAAAATTAAAGCCCCGGGGAGATGGTGGCCCCCGGGGCTGCAGGGGGGGCTGTGCAGCCCCTACTTTTGCTAAAAAAAAGAGCCCTGGGGAGATGGCAGTCCCTGGGGCAGGGGGGCCAAGAGCCCCTCCAATTAATAAATAAAATAAAAAGCCCTGGGGAGGGGGTGGTCTCTGGGACTGCAGGGAGGCCAAACAGGCCTTTCCCGAATTTTATAAAAAAAGAAGGTTCGGGGAGTTGGTGGTCCTTGGGGCATTTGTAAGCCCCAGGACGGGCGGTCCCGTGTGTTCTTCCTACTATAATGACAAATGCCCCCGGGACCTGGCCCACCCGGGGCCTATAATTATCGAAGAGCTTAATTTTGAAAAAAAAAGTAAATTGGCGCGATGCGCAGATCCAGTATAACTCCCGCCGCAAAGTTTAAAACAGAAAAAAGTTTTTGTCCCTGTGGGGCCCCCCCAAGAGGCCTATGGAGTCAGGGTGTTTCTACCCTTTTCCGCAACCGAGTCACAAGATGTCTGCCAACACTTCCTAGTTTGAAGTGTTCACAGTCAATCAGTTCTCAGCAAGAGATCGAGAGGTGTTGCAGATTCTCCTCATCCCTATATATACAACTGGAAACTTCTTTAAACAATTCAGAAACTTCTGAACGGATTTACACCAAATCACAAAAAGGCACTTCCTTGGACCAGTATCTACCTTCCTGCCAAATGTGGTGTAAATTTGTTCAGCACTAAAGGTCCTATGGGAATTAACATGGAGAAAATGCACTTTTAAGCACCCCCTGATTCTGATCTGCGACTTGATGGATCACCCCAAAACTTTCAAGGCAGCAGCTGAAGTGAGTGTAGTATCAGTTTTGGAAATTTGTGAAGATTCGTCAAAAGGAGCCAAAGTATTTAGCAAATGAAAAAATGCTCTAACCTATGGAAACTAAGGGGCCCATTATGATGGCGTTACGATCCCCACCGCCGAGTCGGCAGTGGCGACCGTTACACCATCGTATCGTGAACTACCCCCTGCCATATGACGATTGAATGGGTATCGCGGCAGATGCAAAGTCCGTACGCCGCTTTTCCGCCGGTTGGCAATCTTTCCTATTGCCAGCCAGTGCTGGGCCAGTAATATGGTGGCGGTGCCTAGCAGGGACCGCCAGCCATATTACGATATGGGTGGGTAACAGGCCTTTCCATGGCAGTGATGCGCCATGAAAGGGCTGGTGGGGATTGGCTTTGGGGGCCCGTCGGGGGTCAACAGGGGGTGGGAGGGTAGGGGGAACCCATTGTACCCCCCTGCAGTTCCCTGCACCAAGTGGCAGGCACCACGTGGTGCCTGCCAAGTGGTGCAGGGAAATGCCAGGCATGCGATTTCGACTTCGCGGCGGGTGCTGCTGTAAGCAGCACCAGCCGCAATGTTAAAATGCGGAATGCAACCGCCAGGGTGGCGGTCGCATCCCAATTCGCGGTACGGGACCACCGCATGTCTGGCGGCCAGTCCCAACACCATGTGGATGAAAAAGCCATTCTAATAGGCCCCTAAGTCCTAACTATAACTACCTACTGGCAATCGCAAGTAGGTAGTATATATTCACTAAAAAAAACAAAGGGTACAGATTTCACCATACCATAGAAATTCAGCAGTTTTAGCTACCTGAGCTAACTATAACTTAAGCCCCCGTAATGCACTGCTTGTGACCTCACATATTACACCACTCCTGACATGGTCAGTGACATCACTGTAGCCACGGTAGCCACAATGTAGTTATAGTAAGAGTTATGAGGTAAAAGAATTCCTCAGAGTTTTTGTCGCTAATAACTTTGCCCAGTTTGATGAATCTTCACAAAGCTTTCCAGACCTATAACTGTTTCTTCATTGGCGGATGTTGGAAAGTTTCACTGTGACTGTTCACGGAGGTGCAGGGAAAACAAGCATTTGCAATGCAATAGGTCTCGCATTGAAATATGTAAGGTTTCCTCCACTGGGGCGCCCCTGATGACTCGAAATGAACACTCTTCCAGATTGCGCCTGTGTAAAGCACAGCGTCGGCCCCTTTGACAACTATTCCCAGCGCAGCCAAGAGAGATCAAATGTCTGCGTCTGTTGAGGCTTGGTTTATGGCGCCATCTAGTGGACTTTTTCTGAAGTATTATTGTCTCTTACAATGCAAAACAAGTCCTAAAAAGAGGGCGCGGTGGGAGCGTATGAGGCAGAGAGGAGACGCCATGTGCGTGCACATCGGGTTTGTCTCCCTTCGTGCACCAAACCGACAACAATAGTATTGCCAAGGCAAAGCAGCGCATGCGCTGCATATGCTAGGCGAGACCTAAAAAGCCTCCTCCTCATCATCACAGTATTCTGCCATCTTGACTGGGGGTCCAGTCTAAATTATATTGCCTCAGGAGGAAACAGTAGGACGAAGAGGAAAGGCCAACCTGCGATTATGAGCAACCAGGGAGAGAGTAAAAACAGATATAACCCCAAATCAGGTCAGGATATCCCACAAGTAGGGAGAGGGACAAAATATAAGTTAAAGTGTGGAGAGAGTTTATGCAAAACATTCTAGGCAGAGCCTATGTCTTATTCCCCTAACCCTGGGGAGACAAGCCAACCCACCAGGGCGTGACCAGTGAGTAGTAATGACAAGCATTGGCATAGCCAATATGTCTCGCTTTTGGAACCTTATAAGTATTTAGTTATGCAGTAGAATATCCTTGGTGCAACAACATCAACTGTTGCATGTCTAAACACTTATAAGGTCCTAAATGCGAGACCTATTGGCTATGCCAATGCTTGTTTTATTTACGTGATGTCCTGCACGTACATCATTGAAGCGGTGTATTTAAAGGAGGCTCAACAGTCCTCCTTTCTCTACCCACAAACAAAGGACATTTGAATTACGCGAGGAGAGGTTTGTGTCCCGGTAAGCACTGCGATGAGTGAGGTTTGAGGAAGGTTGCTGTTGGGGGTTGTAATTGTTTAATATGTAGAACGAGTATTCAGCTTTACTGCCTGCGTGTGGGAAAGTTTAAATACCGACTGATTGCATGGTAGCAACAAGTTGGTTGTGGTCGGTTGACTTTGCGGCAAGAAAATAGATTTAATTGCAGCATTACCAGCTGACGTGTCACGGTTTAGGTGACATCAACGTGAGAGGCGCCTGACTTAGCATTAGCAGGGTGCGTTCTCATGTGAAGCAATCTCACGCCGAAATTTGGCATTGAGAGACGCCTGTCTTAGTAACAGCAGGGCGTGCTCGTAGGCTTGTGCATTAGTTTATTCTATGCCGCGAATAACTACAAGGGATCTGTAACGGGTCAACAAAAGCAATAGACTTACAGAAACGTCAAACAGATGAAAGTGGTTTCAAGCAGCTATTGCAATGCAAGACACCAGCAGAGCAGACACAATTAACTGCAAAAGGCAGGCAGGGAGACACACAACCTTGTTCAAAGACCACCAAAGCACAGAAGCCAAAGTACTAAGAGCAGAAGAACATGAGAACCTCTGTGCAACGTCCTATTTATCAACAAGAATTGGCCGCGCGGCAGTAAAAGTAACGCGAAAGTCATCGCGATCAATCTGAAAGCGTAAGTGATCATGATCACGTGCTAAAGCACGCTAGGGATGTGCGCGCAGCAGCGGGGGAGGGGCGGAGATGGTGCTGAAGGCTGGCGCAGGAAAGCCAGATGGCTGGGCGAGAAGGGAGGGGGGAATGCGGGGAGCAGCTGTGCGCGTGCACGCCATCGTGCACTCAAGCTTGTAGCTAGCACAAAAATGTGGGTAGCACTTTCAAAACCCACCTACTAAATGTCTCGGCAGGCCAGCGAATGTGCTGGGTCAGGCGAGACCTAAAAACAGGGTTCCAAAATGTGTTTTTCCCAGAATGCATTTTCCATAGACTTTTTGTGTCGCACACAGCGCAAAAAAGGCTGAACACATTTGATTCAAATTTGGCAGGAATATAGATTATGATGTGTAGATGATTCTTTTGGAACAGGAAAGCAGCCTAATTCTGTTTTTTGAGTTACTTCAACTTAGTGATATCTATTGTTGCTGTATGTTTGTAAAATGTCACTGTATTTCACTGAAGCACAGCGGTACATAGCAATGACAAGGCATTATTTGATTGACTAATAACTCCTTTACAAAAGGTAAAGACAGGCACGTTGTTTCAGGTACACATTGGCTCTGTTCCAGGTTAGGGCCTTAGATATAGGTAAGTATGAGTTTTCATAATTTTTACCTATCTCTTACTTGTTTATTAAAATGATAATAGGTAGGGGAAATTATTTTTAAGCTTCTATATATTAAAATAAATTACAGCGTACAGTGGTACTTCCTAGGAAGTACTGCGTTATGTAAAAAGAATTTAAAAATATGTAAAACAATTATTAATGCACTCAACTACACAATATTTTATAAATATAATTTACTACAGTGTGTTTTAAATGTTTTACATATTTAATTCCTGACAAAATAAATCTAAGGAGTACTATGGTAATACCTACAAATTACGACATAACTTCAAAAAAAGCAAATGAAAAATTACATTTGTTAAAATATAATAAATACACTCTACTACACTATATTTTACAAATATTGTGTCACAGTGTTTAATTTTTTAGATACAAATATTTTTACTTTATCTAATTCAGGACTTTGTAGGTACTAGCACAGTTCTCCAATAAAGCCTTTACAAATATAAATAAATTGTTCAACTTATAACCACTTTAATAAAGTGGCAATAGGTAGGGAACAACAATAAAACCTACTACCTACCTATATCTAAGGAACTAACCCAGAACTTAGCAAAAGTGTGCTGAAATTTACATGCCTGACTTTTATGTTTTGTCAAGACAGCCATTACATTAGCCGATCATATAATACCTTCTTATCAGCATGTACACCAGTAAACCATGACGTTACCATGGTATACCGTGGCACAATATATAACTTATGGCTAATTATGAGTTTGGCGGTCCGATGGACCTCCAAACCTGTGTTGGACCGACTGCCGCATTACGAATTAGGTGGTCGGACCACCATGAGACCACTTCTACCGCCCGGGATCCTGATCCCACTGCGGCCTTGAAGTGGTCTGAGGCAACAATATGCTGGCGATGCCCTGTGGCACTGCCAAGCATATTACTAGTTTCCTCACTGCCACAATTGTCATGGAAGTGAGCCCTACAGAACCCCCTGGTGCCTCATGACCGAAAAGGTGCATGCAGGTGGCCACATGGTGTGTTCCACTGTCTTTATGCACCCCCTGTTCCCGCATGGTTCAAAATGTACACTATTGTGCATTGCTGTCCATGCCCAATGGGCTGCGGCGCTACCACAGTGATGCCTTTCTCAGCCTCTCTATGAGCCTTAGAAAGGCACCGCTGCCACAGGACTGCCTGACCTGTATTCCAGTCAGAAGATGGTGGCGCGCTGACTCCAGGTTCGGCGGTCTTGGAACGGGACACTGGTGTATTTAGACACGTATAACTTGAACACTACTTAAACTATTTAGACATACTCCAAAACATTAGCATGTCCACTCCATAATCTATATTTCTGCCACATTACAACTACATCTATTCCCCCACTTTCAAACTCATCTGTTTAAAGTACCACACTCTTCTCTTGGCCACTCCACTATATGCCACTCCAATCTATGCCACTCCACTGTATGCTTCTATTCTACGCCACTCCACTCTATGTCACTCCAATGTATGCCACTCCACTCTATGTTGATCCACTATATGCCACTCCACTCCATCACAGTCCTCTCTATGCCACTCCACTCTACACCACTTCATGGTATGCTATTCCATTCTACCTCACTCTACACTAGACCATTCCACTCTATGCCACTCTAGTCCACTGCACTCCAGTATATGCCACTACACTCAACATCACCCTGCTTTACAATATTCTAGTGTACACAGCTCTAGTGTACGCCACTCCACTCTAAACTATCCACTGTATACCATTCCACTCATCGCCACTCCATTGTATGCTATTCCACTCTACACCACTCCACTCTATGCCACTACAGTCTACTCCACTCTACTGTTCGTCACTCCACATTACTACACTCTACGCTATTTCACTGTATGCCACTCTATTGTACGCTATTCCACTCTATGTAACTCCACTCTTCGCCACTCCCTTGTATGCCACTCCACTGTACGCTTTTCCACTGTACGCCAGTCCACTCATCCCACACTACACCACTCCACTGTCCACCACTTTACTGTACGCTAGTCCACTCTATGCCATTTCACTGTATGCCACTCCAGTCAATGCCAGTCTACTGTATGCCACTCCACTCTATGCCACTCTACTCTATGCTATTCCACTGTACAGCTCTCCAATCTACCCTCTCAACTCTATGAAATTCCACCTTATGCCACTATACTATACGCCACTTCACTGTATGACACTCCACTCTACCCTATTCCACAGTACACCACTCAAATCTACCCCACTCTGTTCTATGCCCTCTACTCTGCTCTACTCCACTCCATGTTATTCCACTGTATGCCACTCCCCTCTACCCATGCCTCTCTACTGTGCTCCACACATCAATTCTGTACTCCATTCAACAACAGTCTACACCCCTACACTCTACCACACTGAAGTCCGCTCTATCGCACTCTACAGTACAACAATGCACTCCTGTAATGCTAGTCTACAACACTGTTCTTAACTCTATGTCCCCATACAACATGTTACTCCACTGTACAACACTCTATGCATCTCCCTCTACGCAGCTCCACCCCACTATACTATAATCTATGACACACTACTGCATTCTATGCCACTTCACAGTATACTATTCTATGCCACCCAACTCCATGACAGTCTATCCCACTCCACTCTACCATACGATACTGCACTCTGCTCTTCTCCATGCCACTCCTCTCTACAACACTGTAATCCACTCTATAACACTCCACTCTACTTCATGCTACAACACTTTCCGACACTGTACAACAAGCCAGTCCACTCCACTGTACAACATATCACTCCACTCTAGAACTCTTTACTTTACTGTATACTAAGCCAGCCAGCTCTACTCCACTCCATGCCACAGTACTCTACAACATGCTACTCCACTCTACGCTACACCACTACACTGAATTATATTCCACTTCACTCCACGGCACAACTCTTTACCCCACTCTATGCAACTATACTATACTACACTCTGCACCTGTCCATTCTACAGCACTCTACTCCACTCTATGCAACTCCACTATACAAGACTCTACTACACTCTGTACCACTATACAAGCCTCTACTCCTCTCTATGCCTCTCCTCTCCACTGTACCACACTCTACTCCACTCTACCATGCTTTCTAGCACTGTACAGAGCACCTCTCCACTGTATTGTACAAGACGCCATAACGATTTATGGCAGTGTACTCGACTGTACGCTACTCCTCTCCACTATACTGCACTCCATACCATATCACACCACTGTACTGTACAACACACCAATGCACTCTATGCCACTTTACTCTACTAACAGCTATGCCACTTGTTTACTGTTTTCATGACGTGTCTGCGGGGATCGCAATGTCATCTCGAAGATCCCCAAAAACTAAAAGAAAAAAAGTTTCGAAAAAACTATTTCCGGTACTAGGGTGGCTTTGACAAGGTGGCTTTGTTGGTTGTGTGTGTTTGGCTGCTATACATAAGACAAGTTGCAGAGTTGTTTCAGGGTACTTCTAAACACCCTGTTGCCTTTATCTGTAAAGTGAACTCCATCATTTCTATATATTCCATAGATGTTAAAAAGCAGACTATTGTTATAGATACAACCCATGTGATGGTCTCTGATGAATGTAGAAGCAGTTTTATTAACATGTTTCCTGGCTTTGTCAATCTGTGGACAGAATTGATTTCGCCACTTCCATTTCTGTCATTGGCATATATTATAGTACACCAAGACGGTCTGAAGGGAAAAGCGAGATCAGTTCCGCAAAGGTTTCTTTCATTAGGATTTCCAGCCTTACCCCAGTCAATGTGCCTAGGTCATTGCCACCACAGTGAGCAATCATGAGGTGAGGAGCTTGGGAATCCACAATGGATCTAACCAAAGCCATCAACGGATGAAACTTTAACCCTCTCTGGTCAAACCAAGTAATCTGCACATTTGGCAAACCCGAGTCCCTGTCAATACCAACCTTTTTTGCAACCTATTTAGCCCAATAGATATAGCTGTGGCCTACAATCCATACTCTAAGCCTTTTGAAGTGAAGGAGCAATAGTAGTCAGGAGAAGGCTGGAGCTAAATATAGTAGTTTTTCAAAGAAAAATCAGTTAAAAGCGAGGTGTTTAAAAATAAAATATATATATATATCACTAAAAAAACACAGGTTTCATGGACGTTACAGTTAGAAATTAGCATTTAGAAAACCATTGAACTTCACTGAAAAAGCCATAGGTTTCAGGGGCATTATAGTTAGTTGGACATTTCAGTCGTACAAAACCAGTGAAATTCGGCCATTATAGTTAGTTCAGCTAACTATAACTTGCGCCCCGCAATGCACTCCTGATGATGTCACATATTACATCATTCACAACATAGTCAGTGACATCACTGATGATATCACTGATGACATCTCAAATGACAACACTGATGACATGATGATCCAGTGACTGTGTTTCAGAAAAGTTTAAGTATGTTTTATATATATATATGCCAAGGTGTATTGAAGAGTAAGTGGGTGTATAAGTGTTTGAATGGATGATTTAGTAGGTGTGTGACTGTCTGTATAAGTGAGTGACTAAATGTGTCTTAGTGAATGCTTGGGTTAGTGACTAAACTGTGTAAATGTCTGTATCAGTCTGTCAGTTGGTGTGTAAGCGGTTGCATGGGTTGGTGAGTAGCTACATGAGTGTCTATATGGGTTACTGATTGGTTGTCTGAGTATCTGTATGGGTGCCTGCGTGTCTGTGTGGGTGGGTGGGGGGGGGTGTGAGTAGGTGATTCACTGGGTGTATGGGTTCAAGAGTACATCTGTGAAGGGCCATATGGGTAGGTGAGTGTGTGTATGGGTGTGTTGGTGAGTGAATGGATGTCTCAGTGGTACATGTATGAGTAGCTACATATGTGAAAGGCATTATATGTGAGTGCTGGAGTATATAAATTACTATATGTGAGAGTGAGTGTTTGTGAGAGTAGCTGCATGGATGAGTGTGTGGTTGTACCAGTGATTGTATAAGAGAGTAAGTATGTGTTTTGCATGACTGACTAGGTGTGTGACTAACTCTATGGGTGTGTGTCAATGTGTGAGTGCCTGTATTGATGAGTGACTGCATGTATGAGTGACCGTGTGGGTGAATAAGTAGATGTGTGTGTGTGTGTGTGTAGTTGTGTGTGTGTGTGTGTGTATATATTTCATTGGATACTGTCAGCATGAAGGTAGATATAATTAGGTAGTGTGTTGGATGCCTTAGCAAGAAGTCTTATTGTTGGCCGTTGCTTAAGAAAAGAAATGATATACAGACATGAATATGTTTTTGAGTTTGTGCAGTAAAGCATACCTGTTGTATCTTATTTTGAAGCACCATGCTCCTTCTAGAATGTGCTGTGAACGTTTGACCTACTGGTTCCACTGGGTTGCTAGGCACACTGAGCTAAGACTGTATGGGGGATGAGTGTTAAAGAGACAGACCACTTGTTTAAAAGTTGAGGAGTGATGACACAATGTAAGCAATGGGGAGTATTAATTTCCAACTCAGGACTATGTAATAAACTGTTGTGTAGCATTTAGATTTCAAAGCAATTAAGCTAGATATAGGTTTGAGCTCCAGTTTTGTTTCATGATTATTCCGTGATGATCATGAAAACATCGCGAAAACTCGGCGACAGGGAGGGAAAAAGTTAACAGATGCTAACCATTCACAAGTGGAGATGCAGTAGTCTAAACCGAAAGACATGAATTCATTTGCTGCCTTTCTCATGATGATAGAGTTGCAAGTTGAAGAGGTTGCCATTTTAGACTTGCTTTGTACGACAGTGGTTTACCATTCTTGTGTTTCATTGTTACAAATCTTAACAGTGTCACAACTATGCAGAAAGAGCTAAAACAACAATAAAATTTACAAACTGAATTCAGTGGTATATATATATAACATTGTAATTATTTTAAAAATGTACATTAAAAATGGAGATGTAGAGGAGGAGCCTAGCGCGCAACCAAGATGGCCGCGTAGGTGCGAGGCTCCCGAGGACCTCCGCGACCTCCTACGACTATCCTGAACTTATCCTGTCCCAGATGAGGGGACTGTGTTGGTGAGCCTGAGCTGAGGTGGCACCCGTTTTCCGCTTCCAAATCGGACCTCGGACACCGGCTTGAGCACCGATCGAGGTTTGCGGCCTTCTCCTCGCCGAACCCCGGATTTGAGCTGTGGGGCGATCCAGTGACAAAGTGAACAACAGCGGCGGGCAGGGCTTGGTGGCTCGCGTACCCCGCACTTTCACTTTCGCTTTCGCACCCCCCTTGCTGTCTCTGCGAGGTTGGGTCGCGGGGCTTTGTGTGTTGGTGTGGCCTCGCCGGGGGACCCTGCCTGCCCGCTGGCTGTGATCCACCCCGCAGATCTGAGGTGGCCCCCCCCCGGAGCCCGTGGACCTGCTTGCCTGCCCTTCACGACGTGGCTGGTGCGACCGGGAGACTGGGACCATGGCCACGAAACAAGATGGTGACCGGGCAAAGGTAAAATCGACCCGGCGTGGCGCAGTCCCTCAGTCCAACAGCATGGACCGCTATACCCTCCAGAAGGGATCTCCCGAGGTGCCACGCAGATCCCCCGAGGGCCTTACTGATGCCCCCGATCTGCCCACGGATCTGACTCTGCGGGATGTCATGGGCGCCATCGCCGAGATGAAGGCCTCGGTGGGCCAGCGTTTCGACACACTGGCGCAGAAGATCGACTCGGTCCTCGTGGATGTTGGCCTGGTAAGGGCCGATCTTTCCAAAACCAACGACCGAGTCGATTCTTTGGCCCACACCGCATCGGGCCTTACGACAGATGTGGCGGCCCTACAAACGGAGGTGCGCCGGCTTAGTCAGGCGAGTGCGCTGATGGATCGCCGCCTGGAGGACTCCGAGAGTCGGGCCCGGAGGAACAACATCCGCATCATCGGGGTGCCTGAGGGACGTGAGGAGGCGGCGGCGGACCTCTTCGTGGAAGACCTGATTGTTACCCATCTCCAGCCACGGGGGCTGAGTAAATTCTTTGCTGTGGAGAGGGCCCACAGGGTTCCCGGGGGAAGGCCTAAGGTCGGAGCCCCTCCGAGACCTCTCATTGCCCGGATTTTCAATTTTCGGGACAGAGACGCTATCCTGCAATCCTCCAGACTGCAGGGACCGATTAGACTTGAGAATATGGACGTTAATTTTTATCCTGATTTCACCCCAGCGGTCCAGAAGCAGAGGCTGAGCTTCCTCGGTGTCAAACGCCGTCTTCGGGACCTAAACCTTAAATACGCCATGCTCTTCCCAGCTAAGCTGCGAGTGGAGGTGGATGGTCGCACGCACTTTTTTGATCGTCCCGAAGCGGCCGGGGACTGGCTGGATACTCTGTCTGGGGATCGGGATCGGGGGGGCGGGGGAGGAGCAGTGGGGGGAGAGGGCTCGCCGGATCAGGACTGAGGGACTAATATTAGGCCTCGCTCGGGACAAAAATGATGCCACTTTTGACCATGCGTCTGTTCGTGTAAGTTCCCCTCCTATGGAGGTTGTGTGGGGTCTCTTGGGGGTGCTCCCTCCTCCTCTGGGGGTCTAGTTAGTTTAACTATCTATGGGGTGACAGGCACACTGCACGTTGGGGGGGCTGTTTGGGCTCATGCAGGGGTGCAGGGAGGGGGGAGTTCAGTTGGGGTGGGTGGGCAGGGATGGGGTGTTGTTCGTTTTTATCACAAGGCAAACTTATTTTTGTGTTGGTTCTAAGGTGCTCTCGGGGGGACGAAAGATGGCTTCTGTGTATGATGGGGGGTAGGGAATTAACTTTGTTGTCTTGGAACGTTAATGGACTGGGGGACAGGATCAAACGAGGTGTGGTCCTGCAGTTTTTGAAGCGACTCTCGCCCGATGTAGTCTTTCTGCAGGAGACACACCTTATTGGCAATTCCTTCTGTGCCATGAATCGGCGTGGCTACCGCCTCGTGGCCCACTCGGGCTTCACGTCAGGCTCAAGGGGTGTGGGCATCATGGTAAAGAACTCGCTCCCGTTGGAAATTGATGAGGTGCTCCACGATGATAGGGGACGTTACACTGTCTTGGTGGGGAGAATGGAGGGCAAAGTGGTTGTCTTTGTGTCAGTATACGTCCCACCGGGGCTGCAGTCGACCACCTTTGCAGACCTGGGGCGCCTCCTCCTTGGCCTTCCGGGGGGGCTTCTGGTGGTGGGGGGGGATTTCAATGCGGTGGTTTCTGGGACTGTGGATCGTCACCCCCCTAGGGACCTCCCCCGGGCACAGGCGTGGCTATCCGGCCTCTTGGATACACTGGGATTGGTGGACTGCTGGCGCTTAAAACATCCCACGCAGCTGCAGTACACTTTCCACTCGGGGGCCCATGGTAGTCTCTCACGGCTTGATCATGTCCTTGTCCCGGCGGCCTATGTCGGGAGGGTGGGAGAGGTGCGCCATTTGGCACGGGGTATCTCGGATCACTCCCCGCTCCTGTTACATTTCGATGTCTTTCCGAGGGGTGAGGGTAGGGTAGTCCCAATCAATTCCTGGTACCTGCGCGACCCCACCATTCGCGCTGACTTGATTAAATCCCTGCAGCGATATTTTGATGAGAATGTGGGGTCCGTGCCTTTGGCTATCTCCCTGTGGGAGGCCTTCAAGACAGTACTCAGAGGGGAGGCCCTATCCCTTATTTCCCACGCCCGGAGGCGCGAGCGGGAGGAGGTGACCCGGGTGGAGGCTGAAATAGCCGAGTTGGAGGGTAATCTAGAAGGTGGGGTGACGGATGCTGCACTACATGTCCTCCAACTCAAGCAAGCGGCCTATAGGGCCCTCGTCACGGAGGCGGCCAGGGGCCTCAGTAGAGAGCAACAGGGGCGACTGTATGATGTGGGTGATAAGGCTGGTAAACTGATAGCGTGGTTGGACAAAAAGGAGAGAGCGAATCGTGTGGTCCCGCTGATTGAGAAAACGGATGGTGTGAGTGTAACTGAGCCAGAAGAAATTGTCTCCTGTTTCGCGGATTATTTCCGCGAGGTGTATTCCCCGGTCTCTTCCTGCTCTGAAGAGGATTCCCGTGCCCTGCTCAGGGATATCGCGCTGCCGTCCCTTTCCGGGGAGGACAGGGTGTCGCTGGACGCCGCTCCCACCTCCGACGAAATCGCCCTCGCCATACGCTCGGTCGCTTCTGGCAAGGCCATGGGCCCGAATGGTATCCCTATCGAGTTGTACAAGTTGCGACCGGATACACTGGCGCCCCACCTCCGCGCAATGTTCCTGGCGGCCCACTCGCTGGGCTCCCTCCCGCTTGACCAGCGTCTGGCTACAATCGTGGTGATCCACAAGGAAGGGAGACCTCGGGACCGGGTTACTTCCTATCGGCCTATCTCGCTACTGAATGCGGAGCCCAAAATTCTCGCCAAGGTCCTGGCCAATCGGCTGGTCGGCGTGGTGGGCGATCTGGTTCATCAGGACCAGTCCGGCTTTATTCCCCATCGCAACACAGCCCTTAACCTGCGGCGGTTGCATGGGGTGCTCGCACGTGTCCCATTCATACGGGAACCGGCCATTTTGGTGTCCTTGGACGCCACCATGGCGTTTGATACGCTTGAGTGGCCATACATCTGGGCGATGCTTGCGAAGTTTGGATTTGGCCCAGGGTTCATCAGTTGGGTCAAATTGTTGTATTCGGGCCCATTGGCGCAGGTGGTGGTGAACGGAAGAGTATCGGCCCCGTTCGAGCTGGGCCGGGGCACGCGACAGGGCTGTCCCTTATCGCCGCTCCTTTTTGCCCTTGCCTTGGAGCCCCTGGCGGAGTGGCTGCGGTGGGAGCCTTCTATCCGTGGTCTCCGTTGGACCCCCGAGTATGAGGACCGCGTATCCCTATACGCTGATGACATCCTTCTGTACCTAGCTTCCCCACGTAAATCACTGATAGTACTGGTTGATGTTTTACATTCATTTGGTCGTAACTCCGGTCTTGTCATCAACTGGGCTAAATCGTGCGTGTATGTTCTCTCTGGGGAGGCTCCTATTCTCCCGCGGGGCTGTCCCATCCAGATCGCCCCGCAGGGATTTCGGTACCTGGGTGTCTTCATTACTCTGGACCCGGAGGCCCGGTATGAACGGAACTTGCTTCCCCCCCTCCAGCGCCTGAAGGTAGATGTCGCACGCTGGCGGCGCCTGCCGCTTTCGCCGCTCGGCCGGGCGGCATTGTTCAAGATGATGTCTCTGCCGCGTTTCCTGTACGCTTTGCAGAACACCATGGACCTCGTCCCAGCGCGCTACTTCCGTGAGGTGGAGAGTTTGCAGCGCCGCCTGTTCTGGGACGGGAGGCCGCGTATTGCCCTGGCGAAGTTGACGCTCCCATGGTATGACGGGGGGATTGCCCTCCCGGATATTAAACGGTACTATTGGGCCTCCCAGCTAGCCGCAATTAACCATGGCCTATACGGGCCCGCCTTAAACCCGGCATTCGCAATGGACAAGATGCTCCTGCCAGGTGGCGATTACAATCGAGCGCTTTATTCTAGCGCGCCCGACGCTCGTCTGACGGGCCCCACGCGTGTCATGGTGCAAGTGTGGCACGCGGCCAATGCAGCTATGGGGTGGAAGGACCGTTTGACCCGGGCGTCACCACTATACGCGTCCGAGCGGTTGGGCTCCCTGTGGACCTCTAAGGGCTTTGAGAAGTGGGACATAATAGGCATCAGTAAAGTGGGGGATCTCTGGACGAGGGGAGGATTTAAAACGTTCGATATGCTGCAGACGGAATTTCAGTTGCAGGGCAGTGAATACTTTTGGTATTTGCAGGTCCGTCATGCGCTGGGCTCCGTCTTTTCGGAAGTTGCCTCCATCCCGGAATATTCCCCCCTGGAGGATAGAATGCTGGATGGGCACGTCCCGGACAGCACGATCTCACTGATATACAAAAAGCTGATTAACGACCGCTCGGGCCTGTTGACTGCCCTTCGTGCGGCTTGGGTTGCCGCCGGGCTGGAGTTGGACGACGAGGACTGGACCTCCGCGGTGGCCTCCCCGAAGGAGGTGGCCATACCGGCTCGCCTGCGCTTCGTCCAGCTCAAGATACTCCACCGGGTCTACATGACGGGGCCAAAGCTTCTGCGTATGGGCTATGCTGAAGATGGGTTGTGTAAGCGTGGGTGTGGTGCTTTGGGGACCTTTCTGCATATTTTGTGGGAGTGCCCGGAGGTGGAAGGGTTCTGGCGTGGTGTACATGAGGTGCTGCGACTGGTTACGCATGTGGCGCTGTTGCCTGAAGCGAGGAGATGCCTGTTGAATGTGTGGGAACCGACTGATTACTCGGCGCCGCAGACGTGGTGGGTGACTCTGGGATATATGATAGCCAAGCGTGATATTGCTCAACTGTGGGGATCCCAGAGGCCCCCGACGGTCTCGGCCTGGAAAGAACACATGGACTGGTGCATGTTTCGAGAAAAAGTGGTGTATGTGGCGAGGGGTAAGCCTGGGACATGGGTGAAAGTATGGGGCCCCTGGAACGCCTACCGTGGGGGTATCTGTGCACCACCGTTGCTGCCTGATACCTCGCCAGCCCCGTCCCCTTAGCCGACTCATTCCCCCAATGCCGGGCATTGGGTTCCCCCAGTCCTCGCTCCGCTCTCTTCCCCCTCTTTAGACTCCTGTGGATAGTTGGGATCCCCCCTCTAGGGGAGCACGTGCTGCTATTTCCGATTGTGGGTTGCCTTGTGGGTGTGGTTTTCTTGTTGTTCTTAATTTAAAATGAAACCGTATAGTGGGGTCTGGCAGATGTGGCTTTTGACGTTGTTACCTCCTGAGCATGCTCCTCCGCAACACCACGTGTTCCATAAATGTATGTCGTATGTTCCTGTCATTGCTAGCGGCCGGCCGGAAGGTTGTAGGCCCATACTTGTATACTCTTGAGACTTGTAATAAACGGTTTCAAAAAAAAAAAAAAAAATGGAGATGTATATGGGAGTTTGATTAAAAGGAGTGTCACAGTGATGAGAAAAAATATATGATACGAACTGTAACTATGAGAGTGTATGTGCCTAAGAGGTTAGTGGTGAATGTTTTGGGAAATAAGAGAAAAATGAATTAGTGCCTGTTTATTACATGGTGTATTTTATTGAAAAATAACAGTATAGTCTTGTGGAAAGTTGCACGGAGGAAGTAAGAATATTTTAAATGTCTAAACATCATGTGCAGAATAGATACATCTGTAATTTGCATTCTGGGAGTTGTAGTACATTTAGTAACATTATTAAACAGGAATAGTGTAGTGAGAAATAACAGATGAAAACCTGTTGTTTGCCTGTATATGAATTAGAAAGAAGTAATATTTGCTAGGTATGTATTGGGAAGTGTTTGTCAATGTGGTGTTTAACTTATATGACCACTTTGCATAACCTTAGATGGTGAGATATGGTTTTTGTGTTTGCACATAGCTATAGATACGGTGAGACGTTTGAGTTTCCTTAAAGATGCAGAGAGGTGTATATTTTGGGAAAGATGGCTTGAAGGTGTACATCTATTCAACTGCCTCCGTACCCTACGAAAGACTTTCAAATGGATCCCCTCAGACTGCCGACAGACCGTCACACACGCACTCATCACCAGCAGGCTCGACTACGGCAACTCCCTCTACGCCGGAATCAACAAATCACTACTTCACAAACTTCAAACCATCCAAAACACGGCCGCCAGGCTCGTCCTAGGAGTACCACGCCGGGAACACATGATGCTGCACCTACGAGAGCTCCACTAGCTCCCCATTGAGAAGAGGGTCACCTACAAACTACTCACGCACGCTTACAAATCCCTGAACAACATCGGACCCAAATACCTTAACGACCGAATGAGCTTCCACAAACCCAAGAGGAACCTTCGCTCTTCCGACCTCGCCCTGGCAGAGGTCCTCCGCATCCACCGAAGCAGAGCCGGAGGGAGAGCCTTCTCCTACACCGCTGTCACAGCATGGAATGCTCTCCCAGTTGAAATAAGACACTCGACTACCCTACTCACCTTCAGACGGGCACTCAAGACATGGCTTTTCAACTGATCAGAGCTGCTAGACCTACCCCTCCCCCAGCGCCTTCAGACCCCCGTGGGTGAGTAGCGCGCTTCACCAACCCCTGATTGATTGATTGATTAAGAAATTGCTTATATGTTTACATGGTGATCTATGTTCAGTAAGGCCGATGACAATTTCATGTATATGGTGAGGGTAGAGTTTTTCTTTTAACATGGTTTGTTTCAAATTGAGAAGAATTAATAGTGCAGAATGCCTCAAGAGTTGTTGTGCTAGCTTCATTTCGAGTGCAACTTATTTTTAAGATATGCTAAATATATGCTTTAGAAGCAGAAGTAGTATTTAAGAAATAATGTATGTATGCCATTCGCAAAAGGTTTTGTGCTTTGAAAAATTCAAAATGTTGTTTTCTGTTTTAGAAACGTACTGATGCGTGTGCATGTTCATTAACAAAGCAATGTATATTTCTAGAGGGCTATGTATGTAATTATTTATCGAGTGTGATACCTAGATTTATGAGGATCTCTGCACCTTTTTTTTTTTTTTGCACACATACCTAGATTTCACCCACACATAGTTCAAAAGAAAAGCATGTATACAGTAAAATAGGTAGTTTAATGCTGACAGGAGATAACCAATGATTCAGAGATATAGTGACAACTGTTATGTATCTAACAGCAATGAAGGTACTTTCTCACTCAGTCAGGCAGTATTCAGGCACCCATGGAATCACCCAGCCACTACTCAGGCAGTCATAAAATCAGTGATTCACTATCCATGGAGTTATTCAATTATCCAGAAACTATACATGTACTCTGGCAATCAGGCAGGCAGAAATTATGTAGTCATAGATATATAGAGGCACTACGTATACATTCATCTAATCACCTAAGTACTATCTAATGACTTATCCAATAAACAATCCTGTAACTATGCAATTATTATAACATTTGTGCAGAACCTATGCAGCCATCTAAACACCTACTTACAACCAATGCATTAACTGAAATACTGAGGCACATGCGTGCATTGATGAAACACTCAGGCTCTACTCCTGCACTTCTGTAATTACGTAGAGAGTACCATTTTAGTAAACCTATCACCCATCCAGTATTTATGCAGTCATTTAATTACCGAGCCAATAGTCTTGAACTAATACAATGACTCCAGCAATATACTTACGTTCATCCAGTCTCTCAAGCTTTAATTTGGTAGGCACTACTGATGCACTTATTCAGTTCTCCAGGCACTACCCATGTAGTTATGTAAGCATCCATGCACTATCTGTTCAGTCGACCAAAGAGAAATGGGCAGTATCCAATCGCTGAAACACTATTCATCCATTCATCCAATAGGCTAAGTGCTATGCATGGGCTTAAACAATCATGTATGCACTATCCATGTACTGCATAAATCCCCTATATTCTATGTATGCACTCTTGCAATCATACAGGTACTAGATTTGCACTCCTGCACTCTTGCAATCATGCACTCATGCACTCTTACAATCATCCAGGTACTAGAGTTGCACTCATTTAATCATCCTACCAGTATCTATGCATGTATTGAATTATTGAAGCATTAGTCACACACTTGTCGTATCATTGTGGCTCTCAATATACACTCATCCAAACACCCAGATACTTGTGGTAAAATGGAGTTATAACATAGTAAGGAAATGATCTAGGCACTACTTGTATCCTCAGGGCATGCCAATTTAGTCCATATTGTAATATAGGCAGTAACCAATGTAGTAATCGCAGGGAGTCCGTAAAATATTCCTTCTCTTTATTCTCTTATTCTTTTCTTCTCAAAGATTTATATACAAAAACACAGCGGCAGCCGACATATGTTTCGTCCAATGGAATTTTTCAAGTCTGCGAACAATTTTTTGCACAACTAAAACCTCACATATACACAGAAAAAAACACCATTAGAAAATGTCCACAGATTGGACAATTACCCAATATAACCAAACACCTCAAGACAAGCGCCATAAGGAAGGGTGTGAAAAAAGTGAGATGATGCTATTTTGTGAGATAGCGTCACCTTAAAAAACAATCTCCAAATACATGCTACTGTGAAAGAAACTATAAAAGGAAGTAGTTAATTGTTAAAGTGGATAATAGAATTCTGGAGAGCAATTGATCACCAAAGTAACATAACTGATGACTTGCTAGAAAGTCTATAACCAAGAGCATGCTGAGCAAAAGGACTATGTTAGCACTGTTTCTTACCTAGGAGGTATAGGCAAAGAAACCTGGCACCCCAAAGCACAGCGTACAAGTAGTAAATGTGCAGATAAAAACAATCCGCATAAAGATCGAACGTTGAGATAGCCTGTGGCTTGTGGCTCCAACAAACGATGACCGATCCTGCATAGTCAAAGTGTATTAGTAAGAAGTGCACACAAAAAAAACACATGGCTAGCATAATACAGCCCCCACATGTTGAGCATTTCAGATACTAATCTGCAGGCATTCTGTTGTGCCCTGCACAAGTAAACACATGTAGCATTGTGGTATTTCCAAGTCTTCTTTATTGGTTCCATATCCAGTTAACATCTTTCTTAGTCAAGCCAGCTGTGGTCAAGTAACAGCCCCACCAGGAGCAGGCTGCCTAGCTGCTCAGCCCATCTCTAACTGTCACCACTCATCCACTCAGGCATCCAGGCATTTCACGCATCAGTGTCACACCAACATTCCGTATCCAACTCACACTCTGCCTGAGCAGCTAGGAGAACCTAGGCTGGTTTACATGTAAATGTAATACTGAGGATATAACATTATCCCTTTCCTTTAAAAAACAAAAACAATGAAAAACTTCAAGAGAAGAACTATGCACAAAAAAAGCAGTAATGTTCTAAACTCAAGGATGCAACAAGAAAGGATGGATAAAATACAACATACAAAAGTATCAATATCCCCCATCCTCCCCCTTGAAAAATTATTAAAACATTTCAAAGTATAAACACATTGTAACAATTTGTAGCAAAAACCCATTATTGCAGCGTAACCAATTGAAACATCAAGTAGAGTGATAAAAAAGGTAAAACACCCCGCAACAGCAAACCCAATTAACATATGTAGAGTAAAGCAAAGGGCAGCACACCCCGCAATACCAATCCCAACCCCAACTGCAAGGGAACAAACAAATATATGGGCTAGCGACCCATGAAAACTGTGTATGGGGCTAGCACCCATAACACACACCCTATGAAGGGTTGTACCTTTGTACATGTAAGTGGGGATGAAACCCACAACCCAACCCTGTGTGAGGGTTAAAAACAAAAACTAAGGTGCCGATCACGATCCGGCAAAAACCGGGTACGAACCGTCGGACGGAGCATAATCTCCGTCCGACGCGTACCCGGTCGTCAATTTTTACAAACAAGGAATTACGATTCGCACGGGTACACCAGTACCGTACGAATCGTAAAAAAGCCCGACCGACCAAAAAAAACCTACCAATGCGATCCGGAAAAGCGCCGACCTCACGTCGGGACGCTCGCAGCCAGCCATTCACGACCCAGGAATCACGATTCGCACCGACGTCACCCCGCACGGTGAATATTTTGCGGCAGCCAAAAACTGCCGGGAAATCAGGACGACGCGAACAAGGACCACCAGTACGCGACGGACAGACAGGACGATGCGAACAAGGAGGACCAGTACGCGACGGACACACAGGACCACGCGACCAAGGAGGACCCGTACGCGACAGGACGACGCGATCAAGGAGGACCCGTACGTGACAGGACGACGCGATCAAGGAGTACCAGTACGCGACGGACAGACATGGACCCGAACCTACGAGTCATCCCTGCCCTCATAGCAGTCCACCTCCTCTACAGGTTACGACGCAGACGGCGCAGAAGGTCAGAATAACTAAGGGAGGGGGGAAAGTAGGGTGGGGTGGGGGTGGCAGGACCAGGGCAGGCCACAAAACAACCACATAAGTCACACACCACACATGGCCTGGACATACCTGACTCCCATGCCCTGGTCACCACGAGGGGGTGGGGGCATGTCCTGATAAGCCAGCGACCGCCACAACGGAAGTCCGTCACCACGCGAACCGGCAACACAACCAGACAGGTACGTCCCGTACCCACGCCTGAAGAGCGTGGGTACGAGTCGTACCACGCCCACACACGTCACCCCAACAATGGCGGGACAGATCGCACCCACGTGGCAAAGGCCTGGGTACGGGCCGCACAAGCATCACATAGCGTGGGGACGTATATGTACGGACCCTACCCCCACCCCGTATGCAAGGAGCGCACCCCCCACCCCAACAGTGAAAGTACGACCCGTACCCCCACCCGCGTATGCATGGAGCGTACCCCCACCCCAACAGTGTAAGTACGACCCGTACCCTCACCCGCGTATGCATGGAGCGTACCCCCCACCCCAACAGTGTAAGTACGACCCGTACCCTCACCCGCGTATGCTTGGAGCGTACCCCCCACCCCAACAGTGTAAGTACGACCCGTACCCCCACCCGTGTATGCATGGAGCGTACCCCCCAGCCCAACAGTGTAAGTACGACCCGTACCCCCACCCGCGTATGCATGGAGCGTACCCCCCAGCCCAACAGTGTAAGTACGACTCAAACCCTCACCCGCGGACGTACGGACCGTACCCCCACCCCCACCAGTGTAAGTACGACTCCTACCCCCACCCGCGGACTCACGGACCGTACCCCCACCCCAACAGTGTAAGTACGACCCGTACCCCCACCCGCGTATGCATGGAGCGTACCCCCCAGCCCAACAGTGTAAGTACGACCCGTACCCCCACCCGCGTATGCATGGAGCGTACCCCCCATGCCAACAGTGTAAGTACGACCGGTACCCCCACCCACGTATGCAAGGAGCGTACCCCCCACCCCAACAGTGTAAGTACGACCCGTACCCCCACCCGCGTATGCATGGAGCGTACCCCCCAGCCCAACAGTGTAATTACGACCCGTACCCCCACCCGCGTATGCATGGAGCGTACCCCCCATGCCAACAGTGTAAGTACGACCCGTACCCCCACCCGCGTATGCATGGAGCATACCCCCCATGCCAACAGTGTAAGTACGACCCGTACCCCCACCCACGTATGCAAGGAGCGTACCCCCCAGCCCAACAGTGTAAGTACGACCCGTACCCTCACCCGCGTATGCAAGGAGCGTACCCCACACCCCAACAGTGTAAGTACGACCCGTACCCTCACCCGCGTATGCATGGAGCGTACCCCCACCACACCAGTGTAAGTAGACTCGTACCCTCACCTCGAATGCATTGAGCGTACCCCCACCGTGTATGTTCCAAGCGTACATATCCTGAAATCGGAGGTGTGTGTGCAGAGTCCACCCAGCAGTGCCCTGAGACAGGAGGGGTGGGTGTGGAGTCCTCCCAGCAGTGCCCTGAGACAGGAGGGGTGGGTGCCTATCACTAACAGCAGTGCCCTGAGACAGGAGGGGTGGGTGTGGAGTCCTCCCAGCAGTGCCCTGAGACAGGAGGGGTGGGTGTGGAGTCCTCCCAGCAGTGCCCAGAGACAGGAGGGGTGTGTGCAGAGTCCACCCAGCAGTGCCCTGAGACAGGAGGGGTGGGTGCCTATCACTCCCAGCAGTGCCCTGAGCCAGGAGGGGTGTGTGCAGAGTCCTCCCAGCAGTGCCCTGAGACAGGAGGGGTGGGTGTGGAGTCCTCCCAGCAGTGTCCTGAGACAGGAGGGGTGGGTGCCTATCACTAACAGCAGTGCCCTGAGACAGGAGGGGTGGGTGTGGAGTCCTCCCAGCAGTGCCCTGAGACAGGAGGGGTGGGTGTGGAGTCCTCCCAGCAGTGCCCTGAGACAGGAGGGGTGGGTGCCTATCACTAACAGCAGTGCCCTGAGACAGGAGGGGTGGGTGTGGAGTCCTCCCAGCAGTGCCCTGAGACAGGAGGGGTGGGTGTGGAGTCCTCCCAGCAGTGCCCAGAGACAGGAGGGGTGTGTGCAGAGTCCACCCAGCAGTGCCCTGAGACAGGAGGGGTGGGTGCCTATCACTCCCAGCAGTGCCCTGAGCCAGGAGGGGTGTGTGCAGAGTCCTCCCAGCAGTGCCCTGAGACAGGAGGGGTGGGTGTGGAGTCCTCCCAGCAGTGCCCTGAGACAGGAGGGGTGGGTGCCTATCACTAACAGCAGTGCCCTGAGACAGGAGGGGTGGGTGTGGAGTCCTCCCAGCAGTGCCCTGAGACAGGAGGGGTGGGTGTGGAGTCCTCCCAGCAGTGCCCAGAGACAGGAGGGGTGTGTGCAGAGTCCACCCAGCAGTGCCCTGAGACAGGAGGGGTGGGTGCCTATCACTCCCAGCAGTGCCCTGAGCCAGGAGGGGTGTGTGCAGAGTCCTCCCAGCAGTGCCCTGAGACAGGAGGGGTGGGTGTGGAGTCCTCCCAGCAGTGCCCTGAGACAGGAGGGGTGGGTGTGGAGTCCTCCCAGCAGTGCCCTGAGCCAGGAGGGGTGTGTGCAGAGTCCTCCCAGCAGTGCCCAGAGACAGGAGGGGTGGGTGCCTATCGCTCCCAGCAGTGCCCTGAGACAGGAGGGGTGGGTGCCTATCACTCCCAGCAGTGCCCTGAGACAGGAGGGGTGTAACACATGTGTGTGAGGCCAGAATTATCCACATGCATACTGCCTACAAGGGAACATGTCCCCATGAACTCATGTCAACAGACTCCACACACAAGTACAGTGATCACCAAGGATGCCACGATTGTTGCAGGTGGAGACATGGCCCTGCATGCATGGCCAAAGTAGAAGGGCTCCGTCACACACACAACTCATGTAGACACAGCTCTGCGCTAAACATTGGGAACACCCTGCAGGGAAGAAAGCTGGGTACACAGAGGAAGGAATACACCCTGGGACAAGTGCACCATGCAGTAACTGCTTACATGAACAAAGAAAGTTAGCCAACACCTTGTGATGGCACACAGATCCCAGGGTCCCACCAATGAGCAGTACACTACTACATATCCCACACACCCAAACCCTTAAACACCACCCAAAACCATGTAGCAGCCCCACCAACACCAATACCAGCATAGCAGTAGTGTGATAATGAAAACAAAATTAAGCTTTATTCAGCATGAGCACAATGTCCGTGGATCGCAGGCAGTTCAATATTCACAAAGCCCATAGGGCAGTCAATGATTCTCAGCTGGATGGGGGACACAGTGGGATGCGTGTCCCCTACCTTGCCTGCACAGTCAAATGGCATCGTCTTCCACACTGGTGAGGGCATCAGGGGGGGGGGGGGAAGCAACAGGCACCGCAGGGACATCAGGGTAAAGGGGCGGCGTTGTGGGTGCAGGGATGGAGGACTCCAGCACAGGGGGTGGGTCAGTGCCAAAGGCGGAGGCCAGGATGGCACTACACACCTTTGCAAGGTCCTCCAGGGAGTCCCCTGCACCCGAAGGGACCTCAGGCCCCAAGGAGGGGGGGGTCAGAGGGATGGGTCGCAGCGCCACCGGGGGAGGGTGGAGACAGGGGGGGAGACTCAACCACCCTGACCGGGGACCTCCTTGACCGCTTGCGTGGTGGTGTAACTGTGGGGCTCAGGGACAGAGCGGCCATGAAGGAGTCCTTGGGGGAGATGTGGCCAGGAGAGCTGAGGGGAGGGTATTTGGAGGGAGTGGACTGGGTGGAATGCGGACTCCCACTATGGCTGCGTGTCACACGTTGGCCCCCCGACCCAGTGGGTGTGCCTACCTCACCCTGTGTGTGTGTGTCAGGAGGAGTGCGGTGGACCTTCCCTGCTGGTGTGGTGCCCGTGTCCGTTGATGTGGGTGCATGCCGACGTCTGGGTGTACGTGGGACAGGCATGGGAGTGGGAAGTGTGGATGGGGCAGGGGTAGGTGGGGGGAGGTCGCGCTGCAGGAGACCCACTGCTGCAGTCAGTGTGGAGTCTATGGACCTCAGCAAGTTGCGTTGGTCAGCCTGCGATGAATGAATGCCCTCCAAGAAAGCCTCGATGTTGGTGAGGGTTTTGCCGTGGGCATGGAGGACATTAAGGATCGCAGCCTGACCAACCTGCAGTTGCCGCTGGATGTCCACAGACTCTGCATTGGCGGCAGCAGTGGAGACAGGGGCAGGGGGTGCGGTGCCTGGCAGGAAGGAGACATGCTGTGACCGGGCACGCTGGGAAGGGACACGAGCAAGTGGGAGGCGGCTGATGGGAACTGAGGGGGCGGTGCGAGGTGTTGTTCCGCTGTCAGCTGCTGGTGCAGCCACCGCCCACTCGGAGACATCCTCCTCGGACCTGTCAGCTTCGTATTCTGACGTGCCAGTCGACAGGTCCTCGGCCGCACTATCCTCCACCTCTGTCCCACTCGATGTGCCAGCCCCGATGTCACGGCTGGCACTGGTGCTCGGTCCCTCCGCCTTGCCTGTGTCCATGTCTCCCTCTGTGTCCCCCGACGATGCTGTGGGCAGGGTGGAGAGACAGAAATTAATCAGACAGCTGTACACATCAGTCACATGAGTCCAATCGACATAGGTAACACTGCATAGCCTGAAAAGGAAGATCCCTAACATCTACTAAACAAGGTACCGATGTAGGGCATGAAACACACAGTTGGTTGAGCCACCATGCCACTGAAATACCATGGAGAGCATGAGACAATAGCTAAACACAGGAAACGGAGTCTGACATAGCACCCAGGCCCTGGGGACAATCCAGCACTGCATCCGCACCACACAGCGTTGGCGAAAATACCGATGACCAGGGACCATATCCATGAACTTGAGACACATGCTGCATAGGTAATGCTGAAAACATGCCCAACATGACTCGGTCACTGCACATTGCGTGTGTGTCCAGAAACATCACACACTGCCCAGACCCAGCAAGTAGAAATCAGGATTTGACACAGAGGCATTGCCCGCCCCAACAAGACCCTACACGAGGCAAATTGTTGAGACACAGGTGGCACCAACATCTCATAGTCTGGGTGATACACACAGGGGCAGGCAAAATGCAAGATTGGACGCCAAACAGCCAAGGTGCGCCTGTACAAATAATGAGGTACCAGTGCCCATCCTCAGATGAGTATAACAAGACACACAGGCACTGGCAACTGTGAGTATGAAGAAGGACAATCAGGTCAGGCTGCACAGTGGACACCTGTACAAAATAGCACGTCTATATACATGGTGACAGGGGACAATGGCACAGAGCACAACCTACGCTGTAGACACTGAGAGTGTCCACGTTCATGATGACACATACACCACTGAGGAAAAGGTGCCCCAGGGGACAGTAGTGGGCACGCAACTACATGCTACTGAATGGTAATGACTGCAACACACGTCACCATCCCTGCACTATGCGTATCGCACACTCATGCACATCATGTCACAGGCCACTACATAGGACATGCGCGCTGTAAGGCATGACACATGAGAGACCAACTCCCATGTCTGGAGTCAGCATCAGTGCCAACTGACATGGAACCCACATGCAGTGAACTTGACAGTGCACAGGCAAGGTCCCACAACCTGTTACACACCACCCCCACACATGATGCTACAGTCATTGTTCTCGTGGACAAAGCGCCAGCCTACATTACCTTGTGAAGGAGTGACTACACACAGACCAGGGAACACATTGCAAGGAGGGGAAGGGTGGCAGGGGCGCAGCGCTATACTGGGGCAAACAGGATCTGCACAGCACCTTTAAACCCTGCCAGTGAATTCATGCTACTGTGCCCTTACAAATGCCGGTGACACACAACAAACACACATGTACCTACCCCCTTCCGGCTGCTGTATCGCCTGTAAGCGCCTCTCCAGGTCTGGAAAGACCACCGGCAGCACACGCCTGTGGAGGTGGCTCAGACGGCGGCGGCCGCGGTTCTTGTGGCTCTCAGGTGAGTCCCCCAGCAGGAGCCGTGCAATCCTCCGCGTCCAGCACCAGATATCCTGCCAGCGTTTCCTCACCTGGGGCAGGCTCCGCCTCCGACCATCCACACCCCTCACGGCACTGACGGCGGTCAGCCAGATCTGCTCCTTGGCAGTGGCGCCTACCTGTGAGGAGGAACAAGTGACACCACATCAATACACCAGCCACATGTCACAGAGAGACATATGGGTACAAATTAGCTGGTTACAACAAGGCATGTCATGCAGTCAACGCATTGCACCTTTGTCATAGGGACATCATCCCCTGGTGAGGGAAAAAGCAGTACGTGCCACAGTGGGTACACAGGTGGAATGATGGCAATGTCACAATCAATGATCAAGGCTCACACTGTGCATCACACCCACCCCTCCTGTCTCAGGGCACTGCTGTTAGTGATAGGCCCCCACCCTTCCTGTCTCAGGGCACTGCTGTTAGTGATAGGCCCCCACCCCTCCTGTCTCAGGGCACTGCTGTGAGTGATAGGCCCCCACCCCTCCTGTCTCAGGGCACTGCTGTGAGTGATAGGCCCCCACCCCTCCTGTCTCAGGGCACTGCTGTGAGTGATAGGCCCCCACCCCTCCTGTCTCAGGGCACTGCTGGGAGACATCAGGCACCCCCCCCCCTGGGACCCCCCCGACAGTACATGGCATGTGTGTCACACCAGGACACAATGCCTGAAGTCACAGTCACAACATAGGGACAGTCTGTGGCAGTGGCCTATGCACTCACCTGATACCCTGGTCGCCCATACAGCATGGAGTACTGTGGGAGGATCACATCCAGCAGAGCCATGTTCTCCTCCAGGGTGAATGGCTGTGTCCTCTCCACAGCCCTTGACATGGTTCCAGGGAATCAGTAGCAGCAGCTGGGTCGACGAATGCAAAGATGTGCAGGCAAGTACTCCCTCATGGGACCTGGCTGCCTTATATGTGCCCTTCTGCCCAGTCTCATGCACAGGAGTACAGAGTGATTGGTCACTCACATTTGCATCCTATGTTTCCACCAATCCCTTCAAACCTAGCAGTCTGTGGGTTCTCTATCGGTTTCATTCTCCTGCATGATGTCAGCCCCACAAACACATTGCAACAAAGTAGAAGAATTTCAACTGACTTCTGCTGTGCACCTTCCAGAACAATTTCGAAATTTGAACTTGGTCTCCATGACAACCAGCATGCATGTAGGCCTTAATACTTGTCCCCTATGTAATTTGGAGCATCACACACAGGTACGGTGCGTTTCGGGGCCCTAGGGCACCCCAAATGCATGGCAACGGCCCGTACATGCATGCCTACGTTCACTATCACTATGGGTCTGCACGCGTATGCGTACTCGTAGTGGTACGGGCCGTACACTCGCATGTACGCTCACTATCACTACGAGTACGCATACGCGTGCAGACCCATAGTGATAGTGAGCGTAGATGCGTGTGTACGGTCCGTACCACTACGAGTACGCATACGCGTGCAGACCCATAGTGATAGTGAGCGTAGATGCGTGTGTACGGTCCGTACCACTACGGGTACGCATACGCGGGCAGACCCATAGTGATAGGGCCGTACACACGCATCTACGCTCACTATCACTATGGGTCTGCACGCGTATGCGTACCCGTAGTGGTACGGACCGTACACACGCATCTACGCTCACTATCACTATGGGTCTGCACGCGTATGCGTACTCGTAGTGGTACGGACCGTACACACGCATCTACGCTCACTATCACTATGGGTCTGCACGCGTATGCGTACCCGTAGTGGTACGGACCGTACACACGCATCTACGCTCACTATCACTATGGGTCTGCACGCGTATGCGTACTCGTAGTGGTACGGACCGTACACACGCATCTACGCTCACTATCACTATGGGTCTGCACGCGTATGCGTACCCGTAGTGGTACGGACCGTACAAATGCCTGTACGCTCGCCATCACGATGGGTACACATACGGCAGCACTCCCACAGTGATTTGGGAACATACACAGGCCCTCTTAGCAGCAGTACGGCGGTTTTTACACATCACAGTGGTGATAGGCGACACACAGGTAGGAATAGGGCGGACATACTTGTCCATGGATGGACATACTTGTCCATGGATGGACATACTTGTCCATGGATGGACATACTTGTCCAGGAATGGACATCAAGGCATCGTCTGTGCATTACTACATGTGTGGGGCACAGGTGTGACAGGCTGTGATGTGGAACATGCCTCCTGAGTGGAGAAGGCACCAGATGTATGATGAGATGTGTATAGGTGTACTGTGTGACGGTGCAATGTGTGCCAGGCATGCCCTTGACTCCTTTGACATGTGTGCATGTCGGACTGCGCACTTGGGGTGAGCGTCACTGGCATGGCACGGACACCAACACACGGAAGTGTCCCATGATGCCCGGTACAGGGGTCATGACACATGACTTGTCACTGCCCACAGTGCACAATGTGACTATGTCATTTATGTGTCCGGGATTTTCATCAGGTTGATTGTCATTGCACACTGTTCCGCACACCATGCCACATGTGTTGTCGGATGTGAGGTGCACATGTATGCATGGTACACGGAGTAGCGTGACAAGGCCATGTCAGCATCCTCACAAGGAATGTGTGGTGAGTCATGACATGTGCACCTTCATGGCAAGGTGTGTGGGCAGGCCTAGTGTAATGTCATGTGACCTGTGGCTCCGGTGTTCCGCAACCAGTCTCTGCAATCAGCATCCCACTTCTGCTGATGTGTGGGTGTATGTCACTCCTGTCTTGCGTCGGGCTGTTCACTTGCACTGGGACACAGCTATTCCCATGGCGTGGCATGGGGAGGTTCTCAATCTCCGTGTGTAGCTGGGTCTTGGAAGGAGTGTCACCTTGCATCCATACGTGTCCTGGGCATGTAGCACATACCTGACTCCCTATGTAGCATGTGTGTATTGCCAGATTTACATGTGCTCAGTAGACATGAGTTGTTGTCGTAGTGCACTCACTCTTCCTTGTCACTTCCAAATTACTGCAGAGCGCCGCCTCTTGCCCGAAGAATTCCAGACTTGGCTGCCATGCAGGAGAATGACAGGATCCGGCTCTACCGCTTCACCCAACCGTTGATCCTGGAGCTGACGGCGAGACTGGCACCACACCTGCAACCGCAGCACAGGTATCCTACGGCACTGACACCCCAGCTGAAGGTAATGGCTGCCCTACATTTTCTTGCCACGGGTACCTTCCAAAATACCATAGCTCATGTTGGTGGCATGTCCCAGAGCATGTTCAGCGGTGTGCTGCATGATTTCTTGGAGGCCATGTTGATTCACCTAGATGACTTCATCAAGTTCCCAACCCCTGAACAGATGACTGAGGTCAAGCGTGGATTCTATGCCCTGGGAGGGATGCCCCATGTCATTGGGTCCATAGATGGGACACATGTAGCTTTGGTACCACCACACGCACGGGAGGTGGCGTACCGCAATCGGAAGCACTACCACTCCATCAATGCCCTTGTGGTGTGTCTGTCCAATATGGTGATTTCACATGTCTGTGCTCGTTTCCCAGGATCAGCACACGATGCCTACATCATGAGGCGTAGCGGGATGCCTGATATGATGATGCAGCTGCGCAACGAACGGGCATGTGTTGTTGGTGGGTACAGTCTGTCTGTCCTGTATTCTGTATAGCCGACCAGCACGACCGCTTCACCAGTTCTAACGATGTCCATGTGCTTCCCATGTAGGGGACGCTGGCTATCCCAACATGCCTTGGCTGCTGACACCTCTCCGCAACCCCATCACGCCGGCCCAGCTCCGCTATAACACCGCCCATGGCCGGACAAGGCGAGTGATAGAGAGGACGTTTGGCATGCTGAAGAGCCGATTCCGGTGCCTCCACAAGACCGGCCCCTTATGCCCCGGCGAAGGTCTGCAAGATCTTCATGGTCTGCTGCATGCTGCACAACATGGCAGTTGAAAGAGCTGTGCCACTCATCCTGAATCAACATGACGAGGACCATCCACCCGTGGAGGACGAAGGGCTTGGCAATGGGGCTAGTGATGTGGAGGATGTGGAGCCGCAAGAGGACATCCAGACTCGGCTCATACGCGACTTCTTTGCTTAGTGGTGAGTACCAGTGTCTGAGTGTGCACGCATTGGTCCCCGTGTGGCATGCGTTGTGATGTGTTTCTCCACCTGCATGTATGGCACGTGGGTCAGAGGTGTGTGTGGGTGTGTCACTGGAGTGATGGTGGCAGTGATGGTAGTATTTCCCCAGTCATAATTGTGACCTAGCATGTAGTCATCCATACATGTGTCGAGTAAATGCACATGCAAGTGGCTGTGCTTTTTGTGGCTGACTTCTTGTGTGTCTCTCTTCCCCAGGTACCTGCGCATGCCGTTTGCTGGTTGCATTGTTGTGGCACTGCTATTCCTCATGGACATGACATCGTGGGCTGACTCAGCGTTACAGGCACGGACACGTTTGGAAGTCTCCATGGGGTAAGGGATGCATCTGGGGTGTATTGGGTGTGGCAGTTGTTCACGATGTGTGCACACTGCCCCTGTCGGGGTTTGGTTCCTCTGCAGCCATGTTGCATCCCCATGGGACACGACATGCAGCTGTGTACACCTGAATAGATGGTCTGCCTGGTTGACAGTCATCAGTGATGGGATAGTGGATTGTGATGATGGCATCAATGTGTGTGACACTGCCCTCGGACACATACGGTTAGCATTGGCTTGACATGGTGTGGGACTTTCACATCAGCGGATCTATGGTGTATGGCAGGCTCTCCGTGTGCAGCTGTGGGTATTTAGCTGTTAGCCGACGCTTGTGTGCCAGTACCATGGCTATCACGCATTTGTGCTGCAGAATGGGGGTGCCAGTGTTGGACCCACATGTCACTCCACATGATGTGTTCATGTGTACTTCGAGTTGCCTCTGCAAACCCGAATACATGACTAATAAAGGTGTCCCTATGCCTCCAAGGTGCCTCTTCTCAGTCAATGCTGGTGTGTTGGCACGGTGCATCCTGCATGTCTGGCATGGTATTCCCTGATTGTGGCTATGTGTCAATGTGTCGAGTCGCAAGATGCAAGCTGTGTGTGTGGGCTGAGACTGTGTATTGGGCATGATGTCCATGACTGCGTGGGTATTGTGACATGTGCCATCCCCATGCATCCAACGTTGGCCAGGCCCCCATTCTCTGCATCCACCGGACTCAAGCTTGCAGGACATGGTTCTGCCACCTGTCTACACATACCTGGGTGCCACCCAGGACACTGGACTGGATCCCTGACCTCTGCGCATGACTGTTGGTGTACTCAATGTGTGTGTCAGCACGGTTGTTCGGCCACCCCCTCAGCTGGTTGTGCCCATCACGGGTGTGTATGGTGCTCCATGTCTGTCTTGCCTAATAAACTGTGACCCATGTGTCCTGTGCCAGACTCAGGCCCCAGGGTGTGGATGGTTGAAGAGAAAAGATGACTCAGGCATGTTTAGACTTTACAAGACACATGTTAGGTAATAATGCTACCAGCAGGCATCTACTCTTCATAGTGTGATTTATTATTGGGGGGGTGGGGGGGACAAAGTGAGGGGCTTTCCGGGATTAGGGAATCCAAAGTTCAGTAGGGGAGTTGGTGTCCTTGCCATTGGAAATCCTCAGAGTCCATGCCACAGTCTTTGTCAACATTGGTCAGCCAGTGACCAGCAGGGCCATGTGGCAGAGAATGTCTCTTGATGCTGTGATGCTGTTGCTCCAGTGGGCCAGGTGCCAGGCCAGGTGTCCTGGGAGATGGTGATGTAGCAGCCACCCTCACGGTCCTTTCCGTGGATGACCCCGCCTCCTGCGGGGAACCTCACCAGCAGGCCGTGACGACGTCTGGGATGCTCCGTCGGATGTTTCCTCCTCCTCCTCCTGATCCCTCCCTGTGGGTGGTGATGTTCTCCGCCTTCTGGCACAGGGAGGGTCGGCCATGGTGTCGGCCATCCGACGGAGTGTAGCGTGAATCCCCTGGAATGCCGTCACTTGCTCAGCCTGTCTGTCCTCCATCCTCCGTTGGTGTACCAGTAGACAGGCAATTAGCTCCGCATGTTGCTGGGCCTGCTGGGCCTTGATCCCCTCGAGGACGGACACAACCTGGGCCATGCCCGTGGTGTCCTGCCGGTATGAGTCCAGGATGTTACGGACATGGGAAAATACCGGATCCCCAGCCAACTGGTCAGGCTCGCGCCTCCGCCGTCCTCCACTCCCACCACCCCTGCCCACTTGCGCCTGGCCTGCACTTGTGGGCAGATGGGGTCTCCGGGACCCCTGAGGGGTGGCATTGGCGTTGTCGCCTGCCTCCTCCTGGGTGCCCGGGACACCGTGTCCCTCCTGGCGAGCCTGGCTGCATTGTGGTGTTGGGGCAGGGATCCTGGGTGTCTCCTGGGATGTGGCAGGAGTGGGGGTGGTGGTTGGCACAGTTGTACCTGACGCAGGTGCTGCAGGTGGTTGGACACCAGAGGGGCCAGGTCGGTCGGGGTCGTCCGCAGAGTGGTGAGAGTGGTCGCTGCCGGTGGGATCGGGCTCCTGCAGATCCGGGTCCTGTGAGTGTTCCCCCCCAGTGTTGGGGGGTGCACCACGACGTTGACCTGTGTGTGAGAGAGACAATGTTAATTTTGGTCCATGCAACATCCATGTTTCATCCGTTTCAAAGTTGGCACATTTCCTCTTGGAATTAGGATCTGTCTTGCATTCCACTCACAGTGCACTTGTGCATGGGTGTGTCCCTTGGCCACCACTTTGGCCCCTTTAACTATGTGTGGCACAGTCTTACTTGCTGCGTCAAGTGTGACTGCAGTCAGCAGTGGAGTGGGCAGGTGTGGCGAGCCATGCATTGGCGCCTTCCGTGTAGCACTGTACATGCGCACATGGAGGGGATCCACACACTTATATGATCCAGGTAGCTGTCCTTGTTCCCGTGTACAGGTTGTGACATGGCCCTGTGTTTTGCCATGGTGAAGAGGGGGGGTTCTGGCACTGGCCACCCTTGTCTACATGCACGCAGTCTACCTGCTGACGAGCAGACATTCACACACGCAACACGGCTGATTAGCTCTCCCTGTGTCTCGCTCGCTCTGTGTCCCCCTCTCCCTCTCTCCGTGTGTCAGCCTCCTCCCTCTGTCCGTCTCCCTCCCTCTCTGTCCCCCTCTCCCTCCCTCTCTGTCCCCCTCTCCCTCCCTCTCTGTCCCCCTCTCCCTCCATCTCTGTCCCCCTCTACCTCCCTATCTGTCGCCTTCTCCCTTCCTCTGTGTCCCCCTCTCCCTCCCTCCGTGTGTCAGCCTCCTCCCTCTGTCCGTCTCCCTCCCTCTCTGTCCCCCTCTCCCTCCCTCTCTGTCCCCCTCTCCCTCCCTCTCTGTCGCCTTCTCCCTCCCTCTGTGTCCCCCTCTCCCTCCCTCCGTGTGTCAGCCTCCTCCCTCTGTCCGTCTCCCTCCCTCTCTGTCCCCCTCTCCCTCCCTCTCTGTCCCCCTCTCCCTCCCTCTGTGTCCCCCTCTCCCTCCCTCCGTGTGTCACCCTCTGTCACCTCGGCCCAGCTTCCTGGGCACACACTGTTAGCAGATCTTTGAGTGGCCCTTGGCTTGTTGATGTGAGTTTGTTCCTGATCTCCAGGCACCCATTGGGTGTGATGTGTGTCTGTGCGCTGCTGCTGTGGTGGTGTGTGCTGCCACTTTTTCACAATGTTGGCTGTTCATTAGCTGCTGTCATGTGCAAAACAGTGCCTTCACCCCCATGTGTTGATGCAAGGCGTCCGCCATTTGCTGGCAAGTCATTCCTGTGTTGGGACACACTGTCTGTCTGGCTGTGACCTAGGCCATATGGGTAGAGTGAATTGTTGTCTGCTTCTGAGTTGCACTATGTGCGTTTTGGGGCCCAGCCTCCCGCCATCCGGGTTACCGTGTCATGTGTTGTCTTCTGTGGCCTGTGACTTGACATTGTCCAGCTGGGTGCATGGGTCATGGTGGCAGCAGTGGCATGTGCGTGCTCATGGAGTGTGGTTGAGTCATGCGATGGCTTGTGGTGGTTGCGTGCCTGTTAGTGATGTTGGTTGTGGATGCCGTTCCCCCCATGTGAGGTGCGTTGTTTGTGTACTCACCCGGGTCTCGGAGTCCTTCTAATCCTTCGACTGCCTCCACCGGCAGTATGGCCATCACCCTCTCCTCCCAGGGATGGTAGTGTACGGGTCTGCGGGAGGGCCCTCCTCCGGTGGCGTTGGCCTGGTCGTGTTCATCCTGCCTCTTGGCTCGGACCCTCCTCCGCAGATCGTACCACCTGTTCTGGCATTCCTGCCTGGTCCGTCTGGTGTCCGCAACAGCATTCACAGCATCGACGATGGTCTGCCACATGGCTGTTTTTGCTGCCTGGCTGGTGTTTCTGACCAATGTTCCAAAGATCTGTGGCTCGACTCTGAGGATTTGATCAACAAGAACCTCCAACTCTCGGTTACTGAACTTTGGATTCTTGGTAGTGGGCATGATGAGGGGTGTGGATGGTGGGGGTGGTGTGTGGATGGTTGTGGGTGTGTGGGTGTGGTTGTGCAGGTGCGTGTGTGTGTGAATGTGATGAGGGTGTGTTTGTGAAGGTGGTTGTGTGAAGGTGTGCAAGTGTAAGGTGTAGTAAAGGTTGAGGTCTGGTGCTGTGGGTTGTCTGTGGGGTCTGGCAGCAGTGGGTCTGTTGCAAAGGCTCATGGTTTGTGTGTGTGGGCCCTTTTTATTGGTCCATTGGTGGGTGTGGCTGTGTTTGAATTGTGGGTGGGTTGGTTATAAGGAGTGGTGGTGTATTGGGCCTCTGTTTGTTTTTGGCAGTTGCAGGTCAGTGAAGGTGTTGTTTTGGTGTTTTTTGGCCATGTTTAGTGGCTTTGTGCCATTCGAATGGTGTATTGTTGTGTTGTTTTGTTTTGTCCTGGTTGTGTCCGTGCGTTTTGAGCGTGTGTACGGTGTGTACATGGGCCATTTGGTTGTACGGTGCTGTCCTTGTGTGTGGCTTGGTACGACTCGTACATGCGGTTGTGATGTTGGGGCCTGGGGTGCGCTCCGTAGTTAGAAGGTTGTGTTGGGGGTAGGACTCGAACGTACTGGGATGTACATACACGGTGGTTCGACACGTACAGGGGTGGGGGTAGGACTCGAACGTACTGTGTACACGGTGGTACGACACGTACAGGGGTGGGGGTAGGACTCGAACGTACTGGGATGTACATACGCGGTGGTTCGACACGTACAGGGGTGGGGGTAGGACTCGAACGTACTGGGTACACGGTGGTACGACACGTACAGGGGTGGGGGTAGGACTCGAACGTACTGGGGTGTACATGGACGGTGGTATGACATGTACTGGGGTGGGGGTACGACTGGAACATACTGGGATGTAGGTACACGGGGGGTATGACACGTACTGGGGTGGGGGTACGACTGGAACGTACTGGGGTGTAGGTACACGGGGGGTATGACACGTACTGGGGTGGGGGTGGGGCACGAACGTACTGGGGTGTAGGTACACGGTGGTACGACACGTACTGGGGTGGGGGTACGACTGGAACGTACTGGGGTGTAGGTACACGGGGGGTATGACACGTACTGGGGTGGGGGTGGGGCTCGAACGTACTGGGGTGTAGGTACACGGTGGTACGACACGTACTGGGGTGGGGGTACGACTGGAACGTACTGGGGTGTAGGTACACGGTGGTACGACACATACTGGGGTGGGGGTACGACTGGAACGTACTGGGGTGTAGGTACATGGGGGGTATGACACGTACTGGGGTGGGGGTGGGGCTCGAACGTACTGGGGTGTAGGTACACGGTGGTACGACACGTACTGGGGTGGGGGTACGACTGGAACGTACTGGGGTGTAGGTACACGGGGGTATGACACGTACTGGGGTGCGGGTGGGGCTCGAACGTACTGGGGTGTAGGTACACGGGGGGTATGACACGTACTGGGGTGGGGGTGGGGCTCGAACGTACTGGGGTGTAGGTACATGGTGGTACGACACGTACTGGGGTGGGGGTACGACTGGAACATACTGGGGTGTAGGTACACGGTGGTACGACACATACTGGGGTGGGGGTACGACTGGAACGTACTGGGGTGTAGGTACACGGGGGGTATGACACGTACTGGGGTGGGGCTCGAACATACTGGGGTGTAGGTACACGGTGGTACGACACGTACTGGGGTGGGGGTACGACTGGAACGTACTGGGGTGTAGGTACACGGGGGGTATGACACGTACTGGGGTGGGGGTGGGGCTCGAACATACTGGGGTGTAGGTACACGGTGGTACGACACGTACTGGGGTGGGGGTACGACTGGAACGTACTGGGGTGTAGGTACACGGTGGTACGACACGTACTGGGGTGGGGGTACGACTGGAACGTACTGGGGTGTAGGTACACGGGGGTATGACACGTACTGGGGTGGGGGTGGGGCTCGAACGTACTGGGGTGTAGGTACACGGTGGTACGACACGTACTGGGGTGGGGGTACGACTGGAACGTACTGGGGTGTAGGTACACGGGGGGTATGACACGTACTGGGGTGGGGGTGGGGCTCGAACGTACTGGGGTGTAGGTACACGGTGGTACGACACGTACTGGGGTGGGGGTATGACTGGAACGTACTGGGGTGTAGGTACACGGTGGTACGACACGTACTGGGGTGGGGGTACGACTGGAACGTACTGGGGTGTAGGTACACGGGGGGTATGACACGTACTGGGGTGGGGGTGGGGCTCGAACGTACTGGGGTGTAGGTACACAGTGGTACGACACGTACTGGGGTGGGGGTACGACTGGAACGTACTGGGGTGTAGGTACACGGGGGGTATGACACGTACTGGGGTGGGGGTGGGGCTCGAACGTACTGGGGTGTAGGTACACGGGGGGTATGACACGTACTGGGGTGGGGGTGGGGCTCGAACGTACTGGGGTGTAGGTACACGGTGGTACGACACGTACTGGGGTGGGGGTACGACTGGAACGTACTGGGGTGTAGGTACACGGTGGTACGACACGTACTGGGGTGGGGGTACGACTGGAACGTACTGGGGTGTAGGTACACGGGGGTATGACACGTACTGGGGTGGGGGTGGGGCTCGAACGTACTGGGGTGTAGGTACACGGGGGGTATGACACGTACTGGGGTGGGGGTGGGGCTCGAACGTACTGGGGTGTAGGTACACGGTGGTACGACACGTACTGGGGTGGGGGTACGACTGGAACGTACTGGGGTGTAGGTACACGGTGGTACGACACGTACTGGGGTGGGGGTACGACTGGAACGTACTGGGGTGTAGGTACACGGGGGTATGACACGTACTGGGGTGGGGGTGGGGCTCGAACATACTGGGGTGTAGGTACACGGTGGTACGACACGTACTGGGGTGGGGGTACGACTGGAACGTACTGGGGTGTAGGTACACGGGGGGTATGACACGTACTGGGGTGGGGGTGGGGCTCGAACATACTGGGGTGTAGGTACACGGTGGTATGACACGTACTGGGGTGGGGGTACGACTGGAACGTACTGGGGTGTAGGTACACGGTGGTACGACACGTACTGGGGTGGGGGTATGACTGGAACGTACTGGGGTGTAGGTACACGGGGGGTATGACACGTACTGGGGTGGGGGTGGGGCTTGAACATACTGGGGTGTAGGTACACGGTGGTACGACACGTACTGGGGTGGGGGTACGACTGGAACGTACTGGGGTGTAGGTACACGGGGGGTATGACACGTACTGGGGTGGGGGTGGGGCTCGAACATACTGGGGTGTAGGTACACGGTGGTACGACACGTACTGGGGTGGGGGTACGACTGGAACGTACTGGGATGTAGGTACACGGGGGGTATGACACGTACTGGGGTGGGGGTGGGGCTCGAACGTACTGGGGTGTAGGTACATGGGGGGTATGACACGTACTGGGGTGGGGGTACGACTGGAACGTACTGGGGTGTAGGTACACGGGGAGTATGACACGTACTGGGGTGGGGGTGGGGCTCGAACGTACTGGGGTGTAGGTACACGGTGGTACGACACGTACTGGGGTGGGGGTACGACTGGAACGTACTGGGGTGTAGGTACATGGGGGGTATGACACGTACTGGGGTGGGGGTGGAGCTCGAACGTACTGGGGTGTACATAGACGGTGGTACGACACGTACTGGGGTGGGGGTACATCTTGAACGTACTGGGGTGTACCTAGACGGGTGGGGGTATACATACACGGGGGGTACGTGTCGGACGTACGGGGGCTGGGGGGAGTGTTGGGCGCGTATGCGGGCACATGTCTCCATGGTTGCTATAGGAGTTCGGTGCGGACGGTGTTTTTTCCATACGGTTGTACGCTCGGACGCACGGGATGGATCGTGATTCCTCGGTCGGACTTGGCTTTTCACGTTTGTAAGGTAAATCGTCCGAGGACGTGTCGGACACATTTTCCGACCCGAGGACGTGTGGGGAATGATTCCCAGTGCGGCTCGTATGGACTTTTTACCATGCGAATCGTGATTGCCAGTTCGTACGGCACTTGTACGATTCGTACGGTAAAAAGACCCGATACGAGTCGTACGGGGACATTTTTTACCGGATCGTGATCGGCACCTGAGTGTATTGTAACATACCCATATAGAGTTCACTAAATGGGACTCAAACCCAACCTCATCCCTGGCAAAAGGGATACAACTGTGATGGGACTATTGCCAATGCCCCAAACCCATCCCTCCTTTAAGGGATAAAACAGTGATGAGACTATTGCCATTGCCCCAAACCCATCCCTCCTTTAAGGGATAAAACTGTGATAACCACCCCTGAAATATACCGGACACCAAACATAGAAAAGCGTAAATCTATGGCATCACGAAATATGAAACTGTTGCATAGATAATACTAATACAATTCTATTAACTGTAGAACACTAGTGAACTGTGCCCTACGCCGGTGAGCGATCTCTCACCCGAGTTGTACTGCACAGGGCACCCACACAGAAATACAGAACAACCTAAGTAAAATGAGTAAAGATATATTGGATACAAGTAAAGCTTTGGCATAACTAGACGTGTATTGTCTAGAGTACAAGGTAATAACATATGAAATAAAAATCATCCAGAGTACAATAAAAGTTGAGACCATAAGACAAACCATACTACGTGAAGCAAGACAATAAAAAGAGAAGTTAAAAAACAATCTGTAAAAATGACCACAGTCTTGTAGATCTTTCTGTACCACTCCTCCAGATAGTTTGTCCATGCCAAAAACACAAAATACAGAAAACCGTCCACCGTCTTGTTGATTATCCAATTTCTTACCTCCAAATGACGAGACCATGGCAATGCTCAGAGAAGGTCCCTGCTGGTACATAAGCTAAGCGCTAGCATAACCAAGGAATCACCGTTGTGGACACAGTGACCCAACTGGCACTCACAGCAGCGACAACAAAAGCTACCAGTCTCCGGTGACCACAGGGTGCGCTTAACATGAGAAACTTGTCACACAAAGTGACCAAACTACGGCTTGCCACAGGACTCCCAGCTTGTTGAAACTTTATCCAAAAACATGGTTGGCAAAGTGGATACAGCTCCCAACATGACTGGAATGCTTACATGGGTGAAAGACAGCAGCACCCAATCGCAAGATGGCGGCACGTCGAAACACGCAGGCATCAAGAAAATGGAAAACACCTCGATCATTCAGGATGTCAGAGGGCTCCTTGCAGCAGAGACTCAACACGTCATGAAGATGACAGTAGGTAAGCGCGCTCTACAAGAGACCCGCACCTAAGTTTTTTAAACAACCGCACAGCGGTTGAAAAACGCCTGCTGTCGACAGGTCTCAACAGCGCTCCCTAATAATAGACAAAAAATTGACTCAACACACATGTGCTTGACGGAGATGCCCTCATGGGAAAATGAGCCCAGAGTTGCTCACAAGAGCTGAAGCAGACTGCACTTGACTGTAGTATAACTTAACGCTGCAGACTTAGGCAGATAGGATGTCCATACCAATTGATGGCACACACTTGACGATTTCAAAAATAAACAAACTCGTCAGGTGGCAAAAGGGAATTGTGCTGAATACTAGTAGATGTACTCACTTTTGATCAAAATGCAACCTTGAGCTTGTTGTGATTGCATGAAGGCAAGGAGACAGCACAAAATAATCTTCACAAGAGGTTCCTTTACCTTTATGTCACTATTGCCCATGTTGATCAATGTGGTTAGATTAACAAGCCCTCCAACTCACCAAACCTATTTTTAGAAAGCGCTGGTGCTGGAACACTAACATGTGGCCGTAGTTTAACTACACCTTCAACCCACTGAATCCTTTTTGTAGAAAACGCTGTTGCTGGAACACCTACATGTGGCCGTAGTTTAACTACACCTCCAACTCACTGAATCTTTTTTGTAGAAAGCGCTGTGGCTGGAACACCTACATGTGGCCATAGTTTAACTACACCTCCAACTCACTGAAACCTTTTTGAAGATCTTGAGGAGTATTTCCAGGCTGTAATGCTGAGCCACTGCCCTCCGGCCCCTGCCGAGCTCCCGAGCTGCTCGAGCCCAGCAGGAATCCCGGATCGGCAGCCCCGCAAAATCCACTGATGCCATCAAGTCCTCCAGGACCTCCACCCCAGAAGCCAGTCAACCGAATCCCGCCCAGGAGCCCGAGGACCCCAAGAACACCTGAAAACACTGAGACTGCCGAGGCATAACACCATAACACTGCAACACCACGAGGAAGAGCCAAATTAATTACTTCTCCCCACAGCAAGGACACGGTTTCCACAATAGTGTGCACACCTTATGTTAGCAATAACATTTGTTTTTTATACAGGCATAGCCTCCCGTTGGGTGTCCGATCCTCGGGAGCCTTCTGCAACCGCGTCCTAAGCAGCCACCATGTTGGCCCTCCCAACATGTTTTCCCCTGTTGTGAGTCCTATAGGCCTATCTCGCTAATTAATTCAGATTAAAAGATCTTTACGAAAATATTAGCAGACAGATTAAATGGAGTATTGGGAGTGCTCCTTCATGAAGATCAGAAAGGCTTTGTGCGGGGTAGAGGATTTAAAGATCTAACCTATAGTTTAATTGGAGCTATAGATATAGCATCCGCAAACAAACTACCACTGGTGGTCATCACAGTAGATGCGACCAAGGCGTTTGATCGTGTAAACTGGATTTACTTGCAGGACATTTTAAGATTATCCAATCTGGGGGGGAACTTCTGCAGGACGATAAACATTTTATACCAAGATCCTACAGCTAAAATATTAGTAAATCGGAACACATCAAAAGCTTTTAACATCCATACGGGGACAAGGCAAAGGTGTCCGTTATCTCCCCTACTTTTCAGCCTATATATTGAACCCTTAGCGGAGAAAATAAGAAAAGACAATAGTAACACACCTTTTAAAAGTGAAGGTTGGGAGAAAAAAGTGGGATTAAATGCGGACAATCTGATGATATATACTTTGGATCTTATTCCTACATTACCAGTAGTATACGATCTGGCAGCACAGTTTGGGCGGATCTCAGGATATGAAATAAATGAAAGTAAGACATATGACTTGGAATATCAACACTCCACTGAGCTGTGTAAAAGAGGAAAAGCGATACGTAGGTATTAGAATTGGCCAAAAAATAGATAGATTCCAGAAACCAACTTTCAGAGGATCAATAAGGAAGTGGGGAAACTTTTACTTGGCTGGTCTCATTTGCCTCTGTCTATTTACGGAAGAGTTAACCTTGTAAATATGTAAATCCTTCCAAAACTTACCTTTTTATTTCAGAATATCCCCAGTGCCTTTAAGGAAGATTGGCTCAAAAAGATCCAGTCCAAAATTACTGGTTTTATTTGCGCCTCTGAAGGTGTAAGAATATGGTGGAAAAAGTTAAGATGACAATATGATTAAGGTTGCCTGATCTATGCTACTACGCCTGGGTCTTTCTATTAAAAGGAGGTAGATGTTTATTTAGTGCATCAGATTGCTCTGAAATCGGGAAAATGTTTAGAGCAATGCTCTGTGATGTAAAAGGGGGAGAGTATGGCTTTATGTATAAATATGGAGACCCATGATACTTTTTAAAAAGTGCGCCTAAAAACCCTAAAGGGCTTTGCAACCACATGGTAAAAAATCCGGAGAGAACTAAAACTTAATTACTATAGTGGAATGGTTCCTATTTGGGACTCTCCTGGATCACCGGAGTGGTCCAAAGACTGTTTGGCCCTTCCATTAAAAGAAGCAGGAATAACAACCTGGAGTCAATTGATGGAAAACGGAGTCTTAATTTCTTGGGAAGAGGGTCAGGAGCTAGCCTACAGTCGACTGTCAAGATTTAAATATCTCCAAATAAAGAGTTGGAGCCTTACAGATGGTCTTGGTGCGGGACTGTCTAATGAATTAGAAGCTTGCATAACAAGTGATGTAATTAACCCCGGGCATAGGACTACGCTACGCTTGCGTAGTTTGCGCAACTACGCGCTATGAGAATTGCATGTAGCACAGTGCAAAAACACATAGCGGGCATTTTTTGCTTGCTCGCGGTCCTCAACGTCAAGTTGTCGACCGCGAACGAGCAAAATAACATCCCGGCAAGACTTTTTCCTCGTTCGCGATCATCAACATCAAGTTGCCGATAGCGAGCGTGGAAAATAAACCTCCCGGCGAGATTCTCAACGCGGGGAGTTCAGGTTTCCCATTGCGGGTGGTCGCGTATGCTCGCGATGAGAAACTACCAGTCCGCGCTGAGAAAGCTGCTGCTCGAGTACAAATCTACTTGAGCGGCAGAAAATGACTGCTTGCACTGTGCAAGATGCGGTTTGCAATGATTGCACAGTGCAGACATGCATCCGGCACTGTGCAATCAGTGCAAACAGCATTTTGCACAGTGCACTACACAGTTTGCGTAGTTACGCGTAGCTTGCGTAGTGCGAAGTACACTTCGCATAGCTACACGTAGCGCTACTACACAAACTACGCCCAGGGTTAGACGTAATATGGAAAAAAGAGGTGGCAAATTGGTACTGGCTGTTAATGGAGATATCAGACGGAGAATTTAATCTGCCAGCAGCACTGTGGGGAAAGAACTTGCCAGGAGAGCAGATGAAAGACTTATGGCAAGTATCTTGTCACATGTCATACTCCATGGGACGTGTCTCAAATTTAAGGTGGAACCACCTTTTTTGTCTCCACAGGGTCTATTGGACGCCATACAAATTATCAAAATTGGGTAAAGGCGATACGCTCAGATGTCCTAAATGTGGTAAAGAAAAGGCAATGATATACAAATGTTTTTGGAATGCCCGGTGATTCAAGGGTTCTGGTTGGATGTGAGTAATACCATATTTTCAATACCTGGAGAGACGCTCCAGGTAAGCAAAACCTTTGTTTTCTTTGGAATCCCGGAATATCATGAATCCTTGTTAAAGAAATACTAAAAAAAGGATATTTTATCTGATATTGCTTGCCCATAGGAAAATATGTAAAAATTGGGTAAAAGCCACTCCTACAAATAAAATAGAATGATTGGCTTCAATAAAATATATTAATCGGTTAGATAAGGCACGTAAATATAAGAGAAATGAGTTCTCTGCATCCCTATGTTTAAGTTTAAGTTAGGATTTTGTTTTAAGACCAAAACTTTAGACAAAATCCAAACTTAAGATTAACTTAAACTTAACTTAAGTCAGTATTTTGTTTTAAGACTAAAATTTAAGACAAACTTAAGACAAAATCCTAACTTAAGTTTAAGTTAGAATTTTGTCTTAAGACCAAAACTTAAGACAAACTTAAGACAAAATCCTAACTTTACTACTCCTAAATGTCTTTTGTGAATACCGCAAGTCGTAAAATTATGATTTTGTCTCAGATTACTTTTGTGAATCTGGCCCTATATTTTGGCAGAAATGTGTGAGTAGCTGTATGAAAGTGCCTGTAATCCAATACTTTACAATATGAATCATCTGGTTTCATTATGGGAAAAATATGATTATTCAATAAGGAGGTATAACTTTCTATTATACCCTGGTATTCTAATTGTTGGAGATTTTCCCTAACTTGCTTTTTTGCCTCAATTTTAATTGGGTATTGTCTTTGAAGTTGTGGGGTCAACACCCACTCCTATGCATATGAGTTTTTTTCATGTTCTGGAACAAGGTCGGTGAAGGCAGGATAAATTACTGTTTCTCCGTTTGAGCAGTCCATTAGAAATTCAGGTGATCAGTCTTTTTCGGCCAGGAGAATGTCATAGCCAAATGACAGGTTCTCCCAAAAGAGAACTTTAATGGGCCTTTGTGTGTCCCCCTTCAATTTGAGTTGCATCTCCCATAGATAATGTGGAACACTTACCCATGTCTCCAGTGTTTCCACCTGGCTATAGTCACTCAGCGCTACTGCCCCCAGACAATCCTTCGGGCTCCGATGAACTATTGTGACCTCAACTGGGCTCGCCAGCATTGTCAGTGTCTACTCCCTGTTCAGAAGTAGAGTCCTCAATATCCACGGCATGCTTGACCTTAAGTCCAGCTACCGTCTTCTTTTTTAAATTGAGGTTTGGATGTTTTAGGTTTTTTTTCCTGTTTCATTCTGTAGTCAGATGAGCGTTGTGAGTTCTTGTTCAGTTTCATGTACTCCTCCAATATGCGCTCTGACCATCCACCTCTCTCTGAATGTTTTTCAGATGACTCCTGAAAGGAACGAGACGAATGTGTATTAGTATCCTGATACCTGTCATGCTCCATAATGTTATCTCGGTTGCGCAAATTATAGTACTTCTCAGTGGCGTAGTGTTGAGGAGACCCACCCAGTGATTTTGTTTTATCTTTATTTTTCTTATTATATCAGTATTTCAGGTGCTTGCTTTGAGTTATTCTTTTCAGGATTACTCTGTAATTGTGGTTTTCTAGGTTTGGGTCCAAAATTATCTCTACCTACTGTTGTCTAGGTCTCCTTGATAATTTTAGGTATTTCGCCCTCCTGCTGTCCCAGAGACAAATTCCTTAGATGCTGGCCTATAGCAAATGCTGCTGCTTCCCCTTTAATGAAACACAACATGATGGGAGATACTGCTGAAAAATTGGCCATAATGAGTGCCACTGTAGGTAAAGTGTTGGATTGTGGAGGGGTAAAATTTACTGTTCCCACTCCAGTCAGTACAACAGCAGGAAAAGTGTTGGTTTGCGTAGGAGTACATTTTACTATTCCCACTCCAGTCAGTACAAAAGTAGGGAAAGTGTTAGATAGCAAAGGGATAACATTTACTATCCCACTCCAGTCAGTACAACCGTACGGAAGGTGTTGGATTGGGGAGCGGTAAAATTTACTATCCCCACTCGAGTCAATACGACAGTAGGGAAAGTGTTGACTAGCAAAGGGGTCAAATTTACTGTTCTCACTCTAATACCTGCAACAGTAGGGAAAGTGCTGGATTGTGGAGGGGTAAAATTTCCTATTTCCACTCCAGTCAGAGGAACATTAAAAACAAACAAAATATCTTGAACACAATTTAATTATTTAAAAAAACAAAGTAAATCAAGAAAAATATCAATATGTACAACTAAAACTACAAAGAAATTTAACAATAAACATTTTTAAAATAAAAACATGGTACAATGTTAAATACATGCCACAAATACCTACAAATATTATTATTAATAAAAGAAAAAAACAATTTTAATACAAATAAATATTTATTAACAAAAATATATTACATACATTTAATTTATTTACTTCCCACCCTATACCACACAAAACTTACAACCTACACCTAAAACTTAACTTTGAATTGCAAAATATCAACACAATTAATATAAATATTTATCAACAAACTAATTATCATTCAATTTATATGAATTATCAATAAATTATAATGTATTTGCTTCCCACAATATATCCCCAAAAAACACACAACACACTCATAAATTTAACAGAAAATTATGTACATCATTACCATGATTATCAAGTTATTAATTAATATTAATTTACTCTCCACTCCACAACCCACATCTAAAATATTTTAGAAAAAATATTTGCATAATTATCAATTAAACAAATATTATTAATGAAAAACTAAATATTATTTCATCAAAATTAATTAACTTTCCACCCTTTACCCCTACAACCCCCAGAACCCACACCTAAAATTATACTTAAAAAATGAATTGCACAAGTCAAATAATTAATTGTCAATTAAATAATTAATCGTTTTTAACAGCTAATTATTAATGAATTTAAATTAATTTACTCCCCATCCTTTACCCCTATAAACCCCACAACCTGCACCTAAAAAGACAAAATAATTATAAAATTAACAGATTTATGACTAAGTTAATATTAGTTAACAACTAATGATTAATGAATTCAAAATACATTTCTTCTCACACTTTATCCCACAATCTGCACCTAAAAAGACAAATTATTCACACAATTACCATAATTAATTATCACTTAATTATTATTAGTTAACAACTAAGTATTAATTAATTAAAATTACATTACCTCCCACCCCTTACCCCTATAAACTCCACACCCGCACATAAAAGTTACCTTAAAAAAATTGTATAGCACAATTAACCTAATTAAATATCAATTAAATGAATTATATTAGATAAAAAAGAATCATTATATTTATTATATTATATTACTATACCCCTATAAACCCACAAACCGCTACGGCACTAACAATCACAAACATTGTTTACATTAAATTGTAATAACTACTAAAAATTTAACACATATATTAAAAAAGACAAATAATAATTCTACAAAATATTGACATCATAGACATTTATACCAAAATACTTAACAATAATTAAAAAATTATATTTAAAAAAAAAAAATTTGCAAACGATACTAATGACTTTGAGATTTTAAAAATCGATATTACTTACCTTAAATTCGATATTCTTGACAATGGTATTCTTGCTGATGATATTCCCATACCGCAATATTTTGGACACAATAGTTTGATATGGAGATTTTTTTTCTCAATATTTTGTCTGAATACCTACACAAAGATAGCCCCTAACACCATCTCCGTTTAGGAGGTGAGTAGGGGTCTTTGGGTATACATACGAGATATACTCTAGAGATCCATTACATAAGAACCCAACCTTTCAACATTGGCGGTGCCATGTACTACAGCTTCCAATTCCCCGGTAGGAACTGTGAGTTTCTTGGACAACATAAATGTTGGGATGGTGCCAGACTAATTCTATGCACCCCCTCAGGATATGTTGGTCTATGGTCCTGCTAGCTCACAGTACCACCATAAGTACCCCTAAACCTGAGAAGGTAACATGGATTAGGAAACCTCAGAACATTACAACCTTGACTCCCAAGGAATTGTGGAAACAGATCTAGAACCGTTTCTTTTAGACACTCATGCATACCCAGAGAGATACACAAGAAATACAAAAAGAGGTGTTTCAATATTTATTGAACCATTATGATTCTTGTATAAAATATGTGCTCCAATGATTATTAGACAGAAGCAGATGAAGGTGATTAGTAATATGAGAATAGTGAAAAAGATAAATAACTCCACCATTGTACTACCGCAGTATCTATCTACTTATATATATATATATATTCCGTGCAGACACCTCAGCCAGGCTGCCATTGTTTATTCTTTTGTTGTAGCTGTATCAACCTTACTGATGAACAACAGTTAAAAACATTTGCACAATTGATGTTTAGGCTTTGTTCTAAATATTCATGGTGTTCTGATAGTGTGCCAACAAAGTGGAAATTTAAGGAATGTGATTCCAGAGAAACTAATCCTGCACTGTCACGCAAGCAAATGTTTAGGGAAAGCGTAGACTTTGGAGGAGTTAGATTTATTCTTCTTGCTCCAGTCAGCATAGCGGTAGGGAAATGTTGGACTTCAGAGGGGTTACATTTACTATTCCTACTCCAAACAGCCAACAGTGGTGAAAGTATTGGACTTCGAAGGGGTTGGATGTACTATTCCTATTCCAGTCTAAGCATCAGTGGGAAAAGTACTTCACTTCATATGCATTACATATATAAATAACATTAATAATGTAGACAAAATATTATTATTAAAATATTGTGGCAAATAAATAAGGGGTAGTCCTTTTGAGACCCCGAAACATGCACTTTTGGGTAAAGGTGTACTCATGCTGCCCTCTCATATATTGTTTTTATTCATTTTCAGGATTTAGGAGCCATGTTTCTGAGTCCTGTAATGGTTGGCACACATTTTCTTCTGTTTGTGACCAACAAATCAGGATTGAGAAGTCCCATATGAAGTGGCCAATTAGAGCATATCTGGACACCAACTGTCAATATATCTATACGTTTTTAACCTTAATTTCTCAAAACTACTGAGCAGATATCCAGCAAATCACAAAAACATGCTTTCTGGGTAAAGGTCTATCTTTCTGCCAAACGTGGTGTAATTCTTTTCAGTCATTTTTGCTGTAGTGCTGTCTAAAATTCCCTATGGAAAATGCATGGACAACAGGTTTTTTGGGACTTCCAGTTCTCTTCTCGGCACTGCTTTACAAATAATCCCAAAACTTTCCAGGAAGAAGCTGAGGTGGATGACATTTTTTGGGAAAGTTTTGTGAGGATTCTTCAAACAGCGCACAACATATTGTTACACTAGTTAATTCAGTCTTAAACATGTTAACCCCTTGAACTGAGAGCATCAAGATATTTACGTCTAAATGTAAAACGTGTAAGTCTACACAGAGGGCCTGATTACGAGTTTGGGGGTCGAGCACATGGTCCAAGTCCGTGCCACACCACCAAACCTGTGGCCGGGCCGCCCGCCAGATTATGAGTATTTCTTGTTTTTTACGTTCGCAAGGCGGTGCCCTGAAAAAGGGCACTGCAATGGGAACACTACAGGTGTCTGCATTCAGGGGGGCACACATCGTGCCGCCCTGCATGCATCCACATGGCGTGAGGCACCAGGTTTCCTCTCCGGCACAGTTTAATGGCAGAGTAACCACCCTGAAAACCGTGGCAGATAAGAAACTCGTAATATACTTGGCAGGACCGGGCAGTCCGGCCAAGCATATTGTGACCTCCTGACCACTGCAACATTATCAAGGAGCGGCTGTTCCTTACCAGCTGCAGCGGGGCTATGGCAGTCCAACCGCCCTAATTGTTATCGGGTGGTCGGAAGAACACCAGCACCACACACCCGTGAGTTTGGCAGTCCATGGACCGCGCAACTCGTAATAGAGCCCAAACTGTAAATCTAAATGATGAATTCCATTAGGTTGCCTGATGACAGAAAATCAGCTGCTAAGAGGCATCATTCATGGGGGGCGTGGCTTGGCAGCCGACGGGCATGGACGCGTGAGCGACGAGCTCCGCATCCAGCCCAGCCATTAATCCTGAGACGAGTGATCCCCGGGCGGTTTGACGCTCCCGGAGGGCTCCCCCTGCCACCTCGGGACCCCTGGAGCAGTCGGACGGAGCGGACCGCGGCGCAGTGGGCGGACGCAGCGACGGAACGGTGACGGAGGCGGGCGGCCGCCGGCCATCTTGGGCAGCCTCTGAGGGGATGAGAAGCAGCGGCCCACAGTGCTGGCGGAGCGGGCCGGAAGTGAGGCTGCAGCGGCCGCGAGCACCGGAAGTGCCGGCCTGGTCCTGCTGGAGAGTGGCGGCGGGGATCACCCTCGGTGCGAAGCCTGGAGCTGAGGAGCCAGCAGTAGAGAGCGACCTAGAGGCGGTGGCTGCATAACGGAGCAGTGGCGACACGGCGGAAGGCTCTGGGCTGGTGGCGGCGAAGGAGGACCTGGGCCTGGGGCGCCCGCAGCGAGACACCACATGCTAGGTGGGCCAACACGGTGGGAGCAGTGACCCCTTGGTGGTAGCGGCTTGACTGCCCACAGGCAGCGAACGGGCGGTTCCGGCCCCTGGGTGGTGCGACGATCCCGACGCCGCTCGGAGGACGGTGGAGAGGGCCGGACGCGGCCCTGGACTCAGCGGCTCTAGCGGCGACTGGTGGCCTCCCCGCTGAGGAGCCTGGTGAGCAGAAGGAGGGCGCTGGTCTCCCGGTGGACTGCAGGCACGGTGGAGCGGGCCCCTGGGGCCGACGAGGGGGTGCGCTGCCCGCAGGTCTGGGGAGCGGCCCGGAGGCCGCCTGGGGAGAGCCTATCGGACGCACCGCCTGGTCGGGAGCATGGTCAAGCCACGACTCAAGCCGGGAGGGCAGTTGGTGGAGTCGGCGGGGGACCCTACCGGTGGCGGCAGGGGTAGTGCTGGCGCCGAATCTGCGGCGGGCCTACAGCAGCGACAGCTTGACCAGATCTTGCAGGCCATAGCGGACACAAAAACGGCGCTGCAGAATGATATCACTCAGGTATCCTCGGACCTGGGGCTGCTCCGGGCGGATCACAGGAAGCTGGTGGACAGGGTCAAGACCACAGAGGACAGGATGGACCTGGTGGAGCCAGCGCAGAAGGTATTGGAGGATCAGACAGCGGATCTCCTACGGCGAGTGGTGACTTTGGAAAAGAGGGCCGAGGATGCTGAAGGGCGCAACCGCCGCAATAACATTCGCGTAGTCGGGCTACCGGAAAAGATCGAAGGGGGAGATATGATAACCTACCTGGAGACCTGGCTGCAGGAGGTTCTTTACTCTGGAGAGGGCGCATAGGGTACCGGCCCGCCCCCCGGACCCGGGCAGGCCGCCCCGGCCGGTGGTGGCCCGACTGCTGCATTACAAGGACCGGGACATTATCCTTCAGAGGGCCAGAACTTCGGGACCCTATCAGGTAGAGAACGCTCGGGTCTCTATTTACCCGGATTATCCCATGGAGGTTCAGCGCAGACGCACCTCATTCCTGGCGGTGAAGAGAGCACTGCGGGAAGAGGGGCTGCAATATTCTTTGTTGTTCCCGGCCCGTCTCCGAGTGGTGATGGATGGGGAAGCTGTCTTCTTCACTGACCCTGCAGCAGCCTGGAGTTGGTTGGAGTCGGCCAGGCCCCGCGCGACGGCGCATGATGCCGGAGAGGGGCTGCGGGGTACTCCAACGAAGGCCCGTCGCCCCAGACGCAACAGGGCGAGGACAGCGGGGGCCCGATCTCCGGGTGCGTCCCAGACGGCACTGGAGAGGCGAGCCGCGCTGCGGGCGGTCTCTGTGATCTCCGGGGCCACGGCCTCTCAGCCCAGCGAGGATTCGGGCTCTGGGAAGGGCACGGAGGACTCCCATTCGGATGGCGCTGTCGACGAAGTGGAGGTGCTGCCAGATGTTACCCCGGGGACGGCAGATGGAATGTTGGACGCTTGAAGGTTTGGGGAGTGCTTGGACCCTGAACTAAGGGACTTGGGTGGGAGGACAGGGTACGTGCGGAGAGGGACACTGCTTCGGGCTCGCTGGGGCCTACGGAGGGCCGAATAGCGGGGGGCGCCCATGGCTGGACGGTCTGGAGATTCTGGGGGACCCCGGGGGTGGGGGTGGGGGAGCCTGCGGGGGATGGACTGCTGGGGGGGGTGACATTGATGGAGTCTGGGCATGGATGCTTTGGGGAGGACCACTGTCAACCCGTCAGGCGTAGAGTCACCACCTCAACCTCACGGACATAGTGAGACTCTGGTGGCTACCAGAGTATTTGGTTTCTGTTTGGGGGAGTATTTGGATGGGTGACTGCGGTTTAGAGCCTGTTCTGGGGAGGGGTGGGGATTCGGGGAGTTGGGGTGTTTTAGGGTGTCAAGGGATTGTCAGTGTGCCTCGGAGGGGTAGGATGGGATGGTTGGTCCGACGATGGGATGGGGACCCCCCTTGAATTGAGAATTGTGACTTGGAATGTGAGAGGGCTCACCTCTATGGTGAAGAGACATAAAATCCATGCATACTTAGTGCGGAGAGGGGTCCAGGTAGCCTTCCTTCAGGAGACCCACTTGGATAAAGAGGAGGGGAAGGCATTGCAGCGGCGCTGGCGGGGCCAACTATACTACACCACCTTCTCGAGGTTTGCTCGGGGGGCCCTGATCTGGGTGAGAGCGGGTGTCCCTTTTCAACCCCTGATGACATTAGTGGACCCGGAGGGCAGGTTTGTGGCAGTGCAGGGGCAGCTGGATGGGAGGGACTTGAGCATGTGTAGTGTATATGCCCCTAATGTAGACCAGGCGGCGTTTTTCTCCAGGCTGTCAGGGCAGTTGGCAGAAGGTAGGATCAGCCTTTACGCCGAGACGCGCTATTAAGCCTCGTTACTTGCTTTGCATCAATTGTTTAGCCTTGAATAGTCAATTATTTATTTTCCTCCACTGTAGCGGCCAGTACAAGATTGATGCTAATCCCTCCCATCTGACTCGTTATCTGCTGAGTCCTTAGTTCCTCCTACCTAGGCAGACCAGTGTGACCCCTACGGGTACTTAAGGTATTTTTATGTTGAATTTTATTTTCTTTTGGATAGAGATAACACCGTTATGAGGTTGTTTTGAGTAGGTGCACGACATATTCCGTCCCTTTTAATTCCGCACTAATCAGTAGGAAGACCTTACTTCTTTTCTTGTGGGCTTAGATGAAAGGTTGGCCTAAGATATCAACACCAAGATTAATTTGGGCATGAGAGACAAGTTTATAGATTGTGCGACTTGGGAGTTCGTACATGTTTGGTTATATTGAGATTATTTTCATGTTTTTAGAAATGCTTATCACTTCTTTGGTGGTTCTTTGTGGTGGTGGATCTATCCATATGCCTCACAGGGAAAGAGACCTGTATATTAATCGGCAAGGATAATTGTTTATTTTTGTTTGTATATGTTATTGGAGCTTATGTTTGTTTTTTGTAGAATGCTGCTGTTGCTTTTTGTCCTGAAGAAGCCGTAAGAAATAGTCCGGCTGAAACGCGACCGCGTCGACAGTTGTTCTATAGAAGGAATAAAATTTGAATCAATTATTTGTGGATGTTACAATCTCACATTGCTTCCCATGAACAATTTGGAAAAAGTTGATCCTAATGCAATGTTTGAACCTTCTAGGTAGTCCATACTATTTAAAGGTGGCTCCACAATAAGAAAAAATTCCCTGGTGGACAGTAGCTTTAGTTTGTTGTGTGTATATATATTTCTTCAGTTACAGAGGTGTTAAGTGTAAATATATGTTTTTTGTATATGCTCAATGATAAAATGTTGAAATAACTAAAATGCGAATATATACGCAGATGACAGGATAATTAAAGGTATCCGTGTCCAAAAATATTTGTGTATCTTTTCCTCCTTACCAATTGCTTATATATTGTGTTTCAGATACCCAGGTAAAAGGGGAGGGTGATCGTTGGGTATACCCCTAACCATTAGAATTGTATTTTTACACTTTTTTAAGTGTGAGGGCCTCAGTCTAAATGAAGCGAATACACTTGGTGTATAAATAGAAGTAATGAATGAGCTATATATTAACATATATGGTGAATAAGTTTTGTAAGTTTTGTTGTTTAGTTCTTCTCTCTTTTTTTGATTGTGTGACTGCACATTAAAGGGTTGGCTATTGAGATTCCCCTTTTGGGGTTATGGCACTTCCACATATGGTCAGTTTCTCAGAAGATGAAATTAATAAATTGATAGAGATTCCCTCGTTATTAGGAGGACAGATAAGTGACCCTACAAACATCACTACCGATAAAGGTGAAAAGCTAATTCAGCTTAGAAAGAAAAACACCAGGACACAACTCCATGCTCAGGTCCTACTCGAATATCTCAAATCTAACACTATCCCAGTAGGCCTACAGGTAAAAAACATCCCAATTATCTTTGTAAATGATAAAATCTATCTCTTGGATTTCAGTGGAGTCGGCACTAAGTGCTCCAGAGATTGGCTGGTTTTATCCATTCACACAGCATTAAGAATTAGTGAAGAGGAATTAAAAGAAATCCAGAAGCTAGAAGAAGAAATAAGTGGTGACAGTACGATACAGGACGCCTGGACTCTATAGAAAAAACACTGGTGGAATTTAAAAATCAAACCACTAGTGCAAAAACTGCAAAAGTCACAAAAGATATTAGAGGATTTGACAACCTTACAGTTTACCCTTACCTCAAAGAAGACTTTTACAAAAATAATAACCCCAGCACATTGAATCTACAATACAGAACACGATCACGATCCAGATTCATCACCTTCTCTGACTCTTCCTCTGATTCAGATCAAGGAACCGGGTCGTATCCTCAGCAATATCCCCAACATTACCAATATCCACGTGCACCCCCTCCTTTTTTAGGCAGAGGCAGGGGAAGAGGATACAGAGGCAACTGGCGAGGACAACAAACATGGCAACCTCCAGTTCCCCAACAAATTCAAGAACAGAATTATTTTCGAACCCGACTAAGATCCTATCGGAGATAGATCCTTCAATATCCAATACTCCCGGAAAAATGCATGAAATAATTCCTATTTACAATCTGTCCAAACATCATTTATCTGAAATAGAGACTCGAATGCTTAATAAAGGACTGTCATTTGTTCCACACACCATACAGAATCCAATTGACACCAAAAAAGAGGTTCTACAGTTTCTCCGTAAAGTCAGACTAAGAGTCTTCTTCTCAGAGTATAATGAAGCCTCCGAGAGGAATATTAGTGGTCTACGAAATAAATCGACTTTTTGCCCTGAAAATGCAGCCATGCCTGAACAAATCTTGATGTTTGAAAATCAAATACTTAGAGAATTAGATGGTCTACATTCAAAAAGATCCTACTTCAAACCCAATTTCTCTAAAGACGAACGAACAGCACTCACAGACTTGGCCAACAATCCCCTTGTGGTCGTGAAACCCGCCGATAAAGGCGGAGGAATCGTCTTATGGGACGCGGTAAATTACGATGAGGAAATTATCAAACAGCTACGCAATCAGCTACATTACCGACCCCTGATAAATAATCCCACAGCAAGACTTAAAGCAGAAATATTACACCTGACCAATGCAGCATTTGAAAACGGGTTCCTTTGTAAAAAGGAATTCGAATTCTTAAATGTTACAACTCAAAAAGTCCCAACTCTATATGTTTTGCCCAAGATACATAAAGACGCCACTAAACCACCAGGGAGGCCGATTATTTCAGCCTGTGGGTCCATCCTGGAACCCCTGGCTAAATATGTGGATCATTTTCTGAAACCACTGGTCCTGGAGACAAAAGCATATATACGTGACACAATGGACTTTATCGCCAAGGTTGAGGGTTCGGTGTTCGACGATAACCAAAGCCTTTTGGTTACCTTCGACATCGAAAGTCTCTATACAAACATCCCCCAAGATGAGGCGCTCATAATTATGACGATGTTTTTAAACAACAGACCCAGACCACACCAAGTTCCGACAGATTTCTTAATTGCCTTGGCCAAAATATGTCTTAAAAACAACTTTTTCAACTTTAAAGAAGATCTATTCCTACAAGTAAAAGGCGTAGCAATGGGTTGTAGCTTCGCCCCTGAGATAGCGAATTTGGTCATGGATCACTTTGAGACCCTGTTTATTTTCGATGAATCTGGCCCATACTTCACTAATTTGGGAAGATGGGTAAGATTCATCGATGATATATTCCTGATATGGAATGGAGATGCAGAAAGGCTGGAAGCATTCCATAATTGGTTGAATACACGAACAGAGGATCTTAAATTCACTAAAAATGTAAGTAGCAGTCAAGTCAATTTTCTGGACGTATGGGTAAAAAACAATGAAGGTGTTCTCCAAGTAAGCCTTTTTACTAAACCTACCGATAGAAATACACTATTGGCATATAACTCAGGACACCCCAGACACCTGAAGGACAACTTGCCCTACGGGCAATTTCTCAGAATTCGCCGAAATTGTTCCAACAAAAATGACTTTTTTGACAATGCAGCAATTTTGAAGACTAAACTTTGCAATAGGGGTTACCCTAAGAAATTAGTCAGGAACTCCCTCAAACGAGCGTGGTTTACACCACGAGAAACCTTACTGGTACCAAAAAACAAAGTCAAGGAGGATCTTCTCACTTGCGTGTTGACTTACAACCCGAAAGCCAACAAAGTGAGACAAATCATTCAGAGAAATTGGCGATTAGTTGAGCACCTTGATCTTGGTACACCTTTGTTCGCGTTCCAAAAAGGAAAGAACCTAAGGGAACACCTAGTCAAAGCATCTAGACCCTCTACACCTAAAGATGTAAGAGCTATGATGGGTTTGCCACCGATACAGGGACACTTTAAATGTCAGAACTGCGTTGTATGCCCTCAGACAAGTGACTCTAAATTTACAATCATTGGAGACAAAAAGCACGTGCAACAGAGTTTCTCAAATTGTAACTCAAAAAACGTGATCTACTCAATTGAGTGTCCATGTAAGAAAACCTACATTGGCCAAACCACCCAAGCAGTCAAATCCCGAATTCAACAACATAAATCACGGATAAGGTGTAAAATTCTTGGCGCTCCATTGGTCCAGCATTTTCTGGAACTGGGACACCAAGAAGATGAATTGAGGTGGACTGTTCTTACGGTCATGCGACCGATGAATAAAGTTTTATTACAGAATACCCTAAATCGCCTTGAAGCACGTCTTATTGAGAAATATCGTACAGCTGTTGAGGGCTTAAACGACAAAGACGAAATATGGGCATTGATAAAATAATAGCTGGAAAAGTTTAAGAATTCCTCCCTTGATAACCCTGGAAGGTAATCCGAATTATTCAGCCTGTAGATGTGTAGTCCTGATGTAAATATGTATTGTTGAAACACTCATTTTAACTATATGTTTTCTGAAGTATGTGAGCCGTATTTTCTATAGGTTCTCTAAATCCCTTGTTTACACATATAAGACATAATGGTGGTGGTTATCCTTTTTGATTTATTTCCTTTCCATTATTCATTTTTCTTTTTACTTTTCTTCTTGACCCTCCCTATTTTTTATACTATTTTTTATACTATTTTTTATTTGATTTATTGTATTTGTTTTCTGTTTAGTAGTTTATCATTTTGAATATACATAACATTTCCATAATTTAACGATTGTTCGTTATTTTATGAAGATCCTTGTCTCCTTTAAGTCTTCGATGCCTTGATTAACATTAGTTTAATGCACGTATAGTGTTTATTCCCGACGGTTGAAATGCACCAATTATCGCGTGACCTCAACTAATAGAGCTACGCTGCCATATGATGCAAGCTTTTTACACTCATTAATGACTCCATTACAAAATGGCCGACCCTCCCCACACTACAGGTGGTGGTTGCAGTAGTCCTTTGTCTGTTTCCAGAGTTTCTTATTCGGTTCCGGAAACTCTCCTTTCCACACGGAGCTGAAGCAGACAGCCGGTTTGAAGGACGATATTTATCCGTAGCTCAGCAAGAGAACCCCAGTAGGTAAGACAAGCAGGGAGAGAAAGAGGGGGACGCTCGCCGCGCACGCCGTGCTTTAGATTCCTTGCTGTTGCCTCCTGATTACTAAGTTGGGCACCGTTTTTGCCTTTAGTTTCCACACTGCGGAGGATGAAATGCTACATTATTGAACTGTTGGGAACCTAAGGATTTATTTTCCGACGCACCCATGGCCACATTACTAGTTTGGAGATACGGGAATCATTACCTGGGACTGTAAATAATTATATAGAAGGTAGGATCAGCCTTTACGCCGAGACGCGCTATTAAGCCTCGTTACTTGCTTTGCATCAATTGTTTAGCCTTGAATAGTCAATTATTTATTTTCCTCCACTGTAGCGGCCAGTACAAGATTGATGCTAATCCCTCCCATCTGACTCGTTATCTGCTGAGTCCTTAGTTCCTCCTACCTAGGCAGACCAGTGTGACCCCTACGGGTACTTAAGGTATTTTTATGTTGAATTTTATTTTATTTTGGATAGAGATAACACCGTTATGAGGTTGTTTTGAGTAGGTGCACGACATATTCCGTCCCTTTTAATTCCGCACTAATCAGTAGGAAGACCTTACTTCTTTTCTTGTGGGCTTAGATGAAAGGTTGGCCTAAGATATCAACACCAAGATTAATTTGGGCATGAGAGACAAGTTTATAGATTGTGCGACTTGGGAGTTCGTACATGTTTGGTTATATTGAGATTATTTTCATGTTTTTAGAAATGCTTATCACTTCTTTGGTGGTTCTTTGTGGTGGTGGATCTATCCATATGCCTCACAGGGAAAGAGACCTGTATATTAATCGGCAAGGATAATTGTTTATTTTTGTTTGTATATGTTATTGGAGCTTATGTTTGTTTTTTGTAGAATGCTGCTGTTGCTTTTTGTCCTGAAGAAGCCGTAAGAAATAGTCCGGCTGAAACGCGACCGCGTCGACAGTTGTTCTATAGAAGGAATAAAATTTGAATCAATTATTTGTGGATGTTACAATCTCACATTGCTTCCCATGAACAATTTGGAAAAAGTTGATCCTAATGCAATGTTTGAACCTTCTAGGTAGTCCATACTATTTAAAGGTGGCTCCACAATAAGAAACAATTCCCTGGTGGACAGTAGCTTTAGTTTGTTGTGTGTATATATATTTCTTCAGTTACAGAGGTGTTAAGTGTAAATATATGTTTTTTGTATATGCTCAATGATAAAATGTTGAAATAACTAAAATGCGAATATATACGCAGATGACAGGATAATTAAAGGTATCCGTGTCCAAAAATATTTGTGTATCTTTTCCTCCTTACCAATTGCTTATATATTGTGTGTCAGGGCAGTTGGCGGCGTATTTGGCGGGACCGGTTGTGCTGGGAGGGGACTTTAATTCTGTCACGGATGTGGAGCTGGATAGATCCCACCCCCCCCTGGCACAGTCGGCGGTGCGTCGGGTGGCCACTGCTCGGAGTAGCTGGCAGGGCACCTGGGGTCTGGTGGATACCTGGCGTGCTCATCACCCGCAGGACAGGGATTACTCATTTTATTCTGCCCCCCATGAGCTGTATGTCAGATTGGATGGTATATTGTGCTCCTCGGACATCCAACCGCTGATGCGACATAGTGAGTATTTAGCGAAAACTCTCTCGGATCATAACCCCTGTCTGGGGGTGTTGCAGTGGTCCAGGCAGCGGCAAGCTATTCCCACGTGGCGTCTTAACCCTCTGCTCCTGGAGGACCCGGTCTTCTGGGCTGAGGTTAGCGACTGCTTAACACAATATTTCGAGCGAAACTCGGGTACGACGGCAAGCCGGGCGACGGAATGGGACGCGCTCAAGGCGGTGGTCAGGGGGGTCTGTATCTCGTCCACGGCTGGGGTGAGGAAGTCGCTGCTGAAGGAGGTGGAGGGGGCGGAGGCCCTGCTGCGGGCGGCGGAACTGGCTCATCAGTCGGGAACCGGAGAGCTAGCTACGGTTGCTGAGGCGCGCGAGGCGGTGGCGGTGCAGGTGGAGAGGCTCCGCTGCTTTGACCATAAAGGCTACCTAATGAGAGCGCACGCGGAGCGTGATAAGGTGGGATCCCTTTTGGCTTGGTTGGCGAACCCGGCGGCCCGGGGGGAACCGATACTGGCCCTGGCTGACGCGGGGGGCGCCCCGGTGTATTCCCAGAAGGGGATAAATCAGCAGTTCGCTGGCTATTATGCTGGGTTATACGACAGCACCATGGCGGGGGAGCCAGAGGGCCTAGCGGACTTCTTGTTGGAGGCCCGCCTGCCTCGCCTAGACCCGGAGGTGGGGAAAGAACTTGGCGGTGCCATTTCGCTGGGTGAAATTCGGGCGGCGATTCGACATATGGCGCGCCGGAAAACCCCGGGGGCGGATGGGCTGCCTGTCGAGTTCTATGCGGCGTTCTCGGACCTGTTGGCCCCACAGCTGCAGGCCCTCTACGGCGAAGCTTGGCGACGTGGGCGTCTACCCGCCTCTGCTCGAGAGGCGATTGTGATCCCCTTATTAAAGCCCGGAGGGAAGGCCGACGCGCACACAGCTTATCGGCCGCTCTCCATGTTGACGGTGGACTATAAGATATTGAGCAAGGTACTGGCGTCGCGCCTCCTGGGTCATATGGCCGCCTTAGTCCACCCGGATCAGGCGGGCTTCATTCCTCGACGTAGCACTGCCACTTCTGTGAGAAGGTTGCTGCGAGTGATGGAACTGGACCGGGAGGTCTTCCCGGAGGCCTGTACGCTGTCGGTCGACATAGAAAAGGCCTTCGACAGTGTGGAATGGCCTTATTTGTACCGAGTGTTGCGGGAGTTCGGTTTGGGGGAGGACTTTGTGCGCTGGACCTCGTTACTTTATAGCGAGGCTACGGCCCGGGTGAAGACAGGGGTCACTATATCGGCCTCCTACCATGTCCGGAGGGGGACGAGACAGGGGTGTTCCCTCTCCCCCTTGCTGTTCGCGCTGGCCATTGAACCACTGGCGGCTCATGCCCGACGAGGGGGTGCGTATGTAGGGGTGGCCTTGCGGGAGGTTACGCATTATATCTCCCTCTATGCGGACGATCTACTGATGTTCTTGGAGGACACGGCGGGTGCACTGGAGGGAGCGGTGGCCTTATTGGAGGTGTTTGGTCGGCTGTCCGGGCTTAAGGTCAATTGGCGTAAAACCTGTTTGTTCCCGCTGTCGCGAGGGGGTCAGCCCCCGCAGGCGTTAGGCCAAATCCGCTGGGAAGGCAGTTGTCTCCGATATCTGGGGGTTAACATCTATCATACCCAGGCTGATTTGCTGGACGGTAATGTGGGTAGGGCGCTTCGTGGCCTAAGGGGTAGTATGGGATTTTGGAAAACGCTCCCGCTCTCGTGTGCTGGGAGGGTGGCGCTGCTGAAAATGGTGGCGCTGCCGCGGCTCCTTTACTATTTTCGCACCCTTCCAATATGGATCCCAGCGTCGTTTTTTGCGGCACTGCGGGTGCTCGCCACAAGCTTCATTTGGGGTTCGGGAAGGCGTCGAGTGGCGCTGACCACCTTGCGGCGACCGCGGGCGGAGGGAGGCTTGGCGGCTCCGGACTTCGAATGGTATTTTCTGGCGGCCCAGCTCCAGTGGCTCACACAGGCGGTGGCCAGGGAGTACAGGGGCCCGGACGGTCCCCAGGGCAGGCTAATCCCGCGCCACGTGCTGGCCTTTATAGTCCTTCACCAGAGGCTGGACCTCGCCCAGCTCACCATGGAGGAACGTACCCTCCGGTTATGTTGGAATAGATGCCAGAGAAAGGCCGCCATAGTTCACCCCTATGCCCCTGAGATCCCCCTGGGGATGTGCACGGCGTTCCCGCATGGAGGAGACTGGTCGGGGTTGGCGGTCTGGGAGGAAATGGGGGTCCAGATGGTAGGGGATCTATTTCGAGAGGGAGTACTGCTGCCTTTCCAAGACTTGCAGGACTCTTATGGGCTTCCGCGGGGAGACTTCCTGCTCCATGCGGCCTTGGTGGCAAGCCTTCAGAGGCATTGGAACGTGGGGCTGTCGGAGCCCCCGACTGCCGCGGGTTGCCAATATGTGGTGATGGCGGCGGGGACGACCAAGGCCATCACATGCCTTTATCGTAGGCTGGCAACGGAGAGCCTCCCCCCATTGGGCGCCTTGAGGGGAAAGTGGGAGGCGGACCTGGGGAAGGAGATCCCTGAATCCACATGGTCCACGCTGGTGCGGAGGGCATGGAAGGGGACGAGGAATGCCAGGTTCCAGCTTGTCCAGTTTTTTACACTACACAGAGCGTACCTGACGCCGGCAAAGGTTTTACAATATTTCGGGGGAGCGCACTCTCAGTGTCCGCGGTGCGGGGCGGACGGAGCAGACTTTCGACACATGTTTTGGGCCTGTAGGCAGTTGGGGGACTACTGGGATGCGGTGGTGGAGTGCCTGAACCAGGTTACGGATCGCTCCATTGGCCCGGAGATGGGCACCTGCTTGCTGCTTTGGTTCCCCCACACCCGTCGCACGAAGGTCACGAGCAAATTCTATGATCTAGGGCTGATATTGGCCAAGAGGGAATTGACGCTGCACTGGAAATCCCGGGGGGGACCCAGTTTCCTGCGCTGGAGATCAGCCCTGGAGCGCTGGGCGGGGGCTGAGGGCACGCTCCGGGTGCAACTGGCCCTCCGGCGAGATGACGAAAAAGCGCTAGCGACAGCCCGGGCGTGGGAAGCGTTGGTGGTAGAACTCCAGGGGCAAATGGTAGTGGGGAGTGGGGAGTGGGGAGTAGTGGAGGCGACTGGCGGGCCCTGACCGACTGCACTCTGGAGAGGGTTGGGGGGGAAGGTATTGTGGCTGTAGGGAGAGGTGGGGCTCCTGTATTGCATTGATTGAGGGGAGGGGAAGCATCGAGCGTGGGACCAGGGTAGCAGACGGGGGCACACTGACAGAGGGTGGGGGGCGGGGGGGGAAGGGGCCGGGTGGGACAGCTGAGTGGAAATGCTGGTATATGTGGGGTATTTCCTGACTGGGCGGGGATTGAGAGCTGGTTGTTGTATTGCTGTGTATGAAAACAATAAAAAATGTTTCAACAAAAAAAAAAAAAGAGGCATCATTCATAGAGTTCAGTGGTAAGTTTAGCTTCATATTTTACATTTTATTTTGTGCTCTTGTTAGAATCTCTTCCTTCTGGAATACAATTTGGTGCTGTATCTTAGACCCAGAAAGTGATAGGAAAATTTGCATTTGTGTTTTTATTTTAGTTTGAACCATTCTGAAGTTAGCTGTTGTACATTAAGAAATAAACTAACTGTACAATGACCTTCATAAAATGGTAATATTTTGTATCATACTGTGTAAGTACTAAGGGGCTGGTTTTGAGTCAGGCAGTCATAAGACCGACAGACTCACGGTGGCGGTGGCCCATCTGCCACATTACGACTTTAAAAGTCATTGCGGCAGAGGACAATACCCTGCACCAGGGAACAGTCATTCTCTATCAGTGGTGGAACTGCACCACAATGTAACATGCTGAACGGGACTGGCTCAGTCTCGCTCAGCATATTAAGAGTTCTGTCACCACCAGCCATTTCATGAGAAGGCTGGATGTGAAGGAACAAAGGGGGCCCTATGGAGCCCTCATGCCCCTCTCCATGGGAATACATTCAGGGGGGGCACAACATGTGCCCCCTTGTCTGTATTCCCCCAAAGTTCCAGAATGGCATGGACGTTGGGCCCCAAAATCAGTTTTCACCAGCCGTTTTGAAGCAGGTTGACTGCTGCAGAATGACCAGTGGAAAGGGATATTGTAATCCCTATGGAGGTGCCTTACAGGCAACGCCGCCATTCTGGGACTACAGGGAGGTCTGACAGGCGGTCAGATAACATCAGTACGTCGGGACCATGGCAGTCGGTCTTTCCGACCACCACACGTCTGCCCACCATTGTAATCAGGGACAGACATCCCTATTACGATGGCAGAGGGACTGTCACCTACATCCTGTTGGTGGCTGTTCCACTACCTTCGTAATGAGGCCCTAAGAACCTAAATAAGGATACTGAGCAATAGCTTCTGACAACTGCTTTCCCATAACTTCAGAAAGTTTGCAATGCAGAATTAGGGACATGAATGTCAATTCAGCAAAATGCCAGGGGAAGCAGAAGTGACATCAGATGTCCTTTAACCTTAAATTTCACACATGGTTTACACTTACACACATTCACACTCACTCTCTCTCACATAAACACTTACTCACCCACAAGCAACACACATTTAAAACAATCATTTTTACTTGTCCCAGCTGCCAGCAAAGGCCATATTCCAGAGTGCTAATTGTACACAATTTTTATTACACTAATAGTGAATAATGGAACATTATTCACTATTAGTGTAATAAGCAGATGAGAGAAAACAAAGAGAGTGTAGCCCCAACCGACATGTGTGTGGATGAGCTGCCACTATATTCCTTGCATTGATTTTGACATCTCTGAGGCCAGGGGTTGCAAGACAGTGCAAGGGGCCCCAAGGGGCAGGCCACGGGTCTCGGCTTCGACCCCTGGTGTCTCCTAAAAAACATCCATGATTATGGGCTTCCTTTTTTATGAATCAAATCTTCTATAACGCAATAAATTAACCCAAGTTACTTTTACATTCAATGCCATCTTTGGACCTGGTGAGCGGGGATATATTTAAGTGTTGTAGTCCCCTGCCGAGGGCAATACCAGTTCTTGAAGGCCCCAAACTCCAAGACAAACATTGAAATGTTGGAACAAAAAGTCTGTGCTCTACAGTATGGGCCCTGGGCCACTTCATAGTCTTCATTGCAGTCTCAACATTCTAATTTTCTTTTTTTTAATCTGCAAAGATCATCACTGTTTGGTCATGAAACTTCAAAAAATGAGACCGGAGTCTTTCAATTATAGGCTGCGAACCAAGTCATTACTATCCTGTAAGCTTTTAAAATGGGCTGTAGCGAATGGCTGCTGTGCGCAATCTTTTCTAATGGTAGAGTACTTGATACCAGTAGGCCTAAAAATCTCTTTCTCCAACATCACTCAGGAAACCTGTGTACAACATGCTGACAAAAGGATATATTTATTACATGGTACCCATTCAGATAGAGGAAGCAATTCTGACAACTTATAATCTATGCATGCAGTACTTACCAGTACCTATTTACACCTCTCATGCCAGCAGATGTTCTGTTGCACCGATAAAACAGGTCATCCAGCTCTGCTCAGTCTATTCCTCTATATTTTATCACTTTATTAAGAAGATGAGTTAAGGGTGCTTCACTCTGAAATATAGTGACAGGCTTGACGCATGAGCTACTGAATTTGTCTCTTCCTGCTGACTGTCCACATCCACATTTTTTACATATTGATGTTCTGTAGCATTTGATTTTTTTATTTAGATGTGTGGGTCATAAAGCTTTTAACATGTTTCTTAAATATTTTCAAAATATGCTTTTTTAGAAAACTTGACAGTGGAAGTGTGTTTGCTCTGTTTTCACTAACAAAATATTCAACATCATGAAGGGCCTGATTACAAGTTTGCTGGTCTTTGGACTGTCGTCACAGTGGTTTCAGATTCACCACTACTGACTAGGCGGTCCACCCACCGTATTACGAGTTTGGCGGTTTGCTGAATGAAAGACCGCTGGAGCACCATCAACACCGACAGGTATTCGCCGACTGCTTCTGCGGTGGTTGGGGAAACCAGCTCTCATAGGGCAGAACAGAGAAGTTCACCACCATCCGAATTATGAGTTAACTTTCTGACAAGCTGACCGTGGTCGTGGAACCACCTGCTTTGAGTCGGCAGAACTGAAGGATTTGGGGAGCATACTCACCCATTTCGGTTTCCTCCCTTCAGTCACAGACGTGAACACATTCCTCCAGGGCTCCCCTTCACAGCAGCATCTTGACCCCGACAAACAATGGCCATGTTTGTGCCGAAATCCAGGCTGTCAGTTTTGCACTATTTACCCATTGACTGGACTGGACACATTTGGTCCAGACTCCAGCAATATGAATGTACTGGTAGTACGTATTTTTTCACATTTGTCATGCATATGTGTATACTGAAGTAAAAAAATACCCACCTGTATCATCACATATGAAAAACTTAACACCGCAGTAAAAACACTGCCACCGGCCCATCAAAAAAATCGTAATACGGCAAGCAGGTGACTGCTGCCATGGCGGTAGGGCGATTGGACAACCAAACTCGTGGCCCTATATCTTTTTGCACACCAATGTTTGTTTTTCAGTATTAAAATGGAAGATGCCTTTATAATCAGTGTTAGACCTGGCATCATTGGCATGAGTCTCTCCTCCATTTTTTTCTGGTTGCCTCCTCTGTTTACGATGTTTTTGCTGGATTATTGCTTTGGGCACTGTGCCACTGCTGATCAGTGCCACAGTGCAAGTGCTCCCTATGTTAAATTGTACATTGATTGGTGTTACCATGATTGGCTTGGTTGACTTACTGTTCAGACCCTAGTCTAGTGCACTGCGTGTGCCAAGGGCGTGTAAGTTAACTGCTGCTGGTGGGCTCGCAGCACTGGTTGTGCCACACACAGAAGCAGCGTGCAAAATGTGTCTCAGGCCTGCCACCGCGGCGCCTGCGTGCCGTCCCTGACTGCCATGTCGACTTGGTAAGGAAACCTACTTACCAGTCTCTAAACCTTCACTTTGCCACATTTCAGACACCTCTATGGTAGGCCCTAGGGCAGGGTGCATTGTTGGTAAAAGGTAGGTCATGCCCTGACGTGTGTGGCATGACCTAATAGTGAATTACAGCCATTTTCGTTTTTCACTATTGAAGGGCTACCTGCCTCCAATAGGCCAGACTGGGCAGACTGATTATTAACTCCATTATAATCTATCTGACTCAGGGAGCATGGTAGCAAGTCGAGTTTAGTATCCCTGAACTCAGAATTTAATAACACACCCTTTAGGATGGATGGTTTTTAAATTCTATGTTTGAAAATAGCACTTTTAGAAAGTGGCTATTTTCTTGTCCAACTATCTACCGGTCTCTGCTGGTTTGGTGTGTGTGTCAGGGGCTGGGTGGCTCCAGAGGTCTGAGTGAGTCAGTGTGGGGTGAATGGGGCGTTTACACGTAGAGTGAGGGAAGAGTAGCCTGCCCTGCCTGACACAATACTGGCTCCGCCTCCTGCTGGGCGACTGATAGCCCTGCTCCTGCCAGTGACAATACTGGCTCCGCCTCCTGCTGGGCGGCTGAGGACTCTGCCCTGCTCAGTGAATAGGCCAGGTGCCTCTGCCTGGCAACACCCACAACAAACCTGAGATGGTGGGAATCGCCCTGCTTGGACAAAGGGAACAAAGGGAAAAAGGGGTATAAGAGAAGGACCCCTGAACCAAGAACTCAGATCACTTCTGACAAGGAAACCTGTACCAAGGACAAGAAGCCTGCTGATCTAAGGACTTGCCTCCCCTTTCTGCCAGAGTGCTGTTTTGCTGTGGAGGAACCTGAAAGCTGCTTCTTTATTTTTGCCAAGGAACAAGGAGAGAGGAACTTGGTGTGTACTCTCTGAACACTTGCTAGAAAATCTCCAAGGACTGGAAGAGTGCCAGTCTCCTGTTGAAGTCACAGGGCCAAAGGACTTCACCATCTACGGAATTGCTGAATTGCTGGAAAGTGTTGTTTCCAGTACACAAGGGAAAATCTGCAGTCTCGACGCCAGCAGCAACGCCAGTGAGCAGTGGGTATCGGCCCCGGCTCCAAGTGACCCCGTCTCGACGCCGGTGTCGACGCCAGTGAGGAGTGAGTATCGGCTCTACCTCCAAGCGACCCCGTCCCGACGCCGCTGCTGATCGCATCGACTCGACGCCCTTCTCGACGCCGTGAGCGCTGCTCCGGCCCGACATCCCTCGACGCCGCTGCGGATTGACCCGACTCCGAGGCACGATCGACGCCGACCTCGACGCCGACATCTCGACGTCGTGGATCATCGTTTTCTTCGTTTCTCAAGGTACTGTACTTGTGGGGTCTGTTGCGACTCCAGGCTCGACGTAGCGCTCCTCGCGGTCGACGCCGAACCTTGGGAATCTTGTAGACTCGACGTCGTGTGACTCCTGTGGGGGTTACATTGTTGCCAAAGAACTGTGCTCAGAAGAATACTTTGCTAAAGAACTATTTGCCAAGAAGAAACCTTACTTGAACTATTATTTTTCCTTCCAAAGAGTATTTATTAAGACTGTGGTATATTTTTGTCGTTATTTGGTCTTGTGCTAAGCCTTATATAAAAATACTATTTTTATAATAACTTCTGTGTCGTGTCCATCTGTAGTGTATCCACTTTATTACTGTATGTGGTCATAAATGCTTAACACACTGCCTCTGAGATAAGCCTGTCTGCTCTGCCAAGCTACCAAGGGGGTAGCAGGGGTTATCTGAGTGTGTAATCCCCTTTCCCTGACTAGAGTTGGTTGGTCCCTATTTGTCAGAAGTGTATACCTCTGCCAACTAGAGACCGCCGGTTCTAACATTGGTGGTCAGCGGTGAGGATTTGAACTTTGCATTTATGACTCATGTGCAGTGATTAGTGTACGCTACATAGTGAAAGCAGACCATAACGCAGCCACAGTCCGTTTGGTAGGATATCCTATTTTTGTTCTCCGCTTTCCTGGAGCTTATTTTCTTAAACACTGCCAGTTTTGACCATGGAGAATGCCGGAGCTGCTACACCTGTGGAGAATGTTGTGGGGGAATTTGATAAGGAGAAGATAGATTCCTACACGCTAAAAGATCTAAAAGGATTTTGCAAGCAGTTTAAAGTTCCTACCACAGGTGTCTCAAAGAAAGAGGGCTTCCTCAAAGCGCTGAAGGCCTGGTTAGAGGCCAGAAATCCCTCTGATCCGGTGGTGGTACCGGAAGAGGAAGAAGAAGAGGAAGAGGAAGAGCCCACAGGTGGGCCAGTGTCATCTCCAGGCAGTAGTGCGTCCTCTAGGAGCCTTTCCCCCGAAGAATTAGAAGACAGGGAGAAGGAGAGGGGGTACAAGTTGGAAATGGCAAAACTCAAATTAGGAGGGCAGTTGGAATTAGAGAATGCAAGAAGCAAGAGAGAAGCTGAAATGGAGAGCAAAAGATTAGATTTTGAGAGAGAGAAATTAGCGTTTGAACGTGAGAAGATGGTGAGGGAGATGGAGCTTAAAACTAAGAGTTTAGAGTTGAATCCCTCTGGTGGCAGCACTCCATCTGTGCCTGCAGAAAGTAGGTTTTATTTTCCTAAGGATGTGATCAAAGATTACAGTAAGAATGAAGATATTAGCCAATGGTTTAAAGCGTATGAGTTAGCATTGTTGGCCCACCGGGTCCCTGAGAAGGATTGGGGAACGGGGTTGTGGAGCCGCTTTACAAACGAGGGGAGAGATACCTTGTTGAACCTTCCTGCTGAGGATAGGATGTCTTATACTCATATGAAAGATGCTTTAATGCTGAGATATGGCTTAACTCCAGAAAAGTACAGACAAACCTTTAGAGAATGTAAGAAGTTGCCTGGTACTACGTGGGTTGAATATGTGTCTTTTTTCTGCAGAACCATGGATGGTTGGATAAAGGGTAGCAAGGTTGATAATTATGATGCTCTTTATGATTTGTTTGCTTGGGAGCACTTGTCTAATAACTGTTTTCCAGAGCTACGCCAGCACCTTGTTGACAGCAAGCTATCTAACCCTAGAAAACTTGCTGAGGAGGCGGACCGCTGGGTCAGTACCAGGGTCCACAAGGGTCCAGTGGGAGACTCAGCCAAAGGTGGGCAGGGTCCCCAGCAGAAGAGTGGGGGGGACAGGGGTAAACAGAGGGAGTTTCAGAAAGGGCCCCAAAGTAGTCCCCAAGGGAACCAAGGGAAGGGTTCCCAGCCTCCCCCTGTAAAGAAGCCAGAGGCCCCGACAGGTAAACCTGTTCACAGGGGCCCCATGACCTGCTATGCCTGTAAGCAGGTGGGACACCGTTATTATGATCCCCAGTGTCCCATGAAGGATTCGAATGCACCGCCGCGTGCACCCCCTCGGCAGGTAGCGAGTGTAGCCCTGGGAGGGGAGGAGATGGGTGCCCCCGGTGGGTGGGGTCCCGCAGAAATGTCCCTGGTCTCTTTAGGAGACGTGGAAATGGTCCCTCCAACCCCTCTGCCTAGTAACACTAAGAAATATAGGCAGTGGGTGACCATTAATGGCCATAGGGTGGAAGCTCTCAGAGACACCGGAGCGAGTGTGACAGCTGTCAAGTGTCACTTGGTGTCCAGAGAGCAGGTGGTCCCGCATGCATTCTACCCCGTTGTAGCTGCCGACAACTCACAGAGTCAGTGTGAGGTAGCTCAAGTTCCCTTTGAGTGGGGGGGGGTCTCAGGTACTCTTCAGGTTGCTGTGAGGCCCGCCATGCCTGTTGATTGTCTCCTGGGCAATGATTTGGAGGACTCCCCTTGGGCTAAGGTGGAGAGAAAAGCGCATCTGGAAATGTTGGGTCTGCCTGAGTGGGTGTGTGCGACCACCCGGTCCATGTCAGTCAGTAAGGGTGTTGATGGGGCCCTGGAGCCTGAAAGTATGGCCCAGGTCCCAACCGTGAAGAGAAGGGGCAGGGGGCGCGGGAAACCGTCCCCCATCGTTCCCGCGGTCCAGGAGGGAGCAGACCCTGAGGGGGATGCCCTGGAACCGACAGGAGAACAAGTGGCCGAACTGGGAGACCTGCCCGAGCTGACCCATTGGCAGCAGGATGGTGGTCCCTCCAGGGAGGAATTTTGTGCTGAGCAGAAAGTGTGCCCTTCTCTTGTGGGTATGAGGCAGCAGGCCTCAGCCCAAACGACAGGTGATCAGTCAGGATCACATTGGGTCTACTGGGAGAACGACCTCCTGTATAGCGAGCCTAAGGCTGCTGAACCTGGGTCAGCCCGTGTGCTGGTGGTACCCCAGCGCTTCAGAGCCTTCCTACTGGGGTTGGCTCATGACGTTCCGTTAGCTGGACATCTGGGGCAGGACAAGACCTATGACAGGCTTGTCACCCATTTTTATTGGCCTCAGATGAGAAGGGATTCAGATATCCATTGTAGGACCTGTCAGACTTGCCAGGCAAGTGGGAAAAGTGGGCGGAAGCAGAAGGCTCCCCTCCAACCTTTTCCCGTCGTCAGTACCCCCTTTGAGCGAGTGGGAATTGACATTGTGGGGCCACTGGACCCCAAGACAGCCATGGGCAACAGGTTTATCCTGGTCTTGGTGGACCATGCCACCCGGTACCCGGAAGCCATCCCTCTCCGAACAGTGACGGCCCCCGTGGTGGGACGGGCACTGATGGGTGTTTTCTCCCGCATGGGGTTCCCCAGAGAGGTGGTGTCAGACCGGGGCACCAACTTCATTTCGAATTATATGAAGTCTCTGTGGAAGGAGTGTGGGGTAACCTACAAGTTTACCACTCCTTACCACCCTCAAGGTAATGGGCTGGTTGAGAGATTCAACCGGACCCTAAAAGGCATGATCATGGGTCTTGAAGAACCAATGAGGCGTAAATGGGACGTCCTCTTGCCATGCCTGCTGTTTGCTTACCGTGAGGTGCCACAGAAGTCTCTAGGGTTCAGCCCCTTTGAGCTTTTGTATGGTCACCCGGTAAGAGGACCTTTGAGTCTGGTCAAAGAAGGCTGGGAGCAATCTCCCAGGAAACCTCCCCAGGATGTATATAGTTACATGCTGGCCTTTAGGAACCAGACTCGGCGCTTCAGAGATCTTGCTCAGGCAAATCTGGAGGCCAGCCAGGAAGAGATGAAGCGGTGGTACGATCAGAATGCCACTCTGGTTGAGCTTCAACCTGGTCAGAAAGTTTGGGTCATGGCCCCTGTGGAACCTTGTGCGCTCAAGGACAGGTGGACTGGACCGTTTGAGGTTGTGGAGAAGAAGAGCGATGTCACCTACTTGGTGGACTTGAAATCTCCCAGGAACCCCTTAAGGGTCCTGCATGTCAACCGGTTAAAGCCCCACTTAGAAAGGTCCGAAGTGGGCATGCTCCTTGCCACGGATGCTGGGATGGAGGAGGAGAGTGAGCCTCTTCCTGACCTCCTGTGTGCAAAGGAAAAAGATGGGTCAGTGGATGGTGTTGTCCTCTCTGACACACTGACCCCTGAGCAGCAGCAAGCTTGTCGCCATCTGTTGGTACAATTCCCTGATCTGTTCTCCTTGATCCCTGGTGTCACTCAGTGGTGTGTCCATGATGTGGACACTGGGGACAGCACTCCTGTGAGGCACAAGGCCTACAGGGTGACTGACAAGGTCAGAGCATACATCAAGGAGGAGGTCTCCAAGATGTTTGCCTTAGGGGTGGTCGAGTCCTCTAGCAGTCCTTGGGCCAGCCCAGTGGTCTTGGTCCCAAAGGCTGCAGCGCCTGGTGCTTCACCAGAACTTCGGTTCTGTGTGGATTACCGAGGACTCAATTCGGTCACCAAGACTGACGCGCACCCCATCCCCAGAGCTGATGAGCTCATCGATCGGTTGGGGGCTGCCCGGTACCTTAGTACGTTTGATCTAACGTCTGGGTACTGGCAGATCGCCTTGACTGATGGGGCAAAAGAGAGGTCTGCATTCTCCACACCAGATGGGCACTACCAGTTCCGTGTGATGCCCTTTGGGATGAAGAATGCCCCTGCCACATTCCAGAGGTTGGTTAACCAGGTATTGGCCGGGCTGGAAGATTTCAGCGCCGCCTACCTGGACGATATAGCAGTGTTCAGCGCCAGCTGGGAGGAACACTTGCGCCACCTCCAGGAAGTGTTGTTGGCCCTGCGCAGAGCAGGCCTCACAATCAAGGCTAGTAAGTGCCAGATTGGGCAGGGTTCAGTGGTGTACTTGGGGCACCAAGTAGGGAGCGGCAAGGTGGCCCCCCTGCAACCCAAGATAGATACCATCCTGGCTTGGGAACCGCCCAAAACCCAGACTCAGGTGAGAGCCTTCTTGGGTCTCACGGGTTACTACAGGAGGTTTGTCAAGGGGTATGGCAACATTGTGCACCCCTTGACCTCGCTGACTTCCAGAAAGCAGCCGAGACTTGTGATCTGGACTGACGCCTGTCAAAACGCCTTTGACACCCTAAAAACTGCAATGTGTACAGCACCGGTCCTCCAGGCACCCGACTTTTCAAAAGAATTCATTGTCCAGACAGACGCTTCAGAGCATGGTGTGGGGGCTGTTCTAGCACAGATGAATGAGGAGGGCCGAGACTTACCTGTAGCCTTCATCAGCCGGAGGTTACTTCCCAGGGAACAAAGGTGGAGTGCGATAGAGCGTGAGGCATTTGCTGTGGTCTGGGCGCTGAAGAAGCTAAGGCCCTACCTGTTTGGGACTCACTTCCGGGTTCAGACAGACCACAGGCCCCTCAGATGGTTAATGCAGATGAGGGGTGAGAACCCAAAGCTGTTGAGGTGGTCCATTTCCCTACAGGGGATGGACTTTACGGTGGAACACCGCCCTGGTACAGATCACGCCAATGCTGATGGTCTGTCCAGATTTTTCCGCCTTAGTGATGAGGACTCCCTGGGTGAAGGGTAGTTCTCCCCACATTTCAGCTGGAGGGGACACGTGTTAGACCTGGCATCATTGGCATGAGTCTCTCCTCCATTTTTTTCTGGTTGCCTCCTCTGTTTACGATGTTTTTGCTGGATTATTGCTTTGGGCACTGTGCCACTGCTGATCAGTGCCACAGTGCAAGTGCTCCCTATGTTAAATTGTACATTGATTGGTGTTACCATGATTGGCTTGGTTGACTTACTGTTCAGACCCTAGTCTAGTGCACTGCGTGTGCCAAGGGCGTGTAAGTTAACTGCTGCTGGTGGGCTCGCAGCACTGGTTGTGCCACCCACAGAAGCAGCGTGCAAAATGTGTCTCAGGCCTGCCACCGCGGCGCCTGCGTGCCGTCCCTGACTGCCATGTCGACTTGGTAAGGAAACCTACTTACCAGTCTCTAAACCTTCACTTTGCCACATTTCAGACACCTCTATGGTAGGCCCTAGGGCAGGGTGCATTGTTGGTAAAAGGTAGGTCATGCCCTGACGTGTGTGGCATGACCTAATAGTGAATTACAGCCATTTTCGTTTTTCACTATTGAAGGGCTACCTGCCTCCAATAGGCCAGACTGGGCAGACTGATTATTAACTCCATTATAATCTATCTGACTCAGGGAGCATGGTAGCAAGTCGAGTTTAGTATCCCTGAACTCAGAATTTAATAACACACCCTTTAGGATGGATGGTTTTTAAATTCTATGTTTGAAAATAGCACTTTTAGAAAGTGGCTATTTTCTTGTCCAACTATCTACCGGTCTCTGCTGGTTTGGTGTGTGTGTCAGGGGCTGGGTGGCTCCAGAGGTCTGAGTGAGTCAGTGTGGGGTGAATGGGGCGTTTACACGTAGAGTGAGGGAAGAGTAGCCTGCCCTGCCTGACACAATACTGGCTCCGCCTCCTGCTGGGCGACTGATAGCCCTGCTCCTGCCAGTGACAATACTGGCTCCGCCTCCTGCTGGGCGGCTGAGGACTCTGCCCTGCTCAGTGAATAGGCCAGGTGCCTCTGCCTGGCAACACCCACAACAAACCTGAGATGGTGGGAATCGCCCTGCTTGGACAAAGGGAACAAAGGGAAAAAGGGGTATAAGAGAAGGACCCCTGAACCAAGAACTCAGATCACTTCTGACAAGGAAACCTGTACCAAGGACAAGAAGCCTGCTGATCTAAGGACTTGCCTCCCCTTTCTGCCAGAGTGCTGTTTTGCTGTGGAGGAACCTGAAAGCTGCTTCTTTATTTTTGCCAAGGAACAAGGAGAGAGGAACTTGGTGTGTACTCTCTGAACACTTGCTAGAAAATCTCCAAGGACTGGAAGAGTGCCAGTCTCCTGTTGAAGTCACAGGGCCAAAGGACTTCACCATCTACGGAATTGCTGAATTGCTGGAAAGTGTTGTTTCCAGTACACAAGGGAAAATCTGCAGTCTCGACGCCAGCAGCAACGCCAGTGAGCAGTGGGTATCGGCCCCGGCTCCAAGTGACCCCGTCTCGACGCCGGTGTCGACGCCAGTGAGGAGTGAGTATCGGCTCTACCTCCAAGCGACCCCGTCCCGACGCCGCTGCTGATCGCATCGACTCGACGCCCTTCTCGACGCCGTGAGCGCTGCTCCGGCCCGACATCCCTCGACGCCGCTGCGGATTGACCCGACTCCGAGGCACGATCGACGCCGACCTCGACGCCGACATCTCGACGTCGTGGATCATCGTTTTCTTCGTTTCTCAAGGTACTGTACTTGTGGGGTCTGTTGCGACTCCAGGCTCGACGTAGCGCTCCTCGCGGTCGACGCCGAACCTTGGGAATCTTGTAGACTCGACGTCGTGTGACTCCTGTGGGGGTTACATTGTTGCCAAAGAACTGTGCTCAGAAGAATACTTTGCTAAAGAACTATTTGCCAAGAAGAAACCTTACTTGAACTATTATTTTTCCTTCCAAAGAGTATTTATTAAGACTGTGGTATATTTTTGTCGTTATTTGGTCTTGTGCTAAGCCTTATATAAAAATACTATTTTTATAATAACTTCTGTGTCGTGTCCATCTGTAGTGTATCCACTTTATTACTGTATGTGGTCATAAATGCTTAACACACTGCCTCTGAGATAAGCCTGTCTGCTCTGCCAAGCTACCAAGGGGGTAGCAGGGGTTATCTGAGTGTGTAATCCCCTTTCCCTGACTAGAGTTGGTTGGTCCCTATTTGTCAGAAGTGTATACCTCTGCCAACTAGAGACCGCCGGTTCTAACAATCAGCCATGAGGGCACCTCAGTATTCTCTGTTCTGCATTTTCATTCTCAGAAGCTATCTTTCCATTGCCGCATTTTGTACAAGATGAAGCACTCATTTAGTCCAAATTTGTCTGAAAGCCTGTCTAATTTTGATTTTCTCATGTCAAATTCAAATCATATTCAAAAACTTTATTCGGTTATAAAACATTGATAACCATAAAAGTACATGAGACATATTAGACACAGTTCAGACAATTTAAAAACAAGTGAGGTAAATATAAATTTTTAAAAGTACATAGGCTTAATAATCATTAAAACGTTATCGATTTCCTTAAATGAAAAACATTTCTGAGAAATACAGAGACAGATGCTACCGTGAATATATCTTCAAGTTTCCGAATTATCAGAAATGCAGGGCGGCATTGTCTAAAATTCATATACTTTAAAATTGGCTTAAACCACCTTTCCCTTGGTATTGAATAATATTTACAAAAGAATAAAATATGAATATCCGATTGGGTGGATATATTGTCACAAGGGCATTTACTAATTCCAGCTGTCCAATCATTATTGACAGGGAAACTCACTGTCCTAAAAAGAAACCCCAGTCTAAAACGTATCAGCAGAAACCTTTCATGTTCCGTCAACCGCAGGGTTAAGTAGGGTTGAATAGCCTGCGTGGTTAAGATCAGTTGATGGGACATCACTGTTTTTTTAATCAACTCAGTGTGATCTCTTAAATTCACAAAGTGCATGATACATAACCTTTTCAGTTCCTTTCTCAAAATCTTCACCATAGACTCGGGATCATCATAAAATTCGGGATGATTAATATAGCCACAGAAACTTTTGATATAACTTAGCCATTTCATTCGATGAGCACCCTCCAATTTTAAAGCGTCCCTCAGAATGAGACGATTCAAATGGCACTCGTTTGTAATCCATACCCTGTGCCACAAAAGAACCGTCTGGATTCTAATAATGTCCTCAATGTATAACATACCAAGTTCAGCGTGGATGTTATAGGTGAATGTGCTCACTGGCGTAGTTAGGAGAAAGCTATTCTCTGTCAACTGTAAACTAGTTACATTTGAGATGCCCCAAATTCCCGCGCCATAAGTTGCTACTGCCACACAACTAGATTTGTAAATGCGCAATAGCTCATTGACTGGTTTCTTACCCATCTTTTAATAAAAAGTTTGAGGGCCATTATGAACTTGGTGAACAACATATTTCTCCCCTTGACTGCAAAATTCCACTGGCCTGTGCAGTCAAACAGAATTCCTAAATAAGGGAAGGTAAAGATGTAATCTAATGGCTTAGAATCTATGAACATGACTTTTTTCCTCTGTTTTGTTTTGGTGCCACAATTCATAGCAAAGATTTTAGTGCAATTCACCTTCAGGTCCAAACAGGTCATGAAGGTAGAAAAGGAAGTGATCATGGTTTGCATTGCAACATGGGTCCTTGCCATCAAAACGGCATCATCGGCGTAAATTAGTGCCGGAATATGACGTTTTGATGCCGCGGGCATATCTACACAATCCCTCAGCAGAATATCTTCTAACTCATTAATGTAAATTAAAAATAGAAACGGGGCAAGGACACAACCTTGTCTTACTCCCCTCGCAATGTTAAACATTTTAGTGCACTCTCCATTTAAACCATATCTGATTGTTGCCCTAGCCCCATTATGCAGATCCCTTAAGAAACAAATAATGTTATCCTCTACTCCCAATCGTGTTAAAATTAACCATAATTTGCTGTGATTAACACAGTCAAAGGTGGTAGTTAAGTCCACAAAGGTTAAAAATAATCTCCCACCCTTAGCCTTGGTATACTTTTCCAATAAAATAAATAGGTTGAGACCTTGATCTACTGTCCCTACTCCTCCTCTAAAACCATATTGCAGGTCACTAATGATCTTATGCTCATCTGCCCATTACTGCAGCCTATCTAGGATGACCCTACCCACAATTTTAACAGTTGAATCGAGTAGGGATATAGGGCGATAGCACTTACAGCTTGTCCTGTCGCCCTTTTTAAAAATAGGTACTATAATTGATTTGTACCAAGTATTAGGGAGGCCAAGCATACAAGCAGCATTCAGGAATCTAGTTAGTAGAGGAGCCCATAATATTAAGTTATTTTTGAAAACATCTACCGGTACACCGTCTGGGCCCGGTGCCTTGCCCCCCTGGCTCGAACTGATGGCCTTCAACACCTCACTCAATGTAAAAGAGAGGTTCAAGCTCTTAAAATTTGTAGATGCTTTGGGCATATCCTGCGTAATCAGTTCCCACAAAGGGTCAGCAGGACTATAAAGGGACTCAAAATAGCTCACCCATTCATCCTCAGCAATTGCAATCTCAACCCGCGCCTTAGTGTCATCCTTAAAGTATAGTGCGTTAACTGCCCTCCAAAAAGCTGTCATATTGCTCCGCTCAGAAGCTCCTAATAAATCCTCCCATGCTTCCTTCTTTATTTTAGCCCTCCTATTCTTAATTGCCAATTTATAAGATTTCCAAAGCTCCCTGATCTGTTTCTTGTCTTTAACATGCCCATTCAATGCCAGTTTAAGTTTAGAGTGTGCCTTAGTACACTCTTGATCAAACCGTCCCTTCTTGTTACTATTATTGTGTTTTTTCGAACTGACCCACAAACTTTCCTTAATACATGTTATAATAATACTAAAATTATTAAATACTTCGGAGTCCTTGGACGCCATGTCCAGGCAAGTATTAAAACATGTATTGCAGGCCTTAATTAGATTACAAAGAAAGTCGGCAGGTACAATTTTAGACCACTTTAGGGCATATCCATTCTGTCTAGAGATAGTAATATCTCTTGATTGCAGCCTGGGAATGCTATCGGAGATGGCACGAGGGTCAATAATTTCCACCCTAATGGGGAAATGGTCACTGAGGGATATTTCTAGTACATTATATTTTCCAACACTTCCCCTAAAACACGAGGAAATCAAAACATAGTCAATTACAGAAGGTTGTCCCCTACCACAAAAGGTAGCAGAGAACGGAACCTCTAGTTGACATAATGTATTTGCAAACCCTAAATCGTTCACAAAGAGGATCTCATTCAAGGCGTCACCCTTTCCATTGTGTTCAAAGTGTGTAGAAATGGACTCCCTATCCAAGGTCAAGCCACAATTTCCTTTACCAGCTCTATTACAAATTGCACAGTTAAAATCACCCCCCCCCATATGGCAACATGTAAACTGCAACGAATTGTGTGTACACGTAGAGTGCACATATCCTATTATTAAAAGTTTTTCTTCAAAACAGAATTCATGTTGGATATTTGAAGTGCTCAGGGACAATATAGTTTAATCTTGCGTTAACTTATTTGTTTTTTAAAAAACATGCATGTGCGACACTTCTGGGAGCTAAGAACACAATGGCTAAGAGAAAGGAAAACTGAATACAAAAATGCTAATTCATGATAAAAACCTGCAGAAATAATAATGTTTAAACAACATAGGGATCGATTCCGATCCTGGAGAAATATTCCCCGTACGAATCGTATCCGGATTTTTTATGTACAAATCGTACAAGTCCCGTACAAACTGGCAAGTACGATTCGCATGTAAAAAACACCATACGAATCGCATTGGGAATATACCCCGACACGTCCTCGTGTCGGAAAAAGTGTCCGACACATCCCCGGACGTTTTTACGTACGACTCGGTAAACCGACGTCCGAACGCGCAAGTACGATCCGTCCCGTCCATCTGAATCCACACACGTATGGTAAAAACACCGTACGGAGCAAACCTCCACAGCAACCATGGAGACGTCCAAACATGTGCCCGCATACACGCCGAACACCCCCCCTCCATGTCCGCGCTGTACCCCCATCCCCCCGGCATGTCCGCGCCGTACCCCCAGCCCCCCCGTAGGTCTGCGACGTCCCCCCAGCCCCCCCTCATAGGTCAGCGATGTCCCCCCAGCCCCCCGTAGGTCCGCGACGTCCCCCCAGCCCCCCGTAGGTCCGTGACATCCCCAGGCCCCCCCCATGTCCGTGCCGTCTCCCCAGCCCCCCGTATGTATGGTGCGGACCCCCACCCCCCGTATGTACGGTGTGGACCCCCACCCCACCCCCCGTATGTACGGTGCGGACCCCCACCCCACCCCCCGAATGTACGGTGGGGGTCTGCACCGTACATACGGGGGGGCTGGGGAGATGTCGCGGACCTACGGGGGGGCTGGGGGTATGGCGCGGACCTACGGGGGGGCTGGGGGACGTTGCGGACCTACGGGGGGCAGGCTGGTGGTACGACGTGGACCTACGGGGGGCTGGGGGACATTGCGGACCTACGGGGGGGCTGGGGGTATGGCGCGGACTTACGGGAGAGGGGCTGGGGGGGTGTCCGGCGCATACCGGGCCCCCTTTTCCTCACGCTTCGCTGCGTACCTAGCTTTACCGGCACTTTTTTTGTGTGCCGTAAAAATATAGCCGTCCGGAGTGCTGTCGGTACGAATCGTACTTGCTGGTACGTAAAAAGCTGCCTAACTCCGTCCGCATGACGCGTACGCACCGTCCCGGAACACATTTGTATGTGTTTTTGTGTCGGTCGGTGTTTTGTACGAATCGTACTTGCATGTTTGTATGGTGCTTTTACCGGGTACGAGTCGGACGGAGAAAACGCTCCGACCGACGGTTCGTACCCGGTTTCTCCAGGATCGGAATCGACCCCATAGTTTGGAGCCTTTAATTTCTTAAGGCTTTGCGATGGCAATAGTGGTTGTAAAATATATATCTTTTAAATGTACTAAACCATTTTTGTGAATTTGAAAAGTTATCACTGTTCTCAAAAAAGATTTTGAAACTCTTTCCTGTGTGGTCATGATATGGGCACTTGCATTGATTGTTTGGCTCCACTGCAGTCACAAACCATTGAGAAAATACGAACCCCATCCTGGGGTGGTAACTGATTCCAAAGGGAAAGCTGTCCCTCTGATTCCCCTTTCTGAACTGTGTCAGGTGGTCCTTGGAGTGAGGGGGAAGTGAGTGCTACACTTTTCTAATGTTTTTCTAGCATTTTAATAAACTATTTTTAAAAAGCAGCACATGTCCCTTTTTTTTCCTTTTTTTTCAAGTCTTTACTTGGGCCCTTTCTGTAGTATAGGCTTCGGTACTCCAGGGAAAGGCTACACCTGCTGAGCAGATGATTTCTCCTTTCCTGTACCACTTTAGCTTGTTAGCCATAAGAATGGGGCTTCCTTGATAGACTGCCTTGTGCATAAAGGTCATAGCTTTAATTATTCATCTATTGCAATTTTGGAGCAGTGTGAAGGTTGAAGCACTGGGCTGATATTATCATGTCTAGCTCTGCCTGTGACAAGGTGGGCTGCAGCTTCCTGGACTAAATAAAATATATCCTAACATATTGAAAGGCAAGGCAACATAAATAGCAGTGCTGTAGAGCAGTCCAGTTTTGCACCATTAGCTACTGAAACATAATTAGAACATTGGAACGCTGAGAGCTCCATTGAATGCAATGGAGGAGCAGTGGCCTATAAACACTGGTATAGGTCCTCTGCTCTCAACATTACAATGTCCTAATAAACACCCTCTGCCACTCAAGTCAAGACAAGTCAATTCAGCTGTATTCGGTGTAAATAATACCACCATAAAAGCATTCTATTTAGAGGAAACAGTTACAATTGCAATTTTAAAAACCTAAAAATATACAATCAAAAGATAAAATCAACATTTCATAATCATACAGTATGTCGAGCTATAATACGAAAAAGTGCAAAAATGCAATCTGACCAATAGCAAGAAAATATACAATCAAGGGGTACGCTCAATGATTCATGAGCATTCAGATACGTAAAATGCAAGGTGTTCAAGTATATAAGAATAATTCTGTCTTCATATCTTCATACACAATGGAGAGCAAGCAGGATAGCCTTTGTCGTACAAATATATAAAGTGCATAATGCTATTGTGTGTACCACAACTACGTGCAGTCATCTGGTTTTTCATACGACAGTGCGTCCAGATGTGCATAGACCTTTCTTCTCCTTAATCCCAGTTGTATATACAAAATAACTGCATTCGTGATTTTCTGGTTTTCCAGGCTACATTCAAATTTAAAAGCATGTTTATAATAAAATAGGATCTTAGATAAAAACAGAGGTTTTAAAATGGATTTCCGGATATTCATATAAAAACTACAAAAAAGTAAAAAGTGCAACGTAGATTGGGGGGACTTTCTGTCACAGGGGCAATTCGGAAGTTTATGGCACCACTTTTCCTGTTTGGGGAATGCTATTAAATATTGAAGGGTGCCAAACCTAAGCCTTGTCAAATCAAATCTGTGTTGTATATTTTGCACCTGTATTAAATAGGTTTGTGTGCCCTTTACAGAAGAGATTTCACAGTAGGAATTAACGCTATGTTTTTGGCTAGCTTCAACCTCTCTAGCACCTTCCATAACATTCATATAACTTGTCTGCAGGTCACTTTTACTATAGTCTAAAATTGCTGCTGGGTTCTTTCTATCAATATGCACCCTACATCATGCCAGAAGGGTATGTATATACTCAAGCCAGGGAATTTTACAACTGTGATCAAGAGATAGTTTAAAATTAAATCCTTTGTGAATTTGGTCTCATCTTTGGCCCATATTTCTTGCCAAAGAGTGAGACCAACCAAGTTTATTAAGTTGGCCATGAATGGTACAGATAATTATTTATGTGTTATATAATTCACAGTGGAACTAGGGACTGTCAGCAATCTTTTTAAGAATTTATTTTTGTGGATTTTTAGAGGGCTGGTGTTGGCTCTCCCCCATAGTGCAGCCCCATAGTAAACACCTGTGACACACATACTACGGTACAGGGTGAGGATTTCCCGTATGGGTTTGTTTCCTATTTTGGCAGAAAACCTTAGAATGCCCTCAGTGGTTCTTAAAAATGTCAGATTGCACAGTTCCATATGTGTGTTCCTTGTACCATGCCTGTTAAAATTCAAACCCAGATTTGAAAAAGTTGAGACTCTGTTAATGGCTGCCCCTCCCACGCGGTGTTGTCTGTCCTTCAGTTTGGAGCTCCCACATGTCATAACAAATCTTTTTTTTAGATTTATCTGAAGATATTTTTCAGACATGAACAGGGCACAGCTGTTCTATTATACGCTGCAGACCATTAGCTGTCCTTGATAACAGGACAGCGTCGCCTGCGTAAAGAAGAACGGAGGTTGTGCGCTCCCTAACTTTTGGTACATCTGCGACTATGTTTTGTAAAAAAGGGTCTACATTATTAATATATAAAGAAAATAAAAGGGGCTCTAAAACACAGCCCTGCCGGATTACACTTGTTACTCTGCAATCCGAAGTGCATTCCCACACTGTACCGAACCACACTCTGGAAGTTAAAAAGGTGTAAATCTGGGCTAAATATATAATTATATCACTAGGGACACCTAGCGCCTTCAGTGTCTGCCATAATTTAGCGTGATTAACAAAATCGAAGGCGCTAGTAAGGTCGTCAAAACAAAGTTGCAAAACCCCGTCCTTTGCTAAGGTATACTTCCCTATCAATAGCTCTAGATTGACACATTGTTCCGTCGTGCCAATACCCTTTCTGAATCCATACAGGGCCTCAGTCAAGATGTTATTATCGTTGGCCCAGTTTTCTAGCCTTTCCCACATTATTCTCCCCATCAGTTTGGAGGTGGAGTCAAGAAGGAATATGGGACAGTAGCAGTTAGCCTTCCCTCTGTCCCCTTTTTTAAATATTGGTACGATTACACTTTCCACCCAGGATGCAGGCAGCACTCCCCCTAAGGTGGCGTTAAAAACTTTTAATACGATTGGGATCCAGAAATCCATATTATGTTTAAAAATATCGATAGGAACCTCATTCGGTCCTGTGGTTTACCATTAAAACTTTTTTGTAAGGCGGATATTATTTCATCTGACGCTATAGTGGATAATGTTACTGGCTTCACTAAGATGTAATTGTCTTTATTACTCTTGGTTACTTTAACAGCATTAGGATTAAAAATGCTCTCGAAATGCGATGTCCAATATCCTGGAGGGACAACAGTATCAATTTTTACTACAGTATTTTCCCTGACAAAGGTGTGGTCAATTGTTTTCCAGAACAGAGCTGCATCTCGTGTCTCAGCAGCCTGTATTAGTGTATTCCAAGTCTCCTCACGGATCTCTTGTTTCCTTTCTTTCAGGGCATTTTTATCACTTTTCCTTAAAAATGTAATCCTTGCACTATCTCTTGGTCTTAATTTCAGGGCCTTTTTTAAATCCCAATTTAGCCCCTCTCTTTCTCCTGCCTCACAAAAAAAAGTGGATTATCAGGGCAAAGCGAAAGGTAGAGCCTGTGAAGCAGGACACACATGAGCCTTTACCCCTCTCTTCTCCCGCACCTAACAGTGTCACTGAAGTCTCAGAAGAACGGAGAGGGTAATTCTACTCTGCTCCTGGGTCTTCCTGGCTCAGATGAATAAGAAAAAGCAGTTTAGCCAAGCCCCGGGGGAGCCAGGAGTTGACTTCAGCCTCCTTTCACAGCTATTGCTGTGAATGTTCAACAGTTGACCTGTGTGTGGCTGTTATCTGTTGAACATTTACAGAAATAGCTGTGAAACAATGGCTTTGGAGCAGCTAGGGGCTTTCTACACCCTTGGACTCCAGGAGGCCGATGTTTTTTTGATTAGGATATTCTGCCCTCATGGAGTGGAATGGTATAACAGCCTTTTAGACCACTGTAGCAGACTATATCAGTCATTAAAGTCCTACTCTCTTGTTGAAGGCCGTCGGCCTCTAATCCTGGAACAGGTATTTAATGGTCTATATAGCCCGCTACAGCAGACTATAAGGCTGTATGATAGAATTGAATGAATGACAACACTCTTTTTAGTGCACTGAATTTTAGTAAACAAGTTCTCAATCAGTGTATGATGGAACAATGCACACCATTACCACACATGTTTTTACAGCCCAGACTTTACAATGCACCTACCATTACCACGCATGTTTTTACAACGCATCTCACAATCAAACGTCCATACAGGTACATTATGAGTACCTTTACCACACATACCATTACCATGCATACAACGCATGTCATACAACTCATGACAAAAAATACATCATAAAGATTGTTTTTTGGACGAAGAACATATATAAATAATTTACAGTCAAGTATGTAAAATGACACAGCACAGTAAAATTACCGATTTATATTTGTACTAAAATAATAAATAAACTGATAACTGAGTAGTAGTAATACCAACAGACGTGCATGCATTTTATCTACATCAGTTCTGCTATCCTTTCTCTATGTTCACTCTGTGGGCTCTATTACAGGTCTGGTGGTCCACAGACCGCCAGACTCGTGGGAGCAAGGTGATGGTGGTCTAGTGACAGCTCTATTTCAATTAGGGCGGTTGGCCCGCCATTGCTGCGCCACAGCCACCAGGGAACTGCCGTGCCCTGGCGGTGTTGCAGTGGTCAGGAGGCAGTAGTATGCTTGGGGGGACGACCATGGACCCGCCAAGCATATTACGAGTTTCCTCTCCGCCGGCAATGTCATGGAGGTTCCTACTCCATAGACAATGTGGTGGAGAGGAAACAAAGGGGGCAGGGCCCCCTGTGTCTCCTCTGCATAGGCATGCAGGTAGGGGGCACAACATGCTCCCTGGATGCATGCACTCCAATTCCTGCATGGTATGGACTTAAAGGTTCATGCCGTGCAGAAACTGTTTTTGGCGTTCCCATTGAGGTTCCCCATTTCAAGGCACTGTCATGGGAACGTCAAAAAAATGCCTGCCAGATAGGAGGAAACTCCAAATATGGCAGCGGCTGGGCCATGGCTTTGGCAGTGCAGCGGGAGGGCGGACCCGGTGCTGCACTGCCAAAGCCGTAATCAGGCCATATACGTGCAGTCTGTGACAAACCAAAATGGCAGTCATTCTAAAATGTAAGGAAAAGAACTGTCTTTTCCAAAGTACAAAATAAATATACATTCAGTCAGATTCTGAAGCACACCAAAAAATACATTCCGAAACATATTTTCTTTCACATTTTGGAATACCTCGAAAAGACGTCTAAATTCAGCCGTCCACTATTTTGTACTCATCGGTACACTGGTGACCATAAGGAGGAGACAAGTGACAGTTTGCTGTTCACAAAGTGCCACCTATCTGCTTAATTAAGTAAAAGGATTACAATAAACACATTTTGTAAGAACCCAAATAATCCCCAAACCTTATATTAATTTTTAGTCTCTAAATATTCACAGGTTTTGCGCAAACTATCTGTAGCCTTACATTTTAATATATTGCCTGGAGGCAATGCTTTGTAAGTTTAGGTGCGCCACATTTTTATCACTACAAATTCGTTCAAATATTAGAAAGACCTTTGCTCCAGGGAAGGTGCTGGACAGTGATGAGGGTGATAGTTACTAATACTACTTCTCCGGGTGCTTGACTCAGGGAAGGTGCTGGACAGTGGTGGGGGTCAAATAACTATTACTACCCCACCGGTTGCATGTCTCAGGGAAAGTGCTGGACTGTGGTAGGGGGACAAATTACTATACCTACTCTGCTGGGTGATTAGCCTCAGGAAAGGTCCTGGACACAGTTTAGGTGCAAAGCTATACTCTAGGGGGTGCTTACCCCAGGGAAGGTGCTGGACAGAGTTTAGGCGCAAAATTACTATTACTACTCCACTGGGTGCTTGCCTCAGTAAAGGTGCTGGACCGTAGTGGGGGTCTAATTACTATTACTACTGCACCAGATGCTTTGGCTCAGGTAAGGATGTTGAACAGAGTTTAGAGAACACATTACTATTACTTCTTTGCCAGGTGCTTGCCTCAGGAAAGGTATGGGACTGTGGTGGGAGTCAAAATTACTATTACTACTCCACCAGGTACTGGCCTCAGGAAAGGTGCTGGACAGTGGTGGGGGTCAAAATTACTATTACTACTCCACTGGTTGCGGGCCTCAGGTAAGGTGCTGGACAGTGGTGGGGGTCAAAATAACTATTACTACCCCGCCGGTTGCTTGTCTTAGTGAAGGAACTGGACAGTGGTAGGGGAAAAAATTACTATACCTACTCTGCTGGGTGCTTTGCCTCATAAAAGGTGCTGGACACAGTTTAGGCGCAAAACTACACTCTACCGGGTGCTTGCCTCAGTAAAGGTGCTGGACAGTGGTGTGGGTCTAATTACTATTACTACTCCACAAGGTGCTTTGGCTCAGGGAAGGATGTTGGACAGAGTTTAGAGAAAAAATTACTATTACTACTCTGCCGAGTGCTTGCCACAGGGAGGGTGTTGGACTGTGATGGAGGTCAAATTTACTAATCCTACTCACCCGGGTACTGGCCTCAGGAAAGGTGCTGAAAAGTGATTGGGGCTCAAAATTACTATTACTATTCCACCCGGTGCTTGCCTCAGGGAAGCTGCTGGGCAGTGGTTGGGGGAGAAAATGGAATGCATTGACAGTAGAGCATACTGACATTCTACTTTTTTTTACTGACATTGTAATTTGTCCATTAAATTGGAAGATGACAATACTGCATTAAACAACTTAGCCATCAACACAACACTTTCTGAAAACATAAAGACCTTCAAAGGTAAAAATAATTCCAAAACCCATCTAAAAAAAGAAATGTAATTAATATCTTTCAACAGGCAAAAAAGAAAGGCATAGGACTCTCATTAATTACAAAAATAGTTTCTCGCCATTAATAAAATGTCTGAAAACAACTTTCAATTTTTTTTTCTCTCTTTAACAGGTACATTGCTAACCATAAAATCATGGCCTCAAATCAAACCAATCTGAAACCTCTTTTGTCCACATTTTCTGTAAAAGACACACAGATGATGGACAGAATGCAGAGCAAATCAAACATTCACCCCAGTCAAGAGATCTGGGTTAAATCCATTGTTCTTTTGCTCACCATGCCATCCCAGTCTAGACCTGGCCTGGAAGTTTCTGCTGGACTGTTCCAATTGGATGCAGGGTCAAGACTGATTTGAAAATGGCTGGCTTCAAACTGGAATGGCATGGTGGAGCAAAATAATGATGGATTTTGGCCCAGATTTCTGTACTGGGGTGAATGTATGACATTGTTCTGCATTCTGTGCATCAATTTTTCTTTTTAAATTTGTCTGGGTATGCCCAGATGTGGGTTACGTCCTCTCCATGCCACTGGATTCAAGCTATCCTGGCTGATGAGGGGTGAAACCCCGAAACCGGTCCTAGGATGCTTGTTTCCAGTTCAGGGAGTACCTGGCCTGGCAGTTCAGGCTGGACTGTTCACATTGGGCGCAGGGTCATGATAGATTTGCATATGGCTGGGTTCAAATGGGAAAGGTATGGTGAAGCACAAAACAATGGATTTCGTCCCAAATCTCTGTACTAAGGTGAATGAATAATATTGTTCTGCATTCTGTTCATCAATTGTTCTTCGCACATTTCCTGCAAATCACACTACAAAAAAGCACCAGAAACAAGCAATCTAACTACTACAAAATCCAGTACAAAAATTCCCTCATTCTCAGTCATCACAGTTCACAGGGATACAAACAATTTGAGGTAAACAATCTCAAAAAAGCAGTACTCATAAAAAACAAGTAACTTTCTTTTTACCAGCATCCTATTCTAACTCAATGTTCTCCTTCTTTTTTGACATTACAAACAATAACATGGTTTTCAAAACCTCAGCAGTCTACAGAAAAATCATGCGAAAAACATTTTATATTGCAGGTTCTTCATGAGATATGACTTTGGAACAAAACATTAATAACAATATCCATTTTCTGTGTTTCTACAGATACATACAGAATGCCATCAAGAAATCAAGGAAGCTACATTCAAACTAGAAGAGGGAATAAACTTCTCAAGTATGGTGGCTACCTTTATTGTAAGGAGAGATTAACTTAGCCCAGGATCCATGGGAAGTGCGCGTAGTATTTTTCATCCCATTGCACGGGCAGAGCAGGTACGCTTGGTGACACTGTTGCAAGGACCACAGAACATAACCTCTCTACCTCTGCATTGGAGATTGAAGTTAGCCAGAACATTCAGCAAATACTTGCATCCACCTCCAGTGAACCCTGTGTCTCAGTTTTGAGGGAGGTATCCCAAAACGTCCCCATGTATGTAGCAAGTTGTATACCCACAATTCCGAACCTTAGAAGAATTATACAGAGACAAAAACAAGTAAGTAACCCCCAATGAGTAACACCCCAGGCCTACTCAGACATTAACATTCCTCCTGAATTAACTGTAACCTTCACTAATGAAACTTTCTTTTTACATGACAGCGAAAAAACTCAGAAAGAATACTAATCTTTAGCACACCCCATAACCTTGTAACTCTGGAAAATAGTGATATTTGGATTATGGATGACACCTTTAAGGCCACAACTGATCCATTCACTCAAATATATGCTATTCATGGGAATATCAATAACACTACAGTCCCTTTAGTTGACAGTTTACTCCCGGATAAGCAGTCCTCAACCCACACTGAGTTTTTGACAGTGGTAAAATCTAAAGCACTAAATAAAAGTCCCAGAAAAGTGATCATTGATTTTGAATTGACCATGATTAATACCATTACTAAATTGTACCCTACAATCTAAATAAAAGGTTGTTTTTTTCACTTTTCACAGGCATATTGGCAAAACTTTTAAAAAACATTTCCTGCAAAGCACACTACAAAAAATCACCAGAAAGGAGCAATCTAACTACTAGAAAATCCAGTACAAAAATTCCCTCATTCTCAGTCATCACACTTCACAGGGATACAAGCAATTTGAGGTAAACAATCTCAACAAAGCAGTACTCATGAAAAACAAGTAACTTTCTTTTTACCAGCATCCTATTCTAACTCAATTTTCTCCTTTTTTTCTGTGCACCCTTATCAGGCTATAATTCGTATGCAGCCTAAAACAGGTAAGCTGCCTTCAACAGATCTATAAAGAGGGTTAAAAGGAAGAGTTGTGTATTTACCTTTGGACTTTAATAAAAATGTTGAAACTGTTAGTGTAGAAAGAGATGATACTGAACCTATAGTCATTCTTGTTAATGGTGTACCCACAAAGAGTCGGAAAATATGGCAAGAGTTAGTACATGTCACGAAAGTCCAAAAGGCTACATTATATCTGGTGCAAAACAATATTTACTATAACATTTTAAATGTAGAAGGAGAAGAAATTACTTAAGAAGATGAAAGACATATTTCAAGTGGACAATTTAAGAAAAGAAGACATTTATGAACATTATACTATACATCCTCTACATTCAAAAGAACTGATAGGACATACTATTGAATTGTTCCAGATGAAAAAAGCAAAACGAACTCCCATGAGTGTGTGGGAAACACATTTGGAAGCTCATTGTTTTCCACAGCTCTTCCCTACTGAAAAAGGTAGACGATATGATGAATGACCAGTTCAGATTCAAGCTTCAGGATACCATACTTTACAACTGTACTCAGAACAACCCAGATTTCCTCAGTGTATTCCATAAATGTTTCATCTTTTGTTCCATACACCTACACTGCGGTCAGCAGAGCTCACAATTTAAATTGAAACATGATTTATTTATTAGAGAGAATTGTACTCTATGTCCTCAAACTTTGTCAAGAGGAAGTGACTAAAAACATTCCTCGAAGTCTGTGCTGACTACTGCCTTCGATGTACACTAGCAATATCAGGGCTCACAATTCACAACGAGTTGCAATTCTGTGGCTCGCCTGCACCTTGCACCATCGCTGGCTGCGCAGACGCTAAATGCTTCTGATGCCCCTATCTCAGTGCAAAAAGAATTGTTGATGGACAGAATGCAGAACAATGTCATACATTCACCCCAGTACAGATATCTGGGCCTAAATCCATCGTTTTTTTGCTCACCATGCCATTCCAGTTTGGACCCAGCCATATGCAAATCAGTCTTGAACCTGTGCCCTATTGGAACAGTAAAGCCTGAACTGCCATGCCAGGTCCTCCCTGGACTGGTAACAAGCATCCTAGTACCGGTTTCCGGGTTTCACCCCTCTTCAGCCAGGATAGCTTGATTCCAGTGGCATGGAGAGCACGGGACTCACGTCTGAGCATATCCGTCCCACTCGGGGTGACAAATGCAAAAAGAACTATTGATAGACAGAATGCAGACCAATGTCATACATTCACCACAGGACAGAGATCTGGGCCTAAAACCATCGTTTTTTTGCTCACCATGCCATTCCAGTTTGGACCCAGCCATATGCAAATCAGTCTTGACCCTTTGCCCTATGGGAACAGTCCTGCCTGAACTGCCAGGCCAGGTCCTCCCTGGACTGGAAACAAGCATCCTAGGACCGGTTTCGGGGTTTCACCCCTCTTCAGCCAGGATAGATTGATTCCAGTGGCATGGAGAGCACAAGGCTCATGTCTGAGCATACCCATCCCACTCGGGGTGACAAATGCAAAAAGAACTGTTGATGGACAGAATGCAGAACAATGTCATACATTCACCCCAGTACAGAGATCTGGGCCTAAATCCATAGTTTTTTTGCTCACCATGCCATTCCAGTTTGGACCCATCCATATGCAAATCAGTCTTGACCCTGTGCCCAATGGGAACAGTCCAGCCCGAACTGCCAGGCCAGGTCCTCCCTGGACTAGAAACAAGCATCGTAGGACCGGTTTCGGGGTTTCACCCTTCTTCAGATAGGATAGCTTGATTCCAGTGGCATGGAGAGCACGGGACTCACGTCTGAGCATACCCGTCCGACTCGGGGTGACAAATGCAAAAGTAACTATTAATGGACAGAATGCAGAACAATGTCATACATTCACCCCAGTACAGAGATCTGGGCCTAAATCCATAGTTTTTTTGCTCACCATGCCATTCCAGTTTGGACCCAGCCATATGCAAATCAGTCTTGACCCTGTGCCCTATGGGAACAGTCCAGCCTGAACTGCCAGGCCAGGTCCTCCCTGGACTGGTAACAAGCATCCTAGTACCGGTTTCAGGGTTTAACCCCTCTTTAGCCAGGATAGCTTGATTCCAGTGGCATGGAGAGCACAGGACTCACGTTTGAGCATACCCGTCCTGATGAATACAGGCCCCAGCTAGGCCCGCAGAATACAAGGGTTCGCTCTCCTGTAACAAAAGCTAGAAGGAAGTTGGCACGGAAACTGCAAATACAAAGACAGAGTTTATTAACCCTTAAGGGTGGTCCTACAACCTACACAACACTCTTCAGTATTGCATAGAGTAGCACAAAGAATTTGCGTACACGGTCCCCTTTTATACACAACAGAGGGGCTCATAAGTGGGTGGATACAACATGGAGCAAAATTCATTACCATTTATGGACATTTTCGATACAGGATCAATATGTGGGCGGAGTTAACAATTTCCTAAGCCCGCGAAAACATGGTCAAACAAGGACTAACTGATAACAGATGTGGTCAAGTCTGGGCATGCGCCAGACGGACAAAGGAGCTATTTATAGACTGTTACTGGCCAGATTACAAGAGCAACTAACGAAAAGATAGGATTCTTCTCGTGCAAAGCACGTGGAGACATGACAAAACAAAATGGAGTCCGAACATTAGTCAACATAAGACAAGAAACATGTTTTAACTAGAGAGAATTCATGTCTTCAGTGAATGCTTAATCATATCGCTGTTTTAGTTTTCAACAGACAACCCTTTCAGCATTTACTGAAGATATTCGGCTTATTAGGATAATCATCATATATGTCAATTTTCATCATCTCTTCCACCTCTTTGGTTAAATGTTTCTGATAAGTGATATTGGCAATAGCTTTCTTATCAGGAATACAGAATGACACACATAGAGAACAGAGTAAAGGACCACACTGAACACAGATGCAACAGGAAAACAGAACTGCTACAATAATACAGAAACCAGTTAAAACCTTCCATCCCCATGTAGTAATCAATGCCCAAAACCATCCAGAAAAGGTCCAAGTGCCATTTTCTGTATGAATCTCAGCTGCGATTTTATGCAATTTATTAATAGCGTTATAAACTGATGGCGTATGGTCAGGAATGAACACACAACAACTTCTTCCGATAATTTTACATGCTCCACCTCTGTCAGCTAACATAACATCTAATACCATACGATTCTGTAATGCAACAATTCTAGTAATTTGTAATTCTTCCGTAAGATTCCCAAGAGCAGCAGCGGTCTGATTCGTCACAGCCTCTACAACTCTTGTTAATCTTCGAACCTTCCTACTATTTAGGGCAGCTCCAACAAAGAAAAACAATCCTAAGTTGAAATCAACATACTGCTGTAAACTAGAATCAGTTTGATCAACATCATCAATAGATAGAGTACGTTTATACCTATTTACAGTCACATTATTCAACAACTTCAAATCTTTATGATAGGATGCAGGTGCTAAGAATACAGGAGGTAATAAAAACGCTACATAACATACTCCGGACCAGCCGGCTGGTAAGCGATAATAACCCTTATTCCCACATACGAAGTATGTATTATGAGAGGCTAAGAAAGTACTAATATTTAATCCATCTATGTTCAAAACAATAATACAGTCACGAACACCAACAGGAATATAACCCACACTCTGAACACACAGGTCCGCTTGAGCTTGTGCCACTTGAATCACAAATTGTTCATTCCCAGCAGTGTCTCTGGTGTTCGTGAAGATGTAGGGGATCGATTCATTGTCTGGTCGATATTCTTCCCACTCCCATATTGTCCCATTCGCTTGTGGATAGCCTTCTTTATCTTGATGACATTCCCTATTAAGTCTGAAAAGTAATCGTCCCACTGTGGGTTTCCGTGTGGCGAAAAGCAAAGTGTACCATGCTCTACAAGAGCCATTATGAGAGAAAGGAAGAGGTATGAACGGCGTTCCTCCTTTCTTCTGATGAGCTGGCATCATACCACATATCCAACAGTTCGTAGCATTTGTAGCAACATGGGTATGATGCAACATCTGGATGAAAGTGTTATTCAAATAAGACTGACGATGCTTCAATTCTTGATACGGAAGGGTATAAAAGTAGTGCTCCTCAGGCACTGGAGTGGTCAAAACAAGCAACTCACGGGCAGGAGTCACATCCTCAACAAACCATGTGGTTATACCAACAATAGCTACAATGATAATAAAGCTTGTCGCACAAAGAATCTTCTTCTTCTCCATCTTGTAGTAAAAAGTCAATATCTTCCTGAAACTAAAAGGTTGTCAGAACTCTTCCCCTTAGGCAGCCGTTGATTTCTTCACCAGCGGGCCAAGACGGGTGTCACTACACTAATGCAGGGCTGATCCCCCCCTTGCCTCATTGGCTCTCCGTTTCACTAACCTAAGGGCCGTTCTGACAACGTCTCTGGATACAGAAAAATCACTTCCTCGGTCTAAGATGATATCTTCCTCCTCCAGGAATCGCTTGGTCCGGGAAAAGCTCCTCAGTGTCGTTCGGTTCCACAGCACGGCCTCTCTCTGCAGTCAGGACTTCTCGATGGTCGGTCAATATAGCAGGCTCCACTAATCCAGGCGGCACTTTACGACAGTGCAAAGAGTGGATCCAGTTCTTCCGATTGGAAACTCGCACAGCTGTCCTCGTTGCGAGCAAGACTTGCTCAGGACCAACCCATCTCGGCTCCAGACTGTTCGTCCTTTCGAACACCTTAATCATAACATGATCCCCAGGTCGGAGGTTATGACCTTCACCCGTGGACCGATCAGGGAGCGCTTCTCGAACCTGTTGATGAATAGAAACCAAATTATCCGTTAGCTGTGCCAGATAATCATTCATCATTACACAAGGTACATCATACACTGACTTCGGTTTCGGTGGACCCCAAATATTCATTGGGCGTCCAAACACGATCTCGTAGGGTGTGAGACCAGTCCGAGAATGCGGTATCGATCTAATTGACAATAATGCCAGCGGTAAAGCATCTGGCCAAGTCAAACAAGTCGAAGCTTGGATCTTAGCGATCTTAAGCTTCAAAGTAACGTTATATTTCTCAACCAATCCCGCAGACTGAGGGTGAAACACTGCATGGAACTTCTGAGTAATGCCTAGGCCTTTCAGGACATACTTGATAACGTCGGCTATAAAATGAGGTCCGTTATCACTCCACAACAATCTACAAACACCATACCGAGGGAAGAACTCCTTCAATAGCATCTTGGCTGTAGTCATTGCAGTATTGTCTTTCGTAGGGTATGCCTCAACCCATTTACTGAAGGCACAAACCACTACTAGAACATACTTCAGATTGTTACAGCGCTCAAGCTGAATGTAATCCATCTGCAAAACCTCAAAGGGTGCAGTAGGTGTTGCAAATCCTCCTGCTGGAGTTCGTGTACCCTTTCCTGGGTTATACCTCAGGCAAATCATGCAGGTCTGCACTACCCTCTTTGCCGTACTAGCGATCTCCGGATGCTCCCAAACTCGTGTGAGTAATTTTACAATTGCGGAAGCTCCGACATGCGCTAGTCCATGTGCCATCTGAACCATAGGTTGTACGAAAGCTGTGGGTAACTTCCATTTATCCATCTGCTTACTTCTCCAACACCCTTCATCATCTAATTCTCCATCATTGGACCATTGCTCCCGTTCCTTATCGGAAGCGGTCCTCTGTATCTCCAGCACTTCTCTCCTAGCATCGTGCCATCTTTCTGCCTGTGACTTCACAACATACATTGCAGTAGCGCCAGGCTGCATCGCAGTCTCTCGTGCCACCCGGTCTGCTAAAGCATTCCCCTCTCCAACTTTATCAACCACCTTTTTATGGGCACTACATTTAACTATAGCAATCTTCTTTGGATATGTTAATGCAGTCAAAAGGTTGTGAACTAACTCTCCATACATTATCTGTGCTCCATGTGACGTTAGAAACCCTCTCTCCTTCCAGAGTAGGCCGAAATCGTGCGCTACTCCGAAGGCATAGCGGCTATCTGTATAAACATTCACACACAATCCTACACTGAGCTCACATGCTCGTGTTAATGCTAGCAGTTCCGCTGCTTGAGCTGATTTCTGCGGTATGCGTGCTGTCTCCACTATTGTTTGTAATGTGGTAATTGCATACGCTGCTGAAGTCGTACCATCTGGCAGCTTCAGGCATGATCCGTCCACCCACAGTTCTCCATCTACATCTGTAAAGGGCGTATCCTGGAGATCAATACGACCCTTTGTCTGTTCCTCAGTCACAATAATACAATCATGGTCTTTTCGTGCTTCAGACTGAGTTTCCGGGAACGGCAACAATGTGGCTGGATTTAACGTTGCACACCTCTTTAACGTAATATGAGGAGCCAAAAGCGTCAACTCATATCCCGTTAAAGGAGCACTGGTCAAATGCTGCGTCTTTGTCTGATTAAGCAGGGCATCAACAGCATGGGGAACTAATACCAACAGTTTGTGAGATAACACAATTCCCTCGCTTTGGCGTATTGACACAGCTGTCGCCGCAACCAAGCGAAAACAACCAGGTAATGCTCGGGCAACAGGATCAAGTACAGCCGAAAAATATGCACAAGGGCGCTGCTTGTCGCCGTGCATCTGCACTAAAACTGATAATGCACATCTATCTTTCTCATGCACGTACAGTGAAAAGGGCTTCGTATAATCAGGGGTACCTAACACTGGTGCTGAACAAAGGTCTTGTCGTAATTGCTGAAAAGCAATTTCACACTCATTTGACCAGGGAAGAGGAATCGGTATGTCTTTTGTCAAAAGTGCTAACAATGGCTTAGCTATATGTGAAAACCCCAATATCCATTGCCTACAGAAAGAAGCAAGACCCAAAAATGCACGCACATCCTTCTGTGTGGAAGGTACTGGCGTATCCAAAATTGCTTGAATACGATCTGGTGTGAGTGCACGCCCCTCCTTAGACAAAAGGTGACCCAAATAAGTCACCTTTGGTCTACAGAATTGCAATTTCTTCCTCGACACTTTGTGATTGTGAGATGCCAAAAAGGAAAGCAAAGATAACATACACTTCTCACACAGCTCAGGAGTGTCGGCCGCCAACAAGATGTCATCGACATATTGTAGAAGGGCGACACCCTCAGGCAGAACAAAGGAATCCAATTGCCTTTTCAATGGTTGACTGTAAATACTAGGGCTCTCTGTATAACCCTGAGGGACTCTACAAAATCTATAAGACCTATTATTCAAAGTAAAGCCGAAAAGGTATCGGCTATCAGGATGAATAGGAATCTAAAAGAAAGCATTTTTCAAATCAATAACTGAAAACGTGGTCGCCGTTGGCGGGACCAAAGTGAGCAACGTCGTGATATCAGAAACCACTGGATACTGAGGTATCACTATCTTATTCACTTCCCTTAAGTCAATGATAAAACGATAAACCCTGGTATCGGTATCTTTCTTCAAAATGGGTAAAATAGGACTGTTGCAGACATTGTAGGGAACTTCCTCCACTACTCCCACCTTAATCAAATTCTGCACAATCTGTATGAGTGCCTCCACTCCCTCCTGGGAAATACGATACTGAGGGAGGCGCGGCAAAACCGCACCCTCCTGGACGCTAATGTGGACAGGCGGGATCACCATCTGTCCCACATCAGTATCCGAAGTGGCCCACAAAGAATGAGGGAGGGAAGCTAATGCAGTATCCTCCGCAACCACACACATCCGTTCTGCCATAGGGTGAATATCGTTTAATATCACACGTACTCCAGTAGGGGAGCAGCGAATCGTAGCTCTGAAGTGCTTAAGCATATCAAGACCCATAATGTTGTCGGGCGTGTTCGGAGCAAGCAAAAACGGACAGGGTGCAGAAAAGTGGTCAACATGAAATGCAAGGGGCCGGGATAGAGGGCTTCGAGAGAGTGTACCATCAAACCCTACCGATGTAACCATTAAGCCAGATGGGGGAGCCCTCTGAACCAATTGTTTGGACAGCGCACTACGAGTAGCTCCTGTATCAACTAGGAACCGATCAGTAGAACCCAAAACATTTGCTGAAACATAAGGACCCTTCTGATCAACCGGTACTTCAACTGATTCCAACCCCCATCCAACGCAATCCTACGCATGCTGTGAATCATGGTACCCAGAACGGTTGTTCCCAGACAGTTGATACTGATTTTGCCAATCAAACACATTAGGTCTATCGCGTTGCTGCACGTTAGGCTCAAATCGAGCACGATCATTAGAGTTCCCTCTAAAATTCGAAAAGCCCCCTCTACCTCTCGGTGGTCCCTGACCACGTCCCTGACGAGATGCATATAATACCGGACAATCTCTGGCCCAATGACCCGACTGTTTACAATACGCACATTGATTTCTATTAACATCTGACCGACCCGAAGGGGGACCATAGAATCCTCCTCTACCTCTTTCGACACCCCGGCGAGGCGGACCATACACTTGTGCTAGCATCACCTTAGTTTTCAAATCTTTCGATTTCTTCTCCTCATTCCCCTTCGCCTCTTGTTCCTGACGCTCATAATACTGAGCCATAGTCAGGAGGGATGCCGGAGACGAGGTGGACCAAGAACTTTCACTCGCTTTCAATCGAGCTGCTATTCCCGGTAATAAATTCGCCACATATTTATCTACAAAAAGATGTCAACCCGTATCATCCGTAAGTGACTGACCACTGAAATCATGAAATGTCTCCTCAAAGCGCGTAAAGAAGTCTGAAACTGATTCATCAACCTTCTGTTTACATGAGGCTAACATATTCCAGTCAATCTTTTTAGGGGGAATAATTGTTTTCAACTTAGTCAAGATAGCGGCAGGAAGATCTAAAATAAGCTGGGGTGGTTTTTGCGCGGGTTTTCTCTCCCTATCCTCATCCTCAATCTCAGACCACCTAGCCTTAAAAGCGGTAGCATCATCCACCTTCCGCACAGATCTCCACATATCTGGTGGTAAAATGAGCCCAAAGAACAAATCTATATCCGCTAAAGTCATAGTACAAGAATTCAAGGCCCCTTCGACCTCTTCGTAAAAGGCCGCTGGATTCTTGCGGGGGTCAAGCAATGCATTATTTAATGCCATAACATCAGCCCTATGCCAGGGAGTATAAACCCAATTATACACAAAATATCCCCTAGCATCGGGGGAAGATATATCTGAACTATTTCCTGCTCCTTTAGGAGGAACATACAAAGGTGCCGCCTCTCGCATCGGTTTAGCATGCACTAGTTTACTCTTATCTGAATGGGAAGTGGATGATTGGCCGCCGCCGATATGTGAATCCGATTGCTACTTCTCCCCTGCCTTTAGGCGCGCTCTCTCTTTAAGTTCAAACGCCGCGTCCCGTAATGCAAACAGCCGTCGGACCGCATCGGGTACCTTAGAGGGAGAAAAAACACCGTTACGTAATGCTTTAGCATCTGATACTACAGCATCAGGCTCGAAAACATCAGAATATTTCCGAAAGGCAGTAATCACTTCATCAGAAAAAGTTGCAGCAAAATACAGCTTCTCTCTATCCTGCCAACTTTCCAAATATTCCAACAATTCAGTAAGAGATAGCTTGCCTTTAAGCACACGCAGAGAAATTTGCCGAAGCTCACCCATACGCTCAATTGATAACATGGACCGCGTATCTACCTTATCCGAAACCGATCCAGAATCCTGTGACCTCGGGGCAGACGCGCCAACATAAGGGGGCAGAGAGCGATCTAATAAATAAAAATCATCTTCAAGATTAGTAAGGACAGGATAAAGTGGCTGGCGGACAGCATGTTGACCCGAGACTTGCAACCTACGCTCTTTCTCTTGTCTCTCCGCCAGTTCTCTTTCCTCCCGACGCTTCGCTTCCTGTGCTCTCACATGATCATTTTTCCGTTGCTCTTTATCAATCAGCGCTTTCTCACGTTTCTCTCGCTCACGCACTTCCTTCACCCATAACCGTACACATTCAAACATGTCTTGCCGAGCACGCCGTTTACACATACACTGTTCCACATACTCACTCTTACGCATATCTAACGATCCATACAAAGGCCATCGTAACTCAGGATCCTTTTTGGTGTATTTCCTCCACACTGTGCTGTACATTCTAGAGGAAAGACCATGCTTCACATACATATCCCTATTAGGAGTCCCCTCTGGGGGGGCTGGAGCAGATTCCTCGAGATTTAACCGGTTTCCAAAGCAGCAGCACCACTTACGGAGTGCGCTAAAAGCAGGCATGCTCAAAAATAATGCAAAATATGCAGTATTATCAAAAAATGGCACTTAAACTTTGCGCCGTTCAGATTTAAACAACTCCGGAGAAATATCTCCACATTACCTGCCTATATGTGTTGCAACGCATATATTCTCACAGTAATCAATACAAAATATGACCGGTCATCACAAATCAAACTCAAATAGCCAACCCAGGCTTCAAAACTCGGAGCAAGTACCGTACAACGGTTCCTACCAATCAAGAGTGTCCAGATTCCAACTGCCAAGTTCCAAAATTCGCCCAAACGGCTGTCGCGGCAAACCGACAGAAGAGGTCTCAGTCGAGGACCGGCGCCACCCAGAAGGTCAGTTCGGAAGGGAAGGAAGAAACCTCGGGATGCCAGGACTAAAAACGCCGCTGGCAGTGATCACATCCCCGGCCAAATTTCTCACCTTCGTCACGACCAGTCCTTCGAGCATCCGAGTCGCCGATGAGCCCCACGTGACGGGCGCCAATTGATGAATACAGGCCCCAGCTAGGCCCGCAGAATACAAGGGTTTGCTCTTCTGTAACAAAAGCTAGAAGGAAGTTGGCACGGAAACTGCGAATACAAAGACAGAGTTTATTAACCCTTAAGGGTGGTCCTACAACCTACACAACACTCTTCAGTATTGCATAGAGTAGCACAAAGAACTTGCGTACACGGTCCCCTTTTATACACAACAGAGGGGCTCATAAGTGGGTGGATACAACATGGAGCAAAATTCATTACCATTTATGGACATTTTCGATACAGGATCAATATGTGGGCGGAGTTAACAATTTCCTAAGCCCGCGAAAACATGGTCAAACAAGGACTAACTGATAACAGATGTGGTCAAGTCTGGGCATGCGCCAGACGGACAAAGGAGCTATTTATAGACTGTTACTGGGCAGATTACAAGAGCAACTAACGAAAAGATAGGACTCTTCTCGTGCAAAGCACGTGGAGACATGACAATACAAAATGGAGTCCGAACATTAGTCAACATAAGACAAGAAACATGTTTTAACTAGAGAGAATTCATGTCTTTAGTGAATGCTTAATCATATCGCTGTTTTAGTTTTCAACAGTCCCACTCGGGGTGACAAATGCAAAAAGAACTATTGATGAACAGAATGCAGAACAATGTCATACATTCACCCCAGTACAGAGATCTGGGACTAAATCCATCGTGTTTTTTGCTCACCATGCCATTCCAGTTTGGACTCAGCCATATGCAAATCAGTCTTGACCCTTTGCCCTATTGGAACAGTCCTGCCCGAACTGCCTGGCCAGGTCCTCCCTGGACTGGAAACAAGCATCCTAGGACCGGTTTCGGGGTTTCACCACTCTTCAGCCAGGATGGCTTGATTCCAGTGGCATGGAGAGCACAGGACTCATCTCTGAGCATACCCATCCCACTCGGGGTGACAAATGCAATAAGAACTATTGATGGACAGAATGCAGAACAATGTCATACATTCACCCCAGTACAGAGATCTGGGCCTAAATCCATCGTTTTTTTGCTCACCATGCCATTCCAGTTTGGACCCAGCCATATGCAAATCAGTCTTGACCCTGTCCCCTATGGGAACAGTCCAGCCCGAACTGCCTGGCCAGGTCCTCCCTGGACTGGAAACAAGCATCCTAGGACCGCTTTCGGGGTTTCACCCCTCTTTCGCCAGGATAGCTTGATTCCAGGGTCATGGAGAGCACGGGACTCACATCTGAGCATACCCGTCCCACTCGGGGTGACAAATGCAAAAAGAACTATTGATGGACAGAATGCAGAACAATGTCATACATTCACCCCAGTACAGAGATCTGGGCCTAAATCCATCGTTTTTTTGCTCACCATGCCATTCCATTTTGGACCCAACCATATGCAAATCAGTCTTGACCCTGTGCCCTATGGGAACAGTCCAGCCCGAACTCCCAGGCCAGGTCCTCCCCGGACTGGAAACAAGCATCCTAGGACCGGTTTCGGGTTTCACCCCTCTTCAGCCAGGATGGCTTGATTCCAGTGGCATGGAGAGCACGGGACTCACGTCTCAGCATACCCGTCCCAATCGGGGTGACAAATGCAAAAATAACTATTGATGGACAGAATGCAGAACAATGTCATACATTCACCCCAGTACAGAGATCTGGGCCTAAATCCATCGTTTTTTTGTTCACCATGCCATTCCAGTTTTGACCCAGCCATATGCAAATCAGTCTTGACCCTGTGCCCTAGGGAACAGTCCTGCCCAAACTGCCAGGCCAGGTCCTCCCTGGACTGGAAACAAGCATCCTAGGTCCTGTTTCGGGGTTTCACCCCTCTTCAGCCAGGATAGCTTGATTCCAGTGGCATGGAGAGCACAGGACTCATATCTGAGCATACCCATCCCCCTCGGGGTGACAAATGCAAAAATAACTATTGATGGACAGAATGCAGAACAATGTCATACATTCACCCCATTACAGAGATCTGGGCCTAAATCCATCGTTTTTTTGCTCACCATGCCATACCAGTTTGGACCCAGCCATATGCAAATCAGTCTTGACATTGTGCCCTATGGGAACAGTCCAGCCCGAACTGCCAGGCCAGGTCCTCCCTGGACTGGAAACAAGCATCCTAGGACCGGTTGAGGGGTTTCACCCCTCTTCAGCCAGGATGGCTTGATTCCAGTGGTATGGAGAGTATGGGACTCACGTCTGAGCATACCCGTCCCAATCGGGGTGACAAATGCAAAAATAACTATTGATGGACAGAATGCAGAACAATGTCATACATTCACCCCAATACAGAGATCTGGGCTTAAATCCATCATTTTTTTGTTCACCATGCCATTCCAGTTTGGACCCAGCCATATGCAAATCAGTCTTGACCCTGTGCCCTATGGGAACAGTCCTGCCCAAACTGCCAGGCCAGGTCCTCCCTGGACTGGAAACCAGCATCCTATGACCGGTTTTGGGGTTTCACCCCTCTTCAGCCAGAATAGCTTGATTCCAGTGGCATGGAGAGCACGGGACTCATGTCTGAGCATACCCAACCCACTCGGGGTGACAAATGCAAAAAGAACTATTGATGGACAGAATGCAGAACAATGTCATACATTCACCCCATTACAGCGATCTGGGCCTAAATCCATGTTTTTTTTGCTCACCATGCCATTTCAGTTTGGACCCTGCCATATGCAAATCAGTCGTGACCCTGTGCCCTATGGGAACAGTCCAGCCCGAACTGCCAGGCCAGGTCCTCCCTGGACTGGAAACAAGCATGCTAGGACCGGTTTCGGGGTGTCACCTCTCTTCAGCCAGGATAGCTTGATTCCAGTGGCATGGACAGCACGGGACTCACGTCTGAGCATACCCGTCCCACTCGGGGTGACAAATGCAAAAACAACTATTGATGGACAGAATGCAGAACAATGTCATACATTCACCCCAGTACAGAGATCTGGGCCTAAATCCATCGTTTTTTTGCTCACCATGCCATTCCATTTTGGACCCAGCCATATGCAAATCAGTCTTGACCCTGTGCCCTATGGGAACAGTCCAGCCCGAACTGCCAGGCCAGGTCCTCCCTGGACTGGAAACAAGCATCCTAGGACCGGTTTCGGGGTTTCACCCCTCTTCAGCCAGGATGGCTTGATTCCAGTGGTATGGAGAGTATGGGACTCACGTCTGAGCATACCCGTCCCAATCGGGGTGACAAATGCAAAAATAACTATTGATGGACAGAATGCAGAACAATGTCATACATTCACCCCAATACAGAGATCTGGGCCTAAATCCATCATTTTTTTGTTCACCATGCCATTCCAGTTTGGACCCAGCCATATGCAAATCAGTCTTGACCCTGTGCCCTATGGGAACAGTCCTGCCCAAACTGCCAGGCCAGGTCCTCCCTGGACTGGAAACAAGCATCCTATGACCGGTTTCGGGGTTTCACCCCTCTTCAGCCAGGATAGCTTGATTCCAGTGGCATGGAGAGCACGGGACTCATGTCTGAGCATACCCATCCCACTCGGGGTGACAAATGCAAAAATAACTATTGATGGACAGAATGCAGAACAATGTCATACATTCACCCCAATACAGAGATCTGGGCCTAAATCCATCATTTTTTTGTTCACCATGCCATTCCAGTTTGGACCCAGCCATATGCAAATCAGTCTTGACCCTGTGCCCTATGGGAACAGTCCAGCCCGAACTGCCAGGCCAGGTCCTCCCTGGACTGGAAACAAGCATGCTAGGACCGGTTTCGGGGTTTCACCTCTCTTCAGCCAGAATAGCTTGATTCCAGTGGCATGGACAGCACGGGACTCACGTCTGAGCATACCCGTCCCACTCGAGGTGACAAATGCAAAAACAACTATTGATGGACAGAATGCAGAACAATGTCATACATTCACCCCAGTACAGAGATCTGGGCCTAAATCCATCGTTTTTTAGCACACCATGCCATTCCGGTCCTAGGATGCTTGTTTCCAGTCCAGGGATGACCTGGCCTGGCAGTTCGGGCTGGACTGTTCCCATTGGGCACAGGGTCAGGACTGATTTGCATATGGCTCGCTCCAAACTGTAATGGCATGGTGAGCAAAAAAACGATGGATTTAGGCCCAGTTCTCTGTACTGGGGTGTATGTATGACATTGTTCTGCATTCTGTCCATCAATAGTTCTTTTTGCACCTATCTCAGTGCAGCACAACTCAAGCACCCTTTCTGATACAATATTTTTTGTATAATTTCACATCTGCTCTCCTACCTCAGTGTATCACAAGTCATGAACCCTTCAGGATAGAATCTTTTTTGTATGATTTCATTTCTGGTACCCGTACCTTAGTGCAGCACAAATTATTGACCCTTTATGATTGAATCTCTGTGTCTAATCTAATGATTACTGTTGTACTTGTTGCCAGCACCAACCATTCCCAGGGGGGTTGGCTTAAAAACACCCCACACACATCCACCACAGACGTCACAGGACATGTGACCCTGGTAATAAAAAGGAGTCGAGCGCACGTGTCCGTACCCAGTTCCATTATCTATCTGTGTCCGTATGTTCATTATGTATGCAACATGCTGCCCCTCGGCCCTACCACATTACATAGTGCTCTGGACAGCGTATACAACCATCTTACCTTTGACAGTGGGGGAAAACTTTAGTTATGTAACTTTGTCTCGGTCATTGTACAAGTACGTACGTAGAGACTGCATCATTAGAGTACTGTAAGCAGAGTGTGTAGTGAATTGATAAGTGTGTGAGGATCGTCGCAGTGATTGTATAAGTACATATGTTGGCACAGCCTAACTCCGACAACGAGCTTGCCTCCAACTGGCTGCCCTCCATATGCCAAAAACTGAAACTTCAATTTTCCATGGCCCTGTATTGCTACAGCTGCAACACTCCACTAAATGTGCAATAAACATCCATATCCACACAGATGTCTCATGTCCACTATCTTTCTTGTGTGGAACTATGGATGAATATAGGGTCAGTAATTCCCCGTACCTTCCATGTTGGCCATATTGTTGGACTTGGCTCACAGAGTGACACTTTGACTTTTGCAACCCGGGTGACGGTAGCACTCGAACACGGACACCCGCATCCAGTGTTGTCAGATTTTTTAAACTTTCTATAGCCCAAAGCCAACCAAAAAGTAGCCCAAAGTAGCCCAATATTGCTACTTTAGGGAAGGAGGGGCAGGGACAGCGTCAAACAGGCGGTGAATGCATTGGAATTGATGTTGCAGCAGGATGCCAAGTAAATATTTGTCTAATAAAGCGCTTTAACATACTACTTTGCCGGAGCACTGTATATATATTAATAATCTGGCAACTAGGACAAACCAAACTTTTACCACACAACCGACAAAATATAGCCCAATTGTGCGTGATCTAGTCCAATCTGGCAACAATGATGCCACAGCCAATCCCTCACGGCTGGTATACACTGACACCACACCCATCCAGCACAGGTGTCACATGATACGTGACCCTACTAATAAAAAAGACCGGTCCTTACGTGCTCTATGCCATTTTAGAGTTGCTCGCAATGCATGCACTGCGGTCGGCACAGTCAAACTGCAGCGGTGATGGCCCGTTCCGGTAGACCGAACAGTTGATGTTTTGTGTGCTCTGCTGCACCGCAGTGTAGGCCTGAGCCCAACAACAAGGGCCTACCGCCACGTGCGTGGCCTCACTTCTCACTGAGTTAGTAGCACAGCAAGCACTGAGTGGGTGTGCAACCTGCGATGATGATAGGGGCACTAGTATGTCCTCTGCCATGGTGATATCAAGACTCAATTCCAAATGTGATACCTATAAGCTTGCAGAATGGATCTGCATGATGTGGAGGGTGCCATGACCGCGAAAAGGTGAGCAGTGAGGCCTTGGTGCGCAGCGTCGGCCAGATACCTTTGGGCAGCAGCAGTGGATGGGGTACAGCAGCATGAATGCAGAAAACGGCATAGCGATTTAGGCGAACGCACTCCTATATATTCTGCCACAGCATCGGATTGGTAACACGGACACTGGTGCAATGCCCGAGGAGCCGGTGCTGAGTTCCAACTGTGGGCTGCTTTTTGGAGCAGTCTGGTGGGCAGATTTGGGCGGTGTCGCTGTTGTTTGGATACAGCCAGCGGCCCAGTGGGTGTCTGAATGGCCTTTCTGGAGGCAGATGGGTGTCATTACCTCACGTTTAGCAACAGGCAGAGGTGTCAATTTCTTTTTCTCGCAGGGCCGTCCATTAATGTATGCATACCGAGCAGGGCAGGGGGCCTGAGCAGAAGTGGCCTCACTTGTTTTTAAGTCACCAGTGTAAATGAATCCCTGCATTTTTTTGTATCTCCCCCACCCCCCGCTTTTTCAATAAAATTTCGCTGAAGCAGTGTGTTGAGGAAAGGCAATATGCAATGGGCCACTTTTTTTTAAGCGCACCCGGGCCGATTTTGAATCCTAATCCAACGCTGCTCTGCCATTACTAATTCTGTACTATCTTTCAGATGGGGTGCTTGAGAGTTCCACTAGGTCGCGGCATGTGGTTGGAGACAAATCGGTGGCGTAAAGGTAAGCTGTGATGGTTTTGTACACAGTGTGGGCACTCAGTGTCCCTCCTCATCTCTTCCTTTCTCTCCCTCATACTCTTTCTATCTCCCTCTTCCTCTTACACTGTTTGTCTCTTTCTCGCTCTCTCTCTTCCTCTCTTTCTGTTTCTCTCTCTCTCACTCTTCCTCTGTTTCTCTGTTCCTCTTTCTCACACTCTTTCTCTCTCTCTTGCTCCTCTCACTGTTTCTCTCTCTCTCTCTTCATCTTTCTCACTCTTTCTCTCTGTCTTATTCTCACTTTCTTTCTTTTTCTCTCTCTCTTTCTCTCACTCTCACTGTCTGTCTCTTTCTCTCTGTCTTCTGCTCACTCTTTCTTTCTTTCTCTCTCTCTTCCTCTCTCCTTTGATGGACTCATGACGCACAGTCTTATCTTGCTTTTTATCTAACAGGCTGTGAATCACGAATCAACGTTCACCACTCCCCAACACCACCAAAGCTGAATGCGCGAAAAATCTGCGATGATGTGTGGCCATCCTCAACACATAACCAAGTTCCTTCGGCATGTGGTGGACCCTCTTACACACACGCCGGTGGCAGAAGGTGAGCAGAGAGACTTCTTTACGCAGCAGCGGGCAGTCACCTCTGGGCAGTTGGAGTGGCTTCTCTCATTCTTTCTCTCTCTCTCTTCCACTCTCTCACTCTTTATCTCTTTCTCTTCCTCTCTCTCACACTGTTTCTCTCTACCTTCCTTGTATCTTACTCTTTTTCTCTTTTTCTCTCACTCTTTCTCCTCCTCTCTCTCTCACTCTTTCTCTCTTTGTCTGTCTTCCTCTCTCTCACTCTTTCTCTCTTCCTCTCTCACTTTCTCTCTCTTCCTCACTCTCACTCTTTCTCTCTTCCTCACACTGTTTCTCTCTTTCTCTCTTCCTTGAAACAGAGAATTACGCGTGTTCAGTTGTATGTACTCTAACCCTGGGCGTAGTTCGCGAAGTAGCACTTTGCGAAGCTACACAAAGTGCAGTTCGCACTACGCGAGCTACGCGGAGCACTTTGCGAACTGCATAGTACCTTGTTCGCACTGTGCCAGATGTCGTTTTCAATGATTGCACAGTGCGGACAAGCAACCGGCACTGTGCAATCATTGAAAATGGCATCTTGCACAGTGCGAGCTGTAGTTTTCTGCTGCTCGAGTAGCTTTTTACTCGAGCGGCAGCTTTCTCAACGCGAACTGTTAGTTTCTCATCGCGAGCGGTCGCGAGCATACGCGACTACTCGCAATGAGAAACCTGACCTCCTCGCGTTGGGAATCTCGCCGGGAGGTTTATTTTCCATGCTCGCGATCGCCAACTTGATGTTGCTGATCGCGAACAAGGAAAAAGTCTCGCCGGGATGTCATTTTGCTTGCTCGCGGTCGCCAACTTGATGTTGAGGACCGCGAGCAAGCAAAAAATAACCGCAGCACTACGCAACACTACGCTACGCGTGTTCGCACTGTGCTATGTGCAATTCGCGTAGTGCGAAGTAGCGTGAACTTCGCAAACTAAGCTACGCAAAGTGCAGTTCGCACTACGCGAGCTACACGTAGCACTTCGCGAACTGCGTAGTACCTTGTTCGCACTGTGCCAGATGTCGTTTTCAATGATTGCACAGTGCAGACAAGCAACCGGCACTGTGCAATCATTGAAAATGGCATCTTGCACAGTGCGAGCTGTAGTTTTCTGCTGCTCGAGTAGATTTTTACTCGAGCGGCAGCTTTCTCAACGCGAACTGGTAGTTTCTCATCGCGAGCGGTCGCGAGCATACGCGGCCACTCACAATGAGAAACCTGACCTCCTCGCGTTGGGAATTTCGCCGGGAGGATTATTTTCCATGCTCGCGATCGCCAACTTGATGTTGCTGATCGCGAACAAGGAAAAAGTCTCGCCGGGATGTCATTTTGCTTGCTCGCAGTCTCCAACTTGACGTTGAGGACCGCGAGCAAGCAAAAAATGACCGCAGCACTACGCAACACTACGTTACGCGTGTTCGCACTGTGCTACGTGCAATTCGCGTAGTGCGAAGTAGCGTTGCGTAGTGCTTTGCCCAGGCTTAATGTACTCTGCAATAACTAAATCTATACTATCTTTCAGATTACTAAACTTGAGGGTGCACTAAGTCCCGGCACGTGGTTGGAGACACACCGGTGACACAAAGGTGAGCTGCGAAGACTTTTTCCAGTGTCAACACTCCCTCTCCATCTCTTCCTTTCTCTCCCTCACACTTTCTCTCTTTCTCTGTCTCTTCCTCTCTCTCATTCTTTCTTTCTCTCTTCCTCTCCCTCACTCTTTCTCTCTCTCCCTCACTCACTTTCTCGCTCTCTCTCTTCCTCTCTTTCTTTATCTCTCTCTCTTCCTCTCTCTCACACTGTTTGTCTCATTGTCTTCCTCTCTGTCTCACTCTTTCTCTCTTAGTCTGGCTTCCTCTCTCTCACTCTTTCACTCTTCCTCTCTCACTCTTTCTCGCTCTCTCTTCCTCTCTCTCATTCTTTCTCCCTCTGTCTTCCTCTCTCTCACACTGTTTCTCTTTCTCTCTTCCTTGTATCTTACTCTTTGTCTCTCTTACTTTATCTCTCTCCTATCTCACTCTTTCTCTCTCTTTCTCTGTCTTTCTCTCTCTCACACTGTTTCTCTCTTCCTTGTAGCTCACTCTTTCTCTCGTCCTCTCTCTCACTCTTTCTCTCTCTCTCTTCCTCTCTCTCGGTCTTTCTCTCTCTGTCTTCCTCTCTCTCTCACTGTTTCTCTTTCTCTCTTCCTTGCATCTTAATCTTTCTCTCTTTCTCTCTCTTACTCTCTATCTTTCTCTGTCTTCCTTTCTCTCTAATTCTTTCTCTTTCTCTGTCTTCCTCTCTCTCTCACTCTTTCTCTCTTCCTCTCTCTATCTTCCTCTCTTTCTCTCTTTCTCTCTTTCTCCATCTCCTTTGCTGGATGCTTATGTTACTTTTTGTCTTGCAGGCTGTGAATCACAAATGGACCAGCGATGACACGCCACAGCTGTACAAAGTTTTATTTGTTGTTGTTTTGTTTTGATAAAATGTTTTATTTGTAAATCTATACATGACTAAGATTCTTATTTCTCCAACCTCACAAGCATCTTTTTATTAATAGTTCGTAGAGGGACACTTCCGGGCCCAAGAAGGTTGTTGGGGTTATGCTGGTGATGTGGGAAGAGGGTGCATTACCTGCTAATGTGGGGAGACGCAGCGTGAAAGGGGTATCTCTCATAGAAAGAGCTCCGATATGTTTTCAGAAATGCCTTGGACAGATGCCAGCTGACTGCCCGAATCACAAAATGGCTTTTCAATGCTCATATAGTGTGACTTATGAACAGTTCGTAACCAGGCTCGCAGTTAGACAACTGCCGCCTGTCCACTCAACTCACAGAGGCAGAACTATGAGCCGTCTGTTCCCAAAGGAACAGCAGCGTAGTAGCTCGCAGAGGTAGAGACACAGCAGCGTACTTGCTCGCAAAGGTAGACAGCTGCGAGCCGACGGACTGGCTTCTAAAGGCATAGCTGTGAAGTGGTGATGTTGGGCACAGGGAGCGTGAAAGGGTTATCTTCCTACTGGTGTCCTGGAGTGGAAGTCACGCTGCCTGGTACTCACCTGTTTCTCCTTTATTGTTAATAATTCTTAAACCTTCACAGCGTCCAATTCATCATTACACAGAGCTCCGCTATATTAAATTGCCCCCGGAACCTTTCTTTTATATTTTTACTCAATGCGAGGCACAAGATGGCTGCTAACAGTTCCTGGTTTGAAGTGTTAGCAGCCAATCAGAGGACACTTCCTGCTTTGAAGTGTTAGCAGCCAATTAGAGGCAAGCTCGTGCTTGGGAGTTAGGCACCGACCAGATATATATATATATATATTTCTTTCCTTTAATATCTCAAAAACTACTGAACGGATTTACACCATTTCTATACAACTGCGCTTTCCGGACCAACACCTTTCTCCCTGCCAAATGTGGTGTTATTCCGTTCAGCAGTTTGACCTGTAGCCTTGTCTAAAGTTTCCTATAGAAAATGCATTGAGAAAACACGTTTTGACACCCCCCTTTTTTCTCAGCCCCCCCCTTGACCAATCAGCCCTAAACTTTCAGGCTAGGACCTGATCAAAAAAGAGAAACTTTTGGGAAAATTTAGTAAAGAATCATCAAACGATGCCAAAGTTATAAGCAGATGGAGGGCTCCAGGAGGGGCGGCCGCACAACCCCCTCCCAACATGAGTGTAGCCCCGAGACTGCGGGGACCCCAGCAAGCCCCCGCAGCCCCAGCGAGCCCCCGCTATTATTTTTTAAGAAATGCCCCTGGTACCTAGCCCACCCCAGGAACTCCTGTTACGCAAACTGGAATCTCGATATATTATTGATTTCGAAACCATGGCACCTTTTGGGTTAAATTCTAGTGAAGAACTGGCAATCCATTTGAATGCTTAGAACTCATGATGAATGTAAATTTGCATGCAGTTTTCTAGTTTCAGTGATTTTAATCATTTTATATTTCATTTTTGTAGGTATGGGCATTTCTTCTTTCAACTGTGGCAAAGAATGATGTTCTGTGTGGTGACAATAGTGCCTTTTACATTGATGATTTTTTGCCCACTGGGGCACAATTGAGGACTATGTTGCAAAACAATATTATCTTTAATGCAAATGGAATCTACGAATGGAGAATTAGTAACTTGCACACATTTAAAACATGTATTATGATGTTTTTAATAATATGTCAAAAATATGCATATACTTTTGCAAATCCTGTTCGCATCAAAGTCGTCATGTGATTGCATTGATGTGAGTTTTATGGATGTTGAATTGAACAAAGCAAAAGTTTGCGCACTAAATCTATGAATAGATAATTTGCACTCCGTTCTAACCTGCATTATTATGGTTTTAATAATATGTCTTAACATGCACATATTATTGCAACTGTTGTTCATAAGTTAATCAGTATTTGTCGGCAGTCATTCAAATCGCTGCTTTTTGAAATTATGGACTTGAAATGTTTCTGCAAGCTTTCCACTATATTGTATGAATGATGTATTAGGCTTTTTAACCTCTTTACAAAATGGCCACCACGTTGTAATAGACACTTTTGTATGGGTGTAGTCCTTTTTCTATTGTTTGTAAGGAAGTGGATAAAAACACTATTGAATTGGTGCACTAAGAGCGTGATCAAGGCGTAAGCCGAAATGCGTTGTTTTTCTGCTATTAAATAACTTTATTCAGCAAGTGGGAGTGTCCGAGTGTTTTCTGCCAGCAAGCAGAGACATCATGAAGCAAATATATATATATATATATTCACTGAAAAAACCATAGGTTTCACACATGTTATAGTTATCTGGACATTTTACTGATAAAAAACCAATGAAATTCCCCCGTTATAGTTACTGTAGGCAACTATAACTCACGCGACCGCAATCCTCTGCTGATGCTAATACTGTATTTAGACACTTATTTGCCCATATCTTCTTCCATTAAATTTTAGCTATACATATATTACAAATATTTTTTTTTCATAAAGACACATATGTCATCAGCAGAGGATTACGGTCGCGTGAGTTATAGTTGCCTACAGTAACTATAACGGGGGAATTTCATTGGTTTTTTATCAGTAAAATGTCCAGCTAACTATAACATGTGTGAAACCTATGGTTTTTTCAGTGAATTGATTTAAAGGCTATTTTCTCAGAATCTACTGAACAGATTTACACCAAACCTACAAAAGGCACTTCCTTGACCTAGGGACTACCTCTCTGCCAAATTTCTAGTAATTCTGTTCAGCCGTTCGGGCTGTAGCTCGTTCTAAAGGTCCTATGGAAAAATGCATGGGAAAAACGCGTTTTGGGACCCCCCTTTTATCTCAGCCCCCGCTTGACGAATCCCCCCGAGACTTTCAGGGTAGGAGCGGAGCGTAGCGCCCCACCTATTTTGAGAAATTCGCGAGGATTCGTCGACCGGCGCCAAAGTTATTCAAAATAGAATGTTGAGGTTTTCCTATGGAAACGTGGTCCTAACTATAACTACCTACTGGCGACCGCCAGTAGGTAATATATATATATATATATATATATATATATATATATTACCTACTGGCGGTCGCCAGTAGGTAGTTATAGTTAGGACCCCTTTTCCATAGGAAATCCGCAACATTCTATTTTGAATAACTTTGGCGCCGGTCGACGAAAGTCTCGGGGGGATTCGTCAAGCGGGGGCTGAGAAAAAAGGGGGGTCCCAAAACGCGTTTTTCCCATGCATTTTTCCATAGGACCTTTAGACAGGGCTACAGCCCGAACGGCTGAACAGAATTACTAGAAATTTGGCAGAGAGGTAGTCCCTAGGTCAAGGAAGTGCCTTTTGTAGGTTTGGTGTAAATCTGTTCAGTAGGTCCTGAGAAAATAGCATTTAAATCAATATATATATCTGAGCCAGCTTACGGTACGCTTACCGTAAGCTTACCGTACGCGTACGGTGGCGTGCGCGAGCGCGATTCTGATTGGCTGTTAGATCTTAGTAAACATTCGAATCGGCCGAAACCAGGAAGCGGCGGCCGCCATTTTGTGTGTTTCACTCAGAAAAAAAAGAGTGAAAACAAGAAAAGGGGGCAAGGAGGAGAGTTACAGACCCCCTTACATTTGTGAGGGGGTCAAAGAAGGACAGAAAAGTACAAAGAAAACATTTATTGATTTTAAAAAAAATCACGGGGTACGCGTACGGTAAGCTTACGGTAAGCGTACGGAAGAAAAAAAAATTAAAAAAGAAATGAAATGCAGATTTAAGAGTTTAGATATTAGGGGGCTCTAAAAAGAGCCGTTGTGTTTATGAAGTGATTTTTTAAGTGGTACCTACAAGTAAGTACCGATGCAGAGTCTAAGGTTCAAGAGGAAGACTCTGTTCCCTTCATCATTGAAGTGCACACCATCTCCTCTATAAATGTCTTGCATGTCATAACGCAAGTTGTTGTGGTAAATGGCACCCATACCATAGTCTCGGAGGAAAGCAGAAACAGATTTGTTGACGTGCTTTCTTGCTTTGTCAATCTGTGGACAGAAATGATTGGACCAGTTCCATTTTTGCCTTTGGCATATGTTAGAAAACACAAAGGCAGTTTTAGGGAAAAGTGAAAACAGTTGTGCAAAGGTGTCCTTCATAAGCATTTCCAGACCTACCCCAGTCAAAGTGCCTAGGTCATTGCCACCACAGTGCACTATTATGAGGTCAGGGTGTTGGATTTGCATGAAGGATTTCACCAATGGCATCAATTGGTGCCACTTTAACCCTCTCTGACCAATCCATTTAATGTCTACATTTGGCAAAGCAAGGTCTCTCACCATACCTATTTTCTCTGCAAACTTTTCACTCCAGAAGACATAGCTGTGCCCTACAATCCACACTGTGAACATCTTCAAAGGAGAACTGGATGCACTCAGGAGGTGTCTTTCAGTAGAATGGCAATATGAAAAGAAAGACAGTTTGGAAATGGAGGCATACATATTTTTTTCAAAACAAAAAGAACTGATTGGCTGTTTCATACCATTCTAGAATAAAAACTAGGCTGTATGTGTAAATTAATAGAAGCATGTTTTGTATTGGTACAAAAAAATGTGTTACCAAAGAACAGTACTATGGATTTGCTGTTAGGTTTGAAAAGTCAAGCACTCTTGCTCTGTGGAATTGAAACATTGTGTGGCGAACTTCTGACCTAACTCCACACAGCAGTGTTCCATGAGCTGTTGCTATGGTAGCAGGCAGAAGTCAAGTTGGGGGAAGGGTACTAGGCAGAAGTCAAGTTGGGGGCAGGGTACTTTTGGAAAAGGGTTGGTTTTCAACCAATAGAAATGTGTGATTACATTTGAAAAAAAGGGGGAAGCACTGAGATTTGAAACTTACATGTATATGTGTGGAAAAAAAGAGGGAAAGTTTGCCATTATCTGGTTCTGCTGAGAGGAGAGAGGTGTAGAGAACAGAGATCCTGGCTCTGATAATCTGCTGTTTGAGTGCCACATTTCTTTCACAACTAACTAATTTTAAAGGTGAGTTTAGAGTTTGAGAGGGGATGTATATGGTAAATTAAGAAATGAATAATAGAATTGGAATTCCTTTTGTAGAAGTTGTGTTTATTATTTTCTGTTTTGGGAGAAATTTAAATGTGAGGAACATGTAAAATAATATGGACAATTTTTTCATGATAAATTAAGGTGTACTGGTAAAAATAAGGAATACTTTAAGGGTTTGAGGTTGCAGTCAGTAATGCAAATACATTCAGCATCACTAAGGCTGGTTGCCCTTGCTGGAGTGTAGGCAGTCACCGAGGATACACATGGTGGTGGTCTGAAAAAGCAGTTTGGACATGGGCTTTTTAAGAAAATCTAAAAAGTGGATTCATAATGTGTCAGTCTGTAAAAGTGATTTTCACTTGCCAAAAAAAAAGAGCAGTAAGTGTGCATTTAAATTGGCAAAGAAATTTCGTTTTGTGACTAATGTGAAAACATGACTCTGTGTGCAAATAGGAATTACAGGCAGAGATTTATTGCGTATTGCTCTGGTGATTTCACAGTTGCATTAGATGGAAAGGGGGAGCGATTTTTTGGTGCAGAAGCAGACTCTTAGCACACACCCAGCTCCTGTCCATGTATAATCATGCACAGTATTTACAAGCGAGTGGGGTTTTCAGGTTTCAGTCTGTAATGCAAATACATTCAGCATCACTAAGGCTGGTTGCCCTTGCTGGAGTGTAGGCAGTCACCGAGGATACACATGGTGGTGGTCTGAAAAAGCAGTCTGGACATGTGCAATTTAAAAAAATCTGAAAAGTGGTTTCATAATGTGTCAGTCTGTAAAAGTGATTTTCACTTGCCAAAAAAAAGAGCAGTAAGTGTGCTTTCAAATTGGCAAAGAAATTTCGTTTTGGGACTAATGTGAAAACATGACTCTGTGTGCAAATAGGAATTACAGGCAGAGATTTATTGCGTTTTGCTCTGGTGATTTCACAGTTGCATTAGTAGGAAAAAGGGGGAGCGATTTTTTGGGGGAAGAAGCAGACTCTTAGCACACACCCAGCTCCTGTCCATGTATAATCATGCACAGTATTTACAAGCGAGTGGGGTTTTCAGGTTTCAGTCTGTAATGCAAATACATTCAGCATCACTAAGGCTGGTTGCCCTTGCTGGAGTGTAGGCAGTCACCGAGGATACACATGGTGGTGGTCTGAAAAAGCAGTCTGGACATGTGCAATTTAAAAAAATCTGAAAAGTGGTTTCATAATGTGTCAGTCTGTAAAAGTGATTTTCACTTGCCAAAAAAAAAGAGCAGTAAGTGTGCATTCAAATTGGCAAAGAAATTTCGTTTTGGGACTAATGTGAAAACATGACTCTGTGTGCAAATAGGAATTACAGGCAGAGATTTATTGCGTTTTGCTCTGGTGATTTCACAGTTGCATTAGTAGGAAAAAGGGGGAGCGATTTTTGGGGGGAAGAAGCAGACTCTTAGCACACACCCAGCTCCTGTCCATGTATAATCATGCACAGTATTTACAAGCGAGTGGGGTTTTCAGGTTTCAGTCTGTAATGCAAATACATTCAGCATCACTAAGGCTGGTTGCCCTTGCTGGAGTGTAGGCAGTCACCGAGGATACACATGGTGGTGGTCTGAAAAAGCAGTCTGGACATGTGCAATTTAAAAAAATCTGAAAAGTGGTTTCATAATGTGTCAGTCTGTAAAAGTGATTTTCACTTGCCAAAAAAAAAGAGCAGTAAGTGTGCATTCAAATTGGCAAAGAAATTTCGTTTTGGGACTAATGTGAAAACATGACTCTGTGTGCAAATAGGAATTACAGGCAGAGATTTATTGCGTTTTGCTCTGGTGATTTCACAGTTGCATTAGTAGGAAAAAGGGGGAGCGATTTTTTGGGGTAAGAAGCAGACTCTTAGCACACACCCAGCTCCTGTCCATGTATAATCATGCACAGTATTTACAAGCGAGTGGGGTTTTCAGGTTTCAGTCTGTAATGCAAATACATTCAGCAACACTAAGGCTGGTTGCCCTTGCTGGAGTGTAGGCAGTCACCGAGGATACACATGGTGGTGGTCTGAAAAAGCAGTCTGGACATGTGCAATTTAAAAAAATCTGAAAAGTGGTTTCATAATGTGTCAGTCTGTAAAAGTGATTTTCACTTGCCAAAAAAAAGAGCAGTAAGTGTGCATTCAAATTGGCAAAGAAATTTCGTTTTGGGACTAATGTGAAAACATGACTCTGTGTGCAAATAGGAATTACAGGCAGAGATTTATTGCGTTTTGCTCTGGTGATTTCACAGTTGCATTAGTAGGAAAAAGGGGGAGCGATTTTTTGGGGGAAGAAGCAGACTCTTAGCACACACTCAGCTGCTTACCATGTGGAATCATGCACAGTATTTAGAAGCGAGTGGGGTTTTGAGGTTTCAGTCTGTAATGCAAATACATTCAGCATCACTAAGGCTGGTTGCCCTTGCTGGAGTGTAGGCAGTCACCGAGGATACACATGGTGGTGGTCTGAAAAAGCAGTCTGGACATGGGCTTTTTTAAAAAAATCTGAAAAGTGGTTTCATAATGTGTCAGTCTGTAAAAGTGATTTTCACTTGCCAAAAAAAAAGAGCAGTAAGTGTGCATTCTAATTGGCAAAGAAATTTCGTTTTGGGACTAATGTGAAAACATGACTCTGTGTGCAAATAGGAACTACAGGCAGAGATTTATTGCGTTTTGCTCTGGTGATTTCACAGTTGCATTAGTATGAAAAAGGGGGAGCGATTTTCTGGGGGAAGAAGCAGACTCTTAGCACACACCCAGCTCCTGTCCATGTATAATCATGCACAGTATTTACAAGCGAGTGGGGTTTTCAGGTTTCAGTCTGTAATGCAAATACATTCAGCATCACTAAGGCTGGTTGCCCTTGCTGGAGTGTAGGCAGTCACCGAGGATACACATGGTGGTGGTCTGAAAAAGCAGTCTGGACATGTGCAATTAAAAAAAATCTGAAAAGTGGTTTCATAATGTGTCAGTCTGTAAAAGTGATTTTCACTTGCCAAAAAAAAAGAGCAGTAAGTGTGCATTCAAATTGGCAAAGAAATTTCGTTTTGGGACTAATGTGAAAACATGACTCTGTGTGCAAATAGGAATTACAGGCAGAGATTTATTGCGTTTTGCTCTGGTGATTTCACAGTTGCCTTAGTAGGAAAAAGGGGGAGCGATTTTTTGGGGGAAGAAGCAGACTCTTAGCACACACCCAGCTCCTGTCCATGTATAATCATGCACAGTATTTACAAGCGAGTGGGGTTTTCAGGTTTCAGTCTGTAATGCAAATACATTCAGCATCACTAAGGCTGGTTGCCCTTGCTGGAGTGTAGGCAGTCACCGAGGATACACATGGTGGTGGCCTGAAAAAGCAGTCTGGACATGGGCTTTTTTTTAAAAATCTGAAAAGTGGTTTCATAACATGTCAGTCTGTAAAAGTGATTTTCACTTGCCAAAAAAAAAGAGCAGTAAGTGTGCTTTCAAATTGGCAAAGAAATGTCGTTTTGGGACTAATGTGAAAACATGACTCTGTGTGCAAATAGGAATTACAGGCAGAGATTTATTGCGTTTTGTTCTGGTGATTTCACAGTTGCATTAGTAGGAAAAAGGGGGAGCGATTTTTTGGGGGAAGAAGCAGACTCTTAGCACACACCCAGCTCCTGTCCATGTATAATCATGCACAGTATTTACAAGCGAGTGGGGTTTTCAGGTTTCAGTCTGTAATGCAAATACATTCAGCATCACTAAGGCTGGTTGCCCTTGCTGGAGTGTAGGCAGTCACCGAGGATACACATGGTGGTGGTCTGAAAAAGCAGTCTGGACATGTGCAATTTAAAAAAATCTGAAAAGTGGTTTCATAATGTGTCAGTCTGTAAAAGTGATTTTCACTTGCCAAAAAAAAAGAGCAGTAAGTGTGCATTCAAATTGGCAAAGAAATTTCGTTTTGGGACTAATGTGAAAACATGACTCTGTGTGCAAATAGGAATTACAGGCAGAGATTTATTGCGTTTTGCTCTGGTGATTTCACAGTTGCATTAGTAGGAAAAAGGGGGAGCGATTTTTTGGGGTAAGAAGCAGACTCTTAGCACACACCCAGCTCCTGTCCATGTATAATCATGCACAGTATTTACAAGCGAGTGGGGTTTTCAGGTTTCAGTCTGTAATGCAAATACATTCAGCAACACTAAGGCTGGTTGCCCTTGCTGGAGTGTAGGCAGTCACCGAGGATACACATGGTGGTGGTCTGAAAAAGCAGTCTGGACATGTGCAATTTAAAAAAATCTGAAAAGTGGTTTCATAATGTGTCAGTCTGTAAAAGTGATTTTCACTTGCCAAAAAAAAGAGCAGTAAGTGTGCATTCAAATTGGCAAAGAAATTTCGTTTTGGGACTAATGTGAAAACATGACTCTGTGTGCAAATAGGAATTACAGGCAGAGATTTATTGCGTTTTGCTCTGGTGATTTCACAGTTGCATTAGTAGGAAAAAGGGGGAGCGATTTTTTGGGGGAAGAAGCAGACTCTTAGCACACACTCAGCTGCTTACCATGTGGAATCATGCACAGTATTTAGAAGCGAGTGGGGTTTTGAGGTTTCAGTCTGTAATGCAAATACATTCAGCATCACTAAGGCTGGTTGCCCTTGCTGGAGTGTAGGCAGTCACCGAGGATACACATGGTGGTGGTCTGAAAAAGCAGTCTGGACATGGGCTTTTTTAAAAAAATCTGAAAAGTGGTTTCATAATGTGTCAGTCTGTAAAAGTGATTTTCACTTGCCAAAAAAAAAGAGCAGTAAGTGTGCATTCTAATTGGCAAAGAAATTTCGTTTTGGGACTAATGTGAAAACATGACTCTGTGTGCAAATAGGAACTACAGGCAGAGATTTATTGCGTTTTGCTCTGGTGATTTCACAGTTGCATTAGTATGAAAAAGGGGGAGCGATTTTCTGGGGGAAGAAGCAGACTCTTAGCACACACCCAGCTCCTGTCCATGTATAATCATGCACAGTATTTACAAGCGAGTGGGGTTTTCAGGTTTCAGTCTGTAATGCAAATACATTCAGCATCACTAAGGCTGGTTGCCCTTGCTGGAGTGTAGGCAGTCACCGAGGATACACATGGTGGTGGTCTGAAAAAGCAGTCTGGACATGTGCAATTAAAAAAAATCTGAAAAGTGGTTTCATAATGTGTCAGTCTGTAAAAGTGATTTTCACTTGCCAAAAAAAAAGAGCAGTAAGTGTGCATTCAAATTGGCAAAGAAATTTCGTTTTGGGACTAATGTGAAAACATGACTCTGTGTGCAAATAGGAATTACAGGCAGAGATTTATTGCGTTTTGCTCTGGTGATTTCACAGTTGCCTTAGTAGGAAAAAGGGGGAGCGATTTTTTGGGGGAAGAAGCAGACTCTTAGCACACACCCAGCTCCTGTCCATGTATAATCATGCACAGTATTTACAAGCGAGTGGGGTTTTCAGGTTTCAGTCTGTAATGCAAATACATTCAGCATCACTAAGGCTGGTTGCCCTTGCTGGAGTGTAGGCAGTCACCGAGGATACACATGGTGGTGGCCTGAAAAAGCAGTCTGGACATGGGCTTTTTTTTAAAAATCTGAAAAGTGGTTTCATAACATGTCAGTCTGTAAAAGTGATTTTCACTTGCCAAAAAAAAAGAGCAGTAAGTGTGCTTTCAAATTGGCAAAGAAATGTCGTTTTGGGACTAATGTGAAAACATGACTCTGTGTGCAAATAGGAATTACAGGCAGAGATTTATTGCGTTTTGTTCTGGTGATTTCACAGTTGCATTAGTAGGAAAAAGGGGGAGCGATTTTTTGGGGGAAGAAGCAGACTCTTAGCACACACCCAGCTCCTGTCCATGTATAATCATGCACAGTATTTACAAGCGAGTGGGGTTTTCAGGTTTCAGTCTGTAATGCAAATACATTCAGCATCACTAAGGCTGGTTGCCCTTGCTGGAGTGTAGGTAGTCACCGAGGATACACATGGTGGTGGTCTGAAAAAGCAGTCTGGACATGGGCTTTTTTAAAAAACTGAAAAGTGGTTTCATAATGTGTCAGTCTGTAAAAGTGATTTTAACTTGCCAAAAAAAAAGAGCAGTAAGTGTGCATTCAAATTGGCAAAGAAATTACGTTTTGTGACTATTGTGAAAAGAAATGTAGTAATATATTTAAATAAAATAAAGGATTTTTTTTTTAGTTTTTTTCAGGTATTGCTGAAGAGCAGTGGACAACATTTAAGATGCCTACAAAATCCAGAGTTCAAAAAACGCACAAAAAAAACCTATATTTGAAGACAACTAGAGGACCAAAGTTAGTAGAAGATGCTCAAGTTGGGAAAAAGAAAAAATCTTCTGGTAAGCAGAAAAAACAATTTCTAAAAAATATATTCAAAAGAATGAAAAATGTACAAAATGTCTGTACTCGAAAGGATGTTTTGAACAAAAAAGGAGAGGAAAAAATTGACAATTTAGTTAATGCAAATATACCTTCAGCAACTGAAAAGATTTATATAAATAGAAAAACAGCGTTTAAAGAGATACGTAGAAAAATGTTTCAGAGAAGAGTTATGTCCAATTTGATGAAGGATGTGAAGAAATATAAGAAAAAGACAAAGTTTTATAAAAGAAAAAAAGAAATAGAAGCCATTGCAGCAAAGGCATTAGAATTAAAAAGGAAACTATTCATTTTAATTTTGAATAGGATGCGTACATTAGACAAAATGGTTAATGTACTGAAATCACATAGCAAAAGGAAAAGAGTAGTGAACAGAACAAACTTTTGTAAAGTGTTTTTAGGAAAGTGGATGCATAGTTCAAGTAGTGAACCTTTTTTTAATGAAGAGAGCTATTTTCAAAGTAATAGTTTGCTGCATGCAGTTGACACCAGAGGTCGTTCTTACGAAGTAAAAAATGGTTGCATAATGGAGAAGGAGATAATGGTTCCAAGAGATGAGTTACAAGTGATGGCAGATGAGGCTATGGGGAGACGTCCTAAAGCCCCAGTGTACACTTGGAATTGTAGTAGTATTTGCACTGTGCGTCAGGAATCTATTGACAAATTTCGAGAGTTTCTAAGAGAATATAGTAAAAAAAGTATAAAACAGAAGATTAAGGTGCTTCAAAGTCTGGATCCATGCAGAGTGAGAGAGAATACTGGTTTGCAGGGTCATTCTCTGGCTTGTCTATCTAGAAAAGTGTGCAATAGTGTTTTCCATCATTTTAGGATGCTGGCTGTTCATCATACTGAAATGAGAAAGTTTGTGAGACGGTTGTATTTTGCAAAAAGTCCAGCAATAAAGTTAAATGAATTGAATAGGGCTCTGTTCCGAGGAACGGTATCAGATGTAGAGAAGGTTGTTGATGAAATTCAGTTTTGTTACTTTGGTCCTGAACAAAACAGTGCAGAGAAGGACACAGTAAATGAGGAAGAAGTGGAAGAGAATGTAGAACCCTCTGTAAGTAACACATTTAATGATCATATAACAAAATTTGCAATAGTCTCTAATGAAAGACCAAATTTTACTTGTATTTGTTGCCGCAGAACTCATTATAGAAAACAAACTAGGAATGTTGATCTCTACAGAAAGAGTGAAAATGAAGATAATTATAAGTGGAAGGATTTTGCCACATATATATTTCTAGAAAATTGTTTTGATTTGGGTGAAGATCAGCGTATTTGTAAATACTGTTACAACAAGTTAGAGGAAAATAGAATGCCGACCAGAGCTGTACATAATAATTTAGAATTGGATGCTATTCCTGCTGAACTTTCTGAATTAAATACATATGAGTCTATACTCATTCAATGTGTTCATCCGTTCCAGACCATAGTACGTATGGAGCCCAAAACTGGTAAATTGCCTCCTTCTGATTTACTGAGAGGTTTAAAAGGAAGAGTGGTGTATTTGCCCTTGGATTTGAAAAAAAATATGGAAACTATTGATGCGGATACTTTGGAAACTGAACCATTAATTATTCTGGTTAATGGTGTACCTACAAAGAATAAGAAGATTTGTCAGGAGCTGGTAGATGTGCGGAAAGTACAAAGAGCAAATTTGTATTTGAAAAGGAATAACAAATGGTATGAATCAATTTATATAGAAGAAGAAGAAGAAGAAGATTTACAAGAAGACACAGAAACACCAACTGGACAAATTGAAAAAGTGGACAAGTCAAAGGAAGAAGAAATTTATGAACATTTTAGCATACATCCTCTTCATTCAAAAGAAGTTATGGGAGATAACATTGATCTCTTTCAGATGAAGAAGGCAAAAGGAACTCCCGTGAGTGTATGGGAGGAGAGCTTGGAAGCTCGATGTTTTCCCCAGCTGTTTCCTAAAGGAAAAGGAGGACGATGCGATGAACGTCCAGAACAGATTCCAGCTTCTGAGTATCGGACTACAAGACTATATGCTGAAGATCCCAGATTTCGACAAAGTATTCCTTATTTGTTCCATCTTTTATTTGAAAGCGACTTGTCTGCACTGTCTTATGCAGTAAATCACATTTTAAAAAGTGGAGTACATTTACAAAATGTGTCTGCTAAGGATTTTATGGAGAAAGTGCAGCACCGAGATGATCATTTGGAAACACAACTGATCAATCTGATGGCTTGTCAGCGTGGGACAAATGAATATTGGTACCGACGCCATGGTGAACTAAAATGCATGTTACGGAATTTAGGAACACCAACATGGTTCGTTACCCTAAGCTGTGCGGAGTACGCTTGGGATGATTTACTGGATTTTCTACGAGAGGCAAATTCAAACATTAAAAACATTGAATACAAGACAGCAGGAGAACTGTGCTCATTGGATCCGGTTAATGTTTGCAGATATTTCAATCATAGATTTGAGGCTATGATGTCTTTCATCTGCAATAAAAAAAATCCACCTCTTGGAGAAGTAGTAGATTTCTTTTGGAGAAAAGAGTACCAGTCAAGAGGTGCTCCTCATATTCATATGCTGTTGTGGATCAAGGATGCCCCAAAGTTTGGAACAGATACTGATGAAGCAGTGTTATCTTTCATTGAAGAATATGCAACATGTGCTATACCAAAAAGCACAGAAGAGAAAAAGTTAAAGGAGCAAGTTTTACGTTTCCAAAGTCATCGGTGTGGAAAATACTGTCGACGGAAATACAAGAGCAAAGATAAATACTACACTAAATGTCGATTTGGATTTCCTAGACCTGTTCTTTCAAATGGAAGAGTCAACAGTTTTATGTCAGCTGTGAGACATACTATCACAAGGAAATCACCTAAGAATACCTACAACCTAAAAAGAAAAGAAGAATCCAAAAATATAAATGACTACAACCCAGTCATTTTATCCATGTGGAACGCTAACATGGATATACAGTATGTAGCTGACAATTCCATTCTTCTTGCTCGATATGTAACGTCTTACATTACGAAATCAGAAAAAACAGAATTGAAGGAAATGTGGGAAGAGATTTCTCACGAGAAGACTGTCAGTAAGAAGCTGTACAGTTTCAGTTTGAAGATGTTATCGCATCGAGAAATTGGATCCTACGAATGTTCAGATAGGTTATCTTCTGCAAGTCTCTACTCGAAGTCAAGAAGAATAATTTGGGCAAGTTTAGGCCTTGCAGCAATGAGAAATCGGGTACTGAAATCTGTTGGAGAAATTGAATATTTGGCCGAGAATGACCCAGAAAGTACAGATATTTTGAAATCAAACATGTTGGACACATATTATCCCAAGAGAAGTCAACATCTGGAGAACATGTGTCTCTATGAAGTGCTGCAGAACTACATTTATTCACGGAAAGCCGCAGAAGACATCAACAATGGAAAATATAAAGTCGTTGGTGAGGAAGGATGTTTGGTGAAGCAAACAAAAGGAAGTTTGATAAATCACAGGAAGCTGAGTTGCGACACTACTGACAAGAAGGAATTTTACTACTTGGCTCTTTTACAGTTGTTTAAACCATGGCGTACAGAGGATGAACTACTGGGAGAATTTCAAAGCTATGAAGATTCTTTTAATGCTTGCAAACACAGCATACAATGCAGTACATTCTCAAGTTATCTGCAAATGTTAAATGAAGAAATTGAACAGGAAACTACAATTGCAGCAGAAATAGCTAGAGACAGTTCTCAGGACAGCCAAAGTTCAGGAACACTCAGTCAAGATCCCCTAGGACAACCAATCGTTGAAAATGAAGCATCAATAGCCATGAATGAAGTGGAAACGGCTATGAATCAAGCTCAAGAAGAATTTATAGACTTAGAAAATTTGGAAAGACAACTGAATCAAGAGCAGCAACAAATTTATGAAGAGATCAGAAACAAAATTGAACACGGATTTCTACATGAAAAAAAAGAGTGCTCATGCACATAATTTATCCAATCAGGATGTATGTAAGCGGACAAGCTGGAACTGGAAAAAGTTTCCTTATAAAAGTCATCAGAAGCTACCTACAGCAAAAAACAGATTCTACTTTGTCTTGTGTGGTTACTGCTCCAACTGGGTTAGCAGCATATAACATAAAAGGAATCACTTTACATCGTTTGCTAATGTTACCAGTGGAGCATGAGAACAAAATACAATACAACAAGCTAACTGGAGAAGCATCCTTGGAAGTTTCAAGAGTATTGAAGAAGATGCAAGTTCTCATTATTGATGAGGTGAGCATGGTATCAAACTTAATGCTTGCCTTTGTGCATTTAAGAATGCAGCAAATTTTGAAGACAGACTATGACATGTTATTTGGTGGAAAACACGTCATAGTTTTTGGAGATCTTTTGCAACTTACTCCAGTTAAAGGACAACCAGTGTTTAGTACTGTCACACATGAAGACACGAAGAAGTCATTGGGAAGCATCGGAAATACAAATATTTGGTCCTTCTTTGAGTACAAGGAACTTACTACTAATATGAGGCAAGCAAGCGATGAAGAATATGGAAGTATTCTGAAAGATATCAGAATTGGACTACTCACAGAAGTTGGCAAAAAAGCATTACAGAGTCGGCTGCTACATAATTTATTTCCAAAGGAAGAAATAGTTGCAGAGAAGATATACAAGAACATTGCAGAAAACAAAAGTGTCATCTGCTTAATGCCAACTCTACATGAATGCTCAATATTTAATGAGGAGCTTTTGAAATTGGAAAAGGAAGAGATCAGGAAATTGGAAGCAGTGGACAAAATTGAGGATGGAAGAATTACTGTCACAGTAACAGGCAAACTGAAAAATAAATTGGACTCACTAGAGAAGAACATCTCCAAAACAGCTGGATTAGAAAAAAATCTATATGTTTGCATGAACTGTAGAGTATTTTTAAGAAGAAATTTGGATGTTGAAAAAGGTTTAGTTAATGGAGCTATGGGAAGAGTTGTGGGTTTTATTAATTATCAGAAAAAAGATGGAATTGAATGTTTAAAAATAAAATTTGATCAGATAGAAGAAGTTAAAGATATTTGTCGTTGTACAGTTCGTTTCATGCTTGTGAAAGACTTATATGTACGTAGGAAGCAGTTTCCGTTTTCTCTAGCATATGCTGTAACTATTCACAAGTCTCAAGGATTGACTGTAGATTGTGCATTTGTGAACATTGGTTCAACTGTGTTCAAAGAAGGTATGGCATATGTTGCTTTGTCACGAGTGAAAACATTATCAGGTTTATTCATGATAGACTTGGATGATTCAAAAGTTAGTGCTGATACAAACTGTGTAAAGGAGTATAATAGATTAAGAAGAAGCTATGCTCCTCATTTAGGTCAGTATCCTGTGTTGGAGAAACGTGTAGTTTCTCGTAAAAGAAAAAATGAGAATATCTGTAATGAAGATGTAGAGAAGAGGAAAAAAAAGAGGAGTGATGTAATTGCAAGCAAAAAGAAAAAGGAAAATGAAGAACAGGTTGTAGGATGTCATTTTGAAAATAGCTCTGGTGTCAACTGCTACGCAAATGTAGTGCTGAATGTTGCATTTTATCTGGAAAGTTTGCAAGAGCAGATAATAGTAAATCAGGGAAAAAGATTCTGTTCTGAGCTGAGTCTCCTTTTTCAAAAGCTGAGTAAAGATAAAACTCAAATAGAAAGTGCTACTGAAATTAGAAAACGTTTAGATATATGTTCAGGACGAACACAGTTTTCTCAAAATGTACAGCAAGATGCACAGGAATTCTTGATGTATTTTCTTCAGGTACTGGAAGAAGAAGGGGTTCCCATTGAAAATGTATTTGGTCTCTCTTATAAATGGGAACATAGTTGTGAAAACTGTTATAATATATGTGGCTCTAATGTTGATAATGAAAGGTTTATTTATTTGACATTGCCAGACAGTAAAACAGTCACTTTTGCAAAATTAGTTAAAGATGCTAATCATAGCATGAAATGCGGTGAGTGTAAATCTGACATGTTTTCAACATTAATTTTAAACGAATACAGACAGTATGTAATTTTAATGATGCAACGATGTAGAGCTGATGGTTCAAAATTGGATACTTTAATAAAGAAGTTTACAGGACAGCAATTATCAATTTTAGGAAAAACTTTTGTAACTGTTGCAATAATTTTCCATGATGGACCTACTGTTACTTCTGGACATTACACAGTTTATCTTAAATGTGAAAAAGGCTGGACACTGTGTAATGATTCCCAATTGATTTTCAAACAACGTTTGCCTTTTGATTTAGCAAATTCCTATCTAATCTTCCTGAAACCTAAATTTTAGAGAAACTTGGCAAGATCTGGACAAAATAATTTTACCATTTTACTGGATTACCATTGGAAATTTGTAAAAAAAAAGATTTTTTAAATTATCATTTGGCCTAATGGAAAGATAACCAATTGTAATGTTGACTTTTTTAATTTTTAATGAAACTTTCAAAAACCAATAATTTAGAGATAATCGGTAACATCTGCACAATTTAAATTTTGGAATGTTATTGGAGTGCCATTGGAAATTTTTTCAAAAATGATTTTAAAAATTACTATTTGGCCATGCGGAAAAGTAACCAATTCTATTGTGGACTTATTAAATTATTAAAAAAAAATTCTTGAACCAAAATGTTACAGAGAATCGGTGAGATCTGGACAAATTAAACTTTAGAATTTTATTGGATTACCGTTGGAAATTTAATCCCAAAAAATTTTTAAAATTACTATTTGGCCTAAAGGAAATGGAATCAGATGTATTGTGGAGTTATTTGAGATATAATATTGTGATTGTACTTCTGAAACAAAAATATCAGACGGTATTTTAAAGAAATAAGTATTGTTTTTTGATGATATTTTTTTAGAATATTATGCATTTCTGTAATGTTAAGTTTAAGTGAGAAGAGATTCTGGGCTTTTTTAATACAATCTTTGAGATTGTTATTTTTTTTTTGCCCGCTGTTAAATGATGAATGCAATTGCTTTCACAATTTAAAGTGAAATGCAATATATTCTGAAAACAGCAAAAATAAGGCAAAAATATTTTTTTTAAAATATGTAAATACGAGTACTGTATTTTAAAATGTTTAAAAAATATTAATACTTTTTTCCTTTTTTTTCAGATTGATATAGAAAAATTTCGAAAACTAGAACCATTTTTAAAGCAATTTTTTTTTAAAAAAACAAATGAATAAATATTTTTTTGAGTGGGTATGGTAAGTCAATAATAATAATTGTAGTGTTTCAAAGTCCTTGTAATGTGATTATTGATTTTTAGTGTTTTTTTAAAAAAAAAAAAAAAAAATTACGCGCACCGTACGCGTACGGTAAACAAAAAAAAAAAAGTTTTTAAAAACATCTATAAAAAAAAGATGAAAGATAAGGTTGGCTCTTAAAAGAGCCGTTGTGTTCATGCAGGGAGAGAGGAAAGAAAGAATGGGAAAATTAGTCTCTGTGACAAGTGTGCTGATCTATTTTGAGGTCCACTAGGGAAACACTGGTCTCCCTATGACAAATTAGATCATGACAAGAGGCACATCGAATATCAACCCTCAGAAATCGAGGGTTAATTTCCAGAGGGCCAGCAAAAGGAGATGCTCCCCCCACAGATGAAGGGCTCACCTGACCTGCAGAAGAAGGAGTCAGCCCTGCAGATGATGGTCCAGGCTGAGCTGCTGTGGATGTGCTTGGTTGACTTTCTGAAGGGTTACCTCCAAAAAGTCGAGCATGTGTCCTTCTGTGTACATCCCTGAGGTGCCTCATCATGGTATGATTCCCAAAGGAATACTTCCTGTCAGGATTACCTCTTGAAAGTACACGCTTACACAGCTTACAAGTTACTAAGGGTGCATTTACCTTTTGCTGGCCTTCAGGAAAAGTAAAATAATCCCATACATAAGAGGTCTTTTGTTTCCTCGCTCTCTGCCTCAAGGTAGTGCTGCTAGTGCTAGCCTCACTCTCAGAAGGGCTCTGCTGGTCTGCCATCGTATCACAAAGACAACCCAGCTCCTTCTCCTAAGGGATCACAAGCAGAAATGAGGGGAATGGGTGTGGTGTAGGAGAGTTCTAGAACTGAAAGTAGTTTCAACCAATCAAAAGTTGTGTTTCATGATCACATGACCTACCGTACGCTTACGGTACGCTTACGGTACGCTTACGGCAAAAGTGCGCATGCGCGTAAAAAAGACACGCGCTTGCGCGCATGCGCATAACAGTCACTACCCGACACTTCCGCGTAACGTGCGCGTGTAGCGTACACACGTACGCGTCCCACGCGGAGTACGCGCGGCTACGCAAATTGCGTAACTATACGCAAACAGCGTAGAAAAATTACGGACATTGCGTAAACCGTACGCTTACCGTAAGCTTACGGTACGCGTACTAAAAAAAAAATTTAAAAAAAAGGAAAAAATGTATTGCTAATAAATTTTACCTTTTTATTTTATAAAATATTTTTAAAAAAACATATTATAGAATTTTAAAAATTTAACCACAGTCTTAAAAAAAGGATAGAAAATTAAAAAAAAAAATATGTAAAAAAAATAGAAAAAAATACATAACTTAGCATTTGAAAAACCGTACAAATTCACTGAAAAAACCATAGGTTTCACACACGTTATAGTTAGGAATTTGCATTTAAAAAACCTTGCTAATTCAATGAAAAAACCATAGGTTTCACACACGTTATAGTTAGGAATTAGCATTTAAAAAACCTTAGAAATTCAATGAAAAAACCAAAGGTTTCACACACGTTATAGTTAGCTGGACATTTTACTCGTAAAAAACCATTGAAATTCCCCCGTTATAGTTAGTTAAGCTAACTATAACTCGCGCGCCCACAATGCACTGCTGATGACGTCACATATTACATCACTCATGACATGGTCAGTGACATCACTCATGACATCACTGATGACATCTCAAATGACATCATTGATGACATCACTAATGATATCATCCTTGTGATAGAGTGGCAGACCTCCTCTCACCCTAATATAACCTTTGATACACACATTCATAAATAGAGACTAAACTTTTCAAAACAATGGACATACCAATACCAGTTACAACAACCTCTTCAGTATTTCTAAGATCCACATACACATCCACTCATTCACCAACAGTCCTATACAGTCACTCATACATGTACTCACTCATCATATGTACTCATACACCTATACATCCTGTTACACAATGCCACTCATCCGTAGAGTTACTCACACACATAGTCACTCATGCTAATAAAGAATCAAACATCCATTTACTTGCATATACAGTTATACACACACCACCACACTTACTTCTACAAAAACTTACACATACTTAGTCTTTTAAACAATCACTTATAGAAACACATACTTATTCATACAGGAACTCTTTCAATCTCTCACTCTCACATATACTCACTTATATACACCAATAGTCACATATACTAGTTTAAAACATATGTAGTTACTCATAAAAACACTGTAGAGACAGTCATTCACTCACTAACACACCCATACACACACTCATCCACCCATGCAGTCCTGCACACATACTATCTTCAACACATACAAACAGTAAGTCACTCATTCATGCACCTATGCACTACGTAATACCCCCCATCGAACCATACAGACATCAGACACTTATACTGATACCCAAAAAACCAACTAATAACCTATATAAACACTCATGTAGCTGCTCACCAACCCATGCAGCCACTTATACACAAAGTGAAAGACTGATACATATATATACATATTTAAACATTACTCACTAAGCCATGTATTCACTATGATACACCTAATCAGTCAGTTACACAATCAATTTTTCAAAAACAAATCATCCATTTAGACACTTATATACCCATTTATTCTTCCATCGACCTTGAGATATACATATATAAAACATATTTAATTTTCAGAAAAACACACATTCACGGGATGATGTCATTAGTGATGTCATCAGTGATGTCATTTGAGATGTCATCAGTGATGTCATGAGTGATGTCACTGACCATGTCATGAGTGATGTAATATGTGACGTCATCAGCAGTGCATTGCGGGCGCGCGAGTTATAGTTAGCTTAACTAACTATAACGGGGGAATTTCAATGGTTTTTTACGAGTAAAATGTCCAGCTAACTATAACGTGTGTGAAACCTTTGGTTTTTTCATTGAATATATATATATATATATATTCACAGACAAAAACATAGTTTCACTCGTACAGAACCATAGAAATTCCTCCGTTATAATTAGTTCTGCTAACTGTCATCAGTGATGTAATTTGAGATGTCATCAGTGATGTCACTGACCATGTCATGAATGATGCAATATGTGACATCATCAGCAGTGCATTGCGGGTGCGCAAGTTATAGTTAGCAGAACTAACTATAACGGAGGAATTTCTATGGTTTTGTACGAGTGAAATGGCCAGCTAACTATAACAACCCTGAAACCTATGTTTTCTTTTGTGAATTTCTAAGGTTTTTTAAATGCTAATTTCTAACTATAACATCTCTGAAACCTATGGTTTCTTCAGTGAATTTCAAAGCTTTTTTAAATGCTAATTTCTAACTATAACTTCTCTGAAACCTATGGTTTTTTTCAGTGAATTTCAAAGGTTTTTTAAATGCAAATTTTTAAGTGTGATATTAGTTATACCTATTTTTTTGTACTGATTTTCAAAAGTTTTTTAACTGTTTATTTATAAATATTTTATTCATTAAATAACGAGATATTTTTCTGAAATTGCACACAATTATTTTTAAAAAACATTCAAACTGTAATATTGATACATTTTGTTGTTTTCTTTTAATATATTTATATTATTTTCTTTAAAAAAAAATTCACATTTTTTTTCGGCGTCGCGCACTCAAAGCTTACACATTACGGTGGGTGCGCGGATTCTAGCCGCCATTTTAGAAAAGTTGTGAACGATCCGCGTACGGTGTGCGACGGCTGCTTGTTTTTCAGTTACATCATATACATTTAATATTACGTGATGTGTGCGATTGCCATGTGACCAGTCTGCGACTCCTCCCACGCATTCGCGACACATGCGCATTACGGTACAAGATGCTTGCACGGTGGCGGGTCCCGCGTGACGTCATATACATGCTGGGGCGTGCTGGGTGCGCGACTCCAGCAAAAAAAATGTATGTTCCAAAATGATATGTATGTGTCTTTAATATACATATTAGGGTAAGAGACTATCTAAGATATTCATAAAAATAATATATTTGTACTTATAATAAACGTATATTATTTTTTAATATATTTTTGCCAAGTCGGGTTCGTGCATCCTGAGCGCAGAGAACCAGGTCAGCAGAGCTGCTGTAGAGCCAGAGAAACCAGGTCAGCAGACCCGTTGTAGAGCCAGAGAACCAGGTCAGCATAGCTGCTCTAGAGCCTAAGAAGCAGGTCAGCAGAGCTGCTCTAGAACCAGAGACCCAGGTCAGCAGAGCTGCTCTAGAGGCCGAGAACCAGGTCAGCAGAGCTGCTGTAGAGCCAGAGAAACCAGGTCAGCAGACCTAGTTTAGAGGGAGAGAACCAGGTCAGCAGAGCTGCTCTAGAGCCAGAGAACCAGGTCAGCAGAGCTGCTTTAGAGCCATAGAACCAGGTCAGCAGAGCTGCTCTAGAGGCAGAGAACCAGAACAGCAGAACTGCTTTAGAGCCAGAGAACCAGGTCAGCAGAGCTCTTTTGAGGGAGAGAACCAGGTCAGCAGAGCTGCTTTAGAACCAGAGAACCAGGTCAGCAGAGCTGCTCCAGATGCAGAGAACCAGGTCAGCAGAGCTGCTTTAGAGGGAGAGAACCAGGTCAGCAGAGCTGCTCTAGAGCCAGAGAAACCAGGTAAGCAAAGCCGCTTTAGAGAGAGAGAACCAGGTCAGCAGAGCTGCTCTAGAGCCAGAGAACCAGGTCAGAAGAGCTGCGTTAGAGCCATAGAACCAGGTCAGCAGAGCTGCTCTAGAGGCAGAGAACCAGGTCAGCAGAACTGCTTTAGAGCCAGAGAACCAGGTCAGCAGAGCTGCTCTAGAGCCAGAGAACAAGGTCAGCAGAGATGCTTTAGAGCCATAGAACCAGGTCAGCAGAGCTGCTCTAGAGGCAGAGATCCAGGTCAGCAGAACTGCTTTAGAGCCAGGGAACCAGGTCAGCAGAGCTCTTTAGAGTGAGAGAAGCAGGTCAGCAGAGCTGCTCTAGAAACAGAGAACCAGGTCAGCAGAGCTGATTTAGAGGGAGAGAACCAGGTCAGCAGAGCTGCTTTAGAGCCAGAGAACCAGGTCAGCAGAGCTGCTTTAGAGCCAGAGAACCAGGTCAGCCGAGCTGCTTTAGAGCCAGAGAACCAGGTCAGGAGAGCTGCTCTAGACCCAGAGAACCAAGTCGGCAGAGCTGCTTTAGAGCCATAGAACCAGATCAGCAGAGCTGCTTTAGAGCCAGAGAAACAGGTCAGCAGAGCTGCTCTAGAGCCTAAGAACCACGTCAGCAGAGCTTCTCTAGAGCCAGAGAACCAGGTCAGCAGAGCTGCTGTAGAGCCAGAGAAACCAGGTCAGTAGAGCTGCTTTAGAGGGAGAGAACCAGGTCAGCAGAGCTGCTCTGGAGGGTGAGAACCAGGTCAGCAGAGCTGCTCTAGAGCCAGAGAACCATGTCAGCAGAACTGCTTTAGAGCCATAGAACCGGGTCAGCAGAGCTGCTTTAGAGCCATAGAACCGGGTCAGCAGAGCTGCTTTAGAGCCAGAGAACCAGATCAGCAGAGCTGCTCTGTAGCCTAAGAACTAGGTCAGCAGAGCAGCTCTAGAGCCAGAGAACCAGGTCAGCAGACCTGCTGTAGAGTCAGAGAAACCAGGTCAGCAGAGCTGCTTTAGAGGGAGACAACCATATCAGCATAACGGCTTTAGAGCCATAGAACCGGGTCAGCAGAGCTGCTTTAGAGCCAGAGAACCAGGTCAGGAGAGCTGCTCTAGCTGACACTGACTGACTGACACTGACTGACACTGACTGACACTGATTGACTGACAATGACTGACACTGATTAACTGACACTGACTGACTGACTGACAGACACTGACTGACTGACACTGACTGACACTGACTGACACTGACTGACTACTCTCTACTACTCTACTACTCACTCTCTACTACTCTCTGTCTACTACTCACTCTCTACTACTCACTCTCTACTACTCTCTACTACTCACTCTCTACTACTCACTCTCTACTACTCTCTACTACTCTCTACTACTCACTATCTACTACTCTCTACTACTCACTCTCTACTACTCTCTACTACTCACTCTCTACTACTCTCTACTACTCACTCTCTACTACTCACTCTCTACTACTCTCTACTACTCACTCTCTACCACTCTCTACTACTCACTCTCTACTACTCACTCTCTACTACGCTCTACTACTCACTCTCTACTACTCACTCTCTACTACTCTACTACTCTCTACTACTCTCTCTACTACTCACTCTCTACTACTCACTCTATACTACTCTACTACTCTCTACTACTCTCTCTACTACTCACGCTCTACTACTCTCCTCTACTCACTCTACTACTCTCTACTTCTCTCTACCACTCACTCTCTACTACTCTACTACTCACTCTCTACTACTCGCTCTCTACTACTCTCTACTACTCACTCTCCACTACTCACGCTCTACTACTCGCTCTCTACTACTCTCTAGTACTCACTCTCTACTACTCACTCTCTACTACTCTACTACTCTCTACTACTCTCTCTACTACTCAATCTCTACTACTCACTCTCTACTACTCTACTACTCTCTACTGCTCTCTCTACTACTCACGCTCAACTAATCTCTACTACGCACTCTACTTCTCTCTACCACTCACTCTCTACTACTCTACTACTCACTCTCTACTACCCTCTCTCTACTACTTACTCTCTACTACTCACTCTACTACTCTCTACTACTCACTCTCTACTACTCTCTCCAACTACTCTCTACTACTCACTCCCTACTACTCACTCTCTACTACTCGTTCTCTGCTACTCTCTACTACTCACTCTCCACTACTCACTCTCTACTACTCGCTCTCAACTACTCTCTGCTACTCACTCTACTACTCACTCTCTAATACTCCACTACTCTCTACTACTCTCTATACTTCTCACTCTCTACTACTCTCTCTACTACTCACTCTCTACTACTCACTCTCTACTACACACTCTCTACTACTTGCTCCCTACTACTCGCTCTCTACTACTCTCTACTACTCACTCTACTACTCACTCTCTACTACTCTCTACTACTCACTCTACTACTCACTCTCTGCTACTGTCTACTACTCACGCTCTACTACTCCACTACTCTCTACTACTCCCTCTCTACTACTCACTCTCTACTACTCTACTACTCTTTACTACTCTCTCTCTACTACTCACTCTCTACTACTCACTCTCTACTACTCTCTGCTGCTCACTCTCTACTACTCTCTACTACTCACTCTCTACTGCCTTCTCTTTACTACTCACTCTCTACAACTCACTCTCTACAACTCTCTACTACTCACTCTCTACTACTCTCGACTACTCACTCTCTACTACTATGTCTCTACTACTCTCTACTACTCTCTACTACTCACTCTCTACAACTCACTCTACTACTCACTCTACTACTCACTCTCTACTACTCTTTCTATGATACTCACTCTCTACTACTCACTCTCCACTACTCACTCTCTACTACTCTCTACTACTCACTCTACTACTCACTCTCTACTACTCTCTACTACTCACTACTACTCACTCTCAACTACTCACTCTCTACTACTCTCTTGTACTAACTCTCTACTACTCGCTCTCTACTTCTCACTCTACTACTCTCTACTACTCACTCTCTGCTACTCTCTCTACTACTCTCTACCCCTCTCTCTACTACTCTCTACCTCTCTACACCTCTACCTTTCTACACCTCTACCTCTCTACCTCTACCTCTCGACCGCTACCTCTCTACCTCTAAACCTCTACCTCTACACCTCTACCTCTCTACCTCTCTCTACCTCTCTCTACACGCACACATATGCACATATATATGCATATTTATGCATGTGTATTTATATATATGTATGTATATATATACACATACATATATATAAACATATATATTATCTGCATATTACCTACTGGCGGTCGCCAGTAGGTAGTTATAGTTAGGACCACGTTTCCATAGGAAATCCGCAACATTCTATTTTGAATAACTTTGGCGCCGGTCGACGAATCCTCGCGAATTTTTCAAAATAGGTGGGGCGCTACGCTCCGCTCCTACCCTGAAAGTCTCGGGGGGATTCGTCAAGCGGGGGCTGAGATAAAAGGGGGGTCCCAAAACGCGTTTTTCCCATGCATTTTTCCATAGGACCTTTAGACAGGGCTACAGCCCGAACGGCTGAACAGAATTACTTGAAATTTGGCAGAGAGGTAGTCCTCAGGTCAAGGAAGTGCCTTTTGTAGGTTTGGTGTAAATCTGTTCAGTAGATTCTGAGAAAATAGCCTTTAAATCAATATATATATATCTGAGCCAGCTTACGGTGCGCTTACGGTACGCTTACCGTACGCGTACGGTGGCGTGCGCGAGCGCGATTCTGATTGGCTCTTAGATCTTAGTAAACATTCGAATCGGCCGAAACCAGGAAGCGGCGTCCCACATTTTCTCTCTCGCACTGAGAGTGATGATGAAAATACAAAGCAAAAAAACATGTAAAGGGGCTGTTTAGACAGCTCCCACACACATAGCCATGTTGAGGGAGTCCCCAAAGATCCCCCAAGGCCAAAAACGGAATTTTTTTTTTTTCGCTAATTTCGCCGATTACGCTTACCGTACGCGTACGGTAAAAAATGATATAAAAAAAAAAATTATCCACACTCTCCCCACCCCGTGTGCAATTGGTGGCCGGCGGCCACCAATTGTGCATGGCTTATATCAGATGAGATAAACTATAATATTTAAAAAAAAAAAAATTATCCACACTCTGTCCACCCCGTGTGCAAATGGTGCCCGAAGGGCACCATTTGTGCATGGCTTATAAAAAATACGAAAAATTAAAATATTACCTTTCAAAACGAAGTGCATCATATGTCCTCCATGTGCGCACGGTGCGCGAAGCGCATCGTGCGTACATGGCCCATCTAGCGTAACGTTCCGCGTTCGTTCCGCGTTCGTTCCGTGCGCGCACGGTGCGCTTCGCGCACCGTGCGCGCACAGTAAGCACGCGGTGCGCTTCGCGCACCGCGTGCCCACCGTGCGTGCACGGCACTAACTGCATAAAGTGGGCGCGCGGTGCGCGAAGCGCACCGCGTGCTTACTGTGCGCGCACGGTGCGCGAAGCGCACCGTGCGCGCACGGAACGAACTGCGTTAAGTTGGCGCGCACGCACGAATGGCGTAAAGTAACTTAGCATTTAAAAAACCGTACAAATTCACTGAAAAAACCATAGGTTTCACACACGTTATAGTTAGGAATTAGCATTTAAAAAACCTTGCAAATTCACTGAAAAAACCATAGGTTTCACACATGTTATAGTTAGCGGAAATTTTACTGATAAAAAACCAATGAAATTCCCCCGTTATAGTTAGTGCAGGCAACTATAACTCACGCGACCGCAATCTTCTGCTGATGACATATGTGTCTTTATGAAAAAAAAATATTTGTAATATATGTATAGCTAAAAATGTATGGAAGAAGACATGGGCAAATAAGTGTCTAAATACAGTATTAGCATCAGCAGAGGATTGCGGTCGCGTGAGTTATAGTTGCCTGCACTAACTATAACGGGGGAATTTCATTGGTTTTTTATCTGTAAAATTTCCGCTAACTATAACATGTGTGAAACCTATGGTTTTTTCAGTGAATCTATATAAATACAAATATAAATGCATGCATACATATACATATATGCATACATATGCATGTTATGTACATGAAAGTTTGAAAAAACACTAATACAAACTAAGCTAAAAAGCCACCTAATTACAAACAAACTTGCTTTAACTTAAACGAGGGTGCGACCTATTGCATTTTCAATGATTGTTTACTTTGGTTCCATCAAGAAGCCATTCAGATGTGTCACACATTTGCCATACATTCTGAATGTTAGCACTCTAGTTGCTCATTAGATCACTGTAGTAAAGTTACTGCTCACCAGGGAAGTCTGCTGCTGGTATTCAAAGTGCATGTTTCAATCTGCATGTCAGAATTTTTTAATGAAATAGAAGAGGATTTGAGAAGTCAAAATGTGCCCTAATTTTTCTTTCTGAAGCACTAATCACAATTTCTATGGCAAAATGATCCCCCTCATTTTGTTCCTTTGCAAATTAAATGTTTTCAGTGTTACCACTTTATTTCAATCAAGATGGCTTCAGGCGTGCCATACTTTTGTCATAAGTAAGATTGTTAGTGCTCTAATTGTTATTTAGAACACCCTGGGACATTTTGTCATTGGGCTATACTTGGGCTACATCTGGGTGATATTTGTGCTACATTTGGGCTCTTTTGGCTCTGGTGGCCATTTTGGGAGACTTATTTGTTATCAAGTTTCCTAATTTCCTCATTTACTACAGTCTCCTCAGTAGGAAATACTTTCAGTGTTTTACTTTTATTCCATCAAGAAGGCATTCAGATGTGTCACACATTTGCCATAAATTCAGAATGTTAGCGCTCTAGTTGCTTATTAGATCACTGTAGTAAAGCTACTGCTCACCAGGGAAGTCTTCTGCTGGTATTGAAAGTGTATGTTACAGTCTGCATGTCAGAATTTTTTAATGAAATAGAAGAGGATTTGAGAAGTCCCTCAAAATGTGCCCTAATTTTTCTTTCTGCAGCACTAGTCATACTTTCTATGGCAAAATGAACCCCCTCATTTTGTTCCTTTTTAAATTAAATGTTTTAAGAGTTACCACTTTATTCCAATCAAGATGGCTTCAGGTGTGCAATACGTTTGTCATAAGTAGGACTGTTAGCGCTCTAGTTGTTCTTTGGAACACTCTGGGAAGCTGAAATAGAACACAAAGGAATCAACTGACAGTCTCTGCCCTTGTTGGATGTACATGTTTTACTGAGAATGTCAGACTTCATTCTCACATGACTGAGAAAGATAATGTGAATTTACAGAAAATATACTCTCAGTTTAGCTTATAGATCACCTTCCAAACCTCTGTGGGAAAAGCATGAGAAAATAGTTTTCTCTCAAACATGATTCATGATATCACAGCAGAAGGCATTTTCACATGGTAAAATCACCTTAGAACACACCACAATTCCTAAAATGAGTATGGTACCATCAACAAATGATTTATAATTAGGGCTCCCGGTTTTCCGTATTTACGGATTTATACATATAAATACAGACGGAAATCGATATTTCCTTTGTCTGTATTTATATTTATAAACGGTAAAATACGAGTAAATGTTGCCGCGCTAGTCTCCCGCCTCCCGATTCCTGCAAGCAAAAACCCGATGCCTCTGGGTTTCAGCTGACAGGGCAGTATTGAGTAACGTGCTAATTCTTCCAGCAATAGTCGGAGTGGCGATGCAGGGGCTCTAGAAGGGGTGAACATTGCAACCAACAACCAACAAAGCCCCATTAACAAGCGAATGGTCATTTAAAGACCTGTGAAGTGCTGGGGGGGGGGGCGGCTGTGTGTGTGCCCTTTGATTTGACAGAGGCCCCTTGTTTTACGGTGGGGGGGCACGGGTCTCGCGGGGGCATGCGAAGACAAACATTGTTTTTCAAACTTCCTGTTTATAAGAATCAAATGCAATCACCTGGGGTCTGAAAGCGTCATCTAGAGCGTTTCGCAGTTCTGTTTTATTTGCTGGTACTATAAACCGGGCTCAATTGTGGGTGGAAGTTTCAGATTTTTTTTGTAGCGCCTCGAGCTTCTCACCAGTAGCGCAGCGCTCGGATTTCCATTATTCCGACCCTAGTGAAGTTTGGCGGGCCATTAGCACGCGAAAGCGCTACCTAATGGCCCTGCACTTGACCTGCCTGGAGTCAGAGGCCACCCGCCCTCTGCCTTTTGTTATGCTGCAGGAAGGCTCAGCCGTTCTGGGAAGGGCAGAGAACGGAGAAAAAATAAACGCTGTCTCTTTTCCTTCATGGCAAGGACCGTGTCCACTACTCCTGATCTGCCTCTGGCGGCTGCCCTCCTCTCTTTATGCCTCCATCTCTTTCTGTCTCTGTCTCGCTCCTGCTTACGTGCTGATTTCAAGAGGCAGCTCTTAAGGTACTCTCTCTTCCTCTCCTTTTCTTTATTGTTCCCCTGTGAAATTGATCCAAAAAAGGCTGAACACTTTGGCTGTAAATGTCCTCATTTTCTGACCGTTTTCTATTGAAAAGAAAAACCTCGGAATGGAGAGAAAAAATAGTTAAATACCTAAATAAAGCAATACAGAGTGGACAGCAGACAGGCCAGACTGTTATTTACACCCACACACATTAGCGCCACTTTACAGAGTTTGCCAGTGAAAGCGCTACTTTCTTTTTATCTTCTTTCTTTGAACAACAATGTTTTCCCAGGGTGGGTAAGTGCGCCATTCCTAAAGGGACTGCAATACCTGGTTGATGGGTAGAGTGGAAACGTTTAATATGATCGTTTTCAACTTTTTAATTATTTTAGCTTATAAAATGCGGCTCTGTGTTTGGGGATGTGGTCTTTTTTAAACCAAACTGCATACATTTTGAAAGGATATAAGCAATGGACATTGAAAGGGGTCCCTTCCTGGTCCTGTAGCCATGTCTTGAACTTTTCAGGCAAAATCACTTACTGATTTCTGAATAATGAGTTTAGAATCGTTGAGGTAACCATGTTTTTTTCTGATTACAGTTCACATGCTTTGCTTATTCTTGCATTCCCTATGAGTGTTTGCTTTTTCCAGGGTGTTATTCATTTTTTTTCAGACAGCATTTTACTGTTGTCTAGTGCATAATTTGAATTTAGTCGCAGCACAATTGAGTTGTGCTGAAGGCAGTGCGAGTTTCTCTCAGTGGGGCAGTATGGTGTAAATAAATGTGGAAAAATACTAGCTGTAGCGTCGCCTTTTGCTTGTGGCAAAAATAAATATGGATAAATACAGAAAAAAAGCCCAAAAAATAAATATGGATAAATACAGACGGAAATGGCAAAAAAAAAATACCATAAAACCGGGAGCCCTATTTATAATGTAACTAAAGTCTTAAAACCTTCTATTAACTGCAATGCTTTTTAATGAAGTACTATCATGTATATTGGTCCCAAGATGGCTGCCAGCACTTCTTGGATGAAGTACTGACAGCCAATCAGATCTCACGATGAGGTGTGTGGTTAGGCTCCGCCCAGATATATCTATCTTTTTAACTCTAATTTTCTCAGGAACTACTGAAGGGATTTACACCATTTAAGCAAAAGGCACCAGTCTGAACTGAGGACTACCTCTTTGCCAAATTTGGTGTAATTCCGTTCAGCAGTTCGGGCTGTAGCTGTGTCAACAGTTCCTATGGGAAAATGCATTGGGAAAACGCGTTTTGGGACTCCCCTTTTTTCTCGGCCCCTGCTTGACGAATCACTGTGAAATTTTCAGGTTAGGAGCGGACCGGAGCTGGCCAAAAGTTTAGAAAATTTTGCAAAGATTCGTCAATCGGCGCCAACGTTATTCCAAATAGAATGTTGTGGATTTCCTATGGAAAATAGGTCCTAACTATAACTACCTACTGGCGTCTGCCAGTAGGTAATATATATATATATATATATATATATATATATATATATATATATATATATATATATATATATATACGCACACACACACACATATATATATATATATTAAATTAATGGATATACCAGGACATTTAAAAAACATCATTAACATTCAAAAAAAATAATAATAAAACAAATACTTACCCACTAATGCGTTGTAGGTGCATTACACAATAATGCATGGTAATGGTATGGGTTGTGAGGACCCCTGCATGGTAATGGCTGAGTTTTAATGGAATCTCGTGGTAATGGATGCGTTGTAATGGTTGTTTCCCATTCACAATACTTGTATAGCTTGGTCCTGTCAAGTTAGGAAATTCACGATGATGACCGAATTACAAACTTTTTTTTACTGGAACGGGATGAGGCTCCATTTTCTATGGGGAGATGGGTGAACAGCTGTGTGGGTCATCATTCTTTAGAATAAGTAGTACAGTTGTTGGGGGATTCCATTTAAAAATTATTGTACATCCACAAACAGTTCATCATGGCCAGTTGTCATTCTGCTTCTGTGCGCTAAGAATGTTGTGGTAACCCAAAGATTACCAGTGTGTCATCATTCTCATACATGTAACACTGGCTTTCTGCCTGATTCTGAGTTTTAGCTAGGGGTTGCATGAACACATTGAATTGACCCTTGAATGAAAACAAGACAAAGTTGTCATGGCCTAGAGCAGACAGGAGACAAAACCGCTGAGTAGCTGCTGTAGTTAAGAAAATGTTGGCTCCTTGCCAGTACCTTTCCATCAAAACCAACCTTTGCCAGTCTAGCACCAAAGATGGCGAATCATGTCGTTAAGCCTAGAAGGCTAACGACACGCGCCGTCACTTTAGAAACTGAGAGCTGTACCATATTTACAAGAATATGCTGATGACCTGCATTTCCCCCTTTGCTGGTGCTAAATTAAGCAGTCTAGTGCCAACGCAGGCACCCTTGCACCATAGTGCAAGGGTGTCTGCGTTGAGGGTAAGATTGTTTATGTGCAGCAAGGTCTCCCTTCCTGCACATAAACAATCTTTTAATTGTGTTTTGTAACTTTTATGCGTAATGCAGCACATATAGAAGTTACAAAATGTATTTTTTCTAATGATTGTTTAAGTGTAGGAAGGGAGACCTTACTGCACATAAACAATCATTGGCATTTTTCTGTTTCCATGTGTGCTGCACAAAGCATCACACATGAAAACAGCAAAACGAGGAGAAATAAAGCGTTTCTCCTTGTTTCACCTGTTTAAGACCAGGTTGTGCCTGTTCTTAATTTAGGCGCTGCCTCCTATTTGCACCACCCTTGTATATAGGGGGCAACGTCAATATCAATAGGTTATGCTGTGAAACGCTGACCACAACATCGATTGACCTCCCTTTCACGCTAAGTACAGTGTGAAATGGTGCCTTATTTACAGAGCTGCGTTAAGCCATATTAAGTGGCTTAACGCTGTCTTGTAAATAAGGCGAAGCCCTTATCACCACCACAATGTCACTAAAAGTGACGTTAGGGGCTTGTAAATATGCCTGAAGTGTTTTTCAAAGTAGACTAGGCAGGCTTTAAGAATAGCTTTTGAGGTGAGGGCAGCACAGTAGCCGATTCCAGGATGTAGGAATTTCACTCAAGCTCACGAGTAATTAACCAACATCAGTAATTCCTTTCCCCGACAGGGACATAAGAGTTTCATCAGTATGGCTGCTGAATGATACCTGGGGATCCCGAGGCATGACTTTTGGCCATAAAGGCAGAAGCGTTCGCTTTTGAAAAGGAGGCTAATTGTTTCACCTAAGGTTTAGGTAAAACAATTAGCCCCTTTTTCACGAGACAAGTTCCTCTTGTTCAGCATGCTTGTGGGAGGTGGTATTTTTGCTGAAATTATGTGATTGTCTATGTAAGCGAATTTATTTTAAAAAAATTAAGCCAGTTTTTCTCATAATATCACTAAAGAGGGTGTAATTATAGTATGAAAAACCCTTTTGGGTTTAGTGCAGCCACTACTTGAAGTTCTCCTTGGTAAAATTATGTGTGTTTCTAATATTGATGGTATAATTACCAGCCTTAACCATTTTAATTTTGTATTTTTAAGTTGCAGCAACAGCTCAGAGGCATATACTTTTCACCACTGCCTGCCTTCAGGGTGGATGTGTAAATTTGTGCTTTCTAACCACTTCATCAAATCAGCCGTTATTTTTTCTTTATGGTGCAATGGGTTTTTTCCGTGAGGAATTAAACATTTCAATTAGCATGTTAGGGTCAGTATTTTTTGGAGCAGGCTTAAATTACTCAAGCGCACGCAACATAAATGCAGATGTGGCTTCCAGATCGAAAAGTTTCCAATATTTTTACCATGGTGTTATCTTTCTTCTTGGTATTTTATGTGAATGAGGCACTAAGAGTTGGAAAGAAACTTCCCTAATTAGGTCGAAATGCTGAATATAGGGTCATGTAGGTGCTTTATTGGCTGGTTTTGTGTCTCTTATATTCATATTAAACGTGACAATATTGCTTTTTTCAGTTTTGATTTTTAATGCTGGGCCTTCATTCACAAGTTAAAATCTCCTTAAGAAGCTTAATTTTCCCTTACTTATGTAATGTATAGTGACCAGCTCAGATAAACCTGAGACCTGTGGAATGGGTGTGTGAGGTGGACTTCATGCCAGTACACGCTTGGGAATTCTTAAAATTACAGTAAAATATTAGGGATTCACTTAGGACTTGCATTGTCCTTGTGTGACACATGTCATTGCAAGGCAACGCAAGTCCTTAACTGGGATTTACTTTGCGTGGTTAGTAAATGCAAAGTAAATATAAAGTAATGCAATGCAGCGCATAGCACTGCCTTGTGTTGCTTTGCATTCGTTAGATATTACATGGGTGGAGAATGGGCGTTTCCATGCATCTACCCCTGTATTTTGATGCAAACCCAAATTACAAAACTATTCAACAGAGACATAACAAGGAGAAATATATTTAATTATCCTTGTTAATTCCCATTCTGCAACACGCATAGAAAAGAATATCTCTCTAAGGATTGTCCTGCAGTAACGCAGGTCCCCTTCCCCTAGGATGAAAGGGTGCCTGCATTCGCCCTAGGCTGCGCACGGTGCTCCAGCACAAGGAGAGAACACTAATGCTCCATATCTTTGTAAATATGGAGACCTTCTGCTCTCTCCCTTGCAGGAATTTCAGCAAGTTGTCTTGCTGAATTTCGTTGCATGAGAGAATGCTAAATCTGCCCCTTAATGTCTCACTCTGATTATTTATCCTCACCTCATAGATTCAGTTCCATGTCTGCAATAATCTACATAATCAACCAAGTACATCTTAGAAATCCCCAGTTCCAAGTTACCTAGAATTTTGAGACAGATCATGAGCAGTCATATTTCCATTAGGCGTAGAACGGCCAGGTCAGACTGGGCACATAGATTGACAATCCTGTGCTGTGTTTGACCACAGGCCTGACATTACAGAGCATTGCATTGAAAAATACTTTCCTTTCTCTAGCAATTGCTCTGGAGTGATCTGTTACAGGTGTTGGGGGAACTGTAGCATTAACGTTTTCCAGAAATAAGTACTGGGGGAAGTAATGACTAAAAAGAACTGCTGCGGTACTAAAGGGGGTGGTGATGGACGGAGCATCAGAACCAATCAAACACTCACACCCAGTCAACAGATCTGGGTTTGATCCATCACCGTTCTTTAGCCCACTCTGCCACCCCAGTTCAGACATGGCCATATGCAAATCAGTCTGACCCTGTGCCTCATGGGAACAGTCCAGCCCGAACTGCCAAGCCATGCCTTCCCTGGACCGGAAACAAGCTTCCTAGGACCGGTTTCTGGCATTTCAGCCGTCTTCAGCCAGGCTTGAATGAATCCAGTGGCAAAGTGAGCAAGGGACTCACGTCTGAGCATACCCTGCCAACTTATAGCGAACAAAGCGGTACAAAAGGGGGTGGTGATGGATGGAGCATCAGAACCAATCAAACACTCAAACCCAGTCAACAGATCTGGGTTTGATCCATCACCGTTCTTTAGCCCACTCTGCCACCCCAGTTCAGACATGGACATATGCAAATCAGTCTGACCCTGTGCCTCATGGGAACAGTCCAGCCCGAACTGCCAAGCCATGCCTTCCCTGGACCGGAAACAAGCTTCCTAGGACCGGTTTCTGGCATTTCAGCCGTCTTCAGCCAGGCTTGAATGAATCCAGTGGCAAAGTGAGCAATGGACTCACGTCTGAGCATACCCTGCCAACTTACAGCGAACAAAGCGGTACAAAAGGGGGTGGTGATGGACGGAGCATCAGAACCAATCAAACACTCACACCCAGTCAAGAGATCTGGGTTTGATCCATCACCGTTCTTTAGCCCACTCTGCCACCCCAGAACTGCTGAGCATCTGTAGTGCATTTTCTATTCATCATTTTGTTCTTGCCCATCTGTGTTTTTTCTGTAGAGGACATCAATACGGGATGCATGAGTACATGTATTGGCGCAAGAGGGCTTGTCTTTGATAGGCCTGCAGAGAAGGTGTAGGGCACCTACTGCATGCATCTGCTGGGTGACCATGTTATGAATGCCACAGATTCAGCATAACTGCTCAGCACCTGACATGATTTCAGCTTGAGAGCGTTAACCAAACATGTTGACCGCCATGTGATGACACACTCAAACAAAGCACTCAAGATGCTGCCCCAAAGTAAAAGTTTCCGCACTCTGTCCATCATCTCCTTGTGTTTGCTTTGTTTGCCCTAAGTTGGCAGGGTATGCCCAGACATGGATCTCTTGCTCACTTTGCCACTGGATTCAAGCTAGCCTGGCTGATGAAGGATGTTACCCCGAAACTGGTCCCAGAATGTTTGTTTCCGGTCCAGGGAAGAAATAGCTTGGCACTTGGGTTTGGCCTGTTCTCATGAGCCAATCAATCAATCAATCAATCAAGCATTTATATAGCGCACTACTCACCCGGAGGGTCTCAAGGTGCTTGGGGAGGGGGATCCGCTACTGCTCGAACAGCCAGGTCTTGAGCTGCTTCCTGAAGGCGAGGTGGTCTTGGGTCAGGCGGAGGTGGGTCGGGAGGGAGTTCCAAGTCTTGGCGGCCAGGTAGGAGAAGGACCTTCCTCCTGTGTGTGGCTCTTCGGATGCGGGGGACAGCGGTGAGGGCGTGGCTGGTCGATCGAAGCTGGCGTGTGGGAGTGTAGAAGTTGAGGCAGCTGTTGAGGTATCTTGGGCCTTGGTTGTGTAGGGCTTTGTGTGCATGGGTGAGGAGACGGAAGGTGATTCTCTTGTTGACCGGGAGCCAGTGCAGGTCTCTCAGGTGTCCAGAGATGTGGCTGTGTCGGGGGATGTCGAGGATGAGTCTAGCTGAGGCGTTCAGGATCCGCTGGAGTCTCTTCTGGTGTTTGGCAGTGGTTCCGGCGTAGAGGGAGTTGCCGTAGTCCAGTCGGCTGGTGACGAGGGCCTGGGTAACCGTCTTCCTGGTCTCGGTAGGGATCCACCGGAAGATCTTACGCAGCATGCGCAGGATGTTGAAGCACGACGAGGAGACGGCGTTGACTTGTCTGGTCATGGAGAGGGAGGAGTCCAGGATGAAGCCCAGGTTGCGTGCGTGGTCTGTTGGTTTGGGTGCACTGCCCAGGGCAGGGGGCCACCAGGAGTCGTCCCAGGCGGAGGGCGAGGAGCCCAGGAGGAGGACCTCTGTTTTGTCTGAGTTCAGCTTCAGGCGGCTGTTCATCATCCACTCGGCCACGTCTGTCACCCCTTCGTGTAGGTTGGCTCTGGTGGTGGCGGGGTCGCTGGTGAGGGAGAGGATCAGCTGGGTGTCGTCGGCGTAGGAGATGATGTTGAGGTTGTGTTGGCGTGCGATGGCCGCAAGGGGGCTCATGTAGACATTGAAGAGGGTGGGGCTGAGCGAGGAGCCTTGAGGAACGCCGCAGATGACTTCGGTGGCTTCTGATCTGAACGGGGGGAGGCGGACTCTCTGTGTCCTTCCGGCGAGGAAGGAGATGATCCATTCTAGTGCCTTCTCTTGGATTCCGACGTTGCAGAGGCGCTGCACTAGGGTGCGGTGGCAGACAGTGTCGAATGCCGCGGAGAGGTCCAGGAGGATGAGGGCCGCTGTTTCCCCGTTGTCGAGCAGGGCTCGGATGTCATCAGTGGCTGCGATGAGGGCGGTTTCGGTTTTGTGGTTGGCCCGGAAGCCAGACTGCGAGCGGTCGAGGGAACCATTCGACTCGAGGAAGGCGGCCAGCTGCTTGTTGACGGTCTTCTCGATGGCTTTGGCCAGAAACGGGAGGAGCGAGATGGGGCGGTAGTTTTTGAGTTCGGTGGGGTCCGCTGATGGTTTCTTCAGTAGAGCGCTGAGTTCGGCGTGCTTCCAGCTCTCCGGGAAGGTAGCGGTGTCGAAGGAGGTGTTGATGATGTCCCGCAGGTGGGGTGCGATGACAGCGTCGGCCTTGTTGAAGACGTGGTGCGGGCAAGGGTCGATTGGAGATCCGGAGTGGATAAAGTTTATCGTGCGTCGGGTTTCTTCGGTGTTGATCGGGGTCCAGGCGCGGAGGGTGGTGGTGGGGGGTGCAGGTACGGTTGTGGGGTGCGTTGGCTGTGTGATGAAGCTGTTGTGTATGTCTGCGATCTTGTTGTGGAAGTAGGAGGCGAGGGAGTTGCAGAGGTCTTGTGATGGGGTGATGTCGTTGTTTCCGGCATTGGGGTTGGAGAGCTCTTTGACGATGTTGAAGAGTACCGTGCTATTGTGTGCGTTGTTGTCCAGTCGGTCCTTGAATGTGGTTTTCTTGGTGGTGTGGATCAGTTGGTGGTGTTTTCGAGTGGCGAGCTTGAGGGTGGTCATGTTGTCTGGTGTTGGGTCTCTACGCCAGGCTCTCTCGAGGGCTCGGCAGTTCTTCTTGGAGCTCTTGAGTTCGTCGGTGAACCATAGTGCTTTCTTACTGCCGGGTCTGCTAGGCGGGGTCCTCAGAGGGGCGAGGTCGTCTGCGCAGTTGCTGATCCACTTCTTGAGGTTGTTGGCGGCCTGGCTGGGGTTCGCTGAGCTGGCGGGGGGGTCCTGGCTCAGGGATGCGGCGAGCTGGTCGGCTGTGATCTTGTTCCAGCTTCTGCGTGCAACCTTTTGCTGGTTGTGGTGGATCGTGTTCTTTCTGAAGCTGAAGTGGACGCAGCTGTGGTCCGTCCAGTGGAGTCCGGTGGCGTGGCTGAAGGCGATGTCCTTGCTGGATGAGAAGACGGGGTCGAGTGTGTGTCTGGCGTAGTGGGTGGGGGTGGTCACCAGCTGCTTGAGACCGAGGTTGGTGAGGTTGTCCAGCAGGGTGGTGGTGTTGCGGTCGTTGTTGTTCTCCAGGTGGAAGTTGAGGTCCCCGAGGAGGATGTAGTCAGTGGAGGGGAGGGCGTGCGGGCTGATGAAGTTGGCGATGTCTTCGCTGAATTGCGTGCATGGTCCCGGGGGTCTGTAGATGAGGGTGCCTCTGAGGGTGGTCTTGGGGTCGGTGTGGATCTGGAAGTGCAGGTGTTCGGCGGTTGTGAGGGTGAGGGTGTCGTCGGTGTTGGTCGTGATGCGGATGGTGTTCCTGTGGATGATGGCGATGCCTCCTCCGGTCTGATTGCCGCGGTCCCTCCGGGTGATCTTGTATCCGTCCGGGATGGCGATGGCGATGTCGGGTGCTGAGGAGGCGTTCATCCATGTTTCCGTGAGGAAGGCGACGTCTGGTGATGTTGTGTCGAGCAGGTTCCAGAGCTCTATGGCGTGTCTGTGGACGGAGCGGGTGTTGAGCAGGATGCACTTCAGGTGGTTGCTGCTGGTGCTCGGCTTGGTGGGTGTGGGTGCAGAGCAGGTCCGGATGCAGGAGAACTTGCAGGAGTGGCAGCTGAAGGGTCCCTGGGTGCGTCTCGGGGTGGCTCGGTAGCATCCGGGGATCCGGCCGGCGTTGAGTGCGTTGAGTTTGGTGGCATCGTAGGTCCGGCGGGTGGGCTGGTGTCTGCGGGGGCCAGGGGTCCGGGCGCTGGGCGCGGGCCAGGCGCGGACGGGCGCAGACGGGCTTACCTTTGGCGCGCCTTCGGCGCACAATCGGCGCGCCCGCTGCACGTCAACGCTGCGCGTGCACGCGGTCGCGATTTATGGCGAAGTGCGAGGGAGGGAGGAGCAGCTGGGAGGCGGGAGCGGGGAGGGCACAGAAGGAAAAGGGGGCGTGGCCGCTCTCACGGCGGCGGGAAGCGGGGTGGGTGGGCACAGGGGGCAACTACAGGGAAAACAGCACAGGGGGCCACACAAATACAGAGAATCGGGACAAATAAGCTAGATTAGACAAAAAGGAAACAGAATAATCACAAAAGGAAACAGAGTTATCGCAGGAGACCACACAGAACAACGGCGGGGGGCGGGGTCAGCAGGCAGGCTCAGCGAGGCTGAGGGCAGCGGCAGGCGGGAAGCACACGCTACAGCTGGTGGCCGTGCGGCGCGGGGGTGTCCAAGAACAGGTCACACTCACCTGCGCCGCGCGGTCGCCATTCATGGCCAAGTGCGAGGGAGGGAGGAGCAGCTGGGAGGCGGGAGCGGGGAGGGCACAGAAGGAAAAGGGGGCGTGGCTGCTCTCACGGCGGCGGGAAGCGGGGAGCGGGGTGGGTGGGCACAGGGGGCAACTACAGGGAAAACAGCACAGGGGGCCACACAAATACAGAGAATCGGGACAAATAAGCTAGATTAGACAAAAAGGAAACAGAATAATCACAAAAGGAAACAGAGTTATCGCAGGAGACCACACAGAACAATGGCGGGGGGCGGGGTCAGCAGGCAGGCTCAGCGAGGCTGAGGGCAGCGGCAGGCAGGAAGCACACGCTACAGCTGGTGGCAGTGCGGCACGGGGGTGTCCAAGAACAGGTCACACTCACCTGCGCCGCGCGGTCGCCATTTATGGCCAAGTGCGAGGGAGGGAGGAGGAGCTGGGAGGCGGGAGCGGGGAGGGCACAGAAGGACAAGGGGGCGTGGCCGCTCTCACGGCGGCGGGAAGCGGCAAGCGGGAAGCGGGGAGCGGGGTGGGTGGGCACAGGGGGCAACTACAGGGAAAACAGCACAGGGGGCGACACAAATACAGAGAATCGGGACAAAAAAGTTAGATTAGACCAAAAGGAAACAGAATAATCACAAAAGGAAACAGAGTTATCCCAGGAGACCACACAGAACAACGGCGGGGGGCGGGGTCAGCAGGCAGGCTCAGCGAGGCTGAGGGCAGCGGCAGGCGGGAAGCACACACTACAGCTGGTGGCCGTGCTGCGCGGGGGTGTCCAAGAACAGGTCACACTCACCTGCGCCGCGCGGTCGCCATTTATGGCCAAGTGCGAGGGAGGGAGAAGCAGCTGGGAGGCGGGAGCGGGGAGGGCACAGAAGGAAAAGGGGGCGTGGCCGCTCTCACGGCGGCGGGAAGTGGGGAGCGGGGTGGGTGGGCACAGGGGGCAACTACAGGGAAAACAGCACAGGGGGCCACACAAATACAGAGAATCGGGACAAGAAAGCTAGATTAGACCAAATGGAAACAGAATAATCACAAAAGGAAACAGAGTTATCGCAGGAGACCAAACAGAACAACGGCGGGGTCAGCAGGCAGGCTCAGCGAGGCTGAGGGTAGCGGCAGGCGGGAAGCACACGCTACAGCTGGTGGCCATGCGGCGCGGGGGTGTCCAAGAACAGGTCACAGGGTCAACACTGAATTGCATATACCTGTGTCTGAACTGGGGTGGCGAAGTGAGCTAAAGAATGATGATGTACACAACCCAGATCTGTGACTGGGGATGAGTGTCTGAAAAGTTTCAGTGCTCCGTCCATCATCTCCTAATGTTTGCTTTGTTCACCCTAAGTTGGCAGGTTATCCCAGGACATGGGTCCCTTGCTCTTTTTGCCACTGGATTCATGCTAGCCTGGCTGATGAGGGTTGTTACCCTGAAACCGGTCCCAAGATGCTTGTTTGCGGTCCAGGGAAGACATGGCTTGGCAGTTCGGTCTGGACTATTCCCATGAGGCACAAGGTGAAGACTGATTTGCATATAGCTGTGCCTGAACTGGGGTGGTGAAGTGAACTAAAGAATGATGATGGATTCAACCCAGAACTGTGACTGGGGGAGAGTGTCTGAAAATGTTCAGCGCTCCATCCAGCATCTCCTTGTGTTTGCTTTGTTCTCATTAAGTTGGCAGGATATCCCCAGAGGTGGGTATCTTGCTCACATTGCCACTGAATTCAAGCTAGCCTGGCTGATGAGGGGTGTTACATTGAAACCGGTCCCAGGTTGCTTGTTTCCGGTCCAGGGAAGACATGGCTTGGCAGTTCAATCTGGACTGTTCCCATGAGGCACAGGGTCAAGACTGATTTGCTTATAGCTGCGTCTGAACTGGGGTGGCGAAGTGAGCTAAAGAATGATGATGGATTCAACCCAGATCTGTGACTGGGGGTGAGTGTCTGAAAAGTTTCAGCTCTCCATCCATAATCTCCTTGCTCTTGCTTTGTTCACCCTTAAGTTGGCAGGGTATGCCCAGACGTGGTTCCCTTGCTCACTTTGCCACTGGTTTCAAGCTAGCCTGGCTGATGAAGGGTGTTACCCTGAAACCTGTCTCAGGATGCTAGTTTCTGGTTCAGGGAAGACCTGACTTGGCAGTTTGGTCTGGACTGTACCTATGACACACAGGGTGAAGACTGATTTGCATATAGCTGTGTCTGAACTGGGTTGGAGAATTGAGCTAAGGAATGATGATGGATTCAACCCAGATCTATGACTGGGGGTGAGTGTCTGAAATGTTTCAGCGCTCCTTCCCTCATCTCCTTGTGTTTGCTTTGTTTGCCCTAATTTGGCAGGGTATTCCCATATGGGGGTTCCTTGCTCACTTTGCCACTGGATTCAAGCTAGCATGGCTGATGAGGGGTGTTACCCCAAAACCGGTTCCAGGATGCTTGTTTCCGGTCCAAGGAAGACATGGCTTGGCAGTTCGGTTTGGACTGTGCCCATGACGCACAGGGTCAAGACTGATTTGCATATAGCTGTGTCTGAACTGCGGTGGTGAAGTGAACTAAAGAATGATGATGGATTCAACCCAGATCTGTGACTGGGGGTGAGTGTCTGAAAAGTTTCAGCGCTCCGTCCAGCATCCCCTTGTGTTTGCTTTGTTCGCATTGAGTTGGCAGGGTATGCCCAGACGTGGGTCTCTTGCTCACTTTGCCACTGGATTGAAACTAGCCTGGCTGATGAGGGGTGTTAACCCGAAACCAGTCCCAGGATGCTTGTTTCCAGTTCAGGGAAGACCTGGCTTGGCAGTTTGGTCTGGACTGTACCTATGAGGCACAGGGTCAAGTGTCAAGTACCTACAACAGAACTTTAGTATTCCACAGGAGCAGGTGATTTTTCCTCAATCCCCAACTCCACTACTGTGAACAGTTTTAGCTCACATGCAGCATAGAGGGGTGCAAAGGGGATTGGGAAGAAAAGAGAGACTGCCACTGCTTCACCTCTTCTGGACTGGAACTCAAGCTATGATCCTTGTAGTCTCCTGTAACAAAGAACACCATGTGACCACTGTATTTATACTCTGACCTTCTAAATATTACCTTCCCTTATTTACCTGTCCTTTCTTAGTGGGTAGCTGCTCTCTTGTAACTTTATTGGGTCTAATGATCCTGACCTGGTACTTCTCACTACTGGTATAGTGTTACTCTCCTGTTGATTTTCTGTAACAAAGAACACATGTAACTTCTATGACTTTTACCTGATGTTGCTGTCTATTTATCTAAACTTCTGTTGCCTGTATGTCTACTGACTTTCCGCTCTTAGTAGTCTATTATATTGATATATATATATATATTTCTTTGTTTCCTTCACAGATTTATAACAGGTCTTTTCCTTATCTTCTTCTCATAATTCAGAAGAGCGAACCGTTGCTGCCGATGGTAAGTATAATTATATATATATAAATATGTCTACGAGAATTAACTTCCTTTGATTTAACAGTATTCTTTAGTACTGGATTAGGTCATCTGACTCAAGCAAATAACTCTTTTCTGTGTTTCTGTCTTAGTCAGATATTCTGCAACTTCCTCCAAAAGACTTAGATATCACTTGCTGAATATTGCAAAATGTCTGTAAATATATCGTTCTCTTCAGAACATGTTGTAGAACGAGACGCTACCTAGAAATATCTTTTCTTGCTTTCTTTCAAATATGTAGCTGCAATAAGTAAGTCTTAGAACAAATGAACTTGGCAACTTACTTGAAGGAGAATATTCTGGTGATGGCTTCTTCTATAGTTTCCCTGAAGATGCTTACTCACGAAATTGGAGCTGGAATTATTCTCAGGAAACTCAAATTCACTCACCAAAACCCGAAGATATGCTATGCAGCATACTGTTCTCTCTGAAAACTCCTCTCTCTCTCTCTCAATTCTGACTTCTTTCGGAATTGAGGGCAGCGAAAACCAGAAAACGCTACCGCTCTTCAAATTACTTTAGTTGAAGTGCGTAGCGCTCAGCGAGCGCGAGCACATCTGCGGTGGAAATTCAGAACCAACACTAGACCGGCAACCTGATCTGCTTTCCCGAGCGGTCATCTTGGAATTCCGCCGCTGAGGAGAAAGTAGGTATTGGAGACAGAATGAAACTAGTCTTAATGAAATTACTCTACGGAGTTTAGAGTAATAGTTCCTGCACATTTTACAGCTTGTATGGCGCTGATTTAGGACTCTAGTGGTTCTAACCTGGCCAGTCCTGACAGTACCCTCCACCAAAGCCCCCCTCTCGCTCTCCTTGTGCTTATTAGGGTGTGTCCTATGAAATTCTCTAACCAACCTGCATGCAGATTAGTCTTAGGTTCCCATGTTCTCTCTTCTGGGCCAAAACATTTCCAGTCCACTAAATAGTACAACTTTCCCTTCTTAAACCTTGAATCTAGAATCCATTTTACCTCAAACTCTTCTTGAGACTGAATTTGAACAGAAGTTGGTGGCCCCTTTAATCTCAAATCAGATGGATTCTTTTTAAGTAGAGAGACGTGAAAATGTATTATTCGCCTAGAAGGGAGACAAATCTTCACACTTACTGGATTCACCATTCTCTCTACCTGAAAAGGACCAATGAATCTAGGTTGGATCTTTCGATTCCACTTCAGGCGCATATTTCGAGTCGAAATACACACCTTGTCTCCTGGCTCATAAATTGGATTAGCACGTCTCTTCATGTTTGACTGCCTCTTGTAACAACTCTTGGCCTTAATTAAATTGCTAGTAGCCACCTGGTAAGCTTTTTGTAGTTCCTGAATGACTGCCTCAACTCCCGGAACATCACTCTCCTGCTTCCCCACAAATGTGTTTGGATGTCTACCAGAATTTAAGTAAACAGGAGAAAACCCAGTGGAAGAATGCTCAGCATTGTTATAAACAAATTCAGCAGCCCAAATTAAATTAGGCCATTCTCCCTCATGCTCCATCAAAAATAGACGCAAATGTTGCTCCAGTTCTTGATTTACTCTTTCAGTTTGCCCATCAGTCTCTGGATGGAAACTAGTAGACAAACGAGAGTCCACATCCAATCTCTTTTGGAAAGCCCTCCAAAAGTGTGAGATGAACTGAGGATCTCGATCAGAAATAACAATCTTTGGGATTCCATGTGCCTTCACTACATGTGAAGTGAAAATAGTAGATAATTGAGAAGTGTTTGGAATAGATTTCAAGGGAACAAAATGACTCATCTTAGTATGAGCCACCACCACCCAAATAGTTGGGAACCCTTGACTAGAAGGAAGATCCACAATAAAATCCATGGAAATAGTATGCCACGGATAAGGTGCAAGGGGCAAAGGAAGCAACAACCCTTGAGGAGCCATTCTAACCGACTTTCCTTTAATACACTGCGCACAAGTTACTACATATTGTCCCACCTGAGTCTCCATAGCCGGCCACCAAAATTCTCGTTGAATCAATTCCAAAGTTTTCTTTACTCCTTTGTGGCATGCCAGCAAATTATCGTGAAAATGTTTTATGACCAACATTTGAAGCTCATCTTTTGGAACAAAAAGATTTCCCTTGTAGTATGACTTTCTGTTCTTAACTTCTCTTCCTGTTCCTTCTTTGACCCACTCACTTAGTTCCTCCTCGGTGAAAGACTTCATTAACTTATCTTCGAATTCAGAGTAAAGGAGGACTCCAATTATCTTCTCCTTGGGGATAATCAATCCTTCCTCAATCTTCTTTTCATCTTCCCCAGTGTCTAGACGAGACAAAGTGTCAGCCTTACCGTTGGCAGAACCAGGCTTGTAAGTCAAAACAAAATTATAGTATGCAAAAAATAAGGACCATCTCAACTGCCTGGAGGTAAGTGTTCGAGCGGATTTTAAAAATTGAAGATTCATACGATCAGTAAAGACAGTTACTTCATGTCTTGCACCCAACAAATAGTGTCTCCACTCTTGGAAAGCATCTTTAACGGCCAATAACTCCTTATCAGCAATGAAATAGTTAATCTCGGCTACAGTCAATTTTTGAGATCTGTATGCCAATGGATGAAGCTGACCAGTACTTCTGTGACTTTGTGACAAAATTCCTCCTATAGCCAAATTGGAAGCATCCGCTTAAACAAATAAGGGCTCTTCTGGATTTGGGTGTAGGAGAACTGGGTCTGAGATAAAGATTCTCTTTAATTCATTAAAGGCTTCCTCAGTTTCTGTATTCCAATCAAATTTGGCCTTTTTCTTCAATAAATGAGTGAGTGGCCACACCTTTTCAGAGAAATTCAGAATGAAGTGCCTGTAAAAATTGGCAAAGCCAATGAAACTCTGCACCTCCTTCACATTACGTGGAGATGGCCAGTCTCTAATTGCCTTCACCTTGGCATCATCCATGGACACACCGTCAGGTGACATTAGGGAGCCCAAAAACTCCACTTGAGTTGAGTGGAAGACACATTTCTTCAATTTAACAAAAATTTGATTTTCTAGAGATTTTCTAGAATTGCACGTACATGCTGGATATGTTCGCTCAAGTTTGCCGAAAAAATAAGAATATCGTCAATGTAAGCAACTGCAAAATGATCCAGAAACTCTCTTAAAACATAATTAACGAAGTGCTGAAAAGCCGCTGGAGCGTTACACAAGCCAAATGGCATGACCTGATATTTGAACAGACCCAGTCGAATCCGGAATGCAGTCTTCCACTCATCGCCCTCTGCCATGCGCACTAAGTGGTAGGCTCCTCTTAGATTTAACTTTGTATACACCTTGGCTTCCTTGATTTGATCCAGAAGTTCAGAAATTAAAGGCAATGGGTATCTATTCTTCTTAGTCACTAGATTGAGAGCTCAATAATCAATGCATATTCTGAGTTTGCCATCTTTCTTTGGAAAAAAAAATAGCGGAGAGGAGACAGGCAACTGGGATAGCCGAATAAACCCGCTGGCAAGGTATTGATCCAAGTACTCTTTTAGATGTTGATTTTCCGCTTCCGAAAGTGCATAGATCCTATTACATGGCAACAAAGCTCCAGGCTCCAATTCAATCTTACAATCATACTCCCTATGCGGAGGTAATTTATTTGCTTCTTGTTCGTCAAAGACTGGGGCCAAATCTTGGTATTCTTGTGGAATTTCTCGAGTTTCCATAACACAAATTGACCTGGACTGACTGGCCAAAAGCATAGGCCGTGACGCAGGAGGAACATCGATACTCAAACCATGGCAGTGTCTATTACAATAATCAGAATCCATTTCAATGGATCTCTTAGCCCAGTCAATCTTTGGCTTATGTTCCGTGAGCCAAGGTAATCCCAAAATGAGCTGGAACTGAGGTGCATCGATTAGACTGAACTTCAATGTGCTGAAATGATGACCTGGCCCTTTCAACGAAATTTCCTCTGTGTCATGAACAATGGGACCTGAGGATAAGTTGGTTCCATCAAGAGCACGGACAGATTCAGGCCTAGCCTTTTTGACAAATTGGATCCCTAAGGATTTGGCAAATCTAATATCACAAAAGTTACCAGTCACTCTTGAATCTATCATCACAAAAATCTTATCCACTTCTGAATTTCCAAATGTAATCTGACCAGAAATAATTAGATGAGGAGCGGAGGATTGCAGAGTATTGACGATAAATTGAGAATCTGGAGTTGACTTGTCCTTAGCTTCCACCAGAGCAACTCCTCTTACTGGTGGAGCCTATCTTTTACCCAAGAATTGTTCTTGGGCTTTTTAGGACATTCCTTGACAAAGTGTCCTGAGTTACCACAATACATGCAATGTTTGCCGAACTGTCTCTTCTCTCTTTCTTCCTTGAATAAAGGTTCACGAACAGAGCTAATTTACATTGGCTCTTCTTCTGCTAAAGCCTCCTTACTCTTAGTGTTGTCAGACTTGATTCAGTCAAATCGAGTAGGAAAATATTTCACATCTTTTAGTCATTCACTTCTTCTTTCGCATTGACGTTGATTGCAAGACTAGATCAATTAACTCAGAGACATGAGTGGGTCACTTGGGAATTTGAGCCAACCCATCCTTTAACTCATCTTTAAGTCCTCTATAGAAGATGGCGGCCCTCTTAGCTTCTGACCAATTTGTCTCGACAATTAATTTATTGAATTGGGCAAAATAAGCAACCAAATCACGATTCCCTTGCTTCAGGTCTAATAGTTCGTTATTTGTAGTTTGAGAGACAGATCTTTTGTCAAAAATGCGCAAAAGTTCTCTTTTGAATTCTTCAAACTCATATACAATGTGATCATTGTTGTTCACTAAAGGCATAGACCAGGCTGCTGCATCTCCACTGAGGTAGGACAATATGAAACCCACCTTGGATTGATTCTCCTTAAAAATAATTGGTCTGCAAAGAAAGTGTAAAGAACATTGGGTGAGGAATATCTGAGCTTTATGGGGATCCCCACTTAATCTTTCTGGAGCTGCCAACGGAATGGTTGGTGAGATAGCGTGAATAACCTGAGTCGTCAACACAGCCGCAGAGGGGGTTGGAGTCAATGACTGTGTCTTATTCTCCTTAGAACCCTGGATCAAACCAGCGGAAAATTCTTCAAACTTTTGATGCATATATAGAGCTTCTTGACTAGACTTTCTAACCTCTTGTCTAAGAGATTTATTCTCAGAAATTGTATCATTCAATTGCTTTTGTATCCCATCAAGCACTGTTGCCAAAGCCTTAACATCAATTCCCTCTGCCATACTGCTCGGTTGAAAGTTTTGGGAATGGCACTTCAATCTATCAAGTACCTACACCAGAACTTTAGTTCTCCACAGAAGCAAATGATTTTTCCTCAATCCCCAACTCCACTACTGCGACGAGTTTTAGCTCACATGCAGCAGAGAGGGGGAAATGGGATTGGGAAGAAAATAGAGACTGCTACTGCTTCACCTCTTCTGGACTGGAACTCAAGATATGCTCCTTGTAGTCTCCTGTAACAAAGAACACCATGTAACCACTGTATCTATACTCTGACCGTCTAAATATTATCTTCCCTAAGGTACCTGTCCTTTCTTAGTGGGTAGCTGCTGTCTTGTAACTTTATTGGGTCTAATTATCTTGACCTGGTACTTCTCACTACTGGGTATAGTGTTACTCTCCTTTTGATTTTCTGTAACAAAGAACACATGTAACTACTATGGCTTGTACCTGATGTTGCTGTCTATATATCTACACTTCTGTTACCTGTATGTCTACTGTCTTTCTGCTCTTAGTAGTCTATTATATTGACATATATATATATTTCTCTCTTTCCTTCACAGATTTATACCAGATCTTTTCCTTATCTTCTTCTTGTATCTCAGAAGAGCGAACTGTTGCTGCCGATGGTAAGTACAATTATATGTATATATATATATCTACGAGAATTAACTTCCTTTGATTTAATGGTATTCTTTAGTACTGGATGAAAAATAGGTCAACAGACTCCAGCAAATAACTCTTTTCTGTGTTTCTGTCTTAGTCAGATATTCTGCAACTTCCTCCAAAAGACTTAGCTATCACTTGTTGAATATTGCAAAATGACTGTAAATATATCGTTCTCTTCAGAACATGCTGTAGAAATTGATGCTACCAGGAAATATCTTTTCTTGCTTTCTTTCAAATATGTAGTTGCAATTCTAAGTAAGTCTTAGCAACAACTGAACTTAGCAACTTACTTGCAGAAGAATATTCTGGTGATTGCTTCTTCTATAATTTCCCTGAAGATGCTTACTCATGAAATTGGAGATGGAATTATTCTCAGGAAACTCAAATTCACTCACCAAACTTGAAGTTATGCTATTCAGCAAACCTGTTCTCTCTGAAAACTCCTTTCTCTCTCTCGAAATTATGACCTTTTTCGGAATTGAGGGCAGCAAAAACCAGAAAACGCTACCGCTCTTCAAATTACTTCAGTGGAAGTGCATAGCGCTCAGCCAGCGTGAGCAGAGCTGCGGTGGAAATTCAGCCCCAACACTAGACCGTCAACCTGATTTGCTTTCCCGAGCGGCCATCTTGGAATTCCGCTGCTGAGGAGAAAGTAGGTATTGGAGACAGAATGAAACTAGTCCTAATGAAATGACTCTACGAAGTTTAGAGTAATAGAGTAATAGTTCCTGCGCATTTTACAGCTTGTATGGCGCTGATTTAGTACTCTAGTGGTTCTAACCTGGAAAGTCCTGACATCAAGACTGCTTTGCATATAGCTGTGTCTGAACTGGGGTGGAGACGTGAGCTAAGGAATGATGATGGATTCAACCTAGATCTGTGACTGGGGGTGAGTGTCTGAAAAGTTTCAGCGCTCCATCCATCATCTTCTTGTGTTTGCCAAATTTTAAGGTTACCAAAACAACCAGGGGCAGATTACTAACATTGTTGAGTGGGTTTTGCATCACAAAAGTGATGCAAACTAGTGCAAAATGTTTATTTGAATTTTACTTTCCAGCCAAAATTCTATTTGTTCTGAAGGGTAGCCTAACATAAAATAATGCGTTGTTGCTTTGCATTGCTTTGCATCAGAAGGCATACCACAGGTGATCACATGGGCATTCTCATTCAACTGCCCATAGATTTTGAAGCAAAGTTGTATCTACTAACATTTGTAAACAGAGCTTTGCGCCACAAAAATAATGCCTCTTAGAGACTTAATTAAAAGGTGAAAGTAAGGGTCAAAGGCTGTTCACTCTTCAGAGAATTAATGAAAAGGTGACAGTCAGGGTCAAAAGCCCAGCATATTTCTTTCTCATGCCAGTGTTAGGTTTGAAGATAAATAAGTGAAGGCCCAGTTAAGAACTCCAGTAATGTTCTCTGGCCAGAATAAATTAACTCTTCAGTAAACATTAAAACCTGGGCAGAATAAATTGCGCTTCCTTTTAACATTTAACCTAAGTTCTGAAGCATTGTTTAAAAACTGATTAAAGACAGAAAACCAGTCATTCTACTTCAGAAACCCCAGTTCAAGGCCCACTCCAGTCTCTTAACAGTGAGTTAATAGAAAGAAAGAAGCCCAAATAATACGTAAATTAGGAATACAGAAATAAATACTTACCTAATCTTTCTTACATTAAGGAATAGCAGGATCAAGTGCAGATTGTACCTGAGAACGAAAAGAAAACAGATTTGAGTGAAGACTTCTCATACAACCAAGCAAACAATACATGAGAAGAGAAGTAAGCTTCAGTAAACTTTCTGGTAAGATAAGTTATATATACACCATATAAAATCAGTAAGTTTAAAGGCTCAGCAAATAAAGGTTTTTACATGTTAATGTTGCAGTCCTGTAAGAAGAAGAAGACGTAGCTGAACAGGCAGAATATTGGAACAGTCTCTTCTCTGTCCCAACCCCTTTTCCCCCCTTAGAACTTACCTGCAATGGAATACTAAAAGACCTAGCAGGGTTGGTTCAGAGAAGGGTATTGGGATCTAGCGTCATTCTGCTCCTGTGTGGTTCAGACAGCAATAAGTATTTAGACTCTGACAATGCCTCCCCAGGCCACACATGCTTGCGGCTCCCGACTGGAGTCCAAGCCTTACCTGGGGGGTGAGCCGCCTCGCTCTCTCTCTCCCCGCTCGTCGGAACTCCTGCTGGGCCTCGATGACGTGGCAGTTCCGTTGTTAGGCAACGCTGTAGCTGGACGGGTTACGGCTCTGCCTTCTCTTTCGTTGACGATCTTGGGCAGATTTCTCTCGGTGCACGACGATCACGATCCCGTTCACCTTGCAGCTTTCTTAGCTTCCAGAAATTCTTTAGCATGTTGCAGCTCAGACCTGCGGCGTGATCCTTACTCATTGCCTCAGTTACGATGAAGGCACAGTGCACAGCAGTGTGGACGATGTTTCATGCTGCGGGGGCAATGCAATTACAGGGCACCTTCTAAACAGTACCACGGACCACACGGCAGTCTTCCAGAAATCCAGTAGCACGTTGCGGCTCGGGCCTGCGGCGGTGATTCTTACTCACAGCCTTCGTTGCGATCACGGCTCAGGCCGCAAACAGCAATACAGCAGCATGGACGATGTTTCACGTTGTGGGGGCAATGCAATCAAGGAGCACCTCGTAAACAGTCACACGGACTACACAGCAGTCTTCTAGAAATCCTGTAGCACGTTTCAGCTCGGGCCGGAGACGGTGATTCTTACACACAGCCTCCGTTACGATGACAGCTCGGGCCACAAACAGCAATACAGCAGCGTGGACAATGTTTCATGCTGCGGGGGCAATGCAATTCCGGGCCACCTCGTAAACAGTACAACGGACCACACAGCAGTCTCAGACATGCAAAAGCACCACGCACCAAGCGTCGCTGAGACACGGTTTGAAACTTTTATGTTCCTGAGTATCCACAACAGGGGACCAGCTCTCCACGGGTCCTTGGAGACACGCTACTTCAGGACACAGCAAAGTCCTCACATGCAGGGGGACACAGCACAGAGCCAAGTCCCTTGGCTTCTCCTTAGTCAAATCAGCAAACTGCAGGCCAGCCCCAGAACACACAGCAAGGGCAGTCCTTCTCTTCAGTCTCTTCAGCTGTTCTTCTGTGGCAGAGGTTCCTCTTGATCACAAAATAGGTTCAATCCTTTTTCAGTATGGATTTCAGTCTTGAGTTCAAGGGTTTCAGCTCTTACATTTATACCCCTAAATGCCTTTGAAGTCTTTGTGTTCAGGGGGCTCTGAGCCCGGTCCAAACCAGTTCTGGGTGCCTTCTTGCCAGGGCATACCTTCTTCCTTTGATAGTGGGGGTCTGGGGTCCAGACGCTCAGCAGGAGGTGGAGACATCCTTTTGTGGAAGCAACACAGCCCTCTTCACATCCAGGGGGCTACTCCTCCCCCCACATCAAATACAGGCCATCCTGTTGCTGTCTCACCTTCTCCTTCCTGGGGTCAGGATACTTCCCAGACCCTGTCACATCCGAACCCAGATGGTCAATACACAAAGCCACTTTTAAAAATGTGGTTTCTAAGCACACAATTTAAAAACCATCTTCACAAAAAGATGTGTTAGTAAATTCTGAGTTCAGGCACTCTAAACTCCACTTCTCCATCTTATGTCTTTGGGAAGATATGCTGGAACATGGGACACAGCATTCCCCATTCTGTCCTATGGGCAAGATGGCCTTGCAACAGTGAAAAACGAATTTGGCAGTATTTCACTGTCAGGACATGGTACACACCTCAGTACATGTCCTAACTTTCACATACACTGCACCCTGCCTATGGGGGTACCTTGGGCCTACTATAGGGGTGTCTGATGTGCATAAAAAGGGAAGGTAAGGCCTGGTAAGTGGGTGCATTTGTCAGGACAACAAGGCAGTTAGCAAACTGTGCGCAGGGACTGCAGTGACAGGCCTGAGATCTCTTTTTAGGGCTACTTGTGTGGGTGGCACAATTAGTGCTGCAGATCCACTAGTAGCATTTGCATTACGAGCCCTGGCACATATAGTGCACTTTACTAGGGACTTTACTAGTAAGACAAACATACCAATTATGAACTACAAATTACCATGACACTTTATACAGGGAGCACTTGCACTTTGACACTGATCACCAGTGGCAAAGTGCCCAATGCATCTATGTCAGCAACATAATGTCACAAAAAGGTCTAGGAAAAAGGCAAAAAGTTTAAGGAACTTTAGCCAAAAAGGGCCAAGTCCAAAAATACTCTACTATTCTTTTGACAGAGCTTTTATTGGAATGGTAGATAAAGTTCGAGAAACTAGGAAGCACTAGGATGGTGAAGTCTATCAGCTATTATCACAGAATTTCAACCTCAGATGAGGATACAGATCAAAACCATGAATGGGACTTGATCTTCTGCTGAGATGTGTGTATTCAAGTGTCTCTGTAAAGGAGAAAGGTCCAAATGTGGAGCACATAGAAACTGTCACTGATATGATAATATTTGCCTGTTAAGTATGTCATGTATCAAGTAGGTGCAGAGCCAGCTCCGTAGATATTAATAGAACATTGGGTGCAGTATCACCAGGACCCAGGAGGGTATGGCTCCCGTTTGACCCAATTAGTAGCTGTTTTTTTACTACCAAACCAGGCGGTTGTGGGCTTATTTTCCTTCCTTAATTTAGGGCCCAAGATGCCCTTGCCTGAATGGACAGCGGAATTGATGGGGCCACCCACTTAAGTAGTAATTTAAACATGTCTCAGGCTAGCCATTGCAGCCTGTATTTGCAGTTTTAAGCTGCCATCTTGACCTGGCAAATAAGCATTTTGCCAGGCCCAAAACTTCCTTGTTAATACTATTCTCACATTGGGTAGGCCCTGGACAGTCCAGAGGGCTGATTTCAATGTATTTATAAAGTAGAACATGTACGTTTAAGTTTCACATGTCCTAGCAGTGAAAAACTCTTACATTTGTTTTTCACTACAAGGTCTATATCTCAAATGAGATAACATTGGAGTTCCCACTCACTCACGCACATCCTCAACTCAGACATCAACTCCACCACGTTTCCTGAAACCTGGAAACATACAGAAGTAAGACCTCTCCTAAAAAAAGACACTGCCAATCCCAACGACCTCAAGAACTACCGTCCCATCCAACTTCTCCATTTCGGTGAAGGTCCTTGAGAAAGCCAACAACCACCAGCTACAGACCACCTGGAAATAAACAACTTACTGGACACCTCAAAATCAGGCTTCTGCCTGAACCACAGCACCGAAACAGCTCTTATACCTGCAATGGACAACATCAGTAGCATCCTCAAAAGGGGTTAAGCAGCTACCCTCATCCTCCTCAACCTCTCCACAGCCTTAAACACCATATCCCACCACATCCAAGTCAACAGACTACATCACATCTGCATCAGCACCAATGCACTCAAACTCATTCCTACCTTTCTCACAGGATACACACAAAGTATACGCCTCCCACCCTTCACCACCAAACCCCAAAACACTATCTGTGGCATCCCCCAGGGCTCATCGCTCAGCCCCACCCTCTTCAACATTTACATGACCCCGATGGCCACCATCGTCCACAGTCACAAACTCAACATCATCTCATATGCTGATAACACTCAACTCATCCTCTCTCTCTCACCGAAGACACCCCCACCACCAGATCAAACTTCCAGAATCTTATGACTGCTGACGGGGACTGGGTGAAGATCAATTGCCTAAAACTGAACATAGACAAGACGGAAGTCCTCATCTTCAGCCATACCCACTCCTCCTGTGATGACTCCTGGTGGCGCCCTCCCCTCAGTCCTGGACCAACCACCACCTCCCATGCTAGGAACCTGGGCATTATACTGGATAGTGAGCTCTCAATGATGCTCCAAGTGAATGCAGTTACTTCCTCGAGTTTCCACATCTCCCAAATGCTCCATAAGATCTTTTGGTGGATCCCATCCAGCACCAAGAAAATTGTAACACCGGCCCTCATCACCAGTGGACTAGACTGTGGAAACACCCTCTACACTGTAATCACAACCCAACTACTGAAGCGACTCTAAAACATTCAAAACATAGCAGCCAGACTCTTACTGGATCTACCAACGCGGTCAAGCAGAACCCCCCACATCAGAGACTTCCATTGGTTCTCAATCAAGAAGAGATGCCACTTCAAACTACTCACCCATGTGTTCAAGGCCCTCCACAACATAGGACCAACCTGCATTAACCACCGACTGTCCTTCAATCAGCCCACCAGACAACTCCGCTCAATCCACATAGCCTTTGCACACGTCCCACGCATCTGTGGGGCTCAAGGTAGGGGCCGATCCTCATCCTATCTCTCTGCCAAGTCCTGCCTCTCCACCTCCGGACCTCCACCACCCTCACCTACTTTTAGATACTTGGCTGTTTGACCAATTCGCCCCACCCTGAGCCCCTGAATACCCCAACGGGTGATAAATTGCACTCTACAAATCGCGATTGATTGATTGTATTCCTCTTAGACAGCCACACCCAATAGAGAGCTTAGGTGTGCCTGGATGGGCCATCGCAGGCAGGCCAGAGCTGGGCACAGCCCTCCTTACACTTAACGAGGATATGTGTGGCCATCCCTCAAAGAGCTACATACCCCCTGTGAATAGTCTGGAGCCAGGACATGGAAGACAGGATGCCTGTGGACTTCGAAGGGAAACCTCTAGAAGCTTCTCCCCATTTCAAAGGCACTTCTGGGTAGAAAAACTGGACCTCAGACACCAAATCATTAGTACACTTCTGAACCTGTGGATATTCTTCCAGGAAGAAGGACTGCTGTGCTGATGAAAAGACTGCCGTTCTGCTGGACTGCTGCTCAGAAGGACTGCTGCTCTGAAGGACCGCTGCCCTGCTGTGCTGGCCTGCTGCCCTCTTGCCTGGGTGAGAAGGACTGGATCGGCATCTGTAAACCCAGGATTCCATAGGGACTCCATGAGCTAGTTGGCTGGCCTCCTGACAGAAGGCTCCAGCTACCTTGAACCAAGCACCTGGACTCTGCCGTCTGTGAGTCTATCTTGTCAAATGGTGCCACCCCAGTTCTGGACCTTTCGAAGTGGGCCTAAGGTGCTCTGTCAGCCTTTGTGGCTCCAACAGAACTGATGCATCTCCTCTGCTGTGTGGTGCAACGTGAGCTGAACTGATGCATCACCTCCACTGTGTGGATCATCTCCATGCCAAAGACCTACATCACAATACAGCCCGCCGCCTCATTAGAACTGCCGCTTCACAAAGACATGGGCCTTGCACCATAGTCTTGCCTTATCTGGAAAAAGACGTATCGCTTTGGTTGCATGATGCATCTTTGTCTTGGACCCTCACAGATCTTCGCAAACCAGGTTTTATGGTACGCTGTTCAGCGGGCCTAACTAGGTGTTTGTAGCTGGCCCGTGCTCCATCACGGTTGGCCTGAACTTGTGACTTTGTCCTGGTCTGGTTCAGCCAGATATCCACAGTTTGCCCTTTGTGCTTTTTGGCACTATTTTCTCTGAACTCTTTAAAATTGCATTTCTCTGGATATACTAATTGGACTTTTGTCATTCTGGTCTACTTTTATTTATTAGAAAGTACTCTATTCTCTCATCTGGTGTAGGATGCTTTTTGTGTGGTGCTTTCACTATTATTGTTTGAAGTGTTGCACAAATACTTGCCTTGCCTCCGAGTTAAGCCTGACTGCTCTGTGCCAGGCTACCAGAGGGTTGAGTATAGGTTAATTTAGAGTGGGCTTGTGCCTAGCCCTGACAAGGATTTTGGTTGCTGATTGACCAGGATTCAAACCTCGCTTAACCGACAACCCAATTTCTTACAGATGGTTCCTAAAAATAATTAGCTTGTTGCCAGGATCACATGGGGTTTTATCGGTGTAGCATATTTAATTGTGTATGAGATCAAAACTAGATCAAGATATTCAAATTACTATTCTTTTTGCTGGTTCACCAGCAAATACGGTCCTGTTTTAAACATCCAAAACCATCTGGAATGAGCAGGCTTAGCTAACTTCCCAACTTGAGCCAGAGTATCAGGTGGACTGCAACCCATGAACCTCCCACAACATAATCAGGAAATTGGAGCATATTGGGTAATGATCAGTCCTGTGAGACTGCGTGATTACTTTTATTAAAGAGTTCCAAAGCTTCTTTCCCCATTGATGCACACACATGAAACACACACTATACACTTAAATAGATTTTATTAAAAATTAATGAATAGATGTTACTATAAAAGTAAACTTAATGGTTATAATAAAACAGACAAATATCTTAAAATGAATGGCAAAATTGTTGATGATGTTCAAATGACATTTATTAAATTAAAGCATTGAGAGATGAAACCAATTGCTCCTTTTCTTTGCTAAAGCTGAAGTTTCTTTGGTGGTATGTAACATGCATACCTTTGCTAGATAACAAAGCCGTTTTCAATCAGCTACTGTGCTTTGAGAAGTTCACAGTTTACTTCTATTTTGGCATTCCACAGTCTAAAAAGCTCTGTGAGCCAGTGGCCTTCATCTAAGATGTTTACAGTACACAGTTTGACCAAAGTGTCCAAGCAAAGCTGAAGGGGTCAGATATACTAACATTCCACTTTGTGGCTAGCAGATTAGGATTTTTTGTGACTCGAAAAACAGAATGTACTAATGCATCTGAGACACATTTAGCAATACCCAATGAGGTAGCAAATTACCTGCCTCAACAATATTCATGAGGCAGGTCACATTTTGCGACCCATTAGGAATTGGTTACTAGCACAGGGATTTTGGCCTGCTGGGGACAGCAGACCACCATGTTTGTGTTTGCTTTTTAAATAAAGCAACTTTTTTTCAAATGCAGCTTGTTTTCCTTAAAGGAAAACGGGATGCGTTTAAAAGTAAAACATTGAAAGTTTTCTTTTTGTATATGTTTACATTCATTCACAAAAGGGAAGGGGCTACCTGGGGAGCCATTCCCATTTGCGGCTCGCTTACTACCTACTTGATGCAAGTGGCAAACTGTGATTGTTTTACTACTGCATTTGCAGTTGCGAAACAATCGTACATTCCTCTGCAACTCACTATTAGGAAAGGATGCCCTTGGCACCCCCCCTCCTAATAGTGACTTGCAAACCCTATCTTGTGAGTATATGTTATCGACTCGCAAAATAGGGTTTGTACATACTACAACACTTTTTAGCGGTTGCAAACGGGCTGATTTTCCATTTGTGACCGTAAAAAACAGTTGTGCATCTGGCCCAAGGTGTCTCCCCATGAAGATGTGTCTGTAACATCCTGAAGAGTGACTATTTGGTATGTTCCTCCTCTAGCAGATTTGCTGTCACTACATCATTAACAGTTACCACTTGGACGCTTTCTCAAATTGCAAATTGTTTTGGTGACTAATATACTCTGCAGAAGATTGTTGGTTGGTATCTGTCTGAGCTGAATATAGGATATAGTTTTAGGGAACCTTTTTCACCTAAACCTTATGACTTTCTATCAGCTTCTAACACAGAATTCTCTAATCATTGTCTTTTTTTCTTCTTGAGCATATCATTGGGAGATAATTTAGTTCAATGTTTTTATTCATTTTGAAGAAATATTCTGATATAAACTATAACTTTACAAGTTAAATCTACAACCCTCATTCAATAATTTTAAACATCAGTTTATATTCCATGAATGTTGGTTAAATTGTTTATTTAATCTATGCTTGTTGGCCAAAACGTAGGGAGGATAAAGGTTTTCAGACTGAGAGGGCACAATGCAGCACAGCACCATCAAAAGAAACATTTCTACACTCTTTCAAGACATTTAAATGTAAGTGCGCCTCTGTACAATATAGTTAGTTAGTAGTCTAATTCCGGTAATGCCAGTTAATATCTAAGCCAAAGGTTATGGGTTGCTTTGTAAACATCCAATAATGGTGTGTTATGTTGCATTCTTGTAATTCCTTGCAGACAGAGATGGACTTGGCATTCCAATGATTAGGTGAAAGTACAAAAATTGTTGACAAGCATGAGGTGAGAATAGTTCAGTGTTTCCTTTGGTAAAATGATATAGTTTTCATTGAATAAGTTGGAATGTAATTCTTTTTTGCTTTTCCAATTGCAGGGGGTTATTTGGAGTTTGGCAAAGTTGGGTAGTCATCCAAAATCAAGATATGTCCTGTTCCCCATATATGTTATGTCATGTTATGTTAAGGAAATTTATAAGAGCGCACATATACCCGGAGGTGTCTAGGCGCTAGGACCAACAATGACCCACAGTGACCTCACCCCTAATACTGAAAAAGCCAGGTTTTTAGTTGCTTTCTGAAAATGGTCAAAGAACTGGCATTCCTAAGATGAAAGGGAAGAGCATTCCACAGTTTTGATGCACCATAATAAAAGCTACGTCCACCCCAATGGGCCGTATGAGTTCTAGGCACGGCCAACAGCCGTGCCCCCAAGGACCGAAGCTGTCTGGTGGGTTGGTACCACCTGAAATTATATAGAGTGAATATATGGCTATTATCTCAGTGGTCTCCATTACACGTTAGGGGATAAATTTCAATCTCTGTGCAAAGTGATTTATATTCTGCACACCATTGCAGTTAACTCCTAAATTCTAATAACCACTGACATTCATCAGGTTTAGATAAGGGAAGTAAGTATAACAAGCACTCTCACCATGCATGGCTTATGACCTCACATCTTGCATCACTCATGCCATGTTCTATGACATCATTGACATCAATGATGAAATCTGAAATGACATCGTAGATGACAATCCTGAGGTCCCCCCACCCGTGCCGCCACACCACAAGTAGTGTCGTTTGACATAAAGCCAGTAGCAGCTGGTGTGCAGTCAGAATGGTGGGGCGGAGGGGTACAGCAAAGAACACAGTAAAAAAAACTATAAAAAAGGAACTTACTTGCTGCATTGTGCATGCCAAAACGCCGCTCTTCTGCTTCTTCCTTTCCTGCAGGCAGAGCCTCCCAGCCTCCCCTGCGGCCAATCCTGATGCTGCTCTTATGCATAAGAGCAGCGTCAGGATTGGCCTGAGGATTTGCGCGCCCGGGAGACTGGGAGCCTCTGTCTGCTCTTTCTCCAACCAAGCAATGCAGCTGGGTTGGTGAGAGCTCAGTGCGCATGTGGGTTTGGCCGGCCCAAGACAGCCGGCCAAACCCACATGTGCACTGAAGGCAGTGTTCACCACTCCCCCTCTTGACTTGCCTGCGATGGTCCCGACCCCAAGTCTCATGTAATTAAAGAAAAATAAAATGATGATAAATTAGTTTTATAGTTGTTTTATTTTTCAAAATTTGAGGGTGGCAGGGGCAACGCTTCTCCTCCATAGTAGAGGAGCTGCCACTGCATAAAGCCGGTCTACTGGCTTTTTCAAGGGGTCACCACATCAAGTCAGGCCTCTTAATTATACCAAACAATTCACAAAGCTCGGCCAAAAAAAGTACAGCACATCCAAATCCATATCCGATTTCTTATAGGTGCACACCGGGTGCTCAAGATACTATTGTCAAGACAAAATCTGAAATATTAACCAGGGATCACCCAATTCAAAGTCCAACACCAATCAGCTCCATTACCTTCAAAATATGAAGAAAGAACATCTTGATATGGTACAAGAATATTCTTTACTGAAATTCAAATTGTAACAAAAAATAGAGCCACAGGCAACTCATTCCGTTCTGATGAACGTCTACAGGGCTGTAAGTAACAACATTCATATAAATATATAGATACTTTAATAGTTAAAAGCACAAAATTACAACCAAACTCAATTTTAACAATAATTATAACAACTGATTAGTCACAATACATTGCTAATCATTTAACAAACTAAGAACAAAACACTATATATGATTATAGAAAGTGGTAAACATGTTATGAGTATAGCAATCGTTAAGGTACATAAATAGATCATGAATTCTCCAATTCATTCCAAAAAATCCTATGTATATTGAGGTAAATGACAGCACAATTGCACAAAAATTCAGTAATGTAAAGATAATCTCACACACTGTTTGTTGGTCATACAGCCTAATTTAAGTAGTTTAGCCTCATTCCAGTGTTTTATTTGAGCTGGTGGTTTCCGGTGCTCGGCACCAGCACTTAATTGCCGAACCTGGACTTATGACATAATGGCGCTGTTTGTGTAACTTAAAGATGAGAAGAGAAATAGTTGTTTGTTAATTTAATATACAGTAAAAACAATGAATACCTGCCACCCAAGCCATTCTTAAAGCTATGGCAGCCTCAAACAGTCTGACTTGTCACACTTCAGTGTGATGTTTAATAGTTGTGTAAGTACAGTGGCAATGTGTGGTAGAAACTGCAGTGGCCTCCTGATGAGGGCCCAACACTTATTTTTTTACAAATTAAGCACTGCCCCAAAGGCTAAATCATGGAAAGGCCAGAATTCCCCAACTTCTTCCTAAGCATTTGGTTAAAGTTGCAGTAATATATGTAAGTGTTAGCACCTGAACAAAAATCAAAGAATCAAAAAAGGTGCAATGTCAAGAACCCATCTTGAACTCGCTACTGCAAATATCATATCTAACAACAAAGCAGTTTACCATCAATCACCATCTCAATCACTCAGTAAAAAGTATATCACTAATTGGAAAACCAAACTGCATTTGCGGCCATAATATTAGCCTAGTCGAAAATGGAGGAATTAGACAATCAGCAAATCATTGCTGAGTAAAAAGCCATGCCTGGCTTTTTCTACTAAGAGAGGAGTCTGTGACTTTAAAATATAGGAAAAAAGATTCCACAGCCTGGGGGTTAAGAAAGAAAGTGCTCTACATACCTACTTTAAACTCTTGATCATGGTACTGCCATTAACTGGGCACTGAAATATTTTAGGGAGCAAAATGGCACACAAATCAGGTAATCTGGTCTTGTTGAACAGCGGTCCTTTGTGTAGAATAAAAAAAAGCACAACATCTTCAACTGTATGCATTGGTACACAGGTAATCAGTGAGCTCCTTTAGATAAGATGAAGTTGGGCAACTGAGAGAAACATAAAAAAGAACTCTCACCACAGCATTTGGGATCCGTTGTATTTGTTGGATGGCCTTTTTAGGAAGATTAAGAAAAAGCACATTGCGATAGACAATGTGCAACACAATAAGAGTGCACACCACTGTGTTCTGCACAGGTTCCAGTATAAAAAGGGAGAACCTCCAGTAACTTTTTAACATAATAATAATAACTGTGAAAAAACTAGTTGTTATTTGAAAAGAATGTGGATCGTTCTCACGGCAAAAATCCAATGAGGTCCAATTTACAACTTAATTAAAACAAATCTGTGCTTATTTCCTGGTATTTATGGCACGGAGAAGGCAGGATTAAATTTAGTAAAAGCGTGTTAAGTTTTCAACAGTACCAAAACAATTAGAAAGTCAAATAACTACACAATTATAATCTAACACTGAATTCCTAAACATGGAGAAAATTTGAATTGGATTAAAATCCAATAAGGAGAACCAGAGGAATTATTCTTTTATGTTTTAGGGCAAGGGCAAAAAACAGCATGAAACATGCTAATTAGCAGTCACTGTTCATTGGAGACCAGGACCTAAGTGAAATTTCATGCCAACCACGATGAAGTGGATGCGGGATACACCAAGCAGGTCACCCAGGTCAAAGATTTTACCTTCTGACTTAAGGTCAAATTCAGTGTTTTGGCAGATGGGATACTCAGCCACAAATGAGATAGATAGCCTGCCCAACATATTACCAATGGAACAAACTAGAATTCACTTGTAAATGATGGAGGACATCTGCCACATTTGTTACAGAGTATGCAATCTGCCAAACTCCAAATGAGGTCTTTAGCCTCTGAAATGGAAGTCAAAAATGTCCTGTGCAGCAAGGCTGAAGATTGTATCTGGTGAAATCTTCTCCAGTTCTCACTGGAGCCATTTTTGACGTAAAAGCTTTAAATGGGAAAATTCACGTGTCGCACCCGCCAAAGTCCTCTTGTCAGTTGGATTCATTTCATGCCTTTCCCACATCAAGGTTTCTACCTTTGGACTTAATCTCTTTTTTAGAGCACAACATAGTCCAGTATGGCAAGCATAGAAGCTGAATCTGACAGTCTTCTCGAAGTCAGACACCTTTGCAGTGAGGACGGACCTAAGCTCCAGGGGTGCTGTGGGTCCCAAATGGTTCTAAGTCCCAACTTTTCTGACTTGCTGGAGCAGTCCCTTATTGTCTCTTCTAATGCTCCTAGGACCTCAGGGACAGCACTTGTGGGCCAGGACTCACTCCAACAGAGGCCACCAGCAAGGTCCAGTCCAGGTCTAGTTGTTACTGGTCACATGGTCATTTCAGGAATAAGGTCTCTTACACCATATTGTGTGCCTGTAACCACATATGACGTCACACTTGGAGTCCACATCTTAGTCCTAGGTACAAGTGGGAACACATCTAGTCCCTCAGGTCCTAACCTAGGCCACAGACAGTGGGTGCTGTCCTCTCTATTTTTCCACAGGTATAGAAAGTGCTGTGATGAGCTTTGAAAGAGGTGGCACTTTATTGGATTCACTAACCAATTGGTGGATGCGACTCCCGGACACTCCCTAACCAATGAGAAATAAGTTCCCAAGGGCAAATCTTCTCATTTTTACTACACATCTTGTTTGCCTTCCTACAAACTATGCTGCAGTGCACCATTCAGAGATAAATCCAACCTCCATCATGTCATGCCCTTGGAGGTGGATGGTCTATGGAAATTAGAAGTTCCCTCCTCAACAACACAAAACTACATCTGGGACCAGCTCCCCCTCCCACAGGGCTGGTGGCAAGCTGGCTATATTAGTCCAGAATATAAAGGCCTCTCTTACCTAGGTCTCCCTCTACACTTAACCATGAATGGGCAGACCTCATTCTAATCCCTTTTTAAGTTATTTATGTTTCTGAATCCTCCCTAACTGCCCTTCCTACGCTGAGATGAGTTTCCATACCTCACACATAGGCCTTGTCAAAGGGAGCAGTTTTAAAGCCTTATTTTGGAGAAGCACTTATGGAGCAGCGACTGGTAAGCTAATGCTAATTATCCTGCTGGAGCTTCAGGAATACAAGGTCTAACTCTTTAAAAGCTGTATGGGGTGAATAAAGACCTAGAACACTCAATGTGAAGTGTAAGTATGCTGTCACTTGAGTTACTATTACGAGTTCCCTGAACTCTAATATACTAAAGTGGGAGTTGCTCATGGGAGTTTTGTGTTAGCCAAATTGATCTTGATTTCACTTTCCAGGGGGTAGTCTGTAGTGAGATGCTGTCAACACATCCTTGATGAAGGAAATCCAGTTCCTCCAGATTATTGAAGTAAGAGTAGCTATATTTTCCAGTTACTAAGGATGAGTGTGCATGCTAGTGTGAGTAAATATTCTAGTAAATATGCTTCATCCTCATCAAGTGTGGATCCAGGGGACCCATTATGAGGAGCAGGAATTCTCTTCAGGGGTGAATTCAAAAGAGGGCCCTGAAAAACTAGAAAATGTCCTCCCAGAATTTTTAAAACGATGGACAATACAAAATCACATGTGGGAGATCTCCAACCCCTTGGTTGCAGTTCCAACGAGTAGGTGTTTCTCTAAGTTTCAGTTTGTCTAGCCAGGATGGAGTCCAAAATGTTCTGTGAATTAACATGAATTTAGCTTGGGCCGGAACTGGAGTGACTTTGTGCAAAAAGAGAGGGTGCAAGATTTTATTCCAGGACTTGATACTATAAGATGGCAGGCCCTCTCACCCATTAATCTGAGTGTAGCAGGTTCACTTTTCCCATTGAAATGAATGAGATAAGGTACCCACAAGGAAAATAGTAGCTTCGATTTGCAGGCATACTGGTGTGTAGTCCAGTCTCTTTTTTGTAAAGAGCGTCTAGGTTTTTTCCCTTGCCAGAGTATTTATTAGACCGCTAGTTAGACCCAGCTATTTCTGACTGGCTGGGATGCATCTAAGCCAGACATAAACCACTGTCCCGGATAGGATAAGTAAGATACCCTCATAAGAAAACCTGTGAACACATTTTGGTAGTTTTTGGCACAAAGCAGTCAGGCTTATTCTAAGGGTCAAAGTGTAAAGTATTGGCACATCACTGCCCTTCCAACACACTGATTACAGTTCAAAAATACTCCACACTCTCTGTGTAAAACACTGGTCTTTGTATTACACACACATTTAAATCAAAACAACATAGACATCTTATATATGCTTTACAGTTAAATGCAATTGTTGAACTCTCCCATTAGCATCAGAACGGCATGGGCATATACGTGCCAGTCATATGTATTCACTTGCCCTGTTATCCCTCAGTCTCGAAAGCGAGATAAACCCATGTGCATACTTTCCTGAGGTTGTCACAATCCAAGCTATCCCTCCCACATCAAAACAACAGAAAACATATGCAGGCTTGTTTAAAGGTATTCCGCTTTCCCACTATCACATTAGATTAAAACACAACATATCTTCATATCGCATACCGCTGACAGTCACAGCTTGTAATGGTCAAGAAATCACAGTTCTCCCCTACGCCTTGTGACCCAGCCCCCCGTCACTCAAACTGCACCAACCAACGATACACTTGTCCCTGCTGGAGACACTATGATTAGATTGTTAGGACCACCTAAGCAAAATGAAATGGTTACTTGGTTTTGTCCGTACAGATTAGACTGTTAAGGCACCCCGCTGTACCTTCACAAGTGCAGGATCACGATACCCCCATAAGCAAAAGACTGTGACGCCTGAAGATGGCGTGCTTCCAATCTGGAGAAATAGTTTCCCCCAGGTGAAGGTGCAAGCTGCAGTTGCTCCATGCAGCCAGCTGTGGGTGTCCACAGGGCACAACGAGACCGCTCTGGTCCAGTCACGATGTCACCAACAACAGAGTACCTTGTGGAGTGGGTCCGGGGAGAGGGAGCCGGTGACCTCTGACTGAGTCCATGAAATCAGGCACTGTCGTCCTCCCAATCTGGAGGTCAGAGACAGTCCATGCTTTGGGCTTGGGCCCTAAGGACTCGGCAAATGTCCCCCAACACCCGCCGGACACCACATGCTGCAAAGCGCAAGCTAGAACGTGTTTCCAGTTGCAAGCTGGGGTCCCTCTGACTTGGCAAACTTTCCCAGTACTCCTCAAACTCCTCACGTTATGGCACACCAAGTGGGCCGTTAATCTTTACGAGCACACTACTCTGCTCAGTGCGATTACTGCAAATGTTAGGACGGTCCATGTTCCAAACGACAATAACTTCAATCCGTTTCCACAGCACCATGCACAGCACCTGGATTCTCGTGGAAACGTGGAGAACCTTTCTGTCCCTGGGATCTCGTGGATAGGAGGCCTGCCAACCAGCCCTTGGAGAGTGCTTAGGGCCATGTGCCACAACAGGAGACTATTGACAGCAGGCCAGCAACATCCAGCAAAAATTCACCAAGTGATAGTCCCCTTTTGAGAGCGCAACAAGCCCAGGCCACCATAAGTCTGCGGATAATCCAGTTACATTACCTCCTGCCCCAATGGTTTCTATCGTTGATGTCCCAGCGTCAAACCAGCGTAGAATGGTTCAATCCCAAAAGTGTCTCTAAACTCCTGAGAACAGAGCGCCAGTAGTTATACACAGAGAGTCACAAGCATAGCATTGCCCCCTATCCCGAAGTGGTATTTCCAAATTAGTAATGTCAAATCCACTTTCACTACCGGTAATGATTTGCCATTACTAATCCATCGATATTAAACACCATACTGCTACTCTTCTGCAATTAAGAAATACATCTCAATAGCCTTCCCACAGATCCCCATGTTAATCACTGTGAGAAGCAAGCCTAACAGTACTGAACACACCCTCCAATGTTCTTAACTTCTAGGACATGTAGCGCACACTTGCACATGCCCTAATTCTTCCCTACACCGCTCCCTGCACCCAGGGAGTACTCAGATGTAGCGAGAGACATGCAGAACCTGGCAAGTAGATTTTAAATGCCGAGCTGAGTAACAGGCACCTGCACACACGGACAAGCCCATGGCAAACCTGTGGTACATTTGAAGAGCTACCTCTGTGGGTGGCACAACCAGTGCTGCAGGCCCACTTAGTAGCATTTGAGTTGCATGCCCAAGGTATATGTCTTACCACTGGACAACGGACTTACAGCTAACTCAAATCAGCCAACCATGTATACACCAATTGCCAGAATGTACATAACAAGCACAGTGCTTTGGCACCTAATTGCAGTGTCAAAGCACTCAAAGTCCTAAGGCTAGAATGTAAATCTGCGGAGAACCAGGAAGGATAAAAGTAAAAAGTCGAGAGAAAGCACCCTAAAAACGGCCATTTCCAACACAGCCAACTTTCTTTAGGAAGTCATACGAGACTGTGAGTGGTAACATACTGATTAAATAATTCATTATGGGCACCATCATCAATTTCACTGTCTCTATCCTTACCCACTATGTTAGAATTTTAGATGACCAGCCATCCAACATATCAGTTATTTTTGTAAGGGTTAATGCTTCGTTATGCCTGAGGGAGTTAATAGTATTGTTGGAAAAATCTAGCCTGAGATATTTAATATGCTGTGGTTACCAGGCTAGACCTATGTCCTCCAATAATTCCTTTGAGGCTATGTTTTTAATGGGATGACCTCAGAATTATCTCTGTTTGGAGTGTATTCTGAGACTTTGGAAAATAGAGTGATGGAAGTCATTATTTCTGGAATGGACTGGTCTGCCTCCTCAGTGACGATCAAATATCGTCTGCATATAACACTGTTTTAACCATTAATTTTTCAAATCTGACTCCTGTTATGCTTTCATTATTTCTGATGTTGAATAGCAGGGGTTCAAGTGCAAGCCGGAAAAGTGAGGGGGATAGTGGGCAGCCTTGTAGGGTGCATTGTTGTACTGAAAATGCCACTGAAATGAAGCCACCGGCTTGGACTCTGGCATAGGGGTTAGAGTATAGTGCCATGACCTTTCATATGAAAGAGGTGCCGAGATTGAATTTATGGAACACTGTATTAAGGTATTTCCAGTCCACTTTGTCAACGTTTTTTCTGCATTTAATGGGATGGGAACTGTTGACGTAGGTAAAGTCTGGCCTTGTCGATAACATGGTAAAGTAACCTGGTGTTGTCACTGGAGAGACAATTTTTGAGGAGGCCTATTGGGAGGATTGATAAATTTAGGCATGTGATGCTGGATTTAGGGTTAATTTTCCTATCGATGTTGATCAGGGATATCATTCTGTAATTTTTAGTCAGTAGTGGGTCTTTCCCAGTGGAAAGAGCATTCAGGGGTTAGTATTTATAGGAATGTGCTACACAGGTAGGCCTGGAGCCATATTTTCTTTGTCAGCCTCATGGATGGCACAGCGTCTACAGCAGTCCACAGGTGACATTTAACTTTCCATGCCATTGGTTTATTTTCCTGCACCATACACCATGGCCATACTGAAAAGCCAAATATGCTAACTGGGGATTTTGGTAGGGTCCTGAGCACATACACTGTATAATGAAGACTATGCTTATCAGATGGAGGGTAACCCATTGTAAGCACCCTGAAGGTTCAGAGTCTTAGAGTGTTAGCCCGATCTGAATCCCCCTTGATTCCTGATAAATTATCCTTGGTGACGGTAGCAACACAGGAATTATGGATCAAGTATAGATTGACTTTTATCGAAATTACACCCACTGTGGTTGCCAGACGTGCAACACACATTGGGCTCAAAGGGGTTCAGCCCCCCCCTGTTGCGTGGCAGCCCAGGCTGAGACAGCTTCCCGGGCACACACACAGCAACAACCGAGTACCTCACAGGTCTTTAAAAGACCATTTGCTTGTTAATGAGGCTTTGTTGTGTTTTTCACGCCTTCCAAGAACCTCTGCAGCTCTACTCGGCCTATTGTTGGAAGAATTAGCCTCCCCCGACATTTTTTCTTAGCCTCCCCCGTAAATTGGCTCTAGTTGCACCTCTGGTGATCGCACACTTACAGAGAGTTATTTCAACAGGTCCTGAAGAAAGTACACTTGCACTTCTTTTTGAAGGCTTATTCAGGGGCTGAAACATGTCGACCTATTTTAAGTGTTGAATGATCCCCCTTGTTATTTGTAACTATTTCCACATGGCAACAAGAATAAAGAGCGGATCCCCCATGAAGTATTTTTAACAGACAACTCCTCTGCATATATTACCTTAGAACAATTGCATTGTTTTTTTCGCTAAGTCTCCCCCCACAGGTTATTCATCTTTTGTGTCCGATTAACATCCTAGAGCCCCCTTGTTTTTACAGGTTTGTAGCCCACGCCTTTGGGCGTGAGAAGGAGTCCTGTGATGAAGCATGCCACAATATTGGTGGGTGAGGGCTACCATCCTTTAAAAAACAGCTTTTCATTTAGTTCAATAAGACCCATTTTATAGTAATTATTGACAGGGGGCCCGATTCACAGAACTAATCTGAGACTAAATCCTAAACGTACTACTTTTGGTATTCTCAGAATGCACTTAGTACTTTTGGTTAAACTTACTACTTTTGGTTAAACTTACTGCTGTTGCTTAAACTTACTACTTTTGGTATTCGCAGAAGGCATTTAGTAGTAGTAAACTAACTTTACTACTACTAAATGCCTTCTGTGAATACCAAAAGTAGTATGTTTATCCAAAAGTAGTATGTTTAACCAAAAGTAGCAAGTGCATTCTGTGAATACCAAAAGTAGAAAGTTTAGGATTTGTTTTCAGATTAGTTCTGTGAATCTGGCCCAGGGTACCTGAGTTTTGTTGTGTTTATTGAGAGTTTGTTACCTAGCATCCTCTACCTTTCTTCCCCTCATTGTATTTTTTTACATACACTGCAGACTGAACATTACCACAGCGTGCAGAGTTAAAAAAACAGTAATACGAGTCAACAAAAACTGGAGGTGATCACTCAAAAATAGTTTTTTTCCCAAAGGTTCCACTAAAACGCTCCAAATTAAGAGGTAGAACATAGAGATGCTGTAAACAGAGACTTGGCTAAAAGGCTTGGAGAAGTGGGCAGAGTTTGAGGAAGCCTGTGTGAGAAAGACCAGAAGGTATGATAGACTATATGAGGACCTTGGGGAGCAGCGGTTGCTTGTGCATACTTATGGTTAACCTCAATTATATGCCTGTGTGTGAAGAGCTGAGATGCTTTTCTGGTTTCAAGCAGGTTTTCAACAGAACATAATTACTACGCTATATATATATATATATATATATATATATATATATATATATATATATATATATATTCACGCTCCATGACTCCTTCAGGTTTCCAGGAAAGAATCGAGCACTCACGGGTAAGTAGTATGGCAGCTTCGTTTAATTCGGAGGAGTAAACAACAGACGCGTTTCGGAGCTAGTCCTTCCTCAGTGTTGTTACTAAGTTCATTACAAGCTACTTCTTATATACATCATTCAAAATTAAACATAGAGGAGGTCGGAGGAGACAGCGGTCCGGGATTATTGGGCGCCATCTTTGAAGGGTCAAAAATTAATGGTTCAGATACAAACATAAATAGGTATATAGTTATGGATTGGCTGTGAAGTTTAAACAATTAATGTTTTCGAAATACATAAACATTTCATCAGTTTAAATGCAAAAAATAAAATTATCGCATTGGATATGTTTCACAGTACAATCTCTTGGTTATAAAGCCGTGGATCGGCAGTCCGCCTATATTAGGCGATTTGTGACCCCGTAGCAGGTGCCAGACAAAACTGTCCATTTGACCATAGTCATGCAGTTATCTATATTTCGCCGTGTATCGGCATTGCTGGCTAATAAGTCAAATGGTAAAGGACAATCAATTTAAAGAAAGGAGGAATGGTGCAAGGAAAGAAAAAAGGTAAGGGAAAGGGAAAATTAGGAACAGAAGAAAGATAATGTGACACACATTTCGAGAGTCAATGCTGGACAGCATATTCAGATGATACACATTGGGTCACAATGAAAGTTACAATTGATGATTGGTAGGTCAAGTATTTCTGAGTGGCAATGACTCCTGGAGTATCTATTATCTAGGTCCCTAGATGTACAATCAGTTCTTCTCCTGAATTCAACCCATATGGGGTCTTAGTTTGGAGATCGATTATATATCTTGACTCCAGTCGCCTTAGTCTTGCTACTCTGTCCCCTCCTCTGGCATGTGCCAAGACACAATCAATCGCAAAAAACTGCAACAGATCCCTGTTGCTGTTATGTCTTTACAATAATATTTTTCTCTTTCAAGGAGAATACTTTAGACAGATCTCCGGAACCGCGATGGGCCCCATATGGGTTGAATTCAGGAGAAGAACTGATTGTACATCTAGGGACCTAGATAATAGATACTCCAGGAGTCATTGCCACTCAGAAATACTTGACCTACCAATCATCAATTGTAACTTTCATTGTGACCCAATGTGTATCATCTGAATATGCTGTCCAGCATTGACTCTCGAAATGTGTGTCACATTATCTTTCTTCTGTTCCTAATTTTCCCTTTCCCTTACCTTTTTTCTTTCCTTGCACCATTCCTCCTTTCTTTAAATTGATTGTCCTTTACCATTTGACTTATTAGCCAGCAATGCCGGTACACGGCGAAATATAGATAACTGCATGACTATGGTCAAATGGACAGTTTTGTCTGGCACCTGCTACGGGGTCACAAATCGCCTAATATAGGCGGACTGCCGATCCACGGCTTTATAACCAAGAGATTGTACTGTGAAACATATCCAATGCGATAATTTTATTTTTTGCATTTAAACTGATGAAATGTTTATGTATTTCGAAAACATTAATTGTTTAAACTTCACAGCCAATCCATAACTATATACCTATTTATGTTTGTATCTGAACCATTAATTTTTGACCCTTCAAAGATGGCGCCCAATAATCCCGGACCGCTGTCTCCTCCGACCTCCTCTATGTTTAATTTTGAATGATGTATATAAGAAGTAGCTTGTAATGAACTTAGTAACAACACTGAGGAAGGACTAGCTCCGAAACGCGTCTGTTGTTTACTCCTCCGAATTAAACGAAGCTGCCATACTACTTACCCGTGAGTGCTCGATTCTTTCCTGGAAACCTGAAGGAGTCATGGAGCGTGAATAGAGATTGCGGTGCACCTCCGCATTTGAAGCACCTGCCTTTAGTGTGCCGCGCTTCTCAGGTGCTGTTGAGCGGGATATATATATATATATATATATATATTAGGAACCTTTCCATTTTTGCATACAGTTGCTATACAGTATCGAATTGTGAACTTGTTGTCGACTTTGTAATTGTTTGAAAAAACAAAATGAATATGTTGAAAAAGCAATGCAAAATGTAAAGTAACAGAGGAATGTTTTGAATATGTTTTCTAGCATGGCATGTTTCGATATGTGTGAAAATTATCTCACTATGTGATGAAAGTGTTAGCACGATTTCGAAATGCACTGCGAAAGATTGTAACCCCTTGAAAGGGAAAATATAGTTGTTTGAGGAATTGTGAAGGAGGTGTCACAAACGCAAAGATCATGACATTTAAGAAAATGAAGCAGTTCCAGCAGTCTTTTGCAACAGAGCAAAACCATTTCAGCTGCTCAAAGGCTGTGTAGGGCAGCACATGGACTGATGCCACTTGGTGACATTCCCCTATCCCCTCTTCCTGGCACGCATTTACCGACAAGGCTTGCGCTCCATCATGAGACTCTACTGATTACCACTATTTCATCTGCCACTACCACCATTTCAGTTGCCGCTGCTTGCTTATGGATACTTCCACACAGGCTGTTCTCAGCCTCTGACACCACTCTTTCAGCGTCATCCACTCAGCACATTTTGGCTACACAAGGAAGAGTTACATGGCATAGAAAATCCTTCCCACAGGTCATCAGGAACTTGGAAATCCAGAGCTCAGTTGCCCTGGTTGGTCTTCAATATATCTCAAGAAAAGTCTAGCATACTCCTTTGCTGAGGGAAATATTCCAGACTATGCCTGGCTTTTTGATCATAGTAAAACATTCACCCACAGAAAATATACTGTGCACATCACAACAACTATTTGCCTTGTCTAAGGTATTACTTTTACTGCTAGGAATCAGGCAAAAACGATGGATTTAGGCCCAGATCTCTGTACTTGGGTGAATGTATGACATTGTTCTGCATTCTGTCCATCAATAGTTTTTTTGGCATTTGTCACCCCGAGTGGGACGGGTATGCTCAGACGTGCGTCCCGTGCTCTCCATGCCACTGGAATCAAGCTATCCTGGCTGAAGAGGGCTGAAACCCCGAAACCGGTCCTAGGATGCTTGTTGCTAGTCCAGGGAGGACCTGGTCTGGCAGTTCGAGCTGGACTGTTCCCATTGGGCACAGGGTCAAGACTGATTTGCATGTGGCTGGGTCCAAACTGGAATGGCATGGTGAGCAAAGAAACAATGGATTTAGGCCCAGATTTCTGTACTGGGGTGAATGTATGACATTGTTCTGCATTCTGTCCATCAATAGTTCTTTTTGCATTTGTCACCCTGAGTGGGACGGGTATGCTCAGACGTGAGTCCTGTGCCCTCCATGCCAATGGAATTAAGCTATCCTGGCTGAAGAGGGGTGAAACCCCGAAACCGGTCCTAGGATGCTTGGTTCTAGTCAAGGGAGGACCTGGCCTGGCAGTTCGGGCTGGACTGTTCCCATTGGGAACAGGGTCAACACTGATTTGCATATGGCTGGGTCCAAACTGGAATGGCATGGTGAGCAAAAAAACGATGGATTAGGCCCAGATCTCTGTACTGGGATGAATGTATGACATTGTTCTGCATTCTGTCCATCAATAGTTCTTTTTGCATTTGTCACCCCGAATGGGACGGGTATGCTCAGATGTGAGTCCCGTACTCTCCATGCCACTGGAATCAAGCAATCCTGGCTGAAGAGGGGTGAAACCCCGAAACCTGTCCTAGGATGCTTGTTTCTAGTCCAGGGAGGACCTGGCCTGGCATTTCGGGCTGGACTGTTCCCATTGGGCACAGGGTCAAGACTGTTTTGCATATGGCTGGGTCCAAACTGGAATGGCATGGTGAGCAAAAAAACGATGGATTTAGGCCCAGATCACAGTACTGGGGTGAATGTATGACATTGTTCTGCATTCTGTCCATCAATAGTTCTTTTTGCATTTGTCACCCAGAGTCGGACGGGTATGCTCAGACGTGAGTCCCGTACTCTCCATGCCACTGGAATCAAGCTATCCTGACTGAAGAGGGGTGAAACCCCAAAACCGATCCTAGGATGCTTGTTTCTAGTCCAGGGAGCACCTGGCCTGGCATTTCGGGCTGGACTGTTCCCATTGGGCACAGGGTCAAGACTGATTTGCATATGGCTGGGTCCAAACTGGAATGGCATGGTGAGCAAAAAAACGATGGATTTAGGCCCAGATCACAGTACTGGGGTGAATGTATGACATTGTTCTGCATTCTGTCCATCAATAGTTCTTTTTGCAGGAATCAGGCCTGAGCATAGTTTGCGGAGTTTTGCCACGCGGAACTCCGCAAAGTTACAAAAAAACTCATCAAAGTTCAGCAAGTGACGGAGGGCAGTGCGAACTGCAGTTTGTGCTGGTATTCCTGCCGCTCGGTTGGAAATTGTACCCGAGTGGCAGATCGCGCCCACAAACTTACCATTTGCGATCGCGAACTTACTGTTTGCGATCGCGAGCAGGGGAAAAAACTCCACTGCACATCGTGAAGCGGAGTTTTCTGCACTCCGCGAGCTCCGCGAGCTCCGCAAGCTCCGCGAAGTGCAGAGTGCAGAAAACTCTGCAAACTCCGCGAACGGAGCGAAGTTCACCGCCCAGGCCTACCAGGAATCCCTTTGTGAATTGAGGGAAATTCCGTAGCAAAATAGTGTTTTTAATTAATTTTAGCGTTTTAATGTATAAGACATATATTTTTGGTTTTATTTCATGCACTTTAATTTAAATTGTAAGATTTAATATTATATTAAATAGTTTCATTTTATTATTATTTTTATTTAAATTCAAATATATCTTATACAATGTTTATAGTTCATGGGCAATTCATATTGTCCGTCTTGGATAAAACAGCCAACATGGGGACCAAACTCACCGACTGCGTGTCTGAAGTAGCCAAATGGATTAAGTCCAACTGTCTCAAACTTAACACCGACAAGACAGAGGGAGTTAACTTCAGAAATAACACATCCCTGTGGGACACCACCTGGTGGTAAACCAACCTCGGATGCACTCTCACACTCAAATCACAGGCCAGAAACCTCGGAATCGTGATTGAAAATAAGCTGAACATGTCCACTCAAGGCAAAGCTGTGACTTCATCCTGCTTCCTAACCCTGAAAACTTTGACTGCATTTTTAAAATGGCTCCCAAGCATCACCGGAAGGACCGGCACTCACGCCCTCATCATCAGCAGGCTGGACTATGGAAACTCTCTTTACATCGGAATCACTAAACCTCTCAACAGAAGACTGCAAACTATTCAAAATGCAGCAGCCAGACTCATTCTCAACCTCCCACACAAGACCCACATCACATCGCACCTGAGTGAACTCCAGTGACTCCTTATACACATGTGCACACAGTTCAAGCTCCTCACCCGCATGTTCAAAACACTACACAACACAGGCCCAACATATTCGAACAACTGCATCTCCTTCCACCATCTCCTTCCTCTGGACCCCTACTCTCACACATCCCAAGCATACACAGGAACTGAACCAGAGGTCGAGCCTTTTCATTCATTGCTCCTAAAGCATGATATTACCTCCTACTCTACATTAGAGCCTCCTTCTCACTACATGAATTATGCAAGAAGCTGAAGACCTGGCTCTTCAACTATCCCCTGTCCACCGCTTTGAGGGCCAGGCTCCCCCATGAAAAAGTTAATATAAGTGTACTATAATCTAAAGTAATTTTTAGAATTTTTTATGTCAATTTTAGTAAATAAATTTAAAACACTATATATATACATATATATAGCCTCTATGCCACAAATCAGATTCCTGTCTCCGCTTCGAGACGCGCAGCCACCCAGGTTACTCGGCTGCCACTCAGTCCCTCAAACGGATTCCTCGAGTCAGCGGGAGTCCGCTCTGACATTAGAGATTGCCTCCTCTAGCTGTTATTATAATTGCTTAGTGAGCCTGGATTAGCTATCGGCATCCAAGGAAACTTTCACCATAGCGTTATTATACACTGGACCTTGGGATCTTTTGTTTCTATTTTCTTTTTTTTTGTGTGTTTTGTGTTTTTGTTGTCTGTTGAAATCTTTTTTGGGAGCAACCAGTAACAGGACAGACACTACGAAAGTTCCACTTGTGGTAAAGTGCTACCTAGTTGTTCCCTCCTGGAGACGCACAACATCATACTCACCAGAAGGCAAACGTATGCCTCTGAATATACTAGTTAGGTGCATTGATTGCTCTGCAACTTGAAAGAGCGGACATTATTTTTATTGTCTCCATGTCTAGGAAGAGGCTTCTTTTCTTGTGTGGACTCACCTTCACCGTACTGTGATATTGGAGCACAGACTTCAGGAACTTCCCTTTCTTGCTACCCTGGAGGAGGTCATCCCCTGGTGGTCCTTCTATCGTCTCTTCTCTCTCAGAAGTTATTAGTCAGTCTTTCTCCCAGTTATATCAACTGCTCGGAGTGGCTATACCTTGAAGAAGAGACAGCCAGGAGGCCATGAGCAGAATGATCCTCTGAGACACAGAGAGAGAAAAAAGAAAACCGCTTGCAGATAATTTGTTTCTACACAGGACCTGCATTTCATGAAGGTTTGCCAAAAAAAGACTTTACAGGGGAGCCGCTTTGCCTGCCTGTAATTGCCACGAGTGAGGGGTTGTAAAGGGGACTTCAACCCCCAGAAAGCTTGCTTTCGCGCCAGGAGGTGCCGACGCTGCCGCTGCTGCTGTGTGCCCAGGGGGTGTATAAGAACACCTCGTGGCACTCACTGCGCGGGTGCGTGCGCCAGGCAAAGCCCGGGCCAAGGGCGGGCCCTTCTGAGCCCGTCCAAGACTGATCGAGGCTGGGCCACATTGTTAACATCTACTTTCGCCCGAGGACTGTGGACAGCGGACTCTCATTTATTCGTAAGGTACTAAGTCATTGAAAGAAAAAACAAAATCAGTAATATAGTTTGAAAGGCCGTGTTAGTATTAGTAGGCTTAGGCGTGGAACTAGGTAGGGGGTTGTGGGGACCTTGGACGCGTTCTTATTAAGGGCTGAGTCTGTACTGATGCACCAAATTGAACTAAGTGAGAGAAGACTCTCCCTTGTTCCTGTACTAAATACTGATAATTGATCTGAAATTATGGGCCAATCTTCCACTGTTTCTATTGCTCCCACCCCATGTTTTACCCTGGAGGCACCTGTAACCCAAAATAATCCCTCAGCTATAATAGACCAAGTCACCGAGGACAAAGAAACCCCAAAAACTCGGGGTAATGTTGATATCTCCAGCACTCCAACTAAGCCTAATGTGGTTACTCGGGCCAAAAATCTAAATCTAAAACTAATCATGCGAATAGCTCCATGCCACCCCCAAAGAAGAGAAAAGGTTCAGTTGTGGGCAAGCAACAACAACTGTTGCCACCAAGCCTCAGAAGAATAAATCTATTGATAAGGAGCCTATCCATGAGTTAAACATGTCCAATGCTGAGGCTGTACTAGGGGGGTCAATTCCTACAGAGGTTGATTACTGGAAAAAGATTGAAACCATGGTAATGGCACTCCTAGACCCACTGATTCAAAAGCTGTCGACTATTGAAACTAGATTGTCAGCCCTTGAAAGATCTATGACAAATAGCAACATGATTGTGACTACTTGTAATAGAGAGGAGATTGATGTTACTAATAGAAATACGGACAAAATTACAACTGCCAATACTGCTAACAACCTGAACAGTCTGTTATGTGCAGGGGGAGAGGGGCGGTCACAGCCTAGAGCCAAGGACATTTCACATGAAAGTAATTTAGCTCTCACTCAAGCTCGGGTATCAAATGCCACAAATGGAAATCAGTTATGGAACGAACATCATCCTATTCCTAATAAAATAGGTGGAAAGCAAAATTCCTCTGAGGGTGAGCCCACAAACCTCCATCTACCCCCTGAAGCCACCCCCTATATGGTAATATTAGCTATCGTTCCCCCACTGTTACCAGGTGCATTTGAGCACTGGTCTTCATTAAGGAACAAATCCCTCTATTTCTTGCAAGAGAAGACGTGGATGGATGACTCACTGTTTTCAGATTTTAAAATGGTTTGTCGGATTGGGTGGGTTGGGCAATCTGCTAAGAAATTACAGGGAGATTGTGTTGTCCTATCCTTCAGATCCCCAGGATTAGTTAAAACTATATTAGAAAGGTCTCACACCTGGCCCCTGTGCCCAAGGGGAATTTCTATCTTACTATTGGGTTTCTTCTACGAGTCACTGAGAGACCTGGGGTCTGACATAGAAAGGGTGAGATTAAGACAAATTAACCAACTTCCCAAGTACCCCCCATGGTATCCTTCGAACAGATATGAGCCATTGAGTGATCTCGGAGAAATAGACTGACTGGATTCTAGCATTAGCGGTCCGCCTAAACTGGATATTGTAAAAAGCAATCCTAGGATAGCTCCGATCCCCTTAATGTCTCGGCGGATTGTTTACATACAATTGGTCAGGTAGATAATTTTGACATCCTTTACCTGTAGTTTTTGAGAAGCTTAATGAGGAAATGCGAAGTTTGTCTTTAGAATATTCGAATGTTGAAGCAGGTGCTGGAGAAATGGACATATCCACCCAAAACTCACATTTCCTAAGAGTGGCTTCATGGAATATTGCGGGTATTAGATTGAGAATCTCAGATGAGGTCTGGTTATCATACGTTAAGATGTTTGATATTATTTGTCTCCAAGAAACTTGGAGTAGAGGCGAGGTGGTAATTGATGGTTTCTGGTCATCTAGTGCCCATTCAATTCCATCTGTTGCAGGGAGGGCAAAGGGTGGTATAGCCACCCTAATTTCAGTAAAATACGGAGCGATAAAGATTGAGAATATTACGGACTCCCCTTGGTTTCAGATCATTCTGGTCTCAAACCTAACTGATGTCCCAATTTTACTAATTAATTGGTATTATAACAGCTTTGACTATAATGACAGTGGGCTCATTACTAATTTAAAAGAGAAGTTAAATAAGGCCGTAGTCAAATGCTTTCCTGTCTGAATAATTTGGTTGGGGGATTTCAATTGCACCCTATGCCAGTATATGGTTTGTGGGGTACTAGATAATGAAAATCAACCACTCTCGCACTTTAAACATACTGCGCAGGGTGAGGCTTTAAATGATATTATCGTAAATATCGATTTATGTTTCATTGAAACTCTGGTCTGCACCCCACTCAAACAGTATCCAACATTTCAGGGAGGGGGTAGGGTAAGTACTATAGACTTTATATTGATCTCTAGGCAATTCTCCCAATTCTGAGAAATTCTGAGAAATTCTGAGAAATTCTGAGAAATTCTGAGAAATTCTGAGAAATTCAAAAATAAAAGTTTCGATATCTAGGGACACGGTGGATTCATCAACCCTCCCGATCACAAGCTTCACTGTGATTGGCTGCCAACACATCAAACCAGGAAGTGTTGGCAGCCATCTTGTGACTCGGAAGAACCGAGTCACAAGAAAACAGCAAAACAAAGTTGAAAAATAACGAAAGGGGGCAGGGTAGAAACACCCTGCTCAAGGGTCCCACAAGGACCTCCAGGGCTAACAAAAAGCATTTTTTTAAAATAATTTTGGGCTGGGGTCACAAACCCCGCCGAAATTATAAAAAAGCCAGCGCTTCGCTTTCTATAAGCCCCGGGTGGGCCAGATCCCGGGGGCATTGTTCTAATTTACATTTTGTCATTTCCGGGGCCCAAAGGGGCCCCCGCAGCCCGGGGACTGCCACCTCCCCGGAGCTGTTTATAATATGTGGGAGGGCACGTGGCCCTCCTAAAGCCCCGGGGACCACCACCCCCGGGGCTTGTTTAATTTGTGGGGGGCCTGGAGCCCTCCATGGCCCTGGGGACGGCCACCCCAAAGGTCCAGCTCCTGCAGTTTCCCGGGGTGCCCACCCCCTAGACACTGCTGTTTGCAATGACAGGGCGAGAGCTGTGCGGCTCCCGCCCTGTCATTGCAAACTCTGGTCTGGATTTTGAAAGTGAGAGCAGTTTTACTGCTCTCGCTTCCAAAATCCAAAGCAGATTGCTTTTCCACACGGGAAGCTGCATGTCAGCAGCTCCCCGTGTGGAAAAGGAATGCCGAGGGACCTGGGGGGAGCCCCAATGGAGTGGCCAGGCCCCGTGGGATGGGGTCACTGGTGCTAGAAATGGCCTGGGAGCGGGGCCACGCGGCCCCTCTCCCCAAATCATAAAACATTTTTTTTTAAATAAAGGCGGGCCCCGGGGGATGGGGTCCCCGGGATCAATAGAGGCCTCAGGAGGGCTGAAATTGGCAACAGGAGGGGGGCCGACGCAGCCCCCTTCCCGTTTAGATTATTATTTTTTTTTAAAAAGGGGTCAGGCCCTGGGGGATGGGGTCCCCAGGGCCCAATAAAAGGAAAAAGAAGGGGGGCCACACAGCCCCCCTTCTAAAAAAAAAAACACCAGCATCGTGCCGCAGCAACACTCTGCAAACACGCCCTGTGGTGCTTTTTAAGTTGGGGAATTAATTCCCCTTCATACTGGGGTCCCTGGGGTCCAACTAGCCTACCAGGTACCTCCAGTATGCGCCACAGGGCTGCCTTGCAGAGAGGTGGTCCAAGGCCAGGCCCCTTTTTACACATCTCTGCAATGCAGCTCTGTGGCGCACACCCGCAATGCACTGCTCAAGACGTCACATATTACATCATTCATGACATGGTCAGTGATATCACTGAAGACATCTCAAATAACATCTCAAATGACATCACTGATGACATCACTGATGACATCATCCAGTGACTGTGTGTTTCTGTAGAGTTTAAATATGTTTTACATATATTACAAGGTGTATTGAAGAATAAGTGGGTGTATAAGTGTCTGAGTGGAGGATTTAGTAGGTGCGTGACACCCCTCTGATAGGAAAGGGGAAGAGTCCACGCGGGTAACCTTGGGAGCCGATTTATTAGGACCACAAGGCAGAATGCATTTCAGCATAGTAGCCTTCCTCAGTTGCCGCTGCTATCGCGATCTGACTCCAACCACGCCTTTTGATCGTCCTGCATTGCCCTCATTGGAAGTTAACTTCCGACCGCAAGTCACATGGTCATTTACCCAATGTAGTTCCGATGTTACTTCAACTCCCAGAAAGCATTGCTCCCCGGTGGGTGTTGCCTGGAGAAGGAAAGAAATTCTTCGGGGCAAAGGCGTGGAAATAAAATTGAGTTTTGCGATGAAAACGATGTCCTCGCACTCCCTCAGATCCCCTTTACACTCCAGCTCCCAGTCAACAAATCAGCCTGGCCTTGAGACGACAATACAGTGATTACATCTCCTTGTGCAGTCACGAGCTGCACCTGGCAGTAGTTCCTGACTGACCTTGCGCTTGAGGCGGGCAGAAGTTATTCCGATACCTCGGAAAGAAGAAAGAAAGCTTCAAAAGCTGGTGCCAGCATCACTCCTGCGCTTATGGAACGGGCCTCTTGCACACCTCTGGCTGGTGCGCAAATTAGATCAGCATGAAACACCTCTCCGATAGGAATGGAGAAGAGGCCACTCGAGGAAACCTTGGGAGCCGATTTATTAGGACAGCAAGGCAAGATGCATTTCGGCGTAGTAGCCTTCCTCAGTTGCCGTTGCTATCAAGATTTGACTCCACCCACGCCTTTTGAGTGTCCTGCATTGCCCTCATTGGAAGGTAAGTTATGACCCCAAGTCATATGGTCATTTACCCGATGTAGTTCCGATGATACTGCTGGGGCCCAATTTGTTGTTTTCCATTTATGCTCCAAGAACCCACTCTGGTGGATTGAACCTTTTTACTTGCCCAATAGCGGGGGAGCAAACACAATTATCAGAGAATATTTGCCACAATTTGACATAATTAAGGACTCGAAAACTCAATCTCTATTGCTCTCGGGATTTTATTATCAACATAAACATCTGCAGATATAGGCACCTTAGTACAAGGCACAACAGGTATATAGGCACTAACACAAATGCTACTCTACGAAGAATCCGCATTCGACTAAATATAAACAAAAGTACAACTTCTAAAAGCATGAGGTAGATAACTACCAAGCCAATGTCAATATTAGGAATGATTAATCAAAAGCATCTCTGTCCCTACTCTATGCTAGAGGATATCCCTACTTAGCATTCCCTTAAGACCCAAGAAATCATGAAAAGGTGTCAGAAGTGAAACTTCCTAAGAAGTCTTCACTTAGTGAGAGCTCGATCTAAAGTGCTCCTTCTAGCTCCTCGCCTACCTCTCCTCTCCTCAACCCACGGGGCGCTATCCCTAATACAAAACCCCAAATCATAGAACACGCCCTCCGGCACACCTCCTCGACCAGGTCTTCTTCCAGTAATTTTCCATCCAAAGCTGTCCATCCTCCATCGTCCATCAGCTTGGCCTTGGGCCCCAGACACCGTCCGCACTAGGAGTTGCGATTGGCACATTCCAAAGTACTCCCATGTCTGGCTTCCCCCATAATTCAATTCTTAGACAAAGACCTTTTCTACTAACGAACCAACTGTCCTTGCACCTGCGGTGAGATCATGGGATGGAGAAATACTTCGCATCTTTTAACTTTACAATTTACTGCAGCCCAAAACCTCTACCAGGATAAATCATTTGCGGCCTACCGCATTCAGCTAACATAAGAAAATGACAGGCCTTTCTTCTCAACGATATATGGGCATTAGGGTCTCTACTCGGTTAAACACGCTATTAAATCCCATTCTAAGCATTAGTGCTTTTACTTTCATATACATGAGTAAGCGACCTACATGAGTAATTTTAATCATGTCACACGTTTAACCTAATACATTGCATTGAACGAAAACTAATCGTCATGAATTTTATTGAATGCATTCACAATATGTTTTCACATCTCTAACACTTCTGTGTTGCGATATAGCTGATACATTTCTTAATACATTTCGCACGACACATCTAAGTATACATTGATTATATGCGGGTGCCAACTAACAGTGAAGATGATGCACCCTTACAAATTTCAAAACCTTTAGGCGCTACATCAGTTCCCCCCTTTGATGACAACTGTCATCACACCATCATATTCTCATTTCGCCTGGAATAAGAAGCTGATATAAACGGTACTTGTTACCATTCTACTCTGTCGAATCCCTTCCATCCTTTTAAGATTCTAATATTGACAGTCCTGCAATCTCGCCATTCTCTGCTCATTCGCTCTGAGGGCTCTTTCGACCTTATTCCCTTTGTACTATTTCCAGGCTCTTACGAGTCCCCACAGACAGATCACACAAACCACAGCAATTATTATTGGCTTCAACACAGATCCAACAAATCCCATTCCCAAATTCGCAAACCAAGTCCCCACTTGACCAAATCCTTGACCAATCTTTTCCCACACATTCTCTTCTGTCAAATTTACTATTTCCTTATGGATTGTGGTAATGTTGTCTATGTATTTCTCCAGGTCCTTACTATTGTCTGGAGTATACGTGCAACATTCCTGGACCTTCAGAAATTTACAGACTCCGCTCTCTTTTGCCAATAATACGTCTAACGCAAGTCGATTCTGCAAAACCATTTTCCGTATCGATAACATTTCTCCATTCACCAACAACAATGACCTCGTCGTATTCATTGACAATTCATCCACCACAGTCGCCAATCTTCTTGTTTTCACATCATTCAGGACCACACCCAAACTAGGTATAGTCGCTCCGAATATATCACCAATCACTGCTCCTGCACTTGCATCTCTACGCACTTTAGAATGACGTCCTGTCTCTAGTAGATTCAAATCTTCAGCAGGATAAATCTTTGGGAAAATGATAGCCAAATAACACGTACCATACCAATTTGCAGGCAATCTCACATATGCATTTTTCCCACATACATAATACACAGTCGGAATCACCTGCACCGAACCTTGCAAGAAGTTCTTAGCAGAGTCCTCCATGGTAAAAGTATGATCACACGTACTATGCCCCACTGGAACCTTCTCCTTAGGAGTTTGAGGACGGGAAACACGCAAATTCCCCTTCTGTACTTTATCTAATGCAATCAGTCCATAACTTCCCTTAGATTTGTGCAATCTCTCCTCATCAGTCCAATCTACTGGACTATCTCCTGTATCTCGTGTCTGGGTCCGTTTTCTATACCTATCCTCTATCTGACCTATGAACTTCTTTTCCGTTTCGGACAACCAACATGTCAAATTATGTCTATGAGCATAAGCTGTATCTAGCTTCTCAGTCGGTATGAAATACTTTCGAAGTCTATCCTCTGACTTGTAATAATCATACTTATTCAAATGCTTATATGCCGGAACTTCAGGAAGTACTGTATCATAATTTGAAAAGACATACTCAAACAGTTTCCTTTCATAAAACAAACTAAGCAATAGGCTACAAGAAATCCCATATGTCAATGGGAGATGATGGTATCTAATACCTTCGTCTACTGAAGCAGGCAACTGCATGCACACATAACAATCCTTCGCATCCATCGCATCAACATACTCATACAACAGCTTCGCATAAGCATTAAGTTTAAAATCAGCTCTAGACAAATCTATATGAAACATACGACTCTCCTCAAGTGTCCAAGCTCTCTGATCTCTAATAGTGACCCCTCCCTGTCCTAGAGTGATAGGTGTAGGTGTTCCCTGAACCTCCCCCTCCTGTCTATGGGCCACCATGTACGAAGTTACTACTACTGCAAATATAACAGCTATCACTACCCCTAACAGTGTGCCTATCACTATTTTGGCTCTACGGTGTGTATTTCCAGGTTCTGCCATCTTTGAAATGTTCTCAATGTTCAGTACTGTCTCCGTTGACACAAGTCTCTTTCTCATCCAGCAATTCAGTTCAGCTGCTCTCTTAAACCGGGGAAACCTCTAACAAAGTTCAATTTCTCATCTCTTTAGATCAGGAAGACTTCCCTAGCTCTTCTTCGCCCTCCAACGGAAAATCCCTAAATTTATTCTTCTTCCCCTCGGGCCTAGGTTATCTTCTTTTCAAACTTTATATACAGCAAATTTACAATCAGTCCAGAATAACTGCCGGTCCCAACAGCTCTAGGACCCCCTGCAAAATTTCAAGTTTAAAGGTTGTCAGTTCTTGGGGAGCTGGTATAACTGCAAAGGTTGGGAAGTCCAGCGTTTCCAAAATCAGACCACGGATGATGCTCAAAAGTGGCGGACTCGAAATATTGATGGTCAATATTCCTTCGATCTCCAATCCTGGAATCCTCAACAACACTTCCACTCTCGGAAACGGAGAACTGCTGACCAGTGTGATCGATCTCAGCCTTCCCGTGTTCAGTAAACCTGGCATCAGTCACTGAGTATGCCCACTCTGGTGAGGCGTACTTTTGACACAGCACTCTTGTTCTCTTCGATCTTCTCAGAGCACCTTGGGGTCGATCTTCGTCACTTTGGTCCGCTTCTGATTCTTCCGAAACTGGGGCGAGATCTGTTCTTGGTGCCGATCTCAAGTTTACCCGTCTCTGACTCACAGGCCAAACCCTTTCTGCTTCGGTGGCACCTCCACTCTCCCTACTGGTACCCTGTGCACTGCTTTCTTCTTCAGCAGAATTTGACTCGGTACTCGGCAGCTCTTTCTTCTTCCTCCGAGTCCGTTTCAGTGTTACTTTCACGTTCCCTTTCGGCTTGGTTTAGTGCACAACCAGCTGCGTCAGCAACCCCTACAGCTTGACTTGCCCTCTCAGCTGGCTCTGCCAACTCAACTGGGTTTTCGTTCTCGAGAGGGGCTGTTTCTTCCAAGGGTGCTGGAACTCTACGGGTATGGGAGGCGTGTACCCAGTTCGGCAATCCTCCACACTTCACTGCTGTGTTCGTGACTAGAATGATTTGGTATGGCCCATGCCACCGAGCATCCAGGCAACTCTTCCTCACGTGTTTGCGCACCAATACCCAGTCCCCTGGGCACAAGTCGTGGCACAGGTCACTTGCGGCTGGAACCGTGGCTGTCTGCACCTGCTGAGACACAGAACGGACCACGTCAGCCAGGCCTTTACAATAGTCCAGAATCATATCATCAGTGATATTAATCAAAGCAGTGGCAGGTATTGCTGGCAAGCGCATCGCCCTTCCCATAAGAATCTCATGGGGTGACAATCCAGTCCTCCTATCAGGGATACTACGGAGACTCATGAGAACCAAAGGTAATGCATCTGGCCACTTCAAAGATGTCGAAGAACACACTTTCGCCATTCGGGCTTTCAAAGTCCCATTAACTTACTCCACAATCCCAGAAGCCTCTGGTCAGTAACTGCAGTGCAATCTTTGGTCTACATTCAAGGCAGCACAAAGCAGCTTCATGATTTCACTGTGGAAATGCGTTCCTCTATCTGATTCAAGAGAGGTCGGGAAACCGTACCTCGGGATTAGTTCTCTCAATAATATCTTAGCTACATTGAGTGTGTCACACCTACGTGTCGGGTAAGCCTCCACCCACCTGGAAAAGACACATACTATTACTCATATGTACCTCAACCCATTACACTTCGGCATTTCAATAAAATCCAGCTGCATTCTATTAAAAGGTCCACCTGACCTACCTATGTGACTCAACGTCACAGCGGTCCTCTTTCCTACATTCATCTGTTGACAGGTGACACACCTCTGGCACACAGCTTCAGCTATCGTCCGAAACTTCGGATTGTACCATGTCTGGCGAAACACTCGCATCATTGCATCTCTGCCAAGATGTACAGCACTATGTATCAATCTCACCATGGGATTCAGCAAACATTCCGGTAACACAGCTCGTCCATCATTCGAAACCCATATATCCACATCTCCCTTCTCACATCCAGCTCGTATCCAGCTTTCCCGCTCCTGATCAGAGACCCCATCTTGCAACTGCTTCAGTTCCTCCCATGAGTCTGCCATAGCTAACATCACATTGTAATCTGTTTTCTCTTTGCTTTCCACAACATGTTTCTCAGTAAAATTACATCCCTGTTCTGCACAAAATCGAGCAACTTCATCTGCGTAATTATTACCCAATGACACAAAATCGTTTCCTTTAGTGTGTGCAGAACATTTAACAACAGCAATTTCATCTGGGCCTTGCAATGCTTCCAACAATTGTCGTACATAATCCCCATTTCTGATGGGTGAACCAGAAGATGTCATAAACCCTCTCTGGGACCATAGCTGTCCGAACTCATGAACCACACCAAACCCATATTGACTATCCGTGTAAATCGTTACCCAGATCTTATCAGCGGCCAAACAGGCACGGGTCAAGGCAATAAGCTCAGCCACCTGTGCGGAGTGTACTCCTTCTAGACAAGCGGCTTCAACCACCCTTGTGATGGTACACACAGCAAACGGTGGTCTCAGTCGACCAACACTGTCTCTTAAACATGACCCATCCACAAAGAAAATCTCATCTGAAACAGGGAGCGGTTCATCGACAATGTCAGGTCTCGGTTTGGTGCAAAGTTCAGTCACATCGAGACAATCATGGTCCTCACAATCTTCATCATCATCTACATTTGGAATAGGCAACAGTGTAGCAGGATTTAAAACAGAACACCTCTTCAGCGTCACATTGTCTGCAGCAAGGATGACTTGCTCATAACGAGTCAACCTATTATGTGTAAGGTGCTGTGTTTTCGTCCTAGTCATCAACAGTTCAACAGAATGTGGCACATGAACAGTAAGCGGATGACACATCACAATGCTCTCACATCTTTCGATACTGACACCTGTTGCAGCAACGGATCTGAGACATCCGGGCAACGCAGAAGCTACTGGATCTAAAGTAGCTGAAAAATAGGCAACTGGTCTACGGACACCTCCGTGACTCTGAGTCAACACTGCTAATGCGCAACCTTCCTTCTCGCAGCAGAATAAGGCGAATGCCTTGCTATAATCTGGCATTCCCAAAGCTGGCGCGCTGCATAAAGCTTCTCTCAGCCTCAAAAATGACCTTAAGCAGTCATCATCCCATGGTACCAGATCACTCACATCCTTACACGTCAGCCGCTGTAAAGGCTTCGCTTCAAAGGAAAAGTTTGGGATCCACTGGCGGCAATAGCCCACCATTCCCAAAAACATTCTGACTTCTCTCTGAGTCGAGGGAACCGGCATTCTCAAAATCACATCAATGCGATCTGGAGACACCTTTCTCTTGCCTTTCTCAATTCGGTGCCCCAAATACTGTACCTCGCTCAAACAGTATTGCAGCTCGTTGGAGACACCTTGTGACCATTCCCTCCCAGGTAATTCAACAGAGCAACGGTATCAATTCTGTAGGCGTCTTCCGTCTCTGACGCAACAAGCAAATCATCAATGTATTGCACTAAAACAGAGTTTTGTGGCAACACAAGACCTTCAAGATTTTTCTTCAAGATCTGATTAAAGATAGATGGGCTCTCTGTATACCCCTGTGGGATACGACACCACGTTAACACACGATTTTCCAGCCGAAATGCAAAAAGAAATCGGCTTTCCTTATGTAGAGGAATCGAGAAAAAAGCTTGACACAAGTCAATCACGGTGAACCATTCAGCTTCACATGGGATCTGAAATAGGATCACAGATGGATTCGGTACCACTGGACAACATGGAACAACTATTTCGTTTCTTTTTCGCAAATCTTGCACAATCCTAAATTTCCCACTTGGTTTCTGTAGTCACATGATAGGCGAATTACATGGGCTACCCATAATTTCCATTGGTATTCCCTGCTTGATCATAGACCCAATCACAGGTTTAATCCCTGCAATAGTTTTAGGAGATAACTTATACTGGGGTGTCCTCGGAAACTCTACGTTTGGTTTAATCTGGATTTTCACTGGGTCTACTCGCTTGACTAAACCAATCTCCTCACCACTAAGGTCCCATACGTCAATAGACACTGTGTCCCTCAGATCAAGTGGAAGCTCCTCCACCGTCAATGCTGGTTACATTTCCACACACACACACGCTGATTCGCCACCTTAAAGGTCGCGTCATCGTCTCTCGTCTGTACCTCCAATCCTTTCGGGGTGCAGTAGATCGTGCAGTTGAGCTTGCACAATAGATCTCTCCCTAACAGGCAAACCGGACTAGAATCGCACACCACGAACTGGTGTCGATCACTGAAATTTCCTATCCTGATTGGAATTGGCTCCGTCAGTGGACTAATCAGTTTCTTATTTGCCACACCAACAACCTGGATACTTTGTCCAGAAAGAGCTAGACCTGGAACCACTTGCTGATCTTATAGTCGATCTGGTAGCCCCCGTATCAACCAAAAAGGTTGTAGGGTGTCCGTCAAGGTCTGCTTCCACAAAGGGTCCTTTCTGATCTACCTCTAGGATGGCTCTAAGCATGCAATCCTTATCTCGCTTTGAACATGATCGTGCCAACAGGCTTGTATCGTTTTCCTTGTTCACTTCAAACATTGGCATCTGCAAATAAGTTCAAGCTCCCTGCTGCGGAACACCAGTCCCCCCTTTTATCGTTTTAGGTCTAGTCACTGTCGGTACCGCCTCCGCCCCAGGGACCTGAACTATTTCTCCTTCCGGCTGTATCTGATTCCATGGGTTCAGGGGACACTCGCGTCTCCAGTGTCCAACCTGATGACATGCTGTAGTCTTTTTCAATGTCGCCACATCCATACCTGTTCTAGGGTCTATTGGTCTTGGCCTTCCCTGCCCCTGAACATTCTGATTTCCCACCTGATAATTTCCCTGTCTCCTTACCAACGCTCCCCCAATAGGCTGTCCCTGGGCGGTTTGCATCTGAACAAGCATCAAATTATCTTTCCTTCTCCAGGCAACCGGTGGGTGTTGCCTGGAGAAGGAAAGAAATTCTTCGGGCAAAGACGTGGAAATAAAATTGAGTTTTGCGATGAAAACGATGTCCTCGCACTCCCTCAGATCCCCTTTACACTCCAGCTCCCAGTAAACAAATCAGCCTGGCCTTGAGACGACAATACAGTGATTACATCTCCTTGTGCAGTCACGAGCTGCACCTGGCAGTAGTTCCTGACTGACCTTGCGCTTGAGGTGGGCAGAAGTTATTCCGTTACCTCGGAAAGAAGAAAGAAAGCTTCAAAAGCTGGTGCCAGCATCTCTCCTGCGCTTATGGAACGGGCCTCTTGCACACCTCTGGCTGGTGCGCAAATTAGATCAGCATGAAACACCTCTCCGATAGGAATGGAGAAGAGGCCACTCGGGGAAACCTTGGGAGCCGATTTATTAGGACAGCAAGGCAAGATGCATTTCGGCGTAGTAGCCTTCCTCAGTTGCCGTTGCTATCATGATTTGACTCCACCCACGCCTTTTGAGTTTCCTGCATTGCCCTCATTGGAAGGTAAGTTATGACCCCAAGTCATATGGTCATTTACCCGATGTAGTTCCGATGATACTGCTGGGGCCCAATTTGTTGTTTTCCATTTATGCTCCAAGAACCCACTCTGGTGGATTGAACCTTTTTACTTGCCCAATAGCGTGGAGGAAGCAAACACAATTATCAGAGAATATTTTCCGCAATTTGACATAATTAAGGACTCGAAAACTCAATCTCTATTGCTCTCGGGATTTTATTATCAACATAAACATCTGCAGATATAGGCACCTTAGTACAAGGCACAACAGGTAAATAGGCACTAACACAAATGCTACTCTACGAAGAATCCGCATTCGACTAAATATAAACAAAAGTACAACTTCTAAAAGCATGAGGTAGATAACTACCAAGCCAATGTCAATATTAGGAATCATTAATCAAAAGCATCTCTCTCCCTACTCTATGCTAGAGGATATCCCTAAATAACATTCCCTTAAGACCCAATAAATCATGAAAAGGTGTCAGAAGTGAAACTTCCTAAGAAGTCTTCACTTAGTGAGAGCTCGCTCTAAAGTGCTCCTTCTAGCTCCTCGCCTACCTCTCCTCTCCTCAACCCACGGGGCGCTATCCCTAATACAAAACCCCAAATCATAGAACACGCCCTCCGGCACACCTCCTCGACCAGGTCTTCTTCCAGTAATTTTCCATCCAAAGCTGTCCATCCTCCATCGTCCATCAGCTTGGCCTTGGGTCCCAGACACCGTCCGCACTAGGAGTTGCGATTGGCACATTCCAAAGTACTCCCATGTCTGGCTTTCCCCATAATTCAATTCTTAGACAAAGACCTTTTCTACTAACGAACCAACTGGGTTTGCACCTGCGGTAAGATCATGGGATGGAGAAATACTTTGCATCTTTTAACTTTACAATTTACTGCAGCCCAAAACCTCTACCAGAATAAATCATTTGCGGCCTACCGCATTCAGCTAACATAAGAAAATGACAGGCCTTTCTTCTCAACGATATATGGGCATTAGGGTCTCTACTCGGTTAAACATGCTATTAAATCCCATTCTAAGCATTAGTGCTTTTACTTTCATATACATGAGTAAGCGACCTACATGAGTAATTTTAATCATGTCACACGTTTAACCTAATACATTGCATTGAACGAAAACTAATCGTCATGCATTTTACTGAATACATTCACAATATGTTTTCACATCTCTAACACTTCTATGTTGCGATATAGCTGATACATTTCTTAATACATTTCGCACGACACATCTACGTATACATTGATTATATGCGGGTGGCAACTAACAGTGAATATGATGCACCCCTCCAAATTTCAAAACCTTTAGGCGCTACATCAATACTTCAACTCCCAGAAAGCATCGCTCCCTGGTAGGTGTTGCCTGGAGAGGGAAAGAAATTGTTCAGGGCAAAGGCGCGGAAATAAAATGGAAATTAGCATTTAAAAAACCTTAGAAATTCACTGAAAAACCATAGGTTTCAGGGACGTTATAGTTAGCTGGACATTTCACTCTTGCACAACCATAGAAATTCCACCGTTATAGTTAGTTCAGCTAACTATAACTCACGCACCCGCAATGCACTGCTCATGACATCACATATTACATCATTCATGACATGGTCAGTGACATTACTGATGACATCTCAAATAACATCTCAAATTACATCACTGATGACATCATCCAGTGACTGTCTGTTTCTGTAAAGTTTAAATATGTTTTATATATATTCCAAGTTGTATTGAAGAATAAGTGGGTGTATAAGTGTCTGGATGGAGGATTTAGTAGGTGCTTGACTGACTGTATAAGTGAGTGATTAAATGTGTCTTACTGAATGCATGGGTTAGTGACTAAACTGTGTGAATGTCTGTATCAGTCTCTCTGTTGTTGTACAAGCTGCTGCATGGGTTGGTCGGTAGCTACATGACTGTATATATAGGTTATTGATTGGTTGTTTGAGGATGGTTTTTAGTGTATATATATATATATGTACATATGGATACAGATATATATTTTTGGGAGATTATATATTTAGAGAACTACATTTCATGTTTTTTTTTATTTTTACAGAAGCGTTTTCTCATTAAAGCATAAACTACTTAACTAAATTGATAATATTGTAAATGAAAGTCTTTTTCATAACAGATTCAATATTTTTCTATGCTATATGTTTTGTAATCAAGGCTATGGTTAAATATATTGGGGCAGATTTACAAGCCCCTTGCGCCTGATTTACTCCGCCGTTGCGTCACTTTTGTGACTCAGCGGCGGCGCAAAACCAGCGCCATGCTGCGGGGTATTTACAACGTGACGCATTTGGGAGATGCGTCACGTTGTAAAGCCCTGTGCCAGAAGTGGGTGTTGCTGCGCAAGGGGGGGGGGGGGGTGTTCCGTCGTAGGAATGCCTCCCAAAAGTGGCTGAGTCAAATCTACAAGATTTCACTCAGTCACTTTTGAGCCCATGCTGCGTCAAAAACCCTGCACCTGCTTGAAGCAGGCGTAAGGATTGACGCAGCACTGTAAAGATAGGGCACCCCAGAGCCTTGCTGGAGCTGCGTCGCGCTTGCGACGCAATTCCAGCAATGCGCTGCCTTTACGGCACAGATGCGTCACGCATCTGTCCGTTTTTGCCCCATCGTGTGCCGCATTGTGAATGCGGCGCATCCACGGTGGCGGAGCCGTGACGCACAATAACTGGCGCATCCTTGCTGATATGCAGGGATGCGCCAGTTATTGTAAATCTGACCCATTATATTTTAGAATTACTATATTTTTGGGATGTTTATTTAGGTAGTCAATATGTTTTTTTATTTACTATATTTATCTGCAGATATTTTGGTACAAAGTATTTATGTAATCAACTTTAGAAGTTTTTAAATGCTATATTTGTTTATCAAGATTTTTTACACAATATTTTTGAGTCATGATATTTTTGTGGTTGTTATTCTGGCACAATCCTATGAATGGTTCTTTTCTAACATCCCGATCCATCAGTCATAGTATTATTTCATTGAAAATATTAATACAAGATCATTCGTAATATATTAGGTTCGACATCATTAAAGCACCACAATTTAAACTGATACTTAGAACTCCTTGCTCATTAAAAATAATCCTCAGAAAAATAGGTGAAAATGGACCACCTTTTTCCCCATGAGATTCGAAAAGAATCTATATATCACAGATTCGGGGAGGTTGCAGTTAACCAAATTGACGCTCCCTCAGAACATTGAAGGTGAACGGATATGGTCATTCTTGTTTAAGATGAAAACGTTGACACTGATAGGACCTACGATTGTGTGAATGATTTGCTGACTGATAGGTTTATCCCTTAAAGTACGATTCACTTGCCACTCCTGAAGAAGATCATTTACAGCAAAAACATATTCCTAATACATTACGAAAAAGATTAATGTACTCTCCAGCCTCCCCAGAAGCCCCTCCGTTATTGTTGTCGTGAAAAAAAACTGATCTTAATTTTTGACAAGAGTCAAATTCTTGGGCGCATCCGTCACCGATGAATGGAAGATGGCATTTAAAACTAAACATGGACATTTTGAGTATTCTATAGCGCTGTTTCATCAGCTACATTTTGTCTAAAAGATGGATTCTGAAATCTATAAGGAGTTTATTTAGTTTTATATGTAGAATTGATACTCTTATACACTTATTTCTTATCAGAAGACATAATAAAACATATTTGGCGGTTCCTTCCTGTCCCTAAAAATGTTGTTCGTACAATATAGTTGAGAATTGCAATTTTGACCCACGAGTGGAGCTTCTAAGTTATCCAGACCCCAGACAGGGTGTCAATGGAGATCAAGAATGTGCAGTCCACACTAGACTGGTCACTACCCAACTCTGTTGAAGAATTTCAGGGCCACATGTATGATCATTTCCTTCTGGCGACTTGCAGTTTGCGAGTCGCTAAAGGTAATGTACTCACTCATGTGTCTCCGACACATTATGCGATTCCCAATGGGGTCGCAAATGACCTGCCTCATCAATATTGAGGAGGCAAGTCGCAATTTGTGACCCATTGAGAATGGGCAATAACACAGGAATGATGGCCTGCTGGGGACAGCATACCCCCATGTCTGTGTTCGCTTTTTAAATAAAGCAACTTTTTTTTTTAAATGCAGCCTGTTTTCAATTATAAAAATGAAACATTTGTGTTTCATTTTGTAAGCGCAGCCAATCACAAAGGGGAAGGGGTCCCCTGGAGACCGTTTCCCATTTGTGACTGGCTTACCACCAATTTGTAATTGGTGGTAAATGCGATTGTTTTCGCAAAACAATCTTATCTCCCAACGCGACCCTTCCGAATAGCAAGTCGCAAGACCTATTTTACGAGTCGGAAACAGATTACTGAGTCGCAAAATAGGTTTGGTACATGCTGCAACCCTTTTTAGCCGTTGCTTTTCCTGTTTGCGACCGCTAAAGACAGTCGTGCATTTCACCCTCCATGATTTTTGAGATTCACAAATCATTATTGTCTCTTCAGACCTTCGTTTTCCCATCAAGTGATCTCCTTAACTAAATTGTTCAGAGGAATTAGTCATTTCAATGGAAAATGGAAATGACAGATGCATTTAAATCCTTTTTTTGTACCGAACCCCTTCTGTTTCAGCCTAATACATCCAAACCACTTCTCTTGAAAACTGAAACCCTTTCCTCCTCATTGTGCACTGTGGTGGTTGCCATGGAAGCAGCCTCTAGCCTCCTCACCTACAGAAAAGCCTGATGCACGTTAAAGTCCCAAATCTAGAAGGCTGCTCTGATTTAATTATATTCCCCAAAACCATCAGTATGGTTTTATTTCCAAATGAACCTTATTCTGTCCGGGTGTGTAGCTCTTGGCTACAATTTAAACCTGCTGCGGAACCTTTTTGGGTTTTCAGCAGTTTACCCTAAACTATGAGGCATCATGAATGTTTGCTCCGTCTTACCTGCAATCTCCATCCATTTGGAACCTACCTGTAGCACTTTTGCAGGTTTTTTTTGGTTCCGAGCCTGTTCGGGTATAGGAAAAGTGACTGTTGTCTTAAGGATTGTCCTGATGCTGGCTGTTTTAAGAATAAAAGCTCAATGTTGACATAGGCAGATGTTTGAGGATTAATGTCGGCGGTGGAGTTTACCTGTCATACAAGGCATTTCTCTTTACTCCTGTTCTCTCTGGGGCATATTATCAAGACAGGCGATAAAATGATCGCTGCTTTAGCGGCAGAAAACTGCCGCTAAAACGTCGATAATGGGCTTGATAATATGCCCTTGAGAATTCCCGTAGAAGCCCATGTTAGATGTGAGGGGCATCTAACATGGGCTTCAATTGGAATTCCATAGAAAAATGTTGACACTAAAAACAGAGGATCATTTTAGAAACTAAAAACAGCTAATCTTAAGGCCAGATGTACTAACATTTTTTTACGCATGCTAACACTGATTCTGAGTTTTCCACTGCAAAAAAGTTTTTTTGGCCATGTAGGAAACCCATTTTAGACAGTAAAGGTTTACAGACTCCTAAAATTGGCTTCTGACTGAATACCCAATCGCAGTTTGGAAGGGGCCTATTGTGGGTATTTGCTCCAAATTGCGAATCTTATCCATGGCTCTGATTTACAAAGGTAAACTTACACTTTTGTGTAAATTTACTATTCATTGCTATTCACGAAGGTATTTTACGAGTAGTATCTTTGAGACTGTGGGGTCTCCTCACATAAAACGATGGGACAATCCTATCTTTTTTATGTGCGGAGACTCTGCAGTCGTAAAGATACTACTAGTAAAATTACTTCGTGAATACGAACCAAAGGTAAACTTACACAATAGGGTAAGTTTACCTTTGTGAATCTGGCCCAAAATCTATCAATGGTTTGGGACCAGAATTCCAGTCACAAACCATTGAAAAGTTATTGAACTCAGACTACTTTTAAACCCCAAAAAATACTTTATTTAAAATAAATCACAAATATGGTGGTTTGCTGACCCTTGCAGGGCACCTTGTCTGTAATTTTGACTAATCGGAGTAAGTCGAAGTTAGCGAACTGCCTAATGAATAATAATAAGTTCGGATTCTGACTCACTCCATATCCTTATTGTGCGAACCCACCAGTCAGCAAAATGAGTGCCATATGTACAATTTTCAAGGATTGCAATTTCCTAATTGCGACTCTTTACATACCACAACTAGGAAATCGTAGTTTCTAATGGGTGAAACCCATTGAGTTTCATTTAGCGATTCCTTATGGGGTCGCAATCAACCTACTTCATGCATATTGTTGAGGTAGGTTGCAATTGTGGACCCATTAGGAGCTGCAGCCTTCACAGGGATGGTGGCTTGCTGGGTTCAACAGACCACCATGTCTGTGATTGCTTTTTAATAAAGCAATCTTTTTTTTCTTTAAATGCAGCTTGTTTTCCTGAAAAAGGATGCATTGTAAAATATAAAATGAAACATTTAAAGTTTCATTTTTTTAGAGTAGGCGGTTGTCCCTTGGAACACTGCCTACACTGCCTACTCCTAAAAAATAATTGTTGCAACATTCATAAAGGGGGAGTGATTCGTGGGGACTCTTGCCAATTTGCGAATGGTTACCAACACCCTTGAGGTTTCAATAAAAACTGAATATTTTGCGCTGTAAATCGGTCGCAAAGCATCCGTACATTCAACAGTGTTTCATCATCATCATCATCATAAGTTCTTTATGTCGGCCAATTTGGCCATAAAAGAGTACAGAATAAAACACAAAAGGGAAGAAGGGGGAAAGGGAAGGCAAGTAACATTTAAAATTCATTTATATACACATAGCAATATTTTCGTACAGGCAAGAATACCCTCTCATCTATACAATATTTAAAAATACGTTAGGTTACAAACACTAATTTCATTAACATTAAAGCTAGCAATCGATATCAATTAATTTACGCCGCTTGCACCACATAGCTAGCAAAAATTTAGAAAGTGCAAAAACAATAGGGCTCGATGTACTGGTTTTAAAAATTCTAAAAGCATTCAGACAATGTTTAAAACCCAGATTTCTGCACAATGGTATCAACCAATATTTTCTTGATTTGGTATATGCTGGGCCAAAGAAGAGAACATGAAGCTCATCCTCTAAGTCAGTGTTTCGGTATTAGGAAGGGGTGCCCAGAACATGAGGATTCCAAATACTGATTCGCTAAACACAAAGTCCGATTCAGTACCATGTTAACATATCACAATTTGTGTATTGTACATATGAAAAAGTATTTTTGCAGTTGTTAGTTGCCTGATTATGTGAATCAGGCCATTTCCGACCACAAAAATGCTTTTTACATATGCCACCTAAGTGTTAGGTCACAAAAAGATTAGTCGCAATTTTCAACTGTATTTTATGACCAGAACACTAGTATATTTTGCCCAGAACTAGCTAATTATGAAATGCTAGACAACCTTTACGAAACGTGATCCTTTTGCCATTTTCTTTAGACAGTTATTGTGCTGAGAAAACCAATAAAGAGATGCTTAAAAACCAGCTATCATAAAATCTTGGAGAAGGTAACTGTCTCATTGGAGTGTGCCATTTTACCAGCATCATGTACATATTTTAACTGTGTGTCTAGTAATTGCTGTGTGCTGTCTTGTAGTACACCAACTCTAATACAATGAGCACTGTTCACTTATTTTGTCACTAGATAACTGCACACAAACATATTGCCTGAAATTTTGGGAGACCTAAGGCTTCAGACTCGCTTACCTATCATGATATATATTTTTGGGAACATACATATTCACTGTGACGGAACACTGTTTGACCTAGTGGCAAATCTCAGATTTCAATTTAGAATTACGTCAAACTCAAAACAAAGTCTTATCATAGGGCTGTCAAGAACATTTTCTTCAAGGACAATGGTTTATGAAAGTGTTAAATGAATGAATAGTAATGAGATGGCCTGATTGTACCTAGGGTGGTCATCATAGTAACTGGTGTTGGCCTGGTGAGGGAAGGCAAGGAAATTGAAGGGAAGGGAAGGGTATACATAAGTGATGGAAAGAGGGAAAAAGAAATACAATATGGAGAGTATAGAAGAGTTAAATAAAAGAAGATTGAAGGGAGAGCAGGAATGTGAGAAACAAGGGAGAGGAACAAAGGAAAAGATGATGGGATGTAGGAGGGAAGAAATTAAGGCACAAGAAATGTGCAAACAACAATTGGAAAGAAACTGACAATTTGATAGTGTTAACAATTGCCTAAATTAAAAGCCCTTGACCTCGTTTCAAGATGAGAAGTAATGAGGCATCTGCCATAAGTTTGAGTTTGACTTATCCACCCAGCTCGCAGTCACCTCACTTAATTTATTGGTTGTACAGAGTGACTTTTTTTCATGTGGAATATGCTACATAAATTATATGTGGTCTGTGTTCCTTCAACCAGATTCCCTAGGTGAGGAAATAACACCAAATATTACTGGTCGGAAATTTCACCGATTAAATTGCCACAGGAACTAATTTCCCAACCCACTCCTGAACCCAGCCAAGGCACGGAGGGGCATTTAATGCCCCCTGCATGTCAATCTGTTCGTATTCTCTCTTTCACCATCCCCACATCACTCCTCCTTACCCTGCATTTGATCCCGCACAGCCACTTTCACCTGTCCAGTGCAGGTGGTACATGTCTGCATTCATCCCCTAGAATCACAAAATCCATGCATATTACTGGTAAAAAAATAAAATTTCTGCGCAGTTATTCACCACTCCGTAGGATTTGAATCACAATTGCAGGAATTCTATGCAGTGATTGTGGCAGGTATTAGAAGTTCCTGATGCCCAGAATGGCTGCATGGAATTCTGTATGAATTGTAATCCAGACTTTAGTGGTGGGAAGAAGTGTTTTGTTTCTGGTGGCAAAGCCATAGCCATGCTTTTTGTCAGAAACACTCTCTCTCGTGTGCTGTTTTGCCAGCCAAGATGTTGTTGGATGGTTTGTATTTAGGCCAGGGCTTCCAACACAACAGCCACGGTCCGTGCAGGTAAGAGCAGTGGGGCTCGGTCGGGGGGTTTTCGCCGGATGATGACGAGGGAAAATTAATTATCTATTTTGTTTTCCCTCATCATCATCTGCCACAACCCCCTCCACCCGGCCCCACTGCTCTTGCGGGCATGGGTCGTGGCTGCAACACAATATCCACTTAATTTTTTCTTGTTCAGGACTGGCATGTACAGCATGAATATACTCAGCATTAAAAACAAGCTGTGTTTCCCAATGCACTGAAAAAATACTCAAAACATGTCATGGGAACTGGTGTTTCATTTTCCTAAAACAAATGTCTGCTTTCAGGGTTGGACTTTAGAAAAATGCAAAAACAATTTGCAGGTCTGTCATGCCACCATGACATAGTAGGTTGCCAGGATCGCCAATTTCGCTGAAACTGCTTCTGCCATGTCTCCAATGTCTGTTGTCAGAAGCACTTTCAGAGGGACACATGGCAAGCTGACGCTACTGTGCCCAACCGTGGGGGTGAGGCCTTTTACTCCTGATGCCCCCAGGCAGGGATTACTATGGGTCTTGAGTTACGAGGTCAAGGACCCCTTCCCTTGACTCTCAGTAGTAACATGGGTCGAGCAGTCCAAGGCTTCTCAGGTGGTGAGGTCGATGAAGGGGGTGAACACAGACCCACAACTCAAAGTACGTTCAGCAGCAGAAATAAATGATTGTCCAGTCAAATACTTGCTTTTATTAATAAGGTTCCCCACTTCATGCTCAAGGTAGACTACGGAGGACTGTCCCACCTGACACACGGTCACTTTGGTGGTCAGTTTCGACTCCTGTATCCTAGCCGGCACCAGTTTCACATGCCACAGGTGGTCCTGCCATGAACTGCTGAAGCATACAACGTTGTCCAGGCTGGTCGCACAGAACTCTTCCAGCCAAACAAGAACATAGTTCACCAGGTGCTGAAAAGAGACAGGAGCATTCTTCAACCCAAAGGACATCAATTTAAATTGATATAGCCCTTCTTGCATCGAAACAGCTGTCTTCTATTTGGCATCTGATTCTAAAACAATCTGTCAATACTCACCGGTTGGATCCAAGGTGCAGCACCTAAATGACTCTTGAGCTCATCCGCTCATGAATTTGGATGGGCATCGGTATTGGTTACTTCTTGGAGAGCTCAGTAGTCCACACAAAACGGCAAATCAGTAGACCCTTGCTTTGGTACTAGCACCACAGGGATAAACTACGAACTAGAAGATATTTCAAGGACCTCTAGATCCAACATCTTGTCAACTTTCACCTGTCAGAGCAGGGTTTACTAAATCTCAATCTTTGGATGTAATTATTAAATAACCCCACCCATTGGTCGTATGGTCCTTTGCTAATTGACAAGGAGTAATTAAAAGAACCAATCATTTACAATCTACAATTATTCAATGAGCATTTTAAGCATCATTATTAGAAATGGATATAATTCAGTAAGCATTATTTCAATATAAGGGAAATTGCAATATTGTTAAGTATTTTAGTTAAAATTGAAATAATACAGTAAGTGTGTTCCATAAATGAATTTTCCTAATCTAATCTAGTTGGCATCTGTGTTCACTGGACTGGAATATGAACTGGAACATTTTGCATTTGCATTTGGTTTAGACCTTGTATTTGTCCATCACCACTTACTTGTTTAGGATTCTGTCTACATTCCCTCTTTCAATGCTTGCGTCTGTTACAATAATAACAAAGGTTGATTTCATCAGCGATGTAATGTCTACCCCTGAATTTGGATCCACCTGAACTCCTTGGCCTCTATTAAATTGGAATGTTATAGACTAAGGTGTCAGTTCAGAAACCCAATAAAGACTTCTGATGAGAGAATAAATGTCTAAGTACTTCAAATAAAAAAAAGGTTTTAAGATGGTAAGGATTTTCAGTTGTAAATTGCCACATCTTAATAAAGCAAAAAATAAATTCAAATTAATCCTCCATACAGATGGATATGATCTCAAGAAACCCAGAGATGGATCTGCAGGAAATATGAGGGAGAGAAGCTTCTCCTGCTCTTGGAACATAAACATAACATAACATGTGTATTTGTAAAGTGCACGATTACCCGTAGGCGTCTTGGCGCTGAATAACAGATGTTTATTACCCAACTCAACAGTACTCATTTTATCGACTTCAGATGGATGAAAGGGAGAGTGGACCCGCCGGGTTTTGAACCTGTGACCATGAGGTCAAACACAGGCCCCTGCAGTGGCTGCTATAGTCCACTGAGCCACCAGAACCGGATGACATTGTAATACATTGGTCGGTAACGCGGTCCATAGACCTGCACGATTCAGCTCTGACTGACACAGAGTACCGAATGCTAGTCAAAACCCAGTCAGAAAGACTGAACGGTTAGCATCTATTGTAATCAGGTGTTCGGAAATATTTCTGAGTCGGTTGGAAACATGGGTTCCAATACGGGTTAGGAAATTCTGAATGCCATTCAGAGCCTTTCCGACCGACATCACAATTAGGCCCTAAATTGTAAATTGAAACAAGTTTTACATTCTTCATTTACAGCATCCAATACGATTTAAGTAAACTCCTGGGAATAGGTAAACCCCCCACTTTCTCATGCCTTCACAATGAGCTACAGACACTAGTCCTTGAAAAGATACAAGTAGGTCATCAATGCATTGCACAAGAACTGAGTTGCAAAGCATTTGTAAAGTCTTAAGATTGTTTTTCAAGATCTGACTGAAGATCGTAGGGCTCTCTGTATTTCCCGGTGGAACTTGACACCATGCCAAAATTCTATCACCAGTACTTATGTAATGTAATAGAGAAAAATACCTAAAAGAGATCCACAATGGTAAACCACTCCCTGCTACAGGGAATCTGAAATAGTATTGTAGCTGGATTCGGTACCATGGGACAACATGGAACTACAATATTGTTAATTTTACGAAGATCCTGTGCAATTCTATACTTGTGGTTGGGCTCTATGAACCTGTAATAATCAAACTTCAAGGACTTCCAACAATTTCTCTCAAAACACCTTATTTTAACCAACCCTGGGTGGCCAACTACGCTACGCTCGCGTAGTTTACGTAGTTTGTGCTACTTCGCACTACGCGAATTGCACGTAGTTGGCATTTTTTGCTCGCTCGCGGACCCCAAGGACCTCAAGAACTTCTGACCCATCTCCCTGCTCCCATTCCTGGCGAAGGTCATCGAAAAGGCCGTCAACAAACAACTGACCAGCTTCCTCGAAGAGAACAACATCCTGAACCCATCCCTGTCAGGGTTCCGCAGCAACCATAGCACCGAAACTGCCCTCATCGCCGCCATCGGCGACATCAGGATCATGCTCGACAACGGAGAAACCGCGGCCCTGATCCTCCTGGACCTGTCAGCCGCTTTCGACACAGTCTGCCACCGCACACTAAGAGCACGCCTCCACGACTCCGGAATCCAAGAGAAGGCCCTGGACTTGGCCACCTCCTTCCTCTCCGGGGGAACCCAGAGCGTCTGCCTCCCCCCTTCCGCTCCAAAGCCACCGAGATCATCTGTGGCGTACCCCAAGGCTCATCTCTCAGCCCAACGCTGTTCAATGTCTACATGGCACCACTCGCCCACGTCGCCCGACAGCACGATCTAAACATCATCTCCTACGCCGATGACACCCAGCTGATCCTCTCGCTCACCAAGGACCCCCACACCGCCAAAACCAACCTCCATGAAGAAATGAAGGTCGTCAGCCGACTGAAGCTGAACTCGGACAAGACGGAGGTCCTCATCCTCAGCTCCACCCCCTCAGCCTGGGATGATTCCTGGTGGCCAACGGCACTAGGAGCACCCCCTACACCCACCAACCATGCACAAAACCTAGGGGTCATCCTCGACTCCACACTCTCTATGACAAAGCAGGTCAACACCGTCTACTCCTCCTGCTTCAACACCCTCCACATGCTTCGCATGATCTTCCAGTGGATCTCCACCGAAACTAGAAGGACGGTCACCCAGGCCCTCGTCAGTAGCAGACTGGACTACGGCAATGCACTCTACACAGGAGCCCCGGCCAAACTCCTGAAATGACTCCAACGCATCCAGAACGACTTCGCTCGCCTGATCCTGGACATCACCTGCCGCAGTCACATCACACCCCACCTGAAAGACCTGCACTGGCTCCCCATCAACAAGAGGATAACCTTTAAGCTCCTCACCCACGCACACAAGGCACTCTATGACCCCGGACCAGTGTACCTCAACAAACGACTCAGCCTCTACACCCCCGCCTGCCAGCTCCGCTCCACAGACCATGCCCTCGCCACCATCCCCTGCATTCGAAGAGTGACCGCCGGCGGCAGATCATTCTCCCACCTCGCCGCCAAGATGTGGAACACACTCCCCATCTGCCTACGGCAGACCAAAGACCTTCTATCCTTCAGGAGACTCCTCAAGACCTGGCTCTTCGACCAGTAGCAGCATTCCTCCCCTAGCGCCTTGAGACCCTCACAGGTATGTAGTGCGCTTTACAAATGCTATGATTGATTGATTGATTGATTGATTAAGGCAGAATTCATTAGACAAAAGACATCACTACCAGTGCGGCCCGCCCGGACCTGTTACAGGTGCATTGTCCCATGCACGTCTCCTTCCCTGTCCACCTTGATTTGAACACATATCAGCAGAAACAGAGTAAATGGTAATATAACACTGGTATCTTGTAGAAGGCATCCTGTTAATGTATGGAGTTCTTCCATTTCAAATCATGGAATACCATCCTGTTCATATATGTTTTTACTGTAAATTATGTTCATGTATTATGTCATGTTCTTAAACTGTGGCTCTATAATGCCATAAGTAATAGAATAATGTGTAGTTATTCTGTGCAAACCTTGGGCCTGAAAGACAGTTGGGCCACACCCAGGACCACACCCAGTAATCCCTGGGCCTGAAAGACAGTTGAAAGCCACACCCAGTTTGCCACAAACCCTGGGCCTGAAAGACAGTTGGGCCACACCCAGGACCACACCCAGCACCTGCTTAGGAGCCTATTTAAACCACTCCTCTTCACTATTCAGTGCTTGGCCTCGTTGCTTCAACACACTTACCTGGCTCCAGCTTTTCCGATCGGCATCTCCTGCTTGACAGCCTTGCATCAGCAATTTCCTGGCTTCCTGGTTCCGGGCTGAGTCTCCGGTCTGACGTCTTCTTCCGTGTCGTGTTCCCTGAAAAGAAGTGCACAGAGAAAACATGCTTTAAGGTATTTTTTGGAAGACAACTATCCCACAGTGAGTCTGCTTACATTAGAACTTGGAACATTGTTTTTAGAACTTGGAACATTGCTCTTTGAACTGCGCAAATTATCCGAACTATATTTCTTGGACAGAAGGAAAACACTTCATCTCAAGTGTTACGGCGAGTTTTCCCGTAGTACCCAGAAACTATTGACATTTATAAAACAAAGAAGATTGTGCCTTTTTAAAAGTGTGAAAATAGTTATCGCAAAGCAAAGTTAGCCTTAAGAATCACAACAGCACAGATGTGGTTTTGACTACTATTATTTCGTATGCAGTATTTTGTTCCTTTATGGCAGAAGGTTGTTTTGGCAGCATTTGAACTTCTGTGCACTCAAAGCATCTGATCCTAAGCTGGGCATATAAGGATTCAGGTACCTATGCTGATGAACATAACTAAATGCTATCATGATTGTTAAACTTATTTGACAGTATGTTCATGATTGTATTGTTTATTGCAGATTGCATAAATCGACAAGTAGATTGTTAGATCAACCCAAAATTCTGTTGAAACCTACGTAGTCTGTAGGTAAGAATTATTGGAGACTTTTGGTTACAAGTTTATGATAACTGCAAGAAGATACTGCCTCACAGATATATACATTGTTTATCTTCTGTGTTTTGTACTTAGGAGTCTAGTAGAAAACTCAAGCCACTATCCAGTTACATTCCTGTTTATTGTATCCTGTGAATACTCAAGCCCCCTGAAGCCCTGGTCCCCCTAAAAGAAGACCACTGGAATCTTCTTGTTTCTCTTCTCTTGTCATCCAAACCCCTTTTACCCCCTGAGACTACCGGACTGATCCTAAGTTATATGTGTGAATGTAAATGTTGTAGACTTGTAAAGCGCACAGCTACCCCAGCAACGGGGTGTCCCGGCGCTGTAGACCGCTGGGGAACCCATCCTGGCTATCCCTGTGAGATGGTCCCTTTCTGGGTATCTCCAAGGTGAAACCAGGCATCCCCGGCGTCTGTGGGGGGCCGTTGTAGAGATGAGGCAAGCTTAATGCTCAGAGTTGCCGAGTGTGTTCCTGGTTAGAGTAGGTACCGAGGCAAGAATTATCGAGTCCATTTTGACCCTGGTCCACGACCCTGCCGCGTCGGGAATTGAACCGTGGTCCCTGGCCGATTCTCTGCTTACGGGTCTGCCACCTCTAACTAGTGAGCCACACATCTCCACTTCTTGGTATCACGCTGCTAGTTTCTAGAGGGATTGGGGACCTGTCCTCACATCGTCATCAAGGTAAAACAATCTGGAGCACAGGTGAGTGCCTCGTAACAGGACCACGCATCATCACAGGCTCCTCACACGCTGAATGCTTCTGATGTCACTACCTGTGTAGCTCAATTCAACGCCACATGGCTGTGGGCCCTTGCTGACCACTGCCTCTGGCCTACACTGCGGTCGGCACAGCTCACAATTAAAATTGAATCTTGATTCATTAATTAAAGAGTCCAGTAGACAACTAACTACAATGTCCCTGAAACCTACACAATATCCTTTTAGTATCCTTGCTTCATGAACTTTTTTTATATCAATTATAGCTTTAGTACAATGACCAACTTCATCTTGCAAGCCTAAAGGAACACTGAATGGCAGTCTACATTGCGGCCAGCACTGCTCACAGTTCGAATTCAGTCTTGATTCATTAATTTCAGAGTCCAGTAGGCAACTAACTATAACGTCCCCGGAACCTACACATTTCGACAGTGTATTCCTAACATATTTCATCTTTTGTTACCTACACTGCGGTCAGCAGAGCTCATAATTTAAAGTAAACAAAAGACAGTACTGCTGACCAGTATTAAGCACATCAATTTCAAAGTAAATGTTAAATTTTTAGATAGGTGCAAACCACGTCCAGAGCAGGCCGTACTTATGCTCCACTGGAAACCAGATATGTAAACTTTTTTACCGAAGGACGGTGCACCAAATAATAAAAGTCTTTCAAGTGATCCAAATTTCGTCCTTTGTTCTTTATTTAAATTTTAAAATTCAGACTCAGCCAACGCGTTTCATTCCTTACGAACTTCGGCAGGGCTGAAATTAATGCAGATACAAACATATATAAAAAACATATATAAAAAAACATATATAAAAAACAATACAAATATATTACAGAACACAACATCACAATACTCAAGATACTCAAAATTATAATACATAAATCAATACAATACATTTATATATATATGACAGAAAAACATATAAGACAATATACATATATAAATACATACCAATAAAATGTCAAGAGTAGAATACCTAAATCGAGACAACAAGAGTTAAGCACTCCCGACCATGACTTGGGTACCCAATCTGAGTACCTATCAATCCTGATTTATAATACCTAAAATCTTTCTTTGTAGTAACATAACAGAAATTCTTTACATACACAAAACAAATTGTGAAATTATAAAAAATGTATGTCAAAAAACAATCATAATATGGAGTTCCAAATGGTGAACAGCATGGTATGCCTATAGTAAAAGCTGAGAAAAATTTTGCAGAACCAAATTTCACGAAAATATCAAGGAAAGAAAGAAAAGAAAAACAAGAGGGAAAGAAAGAAGGAGAAACAGGTATAAAGAAAGGGGGAAAGAAAAGAAAAAATGAGAAACATAAAACATAGAAAAAGAACACAAGAGAAAAGAAACCAAGAAAAGAAACAGCGAATAAGACAAAAAAGAAAAAGCCAAAGTAAGAGACCTAAAAAAATGTTTTCAACTGATGTTAGTGATTCCAATGTAACCATAATATCACATCAAGTCTCCATAGTAAAAATTAATAGAAAGTGCAATTTGAGCCCAGGCCATAAATATCGAATCTTACCCCAAGGAATCACATGTGGACAAGCTCCAAGCGGTCGGTAAATGATCAACTCCACGATGGTCCTGATTTAAATTATCCCAAAGGTGGTCCTGGTTTAAATTATCCCAAAGGTATGTGGCCTAGTTGAAGGAAATTGCAAGGACGTAGTCCGCAATCAATAACTCATTATAATCATGACAGGAATAGTGATGTATAGAAAGGAAACAGCACACATGTGTCATCGGTTTTGTTAGTGGTGGGCGTGTTTTTGCTTCAGTAACAGTTTCAATTATCGATACTCCTAGGAACATAGGACTGATGTGTGGTTATTTATTTTGTTTGATTCCCCTTTTTCTTCTTTTTTGCTTTTTCTTTTGGTCACTGAAAATAATGCCTGTATGTTAGTCTGGAATATGTATGCTCACGGAATGAAGCCAATACACGGGCATTAAATATACAACTACATTGTTGGTTCAGTACCACAACAGCTTTTTTGTGGAGATGGTTTGGAGTTCTAAGTACAATTGGATTGTCTGTGGACGCATATAGGAAACAGGGGTATTCATACCATTTGATTATTGGAGAGGTAAGATTGATTCCCTTCTCAATTCTCTTTGTTTTGGAATAGTGTTCCGTTTTTACTTGCCGGGTTATTGATTGCTGACTACGTCCTTGCAATTTACTTCAACTAGACCACATACCTTTGGGATAATTTAAACCAGGACCACCTTTGGGATAATTTAAACCAGGACCATCTTGGAGTTGATCATTTACCGACCGCTTGGAGCTTGTCCACATGTGATTCCTTGGGGTAAGATTCGATATGTATGGCCTGGGCTCATATTGCACTTTCTATTAATTTTTACTATGGAGACTTGATGTGATATTATGGTTACATTGGAATCACTAACATCAGTTGAAAACATTTTTTTAGGTCTCTTACTTTGGCTTTTTCTTTTTCTTTTTTGTCTTGTTCACTGTTTCTTTTCTTAGTTTCTTTTCTCTTGTGTTCTTTTTCTATGTTTTATTTTTCTCATTTTTTCTTTTCTTTCCCCCTTTCTTTATACCTGTTTCTCCTTCTTTCTTTCCCTCTTGTTTTTCTTTTCTTTCTTTCCTTGATATTTTCGTGTAATTTGGTTCTGCACAATTTTTCTCAGCTTTTACTATAGGCATACCTTGCTGTTCACCATTTGGAACTCCATATTATGATTGTTTTTTGACATACATTTTTTATACTTTCACAATTTGTTTTGTGTATGTAAAGAATTTCTGTTATGTTACTACAAAGAAAGATTTTAGGTATTATAAGTCAGGATTGATAGGTACTCAGATTGGGTACCCAAGTCATGGTCGAGAGTGCTTAACTCTTGTTGTCTCGATTTAGGTATTCTACTCTTGACATTTTATTGGTATGTATTTATATATGTATATTGTCTTATATGTTTTCCTGTCATTTATATATAAATGTATTGTATTGATTTATGTATTATCATTTTGAGTATCTTGAGTATTGTGATGTTGTGTTCTGTAATATATTTGTATTGTTTTTTATATATGTTTTTTTATATATGTTTTTTCTATATGTTTGTATCTGCATTCATTTCAGCCCTGACGAAGTTCGTAAGGAACGAAACGCGTTGGCTGAGTCTGAATTTTAAAATTTAAATAAAGAACAAAGGACGAAATTTGGATCACTTGAAAGACTTTTATTTTTTGGTGCACCGTCCTTCGGTAAAAGAGCTCATAATTTACATTGAGACATGATTTATTAATTGCAGACAGAATTGTACTCTATGTCCTCGGATTTTGTCAAGTGGAAGTGACAAAAAGCATTCCTCGATGTTTTTGCTGACTACTGCCTCCAATCTATGTTGCGGACTACAGGGTTCCCAATTCAGATCGAGTCGCAATTGCAGATGACGCAGTCCAGTAGGCAAGAGCCATTTCTCCCAGTGTGGCCCGCCCGGACCACGCATCATCGCTGGCTGCGCACACGGTGAATGCTTCTAAAGCCCCTATCTCAATGTAGCAAAACTCATGGACCCTTTATGATAAAATTTTTTGTGTATAATTTAAACATCTGGTGCCCCTACCTCAGTGTACCACAAGTCATAGACCCTTTACGATATAATCTTTTGTGTGTTATTTCACATCTGGTGCCCCTACCTTAGTGCAGCACAAATCATTGACCCTTTATGATTGAATCTCTGTGTCTGATCCAATGATTACTGTTGTACTTGTTGCCAGCACCAACCATTCCCGGAGCGCTGGCTTACTCTCACCCCACACACATCCAGCACAGACGTCACTGGACATGTGACCCTGGCAATAAAAAGGAGTTGAGCGCACATGCCCGTACCCAGTTCCACTATCTATCTGTGTGTGTGTGTTTATTATGTATGCAACATGCTGCCCCTGGGCCCTACCACATTACATTGTGCTCTGAACAGCGTTTGCAACCAACTTACCTTTGACAGTGGGAGAAAACTTTGGTTGTGTAACTTTGTCTCAGTCATTTTACAAGTACGTACATAGAGATTGGATGATTAGAGTACTGCAAGGAGAGTGTATAGTGAATTTAAAAGTGCGTGGGGATTGGCAGAGTGATTGTATAAGTACATATGTTGGCGCAGTCTAACTCCTAAAACGATCTTGTCTCTAATCGGCTGCCCTCCATGTCCCAAAAACTGAAATTTGGGCTTTGCATGGCCTTGTATTGCTACAGCTGCAATACTCCACTGAATGTGCAATAAACATTCACATCCACACAGATGTGTCATGTCCACCATCTTTCTTGTGTGGAACAATGGATGAATGTAGGGTCAGTGATTCCCTGTACCTTCCATGTTGGCCATGTTGTGGGACTTGGCTCACAGAGTGACACATTGACGCTTGCGACCCAGGTGAGGGCAGCACAACAACAAGAACACCCGCATGCCAGTGTTGCCAGATTTTTTAAGCATTCTCTAGCCCAAAGCCAACCAAAAAGTAGCTCAAAGTAGCCCAATATTGCTACTTTAAAGAAGGAGGGGCAGGGACATTGTCAAGCAGGTGGTGAATGCATTGGAATTGATGTTGCAGCAGGCTGCCAAGTAAATATTTGTCTCATAAAGCGCTTTAACATTCTACTTTGCTGGAGCGCTGTATATATATTTATAAGAAAAAGCAACAGGGGTATACCCAAATGACCCTTAAATATCTGGGTATGGACACGTAGTTATATACAAAAAAAATGAGGTTTCAAGGAACCAATACTGATCAATTATATGGGCCGAGCACATTTAATTACCCTCTCCAAAATAATTAATATTTGCAATGAATATATCCAACTCAGTTTACAACACACATGGGCAAGACCCCTATTCAAAGAGAAAGTGCATGACATATATCACATTACAAATTGCATGACATAGACAACATAAAATATATACAACAAGACCAATAACCCTAAAATAATTTGTTCGTAATAGTGTCCCCCTTAGAAAATTATGGGTGATCCACTTAGTGGTAGTCAAAACGTGAGACACTGCAGGGCTAATGAACTAGTTGGCCCAGCTCTAGTGTATCACAGCAAGGTTTCAAGAATCACTATTAGTCCTGTGACTCCTCCTTCAAAGTTGATGTCGACGTGACCACATTTCAGCCTTATCTTCATTGGCCTCTTCAGGACAGGGGTTATACAAAACTAAAAGTCAAATACAATAACACAACATTACTCTCATCCAACAATACAGTGGGGAGTAAGTCGGTTAATCAGGTTGACTGCCCAATATCCCACAAGAGCCTATATACCACAGTGCCACTAAAGACCATTAGACCCCACCGCAATCAATCCACCATGTGCCAAAAAAGTGTCTAACAAACCACAACTACCATTAATTACCGTAGATATATATCTAACATCCCAAAGGCAAATCATTACACTACATGCAAATCCCTCAAAGTAAGTGCAACCCATCTTCTCCAAAGTGAATGCAATTTGACAAAAACTAATCAAAAATGTCTAAAACCGTGATAACACATGCCCCCTCCGTGGCATCTCAAGCACTACTTACATATCTGTGTAAAATAGGACGCACGAGGTCCCTCACGCTGAACCTAATTACAGCGAACAGGGGGCTCAACATATAAAAATATAATAATAAATACACACATGGGTAGGTGGCTTTCAATCCTAGCCAAAACCTGACCATAGCCTGTCTCTGAAGCCATAACAAGGGCTTACCTTCCTGATAGTAGGTGGGGCACACTCTCTGCAAAGGTTTCTTAGTACTGGTAGGGGTGTCTCAAAACTGGCAAACTCCCGAATTAAACCTGCAACGGCCAAGCATACCAATAATTGATTCAGACCGATGCATGAGTAAGAAAACAAGTCATCTTATTCATTCGCCTCCCCAAAATAATCAAGAGCGGTGCCACTTACGGGAATACAACTTCTAAAGTAGGTAGACGATCCCTTGCTCGGTAAAGATTCTCTCATGCCGCTTCGCAGGATATATATTTATAATCTGGCAACTAGAACAGACCAAAATTTTACCGCACAACCGGGAAAAATATAGCCCAATTGTGCGTGATCTTGCCCAAAATGGCAACAGTGTCGCATCAATTGATTCCTCATACAACTCACGATGGAGCCACGCCCATAGCTCCGAAATCATTCTTCACAGCCTCACGCGTTTACAGGGAAGGACAACAACGCTACATGGCCCAGATTTTCATTGCAGTGATCTGCTGGTCACACCCTAGTTGTCAGTACACCACAGCCACTCCCTCATGGCTAGTATACACCCACACCACACCAATCCAGCACAGGCATCACAGGACACATGACCCTCCCAATTAAAAAGACCGGGCGCACGTGCTCTATGGCATTTCAGAGTTGCTCACACCGTATGCACTGTGGCTGGCGCAGGCACACCGGCACAGGGCGGTGACTTTCAGTCCACTGAGGTACGGGTACCGTAACTGCTGAGCGGGTGTGCAGCCTGCGGTGATGGCCCATCCCGGCGGTCTGGTCAGCCAGGTTTTCTGTGCCCTGCTGGACCGCAGTGTAGGCCTGAGCCATTAGACAGCGCTGGCCTACCACCACGTGGCGTTGCCTCGCTGGTCACAGAGTTAGTGGCACCACCCGGGCTGAGCGGGTGTGCAGCCTGCAATGATACATTGGTATGTCCTCTACCATGGCGAAATCAAGACCCAGCACCAAATGTGAAACCTGATGGCCTGCTGAGCGGAGCTGCATGATATGCAGGGTGTCCTATCTGTGAAAAGGTGAGCAGTGAGCCATGGGTGTGAAGGGGCAGGCAGACACCTGTCGGCGGCGCAAGTTGATGATGTGCAGCAGCCTGGATGCACAAATGCGGAACAGTGATTTAGGCGTATATACTCTGCCATTACTAATTCTGTACTATGTTTCAGATGTGGGAGCTTCAGGGCTCCACTAGGTCCCGGCACGTGGTTGGAGACACAGCGGTGGCGTAAAGGTGAGCTGTGAGGGTTTTGTCCACAGTATGGGCACTCACTATCATTCTTCATCTTTTCCTTTCGCTCCTTCACACTCTCTCTCTCTCTCTCTTCCTCGCTCTCACTGTTTCTCTCTCTTCGTCTCTCTCACTGTTTCTCTCTTCGTCTCTCTGTCTTCCTCTCACTCTTTCTTTCTTTTTCTCTCTCTCTCTCTCTTCCTCTTACTCTCACTGTTTCTCTCTTTCTCTCTATCTTCCTCTCACTCTTTCTTTCTTTTTCTCTTTGTCTTCCTCTCACTCTTTCTTTCTCTCTCAATCTATCTTTCTATCTCCTTTGATGGATGCATGATGCACAATCTTATCTTGCTTTTTATCTAACAGGCTGTGATTCACGAATTGAGGCGCCCCCCACGCGAAACTCCCACACTTAGTGCCAACAGAGCTGAACTCGTGTGGAACCTGCGATGATGCGTGGCCATCCTGACAATCAACACCCATTTTGAATTGTGTGCTCTGCTTTACCGCGAGTACACAACGCCTGAGAAGGTTGCTTCGGCATGTGGTGGACCCTCTTACACACATGCCAATGGTGGAAGGTGAGCAGAGCGGCTTCTATCCGCAGCAGCGGGCAGTCACCTCTGGGCGGTGGGAGTGGATAGTGTGCCACAGCCTGGGTGCATAAGAGCGCACAGACACCTCTGACCAGTGGGAGTGGATGGGGTGCAGCAGCCAGAGTACGCAGCGGCGAAACAGAGAATTAGGCGTGTGCAGTTGTATGTACTCTGCAATTACTAATTCTATACTATCTTTTAGATGACTAAACTTGAGGGTGCACTATGTGCCGGTATGTGGTTGGAGACACACCGGTAGCAGAAAGGTGAGCTGCGAAGATTTTCTCCCGTGTTAACACTCCCTCTCCATCTCTTCCTTTCTCTCTCTCACACTTTCTCTCTTTCTCTGTCCCATCCTCTCTCTCTCTCATTCTTTCATTCTCTCTCTTCCTCTCTCTCACTCTTTCTCTCTCTCTCTTCCTCTCTCTCACAATGTTTCTCTCTCTCTTCCTCTATTACACTGTTTCTCTCTTTCTCTCTTCCTTGTATCTCACTCTTTCTCTCTTTCTCTGTCTTCCTCTCTCTCACTCTTTCTTTCTCTCTCCCTCACTCTCACTCTTTCTCTCTCTCTCTTCCTTTCTCTCACTCTCTCTCTTCCTCTCTCTCACTCTTTCTCTCTCTCACTGTTTATCTCTCTCTTCGTCTCTCTCTCTTTCCCTCTGTCTTCCTCTCACTCTTTCTTTCTTTTTCTCTCTCTCTTCCTCTCACTCCCACTGTTTCTCTCTCTCTCTCTTCCTTTCTCTCACTCTTTCTCTCTCTTCCTCTCTCTCACTCTTTCTCTCTCTCTTCCCCTCTTTCACACTGTTTCTCTCTCTCTTCCTCTATTACACTGTTTCTCTCTTTCTTTCTTCCTTGTATCTCACTCTTTCTCTCTTTCTCTGTCTTCCTCTCTCTCACTCTTTCTCTCTCTCTCCCTCACTCTCAGTCTTTCTCTCTCTCTCTTCCTTTCTCTCACTCTCTCTCTTCCTCTCTCTCACTCTTTCTCTCTCTCACTGTTTATCTCTCTCTTCGTCTCTCTCTCTTTCCCTCTGTCTTCCTCTCACTCTTTCTTTCTTTTTTTCTCTCTCTTCCTCTCACTCCCACTGTTTCTCTCTTTCTCTCTGTCTTCCTCTCACTCTTTCTTTCTCTCTCTCTCTCTTTCTCTCTCCTTTCATGGAGGCATGACGCACAATCTTATCTTGCTTTTTATCTAACAGGCTGTGATTCACGAATCGATGTCCTCCTGCCCCCAACACCAGCACAGCTGAACGATTGTAGAACCTGCAATGATGCATGGCCATCCTGACAACGCCTGAGAATGTTGCTTCGGCACGTGGTGGACCCTCTTACACACACGCCAGTGGGGGAAGGTGAGCAGAGAGGCTTCTTTACGCAGCAGCGGGCAGTCACCTCTGGGCGGTGGGAGTGGATAGTGTGCAGCAGCCTGGGTGCACAAGAGCACACAGACACCTCCGAGTAGTGGGAGTGGATGAGCTGTAGCATCCTGAATGCGCATTGGCGAAATAGAGAATTAGGCGTGTGCAGTTGTATCTTTCAGATGACTGAACTTGAGGATGCACTATGTCCCGGCATGTGTTTGGAGACACACTGGAGGCGCAAAGGTGAGCTGCGAAGATTTTCTCCTGTGTCAACACTCCCTCTCCATCTCTTCCTTTCTCTCTCTCACACTTTCTCTCTTTCTCTGTCTCTTCCTTATTCTCATTCTTTCTTTCTCTCTCTTCCTCTCTCTCACTCTTTCTCTCTCTCTCTCTTCCTCTCTCTCACACTGTCTCTCTCGCTCTCTTTTCCTTGTATCTTACTCTTTCTTTCTCTCACTCTTTCTCTCTTTCTCTGTCTTCCTCTCTCTCTCACTCTTTCTCTGTCTTCCTCTCTCTCACGCTGTTTCTCTCTTTCTCTCTTCCTTGCATCTCACTCTTTCTCTCTCTCACTCTTTCTCTCTTTCTTTGTCTTCCTCTCTCTCTCACTCTTTCTTTGTTTCTCTCTCCCTCCTTCTCTCTCACTCTTTCTCTCTTTCTTTTTCCCCTTTGCTGGACGCTTGATGCACCATCTTATCTTTCTTTTTGTCTTGCAGGCTGTGATTCACAAATGGTCCAGCGATGACAAGACATGGCTGTACATAGTTTTATTTGTTGTTGTTTTGTTTTAATAAAATGTTTTATATGTAAATCCATAGATGACTAAGATTCTTATTTGTCCAACCTCACAAGCATCTTCTTATTAATAATTGTACAACATTACCCAATTTTTTACGTTCCAGATTCCCTAACATGACTGTCACATTTGTTTGTGGGGGGGTGGGGGTGAGGGGGGATGGCGGACAAGGAGCTCCTACTGGGGGATGTCGGAGCTGTGTTAGGTGTCCGACCTGCATGATCGTTGCTTCCATTTTATCTGTTCTCAGAGACTTACGAGCCAGCGGCCTGGCTCGTAGATGAAGGGCTGCAAGCCGACTGGCAGGCTCATAGAGGGAGAACCGCGGCCCATTAGTTCACAGAGGGAGAGCTGCGGGCCAGCTTGCAGAGGAATACCTGCGGGCCGACTGGTATAGGGAAAGGTGCAGGGCATCGACTTCCAAAGGGATAGCTGCCGAACAGTGTTGTGGGGAGAGGGACCGTGAAGAGCGTATCTCGCAGAGAGAGACCTGCGATATATTTCCAGTCTTGGCTTCACAGATACAACTGCGGGCCCCAGAACTCGGACCCGAAGAGCTGTGAGCTGACAAGTGGTTGGCAGAGGGAAACTTGCGGGCCCAAAAATGTTGTTGGAGGTATGCTGTTGATGGGGGAAAAGGGTGCGTTACCTGCTGATGTAGGGAGATGCAGCGTGAAAGGGGTATCTCACCAAACAGAGCTCCGGTATATTAAATTTCCCCCTTTTTTTATATTTGCAATCAATGCGAGGCACAAGATGGCTGCTAACACTTCCTGGTTTGAAGTGTTAGCAGCCAATCAGAGAGCACTTCCTGGTTTGAAGTGTTAACAGCCAATCAGAGGCAAAATCATGCTCGGGAGTCAGGCACCGTCCAGATATGTATATATATTTTTCCTTTAATATCTCAAAAACTACTGAATGGATTTACACCATTTCAACAAAAGCATGCGTTCTGGACCAAGACCTTTCTCCCTGCCACATTTGCCGTAATTCCGTTCAGCAGTTTGACCTGTAGCCTTGTCTAAAGTTTCCTATGGAAAATGCATTGAGAAAACACTTTTTCAGACCCCCCTTTTTTCTCAACCCCCCCCCTTGACCAATCACCCTGTAATATGTCTTCGCAGCTGGATGGCTCCGATCGTGGGTGCAAATATCTCGCAATAAACTTGCTTTCAATCAACAACCAACGTTGTACGTCCTCAATACACCCCGAAACTTTCAAGATAGGAGCTGATCAAAAAAGAGAAACGTTTTGGAAAATGTAATAAAGATTTGTCAAACTACGCCAAAGTTATAAGCAATTGGAGGACTCCAGGAGGGGAGCCGCGCAACCCCCTTCCCAACTTGAGTGAAGCCCCAGGTCTGCGGGGACCCCAGCGAGCCGCCGCTATTATTTTTAAGAAATGCCCCCGGGACCTAGCCCACCCCGGGGTCTTATTAAAATAAAATGCTGGAACCCGCAACCCCTGCACGAATTGCACCAATATATATATATATTTTTTTAAAATACTTTCTTTGGCCCTGAGGGTCCTTCTGGGATCCCTGAGCCAGCCTAGGGGGTCAGGGATTTTCTACCCTGCCCCCTTCTCTTGTTTTATACATTTGTTTCTCTGTTTTCTGGTGACTTGCTTCTACTGAGTCACAAGATGGCTGCCGACACTTCCTGGTTTGGACTTAGGCTCCGCCCAGATATCGAAACTTTTATTTTTCTAATTTCTCAGCAACTACTGAACAGATTTACACCATTTAAAAAAAGGTCACTTTCTGATCCAAGCACTACCTTTTTGCCACATTTGGGGTAATTCCATTCAGTAGTTTCGCCTCTAGCCTTTCCTATGGGAAATTAATTTGTTTACTCTTATTTTTGGAATGTCTCAAAAACTACTGAACGGATTTACATCATTTTAAAAAAAGGTAGTTTTCTGAACCAAGCTCTACCTCTCTACCTCTCTACCAAATTTGGGGTAATTCCGTTCAGCAGTTCGGGCTGTAGCTCGTCGCAAAATTTCCTATGGAAATTAACATGGGGAAAACGTGTTTTGGGACCCCCTTTTTTCTCAGCCCCCGCTTGACGAATCACCCCCAAATTTTAAGGATAGGAGCTGACTTGAATAGACTTTTTTTGGGAGAACTTCGCAAAGATTCGCCGAACGACGCCAAAGTTATTAGCAAATCAAAAATGCTTTTCCTATTCAAACTAGGTTGCAACTATAACTACCTATTGGTGACCACCAATAGGTAATATATATATATTGCATTCCAAGACAAAAAAGAGCGGCTGACGTGGAACTCTCCGTACCATTATTATTGGTTACGATATTGTTACAGCGTGTTTTTAACCTCCAATGTAAAAATATATATTTACTATTGATTTTATATGCAGCACGATATTCAGGTGAAACATTTAGAGTGTTTGGTGCCTTAGGCTTTATATATTGAAATTTCCCACTTAGGTTGGCGACATAAGCATTGATGTGATTATGTGGACTTTGAATTTGTGCTTTGCGCAGCTGCCACTTATTACTATTTTTTTCACATTCACGATAGTGTTTGTAGAAAAGTATATGGTTTGAAGTGTCACATACATTTGTAAGTATTTTGCCTATGTTTATTGTTGCCTTTAAGGGGGATTGACTAATTAAAATGAAAGCAATAGGGCACCAAAACAGATTGAGAAAGGCTTCATAGAAGCCGAAACGCGTCTCTTGTGGCTCAGGGTCGTGGGTGACTCGATAAAATAAAAGAAGCCATATACCGTGAACCTGAAGTCCGTGCCTTCTTCATGGGAATATATATATATACACATATCACCTACTGGCAGTCGCCAGTAGGTAGTTATAGTTAGGACCTTGCTTTTATTCAAAATGCGTTTTTCTTTTCCCAATAACTTTGGCGCCTGTTGACGAATCTTCGCAAAATTTTCAGAACGTCAGCTCCTATCCTTATATATATTCACTGAAAAAACCATAGGTTTCACACATGTTATAGTTAGCTGTACATTTCACTTGTAAAAAACCAATGAAATTCCACGTTATAGTTAGATCAGGTAACTTGCGCGCCCACAATAAACTGCTGATGACGTCACATATTACATCACTCATGACATGGTCAGTGACATCACTCTTCACATCAATGATGACATCTGAAATGACACATTGTGGATTGCGGTCGCGCAAGTTATAGTTACCTGATCTAACTATAACGTGGAATTTCATTGGTTTTTTACGAGTGAAATGTACAGCTAACTATAACATGTGTGAAACCTATGGTTTTTTCAGTGAATTTGCAAGGTTTTTTAAATGCTAATTCCTAACTATAACGTGTGTGAAACCTATGGTTTTTTCAGTGAATTTGTACGGTTTTTTAAATGCTAAGTTATGTATTTATTTTTAATTTTTGCGCGCACGGTGCGCTTCGCGCAGCGTGCACCCACGTGGCGCATTTCATACCGTGCACGCCTCACCATTTTTTACAAAATATCAATTGTTTTTTTTCTCTCTTGGTGGTCCTTAGATTTATATATTAAATGTGATTGTTAATTCTTTTTTTTTTTATTTTTTTTTACCGTACGCGTACGGTAAGCTTACCGTACCCGCACCCCGCGATTTTTTTAAAAAAATTTTAAATTCATTTTTCATACTTTTTGGTCCTTCGTGAACCCCCTGACGAATGCTAGGGGGTCTGCAACTCTCTTCATTGCCCCCTTTTCATGTTATCAACCTTTTTTTTTCAGTGCGAGAGACAGAAAATGGCGGCCGATACTTCCTGGTTTCGACCGATTCGAATGTTTACTTTGATCTAACAACCAATCAGAAACGCGCTCGCGCACGGCACCGTACGCGTACGGTAAGCTTACCGTAAGCGCACGGTAAGCTGCCACAGATATATATATTGATTTAAATGCTATTTTCTCAGGAACTACTGAACAGATTTACACCAGACCTACAAAAGGCACTTCCTTGACCTTATGGCTACCTCTCTGCCAAATTACAAGTAATTCTGTTCAGCCGTTCGGGCTGTAGCTGTGTCTAAAGGTCCTATGGAAAAATGCATGGGGAAAACGCGTTTTGGGACCCCCCTTTTTTCTCAGCCCCCGCTTGACGAATCGCCCCGAGACTTTCAGGGTAGGAGCGGAGCGTAGCGCCCCATTAGTTTTGAAACTTTCGCGAGGATTCGTCAACCGGTGCCAAAGTTATTCAAAATAGAATTTTCAGATTTCCTATGGAAACATGGTCCTAACTATAACTATCTACTGGCGACCGCCAGTAGATAATGTATATAATATACATATATATGTATATGTATATATATACGTACATATGTATATATATACATATATATGTGTGTGTGTGTGTGTATATATATATATTCACTGAAAAAACCATAGGTTTCAGGGGTGTTATAGTTAGCTGGACTTTTCACTTGTACAAAACCATTGAAATTCCCCCGTTATAGTTAGTTCAGCTAACTATAACTCGCGCGCCCGCAATGCACTGCTGATGCCGTCACATATTACATCACTCATGACATGGTCAGTGACATCACTCATGACATCACCGATGACATCTCAAATGACATCACTGATGACATCACTGATGACATCATCCAGTGAATGTCTGTTTTTCTGAAAATTAAATATGTTTTATATATGTATATCTCAAGGTCGATGGAAGAATAAATGGGTATATAAGTGTCTAAATGGATGATTTGTTTTTGAAAAATTGATTGTGTAACTGACTGATTAAGTGTATCATAGTGAATACATGGCTTAGTGAGTAATGTTTAACTATGTAAATATCTGTATCAGTCTCTCACTTTGTGTATAAGTGGCTGCATGGGTTGGTGAGTAGCTACATGGGTGTCTATATAGGTTATTAGTTGGTTTTTTGAGTATCAGTCTGAGTGTCTGCATGGTTCGGTGGGGGGTATTACGTAGTGCATAGGTGCATGAATGAGTGACTCACTGTTTGTATGTGTTGAAGACAGCATGGGTGCAGGACTGTATGGGTGGATGAGTGTGTGTATGGGTGTGTTAGTGAGTGAATGACTGTCTCAATAGTGTCTTTATGAGTAACTACATATGTTTTAAACTAGTATATGTGACTATTGGTGTATATAAGTGAGTATATGTGAGAGTGAGCGATTGAAAGAGTTCCTGTATGAATAAGTATGTGTTTCTATAAGTGATTGTTTAAAAGACTAAGTATGTGTAAGTTTCCGTAGAAGTAAGTGTGGTGGTGTGTGTATAACTGTATATGCAAGTAAATGTATGTTTGATTCTTTATTATCATGAGTGACTATGTGTGTGAGTAACTCTATGGATGAATGGCATTGTGTAACATGATGTATAGGTGTATGAGTACATATGATGAGTGAGTACATGTATGAGTGACTGTATAGGACTGTTGGTGAATGAGTGGATGTGTATGTGGATCTTAGAATTACTGAAGAGGTTGTTGTAACTGGTATTGGTATGTCCATTGTTTTGAAAATTTTAGTCTCTATTTTTGAATGTGTGTATCAAAGGTTATATTAGGGTGAGAGGAGGTCTGCCACTCTATCACAAGGATGATGTCATCAGTGATGTCATTTGAGATGTCATCAGTGATGTCATGAGTGATGTCACTGACCATGTCATGAGTGATGTAATATGTGACGTCATCAGCAGTGCATTGCGGGCGCGCGAGTTATAGTTAGCTGAACTAACTATAACGGGGGAATTTCAATGGTTTTGTACAAGTGAAAAGTCCAGCTAACTATAACACCCCTGAAACCTATGGTTTTTTCAGTGAATTTCTGAGGTTTTTTAAATGCTAATTCCTAACTATAACGTGCCTGAAACCTATGGTTTTTTCTGTGAATTTCAAAGGTTTTTTAAATGCTAATTTCTAACTATGCCTACAGAGATAGGACATGTGAAGAAAGAAGAAAAAATGCACAGAAAGAAAAAAAAGAAGTGCAGAAAGAAGCAACAGAAGTCCTCAAAGACGAAGAAAAGTGCAGGACGAAGGATAACGTGCAGAAAGAACAAAAAGAAGAGCAGAAAGAATCCTTGTTGCAAAATCATCCTGTACCCTCAACTTTTTCAGACGGATACTGGTGGTAACTGAGTCTGACTAACCAGTCCTAGAGCCAGTGCTATGTTAAAAGACACTTAGAATACAGTGAAAACACCTACATACACTAGGGAACATTATGCGTTGGGGTCCCCCTGTGATTAGCATGACCTCCTCTGTAAGCCCCTAGAATATAATAGGGCAGGGGGATTAAAAGTACCTCTTAAAACAGGCCACAGGGCGTTTTTGCACATGTTAACTCAGGCCCCGTCCACTCCATTCACCACTGTGTAAACACGCCCTGTGTCCGTTTTTAGTTAGGAGATTAAGTTCATTTAAATCCTGAGGGTCCCTAGGGTCCAACTAGCCCACTAGGTACCTCCAGTAAGTGCCACAGTGCTGCGTTGAAGAGAGGTGTAAAAAGTGGCACAGAGTGGACCCCCTCTCTGCAATGCAGCTCAGTGGCGCTTACTGGAAGCACTTAGTGGGCTAGTTAGCCCCCAGGGGCCCTCAGTATTGAAGGGAAATTATATCCCCAATTTAAAACGTGCCATAGTGCGTGTTTGCACATGTCACCTCAGGCCCCGTCCCCTCCCTTCACCACTGTGTAAACGCGCCCTGTGGCTGTTCTGAGTTGAGAGATTAAGTCCCCTTGTATCCTAAGGGTCCCTAGGGTCAAACTAGACCACTAGGTACCTCCAGTAAGCACCACAGAGCTGCGTTGCAGAGAGGTGTAAAAAGGGGCTTGGCCTCAGAACACCTGTCTGCAGCGCAGCTCCCTGGCGCATACTGGAGATGCCTGTTGGGCTAGGTGGCCCTCAGGGACCCTCAGTATTGAAGAGGAATTATTACAACTCACCAGGGGGCGCGTTTGCAGAGTGCTGCAAGGAGGGGGCGTGGCCTCCGGCACGATGCCAGTCTTTTATTTATTTTAATTTTTTAAGAAGGGGGGCTGTGTGGTTCCCCTTCTTATTCTAATTTATTGGCCCTGATGACCCCATCCCCCAGGGCCTGTCTCCTAATTATATTTTTTTGACCCCAATCCCCAGGGCCGGCCACTGTTTTTTATTATTTTTAAAAAATATATATTTATAGACACATCTAGGACATGCTGGACAAACCGTACGTACCTATCACCATGACGATTTGAGTGATATTCATTAAAAGGCGACTATGCATACAATGAATCCACGTGGAATGTATTTACACCACTAGTGAAGCTCTGACATGTCTGATGCCCTACCGTGCCTAATCCCGGTAGACACCCTTGTCGTTTATTTATACAAACATGGGTAGCTATTGACGGGCACATTTAATACACATGCACACCAAGCCATTCAAAGGGGATTCGACAAAAATTCGACCAAAACTATGTAAGAAACCCCCCTCACGGTTAATAAAACACACATCCACTGCCGGATGTGTAATACTTTTTATTTTACTCTGTGGAAAGGGGACGAACATCACTTGAGAGTCACAGCGCGCTCCTGGCAGAGCCCAATGCTGTGTTACACCCACCATTGCCTGCCGAGTGCCACAGACCTCTGTGTTGTATTTCACCAGCTAGTGCATATGCTATGACACTCTCTAGCCCATGTGCACTGTAACACCACCCCGTGAATATGTCATGCCACACTTGTCTTCGCACGGGTTATATTGCCCCATCTAACGTGCCTTCCTTGATGACTATGTTATAACGCACAGTGCTATGCCATACATATTACAATCTGGGATCCATATCCATATCTTTGTCACAATCCCCAGCACATATTTTATATTACAACTTTAGAGACTAGTTAGGTTGCACAACACTGCCCTGTGCATATTACACTCCAAGGCGCCCATCGCATAGCACGCGCTAGTGCCTGTGCTAACTCGCGCTCTCCAATGAATCTGTCATTGCGCACAATGTATTGCATATTATATTTCACGCCCGGTTCATCTTATATCACACTTTTTGGTGCATAGTTTATACCATACACTATATCTAGTTTTCATTTTCAATCGTGCTCTCAGGACTATGTTCTATATAACACTGTGTTCACCTACCCTTTTCACGGGCATTACATTTTGCGATAGGGGGTGGAGGGTCAGGGGGTGTTTCTGCCAAGTGAGCCCGGAGTCACAGTCACAAACGTCCTCTTCTTCCTGAATAAAAGTGAGATTATGCTGCATACTTGTTCATATTTTAAGTAGTTCGCACAGACACACGTTTTAAAAACAATAAAGTTCCTAATACCCGTCTTCTCTGAACAGTTATCTTGCTGCCCCACCCCCCTCCTCCCTATTCTCTGTTGTATGAATCCATGGACTAGCCTCCTCCCTCCTGCCATGCATGGTCTGATGTGCTGCCACTGCCCTAAATTTAGTATGATGTACCAGTCCCCTCCTCCTGCCCTCCATTGCCCAATTCTATGCCCCATCATTGACCTCCGGCTTAAACTCTGTGCTTAGCTTGCTGCCCCTATTCTCCTTCCCCCTGCCCTCCGATGTCTTTGTGCATGCCCCTGCTCCATCCTTTTTGTCCACCATGTTCCATGGACCTGCCACTCCTATCTACTCTGAGTGTTCTGTTGAGCTGCCACTCCCCTCCCACCTGCCTAGCATTGTCAGATGACTGTAACCTGTCCCTGCCACCTCCACCCTGCCTGTCCACATGCCATGCCCCTATCCTCTTCCTCCTGTCCTACATGGTCCATTGTACTGTCACACCCTTCTGCCCTCCCTGGTCTGTTGTGCTGCAACTGCTCCTCCTGCCTGCCCAGTGCGGTCTGTTGTGAGGCCCCTTTCCCTGAACTTTCTTGTCTGTACACAGGTCCTGACCCTCCCTTCTATCCTCCATCGTCCTTTGTGCATGCCCCTGCACCCTCCTTCTTGCCCATCATAGCCACTGTGCTGCCACTAACCCTCCCACTTGCCATGCATGGTCTTCTGTGCTGCCATGGCCCCTCCCACCTTCCCTGTGTGGTCAGTTAGCTGCCCCTGACCCCCTCCCACCTTCCCTCCATGGTCTGTGTGTATGCCATCACAGTCTCACTGTTGCTCTTCATGGTGTGTCTTGCTTCTACTGCCCATCCTGCCTGACCTCCATGGCTATCTTGCTGCTCCTGCCCTGCCCTCTTGCCCCCAGCCCTCTATTTACATGTGCAGACCCCTACTCCCTCCCTCCTGGCTTGTCTGTTCCATTGTAATGCCCCTGATCCGTCCCTCCTGCCCTTTATGGTCTGTTATGCTGCAGCTTTCTCTCCTGTCTGTCCATTATGGTCAGCTAGCTACCATTGCCTCTTGCCCCTCTGTTCTCTGTTGTCCATGTGCATGGTCCTGTCCCCTCCCTCTTGCTTTCTATGGATTGTTGTGCTGCACTCCCATCCCGCATGCCCTGTGTGGTGTATTGTGCTGCTGCAAACCCTGATGCCTGCCCTGCAGGGTCAGTTTGGTGCACCTCTCCATGTCCCTCCTGTCCTCTGTTATCCAAGTCCATGTCCCTACCCCATTTCCTTCCATGATCCAATGTACCATACTTGCGAACATTTTGAACTTGGTAAGAGGGAGATTTTGAAAAAAAACTGGGGTATTGATTTTCCCCTTTGAGTTACATTGAAAAAGAGGAGATTGTAGACAGGAGACAGATCAAATAAAGCCCATTTTAGCTTAAAAACATTGGACGTTTCCTGGCTGAATCGGGTCTGTTGGCATGTATGGTTGTACTACCATTGCCTCTTCCTTCTGCCCACAATGGTCTATTACATTGCCACAGCCTCTCTTGCAAGTCCTGTATTGTTGGTTTGTTGCCCCTGCCCCCCTTTCCACTGCCCTCCATAGTCTGTTGTGCTGCCACGGCCCTTCCTGCCTGCTCAGTGTGGTTAAATTGTTGCCTTTGCACCCTCCTACCTGCCTTCAATTTTCAGAGTCCGTGCCCCTGGCCGCTGCCTCTCAACAGTATCCTAATGAACAACTAGATTGCTAACATTCTATATTTATTACAAAAGTGTGGAATGCCTGACGTCATCTTGATGTAATCAAAACTGTAATACCTAGAGCATTTCCTTTAGAAATTACATATATGAGAGGGTCTTATTGGCATCAAAATTATGGTTAGTGCTCTAAAAGACTAAAATAAGGACATATTTTCTGAGTTTTCAAATACCGACAAAGCACTTTTAAATTATTTGTTATCTTTATGTTTTTTTATCCAGTTGACCACTTGATTAAATGTTGCACTTAGGGGAGAGGATGTGGTGTTACTTCCAGAACTGCAGACTTTGCAACTGGGGAACCAGGTTGGAGTTTCTGCTTCAGCTCGACATTCTGTGATTCTGGTCAAATCACTTAGTCTCCCCATGTCTACAACCAAAATGAATTTGTTCTTGTGTGATGTAACCAATGCTCATGTAAAGCACTCCAATACCTGACAAGTCTGCACTATATAACACTGCAAAAACACAAAATAATAAGTGTTTTGCACACTTCTGTCATTGGGCTATATTTGGGCTACATCTGGGTGATTTTGGGCTACATTTGGGCTCTTTTGTCTCCGGTGGCCATCTTGGGAGATTTATTTGTTATGAAGTTTCCTAATTTCCTCATGTACTGCAGTCTCCTCAGTAGGAAATGCTTTCAGTTTTTTACTTTGATTCCATCATGAAGGTATTCAGATATGTCACACATTTGCTATAAATTCTGAAAGTTAGCACTCTAGTTGCTCATTAGATCACTGTAGTAAAACTACTGTTCACCATGGAAGTCTGCTCCTGGTATTAAAAGTGCATGTTTCAGTCTGCATGTCAGAATTTTTTAATGAAATAGAAGAGGATTTGAGAAGTCACTCAAAATGTGCCCTCATTTTCTTTCTTCAGCATTAATCATAATTTCTATGACAAAATGAACCCCCTCATTGTGTTCCTTTTTAAATTAAATGTTTTAAGTGTTACCAGTTTATTCCAATCAAGATGGCTTCAGGTGTGCCATACTTTTGTCATAATGAAGACAGTAAGCGCTCTAGTTGTTTTTAAGAACACTCTGGGACATTCTGTCATTGGGCTATACTTGGGCTACATCTGGGTGATATTTGGGCTACATTTGGGCTCTTTTGTCTCTGGTGGCCATCTTGGGAGACTTATTTGTTATGAAGTTTCCTAATTTCCTCATTTACTGCAGTCTCCTCAGTAGGAAATACGTTCAGTTTTTTACTTTGATTCCATCAAGAAGGCATTCAGATGTGTCACACATTTGCCATAAATTCAGAATGTTAGCACTCTTTTTGCTCATTAGATCACTGTAGTAAAGCTACTGCTCACCAGGGAAAACTGCTGCTGGTATTGAAAGTGCATGTTTCAGTCTGCATGTCAGAATTTTTTAATGAAATAAAAGAGGATTTCAGAAGTCAAAATGTGCCCTAGTTTTTCTTTCTGCAGCACTAATCATACTTGTTATGGAAAAATGAACCCCCTCATTTTGTTCCTTTTTAAATTAAATGTTTTAAGAGTTACCACTTTAATCCAAGCAAGATGGCTTCAGGTGTGCCATACGTTTATCATAAGTAGGACTGTTAGCGCTCTAGTTGTTCTTTGGAACACTCTGGGAAGCTGCAGTAGAACACAAAGGAATCAACTGACAATCTCTGCCCTTGTTGGATGTACATGTTTTACTGAGAATGTCAGACTTCATTCTCACATGACTGAGAAAGATAATGTGAATTTACAGAAAATAAGCTCTCAGTTTAGCTTATAGATCACCTTCCAAACCTCTGTGGGAAAAGCATGAGAAAATATTTTTCTCTCAATCATGATATCCCAGCAGAAGGCTTTTTCACATGGTGAAATCACCTTAGAACATACCACAATTCCTAAAATGAGTATGGTACCATCAACAAATGATTTATAATGTAACTAAAGTCTTAAAACCTTCTATTAACTGCAATGCTTTTTAATGAGGTGCTATCATGTATATTGGTCCCAAGATGGCTGCCAACACTTCTTGGATGAAGTGCTGACAGCCAATCAGATCTCAGGATGAGATGTGTGGTTAGGCTCCGCCCACATATATATATGATTTTACTTTTGATTTTCTCAGGAACTACTGAACAGATTGACACCAGACCTGCAAAAGGCACTTCCCTGAGCTGAGGACTACCTCTCTGCCAAATTTCAAGTAATTCTGTTCAGCCGTTCGGGCTGTACCTTGGACTAAAGGTCCCTATGGAAAATTGCATGGGGAAAACGCGTTTTGGAACCCCCCTTTTTTCTCAGCCCCCGCTTGATGAATCCCCCCGAGACTTTCAGGGTAGGAGCGGAGCGGAGCGGCCCACCTATTTTGAAAATTTCGCGAGGATTCGTCAACCGGCGCCACAGTTATTCCAAATAGAATGTTGCGGATTTCCTATGGAAACACGGTCCTAACTATAACTATCTACTGGCGACCGCCAGTAGATAATATATATATATATTGCACACAAATGACCCAGATTCCTGAAATCCGTGTTCGTAGGCAGGTGGCGAGTTAATGCCGAGCAGGTCTCCCGGCAGTCAATATGCACACAGAAACTTCTAATAGATGGACTCGCACTCGGAAGGATAAACTCAAAGTTTAATTAACACTCGTAACGCGTTTCGTCAGTGAAACTGACTTGATCACACAAACTTTCACTGACGAAACGCGTTACGAGTGTTAATTAAACTTTGAGTTTATCCTTCCGAGTGCGAGTCCTTCTATTAGAAGTTTCTGTGTGTATATATATATATATATATATATATATATATATATATATATATATATATATATATATATATATATATAGCGTGATATTGAGGAGCGAATTAATAAACAGGAAGAAAAAATTAAGAATCGGAAGGCACAGAAATTCCTTCGTGATAAATACGACTATGAAGAAGGTCGTATTTTCACCTTCGCGCGTAAATATGAAAACGCGAAGAAAGCAATCTTTCAGAAAGGCCCTCAAAATGTGAGCAAACCGATGATGGCAGGACCAAGTTCTACTACAAATGTAATTACCGATAGTGATTCTCTGACCAGCGAAGTTTCATCAGAATGTGAAAGCACAACCAGTCTGGAAATATCGAAACAAACAAAGATCCTGAATTTGGGAGAGGAGATTGATTTTTTAGCTTTCGACAGACGCCAAACGCTAAGGCCTCGGAATCCAAACAACAAGAGACCAGAAAACGTAAAAACATACGAAGAAGGGAGCGGCGCAAAAAGAGGAAAAGCGCCAACAAGAAAAGCATATTGGCGAAAGAAGTAAAATCCAACACCATCATCAACCTCTCTCCATTAATTTTATCAAAAGCTGAGGAGCAGCTATTGAGCTTGGGACTTTCTTTTTGTCCGGTAAGCGATTTTAATTATTCCCAGACTAGAGTTGATGTCTTCTGTTTTATCAGAAAATTAAAACTAAAAAAGTTTTTCGCCATCAAGGATGGGTTAAAAGAAATACAGACGGATCAGGATCAAAGGCAGACTAATGTAATGACGCTTAACAAGGATTTAACTGCCTCCGATGCTGCTCTCTTACGAGATATGCAACATCTCAATAGAGAAGCAACTACGGGGACGGATTTGGAGACAGATCTATGCTCCACACAGGAAGGTTTGCGCATGGAATGTATAGCGCAATTGGGAGCGGGCATTAGCCCGTTTAAAGCAAAATCGAAATTCATTCCCATTATGCCTAAGGATGCGATTGACATCTATCATGAAGTTGTTATAGAGGATATAAAAAAACTTCATTATCGCACCAGGCACAAAAAGCGTCACAAAAGTCAGCATGAAGTTGAATATTCCAAACTAATCAAGAAACTTAGCAACATGCATGAAATCATTATCTCCAAATCAGATAAAGGCGGCAATGTAGTGATCTGGCCCCAGAAAGATTATATTTTAGAAGCCAAGAGACATTTGCAAGATGTGGAATGCTATGAAAAAACTTCCTTGAATAAATATAACGTGGCCAAACAGACTCTAAAGAAGGGGTCATTTCTATGGATGAATTTAAGTTTCTTAATATTGAACATCCAACAATGGCCAAGCTTTATTTTATTCCTAAAGTGCACAAAAAAACAATGCCAGTCCCTGGGAGACCGATTATATCGGCCATCAACAGCATAGGGGAAACAATAACGCAATATGTGGACTATTTCCTACAAGACTATGTTAAAGCACTACCGAGCTACATCAAGGACACTGGGGACTTTTTGTCTAAAATAGAAAATATCATGTGGTCAGATGATTTGCTTCTTATTACATTAGACATAGAGTCCCTATACACTAGTATTGAGCACTCCACAGGTCTAAGGGCGACTAAATTCTTTCTGGATCAAAGACCAATTGAAATGTATCACCACAATAAGATGCTTTTAAATTTGATTTCCTGGTGCTTACATAATAATTTCTTTCTGTTTGGTAACGATTTGTATCTCCAGAAAAGAGGCGTGGCGATGGGGGCCTGCTTCTCTCCTAGCTATGCATGTTTGCATGTTGGCTGGTGGGAGGAGCAGGTCCTCAAATTTAACCATGCTAAGGTGTTTGAGGAAAATATTTTACATTGGATGAGATACATCGATGATATTTTTTTAATCTGGAAGGGTAGCGAAATGGAGGCTTCACATTTTATTGAAGAAATGAATATAAACTCTGCAAACCTTAAATTTACAGCCAATATAAACAGCAAAAGTGTTGACTTTTTGGATGTGAAAGTGTATGTAAAGGATGGAGTATTAGCAACAACATTATATAGAAAAGAAACAGCAGGCAATCTAACGTTGCATGCCAGTAGCTCACATCCTAAACATATGATTGATAATATCCCATATGGGGAATTTTTACGTTTAAAAAGGATTTGCAACAACACTGAGGACTTCGATAGATGTACTAAAGAAGCTTACAGAAGATTCAAAGAAAGAGGGTATAATGATAAGATCTTAAAAGTTGCCTTAAATAAAACCAAGGATAGACCTAGGGAATCTCTTTTTAATAAAAAAGCAGACCCGATACCTGATGACAACTCTGCCCCCAGATTAATTACAGCCTTTAACAAACAAGAGAGGAACATCCGTGCCATTATGAAACGTCATTGGCCTATTATTCTTACGGATGGAGTATTATCAACTAGGTTACCACCCCAACCAACTGTCACATATAGGAAGGGTATTTCCATGCGAACCCAAATAGGGAAAGCCTGCCCAGAACTAACCACAGCCAAAATGTGGCTTCAGCCTAAAAATGGGTTTACCAAGTGCTCTACTTGCAGGGCTTGCAAGTTTGGCATCAATACGACACATTATCTTTCCCCCTTCAGTCCTGACAAAATAGCTATCAGAGGTAATTTTACCTGTAAAACTGAGTTTGCGGTGTATGTCCTGACATGCACCTGTGGACTTAGGTATGTGGGCAGTACCAAGTTGCAGGTGCATGTCAGGATATTACAGCACCTACGTGCCATTGTTAATAACGACACCTCATATCCAGTGGCCCGCCATTTTAAATCAACACATAAAAATGATCTCAGTTGTTTAAACTATTTTGTGGCAGCTGCAATTCCAAAACAACGCCGGGGTGGTGATCGTGAAAAGGCCTTGAGACAGTTGGAATCCAAACTCATTTTGGAATTAGATACTAAGTTTCCTTCCGGTCTGAATAACACTGAGGACTTACATAATTTCCTATGAACCAATATCTTTTAATGAATTTTTGTAGCTCCTTACATTCGTTTCAGCATTTGTATATAGATTGTTTTATATTCTCTTTCACATTTTGTATATACATATTTAAATTCCGCTCTATATGAGAGGAGGGGGAGAAGATTAATACTTGTGTCTATATGTAGTTTGTATATTTACAATTGTCACACATGGTGGATCATGTATATTATGACCCAAGGTGTCTATAACATGGTCCAAGTATTTGTGAAAAATTCGATTTTTGCTGCTTTTAGATATACAGACACATCTATGAATTTTTCTATATATTTTCCACTTTTTGCACAATCACACCACAGCGTAATTTGCACATATTATTTTGCCTTTAGGTGGCTCCTTGAAATCTAGAAATCAGCTCTATAGTTATGTCAAAAGAATGACTTATTTTCAATCTTGTAAGTCCTAGGGAAAAGTATTACTTTTCCTCTAAGAGTTCACACCATTTCGGAGCACATCGGTGGACATAGTCAAGGGGGTTCTTTACAGATGTAGGAGATAGGCGTGATAGTAAAATTTGTAATAAGAGTTGTATCATGTACATGAAATAGTTCTTTTAATGTTTTTTAATATATTTATATATATTTATACATTTTACCATTTGCCTTGTTACAGATAGAAATTTGGATTCATGAAATATATCATCGCACTATGTCATGAGATTTAACTCGGGACTTTATTACTGATGTGTCTCCATGGAATGAAAGAACATGAAATTACAAGAACATTATACAGGCACAAATTTGACATTTTATATAGACGGATTCAAAAGGAGAAAGCGCACAACTAAACAACAAAAAAACTAAGTTAACAAACAACAAAAAAATGTTTAGCCAACGTTATGATGGATGTTGTGAAATTTGTTTATACACCTAAAAAGAATCACGTATAGTAACGGTTGAATTTATGTACATATTTCTTCTATGTCTATACATGGTGTGTGGTCACGTGGTTTTTTACATCACTATTTAAAAATCATTGAGTTACCTTGCCTCGTTGATGTGAACAAGGGCGAGTGGCGCCCGAAACGCGTCTTCAAGAGAACTTACAGCTTCAATAAACATCTTGTTGCTTCCAATCGGTGGTTCGTGGTTCCTTGGTGTGGAGGTGGGTGTAACGGACGTTACTCACTAGCTGAGGACCAGGTGTGTTTGGATATATATATATATATATATATATATATACATACACACACACACACACAAAGTAATGGTCTGTCCTTTAGTGGTTATTTGTGTCTTCCTCAGTAGCCCTGGTGATAGTTATTTCAACCTCAGGGTGAGGGGACTGACAGACATGGCCTAAAAACACATCAACGTTTTGACCCAAGATTGTGCGCAAATCGTAAGGCGACATGTATGTCTGAACCTTTTTCACCTCTGGATCACTTACTATGAAGCTTAAGCCCCTCACATTCCAAGATTACACCTTAAAGGCAATGGATGTATTACATGCTGGTTTAATTGGTTGTTAATTTACAGATCTGTTTATTAAAGAGGATGGCAACCAAGACCAGTCTGCCTGTTAAATAATGTCATAGAGATTAGTGTTGCTTTTCCCTGGGGGTCCGTGACGCTTTTGCGGAAATGGCTGAATCTCAGCAGGCCTGTTCTTGCTGCTGCTACCTGTGGCATTTTTTAAGATGGAAAGCATCATCTTTGAGTGGCTTTTGTTAGTATGGTCATTCTTTTGATTGTCACACAACTGCACAGGGTATGCATTTTGTAGATACTGCGTAATTGCCAAATCTCCTGAGCAACTCCTTTTCCTTTCACACTTTAAGAGCCTATTCAGCAGTGATCCATGTTATTAGCGTTGGCTCATTCAGCGGTGTGCCTGGAGGGGAAGAAAGACAATGGCTTTTATATCTACACTTGATAGGTGCAAAGTTGGTGCATGAGTGACTCTTTAAAAAAATGTCGCTATATTTCCCTTGTTTAGATAAATATGTGGCCATCTTGAAACACAGTCCTGATAAAAAAAGTAACGTATTTTCATGTGGAGCGCTGCTTCAAATGTTTTAGCGAATGGAAGGTTTTTAGAGTTGTTTTCAGGTGACCTGTTTTCAGGCTTGGCTCCCTTTGCCAAACCTGACAACTTTCTCTGGCACAATTATGAATGTATGCCCCATTGCTTGGGCAGTTTGGGCCACCAGAATTGCTGCTGTATGCGTAAAATGTTTGTGTACCACTGTGAACTTCATGCATCCAGGCGTGACTGGGCGATCGCTTCTAACAGGGCCTGGATCTACAGACTTGCTTGCATTCGTTTGATTTTACCTGATAGCACAGGCTATGAACTACCTCTTCTTTTTCTGCATCTTGTACTGCATTGCTATTCTTTACCTGTAGCCCGTCCTGCAATTGGAAAGGTTGGAGCACTGTGCCTTATCAACATTCTAGTGTTGACGTCACTCATCCTCCCATGTGGTGGGAGCGCATCCTGATTTTGACTTATCCCTGCAACTGCGCTTTTCTTTTCTCTGGTGGTGCCATTAGTGGAAATGGATACATTTTTGTTTGTCTGGTGCCCACAGTGGATGGTTGCCTGATGATATGTTTTTTCTTTGCCTTTCTCGTTTGTGTACATTTGCGCTTTGAAATATTATTTTTCTGGGCAGAGGGTGCTCTTACAGTCTTGTGTTGCTCTCCTCTGAGCTAGCAGCTTTGGATTTCTGACTGGGAGCCCTCCGCTTTATTACGACCTCCTGTAAGGGGAACTACCAACATTTGTTGTTTTTTTAGATTGCTGATGATTGACAACACTACTTCCAGCAATGTAGTAAATGTTGTTAATATTAGGGAGCAGGCAGAGTGGCCAGGCCTGACATTATCTGTACTGGCATGGAATGTACGGGTTGCTTGCACTCGCATGATCAGATTATTTTGTGCTTCAAGCCTGGGATTGATTCCCGAAACAAACCCAGCTAAGGTATTTCATAGATCGACTTGAACGTCTAGTTTTTCTAAATTACATTTTAAATATATAGCAATAGTATGCAAGTGTGAAAATAACATCGGCCATCACTCATCTGCTTTAGGGTTTGGGGACCTGATTTCTCGTCCTTTATGCCTATGCTACATATTTTCCTGGTTGTTGATTCTGGGGGGGGAGTTGACATAAGACGTGTGTGTGTGTCCTGATCTCATGGTACCTGGCCCCAGTTCAGCAGTTGCGGGACTAGCTCGAAGTCCGTGTTCAGGTTCGTGGCCATCTGGTTCCATACTTAGACCTGAGGCTGGAGGTTGGTGTTCAGGGGTATTACTCTTTTGGTGATTATTTAAGAGTTGGATAACCATTTGCTGCTCTGGTTGTGGTATCTAGCTTGAACATAAGTCTCTTGAGCTGTCCTGCATTGGGGCTGTATGATTTGTCAGCCAAACATTGCCGTTTGCTCAGCTTCAGGTTGAGCATTGTTTACCATTCACACTTTTGCTGGGAATTGTAGTTTAATGTAAATAAAGAAAGACAGAAACCCATTTGGTTCCTGATGGCCTCCGTAGGCCTGTGACCTGGGTGTTGGAGGGTAATGAAGTGAATGGAGGTTTAGAACATTGAGTTCTTGCTTATATGCTGAAGAATAAAGACAAGTATGAGTACTCTCTACATGTGTGGTATAGTCATTGGTGAGTGCCAAGGCTGGGTAAGCTATTACAACTTGCGACGAGTGGGGATAAGTAGCCCGTAGGTTGACAGCAGTCTACCAGAGAGTTGCCGTGGTACAGCAAACTGCTCATGCGTGCCACGTGTGTCACACTCAAAGTGCAGAAATTGATGCTGGCACCTGTGGAGTCTCATCACAATACTAACCTCTGTAAAGCTTTTGCAGACAAAGACAGCATTATTGAAAATCTACACGTCAGTGGCTGAGAATTGAATGAAAAGGCCAAATAGATGTATTGTGTGTCATTATGCAAATTAAAGCTATATGTCATACAGAGTGATAATGCTACAGGTGGATTCAACCAGGTTTTGAAAAGCAGCGTATTGTGACAATCCAGTGCAAGTTAAGCTATAATTTGATGTGCAATGAAGCAGAGCTCAACCAGGTGGTTACAAAGAGACATTTAAGTGCAAAGTCAATTGAATATCATAACACTGTCTGCTTATGAAATCATTTGAATTCTAAAAGACTTGTCTACATACTGAAACAACTAAATAGAGTCATCATACCACAGCCTGCTGTGGGGTGGCACCAGAGAGAGGGCCAGGGTTGCGCATGCAGAGCTGTCCATAAACGAAGCAGCCCACCACCCATAGCTGACGAGAGGGGGCTCAGAACAACACTTCAGATCTCCATCAAAATAAAGAGCTCCAATAGAGAGCAAGGGCAAGGCCAAAGCTCCTCCAACTGTCATGTCACAAGGGTCATGAGATGGTTTTGCATGAGCAACTTCACCAAGAAGCATTTGAGAGATAACTGCTGTTCAACAGTGCTTACACTGCTGCTGCTTTTTACAACTGCCATCATCATTTGATACTGCCAAAAAACTCAATCTTGGCAATAGATAGCCTGCTTGGATAGAGACTTTTGAGGATTTCATAGACGCAATCAATGAAACAGATGACAAAAGATTATCAAGTATCTAAAGAACGTGGCTGGTGAAGGTGTGAAAGAGGCCACAAAAAAGGATGGTGAAGTGACATACAATCACATCAAAGCCACATCAAAGCAACCTTGAATGTCAAGTTAAATCCAGCGCCAAGTGTAGATTATGAATGCTACATCTTCAGTCAAGAACACCAGAGAGTAGGTGAAACCATTGATGCATTTATTGAGTGACTGGATCTCCTCATAAAGCAAGTTCAATTAATTTAATGATGAGGAAGCTACATGCCTCAGAGTGATAGATGGATGTCTGTCAGATTCCTTTTGACGACAAACGCTGAATGAAATTCTGAGTTTAGAGAAAGTCTTCATGGCTTCCTGAGCCGAAGAGCATGCTAATCGACAAAAGGCTGACATAGAGTCCGGAGGTACCCAGAGTGCATCAGTCATGAACATGAAAAGTAGCCAAAGCATTAAGCTGAGGGACGCAAAGCGATGTCTCCACTGAAAAAGAAAATGTGCTTCAGATGTGGATTGTCACTTCTTCACAACTGTATATGTGCCTCCATTGGACAGATTTGCACCGCCCAATTTGTGACAGTATGCAAGGCAAAGGGAAAAGTGAGTGCTATACAGCATGAAGGCAAAATGGACGACCGAGAGTTGCATCAATGGCGTTCAATGAGCTCCCACAATGCCAAGCGGTCAAACCAACTGAGGCAAATTGACACCAAACAAAGTTGACCGTACTCAAAATCATTGTCAAAGAGTACATCAATGTCAGTTTCAAGTGAAAGTGACAATGATAACCGTGCAATGTTGATGTTTACTTCTGAGAGGCATGCATATGAAGGGACTAGTCGAACGTGAGAAAAAACACAGAAGAAAGAAAGACTGACATGAAAATGCACCAAAGACCTACATAAATTGTCCAAAGATTACCCTACAGAGAAATGTGTGCTTGATACCTTTTATTATTAATAGTGGTGAATCAATCAACATTATGCCTTAGGAGAAATATTGTGAATGTTCTACAATACCATAAATTATGCAATCGAAAACTAAAGTAAGTACATGGGCTGCATCAACACCTCAAGGTTCATTTGTAGCTACAATGAAACACAAGAAAACCGTGGTATAAGTGCCTATTTATGTACTTCACGGTACAGCTTCAAGTACCTGTCTGCTCAGTTTTAACACTGCATCTGGTATTAAACCGATATCAGTGGATTACAATATGAATGCTCATCATGAAATAGTAAGTCAATTTCCTTCATTATTTTGTTTATTAGGAAAGCTCAAGGCTATGAAAATACAATTACGCATTAATGAGGACATTCGTCCTATTGCACAAAGACAAAGACAAATTGCATTTCAAGTGCATTTAACTTGCAAGAAGCTGTTGAAAGAGAACTTAATTCATTGCTCAAACACCATATCATTGAACACTCCACTGGTCCATCATCTTGGGTTAGCATTTGCATTGACAAGAAGGCAATCACAGGAGAACGACATCCAGTGCTGCACATTGCTGATATGATAACTCAAGTGAATTATGCAAAGTTTTTCTCTCAACTGAAAAAAAGGATATCACCAGATGTAATTTGAAGAGAATTGCCAGTGCATACAACCTTTTCTACACACATGGTCTGTTTTGCTAAAAGTGACTGAGTTTTGGTGTATCCTCTGCTGTAGAACGTTTCCTAGATGTTATTCGACATATCATGCAGCCTGGTGTAAAAGCCTTCAATTATAGTGATGACATATTAGTCTTCGGAGCAGCTCAGAAAGAGCATGACAAAGCTCTCATGCAAGTATGTCATTTGCTAAATGATGCTGGCTTGACTTTGAATGCTGACACACTGAATTCCAGAAGACAAAATTGATCTTCTTTGTCCATATATTTTCTGATCGGGGTATGACACCTGATCCAGCTAAAGTGCAAGCGCTATATACTACTAATCCCCCACAGGACTTTTCAATGTTACATTAATTCCCTTGAATAGCCAGTTATTGATGTCGATACTTACAAGACTTTGCCACGGTCCGTGCACCATTACGAGAAATAATGTGGTGTTTCAGTGGTCACATGAGTGTGAGGAAAGTTTCAAGAGAATCAAGCAAGCCATCAAAATGCTACTGAAATGGCCTACTTTGAGCCCAAGCATCATACAGAGAATGTAATTGATTCCAGCCCTGTTGGGTTAGGTGCAATTCTTGCAGAGCGCAATGGACAGTCAAATGCCCGAGGCATATCATGGCCTGCACCAGTAAAAGCTTCACACAAACTAAATGTGCTTATTCACAACCTGAGAAAGAAAGCTTAGAAGTAGTGCAGGCTTGTAAATATTTCCATGTGTTCCTATATGAAAAGCCATTCACAGACGTGACCAGTCATCAAGAACTATTTATTGATAATATTTGGCAATCCTAAAGCCAAGATGTCTCAACGTACTGAATGTTGGGGTCTGAGATTACAGAAATACAACTACACAATTGTTCGCTGTCCAGGGAAAGTTCAAAATCCTGCTGTCATGTTATTAGAACAAACTGTAATCGCTACGAGTCAACATAGTGCCATGCTGAAATTGAAAGACATTATTGCTTACCGATCTTAGAAACAGAACTCTCGACCGCTCGCTATTTACATTGAGTACTTAAAATTCAGAAATGTCAGTAAGGAACTGTTTGTAACTCAGGAACGCCTTGTCTTGCAAGGTGCATGATATGTCATTCTTGAGAGTCTACGACAACAAGTAATTGAGGCAGCCTATGAGATCACTGAGGAATAGTTGCCACAAAGACAGCTCTTAGAAACAGAGTCTGGTTTCCTCATCTCGACAAAAGGGTTGAAAGAGAGTTAAAGGCCTGTCACTTATGCAACTGTCTCTCATCACACTTTACTCATCACCCTTTAAACATGTTAGAATTGCCTAACCATCCTCGGGAGGGAATTGCTGTTGATTTATTTGATCCTCTTGAGAATGGACATCATCTAATTGTTGGTGAATACTCCCAATTTCTGTTGGTAGAAGATCTTTCATTCATCACTCATGAAAAGCTGATTGGAAGATTAGATGGCTTCTTTGCAACATGGGGTGTCCCTGTGATCTTGAAATCTGACAACGGCCCACCTTTCAAAAGTAAAGAGTTCAGAGACTTTCTCAGCCATCTCAACATAAAACTTCAGAAAAGCACTTCTCTTTGGCCCCAGGCCAAAGGCCTCACGGACCTATTCATGAGTACTCTAAAGAAAGCTGTCATTGTGTCGCATTGGAAAAGCTCAACCTCAAGGCTGTTTAAAATACCATTCTTCAAGCTTATCGATCGACCCCTCACTAGACTACAGAGGAAAGCCCTGCAACCATAATGTTTGAAAGAGCCATGATGTCCATATTACCTCAATGGAGAAAGACATTTGTACAAAAGATTCTGGTCACAAACTAAAAATGAAAATCCATTCTGACAGGCGATGTCAAGTGAAAGATATCACTCTCATGAGAGGAAATCGAGTACTTGTTCGACAATCAAGAAAACTAAATTCTGATGCTCCTTTTGAGGCTGAGCTATTTACTGTCACAACTACCAAAGGACACATGGTGACTGCCCAACGTCCTAGGAAGAACCTCACTAGATATTCATCTCACTTCAGACATGTGTCTCATCACTCACCAAACATCGATGTCACTGTAGACACTGAGTCCAGACCGACAGTTTATCATCCTGTTACTGCTTTTATTTCCACCTCACCTATGCAGATCACTGACACTTCGAGTGCCAGCTCCTGGTTTCCGATGAACCAATCAGGATGCGTGATCCAAGTACCTCGAAGGCTCATTGAAGAGTTATAAGTGCATATGTGTTTGTAATTCTATATGTTTTTTTAAAACATTCATAACTTTTTATTTATTTAACAAAGGGGGAGATGTATTTTTGTGTAAGTACAGAATGACGGAACCCTTTTGGTTCCTGATGGACTCCATCAAACTGTGACATAGGCATTGAAGGGTGATAAAGTGAATGCAGGTTTAGAACACTGAGTTCTTGTTTACACACTGAAGAATAAAGACATGTATAACGACTAGACCTGGGCGAAAATTTTGTTCCGTTCGCGGAAATTGCGATAATTTGACATTTTCGCGTTCCGCGGAAAGCGCGAAAATGTCAAAATTTCCGCATTCCGCAGCTTAGCGATAATTTGGTTCTTGCTCGCGCTGTAAAATAATACATTCTCGCGCGCGCAATCGCCTTACCTGAATCCCTGCGTTCGCCGACAAGTTTTCTTGATCCGGTCGCGTTCTCCATGAGATGTTGTATTGTTTTTAGCCATTTGCGCTTTCTCGCGACAGTTCGCGCCCGCAGTGACGTCATGCGTCGCGCGATCACGTCTTTCTTCTCGCGATCATGCACCGTGAGACAACTGAAAACAAGATGGCCGCGCCCGCGAGCAACCACATGGGTAAGTTGGCGAGCCGCAACCATGCAGAAAATCCCGTGAACATGCGGGAAAAAAACTTCCGCATCTTTGCGATATTTCCGCGTGTTTGCAATAATTTTGAACATTTTCGCGATAATTTGCGAAAGTGGATTTCGCAAATTCCGCCCACCCCTAATAACGACTCACTGTGTGTGGCATAGTCATTGGCGAGTGCCCTGGCTGGGTAAGATGCTACAGGGCTGACTCCCAGCAAATTTCTTAGGGCTTCTCTATCATGTATTTAGATCAATAGGCTCCTAACCTAACACTTTGCTAGAGTAATTGTTTTCTTTTGGTTTGAAAAATGTAAGAATAGTTGGAGTCAGTGCAGAGTGCCAGGCAGAGCCCAAACTGAATTTCTGAGCGTAATAGCCCCAAATGAGCTGCCAACAGAGATACCTGCTAAATTGGGAATGGCCAATGCCAGACCTACATCCAAGGCTCCTAATCGTTAGGTGCCCCGGTACTTTCCACTAATTGTCAGAACCCCTTTCAAAGGGCCACAGGCCAAGCAGGAGATACTGGGACTATCCATGGGGATTGAGACCTTCTACTCCTGATGTTCCAGGGCCTGATTTAGTAAAGGTCCTGAGCAACTGGACCAAGAACCACTTTACCACTTAACTCTAAGTACTAGTATGAGTTGAGCTTTCAATTGCTACTCAAGGGTTTCTGGAGGGGGAGGTAGATGCAGGGGTGATCACTGGCTCACAATTCGAAGTATGTTCTGCAGTAGCAATAAATGACTGTCGAGTCAAATGCTTGCTTTCATGAAAAACATACTATTTATACATAAACATATTTATATATAAACATAAAAGTGGAATACAGCATATGCAAAAAAATACAAACAGTCTTCTGAGATGGGGGCCCTAGTGTTTATTAGCTGGATACCTGAGTCCCATTTCCCTCTCACTATGGCAGTGGTTATTCCCCATTCACCATAGACAACATTCAGTAGTACGAGTCTCAGGAGTCCTGCTCTGACTCTATTTAAAAGTCACAAGCGTTCAGGTCTTAAAGCACTACATGGCAAAACCAGTTCCCAGGGGGCCTTCCACCAGCGATCATTCTTACCTGCTCTGCAAGGATTGCACCATAGGAGTCTCCGTAGGGGGCGACAGCAGCTGATGTTGTTGAGAAGCCATCATGACTCTGCAGGGGCAGTAGCAGGGCATCCCCAGCGCTTCCTTCTGTAAGACTGAACGTTCTTCTGAGCCTTCAAACAGTGGATGTTGGGTTTTAAATAAGCAAATAGTTAAGGAGAGGTGGGACATCCTTTCTGAGTACTACAAGTAATTTTTATACAATTCAGACTGAGCCCCATCTATACAATCTTAGCTCTTGAAGTAATATAGAGGGCCTGTATTTATCCCATCTATTTTCAAGGAAATATTATATTGTCCATCATAGCAAACAAACATTTCCATGAAATATGATGAAATGCCTTTTCCGTGTATAGTAGGATCATATCAGCCTAGTTCTAAAGCAAAGTGGCATCCAACATTGCAATAGCAGTATTGTGCGGGAACAAAGATGTTGCTCATTACTGATTAATTGGATTCTGATGCACGATAATCTGCTGGCTAATGCTTTGGAAAAAATGTTAGCATTCATGTTGTTTATGTGAGTATGATCCACAATGATCCTTAGGCTTGTTATTTATTTATTTTTTAAATGGCATTACTGACCTAGGTCAATAAAATAGGCACCCCCTGTCCATTGCCCGCCCCTTCTATGATCCCATCTGGAAGGGGAGCAAGGATATCAGAGAACATTTTATTACATTTTAAAGGAATGGGATCCTCATCAGCTGCTTTTCCTGATGGCAAGAGTTGTATTGCTGTACAAATCTCATATAATGAGACTCCCTACATCAAAGGCTTCCACCTTGTTTACATTTAACTAAGGTAAATTAATGTTGTTGATATATTTATGTTTTTCAGAATTGATAGAGTGGATATCTTCATTATAACAGTTGTAAAAGCTCTTAAATTGATTTAGAATACCTTTTGATATTGTTATCAACTTATCAGTTTTATCTAATCTACCTGTGATTCTGGAGGTGCTAAATTTTGTTTTAATCATCTAGGCAATCAATTGACTGCTTGACCAACTATATTCAAAATCCTTCCTTTTATGCAACATATAAGCACATACAACCTTCACCTGCATCTCTCTGCCTATTTGCACCCTATTAGCTAGCAGTTGTCTGAAAAAGTCTTCTCCTCTTGTGTGGACTGTCTACCTAATATGGCATGCTGAGTTTTGAGTCTACCTAATTTCTGCAGTTGCACTTCTTCAATAGCTTTCTTCCTTTTTTCCTGCTATTGACAAATTGTATTATTGATCCTCTTATAAATGTTTAAGGGCATCCCAGATAATATTTATATTAGAAATGTTATGATTAATGGCAATAAACTCCAGAATGGCTTGAGCTGTATGACCTCTAATTTCGGCATCAACTAACTGAGTGCGATCAAAGTTCCATCTTGCTTAGCACCTGCCATCCTGGCCTGGCCAACTAGTCACATCAACTTTAAATCCATTATTCAATTAAAGTCACTTACTAATATTGTATCCACTGCCCAATCTGAACTTTTCAGAGGCAATTGGTCAAACATATTAGCATCATCTGTATTGGAACCCTAAATACTGCAGATATTTAAAACTCTTTTATGATAATTAATTGGAGCACGTGTCAACCGCACATAGGAGTCTGCTTTTTCGATGTTAACACCCAAAATTGAGGTCTGCCATGCCCAAGAATAGAAGCTTGCTTGATTGAAACCTGTTGGAAAATATTACTGATCAGATTAAATCCCAATTGCTTCAGCTATGATCTATCCCTATATGCAATATGGGCTTTGGTTAAACACACTATATCTGGTGTATGGAGTAGAAAATGTTGCCATTCTAATTTGTGCGTGTGTACACTATTCAGATCCTGTACATTCCATTAAGCAATAATTAGAGTACTCTTTTTACTCATTATAGTGTTTGTGTTAGCTATATTCTGCACAATAATGTATACATTCATGTATTAGAAATTGGGCTTCTCCCTAATTTTATTTATCTATTTAGATGCATACCGCTGGAACCATCAAACCTGTTTTTTTTAAAAATAGAAGTGATTTTCTCACAATTTATTTGGGGATATAAGAAGATTAGGAGATCATTGAAGTTACTAACTCTACCACAAAATCGAGGGGGATTTGCTGTCCCTCACATATTATACTACTATTGGGCTATAACACCTCAGCAAATGACCAGTCTTTTTAAACCTAAAATATGGTCAGAACCATCGTTGGTAGATCAAGATAGGGAGATTCCCCCCTCTATTTACGAGCTCGCCATAGGGGACGCAGCACCAGGAATTGCACTGAGGCAGCTGGAGGGGAGTTATTAGAAGAAAACGCACTTCAATCCCCTAAGAGCAGCCTGGAATGTTTGGAGTAAGGTTAGTAAGTTTTTGAAAATCCCAAAGGTCCAGAGATATTTACTGTTATGGCGATCGTCAACTTTCCCAGCTCCACTCCACGACATAATAGGTAGATCCTGGGAACAGGCTGGAATAAATAATCTAGGAGATATTTTTAATCGCAATGGGGTAATGCCATTCGGAGAACTCCAGGAACAATATGGGATAGACCATAGGACACTTTTTAAGTATATACAAATCAGGGCGACAAACCAGTTGTGTCGCAGCTTACTAGCCTCGCTCGAATTCCACTGTTAGAATGTTTAGTGTATAGGCAGCCCCGTGTTAATGATCTATATTCAATACTGATGAGTGCTTATCAAGATGACATAGTCAGGTCAGAAAGCACATGGGCGGATAGGCTTGGGAATCAGGATGTGGATCTGTGTAGATCTTTAAAGCTGGCTAAAATGATATTTCTATCTGTTGATCTCAAAACCCAACATTTTAAAACAGTATTTAGATTATATTTTACGTCGGCTAAATTGTTTGCCTGGGGGGAAAGGGAAAACAACTGTTGCCCAAGATGCGGACAAGGTCCTGCAGATATGGTTCACATGTTTTCCGATTGCAGCAAACTGAATGTTTTGAAACAGGGGATAGAAACCTTCTTGAATCAAATCACAGGGCGGCCAGTCCCATTGGCTCCAACAATGGTGCTACTTGGCTTTGATGAAAGCTTGCAGATGGAATTGACCCAAGTTTATTTCTGTTTTATGGTAACAGCTATTTTCCGTTTAATGATTGCTTCAAAATGGAAAGATGTAGACCTGCTGATATTTCAGGAGTGGTATGCTAGACTTTTTCATGTGTATAATTTGGAGAAGGCATTGTATAAATGTAAAGGGAGGAGAGAGCAGAAAAGGGGTCACCAAGTATGGGGGCTCTTGATGGAGTAAGCTGGGAATTAGGTAAAGTGAACTAATAAATCTGGCTGAAAGAAGTTTCCTTTTGTGAGTTAGCCTCGTGTATATCTTCTTCTTTAAACACCTGTTTCTTCTCCTTCTTTTCTTTTTTTTGCTTCCCTCCTTTGGGTAAAATAGGTAGGATAAACTAATAGGAAGCAAATTATGGTTGGAATAATTTATATGAGTCTATTGTATAGATGGAGAACTGATGAATTGTATTTGGTTACTATGTATTGATTTCTGGATTAATTGAATTTACTGCTTTTCTGAAATAAAAAAATTGTTTAAAAAGAAATTGGGCTTCTGGTGGCACAGGTATGCAAAGTGTCCAATCAGGTATCAAAATCCTAGTCAGGGTAAGTGTAGTAAACACTAAACATTTACCTGTGCTCACCCCCTGGTAGCTTGGTACAGAGCAGTCAGGCTAAACTAAAGAGGCAATGTGTAAAGTATTTGTGCACCCACAGTAACACAGTGAAAACTCCACAAAAGTACTCCACACCAGTTTACAAAAATAGTCAATATTTATCTAAGTAAAACATGACCAAAACAAAAGAAATCCATCATGCACAAGTCACGTTTTGAATTTTGCAAGATTAGGCAAGAATTCAGTGACTAGAATTCAGTAACTCCAACTGGGGTTACCTGGTCACACTTGACAGAGGCAAATAAAGCAGTTCAAAAGATGACCGCGGTGGAGTGCTGAAGATATACAGGAGTCATGCAGACACGCTGAAAGCACCTTGGTTGTGTTGAAACTCAATGTCGATGTGTTGAACAAAGGAGGAGATGGGTTGCTGGCAAAGGAAATGTGTCATTTAAGGAGTCAGGCACCGTCGTGGATGCATCAATGTCAAGAAGTGATGTGTGTTAGACCTATGTGTTGATTTTGAACCGCTGGGCTGTAGACTATGTGTTGGCACTAAGTCGTGCATGACTGGGGCTGCGTCTGTGTCAGGGGACAACACATCGCAGACGTCAGCGCGGGGGTGCCTGCGACTCGTACAGCAGCAGTGATACAGAGACTCTGTGTCAGCAAAGTCAGTGAGCAGTGTCCACAGATTTAATGCAGGCAATGGCGAAGTGTCAAAATCACAGGAAAATGCACCAGTTGGTTTATTGGGTTGCCTGCACCAGACACTCACTTCCTATGGCCCAGAGCTGAATTTGGCACCACTTGGCAGAACAGAACAAACAGAAGAGGAGTCCTGGTGCTGGCAGCAAGATGAAGGGGAAGTCGTTGATATCCCTGAGACTTCAGAAACAGGAAACAATCCCAATATGCCCTTGGAGAACTTTTAGAGATGCAGGATGTATAGAGTCAAATCCAGTCCCCTCACTTATAGGCAAGAAGCAGCAATAAAGTGGCATTCCTTCTTTGCAGCACAGCAGCTCTTCTTCCTAGTAGAATGTCCTCAGTTCTAGAAGTGTTCTGAGTATATGGTGTCAGAGGTGATATCCATTTTAGCCTTTGAAGTAGGGAGACTTCAATGAAAGGTCTTTGTAGTGCAAAATACTTTGCCTTTGCTTGCCCTGGCTCAAGACTCCCTACAGGGGGGTATGCAAGCCTTTGTTTGGAGAGAGGCACAGCCCTTATCAGATGCAAGTGTCAGTTCCTCTCTCTCACTCGAGCTTAGATGGACCCATCTGCCTGGTAATGAGCTATCAGGATGTGCGTGTCAGACCGCAACTCCCTTTGTGTGTGACCGTCTAGAAGGACTGCACAAAGCCCAGCTGTTCCCTAACCCAGACGTGTATTCCAAGACAGGCAGAAGGCACAGAATGACTAAAGTAAGAAATGCCAACTTTCCAAAAGTGCCCTTTTCAGACCTACAATTAAAAAATAACTTCACTAAAAGATGTGTTTTTTAAATTGTGAGTTCTGAGGCACCAAACTCACTTTTCCAATCTTTTCCCAACTGGAAGTTACACTTGTAAAATGTTACAAGGCAGCTCTGATTTTAACCTATGGGAGAAATAGGCTTTGCAATGGTGAAAAACGAATTTAAGTGTATTTCACTACTATGGCATGTAAAACTTAAAAGTACATGTCCTATCTTTTAAATATACTTCACTCTGCCCTTGGGGCTGCCTAGGACCTGCTCTAGGGGTGACCTATGTGTAATAAAAAGAAAGGTTTAGGTATTACAAGTAGGTTATCCTGCCAGGTCAAAAAGGAAGTTTAAAACTGCACACACAGGTTCTGCAGTGGCAGGCGTGAGACAGGTTGGAAGGGCTACTCATGTGGGAGGCACAATCAGTGCTGCAGGCCCGCTAGTAGCATTGGTTTACAGGACCTGGGCATGTGTAGTGCACTGTAATAGGGACTTATCAGTAAATCTTATATGTTAATCACGGAGAAACCAAATGTCATTACATTTTCGACACAGAGCATGTGCACTTTAGCACTGGTCAGGAGAGAAAAAGTGCACAGAGTCCTAAGACAGCAATAATGAAGTTCATCACACAGTCAAAACATTAGGATCAGAATGCAAAAAACCAGGAGAAACCACTCCAACCGATGCCAGGTCTAACAGTATGTATTTGAATTAGGTCTGCCATATACAAATCTGTGATTTTAAAATTATTTAAAAGAAAATTAGAACTTGATTGCCCTTCATTAGCCCATGTTTTTATGCTGTACATCCAGTTTGTGAGCCCACAATCAGCCAGTGTCAAAGTGTATCTAATCCCCCAAACCCCTCACTGTGTAGAAAATGATCCCGATGTTGGCCATCATGGTAAGACAGCCCTATTGGTGCTAAAGACAAACCTCAGGAACCTCAATATACTTAAACCATGTGTTTGAAATGGGGGTCTTTAGTTGACAGTGGCTTGCACCCTGCCCCAGTGGAGACCCTTATTCTAGTCAGATTAAGGGGAATCACACAGCTAATTTAACCCCTGCTCACCCCCTTGGTAGCTTGACACAAGCAGGCAGACTTATCTCAGAGGCAATGTGTATAGCATTTTTACCAACATGCACAGTAACACAGTGAAAACACTACAAAAGGATGCAACATCTGTCTAGAAAAGTAACCAATATTTATCTTAATAAACAAGACCAAAATTACAAAAATTCCAGATACACTAGTAGAGATATCACTTTTAAAATGTTCAAAATTGTTAAATCCACCGGAAAGTATAGATGCGTCACTTTTGTCCCAAAGTACTGGGATGCATAATATTCAAACATGAAAACATGCTCTTAGAAGACAACAGAAAACAACGCCATGCATTGATTCCTTCGTATCAGGGGAGGTGATGCGATGATTTCTTACTGAGAGGGGAAGTGATGCATCAATTTCCTGATATGCGACCTAGGGTGAAGTGTTGGTTTTTCAGCCACACAGCAGAGCTGCATCAGGAAAAAGAGGCGCTGAAGGTCGATTCTTGGATTTATGGACTTCTTTGCAGCAAAACAACCTCCAAAGGCATAGAAATGGAATTGGCACCACTTGGTAGGTCAGAATGTCCAGCAGAGGAGTTCAGGGGCTGCAGAGAAAGTCTTTGATGGCCCTGAGACTTCTTAACAGGAGGCAATCACACACAAACCCTCGGAGAACCATGGCAAGTAGGATACAGAAAGCAAAAGTTCAGTCCTTTCACTGCCCAAGACAGAAGCAGCAAGCAGTAGGCCAGCACAACAGAGCAACAACCAGAGTGACAGATCCCCTCCTACAGCTGCTCTAGCTCTTCTTCTTGCCAGAATCTCCTCTTAGTCCATAAGTGTTCCGAAGTTATGGTGTCACAGCTCCAGTATTTATTCAAGTTTTTGCAGTACACAAGACCCTATCTTTCTCTGGCCTGGCTCCAGACGCATTAGAGGGGGTGAATTCAGCTTTGTGTGAGGACAGGTACAGCCCTCTAGCTCAGGAAGACACATCAGCCTGGTGATGGGCCATCAGGATATGCAGGGCACACATCAGCTCCCTTACTGTAACTGTCTTGAGTGAATGCACAAACAGCCCAACTGTCACCCTCCCTCAGATGTGGAATCCATAGGCAGGCAGAGGCACAGAATGGCAAAGCAAGAAAATGCCTGCTTTCCAAAACTGGCATTTTCAAATAAGCAATTTAAAAACCAAGTTCACTAAAATATGTATTTTTAAAATGTGAAGACCCTAAACTCCAAATCTCTACCTCTTCCCAATTGGAAGCTCCACTTGTAAGAGGTTACAAAGCAGCTCCATTGATAATCTATGGGAGAGATAGTCCTTGCAATAGTGGAAAATGAAATTAGAAGTATTCCACTAATAGGACATGTAAAACACACCAGTACATGTCCTACCTTTGAAATACACTGCACCCTGCCGATGGGGATAACTTGGGCCTACCTTAGGGATGCCATACATGTAATAAAAGTGAAGGTTTGAGCCCTGGCAAGTGGTTGCACTTGCCGGGTGGACATGGCAGTTTAAAACTGCCCACACAGACACTGCAGTGGCAGGTCTGAGACATGGTTGCATGGGCTACTCATGTGGGTGGCACAGTCAGTGTTGCAGGCCCACTAGTAGCATTTGATTTACCGGCTCTGGGCTGACGCAGTGCACTTTATTAGGGACTTACCAGTAAAACAGCTATGCCAATCATGGATAATCCAAGCACAAATCCAACTTTAAACAGAGAATATATGCACTTTAGCACTGATCAGCAGTGGTAAAGTGACAAGAGTTCTAAAGCCGACAAAAACAGATTGGAAAAGATAGGAAGTAAAAGGCAAAAGATTTGAGGATGAACCTGTAAAAAGAGCCAGGTCCAACACCATGGAGGAGAAAAGAGACAATACATAATTGAACCAACGATGATAATTCCACTACCTCAGTCCCTCATCGTCAGTGATATCTGAATAATAATATTGTTAGTCTTCTCTCCAATAATCGTTCCAAATCCAATATTTCTCGTAATATATGCACTGTAATACATAGCATATGAAATGGATGTTAACACTGCACAGCTTAGTTACTACTTACGATGCATCATTAAAATTACATAAAAAATAAATACGTTTCCGATATTGCATAGTATACTCGTTTTGTCACCAGACTTAACACTCCACAACTGTATCAGTTCCTTAATCTTAGATTCATAATTCCAGTAATGTGTACTATTCTGCCATTATGCTTTCAGTTTAGCCAGTACTTACCGAAAAAACTGGGGGCTTATTTACAAGCCTCTTGTGCCACCGGAACATCACTTTTTATGTGTTAAAAAGTGAGGTTCCAGCAGCGCAAAGTGCTTGTAAATAAACCCCATGAGTCGCTAGCTCTTTCAATAGCTCAACCAATTTGCATAGCTTCCATCTTTTTTCCAGAGAATTGTTACAGACAACAGATCTCACAGAAAATGAGACTGAAGCCATCACCACTGGAGGAGAATGATGTGCCTTATTATATAGTGCTTGCCAAAGAAGGAAATTGCCTATGTAGACAAATTTGGTGTTGGTTGTTGCCTGTTTATATTGATTTTCCAAAGTGGGAGTCAATCCGAGCATTGAGAATCCCAAACTGATAAATTAGGAAAGGCCTTTTGAAAAAGGTCAGCAATAAACTGACCTGCATCCTGTCTCGCCAGTCCTTCCTGAATACTAAATACACAAGACAAGGCATTGTCTATTTTTAAGAACATCGACCTTCCCCATGGAGTGTTTTTGCAAATCCAGTCTGATTATCTTTTGAATTCTGGATGTAATGTCCCCAGGTTCAGCATAGCGCTTTTCACGCTAATTTATTCTAGAGGTATAATGATCATAGAATCCACTTTTCCTTGTATTGGCAGCTTAGTTTCATGATTATCCATCTTCATCTCATCATAATGACCCTAGGGCTTGTCTCTGAGCTTTTACATTATTCGATGTATAACCTCTAATGAAGGACCACTATTCAAATGGTCAACCAGGCTCTCATCAAGACATGAATTCTCCCTTTCTAAAATCAATGCTTATTCTGCACCTTGCTTTTCATTTGGGCTGTAACAAGTTGCCCCAGCACAGCGAGTGAAAGGGATTCCATCAGATGTTATGGTTTGCTCATGATCCTGCTTCAAGATCTGAGTAAAATTCTGTGAAATATCAGGTTTTTTTTTCTTAAATCTTTCTAAAGCTCTGTATTTAATTTTGCACAGTTTTTGTCCAAAGATGAACTATTTAACCCCTTCAGTGCCACGCCCTTTCCCCCTCCTGTGCCGGGCGTTGCACTAGTGGGTGGGGTTCATGACGAGATAGTCTCGTCATGGGCACAGCGCAACCGTGCTCCATGACGAGACTATCTCGTCATGGGCACTGAAGAGGTTAAGGTGTCTACACAAACTATGCTGTATTTTTTAGTATCTTTTTCCTTATTTATTCTGGATGTGGTTTTTGTAGGTGAATTTAAGACTGGGGTCCTGCACCTACCTCCCTCCACCAGAGTGTGTTCTTAAGTTTGAGGACTATTTGTATCAGATACAGGTCCATAGATACCAGTCAAAGAGCAGCTGAACCCAAGCGCATACTCTTCTTGTTGTGAAACTCATCATCATCATTATCATAAAACTTTATTTCGGCACACAATGCCATAAAAGCATCATTAAAAACACCCAATATAATACATTGAATTCATGAAATATTTACACAGTTTAAAAATTTGGTATAGAAATTTGGTATAAAAATAATCAATAATCCAGTTTCTGGTGTAGACCCTCCCACAAGCCCAGATTATGTCCGGAGAAGTACAATATTTCAGTCAGTCATACTGTTTCTACAATGTCATTCTGCTGATCCATCTTTTTTAGGATGGCCCTTCGGGTGCACCACATGGTAAATAAGAACCGTGAAATGGAGAAAACAATGGGCATTTGTGTGTCAGATTTCAATAGCCTATACACTTCGCTACAGTGTCTGGACCCCAGGTTCCTACAAAGTTGGAGTAACCAGCGTGACCTAGCCCTCCTATAACCCTTACAAAAAAATAGTACGTGAAGTTCCGTTTCGTCAGGGGTGTTACATGCCGGACACCCCGCGTTAGCGGCCCCCTCCCACTTACTAGTAAAAGAGCTTCTTCTTGTGAAACACAATGGCCAACGATAGCCTGTTGTAGGTGCGTGTTAAGGAAATCGGGATGGCGGCCTACACCACCCTCTTCAAGCCTAGTATTGCTATCAGACCAATAAACAAAAGACATTTCATCATTTATACTTGTAACTTTCATGAATGAACATGAAGTTACCATTAGATAAACATCTTATTGCCCTACTTGTGCCTTGAGACACGATTTCAGAGGTTGTTTCATGCTTTCTCCAAGTCAGTCTCAGATACTCCTTAACTGACAGTGGTGCTGTCATTACCTCTTCCAATCCTGGAACAATCCTCTGAGCCTGAGAAGTGTGTTATGTCAGTTTCACAGCGGCTTCTGGGTTGAGCGCTGCCTAGCACTGCAGCACTGTCCTCTGCAAGACCATCCTCAAGTGTTTCCATGCTGTTGGCCTGCTGGACAGTAAGCGATAGGCTCAAGCTTGCAAAGGGGCCGGTGATTCTGAGACCCAAGAGCAGCTCCTCTAGCCCCCACACTTCTTTCCAAGGTACAGAGGTATGCTGATATCGATATAGATTGTCACAGGGAAGCCATCTGAGTCCTCAGGAGTAACACAATGCTCAATGTGGCCTGCAACAAGGAAGCAGCGAAACTCTGATAAATAAATGACACTGCCACAAAGAGATGACGAGGCCAGGTGATGGAAGGGTTTTTAGGAGAGGGACCAACGGGGAAACTGAAACTGCCGTTATTTGTAAAGCGCAAACATATCCCCCCTTAAAGGTTTCAAGGAGGTGGGGGGCGTCGGAAGGATTAAGGGGCATATAAACAACAACCGGCGATAATTATCACAAAGCGCACTTAGCGCTAGGATAATTATCGCCGACTTTTATCGCTGAGATAGCGTGCTATTAGCAACGCTTATCTCAATAGCGATAAAAATCCTCACGCTAACTGGCTAACGTGAGATTATCACTGGAAACCCAGCGATAATCTCACGTTAGCTTGTTGATAGGGACTCACAAACTTAGCCATGCTATCCTCCTTCCATAGGATATCATGGCTAAGTCAGTCCTGAAGCAGGTGTTAGGAAAGTAGCGGTAACAGGTGTTATCGCTACTTTTCCTGATGCTATGCTTCATAGCGTGGGGCTTGATGATAGGAGAAATGTCGCTTAGCGACATTTCTCCTATCATGTCAGGTCAGGAACGCCCACTTTGCATCTCATTAGAGATGCAAAGCTGGGCGTTAGACTTCCCCACGCTAAAGAAAGGTTTCACGCGTTAGCGTGACCTTGCTAATATAGCGATAAAATTATCGCCGCTTTTCGGCTGAAAACGGCCGCTAAAGCGGCGATAATTTTTTTAGCGCCTCGTTGTAAATATGCCCCTATGTGAGCTATTGCCCAGAGTCACATGATGCTGAGCTGCCGCCAGCACCAGGATTGAACTGTGAACCCCACGATTGAGTCAGCTGCTCAGGCCGCTGCGCCACACGAAAGCCCAAGGAGCTTGGAAAGATAAAACTACAACCTAGTTAAATCTGTCTGACTGAAAGCTTGTGCATCACTTATGTACTCTTACAAGCTCATAAGTTATGAAAAAGATACCTGAATATCTGGTTTCCCTTGTATTGAGCCTGGGATATTGGAATCTGGAGATTTACGTACTCTCTGAGTCTTAGCAAGAAGGAGCAAAAAATGATACTTGTTTTCTAAAATCGTACCAGTCTTTCACAGTTGCATTTGTTTAATTAATTTTGTTTTATCTGAAAGACTGAAAGACTTAAAGCAAGTCATTTTTGTGGATGAATGTAATCTTACAGTTTCGTTTTCTCTACATTTTACAATAGTCCGTTCTTCATTTATTCCTGTGCGGATATCATTCTATGAATTATCCTTGCACAAATTTGCATATATACCCTCTATGTTAGCTTTGTTTTTTTTTAGTGTCAGGACATTAACAATATGAACCTTTCTTATGCATTACTTTTATCCTCATGTATTTGTTTACTGTTCAACAAATTTAACGAGAACTGTTTACACATTGGCCATTTTTCTTTCTCTTTGACTTGACTAGTCATAAAGAGTGGCACTAAAACTGTGCATTTACACTTCTACCTGAAACCTTGACTTGAATTGTTTGGATAAGCGCTGGCACAGACAATTGCACCAGGAACTGAGGAGCAGAGCCCTGCTCACTATGAGACGAGCCCTGTCTTACACAGGCTGCCAGATTTCACCACAATGCCAGCCCAGACTGATGAGGAGCTCCTGTCCACCAAAATACTACAGTACTTAGAATGTGAGCCAGGGCTTTTTCCAGCTTTATACTGGGAATCACCCATGGTGGCAGCTGCCCAGGAGTTATGGGAATGAAAGTTCTTTCCAAATTATGCTGTTTTGTCCTCCTATGCCAGTATTCAGAACCAAGTAATAGCAACCCCTGTAATAGTCGCGAAAAAAGGGAGCTTGTCCAAACTCACAATGCGCCTCCTATTTTTGCAATGAGGGTTACACATCATATTCATTCTGTATGTTCTAACTATGACATGAAACATCAGAGAATCGGGGAGAAGGCAGAGTAACCAAAACAGAAGCAGAAGTGCTGTGAAGTCAAATTGACTTGTCTTGTCCAGGTGGAGCAAGTGGCACCAACACTCCACCCTACTCATACATTAGACTCTATGATCACTACACTGAGTGAAGGAGGTCCAAACCCCCTGGATGTGCACGTGATAATAATGAATGGAAGGCTGTACTTATAATTAACTATTCTGCGGGGGCAATCATCTATCTTTATTCCCCCTAGAATCATGTAGATGTGGCTGGGATAAGTGGTGCGTCTATGGTTGAAACTAGCCGGCTATAACGTATGAACAAACACCCTGAGCGACTATAATCATTAACAACTCATATATATATAGGTCAATAGACACAATAATTGGAATTAATTTTATTATTGTTATTATAAATGTATTAATTTAGTATATAAAAACATCTTGATACAGAAGTAGAAAAAATGTATTAATATAATATCGAATTACAAAACTACGCAGAATGGTCATAACAATCACTCAAACATACAGCATGACAGTGATTTAAAGTATAAATACACAGAATTGCATGATTAGACATACATTTTAAATACAAATCGATATCACAACGAATATATGAAGTTACAATGCAAACAATTACAACGCATGCTCTTACAACGTGGTTTTTACATCGCAACTACCATTACATCTCATCATTTTACAGCGCATGCCATTACAACGCAGTTTTAAAAAAAAAACATTACAACGCATTCCATTACAATGCATACCATTACAATGCATACCATTATAACACATAATACTTTTAGGGCAACAATAGGGTAAGTGTTGGATAGTTTAGGGGTAAAAATTTGATTACTATTCCCACTCCAGTGAGTGCAACAGTAGGGAATGTGTTGGATAGTGTAGGGGTAAAAATTACTATTCCCATCTACCACAAAACCCATACCCACCCTAAAACTAAAAAATCTCTATAACTTACCTTATAATGCGTTGTAATGGCATGCGTTGTAATGGTATGAGTTTTCATGGCATGAGTTGTAGTGACATGCATTGTAATGCATGCGTTGTAATGGTATGCGATATAAAGGCAGTTGCGTTGTAACAGCTGCGTTGTAAAAACAGTGCAATATACTGACTGCACAACATAATGTTTAAACAACATTATACGTGGCTTTTGGATGTTGATGAATCTTCATCTATGTGCGTTTTGGAGCCAAGCGCCTTCATCAGGAAAGCCACAATAGGAACTGTTACATGCACTTCGGTGGCAAGTGCCTTCATCAGGAGAGCCACAAGAGGAGCTGTAGGATACCTTGGATGATATATTATTAGTCTAGACCCATAATATATATGATTGAATTGCTTTATATCTCTAAAAAATGAAAACACTTAATCAGGTTGTTTTACTTCAATATCATGCCTTCACCATAAAGTACAGACATCAGACATAGAAGAGATTAAAAAGTAAAATAAATAATTTTCTATTCACCCATGATTAACTCTCTATTCACCCGTGAGATATATAGCTGCTAAAAGGTGTCAGAGGGAAGCAACAATTAGCAAACATGTCAGATATAATATATTGCACCTGATACTCTGTAATCTGTGAAGAATAAAGAATAGAAAAATCCATGGTGACAGATATTAAACTTTAAAGTGGCAAATCTCACTTGAGGAATAATGCAACTTTAGTACCTAGTCTTTTAAAATGTGATCCACTCGGATTTGCAAATGCAGCACTACCGATTAATATGTGTCCAATAATGAACATCCAGAATAGTAACTATGGAATATACAGGATAAAACTAATATATATAAAAGGCAAATGATGGCATCATAAATATTAATTATATAGTAGATTAAGGGACATACCACGTTTTACCTTTTACGTCTGCAATGCTTGAATCTTTGTGTCTACCTTTTTATTTAAAATCCTTACAGCACTGTAGTCAGCCTTATTTATCGATTGCCATATTACATTTTTGAGCAACTCGCCACTGGACCCCATGTGTTCTTGTTATGATTTGATATTTAAAGGTACTTATATACGCCTCCTTTTCTACTATATAAGTAATATTTACGATACCATCATGTTCCTTTTATTTATGTTAGTTTTGCCCCGTTTATTCCATAGTTAATATTCCAGATGTTCAGCATTGGACACATTTTAATCGGCCTTCTATTTCTGATGTCCCATGGCCCGACTTACCATGACTTCACAGCAACTGGGCTAATTACCCTTCTGCAGTTGACTCTCAGGGTTTTACGGTCCGAAAAGTCAAAGTCTCTTTTGAAGGAGAGGGGTAGAGGTGTGGATAGAGATTAGTGAATACAGTCTCACAACTCAAAATGAATGCAGCATTAAATCATTGTCGAGCAAAATACTTACTTTTATAAAAAAAGAGAAGTATTTTATTTCTAACACTAGCCACACAAACGAAGAATAGAACATTCTCAAACAATTACACAGTCCACCTCTGATGTCAGGGCTCTAGATTCTCCATGGCACTTCCCTGTCCCACTCAATCCTTACATTAGTGATTGTGGTTATATCCCAATTACTATTGGTACATCCAGTGTATGCCCCACTAGTAGTCTGAGTCTCAAAAGTACACTACATACTAACTTAATGTCAATAGCGTTCCAGCGCTGTTAGATTTGGGGGTCTCTGGTTGGCAGAGGTAGGTAACTTTGACCCTTACGTCTAGTCAGGGTGAGGGGGTACACTCCTAAAATAACCCCTGCTCACCCCCTTGGTAGCTTGGCACGAGCGGAAAAGGCTTATCTCAGAGGCAGTGTGTAAAGCATTTGTGAACACATACAGTAACCCAGTGACAACACTACAGATGGACACCACACAAGTTGTAGTATAAAAATAAGTATATTTATATAGACTTAACCCAAGACCACAAACAACAAAAAACCACAATACTGTATTTTAAAATTGGTAGAAAATAGCTTAGTTCTATTAAGATGTAAAATGCGACACTTTGAGTTCAATGCACCTTAGTATGCGTAACGCTATACAACGAAAGTGGTGCAGGAAAGGTGATGCGTCGGTTCCCTACACGGAAGAACGGTGATGCGTCGGGTCCGTACTGATGTGTAGGGGATGCGTCGGTTCTTCTCTGTGAGAGGAGGTGATGCGTTGGTTTCTTACTGTGCTTTCGTGGTGATGCGAACCGCTGCGCCGTGATGCGATGAAGATCCGGTGCGATGAAACAAAGAGGGCATCTTCTTCTTGATGCGACACGATGTGTGCACGCTCGATGGCCGTGCAGCGACTCAATGATTCTTCTTAGCCGCGACAGGCCCTGCGACACGCTTCCCGGTGTTGCGGCGGCATCTGATGCAATGTCGATCCTCTTCTCCGGCGATGCGAGGCGCTTCAGCAACGATGCGTCAACTGCAGTGGCGGCACGCTTTCCCAGCAATGAGACAACAGCGGCTGCGGCTGCGACACGCTTCTCCTATGATCTGGTGCAATGTCGATCCTCTTCTCCGGCGATGCGAGGCACTTTCGCATTGTGAAGCGACAGCGGCAGTTCGGCATCACGCTTCTTCTTTGTGCGTCGCGCTTCCAGCTCCTTGCGACACACAGTCCCTCAGAAAGCCCAACAGAAATGCAGGCACTTCCAAAGAACTCTTGGGGAGCTGGTGGGTGAAGTCTGTTGTCCCTGAGACTTTAGCAGGAGGCAAGCTCTATCTCAAGCCCTTGGATAAATACACACAAAGTTCCTTTCTCCTCTCTTTGGCAGTCAGGTAACCACTGCAGGCCTTAGAGACAGTCTCTCCTCAGTCTCTCTGGTTCCTCTCCTCAGCAAAGGTTTCTTCTTGTTTTCCAAAAGTGATCTAAAGTTCTGGGGTCTGGGTCCCCCTTTTTATCCACAGTTTCTCTTTGTTCTGTGAAGGCAGAGAGGCCTTTGCCTAGTCCAAACCAGTTCTGGTCAGTCCTGGAGCACTTTATTGACAAGACTCCTTCTTTCCTTTCACAGTGCAGGCCAGGGACATCAGACGCACCACAGGAGGTGGAGCCAGCATGGTGGAGGAAAGGCACAGCCCTATTCAGGCCCCAGGTGCAACTCCTCCCACCCATCTACATGCAGATCTCTCTATTCAGCCCTGTGCTGACTCACCCTGTCTCCTAGAATCCCCCAGCCCCTGTCACTCAAACACCAGACAAGGAATGCACAACCTAGCAGAGCCAGGCTTGGATGGTTAGACAAGAAAATATCTACTTTCTAAAAGTGGAATTTTCAAACACAGAATGTTAAAACCAACTTCACTAAAATATGCATTTTATCATTCTGAGTTCAGGCATACTAAACTCGAATTTCAACCTAGTTCCCTGAGTCAGTTAGGATTATAAAATGTAATAATCAACCTGCCCATTCTGGCCTATGGGGAACAGGCAGCCTTGCAATAGTGAAACACGAAAATGGCTGTAATTCACTATTAGGACATGCCACACACACCAGGGCATGTCCTACCTTATACTTACAATGCACCCTGCCCTTGGGCCTACCATAGGGGTGTCTGATATGAAGAAAAGGGAAGTTTTAGGGACTGGCAAGTGGGTGCACTTGCCCAATCAGCATGGCAGTACCAGACTGCACACATGCTCTGCAATGGCAGTGCCGAGACACACTTTTATAGGCTGCTTCTGTGGGTGGAACAACCAGTGCTGCAAGTCCACCAGCAGCATTTGGTTTACAAGCCCTGGGCACGCTCAGCGCACTGTACTAGGGTCTGACAAGTAAACCAAACCAGCTAATCATGGAATTACTAATTCATACATCAATTTACCATAGGGAGCACTTGCACTGTGTCCCTGGACAGCAGTGGCACAATACCCAAAGCATCTATATCCAGCAAAAACTCATGAGGCAACAGCAAATAAATGGGAGACCCACGCCAAGGTGCCAGGTCTAACAAGCGCTATGATGCTTCAACTAGCAGCTAGTTCACCTATGCCCAATAGGCACAAAACTAGTCTTACCTGCACCATCAAGAGAGAATTGTTCAGAGTAATGGAATGTGCCCCATCTGCAGGCGCATGCAGCAGGTCCACAATAAGTCAGGTGAGTCGGCGGCACGTGGACGTAGTGGCTACATTCAGCAGGTGCAGGCTCTCCCCCTCACAGGTGTGCTCCTGCAGCATTAGGAGGTTTCCCGCAGCTTCTCCTGCAAGATACATGTTTGTTCACTGTAGATGGGGGGTTGCTATGATGATCCTGTTCTGGGTCTCACACTTGGAGAACGCTGCTCCCACAGAATCCTCACTTCTCCAATGGGGTAGAACAAGTTGAAGTCCTTGGTGCTTCTGCTGTCCTCCTCCAACATACGGGGTCACTGCTGCTCACTGTCCATGGGCTCTAACCCGGTCAACACAGTGAGCTTCTCCACAGTGGCCCCTCTTTGCACATGGGGTTGCTGCACCGCTACTGCACGAGGCTCAGTACCTTACTGCACAGTAGTCTTTACCATACTTAGCCCCTCCTGGCAAATGGGGCCACTGCACCACTACTGTATGAGGCTTCAACATTTACTGCAAAGCTGTCTTGGCCATGGCAACTGCTCTTGGCATTTGGGGTCACCGCACCCCTTCCACACAATGCTTCCGCTCTTACCACACGGCAGTCTTTCACAAGGCTATCTTCACGGTGGCCCTCTCCTAGCATATGGGGGTCACTGACTCGGTCCTGCACATGGGCAACGATCCAATCGGTGTAGGTGCCATTTCCTCACACCATGCACAGGTATTCCTCCTTTTCATGTTTCACCATTCAGTGCTTGGGTCCTTCAAAATGAAACCCAGGGCCCTCCATGTATTGTACCATTCACAGGCATTCATACACCCAGCATATGGATTTAATATGTACGCAATATGGGCCCCATTCACAAAGGTAAACTGAGACAAAAGTCTAACTTTATGACTTTCGGTATTCACAAAGGGTATTTAGGAGCAGTAAAGAAAGACTTTTTTCTTAGTTAAACTTAAGTTTTTGTCTTAAGTTTAACCTTTTGATCTCAGTTAAACTTAAGACCAAAACGTAAGTTAACTGAGAGAAAAGTCTAACTTTACTACTCGTAAACACCCTTTGAACTTGTGACCGGTGTGCTCAGTTAAGTGTTCCATGACCTGTTTCTATGGTAACAGGCAGAAGGTAGATTGGGGGTAGGGTTCAAATTTATGTCATTTGGAAAGGGTTGAAATGTTTAACCAATAGAAATGTGTGTTAGCTTTTGAATTAATGTGGGAAGGAATGTGATTTGATGTTTACATGTATATGTGTGCAAAATGAGAGGGAAACTTTGCCATTCTTTGGTTTTGCTGACAGGTGCACAGTACAGAGATTCTGTATAAGAAAATCTGGTGTGTGACTGACATACTTCTTAATCTATGAAACAACTTGAAAGGTGAGTTATTTAATTGTGAGGGGATGTATGTGTTTTTTTTTATTTTAATCAGACTAATGTATTTCTCCTGCTAAAGTGCAGGGAGTACTTTTTTTGTCTACAATCATATTGACAGTGTGTGTGCATGTAGAAACCATTCTGTGATAAGCATTTGTGTTTTTCATATGTTTGCAGACAGATAACTGTACTGTTTTTATGTTTTGGTATAATTATAAACCAGTCATTGTTTATGTATTTGCAAAATGAGTCATGTTTCTACACTAAAATGTAGTACTTCCTCTAGATTAAGAAATGTGTTTTGGTACAGTGCAAGGGATAGTGTTGTTTTTCTAGAAGCACACAATGAGTCTGTGTGCATTTAGGAATCAAATTGAGAGAAACATTTTGGTACTAATGTGTAGTAGAACATTTTCTGCAATGTGTGCAGTCACTTTACATCTTGTAGACTAGTGAATGTATTTTGTACAAGGGATAGTTGGCTTTATACAATCACACTGTGAGTCTGTGTGCATTTGGGCAATTATTGTGAGGAAAGCATTTGGTAACATCATGTATTTGCTTGCAGATTACTGCTTTAAAATTTGGTTTGTTGTCAAGTTTGAGTAGCATTAGAGGCCAGTCATTGCTTATGCAATTGCAAAATGAGTCAGGCTTTCATAGTAGTGTGCAGTATTGAAATATGTAGAATGTGTGCAGTCACCTTACCCATTCCAGAGTAGTGAATGACTTTTGGTAAACTCCTAGAGATAGTGTTGCTTGTCTAGAATCACACTGTGAGTCTGTGTGCATTTGGGTGAGCATTGTGAGAGAAGCATTTGGTAACATCGTGTATTTGCTGACAGATAACTGTTTTAAAACCTGTCATGTAGTCAAGTTTTAGCAGTATTAGAAGCCAGTTGTTGCTTATGCATTCGTAAAATGAGTCAGACTTTGACACTAAAGTGCAGTACTGAAATATGTAGATTGTGTGCAGTCCCCTACCCCTTCCACAGTAGTGAATGAGTTTTGGTAAACTCCTAGGGATAGTGTTGCTTGTCTAGAATCACACTGTGAGTCTGTGTGCATTTGGCTAACCACTGTGAGAGAAGCATTTGGTAATATCGTGTATTTGCTGACAGATAACTGTTTTAAAACCTGTCATGTTGTCAAGTTTTAGCAGTATTAGAAGCCAGTCGTTGCTTATGCATTCGTAAAATAAGTCAGGCTTTGACACTAAAGTGCAGTACTGCAGTCCCCTTACCCCTTCCACAGTAGTGAATGAGTTTTGGTAAACTCCTAGGGATAGTGTTGCTTGTCTAGAATCACACTGTAAGTCTGTGTGCATTTGGGAACCACTGTGAGAGAAGCATTTGGGTACTTCATATCTTTGCATACACATAACTGCTTAAAAACCTTTCCTATTCTCACGTTTTGGTAGAATTAGAAGCCAGTCATTGCTTATGTATTCACCCAGGAACTCTCCTTGCAATACTGTAAACATTCAGTTAATATCCAAGTAGTAATGGAGTGAGGCAGGCCTTAGCACATGGATTGATTCAAACGCCTATCCACTATGCATGCAGTCCCCTAACCATCTACACACTTGTCTTTCACACCTTCAATTCCCCAGTCAATATCTTTACACTTCCAGGAAACACCCTGCCACTGCCCTTGCACCCCTCTACTGATCCATTAAGCAACATGTACTAAACCATTCACTGTGCGAAAACCCAACCACTTAGAAATTCATCCAGGCACTGTCCTTGCAGTACTCTAATTATTCAGTCAGTACCCAAGTACTCATTCAGTGACCAGGCCTTAGCACATGGACTGCTTCAAACCCCTATCCACTATGCAGGCAGTCCCCTAACCATTTACACACTTGTCTTTCATACCTTAATTACCCAGTCAGTATCTATACAGTTCCAGCAAATATCCTGTCACTCCCCTTGCACTCCTCTCGTGACCCATTCAGCACCATGTACTAATATATTGACTGCACCAAAACCCAACCACTTATAAATTCACCAAGGCACTCTCCTTGTAGTACTCTAATGATTCAGGCAGTACCCAGGTACTTATGTAGTGAACTCGGACTTAGCACATGGACTACTTCAAACATCTATCCACTATGCATGCTTGCCTCTAACCACCTACTCAATTGTCTTTCACACCTTCAATTGCCCAGTCAGTATCTATATACTCCAATAAACACCTTGTCACTCCCCTTGCACACCTCCAGTGATACATCCAGAACCATGTTCTAATCTATTCACTGCGCCAAAACCAAAAAACTTAAAAGATTCATCCAGGCACTCTCCTTGCAGTACTCTAATGATTCAGTCAGTACCCAGGTACTCATGCAGTGACCCAGGCCTTTGCTCATGGACTGATACAAACGTCTGTCCAGTATGTATGCAGGTCTCTAACCATCTACACACTTGTCTTTCACACCTTCAATACCCCAGTCAGTATTCATACATTCCCGCAAACACCCTGTCACTCCCCTTACACTTCTCCAGTGACCCATTCAGCACCATGTGCTAATCCATTGACTGCACCAAAACCCAACCACTTATAAATTCACCGAGGCACTCTTCTTGTAGTATTCTAATGATTCAGTCAGTACCCAGGTACTCATGCAGTGACCCACACCTTAGCCCATGTTGTGCTTCTAACCTCTGTCCAGTATGCATGCAGGCCTCTAGTCACCTACACACTTGTCTTTCACTTCTTCAATTAACTAGTCAGTATCTATATACTTCAATAAACACTCTGTCACTCATCTTGCACTCTTCCAGTGACTGATCCAGTACCATGTACTAATCTATTCACTGCGCCAAAACCAAATAACTTAAAAGTTTCACCCTGGCAGTCTCCAAGCAGTAGTTTAATGATTCAGTCAGTACGCAGGTACTCATGCAGTGAACCATGCATTACCACATGGACTGCTTCAAAGGTCTATCTAGTATGCATGCAGGTTTCTAACCTACTATACACTTGTCTTTAACTGCTTGAATTCCCCAGTCAGTATCCATGTACTTCCATCAAACACCATGTCACTCCCCTTGCACTCTTCCAGTGACTTATTCAGCACCATGTAGTAATGCATTCACTGCGCCAAAACTGAAACACTTACAAATTCACCCAGGCACTCTTCTTGTAATAGTCAAATCATTCAGTCAGTACCCAAGTACTAATGGAGTGAGGCAGGCCTTAGCACATGGATTGATACAAACGTGTTTCCACTATGCATGGAGGCCTCTAACTACCAACACAATTGTCTTTCAGACCTTCAATTTCCCAGTCAGTATCTATAAACTCCAATAAATACCCTGTCACTTCAATCGCACACCTCCACTGACTCATTTGGCACTATATACTAATCTATTCTCTGCGCCAAAACCCAAAAATGTCAAAAGATTCACCCAGGCACTCTCCTTGCAGAACTCTAATGATTCAGTCAGTACCCAGGTAGTTTTGCAGTGATCCAGGAGTTACTCCATGGACTGTTTCAAACGTCTATCCACTAGGCATGCAGGTCTCTAGCCACTTACACACTTGTCTTTCATACCTTCGATACCCCAGTCAGTATTCATACAGTTCCTGCAAACACCCTGTCACTCCCCTTATACTTCTCCAGTGACTCATTCAGCACCATGTACTAATGTATTTACTGCCAAAAAACAAATACTTATAAATTCATCCAGGCACTCTTCTTGCAATACTCAAAACATTTAGTCAGTATCCAAGTACTATTGGAGTGAGGCAGGCCTTAGCACATGGATTGATTCAAACGCCTATCCACTATGCATGTAGGTCTCTAATCACCTACACACTTGTCTTTCACACCATCAATATCCCAATCAGTATCCATACACTTCTAGCAAACACCCTGTCACTCACCCAGTGTCTCTCCTTATAGTACTGTAATCATTCAGTCAGTAAGCATGTAGTCTTTCAGTGAGGCATGTTTTAGGGCATGAACTGCTTCAAAGTAGTATGCACTATGCATGTAGTGTTTTAACCATCATCACACTTGTGCTTCAGGGCTATAATTTCTTAGTCAGTATTTATATAAAATGTGTTTGTATAGTAATAAAAAAGTATACATTTTAAAGTTATTAATATACATTTATTTGTGATTATTTTTACAGATACTGTTTTTCACCATTAAAATAGAGAAATCATGCCAGAAAAAAAAAGAAAAAGAAAAGAACAGAGTTACTTGAAGAAAAATCAACCACAAGTATTGAATGAACAACATAATGTGGCTAAAAAGAAAAAATCTTCTGATAAGATCACAAAGCAATTTATTAAAAATGTTTGTAGGACCAGACATAATGTACAGAATGGTGAAACCTCTGAGAATGCTTTAACTAGACAAAATATTCAAAATATTGGGAAAAGCAAAAAAGCAAATGGACAGTCAAAGGAGACGAAGTATGGTAAAAGAAGGCAAAATCAGTATAAGGAAATACGCAAAAAAATATTTTACAAGAGAGTAGTACATAATTTGCTGAAAGATGTGAAGAAATATAAAAAGAGAGCTCTATTTTATAAAAAGAAGAAGCATATTGAAACCATTGTTGAAAAGGCTTTTGAAGTAAAAAGAAACTATTCATTTTAGTATTAAACAGAATTTGATCACTAGATAAACCATTCCATTTAATGAAGGCCAAAAGTAGGAGGAAAAGAGTAATTAATAGAACACATGTTTGTGATTTTGTTTTGGGAGAATGGAAACACAGTTCCAGTTCAGAGCCTTTTTTTAATGAAGAGAGTTATTTACAGAGCAATAATTTGTTGCATGCTGTTGACACCAGTGGTCGAGGTTATGAGGTTAGAGATGGTTGTCCAATTGACAAAGAGAAAATGGTTGAAAGAAATGCAGAAGAAGTGATAGCTGATGAAGTTCTAGGGAGACGTCCTAAACACCCTGTGTACCCTTGGGATTGCAGTAGTATTTGTAGTGTACGACAAGAATCTAGTGATAAATTATGTCGTTTTTTACGAGCATATAGTAAAAAATGTATTAAACAAAAGATTAAGGTGTTGCAAGGACTAGACCCTTGCAGAGTGAGAAAAACTACTGGTTTGCAAGGTCATTCTCAGGCTTGTCTTTCTAGGAAAGTTTGTCAAAGTGTTTTTCACCATTTAAGGATGTTGGCAGTACATCATACTCAAATGCAGAACTTAGTGAGAAGATTGTATCATGCAAAAAGTCCAGCACTAAAGTTAAATGAGTTGAACAGTGCTCTTTTGTGTGGGTCAGTATCAGATGTGAAGAAGGTTGGTGATGATATTGAGTTGTGTTACTTTGGTCCTCAGCAAGAGAGTGCAGAAACTTTCACATTAGTAGAACAAAATGTTGAAGACAATGTAGAACCCGTGATTACAAAAAAATTTGAAGATCAAATCACAAAGTTTAAGGTAATTTCAGGTGAAAGACCAAATGTTTCTTGTATTTGTTGTCGGCGAAGTCACAATAAAAATCAGACTAGGAGTATCAATCTGTATTTAAAAAGTGAAATAGAAAATAATGATAAGTGGAAGGAATTTGCAACTTATTTGTTGGTAGAGGATTGTTTTGATTTGGGATTTGAGCAGCGTATTTGCAAATCTTGTTATAACAAATTAGATGAGAATAAAATGCCTGCTAGAGCTGTTCATAATAATCTAGAGTTGGTTGCTATTCCTCCAGAGCTGATAGATTTAAATACCTATGAGTCTATTTTCATTCAATGTGTGCACCCGTTTCAGGCTATTGTTCGTATGGAGCCTAATACAGGTAAATTACCTCAATCAGAGTTACAAAGAGGATTGAAAGGAAGAGTTGTGTATTTACCGTTAGATTTAAAGAAAAACATTGAAACCATTGGTGTAGACCATGCAGAAAATGAACCACTAGTCATTCTAGTTAATGGTGTTCCTACTAAGAATAAGAAAATCTGGCAAGAGTTAGTGGATGTTAGAAAAGTGCAAAAGGCATCATTGTATCTGATAAAAAATAATGAGCACAATAAAAATGTGTTTGTAGGAGAAGAAGAAATAGATTTAGCAGAAGATACTGAAACATTAAATGGACAAATTGAAAAAGTGGACATGTCCAGATGTGAAGAAATCTATGAACATTACAGTGTACATCCACTTCATTCCAAAGAGGTGATGGGGAATATGATTGAGTTGTTCCAAATGAAAAAAGCAAGAGGAAGTCCCATGAGTGTATGGGAAGAGAGCTTGGAAGTTCGTTGTTTCCCGCAGTTGTTTCCAACAGGAAAAGGTGGACGATATGATGAACGTCCGGTGCAGATTCCTGCATCTGAATATCGGACAACAAGATTATATGCAGAAGATTTCGACAATGTACCCGTTATATGTTTCATCTTCTGTTTGAAAGTGACTTGTCTGGACTTTCATATGCAGTAAATCACATTTTAAAAACTGGAATGCATCTTCAAAATGTAACTGCAAAGGATTTTATGGATGAAGTGCATCAGAGAGATGATCATTTAGAATCTCAGTTGATTAATCTGATGGCATGTCAGCGTGGGACTAATGAATATTGGTACCGTCGTCATGGAGAACTGAAATGTATGCTACGGAACTTGGGAACTCCTACATGGTTGTTACACTAAGCTGTGCTGAGTATGCTTGGGATGATTTACTTGAATTTCTTCGAGAGGCAAATTCCAATAAAAAAAATATTGAATACAAGACACCTGAAGAATTGTGCTCTTTGGATCCTGTTAATGTATGCAGATATTTCAATCATAGATTTGAAGCTATTATGTCTTTCATTTGTAATAAAAAGAATCCTCCTCTTGGAGAAGTTGTGGATTTCTTTTGGAGAAAGGAGTGTCAAGCAAGAGGTGCTCCTCATATACATATGTTGTTATGGATCAAGGATGCCCCCAAATTTGGAACAGATTCAGATGATACTGTTTTGTCTTTCATTGAAGATCATGCCGCATGTGCCGTACCCAATAGCAGAGAAGATAAAAACTTAAAACAACAAGTCTTACAATTCCAAAGCCATAGGTGTGGAAAATACTGTCGACGAAAGTACAAGTCAAAGGATAAGTTCTATACCAAATGTCGTTTTGGATTTCCACGTCCTGTATTATCCAAAGGAAGAGTGAACAGTTTTATGTCAGCTAAGCGACATACCATCACAAGAAAGTCTCCGAAAAATACCTGCAACTTAAGAAGAAGCAAAGTCTCAAAATACAAAAATGACTACAATCCAGTTATTTTATCCATGTGGAACGCAAACATGGATATTCAGTATGTTACAGACAATTCCATTGCTGTTGCTCGATATGTAATGTCCTACATTACTAAATCAGAAAAGACAGAATTTAAAGAAATGTGGGAAGAGATTTCTTATGAGAAGACTCGAAGTAAGAAATTGTACAGATTCAGTTTGAAGATGTTATCGCATTGTGAAATTGGAGCATATGAATGCTCAGATCGGTTATCATCTGCAAGTCTATACTCCAAAAGTAGAAGAACCATTTGCAGAAATGCGAAATCGGGTACTGAAATCTGTTCAAGAAATTGAATATTTAGCAGAACAATGAACCAGAAATTACAGATATTTTGAAAACGAATATGTTGGGCACATATTACCCAAACAGAAGTCATCATCTTGCGAACATGTGTCTCTATGAAGTGCTGCAAAACTACACTTTTAAACGGAATACTACAGAGAACATCAATGATGGAAAATATGCAGTGATTGGTTCCGAAGGATGTTCGGTGAAACAAAGGAAAGGAAATTTAATTAATCACAGGAAACTGAGTTGCAACACTGCTGATAAAAGGGAATTTTACTATTTAGCCCTTTTGCAAATGTTTAAACCATGGCGTTCAGAACTGGAATTACTTGGAGATTTTCAGAGCTATGAAGATTCATTTAATGCTTGTAAAGATAGTATACAATGCAGTGCTTTTGCAAATTATGTGAAAATGTTGAATGATGAAATTGATCAAGAAGCTACAATTGCAGCTGAGATTGCTAGAGACAGTTCTCAAGACAGTCAAAGTTCTGCTGCACTGAGTCAAGATCCACTAGGACAACCAATTGTTGAAAATGAAGCAGCAATTGCCATGAATGAGGTGGAAACTGCAATGTATCAAGCTCAAGAAGATGTAATACAGTTAGGAAACTTGGAAGAACAACTAAATGTTGAACAGAAACAAATATACCAACAAGTGAAAGAGCAGATTGACCATGGATTACTTCATGAAAAAAAAAGGGTGCTCATATACATCATTTCAACCTATCCAAATGTATGTGAGTGGTCAAGCTGGAACAGGAAAAAGTTTCTTAATTAAAGTAATTACAAGTTATCTGCAGACAACAAATGAGTCGCATTTGTCTTGTGTTGTCACTGCTTCAACTGGGTTGGCAGCACATAATATTAAAGGAATTACTTTACATGGTTTACTAATGCTACCAGTAGAGCATGACAACAAATTGGAATACCACAAACTATCTGGAGAAGCTTGTTGTGAAGTTTCAAGAGTCCTGAAGAAAATGAAACTTCTCATTATTGATGAGGTAAGCATGGTCTCAAACTTGATGCTTGCCTTTGTGCATTTAAGAATGTAGCAAATTCTTAAAACAGAGTATGACGTTTTATTTGGAGGAAAACACGTCATAGTTTTTGGAGATCTACTGCAACTGACTCCGGTAAAAGGACAACCGGTATTTAAAACACTTGCACATGAAGATACCAGAAAGTCTCTTGGTAGTGTTGGTAACATGAAAATTTGGACATATTTTGAATACAAAGAACTGACAACAGATAAGCGACAGGCAAATGATGCTGAATATGGAAGTATTCTTCAAGATATAAGAATTGGACTTCTGACAGAACATGGCAAACAAGCTTTGGAGAGTCGATTACTTTCCAATTTGCTTCCAAATGAAAATGTAGTTCCTGAGAAAGTGTACATGAAAATTGCAGAAAAGAAATCAGTGATCTGCTTAATGCCAACACTGCGCGAGTGTTCTATATTCAACAAAGAACTATTGAAACTGGAAAATGAAGAAATTATAAAAATGGAAGCCATCGATAAAATAGAGCATGAAGGAATCACTATTATTTTGACGGGAAAATTGAAAACAAAACTGGATTCTTTAGAAAAAAAATATCTAAAATGGCTGGTTTAGAAAAGACTCTCTATGCATGTGCAAACTGTCGGGTAATTTTAAGGCGTAATTTGGATGTAGAAAAAGGTTTAGTTAATGGAGCAATGGTTAAAGTGGTGGATTTTGTTAATTATCAGAAAAAAGAAGGAATTGAATTTTTAAAAATTAAATTTGATCAGATTGAAGAAGTTAAAGAAATTGGTCGTTGTACAGTTCGTTTTTTGCTTGTTAAAGATTTATATGTCCGTCGGAAACCATTTCCATTTTCTCTGGCATATGCAGTGACTATTCATAAATCTCAAGGATTAAGTGTAGACAGTGCATTGGTGAACATTGGATCTACCGTGTTTAAAGAGGGTATGGCATATGTTGCTTTGTCATGAGTCAGACAATCTTCTGGTTTGTTTTTGATTGATTTTGATGAGACAAAGGTTACTGGAGATGCAAACTGTGTAAAAGAGTATAATAGGTTAAGAAGGGTGTATGCTCCCAATTTAGGTCAATATCCTGTATTTGAAAAGCGTGTGGTTGGTCGAAAAAGAAGGTTTGAGAATATCTGTACTGAAGGTGTAGAGAAGGGAAAAGAACAAGAAAATGTTGTGATTGAAAGTAAAAAGAAAAAGGACACTATTGAAGAGATTGTTGGTTATCAGTTTGAAAATAGTTCAGGTGTCAACTGCTATGCTAATGTAGTGGTCAAAGTTGTTTTTATCTTGAAGGTTTGCAAGAAGAAATTATGCAGAATCGGGAAAAAAGATTTTGTTCTTTGTTGCATTCTGTTTATGAAAAATTGACAACAGATACAAGTAAAATACAAACTGTTTCAGATGTTCGTAATCTTTTGGATGTGTGTTCTGGTTCTACACAATTTACGCAAATTATCCAACAAGATGCTCAGGAATTTTTAATGTATATGCTTACCATTTTTGAAAATGAAGGTGTAGAAATAGAAAATATTTTTGGCCTTTCTTACGAATGGGAACATCAATTTGAAAATTGCATGTATACATCTAGCACTAATGTAGACACTGCAAGATTTCTATATTTAACATTACCAGACAGTAAATCAGTGTCTTTCAATAAATTAGTTACAGGTGCAAATCAAAATATGGAGTGTAGCCAATGTAAATCAGAAATGTTATCCACATTATTTAAAAAAAAATATGGACACTATATAATTTTAATGATGCAACGTTGTACAGCTGAAGGAAGAAAATTGAATACTTTAATAAAGCAATTTGTAGCAACACAACTATCAATATCAGGAAGGACTTTTGTAGCAATTGCAATAATTTTCCATGATGGTCCTTCCACAACATCTGGACAATACACTGCCTATTTAAAATGTGACAAAGGCTGGACACTTTGTAATGATGCCCAGTTGGTTTTCAAACAACGTTTGCTTAGTGAATTACCAAATTCCTACCTAATATTTTTAAAGCCAAAGTTTTAGGAAGATAATTCACTCTCCGAGGAATTTGTTGTTATAATTTAATAGGATTACCATTGGACAATTTACATAAAAAGGAGTGCAAAAATACCATTTGGCCTCAAGGAAAGGTATATGTTTGAATTATGGACTTTTTCGTGCTCATTGACTCGGTGAATATTTTAATGCGACAACATTTACAGTTTTTTATAATTTAAAGTTATAAAATGTTGTTACCCATAAGCATTTCATATATGTGTGATTTGTATTTTCTGGTATTTTACTGAGAATAGCATGTTGTTTTTTTTTAAACAATGTTTTTTTTTTTTTGCCCGCTGTTATGTGATGAGTACGATTGAAATCACTATTTCTAGTGAAATTCAATATATTCCGAGAACAACAAAAAAGGCAAACAAATTACTTTGTTTAAATTATGCTGTGTTGTTAGAAATTTATTATTACATGTTATAACTATTTTTTCTTTTCTTTCACAGATCCTAATTCTAAAATAAGCAATTTACCCCAATTTACATTACAAAAAACATCTGAAAAAAATGTGTACCGTTTTTTATTTCTATTACTGTGAAGGTAAGTTTAACTAAGTATTAATATGCAGAATGGGCAGATCTGCAAGAAGCTACAAACTATGAATACGTTTTTGAAAACACCCTGTTTATACCTATGTAGTTGTGGAATCTCCCTGTCATAGGATATCATGTGACCTGCAAAAAAACCGATTTGAGTGGTTCATAATATTTCCAATTGTACCTATTGAAGGAGCGCAATCATTTCAATCATTCTTCTGTCAGCATCTTTGCAGACAAAACTCTGTGCTTACCTCCTATTATTCGCAAGCAATTTTCCAAACAGAAATATGTCACTTTTTGTAACATAGTTATAGCGCAAAACACTCTTTCATATTTACAAAGAGAGGAAAAGGCACTCTGTGTACCTTTTCTTCTCCATGTAAATACGACCTTATCATAAACACCACTTTGCGTTGAAAGGGCGTTCTATAAGTGTTGTTGTGTGTGATTGCACTGAATACTCATAGAACAAGACACATCTACAGATTTCTCAGAAATCATAAATCTCGACATGTGTGTGAATGCTGCACCATTGTCCAATTGGTGTAGCAAAGCACAACAAGGAGAATTTTTTCATTTCTCCTCATTTTTTAACCTTCAATGCATGCTAAAATGTTCAGCATACATTGAAGGAGAAAAATGCATTTACTGGTTGTTTTTGTGCAGGAAAGTGTGTCTTCCTGCACAAAAACAAACACCACATGACACAGATATCCTTGCACCATGGTGCAAGGGTGCCTGTGTCACTATATGGCTGCAGTTTAAGCAGCTGTGCAGAGAGAAGCATAGATTTGCAACATATGTTGGTACATATGTTGCATCCCTGTGCTTCAGAAGTACTACAGCACACTGCAGTTAAAGAGGTTACTGTGTGATGCTGCAGCACTTCCTCATAGTTCTGCACTTATACATTCACCATACGCTACTAATGCATTTGTTCAGTCAATTACGTACTACACATACATTCATCTAAACTTTCACACACTAACAAACAAATATAGCTCTTTTTTTAAACCAGGAAAGTTAGTTCTTAGAAGAACTTTGTTTTTCTTTTATATTTTTTTGCTTAGTTTATTGAAAAATTTTTAAATTTGGGGGTTTTTCTTGAAAAAAAAGGAAAAACAGAACTGGAGGAACAAAACAATGAACTTCAGGAAAAAAGAAAAAAAAAGAAACTAGCAATGATGGTTCTCTTGCTTTCGACAGATAAGGTCAATGGACTGCTCTCCATAGCAAAGTACAGCGTTGCATTTTATGCAGAGCACTTTGAAGGTTGCAAACTGTGGACGGATGTCCAAGTTTTGCACAGATGGATCCACCCTTGAAGTACTCGGCTGCGATGAATTTGATGGAGCTGGAAGAACTTGCATTCTTCAGCACTCCTCTCGAGCAAGGTTCACCGGATGGAGGGTCCTTAGATGCTTCATCATACTGGCTGTACCGCAGGAATATCTTTTGTTGTGATCCCCACGGGAGAGCACTCGCTGGCAGATCTTACATGTCACTAAGGTGGCATTGGTTTTGGTTTGCCCCTCAGGAAAATTAAAACATTTCCAAACCACAGATGTATATCTTGGTTGGCATGGTGGTTCTTCCAAAAATTCATCCTCAGATGAATGAGCAGATGCTGGTGATGCCTGCTGCCCTGAAGCCATTGTTTTAGCCAAAAAAAGTTCTTCTCTGCAGAGAGATGCTCCTCCAAAGAAGGTCAAAGAAGAATGATTGAAATGGGTGGGGTCTTCCAATAGTTAGAATAGGAAGTGTATTGAACCAATCAAATCTCTTTTTTTCAGGTCACAGGGGATCCGCGCACCGTGTGTATAGGCAGCACGCACCGAGTGCGAATTCGCGAAATTGCATTTAAAAGGAATATAGGATTAGAAGTAAAAATATATAAGTTTTATTAGTAGTTTAGATTATGTCTTCAATTAATATTCACATGAAATACATATATATATGTTTTTTGACATGTAAAATATTTCGCAGAATTCGCGCACCCACCGCGTCAAACACGCACATGACGTTTCGCGGAAGCACGTGAGCGTCGCGTAACGTGTTTCGTACGTGTCACGTATGGGCTTGGAGTCACATACCGGTCGCATAGCAATCGCATACGAAAATACGTACCCAACACATACCGTACGCGGATCCTACACTACAATCGTGCAGGGATCGAGAAAGGTGCGCATACAGTGCGTGAATCCAAAAAAATAGTAAACGAAAAAATAACAAAGTATCAAAAATATAGTTTAAAAAATATAAAAACTAGTTTTAAAAAATTTACAATTTTTTTTAAAACAAAATCATTAAAAACAAATAATATTTTTTAATTTTTAAAAGAATTAATTGAAAAACAATATAAAAAAACATAACTAAAGGAATTGACACACTGAAATATAAAGATTTAGAAATCCTATGAAAATCATTAGACATCATAGCTTTAGACATAAGTTATAGATAGGAATTAGCATTTAAAAAACCTTTGAAATTCACTTAAACAACCATAGGTTTCAGGTATGTTATAGTTAGGAATTAGCATCTAAAAAATCTTAGAAATTCACTGAAAAAACCATACGTTTCAGGGGCGTTTTAGTTAGCTGGACTTTTCCCTTGTACAAAACCCTAGAAATTCCCCCGTTATAGTTAGTTCAGCTAACTATAACTCACGCCCCCGCAATGCACTGCTGATGACGTTACATATTACATCACTCATGACATGGTCAGTGACATCACTGATGATATCACTGATGACATCTCAAATGACATCACTGATGATGTTATCCATGTGATAAATTTGTGCATCTTCTCACACCCTAAAATAACCTTTGATACACCCACTCAAAATTTCAGACGGCCATTCTCAAAACCATAGATACTCCAATACCAATAACTACAAACCCACTCATTGACTCTTAGGTCTACACACACATCCACTCACTCACCTGTACAGTCACTCATTCTTACAGTCACTCAGTACAGGACTATCATATGCATTTATACACCTATATAGACAATCACGCACCACCACTCATCCATAGAGGTACTCACACACCTAGTCAGTCATGCAAATAATTAATCACACTCCCATTTACTCACCCATACAGTTATACACACACAAGTTCACTTACTCATAAAAATACTACCACATTATTACGCTCTTATACAATCACTGATACAAGCACACACTCATCCATACAGCCACTCTCAAAATCACACACTCTCACCTATAGTCAGTTATATACTCTTACACACATATATACTGCCTTTCACATATGTAGTTACTCACACATGTACCACTGAGATATACATATACTCACCCAACCATACAGTCCATCACAGATGCACTCTTAAAACCATGCACCCGGTGAATCACCCACTCACACATCTATGCACAGAGTCATACACAAACCACCCACACAAACACTCAGGCACCCATACAGATACTCAGACAACCAATCAGTAACCCATATTGACACTCATGTAGCTATTCGCAAACCCATGCAGCCGCTTATACACCAACAGACAGACGAATACAGACATTCACACAGTTTAGTCACTAACCCATGCATTCAGTAAGTTATGTTTAATCACTCACTTATAGAGTCAGTCACACACCCAGTAAATCATCCAGTCAGACACGTATATACCCACTCATTCTTCAACACGCCTTTCCCTATATATATTAAAGCGCATTTAAACTTTAGAGAAACTCACAGTCAATGGATGATGTCATCAGTGATGTCATCAGTGATGTCATTTGAGATGTCATCAGTGATGTCATCAGTGATATCACTGACCATGTCATGAGTGATGTAATATGTGACGTCATCAGCAGTGCATTGCGGGGGCACGAGTTATAGTTAGCTAAACTAACTATAACGGGGGAATTTCTAGGGTTTTGTACGAGGGAAATGTCCAGCTAACTATAACGCCCCTGAAACCTATGGTTTTTTCAGTGAATATATATGTATATATATATATATATATTCACTGAAAAAACCATAGGTTTCACACATGTTATAGTTAGCGGAAATTTTACTGATAAAAAACCAGTGAAATTGCCCCGTTATAGTTAGTGCTGGCAACTATAACTCACGCGACCGCAATCCTCTGCTGATGCTAATACTGTATTTAGACACTTATTTGCCCATGTCTTCTTCCATACATTTTTAGCTATACATATATTACAAATATTTTTTTTTCATAAAGACACATATGTCATCAGCAGAAGATTGCGGTCGCGTGAGTTATAGTTGCCAGCACTAACTATAACGGGGCAATTTCACTGGTTTTTTATCAGTAAAATTTCCGCTAACTATAACATGTGTGAAACCTATGGTTTTTTCAGTGAATTTGCAAGGTTTTTTAAATGCTAATTCCTAACTATAACGTGTGTGAAACCTATGGTTTTTTCAGTGAATTTGTACGGTTTTTTAAATGCTAAGTTACTTTACGCCATTCGAGGCGTGCGTGCCCACTTAACGCAGTTCGTTCCGTGCACGGTTTTTATCAACTTTAATAAGCCCTGTACATTTGGTGGCCTTCGGCCACCAAAAGCACAGGGGGTGGGGTCAATGTGGATAGTGTTTTTTTTATTTCGATTTTATAATTTCATGTTGCCAAAATTTAGTTTTTTTTACCTATTAATAAGCCCTGTACATTTGGTGGCCTACGGCCACCAAAAGCACAGGGGGTGGGGTAAGTGTGGATAGTGTTTTTTTTTTTTTTTTTTTTTTACCGTACGCTTACGGTAAGCGTACGGTAAGCGTACTCGGCGAAATTGCCGAAAAAAAAATAAAACCGTTTTTGCTCTTGGGGCATGTTTGGGGACTCCCTCAACATGACTATGTGGGAGGGAGTTGTCAAAACAGCCCCGTAACATGTTTTTGGCCATCTTGTTTGATAAACAACACTCAGTGCGAGAGACAAAATGGCGGCCGCCGCTTCCTGGTTTCGGCCGATTCGAATGTTTACTAAGATCTAAGAGCCAATCAGAATCGCGCTCGCGCACGCCACCGTACGCTTACGGTAAGCGTACGGTAAGCGTACCGTAAGCGGGCTCAGATATATATATTGATTTAAAGGCTATTTTCTCAGAATCTACTGAACAGATTTACACCAAACCTACAAAAGGCACTTCCTTGACCTAGGGACTACCTCTCTGCCAAATTTCTAGTAATTCTGTTCAGCCGTTCGGGCTGTAGCTCGTTCTAAAGGTCCTATGGAAAAATGCATGGGAAAAACGCGTTTTGGGACCCCCCTTTTATCTCAGCCCCCGCTTGACAAATCCCCCCGAGACTTTCAGGGTAGGAGCGGAGCGTAGCGCCCCACCTATTTTGAGAAATTCGCGAGGATTCATCGACCGGCGCCAAAGTTATTCAAAATAGAATGTTGAGGTTTTCCTATGGAAAAGGGGTCCTAACTATAACTACCTACTGGCGACCGCCAGTAGGTAATATATATAAAAGCAAATCTCCAACTTGTTGAAAGTCTCTAGTTGCACGAAGCTTTCAAGCTGGAAACGGACACCCATTCATTAGTGCTATTTCTGTTTATTCAGTGCAAAAATGCCGCCATGACGCGTTTCGGGCTCAAACGCCCTTGATCACATGATATATATATATATATATATATATTTATATTACCTATTGGCGGTCGCCAGTAGGTAGTTATAGTTACAACCTAGTTTCCAAAGGAAAAGCATTTTTTGATTTGCTAATAATCTTCGCAAAATTCTCCAAAAAAAAAGTCTATCCAGGTCAGCTCCTATCCTGAAAGCTTGGGGGAGATTCATCAAGCGAGGGCTGAGAAAAAAAGGGGGGCGCCAAAACGCATTTTCCCCATGTTAATTTCCATAGGAAATTTTGCGACGAGCTAGAGCCCAAAGTGCTGGATGGAATTACCCCAAATTTGTCAGAAAGGTAGAGCTTGGTTCAGAAAGCGACCTTTTTTTTTTAAATGGTGTTACTCCGTTCAGTAGTTTTTTGAGAAATTCAAGGAATAAGAGTCAAAAAATCATTTGCAATAGGAATTTTGTGCAAGGCTAGAGCCGAAACTACTGAACGGAACTATCCCAAATTTGGCAAAAAGGTAGTGCTTGCATCAGAAAGAGACCTTTTTTTTAAATGGTGTAAATCCATTCAGTAGTTGCTGAGAAATTAGAAAAATAAAAGTTTTGATATCTGGGCGGAGCCTTAGTCCCGTGCACGAGCTTCACTGTGATTGGCTGTCAACACTCCAAACCAGGAAGTGTTCGCAGCCATCTGGTAGAAACACCCCAGAAGGAACCTCAGGGCCAAAGAAAGCATTTTTAAAAAAAATATATATATCGGCGCAATGAGACCCCGGGTGGGCTAGGTCCCGGGGCATTTCTTAAAAAATATTAGCTGGGGCTCGGTGAGGCTGTGGGGCACCTCTTGGGTCCCCACAGACCCGGGGCTTCACTCATGTTGGGAGGGGGGTTGCGCAGGCACCCTCCTGGAGCCCTCCATGTGCTTATAACTTTGGCGTCGCTTGATGAATCTTTACTAAATTTTCCAGAAAGTTTCTCTTTTTTGATCAGCTCGTATCTTGAAAATTTAGAGGTCAAAAAAAGTGTTTTTGCAATGCATTTTCCATTGGAAACTTTAGACAAGGCTTCAGGTCAAACTACTGAACGGAATTATGCCAAATTTGGCAGGGAGAAAGGTCTTGGTCCAGAAAACGTGCTTTTGTTGAAATGGTGTAAATCCGTTCAGTAGTTTTTGAAATATTAAAGAAAAAAAAATATATATATATCTGGACGGTACCTAACTCCCGAGCACAAGCTTGCCTCTGATTGGCTGCTAACACTTGAAACCAGGAAGTGTTAGCAGCCATCTTGTGCCTCGCATCGTGTGAAAATATAAAAGAAAGGTCCCGGGGGCAATTTCATATACCGGAGCTCTGTCTGTGCGAGATACCGCTTTCACGCTGCGTCTCCCTACATCAGCAGGTAACGTAGCATTTTCCACCATCAACAGCATACCTCCAACAACATTCTTGGGCCCGCAAGTCTCCCTCTGCGAACCACTTGTCAGCTCACAGCTCTTAGGTTGTGAGTTCTCAGGCCTGCAGTTGTATCTGTGAAGCCAAGACTGGAAATATACCGCAGGTGTCTCTCTGCGAGATACCCTCTTCACGCTCCCTCTCCCCACATCACTGTTCTGCAGCTATCCTTTGCAAGCCGACGGCCCGCACCTTTCCCTATACCAGTCGGCCCGCAGCTGTTCCTCTGTGAGCTGGCCCGCAGCTCTCCTTCTGCGAACCGACGGGCCGCAGTTCTCCCTCTACGAGCCAGCCAGTCGGCTCACAGTCTTCATCTACGATCCACCCCGCCGGCTCGCAAGTCTCTGACAGCAGATACAATGGAGCCAACGATCATGCAGGTCAGACACCCAACACTGCTCCGACACCCCCCTGCAAGCTGCCCCTTGTCCACCATCCTCCCTCACCCCCACCCCCCACAAATTGGGTAATGTTCTAAACTTTTTAATATGAAGATGCTTGTGAGGTTGGACAAATAAGAATCTTAGTCATGTATGGATTTACATATATAAAAAAATTACTAAAACAAAACAATAACACATAAAACTATGTACAGCCATGTCATGTCATCGCTGGACCACAGCCTGTAAGACAAAAAGAAAGATAAGATGGTGTGTCATGCGTCCAGCAAAGGAGAAAGAAAGAGTGAGGGAGAAAGAGAGAAACAAAGAATGAGAGAGAGAGAGAGAGAGAGAGAGAGAGAGAGGAAGACAAAAAAAGAGAAAAAGATCGGGAGTGAGAGAGAGAAAGAGTGAGATGCAAGGAAGAGAGAAAGAAAGAAACAGTATGAGAGAGAGGAAGAGAGAGAGAGAAAGAGTGAGAGAGAGAGACAGAGGAAGAGAGAGGAAGAGAGATAGAAAGAGTGAGAGAGAGGAGAGAAAGACTGAAAGAGAGGAAGAAAGAGTGAGAGAGAGAGGAAGGCAGAGAAAGAGAAAGAGTGAAAGAGAGAAAGAGTAAGATACAAGGAAAAGAAAGAGAGAGCAACAGAGTGAGAGAGAGAGGAAGAGAGAGAGAGAAAGAGTGAGAAAGAAAGAATGAGAGCAAGAGGAAGAGACAGAGAAAGAGAGAAAGAGTGTGAGGGAGAGAAAGGAAGAGAGAGAGAGAGAGAGAGAGACAGAGAGACAGAGTGTGAGTGACAGAAAGGAAGAGATGGAGAGGGAGAGTGAGTGCTGACACTGTGGAGAAAATCCTCACAGCTCACCTTTCTGCCACCGGTGTGTCTCCAACCACATGCCAGGATATAGGGCAGCCCTGAAGCTTAGTCATCTAAAACATAGTATGGAATCAGTAATGGATGAGTACATACAAGTGCAAAATTTGTGAATCACAGCCTGCAAGACAAAAAGAAAGATAAGATGGTGCGTCATGCATCCAGCAAAGAAGAGAGAGAGCGAGAAAGAGAGAAAGAGTGAGAGAGAGGAAGAGAGAGATAAAGAAAGAGTGAGAGAGAGAGAAAGACAGAGAAAGAGAAAGAGAAAAAGAGTGAGAGAGAGAAAGACAGAAAGAGTGAGATACAAGGAAGAGAGAAAGAGATAAACAGTGTGAGACAGAGGAAGAGAGAGAGAAAGAGTGAGAGAGAGGAAGAGAGAGAAAGAAAGAATGAGAGAGAGAGGAAGAGACAGAGAAAGAGAGAGAGTGAGAGAAAGAAAAGAAGAGATAGAGAGTGAGAGAGAGAGAGAAAGAGTGTGAGTGACAGAAAGGAAGAGATGGAGAGGGAGTGCTGTCACTGTGGAGAAAATCCTCACAGCTCCCCTTTCTGCCACCGGTGTGTCTCCAACCACATGCCAGGATATAGGGCAGCCCTGAAGCTTAGTCAGCTAAAACATAGTATGGAATCAGTAATGGATAAGTACATACAAGTGCACAATTTGTGAATCACAGCCTGCATGACAAAAAGAAAGATAAGATGGTGCGTCATGCATCCAGCAAAGAAGAGAGAGAGCGAGAAAGTGAGAAAGAGTGAGAGAGAGGAAGAGAGAGAGAAAGAAAGAGTGAGAGAGAGAGAAGGACAGAGAAAGAGAAACAGAGTGAGAGAGAGAAAGACAGAAAGAGTGAGATACAAGGAAGAGAGAAAGAGAGAAACAGTGTGAGAGAGAGGAAGAGAGAGAGAAAGAGTGAGAGAGAGGAAGAGAGAGAAAGAAAGAATGAGAGAGAGAGGAAGAGACAGAGAAAGAGAGAGAGTGAGAGAGAGAAAAGAAGAGATAGAGAGTGAGAGAGAGAGAAAGAGTGTGAGTGACAGAAAGGAAGAGATGGAGAGGGAGAGTGAGTGTTGACACTGTGGAGGAAATCCTCACAGCTCACCTTTCTGCCGCCGGTGTGTCTCCAACCACATGCCGGGATATAGGGCAGCCCTCAAGATCAGTCATCTGAAACATAGTATGGAATCAGTAATGGATGAGTACATACAACTGTGCATGCCTAAATCGCTGTCCCACCTTTGTGTATCCAGGCTAGTGTACCCCATCCACTTCCACTGCCCAGAGGTGTCTTCTCGCTGCTGTACACCCAGGGTGCTCCACCCATCCACTCCCACTGCCCAGAGGTGTATGACAGCCGCTGCGAACCCAGGCTGCTGTATCCCATGCACTCCACTGCCCGGAGGTGACTGCGTGCCGCTGCGCACCCAGGATGCTGAACCACATCGAATCCCACTGCCCAGAGGTGACTGCCTGCCGCTGCGTAAACAAGCCTCTCTGCTCACCTTACACCACCAGCATGTGTCGAAGAGGGTCCACCACGTGCCAAAGAAAGCTCCTCACCCATTGTGTACATGCCGCGAAGCAGAGTTCACAATTCAGGTTGAGTGTTGATTGCAGGATGGCCATGCATCATCGCAGGCCTGCAAGACAAAAAGCAAGATAAGATTGTGTATCATGCGTCCATCAAAGGAGAGAGAAAGAGAGATAGAGAGAGAAAGAAAGAGTGAGAGGAAGACAGAGAGAGAAAGAAAGAAAGAGTGAGAGGAATACAGAGAGAAAGAGAGAGACAGTGAGAGTGAGAGGAAGAGAGAGAGAAAAAGAAAGAAAGAGTGAGAGGAAGACAAAGAGAAAGAGTGAGAGAGACGAAGAGATAGAGAAAGAGTGAGAGAGAGAAAGAGTGAGAGAGAGGAAGAGAGAAAGAAAGAGTGAGAGAGAGGAAGAGAGAGAGAGAAAGAGTGAAAGAAAGGAAGAGAGAGAGAGAAAGAGTGAGAGTGAGGTAGAGAGAGAGAGAGGAAGACAGAGAAAGAGAGAGAGTAAGATACAAGGAAAATAGAAAGAGAAAAACAGTGTGAGAGAGAGGAAGAGAGAGAGAGAAACAGTGTGAGAGAGAGGAAGAGAGAGAAAGAAAGAATGAAAGAGAGAGGAAGATAGAGAAGGAGAAAAAGAGTGAGAGAGAGAGAGAAAGAGAGAAAGAGTGAGATACAAGGAAGAGAGAAAGAGAGAAACAGTGTGAGAGAGAGGAAGAGAGAGAGAGAAAGAGTGAGAGAGAAACAAAGAATGAGAGAGGAAGAGAGAGATAGAGAGTGAGAGAGAGAAAGGAAGAGATAGAGAGTGAGAGAGAGAGAAAGAGTGTGAGTGACAGAAAGAAAGAGATGGAGAGGGAGAGTGAATGTTGACACTGTGGAGAAAATCCTCACAACTCGCCTTTCTGCCACTGGTGTGTCTCCAACCACGTGCCGGGATTTAGGGCAGCCCTCAAGCTTAGTCATCTGAAACATAGTATGGACTCAGTAATGGATGAGTACATACAACTGTGCAGGCCGTCCCGCCTTTGTGTATCCAGGCTAGTGTACCCCATCCAGTTCCACTGCACAGAGGTATCTACTCGCTGCTGAACACCCAGGCTGCTGCACCCCATACACTCTCACTGCCCAGAGGTGTATGACAGCCGCTGCGCACCCAGACTGCTGCACCCTATGCACTCCCACTGCCTGGCGGTGACTGCGTGCCGCTGCACACCCAGGCTGCTGCTCCCCATCCCAGGCCTCACTTCTCACCTTTTCGCAGAGAGGGCACCCTCCACATCATGCTGTCCCGCTCCGCAGGCCAACAGGACTCACATTTGGTGCTGCGTCTTGATTTTGCCATGGCAGAAGACATACTAGTGCACCTATCATCATTGCAGGTTACACACCCGCTCAGTCCTTGCAGTGCCACTAACTCAGTGACGAGTGAGGCCACGCACGTGGTGGTAGTCTTCCCTGTTTGGTGGCTCAGGCCTGCATGAGGTGTCTGGACCACCGGGAAGGACCATCACAGTGCATGCGGTGGGAGCAACTCTAAAATGGCGTAGAGCATGTGTGCCCGGTCTTTTTTATTGGTAGGGTCACATGCCCTGTGACGCCTGTACTGGATGGGTGTGGTGTGGGGGTATACCAGCCGTGAGGGAGTGACTGTGGCCTACTGACAACTAGACCAGTGACGTAGCAGATCACTACAATGAAAATCTGGGCCATGTAGCGTTGTTGTCCTTCCCTGTAAGCGTAAGCAGAGTGGGCTGGCCTGGTGTATGCCAGTCCTGCGTGAGGCTGTGAAGAATGACTCCAGAGCTATGGGCGTGGCTCCATCGTGAGCTGTATGAGGAATCAACTGATGTGGCACTGTTGCCAGATTGGGCTAGATCACGCATAATTGGGCTATATTTTTCCCGGTTGTGCGGTAACATTTTGGTTTGTGCTAGTTGCCAGATTATAAATATATATACAGCGCTCCAGCAAACTAGAATGTTAAAGCGCTTTATTAGACAAATATTTACTTGGCAGCCTGCTGCAACATCAATTCCAATGCATTCACCACCTGCTTGACGATGTCCCTGCCCCCCTTCCTTAAAGTAGCAATATTGGGCTACTTTGGGCTACTTTATGGGTGTCTTTGAGCTAGAGAATGCTTAAAAAATTGTTGTAGTGCTGCCATCACCCTTGTCGCCACCGTCAATGTGTCACTCTGTGAGCCAAGTCCCACAACATGGCTAACATGGAAGGTACGGGGAATCACTGACCCTACATTCATCCATAGTTCCATACAAAAAAAGATGGTGGACATGACACATCTGTGTGGATGTGAATGTTTGTTGCACATTCAGTGGAGTATTGCAGCTGTAGCAATACTGGGTCATGCAAAGTCCAAAATTCAGTTTTTGGGACATGGAGGGCAGCCAATTAGAGACAAGCTCGTTGTCGGAGTTAGGCTGCGTCAACATATGTACTTATACAATCACTCCGCCAGTCCCCGTGCACTTATAAATTCACTATATCCTCTCCTTGCAGTACTCTAATCATCCAGTCTCTACGTACGTACTTGTACAATGACCGAGACAAAGTTACATAACCAAAGTTTTCTCCCACCGTCAAAGGTAAGTTGGTTGCATACGCTGTCCAGAGTACAATGTAATGTGGTAGGGCCTGGGGGCAGCATGTAGCATACATAATGAACACACGGACACAGAGAGATAGTGGAACTGGGTACGGGCATTTGCGCTCGACTCCTTTTTATTACCAGGGTCACATGTCCAGTGATGTCTGTGCTGGATGCGTGTGGGGTGAGTGTAAGCCAGCCCTCCGGGAATGGTTGGTGCTGGCAACAAGTAGAACAGTAATCATTGGATCAGACACAGAGATTCAATCATAAAGGGTCAATGATTTGTGCTGCACCAAGGTAGGGGCTCCAGATATGAAATAATACACAAAAGATTCTATTGTAAAGGGTCCATGACTTGTGGTACACTGAGGTAGGGGTAGCAGATGTGAAATTATACACAAAATATTGTGTCATAAAGGGTCCATGAGTTGTGCTGCACTGAGATAGGGGCATTAGAAGCATTCAGCGTGTGCACAGCCAGCGATGAAGCGTGGTCCGGGCGGGCCGCACTGGGAGCAATGTCTCTTGCCTACTGGACTGCTTCATCTGCAATTGCGACTCGATATGAATTGTGAGCCCTGCTATCTGCAATGTAGATGGAAGGCAGTAGTCAGCACAAACATCGAGGAATGCTTTTTGTCACTTCCTCTTGATAAAATCCGAGGACATAGAGTACAATTCTGTCTGCAATTCTTAAATCATGTCTCAATGTAAATTGTAAGCTCTGCTGACCACAGTGTAGGTAACAAAAGATGAAATATGTATGAAATACATTGTCGAAATGTGTAGGTTTCGGGGACGTTATAGTTAGTTGCCTACTGGACTCTGAAATTCATGAATCAAGACTGAATTCGAACTGTGAGCTTTGCTGGCCACAGTGTAGACTGCCATTAAGTGTTTCTTTGGACTTGCAAGATGAATTTCGTGATTGTACTAAAGCTATAGTTGACATAAAAAAAGTTCTTGAAGCAAGGATACTAAAAGTATATTATTTAGGTTTCGAAGACGTTGCAGTTAGTTGCCCACTGGACTCTGTAATTAATGAATAAAAACTCAATTTTAATTGTGAGCCGTGCTGACCGCAGTGTAGGCCAGAGGCAGCGGTCAGCAAGGGCCCACAGCCATGTGGCAGTCAGTAGAGGTGCACAGTTATTGGCAATTCAGCGTGTGTGCAGCCAGCAATGATAAGTGGTGCACTGAGTTAGTGGCAGCTGAAGCAACCAGCTTGTGCACACCCTGCGATGATGCGTCGTCCGAACAGGCTGCACTGGGAGAAATGTCTTTTGCCTACTAAATTCTGCCTTAATAAGTCCACATGGCGATGACTTGTGGTGCAGTGAGTTCATGGCACCTGAAGCACTCAGTGTGTGCGCACCCTGCGATGATGCGTGGTACATGCGGGCCGCACTGGTAGCAATGTCTTTTGTCTAATGAATTCTGCCTCAGTAAGGCCACGTGGCAGTGACTTGTGGTGCACTGAGTTAGTGGCATCAGAAGCATTCAGCGTGTGCGCACCCTGCGGTGATGCGTGGTCCGGGCGGGCTGCACTGGTAGCAATGTCTTTTGTCTAATTAATTCTGCCTTAATAAGGCTGCGTGGCTATGACTTGTGGTGCAGTGAGTTAGTGGCACCTGAAGCACTCAGCGTGTGCGCACCCTGCGATGATGCGTGGTCCGGGCGGGCCGCACTGGTAACAATGTCTTTTGTCTAATGAATTCTGCCTCAGTAAGGCCACGTGGCAGTGACTTGTGGTGCACTGAGTTAGTGGCACCTGAATCACTCAAAGTGTGCGCACCCTGCGATGATGCATGGTCCGGGCGGGCTGCACTGGTAGCAATGTCTTTTGTCTAATGAATTCTGCCTTAATAAGGCTGCGTGGCTATGGCTTGTGGTGCACTTAGTTAGTGGCACCTGAAGCACTCAGCGTGTGCACACCCGGCCACGTGGTGTTGAGTTGTGGTGCACTGAGTTAGTGCTACCTCTGGCGCTCAGCGTGTACACAACCTGCGATGATGCGTGGTCCGGGAAGGCTGCACTGGGAGGAAAGTGTCTTGCCTACTGGACTGCATAATCTGCAATCGCCACTCCATCTGAATTGTGAGCCCTGCTGTCCGCAGTATAGTTTGAAGCCAGTAGTCTGTAAAGACATAAGTCTGCGGTGTGTGCCGCTGTGTTCGCAGGGGGCGTGTGTCGAGGATGCCGGTGGATATGGCGGCAGCTACGTGGCAGGGTGAAGGCCGCTTCTCTGGCAGACGCTTTGGCTTTCACACAAGTGAACCACGCCCACAGCCCCGGCCTATTTATTCACACTTCTACGGTGGAGTGGCGTATGTTGGACTAGCCCACCGCGCTTCCACTTACAGGGGATGACGATACAGGTACATGACCAAGATCTTCCCCACTGCCTGAGGTAGCATGGTTGCGTCCACTGTCCACAACACTACAAGCACCAGCAGTATATGTACATATGGAGAGGTTTGTGCTCTGCATAGTGAGGCCTGTCCAGCACATCACCGCTACACTTGGTATTGTGGGCATTATTATTGGTATTGGTAGGTGACTTGCGTCCTTCACACATGTTTGGTTGCCACATCTCGGAACATTCAGCTATTGTGTGACTGAGGGGCCATGCCATTTTTGGAAGGTCTACTGTCCTGTTGTGTGCTGCCTCAGTGGTAGTGGGGGGGTGGTCTGGGGGGAGGTCCTGAGGGTGGTGGCAGTGGGTTTTGTGGCCTTCTTGGGTATCGGAGGTGCATGATCAGTAGCTCTATGACATGTGTTGGTCTTCAGATGTGATTCTGGGCTGGACTCCCTTTCACACTGTAGGTAGTCGTCCTACTTTACACCAGTAAAAGGCAGATGTTACATTCCTACTGCTAATGCAGCTTATCGCCCGTTTTTGGATCGCACAGCAGATTTGGCTGCTCATTAAAATATCGGGAAGTGGTGTTTTTGTGTTATTTTTGCACAGGAATGCCTACTCTGCATATTATTTGCGTTTTGTTGCTCTCATTTGTGGCAATTTTTTTTTGCAGAAGCTATTGTTGTCTGCAGATTTAGATTCCGTATAGAGGTTTCCCGATTTATGCCCTTATATAGGTACAATTCATATTGCCTTATTTGGACATAGAAATCCGGCCCTTATTTAGACATTGTCTGTACAAACCAAATACAGGCATGGCCACCTACATACGTCCATCCATGTCACAACGAATTAAGGAAAACCAGACCCATAAGCCTTTAGGAATTTCGCTCGGCTTGAATATTGATTTTACCACAAACTCATTAAGTATGCATGAACATCTATTCCTTAGGGGTTCATTCATGATGTTCCTCTGCCCGACTTTTACGTCAATACTGGCATTCCTAGACACCTTCAAGGTATAAATATACCAGCACTTGACCTGGCAAATTGCGGTTCCCGGAGGATTCAATCCAACCCAGACTACGCAGTTCGCCATGGCAAATTAGGAAGGAGATCGAATTCTAGCCTGATGCACTGACCTGACGGTGCCATCCTCCTCGCAGAGAATCCAGCTCCAGTGCTCTCTGACTTCCCTTGCGGGGCGTTAGACTATCGAGTCCAGAAAAGAGATTCCAACCTCTCTCATTCTAAGGTATGGAGCTGACTAGAACTTAGAGAAACTTTTGGCAACTCGTGGCTAAACTAAAAATATAGCTAGCTATACTTTAGAAATGGCACCTACTTCAAACCTCATTCTGCACTTAGGTTAGGTACACTGGGGTAGAACAATTTAGAAGCATCAGATTAGTATCACATTTTAGCTTATGTTATTTATGTATATATTTTGATTAATATATTTCATAGCTACAAACCATGCTATTGCAGTTTTATTTTATCTTACTGCTAACCTCGTACATATTGTACTTCGCATTCTGTCTTACAATTGTATTAATTGATATCTCTTGCATGAGAAATAAGACTGTTCAATAAACCCTTTTATTGAAACGCCCGTCTCTCTATTTCTGTGCAACTCTGTAGAAACGATCATGCACGATTGACTGAGTGAAACTGTTATCTATTGTTTCCACGATTCTGAGACTGTTCCGATTCTAGAAGGAAACAAAGTTGTCATGTTTATGCAGTTGTCAGAGACTAATCCCTTCTTGTATATTCGAGAAGTTTCTAGTGACCACTGAGTTAGCTGGCACACACAAGTAATTAAGTTTAATATACTCGATAGAGACATACTGACCTTAGTCCTATGTCAAATCTATAGAGTATGTTATTCCAATGTGCAGGACCTATCAGGGATATAGGAACTACACTACAATATTGCTGGAAAACTGGTGATATCGCCTGTTTTCACCAGGTTGAAAATGGAATGATAATTTAAAATCACTGAAAAAAACATCGGTTTAATGAACATTATAATTAGAAATTAGCATTTAAAAAACCTTTGAAATTCACTAAAAAAACATAGGTTTCAGGGACATTATAGTTACAAATTATCATTTTAAAAACCTTTGAAATTCACTGAAAAAATATAGGTTTCAGGGACGTTATAGTTACAAATTAGCATTTAAAAAACCTTTGAAATTCACTGAAAAACACATAGGTTTCAGGGACGTTATAGTTAGTTGCACATTTCACTCGTACAAAACCATAGAAATTCGGCCGTTATAGTTAGCAGAGCTAATTATAACTCGTGCCCCTGCAATGCACTGCTGATGATGTCACATATTACATCATTCATGACATGGTCAGTAACATCACTGATGACATCACTGATGACATCTCAAATAACATCAATGATGACATCACTGATGACATCATTCACTTGATAATTTGATGGACCTCTTCACACCCTAATATAACCTTTGATACACCCACTCTAAAAAACTGACTACAATTTTCTAAACCATAGACAAATCAATAGGAGTTACCATATACCCACTGACTACTTCCTAGCTATACACACACATTCATTCATTCACCCATACAGTAACTCATACATGCAGTCACTCATCAATATAGCACTATTATATGTACTCATACACCTATACAGACACTCATACACCGTCACTCATCCATAGAGTTATTGACACACATAGCTCGTCATGTAAAGAATCTATAACACTGCCGTTTACTCACCTATACAGTTAAACATTCAGTATCTAACCTATTCATACAAATAGTAACATATACTGACTCTCTTATACAATCACTGACACAAGCACACTCTCATTTATACAGCCACTCTCACAATTACTCACTATCACATAGAGTCATTTATATACTCCAACACTCACATATACTGCATTTCACATATGTAGTTACTCACACATATACCAGTGAGATATACATTCACTCTCCAACCCAGTGATACACACACACACACACTCACCGAAACAGCTATTTCCACATGCACTATTGAACCAATACACCTAGTACTTTAGCCACTCACACATGTTGGCAGAAAGTTACACACCGCCCACCCACCTACACACAAAAAAACCCTGATCCACCCATACTAATACTTATGCTACCAATAAGTAAGCCATATAGACAGTCATGTACCTAATCATCAACCCATGCAGCAGCTTATACAACAACTGAGAGACTGATACAGACATTCACACAGTTTAGTCACTAACCCATGCATTCAGTAAGAGACATTTAATCACTAACTTATACAGTCAGTCATACACCTATTAAATCCTCCACCCAGACACTTATACACCAACTCATTCTTCAATACACCTTGGCATTAACATATATAAAATATATTTAAAGTTTACAAAAACACACATTCACTGGATGATGTCATGAGTGATGTAATATGTGACGTCATCAGCAGTGCATTGCGGGGGCGCGAGTTATAGTTAGCTCTACTAACTATCACGGCCAAATTTCTATGGTTTTGTACAAGTGAAATGTGCAACCAACTATACCATCCCTGAAACCTATGTTTTTTTCAGTGAAAATATATATATATTACCTACTGGCGATCGCCAGTAGGTAGTTATAGTTAGGACCTAGTTTTCATACTATGATTTGCCAATATCTTTGGCGCCATTTGACGAATCCTCATGAAATTTTGAAAACTAATGGCCCGCTCAGGTCAGCTCCTGTCTTGAAAGTTTTGGGGTGATTCATCAAGCATGAGCTGAGAAAAAAGGGAGTTCCAAAACACATTGTCTCAAATTTAATTTCCATAGGAAACAGTTGTCGCAGCTACAGCCCAAACTGCTGAACGGAATTGCACCAAATTTGACAGAAAGGTAGCTCTTGCACTCTTTTTAAAATCATGTAAATCTGTTCAGTAGTTCCTGAGAGATTCAAATATTTAGAAATATTAGTATCTGGTGACTGCGGTGGATCTGCAAACCCTCTGGATCTCAAGCTTGATTGGCTGCCAACAGTTCCAACCAGGAAATGTTGGCAGCCATTTTGTGACTTGGTTGAACCGAGTCACAAGAAAAAAGGTGGAAAAACAATAAAAGGGGGCAGGGTAGAAACACCCTGATCTCCTAGGCCTGCTCAGGGGGTCCCACAGGAACCCGAGTGCCAAAAAAAACACTTTTTGTAATATTTTCAGCCATATTAGTGTAGGGTCCGCAAATCTCAAAAGTGACCCAGGGAAGGGGGGCCATGCCGGCCTCCTTTCATAAAAATACTTTTTGCCGGGCCCCGGTGGATGGGGCATTTTGGGCTGAAATCAGCCTGGGGAGGGGTGCCGCACTGTTCCTCCTCCCCCTTAAAAAAATAAATATTAAAGGCCTAGCTCCGGGGGATGAGTCCCCAGGGCCATAATCTGCATCAGGAGGGGGGCCACGCACCCCCCTCCATTTTCATTTTTTTACATGGCTGAGACTCTGGGGATGGGGTCTCCACGGCCCAAAAGGGTCAAGGGACGGGAGTCACACAGCCCCCCTTCCTAAAATAAAATTAAAAAAGGAACCACAACTCGCCGAAGGACCCGTCTCCTCCCTGCACCACTTTGCAAATGTGCCTCCTGCCGCACTCTGGGTTGGGATATGAAGTTCCCTCACTGGTGAGGGTCCTTAGAGGCCAACTAGCCCACAAGGTACCTCCAGTAAGCCCTAAACAGTGGGATTGCTGAGAGGTGATCCGAGGCCACGCCCGTTTTGACTACACTCTGCAAAAACACCTCTTGGTGCACTGCTGCTGGGGCGATGAGGTTCCCTTGTGTCCTCAGGACTTCAGGACTAAAGTAGACTTCTTCCCCCAAGCAGCAGTGCACCAGGAGGCGTCTTTGCAGAGTGGTGTAAAAAGGGGGTGCTGTCTCTGACCACTCTCAGCAATCCAGCGTGTGGGGCTTACTAGAGGTATCAGGAGTGCTAGTTGATCCCCAGGGACCCTCGAGAGGCAAGTGCCCTTCATACCCCAACTAAGAACACAGCAGGAGGTGCATTTGGAGAGCGGTGGAGAAAGGGGGCATGGCCTGTGTCCACCTCTCAGCAATCTGACTGTGTGGGGCTTACTGGAGGTAACAGGTAGGCTAGTTGCCCCCTAAGGACAACCAGCAGTGAAGGGGACTTCAATCCCCATCCAAGACAATGCCAGGGAGCGTGTTTGCAGAGTGGTGTTCAAAGTGAGCGTGCCTACTATGAGAACTTAGCAATCCTGCTGTGTTGGACTTACTGGAAGTAATAGAAGGGGTAGTTGTTCCCCAAGGATGCACTGGAGGCCAACTACCCCTCCTGTTACCTCCAGTAAGTCCCACACGGCGGGATTGCAAAGAGGTCTTCGGAGGCCATGACCCCCTTTCTCCACCACTCGGCAAACACACCTCCTGGCACACTACTGGTTGGGGGATGAAGTCCACTTTACTCTGAGGGACTTTGGGGGGCCAAGTAGCCCTCCTAGTAATTCTTATAAGTCCTAGGCAGCAGAATTCCTGAGCGCTGGTCGGAGGTCCAGCCTCCTTTCTGCACCACTCTTCAAATGCAATTACTAGTTAAGGAAGCATTGGCAATTTAATCAGTCTCGCATTTGAAAGAGTTATAGCTAGTGGCATTGTAAATGTAAAAGTTTTTTACGAATGTTTTTTGGACTCGAGTAGATGTATGTTGTGTGTAGTGGAATTATGTGGATAGAAAGTATGTGGTATTTAGTGTATAGGAATTATGTAGAGTGGGATTCCGTGTTATGGAGAGTAATTATGTGGTATGGTAGTCTGTGTTTGTGGAGCGGTAACCTCAGGTTTAGTCTTCCTCGTTTTCATAGAAGCTACACTATAAACTCAATTAGACAAAAAAAAGAAGGAAAAACGGAGGAGCACTTCTGGACCTAGTCAGAGGTATGAACGGCCACTGGAATTATGTGACTGTTCAGCTGCACTGATTTTTGCATAATTATGCATTTTCCGCATTTGCCACATAATCCATCATCTGCTGCATAATCTGCAGATTTGAACAAAAGAAACCTTGTTTCTGGCTCAAACATTACCAAAAATGCAGCGACAAGTGTTATAGCATGGTGTAAGGCCCTTTGCAAACCTGGAATGGTCACCTGTTACTTATTGATAAATGTGGTTGTTAAATTGGTAATAATGTTGGCCAAACCACTCTTGCATCTTTCCGTTCCTCTTTTGCCTCTTTCTGCATTTCTCTTGCTTCTTTCTGCACCTTATTTCCTTTTTCTGCACTTCTCTTGCCTCTTTTTGCACATCTCTTCTGGTTTCTGCACCTCCCTTCTTTCTGCACCTCTCTTGCTTCTTTCTGCACCTCTCTTGCTTCTTTCTTCTGCACCTCTCTTGCCTCTTACTGCACATTTGTTGCTTTGTTCTGCACTTCTCTTCCTACTTTCTGCACCTCGCTTGCCTCTTTCTGTACCTCTCTTGCTAATTTCTGCATTTCTCTTGCATCTTTCTGCACCTTGCTTGCTTCTTTCAGCACTTTCCTGGCTTCTTTCTGCACCTCGCTGGCTTCTTTCTGCACCCCTTTTGCCTCTTTTTGCACCTCTGCTGCTTCTTTCTGCACATCTCTTGCTGCTTTCTGCACGTCTCTTACTTCTTTCTGCACCCCTTCTTCCCTCTTTCTGCATCTCTGTTGCCTGTTTCTGCACCTCTCCTGCCTCTTTCTGCACTTCTCTTGCCTCTTACTGCCTTTCTGTTGCTTATTTTTGCACTTCTCTTGCCTCTTTATGTACCCGTTTTGCCTCTTTCTGCACCTCTGTTGCTTCTTTCTGTACCTCTATTGCTTCTTTCTGCACCCCTCGTCCCTCTCTCTGCACATGTCTGTCCTCTTTTTGTACCTCTCTTGCCTCTCTCTGCAACTCTCTTGCTTCTTTCTGCACTTTTCTTGCCTCTTTTTGCACCCGTCTTGGCTCTTTCTGCACCTCTGTTGTCTCTTTCTGCACCCCTATTGTCTGTTTCTGCAACTCTCTCACATTTTTGTATATGTCTCCCTCCTCCTTCTGCACCTCTGTTTCTTCTTTCTTCGCTTTTCCTGCCTCTTTCTGCACCTCTGGTGGTTCTTTTTGCACTTCTTTTGCTTTTTTCTGCACTTCTCTTGCTTCCTTCTGCACCCCTCTTGCCTCTTTCTGCACCCCTCTTTCCTCTTTCTGTACCTCTCTTGCCTCTTTCTGTGGTTCTCTAGCCTCCTTCCACACCTCTGTTGCTTCTCTCTGCACTTTTCTTGCCTCCTCCTGCAACTTGCCTGTTTCTGCACATCACTTGCCTCTTTCTGCACCATTCTTGCCTCTTTCCGCATCTCTCTTGCCTCTCTGCACATCACTTGCCTCTTTCTGCACTTCTCTTGTTTTTTCTGTACCTCCCTTGTTTTTTCTGTCACTCTCTTATCTCTTTCATCACTTCTCTTGCATCTTTCTACACCTCTCTTGCCTCTTTCAGCACTTCTCTTGCTTCTTTCTGCACTTCTCATGCCTGTTTCTGTACCTCCCTTGCCTCTTTCTTCTCCTCTGTTGCCTCTATCAACAGCACCTCACTTGCTTCTTTCTGCACCACTCTTGCCTCTTTCTGCATCCCTCTTCCCTTTTTCTGCACCTCTCTTGCCTGTTTCTACACCTCTCTTGCCTCTTTCTTCACCTCTGTTGCTTCTTTCTGCACTTCTCTTGCCTCTTTCTGCACCCCTGTACCCTCTTTCTGCATTTCTCCTGCCTGTTTCTATACCTCTCTTGCCTCTTTCTGCACCTCTGTTGCTTCTTTCTGCACTTCTCTTGCCTCTTTCTGCCCACCTATTGCCTCTTTCTGCACCTCTCTTGCATCTTTCTGCACCCCTTCCTGGCTCTTTCTGTACTCTTCTTCCCTCTTTCTGCACCTCTCTTGCATCTTTCTGCACCTCTCTTGGTTCTTTCTGCACATCTCTCTTTCTGCACTCCCCTCGCTTCTTTCTGCACCCCTGTTGCTGCTTTCTGCACTTCTCTTGCTTATTTCTGTACCTCTCTTACTTCTTTCTGTTCCCCTCCTGCCTCTTTCTGCTCCTCTCTTGCCTCTTTCTGTACCTCTCTTGCCTCTTTCTGTACTTATCTTGCCACTTTCTGCCCCTCTGTTGCTTCTTTCTGCACTTCTCTTGCTTTCTTCTGTACCTCTTGCTTCTTTCTGCACTCCTGTTGCCTCTTTCTGTACTCATCTTTGTGGAAATTTAGCTTGCAAACTGAACATTATCTGCGCCATCTTGCCTCTCCCCAGCGCCACGCACAGCGAATGCACGGCCGCCATTTTAGGCACCCCACTCTCTCCCCGCTCACTCTCGATCGCCAGCGCTTTCCCCTGGTGCTGCGAGCATCCCCCGTGTTCTCTTTGAGATATTCGCTGTCTACAAACGGGGAGGAGTAGAAATACTCTCTCTCTCTCTCTCTTTGCAGATAGTGAAGGGTAGGTAACGCAGACTTTTGTCCCCGTTGAAACCCGTCGTGCCTATCTTTATCTCCCCACTGATTGATTGTCCGAACATTGATTGTTTTGAAGAATAGTGCTCTTTGAGATATTCTCTGTTTGCAAATAACGTAGAATAGAAATATTCTGTCTAGTCTTTGCAAATAGTGAAGGGTAGGTAATGCTGACTTTTGTCCCCGTTGAAACCCGTCATGCCTATCTTTATCTCTCATTGATTGATTGATTGATTGATTGTCCGAACACTAGTTGTTCGATATTGGTTCTTTGGAGGTATTCTCTGCTTACAAATAACGAAGAATAGAGATATTCTGTCTAGTCTTTGCAAGCAGTGAAAAGATAGGTAGTGCTGACTTTTGTCCCCGTTGAAACCCGTCATGCCTATCTTCTCCCCACTGATTGGTAGTTGGTTCTGCCCGGACCGCTTATTAGAGGTGAACCATCCGGCTCCACTGGAGGGCACCCCTAATAAGGACATGTTCACTAAATATGGACTAGTCGCCGTAGCTTATACCAAGCTATGGCATAAATATACAAAGAAGGACCCCGAGAGTCAGTGGCCACTGATGGGATCCTTCGACGACCATAAGATAGAAGTGCTAGAAATAGCCCTGCGTAGCAATAAGACCACGCCTACTATGCTTGAAAGTATTGGCATGTGGCGCAAAGAAGCAACGCAACGGAAAAAGAGGGAAGAAGTAAAAGCAGAAAAGGAATTACGAAAGGCAGCTCACCTTGCCGCTAGAAAGTTAGAAGAAGAAATAAAGGAGAGAAGGGAAACTAAACTAAGACAGGAGCCCGAAACATCAGGACAGTACGCTGTTAGGACCCCTTCTTTGCTCTACCCTGAGTTGTCCTCCAAGCAGCGAACGAATGATGAATTACTGTTAGGTCCCCCGATCATTTACATGCCACCTCCATATGCACCCTCCCAGTCAGTAGTGCAACACCCACAACCCCCGAACACGAGCGAAAGCAGTACAGGGGCCTCGGTCCTCACGGCCTCCGCGCCGGCCGAGCCTCCTGCGCTGAACACAACGTCGACTATAACGTTAGACGACCCAGAGATGAGAAAGAAAGAGTCCACCAGAATGAATCGATTAACGAAGGATGAACGAGCAGGAATTGATAAGATAGTAGGGACACTGGTGGAGCGAAAGGAAAGTGAGGAGTATATAACAGACGTGTACAACTCGTATGCCGACAGCCGCAGACGACACTTTGTCGTACGGCTCTGTTATCACGCCCTGAATGCATATGAGGATAGATACCACGATAAAGGTCCCGAAGGCTTAGCGGCCCTATATAGGAAGGTAGACATCGGAGAAGAAAGAGAGGGCGACGTGACGAACCTCTTTACTCGTACACTCGAGGTCTACCGACACCTTAGAGAACATAGGCAGACCACCAAAGCAGAAACCCCCATAGCGACTAAGCCCCAGGAAGGAAGGGCTGAGGCCATGATGCCCATCAAAGAAGCTGCCCCCTACTGGGTCCCCCCACGAGGTCAGGGAACGCATGACGACATCAACCACCAAGATGCGAAGGGGAGGGTTGTATATAACTGGGTCTACCAGCCGTGGGACCGGCAAGATATTTTGACCTTTAGAAAAACTCTACCCGACTTGAGAAAGAACCCGACTGCCTTCTACACTGAACTGGGTACAGCCTTAGGTTCTACGATTATGACTTTAGCAGATATCGACTTGTTCTTTGGGCTATGTCTGCCGGCTGATGTGTGGAAACAAATCCGGAAAGTTGACCACGCTGAGCCGTTCGGATATACCTGGGTACAACTCGATACCATAGATAAGCAGCGAGAACCAGGACAGAAACCCCCAAAAGCCATATTAGAGCTCCCAGACAAGACTGTACTAAAACTGAAGACTCTAATCCCAGAAAGAAAGGTAGACTGGTCGATAGTAACGGCTTGCCGCCAGAAACCCCAGGAGGATGTGTCTGAATACTTCTCCCGATTCGAGACTGTGTTTTCCGATTACAGTGGCCAAGACATGACCACCGCAACCGGACATCACCTCTTTGTCCAGAATTATGTGAAGGGTCTGTCACAAGAAATTTCCCAGAAACTACAGACCAGCGAGAGTAGTTGGGCAGCCTCCAAACCCGCAGCAATTCTCCAGATGGCCCAATACTACGAAAATCAGAAAAACGAGAACGATAGGGCATCAGAGAAGAAGAAAAAGGAACTGAAGGAGAGGGTAATGATAGCACAGTTGCAAGGGGTGACCATAGGAAGGAAACCCCCGAAAGAGAATTACCACCCAACCGCCCCAAGAAAGCTACCCCCTAGAGACCATACACCTACACCCTACAACGGACGGAGAGACTTAGATGGGAATCAATGTGCGTTCTGTAGAGGGTTCGGGCACTGGAAATCCCAGTGCCCGGTCCTTCTGGAAATGAACAAAAATAGGGACCCCAGAGACACAGCATATGACCCCAGAAATAGAGGACAGGGACGAGGGCACACGAACAACGCCATCAACGACAGGCCAGGCAGACCAAACACCTTTGATCGCCCCCGACAAAACCAGTGTCAGCAGTCCGACCACGAAAGCACTCATGACTTCGCATAGGACCGCCAGGGGCAAGGGAGGGATCCAGTCGAACTCCGTGTTGACCAGCAAGGCCCTTACGTCACTGCTAAGGTCTTGGGCACAAAATCTCCATTCCTGGTAGACACTGGGGCGACACGTAGTGCGTTATCCAAACGACTGATCCCTAGGGCACCCTTGTCTGGCTCACATGTAACCTCAATAGGCTTCGATGGAACGCCCTCCACTAACCCCTTATCAGCACCAATCTCCTTTGACTTAGAAGATAACACCACTGACACGACCTTTCTGCTCTCCTCCAACACCCCCGATGCTATTATGGGACTTGATTTGCTAAAACATTTTCGAGCTACCATCAGATGCTCCCCAGACGGAGTTCGAGTCATCCTACACGATAACCCAGATCTGTCCAGAGCCTGTCACACACGGCGTATGCTCTCTATAACCGATGCTGACATGTCCCTACTCAACACATTACCTTCACATCTATGGGCTAAAACCGACTCAGATGTAGGGCGCATGGTGATTGACCCAGTACATATAACCGTCCGACCAGACGCAGTACTCCCAAAGCTTCCACAGTATCGGATATCACCCGAAGGCGAGAAGGCATTGGTGGAAATCATCGAGTCCCTAGTCGAGGCAGGAGTGGTAGAAGAAGTAGTCAGTAATGTTTGCAACAGCCCTATCCTACCCATTGTAAAGAAGCAAGGCGAGGGAGATGAGAAAGCCTACCGTTTCATTGTTGATTTACGAGAGGTTAACAAAGTAGTCGTACCCCAGTACCCCGTGGTCTCAGACATCACCACCATCCTCACCCTGATTCCATCCACTGCCACCACCTTTACTGTTATTGATCTCAAAAACGCCTTCTTCTCCATCCCCATCCACCCAGACAGCCGTTACCTCTTCGGCTTCACCCTAAAAGCTCGTTCATACAGATTCTGTAGGGCACCCCAAGGCTACACTGAGAGTCCCAGCATTTATAGCCAAGCCCTCAAGAGACAGCTAGATGCAGTCCAACTACCCGATGGAGTGGTGTTGATACAGTACGTCGATGACATTCTTTTGGCGGCCGACACCACTCCACTTGCCATCACAGCCACCATTCACCTCCTCCGCTTCCTTGCGGAGAACGGTCACAAGGTCTCCAGAAAGAAATTGCAATTCTGCCAGCCCCAAGTAACGTATCTAGGCCACCTACTATCCAGGGACGGGAGGAAACTTACCCCTGACCGAATTCAGACCATCCTAGAAACCCCTGTTCCCAAAACTCAGAAGCAAGTGCGGTCCCTAGTAGGCCTCACCTCCTTTTGTCGACAGTGGTTGCCAAACTTCAGTCTCATCGTAAAACCTCTGCTTTCCCTGCTGGCTAAAGATGTCCCCTTCCCCCTCCCCTGGACACCCGAATGTCAATCCTCCTTCAAAGAATTACGAGACGCCCTCTGCTCGGCCCCAGTCCTAGGAACCCCAGACTACACTAAACCTTTCTCCCTCTACACCCACGAAAGGGAGGGATGTGCGTTGTCTGTCCTAACCCAGTCCATAGGCCCTAAGCAACGCCCTTGTGCCTACTTCTCTGCCACTCTTGACCCCGTAGCCAGAGCTTTGCCCGCCTGCCTTCGAGCAGTAGCCGCCGCTGCTGTCTCTATCCGGCAAAGTGAGGGGATCGTGCTCTCGAACCCCCTCACAGTATTGGTACCCCATGCTGTTGATACCCTCCTGAACCAAACCAAGACTCAACACCTGACTAGCGCACGACTGACTGGTTATGAACTGACTCTGCTTGCACCCCACATCACATTGAAATGATGCACCACTCTGAATCCAGCTACTCTACTACCTCTCCCTGACGCTGACCCCAATGCATCCCCTATACATGATTGCGTGACCCTCACCGACGAACAAACCAAGAGTAGTGTTGACCTCCGGGATACTGCCTTCCCGGACCCTGACGGAGAACCGTGGGTGGATGGCTCATGCATCAAGCTCCCCGATGGCAACACCTCAGCTGCCTATGCAGTCACCACAGCCCGAACAGTTGTTGAGACAGCCCGCATCACACAGCGATCCGCACAGGCGGCGGAACTAATCGCTCTCACACGAGCCTGCATCCTGGCAGCAGGGACAACCGCAAACATCTACACAGACAGTCAGTACGCCTTCGGGGTAGTTCACCATTTGGGCTCTTATGGAAAGAGAGGGGATTCTTGACTTCTCATGGCACACCCATCCTGCATGGAGATCTAGTCTCTGCCCTGACCGAAGCGGTCCTCCTCCCCACACGGCTGGCTGTGATCAAATGCCAAGCACACAAGAAAGTGACAGACATTATAGGACAGGGAAATGCACTAGCTGACATTACTGCCCGAACCTTAGCCGAGAATAGGTCCACGACCCGTATGTACGTGACCAGGTCACAAGCTGAGAAGTGGAAGGATGCTGGGGAAACGATTAGGGACATCCAATTAGCCAGTACACCACACGAGTTAGCTGAATGGGCACGGGTGGGATTGAAGGACGATGATGGTTGCTGGCGGACTAAGGACTCGAACAAATGGTTGCTACCAGACTCATACTTGATCCCCATGCTGACCATGGCACACTCCCCCGCACATATAGGGTCTGCCCCCATGATCGAACTCGTCTCCAAAGTCTGGCACAACGACAAGATCCCAGACTCGGCCAAACGTCTGGTCCAACAATGCCTAGTATGCCTCCAACACAACCCTGGGAAAGGAACTGCTGTACCCCGGGGAGGGTTCGGGGTCCCCAATCACCCTTTTGAAGTCCTACAAATGGACTATGTCCAGTTAGAAAGGTGCCAAGGTTTGAAGTACGTACTTGTCGTTGTGTGTGCCTTCAGCAAGTGGGTGGAAGCCTACCCAACCCACGACAACATCGCTATGACTACTGCAAAAGTACTACTGAAGGAATTCTTCCCCCGATACGGCCTTTGTCGAATTTTGTGGAGCGACAACGGCCCCCACTTCGTAGCCGAAGTTATCCAACTCATCTTAAAGGGGTTGGGTGTAAAACAGAAATTCCATGCGGTCTTCCATCCCCAATCTGCAGGCCTGGTTGAGCGACACAATGCCACATTGAAGCTTAAGATAGCAAAAATAGTCGCCACCACAGGACTAAGATGGCCAGACGCTCTCCCACTAGCATTGCTATCAATGCGTTCCACCCCCACCAAACACCACTTAACCCCCTACGAGGTCATCTTTGGGCGGCCCATGAACCTTTGGACTGCACCAAAACCAACATCCATCCACGACGTCCCGGACGTCCTCATGTCTGACTATTTGTATAACCTAACTAAGACATTGTCTGTTATCCATCAGCAGGTGCTGCACGCCATTCCCGATGTTTCCAGGGGCCCGGGACACGACATCCAACCCGGTGACTTCGTCTTAGTGCGTAACTTCCAGCGCACCAAGAGTCTGGAGCCCCGGTGGACGGGCCCCCTGCAAGTCCTGATCACCACCCGAACAGCTCTTCGAGTGGAGGGGAAACGCAATTGGCTGCATGCACACCACTGCAAGAAGGTATCACCAACCCTGACAACCACGGACAACATCACCGCACAAGAGGAACTTCTGGACAAAGACCGACCATCCCTGAGCCGCTGCCCGGATACAGAGACACTTGAATTGATTGAATATCCCGATCCCACTGTGCCATCCAAAGAAGGGTATAACTTGCGACGAAAGGAGAGAACTTCGGCTAAGCAGACCACAGGCTAAGTGGAAATCTCAGAGCGGTAGCCTAGTCACCTCAAAGGCCACCAGGAGAGAAACTAAAACAAAGTCTGTGGTTCTGCCCGCTACCGAGTCTCTTGAAGGTGATGGAAGCGCCCGACATGAAGATGATGGAAGCAACCGGACGTCCGAAGATCCACTACAAAAACCCAAAGACTGACCGAATGCACAGCTTTAAGACAATAGCACTTTTCATTACCCTTCTCTTTTGCCTTCTCCTCGTGGTCACCTTCTGGATCATGGAGGAGAGCACACCCGCTCATAAGACATTGCTGACCACCGTTCAACCTACCACCACGAAAGAACACCATCTGATCTCGCTTTCACCCCAGCTCCGAGAAAGGCGTAAGGAGTTCTGGAATAACTCTTTTGTGCAGTTGCTCCACCAACACAATCTTGCTGCCAACGCCACCAATTGCTGGATCTGTGGATTGCTGCCACATGCCACTGGACACTCTATCCCTTTCATCCCTTCACCTTTTTCTGTCCATGGTTACTGCCTCGCCTGGCTAATCCTCCTGCAAGAAAGCTACAAGGACAATGCCACTTCCGGCAGAACCATGTCACACTTCTACCATGGGTTCTGGCTGAACAAAACTGGTAGAACTTCCGCCCTCTTCTGCCCTCTGAGATCGAACACTTCCTTTCACATGGACATCCCCGCCAAAGAACGAGTTGAAATGCAAGTGTTCAACAATCCAGCCAGACCCACCTTCTCTTACCTCCGAAAGCGGACGGCCGCCACACTAACAGTGGCCCTGTCCGTCATCAACATCACTGGATCTGTATGCCTCGAAGGCCTGGGGGCACAGCTGGTGGGCCACAGCTCCTGCCTCATCACCCGAACATTGGACTCAGTTGACCCACCCTCCTTTGTTGCCTCCCCGAATATGTACTTCGTCTGTGGTACTAAGGCCTACACCTGGCTCCCGAAAGGTTGGGGAGGCACCTGCTACATCGCCTTCGTCCTTCCCCTGACATATGTGGCTCCAGCAAACCATCACCGACAGAAACGTGCCAAAGACATTGTACAAGCCGACTCCGCCGGAGCACAGTTCATGGATGCAGTAAAAGGTCTTGTTCCGCTCTGGGGTCCGATGGCAAACAGCCGTGCCATCCGCCACTTAACCCAGGCAGTCGAAACAGCAATGAACATTACAGCTGGCGCCCTCGCCAACAACACCGCTGAGCTTCAGGCCGTCCGCCTGGTGGCTCTTCAGAACCGCCTTGTTCTAGATGTGGTTCTGGCTGATCGTGGAGGAGCATGCCGCATCATTGGGTCCAGCTGTTGTACCTACGTACCAGATAACTCACCCTCAGTCTACAAAGCAATTGAACACCTCCACAGACTGTCCACAGAGGTCCATCAAGAGCAAGAAGAATGGTCGCTGGGGAGTTGGTTTTGGGACACTATTAAAAGTTGGGGATGGAGGCTGTTTTCATTTATCCTAATACCGATTGTGATACTATGTGGATGTTGTTTGGGGATTCAGTGTCTGCCACCTTTATGTTCGCTTTTTATGAACTGCATCTGCCCTAAGACTTTGAACTTTGAAACAGAGCGGATGAAAGCCCTTTATGAGGTGGAGGTCCACAGTATTATGGGGATAAATCCGAACTAGACAAGCTGGCGAGATATGTTAAAAGGGAGGACTGTGGAAATTTAGCTTGCAAACTGAACATTATCTGCGCCATCTTGCCTCTCCCCAGCGCCACGCACAGCGAATGCACGGCCGCCATTTTAGGCACCCCACTCTCTCCCCGCTCACTCTCGATCGCCAGCGCTTTCCCCTGGCGCTGCGAGCATCCCCCGCGCGCCGGCCACCCCCGCTCTCTCATACACGGGTCATAAACCCTCTCCTTCAGCGCGACCCTGCTACGGAACCACATCCGACCAACATCCCATACATGGTCATGCCGCACCTTTGATAACCCCCTTCCTCTGCGCCCCATTGTCCGAACTGGTCCCAGGCCATCACCCAGCCCTGCGGATGCAGTTTATTGCCCCTACTGTAAGGGAAACACCCCACATCAAAGGGATTACAGTGGATCAAAGCCCCTACCCCCTGAGACCCGGCCGGCCGCACACACCCCCGGGAATTGGCGGAATTCCCTGCTGCGCGATAGCCATCTCCCACTGCGGGTAGGGTGGGAACCTCTACTGTAACTATGTGTGGGATCGGATCTGAGCCGGGGCTTCAGGGGATGTTCTTTCATGCATCAAGAGAATCTCAAGAATGTACTATGTGTAATAAAGCAATAAACCGGTGTATAAGAGACCAGGTCTCAGAGATGCGGTTAGAGCACCTCGTGACGATACCTTGCTGTCTGATCTGATGTGTTCTGCTCCGACGGAATAAAACTTTGTTTCCTGCCTTCCAGTCTCCGGCGCCTGCCTCTTTCATTGGTAAATTATCGAGTGGTATGAGAGGCGATTACCGCCGGGCAATACTTGAAAGGTTATCGACTGAAACTGCCGCTACCATTTAACAATCTTCCCTCTTTCTGTACCTCTCTTGCCTCTTGCTGCACCTCTCTTGCCTCTTTCTGCACTCCTCTTGCTTCTTTCTGTACCTCTCTTGCTTCTTTCTGTACCCTTCTTCCCTTTTAATACACCTCTGTTGCCTCTTCCTGCACCTCTCTAGCCTCTTTCTGTACATCTTTTGCTTCTTTCTGTACTTCTCTTGCTACTTTCTGTACCCTTCTTGTCTCTTTCTGCACCTCTGTTGGTTCTTTCTGCACTTCTCTTGCTTCTTAATGCACATCTCTTCCCACTTTCTGCACCTCTCTTGCCTCTTTTTGCAGTTCTCTTGCATCTTTTTGCACATCTGTTGCACTCCTCTCCCCTCTTTCTGCACCTCTCTTGCCTCTTTCTGTTTATTTTTTACTCTTTGTGTACCTCTCTCATTTTTCTCTCCACTTCTCTTGCTTCTTTCTGTACTTCTCTCATTTTTTTCTGTATTCAAATGGGAAGTGCAAGATGTCAAGTTTAAAGGTCTGTGTGCTCTCGTGACTAAGGTATATGTCTACTTGTACATGTATTCTCACATGTTTTATGCATTTTGATGATGGTAGCTTAAAAAGCGGGTAGCTTCTCCTATAGGTGGTCACCTTTTCTCAGTTCTACTCTGTCATTCAGTTGCACAGGCAGACATATCTTATGTATATAGGTAGTATAGAGCCCCTCAAATATACTATTGAATACCCATGTGCCCTGTATTAGGATCAGAAAGAAATACATACAACTTTTTGTACACAAATATACAGATTATGCGGTTTGAAACACAGGTATTCAAATATTTGTATGTTTATTTTTATGTAACACGTCACTAGGTAAAAGCATACATGCATGCATACATTCACAAACATGGTGAGATTTACAACAGTGATATGGTTAGGATTGCTGTTTTACATTTGGTACGCCTAACATTCTGAGCAGTCGATGAATAGTGAACCTTCAAGAGAAAAGTGAGGTTTAAGACATCTTGGGAGAAGGATTAGTGATTAGGCTACTTTGTATGATTCTGTGGAAAGGTACAAAGTAGGCCTCTTTCTGCACCTCTATTGTATCTTTCTGCACTTCTCTTGCTCCTTTCTCCACCTTTCTTCCTCTTTCTGGACTTCTGTTGCCTCTTTCTGCATTTTTTCTTGCTTCTTTCTGGACCTTTCTTCTTCTTTCTATACCTCTCTTACCTATTTCTGCACTTCTCTTGCTTGTTTCTGTGCCTTTCTTCCTCATTCTGTACCTGTCCTACCTATGTAGGCATAGTTAAAAATTTGTATTTAAAAAACCTTAAAAGTTCACTTAACAAAGCCCATGTTTCAGGGATGTTATAGTTAGGGATTAGCATTTTTTAAAAACTTAGAAATTCACTGAAAAAAACACAGGTTTCAGGGATGTTATGGTCAGGTATCCCCTGCTCAGCTGTTTCACAGTTCCATTGCACAAGGCACCCAGCACTTTATTCGCCCACACGCCCCAGAGAACTTCAAGGCCCTGAGCAAGTTGCGGCAGGAGCCGCAAGCACCACGACAACCACGTCAGGCGGCACTTTAAAGAGGGACCGGGCTCCCGTGACGTGGGACGTGCACGGGCATGCCAGGGCGAAGGCAGGGCCAAGGGCAGGCCCATCTGCACCTGTCCGAGACCGGAGGAGGCCAGGCTACATTATTGTTATTTTGCCTTTGGGACGTTTTCAGCCCTGCCATGAAAGGTACTGTGCTAAAAATCGATATTGGTATTAGATCTAGGGAGCTCCAAAATGAGCAAACGAAAGTCTGTTACCGGGCAGGGAGTTGTGGGGACACTTGATGCTTTTCTTTTTAGGGCAGAATCAGCACTTATTCATTGATTGAGCTTACAGAGCGAAGATTATCGTAAGAACCCCAGCTCTCCCAGAATCGAATTGCATCCACAGAGCCCATGCTGCAAAATAACTCTGAAGACATCTCTCTCCAAATTAACCAGTCCCAACCCACTGAGCTAGATCACCAATCCACTATATCCTCAGAGCCAGCAGGTAGATCAAGCAGGCCTAACGTAACTACTAGGGGTCAGAAGGCTAAAATATATCAATACAATAGCCATAAACCACCACCAAAGAAGAGGAAGGGTTGGGCCCCCAGAAACAAAAGCAAACTTTGCCGGGGCGTAGAACTAAAACTGTTGAGAGAGTTTGTAAACAGGGGTCTCCCACAATGCCGACGACCACGGTAGCAGATGGACTACCTCCTTGGACACGCAAGGAGTGTTTTTGGGAAAGGCTAGAAACAATGGTATCAGTCTTGTTGGATCCTCTGTCCCAAAAACTATCCATCATCGTAATTAGATTCACAAAGCTGGAGGGGCTTGTCATCAGCCTTACCTCAGCCCGCCACGACATAAGTTCATGTAGAGGCACAGATACTCTGCCTGATAGGGGGCAGAGAACTGTGGCTGGTCAGCCTGGTAGTAATTCTGCAGGGGTCAAGTGTTTCACTCTGGTACTCACAATATTCCAGCTCTAGATCCAGCTCGGTCCGGCCATTCGTATCTAAGAGTAACATCCTCTTCACTAGATCAGGCAGGACCATCGGATGGTACAGATGGTTCAAATACCACATGCACACAGGCCGTAAAACCTTCAAACGGGGCCCCTACCATACGGGGAGTTTCACACAAGGTGATGTGGGAGAGCAAAAAGCATGTTGGACCATCGGAGATTTAAGCAGGGAGATTCTACAAACCCAAATCTGAATTTACATCTCTCGCCAGAAGCAACTCCTTATACGCTTGTGCTGGCAAACATTCCATCTTTACCACCCAACGTCTTTGAGCACTGGTCAACATTAAGGAATAAGTCATTACACTTATGGCGTACAAGAACTGACATTACCAACACGCTTTTTTCAGAGTTTGAAATGGCACGAAGATTAGGCTGGGTGGGTAAAACAACTAGGTTTCTAGGGGGTGACTGTGTCGTCTTAACATTTAGGTCTCCAGGTCTGGTTCAGTCCATCTTTGATAGGGCTGGCAATGGAATAGCAATGGTGCTGGCTTTAAACATCTCACCATTGGGGTACTTTTATCAACCTCCCAGGACCCTAGGGTATACTCATCTAGATGAGAGATTCATACGAAGCAGATACCCTAAGTACGCGGTCCCAGTCAGTAACCGCTATGATACTCTGAACCCATTGGAAGATATAGATTGGCTGACTTATTTGAGTCTCTCTTTTTCAAAAAATAATTTTACCCCAAATGGAGATCGAGGTGACAAAGTTCACAAACAGAAAACTATTTCTGACCAGGTCTATGTAGTTATAGATAACCATCTGTTACCCCCAGGTCATACTGAGCAGGGGGAAGAGGTCATGGGGACTGTTAAGCCAATTTGGGGTGCGTCTTTGGAATCCCATGAACACGTCAGCCCAGACCAAACCTCTCTTAATGATGGCGGACCACTATGTGGCAAAGCAGTAACAACTAGCTCCGCTTGTAGTAGTGACCGAGTCATGTGTAACTTTGTCTCTTGGAATATCTCTGGACTGCGCTCTAAGCTGACCAACCCCATATGGTGCGATTTTGTATCAAACTATGACATGCTGTGTCTTCAGGAAACGTGGGCTGAGGAAATAATACACATTAATGAGTTTAAAACATTTCACACCCAAGCTGTTAAAGTGTCAAGTGGAAGGGCAAAAGGTAGGGTCTGTACCTACATCTCCAATATGCTGAAAATAAAAAAGCTGGAGATGTATGTTGAGGAAACATTTTATAAATTGATCAAAATCTATGTGGACACAAGGCACTGTATTGCATTGGCTAACTTTTATAATAATATAATAATAGCCCCCCCCCGGATAAAGTTGGGGCTGTAGCTAGAAAATTGGGCAATGACCTGAATTCCCTGTGTAGTGGTAAGACTAAAGACACAATGTTAATTCTGGCTGGGGATTTTAACTGTGCTTTGTGCCCAAATGACGAGGGTAACCTATGTGGTTTTATAAACAAAGAAGGGTTATGCAATTCCCATTTTATGCACTCTATACTGGGAGACTTGTATAATGAAATAGTTTTTAGTCTTGATCTGGGCTTTGCAAATGATCTATGTGCGGAACCTTTCCCCATGTGCCACACCTTTAATGGCAGAGGTCTATGTACTACTATAGATTACATATTATTGTCAAACAGGCATGCGTGTAGAATTCACTCTTTTTCTGCAGACGATAATTCACTTAGTGACCACTTTCCACTGTGTCTTTCTGTTCTATTGCCGATAAGTAAATCAGTTAGACATGATGAAGTTAACCAGGCGTTAGCAAATATAGTAATTGATAAGACAAATGGGTATTCTCTGCGCTGGTCAATGGTGGATCCTTTAGTGATTACTAAACTATTGGTAGCTAAGTGTAAAATGGCTTTTGAGACCTGCTTGAGTGAAACTGCTTCCCCAGACAGTATTCTATCTTCCTTTCAATTAATATCAGCTGCTATAAGGGAGGCTTTATTCGTTGAGAATCAAATCAAAGGTAAATCCCAGGGATGGTTGGATTCAAAGTGCACACAAGCCTACACCAACTTAAACACAAACTACATAAGGCACCTAGAAAGGTAATTGGTGTGAGGCAGGCAAGAAGGGTGAACAGGTGTGCACTTAAGGAGAGAAGAATTGCCCTGAGAAATCAAGCCTGGGAATCATTGCACAAAGCCTCTTTAATAAAAGATAGCTCGGCCTTCTGGAAAGCAGTAAAAGCTCCTTTTTTGACTCCTGGAGGTGGTCCAACAATTGAAATTGCTATAACGGAGGACCAATGGATCGAGCATTTTTCCAGGGTATATAACGGTGAGGGAAACCTTGATGTGCAATTAAATAACAACCAAGGGAAAGATACCCTGGACCCTATGGCTTTTTACTCCGATCTGCAGTTTACACTGGAGGAAGTGACTCGGTCAATTTCTGCAAGGCTGAGGGGTCCCTGTGTATTTATTCAAGTCAAATATGGATCTATGGGGACCAATCATTACGCAGGTAATTATCGCTAGCTGCGGTGCCCCTTTCTTAGCAACCTGGGTGGAATCCATCATCGTCCCAATTTTTAAAAAGGGGAACCACCAGGACCCTGGATGCGATAGGCCCATTACCTTGCTGGATTCTCTGACCAAAGTAGTTGGTCGAATTATCTTAGAATGTCTACATGAGTAGGCTGAGGATAATAAGGTTTTATCCAACCTCCAATATGGCTTTCGTGAGGGCTTAGGGACGACTGACCAGAGTTTAAATGTAGCTATTTTTGTTGGGAAATATACACAGGCAAAGAAGGGTAGGTTGTTTTTAGCGTTCGTGGATCTCACTGCAGCTTTTGATTCCTTGATGCACGATAAGCTTTGGGAGATCCTCGAGTCCATGGGGGTAGATGAATTTTGTTGTAATTTGCTTAGGTGCCTTTAAAGCAATGCTAGGGCGCTGTCTGGTGATCGCTCGGTCCCATCCCCAATAAGGAGGGGGGTTAGGCAAGGATGTGTGCTAGCCCCCTTTCTTTATAATCTTTATATTAATGGTTTGGGTGAGGCGCTGCTTAAAGACAATCAAGATTTCCCCCAGGTTGACGGTCACCCAATACCTGCCCTCCTTTATGTGGATGACGCGGTTTTGATGTCACGGTAAAAATAGATTTGCAGAGGGTGTTAGACAGCTCGAAGACCTACATAATGAGGTGTGGACGTGGCAGCCAGAGGTGAGGGATATGTTTGTGGAAGGTCAGATAGGGGTCACTAAGTGTTTTTCATATCTTGGAATACTCTTTAATTAAAATGACTCATGGGCCCAAGCTGTATCAGTAAAAAAGTTAGCGTTTCTAAGGACAGCTGACCGCCCTTGCTAATTCTTTCTAAAACCTGGGCAGGAGACCGCCAGTAGTGCTCATCCAGATTTATAAAGCAAAATGTATCTCCACTGCTATGTATCGGGCAGGGGTTTGGGGTTTTGCTGACATGTACCAGTTACAGATGGTGGAAAACTCTTTTTTAAGATACTTTCTGAGTGCACCGAACAGTACTTCTTCATATGTTTGTCATGCGGAGTTGGGCCTACCATAAATCTCTGATCTGATTAAAACGGAGCCAATTCTTTTGTGGCATAGAATCTGGACAAAAGTAGAGACAAAGCTAAACAGGGACATTTTAATGGACAGTTTGAAATTGGAGGGGGCACTAAAGATCCCATGGATTAGATGTGTCAGAGATTTCATGTATTTCATGTATGACTTAGGTCACATACAGTATTTTACTGACCTGAGTACTATGCAGACGATCTCTAGAAAGGAGTTAAAAAGGGAGGCTCTTCTGTTGCTAGACACATTGAGAATGTCGGCGGAGATCATCAAGCCTACTGTCCAGCATAATCAGTTAATTTTAACTACTTTTAGTATTCAACCCTACATAAAATTTGTACCTGGGGGCTTCAACAGGTTTTTACTAACCAGATTTAGGTTGGGGATCTTCCACAGACTTGTTAGCTTCTCAAAAATGAATGACTGGGCCCGAGAATTACAATTCTGCCATTGTGATAATCTCTCAGAACAATCTACGATACATGTTGTTTTATTTTGTAAATTTTACAGTGAATTAAGGAAAGTATGGATAATATAAATTTTAAAATCTATGGGGATTAGACAATGTCGCCCAGCGCTCATTAAATTACAGTTCCTGGAGAATGAACATAGAGTTTGGAGGATATCAATGAAAGTACTTTGGCAAAGGAAATGTATTGTGATCTAAGTACTGTAGTTCTAAAAGCTGTACTGGACTGTTATTATTAACCTTAAATGTTATCTTGAATTTTATGATGAATTGTAAAATATATTCCTTCTTCTTTCTTTTATTTTAGTGCATGGAATTGGTTGTTTTATGTGCTTTTATGATTGTTTGTAACAGTAATCGAATAAAGTTACTCTTGACTTGACTTGACTAGTAAGGAATTAGCATTTAAAAAACCTTAGATGTTCTCTTAAAAAACACAGGTTTCTGGGATGTTATAGATAGGCTGACATTTCACTTGTTCAAAACCAGAGAAATTCAGCCGTTATAGTTAACTATGACTTGCACCCCGGCATTTCACTGCTGATGACGTCACATATTACATCACTCATGACATGGTCAGTGACATCACTGATGACATCACAGATACATCTTATTTAAAAAATGAACAAAGCAGCCTAGCAGTAAATGATTGATCATCTCTTGATATAATCCCTTTTGAAATTAACAATATTTGATGATGCTTGTCATAATTCCACCTCATACCCCAAAATATTGCTCCAAGATCCTTTGCAAATCCCAACTTCAATCCAATGCACTCAACTTCCATTACTATCAAACAAATCCAAGAACATCCATGGCACCCCTGAGCCCCCATCCCCTCTTCACTATAACCCCAACACACCCACTCAAAGAAGTGAGAGGAAACAAAGTAGTACCCCCTCATGTACTAACATGGAGTCCAGCTGTTCTTCAAATATCTGGAGCTTCAATTCCTGCTACTGAACTAGAGCCTTCATTTAGTGGGTTATGTCCAAATTAATTTGTGGCTGGGGTGGTCCTTTGCTTGTCTCATAGCTGCTCCCCCAGAGGACCATGTTACATGACCACTTTCTCAATTTAGATGTGAGTGCCCTCTTGGTTAGTTGCCTTACATATGGCACACATTTGGTGCTGGTGTTTATCATATCCCTGCTTCTTCACTTAAGTTTACATCAGTCACAGGAAGTACACCACCGCTCTCTCTACCTTCTCCCACTGAATCAGCTTGAGTGAAGTCTCTAGTTCCATGCTACGATACTGCTCCTCTCCTGGTCCATCCTCCAGTGCTACCTGAGTCTAAACCAATGGGTTCCCAGTTGCCTCCACCACCTCTTCCTATTATCCTGAGGAAGGTAAAACCTATGTTTTAAAGCATTTATCAGTAAGAATTTTAATTGTGGTTACTAGTATGTTAGGAGAATACAAAACAACACACAAGAGGACACTACATAGTCTCCAAATGCTGCTTCTTCCCTTTAGCTGTACCATGCCTCTCACCTCTAAGAGGGCGAAGCCTCACCAAGGCTCTATATTTCTCAATTCTGTTCTCTAAGGGGGCCATGCGTGTGCCATCATATTCTTGCTGACTCCTCATGCAAGTTAAATTACCACTAGTTCATCTTTGCAGATGTCCAAGGTATCTTATTCTTCGTCTCGACTACTCCCAGCCAGTGCCTTATTCACTTTTATTTTCGCACCTGCCTCTCTGTCTTGCTTGGCAAATCTTCACCCATGGTGCAAACCACAAATCTCATACACTCAATCAAGGCATGATCTTACTTGTTTAGAGAAAGAGATTTACTTTGTAGACCTGACCGATCCAATTACATCATGTCCGACAAACATTCCTTGAAATACACAGGAAACAACAAATGAATTACACACAAACAATGTATTTAGGGCCAGATGTGAAAAAAGCTTACACTTCTAGCAAACCCTCTTTTTTAATGTAGAAAACCCATTTAGCTCTTTGATAATGTTTTGATGAGTTGCTAAATGAGTATAGAAATGATTACTGACTCACAATATGGAAGGGGCCGTGTAAGACCAATCAGCCTTAGGGTGATCTTCCCCCAAACATTTGTCACAACCTCCTCCATTTTGCTGAACTTATTTTTGTTGGCCATAGGACTCTACCACTGCTAACCAGTGATAAAGTGCTTGTGCTCCCTCCCCTAAAATGTGGTTAAATTGGTCTGGAGTTTGCAGAGCAGAGACTTGTTGATCCCAGCGTAGAGGGCTTTCCATAGTCCAGTCTGATGGTCATGAGTGTGTGGCTGACGGTATTCCTTGATTTAGGGGGGATCCATTTGAAGGCTTTCCGGAGGATGCAAAGGGTGTTGAAACAGCTGGAGGTGACAGCGTTGACCTGACGGGTCATAGAGAGGGATGAGTCGAGTACGATGCCGAGGTTTCGGGCGTGGTCTGTAGAGGTGGGAGGGCTACAGAGGGCGGGTGTTGTCCCAAGCAATGGGGGAGGGGCCGAGGACGAGGACCTCTGTCTTCTCCGAGTTGAGTTTCAGGCAACTGCTGCTCATCCAGGGTGCGACGTCCTTCATTCCTTCCTGGAAGTTGAGTCTGGTGGTGACAGGGTCCTTGGTGAGGGAGAAGATGAGCTGGATGTCATCGGCATAGGATACTATGCTGAATCCGTGCTGTCTAACGATGGCAGCGAGGCAGGCCATGTAGAAGTTGAAGAGCTTGGGCTGAGCGACGATCCCTGGGGTACTTAGCAGTTGATTTCCATGGATTCGGAGAGTAAGGGTGGCAGTCTGATTCTTTGGATTATGCCAGTGAGGAAGGAGCCGATCCAGTCGAGGGTGGTTTCCTGGATGCTGTCGTTGTGGAGTCTGGCGGTGAATGTGCAGTGGGAGACGGTGTTGAACGTGGCTGAGAGGTGGAGTCGGATCAGGGCCATAGTGTGTCCTTGGTCAAAGAGGGCACGAATGTCATCTGTGGCGGTGAGTAGAGCGGTCTCGGTGCTGTGGATGCTGCAGAATCCGGATTGGGAGGGGTCGAGGATGAAGTTGTCTTCAATGAATTTTGTTAGCTGTGCGTTGACGATATTCTCGGTGACTTTCACCGCAAAGGGGAGGAGGGAGATTGGTCGGTAGTTCTTGAGGTCCATGGGGTCTGCTAAAGGCTTCTTGAGCAGGGGTCTGACTTCTGTGATTGGGAAAGATGCTGGTCTTGAAGGGGGTGTTGATGGTGCTTCGTAGTTCCAGAGCGATGGCGGTTCGGTGGTAGATGTGTGGTGTACAATGGTCCGTGGGAGCCCCTGAGGGGATGCCTTTCATGGTCGAAGTGGTGTCTTCGATGGTGACTCGGTTCCAGGAGGAGATGGTAGGCTAGCTGGCCTTGTTGGAGGGGGAGGTGTTTGCGGAGTCGGATGTCTGGTCGTTGAAGTGGTCATAGAGGCCCTTGATTTTCAGATGGAAGTAGGATCCAAGCTTGTCGTAGAGATCCTGGTAGGGGTAATGTCTGTGGTTTCGCTGGGGGGCTTGGTGAATTCCTGGATGACACTGAAAAGTTCCTTGGAGTTGCTGGAGTTGGCGAGGATCATGTTTAGGATGAAGGACTTTTTGGTGGATCTGATGCGTTGGTGGTATTTTGTCATGGCGTTCTTGTAGTTGGTGCGATCTTCTGACGTTTTGCTGTTTCTCCATTTCTTCTTGAGATGTCTTGGAGGTTGGTGGTGAACTAGGTGGCCTTCCTGGCGTGGTGTCTGTCGGGGTTGCGTAGGGGTGCAGGCTCGTCTGCACAGTTGGAGATCCAAATGTTGAATTCTTTGGCTGCGAGTTTGGCGTCGGTTGAGGTTGTGGGGGCATCGCAGTTGAGGGTGATCAGTGATTTTGCTCCAGTTCCTATGAGGAGGGCACGGTGTATGTTTGGGGCGGTGGGTTTGTCGATGTTGAAGTGTATACAGAGTTGAGTGGTGTGGCTAAAGTGGGTGCTGTTTCCTCCTGCGAAGATGGGGTCGAGGGTGTGTTCTGCCTTGTGGGTAGGTGTGGTGACGAGCTGTTTCAGGCCGATGGTGGCAAGGTTGTCCATGAGTGTGGTTGAGTTGGGGTTGCTGGTGTTGTCGAGTTAAGGTTTCTGATGAGTATGTAGTCCATGGAGACGATGGCGTGGGGTGCGATGAGGTCGGGGATGGTCATGGCGAATGAGGCACAAAGTCCGGGGGGTCTGTAAGCGAGGGTGCCGCGAAGTGTGGTTCTGGCGCTGGTCTGGATCTGGAAGTGGAGGTGCTCGGTTTAGGGAAAGGAGTCATTTGTGGTGGAGGTGGAGAGTGGAAGGAGCTCTTGTGCACAATGGCGAGTCCTCCTCCTGGGCGGTTGGGATGGTCTTTCCTCTGGATCTTGTACTCGTCAGGGATGGCGGGGGCAATATCGGGGATGGAGGAGGCGTTGTCCAGGTTTCTGTAAAGATGGCGAAGTCTGGTGAGAGAGTGTCGAGGAGGTCCCAGATCTCAACGGCGTGCCTTAACAGGGAGCGCACGTTGAGGAGTATGCACTTCAGGGCTTTGGTGATGTTGGCATCAGTTGTGGGGGTGGTGCCCATGGGGGTGCAGAGGGTGGTGAAGGTATGGCAGCAGTGACAGCAGGAGAACTGTCTGTGGGTGGTCTTCGGTGCTGACAGCTGGCAGTTGTTGTTTCTTCCAGGGTTGAGTGCGAGGAGGGCCACTAAGTCATAGTGGTGGGTGGCTGGAGGACCAAGGTTCCTGGTGCTGTTTGTGGATGAGTCACAGATGGACGCAGACGGGCTTGCCTTAGGTGTGCCTTCTGACCGCCAGTGGCGCACCTGCTGGGCGGGGCCACTGTGCTGCCACGCAGCGGCCGCTATTTAATAGGGGAGGAGGGAGGGAAAAGCTCAGCTAGGAGACGGGAGTGTGAGTGGCAGGGGGAGGTGCCTTGGGGGAGCAGCGGCAGGAGAACGTGCATGGCAGAAAAACAGCAATGAAAACAATTAACAAGAGGGATGACAATTACATGAGAAAGGAAATGGAAAACATACAATTTAACAAGAGGGGTGACAATTAGAATGACAGATTACTCAAGAAGGATGATAATCAACCAGAAGGACATAGGAAGCAAAAAAAGACGGGCACAGCGAGGCAGGAGGCAGCAGGGCAGGCTCGAACCCTACCCGATCAGCTTCGGCAGTGGAGGCACAATGGTGGAGCTACTAGGGGAGAGAGCAGGTCACTGACCAGGGTCAGAGGTCTTGCTCGCTCATCCCAGCAGCAGCCGCCATTAAATAGGGGAGAGGGAGAGAAAAGCTCAGCTGGGAGGTAGGAGCGTGAGCGGCAGGGGTGAGGGGCCGCATTGGAGCAGCGGCAGAAAAACAGCAATCAAAACAATTAAAAAAGAGGGATGACAATTACACGAGAAAGGAAACGGCAAACATACAATTTAACAAGAGGGATGACAATTACAATAACAGACTACACATGAAGGATGATAATCAACCAGAAGGACACAGGAAGCAAAAAAGATGAGCACAGCGAGGCAGGAGGCATCAGGACAGGCTCAACCCCTACCCAATCAGCGTCAGTGGCGGAGGCACAGCGATGGAGCTCCTAGGGATAGAGCAGGTCACTGACCAGCGTCAGAGGTCTTGCCAGTCATGTGACTGGGTGTAACTGACAGGTATACTTTGTGTATTCCACACAGACAGTCACACAATGGAGGGATTCGGTGAGCCTGGATGGACCTTCAGTAGACAGCATGGGGGTGAAGCTGAGCACAACCCCACATACAACTGAATAGCCGGTACTCTGCCATCACACAAATGGCCTAATGACCCTGCATTGTTACTGAGGCCAGCTTGGAGTCAGGAGAGGCAAGATATTCTATGCACTTCAAAGCCACTGTCTAGAAGCTTCTCCTACCTTCCGGAACCATGGCACCATGTTATAAAAAGAGGCCCCAATACGCCAACTCTTCAGTACACTTCTGGACCTGAGGATATTTTGCCAGGAAGAGGGACTGCTAGAAGGACTGCCACTCTGCAATACTGCTGCTCCAAAGGAACTGCTGTTAGAATAGAAATGTTTATGCTTTTACAGTGCTTCATGTAAGTTAGCATTTGCTGTGCCATTTTTTATTTGGGCGCCAATTTAGGCTGTTCAAAACTGATCTAGCACAATTTCCGAGAAATACTCCTCTATGAGTTTCGTTTCTGCCATGTTAGGCTTGTTCCAGTGATGAGCACATAGCTTTCTCACTAGATAGAGGCCCTCTCCCCCTTGTCTGGTGGCGGCTCCAGATGGAACGACCTTGGACTATGTTACTTTGTGTAAGATATGAGTGCTGAAACTGTTTTTTTTCTGTATTTTGCTGTTTGACTGCACCTGCTTGGAAAATCTCACTGTGGGCATGCTCTAATCTGGTTACAAAACGTATACAATGTTTCTTTATGCTTGTCGATTTCAGGTCCCTCCGCAGCACTCTTAGCGACTGGGTAGATGGGGCTTCGCTCTGAGTGTTTATGAATAAACAGTTATTGGTTTGTATTCTCCCAGGTGCACTAATTGAATGACTAAGGGGAGACTGCCACCTCCTGGGGGATTTATTGTAAGTAAATGTGGGGGTGCAGCTTGGCCCCCCAGCAGCTTTGGAGGCCGCCACCTTCCTGGGGCTTTAATTATACATAATGTTGGGATTTGCATGGACCCACCCGTAGCCTCAGGGACTGCCACCTCCCTAGGGCAATCTTTTGATTGAGTGCAGGGAGCCATGCGGCCCCGCACACTCCCAGGGACCAACAGCTATCTTGGCCAAATATAAACAAAGGACAGGGGCCGTGTGGCCCCCATCCTGGAACCCTAGATGGCCCTGGATACCTCCACCCCTGGGACATTGCAGTTTGCTATAAGCCATAGCAAATGCTACTCCGCTTCCTGCAAGTGAGAGCAGAAAATGCTCTCACTTGTACGAAGCGGAGCAGAATTGTTTTTGGACAGAGGGAGCTGCATCTTAGCAGCTACCACTGTCCAAAAGCAATGCCGGCTCTCGCAGGAGACGGGGAGCTGGCAGGGACTGTGGTGGCATGCAGGCTCCCCCTCACGGTCTCCAATGAAAAAGACTGGGTGACCTGGCTGGGACCTGGGCAGCGAGTACTGCGGCCAAATCCCGGGTGATAGGGTCCCCGGGGCCAAAATTGGCCCGGGAGAGGGGGCCACGCATTCCCCGCCCCTCCATATTATTTTTTATATGAAAATTGCAAAATCCTGGTCCCAAGTGATGGGTCCCCGGGGCCTAAAACAGTCCAGGGGTGTGGGGCCATGCTGCCTCCCTTCCTAAAAAATAGAAGGAAAAAAAAGCCGGCAATTCACTGGAGGTCCTGTCTCCTTTCCTTCCCACTCTGCATACGTGCCTCCAGGCACGCTGATGGTTGGAGGATAAAGTCCCCTTGGCTGCGGAGGGCCCTTTGTGGCCAATGAGACCTCCTGTTTCCTCCAGTAAGTCTCACACAGTAGGATTGGTTAGAGGTGTACAGGGGCCATGCCCCTTTCTCCACCACTCTGCAACCATTCCGCTCAGTGCACTGCTGATGCCTCCTGAGGGCATCAGGATTAAAGTGGACTTTTCCCCCAAAACAGTAGCGCGTCAGGAGGTGTGTTTACAGAGTGGTGGAAACAATGGGGCTTGGCCATGAAAACCTCTCAACAATCGCACTATGTCGGACCTACTGAAGGTAAACTAAAGGGTATTTAACCTCCAAGGACCCTCAAGAGCCCAGTGGACTTCATCACCCAACTAGTAGTGCACCAAGAGATGTGTTTGCTGAGTGGTGGAGAAAGGAGGCGTGGCCACGAACACCTCTTAGCAATCTCACTGAGTGGGACTTACTGGAGGTACCAGGAGGGTAGTTGGCCCCCAAGGACCCTCAGGAGCCAAAGGGACTTCATCCCCCAACTAAAAGTGCACCAGGAGGCATGTTTGCAGAGTAGTGGAGAAAGGGGCATGGCCTCTGACAACCTCTCAGCATTCCTGCTGTGTGGGAATTACTGGAGGTCCTAGGGGGGCAACTACCCCTCCTGTTACCTCAAGTAAGTCCCACACACCATGATTACTAAGAGGTTTGTGGAGGCCACACCCCCTCTCTCCCCCACTATGTAAACATAGCTTTGGCACACTACTGGTTGAGGGATGAAGTCCCCTTTACTCCTGAGGAACCTTGGGGTCCAAGAAGACCTCCTGGTACCTCCTGTAAGTTCCACACAGCGGGATTCCTGAGAGCTGCCCCCTTTCTACACCACTCTGCAAACGTGACTACTACTTAAAAAAACCATAGAAATTCATTGAAAAAAACAAAGGTTACAGGGACATTATAGTTAGGAATTAGCATTTAAAAGACCTTAGAAATTCACTGAAATAACAATCAAAGATTATAGGTTATAATAAGGAAATGGAATTAAAAAAAAGTTTTAAATGCTAATTCCTTACTATAATGTCCCTGTAACCCTATTTTTTTTAGGATATGTTATTATATAGGGGCCTATTCACAGAACTAATCTGAGACAAAATCCTAAACTTACTACTTTTGGTATTCACAAAAAGGCATTTAGTAGTAGTAAAGTTAGGATTTTGTCTTAAGTTAGGATTTTGTCTTAAGTTAGGATTTTGTCTTAAGTTAAACCTCAAGTTAAACTTAAGTTAAACTAAGTTTGCCTTAAGTTTTGGTTTTAAGACAAAATCCTAACTTTGCTACTACTTAATGTCTTCTGTGAATACCAAGAGCAGTAAGTTTAAAATGTTGTCACAGATTAGTTCTGTGAATCAGCCCCATAGATATTACCTACTGGTGGTCACCAGTGGGTACTTATAGTTAGGACCTAGTTTCCATATGAAAAGCATTTTTCAACTTGCCTATAATTTTGGTGTCATTTGACCAATCTTCATGATTTTTGTATCAAAGAAGGTTCTGGTTGTCATGGAAAGTTTGAGGGTGATCTGTGCAGTGGGGAACGAGAGATAGGGGTGAAAATAAAGTGTACATTTGTAATGTTAATTCCCATAGGAACGGGTTGTCAAACCTACAGCCTGAACCGCTGGATGGAATTACACCAAATTTGGAAGAAAGGTAGATGTTGTTACAAAGATTGTGCTTTTGTTATTTGATGCAAATCCATTGTGTAGTTTTTGAGAAATTTAGGCCGAAAATTACAGCTATTTCTCTGGCCGCGGATATTTCGCTATGGTTTTGCGATTAATCATGGATGCATGCGTCAACAGGAATGCTCTGATTGGCTGGACGCAACCTAAACAAAAAGTTGCAGCCACCATTTTATCATCCGGGAACGGTTCCTGGAGCTGAATATTTGGGTTAAAGCCTACATAGGGGGTCAGGGTGGAGATACTCTGACCCTATGTTTTAGAAATGGGTGTGTTAGTGACACAAGTTATGTGTTCAAAATAGTTTTTTTAATAGCGTACAATATGCCAGCGTGGTTCCCCTTGTACCATTGCGGGCACATCGTGACTATTGCGACGTCATTGCGAATATTGGTGAAAATATATAAAAAATATATGTATATCATCGGTAATGTCATTTTTGATATCATCAGTGATTTCATCTGTGATGTCACGGACCATGTCATGAGTGATGTATTATGTGAGGTGATGAGCACTGCATTGCGTTGGCGAGTTATAGTTAGCTCAGCTAACTAATCTGCTGAATTTCTTTGGTTTTGAATGAATTGTCAGCCTAACTATTACATCCCTGTAGCCTTTGTTATTTTTCTGTGAATATACATATATATATTCATACTTCAAAAACAAATGTTAAAGTGACATTATAGTTACATGGAAATGTCCTTCAACATATATCATTTTAAACAAACAAAATCACTGAAATTCACTAGTTATAGTTATCTCAAGTAGCTATAACATGCGCACTAAAGTAACTATAACTTGCACCCCCACCATGCACAAATTTCTCATCAATCATGTCATTTCAAATATTACAGTGATGTTATCAATAATGTCATAGAACATGTTACAAGGGATGTATTATGTGAGGTCCTCAGCAGTGCATGACAAGGGTGAGAGTAGTAGTTACTTTAGGACACTATTTATAGTTACCTGAGATAATTGTAACTGATGAATGTCAGTGGTTTTGTTAATTGAAAACAATATGTTTTAACTGATATTTTCAACTAAGTATAACATCCCTTTTACCTTTTATTTCACTGAATTTGTAAGGTTTTATTAATGCATAGTAAGATATTATCACCTTTACTTGCTCCAAGACTGGTCTGCAGTACATTTGCAACTACTTTTGAGGCATTTTCATCTTTAGCAACTTTCTATGTGAAATATGTGTATTGCAGTGGCTTTATTTTATTTTTTGCCTGGGAGTTTGTATTGGCATGTCCCTCCCTAAATCCGAACTTAACCCTTCCAAATTCCCTACTATTTTGCATAAACTAATCCCCAATTTACAGCTACTCCCTCCCACATTTTCTAAGTTGTAAACATACATGTTGAGAAATCTCCCCTTAGAAAAGATAGGAGAAGTGAAGGTGTAGATTTCATCCAGATGATTAGTGAATTGATATTTTGTAGCAAGTAGAACTACTGTAGTATTATTTTGATTCCAACCTATATTACATTTAAATCCCAGCTATGATTAATAATTTTAACTTTTTCATCCAATTGTTGAAGTGATCTTAAATCTTCTTAACTATTTTATCATGGTCTAAACAAATATAAGAGGCTTTTTGCAAGTCTATTATCTTGTTCATTTTCTAAGCCTAGTATCTTGTTCATTTTCAATGTCCATTCTAAATCCAATTCTTTATACTGTTTTTACCGAGCCCTAAGCAAATGTAATAGGTTTTTTCCAAGTCTAGCATCTTGCTCATTTTCAATGTCCATTCTAAATAGTTAGGTTCCTCTGGAGACTTTAATCTTTGAACAATAATTGTTCTTGCAACTAAGGAAGTAAATACATTTTAAAGCCTTCCACTTCCTATTGTTTCTGGTCTTCCAGTTCTATTCCAAAAGAACAACACCAGGGACACAAACTATGGATTGCTCTGCTCGATTACTTCTTCAGTCTTGAAGTATCCCAGAAACCGGTCCCAGGATGCTTGTTCAGGGAAGACCTGGCTTGGCAGTTAGGGCTGGACTGTTCCCATGAGGCACAGGGTCTAGACTGATTTGCATATAGCTGGGTCTGAACTGAGGTGGCAAAGTGAGGTAAAGAATGATGACAGATTCATCCCAGATCTGTGACTGGGAGTGAGTGTCTGAAAAGTTTCAGTGCTCTGTCCATCAACTCCTTGTGTTTGAAGTAAACTTTGGCCCAGATAGAAGGATTATTATTAAAATGTCCTCTCACATTCCTACATCTTTAAATCAGTCACAGTTACTTATATCCAGAGTAATTCTATTTTATCCTTTTGGTGTAAAAATAAAGACAGTATAGGCAAAAAACATTGTATTCTTTCATGTGTTGGACTAATGGTTAATTAGATGGAAATCTTTATTCAGTTTGTCCACTTTACTGGTATTGTAAAAATTAGTTTTTCAGTCTATTGAAGATGTATCTTTATCTTTATTTGGGGTTTTATGCTTCATCGTCATCTGATAAATTCTATCAATGTGACCCTCCTTGAGAGGTTCTTAAAATATCAGCCTCTCAAGGTAAAATAATCATGTGGAAGTTTTCTATTGTTTGTGATAAGAACTTCAGAATTGTAATTATTTGAAAAATTTCTCCATAGAGGGAATCTCAATTTTTTCCTGCAGTTCTGAAAAAAGATAAGAGGAAACCCTCTTAATTCGAAACCTGATCCTGCTCAACACTTTCTTTGTTAACCCAGGAAGTGAGTTCCACATGAAAGTCAGGTTAATTCTGCAAGGAGTACACCCTCTGTCTTGCAGTTCCTTCTATGTGGATTTGTATTTGTATGTAGCCTTTAATCTAACTTTGAGGAACAAGCATAAGACACACTCATATTACTCAACTTTAATTTCAGGTACAAACACAATGCTATTTATAAACAGAAGTAGGGTCAAAAAGAACTCTGGCTGCTCTTTAGTTAACTCATGCTACACAATGCAAGGAATATCAAATCATTCACTTTTACATTTATTATGGATCAAAATAATATGGGGACTTTGGGCTGATAGTATGGCGAATGGGTGTAACTATAGTCTAGGAGTAGCCTTCGCCCGGAAGTCCAGGCAGACAATTATCTCTAGCCGATAAGAGTTCTACTGAGGATACATCATGTTCCGAACGGACTCTCAAATCAATCAATCAATCAAGGATTTATAGAGTACGGCAAATCACCCGTGAGGGTCTCAAGGCACTGGAGTTGCCAACTGCTTTGTGGTGATCTGTTCATTCCATAAAAAAAAGTGGGGAAAGCAGGGAGAAGCACACAAAAACTGGGGAAAAGCAAGAAAAAAACAATAAAAACGAGGGAAAAGCACTCAAAAAGAGGGGACCGGAGGGAGAAAACAGTGAAAAAGTAAGGAAAAGTAAGGAGAAAGCACTCAGAAGACAGGGAAGAGCCACAGGGAAGGAAGGGGCAATTATGTACCAAACCAAGACCAGATATTAAAGAAACTCCTTTGGAGATGGCTGATCTGGCTTAATTTGTTGATGGTTCTTGTTGAAAAGACCAATATGGAGCACTGAAACTGTCTATGGAGTATGTTCCATTTCTGAAATTCTTGAAGTATCCTATCTGCCGAATGTAATTTCAACAAATGTACAGAGTTGGCAGACGCAGACCATGCAGGTAAGAGCGGTGTGGCAGCGGGGCTGGGTGGATGGATTTCGACAGACGATGAAGAGGGAAAATTAATTATTTGTTTAACTTTCTCTCGTGGTCGTCTGTCGAATCCCCCCCCCCCCCCAACCTGGTCCCACCACTCCTACCTACACGGGCCGCAGCTGAGAGTTGGTTGATTTGACAAGAACTTGCTGCTTATAAGAAAATTGTAATGTGACAATGTATACAGACAGTCAGTATTGTTTTGGCGTGGTGTGTGATTTTGGTCAATTGTTGTCACAGAGAGACTTTATGACATCTACTGCAGCCCCCATAACGATTAGTCTATATATCCTTGATTTGTTGAAAGCAACACAAAGGCCATAGGAGATTTCTGTAGTCGAGTGTGCTGTCCTTAAGGCTGGGAAAGATCTGGTAACTCATGGAAATAATTATGTTGATCAAGTAGCCATGTATTTAGCACCTGAGAATGAAACTGTGGTTCAGAAACCTGAGAATGACGAATCAAGAATAAATACCGGAAAAAATGCAGAAAATGAGACCTTCAAAAGGTAGCTACAGAAGATGAAAAGAGGAGATGAGAAAAACTAGGTCACAAGAAAGTCATCAGGAATTGTATGTTACTTCTGAAAACAAATACATTCTCCAAGATGCAATGTTATAACTAGTGGCAAGGTATTTTCATGGATAATCTCATTCAGGATGTGACTATATGGTCAGGAAAAAGGTCATTGGCGTCAATGATTCATATTGACAGATCAGAATGCCCATTCAAAAAGACTTCAACCTGACTTTGTGGAGATGTCAGTTTATGGTGGCTTAAAATACATCATGGTTACTGTCTGTTTGTTTTCTAATTCAGTTGAGGCATACCTTACCCAGAGATTAGATAACCTTATATTTGCTAAACTTTTTGAGGGAGTTGATTCCACATTGCGGCTTATCAGCTTCCTATGAGACAGACCGTGGCTCACATTTTGAAAATGACATTTTGCAGATAATTTGTACTGCCTTCCAAAATGATCAGAGGTTCCTTTGTAGTCATTGTCAATTTTCAGGAGTGTTTCAGAGGGTGACTGAAACTCTTGAGAACAAACTGGAAAAAAAGCTGTGCTTCTACTGGTTTGAAATAGCCTGACACTCTGTCTTGTTTTGATGAGCATCAGATGTTAGGCTCAGCTGTGGTAGGTCTGGCTCATGAGGTGAAATGTGTTCCTCATCAGGGGAACGTTGCAACAGAATCAACAAAATAAATATTATGCCATTGATGGAACCTTGAAGACTGGATATTGGTAAAAGAAAACATGAGAAAGAACTGCTTAGAAGAGTGCTGAAACAGACTCTACCAGGTTATTTTGATGACTAACACTGTTGTGAAATGTGCTGGAATACCGCAGTGGGCTCACACCACTCACACGAATAAAGATGTGCTAACAACAACCTGTTGTGGATATTGGGATTCAAATGGGGTCAAAATTTTGAATTGGTGAAGGAAATGAAGTCAAGAAAGTCCAGATTACTGAAAGTTCTGGTGAAGAACCTGTTACGTCTACCAGTGGTGCTGCTGTACACTTTCAAAGTGGGAACCAGAGTGAAGAGCTAATACAATGTCAAAGTCATAGGCATGAGTAGCCTCTGATCCAAACAGTGAAAGCATTCAATTGAAAATTTGAGTCATGAGAACCCCCAGAATGAGAAGCAATCTACAGTGGATCGTGCTGTCGAGATTAGCCACAGTTCAAGTTCCAGCCTATTAGGCAGTGGAGAAGCAGGTGAAAAAGAGAAACCAGATGGGGATAACTCATTGAAAAGAACCTGCCAAAGAAAGCATTGTATACCTGAGAAGCAAAAGAGACTAAAGGTAATCAATGATAGTTCAGAAGTGATTCAACTAGATAGTCAAAGTGAATCACCAGCAAGAAAAAGAACACCAAATAAAGAGTATGCATCACTCAAACAGGTATATCCAGTTGCAGTGTTAGAAGAAGAATCAGAGTCAGAGACCTATAGCCCAATAAATTGTTGCCAATACACTTTTGAAAGTGAATTTGGAAATGAATCAGAAGAAGAAGAGGAAGAAGAATTAACTGGAAACAATAAACCGTACATTTACTGAAATCAAAAATTGAAAGGAACTTTTGAAAAAAATGATCATTTAGAAATATTTGTTTGTTTTGAAAGAAATAAGAAGAAAAGTAGAAACCTATTTTTGTTTGAGCCTCACGGTCCTATGGTTTTAGTTTTCCTGGAAAATGATTGGTTCAATTGATTTATGATTAATAATAATAGTCTTAATTAGCCTGTTGTATTGCTTAAAATCTCCGGTAGGATAGGATAGGATACATCTCGGCATAAAGCTGAATTAACTACAGAACTTAATAAAGTGAAACTTAACACACTGATATGTAGGGAAAGTTTAGTTAGTGGGTTTCAAGATAACATTTATACTAAAGTGATTCAGGAATATTCTGTAACTTTGATGGTTAGATATTGCTTTATTTGTACTTTTCTTCTCTCTTCTGCAGCTGAGGAAGTCAGGCATAAACAGCTTCAAATCTATTATTATTTTGCACAGTGTTTTTCAGCATAGCTAACAAAATTAACTTTTTCCCCCTTTGTTTTTACTGGAGAATAACAAATGTAATAATGGAATTAAGTATGGTAAGTTCTGAAAATTATTGCACAAACTAAGCATAAAACTAAAACTATTAAACAGAAGTACGTGTGTGGCTGAAGTGAAGGAAAACATGCATTTATTAAGGTTAACAATGACAGGTGACTAAAGATTGTGAGAGATTTGAAAGATGAAATGGCAATAAGAGAACAAATTAAAGAAGAATTGAGATTGTCAAATTTGCATCCTAGATTGAAAATGGAACAAGAGAGTAGGGGTGAAATGTGTACATCTTAAAGGTGACAAGACTTAACATGTGGGAGAGACTAAGTGTGAAAAGAGCTATGTTCTAATTGGTGCTTATTTGGTTGGTGAGGAGACGATTCTGAGAAGAATTTATTATATGTGTGTTAAGACTGCCGATTTTAATCAGCTACATTATTGGGTTGGATCTTGTTATCTTACATTAATATCACCTAGAATTTATCATATGAGTGAAACAGATGATCCAGTTGATTTCAGGAGAGTGAACTGAGGATTTGAACAGATAGTTCTAGATATATTAAGTGCTATTATTTCTCCTATCGGTGTGGCAATGAATGATGTGAAAAATAGATGTTTATCTACATTAGTGAATAGACTAGCTTCAAGCACGGCTGGAGCGCTAACTCAAATAAATTGAGAACTAATTCCTACTAGAGTTATGGTGATGCAGAAATGCTTAGCATTGAATATCCTTGCAAAGGAAGGAGGTGTTTGCAAAGTACTAAAGGTTATTTTCTTCCTGTTAGCCATCAGATTATTAACTTCTTCATCACAAACCTGACTAATATCTATCGAAAACTTCAGTCTTACGAAGACCATGGCTTACAGGAAGCTAGAGGTTCCTGGGTTAGTGACATAGGAAAGTGTTTTAGCATGGTTGGACAGTGGATCAATAATTTTGGTGGGAGGACAGTCCATTTACTATCAACCTCTATAATAATTGTAATGATTAGTTCAATTAGTTCTATTGTGTGTGTTAATGACAATTAATATGCCTTTTCTCACTTGATTTTACACATACAGACTGAATTAACATGGTTGCAATTGAAATGAAATGCCTATGTTGTGTAGAAGTGTGTTTATTATTGTGCTTTAGTTCTGCCACATTTCCCTGTTAGACATCATGTTAGATAAAATGGATGGCATCTCTGTCACTCACTCCTGCTTCCCCCTACCTGTGTATATCATCTCCCCATAGTCTTCACAGCAATCAGTTTAATTGAGGTCATATTAATTTATTTCCATTGCTGTATTGTTTTGCTCACTATGAACTTTCTATGGTGCGGATGTAAGATTGCAACAAGTTTCTATCTCATGTGTTTCTTCACTGGGTTTATTCACTGAGAGAAAGTCTTATTGTTCAATGTTTCATTTTTGTTTGAACATCTTCTGATGATATTAATTTAAAGGGTATGACTAACTTTTTTAAATAATTGGGATGGTGCTTATGTGTTATGGTAATGACTTGTATTAGTATTGTGTTCTGATTTGCTAAAGAAATCATACTTTTCCTCACACAATGATGATTTTGCAAAATTACTAATGTTCTATGCAAGAATTGTGTATCCAAATCCCTTGAATTTGTGGTGAGCCATACATTTCCGGAGTTTTCCTATGCTGCTAGGGTTTCTGCCAGATTTTCCTCTGATTTTGCAACTTATTTGGGACTTAGAATATCTTCAGATTTTTACACACTTTTTATGACTTTGCATCTGAGAGCCTTGATTGTGTACTGCTTATTTTTTATTTAAATAATAAAACCCTCTAACGTTTCATTGATCTAGAATTTAGTTATTGAGTGGACACCATTACGTATTGAACTGTTTTACCCTGTTAATTTGATGTTTTGGAAGGTGCCTCATGAAATTGAGGTTTAACACCGTCTCAGATCGAGTTAGGTGTGGGAGAACGGAAACATTTTGATGTTGGGCTGTCAAATATTTGGGGTACGGCTTTGCTCCCATAATTAAATGAGAGGTTTAACTTGGTGACCCCTAAGGTCAGGGAAATAAATACATGAGAATATATGTTGCTTTCATTGTAGTGTCAACTGTTGAACATAGTTTTCCAATCAATCCATGCCAAAATCCACTTCTCTTCCTCACACTGACCAATCATAGATCCTAGTATTTAGTGGTTAACATTTGCGGTTTTGTTTTTAGTAAATTAAGAAAATTCCAGCAGTCCCACTTGATGTAGAAAAGAGGCTGAGGCTCACACTAGTAGCCCACAGGAGACCAAACAGACATCTCTGCAAGACTGCTCCTAAAGTTCACAAGCCCTTCTAAATTTCATCTTATCACCCACCACCGACGTTTCATTGTCAGCTCTTCAATTGCATGGACTGTTAATAGGGACCTGATTGGCAAAAATATTCTCTTTTATGAAGTCTTTTGCATTTATCTATTTCAGATTTTGTAGAGCATTCTGTCCACCAACAAGGATAGCATCACACTAATCAAAACTGAACCATAGGTTTTATAGGGGAGGGGTACAAAGGTAGGTTTATAATGCCTTGTGGAAGACAGTGTTATTGTTTATCAGAGCAGCGTATGTAGTAGAGCATTCCAGATTTCAGTCTCAAGATAGGAAAATAGCAAGCACTCTCTTCCACCACTCTGAATTATAAATATATCTTGCCACCGAGTCCTACTCACAAGTTTAAAGGAAAAATCAAGGCAGATCAGTTTTCCTACTATGTTTTTTGATGTCTTGAAAGTATTTCTTTGCTGACTGCACCACTGAAGTGAAGTCTGAAATGATCAATACCCAAGGGCCCTCATATTTCAACAGAGCACAATGATGGATCAACAACTGAGATATATTGGGCATGGGAGACTAACCAGAAGAAGGTGGATCTATATGAGTTCTTTGTGCACCCTCTGCTTCAGAATATTCAAAGATGAATATCCTGCTGAAAACCTCCTACCCTTCCAGGAATCATAATGTTGTTTTGCCTCGATTGTAACTCAAATTCCTCAAGCTTGACCTTCATTTGCAATCACTTGCAACTGTAGCAACTGAACTGCTGAAGTGGTGATAACCTTAGTGACATACAGGCATGATATTCCATGTTCTAGTCTGATACTTTCCAATCTTCTCCTTGCAGTACAGTGTGTCAAGTTGTGTTCCTCACCTTTGTGGATATCATAGGAGGAACCAAAAACTCCTCAGCAACATGTCAGTACCTCATCAGTTTTGCTATTGTCCTTTGAACCACTCAACTGCAGTTTAGACCTGCATTTCCAATGTTGTCTTAGTTCTGATTGCCTTAGCCATTTCTAAAGAAGTGAATTAGCAAATTTCAATACATAGTCAAAGTTACACCCAATGGATTTAAAACCAAAGAAAAATATTATCAGAGATGGAGATTCATATTAGCATTAAAGGTTGTGTTTTCTCTGTGATACTTCTTAGGCCTAAAGGGTATTTCTACACATAAGCCATGTACCTCATGGACTCAAGCTATACCTAACTGGTAAGGCCCAACAGGGTGAAAGCATCCCTTGGATACCTTGGATGCATGTGTTCCTGTGCTGTGACCCATTAATACAGAAACGTGTTTATGGTTGTGTTTGTTCCCATGTAGAGGGGACCTGACCTAGCAGTTCAAGTTGAACTTTCCTTTCAAAGTGAGGGCATTTGCACATGGTTGGATCCTATCACTTTTGGCACTTGATCAAGAAAGTGAAGGACTGAAAAGCAGTACAGAGTAATGACCAGTGCTTGGATAAATTTAAAGATTCCATCCATCATTTTTTTGTTATTCTCATGAGATGCCGTACCTGAGATTGTGATGAACAGAAATAGGTTCTGTAGCTCACTCTGCCATAAAACAAAAACTGAATCTCTCTAATTAGAAACAACCAAGTTAAAACACAAATAATGGACTGGAAGTTAGCCAAGAGTAATTACTAATAGATTGCTAATTCAAGTATTCCATGCATCCATCACCATTTTGTTTTTTTTCTCAACAAGATGTCCTAAGTGCGACAGGTATGCCTCAACATGTGTCAAGTAGAAAACAATGCCATAATCCTCAATGAGACTGTGCAAGGTTAAAATATTAATAGAATTGTTTCTTTCCATTCTAGCAAAAGATTACATTTTTTTTCAGTTGCTATTGTTCTCTTTTAGTCTGGATATTTCAGTGTCAAGATACCTAAGGGTATATGAGTCTGTGCTTTATAACTGAAGTGAAAATTAAATGCAGAGGTAAAATGCCAACCAGTTTAATGAGAATTCTCATTGAGGAAATGCCTCCATTAGTGCAGAGACTCCTCCATAACTGCAGGTCCTCCACCATCAGTGTCAGAAGCCCTTTGTAAATCCGGCCGTAAGGTTTTCTTCTTAATCAGAAAACACAGATACAATGTGGGTTCACCCTTAAAGCTGGCATTTTGTAATCTAGGCTGGCTCCTCTTACTCGGAATGGCTCTGTGGGGAACAGCTGCATTTCAGAGTCGGTATTTCAGTTGTGGGAAGATGAAACTTCCACATTTTAATTAGGGTTGTGTGAAAATTACACATAATTACATACAATCCATCTCACACTTATCTGAATATCCATTTAGTTAAAAATTTAACTCAAAAATTTAATTTCGAGTTGATTTCCACTTGATCAATTTCAAAACAAAGCCTCTCCCATTTAAATGTGTAGTTTTGTGCTTAAAATCACTCAAAAATCTATCTCAAATGTTTATAGACTTACCACATTAAAGGACCTGATGCTCACATTCAAAATGACTGGTGTTCGTGTTTGGATTTGTAGTTTCTCACTCAAAAACTACATGAGTGGTCAGCTGCGGTACAAAATGGAAGTATAATGCTGATCTCATAAAAATATTACTCAAAGTGTACACCATGGTTAAAATTTCTCCCAGAAATCACACATTGTGGCATAATGGCCTAATCTCTGTAATGTTGCACAAACTTCATTATGCAAATTTACAATCACTCCTGCATTATTCAAATTTTAATTAGTAAGCTCAGAGGAAGACTGACAGAGCCCCTTCAGCTAATACTGCCATCTGCCATTTAGAAGCATGCAAAGAATCTTTGGACTTCCCCCACCTACACATCAAATGACTCCATTATATTAGGAGGAAAAAGAACAAGAGAAAGTGTGGCTGCTGTCTATCTCCCCTGGGTGAGTCCTCAGACTTCGGTCTAAGGCACGCACTCTCCCCGACAGCTCCACGGTGCTCTGCTTCGCCTTGAAGCCAGCCCCTCTCCATTGCATGGTTCAAGACTATCCTGGTTCAGGTTCTCCCAACAGGCGCATGGTGATTGTTTTTTTGGTTGTAATTTCATCTGATCTGGTTACTGTTGTTACTGTTTGACTATTGTTTTTCTGTTCCCCTTACAGCCCTTGCTGTGAGCTGTTGCTCCCCTTTGTCTCCCCTCCGGTTTTCCAGCCACCGCTGACAACACCCCCTACTGCCCCAGTCCCGCCTCCCAGCTCCTCGTCCCTCCCTCCTCCCCTACATTATGGCGACAGTGGACGCGCGCAGCGGACCCTCCCAAGGCTACAACGTCTGCGCCCGTTCGCACCTGGACCACGCCCAGCACCAGACCCCCTGGCCTCCACGAGTGCCACGAAGCCAGATGCCACTACGATGCCAACATCCTCCACGAACTCAACATCGGCCGATCATCCACTTGCTTCCAGGCCACCCCGAAGGTCACCCACGGACCCTTCTCCTGCCGAAGCTGCAGCTTCACCAGCCAGCGAACACCTGCACGTCCTGCCCCCCCAACCAGGGCAGGTCGCAACCATCTCAGATGCATACTACTCAACACCCGCTCCATACACAAGCATGCCATCGAACTCTGGGACCTACTCGACTCATCCTCCCTGGACGTCGCCTTCCTGATGGACACCTGGATGAACCCCTCCTTGGCACCCGACATTGCCATAGCCATCCCAGATGGCTACAAGATCACCCGCAGGGACTGCACCAACAGACCAGGAGGAGGAATCGCCATCGTCTACAGGAATACCCTCAGAATTTCGACTAGCACTGAAGACACCCTCAGCGCTGCCGAACACCTGCACTTACAGACCACACCGATCCCAACACTATCCTCAGAGGAACTCTTGTCTACAGACCCCCCAGACCCCGGCCTCTGTTCAGCGATGCCATCACCGACGTAGTCATCACACACACCCTTGCATCCACAGACTACATCTTCCTCGGAGTCCTGAACTCCCACCTCGAGAACGCCAACGACAGCAACTCCACCACCCTGCTCAACAAACCTTGCCAAACTCAGACTCAAACAGCTCGTCACGACACCCACCCACTCCACTGGACACATGCTCAACCCCATCTTTTCCGTCAGCAAACATGTCACCTTCAACCGCACCACCAAACTCCACTGAACCGACCACCGCTGCATCCACTTCTCCTTCTAGAAATGCACCACGCACAACTACACGCAACGAATCCCGCACCGCAGCTGGAACAAGGTCACCGAAGACCAACTAATCACCACCCTTGCCCAAGACCCACCCACCAACCCCACTGACACAGCCGCCCACGACTTCATACACTGAATCGATGACTGTGCCAACACTCTCGCCCCGCTCAAGAAACCCTCAAACAAACGCACCAACAGAAGGGCCATCTGGTTCACCACCGACCTCCAGGCATCCAAGCAGACTTGCTGAAGCCTCAAAAAGAAGTAGCGCCACGAACAGACACCGGACAACCACACAGCCCTCAAGAATGCGAGCCGCAAGCACCACCAACTCATTCAAACCGTCAAAAGGACTTCTTTCAAGGAACACAGCAACAACAATGCACACAACAGCAAAGTGCTCTTCAACATCGTGAAGGAACTCACCAACCCCAGCTCCAACAACATCCTGCCGTCTCAAGACCTCTGTGACTCCCTAGCCACCTTCTTCCACCGCAAGATCGCAGACATCCACGACAGCTTCAACGCATTTTCAGGGTATGGAAGCATGAGGCAGTAGACTTGGGTAGTCATGTCAAGTTTGCTGTTGATGATGGTCCCGATGCTCTTGGCATTGTCGGTGTTCGTCCTAGCTCTGTTGGCCACCAGGAGCTGTCCCACTTTGAAGTGCTCTTCCCGGTGATCATGATTTCATTCTTGATGGTGTTTAGCTTCAGACAGCTAGGGCCCAATTCACAGAACTAACTTAAGACAAAATCCTAAACTTACTACCATTTTGGTATTCACAGAAGGCACTTACTCATTTTGGTATTCACAGAATCCACTTACTCATTTCGGTATTCACAGAAGTTAGGAGTCCTAACTTTAGGACTCCTAAATGCCTTCTGTGAATACCGACAGTCTTAAAGTTAGGATTTTTCTCAGTTTAGGAGTAGTAAAGTTAGGACTCCTAACGTTAGGACTCCTAAATGCCTTCTGTGAATACCAAAAGTCTTAAAATTGGGATTTTTCTCAGTTTAGGAGTAGTAAAGTTAGGACTCCTAACGTTAGGACTCCTAAATGCCTTCTGTGAATACCGAAAGTCTTAAAGTTAGGATTTTTCTCGGTTTAGGAGTAGTAAAGTTAGGATTCCTAACGTTACGACTCCTAAATGCCTTCTGTGAATACCAAAAGTCTTAAAATTAGCATTTTTCTCAGTTTAGGAGTAGTAAAGTTAGGACTCCTAACTTTAGGACTCCTAAATGCCTTCTGTGAATACCGAAAGTCTTAAAGTTAGGATTTTTCTCAGTTTAAGAGTAGTAAAGTTAGGACTCCTAACTCTAGGACTCCTAAACTGAGAAAAATCCAAACTTTAAGACTTTCGGTATTCACAGAAGACATTTAGGAGTCCTAAAGTTTGAATCCTCCTAATGGAAGCCAGGTTCTGTAACTTTGTTCCCTTACTTCTACCTATTCAGTAAGCCATTTTTGCCCCACCGCATTCAAATTTTGCCACCCACCAGTTGTTGCATTAGTACTGCTAGGAGCTTTTGGTGTCAAAACACAAGATGTCATCATTACCTAAATTCAACAAAGCTGAGCTTTTAGGGTCCGTGGCAACAATCACGTCTTGCCAAGTCCCACTGAATAATAGCTACCTCCAGAATATGTACTACAGGCTCTAAGTGATATGTCTGATCCATCGTAACAGAGATGGAGTATACATCCACCAAGATAAACATCCTCCCATCAAATTTAAGAGTGGGCGGACCTTAGGTTTAGTCATGGCTAAGATTACTCCATCTATACCGTGAGTAAACCCCTTTGAAGGCCCTATGTAGTAGGGGCCATCGGAGACAGACTTCTAATTCTGCCCACCTAATTTAGATGCCTGAATTAGAGGTCAGTTTTTACTGTGCATCATCGTCATGAAAATCCTGGTGGTAAGGGGCAGTGAAAACTGCTAAATGCTCCCATGGTGAAAGGAGCATTTTCTTTTTGATTTTCAAAAATAAGTTCCTGCTTCAGGATGTTCCTTTTGAAAATAAAAATTGAACAGTTTGGTGCAGGCCTCTGTTATGTTGATGGAGTCCAACACCAAGCTTTAAACAGCACTGACAGGAACCACCATGACAGCGGTTCCTGCCAGTGCTCTAGAAATTAAGACCAGCTTGGTGGTCATTTATAAATTAGGAGGATGGCACCTCCATCAGACCGAAAGAGTCATTTAATCCACTGCCCTGATGGAGAAATGGGCCATCCGCCTATATATAAAAGAGGCCCAAAGTCAGAAGTAAACACTGGTGATCAGAGTGAATTGCTTGGCTTTCCCTGACCAGCTCTCCATCAAAGCCAGCCTGAAATTACCACTGGGGCCAAGTAACCTGTATCCTGATACTTTGGCTTTAGGTGACTCTATTGATTCTTCTGTTTTTGATTACCATAATCCCTGATCCTATTTACCAATTCTTGACATTTTGTGCCATTTTATTAATTACATTTCATGTTTGCTTTTTAAAAATATAATGTTATTTTGCTGCAGACTATTTTACACAAATGTTCTCTAGGCAAAACCTGTTTTTGAACCACAACTGTCAGTGGTGAACCCAGGACTTCTCATTAAAAGCGGCTGCTTACTCTTAAGGACTGGTCTAATTAACTTTGTGGAAGCTCATCCATTGAATTCACCTGTAATTATTAATCTAGTTACTATATGCTGAATTTCTTTGTGCATAATGTATATGGCTATGCTGCTGACATTGCATTAGTTACTCGTGCAGATTTCTAGAGAGCAGTATCAGCCCAAGTGTTTCTGTAATTTTTTTGCCTGATACTGCTAATTTACAAACCGGGTGATCAAGCATTGGCATATTTTTGTTCCACAAGCCAATCAAAATGTACATAGAAATGTAAGCTATAGAGTCATCAAGCTGAGATTTCCTTTTATCACAGCCAGATTGTTGTAACAGGGAATGTTGGGCTGTCCTTGCAGGGCCTTCAGCTGGAATCTTTTGATACTTTATTCACAAGCATTCTCCTTAGCATCAGGCTTGCTTCTCTTTTCATCCTTTGGTGCTCAGTAGCCCCCTGTGCCTGGATGTAGGTCTGCTGCTGTTTTCCAGGTCGGCTTCTTTTTTTCGAGGGACAGTCACTTCTCCTCCATTAGCAGTATCTACTATTCTAATTCCTGAGGTGTGATAGCCTTGGTGGAGTTTGTGGCGCTGTGCAGCCTGGGTTATGTAGGGCCTAGCACTGCGCATAATGAAGGACACCACACAGTGTTTTGTTTGAGCTTTGGTCTAGAACTGGGGATTCTCGTGGACTGTTGAGGATGTGGTCACCAGTCTCCTCAGACTCATTGACTTCTTCTGGGTCTGTGCACTGTTCGTATGCTCTCTTGAACCATGCCATATTTCTGGGGACCACTTGCTGACCCCTTTTCGCAGAGACCATTGTACCTTGAACGCAAACTACTTTCCACATTTCTGGCTCATATGGGGTCCGAAATTTCCTACCTGGATGTCTGTCTCTGACTACCACATGGTCTCCTACTTTCACCGATGGCGTCTTGGCACCCCTGGCGAGACTTGCCCTCTGGTTAGTTGCTGCCATCCAAGCTTGTACTGCCACGTCATCTCTTTCGGGAGTCCTCCAGGCAGGATCGGTCGGGATGCTGTCTCGCCGGGCTCGCCTGAGGAGTAAGTGAGAGGGTGCACAGTGAGTGGCGCTGTGAGGGGTCTGCCTATAGGCATCCAGGAATTGATGTAAGGCTTATTCCGCACCTTCTCCCTGCTCCACCGCAATTCGTAGCGCCCGGTTGAGCGTCCTCATGAACCGCTCCACCTTGCCATTCGTTTGTCACCACTGTGGGGGGATTTTTTGGTGTCGAATGGCTTTATTTCTCTAAGTACTCTTGAATTCTCGGCCCTGGAAGGGGGGTCTGTTGTCGGACCTGATTTCTTCTGGGAGGCCCATGAATGCAAAAGTCTTTTCAAGAACCTTTTGTACTTGTGCGAATGCTGTGGAAGCAACCACCTCCACTATTTGGAATTTGGAGAATGAGTCTATTAGTACCAAGGTACTGCGACCATCGGGGCAGCTTCCAAAGTCGATGCTGACCTTTGACCAGGGTGTAGGAAGGTGGAATCTGACTATATGGTTGCCCCCACTTTTTGCTTGTGTTTTGCTGGTTTATGACTTAGTTGGACTGGGACCCTGCTATTCAGAGCCCCAGTCTATCTGCTTTCTATGAAAAATGGTTTCCATGTGCATTAGGTAAATTTCTAATTGGATTCTGGAGTGCCTTATAAGCCCCTGGTATATGGTATAATATGTACCTAGGGCATAGGTACCTCAGAGGCCTACCAGGGGCTGAAGCATGTATTATGCCATCCCTTGGAAGCACTCCAAAATGACACCACAGGTCTGCTACTGCAGCCTGGGTAAGGTGGTGCTTGCACCACCTTACAGTGGTATAGGCTACCTATATCACTACCATTGCATACACATATAAAACCTATAAGTTACTCCTATGGCAGGCCTTAACACTCCTGAAGGCAGAGTGCTTGTTTTTTACGTGAGAGGGTGCCCCTGCATGAGCAGAGCTCCTCTGCAGCGTTCGGAGTACCTCCTCTGATGCTGTTTGTGGTGCAGCCTGACCATATACTCTTAAGTGCATTATAACCTCGCGGTAAATGCTAACTTTGGGATAACTGCACGGAATCATGTTGTGTTTGGGGTCAAACGCTTAGGAATACTACCCCCCCCCCGCCAGTTCTCTCTGGTGGGGTAGGATTCCACCCTTCTAGAGGGAGAGACATGTTCACACTGGTCTAACCCGCGAGGACTTTCTACAACCATGGAATCACAAAATGGATGCCTCTGCCATAGACACGGGTCTGGCCTCCTGCTGCTGACCGAAACTCCGGCAGGGGAGGCCTGGACAATAGGTTTCCTGTCCCAGGGAGGTGTAACCACCTCCCCAGACAGCTAGATGTGTATTGGGGCTGGGCGGGAGCACTCTCTGGTGCTTTGAAGTCCTGCACTGGGGGCACACTTGGTGTCCCTGTGCATAGTCCAGTTCAAACCGATTGCAGGGGCTACCTGCCCCTACTCTGGCGTGAAACTGGACAAAGGAAATGGGTGTAACCACCCCTCTTTCCAAACCCTTCCATAGGTGGGTCCCTAGAGTATGTCCAACCCCCAAACTTTGTATAAGTATGAGGACCCAGTCCTTGCGACTTTAGATTACCCTGGATGAAACTCTGCAATATATATCCTGGACCTTCGACGTTCTACTTTGCTTAGATGATTGAAGAAATCTCTCTTGGGGTCAAGGAGTGACTTCCCCGCTTGGCAGGCACCAAAGAAGCAACTGACTGGTCTGCATCGCTGAAGCTCCCGCCGGACGCTGAAGTCTTTGCATCACCAGATGTGGATTTCCAGACTTCCCCGAGGCTACCCTGAGTCCACTGCAAAGCTGAGGCCCGTGGCTATCGTGGATGACGTGGAACCGTGACCCCTGGACACCGTGAACTTTTGCAGCAACATCATCTTCCTGGTCTTCCTCGAAGTTGTGATTTAGGCTCTGAGTAGCCCCAGCCTTGAGCACCTCCTGCACTGAAGATTGCTGGCCCCCACTCCACGAGTGACCTGTGGGCCAGTTTCAAGTGCGACCGCTTGAGGCTCCTTCGCGATCGCTAGCCTGTTGGCAAGTGGGTCCCCACAAAGGCAACTCCTCTTTTGATTGGGCTTTCCTGATTGCTCCAAATGTGCCCCAACTTACCCTCACTGGGTGAGTCCCCCCAGACCTTGCTGGTCTGCACTGCCATCCTTTCTCTGATTCCAAGTGTCTTGCGGTTGCCAAGGCTTGTTGGATCCAATCTGGTCGCCGATACCACAGCACTCGACAGACTTTGTGGAACCGCTCGAATCCAGCTCCTGGTTGTCATCGTCACCTCCTGGACCTCGTGGCTGAAGAGTCAAGACACCCGTCAACTCACCTGAAGCACCCGACATCTGTGGGCATTGGTCAATCATGCCCTTGCTCACTGGTAGGTGACCCAGACTCTGTCCCCTCTGCTTTCAGGTTCCTTCCATCCTAGATCCAGGCTTGAATCGCTTCGGACACTTCTCCTCTTCACGGCAGCAGCACTTCTTCGCCAGCTTCCATTGAAATCGACGACGCGACTAATCTTTAAATTTCCAAGCGCGACATTGCCCATAGAAGCTAACGGGAACCCGCGGTTGTGTTCACACACTGCACACGGCTCCCGTGGGTCCCCTGTGTCACTACCTTGGGTGATTCCTTGGGGTCCCAGCGATTCTACAGGCTCTAGGCCTTGTGTCTAGTTCAGTCGTGGTTCTTATACCACTTTATTGGTATATGGTTTGGTACGCCCCTCGGGCCCAAACGTGTATTTGTGCTATTACTGTTGATTGCTAACTTGTAAATCAAGTACTTCGAGCTCCAGTCTCATAAAGAGTAAAAAGTATTTATCTTAAATAAAGTATTTATCTTAAATACACATATTTTAAATATATACCTGGTGTGGTTATCCTTTCATTTGGTCATTCAAGAGATTATAGACTGGTAAAACAAGCTGCTTTACATTCCTTCAAGACTTAGCCTGAAGGCTGCTCTCCATAGCTACCACTAGGATAGCTTTCAATAAAGGTTGTATTCAACCTATTCACCATAAGGGGTTGTTTGGACTGATACAGGGTGCCCACTGTAACTAGTGGACAGCATATATCAGGCCAACTTCTCACACAGGGCATGTCGCTCAGCTCCTCGGTGATGACCGGTGCTGATGCAGGCTCGCCTCCTGTTTTGAGACATGAGTGGCACTGTCTGATCTTCTCTTTCACCATGCCATCCATACCAGTCAACCATACCTTGCTTTGGAAACGTGCCTTTGTTTTCACCACCCCTTGGTGTCCAACGTGTGCAAGCCCAATGACTCGATCCTGCAACTCTCTTGGGACTACGATGACATGGCATCTGAACATGACCCCATGATCTCCTTCGCTCAGTTCACTGCGGGCTCTCCAACAGTTGCTGCCATGCATGATGGTCTTCGGCGATGAGTGCTTGTGCACCATCTAAAAAGTGGGCCCAGCCGTTGGTCTGCAAAGCTTCCTTGACTCTTGTCAGCGTTACATCATTGGTCATGGCTAACCAGATCTCTTCAAGTGTCACCACTTTGGGACAGGCTTCCTGAGTGATCATTCTGACGAATGCTTCAGTGTGTTCCACATCTGGAGGCAGGCACCGCACGTCAGTCATTTCTGGGCATCTCGAGAGATAATCTGCAGGGTTGTGTGCACCAGGGCGGAATATGACTTTGAATCTGTAGGCTTGCAGTTGTACTGCCCATCATTATATTCTGGGGAGTGCCAGTCTCGATGTTCCTGTGAACAGGGGAAGCAGTGGCTTGTGGTCAGTCACTACATGGAATTCTTGCTCATAGAGATACAGGTGAAAGTGTTGGCACTCCCACTTAATAGCAAGGGCCTCTCTTTCAATCTGGGTGTACCTTGTTCCTGTGTACGACAGGGCTTGACTGGCATATAGTGCCCAGATGAACCTGTTGCTTTCTTGTGGAAGAACAACCCCATGGCCACCGGTGAAAGAAGGCCATGACCATCTTGTCCTTTATCGCGGTCTTGATGGCTTGGAATGCGGTATTAGCTGCAGTGGTCCATTCCCAGGTGCTTCTTCTGCGTGTGAGGGATCGCAGGAGCTCAGACAGCGAGGCTAGATTCGGTATGAACCGGCTGCAGTAGGTAGCCATACCCAGAAAACTGCAGACTTCAGTTGATGTGATGGGAGTACTGGCTGACTGAATGGCTGCCGCTTTCTTGGGGTCCACTTTAAGCTCTTCCCTTGAGAATACGTACCCAAAGAAGTCTATGGATTCTTGGTAGAAAGGGTTGGAGGGTGAGGCCGCAGTCCTCCAGCCATTGGAGCGTAGTACACAGGTGTTTGTGATGGTCCTCTAAGGTGTAAGAGAACACCAGAATGTCGTCACTATGATTAATGACTCCTTGCAACCCAGACAGGGCTTCTTTGATGACATTTTGGAAAACGTCTGCTGCGGAGGACACTCCGAAGCACAGCCTTTTGTACCTCCGGAGGCCCACGTGGGTGGAAAACGTGGTGATGTTCCAGCTGATGGTATCCAGCGTTCAAGTCATGTTTTGAGAACCACATGGCTCCATTGAGGTCCGCCACTATGTCGTCCATCATTGGGGTCAGGTGCTGTTCTCGCTTGACTGCCTGATTTGAGAGGCGCATATTTACACAAAGCCGAATGGCACGGAGCTGTTTGGGCTTTGGTGTGACAACGAGCGGCGACACCCATACGGTTGGTCCAGACACTTTCTCGATGACATCGAGGTCTTCCAGCTTCTTTAGTTCTGCTTCTACTTGTGGGCGGCGATGGAACGGCACTCTCCCTGGTCTCAGAGCTGTCGGCCTGACAGTCGGGCCAATATGTAGTTTGAACTGCTTCCCTTTGATCTTTCCTAGTCCCTTTAACAGTTTTGGTCACTCTTGTAGGGTGGTGTCGGCATGGCAGTCGTATTCTTGATTCGCAAAGGTCCAGGTCTTTTGCCATGTGACAGCTGAGTAAAGTCCCTTTTTTTGCTTCTGTGAAGTGGAACCTGGATCTCGTTGTGTGCCTGTCACTGGTGACTTCTGCTTCGATTACTCCTCTGAGAGGGAGTGGATGAGTCCCTCCATATGTATATATTCTGGCTTTCGGGGGGGTGAGTGCATGGAGATAGCCTCTCATACTGTTCTGAGTCCATGACATTCACTGACACCCCAGTGTCAATCAGCGCTTGGACAGTGGATCTGGGCACTTGAACGAAGCATATGGAGGGGGTCTTTTCTGTTTCTCTGACCGGCTCACAAAGGATATGACAAGCAGGTCATCATCATCATCTTCTGTGGTGAGACTGCGTCCTTGTATTGGACCCTCTTCCTAGGCCTGTGCGTCATGGAGCGACAGTTGACCCAGTTGCTGTGCTGCCCCGTGTGACTTTGTGTAGGTTGATCAAAATCTGCTGCTTCGGCACACTTTCGCAAAATTGTTTTGTTTCCTGCAGTGCGTACAGAACTTCCCTTTTGCAATGCACAGGCTAGCTGGAGGGTGTTCCGCTCTGCAGTTGTTGCATGTCCCGCCCATCTGTGTTCTCACGGTCATGTGTGTGGCACTTGGGCATCGTTGGACTGCCTCGACTCTTTCCTCTTTGACCTCGTTGTACTTAGGCGTGTGAGATACCGTGACGCCTCTGTTGAGGGCCGCCTCCATTCCTTCTGCGCGACCGTTGGACAGCTCATGGGACCCCGCAAGAATTAGTATATTATCCAACAATAGCCCTGGTTGACGGAGGATCAGCTTCCGAAGGAGGACTGTGCTATACCATTGGATCCCCTGGGCCTGTATCTCTTCCCTTTGATCCGCAAAAGTGCACGTGCTTGCCAGCCACCGTAGCCATGCGTAAAACATGTCCACCAAAACAGTGTCTGACTGCTTCACTTGCCGCAGTTTAAAGCTCTCGAAATCGAGATTGAGCTGAGGGTCGAAATGCTGATCGAGTGCGGCGACCGCAAACCTCGCAGTCATTATTGTTTCCTGTGTTTGGGAGTGTTTCGAATAGGTCATAAATATCTGCCCCGTCATAGTATATGAGTAGTGAGCTTTTTACTTTTCCAACTGTCTGCCGAGTGCCAGTGAAATAGTGGTTGAGAAGTCTTACCAGGCCTTCCATCGCGGGGCAGTAGTTGCCAGGTCTGCCGTTTCGCTGAATGGGGGTAGAGGAGAGACTGCTGTATTGCTGTGTATTTGGGGTGGCGCTGCAGCACCTGCTTGTAGGTCCCCGCATCCGCGCCCACAGCACCTGCCTGTCGTGGTGTACTCATGGCAGTCTGGCTTGCTATGGCCTAGACGTGTGCTGAATTATGTCCTTGAGATGCCTGCTCCCTCACAATGTGCAGTCCTTATTTGCTGACAGTGTCTCCTGATGTATTGAAATGTCTTTCATGGAACACTCAACTGAACTCACAGGTCACACGTTCAGCACATTTTTAAGCTCACCATACAATGTTGCAAATACAAACAGAAGGTGTGGTTGACTTTACAAAATATGACCTTTTTCTATCTACTGTACCTTTCAAACATTTTTTACTAACCAATAAGATACATACTATTTAAAAGCAGAAACATGCACCCTATTTTTCACTGTACAATGTTCTTACACAACCAATCATTCCTCTTTTTTTTTTTCAAAAACTGCATCTTATCCACCATTTTAGATACTTCTCATTTTAGCAACTGCCTACTTCAGCTACAGACATCTTTTCAGTGCATCCAGACTTCCCTTAATCAAGATGCTTAGAGTGTGACTTGTGGGACACAGCTATGTTTTCTGGTGCAAAAGGTATGCTGAACACAGAGGTATTGACAAAGATCTAGCTTTACCAAATGTGAACATTAAATGGATTGGACAAAGGGGATTAAAGTGGCATCAATCAATGCCTCTGGTTAAAACCTTTTTACATCTCCAAGCCCCTGACCTCATGATTGTGCACTGTGGTGGCAATGACCTGGGCACATTGACTGGGGTAGGTCTGGAAATGCTAATGAAGGACACCTTTGCCGAATTGATGTTGCTTTTCCCCCAAACTGTCTTTGTATACTCTAACATATGCCAAAGACAGAAATGGAAGTGGTCCAATCAATTATGTCCTCAAATTGAGAAAGCTAGAAAAAATGTCAATAAAGCTGTTTCTGCTTATCTCAGAGACCATAGAATGGGCTCCATATACAACAACAATCTGCGTTTCGATATGGATGGCATCTACAGAAGTGATGGTGTACACTTCACAGATAAGGGAAACAGAGTCCTTCTCAACAACCTAAGGCTCTGCATTGGCACTTACATGTAGCTACAAAAATCTCCCAATAAAAACAAGGGCTCTTTTTAGAGCCACCCAATAACCCAACATATAACCTAGCTTTACATTTTTTTTGTTAATTATTTATGCTTGGTGTCACACTAAGGGGCTGTGCACCCATCGCGTTCACACTAGGGGGTCACACTGAGAGCTAACATACAGCTCCCTTTGCCCAAAAACAATCCTGCTTTGTTTCATTGAACCGAGAGCAGGTTTTCCTCCTCTCGCTTCAACGAAGCAACCAGGGTTTGCTATGACAGTGTGCGAGACATGCTTCCAGCCTCGCATAGCAAACAACAATGTCCCGGGGGTGAGCTCCCCGGGACATTGCAAGAGCCGGCCCCTGGGGAGCGGCGGTCCCCAGGGCCCTCTATTTTCAAAACCCCGGAGAGATGGTGTTCCCCGGGGCTTTGGGGAGCCTGTGAGGCCCCCCTGCATATTAAATTAAAGCCCCGGGTTTGGGGGGCCTCGGACGTCCCTCAAAAATTACAAAACAAGCCCCGGGGATGTGGCGGTCCCCAGGACTGCGGGAGGGCCGTGTGCCCTCCCGCACCTAATTTACATACCCCGGGGAGATGGTGGTCCCAAGGCTGTGGAGGTCCTGCAGGCCCCCGCAATATAATTATAGGATTTCCCCCGGGACCTGGACCATCCGGGGGCTCATTTAAATGAAGTGGGGCAGCCCACTGACATTTATGTTTTAAATAAAAAATAATTTTTGGGCCCCCTTTTCTTCTCTTTTAATCTTTTTTTGACTGTTTTCTTGTGACTCGGTTCTACCGAATCACAAGATGGCTGCCAACACTTCCTGGTTTGGGGTGTTGGCAGCCAATCACAGTGAAGATCGTGGTCATGGCACCCACTCACAGTGAAGAGCGTGGTTGGGAGGGTCCGTGAACCCACCGCTGCCCCAGATATCAAAACTTTTATTTTTTTAATTTCTCAGCAACTACTGAACGGATTTACACCATTTAAAAAAAAGTCGCTTTCTGAATCAAGCACTACCTTTTTGCCAAATTTGGTGTAATTCCATTCAGCAATTCGGGCTGTAGCCTTGCCTAAAGTTTCCTATGGGAAAATGATTTTTTTACTTTTATTTTTTGAATTTCAATTTTGTTCAGCAGTTCAGGCAGTAGCCTGTAATAAAATTTCCTATGGAAATTAACATGGAGAAAACACTTTTAGGACCCCCTTTTTTCTCAGCCCCCGCTTGATGATTCACCCCCAAACTTTCAGGATAGGAGCTGACCTGGATAAATCTTTTTTAGGAGAATTTCGCGAAGATTCGTGAAACGACGCCAAAGTTATTAGCAAATCAAAAAATGCTTATCCTATGGAAACTAGGTTCTAACTATAACCACCTACTGGCGACCGCCAGTAGGTTGTATATATATATATGTATTCAGGGGCCTAACTTCAGGGGGCTGTTTGAAGTGTTACACCCTCTCCCCCCAGGTAAATGTATTTTCTGGTAAATAGTTGGGTCCAGGTGCTTTCAGTTGTGTATGGTGAGGTGTTTGTCGGATATCACCAGGAATTGTTCCAAACACAGATATAAACACACACTCTCTCCATCTCTTTTCTAAAAGTCTTCAAAAACTTTGGTTATTTATAAAATATTGTGTTTTCTCTAACTTTGTTCCCGACCCAATCCTCATTTGTCTCCCTTTCCACAGCCCCTTTAGACCCTCTCATTCACCCCGCTTGTCGTATTATGTATTTTAATATTATATGCCAGTGTGATTGTTGGAAAATCTGAAACTTACCCCTCCCAATCTTACTGACCAGGCTAAACTCTGTTTGTATTATCCCAATGTGCTGCAAAAGTTCTTTGGTTGACAATTTGAAATCCATTAGGGCTCTCTTGCAAAAACTGTGGTTGGAAATCTATTGGATATCACCAGAGAGGATCTGTTCTCTCTAGAGCTAGGGTCAAAGACAGAAATTTATTGGGGGTTAACAACCGTAGAAATTGTGACCAAGTGCAAGGGGCAGCTCTCAATAGCCTTTATAAATTTCAAACTTGCCTGCAGTATGAACCAACCATTGATCAACTTGTCCCATTTGTAGCAAAGAAACTGTATCTTCAGTTCATGTACAGGACCCTTCCTACCAAATTATTTTGTGGCAAATGGCTAGCGAAGGATTCACCAGAGGACATGTGTCCAGTACGTGTAGGGGCGGAAACCCTGATACATATACTATTCTTTTGTCCTTGATATACTAATCAATGTGCAAAGTGGATAGTCCTCTTGTGGAGAAATCTTGGCACTAGACAACATCTAGAAGCATATAGAATACTTACTACTGAGACAAATAGAGTAGCATCCTTTGATATGTCAAAATACCTGAAGGTTTAATGGATTAACTCATCCTAAGAAAAGCGAACAATTTATGTTAAAATCCAACCCTCGGCAACCGCCCACACGCAGAACGCCAACACCCCTGAAGCCCTGAAGTGTATCCTCCTCCCCATGCGCTCCCTGCACAGACACGCCGTGGAGATCTGGGACCTCCTTGACACCCTCTCGCCAGACGTCGCCTTCTTCACAGAAACTTGGACCAATTCCACCTCCTCCCCGATATCGCCATCGCCACTCCGGATGGATACAAGATCCAGAGGAAGGACCGCCCCAACTGACCAGGAGGAGGATTCGCCAACACATACAACAGCTTCCTCCAACTCACGACCTCCAGCTCGAGCCACAATCCGCCCACCAATGAACACCTCCATTTCCAGATCCAGACCAGCCCCAAAACGACCCTAAGAGGCACCCTTGCCCACAGACCTCCCGGACCATGAACTGTGTTCACCATCAGCATCGCCGACCTCATGGCACTCCACACCATAGCCGCCATGGGCTACATACTCATCTTAGACCTCAACTTCCACCTCGACAACCTCAGAGACCCCAACTCCACCACCCTCCTGGACAACCTCGCCAAACTCAGACTGAAACAACTCCTCACCACCTCCACCCAGAAGGCAGGACACATCCTCGACCCCATCTTGGCCAGAGGCAACAACATCCACTTCAGCCACACCACACAACCCCCATGGATGGACCACCACTGTGTACACTTCCACGTCAACAAACCCACGGCACCCAAACCTGCACTCCGCCCCCCCAAGAAGAAACTGGAGCAAAATCACAGAGGAGCAATCAACTTCACCCTCAACTGTGATCCCACCGCCACCTCGGCCAATGTCAACCGCGCAGCCAAAGAACTCCACAACTGCGCATAAGAACCTGCATCCCTACGAAACACAATGCCCCAGGAAGGCCACCTGGTTCACCGCCGACCTCCAAGAATCCAGACGCACCTTCAGATGTCTCGAGAAGAACTGCAGAAACAGCAAATCCTTGGAAGACCGTACCGCCTACAAGAGCACCACGACAGACCACCACCAAAGCATCAAATCCACCAAAAGGACCTTCATCCAGAACAAGCTCCTCGCCAATGCCAGCAACTCCAAGGAACTCTTCAGCATCATCCAGGAATTAACTACTCCCCCAGCGAAACCATGGACATCACCCCCTCACAGGACCTCTGCAACAAGCTTCGATCCTATTTCCATCTGAAGATCATGGGCCTCTACGACAACTTTAACAACCAGACACCTGACTCTGAAAATGCTCCATCCTCTAGCAACACTAGCCATCCCACCATCTCCTCCCGTACCCCAGTCACCACCGAAGACACCACATCAACCATGAAAAGCATCCACTCAGGAGACCCAACGGGCCCCTGCCCCTGCACATTTTCCACAGAGCCGCTGCTGCCATCACTCACGAACTACGATGCACCATCAACGCCACCTTCAAAACTGGCACCATCTCCGGTGACTGGAAATTAGCAGAAGTCAGACCCCTACTTAAGAAGCCCACAGCAGATCCCACAGACCTCAAAAACTACCGACCCATCTCCCTACTACCCTTCGCGGCCAAAGTCACAGAGAAGACCGCCAACATCCAACTAACAAAATTCATCGAAGAAAACTCCATCCTCGATCCCTCCCAATACGGATTGTGCAGCAACCACAGCACCGAGACCACTCTACTCGCAGCCACAGACGACATCCGCACCGTCCTTGACCAAGGACACACTGCAGCCCTGATCCTACTCGACCTCTCTGCAGCCTTCAACACCATCTCCCCCCGCACACTCACCACAAGACTCCACGAAGCCGGCATACAGGGAACAGCCCTCGACTGACTCCGATCCTTCCTTACCGGAAGAACCCAAAGAAGCAGACTCCCACCCTTCCTCTCTGAACACACGGAAAACAACTGCAAAGTATCCCAAGGATCATCGCTCAGCCACAGGCTCTTCAATATCTACATGGCCCCCCTTGCCGCTATCGTCAGACAGCACTGACTCAGCATGGTATCTGATGCCGACGATACCCAGCTTATCCTCTCCCATCACTACCAGACTCAACTTCCAGGAAGGAATGAAGGACGTTGCATCCTACATGAGCAGCAGCTGCCTGAAACTCAAATCAAAGAAGAAAGAGTTCCTCGTCCTTCGACCCTCCCCCTCTGCATGGGACAATTCCTGGTGGACCACCACCCTCAGCAACCCCCTTCACCCCATGGTCCATGCATAAAACCTTGGCATCCCTCTCCAGGGCCCGGCAGGTCAAAGCCGTCACCTCCACCTGCTTCAACACCCACCGCATCCTCCGGAAGACCTTCACATGTATCCCCCCGAATCTAGAACGACTGTCACCCACGCCCTCATAACCAGCAGACTAGACTACGGAAATGCCCTCTATGCTGGGATCAACAAGTCTCTGCTCCACAAACTCCAGATCATACAGAACACCACAGCTAGACTCATCGTCGGCATCACATCACCTAGCACTTGCCTAACCTCCACTGGCTCCCGTCGAGAAAAGAGTAACCTTTTAGATACCCACCCTACAAATGCCTCTACAATACCGGACCCCAATACCTCAAACACAGAATCTTCTTCCACACACCCAAGAGGAGCCTCCGATCAGCCGATCTCACCCTCGCCAAACCCCTGAGCATACGCAGAGGAAGAGCTGGTTGAAGATCCTTCTCCTACATTGCTGCTAAGACCTGGAATGAGTTGCCAATCAACATCAGACGCGCACCCACCGTGCACATCTTCAGGAAGACCCTCAAGGCCTGGTTCCTCGATTGACCGGAGCTGCTCCACCCCTCCCCCCAGCACCTTGAGACCCTCGCGGGTGAGTAGCACTCTCAAAACTATCTGATTGATTGAATGACAAATGTATTAGTTCATCTCCCTAGTCCTTGTATTGTTTTATGCTATATTAGTTTTGGCCCCCACATTTTAAGGAAACCCAATGTAGGTAGTGTTTTCTATACCTAGCTTTTAATTTGATTTATTATTGGGTATGTCTTCCCCTACTAATTATAGGAGGGATGTTAGTCACTGCTATGGGCAAATGTTGTAAAGATAGGATTATTCCACACCAAGACAACTCTAGTATTTGTCTCTACTGTCCTGCGTGCGGCCTCCACTATTGAAAAAAAAATTGGGAATGGTAAAATTTTTTGTGCCCCTACCCCAGTTCTTTGAGTCGACAAAGTTGATATTGCATGGGTTTTTAGCTTGACACACTTTACTGTCTGTGGCTAATGCTTACCATGGTTTTATATATAGGTCAACTGAAAAGTGTGTGTGGAAGAATAACACAAGCTGCAACTGCACAAGTCACTTTAACTGAAACTGTAATAGTACAAATTGTTGTTGTCGAAATGGTCCGTGTTGTTAATCAATTTTAGCTAAAATTGAGCAGGCCAGTTTACTCTGAAAAAACTTTTTGCATGTTGTCTTCCAGGGACCTGTCATGAGCTTTGGTAGGTGTGACTACCCAACTGATGATTAGGTTTACCACATGGCAAGGGTTCTGACCAAAGCATAAACATTTGCAACTGTATTTTATGATATTGTGATTCAATTTTTATTTCTTGGGCTGGCCAATTCGAATTTCATTCTGTTGCATATTTTAACTCCATGACTTTTAAAACGGTTATATGTATATTTGTTTTTGTGTATTAATCATTTGATGTACTTTGAAGATCCAAGAGATTGAAATAAACTTTATGAAACGTATTATTTGTGCCTTGATAATATTTGTGTTAACTTCCACATTTGTCCTCACTGCCACCATCACCAAAATTATTTTCCTTACTTTTTTCACTGGGTGCTGAATCTAAGGAGACATTCTATATAACCTTCTTCCATGGCACAGGTTTCAGGTAACATATAGGGTAGGTGTGTGTGAAATTTGCTTTATTTAATTTTGCATCTGTACACAAAATATTGGACAAATTAGTCGAAATTACACCTAATTGCACAAAATGCAAAACGTCTTTGTAATTTAACACAAAATGAGTCATTTTGCATGTGGGGATGCATTTTGCACTTTTGTGGTATATTTTCGCACTAATGAAGCATACTTACATGATGTGACATGATATTGTAATTTTGGGAATTTCACGTAATATGAGCAGCACAAAATTACTGAAATTATTATAAATTAGTGATAAAGTGCATATGCTCTTTACTTTAAACATGATAACAGTAGCTTATCCACAATTGGCATATTTCATTTACTTAGAAGTTCCTAGTAACGTGCACTATATGTGCCCAGGGCCTGTAAATTAATTGCTATTAGTGGGCCTTCAGCACAGATTGTGTAACCCATTTGAGATGCCTTTAAACATGGCTCAGGCCTGCCACTGTAGAGCCTGTGTGTACAGTTTTAAACTGTCATTTGATCCTAGCAAGTTAACTTACTTGCCAGGCTCGAACCTTCCTTTCTATTACATGTACGTCACCCCTAAAATAGGCCTGGTGTTAGCCCTAAGGGCAGAGTGCAGTTTATTCAAAAAGTAGGACATGTGCTTTCAAATTTTACATGTCACGGTAGTGAAATACTCTTACATTCGTTTTAAACTACTGCAAGGCCTATCTCTTCTATAGGGTAGTATTGAGATTGCCTTAAAACATTTTTGAAGTGCAATTTCCAATTGGGAAAAGATAGATATTTTGAGTTTGATGTCTCTGGACTCACAATTTAACATCTCAACTTATGATAAAGTTGGATTTTAAGTTGTCGGTCTGAAAAGGACACTTATTAGAAAGTTGGTATTTTCTTACTTTAACCATTCTGTGCCTCTGACTACCTCTGAACAAACTTCTGGGTTGGGTGACAGCTGGGCGTCATGCATTCCAGCTACACAGTCACACACAAAGGGAGCTGAGGTGTGTCAGGTATATCCTGGTGGCTCATTACCAGGCTAATGTGTCTCCCCGAGCTAAAGTGAGAGGGAGAAGCTGACACTTGTACTTGAATAGGGTTGTGCCTGTCCCCACACAAAGAGCTGCATACTCCCCTGTAGTGCATCTGGAGCCAGGGAAGGAAGAGCAGGGACCTTTGTGAGGTTCAAAGGTCTCTTTGAAGTTTGCTAACTTCAAAGGCTAAAATCGGTATAAGTACTGGGCCTCTGACATCTTGTACTCAATTCACTTTTGAGTCATAAGTAGACTCTGCCAAGAAGAGCATCTGCACTGCAGACGGGACAGTCACATTTGCTGTGTTGCCCTGCTGAATGCTCTGGTGCCAGGAGGGACTGCCATTTTGCAACTTGCTCTGCTGTGTTGGCCTGCTCCCTTTTGCCTGCCAGGGAATGGGAACTAAACCTACTCTCAACCACCTTTTGAATCATAAGTAATTCCAAGGGCTTGCTGGCTTGCCCCCTGTTCAGGAAGTCTCAGGACCTGCCATGGGACTCGGCACTCCGTGAGTCTGGCAGCGGGACTTGAGAAAGATCAGCCTGTGTCTGACCGCCAATTAGATCTTGCTAAGAGACCAGCAATTCCCTTTGCCAAGGGATCAAGCACTCCGTTTTGCCCACCAACGACGCTTAATAAAAGGTGTGCTCTGCCCTCCTCCCAGGTTGTGTGCTAATCAGAACTACTGCCTTTTTCAACACCGCTACAGTGCCTCTCAGTGCTGGTCCTCAGTGACGAGTCGGGAGGCTCATCAACCCGGCTCCACCCACAGGATCAGCGTGGGGTACTCTACATTTGCAACCCCCTTCTAGGATGCAGCCCCACTTGCGAGGCCTGCTGGCACCCCCTGAGCTCAGCTCCTACAATGGTACTGACACTTGGATTCCCCAACATCAGCGGCCCCTCCTCACAAGGTATGATGTATGATACGATCCATGTGGTCCCTGTAGTTGTACTGTGTTCTCTTTCAGGTGGCTGAATTTGCCTCAGTGCAACAGTCTCGAGGGACCGATTGGAGACTTCCTAACTATTGACCATGGGGCCCTGATGTTCTGATATCTTGCAACCTCATATCGGATGAGCCACTGCTTGGATCTTGTACAATGTAACCCCGTAGGCGGGACCATAAATAACCTCCCAAACTTGAGTGTTCTCTCACCACTCGTATCTTTAAGCACAGTGTTGAGCTTTATAGTTTTAAGTGTGCATAGCTTAAAAATTACTCATTGGATTTTTGTTGTTCTGGTCTCAAGTTATTCAGTAAAGGGTGTACTATTTTGTAAATCAGTGTGGAGTCTTTTTGTGGTGTTTTCACTGGGTTACTGTGTTTTAAGTGAGCACAAATACTTTACACATTGCCTCTTAAGTTAAGCCTCACTGCTTTGTGCCAAGCTACCAGATGGTGAGCACAGGTTAATTTAGGTTGTGTATCTGACTTACCCTGACTTGGACTGTGGTCCCTACTTGTGCATGGCGTATAAATCTTCCAACTAGAGATCTAATTTCTATCACCTACTGGTGGGAAAGACATGCTGTGGAGTGCAAGAATCCTAGCAAGATAGGTTTGGGTGCCAGAACAAGTGAAAACGGCCACTGTCCAGGAACATAGGAGGCAGCAGAGCTCTCCGTGCTGGTCAGCACGTGCCTCTCAATGTGCTTTCACCTCTGCCACCCCCTCTTGAAGGTCCATAGTGAGAGTCTGATGATCAGCAATCGCCTGCTTCATGACCTCTTGAAAAGCAGCCATTGTATATGCACATTACGCCTGGGAGGAAAAAAACATGAGTGCTCAGGGGAATCAGGTGTGAAGACCATCGTTTGCTGCTGATCTTCTGGGTATTACTTGTTGGGGGAGGCACGTTTATGAGGGCCTCTTGAATGGGTGGAAGGGTTGCTTCAAGTCCCGATGATTGAGTGACATGCTCCTGGGACACCACACCACAGATGTTAGTTTTTGTGGGCCAGGAAGAATCCCACTGTCTGCCCCCTCCTGGCATATGACACCCAGATCACACACCTCCTCTGTGATCTTCCGAACCCCTGCCTGAAATCTTTGGAATTGTGGATGAATGACTCTCCTGGTGGGTGAACCATCCTTGCAGGTAGATACTCCCTCTTTCACTGTGGTGATGGTGGAGTCTAATTCATGTACACACCTAGCAGCTGAGGCCGTTCTGCTTCATTTCTGTTGTCCATGTGTGTGGAGCTTTCTCCTTGGCTAGAAAGTGCAGATCTGTGTATTTTTTACTCGTTAAGGTGCTGTGTCCATTGCAATGAATTTGAATCAATTACTTTGTGAATTGGGATGTGTGATTCTGTGTTCATTAAGGACATTTTCGAAAAGTAATCTAACTCCTTTCTGCGCTAACAATTGGTTCCACTAGAAAACACAGTTCCGAGGCCACATCTTTTTCCACATAAATTTGAACCTAATGTACTTGTAACATAATCCGTCATCTCCTGCATCATTTTCAGACGTTCAATTAAAAAGTTCAAAATGTATTACAATTGTGGCATCTATGCTGCAATTCCAGTGCCTGGCACTTTACACATATTAACAAGTTGCCTTTCAGCTACAGTATTCCGACATTTAAAGGGGTGACATATTTGTCAGGTGTGGGTAAAGCTCCTTATTTGATGGACTGAGAAAGGGTGCTTTCCTGTAGGTGGAGATTTGAAAAAAAAAGAAAAAGTCTTAGATGTATTGAAACAAGATGGAAAGAATAATTCACCCTCTGTTGTATAAAAAAAAAAGGTTTGTTTTCCAAGTCAAAAAAAGTCATGTTTGCCTCACAGACACTTTTGGAAAAGTAGTAATCATTCCAAGATGCCTCTCTGATTTTAGAGAAATCCCAACCATGTTGAATTTCATTTTAAAATCAATTGTTTTGAATCATAAGGTGCCTCTTATGAGACACGTATGTCATATATAGGGGCAGATTTATGTTCCCTGGCGCATCCCTGCGAATCAGCATGGATGCGCCAGGGAAGATGCGTCACAAAAGTTTACCCTTGCGCCACAATAGATGCGCCGCATTTACAATGCAGCGCATCGTGGCGCAAGGATAAACAGATGCGTGACTCATCTGATGGCGGAAGGGTGGCGCATTGCTGGAGTTGCGTCGCAAGCGCGACGCAGCTCCAGCAAGGCTCGGGGGTGCCCTATTGTTACAATGCTGCATCAATCCTTATGCCTGCTTCAAGCAGGTGCAGGGTTTGATGCAGCATGGCCGGAAGAGTGACTGAGTGAAATCTTGTAGATTTCACTCAGCCACTTTTCGGAGGCGTTCCCGCGCCGGAACGCCCCCCCCTGTGCAGGTACGCCCACATGTGGTGCAAGCTTTACAACGTGACGCATCTCCCTAGATGCGTCACGTTGTAAATGGGGCGCAACATGGCGCAGGGTTTACGCCGACGCTGCGTCACAAAAGTGACGCAATGGCGGCGTAAAAGTGGCGCAAGTCCATTATAAATCTGCCCCGTAGTATCTTTCTAACTGTTCTTTATGGCTGGTTCTTAATGGAAAGCTGTTCTTCCAGAAGCCCTAATATATGAGCACACAGCGTAAGCCGAAGATATATTTTAGTCCTTAGAAGAGATGTAGCTTTATTCAAAGAAGGCTGTATACTGCTGAGTGCAAATTTGTATATATTTTAACCAGTGCGTTTCCCCTGTCTGGTAGAGTTGACAGTGTTATTGCAATGTTGTTCCTGTGCTTCCCCACAAAAAAACATTTTTATAGTTTTGGTGAATAACGCATGAAATGACATTTGCCAATTGTTGGTACTATCCTTCTCGATAAACCTATTCATTGCATACTGCACTGGAATGCTTTTTTGTCAAAATTGAAAAATATTTAAACAACAATGCCACAGAATGTTTTACATAATTTGCCTTTAATCACATAATACTCAATGTGATTTGCCTCAAATTGTTGCCTAATTTCACTTCTGTTGTCACTTCCATGCCACACAATTTGGCTCCTCAATGCTGCATAATTATTGTAGCCATTGTGCCATATCCCTAAGCTAGCGGTTGAAAGAGCCCACATTTGCCTTTTACACCCAAAATGTATACTCACTGCATACTACCTGCCTTTACTCCTCCTTATTAAATTCTTCTACGTGACAAATTTGAACTAAAACATATATTGCCACATGTCTACATACTGACGCAAAAATAAGTATGTGCAGACATCTCTAACCCTATTCACTGGTAATACCTGCAAATTGCAACACTCACATCACATGGAACAAGAATGGGGGGGTAATGGAATTCTAACTTCTACTCCTTAGTAGAAGTTATAATTCCATTAACCCATCCCCCCATTCTTGTTTTTATTATCTTTCTGTGCTCCGTTCATTTGTCTAGTTTCTGTTCTCCCAGTGCTTCATGTGTAAAAAGTGCAGGGGCTCAAAGCTTTTCTTAGGAACCCTCCACTACATTGCTGAATCTGGGGTGGATAATACCATGATTTAAGCCATGCCTCTTTCTTCTACAAACCTACATTTACTGACTCCATCACACTCCTGCATGTTCTTTTTCTGCCCTGGTTGCTCCCTTCTCAGTGTTTACCTATCTTTTGCTTCCTCCCTGTTTCTTCGTTTTTCTGCCTTTCTCTTACTTTCTTGTGGTCAAGGTCTGATGATGAAAAGTAGGTCTTGGTCACCAAAAATGAGTACCAGCGCCCACCTAATGGAACCCACAGCACAAATTAAGCACCACTGTTTAATGTTGGCCTCTGCTCGATAAACCTCTTCTCTTATAGATATGCTTCACATATCAAAACAATTGCTCTCCATTGTTGACTTCCTTTTCAGGTTAATCCTTTAAATGTTAGTACCCTATAGGAGGTATTTTTTCAAATATATTTGAATTTAGACTCAAAACAATTAAATCTGTTGAGCTCTAGTAAGATTATTAAAAATCTTACGTTATTTCAAAACAGTCCTTATATTATGCTGTCTGTATGACTCAATATCCAAATAGCCATGTATGATAGTGGGTTTATGATCCAATATTTAAACAGTAAACACGTTTATAGGTGAAACATCTTTATCAAGGCTGTGAATAAAAATATAAAAACAAACCTTAAACATCTCATCTAAAAAAAAACATAAATTGCATTCCATATCTCAGGTCTTGCTAAAACATGGATTTACATAGTCCATAAAATTGTACTATGTACTGTTCGCAAAACATTATATTACATCTCATTACATTTTTCACATAATCTAGGCCAGAGAATGACTGCACAATCTCTTCTTGATACATTAATTGACATTCCAGTCATGTTGTTTAAGCATATTTCAGACAGCCCCTACTTATCCTCCTACTCATATTGTATATGAATGAACATACTTATGTATTAGCGCTGCTAATATAATTTCTTGAAAGTATGTAATCGAGAAATGTTAGAAGATTCTTCTGAACTCAATTTGGATCACACTTCACAATTACTTATCATAGCTTGATGTCTCACAACTAGGAATATTCATACCTTTCTATCCTGATATTGTTTGTATTTCAAAGCAAATATGCGAACATCAATCTTCATCATAATATTCAGTACCCTAAGCTTTACTCCAATTTGTCCTCATATAGGAGTCAGTCAGAAAGATCAAATAAAAGCAACTGTTCTCACCTTTATTTATTCCTGGTCGTCTTTGAAACAGTGTTAGAATTGGCATCTTTTGGCGTGTTTCCCCCGAGGTTTTGCTTTCTGCCCTCCCGGTTTCAACTCTGTTTTTGCTGGTGTAACATTTCTGCACGCTTTTTGCACTGCTGATCAGTGGTAAAGTGCTGGTGATCCTGTGGTAAAGGGGAACAACCTTTACAACGCAACTATTACAACGCACTACACTTACAACGCAACTTTTACAACGCAACATCCACTACAACGCATTCCATTACATCGCATGACACTACAACGCATTTTTAAAAACTACCTTTACAACGCATTCCATTACAACGCATACTACCTTTACAACGCATACCATTACAACGCATAATATTACATTGCATTTAAGGTAAGTATTACTATTCTTACTTTAGGGGGTGCAACAGTAGGGTAAGTATTGGATAGTATAGGGGTAAAACCCCTACACTATCCAACACTTACCCTACTGTTGCACCCCCTGGAGTTAGAATAGTAATTTTTACCCCTATACTATCCAATACTTACCCTACTGTTGGCCCCCCTGGAGTAAGAATAGTAATTTTTACCCATATACTATCCAACACTTACCCTACTGTTGCACCCTCTGGAGTTAGAATAGTAATTTTTACCCCTATACTATCCAACACTTACATCACTGTTGCACCCCCTGGAGTTAGAATAGTAATTTTTACCCCTATACTATCCAACACTTACCCTACTGTTGCACCCCCTGGAGTAAGAATAGTAATTTTTACCCCTATACTATCCAACACTTACCCTACTGTTGCACCCCCTGGAGTAAGAATAGTAATTTTTACCCCTATACTATCCAATACTTACCCTACTGTTGCACCCCCTGGAGTAAGAATAGTAATTTTTACCCCTATACTATCCAATACTTACCTTAAATGCAATGTAATATTATGCGTTGTAATGGTATGCATTGTAAAGGTAGTATGCGATTTAATGGAATGCGTTGTAAAGGTAGTTTTTAAAAATGCGTTGTAGTGTCATGCGATGTAATGGAATGTGTTGTAGTGGATGTTGCGTTGTAAAAATTGTGTTGTAAGTGCATGCGTTGTAAAAGTATGCGTTGTAACGTCATACATCCTGTGGTAAACTGTGTTATAATTGGATGTTGGACTTACTTGTCAGTCCCCAGTAAAGGGCGCTGCGGGTGCCGGGGCTTGTGAGTCAACCGCTACTCGTGGGCCTGCAGCACGGATTGTGCTACCCACGTACGTAGCCCAAAAAAGGTATAAGTGAATGGAGTTTGGTATGCCTGAACTTAGCGTCTAAAGACGCAGCCTTTAGCAAGGATGCCCTTTTCATTCTGAATTCATAAGGCCACTTTCAGAAAGTGGGTATTATTTTGTTCGGTCATCCCGTGTGCCTCTGCTGGAATGTGAATTGCCTGTCTGTGTTTGGGACGACTGATGGCTAGGAAGCAGGGTGGCTACCGATAGTCTAGGTAGGTCAGGAAAGGGCTAAATAGACCTGGGTTGCGATGGGGGGAAGAGGGAGGAGATTTCCTTGCACCTCAAAGGGCCTGGTCTGCCTCTGACAAAGCCGGCTCCTCATCCTGCCAGGAATTCACACCAGAGAAGGCCCAACTGGTTCTGGCCGTACACAGACAACCTCTGCCTGGAAGATCAAAGGATTTTTAAATACAAATACTGGGTCCCAGACCCCTGAACTTTAGAACTCATCTGGATCAAGAAAACTACCAAGAAGGAGAGCCGGAGAAGCTGCTAAAAGGAACGACTGCTTTGCTGCATGCTTTGCTGGGTCGACCTGCAGTAGCTACGTCTGTCATGGGCAGTGAAAGGTCTGGAATAGGCTTTCTGCAACTGCATTGGTGAGACTCTCCAAGGGCTTGAAGTAGAGCTTTCCCCCTGTTCACGGAGTCTCAGAAACATCAAAGACTCCAGGTTCTTCGACCCGCAGCACTGGGGACTGTGTATTTCGTACTGCAACCCGAAGAACAGCACCTCGACGACGCCTACGATGACCCTGGCGACCCCGTGTCCTGAAGGCACCGCAGAGGGCACCGCCACAATGCCGCACCGCAACCTTGGTCTCACCGACGACGCCTGTTGACGCTACAACCGAGCTGCTACTTGCACAGCGACCTGTGGGCACCGCACTCCACACCACCTTGCTTCACGCGAAGCTTTGGCACCACAGAGGGCACCGCCGCAACACCGCACCGCGCCCCTGGTCTCACCGACGATGCCTGCTGATGCCGTCACCAAGCTGGTGCTCGCACCGCAACCTGTGGGCACCGCACTCTGCACCGCCTCGCTACACAATGACGTTGTGGCCTTCCTGACGCCGCCGCTTCCCGCCGCTTGCACCATGGTTCGGGGGCACCGCTCATAAGTTACACGACGCACCGCCCTCATCCCACACCGCACCCTTGGCCCACTGACGCCGGTGCCATCGACGATGCCGCTAATTGTATCGTGACCTGCTAGCACCGTGACGAGGACCGCCTCCATCTCGCACTGCGACCCTGGTCTCACCGACGCCACCATCTGACACCGTCACCGAGCCGCTGCTCGCAGCGCGACCTAGGGGCACCGAACGCAGCACCCGAGGCCTGTTATGCCAGCGCTCCTGATCCCATCAGAAAGGAGCTCAACCTGCAACACGAGTGACTTCAAGGGCCCCATCGCACTGCATATCTAAAAAATATTGTTTGCGGGTCTTCCCGACACCGTAGCTGGCCTGCGACCACGCGGTCAGCCAGAAATGTTTTTGGATTTGTGTGTTGACGACGCCGTGGTAGCCCGGACGGAGCCATCCACACAAGGAACTCTTTTTAACCAACGGATTTTTGAACTATGAACTTTTAAGCATAGTATTGTGGATTCCTATCGTTTTTCGTCTTGTTTTAGTTAGGCAAAAATATTGGGGATTTTTCTAAACTGGTGTGGTGTCCTTTTGTAGTGCGTACACTGTATTACTGTTGGTTATGTGCAAATGCTTTACACACTGCCTTTAAGATAAGCCTGGCTGCTCGTGCCAAGCTACCAAGGGGGTGAGCAGGGGTTATTTTAGAAGTGTAACTCCCTTATCCTGACTAGAGTGGTGTTTTTTACCTGGCTTTGGCCCACGCCCTAGCCTACCCAAAATCCCATTTCTAACAAACAGTGATAGGTTTCTCAATATCGAAGACTTGCCCATCCTATGTGTTTTTCAATTCAATGACTGCAAATTAATCAGGACATTGTATTTTACTCTCAGATCTTATATGACTGATGTTTAATCAATCTTATGAGAATGTGCCTATCTTGCCCTTTCAATATCATTAAGGATAGAATTTCACCAGGTTATCCTTACGTTTTAAAACTAAGAACATTTTAAAGTGAATGCAACAACATTTAAGTATTAGTAGGGACTAGATCTTTGTACTATCTCCTCTAATTGATGTGGAGAATACAATGAAATAGTTGATTTGAAGAGTATGACAAAAAATGCATATTCAAGGTAAGGTTGATTTATGGGCAGAATCATCAGGGAACTGGTTATCATGTGTTAATTACTTTTGTTTTGACCTTTGCTAGAAAGTAAGAAAATATAGTATGTATATATGTGTTCAAACTCACCATTGATATTTTTCTAGTAATGTGTACCAGGACGCTTATTGTGAGATGCTGGAGTAGTATATGGTGCTCATTTATGTAATTGTAGCACCCTGCTCTAATCCAGACAACCCTTATGGTGATTTTAGTGGTCTTAGACAACCTTAGAAGGATCTGTAAGTGGTAGCTGTGGAGAACAGCCTTCAGGCTTAGGCCAGAAGGACTGTAAAGCAGCCTGTTTAACCAGTACTTAATCTTATGGTATAGGTTAAGTGAAAAAGAACCACACAGTGCAGTTAGAATAATGTGTATTTATTATTAACACTCACTAACACAATATATTATCTCCTACCTGGAGATATAAACACAATACACACAATACTTTGTCAAAAGATTACGTAAATAGCACAGAATACACAAACCCATATACTAAAATAGTGGAATGCGAACCACAACCTAAGTCAAGAATGAACCCAGAAGACGTAGAAGAGTCACGGACCGAAGGAACGACCCAAGATGAGTTTCTAGGAACCCCGCGGAGGTCGTGTGCAGAGTGGGAGCACGACAGCATGCTCAATGTTACTCAATAGGTAAGTTGCGTTTGCAATTTTAAAGAAGAAGGACCCTTCCCAGCAGACCCCGAAGAAACCCCATGGAATGTGGAAGGTTGGAGAGTCTCTGTACCCGTGGATACCCCAGGAACAAGGATACCCGCACCAGGGAAGCCGGGTGCATAGGTGTGAAGTGACGTCGCAAACCGCCATAGACCACAATGGAGGACTTCGGATATGATGCCGCTGGCAAAGAAGGCAAAAGTTTCTGGTGGGACCCAAAGGTGGATAAAAGGTGAGAGGTACCTGCAAGCAGAGGGTGCAGAGTCTATGCCACTCAGGAGTGACTAGGAGGCACGGAACACGAATGTCCACCGATGTCGGGGATGCAGGAGAGTTGACGGTGCCCTTGAAGTTGCAGTTGTACGGACAAGGTGGTGCAGAGGAGGACCAGGAGCTGTGCGCGAGCTGTCTATCATCGGATGTCAAGAGCCAAGGATTCAGTGTCTGGCAGGGGCACCAACAAGCCTTGGCATAGGTGAAGAAAAGGTGCGGTGTTGGGACCAGAAAGGTCCACCACAAACAGGAAAGTCAGAGCAGGCTCCGAGCAAACAGGGGAGCCCACTGAAGCCAAAGAAGACCCTCGAGAGGACCCACGGTTGTAGGGGTGTCCTGCTCAATACTAGGCACCCTCACATTTAGAACTGAGCACCCTGCCTTCAGGATTATGAGGCCTGCCTCAGCTGTGACTTATAGGTTTTAAGTGTAGTGACCTCAGATATAAGGAAACTTATTTCAGTTGTAAGTGGTGCTAGCACCAGCTTACATAGAGTGCAATGGCAAGCCTGTTGTCACAATGTGAGTGGTCTCTCATGGGTGGCATAATGCATGCTTCAACCCAGGGGAGACCCCTGGTGTATCTATGGCCTGGGTACCTTAGTATCATATACAAAGGACTTATAAGGGTACACCAGTAGCCAATCTGAAGTGTACCTAAGTACTCACCATGTCCAATTTAGGGAAGAAGCAAAGAGATTGGGGTCCTGATTAGCAGGAGCCCAGTCAGACTACTCAGTCAAACATGATGACACCAGAAAAAAGTGGGGGTGTACATGAAAGCAGATTTTACTTTCCTGCTCTTTGCAATAGTTTAGATGATTCAGAATTCTTCCCTACAGTCGGAATCTATAAACGGATGGAAATAAACAAGTTTTGTTGATAATATTTTCAATTTCCAATTCTCATTAGATCTTAAGAAATATATGTACATGCAGCTTGGTAGAGTCTATTTCTATTGATCATTCACCAGGAGATTAGATAATTGTTTTGCTCTAGTATGGCTCCACCAGTCAAGACACCATTTTTAATTTTCTTGTTATAGTATATCAAAAATCCCGCCAAACCGCCTAGCACATAGTCTGACTCAAAAGAGAAAATATCTTCAAGAACTAAAGAAAGACTTTGCGGGTTAAAGCTACCTTGTTATCACAATCATAAAACCCCATTAGTAAACAGTAAAAACAGGGAAGGGGAGAGATTTAATGATTGTCAGTTTTGTAAGATCCTTAATCGAACTATGTTGCAAATTGTTAATGTATAACTATGTTAAAAGGTAAAAAATGTATTTGTCAAAATTCACTGCATCATGGCACTCATGTAGCCCAATAAATAATTATTTGGTCCCATGTCCAATGTTTACGTTGTAGACCAATTTATGTCATTTCCGATGCAAAGTACTGTGGGGCAGATTTATGTTAGACTTGCGCCACTTTTACGCCGCCGTTGCGTCACTTTTGTGACGCAGCGGCGGCGTAAACCCTGCGCCACGTTGCGCCCCATTTACATCGTGACGTATCTATGGAGATGCGTCATGGTGTAAAGCCCTGAGCCACATTAAACCTGCGTCAGGTTTAATGTATGCAGGGTGGGCATTCCATCGGAAAAAGCCTCGGAAAAGTGACGCAGTGAAATCTACAAGATTTCACTCAGTCACTTTTCCGACGCTGCTGCGTCAAAACCTTGCGCCTGCTTGAAGCAGGCGTAAGGCATGACGCAGCATGTTAGGTATGGGCAGCCCCTAAACATTGCTGGAGTTGCGTCATGCTTGCGACACGACTCCAGCAATGCGCCGCCCTTACGCCATCAGATGCGTCATGCATCTGTTTATCCTTGCGCCACGATGCGCTACATTGTAAATGCGGCGCATCTGTGGTGGCGCAAGGGTAAACTTGCGTGACGCATCTTTCCTGGCGCATCCCTGCTGATTTGCAGGGATGCGCCAGGAAACATAAATCTGCCCCTCAGCCTAGTAAATCTTGATTTCCTGTTGCTAAGTTCTTAAGTAGACAGTATTTCTGTCTAAAAAGAAGGGTGTGAAAAATATGAATTCCAATTTGTTTATGTGAAATTTGAGTGATTATCCTATAATATGGTGGTATCAAACTCTGCACATTCAGACCCCAAGTCTCAGTTTCCATTTATTACTGTCTTCTTTTGAGAAACAAATGGCAAATTTGACAATTTATTGTACTAGTACTTGTGTACAGTCTTTATGCATACTCTATCATTATCACAATCATCCAAACAACTTTATCGGGACAATAATCCCTAATTTATTGTTTTAAATTATAATATTGATATCATAGTTAGACCATTTTTTGGTTCCAGAGACTATGAACTGATGTATCTGTTCCCCAGATTCTGAACATTGATTATATGTACGTCCTCTTATCTAACTGATTGCAAACCAGATCATTCATTAATCATAATTAAGGCTTCCAGTTTCGCACTGATGTTTACAAACACAGACAGAAAACGATTTTCTTGTCTTTATTTATCTTTAAAATTGATAAAAATGGAATTGTATTTTTTTGAGTGATTCTAAATGCTGACAGTCATAACTTCCAGGCCAATAGCTGTGCAGATTGACAGACAAGGACGTAAATAAATAAAGAACGTTTATAAATGAAACTTAAACAGCTGTAGATGTGTTCGAGGTTGATACTAAAATGCACGTGTCAATACCAGTGTACTGATTTATCATTGAGGGTTATTTTTGCCAATGAAAATTGTCAGGTGTTCTAGTACCAATCAACATTGACTGGATAAATAAATGTGAAAATATAGTAGTTTTAGCCTAATTTTTTCACAAAACCCAAAATAAATATGGAAAAATACAGATAAAATTATCCCAAAAAATATATGGATGCGTACAGACGAAAATGTTAAAAAAATTAATACCCTAAAACAGTTAGCTTCTAATCATAATATTGTGCATGTAATTTGCCAGCTGTGATAATATGAATACATTGTAGCTTAAATGTTACACTTACTTGCATGCAGATAAAATTGCATTTGTCGGACAATAGTTTGCAATAATATATCTAGATTATCGGAGAGTAACTAAGTTATTTGTGCTGTTCCGTTTTTCATCTAATCTCACAAAATCAGTAGGGTTCAACTGCTTTAAAAAAAAAAATGTTCTGAGTACTTTCTCCTGTGATGTCTTTGTTAAGAGAAGAGTCTAAAAGATTCAAAAGTAACCGGTGTCGTTGGACAAAAAACATAATGCACTCGGTCACCTTGCAGGCATGCTGATGTAGTACCTTGATGGCGAAATTCCGGATATGTGTCCTTTGGCCGGGCACTGAGCGGGCACGCATTCTTTCACATCTGTTTCCTAACCTGTGTTGCCTCCCGCAGCGTGGCGCTGACGGCGCACGCAGTGACATCAGCCTCATTAACATTCCGAACATTCCACGCCGCTCTGCTGACATGCAGCCGACTGCATCTTAAACGGCAGCATTCTGCTCCAAACCTCAAAGACTGCCATGAGTGTGCGTGAGTTCTTTTAAGCAAAGCTCACAATAGTCTTTTATAGTTGCACAGCACTAAGCACACTTTCAAAAACTCAGCGTGAGAGACAGAGCAAGTCTAAATAGTAATACCCCCCAAAAATGTAAAAGACAGTTCTGAGATGTTTGCCGCCGAATTTCTCTCGGTGCTCCACGGGTAGTGAAAGATGCACCCTCCGTGAAGGTTCTGAAACTGAAATGCAAGATTTTTTTTTGTCAGAAGGAAGTACACTGGCATTCACATGTCTGCTTTCTGAGGATTCTTTTCCATTCCAATCGCTTCTTTTGTTGTATTCTTGTTGCAAGAGAAACAATCCGTAAATTGTAATGATTATTATTGATGGTGTCTAACTCCCCTGGAAAGTGGCGCTCTCCCCTGCGCTGGCGCACACACAGCTGCCATGCGCCAGCGCAGGCACCCTTGAACCATGGTGCAAGGATGCCTGCATCATGGGGAGATTGTTTTTGTGCAGGAAGAGGCACCTTCCTGCACAAAAACAATCACTACAGCATTTTCCTCTTCCAAATGCGTGCTGTAGAATGCAGCACACATTGAAAGAGGAAACAAGCATTTGAAATGCAATAGGTCTCGCATTTGCGAGGGTTTCAGCTATGGGCATTGTAAATTGCACTGCCTTTTATTTATGTGTTGGTTTTTAAAACAGATAAATTAAAGGCATAGTCATTTACAATGCCAATAGCTTAAACTCTCGCAAATGCGAGACCTATTGCATTGCAAATGCTTCTTTAAATTACTGCTGGTGATGAACACTGTCAGGATCCTCCTCGTTGAAGCTGTGGTAAGGCAACTTTTTTTCTATCTGCTATCCGTAAGCACTTAATTTGTATTCATTTTTTAAGCCTTTTACAGTAAGCAGTGAAGGATGCTGTACAGTTACTGTCAGCTGCATGAGAATGCTAGCTGTTGAACGAGTGGTTGCACACATCTGATGGAGCGCCCCCTGGTCAGCGCTAATCACTTGTACGATTCGATTGACTAGAACAGCCCAGTATGTGTCCATGCTCCTGGATTCATTAAATAAGGATGCTCGAAAGGCGGGAAAGGGAGATTCCTGAACTTTAACGCTCAGACAAAACCATTAAAAACACATGTACAACAAGGCTTTTCAACTTCTCAGAATTTGTGAATCATTCAAATTATGGAATCATTTCAGAAAGAAAAGGCTGATTGCTTACTCAAGTGTATTAGCTGAAACCAAAATCTCAATAAAGGTAAACTTGCAATGTGCCTTTAAGAAATTAAACAAGCACTGCACATTTGGGAATCGATCAAATAATTGTAAGCAAATACCGAATGTACCACAAGCAACAAGCTCTGTGTAAGCAACACCCAGAATCATCAGAAAGCTTGACTATGTAGTTGTAAAGTAAGACAAAATCTGACTATTTCTAAAAAAAAGCAAGTTTTTTATAATGTTCTGGGCAATGAAAGCACACAAATTCAGAGCATGATTTCATGTAAATGGGTAGCACTAAATTGTTACTTGTACTGCGCCGATCACATGAATAACATTATTACTTTAAAATAACACCTACTTGCACATTTTCCTCATTGGCTGTTAAATACATAATATTACACAAAAGAAATTCATATGTTTTATTAATGAAAACCACAATAAAAAAACAATGAATTTGTTTTGCATTTAAATAACATTGTCATGTTAAACAAGGCCCAGATGAGTGCCCTTGCTTTGTTACAACATTAGAGCATCCTTTCCTGTGGAAGCTAAGAACGTTTTTGTTGTTATATGCAAATACTGCCTATGGTTAGCATCTGATTTAAAATGATTTTCTCAAAGCAAAATGCAACATGAACTTGCACAGCTCACTCACAGGAAATTAAAAGTTAACGGTTTTAATTTGGCATGGTTTGGCCTAGTTATGCTAAATACAGCAAACCTAAAATATGCATTTTTATTAAAAGCAGACTCTCACGTGCTTGGTGCTGTAGAGAGCAGTAAACTTGCACTCAGCACTGTGTGCTTCACGCCCTGAACTTTAACAAGCGATCAAACATCAAAGCGGCCGTGCGGCCGCGAAAGTTAAAGTAATCGCGTCAAGCGCGCGCGCCAGCGCACATGCACTGTAGCTCTAGGCTGGCCTGGTAGCACTTTTTTGAGCCCTTTCAAAATGTCTCGCCAGATCAGCGCATGCGCTGGGTCAGGCGAGATCTAAAAAACGAGGAGAAAGGAAAACATTTCTCCTTATTGCATCTAGCTACGCCACCCCTAGGGTGTCATAGCATTTTGACGCATATCCAGATTTACGATTCCTCGTAAATCTGGAAATTTGTCTGGTTCCATGGGTGTTGCGTGGGAACACCCACAGCAACCCCCATGGACGCCCCTTTCACGCAAAGTGTTGTGTGTAATTGACCCGTATTTACAAGGACAGGAAAAGTCACGCAGGGTGGCTTTTCCTGTCCTTGTAAATATGGAGCAGTAAAATGTGCCACCGGTACAACACAAAAAGTGATGCACCGGTGGCACAAGGGGCTTGTAAGTCTGCCTCTTAATCCCCCCGTGACTAAACAAAAAAAATGGTGTCCATCTGTAACGCAACTGCTGCCAATGTAAAGAGCTCTGATACCTTCGGATCAGGTTCGCCCTACACAAAACTTCTTAAAAGAAATCCCTGAAAACTCAAGCTTCTAAAAATAAATATGTCTGCTCCTTGCTGTTATACTCCGCTTCTATGAGAATGGAAAAAAAGCGCAAAACTGCAGAAAGGACATGGGGGGATGGCTGCGGTGAAATTTAAAAAGCAAAACACTGTGAAGCATTCAGGTCTTACCAAACAGAGATAAAGCTAGCCCAGGATACTAACTATGTACTCAAAACTCAAAATCAATGGTGCTGCAAATTCCTCTAGAAAGATGTTCAAAGTAGCTAATGCTCTATTAGAGCCGAGATTGGTCCTGATTCCACCAATCTCAGATTTAACAAGCTTGCCACTTTCTTTCATCACAAAATAATTAATATTTATAGATCTTTTCAAAATGGCAAAGGAACATGGGACCCTATTGATCAGCCTGATAGTATGGAAGGTAGATCCCAGATTTTCTCAAGCACACAATGTTTAAAGCCATTTTAAAGAAATCAAATTCAGATCCCACCTGCCTGTCAAACTGCCACCCAATTTCCTTGCTGCCAGTGCTGAGTAAAGTGTTGGAAAAACAAGTTAAGTTCCACCTCTCGCAATTTATTGAATCTAACAATAGACTTCACACTACCCAAACGAGCTTTCGGCCCACACACCCTTTTAGCGATTGTGGAGGACGCTAAAATGAGGCTTGACAATGGTGACATTGCAGCTATTATTCTTCTAAACCTTTGACAATGTGCATCATGATGTACTTTTATCAATGATCCATAGGGCTGGAGTTTCAGGGACTGCCCTGGATTGGCTAAAGTCCTTTCTCTCTGATAGATCTATTCAGGTCTATGAGAAGTCCTTCTCCTCAGACCTCTTTCCCCTCCAGTATGGTGTCACGCAGGGCTCTTCTCTGAACCCAACACTTTTTAAATTGTATATGCAACCACTTGCGGGGATTGTTGAAACCATTTGGAATTTCTATAGTATCATAGACAGATGATACCCAACTGGTCATTTCGATCATACCTGATCACAATCCATCCTTATTTACCCTAGGATCTTGCATGGAAGCAGCGAGCAGCTGGATGGACAAATCTTGTCTGAAGCTGAATGACAATACAACTGAATTGATGATTATGGGGAACTACCATTCACCCCAACAGCCTAGGGGCTGGCAAGACTGTTTAGGTCCTTCCCTCACCCTCAAAATGTCTATAAAAGAGTCTGGATGGATAAAATCCTTACGATGGAGACTCAGGCTACCAAACACTTGGCCTATAGCATGGAAATACTCTGAATGCTTCGTAAAATTATCCCTCTGCTTCCCATGATATTTAGAAGAATAGGGGTCCAGGCGCTCATCCTTTCATGCCTAGACTATGGTAACGCTCTTTTTTTAAGAGCTCCCAAAGCTGTAATAAGCAAACTACAAGTAGTGGAGAATGCTGCGGCACATGTCTTGTTACAAATACTGAGGCACACAACAGTGAGAAAAGACCTTCATTTGTTACCAGTGATGGAGCAGGGTTTTCGCAAAAAGAAACCTGCTCGAATTGACTCCCCACAATACGTACTAACAGGAAATAGTAATAGCAAACTAACGTGCACCTTACATAAACACGAGGGAAATAGCTTTGCGCATGTGCACTAATGTGAAATAATATATGGAAGAACTAAAACCGTATTCGCAGTATGTTTTGAAAGAAACGGGAAATAACGCGTGACTAGGCCGCATCGGCATTTCGTTGCTTGCATGTTGCATTTTGCTTTGAAATAATAAATAATGCCACTTTTGCTTAAAGCTATGCTAGGAAAAACACTAACAGGGAATAGTGCAAAGGTGAGTGGTACACAGTGAAAAGTACATTATCATATAATTAATGAATGTCTGTATTCCATATGCTGTAGTGAGCTGGATGAAACGCCGTTTTCCCTAACTTAGCCGAATAAAGGAGGGGTTGGAATCAAGACAAAACTGTCATGACAAAGCAGCCAGAAGTGCTGAGTGCTGCAAAGAAAGAACATGGGTTGAAGGCCAATGTGAGGATCGTCTGCCAGGAGATGTGACTGACCGTGGGACAAGAAGACTCCTTCCGCGGATATTGCTTAAATTTGTGTGCAATTGAAACATATATTAAATCGTGCGAATGGAACAATTATGAATTCGTCGGAATGTGTGTAGAACAATGAATATGCTCAAAGTTTGAATGAAGTCTCCGTGGTGTGACAGAGCCACCTCCTAAGCTTACCAATCATCTGTCGAGTTACGTGAAATGTTTCAATTTATGTGGGATGGACATGTAGGTTTTAGGGTATAACTGGGGTGCCTTTGGCGGTGTGGTTAGGTTAGGCTGGCTTCAGAGAGAGAGAGGGGCGATGCGTCGCTGTCCGTCAGTTTACAGAAAGGCCTAGCTGTTCCTGTCCTGTGCCGTTCCTGTCCCTATAATCTTTGTTCCCTGACTCTTTTTCAGGGGACCCCCACCATCCCTTTGGCCAGAGGAGTAGTTTCTACAGATTCGTTAGGTTTGTATTAGTATTCTGACTTGTACTTTGCATAATCAAGTGCAAATGTATTTTATCTCTGAACCTTTTGTCTCTTCACCTATCCACTCCATCATTATATATTGTTTTTGCATTATTTATGCTGAAACCGATGTCTCTTAATCTATCCATTCCTTCATGTGTTACCGTATTTTGAATGACAACATTTTACTCTGATTGCATTTATTGAATGATTTCTCTTCCTTTGGTGAATTTCATTGTTTGGATTTGTGACCGTATGCATCGAGCATTTGCATGCATTTGAGATACAACTTTATTAACCTTACAGAGAGTCTGTGATTATTTAGCTGAATGAACAGTTGGTTAGATAGTATTATCATTACCATCAACTATTCAACTAATTGGTTCATCGACCAAGTAGAAGGAAAGTTGATGTACAAGTTAGATAATTATTTTGTTATGTCACACATGAATTTTAGGAGGAAAAGAATTGAATGTATATAAATTGACCCAGCACATCAGGGATTTGGGTGAATGTGTATGGGCCATTGTTCTGTGATATTATCGAGTATTGATCCCTGATCAGGTATTGGCCTTGTGCTGGATTTGTTTCTTGGTAGCAGAGAACAGTTTAATTATTGATTTGTTTCGTAATGATTATTGATTATTGATTATATGTTCCTAACATGAAAAGTTAGCGTCCTGTTCTATGTTGTCTAGAAGTACAGGTACGGAGATAACTGATTAATCCCGGTATGGAATTTAGCCTGAAGTAGGCAAAAGAAGACTGTGGTAAAGAAATCACACTGCAGAAGTACTTTGTCTGTTGTAATAATACCGAAGGCTATGGAGTGCTGTAGGTGTTATATTATGGAAATTTCGTATATAAGTAGAGTTTCTGAAATAGCGAAGGGTCCACTTCTGAAACTCTAGCCTTATCCCCAAGAGAGAGCTCTGTTCACAAAAAAAAGTCCTCTTGTGAAATGTTGGTCTTATCCCTAGAGATGTACCAGGTCCTCCCGGAGCTTGTTAGAGAATTGAGATAACGCTGGTCGTTATTATTGCTTGCAGTCTAAGCAAATCTTTTTGAAAAGTGAAGACTATCTCTTTATTTAGTAGAGCAGACAATGTAGCATTGTTTTGTGTTGTTACTCACCAAAATTTTGATTAAGAAACTCAGAAAAATATTGCCATAACATTTTGTGAAGGGAGGGTCCATAGAAGGAGTAATACTGGCATTAGAAAAAGCCGCGCTAGCATTGGTCAGGCAGCGGGCGTGTACTGAGCTCTGATTGGTTGGTTGGTGTGAACCGCACTAGCATCTGTTGAGATAGCAAATACGTAAAGAGCCGTGATTGGATGGCTGGCGTGAGTCGCGCTGGTATAGGACGAGAGTTGACCAATAGAATAAGTAGAATTACGGAAATGTTGTTTTGTTTGTTTTGCTAAAGTACATTAGCGTAAAGAGTCAGAAAAAATGAAGTTGCTTAAGAAAATAAAGAATTTCTTGAACAAACAGAAACCTATTGTGACTTGAGAGGGAATTCCGATTCCACCTCCAAAAATGCCTGCTTGCTATATGATTTTGGAGCAAGGATATCATACATGTATGTGGTTAGAGAATTGGATGGAGTATACAAAGGATGACGGTGTTATAGCTTTTTCATAGCATGGTTCATTTAATGTGAGAATATTGCAGAATTTGAGAAATCAAATGAATTCATTAGAACCAAATCCCAGATTGACACAGTATGAAGCATTGAAGGAGTGGGTAGTTGAGGCATTTGAGAGAGAGAGATACAGAAGGGGTAATAGAAGTTACAGGAGTATGATGTTTAGATATTTTTTTGAGAGCAGGGAAGATACGCTGAAAAGATGGTGGAGAGCTGTGATAACAAAAGGTTTGTACCCAGTTTTACTTGCTGAAGATCAGACAGGAGGCAAGTGTAAAGAGAAAAAGGAAAATATAGAAACTTCAAGTTTGAGGGATGATCCAAACGATTTTGAAGATAATGAATTATTAGAGGATATCATGACCAAAAGACCTCTGCCATATGAATAAAATTCAGTGGAGGTGACTCCAAGTGCCCTACAAATGGGAACTCCACAAGTCACAAAAATAGCTAAAGCAGTACGAGATAATGAAATGAATTTATTGAATAAAGCAATAATAGAGCAGGTCCAGAAATTGAATCAGTTGAGTCAGAATGCCGAAGCATTTTCGGTACTGGTAACAATTGGTCCCGCAGTCCCATTGTATGGAGAAAAACAGAACTTACCACAAGTACATACGTTGACAGTTCCGAGGAGTGGTGTCAGGAGTGAGATAATGACGGTAGCCAATGAAAATAGACAGGCTGATCAGAATAACACATTGTTAGATCTTCCAGTTGGTGAAATGATAACCGAAACCCCTAGAAGAAGTATCCAAATAGACCCAAGGAAAATAGGGCCGAATGTCACTCCAGTAGCAGGGAGTTCAACAGGTCCGTCACCAGAAGAATTAAATAATTGGACTAAAGAAATGGCAAAGCCAAAACCTCAACCCCAATGTATAAATGTGAGTCAATTGAAAGTAGATTTGGATGAAGTGATTATTGGCACAATAAATCCTGACAGATTAGGGATTTACCCAGATGAATAACTGTTGTTTTTGTGTAAAAGTATTACTTGGAGAGCAAAGAATCTTCATGAGAATATATCAGAAGCTGCTAGTGAGCTAGGAGTAGACATAGAAAAATCAAAAGTGTTACAGACATCTTACAAAATGGCTTTTACAGACAAGGATCCGGAGACTTTGAATGCGTCTGGAAAAAGATTTCAAATAAAATAATTGATGAATATTTTGAAGAAATGGGGAGATGTAGATCAATGGAAAAACAGATGGACAAGAAAGAAGGAAGAAGCAGCTAGTAAAGGAGCATCTATGTTTCCATTAAAAGACACAGAGCAAGTTGAAAGGGCATGTCCGATGAGAGAAGTTCCAGGTGGTGGATATGTTCACGTTCCTTGGACGAGGCAGGATATATTGTCTTTTACAAATGATTTTCCCAGATTAAGAGAAAAACCCTTTGAGTGGTACAAACAGGTAGAGAGGTTTGTGAAGGTTTCAAAGGTTTTGTTAAAAGATCTAGGTGGATTGTTTGAGATTGTTGTTGCAGCTGATTTACGGACAGAGTGTAAGATCACTGTCGATTGGCCAAAAGAAGAAAATCCTAGAGACCCTAAAACAGGTGCACCATCAGATGAAGTAATGAAAAAGTATAATCAGGTAATCACTTATTTGAAAGGGAAGATTTCTCGGAAAGAAACAGATTGGGTTAAAATTGACAGGACGACCTAAGAACGAAAAGATTCGGTACCTACTTACTATGAAAGTTTGTTGCAGGTTTTCAAGCAGTAGTGGGTTTGAGAATATTGGAGACAAAGACATGGGACATTTTGTGTACCGTTTTGTGTTCTGACTATGGCCAGACATTAGCAATATGATACAGCAGCATTTTATTTGCTGGCAGAGCAAAACCGTTGATGAAATCCTAAGGTATGCAAAGTATTATAGTGACGAAATTGACAACAAACATAAAGAGTTGAAAGAGAAAATGATGTGGGCGCAAGTGAAGGTAGCAGAGCAGCAAGTAAACAATAATACTCAAACAGGTAACCAGATGAATGGTCAGAATCAGAAAAATACCCAGTGGAGGTAGATGTAGAGGTAAAATGAGCAGAGAGGAAGCTATGAAGAAATTTCCTTGTCATGTGTGCGGAAAGCACGGACTGGACATTGGAAGAACGAGTGTAGATCTTCCAAAAAGAATAATGGGGTAAATAAAAATTTAATTCCATAGATGCAGAATGAGGTGGGTGTAAATCAACAGCAGCAGCTAGTTACTCCACAGTTACAGGTGCCACAAGCTCCCATGCCAAATAATGTGAATGCTCAGGTGCAGAGGTACAGTGCGAATACTGGATTTCATGGAGGTGATCAAGTTGGTAAGAATTAAACTGTGCAAATGGTTCTGCAGTATTGCGTACAATGCAATGAGAGTGATTCAGACTCATCTCAATGATGGTGCCTGAGGGAGGAGGAAGAGTGCGTACTTGGCGCATCTTTGATGGTAGATCAGTCAGGTCCATTTGTTGACGGTAAAGTGGAAGGTAATGAAATTACATTCCTAGTGGATGGTGCTACCCGTTCTGCTGTGAGAGCAGTGGAAATTCCGGAACCTACCCCTCTCGGGAGAAACTGTCCGAGTTGTAGGAGTCTCGAATAAGCATATTAGAACACCAGTCACAAATCCAATAGAAGTTCATATCGGAAACTTCGGAGACATGCATCGGTTTGTGGTATGTGACTCGAGTCCAGTAAATCTCTTATGTAGTGATTTATTGTGCAAGAGGAACTGCACCCTCTATTGTATGCCGGATGGAATTGTATTTCAGACACCTGATGAGGATGTTGAATTGAAAGTGATGCTAGCGAAGCAAGGGACAGAAGTGGATGAGTGGTATTCACTTCTCACAGAAGAGAATTTGCCTGATGAGTTGAGAAGTGCAGTAAGATGGGATGTGTGGGATTTCGCAGATAAGTAAATTGGCCTAATGACAAATGTAGATCTGATTGAGATTGCAGTAAAAGAGGGTGCTGTATATCCAAACACACCTCAGTACAAAATGTGTCCAGAAGTAATTGCAGGAGTTGCTCCTGTGATCGACCAAAAGATTGAACAGGGAATTTTGAAAGAAATAATGAGCAGTCCTTGTAATTGGCCTATTATAGGAATTAAAAAACCCAGTGGAAAATACAGAATAGAGCAGAATTTAAGAGAAATTAATAAAATTGCAGCACCATGTTGTCCAGTAGTGCCAAATCCAGCAGTGATCCTTAACCAATTTCCCTGTGATGCTGAATGGTACACAGTGATTGATTTGTGGCAAGCATTTTTTTGATTCCTTTACATCTGGAAAGCCAGGATTTATTTGCATTCCGGTTTGGAGACCATGTTTTGACATGGTGCCGAGTTCCTCAAGGGTACACTGAAAGTCCCTCAATCTTTAATCAGATCTTGAAAAAATGTCTGGAGACATTAGTCATGCCAGGAAATTCAGTTTTGGTTCAATAGATTGATGACCTGTTAGTGGCATCAAAGACACGAGAGGCATGTGTGACAGACACAGTTACCCTACTGAACCATTTGGGAGAAGGAGGACACCAAGTGTCCCCAGCAAAACTGCAATACTTTAAACAAGAAGTCCAGTACCTAGGACACAAAATAGAAAAAGGAGTTAGAAAAGTGACCCCAGAAAGAATTAATGTGACCAAACAGATGAGTCCGCCCAAAACTCAGAAAGAAGTACGAATCTTTTTGGGAATGATTGGATACTTTAGGCAGTGGATCCGTGGTTTCTCACTACAGAGGTTGGCACAAAAAGATGTGAAAGATCTGATTGTTCTGGATGATGAAAGTATGGAAGCTTTTACTAAATTGAGAAGCAGTCTTTGTCGAGCATCTGCATTGGGAATGCCAGATTATGCAAGGAGTTTGCGTTGTACTGCTGTGAAAGAGATGGGTGTACACTTTCAGTCCTAACTCAGAAACATGGAATGGCACAACGTCCAGTAGCTTATTTTTCTGCTACTTTGGATTCAGTGGCTGCGGCATTGCCAGGCTGTTTGAAAGCAGTAGCCACCACTTGCGCGAGTCTAGAACAAAGTGAACTGATTGTGATAGGATATCCAGTCAAGGTGTATGTGCCACATTCTGTTGAGATTCTTTTAACTCGCACCAGAACGAAGTACCTGACTTCTAGACGGCTGACTAAGTAAAAGAGAGTGATTCTGGGTGCTGAAAATGTGACTGTGGTGAGGTGCACAACTGTAAATCCAGCAACTCTATTGCAGAATTCTCATTGTGAGGAAGTGAGAAAGGAAGCGGATCACGATTGTTTGGATGTGACAGAATTGTGCACCAATCCTAGGCCGGACATAGAAGACTGTCTGTTGGAAGAATCTGATTGTGAGATGTTTGTTGATGGATCATGTTTGAGAAACGAGAAAGGTGAATTATGCACTGCCTATGCTGTTTGCATCATAGCAGGAGTTCTAGAAGCATCCTGTCTACAAGGAGTAAACTCCGCTTAAATTGCTGAATTGATAGCTCTGATTAGAGCGTGCAAAATTGCCAAAAGCCTGAGAGTGACCTTATTTACAGACAGCCAATACAGGTTTGGGATTGTAGATGACTTCGGTCAGCTATGGATGCAAAGGGGATTTCTGACTTCTTCAGGTTCTCCTATCAGAAACAGCAAAACTGTAAAATAATTATAGGATGCTTTACAATTGCCCAAAAGAATTGCAGTGGTCAAATGTGCCGCACATAAATCAAGAGATGGTTATGTGACTAAGGGCAACAGATACGCTAACCACATAGCGTGCTTCTGTGCATGAAATTTAATGGCCTTAAACAGATCAATTGAAAGGGGAAATACTGCCGTCTTATGTTTACAACCACATTTGAAACTTGGGATGAAGTTAGGCAGTTGCAACAAGAGGCAAGTGACGAGGAAAGGGGAAATTTGAGTAATTCAGGCTGTAGGAAGAGATCAGAGGACAAATTATGGGTCTAAATTGACGAAAGACCAGTCTTGCCAGATTCTTTACTTTCCCATATGGCCAGAGTGTACCATGGAATTGCGCATATTGGAAGAGATGCAATGATCAGACTCATACCATGACTTCAGGCAGTCATGGTATAACCCAAAGTTCAGGGTCATTGCAGAGAGCCTTTGCCAGAGGTGTGTTACCTGTCAGCAGCAAAATCCAGGCAGAAAGACAGTTGTTAGTTGGGGACGAATTGGAAGAGCAGGAGGACCATTTACCCAACTTCAATTGGATTTTATCAAACTTCCCCCATGTAATGGGTTGAAGTATATGTTGGTTATCGTCTGCTTGTTCTCTCGCTGTATGGAAGCCTATCCCACGAGAAGAAATGATAGCCTCACTGTAGCTAAACTGCTTTTGAGAGAACTGATTCCTAGGTTTGGATTTCCAGTCACTTTAGAGACAGATAGAGGAACCCACTTTAATAATGAGATAATTTGGATGATTTGTGCAGCATTAAAAATTGAGCCGAAGCTGCATTGTGCCTATCAACCCGAAGCATCTGAAGTGGTTGAGCAAATCAATGGCACTATAAAATCTAGGTTAGGGAAAGTGTGTGCATCCACAGCACTGAAACGGCCTGATGCTTTACCCCTTGTAGTGATGAGTCTTAGAAGTATTCCTGACAAAAAGACAGGATTGAGTCCTCATGAAATCCTAATGGGAAGAGCAATGAGACAAGCATACATACCAGTGAACAAACTGATGAGTATATCTGATGATCTAGTACTTGACTATTGCAGAGTATTAGCTGATCTGGTGTGTTCTGTGTCTCACCAGGTTGGAGATGATGCCACTACAACACAGCGAAATCAACTCATGATCTGAGTCCTGGTGAATGGGTTCTCGTCAAGAAGCACATGAGGAAATCGTGTTTAGAACCAAGGTGGAATGGACCTTATCAAATCATACTGGTGATGACAACGGCAGTGAAGTGTGGTGGTTTGCCAAATTGGATTCATCAAGCCATACCAGACGATTCCTAGATCCACTTGAAAGACCAAAAGAGCAACAACTGGTAAATCAAAGTCAAAGGCCAGTGGCTGAAGTGTGTGAAGCTGAAGAATGTAGAGTGACAGATTCTGAAGAACAAACAGATGATGAACAGCCGAGCACAAGTCAAGTAGAGTGGCCGCCAGATACTGGGACTTAAGAAACTGCTGTTGAGCCAGAAGAAAGTGAGCTTACTGCTGAACCAGAAACACGTGAGACTGCTGGTGAACCAGAAGGAACTGAGTCCACAGTTGAAAGTGAAGTTACTGTTGAATCAGCAGAAACAGAATTTGCTGAAAATCAGGAAGATGAAAATATAGAAGAAAGGCCAAATAAAATAACCTATTAACCAGATGCAGAAGGTGAAAGAGTAGTTAAAACTAAGAAACCAAGAAAAGGTGATAATTGGCCAAGTGGAGTGAAAAGGTTGAAGTACACTCTTGTGAGGAAAAAGTCAAAGAAAACACCAGAGCAAAGTAATGAGGTCTCAAGTCAAACAGAACCAAAAGAGTCAGGAGAATAATTAGTACGAAAGACAAGGAGAGAAAGAATTCCAAGCAAGAAATACAGAGCACCAGAATGGACCAACATCATTTTGGAAGAAATTGAAAGCTCAGATTCAAGTGAAGAAAAAGACAGTTCTGACACTAAGCAAGTTGATGAAAGCAAACTAAAACCGCCTTAAAAGAACCCTGACAAGTTAAGGTACAACCTTGCCAACTGAAAGAAAACTAATAAAAGGATTCAGAAAACCCAAAGAAAGAAATAAAAGAGCATTGAAGTGTAGGATTACACTACGTGTTTTTAGAAATTATTTTTTGAGTAGAATAGAGTTTATAAATTTAGATAGATTTTTATTTCTATAGAATACAAAATGCTAAAGCAGAAGTGACTGAACATCCAAAATCTAGTCTAAAAGGTAGATGTAATAAAGCTTGCTTATGTAGTTTCTTTCTATTAACAATTATGTGGATTCTATTAACTGTCCTTGTACCTATTCTAATGGTAGCTAATAATGGAAACAATACTAATGATGTAACAAGTGAAAGAATGAATGATGTCACTAATGAAACCCCAATACTAATATAGAACAAATGGATTGAAGCATTCTCAATCATGATAAATCAATTAGTGATTTCTTGTTAAATGTCTTTACTAAATTGCTGTACGAATATATTAACACAATTAATGTGAGTGATTGTTATGTGTGCATGCAATTACCTTTGTCTGTCTCAGAGGGGGTGACTTATCACCACCTTCCTTTAACATATGGTGTGTCTTGCAGTGTATTAACTAGCCTGTTTTACATGACGGGGAAGCTCAAATACCATTACTCCAATATAGATTTAGTGTTTTCAGAAATACCTGTTATTAAGGAGCTGAATAAAGTTTTAAGTAGTAAGAATGCACGTTATATGGCAGAGTTATTCCATATTACCAAAACTTTAGATATAGAATATGCTTATAAAAATAACCTAACTTGTAGTTTGCAGGTTGAAGAAAAAGTATTTTTAGAAATGGTAGAAGATAGAAGAGAACATTTTCAATAAAAGGCTGCTGAACAGAAGTCACAGGTACCACTGTGGGCTTTTAGAGAAGGAAATTATGAGAAAGGCAAGACATATGCTGCAATGTCCCTGGACTGGGATCAAAAGTGAAAAATCTTTTTGCTTAGAATGAAAACTAACTATAACTATTATTTCATTGGTACTAGTAAATGTGAGCATACTTTCCAAATTACTGGAGGTTGGGGATTGAAGGGTGAAACTGATCCTGTCTTTCCAGGAGTCTATTATGTGTGTGGTAAGAAAGCCTACTATAGGTTGCCTGCACATTGGTATGGTAGTTGTTATTTTGCAATCATTTTTTCCAAAAGTCTACCACGTAGACAAAAACAGTATTAGTATCAATGAAGTAAAACAAGGACTAGCACGTCTCAAGAGAGCAAGTTTCTCAAAAATAGTAGGTGATATTTTTGGTGCATTGATACCCTCAGTTGGAGATGTTCTGAATTCACACAAAATTCAAAAATTGTCCACAATGGTTGATCGTTTGTCAACAGATACTGCTGGTCGGTTCTTGATGATTGACACAGAAATGGTTGCAATCAGATCAATGGCTTTGCAAAATCGACTTGCCCTTGATATATTATTGGCAAAAGAGGGTGGAGTCTGTGGCTTGTTGAAAATTCAACACTGCTGCACATATATCCCAGATAAAACTAAAGGAATTGAGGGATATATAACGAATATTACAAAATTACATGAAGATTTGACCCAACTGGAGGTTGACGGTGTTTGGGAGAAACTTGGTAAGAGCTTCTCCTCTGTAGGTAAATGGTTTTCTACCTTTGGAAGTAGCTTATTAGGGAAAATAATAATGCCAATTATTTCAGTAGCTACAGTAGCCTTAGTGATAATAACAACATATAAATGTTGTAAGTATAAGAGTGGAAGAAAAGAAGAGTCAGAATCAAAGAATCAATGAAAAGCAAGAAAGAGAAAAAGAGAGGAGATAGAATTAGAAGATATGAAAGGAGAATATTATGATATGATGAAAGATTTAGACAAAAGTGTCATTAAAAGAGAGAAGAATACTGAGCTTTAGATAAATGAATATGGTACTCGGTATGGTAGGTATTTTATGATGGCTCCAGAAAGCCATCAGAGGGGGTAATGATGGAGCAGGATTTTGCAAAAAGAAACCTGCTCGAATTGACTCCCCATAATACATACTAACAGGAAGTAGTAATAGAAAACTAACGTGCACCTTACATAAACACGAGGGAAATAGCTTTGCGCATGTCTTCATTAATGTGAAATATTATATGAAAGAACTAAAACCATATTCAGAGTGTGTTTGAAAGAAACGAGAAATAGCGCATGACTAGGCCGCCTGTGCATTTCGTAGGTTGCATGTTGCATCTTGCTTTGAAATAATAAATAAATGCCGCTTTTGCTTAGAGCTATGTTAGGAAAAACACTAACAGGGAATAGTGCAAAGATGGGTGGTACACAGTGAAAAGTACATTATCATATAATTAATGAATGTCTGTATTCCATTTGCTGTAGTGCGCTGTATGAAATGCCATTTTCCCTCACTTAGCCGAATAAAGGAGGGGTTGGAATCAAGACGAAATTGTCATGACAGAGCAGCCAGAAGTGCTGAGTGCTGAAAAGAAAGAACATGGGTTCAAGGCCATTGTGATGATCGTCTGCCAAGGGATGTACCTGACTGTGGGACAAGAAGACTCCTTCTGCGGACATTGCTTAAATTTGTGTGCAATTGAAACATGTATTAAATCGTAACAATTATGAATTTGAGAGAATGGGTGTAGAACAATGAATATGCCAAAAGTTGAATGATGTCACCGTGGTGTGACAGAGCCACCTCCTAAACTCACCAACCATCTGTCGAGTTACATGATATGTTTCAACTAATGTGGGACGGACATGTAGGTTTTAGGGTATAACTGTGGTGTCTTTAAGGGTGTGGTTAGGTTAGGCTGTCTTCAGAGAGAGCGAGGGGAGATGCGTCGCTGACCGTCGGTTTGCAGAAAGGCCTAGCTGTTCCTGTCCTGTCCCGTTCCTGTCCCTATAATCTTTGTTCCCTGACTCTGTTTCAGGGGACCCCCACCATCACTTTGGCCAGAGGGGTGGTTTTCAGCAGATTTTTTAGGTTTGTATTAGTATTCTGACTTGTACTTTGCATAATCAATTGCAAATGTATTTTGTCTCTGAACCTTTTGTCTCTTCACCTATCCACTCTGTCATTATATATTGTTTTTGCATTATTTATGCTGAAACTGAAGTCTCTTAATCTAGCCACTCCTTCATGTGTTACCGTATACTGAATGACAACATTTTACTCTGATTTCATTATTAAATGTTTTCTCTCCCTTTGGTGAATTTTATTGTTTGCATTTGTGACCGTATGCATTGAGAATTTGCATAAATTTGAGATAAAACTTTATTAACCTTACCGAGAGTCTGTGATTACTTAGCTGAATGAAGAGTTGTTTAGATGGTATTATCATTACCCATCAACTATTCAACTAATTGGTTCAAGTAGAAGGAAAGTTGATGTATAAGTTAGATAAGTATTTTGTGATGTCACACATGAATTTTACAAGGAAAATAATTGAACGTATATAAATTGATCCCAGCGCATCAGGGATTTGGGTAAATGTGTATGGGTCATTGTTCTGTGATATTATCGAGTATTGATCCATGATCAGGTATTGGCCTTGCGCAGGATCACCAGTCTCCCACAGAATCAAATTCAAGGCTTTCTCTACCGCTTTTAGAGCTTTGAAAAGACAGGGACCACCCATTGCTTGTCAGCTAATATCCTGTTACACCCCGTCCAGGGCCCTTTGTTCTTCCAATAAGTATAGGGCAGTTGTTCCTCGCATTGGAAAAACTAGAAGCGGGGGAAGGTCCTTTACCTTCCTCGCAGCCACTCTCTAGAATTCTCTCCTGTGGCAATGAATGCATGTTTCCTAAACTCCTTAAAACGTGGCTTTTTGATAACGAATCCTCTACTGCGTCTTCTTGAAGTATTGCCGCCTCACTTAACACTGGGATGCCAATGGGTTGCCATGCACTTTATAAATCCTCATAGTTTAGTTTAGTATAGTATAGCATTTTATGCATCTCTTTTGAATACAGTAAGTTTGTTCACTGGCTGGTATTATGGAATTATGCGGCCATTAACTCTTGTGGGTAAATATGAATTCACTACACTCGCCACATAATCCATCACAGGTGGCATCAGTAGCATATTTTAACTAACAAAAATGATTCTATCTCAAATGGGTGAAAGGTAAAAATGATGAAAATAGTATGGAGGACTCAGAAGTTACAGCAAAACAAAAACTGTTACCTTAAACACAGTGGGAGGGGTTCTCCTTCAATACAAAACCCACATTGCATTAGGTTTTGTCATAGCCGCCAAGGACAGCTGAGATCATTTCTGGATGACCTTCCCACCAGTTTATTGAATGTCGTGCTAGGGTGGACATGGGTCTGTGTTTGACTACAGATTGTATAAAGCAATTGTGGGACACACTCTCAAATGCCCATAATAATGAAAACACAATGGGAACAGGATTATGAAATGCAGTTGACAGATGGGGGCTAGGCTAGGGCATGTGGGTCGATCTCAAAATATCCCTTAATATGTGGTTTAAGCTGATACAGTCCAGCACTAGGAAGAAAGGCACCTCGTTCTCCCTTAATATGAGATTTAAGCTGACATAGTTCAACACTAGGGAGAAATGCACCTCCTTCTGCCATTTGGAATGCGAATATTTCAAGCAGGTGAAATACTGGACTCCATGACTGGGTTGTTCGAAGAGACAACTGAAATTAACATTGATAGAACACCACATATCTACTTGGTATGTTGCCATTTAAGTCGAAAATATGTATGATAATAATGACGCTGGTAAAGGTGCTGGTGAGATGAATAATTGCAATAATTGTGCTGAATGTAACATTCCCTACCATACAGGATTGCCTTAGTGACTGGGGGCTCGATTTAGAAAGGTAAACTGGACCTGAATTCGAAGTTTAATTTCAAACCTGTTTATTGAGTTTGTGTCAGACATTGCGCATGGAAACAGGAGCAGTATAATCTTTAGATAGCAACGCCATATTACAAATAACGAGCAAGGTAAGCACAGTAATACTAAGTGCTAGATAGAAGCAGCAAATGGGGGGCAATGAAGTACAATAAGGAGGGGTGCAAAGGTAGACAACCATACTTGTAGCAGGAGAAGGTTACAGTGGTTCTTGATGAAGCAAGTCCACTCAGTAGGCAGAGAGAAGCCATATTATACACTTACATGTATAATCTTTGGAAGTGTGGTGTCTCAGGAGATGGGAGGAGGAAGGAGAGCTGCATGCCGCACACTTGTACTGTACCTAGAGGAGAGCAAGGGGGTAATGGGCCCGGCAGGATGAAGAAAGTGAACAATAAGAAAAAACATGCACCAGATTTTTCCATAAGGACGCAGTGCAAGCAGAGGTGTGGAGGGAGATGGTCGGAGACGAGTGGTCAGTTGCAAAAGCTGGGTAGACAACATAGCTCACCAAGACCAGGCAGAAGTTTCTGTATTGTAGCCCCCGTTATTTAATCAAACAGGTGAAGGGTGGGAAGCCTAGGTGGATCGAAGCATAAATACTTTGTTTGGGGCATATGATCGAGGTGGGATTTCCAGCGATGTGTTAATTTCTTCTCCAAAAGAGAACGTTTGTGGGATAGGTGCCCATGGTCATAAAGTGCCAAAGCCATGTAAACCAGGTCAATATGGGAGAAGTGGTGGGAGATTTCCATGCTAAGGCAATGAGTTCCTTTGCTGGCATGTGACAGACAAGGTACCAATCTGCGGAGGTCATCACTTTGAGTGTCAGAGGACGTATTCCCAAGATGAGTGTCATAATCGGTTGGAATCGGGTACCTATTGTGTTTTTGATGTGTCGCAAGACCTCTTTCCAGAAGATAGTAATGAGAGAGCAGGTCACCATATGTGTTGGAAATCCTCTAATTGCAAGCTACAGCACCAGCACAGGAAACATAGAGTGTAGCCACAGGGGTATAGTGCCATTGAAGCATAAGCTAGTAAGCCGTTTCCCTTTGCGGGATGCTTCTGTGAATCTTAGGTATTTCGCGCCACAGGCTTCCCATTGCTTGTGCGATATGCCCTGAATGCTGTCATATTCCCACTTGGTTTTGAAGGGGTGGCTCGGCAGTAGACAAGACTGCTGCTATACTTCATAAGTATTGGAAATGAGGCATTTGGAGCCCTCATAGTTCCAGACCAAAGATTTGAAAAATGTGAGAGTTCTTGTGGCCCCCAAGGTTTTGGGCGAAATAATACCCAGTAGTTGAAAATATTTTTGGCATGTCGTACCCAGCACTTTAAAATCCTCCTTACACTGCTCAAAAGGTTTAATAGTTTGTCCCTGAAAGAGATCCTGTTGGATTCTACATTGGCCAGTTTCCCAGCACGGGAAGGAGCCCTGGGGGAGTGCAGGTGAAAAGTCAGCATTGCTGGAGATTGGCGATTGGGGTGTGAGGAGAGGGAAAGGAGGTCAGTCCTCTCCGCTCTGCTAGCCTAGCCCATAAATCCAGAACTGTCCTGTTCAGGGTCACTATGAAGGGGCTGCAGGGATGGTGGTGTTTCAGGAGCCATGCCAGGTCCCATGATAGCCTACAAGCGACTGCACGGTCCAGGTGAAACTAGTGTGCTTCACTCTCGGAGACGACCCGTTCGAAATAACCCGCAAGTGAGCCACCCAGTAGTAGTCTAAGAGGTTTGGACATGCTAAGCCCTCTCTTTCCCTTGGTAGCATGAGCAGGGCATTAAATATATGAGGACAAACCCCTTTCCAAGTAAAGGAGTGTAGGTCAGGTTGCAAGCGTGTAATGTCATCTGTAGAGAGCGATTGGAAGAGATGAAGCAACATAGGGAGCATATTCAACTTGATCACGTGTATGCCCCAACCATGTAATGTGAAGGGGTTTCCAACATCTAAGATCTTTGATGATTGCCCTGTGATAACGTGACCAGATGATCTGTGACCACAACTGGAGTGAAGCAGTGATGGTGAGACCAAGATACTGGATTGAAATATAGCCATCTCCTGCAAACGCGGGAGCAGAGGCTGGGGGGTGGTTAGGTTGCGAACTTGCAATTGAGCAATATTTATTTTGTAGCCTTGGACTGCTCCAAACTCTTGTAGGCACTGGGCAACTACAGGGAGGGGGGATTCTGGCTCTGTCAAAGTGACAAGTAGATCATTGGTATAAAGAAGCACTCTATGAGAGTGGCTGCCAAAGGAGAAGCCGGCAAGAGTCAGAGTCTGATGGATGCGGATGGCTAAGGGTACTACCACCAGGGCAAAACATAGGGGGGAAGGGGTCATCCCTAGAGAATTCCCAGGTGTAACTGGAAAGGCCTTGTACTCTGACCATGTACTCTAATAGACGCTGTCGGCGCTGTGACACAGCCATAATTCTGATCATTATATTGGTACAAAGACCTACCTTGTGAAGGATTGCTCGAAGGAAAGTCCAACTTACCCTATCAAATACCTTCTCAGCATCTACGGAGAGAAGGAAGGTGAGGATGTTGTGTTTTGGGGTCTTTTCCACAAGGTACACAAGCCACCTGATGTTGTCTGAGCCTTGCCGGTGCTCGATAAACCCCACTTGGTCCGGATCCATAAGGCCAGGTAGATGATCATCAAGGCAATTCGCTATTAGCTTAGTATAGAGTTTAGTATCAGTATTGAGCAGAGCAATAGACCAAGCAGAAGGTGTGATCCTTGCCAGGTTTAGGAATGAGGGCAATCTCTGCAGCAACTATCATTGGTGTAATCGAAAAACAGCAATGGGTTTGGCTCTAATCAGTAAGGCTGAGCCCATTCAGCAGCAAAACAATGAAAATGCCAATACTGATTATTCTTTCTAACAAAGAGTTGTACCACTTCACATGACCACTTATCACTGACAGCTGGAATTATTAAATAGTTTTTATTTTCAATATTTTTTCTTTATCAATGTTATCTTTTTTGAAATTCCACAGTTCAACAATTATGTACACAAATTATAACAACACGACCACATTTCTTAAAGAAACCAGCAACAGAACAAGAAGCCCTATAATCTGGAGTCTTCTCATCCAACTCATTTGCACCAATTCAATCACTCATAACCTTCATATCACACTGGTATCATACCACACATGCACACATCTCATACAACAGCCCTTGGTCTCATACCACTTTTATCACTTTCTTGGACCAAGGTACCACCCCAAACAACATCCAATTCAGACTACTAGTTTTTGGGCATAAACCAAAATTAGAAAACCTTCTGAATAAAAAAATGACAACTTTACAACAATACACAACAACAGTGACGTTAAACAAAAATGTTTGTTTGGGAATACACAACGTCCGGTCAACGCGTTTCGAACCCTCTTCAATGTGGGGTTCTCCTCAGGACCAAACAGCACATTTCTTTATAAATCAGGATCTTCAAGTCTCCAATGACAAACTGGTACAGATTTTTTTGTGGAACACAGCTGGGTCGTGTCTCAAAGATCAAGACCTGCGATGTGGTGAACGGCAACGTTTCTAAAATCCAGAGTGTGGAAAAGAGGTGATTCGTCTCTTGTCCTCTCATTAACTTTGAAAGCACTCGTAGTAATGCTTTAAGTTACTTCGTGCAGGGTGGAAATCTTTGGAGTCAAAGTCTCTCCTACGGTTCGTTTTTAACCAGGATCTAAATTCCTGGCAAATCGTTGCCGAACGGCTTCTCCCGTGCCTCTATCCTCAAACGACCTCACGGTCAAGGCACATGGCGTCTGTGAAAGAGTAATACAGCCAGAGGAGGTGGTCCTTTAACTGTGGGAAAAATACACAATAAAAGCTAACTGGCCCTGGGAATTTCCCCACTGGCTGGTCCTTGAGGGCCCTGTGATGCTCCACTACTGTGAACAGGGCATCTAATTCCTCCGCATGTCTAGGGTCTATGGGTGCAAAGAGAAGCACAAGGAGACCCTAATAGTCAGACGGGACAAGGGTAGACATATATTAGGAGAAACAGAGGTCCCATAAATGTAGGATAGGTACACTGTCACAATTTTTGCAATGAAGAAATTGGAATTATGCGTGTATTCAGGAAATAGAAACAATTTATTTTCAATGAATTAGAAGCAAGAATTATACAAAAAGGGGGGAGTGAGCAGACCGTGACGAGGTAAGAGGAAATCAGCCGATTTCCTTACCACAGGCAAGTGACTTAAAAAGTGACCTTTGACTGTGTGGAAATGTAAATAAAAAAGTCACAATCAATTAGCATCTCATTCTCAACAATATGATAAAGATTATAGTATAGAGTTAGAGACGTGTGACGACGATGTTTCTATCCCTATGAGATAGTGGGATTTCATCAGGATAAAGAGATGAAACGAGTGCCTGGGAAGTTTGCCTGGGTAGGTGTAAGTAGAGAGGATGAGGAAGGTAAGAAAGAAAAGAGGAAATAGGGTAAGGATTAGTGGGAAGCAAGGACAAGTACGTCTATATAGGTCACAACACACTGATATTTAAGAAAACAAAAAATTTAAAATTAAAGCAAGGTATACATTCAAACATATGGTTCATGCAGCCTTGGAAGATTACGGGAAGGCGAAAGATTTGCTAGAAGGGAGAGTACAATAGAGAGAATTAAATTGAGCAACTAGCGTAGGACCAAGGGGTACTATGGCGGTGAATAGTTAAACGGTAGTTACTGTACAATTTAAGGAAAAGTGGTAATAAACAGGGAGGGAGGGAAAACTGAAACCAAGGTCCAGCAAGGTTGGTACGTGAGGAATGGCTAAGGGGCGATGGTGTGGCAAGAACCAGGTTGCTAGGTTGCGAACGGTGGCATGCAGGCAAAGTGTGTTGCCGGTATAGCGGAGGAGTGGTTAAGGGGTGAAGGTGCGGTAAAAACAAGGCACTAGGTATAGAGTGGTGGCATGCAGGCACAGTAGGGCACCAGTGGAATGGAGGGAGGGGGAGTGATGAGGATCTTGGTTGAGATAGCAAACCGATGATGAAGGGGTGAAGGTGCGCTAAAACCACTGCGCTGGGTAAAGAGCGGCGGCATGCAGGCACAATAGGGCGACAGTAGAGGGATTTACAATGATCACGGTTGAGGAAGCAAAAATAATGTTGAATGGACAGCCGGCGGCCGTCAGGCAGCTGAGATCCCATGGCATTGATTAACGCTATCGGTCAGCGTCCAGTAAATAGGAGATGTGGGTATCCCGTCCGGGATATCTAATCAGGAGCTTAGTAGGGCATGGAGTGGCGCCTGAAAGTAGATGTGCACAATGGTGAGCAGTGTTGGTGGATGGGAAACGGGTGAACGGGGAATGGAGAAGTGTGCTTACCTGTGTGATGGTAGATGGAAGCGGCATGATGGGGCTGGTCGGATCCCAGCCGGGATCGGAGTGGAACATTGTCCACGTGGGGTAGAACGCGGCGCCTGGGTAAGGGGAGGCAGGGGTTAGTAGCAATCAGGGACTGGGATGCCCCAGAATGAAGGCGTGGGGAATGCGAAAGGCCTACCTCAAAGGGTGCGATAACCGGTCAGTCGAAACTCGTGTTGTCAATGCAACACCGGTGTGTACGGGTCAAGTGGGTGGTACGTGGCCTATTATGCGAGTAGGCTGGTGGGTGAGGTGAGGGCTATTTAAGTCCCTCCCTACAGATGGAGACTACGAGTAAGAGCACATGCAAGGGGTTAAAAATAGCGCGGCCATCTTGGAACGGAGTTGATGTGCTAAGGTGATATGATGGATAATAAGGAGAGGTGAGATAGCGAGGAGAAGACAGTATGGGGAGTATTCATAAGTGTCACAATGTACCACAGTAGAAAGGTAACAAAGGAAAAAATGAAAAAATATTAAATGCATAGACAGTAAAATAGAGAAACATAAAGTTGGACCCATTATAATGGACAAAACAATTCCAAAATGCGGTTACAATTCAAAATTTGTAGAGCATCAGAGAGCACGACATCAGTTCATCAAGGTATCATCCAGTTAAAGCAGGTTTGTCCAGTCCTCCAGGCGATTCAGACCTGTGTGGAGGCTGTCAGTGCGAATTATCCATTTAAGTTCTTCCTTGTTAAGGATGGAAGCAATGTTTGTATTCCTTGGGGGCTTCTGGATCACGTTGATCACTTGCCATCTTATGTCATCTTCTGTGTGATTCAGGCAAGTGAAATGTTCAACAAGTGGCGTATTGGGTGTTTTGCAACACACGCGGCTTCTATGCTGGCAAATGCGGATCCTTATCTTTTGTGTCGTTTGACCCATATAGATCAGGTTGCAAGGACAAGTAATTGCATATATAACATTGACGGTGTTACAGTTGGAGAAGTTAGTAAGAGTAATGTCAACATTCGCATGCACACATTTTTTTGGATCAGAGGTCAGATAGCAAATGCTGCAGCCGCCACATTAGAAATGGCCTACTATAGGTGGTAGGCCCCATAAACCTCTTAAAGAGGAGTCTTTTCTGGTGTTAGGGAGGGCTGCCCTCACCACGTGGTCTTTTATGCTTTTGCTCTTTTTGAAAGCAAAGAGAGGGCGTGCTAATTTGAGGTGGCCTGCATTCAGTGTATGCCTGTGTTTCAAAATGCATTTTCTCACTGTATTGGTGATGGGTGAGAATGTAGCGACGCATACTATTTTATCACCATCTTTTCTTTCTTTGGGACTAAGTAGCATCTCCCTAAGGCAGTACCATGCTCTTTTCAATGCTGTTTTAACCAGTTTTCATGGGTACCCTCTGCTGGTCAGTTTTTTAGACAGGATGTTTGTCTCCATAAAATAGTCCTCCTTGCGATAGCAATTGCGGCGTATGCGGAGGAATTGTGAGTATGGGAGGGAATCATGTAAAGCTCTCGGATGGTGACTACTGAATGCTTGTAAGGTATTCTTCTCAGTGGGTTTGCGGTAGAGTGTTGTGTAAAGTGTACCATTATTGGCTATGATAGTTAAGTCAAGGAAAGCCACCTCCTGTTTATTGCTGTTGATGGTAAAGCTAAGGCCATTACTATGTGTGTTAAGCCAATTCTGAAATTCTACGAGGTTTTCCTCAGTCCCATTCCAGATAAGGAAAATATTGTCTATGTACCGTTTACATTCAAGAATATTAATTCTGAATGGGTTGTAGGGGGATAGTATTTTGTGCATCTCTAGCCAGTCCATATAAAGTATAGCAAAATTAGGGGCAAAGACTACACCCATGCTGGTGCCCTTAACTTGCTGATAAAAATTGCCATCGAAAAGGAAAAAATTAAGTGTCAGGCAAATCTTTAAGAGGTAAAGATTAAATTATGTTGGGACAGAGTGGGGTTGGTGTCTGGAATTCAAGGTCGTGCCAATGACATCATTACCCTCGTCTTGGGGAATATTGGTGTAAAGTGACTCCATGTCAAGGGTACAGAGGAGGCTGTTAAGGGGGTCAAAGGGGAGTCCTTCTACAAGGTTAACCATGGCCATGGCGTCCTTAATGTAGCATTTAGTGGTAGGTACAAAGCCCATAATAAAGAAATCGATGTACCTGCCAAGGGGTTCAAGAATTGAACTGCATTCGGAGACAATAGGGTGACCAGGTGGTGTAGTGGCATTTTTGTGCACCTTAGGTAGATTGTAAATCACTGGTGTGCACGCGGATTTGGTGTTTAGGTATAGGAATTCATTCTTACTAAGGTAGCCCTGTGCAACCCCTTCCTCTGAGATATCAAGAATGAGTTTTTGAATCTCCTTGGTAGGGTCAGCGGGTAGTCTCAGATAGTGGTCTGGCCTGGATAGTTGCCTGAGAATTTCCTGTGTGTAATTGTCAGTGTTTTGGAGAACGATCCCTCCACCCTTATCCGCTGGTTTGATGATCAAACTCTCAATTTGCTTAAGTCCATGTAAAGCATTTTTCTTTGAGAGGGTGAGGTTGTAAGGAATGTATCTGTGTGTGTTCATAATCTGTAATTTCTTTAAGTACCAATTTTTCGAAGGTGAGGATCTCGGCTGGTATGCTGTGATGTGGAGGGTAGAAGGTAGATGGAGGATGGAATGTACTGAGTAGTGCAATTTCTTTCTCGGATAGGTGGTGAGTAGAGAGGTTGAAAATCGGGATGGATTCGGGGTCGGGCATAATGCCGGTGCCGGCAGGGGTTGTAGGGTCAGTATGCGGTCTGTGGTGTCTTACCATTGGTAGTATCTCTGACATGTTTGTCTGTCCCCATGCGCGCTGTACCACCAGGGTGGCCGCGGCATGCCGCGGTCGGCTTGACGTCCCTGTTCCTGTCCTTCCCCAGGCGCTAAGCTCTACCCCACGTGGACACTGTTCCACTCCGATCCCGGCTGGGATCCGACCAGCCCCTTCATGCCGCTTCCATCTACCATCACGCAGGTAAGCGCACTTCTCCAGTCCCCGTTCACCCATTTTCCATCCACCACCCCTGCTCACCATTGTGCGCATCTACTTTCAGGTGCCACTCCCTGCCCTACTGAGCTCCCGGTTAGATATCCCGGATGGGATACCCGCATCTCCTATTAACTGGACGCTGACCAATAGCGTTAATCAACGCCACGGCTGTCCATTCAACATCGTTTTTGCTTCCTCAACTGTGATCATTGTAAGTCCCTTTACTGTCGCACTATTGTGCCTGCATGCCGCCGCTCTTTACCCAGCGCAGTGGTTTTAGCGCACCTTCAAGCCTTCATCATCGGTTTGCTATCTCAACCGTGATCCTCATCAGTCCCCCTCCCTCCATTCCACTGGCGCCCTACTGTGCCTGCATGCCACCGCTCCATACCTAGCGCCTTGTTTTTACCGCACCTTCACCCCTTAACCACTCCTCCGCTATACCGGCAACACCCCTTGCCTGCATGCCACTGCTCGTAACCTAGCGACCTGGTTCTTGCCACACTATCGCCCCTTAGCCATTCCTCACGTACCAACCTTGCTGGACCTTGGTTTCACTTTTCCCTCCGTCCCTGTTTATTACCACTTTTCCTTAAACTGTACAGTAACTACCACTTAACTATTCACCATCATAGTACCCCTTGGTCCTACGCTAGTTGCTAAATTTGATTCTCTCTATTGTACTCTCCCTTCTGGCAAATCTTTTGCCTTCCCGTAACCTTCCAATGCAACATATACCATATGTTTGAATGTATACATTGCTTAAATTTTTAATTTTTTGTTTTCTTAAATATCAGTGTGTTGTGACCTATATAGATGTACTATCCTTGCTTCCCAATAATCCTTACCCTGTTCTCCTCTTTTCTCTCCTACCTTCCCCATCCTCTCTACTTACACCTACCAAGGCAAACTTCTCAGGCACTCATTCCATCGCCTTGTCCTGATGAGATCCCACTATCTCATAGGGATCGAAACGTCGTCAACACATGTCTCTAACTCTATACTATAATCTGTATCGTATTGTTGAGTATGCGATGCTAATTGATAGTCACTTTTTTATTTACATTTCAACACAGTTAAAAGTCACTTTTTAAGTCACTTGCCTGTGGTAAGGAAATCGGCTGATTTCCTCTTACCTTGTCACGGTCTGCTCACTCACCTCTTTTTGCTTCTAATTCATTGAAAATAAATTGTTTATATTTTCTGAATACACGCATAATTCCAATTTCTTGATTGTAAAAATTGTGATATTGTACCTATTTTACATGTATGGGACCTCTGTTTCTCCTAATATAGGGTCTATGGGTGGCCACTCAGAGTTCTGCAGATAGGAAGCAATGGCAGCCGCATATTCCCTACATCTGGTGTAAAGCTCTTGATAAAAACCCGAAAGGCTCCCTGTTAATTTGTCTCACATGTCGCCTAAATCTGCGCTATCTGTTTGAATCTTAGCTATTTATGAACAAGAGGTCTGATGGCATAGCCTGTGGGCCAGGAGGGTGCCCACTTTGTCACCGCAATCATAGAAATTTTGTTTAAGAGCTGAAAGAGAGCACTAGGCTTTATTGACGCAGTGCTCACACAATTGGCTCCTCAATATAGCCAATTACCATTTGCCATGTGCAGTAGGATGCTGCCTGTCTACCTGCTCTAAGGAACTGATTTCTTCACTGAGGATGGCCTCCAGTAGGCATTCTTCCTGAGAGATGGAGATTATAGGAAATGATTTCCCCAATGGTGGCTTTGAAGCCATCCCAAAGCATAGGGAGGGAAGAGCATTGAGCTTGAAGTAGTCAGTGATGGACTCTTTATTAATGGAGGGCCAGTTAACTGGATCATGCAGGAATTGGGGGTGTAAGCATCAGTGCAGGGGGCCACATGAGAGGCCTGGGTGTGCATCCAAGCCAATTTGAGATGAGCATGATCAGAAATAGAGATGTCAGCGATTCGGGTGGAGTCTAGGCCCGTAAAAGGGAATGGGTGAGGAAAACAAAGTCGATGCAAGAGTAATAGCAGTGTACATGGGAATAAAAAGAGTAATCTCTCACTCCCGGGTGAAAATAACACCAAGCAACGACTAACCCAAGGTCAATCAGTTCTTTTTTAAGCAAATGCAACACGGCGCCTGACCCCTGGAGGTGTGTCAGATTTCTATCAAGTTCTGCATCTCATACCAGGTTGAAGTCGCCCCCCCACCACCTCTATGTCCCCTCGGGTGTGACCCAGCTGGTCTCTCAGGACATTGCAAATTAATATATCTTGAGATAGGTTGGGGGCATAAAAGTTAAGAAAGGTAAGGGGACTTCTCCCCCTTTCAATGGTTAATGTCAAAAACCTCCCGCCAAGATCTCTGCATAGTCGAACAAGCTTGGAATAAAAGCCCTTTTTGAATAATATCACAATGAGGTAGGTGTAGGCCCAGTGTTGACAGGGGAATTGCAGGTGACCCATGCGAGGACAATCCTCCTGCAGAAAGTGGGTTTCTTGAAGGAAGATTATGTTAGGGTCCTGCTGTAAAAGGTAATGCCAGATTTGTCTGCATTTTTTAGGGGTGTTAAGGCCTCGAACATTCAGGGAGAGGAGCTCACGGGATCCTGGAGCTTGGACAAGTCACGTTCTGCTCAATTCCTGGTCAGGCCACACCACCCTAAAGCCTGAGGGCTATTTTTACGACATTGTCACCTTGCTGCACTGCACCGTGTGACAGGTAAAGGGCAGAAATGTGTATTTAAAAGACTATGGTGCATTCCTGCCTTTTCCTCTGTGCTGGCACAGTTTGACGGCCTAGCACCAATGCGGGCACCCTTGCACCATGGTGCAATGGTCCCTGTGTTGCATGAAAGATTATTTTTGTGCAGAAAGGGGCACCTTCCTGCACAAAAACAATCCTGAGAGGCATATTCCTATATCTTTGCGTGCTGCAGAATGCAGCACACATTGAAAGAGGAAGAAACGTGGAGAAATAAAGATATTACTCCTGGCGAGGCGTATCTTTTTGGCACATTCCCTGGTTTACCATGGGAGATGCGTGTGAACACCCACGCAACAACCATGGAATGCCTCCATAGCTCAGAGAAAGGCAGCACAGTGATTTGCACTGCTTTGCTTTACTCGATATCTATGAAGACACTCAGGGCTACTAAATCTCATTTTCCAGTTGAGTCACACATGTACCATGATGCAACTGGGATCATAAATTTGGCCATAAGTTTAGACCTGAAGTCTAAGTTTAGACCTGAAGTCTATTTTAAGACCTTATAAGGCATCTAGTGCTAAAGTTCTTTTTTCTAAAAAGTGCATTAGCGCTAGGCGTGTCATAGCGCTTGGTTTTATTTGTTATTTGTACCCATGTGCTCTCCCTAGGCAAAACAGATTAAGGAAGGGTGGGAAAGAAGGAACCAGGTGGGTGAGAAGGCAGAGAGTTGATGGGATACCACAATGTAGGGTGGGTGTGAGGGGCTGGGGGCAAGGACATAGACAATGTAAAGTGGGAGGGAGGGGCAGCTCAATCACACAAACAACAGAGGCTGGGGCAAGCAGACAGATAACAGAGGTGCTGGGAGGTGCTGTGGCAAGCAGATGAAGAAAGGATATTGTGGGTAGCAGGGGCAATGGCAACGACACAGACAGTAAAGATTGGGTGGGACTGGTGGGTGACAACCACACAAACCACACAAACAATGCAGGGTGGTCAGGAAGGTCTGAGGGCAAGCATAGTAACAACAGAGGGAAAAAGCCTATATAAGCTGATGAATAAGAAGCAAGCAAATGGAAGTGACAATGAGGTGACCAATGGTCAGCAATGGGAGGCTTCTAGGCTCCCCTATAAGGTATCAAAGCATCTCGCAAAAGGCAAGACCTAAAAAGGAAGGATAAACACTGTGGGTCAAATCTTAAAGCAAGTCATAAATCTTCACATACAGGCCTAACATGTTGCATCGGCTTATATTTATGGGTTTCGAAATTCACAAAAAAAAACTAGAAGTGGGACCAAGAAACCTTCCAAGCATGAACCAGGAAAAGCTTTTTGAATTCCACTTTCATTTGAGCATATATCCATACGTATAATGCTTCCCTATTTAATTCACAGGAATTATATGTTTCCCCAAATATGAGGCCTTTCTCCACTACACTTACTAGTTATCATGGTTTTCCAATCCCCATTTTATCCTGAAAGAGAATTACATCTACAGCTGTCTGGAGTAGATTTTCAGTCTGTTGAATGGGTTTGCAGTTGGTAAATACTCATAAATGTGTGCATTTGTGGATGTGTATCAACTAACACAACATTCCATCCCTGGAAAACTCACTCACGTGCCCACTCGCCACCTATGTGAACAGATATACTCACACAAAAATGTAGCCGTTAAACAGGAAGATATTGAAGATAGATAAAGGCGGAACAATGCATTAATAAGAGGGCTACCTAGAGGAACAGTGGAAAATGACACCTGCTCATATGTCCATTTACTACACTTCATCAGAAATTGGCCAGAGGACCTCCGCCGCCCAATATGAATTCACAGAGCACACAGAATAGCAGCCACGATTTGACCAAGGAGAATTTCCAATGGGTCTGATTGCCCACCTCCATTTCCGTGATGAGAAGACAGAAATAATCGAATTGCTCCGCAACAACACCCCACTTGATTATCGAGGCCACACGCCCCTGTTTTTCAATGGCCTAGTGTCTAGTCCACAAAGAAGAAGTTAAAAATCCAGAGAAATCACAGACTACCCACACAACTACAGCACTTTATACCAATGGGGTCATCTGTTTAGACTTCTATTCATGTGGAATTCACAAAAAATACATACTCAAGCTCAAATCCCTTAAATAAGCCAAAGAAATCCTGGGAATCACAGCGATACTACACCATGACCCGGGACACCAAGTCTCCACAAATATCAGAAATAGAGAAAGCTAAGCAGAAATTAACGAGGTATCTACATTTCAGATATGCTTGGATGCTGAGGACTACCTAGACAAGCAAGCATCAATAGCTCATGAAGGCAGTGTCCAGTCTGATATCAACAAAATATTCTGCTGTTTATGGGTCAAATGGGTGAGTGATTATAATGAAAAGTGCTGCCTGGAGTAGGAGGCTCCAAATAGTGACTGTACAACATAACCTACACAGGCAAAGTGGTGGAAAATTGATACATATCTTGTTTAACAGTTTACACAATTTATATCCTAAGTGTTTATCATGGTTAAACTACAAGAGTGAGACATGGGGGAGAGGGTGATTTAACACCTGGCACCTCAAATTCAACATACCCATTAAATCATGATTCTATTTTTATAGCTAATCCCTTGCAAACCTTACTAATAGTGGAGTTGACTCTTCTTTATGGGAAGGGACATGGCTAGCACAGACAACTTTAAAATAATTAGCCAAAAGGTGTAGAGTCTCAATTCTTCTCAGAAGAGATTATCTGATTTGGACTTCCGAAAATCATCAGAGCCTGTAATCTGTTTATTGTAGGAAACCCACATCCACAGAAAAGATCAACATAGGCTGAACTCCAGATTTTCTCACCATTTTTTGGTACCACTCATCAAAAACAGCAGGGGTAGTGATACTTCATAGCACTACGTTCCAGAGGAAGATATTTAACTTATTTATGGTCAAATCCGGCAAAAGGTGGGGTTAGTGATCCAGTTCAGACAAACATACTCTATAGTGACTCTGAATGCTCCAAGTGACAAACAAGAGGCCTCCATCAATAAGCACATCACAGAATTGTTTGAGTTGGATTTGGGGGAACATATTATAAGAGGGGTCTCAATCTGGTGCTTGATCCTACCAAAGACTGCACATTACAGAAATACAGTTGGAAGACAGTGTTTAAGGGAAGTGGGACTTGTAGATAGCTGGAGACACCTTCATGCTGAGGATTCAGATTAGATGTTTTATTCAGTGGGTCATAAAACGTAGACCACCATTGACTACTTATTGGTCTTGGACAGCATTTCTGCCCAAATGGAGAGACCCACATTGGTGCTATCTCTATCACTCACTATGTACCAATACAAGTAAACATAGAAGCAGTTATAGCAATCCTCAAGCAGGAATTGGCAATTGAGTGACAACTTACTGAGAGAGCCTTCTACCAAAGCAGACATAGAGCAAAAACATGTAGAATATATACAGATCAAAGACACCCCAGACATGACCCTTGTGGCTCTGTTTGGAAACTCTCAAGGCGGCGATGAGAGGCCACTTTATAACAACAGCATCCTACTTAAAACACACTAGAAAGAGAGTCAGGGAGGGACTAGATGCTAAACTGACTAATTTGCAAAGACACCATAAACTGATGGACTCTATTAAAATATTGCACCAAGATTTGGGGCTGCCAGTTATAAGCTTTAGACTATGGCAAAGCTGAATATATTATTTTGTGTATTAAGCAAAGATTGTATGTAGCCGGAAATAAAGCAGACAAATTCTTAGCAGCACTACTAATGTCCTGGATGACATCAACAAGAGTCCATGGCATCAAAGATGAGAAGGGCAATATAACACTGGAAAGATAGGGAAATTGCCAACACTTTTAAACAATTTTACACCTCTCTCTGAAGCATAGAGACAATTGGCAAAGCGAAAATAGATCAGTAATTGCAAAAACACCTGACACAAGTCTGATCGAGTGGCAACAGAAACTAGATGAACCCCAAAAAAAAGCTGGGGAGCGGGGCGGGTGATACACAAGCTGAAACTGAGGAAGGCACAGCGACTTGACGGAGTTCACCAATGCCTTCTACTTAACGTTATGCTCTACCCTTGCTCCACTACTTACAAGACTGTACAGTTGTTTTGGAGAGGAGTGTGGTGACTGAATCTATGAGGGAGGCGGTGGTGATCCTTGTTCCAAAGTCAGGAAAAGCCAAAACCCAAAGTGACTCATTTAGGCCGATTTCCTCGCTGAACAGGTGAAGTGAAGTTATTCAGAGCTATTTTAGCAGATTGTGTGAATTGATATGAAAACGAAAACTGAGAAACCACACTAGAGGAAACCAAATTATGGAAAACCAATTGGAAGGGAAGAGAATTATAAGGAAATACAAATAAATCTAAAATTAAAGATCTCATTTCAAAAGAAATATAATTTTAGGGAAATATCCAAAATGACATTAAAATTTGGAGAGCTTAGGGGTAATGAGGGTTTTTATCAACTTAGGGATTGGGTGGAGTTGAGGCGTAGAAAGGTCTCTTTAGGGTCCTGGGATGAGTGAAGTTTAGGGGTGGTGAATTTTTTTAGGGATCATGAATCGGTAGAGTTTAGAGGTGGTGAGGGTTTTTTAGGTTTCACGGATGAGTGGAGTTTAGGGGTGGTGAGAGATTTTTAGGTTTCAGAGAAGGATGGTGTGTAGGGGTGTTGAGAGTTTTTAAGGTTCACAAATGGGGGCAATTTGGGGCTGAAGAGGGTTTTTATGGTTCAGTGAAGAGTGGAGTTCATGCCTACTTAGGGTTTATGAATGGGTGAAATTTAGGAGTGGTGAGGGGTTTTAGGGGTCAGGAATGGGGGAGGTTATGGGTAGAAAGAGTTTTAGGGTGCAGGAATGGATGGAGGTTAGAGTAGTGAGGGATTTTACAGGTTCAGGGATGGGTGGAGTTTAGATGTAGAAAGGTGTTTTTAGAGTTCAACGATGGGTGGAGTTTAGGAGTGGTAAATGGTTGTAAGGGGTCAGTAATGGGCTTTATTTAGGGGTGGTGAGGGATTTTAAGGATTAAGGGATGGGTGGTATTTTGGTGCAGAAACAGGTGTTTTGGATTCAAGACTGGGTGAAGTTTACGGAAAGTGAGAGATTATAGGGTCCAGGATTGGGCATCAGTGATGGGTATTTTCAGGTGTAGTAAGGGGTTTTAGGGTTCAAGGATGGGCAGAGTTTAAAGGGTAGGAAGAGTTTCAGCCCTCAGGTACAGTGGAGTATAGGTTTCAGGAATGGGTGTAGTTCAGACTCAGTACGGAGCTTCAGAGGGCATTTATACCTTAAACAAATATGCATACAAAGCCAGTTCAATAAAAAAGACGTTCCATTTATTGGTTTCTATAAAATGGTAAATGGCATTAATCCCACAAATTTCTATTAAACTGTTGAGGTCAAATTGTTTCTCAACAACTGCATCCCATTAAACCGTTTTTCTATAAAATTACACACAACCATCTTAGTAGCTAGATTAAGCTGAATCATGCCACAGTTGTTCCATGCTGATCAATCAGGCATCATCTTCGAAAGACAATGCAGAGATAACAGTAAAAAAACTATTTCATATAATAACAACTGCACATAAGAAATAAATGAATTTGCTTTTTCTGTAGCTAGATGAGAAAAATTCTTTTAAATCAGTTGAATGGAACTGAATGGCTAAAGTTTTACACACAATGGAATTCAGTGTCTGCTTTTTTTAAATGGACTCTAGCGGGTTACAAGTTTCCTGAAGGTGTATGTATGAGTTAATAGACATAATGCAGAGTCCTTTGATATCAACAGAGGAACAAGATAGGGCTGCCCACTCTTGTCTCTCTTATTCGGGCTCACTCTTGAATCCCTAGCAAATGCTATTAGAGCTGGACCACATATTCAGAGGGTAATTGACAATGTGTGCATATGATATTATGGTGATGGTTCACAACCAAACATCTTCAATAGGCCCCTTAATACAGAAATTGGAGCTGCAGCAACAGCTAGTGAGGTTTAAAACCCACAGCCAAATCAGAAGCACTCCTTGCTGAATCAAACACAGGAACTGAATGCTACCTTCCCAATAAAATTTGGGGAAATCGTCATAACATACTTGGGGATCAAACTTTGCAACTCCATTGCCCAAGCAATATCCCTGAATATCCACCTCTAATAAAAGACATAAAGACAGATCAGGCCAATTGGAGGCTGCAATAGTTCTTGTGGTTGGGTAGAATAGAAATCATAAAGATGAATATACTATTGCGAATCTTATATCTGTTTCAAAACCGTCCACTCAGGCCAATGGCGGATGGTAATTTTGACAGGGATGGGGGCAGGTGGGGAATACATGCACACATATACACTCACACACACCCATGCATTCACAAACAGGCATACACATTCACAACACAAACAACAAATTCATACATTTATACATACACGAACGCACGCACCAAACATTTAAAAATATAAAACTTACCAGTCCTGCAGCTCCGGGACAGAAAAGCCTCGGAGGTCTCAGGATGGTTGGGACCGCTGTCTTCCCTCAATGGCTGACCTTAGGTCAGCCAATGAGTGAAGGCAGCAATCCCTCACTCATCACAGAGTGGGATGGGTTTATTGAGAGTTGCTGACCGCACCCCACTCTATGATGAGGTGTCACTGATTGAAACCTGGCCCAGGGCACTTCAGGGCTTAAAATTGAAGCAACCAGGGCAGAACCAATCAGTGACGCTCCCCCTCATCATGAGGGGAAGGGCCTTGAGGCACTTTTGACAGGGTGAGGTGGTCACACCCACAGGGCTGTGAAATCATCCTCAGCCTGGCAAAGTTCATCTCAGGCAGCCAGGAGCCTGAGCATTTAGTGCATGTCTAGCTCCAGGCTGTCTGACATGGACAAAAAGAGTGTCTGTCAGGCTCTTTGCTCAGCTTGAGAAACACTCTTCCTCTCTGGAAAAAGATGATGGGGTGTGGCTCCTTTACACATATGGACAGGCTGTGGATGTCTCAGGTTACCAGGAAAGAATCTGTATCAACTGCAGTCTATGATTAGTACTTATGTTTGGGCAGATACTAAACCCAGATTAGTTGCTAAATACACCTGCAGATTAACGTCCCAGGGAAGATCAACTATTCAGCAAATACTATCATACCACCAAGCCCCCTGTATGAGGTACTTAATAGGATGGGGAAATATAGACACCGATAAACAATGGTGCAGACTAGATAATTTATTAGCAACTGTTCCGACCTAGCAAATCCCATGGATGCTACATAAACACAGAAGGTGGGCCACAGAAGCGGCATGGCAAGGATTAGCAACATCAAATGATTTCACATTGTTCCCTTCTCCCTTCACTCCTATCTGTTTTAATCTCAACTTTCAACCTGCCATGGATAAGAAAGCCTTCACCAGATGGGGAGAAGGGGTGTTTGATGATGGGTTCTCCCTTTGAAAGCTATCAACTGAAACAGTTTGAAGACCTGAAATGAGAATATCAGCTTCCAGAAAGTGGGTGCTTTGCATTCCACCAGGTTAGACACCTGGGGGCTTATTTATGGGATTTTGGCATAGGGCAGCACTGCAAGGCACCTTGCTGTGCTGCCCTGAAACAAAGTGAAAGGGCAGGAAACCACCATATTTAGGCAATACAGTGCATTCCTGTACTTTCTCCCTGCTCTGGAGCCATTTTGGCAGCCTTGCGACAACATAGCCACCCTTGCACTTTGCCTTTGTTGCATGCAGAATTGTTTTTATGCAGGAAGGGGCACCTTCCTGCACAAAAACAATCCTAAGAGGCATTTTCCTCTTACAGCACACGTAGAAAGAGGAAAAAAAGAGGAGAAATAAACATATTTCTGCTTGTTACACTTCACCTCAGGAGGTGTACCGATTTGGCCCTTCCCCAGGTTCACATCACTGTCTAAATCTGGGGCAGCGTCAAATTCCCTGCGTGTTGTGTGGAAAAACCCACTGCAATGCCCTTGGAATGCCTCCCTGGTGCCGAGTAAGGTGACACAGCAATTTGTTTATCAGGCCAGCTTCATAAATCGAAATGAGAGCCCTGTACCACTTTACGTGGTGCAAAAGTGATGCAGGGATCTCGTAAATAAGGCCCTATGTCTTCCAACCTGAAATGAAGAGCAGAACCTCTAGGCCACAGACACCCTTCGAAAAATAGATCAAATACACACACCATACTAAACACACGAAATCAGCAATATACAAATACCTACTAGATAGCCAAGGCATAACTTGAACACCTGCTCAGAAGGGATGGGATAAAGAATTAGGCAGGACCCTGAGTAATAAAGAATGGGGGGAAAAGTTATATGATAAATCACGTTTTGAAGCTAAGAACTAACACATAAGGGAAACACAATTCCAAATAATTTCCTACTGGTATGGAACACCACAGAGGATGGCAGAAGGGGACTAAACAAAATCCGATTCATGCTGGAGGGAATATAGGGCCCCAAGGACATTAACACAGTTACTATGGCATTGCCCCAACTGGAGCGATGTTGGGGGTATATTATCAAGCACGGTGTTAAAATTATCGCCGCTTTAGCGGCAGAAAACTGCCGCTAAAGCGGCGATAATGGGCTTGATAATATGCCGCAGAGAATTTCAATAGAAGCCCATGTTGACACCAGAAAATGGGCTTCTATGGGAATTCTCAAGGGCAAATTATCAAGCCCATTATCGCCGCTTTAGCGGCAGTTTTCTGCCGCTAAAGCGGCGATAATTTTAACGCCGTTCATTGATAATATGCCCCTTGAGATGTTGTACGAAGGAACTGGAGGCGAATTTCGACATAACCATTGAAACAGACCTAGGGGCAGTTTTGTTGGGTTACCCGACCTTGAGTAAAAGATCCTACAATCCTTTAAAAGGCAAACAACTTACAGTAACCCTAACTGCTGCGATTCAACTTTTACTTATTAAATGAAAATCTGGGACTCCACCCCTAAAGGCTGATTAGCTGTGGCATAACCTTACAATGGAGAAAATAACACAATTGGTGAAACAGAAACAAACGACAAACGATACTGATTGCGCACCATATATAACTATCTTATCTAGAGAATTGAAAGATCTACAACAGCCCTAATACCTTAGGGTCCTCTGTCCTCGGGATTATCCCAGGCTCCTATTCAATGCTTAAGGAATAAAATCAGTTCCCAATAGACTGCTCGCAGAAGGTCTCGATTACCCATCTAAGGAATTCAAAGAGACATGACTTAAACTAAGTGGACATGACGCATGGCATAGACCGATTGGAAGAATTCTGTTGGGTGGGGGTTAGAAATTCTAGGGGAGTTATCATTTTCTTTTGTGTTTCAAGACATGCTTAGCGCCCCACCGGCCAAAGGATGCAGGCAGAGGTTCTTGTTCACTTTACAAAATGGTAATAAAAATATTTGAAAGTAAAAATATGCAAAAAACACACAATTGCAAAATAAACTTTTGGTCTATCTGCTTCAATATAAAATCTTAAAACATATGATCTTCGGCTATCATTACTTTCATTAAACAGTGCAAGAAAATATTCAGTACTAACTTGAAAATATCCACAGTTTAAAAGGATATGTTCAGTTGATACAAATCATCTGTAAATTAAACACCAGCAAACTCTGAAAACTGCAATAATAGTAACTTACTTTGGTAATCTGAGTCACTTCCCATTGTGACAAATGGAGGCAATTCTTTATCCCATTCTATATTTACAACATAAATCGTGTGGTCATGTTAACCCAAAGCTGCAAATTGCAATGTATTCAAAACTGCGATTTTGTGCTGTCTTTTCATTTGTTTTTTGAACAGTTAAAACTACTTATTTCCAAAATCGGTCACATGATGAAAACTCTGATTTAACGTATGGACTACTTCCATTTTAACCAGGGACAAAAAGGAAAACACAGGCATTCTTTAAGTGGTCAAAGAAAAAAATATGATGATATGATAGATCAAAGACCAATGAACTTGGGTATAACTACTAGAAATTGTCGGAGCGCGGAGCTGCGCCAAATCTGGCAGCGCCACGCTCCGACATTTTCAAAATGCCGGGATGCGCCATATTTACTACAAGTGCACCTCTGTGTTTTCCCTAGTGCTGGCGCTAAAATTAGCTGCCTACCGCCAACATAGGCACCTTGCACCATACTGCAAGGGTACCTGAGTTGCAGGGCATGATTGTTTATGTGCAGGAAGGGGCCCTTTCCTGCACATAAACAATCCATAATGGATATTTGTTACTTCTATATGTGCTGTATTCTGAAGCACACATAGAAGTAGCAAATCATCATTATTTAATGATTGTTTATGTGCAGGAAGAGACACCTTTCTGCATATAAACAATAATTCATGGCTTTTTGCTCTTTCAACGTGTGCTGCCGAAAGCAGCTCACATAGAAAAAGCAAAAACAAGGAGAAATAAAAGCATTTCTACTTGTGCGGCATTCTAACTCTTGCATGGGGTTAGTTAGTTTTTTGCGCTGCCTCAGATTTACACCTCCTTGTAAATCTGGGGCAGCATCAAAAAGCAATGGGTGTTGCGGTAGAAAGCCCACAGCAACACCCATTGTACGCGCCTTTGCTGCAGAGGACTGCGGCGGAAAGGGGCATATTTACAAGGTGTCGTTAAGCCACGCTAAGTGGCTAAGCGCCACCTTGTAAATATTGAAAATGGTACTTCATCACGGAGCGTCAATAAAAAGTGATGCCCCAGTGGCGATAGGGGCTTGTAAATATACTCCTGGAATCTTAAATTCACATCTGTTCCACTGGAGTTGACCTAACATTAGCTAGGAGTTTCTGAACCTTTTTTTCTACTAATGACCCACACACAGTCTTTAGTGAGCAAGTGAACACATGTAACGTTAAGTATCAAAAACATGAATCCGCTATATTTCACATTATACACAATTAAGGCCCTCATGCCTATGAAGTGATGTCACCGGCAAAAATCAATGAGGTCAACAAGTGAGGCTCCCTTTAATGGTCACACCTAGCTAACTTAAGATGAGCACGTGCTCCAGCAAGTGACCATCCAAAAATCATGATGCTTTCCTGGTACAACTTTCAGCACATATGATTCTAGAGTCTCTAGACATTGTTAACTGGTACAGTAAATAACATGCTGGTAATAGCCTAAACGATTTGCTGTAAATTAATAACAATTGTGATCTGCCTGTAGTAATGGCCATATTTTAAAGCATCTGCCATGGTTATTCTTGCTGTAATGATTTGGCCACATACAACTAAAAGTAGATCTATTTCATTTCGAACTATTGTTTGCATAGCTTCTAATAATTATTGACTTGCTTTTTGCGCACTTCTCTAGCCAAACGTTCCAATATTTAGTTGCCACTGAATCGGGGTGGCCGTTTAGCTGCATGTGTAAATTCTTCCATTCGAACGGTCAAGTGAGAGGTGAATCGCCATGCCTGCAACGCTGCATCAACCACAGACCTCTCAAAATACCAGGCACTGATCATATTGCATTTATGGTTTTTCAAACTGCATATTTACTTAAGGGGGACTGCTCATGCAGTGATATGTTCAATGTTACCATGTTCTCTATAAATTAATATTTAGTCTTTACTCTTCACTGCGCCCGGGCAGTTTTTCCAAGTCCTTTTTGTCACTCAATACCTTTATCCAACTGATATTTTCAGGTCATATATTACAGTTGACAGATATGGCCCTTCAATGCCCATCTTTGCAGCATACAAAGTAAGTTTCACATTATTCTAGTTTTGGGCACAGCCCCACAACAGTATGCGTCTTTGACTCACTGGCAACACTTATAATTTATTTTGTCATTCAGTGAATCTAACTGATGTTCTCTACATGGGGCTTTTATCCTGATGATGACCTGCTGTGTAACTCCTCTGGGTCGAAACGTCAGCAAAATGAATGGACTCAAGAGGTGGATCTTGTTTCCTATTATTAATCAATTGTGCAAGAAAGCATTAAAGTGAATATTTGCCTCCCAAATAACAGATATCGCCACTTGTCAAGACTGTGCACGTGAACTACATTTCCTTCACTATGTTTTTCATATAGCACTATGAGTGCCGCCACTCAGCAATGTACCATTTAGATTCAATATGCCTGTCACACAATCTACAATACAAAGTATATCTGCTTTGTCTGTGACTTTTCTAAAGAATTGGTCTGTAAAATAAAATAACACCATATGTATTTGTTTTTAACTTAATGACTGTTGCATTCAGGTATTGTATACACCGATAGAAACTCAGGAGGAATCATTGAGCTTGATATCTAATTTAATATAACACAGGTTCCTTCTGAAATACAAAATTGCCATTTTATTTGTATTGTGTCTTTGAGGCTGCAGCTCTATGGGGCTGCAGCCTTCCTTTGTGAATATTACAACTAAGGTGGCTATCCATTTGGCTACCTTCGACTATATGTGGCCATGTTCTAGTCTATTGCATACTAATTGGTTTCTTAGTAAACACAAAAACATACACAATTATTAGGCCTCTTCAAGCACAAACCGAGGCAGACGGTAAAAATGGTTAGTACTCTAGATAATCAAAGAGCAAGGTTTTGACCCTTCCCCTAGCTAAATTTAAGGTTCAAGTTTTTGTTCAGATGAGAAAGAATTCTAGGGCTTGAAGTTCTGTGTTCCAAAAGATCTTTCGCCTCAACGAAACTTGCAAAAGAAACAGATGGTAGCCTTACTGCGATAGAGTATATTTTGTTAGTAACAAAATATGGTTGGGATAAATGAAAAATGTGAGTAATTCCACAGAGAACATATGAATGATGTATTGCCAAGCTTGGTGAGAATCAAATGTGATACTTATTACCATGTCTGGAGTGAAATGACCAAATGGAATAAAAGGTTTGCAGGTAACAAACACTGCAGTAATGAACTAATGGGAAAAATTATAAATGAATGTGCCAAGTGAAGTTACAGATCCGTGAAGATGTAGGGACCCCCTACTATTATCAAATATGAGCCTGCCTATTACCGAGCGGCCAGGCTACAGAGTATTTAGGCCCCGATTTATTGACATATGACAAAACACAATGCAGAAAGACAACTTGTTGTGCTGCGCTTTGCTGGGTCAAATGGAGAGAGCAGGAATGTACTAAAAAACAAAAGAGGGAGTGAAGAGGTAAAGGAAATGGAAGGTGGACTCGTCCTCCTCAATATGCCGTAAAGAAACCAAAAGGAATCCACCTTGGATACAGCGAAATGGAGATATCCTTCCAAAGTATTATATCACTATTTGTGAATTGTGTGTATTTAATGGTGGTGAGCTCCATAACCCAGCTTATTGCTTTTTAATATTGTCGCTAGGTAGCTAAATAAAGTCTGCAGTCAGATAGCCTCGCAGGCAGTTTTAAATTCACTATCACTTCCATTTGAGCACTGCATATTTTTCATGATTTCTTCATACACCACGCTCACCCAGTTGCCCACACTAAAAACATCCCTGAGGTCCTCCCTCGTAGAGACGGGGTTGTAGCCGGCGTTTGGACTAGGTCTTGACGCGAGAAGCACCCCTATGATGAAGCATGACACCTATGGTGTGTGAGGGGAACCGTCCTGAAAAGGGATATCCCCTACGTTGCGCTTGGTTTTCTTAGTACACTTTCTTCTCATTCATTCATTTTGGACCCGTGGGCTCGTTGTGTGTGGTTGTTGACAAGTGACAAGGTCCTTAAATCTCCTCTAGGCCCTCTTTGTGTGTGTACGAAATATAGTGTAACATCACCATTACATTCACTTAAAAGCTTGATGTTCCCCCAAGATAGGAATCATTCTCTGAAACCACAATTATCATTATTGCATAGTAAGGAGAAAAACAATTCTGACCTTTTGGACACGGCTATATGTAATTGTCACTTTCATCAGCGCAGAGGTGTTTTGGTGAAGTTTAGTAGATTTCCCAATGGTATACCTTACAATCTCTGCTTGTTTTCAGACCCAATGACAATTTTTATTTGTGCCATGGGGCTCTTATATTCTTATTGCTTTTCCTATCACATTCACTAAACGGGAAAATAAAAGAAAGAGTGCACTATATTTTACTCAGCGGCAGCTCCTCTGCTAAGGCAGAGGAGCACCGCCCCATTGCTCTTTGAGCAGTGGAGAAAGAAAAAAGAAAATTAAAATAACACTATGTAATTATCATTTTATTTTTCCAGTGTCAGGCCAGTTTACAGGGCGGGTTGGGCTGTGCTGTCCTCACAGCCAGCAGAGGAGTAGTGGTTGGGGCACTTAAGTACGCATGACAGTTTGGCCGGCCGTCTTTGGCCGGCCAAACAGTCATGCGCACTTTGCATGTTCTCCACCGACTGTATTACAGCCTGGCTGGAGAACATGCACAGACTGAAAATCCCCTTCTGAGCACCGAACCACGGCGCTCAGACCAATCATGATGCTGTTGTCATGGTGACAACAGCATCATGTTTGGCTTAGGGAAGCCTGTGTGTGCTGCCTGCTTCCGGCAGGAACAGAAGAGTATTGAGGCGAGGTGAAGCGGCGACCAGCAGCAAGGTAAGTAACTTGTCATGTATTTTTCTATCTCCCCCCACCCTCGCCACACCCCTACTATTCAATGGAAGGTGCCACTGATTTTATCGCTTTGAAGAATTTCTGTAGAAGTTTTGCAACCTCTTGTTGATGTTTCAAAGATCTCTACAGTCAGTCAGTATTCGGCATCTCATCAACAATTCCGGCAAGGTACTTTCTCACCAGACCAAACCTGGCCCCTGTTGCTTCATCGCAGTTGGCCTGAACTTTTTACTTAGTCCCGGTCCAGTGCAACCAGATATCCCAAGTAGGCACTTATTGCTTCTAAGTGTTATTTCACAGTTTATTCTTTAAAAATGTGTATCTCAAGAGCTACCCATTGGATCTTTGTCATTTTGGTCTAGTTTTATTTATTAAATTAAGTTAGATTTTTCTTGCCTGGTGCGGAATCTTGTTGTGTGGTGTTTTCACTGTTTTACTGTATGAAGTGTTGCACAAATAATGTTTGCCTCTACGTTAAGCCTGACTACTCTGTGACAAGCTACCAGAGGGTGAGCACAGGTTCATTTAGCGTTTGCCTGCTTCTAACACTGACTAGGATTGTGGTTCCTGCTTGACTAGGGCTCACACGCCAGTCAACCTACTACCTAATTTCTAACAGTCCTTTTTCATCGACATCTGTGTATCAGTGTTTATCCTCCTTATAAGACATATTCAGATGTCACTTCCTATTTCTGTTTTCAGGTTGTTCTATATATTTGTGCACTGCTACTGTTCTAGCTCACCCCTGGCAAAGGTGACTTTCAATTTGAATATTATAATGTTAGAAATTGAGAACTTTTCAGTGCTTGCATTTGAATGTTATTTATTTTTCACTTTCCACCCTTGTGCTAGATTATCAGTGGAGATTTCTTTATGGTAGTTGTTGGGTACGCATGACATAAAGATTAAAGAATCCTTTCCTTTCTTATTTTTCAGGCATGATAAGTCAGCTTGGTACTGCCTTGGACAATGTTGGCTTTTTTTGACTGTTGTTAGCAACTTTTCCACCCCTCCATGGGTGATAAGAAGGTCAGAAGATGCTGACTAACCTTTCCTGGGATAGAATGATGGGTGAGGTTGTCCCAGTTTTATATCAGAATATCAGGGCACATAGCTCTGGAGTTAAGAATAGGAAATCTATACTTATTTATAAGTGCTTCACACTATAGTACTCGTCGATATTCTGGCTATTATAATATTGTAGGGTAATATGTTGTCATTTAATATTGTCACCTACATCCCCTGACTTGGGCCACATTCTTGCAGACGGACAGCATCACTTTGAAGCCTCAGCCACTCTGCCACAGGGATCGTCATTCGGATTCAAAGCTATTTAAATTGTGTCAACCTGCATGCCAACACTCCCTTAATCACACAGGTTTTACAGAGCTGGATCACAGATAAAAGTGCCCATTCAGACTGGTGACTATTCCTATCCCTCACCCATTCCAATAAATAGCTGAGCCAGGATGCCTGTCGCTGTGAGCATCAGGGACCCCGACTTTTAAAAGAGGTCTATTTTTAGTCTGTCACATGTACATCAGGCTGTGATGGTTATTCAGTTATGGTGCAATTTCATGTACAATGAACATACATTATGTAAGGAATTTAGAATACTTGATTGGCCGCCCAGAAATTATCCATGGCAATTGAGTCTCAGCCTCTCAGGATGTCACATTGCAAAAGATGCTGAGAAATCTGATTAACTGAAACAAGTACCCAGGCGATGTAGTATGGGCATAAGGCCAATAGAGACACACAGCAACCAAGTAGCAGAAGTGCAAACGCAGTGTGCCCCTAAATCCAACATCTATCAGGTACTAGCTGCCTGTCATTGATGCAAAATGGAGTCCCATCGGCTGTATCCTCAAACTGTGGGATGAGACACTGTGGCATATCGGAGTTGATCTTATTACATAGGCCCTGATCCACCAGCCATGAGAAAATGCCAGTGGGGTACACTGACCCTAGATTATGCATTTTTAGATGCTGAAAGGAGCTGGAGAATGTCGAACCTGAAAAGATGCGTAGATGAGGTGCTTACATAGAAGAGACATTCCAAATCATACTAGTGAAGCTTATTTTTACACACTGGTGAGAAGCACACATTGGGAATCTTGGGGGATTTTATATAAGAAAACTTTCCCTCCTGAAAGGATGTACAGTGCCTCAACTTGTAAATAGACTGGCCGTGATACGCAGCAGTGTTTTGCTTGGTTTGAGGGAGAGTTGTTTCACAGGATTATCTGTCACTTCAAATGGATTTGCAACAGGATGAGGAGCAACAGTTAAGCTGCTCACTATTTATAATTGCAACACATTTTTGCGCTGTCACCCTATTTTGATGCATTTCTAGGAACAGATGCCGAAATCAGTACTTAAGTGAAATCTCATGGAAAAGAAGAAAGACAAGAAATTAACAGTATAAAAGTAAAGTTAAACAACAGCACAAATACACTAAAACTCATGTGACACATTGGCAGCTGAGCATGTACAAGAATCTTCTGCTTGTAGACCGATTGCACGGAGCATCGCCTGAAAGCTTTGAGTGATAATGCTGCACCAGTGCAGTACTGGCCTTTCAGGCAGCCTGGCACTGCCAGGTGAGCTAGTTTGAAAGAGCCAGTGCGTGTGCCCACACAGAGGCCCTTTCAAGCTGGCCCATCTTGCAGTACCTGACTGCCCGTAAGATCAGGCCCACACTGTGCTGCATCCAAAACTGTGTTGAATGCAGAACTCTGAATTGCATACACAGTGTGTGGGAAGGAAGCCTAATACCACACACAGAGTCTCTAAAGGAGCATCTACCCTACCAACAACATCCTGCTCCCAAATTTATCAGTCTCACACACTATTGTATGTTTGGTAATACGAGGAAGGAGCACTTTGCTGTTAGGATGAGAACCCTCACTCACCCGAAGGTGACCGCAAGGTGCCTTGGGTGGGCTACAACTCCCAAGCATCAGACCGGTTGGAGCAGAGGGGTTTTGATGAGCAGAATGATGATGTTAATGAGTGAGGGGCAGAGTGCAAAAAAAGAGCCTACAGTGCCAACATAACTATCTCTTGGTGAGCAAACTTTTTTTATTCTGGTGCCCCTATCGGATAGGGTTAAAAGGGTGCAAAAACAGGGGTAAAAACTACCCTATCTCAGTGAGTAAACATGTTTCAGCTCTTCAGTGACTTTCTCAAGTTCACAGGCATTCGTCAGGACCAGAGAAGACGGTCACTCTTCTATTAGAAAATGAAAATTAAATACCAGCCATACGTTCAACTTGGTGGATTACTGGGTGGGTTACCACTGTCTTAAGTGTCCACCTATGATGCCAGAGTGTATGTACTTATTCCACTCTCAAGGATCAGTCACCATCAATGCAACAGAGCTGTTGTGCTCCTGTAAAGCGAGTAGGTGAATGGGGCTGGTGAGAGGGAAGGAAAGGAAGCATGCCAGGCTCAGAAGGAAATTCACCTTATCATCATGCCCTCTTCCAGAAAGCTTTAATTGCATCCTTGTTCACATGCCTCATCATAAAGCTCTCTGCAGGATATGCATTCAAAGAATCCTGGGTAGCATGACACTGCTGTGGCACTGATGTCGGATAGTGTAAGCCTGGGAATCTTCAGAGAATTTCTCAACACTTTGCATCAGGTTGGTGTCACAATGTTGATGCAAACTCAGCACAAAATGTTCTCTTGAAATGCATTTCTAAAACCAAAACCAGAGTGGGTGGAAGAGCCTTCTCCTACGTCGCAACCAAGGCCTGGAACGAGCTCCCGGTCGCATCAGACACTCCCCTACTGTGCACATCTACTGTGCACATCTTCAGGAAAAGCCTCAAGACTTGGTTTTTCGGCTAAATCGGAGCTGCACATAACGCCCCCAGTGCCTTGAGACCCTCATGGGTGAGTAGCATGCTTCACAATTCCCTGATTGATTGATTGATCCTGATTGGCATTGGAAAGTCACCTAAAGTAACAGAAAGTAGCGCTTTGAGCCACTTTGCGAGACTTTGCAGCAAAGGGGTCCTTTCATGGATGGTACATGGGTGTTCTCAAGCAACCACCCATGGGTTTTGATGGCAATCCCTATCTACTAACATTGGTAGATAGGGATTTGCGCAAAAAACCTTATCTTTCTCAAAGCAGACATAAGCTTCCAGAAAATGTTTCTTTTCTCAAACGTTAAAAACTTTGCATATACAAAACCTTCACTTGACAGAAAGGACAAATGATGAATCACTTTGCCTATGTACCCACGTTCTGTTACAGATCCAGCTACAAAGGCAAACAGACTCTCAGGAGACACACTGACTGTTTGCCACGGAGAGGTGGCACAGAGTCAGTGACTCCTCTGACGCTCCCCATGAAAGGACAAAGCATGTCCTAGGCACCCCTTAAACATTCCTCTGCTGGTGAGCGTGCTGGAGCAGAGTTTTCTGTTTGAAAATTCAGTGGCTTTTGAAGCTCTGGCATGTCTATTTGTCATATTAATTTTATTAATTACTAGCAATTAATTATTTGTCTTGTGCAAGTGTGTTTATATTAATCAATCCGTTTGTCCTAACAAGAGAGAGTTACACGTGGGTGCGCATAAATGTGCTGTTTAAAATTAACGTGCGTGTTTTCATGTTTAAACGTTGCTATGTGCTGTTTATTTTTGAGCACAAAATGCTTTCCGAATTAATGCTTTTCTATGTTGCAAGTGCTAGATAGATGCATACACATAAGGGTATTAGTGGGGTTAACACTGTTTAATCACTATGCTGTGGTAACGTTGTTTTTGTTTCTTTTATTTAAGATGGTCTATTGAGGCCTATGATGGCCTAGAAAAGATGGCCGATTTGTAAGCCTGGCTGTGATTTATAATATGAAAACTGTGACGAGGGAGACCCCTGCTGGAAATGGTCCTGAAGCTAACTGACCATGGTCCTTGCTTGCTTGTTTGAAAACTTTCCATGAGGACAGCAGCAGTTTTGGGAGATCTCCAAGTGAAATGAAAATGTCCTTGGCAGCCTTGGGAAACAAAGGAGCCTTAGAGAAAAACTCTGAACTGTGGCTCGATTGCCGAGGAGAAGTAGAACTAATAAGATACATGTTTTATTTCTTGGTTCCTGTTCCGTAGTCTTTATTATGTGAACTTTTCCTGAGCGGAGATTTTCAAATGTAGCGATGTTACATCCTTTCCTTCTCGCTCTGCTCAGCGGACATTACAACTTTTTCTATGTTTCCAATGTATCTTTCCATTGTTTAAGACACTATAAGAAATGTTAGCCTAGAGAGGGTTTTTTGCCACTTGCCATTTTGCCTTTGCCGCGTACCGAATCTGCGTTGCTGAGGATTGATGCTGAAGGGACTTCGTCTTGAGAGACATTTACCGAGAGACTTGTCCTGACCCGTTCTGACATTTAGCTAGAATAGGTAACTATGAGAAAATGATTTACTCTGATTGATTTCCTTTGACTAATTTTAGATAAAGCAATATAATTTTAAACATGGTGTTGGATATTCTTTCTTGTCAATTATTGGGTTTACATTTTTGATCATTGCTGTATATGTTGTATAGATTATGTTTAAGGACAGTCACAAAAACCAGGTCTTATCGACCTCGATATAGATGCAGGGTGATTAGGAGTTTTTCTTTCCACAGGTTTATTGCTGGTAGAGTATTTGAGCGTATGTTAGTGTAGTGAAATGGGCCCTAGCGTATGATGTATGCATGTGCGTGTAACTGTGAGATTACTCTATCCGTGGTAGTGGGAATATTATACACACCCTGATCTCTATCAATTTCCTGGTAGCAGAATTTGATGGTTTTTGATGATTGTCTTGATTTGATAAGATTGCTTGTACATTAGTTTATTGATTATTGATTATTGGTTCATGTTGGTATATGTACTAATACTATATGTTGGAGTCGTAATGTTGAGTTATATGTAGTGCTTCTGGAACTTGGAAGCTGTAGCAGTTCCGTAGTAGGGCAGAGGGAAGTATATGCTGCTCTCGGGAAAGACGGAATTGTAAGGAATAACGTGTGACAATTGAAGTTGCGCGTCACATTGTCTGGGTTCGGAATCAGTGACATCGTCGTATGTTACTATTAGAATATATTTCTGGTATATAAGGAGTGTGTATGATAGTGAAGGTTATCTGTGAAACTTTGGTCTTAAGTCCCAGGGATCCGTAAGGATTTCCGTTAAAGCTTATCGCAGGAGGAGTAATAGGTATTCTCTGAGCTTGTTTGAAGAACTGGGCAAAGAAAGCTTGCTTAGTTGATGTATGTTATAATTCTGTAGTGGGACAGATTGTGCGCTGTTCTCGGGAAGCAGGATTCTGTGTGCATGTACTATATTTTCTTGTATGAATGTGCGTGAATGTTTGTACATTTAGTTGATTGTAAGACTCTTTGGACAAGTCCTAGAGGAAACAGTTAATGAATGTATGTTAGTAGGGCAGAGTAGAGGAAGTGCTACTGTGTCAATGAAAGGTCTCTTATGAAATAGACTCTCTTTTTACTATTCTGTGGTTAGCGAAGCAGACAATGGAGATGTTTTTATGTTGTAACTAATAGATTTGTAGAAATTTTGACACGAAGTCTACTGAAAAGATTTTGTAAAGGAGGGGTAGACGAGTGACAGAAGACAGGAGACAAGCGACTGCAGCGACTGTTGACGTCAGAAAGACCGCGCTCTGATTGGATGGTAGATCAGAATAGTGCTCGCGCTAGAATTGGTGCGTTAGTGTGAGCCGCGCAAGGATTGGAAGGGCTATTTAGTGACGTAGACGTTCCAGGATTGGTGCGTTAGTGTGAATCGCGCTGTAATTGGTTGAAAATTCGTATTGTATATTTATAATACGGAAAGAGTAGAGAGTTTTTTTTTGGTAAACGCTAAAATGTATTACCAAGAAGAGAAAAAGAAGAAAACATTTTTTGGTAAAATTAAAAAGTGGTTTAGCAAGGAAAAGGATGTTAAAACAAGAGAGGGTGAGTTGTTACCTCCACCGAAAACACCTGCATCCTTCATGGCTGCAAGACATGGGTTTCATACCTGTATATGGTTGGAGAATTGGGTTAGGTATACTAAAGAAGATGGTGTTCTAGCATTTCCAGAACATGGTTCATTTAATCTAGCCGTGTTGAGAAATTTACGGGAAAAGATGTTATGTCTAGACCCGAAACCGAGACCTACACAGTTCGAGGCTTTAGTGGAATGGGAAGAGGAAGTACATGAGAGAGAAAAACAGAGATCTGGAGGGTACTATAGGTACATGTTTGGGAGGAGACATGATCGTGAGACTCATCATGATCGAATGAAAAGGTGGCGAGATGTTAGTATGTCAGAGGGATTATATCCGATGAGAACAGTTGAAGGAGGAGCAGAAAGGGTTCCTGAGTCAGAAATGAGAAAATATGGAGTTAATGAGTATGAGGATGAGGTCTTGAATGACATGATTTACAAGAGACCACCTCCATATAGACCAGAACCGGATAAAAGTACACCAGTTGTTTCTCCGATAAGAGATACAGTGTGTGTTAGTGAGACAGAAAATGAGACACCTGAGGTAAGAAGTGATCATTACCTTGATGAGAATGCCAGACAATTAGCCAGAACTACAACAGAGTTGACAGAGAAAATTAGGGAGTTAACGAAGAATCTAGAAGCTGTTACGGTGCCTGTAACAATAGGTCCGGTTATGCCTGTGTTTGACAAACAGAGGACAGGTGAGAATGGACTGGTGATTCCATATGTTGGGAATAATCTGACAAATTCAGTTGGTCCTTCAGGAGATTCAGGCAAAAGAGCAGAAAGAAGTGACCTGAGACAATCAAGACATGACACATGTAGTGAAATATTGGATGCTAGTGAAGCTAGTTGTTCAGGGATGCCAATTTTAGAACCGCAAAAGAGAGTGGTTCCAGTGAGAAAAACTGCTGAAATAACAGTTGATGATTTGAATGATTGGATGAAGGTTCTACAGAAAAAGGATAAAGATTCACAAGTAATTGATGTAGCTAGGTTACGTGTAGAACTAGAAGAGCTTGTTACAGGAACAGTTCCAACAGAGATTCTGAAGAGTCATCATGATGGTGAACTAATGTTCATGTGCAAAAATATCACCTGGAGAGCAAGGAATACACATGACAGGCTAAGAGCGATAGCAAATGAGCAGGGAGTTGACATTGATAAAGTGAAAGCTTTACAAAGAACTTACAGGATGGATTTTACAGAGAAGGATATTGAGAATTTGAATGCTACTGGTAGAACAGGACAGATTAAGGAAATGGTAGCATTATTGATCGTGAGACTCATCATGATCGAATGAAAAGGTGGCGAGATGTTAGTATGTCAGAGGGATTATATCCGATGAGAACAGTTGAAGGAGGAGCAGAAAGGGTTCCTGAGTCAGAAATGAGAAAATATGGAGTTAATGAGTATGAGGATGAGGTCTTGAATGACATGATTTACAAGAGACCACCTCCATATAGACCAGAACCGGATAAAAGTACACCAGTTGTTTCTCCGATAAGAGATACAGTGTGTGTTAGTGAGACAGAAAATGAGACACCTGAGGTAAGAAGTGATCATTACCTTGATGAGAATGCCAGACAATTAGCCAGAACTACAACAGAGTTGACAGAGAAAATTAGGGAGTTAACGAAGAATCTAGAAGCTGTTACGGTGCCTGTAACAATAGGTCCGGTTATGCCTGTGTTTGACAAACAGAGGACAGGTGAGAATGGACTGGTGATTCCATATGTTGGGAATAATCTGACAAATTCAGTTGGTCCTTCAGGAGATTCAGGCAAAAGAGCAGAAAGAAGTGACCTGAGACAATCAAGACATGACACATGTAGTGAAATATTGGATGCTAGTGAAGCTAGTTGTTCAGGGATGCCAATTTTAGAACCGCAAAAGAGAGTGGTTCCAGTGAGAAAAACTGCTGAAATAACAGTTGATGATTTGAATGATTGGATGAAGGTTCTACAGAAAAAGGATAAAGATTCACAAGTAATTGATGTAGCTAGGTTACGTGTAGAACTAGAAGAGCTTGTTACAGGAACAGTTCCAACAGAGATTCTGAAGAGTCATCATGATGGTGAACTAATGTTCATGTGCAAAAATATCACCTGGAGAGCAAGGAATACACATGACAGGCTAAGAGCGATAGCAAATGAGCAGGGAGTTGACATTGATAAAGTGAAAGCTTTACAAAGAACTTACAGGATGGATTTTACAGAGAAGGATATTGAGAATTTGAATGCTACTGGTAGAACAGGACAGATTAAGGAAATGGTAGCATTATTGCGAAGATGGGGTGATGTAGAAAAGTGGAAGGATAGGTGGTACAAGAAAAGAGATGAGGCTGAAGATAGAACAACTTATTCAGCATTTCCAGTGAGAGAAAAGGAGAAACCAGTGGATAATTATCCTATGAGAGAAATACCTGGAGGAGGATATGTACATGTTCCATGGACCAGACAGGATATTTTATCATTCACGAATGAATTCCCTCGATTGAGAGAAAAGCCCGTCGAGTGGTATAGGCAGGTAGATAGGTTTGTGAAATTGTCAAAAGTGCTGTGGGTTGACCTGAATAGTCTGTTTGATATAATTGTTCCAGCAGACTTGTGGACTGAGTGTAAAATAGTTGTGAGTTGGCCTACTGAGGAATATCCAAGAGATCCAAGAACAGGGGCACCAGATCCAGAGGTAATGAGAAAGTATGATCAGGTGATGGTATACCTGAAGAGTAAAGTTCCTGCAAAAGAGACAGACTGGGTAAAGATAGATCGAACACAACAGGAAGCGAAAGAATCAGTTCATGCTTTTTATGAGAGGCTGATACTGGCATTTAAACAATTCAGTGGAGATGAACACCTGGGTGACAAAGATTTGAGTCATTTTGTATACAGATTTGTATATGGCCTTAGACCTGAAATTGGTGAGAGAATTCGTGAGCACACAGTGGATTGGCAGAGTAAGAAAGTAGATGAGATCCTGAGGCATGCAAAATACTTCAGTGATGAAATTGAAGCAAAACAAAGAAAGCTGAAAGAGAAAGCAATGTGGGCACAAGTGAAAGTTGCGGAAAGACAGGAAGCACAGTTAGTGGAACAAGCGAATAATCCAGGAAACAATGCAGGGAATAGACCTAGATATGCAGGGAAAGGAAAGGGAAGTCTTGAGGAAGCGAAAAAAAGTTTCCTTGTCACAACTGTGGCCAATTGGGGCATTGGAGATCGGAATGTCCTAATCCACCATTAGTAAGTAATGAAAATAAACCCTTAAATCAACAGGTGCAGAACGAAGGAAATAATCAACAGCAGCAACAACAGAAAGTTGTGAGACAGCAGAGTCAAGAGCCAAAACCGCCCTTGCCGCAGAATAGAGGGTTACAAAAGTATAATCAGGATTCAGGATTCTACAATGATGAGCAGGTAAACAAACCAAGACGTTCTAACAAAGTACAACAGTACTTGTTAAAGAGTGAAGGGAGTGAGTCTGAGGGTGATTATTGACGGTGCCGAGGAGAGGAAGAAGAGTGCATACTTGGTGCAACTCTAGAAATAGACCAGGCAGGACCATTTGTGGATGGGAAAATAAATGAGGAGAGTGTTACTTTTTTGGTAGACACAGGTGCGACAAGATCAACTGTCAGGTCAACAGATGTTAGAAATCTTCCTCTCTCGGATGAAGCAATCCAAGTAGTTGGTGTAGCCAATTAGGCCTGGGCGGCAAATTCCGTTCCGTTCGCGGAATTTGCGGAATTTGGGTAATTTCGCGTTATGCGGAGAACGCGAAATTGCCCAAAATTCCGCTTTCCGCGACTTTGCGAAATTTTTGCTTGTTCGCGTTCCCAAAATGCGTGTTCGCGAGATTATTTCTCCCCGAGCACGCAAACAGCGATTGTGAACAGGAAAAAAGCCTCGCGAACAAGCAATTCCGCGTGTTCGCGGAATTTCTGCGTGTTCGCGGAGATTTTTTACCGTTTCGCGGAGATTTGCGTAACGCAATTGCGCAAATTCCGCCCACCCCTATAGCCAATACGCAAATCAGAACACGTCTTACTGAACCTGTAAGAGTACAGATAGGGACATTTTCAGACATGCACAGATTCATTGTCTGTGACACGAGTCCAGTGAACCTATTGGGTAGGGACTTGTTATGCAAAATGAACTGTACAATTTTTTGTACACCGGATGGAATAGCCTTTGAGACACCAGATGAAGATGTTTTGTACCGAGTGACTCTAGAGAATAGAGAAAGTGAGTTAATTGGTGCATTTGCTGTGTTTAATCCGGAGGATTTGCCTCGAGAGCTGAGAGACACAGTGAAAAGGACAGTTTGGGATTTTACTGGAGAGGATGTGGGATTGATGAATAATGTAGATCCAGTGAAAATTGCAGTGAAAGAGGGAATCACATATCCTAACATTCCTCAGTACAAAATGACACCAGAAATAATTGAAGGGATAACTCCTATAATTGAGAAAATGATTCAGCAAGGAGTCCTGAGAGAACTACTGAGTAGTCCGTGTAATTCACCGATAATGGGACTAAAAAAGCCCAATGGGAAATTTAGGATTGTACAGGATTTGAGAAAAGTTAATCAAATTGTGGTGGCATGTTGTCCTATTGTGCCAAATCCATCAGTGATCCTGTATCAAATTCCACATGATGCTGAGTGGTATACAGTGATTGATTTGTGTCATGCGTTCTTTTCAATTCCATTGCATCATGATAGCCAACCGATTTTTGCATTTAGGTTTGGCCAGCGTATCTTAGCATGGTGTCGTATCCCACAGGGGTATACGGAGAGTCCTTCGATATTCAATCAGTTATTGAAGAAATCGTTGGAAAGTTTGATCATGCCCGAGAGTTCAGTGCTAGTGCAGTATATTGATGACCTACTGGTGGCATCAAAGACACGTGAAGCTTGTGAAGTAGATACCATAGCTTTACTGAATCATCTGGCAGATGGAGGGTTAAAGGTATCTCCAGCCAAATTGCAATTTTGCAAGAAAGAGGTGCATTATCTTGGACACAATATTGAAAAGGGTCTGAGAAAAGTGACTGATGACAGGATCAGAATAATCAGAGAAATGAAAGCTCCAAAAACTCAGAGAGAAGTGAGAATGTTCCTGGGTATGGTGGGTTATTGTCGTCAGTGGATAATTAATTTTTCCTTGATAGCAAAGCCACTGATTAAACTGACAAAAAGTGAGATGACAGATCCATTGGATCTAGATGCAGAACAAATGGCAGCATTTGAAGAGCTCAAAAATAAAATGTGTGAGGCTCCAGCCTTGGGTATGCCTGACTATGAGAAAGAATTTGAGTTGTACTGCAGTGAGAGGAATGGATGTGCACTTTCAGTGTTAATTCAGAAACATGGATTACTGAGAAGGCCTATTGCGTACTTCTCATCGACACTTGACCCTGTAGCTGTGGGTTTACCAGGTTGTCTGAAATCTGTGGCAGCAACATGCAGAAGCCTGGAACAGAGTGAGGGAATCATAATGGGATATCCTGTAAGGGTATTCGTACCTCACAATGTGGCAATTCTTTTGACAAGAAGCAGAACTCAGTACATGTCACATAGTCGGTTGACTAAATATGAAAAAGTGATTCTGGGAGCATCAAATGTGACTCTCGAGAGATGTGTAAATGTGAATCCAGCGACACTTTTGCCAGATATTGAAAATGTGGGTGTGAAGATGGAAGATGATCATGATTGTTTGGATGTGCTTGATTACTGTACAAAACCGAGACCAGACATAAGGGATCTTCCCTTGGATGAGAGTGATCATGTGTTGTTTGTGGATGGATCATGCCTGAGAAATGATAATGGTGTGCTATGCGCAGCATATGCGGTATACAAAGTTTCAGAGGTCATGGAAGCATCACCATTGAAAGGAGTGAAATCTGCGCAAGTTGCTGAATTGATGGCATTGACAAAAGCTTGCGAAATTGGGAAAGATTTGAGGACAACTGTAATGACTGATAGTCAGTATGGATTTGGAGTGGTGCATGATTTTGGCCAGCTTTGGCTACAAAGAGGTTTCTTGACATCGAGTGGAACTCCGATAAAGAATGCTGAAATGATTGGTAAATTGCTTGAGGCGATACAGCTGCCTAAGGAGTTAGCAGTTGTAAAATGTGCTGCCCATGGACAAGGGGAGGATTTTATAACGGTCGGAAACCGTTATGCCAACGATGTTGCGCAATACTGTGCCAAGACAAATCAGTCCATCAATCGGGACAGAGAGGGGGAAATGTCTTTACTCTCTGTGATGTTTACTAATGTTTTAGAGACATGGGATGAAGTGAAACAGTTGCAAGATGAGGCAGGAGAGGAAGAGAAAAAAGATTGGATTAAGGCAGGATGTGCTCCAAGAGAAACAGACCATGTTTGGGTCTACAGAGATGGCAGACCAGTAATGCCCAACTCCATCTTGTCGTCAATGGCAAGGATGTATCATGGCCAGGGACATTTGGGGAGGGATGCGATGGTTAGGTCGTTCAAGCAGACCTGGTACAATGCAAAGTTCAGGACAATTGCAGAAAGCATCTGTCAAAGGTGTTTAGTTTGTCAGCAATTTAACACTGGAAAAAAGACAATGGTGAGTCTGGGGACAATAGGCAGAGAAGGAGGTCCTTTTACAAGAATGCAGATTGATTTCATTGAAATGCCCCAAGTAAATAGATTGAGGTACGTTTTAGTGGTAGTCTGTTTGTTTTCAAGGTGGGTGGAAGCTTACCCGACTAGAAGAAATGATGGATTAACAGTGGCAAAGTTACTGTTAAGGGAGTTGATTCCTAGGTACGGGTTTCCAGTAACAGTTGAGTCTGATAGAGGTGGACACTTTCAAAATGAGCTTATGGGTTTGATTTGTGAAGCATTGAAAATACAGCAGAAGCTACATTGTGCATACCGACCAGAGGCTTCTGGTGTGGTTGAGCAGATTAATGGCACAATCAAGAATAGGATTGGAAAAATGTGCTTAGCCACTGGCATGAAATGGCCAGACGTTTTACCTCTAGTTCTGATGACTATGAGATCTACTCCAGATAGAACTACTGGTTTGAGTCCGCACGAAATAATCATGGGACGTGCAATGCGCCATGCATTCGTGCCTGTCAATAAGTTGGTGACAATAACTGATGACATGATTTTGGATTACTGTAAAGGCCTGGCTGACGCAGTTCATTCTGTGTTTCACCAGGTTGGAGAAGAAGCTACCACACTTGAGAAGAAGCAAGCCCATGATCTGAGTCCAGGAGACTGGGTGAGGATAAAAGTTCACAGAAGAAGAAATTGCTTGATTCCAAGGTGGGGAAGGCCAAGACAAGTTATTCTGACTACGACGACTGCAGTAAAGTGTGCTGGAGTGAAGCACTGGGTACATGCAAGTCATACTCTGAGAGTTCCAAACCCAAAAGAAGGGACTGGTAAAGAGTATTTTGAAGAGTCAGATTCCAGTGATGATGAAGATACAGAATCAGTGGGGAAAGAAGTAGGAAAAGCTTCGAATGAACCACTGCGAGTATCAGAGAAGAGATCAGATTCTGTAAGAGAGCCTGAAGTTTCAAACAGCAGTGAAGGAAAAAGAAAAGAAAAAAGAAATCACACAGAGACTACTCCTGAATCAGAAGAGGAGGAGATTGAAGAACCACTTGAGATTATACTTGAAGAAGTAGGGTCAGTAGAAAATAGAGAGGGACAGATTGCGGAAGACCCCCGAGGAGGTGTAGGGAATATTCTTGATGAGCCAGGTGAAGGGACAAGTAGACAGCAAGAAGATTGCGTGTCGGAGACTCGAGGAGGGACAAAAGTAGGGAAATCTCAAACAGTGGTGAAAAAATCTGTGGAAAAGAAGAAAGCTGCTGGAAAACGGAAACAAGAGGCACTTGAAACAGATGATGAGAATGAACAAACAGAGGGTCGAGTTCTGAGAAAGAGAACTTGGATTGGAGAAAGAAGTAATAAAGAAATAAAGCTGAAAAAGGTGTTAAGAGGAGATCGTTGGCCTAACAACAGAGTTGAGAGGCTGAGATACAAAATAATAAGAGCAAGTACATCGAAAGCTGAACAAGTGAATGAAGTTTCGAGTCAAAGTTCAAAAGCTGAAGGAGAAGAATCAAAGGAATCAAACGAACCAGTAGAAATAAAAAGAGTAAGAAGACCCAACCAAAAGTACAGATCACCGGAATGGTCTTATGTGGCACTGTCTGAAGGAGGAAAAGAAGAAAGAGTGACTCGAGATAATCCGGAAGAGATCTTGAGAGAAGTGGTTGAGGAAGATACTGGTGAAATTCTGAAAGTACTCTTGACTGACATTGGAGAAGAGTCGAGTACTGAGGATTTTGATGTCGGAGATCTAATACAATTTGATGTTGAAGAAATTGAAGTGAAGAATGACAAGTATCCAAACTGAATAAAGGAAGGATTCACTTGGATTAAGTGAACGAAAAGATCATTTGGAAAAACTGAAAGCTGAAGAATTTGCTGAAGAATTGAAAAGTTCCAACAGTAGTGGAGTAGTAGAGGCTAAACTAAAGTAGTAAAATGGCTAACATAGAGGATAATAGAAATAGATGTGCCTTCTTTAAAAGGTGGTGTAGAATGTGCTGCTGCTGTACTGGATTATTAATGCTTCTATGGGGTGTTTTAGTTTTATTAGTTACTTTTAAAGTAGAGTTTGAGATGCATACAGAGAATGTGACAAATGTAGAGAAGAATTCGCAAAAAGTAGTTCCAATTAGAATTAGTAATACTTACATACACAAAGATAGGTCAATTAATAACTTTTCTAGTAATGTTTTTTCAAAATTGTTATATGAATATGTGAAAACAATGGAAGTAAGGGATTGCTACGTTTGTATGCAATTACCTGCATCCGTTTCAGAGGGTGTTACTTATCATCATTTACCAGCTACATATGGTATTTCCTGTAGTATTTAAGTAGTGTTTTTATTTGTTAGGGAAAGTGGATTATAAGATGTCTAACAGAGATAGTATTTTTGGGCACTTGCCAATGAACAAAGAGCTGAACCCAGCTAAAGAAGCTAACACTTTTGGTGAGATTTTTATTGAAGAAAAAAGATTAACATTAGATTACATTTTTAAGAATAATTTAACTTGCAGTTTGAAAGGAGAGGAGAAAGCTTTTCTGGATATGGTAGAGGAAAGGAGATTGAACATGCATGAGAAAGCGGGAAAATATAAAGTGAGTGAGACAATTTGGGACATTGAGATGGGAAAAGAATTGAAGAATGGGCTAGTCCAACTTTAGCTTTAGATGCACCACAGAAAGGTAAACTTTGTATTACAAGAAGGAAATCCCAATATGATACATATTTTGTTGGGACTAGTGAGTGCCATGATACATACTTCATTGCAACAGGTTGGGGTTTCAGAGGTGGAGAAGATACAATTTTTCCAGGAGTATATTATGTTTGTGGGAACAAGGCTTATTACAAGTTGCCTGACCATTGGTATGGCACGTGTTATGTGGGCCTGGTTTTTCCAAAGATTTTTCATATAGATAAAATAACAGATGTAGAACATATTAATTTACTAATGCGTTTTAAGAGAGAAACTTGGTCTGAAATAGTGGGAATTCCTTTGAATGCTTATGGAATTCGGAAACTGTCCACAGTGGTTGATCGCTTATCGACAAATACCGCTGGAGGGTTTCTTTTGGTGAATACGGAATTAAGTGCCGTACGTGCCATGTCTATGCAAAATCGACTTGCCCTTGATATTCTATTGGCCAAGGAGGGTGGAGTCTGTGGAATGCTGAAAGTTCAACATTGTTGCACTTACATTCCAGACGAAAGCAAAGACCTGAAGGTCTATATCAAAAATTTTACTGATTTGCATGAAGAATTAGTACCACTTGAAGCTGAGAGTTTATGGACTAAAATAGCTAATAAAATGATAGCTGTTAAGGATTTTATTGCAAAAATAGGTAGTACTATTATAGGTAGAATATTGTTTCCTTTAACTTGTATAATTGTTGCTTTATTGATAATAAGATTGGTGTGTGTGTGTTGTAAAAACAGGGGAGGGAGGAAGAAATTGAATAAAGAAAAGAAAAATAAGAGGTTGAAAAGAGAACCTCAAGAAATTGAATTAGAAGAATTGAGGGAGAGTGTTTACTTAGAGACAAAAAGGGATGATGAAAGAGTGACTGGTGTGTAATGTTGTGTAAGGGGAAAAAGACATTTCCGATTTCTCCTAAAATGGGACTACATTTTCACTAATTTTTTTTTTTGGGTTTATTTGGTGATAAAATCACCAAAGGGGGGATTGCTGGAGCAGAGTTTTCTGTTTGAAAATTCAGTGGCTTTTGAAGCTCTGGCATGTCTATTTGTCATATTAATTTTATTAATTACTAGCAATTAATTATTTGTCTTGTGCAAGTGTGTTTATATTAATCAATCCGTTTGTCCTAACAAGAGAGAGTTACACGTGGGTGCGCATAAATGTGCTGTATAAAATTAACGTGCGTGTTTTCATGTTTAAACGTTGCTATGTGCTGTTTATTTTTGAGCACAAAATGCTTTCCGAATTAATGCTTTTCTATGTTGCAAGTGCTTGATAGATGCATACACATAAGGGTATTAGTGGGGTTAACACTGTTTAATCACTATGCTGTGGTAACGTTGTTTTTGTTTCTTTTAATTAAGATGGTCTATTGAGGCCTATGATGGCCTAGAAAAGATGGCCGATTTGTAAGCCTGGCTGTGATTTATAATATGAAAACTGTGACGAGGGAGACCCCTGCTGGAAATGGTCCTGAAGCTAACTGACCATGGTCCTTGCTTGCTTGTTTGAAAACTTTCCATGAGGACAGCAGCAGTTTTGGGAGATCTCCAAGTGAAATGAAAATGTCCTTGGCAGCCTTGGGAAACAAAGGAGCCTTAGAGAAAAACTCTGAACTGTGGCTCGATTGCCGAGGAGAAGTAGAACTAATAAGATACATGTTTTATTTCTTGGTTCCTGTTCCGTAGTCTTTATTATGTGAACTTTTCCTGAGCGGAGATTTTCAAATGTAGCGATGTTACATCCTTTCCTTCTCGCTCTGCTCAGCAGGTCCGGCGGACATTACAACTTTTTCTATGTTTCCAATGTATCTTTCCATTGTTTAAGACACTATAAGAAATGTTAGCCTAGAGAGGGTTTTTTGCCACTTGCCATTTTGCCTTTGCCGCGTACCGAATCTGCGTTGCTGAGGATTGATGCTGAAGGGACTTCGTCTTGAGAGACATTTACCGAGAGACTTGTCCTGACCCGTTCTGACATTTAGCTAGAATAGGTAACTATGAGAAAATTATTTACTCTGATTGATTTCCTTTGACTAATTTTAGATAAAGCAATATAATTTTAAACATGGTGTTGGATATTCTTTCTTGTCAATTATTGGGTTTACATTTTTGATCATTGCTGTATATGTTGTATAGATTATGTTTAAGGACAGTCACAAAAACCAGGTCTTATCGACCTCGATATAGATGCAGGGTGATTAGGAGTTTTTCTTTCCACAGGTTTATTGCTGGTAGAGTATTTGAGCGTATGTTAGTGTAGTGAAATGGGCCCTAGCGTATGATGTATGCATGTGCGTGTAACTGTGAGATTACTCTATCCGTGGTAGTGGGAATATTATACACACCCTGATCTCTATCAAGTGTAGCTACACACTGCACCCGCTTGCAGGGGAATCTCCATGCCCCTTTGAATTATATGCTGGCTTGACACCTGCAGTGAAAGGTAGATGAGCAGCTTTAAACAGCAGATCTGATATTCACTTGCATTCAGTGACCACTGTCCCAGTCTGCACCCTGGGCACCCAGTTAACCATGTGCTCTTGGGCACAGTGGAGAAGTGCAACCTATTTTTAACATAGGCTCAAGCAGTTAAATTGTAAAACGTGGGGAGAGAAAGAAAATGAGTTTGAGAAATAGTTTCCTGCTATAATTAGTACTAGATTGGTTTGCTTAAAAGAGTGCATCTGCAAAATAAAGTTTTAAAAAAGATGCTAAACCTACAGTTGGCAAGGTAAGAAGCATACCCGTAGAAATAGAGTCACAAAATAATTGGAAAAGTTGAAAGTGGCAGGAATGATGAAGCCAAAGCATTGGAAAGGTTTGCCCCTGTGGTAGTGGCACAGAAACCTGGAGGCAAAATAAGATTGTGCATTGACCTGGATTAATTCAACAAGTGCATGGTGGTAGACACATTTCCTCAGCCCAATATTACAGAAATGTTGGCATTGTTGAGAGGTACAAAAGTCTTTTCAACCCTTGACCCAATATTATCCTACCACCAAGTAAGATTACATGAAAAGTTAAGGGACCTCACTGCTTTTGTTATTCTTTAATGGTACTTTTTAGGTCTCGCCTGACCCAGCACATGCGCTGGTCTGGCGAGACTTTTTGTGAGGGCTTAAAAAAATGCTACCATGGCCAGCCTAGAGCTACAGTGCACGTGCGCAGGCGCGCGCCACGCTTGATCGCGATCACTTTCACGGCCGCACGGCCGCTTTGATGTTCTCTGTGAGCCAATGCTTGTTAAACATGCCTCGGGTAATCAGCAATACCAAAGAATGGATGACATGCAAAGTTTTTCTTACGAAAACAATCGGTCTCCTGGATCTGTTGCGAAGTTATTAAAGACCAAAATCAGCCCATCGTGGCTCCCTGCTATAATAATGAGAATTAAACGCACATGCCCCGCACCGTCTGCGACCTTTAATCATTGAGTCTGCCTTCAACATCCTGAATAATTGTGCCTGGAAAGGTGAAAAGTTCAGAGGGAGTGCCTGAAATCCAGACAAGAGAAAACCACAACTTTTACGCAAAGACTGTAAACAGTTTCAACCCTTGTTTAGTGGATTGGAGAAACTGCTTTCACTTTGGTCTTAAGCAAGAAACAAAAAAAACACTAGCTGAGTAAATATAATTAAGTAGCAGGAAGTCGATCATCTTTTTCAACAGGCTTTAATAAAAAAAACGTTCCGTTCTGTGGAAATTCAAATTAACAGTGATTAAGAAAAACAATGATAATTGTTCAAACAAAGTCAGTCAAAGCAAGCTTTATTCGGTGCAAATACATCACCATAAAAGCAAAAGATAAAAACATTACATTAGAGAAGATGAGGATAATGTACAAACGAATTTGAGCAGCAAAGGATCATAGTCAATGGTTTGGGCAAGTACAGTTCAGATTCACATAGTAAATTGTGCAAATAAGCACAGTAGCGCACAACTTTGTGAGCAAAAAGTGCAAATGCATATCCCTAGGTGAAGTACAGTACAAGATAATCGAAAGATGCCCTATGAGGTATAAGTTCTGAAAGTGCATTGTGCCTTTGTAATAAGAAATAAAAAATGCACAGAGCATAATAAGCAACAAAGCCTGCCTTGTGATATAATACAAAATAGTTTGGGCAGTCAAGGGTCCTGATAAGTAATGTATTAAATGGCTACTCGCGCTCTTCCAGCTGATACTATGACAGTCCTTTTAAATATAAGTTTGTCATTCTTCATTTTGTTACCATTAAAAATAGATGTTCAAAGTTTAAAAAATGAGTTTGGTCTTTATACATAGCTCCCAGAGGAGAGCATTCATGATCTTAAGGTACAAGACACAACAATTATATAATGGTTAAAATTAGATAAAGGTTTAAGAAGTATTAATTAGATAGTTCCATCTAATGACAACATTTCAGTAAAATCGGTTTGACCATAAAACATTTTCACTTCGGGGGGGCTTATGATAATTTTTTCATTATCAGTTTGTTGCGCTTGTGCCATGCGCAGCCTAAGTACTTGGCCACACCACAAACCAGTGATGGAGTACCATCGGTTTTTAAAATTCGAAGGGCGACCAAGTGCTTAGGGGTTCCAAGGTTTCTGCAAACTGGTTTTAGCCATCTAGCCCTTGCTGGTTTATATGCCGGGCAAGCGAAGAGAAAGTGGGCAAGGCTTTCCTCCGGGGCGGGGCAACATGGGCATGATTGTGAGAGAGATTTTGATGATTTCCATTTGGCTGTATACGTGTTTAAAGGTAAGGAGCCTATTCTGAATTGGATATACAGAGTTCTATCTCTCAGCACTTGGATAAAATCAAAATATGGCTCATAGCAGCTGTATTGTTTGTGGGAAAGGTACTCCTCGGTTAATTTCCCCAAAAGGGGGATCTCAATTCCCGTTCTGATACCCAATTCCAATATAACAATTTGAGATCCTCTTTAGGAGGAGGGATCTGACTTGCCCATGCCCTGGACAGCCCTAGATCAGTTAGCATTTTCTTGAGATTGGTCAGCCATTTGATTTTGCTGCCCGTGTCTAATGTCAAAACCTCTGTTAGTGCGGCTGCATACCCAGATAGCTCCTGTGTCCGCCGGAGAGGTGCCCAGAAAAACAGGGGGCGGGATCTGGCAATGTCACTAAATGAACGTCTGCCCATGTCAAATAAAATTGGTTTCAAGGGGGTGCTGGTGGGAAGTGAAACTAGCTCTCTATAAAATTTATGTTCGGACTTGGAAATGTCGTCAGTGTTATTGAAGCCCCAAAGCTCCTCACCATTTAAGGCCGAGCTCACTGCTTTGCTCTCATAGACTGCCAGGGCAGGGGCTACCGGTTTGCTCAGTGATAGGCTCTGTGCTTTCCTAATGGCTCCTGCTGCACGTTTGTGGTTTAAAAGCATTTTATCTAGGTGGTGTCTCCAGTTCATCTTGTCAGAAAGTCGAACCCCCAGATAGTCAAAGGTTTTTACTGTCTCTAACTGGTTTCCATCCAAGGTGGGACAAGATCTAGAGTGTTTGCGAGAGGTAAAAACCATAAACTTTGTTTTTGAAGTATTTATCGTGAGTCCTCGAAAAGTGCAAAAAAGATGAAATCGATCTAATAACTTCTGGAGACCAGCTGGAGTCTTGGAGATAAGCAATGTGTCATCGGCAAATAAGAGGGTCGCGATTTTTGCTCCAGCCAAGGTGGGTGCGTCAGCAGGATCTTTCCCCAAAAAATCAACCACCCCATTCATATACAATGAGAATAGGGTGGGAGCCATGACGCACCCTTGGCGGACCCCCCTACTGACGATGATCCTGTCAGTGACTTGACCCTGGGCTCCCCATCTTACACTGGCATAATTGTCCTCGTGTAAGCAAATCAATAGATTCAAAACTTGTGGCGGGGTGCCCATTTCTGCCAAGACTGACCACAGGGTCCCCCTAGGGACCAGATCGAACGCAGTCTTGAGATCAACAAAGGCAAGATATAAGCTGCCCCTACCAATCACTACCACTTTCCAGTAAAGGAGCAATAACCGAAACACCTGGTCAATGGTTCCAGTGTTCCTTCGAAACCCAGCTTGGTATTGGGAAATTATATCGCCATCGTCAATCCAGTCCTGAATCCTGTGAAGGAGAACCCTGCCAACCACCTTTTGGATGGCATCTATCAAGCTAATAGGCCTGTAGTTGGCAGGGTCTTCCTTGTCCCCCTTTTTATATATGAGGACAACTTCAGCTCCTTTCCAAGAGTCTGGGACCGGTGCGCCCTTAGCAATTAGGTTAAGCAAGAGGGAGATAGTGGTGGAATTACTGGGAATAAACCCCGACTGGAAGGGGCATAAGATAGTATCTATCAGTAGTGAGAGGTGAGTTGCTAAAATTTTAGCTAGAATTTTATAGTCATGGTTTAGCAACGACAGCGGTCTGGAGGACTGGCATTGGGTAGGAGATTTGCCCAGTTTAAGAAGTGGTGTTACTATGGCTTTCTTGCATAGTTGGAGAGAAGGAGCCGTTTTCCAAGGCTTCTGCATATACCTCAACCAATCGAGGGGCGAGTAAGTCTTGATAAGCCTTGTAAAAATCTGCGGTGAGGCCGTCGGAACCAGGGGCTCGACTACTAGTTAAGTCTTTTATTGCCTGCCGCACATCATCAGCATCGATGTGGGATGCTAAGAATTCACGTTGCCCATCTTCAAGCCAGACCATGGCAATTTCTTGCAGACAGTCACTCGGGCCTGGTCACCAGGTGGGAACCGCGTTTCATACAGTGGTGTATAATATGTTAATAGGGTGTGCGTGATGTCAGTGTTAGTAACCAGTGGGGACCCATCTTCTGAGTCCAGTTGTGTAATGTATGTCGATTGGTATTGAGGGTGAAGCAGTCTCGCTAGCGTCCTACCTGGCCTCTCGCCCTCTCCATAAACCCTGGCCATGGCGTATTTCCCTAGGTATTTGATTTCCCGGGCTGCTGCTTTATTGAATTCAACCATAAGCGCAGAATGGGTACGAAAAGAGGCAGCAGAGGGATCTGCAAGGGAACTGGTGTCCACATCTTTTAGTTTTTGTTCAATTGCACACAGCTCAGTATGGATTAAATGGAGCACCCCCGCCTGCTTGGAGATACTGACCCCACACACTACAGCCTTGAAGGCGTCCCAGAGCATAAGTTGGGAGTCAACTGTGCCATTGTTGAGCTCGAAATATTCCTTAATGGCATCTCCTACTTCAGTGCGAAATGCTGGATCTACAAGAGAAGAGGAGGGGAACTGCCATAATGGGAGCTGTTTGGGGAGTGATGAAAAATCTAATAAAAGGAGGACCAGGAAATGATCTGAGATTGTGTGAGGTAGATTTCAATCTACGCACATCTAGCATCAGCTGCGGTGTAAGGCACTAGTGGTCTGTCTGGAACCAGGACCCATGTGGGGCTGGATAAAAGGAATATGTATGGGTCATTGGGTGGTGCGTATGCCAGGGATCCTCCAGTAATGAGGTACGTAAGAGGTTCAAAAGGCCTGAAGTAGAGTGCAGTTTTGTGGTTCGCCCCGGTCCAGTAGTGTCAGCAGTGTGCTCAAGTGTAAGGTTAAAATCACCCCCCATCAAAATAATGTCAGTACCCAATTTGTTAATACATGCGGACAGTTTAGGAATTTGTGTTCGGAGCATAAACATTTACTAGCAAAATAGCCTCATCCCCCAGAATACCCTTCACGAGGACATATCTACGCTTGGGGTCAGCAACCACCTCAACAGATTGGAAGGGGAGGGAACGGTGTACTAAAATGCCCACTCCCCGTGAGTAAGAGCTATAGCATGAGAAGAAACGGTTCCCACCCCAAGTGGATGCAAAACTGTGTGCGGAAAGTGGTGCATAATGGGTCTCTTGTAGGAATGCAATTTGGATAGTGTGGCAAGCCAGATATGCTAATGTTTGTGTACTCTTTTTGGGATTAGCCAGGCCCCTAACATTCCACGAGAGGCACCTGAGTCGGAGTCCAGGACTAGTACCGCTATTAGTGGTAATTTTCTCATTCGTAGGAACAACATAACACACCAGAGGTTAACAGTGTGCACAATTTGCAGTAAAAACATGATAATGCTCCATACCTACAATTAACATGACAAACATAATCATATATCAAGAACACCCTTTAAACCCATTCCCACCCCGCCCCTATCGGATACACAACAACAAGGCACCCAGTGAATCACAATATAGGAAGCCCAGAAAGGAGTGAATAACAGAAAAGAAAGAATAAGAAGAAAACAACTAGTCATCCTACGGGGATGCCAATGCTCCGTGGAGCCATCAGATTGTATAATAAACTCAAACAATAATTCCCACCAAATCAAAAGTAATCATAAGGTTGTTACTCAGCCCCATCAGTGTTTGTAAATAGCACTACAGGCAGAGCAAGGGCATTGTGTTACATTCGCATACAGATAGTCAATCTGCTCAAGCAAGTGGAAAGTAAATTGCGGTGTATACAATGTGATACATGCATGGAGATGCCAGTTCACCCTGAATCAGGAAATCATGGGTCAGGCACTGCATCGTCCTCTCATCGTTGCGGCGGTATGGATGGTTTATGCTTCTTCCAGATCTTCTTTGCTTCGTCCGGTGAATCAAAAATATGAGTCTTACCATCTAGCTGAATGCAGAGCCTGGCGGGATAAAGCATTGCATATTTGATTTTCGCCTTTTGGAGGGCGCGTTTCACAGTTATATACTTGCGTCTGGCCTCCTGCACCAGCGGTGTGAAATCTGGGAAGAGGGAAATAGTGGATCCCTGTTAGAGCAGCGTTCCTCGTTCCCTGGATAGTCTAAGAGCCACATCTTGATCGCTGTAATTGAGAAGTTTCGCAAGTTTCATCCTTGGGGGAGCTCCAGGAATGGACGCGGGTCCCAAAGTCGGATGGACTCGCTCAACTGCAAACGCAACAGAAAAGGCATCCCTATCGAATAGATCCACCAGGACTGCCTCGATGAATTTCACCATGGGCCCAGTGTTTGTGGATTCTGCAATTCCAGCAACACGGATATTACTGCAGCACGAACGCGCTTCCAAATCTTTGTTTTTTGTGGCAAGTTGCTTGAGAAGGGATTCTGAACATTCAAGACGCCGCTGCAGGAAGGGCTGTGCACCCTCCAGGTCTGAAATACGCTGCTCAGCTCCCCCTATGCGTGTGTCCTGGGACCTCCATGTGGACGTGAATATCATGTAGTCTGTTGGTTAACGTGTCCAAGCGAGTGTCGATAGCATGGAAACCCGTTCTTAGTTCAGCCATTATGGCCGCAGTGCCCTCCAGTTGGCTCCCCTCCTCACCGGCAGCACCCCCGGATTCTTCCCTTCTGGAGGTTTTGCCTCCATCGGAGCTCAATGTGCATTGTTTGGGGTCCGAACGAACCATTTTTTAAGATGCTGGCATTGAAATGGGGCGTTCCAGTAGGTGTTTATGTAGAGACACGGGTCACCGATACTGGTCCGGCAGGAGAGTCTCCTCTGATAATGGTCACATGTATGTTATGGCACGCTCATTATGATCGATTGCGGGGGTAGGACATCAGTCTCCAGTCAAAAAAAACGCATTGAGCGCTAAGCAATTGATCTTCACTGGATTGTCAGGAGAGCAGTAGCGCGTCTCTAATGCTCGGGCTGGAGGGGAGAGCCAGACTCCGTTAGCTAGTGTCCTGTTTAGGGGACACAGCCGGGCAGGATTGTGAAGCGCACCAGCAGCCCGGTATGTCTCGCATTAAAATGGCGGCCAGGAATGCGGAGATTGAGCAGTAGTCAGCAATAGCTAAAATGATTAATGAGGGCCCATAGCGTATGGCATCAGGGGGGCAGTACTCACATTAATGCAGTTGCCAGGTTTATGGGTATAGAGCTGCAATCTGTTCACCGCAGGCCCCAGCAGGTCACCATGCTCGAATAAGGGCCGTGAGTCGGCAGCCATTCCACGTGGCCCGTGCGTAATGACGGCGCTCCTCTCTGCAGAGAATGATGGTGTCAAGGCTAAGCCTGGCCTGGGTCTGGCAGTGCTGCAGGGAAGCCTCCGTCCTTTGTGGCGGCAGCGGTAGGCATCCAGAGTGGCAATCCCAGCGCTCGAGCCCAGGACCCCGCCCCCAGGCTCACCCGAGTCCCCTGTCGACTCGGGACCTTCGGAGGCTGCGTCAGGTCTGGGCTCTTCCTGGGACTTGATTAGGTGTCAATAGGTGCACTGAACCCCATACACGCCACCTACGGCAACCCAGATGCTCCAGTGCACAAATCAGTGCAAAAGGGCCGAAAGAGTCAAGACTGGGCGTGGTTAGGTGGGTATTCGGGCACGATGGCTCTGGAGCTCTGAAGTCAGGGCGCCATTACAGTCGCTGGCTCGGCCACGCCCCGAGCAGAGCAGTTTAAGACCTACTCAAGGGAGGTAGTAAGGGCTCGTAATCACCGTTCGCTGGCTCGCTACAATAACACTCAATAAACAATTGTCCAGTCTGAGCTTTTTCTTTTGAAACTGAGAAAGTATATTTATTACACATACACTACTCAATACTATGCAGTAATTTACAAGTTTACATAATTCTGGTGCAAATACTTTTTGATGAAATTGCTTAATCACATCTGACCGCTCTAAGGGGTCAAATTCAACAAACCACATGTCAAGAACTAGCATTTCAGGAGTACATGCAGTAATCAAATAATAGCCAGGTGTGAATGCACCTACTAAAGTTAATAAAAAAGCATATCCCCTCTGCTCAATAGTTACGGTCAACTTTATTACTTCAATAATGCATTTATGAAATGAACTTCTCATGCCTCTGTGTGCTTTTTATCTACTTTCAAAAAGTGAAAATGCAATCATCAAAGCAGGCCTTAGACGGCTTCACATTTGGATCACATAGTATGTAACCAGAAACTTTGACCCCAGAGGGCATTGCGCAATATGTACACTCCTTTTAGATACCTTTAAGTCACAGTAGCTGCAGCCATAGACTTGGCCCCTAGAAAGTGCAGCACTCCCAGCTGTAGAGCCCCAGCTCTTTTATTTTCTTGGGGTGCCCAGTCTCATCCGGGCAACCCACAGGCCGTTGGGGACAGGCCAGAGAGCCCACCCCTGGCACAGCCGGCAGCATTTCCCTTGCTGTCGGCAGGAGGCGGCAGCTTCTCTCTCCTGCCCACTCCTGCAAGAAGGGTTCCGAACTGTATGATGGCCACCCACTACCCCCAGACACAGGTAAGGGGAGCGGGGGTAAGCTGCCCACTACTCAGTGTGTGGGGGCGCTCCCCCATCACCATTCCTTCTGTGGGACCCGGAGTTGAGAGTCCCAGGCCCCAGACTTACTCGCTGTGGTGAGATAGCACTCACTGCCTCCTGCCAATGATGGGGGTCCGGCGTTGGAGATCCAGGGCCCTGTGAGGAAAATCCAGTTGGAGGATTGGGAACTCCGGGCCCTTAGAGCTCTGGGTGTCTTGGAAGACCCCATGCAAGCCTCGTCCTAGGGCTAATTTTTACAAATATTCCATGCAGCGATCCCTGAGTCCAGGCCTGGGACCATTTTTGAAAGCTACAGCGTAGCTCCATGCACTCCATGTTTGCACTGGGGATCAAATATCATAATTCTTCTCCTTATATCTTGGTTCCCGTTGGGACATTTTCCACACTTTTGGGCTCATTGTGCTCCGGGTGGTAACCCTAGCCACCTGGAGCCCTTTTCTTAGGCCTCCTGGGCTCTAAGGCGATAAAATGTGCAAGGAGCTGGTTCCACTGGCTCCCTGTGCCAGCCTTTGTCCTTGATTTCCTTTGGGCCTCTCTCTTTCTTGGCTCAGAAGCCAATTTTTTTCCCTAACTATTCCTTAGGGGGTATATAAGGACCAGCTTACCTGTTCTGTGGTCAAGTTAGAGTCCCTAGTCCAGATAGCCATCAAGGGGTTCTTCCTTCCAGCCCCAATGTCCAGTAGAAAAACAAAACCCAGAGAGAGGTCTTGCGCAAGTGGGGGCGGTAGGTTCCAGATGTGAGGCACCTCTGGCCTATCCAGAGGTGCAACATCACCTCTCTGCTCCTGTCCCAACCTTTCTGAGCAGCCTGCTGAGACATTTTAAAATGGCCTCACCCAGGAGTCACTTGCCACACTTGCTCTGGAGCCTTCAGCTCTGCCTCTCACTGACATCTCTGCCAGGGCCATACTCACTAAATCATCAAAGGGAGCCCCCTCATGTGTTGGCTCCAGAGGTCTGGGCTCCCTCCTTTGTTTATTGGGCTTGGGCAGGCCCATACCTGGCTGATTGATTTTTGCAGATCATTCCGCCTCAGGAGCTGAGTGGAGTACTGTTAGTTGCTCACTTTGTGTGGGGAGACCTTTGTTCCTATTGCTGGAGAGAAATGTAATTAATTTGGGACCGTGGGTGACAAGAGGCCTGGGCTCTGATCCTGAGCTGATTCAGAGAACTATGACAATCCTGGACAACCCATAAGCTGTACAAATATATTTTTGGAACTTGCAAAATTGATTTCCATGCATGGATTATGCTCCAATTCGAAATGCCACTGGTCTCTGTAGACCAAAGGGAAGCAAAGCTGCACTCTAAGGCAGCCTTCCCCACAGGTGAATAATGGAGTGTCACTGCAGACAAGACAGTAAACCACACTGACTTTCTCTATGAGTATACACTAACATTATAAGGCCTACCCCAGTTCAACATCCAATCCTGCAGAGCCCCTCTGCACCAGGCTACTTGTGCACTGTTACCGGGCTGTGCACGACAGGAGTCTCCCACGTGCAGCCCCCACATATGTGCACACGTATTTAAACACATGTTCACGTGTAACCAGTCAAGTTCCCCTTACCCTTGCCGCATCGCAGCGGTCTTATCTTAAAACATGGACACTGATGGTAAACATGCTTTGTCCATTTACAATGAGCCTCCCGTGGGTGAGACGCAGGTTGTGGGGCTCATCCACAGTAAAAAGGTCAAATACCAGGTGGTGAAAAAGCAAAAAATCTGGGCGGATTTGATGGGCAGAACCGAATTCCTTATGCTGTTATATTCATAATCCGCAGGGCTGTACTCAGAGGCCGGCATATCCACAATAATAGCTAAATGTCACCATGTAATGGAGGAGCATGCTCAGCAGCTCATCTGAGCCACAATCTTTTCCTCTTTTTCAATGAAGATGTGTGGCATATCTGACTCGGTTCGATGACAGAGGGTCCTGAGCCATCAGCCATTCGAGAAAGTCAATAGGCCACAGGGAACTTAGAATGTGCATTTTTGCAGAAACTGAAAGTATCAGAAGGAAATGGGAGCTAAAGTGGGATATGGTGAGGCACATATGTAGAAGAAACCTGTTACTGTTTGAAAGAAACTCAGACTAATGAAGAGTAATACCCCACAGACACATAGCAATACATGATATCTAGCATGTCTTGTGACTCAAGCTAACTTCCACCAATAATGTGTGTTCAAACTGAAAATCAGCAGTTATAGGGGATTTTTGAGTAAGAAAAGACTGATTTGTGCATATATCAGTAAATATGGCAATATTGGTAAGTTCAGTACTCTAAACCCTGCTCTTCCGCTTTACAGTACTTTGTTAATTGAAGTGCATCCATAGTTCTTGCTTCAAGATAGAAATACCACTACCTCTCACAAATTATCCTTATATTGCAGGGCCAGGGGACAAACCCACAAACTTACATTGCTATTTTGCTATTTTGCTTCTTACATTCAAATCACTTTTTGATCCCTTTTTTTAACTACAGAAAGAAAGTAAATAGCAGATTATATATCTACAGAGAGAAAAAGTAAACAAGTCTTAGCTACAGACATCAACTAGTGTCTCCTATTTTTCAGCTCTAAAGAAAGTGAAGGATGACACATAACAGCAGATCTATTCATAATTTGTAAGTGAAAAATTAAACTTTTTATCTGCAACACATACTTTCTTTCCCGGGTATTTCTCCTGTGAAAACATCGCTCCTAAAATACATTTACATGAAATTGCATGACAATATATGTCTGGGTTTCAACCATCGATTATTCTCAAAAGGATTCACAGAATACATGCATATATTCTCTTGTTCTACACAAGTCTCATAAAGCATCTAGATTCCAGCAGCTTTATTTCAAAAACACTAAAAATAAACAGTTGAGTGCTCCCTCGGGTATGAAATATGCATCTGTGAGTGACAGCAAATGAAGAGCAGTGCATCAATTTATCCAGCAAAAATTTAAGACAGTGTTGAACTAGATTGCTCCTAAACCATCATACTTGCTTTAGGTTGCTCAGAACAAGCAGATCACCACTAAAATAACACAACCTTTCATTCATTATTAATCAGCCTCCCGAGCCTGGAATCCATTCGGAGTTACTCCACATTACTATTCCTATAAATCTTTCAGAGCTGTGCAATTCCGCGCAGGTTCAACTTGAGGCGGAAATGAAAGTACCGGGTGTTCTCCTCATAATATGAACCTAGGGCTATATGTATGAACACATTTTCCCATAGACACAGAATGGGTAAAACCCTTTGATACATCTTGCCTCAAATGTACAAGAGCCCCGCACCCAAGTACACATGTATTGCACAGATCCGAGCCCAGCTCATGCGTGTCGACAAGCACATGAGGTTTGTTTGCTGTGTCATGAACAAATATTTTAAGAACACTTTGCATGTGTTTAATGCATCCTTTAAATACTTTAGAGTGTGTATGTTGTACCATACAATAGCCTACATCTCTTATAAATGTGGTATTGATGTATTGTTTTTAATAACGCTTGAACTTGCCAAAAATGGCTCATGCATGGCGATACATAATTTGTAATGATAAATGTTAAAATGTAAATCACATTCCTAAACATGTCTAAAAATATATTAAAACGGGAAAGCAAAAATAATATAAAGAAGCAATCACAGGATGTCCTCTCAAAAAATGTAATAGAATGAAACAGAAACATACAAATTCTCCGGAAGATAAATGATATCAGAATATTTGTAATTCTTTCCTAAAGTGCGAAAAGATGGACCTAAAAGGAACAAAAGAGGAAATATTGTAGAATTTTGCAACTGCAGACGAGAAAGCTTTAGATTTGAATAGGGTCTTGGCACTTTTAGAAATTTCTATTTCATGTGTACTGCTCCTAAAATGAGAATCCACAGCTTCCACCATTTTAGAAGCAAAACATGAGGGCTATTTTAGAGAAGCTGCTTTATAGTTAAGGGAATAGAGCATACATTTGATACATATACCCCAGGGAAGCCAGTGGAGAGCTTTCAGAATAGGGGTACCATGATAACATATGGGTGTCCCAGTAATAAAAGTTATGTTTGAACAAGGATTAAAGCTATGGTTTCTTACCAAAATGTATATTAATCCCGTGATATCCCATCTAAAAAAACAAAGTGCTAATTAAAAATAAATATTAAATATCAAATACCCCAAACCTCTTGGAAATGGTTGACAACATCTATGCAACCTAACCTTGAGTGTAACTTTGAGAAATATATGTAATAAAATCTTCTACTAGTGTATCAATTGTCCTTAGTTTAATTTCGAAGTCATTATGGGCCAAAGGTGCAGAGCCTTTTCAAGGTCAATGATAAGCAAAATCACAAGGTAGGGAACTTTTGAGATTTTCTTTTGAGTCTCTATCACTCAAAAAAGGCCTTTTGCAACCCTTTTCAAATCTCAAATAGGAATGGTGAATTAAAGAGGCACCCATTCCAACTTGTGATTCTGAAAAGGGCGTATCAATTGTTTGTAATCGTATGGTGGTCCCAAGCCACTGATCATTTACCGACTTCCTAGTTGGGGTGGTCACTGATTTGCAAAAGGGAAACTTTCCCATTCAAATTCATATTGCGTCCTGTGAAAAGAAGACAATAAACCTTAGGATGCTTTTGAATAAACAAAATTCTCATTTGTGAAAGCAAATTGCAGGCAGGTGTCTTCTATGTTTTGCAGGCCTCCATCCATGGGGTCACAATTTGCAACCTACCTAATTAAGGGCCAAATTATGACCATTCTGTTTTGAGGATCGCAAATTGTGATTGTTTTGTAATACGCAATTTGCAACTCACAAAACAGAATGTACTAATGTGTCTCAGACACATTTAGCAATTCCCAATGGGGCAGCAAATGACCTGCCTCATCAATTTTCATGAGGCAGGTGGCAATTTGCAACCCATTGGGAATGGGCTGCAATCACAGGGATGCTAGCATGCTGGGAATAGCAGACCACATGTCTCTCTTTGCTTTTTAAATAAAGCAACTGATTTTTTCTCAAATGCATCCTGTTTTCCTTAAAGGAAAACGGGATGCATTTAAAATAAAAAAATTAAAAGTTTTCTTTTAATTTTTTAAGAGCAGGATGTGGTCGATGTGGTCCGTGGGACCAGTGCATGTTCCTAAAAAATACTTTTTCATACATTCTCAAAGGAGAAGGGGTCCCCTGGTGACCCCTTCCTATTTGCGACTGGCTTACCACCTACTTGAAGTAGGTTGTAACTGCGATTGTTTTGCAGCCCATTTGTGGTCGCAAAACAATTGTACATACCAGAGCGGTTCGCTATTAGGAAGGGACACCCTTGGCATGCCCCATCCTAATAGCGACTCACAATCCCTATTTTGTAAAGTTGGTTAAAGGTTACTGACTCCCAAAATACGGTTTGAACAAACTGCAACCTTTTTTAGCGGTTGCAAACGGCCCAATTTTCCGATGGTCGTACATCTGACCCTAAGGTCATTAAGTAATTTGTGACTCCCGGTAATGGAACAATTTGCAATGTGACAAATTAGTACGTAGGTTGCACTATATTCACTCCAATGCCATTACACTTATTATTGTTTACTTCCAGGCCATCTTAGCTGGGGCTATTGCTCGCTAGTTATTTTGTGTGGCCATAATATTTGACTAAAAAAGTAGGTTCTTGGTGAGATTGAATATTTGCTTCCCATGTTCAATTTAATAGGAGTTCAATTGGTTGCTGTATTTTCAATAACCAATGTTGGACATCCAGGTTGGTTCCTCAGTACTGCCAAAAATAGCAATAGAGCATTTCACTATTTTCTAGGATTTTGCTGGGGAAAAGATGGTTGGATATTGTGTGTTAATTAGCAAACATCTTTGGTCTGCATTTGGGTTTTTAGCAGAGCTGTGATAATAGCTTGCTTGGGAAGTTTATGAACTGAATTTTTGAGAAGTTGTGTATTAGTCACACAAGTTAGGTCTAGAACAAGAGTTGTGATAAATAGTTTTGTGAATGTCGCAATACAAGGTCCCAGAGCCCTCTCATATGTTTTTAACATTAAGGCTAGACTCAACACCTTTTCCTCTTCCAAAGATGTGAGTGCTATGTGGGAAACCTGCCGAGATAGAGGATGCGCAGGTGGGAAAAGGAAGGGGATAGCGTTGATCCTGGTGTCCTTACAAATGTTTGAAATATTTAATAAAAAATTGACAAAAGGTTAGAGAAGTGTTGGAAAGAGGTTTCAAGGGGTATCTTTTAAGACTTTGGGATCTACCATTTCATAGAAAATATTGAAGATCTCAATTGATTTGTTAGGTACATCATCAATGCAATTCATGAAGTAAGGTCTTTCTTCCCAATTTGTGGCTTTGTGATAGCCACTCCTATCTATATTGCATCTTATACTGTCTGCAGTCATCAGTGTTTGCATCTACTTAATCTCCGTTGCAATAGCTGCATCAGTCCACTGAGCTGTCAAGGGTCTAAAATACATGCAGTAGACAGTCCCTTAAAGTTCAAGTAGTACCTGCTGCTTTTGGTTGGTTACATAGAGCTTCCATTGTAAAAAGTCAGAAATTAACTCACTGTTGATGCACAACTACAATTGATATACCTTTTGGAATCATCAGAGTTCCTGAAGGATCCCCTGGTGTATGCAAATAAATCTAGGAAAGTCGTTGATTTCGATGTGTTCTTCTGCTTTTTATGTGCTTAATTCTGGTGAACAATCCATGGCAATAATCATGGTGAAAATGTGGATACACTCTAGGGGATATTTACAAGGATCTATCTCCGATTTAACTGCACTTTAGCGCAGCCAAAGTCGTGATAAATTTACCTCCCCATTCACAAGCCGGTGCAAACAGCTGATAGCACCACTTTTCCCGCGTTAGCATCCGCAACAAACATCGCCACGGATGACCCCAGCAACTATTGCTAATGAGATGCAGAGCAGGCGTTCCCGAGCAAAAAGCAGCAACAACATCACTCCGCAACATTCTCAACGACCAGACAGATCTGCGATAGGAACACAAAATAGGCGATAAGGCGTGTTAGCACCAGGAAATTAACACCTGCTCAGACCTGGTGCAAAGTCGGACCACAACCTGCACCAGACAAGGGAGCACAGCCCATAGCCACACATAAAGAACAACAGATGCCCCCGAGCAGCACGGACACCCAAGAGGGCCACAACAGCCACCGACACCACCCCAGGCCCGCAACATGCCCCCCCAACCCCGGACAAAGAAACTGCACACCAACACCACGAATCCCAAAACAAATATTTTGCCTGATGTTGCACAAGCAGGAAAATCAACATACATGCGTGGCCAGAAAATGGAGAATCAGTCATAGCGCAATGCAATCACCAACACAAAACACCATTCAAACAAAAGCCAAAACAACCATTTGGATGAATCCTAGCGGGTCCTCACTAGACAATCTGTAGGACACAGCCTGGAAGACAAAATCCAAGAGAAGAAGGTGTGCCATGCACCCAACAAAGGAAAGAGAGAGAGAGAGAGGGAGAGAGCAAGGAAGAGAGATGGAGTGAGATTGCACGAGCAGCGCAAGGCCTCTCGGGCATCTGGCTCCACATGCCAACATGTGTGTGTATCGCCATCCGTACACCATGAGCCCAAGGCCTTGTCTTAATACCAGCGCCAGAGCCACATCACATTCCGAAGACGCAAGTAGCAGTCAGACAAACATCAGGGATGAAAAGCTCGATTGTTCCAATGCAGAAGGCAGGAGGACACCTGCACCTCCGACCTTGGTCCAGAACACGGCTGGAACACCCTCAGAGAGATGCCATGGCAGATGGGGACGGATCCCACACCATGCATTGCACCAATGAACTATCAAACTTATCCACACCCCACACACAGAAGCCCCTGCCTGAGGAACCCCCGCATGGGATGCCCTTGACACTCACGGAAACAGCAACCTATTCTCCCCAACATTGCACACACATTCAAATCATTGCTCAGAGTTGTGGCATATCCTCCACACAACTGCCGCAGTCCAGAAGAGTGCCGGTTCCACGAGGCACACCAACGCAATGGCAGGCCATCAGGGGCACATGCACAACCCCGTCACGTGGAACAGTACCATGCACATCTGCTGCATTTACTAGGCACACTGCAACTGGCAGTGCTGTGGATCAGTTACCGGCTGAGCGTCTGCCTTGCCTATGTCACCTGCATTCAGCCCTGGTTCCATAGCAGGACACGCACTTTCGAGTGTCCCATGGATGTCTGCTTATCCAACACAACCGTAGATTAATTGGATTATGGCTTGTGTCTGCGCCCCCTGTTGGATCACGAACAGGAGTGTAACCGAGACAGCCGTGCATGGGATGCCTTGACATACTATGTATGTATTGGCAGTTGCGCATGGGAGATTGCACAATTCCTCGTGTGCAGTGACCAATTTGAGGCGCTTCCCTATTGGGCTGTGTTGCGGATTGGTGAAACGGCGTGGGCTGAGCACACCTGTCCGGACCAGTAAATGGATTGGCTCACCCTGGTGCTCCTTGAACACCACGACAACGTACTATTGGAACACATTGCATATGAAGCTGCACGGGCATTCATGGACGAGTAACTACGTTCCTGCAACCACATCGGATTGTCACCCACAGCACAGGTCCCAACAACTTGTTGCATCATGGGGAATGCTCACATATCCCACCACAACAGAGGACATGTCTGCCTTTGTCAGGACTCTGGATGCATGTGCGTGGAACTATGCATGTGTACACACACACACCTGTGCAAGGTGATGCAGGTCCATGGTCGGAGCAACACAGCGTAGTTTGACAATGTTACCAATTCGGACACACTGCTGGGGGGAGAGCACACACATGGCACTGTAGCACGACATGTGAACCTGTCGGACCCTTTCACCTGATCACTGTCAGCAGAGCAGAAAATCGGCACACTCCGGTGGCAGAGCACCATGCAGATCCCTTGGGCAGTGAGTCATGCCCCCTCACATGGGGCAATGGGGAGACCCCACACAACACATGACTCGTCCAGCAGGGCAAGGTGGGCTGAGACCGTTGCCATCTGTGATGATTGTTGTCCATTTTTGACTCACCATTTTCTGAACCTCAACATGTTCCCATGCTGCATGTAAGTGTCTTAAGCATGTTCCTGCCTATTGTGGTCGTAGCCTCGTCCGTACTGACACGCACATGCCAATAAAGTCTATGCCACTCCACTGGTGTCTAACTGTGATGTGTGTTGATTAGATTGTCCACTCGTGGGCCACAATGAGCATCGTCCCTACACAGGAAGGAACTGACTGACGCATGTGCTATTGGGGTGGTTCTCTTTTGCAAGCTCCACCTCTGTGAGCCAGACATTGTTTTGGGACAGTTGCTGGCCGACCTGTGCACTTATGTGACTTCAGCAATGTGAGTATGGTGACCAACCTCTGACCATGTGGAGCAATGTCGTATATCATAACAGAATGTGCCCACACAGATGTTTGTGAGTAGGTATGTGACGTTAAGTTCTGTTGTCACATGTGATGTAGGACACCACTTCTGGCCTGCTATCGATTCGGTCATTCCTATACACAGCCCTATTCAATAAATGGATATGTGCCTACGTTGGGGGGTTGTGAGATTGCTGTTGATGTGCAATGGGGACACAGCTAGTACTCACCTTCACAGTCATCCAATTGGCTTTGTGTCTCAGGGATACACATGCACATAGATGTCAGTTACCAGGGTGTTCCATCATGTGCAATCATTGTTTCTACATCCAGCCATACTTCCACACGTGAGTGAACATAGTCATGACACATCTGTGTGATTTAGAATGTTTTATTCACATTCTGGTGATTGACAGAGCTGGAGCTGTACATGGCCATCGAAGCCCACATTACATGGAAGCCCAGTGGTGGGCCAACCAGAGTCCTTTGGGGATTGAAAAGTGATTAGGAAGAGGGGGAGTGCAGTCCACAGCAGGATTCCTGTGTAATTGTCCAGCAGAGAAGATATGGCAGTCTGTGTCGGGGTCCAGGGGAATGTCACAGAGTGTTCCGGGGGTCAGTGGGAGGTATTGTCCCAGTGAATGATGCATAGGGCACAACCAGGCAGGGACAGGCCATTTGGCGGTGATGGATACTACTGCCTCCTTCCTCACACAGTAAATACCATCCCCATCTTACTCCCCTGATACAGGTTCTGTGTCCGGTGTGTGTGGCAGGCTGATGGCTGCATCACTGTGTGCCACTGACACATCAGACTGCGAAGGTGATGGGGCAGCATCACTGTGTGCCACTGACACGTCAGGGGTCGGAGATGTGTGTGTCGATGTTCCCGCTTCAGTCATCTGGGAAAGGCTCAGTGGCAGCAATGGCAAGATGATGAACCACAGGGCATTGAAGTTCCCAGCTACTACTCGCTTGTGTCCAGCCGTGGCAGCCATGCTTCCAGCCAGCATCTGCTCCATGGTCTTCATTGACCTCAGCATCTGTGCCAACTCTGTGCTGTCATCGCTGGTGCATGTCTGACCACACAGTACTTGTATTCGATTGATGGCCCCAGCGAGGTCAGCCAAGGTCTATGGTGGAGCATGGTGCGTACAGGGGCTGTCTGATAGGGACTGTACGTGGTCCCTAATGGGACTCAGACACCCACGTATGGCATTGAGTTTGGCTGCCACGAGCTCGAAACCCACCCGCAGCTGTTCAGCCAACTCCACCTGGCAAGCCCACACAAGCTGTTGGAACTCCATGTATTGGTCGGGGGTCCTGGGAGACAGCCGTAGTGGTGTGTGTTACCTGCTGTGTTGTCTGTGAAGGTGGTGGGGCTACCTCGTGGCAGCTGGCCTGCCCTGCTCCTGGGGATGGGGTGCGGAGGCTGTCAATTATCCGTTGGAGGGTGTCTTGACATATGTGCAGGTTGTCCTCTTCATCATCAATGATGGGAAGTGTGGTGTGCTGTGCAGGAGGTGTTGCTTGTCCCTCTGCAATGTAAAGGGGAGATGCAGGTTAACAGAGTTACACATGTATGTTGAAGATTTGCAGATGTTTACATTCAGACTCTATGCCAATGTACATTGTGACTGTTTTGGTGGCGCTGGCTATTTGATGGCAGTCATTGTGTTGTTCAACTACATGACGGATGTGTGGTAGTACCCGTACATTGTCATCACACAGTGTCAGGCAATGCCAGATGTGAGTGGACGGTTACTATGCACGTGCTGAACCTGTTATGAGCCCTGTCCTGTGGTGTTGGTATTGCACTTTGTGCCACATTGCCATCATTGCTGATGTTCTGTGCTTGCTATGTGTGTGCTACATTGTGGGGGAGTTGCTCTGCAGCTCTGATTTTGTGTAGCCTTCTCCCTTTGAGGCGGGTTGCCTTTGAATTTAATTTGCTTTTTGGGGGCTAATTTGTTTATGGCTTGGGTCATATGTTTCTCTCGGACAGATTTTGTGGCCTGGTGCATTGTTCTTCTGCTGTGTGTATTGTACGGCATGTGTTGTGGGTGCACGTGGATATGTCAGAGTGTGACATGCTCCTTTACGGATGTGATCCACACTGGGCCATCTCCATGTCGAATCGTGGGCCATGTCATGTTTTTTGGCTGTTGCCATGCTATCGAGCATGCAGTGTCACTTGCATAGTCAGTGTGGGTCACAGAGCTGCTGCTTTGCTGGATTTAGCACATGTGCATGGGTCGGTTGTGATATTGGTGATAGTGAGGGGGCCTCCTTTGTGCACATTGTGGACGGGGGCCTACTTGGTGTTTCTATGTGTGCTGCAGTGTGCCAAGGCTATCAGGGACATGTTCCACGATCATTGTGGGTGTGCAGTGTGCTACACATAATTGTGCATGTGTGCCCTGGTGCCCATCTTCCCCCATCCCCCCAGTCACTGGTCGTTACTCACCCTGTTGCTGTTGGGTCAGGTCGCATCGAGCTGTGTCCAGGTCCCGAAATCCTGCGACCGTCTCCACACTGCTGATTGTGGCCACCATTTCTTCCAGCTCATCCAGCTCCTCCTGTGTCACAGGACTCCCACCTCCTGTCGCCATTGCTACCTTCCTGTGGGCAGCAAGTTTCTGTTTGGTTTGGCTGTGCACTTCATGCCAGCGCCTCTTGACATCCTCCATTGACCTCCTCGACACTCCGATTGCATTGATGTTGGTGACGATGTCCTGCCATATTTCCGTTTGCGTTGCCAGTGCCGCAGTGGAGGCGCCGAACAGTTGTTGATGGTGTTCTGTCACCTCCGTCACGATGTTCCTGTGGACTGAACCCCGTTTTCCTCTTTCTCTTCTCCTTGCCCTTCCCCAAACACGGTGTTCCTGGCTGGCCCTCCGTGGGGCTTGTGGGGTTCGGCTTGTCCTCTGCACTCGGTCCCGGTGTATCCATGATGCTACGCAGTTAAAATGGTTTTTTTTTTTTTTTTTTTTTTACAGTGCATTTTCCCGCCAGACGCGTGGGATTTGCAGGCCTATGTCTGATTTTCGCTGATATTTGTACCGCGATTGGCCTCATCGCATGATTTTTTGCGTTCGCGTTTCGCATTTTTACGGCGTTGATTTTTACGCTGTCATTTGACGCATTATCTGGTGACTATCGCATGCTACTGCCGCCTTGTGAATACTTGGTTGGCACGGCAAAATTTTCCCGCGATAGGCTGCGATGCTGAGAGTTGTGTTAGGCTACTCTTGCGGTAGTTATTACACGTTCTTGTGAATAGCTCCCTCTGTTGCTTATTTTTTATAAGAGATATATTTTTTCTTTGTGGAGAAACCTATTCCCCTACCAACGCCATGAAATATCGGGGTATTCAATTCCTTTTCAACTTTGTAAAATCGCCTAGTCTCGGCTATTACTGCAGTTGCTTGAGAGGTGCTTTCAGGCTGACAATATTTCTGAAATATCTGAGTGTATGAGTATTTACTGTAGTCCAATAACAAGCCCTCTCTAATGCCCTCTTTAAGATCCCTCGGTCTACTACACATGCAATGATAGAAAATCCACAATATTGACTGATATTCGCACATTAATTTTAATTAATTAATTTATGGATTTGTTAAGCGCACGAATCACCCCCGAGGGCATCTCTCGGAGCTTGAGCGGTCCGCATAGGTCACAGTTCAATGAAAATATTAAAGATTAAAAAAAATGTTTTCAGAGAAAATGTCAGCTTCTAAATCTGTGTGAAACTGTATATGGAATTTGTAACTGGAAATTCCCCTGTTTTTGTATATAAGATTCATTAACACGCACAAAATATGTTTGAATGAGGTCCAAACAGTTTTCTCATTAGTTAAGACTTCCAGGCTCATTCATCTTACCCGAATAACTGGATACCACTCAAATGCCTGGCTCTTGTACTATGGAATAAAATTTACTTGTGCAACTGTGCTCCGTATTGTCGAGGATTATTTATAAAAAATAAAGTTTGATTCTAATCTTGCATTTAGCAAATTGCATTACGATTTTTATGCTGAATTTTGATTGTTTTAATTAAAGGATGAAAGATTCAGTCTCCTTCTGCATCCCTTTATTTACTCCATAGTACTTTTACTAAACTGCTGGTTCACGGTGTGAACTACCCTACGAATACAGAGGGGCAGATTTACAAGCCCCTTGCAAGACATTTACGCCGCCGTTGCGTCACTTCTGTGACGCAGTGGCGGCGTAAACCATGCGCCATGTTGCGCCTTATTTATAATGTGACGCATCTAGGGAGATGCGTCACGTTGTAAAGCCCTGCGCTACATTAAACCTGCATCAGGTTTAATGTATGCAGTGTGGGCGTTCCGTCGGAAAAGCAATGCGCCGCCCTTATGCCATCAGATGCGTCACACATCTGTTTAGCCTTGCGCCACAATGCGCTGCATTGTAAATGCGGCGCATCTGTGGTGGTGCAAGGGTAAACTTGTGTGACGCATCTTTCCTGACGCATCCCTGCTGATTTGCAGGGATGCGCCAGGAAACATAAATCTGCCCCTTAGAGTTCAATAAATCTCACTAGTATATTTGTTTACCTTCGTGAGTTATGGAGGCTCCTTTCTGGATGGGACACTGCTCATGAGGTCATCCCCACATTCTGTGAGAACGGATATGACGGGTTGGTAATAATAGAAGGGAAGAGCGTCTTCTTACGTGATCTTGGCGGTGACTCTTTGGGCGAGGATAGAGTCTTGTTGAATAGGCAGGTCTCTGGGGGGTGCAATAAATTTCTACCGGATCCTTCTCTCAGAAAGAGACTTATGCTGCTGTGGAAAAAGAACGGGACAGGGTATACTTTGTAGATCCTGGTAAAAATTCCGTTTGACAAATTTAATCTGATATAGTTGCACTACACATGTTTTGGGTATTAAGCTAAATGCGTGCAGCAGAGGGATGCTCTCCTGGTTGCAAAAGAAATACGACTTGAAACCAAGTACATTAGCCAACAAAAACTGTTTTTAAACAGCGGCTGAAATTTACTGGATTCTTTCTCCATTGCAGTACATCCTAAGTCAAGAAGTCCATGCACTACCAGCTGCATTCAATACAACCCTTTGTAGGTGATGAGATGTAATTTCCACCAGGGGTGCTACACCTGCACTGCTATTCCCTTGGGCTAGATTTAGCAAAAGGTTTACGTCGTTCTTGCTCCATGCAAGGTGGATGCAGGGCGATGCAAAACTTAGAATGAGATTTACCAAACCACGCTAGGCCACCTTGTGTGGCCATGCGTAGCTTGGTCAATCTGGATTAATGCAAGGCCACAGAAGTCCTGTCTTGCATTACTCTGACCCAGGGAGGCATACAATGGGTGAAGCGTGGGTGTTCCCACGCATCCACCCATGGATTTTGGCGCATTCCAAGATTTATCACGAGTGGGAATGCATCAAAACCTTGCAAGGGAGGTGCAAAAAGGAGAAATATCTTTATTTCTCCTCTTTCCACATGTGCTGCATTCTGCAGCACACATAAAAAGAGGAAAAAGTCTCAGAGGGCTATGTCAGCGAAGAATACGGCAATACGGTGTACACACTTGGGGGTCATTATACACAGAGGGTAGGTTTAGACACAAGGAAAAAAAATTCGGGGGGGACACCCCCTCACCCATCAACCACTTCATGTACACAAGGTTAAGACAAGGTGGTAGGACGGCAACGCCAAATTTCCCCGAGAAGCCACCCACACTAACCCTACTACACAAGATTTTTCAGGCCGACAACCACTCCCACGCGGTATCGCGTCTCTACAGGGCTGTCTTTATGTCGCAAATTGACACCAGGAACAATGCGTGAGGAGACTGGGAAAGGGAGCTAGGGCACACACTGGATGATGCACAGTGGCTATATTGCTGTCAGCAAACAGAAAAGATCATGGCTAGTAGTCGACTAAGGATTATTCATTTTAAGTTTCTACATAGAATGTATTACTCCCTAGCGCGGCTGCATAGGTATAAGCTAAAAAACAATGACAACTGCGAAAGATGTGAGATGGGAGGGGCAGATTTCCTTCATCTGGCTTGGGCTTGCAATGCAGTCTCTAAGTACTGGGAGGAGGTGCTAACTTGTATGGTGAACACATAGATAAACATCACCCCGCTGGTTGGGTTGCTGGGCTACACCAACGGTGTAGAAATAACAGTTAGGTGGTTTGTGGCGCTGGGACTGCTTTTAGCGAATCGCAGAGTTGCATGTCGATGGGGAAGGGGGAGAGCTCCTAAGTTTAAGGAATGTTTAAAAAATATGATATACTACCATCAACAAAGCAGCACAGATGCGGAATTACTGCCGCAAAGCTCCAGACCGCGTGACATATGGGACCCCCTCAAGGCATATCTCTTCAATCCTCATAGAAAGCAATGGTTTGCGGAACTCCCCATATAGTACCACCGGCTGACATCCCTCGTATACCCCCCTAAATAACTACTGGACAATAGAAGATAAGTAGAACTAGCCTGGAAAGAACAATACTAATGGACATTACCCAGTTCTGAATATGAAGAGAATGGCTGGAAGATATGTCACTAATGTGAATGCCTTGAACTGTGAATATATTGTATTAGTTATCTATATGTACTAGATTCACTGTCTATGCTATGTGATAGTTGATGTTCACTGAAAAATATCAATAAACAAATCTTTTAAAATAAAATATGGCCCTTGGTTTTCATTTATGGTTGGGCAGCTGACATAGTCTGACTCCATTTGAGTACCCTGGGGGAAGCTGAACAGCCTCCCTCAGAGTTTCAATGGACACTTTTCTATCTACTAATTGTGGAAATATTTTGGGCTCATTCTGAGTCCAGTGCTGCATGTGAGTTCAGACAGAACTCTTGTTTTTGCATGACTTCACGTTCTGAGTTGTACACAAATTGCAGATGGATCCAATGTTTTTCATTACATTTTTTTCTGCAGTCAATTTCTTTAGCAAGTTGCTTGTGGAAAACCACCCAGAAAGAGTGGTTAGCCCACGAAGTGTCCATATTTGCAGTATGAGAAGCCACTCTAGGGAAACGTTTCAGTGAAATATCGACCCAGATCATCACTTTGATGGTATATTTCTAGTGCCTATATTGTGAGTGCCCACATATCTTGTTTATCTAACAAACTGAGAGTAGTTTCTTAATATGATCGTGACATCATACCTAACTTTCTGTTAGAGTCGTCTGCTATTTACATGGAAGCCTTTCACAGATTTTCCTTTGCTACACATGGTTGCACATCAGCCATTCTAAATGGTTGACATCATTATTAAGGGAGGTAACTCTGATGGAGTCCCATGAAGAGCTTGTGAGGTTTTCAGCAACGGCATGTCTGCCATCCTACATATTCATAATAAACCTATTATACTTTAAGAAGTGCTTATGGAATACAGTCATGATAAATTCAAAGAGTGCAACAGAATAAAATTCTCAAACCAGATTAGAAAAATTATGAATGTAATAAGCAAGAAGATACTGAATTGGCCATGGAGAACCAGACATAAGGATCTTTGCCATTTTGAGTCTAAATGTGCCTAAAAAAAGTAGCGGTGAAACAGAACAGATTCTGCTGAAACCAGCAGCGGTCCATGGAGGGAGTTCCGTGGGGTGGAAAGGCGGGGCAGGGGGTACTAAACACCGGACTATGGAAAATTGGAGGTAAGTAGACAATTAAATAAATAAAACGAATTTCGTAGCGCGCGCTGCACCACAAAATGCGATGCAGGGCGCGCTACGAAAATCGTTTTATTTATTTAATTGTTTACTTACCTCCAATTATCCATGTTCCGGTGTTTAGTACCCCCCACCCTGCCCCTCCCCCGCCCCGCCCCACGGAACTCCCTCCACGGACCGCTGCTGGCTGAAACCTTTAGTTATGATGGCAAAAGTTTTGAGCAGGACAAAACAGGATTCTTTAACTGCTGAGGTCACCTCACCACTTGGGTAGATTTGCCACCTTGCCCCAGTACAAGGTTTTACCCTTGGAGTTAGTTGCTTTTTCATTTCTTGAATTACCCTTGGGGGACAAGGCTGGAAGTTGTAGCTGGGCAGGTATCATTCACGCTAGACACATTTGCAGTTGAAGCATTTTTCTTTGTGGTGGAAAAAGCTCAGAATCCGAGGAGCCTGGATTTCTTGCCTGATGGGAGGACGCCCTCCCTTGGTAAGTCTCAGCACCTTTTCCCATTCAAATGTCGCTTGGCAGTGTCACACCTGAAGCCCTCAAAGCAAGCGTCTTGGCATCAGCTCTCTCTCCAGCCCATACTCCTTCAGGGTTCAGCCCACAGTGGTCAGCTGGGCCTTCTTGGAGTCAGGGGTCATTCTGCTTTCTGTGTCCCTGTAGTTGGTAATGGCGACAGCCTCTTGACCCTTGGAGAGCAGTTCCAATTCCTGGGTACCAGCAGGAGCCAAGAATCCTTGGATGTTCTATCTTCCTTCTTTGTGGAAAAGTCTTCAGAATATTATTCCCCTTGCCCAGGAATGTTCTGAGAAGATGGTAATGGGGTGCCAAATGCATTCTCTGCACTAGCCAATGATTACACAGTTCCCTACAGCTAATACTGGCTACATTCTCAGAGAATTCCTGCCTTCTTTGTTTGTGCTTCATTACTCAGTTTACTGCAAACCTTACCAGAATTCCTCAGCAAAATGGCTCTAGCCTTTTTCAGCTACAAGAGCCTTATCCTTCCATGCAGCCTATCCCCTATAGAGATGAGGTATACTATTATATGTCTGTTTCTTCCTCCCTTATGGTGACTCTCTCCTGAGTGGCTACTGTTAACACAACCCCTTCCTTCCTGCCAAGCCATAGTCTACCAGGAAGAGGGTTGTCACCAAGCAGCCGGTTATATGTGTTCAATCTCTGTAGCAGGGCTGTGAGGCAAACTAGTTCTAAAGAAGTATACTCTTAGAAAGCACAAAATATAATCTGCTAAATGTATTTTCCACTAAAGTATCAGCTGTCACCCGAGATTTAGATTAAACAAATTAAGTGAAAAACAAATTGTATATAATGTTTTAGCATTTTCCCAAGCGAAAACAGGAAACTATGTTTTAGTTCAAATCTAGGCCTGTTCATGAAACATGGTGCTCTACATACATAGTGACTAACAGCTTTATGTAATTGCTCACTGTGGGGCGACATACTTTTCCCCTTAGATCGCATGTCATACTTTTATATATTAAGCACACAGCCCTGTGCGCCTACATGGCACTCTTGAGGGGTGACTTATCTAAAATAAGATTTTCTACTTGACAAACGGTAGTTTTCCTTGCCATGTGCCAGTTCAGCACGTTTAAATTACAGCCCACCCGGAGCTCAATGGAGCCTCAAAAGTTTGCTTATGTGTCGGTGGTGTTATATACAAATATGGCATTTAACGCCCATGCCACTGACATAATTCTGTGCAGACTTACATTGGCCGTACTGGATATTTGAGTAACCCATTTGGGAGAAATTAATTTTAGAGTACTGGTTTATGGACAGAACGCACACAATCTGGGACTGAATGGCAGTGTCATAACACTAGCAGAAATAGGGTCCAGGACAAAGCAAATCAGACCTGGTACTGCTTCAATAGGAAGTCAGTCCTAGTACTGCTTCAATAGGAACAGTCCATTCAGAATTGTAAGTCCTGGCCCTTGAGATGGGACCCCTGGGGAGAATGGACAAGGTTGCATAGTGATCACCAGGGGAAAAGGGAGTTAATCAAGGTAGGTCCAAAAACCACAGCAGCCAAAGGAAGCCACCCATGTGTCTGCCAAGAGACAAGAACAAACTCCACCCATACAGTACAAGCAGGATTACTCTATCTGTTGCGGAATATAACACATAGGTTAGAGGATGACTGAAATGATTGGTAAAGAAACAAAGGAAATCACAAGTCTGATGGAATAGGGGCTTTAGGGGAGACCCATCTAACCGCAACAAGCTAGTCATGCTCAGTTATGTCCAGATGGGGAAGAGAGGGACTAGAGATGGAAGTGGGAGGGCCTAATAGGATGTGCTCACACAAGCAACAATCTGTGAGGGTGTGTCTCTGCCTCAGGAAAGGGGCTCCAACAAACATTCACTTAACCTACTAAGAGGGAGAATCATGAGCAACATTTAAACATAATGCTCATAAATCAAGAGAGCACACCAGGCAAACAGGGACCATAAACACAAAAGTATGCACACTGGAAATGCGGCAACAGAAGAAGGGTCAGCACGATGATGGAAAAGCCGACCCGGGAGAGTGCAGTGAAGGTGAGATATGCTTAGCATTGTAAGGATGAATTGTATTTAGAAGTGATAGGGAAAGGGCCAGAAGTGGTACCCATGATTAGAAGAAGGCTCTCAAAAATAAATTCTTGGGTTTCCAGATCCGGTAACAGTTCAAGTTTCAGGTGGTTCTAACTCCCACCAGGATGTTGAAAATGTCTATAGGACATCACTCCTTGAAAGAGACCAGGGCCCATAAAGGAAGGAAATAACTGAAGACCCTTTGAATTGTCTAGTGCAAGGCACATAGCAAGATCTGAAGGATACTGCTGATGTTTAAAGCCAGAACCATTAGTTCTTTATAAACCTATTGGGAAGTTCTTCTATGCAATTAAATTCGCCTCAGATTACCAGTTTTCAGAAGTTGCAGTAAATTCAGAATCTGGACCTTGCTGATTAACAAAACTGGTTGGTATTCACAATGCTCTAGTTTAGAGGTCAGTTTTGCAAAATCCTGGTATAGAGAAACCAACATGGAGGCAGGTTCCAGCTGTGCAGTAGTATGTAATAGTCATACATTAGGCGGTTATTCTGAAGCTGTGGTATGTAAAATGCAGACTGACAATCTAATTTCAAAAGCTCAAGTATGTAGAGTGCTACTGGAAAACAGTACTAGAGAGATGTGAATTGTACTAATTTAACACAGAGAACTTGATGACTGATCTCTCCCTTTATCAACTTTGTTTTGCATATGCAGCGACTTAAGAAAAACGAAGATACAATCTTATTTTGGACTAGCCATATTTTCATTATTTTTACACCAAAAGTCAAAGCATAGAGTTCATATAATGTCATTACTTGGTGGCTTTAAAGTGTACCTTAAATTGGATTGGTAACCTGTAAAAAAGTGGCATACAATAACTAACATGCTACTGTTTATAAATTACACTGATGACAGGTCCTAAGTAGCTTAAATCAGGATATCTCAATTCATTTTGGTACGTAGAGTACAATTTTATATATTTGAGAGTGCATACATTTCTAATTAGTTTAGTCATATTTTATATACTTTTGCAGTTTTTATTTCAGTAGTGGCAGACTAGCATCAATGCACTCTGTGAGGGTAAAAATGTTTCCGCTCTTCACCAATTCTCGAGGCATCATCATAACTTGGGTGTTTAGAGCATTGAGGGGGTCTATTTACCACATTCTCATGCAGCGCAGCAGCCAAAAATGCTGCATTGTGCTGCGTAAGAAGGAGGAAGCAGTAGAGCATCATATTTACAGAGATATGGTACCCTCCTCTCCCTAGCGCTAATGCGCAATCAGGCAGCCATGTGCCATGTGCACACCTTTACACCATAGTACTAGGGTGTCTGCCTGAGTCTAGCATAGGTTTTGTTCTGGAAGGATACTCTTCCAGTACAGAATACTATGCTTTGACCAATTTTAAAACTTTTACAACTTTGTATGTGTGCTGTACAGTGCAGCACACATGCAAAGTCGAAAAAGAAAGGAGAAATAAAAGCAATTTGCCTTTGAAAGGGCCTATTTAAAATATGTGTTATTTTTTGGTGCAAAACCCTATCTTCTTTTTTAGAAGATATGGTTTTGCATAAAAAATCATGGGTAGTTGCTTGGCTACATCCGTGCACCACCCATGAAACGCCTCCTTGGCGCTAAGTAGTGCAAAGCAGCACTATGAGCTGCTTTGTGTTACTTTCAAGTGAACGTACAGTGAACAAAACGTTTTGCACTGGAAAGTAAATTGGGAAAAAATGATTTTGCATTGATATTTGTCCCTTTTCAGATGCAAACACAGCACAAAATCTTAGAAAATATACCCCAGAGTTTTAAGATAGTTTATCACTTGAATTCAGGGCTGGGTGTTCAGTGGCTTAATGCATCCAATTCAGGAACCTGTATTTGACCTCATCACCACAAGTTCAAATCCCAGCTGATCTACTCAGTCTTTCTTAGTCCCAAGGTCGATGAAATCGCTATCATTGTGTAGGGTAAAAAGAAACACCTGTTGATCAATACCAAGATACCCCATGTGGTAAAGATGCGCTTTATAAATACACGTGTTTTACCCGCATTTATTTAAGAAGCAATGTTAATTTTTACCGTGTTGATACATTTCAAGCACTGATTTTATCCATATCATGAAAATAACACAGAGGTTTGTAAATATAATGCATGGATTGGGGGGAAATATATTGCTACCATTAAAGACGGGTTAAGGCCACAATATCTCAAAATGTTAATTGTAAATAAAGTGCATTCTTAGAGACAGATCAATTTTGTGGATAAATATGTGAAATTGAAAATCTGCAGAAATATTTCACTATTTCTGATGGAAAAAGTGTTAAAATCTGCAGAAGTGACACTGAAAGATCAGATGGAAATTTGAATATTGTATATCACTTTATTTAGGCATATCATCCTTACTGGTAGGAAGTGTATGATAAGAGTCAGAATCTAAAATGTAATGCAATGATTGGTAGGAATTCATTACTAACTAAAGCAACCCTGGGGGCATATCTTTAAGGAGGGGATAGAAAATTATCGCTGCTTTTTCGGCCGTTTTCGGCCGAAAAGCGGCGATAATGGTATCGCTATATCAGCAAAGTCCCGCTATCGCATGAAACCTTGCCTTAGCGCCTGAATTCCTAACGCCCATCTTTGCATCTCTAATGAGATGCAAAGTGGGCGTTCCTCCCCAGGATAACGGGAGAAATGTCGCTAAGCGACATTTCTCCTATTATCAAGCCTCACGCAAAGCAGCATAGCGACAAGAAAAGTAGCGATAACCTCTGTTATCGCTACTTTCCTTACGCCTGCTTTGAAACTGACTTAGCCATGATATCCTATGGAAGGTGGATATCATGGCTAAGTATGTGAGGCCCTATCAGCAAGCTATCGCCAAACTTCGTGGGATTATCGCTGGGTTTCCAGCGATAATCACACGTTTGGCAGTTAGCGCTAGGATTTTTATCGCTTTTGAGATAAGCGTTGCTAATAGCACGCTATCTCAGCCATAAAAATCCAAGCTAGCCGGCAATAATTATCCTAGTGCTAAGTGTGCTTAGCGATAATTATCGCCGGTTGTTGCTGATATGCCCCCCTTATCGCAACTGTAGAGATAGGAAGGATTGATTGGAGAGAATAAGGTTTTAAAACTGTGAATTGAAGTTTCCATTCATCTGTTTGATGCTGATTCACAGCTCACTCTGCTATATTATAGGGATTGTAATTTATGAACTAAAAGTAACAAAGGGCAAATATGTGTGTTAAACGTTTGTGCTTGGCAGCAGGTCCATTAACCGTTCTTGCTTATAATGAGTCAAAACTGTGACTAGACAAAATTCAGATCTCTCCAGCAAGTGCATTAATCATCAAGGTTATCATGACATTGTTATTATTAGATTGAGAAAAAAACTGCTTGCCACACAAAAACTCTGCAGTAGGTGCCTTTAACTTTGTAAAATATTTTAGAAGGCAGCGCCCCCCTGAGCTTTGGTGCCCCGTGCTGTGACATTGGCTGCGCCGCTCTAAAGCCAGAACTGCCTTATATATTGTTTATAAATGCCTAAAGAGAAGTTCTCTGCTTGTCATTAGTGTGATGTTCTCCTTTTATAGACCCTCTCTCACACTTTCTTTATTGGCTGAGAAGCTTTTTGTTGTTCCAGACCTCAAGAAATCACTTTCCAGTGGCGTCGCTTTTGCCGTTTTGGCAGCTAGATTCTGGAATAGCCTCCTTTCAATCTGAATGTATCTCTTTACTTATTTTTAAGGAACAAGCTTAAAACTCAACTCTATATTCTATAATGGACTAGTTTTAGTATTTTAGCTGTTATAGTGCTAAGAGACCTGTGGGTATATACTATGCTTTATTCACTGAAAAAAACATAGGTTTCAGGCCTGATATAGTTAGGAATTAGCATTTAAAAAACCTTTGAAATTCACTGAAAAAAACATAGGTTTCAGGCCTGATATAGTTAGGAATTAGAATTTAAAAAACTTTTAAAAGTTGACACTTTGAACATTTTTCACATAGAATCACCAATGTTATCCTATGGCAGAAAATTCACTTATCAGGTAAGTAGTATTATTGTTACTTTTTCTTACTCAGTGGTGGATCCTGGTTCCAGCACTGGCCAATCTCCTGTAAACAGTTGAAAGAATGTGTTTAAGTCATACAGCCGATTTTTTAGGAATATTTTTAATTTGTGAAAATAGACACTTAGAAACTTTTCTGGTGAAAACCACGCAATGGATTCCTATGGAAGGAAATACAAGTTACTGGTAAGTACGCTTAGAATTACTTTTCAGGGTCAGTGCTGGTCTAAAAGATGCAGCACTGGGTTCTCTCTTGAAAACAGGTGAGTAAATTGGAATTCGTAGTTCAGCTGATTTTAGAGGAATATTTGTATGTTTCAAAATTGGACACAAACTTTTCTGGTGAAAACCACACAGTGGATTCCTATGGAAGGAAATACAAGTTACTGGTAAGTACGCTTAGAATTACTTTTCAGGGTCAGTACTGGTCTAAAAGATACAGCACTGGGTTCTCTCTTGATAACAGGTGAGTAAATCGGAATTCGTAGTTCGGCTGATATTAGAGGAATATTTGTATGTTTCAAAATTGGACACTTAGAAACTTTTCTGGTGAAAACCACACAATGGATTCCTATGGAAGGAAATACAAGTTACTAGTAAGTACGCTTAGAATTACCTTTCAGGGTCAGTGCTGGGCTAAAAGATGCAGCCCTGGGTTCTCTCCTGATAACAGGTGAGTAAATCGGAATTCGTAGTTCGGCTGATTTAGAGGAATATTTGTACAATGGTGAAGAAAGGGGGCCGGGCCTGAGGTGACATGTGCAAACACGCCCTGTGGCGCGTTTTAAGTTGGGGAATTAATTCCTCTTCAATCCAGAGGTCCCCTGGGGGCCAACTAGCCCACCAGGTACCTCCAGTATGCGCCAGGGAGCTGCGTTGCAGAGAGGTGTTCAGAGGCCACGCCCTTTTTACAACACTCTGCAATGCAGCTCCGTGGCCTTTACTGGAGGTACCGGGTGGGATAGTTGGCCCCTAGGGGACCTCTGGATTGAAGAGGAATTAATTCCCCAACTTGATACGCGCAACAGGGCTGTTTGCACACATATCACCTCAGGCCCCGCCCCCTACCTTCACCACTGTGCAAACGCGCCCCGTGGCATGTTTTAAGTTTGGGGATTAAGTCCCCTTGAATCCTGAGGTCCCCTGGTGGCCAACTAGCCCACCAGGTACCTCCTTTATGCGCCAGGGAGCTGCATTGCAGAGAGTTGTTCAGAGGCCACGCCCCTTTTTACAGCACTCTGCAAAGCAGCTCCGTAGCGCTTACTGGAGGTACCTGGTGGGCTAGTTGGCCAATAGGGGACCTCTGGATTGAAGAGGGATGAATTCCCCAACTTAAAACACGCCACGGGGTGTGTTTGCACAGTTTCACCTTAGGCCATGCCCCCTACCTTCACCACTGTGCAAACGTGCCCCGTGGCGTATTTTAAGTTGGGGGATTAAGTCCCCTTAAATCCTGAGGTCCCCTGGTGGCCAACTAGGCCACCAGGTACCTCCAGTAAGCGCCATGGAGCTGCGTTGCAGAGAGGTGTTAAAAGGGGCGTGGCCTCATTACACCTCTCTGCAACGCAGCCCCCTGGCGCATACTGGAGGTTCCTGGTGGGCTAGTTGGCCCCCAGGGACCCCCAGTATTCAAGGAGAATTAGTTCCCCCTCTGCAAATGCGCCAGGGGGTGCGTTTGCAGAGTGGTGTAAGGAGGGGGTGTGGCCTCCGGCCCGATCCCGGTCTTTTTTTTCTTCTTTTTTTTAGAAGGGAGGCTGTGTAGCCCCCCTTCTTTTTTCAATATTTTGGCCCTGGGGACCCCATCCCCCAGGGCCTGCCCCCAATTTTTATTTATAAAAAAAAAATCGAGAAGGGCGCCGCGTGGCCCCCCTCCCGAAGCCGTAATTTGCCCTGGGGACCCCATCCCCCGGGGCATGACCCTTTTTTAATTTAAAATTTTTTTTTTATGGAGGTTGGCTGCGTAGCCCCTCTCCTCTGGCCACTTTAAGGGCCCGGGGACCGCATCCCCCAGGGCCTGGCCTCCGTTGGGGCCGTGGGGGGGTCCCCAATCCCCCCACGGTCCCAACCGGCTCCCCGGGTCCTGCGGGAGCCGGCATTGCTTTTCCACATGGGGAGCAGCTAAAATGCTGCTCCCCATGTGGAAAAGCAATCAGCTTTGCTTCATTGAAGCGAGAGCAGGTTTCCCTGCTCTTGCTTCAATTAAGCAAAGCAGTTTGCAATGACAGGGCGGGAGCCGCGAGGCTCACACCCTGTCATTGCAAACAGCAGTGTCCCGGGGGTGGGCACCCCGGGACACTGCAGGACCTGGCCCTGGGGGGCGGCAGTCCCCAGGGCCTCTTCAAGGCTCCAGCAGGGGGGTCGCGTGGCCCCCCTCCCCCATTGAAAAGTTGCCCCCGGGGTGGCGGTCCCGGGGCTGGGGGGGCCTCAGAGCCCCCCATCCCAAATTATTTCAAGCCCTGGGGGGTGGCAGTCCCCGGGGCTGGGGGGGCTGCGAGCCCAACCACCCATTTTCAAGAAGTCCCAGGGGTGGCAGTCCCCGGGGCGCGAGCCCCCCCGCCAATACTATCTTCGAGCCCTGGGGGGTGGCGGTCCCTGGGGCAGTGTGGGGTGATTGGGACCCCCCCACACTTCTTTTTTTAATTCCCCCCCACGGGATTTGGCCCCCACGGGGGCCAATTAACAAAGAAGCGCGGGAGCCCTGTGCTTCTTTTTTTTTTTTTTTTCGACCGAAATTCGCGTTGGGTGCGCGAATCTCGCCGATTAGTTTTTTTTTAAATGCTTTTTTTGGCCCTGGGGGTCCTTGTGGGACCCCCTGAGCAGGCCTAGGGGGTCAGGGTGTTTCTACCCTGCCCCCTTTTTGCGTTTTTCACATTTGTTTTTTAGGTCTGCCAACACTTCCTGATTTGGAGTGTTGACAGCCAATTAGAATACAGCTCGTGCTCGGGAGGGTGCAGGGATGGTGCGCGGATCCTCTGAGGCCATAGATATATATGTACATTTACCTCTAATTTTCTCAGGAACTACTGAACGGATTTACACCATTTAAGCAAAAGGCACAAGTCTGAACTGAGGACTGCCAAATTTGGTGTAATTCCGTTCAGCAGTTCGGGCTGTAGCTGTGTCAAAAGGTCCTATGGGAAAATGCATGGGGAAAACATGTTTTGGGACCCCCCTTTTTTCTCGGCCCCCGCTTGACAATTCACCGTGAAACTTTCAGGATTGGAGCGGAGCGGAGCTGGCCAAAAGTTTGGAAAATTTCGCGAAGATTCGTCAATCGGTGCCAACGTTATTCCAAATAGAATGTTGCAGATTTCCTATGGAAAATAGGTCCTAACTATATCTACCTACTGGCGACCGCCAGTAGGTAATAAATTCTAGTTAACACAACATATTAAAGCTTCACAGACTAAAGCCAAAATCAATGCTCTCACTGTAGCTAATTGAAATATGTATGGTGTCTGCCCCAGAGCATACACCTCTCTTTACTTATGATTTCTTAACCCTGGGGCCTGATTAAAAAACTGCATTTTATAGTACATAAGGTGGTACTGCAATAGCACTACTTATTTACTACAAAATGTAATCCACAAGCCTATGTGCGTAGCTCTCCACTTCCACCTTTCCTAGATGCAGAACCACACACACATATGTTTACTATGTAGGGGCTGATTACGATCTTGTGGTCTTACTGCCGTCCCGCCGCGGAGGCAGTTCCTAGTACTCCACCGAGTAAACAGTCTTTCGCTCATCATATTTAGATGCATGCTGGCTGCTTTGCCATCCGCCTCAAAGGAGTGTTTCCTGCTGCCATTCGCTGAACACTGTTGCCAATATGGCAGTCTCCAAAGCTGGTGAATACTACTCTGCCGCCGTCAAGGCGGCTGGTTGCTGCCGAGCAGATTTAGATCACACAGCTGTGCTGGCAGTCTTTTATGCGGCGGTTCCCAGATGGGGTGAGTCCGTCGAAGTACGCACTTCACAATGCACCATCACTGTGGCCATTAGATGGATGCCAGTAGAACACACCTGATGTCCATTGGCCAAGCGGAAACACCTGCATACCACACTATAAAACACATCCGATTTCAGAAAAGGCTCCTTTGCCATTCCACTGCTCCACAATACTTGACAGCGGAACAAAACACAGTGAATTTCGGTTTTTGTGCTACTTTTCCCCTGTTACTTGTCCCTTCACCTTTTAACTTTGTACATCTTGTGTTCACAATATTTAATTTGATATAATTTTGTTGCATAATGCCAGGACACAAGAGTCCCCATTTCACTGAGGGTGAGTTTTCAGTCATGGTAGATAAAATCATTAGAGTAAAGCTTCAATTGTTTGAAGCCAAAGTCCAAAATACACCCCTGTCACAGAAAAGCCATATGTGGGCCAGCATAGTCGACAGAGTGAATGCAGTAGAATAACCTGCGCACACAGGAGGAAATTCTGGAATGACCTGCAGAAGAGAGTGTGTTCCCTGGGCTACAAGTGTCACCTGTAGGCCAACAGGATTGATTATGGTTCTCCCAGGCCACCCCTTACAACTCATGCCATGGTAGAAAAAGTTCTTGCAGATCCTATGTACTGACGGCTTGACAGGAATACCTAGTGGAGTGGAGTCTGGTAAGTTGCACATTACAAACTCACAATCATCCCCAATCTACTGTTCACTTAGAAGTTAACTGTTGCTAATGTGTTCTGCACATATTTTCATAACATAGAAATCTAAAACTATTAGTTTCATATAATTGTGGTTGTTTCTGTGATTGTATTGGTATTGATCAATCCCTATTCAATGCTCTCTCCTAAGAATGGTTTGTGTTGTTTTCTGAATGTTGTTCTTCTCAAACAAATGTACTTATGTCATGAGTTTCACAAATCAAACTGTGTATACATAAAAATTCTCAGGAGTAGTATAGGTATGCAAATTATCATGTTGAATATAAGTGGTATTTATACAATGTGCATCCATGTAAGTTGTGGAAATGTCTGTTTTGCAGTCAGCTAGGCCTTCGAATTGTCAATTACACAGTTCACCTCCACACTGTGTTGACCTCAATGTAGATGGTAGGTATATTCCCTAATCACTTCATGGACATTGCAGAACATCTATTATCCTGCTGCTTTGATGTTGTACTGTTTCAAATAGGTAAAAGTTAGGGTAATATATGCAATACCACCGGAAGCCACTATCACAATCATCTCAACCTATTTTGTCTTCTAAGTATCAACATTGTCTATCTCCAAAGATTTTTAATGTACAATACATACTTTTACTAATAAAAATGTTCTCCATTTCTCAATAGGTCCAACTACAAGACCACATCGGTATGCTCCTGCCACTTCAGACATCTCGACTCCAGCCCAGGATCAAGCCGTCAGTGAGGACAGCACTCCTGGTGATATGCATGAAGTGGATGAGCCTGGCAAAGTGATACTGCCTGCACCCACCCCAACACCTCCCACCCCAGGGCATACTGGGCCAAGGGTACAGGGTAGTGGGGGTTGTGGTTGTGGGAGGGTCTTTGTGGGCCAGCAGATTGAGTCCACTGGGGTCTTTGACACCCACATCACCATCGCACAAGTCTTGGGAGCCTACCATAAATACCAAGACATACCGGGCCAGGTACTCACCGAGCTCGGGAAGACAAAGCAGCTGCAGAGAGAGCACAACCATCAGATGGAGGACCATAACTTAAATATGGGCTCCCTTATTGGGTTGCTGCAGAACATTTATACCCACATTAGCAGGGCTTTTACAGCACTATCTACCCCTCATTGTGGTCCAACTACATCTGAATCATTTACATCTGCCACAGCCGTAGGAAGAGAGGCCTTGTCACAGGAAGAACCAACTGCAGCCTTCCCCACCCCTGCAGCTGTGGATCCCACCCACCTAGCAGAGAATTTTTCAGAGACTTAGCGGCGCTGCCCGTATTTCGATGCGAAATCTATTTGAGGCGGAAATATTTGCATTATCCTGCTTTCTGCCTATAAAAAGAACCGCATTTTGACCGGCCACAGCTCCAGAGCCGTGAATCTTATCGGTACTATCAAAAGATTGACCTATAAATTACTCTAAGATTTATTTGTGTCTAGGTTTGGGGGTTACCATTAGATACATCCTCCTCTGTTTATCTAACTCCCATTATCGTATCTGGATACCTGCCGCTACAGAGTCCATCCATATATCGACCTATAAACAACTCCAAGGTGCGGGGGCCATCACTTTAGGTACCCTTCTATCTCTTTACAAACCATCGTAACTATATCTGGTTATTCGACGCTACAGAGTCTTTAAGCATATCGACACGTATCAAAAAATCTCTGTTCTTCCCCTTTTTTTCAATTACCAATGCCCATCCCTACTGATATCCTACATTTGAGTACTTTTGGATACTTTCACGTAATCTTATATACATAAGATCATCGGCAGCAAAGAATATTCACCTATTACTTTAAGCAATAGACGGTTTCCTGACGAAGGCTGAAAGGCCGAAACGCGTGTAGTGTTCCATCGACCGCCTTGCTTGTTCAACATCTACTGTACTGTTCTGATTGACTCCATGTCCATATTGTTTACATAATTGCCTAAAGAATATGTACTGTATGTAAAATAGTAACAAAATGAATGATGGATAAAAATGAAAAGATTAATATTAAATCTACTTTTTCATAATCAATACCTGTGTGTGTAAGAAAATATTCTCTTTCTTTTTTATATCACTTTTTGATATTTTATGGACTAGTTCTTTACTATACACCTAGTTATATATATTCACTTGCTATAGTCACTTATCTAAATAGCTCTTTTCCCTACATATAGCAAGTCTATTAGTCGAGTAGGGGTCCCCTGTTTTTCCAAATAGTGGATCCCACCCGCGACAGGGGATGACCATTCAAATCAACAGGAGATAAGGATGGTTAGACCTCTGACACCGCCAGAAAGAAACATCAACGTCAATATCCTTCAGTGTGTGCTTACCATTCACTCTGTGGACTAGGTCTGGACACTTTTGCCGTCCTGATGCAAGGAGTATTTTGGACATTGTTCTACAAACAACTATGGCTCTACAACTATGGTTTCATTTCCCATGACTGACTTCTCCACTTTTTGATTTGCTTTTGTTATGTTCACCCCCTTTAATGTTATCACGTTTAGCACAATACATTTACAAGTCATAAATTCATACACTGGTGTCGTATGTCTCCACTCTATCAATTAATTTGTTTTCTTCCATCATAAATTGACAATTATAAAAAAAAACATTTGCGTAAATATAGATGATTTTGAAGTAGGTAATGTTTATTTCATGTTCACAAATATTACTAAACATTATTCCATACCATTCAATCCTCAGCTACTATGTTCATTCCATTTGAAGAATACGTGTCTGTCAACATTTGCATTAACAGTGCAATCCATACATTACACTTATACTTGCCAACATGGAAGAAGGGATTATGTCCAAAACAATATGATAGAATAGGCAAATCGTCATGGATTCATGTCATCAGTTTTAGTCAGATCTTCTGGCTTACATAAGGAATTCCTCCTGCAAAAAACACCAAGAGAAAAAACCATGGCAGCACTACATTTTGTAGACACAGGATCATTCCAAACCACTGTTCCAGTATCTGGTGGAATGTCACAAACAAGTTCCAGTGATGTGCCCCAAGAAGTATGTCCCAAAATGATGTGGCACATCAACACCTACATACACTCTACACGAAATGAGGATTTTAGCAATGTGAAGGTAGATTGTCATGAATTGGCCCCACTACCAGATGTATTTTGAGTCAATTATGGCACACATATTGCTTTAATGACAATACACCACAGAGAATAAGTTCAATGTAATTTCCAAAACTCTCATTCAATCCTTGCCTTGGTACAAATGTTGTACATCCAATGTCTGTGTCTGTCTTTCTCAGGATTAACACAGTCTGCCGTCTCAGCAGAGGAGGTGGAGCAGCTGGCAACAGAGGTCCTTTCCCTGTATGGCCAGCTCTATGGCTCACCAGAGGAAAAGGTACATGTCTGACATAAAATATGTGAATCTGTCCAACAGGCTAATTTCCATTTACACAGGCTACAAAGTGGCTTTGAGCTCCAGAGTGAAGTGTAGTAATTAATGTTAAGTGTCACATATTGTGGTCCTTTCATAGGACACTCACGTCAAGGACTTGTAAGCACTGTACAATGTCTAAGAAACATCAACCGTTAAAATGTGTAGTGTGTTTGAAGCCCTAGATCATATTAGATGTGTATGTAGAGATCAATGCATATATATGTTTGTTGTACTTGTGTTAATTCACCAGCTCAAAACATGGTAAGAGGAGAACCAAATATACACACCTTACAATTGGAGATTTGTATGTACTCTATAAAAAAGAAATTGCAGATGATGTTAGCTATGTGTATAGTCCCACAATTCCCGCAGCCTACACCGGTTCTCTCCAAACTGTTGTTTGGTAGCTACCAGTAGCTCCCAGACACCTTCAGAGTAGCACACAGCCTTGCGGTCACTTCTTGAATGGGCACATGGTACCCTTTTACTGTAAACATTGTGGAAAGGTGGTGTTCATGTGATAACATGATCATCAGGATACAGATAGCAAGGCCTGACAATGAACAGTACCCAGTCAGATTCATGGGACAGACTGGGCCTGAGTCACAGGGTCAAACAAATGAAGTATAGCTGTAAAGAACATATGTCCTTTGCAGCTTCAATTTTTTAGTGTGCTTAAAATATGCCCATGAATGCCTTTCATGGACAACAGTTGGAAGGGAGATATTCCTCACTTCTTGTGCTAACACTTCTTTTCCAAAGATTCACATGTGAAAATATGTTATGTCCAAACTGCAGGTCACTCCTTCACACTGGCTCCCACCTGATTCCTGTCCACACCAATGTACTGTACTGAGCAGACACATGGCTGTGGAAACTCCACATTTACATCATTGGAAACTCCACATTTAAACATCATGGGGCAGATTTACAAGCCCCTTGCGTCTCATTTACGCCGCCGTTGCGTCACTTTTGTGACGCAGCGGCGGCGCAAATCCTGCGCCATGGTGCGGGGTACTTACAACGTGACGCATCTGAGATGCGTTACGTTGTAAAGCCCTGCGCCACATGTAGGTGTTCCTGCGCAGGGAGGGCGTTCTAGCGCAGGAACGCCTCCTAGAAGTGGCTGAGTGAAATCTACAAGATTTCACTCAGTCACTTTTAGGCCCATGCTGCGTCAAAACCCTGCGCCTGCCTGAAGCAGGAGTAAGGATTGACGCAGCATTAACAAGATAGGGCCCCCCAGACCACTGCTGGAGCTGCGTCGCGCTTGCGACGCAACTCCAGCAATGCGCCACTTTTGCGGCACAGATGCGTCATGCATCTGTGCCGTTTTTGCCCCATGGTGCGCCGCATTGTAAATGCGGCGCATCCATGGTAGCGGAGCTGTGGCGCACAATAACTGGCACATCCCTGCTGATATGCAGGGATGCGCCAGTTATTGTATATATGCCCCCTAGTAGTTTAATGAAATGGAGGACTGTTGTACCAAACATGCCACTAGTCTTTATTGTGTCAAGTGTGATGCTCTTTAAGAAATGTGAATTATGTGATGGTAGCCCTATTGCTTGTTACATTTGATACTCTGTAGTGGATGTAGCAAACATCACATTGGTAAACTAGGATTCTACACAAAAATGAGTGTGCATGTGAGCCAAAATCACTGGTGACATCAGTATTCGTGCCTACATTTTGGATTCTAAACATATCCCAAATGGGATTTTGCATCAAAAATACTGTTTCATTCCTGTTTAATGTGCCATATTAGCATGATGACTCACTTCTTCACAAATATGTGTATGTCTGTTTACAAATAATTGTGATAGTTGACAACGGGGATATTGTTATTCTTATGGCCTATTGAACTGTTTTTATCTACATATGCATTCCTATTTCTACGAAGAACATCTGTACAATAGGACAATTTTGTTGGTATTGGGTATAGTAGTACTGTTTTATCCAACATTCATTGTTCAAAGTGGAATCGAATGCACCATCTCTGGCGGGCACTAAATCTCAAATTCTACTCTTAGCAGATGACACCTTGTTGATTTCCAAGACTCATTGTGGGCTTCAGAAACTGTTGGTTCATTTTAACGAGTTTTGTGTCACACGTGGCTTGGAGATCAACACTCTTAAAACCCAGGTGATGTTTTTTAATCAGCAAAGACCTTATAAGGACAGCTTATGTTTGGGGGGTGATCCACTTGAGAGGGTTTATTCTTTTGCATACTTGGAGTTACTTTTGCAGAAGGCATGCCTTGGCACCACCCTATTAAAAAGGCAACTACTAAACTCAAGCAGATTTCAGGGGGTGATACTCAAGGAACTCTCCATGTCATACACAAAACCCATTCCAACTGATCTACGAGGCAAAGGTCTTGGGTTCAGCACTATATGGAGCAGAACTATGAGGGTACTCTAACCATGAGGCTCTGATAAGAGCTGAGAACAAATTCCTTAGGAATCTCGTTTCTCTTCCGTCCAGTACTCCATTATATCCACTGCTTAGTGATTTGGGAGTCACAGGGGCGGCGAGTAAAATGCATTTACAGCCCCGTCTCTTCTGGAGATGCCTATGGACCACCCCAAGATTTCCCATTATGTTGAAAGTGTGAAGGATGTTGTGAATGCCTATCATTTCAGCAAAGTCCCTTGGTTAAGGACTTTGAAGTTGCAACTGTCCCCGCTAGGGCTGCATGACTTGTGGGACCATCCATCTGCAGTTGTTTTTCCACCTAAAGCCATACTGAAAAAGAAATATTGGGCACATGTGATGGTTGGGAGTCAAGGAGAGCTGCTAGCTTTAGATTGATTAGTGATTTAATTGATATCAAGTCTGTAAGGGGGTTTGAGACATTTTGGGATCTTGTGACTGCTCCTCCAAATTGGAAACTATACTTTCAGTTTCGCCTAGGCATACTACCATTAAGGATGTCTGCTTGTGGGTGGGTCAGTAAAGGAGGCACTTGTTGTACTACCTGTAATCTTGCAAAAGAAAGTATTTCCCATGTATCGTTTGTCTGCCTACGCTACGCATCACCTCGCAATGCTGGGCTTGCACCGGTATGCAGACTACTGGGAGTAGGTACCCATCAAGAAGCTCTACGTATTCTCAGATCGGATCCCCACCCAATCCTAGCTATTTCTATTTCTGGGTACAATGTGGATTCTTCCTAGTAAAGCCTTATGTGGCCATGCTACTTGAATTTATTTAAGTGTATTAATATCTCAGGGCCCGATTCACAGAACAAACTTAAGACTAAATCCTAAACTTAGTACCATTCTGGTATTCACAGAATGCACCTAGTACTTCTGGTATTCACAGAATGAACTTACAACTTTTGCTATTCACAGAATGAACTTAGGACTTTTGCTATTCACAGAATGGATTTACGACTACTAAACTTACGTCCGCACCCGGGCCGGAATTTCCGCACCCGGGCCGGAATTTCCGCACCCGGAGCGGAAAGTCCGCTTATGGGGCGGAAAGTCCGCTTACGGGCCGGAAGTCCCACTTACGGGCCCGGAAATTCCGCCTACAGCCGGAAAGTCCGGCTACGGGCCGGAAGTTCCGATTGCGGGCCGGAATTGGTGGCCATTGATCATGTGAGCCAAGGGTGAACACCTGTCCAAGTCCCTACCATCCCCCACCATGCATCAGCTGACACACTCCAGCCAATCCTAACTCAGCAGCATGAATAACTGCAGAGCAGATACACACAAACCCTTTCAACATGCCACTGAATGTGTTTGTTGCACTGCCCCTTGCCATGCGGCAAAACGACTTGAGGAGGAGGAGGAGGAGAGCCAGAGCAGAGAGGATCTTCAGACAGAGGATCAACTTATTTGGAATGTCCAGTCAAGATGTAAGGGCCAGGTACCGTTTCCCTCCAGAAATCATCTTGGATATGGTATGTGAGTGGGAGCAGGAACTTGACTCCGTGACCTGCTGCTCACATGCAATACCAGCATACCTAAAGATCCTATCAGCGCTCCCTTTCTTTGCCACTGGCTCATTCCAAAGGGTCTCCAGTGACCATGTGGGCATATCCCAGGCGAGCCAGTCGCGGTGCCTGCATCAGGTACTGCGATGCATCACTGCAAGATCCCACCACCACATACATATGCCACCAACACTGGCCCTGAGACAAAGGGCAGCACAAGATTTCTTTCTCATTGCACAATTTCCACGTGTGCTGGGTGCAATTGACTGTACCCATGTGGCCCTTCAGCCACCCCGCCACATTGCACACATCTTCTGCAACAGACACCGATGGCATTCCATCAACGTGCAAGCTGTCTGTGATGCCAGAGGGAGGTTCATTGATGTGCATGCGGTGTTCCCCGGCAGTACCCATGACAGCTTCATATTCCGCATGTCACCTCTTGCCCGGCAGATGGCTGCGGGAGAATTTGGCAACATGTGGCTACTGGGTAAGTACCAAGCATAAGAAAGGAGGAATATGTGTTTTTGAAATGTCTGAATGCCCCCCAACATTAACCATTGTACTATAAGAATCATAAAGCTAGATACAGGGCCCACCTGACAATGCATGTAATACAGTATAGATTATGTCCTGTGCAAGTCAAAGAGGGAAATGTAACCAACTGCCCTTTCTCCTCTACTCAGGTGATGCTGGGTATGCACTCACCCCACATCTCCTCACCCCTTACAGGCGTGCAGACACTGTACCACAGCGTAGGTACAATAGGGCACACATACGGACTCGAGCCATCATAGAGCGCACTTTTGGTCTGTCGAAGTCGCGATTCAGATGTCTCGACCATACAGGGGGGGTGCTGCAGTACTCCCCAGAAGTAGTGTGCAAGATCATTTTAGCCTGTTGTGTCTTGCACAACATTGCCTTAACGCATGGCTTACAGATACCGCTGGAACCTCGGCTACGTATAAATCTGAGAAACCGGGCCATGGCACATAACCGAGGTCAGGGCATGCAAGTCCGTGAGCAGCTTGTTGCCACGTTTTTCACATGAGCAACCTGTGGTGGAATGGACTAAATGTGGATTGCTGTCTGTTGCCAATGATGAAACTTGGATATACACAACTGTGTCAATAAATTCCTTCCTGAGGCAACTTTGCAAGCCACACTAACTGCATGTTAATCACAGCTCTTGACAGTAGTCAAAAGGATGAGCCTGCTTCAGCACATGTGCCCATGTCAGCGATCAGTGTAGTGGATGTCCCTAAAGAATCTATAGCCGCAGATGGAAGATGATACATGTACTGAGAGACCTTGCCGGACCTCATGAGGATGGGTCTCTTAATCAGAAAAGGCCATAACCATAGCATTGTCGGCCCTGTGCCATCAACAGATGTGACTCCCCCACAAATGATGCGCCCACGACGTGAGTGATGCAATGGGTCAATCAGACACCATGGGGCAGATTAATGTGGGACTTGCGGCCCTTTCACGCTGCCGTTGCGTCACTTTTGTGACGCAGCGGTGGTGCAAAGCCAGCGCCATGCTGCGGGGTATGTACTATATGACGCATCTGGGAGATGCGTCACGTTGTAAAGGCCTGCGCCACATGTAGGCGTTCTGGCGCAGGGGGGGGCCTTCCGGCGCAGGAACGCCTCATAAAAGTGGCTGGCTAAAATCTACAATATTTCACTCAGTCACTTTTAAGGCTATGCTGCGTCAAAACCCTGCGCCTGCTTGAAGCAGGCGTAAGGATTGACGCAGCATCATAGGGATAGGGCACCCCCGAGCCTTGCTGGAGCTGCGTTGCACTTGCGACGCAACTCCAGCAATGCGCCGCCTTTCCAACGGGGGATGTGTCACCCATCTGCACATCCGAGCACCACGGTGCACCGCATTGTCAATGCGGCGCATCTGTGTTGGCGCACGGGTGGGCAGATGCATCGCAACTCTTCTGACGCATCTCTGCTGATTAGCAGAGATGCGCCAGAAGCCGTAAATCTGCCCCCATGTGTCTGTGATATATCCACACTTCTCCAACACAATGTTCCGTAACACATCACACAACTCTGCAAATGAGCACCTAATATGGACTAGATGTACCATAATGCAAAGCATGAGAAACTGAAACTGAAACTGCAGAAATGTCTTGAAATGGTCTCTTCACCCTCTTGTCACATTTAAATAATTCTCACATGCACTGACTTTTCTTTTTTATCCACAACAGAACAGCAGGATGGCAGTAGATTTGATTCCAGATTGTGGATGGATCTGGATGAATACAAAATGGCTGCCAACTATTTCCTGTGATGTATTTTCTGCCTCCCACTCCCTGTCAAACATTTCCTGTATGGAATTATATGTTCCGGGTCATTTTCGGAGTTTACGGCCAAAAAGCGGAAGCTCCGATTACGGAGCGTACGGCCCGTGTGCGGACCCCCCGCTCCGGAACCAGAAACTGCGCTTATGGGCCGTAAACTCCGAAAATGACCCGGAACACATAATTTCATTCAGGAAATGTTTTATAGGAAGTGGGAGGCAGGAAATACATCACAGGAAATAGTTGGCAGCCATTTTGTGTTCATTCTGAGTCATCCTCTATCACAGACAGATCCTCTGACATCCTCTGACATCCTGCTGCTCTCATCCTTCTTATTATCCCCATAATGGCTGAGGGTTGCTGGCCAAATTTTCTCAGCTATATGGGGACCCTGAACACCAGCTGAGCAATGCAGCCCGGGCCAAGCTGTGGGCCAACATCGCAGAGCGCTGCAGTGCAGTGGGAGTCCACACCAGGAGTGCGAGGGCATGCCGTAAGCGCTGGGAGGACCTAAAACGGTGGTCCCGGCACAAGGCTGAGGAGCTGGTGGGCCAGTCTTCCCAGCACCATGTGCATCGTCCTCGCCTATCCCCACTGTACAGGAGGGTCCTGCAATCAGCTTGGCCGACCCTCCATGCTCAGCTGGAGGAGCATGAGCAGCAGGGACATGGTAAGTGCATCATATGCTAAATGTGTCTGGGAGTATGATGTGAGTGAAACAGTGCTGTACCATTGTGTGTCCGATGCCTCCATTCACAGATTCCGTGTCCATGCAGCAGTCACCAAGCTTAAAAAGGCACACTGTGGCATATGGACTGTACAGGGCAGAGTGCATTTTGGGAGTTGGAGTCTCGTCATGACAACTGGCTAAATGAGCCATAATTGTGCATTTGTACTGAAATCAGCTCTTCCCGCACCACTACAATTGGCACTAGGAAATCATGTGTGCATTGGATGAGCAATGGTACAGACACTGTCCAGTGTGCGCATGGCAGGCCAAAGGGTATTGGATGCTATGACTTGCATTGCATTTTTAGAGTTTGGGTTCCAATTGTGACAAAACATCATGTGCCATGGAGTCAAGACAGACTTTGACATCCTTGCATCACTCTTAAGCGCTTTTAAATTTGCAAGGGGTGTCCACTGACAGACGTCTCAGCCTCAGTGGCCTGTTTCACATTTCACATGTACAGGTAGCTGTCACTAAATTCCCCTAGTGTTCAGCGGTGTACTGCATTACCATATCAGTCACCAAAGCCAATATGTGCCACTAGATTGTCAGAACATGTGTGGGGACAGCCAAAGGCTAGACTCACAATTTAGCTACAGAAATAGGCCAGAGCCTCAGTGCATGTGTGACCCACATTCGCCACTTGTCGTGTCCCATACAATGCTACAAAGCAGATGACACTTGTCCAGACCTTAAATAGCTGCGACTCCCTATGAATGGCCATAATCTGAGATTCTGGACTTCATGTTCTCCATTGGTGGACTGCTTTTGGAACCTGCACATGTAGCTGTGGCAGGACACACAGATCACCAGAATGCCAGGTTGAGGGTTGGCCAATACAGTTGTGTAAGCCACACACATTCACGTGAGATGGCCATGACAGACTCAATCCAGTAAATGACGGTGAACATACACGTAATATCAGCTCATAGACACTGACAACTATTGAGTGTGATCAGAGGAAAATAAGTCTGACCTTGGCTCCTATGAATGTGTCTCATCCTGCATGACACAAACATAACATTTGGATTTTGCTTACATTTCAGCAGGCACAGCTGGCGAAACAGAAGGGCAGCAGGACCAGGTCCGGAGCGCGAGGCCACCAGTGCGGCGGTGGCTACACCCTCTTTCCACCAGCGAGGAAGAGGAGGGACCCTCAACATCACGAGCCAAGGGGATTGCGCCCACCCGGACTGACAAGGGACACCCTGATGCTGGTGCCACATCCCGGGTGGAGGCTGCAGACATTGAATGGGGGGGGGGGGGTGAACACGACACCTCGGACCATGAGGTGTTGGAGAGCTACTCTCCTCAGGACTCTTCACCTGTGGTCCCTGAAAAGGTGTCCTCGGGGCAGGCCAACAAACCATCTGGGTCTGCCATCAGCCCCTCCCTACCTCTAGAGTTCCCCATTCCATCGGGGGACCCAGCTGCATCCCCTGCAACCAGTCCCCCTCATCGTAGCCGCCAGCTCCCCAACATCATTGGCTCCGGACCTCAGGCACCACATCCCTCCTGTCCCCCCCAGGCCCCTCCCGGTGTTGTTCCTCCTGTGGCTGTGCCAGTGGACTTGATGTGGATGTGTGAGGGTCAGCCAGACATGTCCGCTCGCATCATGCTACAAGTGTGTATTGAGGTACGCATGATGCGAGAGGACATGCTCCGAACAATGGCCACCCTCACCACCAGCATCAATTCACTGACCGCAGCCATGTCGTCTGTTGTCTCCCCAATCCCTTCCCATACCACCGTCAATGTCTCCCCCTGTCCGTTGGCCCACACTGTTTCCCCCCGTACTCCTCGTGTGGCACGAACCCAAGTGGTGCCTGTTCCTGCACCCGCCAGACGTGTGCCTGCATCGGACTCTGAGGATCTGGACATTGTGGTCCTAGAGGATGACCAGAAGGACACTTGACTTTTGACGTGAACAATTATTTCATTTACCCCTTGTAAATAGACTGTTTTCCCTGACGCTCCCTGACGTGTTATATTTTTGTTGCCCCACCCCAATCCAGGTTCCCATCTCCCTCTGCATTAAGATCATCATTTGTTTTCCTTTCTCCCTTCCAAACGGACGGTTGTTCTTTTGTACCTTCTTAAAATACAATTAGGAATACGAATAACTTCCACTTGTTTGACTTCATTCTGAATGTCTGGTTCTGAATATGGACACATATTTGGTGAGTCATCTGCTATGCACATAATGGCTGGTTGCAATGATGGGTTACACTTGTAACTGTGTCACACACACACATACCTTCTCACATCTCGAGGCCACCTACATCGTTACACAGGACATGATACACAACAGAATTTTATTTTTGGTAGGTGTTTATTTGGTGCACACACAATCACGTGATCACATTGTCCTGGGTTCCTGTCACTGGTGAGTGTGACGCCGCAATTTGGGGGGGGATGACCGCTCGGAGTGCTCAGGTCTGGCTCACCGCCTACGTGGAGGTGGGTACTGTCCAAGGGACTGTCCAGGGTCATCCACATGTGCTGGGGCAGATGGTGTATGCACACTTGATGGTTGTGCCTGGACAAGGGCAGGTTGTGCACGTGGTGGGAGTGCCTGTACAGGTGGTGGTGGTGCTGGTTGGGCAGGTGGCGGGAGTGCCTGTACAAGGGTTGCTGGTGGTTGTGCACGTGGTGGGAGTGCCTGTACAGGTGGTGGTGGTGGTTGTGCAGGTGGCGGGAGTGACTGTACAGGTGGTGGTGGTTGTGCAGGTGGCGGGAGTGACTGTACAGGTGGTGGTGGTTGTGCAGGTGGTGGGAGTGCCTGTACAGGGAGTGGCTTTGGTTGTGCAGGTGGTGGGAGTGCCTGTACAGGGGTTGTTGGTGGTTGTGCAGGTGAGGGCAGTGCCTGTACAGGTGTTGATGGTGGTTGTACAGGTGGCGGGAGTGCCTGTACAGGGGTTGGTGGTGGTTGTGCAGGTGGCGGGAGTGCCTGAACAGGGGTTGGTGTTGGGAGTGCCAGTTCAGGCCGCTGGTGTAGATGTCTCCCTTTGCTGTGTTGGTGTGCAGTTGGTACAGGTGTGGGGATGTGCTGTCCTGTGGGCAGATATGATGGCTCCCCTCCCTGCGTTGACCGTGAAGGGAAAGGTTGGCTCACTCTCAATATGCCCTCCATCATCTTCATGGCCAAGGCATGGTGTCTTGCACTCTCTTCCCTCTGGATGGATAGCATGTCTCGCATATTTCTGGACATGTCCTGCCAAGTCCTATCCATCCTATCCAACACATGGCTCAGCCTCTCCACCGCCTGAGGGAAGTGGACCATGTCCTGCAGGGAGTCCGACATGTCGGACAGGGTAGCCCCTATGGCACTAATGTCCTGCCTCACATCGCTCTGCTGTTGGTAGAAGTCCTGCTCCCACTGGTCATCACAGCCAGGTGCAGGCCCTCTCTGCAGCTGTCTGCCATGGATGGGACGAGCAGGTCCTACAGCAGGGGGGGTGGGGGGTGGCAGGTGGGAGCCTGTGGGCAGGTGAATGGTGCCCAGGGGATTCCGGCAGCACAACAGGGCTGGTACCATCCCCAGATGGTGGAGAGGATGGCAGGGATACACTGTCTAGGGAAGAGTGGGTAGGGGAACCACCATGTTGGTCCTGGACGTGAGGACTGTGAGGGAGTGATGTCTGTGTTGTGATGCGTGGGTGCTGTGGCTGGTTTGCTTGAGTCTGGGGACAGGCCATGGTATGCCTGGGAGGAGGCTGACGGACGTTGCTTGGCAGAGGAGTTGATGCCCTGACCGATTTAGCCAATCTGGCACGATAGCGTGCATTGGCATCTTCATCGTCATCAGACATGTAGTCCTCATCATCCACCAAGTAGATGTCCTCAGGAAAATCATCCTCCTCCTCCTGAGCAGTGCTTGCAGCCGACATCACAGCTTGGAGGATCAGGGGATTCTCCCCTCTGATTCCCCGTCGGCCCGCACTGATCATAGGCCTGTCATCCTCGTCATCAGCATCCCCTGGAACAGAGGTTGCAACCGTATTAGGGATTGACCTGGTATAACATGTGGTGCAACACAAGGGTTTGTATTAACTGTACTTTGCATCAACAGATGAGGATCATGTGACCTGTGTAGAGTACCACCACAAATGACAGCTCACACCATAGCACTGAGGTGTTACACAGATACAGGCAAACTCACCAGCCCCAGCCACAACTCTCTGTCCCTTGGTGTTCCCCCCTAGTGTCACCTGCTGGACCTGTCTCCTCACGGCTTTCGTAGGCCTAGCTGTCCCTGAACCAGCAGCTGTAGAGGGAAGTGACAACATTCTCAATTATCTGCATCACCAATTGTCAGACAGGCACATGACACTCCTGATTTGTATTTCACTTAGTACACAACGACTGCTGATTACATGCAGAGGGGAATCAGGATCTCTGTCATGGCTTTGGAGTCGAAGCCAGTGACACACCTCATGCCAGAATTACCTGAAGGACGGGTGCGCGAGGGTTGAACAGCTGCAGCCAGGATGTCATTCAGTCCCCGGGATGGTGCACGCTGCTGGGGTGTAATCCGGTCAGCAGCTGTGATAAGACATACAGGTCTAGATTTTGCAACAACAGATGGTAGCTCTGAGCCAACATGTCATTCTCAATGACCATTTGTGGGTAATCCAGAACTATGTGCAGCATGTTTAGCTCCTGAACTTTACATTTGGGCACCTGCTCACATGCAGCAGTTGCCAGCCGTTCCCTCCACACAGCAGTGACATCAATCAGATGACACATCAACAGACACCTCATGCTAGAATTACCTGAAGGACGGCTGCGCGAGGGTTGAACAGCTGCAGGCAGGATGTCATTCAGTCCCCGGGATGGTGCACGCTGCTGGGGTGTAATCCGGTCAGCAGCTGTGATAAGACATACAGGTCTATATTTTGCAACAACAGATGGTAGCTCTGAGCCAACATGTCATTCTCAATGACCATTTGTAGGTAATCCAGAACTATGTGCAGCATGTTTAGCTCCTGAACTTTACATTTGGGCACCTGCTCACATGCAGCAGTTGCCAGCCGTTCCCTCCACACAGCAGTGACATCAATCAGATGACACATCAACAGACACCTCATGCTAGAATTACCTGAAGGACGGCTGCGCGAGGGTTGCACAGCTGCAGGCAGGATGTCATTCAGTCCCCGGGATGGTGCACGCTGCTGGGGTGTAATCCGGTCAGCAGCTGTGATAAGACATACAGGTCTATATTTTGCAACAACAGATGGTAGCTCTGAGCCAACATGTCATTCTCAATGACCATTTGTGGGTAATCCAGAACTATGTGCAGCATGTTTAGCTCCTGAACTTTACATTTGGGCACCTGCTCACATGCAGCAGTTGCCAGCCGTTCCCTCCACACAGCAGTGACATCAATGAGATGACACATCAACAGACACACATGTATGAGAAGATTACTGATAGGAAGGGATAAATGACCCGGATTCCTCCCCATTACACTGCTATCACCTTTGCCATTCAGACTTACATCTTTCCAGAGTCTCATGTTGTTTGTTGTCAAGTCAGAAAGGGTTTCATGTGTGAGATTTGCAATAGTCAGGGAGATGATGTTGCTCATTTGTGCTTCCCCATGCATGAAGTCACACATATTTGTATGAGAGAACACAGATGTCTTATGTCAATCCTTTGAGTGTCCTCTCTTTGCGTACTCTATTTCCCAGATCATGGTACTACTTATCTGACGACGATTGGTGTCTTGTACAGCAGACATCCAAACCTCTTTTGTCAAACACTCACCTATACATGTGAATACAGTAGGAGAGGAGGCAAGCAGAATGTAACATTTGGTTTATACTCACACATTGCGGATAGGCTGAGAGGCTTTGATGCCTTCTGCCTGCACTGGATTAGCGTGTTGCTCTTCTGCCTAGTCATTTAGCAGGTGTAACTGCATGAAGATTCACCTTAGCAGCCCCTACATTCATCTCAAAGGTACACTACTGGCATCAGTGTTGGCCTCAGCCATGCTATTTTCATCATGGTGTTTCCTATCATTGAATTGCAAGCCGGTTGTGTTTTGGTCACTTCATATGACTCATGGTACTATTGAATGTCCATTCTGCACTCACTTGGCATACATTTTGTGTCATCCTTTCATTAGCCACCAGGGTCTGATCTTGCATGGGTTCAAATGCCATATGTGAGCATATTGTGATGCAGAACAACAGTGTTGTAATACACATGCAACAGACGGCGGACGTGAAAGGCACATTTCATGAGCAGTCAGCCTGGTATATTCTTGGGTTCCCCTCCCTTGGCCCAGCATGGGAACAGTGTGTGGGCCCTGAACAGATGTCACAGCCAACCTTGTAGCAGAAGTCAGTGTGTGTCTTTGATTCTGGGAGGACCTCGTTGTACCTACAATGATAAGTGTGTTTTGCTACTTAACATTCCGGCAGCCACATGTGATGCACTAGATTTCTGGCACAAAGGATGAGCACAAGCAGTTGTGGGCACCAGCGTCGCTGAAGTGTGTTATACGTAATTTCATGATTGCTCCCACATGACTTCGAATGGGCCCACTACCTGGATGCAACCAATATCACAATGACATGTCTACGGATCCTGATGTGAGGTCCACTATCGTGTTTTGTTGATGGGCAGCACAAACACCAGACAATGTAAATGGTACATGACCAGCTGTGTGGACTGGGAATTTGATCTATATTGGAAATATTCAAAGTTGGACAGTGTATGCATTGTCAATACTAATGACCCTGGGATCTCACTTGTTCATCATTGCCATATTTCAGTCAATTACTTTGATTGATTACGTCTACAGACACCATTACAACATAGTGGGGGCACCCTTTTGAGTAGTTGTGACACTCGATAACAGGATTGGATTCCCAGGTCTGGGCCTGTTGCTGTAAAACATGTCATGTTCCGCAGTTACGAAGGTTTGATGAGCCAAGACATGTAATATATTGTCTTCAACTGTTCACAATTATAATTAGCTAAAGGTGGATGTCCATTGACTACTCCAATAGTAATGCAGCTATTTGTTCATCTCTGGTTGACTTTCATATGTGGGCACTACATGTCCCTCGGTCACTCCTGACAATGTATGCATTTTGACCATCTCCTGGCCACTTTGACTTACCAGTCGGTGAGGGTGTACGGTGGCGATTCCTCCCAGTCGATGCAGGGACCTCTGCTGCGGCAGTTGTCTGTGCTCTGGCTGAATGTGTCAATGGGTGAGAAGAGAGAACACTAAACATATGGAATATGTGCTTGTGGAACATTTCTGTGATTTCCCCATTTCTTCTGCATGCTAACAGTGTTATGCAGTACTGCCGCTGACTGGGCAGGTAGGAGCAGTGGTGCATTGGGGTCGTAATGGCGTGGCAGGGTGGGAAATGTACAACAGAATAGGTGTCTGACTTTTGGATCAGATGATTCTCTCACCTTCTGCTTTGTGCTTTAAGCTTGCACGGGGTGATTTATTTCTTTGAGATTTAGTGGCATGTTTCCACGCCCCTTGTAATACATTTACACCGCAGTTGCGTCACTTCTGTGACACAGTGGTGGGGTAATACAGGTGACACATTTAGACTTATTCACAATGTTATGCATCTATGGGGATGCCTCACGGTGTGCGGTCCTGCGCAACATTAAACATGCATCAGCTGTGATATAGGCAGGGTGTGTGTTTATTTGGTTATGCCTCGTACAAGTGATGCATTGTAATCTACGGCATTTCACGTAGTCACTTTTCATAGGGTGGTGCCATGCAAACTTAAACCAGCTTGAGGCACATGTAATGAGTTGCCCTGAATGTTAGGTGTAGGCGGTCCATGGACATAGTTGGAGTTGCGTCACACTTGCGACACTACTCCAGCAGAGCATCCCCCTAATGCCATCAGTTGCGACACCCATCTGTCTATCCCAGCGCCACAGTGCACCGCATTGTAAATGTGACGCATCCGCGGTTGCACAAGAGTTGGATTGGGTGTGGCATTGTTACTGGCGCATCTCTGCTGTTATTTGTCAATTGCTACTTAGCGGGCTGGTGTATTAATGCAACTGGACAGTGGCCATGTTTTCTGAAGTGGGGGAGGGATTTGCCATTTCCATCGCTAAGGATTGTGGGACTTGTAGTGCTACATACAGAGGGTGACACAGGAGTCTCTGACTGACGGATTAATTTATACACTTTGGACTACTTCCTTATTCACACTGACAGTGCAACACAGACATTCTATTCATGGACTTTATCTTTTCATCCCACTTACCTGGTACCACGTAGCGGACGTCACTGACAGGCAGCCCATGGACCAAGTGGGGGTGTATGGTTGTCAGGATATCCTCCTCCAGTGGGGTGAGGCGGATGCGTGGTCCAGAGTATGCGGCTGGGATGATCCGTTGTAATTCAATCCTGGAGTATTTCTCCTTTACCCTCAGCCGCTCATCCTGCCATTTTTTTTTTAGGTCCTGGACAGTGCGCCTCTCCTCCCCCAATGCTGTGACAGCAGTGGCTAATTGCTGCCACAGGACTGCCTTCTGTGTCCCACTGGTGCAGTAGGGTGGGAGTCCATAGAGGCGTTTGTGGTGCCTGACAATGAACTCCACAAGCATGGTGGTCTCCTCTGCTGTGTAGTTCCTCTTTCTCTTCAGGAGGTCCATTTTTCTTAGCCGGTCTCTGCTTGCAAATACAAACTGTGTGTGGCCAAACCTGTTCCTTCACTGTGTGCTGCTTTTAAATGTTTTTTGCTGCTGGTCAATCAGTGTTAATTGGCTTCAGCTGGATCATGGTGGGGGATGGTAGGCACTAGCAACATGATGGCTAACTGGAGCTGTTGGCTGGGATTGGCTTGAGTGCGTCAGCTGATGCATGGTGGGGGATGGTAGGGACTTGAACAGGTGTTTCCCCTTGGCTCAAATGATCAATGGCAACAGTTAATGTAGTCTGGTCCCAATTCTGATTTTCCGGCCCAGGAGCGGGATTTCCGGCCCGAGGGCGGAATTTCTGGCCCGGGAGCGGAATTTCCGCGTCCGGAGCAGACTTTCCGGCCCGCGTGCGGACTTTCCGCTCCGGGCCCGGAAATTCCGCTCCGGGTGCGGAAATTCCGGCCCGAGTGCGGACGTAAGTTTAGTGGTCGTAAATGGATTCTGTGAATAGCAAAAGTCCTAAGTTCATTTTGTGAATAGCAAAAGTAGTAAGTTCATTCTGTGAATACCAGAAGTACTAGGTGCATTCTGTGAATACCAGAATGGTACTAAGTTTAGGATTTAGTCTTAAGTTTGTTCTGTGAATCGGTCCCTCACACTTTTTTAGCTGTCCCACTAATAGTTTGATACAGTGTTATTTACTTTTATGAATAATTAGGTATATTTCTATAACTTTTAGATAATTTATGAATTTAAATATGAATCAATGCATTCCCTTTTATATAATGTTTGTACCACTGTAAATTTTTATTTTTGGAGTTGTTACACTGGTGATTTTATAGGAACGTATTATTAATTGTATGTTTTTTTAACAGTGCTTGTACTTTTATGGCCCTGGTGGCCGTAGTAAAATAATTTGACTGACTGATTTCATGGGCTGGCATTCGTCATTGTATGGACACATGCACCACCTAATTGATGTGACATTTTTTATTTGGATGTGTTACTACAGGTGGGATTATTTCACCTTGATTTCTGATCAGTATGAAAAGATTTGTTTTTATTGTACTTGGATTCAAATAAAGGACTTGTACTAGACAAGGGGAAATTGTACATGGATGGAGTTGTTGCAGGATTGACATTTCGGTCCTACATTGATTTAACTGGTATTCCAAATGATAATGGTTACACCTTGTCCAGAGCAATATCAACATCATGTTTCATTGTACTTATCCATATGATGTGTGTTACACATATTTTTCATGTGTGGAAGTTAGATATTTTTTAGGCACACCTGGAGGGTGATTTCTTTACATATATTTTAATATCTTTTTTTGGGCATGTCTATTTTTGAGTTGGTTGCTCCCACCACATTTGTCTCTGATTTGAGTGATCAATCAATCAATCAGTGACACTTGTAAAGCGCGCTACATACCCGTAGGGTCTCAAGGCGCTGGGGGGGGTGAGGGGGGGGTGCCGCTACTGCTCGAACAGCCAGGTCTTCAGCTTCTTCCTGAAGGAGAGGTGGTCTTGGGTCAGGCGCAGGTCGGTAGGGAGGGAGTTCCAGGTCTTGGCGGCCAGGTAGGAGAAGGACCTTCCTCCTGTAGTCGCTCTTCGGATGCGGGGGACGGCGGCGAGGGCGTGGTTGGCTGATCGGAGGTGGCGTTTGGGAGCGTGGAAGTTGACTCGGCTGTTGAGGTAGCTCGGGCCTTGGTCGTGTAGGGCTTTGTGTGCGTGGGTGAGGAGGCGGAAGGTGATTCTTTTGTTGACGGGGAGCCAGTGAAGGTCTCTCAGATGTCCGGAGATGTGGCTGGTTCGTGGGATGTCGAGGATGAGTCTGGCTGAGGCGTTCTGGATCCGCTGGAGTCTCTTCTGGAGCTTCTGGAGTGATGTTACAGGTCTGTTTGTTTGTTCAATATTACTCACATATACATTGAACATTGATATTCTATTGTTTGTACGTGATATTTTTAAAAGCATGAATCATGTGCTTATGTTAAGTGACAAGTTAATGTGAACAGGTAAAAGTGGTGCTTCCCGTCAATTGCATCCACAAAGGTGTTGGTTTTCTGCGTTATCAGCAAGCAGAGGCTGGACTTGTAGGTTCAGAAACAATGGCGGTACTGGAAGTGTGAAGGTAAGTACAGCTGAGTTTGTGCCTTATATCCGTTTCATTCTGCCAACTCAGGTGTGGAGGTTTAATCTGCCACAGTCACATTGGTGGGAAGGCATTTTTTTTTTTTAACACACTTTATTTAGATACCATCATATCAGATCCAATGTAGTGAGAATTTACATAGAGATGGTCATTATCCTCTTGTCACTGATACAGCATAAATAGTTCACAAGATTACCAACTTTTCCCCCTCCCTCAGTTAGGCGGAAAAGGAGTATCAATAAGGTCTTGTGACCTCACGTATAGCTGCCCACTGCAGTAATAGCAAATGAATGAATAGCATGGTGTTTATTACTTTTACCAGTTAACATAAAGAACAAATTCAACTGTGTCCCTTCCCATCCTAGCCCTCCCATTCCTCCCACTCCTGGTCGTTCGTTTTTTTCTATGTCCAGTGGGACCACGAAGGGGAGTACCAACGAGGTAGCACGAACTGGTACTCTGTCCTCATGCAATGCAATGTATGGGTCTCACTCTTAAGGCCTACTAAGGGATAATCACTTATTCGCTCTAAGTGCCTACCAAACATGAGTACACGGAGGGGGCAAGAAGTCAAGGGATTCAAACTTGTGTAGCATTGCCTCCCAGTCCATTGAAATGGGCTGCTTCCGAAGCCCCTTCTCCTCCTTCCTCCGAAGTGCCGCCCCCTCTGCCTTTCCCCATTGTAACATGTCAGCCTGCCAATTGGATAACGTTGGACATCTGGGGGACTTCCACCTCATAGTAAGGGTTCTGACCGCTAAAATAAGGGCTAGGTCTATGAATCTCATTCGTACTTTTTGGACTCTGGAGCGTTTGCGGAGACCCATAAGGCAGTGCAGGGCCTTATCAGATATAAGGGTTTGTGTAGTCACGCCTAGGGCTTGACGAATCCCCTCCCAGTAGTTTTGGAGATGTGGGCAAGACCACAGCATATGGAGAAAGTCCGCCTCATCCCCTTTGCAGCGGGGGCAGTTGTGTGAGGCATCAGGAAACATACGATGGATCCGCTTGGGGGTGAGATATGCCCGATGTAAGATCATGGTCTGGATGAATTTTAGTTTGGCATTGCGGGAAACTCTTTTAGGGTGTTCTAGCATGCACTGCCAAGCCTTATCGGTAATCTCCGTGTTAGAGTCCCCGGACCATTGCTCTCTTAGTGAAGTAAGCGGGATTGCTGCGTGCGTCCGTATTCCTGTATATAACCAATGAACCAAATGTCCTCCCTTCCCCATATAATATAAAAGATGTACTAGGTTGTGCTGTTGGGGTTCACTGCGCTGCGGGGCCCATGTGTTCTTTATGTAGTGGGATATAGTGGCATGCAATAAATATAATCGTGGTGATGCGCCTGTGGTCTGTAAAAAGGTGTTGTGGTCCATCAAGTGTCCGTCAGTAAAGAACGCTCCAATGTCCTCTACGCCGGCCTCCGTCCAATCCTGCATACTGGTCTTCGCTAGCCTACCCTGTGGTGTGTGGATATCTAAAAGAGGGATGTTCGGTGAATAAGGAGTCACCATGGAAGTGTATGTCAATGCCTTCCTCCAGCATTGTAAGGCAGTGTTCAAAAGGGGGGGACTGTCCGAGGGGATCTTAACCTTGGGCAAAAGCAGGGAGTGTAACTTCACCCGGTCCAACTCCCCCGGCGAGCACCCGATTTCTTGTAAGTGTCTCCCTGCGGTCCAATAAGATAGCCACTGGAGCTGACTAGCATAGTAGTAGGCACGGAAATCGGGAACTCTCAGACCCCCATCTCCGCACTCGAGTTGAAGTTTCCGCAGGCTAATACGTCTGCGGCCCTTGCCCCAGATAAGATCCACCAATAAGGTGTTTAAAGTATTAAAAGTAGACTGTGGGATTATGACCGGTAGGTTCACAAAATAGTATAGTAGGCGAGGGAGCATCACCATCTTAGAGATGGCAACCCGCCCCATTACTGAGAGCGGTAGGGAGGTCCAGAAGGCCATACTGGCCCGGAGCCCCGTTATGGCTCGCGTGATGTTACCTTCTATCTGATCTGCCTGTGTTCTATATATTTGGATACCTAAGTATTTAAAGTTGGTGGATGCCACTGGCAATGTATAGTCGCCAAAGCGCAGGGTATCTGGGCATGGTCTATCCCTGAAAAAGAAGGCCACAGATTTCTCTGGGTTTATGGCCAGACCCGAGAGGCGCTCAAAGGTATCGAGGATGTCAGGTAAGGGAGAATTTTCGGCCAACAGGTCTCCTAAGTACAACAGGATATCGTCCGCGTAGATGGAGGTCAGGTGCGTCACTCCATCGATCGGTATACTAAGCTGGTCCATCAACCTTCTAAGTGCTATCGCTAAAGGTTCTAGCGTGAGTACAAATAATAATGGCGACAACGGACAACCCTGTCGCGTGCCCTTGTGAATAGGGTATTGTTTAGAGATGTAGCGACCAGTGCGGGCCCGAGCTGTATGGGCCGTATAGAGAAGGCGTACCCATTTAAGGTATGTGTCTGGGAATCCAAATCTTTTAAGGGTTGCGAACATAAATTCCCAGGAAAGAGAATCAAAGGCCTTACGGAGGTCTAGGGCGATACAACCCGCCGACTGATAAACCTGCAGAGTGGCTTCCATTACATAATGCAGTCGCCTGGTGTTGAGAGATGTACTACGATTCGGCAGGAACCCGCACTGATCGCTATGTATGAGCGTATTGAGGGATGGCTGTATACGATTGGCAAGGGCCTTACTTAAGATTTTAAACTCCATCGCAAGTAAGGAGAGGGGCCTATAATTATGGAGATCTAGGCCGTCACGTCCTGGTTTGGGTAAGGATATGACCAATGCTTGCATGGTAGAGTGTGGTAAGTGTCCCTCCGCGAAGGCTGTATTATACACTGTTTAAAGTGTAGGTACCAATATCTCCGAATACGTGTGGTAAAATTCAATGGGTAGCCCGTCAATCCCAGGTGTTTTATTGCGATTTATATCTTTTATCGCAGCTCGTATTTCGTGTTGCGTTATGGGACCATCTATACTCGCACGTGTCTCTTCGGGAAGTACCGGCATGGGTAAATCCCGTAGGAATTCTACGATCGAGGAGTTTTCGACAGGTGGGGCGCAGCATATAGTGTGGTAGGATAGTTCTGGAAGGCTAAGTTGATGTCCTGCTGGGTGTGGACAATGTTGTCGTGGGCTGCACGGACGCTAGTTATTACCGGTGGGTCGGGTCTATCCCGAACTATGCGGGCAAGAAGTGTACTAGACCTGTCTGCTTCTGTGTGTTTTCGTTGAAGATATGCCCTCTGGTCAATTACCCGTAATGTTTCTAGTGTTTCAGCATGGTCAATACGGGTGGTCTGTAGTTCTGTTTGTTTGTCAGGGTCAGTCACCGCTTCCTGTTCTAATGTAGTCATCCGTTGCTCAACTTCATGTAATCGTTGGTGTGTTTCTTGGCGAGCCCCTACTAATTGTCCTATCGATGCCCCCGTACTATCACCTTGAGCGCATCCCATTCGATTAAGTTAGAAGAGGCTGTGTTCCAATTTTCAGCTAGATAATTAGTAATGGTGGCAGAGAGGGCTGTCTGGAAAGGAGCGTCCTCTAATAGCTGCGGATGCAGCTTCCAGGTGGGCACTGGGGTGGGCACAGTACCACAATTTAATGTGAGTTCTAGAGGGTTGTGGTCTGAGAAGGTTTCAGCTAGGTAAGTAGCTTGGCAGACCTGCGTGAGAGTGGCTCGAGAGCAGAGAAATCTATCAATTCTAGTGTGTAGACTATGTACTGAGGAGAAGAATGAGTACTCCTTGTGGGTGGGATATAGTTGTCTCCATACATCCACAAGTGTCCAGCCATCCACCCAGGTAGCGAACTGTGAAGACAACTTAGTGGTATTTACACTGTTAAGGGGGGGTGGGATCTATCCAGGGTAACATCCAACACCGCATTCCAATCTCCCCCCAGCACCCAGGGGATACTATCCCAGTCTGCCAGTGCTGTACCCAGGCAGCACAAGAAACGATCCTGTTCAAAGTTAGGGGTGTATATGCTACCCAGGATTATCAGGGAACCATCTAGTGTGCCCTTCAGTAATATGTACCTCCCTTGGTCATCAACCCGACGTTCCAGTTCTAGAAAGGGGACTCCATGACGCACCCAGATCGTCGCTCCCCTGGCGAACGCCGAATAGTTAGTGGAGTACATATGCCCCTGCCATTTTTTCTGTGTTTTTATCGTTTCCGATTCTGTTAAGTGAGATTCCTGTAAAAACGCTATGTGTGCTTTACGCCGGAGGAGATAAGCGTGTATGCGATGTCTTTTCTGTATTGCCCCCAACCCACGTACATTCCATGTAACTAGATTATAAGACCCTAAGGTGGTAGTCGTGGTTGGCCTGGTACTATCTGTAAAGAAGAGCTACCATAGAAATAGAGCCTGCAAACCAGTTTCGACCAGGAGTTCCCTTTCCCATGAACTACAACAAAACCCGGCACCGCGTCTGAACTACGCTGGGCCCAACAAAAATATACAGTGATTCCATAACCAATAACAGTGCGTACGCTGGTAGGGGGGCTGCCGCCCTTGATCCTGTCCATGTATACAGTAATGTCGGTTACCTGGTGGCTCCACGGGGCCTGCAAAAGGGGGGATTATGAATAGGCAGAACAGAGACAGTGGTGCCGCCATAATAAAACTTACATATACAAAAGTAAGAACGAGGCCCGGAATCCCCGCAACCCATTTCCCCTGCATCCGCTGGGAAGAAACATACTGAGCATTCCATTTAAGCAACGATGTTCACCCTCAAGGGGTATTATGTAGGTGAGTACAAGATAACAAATAACAGAGAGCAAGTGCAGAAATACAGAGAAAAGGATATGGTATGCTTCAGGAGTTAGCTTCCTTGTCCTCTGCATTTCACTTGCCGATCCATGTTGCAATAAACAAAGGTTCTACACTCGACAAATGGGTCCTTCGGCTATTAATTATCAATTATGTAATCCGCCGCCCTGGGGGTGATTGTAGGAAAAAGGATAATACTTTGTTCAGAATCCGAATTCAGGGCACTGTCCTCCGAGTCTGTTTTATTTGAGTCCGCACGGCAAGCTCCAGCAGCGGCCAGAGCCCCCTCACGGTCAGGACGTTGTTGTTCGCGCGATGGCCCCATTCCACTGTTCTCCTGGGTAGGGGTTCGGGCTCGGCGAGAGCCTGAGTTCTGAGGAGTCGGGGATTTGCCCGAGCCTTGTGGTGATGAGTCCGGATGATTGAGCTGACCAGGCTCTGTACCCATAACTTCCAACCATTCCTCGGTGTCTGCGGGGCTTTCAAAGAAGTGAGTTTTTTTGTCATAGATGACTTTGAGCCAGGCCGGATAGAGTAGTGCGTATTTGAGTTGCGCTTTTTGTAGTTTTTTCTTGACCGCCTGGTAGGACGCTTGCTGTCTCTGGACCATGATTGTGTAGTCTGGGTACAATGAGATGCGATGGTTTCCAAACTGTATGATGAATTTTTCCCTCGCTTTCTGTATCAGCACGTCCCAGTCCCTGTAATTCAGGATTTTCACAATCAATGGGCGGGGTGGCGTGCCGAGTCTGGGCGGCCCGGTTGGAATTCGATGGGCCCGTTCAACACAGAAGTATGGAGAGAGCCCCTCCTGTGCTACATGGTCCCGGAACCATGCCTCCATATAGTCCGACGCCTTGTTACCCTCGCTGCGTTCTGGTAAGCCAATTACGCGGATGTTGTTGCGTCTATTTCTACCCTCCACATCGTCTACCCTTTCCATAAGGCCGATACTTGTTGCTGCAGCTGTCTTATCTCGGTGGAATGCGTGGTCACTCGCGGGTCCAGGTCCTGGAGGGATTGTCCATGTTCCGTGACGGTGTCTGCTAGCTTCCCATGGTCCGCCCTGAATAGCGTAAGGCCGGTTGTAAGTGTACCGAGCTGCATCGCAAACTCCGCCCTGGAATCACGGATTTCCTTCAGGATGAGATCCAGTTTGTCCGGAGTAGCCCCAGTCGGATCTGGGAAGATTGCCTCGTCCCGTCGACCAGGGGGGTCCGCCCCGGCAGGGGGGTGCCCCCACCTCACATTGCTCTTGTGCGTCTTCGCTTTGGTGCGGCCCATGGTATGAGATCTCTGTAGTGGGAAAGTGTGATCCCCTCTCCGTTGGCGCCGGAAATTACTTTTCATGGAACTCCGTATGATCGGGGGTGAGGTCTAGGCCTCCTTTAAGTGGGTTACGGGTGCCTGATCCTGTCCGTGTTACGTCTTTTGTATAGGAGGAGTGGTAGGGTCTATCGTCTGAGAGGGTCTTGAATCTGAGTTAGTGAAGGCACCTCTCTGTCAGGTCGCACGAATCAACAGGCCCAGGGATTGGGTCCCCCTCAGAGCGAGCCCGCCGGCCGGTGTAGGTCCCCGGTGCACCTGCGGGCGGTCGGCTGGTCAGCATGAGCCGGTCAGTGAAGGTGCCACTTCCCCTCCCCTCCGGCTTCGTCCCGCTGGTCCCAACAGTGACTCACCCACACGTCCCGGCCTGCAGGGGAACCCGGAATGGGCAATGCTGCCGGGCGCGCGCGTGGGGAAGAAAGCAGTGTCGTTGCAGGAGTGGAACAAGGTGAGGACGGATAATTATTCAGTGCCCATTGGGTGTAGTCCATGACATGTTCGGTCCTCAAAAGGAATCAATCCCCTACATCCAAGGCAACAAGGTCCCTCCAGGCTTCCAATCGTGCCAGGGGAGTCACGGGGGGCGGAAGGAAGGGGAAGTCCAGCCACACAATGAGTCAGCGGGCACTCTGAGGCAATCCGTGCCACTCACCGCCAATCCCTCGTCGGATCTACTGGGGAGGGTTGCACGTTGTCAGTCACCGCCGGGCCTCATCTCATCAGCGCGGCCCTCTGCAGCTGCCGCCCGGTACACACTGCTCAGCCCCGTCAGGCTGCCCGCGATCCTTTCATGCAGCCGAGCAGGCTGCCCCGTGGAGCGTGTGCCCGTGTCCGCGATGTACCAGGCCGCAGCCAGCCACGAGCAGGAGCCCCGCCTTGCAGCACCCCGGGATGCCCTCACCGCGCCCGGACCCGCTCTTCAGCGCCGGTCCCAGCTTCAGCGCGTACACCGCCGCAAGTCGGCCCGGGTTCACCGCCGCCTCAGATCTCGCTCCAGAGGGGCCCCCAGGGCCGTCAGCGGTGCGGAGGACTCTAGGGCGCTAGTCTACAGGCGCTCCGGTCGACAGATGGCCAGGGAAGGCGGCACCAGGAATTAACGTCCCCCGCAGGCTCCGGAGCTCCACCAGGAGTCGACCGCCATCTTAGGCGGCTAGCCACGCCCCCCACATTGGTGGGAAGGCATATCGTGATTGGACCAGCAAGGAAACTGACAGTCCTCCCTGCAGCAGCTGATTTAGCCTATCCCACCGTTTATGCAGTCGAGATTTCCTGACCGTGACGGCGGGACTACGTCAGTCTTTTGCCTATGCAATTAGCAACATCTAAATAGGGCGGGCGGACCTCCAAGTCGGCGGGAGATGTGGACCGGCAAAAACTTGATTGTAATCAGGCCCATAGTAGTAAATGTGGGAGGGACAAGGTGGAGTGGCTTGAAAAGGGGGTGTACTTGGAAAGGGTCTAGGCTAGAGTACAGAGGGGTTAAGACATGGTTAGTGAGGGGTTCATTGAGGATCTTGCCACCACACTTTAAAGAGTAAGCCTGTTCCTAAACACACTGCACTTCGAAAGTTACTACAGCCATAAAGGGCCTAAACAGTAGTAAATGTACTACAACTCAGAGCTGGTATTAGTACAGCACCACACATGGCCATATTACCAGCACCAGATGTTTTCACTGTCCCCTTTTTTTTAACTAAAAACAATATCATATTTAGCAATACCACTTGCAGACCCAACACTCTAAATAAGCAGAAAGTGGTCGCCAAGATTATGTTAGATGCTGACATCTCCATAATACCTATGGTTGGGAAGGATCCAAAATGCTGTACATCTTATCCACCGATAGCCCTGCTGATCATTACCCTGAAGAGCTTTACAAAGATCATATCAAATCGATTGCTACTTCTCTTACGGGGTCCGGTAGGCACAGATAAAGTTATCTTTGTACAAGAAAGCGAGGAGAGTGACAATATTTGATGAGTAACCCACTTGGTTGAAAACGTTTCTCCTACATGCAGATATTTGTTACCCTCCTTAGCCTTGATGCTAAAAAGGATTGGAATGAGTCAGTGGGTAATACTTAGAGGCTCTGCTATTTTCCATAAACTTTGGCCCAAAATATACTGGATAGATTTTGGCGATCTGTAGCTAACTGTAAGCAAAATTATGGGTCAATGACATCTCTTCCGAACAATTCGGCTTACAGAGAGGAACAAGATAGGACTGTCTCTTCTTGCTTCTCCTCTTTGGTCCTAGTGGTTCAACCTTTAGCAGCCACTTTCCACCAAATGGAAGACGTCCAAGTCATTTTCTTTGGTTAGCAAAAATATATAGTCATGTTATTTGTGGTTGATGTCCTGCTGATACTTGAAGACCCTGAAGAGTCCCTCCCTTCTGCAATGAAGGCATTGGCTGCTTTTGAGGAAGTCTCAGGCTACAGGTAAATCAAACAAAGTCATTACTTCTTAATCTGACCCTGCAGGAAGTGAGGTTAGAACACATGATGGACAACTGTGAGAGGATGTAGCCTTATGGCTAGGGGGGTTGACCTCGAAGCGGGGAATCGGGCTCGAGTCTCAGCAAGGAGGCTCAACATCCTGTGATTCTGGGCAAATCACTTAATCTCCCCATGCTTAACAAAAAAATGAATGTGTCCATCTGTAACACAACTGGTGCTCATGTAAAGTGCTCTGATACCTGATATCTTCGGATCAGGTTCACGCTATAAAAAATTCAAAAAAATGTTTTAAAAAGCTGTCCCTTTAGATGGGCCTCGGCTTCCAGTAAAAGCCTGGGTCTTAACATCACTTAATTGATAGAAACATTGTATGTGGCTAATTGGTCTGCTTTGAAATAACAATTAAAACCAGACATTCATAGGAGGAACTTCCAATATATTTCATGGATGGTTAGAATCCAGGTGAATAAAAAGAGCATCCTCCTGCGCTTGCCTTATTTCTTTCAGGCTCTCCCATTCCCAATTCATGAAAAAGAACTGGAGTCCCTTTAATGAAATCTGACACACTTTATATGAGGGGGAGGGATTAAGGGAGCTAGAGTAAGTGGTAGGCTCCTCCAAGAGGCTCCAGAGGTCTCGCATACCCCGCATTGTCACATACTATATCACTACTTACTTATGAACCATTGTAGAATGGACGGCCAGAGAGGCAGAAAATAATAGTGGTACCTGGCTAGAGCTGCTGTAGGTAGATCTCTTTGGGACCTTTCATGGCTAACAAAATGATCCAGACTATGATAGACATATCACTCTGCCCCTATTATGACAGTAGTAAAGGTATCGGACAAGGTTTCTAGGCTAACAAATATAACTGTGTTCACCTCTCCCAAAACCCTTATACTTGCAAACTCCGACTTTACCCTAGCAACAAGGTAATATGGGTCTTAGGAGAGAGGAGAGTGTTAGGTAGTGTCTGATCTGTACCTGGTACAAGGGATTAAGTCCTTCGTCCAAAATAAGGGAGACTTCTACATCCCAGAAAAAGTAGGCTGCAGTAGTTCCAAATTAGGTGCTGTCTGGCTTCCCTAAACTAATAAAGTAGCCACCAGGAACTTGATCCCTTTGGACAAATTTGTGAGGTCTCATTGGGCACTCTGTAAGGATTTTGGGTCTTTACCTGATCTTGCAGGAAGCATCATATGGAAAGAGCTGGATATTTCAGGAAAGTTGGGATCGGAAAGTTTATAGGGAGATTGCTGAGAAATATTGGAAGGATGTCTGGGTTAACTTCACTACAGCCTACAAAGGGTTCCCACACAGAGAAGCAGCCTTAAAGGTGCTCTACCATTGGAACTTAATCCCAGCGCACCTGCAATATTTCAACCCTCATATCCTAGCAAGTTGTTGGCATTGTGGACAAGAGCAGGGAATGCTGATCCATATCTGGTGAGACTGTCGGGGTATGCAAATCTATAGGAAGTAGATCCTAAGTCAAGTTAAGATGACAAGCAATTTACAAAGAAGTAGCTAAGGCACAATAATACCACACACAACACATACAAGGGCTGCTTGTTATTCAAAACATTGTCGTGCTCCAGACATCTTAGTCTCCAAAACTAGGAGAAAAATCTCCATCAAATTCACCGAAAATGTGACTCAGCACCCGCCTCACCCATCAATGGATTACTAAATCTTTATTTAAATATTGATTTGAGAACTTAGAAGTTGATGTCTGTTCACTTGCCGGGAATCCATTTTTCTTCTACTCTTAGATCAATTTGCAGGAACTTTTCAGTATATATACAGATTGTTGAAACACCATATAATCATATACTCTTGAGTAGAGACTTTCCAGTTGAAATTCCAAGGATTAACTTTGAACCAGCCCTGGAGAAGGACTATTGCATGAAATATGTTAGTTACAGCAAAAATTCAAGAATACAATGAAATGTTTTAAGAAAAGAATCTCTTTTTGCTGCCAATTACTGCTGTTAATAATCAAGTTGGCCCTAACTAAAAAAATCCTTGGGGGTAGTGCTGCTGACCCTCAGTTTGAACTTTCTTCAGTTAAAGAGATATCCATCCATTGGCACTTACTAGGAGCTGCAAGAGCTATGCTAGCCATCTACTAGAAGAAAATCATAGCACCCCCTCTGGAGCAATGGTTTGGCAGGCTATGTCAAACCCTGGTTTACAAAAAACTGAGGCACAGCTTGAATAACACAGCCATGCGGTCCCTATTAAAAAACTATCTTACCATTCTAGATGCCCAACACTTTGCCTCACCCAAATTGCAATCCCCTCCATTTTACATCCGTCCATTGGTACACTCTCTACAGAGGCGAAGGGTAAACATTTATAACTACACAAATGATTACCAGCTACTCTTTAACATGATGACTAGCCTGGATCCACAGAGTTTTTTAAGAACACCATGCTCTGTATTCGTGACTGGATGAATTTCCATCAGCTGTTGATTAAAAATAAATGTCAGCTTTGGAATCCCTCTTTGTGGCCATTAGCAATGGGTATCCCCCATCCCAAAACCAGCGGTTGAAAGCCTCTGGGTTCTAGTCGATGAAGACCTGTCACTGAAGCCCCATATAGGTGCAGTGACTTTGTCTTGTTTCTTTCAACTTTGAAATAAAGGAAATCAGGGAGCTATCATCCAGATCATAATTTCCCTTATTAAGTCCCGAGTTGACCATGCCAACTCTTCCCAAGGGCTTAAGTCAGACGTTCCTGGTGGTCCAAAACCAAGCAGCTAGACTGGTCTGCTGTCAGCTTAGATTCTGCCACACCAAACCCCTGTTTGCAAAATTAATTGGCTTCCAGTCGCTCAGAGAGCCATTTTTCACAACTGGATGTACCATTTTCAAATCCAGATATGGGAAAAAGTCAATTTTCCTTACCTCTAGAATTCGAAAATATATTTCTAAGCGCACTCTTCAAAATCTTTTATAGGTTCCCAAGTTCAACAAGAAGAGACTGGGTGGAACTAGGGGGCATATCTACAACGCGGTGATAGAAAATTATCGCCGCTTTTGCGGCCGTTTCCTGCCAAAAAGCGGCGATACTTTTATCGCCTAATTAGCAAGGTCACGCTAACGCGTGACACCTTGCTTTAGTGCACAAATTCCTAACGCCCAGCTTTGCATCTCTAATGAGATGCAAAGTGGGCGTTCCTGACCTGACATGACAGGAGAAATGTCGCTAAGCGACATTTCTCCTATCATCAAGCCCCACGCTATGAAGCAGCGATAACCCCTGTTATCGCTACTTTCCTTACGCCTGCTTCAGGACTGACTTAGCCATGATATCCTATGGAAGGTGGATATCATGGCTAAGTTTGTGAGGCACTATCAACAAGCTAATGCTACATTTTGTGAGATTATCGCTGGCTTTCCAGCGATAATCTCACGTTAGGCAGTTAGCGCTAGGATTTTTATCACTTTTGAGATAAACGTTGCTAATAGCACGCTATCTCAGCGATAAAAATCCCCGTTAGCAGGCAATAATTATCCTAGCGCTAAGTACGCTTAGCGATAATTGTCGCCGGTTGTTGCTGATATGCACCTAGGTTTGTTCTGCTTACTTCTGGTGTTTTGACTATCTTCCCCTCTGCCATCAGAGCCACAACTTCCTACACAAGATTTAGGACTTTGATAAAGACTTGGGGGCATATGTACAAGGAGTTAACGCCGCATTAGCGGCACTTTTCTGCCGCTAATGCGGCGATATTTTTATAGCCGTATGTACACGCTGTCTCTAACCTGTGAAAACGTCCATTCTAAAGATCACAACTTCTGTTACTGATAATGATATGCAAGGGAGGCGTTTCCAGGCAAAAACGGCCGCTAACCCCACTTTGTGATATGAACAAGGAGATTCCTGAACTTTGGAGCACCGAAAAAACTGCCTCTAACTTCAGTTAGAGGCAATTTTTTAAGACCAGAAGATAGCTGGTCTTAAAAATGGAGATAACACTTGGGGCCTCATTTCAGCAGGTTCTGGTGCTTCACAGCGCTGCAAGCAATGTTGGAGTGCTGCCCTGCGACAAAACCACAGGGCAGGAATGTACACCATCAATAAAGGTCAATGAACAAAAATCATGAAAAGTGTTGCCGCGCTGCGACAAGACAGCGTCGTAACACTTTTCAGTATGCACTTCTTGCGACTCCATGGATGCGCTGTATTCACTGGACATAGCTCCATGACGCAAGCAATGACAGATACGTCTGGAATCCTGACGTATCTGTCTGCACTAAAGTCACACATTGTTGCAGTTGTGTCACAAGCATGACGCATCTCCAGTAATGCATGGGGCAGCCCATCCCTGTGGCACTGCGTCACCCTTACGACTGCCATCAGGCAGGCGTAAGGTACTGACGCAGTGCCGACCTACAATTGTTTCAGTGAAATCGGAGGGATTTCACTGTACCACTCCTATGAGGCCTTGTCGCATGGGAATGCACACCCTGCGTACATCATACCTGGTGCATGTATGATGTGACACCTGGCTTCACAAGGTCACGGCTATGCCTACATGTGTCACTTTGCAAACATGGCGTAACGTGGTGCTAGTTTTGCCTGGTCCATTCTTGAGGGATGCCAGGGGATCGGTGCAGTTGGAGATCCATCGGTGGCGATTGCGCACTGCGGTGTCATTGCTTGTAAGCATTGGCCGAGTGGTGGTGTTGAGGGAGTTGACTAGACGTTCTTCGGTGGCCTTGATCCAGCTGTGGGGGGGGCTATGATGGTGGTCGTGTACGGTGGGCATGGTGAAAACGTGATGTATACAATGAGGGTGGGTCCAGAAGAGTCCGGTGGTGTGGCTGTAGCTGGAGTTCCCACTGGCAGAGAAGACGTGCCTGACTGTGTGCCCTGCTAAGTGGCATGCTGCGGTGAGTAGCTGTTTGAGTCTGATGTTGGGGAGCTTCCCCAGGAGGGGTGGTGTTCTGGTTACTGGGGATGTCCAGGTGCATCTTAAGTTCACCGAGAAGGATGTCGTCGGTGGATGGGAGAGCCTGGTGTGCAATTAGGTCTACAATGGTATCACAGAATGGGGATCCATTCCACGGGGGCCCTGCAGATGAGGGTGCTTTAGAGGATGGGCTTGAGGTTGGTCCAGATCTGGAAGTTGTGACGTTCCATGGTCACCGTTGGGTCATTAGAGTGAGTGGTCAGTCGGAGTGTGCTTCTGTAGGTGATGGCAATGCCTCCTCCTAGCCGGTTGAGGTTGTCCTTGCGGGTGAGTCAGTAGCCGTCAGTGATGGCGATGACGATGGCGATGTCCGTTCCAGAGCAGAGGTTAGTCCTGGCAGGCGATGTGGCATCCAGGGTTGATGGCGAGGAGGGTGCTGGCGTAGTAGGGGTGGAGTGTCCAAGAGAAAGGGTCCTTGGTGCTGAGCACTGTCCAGGGGCAGACGGGCTTGCGTATGGCTTGCCTTTCGCACGGGAGACATCCATTATAACGCAGGCATTATGGAATGCCTTTACAATGCTACTCCAACAATGCAGGTGCCTTTACATCGCATTCCATTACAACGCAATGTGAGGTTAGTATTGAGGTATATTTAAGTTTTAGGCTGGGTATGGGTTTCGTGTGCCCGAGATGAAATTTGGGGTGTATTATGGGGTAAGATTTGGAATTTGAGGTGTACTTTGGGGTCAATTGTGAAAATTGTGGTGTGCATTTGGGTCCACTATGAAATTTGGGGTGTGCTTTGGGGTCAATTATGAAAATTGGGGTGTGCATTTGGGTCAATTATGAATTTTGGGGTGTGCTTCGGGGTCAATTATGAAAATTGGGGTGTGCATTTGGGTCACTTATGAAATTTGGGGTGTGCATTTGGGTCAATTTTGAAATTTGGGGTGTGCATTTGGGTCAAATATGAAATTTGGGGTGTGCATTTGGGTCAATTATGAAATTTGGGGTGTGCATTTGGGTCAATTGTGATTTTTAGGGTGTTTTGGGGGGCTCAAGATGAATTTTAGGGTCCAGGGTTTGCTTTGGGGTGTAAGGGTTAGTTTTAGGGCTGTACTCACTGAAGTGGGAATAGTAATTTTTACATCTCCGCTATCCAACACCTTCCCTACTGTTGTAATACGCCTAGTATTAGTATGCATTGTAATGGATTGCGATGTAATGGTATGCGTCGTAACTTCATATATACCTTTGGCACACCAGTGGTACGACCCTGCGCATGGCCGCACAGCAGCCCCCATTGAGAAGTGCTGCAGGGGGGGACTGGAGAGCTAGGAGGTGGAAACACCGGAAAGAACACTGGATGTGGCAGGGACGCAGGGGTGTGTGTGTGAACAGGTGTTGTAAATATTTAAGTGAGAGAAATCTTACCTCGAGGCCTGGTCCCGTGTCTCCTGAGTCTGTTCCAGGAACAGGGAGTAGGCAGCCAGGTCCCCCATCTAAGCCAATCACAACGCTGCAATGTACGTTGGGATTGGTCATTGGCTCTGGGAAAAGGCGTTCGGCCAGGGGCTGGAGGTGTGGGCATGCTCTCCATGCAGGCTGTAATGCAGCCTGCATTGTGAACAGGACAGTGTTCATGACTGCTTTGGGTGGCCCGAGTGGGCCGACCAAACAGTCACTGCGCACTTGAGTGGGCATGCCACTCCGCCACTGCCCTGCTCTGTGAGTGGAGCAGCCCTACCCACCCTCCCGCACTCAAAGGATACATGGCACAATTATATCAGGAAGTTATTATCATGTGATGATTTTTCCTCTTCTTGCACAGCTTGAAAGCAGTGGTGCGACGCTCTTCCGCCATAGCGGATGAGCTGCTTCTGGGGGTGCATCTACAGGTGCAAGGCCAGGGCGACTCGACCTCCGGGCCTCCTCCGCTATGCCTCCCACGTTCTCCTTACCTGGACATTGACACTGTGGCGCAATCCACTGCACTCTCTCCAAATCTGTGACTCAGCCAGCAGCCACCTCAGCCAGGTGGGATTTCACAAACCTGGGTGCAGCAGTTGCCGCCAAGTCCGCTCGTAAACCTCCCATTGCAGTTTTTGCAGTAGGGCCTCCTTAGGAGTGAAGTTGCAGCACTCCCGGAACACAAGTTTGGTGCAGCTCAGGGGGGGCCTCACCCTTCACAGGGTCCGGCCAGCGCAACTTCATCCGGCCTGTGATGCAGAGAGGCGCCGCCCACCATTGGCAATCCCCTCTGTGCACCCCGGTGTAGTGGTGGATCGTAGTATGCGATGCAGACCTCCCTACGTTGGTGCACCGGAGCGCCTCTACCATTCACAGCTCCAAGGGGAGCAAGGCGGTCTTCTCACACAGGTCAACAACGTGTCTCCATGCGACCGGCCAGACTTGACCACCAGGTATGGGCGATCGCTGCACCTCAATGTCTACCGCCACGACTCATCAACTCCACACCTCCTCCACATTCCACTTCAGGCTCTAGACGCAGGTCTAGCGAGGCATCTAGGCTCCAGACGTAGGTCCAGCGAGGCATCCAGGCTCCAGACGCAGATCCAGTGAGGCATCCAGGCTCCAGGCGCAGGTCCAGCAAGGCATCCAGGCTACAGATGCAGGTCCAGTGAGTCATCCAGGCTCCAGGCGCAGGTCCAGCAAGGCATCCAGGCTCCAGGCGCAGTTCCAGCACAGCATCCAGGCTCAAGGCACAGGTCCAGCGAGGCATCCAGGCTCTCATCCTGGTCATCCTGGATGTTGGGTGGCTTGAGGGGGTTATTGATATGTGCTGCACTTGGCCGTGGCTGCTCCATTCTGCATTTCATTATTTTTTTGCCTATTTTCTATTGGAGTTCGACTGATAGGCTATTTTTTCTATTAGAGGCAACAAAAACTCATGTTGGGCTGACTAACATGCTTTTTTTTGCCGCTAAGGGGCCTATGGTTGGTTTTCGCCCGCTAACGCCGGAATTCCTATTGCCATTGCGCTTATGTTAGCGCTAGTTTTTGCCACCGATCCCTGAAGCTATCACCTTGTAGCGATGTCTAGTACATATGTCGCTAACAAGGCGATAGTTTCCAGCGGTACGCGGCTGTAAGCAAACTCTTGCTAACTCGCATTAGCGGTAGTTATCGCCAGTTCTTTTACATATGCCCCCTTGGTTATTCAGACAGGCATACGGTTAGGATTTGAGCCTCCCATGCCCCTGTGCTCTCAGCACCATGAACACATGTGCTTTATCAATTTGCTGTAACATAACATCAGTGAATAATAGTAAAGTTGCTAAAAAGTGTAAAAGTAAACATACACATTGTAAATATTCACTAGTGTCGGCTACCTTTATGAATAGCACCGCTAATGTCTCCATCTCTGTCATATTTCTCAAATGTTCCCATATTTTTCAGCAGTCTCTCTTCGTCCTGATGACAGGGTGCTTGCACCCTAAAGTACTTTACCTCACTTCCTCTTTCTACGCGCTTGTGCGCGAAACACCTGAATTCAGTTATAGGTGATACGAATCACCAGGGGACTAGGCCTGCAGATCCCTTGCAAAAACGTATTATTCAGGTGCCCACTGTGGGACCAAGCCAGCAAAATCAGCTAAGCTGCTATTAATATTAACAAATATTTCAGTAAGTTCCTGCAGTGTTGTTAATGTATGCTGATAGGTGCCACTTTGTTTCTGCCTCCTTAGTGTCAGTCATTCCTTCTTTCTGTTAGTGACACTAATGTATTTGTACTTGGAAATTCAGTCAGAGACAAAAAACTGAGAAAAATCAAAGGGAGGTAGAATGCCATAATGTAATGACCAAATTCTCTGTGAGACAGCATTTTAATTATTTAATAAGCACATATTTAACAATATGTTCAAAGAATGTTAATGAGCATGCAAGGCCCTTAGGGGCTGATTTAGAGATTCATGTAGAGGGTCCACCAAACTAAGGGTCTGTCTGCCTAATTTACTGTGAAAAATGTTTATTGGCCAATATTTTATTTTTCTTCAAAATCAGAATGCTGCTTTGGGATTTTGTTTTTGAAGAAAAAAATTAAATGTTTGATGGAGCTGTGCATCAAAGTTTTAACTCATTGAGAGGAACAACCATGACAGCGGTTCTTGTCAATGACTAGAGTTGTCCGCTTGGCCAGTGACAACTCTGAATTTGGTGGACGGGTACTGGATCAGGGCATCGTAGTATTTTACTCCGTCGCCTGGCAGAGTAAATGCTATCCTCTGAACACTAAGGGGCGGATTTACAAGCCCCTTGCGCCATGTTTGCGTCACTTTTAACATGGGAAAAGTGACGCAAAAGTGGCGCAAGGGGCTTGTAAATCTGCCTCTAAATCCCCTAATCCTCTAATCCCCTTATTGTGGAAGTGGGATGTTCTTCACAATTCTGGGTGATGGATTGCCTGGGATTAATTCCTAAATCCTCATATAATAAATCCATTTTATGAAACAAAACAAAATTAATGTGTCCTTGTGTAACGTAACTGGTGCTACGTAAAACGCTCTGAAACCCGATGTCTTTGGGTCTAGTTCGCAATATATATAAAACTCTAAAAAAATGATTTTTTAAATGAATAAAGGAAGAAAGTTTGTAAAATTCACAAGTCACTCCCTGAATTTAAGGAAGGGCTAAAAGTATGTGATGAGCCCCCTGCCATGAAATTTCAATTGGTAGAAATTCGAAAGAGTTATAATTGCTCCAAAGTATCATTTCCTAGCACTATTTTTATCAATTTAAAGTGCACATTTTGCTGGTTAAATAGCTTAGCCAGTGTCCATCTTTTGCTACAGGGAGAGCACAAAAAACTGTCCGGAGGAAGGAAAAATAGTAATAGCTTCATGGGTTTGGTTGGGATAGCTGATCTAGGAGGGAAGCGCAGATGGTCTTGTGGCTGCATATGCACTTGTTTGAATGTTGTGGGCTGTGCTAGAGAACCTGTTTATAATACTTCTGAGATACTGAACTGATTTCCCACCAAAACATTCTTGTTTTGTGCAATTGTGCAAGTTGAAGTTGGAGCATGCCCATTTAGGTTGTTGACATATGTGCAATAGGCTGCACACTTCGGGGAATATTTATCAACGTTTTGTGTCACTATTGTGCCAAGGGGGTGCAAGGACGACGCAAAACCTAAGTGAGATTTATCAAGCAATACAAAGCCACCTTGCTTGGCCCTGCATGGCTTGATAAATCTAGAATAACACAAGGCAGCGCATATCGCTGCCTTGCATGCCTCGGCGGCAGCGAGGCATTCAAGGGTGGAGCATGGGTGTTCCCACACATCCACCCATGGATTTTGGTGCCTTTCAAAACCACTAAGAGAGAGACAATAACATGAAAATAAATAGAAACTCAACTGCGAGAAGGCACTTTGAAAATCAGTGCACAGCTATCACTAGCAATCAAATGCATTCTGCAAGGTTCACTATACAACAGGCAGTGAACCCCAAATGATGGAGCTATTGTAAGTAAAATAAAAACAAGAAACACTTTCAGGTGGCATTATGCAGCTCAGTGCCAAGGACACCAACAGTAATCAAAGGCATTCAAAAAAGTATCCTGTACATTTCGTGCTAGCTGTGCAAGTGGGCAATGCCAGCAAGGAAGGTAGCTTCCCCAAAAAACATATTTTAATCATAAATAATTGGAATGCTATTACTTATTAAACCCCTCTGTTGAAAGAGATGCAGTCTGGTAATTGCCAACCCTGCTTATATGGTCCTAAGCCAAATACGAGGGTCCCTAGCTAGAAGGGCAGTAAACATCTGGTACAGACCAATGCTCTTTAAACTTTCTAATACTACACTGCCGGGTAACAAAATAAAATCATCCCCCCCACACACACACACATAGACAGAATGCCAAATATTTTCTTACAATGAATCGATATAATTAGCAGCTCTAAACATATTTAACAATTTAAACACTGCAGTTATGCTCAGCTAGCCCTGTCAAAGAGGCAGTTATGTTCATGATTGCCAGCTTAATTTAATATTGGCAGCTTGGTTTCCAATAAAGTGTATAAGTATCCACGGTTCGATCCTTTATCAGACGTGGGGGATGGGATTTTGATGGTTATTTGGGGCTCTCCTCCACACTTTGACCCTTACTCATACCAATGACATGAAGGACAAAAGATGTAACTGATGGCCCACTGCAGAATGACGACGATCCTTGTCATTGTTGGACCTCATTTCATCATTCTAGATATGGTCCTGTTTATAATGACACACCAAGCTCTCAAGTGTGGCTTAGATGAAAATATTGTGTATTTCCTAGAGGATTTACACAGAGACCTTACCGCCACTGTTAGATTCGACCGTTTGGGCAACTGTACGGGTAAGATCGGAATCACTAATGGCGTTAGGCAGGGCTGTATTTTAGCCCCCCTGCTTTTTACTCTTTATATTAATGATTTGGGCACTGCCTTAACCGAGTCGTGTAAGGACATCCCAAGTGCGGGCAAGTATTCCATCCCTGCATTATTATATGCAGATGACGCCGCCTTGTTAGCACGTACAGCAGTGGAGCTGCAAAGTCTTTTAGATACATTTGCTGATTTTATGAAAAGACTTGATCTAAGCGTGAATCTCGCTAAATCCCATGATATGATTGTAGGCTGCAAACCCAAGAGAGCTAAGACTATGCTCTGCGAAGCGCATGTCTTATCTCGAGTTACTAGAGTCCCATATTTGGGGGTTATCTTTGATGGACTGCAGCAACGACGAGAGGGAGTGTCAGGGAACACCTCGCACGCCCAACGGCCAAGCTTCTCTCCCCAAAGTCCACAGGTGAAAGTATACGGGCACAGTTTCCTAAGGTTAAGGCTCCCTCAGCAGGGGGGATCCCAGTTGTTACTGCCCTATCTCCCTTATTGACTCAGCAGTGAAAGTTCTGGGGCGAGTGGTCTTGGGTAAATTAACAGATTGGCTGGAAGATACCAATACCCTTTCATGTTTACAGTATGGGTTCCGAAAGGGTCGTGGCACCATAGACCAAAGCCTGAATCTTCACCTATTAATAGGTAAATACACCATAGCCAAGAAAGGGACGTTATATCTTGCCTTTATGGACTTGTCCTCGGCTTTCGACCGAGTGAATCGGTCGAAATTGTGGGGACTACTCCTCAAGTGTGGCTTAGATGAAAATATTGTGTATTTCCTAGCGGATTTACACAGAGACCTTACCGCCACTGTTAGATTCGACCGTTTGGGCAACTGCACGGGTAAGATCGGAATCACTAATGGCGTTAGGCAGGGCTGTATTTTAGCCCCCCTGCTTTTTACTCTTTAAATTAATGATTTGGGCACTGCCTTAACCGAGTCGTGTAAGGACATCCCACGGGCGGGCAAGTATTCCATCCCTGCATTATTATATGCAGATGACGCCGCCTTGTTAGCACGTACAGCAGTGGGGCTGCAAAGTCTTTTAGATACATTTGCTGATTTTATGAAAAGACCTGATCTAAGCGTGAATCTCGCTAAATCCCATGTTATGATTGTAGGCTGCAAACCCAAGAGAGCTAAGACTATGTTAATGTTTAACTGTTTTCTTTGCGGAGTCTTTCTCTTTCTTTTCAGCATTAGTTTTCTTTTCTTGTTATGTTATTACACACGGAGCCGCTTGTGGAAAGCGCCGGGACACTCTTTTAGAGTAGCTGTGCGCTATATAAGTTTATTTTAACATAACATAACATAACTATGCTCTGCGAAGGGCATGTCTTATCTCGAGTTACTAGATTCCCATATTTGGGGGTTATCTTTGATGATAAGTCCCCATGGGCACCTCAATTAGCAGCTAAACGCAATGCCTTTGCTAGGTCAATTTCAGCCGTCTTGGATTTTGCGCGTAAACTGGGGGTGAAGCCTATGCAGGCTATGTTGAATATCTACGTAGCTAAATGTATTTTCATAGCTATGTATGGTGCTGACTTGTGGGGAATTAAAAACGTTAAGGATCTACAGGTGGTAAAGGATAAGTTTCTTAAATCCATGTTATCCCTTCCTCAGACAACCCCCGGTTATATCGTGCACCAAGAATGTGGGATAGATTATCTAGCAGATCGGATAGCTTTAGCCCCATTATTAAAATGGCTATCAATTTGGTTAAATCCTGAACTTGAGCTAAACCGTGAAATCATAAAAGATTGTTTATCCCTTGAGCACGGCAAAGCGATTCCCTGGTTAAACTATGTTAAGAACTTAACCAGTGAAACAGGTCGCCCAGAATTATTCGACCAACCAAGTAATTTATTAAAGGGGGATGCAAAATGGGTGAAAGATATATATAAGCAGCGGACAATGCTAGCCAGGGAAGAAAAGGAGCTACTCAAACCTACAGTAAAGGCTCATCAGTTAGTAATTACTTCTAGTAGTATCGAACCATACTTGGTCATAGTTAATAACATGAACCACCGTTTTTTACTAACCAGGTTTAGACTGAATAAATACCATCTTCTGCTCACTCTGCTCACTCTGACCTTGAATTTTCACTAACAATCTCAGGGCCCAAATTAATGTGATCATTTGTTCCCTCTCCCAGTGCCTCTCTAACTGATTGGGGGACGCTAGCTTTAACCTGGGCCAACCCAGATGCAGAGTTACTGATTCTCGAGAATTTTGCATGTTTCCGGCTGCCCTGTGGATTATTCTTAGCCTTTCTTTTCCCCGAGACAATTTTACCACCGCTAGACGTCAAATCAGATCTAGCTCTCGACTGTCTTGTGCGAATGGCCACAGGGGAAGGGGCTGAGCTCATTATAGGTAAAGGTGCAGATATAACCATTGGAGTATCGTCAACAATTGACCCATTTGAAATCGTACAAGGATGAGCAGCATCCGGAGGTACATCACTAGAGGCAAAAACCATTGGGGGTGATACAGAAGCTGTTTGCCTAATCGGTTCTAAGGACAATCTACGTTCAACCGAAGCTATTTCTTTTACAACGGCTGATTCAGCCTGTTTTAAGTAGCTATCCAAAGTCCCCATGCCTGCTACTCTTTTACTTGTTTTGGTGTTCATTTTTGACATGTTAATTTAAAAATAAAAAAGCATATAAACACAACAGGCCGCCTAACATCGACACCCACAGTTTCTTCACAACAGTACCACGCCTAAATCACCCCCAGCAAAGCAGCATTCAGTTTCTTAAGCCCAGAAATAAAGAGGGTAGTCCCAGCCCAGCCTCAATCGGCCTCTGAGGGCCTAAGAGGGCCCGCCCTTTGCCCGGGCTTAGCCCTGCGCCGCCCACGCGCGTCCCGCGTCGCGGAGGAAGCCTGTCGCTTTTGAGCGCCTCCGGGCGCGGAAGCGTGTTTGGTTTGGGGCGGGGCCACTGATGGGGCTTCTGGGAGCTGTAGTCTGCTGCCTCCACTCCCCGTGCGCTGCGACCAAGGACTGCAGCAGCAACGACGAGAGGGAGTGTCAGGGAACACCTCGCACGCCCAACGGCCAAGCTTCTCTCCCCAAAGTCCACAGGTGAAAGTATGCGGGCACAGTTTCCAAAGGTTAAGGCTCCCGCTCCACCGAGGGAGCCTGTCGCTTTTGAGCGCCTCCGGGCGCGGAAGCGTGTTTGGTTTGGGGTGGGGCCACTGATGTGGCTTCTGGGGGCTGTAGTCTGCTGCCTCCGCTCCCCGTGCGCTGCGACCAAGGACTGCAGCAGCAACGACGAGAGGGAGTGTCAGGGAACACCTCGCACGCCCAACGGCCAAGCTTCTCTCCCCAAAGTCCACAGGTGAAAGTATACGGGCACAGTTTCCAAAGGTTAAGGCTCCCGCTCCACCGAGGGAGCCTGTTGCTTTTGAGCGCCTCTGGGTGCGGAAGCGTGTTTGGTTTGGGGCGGGGCCACTGATGGGGCTTCTGGGGGCTGTAGTCTGCTGCCTCCGCTCCCCGTGCGCTGCGACCAAGGACTGCAGCAACGACGAGAGGGAGTGTCAGGGAACACCTCGCACGCCCAACGGCCAAGCTTCTCTCCCCAAAGTCCACAGGTGAAAGTATACGGGCACAGTTTCCTAAGGTTAAGGCTCCCTCAGCAGGGGGGATCCCAGTTGTTACTGCCCTATCTCCCTTATTGACTCAGCAGTGAAAGTTCTGGGGCGAGTGGTCTTGGGTAAATTAACAGATTGGCTGGAAGATACCAATACCCTTTCATGTTTACAGTATGGGTTCCGAAAGGGTCGTGGCACCATAGACCAAAGCCTGAATCTTCACCTATTAATAGGTAAATACACCATAGCCAAGAAAGGGACGTTATATCTTGCCTTTATGGACTTGTCCTCGGCTTTCGACCGAGTGAATCGGTCGAAATTGTGGGGACTACTCCTCAAGTGTGGCTTAGATGAAAATATTGTGTATTTCCTAGCGGATTTACACAGAGACCTTACCGCCACTGTTAGATTCGACCGTTTGGGCAACTGCACGGGTAAGATCGGAATCACTAATGGCGTTAGGCAGGGCTGTATTTTAGCCCCCCTGCTTTTTACTCTTTAAATTAATGATTTGGGCACTGCCTTAACCGAGTCGTGTAAGGACATCCCACGGGCGGGCAAGTATTCCATCCCTGCATTATTATATGCAGATGACGCCGCCTTGTTAGCACGTACAGCAGTGGGGCTGCAAAGTCTTTTAGATACATTTGCTGATTTTATGAAAAGACCTGATCTAAGCGTGAATCTCGCTAAATCCCATGTTATGATTGTAGGCTGCAAACCCAAGAGAGCTAAGACTATGTTAATGTTTAACTGTTTTCTTTGCGGAGTCTTTCTCTTTCTTTTCAGCATTAGTTTTCTTTTCTTGTTATGTTATTACACACGGAGCCGCTTGTGGAAAGCGCCGGGACACTCTTTTAGAGTAGCTGTGCGCTATATAAGTTTATTTTAACATAACATAACATAACTATGCTCTGCGAAGGGCATGTCTTATCTCGAGTTACTAGATTCCCATATTTGGGGGTTATCTTTGATGATAAGTCCCCATGGGCACCTCAATTAGCAGCTAAACGCAATGCCTTTGCTAGGTCAATTTCAGCCGTCTTGGATTTTGCGCGTAAACTGGGGGTGAAGCCTATGCAGGCTATGTTGAATATCTACGTAGCTAAATGTATTTTCATAGCTATGTATGGTGCTGACTTGTGGGGAATTAAAAACGTTAAGGATCTACAGGTGGTAAAGGATAAGTTTCTTAAATCCATGTTATCCCTTCCTCAGACAACCCCCGGTTATATCGTGCACCAAGAATGTGGGATAGATTATCTAGCAGATCGGATAGCTTTAGCCCCATTATTAAAATGGCTATCAATTTGGTTAAATCCTGAACTTGAGCTAAACCGTGAAATCATAAAAGATTGTTTATCCCTTGAGCACGGCAAAGCGATTCCCTGGTTAAACTATGTTAAGAACTTAACCAGTGAAACAGGTCGCCCAGAATTATTCGACCAACCAAGTAATTTATTAAAGGGGGATGCAAAATGGGTGAAAGATATATATAAGCAGCGGACAATGCTAGCCAGGGAAGAAAAGGAGCTACTCAAACCTACAGTAAAGGCTCATCAGTTAGTAATTACTTCTAGTAGTATCGAACCATACTTGGTCATAGTTAATAACATGAACCACCGTTTTTTACTAACCAGGTTTAGACTGAATAAATACCATCTTCTGCTCACTCTGCTCACTCTGACCTTGAATTTTCACTAACAATCTCAGGGCCCAAATTAATGTGATCATTTGTTCCCTCTCCCAGTGCCTCTCTAACTGATTGGGGGACGCTAGCTTTAACCTGGGCCAACCCAGATGCAGAGTTACTGATTCTCGAGAATTTTGCATGTTTCCGGCTGCCCTGTGGATTATTCTTAGCCTTTCTTTTCCCCGAGACAATTTTACCACCGCTAGACGTCAAATCAGATCTAGCTCTCGACTGTCTTGTGCGAATGGCCACAGGGGAAGGGGCTGAGCTCATTATAGGTAAAGGTGCAGATATAACCATTGGAGTATCGTCAACAATTGACCCATTTGAAATCGTACAAGGATGAGCAGCATCCGGAGGTACATCACTAGAGGCAAAAACCATTGGGGGTGATACAGAAGCTGTTTGCCTAATCGGTTCTAAGGACAATCTACGTTCAACCGAAGCTATTTCTTTTACAACGGCTGATTCAGCCTGTTTTAAGTAGCTATCCAAAGTCCCCATGCCTGCTACTCTTTTACTTGTTTTGGTGTTCATTTTTGACATGTTAATTTAAAAATAAAAAAGCATATAAACACAACAGGCCGCCTAACATCGACACCCACAGTTTCTTCACAACAGTACCACGCCTAAATCACCCCCAGCAAAGCAGCATTCAGTTTCTTAAGCCCAGAAATAAAGAGGGTAGTCCCAGCCCAGCCTCAATCGGCCTCTGAGGGCCTAAGAGGGCCCGCCCTTTGCCCGGGCTTAGCCCTGCGCCGCCCACGCGCGTCCCGCGTCGCGGAGGAAGCCTGTCGCTTTTGAGCGCCTCCGGGCGCGGAAGCGTGTTTGGTTTGGGGCGGGGCCACTGATGGGGCTTCTGGGAGCTGTAGTCTGCTGCCTCCACTCCCCGTGCGCTGCGACCAAGGACTGCAGCAGCAACGACGAGAGGGAGTGTCAGGGAACACCTCGCACACCCAACGGCCAAGCTTCTCTCCCCAAAGTCCACAGGTGAAAGTATGCGGGCACAGTTTCCAAAGGTTAAGGCTCCCGCTCCACCGAGGGAGCCTGTCGCTTTTGAGCGCCTCCGGGCGCGGAAGCGTGTTTGGTTTGGGGTGGGGCCACTGATGTGGCTTCTGGGGGCTGTAGTCTGCTGCCTCCGCTCCCCGTGCGCTGCGACCAAGGACTGCAGCAGCAACGACGAGAGGGAGTGTCAGGGAACACCTCGCACGCCCAACGGCCAAGCTTCTCTCCCCAAAGTCCACAGGTGAAAGTATACGGGCACAGTTTCCAAAGGTTAAGGCTCCCGCTCCACTGAGGGAGCCTGTTGCTTTTGAGCGCCTCTGGGTGCGGAAGCGTGTTTGGTTTGGGGCGGGGCCACTGATGGGGCTTCTGGGGGCTGTAGTCTGCTGCCTCAGCTCCCCGTGTGCTGCGACCAAGGACTGCAGCAACGACGAGAGGGAGTGTCAGGGAACACCTCGCACGCCCAACGGCCAAGCTTCTCTCCCCAAAGTCCACAGGTGAAAGTATACGGGCACAGTTTCCTAAGGTTAAGGCTCCCTCAGCAGGGGGGATCCCAGTTGTTACTGCCCTATCTCCCTTATTGACTCAGCAGTGAAAGTTCTGGGGCGAGTGGTCTTGGGTAAATTAACATATTGGCTGGAAGATACCAATACCCTTTCATGTTTACAGTATGGGTTCCGAAAGGGTCGTGGCACCATAGACCAAAGCCTGAATCTTCACCTATTAATAGGTAAATACACCATAGCCAAGAAAGGGACGTTATATCTTGCCTTTATGGACTTGTCCTCGGCTTTCGACCGAGTGAATCGGTCGAAATTGTGGGGACTACTCCTCAAGTGTGGCTTAGATGAAAATATTGTGTATTTCCTAGCGGATTTACACAGAGACCTTACCGCCACTGTTAGATTCGACCGTTTGGGCAACTGTACGGGTAAGATCGGAATCACTAATGGCGTTAGGCAGGGCTGTATTTTAGCCCCCCTGCTTTTTACTCTTTAAATTAATGATTTGGGCACTGCCTTAACCGAGTCGTGTAAGGACATCCCACGGGCGGGCAAGTATTCCATCCCTGCATTATTATATGCAGATGACGCCGCCTTGTTAGCACGTACAGCAGTGGGGCTGCAAAGTCTTTTAGATACATTTGCTGATTTTATGAAAAGACCTGATCTAAGCGTGAATCTCGCTAAATCCCATGTTATGATTGTAGGCTGCAAACCCAAGAGAGCTAAGACTATGCTCTGCGAAGGGCATGTCTTATCTCGAGTTACTAGATTCCCATATTTGGGGGTTATCTTTGATGATAAGTCCCCATGGGCACCTCAATTAGCAGCTAAACGCAATGCCTTTGCTAGGTCAATTTCAGCCGTCTTGGATTTTGCGCGTAAACTGGGGGTGAAGCCTATGCAGGCTATGTTGAATATCTACGTAGCTAAATGTATTTTCATAGCTATGTATGGTGCTGACTTGTGGGGAATTAAAAACGTTAAGGATCTACAGGTGGTAAAGGATAAGTTTCTTAAATCCATGTTATCCCTTCCTCAGACAACCCCCGGTTATATCGTGCACCAAGAATCTGGGATAGATTATCTAGCAGATCGGATAGGTTTAGCCCCATTATTAAAATGGCTATCAATTTGGTTAAATCCTGAACTTGAGCTAAACCGTGAAATCATAAAAGATTGTTTATCCCTTGAGCACGGCAAAGCGATTCCCTGGTCAAACTATGTTAAGAACTTAACCAGTGAAATAGGTCGCCCAGAATTATTCGACCAACCAAGTAATTTATTAAAGGGGGATGCAAAATGGCTGAAAGATATATATAAGCAGTGGACAATGCTAGCCAGGGAAGAAAAGGAGCTACTCAAACCTACAGTAAAGGCTCATCAGTTAGTAATTACTTCTAGTAGTATCGAACCATACTTGGTCATAGTTAATAACATGAACCACCGTTTTTTACTAACCAGGTTTAGACTGAATAAATACCATCTTCTGCTCACTCAATCCCCAGGGTGGACGAAGGAGAGGGATTTGGAGATCTGTTCTTGTGACAGATTCTCCATCAAGGATACTGCGCATTTTATCTTCTTTTGCAAACATTTGTCCCCTATCCGTAAAAAGTTTATTATCCCCCTTATTAAAAATAAAGGATTTAGACAAGTCAAACCTGCTCTTTTGTATCTCCAGTTGTTGGGTACTACCTGGGAGATATTTAATATAGCTAATTTCCTGGCTATTTCGATGAGATTAAGGAAAAAAATCATATGGATATAGTGTTGAAAATGATTAATTCATGAACTTTGATTAAGTCTTATTTATACTAGTTTCTTAACATATTTGTAAATGTCTATTTTTAATGTTATTTATAATGTATGTATTTGGTGTATCGCACTTTTATGGTTTTTGTTATGAACCGAATAAAGTAATCTTGACTGACTGACTGATTCGAAGCTCTAAAATTCCAAGAATACTAGGAAACTTTACATGCCCTTTGACTCTGATGACGTCACACGATTAATTCTTGTCTCAACCTTAGACCTTATTAGCCTCCTATTTTATGTTCAGCACTGAATTAAACCTGCAGGAAACAAACATGGCTATTTGAACCCTGATTCCTTTCTGTTCCAGCTGTTGCCTTCATGGCTGGAGACTGGGGTTAGCAAGGGTAGTGTGAAGCATACCAAAGAACAGGCAGGCGGTGGAAATGGCTGTTTCTGGCTTGAAGTACACGTCTGCTCTGTAGAAGGCTAGTGACGTCCCTGTGTACGTCATAGGGGAGAAGTGTAGAGCAGCAGACAGAGTGCAATAGAGAACATTTTCTGAGGTAGTAAACAACAGGAGCCAGACAAAACTTTTAAACTTTGGTCTGGTGGGCTTTTGGGATGTTGACAAGCAGTGCTTTAAATGGGCCGGGACTCACCGGTACGGAGTACCGTCACTTTTTAATTATCGCCTCTTGAGTACCGGAACATTTCCTAGGACAAGTAGAGTACCGGTACTCATTGGGGGGGACAAGGTGGTGCTCTTCATGGTCGCGTGCCTCGGCAGTACTTTAAACAGGACCAGCTCTGATTTTGCAATCCTGAGCTGAGTTCGCACAGGAGCGCCAGAACAGCAGCTCTTCTCACCGTGACACTCAGCAATCTTGTCCTGCGTCTCTGCAATTCTTCCAGCAGGAGTGAGGCGGCAGGGTGTTTTGCTTACCCTTTGATCCTACACAGTAGGAGTTGAGAGTCGGCCATAAAACTAATGGAGATGGTGTGGGGCGTATTCTTCAGGGCAGTACAGCGTTTCAGCTTGCCATTGTTTTAAATGACTGTAAATGTTATTTCATCAGCAATTTAAATTAAGCATTTTTACTTGAATGTACATCCCTGCCCTTGCCGCCAATTTTCCGACTACCCCCACACTTTAAAGGCCACACAATTGTTTTTTGGTTTGGTGCATTTAAACCGCTTGTTTTGTATGAGAAACCACGTTTCACCCAAATGCGACAGACAGCTCCATGGACTGCTTTAGACTTTCAGACAGTTATGGATTTTAGCTGGTAATGCTTTTGCATGCTGGTACTTGTAGTTCTCCTTTCTCATTATAAGTAAGGGTTTCTAAAAATTCCAGCATGCAAAGCTTTAATGGCAAAATTCAGAGACAGTTTTGAACCTACCCTTATTATTATTATTAGGGCCTAACCATAGGACAGATACTTCAGATTTTTTTACTTTGCACTTGGATTTCTTGCATATAAAGTTTGGCAAGGTTGAAAACCTAGCCCGCCCCTGGCTTCGCCCCTAGTCCCACCCCACACTCCACCCCACAGTCCACTGCACCTTTTGGTGAGTACCTGCACTTATTTTTTTCCATTTAAAGCACTGTTGACAAGGCAATATTCACCACGGTCGAACTGGAACAGAAAATAGGTCCAGCCACCAAAATAAAAGGGGTCCCCTTCAGTGAATTAGACAGCTAACAAGAGTTGCCCAGGTTTGCAAATTAGGCCAATTTTGAACCTGTAAAGACGCACTCAATATGTGTTTTGCAAAGTATGGAAGACTGCAAGGATTTGGGATTATTGCAGGAGTGTTTTTGTTAATCCCAGGGAAATCAGTAGTAAAACCGGCTCAGCAGACTATAAAACAGGACCACAAACAGCCAATAACAAACTGGCCCACACACTGACCTGTCAGATCATCCCTTGGGGCACTGCTTGATTGCCCTATAGACCAGTCCGACACTGACCACCCAATATTAGCTAAACCAAGGTACCCACTTAGCCAGTAGCGGTCCGTGAAAGGAGTTCGGTGCGGCAGTGAGGCAGTGAGGCGGGGCAGAGTGGGGAAATGTAAACACCGGAATATGGATGAACGGAGGTAAGTACACATTTAAATAAATAAAACAAATTTCGTTGCGCGCGCTGCAACGCATTTTGCGATGCAGCGCGCGCAAAGGAATTTGTTTTATTTATTTAAATGTGTACTTACCTCCGTTCATCCATATTCCGGTGTTTACATTTCCTCAATCTGCCCCTCCCCCGCCCTGCCTCACTGCCCCACCGAACTCCCTCCACGGACCGCTACTGCGTGACTTAGCTGGATACAAGAACGAAAGAATCCCAAAAATAGAGGTTGAGACTTATTGTAATGTAAACAACTTCTGTGGTGCTGCCTTGTGCAAGGCACGAGTTAATAAAGATTAGTAGGCATTACTGATTTGCAAAGTTCCAGGTCATTTTAGCTGACATCACATAGCAGTGGTATGCGAGCACGTTATGTTTAATGGCTTTAGACTGAGTGGCCCCCCTCAATCGAATTCTCAAGTATTCGGAAGTACGTCGTTTCAATCAGGCTGGTTCAGACATTCTGCTTACGTATCTTCGGAGTTGTGTTCAGGGTAAATGAACACCGCAACCCCATGTACAGCAGAATGCGAGAAATGCAGATGGAATGCTCAAGGTTGGAAGATCTCTGACATCAATTACTGCGCCTGCGCGATTTTCGTAACTGCCCTTGTTACGAATAAATTGTATGAAAAAGAAGAGAGGTGAACGCCCTTGTAATTTCATTTGAGGCCGTGCTGCGGCATTGGAAAGGGGCTACGAGGCACTAGCGCGAAGCCTGTTTAGCAGGTTGCTGACCTTCAAAGGCAAATCATGTTTGAAAATTACATCTACTTGCATGAAAATTGACCGAGCGGAAATTATATGTATATTCGTAAAATAGAACTAGAAGCCATTTGGCACTCATGTTTACACGTATGCAAAGAAAGATCTTATCATACATATCTCATAAGCCAGGACAAATACAATTTTGGACATATTACAAAATTACACGAATTGAATAGTGGTTCAATAAATGTGAGCAGAAAAGTTGATTCCATTCCACGAATGCCTGACTGCATGCCACGCCTCTGTGACGCATAGCGCGATGCCATTCATCCAAACGGTACAAAGAGCTCATATCAAGTGCTTAATTTGTTTGAAAAAACACATAAGTACAGGGGTCTAGCGTGTTTCATGAGAGTCCGTCTCAACTTCCAGTCTATCTCACACTTGAAAGTTCTTTTTCATCCCGGCATTCTTCCGCTGCCACTGTTTTCCTTTCGTCCTCTTCTTTCCACGCCATTTTCTGTCTTGCTCGGAATCAAAGTCTGATGGTGAAAAATAGATCCCGGTCCACAAAAATGAGTGCATGTGCGCTCTGTCTGCAACCTTATGCATTATGCACTAGGGTCAGGGCTTTAAGTGGGGAAAAAACGGGGGGTGCTCTAAAAGGGGTGTGGCCTATCCAAGTAGGGGCATGGTCTAAATAAAGATATGTCTGGATAACGCCATATACCCTCCCCAGAGGCGCAAGTAGAGCCAAATTTCGAAAGGGGGGGCTAAGAAAACATTTCGGGGGGGGCTAATTCTTCAAGCAATAGGCAGAGTGGAGCTGCAGGGGCCCTACAAAGGGATGAAAAACAACAAAGCCTCATTAACAAGCAAATAAATGGTCTTTTAAAGACCTGTGAAGTACTCGGGTGCGGCTGTGTGTGTTTGGAGGCTGGTTGCAGGATCGCAATCTTACGCTTACCAAAAATAAGGCGCTAAATCTATGAAATTACAAGTTTTTCTATTATCCTTAGTTCTAGGTAATTTACCCAACAAACAAAGCTTTACTCAGAATGACTCGGAGATAGGTGCCTGAAAAGAAATTCATTAAAGAGAGGACTTTCTGTCCTAAACTCTGATACTTCCCCACAGTCCCGCATCATATGATAAAAATCTGCATGAAAGGATCTACAGCGTGCACATAGGTCAGCAGTCTCAGGATCTAGCCTGGCAATTCCAGCTTGAGCAAAATAAGTTTGGTGCAAGGAAAAAAAAAAGAAAACGGACTGCCTCTGCGAGGTCCAAAAATAGAGCCCGATAGAGACCCGTTTCGAGGCCCCCTGAAAATAACTTCCGGTGCTGAGACCCAGACAGATCCGGCCCACTTAAAGCCCTGACTAGGGGGCTTATTTACAAGCCCCTTGCACCACTTTTGCGTCATTTTCAGCATGGGAAAAGTGACTACGGGTGGCGCTAGGGGCTTGTAAATAAGCCCGTAGGAGTTTCTATTGTGGAGGAAAGGGCCATGTTCACATGGTGATCATCGGTGATATAGGCTATGAAAGTATAGATCACATTGCCTATAGTGATTAGGGAATGTTAGGAGGGGATGTGGGGCACTTGTTCTGAGCTGAAGGCCTCACAGAATCGCTGTTCATAGACTGCACTTATTATCCTGAACAGCCCTATTGCCTGACAGTAAGAGGTCAATAAAAGAACTGCCTTTAGTAAATCTGGGATTGCATCAAATTCCATGCGTAGATGTACAGGGATGCCCATGCTCCACCTACCACAATGTAATGTAATGCGACATAGCGCAAGTAGCTGCATTGAGCTACATTTCTTTCCAAAGTTATGCAAGTAGGTGTGTGGTTTTGTAAATCCAATTTAAGGACTTGCATTGGCTTGCGACACCCTGCAAGGACAAAACAAATCCTTAGTAAATATGCCGCCAAGTGTGCTCTGTTGCAAGGATCAGAAGCAGAGGCAACACTTGAAGTTGAAAGTGCGCAACCAAGTGTGGCTTCCGAGCCCATTTCCCTCACCCACCAAGGCAGGAGTTATACCAATGTCAGTCTTACTCACACACTAAAGATAAGTGCCACAGGACTGCTTGCAGAGCAATGTCACTTGTATATACCTCCACTGACACTATTAGGTCTCATAGCAACCCATGTCTGACTGTAGACATCACACATAGTCACACTAATGGAAATCCCAAATAAATCCCTACATTGTATCACATGTTGTCAGTGCATGTCACAATTGTAGGACCTTTGTTGCCTGTGCCTAAGATATCTGCCCCATCTCCACAACTGTTGCTTCACTCAACCCAGAAGAATGACCAAACCTGGTAAGTGTTCTTCCCTATGTAAAAGGTTTCGCTGCATGTCTGGTATAGGACACTGATACCTACACGTACACCTCAAGGTTTATTTGTAACACATTACACAATGGAATGCATGTCTCACATAGCTGTATTGTTTGTTTTGTGTTCTCACTCATGGCATGCCTACATTGTTGTCACACAATACACACCTGTATCCTGATTACCACTGGAACAACAGGGTGATGTGACAGGTATGGCCAGACGTGAGTCTTCTGCTCACTGTGCCACTATAATCAAAGTATACCTGACTGAAGAAACCATAATCAGGGCAAAACCATTTGTAGTTTGCTTACATTTTGGGTCAGGGAGGACCTGGCTTGGCAGTTCGGGCTTAACTTTTCCCATTACAGCAGGGTCAAGACTGATTTGCATAGAGTTGGGTTCAAACTGAGGTGGCATGGTGTGCAAAATAGTGATGGACTGGGATGCAGCCAGAGTAATTGCTGGCAGGTGAAAATAATTCAAGCATTTCATCCATCATTTTTTGTATACACTTTAGTGTGTCACTCTAAGTAGGAAGGGTATGCCCTGATGTGGGTCCTGTGCACACCTTGTCACTGGAACCAAGCTTTATCCAGCTGATGAGTCCATAACAAGGATGAACCTGGTCCTGGATTGCTTGTGTCCTGGTACAGGGAGGACCTAACTTGGCAGTTCGGCCTGGACTATTTCCACTAGAGCAGAGTCAAGACTGATCTGCAAATACCTGGGTCCTAACTGAGGCGGCATGGTGTGTAAAATAATGATAAACTGGTATGCAGCCCTTTATGTACTTTAATATATTGCTCTAAGTGGGACATTGTGCACACTGGGTCAGTGGAACTGAGAGAGGGTTCTGTTTTACCATATTAAAAAATACCCTGGGCCATTCTTGTCACTCAGCAAAGCATGAACCCCTATGCAGGCCCTGCCAGCCTAATTTGTAGGCTTTTTGTTAAGTTGACCAAAGGTCTGCACCCATCTTTACTGAACAGCAGGCCCTAGGCTTGTCTGACCAAAAATCACAGCCAGTCTCTCTCTGTGAGGCCTCCTGCTCCAAACTATAGAGCCCCCACCCTACCCGTGTGTGAAGTTCACTGACGCAGAATTCACTGTTTCTCTATTCTGTCGACAAATAGCACATCACATCCTGGGTCTGTACATGAGAATAGAGAAGTTCCCACCGCAACAACCGTCAGACCGGGATGATGAATGTGGCAACCCAGACACATATATCTAGATATATATATATATATTTATATATATATATATTTTTTTTATTCCTTTGCATTACATATTTTCTGCTTGCCCTATGCACTTTACATGAGAGAGCGCTTGGCCTGAGAATATAATCTTTCACCTAGTCTACGTTCCGCTTTTTGTAGGATAGACACGATACGTCTGATAAATGTGCGAACCATGCTATAAGTGACGTAGGTAGAGGTGGCATGAGATGACGTTACTGTAGGCACTTCTCATAGCCTTAAACAGTATAAAAAGAGAGCTCACACAGTGCTCGGCGGATTACCTCCCTGTCTGTATGTAGGTGACAGACTGTGAAGGTTTTCCACAAGAGCTCTTGATCTATTTTACTTAAAGTGTGCTGTTCTATTTTACTTATATTCTCATATGAAATGCCGTATCTGCTATGTTATGCTTAACTATTGTTTTCTCCTTTTTTACATTTAAAATGTTCATATTGTAATTGCAGGGCTGCTCTCTTTAGACGTGAGTATTCCCAGAATTTCAGATCAAATGTGTTGTGCATTCTGAGAGAAATTATCTTGTTTTAGACTGTTTTCATAGTGCATTTAAAAATTTGTCTTTAAGGTTTAGTCTCTCTCTCCCCCAAAGCGTTCAATGCTTTCATGTAGAAATGCCTTCTGATTCATGTGACTCTCTGTGAATGCGAAGTCACTATATTTTGTATTTTGTATTTTTATGCCTTTCTCTTGAAGTTTCTTGAAGTTGCACCTTCTAAACAAATCTGTTAAACCTTTTGGCTTAGTTTCCATGGCTTACATATCTGTTTCCTTAATTTTTAGAGCGAGTGTTCCCAGACACCCCGTCTCAAGTTAAGGTGCCCCTTTTGCTCCTAAATCATTCCTTCGATCATTCCGTGAAGGTCCCCCGTGCCCCATAAGTAAAAACGCTCCCTCAAACATTTGGTGCCGTGACTCGGATTGGCAGCACCGGCAGACAGGAGACAGCTGGGACCGAGAGGACACAGGCTGAACACTCGTGCTTTCTTTCTGACTGAACCACAGAGAACAGCGCTGGGGTAAGTTTATGATGGCTGCCTCATGTGCTTGTGTCTTTTTTTGGGGAACAGTCTAGATGAGCACTTGTGAGACATCTGTGCGTTCCTTTTGGTTTTTCTTCCCTGTCTAGCTGGTCTCGCTTAAAGGACATTTTCAAACTGAGGAAACTAGTGTGCGAAGTGGAACTCTGAGCAAAACAGTAACGTTAGGAAGTTGTTTGAATTATGTGTTTATCTTACTATAAATAGACATACGTTATTACTGTGCCTCTCATAGAGCCAGAGGGAATACTGCATCTGGCATTTTTCGGTGATCATTTTTGCTTTATCGTTGTTATAAGTTGTTACCATGCCTCTCTGAAAGCTAGGGAGGGGCCTCTGTCTAGTCACAAGGACCTGACAGGAAAGGGAAAATTGCGTTTGGCGTCTTTCAGTGGTTATCTATGTGTTTTTTTTGGGAGAATACCCCTATCTTAGTTACGTAGGGAGAAGTGAACTGCGTCTTGAGTTTTCTAGCTGTAATTTTGTTGCCTCTCTGAGACTCAGAGGGGGCCCCCATTTCAATACTAATGGGGAAGAGGTCGATTTCCGAGCCCGCCTAGCTAACGGACTTCCGGATATCTCCTGTTTAGAGTAGATTAGTAGTGGTTTCCCCGGGATGATTTAGTAGATATTATATTTTTGCTAGTTATAAGTATTTCTGTATCTTCTTTTTTGTGTGTGCACCATTATGATAGAAAGCACTTTCTCGCCCTCAAGCGGCTAAAGTACGCAATTGTTGTTTAAAGGTTCCAAACACTAAAGCATATCCATTATTTTCTTTTTAAAGCACATGTACACAATGTTCGCTAAGTGCTATGCACCTTCAGGACTGTGTGTAATTTGTTAGTTTTTATTTTTTGTTTATAGGGTTTTTGCATTTAATAATTGTTGCAGCAACAATTTTTGTGACTATTGTATTGCATGTCACAGTGTGGTGCAGCGGCGTATTCACTAGTGAGATACTAATATCTAGGTGTATAGTGATTGTTTTGTTGATTCCTTTTTATATATGCATATATTCATTGTATGAGCATATTTAATGTTGAGTGGCCTTATACCACTTTCATCATTAAAGGGTGAAGGCCCGCTAGGTAGGGTGTTGCTGCTAAACTTTTTGTGATCATTGTATTGGAGGTCGCTGACAGGTACAAAGACTGGTTTATTAGTGAGATTCAATAACTAGGGAGGTTTCAAATGCATTTATGTATTTCCACATGTACTGATCTGCCACTGATTGCTAGTGAGATTCTGTAAGTTAAAGCATCTTGAGCGCCAAAATTGTCACAGGTATACCGATTATTGTTGCTTCTTTGCCTGTGTGCATATTTGTCATTCAGGATTGCCGCCTAACCCCCTTAAATAAGTGAGGTCACCTGAATTGTGTACCACAGTTCTGTCTTGTGCTTGACCACCCCACCTCCTTGACTACTGATACATAAGGGCACCAATATATATATTACTAGGGGACGCAGATGAGCCATAGTGAGCAGCAACCAGTTGAGATAGTTCTACATATACTAGACGGCAGAATAATAGCAGTACACAATCCAGGCACACAGACACTAACTACATTGAGGAGACATCAAAGTGACTTGATAGCTAAAGCGTGGGACCTGCTGGGAGTCACATTTACACAGGGCACTGAAGTAAGAGTATCTGCTCTGCACCTTGTGCAACTACGCCTCCCAGTACCAGCCTATAGACCCACTACACAGAGCTAACACCCTACACTTGAGGGGCCACAGTATTCACAAAGCTCCCCCTCTGGGGGGGACACTCAGGATATACCATTGCAACAACCACCGGTTCCCCCACCAATAGCTTGTACTATTGAAAACTCCTACACAGAATACATCCAGTCAGTGGGAAGTGTAGTAAGCAACGAGATCCCTGACCTCGCCCAACAACACTCACTGACATCATCTCCTTCGAACACTCACTGCCTAGGGCAGCAGGGAGGATCTCACGATACCGATGCCCCATTAGTCTGTGAGCATTAATCATTATTGCTGCAGGCACTCCGCGACCCTAACTTGCCCCTGGTCTGTGAGCATCATTCACCACAGCTGCAGGAACAACTGCTTCAAAGCGCCTCGCCAAGTATCATGAGCTATTACAAAGACACCCCTCCGCAACAACACACTACCCATTATTGTAGGCATATTTGCAACACCGCCAGTTAAGAGGAGAATAACATTGTCAATACGCTGCCACTAATAGCCCACCTCAAAGACAGCTCTAGAAAATGAGCGAACCACCCACACAATATCCAAGATTACAGATCACAGTACATATAGAAAACGGCTGTGTTGTTGCCCTTTCTGAGGATACATTAACATCCTCTGTTCAGGTCCCATCCCTAACGTGTACAATACTCTCAACATTGTTCTCAGCCCTGGGAATTGACACAACACATCTGCAGCAGGTGAGGCTGACAATAACACCCAGTGAAGTTCCACTGTTACTCATTTCTACCTACGACTCTAAAGAATAATGGCAACACCACTGCAACACGTGATAAAGAACTTCACAGCTCAGGAGAAGCGCATCATGAAGCACTGTAGAGAGCTACACAAGTTTGCACAAAATATGCTACACCCATGGCCAAAAGAAGGTACATTCAATAGGTCAGTACTAGACCATGCTGCAACATTCCCGGAGGCAAAGTACTCTGGTAGCAAGCTCAAAAAACGCAGAGAGAAGCTGGCTCTGTGGAGTGTCTTCAAAGAAGATGACAAGCTAGACCCAATATGCACGGAACCCCCACCGGCCTATGACGCAGGTGGCATGTACCCAGAACGGGTTATCAAGGTTGACTTAGAACCCTCATCAAATGACAAGGCAGCCATAGGCCAGGCCGATATTTCTGTCCCAGACCTCTCAGATGATACACGGGACAACAGACCAGAGAGTACACAGGGACAGCTATCCCTAGGCTCCCAAAGCCCAGTAATGCAGGGTGCAACATCAGGAATTCCAGGTCAGATTGACGCACTATTTACAATAAAACAAACACCAGCATCCAACTCTGCAGCTCCCCAGCAAGAAGAGGACCCAGAGAGCGATGGGGCCTCTAGTGTTTCACAGCACAGCTCCCACATGCCGCTTCCCAGGCCTATCCCCTCGGCCCCACGTTCTTCACTGAGGATCATGACCCCCCAGACACAGGGACTAGACATTACGGCCCGTTCCTCACCCCTGGCCAGCAGCATTCCAATCCACAGACACACTATAATGAGTGGCTGCCCCTTAACACTCGTCCCAAGCGAGAGGAAGACCACCTGCTATCATTCAATGAAGGAAACAGGGACAGCGAACTACACCCCTCTGAGGTACTCACTGAGGCAGATATTAGCAGGTGGAGGACAGAGCACAACTTATTTCGAAGAACAAGTAGAGAGGCTGGGGACATGTCATACGAACAGCGCTCAACAAGCCCCACTGGCAATACCGCAACCATCTGGCGATTGTCAGTACAAGTAGGCAGGGTAAAAGATCAACTCACTGAACTACTGGATGGCATGGGCCAATTTGATAAAGAACACCGACCAACACTCAATGAATTGGCTAGTGCTGCAGGCCCAGCGGGTCTACATAGTAGAGGGGTCCCAACAATCTCGCCACAGCAGGCACCATTGATACTTACGTCAGGAAGCCCAAAATGTAGCTACACCACAGACCAACACAGCAGCTTCTCTGACAGCTACCTTAAATATACCCCAAGCTCAGCCAACGGTTATTAGCAATAGCTCCCAGATGGCACCACCACCTGTGCTCATACCTCAGGCATCACCGCCAGTAGTTGCATCACCCAGACCAGCAACACCACAGCTAGAACTAGATAATTATGATCCTGCAAGCGTGCTTGAACGGGCAGAATACAGGAGAAGAAGGCAGAGAAGAACAGAGATAGAAAGACTTGCAGTATTGGGTAACCATGGGCGCCCTGATGACATCCCTTATGAATATGATGTGTCAGGTACAGCACATCTGCGAACCACCAGGCCAACCCCGTCATTGACCAACAGTTTGACGCAAAATGAGATAGTAATACTTGGAGAAGGGTCTGACTACTATGTCAATCCATTCTCAGATAACTTGGCAGGTTGGACTGAAGCTAATGCACCTCAAATTAATTTCTGGCCTCGGGAAGGGTCTTTTGAGCCAGAAGAAATGGCCACTGCTGAAGAATGTATTCTGTACGGGGCAGGAGATGATGAATGGGACTATGATTACATGCGCCCAGCCCTAAGGGTCTGGCAGAAATATGCACATAGATATGACCACACACGACCCACAGGGGTGACACACCAGATGCCCCTACTGTTTAAAAACGTCAATGACCCCCCCTCTATGTCCCTTGGTCACTGATGGACAAAGAAAATTTGAAGAAACAACTCCCGCCTCTCACAGAGGGTGCTGGGAAGTGGATACAAGCCTTTGAAAAGCACACTGCAGGTGTGCCATTGGCTATTGGGGATGTAAAAAGTCTGCTCACCTCCCTGATTGGAGAGGATGCAGAGGATATGTTTACACGTGTCGACACAAGACTTTCCACCCCTAATACACAATGTGATAGGAATCCCTTCAATAAAATCAGAGCAGCCATATGGAATCATCTGTGCCGTAAGTTTCCCGATGTCCCGGATATCAGGTCTCTGATGTTACAAACAATGCAACCCACTGAAGATCCAGCACAGTACATTTCAAGAATGAAAGAAAAATGGCATCAGGAGTTAGGAGAGAGTATAATATCGAGGCAAGATGGCCGCTGACCGACCGTAGCGGGTAGACGCTCTTCTTCTCCTCTCCCCTAAAGATGCTGTGAAAACTGGAATTTTGCGATGCTAAGCTAAGGTATGCTGACTGCCCCTAGTTGGCTCCGGCATCTGCTGGACTTTTTATACAACATAGAGGCCCAAGAACCCCAAGAGTGTGACTCCCCGCTGCAATCTATCTGCTACTTCGGAAAAATAAAAGCGCAGGTGGTGAAGGCCTTCCTAGAACGAAGTCTAAGCAGGCTAGAAAGCGTTAAGGTCAGAATCGGGATGGCACCGAGAGGTCCGAAGCCCTTGAAGGAGCGGAAAGAATCCATACTGCCTAAGGGCATTAAAGATGCTCAAGGGGGGAAAACGACAGCACCCACCCCGTCTCTGACTCTCCCCTTGAGCCAAAGAGGCCCGGCACAAGTTCGAAGACTGGCTGCTTAGAATGCAGAGGATAGCGGGACTGGAGCCAGAACTGAGCACATAGCCTCGGGGGTGGGAGAGCCCGCAACTACTCGCGGAGCACTGAAATCCCGGCATGAAGGCGATCCTAAAGGAAAAGATAATGTGCTCAGGCAACCTACTTTGTTCGAATCCTTCGCTGCGGCTCCGAAAGGCGGCCGTGATGAGAATAATGTTGATTTGGATGATTCCCGCTCTCAGAGATCCTCTGCGATAGTGGCGGCGGGACCGGAGAAACCGGAGAGACCGGAAAGACAAGACCAGATGAGCGGTGAGTGCATCGATGCAGGATTACGATCTTCAATGAGCCGGCGCAGGGATGATGGCGGATGCACCCTAGCAATCGAGGCTCATAGCACCTTTGGGTCGTTGGAAGATCGGGAAGAGCAGCACCATCAGCACCATCAGGTACAAGAGATCGTCTCGGCTGTTTAGGGGCTTGAATCAGTTACTGCCATCACTGACACTGTATTCACCGAGACTGAGTATGAGACTGAGACTGAGGCTTTCTTAAAAATAAGTGCAGGGGGGGATATCGGACCCTCTACAAGTACTCAAGGGGGACTGGCTCCGACTTCTGCTGCTCAGGGACTGGTGTTATGTCCCCATAATTTTGGCAACAGCATAACTGAACACGGTAGTTCACGCACTGAGAACCTTGTAAATGACAGCCAAGATATTCCTCTCATTGGGCTGTACCCATCCTCATCGACAATAGTAAATGATGCTGGCGCCGCTGCCACCGCTACTACCGCGGCTACCGCTGCTACCACTGCCACACGCCCCAAGAAGATGGGTTTCCTCGCCCCTGCACCTACACCTGCACCTGCTCCCGGTTCCCCTAATGATGACTGCTTTTTCTCTCTAAATGACGACTCTGGCTCATCTTCTTCAAGCGGGGAGAGCGGGGAGAGCGGGGAGAGCCTCATGGGAAGCTCGGATTCGGAATACTCGGCAGTAGAAGGCACCACAATACAGAGGGGGTCAGCAATTCAAAAGGCCAAACAGCAGAGTCAGAAAGACAGACCTCACGCCAAATCAAAGCTGGGCAGAACCTCTCTATCAGTGGTCAAGAAGCTGGATTGGGACTACTCTGCCACATCTCAGCTGTACTCAGAATACAGAGGCTTGGATGCGCAAAAGGAAGCACAGCCTGATATCGATATCCAAGGGCAGATCCCTACGATGGATTTATTGTACACTACTTTAAAGCAGATGCAGGGGGAGGCTAGATCAGAGAGTCGGAGGGCTAAACAGGCGACTAAAAAAATTCAGGGATCACTAAGGAAAATGAACAAGCTCTACGTTGATATTGCAGGTAGAGTTTCCCAGGTGGAGGAGAGGACGGGGAAGCTCGAAGATGACTTTAGTAAATGGGAGGCATTTAAGGAAGCACAAGAGAAGGCAACACAGGATGTGCAGTGGAAGATCGAAGATTTAGAAAATCGTCAAAGGCGGAACAACATCAGATTGCTGGGGGTGGCAGAAGGTTCAGAAGGGCAGGATGTTCGGGCCTTCGTTATCAACCTGTTTAGGGGGGCCTTCCCGGAAATGAAAGAATGGAAATGGGAAATCGAAGTACAGCGGGTGCACCGATTCCCCCTGGTTCAAAAGAAGGGGAATTTTCCCTCTCAGGGTGATAGACCAAGAGCCATATTGGTATATGTCGGGAACTACCTCCTCAGACAAGAAATCATGGCCAAAGCAAAACCCAAAGCAAGACGTACGTTTGAGGGTATAACATTTTTTGCGCGCCCTGACTTCTGCCATATCACGGTGGAGAGAAGATGGCGGCTGAGACAGATGATTCCCGATTTCCAGAAGCTGGGCTGCGAGGCATTCTTATTATTCCCATCTCGTCTCAAAGTACTAGACAACGGACAAGTTAAGATGTTCTTTTCTGAAATAAAAGCTCAAATATATTTGACACAGCTAAGGGAGAGAAGGGAGCATAGGCGTACAGAGGCTCAGAGAGATTCTAGGAGCACAGTAGGTTAAGATAAGGTGTTGTAACCTAGCGCGTAGACTTGGGATAGCTGTTTAAGATGAAGTGTTTTTGGACTTTTCTAGGTGGTTACGACTTGGGGCACAGGGTATTATATTGATAGATATTGATATATAGCATCAAAAGCATTAAAAGTTTAAAAAAAAAAGGGGGGGGGGTTGTACCTGGAGGGGAGGGGAAGGGGAAGCAGCACCTGTGGTCACACAGCCATCACACATAGGTCATGTTTGACCTATTTGCCTGTAAAGGGGTAAGTGGTTTCTGGGGGAGGGAGGTTGGGGGATGGGGGGGCAGAACAGGGGCACGGGCACAGGGCACAATACAGTCAGGTTTTTTATGGATTACAGAGAGGCTACATATTGGTCTGCACAAAATATGAAGGACTTTGAAGGGCAAGAAAAGAAAAGTATCATTTTGAAATTTGCAGCACTGGTTAATTCCAGAAGACTGCCATTTGATGTGTTTTAATGCATACACGAATAATTACACTTAATGTATGGGGTTTAAATGATCATCTTAAGAGGCAGTGAGTAGCGGCACTACTTAGAACAACTAGGGCGGATTTTATTTGTCTACAGGAGACTCATATTGAAGGGGCGAAAGGTTACCTACTGGAACAATTGGGGTTCTATCTGCTTGCTCATTCAAAACAGGGGGGTAAGACTAGAGGGGTTGCTATACTAACTAGATTGAAGGACGTGATAGTAAGGAAAAAATTGGAGGATCAGTGGGGGAGATGGGCCTTAGTAGAGTGTCTTATAGCTGGAGACTGGACTACTATAGGATCAATATATGGCTCCACTGAGGATGACCCGGAGATTTTCACCTTCTTAGACCTGGAATTGGCTACATGGGCTCCACATGTTATTCTTTGCGGGGATTTTAATAATAATGGAGTAGGAGGTCTTGGCCTTAACCATCCTGGGAGATATCAGGGGCGTAAGAAGCGGGTGTGCTCTGCAATCTCAAGCTTAGTAAGGAACAACGCGTTAGTAGATGCTTGGGCAAGGCTGAAACCCGCTGACTCTGTGTTCACTTTTTTCTCCGCTCCTCACAAGGTCAGCGTTAGATTGGATTATTTCTTAGTTTCTGCTCGACTGTTGACAAATGCCCAGATTGAAAAATTACCTCGTGTTCTTTCTGACCACAACCCTTTGGTATTCTCTTTAGACAATACAACACAACTGAAGAATGTACGGGCTTGGACGTTTGAGAGGGGGCTATTAAAGGATGATGACTATGTATGCCACATGAAAGCCTGGATTAAACAATACTGGGAAGTCAACAGAGGTAGCACATCTTCGGGAATTTCTTGGGATGCTTTTAAGGCAGGTGTTAGAGGGGAAACGCTAAGTTTTAGCGTGTTTAGACAGAGACAAGAGCAGTTAAGAGCTTCAGAGTTAAGTAAGGCTCTGGTGGAAGCGGAAGATAGGTTGGCCTCATTGTCTATAATTGGTGCCCCTTTAGATCAAGCAATTATTGAAATCACCAGAGCATAAGCGAGGGCAGAAGAAAGTATATCTAGGAAGGTTGCGGCCACATATTTAGTAAAAAGGGAACAGGCTTATGAGCTCGGTGAACGGGTGGGACGCACTTTAGCAGTACGTGCAAGGCAGAAAGTAGCTTTAGGTGAAGTTAAAGGGGTGTCCGATGGTTCGGGGCAACTACGTATGGACCCGGAGGGAATACGCAAGGTTTTTAGAGAGTTTTATGCTTCATTATATGATGAGGAACATCCAAAGGACTCTCTAGAAATCCACTCTTACCTCACTGATATCCCTGCTCCTTTTTTATCACAAGAAAGAGTAGAGGCTCTTGAGGCTCCCCTGAGTGCAGAGGAGATATCCACTGAACTAACTAGTTTAGCGACAGGGAAGGCAGCTGGGCCAGATCAAATCCCAACGGAATTTTATAAAACTTTTCGGGATGAAATCTTTATGGACTTAAGTACTACTCTACAACAGGCCCAGGCAGGGGTGTCAGTTCCAAGTACTTGGGCAGGAGCAGATATTGTGGTAATCTTAAAAAAGGGAAAGTTGACCACAGAACCAGGGTCTTATAGGCCAATTACTCTGATGAACGCGGATGCTAAAATATTTTCTAAAGTTATGGCCACCAGACTATCAAAGGTCATAGACACCCTGGTTAGTACCACCCAGCATGGATTCATTCCAGGAAGGGGCACAACTCAGCATATCCGCAGAGTTATTACTCTATTCGATGCTACAGAGGTTGCAGGAGGCCCGATGGCAGCTATGCTACTCGATGCCGAGAAAGCATTCGATCGGGTTTCCTGGGAGTATCTGTGGTCAACATTGAGATGGCCTGGAGTTGGAGAAGGATTTATAAAAGCTATTCAGGCCCTATACATAGCTCCTACAGCTCGAATTCGTGTGAATGCTGGATACACAAAGCCTCTGCAGATTAAACGGGGTACGAGACAGGGCTGTCCATGTTCGCTACTCCTGTTTGCGCTATATATAGACCCCTATTTACGTAAATTGGAGGCAAACAATAGGATTCCCCCTATAAAAAGTCATGGTATAGATTGTAAAATTCTCGCTTACGCCGACGATGTGGCGATTCTTACCCTGGCACCAATTGAGGCCATAAGGGAGGTGGAGAGGGAAGCCCTAAGTTTTGGCCAGGTCTCTGGATATGCTTTGAATGGGCCAAAGACACAAATAATTAAAAACGATAATACAGACTGCCTCGACTCTCGTGTAGTGGAATTTGGAGTCTATTTAGGGGTTTCAATCTCGGCGGATTTGAATAAGGTTGTGGAAAGGAATATAGATCCAATAATAAAGAAAGTAAAAACTGATATGGATAGATTGCATAACCTACATCTCTCTATAGTTGGACGAACGAATATCATTAAAATGATAATTCTGCCAAAAGTCCTCTATCTTTTTAGATCAATTCCACTTGTATTTGAGGCAAAATGGTTTACTATAATAGAGCAGATGGTAAATCGATTCCTGTGGGCAGATGGTAAGACAAGAAGGGCTTTACGCTATATGGCACTCCCTAGAGATAGGGGAGGTTGGGCGGTGCCTGATCTGAAAATGTATTATTGGGCAGCAGCCTTACAGTATATGTCTGGCCTTTTAGGTGGTGGCAACACAGACTTAGAGGATACTTCTGGTTCTATATCTATCTACTCGTTATTACTAGGAGAAGAAACAGAGAATGCATTTCTGAAATACACTGATCCAAGCTACTTTAAAAGGACAAAATTCAAGACACTGATAGCCGCCCATACGATATGGGTATCCTTCAAGAAAAGATTCGCACTAGGGAGATTTAATGCATATACTCAATTGTATAAAAACCATACTCTTCCGGGGGACATATTTTCAGATTCGGTTTTTGCAGATTGGGGGAGCCGAGGTATAACGAAGGTTAAGGATTTAATGGACATAAATGGAATACATCAGTTTGCTGATATTCAAATAACTTATGGGGTGGAGTCTAGGAGTTTTTTCAAATACTTACAAGTCAGGAGCTTTTTAAATACCAAAAAGGGTGGGTCTGCCGGGTTTGTGGATAACGCAATTATGGAAATCATCGGGGGCAGGGAGAGCTGTACTATTAAAAGACTCTATGCTGAACTTATACTGGGAAGAGAAGATGATTTAGTGAAATTTCAAAAGAAGTGGGACGAGAAACTTGGAGTGGGTCCGGAGTGCTTCTTACTTTCATTAGAATTAGCTCAGAAAGTTCTTTGTTCAGCTGCACTTCAGGCTCAGCATTACAAAACAATTTATTCACTATACTACACACCAGCTAGGATCGCGCAGTGGGGAGGGGTGGCTGGTACTACCTGCTTTAGGTGCAATAGCTCTGAGGCAGACTTAATACATGTCTTCGCTACCTGTCCACACCTACTTCCGATTCAGAGGGCTATAGAAGCCTTCTTAGGCAGATTACTGGGAAGTGATGTCACCCTCACCCCTCCGATTGTATTGCTGGGGTTAAATCAGTGGCGTAGCTAGGGGGGGGCGGTGGGGGCGGTCCGCCCCAGGCGGCACTATTTTGTGGGCGGCGGCCAGTTTTGGCTATTTCCTTAAAAAAAAAATTGTACTTTTGCACGAGTTCCGAAATCTGCTCATGTGGCAGAGATTTATAGAGACGAGGCTGCGGTAAACCCATTTCTCACCTAACGGTGCATGACAAATTGCGTCGTTCCCTCCCTCCGCTCTACGTCTGCCTGGAGAAGCGTGCGTGTTTGACGCTGCGCAGCGGGGCTGCGTCGCCCTGTGGAGGAAAGGATGATATTCAGTCGAAGAAATACTGCCCTCAGCATGCCGGGTGGCGATGTAAATCCGTTCTGCTATTCATCGCATGTAATCATGCATTTGTTCTGGGAATGAGACCTTACACCCGCTATCACCTGTTCTAACAGTACGTTAATGTGAGAGACTCACTTTGTTTTCTTCTAACGCTGGTTCCCGCCATAGCGCCATTTGCCTCTCAGCTTTAATTTTTTTCCCCCGCATATTTATATAGCGTGAACTCGACTCGAAGGTATTGGAGCGCTTTACATAGCACCCTATTTACATTACACATTCAGGCACGCACGGGGAGATTAAGTGATTTGCCCAGAATCACAGGATGTGGACGCGACCTCGAGGCTTGAACCCTGGATCCTGCATCAGAGGCGGCAGCGCAGCCCACGGACAGTGCAGGTGTTTAATCGAGCACTGCATGTCGCGCTGTACACCATGCATCATCGCAGAGGATGTGTGATGGGGAAAGAAGCAAGGTAAACTCGTGAACAGGATTTCTACCTAATCACTAAATTGACAAGAGTACTTGGCCAAATAATGAAACGTAGACAACATTGAGAGAGGTAGAATCAATGCATTATTTAACTCGTTTTTGTTGATTTGGTAGAATATAATTAATTCATTTATGCATACGTTTTGTAAAGTGCAGATGCACCCACAACATGCTTCAAAGTGCTCGTCGAGACTGCGGAGTTAAAATAGGAGAAACATTAGAAAGAGAACTTTGGCTAATTGAAGTGTCAGGGTTTTTTGGAATAGGTGGGTTGTCCGATGTTTGCACAATATCCCGAAGCTAACCCCACACGTAGGAGCTTGGACAATAGGTTCTCAAGGTGGTTATACAAAATGGGGGACTTTCTAACAGCTGTTTGCATCAGTGACAAAGGTCGTTGGCAAGACAATGTTAGGCCTCTGGTTGGATTGTATGGGAGGCATAGTGTAGAAAGGTTGTCAGGCTAATTCTTATGTTATTTCCTATGAACCAGACAGAGAGTTTTTAATCCAGTCCTTCATTCGATTGGCAACCAGTGAAGTGGTATCAATGCAGGCAACACTTTGATCCTACAAGCGAGACATGCTTTCAAAAGCAGCCAGACAGCAAAGTTTTCAGGTCTTTGAGATTTTCTCGCCGTATGTCAAGACAGACCGCCAAATGGTGCAGAGCTCCAGGACACTCATGAAGTAACAGTGCGCTTTACAAATGCCCGTTCATTCATAAATCATTAATTTAATGAATGCTTTAAAAGGCCATCATGAGGACAATACTGATGACTAAACAGTTTCCATGCAGGCAAGAGAGGTGAAAGAACCCACTCTAGGTCATATTGTTGACCTGTGTGGTGAAGGAGAAATCTGTCACACATGACTCCACGATTTCAGACCAAACTTGTAGAAATTAGCAGAACACCAAAAGCGGGGTATACGTTGCTTATCCTGTTCCAGTGGCGTAGCTAGGGGGGGCAGTGGGGGCAGTCCGTCCCTGTCGGCTCTATTTTGGGGGCGGCAGCCAGTGTTCCCAGTTTGGGCTATTTCCTGCACAAATGGGTGACATTTTTCCCATTTGTGCGGGAAAAACCCATACTTGGCGGGTGGCTTTATTTTGGGCAGATATTTGTCCCATTGTGTGCAAATTTAAGGTTGGGCCGGCGCAGACAATCATTACTAAGTGGCACACTGGCAGCGGGGATTGGCTGGCTGAATGAGGTGAAAGCACGCTGCATAGCTTATGCAGTAAGTTTGACAGGGCCGTCAATCATTGGTAGTGTGACGGCCCTGCTTCATCCTGCTGTCCCGCCCCCGGAGTGACTACTGGTCCAATGTGGTCACAAGGGGCAGGCTCGGTAGTAAATTTTTGCTTTTTTGATTAGCCCGGCTGTGGTCTGGGCAGGGCCTCGAGGGACTTTCACTTCTTGCCACGCGCGGGAGGATCGATTCAACTGTGCAAGACTGGAAGTGGAAATTAAGCGAATGCTATAGTGGATATGGGGGCCCCCTGGAATTGCTGCCGCCCACCGTAGTTTGGCTGTTCTCCGTGACCTCAACATACATGCTGCTTCCTGCTGCCCTAACGTTTGAATGGAGGTGTCTGGTGATGCTGAGAGCAGAGCTGCTGAGTGTCTTTAAAAAGTGCATACACTGCAGATCTCTAAAATTAAGACAGTGGTGCCACCACTCAGAGCATCTCGCCATAGACTTAATCGTGATGTCCAGGACCACAGCAACTGTCTGTAGTCAGTGTGGCTCATGGGCACTTAAGGCAGCAGGCTGCTGCAGCACAGAGTTGTAAGATTCTGAGGTGCGCAGGTAAGCCAAATAACTTGCTGCTATTGATGCTCCTGCTGACAGGGCCAAGTTTTATCTACTGGCAGTTTTGTTTCACCAGCCACACTGAAGTTAAGTTTCCTTGTGTGTCCAGATGTTTTCAGGAAATGGTAAAAATGTCATAACACAAGTAAAAATTGTTCCTGCTGAAGGAAGATCAGCATATTGTCTACTTGCAGATATCACTGTTCATGAATCTCACTGATCATGAAGTAGCGCATAGGGTTAATGTGCCTGCTGCAAAGAACGTGTACCATGCAGTTCACTAAACTGCATTTTATGTGTCTATCTGAGTGAGTTCCTGCATTTAGTCACAGAGCTCCTTGGGTTACTTGCAGTTCATAAGTTACAATCCTAATAGCACAATTACATATGAACTCCCATCAAGGAGCTGCATTCAAACTGCATAGTATGTTAAAACGTTATTTTTACCTCCAGTCTTTAATTATCCTAATGTTGTTAAAGGTTTTTTTTTGGGGTGGAAATACATTCTTTTTATAGTACAGCCAACCACTAAGGTATTTTTTAAATCCTGAGCCTGTACTTCCCCGGATCAAACACTTTAAAAATATACTGCCTACTTGTATGGATGGCATGAGATTCCTACAACTTGTAATCCTCACTGTCATATGGATCATTTTCCGTAGACTGATTTACACACATACAATTCGTTGTCTCTGCATAATGTATGTATGATGTAAAGTGCTCTGACACCCTACACTGGTATGAGGAGCTCATTAAAAACAATGGAACACATGAAAGAGAGAGGTTAGTACCCTTCTATTTCAGACGCTTTGCAGTAGTTTCAAGACCTTAGTTTCTCGTTGCTCATATGGGTGTAACTTCTGATATTTATCTTTCTCTGTGGACTGCATTACTTTATTTTACTCGCAAGACAGTTCCACTCCTAAGTGTCACACATTTGGCCATTGAATGTCACTCATAGTCACACTGAAACTATGAAAACGCCACACATAAGCAATCTCAAACCTTGGCAGCTATGCCCTATATAATATGTATTACTGAACTTCAAGGCCAAGAAACATTTGAGAGGATTGTACCTCCTGCTAAAGACCTTTCAGAAACAACCCTATGTCACAGCTGCATAATAGCCCATGCTTCACAACAGTTCCATGATGTACATGTTTGGATTTGTGTGACTGGGTGAATTGGAGCCAGTGGATGGATGTGGCTGCCACGCAGTGGCACAATTGCTGGGCTAGGGGAGCAGTTGAGACTCGGACCGATGTGTGGGAAGGGGACACATTGCATTGGGTGTGTTGAATGCTGTGGTGAGCAGGATTTGAGGGTGGCTGCGCCGACCTGTGGAATTGTTCTGTGCTGGTGGTGGAGTGGGACACAGGCCGTTCGGCACATGGGTCGGGCGGTGAGAGATGGGCCCAGACTGTGGCGGGGTGTGGGAGTCCCTGGCACGGATCTCGATTGACTTGGGCCTATAACGTGGATTCATTGGAGTGAGCTGACTGGCGGACTCCGGCTGCCGCGGTGAGCATGTGGGTGATGGCATGGTGGATGGGCGGACCTTGGGAGAGCCAGTGGGACGCTCGTGCAGATAACAGTCAGGCAGACAGACGGATATGGTTGGAGGTATTTGGAAGAATCACACCGGTATGGTTGGGCGAGTGGCCCCGGGGTGCTGCGCGTGGCCCTCTGCGGCTGCGAGTTTAGATGGTTGGCATTTGCTTGCACTGGTTGGTGGACCGGTGTGGGGCTGGCATTCCGGTGATACATGTGAGAAATATTTGTGCCCGAGGTTTGACAGTGGGGTGAGATTCGAAATTAGAGTCGAGATTTGGCCTCGCACGATCACGGGGCTGCGGATGCCATGGGCGGCAGTCTGTGGGATGGCCCCGGGCGCCACGGACTCTAGCTACGCCCCTGGGTTAAATAAGTATAATTGGTATTGGTTTTAAAAATGGATTTATGTAGTACTCTGTAATATGATTGTTATGTTGATTATGCTCTGTAAAAAACTGGGGAAAAGGTAATAAAAATATTAAAAAAAAAAAAAAAAGGAGTTAGGAGAGAAATGGGACGTGACTGGTGGCAACTGCAGGTTCTTTTACCACACAGTGAAAAAGGGACCGCCCACCGCAGTACAGGACAAATTAGATGGGATAGTAGCAATGGAATGCAAACCATGGCCAGAAATACAACACCACATCGTCCGCTTTTGTAAAAAGGAGCAGGAACAGGAGAAAAAGAGGCAATTAGCGATTAAAAATGCAGCTGCTAAATTAGTACAGCAAAAACTTAAGAAAAAATAGGCTTCTGACACAGTCATGATAGCTACACCAGTGAGTCAAATGACTGCTGTCACCAATTTTCCACAAAATGCCTTGAACGTACTAGGAGGTAACGCACAGGTAGCAGCACCACCCATGCAGGCACAACCCATCCATGACTACGCACAACAACACTCATATGCCAATGGGCAACAACAGCAGTATTATGGTAATCAGCAGATGAGGCCTACAAATACAGGGATGCAGGGGAGAGGTAGAGGATTAGGCATCCAAAGAGCTGCACCACAGCCAGGAGCACCACCATGTTTCTACTGTCAGCAACCAGGACACTTTATAAGACAGTGCTGTACTAAAATGCGGGATGAAGGGAGGTTAGCAGTCAGAGGACACCCACAGCAAGCTCAGGCCCCAACACAATACCTTCAGCAGCAGCACCCTCAGCCACTTCAGCCCCAGGTAGTGTACTCCTATCCTTCTTCAGCACAGCAACAGCCAGTGCAGCAACAGGTACAACTACAGGCTCATGTGATGGCCCAAATACAGCCCCCAATTCAACAAGTACAGCCACAGATACTACAGTCACAACTGCCTGTATCCCAAATGGTGCCCCAGATGCAAGCCCTTGTTCCCCAAGAGGCCACAGTGATGTCCCCTACCAGTACGTTCTCACAGGGCACCATCCAGCAGTACCGGGCTAGAGGGTTTTCAAGTTAGGACAGCCCACAGACAACTCTAGTGTGTCCCGTGTTATTGTGCTTCACAGATGTCAGAAAGGACCCAGTTGTGTATGTCACGATTAACAACAAAACGTATAGGTTCATGATTGACACAGGTGCTACATATTCCTGTATCAGGGAAGGGGAACTGCCTATCTCCAATCACATTGCAGACACACAGGGTTTCTCTGGGGCACTAACAAGGGTCCCTTTCACCAAGCCAGTACAAATAGAAATAGGAGGCAAATGTGTTGAGCAGCGTTTACTTTACTCAATGCAATCCCCAGTAAATCTCTTGGGACGTGATCTCATGGCAAAATTAAATATGACAATATATTTTAATGAGAATGGCACAATGATTTGCTCCATTCCAGGTACATCATTGGCCAGAATGATGGCTGTCACTGTGGATTCTTCCCTAAAGGATCAGATAAGAGCCCGCCCAGTGGATGAGCAAGCATTCTCCACTGCAGTACACATTGTTGTTGCCAACACACCAGAAATGAATGGCCTCACTGTTCAACTTCCCAAAGAATTTCTCTTTCGTCCTCAATCACAGGACACCCCTGTACCTGACAAGAATATGATCTTAGACATACACTGTCTTTAAATAACACCCACATATGGAGCTTTTTTAGCCATAGAGGACTACGCCAACGCATGGGCCTGCTTCATTTTCATTGAGCCTGGACACCTGGTGAAGAACATTTCAGATCACCAACTCTTTGGTGATCCTGAGGAATATTTGAAAGCAGAGATTGTCTATCAAAATCCAGTCCCCCTATTGGTGACAGTTAAAATTAGAACACCTACTGCACCCATGCTAATTGATACCACACATGACTCAGACCTAGCTCAGGTGCCCTCCAACTTGTGGATAACTGGTCCAAATAATGTGGGTCTCATTCAATCAGCTGTGCCATTCAGAGTGACACTCAAACAGGGCGCCATACTCCCTAGAGTGCGCCAGTACCCACTGTCCAAATAAGCGGAGGAGGGCATTGGCCCCACTATACAAGCGTTGCTTGACCAAGGTGCAATATACCCCTGTGTCTCGCCATGCAACACCTGTCTTTTTCCGGTTCGCAAGCAGAAGACAAACCAATGGAGGCTAGTTTATGATCTTCGCTCCATTAACAGCATAGTGGTTCCAGAATTTCCCGTTGTCCCTGACCCTTCAGTGATCCTTACTAATATCCCACCTGATACCAAATACTTCTCCGTCATTGACCTGAAAAATGCTTTTTTCAGTGTCCCATTGCACCCTGACAGCCAGGTCTTATTTGCGTTTTCATTCAAACATAGACTATTCAAGTATAAAAGGTTACCACAAGGTTATTGTGAGTCCCAAAGCGTGTTCTACAGAGTTGTCAAAGATGATTTGTCAAATTTACAATGTGACAGCACCCTGCTACAATATGTCGATGACATACTCCTCTGTAGTACCACAGAGCAGCAGTGCCGTCAGGAAAAAATTGCTCTGCTTACAACACTAGCACAGAGAGGATACAAAGTAGACAAACAAAAACTGCAATACTGTCAGGAAGAAGTACAGTACTTAGGTCAACTGATTTCAGCATCAGGGAGAAGAGTTACCCCAGGAAGAGTAGAGGTAATAAGAAACACTCCAGAACCACAGACAGTCAAAGACATGCAAAAGTTCCTAGGACTAGTGAACTACGTTAGACAATGGGTCTTTGACTATTCTACCATCACTGCACCACTCCTAAAAGCTGTCAAAATGGCTAAAGACAGACATAATAAGATTGACTGGACACCTGAAATTACATCAGCCTTTGCAAAATTGAAAGATGAGATAACAACTGCACCAGTGCTAGGCTCTCCTAACTACACAAAATAATTTTATCTGTTCACTCACTGTAATGGACAGGTCATGACCGCAGTCCTCACCCAAAAGTATCCCATGGGCCATAAACCAATTGCATACTTTAGTGGCATGTTAGACTCAGTAATGAAGGGCCACTATCCCTGTGAACAAGCTTTATCAACCGCAGCGTTTGCTGTTGAAAAAAGCACCCCCATAGTTATGGGTTCCCCTCCGACACTGTACACTGAGCATGCTGTCTTTGCGTTAATACAAAAATCTAAAACGACCCTTACCACACAAAGAGTGTCAGGCTACGAAGTCATACTGTCATTACCATCTTTAAAAATTGTTAAATGTCACACTGTAAACCCAGCCACGTTCTTTGCCCATCCCATTGCCACCACAGATGATGACACTCATGATTGTGCCACATATTGTCCAGATGAGTCAGGAACAGCAAAGGAGGACCCATTACCAGACAGTATAATTTACTTTGTTGATGGTTCTTCTACCATTGATCAAGAGACAGGGATAAGATACACAGGAGCTGCAGTGGTCACAGCACAACAGAATGGCTCTTCCAACTCTCTAGACATTGTACAGCAGATAAAATTGCCATCACATTACTCAGCACAAGCAGCAGAATTAGTAGCACTGATTGCAGCCCTCAAACATGGAGCAGATAAAAGCATTACTGTGTATTCCGATTCTGCATATGTCACCACAACAACACATTCCAGCATGTTGAGATGGAAAAGGCATGGCTTCCTCAAAACAGATGGCACCTGTGATGTACAAACAGTTACGTGAAGAGCTAATAGATTCATTGACATTGCCAGCAGAGATAGCTGTAGTAAAGTGTGCTGCACACTCAAGCGGCCAAGATTTCGTTTCTAGAGCTAATGCCCTGGCAGATTGGGCTGCCCAAGCAGCCGCCAGAGGGCCCCGGCCTGCACCATCACCAAGCACAGCATCACCACAACATCACTCTGCCCCCATCCTGCTTGCCCAAGATGCACCCTTAGCAGATACACAAAATACAGTTGATGACACAGATGATTCACCACTCTCAGATACCCCTGATCCAACAATTCCATACACTATTGATGATAAACAGCAATATGATCGCACTGCACAACTGCACCTCCGAGAGATACAGGAGAGTGCCCCACCTGAAGAAAAAGAGTTGTGGAAGAAGAGGGGAGTGCAACAGGATGCTTCAGATTTTATTTACTGGCAGACAATGACAGGAAAGTCTGTCATGCCACAGGCACTATTGCAAATAGCACTCACTCAGTTACACCTTCCTACACATGTTCCTCGTGATAACATGTCCACAACTTTGCAGACAGAGTGGTTCATCCCCAAAGCATATGAGCAGATACAACTCTTTGTTCATCAATGCCTCATTTGTCAGCAATATTCACCTAACCCAACTATAAACAGTTGCTTCAACAATACCAAGGCCCAAAGGTCCTTTTAGAGAGCTCCAAATTGACTATGTAGACATGAGTGACAGGTGCCAGAATTACCGATACCTCATTGTAGTAGTATGCCTGTTTTCACGGTGGATTGAGGCTGGACCATGTGTCCGTTGTGACGCAAAGGCCCAGCTACCTTTCTGCTTCGTGAGGTCATCTCACGATGGGGCTTGCCCGACGCCATTCGTTGTGACAATGGCAGACATTTTTCAAACGCTATTTTCGACATAATTACCACAATGCTAGGAATTAAACATAAGTTGACTTCAGTCTATCACCCACAAAGCAATGCTATTTGTGAGCGCCTCAACGGCCTGCTCAAAGCTAAAATAAGCAAAATAAGTGCCACAATAGGAAAAAAATGGCTCTATTGCCTTCCCATTGCTCTGTTTGCACTCGGAAACACTCCCAATTCTGATCATCACCTTACACCTCATCAGCTTGTCACTGGCAGATCAATGAATGTGGTAGTTCCCTCCACCAGACCCAAACTAGACACTGGCACTTCTTCTGAGATTGTGGAAGCTGAACTGTTTGATTATTTGTGTGCTCTAACTCATGCTACAAAGTTCCTTTCTATTCAGATATAAAAGACAAAGAACAAGGGTCCCATTTCTGATGAACTTCCACCTATCTGCCCTGGGACACAGATCTTTGTAAAGAAAGCAGTCTGAAAGAGACCCCAAGTTCAACGGACCCTTTGAAGTCGTGGACTCTTCAACCACTGCTGTCCGAATAGCTGAGAGGAAAGCATGGATACATCGGATCCACGTGAGGATCCACCCGGCACCATCCAAGATCTAAATGATGAGTAAGATGATGGGCATCATGTTTCCACTGACTATCCAAGAACAAGAGTATAGAGATCGCATGGTGGTCTATGGACTGAGACGTAGTAACAGATGCACCCCTCGTACAGAACTCTCATTCAAAAAGATATGTACAGTTGTCGTTATTTTCTTTGTTCTATTTGTAGTCGCAATTGCTATATTCCACTGGCTTGCAGTACTTTCAGAGAGAGAGAAGTGTGCTGCCAGCAAGATTAGAACTGCCACCATCACAGTGCACCCCACGTCCAAGACACTTCCTGGTAACAAGCAAACTGAGAGAAGCACCAGTAGTAGCTATGACTCCCATGTTCCCCCACACTGCCACCTTCCACACCCCCTGCCAACCATACAGAATGGGACATGGTACTTGATCTCACCCTTAATCCCCCTGTGCCAGATACCCCTAAACGATCCCGCAAAAATAGATGAAGTATTAGATATAAATTGAGTACCCAACGCAAGCAAGCGCCGGTCAGGTATACGTTACATACCCAACGAAAGGAAGTGCAGGCCCCGCCAGTCTCATACTGGGTCAGTGATCTCCAAAACACAGTTGTTTACACTTTTGACCAGCACTCTATGCCTGACTTCCCCTCCCAGCGCCCTGACAAGCCAGCAGGGGATCATGGGGTCCATAATGCACTATTAGATAACATGTGGTATAGGGACATGATGGAAGTTGGGAAGAAAGTTACGAATGAGTCCTGCTTTGAGTGCTCCCACATTCCCCACGCTGTAGGCACAGATAAAATGATTTTCCCCAGAGAAGTCCCACCGCCAAATGTCTTCTCCACCTGTTTCTTTGCCGTATACATGGTCAGATTCAGCTTCAGTCGGCCGAAATAGAAGATGCACTTGTAAATGCTACAGAATGGGATAACAACTATGTTACATTCACAGTTGTTACTGATCCACTGGAGTATGAAAGGGGAATGGAAGTTTACCATAGCATGAGAGTGCCTATGAACATAATACAAGTTTGGAAACAGAACTTTAAGACATTAGGGTATTTCACCTTCCCCACACCTCCATCAAAATGCCTCTCAAATCCCCATGATGAAGTCAACCATACTGTTGCCAATTGCCCTTGTCAGTGGAGACCAATACTGCGCCTAAAGGCCAATATTTATTTTAACAGCAAATGGAATGGCCCACATGACTTAATATGTAAGGCAGCCTCCTTAGGACGCCCGATTACAGGTGCAGAGCACAAACATGATATTGACAGTAACATTGGGGAAGAGTGCGCTGAGACTTGGGCACAGGAAACTAGAAGATACACCTTCAATCAGGGCACGACTTACAAACCAAAGAGAGCATACAAGCTAAATTCTCCTCTTCTTTGCTTCCTAGGTAACGGTACAGTTCCTATTGGCTGAAACACTAATTGCAGCAACACCATTTTTAATTTGGACCTACAGTACGGCACCTCCAGCCTCATGGACATCTATTGGGTCTGCGGAGAACACATATATCTGCAGCTGCCTCCCCACTGGAGTGAAATTTGTACCATGGTTACAATGCATGAACTGCATCTGGTCGTACCAGCAGCGAACATTTCCCAAATTCATGCCCACCCGATGACAGGCGATATCACCCTACTCCACCACCAAAGAAGGGGCATCAAGCACTATTTCTCAGATCGCCCCTTTCGTGAGATTCCACAAAAATTCCGCCTTTTCAACGACTTTGAACTTTTCTTTGGGGGGGCTGTTCCAGACTGAAGCAAATGCCCGCTGGCTTCAAGTGACCCGATACGAACTCATGCAACTCGTCAACAACACCCGTGATGGGTTCAACGCCGTAAAAGAAGAACTGCGACCTTTGAGACTTATGGTTCTGGAACACCGATATGTTCCAGATCAGTTAACTGCAATGAATGGTGGAGTATGCGCCAGAATTGGGAAATCCTGCTGCACGTTCATCTTGGCCAATGACGCAGACAATGGCACACTTACAAAGGCCATTGAGGATTTGGACAATTTGGGGAAAAAGACGCATGAGGAGGGAGGTGCTGATGCAGACGTTTTTTCTAATTGGTTCAACTTAGATTGGATGCCTTCATGGCTGTCTGCTGTACTGAATCTATAATGCCTATTTTTTGTGTGTTGTTGTTAGTGTGTTGCGGTACACAGGTCCTAATCCATTGTGTAAAAAAACTCAGCTCTAAGGTAGTTGGGATGAACTATGCAGATACAGGAACATACTCAGGAATATGCAGGAGGCGGGGAAATAGGGAGGAGATGGCTATGTTAAATTTAGTGGAGCTCACCATCCCTGACTCTAGCACATCACAGGTCCCTCTTGATCGCCACTACCAGGTGCCTAGTAGCCCCCCGCTTCCCTCGGGGAGAGACGTGGTGCATCCATATGAGGCAATGACTGACCAATTTGGGGGACACAATGCGGCATTAAGAACTGACCTAAATATAAACTCCAAACAGCCACTCCTTGATGACACACCCTGGCCACTACCCCCACCACTAGCTAGATATGCTTTACGAATGGTGTTAAAAAATGGAGGGAAATGAGAGAGGGTCTGGTTTTACCATATAAAAAATACCCTGGGCCATCCTTGTCACTCAGCAAAGCATGAACCCCTACGTGGGCCCTTCCAGCCTAATTTGTAGGCCTTTTGTTAAGTTGAGCAAAGTTCTGCACCCATCTTTACTGAACAACAGGCCCTAGGCTTGCCTGACCAAAAATCACAGCCAGCCTCTCTCTGCGAGGCCTCCTGCTCCAAACTATAGAGCCCCCACCCTACCCATGTGCGAAGTTCACTGGCGCAGAGTTCACAGTTTCACTATTCTGTCGACATATAGCTCATCACATCCTGGGTCTGTACATGAGAATAGAGAATTTCCCACCGCAACAACCGTCAGACCGGGATGATGAATGTGGCCATCCAGACACATATATCTATATATATATATATGCATATATATCTATATATATATATATATATATATTCACTGAAAAAACCATGGGTTTTACACACGTTATAGTTAGGAATTAGCATTTAACCCCTTCCATGCCCATGACGGAACGGTTCCGTCATGAGCATCGGTTGCGCTGTGCTCATGACGGAACCGTTCCGTCATGGGCCCGCCCGCGCTCGAACCCTTCAGCACCGCGGGGGAATTCCCGCAGCGCTGAAGGGGTTAAAAAACCTTAGAAATTCAATGAAAAAACCAAAGGTTTCACACATGTTATAGTTAGCTGGACATTTCACTCGTAAAAAACCAATGAAATTCCCCCGTTATAGTTAGTTCAGCTAACTATAACTCGCGCGCCCGCAATGCACTGCTGATGACGTCACATATTACATCACTCATGACATGGTCAGTGACATCACTCATGACATCACTGATGACATCTCAAATGACATCACTGATGACATCATTCAGAGAATGTGTGTTTTTCAGAAAATTACATATGTTTTATATATGTATATCTCAAGGTCGATGGAAGAATAAATGGGTATATAAGTGTCTAAATGGATGAATTGTTTTTGAAAAATTGATTGTATAACTGACTGATTAAGTGTATCTTAGTGAATACATGGCTTAGTGAGTAATGTTTAAATATGTAAATATCTGTATCAGTCTCTCACTTTGTGTATAAGTGGCTGCATGGGTTGGTGAGTAGCTACATGGGTGTCTATATAGGTTATTAGTTGGTTTTTTGAGTATCAGTGTCTGATGTCTGTATGGTTCGGTGGGGGGTATTACGTAGTGCATAGGTGCATGAATGAGTGACTCACTCTTTGTATGTGTTGAAGACAGCATGTGTGCAGGACTCTATGGGTGAATGAGTGTGTGCATGGGTGTGTTAGTGAGTGAATGACTGTCTCAATAGTGTCTCTATGAGTAACTACATATGTTTTAAACTAGTATATGTGACAATTGGTGTATATAAGCGAGTATATGTGAGAGTGAGAGATTGGAAGAGTTCCTGTATGAATAAGTATGTGTTTCTATCAGTGATTGTTTAAAAGACTAAGTATGTGTAAGTTTCTGTAGAAGTAAGTGTGGCGGTGTGTGTATAACTGTATATGCAAGTAAATGTATGTTTGATTCTTTATTAGCATGAGTGACTATGTGTGTGAGTACCTCTATGGATGAGTGGCATTGTGTAACAGGATGTATACGTGTATGAGTACATATGATGAGTGAGTACATGTATGAGTGACTGTACAGGACTGTTGGTGAATGAGTGGATGTGTATGTGGATCTTAGAATTACTGAATAGGTTGTTGTAACTGGTATTGGTATGTCCATTGTTTTTAAAATTTTAATTTCTATTTTTGAATGTGTGTATCAAAGGTTATATTAGGGGCAGAGTAGTCTGCCACTCTATCACAAGGATGATGTCATCAGTGATGTCATCAGTGATGTCATTTGATATGTCATCAGTGATGTCATGAGTGATGTCACTGACCATGTCATGAGTGATGTAATATGTGACGTCATCAGCAGTGCATTGCGGGCGCGCAAGTTATAGTTAGCTGAACTAACTATAACGGGGGAATTTCATTGGTTTTTTACGAGTGAAATGTCCAGCTAACTATAACATGTGTGAAACCTTTGGTTTTTTCATTGAATTTCTAAGGTTTTTTAAATGCTAATTCCTAACTATAACGTGTGTGAAACCCATGGTTTTTTCAGTGAATTTGCAAGGTTTTTTAAATGCTAATTCCTAACTATAACGTGTGTGAAACCCATGGTTTTTTCAGTGAATTTGCAAGGTTTTTTAAATGCTAATTTTTTTATTTTCTTCTATTTTTTAAACATATATTTTTTTTAATTTTCTATCCTTTTTTTAAGACTATGGTTACATTTTTAAAATTCTATAATATGTTTTTTTTTAAATATTTTATAAAATAAACAGGTAAAATTTATTAGCAATACATTTTTTCCTTTTTTTTAAATTTTTTTTTTAGTACGCGTACCGTAAGCTTACGGTAAGCGTACGGTTTACGCAATGTCCGTAATTTATCTACGCTGTTTGCGTATAGTTACGCAATTTGCGTAGCCGCGCGTACTCCGCGTGGGACGCGTACGCGTGTACGCTACACGCGCACGTTACGCGGAAGTGTCGGGTAGTGACTGTTATGCGCATGCGCGCAAGCGCGTGTCTTTTTTACGCGCATGCGTACTTTTGCCGTAAGCATACCGTAAGCGTACCGTAAGCGTACGGTAGGTCATGTGATCATGAAACACAACTTTTGATTGGTTGAAACTACTTTCAGTTCTAGAACTCTCCTACACCACACCCATTCCCCTCATTTCTGCTTGTGATCCCTTAGGAGAAGGAGCTGGGTTGTCTTTGTGATACGATGGCAGAACAGCAGAGCCCTTCTGAGAGTGAGGCTAGCACTAGCAGCACTACCTTGAGGCAGAGAGCAAGGAAACAAAAGACCTCTTATGTATGGGATTATGTTACTTTTCCTGAAGGCCAGCAAAAGGTAAATGCACCCTTAGTGACTTGCAAGCTGTGTCAGCGTGTACTTTCAAGAGGTAATCCTGACAGGAAGTATTCCTTTGGGAATCATACCATGATGAGGCACCTCAAGGATGTACACAAAAAGACACATGCTCGACTTACTGGAGGTAACCCTTCAGTAAGTCAACCAAGCACATCCACAGCAGCTCAGCCTGGACCATCATCTGCAGGGCTGAGTCCTTCTTCTGCAGGTCAGGTGAGCCCTTCATCTGTGGGGGGAGCATCTCCTTTTGCTGGCCCTCTGGAAATTAACCCTCGATTTCTGAGGGTTGATATTCGATGCGCCTCTTGTCATGATCTAATTTGTCATAGGGAGACCAGTGTTTCCCTAGTGAACCTCAAAATAGATCAGCAGACTTGTCGCAGAGACTAATTTTCCCAATCTTTCTTTCCTCTGTCCCTGCATGAACACAACGGCTCTTTTAAGAGCCAACCTTATCTTTCATCTTTTTTTTATATATGTTTTTAAAAACTTTTTTTTTACGGTGCGCGTATTTTTTTTTTTTTTTTTTTAAAAACACTAAAAATCAATTATCACATTACAAGGTCTTTGAGAGACTACAATTATTATTATTGACTTACCATACCCACTCAAAAAAATATTTATTCATTTGTTTTTTTAAAAAATTGCTTTAAAAATGGTTCTAGTTTTCGAAAATTTTCTATATCAATCTGAAAAAAAAGAAAAAAGTATTAATATTTTTAAAACATTTTATAATACAGTACACATATTTACATATTTATCAAAAAATATTTTTGCCTTATTTTTGCTGTTTTCAGAATATATTGCATTTCACTATAAATTGTGAAAGCAATTGCATTCATCATTTTACAGCGGGCAAAAAAAAATAACAATCTCAAAGATTGTATTAAAAAAGCCCAGAATCTCTTTTTACTTAAACTTAACATTATAGAAATGCATAATATTCTAAAAAAATATCATCTAATATCAATACTTATTTCTTTAAAATACCGTCTGATATGTTTGTTTCAAAAGTATAATCACAATATTATATCTCAAATAACTCCACATTACATCTGGTTCCATTTCCTTTAGGCCAAATAGTAATTTTAAAATTCTTTTTTGATTAAATTTCCAATGGTAATCCAATAAAATTCTAAAGTTTTATTTGTACAGATCTCACCGATTCTCTGTAACATATTGGTTCCCTAAATATTTATTAATAATTTATTAAGTCCACAATAGAATTGTTTACCTTTCCACATGGCCAAATAGTAATTTAAAAAATCTTTTTTGAAAAAATTTCCAATGGCACTCCAATAACATTCCAAAATTTAAATTGAGCAGATGTTACCGATTTTCTCTAAATTTTTGGTTTTCGAAAGTTTCATTAAAAATTAAAAAAGTCCACATTACAATTGGTTATCTTTCCATTAGGCCAAATGATAATTTAAAAAATCTTTATTTTTGAAAATTCCAATGGTAATCCAATAAAATGGTAAAATTGTTTTGTCCAGATCTTGCCAAGTCTCTCTAAAATTTAGGTTTCAGGAAGATTAGATAGGAATTTGCTAAATCAAAAGGCAAACGTTGCTTAAAAACCAATTGGGAATCATTACACAGTGTCCAGCCTTTTTCACATTTAAGATAAACTGTGTAATGTCCAGAAGTAACAGTAGGTCCTTCATGGAAAATTATTGCAACAGTTACAAAAGTTGGGGGCGCTAGAGGGCGCCGAACCAAGATGGCCGCACAAGAGTGAGGCTCCCGCCAGACCGGGCACTTTCAAGATCCTTTCTGCCATCCTGACCAGGCTATCCTCTGCCTCACCTCCACGGCTGTATCCGCAGTGACCTACGCTGCTCCCCGATACCCTCCACGTCTCTGGAGCCGGCCGGAGTGCGGAGATACTCGCTGGAGTTCCCGCGGCCGAGGGTGAGGGCTCATCGACGGCCGGCGAGCTGCGGGAGGCGCGATCCACGAAAGCCCGGGGCTCCGGGGCCTTCGCGACTCTGGACGGCTCCGACTGGTGAGGCTGCAAAAGACGCCGGAGGATCGGCGGCAATCCCTACCTGGGACAGTTGCTTCGCAGCAGGCGTGCGGCGACATCTCTGAGGCTGGGCCGAACCGGGGGGCCCTCCGCCCGCTTGGCCTCCGCTGGCTGAGGCCTACACCCGAGGCTCACGCTCGCAGGCTGCCGCCGACCCCACTTTGGATATCCGAGCACTGGCTTGGGGGCTATCCTGCCCCTCCCCCTCCCCCACACGCATCTTCGTGGGGAGAGACACCTACCCGGGACCTGGCTGCCGGATCGCGCCGAGGGGGGCTTCGGAGCGTGGCCCCGTCGGCGCGTGCTGTCCTGCATTGACCGGCTGCGCGGTCTGGGGGCCGCGACGTCTGCTCCCCCCTCATCGGCGACTGTGACTGCGGGCGTGGGGGGTTTGCGACTCCGAGGACGGGGGCTGCTTGGAACCCTTGACCCGCCATATACTACGGAGATCGCGTCCGTGCTTGCCCGGCCATTCCTTGCTGCTGGCCTCCACTGGGCGGATTGTGGCCCACTATCTGCTATCCTGTGAGAGCGGGGCCCGGAGACTGCTGCCACACCCCCCCCCCGTTACCGGCCTCCCTGGTCGCTCGCTCGCTCGCTTGGGGGCTGCCCCTGGACTGGCCGCCTCCCTCACTTCAGCGATCCTCGAGGCGGGCGTGAGTAGCCGCGCCACCCCTGTCCACTCGCGGTGCTGCGGCCTGGCTTGGACAGAGCCCCCTGCCTCGCCTGGACTGCTGGCGGGGTGACCTGGGCGGGTGCGTCCGCCGTGCGCCATGGGGCGCAACGACGCGCGACAGTCCAAGCTACCATTTGATGCCAAGAAGGCCCCCGCGCCGGCGTCCGAGCCTGGCCCACCCGCCGCTGTCCCTCCTGACGAGGACTGGAAATCTCTCCTGCTGGGATTAAAACAAAGCCTAACAACCATAGACTCTAAAATTGACACCATCACTACCAGGCTGGATGGTGTGGTGGCCAAACTGGAGCGGCACGATACCCGCTTCAAGGAGACGGAGGACAGGATCTCCACACTGGAAGACGGCGCCGCCTCTTCAGGCCGACATGTTTCCCAAATGGATCGTCTCCTTAAGATCATTGCGGATAAGAATGAGGACCTAGAAGCGAGGTCCCGTCGCAACAACGTCCGCATCCTGGGCCTTGCGGAGACCACCAACACCGGGAAAATGGAGGTCTTCATCGAGAACCTGTTGGCCGACCTGTTCGGGCGGGAATCCTTCTCCCCTCACTTCATTGTGGAGAGAGCCCACAGGTCCCTTGCTGCCCGCCCCCCCCTGGCGGCCAGCCCCGGCCCATAATTGCACGCTTCCTTAATTATCGAGACCGGGATGTGGTGCTCAGACGTGCGCGAGAGATGGGAACAGTGCTCTACTGCAACACTACGCTGTCCTTCTTCCCCGATTTCACTCCATCGGTGCAGGAGGCCCGTCGGAAATTTGCTGGGGTAAAAAAGAAGCTTCAGGCCCGGGAGATTCCGTATGCAATGCTATACCCTGCTAAACTGAAGATCTCACACCAGGGCAAACAATTGTTTTTTCAGCAGCCGCAGCAGGTGGAGGACTTCCTCAGACGGCAACGTGGAGATTCGGCTGGGGGGGCTGCTGGGCCGCGGCCCTCTCGGACACCGTCGCCCTCACCGATGGAGCAGCAGGACTGAACATATCGGGGATGCTGTTCCCCCCTCTAACTCACACTGCTGTTGGGACAGCACTTGCCCGACTGGATCAACGTCACTCCTGGTGAGGTACCTCTCTTTGTTTCATGACAATATCACTTGGCTTGGTCGTTGTTGTATTTTGTGCCCGGTCGCCCACCTCCGTCCCACTTTGAGGGCCTAGTGTGACTCTGGGTCCCCGTGGGTGCAAGTAGGGAGGTGGTTGGCAGGTCTGGCGCCCCTAGAGTACGATCCCCCCAATGGGCGCACCCCAAAGTACCCCTTTCCTCATCAAGGCAGGGGTAGTTGCTGTATTTTTTCTGTTTGTTGGGTTGGGTTGGATGGGAGGGGGAGGGGATGGGTGGGTACTGTTTACCCGGCCAGTTGGGGTAGCCGGCGTGGGTGGTCGAATAATTCGATCCGCATCTGGATTAGCTGCCTCCTCAGTGCAAGATGCGGGAGGACGGGTGGGGGGGGTAGTTCAATGGGGTTTTGTTATGGAGTTCGTTACTAAGTGCTACGAGCAATTGCAAGCTGTGAGAACATGCCACTTATGCCTTTACACGGGGGAATGGGGGACCGTACTGATAAGCGCCCTGCGCAGACCTTTCAGTTGCTTTCATGGAATGTGCGCGGGTTAAACAACCCGAGGAAGAAGAGGCAAGTCCTTAGCTACCTGACTCGGCAGGGAGTGTCCGTTGCCATGCTCCAGGAAACGCACCTACAACCGGGGATGACCCCCCCATTTGCGTCACGGTGGGCTACGAACAGGGTGTTCTCGTCATACTCGAGTTACGCGAGAGGTGTGACCATACTAGTGAGACGGGGGATGGGGTTTACATTTGCGGGTACTGAGGTGGACTCTGGGGGTCGGTACTGCATGGCTTGGGGGACACTACACTCGCATACGATATTGTTTGCCTGTTACTACGGCCCCAACACGGATGACCCTTCTGCACTCCTCACTATGTGGGGTAAGATTCAGTCCCTAGGTATTTCCCACATTATATTGGGGGGCGACTTCAACACTGCACTCAGGCCTGGGATGGACAGGTCACACCCGCAGGCGTCGCACTACACGCACACACAACGCGCGCTGTTGAACATAGTGGACGAGCACCACTTAATTGATGCTTGGAGGCACTGTCACTCCGCGCTCCGGCAGGGCACCCACCACTCCGCAGTACATTCCACCTGGGCGCGTATTGACTACGTATTCCTTTCATCTGGCCTCTCCCCTTGGTTGAGTGGAGCACTCCATCTTGCTCGCACATTCTCTGACCACTCTCCGGTCCTTCTGTCCCTGCGTATTCCCCTCACGGTCTCCCCATACCTGAGTTGGCGACTGAATCCTGCACACCTCACAGACTCGTTGTTTCAAGCGGAACTTGAGCAAGACATAAAGGACTTTTTTGAGCGAAATATAGATTCCGTTTCCAGCCTTACTACAGTCTGGGAGGCGTTCAAAGTTACCGTGAGAGGTTGGTGCATAGCTAAGGGAGGTGGGGTCCTTAAGTTTCTACGCAGAGAGTTAAGCAGGCTCGAGGCTGAACTCCGTCAGTTGGAGAACGAAATGGAGCGAAATGGGCGAGAGCCCGGCACAGCGGCGCAGATGCGAGAGAAGCTAAATGAGTACACGGAAGCCGCAGCCAAGGAGAGTAAGTTTCTGGGGAGACCCTATGTCTCCCGAGTGTACGGCGAGGGCGACAGACCTGGCAGGGCATTAGCCTCCGCGACTCGCTCCCCTAGGTATAGCAACTATGTTGCTGCCTTGCTGGATGAGCATGGTACCCCGCAGCGGGATCTTGCTGACCAACTCAAGGTCCTCACGGATCACTACACTAGGCTATACTCCTCCCACAGGACCGCTCCGATAGTGTTGCATGATTACCTTGACGACACCGCGCTTGCATGGCTGGGCCCCACACAGCAGCAGTTCCTCCATCATACACTGGAACTAGATGAGATAACGGACGCAATTATGTCCATGAAGTCGGGAAAGGCGCCAGGGTCGGACGGGTTACCGATCGACTTCTACAAAGCCTACAAGCATGTGCTGGCCCCCATTCTACAGCAGGTGTACTACTCTTCATTAGAGGAGGGATCCCTGCCTGCCACGATGCGAGAGGCCCTCATAACGTCTTTGTTAAAACCTGGTAAGGCGCCGGAATATTGCGACTCCTACAGGCCCCTCTCGCTGTTAAATACAGACGTTAAAATATTAGCGAAGGTCCTGGCTACTCGCCTTAATCTCCTGATGGAGCGCCTCGTGCTCCCAGACCAAGCCGGGTTTGTTCCCAACCGTGCAACTTCTCATAATTTGCGCACTCTCCAGGCGGTGATACAGGATATTGACCCGAAGAGCGAGGCAGCCGCGGTCTTTCTCGACGCCACTAAGGCGTTCGATTCCCTTGAGTGGGATTACCTCCTGGCCTTGCTGGAACGGATGGGCATGCCCTTCAATTTCCTGGACTGGATCCGACTGTTGTACTGCCGGCCTCAAACAATGGTGCTGCTTAATGGTGCCCGCTCCCCCCCCTTCGCGATTCACAGGGGGACCCGACAGGGTTGTCCCCTCTCCCCGGTGCTGTTCGCACTTGCCATAGAGCCCTTAGCAGCCAAGCTTCGGCAGCATCATAATCACCGGTCTCTTATCTGCCCTGAGCGCCAACTGCTCATTGCACTATATGCCGACGACATGACTCTTTATGTGCATAAGCCGCGCGAAAACTTGAACCCTTTGCTGCGGGAAGTCACTAAATTCGGGGCCATCTCGGGGATTCAGATAAACTGGACGAAGTCTGCCTTGTTCCCCTTGACGGACAACACTACACGGTTCCCTCTAGATTATCCCCTAGTGTGGGAGCAAGAGGAGATCAAATACCTGGGCATCCAGGTGACTAGAAATCAGGAAGCCCTGATTAGAGCCAACTACGGGACTGTTGTGGATAAAATCACGGACAAAGTCTCCCAATGGATCCGTCTCCCATTGTCAATGGCGGGACGGATCTCACTGATTAAAATGGTGGTCCTCCCCAAACTGCTGTATCTCTTTACAAACATACCATACAGTCCTGGCGCTTATTTCTTTCGCGCCCTCAACTCCCAGCTATCTCGACTTATCTGGGGAGGCAAGCAGGCCCGACTCGGGCTGCGAACCCTTATGCTACCTTACCACCAAGGGGGGTTTGATGTCCCCAATTTCCAGCGATATTATGATTGCGCACAAGGTCACTTTGCCGCTTATTGGCTTCACCCCCCCCCCCTTTATGGCTCACTTGGCAGTCGAAGATGGGTATATGAGGCCGGAACAACCTTCCGGATACTTGTACACGTCAGCCCGAATAGAACATAGAGACCCCACCACGGTCGACTGCACTGTCAGTGCCTGGAAACGACTGGCGGACCACATGGAAGTAAAATTCCTATACTCCCCACGTATGACCTTGGCCCACGATCCAAGGGTGAGTGTGGCCCGTGAGGAAATTGTCCGTAGAATGCTCGCAAAGCTTGCGGTGCACACCTGGGGAGATCTGTACCACCAGGGGAGTTTCCGCACGGCTACACACTTCTTCAGAGACACCACTCCTTCCGTTATGGATACCTTTCTCTACATTCGGCTCCGGCAAACTATCAAGGCAGTCACCCCCGACTTTCCCAGCGAGCCTGATACCATGGCGCCCCTACATGCCCTACTGCAGAAGGGGACTCCGACACATGTGGTTTCTATGTTATATACCCACGCGCAGGCTGCCCCGTCCCCCCCCACTCTCCGAGCGCGTAATGACTGGGATTGCGATCTGGGGGAACCACTGTCGGACGCCCAGTGGGAGGAGAGCTGCTCCCATACCAGCGCGGTGACGGGAAATGCCCGCCTCCGCTTGGTTCATTTTAAATTTCTGCATCGCCTCTACTTTACACCCGCTAAATTACACCGCTTCGGACTCCGGGACAATGATTGCTGCCTGCGCTGCAGAAGGCCGGGGGCGGACTTCATGCATCTGGCGTGGTCCTGCCAGGCCGTTGCCGCCTATTGGGGGGAGGTGTTTACAGCTCTCACTGAAATGATTGGGGTAAGCATTGCTCCTTGTCCTAAGATTGCCCTGCTGGGCCACTCCAACCACGCGGTTAAGGCGCACCGGAAATTCTTCGCGATGGGCCTTCTGTTGGCAAAGCGCCATGTCGCTTGCAGGTGGGGGCGAGGACGAGCGCCTAAATTCAAAACCTGGCTGGATACGATGACAACTTGGCAGGAACAACTGCATAACTATTCGGACCTTCTACCTCACAAATCGCGCCCCAAGGACCTTTGGGGTCCCCTCACTGCGTATCTGCTAAAAATACAGTTCCCAGACGAGCCCACGACAGGCGCAAGTGGGGATGAGCCAGTGGAGGGTCGGTCTACCTCGCCGGCTCCAGCACCTAATCCACTACCAGCTGACACCGATTTGGCCCCCTCCCCTCCCGCACTCCTTTAGTTCCCCATACATGCTACGCCGGCGCTCTCGCTACACTCGGCTGGCTTCACGTGTCCTGTGGAATCACCTAACACTCACGGGTTATGCGGGCGGAGGGAGCCGCGAGCTTATAGTGTCCCCCCCCCCCACCCCCCCACCCCACTACGGCATAGCATGCACGACACTACAGGAAGCAGCATCATGTCATGCTCTCTAATAGGGCCATTGCCATGCCCTCCCAGCTAACTAGACAGGGCCTTGGGGCGCGGGACGTCGGCACTCTGGTTGATGCCTGCGCGCCATGGCATGATACGCGATCCGCACAGCCAAGCGACACATTGCCATGGATGCCTCGGGCTGGGTGTGCTGGATCTCTGCTGGAAGGGCACAGTTTATGTAGCACTTGTTTGGTTCCGTTATTAAAGTTGAATGAAACCTCATGTTCCTCCTACTGGATCACTTCATGCAGCTCTGATTGTCCACTACTACATGCCTACACAGTTCTAGTTCCTATGCTACGCGGCCGGCCCGTTTGGGTTGTAGGCGACATGCTGTGTAAACCAGAGATTGCTTTTCAAAATGTGTTCATCGATGCCCCCCCACTGCATGTTGTCGCTGCCGGCCTGATCATTCAGGATGTAGGCGTACAGCTGTGTACTGTTTCTTCATGCTCAATAAAGGTTTTAAAAAAAATAAATAAATAAATAAATAAATAAAAAAAAACAGTTACAAAAGTTTTTCCTGAAATTGATAATTGCTGTCCTGTAAACTTCTTTATTAAAGTATCCAATTTTGAACCATCCGCTCTACATCGTTGCATCATTAAAATTACATACTGTCCGTATTCCTTTAAAATTAATGTTGAAAACATGTCAGATTGACACTCACCGCATTGCATGCTATGATTAGCATCTTTAACTAATTTAGCAAAAGTGACTGTTTTAGTCTCTGGCAATGTCAAAAAAATAAACCTTTCATTATCAACATTAGAGCCACATATATTATAACAGTTTTCACAACTATGTTCCCATTTATAAGAGAGACCAAATAAATTATCAATTGCAACTTCTTCTTCTTCCAGTACCTGAAGAAAAAACATCAAAAATTCGTGTGCATCTTGCTGTTCATTTTGAGAAAACTGTGTTCGTCCTGAACATACATCTAAAAGTTTTCTAATTTCAGTAGCACTTTCTATTTGAGTTTTATCATTACTCAGCTTTTGAAAAAGGAGACTCAGCTCTGAACAGAATCTTTTTCCCTGATTTACTATTATCTGCTCTTGCAAACTTTCCAGATAAAATGCAACATTCAGCACTACATTTGCGTAGCAGTTGACACCAGAGCTATTTTCAAAATGACATCCTACAACCTGTTCTTCTTTTTCCTTACTCTTTTTGCTTGCAATTACATCACTCCTCTTTTTTTTCCTCCTCTGTACATCTTCATCACAGATATTCTCATTTCTCCTTTTACGAGAAACTACACGTTTCTCCAACACAGGATACTGACCTAAATGAGGAGCATAGCTTCTTCTTAATCTATTATACTCCTTTACACAATTTGTATCAGCACTAACTTTTGAGTCATCAAAGTCTATCATGAATAAACCTGATAATGTTTTCACTCGTGACAAAGCAACATATGCCATACCTTCTTTGAACACAGTTGAACCAATGTTCACAAATGCACAATCTACAGTCAATCCTTGAGACTTGTGAATAGTTACAGCATATGCTAGCGAAAACGGAAACTGCTTCCTACGTACATATAAGTCTTTCACAAGCATGAAACGAACTGTACAACGACAAATGTCTTTAACTTCTTCTATCTGATCAAATTTTATTTTTAAACATTCAATTCCATCTTTTTTCTGATAATTAATAAAACCCACAACTCTTCCCATAGCTCCATTAACTAAACCTTTTTCAACATCCAAATTTCTCCTTAAAAATACTCTACAGTTCATGCAAACATATAGATTTTTTTCTAATCCAGCTGTTTTGGAAATGTTCTTCTCTAGTGAATCCAATTTATTTTTCAGTGTGCCTGTTACTGTGACAGTAATTCTTCCATCCTCAATTTTGTCCACTGCTTCTAATTTCCTGATCTCTTCCTTTTCCAATTTCAAAAGCTCCTCATTGAATATTGAGCATTCACGTAGAGTTGGCATTAAGCAGATGATACTTTTGTTTTCTGCAATGTTCTTGTATATCTTCTCTGCAACTATTTCTTCCTTTGGAAATAAATTATGTAGCAGCCGACTCTGTAATGCTTTTTTGCCAACTTCTGTGAGTAGTCCAATTCTGATATCTTTCAGAATACTTCCATATTCTTCATCGCTTGCTTGCCTCATATTAGTAGTAAGTTCCTTGTACTCAAAGAAGGACCAAATATTTGTATTTCCGATGCTTCCCAATGACTTCTTCGTGTCTTCATGTGTGACAGTATTAAACACTGGTTGTCCTTTAACTGGAGTAAGTTGCAAAAGATCTCCAAAAACTATGACGTGTTTTCCACCAAATAACATGTCATAGTCTGTCTTCAGAATTTGCTGCATTCTTAAATGCACAAAGGCAAGCATTAAGTTTGAAACCATGCTCACCTCATCAATAATGAGAACTTGCATCTTCTTCAAGACTCTTGAAACTTCCAAGGATGCTTCTCCAGTTAGCTTGTTGTATTGTATTTTGTTCTCATGACCCACTGGTAAAATTAGCAAACGATGTAAAGTGATTCCTTTTATGTTATATGCTGCTAACCCAGTTGGAGCAGTAACCACACAAGACAAAGTAGAATCCGTTTTTTGCTGTAGGTAGCTTCTGATGACTTTAATTAGGAAACTTTTTCCAGTTCCAGCTTGTCCGCTTACATACATCCTGATTGGATGAAATGATGTGGATGAGCACTCTTTTTTTTCATGTAGAAATCCGTGATCAATTTTGTTTCTGATCTCTTCATAAATTTGTTGCTGCTCTTCGTTCAGTTGTCTTTCCAAATTTTGTAAGTCTATAAATTCTTCTTGAGCTTGATTCATAGCCGTTTCCACTTCATTCATGGCTATTGATGCTTCATTTTCAACGATTGGTTGTCCTAGGGGATCTTGACTGAGTGTTTCTGAACTTTGGCTGTCCTGAGAACTGTCTCTAGCTATTTCTGCTGCAATTGTAGTTTCCTGTTCAATTTCTTCATTTAACATTTGCAGATAACTTGAGAATGTACTGCATTGTATGCTGTCTTTGCAAGCATTAAAAGAATCTTCATAGCTTTGAAATTCTCCCAGTAGTTCATCCTCTGTACGCCATGGTTTAAACAACTGTAAAAGAGCCAAGTAGTAAAATTCCTTCTTGTCAGTAGTGTCGCAACTCAGCTTCCTGTGATTTATCAAACTTCCTTTTGTTTGCTTCACCAAACATCCTTCCTCACCAATGACTTTATATTTTCCATTGTTGATGTCTTCTGCGGCTTTCCGTGAATAAATGTAGTTCTGCAGCACTTCATAGAGACACATGTTCTCCAGATGTTGACTTCTCTTGGGATAATATGTGTCCAACATGTTTGATTTCAAAATATCTGTACTTTCTGGGTCATTCTCGGCCAAATATTCAATTTCTCCAACAGATTTTAGTACCCGATTTCTCATCGCTGCAAGGCCTAAACTTGCCCAAATTATTCTTCTTGACTTCGAGTAGAGACTTGCAGAAGATAACCTATCTGAACATTCGTAGGATCCAATTTCTCGATGCGATAACATCTTCAAACTGAAACTGTACAGCTTCTTACTGACAGTCTTCTCGTGAGAAATCTCTTCCCACATTTCCTTCAATTCTGTTTTTTCTGATTTCGTAATGTAAGACGTTACATATCGAGCAACAGCAATGGAATTGTCAGCTACATACTGTATATCCATGTTAGCGTTCCACATGGATAAAATGACTGGGTTGTAGTCATTTATATTTTTTGATTCTTCTTTTCTTTTAAGGTTGTAGGTATTCTTAGGTGATTTTCTTGTGATAGTATGTCTCACAGCTGACATAAAACTGTTTACTCTTCCATTTGAAAGAACAGGTCTAGGAAATCCAAATCGACATTTAGTGTAGTATTTATCTTTGCTCTTGTATTTCCGTCGACAGTATTTTCCACACCGATGACTTTGGAAACGTAAAACTTGCTCCTTTAACTTTTTCTCTTCTGTGCTTTTTGGTATAGCACATGTTGCATATTCTTCAATGTAAGATAACACTGCTTCATCAGTATCTGTTCCAAACTTTGGGGCATCCTTGATCCACAACAGCATATGAATATGAGGAGCACCTCTTGCCTGGTACTCTTTTCTCCAAAAGAAATCTACTACTTCTCCAAGAGGTGGATTTTTTTTATTGCAGATGAAGGACATCATAGCCTCAAATCTATGATTGAAATATCTGCAAACATTAACCGGATCCAATGAGCACAGTTCTCCTGCTGTCTTGTATTCGATGTTTTTAATGTTTGAATTTGCCTCTCGTAGAAAATCCAGTAAATCATCCCAAGCGTACTCGGCACAGCTTAGTGTAACGAACCATGTTGGTGTTCCTAAATTCCGTAACATGCATTTTAATTCACCATGGCGTCGGTACCAATATTCATTTGTCCCACGCTGACACGCCATCAGATTGATCAGTTGTGTTTCCAAATGATCATCTCGGTGCTGCACTTTCTCCATAAAATCCTTAGCAGACACATTTTGTAAATGTACTCCACTTTTTAAAATGTGATTTACTGCATAAGACAGTGCAGACAAGTCGCTTTCAAATAAAAGATGGAACAAATAAGGAATACTTTGTCGAAATCTGGGATCTTCAGCATATAGTCTTGTAGTCCGATACTCAGAAGCTGGAATCTGTTCCGGACGTTCATCGTATCGTCCTCCTTTTCCTTTAGGAAACAGCTGGGGAAAACATCGAGCTTCCAAGCTCTCCTCCCATACACTCACGGGAGTTCCTTTTGCTTTCTTCATCTGAAAGAGATCAATATTGTCTCCCATAACTTCTTTTGAATGAAGAGGATGTATGCTAAAATGTTCATAAATTTCTTCTTCCTTTGACTTGTCCACTTTTGCAATTTGTCCAGTTGGTGTTTCTGTGTCTTCTTGTAAATCTTCTTCTTCTTCTTCTTCTTTATAAATTGATTCATACCATTTGTTATTCCTTTTCAAATACAAATTTGCTCTTTGTACTTTCCGCACATCTACCAGCTCCTGCCAAATCTTCTTATTCTTTGTAGGTACACCATTAACCAGAATAATTAATGGTTCAGTTTCCAAAGTATCCGCATCAATAGTTTCCATATTTTTTTTCAAATCCAAGGGCAAATACACCACTCTACCTTTTAAACCTCTCAGTAAATCGGAAGGAGGTAATTTACCAGTTTTGGGCTCCATACGTACTATGGTCTGGAACGGATGAACACATTGAATGAGTATAGATTCATATGTATTTAATTCAGAAAGTTCAGCAGGAATAGCATCCAATTCTAAATTATTATGTACAGCTCTGGTCGGCATTCTATTTTCCTCTAACTTGTTGTAACAGTATTTACAAATACGCTGATCTTCACCCAAATCAAAACAATTTTCAAGAAATATATATGTGGCAAAATCCTTCCACTTATAATTATCTTCATTTTCACTCTTTCTGTAGAGATCAACATTCCTAGTTTGTTTTCTATAATGAGTTCTGCGGCAACAAATACAAGTAAAATTTGGTCTTTCATTAGAGATTATTGCAAATTTTGTTATGTGATCATTAAATGTGTTACTTACAGAGGGTTCTACATTCTCTTCCACTTCTTCCTCATTTACTGTGTCCTTCTCTGCACTGTTTTGTTCAGGACCAAAGTAACAAAACTGAATTTCATCAACAACCTTCTCTACATCTGATACCGTTCCTCGGAACAGAGCCCTATTTAATTCATTTAACTTTATTGCTGGACTTTTGGCAAAATACAACCGTCTCACAAACTTTCTCATTTCAGTATGATGAACAGCCAGCATCCTAAAATGATGGAAAACACTATTACACACTTTTCTAGATAGACAAGCCAGAGAATGACCCTGCAAACCAGTATTCTCTCTCACTCTGCATGGATCCAGACTTTGAAGCACCTTAATCTTCTGTTTTATACTTTTTTTACTATATTCTCTTAGAAACTCACGAAATTTGTCAATAGATTCCTGACGCACAGTGCAAATACTACTACAATTCCAAGTGTACACTGGGGCTTTAGGACGTCTCCCCATAGCCTCATCTGCCATCACTTGTACCTCATCTCTTGGAACCATTATCTCCTTCTCCATTATGCAACCATTTTTTACTTCGTAAGCACGACCTCTGGTGTCAACTGCATGCAGCAAACTATTACTTTGAAAATAGCTCTCTTCATTAAAAAAAGGTTCACTACTTGAACTATGCATCCACTTTCCTAAAAACACTTTACAAAAGTTTGTTCTGTTCACTACTCTTTTCCTTTTGCTATGTGATTTCAGTACATTAACCATTTTATCTAATGTACGCATCCTATTCAAAATTAAAATGAATAGTTTCCTTTTTAATTCTAATGCCTTTGCTGCAATGGCTTCAATTTCTTTTTTTCTTTTATAAAACTTAGTCTTTTGCTTATATTTCTTCACATCCTTTATCAAATTGGACATAACTCTTCTCTGAAACATTTTTCTACGTATCTCTTTAAACGCTGTTTTTCTATTTATGTAAATCTTTTCAGTTGCAGAAGGTATATTTGCATTAACTAAATTCTCAATTTTTTCCTGTCCTTTTCTTTTCAAAACATTCTTTCCAGTACAGACATTTTGTACATTTTTCATTCTTTTGAATATATTTTTTAGAAATTGTTTTTTCTGCTTACCAGAAGATTTTTTCTTTTTCCCAACATGAGCATCTTCTACTAACTTTGGTCCTCCAGTTGTCTTCAAATATAGGTTTTTTTTGTGAGTTTTTTGAACTCTGGATTTTGTAGGCATCTTAAATTTTGTTCACTGCTCTTCAGCAATACCTGAAAAAAACAAAAAAAATTCCTTTATTTTATTTAAATATATTACTACATTTCTTTTCACAATAGTCACAAAACGTAATTTCTTTGCCAATTTGAAAACACTCTTATTACTCTTTTTTTTGGCAAGTGATAATCACTTTTACAGACTGACACATTATAAATCCACTTTTCAGATTTTTTTAAATGCACATGTCCAGACTGCTTTTTCAGACCACCACCATGTGTATCCTGGGTGACTGCCTACACTCCAGCAAGGGCAACCAGCCTTAGTGATGCTGAATGTATTTGCATTACAGACTGAAACCTCAAACCCCACTCGCTTGTAAATACTGTGCATGATTATACATGGAAAGGAGCTGGGTGTGTGCTAAGAGTCTGCTTCTGCACCAAAAAATCGCTCCCCCTTTTTCCTACTAATGCAACTGTGAAATCACCAGAGCAAAACGCAATAAATCTCTGCCTGTAATTCCTATTTGCACACAGAGTCATGTTTTCACATTAGTCACAAAACGAAATTTCTTTGCCAATTTGAAAGCACACTTACTGCTCTTTTTTTTTGGCAAGTGATAATCACTTTTACAGACTGACACATTATGAATCCACTTTTCAGATTTTTTTAAAAGCACATGTCCAGACTGCTTTTTCAGACCACCACCATGTGTATCCTGGGTGACTGCCTACACTCCAGCAAGGGCAACCAGCCTTAGTGATGCTGAATGTATTTGCATTACAGACTGAAACCTCAAACCCCACTCGCTTGTAAATACTGTGCATGATTATACATGGAAAGGAGCCGGGTGTGTGCTAAGAGTCTGCTTCTGCACCAAAAAATCGCTCCCCCTTTTTCCTACTAATGCAACTGTGAAATCACCAGAGCAAAACGCAATAAATCTCTGCCTGTAATTCCTATTTGCACACAGAGTCATGTTTTCACATTAGTCACAAAACGAAATTTCTTTGCCAATTTGAATGCACACTTACTGCTCTTTTTTTTTGGCAAGTGATAATCACTTTTACAGACTGACACATTATGAATCCACTTTTCAGATTTTTTTAAATGCACATGTCCAAACTGCTTTTTCAGACCACCACCATGTGTATCCTGGGTGACTGCCTACACTCCAGCAAGGGCAACCAGCCTTAGTGATGCTGAATGTATTTGCATTACAGACTGAAACCTCAAACCCCACTCGCTTGTAAATACTGTGCATGATTATACATGGAAAGGAGCTGGGTGTGTGCTAAGAGTCTGCTTCTGCACCAAACAATCGCTCCCCCTTTTTCCTACTAATGCAACTGTGAAATCACCAGAGCAAAACGCAATAAATCTCTGCCTGTAATTCCTATTTGCACACAGAGTCATGTTTTCACTTTAGTCACAAAACGAAATTTCTTTGCCAATTTGAATGCACACTTACTGCTCTTTTTTTTTGGCAAGTGATAATCACTTTTACAGACTGACACATTATGAATCCACTTTTCAGATTTTTTTAAATGCACATGTCCAAACTGCTTTTTCAGACCACCACCATGTGTATCCTGGGTGACTGCCTACACTCCAGCAAGGGCAACCAGCCTTAGTGATGCTGAATGTCTTTGCATTACAGACTGAAACCTCAAACCCCACTCGCTTGTAAATACTGTGCATGATTATACATGGAAAGGAGCTGGGTGTGTGCTAAGAGTCTGCTTCTGCACCAAAAAATCGCTCCCCCTTTTTCCTACTAATGCAACTGTGAAATCACCAGAACAAAACGCAATAAATCTCTGCCTGTAATTCCTATTTGCACACAGAGTCATGTTTTCACATTAGTCACAAAACGAAATTTCTTTGCCAATTTGAATGCACACTTACTGCTCTTTTTTTTTTGGCAAGTGATAATCACTTTTACAGACTGACACATTATGAATCCACTTTTCAGATTTTTTAAAAAGCCCATGTCCAGACTGCTTTTTCAGACCACCACCATGTGTATCCTGGGTGACTGCCTACACTCCAGCAAGGGCAACCAGCCTTAGTGATGCTGAATGTATTTGCATTACAGACTGAAACCTCAAACCCCACTCGCTTGTAAATACTGTGCATGATTATACATGGAAAGGAGCTGGGTGTGTGCTAAGAGTCTGCTTCTGCACCAAAAAATCGCTCCCCCTTTTTCCTACTAATGCAACTGTGAAATCACCAGAGCATAACGCAATAAATCTCTGCCTGTAATTCCTATTTGCACACAGAGTCATGTTTTCACATTAGTCACAAAACGAAATTTCTTTGCCAATTTGAATGCACACTTACTGCTCTTTTTTTTGGCAAGTGATAATCACTTTTACAGACTGACACATTATGAATCCACTTTTCAGATTTTTTTAAATGCACATGTCCAAACTGCTTTTTCAGACCACCACCATGTGTATCCTGGGTGACTGCCTACACTCCAGCAAGGGCAACCAGCCTTAGTGATGCTGAATGTATTTGCATTACAGACTGAAACCTCAAACCCCACTCGCTTGTAAATACTGTGCATGATTATACATGGAAAGGAGCTGGGTGTGTGCTAAGAGTCTGCTTCTGCACCAAAAAATCGCTCCCCCTTTTTCCTACTAATGCAACTGTGAAATCACCAGAGCAAAACGCAATAAATCTCTGCCTGTAATTCCTATTTGCACACAGAGTCATGTTTTCACATTAGTCACAAAACGAAATTTCTTTGCCAATTTGAATGCACACTTACTGCTCTTTTTTTTTGGCAAGTGATAATCACTTTTACAGACTGACACATTATGAATCCACTTTTCAGATTTTTTTAAATGCACATGTCCAAACTGCTTTTTCAGACCACCACCATGTGTATCCTGGGTGACTGCCTACACTCCAGCAAGGGCAACCAGCCTTAGTGATGCTGAATGTCTTTGCATTACAGACTGAAACCTCAAACCCCACTCGCTTGTAAATACTGTGCATGATTATACATGGAAAGGAGCTGGGTGTGTGCTAAGAGTCTGCTTCTGCACCAAAAAATCGCTCCCCCTTTTTCCTACTAATGCAACTGTGAAATCACCAGAGCAAAACGCAATAAATCTCTGCCTGTAATTCCTATTTGCACACAGAGTCATGTTTTCATATTAGTCACAAAACGAAATTTCTTTGCCAATTTGAATGCACACTTACTGCTCTTTTTTTTTTGGCAAGTGATAATCACTTTTACAGACTGACACATTATGAATCCACTTTTCAGATTTTTTTAAAAAGCCCATGTCCAGACTGCTTTTTCAGACCACCACCATGTGTATCCTGGGTGACTGCCTACACTCCAGCAAGGGCAACCAGCCTTAGTGATGCTGAATGTATTTGCATTACAGACTGAAACCTCAAACCCCACTCGCTTGTAAATACTGTGCATGATTATACATGGAAAGGAGCTGGGTGTGTGCTAAGAGTCTGCTTCTGCACCAAAAAATCGCTCCCCCTTTTTCCTACTAATGCAACTGTGAAATCACCAGAGCATAACGCAATAAATCTCTGCCTGTAATTCCTATTTGCACACAGAGTCATGTTTTCACATTAGTCACAAAACGAAATTTCTTTGCCAATTTGAATGCACACTTACTGCTCTTTTTTTTTGGCAAGTGATAATCACTTTTACAGACTGACACATTATGAATCCACTTTTCAGATTTTTTTAAATGCACATGTCCAAACTGCTTTTTCAGACCACCACCATGTGTATCCTGGGTGACTGCCTACACTCCAGCAAGGGCAACCAGCCTTAGTGATGCTGAATGTATTTGCATTACAGACTGAAACCTCAAACCCCACTCGCTTGTAAATACTGTGCATGATTATACATGGAAAGGAGCTGGGTGTGTGCTAAGAGTCTGCTTCTGCACCAAAAAATCGCTCCCCCTTTTTCCTACTAATGCAACTGTGAAATCACCAGAGCATAACGCAATAAATCTCTGCCTGTAATTCCTATTTGCACACAGAGTCATGTTTTCACATTAGTCACAAAACGAAATTTCTTTGCCAATTTGAATGCACACTTACTGCTCTTTTTTTTTGGCAAGTGATAATCACTTTTACAGACTGACACATTATGAATCCACTTTTCAGATTTTTTTAAATGCACATGTCCAAACTGCTTTTTCAGACCACCACCATGTGTATCCTGGGTGACTGCCTACACTCCAGCAAGGGCAACCAGCCTTAGTGATGCTGAATGTATTTGCATTACAGACTGAAACCTCAAACCCCACTCGCTTGTAAATACTGTGCATGATTATACATGGAAAGGAGCTGGGTGTGTGCTAAGAGTCTGCTTCTGCACCAAAAAATCGCTCCCCCTTTTTCCTACTAATGCAAATATAAAATTACCAGAGTTGTACACAATAAATCTCTGCCTATATTTCCCAACATGTGTAACCTGGGTGACTGCCTACATTCCACCAAGGGCAACCAGCCTTAGTGATGCTGAATGTATTTGCATTACTGAGTCCAACCTCAAACCCTTAAACTATTCATTTTTTATACCAATACACCTTAATTTATCGTGAAAACATAGTCCATATTATTTTACATGTTCCTCACATTTAAATTTCTCCCAAAACAGAAAATAATAAACGCAACTTCAACAAAAAGAATTACATTTCTATTATTCATTTCTTAATTTACCATATACATCTCCTCTCAAACTCTAACCTCACCTTTAAAATTAGTTAGTTGTGAAAGAAATGTGGCACTCAAACAGCAGATTATCAGAGCCAGGATCTCTGTTCTCTACACCTCTCTCCTCTCAGCAGAACCAGATAATGGCAAAGTTTCCCTCTATTTTTCCACACATATACATGTAAGTTTCAAATCTCAGTGCTTCCCCCTTTTTTTCAAATGTAATCACACATTTCTATTGGTTGAAAACCAACCCTTTTCCAAAAGTACCCTTCCCCCAACTTGACTTCTGCCTAGTACCCTTCCCCCAACTTGACTTCTGCCTGCTACCATAGCAACAGCTCATGGAACACTGCTGTGTGGAGTCAGGTCAGAAGTTCGCCAAACAATGTTTCAATTCCACAGAGCAAGAGTGCTTGACTTTTCAAACCTAACAGCAAATCCATAGTACTGTTCTTTGGTAACACATTTTTCTGTACCAATACAAAACATGCTTCTATTAATTTACACATACAGCCTAATTTTTATTCTAGAATGGTATGAAACAGCCAATCAGTTCTTTTTTTTTTGAAAAAAATATGTATGCCTCCATTTCCAAACTGTCTTTCTTTTCATATTGCCATTCTACTGAAAGACACCTCCTGAGTGCATCCAGTTCTCCTTTGAAGATGTTCACAGTGTGGATTGTAGGGCACAGCTATGTCTTCTGGAGTGAAAAGTTTGCAGAGAAAACAGGTATGGTGAGAGACCTTGCTTTGCCAAATGTAGACATTAAATGGATTGGTCAGAGAGGGTTAACGTGGCACCAATTGATGCCATTGGTGAAATCCTTCATGCAAATCCAACACCCTGACCTCATAATAGTGCACTGTGGTGGCAATGACCTAGGCACTTTGACTGGGGTAGGTCTGGAAATGCTTATGAAGGACACCTTTGCACAACTGTTTTCACTTTTCCCTAAAACTGCCTTTGTGTTTTCTAACATATGCCAAAGGCAAAAATGGAACTGGTCCAATCATTTTTGTCCGCAGATTGACAAAGCAAGAAAGCACGTCAACAAATCTGTTTCTGCTTTCCTCCGTGACTATGGTATGGGTTCCATTTACCACAACAACTTGCGTTACGACATGCAAGACATTTATAGAGGAGATGGTGTGCACTTCAATGATGAAGGGAACAGAGTCTTCCTCTTGAACCTTAGACTCTGCATCGGTACTTACTTGTAGGTACCACTAAAAAATCACTTAATAAACACAACGGCTCTTTTTAGAGCCCCCTAATATCTAAACACTTAAATCTGAATTTCATTTCTTTTTTTTTTTTTTTACCGTACGCTTACCGTAAGCTTACCGTACGCGTACCCCGTGATTTTTTTAAAAATCAATAAATGTTTTCTTTGTACTTTTCTGTCCTTCTTTGACCCCCTTACAAATGTTAGGGGGTCTGTAACTCTCTCCCTTGCCCCCTTTTCAAGATATCACTCTTTTTTACCGGAGTGAAATACACAAAATGGCGGCCGCCGCATCCTGGTTTCGGCCGATTCGAATGTTTACTAAGATCTAACAGCCAATCAGAATCGCGCTCGCGCACGCCACCGTACGCGTACGGTAAGCTTACGGTAAGCGTACCGTAAGCTGGCTCAGATATATATATTGATTTAAAGGCTATTTTCTCAGAATCTACTGAACAGATTTACACCAAACCTACAAAAGGCACTTCCTTGACCTGAGGACTACCTCTCTGCCAAATTTCTAGTAATTCTGTTCAGCCGTTCGGGCTGTAGCCCTGTCTAAAGGTCCTATGGAAAAATGCATGGGAAAAACGCGTTTTGGGACCCCCGTTTTATCTCAGCCCCCGCTTGACGAATCCCCCCGAGACTTTCAGGGTAGGAGCGGAGCGTAGCGCCCCACCTATTTTGAGAAATTCGCGAGGATTCGTCGACCGGCGCCAAAGTTATTCAAAATAGAATGTTGCGGATTTCCTATGGAAACAGGGTCCTAACTATAACTACCTACTGGCGACCGCCAGTAGGTAATATATATATATATATATATATATATATATATATATATATATATATATATATATATATATATACATATATATATATTCACTTAAAAAACCATAGGTTTCACACACGTTATAGTTAGGAATTAGCATTTTAAAAACCTTGCAAATTCACTGAAAAAACTATAGGTTTCACACACGTTATAGTTAGGAATTAGCATTTTAAAAACCTTGCAAATTCAATGAAAAAACCATAGGTTTCACACATGTTATAGTTAGCTGGACATTTCACTCGTACAAAACCATTGAAATTCCCCCGTTATAGTTAGTTCAGCTAACTATAACTCGCGCGCCCGCAATCCACTGCTGATGACGTTACATATTACATCACTCATGACATGGTCAGTGACATCACTCATGACATCACTGATGACATCTCAAATGTCGGAGCGTGCACGGTAGGTCATGTGATCCAGAAACAACACTTTTCATTGGTTTAAACTTGTTTCATTTCCAGAAACTTCCAACACCACACCCATTCCCCTCATTACTGCTTGTGATTCCTTAGTAGAAGGAGCTGAATTGTCTTTGGGATACAATGGCAGAGCAGCAGTCCTCTTCTGAGAGTGAGCAGCACCATCATTAGACAGAGAAGGAGGAAACAGAAGAATTCTTTTGTTTGGGAGTATTTCACATTTCCTGAGGGGCAGAAAAAGGTAAATGCTCCATTAGTCACCTGCTCACTTTGTGAGCGTGTCTTATCTAGAGGTAATCCAAGGAAGAAGTATTCCTTTGGTAATTACACTATGTTTAGACACATTAGGGATGTACATCCCAGGACTTTTGCTCGACATACTGAAGCAAACCCTTCAGTAAGTCACCCGAGCACATCCGCAGAAGCTCACCCGAGTACATCTTCGGCAGCTCAGCCGAGCACTTCCTCTGCGGTGGGAGCATCACCCTCTTCTGCTCCTCTGGACATCTACCCTCGGTTTCAGAGGGTACAAATAAGGTGCATCGCTTGTTACTCTCTTATTGCTGTGGGGGAATCTAGTATTCCTCTAATAGATAATAAGATTGAGCAGCACAAGTGCGGTTCCTTCTAATACTCCCATTCTTTCTTTCCTCTATCCCTGTATTAACACAAGGGCTCCTTTAAGAGCCACCCTACCTCACAATTTTTTTTTAACTTTATTTTAGCAGTTTAAAAAAAAAAAAAAAATGTTACCGTGCGCGTTCGGTACGCGCACCTTTTTTTTTTTTTTTTTAAAATAAAATATTTATTACACCCTTCAATGTACTTGAGGGACCACAAGAGAAATGACAAAAGCAGAGTGAGGAGAGCTGAAAACAAGGAACTACGAAAGTAAATGTGTGATAAATACAGATATTTCAAACTTACCTGACCAACTTAATTTTCATTAAATGGTTATTTTAAATCATTAGAAAAAAGGATTAATTTTCATAAAATTTCTTTCTCAATCTGTAACAAAAGAAAAAAAGTATTAATATTTAACAATACATTTTACAATACATTACACATATTTTCATATTTTGCCCTTTTTTTGCTGTTTTCAGAATATATTGAATTTCACTGCAAATTGTGAAACCAATTGCATTCATCTCTTAACAGCGGGCAAAAAAATTAACAATCTGAAAGATTGTTTAAAAAAAGCCCTGAAACTCTTCTCAGTAAAACATACCTTGATAGAAATATAATATATATAATAAAAATATCATCTAGCAACAATAACTATTTGTAATAAATAACGTCTGTAAATCTTGTTGCTTAAGCTCATACACCCAAATAATATCTGTCAAAGAAGTCCACAAGAGAAATGTTTACCTTTCCATGAGGCCAAATGGTAATTTTTAAATTCTTTTTTGATGAAATATCCAATGGTAATTCAATAAAATCACAAAAAATGATTTGTTCAGATGTTGCAATTTGTATCTAAAATTTTGGTTTTAGAAAAAATATATAGGAATTTGGTAATTCTGCAGGCAAACGTTGCTTGAAAATCAATTGAGAATCATTACACAGTGTCCAGCCTTTTTCACATTTAAGATAAACTGTGTAATGACCAGTAGTTATCGTAGGTCCATCATGGAAAATTATTGCAACTGCAACAAAAGTTTTTCCTGATATTGATTATTGTTTTCCTACAAACTTCTTTATAAAAGTGTCCAATTTTGTTCCATCAGCTCTACAACGTTGCATCATTAAAATTACATACTGTCCATATTTCTTTAAAAATAACGTTGAAAACATGTCTGATTTACATTTAGAACATTCCATGCTGTGATTGGCATCTTTAACTAATTTACTAAAAGTGACTTATTGACTCTCTGGTAATGTTAAATATATGAACCTTTCAGAATCAACATTAGAGCTGTATGTGTTGAAACAGTTTTCATAACTATGTTCCCATTTATAAGACAGACCAAACATATTTTCAATTTCTACCCCTTCTTCTTCCAGTACCATAAGAATATACCTCAAGAATTCCTGTGCATCTTGCTGGACATTTTGAGTAAACTGTGTACTTCCTGAACATACATCTAAAAGTTTTCTAACATCAGAAACACTTTCTATTTTAGTTTTATCATTACTCAGCTTCTCAAAAAGAAAACTCAGCAGAGAACAGAATCTTTTTTCATGATTTAGTATTATCTGCTCTTGCAAACTTTCAAGATAAAATACAACATTCAGCACTACATTAGCGTAGCAGTTGACACCAGAGCTATTTTCAAAATGACAACTAACAACCTCTTCAACACTGTCCTTTTTCTTTTTGCTTGCAGTCACATCACTCTCCTTTTGTTTTCTCTTCTGTACATCCTCATTACAGATATTCTGAATTCTCCTTTTCCGACAAACTACACGTTTTTCAAACACAGGATACTGACCTAAATGAGGAGCATAGCTTCTTCTTAATCTATTATATTCCTTTACACAGTTTGCATCAGCACTAACTTTTGAGTCATCAAAACCTATCATGAATAGACCAGATAATGTTTTCACTCGTGACAAAGCAACATATGCCATACCTTCTTTGAACACAGTTGAACCAATGTTTACAAAAGCACTATCTACAGTTAATCCTTGAGATTTGTGAATAGTTACAGCATATACTAGAGAAAATGGAAACTGATTCCTACGTACAGATAAGTCTTTCACAAGCAAGAAACGAACTGAACAACGACAAATGTCTTTAACCTCTTCAATCTGATCAAATTTTATTTTTAAAAATTCAATTCCATCTTTTTTCTGGTATTTCACAAAACCCACAACTTTACCCATAGCTCCATTCACTAAACCTTTTTCTGCATCCAAATTTCTTCTTAAAAATACTCGACAGTTCATACAAACATAAAGATTTTTTTCTAATCCAGCTGTTTTCGAAATATTCTTCTCTAGAGAATCCAATTTATTTTTCAGTTTGCCTGTTAATGTAATAGTAATTCCTTCATGCTGAATTTTGTCCACTGCTTCCATTTTCTTAATCTCTTCCTTTTCTAATTTCAAAAGTTCCTCATTGAATATCGAGCATTCACGTAGTGTTGGCATTAAGCAGATTACAGTATTTTTTTCAGCAATGTTCTGGTATATTTTCTCTGCAACTATTTCTTCATTTGGAAATAAATTATGTAGCAACCGACTCTGTAATGCTTCTCTGCCAACTTTTGTGAGTAGTCCAATTCTGATATCTTTCAGAATACTTGCATAATCTTGGTTTGCTTGCCTCATATTGGTAGTGAGTTCTTTGTACTCAAAGAATGACCAAATATTCGCATTACCAATACTTCCTAAGGACTTCTTTGTGTCTTCATGTGTCACAGTATTAAACACTGGTTGTCCTTTAACTGGAGTGAGCTGCAGAAGATCCCCAAAAACTATAACATGTTTTCCTCCAAATAACACGTCATAGTCTCTCTTTAGAATTTGCTGCATTCTTAAATGCACAAAGGCAAGCATTAAGTTTGATACCATGCTTACCTCATCAATAATGAGAACTTGCATCTTCTTCAACACTCTTGAAACTTCGAAGCATGCTTCTCCTGTTAACTTGTGATATTCTATTTTGTTCTCATGCTCCACTGGTAACATTAGCAAGCGATGTAAGGTAATTCCTTTTATGTTATATGCTGCTAACCCAGTTGGAGCAGTAACAGCACAAGACAAAGTTGAATCTGTTTTTTGCTGTAGGTAGCTTCGGATGACTTTAATTAAGAAACTTTTTCCAGTTCCAGCTTGTCCACTCACATACATCCTGATTGGTTCAAATGATGCGCATGAGCACTCTTTCTTTTCATGTAGTAATCCATGATCAATTTTTTTTGTGACTTCTTCATAAATTTGTTTTTGTTCTTCATTCAGTTGCTGTTCCAAATTTGGAAAGTCTACTAAATCTTCCTGAGCTTGATTCATAGCTGTTTCCACTTTAGTCATGGCTATTACAGCTTCATTTTCTACGATTGTTTGTCCTAGGGGATCTTGACTGAGTGTTCCAGAACTTTGGCTGTCTTGAGAACTGTCTCTAGCTACTTTAGCTGCAATTGTAGCTTCCTGTTCAATTTCTTCATTTAACATTTGCACATAATTTGTGAAAGTACTGCATTCAATGGTATCTTTACATGCATTGAAGGAATCTTCATAGCTGTGAAAATCTCCAAGTAATTCATCCTCCGAATGCCATGGTTTAAACAGCTGTAAAAGTGCTAAGTAGTAAAATTCCTTTTTGTCAGGAGTGTCGCAACTCAGCTTCCTGTGATTAATCAAGCTTCCTTTTGTTTGCATCACCAAACATCCTTCCTCACCAATGACTTTATATTTTCCATTGTTGATGTCTTCTGTGGCTTTCCGTGTAAAAATGTAGTTCTGCAGCACTTCATAGAGACACATGTTCTCAAGATGACGACTTCTTTTTGGGTAATATGTGTCCAACATGTTTGATTTCAAAATATCTGTACTTTCCGGGTCGTTCTCTGCCAAATATTCAATTTCTCCAACAAATTTCAGTACCCGATTTCGCATTCCTGCAAGGCCTAAACTTACCCAAATTATTCTTCTGGATTTGGAGTACAGACTTGCAGATGATAACCTATCTGAGCATTCGTAGGATCCAATTTCTCGATGCGATAACATCTTTAAACTGAAACTGTATAGCTTCTTACTGACAGTCTTCTCGTGAGAAATCTCTTCCCACATTTCCTTCAATTCCGTTTTCTCAGATTTAGTGATGTAAGATGTGACATACCGAGCAACAGCAATAGAATTGTCAGCAACATACTGTATATCCATGTTAGCATTCCACATGGATAAAATGACTGGGTTGTAGTCATTTATATATTTTGACTCTTCTTTTCTTCTTAGGTTGTACGTATTTTTGGGAGATTTTCTTGTAATAGTATGTCCCACAGCTGACATAAAACTGTTGACTCTTCCAGGTTGTGGAAATCCAAATCGACATTTTGTGTAGAATTTTTCTTTACTCTTGTACTTTTGTCGACAGTATTTTCCACACCGATGACTTTGGAAACGTAAAACTTGCTCTTTTAAGTGTTTCTCTTCAGTGCTTTTAGGTATAGCACATGTTGCATATCCTTCGATGAAACTTAAAACTGCATCATCAGAATCTGTTCCAAATTTTGGGGCATCCTTGATCCACAACAGCATATGAATATGAGGAGCACCTCTTGCTTGGTACTATTTTCTCCAAAAGAAATCCACAACTTCTCCAAGAGGTGGATTTTTTTTTATTGCAGATGAAGGACATCATAGCCTCAAATCTATGATTGAAATATCTGCAAACATTAACCGGATCCAATGAGCACAATTCTCCTGCTGTCTTGTATTGGATGTTTTCAATATTTGAATTTGCCTCTCGAAGAAAATCCAGAAGATCATCCCAAGCGTACACAGCACAGCTTAGGGTGAGAAACCATGTAGGAGTTCCTAAATTCCGTAACATACACTTCAATTCTCCATGGCGTCGGTACCAATATTCATTTGTCCCACGCTGACAAGCCATTAGATTAATCAATTAAGATTCCAAATGATCATCTCGCTGTTGCACTTTGTTCATAAAATCCTTTGCAGACACATTACGTGGATGTACTCCAGTTTTCAAAATGTGATTTACTGCATAAGATAGTGCTGACAAGCCACTTTCAAATATAAGATGGAACAAATAAGGAATACTTTGACGAAATCTGTGATCTTCTGCATATAATCTTGTAGTCCGATACTCAGAAGCAGGAATCTGTACTGGACGTTCATCATATCATCCACCTTTTCCTGTAGGAAACAGCTGGGGAAAACAACGAGCTTCCAAGCTCTCCTCCCATACACTCACTGGAGTTCCTTGTGCTTTCTTCATCTGAAGCAGATCAATAGTGTTTGCCATAACTTCTTTTGAATGAAGAGGATGTATGCTGAAATGTTCATAAATTTCTTCTTCTTTTGACTTATCCACTTTTTCAATTTGTCCAGCTGGTATTCCTGAGTCTGGTAGTAAAACTTCTTCATCTTCATCCATATAAATTGTTTCATACCATTTGTTATTTCTTTTCAAATATAAATTTGCTCTTTGTACTTTTCGTACATCTACCAGCTCCTGCCAAATTTTCTTGTTCTTTGTTGGTACTCCATTAACCAAAATAACTAATGGTTCAGTTTCCAATGTATCTGCATCAATAGTTTCCATATTTTTTTTCAAATCCAATGGCAAATAGACAACTCTTCCTTTTAAACCTCTTTGTAAATCCGAAGGAGGTAATTTGCCTGTTTTGGGCTCCATACGAACTATAGTCTGGAACGGATGGACACATTGAATGAGTATAGACTCATACGTATTTAAATCACTAAGTTCTGCAGGAATTTCAACCAATTCTAAATTATTATGTACAGCTCTTGCTGGCATTTTATTTTCTTCTAACTTGTTATAACAGTATTTACAAATACGGTGATATTCACCCAAATCAAAACAATTTTCCAGAAATAAATATGTAGCAAAATCCAACCACTTAGTATTATTTTCTTTTTCACTTTTTTTATAGAGATCAACATACCTTGTTTGTTTTTTATAATGGCTTCTCCGGCAACATATACAAGTAATATTTCGTCTTTCATTAGAGATGATAGTAAATTTTGTCATTTGATCTTCAACATTTTTACTAATAGTAGGTTCTACATTGTCTTCCACATTTTCTTCAATTACTGTGTCATTATCTGCACTTTCTTGTCCCGGACCAAAGTAACAAAACTGAATTTCATCAGTAACCTTCTCTACATCTGATACAGATCCACAGAACAGAGCCCTATTCAACTCATTTAACTTTAGTGCTGGACTTTTAGCAAAATACAATCTTCTCACAAACTTTCTCATTTCAGTATGATGAACCGCCAGCATCCTAAAATGGTGAAAAACACTTTGGCAAACTTTCCTAGAAAGACAAGCCAGAGAATGTCCTTGCAAACCAGTATTCTCTCTCACTCTACATGGATCTAGTCTTTGAAGCACCTTAATCTTCTGTTTAACACTTTTTTTACTATATTCTCTTAGAAATTCACGTAATTTATCAATAGATTCCTGTCGTACAGTACAAATACTACTACAATTCCAAGTGTACACTGGGGCTTTAGGACGTCTCCCCATAACCTCATCAGCTATCACTTCTTCCTCATTTCTTGGAACCATTTTCTCCTTTTCCATTATACAACCATCTTTCACTTCATAAGCTCGGCCACTGGTGTCAACTGCATGCAGCAAACTATTAATTTGAAGATAACTCTCTTCATTAAAAAATGGTTCAGTACTTGAACTATGCATCCATTCTCCTAAAAACACTTTACAAAAGTTATTTCTTTTCACAACTCTTTTCGTTTTGCTTTGTGACTTCTTTACATTGACCATTTTATCTAATGTACGGATCCTGTTCAAAATGAAAATGAATAGTTTTCTTTTTAAATCTAAAGCCTTAGCTACAATTGATTCAATATCTTTTTTTCGCTTATAAAATTTCGCTTTCTTCTTATATTTTTTCACATCCTTTAGCAAATTGGACATCACTCTTCTCTGAAACATTTTTCTACGAATGTCTTTAAATGCTGTTTTTCTTTTTAAGTCAATCTTTATTGCTTCTAATTGTACATTAGCATTTTCTAATTTCTCACTTTTGTCCTGTTCTTTTCTACTTGAAACTCTATTTGCAGTGCGGACATTTTTCAAATTTGTTCTTTTTTTGAAGATATTTTTTAAAAAATCCTTGGTTTGCTTACCAGAAGACTTTTTCTTTTTTCCAACATGAGGATCTTCAACTAATTTGGGTCCTCCAGTTGTCTTCAAATATAAATGTTTTTTCTGTTCTTTTCTCTTCCTTGACTTTATAGGCATCTTTAACTTATTTCACTGTTGTTCAGAAATACCTGAAAGAAACTAAAAAAAAAAATACCTTTATGTAATTTAAATTTATTACTATATTTTTTTTTTGTGCTTTTCAAATCTTATAATACTATCTCCCCTTTTCCTACAAGTGAAAAACACAATAAAACCAACACGAATTAATAACCTCCCCTTTCCTACGAATGCAATTCTAAAACAACCAGAGTACCACAAATTTGATCTCTGACAACAATTCCTGTGTGGGCACAGACTCATGGTGTGATTCTAGGCAGAAAACGAAATTTGATTTGCAATTTGAAAGCAAACTTACGACTGTGGTAGAGCAAGTCATAATTACTGTAACAGTCTGACACATTTTCATTATATTTTTCAGAAACAGAAAACAGCACATGCCCAAACTGCTTTTTGAGACCATGAACATGTGCAACCTGAATGACATACTACACTCTAGCAAAGGAAATGAGCCTTGGTGAGGTTCAATGTATTAGCGTTACTCACTGCTATCTGAAACACCACACAGCACTGAATAGTAAGCTTCACTGTACATGAGAAACAGTTTGCTCTCTGCTAAGAGTGTGCTTCTGGAGACTGTCTACTGTCAAGTGCAAAAGAGATCTGCATTGATCCTTGCGCAACTGCATAAACATTGGAGACATGTATGTAACACTACATGTGTGGTAAGGGTTAATTTGACTTCTGAACATGTACAAACTACATGACCCATTGCAGGAGTGTAAGGAAAATCTACCATGTTGATGTCAAATGTGTTTGCATTGCCCTCTCATTTGTGACATATTAATTTGGGCTCAATGCTAGCCATCACAGTTCAATAAAACAAGCTGCCCCTTTCCTACGAATGCAATCAGAGTAACACAAATTGAATCTCTGACAACAATTCCTGTGTGCGCACAGACTCATGGTGTGATTCTAGGCAGAAAACGAAATTTGATTTGCAATTTGAAAGCACACTTACTACTGTGGTAGAGCAAGTGATAATTACTGTAACAGTCTCACACATTTTCATTTTATTTTTCAGAAACCGAAAATAGCACATGCCCAAACAGCTTTTTTATTCTGAATACAAACCATCACAGTTCCAAAAAACAAGCTGCCCCTTTCCTGCGAGTGCAAGGCTAACAGAGCAAGAGCAACACGAATTAAATCTCTGATAACAATTCCTGTGTGCACACTGTCTCATGGTGTGATTCTAGGCAGAAAACAGTATTCCTGGGTGATACCAGTACACCTTAACTTATGGTAAAGACATACTCCATAATATCTAACATGTTCAAGGCACTCAAATATCTTCCTTAACATAAAATGTAAAACACAACTTTTAAAGTGGTAGGAAAATGTACCATGCTATTTTCAAATGTGTTTGCATTTGCCTCTCATTTGTGAGAAAGTGATTTCTGCTTAATGCTAACCATCACACTTTACGAAAACAAACTGCCCCTTTCCTGCGAGTGCAAGGCTAACAGAGCAAGAGCAACACAAATTAAATCTCTGATAACAATTCCTGTGTGCACACAGACTCATGGTGTAATTCTAGGCAGAAAACATTATTCCTGGGTGATACCAGTACACCTTAACTTAGGGTGAAGACATACTCAATAATATCTCACAACTTCAAGACAGTTAAATATCTCCCAAAACACAAAATGTGAAAAACAACTTTAAAAGAAGAATCACATTTCTATTATTTATATCAAAATGCTCCACATTCATTCCCTCTCAAATTCATTACTCACCTTTAAAAGTAGTTAGTTCAGAAATAAATGTGGCACTCAAACAGCAGATTATCAGAGCCAGAATCCCTGAGCTGTACACCTCTCTCCTCTCACCAGAACCAGTTAATGGCAATGTTTCCCTCTCTTTTTCCACACATATACATGTTAACTCCAAATCACAGTCCTTCCCACAATTTTTTCAAATGGAAACACACATTTCTATTGGTTGCAAATTTCATCCCTTTCCAAATGATCCCTTCCCCCAACATGACTTCTGACTGCTACCATAGCAACAGATCATGGAACACAGGTGTGAGCCGAGAGGTCAGAAGTTCAGCACACAATGTTTCTAATCCAAAGAGCAAGAGTGCTTGACTTTTCAAACCTAACAGCAAATCCAAAGTAATGTTCTGTGTGAACACATTTTTCTGAACCAATACAAAACATGCTTTTAAAAATCTAAACATACAGCCTAGTTTTAACTGTAAAATGATTTGAATCAGCCAATCAGTTCTTTTTTTTTTTTTTAAAGTATGTTACCCTCCATTTTACATCTATCTTTCTTTTCATATTGCCATTCTACTGAAAGATACCTTCTGAGTGCATCCAGATCTCCTTGAAAGATGTTCACAGTGTGGATTGTAGGTCACAGCTATGTCTTCTGGAGTGAAAAGTTTGCAGAAAAAGAGGTATTGTGAAAGACCTTGCTTTGCCAAATGTAGACATTAAATGGATTGGTCAGAGAGGGTTAAAGTGGCACCAATTAATGCCTTTGGTGAAAACCTTTCTACATCTCCCACAGCCTAACCTTATTATTGTGCACTGTGGTGGAAAGGACCTAGGCACTTTAACTGGGGTAGGTCTGGAAATGCTTATTAAGGACACCTTTGTGCAATTGATGTCACTCTTTCCACAAACTGCCTTTGTATATTCTAATATATGCCAAAGGCAAAAGTGGAACTGGTCCAACCAATTTTGTCCGCAGATTGACAAAGCAAGAAAGCACGTCAATAAGTCTGTTTCTGCTTTCCTCAGAGACTATGGTATGGGTTCTATATACCACAACAACTTGCGTTACAAAATGCAAGACATTAATAGAGGAGACGGTGTACATTTCAATGATGAAGGGAACAGAGTCTTCCTCTTGAACTTTAGACTCTGCATCGGTACTTACTTATAGGTACAAAAAAACACTCCATGAACACAACGGCTCTTTTTAGAGCCAACCAACATCCAAACATTTCATTTTGATATTTAATTCTATTTTTTTTTATTTTTACTTTTTTTTCGCCGGACGCTTACCGTACGCGCACGGTACGCGTACCCCGCGATTTAAAAAAAAAAAAAAAACATTATTTTTCACACTTCTGGGTCCTTTTTGGACCCCCTGACAAAGGCTAGGGGGTCTGCAACTGTCTACCTTGCCCCCTTTTCACGTTCTCCACCTTTGTTTTTTAGTGTGAGACACACAAAATGGCGCCGACACTTCCTGATTTCGACCGACTGGAATGTTTACTGTCATGTAACCACCAATCAGAATTACGCTCGCGCACGGCAGCGTGCGCGTACGGTATGCTTACCGTACGCGCACGGTGCACGCTTATAGATATATATGTACTTTTAACTGAAATATTCTCAGGAACTACTGAACAGATTGACTCCAGATATTTAAAAGGCACATCCCTGACCTGAGGACTACCTCTCTGCCAAATTTCAAGTAATTCTGTTCAGCCGTTCGGGCTGTACCTTGGACTAAAGGTCCCTATGGAAAAATGCATGGGGAAACCGTGTTTTGGGACCCCCCTTTTTTCTCGGCCCCCGCTTGACTAATCACCCCGAGACTTTCAGGGTAGGAGCGGAGCGGAGCGCCCCACCTATTTTGAAAAATTAGCGAAGATTCATCAACCGGCACCAAAGTTATTCAAAATAGAATTTTCAGATTTCCTATGGAAACACGGTCCTAACTAAAACTATCTACTGGCGACCGCCAGTAGATAATATATATATATATATATATATATATGTATATATATATATATTTTATTCCTTTGCATTACAAATTTTCTGCTTGCCCTATGAAATTTACGACGAGCGCTTGGCCTGAGAATATAACCTTTCACCTAGTCTACGTTCTGCTTTCTGTAGGATAGACACAATACGTCTGATAAATGTGCGAACCATGCTATAAGTGACGTAGGTAGAGGTGGCGTGAGATGACGTTACTGTAGGCGCTTCTCATAGCCTTAAACAGTATAAAAAGGGAGCTCACACAGTTCTCGGCGGACTACCTCCCTGTCTGTATGTAGGTGACAGACTGTGTAGGTTTTCCCCAAGAGCTCTATTTTACTTAAAGTGTACTGTTCTATTTGACTTATATTCTATCACATGAAATGGCGTATCTGCATGGTATTACATTTAAAATGTTCATATTGTAATTGCAGGGCTGCACTCTTTAGACGTGAATATTCCCAGAATGTAAGATCAAATGTGTTGTGCATTCTGCGAGAAATTATCTTGTTTTAGACTGTTTTCATAGTGCATTTAAAAATGTGTCTTTGAGGTTTAGTCTCTCTCTCCCAAACAGTTCAATGCTTTCATGTAGAAATGCCTTCTGATTCATGTGACTCTCTGTGAATGCGAAGTCACTATATTTTGTATTTTGCATTTTTATGCCTTTCTCTTGAAGTTTCTTGAAGTTGTGCCTTCTAAATAAATCTGTTACACCTTTTGGCTTAGTTTCCATGGCTCACATATCGGTTTCCTTAATTTTTAGAGCGAGCGCTCCCAGACACCCCGCCTCAAGTTAAGGTGCCCCTTTTGCCCCTAAATCATTCCTTCGATCTTTCGGTGAAAGTCCCCTGTGCCTCATAAGTAAAAATGCTCCCTCGAACAGAACCACGCTATATCTGGCTGCAGCAGCGGCTTCTAGAAAATAACCCTGCACCCGAGAAATGTAATTATGTTTTATAAACAACGTAATGTTACTTGTTACACTTGAACACAACAAGGTATCACATTAATTCAGCTTCCCATAGTACATATAGCATTTAATGATGAGAGACTTGATTGTAGCTTATTTTTTGTTCGTCCTTTATTGTATAACCATTCATTCCTTAAAAACATTTTACATTTGCTCTGCCGCCAACGCGTTTCATCCCTCTTGGGACTTCTTCAGGGCTAGAAAGCAATTTACAAAAAACACTATTTACAAATATTATTTACAATATTTACATCCATTGTTGCATATAATAAGTAACCACAAAACACCTAGGAATCATATTTAAAAAAAATCAATGATCTATTGTTTACAGAGAACATCTCTCATAGATTTACTTTTTTTATAAAAAACAATGTAAGCATGCTGGGAAGCTAAGTAGTAGAACATTTGATATTCAACAGTTCGGATGTATGGAGGAGAAGATACATCCACTGTATATTATTTCAAACATATCACACTGATAGTGTCCACTTCGCAAAAAGTATGCTTATTTAGGAAAAGCAGTCCATTTCAATTTGAGTCTCATAGTATAATACAAACACAATAAATCCATGTATCATTCACCAATACAAGAGAAATCATCATTCTGGTGATAACAAGAAAATCTAAAACATGTAAGAGAGTCAATTTGATAATTTTTATCCATACCTTATTAACGTTTCGTTTCTGTAATTGTGAAAATATAATTCAAAAGGCGAACCTCTAATCGTATTGTGGACAGTCCCCTGTGTATCTATAAATAAACACATTCAGTTTTTACAACTCATGGTCATTGGATTGAATATATATTCACAGTGATTTTTTCTTATGTTAGTTAAATGATTCAAAAACACCATCCATGTAGCCAAATATGGTCACATAAATCTCAGATATATTAACAAATACACAGTTATCAAACAACAACTGCTTATGACAGAGGAATGGAGGAAGATTCTAAAAACCTCTTACTTATATATATATACCACGCAGTTAGTCATTCTCTAAAATGAGTATATTGAAGTATAACTATCATATTATTATATTCATCGAGCCACAAAATGTATAAAGTGACAATCAAACTCTAAGTCATGGAGTGCCTGTCATGGAGTACGAAATGTATACTCCTTAATGCCAAACCCCAGACTATAATATACAGAGCACCCTCAACAATGTGCAGATATACTTACTAGTAAAGTCGAACGCACTTCGTATCTTATTAGTTCCGTACTATGATTTGAGATTTATTATCAGTGTAGATTCCACTCTATTTCATGCGGATTCAAAATTCTCCCCCAATGTCAATCTGAAATAGATATATAAGTATAACCTAAGCCTCAATTTAAGCAAGGTTAGTAACTATGTCTTTATATTGATATATAGTTCAAAGCACTCATGTTCAGTATACGTATCCAAAAGGAGTAGCGTCTAAATGCATTAGGCCCACACCGTTGCGCAAGTGTCATCATCCCTATACTACAACTACCCACACTGTTAGACAAACAGCAAATAATATCATAGTGTGCTCATTGGCAAAGCAACCTGTAATTTTTTTAAAGTTTAGTCATCAACCCTTGAAGTCTGTCAAATCTAAGACTGAGGTTATATAAATTCCATAGTAGTATTAAGAATTTTAACCGGAGTACTAGTTATCCTTAAGTATGCCACGAACAAATAAACAGTGCAAAATTTGTCTATACTAATAATTACACAACTACATCAAACAAAGGTTACAAGAAATCCATATTAGTCGACCATACCACAAAATAGTTGGATCTACCCCACCAGTAAATGAAAAGCAGGAAACGTAATCATTTATGGTGCAATCAAGATATAACCAAATAATAATCGTCAAGCGACCCATAATCAAACTCACATTGCAATGTTGCCATTCTCCTGTGTACGACGCACGTCCGTAACGCTATTCCACAAAAAACAAGAGTATCGACAAGCGCCATGTTTTATACTTTCTTAATCGCGAGCACACCTGTTATCAATCTGCCTAATCTATTGATCACATGATTAGACGCGTCTGCGGTCAGCGCCATTTTAGCGAGGGTAATAGAGTAGTTAATCACAATGCAATGTTGGAATATATAACAAAGTTTATATACCAACCGCATAATGGTTCCTTAATATAACCAAAGTCTCTATATCTTACTGTCAGCATTATAATGTACTATTCCATTTTCTTATTCAGACAGTTCCCCCGAAACGAGTGTGAAAAATACATACCCATCTAAATAAATCGGCGCCATCTTAGCGTGTATAATCCCATAGGCGCCATCTTGGCGCATGTATTGACAATATTTACGTAGCACTCAAAACGAGTGTGACCAAATCAGTACCCATATGATATGCATGGGCGTCAATTTAGCGTGTGTATTACCATGGGCGCCATCTTGAAGTGTGTATTGACATCATTTACGCAGTGTCCGAAGAAGAAAAACCATACAGCTTAATGGTTATTAACGTAACTAGAATCGTTACACATCTTGACTTATTCATGTTATACAGGAACTCAACAAAAAGGTGTGGTGTACTAATTAACATACATGTATGAATAATGTTGACATTCAAAGTTTGTATTTACAAATGAATACGAATCACTTCATCAGTAGTGCAAACTATGTAAACTATAAACACACGCAAAGATAATAATTTGTCAACAAAATCTAGGCGTCATTGAAAAAGGACAAGGGTGGTTTATAATCATAAATAAACATCATATGTATAATACCACGTCCTAATTATGTTATCTAAAAGACCAACGAACAAATCTGAAGTGTTGACTTAAATATAGGTACATGTCAAATACCAAATACATGGCTAACTGTCATTCATGAGAGATAAAGAAATACATTCAGACTTCAATAGAATAGCTCGATGTCATTCATAAAAAATGATGAAATTCATTATTATAGTTAAGCCCCAATGTAACAGCTCTCAAACGGCAAATCCATAACGCTTCAGTTTGACGCAATAAAGTCATCCTGTCTCCACCTCTGATGTTGTTTTTTACCTGTTCGATCGCATGAAATACGATCTGTGGTTTATCAGGGTGTGTGTCCTGTATATGTGTAGCAACAGGAGAATGCACATTTTTATTTTTGATATCTCTAGTATGCTCTTGTATACGAGTCTTTAAACTACGTATACTACTGCCCACATAGATTTGTTCACATGCACATTTCAGTAAATAAACCGTATGTGTAGTATTACAGTTCATGAAGGACAGGATGTTGTATTTTCTAGAGCCATTATACTGAAAGCTGGAGCACTTATTTAAACCAAAACGACAAATGCAGCAATTGCCACAAACATAAAAATCATCCGGTTTGTCCGGTAACCATGTTAATGCCCGTGTTTTTGGTTCCCTAACATGACTGGGACAAAGCTTGTTTCTCAGGGTTTTGCCCCTGTGATAGATGACCCTGGGTTTAGGTGTGACAATATTAACTGGTAGTGTATTGGATTGCAAAAGATGCCAATTTTTACGTAATATGTTGTAAATATGTGTACTATACATGTTGTATTCTGTCACAAATGCGATGTGATCTGAGTACTTCTTATTCATATTAGGAACTCTATCTACAAGAGTATCCCTTCTTTGTAGTTTCTTGGCCTTTGCTGACGCTTTTAAAAGGCAGGTCATTTTGTAACCTCTTTCTTTGAAGTCAAGCTCTATACTTTTTAATGTTCTTTCAAAATCTTTTTCTTACAGTTCCGTCTGGCCCTTACCATTTCTCCATATGGAATGGGCAAGATAGTGGAACTGGGATGGCAGCTATCAGCACGCAACACACTGTTACATGCAGTAGTTTTCTTGAAAATATCGCTTTGGATGCTATTTTCCAAAATGTATAGTCGTAAGTCTAAATAGGTAATCTCAGTTTTGGAGCTACACGATGTTAATTTCACGTTAAAGTTGTTATCATTAAGATATAAACAATATCTTTGTAAATCTTCATCACTGCCCTTCCATATAAACAATATATCGTCTATATATCGGACATAGAATAGAATATTCTCAATCCAGTGATGAGCTCCAGGGCCCCAGACATGCCCTATCTCAAATAGCCCCATGAATAAATTAGCATAAGATGGAGCAAATCTTGAGCCCATCGCAGTTCCTTGTTGTTGTAGGAACCACTGATCGCCATGCATAAAGGCATTATGTGTAAGAATCAATTGTGCAATCTCCAGTAGCATTTGAGTATGTTCCAAATGGCTTGCATTCCTTTTATAAAGAAAGTGTGTCAAGGATCTTAGACCCTGAGTCATCTCTATGCATGTATATAGACTCTCCACATCCATCGTGACGAATGTGAGAAGATCTGTTTCCCATTGGAAATCCTCTAGTTTGCAGAGCAGTTCTTTACCCTCCCTTATATAAGAAGGAAGATTCCTGACTAGAGGTTGCAAAAATGTATCTATATACTCCGCTAGATGTTCCGTGGACCCACCATTCCCCAATATTATAGGGCGCCCCGGGGGAAATTTACCACCTTTGTGAATTTTAGGGAGTATATAGATGCATGGATGTCGAGAGTTTTGAGCAAAAAGATATCTATATTCATGGTCGGTGATCCCAGACCTGTTGCACCGAGGGTTATTTTGAACATAAGAGGCAAAATAATTAGTGAAGTTTGGTGCTATTCCGATTAGAAGCTCTGACCCTTTTTGTTATTTAAAGCAGCGGCTTCTACATTAGGGTTGGGGCTACGTCCATCTTATGTGCACACTCCCTTTGAGATCTGTATCATTATGAATGTAATATTCTACAATACATAAGTGCTTGGGTGTCTAACCTTTGCTCTAAAGTCTGATTGAGGGTCAGGCAGCCAGGCACTACCACATTCCTATCATTCTTCAGCATGTGCATCTGTATGGAATCCCTTAGACCAAAGCGTAGTTATGACATCATTACGCAGGGCTTTCTTTTCTACAGCCCTCCATTCCCATGATGAGAAGCAGTGTCATATTTGTAAATCCTGTTGACGAAATATAAACATGTTTAGGCGTACAACATTGAAGCCGTGTATGTTAGACCCCATGTCACAAGCACTGCACCAGTCTATCAAAGTGGGACATTTTTCTTCGACCATGAGTTTGCCCAACAGATGCTGCGGACGGTGGGTGCCTTTTAAAAGGCAGCAGTATCATAAGAGAAGAAATCGGGCCTTGTGCAAGTGATGCTGCTTAATTAATCTCAACTCTATTTAGTAGTAGCAGCTGGTGTGGGGTTGGAGTGGCGGGCGGACACGGGGTGGTGGGGAGGCGGGGTTAAAACAGAAAATACACATACAAAAAATACAAAGAACTAACCTGGCGCTCATTTCTGTGTCCTCGCCGTCGCAGGCTCTGGATGCGGTCTCCTTTCTCCTGGCTCTCCTCAGCTGACTCAGGTGGAAAGCGAATGACTTTTGCCCGAGGACAACGTGAAACCAGCCAATTCTCGAGCTGCACTGAAACTCAAGGATTGGCTGGAGTAGGCTAACCCAGCGCTCCTTTTGAGGCTGGGGGCCTGCGGCTGCCATCCCTTGGCTGTTTCTCAGCCTTGGGATGGCAGGCACCGAAGTGCGTAGGGTAAGATTGGTCGGCTGTAGGCAGCCGGCTAACCTGACCTGCGCACTGGCAGCGGGCTGCATTACTAGTGCAATCGCACTGATCAGCCTCGCCCCCTGCCATCACGCTGTAACTGCATGAGCCTTATACACGTTAATACAATGGTATTTATTACCATTATATTATTGTGTGTGCCTGCTGCGCTGGCAGCAGGGGGGTGATGCTCCTCCGCCATAATGGAGGAGCCGCTGCTGCTATTTATGTGATGTCTTTACCCTGGCAGTGTTATCCTCAGTTAGGCTTTGGGCAGGCAAAGGGGTGGGTCATAAAATTGGCAGTAATTAACGCTTTGCAAGAGGTAGCTTGGTATGTTTTTTTTAGGTCTCTGAATTAACAATTGCGTCTGCGCGGCATTGTCATTTTGTTGATGCTTCACATTTTCCAAGTTTGAGACACATGCTGCTGTGTTACCCCCAAAATTCTATTCTCTATAAAGGGTTCATTTTGTCTGATCCATGCATTCAGACATAGCTGCACAACTGACATAGAGCCCCATGTCACGTGTCACTTTGCACACTGTGAATTCTGACCCCATAATTATAATGTTTAAAAGTGAAACTACAAGCGCCAGAATGCAACATGCTTTTAGCTAAACATACAGAACTGGTTGAAGGTGTAAACACATGACATGAGGGCATCTGGCAATTGTGCATGAGAAATATGAAACCTGCTCATGTGCATCATTCACTAAATGAGAAGAACAGAAAAAGTGTGTTTTAGATTAGAGCCTGTCATATTAACTAAAGGAAGTCCCTCACCACTGCATAAAACCTACCTGCTTCTTCCTAGAAACAGCAGCAAGATGTCACCATTCACAAATAAACCTTGCTTTATGTTTAACTTTGCATCCTGCTGTTAGCTGTTGGCAAACATTCACATGCCATCTGCCAGGGAGTTTGAATTATAGGTTTGCACTATTGCAGGAAGAACATTTTGATGAGGCGGATTGCAGAAGAGATGACTATGAGCCACATGGCTGCCATGGATCTACTTACAGTACAGCTGATATCTGGGTAATTAACACGTGAAGTGCATCTTTTTAGTCATCGTTTGAAAAGGCGATTGCAGACACTTAATTTTGCTAGAACATTTGAAAAGTTGAAAATTCACTGCTTACATCTGGTGTGACATGGGAGGTCATGATCTGGAATCAACGCAAGCCCAAATCAGCATTTCTATCAACCTTAGGACAATACACATTGGGGGAAATTCTCAATGACTCATCGCCGAGGTGGCAGCACTTTATCGCAGCCAAAGTGGAGATAAATTGATTGCAGCATTCTCAAGCTGGTGCTAACCGCCCATAACACCAGTTATCCTGTGATAGCCGCCGCAAAAAATATCGCCACTAATGATACCGGCAACTAATGCTGATGATATGCAGAGTAGGCGTTCCCGTGCAAAAAGCCGCGACAACACCATTTCGACAACATAACTTCGCAATATTCTCAATGACCAGCCAGATTGGCGATAAGAACACAAAACATGCGATAAGGTGCTTTAGCAGCAGGGATTTAACACCGGGTCCGACCTGGTGTTAAGTCGAACGACACCCTGCACCATAAAGGGAGCCCAGCCCAGAGCCACACCTGAAGAACAACAGATGCCATGGAGCTACTCATCATGCATCTCGGAGCCCCAAGAGAGCCACAACACCCACCGCCACCACCCCCAGGCCTGCCACCCCCCCATGACCCTCCCCGGACCACGACAGAGGCAGCACAGACAAAAACAGTGGACCTTCAGAAAACGCACCAGCCTCACAGACTTAACACCAGAGGATGTCATTGCCCACTACAGGCACAAAAGGACAACCATCCTCCGCATCCTGACCATCATTGCCCACAGGCTGACGGCTTCAACACAGCGGACAACCAACATCCCTGCGCAGACAAAGCTGCTGGCTGTGCTGCACATGTTGGCCTCTGGGACCTTCCAATCAACAACTGCCAGAGCCAGAGGAGTCTCACAGCCAGCCCTATCCAAATTCCTCACACCTGTCTTTGATGCCATCATCAGCTTGGTACCCCAGTACCTTCACTTCCCATACACTGCGTAGGAACAGCTGGAAACCAAGCAAGGCTTCTACGCCATAGCTGCTTTCCCGCACCTGTTGGGGGCAATCGACTGCACACATGTACTCCTCATGCCCCCTGCCACCACTGAACACAATTACCGCAACAGGAAGCACATGCATTTCATCAATGTGCAGGCAATCGTGGACCACCGTGGACTCTTCACCAATGTCGTCGCCAACTACCCAGGCAGTGTGCATGATTCCTTCATCTCCCGACAGTCCATCATCAACCAGCGCTGTGAGGCTGGCACCTATGGGAATGCGTTGCTCATTGGTAAGTACCAATTGAACACACCACACACCTCAACTTCACAATCATGCAATTCACACCTCTGGGAATGCACACGTTACAAACTCACACACAACATGCCAAACATCATGCCCACCTACCAGACACAACAGCACAACTTACTGTGGAGACCTCGGCAAGCCATGTACACAAGCCATCAACGGCATGGCACCTCAGCCACACAATAGCAGAATGTGTGGAGAGGTTGGAATCATGCATGTGCTAAGGAGGCAAGTGACCCCTGAATGAGAATGTACACAATGCCAAGTGTGGCGTGGATGTGCTGGCCAGACTGCAGTATGCAGACCACAGACATGCCCATGTCGACATATACTGCTGGTGTTTGGAGTGTAGTGAATAGTGGACGCAACCATGTTACCCCAGGCAGTGGGGAAGAGCGCGGAAAATAGCTCATTACGTCTCCCCCTGTAAGCATGAGCGGAGTGGGCTGGCCCGGCGTATGCCAGGCCAGCGTAGGGGTGTGAATAATAAGCCCATAGCTCTGGGCGTGGTTCTCTTCCGGAATGGCCAACGTGTCTGCCAGGGTGGCTCCTCCCAGTCTGCCATGAGGCCGACGCCATGAGCGGCGGTTCCTGCGACCATGTGCACCTGTTGCACCCCAGGCCGCAGGTCCCCAGACCCGTCTTGGCCATGCCTGCGCAACCAGGCCACGCCACTCACCTTCTGACACCAGCGTGTGTCAAAGACGGCCCACCACATGCCTGTGCAAGCTCCAAGCCCGAAGTCCGTGACCTTGGCAGCCTCCTCAGACCATACCTGTCCTCCCCGAGACAGGCCCGTAGCACTCCTTTCTCATTGACGTACTCCACCGGCCTACACAGCATTCAAGTAAGTCACACATTTGGAACTGAGTCTTGATTATGCAATGGCAGAGTACACACTTTATGGCTGAGTTTATATCACTGTACTCCCTTCGATGTGGTGCCACCAACTCTGTGCATAGCATTCGAACGACTCCTATCTGTGGTCCCTTGCTGACTACTGCCCTCGGCCTACACTGCGGTCGAGTAGGTCACACATTTGGAACTGAGTCTTGATTTCTGTATGGCAGGGTTCATATCATTGAACGCAAGGAGAGGAGTAAGAGGAAGACGTGGTTCAGTCCGGAGGAAAAAAGGATCCTCGTTATGGAGGTGATCGAACACTACCAACAACTGCTCTGGTGCCACTAACTCTGAGCATCGCAAGCCAACGACACGTGGCTATGGGCCCATGCGGACCGCTGCCTTCGGCCTACACTGTGGTCAAGTAGGTCAAACATTTGGATCTGAGCCTTGATTTATTCATGGCAGAGTTTATATCATTGCCCAGGCCTCATCGCAGACTGCATCCCCTTTCAGCCCTGGTGCCACTGACTTTGTGCCCCGAAAATCATGGACACTCTCTGTTTAAACTTTGGTGGCATCTTGGTCTATGGCCTGGGGGTTGTCTTCATCATCATGTAGCTGATACTGACTTGTGGTAAAAAGGAGTCTGTAGCATTCTACTCCTCCATTTGCCTGTTTCTGCTTGCTTCTGCCCTCTGCATAATGCCCTGGAAGGACACCTTCCACTGTGCCCCGAAACACTCTGCGACATTCACCTTCGACATCAAGGAGGACCCGCTCAGCTCACGTGGCCCTTCCACAGTGCACTGCAAGTCATCGTCCTGTGGCGGTGTGCCTGTGCCGGCCGCAGTGCATCCCGGGCCACTAACTCTGTGCAGCTCAAGTCATGGACCCTGTCTGATTGACTATTGGATGGCTTCTGTGTCGATGGCCTGGGGCTCATCAACGCCATGGGTCTGTGGCCCTGAGCTGTCTGTTGCCTCTGGCCTCAACTGCATTCTACCAGGGCTCACACATCAAATCGAGTCCTGACCTTCCCGGACAATGCATCACCGTAGGATGCACATGCCACCACTGCCGGGACCACCTCCAACCATCAACTGCCAGAGTCGAAAGAGTTTTACAGCCAGACTATCCGAGTTGCTCACACATGTCTTGGATGCCATCATCAGCTTGGTACCCTGCTCAGCTCTTCAGATGCCACCAACTCAGTGCACCACAACTCATGGACCCTTTCCAATAAATATTTTTTGATGTGGACAGCTCACGCAACAATGTCACCTCAGGCAGTGGGTAAGACCTGGGACGATGATGGGGAAGATGTGGCCGGTGTGCGGCGGGGTGAAGACACGGACAATGGGTGGGCAGTAGGCAACAACGAGAAGGCAGCAATGCAGACTGGAGGTGGTAGTCCAGCTACAAACCAGGAGCTATGAATGAGGTATGTGCTGTGGACTGCAGATGCAACTATGTCACCTCAGGCAGTGGGGAAGACCTGGGACGATGATGGGGAAGATGTGGCAGGTGTAACACACTCTACTGCAGCTGCAGCTGGAATATTCCAAAGGGACACAATCTTGGACAATTTTTTCACATGAGCACAATCATCTCTTTTGCCCCTACCTCAGTGCTCTGCAACTCGTCGGCCCTTCTAATTGAATATTGGGTGACCTCTGTACTTGGTTTGGCTACCAACATGATGCTTCACAGTTGTTTGTGTTCTGTTTGTGTTTTCTGGTTTCGCTTTAATGGTGAACACTTTTCAAGTTGTTGCCAGCACCAACCACTCCCTGAGGGCTGGCTCACACTCACCCCACACCCATCCAGCAAAGGAGTCACTAGTCATGTGACCCTGGTAATAAAGAGTGGCGGGGCACGCATGCCCGTAGCCAGTTCAACTGACTATCAAAGTGTGTCTGTGTGCTCATTACGTATGCATGATGGCCCCGAGCCCTACCACATTACATTGTGCGTTGTGCAGCAGATGCAACCATGTCACCCCAGGCAGTGGGTAAGACCTTGTACATGTAGCTCTGTCGGCCCCCCCCCTTCATACGTAAGAGGAGTGGACTGGGCCAGAGTATGCAAGTCCAGAGTAGGGGTGTGAATGATTGTCCCGGGGCTCTGGGCATGGTTCAGTACTGGAAATGTGCAAATGCGTGTGGCTATGTCACAGTGTGTGTGTCCGTTGGTGAGTGTAAGTGGTCCCAGATGGGAATTAGACACCCACGTATGTAATCGAGTTCGGCTGCCATGAGTTCGAACCCTAACCGCACCTGTTTAGCCACCTCCTTCTGGCATTCTAACACCTGGCCGTGGAATTCGATGTGTGCTTCTGTGAGGTGCTGGGAGCCATCCGTGGTGGTGTGTGCTTCCTGCTGTTTGGTTTGTGCAGGGGGTGGGGTCTCCCGGATGCAGCTGGGCTGCCCTGCTCCTGGAGGTGGGTTGCCTAAGATGTCCATGAGCTGTTGTAGGGCGTCGGTGTCGAAGGTGTGGAGGTCCTCTTCATCATCACTGATGAGTTGTTTGGTCTGCTCTGCAGGAGGTGTTGATTGTCCCTCTGCTATGTGAAGGGGAGATGCAATTTAAAATTGTGTTGACATGTATGTTGACGCATTCTTCATGTTTTCCTCGGGACTGCATGACAATGTACATTGTGACTGTTTGGGAGGGGCTGAGTATTTGATGCGGGACAGTGGACATTTGAACTACATCACGGATGTGAGGTTGTACAGGTACATTTTCATCTCACAGTTTCCTGCTATGCCAGATGTGAATGGCCAGTTTCCACACACAGGCTGAACCAGTTGTGTCCTCTGTTCTGTCATGGGAGTGTTGCACTTTGTACCACATTGTCGTCACTGTTGATGTGCAGTTATTACTATGTGTGTGTGCTGCATTGTGGGTGAGTCACCCCTGCTGCTCAGATTTGGCTGCCCCTTATGCCTTTCAGGCAGTGTGCCTTTGACTTCTAGGCTTTGACAGTGCTGGGATGTTTCGGACTTGGGTATATTGGGCTCTTGGTGGAGTTGTGACTCTTGGGCATGATATATCCACTGATGTTTTGTTGCGTCAGGGGTGGCTTGTGCACGTGGATGTGTCGGAGTGTGGCCTGTTCGTTTCCGGATGTGGTCTACACTCAGCCACCTCAGTGTCGTGGCATGCACAATGTCATGATGATTGGACTGCAGCCATGCAAATCATCGTGTAGTGTTACTTGCATTGTCGGTGTGGCTCACAAATATGATTCTTTGCTGGGTTTTGCATGTGTGCATGTGCTGGTTGTGATATTGGTGATGTGTTGGGTGGGACCCCTTTCGGTACATTGTGGACGGGAGTCTACTTGGTGTTTGTATGTGTGCTGCAGTGTGTCACAGGTATCAGGGACATGATCCAGGGTCATTGTGGGTGTGCAGTTTGCTCTGCTTAATTGTGCATATGTGCCATTGTGCCTATCTACCCCCATCCCCCCAGTCCCTGGTCGGTACTCACCCTGTTGATGTTGTGTCAGTACATGTTGAGCAGTGTCCAGTGCCACAACTCCTGGCACCGTATCCCGACGGCTGACTGTGGCCACCATTTTCTCCTTGTCATCCAGCTTCTGGTGTGCCGCTGGACCCCCACCTCCAATCTGCGTTGCTGCTTTCATGTTGGCATCAAGTTTCTTCTTGGTTTTGGCCTTAACATTATTCCAGCGCCTCTTGACCGCTTCCATTGTCCTCCTCAACGCTGCATCTGCATTCACATGGTCAAAAATAGTCTGCCATATGTGCGTCTTTGATGCCAATGACACGTTGGATGTGATGAACAGTTGTTGGTAGTGTTCTATCACCTCCGTGACGATGATCCTGTTTTCATGTGGACTGAAGCGTGTCTTCCTCTTCCTCTTCTCCTTGGCCTTCCCCAACCCCGAGATTCCTTGCTGGTTGTCTGTGGGGCTTGTGGGGTTCGCGTTGTCCTCTGCACTTGGTCCGGGTGCATCCATGGTGCTCCGCAGTTTATTTTGCTTGGCCTTTTTTTTGTTTTTCTTTAATAGTGCATTTTCCCCCATGACGTGTGGGAATTGCAGGCCTGTCGCTGGTTATCGCTGATTTTTGTAGCCCAATTGGCCGCATCACAACTTTTTTAACGTTCGTGTTTTGCGTTTTTTCTGTGTCCCATTAGTTTTAACGCGGTCATTTGGTGCGTTATCGTGAGACTATCGCATGGTGCCGCCAGGTTGAGAATACAACGTTAACACAGCGTTATTTTCCCTCGATAGACTGCGATGTGCAAAGTTGCGTTAAGCAAATTTTGCGATAGTTTCACACGTTCTTGAGAATATCAACCTCTGAGTACAATTTTTATTTGATATTAGTAACATCTATTAATTACAGCGGTTAGAAATGACTGACATGAAGTGCTGTATAAAAAGATCCTGCACAGCCGGGCCTTTGAAAGTAGAGAACCAAGGCTTGCTTGAGGTAGTACTTCTGAGTTGTTTCTGCTCACCACTTTAAAATTTCATCAGCCACCACTGTCCGGCTGATGAGCCCATAACAAAGGCGAAATTAGTGCTGGGATGCTTGTGTTCCGGTTCATGGAGAAACTGGCTTGGTATTTCAGGCTGGACAGTTTCGATTGGAGAAGGGTCAAGACTGGTTCCAAACTGAGGCGGAATGATGTGCAAAATAATGATGGATTGGGAGGTGGCCCGAGTAATTACCGGTGACTGAGATTAATTCAAGCACTCCATCCATCCCTTTTTGTATACCTTAGTATGATTACCACTGGAATCACTGATCTGTCTGTTTGCAATGTGGGTGTGTCTAAATGTCCATGATGTATAACCTGCATCAGTTCAATCCTCTTCAAAGGTCTTTGAAAGTTCCAATTGATCTCATTCACTTACATGCCAACACTGTCCTAATGCCATGCAACAACAGACGGGTTTGCTGGTGATTAACAATTCTGTAACTGTCATTATGTGTTAGGTCACTGGATCTGCTGCGGAACCAGACAGCATCATGACCAAAGAATCCCTGCCATATGCCACATCCAACTAAAGAACTAACAAAATATGTGTCACAGTACAAGTATCAGTCAGGCAGGACTGCATGTAATAAAGCCAAGCGGTCCGGCTCCCTGTACTGATCATTATCTATTTTTGGAGATATACTTTTCACATCTCCCATTATGTGTTCCGTCAAAGCTGCAGTCACTCAAAATCCTCTGATCAAAACACTACAACCTACCCACCACGCCGTGTCATCAGGCAGGTATAATTGTAGGTCCATGACCTCAATAGTACTGTTTGCTCACATTCACAATTGTGTGCACCTTCAAGTCTATGAACTAGCAAGAGGATGTGGCCTGTGGCTAGAGTGGTGGACCTCGAAGCTGGGAATGGGGTTCGAGTCTCAGCAGGGACACTCAACAGCCTGTGATTCTGGGCAAATCATTTGAATGAATGAGTCTATCTGTAACACAACTGGTGCTCAGATAAAGTGCTCTGATACCTTGAGGATCGAGTTCCCGCTATATAACCCCGCCCCCCCCATAAAAAAACTATAACTCTGAATCGAGTACTCAAGAAAACAAGATATATGCGTGTGAAATCACATGTCAGGCTATGATTTAAGGGTTGTGTCTGGGCACAAGTCTTTCATTTGCCGAATAGTTGGTTTAGTCAACAAAGTCATTCTTACAGGAAGATGTTTCAGATAGCAAGCAATGGTGTGTGTTGCATGAAATGAATTAAAAAAGTAAGCAGTATTGCATTGTATTCTTATGGCTCTTATTTCTTGTGTGTAACAGAAAAAGATCTAAGAGTGGGAGCCATGTTTGTTACAGGAAAGTTTTGAGACAACAAGCAACAGTGTGCCACAGGAAGATATTCCAGCACTGTATTTGGGACCACTCAAGTACATTTTTAGAAGTGGAACTATGTGGGGGTGGGGGTGAAAGCATCATCTTCAGGCAGGTGTGAGTTAAGTGTGCAGTCTTCGAATCATTTCATCCGTACCAGTGCTTAAATAGAATGTAGAGTTTTGTGCAGCAAATTTTGGAGATATGAAATACAAAGATCAACTATCAGAGCAGTTAGAAGACTATTCTAGTGTTTATCGTAAACCAGAGAAATCAAAGTCCTGGAAGGAGAAGAAGGCAGGAAATTAAATAATACTTATCAATCCAACGAGGCAAACGCACAGGCTTCCATCAAACACACAACAGTTACAGTAGAAATAGCAGTGCACTCTTCCCTCACGCAGATGACAAACTCAGCCTGGGGAGTGGCAGTGCCATCTTCTTCCGGTGGCACAGCAAATACAGGAGTAGCTCGTACATTAGTTTCTTCTCATATTTTCAGATGGTACACTCTGCATTTTTTTCTGTTTTACTTATAAAAGTGTCCCTATCCTGTGCAGTCAAACTATGAACTGAATAATGCATTGATTAGCTCTCTGATTGCAAAAGTGTTCTGGAAGAATGGCCCGTTGTACTGGGGTAGCCAGTATGGGAGTCATTTAGGGGTGGCCAGGGGTAGCAGCTGTGGCCTGTGGCTTGCCACTTTTGACCTGGCACTGCCTTAACGACTCCTGCTCTCAGAGGTGGAAAAATCAGTTCCAGGAACACAGTCAGCGTGACCTTATGGACGTCGGTTGGGGCATGACACTTTGTTTTCTGTCATTTTTCTATTACACAAATAGTGAATCATATTACATTTTTCACTATTACTATAATAAAAAATAGAGTATAGTTAGCTGGAATACGACCTTCTCTGGCAGCTGTGGTGAGTAAAAAATGCTTTTAAATATATATTGTTAGCATGCTTGCGGATTAGAGTGTGTTTACAGGAGTGTGTCAGTGTGAACGTGTGCTTATGTGTAAACATGTGTGACTGAGTGAAAGTGACGGTCAAAGGGTGTTTGATGTCACTTCTGCTACCATAGGCATTTTGGTGAATTGACATACATGGTATACAGGTTATGTTAGTCACATCATGAAATTACACCCCTTCCTCCCCGATAACCCCACCCGTTGATCTGAGTTTGAACAAGAAAGGGAGATAAGTAGGACAATATTTATTGCTCTCTACTTGTTGTCAAGAGGTAGCAAGGTTCAGCAGTAGGGTCCTACTGAAGACATGCCTAAATTGAATAAATTGACGAATGCAATTTGTCAGTGTTGTTTCATTAGTCCAAGCGCACAAACAACAAGACACAGTCATGCATGCGCAAAGGGGCCTATTCACACTCTGCATTTTGTAACTTTGCATTTTGTAGTGTTTCAGAAGTACTACATTAGCACTAACAACATACTACAAAATGCTATTCACAAACCCACGTGCTGACGTCTCTGCCTCCACCACTCCTATCTTTTTCTGTGTGGTGATGTCTGCCTAACTGCGAAGTTATCCAGACATGAACTTCTACGATTTTTGCTGTAAATGTGGCAGGGACTGGGTAATTGCTTGAAAACGGGGGAAACCTGTTACTAATTGGACGAGGTTTAGGAAGGAGTAAGGAGGAGTTACACAAATGTTAGGGAGAGGTTTAGGGAGGGACATGCATCAACCCACAAAGTGTAAGCCAATTCCTGTTGATAAACAGCAATGTATCATTATTAGAGCCAAAATGGACGCAAACCAATTGTAAATGCACTCCCACCCAGACCTGGAGTAAGTCCACCACCACACATGGCCAACCACTGATTCTGCGATACTCTCCCAACATTAAACCCCATACGAAATAATGTTAAAAGAATCTAATTTATTACGCCTTTTACACGTATAACCTCAATGTTAATGTTGAAAAATTACATACAGGTATTTTATTATTAAGTATTTTTTGCCTTTTTAAATTTAAAAATAAATGTAACTTTAATTTTAAAAAGATAATTAAAATGAATTTTAGCATAATTTTTGGTATTGTTTGGCACATAATAAACATAAATGTTTTACATTAGGTCAGATTTTTTTTTAAATAAATCTTTAAAAATAAAACATTTAAATTAATTGAACATTTACTTCGAAATAATAGTGTTATTAATATTAATTGACATTAATATTCTACCTAAAATATTTTTACCATTTTTGTTACATTTTAATGAACGTTTATAAATGACATTATTCTCCACCAAGTGTGCATAACATAACATGTTTTGGTGGTGAAGTTACTACTAGTAGTAACTTTACGGTCTTATTTGATGTTTTTTCAGACTTTACTCTCTGTTTCACAGGGTAGGGTCGTATACGTCTAGACTTTGTCCTAACTTTGTAAAATGGAAATGATGAATAGCCAAAAGTAGTAAAGTTACAACAAAGTGTAAGAGCACATTTATACGTAAAGATTTCCTCATGTGTAAATTACCTTTGTGAATGGAATTCATAGAGCACACATACATGCAGACACAGAGGAAAATGCTTACGTTTCCATACACATTCAAACTAAACTAAAGCACATTCACAAACCTACATAAATACAATATTTTGAGGCATATACATACATACCAACAATACATACACAGGCCCACTGGTTCAAACAACACAAACCACATGTATATGGACGGATAGATACATTAGTGTGTAGAAGGGTGGTATGATGGATGCATGGGTGTGAATGTATATATAGATGAATGTATGGTTGGATGGCTAGATTGATGAATGTGGTGCATAGATGAAAGCACATATGTATATAGATGGACAAATACAGAGATGAAAGAGCAGGGAGATGATTACATGCTCTGGTACGGGTGGATGGATGAATGCATGGAGGTGTGTGAATGGATTCACATATAGATGTAGGTGGATGGATAGTTGGATGGATGAATCCATGAGTGTGGATTGATAAAACATGTCATCATGATCCACAAATGACCTTTATAAAAATAGGATTATACAGTGTAGCCTTTCAATGTAATCAGGCATGAGCCCTAGAAGCACATAGTCCACCAGGCTGCAAGTCTTGGGAAAGACACATATCTGCTATCAGTGATGTGCCAAGGTGCACCCTTCTTGGTTATGACCATGGCCTGTTCTCCATATGTAGATTCTGAAGTGAGCCAGATGATGATCAAGGCTACAAGATTACAGGCATCACAAGGGTGCTGGAGAAGTTTCAGCCCCAAGCAGACTATATGGTGTGGACGTTGGGCCTCAGGTTCACCTCCCAGTACTGTAATGGCACACTAAAGCTTCACATTAATTTTTAATTAAGCAAGTCGGCAGCCATACCCCTTACACTATAGGTCATCATGAAGGCATTCATGGGCAATGTGGCAGTGGCGGCTCCTCCACTATGGCGGAGGAGCATCTCCCCACTGCTTTGAGCAGTGATGTAAAGCAAATATAAAATGCTAATAACTTTGAGTTATTATCATTTTATGTTTCCTTTGCGGGCAGGCGGGTGGGCGGGCTGCTTTGCTCTCGGAGCAGGGGAGGAGTGGTTTGTCCACTCCTAAGTGCGCAATGACTGTTTGGTCGGCCCTTTCGGGCCGCCCAAACCAGTCATGCGCGCCTTCCCCGTTCTCCATGCAAGCTGCATTACAGCCTGCGTGTAGAACATGCTCAGGCCCCCATTCCCTAGTTGAGCATCTAACCAGGACGCTCAAAACCAATCCAACGCTGCATTGCAGGGCTGTGATTGGTCAGGGGAGCCTGGGTGCTTACCAATCACAACACTGCATTGCAGAGTTGTGATTGGTCAGGGTAGCCCGGCTGTTCTTCCTGGCTTCTAATTCCTCGAGTCCCACAAGGGGAGCAGGAGCAGAGACACAGGACCCAGTAAGTGTATATTTTGTATTTTTTAGTATTGTGCAACCCCTTGCCCCCCACACCCACCCCTGTCCCAACACCTGCGAGTCATGCAGCTGCCACTGCAATGTGACCTCCATACTACAACTCTCTAGGGCACTGGGAATGATCTTCTAGCAAATGACCAAACATACTTTGAGAAGATTGTCTTGTTTCCCCTGGAGACTTTCAACCCATGAGCAAAAGATATTGAAATTACAAAGCAAACAGGTATAGAAGCATCACTATCAACCATATCTCTTCGTTTTCGGGGCAAAGTCACGTATCAGGGAATAGCAGAAAATGATGAAAGGTTGGTTGTAGGTATCGGAAATGGAAGATGATCGAAAGAAACCCATTAGACGTTCGTATAAGTTTGATAGGTATCAAATAACGGATGGATGTGATTGTTTTTTTTTGGAATAGCAGTCTGCAAGTGGTAAATGCAGCTGAGTGAAATACTGGGTCCAGGGTTTTAGGCCTGTAGCTCTGAAAGTAGCTGGAACTCAGCGAAGCGCCCGGCAGAAGTCCGGCGAACACTGGGTTTGTCAAACACATCAAATGAAAATGACATCCACGCTCTAGTATTTGCTTGCAAAAATACAATTTATTCATTCTCATGGTGCAGTGTGTTTACTGTAATCTCATACTACACCTTCTCTTTTTCACCCCATATTCGACTCTATTACTGAAATGATTCGCATATAGAATATATTTTACTTTTATTGTCAAATAACAGCTTCCATGCTGGGAGATATAATTTCTTATCTGTCTAAAGAAAATTGCAGCTCTCAGAGGGGAACGATTTGGAATGAATATACAGAGGGATGTTTGAAAATATTAGAAGTGCCAATCGGTCATTGACTGCAGCACCTGTTTTCGTTAAGAGTTATGTGATGTTTTTTTCTTTGTGTGTGTGTTGTGTTTGTTTTTATGCGTATGTATGTGTGGTTGCGCGTGTCTATGGTTGTGTGTGCACGTTTGTGTGTCCGTGTGAGTACACACTTATGCAGTTGCATCTTTCTTAAAAAAAACCTTTAGATCGACGTTACATTTGTAAAACAAATGAGAAACTCCACCACGATATAATTTATTAATTCTGGCTCTATTTTGATTGAGCTTCGCATGTTTACAGATTAATGTAATACCAGGAGATTATCATTGTAGCAAACAGCAACCAAGTGGTACAAGTGCTGTTTTTATTATTTTAAGAGGAGTTCACTCAAAAATTATCAGGGCCTCATTTATGAGGTTTTGCCATAGGGTAGCGCCCCAAGCCTTCATGCGGTGGTGCCCTACGGCAAATAGAAAAGGGCCGGACTGTGACCTCTCTATCAGATACTGCACATTCCTGTCCTTTTCTTCTGTGCCAGCGCATAATGGGCTGCCGTGCGCCAACGCAGGCACCTTTGCACCATGGTGCAAGGGTGTCTGCGTTGCGGGGATGAATATTTTTGTACAGGATGGGAAACCTTCCTGCACAAAAACAATCACAAGAGGCTTTTTCCTCTTTCTATGTGTGCTCCAGAATGCAGCACACATAAAAAAAGGAAAAACGAGGATAAATAAAGATATTTCTCCTCGATGTGCCTCCCGTACGTCAACCCTAGGAAGGCGTAAGTTTTTGAAGCTTCCTCAGATTTACCATTTCTCGTAAATCTGGGACAGTGTCAAAAAGCAATGGATGTTGCAGGGAACGTCCCCAGCAACACCCATTGAACGCCCCTTTAATGCATATAACAGCGTTAAAAGGAACAATATTTACGAGGCAACATTAAGCCAAAAGAAGTGCCTTAGTGCTGCCCCGTAAATATGGAGCAGGCTCCTGCACCACGGAACGCCACAAAAAGTGACGTTCCGGCGGTGCAAGGGGCCTCATAAATGAGGTCTTCAATTTAAAAAAATAATTTACAATTCTTCAGACTGCACCAAACTATATAGTCATCCAACTTTTATTTTCAATCATACTCAGAGAACGTTTTGTGAGTATATCTAATATTTGTGCTACTGTTGTATCAACTCTAATCAATCCAGTAACACGGGTGTTGCTCCATGTTTTATTTCACTTTATCTATATTCTGAAATCAAAATTCCACCTTTCTGGATCAAATAATTTAGCCTTTCTCAGATCAAATAGGTCATGGCAACTTGAGTCTGTCAGAACCCTGTTTACAGGTCGACAGGCAAGCAGGAGCCACTGTGCCCAACTGTTGAGCCCTTTTACTATAGATGTCCAGGGGCTGGACCTAATTTGGATCCTGAACAACAGGGCTATGTAACTCTTCAGCGCTTGACCTTCAGTGGTAGCATGGGTCGAGCAGTCTGAGACTTCTCAGTGAGGGCAGGTAGATACATCGAGTGAGCACAGGCTCACAACTCAAAATACGTTCAATAGCAGTGATTAATGATTGTATAGGCAAATAGGTTAATTTATGACAAGTCCACGAACTCCACTTCTCTCTCACCAACGGTACTACTTATTCTCCACTCACTATAGGAGACATTAAGGTTAGGTCCCACTAGCAATCTGACTCTCAGGAATCCGACTCCAACTCAATTAGAAAAGTCAGAAGTGTTTCAGCACCAAAGCACTATCTGGAAGAAAAGTTCCCATAGGGCCGTCCAGTCCATAGCTCAGTCCTACTCACACCAGCAGGGATTGTTTGACAGAAGTCTCTAAAATCATCTCTCTTGTGGGCTCAGTAGCTGCAAAGGCTGCCTCGGGAGAATATCAGACTTGCCGCTCTGCAAAGGCTGTAGCTGGGTGTCCTCTGTGCTTCTCCGAAGCAACAGTCACCCTCAAAAGGGGAAGGGTTGTCAGCTGTTCCTCCTTCCAATCCTCAATTGAGGCTTTCGCCTGCATAGGTCACCATAATGGGCTATTTTCATGATGATGTCATCCACCAGGTTGCACTTCTTGTCTTTCTCCAGTGGTCCCTTCTGGTGTATTGGCTCAATACACTTGCTCTTCACTCGGGTGACGACCCAAACAGCACAGCAATAGGTCCCTCTTAACGGTGACCCCCTCTAGATATAGGGTCACTGACTCACACCACACATGGGTGATGGGCTGATCGGCACAGCAATCTTCACAGCAACACCTGCTGGCATATGGGTTCACCGACTTAACCTTGCATACATGCAATTACCCAATCTGTGCAGCAAAGATCACAGCTCATTTCATGATGGTGCTCCTCTGGCATACCGGGATCACTGACTTAACACTAAATACTATACTATAAGAAAGGCGATCGCTCTGCCCCGGCCAATTATAGACCTATTAGTCTTATCGACGCAGTACAAAAAATTATAGCCCGTCTTGTTCTGGGTCGCATCCAAACTTGGATGTCTGATTTTGATGTGCTGTCCCCACTACAGGCAGGGTTCCGTTCTCATATTGGGACCCTGGACCAAGCATTCAGGGTAGTTCTCCTTTATTGGAAGGAAGTTCTTTTGGGGGGTGGTAAGCTGTACGCGGCCTTCGTGGATCTAAGGTCCGCGTTTGACCTTGTGCCGAGGGACAAGTTATGGAATGTACTTGAGGAAATGGGCATGCCAAAAGAATTGGTTTTCTTTTTGGTTACTATCCATGAAAATACGTATGCCCGTGTTCGTTGGGGTAAACCAGGGGAGGTGACGGACAGATTTAAAGTGTCTAAAGGAGTTCGCCAACGGTGTGTGCTCGCTCCCACGTTGTTTTCTTTATTCATCAATGGGGTCATAAATTATTTTTCTAATACCCCCACTGATGCTCCCACCCTGGAATGAAGATTCCCCTACTCATGTTCGCAGATGACACCCTTTTGATCTCGAAGACGAGACAAGGTTTGCAGCTGGCCCTGTCTCGCTTCGAGATCTTTTGTCGTGAGCATGAGTTGGAAATTAATGTTGGGAAAACCAAGTTCATGGTTTTTCGAGGTCCCCGGCGTACTAAGGCGCAGGTATGTCTGGGTGGTGTTAACTTGGCCCAAACGGCTGTCTTTACCTATTTAGGGGTCACTTTTAGCGAGACATGCAGCTGATCTCATCAGCTGTATCTTCTCGCTCTTAAACATGCTCAACTGGGTGGTGCTTTATTGAAAGAGCATAAACACTCCTTAACTAAACCATTAGCCCCCCTAATGAAGATCTATGGTTCCAAGATTCTACCTGCCATTTTATATGGTGCTGAAATTTGGGGTTTCAGCAACTTGTCTAAGCTGAAGTCTGCCCAGAATAAATTTCTTAGGTCAGCTATTGGACTTCCCCAATCTACTCCGCGCATCCCCTTATTGTACGATCTGGGAATCCAGCCTATAGAGAACTGGGCAGGGTATAGACCTCTGGCGTTTTGGCGCCGCCTGTGGACTACTCCTGAACTATCGATCTATGCAAAAACCCTTTTAGAGGGTAAAGGGATGGAGGGTTCGCATAGGATTCCCTGGTTGTCCAGTATTAAAACCCTGTTGATTGATCTTGGGTTGCGTGATCTATGGGCTAGTCCGTATTCTGTGGTTTTCCCGTCGAAAAAAGTCCTTAAGGAGGCCTATTGGTGCTTTATTAAGAATAGGAGATGTACTTCCCTCATAGGCTCCACGATGACTGCCACATTCCTAGTTCTCAAGGACGACTCTGCTTATGAAAACTACTGAGATACTATTTTGAAGTATTTTGACCGCAAATTGTATCACCAGTTTAGAGTGGGCGCCCTACCACTGCGAGGACTCACTAAAAGCTGGAGTCCTCTTGGTAGTGACAAGTGCCCCTTTTGCGTAGACAAGATCGAATCCTTGGACCATTTTCTTTTTGGTTGCCCAATTTATCATCTCCCTCGTCGCGTTTGGCTTCGACCTGTTTGCAGATTAATGAGTACCTGTTCTGCACAGGTTGCCAGTAGAATCTTGAAAACCGATACCTCAAAACCCATAGTAATAGGTGTTGCCAAGTTTATTAGCTGGGCATGGATTCTCAGGGCAAGGAATCTTAAGATGTGATTTGTGTCTTGCTAGCTATTATTATTAGTACCCTGCTATGGATTATTAGGTTAATAGACGTGTACCATTTTGTATCTTATTGTATTTTATTAAGCTGTGATTATTTTTAATCTAATTGCTTCTATGCAATATTTTAAAGGTCCAGAAGCTTTTCTTGTATTCTAACTTGAATTGTATTATATATGAATTGTTTTTATTTGTGTAGAATGTCTTTTATGATGTGAATCGAATAAAGACCAACTGACTGACTGACTGACTGACTGACACTAAATACTGCCAAGAAAGCAATTGGTGCAGCAGCCATCTCCTCACACCTCGCTACAGAAATTTACTCATCAGGATCCCCCACTGGATCTCACTCTTTCCAGGCCTCCTGTTCCTCACATGGTCCACTGATCTTGGTAGGCAGAGAGACACTGGTGCTCTTGGATGTCCATGGGTGTTTTCCCCTCACCAAGCTGGAGACTGGCAGGCCTTAGCCTCCAGCACTGTTCACAGGCAAAGTCTTGCACAGCTTATCCTCCCCCACTTCACCTCAATCTACCCCACTACAATCTATCACAACCTACCCCACTACTATCAAACCCACTTCAATTTAACCAATTTGCCCCAGCCCTCTCTACTCAATCAATTAATCAATCACTAAATTTATTTTATTCAATCCATTCAGAAATAGAGATAATAAAAAGTACAAGTGAAAAAATACAGAAACATTAAAAACATATTGGGCCCAAATTAGTTTCCATAATAATACTTCCTAAATAGGACTTGCCATAGGCCCCCTGGTGCTCTGGTAATTCTATGACAGGACCAGAGGCTTCGGATTATGCTAATATCTCTCCTCACTTTATTACAATGGAAACATCCAGCAGCCAGAAAGATAAACAGGAATTAATGAGTTCAATATATTGGTCTGTAATATATTCCCTCAATTCACACCCAGAGCAATGTTTTAAAGGGAAAATGTAACTGTTTTAAAGGTTTAGGGATGTGCTGCTTGTTTATATCCTTACCTGATTTTTAATTGTACAAAGCTTATGAATCGGAATTTGCCAAGCTATTAAGGACACGGAGGCGAGGATTATGCTAATATCTCTCTTCGCTTTATTACAATGGAAACATCCAGCAGCCAGAAATATAAACAATACATTATCAACAACAAAAAAACTACAACTCCCTACAATCAGGGAGGAACGTATGTCCATAGTCCTTCCACTATTTCCAGTATCCAGTGAACATAGTCCCCTGTTTGTCTCCTCTCCTCCTCTTTCTTCGCTGCTTCGCAGCCAGTTAAGTACTCTTCTGTTCTTCGTCTGTATTGTGGCTAGAATTGTGTGTTTTTCTAATATATTGGGGGCTTCTTTAATGTGTATAAGCTAACGTTCTTGTTTTATTGCAGATTCCCCTCTGGCCGCGGGAGCGTTTCGTCTCGCTCCTTACCTGGCTTAACCCCTGCGAGTGCGGTGCATGAAAAGCCTGCTAGAGGGACTCGGCCCTCTCGTTGCTCTCGCGGCGGTGCTCCTCACAGAGGAGTCACGCTGAGAGAGATGCGAGCGGTACGCCTTGCCCCTGCCTGCCTCACCTAGACGCCCGTCTAATCGGGTTGTATTTCCCCGCATATTCTTTACTTTGTACGCCCCATCGGGGGTCCGTAATCAGGTTTTTCCCCCGGGTTCTGACGCACTCGTTCGAGCGTTGTATTGTGCACAAGTCCCGCTTGTACTAGAGCGCACGATCGTGCACCCTGCTAAACCTCAGGCATTTGGCGGTACGCGCGTAGGGAGGCAGCAAGCCCGGTCAGGTTATTGAGGACTATGCATGTAGGGAGTCTGTGCAGCTCCTACTGTGACCTTTGGTTGCCCAAACTTTGTGCAGTCTTCCAGCCTGCCTTACTCTAGCTGGGGGTTTCCCTCCCCTGTGCAATTTGCGGTGTTTTCACATCTGGGTTACTTCCCTCCTGTCAGGGCCCTTATCCTGAGTCCCAGCACGGTCTTTGATTGCGTGTGTGTTATTTTTATGGATATGGCTGACCAGGCTGAATACTATGAAGAGGAGGTCCAGGGTTTTTCATCTTGGGATGATGATTTCTTTGAGGCGGTAGACACCTCCATTTATAGAGTCGTCAATGAGGTAGTTGGGCCCACCTCCTAAAAAGCACTGTTCCGAAGGGGTAGACGTGAGTGCGTTCAAACGCCTCAGATCAGCTTTTCGCAATTCGGCGGGGCCATCTGTTCCTCTGCCTTTACCGGCGGACGTCCCGCAGGAGCCCGTAGAGCCTCCCTCCCCTGCGACGGACGATGATGGTACGCAAGGGGATACGATGACGAGGCGGGGTCTTCACGGCTGTGGCTCCCGTCGGCGACCCCTTCCACCTCCACTTCTGCGGTTCCGGAAGACTCGGGCATGCTTAATCCCGATGAAATTATGCATCCCTGTTCGGTGGCTTGGGTCCCTGGGGATAAGGTGGCCAGGTTTGTGGCTAGTAGGCTCCGAAAGCCCCTGGAAAAGGAGGCTCGGGGTTGTCTTCATGCAGAATGCCCAAGGCCCTCGTTGGAGAACAAAATCGCTTTCACGCCGGAGCTGGGTCCTAAGATGGCCACCTTTTTAGCTAAGTTTGTGAAGGATCCATGGAAAGGCATCGACAGGTCCTGGCACTCCTGTCAGGATAAGTTGCTGGATGCCATCGGCCCCATGACAAAAATACTAGATATGGCGGAGGAGGCGAAGGCCTCGGGGCCTCCCATTTCTCCTGAAGTCCTTTCTAATTGGGCCCAGCATGCCATCATATTTATGGGCAACACTAATTGCGCTCTATGTACCGAGCGCCGTTGCTCGCTTCTGATTAAACTAGACCCCAAACTAGGTGATTTGGCCTCCTCGACGGCGGGTGCTGTAGCACAAGGCGGTCTCTGTGGAGACCCCTTTGTTAAGGAGCTTGGTAAGTTTGTGGCAACTCTCACGTCGTTGGACAAAGCACAGACCAGTATCAAGTGGGTCTTTAACCAGTGGGTTTTCCGCGGGGCTGGGAGAGGCAGGGGCCGCTCTCCCAGCTGAGGCTACCAGCACAACTCCGGAAGGGGGCAAGGCTCCGCTCGTGGACAGTATAATACCTCCGCAAACTTTAACAACTTCTATACGACGAGAGGACAACGCTTCCGAGGACGCGGGGGCTGCAAGACCAACTCTGGTGCCAATTCCACTGGTAAGTGTACTTCCGGCATCTCAGGTTCGCATTGGTGGTCGACTAGCGACCTTTCAGGACACTTGGGCGGACATAAGTTCAGACGTTTGGGTTCTCCAGACCATACGAGGCTTTCATATAGAGTTTCAGGGGGAACCTCAGTAGGAGACTCCACCTTGCCCGATTTCTTTCAGCACCCTAGATGCTCAGTTGATCGACGAAGAGCTCTCCGAGCTGCTCGGCAAGGGGGCCGTTTGCCAATGAACGCTACATCCCCGTGGGTTCCTCAGCAACATATTTCTGGTGGACAAGGCCGACGGTGGCCGTCGTCCGTTTATCAACCTCAAGGACTTCAACGGTTGGTTGGTTTATCGGCATTTCAAGATGGAGAGAATCCATCTTCTCCGAGACGTCCTTCTGCCGTCGGACTGGATGGTGCACCTGGACTTTAAGGATGTCTATTTGGTGGTTCCTATCCATTCTCCACATTGTCGGTTTCTGCAGTTCTGCTGGAGGGATATGGTGTACGAGTTCACCGCCCTTCCGTTCGGTCTGTCTTCAGCATCATGGTGTTTCACCAAGGTGCTCCATCCAGCGGTGGAGTTCTTCCGTGCTCAGGGCATTCGCATGATCGTGTACTTGGACGATCTACTCCTCATGGCGCAGTGCCCGCGGGTCCTAACCTCACAGCTTCAGCAGACGGTATCTCTCCGTCTCGGAAAATGGCGAACATTCGTCACAAGCTGCACCAAATGATTTCCAAGTCTCACATTTCCTTACGGAAACTAGCCCGGGTAGTGGGCCTTCTTTCTTCGTCGATTCAGGCGATCTTTCCGGTGCCCCTACATTACCAGGCGCTCCAGCCCTTCAAGGCGTTTCATCTGAGAAAGGGGAGATCTTACGACCATGTGGTTCTCCTCTCAGAGGAAGCCAAGGAAGAGATAACGTGGTGGTTGTCCCACATGGAGGCCTGGAACGGGCGAGCTATTTTCGGTTAGGTTCCAGATCTGGTCATAGAGTCCGATGCCAGCAAGTCAGGATGGGGCGTGAGGTGCGGGGACTTTTGCACCGGAGGGTTTTGGTCTGCAGATGAGCAGAGCCTCCACATCAATTGTCTAGGACTCTTGGCAGGGTCCTTTGCAGTTTGATGTTGGACCAAGGACAGAGTGCAGTCCTGTGCTCTTCTGAAAATGGACAACGTCTCGGCAGTCCGTTACGTCAATCGCTTAGGGGGTTCCCGTTCTCGGGCACTGGCGAATTTGGCAAAAGATTTTTGGAGCTTCTGTCTGGATCATCACATTTCGGTCACAGCGGAGTATCTTCTGGGCCAGACCAATCAGGTCGCGGACTGGCATTCACTGAACCTGTACGATTCCAGTCTTTGGAAATTGGACCCCCGGGTCTTTCAATGGCTCCAGTCTTTATGGGGTCCATTCTCGGTGGACCTCTTTGCCTCCCGTCTGGACAATCAGATTCCCCGTTACTTCAGTTGGAGGCCGGATCCGATGGCGGCGGCCACGGATGCCTTCCTTCAAGACTGGACCAAGGAGAGCGGGTATGCGTTTCCTCAGTTTTCGATGATAACAAGGACTGCGGCCCATATCCGCCGTCAAGGGGTGGAAGTGATCATGGTAACTTTGTGTTGGAGATCTCAAGTTAGGTTTCCGGTTCTTCTGGAACTTTCTTGGGATTTTCCAATCCTACTCCCCCTGTTTCCTCATCTGCTTCAGAGTCCGGATGGGATGCCACAACATCTAGTCACACATGGGCGGCTCCATCTCATGGTGTGGCGGCTTTCCGGCAATGCTGGTCGCTGCCAGACCTTTCGAAACCGGCTGCAACCCTCTTGTCTAAGGTTTGGGCAGATGGCACCCCAAAACATTACAGGTCCGCCTGGACTAGATGGGTTTGTTGGTGTTTTCGAAGGGACTTGGATCCCGTAGTCGCGGATGTCGTTCATGTCTTGAATTTTCTGGCGGATTTGGTGGCCGACGGGCTGGCGTATCGCTCGATAAATGCGATTCGATCGGCAATTTCGGCGGGTCATATTCCATTGGATGGAAAGTCACTCGGTGAGTATCCTTTGGTTTGCAGACTCTTGCGGGGTATCCGGCTGTCTTTGCCTCCGGAACCTCGGTATTCGGTCCTTTGGGACGTTAACTTGGTGCTGAATCTCTTTCTATCTTGGCAGCCCAATAAATACCTATCATTGAAAGAACTGTCTTCTAAATTGGCTATGCTACTTTGTTTGCTCTCATGCAGGAGAGTTTCGGATGTCCAGGCTCTGGATATCTCGGCGTGAACTTTTTTGCCTGAAGGGGTAGTTTTTACAATAGGGCGTCGTACCAAGTCCCATACCCGAAATGTGTCTTATCCAGCATTTCGGAATACCCCTAAGTTGTGTGTAGTGGATTGCCTCAAGGCTTATGAGGACTTGACCCTGGAATTTCGCCCTCCAGGTGAGCAACAACTCTTGATAGCACTCAGGAAGCCACACAAAGCTGTGTCTTCGCCTACAATTGCCAGATTGGTGCGTTGGGTCATGCAGGAAGCGGGCATTAATACGAAACAGTTTGGTGCTCATTCAGCCAGAGGAGCCATGGCCTCTAAGGCGTTTGCGTTGGGAGCGTGCTTGGAGGATTTGATGCGAGCGGCAGATTGGTCTTCGAACTCTACGTTTAAAAGGTTTAATTTTAAACCAGTCCTGGATGTGGCTCAGTTAGTGGTAAGTAAGCTTTGAACTAGCATAATCCGAAGCCTCCGGTCCTGTCATAGAATCGGAATTTGCCAATCAGAGTGAGGGTAAGTTCCAATTCTATTAAGGACAAGGAGGCGAGGATTATCCTGACCGGGGCACGATGGTGCGAACCCACCCGTACAGTAGTAAGTAACCACTTTTGGTGCTTCTTGCATTGCCTAAGATGTTGTTCTTTTCTATGCGGTTGTTTTGTGATACTTTAGACTCATTGAGGTCTCTGCTACCCTGATTTTTGTTTTTCCTTCCAGGAACTGATGGGTCGAAGCAGAACCAGTAATAAATTGGCGTGACTCGCGCGAAGAAAGAGGAGGAGAGGAGACAAACAGGGGACTATGTTCACTGGATACTGGAAATAGTGGAAGGACTATGGACTTACGTTCCTCCCTGGTTGTAGGGAGTTGTAGTTTTTTTGTTGTTGATAATGTATTGTTTATCTTTCTGGCTGCTGGATGTTTCCATTGTAATAAAGCGAAGAGAGATATTAGCATAATCCTCGCCTCCGTGTCCTTAATAGAATTGGAACTTACCCTCACTCTGCTTGGCAAATTCCGATTCATAAGCTTTGTACAATTAAAAATCAGATAAGGATATAAACAAGCAGCACATCCCTAAAACCTTTAAAACAGTTACATTTTCCCTTTAAAACATTGCTCCGGGTGTGAATTGAGGGAATATATTAAAGACCAATATATTGAACTCATTAATTCCTGACCACCTTACAAAAGCTAGGGACCCAAAGATTTCCTCCCCCTTAGACAGGCCCATAAGAATGTGGCTATCGAAAGACAGATGAAGGGGTCAGAGAGGCTCTTTAAAAAATATAATGCAATTCACATTGCTTAAATATGTAACGTATTAAAATTGGAAGGATAAGTTTGTCACATTCTTTCTTATAGAGCCCGTAAAACAAAACTATCTAGAGGTCAGACTGTGGTGAACTGTTGTCGCATGGGCAGGGTATCAATTCAGTCCCTCTCTACTCTAACTCACTCTACAACACTCCACTCCACTTCTATCCAATCTACCCCAATCCAATCTACAGCACTCGATTCCCATCTACCCACTCAACTCCAATCTAACCCACTCCACCCAAATCTACCCCACCCCAATTTACCCCACTCCAATCTATCCTAGTCTACTCCACCCCAATGTACCCCACTGCACTCCAATCAACCCCACTCCACCCCACTCCACCCTACCCCACTACACTCTACCCCACTCCACTCTACCTAGTAGGGGCACCTCCGCTATGGCGGAGGAGCATCGCCCCACTGCTTTCAAGCAGTGCGAGAAGCAAAAACATAAAATGATAATAACTTTCAGTTATTATCATTTTATGTTGGTGCCACTTTGCAAGTGGGCGGGTGAGCGGGGCTGCTCTGCTCTAAGAGCAGGGCAGGGGAGGTGTGGTTTGCCCCCACCTAAGTGCGCAATTTCCCTTAAGTCCATGCAGGCTGCATTACAGACTGCATGGAGAACATGCTCACCCCTCCAGCCCCTGGCTAGGCATGTGTCACGGCGCTCAGACCAATCACATCACTGCTTTGAAGCGTTGTTATTGGCTTAGGGGGGGGTAGCCTCGTTTCCTGTTCCTGAAGTCTAAGGCAGGAGCGTGGCAGAGATTCGGGACCCGGGGGCAAGGTAGATATTTTTTTTTAATTATTTGTTTCAATGTTCACTCCCTCCAGCAATCGTGACCCCCCATGAAACCCCCCCCATGCCCACTCTGTGCCCAAGAGCCATGCTGGCTGCCACTGAATCTACCCCACTCCACTCCAACCTACCTCACTCCCCTTCAATTTACCCACTGCAAAGTACCCAACTCCAATCTATCTCACTTCAGTCTACCCCACTTCACTCTAATCTACCTGACTTCACTCCAATCTACTCAATATACCCCACTGCTTTCCAATCTACCCTACTAATATAAACCACGCAAAGTACCCCACTACATTCCACCCCAAACCACTCTATGCCACTACACTACACCCTAATCTGCCCCTCTCTACTCCAATGTACCCCACTCCTTTCCAATCTGCCCTACCCCAATCTAACCCACTCAAATCTGCCACAATCTACACCACTCCAATCTATCCTAGTCCACTCTAATCTACCCCACCACACTTCACTCCAATCTACTCCATTACACACCACCCCAATCTAGCTCACTCCACTCCTCTCTACTTCACTCTTCCCCACTTCAAAATCTACTCCAATCTACCCCACTCTACTTCACTCCATACTACAACACTCCATTCAAATCTATCCCACTCTGTCCAATCCTACCCACTCCACCCCAATCCACCCCACTACAATCTAGCATGCTCAAATCTACACTTTCTCAAACCGACCCCTCTCCAATCTACTCCACCCCATTCTAAACCAATCTACCCCTCCACCGTACTCTGATCTATCCCACCTCATCCCAATATTGCCCACTCCAAACTACCCCACTCCACTCCAGTCTACCCCACCAGAATCTATCCCACTCCAATCTACCCCAGACTCCAATCTACCCAACTCCATTCCAATCTAATCTACTCTAATCCACCCAATCTGCACCACTCCAATCTACCCCATCCCTCAAACCCACCCATTCCACTCCAATCCACCATAATCCATCCCATTCCACACTTCTCTATTCTATGCCACTCCACTTCAATCTACCCCACTCCTTACCAATCCACCCTAATCTACCTCATTCCTATCTACCCCACTCCATTCCTCCCCAATCTACACCATTCCACCCCAATCTACCCCACCCCACTCCAATCCACCACACTCCAATTGACCTCACTCCACCGAGTCTACCTCAAGCCACTCCAATTAAATTACCCCATTCCAATCTACCATGCCAATCTACCCAACTACCCCACTCCATTCTACCCCACTCCACCCCCTCCAATCTACCCCACTCCCTTCCACTCTACCCCACTAGATTCTACCCCAATCTAACCCACTCTAATCTTTCCCACTAAGAGCTACCTCATTCTGCTTCACTCTACCCCCACTCTATTTTACTCCAATCTACTCAACTCTACTCTTCCCCAATCTACCCAACTCCACTTTCCTCCAATCTACCCTATTCCACTCTACCCCAATCTATCCCACTCCAATTTACCTCAATCTATCCCACTTCAATCTACCCAATCTATCCCACTCCAATCTACCACAGTCTACCCCACTCCATGCCACTAGCTTTTGGCCATGCTGAACAGGAGTCACGCTGGTGCAGAACATGCCTAAAATAGATTGCCAAAGCCAATATCTCTCACATAGGTGAAACAAATTGGCTTTGCCAATATATGTTTAACATATAAGGTAAGTCCAAGGCAGTCCAGAGGCCATGGCTCCTTGTAATTAATATGTTGGCCATGTGTGTTTATGTTTTATATGCCTGGTAGTGAAAAATTCCTAAACGTGTTTTTCACTATTGTGAGGCCTATCTCTCTGATGGGATGACATTGGGTTGCCTTAGTACATTGAATACGTGCTAAGTTTTTATTGGGAGCAAGTAGGACTTTCATATTTGGTCTCCCAGATATTTTTCCGCAAAATGTATTCTAAGCCCGAAGGTAAGCACCAATCCACTTCTTTTAAATGACATGCGGTCCATCGTAGTCATCCATATTTTTTTACTTTGACTAGATGTCGGGGCTGGTGCTTTAATCTTTTAGCAAAACACACAAGATGATGGACGCAATGTTGCACATTGGCAAAACATTCACCCCCAGTCACAGATCTGGGTTTAATCCATCGTTATTTTGCTCACCACGCCACCCCAGTTCAGACATGGCCATATGCAAATCAGTCTTGATCCTGTGCCTGATGGGAACAGTCCAGCCCGAACTGCCAAGCCATGTCTTCCCTGAACTGGAATCAAGCATCCTAGGACCGGTTTCGGGGTTTCACCCCTCTTCAGACAGGATAGCTTGACTCCAGTGGCGTAGTGAGCACAGGACCCATGTCTGGGCATACCCTTCCCACATAGGGCGAACAGCAAAACACACAAGATGATGGACAGAATGTTGCACATTGGCAAAAAATTCACCCCCAGTCACAGATCTGGGTTTAATCCATTGTTATTTTGCTCACCACGCCACCCCAGTTCAGACATGGCCATATGCAAATCAGTCTTGACCCTGTGCCTCATGGGAACCGTCCAGCCCGAACTGTCAAGCCATGTCTTCCCTGGACCGGAATCAAGCATCCTAGGACCGGTTTCGGGGTTTCACCCCTCTTCAGCCAGGATAGCTTGACTCCAGTGGCGTAGTGAACATGGGACCCACGTCTGGGCATACCCTTCCCACATAGGGCGAACAGCAAAACACACAAGATGATGGACGGAATGTTGCACATTGGCAAAACATTCACCCCCAGTCACAGATCTGGGTTTAATCCATCATTATTTTGCTCACCACACCACCCCAGTTCATACATGGCTATATGCAAATCAGTCTTGACCCTGTGCCTCATGGGAACAGTCCAGCCCGAACTGCCAAGCTATGTCTTCCCTAGACCGGAATTAAGCATCCTAGGACCGGTTTCGGGGTTTCACCCCTCTTCAGCCAGGATAGCTTGACTCCAGTGGCGTAGTGAGCACGGGACCCACGTCTGGGCATACCCTTCCCACATAGGGCGAACAGCAAAACACACAAGATGATGGACGGAATGTTGCACATTGGCAAACATTCACCCCCAGTCACAGATCTGGGTTTAATCTATCGTTATTTTGCTCACCATGCCACCCCAGTTCAGACATGGTCATATGCAAATCAGTCTTGACCTAGTACCTCATGGGTGCAGTCCAGCCCGAACAGCCAAGCCATGTCTCCCCTGGACCGGATTCAAGCATCCTAGGACCGGTTTCGGGGTTTCACCCTTCTTCAGCCAGGATAGCTTGACTCCAGTGGCGTAGTGAGCACGGGACCCACGTCTGGGCATACCCTTCCCACATGGGGCGAACAGCAAAACACACAAGATGATGGGTGGAATGTTGCACATTGGCAAAACATTCACCCCCAGTCACAGATCTGGGTTTAATCCATCGTTATTTTGCTCACCACGCCACCCCAGTTCAGACATGGCCATATGCAAATCAGTCTTGACCCTGTGCCTCATGGGAACAGTCCAGCCCGAACTGCCAAGCCATGTCTTCCCTGGACCAGAATCAAGCATCCTAGGACTGGTTTCGGGGTTTCACCCCTCTTCAGCCAGGATTAAGACTGATTTGCAAATGGCTGGGTTCAAACTGGAACGGCATGGTAAGCAAAAAAACTGTGGATTTAGGCCCAGATCTCTGTACTGGGGTGAATGTATGACATTGTTCTGCATTCTGTCCATCAACTGTTGTTTTTGCATTTGTCACCCCGAGTGGGAAGGGTATGCCTAGACGTGGGTCCCTTGATCTCCATGCCACTGGAATCAAGCTATCCTGGCTGAAGAGGGGTGATACCCCGAAACCGGTCCTAGGATGCTTGTTTCCAGAGCACGGGCTGTGGGTTCAGAAAACCATGGTGGGGTGTTGACAGTGTGGGAAAACACAAAAGGTGGGTTTTGAAGCCAAGCGAGGGAGGAAAGCAATCGTAACGAAGCGTAAGTTCTGCCCCTCTTCTCTCTCAGCATTCGCTCGGCTCGAAGGGAGCTGAACGCTGATTGGGCAAGCGACTTGTTGGTTCTGGAGTCAGGATGATGGGAGTTTTGCTTGGAACCTGTGGTTGTCTGGCAGAGTGTGGGCCCTGCAGCAGCGCATTGTATTGTATTTCTTCTTCTACCAATATTGAAGGTTAGCACTCTAGTGCATCATCAGACCAAGTTTAGGACTACTTTCTTCTTCCTCATGGTGAGCACACCGGTAATCTCCATTTTGCCGGTGGTGTCAGAGTTTTTGCTGAACTCCGCACTCCAAGAGGAGCATGGAGTGGGCAAAACTCTGCATACTCCTCATGCGGAGCAGAGTTCACCGCCCACCCCTAAATGTAACATTTTGAGACTTTTTGTTTTATCTGGTTATTTATGATTATGTATTTTAGATCATTAACAATAATATATGCATAATGCCATCTCTTCTTGTGCTTGTTTTGACTTCTTCTAAGATCAGACATGTCATATATGTTTTTCTAATTCTCATTGATTAACTGTTTGTGCTTGTTCTCGGATTTGTTCAGGCTAAGAGATGTTCAAATATTCTGGCTTAAGCCTTTCTTTTTCTTCATTTTTCTTATACTTTCTCCCATTAACATATAGAATTATTGTTGGTTTACTGACAATAACAGAGCTATTTTCCATTGAAAGTTTTCAGGTGACATCAGGTAGAGTCAAAGAGTGACGTTTCGGTTGTCTAGCATGTCACTTGGAGGTCTAAGGCGTCTATGCTATTGGTGAGCATCAATGTACTTCTATGGCCTACTGTCACTGGATGTACTTTAAAAAGTATGTACATCTGGTGTTCTGCTCCCCAACCCCATCACATAGGTGGAGGGAGTCTGGACAGGGCTGACCACCAAGACATTGCACAATTAAACTTTATATTGTGCTGCCCTTATAGTTACCTTCAAGAATCTGAACTTTATTGATAGTCAGTGTATAATTTGAGGAAACCATGCTTTTTCACAAAGTTGTTTTGATACATCCGTGTGGTGTAGTCTTGTGGTTAGGAGTTGAGTCATCGTATATGTGTTTTTGTATATACTGCCTTAGCATTGCTATCTCCAAAATTGTGTATTCTGCTAGTGTAAGTACCGAATAGGACACGTTACAACGCAAACTTTTACAATGCATACCTTTACAACGCAGTTTTTACATCACAACATCCATTGCAACACATGATTTTACAACACATGCCATCACAACGCATTTTTAGAAACTACACTTACAAAGCATTCCATAACAACGCATACCATTACAATGCATACCATTACAACGCATAATACTTTTAGGGCAACAGTAGCGTAAGTGGATAGTGTATGGGTAAAGATCACTATTCCCACTCCAGTGAGTGCAACAGTAGGGTAAGTGTTGGATGGTGTAGGGGTAGAAATTACTATTCCCACTCCAGTGAGTGCAACAGTAGGGTTAGTGTTGGATAGTGTAGGGGTAAAAATTACTATTTCCCATTGCTTACCTTTTAATGCATTGTAATGGCATGCGTTGTTGTGGCATGCGTTGTAGTGTCATGCATTGTAATGGCATACGTTGGAGTGACGTGCGTTGTAATGGTTGCGTTGTAATGGCATGCGATGTAAAGTATGTTGCGTTGTAATGAGTGCGTTGTAAAGGTAGTGCGTTGTAATGACTGCGTTGTAATGGATGTTTCCCATAAGTAACACAATTGAAGGGTTATAACCTGCACACCGCTAGTGTAAATTATTAGTATAAACTTTTATCCTATGTAATCAGTAATTTTCTGAATGGCGCCACCCTGTTCCCCTGACCAGCTCCTGTCAGGTAAGTAAATCCAGATAACATAAGAGGAAAAAATTGTCACATGAGTACAAGGTGCGCTTTTCACCAGCCCAAAAATTGGTGCTAAACAATTCTTGTGATTATCATATTAAAAAAAAGTTTTTTATGGATTAACACATTGAGTTTATAAATAACATAATATTCACATCTGAATGCAAAACTTTTTTAAAAAGTGTCTAAATCGCTCCTACAATCAATAATTATACAAAAATAATAATGATGATATACAGCATCATATTTATTGAAGAATACATCAAAAAAGGTCAATTCATTCTTCAAGTATCCAACTTTATGTAGTGTTTACATAGCCCAATGCATTTTGGGAAGACCCTTCATCAGGGGTACACTGAAAGTAACAACATGGATTCTTTAATAAAACTGTGTATAATGTTTCTCATTATTTCATTCTGCAGGCTGATCAGAGATAGTCTTGTGTCTCACAGGCAAAAAATGTTTTTTTTTGTTTATTCAAAGATTTGGATCATTCAAGCTTATCACATGAAAATGCCGCAAGAGGAGAGTTACAGAAATGGATGCGCTCAGAACAGCCTGTACCAAACTTCAGAGTGTGGTGTTACATTTATTGTGAAAAAATGAGGCTGCACCTATTAACCCAAAGACTCACAAGAGTACAGAAGATTACCTAATGCCTCACCTATCCAGATATGAAACAACAAATATTCAAAATCTGAAAAACAAGAAAAAAAAACATAAGAATGTGCCACTGGCGTGGACTTAATATCATCTAGCTTGTGTCCCAATTAACCCCAGTTTAAATAAGCCTAAAAGTATGAATCACATGCAAAAGTGACGTTCCTCCTGTCTATTATAACCAAAGTTCCCTAGTTGCATGCTAGCCAGCATAAGCATTAAATTGTTGAATACACCGGTCCAATTACTATGCCTTGTGCGTCATCTCCATAAGTAAAAAAATGGTGAAAACCACCTTTATTACCCAGATTCATGTCATGGAGCTCCGTTATTATTACTAAAAGAAGCAAAAGTTACCTCCTAATTTTTCTTCTTTATTTGCCAGCCTCAGCATCAGTGCATCCTTAGTTTACACTCCAGAATACAAGAGACATGAAAACAAGTCACTAATTACTCGATCTTTGCCAAAGCCCCAGTGCACCCACTCTCAAAACAATGCCTACTTACTGAATTGTCACAAAGGATATGCTCCTTTTCCCTCCTGCTGGTGTGCCGCCTGAACTCTGACTGCATCTAACTCTGTGCTTTTAACCCAAAGTGGCGCGAAAAATGAATGCGCTTGAAATAATGGATATGGAAAACAGACTTAGCGAGTCAGTGATATGACGCTTAGATTTGGATAAAAATCCCAAACTGGCAGGATTGGAGTACACAAGGCCAAAGTATCAAATAAAAAAAAAATGAAATTCAAATTTCAAAACTGGAAAGAATTCAGGACAGGAAAAAAATAATAATAAAATAATAATATGTGATGGATAGGTCACTTGAACCCTATAAGAAATGAGGGCACATGTACCTACAAATAACAGAGTGTGCTACCTCTGTATGCCTATAATCACACCATAATAATCCATATGCACCAAACGGATTCTAGTCTATATACCAATCTAAGGGCTATAAACAAAATGTGTCAGTGTAATGTATGTGAAATATATGAAAAAGGACTCTGTTGGTATATCAGAGAGATATATCAGTCTAATTTAAGCAAAACACGTGTGAAGCTTGAAAGCACCCAAAATACATTGTTATTTCGCAAAAATCATAATAAAACTGTTCATTTGGAAAATAACCGAAAGTCATCATCAAAGTTTACAAAAAACAAGCCATTTCTAAATTGTCATTCATACCATATGGTATGAGAGTATTAAGAGTGTGTATCCAATATGTTTCTCTTTGCGCCAGATGCTTCAGAGTATCAGTATGAGGTATCACTGTGATTTTCTCATATATGGTGTAACACAATTGAGTAATCGTGTGTTTTTGTTCCACCCACTGTGCCGCCAGACTTGATTTAATGTTTGCTGTCCTAATAGTGCTTTATGCTCCGTGAGCCTAACCTTCCTTTTATGTGAAGTCCGACCTACATATGCTAGCCCGCAAGGGCATCTGATGGTGTAGATCACCATTTCTGAACTGCAGTCAGAAGTGTGTCTTAGTTTTATTGCTTTTCCCGTATGTGGGTGAGCAAACGAATTACCTATGATCACGTTCCCACAGTGTCTGCAGTTAAAGCACTTGTGCATTCCTAAGTGTTTTGTCTGGGGTTGAATGGCCTGACCTTTCTTCAAAAGTTCACGTACATTTTTTGATCTTGAGTATGCAAACATTGGCTGTGCAACAAAGACTTCCTGGAAATCATGTTCCTGTTCGATCATTTTCCATCGTCTCAGAATACTCCGTTTAATGGCTGTGACTGCTGTGGAGTATTTAATGACGCAGACTTCCCTCTTTATCTTGGTTCTCGTGATCTTTTTCAACAGTGGTTCCCGATGTATATGTGATACTTTCTGCCTTGCTGTTGCCAAGATTTCACACGGATACCCTCTTTGTTCAAATTGCTGTGACATGTTTTCAATTTCTTTATTCCTTATTGTATCATCAGAGGTTAAACGCTTAATCCTGATCAACTGCGATAGTTGCAGGTGATTTTTTAGAGATGAGGAATGGAAACTTTTGAAATGCAATGCATTGTTCCGATCAGTAGGTTTTATAAAGACTCTAGTTTTAAATCCACCTTGTTGTAATTTGATGTTGATGTCTAAGTAGTTGATATTAGAATTTCTGATTGTGTGGGTGAACTTATTACAGGGGTGATATGTATTCAGTGTTCTAATGCATTCTTCCAGGTGTTCTTTAGGATCCTTCCACAATAGTAGAAGATCATCAATATACCAGAGGTATAGCATGAGATTGTTTGTCCAGATTTGATCATTCAGTATATGAGTGCCCTCAAATTTTGCCATGAAAATATTCTCATATGTGTGTGCCCCCGTAAAACCCATTGGTGTGCCCGTGTGTTGTAGGAAGAATTGACCCTTCCATGAAAAATAGCTATGGTAGAGACTGAATTGTAACAGCTCAAGTAACAGGATATTCTGCGACTCCTCATAGTTACTCCTTAACAACATCCACTCCACAGCTTCCAAACATTCAGAATGGGGTATTGATGTATATAGCGCTACAACATCAATTGTGCATAGCCACATCTCTTCCACAGTATGAATCTATACCTCCATTCAAACAATCAGTTGTATCTTGAACATAAGCTACCCAACCTTGCACAAGTGGTTGCAAGAAGTGATCGATGTATCTTCCTATAGGTTTATGTATTGAGCCACAACCTGAGACGATTGGACGAAAAGGTGGGTCGATCAGGTTCTTGTGCATTTTAGGCAACATGTAGATGTGCGGACGTGCTGGAAATTCAGATGTTAAAAATGTCTTTGTGTTTTCGTTTATCCATCCTAATTCTAAGGCTTTCTTAAGTATCTCAGCCAGTGTTCTTTGAAAGTCTAATGTGGGATCTGAATCCAATGAGATGTAAGTGTCGGGATCCATCAAGTGTTCCTGCACTTTGTCTTCATAGTAAGTGGTGTTCATTACTACCATGGCTCCCCCTTTATCTGCTGGCTGAAATGTAATCTTCTCATTTTCTGCTAGTTTTCGTAGAGCCAGAGACTCTGCTTTAGTCAAGTTTTTGCGTGTATCAGCCTCCATTTTTATTTTCTCAAGGTCCTTCTTAACCAGGAGTTCAAATAGATCCAACGACTTATGCGTGATGGGAGATAAGAAGGTCCTCCTGGGTTTGAATACTTTTTCTTCTGTTTCTATTGGTGTGACATTCTCTTTTGAGAGATGATGGAAAAACCAGCGTAACCTGAGCTTGCGCATGAATTTGAATAATGCCACCTCTGTCTCAAAGATGTTGGTAGTGAAAGTCAGGATAAAAGCCATGCCTTTATTCAATACCGATAGTTCTATTGGTGTCAGAGTCAAATCAAAAATATTCATTACCAGGCTGTCTTCGAATTCCGCCTGGGGTTTTCTCAATTTTTTCTTCTGTCCCCTCCTTGTTCGTTTGTTTTCGATGTGCCTTGTTCATCCGACGGAGGGTTGGAGGACTGACCTGCCTCTAAAATAGACTTTTTGGTTGTTCCACTTGCACTGGATGTTTCCTATGTGGGTTCTGAAGAACTGATGATGCTTGCTGCTGGCGGACGTGTTAATACGGTGTCCTGTTCAGTGGCCACGCTTTCTTCCGATGAAGATGCATTAAGTTTCTTAAAGATAAGTCTTTAGGCCTATTCATCAGCCCACGTATAAACCTCATCAAGTTTATAGTCTATAGTGTTTCGCTTAAATTTGCGCAATTTTCGTTCATGCACTTCCTTGGCGTGCTCATCAATTTTTGCATTGATGTCATTCAATGTTTGTGTGAGCTTTACCGCTGTCATCATTTGTTCTAAGCTGGTTTTAAGATCATGAATCTCTGTTGCCAGATCTTTTAAAATAGTTGATAATTCTTCTACAATCAGAAGAATCAGATCTAACTAACATTTATTCAATATGTCAAACCTCATTTTTTCACAATACATGTAACACCACACTCTGAAGTTTGGTACAGGCTGTTCTGTGTGCATCCATTTCTGTAACTCTCCTCTTGCGGCATTTTCACATGATAAGCTTGAATGATCCAATTCTTTGACTAAACAAAAAAATCAGATCTGCAGAATGAAATAATGAGAAACATTATACACTGTTTTTTTATTAAAGAATTTGGGGGCATATTATCAAGCACAGCGTTAAAATTAACGCCGCTTTAGCGGCAGGAAATTGCCGCTAAAGTGGCGATAATGGGCTTGATATTATGCCGCAGAGAATTCCTATAGAAGCCCATGTTGACACAAGAACATGGGCTTCTATGGGAATTCTCAATAGCATATTATCAAGCCCATTATCGCCACTTTAGCGCCAGTTTTCTGCAGCTAAAGCAGCAATGATTTTACCGCCGTTTCTTGATAATATGCCCCCTATTCTGTTACTTTCAGTGTTCCCCTGATGTAGGGTCTTGCCGAAATGCTTTGGGATATGTAAACATTACATGAAGTTGGATACTTGAAGAATGAATTCACATTTTTTGATTTATTGTTCAATAAATTTGATGCTGTATATCATCATTATTATTTTTGTATAATTATTGATTGTAGGAGCGATTTGGAAACAGTTTTTGGAAGTTTTGCATTCAGATGTGAATATTATGTTATTTATAAACTCACAGTGTTAATCCATAAAAATTCACTAGAGTTGTATAGCACCAATTTTTGGGCTGGTGAAAAGTGCACCTTGTACTCATGTGACAATTTTTTGTTCTCATGTTATCTGGATCTGTTTCCCATTAGTACCATCTTTATTGGTCAATGTAATGTTTTGTATTATATTGCCCAAAGGTTATGGTTTGAGTGCTGTGGTAGTTGCTTCCATCTTCTGGGCCCTGTGCAGCCATACTTCTGTACCTGCTATACTTCAATAAATACATCTTTTTATCTACTGCAAGCCATCTGCTTACATCATATTAGGTGACGAGGAGCACCTTTGTCCAACCAGGTGTGTGTCTACTTTAGGCTGTGCAATTGTGCCCAAGAGATTCCCCATTTTCAGTTGAGAGCAAGCAGATATCGAAGGAATGAACCAACGATAATGGGAGTCACTCAGTAATGAAGTGAGTCTCTGGGGAAGTCTTAGTGTGAATTTATTTTTAAGTACATTTTGTTCTCCCAGTTATCCGCCTGTGGCCCCCAACCCAGCTCAAGCGCTTAGTGTCGCTGAATTCTCAGGCTGCGTTCGTGCGGTTGACTCTAAAGAGCCGCACAAGAACCTTTGTTGCTGTCTGTCCAGATGCGCAGGGTGTCCCCGTGCAGCTAGTTCTTGAGCGCCACACAAGAACTTTCTTGGTTTGCAGCCCGTATTTCTGTTGCCAGCGACTTTACATGAGCGCAGGAGAGGTCGCACTATCTACTTATCTTTGGACACCCACGGAGTCTTCACAGTTGTCGGCGTGATCCTCATCCTCTCGGATGTCGGGGCAGCCATCGGATCGTTGAAATCAATTGCCGAAGATCACACAGCAAGAATGAATCCAGCATCACGTGGTCTCATTTGCAATGAGGATTTTTGGTTAACGTCACCTGCTGGCTGGTGGTTTATATATCAAGCTTCATGCTATCAGAGATTAGCATGCTTTCAGTACACTGTTACTGAAGATATTTATTGCTGCTGATTCTTGCCACATCCAAAGCCCATGCTGTCAGTGATTTCAATTACCTGCACCCTATAACTTGTTAACTTTGTTTTCACATTGTATATCATAGCACTTGCAACTGCAGGTAAGTTTTATGTTGCAGATCTGTGTGGGTGTAAGTTGCTCCCAGTGTGCTGTTCCAGTTAACACATTATTTACTGTGTGTAGTATTGTTCAAGCATGATGCAAACTGTAACACCACCTACACCTTTTCTCCAATATCCTGGAGAACTTCCACGTAAGTGGAGGCTCTGGATAAGATCTTTAATGTGTAATTTGGAGTTATCATTGGGCAAAAATATAGACCTGATAGAAAAAGAAATTCGTTATATTACTATCTAGGTGCTGAGGGGCAAAATGTGTCCGACCATTTACCAGAGACCAACCCTTCCGAAGATGAGGGGTTAGATGAATACAAAAGTGCATCAAACAATTGGAGATTCATTTTGAGGGCAAGGTCAACTTAGTAGTACAAAGGCATAGATTCTTTACTAGAATGCAAGCTCCTTCTGAGTCCACTGACACGTATGTCACAGCCCTAAAAGTATCGGCCTTGTATTATGAATTTGAAAAATTTACATCCCGATTAATACAGGATCAAATAGTAGCCAGATGTAGTTTTAAGAAGATCCAAGAGAGAATGTTGGTTTGCAAGAATCCTACTTTAGACAAAGCTATTGACATTGCTGAAAGCATACATTCATCAAGAGAAGATTCTAAATAAATGAAAAACACCTTCCATCAGGCGGCTGTAGTAAACAGCAGTAACAACAGAGGACAGCCAGGTCCATCTTCACCATTTAATGCTGGTAGCAAAGGATCTCATTCGAACAATAAATTACAATGTTTTAGGTGTGGTTCTCTTTCTCATGTTTCAAACTTTGCAAAATTCTGGCGCTACTCCAGGAATGTTGGAAGTGCAACAAACTGGGGCATTTCAGCAAGGTTTGTAGGGGTGGCAGACACAATTTAACTACAGGAGGTACGCCTGTCAGAGCCACTCAAAGTCAAAGCATCAACACAACTATTGAAGGGTTAGAGAACAAAGTGGAAGAATTGGTAATGGCTGTAGATGTTACAGAGATGAGTAGTGTTACTAACAACACAGCAATCCATTGGTTGACTTCTCAATCAATGGGTACACCCTTCCTCCTATTGTAGAATCCGGGGCGAGAATCACCATCATTAATATTACCAAATTCAATGAGAATTGGTTTCATCAGGCTTTTTTGCCTCCTGATGTGATAACCAAAGCTTTTGAAGGGAGCAGGATTGACCTGTTAGGATATTTTCGGGCAACAATTGAATTTTTCCAAGAAGACAATCAAAGGCAAATTTTACGTAGCAAAAAAGGGCATCAATGTGCTAGGTTGGTGGCACCAAGCTAATTTAGGGACAGTGATCAGACCTGAAAAGAAATGTCTGGCAATATTAGAGGATGCTCATAGTAGTATGCTGATTAATGAGAACATTCAATGGGTGCCTACATTTATTAACGTTTTTACTGAGGAGGTTGGTGAAATCAAAAATTTCAAACATGATTAAAGTAAAAGAATGTTGTACACTGATCAAATACAAGTTACACAATGTACCTTTACGTGTGAGGGGTGACCTATCCAGGATTTTGGTCAAAATGCAACATGAGGGAATCATTGAGTCTGTGAAAGCCATGTTCTGGTTGTCTTCTGCAATTCTGGCCATAAAGAAATCAAGCAAACTTCACTTATGAGTTGACCTGAGAAGTGCAAATAACACCATATGGGTGGAAAATGTCCCCATTCTCTGGATTGAGGACCTCATTACAGTTGTGGGTCGGGAAAATGGTATGCAACATTGGATCTCACAGCTGCATACCATGAGGTTGTGTCACTTGAATGCCTTTGTAACTTCAGATGGCACATTTCAGTTTTTTTGAATGCCATTTAGTCTTCCTCCACTGCATCAGTTTTCAAAAAGGTTATGCCAAAAATACTCCATGGCATAACAAACTTGGTGGTCTTTCAAGATGACATCTTGGAATTTGCAGACTCATTGGAAGACCATGATGTTGTTTTAAAACCAGTTTTGAATGCGTTATCAGTGGTGTTACTGTAAGGAAGAACAAGTGTGTTTTTGCTGTCAATGAAGTATCTCAAACCTGGTTTGGTGGATGGAATTATAAAAGCTCCTCACCCCAATGAGATAGACCAACTTAGATCTGTTCTGGTCACGTGCCAATTTTAATCGAAATTCATAGGAATTCATGCTGACATGACCAAATGTTTTGGGGGTCTCTTCAGGAAGAATTCAAGTTTTTAATTGGTCACCTTTGTGTCACTGAATTTTGAGCTTATCAAACAAAGCATCATTCTGAACCAGCGTTACAACGTATGCAGAGAGTCGTAAAACATTTGTTACTGTTGGCACATGTGCGTATGGCGTGGGGCAGTGCTTTCACAATGGGATGGTTCCAAGGAAGTCACTGTTGGGTTTGTATCATGGAGATTGACTGATGTTGAGACCAGATATTCTGTTTTCGAGAAAGAAATGCTTGCATGCACTTGAAGAACTGAGAAATTCAAACCGTACTTATGGGGTAGAAAGTTTTGCTTGAGAAGGGACCATAAACCATTAGGGGACATTCTCAAGCATGGTAAGATAACAATTCTAAAGCAAAATTGGTCAGGTTTACTTTGAAGTTATTGGAATTTAACTTTAAAGTGTCTTACATAGTAGGAGGAAGGAACTGCAAAGTGGACTGTTTTTCTAGACTACAGATGGATAACCAATCAGATTCTTTAGAAGGCGAGACTGAAGAATGCATGATTGCGAGAGTAGAAGACCATGTTGTGCGTGAGATCCCAGAAGAGTGGCATGAGGAAATGTTCAATGATAGTGACCTACAAGAGGTCATGGAGTTAGTTTTGAAAGGTTGACCTAGGGAGAAAAGTGTGAAAGAGAGTTTGCAACCTTATTGGAAAATTTCTGATGAATGGTCCTTGGAGTGTGGAGTTTTGGTTAGATGCGACAAACGGATTCCTCCCACATGCTATAAATGAAGAATTATTGAAGCAACACATTCAGGACATCTGAGAATGACTGCTTCCAAATTGCGGGTGTGTTATACCTATTGGTGGCCAGGCATAGATCGTGAGGTGGAAGATGTAGTTCATAACTGTTATCAGTATTGTTATAGTGATAAACATTTAGTCACCTCAGTTCCAGAACCCAAGGTGTCATTTTGTCCAGAGAACGTTTGGCAGAAAGTACCTATTGATTTTTTGGGTTCCTTTCATGTTTTGCTGTGTCACATGAGGTATCAAACTGTTATGATTGATAATCTGTCAAGGTAGGTGGAAGTGAAGGGTGTGTCTGAACACAATACTGGCAATGTTGTTAATTTTCTTAAGGAGGTCTTCTCAAGAGAAGCAATAACTTCTAACGTATTGTCGGACAGTGGGGTACTATTTACTTCTGCCGTCGTGCAATAATTTTTAAAGAAAAGTGGAATGAAACATACTCCATTATATTATCCTCAATTCAATGGTAAAGTCGAGAGATTCAATAAAGGACTGGTGGAATGTATCCAGAGTGCTTTGAAGTCTGGTGTTGATTGTGTTAATGTTAGCAGGGATTTTATTTTGGCCTATCACACTAAACAGCATTCTGTTACAGGACAGATCCCCATTGAGTTGATGAGAGGAAGAAGTGTGAGGTATAGGTGACAGATATCCTTGATTCCCGTGTTGACGTTCAGTTGAGGGCCAAAAAGGAAAGACTTGCCAGTGTGATGTTGGTAGGGCTAGAGTTATGAGTGAATGTTTGAATAAGAAAAAGCACAACAACTCTGGGGCTGTACGAGTGGAAGGCTGGGTGCGTATTAAAGATCTGTTGCTGTTGAGAAAAGGTTTATCAAAATTTGTGGATCCTATTCAGGTGGTGAAGGTGCTGGCAAATCTGTTGAGGTGTCTAATGGTCAGTGGTAGAATATGTTTCGCGAAGCGAAGGTGTGGAAAGTCACTGTGTCAGACAAACTCAATGATCGGAATGGTGATGTGAATGGTGATCTATTGAAAGCTGATGTGGTGGATGATGCCAGAGATTTGAATGGTGAAGTTTGGCACAGAAAACAGGAGGATGATAGGACAATTTCAGATCTTCTGGTTCAGGGGAACCATTTGCAATCTTCGGTTCGTAGGAACCCTTTGCGTAGAAGTTTACACACTAAAAGAGTGCCAAAAAGATTTGTTGATTAAGTTGCTTTTATGTTTATTATTTTTTTCTATGTGATTGTTTTGTTGGATTGTGTTATATATGTGAAGGGGAAGATGGGCAGTGTAGTCTTGTGTTTGGGGTTGAGTCATCATGTATGTGTATATGTATATACTGCTTTAGCATTGGCAGTTCCAACATTCTGTATTTAGCCAGTGTAAGTCCCATCTTTATTGGTCAATGTAATGTTCTGTATTAGAATGCCCATAGGTTATTGAGTGCTGTGACCGTTGCTTCCATCTTCTGGACCCTGTACAGTCATACTTCTGCACCTGCTACACTTGAATAAATATGTCTTTTTATCTACTGCAAGCTGTCTGCTTACATCATTCACACCTCAAGTCTTTTCCATGTGTTCCTTTACCACGCAGATGGTAAGTATAGGTGGATAGGTAACTTTACCTTCCTTTACCACTCTTCTCTCATAAACCCAGAATTGACCTTACCTCTCTTTAGCAGCATTTTGTTAGGGTTTTAAATTTTCATATGCTATGAAGTTCTGAAGATGTTATCACATATTTGTTACACAAGAGACGGAAAGATTGATGGTGGCTCCACTTCATTGTTCTGAAATCATAAACATGGGATCAAACCCATGACTAACGTGCTATATTGTATTGACTTCTCCCAAAAAAGAGTGGATTGATCAAACATTTCTCCTATGATTCTTCATGTATATAGACTGTGCATCACCTAGATGAATAATCAAAAGTAATATTCTTGCTGACTTTGAACCCCATGGTGATTTATACAATTTTTTTTATTGAAATTTTGTTATAAAGCTAAATTGGCTGTGTTTATATTTGCATTTAGTTTTTTTTCTAGTTTGCTCTGTTCTGTTTTGTTCTGGTGTCTTCTGTTTTATAACCTTTTTGGATTGTTCATTAGGATTGAGTCTAAATTTCTTTTTGTATAGACAAACAAATGATTAACAAATAACTATTGAATAATTTACTTAATTGATCCCCTTGTTAACCATTTGCTGCAGTAGATTTCTTACTACACACGCTTGCATTCCGAATGCCAACAGTGATTAACAAAGAAATGTGTTCAAAGATGTACTAATAAGGTCTGACAACAGGCAATGATTGCATGCAACCCTATTCGAAGGGACATAACGTCACCCCCTGCAGGCTCAGCAGCACATGTGGGATCCCACCCATCTGTGGGCCCCCAATTCAATCTAAAGCCTATGGATATTTGTGAGATAAGAGAGTGTCTGTGGACTTTTTGTAGGGCACCCCATCTTTTTATGTTATGCCTCTGCCTATGTACCTTTGGGCCTTTAAATCCTTCTTCCTCCCAGGAAATTATAGATAGAACAGCAAATTCTCAGGCGATGCTCTGACCTCTCCCTTCCTATCTTTTTCCTATCTTCCCCAACCCCTTAATACTATAACTTTTAAGGTGAAGAGTCAGAGAAACTGATTTTCCATTTACAATTAGGCCTCTATGCAATCTGCAACATATGAAACCTGGAAACCATTAAGAAGACTGCCACAAACTCCAAGAATAATCGTAATCATCTTCAACGAGCATGGTAATTCGCCTTTGAAAGATTTGGCATTGTGGCTTCTTTAGCAAGTTGTATGTCTGATCATATGAAGGAACCACCGGATATTTTTAAAAGGAGTACCTTTACAAACATTTCAAGCTGATGTCTCATGGACACTTTTTGTGATTGGCAGTGATTATTTCTTATTGTATTTTGATCAATTATTTCCTATTTAGTGAAAAGCTCGTTCTTCTTGCTTTCACCCTGGTTTCCTTACTCACTTGGAGGCCTGTCTAGATGTCCATTGATAGCTTTTTTTCATTAACTTATCATCACTTTATATAACTCTGCTGCCCTCAGCATCTTCTTCTGTGATGAAAGGCAAGACTTAAGGGATGTGTCTGCTGAGTAAACATGTATGACCCATGCAACATGAGCTCTAACTATGCTTTTTAACACATTTGTTAGCACTCCCAAGACAAGGGTCTCTTGATACTGGTCTAAAAACACTCTATAGGACACATGAGCCTTTTAAGTTTTTTTGAAGGCTTGGGATCAGGGTTGGACTGTGACAGAAAAGGTCCGGGTACCAAAATAGTGGCTCTATTTTTGCAAATTTGAGGAGTAAAAAACTGGCCACAATTGTAAACTGAGCAACTCTGAACTTTTTAATACATGCTGTCTACTAGTTTGTGAATTTGGAGAACTACAAGAATTTGTGTTTGTTTCAGGCAAAGCTTTTAGCAATATTTGCAATATTTGCAATGATCCTTCCCTATCAATAAGATAAACAGATAAAAACATTGACACATCCCTACTATTCTACTCACAAAATGCTTTTAGGCAGTCAACCTTGCCTCTGATGAAATAACACCACCCACAATGTACCTTCCTCATTCTCTCAGTCTTGTCCCCATCTTTCCTCTCCACTGGTCCCGTTTTCCCACCACTACTGCTCCTCTCTGACCTTTAAGTGACTGCATTATCTTACTCTGGATTAAAGAATGCTATTTGACAGGTTATGCACCGTGCTTTGAAGTAAGCACATTGATGCTCTGAGGTGTTTTATGACACCCCAGAACTGCCCACACAAGCCACAAGCCAAGCCCACACATTGACCTGTCAGACTTGCCCTTCTTGTACTTTCAGATTGCCCTATAGGCTAGTTAGGCCTTGGTTGGGATGTGGTATTAGGCAATTCAAGAGGAGAAAGGTATGATGTAAAGTGCTGAACCTACTTTAGAGACACTGAAAAACGGTTGCAGAACCTCTGCTGTCTAATGCCTGAGACTGCAACGCCTACTTATCGTTTTATTTACCATTTCTGTCCTTTCCAAATAAATCTAGTTCTATTATATGGCTAATAAACCTACTTCGAAAACGAAGAATGGAGTTGTCTTGTTAGGTAGAAGTGAAGGAAGATACACTATACATTTTGAAAAATTACAGCTGACCATGTTAGTGCCCATGTTAAAATGCGTGCTCGTGTTCTATGACCTCCTTGTTAAAGCAGCTAATTTTAAGCTTATTTCTTTTTTTTTAAACTTTGTTTTAAAAATGCAAAATTTGGTCCTGTTTCTTTTGGGGTGAAATGCCCCTGCTACCAACACGGACGTGGAAGACTTTGCTCCCTTAATTTGCTCTGTGTATCTCAGGTTGGGCACCCATTAATGCCCTAACAGTTTGAAAGTTTGCTTGCCCCCATGGTTAAATACATTTAGTATACAAGACTGAAATAAATTCGCAATACATTCTCCCTGTGATTGAAAGCAGATGAATCAGAGCAAGGATTTTTGTGGCAGATGGGCGGAGTCCTCGGCAGAGTGTGGTCGTAGTCACGGCAGTAGGCTGGTCTGGGCGAGGCGGTGGCAAGTGAAGGCGAACGGGAAGCCCGACAAGCGGTTGACTTTCCTGTGCAGTTGGTTTTCCTGTGTGGGCCCACGTCTCTGGTTCTGCCCGGTCCTGCCTAGCACCTGCGCTAGCACTGCCTTCCTGCCTCCCGCCTGCCTTCCACCCAGCTCAGTCCTGCCCAGCTCAGTCCCAATAAGTGGGCGGCTTACAGCCTGAGGTGGCTGGGGGGGGCATTTGTTGGTGGCGGTAAAGTAGTTAAGGGGGCAGCAAGAAGAAAGCAAGGAAGGCAGACAGAGGAAGGCTGAGGTGAGGAGGGGGAGAAACATGCTGCAGCATACAACCGATTTTGGCGAGGAATTCCATAATTGAGGTGGAGAGCAGTGCAGGTATGTTGGCATTTCAGTAAGACGAGGTGGTAGATCAGCAGAGGTGCCCACGCACCTACCCCAGGCTGTAGGGGAGTTGCAAGCAGCCCGCCTCCTAGCTTGCAGCTCCGGTCACCTAATCTCGCTCCCAGCTTTCCCGCCCCGGGTCCCCCTCTCTAAAGAACCTCGGTTAAGATCCAAACAGGGCACACTGTCAAGAGTCAAGAGCTGGCCCTAGAGGGCGCACAAGCAGGTTGGCTGCCCTTGCGTGTGGCTCTTGCCACCTGGGAATACTAAGAAGTATTATCTGTCTCATACATTCAAATTTGGCACCCAAATGGCGCGGCAGAGGACCAAATGACCTACCTACTGAGTGATCGGAGGCGAGCAACTGCCCCAAAACAGCAGCGAGTGGAGACCAGACGCAAGCACGACACTGGTAGCGGAAACGCAGTGTCTAGGATGGCGGCTGCTGGGGGAGAAAAGTACCGCTAAAACAGACTTGACTTGCAGAGAGCAGGAAACTCTTGCAACGAACACCACACTCACCGCAGCAATGGCTGCGACACCACCGCCAGCTTGGGAAAACACGAAAGGAGGTGTGTGAAAGTGGAGACCAGCGGCTGCATCGGGAGAGGAGCGGCGGCGCTGTGCAGGTGGTTATGGGTGGCTCCGACGTGGATGCCTGGGACCTAGAATCTGAAGATAAGTGCTGACGAACAGTAAGTGCCACCGCTGCTCCTTGCAAAAATCCGAGAAACGCTCCAAGAGATCCCTTGCTCTTCCGGCTCCCCGTAAGAGGTAGTGCACAGTGCAGGGGGAAGCAGACCATGCTACACACCACAATGAGGGGACCAAGTAGAGTGCGTGAAGGCCTGACTATAAACCATGACTTGCTTAAGTGGGCCATACCATACAACGCTGCGCTCGGCAAGGGTGCAAAAATACTGCCGAGCAGTGCACCCTGCAGGAAGAATAAGAGGATCCCGACTTGTGGGGAGCACATGTCAATGCTGTGAGAGCAAAAGCAACTGGGCCTACGCTCAGCTCAGAGCACGTTTGAAGCATGACAGCATGACCCTACATATTTGGGGGTGGGACTGGTCCTGGCGTGGGCTCCCCATCCTCATTTATCTGTATGTGAAATAGTTGCGTGAAAATAGGTGAAAATAACGAGCATACATCACGCAGCATGCAGCTATAGGCCAGAACTGCAAAGAGACTACAGCATGGGAAAGAGTGACGGCAAACAATGCAAATTGCAGTTGAGGTACGAAAGTCTGCTCGTGTGCAGAACAGCGAACCGGAGGACACTATGGTGGTAAGCCTACCGACAGAAGACTAAACCTCAGTGAATGATCTAAAAGAGATATGCCTCACTATGAAAACTAGTCATACCACTATTGAAGCCAAAGTGGACGAAATGAGTGCTCGGATGGACACAATAACTCATAAGCTCGAGCAGCATGATGGGTGCTTCAAGGAAGCGGAACACCACATATCTGAACTAGAAGATGCGGATGCTGGACGGAAAGAACAGTTGTTGAACATGGATCGGCTGATGAAAGGTAATAGCGGCAAAAAATGAAGATTTAGAAACGTGGTCGCGACCCAATAACATCAGGACCCTAGGCATGGTAGGATCCACTAACACTGGAAAGATGGAAGATTATGTTGAACGTCTTCTTACAACTGTCTTCCAAAAAAGAGAATTCTCGGCGATGCTCATAGTGGAAATGTCGCACCGATCACTTGCTGGCTGACCCACCGAGGCCAATCATCGCCAGGCTGCTAAATTATCGGGACCCCGATAACTGCATTAAGACTGGCAAGGGAGCAGCGACAGATATCCTTTGAAGACTCAACAATTGCTATATACCCAGATTTTACCATGGTGGTACAAGAGGCTCCCAAGAAATTCTTACCTGTTAAAAAGAAACTACAACAAGCAAACATTACATATGGCATGCTATATCCAGCGCTCCTCCGAATAACACACCAGGGGAAGCAGCATTTATTCACCAATTCCCAACAGATTGCGGAATTTCTAAAAGCTATCACCAGACAATCTCCCCAGACAAAAGAGCCTGGGGACATTCACAATCACCCTCGCTGATGTAAGAAACTGAGTAGCTGAAGAGGATGAAACTAGAAGTGAGCCAAGCAACCAAAGATCGCAAACAGCACCTGGATACGGCGACTAGGGCAGAGTATGATACCGCTGACCAAATTGAAACCTATAGGGGGAACTAGACACAAGACGCTGATTCATCAGCGCGCCTGCAAAAGCTGAGCAGTTATAAGTACAGCCACGGACACATGGGACACCAGAACAAGTTCCAGGCACCCTCGTACTGTCAAGGTGGAATCCATGTGACCTCCTGCGACACCCCGGATTCCTCAATCAATCTGGTTTACATCTTTACGTATGTCTTATTCTTTTTTGACCCACTCCCTTCTCCCTCTTTTCTATTCTCTTTGTTATTTTGTTTTTCACAGTAACGTGAGAGGGGCTAGAACTCCACAAATTCTATGGGCTCCACTGCGAGGTGCTGAGGCCCGCCTGCGCTGCACATGGAGGCCCTGCTCTACCCGCCCTCTCCTGGAGGCTGCTAAGAACCCCATATGGGTAGTGGCGGGCCAGCGAGGAGGGAATGTGGCGAGAATCTTAGTCATTCATGTCTGTGGCACAGTCATAGATGGATGTGACTTTGTAGTTGCGATGTTTTTGGGGGTGGGAAGGTAGGAATATATACCACAGCAAGTTTGGGATGCTGTTGTGGGAGGGGGAAGGGGAGGGAAAATGATGTTGATAGTTGCAAAAGTCATGATAATGGTTCACAGATCACAGAAAACGTACAGTCTGGTAGCGTGTATGAGAAACCTCCACATTAACCTAGTCAACGTGCTGAGGAATGATGGAACATCCAACCCACCTAGCTATAACTTTATAACATGGAATGTCCGGGGCTTGGGTAATCTGCGAAAGAGAAGACATATATTAGCCTATCTATATAGACATAACATACATTTCACCATGCTCCAAGAGACACACCTGGGCTCCAACACCCTGGCCATGTCCGCATCCCGATGGGCAGCACACTGGAGCTTAGCCACATAGTCTTCGGATGCACGTGGAACGGCAATCCTGATAAAGAAGGATGTTCCGTATGTGGTTTGGGGTCCATGCAGGCCCCACAGGTTGTTATTATCTAGTAGGATTAGAAAACATAAGGAGCTTAAGCAGGGTTGCCTGCTGGCCCCCCTTTTGTTTTCTTTATATATATCTGATCTGCCTCATACCCTAAATTCTGTGTGGCGAGAATCTTAGTCATTCATGTCTGTGGCACAGTCATAGATGGATGTGACTTTGTAGTTGCGAGGTTTTTGGGGGTGGGAAGGTAGGAATATATACCACAGCAAGTTTGGGATGCTGTTGTGGGAGGGGGAAGGGGAGGGAAAATGATGTTGATAGTTGCAAAAGTCATGATAATGGTTCACAGATCACAGAAAACGTACAGTCTGGTAGCGTGTATGAGAAACCTCCACATTAACCTAGTCAACGTGCTGAGGAATGATGGAACATCCAACCCACCTAGCTATAACTTTATAACATGGAATGTCCGGGGCTTGGGTAATCTGCGAAAGAGAAGACATATATTAGCCTATCTATATAGACATAACATACATTTCACCATGCTCCAAGAGACACACCTGGGCTCCAACACCCTGGCCATGTCCGCATCCCGATGGGCAGCACACTGGAGCTTAGCCACATAGTCTTCGGATGCACGTGGAACGGCAATCCTGATAAAGAAGGATGTTCCGTATGTGGTTTGGGGTCCATGCAGGCCCCACAGGTTGTTATTATCTAGTAGGATTAGAAAACATAAGGAGCTTAAGCAGGGTTGCCTGCTGGCCCCCCTTTTGTTTTCTTTATATATATCTGATCTGCCTCATACCCTAAATTCTGTGAGGGGAGAAGACCCTAGAATTGGTACACTGTCAGTTGGCTCTCTATTATATGCTGATGATGTGGCCATCCTTCATTTGACACCGACAGGCTTGCAACGTCATTTGGAATGCATGACCAAATATACAGAAGCCCATTTCTTGAAAATCAACATCACCAAAAGTAAGATCTTGGTCTCCCGTAAAAAAGGGTTTAGAAAAAAGAGGTGTTTCCAGTGGCTGCTGGGTTCCGAAAAACTTGAACTGGTTGATTCTTATTTATATCTTGGAAAGGTCTTTTAAAAAACTGGGTGGGATAGAGAACACATTAAGCTTTATGTACAGAATTCGTGGAAAACGCCGGTTTTGAGGTGGGGCAGTTCCCTTCTTCAGGGAACACTTAGGGCTGCCCTGAAAGTCGAAATTTTTTGAGGTTTAAACAACAGTCCACAATTTTTAGGTCCTTTGAGCGAGCAAATGATTTATTCGGGCTTGGCCTGAATACTGATTTCCCCATTCTAAAGTCCGTGTTGAAGTAGTTTGTAAAGAGTTCTGTGTCCTCCATTAGCTTGGCCAGAGATATCATCTTAAGTCAGTCCAAGTCGCACAATGAGGTGATGTGTGGTAGTACTTTGGGGAACAAACCACAGCCATACTTAACTTGTAACCTACCCCATGGGATCAGAAGGCTGATGCTCTTGTTGAGACTGCATTTGCTGCCCTTAAGAGATATTGCTGGCATTTGGGACAAAATACCGAAACAGGAGAGTCTGTGAGATATGTGAGGTGTGGAGAACGCCGAAGTGAAAACAGGAAACTGTAGGGTTGTTTGAAGGTGCTTTAATGTAGAAGGTGAACTAGATACCTCATCCTACAACAAGCAGATCCAACTGAAGTCACATTCAAGAGGTAACATTCTACACAAGGGCATTCCGAGAAGGAACATTAAAGAAGTACAAACTCAGGATAAAAGGAATGCATGACATAAACATATGACATCACTAAGTCAGAACACTAACATCCAGAAGTCCAAGATATCAATCAAGTGTTATTTATGTGTCTGGAGTTGCAAAAGGCTAGACACTAGTTTTTATGGCCTTTTTTCCTCAAATTCAACATTCACCCCACCCTTGGGGCCCGTTCATTTATTTTGTCTCTCCCAAATGAAATGGCTTGTAATAGGATTTTTTTTTTTTAACTTTTCTTGAGATTTATTAGGAGTTTTTGAATGTGACTTCTTACACTGTAATATTTGTTATTGTTCCTCACTTATGTGTATTTGCATTGCAATATTTTAGGAATGTTTTGTTTCCACTCGCACTTTGTATATTGCAATTTGCACTTAGTTGACGTACAAGACAGTTTTAATGTATTCTGTATTTTGCTTGGTTTGCATGGTAATATATTTTAAGGAGAACGTTTTGTATAAAGAAAGAATATTGGGGCATATTATCAAGGGCCGGCGATAAATATCACAAAGCACGCTTAGCGCTTGCATATTTATCGCCGGCTATCTCGAATTTATCACCCGGTTAGCGCGTTATCAACAATGCGCATCGCCTAGGCGATTAAAATTCCAGAGATAGTGTATATATCGCCGTTTTGCATGGTGGAAAACGGCGATATCCTAGATGATAGGGCCTGTGGTCTTAGCCACACAATCCACCCCCCATGTTAGGTATGCCTTAGTTAGGAATTTAACAGACGTTAAATTCCTGCGTTAAGGCATACTTAAACGTGATTTTGAATATCGCTAACCCTCGTTGTCAATATGACGAAGCTGGGTTAGCGATATTTTCCCATGGGAGTCTTGTCAGGCACGCCTCCTTTGCATCTCATTAGCGATGCGATGGGAGGCGTGCTGACAAGGAGAGCTATTGCCAGTAAAATGTCGCTAACAGTTGTAAGCGACAGCTTGCTGATAGGGTGATAAAAATATCGCCGCTTTAGCGCCAAAAAGTGCCGCTAAAGCAGCGATATTGCCCTTTATGCTATGCTCCATTAATCTTAGGAAAAGTATTCTTTTTTTAATCTTTACTGTATATTTATGTGGACCTCCATAGGAGTTTCGCATCATAAAAATAAACTTGAACTTGGCAATATGTATCCTCTTTGTTAGTCAATTGCCTTTGATTAAATGCTGCTCAATATTCAGCTTATCAGCCCTTCATCTATCTGTTATTTATGGAACTTCAGGAACTTTCTGCGTGGAATTTCTACTCCTATTCATGGGGAGGGGTGAGGGCAGAAAAATGAAACTAACTAGGGGGCATATTATCAAGGAGGGCGTTAAAATTATCGCCGGTTTAGTGGTAGAAAACTGCAGCTAAAGCGGCGATAATTAGCTTGATAATATGCCGCAGAGAATTCCAATAGAAGCCCATGTTTGCACCAGAACATGGACTTCTATAGGAATTATCAAGGGCATATTATCAAGCCCATTATCGCCGCTTTAGCGGCAGAAAACTACCGCTAAACCGGCGATAGTTTTTAACGCCCTCCTTAATAATATGCCCCTACACTCTTTGCACTCCAACCCTCCATGTTTGTTGGGAGTCATTACAGGAGTGGCGAAGACGGGATGATTTTCACTGTCTCATCCTTTACCCCAGGAAGGCGGATATTGACTCACAATTACTGCCTCGTTCTAGTTTCTCAGACATCTAAGAGTCACACCTGAGGCTTCTCTGTGCTGTCTGCAGTCAGCAAACAAACAGTGGTCCCGGATTATGGAAATGCGCACTATTTTCCATTTCCAGTGCATTTATCCAGTGTCAAAGGGTTAAGTAGAATCTGAGTCACAGCGGGAAGTGTTACCCTGTCAGTTAAAGTGAAAAAGACAACAATTTTACCCACACAACATATCCTGCAGTATACTCCACTAAGAACTGTTTTTTTTCTAAGCATTCTAACTCAATGTATTTATTAGAATGAGCAAGTTTAGCCGGGCATTGACAGATGAGCTGTCAAGAATCTGAAAATCATATCACACTTAACTGCTTTCCCAGCACCAAAGGATCCCTGCGACTATTTTATTCCAAGTGACAGGGACTGTAAAGTACATAGAACACAATTCTACTATTTTGAAAATATTAGTGTCCCTAAATTGTGGCAAAACAATAACATTTTAATCCATCGTTTTTTAATGTATGACTGTTTGCACTCTTAAATGCAGGCACGCAATGTCCTACATGTTTAAGTATTGCTGTGCAATCATATTAGCTCTGATAGGCCGTGACCTCCTGCCTGAAGTCAGTATTTTGCAATAACACAATATAAATTCAGTGATGCACAAAAGAAGAGAAATATGTGAGAAGTTGTGGAACGTAATTAATCTGAAAGTATGTGACAATCTAAGTTTCACGCCCTGACGTATAGTACTATGCTGTAAAAGTATCTTAGAAGTCAACACATTAAAGAAACACAATAACTGGGCACCGAGGGCACTGGGTCACATATCCAAAGCATGAGAACCAGACACAAGTACGTGTTCTAAACCAATGAATAACTATATAACATTTGTTTTGTTCTCAGAAGAGTTTAACAGCCTCACTTGAACCGAATAGTCGGGCAATTGGCCTCCTTTTATTTCACTTTCTCATTCATTTTTCTTCTTCCTCCTTCTCACTTTTGATTTCCTGCCACTTAGAGCCCATTTGCCACAACAGATTATGTGCAGGGTATGCGGGTACAGACAGTTTCTCTGATATCCTGCTTCCTTTCCACTATTTCCCTCTATTTTTTAAGCAGTGCTTAATTTGTAAAACAGTAAGTGCCAGGACCCTCATCAGGAGAGGACTGCAGCTTGCACCACCTATTGCCCCTGCTAACACTGCCAAAGACAGTACCAACACAGATACTTATCATCACACTCTTACAAGTGAGACAATTCAGACTAGCCCCCAAAGCTTTAAAAATGTCTTCGGCGACAGGAATTAGTCGCTTTTAATGTACATTGAATGAATAGACAACTGTTGATATAATAAATCACTAAATTAAACAAATAGCGCCACCATGTGGCCCACCGTCATAACTGGCGATGTTGACAATTACGTGCCGGTGTCAAGCATGGGACACCACCAGTACAAATTAAGCACTGCTCCTATGCAAAATACACTGGATGGCTGGATGGATGTTCGGTATTCAGTTTGGATGGAGAAAGGAACTTCTGAACACTCTATGGCAGAGGTGAGCGGATTTGATAAAACCTTCTGAATCCAAGAGAAATAACCCATTATAGTGCACTTCTGATGTCAGTAGGACTAGCTGCAGATAACTTCACCTCTCTCCCAGAGGTATTGTTTTATATTCGATGCTCATGACGGAATGGTTCCGCCATGAGCATCGGTACTCCTGTGCTCATGAAGGAACCATTCCGTCATGAGGACAAGGGCACGAAATCCCTCTGCAGCAGAGGGATTTCCTTTTCTCCCCCAGAGCCTCAGGAGCTGGGGAAGAGCTTCCCCAGCTCCCGAAGCCCCCTCCCTGGTTTCTGTGAAAGGACAATCAGCGCGCACCTCGCGCTGTCGTCATTTCACAGAAACCGAAACTAAAATGAACCCCAAGCAGGGATCCCCCCACTAGACACCATGGAGGGGGGGAGCGGCCCCTTGGGCAAGGGCCTTTGCTCCCCCCCATAAAAATCTGGGCCAATTTAGTCTTTCTGCCCCCCCGGGGGGCAGATGGGGCAGTAGCCCCCCATCTGCCCCCCCGGGGGGCAGAAAGCCCACTAGATACCAGGGATTTTTGTTTATATTTCAAGTAGGGGTGTGGGCTGCCCAATATGGGCATGCCAATGCCCCATCCCCCGGCCACAACATCTCAGACTTTCTGCTCTCTCTGGGTGGCAGATGGGGAAGTAGCCCCCAATCTGCCATTAGGGGGGCAGAAAGCCCACTAGATACCATTTAATAAAAACTATAATTAGGGGTTGGGGCTGCCCAAAATGGGCATGCCAATGCCCCCACCCCTCCCGCCGCAAAGTTACAGTCTTTATGCCCCCCCCCGGGGGGCAGATGGGGGCAGTAGCCCCCAATCTGCTCACCCGGGGGGCAGAAAGCCCACTAGATACCAGGGATTTCTTTTAAATTTTAATTAGGGTGGGGGCTGCCCAAAATGGGCATGCCAATGCCCTCACCCTAATAAACATTTGCCCAAAAAAATCCCTGGCATCTAATGGGCTTTATGCCCCCCCCGGGGCATTAGCCCGCAATCTGCACCCCCTGGGGTGCAAAAAGCCCACTAGTCGCCAGGGATTTTTTTGGGGCAAATTTGAATTAGGGTGGGGGCTGCCCAAAACAGGCATGCCCATGCCCCCACACCCTTCCCCGCAAAAATTACAGTCTTCCTGCCCTCCCTGGTGGAGGGCAGGAACGATTATGCTGGCTGGTTTTATGTGTGGGGGTGGGGGCTGCCCAGAATGGGCATACCAATGCCCCCACCTCCCAAAACAATAGACACAGTGTTTATGCCCCCCTTGGGGGCATATCGGGGCAACCCCACCCCCGATATCCCTCGCCAGGGTGGCAGAAAGCCGACTAGGCGCGGGTTTGTTTTTAGCAATATGCTTACCTGTGGATTTTGGGCCCTAGTGCAGCCGGCACGTAGGGAAACCTAGCAAACCTATACATTTTTGAAAACTAGACACCCAGGGGAATCCAGGATGGGGTGACTTGACTGCCTCCCACCAGGTTCTGTTACCCAGAATTATGCAAACATAAAAAATTGTCAAAAAAAACAAATTTTCCCCACATTTCTGTGGTGGAAAGTTCTGGAATCTGCGTGGATCCACAAATTTCCACCCACCCCCGAGTTTCCCCACATCTTACGAGGAAAATGGTACCTCACTTGTGTGGGTCGGCCTAGTGCCCGCGACAGGAAACGGTGCAAAACACAATGTGGTCACACCTCAATTTCGAAGTGAAAAATGACCCTTTTTTGGCAAAGTGCCTAGCTGTAGTTTTTTAACCCTAGCTCTGCCGGCACCTAGGGAAAGCTAGCAAACCTATACATTTTTGAAAACTGGACACCCAGGGGAATCCTGGATGGGGTGACTAGACTGCCTCTCACCAGGTTCTGTTACCCAGAATCCCTTGCAAACCTAAATAATTGTCAAAAAAAACACATTTTCCCCACATTTCTGTGGTGGAAAGTTCTGGAATCTGCGTGGATCCACAAATTTCCACCCACCCCGAGTTCCCCAAAGTCTTCCAAAATAAATGGTACCTCACTTGTGTGGGTCGGCCTAGTGCCCGCGACAGGAAACGGTGCAAAACCAACGTGGTCACACCTCAATTTCGAAGTGAAAAATTACCCTTTTTTGGCAAAGTGCCTAACTGTAGTTTTTGAACCCTAGCTCTGCCGGCACCTAGAGAGACCTACTAAACCTATACATTTTTGAAAACTAGACACCCAGGGGAATCCAGGATGGGGTGACTTGACTGCCTCCCACCAGGTTCTGTTATCCAGAATCCCTTGCAAACCTAAAAAATGATCCAAAAAAACAAATTTTCCCCACATTTCTGTGGTGGAAAGTTCTGGAATCTGCGTGGATCCACAAATTTCCACCCACCCCACATTCCCCAAAGGCTTCTGAGATAAATGGTACCTCACTTGTGTGGGTCAGCCTAGTGGCCACGACAGGAAACGGCGCAAAATGCACCGTGGTCACACCTCAATTTCACAGTGAAAAATGACCCTTTTTTGGCAAAGTGCCTAGCTGTAGTTTTTTAACCCTAGCTCTGCCGTCACCTAGAGAGACCTACTAAACCTATACATTTTTGAAAACTAGACAGCCAGGGGAATCCAGGATGGGGTGACTTGACTGCCTCCCACCAGGTTCTGTTACCCAGAATCCCTTGCAAACTTAAAAAATTATCCAAAAAAACACATTTTCCCCACATTTCTGTGGTGGAAAGTTCTGGAATCTCTGTGGATCCACAAATTTCCACCCACCTCGCCTTCCTGAAAGTCTTCCAAGAAAAATGGTACCTTACTTGTGTGGGTCGGCCTAGTGCCCGTGACAGGAAACGGCGCAAAACGCAACATGGTCACACCTCAATTTCGAATTGAGGCGACATCAAAATTACCTATCACAAAACAACCTGGTTTTGCAAGGGGGCCCCATGAGTTTTTGGCCCCGGGCTCGGCTACCATCTAGGGACACCTACCAAACCCACACATTTCTGAAAACTAGACACTCGGGGGAGTCCAGCGAGGTATGGCGTGTGTGGGTCTCCTAAAGGTTTCCTACCCAGAATCCCCTGCAAACCTCAAATTTAGCACAAATGACCCCTTTCTGAATTCAGAATTTTGACTAATTTTCTAAAATGTATAGCTTTCCAGGATCCATTATTACTTTCACACCCATTTCTACCATTAACTGGAAGGAGGTTGAAAGCACAAAAAATAGCAAAAATAGGCTATGTCTCAGAAAAATGCCAAAACTGTGTAAAAAATGTTAGTTTTCTGACAAAAGTCTGTTATTCCCTAAAAGCTGGGAAAATGGTGATTTCAGCCCCACAAACCCTTTTTTGATAACATTTGCAGGGAGAAACCCAGATGCTTTCATTTGCAGCCCGTTTTTCCAAATTTTCTAAAAAAAAAAAATGTTGCTGTATTTTGGCTAATTTCTGGGACATCTCCGGGGAATCCACCAACCCTGGGTACCTTTAGAATCCCTGTGATGTTGGAAGAAAAAGGACGCAAATTTGGCATGGATACCTTATTTGGTCAAAAAGTTACAGGGGCCTAAGCGCGCACTTACCCAAATAGCCAAAAAAAGGCTTAGCACAGGGGAGGAAAAGGCCTAGCAGCGAAGTTAAAGAAGGCTTTAGAGGACTACTTCTCTCTCATGGCATGCTACTGGATGTTAGCTATATCATTCCGCCTGGTGTGCTATCATTATAGAGGAGAGGGGAGAACTGGTTCGAGTCCCTGCAATGACGCTGAGCATCCTGTGATTCTGGGCAAATCAATTAATCTCCCTGTGCTTAACAAAAATGAATTTGTCCTCATGTAATGCAACTGGTGCTATGTAAAGCTCTCTGATACCCGATTCGGGTCAAGTTTGCACTATATAAAATTCTGTAAAAAAGAAAAAAATTACCAACCCCCATCAGGGCATTATCAATCCAGCACTGCACTACCACCCAGTGCTACCACACTATCACCTGATATTACCACACAAGCAGCTCCTCATCACCATATTACCAGCTCAGCACTTACATAATATTGCCCTTTAGCCAGCTCTCCCACATGCAGCACCTAACAACCATCTGATCTCAGAACAACCATCTTCCATAAGCAAAACTACCTCACAGCAGAACATCACAACCAAGACCCTGACTTACTAAGACTTTGTAGTGTTCTTGTGTCGCACAAGGTGACACAAGACACCACAAAGACTTAAGTAAGATTTACAAAGCAATGCAAGGTGCGATTTGCGCTGCCTTGTTTAACTTTGTAAGGAAATGTAATGCAGCGGCTTGTGCTGTGTTGCAATAAATTTTGCAATGGTAGGAGTTTCATGGGTGGAGCATTGGCGTTCCCATGCATCCACCCATGGAATTTGAGGCAATACCAGATTTACTGAAATGTGTAAACCTTGGATTGTGCCAAAATGGTATGCCACCCCGGCTACGTGGTAACATAGAGAAACGTGTTTTTTTTCTCCTTGTTATTTCTTGTATCTATGCGTGATGCATTCTGCATTTCACATAGAAAGAGAAAATTGTCTTTTAGGAATATTTTTGTGCAGGAAGGTATCCCTTCCTGCAGCATAAGAATAACAATCCTGCCCGTAACCTAGCACTACTTACAAATGCATAATGTCACTGCCTGCATTCCCGCAAAGCACTCACTGGATATACCCCCAAAATATGACACGCCCAACTCATACTAGTGGACTAACAACCCCAGCAAGCAATTACCATCCATCACCACAAAATCCCTTCATAGAATCTTGTGTCCGTTGATCTCCACCATACAACCACATTTCATCACTCTACCACCTTGTAACAGAATCATAGTAACACAGACTACCACCTTGCAAATTCCACCACTGGGCTGCCAAATCCCACTACTACACTACTATCCCTAACAATTCACTTTCACCCAACAGTTCCATATTACCAACTTCCACAATCAGACTGTACTTACCATTATACTACCACCCTTTACCAGTGCACGAACAAGTCACAGTACCAAATTATCCCAACCAGTGTTCTCCCAACCCCAAACACCAACCCTAAATTGTACTACACCCACACTGCAGAAGGACAGTTATCGAGTGTTTTTGATACTGTCAATCGGGACAACTTGTGTGCAATGTTGGGAGCCATTTTCTTATTTTTTATATATATAAATGTGCTAGAGGCATTTTCTATCGGAGAGGAAGTTAGATTTTCCGAAGATAGGTCAAAATGTTGTCCCACTACTCTCATACGCTGAATATACTGCCCTACTGGCAAGGACAGCTATGACTCTCCAGAAATCCCTTGATGCTTTTACAGATTTTATGACATCACTTGATTTAAAAGTTAAATTTTAAGAAATCATATATTTCATGGTATGTGGTCCCAAGTCTACAAAATCAAAAACGTTTATGATGCAGGGAAAAGAGTTAGAAAAATGTAAATGTGTTTTTGTATTTGAGTAATCTTTTTAACACTCAGTAGTCTTGGGACTCCCTGTTGACTTTAAGAGTGCAGCAGACCGTTAGAGCCTTGGATGTGCTTTTCTTGTTTGCTGGCAAATTGGTAAAGATACCTGTAAAGGAATTATTACCTCTTTATAAAGCAACATGCCTATCCATCGCCACTTACGGGGCAGGACTTTGGGAGTATAGCAGGAGTAATAAGCTTCAAGTTGCAGACATTAATTTTATCAGAAGACTATTTATGGTACTGAAAAGTGCGCCCACAAACTTCTGCCACTCTGAGTTAGGGCTGGAATATATAGAGGACCAAGTTGGCCTTGCTCTTCTATTATTATGGGTGAAAATTTGGTTATCTGAAGATTTAGCCTTCTCGAGAGACATTATCAGGGACTGTCTGGCCATTTCTACTGTTAATAAGATTCCCTGGTTTCATTATTTGAAATGTTCACTGCTTGAGATTGGTTTACGAGACGTTTATGAAAACCCGTGTAACATGACCTCAAAAGCCAAAAACAGCATTAAAATGGCATTTTCTATCAGGGCTAACAATCATCACCGGCAGTCACAGGAACATTTTGGAATGCTGTGTAGTGTCGGGGCTAGTTATATGGCTAATCGTTTAAAATTTTACTTAGCTTTCAGTACTAACTCGCAATACATATTTTATCGGTTTCGGTTAAGCACAGTGCCCTTTTTTTCCGCAATCCCACATCAAGTAGGTTGGTCAGACCAGCTCATGCCATGTCCTTGTGACAATTTGTCCAAACAAAGCACTTTGCACTTTACATTATTTTGTGCATTTTACAAAACAACAATAGCAAAATTCTTGCTGCCACTATTGAGAAAGCAATATCCCTGTATATATAAATGAGGCTTGAGATATTTGTAGTCATTGGCCTGCATTGCGGTTGTGAACTTTATTGGGTGGGGTCTTGTAATTAGAAAGCGCTATGGGCACTATTGTTAGGGCAATGAGGATCCAATCCATTGTTGTACAATGTTTGAACAAGGCCTACAATTAGGGCTTTTTTATACAACTCTCTTAGGTTTGAAACTCCCTTTTATATTGTTTTGTATATGAATTGTTTGAATGTTGGATTTAAATCACTGTTATGATGACCCAAACTGTTGCATGATTTTACCAAAACATTGTTATGATGTTTGGAATCGATGGGAGATATCCAACCAACTTAAGTTTCATAGGGTAAAAATTATCTTGTAATGTATAATACCAAAAGAGCATAATTTTATTCTAGTAATCCCAGGTAGTTGTTGAGCTGCACCTTTTGAAGGTTCCTCTTGTTGAGGTTTTTGTCCCGCTAGTTCTGATCTTAGTTTTTGGGGTAGCATATTGTTAATTGATGTATCATGACTGGAGTCTTCTTTTAATAATCTATACTGCCACTGGAATGCGTTTTATATTTATGGATTTTTATGTTTTTAACATGTCTTTGTACTGTGCATTTTCAAGGTTCACTGAACCGAAATAAAGTTAACATGATTGACTGCAGTTGAAGTTCAGCAATGACAAAGTATAACACCACCATATTGCCATAGCACAGCAATACAACACAATGCAACAACACAACACAAAATTCACAATCACAAAAGCAGTAAAACACATCACCACTATACACATGAAACCTACTACACAACAAAATTACATAACAACATAAATAACATACACACAACAGAAAACAAAATAATACAGAAAAGGACTTTAGGAAGGTGAGACCAGCTTTTATTTTGTTACAACTTCTTTCTAGTGATACTGTGTTGTATACTCTTAAATTTTACAGGTCTCCATGAGACTCAGGGCAAGCTACGAATAATTTTTGTATTGTAAATCATGTATTTTTATCCTGTGTTTTGATAACCCGGAACTTACCACACTGAATTTGTAAACGGAATAATGGTATATTGATGTTTGTAGGACTTTCATGGTTTAATCTTTAAAGCCGAATAAAGTTTATTGATGATGATAAATACAGAGGACAGGAAAATAACAAAACACACAACATAAGAGACAGCATAACACAATAACAAACCAACAGAGCGCACATAATTAAGAAATCAAACTACACAAAACATCACAACCCAATGGACAGCCACTAAACACTATACCATATCAGTGTAACAGCAATAAAACACAATACAAGACAACAGCTCACGCATATAATCACAATAGCATTAAACAAAACAGACAAGACAAAACATAACATAACGGTAACTACAAAAAAAATACAGTGTTACACAAAGCAACACAACGACAATACTGCAACAATAACACAACACAATAAATTGCAACACACACAACAGCACTACAGTGACAGCACAGCACAACACAGATGACCTTAGGCATTGACAACAAAACATAACACAAAATAAGTACAAAACAACACATCAAAGTAGCAACACCCAATAGAAACACAAATTTACAGCCACATCAAAATCAACACAATAATAATAATACAAAAATGCATCATCCTAGCAGAACACACATCATAACACACAACAAAATAACATCAATATACTATCAAAAGACCACAACCACACTACTACAAAAACAACACAATGCAACATAATGACACAACATGAGCCACACAGCACAATACCACAGCACAAAACACAAAATAGAAAAACATGAAAGCAACAAAAACACAATAATGCAAGTGTGCTATGTGTTTGTGTTGTGTTAAGTGTACTTTTTTCTGGGTTTGGTGCTTTTTTTTGGCACTGCAGCAGGTATTTTGTTTTAACTTTTATAAAAGCATTTAAAATTAAGGCATCTCTGTTCTGAGCAAGTGCCAGTGGTTTGAAACATATTTGAATGTTTAGTAATAAGAACCTTTGGCAATATGTATGCATGTGTTTGCTATAGAAAGTTAATGTTACAGTGGTTGGTTTGTGCTCAGTCTATGTTTTTGATATCCTAGAGATCATTACTTACATGCATTCACAGTTGAATGTGACAAGTAGGATCAGAATGAGCTATCCATTATAAGTGTAACAAGGGCATCAATGGCACTGGGTCATGATGGTGGTCACCAATAGCCGTATGAAGGGCTTTGCATAATGGTGGTAGTCCTTTGCATACTATGGCCACACATACCATGATCTTAACTGAATTTAACATAGTACTGGCACTGGCTTCATGGTTGTATTTCTTAGCATAGTGGGGATAATACGTGACCATGTATGGCATGATCATACCTACCACAGGCACAACGATGGCCATGGGACATGGGTGGCAAAAATGCTTGCACCTGCATAATGGTGGTAAGTATGTATATACTGTGGACATTGTTAGAATAATAGTGCCCAGCATGGTGTAATGCTTACACTGGTATAACAATGATCATTCTTAATGTTTTAGAATGTTAAAACTTGTGCCCATGTCTTAGCTCATAAGGCTGATGTAACCTTTCTGCATCTATCCCCAAACCTACACACTCATTCATTAAACCAATTATTTATGTTCTCACTTATTCAACCATTCTTCTAGGAACTTCTTATATGTATTCTATTTCTAAGCCAAAGCAATGATAATCTTTAGAAAACTCCAAGATCTATTTTTACAACAGCAATATCTCTGATATGTCATCGCATCTGTGTCACTCTCTCATTATGATTGTTTAAGTCATAACCAGAAAATATATGTATTGAATATTCCATTATTTGGTATAGCTCTTTAACATCTCTGTTTAAAAGTTACACCTCAATGCACTGCCTTTATGAATTTATTTGGAACCACATTTTGATAACTGCATCTGTTTCTTGTGTACCCAATAAAAATGCAGTTTAAGCATTTACAAATTCATCCATTCACTCACTCAATCAACTATCCACCCATACACTGATAAATTCATTAAATGTCAATTAAACATCAACTATCAATTAATTAGTAATGAGTTAGTTAATTATAAATTCAATCACATGTTCAGCCATCCAAGTTCTTATGCACTTATAGCCATTCAACATGCAAACACATAGACAAACTTGCCAATCAATCACAAATCAATTTCCATGAGATGTTTCCGTTTTCCAATTCATGTTTTTATAATGTAGACTAGGTGCAATTTCATAGGCAGGCTGGAGTGAATATGTTGAAAGTAATTCACAACATATTTTTCTTTTTATTGTGTGTATGTTCTGTGTACCCGTATATTAAAAAACAGATGAGCAACTTGTGCATTTCACTATGCATTATCCTAAAATGGCACCAATGTGAGTGCATCTGGGATTGGACATAAGCTAGTAAACAAAGGTGTGGACGAAAGAGGATGGCCCATATAGATAGAGGCAATCCTAAGATCTTTTTCATCAGACATAGACAAATCTTCCTTATTAACAATATTGTAATTGTATTTATATAGCATTTAGTACCCCTGATGAGGCATTGAAGAATTTTACAACAAGCAGCACACTACTCTGGAATTCAAGGTTAGTGGTGAATCTAGTGGTTATTATTGGTTATTGAGCTTAGTCATGTGCTCTCAAGAAAAAAATGCATGCATTTACTCAAAGTTACTTTGTGATGTATTAATGCCAGTTAGCTGTGATGATTAGTGGGGGCTATGTTCTTTCAGTTGAATGGTTGGTAAAATAGATAGCCTGGCGGAGATTAGGTAATGTTAGATTACAGGGATTGAGTTTTGAAGAGGAGAGGTTAACATCTATGAAATGTGGCCAATTGTAGAATTACAATAAGAAGGATTGAGGCAGACAGGCATGAGACTGAGAAGAGGCGATACTCAGAAATATAAGGTATGCAGAGGATGGAAGGTAATAGGATCACTCTGAGAAAAGAAAGTTTGCAAAGGTCAATTTTTCATACTGAGTTTTAGGAGTATAGCGGTAGAAGGCTTCCAGAGATGGCAAGCAATTGAAGAATGTAAGCTGAAGAAAGAAACATCTTTATATATAGTGCCCCATATCCAGGGCAGACAGCTTCAATATGTGATTTCAAGTGGGCACATAATTTAAACATCGAGAGCCCTAGCCTATTGTCTGCCAAGCCTAGGAACGCACTTGAAAAATTAGGGCCTGATTTACATCTTTGCAGATGGGTTACTCCGTTACAAAGTGAGGGATATCCCGTACGCCGAAATATAAATCCCATAGGACACAATGCTCTTAGTGGTCCATGATGACATAGTACCAATTAAAGCCCAACCTTTTATGTTTATCGCTATGGCTGTACTTAGGTTATGATTGACAACAGCTTGGCTTGATCCTACGCCTCCATTATTTCACCAATCGCTAGCGTGATTAGTGGCAATTTATCATTTGGAAAAAGCAGTGTATGTTCGGAAAGGCAAGAATGCCTAAAAACAATGTTCAAAACATGGGCCCCCCCTAAGTGATTGGAAATTCCTAAGCACTCCCGGGGAATAATTGGGGAAAATACTTCTATAGCAATTATGGTCAGCAAGGGAGGGGGCTCATGGAATGAATTTGTATATTTATATTTATTGATATGTCTCTCTATATGTTTATATTCTATGAATAACTGGCAGGAGTTTTTGCTTTTTGTATGGCCTATGTTTTCTGCCCTTTTCTCTGTTTGGCTTTGAGGAATTTTATAGGATTATTCGCTGTTAAATGATTTATTTGATGTAAATTATGGGAATTGTCTGCATGTCGGGGGGGGGTTATTATATGAAAAAAAGGATACAATGTGATATATATTTTGACGGAGGGGATTTCTGTCACTGTTGTGATGGAGTAACCCATTCGCCTAGATCAGGTCGATATTCCGCAGTATACCAACCTAGGTACAAGGTCTATTCACTGCACAAGAGGAGTTGGCACAGAAAAAAGAAGAGGTCTTCTTGAAAGATCTGCCCTCATTATTTTGAAAGTTAAAAGTTTTTTTCACTCACTCACTAAAATATGGTTTTCAATATGCACACTCTACCCCATGCTTTTCATGGTTGAATGAGAACAAAAAGCAAGGTTCTTAGTGGCCTCTATCTGTTTTTATATGTTCCTGAGAAGCAATGTTTATGCAGAACATGAGTGATGTTGTATTTAAAATTTACCTATTAAGGTAGAAAATAATTTTGCTGCATATCAAGTTTCCGAGGCCAGTATTCTACAGTGTGCAGATGCCGGGAGAGGGATGGCAGCCTTTTAATTAAAGCAGTCCCCATTAATGAACGTACTTACTAGGAGCCAGCGTATTTGAAAGGGACACCTTTATTACATCCATATATATGGCAGACTGGCATGGACAGAGATATAAGTCACGACTGATTCACCACACCTGCCCCCACTATGCACTTATCACATTTGGAATTGTGAGATATGTTCATTGATCAGTCCCATTATTACAGCGTGCAATGTAAATGCCTCAGAATAACATATGGGATAAAGATATTCCAACTATATGTATCCAAAATATTGCAAGCCATTTAAAACTCCCATGAGCAATTGAAAAAATCATTATCCTTTGATGATCTAATGATCATTACAACAAAAATCTTTCATCTCAGCCAAACTGGAAAATACTCCATAGATTAATGGAAGCCCTTTTTAGGAGACATCACATAATGTGCACCAGCAGTAGAGGACTGTTGTCCATTCCTCTCTGAAATGGCCTTCCACTTTCACTCTTCTTGATATAAACCGAGTTATGAGTCTTTCAGTGTCAAGGGGGATGGCCCATCCAGTATGCCATTGGAAGACATTGGAGTCCCTGAACCAGCTCCCCTACTGCCTAAGTAGCAGACCTTCCTCATTTCTGCCCATTTTTTCCTGCTGCCCTCTGCCCCTTCTCCACTGCTTTCTGCTCCATTTTTCTGTTGCCTTTTTGCTGCTTTTTTACTGGTTGCTGCTGTTGCTCTATTGCTTTTTGTCTTTTTCCCCACTGCTTTCTGCTCCATTTTCTCTTGCCTTTTTGTTGCTTTTGACTAACTACTGCTTTTTCTCTGTTCAGTGCTGTCTCATTACCCCACTGTTTCTGCTCCGTTTTCTGCTGCCTTTTTGCCACGTTTTACTGATTGGTATCATTTCTCTGTTTGCTTTTGTCTCTTTTCCCACTGTTTTCTGCTCCTTATTCTGTTGCCTCTTTTTTACTGACTTCTGGTCCTTTATCTATCACTTTTACCTCTCTTCCAGTGATTCTTTGTTGCCTCTTTTTTTCCCCACTGTTTTTGTGCTAGCCTTTCCGTGGATCCTTCTTCCCACCTCCTGCTTACCGTAAGCCTCTCCCATCACCACCCAGCATCCCTTCCTCCTGCCACGACCTACTTAACGGAGGCTGCAGGGCGGCTGCTCCATCATCGTGCCAAAGGCAAACCCATCTGCACCTGTTAGCGCCAGCACCATGAACAGCACCAGTAACCCTGGTTCTCCTGCCCACCTCAAATTCACTGCCACCGAGCTCCGAGCCCTTGACACCAGGCTCCGCAACAACAACTTCTGCAGCACCTCTTCTTGAGCAACATTTGGACCTTTCTCCTGCCAGCACTGCCTCTTCGCCTGCAACTCCTAAGCACCCACGTGTGCATCAAATACCACCACAACCCCAACCACGATGATGTCAGACCAACACTACTGCCCAATCACTCTGCAAGCATGCCACTGAGACCTGGGACACCATCACCTCCCTCACCCCTGACGTCATCTTCCTCACTGAGACCTGGCTCAACCCTGCTTCTGCACCTGACATCGCTTCAGCAACCCCTGATGTATACAAGATAACACATCGGGACCGTATCAATAAACAGAGAGGCGGAATCGCCATCATCCAAAAAGAAACTATTCGATGTGTCACCACCACAGACAATACCAACTCGATCATGGAACATCTCAACTTTCAGATCTGAACCAATGGAAAAACCACCATCAGAGGCACCCTTGCCTACATACCTCCTGGACCATACCCTAGTTTCTGTGGTGCCATCCCCAAATCCATCGCCCTGCTCGCCATTGACTCCAAACACCATGTCTTCACCGGAGACCTCAACTTTCACCTAAAAGACCACAACACCAACACCACAAACCTCCTTAAAAGCATGAACAACATCAGGCTCATCCAACTAGTCATTGACGTCACCCATTATGCAGGTCACACGCTTCACCCATCTTCATGGCCAGCAATAGAGTCAGGTACAGCTATGTCACCAATCTCACCTGGACAGACCATGCCATCATCCACTTCACCATCACTGGATCCCCAGGTCCCACCACCAAGCCCCCCAGTACTTCACACCACTGCTAGAACAAAGTATGTGAGAGACAGTGGACTGACAACCTCAACACATCCCACCTCAACACCACAAGCAACCTTGAACAGGCTGGCAAGAACTTCTCCACCTGGATCACTGATTACGTCGACAGAGTAGCCCCTGTCAAACCAACCAAACCCAAGCCATACACCAAGCAGGATAGCTGCTACTCCATGCAGCTGAGAGTCGTGAAACGCTACTGCAAGCGACCAGAAAGGAATGGTGCTCCACCAAAGTGCCTATAGACTGAATGCCTTCAAGACACCCCTCAACCAATACCACTAGCTTCTGAAGCAGAAGAAAATAAGAACCATAGCAGACCGCGTTGAAGCCAGTGGTAACCACAATAAAGAACTCTTCAACATCATTGGAGAGTTCCCCTAGCTTGCAGCCCTTATCACCAGCCGGCTGGACTGGAAGAACGCACTTTACGCAGGGATCTCCACGTACCTACTAAAGAGACAGCAGACCATACAGAACAGAGCAGCCAGACTCTTCCTCGACTTTCCCAGATGGGCTCACCTCACCCCTCACTTCAGGAAGCTCCACTGGCTCGCCATTCAGAAGTCAATTTAAGATGTTGATCCATACCTTCAAAGCCCTCCACAATCAAAGACCAACTTTCATCAACCACAGCAAAAACTTTCACCACACCCAGACTCCTGTGCTCCGCCTCCTTTTCCCTCACAGATACACCCTGCATCTGCCAAAGCAACAGTGGAGGATGCTTCTTTTCCCACCTCACTGTAAAGGCCTGGAGCAATCTCCTCATACATCCCCAAACCTCAACTTCTCTTCAGGAATTCAGGAAAGGACTCAAGACCTGGCTGTTCAACTGAGCTCCCCGGAAGCAGCATAGCTCACAGTATTTGGATACCCTCACAGGCGATTAGCTGCGCTTTTTTATTGATTGATTACAGTTTATTACATTGAGGACTGTAGCCTTGCGAGTGATACTTGCTGGTTACATGAAGCAAGCACTGGAAGTGGAAATTTAAGGCTTGTCTTTGCCACAGTTTTTTACTGAATGGTCTCTTAAGAAGTTGAAGAGCAGCAGCATCAGTATTATACTACCTTGGGCAGTGCTAATGTTGTATGTCGCTGGAAATGTAAAGGGATGTGCAGTTTTTATCTCGAAATGAAGCAGCATTTCATGATATTTTTAAAATAACCAGAGAGCACAACAGAACACAATCACATAATGCAGAGCAGTAGGAAAATATCTCTTTTAGCATGATCCCGCCCATTGGTTTTTGGACTGATGCTGCTGGTTTTTTTACTCTATGCACTGGGACTCTGCTAACCAGGCCTGTGCACTAACCCCTAAAAGCATGTCTAAATTGACTATACTTCTAATTGACTATTTAACTTAGCTTCCACTTGCCCCCCGGAAGCAGAATAGCTCAATGATGAGGTGAGAACTTCCTCCCAGAGCACAAAGGTCTTAGGTGTTCATAGGTGTTCTGTTCCTCTGACAGGATGACCATATGGGCAGTGCCCAGGAACTTAATTATCTTCAAAAAGGCCTACACTGTCACAGACAGTTGTATCTAACACTTTGACCTGCCCCCTCTTTTGTCCTTCTAGCCAGCAAGGCACCAATCCCAGTGGGAGAGAAGCTGATCCAGAGGAACAAATTTCCCTGGCGACACCTCTGCGGAGGTACAGGAGATCTGTACAAGGGAAGCCATCTTTAGGTAGAGAGGACATTGTAAATGTAAATGTAAATGTGTTTGTACTTATATAGCACACAGCTACCCCGGACCGGGGTCTCCCGGCGCTGTAGAATTGTTTTCAGTATGACTGCAAGCAACTGCTGTAAAAGTGGGTAGGGTTACCCCTTGGAACTCTTTCCTCATTGGTTAGGGAGGGGGCAGGAGTTACCCCCACCCAAGGCTACTGCCAGGAATAAATGTGGCACCCCTGGACATACTCTTCAGAACACTACTGGACCTGTGGAAGAGAGAAGAATGACTCCACCTGCTGTTCAGATCTCCTATGAAGGAAACCCTCAAGGGCTGTACCTGCCCCCAGGGCCAAGAAGTGGACTCCAAGGACAGCTGACTGTCCTCTTGGTAAGTTACAGGTACACAAAGGCTGCAAGGAGCCCACTTTCCAGGAAGAGCCCAGCTAACTAATTTCAACTGGACCTGCCATGGAGCCTGCATATTGGTTCCGTTGGAGTGAGTCCTGACCCCCAAGTGCTGTGCCATTGCCAGTTGGCCTGACTTCACTGGAGTTCCTGCTAGATTGATCGCCACTGGAGCAAATTCATTTCAGCGGGCTTGCGCAGGTAAGCATTCGATGATGTCTAACCCTCTTCAGCTACAGCCACCATCCTTGCCTCTCTGAAAAAATCTGACTTCCAGAAAAGAGTCTAATTCTGAAGGCAGAAATCTTCCCTGGACATGACGCTAAGAAGCATCTGATCGACGGCGATGACTTCCTGGCTGCAAACTTCAAATTTTTCTCCCTTGCAGCCTTTCCCATCTTCATGAATGGATTCACCAAGACCTCATCCTTTGTCAACTTGACATCCCTGAGCCCGTCTGTGGATTCAGCCTGCAGCCATGCCCTGCTGAAGACTATGCCTTCTTGAAAATTTTCTAGGTGTAAAGATTACTACCGGGGCTAATCTGACCTGTTTATTCAATCCAGGCTCCATCACAGTCAGCCTTAAATTTGACCCTTGTTGCATTCTAGCATGACCAGTTGTCCGCAGCTAGCACTTAGCATTTTTGGGCACTATTTTAATTTAAAACTTTAAAAATTCATATCTCCTGTTCCCTCTATTGGATCTTTGTTGTTTTTATGCCATTTTGTTCATTAAAATATTCTCTATGTTTATGAATTGGAGTAGGATTTTAATTGTGTTCTGTTTCCAATGTTTTAACTGTTTTGTTACTTTTAAATGCTTTACACATTTTCTTACACTAAGTCTGACTGTGCACAGCTACAGGGATTGAAACCAAGGTGTCTGGTTGAAACTACTGAAACCTTTGCTAGACTTAACAAGATTAGTGCCATTATTTCTAGTGGTGGACTCACATCCACTTCAACTCATAATCCACAGCATTACAAAAACATAACAGAGCACACACAATAAATCAGCTAAAACGGAAAACAACCATAATAAAACACAAAATGCAATAATACAGCACAGAAATGCAACAACACATTAAACAATACATTACATCACCGCCTCAACAAAATGCAACATAACAAATATGCACAAACATTATTGTCACAAATTAGGACCCCAAGTATCAAAAAAGAGGAGTAGGAGGGAATTTTTAACATCTATGGTCAGATTCTAAGTCAGGCAAATTGAAACTACTGCATGGAATTGTGCTCTTCCTAATTCAGAGTAGTTTGACAAGGGACTACTATGCTTCTCCTGCCAGTAAAAAACATTCTCCTTTCCTTCCCTACTTCCCCCACACCCTATTTTACCCCTGCTTTCCTCCCATCTCAACCACAAGTCCTGCATGCATTTACCACCTGCTCAGAGCAGATGGTAAATGTATGCTGTAAAACTTCATGGAAATGGAAATTACATATGGTTTGAAGACCAGACGAATCTCTCCCATATGGTAGTTCTCCATTCCATTGGGTTATAACCATAATTGCACAGTACTGGTATGAATTTACTGCACAGTAATGGTAAAATTACATGTAATTTTACCAATACCCCAGTACCATGCAACATGTAATATGCCCAAAAAATACATCAATTCTGAAAACAAAGGAAGCTCATGTAACCCACCAGTACAATGTTCTTCTTCAAAACATCCATTAGCAACAAGCCATTCATTATAATTCATGCAATTCAGCTACGTTATTTGAACATCATATTTTAGTAACCAAACTGGTGTATATTTGCAAGCCAAAAAGGAAGGGTAAAGAAATAGACAAATTTGAAAAAAAGTTCCAAAAATGTTTGAAAAAAAGAATAGTTGTTATCACTCCACAGAAGCAACACCAGTCGCGTCTTCACACACCTTTGTTTCTCATTATCATTGTTCAGATGAGTAACGACAGAAAGAGACCGTAGGGACTTACCATATATAGTTTCAGACAAACCCATATTGTGACAGATTTTGCCATCAGTATTTCCTCCTAACACTGACCCTGTCCGTCAGGTGCTGAGTGGTGCTGCTGCCTTATACTTTAAGCAGTATGATAATCTGATCCGTCTTCTAAAAGAGAGCTCTCAAGGTCCCTTTTTCAATAGCCATAAAAAAGTGGTTTATTATTTGTGATGGGTGATTGCTCACTTCAAGGAATAAAAACACTTCTTGTCAGGGTAAGCTCTTAAAGTCACTAAATTAAGCTGGGCTCAACCTTGTGGTAGCTGTGGAATAGAGCAAACTGTCTTAATTTAGCGCAATCTGTAACGTTTTTATGCAGAACCAAAATACCAAACAAAAAATCTAGGAGTATGCGATACTCATGTAATTTGTTGTAGCGTAATTACGAGAAATTACCTCAAAATTACGTGAAATTATAAAGATTTATGCAAAATTGATCTCATACTCACAATATTACCCCCAAAAATATAATTTTGAGTTAATTTCTATCCGCTCATGTTTAAAGCAATGCTGCTCACATTCGGATCTGACATTCTGCAGTCACAAATTACCCAAATGGTCCACCTGGGTAAAAAATCTACCTGAAGTATTTGTTGACTGCCCACATTAAAGGAATTGCCACTTGCATTCAGATTTGAAGTTTTGCACTGAAAAATTATCCGAATGTCCATCTCAGGTGAGAAACCTATCTGAAATGGCGCTCACGTTCAAAAGTTATCTGAACGAGTGATCTTGTGTTAAAATCTTTCCTTGAAATCGTGCGATAGGGAGCAGTGGGTTAAACAGGAAATTTGTGTAAATTTTGCTATGTGAAATTGACAAAATTATGCCAATTATGGTGGTGCAATCAAAATTTCACCTAGGCCTGAAAAAATCCTAAACCAGATTAGAAAAATCAAATACAAATTTACTAAGCAAAATTATACCAAAACAACAAAAGTCTTAAAAGTGGATTTCTCAAAATTAGGTAGATTAGCACAAAAAAGCACAATTTGCCAAAGATAGTCTATGGAAAAGGTAGACCAGGACCTACACTTGATTCGAAATGTTCAAAAAGACGTTTTTAGCCCCTTCCTCAAAAATTTACTTTTGCATTTTTAATTTGAAAATTCTTATAGACAAATTCTCTTTATTACAGTTGATAAAAAGCCAAAAGAGATACAGCCACAAGGGTCATGATTGAGACATTCTATGCTAAAAAAAAAGAGCGTTTAGAAGGCAAATGGACAATTGAAGGATAAAAAAATGGCTCTGGTGTACATAATAAGCCAACGTGGAAAAAGGTTTGGGTGTTACAATTCCCAAATAGTTCGTAGTTGAGTTCACTCTGGCAATACAAGGCGGGGTAATAGGGCCTCAGACTAAAGTGCTATTGCATTAAAAAATATTATATGGAACAATAACCAAATTTGTAGTCCACACATAAAACAGCAAAACATAATTGCCCCTTTTCCCTTGGTAGTGCCCTTGCTCAAGATCAACAAATGACAAGGTTAAAATACATAAATTATTGCCATAAAAACAGCTATTTAACATATAAAAATAACAACATTGGGAATTGAACCTAACTTGTCTGGTAATTGCGGATTCCATTTCATCAATCAGGGCCGGACATCGGTGTTAGCAGAGCTCTCCTTCTAATCGCCCAAAAGTGGCCTATGAATTTCGCAGTTGCACAAGCAAAAAGAGTTCTAGCGTCTTACTTTAATATGCACACGGCATCTTTAGAGTTTTTGGTCCCTAAGTGTCTGCACACAGGGGTTAACCATTTGCTTCTTGGTTTTGCATAAGCTGTGCAGGCAAAAAAGACATGGCCTATTGATTCATGTGGGCATAAACAAGATGGACAATCCTTGGGTTGAGATTTATTTATCAGCCAGGAGTTGGTGAAGGCGTTTATTGGTAAACTACCATGCCTGAACTGTGTATACAATTTTCTGTCGGCTGGCACCTTGCTGATCTCAAAGTAGCTTTTCAAATGACAATTGGTTTTCAAGTCAATGAAAGCATCTGTTAGGCTGCCATGTTGGCTTTTCAGAAAATTGTACTGCTCAACCCAAGTCCCGTACAATTGCCTTACTTGGCCTCTGGAATAGGATAGTGAATGACCGGTAACCTTTTTTGGCATATAAGTGCTAGATTGAAGAGTGTCTACATGTCTGATCCAGCCAATCTTTTTGGTAGTATCCAAAACAGAGACCTCGCTAAAAGCTGTAGCATATGGTGCCAGATCAGGAATGGTGACCAATCTGTGCCAAAACAGCAGTGGGCGAAGCCTCCCAAGATCATTAATAGACTTAATGCCCAGATCAGGTTTAAGAGGACGGACAGGAGAGCTGTGGGGGAGGGATACCATGCTCATAAGGAACTAGTTTTCCACTGCTGAGCAGATTATTTGCAATTACTGTGCCCCACAACTCTGCCTCATAAAGAGCACTGCTCACAGCCCTACAGCTATATAATTTAAGAGTAGGTGCTACTGGCTTGGCATATGATAGGCAATGCTCCCACCTCAGAGCCCCAGTTAGCTGGGAGGATTTCAAAGATGCCTTCTCAAGGTGGTTCTTCCAAGCCATTCCCTCAGACAGCTTGATACCCAAATAGTTAAAAGAACTGACCCTCTCGAGTGGTAGATTGTCCAGGAACAATTTTCCCTTGAAGGATTTGTGAGGGTTCAGCATCATTAGCTTACTTTTAGTGGTGTTATTAACCAAGCCCCTCTCGTTGCAAAAAGCCTTAAATTGATTCAATAATTTTGATGGCCCATGTGGGTTTTAGAAACCAGGAGGGTATCATCACCGAATAGTAGTGTGGAGGTTTTATGGTTTGCCAAAGACGGAGCATCAGCTGGAATGGAGCACAAGAGGTCAGCTACTTGATTAACATACAGGGAGAAAAGGGTTGGGCTAAAACGCATACCTGATGGACCCCCCGCTGGATCTTAATGGGCTCGGTGGTTTGTCCCTGGTTTCCCCATCACACACGGGCAAAGTTTTCTTCATGCAACCTGATTAGAAGTTCCAGGATTGCCAGGGGCATTCCCATATCCTTAAGCACCCGCCGAAGTAAATCCCTGGGCACAAGGTCGAAGGCTGTTTTTAAATCTATAAAGGCAAGGTATAAACTGCCCTTGCCCATCACAACTGCCTTCCAATAAAGCATAACAAGACAAAATACTTGATTGATAGTGTCAGTCTTCCGCCGAAAACCCGCTTGGAGTGGAGAGAGGATGTCATTCTCATCTATCCAGTCCTGGATCTTAACTAGGAGAGAACGGCAGGAGACCTTTTGGGCTCTATCAATCAGGCTCATCGGACGGTAGTTGGAGGGCTTTGACCTATCCCCTTTCTTAAAAATGGGTATTGCTTCGACCCCTTTCCATGAGTCTCAGATCCTCCCACCGCCAGCTATGTCATTGGCCAGTATCTTAAAATATATTGCCCAGTTGTCCCTGTTTGCAAGGAAGACGTCGCCAGGGATGCCATACGGGCCTGGGGCTTTCGCAGGTATAATTGCGTCCAAGGAAGACAGGATTTCCTCCCTAGTAACTGAGAGGTAAAATATTGGGTGACCTATGTCATAAGACATCTGGGGTCTGTCATAAGTGTTGATTATGGAATGCAGATCACTAAAATGTTTATGCCACTCTACAACTGGAATGTTGTTGGCCAAAGGGGGCGACCTTTCAAAATTGCCTTTGGAAAAAAGGGACCAAAACATCCTGCTATCTGGATGCAGGATGGCCTCCCCAAGATCTTCCCATCTTCTTTCGTCCCATTCTCTCTTGGCTTTAGCTTGTGCCTGTTTATATTCCTTCCTGACTTCATGTATCCTGGGGGCATCCATATATCTGATGGCTATAGACAGTCTCCCTCTCAACACTCTACACACCTTGATGAACCACAAATGTGTCCCTAGTAATCTCCCATGCCTTGGCCTAATCTTATTAACCTGAACATAAAATAAATAAATAAATAAAATGCTGCAGCTAACCTGTGTGGTCGGGTCATCGGTCGCTATTGACAGAATCTCCAAATGCTTTTCTAGATCGTTTTTGATTAATTTAATATTAGGTTCATCTGCCATAATAGCGGGCCATTTGAGCCGGTGTTTATCATTTAGTGCTCAATGAGATAGGAGAGACCCTCCCCTTTTCACCCCATGGATATTCAACAGTCAGGCTAAGGGGACAATGGTCGCTATCACAGGACGGGATAATTACCACGTCCCGTACCAGTGGCCTTAGGGTGAGATCCATTAGTAGGTAGTCTGTCCTACTAGACCCATTCGGTCCACTAAAGGTCATCCTCCCTCCTTTATCAGAGTTGGTTCTCCCATTGGTGGCCCTTAGCCTATGTTCCAGGGATATAGCGTTCAGCTGCAATTCTGCTTGCAACCATTTTTTAATAGGGGCAAGCTCCAAAGGCGGTATCCCCCCACGCGTTATCCTCCTCACTCACATCATAGGACTCAACCCAGTTGAGTGGCTCGTATGTAACATTAAAATCACCACCAACTATTAGGGGGTGGCCGTCATGCCTGGCTTGTAATAAGTTGTCCAGGGCATGGAGAGTTGAGGAGCTACCATCTTTAGTACTTCTGGTATACACATTGTAATGTAAGTATCAATGGACTTGCCCTTACCACTATTTAGCCTAACTTCAAGAATATCTGGGCTATGGGTGGCCAGCTCCTTTTTCACAGTCACAGTTGTCACAGTTTAATGTGGTGTTAATTAGAGTATGCAACCCACCTGACGGCCGGCCATGTTTGGATGGAATAGCTGGTCTATAAAGAGTCATGAACCCAGGGATGAACGTGGGGGACAGGATCCATGTTTCCTGCATGAAGATCTTATGTTGGTTGATAAACTCAAGCCAGTGGGGGCAATCGAGTTTCCCTCTTATGCCCGCCGCATTCCACAACATTATTTTCAACGTCCTGCTGTTAATTATTAGGGAGTGAGCCTGGGAAAATGATGGGGGATTTGGATGAATCAGCTTTATTGAAGGATAGCTAAGTATGTCTGCTACACTGGCCTGCATGTGATCACTCATCACTGGTATCATGGCAGTAGCTGAGACCGACTGTAGGTTTGATGGCATGCTCTCATGCTCTTGGGGGGAAGCCCTCTTGGTGAATGTGTGCTATTGGGGAAATGTGCACAGAGTCTATACTAGAGGTGCACATGGGATCCTTAGCAGACGATAGAAGCATTGAGTCATTCTGAGATAAAGTTGAAATGGGTAAATCCCCCGGGGGCTGAGGGGCATCTTTAGCTTGTTCGGTTTTATAAGGGATGTTTAGTTCCAGCCGGATGTTTGTAGAAGGTGGTGGATAGGTTCTAGCCTCCAGGGCAACTAGATCATACACCAGATGATCACTCACTAAAATAAGCTCTATTGCTTCAGCTGAGCTGTGTTTAAGAACGCATCTTTTTGCCTGAAAAATGTCATCCCTTATTATAGATCTAAAACCCCTGGTGTGCCTCAGGCAATGTATCGCTTTGTTTTGAAGGGCTTCACCGTTCACATATTTGGAGCTGTTGTTGTCCACCTTGGGGATATTGGTCAAATAAATAGGTGTAGGGAGGAGAGCGATGTGCATAGGGTTAGGTAGTTGGGGGGTAAGGTCACCCTACTACAACTTCTATTCAATCTCTGAGAGGCTTGCTTTGACAACATCCCATGTCTAGCTAGATCCCGTGGTGCACCCCTATGTATCCCACCTTGATCCTCCTGATACCTGCGATGGGCTGATAGTGGGGTATCAGCTGCCCTATCGATCCAATCAAGTGGGCCGAGCTGCAGGGCAGTGTTCATAATCAGAGCATTGTGGCTGGTTTGCTTGCAAGCGGAAGATACAGGCCCCATCCTTGACTTAGCATGGTTAAGGGAGGAAGGCAATGATGGGGGGGGCTGGGGTCTGGTACATTCTTCTAGTTTTTCATAGATTTTTTACACTAAGATGGTCAGAGTCTCAATAGAACCTTTTAAGGCTGCTATTTTCCTCTGGAGATCTAAGTTAGAGGGTGCTAATTCACTGACAGCCTCTCTTTCTCCCTGGAAGGAGTTCGCATTTATCCCATTGTCAGTTTTAATTGCATACTCCGCCTCACTATGTACATCGTTTGTGGGCAATTTTCCTGCGAGAGGGGCAAAACGATTACTCAAGGGGAGGTCAACAAATGTAACACTATCAGGGGGCATACTTCACTTGAAGGACACAGAAGGCTACAAGTGCGCTCTTTCAGTGCTTCTGGAACTGGCGTTGGCTGTGATTTGTTAGCTGCTTTCTTAAATAAAGTTGGTATGCTCCCATACCCTGTGCTGATGGGCCCAATAGAGGTGTGTGAGTGGGAGGGCTTAGTGGTGGTTTCAGGGGCGAGGGTGTCAAAAGCTGGAGCAGGTGACATGAGCAACCACTCACAGTCAGCAACGATGATCTCAATGCTGTCCAGCACATTCGCCCCATGCACCCCTTCATTCCCAGATTCATGCCCTGGAGCCTGGAACCGTTTCTTGGATTTCTTCTTTGTGGCACCTCCCAACCCAGCCTCAGTCCCTTTCCTTTTCCACATACCAGGCAGTCAATGGAACAGACAGTAAGGCAGCTAATCAAATCTACATGGGATGATGCAAAAACAAATATAGGCCAATTGGTAGATAAGGGTCAAAGTACCAAACAGTACCTTAGAAGTTAACAGCCATAATCCTTCAGCTAGAGATGACAAGGGGGTGGCCCAGCCCAGCCTCTTCTGGGTGATAATGGGCAAGAACGCAAGGGGTTTTTAGGCACCTCCGGGCGAAGAAAATGATGTTGGTGGCAGCAGCCGCGTGGGAGGCTGGTACTGGTAGTCCTGGTCCCCCTCTCCCCCTCTGGTGGTAACAGGCGGCAGGCAGCGGTGTCAAGACGGGCTTCCCTCATTGCGGGAGCCCGCGGGGAGTTTTAAGGCGCCTCTGGGCACAAGAAAATAATGTTGGTGGCAGCGGCCACGTGGGAGGCTGGGTCTGGTAGTCCTGGTCCCCCTCTCCCCCTCTGGTGGCAACAGGCAGCGGTGTCAAGTCGGGGTTCCCACGCTGCGGGAGCACGCGAGGAGTTTTAAGGCACCTCCGAGCGCAAGAAAATGGTGTTGGTGGCAGTGGCCGCGTGGGAGGCTGGGACTGGTAGTCCTGGCCCCCCCTCCCCCTCTGGTTGCAACAGGTGGCAGGCAGTGGTATCAAGACGGCCTTCTCACGCTGCGGGAGCCCGCAAGGAGTTTTAAGGCGCCTCCTGGCACAAGAAAATTATGTTGGCGGCAGCGGGCGAGTGGGAGGCTTGGACTGGTGGTCCTGGTTCTCCTTTCCCCCTCTGGTGGCAACAGACAGCAGGCAGCAGTGTCAAGACGGGCTTCCTGCGTTGGGCGAGCCCATGAGGAGTTTTAAGGTGCCTTCAGGTGGCAAGAAAATGATGTTGGCGGCAGCGGCCGTGTGGGAGGCTGGGACTGGTAGTCCTGATCCCTCTCTGGTGGCAACAGGCAGCAGGCAGCGGTGGCAAGTATCAGTGCTGAAAGCGACTTTATAGAAAAAAATCCTCTCTGAGCGCGCCATTGTCGTCATTCTGGGAACAGTTTTCACACCCCTTTCAAACTTTCATTTCAAGAAGAGGCTGGGCAGTGGTTGGAGAGATAATGGAAATTTACCTCAAGCAGCTTCAGTCAGGGTGAAGGTAACTTTTGCCCTATATTTAGTAAACATCTGACTTTACCATTAGATTGGATTTTTATTATATATAAAAAAAATACTTTGAATAGAATCTATAGCTGGTGCAGCTCAAAATGATAGATTAACACGTATAATCTAGACTTTGACTTTTCCTATGTGCCATACTATGCATCATACCTTGTGGGTTGCAAGGTGTGGTTAAGGGTGACTTATATAATATTTTAAACCATGTGTTACTACCTGTCAAAAAGGTTGATTTTGACAGGTCTGTGCACCAAGGTTCAAGCTGGTGCTGTCAGGAAACACAAGATAGACCTGAAGCCAGGTTTTCACTGTCACTGTAGTGGATGGTACAATAGGTGCTGCAGTCCATAGGTTGCAATTAATTTTCCATGCCAAGTGTGTATTTCTAACCAATAACCGTGGCTTTGTATGGATGTTAATTCTGACAATCATGTTTAATCCATGCTTAAAGAGGTAGCCCAGGAAATGTATTCCTGTTAGCAGATTAAGTGAACAGAGTTATAAAGCCCAGGGGCAGTTTTTCCATTAGGGCTGTGGGGCTGAGCCCCTTTGAAAATTCCTACACATTTACATTAAAAAATGTAAAATAGATCGATACCGTATCTCTAAATAAATTAATGTATTTCAGTCTGTTTTTTTTTGTTTCAGGCTGCCTGCCCCGCCTCGCTCAGAAGCAGGAGAAGGAAGACAGGCAGTAAATCAACTTTATGAACATGACGCACCATGCAGGGCTTTCTGTTAAGCCCTTCATTGCCATTGTGGTCTCTAGTTCCAAGCACACTGTGGGACAGTGGGTATAAAGATAGAATATCGACGGGAAAATATCGACTAGCATTAATATCGTGGTAAGAATATCGACTGTGAAAAATATCGTTATAGAAAATATCTTTTTTAAAAATATCGTTTCGTGAGAATGACAAAAATATCGTCATTAAAAAATATCGATGAACAGAATATCGTTGAACAAAATGTCGATTCATATAATATCGACAGAAAAATATAAGTTGTTATAAAATTTTTAAAAAAATATGTATTATGTTTTTAAAAAACTTACAAAACTCATACTAGTAATAATATGTGTTAAAAATATTTTCTACAAAAGAATTGTTAAAATTTTAGTAGCGGGTTATTGGTATTATAGGGGATAAGGGTGGGTAGTAATTTAAAATTTGGTTTCTAAAAAATGTATAAAATATAAACAAATTAGAAAATATTTAAGAAATCCAAATTTTAAATTGAAATTTCGAATTCTTCACGAAATTAAATTTGTAATTAAATTTTTTAATTTCAAATAAAAATTTTAGGAGCGGGTTTTTGGTATTATAGGGGATTAGGGTGGGTAGTAATTTAAAAATGTAGTGTTTAAAAATTGTATAAAATATTAATAAATTAGAAATTTATAATGAAATCAAATTTTAACCTCGAAATTTAAAATTTTACACGAAATTTATATTTTAATATTAATAAAAAATATTACATTAATATTGAAGAAGCGTTATTTTGGTATTATAGGGGAATAGGGTCTAAAAAATAATTTAGATAGAAAAATGTATATTGTTTACTAACCTGCACATTTCCTGACTTATGTTGGATTGGAGTTAGAATAGTAAATTATTATAAAATATAAACAAATTTGTAAATAATTAAGAAATTAAAAATTTAATTTTAAATTTCTAAATGTTTACGAATTTAAATTTGTAATTAAATTTAAAAATTTCAAATAAAAATTTTAGGAGCGGGTTTTTGGTATTATAGGGGATTAGGGTGGGTAGTAATTTAAAAATGTAGTCTTTAAAAATTGCATAAAATATTAATAAATTAGAAATGTATCATGAAATCAAAATTTAACATCGAAATTAAAATTTTTACACGAAATTTATTTTTTAATATTAATAAAAAATATTAAATTAATATTGAAGAAGCGTTATTTTGGTATTATAGGGGAATAGGGTCTAAAAAATAATTTAGATAGAAAAATGTATTTTGTTTACTAACCTGCACATTTCCTGACTTATGTTGGATTGGAGTTAGAATAGTAATTTATTATAGTTTACTATCCAGCACTTTCCCTGAGTTATGTTATGTTTGTAGTTAGAATAGTAATTTATTATGGTTTACTATCCAGCACTTTCCCTGACTTATGTTGGATTGGAGTTAGAATAGTAATTTATTATGGTTTACTATCCAGCACTTTCCCTGACTTATGTTGGATTGGAGTTAGAATAGTAATTTATTATGGTTTACTATCCAGCACGTTCCCTGACTTATGTTATGTTTGGAGTTAGAATAGTAATTTATTATGGTTTACTATCCAGCACTTTCCCTGACTTATGTTGGATTGGAGTTAGAATGGTAATTTATTATGGTTTACTATCCAGAACTTTCCCTGATTTATGTTGGATTGGAGTTAGATTAGTAATTTATTATGGTTTACTATCCAGCACTTTCCCTGAGTTATGTTATGTTTGGAGTTAGAATAGTAATTTATTATGGTTTACTATCCAGCACTTTCCCTGACTTATGTTGGATTGGAGTTAGATTAGTAATTTATTATGGTTTACTATCCAGCACTTTCCCTGAGTTATGTTATGTTTGGAGTTAGAATAGTAATTTATTATGGTTTACTATCCAGCACTTTCCCTGACTTATGTTGGATTGGAGTTAGATTAGTAATTTATTATGGTTTACTATCCAGCACTTTTCCTGAGTTATGTTATGTTTGGAGTTAGAATAGTAATTTATTATGGTTTACTATCCAGCACTTTCCCTGACTTATGTTGGATTGGAGTTAGAATAGTAATTTATTATGGTTTACTATCCAGAACTTTCCCTGAGTTTACAATTTATTTTTGATCAAAAGGGTATTTAGTCCTCTGGAACGCGTAGACCCTCGGTTTGAGTCGTCACATACTGTAACTACATATTCTGTGGGAAAGGTATGTCAATCCTGGCTGCGACATTCCACCTTAGCATCTGTCAAAGTTCATTTATCGAAGTTACATGACAAAATAGATTTGAATTCTTTTGTTAAAGGTCCTGTGGGTGGCAGAACCAAAAGGTGGGTGTATGCTATTTACAACGAAGTGTGGAAATTTTCACCAATTGAGGCGGCTTCAAGATTGAGAGCTATTGACCAAGCAAACATGGAAAAGGTTTTAGCCGTTATAGATAACAGCATTAGCACTCTCTCTTCCAGAATTTATACATTAGATAATATTGTTTCGTCAGTTGTTGATATTGTGCATGATGATATGTCTGTGTTATATAATGGTCAAAACCAGTTGCGTTCTGTTATGCAGTTTGCATGGACTTTGCAGACGTTAAAGGCAGGGAGGGTCCCTTGGGACTATTTGAGCACTACATCGTTATTCATTCCTTGTAACATTACTGATAAGCAGTTATTTATGTCCATGAAAGATGCTAAATATTCATTATTACATATTGAAAAATTAGAACCGTTACCTTTCTCTGTGGCGGAAATCAATTCAGTCACGTGGGTTATATACGGGTTGATAACTCTACCGTTCGCACTTCTTAAGTTTACGTCTTGTATGAAACATTATGCTCTGGGTAGATATGAACAGCTGGGCACCGCTTTCATACATGAGGTTTGGTCCCTCCCCTTTACGTATAGATGTACTAGGGACGGAACTGAGGTTTATCTGAAGGGTGAGGAATGTACCACGACACCAGATCATTTCTTGGTATGTAGGCACATTCAATTACACGGTGCATGCAATGTACAAGCCCCGATTTTGGCCTGCGTCCTACGAGGTGTCCCAGTGCCTGTGATTACGCCTTCTTTGACGCTGCTTGCAAACAGTAGTTATTTAATTTTGAATAATGAAGCTTGCTGCGGGATGTTAGTGGGAATCCCATATATAGTAACTGTATTGGAGAGGGTTGTCTCCTGCAATAATGTTCTCTTTTCACCCCCGCACGGGCGGCTGGATGTTTCCATCTGGCCTTCGATTCCAACCTTGAAAGCAGAGTTCAACTAGTTGAGCAGAATAAGAGCTGTATTGTTCCAAAAAGAGGTGTCATTGACTTCCTCTCGTGAAACATTTGTCCTTCACGTTGCTAATACGCGCACTGAGGTACAGGCGGTTTTGAATACTGACCTCCCCCTACATTTCGGAGCTTTGATCCTAACTATTTTCAATGCCTCGTCCACGACCGGCCTGGCTTATTTTTTTAAACTTGTAGGCTCAGGCCTCGTGACCTCTTTCTAAACTATTTTTGGTGTGATTCCGGCATTTTGTCATTCGATTTTCTCGAGCATCTTTGGAGGTGTTCCGCTGCTTCTGGCGCTGGTGGCAGGTGTGCTGCTTTTACTTTTCATACTACGGAATGGCTGCTGTTTCTGTGCCACACGAGCACCTGTCACGTCTGCATCTTCTTCGTGATAGGATGCTTGACTTTTATGGTACTCTGCCATTGGCGACTTTAAGCCTGGCATATGGATTATCCTTCAGGTATTCCTACTTCACCTGCGTGCAACCTGTATTTCACTGCCTGGATTGTCCCTTTGAATGGCCTCTGGATTTGTGCTTGACCAACACGGTGTCTCCGGTGCCGGATTTCGATCGACTGATGAGGCCCTTAGTGTCTCACGAGTTGGCCTGTTCTGGTGTCCGGATTATGGCTTGTGGTGCGGCGCATGGTATCCTGGGTAATTGGGACATATCAACGGCTGCCTACGACTTCTTGGCTATGAGCTATTTAGAGGAACATTCCGGTTGCCCTCTGATTGTGCTAGAGGCTCCGATGGTTGAAGAACACGTATGTTCCTTTTCTTTAATTAATTGGATGGCTGAGACTTTTAGTGGCCCTGCAAACGATTTTTTGTTGGAAGCAGTTGCCACGTATGCTGCCTATACATTCATGGATTAACTGAACTATCCTTCTTTGCGCCTGTGCTACTGGACAGCAACCTAGTGCAGCATTCATTTTTTTTTTCTAATCATTGTGTTACTTATAGTATTTGGATGATAGTAGTTGTTAATATATGAAGTAAATTGTACATTTACTTAGCAAGTTTAAATAATTTTTGTCAGCTATCTAAGTAGACATGGATAAGGTAGTTAATAAATGTTTTTATATGTAAGTTTCTGGTTGTTGTTGATAAGTTCAACATGTTCTTTTTTCACTCTAAAGAAGAACACTTTTTAATTTAGGGAGTTTATCTACTTTATGCTAAGTTCGAATGAAAAAAGCAATGGGATTTTACTTACTTCAAGTGTAGTATGACGTTTTGTAGTTGTAGTCGTAGGTTTGTATTTTCTTATCTCAGCAAGGTAACTGTTTTTCTCCAAGTTTGGCCCAAAAATGGTAAATTACGTTAAGTGTATAATTGTTTTTATATTAGTGAGTTAATTAATGGTAGCTTTTGATTGGTTCAATTAGTGAAATTTAAAATCATTGGTCGACAACGTTATTTTGAATTAGAAAACCGTTAAATAATGATATGTGTGAATAGTTTTGTAAAGTTAAATAGTTAAAAAAAAGTGTGTAAAATAAAAGAATAGTGCATATCGAGTTGGTAATAAAAAGACAATATTTTTTGTATATTTCTATAAGCAGATAGGTCGTCGATGTTAGTGTAGTCGATATATATGTCTAAGGTCATGTTATTTAAAATAAAGTCGATCATGTAGTAGTCGATATTTATGTTGTCGATATTAGTGTGAACGATAGGGTTGTCGATAAAAAAAAATCGATATTTGTGTGAATCCTTGTTTAAGTATAGGATGACGATATTAATGTAAGCGATATTTTAGTGACGATATTTATTTCTGACGATATTTATGTTAACGATATTCCATCATGGAACCGGGACAGTGATGCAATAAGCGTCACGGTTTCGGGCGCAAGAGACTTCATCATTGCATGATTTCAGACATCCGTCATTTAAAGCCGTGGATCCCACCCTTTCTTCATATGTGAGAGTGGCTGCGAGGACGTCTGATCCTGTGCCTTATTCTCTGTAATTGTAAGTGTTTTCAAGCTAATGCTGTGTTCTGTATATTATGCCGAGACCCCTCATCATGCTAATCTTCCCCACTGTGACACTCCAGGCCCTCAATGCACATTGCTCACTCCTTTAGAAGTGGAGCTGCGGCATTTGCTCCCTTGTGAAATGGACCCAAATAAGGAGCAGGGTTCGCCTGTGCTTACAGTGGCCAGTTCTCTGATGTATGGCATTTAAACAGGCCTTGTGTACACGCCCCAAGTTAACACTGATGCTAAAAACATGGATTGACTTGCAAACAGTGAATGCTAAAAACGTTGAGGGAATGCATTTCAGCGATTTAGTTCCTCTCCTATTTTACATGCTTTACTTAATCTTGCATTCCCCACGAGTAGGCTATTTTATAATGTTGTTTATCTGTCTTTGTTTCTGCCATACTTTGAAGCTTGAGCCATGCCAGGTGTTTATGAGGGGCTTTGATTTAGCACTCAGGAGCAAAGGCTAAAGCCAAACGAAGTGCCTGTCGTGGGTTGACCTCTCTGCAGAGCACACAGAACAATGTTTGTGTATTCCATTTGCAACTGAAATTCTGTGGATATGTGTGTGAATGGGGTACACTGATATCAAAATACTTGCAAAGTAAGAGAAATTAAAGTGCTTATATTTGAGGGAGTGCAGTGCATGTTGGGAGCAGTGAAGTGACAGAGATACAAGAAAGGGCATTCAGGGAAGAGTGAAAAGAGGATGCTGAAAAGGAAAGAGAGGGGGTTGAAGATGTGCAGATGGACAAGATATGCAGAGAAAAACAAGATGCATATCTAACATAAAGCACACATAATCGAAGGCCAAAACTCCTTCCGCAGGCCTCAATGCTATTTAATTCAGACTCGCTACTTGAGAAATTAAACATTTCCAATGTTAATTATTTATAAGAAATCATTGTTGTTACTCCTTTATCTTAAACAGCTAACACCCGGTGACAAAGCCAATCATTACCGACAGGCTTTAGGCGTATGTCAGTTGCAATGCCATTTATCTGGATGAAATTACATTTCAGAGAGAAACGAAAATACAGGTCTGATGGCACACTATGGGAATCACTGAAGTGTATTTGTCATGTTTCTTTATAGAGAGAACCAACTTTTTTCATCTCACTTAAAGGCCTGTCTGCACACATTTCTATATGACTGGTTACAGCTAACATCTGTGGGTGCTTCTCGAAGTCTGGTTAGAACATATTTTTCCAAAGTTAATGCTGCTTACAGTGTAAGACACTGGGCAAGCATACAATTTAAAGGGCTAAAGTTGCCATGCAGAACAATTTATACATTACAGTAACTGTTGAACAAATTAATGCAATAAGATATGGGGCAGTTTTTAAATTGCTTAATATTTCAAAACTATACGTTCCCACTGCTTAATAAGCCTGCTTTATTGCTACATTCATTTGCTTTAAACTGCACCATTTGCAAATCTTTTTTTAATTTCTTTCTCAGTAGAGGGACTCCCCCTGGACCCCAGGTTTGTCAATAGAACTTGTTCACATTGCTTGCTATATAAAAATCATGCCCAAAGTTTATGCCTCACCTCTTTCAAATGTCACCAGCCACCACTGCTAAAGCCAGTTCTAAGGCCAGCACAATTTGGGAGTACATCCTGCAAAAGATAGCTCCTACAATAGGAATAGCCTGAAGACCTTTATAATGGTTTCAGATAAATACACCTCCTAACTTTATTAATGGTGTGACTGCACTTCTGAAGGTCTGAATATCTCAAATATGAAGTCAAATAATGTATTGTTTATAGGAGGTTCATTGATAATTTTTCTTCTAAAGTCACCTTCATTACCAAACTGCTAAAAAAAGGGTACCATTTGCTTAGACACAAGAGCAAGACCAGGTTTTTCAGGACTTTAAAAATTGCCTTCACTAGCATCTCAATTCTGTATCATCCAGACTTGTGTAAACCATCTATAGTTGAGGTAGATGCCTCTGATGGAGCCCTTTGAGCAATTCATTCACAGAGGTATTCTACAAATGGCCAATTACATCCTGTCTCCAATGTGTCCAAAATATTGTTATGAACTGAAACAAACTACTCCATAGCTGAAAAAGAATTGCTGGCTATTTGACAAGCTTTCAAGGAATGGAGACATTATTTGCTTGGGGCCAAATTTCCTGTTACAGTTCTTGCCAATCATCATAACCTCCAGTTTCACAGATGTGCCCGAGCCCTGTCACCCAGATAATTAAAGTTATTGTTATTGTTATTGTTAAATTGCATTTATAAATCGATAATCACCAAAGGTCTCTAAGCGCTACATCATGGACATCATGGACCTTGTTCTTTGCAAAGTTGATTTCATTATTACCTTTCGTCCTAGAAGTGATAAATATAAAGTGGACACCTTATCCCGTTACTACCTTGGGAAGACAGAAACTATCAATCAATCACCACCGATGATTACCCAAGATCAGGTTATTGTAGTAACGTAACGAACACAGAGAATTTCCTTAATCAAATCAAAAAAATACATGCCTATAAAAAAAAGTTAATAATCTGGAAATCTCATGATTCAACTCATGAGATTTGTAACAAGCTACCTTTACAGGAGAATAAACTTTATGTATCAGTTAGGACCTTATAATAAATGGGGTTCATTAGGATGGCGGGCGGAGGCACATCCGCCGTGCTGGAGGAAAATGTATTTTTCCGCACTCCAGCAGAGGTCCTCGCGCCCGCCATATTACAATGGGCAAACATAGAAAACCACTATGTTATCCCTGTGCACTCTTGACGATTAGACAAGGTTCAAAGAATTTATGTTGGTGCTCCTTGTGTCACGCGGAGTCCTCCCGCGTCTTTATAAGAATTTTTCGTATGTAGTGAGAAGAATCACCTTCTCACAAAACAAGGGCCCACTGTAAACAATGAAACTGTTGAGTTTCTTCATCAATTTATTAACTTCATAGATTGAGTTTCAACAAATTCATCCAATTGAGTCTCTAGTTGAAATATCATTTCCAAATGTAATCATACATAGCAAAGATTGTTCTTCTTGAGCACATTAGACATCCACCCAATGCATTTCGGGTCAATAATATCTGACCCTTCTTCAGGGGTCTACAAATGAAATGAAACAGGACCATTAAGTTCACTATCCCAAATAAATGAACAACTATAGACAGTAAAATTGATGCATACAAAACGCAAGCAATTACGGACCACAATACACAAACTATTATGAGGACAAACCAAGTTGGAAATTAAGCGAGAGAACAGGAAATAAAGAAAAGTTAACGAAGCATGCGGGAAGTAAATATGTGATTGGAAGAATGGAAGATAACGAAGCGTGTACTTGGGAAAATAAAGGTGCAGGTAACCCAGGGCCGAAACTCAGTATAAAAGAAACGCGGAAGCATGAAACGAGTGAAAGAATGTACCGAAAGATCCCTTTTAAAACCCGGAAGGAGCGTATATAGCGTAAACTTACTGGAAACCAAACGGTTTTCACATGTCTAAGGCTCTGCAGACGGCGTGAAGGTTCAACGTTGAACTGGATAACGGATCTAAATCACCCTGTGATTGGTCAGTATATGTGAACTAAGTAACGTGATGAGTGGACGGACAGTATGAGCCAATCGGTTACGTGATAACGTAATCAAAGCAATACGCGAACCTATGTGCGTCGGGCTGACAGGAATCAACGGGTGAGGATGCTGGCGGCCAATAAAGCGGCCAGACAAGTAAAAACCGTGTGAAAACGAAGTATTTAAGAAACACAAAAGAATAGACTCAATAAAGTTAGAGTGAAAAAAAAAAAAAAAGTTTGAGTGAAAATAAAAATGAAAAATAATGAATATAAAATGCAAACCTAAACATCATCATTCAGTGACATGATCAATGAATTATAACAGTGAATTGAGGGACCGGATAACACTTTTTGCCAATGTAACTATAGTCAGCAGACTTAAAGAAAACAAGCATATTCAATGCGGTCATTCAACCCAATAGGGTGGGAACAATTTAGCTTTTTAATCCAAAAATATTCTGTCCTTAATCTTTGTTTTGCAGGATCCATGTCTCGACGTTGTGTGATCTTTTCAAGTATTGTGAAACGCAGTTGAGAAATCTGGTGACCAGCTTCAATCCAATGTGATGCCACAGATGATTTTAAATTCTTCGTTCTGATGTTACTCTTGTGTTCTGAGATGCGAATTTTAACTTTCCTCTCAGTTTGACCCACGTATATTTTTCCGCAGGGGCATTTGATGGCGTATACACAGTTAGTCGTGTCACAAGTGCTTGTGTGATGTAGAGCTATAGAGTAACCTTTAGTAGGGTGGTTGAATTTGTTGCCGATCATGACATTACCACAGTGGGTACAGTTTTGACATTGAAACATACCTCGCCATGGTTTAGTCAATTTCTTGGGTGTGTTCAAGATTTCCTTAATATTTTTAGAACGTTGAAAAGCAAATGTGATTTTTTTGTCAAAAAGATCGAAAAGATCGGGTTCCATAGAGATGATTCGCCAATGTTTATTTATAATTTTCTTGATCTGTGATGATTCAGTGGAGTATTTCAATACACATACTGTTTTATTTTTGTCTTTATGATCTGTGGTTTTTTCTTGAAGAAGGTTGACTCTAGATAACAGTGATACTTTATCTGCAGATGTTTTCAGCACACTCTCTGGATAACCCCTTTGTCGATACGTGATCAATTGTTGTTCAGTAGACTTAGTTAAATCATCATTGTTGGATACAATACGCTTTATTCTGATAAGTTGAGAAGTTGGTAAATGTTTTTTTAACGTTTCAGGATGAAAACTCTGAAAAAGTAAACTGGAGTTTCTGTCAGTCTTTTTAATGTGTTGTTGAGTCGAAATTTGATTTTGATCCAACTTGACAATGACGTCAAGAAATGTAATGGTTTTTTCATCTATGTGGTGGGTGAATTTTATCCGGTCATTGTGTGTGTTCAATATCGAAATATTCTCTTCAAGTTGTGAACGTGATCCTTTCCAAATAAAGAATAAATCGTCAATGTACCGTTTGTACATGATGATACCTTCATTCCACATATGTGGAAGAGAATATTTCGATATTGAACACACACGCATCTCAGAACACAAGAGTAACATCAGAACGAAGAATTTAAAATCATCTGTGGCATCACATTGGATTGAAGCTGGTCACCAGATTTCTCAACTGCGTTTCACAATACTTGAAAAGATCACACAACGTCGAGACATGGATCCTGCAAAACAAAGATTAAGGACAGAATATTTTTGGATTAAAAAGCTAAATTGTTCCCACCCTATTGGGTTGAATGACCGCATTGAATATGCTTGTTTTCTTTAAGTCTGCTGACTATAGTTACATTGGCAAAAAGTGTTATCCGGTCCCTCAATTCACTGTTATAATTCATTGATCATGTCACTGAATGATGATGTTTAGGTTTGCATCTTATATTCATTATTTTTCATTTTTATTTTCACTCAAACTTTATTAATTTTTTTTTTTCACTCTAACTTTATTGAGTCTATTCTTTTGTGTTTCTTAAACACTTCGTTTTCACACGGTTTTTACTTGTCTGGCCGCTTTATTGGCCGCCAGCATCCTCACCCTTTGATTCCTGTCAGCCCGACGCACATAGGTTCGCGTATTGCTTTGATTACGTTATCACGTAACCGATTGGCTCATACTGTCCGTCCACTCATCACGTTACTTAGTTCACATATACTGACCAATCACAGGGTGATTTAGAACCGTTATCCAGTTCGACGTTGAACCTTCACGCCGTCTGCAGAGCCTTAGACATGTGAAAACCGTTTGGTTTCCAGTAAGTTTACGCTATATACGCTCCTTCCGGGTTTTAAAAGGGATCTTTCGGTACATTCTTTCACTCGTTTCATGCTTCCGCGTTTCTTTTATACTGAGTTTCGGCCCTGGGTTACCTGCACCTTTATTTTCCCAAGTACACGCTTCGTTATCTTCCATTCTTCCAATCACATATTTACTTCCCGCATGCTTCGTTAACTTTTCTTTATTTCCTGTTCTCTCGCTTAATTTCCAACTTGGTTTGTCCTCATAATAGTTTGTGTATTGTGGTCCGTAATTGCTTGCGTTTTGTATGCATCGATTTTACTGTCTATAGTTGTTCATTTATTTGGGATAGTGAACTTAATGGTCCTGTTTCATTTCATTTGTAGACCCCTGAAGAAGGGTCAGATATTATTGACCCGAAATGCATTGGGTGGATGTCTAATGTGCTCAAGAAGAACAATCTTTGCTATGTATGATTATATTTCGAAATGATATTTCAACTAGAGACTCAATTGGATGAATTTGTTGAAACTCAATCTATGAAGTTAATAAATTGATGAAGAAACTCAACAGTTTCATTGTTTACAGTGTGCCCTTGTTTTGTGAGAAGGTGATTCTTCTCACTACATACGAAAAATGGGCAAACATAACCCATTTTTCATCCGCTGCGGAGTTACGTGAACCGCCTGAAATTTGCACCCACCACCGCGGTGGAGACAGCCAATAGAGACACACCACCGTTCGGAATGACGTCCTGTCCACCGTACAAATCACGATGCTGCAAACAGCCCATCACACCGCAGTGGAGAATCCACCCACTCAGAGACGGCAGAAGCAGGACAGCGGAGCTCGAAATCAGACTCCCGGTCCCTTCCACCCGGTCCTGACTGCAATGGATCCAGCTCTTCAAGCCTTTCTGCTGCTGTACATCATCCACTACCAGCAAATAATGCACCGTCGCAGACAACGCCACAGGTACGCAAATACACAACTCCGCACACAACCACAACACACAACTCCTGTGCTGACACACGGTTCCTGTCCACATCAGACACTCTGGTGGGGACAGGAACATATCCCTCAGTGTACCCACATATGTCCTAGCTGGCAAAAACTCCCCCCTCCGCATCTGGTTCACCCATCAACTGCGAAATCACTGCAATGTCCCGGTCACGTCACCGCAGCGGTAAAGACGCGGGAAAACTTGTGCACAATGTAGTAGGCAGGGCCTGCACCAGGCATGGGCAGTCTGCCAAGATTCACAGGGCTCTTCCTTCATCCTTCCCACACTACGCTTTCCACACCCAATAGGGAACATGCTATGTGCTCCTCCTGTGCCCTCCCTGCACAATTAATCTGTCAGGTATAGCCAGACCTTGCACCTCACACATCAAAGGACATGGGAGATTGACTGGGAAGGTGGGGGTGAAGAGGAGCACCCTGCACAGAAGCTCAGGGCTGGACAACCCTCCTCCTCACACCAACCTTCCACTCATGTGAAGCAAACTGAGTATGATTACAAAATGAAGACTCACACTGCCTGTGAACATCAACTGAACTGTGCACACTGCCTGTCAAGTCACTCACAAACACCCAACACTGACACCCAGCCACATACTCATACCATAGGTCAGCAGCAAAGGAGGACAATAAATGGGCCAGCCAAAAGTGAAGTGGACAGTACTGCAAAACCATGGAGCAAGCCACATAGCATCTGTACATCACATGCAAGAGAAGGAACATATCACACCACCCTTAGGCCATCAAATCAGACATGGGTGGCACAGTGAGTAAAATTTAACCAATGTGACCTCTGTGCAACAACTCAGGGAGCCATCTAGGCAAACCATGCCTAGGCATAGGAATGATAGGAAGTGCCCGAAGTCATACAGTGACCAGCCACACATCTATGTCAACTTACTTGACATGTGTATGTCATCAGTACAACACTCATGGCTCAGTGTCACACTCCCCGACTGTCAAACACAAGTAGGACCTTCACACATACCCCTCCTCTACCCACCTCACACCTGCAACACTCAACACCTGTGAGAAACACACATAATGGTCAAAATGATGTCCTGTGAGTTCAATGACAACCAATCACACTCCCTGTGGTGCATCCACAAATATCACACTCACACTCAGGGATGCCTGAACTAATGCTGACACAAAAACAAACACAAAGCTCACAAACAACATCTACAGAAGTCCAACAAGCCCAGACATGTGCAGCCAAACAGTGGAAAGGCAATGTGACCCTAGACAGAACAGGAGTACACAACATTGTCACTCAGGGCCAATGCACAGACACCATACCCCAACGCAAACAAGAATTGCATCATCAAAAACAATCATGAACACTAACTGGGATCAATGGACAATCATCTAACACAGACGGAGACACCACACCACTCATCAAGTAAACATGGTGTCATAGTGTACCACAAGCATGCACATGCACAATCCTGACATGTGACAGGTCAAAAATAGGAGGACAAACCACCAATGTGCACTCAAAACAATCTCAGGAATAAGCCTGGGCAAAGCACTACGCTACGCTCGCGAAGTTTGCGCTACTTCGCACTACGCGAATTGCACGTAGCACAGTGCAAACATGCGTAGCGTAACGTTGCGTAGTGCAGCAGTCATTTTTTGCTTGCTCGCGGTCGTCAACATCAAGTTGGCGACCGCGAGCAAGCAATATGACATCCTGGCGAGACTTTTTCCTTGTTTGCGATCAGCAACATCAAGTTGCGAGCGTGGAGAATAAACATCCTGGCGAGATTCTCAACGGGAGGGAGGTCAGGTTTCTCATTGCGAGTGGTCGCGTATGCTCGCGTCCGCTCGCAATGAGAAACTACCAGTCCGCGTTGAGAAAGCTGCCGCTCGAGTAAAAATCTACTCGAGCGGCAGAAAACTACAGCTCACACTGTGCAAGATGCCGTTTTCAATGATTGCACAGTGCCGGATGCTTGTCCGCACTGTGCAATCATTGAAAACGGCATCTTGCACAGTGCGAACAGGGCACTACGCAGTTCGCGAAGTGCTACGCGTAGCTCGCGTAGTGAAAAGTGTACTTTGCGTAGCTTCGCGTAGTGCTACTTCGCGAACTACGCCCAGGGTTAGGAACAAGAATCCACCTTGCTGCATGTGACAGACACACATGTAATGCACACTACACTTGCAACACATATCTGAATGTATCACACAGCAACAACTACTCACACACAATGTCATACAAATAGAACATCACACATGCATAGCATCTGTCAGTAGAAAGAGCCAACACAGGCCAAACACTGCATACATCCACAATAAAAACACAACAGTGCACATACCAATCCATCACATTGCAAACTCAGCTGGACATCAGGGGAATGCACACCAGGCAAGTACAAGGCAACATACACGGACAGCACTGCTTGCACACCAAGCAGTGTGTGCACACCAACCAAATCAGTAGCACACATATCTGAGTGCCACACCATGAACTCCCACAACACAAATCATCACAGCACACACAGAACATCATACTCAGGAAGGGTAGCAGTACCTCAGCAAACACACATACTGCTTAACCATGACCCACAGATGCACAACTAAAGGAAACCCAGGGGCAAACAACATGACTAGAGGACTGTGCTGCTCAAACATATGCACTGCACATAAGCAACCATGGCAGCAAAACAGTAGAATAAAATAACACATAACTAATTGGGAAACTGTCTTGAGTATCACATTGGTCCTGTACACAGTTCAGCCTCACACAGCATAGTGTCACACTATGAAGTGGTGGGGAGGCTCACAGACTGGCAAGCCATGGGGTGAAAGGCATGATATTGAAGTGGTGTGTACATCAGTAGTGGACAGGTGAGGAGTGTACAGTACACAAACACATAGAGGAGTTACTCATAATGTGTACACATCAGAAGCACATATAGGGGATGGCATGACTCCACATACCACATACCATACTGGAGCCAAAAATGGGTCAAGTGACAGCAATGCATGAGAAAACTCGCAAATAATGTCAATGTGGCTGAGCAGGTCTACACAGTGAGCACAGACAGTAACAAGACTGATGGCTGATCAACAAAACACAACACAGACTTGCCAGTCACACACTCTGCATACTCACAACTGGCAGCAACAACAAGTAGGTGTCCCCTAGGAGTGCAAGGACACACCAACACACTGCACAGTGCCCAACCTACAACTCCTACATGTGCCCATAATCTGAAGCACATGGCAGACAATTGAAACAAACAGGCACTCATTACCTGGATTATACATGTGTGCAGTTGGCATTGCAGGGGCACACACATATCAACACTACTGACAGTGACAGCCCATTCATACTGTATGACCACTCAAGTTCACATATTCAAATGTACCCATGTGACTAGGAAGACAGGCCTACACAAGATGACCACACATCCTTGTTGGACTCCTTGGTAAAAGGGTGGGCGGGTTATTCTGGAGCGCCTACAAGATTGGGCAGAGGATCCTATCCGACCTACAGTATGGCTTTCATGCCGGGCTTGGTACAACAGAACAAAGCCTAAATTTAGCTATTTTGGTAGGCAAATGTATAAGAGCAAAGAAAGGTAGTCTGTTCCTGGCATTTGTGGACCCCACCGCGGCCTTTTATTCTGTAAGACAAGATAGGCTTTGGGAGGTCCTTGAGGCAGTTGGGGTTTATCCCCATATTATGGCATTCTTAAGATGCTTGTATAGTGGTGCTACTGCAAGCGTGCGGTATGGCCTAGGGGGAGTGCACTAAGGCTTTTCCCATCCGGAGAGGAGCCCCCTTCTTTTTTAATCTTTATATTAATGGACTAGGAGAAGCGATACTCTCGAAGGGCAAAGATCTTCCCCAAGCTGGAGGTCGACCGATGCCCGCACTTCTTTACGCAGATGATGCTGTGCTAATGGAACGCACTCAAAATGGCATTCAGAGGGTTTTGGAGAGCTTTAGTGACTTTATGAAGGATCTTGGTCTTAATATAAATATCTACAAGACCTTTGTCATGAGATGTGGCCAAGGGACACAGAGGACACACAAAATGTTTGTTGATGGGAAGAAGTTAGCCTCAACTAGAAGTTTTTCCTACTTAGGTATTTTATTTAATCTGCAGGACTCATGGGCTCAAACTATCTCCGCCCAAAAATTTGCACTTATTAGATCAACAAAAGCCCTCGTAACCTTTGCCAAAAAGCTAGGCAGGAAACCACCCATAGAACTCTTGCAGATATACAAGGCCAAGTGTATCACCATGGCGGTTTATGGGGTAGGGGTGTGGGGTTTTGTAAACACTCTTCTTTTACAAACTGTAGAAAACGCTTTCTTAAGGTATATTCTCTCAGTACCTCCCAGTACCTCCTCCTATGTCTGCCATGAGGAGCTGAGCCTTCTCTACATTGCCGATCTTATTAAACTAGAGCCTATACTTCTGTGGCACAGGATTTGGTGCAAAGACCAGACTAAGTTAAATAAGGAGATCCTGCAAGACAGCTTAAGGTTGGAAAGGGCTTTTAAGATTCCCTGGATTAGATTTGTTTGTGATTTTATGAACAACCTGGGTCATCCGGAATATTTTTCAAATCCAAGTTCTATGTTGGCGATACCCAGAAAGATCTTAAAGAAAGAGGGCCTCCAATTATTGGATTCGATCAGAATGGCAGGGGAAATTTCCAAAATAAGTGTGAGGCAAAATCAGCCGTTACGCACTACTCCAGGGATGGAGCCTTACCTAACCTTTGTACCCGGGGCCTTTGACAGACTCCTTTTAACTAGACTTAGACTGGGTAATGTCCATAGATTAGTGTCATTTCCAAAACTGAATGACTGGTCCCATGTGTTACCACTGTGTCCCTGTGACAAAAGTTCAGAACAATCTTAGGGCCAGATGTAGGTGGTCAAATACTGAGCGGTAACGCACAAATTCGCAGAATTTCTGCGTTACTGACCGGTATTTGGCTGAGTGCAATGTAGGTGAGTTGAAACCTACTTGCATAGTAAGGAATCGCAAAATAGCGATTCCTTAGTTTGCTCTTGCATTTAAGGATTCGGAAATACCGATTCCTTAAATGCAATGTACGTAGCACTAAAAATAGTGCTCTTCAGCCTTACGGAATCGCTAATTACCACCAACTTCAAGTTGGTGGTAAGTAGTGATTTCCTTTGAAAAAGCACTTTTTTGCTTTTTTAAATGTGCCATGTGGCACACATCCATGCCCTTAGGGCATATATGTGCACCCTGGCACCCTTGAAATAGCTCCCGCTATTAGCGATTCGGTAATACCGAATCGCCAATAGTGAATATCTTCCCATTAATTACTATGGGCCTCCTAGCCCATAATAATAATAATAATCCACATTTGTAAAGCGTGAACAATCACCCGTAAGGGTCTCTAGGCGCTGGGGGCCGTCTGGAAGATTAAGCAAGCTATTGCCCAGAGTCGCATGTTGCTGGGCTAATCTGCCGCTGGTGCCAAGGATCGATCCGCGATCCCCAGATTCCGGTGTTAGTCGCCCTGGTCGCAGCGCCACACCTCTTCCCATAGGAATGAATGGGTAGGTATTCCTTAATAACGAATCTCAATTACCGATTCGTTATTAAGGAATGTTAAGGAATCGCTAATATTTTAGCGATTCCTACTTACATTCCATTTAGCGAGTCCTTAATAGCGATTCGGTAAACATCGCTATTAAGGACTCGCTAAATTGAAGTTACCTACATCTGGCCCTTAGTTCTGTTTTGTAAATTTTATATCAAGCCAAGGAAAGTTTGGATAATTCCACTTCTATTAAACCGAGGGTTAAGGCAGTGTCCCCCAGCCTTTATTTTACTCCAGCTACTGGAAGATGAGCACACAGCATGGAGATTAGCTATGTTTTTAAAGAAGGTGCTTCAACAGAGGAAATGTTGTGTAACTGACGAGTTGTAATTTGGGCATCCTCTTCCTGTGGGCAGGTGCTCTTGTGTTAGAAAATTTGCTGTAAATATTTTTTTTATATTGTATAGCTTGTGATATGTCTATTACTTTTTAATATTTTGTACTATAATATGAAATGTTTACGATTTTTATATGATTTTATGTCTGTTTTAAAAAGCAGCCGAATAAAGCTTTCCTTTCCTTCCTTCCTTCCTTGACCACACATCAACACTGCTGTTTGCACATCAAGAAAGATCACACAGATATCATGGGCCCTGGCCACCCCGCAAGTGATCCTGTGGATAGAATTCACCTCTGTTGTGGTATTGTATCCTAACATGACATATGTACAATTTAGCAAACCTGACCATAGGGTGATTAGGATAGGAGTAGATCATCACAAACAACCATCATTGCACCCTCAAGGCTCAGAGTCAAGAAGAACTTAAGTGCCTGTCCCCTCTGGCAAACTCTGAAAAAGTAAAACAAGCAATTGGCAATGTTAAAGTGGCATACAGAGCATGTGTCACATGAAACCATACCCATACATAAAACATTTTATTTAGCAAGGACATAGACATAGCAGACAACAGGAGTAACTGTCTTTATTACATATTACCTAGATAGGCATCAAAAGTAGAAAACAGCAAGGCCATTGGCCAGTCCATAGTTCAAAGTATGTACATGTGTATAAGAAACTGCACAGGGAATGGGCATCCAAAGTGACAAACGGCAAGGCCATTGGCCAGTCCATAGTTCAAAGTATGTACATGTGTGCATGAGAAACTGCACAGGTGATGGACATCCAACATGACAAACAGCAAGGACATTGGCCAGTCCATAGTTCAAAGAATGTGCATGAGAAACTGCACAGGGAATGGGCATCCAAAGTGACAAACAGCAATGCCATTGACCAGTCCATAGTGCAAAGTATATACATGTGTGCATGAAAAACTGCACAGGGAATGGGTAACACCGTACACTGCCATGGGAATCACCACAGCTCCGGGGATACCAATGGGCAGTCCAGGCACCGCTGTGGGAGAGATGGGTTTGGGAGGGGGACTTTGCCTCAGACTTGGCTGTCAGTTGAACTGGGAGGTGGCTGATTGTCGGGGCCAGTTGGAGGACTGGACCTGGGAGAGAGAGGACCTGCTGAGGTAGAGGCATCAGTGGCTGTGGGAGCCGGAGGACTGCTTTGACCGGGTGGCATGGTGGCACGGGAAGGTGGAAACATGCTGCTGTGAGACACAGTGTGTGAGGGTGAATGTGGAGGGCTGCCTCTCCACTTCTTGGGGATTTGATAGGTAAGAATTGTCTTGGTAGGAGTAGGAAGTAGGCCGAGCACAACAGCCTCACTCTCCACCAAAAATGCATAAGGTGCAGGTGGCTCTCCCTGTGGGGATTTGCTGGATCTGGTGGTACACTTGGGCTGGCCTTGCTTTTTCTCCTCCTGCCTCTGTTGACCAGGTGAACCCCCCACATTGCTCTCCTGTCCCAGCTTGACATGGGTGTGGGTGTGAGTTGAGGTTGTGGGTGAATCTGCCTTCGAGAGCTGTTTGTGCAGACTCTTTGCAGGCACCAGATTCACAGCAGGCAGGGCAACTGTTTGTTTGTCTTTCGGAGCAGGTTTGGGGACTGGAGTGTCCTTAGATGTGGGTGATTTGGATGCATGTGAGCCTGAGGCCTACTTCTTGGCCTGATGCCCCTGAGTGTCATGTGAAGGGCTTTTGCCTTTGCGCTCCTGTGTGCCTGTTTTTTGTTTTGGGGAAAGTGTCTGTGCTTTGGGTCGCTTGGAGTGCTGCTGTTGTGTGCTGCATGTGGAGTACTTGGAGCCTGAGGACTGTGGTGTGTGGTAACTCTTGTCAGATGTTGCCACTGGCAGGGTGGTTGCTGAAGGGACTGAAGCTGGACTCTGAGCATGTGACAGCTGAATGGCTGCCATCACTGTGGAGGACCAAGACTGGACAGTTCTGTGTAGCCCACCCACGTCAGAATGAATGCCCTCCATGAAGGCACCTACCTGTGCCAACTTCTTGTCATGATCCTGGAAGGCATTCAGAAGAGTAGTCTGACCCACATACAGCTGGCACAAAAGGTCCACTGCCTCCCCACTGAAGGCAGCAGGGGAGGCAGGGGCAGCGGTGCCTGGGGGGAACGACACTCTACCCTTCTTAGTGCTGCGGGCATGGACAGCACTAGTGGTAATAGCCGGGAGGGTGGGCCCTGGACAATGTGTGGTAGAAGAAGAGGCAGATTTCCCACACCCTGTGCCTGCCAACATCAAGGAGTCACCGCTGGAGTCAGATGATGTTGAGGTTGGTGTTTCTGGGTGTGATTCTTCAAGGGCACTCCTCTCCCCCTCCGAGGCGCTGGTCACATCAGTGTCAGTGAGCTCATGTGTAGTAGTTATGCCAGATGCCTCACCACTGCTGTCCGTCCCCTGTCCTTCTATGCCCTCGGTAGATGCTGCAATAGACAGAGACGTAGGTTCAGTATAGTGCCATACTCACAAACATGATATGCAAGGAAAGCACAAGACTAGAATATGATACCCCCATGTTGCACACCACCCTTTGCAGTCTGCATGTGCAACCTTAATGCAAAACTCAGAAGATGCATGGAAATATGCATAGTTGGCATTAATGACCCATGTGACGTTCACACAGCCAAATAGATGGCCCGTGCCTCCTTGTAACCTGACATACTGATCTCTGTAAGGATACCTACGTGCCTGTAGGTGACATAGATGTACTTCTCAGCATGTTGTTACAGTCACATATGGAGTCACTTTAAGGAGACAACACTGATACTGACTCCAAAATGTTCTTTTATAATGGCCATGAGCAACTAATGTGCACCATATTGTGCTTAGAAGCACAACAACCGTTACACATTGGTGTCAGATGTGTAGTTCTCACAATTTCCAAGTCAGGCACTGCACACATCTACGAAAGCACACTAAGATGATGCACACTGCTGTTCACTGCCCAGTGATGTCTATGACACCCAAGTACATGTAGCGAAAATGCATGACAGCTGCACTCAACACAGAGGCCACTTACAAGCCATTGCATCACATTAGAAACAACACAGAGCTCCGCACTGGCTCAGGGTTGGGATACATGCAGTCACACACACCCAAAGTCACCCTTTGCAGAATACTCAGCCCCAACTTGCTGCTGATGGGCCCTCAAACGTCCATCCTGCTCTGGCTGTGTCACTGCCAATATGTGGGCCATTAGTGGTGTCATGCTCCTGTGCGCCATCCTTCCAGTCAGAGGGAGCAGCCCCCGTGTCAGCTCTGTCACGGTTTTGCTCAGCCGGCAGATGTCATCCCACCTCTTGTGACAGTGTGTGTGCCATCGGTTGGAGACACCCAGAGCCCGCACCTTGCGTGCAATGGCCCTCCATAAGGCCTTATGCCGGTGGACTTTAACCTGCAGGCATGGGAGACAAGGAGAGGAAGTTTCAGTGACACTGTTAAGTACCACTGTATCTCAGTACAGGACCATGCAAAACTTAGCACAGCTATACAGAAATGTTGAGCAGAGGCCATACAGCAGACACGTAGTACATTTGTATCGGATAATCATATTGAAATGCATGCAGGTATGAGGATGGACACAGTACCTGACCATCTCATACACATGCAGAATGCCATCACAGAAAGGAATGTGAAGAAGGCCCTCATCTGTGATGCAGTATGTGAGAGAGCAAGACATACATTACATTAGAAATGATGTGTTAGGGCAGACTCACTGTGTCCAACACTACACACCCCTCAAAGTCCTTGGATGTGAATGGCTCACTGTGTCATAGGGGTCACATTTAGGGACATGATCTGACATTCTCACACCCTTCTCACAAGGTCTGTCTTGTGCATTCCTCAGGCCTAAGATAGCTCATTGAGAAATAGGGTGGAAAACAACACATATGTCTCACTCTGTCCATTTACTGATGGGTCCCTGTCAAATTGGGCAGTATCTGTGCAGGCCAGGGGTACTCACACTGAGGCTAAACGTGGGCCATTCACATCCATGTACAATATGAGAGGGCAAACAGTGCCTACACATGCGAGTCAGTACGCATAGTGAAAACAATGGAAGGAGGATTTTTCAGAAGTACATCAATCTGATGTGTCATAGGTGATTTTCCACCAAGAGTGTCACCCTCAGGCATTTCAGTCTTGTGCATAATGCTTACATATCCATGTTGGCAACATGAAAAGTGTACACACATCCTTCAGTACCCTCTGGACGAAACACATTTGTAATGTCACAAATGAGCAAGTGAAAACCTCATGGACGCTGATATCCATTAGCACAGGCAATGTTTGTTCTGACTCCCACTTTCCAAACCAGTAGTGTTACTGTATGGCTGCAAAAACACTGCATGTCCCTCCCATCCTGAAATGCTGCCATGGATCTGTGGAAATTAGGCTACAAACCCCATTGACATGAAGTCAGCATGATAGGCAGTGTATCACACAAACTTGCACTCACTGGCACATACTACAGCAGATCAACTTCATGTGCGCACTCTTTGCACTCTCCAACTTTCACTCTGAAACACTTACCATTACATCAGGAGCACCATATAGCCTCCCATACTGTGAAAGCACCTTATCCACCTGGACCTCCAGCTCCTCTGTGGTGAAGGGAGGGGCCCTGATGTTCTCAGTTCTCGCCATCACTGGGTCCAGGAGACAGGTACAACAGCAGTTGTTGGTGAAGAAAGGCAGGCAGCAGTATCTGGATGCAGGGGAAATGTGTGGTTCTCTCCCAGACACTTAATATCCCCCTGGGGTTGTTTCAGTGGTACTCAGATGCTGCAATTGGTATTCCAGATCAGCTTTTTTTAAATACAACCAATGACCTGCCCCACGGTAGCGGAGCACGCCCACCGCGATTTTCAAATGTGTATTTCACTACCGCGATTGCGGTTCCCATTGGCTGAATGGGCATGGGCATTGGCGGTGTCACACTGCGGGGTCTAGGCGGTCGCTACCACAATCGTCTATCTTTCAATTGTACCCAATGACCGGCCCCGTGGTAGCAGAGCACGCCTACCGCAATTTTCAAATCTATATTTCACCACCGTGATTGCGGTTCCCATTGGCTGAATGGGCATGGGCATTGGCGGTGACACACCGCGGGGCCCAGGCAGTCATTACCTCAATCGTGCATCTTTCAATTGTACCCAATGACTGGCCCCGCGGTAGCAGAGCTCGCCTACCATGATTTTCAAATGTGTATTTCACTACTGTGGTTGCGGTTCCTATTGGCTGAATGGGCATGGGCATTGGCCGTGACACACCGCTGGGCCAAGGCGGTCGCTACCGTGATTTGGCATTTTTCAATTGGTGCCAATGACTGTGATTGCGGTGGCGGTGCAGGCTTACGGCACCTATGGACACATCATGCTGTAGCAATGGCAGTGGCAAGTTCTCATCATTGAACAATAGACACTTACAATGAATCATGCCACCAGAGAGTTAAATTGAATGCTAGTGTGACCTTTAACTCACTGATGACTACACAGGCTATGTCAGTGCACAGGATTACATGCATTTGCATGTACTCCCTCACATGTGACTTATGATGTTGTTGTGCATGTACACAGATCTGTTGTGTGATGGTCCCTCAAATATGGAAACATATCAATGTGTGAGATGGCTAAGCAACCCACAGTAATGATGGACTGACTTCTTAATATACCTATTTCACTGTGTAGATTGCGGAACTCATGCTGATACTTGATCTTTATGCACACACTTTGCTAACTGTGTTGTTAATGTGCGACCTGTCTGACTCACACAAGAAGGTGTGGCATGTACAGCAGCTACGTAGAAGCCAGCAGTGTTGCTGTTTCAGACATGTGCTGTGTCAGCTACTCTTAGGGCTGGTGACACCCGATGTTGGAATGTACCATTTTACATTCCCATAATCAGAATCTGTTTTGGGGGTACTCAGTATGTACATACTGAACATGTGTACAACTACTTTAGATCAAGTCGTCTCTGCATGTAACTTGTGCTGGAAGCTGTTGTTTCATGCCAGTCATTGTTGGCGCTGCGTCAGTCTAAATGTAAGATTTTGGACATATCTCATTGGGGAATTGAATTGACAAGTGTCCCCTTTTATCTTAAGTAGGAGGCGACCAAATGTGCATCGTTCATTCACATTGCTGGTGGACATGGAGGATGTGGACATCATACGTAAATTCCGTTTGGATAGACCGTCCCTTCAAGACCTAGGTGCTCAGTTGGTGCCCCATCTGAGGCCTCGCAGAACATATCCAACTGCTTTGACACCAACTTGTAAGGAGATGGCGGACCTGCATTTTTATTGCAACTGGTTCGTTCCAGTACACGGTGGCCAGTGTAGGTGGGATGTCTCAACCAATGTTCAGCATGGTGCTACATGATGTCCTGTCCGCTATGATGACATACAAGAACACCTACATCCATTTCCCCAGAAGACATGAATTGGCAGCTGTGAAGGGTGATTTTTATGACATTGCCCACATCCCTTATGTTGTTGGTGCCATTGACTGTACACATGTTGACCTGGTTCCACCACAGGCACGTGAGCACATCTACAGGAATAGGAAGCATTTCCATTCCATTAATGTGCAGGTGGTATGCCAAGCGGATATGATCATCTCCCATGTCTGTGCCAGATTTCCTGCGTAACAGCATCGTACCACAAATGATGGCAAATCTGCATCCGGAGCGTGCGTGGCTTGTAGGTGAGTAAGCTGAGTCAAGTATTATGCTGTATGTGTGACACCATGTCCTCAGCTACAGTTATATTACAAAATTGTTCTGTGTATCTCACACCTAGGTGACTCTGCTTATCCCAACCGGCTTTGGTTGCAGAGCCCACTGCGGAATCCCAGGACCCCGGGTGAAGTCTGCTACAATGATACCCCTTGGAGGACACGTCGTGTGGTGGAATGTACTTTTGGGCTTCTGAAGTCTCTATTTCGGTGCCTGGACAAGACCGGAGGTGCACTGATGTACTCTCCCCAAAAGGTGTGCCAGATAATTGTTGCATGCCGCATGCTCTTCAACCTGGCCTTGCGCAAAGAGATCCCCCTGCTCCTGGACGATGATGCACAGCAGATGCCCACACATGTCCAATGATGAGGATAGTGGAGAGGAGGAAGGTGTCGACCTGCACCAAAAGCTCATCAACCACTACTTCCCTTGCGTGTGAGTAACATTGTTCAACAGTGTCATTGTCTGTTGTCTTTGATGGTAGTGAAAAGGTCTAGAGTAGCTTTTTGACTGCTGCCTGTTGTTGGCTCTGTGCTGATGGATGATGTTTGTGGCACAGAGTAGTCATGACTAGCTACATGATGTCTATGTCAAGATTGTTCCTCATTGTGATGTGTGCTGGTTTGTGTACTTTGATGACTAGTGTTGTGTTCTGACTGTGATGTCATCACCTGACAAGTAAATGTCTTTCTTTTGTGTCTTTCTAGGTCCCTTCATCCTCTCAATGCCTCATCACAATCAGAGCTTCTGGTACATTGTGATCTGAGTCAACATTGTACATACTGTAATAAACATGGAGCTGACACAAAGACATAGGTGTGTAAAGAGTGTTTATTTACAAACAGTGTTTGTGACAGACAAGTGATGTTTCAAAAAATGGTTCTAGGTGAATTCATGAGTTGTCAGTGATGGTAAACAAGACAATAGAGTAGTTGCCACATTGAGGAGGTGACACAGTCCAACAGAAACCTGTCATCAACATGGCAGTGTGGGTAAGGATAGTCAACAAAGTCAATGTCAGGGTGAACAGAGGTGCCATCATGACTCGCTCTTTGACTTGTGTTTGGCTGGTGCTTTGCCACGTGATCCTCCCGTGGTGCTTCTCGGATGGCCCCCTTGCATTTTCCAGTGGGGGCCCCTGCTGCGGGCTCAGCTGGGTCTGAGGAGTCATCCTGTTGCAGTTCACCCCTCTCTGTGGGCGCAGCTGAGGTGGTGGGAGTATCATCCTGCGGGCCACTTGTGGGGCGTTGAGCTGTCCTTTGGGCTATATGTCTGTCCCTCAGAACACCCACAAGCTGGCCCAAGAGGTCCACGATTTGGCCCATACGTGTGTCCATGGACCTCAGCAGCAGGTGGAGCTCATGCACTTCTTCCAGAGCCGGGCCTATGTGTCCCTGGGTTTGTTCATATGCCCCAAGGACTCTGGCGATGTTGGCCAGGGCTTCGGTCCCATTGTCCTCTCGATTTTGTCCCCCAGTTGCCCTCTCACCTGCCCTGCTGTCCCTGACCTGTGGTGTTGCCACTCGACGTACCCGCAGACTCTCCCTGCCCTCCTCTGATTGTGTGATAGTGTTTGTAACCACTGAGGCAGGGCGAGTGTTGCAGGCAGCACTGTTGGTGGTGGTGGTTGAGGTCGCACAGGTCGTTGCAGTAGGGGTCAGTGCGGTTGTTGTTGCTGAGGTGGTGGTGGTGGGGACAGTGGGGGCATGGGATGTGGTGCGCCCTGACAGTCCGAACGGGCCAGGTTTGGGCTCCTCATCTGAGAAACATATAAAGTCTTTATCCGAGATTCCATGTTCGGAGGGTGGAGACTGGCTCTGTAGGTCGGTGTTCTCTTCTGCAGCAGTCAATTGTTGATCTCCTGTTGAACAGAGGTGAAATGGTCATTGAAGTGCACCCCACAAGCTTGGTGTTAGACATTTGGATGTTACATGTGATACACCACACAGTTTACATTGATATCCCTTTGTATGGTGGCAAGGTACTGCGCATCATGACATGATGTACAGGTACCTACATTACATGTCCACAGTATGACATGTAAATAGATACCATGTTCCACGTACAGATTGTGTGATTACAAGGACATGTCATCATCTAACAACTTGCAGCACTTCAACTTTATGTGATTTGTCTTTTTGGTTTGCTCTGCATGGAAGACGTTACATCTGAACAAGAACTAGCCATTGTAATCTTCTGCATACCTTTGTCATATCATGAACTTAACTTTCTTTTGCCAACTGACCATGCATGTTTTGTGTTCATATGGCCCTTGATGCTCTGCCACCATGGCAATTACACATAGCATTCAGTGCTGTGCATGTTTGTGCCCTGAATTCCTTCAAAATGTGACTTGCTGGTTTAAACTTTTATTTCTGTGACAGTTACATATGCTTGGCTGTCTGCACACTTGAAGTGGCTATTGGATGTATGCCAAGTTAGGTGACATGTGAGGGTTGATGTGGTCATATGGCTCCATGCTTTTTGAGAGGAATGGCAGGATGCATGCTCTGTCTACCTACCTGTTCTGTGACACAGTTGAGGGGAATTGCTGCCACATGGTTCTGGGTGTGGGGGGTGTTCCATCCTGCTGAGCTGTGGGACAAGGGTGCCTGGTGGGAGTTGTAGTGCTGCCTTCCCACCCACAAACACCCCTCCCTGTTAGGATGGCTACCTCCCTGTGAAGTAGAGCAGAGGAAGGGAATAGGGTACACATGGCTCTTGGATGGGGGAGTGTTCCATCCTGCTCAGGGGTGGGAAGAGAACATAAGATGGCTAGCTACCTGTGAGTTTGAATAGAGCAATGCAATGTCTGTCACATGGTTGTGGGTGGGGGGAGTGCAACATCCTGATGAGCTGTTGGGCAAGGGGGCCTTGTGGGAGTTACAGTTCTGGCTTCCCACCTACAAACATCCCTCCCTGTTAATATGGCTACCTACCTGTAAGTTTGTTGAGAGCAATGCAATGTCTGCCCCATGATTGTGGGTGTTCTATGTCTGTCACATGGTGGTGGGTGGAGGAGTGCTCCATCCTGCTGAGCTATGGGACAAGGGGGCCTGGTGGGAGTTGAAGTGCTGGCTTCATACCCACAAACACCCCTCCCTGTTAAGATGGCTACCTACCTGTAAGTTTGTTGAGAGCAATGCAATGGCTGACACATGGTTGTGGGTGTGGGGAGAGTGTTCCATCTTGCTCAGCTGTGGGACAGGTGGGGCTGGTGGGAGTTGTAGTGTTGGCTTCCTTCCCACAAACAACCCTCCCTGTTGGGAAGGCTACCTCCCTGTGAAGTGAATCAGAGGAAGGGAATGGGTTACATATGGCTCTTGGATAGGGGAGTGTTCCATCCTACTCAGGGGTGGTACATGAGGGTATAAGATGGCTAGCTACCTGTACGTTTGAAGGGAGCAATGCAATGGCTGCCACATGGTTGGGGAGACTATTCCATACTGCTCTGTTGTAGGACAAGGGGGCCTGGTGGGAGTTGTAGTGCAGTCCTCCTGTTCAGATGGCTACCTACCTGTTAGTCTGATGAGAGCAATGCAATGGCTGACACATGCTTCTGGCTGGGGGGAGTGCTCCGTCATGCTGAGCTTTGGGACAAGGGAGCCTGGTGGGAGTTGTAGTGCTGGCTTCCCACCCACAAACACCCCTCCCTGTTAAGATGGCTACCTACCTGTAAGTTTGTACAGAGCATTGCAATGTCTGTCACATGGTTGTGTGTGGGGGAGTGCTCCATCCTGCTGAGCTGTGGGACAAGGGGGCCTGGAGGGAGTTGTAGGGCAGGCTTCCCACCCACATACCCCTCCCTGTTAAGATAACAACCTTCCTGTTAGGTGAAGGTGAACAATGCAATGGCTGACACATGGTTGTGGGTGTGAGGTGGAGTGTTACATCCTGCTCAGCTTTGGGACTGCGGTGCCTGGTGGGAGTTGTAATGCTGGCTGCCTGAACACATGCCCCCATGGAAATATTGCTAGCTACCTTGGGGGTGAATCATAGGGAGTGAATGTTGGATCTGTTAGACATGTGTTGGGGAGAGTGTGGTGCACATGAATGCATTTGTGTCTGGGAATTCTGGCTTTGTAATTGTGCAAGACAGTAAATAACAGTGTAATGGTAGACATTTGTTGGTACTTACCAGCCTCCAGACCCCCGGCTATTCCTGTGATGCTGTGTGGCAAGCACCTTCTCCTCCCATTCGGTGAATGTTCGTAGTGGAATAGGAGGGCCACCGCCAGTCATCTGAGCCAGCTTAAGGCTCTTGTTGTTCCTCTCTTTCACCTTGCTCTTGAGGTCATTCCACTGCTTGCTGATTTCCTTTTGAGAGCGTGGAATGGTCCCAATTGCATTGACCTTGTTGACTATCCTTGCCCACATTTGATTTCTAGTGGCTTGTGGTGTCTGTTGGACCAGGCTTCCAAACAAATGTGGTTCTACTCTGATTACCTCATCTACCATCACTGACAACTCATTGGGCCCGATTCACAGAACTAACTTAAGACAAAATCCAAACTTACTACCATTTTGGTATTCACAGAAGGCACTTACTCATTTTGGTATTCACAGAAGGCACTTACTCATTTCGGTATTCACAGAAGTTAGGAGTCCTAACTTTAGGACTCCTAAATGCCTTCTGTGAATACCGAAAGTCTTAAAGTTAGGATTTTTCTCAGTTTAGGAGTAGTAAAGTTACGACTCTTAACTTAAGGACCCTTAAATGCCTTCTGTGAATACCGAAAGTCTTAAAGTTAGGATTTTTCTCAGTTTAGGAGTAGTAAAGTTAGGACTCCTAACTTTAGGACTCCTAAATGCCTTCTGTGAATACCGAAAGTCATAAAGTTAGGATTTTTCTCAGTTTAGGAATAGTAAAGTTTCCAATGCTTAAACATCAAGATATGGTGTATTACTGTAATGTCTTCATTGCTATTTTGTTGTGTGCGTCACAAACATGCCAGTTAGGGGTTTCACTAGTGACTCATTTGTTTGTGCAGACTCTGACGACTCATTTGCTGCTTCCAGTTGGCAGCAGGTGTCAGTTGTAGAGCATGCTCAAATGACCTGCTGACCCTGATGACTCATTTGTTTGTGCTGACTCTGGTGACTTCATTATTGTTTCCTTTTAGCAGCGTTTGTCTGAAACATGCTCAAATTAACTGTTGACACTGATGACTCATCGATTTGTGCTGACTCTGATTACTTCATTGTTGTTTCCGTTTAGCAGCAGGTGTTATCTGGCACATGTTCAAAATGACCTGCTGACCTTGATGAATCATCTATTTGTGCTGACTCTGACAACTTCATTGTTGTTTTCTTTTGGCAGCAGGTGCAAGTTCTGGAACATGTTTGAGGGCACCGCCTTCTGAGACGGCACCTCTATTTGAAGAGGATGTGCCCTTTCAACTGTGCTTACTATTCCTATTTGGTTTTGAAAGGAGTTACCACATCGAGGAGCCAAACACCGAAGAGGTTCTCTTGATTTCAGAGCGCTGTTCTGGTCTGCCTACAAATCAAGGCTTCGCGCGTTTCTCACATCAAGCTCTTTAACTTTCAGTCCCTGGTCTGGCGCTCGAGAAGAAATTATTCTAATGAATTAGAAAAAAACAGCACTCCAGTAAGGTGGCGAGTTGGGGGCATGTTTAGGTCTGCACTGGTGGTTGTTGAAGGGAGATCAACCAACCATAGAATGACAGACACATTGGGAACTAACTCATAGTTCCCCCTCAGTAGAGATTTATCTTTGGATATATAGGATTTTTTGGGGAACTTGCAATGAACCTTGAAAAGAACTGTTACAGCTTTTGACTCAGTAATATCAAGAACTTTGTGTTATTTAACATAAGGAATTGTAATTCCGGACTTTGCTCTCTTAGTGGAAGCAATCAATGTTTTCTTGTGTGAAATGTAAAAACAACTCTTCGTGAAAGTACAACTAGGAATTATTGACTAACCATTTTCCTTCCAGTTCTTCTTCTCTACAGTACCCACCCCAGATCCCTACCCCTGTTCAGCCACATCAAAACTCCTCTGGTAAAATGTAAAACTCAAAGTTGGTGCAGCCACAAGATGGCCATCGCTTACAAGAAACCAGGCTAGACAAGTACAGCCAGTGTACTTGCTTTAGTGGTAGTGCCACATACCTTTGTGACAATTAGTTGACCTTGACAAGAACTTGTAGATTATTCATTATCCTGCTTCTATCCCCTGTAAGTGCAGGCAGCATCCAAAAATGCAGAGGAGAGTCATGGCCAAACCTTTTGCTTCTATCTGTTTGGTCACATCTCTTCATGCAAGTACATGAAATAAGAAACAAAGTCCTCTCCATTCTCTTTTCTTCTCTATCACACTGTCTCTCGTTTTCTTTCTTTCACACTGTCCTACTCTTGAAATTTATGCATTTTTCTTTGGTGCTCTCTTTCACTTCCTTATCTGTCCCTCTCCCTCTCTCTTTATCTCTCTCTCAGTTATCTGTCTCTCTCTTTCAATAGCTCTCTCTCTCTCCCTTCCTATCTGTTCCATTCTTGCTCTCTTTAATTTGTGTATTCTCTGTCTTACCTTGGTTTTCTGGGAAACTACTTAGTGAAGTATGGCAATGCAAAGTTGCAAAGTCAGCCAACTCGTAAATTTGCATGTTTAAAAAAGAAATCCACATTTTTTATTTGTAGCTTTAGTTGCTCTTCAGTATAGCTGCACAGCATTCCCACTGCTACTCATAGCTATTCAGGACTGTTCTGGTCCTTTCAGGACTGCGGGTGGCTGCTGCATCTCTGCAACTGTCCCTGTTCCCTGTTCTGATAACCTAGCACTTGACCTCAGAGTCCCAGCCATGATGCACTCTACCTTGCACCATCCATACTGGAAAGGCGTGAACATAACATTTTCAGTCATTGTCCCACGCTCCCATCACCCCACAGACACTATTCACCCTTTCAATGCCCCTCACATGTGAATGCATGCAGCTATAGCCAGGTCAGCCGTGATTCCCTGCTACAACTTGTCAGCCTGGGGACATTCTGTGGCAGGAATATATTACCTGTAGGCAAGATGAGTTCAACATTGACTCAGGTGAATTGCCTTCACACTATTTTGAAAGCAAATTTAAAACTTAGCCATAATCGTGTGTGCCTCTCAGAGCAAAGCTAAAAGGAGGGTCAATACTTCCCTTAATTTAAAAAAAAAGTGCAGAAAATTCATAGCTGCCTATTGACTTGGCGTACGTAGAAAATGAAACACTTATGAAAATACATGAATCGTAGAATGATCGCTTAGCGGAAATGCTAACTCAGGAATTGGCCTTATCCTAGTGTCTTCTTCTTCCAACTTCCCAAAGACTGGGTTGGATAAGCACAGATGCTGCTTTACAGGGCAGGTGAATCTTAACTATTAGCAAATTATTTAGCTATGACACCTGAAAGAAAGAGAGCAGGACATTGTCATATGTACTAAGGTATGGTGTTGTTGCTGTCTGCCCCAGCGCTGGCGCACAAATAGGCTGCCTAGTGCCATAGAATCTGCAACAAAGATGTAAATAAAATTAAAGTTGATACTGAAATGACCCTAGGTAAAAATGCACATCGAAAAAAGGACATCCATTTAATATGCTATGTTCAGTAAGTCCAAAAAATAACTTACTTTTGAACTAAGCTGACATAACCTAAAGGTAGGGATAAAATACTGAACATATTGAACTGATAGGATGAAAAACATACTTTTGAAAAGCCATGAGGTCTGGCTTTATTGTTCTAGTGCATGGTAGCCTGTTATTGCATGCGTTAACACACTAAACTGTAATAGTAATTGAAGTGACTTCCAAAACGCAGATTCATAGAGAAAATGTAGTTTATTCTCGTAAAACAGCTTAAACATCCACAGCTGGCAAATAACGTTCCCTTAACTTGCCCAACGCTCATAGAATACCCAGCATAGAATACAGATAACATTCCATACCTCAGAATATTCTAAGTTGGAACGTCACACACCTTCCCCCTATTAAAAAAAAAAAAAAATTATATGTATTGCAATACAGAGGAAACACAAGTAATTAACAATTAAAAGCTAGAGCTTTTCCTTAACTCAATCACATGACTCTCAGATTCAGGAATATTATCACAAGGTTCAACAGTATTGTCATGAGACATGGTAGAAGCTATACTCTGAAAATTGTCAATACATTTAGAACATGACTCCAAAACATTTGAACTAGGCATTGAATTCTCATATGTGTCCAAAAAAAAAGAACCATTATCATTCTCATCAGTAGATTTAGAAACAATGGGTTGAGAGACCGACTGTAAGTTTGCAAATCTACACAAGGATATGCGTTTAAAATTCCACATTTTCCCCCATCTACTTTTACTGCTTTGCTGAAAACTTGCAGTACTTTAACAGGCTCAGACCACTTGGCCCACTTTTTGCCAGAAAGACCACCAAACTTAACACAAACAAAATCCCCCACTTTAATCTAGGAACCAAAGTATTGATGCTGCGAGAAATTGTTCTTCATTTTCTCTTGATATTCATGAACACGCTCCCTGACTTGGGATAAATCAAAGGTGGAATCATTGGAAGTTTTAACCTTCAACCACCAAGGCAAAAGCTTAGAACCGGGTTTCTTTCCTCGTAACATCTCATACGGAGATTGACCTGTGACAGAATTTGGAGAAGTGCGATATGACAATAGAGTGGCACGAAAAGCCTTTTTCCATTCAAACCCACTTTATATAGCAAGCCGAATAGATTCTTTGACCACCCTATTAAAGCGTTCTACCTGGCCATTGGCTTGTGGGTTATAATTGGACACTCTTTTATGCAAAACACCGCATCTTTCAAGAAATGAATCAAACTCCTTGCTAACAAATTGAGCACCATTATCGGAGATTATTTCTGCAGGCAACCCTTCACGGCAAAAAACTTCACCTAAAAATTCAATTATTTGAGTTGGACCAATTTTGTCTACAATCTTCAACTCAGGCCATTTTGAAAAAGAATCTATTAAAACTAAAGCATAAACATCCTTGTTGAGAGATAAGCCAAGGGGACCAATAATATCGATACCCAGTTTCCTCCAAGAACCTTGAACATACTCAATAGGAGTGACATCCACAGACAGTGGTTTGACTGATTTGTCACTTTTAGAACAAGGAAGACACTGTCTGACCCATTTGTCAACCATACTATCGACACTAGGCCACCAATAAAATTCTCTGATCCGTCTTTTGGTGCTGGACATACCCACGTGGCCTTCATGAGCCATGGTCAAAATTATTTCTCTAATTTTAAAAGGAGGAACAATTTTATCCCCTCTTGTTACAAAACCTTGAGAAAACATTAACTCATCCTTGATCTTGCAAAATGACATAAGTTCACCAGTTAATTTCCTTTCTTCAGGCCAACCCACCTATAAAAATTTCACCACATTGGATAAGGTACTGTCCTCACACATTGCATTCTTCCAATCAGTTTTAGAAATAATTTCCGATGACAATACATTAGTATTTCCATTATTAACATCGTCAATCGTGTACGCTACATCAAAATCAACACCATTGTTGTCGGTGTCAGGTACATCAGACAAGGGTAATTGTGACATGCAATCAGCATGTACGTTTAGATGCCCTGAAACAAATTTAACAACACACTGATATTCCAGTAATTTTGCAGACAATCGTGCCAAACGAGCCGTTAATGTTCTACCACCACCAGCAGCTAACATGTTGATTAAAGGCTTGTGGTCTGTCCTTAAGCCAAATTTGGTACCCCACAAGAATTGACGAAAATGTTGCACAGCACATTTACATGCTAACAGTTCCTTTTCGATGGTGGAATAATTATATTCAGCACCACGTAACATTCTAGATGCGTAAGAGACAACATATTCATTACCTTTGTTCTTTTGCATTAAGACAGAGCCTCAGCCTACATTGCTGGCCATACAGCTACAATACATTCCCTTCCAATTTCAAAAGGTCTCAAAAATGGAGCATCAACAATTTCTTTCTTTAAAAGCTCAAAAGCTAATTGTTGTTCCTGGTCCCAAGTAAATTGCATATTTTTCTTTAACATTGTTCTTAAAGATTGCACTTTTGAAGAACAATCTTGTACGAATTGCTATAAAATTCTGTCAAGCCTAAAAAAGAAGACTATTGTTCTTTCATAGTAGGAGCAGGAGCATTAGAAATACTTTGAACACGATTAAACTTAGGTTTTATACCAATGCTAGAGATCTCATGTCCCAAATATTCCACTTTACTTTGCCTAAATTTGCACTTAGAAAATTTCAGAGTCAACCCTTTATTTTGTACACATTTTAACACATTTTCCAAATTCTTATCATGTTCTTCGTAGTTCTTTCCAAAAATTAAAATATTATCTTGGAAAGCAATTGCACCAGAACACCCTTCCAAGACCTCCTTCATAAGTCTTTGAAAAACGGAAGCAGCGCTGGCTAAGCCAAACGGCATGCATGAAAACTGGAACATACCCTCAGGCGTAACAAAAGCTGTCAAAAATGTAGATTCCTCATGTAGAACTACCTGGTGATAGGCACTGGCTAGATCTACAGTGGAGAAAATGCAAGCACCTGAAAGCATGGAAATTAACGCATGTATGTGGGGTAAGGGGTGTCTATCAATCCATATATCCTTATTAAGACTGCGAAGATCTACACACAAGCGAAGGTCACCATTACTCTTAAGGGATAAAACGACCGGAGAAACCCATGGGGAACATTCTATGGGCTCAATGATGTTCTTTGAAACTAAATCAGTTAATATTTCCTTAAGTTTATCACGATACGCCAATGGTACATTTCTTACTCTGTGTCTGACAGGAACTGTGCCCTCCTTGAGAATGATTTTATGTTTAAAATTTACGAATTCCCCTAGACAATCATTGAAGAGAGAAGGAAACCTGCCTCTTATTTCAGTAGCAAGTTCCTCATTGTTGGATGCCACAACATAGACGGGTGGCGAGGCATTGGGATCTAACTTTATACCCATCTCCTGTTGATGAGGCCAACCAAGTATAGATACACCTTTGGTGGCTACATACACTTTTCCTCTAGTTCTTCTGCGTTTAAATTCTAAGTCTGCCCACATGAACCCATCAAGATCAATCTTGTGACCAGAGTAACCACCAGGGTGAATATCAGGCGGAAATAACTTTTTAGTCTTCCACAATTTATTAAAAACATTTCTGCCAATGATACTGTACCAAGCACATGAATCCACGAACATAGAAACTTCTATACCATCAATTAACACCTTGCCGCTAGGAAAACCTTAGCAATTAGTATTACCAACACACAAAAGACTATTGACCTCTGAAGGAGGTTCACTCTCTTCGTGTGTCATGAAATTAATTTTTTGGAAGACTTGCATACTTTGCTAAAATGTCCAGTTTTCTTACATTTGATACAAATCTTGTTCCACGCAGGACACCCTCTGTAGCTTTCAACGTGGAGCACCGCACCTATAACAAACAACCTGGGTTTTATTTTCCAAAGAATTTACTATCTTTTCCCACAGTGTCTTTCCTAGAGAGCAAACGGGAAATATTTTTGGAAGTAGATTGGTCCTTTACTACGGACACTTCGGGAACAGCCTCATTAATTTTAACAACTTGTCCCCTAATTCCGCTAACAAACTTGTCAGATTGTTCAATACCTTAAGCAATATTTACTACAGCACGTAGGGACGATTCAGTGCCCATCCATAGTCTTTCTTGAATTTTCTTGCTTTTAGTTTTCATCATAATTTGATCATAATTTGATCCCTTAAAACTTGTTCGAAATTAATAGTTTCATTTGGGAAGTAAATTCGCCAATTCTTTTAAACCTGCCCCCCCCCCCATAACAGTTCCTTAAGAGTGCAAGTTTCCTCTTAGGGGAACAACCATCTTCTTCTAAAACATCAACATAAGCCAGGAACATTGGATACCATAAGTCCCATTCCATTTTGGGTTCACCGGCCACCGGCAAAAAATGTGGGGGTGCAACAATATTAGACGTGACTCAAAATAGTAGAAAATGGGAATACAATGAACACTAAAATGTATTTATAAGCAATAAAAATAAAGAAGAGATTTAAACGTATGTAAAATAATAATTATTTTGATTAGTCTACAAGTAGAGAATCTGAAAAGGAAAAATGGGTTACAAAATAACAAAACTAAAATAACAAATGTAGACACTGAAGTCTGTGTGTTTCCAGGTGAAGTCAAAATCTATAAAGTTCCAATAGTGGTAGTCATGAAGTATTAGATAAATGCAAAGTAAGTCTTCTTTTGGCAGTAAAATGAAACGCGCTGCTATAAAAACGAAAGAAAGGAAATGTTGACACAGGCGCGTAGCAATGAGGCGCGCTGCTATGGAAACGAAAGAAAGGAAATGTTGACACATGCGCATAACACGTAATGACGCGGTTGAATTCCCACCATGAAACACACCATGACGCACTAAAGAAGTTGAGGATTCTAGAGGCACACACGAAGAAAACAGCTCGTGCAGGAACCGGTGAGTAGTTTTTGAACCAAAGCAACATCCAGAAAAAGAAAACGACACACGGGTCGGATCACAGCAATTCAGAACAGTGATGTAAGACCTTGCGATTCGATTCTACAACACTGTAATATCGAGTTAACAGCGTAGGACACAGGCAAAGAGTCGGTTCAACAAAATACGTACATCTGCCGCAGTATGAGTAATAAACTGCCACGGGTGCGATCAATGTACACTTCTGGGTCAAAATACCACTGTATCCAAACAAAGTTCCACAAAGTACAGGAACGCTTTGTTTTTAGAAACAGCCGCTGGTGCTATCAGAGCACAATAAACACAAAACGGCCACTGGTGTAATCAAAACAAAGAATAAACATGAAACACAGTACCTGTTTAAAAACTTTTTGTTACATGTGAGCTCTGTCTTTCCATAAATCCTGATAGTTGCCAAATTATGAAGTGACTTCCAAACACAGGTTCATAGAGAAAATGTAGTTTATTCTCGTAAGACAGCGTAAACATCCACAGCTGGCAAATAACGTTCCCTTGACTCGCCCAACGCTCATAGAATACCCAGCATAGAATACAGATATCATTCCATACCTAAGAATATTCTAAGTTCGGAACGCCACAGTAATGTATTCAAAATTATCCTCATATATACAGATTTACTTCTACATTTGGAGGTGAGGAGGACTATCTGTCTGTAATGCATTCATTTGGGAAGCTTTAAAGGATGGCATTTGAGTTCTCCAAATACTCCTTGTCGGTTGCTCCCTGGAATTGCAATGCAATCACTCCCTAGGAGGTAAAACAATACACCTAAGAGCCAGTTGCATTAGAGAGGGATAGAAATAGTTCTCTGGGGCTGTTTAAATCTGATTGACTCTGTCAAAGCAGGGGGTAAATGGAAGGACCCAAAGAAACTAATGAGCTCACTCTCCGTATATCGTAAGTAATAGCTCAGTAGGCCACTACCTACCCTAAAATGACTCACAAGCCACCCAGCATATTACCAAAGACTGTCTCTTTCTCGCTCCCAAACTAATCTTTTTAGATGTGGCTTGGAGGAGTAAAGCCATACAAATGTGGAGTTATTTTGGAAGACGAGCTTTCCTAGGAGCCCCTAGAATCTGTGTCTATGTAGTGTTTTGATGGCTCCTGAAAGGTCTAGATGACATGGCAAAGTAGAACGGATACTCAGCAGCCTAATGGGCTTTGGTGCCTGTTTTCTATCGCTATCAACCCATTTAGCTGGTCTAGTCATGATCTGTCCGAATCTGTTATGCTCCACTCTCATCCCTTGTTCATCCCCAATTACCGTCCACACACCTCACATTGCATGCACTGGCACACAGCCAGAAGAATAGGGGAGGTCACCATCAGCACTGCCTCCCCTTTAGTACCTCCACAATAACATTAATTGAAGAATATTATTTGAACTTGGCAATAAAGTCCACAATTCTCACCGGATGGACACTTTCAAACCAGACCTTAGATGTGAAATGTTGTGTTTTTTATCAGGGATGTGGTAAATTGAGGATGCTAAGAAACCCATTACGGAATTCAGGGGATTTGCAATTGTGCAAGACAGTAAATACCAGTGTAATGGTAGACATTTGTTGGTACTTACCAGCCTCCAGACCCCCGGCTATTCCTGTGATGCTGTGTGGCAAGCACCTTCTCCTCCCATTCGGGGAATGTTCGTAGTGGAATAGGAGGGCCACCGCCAGTCATCTGAGCCAGCTTAAGGCTCTTGTTGTTCCTCTCTTTCACCTTGCTCTTGAGGTCATTCCACTGCTTGCTGATTTCCTTTTGAGAGCGTGGAATGGTCCCAATTGCATTGACCTTGTTGACTATCCTTGCCCACATTTGATTTCTAGTGGCTTGTGGTGTCTGTTGGACCAGGCTTCCAAACAAATGTGGTTCTACTCTGATTACCTCATCTACCATCACTGACAACTCATTGGGCCCGATTCACAGAACTAACTTAAGACAAAATCCAAACTTACTACCATTTTGGTATTCACAGAAGGCACTTACTCATTTTGGTATTCACAGAAGGCACTTACTCATTTCGGTATTCACAGAAGTTAGGAGTCCTAACTTTAGGACTCCTAAATGCCTTCTGTGAATACCGAAAGTCTTAAAGTTAGGATTTTTCTCAGTTTAGGAGTAGTAAAGTTAGGACTCCTAACTTTAGGACTCCTAAATGCCTTCTGTGAATACCGAAAGTCATAAAGTTAGGATTTTTCTCAGTTTAGGAATAGTAAAGTTTCCAATGCTTAAACATCAAGATATGGTGTATTACTGTAATGTCTTCATTGCTATTTTGTTGTGTGCGTCACAAACATGCCAGTTAGGGGTTTCACTAGTGACTCATTTGTTTGTGCAGACTCTGACGACTCATTTGCTGCTTCCAGTTGGCAGCAGGTGTCAGTTGTAGAGCATGCTCAAATGACCTGCTGACCCTGATGACTCATTTGTTTGTGCTGACTCTGGGGACTTCATTATTGTTTCCTTTTAGCAGCGTTTGTCTGAAACATGCTCAAATTAACTGTTGACACTGATGACTCATCGATTTGTGCTGACTCTGATTACTTCATTGTTGTTTCCGTTTAGCAGCAGGTGTTATCTGGCACATGTTCAAAATGACCTGCTGACCTTGATGAATCATCTATTTGTGCTGACTCTGACAAATTCATTGTTGTTTTCTTTTGGCAGCAGGTGCAAGTTCTGGAACATGTTTGAGGGCACCGCCTTCTGAGACGGCACCTCTATTTGAAGAGGATGTGCCCTTTCAACTGTGCTTACTATTCCTATTTGGTTTTGAAAGGAGTTACCACATCGAGGAGCCAAACACCAAAGAGGTTCTCTTGATTTCAGAGCGCTGTTCTGGTCTGCCTACAAATCAAGGCTGCGTGCGTTTCTCACATCAAGCTCTTTAACTTTCAGTCCCTGGTCTGGCGCTCGAGAAGAAATTATTCTAATGAATTAGAAAAAAACAGCACTCCAGTAAGGTGGCGAGTTGGGGGCATGTTTAGGTCTGCACTGGTGGTTGTTGAAGGGAGATCAACCAACCATAGAATGACAGACATATTGGGAACTAACTCATAGTTCCCCCTCAGTAGAGATTTATCTTTGGATATATAGGATTTTTTGGGGAACTTGCAATGAACCTTGAAAAGAACTGTTACAGCTTTTGACTCAGTAATATCAAGAACTTTGTGTTATTTAACATAAGGAATTGTAATTCCGGACTTTGCTCTCTTAGTGGAAGCAATCAATGTTTTCTTGTGTGAAATGTAAAAACAACTCTTCGTGAAAGTACAACTAGGAATTATTGACTAACCATTTTCCTTCCAGTTCTTCTTCTCTACAGTACCCACCCCAGATCCCTACCCCTGTTCAGCCACATCAAAACTCCTCTGGTAAAATGTAAAACTCAAAGTTGGTGCAGCCACAAGATGGCCATCGCTTACAAGAAACCAGGCTAGACAAGTACAGCCAGTGTACTTGCTTTAGTGGTAGTGCCACATACCTTTGTGACAATTAGTTGACCTTGACAAGAACTTGTAGATTATTCATTATCCTGCTTCTATCCCCTGTAAGTGCAGGCAGCATCCAAAAATGCAGAGGAGAGTCATGGCCAAACCTTTTGCTTCTATCTGTTTGGTCACATCTCTTCATGCAAGTACATGAAATAAGAAACAAAGTCCTCTCCATTCTCTTTTCTTCTCTATCACACTGTCTCTCGTTTTCTTTCTTTCACACTGTCCTACTCTTGAAATTTTTGCATTTTTCTTTGGTGCTCTCTTTCACTTCCTTATCTGTCCCTCTCCCTCTCTCTTTATCTCTCTCTCAGTTATCTGTCTCTCTCTTTCAATAGCTCTCTCTCTCTCCCTTCCTATCTGTTCCATTCTTGCTCTCTTTAATTTGTGTATTCTCTGTCTTACCTTGGTTTTCTGGGAAACTACTTACACCCTTATGCATCAACCCAAAATCCAGTCGGTAAAATACCGATTCGGTAATAGCTCCCGGTATTAAGGAAAAAATACCCAATCCCAATGCATCAACCCAAAAGCAGAAATCGCTATTTAAGGAATCCTTAAATAGTGATTCTTTAAATAGGGATTCCTTAAATACCGATTCCTTAAATAGCGATTGCATTTAAGGAATCCCAAAGTGAGATTCCTTAAATGCAATGCATCAAAGTTAAAAAATTAGCGATTTCGCTAATAGGGGGAGCAAATTACCATGAAGATGAACTGCATGGTAATTTGCAAAAACTTTGAAAAATGCACTTTTGTGCATTTTTCAAAGTTTCATGTTGCGCACACACATGCCCTTAGAGCATGTGTGTGTGCAACATATGTGCACATATCATTTTCAGGGGTGCAACAGGGTGTCCTTTTGACACCCTGGCACCCTTGAAAGTGCTCCCGCTATTAGCGATTCGGTAATACCGAATCGCTAATACTGACTGGCTTTACATTCATTCCTATGGGCCTCCAAGCCCATAGGAATGAATGGGTAGGTATTCCTTATTACCGATTCGGTATTACCGATTCGGTAATAAGGAATATTAAGGAATCGCTATTTGAATAGCGATTCCTACATGCATAGCCTTTTGCTATTCCTTATTAGCGATTCCTTATTTTTCGCTAATAAGGAATCGCAAATGGCATTGTTGATGCATAGGCCCCTTAGTGAAGTATGGCAATGCAAAGTTGCAAAGTCAGCCAACTCGTAAATTTGCATGTTTAAAAAAGAAATCCACATTTTTTATTTGTAGCTTTAGTTGCTCTTCAGTATAGCTGCACAGCATTCCCACTGCTACTCATAGCTATTCAGGACTGTTCTGGTCCTTTCAGGACTGCGGGTGGCTGCTGCATCTCTGCAACTGTCCCTGTTCCCTGTTCTGATAACCTAGCACTTGACCTCAGAGTCCCAGCCATGATGCACTCTACCTTGCACCATCCATACTGGAAAGGCGTGAACATAACATTTTCAGTCATTGTCCCACGCTCCCATCACCCCACAGACACTATTCACCCCTTCAATGCCCCTCACATGTGAATGCATGCAGGTATAGCCAGGTCAGCCATGATTCCCTGCTACAACTTGTCAGCCTGGGGACATTCTGTGGCAGGAATATATTACCTGTAGGCAAGATGAGTTCAACATTGACTCAGGTGAATTGCCTTCACACTATTTTGAAAGCAAATTTAAAACTTAGCCATAATCTTGTGTGCCTCTCAGAGCAAAGCTAAAAGGAGGGTCAATACTTCCCTTAATTTAAAAAAAAAGTGCAGAAAAAACATAGTTGCCTATTGACATGGCGTACGTAGAAAATGAAACACTTATGAAAATACATGAATCGTAGAATGATCGCTTAGCGGAAATGCTAACTCAGGAATTGGCCTTATCCTAGTGTCTTCTTCTTCCAACTTCCTAAAGACTGGGTTGGATAAGCACAGATGCTGCTTTACAGGGCAGGTGAATCTTAACTATTAGCAAATTATTTAGCTATGACACCTGAAAGAAAGAGAGCAGGACATTGTCATATGTACCAAGGTATGGTGTTGTTGCTGTCTGCCCCAGCGCTGGCGCACAAATAGGCTGCCTAGTGCCATAGAATCTGCAACAAAGATGTAAATAAAATTAAAGTTGATACTGAAATGACCCTAGGTAAAAATACACATCGAAAAAAGGACATCCATTTAATATGCTATGTTCAGTAAGTCCAAAAAATAACTTACTTTTGAACTAAGCTGACATAACCTAAAGGTAGGGATAAAATACTGAACATATTGAACTGATAGGATGAAAAACATACTTTTGAAAAGCCATGAGGTCTGGCTTTATTGTTCTAGTGCATGGTAGCCTGTTATTGCATGCGTTAACACACTAAACTGTAATAGTAATTGAAGTGACTTCCAAAACGCAGATTCATAGAGAAAATGTAGTTTATTCTCGTAAAACAGCTTAAACATCCACAGCTGGCAAATAACGTTCCCTTAACTTGCCCAACGCTCATAGAATACCCAGCATAGAATACAGATAACATTCCATACCTCAGAATATTCTAAGTTGGAACGTCACACACCTTCCCCCTATTAAAAAAAATAAATAAAATTATATGTATTGCAATACAGAGAAAACACAAGTAATTAACAATTAAAAGCTAGAGCTTTTCCTTAACTCAATCACATGACTCTCGGATTCAGGAATATTATCACAAGGTTCAACAGTATTGTCATGAGACATGGTAGAAGCTATACTCTGAAAATTGTCAATACATTTAGAACATGACTCCAAAACATTTGAACTAGGCATGGAATTCTCATATGTGTCCAAAAAAAAAGAACCATTATCATTCTCATCAGTAGATTTAGAAACAATGGGTTGAGAGACCGACTGTAAGTTTGCAAATCTACACAAGGATATGCGTTTAAAATTCCACATTTTCCCCCATCTACTTTTACTGCTTTGCTGAAAACTTGCAGTACTTTAACGGGATCAGACCACTTGGCCCACTTTTTGCCAGAAAGACCACCAAACTTAACACAAACAAAATCCCCCACTTTAATCTAGGAACCAAAGTATTGATGCTGCGAGAAATTGTTCTTAATTTTCTCTTGATATTTATGAACACGCTCCCTGACTTGGGATAAATCAAAGGTGGAATCATTGGAAGTTTTAACCTTCAACCACCAAGGCAAAAGCTTAGAACCGGGTTTCTTTCCTCGTAACATCTCATACGGAGATTGACCTGTGACAGAATATGGAGAAGTGCGATATGACAATAGAGTGGCACGAAAAGCCTTTTTCCATTCAAACCCACTTTTTATAGCAAGCCGAATAGATTCTTTGACCACCCTATTAAAGCGTTCTACCTGGCCATTGGCTTGTGGGTTATAATTGGACACTCTTTTATGCAAAACACCGCATCTTTCAAGAAATGAATCAAACTCCTTGCTAACAAATTGAGGACCATTATCGGAGATTATTTCTGCAGGCAACCCTTCACGGCAAAAAACCTCACCTAAAAATTAAATTATTTGAGTTGAACCAATTTTGTCTACAATCTTCAACTCAGGCCATTTTGAAAAAGAATCTATTAAAACTAAAGCATAAACATCCTTGTTGAGAGATAAGCCAAGGGGACCAATAATATCGATACCCAGTTTCCTCCAAGAACCTTGAACATACTCAATAGGAGTGACATCCACAGACAGTGGTTTGACTGATTCGTCACTTTTAGTACAAGGAAGACACTGTCTGACCCATTTGTCAACCATACTATCGACACTAGGCCACCAATAAAATTCTCTGATCCGTCTTTTGGTGCTGGACATACCCACGTGGCCTTCATGAGCCATGGTCAAAATTATTTCTCTAATTTTCTAGATCAAAATCAACCTGATGCTATATTCCTGACCGAGACGTGGCTCAGAGACTGCTCGGGCCCGGATGTGGCAGACGCCATTCCCTCTAACTACGCCATTCTTCGTCAGGACAGAGTTTCCGGTAGGGGCGGAGGAATTGCAATTATTTACAAAAATGTATACACTTGTAAATTGGTAGACACCACTCAAAAAGATTGTGAATCAGCCCTTTTTAAATTATCCATTACCCCCCAATTTACGCTGTCAGGGCTACTGGTATACCGTCCCCCTGGGACAGCGAGCCCTTGGATAACATCGTTACCGGACTTCCTAGCCCCAGTACTGCTTAAAGCGCCTAATTTCACAATCTTAGGGGACCTAAACATACATTTTGACGACCATGAGTGCCCTAATAGGAATCAGCTTCTCCCTATTCTGGAAGCTTTTAACCTTCAACTTCTAAACACAGGTCCCACTCATTGTGCCGGTCACTTACTGGACCCGATCCTATCTAACCTGTCCCTAGATTGTTCTCGTGAAGCCCTACAAATCACCTGGTCCGACCACTTAGCTGTCCCCTTCTCTTATGACATGGCTGATACAGTAATAAGACCTGAGGTGGAAACTACGCGGCCAGTTCGGAATTGGGGGAAGATTAACTTGCCAGAACTCAATAAACTACTGATCAAAACACTTCCATGTGTTGAACTACCAACTGCCGCTCTCAATTGCGCCACTGAACTCTGGCTAACCACTGCAGTCAATACAGCGCTTCCAATGACATCAAAGCCCGCATTTTCACACCACCCTCCTGCTCCATGGTATTCGGAACAACTTAAAAGCCTCCGCTCACATTGTAAGACCTTGGAGCGTAAATGGAGACAAGGCTATTCTCCTTCACGTAAAGCCACATATAAAGAAGCCTTAAAAAAATACCACTACAGTTGTAAAACTGCTAAAGCAGACTACATAAGGAAAACTGTGACTGATGCACAAAACTGCCCAAAGGTGCTATTCTCTGTTGTCAAAAAATTGACTGGTGCTAACTCGATCCCTCCTCCCCCGGCACTTGATGGCATTCAGTGTCAGTCCTTAGCGGATTACTTCATAGATAAAGTTGATCTTATCTATGAAAATTTCACTACACCTCCAGGTACTATGTACACTGCCCTTGACATAGTCCAAAAATTGGAAAACAATGACACTGATGCAGTAGTCACTACTTGGCAGCCCTTAGACGCCATTTCTTTCCTCTCCTGTTTAAATAGTGTGAGATCGGGCTCCCCACAGGACGCTCTCCCGGCCAAAATATTAAAACAATTAGACCCCCTCACTCATCCCCCCATCATTAAATTACTCAACGCTTCTCTGAGCGAGGCCCATGTCCCACAACCTTGGAAACACGCCATGGTTGTACCGTTATTAAAAAAACAGGGTGCAGATCCTTCAAATCCTGCTAACTTTCGCCCTATATCTTTGTTGCCAATTTTCTCAAAGATATTGGAGAGACATATAAATTCTCAGCTCTCCAAACTGGTTGAAAACACTGGATTTCTCCATCCTTCTCAGTCGGGCTTTCGGCCTAGGCACTCAACCGAGACAGCCCTCCTGGGGGTGACAGAGAGTCTTAGGCACGGTGTCGATCAGGGAAACACCATGGCGCTCATCCTGCTGGATTTGAGCGCAGCTTTCGACACCGTGTCACATTCCATCCTCATTGACTCTCTGAAATCTCTAGGTGTGGCAGGCCAGGCCTTGGCCTGGCTGGCGTCTTTCCTTAGTGACCAAAGCTTCCAAGTGTTTTCTTCTAAAGCTGCCTCCGCCATTTGTCCTTCCACCCGTGGCGTCCCCCAGGGCTCAATTCTTAGCCCTTTATTATTTAATATTTATGTTAAACCCTTGGCAACCATAGTCGAACAAGCTGGGCTAACCCTGTTTTCCTACGCAGATGACACCCAGATTGTCTTCTCCTTGTCAGGGAGAGACGTAAACAACATCTCCGCACTCAAGTCGGGCCTCACTCTTGTGGCCGACTGGATGCGGAGAAATTGTCTCAAGCTGAATGGGGAGAAGACCGAGGTGGTCATTCTGGGACAGAACAAACATCTTTGGGGTCCTCGCCATTGGCCCATCGAACTGGGAAATGCGCCTACACCATCTACGGCAGTTCGCAACCTGGGCGTCATTACTGACGACAGGCTAACTATGAGACAACAGGCTACTAAGGTCTCAGCCATCTGCTTTTCAACCTTGCGATGGCTTCACAAGATTTTGTGGATGCTCCCCCTCTCCTCTCGCAGAACTGTAGTCCAGGCACTTGTAACATCACGCCTGGACTATGGCAACATTCTCTATTTGGGCGCAGATAAAGCTACTATACATGTGCTGCAGGTGGTGCAAAATGCGGCCGCGCGCCTGCTAAAGAATGTCCCCAGACGCACCTCAGCCACTGCCGCTTTGCGTGACCTCCATTGGTTGAGCATCCCAGAACGCGTTAAATTCAAGGCACTCTGCTATATGTTCAAGGCTAAGCAGGGTAGCGCCCCAGTATATGTTCAGGGGCTGGTAAAACCCTATAGACCCCTGCGCTCATTAAGGTCATCGGACATTGGCAATTTCACAGTACCAAGATGGAAGCTGGCAAAAATGGGAGGCCGCTCCTTTTCCACTCTTGGTCCTAAATACTGGAACTCCCTCCCATTGGCATTAAAATCTGAGACCAACTTACTCCGCTTCCGTAAGGCTTTGAAGACCCTGCTCTTTACTAAGCGTGACCAATAGTCGGCAGAGGCCTTAAGTCAAGGTGACATTCTCTTTTCTTCTACAGTCTATCCCTGGCGCCGGGAAACCCATTGTGGGTAGCTGTGCGCGGTACAAGCTTAAATAAATAAATAAAATAAATAAATTTTAAAAGGAGGAACAATTTTATCCCCTCTTGTTACAAAACCTTGAGAAAACATGAACTCATCCTTGATCTTGCAAAATGACATAAGTTCACCAGTTAATTTCCTTTCTTCAGGCCAACCCACCTATAAAAATTTCACCACATTGGATAAGGTACTGTCCTCACACATTGCATTCTTCCAATCAGTTTTAGAAATAATTTCCGATGACAATACATTAGTATTTCCATTATTAACATCGTCAATTGTGTACGCTACATCAAAATCAACACCATTGTTGTCGGTGCCAGGTACATCAGACAAGGGTAATTGTGACATGCAATCAGCATGTACGTTTAGATGCCCTGAAACAAATTTAACAACACACTGATATTCCTGTAATTTTGCAGCCAATCGTGCCAAACGAGCTGTTAATGTTCTACCACCACCAGCAGCTAACATGTTGATTAAAGGCTTGTGGTCTGTCCTTAAGCCAAATTTGGTACCCCACAAGAATTGACGAAAATGTTGCACAGCACATTTACATGCTAACAGTTCCTTTTCGATGGTGGAATAATTATATTCAGCACCACGTAACATTCTAGATGCGTAAGAGACAACATATTCATTACCTTTGTTCTTTTGCATTAAGACAGAGCCTCAGCCTACATTGCTGGCCATACAGCTACAATACATTCCCTTCCAATTTCAAAAGGTCTCAAAAATGGAGCATCAACAATTTCTTTCTTTAAAAGCTCAAAAGCTAATTGTTGTTCCTGGTCCCAAGTAAACTGCATATTTTTCTTTAACATTGTTCTTAAAGATTGCACTTTTGAAGAACAATCTTGTACGAATTGCTATAAAATTCTGTCAAGCCTAAAAAAGAAGACTATTGTTCTTTCGTAGTAGGAGCAGGAGCATTAGAAATACTTTGAACACGATTAAACTTAGGTTTTATACCAATGCTAGAGATCTCATGTCCCAAATATTCCACTTTACTTTGCCTAAATTTGCACTTAGAAAATTTCAGAGTCAACCCTTTATTTTGTACACATTTTAACACATTTTCCAAATTCTTATCATGTTCTTCGTAGTTCTTTCCAAAAATTAAAATATTATCTTGGAAAGCAATTGCACCAGAACACCCTTCCAAGACCTCCTTCATAAGTCTTTGAAAAACGGAAGCAGCGCTGGCTAAGCCAAACGGCATGCATGAAAACTGGAACATACCCTCAGGCGTAACAAAAGCTGTCAAAAATGTAGATTCCTCATGTAGAACTACCTGGTGATAGGCACTGGCTAGATCTACAGTGGAGAAAATGCAAGCACCTGAAAGCATGGAAATTAACGCATGTATGTGGGGTAAGGGGTGTCTATCAATCCATATATCCTTATTAAGACTGCGAAGATCTACACACAAGCGAAGGTCGCCATTACTCTTAAGGGATAAAATGACCGGAGAAACCCATGGGGAACATTCTATGGGCTCAATGATGTTCTTTGAAACTAAATCAGTTAATATTTCCTTAAGTTTATCACGATACGCCAATGGTACATTTCTTACTCTGTGTCTGACAGGAACTGTGCCCTCCTTGAGAATGATTTTATGTTTAAAATTTACGAATTCCCCTAGACAATCATTGAAGAGAGAAGGAAACCTGCCTCTTATTTCAGTAGCAAGTTCCTCATTGTTGGATGCCACAACATAGACGGGTGGCAAGGCATTGGGATCTAACTTTATACCCATCTCCTGTTGATGAGGCCAACCAAGTATAGATACACCTTTGGTGGCTACATACACTTTTCCTCTGGTTCTTCTGCGTTTAAATTCTAAGTCTGCCCACATGAACCCATCAAGATCAATCTTGTGACCAGAGTAACCACCAGGGTGAATATCAGGCGGAAATAACTTTTTAGTCTTCCACAATTTATTAAAAACATTTCTGCCAATGATACTGTACCAAGCACATGAATCCACGAACATAGAAACTTCTATACCATCAATTAACACCTTGCCGCTAGGAAAACCTTAGCAATTAGTATTACCAACACACAAAAGACTATTGACCTCTGAAGGAGGTTCACTCTCTTCGTGTGTCATGAAATAAATTTTTTGGAAGACTTGCATACTTTGCTAAAATGTCCAGTTTTCTTACATTTGATACAAATCTTGTTCCACGCAGGACACCCTCTGTAGCTTTCAACGTGGAGCACCGCACCTATAACAAACAACCTGGGTTTTATTTTCCAAAGAATTTACTATCTTTTCCCACAGTGTCTTTCCTAGAGAGCAAACGGGAAATATTTTTGGAAGTAGATTGGTCCTTTACTACGGACACTTCGGGAACAGCCTCATTAATTTTAACAACTTGTCCCCTAATTCCGCTAACAAACTTGTCAGATTGTTCAATACCTTAAGCAATATTTACTACAGCACGTAGGGACGATTCAGTGCCCATCCATAGTCTTTCTTGAATTTTCTTGCTTTTAGTTTTCATCATAATTTGATCATAATTTGATCCCTTAAAACTTGTTCGAAATTAATAGTTTCATTTGGGAAGTAAATTCGCCAATTCTTTTAAACCTGCCCCCCCCATAACAGTTCCTTAAGAGTGCAAGTTTCCTCTTAGGGGAACAACCATCTTCTTCTAAAACATCAACATAAGCCAGGAACATTGGATACCATAAGTCCCATTCCATTTTGGGTTCACCGGCCACCGGCAAAAAATGTGGGGGTGCAACAATATTAGACGTGACTCAAAATAGTAGAAAATGGGAATGCAATGAACACTAAAATGTATTTATAAGCAATAAAAATAAAGAAGAGATTTAAACGTATGTAAAATAATAATTATTTTGATTAGTCTACAAGTAGAGAATCTGAAAAGGAAAAATGGGTTACAAAATAACAAAACTAAAATAACAAATGTAGTCACTGAAGTCTGTGTGTTTCCAAGTGAAGTCAAAATCTATAAAGTTCCAATAGTGGTAGTCATGAAGTATTAGATAAATGCAAAGTAAGTCTTCTTTTGGCAGTAAAATGAGACGCGCTGCTATAAAAACAAAAGAAAGGAAATGTTGACACAGGCGCGTAGCAATGAGGCGCGCTGCTATGGAAACGAAAGAAAGGAAATGTTGACACATGCGCATAACACGTAATGACGCGGTTGAATTCCCACCATGAAACACACTATGACGCACTAAAGAAGTTGAGGATTCTAGATGCACACACGAAGAAAACAGCTCGTGCAGGAACCGGTGAGTAGTTTTTGAACCAAAGCAATGTCTTTTGCCATCCAGAAAAAGAAAACGACACACAGGTCGGATCACACACGCAATTCAGAACAGTGATGTAAGACCTTGCGATTCGATTCTACAACACTGTAATATCGAGTTAACAGCGTAGGACACAGGCAAAGAGTCGGTTCAACAAAATACGTACATCTGCCGCAGTATGAGTAATAAACTGCCACGGGTGCAATCAATGTACACTTCTGGGTCAAAATACCACTGTATCCAAACAAAGTTCCACAAAGTACAGGAACGTTTTGTTTTTAGAAACAGCCGCTGGTGCTATCAGAGCACAATAAACACAAAACGGCCACTGGTGTAATCAAAACAAAGAATAAACATGAAACACAGTACCTGTTTAAAAACTTTTTGTTACATGTGAGCTCTGTCTTTCAATAAATCCTGATAGTTGCCAAATTATGAAGTGACTTCCAAACGCAGGTTCATAGAGAAAATGTAGTTTATTCTCGTAAGACAGCGTAAACATCCACAGCTGGCAAATAACGTTCCCTTGACTCGCCCAACGCTCATAGAATACCCAGCATAGAATACAGATATCATTCCATACCTAAGAATATTCTAAGTTCGGAACGCCACAGTAATGTATTCAAAATTATCCTCATATATACAGATTTACTTCTACATTTGGAGGTGAGGAGGACTATCTGTCTGTAAGGCATTCATTTGGGAAGCTTTAAAGGATGGCATTTGAGTTCTCCAAATACTCCCTGTCGGTTGCTCCCTGGAATTGCAATGCAATCACTCCCTAGGAGGTAAAACAATACACCTAAGAGCCAGTTGCATTAGAGAGGGATATAAATAGTTCTCTGGGGCTGTTTAAATCTGATTGACTCTGTCAAAGCAGGGGGTAAATGGAAGGACCCAAAGAAACTAATGAGCTCACTCTCCGTATATCGTAAGTAATAGCTCAGTAGGCCACTACCTACCCTAAAATGACTCACAAGCCACCCAGCATATTACCAAAGACTGTCTCTTCCTCGCTCCCAAACTAATCTTTTTAGATGTGGCTTGGAGGAGTAAAGCCATACAAATGTGGAGTTATTTTGGAAGACCAGCTTTCCTAGGAGCCCCTAGAATCTGTGTCTATGTAGTGTTTTGATGGCTCCTGAAAGGTCTAGATGACATGGCAAAGTAGAACGGATACTCAGCAGCCTAATGGGCTTTGGTGCCTGTTTTCTACCGCTATCAACCCATTTAGCTGGTCTAGTCATGATCTGTCCGAATCTGTTATGCTCCACTCTCATCCCTTGTTCATCCCCAATTACCGTCCACACACCTCACATTGCATGCACTGGCACACAGCCAGAAGAATAGGGGAGGTCACCATCAGCACTGCCTCCCCTTTAGTACCTCCACAATAACATTAATTGAAGAATATTATTTGAACTTGGCAATAAAGTCCACAATTCTCACCGGATGGACACTTTCAAACCAGACCTTAGATGTGAAATGTTGTGTTTTTTATCAGGGATGTGGTAAATTGAGGATGCTAAGAAACCCATTACGGAATTCAGGGGATTTGCAGCCATACATTTGATGAAATGCTGTTTTGTAAGAATGGTTTGCAGACTGCTGGCATTAATCTTTCTGAAGAATTAAAGCAAGTTACCTGCACTTGATTGCACAGGTTTCCAAATATTTCTAGGGTTGCTAGGATCCTTTAACTGATGGGATGGTATGGGGTAAAATGTGAAGACAACGGCTAGTTCAATGAGATTGTGAAATTTGTTCCCTAAATGCATTCGACTTAACTACAGTTTGGCTTTTTCTTGCAGTATGAGGTATATTAATAAATACACACATACGCAGTACCATTTATGCAATGAAGAAGGGTATGACTACTGGATGGCATCACATTCCTTGTGATCGCTTAATGTATCTGTGGTTTTAGTAACAGGATTGATTGAGTACGAAAAATAACATTCTTTCAACGTTCTCTCTCAATCGCAGGGCACAATGGGTTTCACAGGTCAGGAAAGATAAGCATGTTACCTCTTCATGGACTCATATTCTGGCACACTTTGAAAACATTTACAGTTTATAATAGTGTAGTAATGACAATTGAAGGATTACAGGCTAGTAATTAACATATTGTGAGCACGTCTCAGTTATTGGGTTAGGGTATTTTCTGTTTTTAGACAAGCTGTGAAAAGTGAGTGTTTTTGTATAATTCAAGGGAAGCATGCAGCATGTTACATTTATACATTCACTGCTTGGATAAAGTACTCCAGGGTTTAGTTTTCAGTTGGTTCTTTGTATATTTGCGGCTTTATGATTATAGTGTTCACTGCGATTTTGTGTGAGCAACAAAAATGACTTCTTTAAAAATTATGATTTTTGTTCTTGTTCAAAAAATTGTATATTTGTCCACATTTGCCTCTTTTTAATAATTTTTTACTGACTAACGGCAAGTATGTAGAAGTCAAGCATCAGTGAAAAACTATCACAGTACTATCAAAATAATTATGTACTAGACTGAATATGGAAAAAAGGTTACAATTAAGGAATATTAAAATAGTTCCTAAAATAGTGTAACAATTGGCAGAATCACAAAACAGAAACACATAACAATCTATTAAATTCAATCAGAAAACTGAACTGTGTAAACAGCTTCCAAAAATAAATTGAAATTTGCAGTATCTATACAGAAAAATGCTGGTATACCATAAAAAGCTGCAAATTCAATTGTACCTGTGGGAAACAGAGGCAGTATCATGGGCTGTGCTAGGGCCAAGTTGAACACTTGTTTGCTGCTCATGCAGTGCCTAAAGTGAATTGATTGAACCTTGTATTTTTTTAGTTATTGCTCTATTTTTAGAACGTAGAGTTCGAAATCAGTGAACAAGTCTGCATCTTTTTATTTGAAAAATACTAAGGAGTATATTGTGTTAAATAAAGTGACTTTACACCATGCAGGGGCAGAGAACAGGGTCTGGGCTCTAAGCTGCACCAGCAAAGCCCATCATGCTACAGCCCCTGGTCTGTTTGAGAATTCATTACAGCCAAGACAACAGGAGGGAGTAGTTATCAATCAATACAACCGTGGCATACTTTTCTTCAAAGAAAATGCTTCAGGTGTTGTGCTTACAAAAACATATAGATCCAGGAGAAATCACGATTGTAAATGTCCGTTTAAACACGAATAAAAAGACTTCAAAATGAGTAATAAATAGAAAATAAATACGACAGAAAACTGAAATCGGGTACACAGATTATCGAAAGCGAGAAAAATCACAAAAAGATGTGAATTTAAAATTAACAGAATAAAAGTACAGTAATAATAGTGAAGCGATTCCTCTGTTTCTCCCAGAGAGTTGATTGGTATCCCTCTTATGACTGGCGTTTGAGCAATTGCAGTTGGATGCAATTTGCAGATGAGTCCCAGGGAGCGGTTTATCCTAAGTAACAGTACAAGAAAAGTACACAGTCAAGACGTTTGTGTTTATTTATTTAAATCCATATTGTACAACAGAAATGAATTCGCCAACAGTCAGCATGCATTGAAAGAGGAAAAAACGAGGAGAAATGAAAACCTTTCTCCTCTTTGCGCCTCGCTACGCATACTGAGACATTTCCAGGTTTACGATTCCTCGTAAATTTGGAAATGTATCAGGTTCCATGGGTGTTGCGTGGGAACACCCACAGCAACACCCATGGAAACGCCCCATCACGCAAAGTGCTGCATGTAAAAATGCCGTATTTACAAGTACAGGAAAAGCCACGCAGGGTGGTTTTTCCTGTACTTGTAAATATGGGGCAGAGAAATGCGCTACCAGTGCATCACAAAAAGTGACGTACTGGCCGTGCAAGGGGCTTGTAAATCTGCCCCTGTAAATGTTTTAAATACATTTACAACTTAAAATGAAGTAAATGTGAGAGATTATTCCAATGTTCAATCTACATAATATCAGATCTCCATTCTCCCAGCAGGCTGTGGAACCTGTGTGCCTACATTTAACACTAGGTGGGGGTCAAAACATTATAGAATATGTGTTTGCCCCATGTTTGCCCCATGTGATTTAATACAATGGGTTATTTCGTCAAGATATTCTTAACAAATTGGTGTAAACTAAACCCCTTTGTTAACACTTGGCAAATATTCTTCTCCAGCCCCTCAAGCCTAGCTCTCAATGGAGAGGAGTTGTTTCCTGTCAAGACTTCAGCTTAAAATGGGGAATGATTGACCCTATCTCTGTAACTAAAAGGGTTGCCTCGATTTGCTTCTTGCACTGACTTGTTTGTATGATTGTGCTGAAGGTTCAGAAATAATACCAACTTTTACACGTCTGACAGAAAATGTCATCCTTGTGGTGAGAGCTCCTCCAAGCAGGGTGGAAAGAAGTGGTTTGATACAAAAAGTGTAGGACAGCTTGTAGGATCTACATACCACTCTGATACATTTCCCAAGAGTGGTCGAAATATTCTGCTACTTGTAGGAGAGATTTTAAAATGAGTGTCACCGCAAAGAAAACAGCTTTCAACAATGAAGCATGGGATAAGATGATTGAGGCATCCTTACCTAAAAATTCCTCAGATTTTTACTTTTTAAATTTCATAGTCCAACTAGAATATTTCCATCATTACCCTTGAAGAACCTCTGATCTTCTCTTTAGAAGAAGTCACTGATGCTTCCAATACCACCTCACTTATTAAGGCTCCTGTCTCAAAGGGATATGTATGTATTTTTTAAACACTGTTTCAGCCCATGTTGACCATTCTACTAAAATTAGTGATGAGGTATTCCATCCCACCTTAATGGTACAGTTCCATTAAAAAAATATCTCTCGCATAGTCCTGGTCTTCATATACTTAAACATAGCTTTTGACTGTTGCAATCTGTCAGAATTGTGACAAATAATATGAGGATTTGGAATTTAAAGTGATCTGATTAAAATCATACAGTGCATGCATGATAACCTGACTACTAGAGTCCTTTATGCTTAAGGAGGAGACTGTACTGAAACCTTCGCCTCCATGAAAGACATCCGCCAGGGTCATTTCACTTTTCTGTTCACTCTCTATAAAAATTATCTTGAAAAGTGGTGAAGGCGTAACTAGGACACACCAAGGAGAAACAGGGAACATGTACACATAATTCTCAAACATATACCGATTAGATCACTGAGCAACCACACATCCTTCAAAAACTTCCTAAAACAACTTCTACTCTCCCAAAAAATAATTGTCCATCAATGTTACATCAGAAAGTCTAATAACTTTAACTAGACCTCCTGCATTATTTCCTATGCCCTAATGCAAATGTGATCTCAACTGCAGGACTGTATGGTTCCACGAACTTTCCACGAAACATGGCGATATAGTGAACTTTCCACAAAATGTTTTGCTGTAGCGATCAAGAATACTTTGCAATCACCTCTCAGCACAGCATGTCCCAACACCACTCTCATTCTACAGCCATGCTCCTAGCTCACCTCCTCTATCCACATTCTCTGCTCTGTTAAACAGAACACTGTTATGATAGGTTTATGACTCTATTCATGTTCTCTCCTCCTTTAAACAGACTGCTACTATGAATCTTGTATTGTTTACTATTGTCAATGGTTCAACACGAGAACATACAAAACTAATTTGAATTGTTTCTTGTATTGTTTACTATAGCCATTGTCCAAGTTGCTATCAAAAGAAACTGATCTGTCTGTCAAATCTATGTGCTCTACCCAGAAGCTGGCCCCCTGGCATTTGCTGTGCACTAAAATGTTAATAAATGAATAAAATAAATTAATTCTTCATGTTGATAATGCTGTCCTTTTGTCCATCTAATGAGCTACAAGAGCTGATTTCTTGCTATGTGCCCTATAGGAATACTTTGCAATTTAAAACTAACTTAGTAAAGTCATGTTAGAAATCAGTGCACTTGAAAAATAAAAGTTGGAGAATATGTTTGTAGATAACACAAGAATCAGTTGTGAGGACATTCCAGTATCTTGTCATCACTTGTGATTCCAAGATGACTTAGTCCGGTCTTTTTACCAATAGACGGACAAGTTTCTAGCATTTTCAGGGGTTGGAGGTTTTGAAGCAAGATTAGGTCACAGATCATTGGCTTACATGAAAACAGATGTCAGAAATCAGGTTATTGGTTTGGGAGGGAGTGATACCTACCAACTTAATCCACACAATCAGGTTAGATCAAAACACATTTCTTTATCTCTGCCCGACCCCTGGGAGCTATGGCATAAGCATCCGGTAGTTCCCCAGAGAAGTGATTGTTTAGTACAAACCATACCCACAATTAGAAAGTCAAGAAAATTAAATAATAAAATTCCCAAACCAATTTGAAAAAATAGAGAACATTTCATTGAGCAAAAAGAGAAGATCATCATAAGTTGTTAAGGTAAGTGTGGATCTGACTTTGTAGGTTTAAGGAAGAAAACACTAATAAAAATTAAAGCACCATTGAAAACATGAGGTTACGAAGGCGAGAAGTGGACTGCACGAAGGGCAAGATGGCGGCCGTGTGATCACTGCGGAGTCACTTCCCGACCGATGTGCTACCTAACCGGTGTTCACAGGAACCTATGTCTTGTTTTTTAAAGAGACTTTGATTTGAAACGCAGTTCGCTCCCCCAGATGATCGTCTCACACGACCTATTTAAACTTTTGAGACGTGCTGCAGCTGGGGTCAGTTTTGGCATTCAGCGAAGCCGCGCTTACCTACGGACATTGTGGGCGTGGCATGTTGGGAGCCAGGGGTCATGTGTAGTCGGAATGGCTCCACGGAGAGGTGTATTGAAGGAGGATGCAAATGGCTCCAAAATCGCCGCCGCATCTAAGAAGTTGCCCGCTGCTAAGGAGCTGGAGGCTGTGCGAACTCCTGCTCAGGAGAGAGCGGCGGGGGGCAAGAGCGGGTCTCCCGGTGGTGTTCGGTGCCTTCCTGAGGCGGGTACGAGAGTGAAGACGCCGACGCTTCCGGGGATGTTCTCTGGTAAACCGGTAAGCGGGAAGCAGGCTAAAGCTCCGTTGGAAGAAACATCAAGTAATTTAAGAAGTATTGCCACTGATACTGTGTGTTACAATGTTTCGGATTGGGCGGAAGAGGCTGCTACTTCTGATCTTCCCAGTGTATTAGAGTCATGCAATCTTCCTTATGCTTCTGACATTTAAAGCACCCTTGCAGGCGAGGCTGAAGCAATATTAAACAAGAAAAAACAGGATGTGGCAGAGGATAAAACACCTCCATTAGCTCGCGGCGAGTGCGTTAGGGAGCTGGATTTAAAGGGCCAAGCGCCCGGAACTCCAGATGGAGAAAATTTCTACTCTTTGACAGAGGACTCTGATTTTAACACTGCTACCGACCTTGATAACACAGATATAGATGCCTCGGGGGATGACAGCGATAGCCCCCCTAAGACAACAGATACTTTAAGGAGGGTTATCAGCCGCTCTAGAAGGGAAAGGAATAGCTCTGATGGCCTACAAAGCTCAGAAATCGACGAGCACCTGCAATGGGATGACTCCACTTCCCAGCTGGGAGCTGCGGCTGGGGCTGGACCCGGATTTCAGGACAACGACTCCAGGGCCTTGGATAGTAAACTCGAACCGCTCCCCCTATAGGTCTAATATATGCCACACTCAAGGCAATGCAGGTAGAGGCTCGCCAGGAACATAAAAGAGCTCAACTCACGACCAAAAAAATCCAGTGTGCAATTCGTAAAACAACTAAAGCTTGCACTGAGATTGTCGCTAGAACTACTGCCTTGGAGGAACAAGTGGTAGGGCTGGAGGCTGGCTTGGAAAGCACAGAGCAGAAAACATCTGCAAATGATGTCAAAATGACGGACATTATGTGGAAGTTGGAAGAGTCTGAACACAGACAGCGTAGAAACAACCTGCGCCTGCTGGGCGTTGAAGAGAAAGCTGAAGGAAGCGATGTTCGAGGATTTGTGCTCAAACTTTTTAAATCTGCTTTTCCTGAATTATCGCATTGGAATTGGGAGGTAGAGATCCAGCGAGTACATAGATTCCCTCTGATGTTAAAGAGTAACCTTGGCCCTAACACAAAGCCTCGAGCAATTTTAATTTTTTTTGGGAACTTTCTACTGCGGCAGGCGATATTTGAAAAAGCCAGACCAGAGGCAAAGAGGACAGCCGAAGGGCAGACATTTTTCGTGCGGCTAGATTTCTGCTATACAACAGTGGAAAGAAGATGGCGGCTGCGGCAGCTGATCACTCCCTGTTAAAAAAGTGGATGTGAAGTGTATTTAATGAATCTTGCTCGGCTGAAAGTTATTTGTCAGGGGAAAGTCAGGTTGTTCACCTCCGAGATCTTGGCTGAGATCTATTTACAGGAACTAACTGGTCGTGATTGAAATTGAGTCTTCTTGCCTGCTCCGTCTCTCCCGAGAGGGGAGGAGGGGGGCGGGGGGGGGGGGGATTGTATTTCCAGGTTCTTCTAAAATTGGTTAGGTTTCTTTTTGGTGTTTTTCCTTTTTTTTTAGGTTGGTCGGGAAGTGACAGGGGTGCATGATGGGACACGGGAGGCATCACAAGGGTCTGAGGACCTTTTTTGCCCTAGAGTGGGGTTTGGGGGGAGTGGGTGGGTTGGGGTGGTGGATCCTTTTGGGAAGGAGGGGATTGTATGTGCTGTTCTCGAATTATCTAGATGTAATTTTTTTTTTAATTATCTGGGATTTAGTGTTTTTCGATGTGTTCTTTGTCCATAATGGGATGTATAAGGATTGCCTCTATTAATATATGTGGACTAAATCACCCAGTAAAAAGGCGAAGGATAAGGAAGGATATCCGAATCTTGAAGGCAGATATTATCTGCCATCAAGAAACCCATGTGGTAGCTAGTAGCAATAAAATTATGGATTTCGATGGATTTCAACTTATTTCATAAACAAAGCAAGAGGTTAAATCTAGGGGTGTTGCTATATTGGCTCGTAGGGGTATGGCTAATTTTACGTGATCCCTCTCAGACAAATATGGCAGATGGGTAATTGTACAGTGTTTAATTGATAGTAGTACGTTTACGCTATGTTCTGTTTATGGACCTGTATTGGATGACCCTGAACTCTATGATTGGCTGAGTCTAGAATTGGTGGGTTGGCCTTCCCAATTATATTATGTGGGGATTTTAATATAAATTTGGGCTGTGTGACATCTAATCACCCTGAGATTACTTATCAAGGGCGGAAACCAAAAGTGTATAAGTCTCTTATCCATTTAAAAGCCTTGCATGGGTTAGTTGATATATGGGCACAATTAGAAGGAAACGACCCAGGGTTTACTTATTTTTCTGCTCCTCATAGAACCCATGCAAGGTTGGATTATTTTTTTGTCTCTCAAAATATGGTTCAGGGCAGTAAGATCATTAAGTTCCCTAGAGTTATGTCCGACCATAACCCTCTGGTCCTTGAATTGAATATTAAATGTCAAAAACAAATATCCAGCTGGACTTTTAACAGGGCACTGTTAAATGACAAATCCTATATAGATCATATGGCAAAATGGATTGTTAGGTTTTTAGAGCATAATATTGGAAGCACAGGGATTCAAAATGTTTGGGACACTCTCAAGGCAGGGATCAGGGGCGAGACGACGCAGTTTGGTTGGCAGACACAAAAGAAAGAGAAGCTAAAGATTAAAGAGCTGTATGAAGCATTGGGGGAAGCTGAGACTAACCTTGTTAAAGTACTTTCAGATGGTGGGGCGGCTGAGACAGCTCAAACTAAAATTACAATTGTAAAATCGGCTATAACCCAAATCTCATTTGCCAAGTCTGCAGGCAGATATTTATCTTGACGGTCTAAGCTTTATGAGTGTAATGAAAGGGTGGGTCATATGTTGGCTGTCCAGGCTAGAGAAAAGGAGACACAAACACGGATTGTAGGAATTCTTGACCCAGACATTGGTTTGGTAACTGACACTGGTGCAATTCTTCTGGCTTTACAGAGATTTTATCAGAACTTATACTCGGAAGATATAAGTGATAATTCTGGGATCCAAGTTGAAATCGAGAGATATCTTAGCGAGGCTAAATTAGATCAATTGACCTCCTTAGATGAGGATATGTTGGATGCTCTGATTAGGTTGGAAGAAATACAAGCTCTGATAGACTCACTGCCAGTCGGCAAAGCAGTAGGCCCCGATTTCTTACCAGGCGAATTCTATAGGACCTTTCGAACTCAGTTGGCTTTGACTATGCTGGAGATGTTTCGCCTTGTACAGAGTGGTGATACCCCTCCCGAATCCTGGAAAATGGCAAAGATTGTTATAGTTTTAAAGAAAGGGAAAGTAGCGACTGACCCAGGGGCTTACAGGCCTATTACTTTGCTATACAGAGCTTGTATAAAGATCCAAGTGCCAGAATTGCATTAACGGGAACTCAGTCGGGGATAATTAATATATCACGTGGCACGAGACAGGGGTGTCCATGTTCCCCCCTGTTATTTGCTATCTATATTGAATTAGGAAGATTCTGGAAGATCAAAGAATTCAATCTGTTCATGCTAGAGGGGGGAATGTCAAATTTTGGCATATGCCGATGACTTAGCCATTATAACTTCTGATCCCCGATCTGCTCTTGTGGAAATAAATAATTTAACATTGCAATTTGGTAGTATATCTGGTTATCAACTGAATGAACATAAAACTCAAATTGTCATTAATGAAAAAATTACTTTAGTTGATCAGCGGATAACATCAAGTGCTAGATATCTAGGCATTGAAATAAGCTCTAAAATTCAGGATATCGTCGATATCAATTTGACACCATTAATACAGCAAATCAAATTAGATTCCCTAAGAATGAATAAGTTACATTTGACATTAATCGGGAGATGTAATGTCATTAAAATGATATTTTTGCCTAAAATCTTATATTTTTTTAGAGCGATTCCCCTAGATATAAATAAAACTTGGTTTCTGAAATTAGATCAGCTAGTTTCATGGTTTTTATGGGCGGGGCAGCGCCCCAGAAGGGCTCTTAGATATATGACTTTAACCAGAGATAGGGGAGGGTGGTCTGTCCCTAATTATCAAATCTATTATTGGGCAATTGCGTTAAAACAGATGGGGGAATTGCTCAAAGGGCGGAATCTGGGAGATGGAGAAATATCAATCTATCATTTGATCTACGGGATAGAAACCAGAGGACTCCTTATGCGTCATATAGACTATGCCTATTTTAAGAGGGTTAAATTTAAGGTCTTGCTTGGCCCATATAGGGTCTGGACAGCAGTTAGGAAAAAGGTTGGGATTGGGCGGTTCCATATATATTCCCCGTTAGTAAATAATACTTTACTTCCGGATATATTTCAAGACGTATATTTTAAACATTGGATTGAGGAAGGTATTTTGTGTATAGGGGATCTTATCTCTGATGCGGAAATATTGACTTTTGAGGCTTTAAAGGAGAGATTTGGGATTAAGAATAATTTTTTCTTTAAATATTTACAAATAAGGGATTTCTTCACTAAAAAATGAACGTCCCGGAATAGAATTCCTTTATTAGAAATGATTTTTGGGGGTCAAGCTACAACATCTTCTTTATATAAATTCCTAAATGGTAAGATGGGTGATGACTTAGCCAAACATTTTGATAGATGGCAAACGGTTTTACAAGCTGGGCAGGGAGAATGTGAAGACTCTCTCATGTACAGCCAAACGGCATGCATTTCGGCAAGTTTGCAGGTACAATGCTATAAGACCTGGTGTAACTTATATATAACTCCGGCGCGTATCTATCGATGGCGGGGGTCCTCGGGGATACATTGTTCTCGGTGTGGGCTGCTGGCAGCATATAGCACGCATATGTTTGCAACCTGCCCCAACCTCTCTCAATTATTGATTAAAATCAAATCATGTGTAGAATCTATATTTGGTTATCTAGTCCCATTGACCCCGCAGGTTGTAATGTTAGGGATTTGCAATCAGGAAATAGAGGAGTCCAATAGGAAGTTGGTTTATATTGTTATGGCTGTATTGCGACTTTGTTTGGCTACTGCGTGGCTTGATCAGGATCCTCCTACATTACATGTGTGGTTTAGTAAATTAATTTTCTTTTTTAACTGGGAGATTTATGTGTTCAGGAGAAAAGGAAGCAGGGCAAGGGCTAAGGGCGAAAAGATATGGGATCCATTAACCAAGCGGTTAAATTTGGATGCATAGCTAGTGTGATGTAAAGTGCCCCCTTTTTTCTGTATGGTTTATATTTTCTTTTCTTCATCTCTTCTTCCCTGTTTTGACCCACCGGGGTGGGAGGGGCGGGGTAAAATCTAAAAAATGGGACATCGGATATGTTTTTTTCTTTGATGTATTTTGCTGTAACATTTTATGCTCTATTTCTGATGCCCCAATAAAGATTTAAAAAAAAACAAAAAAAAAAAACATGAGGTTAAGGTTGATCGGAATTTAGGTGTGATTTCAGGCCAATTGTGATGGAGCAGAAGTTATATTCGTATAAGTGGGGCATCCTTGTCAACAAGGATTGTCTTCTGACTAAGGGTCTGATTTAGAGTTTGGCAGACAAGTTCCTCAATCACAAGTTTGCGGCAGCAATACATTTTTGTCATGTATCTAGGTCATGTAACTACAAACTGTAGCACACCGATGGTATATCACTTGCATGCTATTGGGTTAATTTTCTTCACCATTTACTATGGAAAGTTAAAAATACCAATCGGGTGAAGCCAAGCTTACCGATATCATTTTAGAGTCAGAGCTTAGGTACAGTGAAATTAAATTGCAGTGTCACATGGCAGAGAGTCCTAACAACATCAATAATAGTGTCCAGAAAAAGGTGAAAAATGTAGGGTGACAAAGTAGAAAAATCAACTTTCCTAGAAAAGTTTACCATGCCAACTAAGGGGTCGATTCCGATCCTGGAGAAACCGGGTACGAACCGTCGGTCGGAGCGTTTTCTCCGTCCGACTCGTACCCGGTAAAAACACCATACAAACATGCAAGTACGATTCATACGGAAACACCATTTCCGTACGATTTGTACAAAACACCGACCGACACAAAAACACATACAAATGTGATCCGGGACGGCGCGTACGCGACATGCGATTGGAGTTTTTTACGTACCAGCAAGTACGATTCGTACCGACAGCACTCCGGACGGCTATATTTTTACGGCACACAAAAAGTGCCGGTAAAGCTAAGTACGCCGTGAAGCGTGAGGAAAAGGGGGTCTGGTACGCGCCGGACACCCCCCCAGCCCCCCCCCCGTATGTCTGCGACGTCCCCCCAGCCCTCCCGTATGTCCGCGACGTCCCCCCAGCCCCCCCGTATGTCCGCGACGTCCCCCCAGCCCCCCCGTATGTCTGGTGCGGACCCCACCCCGTATGTCCGGTGCGGACCCCCACCCCACCCCCGTATGTACTGTGCGGACCCCTACCCCACCCCCTGTATGTACGGTGCGGACCCCCACCCCACCCCCGTATGTACGGTGCCGACCCCCAGCGCGTAGGGTGGGGTGGGGGTCTGCACCGGACATACGGGGGCTGGGGGGACATCGCGGACATACGGGGGCTGGGGGGACGTCGCGGACATACGGGGGGGCTGGGGGGACATCGCGGACATACGGGGGGTTTGGGGGACGTCGCAGACATACGGGGGGCTGGGAGGACGTCGCGGACATACGGGGGGCTGGGGGGACAGCACAGACATACGGGGGGGCTGGGGGGACGGCGTGGACATACGGGGGGCTGGGGGGACATCGCGGACATACGGGGGGGGCTGGGGGGACGTCGCGGACACACGGGGGGCTGGGGGGATGGCGCGGACATACGGGGGGGTGTTCGGCGCGTATGCGGGCACATGTTTGGACGTCAATGAACTACAACAGAGGGACCCTGAATATTTCAATTATCTGAGGAAGAGGTCAGGGAATAAACTGTAAAGCACAACAAAACTTCCTACACCTATCTCATTCAATATTAGGCACTATGTCCATATGATAAGGCAAAACCCACAGTCAACAGTGTACAAAAATAGATCCATTCATTTATTTAGTAATTTTTTTATTTTTTTCATTTTCGGAAAAACATATACATGTATATTTTAGACTGTATATTGATACATATAGTACATATTACATCACAATAATAAGACAAAATTATAACTTATCTTCAACAACCCACACCATGATGACATAAATAAAAAACACAAATACAAAATACAATACAAAAACTAAGACAATGAACATCAGAAATAGCTAAGGGAAGAAAGTGTTGTTATTAAAAACAATAAACCATAAAATTATACACAAGACCAGCGCTGGTCTTGTGTATAATTTTATGGTTTATTGTTTTTAATAACAACATGGTATGGTGTTTTTTACATACGAATCGTACTTGCCAGTTTGTACGGGACTTGTACGATTCGTACGTAAAAAAATACGGATACGATTCATACGGGGAATATTTCTCCAGGATCGGAATCGACCCCTATATGTCTTCACCAACCTATGGGGGAGGAATGGATAGAAGAAAATACATTTTACGGCATCTGCTAGGCTTACCCCAACAACTTTTTTTTTTATTATGCATGAGGAGTTGGGCTTGGTGTATGTGGAGTAGCAGATACAATAGCTCCCAATCAGTTATGATTATCAAAGTGGAGCAATCGTGCAGCATGACTAAAATGGGTGATTATATATTATTGCTCTTCAGTTGACCATTGAAGTAAATTCCCTTTTTAGAATATATTGATGAAATGATTTTAGCTTTGACCTACCTGGATCTTTTTAATAAAGTTTAAATAATCATGAAAAAAGATTAGAAATGAGTTATAAATACTCTATCAGTCTGGCATTTGCATGGAAGAGATAATGATAAGTTTTCAAAAAGATTTAATACAGCTTATCTTCCCTTAAAAAGGGTAAAAGGAACAGAGCCTAATTTGACACAGGTAGACAGTCTATCTGAGCAAAATCTTATGACTAGATTTATATGTGCATTGTTCAACATTTATTGTTGCATTTACCTTCTTTCCTTCTTTAATGATCCCTTAGTTTTACGCAAAACAACATGGTTAGTACCTGAACCGTGTCACCTGTAGATTTTCCAGTATTGATTTTCTTGTGGAGATTTTCCTATATTGGTCTCTGTGTTTTCTTCTAATTGTATGCCTAGGTCTCTCATCCTTTGGGACTCAAACAAAGCCCATATCAATCCAATTGACCTATATAATGGTAAAAAGCTTCAACACTGAACAGTTAGTTAAAATTCCTGAATTGATGCCGTTATGCTGCGCGATGTCATAATGTGTGGGTGCATGGGAACAAGACAATGACCAGAATGCAAGCAACTGTTGTTTGCAACATTTCTGCTTTTGTGCTATTTGATTTGTTCAAAATGCGTCCTTGTATCCACAATGTATGCAGACATGCATTTTAGTCTAAAATATAGCGCCAAATGTAGTTTTTCCATTTCATCTAATTTTGTTGATATTTTTTAACATTTACATGAATTCTGCACTCATCTTCAATACAGAGCAATGTCACCGAAGACTATAGTGACTTGCACCTATGTACTCTAATGAGGGGCATAGCATCAAGGAGGCGATAAAAATTTATCGCTGCTTTTGCGGCCGTTTTCGGCCAGAAAGCGGCGATAATTTTATCCCCTTTTCAGCAAGGTCACGCTATCGCGTGAATCCTTGCATTATCGCCCTTTCCCCCAACGCCCATCTTTGCATCTCTAATGAGATGCAAAGTGGGCGTTCCTGCCCTGACATAACTGGAGAAATGTCGCTAAGTGACATTAAATGAAATGAAATGTAGACTTATAAAGCGCAAATTGCTGCCCTGAGGCGTCCAAGCGCTACCTGGAGAGTGTAGCCATTTGTCAGAGGCGGTCAGCTGGGGGTTAGTTATGGACATTAAAAAGAAAGGTCTTTAATTGCTTACGGAAGGAGAGCAGATTAGGGTTAGACCTGAGCTGAAGGGGGAGGAGGTTCCATGATTTGGCGGCATTATAGGAGAACATCTTGCCACCAGCTCTCGTTCTCCTGATTCTGGGAACTGTCGCCAAAAAGGCCTGGCCGGAGCGAAGGTGTTTCCTAGGGTGGTGCTGTGTGATAAGTTCACGGCTGATTGCCGGTCCTTTGTGCCAGAAGGCTTGATGGGATATGCACATTGCCTTGAAGGCAATTCTTTGCCGAACCGGAAGCCAGTGCAGGCTACTCAGCCCAGGTTTGGCTGACAGTCTCCGTGGCAGCTGGAGCAATGTGCGAACAGCGCAGTTTTGAACAATCTGCAGCTTGCGCAGTGTATAGTCGGGGGCACCGAGATACAGGGCGTTGTTAAAGTCCAGTCGAGACTGGGTCAGGCCTTGGACAACAACTTGCTTGGCATCCATAGGTAAAAGTGGGAGCACTTTTTTCAGCATCCTGAGGAGGCCAAAACAAGTTGCAGAAAGCCTGATGGCCTGGGTGTCAAAGGTTAAGGCTTTATCAAGCCATACCCTCAAGCTTTTTATATTGTCCTTGGGTACAGGAGGGGTGCCTAGGCATGGGGGCCAGAGAGAGTCAAAATGCGTTGGAACAGCGGGGCCCATGAGCATCAGCTCAGTTTTATCCCCATTAAGCTTGAGGGAGGATCTTGTCATCCAGCTTTTTACTTCCTTCAAACATTTCCTTAGTCCCATTTGTGCAGATTGGCCGTCCTCCTGTGCCAGGGATACCACTAGCTGAGTGTCGTCCACATATGAAATAATCTTAATGCCAAACGGACGAACAACCTCAGCCAGTGGTCTCATATAGATGTTAAATAACGCGGGGCTTAAAGAGGAGCCCTGCGGAACCCCACAGCTCAGGGGTTTGCTAGAGGAGAATGTATTACCCTCAAAGATCTGAAAGGACCTGTTACTCAGAAAGGATTTGAGCCAGAGTATTGCCATGCCAGAGATTCCAACCTCGGAAAGGCGACACAGCAGCACGTCGTGATTAACCGTATCGAATGCTGCGCTCAAATCAAGGAGGACCACTGCCACTGATCCGCCTCGATCCAAGATCCTTCTGGTTTCCTCGGTGACAGCTAGTAAGGCAGACTCCGTCCCATGTCTAGGTCGAAAGCCCGTTTGGGTGACATCCAGCAACTGGTTATTCTCCAGAAAGTCCATCAGATGGATATTGATGTGCTTCTCTAGAATTTTGCTCACCCAAGGGAGCAGGGAAACGGGGCAGTAGTTGCTAAAGTTGCCAGGGTCAAGGTTCGGTTTCTTCAGCAGTGCACGCACCATAGCCTGCTTCCAGGGGAGTGGAACTATACCGGAGGTAATAGAGGCATTGAGGAGGTTTCTGATAGTAGGGAGGACAGCCTGAATTACCGAGATCATTGCCTCTGGTGGAGCTGGGTCACATGGTGACCCTGATTTTAGTTGCCGAGCTAGAGATTCCAGGGAGTCCTGTTCTAACAAGGGAAAGTGTTCCAAGGTTGCCGTGGGTTGAGGGGGAGCCTCAACCGGACTTGGCCATGTATGAGCAGCGGGGGGAAAATCCATGGCAGGAAATAAGGAGTAAATTTGGAGGACTTTTTGATGAAAAAAATCTGCCAGTTCGTTACAGTGAACTAGCGTTTTACAAGGATGCGTAGAGGGGGGTGGAGGTTTTGTGAGGCTCTTTACTATCTGAAAGATTTCTTTAGGTTTAGATTTAGCCCGCGTGATTTGTGTGATTTCTCCAATTATCAATGGGCACGCTAACCTGCAGAGCGACAAGCAAAGTAGCGATAACCTCTTTTATCGCTACTTTCCTTACGCCTGCTTCAAGACGGACTTAGCCATGATATCCTATGTAAGGTGGATATCATGGCTAAGTCTGCCTTGCCCTATCAGCAAGCTATCACCAAACCGTGTGAGTTTATCACTGGATTTCCAGCGATAATCTCACATTTGGAAGTTAGCGCTTGGAATTTTATTGCTTTTGAGATAAGCGTTGCTAATATCACGCTATCTCAGTGATAAAATTCCACGTTACATGGCGATAATTATCCTAGCGCTAAGTGTGCTTAGCGATAATTATCGCCGGTCCTTGATGATATGCCCCTAAATACTTTATTACATCTCCGGAATCACATGGGCTCCGAGGTCCTGCCATAAAGGTTTTGACGCCTTCTCCTCCTATATCACTTTCTTCAGATTAAACACTGATCCTACACTTTTGTGCTCTACAGTTACTGAAAGAGAACACGCATTGCACTATTAAATTACTGAATGCATGTATATACTGATCCAGGTATTGTTTTTAGATTCCCAGCCTGTGCACTACCAGACTGACCTTTTCCCTGCTATGCGATAATTGATATGTCAAAGAGGGGGTTAATGTAGAGACTACTATAAATCAGGTTTTGAGAAAAACATCACCCTTGCTCTCTCTCTGTTGTTAATGACCAATGAGACTAGAGGGCATCCGAATGATTTATTCACTAAGAAAGTGAACAGAATGCAAAAGGTCTTGCTTGCATCCTAGCACGCAACTACTAGCTACTTTTAAATACATAAATTCCTCCCCAAACAACTTTCAGAGACAAAATGTGAAGTTTGGTGTCATTAACAGGGACAGGAAATCCTGGCCTCTGTGATGTGAATGCTAATACAGCAGAAAAAAAAAATCAGAAAAGCTCACACAACTCAAGTACAAAGGCAGAAAGGCTGAGATTTTCTGTGCCATGTGCCTGTTCAGAGTCCTCACAAAGAGATGCTAATGCTTCACCACAGGTCAATAGACAAGAAAATGAGCCAGGGACATGGCTGACGGTGACAGATACCTGGAGCGAAGCAAGCACACAAGTCAAGCTCAAATATGCGATGTTTTCAATCATAGCAGCTAAATAAATTCAAGAATTGTTCAGCGAAGGGAAGTAGCGTGAAAAGCAGCTCGTTCTACTATTGGGATGAACAGTGTGGGAGCATGCCAAGCTTGTGCTTAATAATACAATAAGATAATTACCTTTGTCCTCTACCAATAAAAAAATCAGGAAGGACACAAGGAGTTGATTGACTTAATAAAGAGAACACACTGGTCAATGTGACCAAGACAAAACTGCGTGAAAGGCGCCATGCACACACCATTGTATGAGGGTAGCTTCCCACACTAAAAGAGCGAGCAGCTATCCCTTTGCGCATTGTCGCATTACATTTTTCTATTCAAATCTAAAAATACCGAAATACTGGATTTTCAATGTTAATGTTATGTTATATTAATTTAATAAAGCACACGAATCGCCCCTAGAGGGGGTATCTCGGCGCTGTATCAATGCATCAATAGGAGTGATGAACAGATAGTTAATATGGTGGTAATATATATGATTATATTTGGGTTAAGAGCACATTGGGCAGTACATCAAATTGTTAAAGGCAGTGGCTACTTTCACGTACCTAGAAGAAAAGGAGGGAAAACAGAATCAAAGGTACCCTGTCACATCCTGGCCAACGTTAAATTGGACACCCTTCAAGAAGAAGGGCCAGTGACTCGATTCTAGAGTTTTACTCTTTATTTATTTTTTGAACTATAAAAAGTTGATGATTTAAAAAAAAAAATCTTTCTTGATTTACAATAATGTTTTGAGAAGTGCACTACTATATGGGAAACCCGCACTATTATCATAATTGTCATTTGGCAATTTCTACATTATACCCACATGCTCCCAACATACGTGTCTACAAACAGAGAGATTGATTTACTAACATTTTCCGCTGGGTTAGCGTCACAAAAATTATGCTAACCAGCAGAAAATATTTTTTTCCAAAACGTGTTTTGCCCTGGAAAGTACCCTGAAAGTAACGTTAAGCAACACAAAGCACTGCTTTGCATTAATTAGTGCCATGGGGCGTTACATGAGTGGTACATGGGCGTTCCCATGCAACCACCCATGCCTTTTGACGCAAAACCCTATCTGCAAACAATTGTAGACAGGGTATAACACCAAAAATTAATGACATTTAAAAGGAGCCTTTAAGAGAAAACATGCTTTTATTTCTCTTTTCTTTTGACTTTGAATGCGTGCTACACTGTGTAGCACACACACAAAGTAGGAAATGTTTTAAAGTGTGTCTACGTATAGTGTTTTGTACTGGAAGGGTACCTATTCACAACAAAACCTATGGTAGACTCAGGCACGCACCCTAACACTATGGTGCTAAGTTGTGTGCCTGGCGCACGGCAGCTGAAATCAGCGCCAGTGTTAGGGAGAGGGGAAACAATATTTTTAAAAACTATGGTGCTCATTATGATGGCGAATGGACTTCAGTCGGTCCGCCATTGTTTTGAATTTGGGACCGGCCGCCTACGATGCGGCCTCCCCACCATCCGAATTACGATGCGACTGCCACCACAGCGGTCTATCACTTATGCTTTGCATTGTGGCGGGGATGCTGTTAACAGCCCCAGCCGCAATGCAAAAAAAAAAGGCACTTGCATATCCCTGCGCTACGTGGCAGGCACCAGTCGGTGCCTGCCATCTGGTGCAGGGATATGTAGCGGGGCACCATAGGTGCCCCCAGTGCCCTTGCCCCAGGTCCCAGGGTGAAGGGGGGCCTGCTACGGGTCCCCAAATCTGTTTCTGACTGCCTTTTCGTGGCGGGTTGACCGCCGCAAAACGACAGTCGGAAAGGGATATCATAATCCCAACGGCGTTGCCTGGCATGCACCGCCGCATGCTGGGCAATGTTGCTGCTCCGACAGGCGGTCGGAAAAGGACCACCAGTCGGAACTGTGGCGACCGGTCTTTCCGACCACCAGGCTTCCCTAAAGCTTCCCCCTGCCATCATAAAATGGCGGGGAAAATTCGCATTGCGATGGTGGAGGGCCGGCAAACATATACGGCCTTCTGCCATCGTAATCAGGCCCTATATGTTTGCAAATGATATTAAACACTTCGATATTTTTAAAATCGATATTACTTACCTTAAGTCGATATTCTTGTCCAGGATATTCTTGCTGTCGATATTTCTGACCCACAATATTAATGACTCGATATTTGTGCAACTCGATATTTTGTACTCAATATTCTGTCTCTGCACCCATTTTTGCAAATGATATTAAACACTTTGATATTTTTTTAATCGATAATACTTACCTTAAGTCGATATTCTTGACTACAATATTCTTGCTGTCGATATTTCTGACCCACACTATTAATGACTTGATATTTGTGCAACTCAATATTTTGTACTCAATATTGTGTCTCTGCACCCTTTTAAGCAGTTTTGGTAGCTATAATAATACCAGAATTTTGATCAATAGCGTCTTTCAAATGATCATGCTAATCAGCATGGTGGTCCCGGTTGTTTTTGTAGCACATCTCATTCTTGGCGAAATCAATTTTAAAAAGCATACTTCAATGATAGAATACAACAGTGCATTTCCATCGTCAAAAAGAGCAAATTCATCCATGGACTCTTGTCACAGACATATAGCTTGATCTAGCAATCTGTCTTTCTCTTATCCCAGCATAATTGCGTGTAATGATAGATTAACATCAGCCTAGTTGGGTTTATCACATGCAAAAACAGCAATCCTTCCCATTTAATTGAGGGATAGTGATGTATTTTAGGGAATTGTTATGTGATCTTTAACCAATCAGATGGGAACCATGTAACATGAATGGAGACATGACCCCCTAACCCATGAGCTGGGCATTCACGTAAGGGTAAGAGGGCATCTGGATAGGTACACATAAAGTTATTTGTGTTGTCACCATCCTTCTCACTAGCTGACAGAATCTGTTATGTGCATCTGTGCTCGCTCATGTTTTCTGGCCTGCAGTCCTCCTTAGACTATCTCACGTGATAGTCAGAGTGTAAGCCTGATTGCTCCGATTCGTCACTTTGGAATCATAGGGTGCCAAATGAGATTGCATTTGAAGAGTCAGATGGGTCTCTCATCTGCTACTGGAACCTGCCACACTGTCACTTGCTGCATTCGCCATAACTGCTGTGCATGCATGTGTTTGCTGTTTGCTTGTGTCCCTCTCATCAGACAATCAAGTCATGCTGCTCTATAACTAGGCACTCACCATGGTGTACCACCAGCACTCCTGATGGAATCAGGACTTTTAAAACCTTTTCTTTCAGTTTTTTCTCTGATCTCACTAATGGTTTTGTTAAACAACTGAGGAGATGGTACTGAGTAGGGGCTCAAACTCTACCTTTGTTCCATTAAGTGACTAATTTTGTGTCTTACTTTCTCATGGGTGTCTTTCAATCAATGCACCTGAGATTCCTACTTTGGTTCCATGGTTTCTTCATTCTAATTTGGAAAGACTGCCTAATGTTATGGAATGTATTTATACTAAGGATCTTAAAATAATTTCTTCAGTTTATTCAAATTCTCAATGTCAAATGTACCTTCTTTTTGAAAATCCTTCATATCCATACCACTAGTGACTGTACCTAGTTTTCAGTATAGCGGCACATTCGTTGAAGCCTTCTCTAGTTTTAATTTATTTGCCCCCATTTTCCTTGTAACACCCTCATTCACAACCAGGTAGACAATTAGGAGTCTGCTGGTCTTGCCCTGCAGCTCATCCTTGGAGGGGGTGTGTTATAAAAGTAAAAAGAAAAAGGGCAGTGTTAGAAATGGAATTCCTGGTTGGCTGAGGTAGGCACCCAAGCCAGGCAGGAACCACCATTCTAGTCAGGGTAAGTTAAATACACACTAAAATAAAACCTGTGCTCACCCTCTGGTAGCTTGGCACACAGCAGTAAGGCTTATCTGCAGAGGCAATGTGTAAAGTATTTGTGCAACACGCATACACAGTAAAACAAAGAATATACCACAAAAAAACTCTGCATAGTTTTAAAAGAATAGTTGTCTTTATTAATAGCAAAACGAGACCAAAAAGATAAAAATATCACATGTAGTTCCCAAGATATGCACAGTTACAGAATACCAAGAATCACGGTGTTCAATAGTTCTTAAATGTCGATGGGACACTCACATTTAAAGAGTTTTGTTTGAAGTAGGCAAAAATGCAGTAGTAGCAAACTATGGAGTGCCGAACGAACAATTGCGTTGGAACAGAAAGTCACGGTATCTTTGACCTGTTTAAACTACCAGGAGCAAACAATAGAGGAGCTGGATCAACAGGGCCTGCTACAAAGGCAGATTCTGTCACCTGTCAGTGGGAGCACGGAAGCTGCCGGGAACTCCGAGGTCTGCACTGAATCCATACCTGCTCTGGGAGCTGAGAAGAAAGGAAGTGGGTCTCCGGTGTCAGGTGGCTAGAGGCAGCTAGGGCGGGGATGACAAATTTGTTGCACTTCACGTTGTCCAAGCAATGCATTTGAAGGGAATACAGCTAAGCCACTTGGCACCCAGCCCGAGGCACCACTCTCATCTTGAGTCTCTGCTTACAGGGCATAGATCTAGGGGGCACAGAACGTCGGCCTCCCAAATTGGAGCTCTGGTCTTTAGTGAAGTACACTGCGGAGTCTGAGGAGGTTTTAGCTGCTGGACTCCCACTGCAGCATCGATATGACAAAAAATCATTGATGACCATGAGACATTTAGGAAAAGGAGGGCCCTTGGGGAACATTTGTAGCACAATAAAAGTTATCAGGCAGCAGGCCAGCACATGAAAGAGGTCGTAAAGTGTCAGTCCCATCTGCAGCACATCACTTAGCAAGTAGCAGGCCAACTCAGCAAAGCAGTTAGCAAAGTAGCAGTCCCTCCTGGCAGCACAGCAGTCCTTTTGGCAATGTACAGATGCAGATATAGCAGAGTCTGGTTACAAATCCCACACAGTGTCAGATTTTAGGGGGTCAGAGCCCCAGTACTTATACCCAAAAGTGCCTTTGATATAGGTGGTGACCTCAAAGGAGTTCTCTGAAGTGCACAAGGATCCCTTTCAACCCAAACATGTCTAACAGGCTATCGGCAGGGTTATCAGTACCGGTGCACAGACATAATATCGACTTTTTTATATCGACCTACAGAAATATCGAGTTGCAAATATCGAAAGGACAGAATATCGACATCAAGAATATCGGTGACCAGAATAACGACCTGAAGGTAAGAAATATCGTTTTTGTTAATATCAAAGTCAGTAATATCGTTTGCAGAAATAAAATTGTTAATAATATCGATGTTTATATCAGTGTTATGTATTTTAGTATGGATTTATATGTATGTGTTCTATATTTTTTGTTAAGTATTGTATTTTTGTTTAAATATATGTATTACATTTTTAGAAGTCAGTAATTTAGCATTTTAGTACTGTAGCGGGTTGTGGGTTTATAGGGGAATACAGTGGGAAGTAATTTAATTATAGTAAAGTAATTATTAATTTGTATTTATTGGTATTGATAATTCATGTATTTTTAATTAATTATTAATTGGTCATTATTTTTATTAATCGATTAATTGATAATTATATTAATTGTGTTAATTTATTTTAGGAGTGACGTGGTTTTATAGGGGATTAGGGCGGGAAGTAACTTAATTATAATAAAGTAATTATTCATTTTCATTTATTGCTATTGATAATTAATTTATTGTTAATTAATTATAATATAGTAATTATAAAGTTTTATTTATTGGTATTAATAATTCATTTTTTTTTGTCTTTTTTTAGTCCTCATATGAAGATAACATGCTCCAAGAAAAGGAATCAAGAAAAAGGAATCTCTAACCCCATTTGGAGTCTGAAGGAATACTCCTGTAATTACCGATTTGAGGACACCCCTAAAGGCGGGGAGGATACAATGTAACTTCCAAAAACCGAACCTTCGACTCCTTATCTGGGTTATCGCCTTTCTCTTGAATCTACATTGGCCCCCGGTAACACGTTGCCCATAAAGGAAGGCCTTCTCAGCCCATACACCTGGGCTTTACCTTGGGCATGTTATATAATCATAGGACCCCAAAAAAAAAAAGAGAGAGAAAAAAAAAAAAAAGAAAAGCAACAAGATATTTTAATTTCTAAACATTTTAGTTTCCTTTACCTGTCATGTCACCTCTCCCCCTTCCCTTTCCCTTTATGTCTAACTGGTCCCTGACTCAACCCAATTTTCCCATATTTCTTGTGGACCCCAACTTGGTCTAACATTGCTATCCTTTGGATGGAATGTACCCATTCTATTTCCGTGGCGGGAGATGGCAATATCCACTTGATACATATTTCCCTCCGGGCTAAAAGGATCAAAACAAAAAATAGCGCTTTGTGGTTTCTAGTTAGTCTTCGTTCTTCAGATTCACTAGGAAGTAACCCAAAAAGAACCGAAACTATTGTTAGCTTTATTTCTAAACCCATAATATAAGAGAGAGTCTTACCAATGTTATCCCAAAAGGGAGTTAAGACCGGGCATCTCCAAAACATATGTACCTCGTTAGCCATTTCATCTCCACATTTGGGGCACTTCTTGATCTCTCGACTTCCCATCTTTGATATTTTCTGGGGAGTCCAGTATGCCTTGTGCGCTGTAAAGATGTGGTTCTTTTTTAAAGAAGCAGCATTTACATAGGACCAGATATAGAACATAGATACTTGCCCGATATTTTCAAGGTCTTCATCTGGAAGGTCTTTTTTCCAAATTTCCATGAATGCGGCCTGGTCCTCTTCTCCACCTTGGGCAAGTAACCAGTGCCAGACAGCCACTTCTTTTTCTTTGCCACTATGAGTGCATATCTTATACGCCAAATTTGAGTTCCCTTTCACATCTTTCCCGGCAGATCTAATCCAACTTGTCAGCTGATAAAATTTGAACTTAGAAATCAAACCTCCTGTTATTGATGATAAATGAGGCCAGGAGATTATTTCAGCTTCATATAGAATTTGCCCCCAAGTGTTGATCCCAGATGTTCTCAACGGAACTGCCAAGCTGTCCAATAAACATTCCGGAGTGCCAGGAGAGTCCCAAATTGGCGCAGATTCGTTATAGTATGGGATTTTTAGAATTTGTCTTACTTGTGTCCAAATTTTTATTGCCGTACTCAATATCTTAAGTTCAACTTTTTTGAAAAATTTGGGGTTCCCAAATTTAAATAGAAACTTCCCAGCTTGTTTGGAGAAATCTTTTGTGAGGGCTTTGAAGAGAGGTGAAAACATACAGTCTTCTAACATTAATTGTCGGAAGTTTTTTAATTGGAATGCACACATGTACAAGTACAGGTCAGGGCTTGCAATTCCTCCGTATTCCTTTTTTTTCCTAAGTTTATTTCGAGCAATCCTCGGGCATTTATTAGCCCATATAAACCTTGAGAGAAGCCCCTGTACTTTCCCAAACCACATTTTTGGGAACTCTAGGGGATAGCATTAAATAGAAAAGTGAATTTTGGGATAATGGACATTTTCACAATGTTGGATTTACCCAGAAAAGAGAGAGAAAACGCTCCCCATGATTGTAATTGGGAGGCTATTTCTTTGGTTGTTTTATCAAAATTGATTTGCGCTATTTTGTTGATATCTTGCACGATCTGGATTCCTAAATATCTTATCTCCTTCTTTTCATAGGGGCTCTCAAAGTCCATATGCCACTTCATAAGTTCTGTTTTTTGTTGATTAAGAAGGTAGCCCGAGACCTTTCCAAAGTTCTCTATTTCCTGCCATATCCCCACATATGATTTTTCCAGATTTCCAGGAAATATGAGTAAGTCGTCTGCGTAAAGGCCTATTCTTTTTTCCCACCCATTACAGTTAAAGGGAATGATTTCCTGTGATAATCTTAGATTATGAGCTAACAGTTCAATGTACATATTAAAGAGTATTGGTGACAGGGGACAACCCTGTCTCGTTCCTCTCCCAATATGTATTGCTCTAGTTAGATTCCCATTAATCATTATTTTGGCTGAAGGTTTCTTATATAATGCCTTAATTGCTGTTATACATCTATCCCCGAGATCAAAGCATTGTAGAATTTTAAATGAAAATGACCAATCGACCCGGTTGAATGCCTTGGCGGCGTCGAATGTCATAACCGCCAAGGGAATCTTAAATGTCTGAGCCAGGTCAATTGCCCCAATAAGGTCGTGAGTTAATTCGCTCAACTGCCTCCCTTTCATGAAACCCTTTTGGTCCTGATGAATGAGTGGATCTATCACTTTGTTTAATCTTTTTGTAATAATCTGTGAGAAGATTTTATGATCACAGTTTAAAAGTGATATTGGGCGATATGATTCGCACTCACGTGGGTTTTTATTCGGTTTTAAGAGGACTATGATTGTTGCTTCATCCCATGAAGAGGGAGTGTTGTCTCCATTTAAAAAGGATGCGTTAAATAACTGGAGGAGAACTGGGGCTAATTCATCTTTAAGTGTATTATAGATCTCATTGGGGATAGAGTCGGGGCCAGCAGCCTTTCCTTTTTTTAAGGAGTTTATTATTTGGATTATCTCTTCTATTTCAACTGGTGCATTGAGAAATTTTTTATCTCCTTGTCGAAACAGTGGGAGGTCTAGGCCCCTCAAATATTCCTCCATTCCTCCCATATCCAGGTTTTCCTCCCCCAGATATAGACTTTCAAAAAAATGGACAAAGGAATCCTCAATTTCTGATTCTTCTGTGACTATGAGCCCATTTTTGTGGGAACGTATATCTTTTATCATATTCTCTCTTGTAAAATTGTCTTTGTGGGGCGGCAGCTGGTTAGAGGCAGTCGCAGGCTCACGTCTCTCGGCAACATGCTAAATTGCTGAAGGAGGACAGAACGGCTAAAAAACGGGAAGGCAGCAAGTATTTTCAAAACGGGCATCTTTTTCCACTCTAGTAACCTTTAGGGGCTCGATGAGCAAGTGAAGTCGTTTGGATTTGGGAGTTGCAGTACTACGGCGCTCAGGAGCAAAGGCGTCTTGGAGGCGGAAAAAAAAATAAATAACCTTGACGCAACTGGCTGGCGTCTTTCTTTCCCTCGGTCTAATGCTCGGCGCTTAGCGCCTGATACAAGGCAGCAGCAGTTGGGGGGGGAGCTGGAGGCTCGTAGAGGGCGATGGTTTGAAGCCGCCGCCGGGCTCGTGGTGAGGAGAGGGGTCGCAGCAAGAGTTGGGATTAGAGCGGCGAGGCTGTTTTTGGAGCCCTCTAGCCCCTTGCATCGGGGGAGCAACGCAAGACTTGATCACTTGCAGGATTTCCCAGATACAATCACGCCGGGGGGAAAAAAAGGACAGGAGGAGGCTGAATCCGACACATGGCGAAATTCAATGACTCCGGTAAGGAGAAGGGGGAGAGACTGGGGGCCCAAACTCCATTTTGATAGGGAAACGGGGGTCCAAGTAAATCAGAGCCCACAGCTAGACAGTAACAAAATTAAACCTAACAGGTATACCCTCAGAAGTAGAGAGATTTGGGGGAGGAGGAGAGCTTCCCCTGAACCAAACCCCGCAGCTCCCATGAACACGGCAACATTAGATAAAAAGCAAAGCGCTAAAATAGATAGAACGTCTAAGAAAGGAATAACCCCAACTTCCAGCACGGCTGACAAGAAAAAAAGGAAAAATTCGGGCATAGCAAAAGCTAATAGAGTTACACCCTCTCTAAGATCCTTCTTTAAAGTTCAGACTGCGCAACTCGTTGTCGGGGGCAAAACAGATCAACCAGAGACTGATATAGCTTTAAAAAAAGGAGAAGCTAAACTACCTACAGCTCCACCACACAGATCCCCCAAAAAAATAACAAAAATAATAAGGAAAGAATGGAGCCATTGGCACTAGAAAACAGATATGAGCTTTTAGAGCTTGAGAATAGCACTACTGTTGACGTGCCACTGTCCATGCCGCCCAAACAGGACCACCTCAACCCTGCGGAGGAAGTGAGTACCCCCCCGGACGATTTAAATTCGATAAATGGTACAGATGCAGCAAATGTTGGAGGGGTGCCCTCCCTCACAGAAGGGCTATTAACAACTTTACTCACGGAAATCAGAGAAAAATTTGCGGTTTCAGAAAACAATCAACTTAAAATACAAGCAGTTTGTGAGAATTTTGAAATTAAACTGAACGCAATCTCTGACAGGGTGGGAGCTGTGGAGGGAGCAGTGGAAAATTTAACAAAACAAGTCGAGAAAAACACACATGAGATACAAGCATTAAGAGGAGAAGATAGAGCTCTAAAAGACAAACTAGAAGTTTTAGAAAATGCCGCAAGAAGGAACAACATTCGCCTCTTAAATGTCCCGGAAGATGTGGAAGGTAGCGATATAAAATCATTTGTTATTAACATCTTATGCGATATTCATCCCGATTTAGATAAAAATATCTTGGAGGGAGATATACAAAGAGTCCATAGAGACCCCTACTTTAAAAAAACCGGGAAGAAAAACCCCAGAAAGATCCTGGTTAATTTCAAATCATATACCTTAAAGGAGAAGATCCTGACAGGAGGTCTGAAAGCAGGAGACTATAAGAGATCTGATTGGTCCCTCCGAATCAGATCGGATATATCCCATTTTACTCAGGAAAAACAATGGGAGCTGTGGAAATCATTACAGGAATTGAAATCTATGGGTGTTACAGCGGCTTTACGGTTCCCAGCATCTCTGAAGGTTATGTGGGAAAATAAGATGTACATTTTTAAAGATCCCGAAGAAGCAAATGCCTTCATAAATCGAATTAAGAGTTCCTCAGCGAAATAAAATAAATACTTGTTTGTCTTGAGCCGAGGCAGAGCCTGAAAATAGAGGAATCCCTCTAGTAGGTAAAAGGGAGGTTTCCCTATGGGGTGGGGTGGGGGGATGGAGCCCACCTATAAACTGGAAATGTTGTTTATTTTTAATTTGCACAGGGTGGGGAGCATATGGGAAAAAAAACAAAAAATGTCCTCAGCTGAAGTGGCAATCTCCAAAAAACATTTAGTTTATCTCTATCCTAATCATAACACTGAAAAACTCAATATAGAGTGATGTCGAGGATGAGGAAATTTGATTTAGAAATAATGACGTGGAATGTAAACGGTTTGAGGGTACCCAGAAGGAGAAATAAGATATTGGAATTTTTAAGATTGTCCGAGTGTAAGGTCTTTCTTATACAAGAATCTCATCTACTGAGGGAAGAATGGGAGCTAATTATAAAGCACCATAGGTGGATCGAACATTGTATATGCACAAACCAACCTTACACTTCCAAAGGCTCCGCAATATTAATAAAAAAATCAGCATTGGCAGTGCTGAAAGAAAGTATTGTGGATCCTGCAGGTAGATGGGCGGTGGCAAAAATAAAAATAAATGGTTATGGAATGTCGCTTGCAAGCTATTATGGCCCCAATTGGGATGATCCGAACCCCCTATACACATTGATACCCCATTTATTAGAAGTCAATAATGATATAATTTTAGGAGGGGACTTCAACTTGGTCTTAAATCCAGGTAGAGACTCGACCTCTTCCAGAGCTGTATCTACCACAGTAAAAATGAGAAGAGCCTTAAGACAGTTAATGGTGGATATAAATCTAATAGATATATGGAGTGAGATGCTGGTTAAATCTAAAATGAAAGGCAGCAAGTTCACTTTTCATAACAAAAAGTGCGGCCATAGATCAAGGATTGATTTTTTTGTAGTAAGTACGACTTTTTTTCAAAATACGGTCCTAGTAGCTCATGCCCCCCAACATATGTCAGATCATTCTGCAGTTATTATAAAAGCAGCCATATGCAAGACTCAATCATCCCAAAGGTGTACTATAAATAGAACATTATTGTTGGAACAATCTACTATTCAAAAACTAAAAATAGATACTAAAGAATTTTTTGAAAATAACTTAGATTCTGCAGCAATTCAATCAGTATGGGATACATACAAAGCTTTTTTGAGGGGGATATTATTAAGCATAAATTGTAATCAATCTAAGAAGCAAAAAGAGGAAACAGGAAAGTTAGAAATGGAGCTACAGAAACTGTATGAAATCCTTGAAATGGACGAAGATAATGAGAACATCGTAAATAGCATAAAATCAGTCAAGTGTAAATTGAATAATCATTTAGAAGTTATATTAAAAAAGAAATGGGAGGCCAGTAAATTGGCTCATCATGAATATGGGGAAGGGTGTGGCAAGCTTCTCGCCTGGAAAATAAATAATTCATTTATTGTTAATTAATTATCAATTGGTAATTAATTTATATTAATTGATTAATTAAATAATTGTGTTAATTAATTTATTTCAGGAGCGGGTTGTGGGTTTATAGGGGAATAGGGTGGGAAGTAATTTTATTTTATTAAAGTAATTTTTTATTTAATGGTATTCATAATTAATTTACTGTTAATTAATTATTAATTGGTTATTTAATTAAAATATTTATTTATTTGATAAGCATGTTATTTTTAACCCTCTGCTATCCAACACTTTCTCTACTGTTGCACTCATTGGAGTGGGAATAGTAATTTTTACCCCTTCGCTATCCAACAATTTCTCTACTGTTGCACTCTCTGGAGTTGGAATAGAAATTTTTACCCTTATGCTATCCAACACTTTCCCTACTGTTGCAGTCACTGGAGTGGGAATAGTAATTTTTATCCCTACGCTATCGAACACTTTCCCTACTGTTGCAGTCACTGGAGTGGGAATAGTAATTTTTACCCTTACGCTATCCAACACTTTCCCAACTGTTACAGTCACTGGAGTGTGAATAGTAATTTTTACCCCTACGCTATCCAACACTTTCCCTACTGTTGCACTCACTGGAGTGGGAATAGTAATTTTTACCCCTACGCTATCCAACACTTTCCCTAATGTTGCACTCACTGGAGTTGGAATAGTCATTATTACACCTTCGCTTTCCAACACTTTCCCTACTGTTACACTCTCTGGAGTGAGAATAGTAATTGTACTCTCTCCGCTATCCAATATTGTCTTTGTACTTTTAGTTAATGTAGTGTATCATTTATTTTAAAAAGATTACAAATATTGTAATTTTTAATTTGTTATATATATTTTTTAAATTTTTATTTATATTATTGGTGTATGTGTTTATATATGTATTCATAATTTCTAAAATGTTTTTTAACACTATGGGGCCGATTCCGATTCCGGCCGCAAAACGTACCGACCGACATGGACCCGGAACTCAGACCGACCGACACGGACCGGCGCCATACGACCCGTGCAGTACGATGCAACTCATGTTAATTACAACCGACATGTACGGAATACAAGATGTACGACCGAGCCGTAGGGAAAACAGTGATTCGGCCGGAAAACCGACGTGAGTTGCACCGACCGACACATACCAGGAATGAACCCGACCAACACGTACCCGCGATGTCCGATTCGCGCAGTACGATGCAATGCGTGCAAACCCAGACCGACTCGCACGGAGCCCAAGCCGCATGACCGTCACGCACAGAAAACAGGGACCTCAAGCAAGAGAGATCTCCGCGACCGACGCGTATGAAACACCAAAGAAAGTCAGCGTGAAAGAGCCGGAGAAGCCCGCACGAGCCAACATCAGCATCTGTCTCGGTCAGAAGAACGTCTCCTTCATGCCTAGAAAACCCAAAGGAAAAAATACAATAAAAAGGACCAAACAAGCAATGACAAAGCCAATAAGTATTAAAAAAAACCTGCAACAAAGACACACCCACAACTCCACCTATATAAAGGACATCAATCACTACCATAATCCTCTGCAAATAGGAGACAACAGCCAGCAGAAAACACCATCACACAGCAACCACAGACACACTCACAACTCACCCATTACACAACTTTCACACCATTAGCACCTCACCTAAAGTACACACACATACAGCTAGCAAAACCAACACTAACCCACCCTCACTTGCACCCTCACACACACATCACTCACCACCAACACCCATCACCATGCCCCAAAGAAGAATCCAAAGTTCACAGATGATGAGTTAGAAGTGCTGGTAGACGAGATCATCAGAGTATAGCCACATTTGTTTGGTACATTGGTCCAAAGGACCCCCATGTCACAGAAAACAAATATGTGGGCGAGGATTGTGGACAAGGTGAACGCACAAGCACCAACGTTGCGCACAAAGGACGATATCCAGAACAGGTGGTATGACGTGCGCAGGAGGGTCAAGAAACTCATCGAGAAAGATCACGCCTTGAGTCGACGCACTGGCGGTGGCCCTCCTGCCAAACCAGTATACTTCAGGACCTGGGAGGAGAAGGTGCGGGACATCCTACCAACAGAGAGCGTCCATGATCTAGCAGACATACCAGAGCCTGGTGAGTACACAACCAACATACTCAATATTGTGTGGCAAGGGGACAGTGAAACCATGCGCCGTTAGCAAAGCCACAGTAACCAATAGATAATCATCCCAAGATGTGTATGCTAGTCAGACAAACACAATACCTGCCATCTCATAGTGACTTGGAACTGTGTCATGACATGTAACAACCTACAAACAAATAGAGCAAGGCAGTGGCACAAAGCCAAATAAACACTGTCAGTCAGTTTGCCACCACAAACACACTACTTCACACTGCAGCTGACTGACAGGAAGGAATAGTGGGTATGCAGGTGAAGTGAGTGTATCCAAAAGCATGATGGGGTTTGTAGTCATAGATAATGCTCCCCCTCAAAATTGGCCCATCCAGACCTCTCTGAACCATGCCCACATCACAGGGAGTGGAAAATGACTGACAAGATGGCTGACATTGGGTCCTGCTGTGGGGAGCACAAGGCCCTGGTAGGGCTTGTGCGCCAATCAGAAGCAGGACACCACTGACTGACAACCTGAAAGCCAACTTGCACGCCCTCCAATGGAAGCACGTTTCATGGTGGGATGTCTGGCCGGGTGGGAAGGAGGACTGACAGCTCTGACCATACTTACCAGCATGTGGCGACACCCACACCCCTCAACACAAGCTCCACACAACTCACCATGTAGAATGCATTGACTCACACCGTAGTGAAATATCAGCCAAAGATACACCGTACTGGGTGCTGCTGTGTGAAGCACAGGTGCTCTCTTTGGACTTGTAGCCAAACAAACACAAGGACTTCACAGTCAGCCATCTTGCCATTGCTGTCACACCCCCTCACAGGAAAGGAGAGTCAAAAGGAAGGAAGTATTGGCATGCTAGGAAGGGGGGTGTAGCCAACAGCATGATGGGAGTTGCAGTCACAGACAATCCCCACCCACCCACATGGCCCAGAAAGCTCATACTGAACCATGCTCGCCTCACAGGGAGTGGGAATGGACTGACAAGATGTCTGACACTGGGCTCTGTTGTTAGGAGCACAAGGCCATGCTGAGAACTGGGCACCAAAAAACACCAGGACTGCACAGTCAGCCATCTTGCCATTGCTGTCACACCCCCTCACAGGAAAGGAGAGTCAAAAGGAAGGAAGTATTGGCATGCTAGGAAGGGGGGTGTAGCCAACAGCATGATGGGAGTTGCAGTCACAGACAATCCACACCCACCCACATGGCCCAGAAAGCTCATACTGAACCATGCTCGCCTCACAGGGAGTGGGAATGGACTGACAAGATGTCTGATACTGGGCTCTGTTGTTAGGAGCACAAGGCCATGCTGAGAACTGGGCACCAAAAAACACCAGGACTGCACAGTCAGCCATCTTGCCATTGCTGTCACACACCCTCACAGGGAAGCAGAGTCAAAAGGAAGGAAGTATGGGCATGCTCGGAAGGGGGGTGTAGCCAAGAGCATGATGGGAGTTGCAGTCACAGACAATCTCCACCCACCCACATGGCCCATCAAGCTCACACTGAACCATGCTCGCCTCACAGGAAGTGGGAATGGACTGACAATATGTCTGCCACTGGGCTCTGTTGTTGGGAGCACGAGGCCATGCTGGGAACTGGGCACCAACAAACATCAGGACTGCACAGTCAGCCATCTTGCCATTGCTGTCACACCCCCTCACAGGGAAGCAGAGTCAAAAGGAAGGAAGTATGGGCATGCTGGGAAGGGGGGTGTAGCCAAGAGCATGATGGGAGTTGCAGTCACAGACAATCCCCACCCACCCACATGGCCCATCAAGCTCACACTGAACCATGCTCGCCTCACAGGGAGTGGGAATGGACTGACAAGATGTCTGACACTGGGCCTGAGAAATGATGTGGCTGACAATCACACATATGCACTGGCCAAACAAAACAGGACGCACACACAGCCATTGCAACCATATGTTCAAACTCACTGTCTGGGGATGCATTGTCCTGGGGTGCCCCCTGGCCGGGCTGGGGGTGTGTGTCTTGCAGATCACAAGTGTGGAGAGCCATATATGGTACATTGCACAAAACAAACAGGAACTCACATATACATCATTGACAGGGGATATCTGACAGTGAATGGAATGAACACACCAATATAGCTGACACCATTGCATGGTCTCATTCACACTCGGTGCTGTTGTGAGCTGCATTCCACTCCTACATCGTGCTGAAACATATGCATCCTTCACACAACACACCACTCACTGACATAGACACTGTAGACACAAGGTCTAACCTGGACTGCACTGGAGGAGACATGCTACTCACAGCAGCCAAACTGCAACACACACACCACCGGCCCTCACTGTCATGAGCATTGAAAAGCCAGAGTGCTACTTTGCCCAATCCATGTCACTATGGAGAACATTGGCATCAAATCACATATGCACGTACAAAACTCAGCACCAGACTCATTAACGATGGTGACATCATCATTTGTATGAAATGAGATGGGAATTAGGAACACTGTAAAAAAACACTTCCTCCAAAGTGATCACAGGCATATCGGACTGTGACCATGTCGTACCAATACACCAATGTGGCACACAAAGACTAGCAAAATCTGCTACCACACATGCCCCAATCTTACAACATATCCTCAGTGGAATAGCACATATGTCCTTGTTAAAGCCCACATGTGTACAGGGATGACACACCTGTGTCAGCAACATGATGGCCCTTGAGTAGTAATGGTCATGTACAGACAAATCTATACATGAGCTGGGCATGCACACACTTCGACATGCACATTGAAATGTTCCATTTTGGCTGGGCAATGTGCAACAACAATATCAATCTCTGTCCGTGACAACCCTGGACAAAGCAGTGTACAGGCAGGCATCCGGACGTACAGTAGAAAATGTCATGTATGTGAACCATTGATGCCTGTAGAAACCTAACTTACATTGTGTGTCTCTTCCAAACACAGGTGGTGCTGGGGACACAGCACCAAATGAAGAGGAGTCCTTGTCCCAGACTCTGGTGAACCCTCAGCTCTCCGGTTTGAATCTGTCTCTGTCCTCTTCGGGTGTCTACGAACAACCTGGCACCTCCGGTGTGAGTCATTATGCAGCACCAGCAGCACCAACATCTGCACCCCCTGTACCCACGCCTCCAGCATCTGGAAACAGACAGGGCAACCCCGCCAACACAGACAGACCAAGGCCACAGAACACTGACAGCATAGGGACACAGGAACCCCAGGAAGCTACAGACAACACCACCAGCACCAACACCCAAGGGGTCCCAGTGTCACCTGTGCGTGCTGCCACAGGTCCTGCCTGTGTGGATAGGGGTGCTGGGAGGGGTGGGAGTCAGAGGGCGCGCCTTGCAGAGGGCTCTGGACTGCATGATGACCCCCAACTGGCACGCATCATAGATGCGTACCAGGATAGCACCGGAGGATTTGGTCAGGTAGTGGGGATCCTCAAGGATATTCAACAGGAGCAGGCTGCCCACCATGACCGCATGGAGGCAAAGTGGGATGCACTTACTGCGGTACATCGGGACATACTCCTATGCCTCCGCCAGATCAGCACAAACATGCCCACACCTCCCTGTGTGGCCACAACATCTGTTGCCACACCATCTGCCAGTGCCACAGGGAGAGAGGAGGACTCTGGTGGAGAGTCCCTTGCACCGCAGACGCCTGCACCTGAGGATCCCCCCCCAAGAAGAAGAGGGGTCGTCCGAAGAAGGACAACTGAGACGCAGATGTCCCTGCACATCCCCCAGGGCCTCTAAACCTGTTCTGGACAATGTTCTTTGTGCGCAACCCGTTCACCTTGTCGTATCTGATACAACTCACCTACATGACTTGGAGGGTTCATGTTGGTCCAATGTAGCAGATGACTGTGGACTTTACTCTGGACATTTCAGCTACCAACACTTCCAACTCTACTGTGAGCTTTGGATTCAAAACCCAATGTACAGCACCCACCATCCTGTGCACTATCCTCACACATGTTTGTAAATAAACTCACCAGTACACCATACTTGCCTCTGTTGTGATTCCAACTTGTCATGTGTCATGGAGATGTTGATCTGCTAAACAACACAGTGCATGCCAAATACTACAACAATGTGTCCACCGTTATGTGAGTCATGGTGATGTGACACATGTGAGGGAGACACACCACTATGGCACCACAACACATACTAACCATGTCCATGTAACTCATCACACACAATGATGTTGACCTGAAATACATTGGTATGCACAGACACTACACCTATCCACAGTCAGTGGTAACAAGTCCACAGGTGAGGTAAGCAAATGTCACTCAGATGTGGGAAGACAGACAACTCACCTAACAAAGCATAGCACAGGTTCATTACACATCAGCAACATGTTAATTCCACAATAGTTGCAAGGTAATTGTATGTTACAGTGGACACATGGTCACAAAGTGTTGGAGAATTGAAGTCCAGGGGTGTGGCACATCACTTGATGGGAATTGACAACTCCCACACTGGTGTTGGATTCTGGGTGTTGGGGGTCAGTTGACCAAACAACAGGCAAAGTTCCCTGGGAAGGACAGACACAAGACAATTAAAAGCACAGCAGAACAGGAGAGAAATGCAATACACATACACAAAACATGTCACAAGAAACCTACATAAAAACAAGTTAGCAGTTCTACACTATTGTGGAGTACAGACCACCTGAATGGACACATCACTGCACACATCCAGTCAAGTGGCACACAGACACACTCAAACAGCAACAGAGCAGCCACAACACATTTCAGGCTAACTCCATACATTGACATAACAACCCTGTAAACTCACATTCAGGTGAAGAAGTTGTTGATGAGCTGTGTGCGGACGTCACCCTCATCATCATCATCACTGGCATCGTGTCCCGGGCCTGGAACCTCCACAGGGGGCGGAGGTCGGTCATCGTCATCCTGGATGAGAGGCAAACTTCACAACATTGAATACAACATTGCCAAACACACACAATGGTAAACAGTCAGTACACACCGACAAGCCAGGCACGCTGGTCTGGCATCTGTGACATCAGCGTTGCAATGCAACTACTCCTCATGATGTATGCATCGTGCGCAGAACCGGGGAAACGTGCACACACATGTGTGATACACATGTCTGCAAGACATACCACCAGAGCATTGATGGAGTGGAAATGTTTCCTGTTCCGTAATGCCTGCTCATGTGCCCCTGGTGGTACCAGGGCCGCATGTGTACCATCAATAGATCCGATGACTTTTGGCATCCTCCCCAGTGTATAAAAAGCATCCTTTATTTCAGTGAGTTGACCTGGGCTAGGAAACTTGATGTACAGGTCCAGGAAATGCAACATCCCCTCCAAGACATCGCGTAGCACACGACTGAACATAGTTTGTGACATACCACCAGCAGTAGCCACAGTGTACTGGAAGGCACCAGTAGCAAAGAAGTGCAGGGCTGACATCACCTTCACCTCTGGGGTCAGTGCTGTAGGGTATGTCCGGCTAGGTAGCAGATGTGGTGCCAACTGCTCCGCCAACTCCTCAATCAGTGGCCTGGTGAAGCGGTACCATCGGATGCAGTCGCGTTCCTGCATGGTTTCAAGGTCTGGGAACGGTCTATGGACAGCTGGTGCCCTGCAGTACAGAGATGAACAAAGGAAGATTGTTGATTCATCCACCCATGTGGCTATGACCAAGCACAATATCACATGATACATCATGACAATACACAATGTACTGAGGTGTGTGCTGTTGGGTATGGACACATATGTCAACTACATGCACATCACCTCACATCTCAAGTCCACATGTCTACATAAGTTACATGTAGTGCAATGGCCAGTCATTGGGCTGTGTCACAGTACCTATGTACTGCTGTCACGTTACAAACACACAACACAGTGACAAGTGAGGCCTGATGTCTCCCAGGCATCACAGCTCTTTGACATGCAGATACCCAGGGTCCCTGTATTGCCACATGGACACTGGCATGACATGGCATATCATGTACACGCCACAAAACAACCGTAAGTCCCACAGGTAGTGGCCACTGTTGTATCTGCAGGCCCTAAATTGACGTCTCGTAGACACACATACACCATCAATGTTGATGCACAAACCACATGGATGTTGAGACTGTCTCCCATTGGGCACATTTGATCAGCCACATCTGAGACACAACATGCACACAGACTGTGGGTGTACATCAGAATTAGGTCTGTAGGTCTCACTGGGACATACATACCATCACACCCAGGACTCAGGGTGTATGTGACATGTCCCAGACATCTCCAACCTGCAACTGTGTCCATGACTCATGACCATAACTGTACAGTTGCACATCACAGTGGTAATGTGCACAACACACAAAGGATTCTGTCCCCATGAACATGTGCACAGCCTGGGAATGGCTGCACAAAAGTGCCACACAACCAACAAAATCTTTGCCCACAAAAACACACAGGTAATGCAGCCTAACATACCATGGGACACAGTGTAGCACATGCAGTAGAGTGGTAGGTGTGCACCTGAGTCCATGGCAAGTAATTGTGTGTGGAAGCCGTCAAAAAGTCACACCAATGTCAACCGACGCGGGTGACTTCTACAGGGACACATTGCACAGTTCAGGACCGAGCCGAGCGTACACTTAGCCATTGACTGCAATGCGAACCGACGAGGGTGACTATCATGCGTACGCATTGTACAGTTCAGGACCGAGCCATGCGTACGCTTAGCCATTGACTGCAATGCTAACCGATGCGGGTGACTATCATGCATACGTGTCGTGCAGGCATGGACCGAGACCTGCGCACGCCTTGGCCATTGAATCGTATGGAGACGGGTGCGTGTGTATTTTTAAACTACGAGTTGTACAGTCAGTTGACCGAGCCATGCTCACCCATTGGCTCTGGACTGTCATGGAGATGGATGCGGATTCAAAACTTGTACAAGATGTGCGCTGGAAATTCAGTTAGATGGCTACAACAATGTTGCAATTACTAGGGTTTTATGAAGGTGAAGATTTGAACGATGCGGAAGACGGATACGAGTCGTACAATTCCATGGATTGGCGAGATTCATAGAATGCAACCGTGTTGGACCTATCACTTGGGACACATGGCACAGATTCTGCCACTGCAGCACAGATGTAAGGCTGGATGGCCCCCAGGGAGCTCACTTGCCTGCACTACATGCTACTGGACCACATCTCTGATACCACTGCTGCTGTCTCTGCATCCTCTGGCTACTGCTATGGCACGTACTCTGGAGAGGGCCCCAGCCTTCACTGAGGAGGAGAACCAGGCCCTGCTGGATGGGCTCCTTCCACAGTACAGAAAGCTGTATGGGAAACAAGGGGAGCAGGTGAGTGTGCAGGCCACTGCCTTCCTAATTGTGCATGTTGTCTGACTAGCAATACTATCACTGTGTACACCAGTGGCAAGCATACTCACTGAGGACTTTCATCCCCCAAAGTGTGTAGGTACATGTAATGAACAGGTGTTCTGCAGCTAAAGTGCATTTGTGCAAACTTAAACTTCCCAGGCATTGTTAACATGTCAGACATGCAGGGTATTTGTCCTTTTCCATGGGTGCACTACCTGTGTAACTAATTTTCCTTTGTGATGACGACATGTATATCCAACTGTGTGCAGCACAAATATGGGGCATGTGTGTTAATGGACTTTTAACTTTGTCATCCTCACAGGTTGATGCCCACCAGAAGCAGGAGATATGACTGACCATCGCCCAGGCAGTTCGATCGGTGGGGGTCTACATGCGCCGGATCCGCAACTGCCAGAAGAGGTGGCAGGCCCTTCGGGGCTAGACCCGGAGGATCGCAAGGGTCCAGCTGAAGCTGTCGCCTCCTCGCAGGAGGGGCGGACACCGGACCTTGACCCCCCCCACATGCTCAGGATTCTGGCGGTGGTCTTCCTGGACCTGGATGGGCAGCTGAAGGCCAGACAGCAGCAAGGAGGGGGGTAAGTCTATGCCTAATCTGTGTACTATGTCTGACATGCTATTTGCGGTCTTTTGGCATGGTCACACTTCCACATTACGTAGGTCTTGTAGTCCAGGAGTGAGGTCCCTCAATTGTGTGATGCACCCTCCTCATCTGATCCACAGGTGTGGAACCTACAGTCTGTGGCTTGTGTCACTAGGGCACTGTGTCCCTGCAGTCAGCTATGCTTCAGGTTCCGGACAGCATCTGTTACCGTGACTCTGTTGTGGGTTTCATCGGTGGGTCAATTGTTTACACAATGCCTGAGATCTGACATGTAATCTGTGTGTGCCCTTGATATGTGTTCCAATTGCTGGTCTGACTCGACACATGTGGCTGGGGTATTTCAAACACACCCATGCAGCAGGGGACTCCAATTTGTGGGCCTCAGGAGTATGTATATCAAGTGTGTCACACTTGCTTAGCCACCTGACTACTGTCCAGGGCTATACACTGTTTCACGTAGACCTGGGCAGTCATGCCTACTCAAGGGCATTTAGAAACACTCTGTAATCCCACTCCTGTGTATCCATTTACAGGTTGTGCTTAGTGACATGTGCCTTCAGGTGTCTGCCTCTATGTCATTGTGGTGTGGCTTCCTTTTCCGGACAACTGGGGTGTTCATGAGTTTGAGGGTCAGCAGGACATCTGAGATGTGACTATGAGAGACAAGACCTGTGTGACATATATGTGTGATCACTTGACAGTGCACAATGGTGTATTCAACTGTGAACTTCAGGCAGCTGTGTTTCATGCACAGCAGACTGTGATGTGCTCATGTACAGCGAGTTGTGTTCGCAGAGACTCATATGTCTGTTTTGTATGATGTGGGGTCTTCTGGGTCCGGGATATGTTGTTTGCAGGGGATGGACAAGTGCACTTGTCAGCTGCAGAGTTTGCTTTACCCATGAGCTATGATTGTGACACAGTGCATACTGTTGTTGTCTGGATGCCCTGCCCCTGTGACAGGAGACAGTAATGACTGACTTTCCAGGCATGCCAGTGCCATGGCATTTAACGTGCTATGAGTGATCCTGCATTGGGGTCAAATGTGCTCCATGCACCCCATTGTGGCATTGACTATCAGGAAATGAGGACATCATAGTGTGTGTTGCTGGTATGCATCACAAGCATGTGAAATGAGACTCTGGCCATCCCTTCATCCTAACACCTGTACTGAGTCAGTGGCAAGAGATGTGAGGTGTGTATAGTGACACACTCCTACATGTTCACTTGCATGTCCAACAAATGTGTAGGTGGTGCATGTCTGCACATTGGGGTATTAGCATCCAACATGCAACAGACATATGGGTGCAAGTCCAGGAGGGATATGAGTGCCATGGTGGATGGTGAGACTGACAATTGGCTTATTCTAAACAGTGTGAGCACTTTGAGCAGTGTTCAGCTGATGATGCCAGGAGTTGCCCTGTGATGTGCTGTACTCACTGTGGTGTGTGCGGCCAGTGCAGGTGACTGATGTTCTTTTTTTCCTAATTCTATCCAGATACATCCACGGCCACAGGAGGTGACAGCTCCACGGACCTGGATGAGCAACAGAGCCTGACTGGGACAGAAGGCAAGGAGTTGGAGGGACCCAGTAGCACGGTGGGCGAGTGGAGCCACACCGAGGAGTCCTCAGCACCATCCACCGCAGCTGTGGGCCACAGCAGCTCGGAGGATGACTCCCTTGTGGAGGCGGGTGTCAGCAGCCACAAATCCCCAGCTAGTGAGGCTGTCCCCGCTACCACCATCACCACCCTCCCATCGGCTCCCATCCCAGAGGTCCGTGGAGGCTCCCGTGTTCGGGAGCATGTCTCCTTTGTGCCAGGCACCACACCCCCTGACCCTGTGTCCCCTGTTGCCCTGAATGTGGAGTCTGTGGACTTGCTTCGACAGATCCATGTAGGGCAGACATCAATGCTGAGTGTCTTCCATGCACACACCAGTCTGTTGACACAACTGGTGTCGTTCATGGAGGGTATTTCATCGGGCATGTCTGCCCTTTAGAGGACCAATCAGTCCGTGGCCTCCTCCCTGATGGCAGCAGTGTCCCTCCTCCAATAGTCCCGCACCCCTCCTACCCCTGCCCCACCCACGATTCCTAGTACCCTACCTGTCCCAAGCACACACACACCAGCACATTCACCCAAACCCACAGACAGGGGCAGCACACAAACACCCAAACCAAGAGCTAGACGTGCACACAAGCAAACTCAGGGGACTGATACCACACTCACAGGGGACGGTTTGCAAACACACACACAGTCATCCACAACCACTCCGCAGTCCTCCGATACCTCTCCCTCCCAGCCCCCTTCCCTTGCCTCACCTGCAACCCCATCTCCCAAGACGCTCTTCCTCTGTGACCTTCCTTGGCCTCTTCCCCACCGACCCAGCAGATCCAGCTTACAAGGGGATGAGGAAGTCCCCACACACAGAGGGGAGTGCCCCTCACACCCGGACACCCTCCCCCAGGTGCAGTCAGACTGAGGCCCCCACCCGCAAGTCACCCCGGAGCCGGTAGAGCAAGACCCCACCCCGCAGATCCACGACGAAGTCTCCTTCCTCCATCCCCCAGGCCACCACTCCAGAGGTTCCTCCGCCACACCCTGCCCCAGGTTCCCCCACCCACAGATATACCATCCCCAAAATGCTGAGGCCCTCCCCCCACCACTTGCTCTTCCACCCCCAGACAGTTTGTGCCACTGATGTGGGGACCGTGTCCCCCCCCTCTGTCCTGCCGACCTCACCTGAACCCCATTCCACTCCCATTGAGTTAGACACTGCAGTGGAGTCCACGACCACCCCGTCTGACTTGGGCACTGCAGTGGGGACCCAGTCCACTCCATCTGACCTGCCCACTGCAGTTGTGCCGGCACAAACCTCATCTGACTTGTGCCCCACAGTTGTGACTGCACCCACAACTTCAGTCAGCTCCACTGCAGTTGCCAGTGACTCCCCTGCATCCACCACCCCTTCACTGCCTCCTTCTGCTGCGCCATGATCCTGTCCCTGTGGTGCCTGGCCTGCCCCCAAGTATGCCCCCCCGAGGGGATGTCCCCTGTCCTACCAGTGCAGGCAAGCAACGTGTGACAGTTGTCACTCAAGTTAACTTCTTGTCATTTGGATATGGACTGGCCATTGGCCTTTGTCTTTAAAGGACTGTGCATTTTTACATTTCTGAATAAAGCTTTTTTCTTTATCCTTGTGAATTTGATTTAGCTGTACATTATGTTGATGATGTTGAGCATGACCTTGCAGTTGTAATGCTGGATTTCAAATGTTGAATACTGAGGTGTTGATGTGAGGTACTCCATGTGGTCCATGAAATATGTATCCTATTCTGCTCGTTTTCCATATCATCCTTTGCAGCTAAATGGGTGAAGTCATTAACAATGTGTGGACATCTCTGTAAACATTTCATTTGCATGGTCACATCTGTGGCTTGCACACATGCACATATGATGTGCTTCCCATTTTCCAATTTGTCTATTTCCCTGACTGTGGGCGCATCTCCACTGGACATGTAAGTGTGGGCATCATTGGTGTAGTAGCAACTGGGTCCTCTGTTCAACTTGCTGGACATATGTATTGAGTATGTGCAGATGACTTAAGGGAGACTCCCGTACCCAGGCTGTTGTGACCAGAGCCTTCATTGTGTGGTAACTGATGGCTTACTGACCAAGTGTTCTGCTGACATTACTGAGACCTGCTGGGGCTATGTTTGGCATAGCTGAGCTTCCACAGGAGTTGAGTCCCCTCAAGTAAGTGTGTTCTTCCGTGACATTGCCTGGGCCCATGTTATGAGTTGTGTGGGCATGTGTGTGTGTGTCCACATCCCTTTTCACACACAGGCAGTGTTCCCTTGATATGTTCCTCTTGTTGATGCTTGCTGAGTGGTACTGTGTTCATCCCACAACTTTCCCATTGGCTACCAGATGTGTGGGTGCATGACACACTACTGTTATTTGGTCTTTCATCATTGGGATTTGTCTGTTCTGAGTGGTGATGATGTGGGCAGACGCAGATGGGGCACATGTTTGTTCGCAATATCATGTAGTTGTCCCTAGGTGGTACCTTTCAGTGATTGAGACATGTGTATGTGTGTGTGACTGAGCCCACTTGTCCGGTTCAGGGCTGCAATGTTCGCAGGTGTCAGCATCGGTGCCTTGTGGTTCTCCTTGGCTTCTGCATTGTACTGGGACTGTGGCGGGTATTCGGAAGGTTATGTGAGCTTTGACGTCATGGCCATGTACCACATACTGTGCAGAATGTCTGTCATTCACCAGGGTTGTAAACTGTCCTTGTGTGATGAATCTGTGAACCTTAGTTCCTCCCAACATTATTGTGTTTGTCATGGGTGCATGTGCAATATCACCTGTCCATGTGGGCTTCACAGATGCACATTGGTGCAGTTCAGGGTGTGTGGTGTTGAGGGTGGACTGATGTAAATGTTTGCATGGATGGGCCCCTAGCTCCCGTTTGTCCATGGATGATGGGCATAGCTAAGTGATTTGTGTTTCTGTATGTGTGTTGTACGTTTGTGGCACAGGACACATGTCTGGGTTTCACAGTTTGTACGACATCTACCTTTGTCAGCACAGTGGACATGTCATGCATGCTTGTGTCACCCCAATGTCTGGTCCCTGGGGGTAGTGCTGTTGTGTGTCAGTCTCTTGCTGTGTTAGTTGGTGTTCATTCCAGCTTGTGTCATATGTGTCTGTTGTGTTCCCTCTCGTCTCACAATGCCTGATTGCCCACTAAAGGGGGACAATTGATGGTTTACTTTTGTATGGCACTGTGTCCACATCTGTCTCACTGGGGTTCAGCCCCCCTGATGTGTTGTGTAGTTGTCTGGGGATACTGAGACACACACACACACATGTTGTGTCAGATGTGCAGTGTGAGGTTGCCTGTTTGTGTTTGTGCAGCTGCACCAGTGCATTGGTATTGCTGTTGTGGACCATTGTCTGGATGTTGTTTTTGTGATTTACCCTGCTGTTCCTGTGAGTCATATCACATCATTCTGCAGATTCATCCTGAATGTTAGGTCCCATTGCTGACATGGAATGGGAGTTTGTGATCTGGCACCTACAGTCTACACAGGTTGTTTTGATTTGAGTGTCTATTTTTGAGATGTGTGTATTCTTTGTGATGGTCACGTCTGCTTTTGTGTCATTGTACACTGTATGCATTGTCAGTCCCCATGGGTGGTGCTTGTCTGCACATGGCCGAGAATATGTTAGGTTTTCACAGCACTGTTAGCCTCACGACATCTCTGTGGGTATGGGACACAACCACTGCTTTGCCCCAAAAGTGTTTCATGTTTTGGGACCAGAAATCATACGTGCTGTTTGGAATTTGCAGCTTTGACCGTGATGACACTTACCTTTTGGTCACTGTGATGAGGGGAGTTTTCAACCCCATCACCACAATGCTCAACATTTGCTGCAGTTTGGAACCACACACGTAACTTTTGTTCTACACAGTGAGGGGGTGTTATATTTACATTGACACAGTGCTAGTGATGCTTGCCTTGTGTAGGCCACACATGTGATGGTAGTTGCATTGTATGTTCGAAGTCATAATCACTGTTATGGGCATTTGTCACTGACTACACACTGTTTTCATGATGTTAGGGGGGATGTATTTTGCTGACATACCTAATGTTGGTGTATGATGGATGTGTGGCGCATCACCCATCCTTTGAGTGGGGGTGGCATTAGTGATGGGCAACATGAGCCCTATGGGTGGGGGTGGCAGTAGTGATGGGCAGCATAAGCCCTATGTGTGGGGGTGGCAGGAGTGCTGGGCAACAGGTCCCCATGGGTGGGGGTGGCAGGAGTGCTGTGCAACATAAGTCCTATGGGTGGGGGTGGCAGGAGTGCTGGGCAACAAGTCCCCTACGGGTGGGGGTGGCAGTAGTGATGGGCAACAGGCCCCCTATGGATGGGGGTGGCAGTAGTGATGGGCAACATAAGTCCTATGAGTGGGGGTGGCAGGAGTGATGGGCAACTGGTCCCCTATGGGTGGGGGTGGCAGTAGTGATGGGCAACATAAGCCCTATGGGTGGGGGTGGCAGGAGTGCTGGGCAATGGGTCCCCTATGGGTGGCAGTAGTGATGGGCAACATAGGCCCTATCGGTGGGGGTGGCAGGAGTGCTGGGCAACAGGTCCCCTATGGGTGGGGGTGGCAGGAGTTCTGGGCAACAGGTCCCCTATGGGTGGGGATGGCAGTAGTGATGGGCAACATAGGGCCTATGAGTGGGGGTGGTAGTGGTGCTGGACATGCAACCCCTATGGTGGCCTGTTGCTAGTGGCCAGGATATGGATCTCCTGTGTGTGTGTGACATTTTGCGGGTACGTGTCGTTTGTTTGTGTGGTGGGTGTCTGACTTACCGTCTGCGCCATCCGCATTGGTTCCTGATCCGGTCATAGATGTACAGTTCTGGTATGACCTGCGCGATGGGATTCATGATGTGTTCGTCTCGTACACGCTGCTTGTTGCTCCGTCTCGTACCCGTTGCAAGCTGGTCCGTCTCGTAGCCATGGATTGAGTTATGGCGCGAATCGTACCTGATATGCTTCTTTTCCGGATGCTGTGACGTACGTAGCGACCCGTCCGGCGCGTATGATGTGCGCATCGTACTTGTCCGGCCGGAAACTGCTATGGATACTGCTTCCGGGCGACTCGGTTCGGCGTTCAGAGGTACGGCTCGGACAGAGAATGAAGCTTGAATCACAGCCTACGTGTCGGTCGGATTTTTGGCAGTTATGCGCATCGTACTTCATCTACAGGACGGACCGGCTCCGGGTACGAGTCGGTCGCAAGGTAAGGCTACGAACAGCTCTCGGAGAGCTGTCCGACCCGGATCGGAATCGACCCCTATAAGTTATTAAAATATTTATTTATAAATAATATTAAGTAAGTATATATTATATTTTATACATATATATGATTAATTTATTTTTACAGTATATGTATTAGTTATAATTTTAAACATTTTAAAATAATTTTAACCATGTTTCTTTTAATTATATTTATTATTTACTTTATTTTACATTGTTTTGTAAACATTAAAAAAAGATATCTTTAACAACTATATTTTTGACAACAAGTTTTTTCCCCAATATTTTTGTACTTACCATTATGTAGATAGGACTTCGATATTCTTGACATTGATATTTTTGTGTCGATATTTTTGTAGCTCAATATTCTGTCTGTCGATATTCTGTCAGTGATTCATCAGTACCTTGTGTGTGGGTTGGACACTACCTATTCAAGTGGAGTGTGAGCCCCTCCTACCCCTCCCAGCACAGGAAGACCCACATAGAATGCAGATGAATGCAGATGCAGTTGAGTGCCCTGCGTTGCGCTGTCTGGATGCAATGCACAAATGTTGCTGTCAACCAGCCCAACCCAGATGTGTTTAGCAGACAGGCTGTCAGGCACATAGAGCAGTAAGTGCAGAGAAATGTCCACTTTCTAAAGGTGTTTTGGGAAAACAGTGGTTCAATGTTGGCCACAGTGGGTCCAGGACAAAAAGTGTGATCCCCAGAGGGGACACTGGGATTTAAATGTAAACAGGATGATTAATCATACTGGGAAAGAAAAGAGTAGGGTGAACATATGTTGTGTAAAAATAGACTATTTATTTTACACAAGTTTTCTTAGTACTTTAAATAGTTTTCAGGTGCTAACAAGAAAGTGGAAGTGTGCGTGATGTGACTAGGTGATCATGGATTAAAAACAGAACATCGCATTGAGAACAAGCATTGGAACTACACGTACGTTTATACCGTGGAAGGAGTTCCTGTTGCAGGGGTCGATGGCGTTTCAATCTTAGAAACTTAAGATCATCTTCAGGACATATAGTGAGCAGTCTGAAATCTCAAATTGTGTGGAGGGCAGCAAGGACTACGATGGGGTTGCAATAGTAGTCTCAGCAGGGAGTCAAGGAAGGTCCTTTGCGCAGATGAGGCTGTACGAATTAGCCAAGCCTGAGTCTGGGCGTATTGGGAAACAGTTCTAGCAGGAAGTGTTACACAGGCGTTTCAGTCCAGGCTTGATCTGAGGCTGAAGCCGAGCCGCTTTCGGTGATCGGGGCTTGAGAAGACCTTAATCAGGACGTATTAAGGCCGTCGCTCCCGCCCAGTATACTGCCGCGCGGCCAACCGGAAGGTGATTCATTCCTTCCCTGGATCCTTAAATAAAAATCTGACTCGGCGGGCTACCACGTCTTCCAAATTGCTGCAATTAATTATACTTATATACCAAAAGTTTTTATGTAAATAGCTTTCCATCGGACCAACCCACAAGTGAGCCCCTTCCACCGGATCAGTGTTTCCACAGTCCTCCTACCACGTCCCGAGTAAGGTCTTCCCAAAACACATGCTAACCCCAGGTTCACATATCGGGGTACCCTTGTTCTTCCATACTACAATTTCTAAAGGTGGCATTTATAAAATAGTAAAGTTAAATCCAACCTCACCTGTAAGTAGGATTTATTAATACCATACCAAACATATGAAACATCAAAAAGCTACTCCTGTCTGATAAGGAATTTCTACTTAAAAAGGTATGAGGGACTTCCCAATGCTAACCTATGAGAGGAGTAGTCCTCACAGAAGTGAAAAACGAAATCCGCAATATGTTACATGCAAACTACGACAGTGCATGTCCCACCTTTTACTTGCATAGCACCCTGCCCTTAGGGCTTCATAGGGCCTACCTTAGGGGTGACTTATATGTGATAAAAGGGCAGTGTAAGGTTTGGAAGTAGTTTTAAATGCCAAGTTGAAGTGACAATAAACTGCACACACAGGCACTACAGTGGCAGGCCTGAGACAGGTTTGAAAGGCTACTTCTGTGGGTGTCACAATCTGTGCTGCAGCCCACTAGTAACATTTAACTTACAGGCCCCAGGTATATGGTATACCGTTTTACAAGGAACTTACAAGTAAATTAAATATGTCAATCAGGTATACACCAAATGCACATATGTTTAGGGAAGAAGCACATGCACTTTAGCACTTATTAGCAGTGGTACGGTGCTCAGAGTCCTAAGGCCAACAAAAAGATACAGCAAAAAATGGAGGCAAAATGCAAAAAGATTGAGGGAAGACCACCCTAAGGATGATAGGTCTAACAGGCAGGCCTAACCGGTCTTCTTGTCTGTTATCATGTTGCAGTAGGTTAGAAGATAGAAAGTGCGTTTACATTTGCCTGCTGACACCCTGCTTTCAGACAGCTACAGCATTTTTGGGGCTCACAGAGAATCTGTATTGGCTAGATTAATGTACCGCTTTCATTCACACATTCATTTATCTAGAGCTTCCTGATGTTGTACAATGAATTTGATGCACACATCTAACTTCTAGTATCAAGGGGTCCACCCCTGCCTACTCAAACTGTTTCATCCCACTGTCACATGCCACTTGACAATATATCAGTTGTAAACCCAAAATACTCTCATACGGGTGATAAACCCAATCAGACTTTATATTTAGAAATTTGAAGGCATCCTGACATTGTCTGCCCTGATTTGTGAGCTGAGTGTCGGACCTTTCTCCAACCAAGGTCCCCATGGATAATGCTCCACCTTAATTTTGGTGCCTGACGCTTTCGTGCGAAGTTCGGTGCAGCCGTGTTCACCACATTTGACCCAGCAATTACTTTCCATCCAACTGCATCAGGTCAATAAAAGCAAGTTTTCTCAGCTGGCAATCAAAGGCTAAAAAAGGTTTACTAAAAAAAGATATTTAATAGTCTTTAAATCTAATATACAGTCAGTTAGAGAGCCCCCCAGAAAACTAAGGGGTCTATTAGGATGTATGGCAGATCGCCACCGCTCGCATGGTGGTGGCAATCCGCCCTACATCCTTCCTCTCCCGCCACCCATTTCCCCCGCCATATTAGTATGGCGGGGGTACCGCGGCGGACAGGAAGGCCATCTGCTGCTTTTCTGCCCAGTCGACGAGTCGACCAGTCGGAAAAGAGTTTAATATGGTAGCGGTATCTGCTAGACACTGCCATTCATATCAGGATGCAGGCGGGAGGCAGCCTTTCACGGAAAGGCATGCGAATCTTGAAGTTGGGGCCCGTTGCGGCCCCCGGGATGTTGGGGAGTGGGGGGCACATGGGGGGTACCTATGGTACCCCTCTGCATGTGCATGCACAACATGGCAGGCAACGCGCGGTGCCTGCCACGTTGTGCATGCATGTGCAAAACATGCATTTTTGGCATTGCGGCGGCTGATTCTGAAAGCACCGCCCGCCGCAATGTTAAAAATGCAGCATGCGCCCGCCAGTGTGCCGGGCACTTCCTAATCACCCCCAAGGGACCGCCGCACTTATGGCGGGCGGTCCCTTCTTACATCAGGATGGCGGGCGGCATCCTAATGATGCCCTAAGTTGGAGCATGCTTAACAAGGGAAGGCAAACTAGAAATGTATAGTTATACACTAGGGTCTATGATAGTGAACACATGTTGAAGGATTCAAAAAAAGGGAAAGAACAGGTGTTCAATGACTGAGATCAAAGCTTAAAGACTGAATTTACTGAATTCCAACACATACATATCATTTAATCAACTGAACACTTTGTACTATTTGTGGATTCTATGGGAATTCTACAAAATATTCTACATAAGCCCTGATTATGAGTTTAGGCATTATTTATTGCACATGATAAATAACAATACCACGGGTACATTATTTATCCTGTGCAATAAATAAAACCTTTAATGAGTTTGTGGGGAATAACATGCAGATTGTGGTGTAATGCACCAAAATCCGCATGGTACAGTAAATACCATACAATTTCCCCTGTTAAATTGCAGCAGGTTTAACCTGTGGAAATGTAATGACAGCCGAGGTACTTAACGCATCCGAAAATTATTCGATGTGTTAAATACAGTGAAACTCGTAATTCTAACATGTACATAAAAAGGTGTTCCAAGCATGGGTCAGAATTTAACGGCCCACTCGTAATCAGAGTCATAGACTATTGAACCAATTTTGTATAGCTTCATTTGTAGAGTTTGTCTTACTATGTTCAGTTGGGACATTATAGATTTTTTTCTGAGCCTATATTTGTAATGTTTCTTTTAAGGTTGGTCATGTCTGCATCAGTTACTTCTGTGGTACCATCAACCATGTGGCAGTTAACTATATGAAACGTTTACTGACACAACATTGATGTAAAAAATATCGATGTAAAAAATATTGAGTAAAAAATATAGACAACAAAAATATTGATTCCTATACTTAAACAGGTAAGTACAAAAAAATTGACTCCAAAATATTGATGTAAAAATATAGATGTATAAAATATAGACTTATATTTAAATATATAATAAAATATTATATATTAAATAAATCAAATATTAAATATAATAATAACAAAAGAAAATAAATGTAATATACATTTTAATAAACTATAACAAATAAACTTAATAAAAAACACACAGGAATAATAAGTTTACAGACATATATTTACTTTAAAACAATTAATAAACTGTTATTTCTAATTTATGTTAAAAGTTTAAAATAATATAAAATATATATATTAATCATTTAAAATATTTAAAAAACCTATGATAAATTAAAACATTAAACTATTGGAAAAATATTTAAACTTACATTTCACAATACAATCAGTGCAACAGTAGGGGAAGTGTTTGATAGCAAAGGGGGAAAAATAACTATTCCCACTCCAGTGAATGCAAAAGTAGGGCAAGTGTTGGATAACAGAGAGATTTAAATTTACTTTTCCAATTCCAGTGATAGCAACGGTAGAGAAAGTGTTGGATAGCGGAGGAGAAAAAATTACTAATCCCACTCCAAAGAGTGCAACTGTAGGGAAAGTGTTGGATTGTGGAGGGTTAAAAATTACTATTCCTATTCTACCAAGTGAAACAGTAGGATAAGTGTTAGATAGTGGAGGGTTTAAAAATTACTATTCCCACTCCAGTGGGTGCAACCGTTGGGAAAATGTTGGACAGTGGAGGGGTACAATTTACTATTCCCACTCCAGAAAGATTAACAGTAGGGAAAGTGTTGGATAGCGGAAGGGCAAAAATTACTATTCCCACTCCAAGGAGTGCAACAGTAGGGAAAGTGGTGGATAGCGAAGGGGTAAAAATTACTATTCCCACTCCACTGAATGCAACAGTAGGATAAGTGTTGGCTAGCGAAGGGGTAAAAAATGTTATTCCCATTCCGGTGAGTGCAACAGTAGGGAAAGTGTTGGATAGTGGTGGGGAAAAAATTACTATTCCAACTCCAGAGAGTGCAACAATAGGGAAAGTGCTGGATAGCAGAGAAGTAAAAATTACTATTCCCACTCCAGTGAGTGCAACAGTAGAGAAAGTTCTGGATAGCAGGAGGGGTACAAATTACTATTCCCACTCCAATGAGTGCAACATTAGGGAAAGTGTTGGATAACGAAGAAACAAAAATTATTATTTACACACAATTAAATATATATATATTTTTTTAAATCATTAAAATAAATAAACAATATTTAAAAAATAAAATACATTAAACATATAAAACGAACACATATTATAATATTATTTACATATAACAAAAACCTGGAAACATTGTATCAAATAAAATAATAAATACATTTATAAAAACAATTTTTTTAAGCTAGAAAATATTAACAAACAAAAAAAATAATTAAAACATAAATGTATTTCTTTTATTTCCTACCCTATAACACCACACCAATAGCAAAACACTTCCACAATTTTAATTACATTTATTTCCATAATTAACATAAATAATAATCAATTAAAAAATAATATTAATAAAAAAAACTAATAAACACTCATTGAGTACACACACATTAACACTATAATATCCACAACACACACGTAAATTAAACTATAAAATAATAAACCACAATTAAAACTTATTTTTAAATTAAACATTATTACTATTAACAACTAATACATAAATATTTATAATGTATTTATTACCCACCCTTTACCTCTTTAAAAGTAAAAACAACACACACAAAAATAAACAATTACCCAAAGTAGTTATCAAATAATTAACATTAATTAACAACTATACATTAATTAAATCTTCCCACCCTTTACTCCTATAAACACAGCAACTTGACCACCCCAACAACAACCGACACCTCAGACCCCGCGGCCACCACCCACATCGTTCCCCTACTCACCTGGACCAACATCAACGACGACAACACCATCAAAATCATGAACACCATCCACTCTGGCTCTCCATCAGACCCATGCCCACACCAGATCTTCAACAAAGCTAGTGCCACCATTCACCCCATCTCCGCAAGGCCATCAACATCTCCTTCGAGACCGCGACCTTCCCAGAGAGCTGGAAGCACGCCGAGATCAACACCTTACTGAAGAAACCCAAGGTGGATCCAAGCAACCTCAAGAACTTCCGGCCCATCTCCCTGCTCCCGTTCCCGGCAAAGGTCATCGAGAAGACTGTCAGCAGACAGCTGACCCACTACCTCGAGGAGGACAACATCCTGGATCCGTCCCAGTCCGGGTTCCGCAGCAACCACAGTACCGAGACTACCCTCATCGCCGCCACCGATCACATCAGGGCCCTGCTGGACAATGGCAAAACCGCGGCCCTCATCCTCCTGGACCTATCAGCTGCCTTCGACACTGTCTGCCACTGCACCCTACGCACATGCCTCCACGACACAGGAATCTGAGACAAGGCTCAGGAATGGACCAACTCCTTCCTCTTCGGCAGAACCCAGAGCGTCCGCCTCCCCCCTTTACGTTCTGTACGTTCTGAAGCCTCCGAGATCATATGCGGCGTACCCCAAGGATCATCCCTCAGCCTGACACTGTTCAATGTCTACATGGCACCGCTCGCCCACGTCGCCCGACTGTATGACCTCAACATCATCTCCTATGCAGACGACACCCAGCTGATCCTCTCCCTCACCAAGGACCCCCTCACCACCAAAACCAACCTCCAGGAAACAATGACAGCCATCGCCGAGTGGATGAAGTACAGCCATCTGAAGCTGAACTCGAACAAGACAAAGGCCCTCATCCTCGGCTCCACCCCCTCAGCCTGGGACGACTCCTGGTGGCCGTCCACACTGGGAGCAGCACCAACACCCACCGACCGCGCACGCAACCTGGGGTTTATCGTCGACTCAACACTTTCCAAGACCAATCAAGTCAACACCGTCTCGTCCTCCTGCTTCAACACCCTCCGCATGCTCCGCAAGATCTACAGGTGTATCCCCACCGAAACAAGAAGAACGTTCACCCAGGCCCTCGTCAGCAGCAGGCTGGACTGCGGAAATGCCCTCTACGCAGGAGTCTCGGCCAAACTCCTGAAACGTCTACAACGCATACAGAACGCCTCTGCTCACCTGATCCTCGACATCCCGTGCCACAGCCACATCACACCACACCTGAGAGACCTGCACTGGCTTCCCGTCAACAAGAGGATCACCTTCAAGCTCCTCACCCACGCACACAAGGCACTCCACAACACCGGACCGGCATACCTCAACAGACGACTCATCTTCTACACCCAGAACCGACAGCTCTGCTCCGCCGACCTCGCTCTCGCCACCGTCCCCCGCATCCAAAGAGTGACCACCAGTGGCAGATCGTTCTCCCACCTCGCCGCCAAGACCTGGAACACCCTCCCCATCCTCCTACGGCAGACACAGGACCTACTAACCTTCAGGAGGCTTCTCAAGACCTGGCTATTGGAGCAGTAGCAGCACCCTTCCCCCCACAGCGCCTTAAGACCCTCATGGGTAAGAGGTGCGCTTTACAAATGTACTGATTGATTGATTTATTGACAACACACACCTAAAATTAATTACACAATTACCATAATTAATGACCAATTAATTAATTAATGTAAATTAACAACCAATTATTAATTCAAAAAATTGAAAATAAATTACTTCCCACCCTTTACACCTATAAACACCACAACACACACCTAAAATTAACTACACAGCTACCATAATTAATTACCAATTAATTATTTGCAATTAACTAACAACCAATTATGAATTAATACATTAAAAATAAATTACTTCCCACCCTTTACACCTATGAACACAACACACCTAACATTAATTACCATAACTAATTACAATTTAATCTAATTCAATTTAATTAATTACCAATGTAATTAATTGCAATTAATTAACAACCAATTATGAAATAATTAATAATACATTACTTTACACATTTAACACTACACCTCAATTAAACAAATATTAATAAATAATAAATGATCAATACATTTAATATAATTAAATTAGTTCCCGCCCTGTTCCCCTATAAACCCACAACCCGCTAAGAAACTAAAAATGCAAAATTCAAATACAAAAAAATTAATAACTACTAAAACTTTAACACATATAGTAAAAATACAAAAATACAAAAAACATAGATCACATGCATATAAAATATATACTAAAATACATAACACTAATAAAAAACAATATTTTTAACAACTATATTTTTGCAAACGATATTAAACACTTCGATATTTTTCAAATTGATATTTTTTTACCTTAAGTCACTATTCTTGACCACGATATTCTTGCTGTCGATATTTCTGAACCACGATATTCATGACTCCATATTTTTGCAACTCAATATTTTTTACTCGATATTCTTTCTCTGCACCATAAGAAACCTGTCATTTGATGCAGACACTCCTACTGCAGATGTTGTTGAACTGCCGTGAGTTTCCATAGACTCAGATGATATTGGTAGTGGTCATTCAAAGCCATCCATTCAAGCTATTTTGATTTATTTAATATTGTGACATTGGTATTCTACAACAACCCTCACTGCTTATACAATACCTTTTAATTAAAATATGGCATAAAGTGTTTGCAGCAGTACATTTCAAGTCACAGAGAAATTCATGTGCACACTGAGGAACAAGGCAAAAAGTCTAGTTCCTCTATAACTTAATTGAACTCTGAGGACCCTCGGAATATGTTTTGATCATATAACAGAGGGTATTTTACTCCATATAATACATTCTGACACTGTTATCCTACCCCCAAAACATTTCTTACCATTTTATATGGATTAATACGATGGAAGATACTTATATTGCAATGGTAATTTGTCATGCAAATTTAAACGCACAAATAAAGCACTACTTATTGAAAAATGATTATAAGCCGTTCAATCTAAGCCAGTTTCTAACACTGTGCTGTAGTACACTATCGTGCAGAGAGATTCCTGCATCCTAATGAACAAAAGCCATGCAAAAAATAAACATGCTGTCATAAATCTCTCCTTTCTGCTAATGAGATTTCCTTTCAGGGAAATGGATCAGAAGAATTGAAAACCCAGACCTCTTTTGATGGGCAGTTGTAATTCTGTCTAACTCGACGTTCACACTGTCTGCTGGCTCACAATCAATTTCCGTATTTTGTTACAGAGGAGTAGCTAAGTCAATTTCACAGTAGAGGCAGCTTTTTATAAAAAAAATGATTGCAAGCATCCACATATTGTATAAAGAACAATGGGGCATTTGTACAAGCCGCTATCGCCACCACAACCTCACCTATAGTGACGCTGTGTTGGCTATAGGGGCTGCGCCTTATGTACAAGGCAGTGTTAAGCCACTTAACGTGGCTTAACGCAGCCTTGTACATAAGGCCCCCTTTCACGCTATGGTTAGCGTGAAAGGGGTGGGCAGTGGGTATTGCGGTGGAAGTTCCACCGCAACACCCATTCATTTTGACGCTACCCCCTATGTACAAGGGTGGCGTACATAGGAGGCAGCGCCAAAATTTAGACCAGGTATAAACTGGTCTTAAGATGCCATTATTTCTCTTTGTTTTTGCTTTTTTCATGTGTGCTGCCTTGTGCAGCAGATATGGAAGAAGCAAAATGGCATTGTTTGTTTATGTACAGGAAGGTGTCCCTTCCTGTACATAAACAAACTTTAAAATAAATGGCATTTTGTCACTTTCATGTGTGCTGCATGAAGCAGCACGCATGAAAGTGAGGGAATGGCATTTCTAGGATTGTTTATGTGCAGGAAGGGACACCTTCCTACACATAAACAATCCTCCCCTGCACGCAAGGGTGCCTGCATTGGCGCTAAGTTGCTAAACATAGCACAATCGCAGGGGGAAACGCAAGGCTGCACCACATTCTTGTACATATGGTGCAACCTTACGTTTCAGAAGAGGAGGAGACAGGCCTTAAACCAGGAAGGCTAACGCCTCTCTCCTCCACTTCCTAGTACATATCCCCAATGTGTCTCTTCATCACCAATGAACTAGATCGATACTGTTATGCTGAAACATTATGCGATATACCCCAGTTTTAACGCAGAAGTATCATCTTTGTTACCCTAGCACATTCAACCTACTGCTTTTGTGAAATTGTATCATGGCACAAATGGAATGGAACATAGCTGGTGAGGAGAGTGGCCAATGGGAAAGGCAATAGAATTCAACACATCATAAGGAGGGGCAGATGAGCGGATGGTGGGTACCAGATGAGTACTATGCCTGAGTAGAGAGCAAACAGAAAAGAGTGGACGGGAGAAACGAAGAAATAGATGAGAGTGAGGCATGGGTTAGGAAGTGATGAAGGCAAGTGAAGAGCATAAGTGTGAGTGCCCATTAAAAACAGCAAAAATCTAGGAAAGTGGAGGGTGTGCTGGGGTCAGAGGTGTCTCCTTTTATTATGCATGGAATAGGCTGCTAAAAATACATCAGTGCATGCATATCAACATTTTGCACCAGTGCAAAGTCAAGCGAAGTGATGCGTAGCAGAACAAAGTTTTGATAAATTATTCACTCTCCTGTTGAATACTTTTTTGCACTGGGAAGTGTCCTTAAGGTCGTGCAAAGAGCACTGTGTGCTGTTTTTAACGACTTTAAATTGAGGGTGCATTCCATGAGTGGTACTTGAGCATTTCCACGCTTCCACTCATGGGTTTTAAGACAAAGCCGGATCTACAAAGATTTTTAAACCTAGCTTTGTGTAAAAAAATAACACCTCCTTAAAACAAGAGCTACACAGGAGAAATGTTTACATTTCTCTAAATATTTTAGTCAATATGTGCTGCACTGTAGAGAACACACAAAAAAAGATCTAAGCATAGGCGTTTGTATTGGAAAGGAACAACACCAACACACTTTGTTACTTTCTGTGTTGTGCTAGGCAGGCTAAGGCAGCCCGATAGAGCAGCAGTGCTGGGAAAGAAAGCAGCAGAATCTTATTTGCAACTTTGCTTACTGCACTACCTTACGCCATTTTTAGGTCTCGCCTGACCCAGCGCATGCGCTGATCTGGCGAGACATTTTGTGAGGGCTCCAAAAAGTGCTACCAGGCCAGCCTAGCGCTACAGTGCACGTGCGCGGGCGCGCGCGCCGCGCTTTACCGCGATTACTTTCACTTTCACGGCCGCGTGGCCGCTTTGAGGTTCTCTGTGAGGCTTCAATAGATTGCAGCAGTTAAAACAAGCATTGGCATAGCCAATAGGTCTCACTTTTGGGACCTTATAAGTGTTTAGTTATGCAACTGTTTCATGGCTAAACACTTATATGGTCCCAAAGGTGAGACCTATTGGCTATGCCAATGCTTGTTTAGGTTGAGCTTAGGCAGCGCACATTCGCTGTCTGGAAGACCTCTATAATCACTATACAGAGAGTAATCCCGCCTGCTGCTTACCATAAGAGTTGACTCCAGCATCCCTCATCTTTGGTGGCTTCTCATTGGTTCACTCTCCCGATACATCACTTCCGCTTGAAGATGAGGAACACTGCTGAACTACAGATTAATTCTCTTTAATTAGTGGCTGTCGACTTTAATGCAGGCACTATTTCTTCCACTCCCCTCCCATTCCCTACTCCGACTTTGACAAGCCCTTTTGTGTTATGATTTGGAAGTCCTGTTTGTTTGAAATTGTTGCTTTTCCACCCGTCGCTACCTATTTTATATTCGGGTTTTTTCCTTTTGCAATTTCACTGCTATCGGAGCACTTTACATTTGAATTAAACAGACACCTAGGAAGTTGAGCCTCCCAGACTCGAACCCTGTTCGCCGGCCTCAAGGTCAGCCGCTTTAGCACTTACGCCATATCCACTCTCCTCGACTCAGCATGTAAGATGTCTAACACTCCTTTGGAATGCACAATTATAATGCATTCCCATTATGCGTTCCAAAGCAGCGCAAGCCATCCTGTTTTCTGCGTGCCTGGGAGGGGTAGTGGTGCTCATGGTCGCTGGGAGTACCGCAAAGAAGTAGGTTACCAACCGCTGTGCTTGGTAAAAAGGTTGGACAATGTGCTTACTGCACGTCCATGTCTATGTACATCCACTACAATTTACAACGCCAATAGCTCTGACTCTCGCAAACACGAGACCTATTGCATTGAAAATGCTTGTTTAGTATATGTGCCCCAGCGTGTCGGACCTGCAGTGCTGAATCTATCTTGATTCCATAATTGCTTTGGTATCATTGTCCTAGCAGAATCTTTTTAATTATACATGCAGGGCACTGGGCATTAGGCTTTTCCAGGGCATTCAAGTCAGAAGCAGATCCAAAACTGTACATACATAGAGGCAGATTTACAAGCCCCTTGCGACACATTTACGCTGCCGTTGCGTCACTTCTGTGACGCAGCAACGGCGTAAACCATGCGCCATGTTGCGCCTTATTTACAACGTGACACATCTAGGGAGATGCGTCACGTTGTAAAGCCCTGCGCTACATTAAACCTGCGTCAGGTTTAATATATGCAGGGTGGGCGTTTCATCGGAAAAAGCCTCGGAAAAGTGACGCATGAGTCACTTTTCCGACGCTGCTGCGTCAAAACCCTGCGCCTGCCTGAAGCAGGCGTAAGGCGTGACGCAACATGTTAGGTATGGGCAGCCCTTGAGTATTGCTGGAGTTGCGTCGCGCTTGCGACACGACTCCAGCAATGCGCCGTCCTTACGCCATCAGATGCGTCACGCATCTGTTTATCCTTGCACCACGATGCGCCGCATTGTAAATGCGCCGCATCTGTGGTGGCGCAATGGTAAACTTGCGTGACGCATCTTACCTGGCGCATCCCTGCTGATATGCAGGGATGCGCCAGTCCTTGTAAATCTGCCCCATAATTTCCAAAATTCTAGCTTTTTTTCTTTATTCTTTATGTCGAGGGATTGCTGGCTCGGTCTTTGTTTAGTTTTGGAGCTAGAACACCAAATCGAAGTGAATGTGCATGCAGAGAAAACATCGTTTTTCATGATTTGGCAACTTCGAAATGTTTGAAGTAATTTTGCCATCATAAATCCCCTGTAGTAAAAAAAAAGTTTAGCAACAGTGATTTCCTTTATTTTTAACACTGACATAAAAATAACTTTGGAGCACGAGTTCTTTTCAGACAGGGTGGAAAACAGGAGGTGTGGGATGAAAAAATGCTGCGCCGGAACTGTACAACATATAGTGTAAACGGAGACATTTGTCGCTTCAACCACTTGCCACAATATGATGACAATTCACCATACTGTCAAGAAATAGCAGGCGAATCACATAAATCGTGCGCTCCCAGTAGACCATGACTGCGTTAGATGACAGGGTAATTGGAACTAGCAAAATCTAAAACTACCACACAATTATTTTTACCTGCCTAGAAGTTTCAAATGAAGAGCGTTCTTCTTTCCACTTACAATCTACAAACACAAATGTAAAATAAGTATCACTCCTCACCTTTGAAATAAAATTTCAAGCAGCCTCTCAAGAAATCTAAAGTAGAAGGTGGCTGGCATTCTTTTTTATTTCATTAAACCTTTCTAGAGGATTACAAGCAATATTTTGTTTCTTCTAGATTAGGCCACCGTTTTACTGACAAAAGACTCAGGGGTATATTCACAAGAACGTATGACAACTACCGCAAGAGTAGCTTAACGCAACTCTCAACATCGCAGCCCATCACGGGAAAATTACGCCGTGCAAACCAAGTATTCACAACGCGACGGTAGCATGCGATAGTCACCAGATGATGCGTCAAACGGCCGCGCAAAATCCGACGCCACACCGCAAGAATGCGAAACGCGAACACAAAAAAACATGCGATGAGGCCAATCGCGGTACAAAAAGTTGCGAAAACCACGACAGGCCTGCAAATACCACGCGTCTGGTGGGAAAATGCACCATAAAAACCACAGAAACAACACACCAGAACAAAGACAAAGCACGTAGCAACATGGATGCACCCTGACCCAGCGCAGAGGCCAACGCGAACCCCACAACCCCCACAGAGCACCAGCAAGGAACAACGGGGTCTGGGAAGGCGAAGGAGAAGAGGGAGAGGAAGATGGGGTGCAGACCGCAGGAAAACAAGACCAGCATCACGGAGGTGACAGAACACTACCAGCAACTGACCCACAAGCAGACCACCTGGAATGCTGGAGTGCCGAGGAGCCCAATCCAGGAGGCCAAGAGGTGCCGGCATGACGTGACAACCAAAACCAGGCACAGACCCGCTGCCAACAGGAAGGCAGCAACGGCGACAGGAGGTGGCAGTCCTGCGCCACAGGAGGATCTGGAGGAAACCGAGGCCACAGTCATCAGTGTGGAGACAGGAGTAGGGAGTACGGACACAGCTCGAGAGGACCTGACACAACGTCAACAGGGAGAGTAACCAACAGGGACTGGGGGGACGGGGGGAGATGGACACAATGGCACACATGCACAACGAGGCGTAGCACACTGCACACCCACAATTACCCAGGATCATGTCCCTGATCCCCTTGGCACACTACAGCACACACACACAGCAAGAACAGCACACCCACATTGATGACAACGTGGTACAATGCGCATAGCCGACACTGCAGAACAGGGGACACAACTGGCTCCGCACAAGCACAGAAACATGCCTACTACACCTGACAGAGCAGGAAACGGTGAAATGGAAATGTACGCATACGACCTCACATCCGTCATGTAGTCCAAATGTACACTGTCCCGCAGCAGAATTCAGCACCTCACAAACAGTCACAATGTACATTGTCATACAGTCTGCATGAAGACCAGAATAATGCGCAAACATACATATCAACACAATGTCAACATGCATCTCCCCTTCACATTGCAGAGGGGCACACAACACCTCCATCAGAGCACAGAAGACAACACATCTGTGATACCAGAGAGGACCACCACATCTTCGACACAGACGCCCTACAACAGACCATGGACATCCCACATAACCCGCCACCAGGACTCGGGCAGCCAAGCTACTCAGAGGAGGACACAGAGCCTACAACAGACCACACAGCAGGAAGCACCCGCAAGCACAGCTGGCTCACGACACTTCACCCACCCACACATGGCACCCCATTGCCATGTGTCAGCACGCCAAAAGGAGGTGGCTGAACAGGTGTGGATGGGGTTCAAACCCATGGAAGGTGAACTAGATCACATACGTTGGTGTCCATTACACTTCAGGGACCACCCACACCCCACATAGGAGACCCACACAGCCATAGAGACATATGCAAATGCACATTCACAGTACAGACCCACGCCCAGGGGCACGCAAATAGCAGTCACACACCCATGTTGGCTCTGCGTACTACGGCCCAGCCCACTCCCCTTAGGAATTGAGTGGGTGACGAAAAAGCTACATGTCCAAGCTCCAACCCGCTGCCTGCGGTGACATGTCTGCATCCGCTGTACACAGCACAATGTAATGTCATAGGGCCCAGGGCCCTCATGCATACAGCAAGACCACAGGGACACATGCAGATATCATGTTGAACTGGCTACAGTCACGTGCGCCCAACCCCTTTATTGGCAGGGCAACATGTACAGTGACGCCTGTGCTGGATGTGTGTGGGGTGAGTGTAAGCCAGCACGCACGGAGAGCTTGGTGCTGACAACCACTTGAACAGTGGACACCAGTGCAACAGAAACTGAAAACACCTGCATAACAGATTCAACTGCTGAGCAACATGGAGGGAGCCAGAGAAAGTCCAGAGGACACACAACATGCAAACAGAAGTGTCCATGAGTTGCAGTGCACTGTGGTTGGGGCACTAGAGATGGGCACGCTCATGTGAAGAAAAAGTCTCGGATTGTGTCCCTTCGAGATATTCCTGATGCAGATGCAGTGGGGTGTGTTAGACCTGCATCATCTTCCTCAACAATGTCCCAGGTCTCCCACACTGCTTGAGACGACATTGCTGCGCAGCCTCTCCACAGCACAAAACACAATCAGTAACGGACGATGGCTTGCGGGGCACTGAGTCAGTGGCACCTGGAGTGCTGAGCAGGGTATCAGTCTGATGATGGCATCCACGACAGGTGTTTTGCAACTCCGTAGGTCTGTCAGGACAACCGTTTCGACTCTGGCAGATGGCGGTTGGAGGTTGTCCTGGCGGAGGTGCCGTGTGCCTCCTGCGGTGATGCGACGTCCGGGCCGGTCAGGAGTCGATTTCATGTGTGAGCCCTGGTGGACCGCAATTGAGGCCAGGGGTAGCAGACAGCGCAGAGACCACAGGCACATGGCGTTGATGACACTAAGGCCATCGCCTCAGAGGCCATCCAATACCTCAGAAGAAGGGGTCCCAGACATGACCAGCACAGAGTTAGTGGCCCTGGATGCACAGCGGCCGGCACAGGCACCCTGCCATGGGACGGTGACTTGCGGTGCAGTCAGATGGGCCATGTGACCTGAGCGGGTCCTCATCAATGTCCGAGGTGTATATTGCGGAGTGTTGCGGAGGACAGTGGAAGGTGTCTTCCAGGGCATGAAGCGAAAGGTCTGATGTTATCCGGAAGCAGCAAATGGTGGAGTGAAATGCCACGGCCTCGTTTTTGCCACAAAGTCAGTATCACCGCCATGATGGCGACGACAACCCCAAGTCCATGGAGTCAGTCGCCCCCAAAGTCCAACCAGAAAGTGACCATGGGTCTCGGGGAATAGACATACTGGCAACGCGGCCGAAAGGGAATGCAGTCTGCGATGAGGCCTGTATAAAGACATAAAGTCTTCCATAAATAAATCGAGGCTGAATTCGAAGGTGTATGTGTGACCTATTCGACCGTAGTGTAGGCCGGAGGCAGCGGACAGCAAGGTCCCACAGCCACCTGTCATTGGGATGATATGCACATGGTTGCTGCCACCTGACCAGAGGGAGTACAGTGAAGTGGAATCTTCCTTTTCATGCGTACACGGACAATGTATGATCAAGACTCAGTTCCAAATGTGTGACCTACTTGTCTGTAGTGTAGGCCGAAGGCAGTAGTCAGCAGGGGACCAGACACAACTGTCGTTGGCTCGCGATGCACAGAGTTAGTGGCAACAGGGCAGTTGTCGGTAGTGTTTGATCACCACCCTAACGATGATCCTATTCCCTCTGGACTGCAACGTCATCCTCTCACGCCTCTCCTCGCCTGCGATGTTATGTATTCTGCCTTTTAAAAATCGATGTTCAGTTCCAATTCTGTGACCTACTCATGCGCAGCGTAGGCCGAGGGCAATAGTCCGCGTAGTCCCACAGACACGTGTTAGTGGCACCACGTCGAAGGGAGTACACTGATGTAAACTCTGCAATGAACATATGTACTATGCCATCGTGTAATCAAGACTCAGTCCCAAATGTGTGACCTGCTTGACCGTGGTGTAGGCCGGAGGCGGCAGTAGAGTAGGTCAACATGAAAGGACTACACCAGGCCTGTGTCGTGGAGGCCGTGATGGTCTGAGAGGCTGCCAAGGACATGGCCCTCGGGCTTGGAGCTTGCGCAGGTACGTGGTGAGCCCTCCTTGGCACACGCCGGTGTCGGAAGGTGATCAGTGTGGCCTGGCTGCGCAAGGGCGGGCCTGACGGGTTCAGGGTCCAGCGGGCCGGGGTACGGCAGGCGCACAGGATCGCAGGCAACTCCACTCACGAGGATGGCATCGGCCTCGTGGCGTGGTGAAAGGCGCCGCACTGGCAGAGACATTGGGCTTTCCGGAACAGGACCACACCCAGGGCTACATGATTTTTATTCACACCCCTAAGCTGGCCTGGCGTACGCCGGGCCATCCCACTCTGCTCACGCTTATGGGGGGGACATTACAGGCAACATTTCCGCGAACTCCTCCACTGGCTGGGGTGACATGGTTGCGTCCACTGTCCAGTATACTCCATACACCAGCGGTTTATGTCACCATGGATATGGGTGTTTTCTGCATGCTGCAGTCTTTCCAGCACATCTCCGCCACTCTTGGCATTGTGTACTTTCCCAATCATGGTTCTCCTGCCTCCTTAACACATGCCTGGTTGCCACCTCTTCCCACATTCAGCTATTGTGTGGATGAGGTGCCATGCCATTGATGGCTCATGTGTTGTGAGTTGCATGGTTGTGAAGTTGAGGTGAGTGGGGTGTTCATTTTGTACTTGCCAAGGGACTGTGCATTTCCCTTGGTGCCATCCAGGGAACGCTGGGTGCTGATGGACTGTCGGAGGATGAAGATATCATGCACACTGGCGGGGAATTTGGAGGCGACATTGGTGGAGGTTCCACGGTGTTTGGTTGTTGCCTGCACATTGATGTGAGACGTGTGCTTTCTGTTGCGGTGATTGTGTGCTGTGTCACCAGGGGGCACAGGTAGGACATGTGTGCTGTGGATTGCCCCCAACACATGCGTGCATCCAGCTATGGCGTATGGTCCTTGCTTGGTCTCCAGCGGATACTGCGCATTATGTTGGACATATAGGGACTGGGGTACCAGGCTGATGGTGATGGCCAGGACAGGTGTGAGGGACTGGGATGTGGCTGGCTGTGTGACTCCTCTGACTATGGTGGGTGTTGGTTGGGGGTACCAGGGGCCAACAGGTGCAGCTCAGCCAGCAGCTTTGTGTTGGGTGAGATGTTGGTTATCCGCTGTGTTGGTGCCATCGGCCTGTTGGGCGATGATGGTCAGGATGCAGAGGATGGTTGTGCTTTTGAGCCTGTAGTGGGCAATGACATTGTCAGGTGTTGGGTCTGTGAGGCTAGTGAGTTTCCTGTGGGTCGGCTGTCTTTGTCTGCGCTGCCTCTGTGGTGATCAGGGGGATGTCCCGGGTGCTGTATGGGGACCTGGGGTGGTGGCAGTGGGTGTTGTGGCCCTCTTGGGTGTCCGGACTGTGTGAAGTTGGCCTGATATATGTTGTCCACTAGTTCTAGTGGGCACCTTGTATCAGTCCAAACAACCCCTTATTGGTTATAGGTTAAAGACAACCTTTATTGAAAGCTATCCTAGCGGTAGCTATGGAGAGCAGCCTTCAGGCTAAGTCTTGAAGGAATGTAAAGCAGCTTGTTTTATCAGTCTATAATCTCTTGAGTCACTAAATGAAAGATATCCACACCAGTTATATATATAAAATATATGTATTTATTACTAAACACACCCTCCTTGTCTCTTTATGAGACTAGAGGCCAAAACACATAAGTTACACTTCAATAATCACAGTAAAATAGCACAAATACACGTCAGGCCCTAGAGGCGAGCCAGACCATATACTAAAATAGTGGTATAAGAACCACGACTTAACTAGACAAAAGGCCTAGAGCCTGTAGAATCGCTGGGACCCCAAGGAACCACCCAAGGTAGCGACACAGGGGACCCAAGGGGGCCATGTGCAGTATGTGAACAAAACCGTGAGCTCTTGTTAGCTTCTATGGGGAAAGTCGCGGATAGATTTTTAAAGATTAGGGACACTTAGAAATGAGTCAGGACCAAACTCTTTTGGACTTAGGAAGTTCTAGAGCTAGCACCCACGGGAGCACCGGAGTACTTGTGTTACCTCACCCAGGGAAGCCGGGTGCATAGGTGTCTTTTGGTGTCGGGTCGCATCATCGATTTCATTGGGAGCTGGCGAAGAAGTGCTGCTGCCGCGAAGATGCGAAGTGTCCGAAGAGATCCAAGCCTGGATCGAAGATGAGAAGAACCTGAAAGCAGAGGAGACAGAGTCTGGGTCACTTGCCAGTGACCAGGAAAGCGATGAGCAGATGCCCACCGATGTCGGTTGATTTCAGGTGAAAGAGGTAAAGCTTGACTCTTCAGCCACGAGGACCAGGAGGTGTCGAGGACAACCAGGAGCTGGATTCGAGCTGTCCCACAAAGGATGTCGAGTGCTTTAGCGTCGGTGCCCGGATTGGACACAACAAGCCTTGGCAACAGCAACCCATGCAGAAAGAGAAGAAATGCTTCGGTGCAGACCAGAAAGGTCTGAAGGACTCACCACTTGGTTGGGAGTCAGGGCACGTCTGGAGCAACCAGGAAAGCCCAAGGAAATACAAAGTTACCCCCTCAGGGACCCACCAGTCAACGGACCAGGAATCGCGAAGGGACCTCAAGATGAAACACAAAATGGCAGCCCACGGGTCACTCGGCATGACCAGGCCAACAATCTTCAGTGGATTCAGGTAGGGGCTACAAGTCAGCCCAAGCACGACTTCAAGAGACCTCGAGAAGTTGATGCACTTGCAGAAATGCACGGTGGCCAGGAGTTCCAGTTCCACGCTACTCACGAGGGCTGCGGGTCTCAGCTTTGCCGGGGACTCGGGTCAGTCTCTGAGATGTCTGGAAATCCTCTTCCTGGGCTGCAAATACTTCAGAGTCCGGCGGGAGCTTCGATAATGCAGACTGGCAAATTGCTTTGTTGGTGCCTGCCAAGCAGGGGAGTTACTCCTTGACCCCAAGGGAGATTTCTTCAGTCCTCTGGTCTTGAGGAGAGCGTTGAAGGTCCAGGATTCAGCTTCAGAGTTTCATCCAGGGTAATCTAAAGTCCTAAGGACTGGGGTCCCATACTTATACTAAGGTAGGGAGTAGGACATACTCTGGGGACCCACCTATGGGAGGGTTTGGAAAGAGAGGTGGCTACACCCATTTCCTTTGTCCAGTTACACACCAGAGCAGGGGCTGGAAGCCCCTGAACCGGTTTGAGCTGGACTATGCACAGGGACACCAAATGTGCCCCCAGTGCAGGACTTCAAAGCACTCAGAGAGTGCTCCCACCCAGCCCCAATACACATAAGCCTGTCTGGGAGGTGGATACACCTCCCTTTGACAGGAAACCTATTGTCCAGGCTTCCCCTGCCGGAGTTTCGGTCAGCAGCAGGAGGCCAGACACGTGTCTGTGGCTGCAGCATCCATTTTGTGATGCCAGGGCTCTATTAAGTTTCTACCGGGTATTCCAGTGCTGTCATGTCTCTCCCTCTAGAAGGGTGGGATCATACTCCTACACCAGTTACTGGTGTGGGGGTATGATTCCAAGGTGTTTGACACCAAACACGCCATGTTTCCATGTAGCCAGTCCAAAGTTAGCATTTACCGCTTGGTGATAATACACTGAAGAGTATTTGGTCAGGCTGCACTACCAACATCATCAGAGAAGGGTCTCCGAATGCTGCAGAGGGGCTCTGCTCATGCAGGGCCACCTTCTCACATAGGAACCAAGCACTCTGCCTTTAGGGTTGATAAGGTCTGCCATAGGAGTGACTTATAGGTTTATATGTGGGTATATGGTGAGATATAGTGAACCTATATCTCAATAAGGGGTGCATGCACCACCTTACCCAGGCTGCAGTTGCAGACCTGTGGTGACATTTTGGGTGGCTTTCCAGGGGTGGCATAATACATGCTTCAGCCCCTGGTAGGCCTCTGGGGTACCTATGCCCTGGGTACATAGTATACCATATACTAGGGGCTTACAAGGGCACCTCAGTTCCAATCTGAACTGTACCTAAAGTACATGGATCACTTCCCTGTCATATGTCCTCAGATCCTATCAGACTTAATGACCCGTGTTAAATCTGGCTCCCCTAATGACTGTTGCCCACCGCACATCCTAAGGGACGCCTTTTCCGCCCTACCTCACAGCATATTCCCCTTCCTAAACGAGTCTCTCTTACAGGGTAAGGTCCCTAGTGCCTTCAAGAACGCAATATTTTTCACTCTATTAAAAAAAACAGGGGCTGACTCCCTGAATCCTTCTAATTACCGCCCCATCTCTCTCCTCCCCTTCTTGGCCAAGATCCTTGAAGCCCATGTTGCCAGGTGCCTTTCTAATTTCATCGAACAGTCAGAACACCTAGAGCCACACCAAGCTGGCTTTCAACCCGCTCACTCAACTGAGTCAGTAATCCTTGCGGTACTGGACACCTTGAGAGCAAATGCGGACAAGGGCGTCCCTCAGGCATTGGTGCTCTTGGACCTGTCGGCTGCGTTTGACACGGTCGATCATAAAATTCTGATGGACCGTGTTGAACAGGCCGACACACAGGGCCCCGCATACAACTGGATTAAGTCCTTCCTTGAAGGTAGAACCCAAGCAGTACGACTTGACCCTTTTACTGCCCCTAATATCACCAACACATGCGGGGTCCCACAGGGCTCGTCCCTATCCCCACATTTATTCAATCTCTAGCTCATGTCCCTGATTCACTCCTTAAAAAACAGAAAGATAACTACCTTCAACTACACTGACGATCTTTTTGGGGGGGCGCTAGGTGGCGCTGGACCGTCATGGCCGCGCTTTAGTGAGGCTCTCGCCAGCCGGGCGTTAATAAACCCTGCAAATACATCCTACAGGCCAGCTACCTATACTTAACCGATGCCGACGGACAGCTGAGGGTCTCGGGTCCACTCGACGCAAGTTTCAAGTCCGTAAGTGCCCTAGCGGCGCAGATATTACCCATCTTGGACGAGGCGGCGAGAGGGGCGGACCTGCGGCTCGTAGGCTCCACACAACGCGAGACCGGGGATTCTTCAGCCCTGCAGGCCGCGAGGGAATTGTGGACGGTGGCTGGCGCGAACGCCACTCTTCTTGACGACCACGGCGGGCCTGACATCCCCTTCGTTGCAGTGCCGGGCGGGCTCGCAGCGTGAGATGGACCCTGCTGCCTCAGGGCTGCTGATGTCGTGCATGTAGAGGCCCTGCCCACCCAGCCGGACCACACTGAAGCAGAGGCGCGTGCTCCTAGACCTGTGCACTGCGGAGGTGCCGTGGCCGAAGGCACCGAGAGCCGCATCGAAGGGAGGGCGGCCTGCGGAGCACCTCGACTGGCGTTGGGGACTAGCGGCGACCCGTGCCCTCCGGACGTCTCTCCTGGTCCGCCCTCGTTGCGGAGGTGCGGGCTCCCATACTTGCGGAGGCTGAGGGGGTGCTGTGGTAATTCGGGGCGCCCCGCGGCCTGGAAGGGACTGCCTCTCCTGAGGGCTGGTATCGACTTGACGCTCCCACACGCGCCTACAATATTACACTTACTTGGCGGACTGACTCTCTTCGACCCCACCCGGCGTAGTCATGGGTAAAACGGACGCCAAACAGGCGACTCTACAATTCAACCCCCCCAAAAAGAAGACGCGAACCCCGCCTACGGAGAGTGGCGAGGCAGGGCCCGGCGAGGAGGAGGAAGTGGACTGGAAGGCTATCCTTCTCGGACTTCAGGCGAGCCTAACGTCCATTGACACCAAAATCGACAACATGAACACACGACTGGAGGCAGTGGTACATCGGCTGGACCAACACGGAGAGCGCCTGAAAGAGGCGGAGGGACGAATATCGGAGCTAGAAGATGGCGCGGTGGCCGGAGCAGCTAAGCTGACGCAGATGGACCGGCTGCTCAAGGTCATTGCCGACAAAAATGAAGATTTAGAGGCACGCTCCCGCCGAAACAACGTTCGCCTGATTGGCCTTGCGGAGTCCAGCGGTGGGGGTCGTATGGAGGATTTCATGGAGAAGCTGCTGATCGACAAATTTGGAAGGGGCTCTTTCTCGCCGCAACTGGTGGTGGAGCGAGCCCACCGCTCCCTGGGGCCTCGCCCAGTTCCTGGGGCCCCACCACGTCCTGTTATCATAAAATTTCTGAACTACAGGGACCGTGACACCGTATTGCGCTTAGCCAGGGAGAAACAACCGATCCTCCATGAAAATGTCACCATCTCATTCTACCCGGATTTTACACAAGCAGTGCAGGATGCCCGCCGGAAATTTACAGGAGTAAAGAAGAAGCTACAGCAACGAGAAATCCCCTACTCCATGCAATATCCGGCCAAGCTCAAGGTCACACACCATGGCAAGTCCATCTTCTTTGGCACTCCGCAACAAGTGGAGGACTTTCTGAAGGAACAGTCTTCTGCGGCCCCTCGGCGACGCGGTCCTGGAACAAGATCAGGCTCCAGCTCTCCGACGACTGCTCCTGACTGATGAGTATCGCTGTTATGGTTTCTGTTTGGTCTCTCTCCCCTTCTTGTATTTTTCCTGGTGCCTCAGCATTCCCTACTCCCCCATTGCTCTTGAGCCCACTCTTTGAGTGCCCTGTACTTTACCTATGGAACTTGGGAGGCTCAGGTCTTTTTTGGGAGGGACTGCTTCTTTCGGTCACTATGGGGCTACATTGACCCTCTCGCCCAACTGTGCGGGAGGCACGGTCCTTGCGGTTTGGGGCCCTGAATATGCCATCGTATATTGTTAACAAGGTACTGGTCTGGACATTGATGATTATACTTCGCCCTGGCACTCCCCCCTTGTCCCACCCGTACTCCTCCCCCTATGGGGTGATGGCATGGTGGGTGAAAAAAAAAGGGATTGGGAAGGGCGGGTCCGGCGCACCGGCGAGTCCCCTGTAGGGTATACCCCACCTTTGCATCTATGTTTGTTATTAAGATTGGGAGGGGTTCTGCATTCCGGCAGGATTGGGCTGCAGTGGTGGGAGGGGGTGGGATGGGGGTTTGGTCTGTTCGACATGATTGGGATGTTGAAATAAGCACGGGGGTGGGAGTCCTAGGGACTTTGTTGGGGTTGTTGTTGATATTCAGCATGAACGTTGCGCATATGTTTGTTGGAATAGCACACTGTGCCGCCCTTTTTCGACCGTTACACTTATGGCCCTGCTGCCAGTTACACCTCATCACCCATCAGTTATATCTCGGCTCACATGGCCCGCACCGCATGCCCTGAGATAGGGGGGAAAGCCCTGCTCACTGCCATCACCTGGAATGTTCGGGGCCTGGGGGATCCCAGGAAACGCAGGCAGATCTTGGGTACCCTGGACAGGTTGCATGCTCAGGTTGTGTTTCTTCAGGAGACTCACATGGACCCTCTTCATAATGCCACCTTTGCTGCCAGATGGGCTGCCCACTCTCTTCATGCACCTTACTCGTCCTATGCAAGAGGCGTCACTATCCTAGTTAAAAGGGGAGTTCCCTACGTTCCCATGGGCACCGCCACTGATCGCGAGGGTCGTTATTGCATAACATGGGGTAGGATAGGGGCCGAGACCATCACCCTCGCCTGCTCTTATGGCCCCAACTGTGATAATCCGAGCAGTTTCATTGCTCTCTGGAACAAGGTCAGGGAGGTGGGGTCCACACACCTCCTCTGGGGGGGGGATTTCAATGCTGTCCTGGACCCCGCGATGGATAGGTCGAACCCCTCACCGCACCACTACACTAACACACACAGATACCTGCGGGACATATGCGTCACCCATGAGATAGTGGATACCTGGCGACACTTACACCCGACTTCTATGGAAGGCACACACTGGAATCATGCACATGCAACTTGGGCCAGACTAGATTACATTATGGTGGATAGGGCCTTAGCCCCCTCCTTGGTAGGGGTGCGACATTTGGGCCGCACATACTCCGATCACTCTCCGGTATTAGCCGAGTTCCGGCTACCCGACATCATGGGCAGACCTCCGACTTGGAGACTCCAACCCACCATCTTACTTGACGAACTATTTAGAACAGAATTGGGTCAAGAACTAGACGATTTCCTATCCCGCAATAGGGGAACGGTGGACCGGGTGGCCACTCTCTGGGAGGCGCTAAAGGTAACGATACGGGGCTTCTGCATTTCCAAGAGCTCTGGGGTACTACGGTCTTTAAGAGATACATTGCGCAAACTGGAAACTACACTCCACACTCTAGAACGCAGCCCGGACTACAACACCAATGCAGATGCGCAGGCAAAGTACCGCGAAACACTATCGGACTATATGTCCACTGCTGAAAGAGAGGTGAATTTCCGGGGCAAATACTTCAAGGCTCGAACGTACGGGGAGGGGGAACGACCCGGTAAATCTTTGGCGGGAGCGATCCGACCTCCGCGAGGTTCTAATTTTGTGCTAGAGCTGGAGGGGGAGGATGGGACTCCATTACGAGACACGCGCTCGATTCTGGCGGCCTTCACCACACACTATTCGAAGCTATACTCCACTACCAGGGTTGGTGCACTAGACATTGACGACTACCTTAGGGAGCTTACACTGGGATGGCTCTCTGACCGTCACCGAGAGTTCCTGGCGGAGCCGGTAGGCCTGGAGGAGGTTAAAGACGCGATCAAACAGATGGCTCCGGGAAAGGCCCCTGGCCTGGACGGGTTGCCTATGGACTTCTATAAGGCGTATATCGACATCCTTGCTCCGGTGCTCCGTGAGGTTTTCATGGAGGCTCATGAATCGGGCGCACTTCCTCCATCCATGCAGGAGGCGCTGATTACCTCCTTGTTGAAGCCTGGGAAGCCGCCTCAATGCTGCGACTCGTACCGCCCGCTCTCGCTCATTAATTGTGACGCAAAAATCCTGACAAAAATACTGGCTAACCGGCTGCAGTTGCTACTGGGAGGCCTGGTGCTATCTGATCAAGCGGGTTTCGTCCCTGGCAGGGCCACCTCCAATAATCTCCGGACGCTATTCTCCATCCTGCATAATGTAGCTCCGGATTTGCCATTGGTGGCTGTTTTCTTGGACGCCACCAAGGCCTTCGATTCACTGGAATGGGACTATCTCCATTGTATTTTGCGCAACATGGGAATGCCGCTGGGCTTCACGCGCTGGATTGATCTCCTGTATGACCGACCGGTCGCTAGGGTGGGGTTGAACGGGCGCATATCGGACGCCTTTGTGGTGTCGAGAGGTACCCGGCAGGGTTGCCCACTATCCCCGCTGCTGTTCGCGATAGCGATGGAGCCTCTGGCGGCCCGTCTCCGCCAACACCACCGAGACAAGGCGCTGCGCTGTCTTCAGCGAGAGGTTCTCATCTCCCTCTACGCGGATGACATCACGCTTTACATACGTGATCCCGCTACCAATCTCAATCCTATCCTCCGTGAGTTTATTCGCTTTGCGGGTCTGTCTGGTGTCCATATCAATTGGGGAAAGTCCACTATCTTTCCACTGACTGCGACCGCCAAGCCTTTCCCTCTGGACTACCCTCTACGGTGGGAAATGGAGGAAGTCCGTTACCTGGGCATAGTCCTCTCCCATGACCGAGAAGAGCTGATGGGGATGAACTATGGCCGCACGTTTGATTATATCCAGGCATGCGTGTCTAGATGGATCACGCTGCCCCTTTCCTTTGCGGGCCGCGCCTCCTTAATCAAGATGGTGGTTCTTCCCAAACTCCTGTACCTGTTCATGAACATCCCATATTACCCGGGGAGGTCCTTCTTTCGTCTTTTGAGGTCTGAGCTCATACGTCTGGTCTGGGGAGGGAGGAGGCCGCGTCTTCGTTGGGAGGTGTTGACTCGTCCATTCGCGCAAGGGGGGCTCGACCTTCCTGATTTTGAACTGTATTATCACAGCGCGCAGGCCCACTACGTTTATCACTGGATTCGCCCCACGCCCTTCCTGCCGCAGACGGCTGTGGAACATTGGCTAGCTGCGCCTATTCCGCTAGAGGGAACGATACTCAGTACACCAGAGACAAATACGGCATACCACACCACAATCTCGAGCTCCATTCTAGCGTGGCGATACATTGCGAAGATGGCATGCGCACCGCTTATCTATTCCCCACTGCTTCCCCTAGCATACCATCCCCGGCTGCCCCTTTTACAGGAACAACTGTTTAAAAACTTTATGGCCAAATTCCACATTACAACATGGGGGGACCTCTATCATAATGGACAATTCCGTTCCCAATCCCACATGCTCACTCACTCTACACCCACTTTCATGGACACCTTCCTCTATACCAGGCTTCGGAGTGGTATTCGTGCATTGACAGGGGACTTCCCTGGTGAGCCGCCCACTCTGGAACCCTTGCATCGTCTACTTAAGGCTACCACTCCGGCTCATGCAGTCTCTACCCTATACCACTCGCTCCGCGCTAATCTAGACCTCTCGCCTTGCAAGGCACGTACAAAATGGGCGGAGGACCTAGGACTCCCCGTAGATGACGACTTCTGGAGTTACTGCTGCTTACAAACAGAACAGATCTCCTCCAGTAGCAGATTTAGGGTGATTCATTATCGGTTCTTACATAGGCTCTATTGTACTCCAGCACATATGCATAGGGTGGGCCTTCGAGAGGATGATCTATGCTGGCGCTGCCACGCTCCAGGGGCGGACTTTCTCCACATGGCTTGGGGATGCCGGGAAATTGCGGACTATTGGCAGCGCGTTTTTTCCGGCGTTTCCGAAATGATAGATGTCCCATTGACACCCTCTCCAACACAGGCACTCCTGGGATATACAAAAACTATACGAAAACCAGTCCGCAGATTTGCCACTATCGCCTTTCTTATGGCGAAACGTCTGATAGCCTGTAGATGGGGACGGGGCAGAACTCCCAGGTTTAAGGATTGGATCGATGATATGGTACACTGTCAGGATACTTTACTTAGATATGCTGAACTCCTGCCTTCTGCTTCACGGCCGACTGACATCTGGGGTCCCTTACAGGTATATCTGCTGTCACATCCACAGACATAGCGGGCTCTCTTCCCGCTTTCCCCTTAACCTTCCTAGACACCGCTCCCGCGGTGGTGACCCGCCTTTTGCCCCTTGGCCAGGCAGCGAACTGAGATGAGAGTTGGGACGACCCCCTGGGCGCTACAGATAGATGCCTTTATACCACTGCTACATGTTATTGCGGGTCGACTGTTTCAATGCAGATGTCTTGGGGATGATGGTCCTTTGTACTGGCATGCTAACTATCTTGTTTCTTATGCCGCGGCCGGCCCTTGGTGGGTTGTAGGCAGGCAGCTGTGTTTAACATTCATTCTCCTTCTTGTACCACGCTGCCGGCCACAGGTTGGTTGTAGGCATAGGGCTGTGTATTACATGTTCATGCTGAATAAAGGTTTTGAAAAACTAAAAAAAAAAAAAAAAAAAAAAAAAAAACTACACTGACGATCTTTAGCTTGTCTTCACCTTGGGCTCCCCTGACTCTGTCCATGAATTTCAAGCCAGTATGCTTCACATTCAGTGTTGGATGGACCTTAACCACCTTAAACTCAACCCGGGCAAGACAGAACTAGTCTTGTCAGGGAAGAGTGAGATCTCCTGGGGCCCACACTACTGGCCGACAGAACTAGGATCCCCCCCACTTCCTCCCCCTCCGTAAAAAGCCTTGGGGTCACCATAAATGCAGATCTCTCGCTTAGAGGACAAGTGGGGGCAGTGGTCTCCACCTGTTTTCTCCAACTGCGCAAAATCAGGAAGATCGCCCATCTGCTGACCCATTCAGACCTCATACAGGTTGTGATAGCTCTGGTACTCTCTCGTCTCGACTTCTCAAATTCTATTTACCTCGGCCGGCTTCTGTTGTTACTCAAACGACTACAAATGGTACAAAACCAGGCTGCGAGATTAATCTACAAACAACCTAAATGGCAATCTGCCAGACCCTTGCTATCCAAACTTTACTGGCTACCTCTTGTCCAGCGTGCAGCTTTTAAGACAGGATGCTTAATCTTTAAGGCCTTGCACTGCAGGAGCCCCAAATTCATTAGCTGCATGATTGTAAGGCACGCCCCACTCCACAACCTACGGTCAGCCCATCTTCAACTACTGACTACCCCTGCCATTAAACTCAAATGCCAGGCAGGGTGTAAGTTCTCCTACCTTGCCCCTAAATTCTGGAACTCCTTACCACTAGCAATCAGGATGCGCGACAACCTGTTGGGGTTCAGAAAGGCGCTTAAGACTTGGTTGTTCGAGCAAGCCTACGCATTGTTCGTCTCGTCTTGACACTTCCCAAGATTAGCGCCATGAAACCTTCTGGTGACCCTGCGCTTTAGAAGTTCCTGCTAACATAACATAACATGGAATCATTTTAGAGAGGAAGCAGCTAGCCTGGGGCCCTGATTAGCAGGGTCCCAGCCAGACTAAAGTCGAAAAACAGTGAAACACCATCAAAAAGTGGGGGTAAATATGTGAAGCAGATCCTACTCTCCTACACGGACCGCATGACCAATGGCTCCATGGCATCTGTTGCCCATCAGATGAGGCTGTGGGTTGGGCTCCCTTTTGTGGTGCAGGCTGTGGTCCGACTTAGCACCAGGTCAGAGCAGGTGTTATTTTCCTGGTGCTAACGCGCCTTATCACCTATTTTGTGTTCTTATTGCAGTTCTGGCTGTTCGTTGTGAATGTTGTGGAGTGGTGTTGTCGTGGCCTTTGGCACGGGAACGCCTGCTTTGCATCTCATTAGCAACAGTTGCGGGGTTCATCCGCGGCGATGTTTTTTGCGGCTGCTACTGCGGGTAAACTGGTGCTGTGGGATGTTAACACCAGCTTGTGATTGGGCCAATAAGTTTATCGCAACTTTGGCTGCGATAAAGTGCCGTTAAGTCGGCGATAGATCCTTGTAAATATGGCCCTATATAGTTGAGTGGTGTAGGTTGGGGCAATTTCCACAACTCCCATTCAGTTTTCAATGTTTACATGAGGCAAACATGGTGAACTACTATTTAATTCAACATGCTTCGTTTTTTTAGTGGGTGTTGCCCAATTAAGTTCAATAGATTAGACCTGCTGAAATTCTTCAGTGGAAAACTGCAAGGGTCTGATCATTTTAACAGAATGCATAGTTATGACCCTTGTGCAAACTTGTACTCGTGGCTAAAGTGGGTCGTTTTTTACATTCCCAACAAGCATTACTGGTAGCAAGCAAACCTACAATTCACTGAAATAGAATTACATAGAGAAGAGGGAAATCTTTGGGTGATGCCCTCACTCATGGTTATTAGTAGAGCAGCAAACATAGTGGGAATTGGCTTGAAAACACTAAGGGGGATATTCAGAAGGAAGTGGCGGAGAGAGGTGTTAGCCTACTTGGCTTAAAGCCTCTCTCCGCCACTTCGGAAACGCAAGGCTGCACCATATTCACAAGGATATGGTGCAGCCTTGCATTTCCCAGTGCAATGGCGCTAAGTCTCACAACTTAGCGCCAACACAGGCACCCTTGCACCAGAGTGCATGGGTGTCTGCAAGCCGGGAGGTTTATGTACAGGAAGGTGTCCCTTCCTGCACATTAACAAACCAAAAATGCCAGTTTGTAACTTACATGTGTGCTGCTTCATGTAGCACACATGTAAGTTACAAAACGGCATTTTTTGAAAGGTTTGTTTATGTACAGGAAGGGACACCTTCCTGTACATACACAAACTATGGCATTTTGCTTTTTCCATGTGTGCTGTACAAGGCAGCCCACATGGAAAAAGCAAAAACGAGGCGAAACAAAGCCTTTCTCCTCATTTTGCCAACTTCAGACCAGGGTTTTCCTGGTCTTGAATTTGGTGCTACCTCCTATTTACGCTGCCCTTGTGAATAGGGGGCAGTATCAAAATCAATGGGTGTTGCGGTGGAACACCCACCACAACACCCACTGCATGCCCCTTTCACGCTAAACACAGCGTGAAAAGGAGTCTTACTCACAAGGCAGCGTTAAGCCATGTTAAGTGGCTTAACACTACCTTGTGAATAAGTTGAGGCCCCTATCACCACCACAGCGTCACTGAAAGTGACATTGTGGTGGCGATAGGGGCTTGTGAATATGCCCCTAAAGGTTTCCACAAATGTGGCCAATGTAAGGCCTGCAGGCATACTGGTAACACCAAACAATCGGTGTTACCAACAGCCAGGAAGAAAAATATGAAACAGTTTCTCATGTGCGCCTCCGAATATTGTGCATATGTGCATTAATGTTTGTGCAATTTGCAGTGTGTATGGAGCACTATTTTTTCTTTAAAGAAACGTAGGTTGGAACATCAGAGATCCATTAAAAATGCTGATGTTACTTGTCCTGTGGCGGGACATCTTGAGCAGATGCATCAAATAGATGTCTCTAAATTGCAGTTTTTGGGAGTACAGAGGAATGTATGTGGAGGTAACAGGATTAAACAACTGAGACAGCTCGAATCTAGATACATTTTGGACCTACAGATGAAACATCTTAATGGTTTGAATAAGAGTGAGGAGTTTGAGGTGCATGTGATATGTGAGCAGATAGAGATAAATGATTCTTTGTTTCTTGATCTCTTAATCATTAGAGATATGTTTTTTTCTGCTCTTTCACTTTAGATTTACTGCTAGGTTTAGCCATCAATAGCTATTGGCCCTGTGAACTATAGATTAATAAAATGTATGATCATATTCATCATTATCATCATATTCCTTTATTTTGGTTCATAAAAAACCTTAAAAAGCAACAACATGCAATCATCTGTGAATAAAATTACATATAGCTCCATTTAAAAAATACAAAAATTGTTTAAAAAAATGTAGTAACGAACTACAGCAATCTCAACTCTGGTATAGTAGAATCTCATGGCAATGCTGGAAAAAAGCAATCATAATTTCTTAACCATGGATCTTCTTAGAGCTCACATGCCATATTGCTGATCCAAATTTACCAATTGAAAAAGCAACTAAGCCATTGGTGTTTGTTCTACATGCTCTCAGTGCTGTATGACCTTCCCTAAAGCCCCCATCAGTTTACAGAGTGGTTGATCCAATGAACACATTGTTCTTTAAAGACAGTTCAATAGAATAAAACATGCTCAATGGACTCTACAGCCACACATCTCATTGGACAAATATTACACAGACAAGTGAAAGTTGTTAACGGTAAGGCACCCATTTTATTGTATTGCAATTGAGATATTGGTATAACATTTTGGATATGCTTAACTATGCACTTGGAGCTGCATTGAATAATGGTTACATTCATTATTTTGAGTTATTTCCTTATAATATTTTGATTAATTTGGATTGTGATTTTCTCCATATGCGTTCTTAGGCATATCTTCCCACTGGGGACATATTGGCCATTATGTATGATGGATACCTTGAGAAAAGAACAGCTGATACCGAAGCACACGCAGTGTGAAAAGTATGCAAAGCTGAACAGGACTTAGTCCTTAGTTTTCAGACTTTTTATTTCATGAAATATTCTTCAATATTTGTCTTCACATACGCTTGATTGTATCATTAAGCACATCAACTAGCAGCCGGCAAGTGTTTCATCAAAAAAAGACTGCCATAATTTCAAATAAAATACAAACATTTTAGAACCAATATGTCATATGTGGCCATAAGAGAGAAACAAAGTTGATCAAAAAATTATATATATATATGTCTAATGTATGAGCAAAAGAGGAAAACAGATAAGAAGCACCTAATCATCATACTAATATAGAATTAGAGTTTCAGTGCACCACACAATAAGGATTATAAAACATAAATGTGAGGGTAATGTAGACATGCGCGCTAAAAGAAGAAAGTGAGAAAGGCCGAAGAAAGTAAGCTCACTACTTGTAGAAATGGAATACAAGCTGAATGGTAAACATGTCAAACTTTTGCCCCATGAGACTCGCTCTTTAGTCATTTTATTCAACTGTTATAAAGAAACCATAGTAAAAAGATTATTCTGTGAGGTCATTAAGAATGTGAAACATTAATTTGGTCATATGTGTAAATAACATAACGAGATGCGGACTCGAGAAGGCAGATGACATACATATGACAAGTGTCAGATGCCAGCTGATGTGCTCAATGATACAATCAAGGATTATGTGAAGAAGTATATTCAAGAATGACTTGCATGGAATAAAACTTCTGGAAATTAAGGACTGAGTCCTGTTCAAATTTGCATACTTTGGATTTCACACTATGGGCCTTATTATGATGTCAGGCGGACTTACATCTGCCCGACACCGTTGCGATCACGGGACCAGCCGTAGCACAAGCTCCCATAGAGAAATTGGAGTTACTGTTAATCCCTGCACCATGTGGCAGGCACCTCAAGTGCCTGCCACACAGTACTGGGATTCACAAGGGGTTACTATAGGTGCCCCCTTGGCCCCCAACTGTAGGCCACAGGGAAAAGGGTCCCTGCTAAATGCCCCCAAAGTCACTTTCCAACAGGCTTTTCATGTCGGAAAACCTGACATGGAAAGAATGCCAGAATCCGACATTTTAATTCAGATGGCGGAACCGCCGTCCTTAGGGATTACGATGAGGCCTCTGACATTTTCCGACGGGCTCCTTGAGCCCATCAGAATCAAGCCGTAATGACCGCCTGGTTTCACTTTCGACCGCCTGCATTGTAATGCGGCGGGCGGAAGTGAAATCTACGATGTGTCTCGAAAGACCTCCGACCTGCGGTCGGAGGCTTACCGAGTCACATCGTAATGAGGCCCTGCGTGTTCTTGGGTATCATCTTTTCTGTTCTCAGGATTGTTAACCTTCTGGCTTATGGTCAACTTGTATTATCTTGGTAGCAGGATGAGGGAAACCAGGTGAGCTCCACCATTAATGACTCAAGGAGCAATTATACTAGACCCTAAATGGGTTTTGGATATACGTTTGAATACCAATGGCTACCAGTTTATTGTATTTATCTATGTTGGATTTATTTTTAATAGATTATGAAATATTTACCCATAGTGATTTGTTGAGGCAGGAGTGGTCTTTGCATATGCTTGAAATGCTTTTTTTGCACATTGCCTAATTTCCCATTAGGGCATTATTGACCAGCAAATTTCAGCCCATTAGCATTATTTGATATGTGTTGCTTCCCTGACTCATATGATCATCTGCAAATTATTTATCACTTTTCTGTTTGTTGCATGTATGTTTTTTCTTGAGCATTTTTTACATATGTGTGGATCTTTGGAAGAATTTCTAATTCAATGTTTTCATGTAGGTAAATATTCATTGTGTATGTTTTGTTGATAAAAAATGAACGGTATTTTGCTTTCAAAAAAACACATTTATTTTTTAGTATTGGAGATGTCTTCTTCTGATCATGAAATGTCATTTTTCTAGGTTTGTGAATGGTGTTTATTTGTTTCGAGGGGTGGCAGGGTACTTCACCTTGACAAATGCTCATGGGAGCCAAAACACATCGGATCAAGTTGCACAATAAATAATTGTCTGCTTTCATCCTCGAGTGCCCTTCTGTTTTTGGCTTTCCAAAAAGTTTTTTGTAATTTATTATGGGAGCTCAAGCCTGTGATGGAGCACCAACATGCCAGGTGAATGTGACCATATTGCTATGAGGCTTCAGTAGCTATATACAAGTATAAATCAAGGTATCTCGTTTACTGCAAAAAATCCAATTTGTTAAAGTAAAAACACAATACAAAAATCAGAGTTCCATAACCTTAGGCCTCTTTCCTCTGTATGTTTATGGAACTCCTTTGTGACTTGCAGAATCCTTATAATGTATGGAAGGTGATACTTTCTACCTTATATATTCTCAGTAGTGGTCACCACTGGGAAGTTAGAGTTAGGTCAAAGTTTATATAGAAAGGCTTTTTGTTAGGCTAATAACTTTGGCACTGTTTGACGAATCTTCAAAAAACTTTCCCAAAAAGTGTTACATTTTGTCTATTTTGTCATGGAAAGTTTTGGGTTGATTCATTAAGAGGGGGCCCGGAAAAAAGGGGGGACCCAAAATGCATAATCCCAATGTATTTTCCATAGACCTTTTTGGAAAGTAATATTGCAAAACCTGCTGAATTGAATTACACCAAATTTTGCCAGAAGCTAGATCTTGGTCCAGAAAGCGTGCTGTTTGTGACTTGGTATAAATCCATTCAGCAGTATTAGAGATATATATATATATAGTGAAATTGACAAGATATAATATATAAGGATTTACGTATAATGAACCTTTACCTACTTATATACTTACTTATAAACTTACCTGTCAGTATTTTCGCTATGATATTCTGGTAACAAAGTTTCCCTACTCAATATTCCGTACCTCCACCTTGCAAGATATTGCAACCTGCAATGTGTAATTAACACAAAAAACATTTTGTGCAACTTTCCTTGCAAGGTTTTCCTCAAGTTGAGATTTCTACGGCAGAGTGATCCTGCAATACTGGAGCTGAATTGGTTTAGCATGGGTGTGACTGTTGACATCATTGCTGTCCAATTTTTACTAAATGGGGTGTTGCAAAATTTGTAACCCTCCGTATGACTCAATACTACTAATTTTCACACCGTGCTGCACTGCGCAAATTTCGGCAAATCTGGGTGCAAGAATATCAAATTCTCTGTGGCTCCATTGCACAAAGATTCATAAAGCTGCAACAATTACAGCTGATTAAACTTTGCTGTATTTCTACCTTTCAGAAAAGAAGTTACACGGTGGAGCCACTGTGATTAGTGTGGATAATGTAGTAGCACTGATGTTCAAAAGAGTAAGGGCCCTATTACACCCCAATTATGACAGAATTTTACTACCCTCTGGGTGGAATAGGTTTCCAGTTTCCATTCCTGCTCTGTAGTCCATAGCATCCTTGCTATGCCATTGTTACTGCAAACGTTTAGTTGAAAATAAATATGTTCAAAACTTAATTTGTATTAACATCACCACAAAGCAGTAGTGTCACAGAGGCTTCTCATACTTCAGGGTGGATGATAATGGTTTGCAGAGACGGCCCATATGAAGTTTCTTTAATGACCAAACAATGCCTTATAGATATGCCACTTGGATTTTAACACCTTGGAACTTCACCACTCACTACATTCAAGTGGGCATAGACATCATTACTATGCTCCTAACACACTCAACACAAAGTTGCAGTGCCAATAGGCACACAGGAAATCATTTCTGGTGTGGTGAGGTGAACACAGAGCTAATGGAATTGGTCTATTGTCACACACAAATCCACACCAGAGAATAAAAAGAAGCTATATAGGCCTAGGAAAGAGATATTTGGAACTAGCCTCTGGCACACTCAGGCGGTATTCATGCTATCACAAACCCCTATCCTGGAGGATTCGCTACTAGGGTCTTTACAATGATTGCAGCTTGAAGAATACCGTTATGGGCTGGGTAGTGTTGGGACTAGGGACTTACATCATCACTAGCAGTGTTGACCTCCTTCTGGAGGGACTAAACTACAGGATAAATTGCCAAGATACATTTTCCATGATATTTCAAGGCCTTCATCTTACATACCATACAAGGACCAGCACCCACCAAGACCTGGGTAGATGGCTGCTCAGTGGTAGACCCATCCACTGGTTTAAAGCCCTACGGTGGGGACTTTGCATGCATCCACACGTAAAACCCTTTCTCCAGAGTTTATGGTGCAGTGCTACCACCTGATCTGGACCACTCTGCCTTTAAGTAGTAGGCGTGAATTGGATCTGAACTGTTGGATGCCTCAGATAAATCATATTGCTCGATATTTAAAAGATGTTTTATCGAGTGTCTCAGCATTTCTCTGGAAGGGTATGACACAGGAAGAATTCAGGATAATTTTTACTATGTTGGTGCAAGGATCCTACAAAACACTATCAGCTTTTATGAGTATTAACAAGTATATTTTCACTCAATTCCAGACATAAGAAATGATTGCCTTTTGCTCCCCGCTCTCCTTTTAATCTTACTACAAGAAATCTGTTCTTGCGAGCTTCAAGGTCTATATTTATATCCCTCAAATGATTTGAAACTGTTTTCTCCTAAACCTAATTATCAAATTAAGAAGTCAATGGAGAAAAAAAAGAATAATTGTGCTCTTGTACGCCTACATACAGATGTAGATTTGCAGCTTTTTTTGAATTCACAAACATTGACAGTAACATGCCTTTAAAGATGCCATGTTTCCAGGCATAATACTGTGAGTCTCCTGTGACACATTCCATGGATTCCTATACCCTATATCTAATTCTACATCGTTTACAATTATGCAAAGCCTGATGTGGAAATGCACATTTTTTAATTTGTCTTTTTTTCTTCTCTGTGGAGAGAACATTTTAACCCAGGAAGAAATCTCTTCTTCTACATACCCACCAAATCTGGGGGTGATCTGCTCCCCTTCCTTTCCTAAAAGGGGAATTACATCAGGTATTGGCTAGAGTAAATGTTCATCCGTCTCCAAATTGGGGCAGGGTTGTATATGAGTTTGTGAATACCCACAAATGTAGACATTTATAGGTGTTCTCAAAATTGCACGTCTGGCCACACCATCTTACGCTCACTTCCCACCCCTAGTTTGGGATTTTCTATTAAGGTTTTCTCTGCACTTACAGCTGCAGGAAATCCTTTTGTGGATACTTGTCAGGTAGAAATGTTGGCATTTTCAAATGTAAACATAAGCTAACAGCCTAAAATCCATTTGTAACTTGGTCCATGATTGTCTATACAACCACTTGGACGATTCAGATATTTGCGTGTCCATTGGGGTGTATTTCTTTGTCATTCATGAACATTCCCAGTAGTCTGACTGGAAGACCGCACCAAGAGCAAGTTTCCGGGAATATTATAAGGAATGACATGACTTATTTCCTGGGATCCAATTACTCCAGTGCCTCATTGTACATAGTGTAAATTAGTCCCTGGGGAAGTGCAGCTTGTTTTGTCGGATTTATTATAATTTGAAAGTAGGTCAAACCTCTAGCAGAGGGAATGTACTTTAACAGTGACATTAAACTTTCTATAGAGAGCCTTCTTGGAAATATGGGGCAGAGTAGGAGTGAAACACAGAATAACACCTTTTCCCACCTTTGGGCAACTCCAGGATTGTACCTGACCTTGATCAAAGGCATATAAAAGCAGGCAGAATGCAAAATGTGTAAAGCGTGGTGATCTGCTTGTGAACGCCTCCATTAAGTTGTTTGAACAGCTCAAAACAGACTTTGGCTTTGGGGAAAAGGAAACATTAAGATGCACACTGATCGGATACTGGAATATGAATAAGTCTACTAGAAAAGCAGCAAAGTGTTCCTTGACCCAATTCTAGAAATTGCTTCCACAGGTTTCTGACCACAAGCATTTACTTTCTCAGTTTTATAGGATTTTACTAGAGGGGAAATTCCTTTGAGAGAGAGATCTGTAGGGTAGGAGGAATCTGTGCTTCATGGCTATTACAGAGGTATCATTCACACTCAGGGGCTAGAGAGAGTGATTAAGATTCCTCTCACATACAGGGCTCCTGGAGAGAAGAGCTGAAAGCTATAGAGAACAAGCATTGGCATAGCCAATAGGTCTCGCCTTTGGGACCTTATAAGTGTTTAGCCATGCAACAGTTGCATAACTAAATACTTATAAGGTCCCAAAAGCGAGACCTATTGGCTATGCCAATGCTTGTTTCTGTTTATTACTGCTCTGTAGTAATGGTGGCACCCGTGCTTTAGCTTAAACATCTTAAGCTAAAGTCGGGTGCCGAGATTGCTTCAAAAGTAAAGAATTGTCTATTTCTTTACTTTTGAAGCAATCTCAGCACCCGACCTTAGCCAAAGATGTTTAAGCTAAAGCATGGGTGCCGCCATTACTACATAGAAGTAATAAACAGAAAAAATAAGCAAGCGCCCGCTTCGAGAAATGACTGCCATGTGCCACCAACGTGAACCGTGGGGCCAAATGCTACCGCCGGCCACAGCTTGCAGTGCATGTGCACGAGTGGTGCATGAGTTGTGTATGATTTTTCAATATCTGCGAACTCTGGGCTTCTTTTTGCATGATACTTTTCCAAAAGTATTTATCGTTATCTACCCATTTTCTATATTGCTATTCGGTATTGGTACAATTATTTTGCAAAGTCACATATTTAGTGGCAAGTGAGGTATCCGTTGTTATTTTATGTTCTGTTATGTTACATTGTGTAATGTTATGTTACGTAATCTTATGTTATGGTTTGGTATGGTATGGTTTGGTATGGTATGGTATGTTATGTTACAATAATATACATATTGCACAGTTTGCCATTAGTCAGCCTAAAAGCATTGTGGGCTGCTAGGGGTACATGCCACACAGTTTCCACTTTTGTATTACAGACCAGGGTCTCAGTCCTCATGTGTGGATGAATGAATAAATCATATTTGTAGAGGGCACTGTTACTCTAATAAGGGGTGTCCTGGCGCTGAGGCTACATATACAAACACTTGACAACTGACGCCAAAACCAGATTTTGAGGGACTTTCTAAATACAGAGAGGTCTGTGATCAATCTCGACTTTAAGGGCAAATAATTCAACAACTTGGCTGTGAGAAGGAGAACAGTGTCCACCCTTATGGTACAATCTGTATTTTGGAGCATGTAAAAGCCCGGCATCAGCAGAGCGAAGATTGCATGTCGGGGAATAGAATACACACAAATAGTTCTTGGAAGAAATAAAGGACTGACGACCCCCACGGTATTAAAGGCCAGGCAAAGAGCCTGGGGGCATATCTACAAGGCGGCGATATAAAATTATCGCCGCTTCTTTGCATCTTTAATGAAATGCAAAGTGGGCGTTCCTCCCCAGGATAACGGGAGAAATGTCGCTAGGCGACATATCTCCTATTATCAAGCCTCACGCAAAGCAGCATAGCGGCAAGAAAGGTAGCGATAACTTCTGTTATCGCTACTTTCCTTACTCCTGCTTTGAAACTGACTTAGCCATGATATCCTATGTAAGGTGGATATCATGGCTAAGTATGTGAGGCCCTATCAGCAAGCTATCGCCAAAGTTCGCGAGATTATCGCTGGGTTTCCAGCGATAATCTCACGTTTGGCAGGTAGCGCTAGGATTTTTATCGCTTTTGAGATAAGCGTTGCTAATAGCACGCTATGTCAGCGATAAAAATTCACGCTAGCCGGCGATAATTATCCTAGCGCTAAGTGCGCTTAGCGATAATTATCGCCGGTTGTTGCTGATATGCCCCCTGGTGTTTTACGACCTGTGTTTTGGTTTGAATCTGAGTTGGGTTGCAAAATCTTCAATAACCTGATTTGTGATCATTTGTTTTTGAAATGCGTAGATGAAGAGATTTTCTAATTTTCTTATGGTTTGGTAATATGGGCACTGCTTCGCATTTGGAGATATTCTAAATGTGGTAATATTGCTAGCTATGTGGCATGTTTCAGCTTTTTTTGTCCTAACATTGTGGTACCGGCGCATCATGAGCTTCAAATATATGGTACCTGTTACTGTGGTGGATTTAGGGTAAGTGTTCAGTTTAAATTGTTTGTTGGGTTTTTGTTTGTGGTCATTCTTCATGGTAAATTGTGTTGAGAGAACACTGATCACTATCTGTATGATCTGTCAGCATTTGGCGTGATGGACGAGAAAGGTTCTTTAGATTTTTTCTGGTGGGTGGGTGTGAGGTTTCTTGCTGGTACATGTTGTTGTGACCACTGCATATCTAACTAGATTGTACACCATTGCAGTTTTTGATGCATAGTTCCTTCTAACGTGTTATGTTGGACGTTTGTGTGGTGTATTTTGGTGGCATGTGTGTTAAATGGTAGCGGAAGTCGTAGTCGATAACCTTTCAAGTATTGCCCGGCGGTAATCGCCTCTTATACCATTCGATGCTAAACCAATAAAGAGGCAGGCGCCGGAGACTGGAAGGCAGGAAACAAAGTTTTATTCCGTCGGAGTGGAACACATCAGATCAGACAGCGAAGTATCGTCACGAGGTGCTCTAACTGCATCTTTGAGGCCTGGCCTCTTATACACAGGTTTATGACTTTATTGCAGGTTTATCATACATGGCACATTCTTGAGATTGTCTTGATACATGAAAGAACATCCTCGGAATCCCCACTTCGAGCTCGTTCCCACACATATCTACAGTGGAAGTCCCCACCCCACCCACAGTAGGAGATGGCTATCACACAGTTGGACATTCCGCCAATTCCCGGGGGTGTGTGCGACCGGTCGGGTCTCAGGGGGTGGGGGGCCTTGATCTACTGTAATCCCTTTGATGTGGGGTGTTTCCCTTACAGTAGGGGCAATAAACTGCATCCGCAGGGCTAGGTGATGGCCTGGGATCGGTTCGGACAATGGGGCGCAGAGGAAGGGGGTTATCAAAGAGATGCATGACCATGTATGGGATGTCGGTCAGGCGTGGGATGTGGTTCCATGGCAGGGTCGCGCAGAAGGAGAGGGTTTATGGCCCGTGTATGAGAGAGCGGGGGTGGCCGGCGCGCGGGGGGGGGATGCTTGCAGCGCCAGGGGGACGCGCTGGCGATCGGCAATGAGCAGGGAGAGACCAAAGTGCCTAAAATGGCTGCCGTGCGCTTTCCTGTGTGTCGCGCTGGGGAGAGACAAGATGGCGCAGATAATGTTCAGTTCGCAAACTAAATTTCCACAGTCCTCCCTTTTAACATATCTCGCCAGCTTGTTTAGTTCGGATCTATCCCCATAATACTACGAACTTCCACCTCATACAAAGCTTTCATTCGCTCCGCTTCAAAGTTCAAAGTCTTAGGGCAGATGCAGTTCATAAAAAGCGAACATAAAGGTGGCAGACACTGAATCCCCAAGCAACATCCACATAGTATCACAATTGGTATTAGGATAACTGAAAACAGCCTCCATCCCCAACTTCTAATAGTGTCCCAAAACCAACTTCCCAGTGACCATTCTTCTTGCTCCTGATGAACCTCTGCGGAAAGTCTGTGGAGGTGTTCAATTGCTTTGTAGACTGAGGGTGAGTTATCCGGTACGTAGGTACAACAGCTGGACCCAATGATGCGGCATGCTCCTCCACGATCAGCCAGAACCACATCTAGAACGAGGCGGTTCTGAAGAGCCACCAGGCGGATGGCCTGAAGCTCGGTGGTGTTGTTGGCGAGGATGCCAGCCGTAATGTTCATCGCCGTTTCGACTGCCTGGGTTAAGTGGCGGATGGCACGGCTGTTTGCCATTGGACCCCAGAGTGGAACAAGACCTTTTACTGCGTCCATGAACTGTGCTCCGGTGGAGTCGGCTTGCACAATGTCTTTGGCACGTTTCTGTCGGTGATGGTTTGCTGGAGCCACATATGTCGGAGGAAGGACAAAGGCGATGTAGCAGGTGCCTCCCCAACCTTTCGGAAGCCAGGTGTAGGCCTTAGTACCACAGACGAAGTACATATTCGGGGAGGCAACAAAGGAGGGTGGATCAACTGAGTCCAATGTTCGGGTGATGAGGCAGGAGCTGTGGCCCACCAGCTGCGCCCCCAGGCCTTCGAGGCACACAAATCCAGTGATGTTGATGACAGATAGGGCCACTGTTAGGTTGGCGGCCGTTCGTTTCCGGAGGTAAGAGAAGGTGGGTCTGGCTGGGTTGTTGAACACTTGCATTTCAACTCGTTCTTTGGCAGGGATGTCCATGTGAAAGGAAGTGTTTGATCTCAGAGGACAGAAGGGGGCAGAAGTTCTTCCAGTTTTGTTCAGCCAGAACCCATGGTAGAAGTGTGACATAGTTCTGCCGGAAGTGGCATTGTCCTTGTAGCTTTCTTGCAGGAGGATTAGCCAGGCGAGGCAGGAACCATGGACAGAAAAAAGTGAAGGGATGAAAGGGATAGAGTGTCCAGTGGCATGTGGTAGCAATCCACAGATCCAGCAATTAGTGGCATTGGCGGCAAGATTGTGTTGGTGGAGCAACTGCACAAAAGAGTTATTCCAGAACTCCTTACGCCTTTCTCGGAGTTGGGGTGAAAGTGAGATCAGATGGTGTTCTTTCATGGTGATAGGTTGAACGGTGGTCAGCAATGTCTTATGAGCGGGTGTGCTCTCCTCCATGATCCAGAAGGTGACCATGAGGAGAAGGCAAAAGAGAAGGGTAATGAAAAGTGCAATAGTCTTTGAGCTGTGCATTCTGTCAGTCTTTGGGTTTTTGTAGTGGATCTTCGGACGTCCGGTTGCTTCCATCATCTTCATGTCGGATGCTTCCATCACCTTCAAGGGACTCGGTAGCGGGCAGAACCACAGACTTTGTTTAGTTTCTCTCCTTGTGGCCTTTGAGGTGGCTAGGCAACCGCTCTTGAGATTTCAACTTAGTTTGTGGTCTGCTTAGCCGAAGTTCCCTCCTTTCGTCGTAGGTTATACCCTTCTTTGGATGGGACAGTAGGATCGGGATATTTCGTTAATTCAAGTGTCTCTGTATCCGGGCAGTGGCTCAGGGATGGTCGGTCTGTGTCCAGTAGTTCCTCTTGGGCGGTGATGTTGTCCGTGGTCGTCAGGGTCGATGATACCTTCTTGCAGTGGTGTGCATGCAGCCAATTGCGCTTCCCCTCCACTCGAAGAGCTGTTCGGGTGGTGATCAGGACTTGCAGAGGGCCCGTCCACCGGGGCTCCAGACTCTTGGTGCGCTGGAAGTTACGCACTAAGACAAAGTCACCCGGTTGGATGTCGTGCCCGGGGCCTCTGGAAACGTCAGGAATGGCTTGCAGCACCTGCTGATGGATAACAGACAACGTTTTAGTTAGGTTATACAAATAGTCAGACATGAGGACGTCCGGGACGTCGTGGATGGATGTTGGCTTCGGTGCAGTCCAAAGGTTCATGGGCCGCCCGAAGACGACCTCGTAGGGGGTTAAGTGGTGTTTGGTGGGGGTGGAACGCATTGATAGCAATGCTAGCGGGAGAGCGTCTGGCCATTTCAGTCCTGTGGTGGCAACTATTTTTGCTATCTTAAGCTTCAATGTGGCATTATGTCGCTCAACCAAGCCTGCAGATTGGGGATGGAAGACCGCATGGAACTTCTGTTTTACACCCAGCCCCTTTAAGATGAGTTGGATGACCTCGGCTACAAAGTGGGGGCCGTTGTCGCTCCATAAAATTCGACAAAGGCCGTATCGGGGGAAGAATTCTTTCAGTAGTACTTTTGCGGTAGTCATAGCGGTGTTGTCGTGGGTTGGGTAGGCTTCCACCCACTTGCTGAAGGCACACACAACGACAAGTACGTACTTCAAACCTTGGCACCTTTCTAACTGGACGTAGTCCATTTGTAGGACTTCAAAGGGGTGATTGGAAACCCCAAACACTCCCCGGGGTACAGCAGTTCCTTTCCCAGGGTTGTGTTGGAGGCAGACCAGGCATTGTTGGACCAGACGTTTGGCTGAGTCTGAGATTTTGTCGTTGTGCCAGACTTTGGAGATGAGTTCGATCATGGGAGCAGACCCTATGTGTGCGGGGGAGTGTGCCATGGTTAGCATGGGGATCAAGTATGAGTCAGGTAGCAACCATTTGTATGAGTCTTTAGTTCGCCAGCAACCGTCATCGTCCTTCAATCCCACCCGGGCCCATTCAGTTAATTCGTGTGGTGTACTGGCTAATTGGATGTTCCTAATCGTTTCCCTAGCATCCTTCCATTTCTCAGTTTGTGACCTGGTTACGTACATACGGGTCGTGGACCTATTTTCGGCTGTGGTTCGGGCAGTAATGTCAGCTAGTGCATTTCCCTGTCCTATAATGTCTGTCACTTTCTTGTGTGCCTGGCATTTGATCACAGCCAGCCGTGTGGGGAGGAGGACTGCTTCGGTCACGGCAGAGACTAGATCTCCATGCAGGATGGGTGTGCCATGGGAAGTCAGGAATCCCCTCTCCTTCCAAAGGAGCCCAAAGTGGTGAACTACCCCGAAGGCGTATTGGCTGTCTGTGTAAATGTTTGCGGTTGTCCCTGCTGCCAGGATGCATGCTCGTGTGAGAGCAATCAGTTCAGCCGCCTGTGCGGATCGCTGTGTGATGCGGGCTGTCTCAACAACTGTTCGGGCTGTGGTGACTGCATAGGCAGCGGAAGTGGTGCCATCGGGGAGCTTGATGCATGAGCCATCCACCCATAGTTCTCCGTCAGGGTCCGGGAAGGCAGTATCTCGAAGGTCAACCCTACTCTTGGTCTGTTCGTCGGTGAGAGTCACGCAGTCATGTATGGGGGGCGCATTGGGGTCAGTGTCAGGGAGAGGTAGTAGAGTGGCTGGATTCAGAGTGGTGCATCGTTTCAATGTGATGTGGGGTGCAAGCAGAGTCAGTTCATAGCCAGTCAGTCGTGCGCTAGTCAGGTGTTGAGTCTTGGTCTGGTTCAGGAGGGTGTCAACCGCATGGGGTACCAATACAGTGAGGGGGTTCGAGAGCACGATCCCCTCACTTTGCCGGATAGAGACAGCAGCGGCGGCTACTGCTCGAAGGCAGGCGGGCAATGCTCTGGCTACAGGGTCAAGAGTGGCAGAGAAGTAGGCACAAGGGCGTTGTTTAGGGCCTATGGACTGGGTTAGGACAGACAACGTGGGTCCTAGAGGGAGAAAGGTTTAGTGTAGTCTGGGGTTCCTAGGACTGGGGCCGAGCAGAGGGCGTCTCGTAATTCTTTGAAGGAGGATTGGCATTCGGGTGTCCAGGGGAGGGGGAAGGGGACATCTTTAGCCAGCAGGGAAAGCAGAGGTTTTACAATAAGACTGAAGTTTGGCAACCATTGTCGACAAAAGGAGGTGAGGCCTACTAGAGACCGCACTTGCTTCTGAGTTTTGGGAACAGGGGTTTCTAGGATGGTCTGAATTCGGTCAGGGGTAAGTTTCCTCCCATCCTTGGATAGGAGGTGGCCTAGGTATGTCACTTGGGGTTGGCAGAACTGCAACTTCTTCCTGGAGACCTTGTGACCGTTCTCCGTGAGGAAGTCGAGGAGGTGAAGGGAGGCCGTGACAGCAAGTGGGGTGGTGTCGGCCGCCAAAAGGATGTCATCGACGTACTGTATTAACACCACTCCATCGGGCAATTGGACTGCATCTAGTTGTCTCTTGAGGGCTTGGCTATAAATGCTGGGACTCTCAGTGTAGCCTTGGGGTGCCCTACAGAATCTGTACGACCGGGCTTTCAAAGTGAAGCCGAACAGGTAGCGGCTGTCTGGGTGGATGGGGATGGAGAAGAATGCGTTCTTGAGATCAATAACAGTAAAGGTGGTGGCAGTGGACGGAATTAGGGTGAGGATGGTGGTGATGTCTGAGACCACGGGGTACTGAGGTATGACTACTTTGTTGACTTCTCGTAAGTCAACAATGAAGCGGTATGCTTTCTCATCTCCCTCGCCTTGCTTCTTTACAATGGGTAGGATAGGGCTGTTGCAAACATTACTGACTACTTCTTCTACTACTCCTGCATTGACTAGGGACTGGATGATTTCCACCAATGCCTTCTCACCTTCGGGCGATATTCGATACTGTGGAAGCTTTGGTAGCACTGCGTCCGGTCGGACGGTTATGTGTACTGGGTCGATCACCATGCGCCCTACATCTGAGTCGGTTTTAGCCCATAGATGTGAGGGTAACGTGTCGAGTAGGGACAGGTCAGCATCAGTTATAGAGAGCATACGTCGTGTGTGACAAGGTCTGAACAGATCTGGGTTATCGTGCAGGATGACTCGAACTCCATCTGGGGAGCATCTGATGGTAGCTCGGAAATGTTTTAGCAAATCAAGTCCCATAATAGTATCGGGGGTGTTGGAGGAGAGCAGAAAGGTCGTGTCAGTGGCGTTATCTTCTAAGTCAAAGGAGATTGGTGCTGATAAGGGGTTAGTGGAGGGCGTTCCATCGAAGCCTATTGAGGTTACGTGTGAGCCAGACAAGGGTGCCCTAGGAATCAGTCGTTTAGATAACGCACTACGTGTCGCCCCAGTATCTACCAGGAATGGAGACTTTGTGCCCAAGACCTTAGCAGTGACGTAAGGACCTTGCTGGTCAACACGGAGTTCGACTGGATCCCTCCCTTGCCCCTGGCGGTCCTATGCAAAGTCATGGGTGCTTTCATAGTCGGACTGCTGACACTGGTTTTGTCGGGGGCGATCAAAGGTGTTTGGTCTGCCTGGCCTGTCGTTGATGGCGTCGTTCGTGTACCCTCGTCCCTGTCCTCTATTTCTGGGGTCATATGCTGTGTCTCTGGGGTCCCTATTTTTGTTCAATTCCAGAAGGACCGGGCACTGGGATTTCCAGTGTCCGAACCCTCTACAGAACGCACATTGGTTCCCATCTAAGTCTCTCCGTCCGTTGTAGGGTGCAGGTGTATGGTCTCTAGGGGGTAGCTTTCTAGGGGCGGTTGGTTGGTAATTCCCTTTTGGGGGTTCCCTTCCTATGGTCACCCCTTGCAACTGTGCTATCATTACCCTCTCCTTCAGTTCCTTTTTCTTCCTCTCTGACGCCCTATCGTTCTCATTCTTTTGGTTTTCGTAGTATTGGGCCATCTGGAGGATTGCTGCGGGTTTGGAGGCTGCCCAACTACTCTCGCTGGTCTGTAGCGTCTGGGAGACTTCTTGTGACAGACCCTTCACATAATTCTGGACAAAGAGGTGATGTCCGGTTGCGGTGGTCATGTCCTGGCCACTATAATCGGAAAACACAGTCTTGAATCGAGAGAAGTATTCAGACACATCCTCCTGGGGTTTCTGGCGACAAGCCGTCACTATCGACCAGTCTACCTTTCTTTCTGGGATTAGAGTCTTCAACTTCTGTAAATCTTGTCTGGGAGCTCCAATATGGCTTTCGGGGGTTTCTGTCCCGGTTCTCGCTGTTTATCTATGGTATCGAGTTGTACCCAGGTATATCCGAACGGCTCAGCGTGGTCAACTTTCCGGATTTGCTTCCACACATCAGCCGGCAGACATAACCCGAAGAACAAGTCGATATCTGCTAAAGTCATTATTGTTGAACCTAAGGCTGTACCTAGTTCGGTGTAGAAGGCAGTCGGGTTCTTTCTTAAGTCGGGTAGAGTTTTTCTAAAGGTCAAAATGTCTTGTCGGTCCCATGGCTGGTAGACCCAATTATATACAACCCTTCCCTTCGCATCTTGGTGGTTGATGTCGTCATGTGTTCCCTGACCTCGTGGGGGGACCCAGTAGGGGGCGGCCTCTTTGATGGGCATCATGGTATCAGTCCTTCCTGCCTGGGGCTTAGTCGCTATGGGAGTTTCTGCTTTGGTTGTCTGTCTGTGCTCTTTGAGGTGTCGATAGACCTCGAGTGTACGAGTGAAGAGGTTCGTCACATCGCCCTCTCCTTCTTCCCCAATGTCTACCTTCCTATATAGGGCCGCTAAGCCTTCGGGACCTTTATCGTGGTACCTATCCTCATATGTATTCAGGGCGTGATAACAAAGTCGTACGACAAAGTGTCGTCCGCGGTTGTCGGCATACGAGTTATACACGTCTGTTATATACTCCTCACTTTCCTTTCGCTCCACCAGTGTCCCTACTATCTTGTCGATTCCTGCTCGTTCATCCTTTGTTAGTCGATTCATTCTGGTGGAATCTTTCTTTCTCATCTCAGGGTCATCCAACGTTATTGCCAATGTTGTGTTCAGTACAAGAGGCTCGGCCGGCGCGGAGGCCGTGAGGACCGAGGCCCCTGTACTGCTTTCGCTTGTGTTTGGGGGTTGTGGGTGTTGCACTACCGATTGGGAGGGTGCGTATGGAGGGGGCATGTAAATGATCAGGGGACCTAATTGTAATTCGTCATTCGTTCGTTGCTTAGAAGACAACTCAGGGTAGAGCATAGAGGGGGTCCTAACAGGGTACTGGCCTGATGTTTCGGGCTCCTGTCTTAGTTTAGTTTCCCTTCTCTCCTTTATTTCTTCTTCTAACTTTCTAGCGGCAAGGTGAGCTGCCTTTCGTAATTCCTTTTCTGCTTTTACTTCTTCCCTCTTTTTCCGTTGTGTTGCTTCTTTGCGCCACATGCCGATACTGTCAAGCATAGTAGGCGTCGTTTTATTGCTACGCAGAGCTATTTCTAGCATTTCTATCTTATGGTCGTCGAAGGATCCCATCAGTGGCCACTGACTCTCGGGGTCCTTCCTTGTATATTTATGCCATAGCTTGCTATAAGCTACGGCGACTAGTCCATATTTAGTGAACATGTCCTTATTAGGGGTGCCTTCCAGTGGAGCCGGATGGTCCACCTCTAATAAGCGGTCCGGGCAGAACCAACTACCAATCAGTGGGGAGAAGATAGGCATGACGGGTTACAACGGGGACAAAAGTCAGCACTACCTATCTTTTCACTGCTTGCAAAGACTAGACAGAATATCTCTATTCCTCGTTATTTGTAAGCAGAGAATACCTCCAAAGAACCAATATCGAACAACTAGTGTTCGGACAATCAATCAATCAATGGGGAGATAAAGATAGGCACGACGGGTTACAATGGGGACAAAAGTCTGCGTTACCTACCCTTCACTATTTGCAAAGACTAGACAGAATATTTCTATTCTACGTTATTTGCAAACAGAGAATATCTCAAAGAGCACTATCCTTCAAAACAATCAATGTTCGGACAATCAATCAGTGGGGAGATAAAGATAGGCACGACGGGTTACAACGGGGACAAAAGTCTGCGTTACCTACCCTTCACTATCTGCAAAGGGAGAGAGAGAGAGTATTTCTACTCCTCCCCGTTTGTAGACAGCGAATATCTCAAAGAGAACAATCAATAAGCAATACTAGTATTTTTCAATCAATCAATCAATCGTTTCGCAATTTGTCGTGTTTCACGACCTTACCCGGACCGCGTGGACAGTTTCTCGTCTTCCGCCTCCAGCGCCCGATCGTCCTCTACTCTCCGTATTTGCCGCGGCACTCCTGATGGTTCCCAGTCAGGACCGTAGATCACTCGAGAGAGGTCTGCTCGGAACCAGTGAAGTTCGGATGATCGGCTGCCAGATGAGGGTCTATCGGGCAGGAGCTCTCCCGATCGTTGCAGTCGTTCACTCTGTCGTCGGGACCTCTCCCACTGGATCCACGTGTCGCTGATGGGCCCCACGCTTGGGACGCCAATTGTTAAATGGTAGCGGCAGTCGTAGTCGATAACCTTTCAAGTATTGCCCGGCGGTAATCGCCTCTTATACCATTCGATGCTAAACCAATAAAGAGGCAGGCGCCGGAGACTGGAAGGCAGGAAACAAAGTTTTATTCCGTCGGAGTGGAACACATCAGATCAGACAGCGAAGTATCGTCACGAGGTGCTCTAACTGCATCTCTGAGGCCTGGCCTCTTATACACAGGTTTATGACTTTATTGCAGGTTTATCATACATGGCACATTCTTGAGATTGTCTTGATACATGAAAGAACATCCTCGGAATCCCCACTTCGAGCTCGTTCCCACACATATCTACAGTGGAAGTCCCCACCCCACCCACAGTAGGAGATGGCTATCACACAGCTGGACATTCCGCCAATTCCCGGGGGTGTGTGCGACCGGTCGGGTCTCAGGGGGTGGGGGGCCTTGATCTACTGTAATCCCTTTGATGTGGGGTGTTTCCCTTACAGTAGGGGCAATAAACTGCATCCGCAGGGCTAGGTGATGGCCTGGGATCGGTTCGGACAATGGGGCGCAGAGGAAGGGGGTTATCAAAGAGATGCATGACCATGTATGGGATGTCGGTCAGGCGTGGGATGTGGTTCCATGGCAGGGTCGCGCAGAAGGAGAGGGTTTATGGCCCGTGTATGGCCGGCGCGCGGGGGGGATGCTTGCAGCGCCAGGGGGACGCGCTGGCGATCGGCAATGAGCAGGGAGAGACCAAAGTGCCTAAAATGGCTGCCGTGCGCTTTCCTGTGTGTCGCGCTGGGGAGAGACAAGATGGCGCAGATAATGTTCAGTTTGCAAACTAAATTTCCACATGTGGTATGCGGAACATGGTGATATCCATTGATGGAGATACTGTTTCCCCATGCACTGGTGTTAAAAACAAGTGTAGATCAAATTTACACAGGTTTTAACAATAAAATCACATGGGAGTAGAGCATAAATTGAGCCAGATCAGTTTTTAACACTAGTACCCTACAGGCCCATGATACATTTGAAACATGGTTCAATTATGCACCGCACATGGATGCAAAAAGTATTTGATATATTCTTTCCCTATATTGTGCAGCGAGCTCAATCGGATGCAAAAACACACCTGACTCTAGGTTGAAAGATAAATTGCAGCACATTTTTTTCACCCTAAAATGCCTCATAGGTCTAAGCGATCCTTTACATAATATGTCTTTGCATTGCAGAATTTATCTTATACATAACGTCAAAAGAGTTCTGTGGGATTTTGGACTGTAAAATGGGAATAGTGTAAACAATTAACTCCTCCCTCATTACAAAAGGGGTGATAAGTTTTAATATGTGCAGCAGTTTATGTTACCCCACACATTGAAAATATGGGTTCTGCGGTAAACCTGCCGAAATTTATCAAGGGAAAATGTCAGTAAATATCAGAACATGAGTATTTTTAACTCGCCAAAATCTGCATGTTATTCCCCAAAAAATGATGATAGCAGTAATTATTGCACCTGATAAAATACCTAACACCTCAGTGTTGGTTTCACAAGGATGCCATGATTATCACCGCTGATAATGGACACTTGTAATGAGTGCCATCATGTTTAACCCCTTCCCCGCTCATGACGGAGCCGTTCCGTCATGAGCCACGGTTGCCGTGTGCTCATGACGGAACGGTTCCGTCATGTCACGGCCGTTGGGGGCTGCTCCGCCTACGCGGCGCTGTTTCCCCGCCTGTGCGGGGGGACAACGCAAATGGGCGGAGTCATGACGGAACCGTTCCGTCATGAGCACAGCTCAACCGTGGCTCATGACGGAGCGGCTCCGTCATGAGCACAGCGCCACCGCGCTGCCCCCCCGCACCCCCCAGCGCTGCGGCGGAATTCCCGCCGCAGCGAAAGGGTTAACCATTGAATATACACATTTATGAAAGAAGAAACTAAAGGAATTGATGAAAAATGCAATATCTCGTTCTGCCTGTTTTCCCTGTGTTTCCAACTCAAGAAAGTACTCAAATCTTTTGCAGGTGTTAAAAATGTCCCAAGGGGCTTGGTAAAATCTGACACCCAGAGGTTGAGAATTTATCATGTGCGATGGCACTTATTTCAAGGTTTTCTCTAAAAATGGGGAATGACCACACTCTCCCTCCCAGTATGTTATCGCTGTCTTGTTCAGAAATCTCTACTAAGTGCATTTCGGTTTCTGTGCAATTAATCGAAAAGCTCAAGCTTGCATTAATATATGCCTAAATCAGTGCTTTAAATGGGCCGGTACTCACCGGTACTGAGTACCGGCACTTCTTAGATTTATCACTCGGAGTACCGGCACTTCTCTACTTCCATGGAGAGTATCAGTACTCATGAAAAGGTAGGCTCATTGCCTGTGCTGGTGAGCAGGGGTGGAACTTGTCTCTGGCAGCCAAGGAGCCGCTTCTGCAGCCCCCGATCTGAGCCCCAGCTGAGCTATTCAGCAGGGCTCATTTGAATAATGTCCGGGTGCTCACAATCACGCTGTGCTTGACAGAGCAGGGTCCGTTCAGGCCCTGTGCTGTCAATCACATTCACACTATGCACTGCATTCCTGCAAGCACAGGAATCATATCAGTGCCCTGGCAGTGGCCATCAGGCTACGGCCAGTCCGGCCCTGGTGGCAATTAAAAAAGCCATGGTAGGTGAAGAGAAAAGACGGCTTTTATCATACCTTAGTCTTTTGTGTGTCTGCTATGTTTGTGTGTATGCCTGTTTTTGTAAGAAAAAAGTGAGAGAGAGAGAGAGAGAGGATCAAGACACCCTCAGGAGGTATTTTAAAGAAAATGGGTGGCACTTTGTTTGTACATATCTGCTTGGTGACAAAGATTCATAAATAGCGTAAAAGGGAGGGTGGGTGGGTGAGTGAGTGGATGAGTAAGTGGATGGATGAGTGACCAAGGGTGGAGGTATAGATGGATGGATGGATGAATAGATGGATGGGTGAGTGAAAGCATGCATGGGTGAAAGAGGGTGGATGATTGGATAAAAAGGCGGATGATGGGTGGATAAGTGAAAGATTGGATGGATAAATGAAAGGTAGGGAGGATGGATGAAAGGGTGGATGATGGATGAGTGAAAGGAGGGATTGAGTGAAAGGGTGGATGGAATAAAGGAGTGAAAGGGTTGATGGATGAACGAAAGGATTGATGGATGAGGGAAAGGGTGGATAAAGAGATTGATGAGTGAAAGGACGAATGGACAGGTTTAGATATGAAGTGGATAGACGGAATTGTGAAAAACTGAATGATTGATGAAAGACTGAATAGATGATAGAAAGTAAAGTTTAAATGGTGGACATCAGCAGGTAAATGGTAGGATGAAAGGATGAATGGATAGATCGATGGAAGAGACAAGAGATATCTTCTGGGGAGGGTCATGATGAGTTGCTTCATTTGCTTGGTGCCATGAGAGCTTTGGTTCGACGTGGGGGTATTTTCAGTTTCTTCCTACTAGCGTGCTCAAAAATATATAGTATTGTGCCAAACAGCAATTAACAGTATGACATTAAGAAGGTGAAACTATTGCAAAAAAATGGAAATGTTAACATATTATCGCATTTCACTTTCATTTTGTGTAATGACTTAACCTGCTTTGTTTAAATAAACACATTTCTCATGTGTTTTGGTATGTGCTGCAACTAATATAGAAGTTGTTAAGTATCATCATGTCTTGCCCTTAGCCCCGCCCCTAGCCCCGCCTCCTCACTACACCTCTAGCTCCTTTTAATGAGTACCTGCACTTATTTTTTCCCATTTAAAGCACTGGCTTAAATATGTCTCACCAAAAAAGGAGTTTTCTTACATAGTTTGCCCTTGTTAAAAGCACACCCTTTGGCAGGAATCCAGAGCGCTGGAGTTTGTCTGTCTCATAACACATAATGCCCTAGCTTTATGGCATTGGCTGTAAACCAGTGGTTTGCACTGTGTTCGTTTTGTCCATATCTATTGCAAGACTGCCCAACCAAAAATGCCCCCAAATTCGCCCATCTCCATTATTTTCACCATTTACATTTTTATAGTAGATGTTCATCCTCACTGAAGAAAGCCTCAAAGCAGTTTGCAACCAATAAAATAAAGGCTTGCAAATAAACCCATTAAGGAAGGAAAGGACAATTAGCCTCAGTAAGCTTGCAGTGGCATGACCTAAATTATGCAGTCTCACAGTGCACCAGAGAGATGGAGTAAGTGGTTTTCAAACTTTCGAGGCCACACTGGCCTTTGTCCATCCAGCCACATATGGGATAAAATATCCTTGGACTGATTAAACATACACTCTCTGGGAGAACCCTATTAGGTACCATTCATTTTGTAAGGCCTGTTTTTATACTTTAAAAAGCATTCCCGGATGATTAATCCGCGCTTTTACCTGCCCAAGGCTGAGAACGACGTACAACTAACGAAGGCCCCAGGAATTCCTTTCATAGCTGAATGATCGGTTGCCAGGCACCAGCTTTCTAAAAAGAAAGGGAAAGTTCTTGAATATGTTGAATAGCAAAGCTTAAACATGCTGGGGAGAAACATATAAGGCTGTGAATGATAACAATTTATCACTTTAATCCGAGCATTATCACTAAAACACGATAAAAGAGCACACTTGGAACATTTTTATTTACTCAGTAAAAAAAGAGCCTTTAAATTTAGCAATGAACCTTACATCACCATTTGGTTTAAATTGCTGTCACTTTCAGTAGTTGATATGCCTAAGTAACTTGCATATCTGCACTTTAGAGACTGTAAAGCCAATAGGTCTTGCCTTTGCTACTGGGTGTCGACCTTTTGACATTGCCAATGTTTTTTTGTTTTTCAGCTGTGACTTCTGAACATATGGCCATCTGTGGAATACAAATGGAAAAAAAACGGACAAAGCCGAAAGTTTGGCGTCTATTAGTAAAGGTGAGACCTATTTGCTTGTTAATTTACTGTTCTAAAATGGCCATCCACATTGGATGTTAAAAACTGCAAAATGGCCGCCGGTGCATCACACCTTAGGCATACACACATGCAAGGCCACCTTGGAATGGTCAAAAATATGTTAACAATTTCAAAATGGCTTCGTGTGCGCAAGGGGTTTACAATTTATTTTATGGTAATTCACAGGTATCGAGAGTTGCGGGTCGTCAAGCAGATACGATAATCTCACGTAAACCGGCTTCATGAGCGTGACAAGGTTGGTGTTCTTTTTTGTGCTTGAACTGGGTGAAACGGGGGGTGCCAGCACAGACTCATGGTTTCTTATGGTTTTTCGTGTGGTTGTATATTTTCCCTCAGGACATTCTTTTTTTATGGATTGAAACACAACACAGGATTCCCAGTAAATTAGTGTGTTGCAACGCACGCGGCAGTTTAGAACACCGGTATTGTAATGGTGAAGGCCATCTCTCAGATTATACGTTTATTTTCACTCAAGCACTTTGGTGAAGGATTAGTCTTTATCTTTATTCTTTCTTTCTTTTTTGTTGAGAGTTTTTTCCAACAATTATAAAGCAGTGTCTCGGTCAGCAGAAATGTTTTATAGATCTGCTTTTTCCTTTAAAAAGTGCTATTTTCGCTTTTCTAATAAGAATTTGGCAATATATCTTTTACGTAAATTTTAAGATATGTTTCCCTGCAAGTTTATATTAAATAACCCAAACAATACAAACAGTATACTTAAATAAGTATACTGTTTGTATTGTTTGGGTTATTGAAAAAAGGAAATATGAATGTTCTATAAAAGTTTTTTTCTGTGATTAAAACAGATCAAATGTTCAATGTGTACTAAAAACAAATGTCTATGATTTATTGGTTCTTATTTTTATTTATTTTTATGGTGTTTTTGCATCACAAGTACTGATGGATTATGTGAATATTTATGAACAATTCTTATAATGTTAATCTAGCAACAGTACATAGGTTACAGTGCACAGAGGTCAAGTTTCTAAACTTAATGTTATTACTTTGTGTGCATGTGCCTAATTTACGAGGACAGGCAGCCATATTGCTACTTTTAATTTACTGTTTCAAGATTGTGGACAGGCATTTTAGAATGGTAATTTTTAAAAAAAGTGCATGTGCAATTTCATGAAGAAGTGTGGAGCCTGTTGGTAGCTTGAAGCAGCCAGATCGGTCGCAGAAAAAGAAGGGCAGTGCGGGAAGGGTGGCACAGAGGAGCAATAGGCAATGGAGTGTGCAGCCCTACAGCAGTGTGAAGGTGTTGGGCCCTTTCAGATTTTATTTTTTAAGTGCCCAGCTGGAAATGGGATGGAGGTCAGTCAAGCAATAGATGTGAAAGCAAAGGACCCAACAAGTGTGCAGCTGCCACTCTCTTCAACATTCAACTGAGAAAAAAATATATATATATTTTTTTTTCAATGTCCTGCTGAGTTTTTTTTTTGATTTCAAAAGAATTTTATTATTTTAAGGGAGCAAAAAAGGACATCAGATACAAACAAAAGTGATACAATTGATATTAGACAGGGATAAATATTATGATAAAATGAAATTGAATAAGAAGAGAAAAACAACATTAACAACCATTAATCTGCAGATATCATATAAAAAATTTAAGTAAAGAAGACAAAATTGATACTCTGCAGAAGTAATTATCAAAAGTATCACCATCAAATAGCAAAATAGGGATGAGAGGAAGAGAGAAAGGAAAGAAGAAAAAACGGAGAAAAATAGGAAAGAGATGAAGAAAGAGCAAGAGAGACAGGAAGGAGTGAAAGAAGAAGAGAGGATTTCCAAAGGATTCATCCGACACACAAGACAACAGTGACCAGACACCATTAACCAAACAAATCAAAAGGATATTGATCCACCAACCCCTCTGAAACCAAGTCCATATATGTATCTAAGGCTTCCCAAACACCAGCAGATATAGAGGGAGAGTGATGAGCATGATCCACTGACGTGTGGGCACTTCGTAAAAAGGAAACCCAAGCCCACCAAGTATGGTAAGAAACTGAAGAGAACGATTTCCACTCCATGAGAATTACTTTGACTGCAATAGTCAATAAAAGATCCAGCAATTGTAATTCCATGGAATCTAAAGGCAAAGGGACCTGGGCTGCCAAAGGACCTAAAAGAATTAATGGAAAAGAGAGTTGAAACTCAATGTTAAAGATAATCATGAGGTGTTTGTGAATTAAATCCCAAAAGGGTTGAAGAAGGGAACAATCAAAGAACATATGTTGAAAATCGCCTGGTAAGAGACCACAACTCCAACACAGATTGTCTTCTTTGAGATTTAACGAATACAAACGGATGGGAGTCCAGTGAAGAAGATTAATAGAGAAAAACTTAGACTGCATTAATGAGGGGGCGATTTTGTTACGAAGGGAAAGTCTACCAATATCTTGCCATGTGTCTGAAGAGATATGATCGGTAACACTCTGATCAAAATGATGTAGCCACTTTTGCTGTGCAACAGTGTGGGAAGGAAGTATAGAGGATGATAAGAATTTGTAAATCCTAGACGCTACATGGCCAGTCCTGAACCATAATTGAAAAAGTGTAATCGTCGGGGAGGAAGGATGAAGGTGCACTTTAGCAAGTGCTACCTTTATCTTAAGAAAGGTATAAAAATCTAAGTTAGATAAAGAGAATTGTTGAGCTAGGGAGGAGAAAGGGAAAGGGTCATTGTTGGAGTCATAGAGATGTTTAACAAGTGAGATACCTTTCCCAGCCCAGTAAGACATCAATTCTGAATCGATATTCATTTTGATTTTTGAATTCCGCCAGATAGACGACCATCTAGTTTTATGCAGTGGAATTGCCACTTTCTTATCAACCTTACGAACTGCAGCAATAGTGTCTAAAATAATAGACCGAGAGAATGGAATAGAAAGGGTATTTGTGGTTAAAAAAGAGGCAGTCGGCAGAGGGGAGGCCAATTCTTGTTCTATTAGCAACCACGATGGAACATGAATAGAGGGAGAAGAAAACCAGAGAGCACCCTGAGACGCCAAAAAAGCTGTTTGATATTTCCCCCAATCCGGAAGATTACAACCACCCATATCGTAAGATTTCCGTAAGAATTTATAGGCAATTCTAGCCCTTTTGTCATTCCATAAAAATTTGGAGGTAAGTAAATCAAGTTCGTGAAAGAAGGAATCAGATAGCTTAACCGGAAGCATAGAGGAAACAAAATTAATAATAGGAGTTATCATCATTTTAAGAGTCTGCAGTCGACCCCACCAGGAAATATGCTTCGGGGACCAAGTTTCTAGAAGACGTCGCACCTTAAGAATAGTTTGAGACTCATTATAAGTGGCCGTAGCATAAAGAGTAGAACAAAAATAAATTCCCAGATATTTTAAATGTTTAGATTGCCACTTAAAACCCGCCGAACCCATATGAGAAGAGAAACAGTAGGCATTTAAGGGGAACATCTCTGTCTTATCTTTGTTCAGGGTATATCCTGAAACCTTTGAGAAAAGAGATATCGTATCAGAGATAGCAGGGATGGCCAGTGCAATATCATCAGAGAAGATAAGAACATCATCAGCATAAGCAGCTGTTTTGATCTGATGAGACCCAAAAGAGAAACCCTTAATGTTTGGATGTAAGTCAATCAGTCTGAGAAGAGGATCAATGGATAACAAAAATAAAAGAGGAGACAAGGGACATCCTTGCCTAGTACCCTGGCGAAGATTAAAAAAGGACGACGTAGCTCCATTTACTCTTATGTTAGCTCTAGGACGGGAATAAAGAGACATAACCATACCGATAAAGGAGTCACCCAGATTGTGTGCACATAAAACAGCTCGTAAAAAAGGCCAAGAGACCTTATCAAAGGCCTTTTCAGCATCAAGGGCCAAGGCCGCCGCCAGAAGAGTGGATCGCTTGGCTGAACCTAGAATGTGACAAAAAGTCCGGATATTATCACGCGCAAGACGACCCTTTACAAATCCTGTTTGGGAAGGATGAACCAATTGAGGGATAAAGGATTCTAAACGTTTAGCTAAGATTTTAGCAAAAATCTTAGCTTCCATGTTAAGAAGGGAAATAGGACGAAAATTCTTAGGGTCCGAGTGATCTTTCCCTTCTTTAGGGATTACTACAATTGTAGCATCAGCAGCAGAACCAGACACAGAACCATCTTTAATAAAAGCATCAAAGACGGATTGAAGTTGCGGCACAATCACAGATAAAAAGGTTTTATAAAACAAAATAGGATATCCATCAGGACCTGGAGCTTTACCGGAGCGAGTAGCTTTAATTGCAGAAATAATTTCCTCAGAGGTAATCGGGCCATTCAAAGATTTATTATCGTCCTCCGATACAGTTTTCACAGGAACTGTTTTTAAGAACTCTTGACATTGTTCAAAAGAAGATTGATTAGAGGGGGTATATAAATTATTATAAAAATCTCGAAAGACCTCAAGAATTTTTTCAGTCTGAAATTTTTTCTTACCAAGATGGTCATTAATAGAAGAAATTTGGGAAGATTTATAAGAAGATTCCTGGAACTTTAATGTAGCTGCAAGCATCTTGCCCGCACGGTTTTTTAATAACAACTTCTTAGATTTCTGAGCCTGAAAACCTATATGAGCTCTTTTAGTGACTATAGTATTGTATGTATATTTTAAATTCTTAATAGATTGTAGGCAAGATTTGTCTTTAGATTGTCGAAAAAGAGACTCTTGATTTTTAATCTCAGCTTCTAAGTCAGTGAGTTCCTTTCTAATAGCAGCGTTCCTCCTTGACATACATTTGATGACCTGACCGCGGAAAGTGCATTTAAAAGAGTCCCAGAGAACAATAGGGGAATCGACTGAACCAACATTCTCAAGGAAAAACGTCTCAATATCATTGGAAAACTCTCGAATCTGGGAATCATCATATAAGATTTCTGTGTTTAGTCTCCAAGACCGAGATCTCGCTCTAGGGGCAAAAGACAAAAGTGTAAAAGTCACCGCTGCGTGGTCTGAGATCAAAATAGGATGGATAAGCGGAGATGAGGAAGATTGAACAAGAGAGGAATGAACCAAAAGATAATCAATACGTGAAAAGGACGAGTGTGGAAGAAAAAAAGGAGAAATCACTACCAGTGGGATTATGAAGACGCCAGACATCCTGAAGATGAATAAGAGAGCACATATTGATCATTTGTTTATGTGATTTAGGGGGACGAAAGTTAAAGGCAGAATTTCTATCCAGGATGGGATCCATTGGTAAATTAAAGTCTCCACCTACAATAAGATTACCAGAATGAGGTGTGTCATTTAGCTTTTTGGTGATTGCCTTCCAAAAAGACGGATCATCCGTGTTAGGGGCATAAATATTCATGACAAAAAGATCAACGTTACCATCAGTCAATTTAGATAATAACCACCGTCCCTCAGTATCACATTCAGAGGAAACAATAGACAAACCAGACTGTTTAGAAACCAAAGTAATTACCCCATTCCTTTTGCCATAAGCATCTGAGCAAGCAACTTCAGAAACCCATTCTTTCTTCAAAAATAGCGCCTCTCTAGCAGAGACCTTCGTCTCTTGAAAAAGGACGATATCTGAAGAAAGAGATTTACAGTAATCTAATATCTTTGACCTTTTTACTGGGTGATTTAACCCTTTTACATTAAGGGAAAGTATATTCACACCAGACATAGAACCAATAATAGGGAAAAAAGATGCACCATATATGATAGAGGATGTACAACAACCAAACAAATGCACCACCACACACTAGACAACACGAAACAAGGAGAATCCACGAAGGAAATCCACAGGGAAAAATAGCAAGAAGAAGAAAAAGAAAGAAGGAAAGTATAAAGAAGAAGAAAGAGAAGAACCAACAAGGAAGGTCTGAAAGAGACCAAATTCATACCTGGGGGAACATGGGAAGATGAGCAAGGGAACCATCACGAGGAATAAATACAATCAGCGTAAATGGCCCCAATACAGTACACAACTGATTATAATAATTTAAGAAAATAAACATCTGAAATATGAACTAGATTTAGTTATAGTATCCAAAGACAATTCATCAGGTAAGACTATAAAGGCGACATGTATATGCCAAATTGTTAATATAACATACAATGAAGCCTTATGGCAAATAAATAGAACAACAGGTACATATTTAAATATGTAAACTCTAAAGATAGACAGCTAATTGACTATCCACAAATATATAATTTGTTAAACTCATGTAATTCAAGGGGGCAAGAACATCGTAAATATATAACCATAGCAGTCAAGAACATGAGACTAAAAGTGCCATACAAATATATTAACTTAGAACTAGTAGAGAGAGGCAGTTAATAATAAAAGGAAACAAACCAATCAATGATATAGCAATAAAATAGATATAGAAATAAACTATGCATAGATTGGAATTAACACTATATATAATAATTAATAGGTATCTATGAAACAATATATGTAACCAATCCACAAAAACAATCAATGTAGCCCTATGGAAAAAATAAATAAAAGAAACAAGTAACTATTTAAATATGCAAAATCCAAAGATAGACATCTAATAGACTGTCCCCAAATATATAAACTTGTTATACTATTTAGTTTAAAGCAGTAAGAATATCGGAAATATATAACCATAGAAGTAAAACACTTGAGATTATAAAGTGCAATATAAATACAGTAAATTAGCGCAAGTAAAGGGAAGCAGGTAATAATAATAATTAAACAAACCAATCAATGATATAGCAATAAAATAAATATACAAATTAACTGTACAGAAGTTAAGAATAACTCTATATACAATAGTTCATAAATATCTATGGGCAATTTATGTAGCCAATCTAGAAAGTAATACAGATAATAAACAATTGCGTACTCAACAGAGACAAAACAATAAGAGAAAAACAACACGCGAAAAGACTAAATAAAAGTACGGCAATGGAAGTAACATTAAATGGGGTCTGGAAGGAAGAAAGAACAAAAGGAAGAACAAAAAAGAGAGATAAAATCTAGTCTCACATAAAAATGCTAAGGAAATAGAAGAGGTCATAAAGTAAGGTAAAAAAGATCCAGAGCCTGCAATGGACAAAAAGCACGTAGGGGGGGGGGAAAAGATCGATAAGCACAAACAAAACAGCGAGCAGGAAAGAGGACAACCTATAAGGAAAGATAATATTACGAAAGATTATAAAATGCAAAAAAATAGACATAACGGAGATAATATTCCACTTATACAATAAAAATAGGAAGGTAAAACAGATAAGGAAAAGGAGAAAAGAAACACAGCCCACAGCATATCTTACAAAGCCACGCACGAAAAAAACAGCAAAAGCACACCAACAAGAGTATACAATAAGACCACCACGCAGATCTAAAAAAGACAATCTTAAGAGATCTGGAAAAGAGAAAACTCAATGCAGCTGTGTGAAATCACATCAGGTGCCAAATGGACCAGGATCCCGCAAGGCTTCCATTTGAAGATCCATCTGCAGCTCCATCTGACTATCCAAAAACGAGGTCAAGTCAGCAGGTTCATCGAAAATTCTGGAGCGACCCTTAAAGGTAATGCGGAATTTTGAAGGACCAGAAAAAGAGAAGGGGATATTCATCTCAGAGAGACGCTTCCGGAGATTAAGAAATCCCTTCCTCCTTATTACCGTGTCTCTTGCAAAGTCCTGAGAAATTGATATGCGGTGACCATTCCATGAGACAACTTTAACCTTGCGCATATGAGCCAAAATTTGTTCCGTATGTTGGTGGCGCAATGGCTTAAAAATTATCGCTCTTGGCTGCGTGGCTGATTTAGAACGAAAAGTGGGAACCCGATGTGCCCGTTCCAACTCAAAGTCTCTTTGGAATGAAATTTGCAGCGTAGAAGGAACCCATTTATATAAGAAATCAATCATAGAAGGTGCATCCTTCTCAACGTCCTCTGGAAGACCAAAGATGCGCAGATTGGATCTGCGATTACGATCTTCTTGTTCAGTAAGTTCCCTCCGCAAAGCCACCATTGAACGCTCATACTGGCAAAGAGACCTAGATTGCTTTTGTATAGAATCTTCTGCACCACTAATACGTGTTTCTGTAGCTGAAACACGAAGAGACAAGGCCTTGAGATCATTCCTGATAGCTGACACCTCCACTTGCAGCAGATCTGTGTTAGTCTTGGTAGACTGCGCAATTGCATGAACATCATTAAGGCGTGTCAGAATAGTCTCAAGAGTAGAATTAGTGTCTTTTTGAGCAGCCTCGGGTGTAGGAGACACTTGTTTGGACCTCTTAAGAGAGGTTTTAGAATCCTTGGCATCTTTAGCATTCGGTGACAAACCCATATTCGCAGCCATAGAACCACAGCCGCTACGGGCGCAAAATACCTCACGTCAGAGAAATGAAGGAAAGGAAGAAGCCAGAGGAAACTAGTAAGCACAAAATGTGAAATATAAATGTGCCAAAAAAGTGGAAAGCGCACTTTCAGCAAACACTCCCAGATAGTAATAATGGTGGGTTTACATGACAGAGGAGAGAATTCCCCTCACAAAAATACCATATTCTGCAGGAATCAAAAAGATGTCGTCCGAAACTAGAAAGCCAAGAAGCAGGGTATCAAAAATCATAAAAGCGCCATATCAAGGTATTGGAGGCACTTTGAAGAGAGGTATAGTAAAATAAAATCCAAAATGCTCTCACCATAGGCAGCAGTGTGAATAAGTCAATAAAGAAATCCAATATACACTTATAAGTAATGAAAACGTCACCAGCACCTGTTTGACATCATTCCTGGCCAGTTCGCAGAAAAAACGTCGTCATGTTGTAGAAAACGAACATCTCCTTCAGTGAAAAGCAAGCATCTCCGTCCGTGAGGAAAAAACAAAATGGCGGCCGCTCGCAAAAACACCGAGCGCCACCATAAAACAGCATAAACACAGTCACCAGTAGTGACAGAGCTCTGGAAAGCCACTCAGGCAGAACACGACATCAGCAGCAGCATGAGGCCAACTTTTGGAAGGAATGGGGCACCCCAAAGTGGTGTAAAAGCCTCCGACGGCCCTCGCTCGTCACAGAGCTCAAGCGCGATCCGCCATCTCGCAGCGGCGTGCAAGCCACGCCCCCCCGAGAAAAAAAATATTTTAAAGGCAAATAATGAAGTGGAAATGAACAAGTGGTAGTCATGGGAGAGCACGGGATGGGGATGAGGAGAGAAGCAGAACAAATACTTGGTTTGTACTCTAGACGTTATGAACTCTCTGCACAAGACTCCTCCAGAGGTATGGGGTGCTATCTTGCACCGTGTGGAGTTAGCACCTTCTTAGAGGTATGGAACCACCACTGAGTATTGTATGCCCAGGGAAGTCCTCATGCTCCTGCCACATGACTCTATGCAAAGAGGCTCTCTCCTGAGGGTGTTTGGAGGACACCCGATGCCTGACACATACCTTGCTCCCAGCACTCAAGATCAGGAGTGGCACAAGAGACAGCAAGCAGATGGGAGGGCGTGAACATTGGTCTTCACTTTCTGGCACCAGGAATCTGCATGGTGGGTTGTTAGAGGGGCTTCGAACCAGTTGGAACTTGGGGTCACTGTGCACTCCCTTGGGAGGTAGGGACACACATCGCAAAAGACAAAAATTACACCTATGTGAGAAATAAACTGGCTAAGGTGGCCACACAAAAATCCACAAAGACAGAAAGAAAGCAAAGGAGAGACGTGGGGCAACCGGCACAATCCAAGGCTGCTGCAGTCATTACATTGGAAATGTCTGTGATTGTTCCCTGTGGGCTTACCAGTGAAGTATATAATTACCTTTGGATTGACTTATCTTTCAGATCAACCACTCCATGTATCCGCTACACACATATCTAAACACAGTTTTAAAGGAGCTATGAATTCCACAGGGTATCGAAACACTTATAAATCCAATTTAATAAAAATATTCAGTCATACAGTGCATTCTATTCAATTCCATATGGAAATATATTTAAAACCATACATAAAATGTTAAAAAACTTACAATGTACAAAAGAGAAAGACAACACAAAGACAATCACATTTGTCATGAAAAGGTTAATTTGTAAAAGTGCATCAAGACATCACTTTGCAGACGACAATTACTTATCAAAATGTGATTCAATATCACACAAATTTAACAACAACAAAGCATTAACGTGTTTTGGTGGGTTCACACAAATAAAACCACCTTCTTCAGGACGATAATCATATATATTCCTCTCCTTACACTCTCATAAATGCGTATATATAAACATGAATATAAAAAAAGGAAAAAATATTTATAATTCATCTTATAATACAGAAACACATTATACATATATAAAATATGTTTTTCATGCAATAATTTAAATCATGGAAGTAAGTATTTCTCTAGCCTCGAACCCATATACTTCCCTTAAGACTGGAATTCATTTAAAAGAAAAATAAATAGCACATCACTCTCTGTTCCACATTCGAAAATGTATTACCATGTATATTAATATGGTTGACACACCCACAGGGCTTCACACCATAACCCTATCAGTCATACCGATGGTATTCACTCAAATAATATACAACAATCCATTCATCTAACTATGAATGACTGACCAGTGAGGATCACTTGGTTAGAAAACCATTTATATTCGGATAAAAACCAGTAAGGGCCGAGCTCTGCACATGAACAAATAAATAAAGGGGGAGAGAGGACACAGTTATGAATCCATTATCACTGGTCCCCATAGATTGTAGTAACATTGTCTAGATTTATTATTATTAGGGGCATACCTCCTATGTGTAGTCACCCTTTCCTATCAGGTCGCTTAGACCCTTCACGTTCATGTCTGTAACTCAATTCAATTCATAAATAGGCTTGATATGCTCCTCCCCTCATCCAGATCAGCCCTACTATTATGGCAGAAAGTCCCTAAAAGAATCATTATAGTGTACAAAATTACCGATTATAAAACAAAAGTTTATTGTTATTTAACAAAATTAAAATACTGCTGACAAACGAATTAATCATTGTCGTTTGATTAAATTCTGTTGATAATTCATTATCAAAATACCTGCAGAGGACGACCTTGAATGTAGCCCGGTAAAAGGAGTTAAAAACTTCCCTCTGTTATTTCAAATGTTATGTTATGTTAGGGGCATTTGCATTGCGCACAGCTGCCCCAGCTAAGGGGCGTCCTGGCGCATAACAAGGTAAACATAGCCGCACCTAACAACAACAGAGAGAGAAAAATAGGGAGCACTAAGGGGAAAAATTAGAATAATGCGGTTTTTAAAGCTTTACGAAAGGCCAAAAGGTCGTCTATCAGGCGAATCTCCAACGGGAGAGAATTCCACAGCATTGCTGCTTTCACCCGAAAGGACCGACCTCCCATACGACTAAGCTTAAACCTCGGGACCACCACAAGTGCATGGCCCACTGATCTCAGAGAGCGAGTTGGTACATAAAAAGACAAAAGATTTTGAAGAATCCGGGGGGCTAAGCCCTTCAGGATCTTAAAGGCCAGGCATAAAACTTTAAAATTGATTCTAGTTTTCACCGGCAGCCAATGCAAGGAACGGAGAGTCCCGGAAACAGAGCAAGACCTGGGCAAGCCAACTATGGCTCTGGCTGCTGCGTTTTGGACGCGCTAGGAATTCTGAATCTGCATCCGTCCCACCGCTAAAAAATGAATAAGATAACAGTTTTAAAACCTATCATCACTAATTCTAACACATTTCTACCCACATCGGTTTCCATTAGTTATTCTTATCGTCAGGAAGTATGTGCTCGCTTATCATCGGTTATGGCTCGGTTGCTGCGTATCTGGTTGTCTGCAAGCGCTGGGACGCCCCGTTGCTGGGGTAGCCATGCGCTATATAAGCTACCATAACATAACATAACAACATAACATCAAGGAACGTCTCACGTATAATCAAGCACACAAAATGGTGGCTTAAACCATTGTAGGGGCGAGTCTCACTAATAAAGGCTTGCTTTGATTAGGAACGTCATCAGATGTAAAACGTGTTCCACGTCGTCGGTAAACCCATGTTTATGGGATTTACGAGGAGCGCCATATTTAAACGATATCAATGTCTAATGAATCGCTTTTTATTTAACGTGTCGTAAGTTAAAAATCCCTGTAATGGTATAACGGAGTATAATTAAAAAGCAACTAATGAAAAATCCGGCCAGATCTATCTAGCAATATTGCCTTATTACATAGAGAAGTACTTATCAAAGTCTCTCAATGAGAGCTAACTAAATCCGTGACGTAAAGACGTGCAAGACTTGATTTGTGTCATTCTTAAACCCATGTTTATTCATAGAGAGCTCTATGTTTAAAAAGTATCTATGTTTACTAGTACACATTATCCTGATGCTAATCAAAATCAAATTGCCCAAATGGCTATGCATTAATATTTCTATCATAAGAATATCAAAGTGTGATGTTAAACTCGCTCGTTGATTAAAAAATATTTTTATAAACAAATGTTTATCTTATTTACACTAATCAGTGTTGAAACTGCCTGTTCACGCAAATTAATTTTGCTTGCAGTGCTGTTACAACTGTAATTTGTCCTTTTTATTTCTTTTTGCCTTGCCCTTGTCATTACTGTTTGCTAATTATATGATGCCATGTGCATATTTTTCAAAGAAAACCGACTGAAAGTCTCCCCTTCTTTCTTGTAATGTTTTGCACATGCATTCCTAACTGTCTTCTTTAAATGATACCAGTTGAGAAATCGTTGCTGTTTTCATACACTTACCCTATTCTCAACGTGGTTTATGGGTTTTTGCTCCTGTTGTTTGATACAAGATTGTGAGCAGCTGCTTAGCTGCGAGAGTAGGTCACACTGTGACCCATACTTTCTGACCAATTCAATTGGCACTTTCTCTTTTAGTCATACACTTGTCTTTAAGAATGTCTAGAGAGACTCTCTCCTATTCAGAAGATTACATCCAACGCTTAATTGGTGGGCCCTCCCCCCTCCTCTCTGGGCCCTCCTCCTCCACCACCCCAGCTCCCACACCCAACTCTTCCCGCGTCCTGTTGGACAAACTTGAGAAACTAAAGAAAAAACAAATTAGAACCGAACTAAACGCCCGTATGCTAACAGAATATCTGAAATCAGGGGTCATACCTCTCGGTTTACAAATCAGAAATATTCCAGCTATCTTCACTCAAGACCCCAAATTCCGCACTGGCTTCAGTCATCTAGCGACCACCTGCTCTCGCCATTGGATGGTTTTAGGCATCGACACTGCCATTGAACACAGTCATAAAGAACTTGAGGAAATAGCGGAATTAGAAAAACTCATTCTGGCCGACACTACTTGTACAGATGCTAAAAACCTTCTTGACAAAATCAACACAACCATTTCCACTTTCAATACCTTTGAACTAAACAAAAAAAGTCATTAAAATCCAGAAGGACAACAAATTCTACAACGTTGATAACACCTATACATATCTCAGAGAGGAATTCTATAACACTCCCTACATTACACCTGGAATCCGCAACTGGGGTAGATATCGCAACAACCAGCGCGTTACCTTTTCTGATTCTTCTAATACATCTCTGGAGGACTCAGACGGAGTAGAAACTCCCAGCACTTCTAGAACTGCCCCCAGACCACAACCCCTTCTACCACAAGGTTTTTTAGGACCAAGCCGTGGATGCGGCCAAACCCAATCACGACCACGGAACAACCACCAATACCAACATCAATTCTCAGGTGAAAGACAAACCCACAACAGATACTACCAATGGGGACCCCAACAATAATTGTACCAACCAATACTACCATTTCCACCCCAATGGATCCGCTAACCATACCTATTTTCAATTTATCCAATCACACCCTCACTCACGATGAAACCCAACTACTCAGCAGAGGACTTAGCTTCATACCTACTGAACGCCCCAATTTTTTGGAGTTACAGTCCAACTTACTACTTTTCTCCCGCCACATCAGACTCAAACAGTTTTTGTCTGATAAACCATTCAACCTAACACCCTCTGTGCCCCGGTTTCATCCTCCCTCCAACTTCAATCCCCCCTCATCTTCAATGCCAGCCGAGATATTTGGTCCTACAAGAAATCACCGACCTTGGAGCCCGATTTGAATACGTCCCATACAATATACCCCTGTCAGAAAAACAAGCCCTCATCAACCTCAAAAGCAAAGTGGAACTCACTATCAAACCTGCGGACAAAGGCGGAGGCATTGTGCTGATGGATAACGATAAATATGACCTGGAAATAAAAAGACAACTAGCCAACAAGAATCACTACCAACAACTCACAAAGGATCCTCTACCTGATCTCAGACACAAAATACTGGAAACATCAGGACGAGCCAAAGCTCTTGACATCATATCCCCCAAAGAATGTAACCTTTTAAACAACCAGTTTCCACGCACACCGGTCCTTTACATACTCCCCAAAATCCACAAGGATTGTACCAACCCTCCTGGACGTCCCATCGTGTCAGGATGTGGGTCTATATTGGAACCCTTGGGCAAGTACATAGATGCCGTTATAAAAGATTTTGTTCCTGCTACGGATACCTTTTGTCAGAGATACCATGGATCTCATCCTCACCATTGAGGACAGACCCTTTGATACAAACACCGATCTCATGGCAGGGCTAGACATTGAATCTCTTTACACTAATATCCCTCACATGGAGGGTCTCCAAGTTATCAGAAATCTACTGGACACCAGACCAAGGCCTACTTTGATTCCTACTGACTTTGTCATGGACTTGCTTCATATTGCCCTGGAGGATAACTACTTCCTATATCGCGACACCTTCTATCTACAAATCAAAGGAGTCTCTATGGGAGCTTGCTTTGCTCCCAACTTTCCTATTCTATTCATCCATAACCTAGAAAAAACCCATATACTCACCAACACCAACCCATACCTTAACCACATCTCCCTTTGGCGTCGCTATATCGACGATATCCTGGTTTTCCCGAAAGGCACCACAGCAACTCTTGACCAGTTCATTGAATGGCTAAACCACTCCCAAGAACACCTCAAATTCACCTGTGAAGCTAAACCTAATGACCTCCCTTTCCTGGATGTTACTATACACGCTGAAGATGAAAGAATTGGCACCTACCTCTACCGCAAACCTACCGAACGAAATACTCTTCTCCAATACTCCAGCTACCATCCCCGTGGACTCCGGGATGGCCTCCCATATGGACAATTCTTACACATCCGAAGGAATTGTAAATGGCAGAAGGACTATTTCCGTGATTCTGACATTCTCATTAAAAAACTCACAGATAGAGGATACCCCAAACGTCTAGTGAACAGAGCCCGCAAGAGGGCTTGGTACTGCCAACGAGAACTACTCCTCACTCCACAGCCCAAAAAAACTATGACCAGAATACCTTTTGTCTCTAAATTCAGTCCCTGCAGTAATATGGTCAACAAAATCATTAAGCGCAACTGGCCAGTACTCAGACGATTGGATGACTTCGAGGAGCTTCCCCTCTTTTCCTATCAACGTGGCAAGAACCTGGCTACACATCTTGTCCAAGCCATTTCGTGGCCGACCAACATCAGAGAAAAAAATTACATTTCTGCATCCTGGGGCCTGTCCCCCACCATTGGACATTACAAATGCCAGAATTGCTCAGTCTGCAACCTAACACAAAACACGAAGGAGTTTAAAACCGGCAATAAAGCTTACATTCTCAAAAGCTTAACCAACTGCAGATCACAAAACGTCATCTATGCCATCAGATGTCCCTGCGACCTTCTATACATCGGCCAAGCCACCCAAATGATCAAAGAGAGAATCATTCAGCACAAAAGCAGAATCCATTGCAAAGTCTTGACTGCTTCTTTGGTAACCCACTACCTTGAAAAAAACCATAGCGAAACTGACATCTCCTGGCAAGTTGTAGACCAACCCTTACTGCCCATCATAGGTGGAGACATCAAAGCACTACTCAACAAAAGTGAATGTAAATGGATGACTATCTGTAAATCTGTCAACTCTGGGTTAAATTCCATTGATGAATGGAATAGCACCAAACTGCTTTAATAGTCCCTCTGTCCCTTCTGAGACCGTAATTCCCCATTTCTGTTTGATATCGCAGGTCCCCCATCATGCTATTCAGACCTGCAGTTTCACACACCTTTCGCATTTTAATGGCCCCATCTTTTACTATACATACCCGCCACTTTGAAAACTACTTATCTATTCATTGGATCCCTGTCTCATCTCCCCAGCAGCCCGTCATTTTGTGACTTATTCTGCATATATGTACTTTGGATACATATCACTGAAAAATTTCGCTCTCACACCATTTTAATTATCGGTTCACTTGCTTAAAACATTCTGCAGACACCTGCTTTCTGCTGTACCCCTTCGCATGGCCAAATTTGCATTTATGAATTCTTGATGCATGGCTTGTATGCTCCCTGGATACATATCACTGAATGTACAATACTGGTTACGCACCAATTCATGTGTTATTTCTCTTGTTATTATCGTTTTGAATATACTTGCTTTCTAATTGGAATTAATGTATTCATGTTGCACGGCTTGCATTTTTGCCGATATTCTTACGCATACCTATTGTTGCTCTCTTCCTTCTCCAATACAATTGTCATGCATTACCAATGGTTGTTCATGTCGCCAATTCTGCATTACCCTACCCCATCCTTCCCCCTTCTTTGTCCCGCCCCCGTCCCTGCCCCCGTCCCTGCCCCCTTACACGCTATCGCTGTCACTCCACCCTTTGCCCCAACCTCAGCGATTTACAATATGCTCGCGCACATGATCACATGACCATCTTCGAGTCCCTTTATTCCACTTCCTGGTTGTATCTTACCGCACACCGCACTTGACCACGGCGGATACCGGCTGATTCAGACGCCTCTCGCCACAGACTGAAGCTCTATTAACTAGGTAAGTCCACCCCTCTGTGATCTCGCCCTCCTTCCACCTCCCCCCGGGTTCCGTTGGACCCAGTTCTCATTTCCCCCATTTTTTTCCCACAGACCCTTATCCGTTTACTCAGTTTTCCCCGCCGATGTAATCCCGGACGCGGCCCCTGAGCTCGACTTATTGCTAAAATTCAGGTACTTGGCACGCGTTGGTGCTTGTCCTTCGTTCATCCTCCCTCACAATTACTCACGGCATTGCCCTTTTTACACAGATGGATTAATACCCTGTTCCTTGGATACGCCGATACAAAGCATTACACGGCCCTTCCGCCTTCCCAGGTACTCGCGATTTTTGCCGCTTACCACTCTAGCTTCCGCCTCATCTGCCTTATAGATCACCCTTTCAGTCTCTTACGCCAGGCGGTTTCTCCTTGATGCATTTCTTGCTACGCCCTAGCATGCCTTCTCACTCTACCCTTGCTGTATCCTAAGGCTAGCACAATTCTCCGCTCCTTTTCCCCAGCGCCCTACCCCGCCGTTGCTTCCCTATTCTTCCCATCCCTTACCCATCCTTTCTCCTTCTTGTACAGCACTGCCTCTATCATGTCAACCCGGTCCTGATGATGCTCCCAAGTAACTGGATCAAAACGCCGTCGATCTATCAGCGCAATTGATGGCGCGTTCTTCATGTGGTTCTCTGAATAACTGCCTATTAATGACCAGAACCTCTGATTTCACTGTAAATTTTTTCACTTCTCTTCACTTTGCGCCGTTCCTAACTGATTTCACACTGTCTCTTGCGTCGCCACACCGTTGTGTCATGAACGCACTCGAGCACCAAGTACAATTTGGGTTGTTCACGCAAATTTATTTTGCTTGCAGTGCTGTTACAACTGTAATTCGTCCTTTTTATTTCTTTTTGCCTTGCCCTTGTCATTACTGTTTGCTAAATATATGATGCCATGTGCATATTTTTCAAAGAAAACCGACTGAGAGTCTCCCCTTCTTTCTTGTAATGTTTTGCACATGCATTCCTAACTGTCTTCTTTAAATGATACCAGTTGATAAATTGTTGCTGTTTTCATACACTTACCCAATTCTCAATGTGGTTTATGGGTTTTTGCTCCTGTTGTTTGATACGAAACTGCCTAAACACATATGGTAGCTGGGGGGGATTTCTAGAATTACAACTTCACTTGTCCTAATTACTCTCACCCCACCGTATCATTGATACTGTCAGAAAAAGCATACCCTGGACTATTAAATTCATCTACTAGATTAACTTCATCCAATCTTCTCTTGAATTTAATCCCTTTTGGACAGTGTCAAATTTGGAAATATACCACTGTTCTCTGTTTTTACGTTTCAGTTCTAGGTTTCCACCTCTTTTCTTCTCTATCATTTCCTCAAGGATAAACCAACTAAAATCTGTATGTTTATGTTTTAAGCTGGCATAATGTTCAACCAATGGGGCATATTGTTTCTTCGTTTTAATAGCTGACCTATGTTCAAGAAGTCTCAACCTTAATTCTCCACTCATTTCACCCTCATAGCCCAATCCACAGGGGCACAACAACAATATACAACATTGGCACTCCTACAGTTGTTTAAGCTCTTAGCTATCATTTTCTGACCATTGAACTCAATGGTCTTACCTACTATGCAATGATCACATATAGTGCAACTCCCACATCTGTGGTTGCCATTTGCTTTCACCATTTGGAGGGTGCCTTGTTCTAAGGGTTTTGTTTCCCTATATGTATGGACTAATGTTTTTCGTAAATTGTTATTCCGTTTAAAAGCAAAAAGTGTTTTTTCCAGTTTAGTCACCTCTTGTCATTTAAAATTTTCCAATTGGAATTTACAATGTATTTTTTTTGTTACTAATATCTGAAAATTGACTAACAAATACTATTCTTTAATTCATATTTTTATTTCTCTTGCTATTGTTTATGCTATCAAACATGCTGTCCTGATTATAGAAATGCGCCCTTTTGAACGCATGTTTGATCAATTTCTTTGGGTAACCTTGATCTAAAAGCTTATCCTTAAGAATGTCAGAGTGTTTATAAAAATCAGCGAAGGAGGAACAATTCCGCCGGAGGAACTGCTCAAAAGGGATGTTATCTTTCTATGCCTTGGGGTGATAACTTGTATAATATAGGTGGGTATTTTTTATCCATAGGTTTAGTGAACAGTTCAACCTCAAGATGACTACTGGTATTTTTAATCGAAGTATCTAAATAAAATCCACCCTATTTGCTCCTCTAGTGTCCTCATCTGTCAGAATTTCTTTGATCACCTTGATTGTATCGTCCTGCGGTATACTTGTATTCAACGCTTCTATATCGAGGGTCACTAAGATCTGTGAGTTGTCATTAAATGTAGTGCCCTCGATAATAGAAATGATGTGCATCGAGTTAATATAAATTTTTTGTTTAAGAACCTGGGCTTTTAAAAAAAACTAGCTACATACTTATTCAAGGGTTCCATAAGGGACCTCAAGCAACTAACAATTGGTCTCATGGGGGGATCCATCTCCTTTTTATGAATTTTGGGTAAACCGTAAATTGCTGGTATCATAGCATTATCATTTTTCAGGAACCTAAACTCCTCCTCGCAGATCCACTTATTTATTTTCGCTTCCTCAAGTAGAGTTATTACTACAGTTTTTTATGCATCCAGTTTTTTCTTAGGCACCTTGATTTAATGATCCGTCACAGTCAATAGTGTCTGTATTTTCTTCTCGTATTCATGAGTGTCAAATGCTGCTTCTCTATGTTCCTTAGGTAAATGATTGAAATCAGGATGGGCTTCTGCAAGGGCTTTCCTTATATTCGCCTCCACTACTCTTTCAAAAGCGTCCACAGTTTTACTAACCTGATGGATAAAGGGTGGAAATGTAGACTTAGGTCTCAACCCTGTGATGTTCGTATCCCTTTATGGTCCCTTAGTTTCAAAAAATCTTTTTAACCTAATCTTTCTGAAAAAACCTTTTAGATCCTTTTATAATTCAAATTCATTTACATTGGCTAATGGGACACAACTGAGGGGCATATTATCAAGGCAGGCGATAAAATTATTGCCGCTTTAGCGGCAGAAAACTGCTGCTAAAACAGCGATAATGGGCTTGCTATTATGCTCTATGGAATTCCAATTGAAGCTCAGGTTAGATGCCCTTCACATCTAACATGGGTTTCAATTGGAATTCCATAGAGCATATTATCAAGCCCATTATCGCCGTTTTAGCGGCAGTTTTCTGCCGCTAAAGCGGTGATAATTTTATCTCCTGTCTTGATAATATGCCTCTGAATCCTTTCACTAACACTTCTCTCTCCACTTTGGTTAATTCTTTACTTGATAGGTTCACAATAGGAAACTTTTTTATCGCCAATACCTCTGATTCCTGGTTTTCAAATACTCTTTAGGTGGATTTCTCATATATTGGCCCCTGCCCTGGTTCTTTGATGGTATTGTTTATCCCAACTCTGTTCCTTTTTCTGTTGAAATTAGTCTTTATTTGTATATGGGTGAATTAGTTCTAAACTAAATGTATTAATGTCCTTTTTTAGTTTAATTATTTTCCTATTGACCATGTATTCCTTATAACCATTTAATTCCAGGTTAAGTTTGTCCAATTTTCTTCTTGCCTCCTCTAAGGCTGTACATTCCTTCAAATTACGTTCAAGCTCTTCAATTTCTTGTTTCTCTAAAACTATTGTTTCTTTTGCAGTTTCTATAATTAATAGGATCCAATCTCTACTGCATCTGTTACCTATATGGGTCCAAATTTCCCAAAACTTTTTATTTTCTACAAATAATTAGTGTTAATTCTGGACCTGCAATCCTATTGGAATGACTTCAGACTTAACATAGTCTATTAAAAATCAGCATGAAGTTCTGTTCTTTGATTGTTAATTTGTTGCCATTCTTAGTGTTTGTACTAATACTTTTATTGAATTGGTCTTCTGTGAACCCAAAAGTTTTAAAAGGGTCCATTGTATTGTAGCTCAAGTCAGTAGATTAGTTTGCTGCTAAGAAACGGACAAACGCAAAAACTCTCCAACTAAAAAGGTTGTTCAATGTAAAATCAGTACAAAGAGAAGGGCCCCACAGACCCAAAAGGACAGGGAACCAGAAGAGACTTAGCAGTCAAGTATATAATTTCCTTTGGATTCACTTATATTTCAGATCAACCACTCCATGTATCCTCTACACACATATCTAAACACAGTCTTAAAGGAGCTATGAATTCCACAGGGTATCGAAACACTTATAAATCCAATTTAATAAAAATATTCAGTTATACAGTGCATTCTATTCAATTCCATACGGAAATATATTTAAATCCATACTTAAAATGTTAAAAAACTTACAATGTACAAAGGAGAGAGACAACACAAAGCCAATCACATTTGTCATAAAAAGGTTAATTTGTGAAAGTGCATCAAGACATCACATTGCAGATGACAATTACTTATCCCAATGTGGTTCAATATCACAGAAATTGAATAATAACAAAACGTTGGCGCGTTTCGGTGGATTGACACGAATAAAACCACCTTCTTCAGGACAATAATCATATATATTCCTCTCCTTACACTCTCATAAATGCCTGTATACGAAACATGAATATAAAAAACTGTATACTACATCTTATAATACAGAAACGCATTATACATATATAAAAAAAAATCATGAAATATTTGAAATCATGTAGGTAAGTATTTCTCTATCCTCGCACCCATAGACTTCCCTTAAGACTGAAATTCATTTTTTTTAAACGCACATCACCCTCTCTTCCACATTCAAAAAGGTATCACTATGTAAATCAATATGTTTGACACACCAACAGGGCTTCACACCATAACCCTATCAGTCATACTGATGGTATTCACTCAAATAATATACAACAATCCATTCATCTAAATATGAATGACTCAACAGTGAGGATCACTTGGTTAGAAAACCGTTTATATTTGGATAAACGCCAGTAAGGGCCAAGCTCTGTACATGAACAAATTAATAAAGGGGGAGATAGTGATGTGGGACAGTGATACAAACTTCATTTAAAGGTTGATTTTGAGGCAATCTCGAGGAGTGGTGAGTTTCCACAAGCTCCCAGTGCCAGGTTAAAAGGTTCTTCCCTCATATCCACCAGAAGGGAGAGTTAAGGACTAGAGAAGGGCACCTGTTTAGGCTATTCACTGGGGCTTAACTTGTGTGAAGGTTTTGGGAGCGCGTAATTCCTTGAGTTATGGGGTGCAGGTCATGACTTATTGTTAGGCAGCAAGAGTAAAAATTAAGGGCCCTATTACGATGTCAGGCAGACTTGCGTCTTCCCGACACTGTATTGGTATGGGAACCGTCCGACCATTGGTCGGCGGTTTCACATACCTAATTACAATACAACCACATATGGTGGGGTCGCAAACTCCCGTTTCCCTATGGGAGCTCTTGCTGCGGCCGTAAACCGGCCGTAGCACAAGTTCCCATAGAGAAATGGGAGTTTGTGTGAACCCCTGCACAGTGTGGAAGGCACCTCACGGTGCCTGCTACACTGTGCAGGGATTCACATGGGGGCACCATAGGTGCCCCCTCAGCCCCAAACCGGAGGCCGCCAAAGTGGCTTTCTGACAGGCTTTCCATGTTGGAAAGCCTGGAATGGAAAGCCTGCTTAAAACCGACATTGTAATCCCTATGGCGGAAACGCCGTCCATAGGGATTATGTGCCAGTCTCCAACTGGCCGACGGGCTCAAGGAGCCCATTGGAATCCAGCTAGAATGACCGACCAGTTTCACTTTCGACCGGCTGCATATTAAAGTGGCAGTCGAAACTGAAACCGCGATGAGGCCTTCCGAGTCTCATCGTAATTGGGCCTGTAATGTCCACATTCCAGACTGGAACCCTTATTATTCATTTGTGAAAAGCTATTTCGAAACCAATAGATTCATTTTTTTTTAATGAAAGCCAAACATTTAAGCTGATTGTGATTAAATCTAATAAGTGGCAAAATGAGTGCAGCGGTCCACTAGTAGCCTTTTATATACTGGACCTGAGTACAGGTAGTACAATATACTAGGGACTTCTAAATACATTAAAAGTGCACATTAGGTGTATGCTTGTTTTACCATGTTTGGAAAAAAGAGCACAAGCATATTACCACTGTTCAGCAGGGATAAAGTGCACAGAGTCTTATGGCCAACAATAATGGGTTCAGCAAGAGAAGGCAAAAATCTGGGAGAATACCACACAAATGACGGCTATTTCCAACACTTATCATAAACTTTGTTTCTTTTTACTCCTGGTGGTGTGGTACATTCCACCCACCAGAAGTGCCTTTTTAGTGATTTGTGACCTATAAATGTTAAGCCCGTTCTTGGAGGTTGCTTTTACTGCTCTCTCTCAGATGAGGGAGAGTTCTAGGACCTGCACCTTTGGTCCTCAGTTCCTCAGCAGTCTTCCCTGCATGGAGACTCCCAAAAGCAGCACAATGTGGGCTCCAAAGGCAGACTATAGCTGTCTGGACTCCCTAGGTCCCATGGCTTCCTGCCTACTTGCACATCACCTGTTTGTCTTGTAACGACCTGGAGTACCCCTGCCAAGGACAGATCCAGCCTGGACTGGTCCACAGAATTCCATGGGAGCCCTCTTCTCCAGGATCCCCACAAAGTACACCCTGTGTTGTTCCCCAGAGGAAGTGCCACTGACCTTGATGACAAGAGTCTAACAGAGTCCAACAAAACACAAGCCCAGAGTGTCCCTTCACTCCAGATGGGATTGTCCGAGCAGAGTCCATCCTTCCTCATCTTCTGTAGTTTGATTTTCATCTCAGTTCCTCCTTCGTACAAGGGTTTGGGCATCTCCACCCAATCGAGAGTTGTACTATTGCTCCTCCATCCCTGGTAGACATTTTCTAGAGACAGCCTATTTGCTGTTCAACCTCGTCAATTGCATGATTGGATTTTTCAAAAAGGCAGAAATGAAGTCTTGGTTTGTAACAGCTCTCTCCTGGATCTTAGCCCGAACCCTACCTAAAACTGCAAACTGTTTCCTTCCCTCTAAAACTTCAAAAAGGATCCCCAGTGTAAGTAGTTGTAGAAGTGTGAGTCCCAGCCACCAGCAGTACCTTTTAAGGGATTGGTGGCCCCGAAATGTTAAGCCAGTTGTTATGGGCTGCTTTTACTGCTCGCCACTTACGAGGAAGAGCTCTCTGACCTGTCCTTCTTTTGCTCTTCAACCCTTCAACAGTCTTTTTTGGCATTGGGCCTCTCAACAGCAGCACACAGGGGGTTCTGAAGGCAGACTATAATGACAGACTTTACTCCTTAGGTCTCATGGTCTCATGTCCACTTGCAGGTCAACTGTGTGTTTTGCAGTGAACTGGATTACCCCTGAGAGGGACACCTCAAGCCTGAACTGACTAAGGATATTCCAGGGGAACCCTCTCCTACAGGGTCCCAAGAAAGCACATACTCTACTGTCCTCTAGAGATAGTGACACTAGAGTTTAGAGTTTTAGAGCTTAACAGAGTCCAACAAAGCACAGGTCCCTTCACTCCAGAAAGGGGTTTTTCCATGCAGAGTCCATCCTTCCTCATCTTCTGTAGGTATCTTAGCTTCCTGGTTCCTCCAATGTGCAAGGGTTTGGGTATCTATGCTCAATTTAGTGTTGCATATCATTCCTTCATCACTGGCGGACATTTTATAGACGCATCCTACTGGCTGGTTCACCTCCTCACGCAGCATGATCAGATTTTTCAAGATGGCTGAAATCAAGCCTTGGTTTGTAACAGCTCTCTCCTGGCTCCTAGCCCTTCCACAAGCTGCCACTTCAAACTGAGTCCTTCCTTCCAAGACTACAAAGGAGATGCTCAGTGTAGGTGATACTAGAGGTCTGCCTACATCCTTTTGTACCTATTAAATAGGCATGGCCAGGCTTGTCAGTAAGGGAATAATTATTTAGCATATACAGATTTCTCCTGCACCCTCTCTCCTTACTTGGATAAGTACACTCCCCCAAATAGATCTATTGTCTTTTGAAGAGTTTTGTCTTTTTCCTGGGCAGCAGAGTTATTTACGTTGCCCAGCAGAGGGTTTTACTGCACATTTGAAGCCTTGCAATTCAGCAATGGTGACAGGACTCAAAATACCAACTGTTAATGGCTGGCAGTACTGCATCCCTGCTCATCCAGGGGCAGTGACAGTTATAAAAGATGGTGTTAGAAATTGGGCCTCTAGTTGGCAGAGGTATGCACCCTGTCCAAGTAAGGACAACAGCCTTGTCAGGGTAAACTAGATACACACTAAAAGACAAACTGTGCTCACCCTCTGTTAGCTTGGCATAGAACACTCAGGCTTATCTAAAGAGGGATTGTGTAAACTATTTGTGCTAAACACACAGGGGTGCAGTTCCTCAGTCTCAAGGTGGGGGAAACCCCATCAGGTGGTCAAGAAAAGGTCTGGTCATGGGGAATCCACGGTGGGGGGATCCAAGTGATCAGATCAAGGTGCCTCACACACCCAGAAGGGTGTCATGCTTCATCAAGGTCGCTCCTCGCAGGACGGCACTGCAATGGCAGATGGGCCCCTCAATGGGGGCTCTTTGATGGAGATCTTTTGATCTTAAAGCTGTCTGATGAGTGTGAGTGAGGGGTTGTGGGTGGAGGGTGGTGCAGAGGGGTATTAAAAGAGTCTATGGGACCCTAAAATAGTTTGAATGGACTTGTGGTTCCCTTGACACAGTAAAAACAGGGGACCTATTGTGGTAACAAAGTACTGTAATAGCTTCAGTACATGTTGAATGAGGTCAACATGTTTCATGACTAAATGCCTGGAGGGTCAGTGGCATTTCATCAGGACCGTGTAAATACCTACCCTGCTGTGGAGTGGGGCCCAGAAAAAGAGAGAGGAACCTCCACTAAAATGGATAATAATGCACGTGTTATGGTGCAGAAGCGGGAATCCAGCCTGTAAAAAACATATGCCGAACAGCCATAAAGAGCCTTTTGCTATCACAATTGTAGTCCAATACAATAGCGGAGATGCGAAGATTCTGCAAAGGCTGCGTCTCACTGCCAACAGGTGTAGCCAGAGCCTGAGGAGAGCGCAATGTGATCAACAAGTAGGTAACAAGACATGTATAGATAGAAACGTACCATACAATATCAGGACACCTGTGCATATTTCAAACTTAAAATAGACTTTTCAACAATACCAGAGTGTGTGCAAAGATTAGTAGCAGTAATCCAGTATCACAGAAAAAGGCCCATAAGACCTTGAAAGCAACAAGGAAACTGGATGGTCCCATAAGGAAATAGAGAAAATAAATTAGAGGGGGGTGGATTTACCCACAAGTTGTGAGAGTGATGCCCCTTAGGGGAGACAGAGAACTCCGGTAAATGAAATTTTAGCCTCATGTAAGAGACAAGAGACACAAAAGAAAAAGCAAAAAACTAACATTTCAACTCGCGTTAATCTCACAGTGTATTAATCGGGACCAACCCTTCTCTGTCGACCTGCAGGTAAGGAGTGAGGGGGAGGTCTCATTTCATAAAGGGCTATGTGAGAAACAAGATCCCAGTGTGTCCAGCACCGGAATGAAGAAAATGAGTGGCAGATGCAGAGTTTTAGGATGGTCTAATAGGCCGGTAGAAGTGATTACAGGTGCGCTCTTTGAACCTTGTTATAATTGACAATGTCACAGTGTGGCCTGTCTGGGAATGTAGGAAATGTGTAAAAGCAACCAGGTTGTGAGGACGGCCGAATGGGCCAGTAAAATTGATCACAGGTGAGCTCTTTAAAACTTGTCATATTTGGTAAACAGCACAATGGCCATGTAAAAGTGGTGGCCCCGTTATGTGTATGTGAGAATCAATCTGTCTCAATGTACCTGGCTCATTCTCATGGAGAGGGTGGGTGAGCAGCGGGAGCCTGGGACTGATGCAAGTGCGCATCTGGGTTGCCTGACTCACAGATGGTGCCCCCACGTGTGCACATCATATTGGTGTGTCATATTCAGTCTTAGGAGGTATAAGTCGCATGAGACATTTCAGGTGATATATACTATTGATTTTAATTAAACATTTGCTGAGCATGGACTACATAGCAATATATAGATATATATATACCTGGTTCTACACATAATGTGCGAGTTTATGTAAAGCACCAACAATGATTTTATATTGTATATATCATTTGATCAATAGGTACTTCGTTATCCCCAATCCTGAAGAGGCCCAAAATGAAAAGTAGGTCCAAAAGCGCTGACAATTTACTTTGGAGGCATCATACAATCTCCAATAAACAAAATAATTATAACGCCACATCACCACTAGGTTCAGGGCAGGATTGCATACCAATGTGACACCATTCAATGACTACCACCCATGTGGATTGCACATTAAAGAAGGAGTGTAGGCACATTTTTATTTAAAATAGGCGGAAGAATGAAGAAATATTGCTTGTATTTTAGTTGTTATTTTTGTGTTAAAAATCATGGTGGTTGCTTTCCCTTTTTTTTTTCTTTGTTTAGTTTTAACATACACTCCAGGTATTATCTGGAAGAGTGAGGATTATTACACCATACCAAAGTAAATAAATTCTGTCCTTTAAATCATACTCACATCCCAGTGACTATAGTTTAATTATACCACAAATAACTATGAATCCCCCCACGATATACTGTGTTAATGGTTAGCTAGTTTCATGCCCTGGTATAGTGGGGGTATTCGGGCACACCCCTATATGTTGAGACATGATGCTTTCCCCTTCTTAGCAGCTGGCTGGGCCATTTTTCCTGGAAAGCCATAGACCTTGTTGTTGCACGGATCCAACCAGGTAACCCCAACATCTCTACATGACCCTTTAGCTCCAATGACTTCCAGGTAGTGTGCTCAATGTCAGTACCAAGCAAACAGTCCAAATGCATGACAGGGCGCACTGCAATTTTCAGAAGATCTAAACCCCCACCCCCACTTAAATGGAACAAGGGCCACCGGCTATTGGCCTCTGTTGTCAGCCACAACAACCTGTTGGAATGCATGGGGCATGACCTCTGGGGACCCCAGCTGATTCCTTACCATAGTCATGCTGATGCCTGTATCCCTCAGAGCCTCAACACTTTGCCCATTGATGGTGATCCTTGCCTACACCTTGTAGTATTAGAGGGCACATGGATCTTTGGAACTATTACACTGTCACCCGGGGACAGTAGGGTAGCCCCACAAAAATTCCCCCACTAACTTGGACAAAAAATCCTCCCCCAGCACTACACTCACCACCCCTGGAACCTTCCTCTAGTGGGAGGTTGTGCTTTTTTGACACTTGGGATCCCATTTCTAGTGTCCATACTCAAAGCGCTTGGGAGGTTTGGGCTGCTGACTTTTATCATTGTAGTTTTTCTTCTGGTGGCCAGATTGGGAATGAGATTCATTGCCCTGTGCGTTGTGTTGGGTGCCTTGAGAGATCTCCTTGTTTTTATCTCCCTACTCCTTCTAATGGAAACCCAGACCACCCTTTTTTGGAGTCCCCCCAGAGACATTCTTGAACACTCTGGTGCTGACTCAGTTGTCTCCTCCATGGCCAACCTGTTCTCTTCTAAAATTTGTTTCTCTCAGTCAGAGGCTGCTCTTTCTCAAGTTGGACACATTTTCTGCTCCTATTTTAACTTAGCAAACTCTAGCTTGAGCTTTAGTTCCTCGCTCCTGTCTGCCAGCTCTTCTGGGGACAGGTTCCTTGAGGAGGTTCTGCTCCCTGCTATGAGAACCACCACTGTTTCCAGGAAGTTGTTGGCCCCCTTTGCAAATAGGCCCAGATCCACAGCAAATGCCAGGATCAGTTCCTCATCCTCCTCCTCAATTTCCTGCTCCTCCTCCCCTGGGACTTCATGCCCCTGCATCACGGACCCCTGCCCAGTCACTCAAAGCCTTCTGTCGCTCCACCTTCCAGGTGAAGCCTTTCATGGATACTTGAATCCCAAGGCAAAAATCCTTAAGATGTACAAAAATGTAGGATTTTAACTTGGTCAGCTCAAAATCAATTACTGCAGGTGCTGCTTCTCCAGAGAGAGACATGGTTTAGTAAGAAATCAAACAGCCAATTAGGGTGAATTGAAAAGGATTCAAATTGGTCATAGTATAGAGTTTTAGTGAACAATCAGTAAATATATGGCATTGCACAAACACTTGTCCTATCCCACCGCTGCGACCAATGTTAGAAATTGTGGCTCTGGTTGGCAAAGGTATGCTCCCTGTCCAAGTAGGGACCAAAATCCTAGTCATGATAAGCTATACACACACTAAAACATTACCTGTATTCACCCTCTGCTAGTGTGGTACAGAGCAGTCATGCTTATCTAAAGAGGTAATGTGTAAAGGATTTGTGCAACACAAAATAAACTAACAAAATTTAAAAAAAAAACACCACAAAAGATGCTACACAAGGTTAGAAAAATAGACACTAATTTTATGAATAACACTGGACCAAAACAACATACACCCAATAAGTAAAACTGGAGTTATGAATTTTTAAAGAATAAATAAAAATAAGGGTGCTTAGATTCATAAAGCACCAATTAGGGACTTGTGGTCGCGCTTGACCGGGCAAATCCAAAAGTTCAGGCCGACTGCGATGGAACGAGGGTCGGAGACAGGGACCAGCCTTGACCCGCTGAAAATAATACCTTTGTAGGGGCCTGCATCAACTACGAGATGCAAGGAGCAGGGAGTTAATGCATCTTCATTGACCTGAGGGCTTTGTAGGCGATTCTTCATCATTGAGCCGTGCACTTGGGTACAATTTTATCATCGGGCAGCACTGAAGAATGCGATTCCTTGTCGTTGAGCCATGCACTTCCGTGAAGCTTCGTTGTTGAATAGCGCTTTGGATGATCTATGTCAAAATATCTAAACCTCAAATATTGACCTAGAGATAATTTTGAGTCCTAAATATCGATGTTAAAAATGATGTTCAGACAATATTGTGAGTACAAAATATTGACTCACCAAAATATCTAGTAAAACATATTGTTATATGGTAATATTGTCAGCAAGAATATCGTTGTCATGATTATCAAATTTAAGGTAAGTAATATTGTTTTTTTAAATATCGAAGCCATTAATATAGTTTACAAAATTACAGTTGGTTATAATTTCAGTTTTAATTATTGTTATGTATTTTAGTATATATTTTAAGATTCCAGGTTGTAGGCTTTACGACCGACATTCTTGATTTAAACTCCGACCACCTTCTTACAAAGAAGGCAGTTGGAGTTTAAACTGGCTGGTCATTCCAGCTGGCTTCTGACGGGCTCGAGGAGCTCATCGGCCAAACAGAGGCCGCTCATAATCCCTTTAGGCCGGAGTTTACGCCATCGGGATTATGATGTCGGTTTCAGACAGGCTTTTCATGTCGGGCTTTCCAATATGGAAATCTTGTCGGAGAGCAACTTAGGAGGCCCCTAGCAGGGCCCCGATCCCTCAGCAGCCTCCATTTGTGGGCCAAGGTGCCCCGCTGTAATCCCTGCACCATGGCAGTTATACACAGAAACTCCCATTTCTCAATGGGAGCTTGTGCTGCGGCTGGTTTCCGACCACAGCACAAGCTCCCATAGAAAATGGGATCTTGCGACCGCACCATGTATGTCTGTATGTTTATATCCCTGTATATAATGTAAAACTATTAATAAAAATGTTAATTTAAATTAATTTTATTATAATTTTTTTTTTTATAATTTACTAATATAATAAATATATCTATATATAAGAACATATGCAAAAAATATAAAATTCAACAAATAAACAGCAAACATTTTTAGAAATTTCCAAATTAATCATTAATAAAAAGTAAACAATAGAAAAAAATATGTTTGACTAAAAATATCTTAAAAATTCCAAAAATGTCTACATATAGCAAATATAAAAATTAAATACACAAACACATTATAATAATATATATTTAAACAATATTAGCACAATTATTGAATTCTAGGAATAATAAATGTACTTGTTGCTCTCAGGAGGGGTAAACTTTACTATTTCCACTCCAGTCTCTGCAGCAGTAGGGCAAGCGTTAGACTGCAGAGGGGTGATATTTACTATTCTCACTCCAGCATGTGCAACAGTAGAGAAAGCATTGGTACGGGAGGGGTAAAATGTACCATTCCAGTTCCAGTCTATGCATCAGTAGGGAAAGCATTGGATTTAGGAAGGGTAAAATTTACTATTCCCACTCCAGTTAGTGCAACAGTAGAGTAAGTGCTGGACTAAGGAAGGGTTAAAACTACTATTCCCACCCCAGTCTGTACAACACTAGGGCCTACTTGGGGTAACTTAGATGTAATAAAAGAGGAGTTTAAGGCTTGGCAAAGGGTTTTAAATGTCAAGTCGAAATCGCAGTAAAACTGCACACACAGGCTCGGCAGTGTCAGGCCTGAGACAGCTTTAAAGGGCTACTTGTGAGGGTGGCACAATCAGTGCTGAGGCCCACTAGTAGCATTTAATTAACAGGTCCAGGGTATATGGTATACCCTTTACAAAGTGTTGGAAAGTGGATTATTGGTAGGGGCAAATATAGGTCTGCCACTGGCAACAAGGCCACTAACACATGATAGGACTCAGCATAGGTCTTAGAAAATTATTTTTATGCTCAACCCTTGGTAACTTGGCTGCGAGCAGGCAGCCTTAACCTCAGGTATGTAAAGCATTTAAAAACACCAATTAAGTAAATATTAAGACACAATACATAATAAAAATCCAACAATCCAATGTAGGGAACCAGAGATATGAATTTTCAAAGATTTAGCATTATATAGCACTTAGAAACATATAGCACCTTATTGGGATATCTGGTCGCGATAGACCGGCTCAAAATCAAAGTTTCAAGCCGACCGTGATGGAGCCCTGAGCGGCTACCATTCGCTGTAGGACCCAGTCACAGTTTTTACCTTTGGACTTCCCTCGAAGCTCTCAGCCAGTCCGGATTCGGTGAGGGTTCGCCGAATAGCCTTGCAATGAGCTCCTGGTCAAACTTATGGAAGTCCAACCTCCGGAGCATTTCAGCGGGGAAAACCCAGGATCCAGGCCGACATGCGGTTGAAGGGAGGCGGCTTGGATTTCGCGGTTGCTCCCGGTCACCTTTTCTTCGTTCGGTCTTAGAAACTTTTACGGAGCTTTTTCTCGCGGGGTCCCTCAATGCTCTTCACCTAGCCGGATTCGGTGAGGGTTCGCCGGCCTTGGATTTTTTCTACTCCCGGTCACACTCTGGAAGTGGGACCTGCTGAGTTTTTAGCAGGACGAACCTGGATGGCTTGGCCGGCTCGTGGTTGAAGGCTGGCGGCTTGGCTGGCCAGGTTGAGTTAGTCCCTCTATGGAGCTTTTTTTCAAAGTTGCTCCAAAGTTCTCCAAACTTCTTAAACTTCTTCCTGAAGTTCCTCAAGGAGTCTCAAAGTGTCTCAAACTCACTCTAAGGGTCTGGAAGCTCCAAGATGGTCCATGAAAGTTGAGGACTTCAGTTCCCACAATCTACTTGAACAAAACTCTTACAAATCCACTGGTTTTCTCCAGGTTGAGGATCCTTGGTGGTGATGATCCAGGTGAGCTCTGTTAACCTGTAGCTTGTAGGGAGTCCACTCTTTAGTTCTTTTGCAGCAAGGTAATCCACAGTGCTGTAGTTTCAGCTGGTGCCGTCTTCAGAGGACAGGCGTTAGAACTTTGCACCCCAACTTCTCAGCATAGCAATGTCTTGCTTCTTAAGTTTCAAGCAGCAGATCTGAGAGGCTCTACCCCTCTCAGATACTTATTACCAGTTCTCTGGGTCAAGCAGGAGGCCACTGCTGACCAAGAATATGACCACATCCTGTAGAGTATGGCATTATTTTGTCCCAGAGTGCACCAAATCCTCCAAATTCATAATGGCTGATTTTCCAGCAGGGAGGTAAGAGCTGGTTATCCCCAGGGGCTCTTTGTCACCTCTTCAAGGCAGCCTGGCTAATCCACTTAACTCTGACCAATCAGGACAGACCACTGGAAGGCTGAATCTGGACTTACAAACAAGAAAGTCTTATAACTTCTTGTATTTACACTTTAGGAGAAAATCAACCATTTCATATTCTTGAGTTAAGTAATACCATTCGGGTAAGTCTTTGAATGGTACTTCTAGCCCTCTACTATCAAGAGGTATTAATTAATAACGTCCTGCTATGTTAACCTATGTGGCAGGGGATCTGCAATTGGAAAAATTACTTGGGCCATTTTTCCAGCACCAGGACTTACAAAAACATATTTTATAAGTACTTTGCTTATATCTGCAAGACCCCCACCACATGGCACAACTAGGGGAGACTTTAGGGGTTCTGAATCTGTAGAAATATTGCAGATCCCCCTCCACAGAATTTGGGCAGCACTTTATCACAATGTGGGGAGTGAGATGTAAAACTTCACTTAACCAAGGGCATATTAAACTCATTTTATAAGGGTCTACCTTATAGATACCTCTCCCCCCCACCCCCGGGACACCTAGGGGAGACCCAAGTGTGTTCCTAATATGCCAAATCATTGGAGGGTATCCATTTTTAAGTGACACAAACCCCAAAGTCAAGTTTGAGAACAATTTACTTTTTTAAAGCATTCCTGCCACCCAGGGCTATTTTTAAATCTGACCTCAGGCTTCAGCAGTGCACACATACAAGTGCAAAAGAGCTGCTGGCCTCTAAACTGCCATGCCCTATTTACACTAGGGGCTGATTGGTAGTTACAATCCCCCTGCCCTAATAGGCACTAAGGTCCTAGGAGGTAGGCCATGCCAATCACAGGGGTACCCCATACCATAGTGTATGTAGGTCTTTTCACTGTCTTCTAAATGTGTCTCTTTCAGTAGTGCACTGGCCCTGGGCCTGGTTAGGCAGAGCCCAGGGTCAGTAAGAGTCAGTTACCAACAGTACAATTCAGCTAAAAGTTGGGGGGTGCCCAGGGCACAGGGTGACTTTGCAACACAAAGTATTTACAAGTAAATTAAATATACAATTAGTGCTGCTGGAGCCGGTATCTACAGCAGGGCCCCTCAATCTAGCTTAAGTTTTACCCTGTTGGTGCAAATTGTGATTTATTGTGTATTCGTATGCTGCAAGAAATTGGTATGGTGCATTTTCAATGATGTGCTGCTACTGGGAGGTTGTTAGTGCGACGGGGGGGGGGGGTGAATTTTTTTTTTAATGGTTTCTTTCACCTGTATTGCACTTTATTTTCTCCTTGATTCATGCTGGAAAAGTCAAAGTCATGATGTTGTACGTTCATTATGCAGACATCTCTGGGTTTCAGAGCCCTGCTTTATATGGGCTATTTGCCGAATAAAATTTGTTTAAAAAAAATATATATACCATTAGTGTGTACACCAATGTTACCGCAATTAGAGCAGAACACATGCACTTTAGCACTGGTCAGCAGTGGCAAAATTCTCAGAGTCCTATGGCCAACAACAAGAATCAGCATAAAGAGGAGGTAAGCAGGACAAAAGTTTGGGGAAAGACTACCCTAAGGATGACAGGTCTAATAGATGCAAATCCTTTTCATTGAACAATTGTGCATAATTAATTGTGTGTTTGGTAATTGTAAGGACTGGTAAATGAATGTACGTTGAGGAATATAGAATAGAGATGAGAGTGAGCATAGACTCAGAAATAAAACTGGTATGGCCTTTTTTAGGTCTTGGTTAGACAACGCAAGCGCTGTCTCTTCAAGGCATATTGTTAACAATCACTGGGCTACAGCCCGCCCATAGGCTTATTATTTATTCCCTTTAACGTTGCTCTCATATCCTTTGTTCCTGTTTATCCAGAGAGGCATGCTTCATGCCTCTTCTTGTGTTTGATCCTTCCCTAATGTATGGGTCAAGTACTTGTGTCCATCCACTGCTCCCTTTTTGAAACTATTTGTTTATTTGTCTTTAAGCATGCCACATTAGTGCTCCTATTATCACTGGCTCCATCTTTTCCCACCTGCCCTCGGTTCATGTTGCTTCTCTTGAGCCCGATTGCTTCTTTCACTGTTCCACTGACCCCCTACCAGTTGCTGTGAGCTGGGGTATCAGTCTCTGACCCACCCGCCCTCCATTATGTTGCTCCTTTCTTCTCTTCACCGGAATGGCAGTAAATAGTGGATAAGACATCTCATCCTGATCTCTGTTTGCGGACTCTAACCCACCTCCCGGGGGGCATATTACCGCAAGCAGTGCATTTTTGCGCTAATGTTAGAGCATCTAACCTCTCTTAAAATGGCCTTGACATCAAGCAGCCCTTTGTGTAATTGTCTTTTTTTTATTGAAGTTGTAGGATTGTTTCTTCCAAAGCTTGATAGCAGTACCTCACTTCGAAAGGCACACAAATGTGAGCATATTTTCCTTTCTCCTCTATCTATGCAGACATACATTCCAAGGTGACCACATCAGTAATGACATGTACAATGGCCTCCTTGAATGACCTTATCCAAACTGAACTTCTGTGCACATCGCTTTGTAGTCCAAAATCAATTTGTAGTCCTAAAGAACACATTTATTAACACAAAAAGCAAGATGTTGGTACAGTCTGGTAGAATCATACTGTAGATTTAAGTCCACCGGTAATGTAAGGATTTGCTTTACTTTTTGCACGCAAAGATAAATGAATAATTTCATATCCACTCTTGACATTTGGACCACATGGCCCAGTAAATGAAGTCCGTGAAAGAGCCGTGGGGCATATTAAAATTATTGCTGCTTTAGCTGCAGAAAACTGCCGCTAAAGTGGCGATAATGGGCTTGATAATATGCCCTTGAGAATTCCAATAGAAGCCCATGTTGACACCAGAACATGGGCTTCTATGGGAATTCTCTGTGGCATATTATAAAGCCCATTATCGCCGCTTTAGCGGCAGTTTTCTGCCGCTAAAGCGGCGATAATTTTAACGCCGTTTCTTGATAATATGCCCCTGTATTCCTTTTCAGGTCTTGGTTAGACAGCGCATTTAAGTCTCGGCGTCGGATCAACATCCTGTGATTCTGGGCAAATCATCTAATCTCAAGGTGCCTACCAAAAATAAATGAGGCCTTGTGTAATGTCACTGGTGCTCAGGTAAAGCACTCCAAAACCTTTGGGTTGAGTTTGTGCTTTATAAAACTGAAAAAAAAATGATATTACACTAGGACGCATTCAGATTTAGTGCTCGGCTAGACAGCGCATGCGCTGTGTCTTTGCTCCCGTGTTGAGTACATTGTCCTGCCCCTCCTGACACAGCGAAAGCGCTATGACGTGGCTGGTTACAGAATAGCGCTTTTTTCCAGTGACTTTCAACCATACTCAACAGGAGATGTGCTGCTAGACAAAATGGCTAAGAGACATTCACATTGACAACAACAATAGCTTGGGCATTGCTGAGTTCTGTTGGCTTTGCAAACGCTTGGTATTCCCTGTTAAACTATGATCAGTTTGTTTTAGTCAGGAGCAGGGGGTTTAGAAGGCATGGAAGCATAGGGCAGAAGTACGGCTCCTCAGGCTTGCCATCCCGACTCTGGTAAAGCACACTGTGCTGGGTTGAAAGTGAAGACTGGCAGACAGCGGGGCAGTGGGAATCAGCACTATATCAGTTCAGCAGCACACGTGTGCTCTGCATTTGCCAACTAGAATCATGTCTTTGGTCTTTTTTTTATTTTTGCTAATATATTTTTACCTCAATATTTATTTGATTTAAATGCTAACCTATCCACAATCGATCTGCCACTAACTGCGCTATAAGATATTAATTGCACTTTTTAAGGATCCATTTACTTCTTATAGACAACCGTCTTCCTTATTTTAATTAACAATTTTTTTTTTTTTAATAAAAAAGAAGATAGTAACATTATAGTGGCACTGACATTACTGTAGCCTAGCAATGATTCCACCCTGCAAAACGTAACCTAGTAACTTTATATGGAACTAAACTTTAAAGGTCAGAAAGGTTGCCAGCCGGAGCTCCATTTTATAAGGTCTTGTGGTAAAGCATTTCTTTTTTGTGATGAAATTGTTTATTAGCATTTAATAAATATAAGACAATAAAAGCAATAACATACAGAAATGTGCAATATGATAACATATTGCACATTGGAAGTAATGCATAAAGTTAAATATATATGAATTCATAAGAATGAAGACTGTATCTTATTTAAATACAAGTAATACAATAATAAGATGGAAGCAGGATAAAGCATTTTTGTAACTCAGGGATACTGTCGAGAAATACCTAGTTGCAGCCTCTTGTAATGTACTCATGTAATTCATCAGTAGTGGCAGGATTGAAAAATACGTAGCGACCGTTTGGGGTGCCGCATCCCAGTGCAAATAAAGATGCTTTAATGACCAGTTATATATAATCTGAAGGGTTTCTCAGTATGCTCCTGTGAGTGGTCAATGGGAAAGAAGCAGTGTTGTAAGTTGAGAGAGAAATGTGGGGGTAGAGAAGGACACGTGCTAGAACAGCAGTGGCATTGTTCTTAATGCACACCATGCTGAGTCTGGTAAAAAAAAGATGTAAAGTGGAGACCACAGTTTGCAGGAAAGTGGGGGTTATTCTGTTAGATAGATCCGTAGCACAAGGTTGTGTGGTGCTTGTGGGCACAAATTAAACAGTGGCTGTGGCATTTTGAAGCATGGTTGAAATGTTACCTTCGATAACCTCTGCTTGCTTATATGTTTAAAATACCAAAGGCACAACATCATGGGGCAGATTTACAAGCCCCTTGCGTCATTTTTGCGACGCTGTTGTGCCACTTTTTGTGACGCAGCAGCAGTGTAAAAATGCAGCCCATTTACAACGTGACGCATCTAGGGAGATGCGTCACGTAGTAAAGCCCTGCATCACATTATACCTGCATCAGGTATAATGTATGCAGGGTGGGCGTTCCAACGCAATAAGCCTTGTAGAAGTGACGCAGTGAAATCTACAAGATTTCACTGCGTCACTTCTAGGACGCCACTGCGTCAAATTCTTTCGCCTGCTTGAAGCAGGCATAAGGAGTGATGCAGCACAATGAGGAGAGGCCTCTCCCTGCATTGCTGGAGTTGCGTCATGCTTGCGACACGACTCCAGCAATGCGTGACTTTTGCGTCAACAGATGCATCAGAATTTCTGACGCATCTGTCAATCCTTGCGCCATGGTGCGCCGTATTGTAAATACGGCCCATCCATAGTGGCGCACGGGTTTCTCAGGGTGGGGCAGGGAAAGTGACGCATCTTTACAGATGCGTCACTTTCTTGTAAATCTGCCCCCATGAATTTATAAGATACATACTTCTGTGGTTGAATAATATTCCAAAATACCTATTCATAATTTGTAGTATAGTCTTATAATTCAGCAATGATTGCACACTGCAAAACTATGCCTAGTAAAAGATTGTGGTAATGCATTCCTACTCATATAATGATGGAGTTTGGAAAGAAAAGATGGAAATTCTGATCAGTGGAAACTGGTACACAATTGATTATTTTCTTGTTAGGCTGAAGGATTGCGACAGGACTATGTCTTATGACATATTGATCTAGATTTAAAGTGATCATGTTCTTTATAAAATAAAACTGATATGGCCTTTCAATAGTTTAGATTTGCTCATGAATAATGCTAAACATGTTCCAGACAGTGGCTGAAGTGTGAAACAAGCAGCAATGGCACTACATAGCCGGAAGTCAAGGAGGCAGAGAAAGGCGGGGGAAAGTGCTTATAGAATCCTTAAGACATGTCATCCCTACCATTTAAGAAATATAGTGGTGGCTGGAAAGTGCAGACCGACAGACTGTAGAAAGCTGGGAATATGTGCTGGATCAGATAACTTAAAGTTTCTCGATACTTAAACTTACTTCTACAGTTTGTATTTGTGCTTTTAATTTTTTCCAGACTCTGAACCTATCTAAAAACAATGGGGCAGATTTACAAGAACTGACGCATCTCTGCATATTAGCAGAGATGCGTCAGTTAATTCGCGTAACTCAAAAAAAACCTTGCGCCATCATGGGTGCGTCGCATTTACAATGCGGCGCACCGTGGTGCAAGGATTGACAGATACGTGACGCACCTGTTGGCATAAAGGCAACGCATTGCTAGAGTCGTGTCACAAGCACGACGCAACTCCAGCAATGCCCAGAATGCCTATTCCTATTATGCTGCGTCACTCCATATGCCTGCTTCAAGTAGGCATAAGGTTTTAACTCAGTGGTGTCATAGAAGTGACGCAGTGAAATCTTGTCGATTTCACTGCATTACTTTTGCAAGGCTTTCTTACGTCGGAACGCCCTAGATGTGTCACGTTGTAAATGTGTCACAACATGGCGCATTGTTTACAAAACCGCTGCGTCACAAAAGTGACTAACAGTACACACAACACAACATATAACATATAACTAGGTAAAAAGATAACATTTACTCGACCGCATGAGGGTTGGCTTCCTTGTCACCATACTTTACTGCTTTATTTTCAATAAAGATTGTGTAGTGAGGATGTCCACGCAGGTAGGTTGTAATTCGGGATGTTTTATTCATGAAGATAACAGGTAGTAAAGTTCATAACATCAAGTTGCTAAGTTGTAAATCAGAGCCCCACCAGGAGCAGCCTGTCTGCTGCTCAGCCCATGACAAACTGTCACTTCACCTCTCTGAGTCCCAACATTCTGAGGCATCATCATACTCCTACATTCTAATGAGTCAGAGCACAGGCACTGGCTGAGCAAAGGTGGTGAATTACCTTACAATATAAATGCAGGAACCTACAGATTGTTTTCCCAAAAATGCAGCTCTGATTAACTTCATGCTATGGTGCTACGATAATGCAAGCTTTTGGCGCAAATACTTTTTGTGCCTGAAAGTTGAGAATCATTGGACAAGTGGCCACGCAAACGTATGGTAAGTATCCCAACCTTTGTATTTTTTGTGTTGAAGACCTGAGGTCTAGGAAGCATCCAGAGCTGGTCACACCTAAAAATGGCTGCATAAGATAGTCTTCAAACAAATTAGATTTTTAACAACCCTCACATCAAAACATCCTCCCTGCAGGTTTTTATGTTTACATATCACACTGTATTATCAGCAGCCTATTGGGGAAGGTGCTGAAATTCAGGAACCTAATTAAACTTCAAGATAGAGGAAACAAAATAAAACACTGAATTCATGAATAACCGGAATGCTTAAGGCCTCAAGGACTGAGGGGGCTGTATTGCCAATTTACTGATATTTTTTTTAGCAAATTTTGTTTTGTCTGAAAGCTTTCTTTAGCTAAGCAGTGATCGCCTAAAATGTTAAATAAACTGTATGCAAATTGAACTGGCCTTATATAGTTTTGAAATGATCAGCATGTCTAGGCATTTAAAGCAGTCAAGGGCACATCAGAGGGCAATGGAATCCTTTAATAGAGTTTCTAAAAATGTTCCATGTGAATTAACCTGTTCTTTGTGGACGTTACTTTTGCACTCTTTTTCATGTAAATGCCATTCCATAAAATGGCATTAGTAAGAAAGTGTGGCTCTCTGAAAGTGCAGTCTTGAGACTCGAAAAGCCAAGTTCAGCAGACAAAAAACAGGCACGTCTTTTTTTGTGCAGTGTTATTACAGTTGCAGCTTCTTTCTGCTGATAAAACACGCTGCTCCTTCCAGAGCAAGACACCGGGATGTCTTGACCAGCTGCTCTACAAAAAAAGACTCCTGAAGCTGCGAATTGTTATATTTTGAGAACGCGTATAGAATACAATAGCATTAGACCTTTCTATTGGCCTATCTGTCTGTGCTACGAAGATCTAAGATCTTTAATATTCTCATGTTGCCTGCAGTGTTCTTCACTGGCTCTTTTGCATTCCAGGGCTTGGCCCAGCTGAGCTGCAGACTGGTATTCTGCCTCAGACAACATTACTGTGCAGAACACTGCTTTAACCCCGTCACAATCAATTCTAATCACACTGTAGTGCAACTCAACCAACAGGCGAGGAAAAGCAGCAGAAACCTCTCGGCTAACACCTGACAGTTTCACTTATTTTATACCATGAACTAGTTACTTCCATCTTTGAAGTCTGAACTAACTAGAACAAAAAGGGCTTCTCAAATATTTGTTCATATTAAAAGTAATAGATTCATCTTTTTTCTTTAGTTTTATCAAGGGTAAAAGCATTTAAAAATGCAACTTGTTTTAGTACAACCAAGAGGACTTGACAGTAACAGAGAAAGTAAACAAAATATGACTTTAGTGCTGCAAAATATTAAACTGGAATGCTTTATTCCTCATTTTCAAATGTCTCATGCTGCTCATCCAAGCTTTAACATAGACATGTGTTGCCAACTATCCTTTAGGCAGGTACAGTGGAAAACCCAAAACATGTCTATGTTAAAGCTTGGATGAGCAGCATGAGACATTTGAAAATGAGGAATAAAGCATTCCAGTTCAACTAACCTGTCTCCACAGTGATTTCATGAGTATGAAGATATGGATTATTGGATTTTCTAAAAAATGGGAATACTATGGATTACTTTGGTTAACGTTACAATTAATGGTTTACTTATGGAGGAGAGTTTTTCTTCATTGCAGCAGTGCAGCAGGTGGTGTTTTAACTAAAGCACCTTTTTGCCTCTATCATTGATACGCTGTGGAGGGACGATCACAGCTCTGTTATGCACGCATTTATACGGCAGTCAAAGCAAAAATCAATTTACTTAATAAGGGAAGGAGTGCAATCGCGATGATTACTCTTGCTTGGCAATTTTCTTTTGTCCCAAACACGATGTGCACCCCAGAGGTTCAACGAATATTGGATAAAATGTTAGAGCTTACTGAAAGTATCACTGAGGAGACAGTTTGGCATCATAGAACCTTGAGTTGATTATTCAAAAGCGTCATGAAGTTTGGACTGTGAAACATTGCACTGGAAATGAAGCATCATTGACATTCAACAGGCTGCTTTATTTTTCACGAATTCAATTCAACACGAACTCTGTTTATTTTTAAATATATGCCATGTATTTAGTTTTGTGCTATATACATCACTGTATGTATCTTACACATTTTGGTGTTCACATCTTTTATGTTATGACGCAGTTTTGTAGTTATGTGGGTTTATGATTTTCGGTAACTGTGCTAGTGCATTATGGGAATCTTAGGCAGATGATCTTTTACACGAGCAAGGGAGTTTAAATGGGTCACATGGTTTCGAATTCATTAGGGATTGATTGGGGAAACATGTGTAAGCAGGTTTCGAATATAATCATGGTGGGAGAGAGTGAAGTTGATCCTTTTTCGAATTTGAAACAAGACAAGCATGCGTTAAACCGCCGATTATGGTTCCTTAAGGTAAATGAGCACTGTTAGTTTTTTGAGGTTGCCATGAATAACGGAGGGTTTTTGTTCATTTATTTATTATTTTTTCCTTTTGGGTTAGGGTGACACATTTTAGTGTTTGTCAGGAAAGGCGGTAAATGTGGGTTGTTAGGGAGGGTAGGACACGGGGTAAATGCTTCATCTATAATCCCTTAGAGTGTTATGTTCTGGTGCAGCCATTAAGCAGTTCTCTCTGATTTATTACAGCACCCCTGACGAAGAACTTATAATAGTTCGAAATGCATTGGGTTTTCCACTGTACCGGCTCAAAGGATAGTTGGCAACACATGTCTATGTTAAAGCTTGGATGAGCAGCATGAGACATTTGAAAATGAGGAATAAAGCATTCCAGTTCAACTAACCTGTCTCCACAGTGATTTCATGAGTATGAAGATATGGATTATTGGATTTTCTAAAAAAATGGGAATATTATGGATTACTTTGGTTAACGTTACAATTAATGGTTTACTTATGGAGGAGAGTTTTTCTTCATTGCAGCAGTACAGCAGGTGGTGTTTTAACTAAAGCACCTTTTTGCCTCTACTTTTAGAAAGTAGGCATTTTCTTGCTTTACCATGCTGTGCCTCTGCCTGCCTATGGAATCAATGTCTGGTTTAGACTGACAGCTGGGTTGTTTGTGCATTTGTTCTAGACAGACACACAAAGAGAGGTGAGGTGGCCCATAACCAGGCTGATAGGTCTTCCTGAGCTAGAGTGGTGGGAGGATCAGTTACTAACACCTGAATAGGGCTGCGGCTGGCCTCTCACAATGCTGTCTCCTACCCCCTTAGTGTGTCTGGAGTCAAGACAGAGCAAGGCAGAATCTTGTGGTAAACAAAGTCTTTCCTTTGAAATATGCCTGCTTCAAAGGCCAAAAGTGGTATAAGTATTGGTCCTGTAACCCCACATTTTTAGAACACTTCTGGATTGAGGACTCTGCCAAAAAGAAGAGCTGATGAGTTGTCAGGAGGAGTACTGCCCCTTTGCTGGGTGTTGCTTTTCTGGGTTGGCCTGCAGTTGTTGCTTCTGTATGTGGGCGAAAGAACTGGACTTTCTTAAAGTATGGTAGGAGGTCACCTGCACAAGCAATTGAGCTCCTTATCGACATGCATTATCTCGATATTGCATTAGCTGTGGCAAAGTTTATCCAGGCTGTTAAAAGGTTGTTTATGGAATAGAGAATGGAGGATTGGACTGAGTAATGAGAAATAGAGATTTTAAACTGTATAATTTTAAATGTTTTAAAATAGAATTTTAGTATTTTTGGTTCACATATGTGTTATTTGAATGTGTTCATAAATTAAGTATGGAATTGTTTTTAACAAAAGTAAGATTGATGCTAGGAAAATTATTTTGTTATAATGTAATGAGATGATGAATTTGTAATAATTTGTTAGAATTTTAAAAAATGCTGTGTTTTATCGTGTTTTATGCGGTTTAAAGACCAACGGTTTAAATAAATGTACTTTTTGATTGATTGATTAACTGGACTTTGCTTTTGAATCCTGCTTTCCCAAGGTTCTCCAAGGGCATGTGTGTGCTTGCCTATAACCCTATAGAGTACTGGACTGAAGAAAAAGTGACATGAAATGGCCTAATGCAGTGATGAGGTTGAAGAAAATAATAGCACAATAGAGATGTTACCTTCAAAAAGAAAGTTAAGTCTGCATCCAATGTTAAGTTTTCTGAAATAAAAACTGGCATATGAACCTAAGCAATTACCTTAAACCATCTGTCAAGGGACAAAAATGCTCCATGAAGCTCCGTGGAGTCATCGATCGTCACTCTCCATTCAACTGATACAGAAAGACTTCAAAATGGCCACAACGTTCAAGTCACTCAGCATGAGCTCATGCTATGATGTCCAGACACCTGTCAATGCCATCAGTAGTATGTGTGGAGCCCTCAAGCATTGATCTTGGCTGCCTGGTCTGCCTGACATAATAGTACACAAGGCTGGCAGTTGGCTCACTCTAGGAATGCACACGGATGACAGTTGGTTCACGTTCCCAATTTGACCCTGAATGACCAATGACTGCTATATTAAAAGTCCATCAGATTGGTCACACTTATCCAGTATGGTGCAGCAAATTGAGTTGAGCTGCACTAAAGTCTGGCAAATAGGATAATGCAAAGCTAGCAACTAATCACCTAAGCAGGAACAGCATCTGCCTCAACAGTGTGGGTACTCTGAAATAGACATGTGTGTTTCATGCTCATCACCAAAACTGCAAGGTTTGGACTCACACTGAAGGTAGATAGAGGAGGTTTATTTGGAACAGTGGACTGGCAGGGTGTTCAAAATAAAAATGCAATAATATAGTTTAATAAATAAAATTCAGTAATAATGTGCAAGCTTAAATTAAAAGAAAGTGTGTTTTTTCAAAGATATGTCAATGTACACAGCTGACATAGTTACACATACTAGGCCTTAAACTGTTCAAATTACACTGCTAAAAGTTTGTGCACTTAGAAATGCTAACACATTAAATTATATTTCTTAGTAAAATGAAATCATGTAGAATGAAGATATTACAAAAATGTGTAACTTTTGACCTCTGAAAAAAGATACTATTTCATAATAAGAATAAGAAATATACAAAATGATTCACATATTTCTTGTAGGAATGTTTCTATTTGAATAGAGCCTATTGTTATAATTGGTTAGGAGTTAGGGCCTAATTATGACTTTGGCAGTCCGGGGACCGCTGTGGTTGTTTGGCAGTCTGACTGCCCACTACCCTGTCGGTCCGACCGCCGAATTACAATGTGGGCTGGTGGACCACTGCAAGACCACCACCACCACCGTCAAGATCTCTGGTCCCGCAGCAGTGTGGACAGCTACAGTCAATGGTGGCGTTGCCAGCATCACCATCGCCAAGAAAAGGTTGGCGGAAAGGCAGGTAAAAGGCCACAAATAGGGCTCCAGGACAAACAAGCCAATGTTGTGCCTCCCATGCCACCCATGTCAGAGTGCGCATCAGACGATGCATGACAACAGTCCACCCTACTTGCTGTTGATGCTGCAGTGTGGCTGGTATTGACTTTAGGCTCTCTCTTAGAGCCACAGCATGCCGCCATCTTGGCTGCTCTGCCGCAACACCTCCAGCCCCATGGTAATGTTGTAACGCAGGGAAACTGTGCAACTATATATGAAGAATTAGCAAATATCTTAGACATTGACTCCTTTAACTAACTTGTTAGGCTTTGCATCCTTTGCGTGGTTTCCCCTGACTTTTTGTCTCTACCTCCTGTATTTTTGACGGTATAATGGATTTGGTTTTTGCTGGCTTAGATGCTTTGGGCACTTTTCCGCTGCTGATCAGTGTCAAAGTGCAAGTGCTCCCTGTATAAATTGCTGTTGTTGGTTATCTATGATTGGAATATTTGATTTCCTTAGAAGTCCCCAGTAAAGTGCATTGAATGTGCCAGGGCCTGTAATTCAAATGCTACTAGTGGACTTGCAGCACTGGTTGGACCACCCAAAGGAGTAGTCCTGGAAATCTATCTCAGACTTACCACTGTTGTGTCTGCACACAGTTTGACCTGGCAAGTGCACCCTCTTACCAGGCCCTAACCTTCCTTTTTCTCACATGTAAGGCACCCCTCAGGCAGGCCAAGGTACCCCCATGGATAGGCTGCAGTGTATGTGAAAGGTAGGACATGTACTGGTGTGTGTTACATGTCCTGATAGTAAAATACTGTCAATTTCATTTTTCACTACTGAAAGGCTATCTGTCCAATAGACTAACATGAGAGTTAATTTGTAACATCTTACAAGTATAACTTTCCATTGGGACCAGATAGAGAAGTGGAGTTTAGGCTCTCTGAACTCACAATTTGATAACACTTCTTTTTTAGGGAGATCGTTTTTAAATTATGTGTTTGATAATGCTACTCTCAGAAAGTAGACATTTTCTGGTTTAACCACTCTGTGTGCCTCTGCTGTTTTGTGTATTGACTGTCTGGTTTTGGAGTGACAGGGCCTGGGGATGTGCTTTAGACAGCCACAATGGGTTGAGGTGAGTCCTGCCTTTCCTGGGTGACTCATAGCATTTAGAGTGGTGGGAGGAGTTTCACTAGCACCTGAATAGACAGTGTCTCCTCTGCACAATGCTGTCTCCACTTCCTGTAGTGATGCTGCACCCAGCGGCGTCACTATAGGGGTGCAGGGGTGCGGACCGCACCGGGTGACACCCTCACATGGGGTGACACCAACAGGGCCGGTGTGATCAGAGCAACCTAACCTTTTAGGAGGAGGACGTGCCTGTGCGCAGTGCGCACTGTCTCCTCTCCTTTCTTTTATTTGCTTCCCTGTGAAATGGATCCAAAAAAGAAAATCACTTTTGCTGGAAATCAATGTCGTATTTTTCTGACATTTAATTCCAAAATGCAGCATCGGGAATAAAAGTTTAAAAATATGAAAAATAAATAACTAAATAAAGTAAGATAGAGTGTTAGCAAACTGTCCAGATTGATTTTATTCACACCGAAACACATTAGCGCCACTTTTACAGAGTTTGCCAGTGAAGCGCTATTTTTGTTGTCTTGGCTTTGTTTTCCCTGGGCTTGGAACTAGTGCACCAATCCTGGAGGTACTGCAATGTGGGGATTGAAAAACAAAATTTATACTGCTAATCTGTATCTAGGGATGTTGTCTTTTTTTACAATACTGCTTACGTTTTGTTAGGATATGAGCAATGGCCATTGAAATGGGTCCATTCAGGGCCCTGTTGTCATGTCCTTAACATTTCTGAACAGTGAGTGTAAAAGCGTTAAGGTAACCATGTTGTTCCTGCTTACATTTCACATGGTTTGCAAAATTTTGCATTCCCTATGATTGTTTGACAGGATGCTGTCACTTTTTTTTGTAGGCCACATATTGCTCTTGCCCAGTGCGTAATTTAAATTGAGCCGCATCCAGGTGTTTATAGCTGGCAACAATTGGGTTGTAGTTGAAGGCAGTCTGAGTTTTTCTCAGTGGGGCAGTACGGTGTTCAGTGGGGGAGAGGATGTGGCACTATGGCCAGAGCTGCTGAATTTGGAACTGGGGAACCAGGTTCAGCCTTAATAACCAGTCCGCCAGACCACTCTCCTGAGAGAGCACTATCTCATGCTAGACCTTAGAAGGCTTCGCAAGACATTAGAAGCCCCGGTGTCGTAGCACCAGCAGGTGGACCCTAGCATGACAAGTGTAGGTTAACCTTCAAGGCTTGTCCACCACTATTCATACTGAAGTTCACCTCCAGTCTTGCGGGCAGGCCTATGAAGCAGTACACCCTAGAACAGTGACCCTGTCACTGTGATCACAGGACCCTTGAGAAGGGCCAGCTCTAGGGCGGTGCAACTGGTGTGACCGCATCAGGGGCTCACTTTAGGTGGAGGCATCATTTTTGCAAGTATATTATGGTTTTAAAAGCACTTGCTACCTCCTTCCTGGCCTCCAGTAATTTTCGGTAACAATAAAAATGTCATGATGACTCTGGTGATTAATGTTCTTCCTAGAGAGAGATCGGAATTTTGTCTAATGGAAGATTTGACTCATGGAAAGGTAGCTCAGAGGGTTAATGTACCTGCTGCAAAGAACATGTACCATGCAGATCACAAAGTGCACATAATGTAAATAGGCCTGTAGGCTACTGCTTTTGTCAGAGAGATCCTTTTGTTACTTGCAGTTTATAAGTTAAAATCCTAACATAGAACAGTGAGCTATTAACTGTCATCTACTCCGCCGCAACACAAGTCACACTTTTTATTAACATTTGATACATTTGAGCTACAAACAATTTATCAATTTAAATGGTCAGATCATGCTGCAGATCTTGCATTATGAGGCAAATATGGCAGAGCCATTATTATTTAGAAAACATTTGCAAACTAGGATTTTTAGCCATTCATGTTTGAACTGCTGTTTTGGAAAAGGGAGAAGTGCTGATGACAGAAACTCCATGTCTCGGAGACAAATGGGATGTTTGCGCATTCTGGCCACGCCTCTGGCTCTGCCCACTGATCCAATCCTTGGGTTATTCCCACCCTCTGATTCGCCGCCCACAGTTCCCCTACTTTTTTTCCCCCACTTCGACCACTGATATATCGTGTTGCTGGATAGTGGGAACACCACACCAGTAAAAAGTACCATACCTATGATATTATAAATTCCAATAAACTGTTGACTAGCAGGTAGCCCACTGTACAACCTGATTAATGAATCATTATCACACTGTTGTTAACAGGCACATTTTGTAAATATAGGACCTACATTTACAAACGTTACTAAGGATTCTGTATGGTCCCGTTATTTGTCAACTGTGTCCACTGGCGGACTCGGGCGGAGGAGGTCCATGCGGTAAGTTGTGAGGGGGTGACACCATGAGTTACCCGCACCGGGTGACACCAACCCTGGTGACGCCACTGGCTGCACCAGAGAGGACAGCAATGGTTTGGAACGGGCTCAGAGACCCTTGCCACAAAGAGAACAAAGAGAAAATGAAGCATAAGTATTTACCTTAAACCCCAGAGAATTAGAACACTTCTGGACTCAAGAGGAACCTCTGCCACGTAGAAGAGCTGGAGAGCTGTAAGGAGGAGTACTGCCCCTTTGCTGTGTGCTTTGCAGGGTTGGCCTGCAGTTGCTGCTTCTTCCAAGGAGAAGACAAAGACTGGAACTTTGCTGTGAAACTGCTTGAAGAAGAATCTACAAGGGCCTGTGTGTGCTGGCCTCCTGTTTTGAAGTCTCAGGGACACAAAGACTTCACCTGCAACCCACCGACTAGCAACTGGACTCTATTGTGGACTGCATTCAAAACGGTACCAATTCCAGTTCCTGGGCCCTGAGAATTGTGTGTTTGGTGCTGCAAAAGCAAAAAAATAACTCTGATGCCGTCAGCGATGCCAACAGTGATGCTGTGACCTTCGCTAAGGCTGGGGACACCGCTCGTGAAGTACATGATGCACTGCCCGCCTGCACCATAGCTCCGATGCCCTTCGACGCCCTTCGACGCCCTTCGACGCCTGCAGTTATCATCCTTCCCGATGCCAGTTCTCACACCGATGCCACCAACGCCAGCATCCCATTATCACGGAGCTGATAACCGACGAGGGTGACTTCACAAACTCTTCAACTTCGCATTGCCTCACCGAAACCAATGCCTCACAGTCGATGCCACTGACTTCCCCGTCCTGGACTTGATGCATCACCTCCTCGCAGACATGACACCTCTCCTCCATGGCAACCAGGGAACCAGCATCAACCTCAGCACCAATGCCTCAGCTTCACCACACTGTGCATCGTCTATAGACTTCGCTTCCAAGGTATTGTTGTTTGGGGGTCCATGTGACTCCGTGCCCGATGCCCCGCACCTCGCAGTCAGTGCTATACTTTGAATTTATGCCTGTCACTATGTCGTAATAGCCCCTGGTGGAGCGATTTGGTTTCTACAAGTTCTATTTTTGCAATAAATGTTCTAAAGTGGTATTTTGATACATGTATAGTGGATTTTTGTCATTTTGGTCTTGTTTGATTTAGATAAAGATACTTTGTTTTTCTAAACTGATGTGGTGTCCAATTGTGGTGTTTTCACTGTGGTACTGTGTGTTTTGAGTACAAATACTTTGCACATTGCCTTTGGGATAAGCTCGCCTGCTCGTGCCAAGACACCGAGGGAGTGAGCATGGGTTATCTAAAGTGTGTAGCTCCCTTACCCTGACTAAAGGCAAGGGTCCCAACTTGAACAAGGTGCATACCACTACCAATTAGAGACCTAACATAACTAATATTTAATTTCCCGAATATTAAATTGTAAAAATGTTTATTTTTCATTAAAAGATGTTTCAACTTTACATAACTCACTTTGGTTTGAAGGATAGAATTGTACAAGTATATGTGAGAAAGCTAAGCCATAAGCGAAGATGAACCTTGTTTGATATTAATTGCAACGTATGTAGTTTACATGTTCGAGAGTGGACCTGTCTTTGCCCGTCATTGACCAGAAGAGGCCGAGCCAGGCCCTCACTCATGGATACAGCTTCCAGGACTGGCACATCAATTACTTGTGCCGATCTCCAATGAAGGTTTAAGGTAAGTCCTACCCTAAGGCATCACAATATTGCTGATTACTTTCTGGGCTCTATGTGTGCCTGTTGCCCCTAGGCTTGACTGAGGATCTGAATGGTGAGGGGTTTTGCCTTGTTTGTCATAAAAGCCAGGGACTTTCAGGCCCAATATGGGGAAGTGCAAGCTGGGGTTATTTTACTCTGCCAAAGCTAAAAATACAACACTGAATGGGTTTATTGAGAGAGCTGTGGGGGTAATTGACAAAGAAATTCAGCTATCTGAGTTGCCTCTGTCCCTTTCTGCTGATAATTTTAATTTGCCTCCACCTATCATTTCTGTTGACCCAAATATACACAATGGATGGCCTCAAGGTAGCAGGTCATATCGCATTGTTCCCAACTGTCAACTGGTTTCAGTTTGTTTATTATCCTTGATGTAAATTTTACCTCCCATGGTTTGCTCCCCTCCAGTTACGTGCAAGAAGTGCAGTAAACTATCCAAATCAACGGTTCCTATGGCAGCTTCCTCGGTTCTGCACCCTCGTGACCTTCCCTGTTCCCTAACACCTCTTCCCAGGACCCTGTCTTGGACTTAAACGCTCTTTTTCCCAGATGTCAGATCTTCTCAGCACAGTTTTAGCTTCCAGTCTTTCCTCTGTGCTTGACCACCTGTCAGCAATAGAAATGAAATTGACTGAGCTTGTGGGGTTGAGACATGGTGGTCTTGGCAGGGAGAAACCAAATTGTGTTTTGGAATTTATAGCCACTTATCTGCAAACCTCCGTGGATGTCAGCAGAGTCCTGCTGCATTCCCACCTGCATCCTCATTAACCGGTGTCCAGTGCACTATCTGAGGCACCGGCTTCTGATCACCCTTGTGTGCCACCTCTTCATCAGGCACGCTTGAGGACTCAACCTATTACACCAGTCTCAGCGAGCTCTAGGGCCCAAACCCTTGGCATTACATTTACCATCGGCTGCCTGCCAGTATGTTGTGATCATAGCTAATGTTCATAAACGTGACCAGCTGGCCACTGAGAGCACCAATCAGCAATAAATAAGGTCACTCACTGGTTTCATTTCAGGTCCAATGCAGAGCAAATTTGTTTCCATGTACTTTGTTTGCTTGCAAAGTGGCTTGGGTGGGCCCTATGGCAAAGGAGTTTGAGGGAGATTGTGTAATTGTTCATTTCGCTTACCTGCTTGTTGCAGGTGATCTCAACCGCTCTTCTAATCAAGGTTTGGTTAGGCCAAGTGAAGTGAAGGCTTTGCCCTGGGATATTTCTATAGAGACATAGGATCGAGGGTCAAACTCAGTGTATCATATTCTGTCCCCACCAATAATCCTTTTTCAGCTCTGTCGGGGATGTGCTATATTGATTGACTTAAAATTTCTATTTTATCCCCAGTTGAATGTGTCATGAAAGTAATGAACCTTTCGGGGAGCCCACAGCACCACCTGACAATCATCCAATTTTGGAAGCTATTCCTAGTCTTCACCCCAGGTCACTTTCTGATCCGTCCTATTCTGATAGCAAGGTCAAATTGTTGAGCTGGAACATTTCCAGGCTACCAGTTAAGCACCAAATGAAGAATCTGTATATGATATTGTTAATCTGCAGTCGACCTGGGCTGCCAGAGACCTTTTTCAGTAATGGTTTTACATGCTTCTCTATCCCTGCTGCACCGTCAGTGATGGGTAGAGTGAGGGCTGGGTTAGCTGTTGTTTGGTTTAAAACCACTCTCAATTGTTCTATTTTGGCCATTCCTACTACCAATAGGCTTGTTCAGGCATTCATTGTTAAGTGGACCAGTGTTCTGAGTTTTGTTTCTGTTAATTTTTACAAAGATCACTTTTCCATTAATGCCAGTCCCAATTTAGTATCTCTTTTTGGTTTCATTGTTGCAATGGAATCAAGTCCCACCTATACAGACACTGGCCTGAATATCATTTCAGCAGGAGACTCTAATGCCAAGCTTGTCACTGAGGGAGATGGATTAGCTGGCTCAGGTCCTTAGTTTTCTAACTTTCACTTATTGGCCATCTTCACTGGCTCTGGGGGTAGCAGAGGTTCGTTGTTGCTTCCTTATAAGCTCAAACACAACTTCTGCAACACATTAGAATGGGCTGCACCGGGATTTCTTACAATTCTCACTTTTGTTAGAGGGTCAGGCTTGCCTGCCATCAATCATATCTTTGCTAGCAGGAATTTGTCAGATCATATCAAGGACGGGACGGTTATGCATAGTCCTTTGAGTGGCCATAATCAACTCTCGATTACGCCAGCATGCCCGGCACCCCGTCCTCAGGTCATTGCTGTGTTAGACTCCAATAAATGAGTCACTTAGACTAGTGTGGTGGTCCATTAACCTAAACGAGGTCCATCACAGGTGTTGTCCTAATCATTGGAACCTGTTTTTGATTGTATTGCAGCGTGGATACCTTTTTTACCTTAGGTCATACTACTAGATCCAATTTTTTTAAACCTATAGCCTGCAATAAAAAAATCTGTGCAATCTTGGATCGATATGTCATGGAGGGAGGCACAGAGGTGCCTCTACAACGCTATACCGGCAACCCCCAGGGATAGGGTGGCTAGCAGAAGGTGCTACAAGCTTGCAATTACTAAGAGGAAGGCCGAATGGATGAAGAAAGCAAGATATACCCTGGTTAGCTCTTGTAGGGCAAGAGATACAGGTTTGTTTTGGAACCGATACTAATCTGGTTTGTGCAAATATTAGTGCAAATTCTTGGATTGAGTACTTTTGCCAGGTGTACCACTCAGCCAACTCTGTTAGTGGTGCACTTGACTCAAATTTTCCCATGTATCCTTTGTATTGAAAGTGTTGGATAGCGTAAAAGTAAAAATTACTATTCCCACTCCAGGGAGTGCAACAGTAGGGAAAGTGTTGGATAGCGGAGGGGAAAAAAGTTACTATTCCCAATTCAATGAGTGCAACAGTGGGGAAAGTGTTGTATAGCGGACGGGAACAAAATACTATTCCAACTCCAGAGAGTGCAACAGTAGGGAAAGTGTTGGATAGCTATGGGGTAAAAATTACTATTCCCAATCCAGTGAGTGCAACAGTAGGTAAAGTGTTGGATAGCGGAGGGGAAAAAATTATTATTCCCACTCCAATGAGTGCAACAGTGAGGAAAGTGTTGAATAGCGGACAGGAAAAAATTACTATTCCCACTCCAATTAGTGCAACAGTAGGGAAAGTGTTGGATAGCGGACGGCAAAAAAATACTATTCCCTCTCCAGAGAGTGCAACAGTAGAGAAAGTATTGGATAGCGTATAAGTAAAAATTACTATTCTCACTCCAGCAAGTGCAACAGTAGGGAAAGTGCCGGATAGTGGAGGGGAATAATTTACCATTCCCACTCTAGCAAGTGCAACAGTAGGGAAAGTGTTAAATAGCGGACAGGAAAAAATTACTATTCCCACTCCAATTAGTGCAACAGTAGGGAAAGTGTTGGATAGTGGACGGCAAAAAAATACTATTCCCTCTCCAGAGAGTGCAACAGTAGAGAAAGTATTGGATAGCTTAAAAGTAAAAATTACTATTCCTACTCCAATGAGTGCAACAGTGAGGAAAGTGTTGGATAGCGGACAGGAAAAAATTACTATTCCCACTCCAATTAGTGCAACAGTAGGGAAAGTGTTGGATAGCGGACGGCAAAAAAATACTATACCCTCTCCAGAGAGTGCAACAGTAGAGAAAGTATTGGATAGTGGAGGGGAATAATTTACTATTCCCACTCTAGCAAGTGCAACAGTAGGGAAAGTATTGGATAGCGGGGAGAATAATTTACTATTCTCACTCCATGGAGTGCAACAGTAGGGAAAGTGTTGGATAAAATTACTATTCCCACTCCAGCAAGTGCAACAGTAGGGAAAGTGTTGTATAGCAGAGGGGAATAATGTACTATTCCCACTCCAGCAAGTGCAACAGTAGAGAAAGTGTTGGATGGCGTAAAAGTAAAAATGACTATTCCCACTCCAGAGAGTGCAACAGTAGGGAAAGTGTTGGATAGTGTAGGGGTAAAAATCGCTATTCCCTCTCCAGCAAGTGTAACAGTAGAGAAAGTGCTGGTTAGTGGAGGAGAATAATTTACTATTCCCACTCCAGCAAGTGCAACAGTAGGGAAAGTGTTGGATAGCGGGGGGGGGAATAATTTGCTATTCCAACTCCAGGGAGTGCAACAGTAGGGAATGTGTTGGATAGCGGAGGGGTAAACATTACTATTCCCACTCCAACAAGTGCAACAGAAGGGAAGGTGTTGGTTAGTGGAAGAAAATAATTTATCATTCCCACTCCAGCAAGTGCAACAGTAGGGAAAGTGCTGGATAGTGGAGAGAATAATTTACTATTCCCACTCCAGAGAGTGCAACAGTGGGTAAAGTGTTGGATAGTGTAGGGGTAAAAATTACTATTCTCACTCCAGAGAGTGCAACAGTAGGGAAAGTGTTGGATAGCTTAGGGGTAAACATTACTATTCCCACTCCAGTGAGTGCAACATTAGGTAAAGTGTTGAAAAGTGGAGGGGAAAAAGTTACTATTTTCACTCCAATGAGTGCAACAGTAGGGAAAGTGTTGGATAGCGGACGGGAAAAATGTACTATTCCCACTCCAATTAGTGCAACAGTAGGGAAAATGTTGGATAGCGGACAGGAAAAAATTACTATTCCCACTCAGGAGAGTGCAACAGTAGAGAAAGTGGTGGATAGCGTAAAAGTAAAAATTACTGTTCCCACTCCAGAGAGTGCAACATTAGGGAAAGTGTTGGATAGTGCAGGGGTAAAAAATGCTATTCCCACTCCAGAGAGTGCAACATTAGGGAAAGTGTTGGATAGTGTAGTGGTAAAAATTACTATTCCCACTCCAGAGGGTGCAACAGTAGGAAAAGTGCTGGATAGCGGAGGGGTAAAAATTACTATTTCCTCTCCAGCAAGTGTAACAGTAGGGAAAGTGCTGGATAGCAGAGGGGAATAATTTACTATTCCCACTCCAGCAAGTGCAACAGTAGGGAATGTGTTGAATAGCGGAGGGGAATTATTTACTATTCAAACTCCAGGGAGTGCAACAGTAGGGAAAGTGCTGAATAGCGGAGGGGTAAAAATTACCATTCCCACTCCAGCAAGTGCAACAGTAGGGAAAGTGCTGGATAGTGGAGGCGAATCATTTACTATTCCCACTCTAGCAAGTGCAACAGTAGGGAAAGTGTTGGATAGCGGGGAGAATAATTTACTATTCTCACTCCAGGGTGTGCAACAGTAGGGAAAGTGTTGGATAAAATTACTATTCCCACTCCAGCAAGTGCAACAGTAGTGAAAGTGTTGGATAGCGGAGGGGAATAATTTACTATTCCCACTCCAGCAAGTGCAACAGTAGGGAAAGTGTTGGATAGCAGAGGGGAATAATTCACTATTCCCACTCCAGCAAATTAATTAGCATTAATTAACAAACTATTAATTAATTAAAACTAATTTACCTCACACTATATTTCCCTATAAATGACACCACCAATGTCGTGAAACATGACACAATTAATATAATTAATTAACAATTATTACTCAATTAATAACAATTAACAAGCAATTTATAAACAATTATTAATACATTAATTAACACAATTAACAATATAAAGCAACATTAAATAAATATTTTTATAAAAAATATGAAAACATTTATTAATTTTTTTTTACTTCCCACCCTACTCCCCTATCAACCCACAACCCGCTGCTAAAAAAGACAGTTAACACAATTAACAATAAATTAATACAATTTAATAATCGATTAATAACTAATTAATGATAAAATATTTACAACAATTAACATTATAACATATTAAATACATAAATATTAAGCAATAAAAAATAATTAATCAATTAATTATAATTACATTATTTCCCACCCTATTCCCCTATAAATCCACAACCTGCCCCAATAAATATAACACAATTAACATAATGAATTAATAATAATTAATAACCAATTAATTATTTATTTATTAAAAATTATTTATAAGTGCTAATAAAATGCAATTATTAATTACCTTAGTATAATCAAATTACTTCCTACCCTACTCCCTTATAAACCCACAACCCACTCCAAACAATATAACACAATTAACATAATGATCAATTAATTAATTAATACAAATTAATAACCAGTTAATAATTAATTAATTTTATAATTATTTATAAATACTATTAAATAACAATTATTAATTACCTTATTATAATTAAATTACTTCCCACCCTATTTCCCTATAAACCCACAACCGCTATGGAACTAAAACACAAAATTTAATTAACATTAAAAAAAATCACACATACATGAAAAAAAATGAAAAAATGTAATCCCATACTTTTATAATACATACTAAAATACATCACACTCATATAAAAATCGATATTATTAACAACAATATTTTTACAAACGATACTACTGACTTCGATATTTAAAAAAATTATATTTCTTACCTTACTGTCGATATTCTGGACCACGATATTCTTGCATGTCGATATTCTTGCATCACGATATTTGCAACTCGATATTATGGTAGGTCGATATTTGCAACTCGATATTCTGTCTGTGCACCTATTGACCTATCTCCCTCTTTGATTGTGGGGTCAAAGTAATTGGCAGGGAAGTTCCGACAGACTCATGTCCTGGTCTACTGAGAATTGTATTATCTGTGATGTCCTGTACAGTTTTAGAACAGGCCTGGGAACCCAAGAGCAGTGTCTCAACCTTCATCTGCTAATTAACAAATATACCCTAGTTAAAATTGGTTATGTATATCTGGCACTTATGGATCTGGAATGCGCTTTCGATAGTGTGGTCAGGTCCAAACTCTGGGAGATATTAGAATAGTTGGACTTAGACCTGGTGTCCTTTCTAAGAACTCTCCATATAGATCTGAATGCCACTGTCCGATTTTGACCAAATGGCAAATGTAGCAAGAGGTGTGGTCTGGGCCATGACATCCAGCAAGGCTGCGTTTTAGCGCCAATATTGTTTTTATTGTACATTAATGATCTGGACTCTATTTTAGTCCATAGGGAAAAGGATATGCCAGTTGTGACCGGCGGAGTATATCCATCCTCAATTTTGCAGATTTCGCTGTGCTACTGTATAGAATACCGGCCTCCAGCTTCTTTTGGATACTTTTACAAATTGTATGGATGGCCTAGGCATGGTTACAAAATAGGTCAAATCTTTTGTTATGGCAAGTGGTCCCAAATATTTGAGACTGCAAACCCTCACATTGTGGGGTGTCCCCATTACCAGAAGACACAAATGTCCTTTCTGGGGCTAGCATTTGACTCCCAGGGGTATTGGGGCCCATGTTTGAGACAAAGGAGACTTAAGTCTGCAGCTCAGTTGTCTTACTTTTTAGTTTAGTCTCCAAAATAGGTAATAAGCCTATCTCATCCATGGCTGAGATTGACAAAAGGAAATGCCTACCCGTCCCAACTTATGGCTCTGGCTTGTGGGGCCATAAGACAATAAGGTTCTTGCAGGACGAGCAAAATAGAGTTTGCAAATGTATCCTAGGCATCCTGCCAGAGTCGCTGACATACACTGTCCACGAGCAACTGGGTATATCGTACATTGGTGATGAAATCAATTTTGCGCCACTGATGTTTCTGTGTTCTATTTGGAGTAACTGTAAAGATAAGCTGAACAACATGATCATATTGAATTGCTTATAATGTGGTTGGGGCTCTTCTATCCCCTGGCTAACATACATTAAGGATATGTGCTTCAAGTTAGGCAGACCAGATGAGTTCATTTAGCCTTCTAAATTTCTATCAGGGATAAAAATTGTGTCAAATCCAGTTTTATGGACCTCAGAAAGGAGGAAAGAGAATTGTTGGAGCCTAAAAAATCAGCCAATAAGGCGTACCTGTTAGTCCAAACCTAATTAGAGCTGGAACCATATTTGGAGCTGGTGTCAAAACTTGGGATATGGTATTACTGACAAGATTTAGACTGGGTCTGATTAGGAGCAAACTCTCTTTTCCTTTCGGGCCAGTATGATCCACATTTTATTTTGGCCTGCCCCTGTCATGAGCACTCCCTGCAAACTTTGGCACATTTTGTATTTTTGTGGGTTCTATTGTTTTGTTAACGAAAGGGTTCTAATCCCCACTTCCCAAAAGAGCAACAGTTACCAGATACATTCAGTTCCTTCTATTGTTACAGACGTTTGCTTCTCTGGAAGTATGCCTAGGGGTGGTTTATTTTCTGAAGTGCACACTTCGACATAGACAAACCTTATTACTGCAGCTGTTTTTATTTTTATTGTAACTTTTATAGAGCTTTGGTCCGTCGCTGTGCCCTCTGTGAAGTGCTGCATGTAAATTTGATGATAGTCTGGTTGTTTTTCCTAATGCGAGGTATGGTTTTTAATATTTGGTTTGCGCTCTGCACATTGGCCAATGACAACACCTTGTAATTGTTGAAGCTCAATGTTCCTCTGTGTCTGTTATCTGTATTTTTATTAGTTTCTTGTTTTAACAAAAGACTTTTAAATGTTTTTATGAACATATGCTTTTATGATTTGTTTTCATGAACCAAATAAAGAGAAATTAAAATTGAAATTTATAGTTTATTGTTCTCTCAAAGATGTGTAATCCAGTTCCAGTGAGAATCTCGGCTGATGATTGGATGGAAGAAGACGAGAGAGGCAACTGTTGCAGATTTTAGTGAAGTGTGTTGTTTATATGTGAGTGTGCTCCTAGATTAGTACAGATATTCCCTGAGACCCTTTTGAGACTCTCCTCAGACGCTTCATAGACAACTTCTCTCTTTACCTCCCTTGCCAAGCCCTCACACTGACTCACATTCGCAGACACTCTTGTCTTCAGACCTTTGATTTAGCACCTTATCCATTTCCCAAGACTCTGTGCTACATTGTGCTGAGACTGTACTGAGTTTCTTGAGCTTCTCTTTGTGGGACGTTCTGCTTTGATTTTCTCATATTATTGAACTGAACTTATTGTAGCTTTATGCTTGCTATCACTCTCTCTCGATATAGAGCTCTTTACGAGTATTAACTAACTCTTTTATTTTAGAATAGGGATCTATGCTTATATTGATGCTAATAAGATTTATAACACTTATTGATGGAAAATACTACTAAATGATTTTAATGAGTAAAACCTTCAAAACTTACCTAACTCTCTTCATTGACCCATACTAATATTGATGATAAATTGGTGATATATTGATGATTTGATTTCTCTTCGCCACAACCGCCAAGGTCCACTGGTCTGACCGAGAAAGGATTAGCATGAACATACATTAAACCAAATACTTAATTTAACCTGATTCTTACTCCTGCAAAACAAATCTTTCATCCTCTTTAGCTCTGGTGTAATTGTTGCACCAGGAATTCCTTTCCACTTGACCTCAGAACTAGAACACTATTAAATTACAGCACAACATAAGCATGCACATACGTACTACACTAATAGGTTCTCTCTAGCTTCACGCATAATGCATACACCCCTACGGTTCATTTTTCCACCATTGACAGTTTTTCACATCATGACCACTGCATCTAGCCTGTCTACTGTCAACTTCATATCATAGTTTTCATCTAAACGCATAAATATCCTTGAATCACTCCTCGTGCCTCAATACTCATTGAACACAACAACTTAGCACAAACCTTCATCCATAATTGATTTCTTCTTTCCGACAAATTCAATTCAGGTTTGGTACTAACACGCCACTGCACAAACCCATTATGGGGGCTGTTCTTCCCTACTCACCCCAATTTGTTAAACCTTTTACTATCTCCTCTAGAAATCTTGCTTGCATCGTTCTGCTTTTCAGTTACTCCTTTCTCTCTAGGGAAAAGACTTACAGCCATCCCTATCTACCTTGCTATGAGGGAGTGGGTTATGACCAACTTAAAGCCCCCTGGATATTTGGAATTGGAACGTAAGGTTTTTGGACCTTTCTATGAGTCTCACTAATTGAGTCTCACTTACTTTAAGCTTCTGCTATCATGCACTTTAGTGCCAACAGCCAGTGCCCACCTTTTAAAATAAGGTCCGCTACTGCGCAGCTGGGAAAAGATGCTTGGAAGTGGTTACAAGTGAACCTGTGTGCTCGCTCATGTGCACAGATGTGCCAGATGAGTGAGTGGATACCACATAAAGAAGGATACCATGATCTTAATTGGGGTGGGTATATTATCATATTATCCTTTAGATTCTGAGCTTTTGGTCTTAGGGATTCTTTTATATATTTATGTTTGGTGCATGTAAATCAGCAGCAGAGAAATAAGCCAATTGGGACTTTGAGAATAGTACACAGGTTTGTGTTAATACTGAGAATTAACCCAAACACACCCCATTGGTATGCCTTGCATAAGCCTGAATCCAATCTGAGGCAAATTGTCCCGGAAATAAAAAGAGACCCAATTAGCTCTGAAAATTCTTGACTCTACCCAGCTCCAGCCTTATAAAATCACATTTGACATATGGCCAGTGGTATAGAAAATCTATCAGCCTTTAGAAGCTATAAAAATATTTTTGGGTCACATCTAAGCCAAAGAACAGTCTGTTAGATCCTGGTTTTGTGTGTATATCAGAATTCAAACCTCTCAATTTACTTTTCTTAAATGAAAGCCTTATTATTTTTTAGCGTTATAGCACGGAATTGACATTGGTGCTCTTGAGTGTTATTTATTGTCATAATTCATTGCTTGTCCTCACTACCAAAAAAGATTCAAGTACCCAAAGTGAGTAATCTAAATATGCATTCACAGTAAAATAGTATTATAGATTTGAGACGGCCATGTGAATTTTAGTACGAGCACAATATACTGCCCAATAACGTCTGACTGCCCCAGCACCCCAAGAAGAGGTTTTACAGATTCAGACGTTACTTGGCCTCACTTTTGAGTAGGCAGAAGGGGGGGTGGTCACTTTCCCAGCTTTCCCAAAATCCTGTGTGCTCTTTTTATGTCCATGGCATCCATAGCTGTACTAGATTCAGAATTTACCAAGAAACATATCACTTTTTGTAGACTTTCTAAAGAACTGTGGCTCTCAGTATAACCTTCTTTAATTCCTACTTGGAATGCGTCAGAGTCCATTGGCTACCTATGCAGTCTATGGTCGTGTGCTTAAATGACACAGCAAATGTCCATAATCTCAACCCAGAAATACACTGTGCAAGGGGGGAAATCAGCTCAGCCCCATATCTACAAAGACTGACCTGCTGGATGATGTCATACCCTGAAGTGGCGCTAAAACATTTATTTTATTTAATGAATTTTATATAGCGCTGGCTAGACCCGTAGGTATCAGAGCGCTTTACATTAGGTTACACAATGTTACAGAAAATGATAGCAATTACATATTACAACAAAAATAAGCAACACATTGAGAGAGGAAAGAAAGGAGAGACAAATAGAGCGGAGGGGGGGCAGGGCGAAGTGTGAAGAGGGAGGATGAGGGAAAAGACGGCAGGAGAGACGAAGGAAGTCTGCCCAAAGACTGACTGGGTAGGTGACGTCAGAGGAGGGAATCCACAGCCTGTTTTCCCTAGAGCTAAACAAAATCCACAGCCCGTCTCCCCTAGAGCTAAACAAGGTAGCTCCATCGGACATTAGTCAAATAGCTAGGTCTCAACTGACGAGGGAAAGTTCGCAGAAGAAAGTCCAGTGGATAAACAGGGTGGGAACTATGAGCAAGGACGGGTGAGGGCAAAGGTCAATAGCTGGAAAGAGGAGAAGAGTAGAGCGGTCGGGGTAGGGGGTAGGGTGAAGGGGGAGGAGGGAGATAAGCTCAGGAGAGACGCAGGAGAGTTTGCCCAAAGACCGGCTGGGTAGGTGATGCTCAAGGAGGGAATCCATAGCCCATCTCCCCTTTAGCTCACGAGGTAGCTCCACCGGGCATCAGTCAAAATGGCTAGGTCTCAGCTGTCAAGGGAAAGTAGCTATCCTGGTGGGTGAGCAGGAACAGGGACGGGTGAGGGCTGATCAAGATCAGGATGCTGACCAATGATTTTAGACCAGGAGAGATAGAGCATCGAGGAGGGTCCCACTGTGGCGGTCATCTTGAGGCAAGGGGGATGAGTCCTTGAAGTTCAAATTCATTCGGTCTCCATTATTCTACTTTGTCTCAATCTCTGTCATTAAAGTGGAAATTTGATTTCATTTGGTTGCCTCTGCCCTTCCAGGTTCGAAATCACGCTCTTCTCTCCTTTTGGATTCTTGGAGCTTCCCCACCTCTTTCTTCATAATTTCCAACCAGTCTTGGAGATCTGCCTTGTACTCCTTGTAGGCCTCAGCCAGGGGCAGCACCTCGTAGGACCGTGTGGGCAGCAGACATGCTGCAGATCAGACAGATGAGCCCCTCATCGCCATGGCAGAAGTGCCGTAGCCGCTCGTTGTGCTCCTTGCACACGCCCCGCACAACCAGGGGCTTCAGGGACAGCTCTTTCAACAGGGGCATGATGCTCTGCAGCCACCGGATTGGCCACAGGCTCCCCTCGGTGCAGGCCCTCCTGCACTCGGGGCAGAGGAGCTGGGATGCCCCGCCCCCTTCCGAGCACTGGGCTATGCAGGGCCGGCAGAAGACGTGGCTGCACTCGGTGATCACCAGATCCCTGAAGTACCCGAGACAGACGGAGCAGGTCACCTCCAACTGCAGACTCCGCACGGTCAAACATGATTATGTGTTCTTTTTAGCATACAATGTGCACCAAAATCATATCTTTTTAGTACAAATTCTTACACATACACAAATTCAGAAGGATCCCAGAAAGTGGGGGCTAGATTTACTAACATTTCACACAACACAGTGAAGCAAGACAACTTGCTGCACTGCGTTGGTTGAAACGGTACATCATAAATGTGCAACTTTTACAAAAATGTACAAAGATATGGAGCATTTCTCCTGCCTCCATGTGCTGGCGTATTCTGTGCTGCCTAGCACCAATGCAGGCACCCTTGCGTCATGCTGCAGCGGTGTCTGTATTACGGGCAGGATTGTTTTTGTGCAAGAAGGGACACTTTCCTGCACAAAAGAATTCCTTAAAGGCATTTTTCTTTTTCTATGTGTGCGCGGAATGCATAACATACATAGAAAAAAGAAATAATGAGGAGAAATTAAGATAGTTCTCCTTGTTACACCTTGGTCCGGGAGGCGTACCATTTTGACGCATTCCCACCTTTACATTCTCTTTGTAAATCTGGGGATGCGCCAAAATACATGGGTGTATTCGTGGGAACATCCTTACTCTACCTCCAAATGCCTCCCTGCTGCAAGGTAATGCACTGCAGCAAAATGTGCTTTGTAGCTTTATCTTGGATTTACTAAACCATGCAGACCCACGCAAAGTACCTTCGCATCCTTTTTGAGGAGTGAACACATATGTCTTTGGTGCACATGCATCAACATTCTGAAAAGCGTTTCCTTATTAGCGAGAAATAAAGAATCGCTAATAAGGAATGCATGAACAGATTCGGTATAATTTAGCGTTTCCTTATAAATCGCTAAAAATTACCGAAAACTCAATAGCGATTCCTTAAAATAAAGAATAGCAATTTCCGATTTCGGTATTATCTAATTCGGAATTTGCGAATTTGCAAAAAACGGGTCGCACAAGAAGCGGGCTGATGACATCACAACCAGGAAGTAATCCAGCCCATCCCTCATTCACTGCCCTGAGGAGCTCACAGGAGGAGGCAGAGCATACAAGCTGAGGCAAGAGACTTCACCCTCTGAACCCATCCACTCTACCTTCATCCAGGATGGACAAGAATGCACCTGCCACTTCAGACACGCCCAGGAAGAGGAAGAGAAAGTTCTCTGACAGGGAACTTGAGAATTTGATCGAGGGGGGTGAGCAGCAAGCATGACAAGCTGCTTGGGAAGCTGTCACTCAAGGTGCCCGAAGCTGAGAAGCGGAAGATTTGGCTTCACATCAGGAAGAGGGTGAATGCTGTCGGAGTGATGCACCGCAGCATCGACGACCTTAAGAAGAGGTGATATGACCTCAGGCAGAGGGCAAAGGAACGCATTGCCGAAAGGGTCAAGGAGGCAGCTGGCACAGGAGGGGGGCCATCCAGAGTACCTGCCAACACTGCCCTGGAGGAGCTGGTTGAGGGGACCATTGAGCCAGAGGCAGTCGTTGGAGTAACCCAGATGGACACCTCCGGTGCAGCAACCACAGAACAAGGTAAGATGCATGTCTGCGCCTATACGCTGAGTTTTGTATACCCATGCCCATCCCCCCTGGTCAATCACAGTGTGCAGTGCGAAGTGCATAACACATATGCCCTTAGATTAGTATTGCATCATGGGAGTCGTAGTCATGTTAGCCAAGTGTGCATGTATGATCACCTATGAACAATAATTGAGATCAGCAGTACAGGCAACTTCCAGACGCCAGTAGGTGCAGGCTGCATAGGACCTGGACGTGCTCAGGAACGGCATTGGTCCTACGTGTCTGGTGCTGCAGTAGTGGTTCAGGTCAGCAATTAGGCGCATTATCATGGCACGATTGAGACGGTACTTGTCATATACTTCATCCTCATTTTGGTCCAACAATGTAATGCGCACTCTGATTACCCTCTCCTGGATCCTCCTCCTGCGCTGTGCTGCTGCATTTATTCTCATCCGCCTTGCAAGCACGTAGACGACTGCCATTTTGTAAAAGGAAACGGGGTCTCCAGGCCCATTTTTAAAGGCTTTCGGATTGATTACATCTGTGGAACACTTTGTCTTTTTTTTATTTTTTTTGTGTGTCTGCAACTTTACCTCCTGGTTCTGATTCCCCTTATTCTGCTCATGCTAAATACCGATTTTGAAGCTTTTCGGTATTTGCGATTTTTGATGCATTCTTTAGCGATTCTTTAATTGCTAATCGCCAATGCCAGGCGCAATTTGGGTTTTCGGTATTACCGATTCTTTATTTTGCGGTTCTTTAATCCAAAGGGGAATATTTTAGTGATTCTTTAATTTAACAGGGTTTATTTTAGCGATTCTTTATTTTTTCACTATTGGTGTTGATGCATTGAAACTGGTTGTTTGCCACTCGCTAACGGACGATTTTAGCGATTCGGTATTTTTCCAAGGAGATTTTTGCTTGATGCATGTGCCAGTTTGTTCCCGCTTTAAGTAGGCAGAAGTTTGTGAGGCAAAATCCAAGCTGACTATATAAATAGATTGGTTATCATTTCAAAACCTATTGTTGTTTGATCTGATGCGCTCCAATATTTCCCCTTGAACACAATGCAGTATAAAGTGTTTTTTGCACAAAAGTGGACATTTTCCAACTTTCTCATACCAGTTCTTGAATATATAAGCTACCGAAGTAGAAAATATATATTTTTTAACATTAATCTTTTATTTTAGATATTTAATAATGTAATCATTTGCAAATACATTGGGCATACAAAACATGAAAATAAAGACCTTAATATAGACCTGAATAGGGTCTTAAAGAAAAAATATTTATATTCTTCTCTAAATTACCGACCAATCCTATTTATGAGAAAAAATTATGCCCAAGAAAACTGGAACTCATGTCTATACCAATGATCCGCAATGCCAAGGCTTTGGGCGTATTTATAAAGCATTTTTATACATCCAAGTATACATTAGGATCAGAAAAACAGCAAAACTAAAATCTACACCTTGATTCACAGAAATAGGATAGGTGGCTTCTTACGATGATATGGTTTGCATATTTGTTGATTAATTTTATTTGAGTAGGAAAGAGAACAAAATATGTTTTCATTCATTAAATTACATTTTCAAACATTTAGGGGCCTATTAGGATGGCGGGCAGACTTACGTCCACCCGCCACCCTAGCGGTGCTGGGACCTGACGCCAGTGGTGCGGCGGTCCCGCACCGGCAATTAGGATGCCACCCCCACGGTGGCGGTGGCATCCCGCATACATTGCATTGTGGCAGTCAGTGCTGGAAGCAGCACTCGCCACAATGCAATATATGCATGTTGAGCATTTGCATTCCAACGTGGCAGGCACCGTGCGGTGCCTGCCATGCGCTGGGTCAGGCGAGACCTAAAAACAATTATAAGCCACATGCCATTCACAACTGCAAAATCAACAGATGTACTTCCGCGTCTTATGTCAGAACTGTTCTGGGGAGATTGTAGTCCGACCAATCAACAAGCAACTGTGCAGGTGAAAAATGTGAAACATAACCCTGAACATTTGAAAATAAAATCCAATGCAAGATGAAAACACTGCAACATAAGTAATCCATATACAAACAAAACAAAAATGAGCCACATGCCGTATAATATCGCCATGTATAGAAATACAGCAGAAAGGTAATGAGTCATTCATTTCAAACAGGGGAGGCTAAAGATCGTCATCCAAGAGAAAGTCCGCAATTCGAATAGCCCATCTGATTTGAGGAAAAAGGAAGAAAAGAAATAGAAACCTGAGACAAGAAGAAACAGAAAGAAAAGCATCATACTACCCTAGCTAGTACAATGTAAAGAAAAAACATTTTACTCATAGAATGGCATGCAAAGAAGAAAAGAGCAAACAAAATTGTGAGTCTGTACAAAAAGCAGGCGAATATGTAAAACAATGTACATATCTATATCTTCGGTTCCAGTGAGTGGATTATGGTTGTTTTGAGGTCAAATAATTTGTAGAATTTTACTCTATTTTTCTTCAATTGATGTGGGATTGTTCCTGTGTTGTGCTATCACTTTATTATTGTTGGTGGGATGCATAAATTATTCACACGTTGCCTCGAAGTTAAGCCTGACTGATTTTGTGCTAGGCTACCAGAGGGTTAGGCACAGGTTGCTTTAGAGACTTTTGTGGCTCACCCTGATAAGTATTCTGGCTGTTGGTTAAGAATGGCTCACACTCCCCTCAACTAACAACCCAATTTATCACATTAGTGCTCAGTGGTGGGATTCAGTACTTGTGTTTGTGCAGTGCCATTTGGCAATTTTACCTAATACTAAAATTCCATATGAATAATTTGATACCATATTCAACCTCTTTTTAAATTCTACTTGATTGGCTATTTTGTTTTTTCCAAATCCACTCCCTATTTACCTGACTGTCTGTGCTTCTGACCATACCTGTAAGGATGGCATTTTAGGTAAGCCAGTTGGAGAGCTGCACTGCAGTTGGCTCAGAGAGTTCTGCCAGGAGAGAGGACTTCCAATGAGGAGGAGCACCAGAAAGCTAGAGATCCAAAAGGGTCCTAGGCCTATGGTGTGGGCTAACCAGTTGGTAGCTACACAGAGGGCCAAGATGACGAAGAGGCTATGGAGGGCCAAGCGGAGTACTTGGGCACTCAGAGGAAGAGGACAACTTGCCAACAGGAGTGGAACTCCCTGCCAGGGCAGGCAGCAGAGTGTCTTACCTCGGACTGTCTGCTGAAGAGTTGGTGGACAGGAAGGCTGAAAAAGAATTCAGGCTGTAGATGGCCAAACTAAAAATCGAGGTAGAAGAGAGAAAGGCTGAGGTGGAGAGAGCCTGGGCAAGGAAAAAAGCTGAAGCTGAGAGGAACTTGGCAGAAAATAAACTATTATTGGCATGAGCATGAAGGAGCTGGATATCTGGACATCAAAGCAAAACAAGATTCAGAGTCCAGCAACAATGGAGGAAGCAATACCCCAGTGTCCACTAGAGACAAGGGAGTCCACATTCCCTAGGATCTGGTGCCTAACTTTGTTGAGGGGTATGACACAGATAAATGGTTTGAGGACTGTGAGGTTGCCCTACAAATGCACAGGATCCCTGAGGAAGATCGTAGGGCCAGTCTCTGGAATCACTTTTCCAGTGAAGGGAGGAGATGCAATGTTAGCCCTACGAAAAGGGGGGAGAATAAAGTACCCATCATGAAGGACAATCTTATGAGGAATTATGGGCTTACCTTAGAGAAGTATAGCCAGATGTTTAGGGACAATCAGATGTTCCCCCAGCAGTCATTGGTGAATTTTGTAGATTGTTTTCACAAGGCACTGGATGGTTGGGTGAAGGCTAGTGACATGAGTAATTACAAGGAGCGGTACAGTTTGTTGCCAGAGAGCACATGTTCAGCAATTGTTTCCAAAACACCAACACCTAGTTGATAGTAAGCTCTCTGACACTAGGGAGCTTGCTAAAGAGGCAGACCGCTGACTTAGCACCAGGGTCCACAAGAAGCAATCGGAGGGGATTCCCACAAGAGTGGTCAGGGTCTTCCCAGAAAAAAGGGAGAGAAAACTTAAACATAAGGAATTTAATAAAGGTCCCCAAAATAGTTCCCAAGGGAATAGTAATCAGTTCCAACCTGATCAGAAAAAGAAGGGATTCTTTGATAAGCAGACAGAGAGGTCCTTCCCCGATTTACTCAGTGCTACAAGAATGGGCTCTCTAAGGGGGACTCCAAATGCCTTAAGAGGGCACAGCTCTCCACCGGTGGGCAGACATAAGGGTGGGCCTGTGTAAAGCTTGGGGAGGAGGTGGCCTTAGTTAGAAGAGGGAGAGAAAAGAGGTTACACTAGTGTCCCTCAGAGACCAGGAGTTGATGCCTAAAGCCCATATGCCTTCAAATATTTCCAAATGCAGTTAGCAGATCACCATCAATAGGCAGAGGTTGGAGGTTCTGAGAGACACTGGAGACAGTATGACTACTGTGATGTGTCACCTGGTGTTATATGAGCAGGTTATATCTAATACATTCCACCAGGTCATAGTTTCAAAAAACCATGAGAGTCACTGCCAGGTGACTCTGGTTCCCTTTGAGTTCGGGGTAGTCTCAGGTTCTCTAAAATAGCTGTGAGCCCTGCCATGCCTCTAGATTGCCTGTTAGGCAGTGACCTAGAACATACTGTCTGGTAGGAAGTGGTGCTCAGGTCACACTTGGCGATGTTAGAGTTGCGTGAGTCGGTTTGCATGACCGGACAAACCATGACTGCCCAAGAGGGGAGTTAACGAGGCTTGGAGTCTAGAGCAATGGCCCAGGCAGTTGCCAAGAAGAGGAAGGGCAAGATGCACTGGAAACTAGCACCCGAACCTCCCATGGACCAGGTTTAAGGGGTGCTTGAGGAGGCCGCCCTGGGAGACTGCCTAAGCTTGCTGGATGGCATGTTGAGAGTGGGCCCATCAGGGAGGAATTCTGCAAGGTGCAGAATGAGTGCCTAATTCTATAAGGCTTGAGGCAGCAAGCTGGTGAACACCTCTGAAGATCACCTTATGTATTGGAAGAATGACCTCCTATATAGCAAGCATAAGGCTCCCGCACCTGGCAACCCATGTGTTGGTTGTCCCCCAGTGATACAGGCCCTCCTACCGAATCTGGCTCATGATATATCCATGGCAGGACATCTGGGGCAGGTCCAGACCTTTGCCAGACTTGTCACTCACTTCTATTGGCCTCTGATGAAGATAGCCTCAGATACCTTCGCAGGTAATGTCCCACCTGCCAGGTCAGTGGGAAAGAAAGGAAAAAGCTAAAGTCTCCCCTGCCACCCTTTCCTGTCATTGGCACCCCATTTAAGAGGATGGGCATCAACATTGTTGGGCCCGTGAACCCCAAAACTGTCTTGGGCAACACGTTTATCCTAGTTTTGGTGCACCATTCCACCAAATACCCAAACCAATACCTCTGTGGTTTGTAACTGCATCTGCAGTGGCTAGGACGCTGATGGGGACTTTTACCCAAGTGGTACTCCCCAAAGAAGTGGTGTCTGACAGGGACATTGACTTTTACGTCCCTGTGCATGAAGTCCATGTGGTATGAGTGTTTGTAACCTACAAGTTCAGCACATCCTATCACCTTCAAACACGTGTGCAGGGCGTAATGTATGGGATGAATTATTGCAGTGCCTTCTCTTTGTCTACAAGGAAGTACCAGAGAAGGGAGTTGGGTTTAGCCCATTTATGCTCCACTATATTCACCCTGTTAGGGGACCTTTTAGTCTGGTGAATGAGGGGTGAGAACAAGCTCCCAAGAAGCCCCCTCATGATGTAGTTAACTACATGCGGGCTCTCTGAAACCAGATGAAGTGCTTCTGGAACAAGACTAAAGAGAATGTATTTTTATATCAGAGCCAACTGTAGTCAGCCTGGCTCAATTTCAGTGAGAAGGGAAGTTGGTAATAGAACCTGTTTGGTGTGGTTCAGGAAGAAGGGACTACTATTTTCCTTAACAAACGCCATGCTTGGCCACCATCCTTCAACAGGGATAGGAGGGTTTAGCCATGTTAGAGTTCACTAAGAATTGTGATCTGCGAGATAGCTTACAGTAAGCCAAACAGGATGTTCTGCAAAAGAGGGAGGAATTGTCCCTGGGAACTTGATGTCCATTGGCTAGCGAATGCCCAGGAGTCAACCCCATTAACTATTTCATGATTCCTACAAAAGTGGAACCTCACTCCCAGCTCCTCAGAAGACAACTAGACCTGTGGAAGATCAGAAGAGGACCAAACCTACTGTCTGTGACCTCTGCTGAGACCTGAAGGGCTGGATGCACTCCCACTTGTACCCAGGGCAAAAAAGTGGGCACCAAAGATCAGTTGGCTGATGTGGCTACAGGCACACAAAAATCTGCAGAGTGTCTTTTCTAAGAGTGACCAGTTGAACAGTGGAAAAGTGACCCTTGTCTGAACTGTGCTGTTGCCTGTGCTTGATTGGGCCCTGGTCAATAGGTACTGTCCCTGTAGTCTTGACATCCTTAGATGTGACCAAGAGGAGCTACACCAAAAAGTTAGAAAATGTTGGGACTTAGAAAAGCTTTCAATGCTTTTTATGCTGGAGGTTTCCAAACTTCAAAAAGAGACAAATTCCCCACCTAGAAACCTTGACAAAGCAAAGGCACCACAAGTATCTGACTGGCAAGAGTGCCACACCAGTTGTAAAAGTAGATTTTTCCTATTGGGAGACTTTCAAGACAAACCAATGACTTCAGAGGGACCTTGTCAAATGGGTATCCGACTTTCAGCCATCAACCTTCCCTCGCTCCATGAAAAACACTGAAGGCCTTATTTAGAATTTGGTGGATGGATTCTCTGTCAAACACGTTGCAGAAATCCAGACCGCTGTATTACAAGTACATTGTAGCGTATGACATAGTAACTGCCAAATTCTAATTTGGGTTCTAAGTCAGAAGGAGACAAACATTTTGGTGTATGTAACTTCTGCTCCATCGTGACTGGCCTGAAATCACACCTAAGTCCTAGTCAACCACAAAATGTGACTTCTGTGATTCCCTTTATTGGATTTTAATTATTTTGGAGTCATTTTTCTTATAAAGTTTGTCTTTATTTTTAGAAATAGGTTTTGGGTTTTTAATCGTGTTATTTGTTAACTTTTTAATTGCTTTGGAACTCCTAAATACGTAGCACATTTTCTTTAATTAAGCCTGTGTTTGATTTCTGCCAAATTTCCTCTTTCTTTACAGAAAGTGAGCGTGCATACCTGTGAGGGCAAGGTAACTCTAAAACAGTGGGCAGTGCAAAAAAGGGGAATTGCAACTAAGCCAGAATTTGAAAACGTTTCTAATTTTTCTTTATATTTGAGATTCAACTGAGGCATATTAGTGGGGCCTCCCTGATAGACATGAAGCTTTTTCAAAAATACATATTTAAAAAAAATTAAAGTCTGATTGAGGCTTTTAAAAAAAAAATTCTTCTCTAAGTTTCAATGACATGGCAACATACAATACATCAGTCAATAAAAGCACTGCATCAATAAAGGATGATTATGTAGGATAAAGTGCCATACAAGCAAGCACTGCAGATACTATTCTATTCCCTGCCCTGTGATCGAATGGGGTTCTCACCTTTGAAGGCTGTCGTCCATGCACACATTGAGCCACATAATTTTCATTATAACACATCCGCCCTCCATTACACCCTCGCCCACCGCCCTTAGTTCTCGATCATATACAGAAATGGCGCATTGAGATAAGTGCTCAGTAAAAGACAACGTGTTGTACCACAAAGTCAAGAAATTGCAATTAACTATGGCTAGTCAAGGAACAGAGTCCCGGAGTATGCAAGTCGATCACCCCACCCCCTCCTTCTCTATAATCCCCATGATGTCAGATTGAGATGACAGTTCTAGCAGCATGTTCATCATAGTTCCCAGGCCAACAAGGCTTCAGCAGCCTTTTCGTCTCTGAAGTCTGATTGAGGCTTGGTAGAGTTTGTGCCTGGATAAGTACCTGAACAGAGATATTTAGTCCAATCATTAGCATTTGTGGAGGGCCTCTATGTAAACAATTTTCAGAAAAGATTTCATCTAAAACACCACAAAAGAGGAAGGGCATGCCCCACACACTAGAAGGGTTACTTTGATGATCCTTTAAATTTTAGGCTTATCACACACTCGGGTATAGCTGTAATTTTTTTATTCAAATTGATACTTAATCAACTGTGCAAATGTGCTGCGCTTAAATGATTATTACCCCCAATGAAACAGATTTTTGTTCAAAAAAGTATTAAAATCGTTATGAAAAATTACCATAGCTAGTTTTAGATGTTAAAATGGTATTATATAAAGTAAATAGGGTTCTATTGTGGGCTAAGAAAAATCTTTAGGTATAGAACATGATATTCTTTGCTGATAATCTTCCTGGATTCTGATATGTGAGTTGGATTTGAAGATAAAATACCCTGTGTGCAAGAGATGATCAGGACATTTATTGGATAGAATCAAGGATATAATCTGTCTCCCATGTCATTTAATTTGTTTTTCCTAGATATGTCAAGTTTAGGTTATATTAAGAGTTTTTATCATGAAATAATTGAAAGTCAAACAGTAAATCTATTACAATATGCAGATTATACAGTTAACATGTATATAAAATAGGGCCTGATTTAGAGTTTAGAGGGAAGAAGGTACTCTTTCACAACTGTAACAGAGTACCCTGTCTGTTGAACTCAAGGTCTGCCCACCTGATTCACAGGTGAGTGGATCTTAAGTATGTCTGCAAGGGAGCCTACTCTGGCTCCGTCACTGACATATTACTCTGTTGGCCCAACTGAGTACGGGCCATAGGAGTTTTAGCCATTTGACTGACTGCACAATTTAGAGTGGGAGGTCAAATGGCCAGTTTTCATTCTCCCTCACTGCTGTGAATGCATAGAAGACAACTCAAGTGGTGTTGGGGTCATTATCTTTTGCATTTTAAAAACAAAAAGCTGAGGGCGTGGCTTGCGCGCAGCCAAGATGGCCGCAGCTTTGTGAGCTCCGGCGCGTCTCCACCTACAATGTTCGTGCCCTGAAGCTCGGGGTTCTTTCAGCCGGCTCATCTATCGGACATCAGCTCCAGAAGGCTTTGCTGATACGGCGGAAGCGTTGCGGCGCCTACGGAGTGCCTTTTCATCGTTTTTTTTTCTTCGTGCTCGTATTCTCCTCAGACGCGTCGCTTAAGATGGCGGCAGCGCGAGGAGCACGGGCGTGTTGAATTGGACTTGTTGCATTACTGCATTCCTTCTCCTGGTCATGGCGCCTTAATTTTCTCAGGTACTACCTCCAGCTGACATTATTCCTTCATTATGTGAACTGGGCTTCGTTTTAACAGTGGGTTTACCGAAGTCTAATGCCTCATTGACTGTATGTGGATAATGCTGCTCTTCTGAGGAGTTTTTCAAGTGGCCGCAGGATGAATGTTTATGCAACCTTTTTGCCTCACAACATATAGCGCGATTTTCTTCATCATTTGGCATTGGTTTCTCCTGATGTGTAATGTTCTCATTATGATGGCTTCCTCGGTTGGCGCTGTGATCCAACGGCCTTAAATGTACGTGACGCTGCTCACTGAAGAACCTGTTTAAGATCCTTTTTATGATATGTGCGTGACACGGCGAGACGGGATGACTGTTTTGTGAAGAGCCCCACATTGTGCCTGTCCGTCGGTTTGGAGTGTTATCTTTGAGGTGCTGGATCTTCTTCTTACGGATGGTCCCTGTTATTTGGTCTCGGCTTCTCTGATGCTGCTGGTGCTGATGACTTCTTAGTTCTGCTTCTATCAACAACCCACTGCTTCCCAGTGGTAACTTTTAAGCGTGTCAAACTTCAACGATATCCATTGTTGTTTTTGCGCCACACTTCTTTTTACTATTTTGGCTTCACCAGTATCGCCTGCTGTTGTCGTCTGCCTTCCCCTGTCATCATCTGCTGCAACTTTTTCCAATATGGATACTGCGCATTCAAGTAAGCCTCACGCAGGCTTCTCAGGGGGTCGTAAAGATTCGAATTCCTCGTCGGTCAAACGGTCCAAGAAAGACCCGCCTTCTCCCAATAAGTCTCCATTACCTCTTACTCTCGAAGACATCATGGAGGAGCTGTGCCTTATCCGCCCTTTTATGACAGACACTGTTGCCACTCTTCAGCGATTAGACGACAAGTGGTCTAGTCTAGACACGAGACTTTCTGATGTCGAGCAAAGGATTAGTGATGCGCAGGATGTTGTTGCACGAGTTGACACACTCACTGGGGAGATTAGCCAGCTCAAGAGAGTCACAGAAGACTAATAGGCGCAATAATCTCCGCATTTATGGTGTTCCGGAGGGTTCTGAAGGGGCGGACATGATTCATTTTTTGAAAACCCAAGTTTTTCAGATTGTTGGCCTCCCGAAATCTTCAGACTTTAATATACAACGCGCTCATCGTCTGGGGCCTCGGAACACCTCTTCTACTTCTAAACCTTGGGGAATTATCGCCTATTTCCTTCTTTACTCAGACCTCATGACGGTTCTTCAGGCTGCCAAGCAACATAAGCAGATGATCTGGTCTGGTCATAAAGTTTTTTTTGCTCAGGATGTCTCCAAGCCTACTGCTTCTCGTCGAAAGGAATTTTTGGACCTTCGACCTGCGCTGAGATCCATGAATGCACGCTATGGTTTGATACACCCCTGTTTTTTCAAGGTGACTTATAAAGATAGAACCTACAGCTTTGAAGACCCTGCAGACTTGAGGAAGTTCATCCATACTCACAAAGGAGAACTCATGGAACTGAGCAAATCCTAATTTGTATGTTTTGTTTATATTTGTGTATTGCATCTTGTTTTATTCTACTTTACAATGTATAGTCTAGTCTCTTTTGCTCATTCCTTTTTTTTTTTTTGTCCTGCAGGTCTTCCCCTCTTGATGTTGTTGTCACGGTCACCATTCATGTTGCTTTGTTGTCTACAATGTGTGTCTTATCCTGCTGCCATTCCCCTCTCCCTAGCTGGTTGGTAAGTTCCTTCATTTGTACTATTTGGTTGCCTTTTGCTATGTATTCCATTCCTTTGTCTGCTTTCTTTTTCGATTATGATAGCCTGTTTTTCCTTATTGTATTCTCCTAGCTCGGCTGTCTGGTTGTTCGTGGCCCCTCTCCCACATTAATGTTTTTGATTGGATGTTTTCTATGGCTAAAGCCCCTTGGCTTTTTGCCATCTTTTTTCTGCTACTTTTTGGGGGACTTGATTCCCTCTTATTCTCCTTTCTATTTCTTCCTCTTCCTTTCCCCTCCCTTTCCTTTTTTTTACCTTTTTTCCCTTCTTCCCTCCCTTTTTACCCCTTTTTTTTCTATTTTTCTGGCAATATGTACAATACCTTTTCTATTTTATATTCTCTTTTCTCTTTCTCCTTAATGTTTATGGTACTCTGGTGTTTTCTTTTGTTATTCTCGTTACTATTTCTGTGGTTGGCACATGTGTTGGTCTTCTCGCCTTTGTTTCTTCTGCATTATTTATTTTCTTTCAACATCTTTTATCCCATTCTCTCTCGTTTTCCATTCTATTTTAACTTCTCTACCTTCTTTTGTTTATATATCTTTTTTTTACCTTAAGAAATGAATGGTCTTCGTGTTATCTCGTGGAATGTCAAAGGTATTCGTAACCCTGTTAAAAAGCAGCGTGTTTTATCTCACTTAGCAAGACTGAAATGTCAGGTTGCGTTGTTGCAAGAGACTCATCTTAACTCACAGGATTTGTCCTCTTTGCGTAAGCAATGGGTCGGGGAGGCCTTTTGCTCTCCGGCAGATCATAACAAGAATGGTGTAATTATTCTATTTCATAAATCGTTGTCTGTTCAGTTACTGAATGAATTTCATGATAACTGTGGGAGATGGTTATTTATAGATGTTACTGTTAACAACACAAAACTTTCTTTCTGTAATGTTTATGGCCCTAATGGTGTAGACTTAAACTTTTGGAATGAATTTTCTGTGCTTCTTTCGTCTCATGCTACTGATGATTTAGTTGTTGGTGGTGACTGTAATCAACTTATGGACCCTTTTCTGGATCGCAAGTCGCTCACCAGATATGTACCTAATAAGATGCAAAGGTATTTGTTTAAGGCCATTTCATCCAGAGGTCTTATAGATTCCTGGAGACTTTCTCACCCAGACACTTTAGAATTTTCCTTTTTCTCTCCAGTACACGCATCACACTCTCGCATTGACTATATCTTTCTTACTCAGCACACCTTTCAATTCATGACTAATTCAGAGATTGGTTCCATTCTAATATCCGACCACGCCCCAGTCATAGTTGATATGGACTTTCCTTCGCCTACTCGTACCCCTAGGCGCTGGCGCTTTAACAATTCGCTCCTCCTCGATTCACAGTTTATTGAACAATTTAAGCTCTTCGCAGCAGACTTTTCACAAATAATCTTCGCTCTACCTCTCAATTTCATTTTATCTGGGACGCTTTTAAGGCTACTTCCAGAGGCTTCATTATTGATTTTGTATCTCGTTAAAAAGAAAAAAGCTCTATCTCTGTCTGCTCAAATTCTTAAACAAATCAGAGACTTGGAGCATCTTTATTTCACTACAAACTCCTCGGATGTACTTTCTTCTCTTATTAAGGCTAAAATGCAATACAACAAATACTCTTGGGATTCTGCATGTAACAACCTCCTTAATTTCCATGCCAAGATGTACGGGGGTCGTAATAAAGCTGGTAAATCTCTCGCTAATTATCTTAAAATCAAAAAACAAAAATCCAAAATAGTCACTATTGCTGATTCACATGGGAACCGTCATCACACTGATGATAAAATCCTCAAATGTTTTGTCCAATACTACTCTTCGCTTTATACTCCAGAATCCGTCCCCTCTCAGGATCAAATTGATGCTTTTTTTCAGTCTCTTTCCAAGCCCTCCGATAGTCTTCCTGATCTTTCTTCCCTTGATGTCCCCCTCTCGGAAAAAGAAGTGCTCAACGCTATTACTCTTCTCCCTACAGATAAATCACCTGGCCCTGATGGGTTTACAGTCCGTTTTTATTTGTATTTTAAGGATATCCTTTTGCCGCACCTACTTTCCTTGTTTACCCATTTTCTTGCTCAAGGAGAGTCCAAAGGTTCCTTTACTCAGGCAATGTTATGTCTAATCCCAAAAAAAGACAAGGATCCTTCCCTCTGTAAAAACTATAGGCCTATTTCTTTAATTAACACTGACTGTAAAATTTACGCTAAAATTCTTGCCTCTCGTATTAATTTAATTATTCCTAACCTTATCAATATTTATCAATCTGGCTTTGTCAAGGGCAGATCCATTACTGATAATTCGAGAACCTTCCTCAATATCATTCACCTTGCCTCAAGGATGGACTCCCCAGTCGCTGCTATTACATTAGACGCTGAAAAAGCATTTGACAGAGTATGCTGGGATTTCATGTTTGGTGCATTGAAGTGGCATGGTTTTAGCCCTACTATTATTTGTTATATTCAATTATTATACTCTGCCCCCTCTACTTCGATCTGGGTTAATGGTTCTCAGTCTCCCTATTTCTCTCTACATAGAGGCACTAGACAGGGTTGTCCTCTTTCCCCTCTTCTTTTCATTCTTGCATTAGAACCCTTTCTGGAAAAAATTCGTCGCTCACCATCATGTACTGGCTTCATATTTCAAAACATTCACATTAAGTTCACTGCTTACGCTGATGATATTTTACTTTATATTTCTAACCCATCCAAATCTTTACCTTCACTCTTTTCACATTTGCATGAATATTCCCCAGTATCTGGTCATAAACTTAATATTGAAAAGTCTGAGGTTTTACCTCTTAACAAATTTTGCCTTCGTTATATGTTTCAGGACTCCGGCTTTGAGTGGAATTCTGGCAGTATTAAATGCCTTGGTATTCTTTACACTAACAATATTAGAGATACCATTAAGCTTAATCAGAATGATATAGTTAAAAAACTTTCTTCCCTTATTGCTACTTGGTCTCCGCTTTTCTTGTCATGGTGGGGGCGGCTAGCCACTATTAAGATGATGCTTCTTCCTATTGTAAATTTTTACCTTTCTATGCTTCCTGTTTCCCTACCACTCTATTTTTTTAAAATAATAAATCGTCTTTTTACCTCATTCTTGTGGAACAACTGCAAGGCCAGGATCTCTATTTCTCGTCTTCAACAACATAAAGAATCAGGCGGAGTCAATTTTCCCAATCTCGCTCGCTTTCACTCTGCTTTTACTTTAAAACAGATCTGGCCCTTTTTATCTGACTCATCTGATCCTCCTCTGACAGCCTGGAGCTCTGTGGAACTTGCGCAGCTCTCCCCTTTTTCCTTCAATATGGCTACTCGTTTATCTCAGCCTCCGCAGCGTTTTCTTACCCCCATTTTTCGACATTCTAGAGCACTTGCTCTCTCGCTGTTTCGTTCCTCTCTTTCGCAGTCAGAGTTTCTTTCCTCGACTCCAATCTGGTATAACAAATTCTTAAAGATTAATAATAGAGCACTTTTTTGGAAGGAATGGATTGATAAAGGTATTATCACCTTTAATCATCTCCTTGTAAATAATACTTTACGAGATTACGCGGATATTCATGTTTCTTTTCATCTTTCCAACACACACTCCTCTCAGTATATCCTACTTCAAAACTCCTTCAATCGCATTCTCTCTCAAGTCATCTCTCCCCCGCCTCCTGATATAATCCCTACTCTGTCATTACCAGATTTCTCTATTCCTCTTAAGGCTGCTGCTGTTTATACATTTCTTGCCAGCCCCCTTGCTGAACGACCCAAATCCAAACCTGAACTCTCCTGGGAAAACGATCTCGGCCAAGAATTTCCCCTTCAGATTTGGAATTCTCTATGGTCTAAGATACATACTGTTTCTCGCTCTGCTAGCACCACACAGACTTTGTACTTTTTTTATAACAGACTTTTTTTCACTCCTTCAGACTTACATAATTTCAAACTTTCTGACTCTAAAAATGTTGGTCTTGCTCTCATACTAATAGTGACTTCTTTCACATGTTCTTTCATTGCCCGTTAGTTAAATCTCTCTGGTTGCATGTTTGGTTAAAATTGAATGAAATACTATCTACTGACCACTCTTTTAGATTGTTCATATTTTTTTGAGTGGCACCTCACCTATATGGAATGTCTCTTGTAATGTACGTAAATTTATAGATTTGTATATAGCAATTTCTTTGCAGATAATTACTACTAATTGGAAAGACACCTCCAAAATTTCCTACAATGCCTGGTGGAATTTACTGTGTCATCACCACAGACTTGATCGTGCCTTTGCTACCACTGTACCCCTTTTGATCAAAAAAGATTTGTTATGGTTGCCTTTAACTAATTTTCTCTCTCAAGTTACCCCTTGAATATCTTATTTTTGTACTCTCTTTTCCTTTAGTCCATATTTTAATTTTTTTATATATTTTCTCCCTTATAGAGAACTATTTCTTTGGTTTCTTACACGATTTTCTTTTTCTTTCCACTGTATTGATTATTTCTTCCCCTCCCTTCCTTTCCCTTTTCTTCCTTGCTCTTCTTTTTCCCTTCCCCTGCCCCTTAAACATGATACCTTTTAAAAAAAAAAAAAAAGCTTTTTCCCTTAGTATATTCCCTGGTCTTGTTAGGCATCTATTCAACTTTGTTAGAATTTTACTGCTTTTATCGTCCTGTTTCATTGCCTATTGATGTAATTCTGCACAGATGTTTTACTTTGTTTATTATACTCAATAAAGCTTTCTAAACTAAAAAAAACAAAAAGCTGCTTTAGGATTTTAAAAAAAAAAAAAAAAAAAACAAGTTAAAAGTTTGAAGTGCAGCCATCATGTTTGACAGAAACTTCCATGATGGTGGTTCCTCCCTATGTTAATACATATATTTGTATGGCTGGCAGACATCTCGAAGTGTGGAGGATGGGTACTCCTCCAGGGGGATGGATTATTTTCCTCCATGACCCTGACAGAGTAAAGCCCATCCTCTGCACTCTACAGCAGACCTGAGCAAAAGCAATGCATTGCCCTGAAAACCCAGGAAAAATGAATGGGTTTAATACAACGTACCAAAATGCTCATATACTTGTGTTTGGAAGGACATTTTCTACACTTTTTAAAACATTTTTTGCAAAACCTGTTCTTAGAATGCACACACTGGCAAATCCAAGGAAAATAGTTATTTCCAGTAGGTAGTAATTTGATTGCATCACACCTTAGAGTACACGAGACGAAGATCACACCACAGCTCATTTATGTGGCAGATCTGTGAGGGGCATCTCTGAGCAAACTAAATTCTCTCCTACTCCCCAAAACGTCACAATATCATCACTTGTCAAGCATACAACCAAATTTCAGACAGGGTACACATGATTGTAAGCCACATTCAACCCATGAGCCGCATATAAGACTCGTCTAGCAGCACTGGTAAAATCCTAATTTGACCATGTCTCCTTCTGCTAGCTTTCAATCTCATTCACCTGCTGCTACCAATGCTTAATCACAGATCTCTGAAGGTAGACTACCCCCTTTCCTCAAATAGAACATATTTTGATTCCAAAAATTGAAGATATGTCTGACCCATCACAGATGCATTTTGTACAAGCGAAGTTATTGAAAAATAAGTAGGTTACACTGCTGCAAACCTGCATCAAAATGAAAACCTCCAATGCACTGCAACCACTCGTCAGTGCCCATCCTTGGTGCAGCAAAGAGATGGCCAGCCCCCAATACTAGACAGTGTTCTTAAGAGCAACAATACATACTGTATTCCTCGAGGTTTCTGCCACTTTATGCACTAACTCCATTGATGACACTCTAACTTCCCACATAGGTATTATGTTCCCAAATTAGGTCTTCTTTAAATTCCTCAGAATGCAGTATATTTATGTTGAAACCTTGGTTTTAGCAATAACGTCATCCCCTTGTATGGCCAAAGTTCCACTTTCTCCCGAGAACTCTTCGGTCTCCACTTGGAAACCTGAATTCCCATATGTTGGAAATACTATAGTATATCAATATCACAATATGCAGATGACACCCACCTTTATCATGATCTTCACATCACAACATTTATTTATTCACTTTAAAGAGTGTTTTATGGGTTTACCCAATCCCATATGTCCACCACGGAAAGATGTGGTACACAACAGTTGTAATACACTAGGACAATGTTCATGGATAGTTGAAGTCCAATTAGATGGTAATTACTACACACCTCTATCCAATATTCAATACTCTGTCCAATATTCCACTATCACTGTTTCCTTTTTTAATGGGTGTAGCCTAAGGGTCTTATTTACAGATTGGATGACAGGATACTCATTCACAAATGTGGTAGATGTCCCATCCCTGTATTGGAAGTACATTGTAGCCTATGGCACTTTTAATACGGCTGACGGTATATACTCTGCATTTTGATGGAGTATCCCATCAGATAAACTCTAAGGGGCAGATTTATGTTGCACTTGCGCCACTTTTGCGCCGCCGTTGTGTCACTTTTGTGACGCAGCAGCGGCGCAAATCCTGCGCCATGGTGCGGGGCATTTACAACGTGACGCATCTGGGAGATGCGTCAAATTGTAAAGCCCTGCGCCACATGTAGGCGTTCCAGGGCAGGTGGGGGCGTTCCGGCGCAGGAACGCCTCCTAAAAGTGGCTGAGTGAAATCTACAAGATTTCACTCAGTCACTTTTAGGCCCATGCTGCGTCAAAACCCTGCGCCTGCTTGAAGCAGGCGTAAGGATTGACGCAGCATTGTACAGATAGGGCCCCCCAGAACATTGCTGGAGCTGTGTCGCGCTTGTGACGCAACTCCAGCAATGCGCCACTTTTACGGCACAGATGCGTCACGCATCTGTGCCATTTTTGCCCCATGGTGTACCGCATTATAAATGCGGCGCATCCATGGTGGCGCAGCTGTGGCGCATTATATCTGGCGCATCCCTGCTGATATGCAGGGATGAGCCAGTTATCATAAATCTGCCCCTAAATTTGGCCCCAAATGTCAGATTGAATATTTTTGTCTTAAGTGGTTTAGTTGAAATGAAGGTGATTGGGGTTTCTCAAGAGACAAGGATAAAAGCTTTTTGAGAATCCGGGTCGCTGAATGCTCAAGCATGATATAACTCAATTTTTCTGTATCCTGAAGATCTTTTACTGGGCCAAATTCAAGTTGCTGAATGTAGGAGTATGGCATTAATATTTGGGAGTGCCAGGGTTCCAAGTACAAAAACAACATTGTATAGCCCTGGAGCCATCGCCAGTGGCTCAGAATAATTCAAGTATGTCTTCGACCAGATTTTTTTTTCCACTAGGCGCCCTAGACATGGTTTCCTGCTTACTGAGCTTTAGGACTCTATCTGTACCTAACTGACAAGGCCTAAGTAGGTAGCAACTGGTCTGTGGTTGCCTTTGTTCACATCTTGAGCACAACTGGGCTAGCAGTTTGAGCAGGACTGATTCTACTGGGGCAGAACCAAGACTACATTGCATAAAGCATGATTATGTTGAGAGTTACACAGTGGGGAAGAAACGATGGCCTGAAATGTGGCACACAATGATTGCCAGAGGATGGGATTAAATCTGGCATTCCTCCCATCACTTTGTTGTTTTTGCAGTAGACACCCTAATTGCAACAGGTCGGTATGTCCAGAAATGAGTCCCTTGCTCAATGTGACACAGGACTCAAACAGTACCTCAATGATGAGGCCCTACGTACGTCGAAACTGAACTAGAATTGCTGGTGGTCCTGTTTGGAGGGAGCCTGGTCTAGTGGTTCAAGATGGACTCCTCCTATTGGAGCAGAATCAAGAGTGATTACAAAAAATTGGTCTCTGTTTTGAGTGGCAAAGTGGGCAAAATATGATGGTCTGGATTGTGGGCCCAAGTAATCCCCAGTGGCTAAGATTAATTCAACCATTCCTTCCATTATTCCATTGTCTTTTGTTGCTGCCTAAATTAGTCATTACTGCCTCATAATTCGGCCTTCCCTTGTGGCATAATTTCACTGGCCCTGAACATATTGGATCTGGGAGATTGGCACTCACCATTGAATTACACCACAGAACCTCACCTAACTAAATAAAGGTACTTTTATATTCAGAAACTATTGCTAGTGCAAGCAGCACCTTAAAGCACAAAGCAAACCAAAACTGATCACATTTCTTTTATACTTCTTTGTGTCCCCTCTCACAAAGCTGCCTGTGTGGCAACCTCATCCACAACAAATCAAGCGCCCCAATGAATTCACAAGGAAATCAACATAGAATTCATAGCAGGTACCTTTCTTTAAAAGCAACGCAGGCATTTGATAAACTGATACAAACATTTTCTCTGCTAACATAAGTAGTTTTATGTCTCTGAGGCTCTCATTAGAAGTAGCCGCTTAATTTTGATTTGGTTGAAAACAGTAGTTTCTGACCCCATGGCAATAATGGTATCCATGGGATCACCATAGATCTCTTAACTTTCAGCAGGAGATTTCGAAGGTTAAAAGCAGCTGAAATTTCTGGGTGGAAGTTTGGCCCAAAATGAGGAGTTACAGAGGATATCGAACCAATAATTACCGCCTCCCCTAATAATGCCTCATTCTTTTTGGACCCTGGGGGTCCAACTAGTAAAGGGCCATACTTTCCCCAACCTAGAGTTACCAGTACCACTTAATCGGCAACTTCAGGGATGGGGAAAATCCTGCCTCTTTACCACGCCATTAATAATGAGGGCTTAAACGTTTGTCATACATGTTAACAGGGCACATATGTAATACACCTGCATATATGCACACAATCATGATCAGTCTATATGAGGAAAAATTGTTTACTGTATAAAGTCCAAGTGCCTCATTTACGAGGTTTTTGGCTCAAGGCAGCACCGCAAGGAATCTAACTGCGTTGCCATGGGTCAAAAGAAAAGGGCAGAAATGCACCGTATCTATGGGAAAAGGCTAATTCCTGTCCTTTTCACCAGCGCTGGCACACAATGGGCTGCACTGCGCCCAAGCAGGCACCCTTGCGCCATGTTGCAAGGGTGCCTGCGTTGCATAAATTAATGTTTTGGTGCAAGAAGGGACACCTTCCTGCACATAAACAATCACAAGAGGTGTTGTCCTCTGTATGTGTGTGCTGCAAAGCACACATAGAAAAACGAGGAGAAATAAAGGTATTTCTTCTCTTTGTACCTCCCCTACGACTTCCCTGGGGAGGCGTAGGAATCTGACTCATTCACAGGTTTACGAAACCTTATAAATCTGGGAATGTGTCAGATTCCATGAGTGTTGCGTGTGGATATCCACAGCAACACCGATAGAACGCCTCTTTCACGCATAGTACTACTTGAAATGGGACCATATATTCAAATTATCGAAAAAGAAGAGGGGCCCCTTCAGAACCAAAGGAGTAGGGCACTATTCAGTGAAAAGAAAAAATCCTCTGGACAAAGCTACGTCAGTCTGTGTGCTTAACCAACTGCTGCACTTGAGACCTAACCCTTGTCACTCACTTAAACTGGAGACGATTGGACCATATATAATCAACAGGTGAATAGAAAACAATAAAATTATCAAAATACCAAAATATACAAAATTTAATTTATTCACAAAATCTCACATATAAAAACAATACAATAATTGACATTATATCTAACAATAATCACATAAACAATACATAATTACAATAGACTCACAAAAACATAAAAATACATACTAAAAGAAAGAGAGTGTAAAATAGACAAACAGAATATGTCATTAGAATTTACATATCCGTGAAATAACACTAGTTCTGGCGTTCAACTTGGTGTTTTTATAATTTTCAACTCGTTCTATCGCCTGTGTTCACGGATTATGTTGTTAAAAAGGCGTCGACGCGTTTCGGTGGGTTTAAAATATTTCCATCTTTATCTAGGTCTCAAGTGCAGCAGTTGGTTAAGCACACAGACTGATGTAGCTTTGTCCAGGGGATTTTTTCTTTTCACCATATATTCAAAGCCATGAAAAGCCACGCGGAATCGCTGTGCATGGGCTTGTAAATATGGACCAGCACACTGCGCCACTGGAGTGCAAGAAAAAGTGACACTCCGTTGACGTAAGGGGCCACGTAAATGAGGGACCGGGCCTTTGTAGAGTGCATCTGCTTTATCAGAATACATTTATGTTGAGATGCTTGCTCAATAAACTGAACACATTATTACCTCTATCATTTTCCCCACTTATTTGATGGCGTGTTAAAGACACATATTTTGAAGCTGGATGGCCCACTTAAAAGGTGCAGTACTCTTTGAGTGCTAAATCGACAGAAATGTCCTAGAAAATCCCATTTATGCAATAAACTGTACAATTTACCCAGTGATGCAGTTTGTTGCTAAGATATTTCAGGTTCCTTCTTGATGAGAATGATATCAATGTGTTACAATACGATTACTCTGGTCATTTATTCAGCAAAATGTGCCAAAATTGACAATAGTTTTAGAATGAATGCCCTTGGCTAGGCAGTCTTTCTTTTACTAGATTGCTTTTTTCTGAGAGATTAAAAAACAGGTTTGTGAGAAGTTGCAGATCTTTTTGTCGGCAAGCTTTACAAATGTCCTTCGAAAACGTAACTAGATACACAAAGATTGTGTGAAATCCTTCACTTCGGAGCAGACTTACACATGCATTAACAAGCCGTGGCAAAGCCAAAGGGTCTAGTATCGTCAAGCTGGTGTGATCGTTACATTTTTCAGTTTTATTATTGCAAACATATGCCGAAGAAATAACAAGAATACAAATTAAAGAAAACAACCGCCCGTCTAAAAGTAGGGATCGTATGCTCGCAATAAAATTTTTAAATATAAGAAAACTTATAGAACAGTAATAGAACAGTATACCTAAGCTTTCTAGGAAGGAGGTGTACTTGGGACATATATATTACATGTAAATAAGATTATTATTGGTCTAAAGAAATTATGCTATTGGCTTGGAATTACTGTAGCTTGAAGGCACAGTTAAAACACTCAAAACAAATTGGAAAAAAATAAAAACAGTGATAAAGAATGGGGAAAAAAAGCATTCGCAGGCAAAGTATTGGAACACCAGCCATGGCACTGAAATGCACTTCGTTTTAGCCCGATGTATAAATGTGATCAGGCAAAATTACATAATTTACAATGTGTGAGCCCATAGCTGGATTGGTTCCAGCACTACCCCATGCAGTTTTCAGACGAAGCAAAACGTGAATGACACTTGAACTGGCCAGCAACTGAACACGGAGCACCACAAGCACCTCTAGCCATGTATGTATTTTTAAATTATGAAATACTTTGATACTGGGAAGACTACTGATGCTGTCTCCAGACCAGACCACAGGAAACCTTCAGATCTGTTTATGCTAATCTGTATTATACATAACGTTTCTTTTCAAATGTAACTATGCAGTGGCAGCTGCCTTGGAACAGGGGTGGTGGGTAAAAAAAACAACAATAAAAAACGTACCATCGCTTTCACCACCGCGCCACCGCATGCCTCTCCTCCATCCTCTTCATGGTAGCTCCAGAAGCACCCAGCCTCCTGTGCTCTCCCAGCCAATCATGACACTGCATGAACAACGTCGTGATTGGTCTGAGCTGCCTGTTTGGCCCCTCAGGCAGTGCCTGTGAGCCTGGGCATGTTTTTCTCTGGACTGTGCAACACAGCCCCATGGAGAACATGCTAAGTGTGCATGACAGTTTGGCCGGCCCAAGAGGGCCGGCCCAACTGTCGTGCGCACTTAGAGGAGTGCAAACCACTTCTCACTCTGCTCTGGCATCACAGCCCGGCCCCGACCTAGCTCCGAGTCCCGCATAGAAAAATAAAATGATAATAATGTCCTGTTATTACCATTTTATTATTTATTTTTTTGCACTGCTGAAATAGCAGTTGGGCGACTCCCCTCTGCCTTAGCAGAGGAGCCACCACTGGAACTATGCCTTCCCAATGGGTTAGCGGCCAAAAGCTATGCACAGCATATAAGGAGATAAACCGCTGCATGTTTCCGGCACCAAATATGAGGTGAGTGTCGAACTCGTATGAATCCCACAACTCAACTGTAAGGGTTTATTTGCTTACTGCTTCCTAGGCTACCATTGTTCTGCTAATCTGACCCTTGTGTTTGACTTCTGTGTGAACTCTGGGACATTCACTCTCATTTGTTTTTGTCCAACCCTTGAGTTTTATGTTCCACCCATTCCCCAGGTATAGATTTTATTTTCTCTTGGCATTATTTCCATGGTTGCATGGCTAGAGGAGCAGCAGCAGCTCTGGACTAGAGGAGTTGCTGGCACTAATTTAGGGGCGATGATGGGCTTGATAATATGCCGCAGAGAATTCCAATAGAAGCCCATGTTGACACCAGAAGATGGGCTTCTATGGGAATTCTCAAGGGCATATTATCAAGCCCATTATCGCCGCTTTAGCGGCAGTTTTCTGCCGCTAAAGCGGCGATAATTTTAACGCCGTGTCTTGATAATATGTCCACAAGCACCTGCCCTTGATTACAGAAGGGAAAAGACCAGGCAGGAAGCAGAGCCCAAAGGGACCACATCCTACTAAGACATGTTGCAGGCACGCCCAACATCAAGCATGCCACCATTGGGCTGTCACTATGGGCTATGAGGGTACCAGATGGATGCCACTGACTTGAAGAAGGGGGAGACAGCACCCCAGCAGGGGCATGGTGAGCCAGGCTATTCTTTATCTTCTGGATGTCATTGATGTGAACGCTAATGAAGCTGCAGCCCCACCCACGGATGCTGAGCCATCCTATTCTTCACATTAGATCACTTGTTCTATTTTCTATATCACACTTTTCCCATCGACGTGGCTTCATATTACAGAAATGATCATGTCGACTTCACATGGCCTTCAATGTTGTGAGACAGAAGGTAATGTGAGAAATGAGAATAATCGGACATTTTTGAAGAACAAAAAGAGTGTAAATGACGACATTTGCGTGTTGTTCTTTCAAATTCTTTGGGCCATGTTTAATATTTTTACGCAATGCTATGCAGCAAGACTCCCTGTTGCACTGTGTGAAAGGGAGAGGACAGGAATTTGCCATATCTATCACGATATGGCGCATTCCTGCTCTCTGCCTGTGCTGGTGCACAATCTGCAGCTTAAGCCAATGCAGGCCACCCTTGCATCATGGAGCAAGAGTTCCTGTGATACAGGCATGAATATTTATGTGAAGGAAGGAACACATTAGAGGCATTTTCATCTTTATAAGTCTGTTGAACAATGCAGCACACTTTGAAAGAGGAAAAAAGGAGAAATACAGATATTTCTCCTCATTGCACCTGTTGTGGGAAGGCGTATAATTCTGAAGCCTTCCCAGGTCGACCGGTGTTGGTAAATGCGGGAATGCATCATAATTCATGGGTGGATGTGTGGGAACACCCATGCTCCACTCAAGCAATGCTCCCACCATGCAGAGTAACGCACAGCAGCAACTTTGCCCTGCCTTGTGTAACTCCAGATTTAACATGCCACGCAAGGCCATGCAAAGTGGCCCTAAGTGGCTTGCGAAATCTCACAGTAGGTTTTGCGTCGCCCTGCGTCCCATTGCAAGGTGCAAGGGCGGCACAAAATGTTAAAAAATTGGAACTTTAATTTTTAAGTGTCATAAGTGCCAAGACAATACAAATTTGGGAGACAGTGTGATGAATTTCGAAAACAATGCCTCATCACTGCAAAAACGGCTATTGGTCGATTTGGTTCATAACTTGCAGTAAGCAATGTATGAAGTCTACGTATATATGGTACTGGGCATGCAAGGGATTGTTGCATGGGACAGAATAATGTTAGTGTCAAGCAGCATCCAGAGGCAAAATCCCTTGCACCTAACAAGCATTATTGCCTATATAAACAGATGTTGGGGTCAATTTTTGAACTATTGCCGATTTTTCATAATCTGACAGCCAGTAAGCCTTGTATGAAACTGATGATTTGTGAGGGTGAGGCTCAGAACAAAAGAGAAGAGTAATAAGGTATACTGGACTTATGCAAGAAAGAATTTGTATTGGATAATTGTAATGAGAAGCGAAGTAGGACATAGTGGCCCAAATTTGGATGTTGGTTGTAAAGCCTCCAATGGCAGATCGGAGGCTGTCTGACCCACATCCTTGATTTGAATACCAAATGCCGTATTACGATTACGGTGGTCGGAATTCAAACCAGCCTGTCAATCTGGCTGGCTTCTGACAGGCTGACATCCCCTATGTAACACTCTCCCGAAGAACAAGTTTCCACAAGAGTAATGTTAAAACTGGCGGGAGATAAGGAGAGACCCCCTGTAGTCACACTTGCATCAAGGTGGGTGCTCCTCCCTTTCAGCACTTATCCGATCCACATTACTCTTGTGGAAACTCGTACTTCGGGAGAGTGTTACATCGGGGATCCCTCGGTGCGGGAACAAGTTGTCCTGGCCAACCTTATTTCAGGTAATGAGGGTTTTTAACAATTAGGATCAGAAAGGTCCTGACGAATGCCGGTGTGACCCTATATCCCGGGCACAATTACGAAGGCAGAAACATGTCAACATATTGGCAGTAAGGGGGGGTGTAGGAGTTCATTACTCTCTTCCTGTCACCACCATCCTTCACGTTTTTAATCCTGGCCTGAGGGTCCAGGAATAAACTTACACACAGAGACACCTCCAAGCTAGTTTTAATATTCACTGCACTTTAGGTGATCCCAATATATTTTGACTCATTATTTCTGTATATTTTATATGTTATGTCTTGTCCTCCCCACCCTATTGTTCCACCCCAGGCGTTGGTCTGCGCAGGGATGTACTGAAGCAGCCCTATAATGAAGCATGTCATAATTTTGTGAGTGAGGGCAGTATGTTCATACCAAGCAAGTGCCACCACAAATTTTTCACCACTCTCTACTCCTCTATGTTTGTTTGAATTTGTGGACGGGGGGCTGGAGTAGAGGGGTTAGCCTCTCAACCCTTCTCTTTGTGTAATACACCATGGGGTGACTGCCACAGTGTGCACGGTTTTCTGCAACCATCCCATTCTTCAATGGCAGCCTGTGTTGTCGGTCAGAACACAGGCTCCCATTGAAGTCAATGGGAGTCTGACCGAACGGTGTTCAGAAACATCGTAATTGGTCGGTCGGGCTACCCGAACCCAAGTCGGTCAGAAACCATTCAGACAAGGAGTCGTCGGAATGCTTTCTGATCGACATCGTAATGAGGCTCATAGTGATCAGTGGTTGCTAAAAAATTAGGTTCAACCACTGAACAATATGTGGGTGGTGTGCTAACTCTTAACTTCTACTTCTCGCTTCCTATATTCTTAAGGAACTGCATACTCTTTTTAATTGATATGTTCTAGGGGCTTGTATGTGATACCTCTAAGCGCCCCCGATCCGCTTTCTTTTTTTATATACTTATGTTATTATCCCACAGAATCACTTGCCCATATTGTGTGTTCCGTGCAAAGCTCTCCCCACAGAGAAAATTGTGTTTAAGACCGAAGTTTAATGTTTGTAATCCTCAACATCCATTCTTATAACGAGTCATTAAAAACCTGTTTAAAGGGAGAGTCCACGTAATTAACATCAAGATTTTGGAAATTTTTGATGACGGCAACAAGTACCTTGGACATCGGGGATGATAACCAATCCTCATGTATGTGGCAGTGAGGGCTAAGTTACGGTGCCACTGTTTTAAATTGAGATTTTCAGAACCGTGTGACCCCTTCCCGGCCAATTATGGGTGGACTGGGACAAATCATTTCCCATAGTTACAGGCAGAGCTGAAGCGCAAATCTTACCTTCCCATGTTTCATATTTTAATCTGCAAATCTACTTTGAATGCATTGCTCAGTTTTTAGTTTTATTGTTTAAGCATGTAGGGCCCGATTCACAGAACTAACTTAAGACAAAATCCTAAGCTTACTACCATTTTGGTATTCACAGAAGGCACTTACTCATTTTGATATTCACAGAAGGCACTTACTAATTTCGGTATTCACAGAAGTTAGGAGTCCTAACTTTAGGACTCCTAAAAGCCTTCTGTGAATACCGAAAGTCTTAAAGTTAGGATTTTTCTCAGTTTAGGAGCAGTAAAGTTAGGACTCCTAACTTTATGACTCCTAAATGCCTTCTGTGAATACTGAAAGTCTTAAAGTTAGGATTGTTCTCAGTTTAGGAGTAGTAAAGTTAGGACTCCTAACTTTAGGACTCCTAAACTGAGAAAAATCCTAACTTTAAGACTTTCGGTATTCACAGAAGTCATTTAGGAGTCCTAAAGTTAGCATTCATAACTTCTGTGAATACTGAAATGAGTAAGTGCCTTCTGTGAAAACCAAAATGAGTAAGTGCCTTCTGTGAATACCAAAATGGTAGTAAGTTTAGGATTTTGTCTTAAATTAGATCTGTGAATTGGGTCCGTGGATTCTCTGTCTATCGCTTAAGGCTTTGGAGCGACAGCTTGGGGCTCCTCCTTTTTGCTGTTTTTCCTTAACTTTTGTTGTTTTTTAATTGATTATAATCTTTTTTACATATGTGTATGCATGACAACGTTTTAACTTGATTATGGCAATGATTTTTTTTATTAATTGTGCCAAATCTAATCTCAAAATATGGGCCACAATTTGACATACCAAATTAAAATGCATGAGGTAGGCCATACATTGTGACACAAAACTACAATTAGTTACATTCACAGGCATGGTGACCTGCTGGGATCAGCAGGACGCCATGTCTATAAAAGCTTTTAGATAAAGCAATCTTTTTTAAAATGCTGCTTTGGATGCCTTTACAAATGGAAAATGGGATGAGTTTAAAAAAGAAAAAGAAGAATGAGACTTACCTTTTTTATGAGCAGGCAGTGGTCTTGTCGACCATTTCCTGCTCATAAAAAAATGTTCTTGTGAACTTTCACAAAGGGGAAGGGTTCCTTTGTGTACCTCTTCCCATTTGGAAATTCCTTGCCACCTCCTTTGAGGAGGTGGTAAAATATTAATCTTTTATGATTTATACATAGCTTAGAGTTTCGGTTTCTGGTAGGGACGCCCTTACCATGCCCCTTCCAAATACCAAATCTATATTCATTTCCAAACCCAATTAGGGATTCTGTAAGATTCGGTAACATGTTACCTAATCACTATTTAGGTTTGGTTAATAAAAAATAACATTTTGTGGTCGGAAAGCCTCTGATTTTCCAATTGAGAGCCTTACAGAGAGTAAAATGCTTTTGTACATAAGGGCCTTTGTGTTTTATTCCAAAATGACTGCTATAGCAAGAAGGATGAGGCTAGTTGCTCCACACCAACACAGGAGAAGGCAGAGACAGGAGCACATTTTCAGAGTCAAGTTGACTGTATTTCAGCAGAGGGAGGAGGAGATGTATAACAAGTATAGGCTCAGCAGCACGGTTAATTTAGATTAAAATTCTGAATTAGACCCTCTGTTGTCTATAGACACACAGAAGTGTTTCTATCTCCACACACATTCAGATACTTTGCTGCCCACCCCTTATAGCATTCGAAAGCTATCAGGGGATTGTTGCCACAGCAGGAGGGTTTTCTCAAAGTACACTTTCTTGTTTTTTTCATATTTTATGGGATGCTATGCTGTGAAACATCCATAGATGTGTTTTTTCAACTTTGCAACAAGAGTTTCAGCATGAAAAGTGATTTTCCATTCATATGGGACATTTCACAAGTGCTATAGGCTGTGTAGATGTAGATGTCTTAGTTTGCACTCTCAGTGCTATTTAATTGTTATACAGGGATAGGAAGAGACAGCACTCTTTAAACATTCAGATAGTTTGCAATGCTATATTTCTTGGCTATACTCATAACTCCTATATATTCCTGAATTGTGCACTATACACCTGACTTGCAAAAGGAAGCTTTGGGAATTAAATTTGTAATTTTCTACATTGGGTTTTATTAATCCATGTTATATAGTTGTGATTTTATTAGCATGTTTTATTTGTGTTAGGTGACAGTGCTTAGGCACTACACACGTGGATAATGATCCCATACCTCAATGCACCCACAAGAAGCCAACGCTGGTACAATATTGCATACACGGTAACAAGGACTGTTACAGAGTGGACTTTTGGGTTGCCTAAGGTGAGGTGTCACTGCCTTCAAAAGAGTGGAGGAGCACTGCAATATTCACCTCTGGTGTATGCAAGAAAGCAATAGTGTATGCTATGCCACACAGTATAGCTTGCAGGAACATAGTTCCTATGCAGTCACACCAGGACATATCTCATGGAGAGTAAGACCTCCCACCCACAAACCCATCCCAATATGCCAGGAGAGCAGAAGATGAAAGGGAAAGGCACAGCTATATAACCAACAATGTCTAAGGTACCTCTATTCAAACATACACAAGCAATGAAAAATTAAATTTTATCTGTCAAAGCCATTCTTATTTCCATGTTTTTTCCACAGGAAATGTAAATACAAAGAAGATGATTTTCTTTTTAGCAAAATATTAAAATGCTCAGAAATGTAACAACATAAATTGTTGCTTCAGATTTTAAGCCAAATTATTTAATACCTCTTCCTTTGTTGGCTGGAAGTGGGCCTTTCTTGATTACTTTGCAACATATTTACTTCTATATTGGCAGCCTGACAGCTTGTGCCTAGATCTTATGCCCTCATGCACAGACATACTACTGTGGCCAGAAGTCCCCTCACTTTCTTGTGCACAAGTAGCCGGCCACTAGTACGTGTTTGCATAGTTTACAACATTTAAAGGCAGGATGCTACCTACCCTAATCTATTTTCAACATCTTTGTTACATGTGCCATTTCTTGAGACAATGAATGGCCCAATATCTGAGTCTCCCTGTAGCTGTTACCAATGATTTCTCTATACCTTTACCGAAATGTTGTACTTTAAGCACACCGTTTTTTATTTTGTTGATGTGTCTCCTCAAAAATAGAGTAATGTAATGAGTTCATAGTTTCATTTAAATTATCCGTACCTTTAATATTAACGAACATGCCTTCATCCATGTTTCTTCCTAACATAGTAAGGGTAACCAATTTTTTTGTTTGAACGTCTAACACTGAATGCTTCATTTTAACCACTTCTGCTCTGGAAGGTTTGGTTCCTGTATCATCAGGTCTTTTTGGAGCCCATGGTCATAGTGGTAAGAATCTTTGACTCCTGTCTTTCTGGATATAAAAGTGCGTTCTACGTTGTGTAGTTGCCTGTACATTTCCAGCAGATCTATTTGGGTGTGTTCTGGTAAGCAATGTTATTTCTGGCAATTGTTGGTGTAGGTGTAATTTCCAGTGCTGAAGGTAGATCATTGTTGGTATACTCCCGATCCTCTACATTATCCACATTGTGATCATCATGTTACTCTGTAATGTTTTTTTCGATCTCTTTGTATAAATTGTAATGGATCTTGCATTAAAATGTTTTGTTCTTAGTTTGGCACACAAGAGCGGATGTAAATGTCAAAGCATGTTTAATATATGAAGCGCTAATACTTTTTCTCTCAAGAATCCTGGAACTAAAGATTAAAGTTAATTAATTTTGAAAACTGCGCATTCCTTTTTGTGCCTAAAAGCTGAGACACGTTTATTGGACTGAAAATCCCATAATGCATTTTAACACATAATAAATGCCAATGCATTGACCTGTTAAATGAGTCGAATTCGAATGGTATCAGGTTCAAAATAATTAAATGTCAGTTAAAATAATCCTATTTTAACCTTAAAAAATTGTATTGTCTAATTAAAAAAAAAAAAAAAAGCTAACCTGGATACTGCAGAGGGGTCAGTGTTTGTAAGGCCAGACATCCCCTTTGGTTTTGCTTTGTTCGCCCTACGTTGGCAGGGTATGCCCAGACGTGGGTCCCTTGCTCACTTTTCCACTGGATTCAAGCTAGCCTGGCTGATGATGGCTGATTAGCCAGAAACCGGTCCCAGGATGCTTGTTTCCGGTCCAGGGAAGACATGGCTTGGCAGTTCAGGCTGGATTGTTCCTATGAGGCACAGGGTCAGACTGATTTGCATATGGACATGTCTGAACTGGGGTGGCGGAGTGAGCTAAAGAATGATGATGGATTAAACCCAGATCAGTTGACTGGGAGCGAGTGCTTGCAATGTTCAACACTCCGTCCATCATCCCCCTTGGTTTTGCTTTGTAAGGCCAGACATAGCCTCAGTAGTCAGGGTCCTCTCAATAGCTTCACTCATTGCTGTAATTGGTGGCTGTGTAGACAGCCAACTCCAGTGCAGGCAGGTTCCTTTCTCTCCTCACTTGCCAGCTTTTTCCTTTGCGTATGAGCGAATGTCGTACGCCTTTGACGTATTCTGGCAATAATGGATGCTCTTATCCCCAGTCCATTCTGTAGACAGTTAGGGAATATTGTCCAATTGGCGAGTCATTATGTGCTACACAATTCTCCACCAGAATAAGCTAGCTCATCTTCAGAGAACTTCTTTTCTCTCTTTATGGAAGAGTCCTCCGTCTGCCCTTTCTGGCTTGTGATTTTTGCAGACAGCTGGAGCTGAAAGTCCAAACAGGTCCTTAATGCAAGTTCCTGTCATTCTGAATGGCAGTGTAACAATATAATTTCTGATTGTGATGAATCAGTGTGTGTCTTGGCACCGTTCGCAATTTTCGAACGCAAACAAAACGCTTTTAATGATTCTTTATTTTAGGGAAGCGAATCCTAAGAAATCACTATTAGGAACATGTGCACTATGGTTTAATTACTGAATTGCAAAATACTGTTTCTTAAGAATCGCAAATGATTATTCAGTAAATCATACAATAGAACATCTGGCCCATAGTCATTTCATGCTTTGAAAACTTCAAGAATAGTTAGAATATCTAACCGTAGGCTCTCTTGCAACGAAAATCCACATATAATGATGTCATCACCACAATGCTGCATGAAGGGCAACATAGAGCAGAACCCCCCCCCCCCCACCCTACACTACCCCCGGCTTCTGGAGCTCTCAAAAAAGTTGAACATAAATTGCCAATAGTGTATGGAGGTGGCTTTGCCCTCCCAAAGCACTCTATGCCTCCTGGTACTTACCTTGAAATTGCACATAAACCAAAGATCAACCTCTTCTGCTAAAAATGGATGGACACATTGAGAAAAGATGTAGCGATGGAGAAACTGAAAGATAGGAGCTTTGGTGCCACAGATTGGTCAACACTGCCAAGTTCACAATGCGGCATTATAAAACAATACATGATTTTCATTATACTCCAAAAAAAAGCATACTTGCTTGATTGATAGGCAAGACTGAGGGCCCGATTCACAAAGATAAACTTGGACCAAAAGTCTAACTTCACGACTTTTCTGTATTCACAAAGAGACTTATGAGTGGTATCTTTATGACTGCGGGGTTTCTGCACTTGGGGCAGAATCTCTGCACTTGGAATGGAATCCCTGCACAAAGGTGGAATCTCTGCACTCGGGTGGAGTAGGTGTCATTTCATGCACCTGCAGACAATTAATACAACCTGCAACCCCTGCACTACTAACCACATAAAAGCAGTACACATTTAAGGCTCTGTTTTTTCTACACCTATACTTCACCTGACTGCTCCGTGCCTTGCCTTGCTATCAGCATGCTGCATTTGAAAAGGAAGAACTACACTGAGGGGGAGACCAATATGATTGTAACATTTGCAGTGAGGAACTACAAAAAACTGCCTGGTCTACAGCCATACCACAGAAGTGCAACACAGAAGGGATGTTATATTTCATATCAGTACCCTAATATAGGTTTAGAGAACATCTTACTCTTTCCCTACATCATCTCCCCTTCATTTCATATGAACGAGCCTTATAAGGACATAACTCCAAATAAGGACAGAATGCCTTATAGGGACTGAACGCCTTATAAGGACTGACGCCTTTTAAGGACTAAACCTTTCACCTAGTTCTATGACGAGGGTGGTTCTGCCCGATCGATATTGCTAAGACGTCATCCTTAGCACATATGAATAGTTTATGATTACACTCTCCAGGCGGGCATACTTCCCCTCTCCTATCCACGCATAAAGGTTTAATCCCCAATGTCATCCTCATACTGAACAATGGGTAACGTACGCACATAGACTGTATAAATACAGCACCTCTTGCTATCAGTTGGTAGGAGGGAACCGAGACTTCAAGGTCAACACACTGACCAGAGATGCTGTGGCTCCGGAATGCCATCACTCCAGCTGACAGTGGTCTGACTATCACTGACGGGGTGTCTCACACTCTCGCTATTCAGGTATGGAGGTTCGACTAAATCCTAGCGGGATTCTTGGCTCTCAGATCTTAGATATTAGGCTCTTAGGCTTAGTAGCTCTTTCGCACCTACGCACATACTAGGTACACTCAGGTACATCTAGACAGGCATCTTAGGAGTGTGTACTTTATTTCATAAATGCATTTTATATTCATGTATGTGTTCATGACTATAGCAAAATGGTAAAACAATACTATTCCTTTTTATTCACTGTACTGCTGGTTCCATATCTCTGCTACTGTGTTACAGTTGTAGCAGCACATTTGTTTTACATGAGAAGAACAACGGTACAATAAATTCTTAGGGGTCGATTCCGATTCGGGTCGGACAGCCCTCCGAGATCTGTTCGTAGCCATACCTTGTGACCGACACGTTCCGGGAACCGGTCCGTCCGGGCGATGAAGTACGATGCGCATAACTGACACAATTCCGACCGACACATAGGCTGCGATTCCATCAGCATTTCCAGTACGAGCCGTACCACCGATCGCCGATTCAAATCGCCCGGAAGCAGTTCCCACAGCAGTGTTCGGCCGGACAAGTACGATGCGCAAATCATACGCGCCGGACGGGTCGCCACGTACAGCACGTCACGGCATCCGGGAAAGCCGCCTAACAGGTACGATTCGTGTCAGAACACAATCCACGACTACGAGACGGACCAGCTAGCAACAGGTATGAGACGGAGCAACAAGCAGCATGTACGAGACGAACACATCATGAATCCCATCGCGCAGGTCATACCAGTACTGTACATCTATGACCAGATCAGGAACAGACACGGACGGCGCAGATGGTAAGTCAGACACCCACCATACAAACAAACGACACGTACCCGCCAAATGTCATACACACCCAGAGGATCCATATCCTGTCCACTAGCAACAGGCCGGAATACGGGTTGCATGGCCATCACCACTACCAGCCCCACTCATAGGGGACTTGTTGCCTATCACTACTGCCACCCCAACTCATAGGGGACATGTTGCCTATCACTACTGCCACCCCCACTCATAGGGGGTATGTTGCCTATCACTACTGCCATCCCCACTCATAAGGGACATGTTGCCTATCACTACTGCCACCCCCACTCATAGGGGACTTGTTGCCTATCACTACTGCCACCCCCACTCATAGGGTACCTGTTGCCCATCACTACTGCCACCCCTACTCATAGGGCACCTGTTGCCTATCACTACTGCCACCCCCACTCATAGGGGACCTGTTGCCCATCACTACTGCCACCCCCACTCATAGGGTGCTGTGTGACTATCAATATCAACACCCACACCCATATGATAGGTGATGCGCCACACATCCATCATACATCAACATTAGGTATGTCAGCAAAATACATCCCCCCTAACATCATGACAAGAGTGTGTAGTCTGTGACAAATGCCCACAATAGTGAATATGACTTTGAACATACAATGTAACTCCCATCACATGTGTGACCAAAAACTGAGTGTGGCCTACACAAGTCAAGCATCACAATAGCACTGTGTCAATGTGCACTAAACCCCCCTCACTGTGTAGAACACAAGTTAAGTGTGGGGTTCCAAACTGTAGCAAATGTTGAGCATTGTGGTGATGAGGTCTAACCCCCCCCATCACTGTGTAGAACAAAAGTTAAGTGTGGGGTTCCAAACTGCAGCAAATGTTAAGCATTGTGGTAACGGGGTCCAAACCCCCATCATCACAGTGACCAAAAGGTAAGTGTCATCATGGTAAAAGCTGCAAATGCGAAACAGCATGTAAGATTCCTGGTCCCAACACATGAAACACTTTTGTGGCAAAGTAGTGGTTGTGTCCCATACCCACAGAGATGTGGTGAGGCTAACAGTGCTGTGAAAATAAAACATACTCTCGGCCATGTGCAGACAAGAACCACCCATGGGGGCTGACATTGCATACAGTGTACAATGACACAAAAGCAGAAGTGATCATCATAATGCATACACACATCTCGAAAATAGACACACAAATCAATACATCCTGTGTAGACTGTAGGTGTCAGGTCACAAACTCCCATTCCATGGCAGCAATGGGACCTAACAACCAGGATGAATGTGCAGAATGATGAGATATGACTCACAGGGACAGCAGGGAAAATCACCCAAACAACATCCCGCCGATGGTCCACAACAGCAATACCAATGCACTGGTGCAGCTGCACAAACACAAACAGGCAACCTCACACTGCACATCTGACACAACATGTGTGTGTGTGTGTCTCAGTCTCCCCAGGCAACTACACAACACATGAGAGGGACTGAACCACAATGACACAGATGTGGACACAGTGCCATACAAAAGTAACCCATTAATTGGGCACCCCTTAGTAGGCAATCAGGCATTGTGAGATGAGAGGGATCCCAACAGACACATGTGACACAAGCTGGAATGAACAGCAACTAAAACAATGATTGACAGACCCACAACAGCACTACCACCAGGGACCATACATTGGTGTGACACAAGCCTGCATGATATGTCCACTGTGATGACAAAGGTAGATGTTGTTCAAACTCTGAAACTCAGACATGTGTCCTGTGCCACAAACGTACATCACACCTACACAAACACGAATCACTCAGCATGGCCCGTCATCCAGGGACAAAAGGGAGGTAGGGGCAGAGCCATGCAAACATTCACATCTGTCCACTCTCAACACCACACACCCTGAACTGCACCAATGTGCATCAGTGAAGCCCACTTGGACATGTGGTATTGCACATGCACCCATGACAAACACAGTAATGTTGGTAGGATCTAAGGTGCACAGACTCATCACACAAGGACAGTCTACAACCCTGGTGAATGACAGACGTACTGCACAGTATGCGGTACATGGCCATGACGTCAAAGCTCCCGTAACCTTCGGAATCCCTGCCACAGTCCCAGGACAATGCAGATGCCAAGGAGAACCACAAGGCACACATGCTGACACCTGCCAACATTGCACCTCTGAACCTGACGAGTGGGAGCAGTCACACAAACATACACATGTCTCAATCATTGAAAGTTACCACCTAGGCACAACTACATGATATTTCGAACAAACAAGTGCCACATCATCACCATTCAGAACTGACAAATCCCAATGATGACACACCAATGAACAGTAGTGTGTGATGCACCCACATATCTGGTAGCCCAGGACAAAGATGTGGGAGGAACCCAGGACAACTCAGCAAGCATCACCAACAGGAACATATCAAGGGAACACAGGTTGTGTAGAAAAGGGGATGTGGACACACACATGCTCACACAACACACACCATGGGCCCAGGCAATGTCACGGAACAACACACTTACTTGAGGGAACTCAACTCCTGTGGATGCTCAGCTGTGCCAAACATAGTCCCAGCAGGTCTCAGTCATGTCAGTAGAACACTTGGTCAGTCAGCCATCAGTTACCACCCAATGAACTCTGGTAACATCAGCCTGGGTACGGGAGTGTCCCTTAAGTCATCTGCACATACTCAACACATATATCTAGCAAGTTGCAAAGAGGACACAGTTGCTCCTACACCAATGAGGCCCACACCTGCATGTCCAGTGGAAATGGACCCACAGTCAGGGAAATAGACAAATTGGACAATGGGAAACACATCATATGTGCATGGGTGCAAGCCACAGATGTGACCATGCAAAGTAAATGCTCACATCTATGTGCAAAAATTGTTAATCATGACACACCCAGTTTGCTGCAAACGATGACATGTATACCGAGAAGAATAGGATACATATCTCATGGACGACATGGAGTACATCACATCAACACCTCAGTTTTCAACATTGAAAATTCAGCATTATAACAGCAAGGTCATGGTAAACATCAACATCGTGTACAGCTAAATCAAATTCACAAGGTTAACAACAAATACTTTATTCAGCAAATTTGAAATTCAAATGCAAAGTTCATGCAAAATAAAGGCCAATGGCCAGTCCATACAGGGTGTGAGTGACAACTGTCACACGTTGCTTGCCTGCACTGCTAAGGACAGGGGACATCCACTCGGAGGGGCATACATGGGGGCAGGCCAGGCACCGCTGGGACAGGATCAAGGCTCAGCAGAAGGAGGGAGTGAAGGGGTGGTGGGTGCAGGAGAGTCACTGGCAACTGCAGTGGAGGTGTCTGACATAGTGGGTGCAGTCACAACTGTGGGGCACAAGTCAGATGGGATGGGTGCCGGCACAACTGCAGTGGGCATGTCAGATGGAGTGGACTAGGTCCCCACTGCAGTGCCCAAGTCAGACGGGGTGGTCGTGAACTCCACTGCAGTGCCTAACTCCATGGGAGCGGAATGGGGTTCAGATGAGGTCGGCAGGACAGAGGGGGGGCACGGTCCCCACACCAGTGGCACAAACAGGCTGACCGGGGGGGTGGGGGTGGAAGAGCAAGTGTTGGGGGAGGGCGTGAGCATTTTGCGGATGGTGTATCTGTGGGTGGGGGAACCTGGGGCAGGTTGTTGAGGGGGAATCTGTGGAGTGGTGGCCTGGGGAATGGAGGACGGAGACTGTGTCGTGGAGCTGCGGGCAGGGTTGGGGTCTTGCTCTTCTGTGTCCGGGGGGACTTGCGGGTGGGGGCCTCAGTCTGCCTGCACCTGGGGGAAGGTGTCCGGGTGTGAGGGGCACTCCCCTCTGTGTGTGGGGACTTCCTCTTCCCCTTGTACACTGAATCTGCTGGATCGGTGGGGAAGAGGCCGAGGTCACAGAGGAAGAGCTTCTTGGGATATGGGGTTGCAGGTGAGGAAATGGAAGGGGTCTTGGAGGGAGAGGTATCGGAGGACTGCGGAGTGGTTGTGAATGCCTGTGTATGTTTGCAAACCATCCCCTGTGAGTGTGGTATAAGTCCCCTGAGGTTGTTTGCGTGCACGTCTAGACATTGGTTTGGGTGTTTGTGTGCTGCCCGTGTCTGTGGGTTTGGGTGAATGTGCTGGTGTGTGGGTGCTTGGGACAGGTAGGGTGCTAGTAATTGTGGATGGGGCAGAGGTAGGAGGGGTGAGGGACTGTTGGAGGAGGGACACTTCTGCCGTCAGGGAGGAGGCCATGGACTGATTTGTCCTCTGTAGGGCAGACATGCCCGATGACATGCCCTCCATGAACGACACCATTTGTCTCAACAGACTGGTTTGTACATGGAGGACACTCAGCATTGATTACTGCCCTACATGGATCTGTTGAAGTAAGTCCACATACTCCACACTCAGGGCAGCAGGGGACACAGGGGCAGGGGGTGCGGTGCCTGGCACAAAGGAGACATGCTCCCGAATACGGGAGCCTCCACGGACCTCTGGGATGGGAGCCGCTGGGATGGTGGTGATGGTGGTGGTGGTGGCAGGGACAGCCTCACTAGCTGGGGTTTGGTGGCTGCTGACACCCGCCTCCATAAGGGAGTCATCCTCTGAGCTGCTGTGGTCCTCAGCTGGTGTGGATGGTGCTGAGGACTCCTCAGTGAGGCTCCACTCGCCCTCCGTGTCACTGGGTCCCTCCAACTCCCCGCTTACTATCCCAGTCTGGCTCTGCGGCTCCTCCAGGTCCATGGCCCTGTCCCCTCCTGTGGCCGTGGATGTATCTGGATAGAATTAGGAAAACCAGACTAACATCAGTCACCTGCACTGACCACACACACCACAGTGAGTACAGCACATCACAGGGCAAGCACTGGCATCATCATCTGAACACTGCTCAAAGTGCTCACACTGTTTTGAATAAGCAAATTGTCAGTCTAACCATCAACCATGGCACTCATATCCCTCCTGGACTTGCACCCGTATGTCTGTTGCATGTTGGATGCCAATACCCCAATGTGCAGACATGCACCACCTACACAGTTGTTGGACATGCAAGTGAACATGTAGAAGTTTGTCACTATACACACATCACTCTCTTGCCACTGACTCAGTACAGGTGTCAGGAAGAAGGGATGGCCAGAGTCTCATTTCACATGCTTGTGATGCATACCAGCACCACACACAATGATGTTCTCATGTCCTGATAGTCAATGTCACAATTGGGTGCACGGAGCACATTTGACCCCCTTATGCAGGATCCCTCATAGCAAGTTAAATGCCATGGCACAGGCAGGCCTGGAAAGTCAGTCATCACCGTCTCCTGTCACAGGGGCAGGGCATACAGACACCAACAGTCTGCACTGTGTCACAATTATAGGTCATTGGTAAAGCAAACTCTCCAGCTGACAAGTGCACTTGTCCATCCCCTGCAAACAACATATTCCGGACTATGATGACCCCACATCATACAAATCAGACATATGAGTGACTGCGAACACAACTCCCTGAACAGGAGCACCTCACAGTCTGCTGTGAATGAAACACAGCTGCCTGAACTTCACAGTTGCATACACTATTTTGCACTGTCAAATGATCACACACCTATATGTCACACAGGTCTTGTCTCCTATAGTCACATCACAGATGTCCTGCTGACCCTCAAACTCATGAACACCCCAGTTGTCCTGAAAAGGAAGCCACACCACAATGACACAGAGGCAGACGCCTGAGGGCACATGTCACTAAGCACAATCTGTAAGTTGATACACGGGAGTGGGAGCACAGAGTGTTTTTAAATGCCCTGGAGTAGTCATGACTGCCCAGGTCTACGTGAAACAGTGTATAGACCTGGACAGTAGGCAGGTGGCTAAGAAAGTGTGACACACTTGATATACATACTCCTGAGGCCCCAAAATTGGAGTCACCTGCTGCATGTGTATGTTTGAAATACTCCAGGCACATGTGGCGAGTCAGACCAGCAATTGGAACACATATCAAAGGCACACACAGATCACATGACAGATCTCAGGCATTGTGTAAACAATTGACCCACCCACGAAGCACACAACAGAGTCCCGGTAACAGATGCTGTCCGGAACCTTAAGCATAGCTGACTGCAGGGACACAATGCCCAAGTGAAACAAGTCACAGACTGTAGGGGCCACACCTGTGGATCATAAGAGGAGGGTGCATTACACAATTGAGGGACATGAGTCCTGGACTACAAGACCGACGTAATGTGGAAGTGTAACCAGGCCAAAAGACTGCAAATGGCATGTCAGACATAGTTCACAGATTAGGCATGGACTTACCCCCTCCTTGCTGCTGTCTGGCCTTCAGCTGCCCATCCAGGTCTGGGAAGACCACCACCAGAATCCTGAGCATGTGAGGGGTCAGGGTCCGGTGTCCGCCCCTCCTGCGAGGAGGCGACAGCTTCAGCTGGACCCTTGCGATCCTCCGGGTCCAGCCCCGAAGGTCCTGCCAGCTCTTCTGGCAGTTGCTTATCTGGCGCTTGAAGACCCCCACTGATATAACTGCCCGGGCGATGGTCAGCCAGTTCTCGTGCTTCTGGTGGGCATCAACTTGTGCGGATGACAAAGGGAAAAGGCCATTACCATACATGCCACATATTTGTGCTGCACACAGTTGGATATACATGTAGTAATCACAAAGGTAAATGAGGTACACAGGTAGTGCACCCATGGAAAAGGACAATTGCCCTGCATGTCTGACATGGTAACATTGCCTGGGAAGTTAAAGCTTGCACAAATGCACTTTTGCTGCAGAACACCTGTTCATCACATGTACCGACACACTTTGGGGGTTGAAAGTACTCAGTGAGTACGCTTGCCACTGGTGTACACACTGCTAGTACTGCAAGTCAGACAACATGCACAATCAGGAAGGCAGTGGACTGCACACTCCATACAGCTTGCAGTACTGTGGAAGGAGCCCATCCAGCAGGGCCTGGTTCTCCTCCTCTGTGAAGGCTGGGGTTCTCTCCAGAGTACGTGCCATAGCAGTAGCCAGAGGATGCGGAAACAGCACCAGTGGTAGCAGAGATGTGGTCCAGTAGCATGTAGTGCAGGCAAGTGAGCTCCCTGGGGGCCAGCCTGCCTTATATCTGTGCTGCAGAGGCAGAATCTGTGCCATGTGTCCTAAGTGATAGGTCCAACAAGGTTGCATCCTGTGAATCTGGCGAATCCATGGAATTGTACGACTCATACACGTCTTCTGCATCATTCAAAATTTCACCTTCATGACACCCTAGGAATTGCAACATTGTTGTAGGCAGCCAACTGAATTTCCAGCACACGACTCGTACAAGTTTTGAATCCGCGTCCGTGACAGTCCATAGCCAAGGAGTGCGCACGGCTCGGTCAACTAACTGTACAACGCGTAGTTTGAAAATCCACACGCACCCATCTCCATACGATTCAATGGGCTATGCGTGCGCATGGCTCGGTCCATGCCTGCACGACGCGTATGCATAAAAGTCACCTGCATCGGTTTACATTGCAGTCACTGGCCAAGGCGTGCACACGGCTCGGTCCATGCCTGCACGACGCTTATGCATAAAAGTCATCCGCGTCGGTTCACATTGCAGTCACTGGCCAAGGCGTGCGCACGGCTCGGTCCACAACTGTGTGATGCGTCTCTGTAGAAGTCACCCGCGTCGGTTCACATTGCAGTCACTGGCCAAGGCGTGCGCATGGCTCGGTTCATGCCTGCACGACGCGTATGCATAAAAGTCACCCGCGTCGGTTCATATTGCAGTCACTGGCCAAGTCGTGCACACAGCTTGGTCCACAACTGTGCGATGCGTCCCTGTAGAAGTCACCCGCGTCGGTTCACATTGCAGTCACAGGCCAAGGTGCGCGCACAGCTCAATTCATGCCTGCACGACGTGTATACATAAAAGTCACCCGTGTCGGTTCACATTGCAGTCACTGGCCAAGGCGTGCGCCCAGCTCGGTCCACAATTGGTCGATGCATCTCTGTAGAAGTCACCCGCGTCGGTTCAATTTGCAGTCACTGGCCAAGGCGTGCGCATGGCTCGGTCCATGCCTGCACGACGCGTATGCATAAAAGTCACCCACGTCAGTTCACATTGCAGTCACTGGCCATGACGTGCGCACGGCTCGGTCCACAACTGTGCGATGCGTCTCTGTAGAAGTCACCCGCAACGGTTGACATTGGTGTGACTTGTTAACGGATTCCACACACAATTACTTGCCAGGGAATCAGGTGCATACCTACCACACCACAGCATGTGCCACACTGTATCCCATGGCATGTAAGGCTGCATTACCTGTGTGTGTAGGGGGTCAACATTTGGTTTGTTGTGTGGCACTTTGGTGCAGCCACTCCCAGGCTGTGCACGGGTTCATGGGGACAGAATCCTTTGTGTGTTGTGCACATTACCACTGTGATGTGCAACTGTACAGTTATGGGCATGAGTCATTGACACAGTTGCAGGTTGGGTATGTTTATGACATTTCACAGACACCCTGAGTCCTGGGTGGGATGGTATGTACGTCACAGCGAGACCCATAGCCACAATTCTGATGTACACCCACAGTCTGTGTGCATGTTGTGTCTCAGATGTGTCTGATCCCATGTGCCCAATGGGAGACAGTCTCCACATCCATGTGGTTTGTGCATCAACATTGATGTTGTATGTGTGTCTCAGAGACGTCCATGTATGGCCTGCAGAGACAACAGGGGCCACTACCTGTGGGACTCATGGATGTTTTGTGGCGAGTGCATGATACGCCATGTCATGTCAGTGTCCATGTGGCAATACAGGGACCCTGGTTATCTGCCTGTCAAAGAGCTGTGATGCCTGGGAGACATCAGTCCTCACTTTTTACTGTGGTGTGTGTTTGGAACTGACAGCAGTACATAGGTACTGTGACACAGCCTAATGATTTGCCATTGCACTACATGGAACTTATGTAGACATGTGGACTTGAGATGTGAGATGATGGGCATGTAGGTGACATATGTGTCCATACCCAACAGCACACACCTTAGTACATTGTGTATTGTCATGATGTACCATGTGATATTTGGTTTGGTCATAGCCTCATTGGTAGATTAATCGACAATCTTCCTTTGTTCATCTCTGTATTGCAGAGCACCAGCTGTCCATAGACCGTTCTCAGACCTTGAAACCATGCTGGAACGCGACTGCATCCGACGGTACCGCTTCACCAGGCCACTGATTGAGGAGTTGGCGGTGCAGTTGGCGCCAGATCTGCTACCTGGCCGGACATACCCTACAGCACTGACCCCAGAGGTGAAGGTGATGGCAGCCCTGCACTTCTTTGCTACCGGTACCTTCCAGTACACTGTGGCTACTGCTGGTGGTATGGCGCAAACTATGTTCAGTCGTGTGCTACGCGATCTCTTGGAGGGGATGTTGCATTTCCTTGACCTGTACATCAAGTTTCCTAGCCCAGGTCAACTCACTGACATAAAGGCTGCTTTTTATACACTGAGGAGGATGCCAAACGTCATTGGATCTATTGATGGTACACATGTGGCCCTGGTACCACCACGGGCACATGAGCAGACATACCGGAACAGGAAACATTTCCACTCCATCAATGCTCTGGTGGTATGTCTAGCGGACATATGTATCACACATGTGTGAGCACGTTTCCCCGTTTCTGTGCACGATGCCTACATCATGAGGAGTAGTCGCATTGCAACGATGATGTCACAGATGCCAAACCAGCGTGCCTGGCTTGTTGGTGTGTACTGACTGTTTAACATTGAGGTGCCGATCACGATCCGGCAAAAACCGGGTACGAACCGTCGGACGGAGCATAATCTCCGTCCGATGCGTACCCGGTCGTCAATTTTTACAAACAAGGAATTACGATTCGCACGGGTACACCAGTACCGTACGAATCGTAAAAAAGCCCGACCGACCAAAAAAAACCTACCAATGCGATCCGGAAAAGCGCCGACCTGACGTCGGGACGCTCGCAGCCAGCCATTCACGACCCAGGAATCACGATTCGCACCGACGTCACCCCGCACGGTGAATATTTTGCGGCAGCCAAAAACTGCCGGGAAATCAGGACGACGCGAACAAGGACCACCAGTACGCGACGGACAGACGACGACGCGAACAAGGAGGACCAGTACGCGACAGACACACAGGACCACGCGACCAAGGAGGACCCGTACGCGACAGGACGACGCGATCAAGGAGGACCCGTACGCGACAGGACGACGCGATCAAGGAGTACCAGTACGCGACGGACAGACATGGACCCGAACCTACGAGTCATCCCTGCCCTCATAGCAGTCCACCTCCTCTACAGGTTACGACGCAGACGCCGCAGAAGGTCAGAATAACTAAGGGAGGGGGGAAAGTGGGGTGGGGTGGGGGTGGCACGACCAGGGCAGGCCACAAAACAACCACATAAGTCACACACCACACATGGCCTGGACATACCTGACTCCCATGCCCTGGTCACCACGAGGGGGTGGGGGCGTGTCCTGATAAGCCAGCGACCGCCACAACGGAAGTCCGTCACCACGCGAACCGGCAACACAACCAGACAGGTACGTCCCGTACCCACGCCTGAAGAGCGTGGGTACGAGTCGTACCACGCCCACACACACGTCACCCCAACAATGGCGGGACGGATCGTACCCACGTGGCAAAGGCCTGGGTACGGCCCGCACAAGCATCACATAGCGTGGGGACGGATATGTACGGACCCTACCCCCACTCCGTATGCATGGAGCGTACCCCCACCCCACCAGTGTAAGTACGACCCGTACCCCCACCTGCGGACTCACGGACCGTACCCCCCATGCCAACAGTGTAAGTACGACTCGAACCCTCACCCGCGTATGCAAGGAGCGTACCCCCCACCCCATCAGTGTAAGTATGACCCGTACCCCCACCCGCGTATGCATGGAGCGTACCCCCCATGCCAACAGTGTAAGTACGACTCGAACCCTCACCCGCGTATGCAAGGAGCGTACCCCCCACCCCAACAGTGTAAGTACGACCCGTACCCCCACCCGCGGACTCACGGACCGTACCCCCCATGCCAACAGTGTAAGTACGACTCGAACCCTCACCCGCGTATGCAAGGAGCGTACCCCCCACCCCAACAGTGTAAGTACGACCCGTACCCCCACCCGCGGACTCACGGACCGTACCCCCCATGCCAACAGTGTAAGTACGACTCGAACCCTCACCCGCGTATGCAAGGAGCGTACCCCCCACCCCATCAGTGTAAGTACAACCCGTACCCCCACCCGCGTATGCATGGAGCGTACCCCCATGCCAACAGTGTAAGTACGACTCGAACCCTCACCCGCGTATGCAAGGAGCGTACCCCCCACCCCAACAGTGTAAGTACGACCCGTACCCCCACCCGCGGACTCACGGACCGTACCCCCCATGCCAACAGTGTAAGTACGACTCGAACCCTCACCCGCGTATGCAAGGAGCGTACCCCCCACCCCAACAGTGTAAGTACGACCCGTACCCCCACCCGCGGACTCACGGACCGTACCCCCCATGCCAACAGTGTAAGTACGACTCGAACCCTCACCCGCGTATGCAAGGAGCGTACCCCCCACCCCAACAGTGTAAGTATGACCCGTACCCCCACCCGCGGACTCACGGACCGTACCCCCACCACACCAGTGTAACTAGACTCGTACTCTCACCTCGAATGCATGGAGCGCACCCCCACCGTGTATGTTCCAAGCGTACATATCCAGAAATAGGGGGTGTGTGTGCAGAGTCCACCCAGCAGTGCCCAGAGGCAGGAGGGGTGTGTGCCTATCACTCCCAGCAGTGCCCTGAGACAGGAGGGGTGTGTGCAGAGTCCACCCAGCAGTGCCCAGAGGCAGGAGGGGTGTGTGCCTATCACTCCCAGCAGTGCCCAGAGACAGGAGGGGTGTGTGCCTATCACTCCCAGCAGTGCCCAGAGACAGGAGGTGTGTGTGCAGAGTCCTCCCAGCAGTGCCCAGACACAGGAGGGGTGGGTGCAGAGTCCTCCCAGCAGTGCCCAGAGACAGGAGGGGTGGGTGTGGAGTCCTCCCAGCAGTGCCCAGACACAGGAGGGGTGGGTGCAGAGTCCTCCCAGCAGTGCCCAGAGACAGGAGGGGTGTGTGCCTATCACTCCCAGCAGTGCCCAGAGACAGGAGGGGTGGGTGCAGAGTCCTCCCAGCAGTGCCCAGAGACAGGAGGGGTGTGTGCCTATCACTCCCAGCAGTGCCCAGAGACAGGAGGTGTGTGTGTAGAGTCCTCCCAGCAGTGCCCAGACACAGGAGGGGTGTGTGCAGAGTCCTCCCAGCAGTGCCCAGAGACAGGAGGGGTGGGTGCAGAGTCCTCCCAGCAGTGCCCAGACACAGGAGGGGTGGGTGCAGAGTCCTCCCAGCAGTGCCCAGACACAGGAGGGGTGGGTGCAGAGTCCTCCCAGCAGTGCCCAGAGACAGGAGGGGTGTGTGCCTATCACTCCCAGCAGTGCCCAGAGACAGGAGGGGTGGGTGCAGAGTCCTCCCAGCAGTGCCCAGAGACAGGAGGGGTGTGTGCCTATCACTCCCAGCAGTGCCCAGAGACAGGAGGTGTGTGTGCAGAGTCCTCCCAGCAGTGCCCAGACACAGGAGGGGTGTGTGCAGAGTCCTCCCAGAAGTGCCCAGAGACAGGAGGGGTGTGTGCAGAGTCCTCCCAGCAGTGCCCAGAGACAGGAGGGGTGTGTGCCTATCACTCCCAGCAGTGCCCAGAGACAGGAGGTGTGTGTGCAGAGTCCACCCAGCAGTGCCCAGAGGCAGGAGGGGTGTGTGCCCATCACTCCCAGCAGTGCCCAGAAACAGGAGGGGTGTGTGCAGAGTCCACCCAGCAGTGCCCAGAGGCAGGAGGGGTGGGTGCAGAGTCCTCCCAGCAGTGCCCAGACACAGGAGGTGTGTGTGCAGAGTCCACCCAGCAGTGCCCAGAGGCAGGAGGGGTGTGTGCCTATCACTCCCAGCAGTGCCCAGAGACAGGAGGGGTGTGTGCAGAGTCCACCCAGCAGTGCCCAGAGGCAGGAGGGGTGGGTGCAGAGTCCTCCCAGCAGTGCCCAGAGACAGGAGGTGTGTGTGCAGAGTCCTCCCAGCAGTGCCCAGACACAGGAGGGGTGGGTGCAGAGTCCTCCCAGCAGTGCCCAGAGACAGGAGGGGTGGGTGTGGAGTCCTCCCAGCAGTGCCCAGACACAGGAGGGGTGGGTGCAGAGTCCTCCCAGCAGTGCCCAGAGACAGGAGGGGTGTGTGCCTATCACTCCCAGCAGTGCCCAGAGACAGGAGGGGTGGGTGCAGAGTCCTCCCAGCAGTGCCCAGAGACAGGAGGGGTGTGTGCCTATCACTCCCAGCAGTGCCCAGAGACAGGAGGTGTGTGTGTAGAGTCCTCCCAGCAGTGCCCAGACACAGGAGGGGTGTGTGCAGAGTCCTCCCAGCAGTGCCCAGAGACAGGAGGGGTGGGTGCAGAGTCCTCCCAGCAGTGCCCAGACACAGGAGGGGTGGGTGCAGAGTCCTCCCAGCAGTGCCCAGACACAGGAGGGGTGGGTGCAGAGTCCTCCCAGCAGTGCCCAGAGACAGGAGGGGTGTGTGCCTATCACTCCCAGCAGTGCCCAGAGACAGGAGGTGTGTGTGCAGAGTCCTCCCAGCAGTGCCCAGACACAGGAGGGGTGTGTGCAGAGTCCTCCCAGAAGTGCCCAGAGACAGGAGGGGTGTGTGCAGAGTCCTCCCAGCAGTGCCCAGAGACAGGAGGGGTGTGTGCCTATCACTCCCAGCAGTGCCCAGAGACAGGAGGTGGGTGTGCAGAGTCCACCCAGCAGTGCCCAGAGGCAGGAGGGGTGTGTGCCTATCACTCCCAGCAGTGCCCAGAGACAGGAGGGGTGTGTGCAGAGTCCACCCAGCAGTGCCCAGAGGCAGGAGGGGTGGGTGCAGAGTCCTCCCAGCAGTGCCCAGACACAGGAGGGGTGGGTGTGGAGTCCTCCCAGCAGTGCCCAGAGACAGGAGGAGTGTAACACATGTGTGTGAGGCCGGAATTACCCACATCCATACTGCCTACAAGGGAACATGTCCCCATGAACTCATGTCAACAGACTCCACACACAAGTACAGTGATCACCAAGGATGCCACGATTGTTGCAGGTGGAGACATGGCCCTGCATGCATGGCCAAAGTAGAAGGGCCCCGTCACACACACAGCTCATGTAGACACTGCTCTGCGCTAAACATTGGGAACACCCTGCAGGGAAGAAATCTGGGTACACAGAGGAAGGAATACACCCTGGGACAATTGCACCATGCAGTAACTGCTTACATGACCAAAGGAAGTTAGCCAACACCTTGTGATGGCACACAGATCCCAGGGTCCCCCCAATGAGCAGAACACTACTACATATCCCACACACCCAAACCCTTAAACACCACCCAAAACCATGTAGCAGCCCCACCAACACCAATACCACCATAGCAGTAGTGTGATAATGAAAACAAAATTAAGCTTTATTCAGCATGAGCACAATGTCCGTGGATCGCAGGCAGTTCAATATTCACAAAGCCCATAGGGCAGTCAATGATTCGCAGCTGGATGGGGGACACAGTGGGATGCGTGTCCCCTACCTTGCCTGCACAGTCAAATGGCATCGTCTTCCATACTGGTGAGGGCATCAGGGGGGGGGGAAGCACCAGGCACCGCAGGGACATCGGGGCAAAGGGGCGGCATTGTGGGTGCAGGGATGGAGGACTCAACCACAGGGGGTGTGTCATGGCCAAAGGCGGAGGCCAGGATGGCACTACACACCTTAGCAAGGTCCTCCAGGGACTCCCCTGCACCCGAAGGGACCTCAGGCCCCAAGGAGGGGGGGGGGTCAGAGGGATGGGTCGCAGCGCCACCGGGGGAGGGTAGAGACAGGGGGGGAGACTCAACCACCCTGACCGAGGACTTCCTTGACCGCTTGCATGGTGGTGTAACTGTGGGGCTCAGGGACAGAGCGGCCATGAAGGAGTCCTTGGGGGAGATGTGACCAGGAGAGCTGAGGGGAGGGGATTTGGAGGGAGTGGACTGGGTGGAATGCGGACTCCCACTATGGCTGCGTGTCACATGTTTGCCCCCCGACCCAGTGGGTGTGCCTACCTCACCCTGTGTGTGCGTGTCAGGAGGAGTGCGGTGGACCTTCCCTGCTGGTGTGGTGCCTGTGTCTGTTGATGTGGGTGCATGCCGACGTCTGGGTGTACGTGGGACAGGCATGGGAGTGGGAAGTGTGGATGGGGCAGGGGTAGGTGGGGGGAGGTCGCGCTGCAGGAGACCCACTGCTGCAGTCAGTGTGGAGTCTATGGACCTCAGCAAGTTGCGTTGGTCAGCCTGCGATGAATGAATGCCCTCCAAGAATGCCTCGATGTTGGTGAGGGTTTTCCCGTGGGCATGGAGGACATTAAGGATCGCAGCCTGACCAACCTGCAGTTGCCGCTGGATGTCCACAGACTCAGCATTGGCGGCAGCAGTGGAGACAGGGGCAGGGGGTGCGGTGCCTGGCCGGAAGGAGACATGCGGTGACCGGGCACGCTGGGAAGGGACACGAGCAAGTGGGAGGCGGCTGATGGGAACTGAGGGGGCGGTGCGAGGTGTTGTTCCGCTGTCAGCTGCTGGTGCAGCCACCGCCCACTCGGAGACATCCTCCTCGGACCTGTCAGCTTCGTATTCTGACGTGCCAGTCGACAGGTCCTCGGCCGCACTATCCTCCACCTCTGTCCCACTCGATGTGCCAGCCCCGATGTCACGGCTGGCACTGGTGCTCGGTCCCTCCGCCTTGCCTGTGTCCATGTCTCCCTCTGTGTCCCCCGACGATGCTGTGGGCAGGGTGGAGAGACAGAAATTAATCAGACAGCTGTACACATCAGTCACATGAGTCCAATCGACATAGGTAACACTGCATAGCCTGAAAAGGAAGATCCCTAACATCTACTAAACAAGGTACCGATGTAGGGCATGAAACACACAGTTGGTTGAGCCACCATGCCACTGAAATACCATGGAGAGCATGAGACAATAGCTAAAGACAGGAAACGGAGTCTGACATAGCACCCAGGCCCTGGGGTCAATCCAGCACCGCATCTGCACCACACAGCGTTGGCGAAAATACCGATGACCAGGGACCATATCCATGAACTTGAGACACATGCTGCATAGGTAATGCTGAAAACATGCCCAACATGACTCGGTCACTGCACCTTGCGTGTGTGTCCAGAAACATCACACACTGCCCAGACCCAGCAAGTAGAAATCAGGATTTGACACATAGGCATTGCCCGCCCCAACAAAACCCTACACGAGGCAAATTGTTGAGACACAGGTGGCACCAACATCTCATAGTCTGGGTGATAAACACAGGGGCAGGCAAAATGCAAGATTGGACGCCAAACAGCCAAGGTGCGCCTGTACAAATAATGAGGTACCAGTGCCCATCCTCAGATGAGTATAACAGGACACACAGGCACTGACAACTGTGAGTATGAAGAAGGACAATCAGGTCAGGCTGCACAGTGGACACCTGTACAAAATAGCACGTCTATATACATGGTGACAGGGGACAATGGCACAGAGCACAACCTACGCTGTAGACACTGAGAGTGTCCACGTTTACGAAATTTGAACTTGGCCTGGTCGTGTTCATCCTGCCTCTTGGCTCGGACCCTCCTCCGCAGATCGTACCACCTGTTCTGGCATTCCTGCCTGGTCCGTCTGGTGTCCGCAACAGCATTCACAGCATCGACGATGGTCTGCCACATGGCTGTTTTTGCTGCCTGGCTGGTGTTTCTGACCAATGTTCCAAAGATCTGTGGCTCGACTCTGAGGATTTGATCAACAAGAACCTCCAACTCTCGGTTACTGAACTTTGGATTCTTGGTAGTGGGCATGATGAGGGATGTGGATGGTGGGGGGGTGTGGATGGTGGGGGTGGTGTGTGGATGGTTGTGGGTGTGTGGGTGTGGTTGTGCAGGTGCGTGTGTGTGTGAATGTGATGAGGGTGTGTTTGTGAAGGTGGTTGTGTGAAGGTGTGCAAGTGTAAGGTGTAGTAAAGGTTGAGGTCTGGTGCTGTGGGTTGTCTGTGGGGTCTGGCAGCAGTGGGTCTGTTGCAAAGGCTCATGGTTTGTGTGTGTGGGCCCTTTTTATTGGTCCATTGGTGGGTGTGGCTGTGTTTGAATTGTGGGTGGGTTGGTTATAAGGAGTGGCGGTGTATTGGGCCTCTGTTTGTTTTTGGCAGTTGCAGGTCAGTGAAGGTGTTGTTTTAGTGTTTTTTGGCCATGTTTAGTGGCTTTGTGCCATTCGAATGGTGTATTGTTGTGTTGTTTTGTTTTGTCCTGGTTGTGTCCGTGCGTTTTGAGCGTGTGTACGGTGTGTACATGGGCCATTTGGTTGTACGGTGCTGTCCTTGTGTGTGGCTTGGTACGACTCGTACATGCGGTTGTGATGTTGGGGCCTGGGGTGCGTTCCGTAGTTAGGAGGTTGTGTTGGGGGTAGGACTCGAACGTACTGGGATGTACATACACGGTGGTTCGACACGTACAGGGGTGGGGGTAGGACTCGAACGTACTGGGTACACGGTGGTACGACACTTACAGGGGTGGGGGTAGGACTCGAACGTACTGGGATGTACATACACGGTGGTACGACACGTACAGGGGTGGGGGTAGGACTCGAACGTACTGGGATGTACATACACGGTGGTTCGACACGTACAGGGGTGGGGGTAGGACTCGAACGTACTGGGATGTACATACACGGTGGTTCGACACGTACAGGGGTGGGGGTAGGACTCGAACGTACTGGGTACACGGTGGTACGACACGTACAGGGGTGGGGGTAGCACTCGAACGTACTGGGGTGGGGGTACACGGTGGGACGACACGTACAGGGGTGGGGGTACGACTGGAACGTACTGGGGTGGGGGTACACGGTGGTACGACACGTACAGGGGTGGGGGTACGACTGGAACGTACTGGGGTGGGGGTACACGGTGGGACGACACGTACAGGGGTGGGGGTAGGACTCGAACTTACTGGGATGTACATACACGGTGGTTCGACACGTACAGGGGTGGGGGTAGGACTCGAACGTACTGGGTACACGGTGGTACGACACGTACAGGGGTGGGGGTAGGACTCGAACGTACTGGGGTGGGGGTACACGGGGGTAGGACACGTACAGGGGTGGGGGTAGGACTCGAACGTACTGGGGTGTACATGGACGGTGGTATGACACGTACAGGGGTGGGGGTAGGACTCGAACGTACTGGGGTGGGGGTACACGGTGGGACGACACGTACAGGGGTGGGGGTAGGACTCGAACGTACTGGGATGTACATACACGGTGGTTCGACACGTACAGGGGTGGGGGTAGGACTCGAACGTACTGGGTACACGGTGGTACGACACGTACAGGGGTGGGGGTAGGACTCGAACGTACTGGGGTGGGGGTACACAGTGGTAGGACACGTACAGGGGTGGGGGTATGACTGGAACGTACTGGGGTGGGGGTACACGGGGGTAGGACACGTACAGGGGTGGGGGTGGGACTCGAACGTACTGGGGTGTACATGGACGGTGGTATGACACGTACAGGGGTGGGGGTAGGACTCGAACGTACTGGGGTGGGGGTACACGGTGGGACGACACGTACAGGGGTGGGGGTAGGACTCGAACGTACTGGGATGTACATACACGGTGGTTCGACACGTACAGGGGTGGGGGTATTACTCGAACGTACTGGGTACACGGTGGTACGACACGTACAGGGGTTGGGGGTAGGACTCGAACGTACTGGGGTGGGGGTACACGGTGGTAGGACACGTACAGGGGTGGGGGTATGACTGGAACGTACTGGGGTGGGGGTACACGGTGGTAGGACACGTAAAGGGGTGGGGGTATGACTGGAACGTACTGGGGTGGGGGTACACGGTGGGACGACACGTACAGGGGTGGGGGTACGACTGGAACGTACTGGGGTGGGGGTACATGGGGGTAGGACATGTACAGGGGTGGGGGTACGACTGGAACGTACTGGGGTGGGGGTACACGGTGGTAGGACACGTACAGGGGTGGGGGTACGACTGGAACGTACTGGGGTGGGGGTACACGGTGGGACGACACGTACAGGGGTGGGGGTATGACTGGAACGTACTGGGGTGGGGGTACACGGGGGTAGGACACGTACAGGGGTGGGGGTACGACTGGAACGTACTGGGGTGGGGGTACACGGGGGTAGGACACGTACAGGGGTGGGGGTAGGACTCGAACGTACTGGGGTGTACATGGATGGTGGTATGACACGTACAGGGGTGGGGGTAGGACTCGAACGTACTGGGGTGGGGGTACACGGTGGTACGACACGTACAGGGGTGGGGGTACGACTGGAACGTACTGGGGTGGGGGTACACGGTGGTACGACATGTACAGGGGTGGGGGTACGACTGGAACGTACTGGGGTGTGGGTACACGGGGGTAGGACACGTACAGGGGTGAGGGTAGGACTCGAACGTACTGGGGTGTACATGGACGGTGGTATGACACGTACAGGGGTGGGGGTAGGACTCGAACATACTGGGGTGGGGGTACACGGTGGGACGACACGTACAGGGGTGGGGGTACGACTGGAACGTACTGGGGTGGGGGTACACGGTGGTACGACACGTACAGGGGTGGGGGTACGACTGGAACGTACTGGGGTGGGGGTACACGGGGGTAGGACACGTACAGGGGTGGGGGTACGACTGGAACGTACTGGGGTGTGGGTACACGGTGGTACGACACGTACAGGGGTGGGGGTAGGACTGGAACGTACTGGGGTGGGGGTACACGGGGGTAGGACACGTACAGGGGTGGGGGTAGGACTCGAACGTACTGGGTACACGGTGGTACGACATGTACAGGGGTGGGGGTAGGACTCGAACGTACTGGGGTGTACCTAGACGGGTGGGGGTGTACATACACGGGGGGTACGTGTCGGACGTACGGGGGCTGGGGGGAGTGTTGGGCGCGTATGCGGGCACATGTCTCCATGGTTGCTATAGGAGTTCGGTGCGGACGGTGTTTTTTCCATACGGTTGTGACCTCGGACGCACGGGATGGATCGTGATTCCTCGGTCGGACTTGGCTTTTCACGTTTGTACGGTAAATCGTCCGAGGACGTGTCGGACACATTTTCCGACCCGAGGACGTGTGGGGAATGGTTCCCAATGCGGTTCGTATGGACTTTTTCCCATGCGAATCGTGATTGCCAGTTCGTACGGCACTTGTACGATTCGTACGGTAAAAAGACCGGATACGAGTCGCACGGGGTAATTTTTTACCGGATCGTGATCGGCACCTGTGTGTGTTTGGCAATGTTGAATTCCACCCTCTTTCAAAACTCAGCTAATTGTTCAATTGTTTGTATGTAGGTGACTCCGGATAACCCAACATGCCGTGGTTGCTGACACCCCTCAGGAACCCTGTGACACCAGCCGAGATGCGCTACAATGATGCACATGGTCGGACCAGGAGGGTGATCGAGTGGACATTTGGTCTCCTGAAAAGCCGCTTCCGCTGCCTGGACAAGACCGGAGGGGCCCTCCCATATGACCCTGCAAAGGTGTGCAAAATTATGATTGTATGCTGCATGCACAGACCGGACCGCCGTAGGACTAAGGGAACCGTATGCGGGATTCTGTACATTGTTGCTAGCCCCTTACATCTGGCTCTTTACTTATGTGAACTTGTTTGGAACTTTGAAACTGTCGACTTCATGCGGCTTTTGACAAATATAAATTTCTATCAAGACACGTTTATATCCTCTGTTGACCAATATTTATACGCCATTGTGCCCGTGATTACTACTACATGCTCCTGAATACCGGATTCATACAACGTCCCATATTGGATTGAATTCAGGCGTCCTCAATTTGTACCCCTCTGATGTGGTTGGCAATTACCGGCTGTGCTCCCCCACAATCTTATTGTGTTACCAAGAAGCCCTGATACCTCACAGTTAATGTTGATATGCTTCTTAAAGAAACTTGTGGATTGAATCTATGACCTAATTAATGACTGTGATTTCCTGCGCCTTGGCGAAGGACTTGTTGGACCTCGGTCCTTTTCCGAAATGCGCGTCGGCGCTTAGTGTGTCAACCTACATAATTGAAGCATTTTCTTTTGTTATTTGTAATCCTGTTTGTGTTTTTCAAATGTTAATGTATTTTCGTTTGTAACCTTGAGATTTATTTGGTCTGCTTTTCCCCTTTTTCTTCATTTTTTTTATTATATATTGTTGAGTATTTTTACTGTTCAAATTTGTGCTGTGAGGAGCGAGTATATGTATAGCCTATTAGGGCTATTTGAAGCATTGGCTTACTCAGTATTTTGAGTGCCTTCAAGTATTGAGTACATTGAACATATTCGTGCAGTTTTCTATATTTTTGATATCTAATAAACTAAAAATCCAAATATTTTCTGTGGTCAAATGAGGTTTGTTTATAATCTGTTGGATAAATTACCAATGAAAAATTAATAGGGGGAGTTTTTGTTGTTGTATAATTAGTATTTCCCCTGCCTCTCTCCCCCTTGTATCTTACTTTCAGGGGCCCTCTTAAGTTTAAGGTTTGCTGCATGCTACACAACATGGCAGTGCGGAAGAAGTTGCCTCTCATCCAGGATGACGATGACCTACATCCACCACCTGTAGAGGATCCAGGCCTGGGCCATGATGCCAGTGATGATGATGATGAGTGTGACGTCCTCACACAGCTCATCAACAACTTCTTCACCTGAATGTGAGTTTACAGGGTTGTTATGTCAATGTATTGAGTTACCCTGAAATGTGTTGGTGCTGCTCTGTTGCTGTTTGAGTGTGTCTGTGTGCTACTTGACTGGATGTGTGCAGTGATGTGTCCTTTCAGGTAGTCTGTACTCCACAATAGTGTGGACATGCTAACTTGTTTCTGTGTAGGTGTCCTGTGACATGTTTTGTGCATGTGTATTGCATTTCTATCCTGTTCTACTTTGCTTTTGACTGTGTCTTATGTCTGTCCTTCCCAGGGTACTTTGCCTGTTGTTTGGTCAACTCTGACCCCCACACCCAGAATCCAATCCCAGGGTTGAAGTTGTCGATTCCCATAAAGTGATGTACCACACACCCCTGGACTTCAATTCTTCAACACTTGGTGACCGTGTGTCCATTGTCACATAGAATTACCTTGCAACTGTTGTGGAATAAACATGTTGCTGATGTGTAATGAACCTGTGCTACACTTTGTTATGTGCGTTGTCTGTCTTCCCACATCTGACTGACATTTGCTTACCTCACCTGTGGGCTTGTTAACACTGACTGTGGATAGGTGTGGTGTCTGTGCATTCCACTGTATTTGTGGTCAACACCATTGTAGGTGATGAGTTAAGTGGCCTTGGTGAATATGTGTTGTGGTGCCCTAGTGGTGTGTCTCCCTCACATGTGTTACATCACCATGACTCACATAATGGTGATCACATTGCTGTAGTAGTTAGCATGCACTGTGTTCTTTAGCAGATCAGTGTTGGAACTGGCCCTTTTTGCAGGGTTATCCCCAAACTTTTTGCTTCTTCCTCCTCTAGTTTTTCTGACCTGTGGTTGTTGGCAATAGGACTCTGGGCACTTTACCACTGCTGATCAGTGCTAAGGTGCATATGCTCCCTGTGTAAAATATCATATTGATTGGATATACCTGATTGGCATATTTGTATTGCCAGAAAGTCCCTAGTAAAGTGCACTATGTGTGCCAGGGCTGGTGATGACAGATGCTACTAGTGGGCCTGCAGCGCTGATTGCGCCACCCACAGGAGTAGCCCTAAAATGGTGTCTCAGGCCTGCCACCGCAGGCCTGCCTGCAGTCCCTGGACTGCCATGTCCTCCTGGCCAGTGTCCACACTGGCCGGGCCTAACCCTTCCCTTTTTGTGCACATCAGTCATCCCTATGGAAGGCCCAAGGTACCCTCCTGGGCAGGGTGCAGTGTATGTAAAAGGTAGAGCATGTACTAGTGCAGGTACCATGCTCTGGTAGTGAACAGCGGCCATTTTGTGTGTTCACTGCTGCAAGGTTATCTTGCTCCATAGGCTAACATGGGGGAGGCTGGTGCCAATGGCTATCAGCCTATCTTCTCATAGGAACAAGGCAAGACATGAGTGTTTGATATCCCTGAGCTCAGCATTTAATAACACATCTTTTAGGAGAGGGTGTTTTTAAATCCTGAGTTGGAGAACAGTACTTTTTAGAGAGCAGCTGTTCTCTTGTCTAACCCTTCTGTGTGCCTGGGCATGTTTGTGGATTGACTGTCTGGTTTGAGAGGGACAGGGCCTGGGGAGCCCCCAGGAGGTTGGATGAGTCAGCCCTTTGCTGAATGACTGCATTTGCAAGTAGAGTGGAGGGAGGAGATAGCACCTGGGAGTGAATAGGGCTGTGCCTGCCTGCCACAATGCTAGCTCCACCTCCTGCTGGGCTGCTGACGACTCTGCCCCTCACTCCGAAAGGAAAGAAGAAGCCAGGAAAACAAAGTGCTCCAGCAACACCCAGAACTGGATCAGACCGGGCTCAGGACCCACTTGCACAAAGACTTCAAAGACTTTTAGGGGTATAAGTAAAGGACCCCTGACAACAGAAAATCAGATTCTACAATCAAGAGGAACCTCTGCCAGAAGAAGGACCACTGAAGAACTGAAGGAAGATTGCCTTGCTGTGTGCTCCAAGGGCTGACCTGTTCTGCTGTTCAACTGAAGGAGAGAAGAAGGGCTTGCTGTGTGCTGTGCCCCTGCCTACTTGTATCTACCGAGACTTTGCTGTGTGCTGTGTCTTCGACTGAATCTCCAAGGGCCTGAGAAGAGCTGGCCTCCTGTCCTGGAACCCAGGGTTAAAAGGTTCCCAAGAAACTGAACTAAGCTATCAAGACCGTGCTGTTTCTGCCTGGAGCGTGAATTTGTCAACAGCTGCTAAGAGTCCCGATCGGTGTGCTCATCGGCACACGGTTTTTGGGAGGGTCAGAGGTCTGTGTGGCCCCCCCCCTTGAATTCTGCCTTAAATCAACACCTGGGACCTTGAGGGCGGCCTAGCCGTGGCCAGCACCCTCCCAACCCTGTTGCCGTGAAAGTTTTCCGCTGCCAGAGGGCCATACATCGTCCCGCGATCTTGCCGTACCTTGCCGGCGCTTCGGAGGCAAAGATCGAGCCCGCTGTCCTCTCATTGGTCGAGAGGATCGAGCCCCCTCGCTAATGCCGTGCTGGGATTGGCCAGCGTCATCGGAATATCCTGGGAAGCCGTCAAAAGTGGTGCCCGAGTCATCTGCGTGACCCGTCCCCGCCGAGGGAGCAGCGAGTGTGTTCAGCGCCCCCGGCCTGCGGTCCCAGAAAGAGAAGTGCCGAACTGCCTCCCCGCCGCTCGTTGGATTGTCGAGAGCGGGCGGAAGAGCGGACGGGATCGGCCGGGGCTGCTCCTGAGATTCCACCCACACTGAGGCTTCAGTGGAAAGTGCAACGGTGAGAAGAGCATAGAAAAGTACCGCTAGAGTTAGCGAAGAGCTGACTTTGGTCACACAGCCCTGCTGTGATACCCCTGTGATAGCGATTAGAGACTTGAGACTATTTTTAAGTAGAAGAACTTCCTAGTAACCTAGTGCAACCATTAAGCTCATGTGCAATCATCCTGTAAGTGATCGTCTTTCTTTCTGGCTAAACTAGATAAAGATATATTTTCATATACCTACCTGTGTGGTCTACCTTTGTGGTGTACTGGGGGGTCATTGTGGTGATTGAGTGCAAATACCTAACACATTGCCTTGGGGATAAGCCTGTCTGCTCGTGCCAAGCTACCTAGAGGGTGAGCAGGAGTTAACTACAGTGTGTCCCCCTGTGCCCTGACTAGAAGCAAGGGTCCCTATTTCGTCTCAGGTACTTACCTCTGCCAACTAGAGACCCCCAGATCTAACAATCATCATCTCCATGACACATACCAAGTTGGAATCACAATAGAGGCAAGTATAGTGTAATAGTGAGTTTATTTACAAACATGTGTGAGGATAGTGCACAGGATGGTGGTTGCTGTACATTGGGTTTGGAATCCAAAGTTCACAGATGAGTTGGAAGTGTTGGTAGCTGAAATGTCCAGAGTAAAGTCCACAGTCATCTGCTACATTAGACCATCATAAACCCTCCATGTCATGTTGGCGAGTTGGGTTATATACAACAAGGTGAACGGTTTGCACACAAAGAACATTTTCGAGAACAGGTTTTGTGTCCCTGGGGGATGTGCATGGCCATCTGCGTCTCACTTGTCCTGGTTCGGATGACCCCTCTTCTTTTTCTGGGGGGATCCTCTGGTGCAGGCGTCTGCAGTGCAGAGGACTCTTCACCAGAGTCATCCTCCCTCCATGTGGCATTAGCAGATCTAGAGTCAACAGATGTTGTGGGCACATAGGGAGTTGTGGACATGTTGGTGCTCATCTGGCGGAGGCATGTCAGTATGTCCCTATGCCCCGAAGTAAGTTCATCCCACTTGGACTCCATGCGAGCATGATGGGCAGCCTGCTCCTGTTGAATGTCCTTGAGGATCCCCACTACCTGGCCGAATCCTCCGGTGCTATCCTGGTACGCATCTATGATGCATGCCAGTTGGGGGTCATCATGCAGTCCAGACCCCTATGCAAGCCGTGACCTCTGCCTACCACCCCTCCCACCACCCCTAGCCACATGGGCAGGACCTGCGGTGGCACGCACAGGTGACCCTGGGCCCCCTTGGGTGTTGTTACTGGTGGTGTTGTCCGTAGCTTCCTGGGTGGCCTGTGTCCCTGTGCTGTCGAAATTCTGTGTCCTTGGTCTGTCCATGTTTGCGGGGGTCCTCTGTCTGTTGCCAGATATTGGAGGCGTGGGTGCAGGGGGTGCAGATGTTTGTACTGCTGGTGCTGCATGATGACTCACACCGGAGGTGCCAGGTTGTTCTTCGTCATCCAAAGAGGACTGAGAGTGATCCAAACCAGAGAGCTCAGGGTCCACCGGAGTCTGGGGAAGAGACTCCTCTTCATTTGCTGCTGTGTCCCCAGGACCACCTGTGTGTGGAAGAGACACACACAATGTAAGTTATGTTTCTACAGGCATCAATGGTTCACATACATGACATTTGCAACTGTACGTCAGGATGCGTGCCTGTACACTACATTCTCCAAAGTTGTCACAGACAGAGATTGATATTGTTGTAGCACATTGTCCAGCCAACATGAAGCATTTCAATTAACCCTGGGTGGACAACTACGCTACGCTCACATAGTTTGCGTAGTCTGTGCTACTTCACGCTACGCAAATTGCATGCAGCACAGTGCAAAAACATGTAGCGAAGCGTAGTTGGTATTTTTTGCTTGCTCGTGGTCCTCAACATCAAGTTGCGACCGCGAGCGAGCAAAATGACATCCCGGCGAGACTTTTTCCTCGTTCGCAATCAGCAACATCAAGTTGCCGATCGTGAGCGTGGAAAATAAACCTCCCGGCGAGATTCTCAACGTGGGAAGGTCAGGTTTCTCATTGCGAGTGGTCGTGTATGCTCGAGACCGCTCGCGATGAGAAACTACCATTCCGAGTTGAGAAAGCTGCCACTCAAGTAAAAATCTACTCAAACGGCAGAAAAGATGTTGTTTTCAATGATTGCACAGTGCGGACAAGCATCCGGCACTGGGCAATCATCGCGAACTACTCGAGTAGTGCTACGCGTAGCTCGTGTATTGCGAAGTGCACTTTGCGTAGCGACGCGTAGTGCCACTACGCGAACTACGCCCAGGGTTAATTTCTATGTGCATGTCGAAGTGTGTGCATGACCAGCTCATGTATAGATTTGACTGTACATGGCCATTGCTACTCAAGGGCCATCACGTGGCTCACACAGGTGTGTCATCCCTGTACACATTTGTCCTTTAACGAGGACATACGTGCAATTCCACTTAGGATATATTGCAAGATTGGGGCATGTGTGGTAGCAGTTTTTGCTAGTCCTTGTGCGTCACATTGGTGTGTTGGCACGACATGGTCACAGTCCGGTATGCCTGTGATCTCTTGGGAGAAAGTGTTCTTTTTCCTGTGTTCCTAGTTCCCATCCCATTTCATACAAGTGATGATGTCACCGTAGCTAAGGAGGCTGATGCTGAGTTTTGTACATGCAGAAGTGATTTAACTTGTCAATGTTCTCAATGGTGATATGGATTGAGCAAGTCCGCTCTATGGCTTTTGCATGCTCATGACAAAGATAGTCAGTGTTGTGTGTGTTGCGGTTTTGCTGATGTGAGTAGCATGTCTCCTCCAATGCAGTACAGATTAGACCTTGTGTCTACAGTGTCTATGACAGTGAGTGGTGTGTTGTGTGAAGGATGCATATGTTGCAGAACGATGTAGGAGTGGAATGCAGCTCACAACAGCACCTAGTGTGAATGAGACCATGCAACAGTGTCAGCTATATTGGTGTGTCCATTCCATTCACTGTCAGATGTCCCCTGTCAATGATGTATGTGTGAGTTCCCGTGTGTTTTGTGCAACGCACTATATATGGATCTCCACACTTGTCATCTGCAAGACACACCTCCACAGCCAGGCCAGGGGGCACCCCTGGACACTGCATCCCCAGACAGTGAGTTTGAACATACGGTTGCAATGGCTGTGAGTGCGAACGTGTTTGGATTGGCCAGTGCATATGTGTGATTTGCAGCCATATCATTTATCAGGCCCATGTGTCAGCCATCTTGCCCGGGCATTTACTTTGTGGGTAACTGGTACCACGTGTGCAATGTGTTTTAGAAGAGAAGGTTTGTGTATGGCCAGCATCAGTGTTATTTGTTTTTAAGTCAGGACCTCCTTCTCCCCCAGGCCAGTTATCCCATCATGAAGCGTGCCACCATTGCAGTGGGTGCAGGTTAACTTTCAGGATGTCAGTCAGTGCAGTCCTGTTGTTTGTTGGTGCCCAGTTCCCAACAGGGCCTTGTGCTCCCCACCACAGAGCCCAGTGTCAGCCATCTTGTCAGTCTATTTCCACTCCCTGTGAGGTGAGCATGGTTCAGTGTGAGCTTGCTGGGCCACGTAGGTAGGTGAGGATTGTCTGTGACTGCAACTCCCATCATGCTCTTGGTTACACCCCCTTCACAGCATGCCCATACTTCCTTCCTTTTGACTCTGCTTCCCTGTGAGGGAGTGTGACAGCAATGGCAAGATGGCTGACAGTGTAGTCCTGGTGTTTGTTTGGCTACAAGTCCAAAAAGAGCCCCTGTGCTTCACACAGCAGAACCCAGTGTGGTGTATCTTTGGGTGATATTTCAATACAGTGTGAGTCAATGCATTATCTAAGGTGAGTTGTGTGGAGTTTGTGTTGAGGGGTGTGTGTGACAAAACATGTTGGAAAGTATGGCCAGAGCTGTCAGTCCTCCTTCCCACCCGGCCAGACATCCTGAAAGCCAACTTGCACGCCCTGCAACGTAAGCACGTTTCATGGTGGGATGTCGGGCCGGGTGGGAAGGAGGACTGACAGCTCTGACCATACTTTCCAACATGTTTTGTCACACACACCCCTCAACGCAAACTCCACACAACTCACCTGGGATAATGCATTGACTCACACTGTATTGAAATATCACCCAAAGATACACCACACTGGGTTCTGCTTCTGATTTGAGCACAACGCCTACCAGGGCCTTGTGCTCCCCACAGCAGGACCCAGTGTCAGCCATCTTGTCACTTATTTTCCACTCCCTGTGATGTGAGCATGGTTCAGGGAGGTCTTGATGGGCCAATTGGGAGGGGGAGCATTATCTGTGACTACAAACCCCATCATGCTTTTGGATACACTCACTTCACCAGCATACCCACTATCCCTTCCTGTCGGTCAGCTTTACTGTGAGGTAGTGTGTTTGTGGTGGCAAAATATCTGACAGTGTTTATTTAGATTTGTGCCACTGCCTTGCTCTATTTGTTGGTAGGTTTGTACATGTCATGACACAGTTACAAGTCACTATGAGATGGCAGGTATTGTGTTTGTCTGACTAGCATACACATCTTGGGATGATTATCTATTGGTTACTGTGGCTTTGCTAACGGTGCATCGTTTCACTGTCCCCTAGACAGTGATGTGTGTGTATTGCCACACAATATTGAGTATATTGGTTGTGTACTCACCAGGCTCTGGTATGACCATGGATGCTCTCTGGTGGTAGAGTGTCCCACACCTTCTCCTCCCAGGACCTGAAGTATACTGGTTTGGCAGGAGGGCCACTACCAGCGCACTGACTCAAGGCGTGATCCTTCTCGATGAGCTTCTTGACCCTCCTGCGCACATCATACCACCTGTTCTGGATGTCATCCTTTGTGCGCAACATTGGTGCTTGTGCGTTGACCTTGTCCACAATCCTCACCCACATCATTGTTTTCTGTGACATGGGTGTCCTTTGGACAAATGTACCAAACAAATGTGGCTCTACTCTGATGATTTCATCCACCAGGACTTCTAACTCACTATCTGTGAACTTTGGATTTTTCTTTGGAGGCATGGTGATGGGTGGTGGTGGTGAGTGATGTGTGTGTGAGGGTGCAAGTGAGGGTGGGTGAGTGTCCATTTTTCTAGGTGTATGTGTGAGTGCTTTTGGAGAGGTGCTAATGGTGTGAAGGTTGTGTGATGGGTGAGTTGTAAGTGTGTCTGTGGTTGCTGTCTGATGGTGTTCTCTGCTGGCTGTTCTCTTGAATTTGCAAAGGATCATCGTAGTGATTTGTGGCCTTTGTATAGGTGGAGTTGTGGGTGTGTCTTTGTTCCAAGTTTTTTTTAAAAATATTTATTGACTTTGTCATTGCTTGTTTGGCCAAGACGGACGCTGATGTTGACTCGTTCGGGCTTCTCCGGGTCTTTCACGCTGACTTTCTTATGTGTTTCATACGCATCGGTCGCGGAGATCTCTATTGCTTCAGGTCCCTGTTTTCTGTGCTTGTCGGTCATGCGGCTTGGGCTCCGTGCAAGTCGGTCTGGTTTTACACGCATTGCATCGTACTGAGCGGGTCGGTCATCGCTGGTACGTGTCAGTCGGGTTAATTCCTGGTGCATGTCGGTCGGTGCGAATCGCGTCCCGTTTCCGGGTGAATCACTGGTTCCCTACTGCTAGGTCGTACGGCTTGTATTCCATACGTGTCGGTTGTACGTCACGGGCGTTGCATCGTACTACACGGGTCGTACAGCACCTGTACGTGTCGGTCAGACTCCGTTCACGGTCCGTGTCGGTCGGTTTGATTTCCAAACGGAATCGGAATCGACTCCTTATTGTAAACGCGCCCGACTGTTTCTTCTGTTTATCTCTCTGAGAGCAAACCAAGCAAGCACAAGTGATTGGGTGAAAAGTAGTATATTGTTTCCACGAGTCTGAGGTTATTGTGTTCTGAGGTTGCAAAAACGAATCTCTCTGATAACAGGAGATTCTAGTAGCACTGCGAGCTAGCTAATGCAAAAACAGGCTAACATATTCGGCAGGGGTGTACAGAGTCAGTCGGCCACCAGACCCACAGTTTATGTTATCAGCAAATGTGTAGGTCCTGCATGAAGGGTACTATTGCAACTACACTACAGGGAGCCCTATAGCAGCAGTTGGCAACTGCAGTCAGTGCATTGGGGGAGGATGTCCAGACCTTCACTGACTCAAAAAGAAATGTCAGGATTGGAAGAGGGGGGGGGAGGAGAAGTTCATCAGGATACAACAGCCAGAGTACTCCCTGGTAGACAAACTGGAGCCCGTCCCTGTCCCACCTCACTTGAGAAGGACATTCTCTCCATCATGCACCCTCACCTGCTGCATGGACTGCCTGTGGATGATTACCTTAATGTGTTGCCAGGTAATGTGTGATGATTTAAACAATAATTTACAATGATACATGTGTACGATACACTGTACATGTGATTATGAGAGCCACTTTAATTGTGTGCTAGTATTCATGGTGAATTAGACTCTCATGTGTCTCATTTTGTCAAGTGCACTGCACGTCCCAGAATCCTTTTTGAATTAGATGGTAACTTCCAAATCCTCACTCACATGCAGTGGCCCATCACTGCAGGGGATTTCATTTTACACTGGAATATACCACTAGAAAATGTGTCTGATTTAGTAACCATTGTTCAACCAAGTTGTACATATTTATTGTTTGTTGATATTGTCTGTTGACTTCTTGTTATTGCTGCATACAGCCAGAGTAGATTCACCCACTGGAGCAGAGGTTCCTGCACTTGCAGGGAGGCAACGTCATGAGGATATCAGCCCATACCACTAGCACAAACTGGTACTTAAATATGGCCAGAAAAGGGTCTTGTTTACTACATTGTTATAAGATAACCCATAGATATTTAACATAGAATGCATTGCTTGGCCCAAACCTGTGGACTGAACTAGGATATGTTGTCCTTTACATGTGTCAACTAGAATGTAAACTAAATACACTAATGTCATTTTAGGCCTTGTGATGTTGACCAGAACAACACAGACTACAGCGATCTCTGCTCCACATATGGGTGTGACACATGGTTAAATGGTAGAACTTGGTAGATACACTTGATAATTACTTTATAAAAGGCTCATAGTCATAAATATTGGTTGATATGTCAGCAGTATATGGTGTGTGTCTAATATCCCTGTTGTCACTTATCTCCATATGCTCAGATATGGCACCTAAGACAACAGTACTTAATAACATGTTGGCTTATGAATGGATGACTCAACATTTACATTAAATTAATACAGTATGTACCAAATTGCTTAGATTATCTCAACTAATGAGGAGTAGTCACAACTAGGTTGAAAGTCTACACCTACGAAATATATACATGTAAAATGATCCCCATCATCTTTTGTATCAAAATATTGATATGTATGGCATTTTACAGTTGCTGTCAGGGCTTCCTCAGTGATCCAAAGTACACCATCCAGGGATTTGGGATACATTCTGGCTGCAGCAGTCATATCCCCTTCCCTCCGTCCATCAAGTAGGTATGACATATAGTGTTGTAAACTATTGATTCCTAAATAACGTACAATAACTAAATGCTTGTGAAAGGATATTAGCAGATATTGCCACTTTTTTGTAGTATCTGACATTGGTGTGTGATATGTTCCCAACATAATCATTGATGTATGTATTAATTTTGCATGTTCACATTTAATTAATGCTAAACATTAATCATAGTATCACTTTCTTTTGAAGTTGCTGGATCGAGGACCACATCTTCTAGCACACACTCAAGGAGCCAGGTTCTGCAGCTGACTTCAAAGTGGTTCTCAATGCCATACATAGCTGAGGCTGGAGCTGGTGAGTTTTAATTTGCATTCTACATTTGCATTGAAAACCTCAATGCTACAGTGTGAGCTGGCCCATTTAGCTTTAGACAAACCAGGTCACATGTGGAACATCAGATCAATGCAAAGATTATTTGACCAAACCCTTGAGTTGTAGCACATGATATTCTATTGCAAATATTTTTCCTATTGCAACCACTTTCTTACAGGTGCTGAGATGAAGGAGAGGATCCGACCCTCCACCAAGCAGCTATGTCAGTGGCCAGCAATGATCAAGAAGATAAGGATGAGGATGAAGAAGATGATGAGGTACTGTTTGTGAAGGAGGACCTGTATTATCAGCAGTGCAATGTTGGCCCACTGGGCAAAACACTGTAGCCTACATCAGGTCTGGCCAGCATTGTGCCTCCCACTTTACCTCTGAGGATTGCCTTTTCCCAGCAGTCAGCCAACCAGCCCCAACACAACCATCAACTCCTCAGAGTCCTCATGCCAGGGGTAGATGTGTTTCAATCTCCTACACACTGCTCTTATGGCAGTGCAACCCAGGCCTTCTATCAAGCAACTGAGAGACCTAACACCCCTGGTGAGAAACAGGAATCCTGTGAGAGCCATTTTCCTCCCCACAGCCTCCCATGTGCCATTTCTCCCCATGCTGGTGGACCCAACAGTTGTATCAGAGGCTGTACCATGTGGAGGAGGCTGGCAGATGGTCACTGTGGCAAGTGGGGGGATGATTTATCCCTACCACAGGCTGATGTGAGGCAGGACATTCATGCCATATGGGCGACTCTGTCTGATTTTTCGGACTCACTACAGGGAATACAGCAAATCCCTCAGATGATTGTCAGACAGACCCATGTTTGGGACAGGACTGAGAAATCTTACAAAGACATGGCAATGAGGCAATATGACATCATAGCACTCTATAGAGGAGAGAGTGCAAGACACCATGCCTTGGCCATGTAGATGGTGGAGGGCATGTTGAAGCTGTTTCAAAGTCTTCCTTCACAGTCAGCACATGGATGGGACCCAACACACGTAACTAAACCACACTCCATCCAGCCACCTGTACCACAACCTGCACAGGGACCCCCCTACACACAAAAATACCATACCCCGTGGACATGCCCCCAAACAGTCATGCCCCCTCCCCAGTCACAGGCACCCTTGCCCCTGTACAGGCACCTCGCCTACATATACAGCCAGCCTCACCCTCCGTACAGGCACCCTCACCCCCCTCACAGGCACCTCTCCCACCTGTACAGTTACCTTCACCTTCGGTGCAGGCACCTGCTAGGCCTGCACAGGCACGCCCACCAGCTGAAAAGGGTTCACTGATAAAATATTGTGACCAAAATATTGATGACAACAATTTTCATAACCTATTCTTATCATGGTAAGTACAAAGATATTTTACAAAAAATATAGTTGTGCTAAATATCATTGTGTTAAATATTGTTTTTTAAATATATATAAATTATAATAATAAATGTTAAATATATGAATAGTAACATTAATTAAAAAAATAAAATAGATTTAATATATATTTTAACAAATATACCAAATAAACTTAATTAAAAAAAGGTTAAACACATATATATAATAATTCGTATATATCTTTTCATATAACTACTTAAAAACAAATATGAAACATAATTTTAATTTATATTATAATTTAAATTTTTATAACTAATAAAAAAAAAATTAAAATCAACAAACCATTCCAATTAAATAAAAAAAGTAAACAACTTAAAATTTTGTCCAAATATATTTTACACAATAAAAACATTAATTATAAGTATGATATTTTTAAATAAACAAAAACATAATTACATTAATTATACCCCCCAAAAAATATATATATAAACTTTAATAATATAATATTCCCACTACAATTTAAAAAAGAAAAACGCAAACTATTATAGTAAATATACAAAAGATGTACTACTACAACAGTAGGGAAAGTGTTGGAATGCAAAGGGGTAAAATTTACTATTCCCACTTCAGTCGCAGAAACATAAAAAAAAACTAAAGATCTTGAAAAAAATCAAATTAATTCAAAACCATAGTAAATAGAGACAAATTTAAATATGTACAAAAAAACGACAAATATATTTGATATAAAAAATAAGAACATATTACAATGTTAAATGCATATCACAAATAACTGAAAATATGAATATAAATAGAATACAAAAATAATTTTCATACAAATAAATATTTTTATTTGGAAATTATTTATTAACAAAAAAATATTGATTACATACATTTAATTTAGTTACTTCCCACCCAATAACCCCACAAAACTCACAACTTGCACCTAAAACTTAACTTTAAAAAGCAAAATATTTACACTATTAATATAAATATTCATCAAAAATGATTTATCACTAATTAAATATCAATAATGAATTAATTATAATTAATTTACTTCCCACAGTATACCCCCACAAAACACACAACAAAAAATGATTTACACAATTAACTTAGGGCCTGATTACGATGGTGATGAGACCCCACTGGCAGCCTGTCGGTAGTGGTTTCACTGCCATTGTAAGCAGGTTTTACTCTGGCCATATTACAATGGCGGGCGTTTTTTTGGCGGCCGGAAAGACCAACCGCCACTGTTCTGATGGGCTCAAGGATCCCGTCAGACTGTTAGAGGGAAATCATTTCCCTACAATGGTGGCGGTGCCTACCAGGTACCGCTGCAGGGATTATGATATACCTTTTCGCCCGCCTGTTCATGAACAGTCAGGCAGAAAGAGACTTTGGGAGCCCCCCTTCCCCCTTGTCCCTAAGCTGTGGGCACTGGGGGGCACCTATGGTGCCCCCCCTTCATATCCCTGCACCATTTGGAAGGCATCACATGGTGCCTGCCACATAGTGCAGGGATATGTCAGGTGACCCTATTTTGCATTGCGACGGGTGATGCAGCCAGCAGCACCCACCACAATGCAAAACATAGGCATTGCGACCGCCATGGTGGCAGACGCATTGTAATGCCTCTTATGGGACCGGCGTCAGCATTACGTCCGCCCGCCATCGCAATCAGCCCCTTCATAATTATCAATTAAATCATTAATCTTAATTTAAAAATGATTTTTTAATTACTTATAATTAATTTACTCACCACCACATAGCCCTACAAAACCCACAATCCACATCTACACCCTTTTAAAAAAACATTTTTTGCACAATTAAAATAATTAATTATCAATTAAACACATATTATCAATTAAATAATAAGGGCCTAATTACGACTTTCACGGTGCTGCGCCGGCTCGCCGCTGACACAGCATCGCCAAAGCCACGCAATGACCGCCTGCATTATTCATGTAAGGCGGAAAGTCTTTTGCCTTTCCTATGTCCGTGCCTGGCACCACAATGTGAACGGCAACAAAAGTTCCAGCACAGCATGGACGGTTATGTCCATTTTGTGCTGGAACTTTGGAGGAAGATAGATAGGGGGGCACATGTTGTGCCCCCCTGAATGAATCCCCATAGCGGGGGTCATGGGGACCCGATTTGTTCCTGCACCACCAACCTTTTCATGGTGGGGCTCCAGCTATGAAATGGCTGGTGGTGGAGGAACTCGTAATATGGTGAGCGGGACTGCTCCAGTCCCACTGTAACGCCCTGAACGTCTCAGGATCGTTTAACAGACACGACAATGAGGACGCAACCACTTGTGAAGGGTTAGTTCTTTTAATGAAGGCAAATAAAATACAAAGAACAAACAAAAGTTATAGTCACTGGAATCCTCCAGGCTAAGTACGTTACCAGCCCACAGCACGGATGGTCCTAACCGTCCTCTGCATATACGCCGATCCCGGCGTATGCCAACAGAGGGCAGAAATGAAATGGCCGACAATGCCAATCGGTAGGCTGTGAGGGGCACGAAGAGTGTTGGGGAGAATCGAGGAGTCAGGGAAACACCCAGCCGGGGTCTCTACCTGAAGGGAGCAGCCGCTCAACCTCTTCCTCAGACTGCACCGGGACGCGGAGTCACCTCCTGGTGATGCGTCACCGATACCCCAATCACAAGCAAGAAGACTGAACCGAGAGCAGCCGCTCGATCGATCCTGTGGACTTCCGAGTCTGTAACGCGGCAAACACCTCCTGGTGTGCGTTACAGCTGGCAGTCCCTGTGTCTCTGGTCGGGCTGGGAGTTACGACTCCAACCAGCAAAAGCGCCACTGCGCTTGGACTCAGCCGAGTCAAAAAGCGAAGCTCAATGGTTGACCGGTAGAGCTTCCGGGTCCTTCACAGGTGACGATGGGGCAAGACACGGCCCAGGGAGTAACGACTCGACCTACCTCCGTTCTTGCCTTACTGGAGCACCACTCCGGAACACTGCTCTTCACGAAGCAGGTACGTCGGTGTAAACACAATATCCGACAGCCTTGTACCTCCCGGTTCCTCCCTTTATAGGGCGTGTTTTCCTTGAGTTATGTAACAGCTCTCCTGTTTACATAAGGGCGTGTTTCCCTTGAGTTATGTAACAGCTCTCCTGTTTACATAAGGGCGTGTTTCCCTTGAGTTATGTAACAGCTCTCCTGTTTACATAAGGGCGTGTTTCCCTTGAGTTATGTAACAGCTCTCCTGTTTACATAAGGGCGTGTTTCCCTTGTATGACAGGAATTCTTGACACCCACTCAGCATTCTACATTGTGGCACAGCTCCACCAATGTCAGGGTACGGCAGTTCCCTGGTGAATCCGGTAGTTCTCCCCGCTACGACTACGGTGCCGATTACGATCCGGTAGAAAAAATCCCCGTGCGACTCGTATCCGGTCTTTTTACCGTACGAATCGTACAAGTTCCGTACGAACTGGCAATCACGATTTGCATGGTAAAAAGTCCATACGAACCGCATTTGGAATCATTCCCCACACGTCCTCAGGTCGGAAAATGTGTCCGACACGTCCTCGGACGATTTACCGTACAAACGTGAAAAGTCAAGTCCGACCGAGGAATCACGATCCCACCCGTGCGTCCGAACTCACAACCGTATGGTTAAAACACCGTCCGCACCGAACTCCCATTGCAACCATGGAGATATGAGCCCGCATACGCGCCAAACACTCCCCCCAGCACCCATACGTTCGAGTCGTACTCCCCGTTAATGTACACCCCCCCTGTATGTACACCCGTGTATGTGTCGAACCCCCACCCGTGTATGTACACCCCAGTACGTGCGAGTCGCACCCCCACCCCTGTACGTGTCATACCCCTGTGTACCTACACCCCAGTACGTTCGAGTCGTACCCCCATCCCTGTACGTGTCGTACCACCGTCTAAGTACACCCCAGTACGTACGAGTCGTACCCCCACCTCTGTACGTGTCGTACCACCGTCTAAGTACACCCCAGTACGTTCGAGTCGCACCCCCACCCCTGTACGTGTCGTACCACCGTGTACCCACACCCCAGTACGTTCGAGTCATACCCCCACCCCTGTACATGTCATACCCCCGTGTACCTACACCCCAGTACGTTCGAGTCGTACCCCCACCCCTGTACGTGTCGTACCACCGTGTACCCACACCCCAGTTCGTTCGAGTCGTACCCCCACCCCTGTACGTGTCCTACCACCGTGTACCCACACCCCAGTACATTCGAGTCGTACCCCCACCCCTGTACGTGTCGTACCACCATCTAAGTACACCCCAGTACGTTCGAGTCGTACCCCCACCCCTGTACGTGTCATACCCCCGTGTACCTACACCCCAGTACGTTCGAGTCGTACCCCCACCCCTATACGTGTCGTACCACCGTGTACCCACACCCCAGTACGTTCGAGTCGTACCCCCACCCCTGTACGTGTCGTACCACCGTGTACCCACACCCCAGTACGTTCGAGTCGTACCCCCACCCCTGTACGTGTCGTACCAACGTCTAAGTACACCCCAGTACGTTCTAGTCGTACCCCCACCCCTGTACGTGTCATACCCCCGTGTACCTACACCCCAGTACGTTCGAGTCGTACCCCCACCCCTGTACGTGTCGTACCACCGTCTAAGTACACCCCAGTACGTTCGAGTCGTACCCCCACCCCTGTACGTGTCATACCCCCGTGTACCTACACCCCAGTACGTTCGAGTCGCACCCCCACCCCTGTACGTGTCGTACCACCGTGTACCCACACCCCAGTACGTTCGAGTCGTACCCCCACCCCTGTACGTGTCATACCCCCGTGTACCTACACCCCAGTACGTTCGAGTCGTACCCCCACCCCTGTACGTGTCGTACCACCGTGTACCCGCACCCCAGTACATTCGAGTCGTACCCCCACCCCTGTACGTGTCGTACCACCGTCTAAGTACACCCCAGTACGTTCGAGTCGTACCCCCACCCCTGTACGTGTCATACCCCCGTGTACCTACACCCCAGTACGTTCGAGTCGTACCCCCACCCCTGTACGTGTCGTACCACCGTCTAAGTACACCCCAGTACGTTCGAGTCGGACCCCCACCCCTGTACATGTCATACCCCCGTGTACCTACACCCCAGTACGTTCGAGTCATACCCCCACCCCTGTACGTGTCGTACCACCGTCTAAGTACACCCCAGTACGTTCGAGTCGTACCCCCACCCCTGTACGTGTCATACCCCCGTGTACCTACACCCCAGTACGTTCGAGTCGCACCCCCACCCCTGTACGTGTCGTACCACCATGTACCCACACCCCAGTACGTTCGAGTCGTACCCCCACCCCTGTACGTGTCATACCCCCGTGTACCTACACCCCAGTACGTTCGAGTCGTACCCCCACCCCTGTACGTGTCGTACCACCGTCTAAGTACACCCCAGTACGTTCGAGTCGTACCCCCACCCCTGTACGTGTCATACCCCCGTGTACCTACACCCCAGTACGTTCGAGTCATACCCCCACCCCTGTACGTGTCGTACCACCGTGTACCCACACCCCAGTACGTTCGAGTCGTACCCCCACCCCTGTACGTGTCGTACCACCGTGTACCCACACCCCAGTACGTTCGAGTCGTACCCCCACCCCTGTACGTGTCGTACCACCGTGTACCCACACCCCAGTACGTTCGAGTCATACCCCCACCCCTGTACGTGTCGTACCACCGTCTAAGTACACCCCAGTATGTTCCAGTCGTACCCCCACCCCTGTACGTGTCATACCCCCGTGTACCTACACCCCAGTACGTTCGAGTCGTACCCCCACCCCTGTACGTGTCATACCCCCGTGTACCTACACCCCAGTACGTTCGAGTCGCACCCCCAAAACAACCTCCTAAGTACGGAGCGCACCCCAGGCCCCAACATCACAACCGCATGTACGAGTCGTACCAAGCCACACACAAGGACAGCACCGTACAACCAAATGGCCCATGTACACACCGTACACACGCTCAAAACGCACGTACACAACCAGGACAAAACAAAACAACACAAGAATACACTATACGAATGGCACAAAGCCACTAAACATGGCCAACAAACACTACAAAAACACCTTCACTGACCTGCAACTGCCAAAAACAAACAGAGGCCCAAAACACCACCACTCCTCATAACACACTCACCCAAACTTCAAACACAGCCACACCCACCAATGGACCAATAAAAAGGGCCCACACACACAAACCATGAGCCTTTGCAACAGACTCACTGCTGCCAGACACCACAGAACCATACTACAAGCTTCCCCACACCTTACACTTGCACACCTTCACACAACCACCTTCACAAACACCCCCTCATCACATTCACACACACACACCTGCACAACCACACCCACACACCCACAACCATCCACACACCCCCCCACCATCCACACCCACACCCCTCACCATGCCCACTACCAAGAATCCAAAGTTCAGTAACCGAGAGTTGGAGCTCCTTGTTGATGAAATCCTCAGAGTCGAGCCACAGCTCTTTGGAACATTGGTCAGACAGACCAGCATTGCAGCAAAAACAGCCATGTGGCAGACCATCGTCGATGCTGTGAATGCTGTTGCGGACACCAGAAGGACCAGGCAGGAATGCCAGAACAGGTGGTACGATCTGCGGAGGAGGGTCCGAGCCAAGAGGCAGGAGGAACACAACCAGGCCAACGCCACAGGAGGAGGGCCCTCCCGCAGACCCGTACACTACCAGCCCTGGGAGGAGAGGGTGATGGCCATACTGCCGGTGGAGGCAGTCGAAGGATTAGAAGGACTCCGAGACCCGGGTGAGTACACAAACAACGCACCTCACATGGGGGGAACGGCATCCACAACCAAAATCACTAACAGGCACGCAACCACCCCAAGCCATCGCATGACTCAACCACACTCCATGAGCACGCACATGCCACTGCTGCCACCATGCCCCATGCACCCAGCTGGACAATGTCAAGTCACAGGCCACAGAAGACACCAACACATGACACGGTAACCCGGATGGCGGGAGGCTGGGCCCCAAACATCACATAGTGCAACTCCGAAGCAGACAACAACGCCCTCTGCCCATATGGCCTAGGTCACAGCCAGACAAACAGTGTGTCCCAACACAGGAATGACTTGCCAGCAAATGGCGGACGCCTTGCATCAACACATGGGGGTGAAGGCACTGTTTTGCACATGACAGCAGCTAATGAACAGCCAACATTGTGAAAGAGTGGCAGCACACACCACCACAGCAGCAGCGCACAGACACACATCACACCCAATGGGTGCCTGGAGATCAGAAACAAACTCACATCAACAAGCCAAGGGCCACTCAAAGATCTGCTAACAGTGTGTGCCCAGGAAGCTGGGCTGAGGTGACAGAGGGTGACACACAGAGGGAGGGAGAGGGGGACAGAGAGGGAGGGAGACACAGGGAGACGGACAGAGGGAGGAGGCTGACACACAGATGGAGGGAGAGGGGGACACAGAGGGAGGGAGACACAGGGAGACGGACAGAGGGAGGAGGCTGACACACGGAGGGAGGGAGAGGGGGACAGAGAGGGAGCGAGACACAGGGAGAGCAAATCAGCCGTGTGGCGTGTGCGAATGTCTGCTCATCAGCAGGTAGACTGCGTGCATGTAGACAAGGGTGGCCAGTCCCAGAACCCCCCCCTCTTCCCCATGGCAAAACACAGGGCCATGTCACAACCTGTTCACGAGCACAACAACAGCTACCTGGATCATATAAGTGTGTGGATCCACTCCATGTGCACATGTACAGTGCTACACGGAAGGCGCCAATGCATGGCTCGCCACACCTGCCCACTCCACTGCTGACTGCAGTCACACTTGACGCAGCAAGTAAGACCGTGCCACACATAGTTAAAGGGGCCAAAGTGGTGCCCAAGGGACACACCCATGCACAAGTGCACTGTGAGTGGACTGCAAGACAGATCCCAATTCCAAGAGGAAGTGTCCCAACTTTGAAACTGATGAAACATGGATGTTGCATGGACCAAAATTAACATTGTCTCTCTCACACACAGGTCAACGTCGTGGTTCACCCCCCAACACTGGGGGGAAGACTCACAGGACCCGGATCTGCAGGAGCCCGATCCCACCGGCAGCGACCACTCTCACCACTCTGTGGACGACCCCGACCGACCTGGCCCCTCTGGTGTCCAACCACCTGCAGCACCTGCGTCAGGTACAACTGTGCCAACCACCACCCCCACTCCTGCCACATCCCAGGAGACACCCAGGATCCCTGCCCCAACACCACAATGCAGCCAGGCTGGCCAGGAGGGACACGGTGTCCCGGGCACCCAGGAGGAGGCAGGCGACAACGCCAATGCCACCCCTCAGGGGTCCCGGAGACCCGATGTGCCCACAAGGGCAGGCCAGGTGCAAGTGGGCAGGGGTGGTGGGAGTGGAGGACGGCGGAGGCGCGAGCCTGACCAGTTGGCTGGGGAACCGGTTTTTTCCCATGTCCGTAACATCCTGGACTCATACCGGCAGGACACCACGGGCATGGCCCAGGTTGTGTCCGTCCTCGAGGGGATCAAGGCCCAGCAGGCCCAGCAACATGCGGAGCTACATGCCTGTCTACTGCGACACCAACGTCGGATGGAGGACAGACAGGCTGAGCAAGTGACGGCGTTCCAGGGGATTCACGATACACTCCGTCGGATGGCCGACAACATGGCCGACCCTCCCTGTGCCAGAAGGCGGAGAACATCACCACCCACAGGGAGGGATCAGGAGGAGGAGGAGGAAACATCCGATGGAGCATCCCAGACGTCGTCACGGCCTGCTGCTGAGGGGCCCCGCAGGAGGCCGGATCGTCCACGGAAAGGACCGTGAGGGTCGGCGCTACATCACCATCTCCCAGGACACCTGGCCTGGCACCTGGCCCACTGGAGCAACAGCATCACAGCATCAAGCGACATTCTCTGCCACATGGCCCTGCTGGTCACTGGCTGACCAATGTTGACAAAGACTGTGGCATGGACTCTGAGGATTTCAAATGGCAAGGACACCAACTCCCCTACTGAACTTTGGATTCCAAAATCCCGGAAAGCCCCTCACTTTGTCCCCCCCCCCAATAATAAATCACACTATGAAGAGTAGATGCCTGCTGGTAGCATTATTACCTAACATGTGTCATGTAAAGTCTAAACATGCCTGAGTCATATTTTGTCTTCAACCATCCACACCCTGGGGCCTGAGTCTGGCACAGGACACATGGGTCACAGTGTATTAGGCAAGACAGACATGGAGCACAATACACAACCAGCTGAGGGGGTGGCCGAACAACCGTGCTGACAGACACATTGAGTACAGCAACAGTCATGCGCAGAGGTCAGGGATCCAGTCCAGTGTCCTGGGGGCACCCAGGTATGTGTAGACAGGTGGCAGAACCATGTCCTGCAAGCTTGAGTCTGGTGGATGCAGAGAATGGGGGCCTGGACAACGTTGGATGCATGGGGATGGCACATGTCACAATACCCACACAGTCATGGACATCATGCCCAATACACAGTCTCAGCCCACACACACAGCTTGCATCTTGCTACTCGACACATTGACACATAGCCACAATCAGGGAATACCATGCCAGACATGCTGGATGCACCGTGGCAACACACCAGCATTGACTGAGAAGAGGCACCTTGGAGGCATAGGGACACCTTTATTAGTCATGTTTTCGGGATTGCAGAGGAACTTGAAGTACACATGAACACATCATGTGGAGTAACATGTGGGTCCAACACTGGCACCCCCCTTCTGCAGCACAAATGCGTGTTCGCCATGGAACTGGCACACAAGCGTCGGCTAACAGCTAAACACCCACAGCTGCTCACGGAGAGCCTGCCATACACCATAGATCCGCTGATGTGGAAGTCCCACACCATGTCAAGCCAATGCTAACCGTATGTGTCCGAGGGCAGTGTCACACACATTGATGCCATCATTACAATCCCCTATCCCATCACTGATGACTGTCAACCAGGCAGACCATCTATTCAGGTGTACACAGCTGCATGTCATGTCCCATGGTGATGCTACATGGCTGCAGAGGAACCAAACATCGACAGGGGCAGTGTGCATACATCGTGAACAACTGCCACACCCAATACACCCCAGATGCATCCCTTACCCTATGGAGACTTCCAAACGTGTCCGTGCCTGTAACGCTGAGTCAGCCCACGATGTCATGTCCATGAGGAATAGCAGTGTCACAACAATGCAAGCAGCAGACGGCATGCGCAAGTACCTGGGGAAGAGAGACACACAAGAAGTCAGCCACAAAAAGCACAGCCACTTGCATGTGCATTTACTCGACACATGTATGGATCACAACATGCTAGGTCACAATTATGACTGGGGAAATACAACCATCACTGCCACCATCACTCCAGTGACACACCCACACACACCTCTGACTCACATGCCATACATGCAGGCGGAGACACACATCACAACACATGCCACACGGGGACCAATGCGTGCACACTCAGACACTGGTACTCACCACTAAGCAAAGAAGTCGCGTATGAGCCGAGTCCGGATGTCCTCTTGCGGCTCCACATCCTCCACATCACTAGCCCCATTGCCAAGCCCTTCGTCCTCCACGGGTGGATGGTCCTCGTCACGTTGATCCAGGATGAGTGGCACAGCTCTTTCAACTGCCATGTTGTGCAGCATGCAGCAGACCATGAAGATCTTGCAGACCTTCGCCGGGGCATATGGGAGCGCGCCGCCGGTCTTGTGGAGGCACCTGAATCGGCTCTTCAGCAGGCCAAACGTCCTCTCTATCACTTGCCTTGTCCGGCCATGGGCGGTGATGTAGCGGAGCTGGGCCGGCGTGATGGGGTTGCGGAGAGGTGTGAGCAGCCAAGGCATGTTGGGATAGCCAGCGTCCCCTACATGGGAAGCACATGGACATCGTTAGAAGTGGTGAAGCGGTTGTGCTGGTAGGCTATGCAAAATACAGGACAGACAGACTGTACCCACCAACAACACATGCCCGTTCGTTGCGCAGCTGCATCATCATTTCAGCCATCCCGCTACGCCTCATGATGTAGGCATCGTGTGCTGATCCTGGAAAACGAGCACAGACATGTGAAATCACCATGTTGGACTGACACACCACAAGGGCATTGATGGAGTGGTAGTGCTTTCGATTGCGGTACGCCACCTCCCGTGCGTGTGGTGGTACCAAAGCTACATGTGTCCCATCTATGGACCCAATGACATGGGGCATCCCTCCCAGGGCATAGAATCCACGCTTGACCGCAGTCATCTGTTCAGGGGTTGGGAACTTGATGAAGTCATCCAGGTGAATCAACATGGCCTCTAAGAAATCATGCAGCACACGGCAGAACATGCTCTGGGACATGCCACCAACATTAGCTATGGTATATTGAAAGGCACCCGTGGCAAGAAAATGTAGGGCAGCCATTACCTTCAGCTGGGGTGTCAGTGCCGTAGGATACCTGTGCTGCGGTTGCAGGTGTGGTGCCAGTCTCGCCGTCAACTCCAGAATCAACGGTTGGGTGAAGCGGTAGAGCCGGATGCTGTCATTCTCCTGCATGGCAGCCAAGTCCGGAATTGGTCGGGCAAGAGGCGGCGCTCTGCAGTAATTTGGAAGTGACAAGGAAGAGTGAGTGCACTACGACAACAAATCATGTGTACTGAGCACATGTTAATCTGTCAATACACATATGCTACATAGGGAGTCAGGTATGTGCTACATTCCCAGGACACGTATGGATGCAAGGTGACACTCCTACCAAGACCCAGCTACACACGGAGATTGAGAACCTCCCCATGCCACGCCATGGGAATAGCTGTGTCCCAGTGCAAGTGAACAGCCAGACGCAAGACAGGAGTGACATACGCCCACACATCAGCAGCAGTAGGATGCCGATTGCAGAGACTGGTAGCGGAACACTGGAGCCACAGGTCACATGACATTACACTAGGACAGCCCACACACCTTGCCATGAAGGTGCACATGTCATGACTCACCACACATTCCTTGTGAGGATGCTGACATGTCCTTGTCACGCTACTCCGTGTCCCATGCATACATGTGCACCTCACATCCGGTACCACATGTGGCATGGTGTGCGGAACAGTGTGCAATGACAATCTACACACAGACACATGTTGGTTGCTGCAACGGCTGCAGCTTTTGAGGGTGCTCCAACATCAACCTGATGGGAAGACCCCACACATACATGACATAGTCACATTGTGCACCGTGGGTAGTGACAAGTCAGGTGTGATAACCCCTGTACCGGGCATCAGGGGACACTTCCGTGTGTTGGTGTCCGTGCCATGCCAGTGACGCTCACCCCAAGTGTGCAGTACGACATGCACACATGTCAAAGGAGTCAAGGGCATGCCTGGCACACATTGCACCATCACACAGTACATCTGTACACATCTCATCATACATCTGGTGCCTTCTCGACTCAGGAGTTATGTTCCACATCACAGGCCGTCACACCTGTGCCCCACACATGTAGTAATGCACAGACGATGCCTTGATGTCAATTAATGGACAAGTATGTCCATTCATGGACAAGTATGTCCATCCATGGACAAGTATGTCCATCCATGGACAAGTATGTCCGCCCTATCCCTACCTGTGTGCCGCCTGTCACCACTGTGATGTGTGAAAACCGCTGTACTGCTGCGAAGAGGGCCTGTGTACGTTACCATATCACTATGGGAGTGCTGCCGTATGTGTACCCATCGTGATGGCGAGCGTACAGGCATGTGTACGGCCCGTACCACTATGAGTAGGCATACGCAAGAACACCCATAGTGGTACGGGCCGTACACACGCCTGTACGCTCCCTATCACTATGGGTGGCCTCGCGTATGTGTACTCGTAGTGGTACGGGCCGTACAAACGCCTGTACGCTCCCTATCACTACGTGTACGCATACGCGAGGCCACCCATAGTGATAGGGAGCGTACAGGCGTGTGTACGGGCCCGTACCACTATGGGTGTTCTTGCGTATGCGTACACGTTGTGGTACGGGCCGTACACACGCCTGTACGCTCCCTATCACTATGGGTGGCCTCGCGTATGCGTACTCGTAGTGGTACGGGCCGTACACACGCCTGTACGCTCCCTATCACTATGGGTGGCCTCGCGTATGCGTACTCGTAGTGATAGGGAGCGTACAGGCGTGTGTACGGCCCGTACCACTACGACTACGCATACGCGAGGACACCCATAGTGATAGTGAACGTAGGCACGCGTGTACGGTCCGTTGCAATGCATTTGGGGTGCCCTAGGGCCCCGGAACGCACCGTACCTGTGTGTGGAGCTCCAAATTACATAGGGGACACATGAGGGACAAGTATTGAGGCCTACATGCATGCTGGTTGTCATGGAGACCAAGTTCAAAATTTGAATGTGTTCTGGAAGGTGCACAGCAGTAGTCAGTTGGAATTCTTCTACTTTGTTGCAATGTGTTTGTGGGGCTGACATCATGCTGGAGAATGAAACCGATAGAGAACCCACAGACTGCTAGGTTTGAAGGGATTGGAGGAAACATAGGATGCAAATGTGAGTGACCAATCACTCTGTACTCCTGTGCATGAGATGGGCCAGCAAGGCAGATATAAGGCAGCCAGGTCCCATGAGGGAGCACTTGCCTGCACATCTCTGTATTCCACGACCCAGCTGCTGCTACTGATTCCCTGGAACCATGTCAAGGGCTGTGGAGAGGTCACAGCCATTCACCCTAGAGGAGAACATGGCTTTGGTGGATGTGATCCTCCCACGGTACCCCATGCTGTATGGGCGACCAGGTTATCAGGTGAGTTCAGTGTCCACTGGCACAGACTGTGTCCCTTTTTAGTGACTGTGACGTCTGCCATTGTGTCCAGGGGTGACACACATGCTTTGTACTGCAGGGGGGGTCCCAGGGGGGGGAATGCCTGATGTCTCCCAGCAGTGCCCTGAGACAGGAGGGGTGGGGGCCTATCACTCCCAGCAGTGCCCTGAGACAGGAGGGGTGGGGGCCTATCACTCCCAGCAGTGCCCTGAGACAGGAGGGGTGGGGGCCTATCACTCCCAGCAGTGCCCTGAGACAGGAGGGGTGTGTGCAGAGTCCTCCCAGCAGTGCCCTGAGGCAGGAGGGGTGGGTGCAGAGTCCTCCCAGCAGTGTCCTGAGACAGGAGGGGTGGGTGCAGAGTCCTCCCAGCAGTGCCCTGAGACAGGAGGGGTGTGTGCAGAGTCCTCCCAGCAGTGCCCTGAGACAGGAGGGGTGGGTGCAGAGTCCTCCCAGCAGTGCCCTGAGACAGGAGGGGTGGGTGCAGAGTCCTCCCAGCAGTGCCCTGAGACAGGAGGGGTGGGTGCAGAGTCCTCCCAGCAGTGCCCTGAGACAGGAGGGGTGTGTGCAGAGTCCTCCCAGCAGTGCCCTGAGACAGGAGGGGTGGGTGTGATGCACAGTGTGAGCCAGGATCATTGATTGTGTAGTTGCCCTCATTCCACCTGTGTCCTTCCAATGGCACGTACTGCTTTTGGCCTTCCCCCAGAGGATCATGTCCCTATGACAAAGGTGCAATGCGTTGGATGCATACTATGCCTTGTTGTAGACTGCAAATGTGTTCTAATCTGTGTCCCCGTGACATGTGCAAGGTGTATTGATGTAGTGTCACTTGTTCATCCTCACAGGTAGACGCCTCTGCCAAGGAGCAGATATGGCTGGACGCCGTCAGCGCCGTGAGGAGTGCGGATGGTCGGAGGCGGCACCTGTCCCAGGTGAGGAAACGCTGGCAGGATATCCGGTGCTGGACGCGGAGGATCGCACGGGTCCTGCTGGGGGACTCACCTGAGAGCCACAAGAACCGCGGGCGCCGCCGTCTCTCCCACATCCAGAAACGTGTGCTGGCGGTGGTCTTTCCTGACTTGGACAGGCGTCTACAGGACATGCAGCAGCCGGAAGGGGGTAGGTACATGTGTGTGTTTGTTGTGTTTCACCAGCATTTGTAAGTGCACTGTTCCATGGATACACTTCCAGGGTTTATGGTGTTGTGACAATCCTGTTACCCACAGTGTTGCAGGCCTCACCTGCCTCCCTTCCCAACCTTGCAATGTGTTCCCTGGTCTCTGTGTAGTCACTCCATCACAAAGTAATGTAGCCTGACACCTTCTCCAAGTGTACAATGCCTGCAGCGTCATGTGTGGGGGTGGTGTGTAAGAGGTTTAGTGACCTTGCCTGTGCCCTGTCCAGTTCCGGACTTGTGGGTTCCATGTCTGTTGGCACTAATGCTGATTTCAGACATGGGAGTTAATCTCTTGAGTGCGAGGCCTTCCAGCAGGCATGTCCCATGTGGTGGCCTGTGACATGATGTGCATGAGTGTGCGTTACGCATAGTGCAGGGATGTTAGCGTGTGTTGCAGTCATTTCCATTCAGGAGCATGGAGTTGTGTGGCCACTACTGTCCCCAGGGGCATCTTTTCCTAGGTATCATGTGTGTAATCCGAGAATGTCGACAATCTCTGTGTCTACAGCATCGCTTGTGCTCTGTGCCATTGTCCACTGGCACCATGTTTATTGACGTGAGATGTCTTACAAGTGTCCACTGTCCAGCCTGACATGATTTTCCAAGTTCATACTCATGGTGGCCATTGCCTGTGTGTCTCGTAGCAATCATCTGATGATGGCCATTTGTACATGATTCTTTGGACAGCCGCACCTTGGGTATTTTGTGTGCAATCTTGAATTATATCATCCCATGTGTATTTCACCCAGACTAAGAGATGTAAGTGCTTCCTGTGTCTTCACAGATGTGTCTCATGTAGGGGGTGGGTGGGGCGGCCATGGCCTACATGTCAAGACCTGTCATCTCCTTGCTCGGACTGGCCAGTGTGTGATGTTTGTCTGGACATACACTCAAGGTGCAGCGTGGCAGTCAGGGTGGGCATGTTCTCAGTATTACCTATGCTGCATGTGCCTCTAGTTCCTGGATTTGGTCCCTGCTCATCCCAATTTCCTGCCACGCTGTGTGGTGCAGATGCAGTGCTGTATTGTCCCCAGGGCCTTGCTCCTCAGTCAGAATGCCATGTCATCTCATTTGCTATTGTGTCATGCTCTCCATAGTTTTTCCATGCCATGGTGGGTCACACAACTGTGTCTTGCAGGCCCTACGTATGTACCTTGTTTTGTAGTTGTAACTCATCCTTTGTTTCAGGCTATGCACTGTAACCTACGTAGATTGTACTCATGTGACATATGTATACAGGTGTATGATTACTTTCTGTCTCTTCACCCTGCCCACAGCATCGTCGGGGGACACAGTGGGAGACATGGACACAGACGGCGCGGAGGGACCGAGCACCAGTGCCAGCGGTGACATCGGGGCTGGCACTTCGAGTGGGACAGAGGCGGTGGAGAGTGACCCCGGGGACCTGTCGACTGGCACAACAGACTATGAAGCGGACGGGTCCGAGGATGATCACTCCGAGTGGGCGGTGGCTGCACCACCATCTGACAGCAGCCCTACATCTGGCACCGCCCCCTCCATTGGCATCAGCCGCCTCCCACGTGCTCGTGTCCCTTCCCAACGTGCCCGGTCACCACATGTCTCCTTCCTGCCAGGCACCGCACCCCCTGCCCCTGTCTCCACTCCTGCCGCCAATGCTGAGTCTGTGGACATCCAGCGGCAGTTGCAGATTGGTCAGACTGCGATCCTTAATATCCTCCATGGCCACAGCCAGGTCCTCAACAACATGGAGGCATACTTGGAGGGCATTCATTCATCGCAGGCTGACCAACGCAACTTGCTGAGGTCCATAGACTCCACACTGACTGCAGCAGTGGGTCTCCTGCAGCGCTACGTCCCACCCCCTACCCCTGCTCCTTCCACACTTCCCACTCCCATGAATGTCCAACATACACCCAGACGTAAGCATGCAACCACCACAACAGACACAGGCACCACACCAGCAGGGAAGGTCCGCCGCACACCTCCTGACACGCACACACAGGGTGCAGTAGGCACACCCACTGGTTCGGGGGGCAAACGTGTGACACGCAGCCAGAGTGGGAGTCCGCATTCCACCCAATCCACTCCCTCCAAATCCCCTCCCCTCAGCTCTCCTGGCCACATCTCCCCCAAAGACTCCTTCATGGCCGCTCTGTCCCTGAGCCCCACAGTGCCACCACCCCGCAAGCGGTCAAGGAGGTCCCCGGTCATGGTGCTTGATTCCCCCCCCTGTCCACACCCTCCCACAGTGGCGCTGCGACCCATCCCTCTGACCCCCCCCTCCTTGGGGCCTGTGGTTCCTTCGGGTGCAGGGGAGTCCCTGGAGGACCTTGCTAAGGTGTGCAGCGAAATCCTGGCCTCCGCCTTTGGCCCTGCCCCACCCCCTGTGGTGGAGTCCTCCATCCCTGCACCCACGACACCTACCCTTCACCCTCCTGTCCCTGCGGTGCCTGTTTCTTCCCCCCCACATGATGCCCTGACCCCTGTGGAAGACGACGGATTGTGACTGTGCAGGCAAGCTAGGGGACACGCATCCCACTGTGTCCCCCATCCAGTTGGGACTCCTGGACTGCCCTATGGCCTTTGTTGAAATTGGACTCACGTCATACTAGTTTTTTTCTCATGCTGAATAAAGCTATTTATTTTTGCCCTTGGAACACTCCTGCATTGCTGGCCTTGCTGTTGGTGGGGCTGCTACATGGTTGTGGGTGTTGGTCATGTGTTGGGTGTGTGGGAAATGTAGTAGTGTGCTGCTCATAGGGGGGACCCTGGGATCTGTGTGCCATCACACCGTGTTAGCTACCTTTCTCCATTCATGTATGCAGTTGCTGCATGTTGCAATTGTCCCAAGGTGTATTCCTTCCTCTGTGTACCCTGACTTCTTCCCTGCAGGGTGTCCCCTGACTTAGGCACAGAGCTGTGTGTCCATTAGCTGGGTGTGTGACGTAGTCCTTCACCTTTGCACATGCATGCTGAGCGATGTCTCCACCTGCGTCATTCGTGGCATCCTTGGTAGTCATTGTACTTGTGTATGTGGCCTATTGACATGACTTCATGTGGACATGTTTTCTTTTCTGCGCTATGCATGCGTATACTCCCAGCCTCGAACACATGTGGTACATGTACTGCAGGGTCTTTGTGCACCTTGACTGACATTTGTGGGCATGGTATCTGTGACTACTCCACCCTTTGCGTTCCATGGGCACTGCTGGGAGTGATAGGCACCTACCCCTCCTGTCTCAGGGCACTGCTGGGAGGACTCTGCACCCACCCCTCCTGTCTCAGGGCACTGCTGGGAGGACTCTGCACCCATCCCTCCTGTCTCAGGGCACTGCTGGGAGTGATAGGCCCCCACCCCTCCTGTCTCAGGGCACTGCTGGGAGGACTCTGCACCCACCCCTCCTGTCTCAGGGCACTGCTGGGAGGACTCTGCACACACCCCTCCTGTCTCTGGGCACTGCTGGGAGTGATAGGCACACACCCCTCCTGTCTCTGGGCACTGCTGGGAGGACTCTGCACCCACCCCTCCTGTGTCTGGGCACTGCTGGGAGTGATAGGCACCCACCCCTCCTGTCTCAGGGCACTGCTGGGAGTGATAGGCACCCACCCCTCCTGTCTCAGGGCACTGCTGGGAGGACTCTGCACCCACCCCTCCTGTCTCTGGGCACTGCTGGGAGTGATAGGCACACACCCCTCCTGTCTCTGGGCACTGCTGGGAGGACTCTGCACCCACCCCTCCTGTCTCTGGGCACTGCTGGGAGTGATAGGCACACACCCCTCCTGTCTCTGGGCACTGCTGGGAGGACTCTGCACCCACCCCTCCTGTGTCTGGGCACTGCTGGGAGTGATAGGCACCCACCCCTCCTGTCTCAGGGCACTGCTGGGAGGACTCTGCACCCACCCCTCCTGTCTCTGGGCACTGCTGGGAGTGATAGGCACACACCCCTCCTGTCTCTGGGCACTGCTGGGAGGACTCTGCACCCACCCCTCCTGTCTCAGGGCACTGCTGGGAGTGATAGGCACCCACCCCTCCTGTCTCAGGGCACTGCTGGGAGGACTCTGCACCCACCCCTCCTGTCTCAGGGCACTGCTGGGAGTGATAGGCCCCCACCCCTCCTGTCTCTGGGCACTGCTGGGAGGACTCTGCACCCACCCCTCCTGTCTCAGGGCACTGCTGGGAGTGATAGGCACCCACCCCTCCTGTCTCAGGGCACTGCTGGGATGACTCTGCACCCACCCCTCCTGTCTCAGGGCACTGCTGGGAGTGATAGGCCCCCACCCCTCCTGTCTCAGGGCACTGCTGGGAGGACTCTGCACACACCCCTCCTTTGTCTGGGCACTGCTGGGAGGACTCTGCACCCACCTCTCCAATTTCACAATATGTACGCTCATGACATACACGGATGTGGGTATGCTCCATGCATTCGAGGTGGGGGTACGTGTCGTACTTACACTGTTGTGGTGGGGCTACGCTCCATGCATTCGAGGTGAGGGTACGTGTCTTACTTACACTGTTGGGGTGGGGCTACGCTCCATGCATTCGAGGTGGGGGTACGTGTCGTACTTACACTGTTGGGGTGGGGGTACGCTCCATACGTACGCGGGTGTGGGTACGGGTCGTACTTACACTGTTGGGGTGGGGGTACGCTCCATACGTACGCGGGTGTGGGTACGGGTCGTACTTACACTGTTGGGGTGGGGGTACGCTCCATACGTACGCGGGTGTGGGTACGGGTCATACTTACACTGTTGGGGTGGGGGTATGCTCCATACGTACGCGGGTGTGGGTAGGGGTCGTACAAACACTGTTGGGGTGGGGGTACGCTCCATACGTACGCGGGTGTGGGTACGGGTCGTACTTACGCTGTTGGGGTGGGGGTACGCTCCATACGTACGCGGGTGTGGGTACGTGTCGTACTTACACTGTTGGGGTGGGGGTACGCTCCATATGTACGCGGGTGTGGGTACGGGTCGTACTTACACTGTTGGGGTGGGGGTACGCTCCATACGTACGCGGGTGTGGGTACGGGTCGTACTTACACTGTTGGGGTGGGGGTACGCTCCATACGTACGCGGGTGTGGGTACGGGTCGTACTTACACTGTTGGGGTGGGGGTACGCTCCATACGTACGCAGGTGTGGGTACGGGTCGTACTTACGCTGTTGGGGTGGGGGTACGCTCCATACGTACGCGGGTGGGTACGGGTCGTACTTACACTGTTGGGGTAGGGGTACGCTCCATGCATACGGGTGGGGGTAGGGTCCGTACATTTCCGTCCCCACGCTATGTGATGCTTGTGCGGGCCATACCCAGGCCTTTGCTACGTGGGTACGAGCTGTCCCGCCATTGTTGGAGTGACGTGGGTGTGGGCGTGGTTTGACTCGTACCCACGCTCTTCAGGCGTGGGTACGGCACGTACCTGTCTGGTTGTGTTGCCTGTTCGCGTTGTGACGGACTTCCGTTGTGGCGGTCGCTGGCTTATCTGGACACGCCCCCACCCCCTCGTAGTGACCAGGGCATGGGAGTCAGGTATTTCCAGGGCATGTGTGCTGTGTGACTTTGGTGGGGGGTTTGTGGCCTGCCCTGGTCCTGCCACCCCCACCCCACCCCACATTCCCCCCTCCCTTAGTTGTTCTGACCTTCTGCGGCGTCTGCGTCGGAACCTGTAGAGGAGGTCGACTTCTATGAGGGCCGGGATGACTCGTAGGTTCGGGTCCATGTCAGTCCGTCGCGTACTGGTCCTCCTTGTTCGCGTCGTCCTGTCGCGTACTGGTCCTCCTTGTTCGCGTCGTCCTGTCTGTCCGTCGCGTACTGGTCATCCTTGTTTGCGTCGTCCTGTCGCGTACTGGTCCTCCTTGTTCGCGTCGTCCTGTCTGTTCGTCGCGTACTGGTCCTCCTTGTTCGCGTCGTCCTGTCTGTCCGTCGCGTACTGGTAGTCCTTGTTCGCGTCGTCCTGATTTCCCGGCAGTTTTTGGCAGCCGGAAAATATTCACCGTGCGGGATGACGTCGGTGCGAATCGTAATTCCTGGTTCGTGAATGGCAGGCTGCGTGCGTCCCGACGTCAGGTCGGCGCTTTCCCGGTTCGCATTTGTATGTTTATTTTGTTCGGTCGGGGTTTTTTACGATTCGTACGGAAATGGTGTTCCCGTGCGAATCGTAATTCCATGTTTGTAATTTTGTACGACCGGGTACGCGTCGGACGGAGAATATGCTCCGTCCGACGGTTCGTACCCGGTTTTTACAGGATCGTAATCGGCACCTACATGTAATCGTAATACGGCGGATTGAGCACTGCCACTGACAGTCTGCCACATTCGTAATCAGGCCCTAAATATTAATTTATTAAAAGTAATTAACTTCCCACCCTTTACTCCTATAAATCCCACAACCCAACCTAAAATTACATTTTTTTAATTAATTACACAATTAAAATAACTAATTGTAAATTAAATAATTAGTAGTATTTAACAAATAATTATTAATTAATTTAAATGAATTTACTCCTCACCCTTTACCCCTCTAAACCCCACAACCCACATCTAAAAAATTAATGATATACACAATTAACATAATTAATTATGAATTCGTTAATAATTAAAAACTGATTAATAATGAATTAAAAACAACTTAATTACCACACTTTACCCCTATAAACCCCACAACCCACACATAAAAGTTCCATACAAAAATTAATAGCACAATTAACATAATTAAATATCAATTAAATAAATCATATTAAACAAAAAATAATTATCAATGAGTTATAATTAAATTACTTCCCACCCTATAACTCTATAAACCCACTACCTGCGACAGCACTAAAATTCACTAAAAACAATGTAATTACATTTAATAATTACAAAAAATGTAACAAATATCTTAAAAAACATAAACAATAATTATGCAAAAAATGACATCATACAGAATTAAAATATATACTAAAATACATAACAATAATTAAAAAAACTCTATTTTAAACAACTATATTTTTGCAAACAATAATAATGACTTCAATATTTTAAAAATCAATATTACTTACCTTAAAATCGATATTCTTGATAGCAATATTATTGCTGATGATATTTCTATATCACAATTACATTTTTAAAAAACTTTCCATTGGATAGTAGTGCGCCAGGAGGTGCATTTGCAGAGTGGTGGAGACAGGGGGCATGGCCACACAAACCTCTCAGCAAACCCACTGTGTGGGTCTTACTGGAGGTAACAGGAGGGGTAGTTGGCCCACAAGGACCCTCAATAGCCAGGGGGAGCTCATACCCCTATTAGTAGTGCACCAGGAGGACGTCCTTTGGGGGCCAACTACCCCTCCTTTTACCTCCAGGAATTCCAACACTGCAGGATTGCTGAGAGGTTGTCAGAGGTCAAACCCCCTTTCTCCACCACTCTGCAAACGCGCCTCTTGGTGCACAACTGGTTGAGGGATGAAGTCCACTTTACTCCTGAGGGACCTTGGGGTCCAAGAAGCCCTCATGGTACCTCCTGTAAGTTCTACACAGTGAAATTCCTGAGAGCTGGTCGAAGGCAGAGCCCCCTTTCTCCACCACTCTGCAAACGTGACTACAACTTAAAAACACATAGAAATTCACTGAAACCAATGGTTAAAGGAACATTATAGTTAGGAATTAGCATTTTAAAAACTTTGGAAATTCACTGAAAAAACTGAAGTTTACAGGGATGTTATAGTTAGGCTCAGATTTCAATCGTACAAAAACAGCAAAATTCTCCAGATAACTATAAGAAACTTTATTGCATGATTTGTTAAAACCCTTGCAATGCTCGACAAAAATTAAAAGTCAATATAATATGTCAAATTGATAATTTGATCCTAATTGTTTTTTTGTTTTTTTTACAGTAAGAACCTCCCGTCATCATGACAAATGGAACTCTGTTATTAATACACTACCCGTAACTCCTATAGGTGTGTTCGGGTAGGAGACGGCAGTCCTGATAAAATAAATGTCTAGAACCAAGGTCGACTGGCCTGTATGCCTCTCCCCTTCTATTGGCATTTTTGTTGTTCACCACTGTTCGTGTTCATAGCCAATCCGCAAGTAAAGATGGTTTGAAGCTGGCTGATGCAAATAGGCTGGAGGGCTATGTATCAGGCCAAGAAGTTGGTAGACATCTCACTTCAGCTAGCTTTTTTACGAAGCGTTCCACGGACCTAACCAAGGCATAATTTAAGGTGGTGTTCTGTGGGTCGAAACAAGCCAGCACTGCTCCTATACAAGATCTTACCTTTTTCTCGATCCACCTCCTTCGTAGTAGAGCCTTTCTGTCCTCTAAGAGGTTAGGGCACAAACATAGCACGTGCATTATGTCTTCCCTATGGTGGCCACAAAGCCGGCACGTTTCCCGGGCGCAGTCTCTTCTCCATTTAGGGAGATAACAGCTCACTGGGATCGCCCCCATTCTCAGTTTTAAAAAACAGAGCTTAGTGCGTGCATTGAAGGTAAGTGTTAAGTAGTTCTGGGGTTTCAATTGTGCATAAGTGCGAAGGGTCATCCAGCCATGACTCCGTGCCGAAAGGCTGGCCCTGTCTTCTACTGAAGAGAGTAGTTTAGTGCTGAGTTTTGCTAGCCTCTTGAACTCATGTTGGCTTGCATGTAGGTTCTAGAGCTCGCTCAGGCCGAGAGTGCTAAGGCCGCAGGACAAATAGCAATGCCCCGCTGGACATCGACTTGTATTCAGCTGGACCCGTAAGTGGTGAGCCAGGCTGCCCTCCTTTGACGCACTCAACTTATAGCAGCTTACTAGAAAAGTCGCCATTCGGCCCAATGACTGTCTGAAGATGCCGAATTCAAGCCTAATTTGAGCTGGTGAAGTGCACGGAGGTAGCAAGAAAATTGTTCTGCACATTTTTGCAACTATTTTATCTAATTGGCTGCTGTCCAGCCCTTTTTGCACCTCGATCCCATAAGTTAGAGTTGGAATCACTTTTGCCTGGGCCACCTGAAGAATTGGAGCAAATGTTGGGCCATTTAATTTCCTTTGAATGAAGCTGAGTGCGAAAGACAGCGCAATACTTTTTTTTGTTTGTTTGCCCAGTTGGTTTTCACATCTGCCATTATTGTTAAAAAAGACTCCTAAGTACTTGTGGCATCCGGTTGCTTCTATTCTTTCCAGACTTAAAAACCATGCCAATTTCTTGGCCCTGATGAACGAACCACCAGGATTTTAGTTTTCTTGTTGTTGATCTGAAGACCATTTCTGTTTGAATATGTGGCGGTTGCATCCAGGAGACGTTGTAGTCCTACCTTAGTGTGGCTAAGAAGAACCAGGTCATCGGCATACAATAGGTTGGACAGATGAAGACTACCTACTTTAGGTGGGTGTGAGTTGACTGAATTGGGGGCTTCCGGGAGGTCAGACAGGAATAAATTGAAAAGTGTGGGAGCCAAAACGCACCCCTGCTTAAGGCCTTGCGTTGTTGAGATTGGTCTTGACAGTCTTGAGCCATCTCCGATCTTAATCCTGACCCATGTGTCCTCATGCAAGCACTGCAAGGCCCTAAGTAAGCTGTTTGTAATGTTCGGTAAAGAAAGCTTCTACCACAGCTTCAACCTGTTGACCTTATTGAAAGCCAATTTATAATCGATGAACCCCATATATATGGGGCTAGTGCTGGATTCAGCCTGGTCAATCAGAAAGGTGAGTGCCATAAGATTGACTATTGTGCTAGTGTTACTTGTAAATCCAGTTTGATTTGGTGGAATTATTGAACTTGCATCAGCCCATGCACGAAGAGAATTTAACAGTATGCCTGCGAAGTACTTCGCTTCGTTATCGATTAAAGCATCCAAGCGGTAGTTGCCTGGATATTTTTTATCTCCTCCTGAAAATTAGGACGAGGATCGATCCTTGCCCTGAAGCCGGAATGATTTGCTTTTCTAAGATGGTAGAATAGAGCAGAGCTTGCTGAATGGCCCAAAAAGCTGGATCCTTCTTAACCATGGCTGGTGGAATGCCCCCTGGGCCAGGGGCCCCATCTTTATGTACCTTTTCAATCTGCTTTTGAATTGTTGACACTGTATAGATGTGCCATAGAGGTAGGTTATCATCGTGCAAGGATTGAACCGCTGGAGCATTGCTGCCCTCAATGGCAGTAGACAGATTGTGATTCAGGTCATGCAGATCATTGAAATGATTATGTAAGAAAGTGTGCCACTCAGATTCCAGTATGTTAGATGAAGCAACTTTGGAGACTCTGCCCCCTAAGCTATTTATAGTGCGCCAAACCTCGCAGGATTGCTGGACTATATATCATATTGTAGTCTGGCTCAGAAGGAATTCCAATGGATCCTTCGTTGTTCCCGTTTGGCCGCCTTCAATTGACTTCGAGCCTCTCCTAGTTTGGTTATAGTGATTAGGTCCATTGGCTTCCTTTTAAGCTCCCGCTATAACCGATTCGTGCTACGTTTAGCCGACCGTATTGCAGGATCATAAAAGGTCAGCTGTTTGGGCCCGATCACTTGTGCATGCTTTATTGGTTTTGCAAACCTGGCTGACAGGCTTTCCAAGAACCTTGTCCAGTTTGTGATTGGGTCCTCTATTGGCCTGAAGGTGTTCACAATTGTTTGTTTTGCTTCTGTCATCAGGAGCTGAAGGTTGTTTGCTGAGCACTTAAGGCATTTTAAGTTGATAGTAAAGCTTTCGAAGCCTTGGGCCACTGCCTGATCATGTTGCAGCAGCCTAATGTTGAGGGGAATTTCTTGAGGACGATGATCACTGTCCAGTCTGTTGCTAAACCCAAAAGCAGAAACGTGATTCAAGAGGGGGAGGCTGACAAATGAGTAATCAATCAGAGACACGCCGGTTTTAAATAGAAATGAGAGGCCAGGCAGTTTGTCGGGATAGAAACGACCGTTAAGGGCTCTGAGGCCAAGATGTTCCAAACTGCCCTGAAGGGCTCGACCCTTTGGGTCCTCCTTGCCCCACCCAGGGTGGACCTGTGGAGGGATAACCCAATCGCCTTCCTGCGGCTTTATTACCTCATTCCTTTGAAGATCAGACATCAGCCACATGTTAAGTCTCCGGATAATATGATGTCTGCGTTAGGATACCCAGATCTCGCATTTAGCACAGTAGCTGTCACTTCATCAGATAGAAATGACCTTGAAGCTGGGTTTGGGCGAATGTAGACATTCATTAAAATTAAGGTCCTAGACTGACCATTGAAGGTTCTAATTTAAATGCCCACTGATGGGATAGCCTGGGAACTGCTTGCTAGGTCACAGGAATTGATTGCCCTGTTGGCCGATATATAAGTTACTAGGCCACCGCTGCAGCGTCCAGGGGACTTCAATTTGGTTGCCAGGAAATGATGAGTTTTGATCCCTTCTAAGTGCTGCGGTACCAGGAGCCATGACTCTTTCAATAAGATAATTTAAAAAGACCGTAGATATGTGGCCTCATCCCCCAGTTTGTTTGCTAGACAATTTATGTTCCAATAACATATCTTTGATGGGCTGCCTTCGTGATCATTGTGGCCGTTGTTTTGTCACTGTAGCAGTCTGGTTGAGTTTAGTGCGCCCGCCAACCATGACCAAGTGCCGACTTGCTCCGATCCCATGATTTGTGTGTGCTGTTTGTCACTTGCATTTTTAGTGTTGGGGGTGGGGGTTTTGCTTAAGGTGCTCCTCAAAACCGAGCAAACCGATTTTGGCCGTGCGCGTGGGCAATCCTCTGCCAGGGTGCTGTGAAGGACATACGGGTAGCCTGGTTCCTTTCCAGGGGTTATGGAGATGCCCCACAGTCTAAAGGTTTCCATGTGCTTCATAATCTTATTTGCTATCACCGCAGAGCGCCAGGTGACTTTAGTAGATTCATTTGACTGTCCCTGCCCTGGTGCAATAAACTCTATAGAGAGGATGTCCTGCGATGCAACTTCTTTCATCAGGTCTGTAGCTTATATCAGTTGCAAGATGTTCCCGCAATTTAAGATGTCAAAGCTACCTTTTGACTTATACTCTTGGTAGAGTAGAGTGTGGGTTAGAATTACTTCAACTACCTTAGTTGGCTGGTGGCCATCAGATCTGTTTGCAAATGAATAGTTCTCTAGGACACAGCTAGTATGATTCCTTTGACTAAGTTCTCTATGAGTATTTCCCCGCCCGGAGGCTGCTTCAGAAAGTCCCTCAGATGCCCCTGCCCCATGCGTACAGCATATTGGAGGATTCCCCGCAGAAGTTTTGGGGGCTGCGTCCTTCTTTGCTGTTGGGTCAGATAAGGAAACTGACCCACTGGATTCTCTTGGGCTCCTTTGGGCTGCTCCAGGATCGGTGTGCGTTCCACTAACTTGAGCGGGATTAGGTGAAATAGCGCTACCCGAGCGCTCTGTTATCCAGGTGTGCTTTTGGTCCTCTACCCGGTGCAAAGATATAGAGTGCGAGGATTGTATTTGGGTGTTATCCAGAGGTCCAAATGTACTCCTATTTTCCATAGCCATGGAATCTTCCTCGGCTGCAGCATCCATCGCCGCGGTAGGGGGTAGGGAGCCAGTCTGTTGCTTTTTGGCATCACCAGGTAGGAGAGTTAGGATCTCCGCTTCCTTTGCTGCCTCGTCTCCCCCGTTTAGGTCCTTGTGTCCAGTCGAGGCTGCTCGTGTGCGAGTGTTAAACAGTGGATAAAGGTTCGGGTCATGTGTAATGCGGCGATCTTATTACGGCCCTTCCGCTTTTTTGACTGTTTCCCCTTGCATTTGGCACCCTCTGTATCTTGGTCTAGTGGAAGTGTTGAGGTGAACCTTAAATTGTCAGCATCTGGGGGCTCTTGTTGGTTATTTCTTCCACCACATACGACCAGTGTGCCCGGGGGCATCGGTATAGCACTTGCCTCGCCCCTCCTGAGGAACTTCGATTTTCAATTGCGATCGAATCGACCCGCCATTTTGTAACCCGCCGCCATTTTGTGTTGCCATCAGTCAGGCAGCACGGCGAACGAAGTCTATTCTGCCTTTCCCGTAGCTTGGTGTCAAAATACGTCCTTGGCCTTGTTTGCGAGGCTGGTGTTTGGACTAGCCAAGTACACTAATCCGTGTTTGGCTCTCCTAATCCCTGTTCCAACTATCTGTAGGCTCACACCATTCTTTCCTGATCATATCTTATCGACTGGCCTTCACTGTCTCCTGCTAGCATTCTCTTGTGTCATGCCCGTCCTCCAATACACACAAACGTATCTCACCACCTGCAAGTCTGTTAATGAATCTGTGCGGGGGTGGGATGACAAACATAGTTGGAGGAGCGGACTCTCCGAGACATCTGATCTTTTTGTTTACGAACCTTTCTTACTGGTTCCGCTTTGTTTTCCACTTACCCTATTGGCTCTTTTCTTCTTTGCTTGGGGCGTGTGTTCTGTTAATAATCTTATATTGTATAGTATTTAATCTGATGCGCCACAGATTGAAGTGGCAGTCTCCTGAGAACCTACTCTGCGTACTTCTAGGATAACTGTACTAGCTGCAGCTAAATAAATCTAATCTTCTAACGCCGACAGAGTGTCCCGTGTCTCTGTGTAACGAAGCAGGTGAACCCAGAAGACGGAGGGCGTACCCTGCACCGCCAGGTCCAAAAGGTTCTGGTTCTTCAATTGGCGCCCTACGTGGGGCGGCTTCAGTGGTACCGGTTCTGCTCGAATGTCGTGAGGAACCTCGCAAGAAAATTCCTGAGGGTTCGCGAGCCACACTAAGCGACCCCTGTATGTCGAAAGTGGTCCGAAGGTCTTTTTCAGCACGGTTACTCCTTCCTGACGGCTACTGGCGACCGCTGCCCTGACTGCTGCCCTGCTTTGGCCCATTCCTTTGGTGATGTATGGTAAAGCGAGACGATAGACGGGCCTCTGTTGGTGGAAGAAGACGTCCTTAGTTAAGTTAAGTATTTTCGTGGGTCGCGCCCACAACTTTGGTTCTTTGTTTTGATGTCCTTAGGTATCTTAGATTTAGTTTTTGCAAAGACTAAAGCCGAGGGTAAGTGCATTTGTGCTGCGTAAACTGAGTTTACTCTCTTGAAGTTTGTGAACAGTCCAGAGACATTGTGAAATGCCTGGTCTGACTAAGTTTGGAAGAATTTGTTGCCTTGGTTGTAATAGGGATTCCCGACTTGAGGACTCTTGTCCGATTCCTTCGGTTGGAACTCCCACATTTGAGCTCTACTCAAAACATGGTATCGGCCCCATTGCCTTTAACGAGACATGTACTCGATACACGAAGAGAGATGGTGTTCTTAAATGGCCAGAAAACGGTAGTTTTGATCCCGATGTGCTAGATAATTTAGAAACAGTTTTGTTCAAAAGAAAAGCCCGGCCGGCAATGCTTGACTCTCTTCGCCTTTGGCGCAAGGAAGCCAAACAGAAAGAAATTAAACAAGCGAAACGAGATAGGAAAGCACAGGGTATGACGATTATACAGGCTGCTCAACAGTTAAAAAATTATGAAATTGACAGTGCGACTGAAATCTCAGAAAGACAACATCGTATGGCGATAGATAAATGCTATCCGGTGTTGCCTGTTTCTCCTTCCGATAATAAGAAAGATGCAGAAGAAGATCCCCTAATGTCTCATATATTGAGGTTCCCTCCGCCCTATGCGCAAAATGCTAATGTGCCTCAGCCGTTACAGCCTGCTCAAATGTTGGTAGTACCTCCTCCGGTTCCGGCTCTCCAGCATCTGCCTCCTCCAGTACTACCGCCCTTGCCGGTATTACCAGTTTCTCAGCCATCATCTCCTTTGCCTTCTGCTCCTCCTGTAATTTCTAATTCTTCTCTTGACAATTCTCCTAATATTCTGTCTCCAGTTCTGATGTCTAATTCACCAACTATGCGCAAGCGTCTCACAGATTCCGTTACTAGTATTTTATCTCCTTTCTTTGGAGCTCTTAATGCATCTCCGGCTTTTGCTCGAAGACAATCACGTAGTCAGTTTCCAGATTTCGAGGAACGAGAGAAGCTAGATTCTCTTGCACGAAGATGGATCAAGAAGGGTCCACAATATAGTGTGTCAGATATTATGCCTACCTTTTTGCAGTGGAATGCACCTACACAAAGGTATGTTTTAATATAATGTGCGATATTCTCATTAAAGAATGGGAAGATGTGAGTTTGAGTCCGATCTCACAAGATTTATTAGATGTCCAAGCTGATTTTGAAAAAGGACTTATTGTAGGTTCCAAGGTTGAGGAAGCTGTAAGAACACTCATCTCTTATAGAACCTTATTGTTCTCTCAGATTTTTCTTGACTCTGATCCGTCGGTTAAACTGACATCGAAAAATTACCCTATGAGAGAAGTTCCTCCAGTTTGGAAAGAGGAAGTTGCAGCCGCAGGTGCTAATCCAGCTATTCCAGCTCATTTCCAGCGTATGTGGGTGCATGTACCATGGAAAAGATCCGAAGTTTTGGCCCTTAAGCAGACTCTACCAGATCCTCGTAAAAACCCTGCCGGTGACTATAAAGAATTATCGCAGACAATCGATGCTTGTATTATGAATTTAGCAGATATTGATATGCTAATGGGTAATGTCGTCCCACAGACAATATGGGCTAAGATTCGTAGAGAGGATCACGCACAGGAATTGGGTGCTACCTGGGATGCTATAGCTGATACGGATAGAGACCAAGTGGGTGGCGCAAAGCCTGACGCTTTGATCTCGGAACTTCCTGGTAGAATCATTACGTTAATGAAAACCATGATGCCTGGGCCGATGCTGACAGCGGAGTGCCCCGCCTCCGGCTAGTCAGGTGTCCGAGAGTCTCCACGCTCCACCCACCCCTGTAATGGCGATCCGTGGACAGCGTTAGGGGCGTTTTTCTAGCGTCTCTCCCTTCCTTGTTTCATCGACCCAAGGCCGCTGACATCACCCCGGGGGCCTCTGGAGTGCTGCTGAAGGAACCTGGGTACGCGAGGCTGATGTAGGAGGTCCGGAGCCCAGAGCTGACGAGTCGATGAAGCAGAGGGGAAATTTTGATATTAAAATTAAATTAACGGGAGTAAGGTCGGCGTCCGAGCCAGGAGACACGAGACAGGAGCCAGGAGTCACGACCCAGGAGTTATCAGCACCGTTTCTGAGCCACATTAGCGCGGAGATTAAAACGAAAGGACTGTCTGAGTGAGTAATGACTTTTCTTTGCTAAGTGTGTTCTGGAGCGCTATCTTGAGATATCTCTGCCTGCCAGAAATATGGGCAAACCTCTCAAAAACAGTGGGGCAGCAAAAAATGACAACACAGCTCGTTTAAAAAAAATTAAAACCCGCTTAGCTCAAGTTAAGGAAGCAAAGCAAACTGCCAGTCTGTCCCAAAAGGGCGACGAGCTTAAACGTACTCCATCCCAGGACACCACTTTTGAGAGCTCTGAGGAGGAGCCCACTCCAGAGACACTGTTAAAAACAAAGGAACCTCAGGAGCTTCATAGGGTAGATGAATGTTTGCAGTCCAGTGAGCCCAGCATAGTCGCGGATCTCCCTAATGATAAAAACAGCTCTTCTAAGCAATTTCCGCTATTTTTCAAAAAAGCAACCTTGCCACCGCCAGTCTCCAACCCCAGTCTACCTAGAAAAACCATAACCAAAGGTGATTCAATGGGCTGGGGCTTGTCAACAGAACCACTAGGTATCCCACCTGCAAGGCAGGTGCTATCTTCAGAGCACCATTCAATAGCAGGGGGGGGAGACTTGGCTTCTGCTCAAGTGCAAAGAGGAGAACAAAAGCTGAATTGTGCACAAGGGGAAAAAGATCAACTAAATAAGGTCATCAACATGCATCTGGACCGCGAGACGTCGATTCTAACAGCAGTTGAAAAATCAATCGGAGGCCTACAAACAGCAATTGCTCCTCATCACGACTCTCCTGGGTTAGAGAATCCTTTCGTGGCTCCTGTCTCCGCCCTAGTATCAGCTCTGGCACCAGTCTCTGCCTCGGCGGAGACCTCATTTCCAAATACATACCCCAAAGCTACCGAGTCCACAGCTGCTCAGTCAAGTTCCATCTTAAGCCTTGAGAATTCTGAACACAGCCTGGCAAGACAACTAGACATCAAAGACCTTCTTAACCTGATTCTCGACGAAATTCGTGAAATGAAGAGGGCCCAGATAATTGAGACCGCCTCGCTACACCAACGCTTGGGGAAAATCGAAGAGGCGATGCAGGGCTTCCCCATAAGACTCCAGGAAGCAGAAGCCAGAGTCTCTCTTCTCGAGGATCAGATCACCTCGGTGTCCAAAGAGATGAAAGCAGCCACGATCAACGAGAGACGTCTTGAAAACAAACTTGAGGAGCTCGAAAACCACTCACGGAGGTCAAATTTGCGGATAGTTGGAGTTCCAGAGGGAATTGAACAGTCGCAGCCTATGCAATGGGTGGAATCTTTTATTAAATAAACCGTCCTCCCAGAATTTGAAGGGGACCTCACTATTGCAAGGGCTCACCGAGTTCCAGCACAACCTTTTCCGAACTCCCCAATTCCACGAACAATTCTGGTGAACTTTATGGACTTCCGAATAAAAGAGAGAATCTTAACAAGAGCAATTCAACAGAGGCAGTTCTCCCTAAATGCTACAACCAAGTGCCGAATCTTTTCTGATATGAGTGCCTCTGCTGCTCGTAAAAGAAAAGAATTTGTTAAGCTCTTACAACTCTTCAAAACTTATGGTGCCCAAGCCTCTATTGCACAACAGTCCAAACTAAAAGTCCTTGTCAAGGGCAAGTTCATTCTGTTCTCAGATCTGGACGAGGCCCAAGCATTACTAAAGGAAATTTCAAAGGGAGTTTAAAGCTATTTGTAAAACCCGTCATTATCCAGAATCTACAGGAAGGGTTGGGATGGGCGTGGGGATGTAGGACACTAAGGGTGTAAGGTGAAGACACCCCACGGGTTTTTCAGGGTGGGAGAAATGTGGTCAGCGGGGTCCCCAAGGATCATCCACATTGCAGGGTGGGGGGGTTTTCTTTCCTTTGGGGGGGTTGGGATACTGGGCGTTTTATATTCACTTTTTGCAAAGAGGGAAAAAACAGAGCAAGAGGTTTTTCTGAATAAGGTTACAATTAGGGTTTTTATAGCAAGACAAAGTAGCGATTTGGTCTTAATTAGACGTATAGATGGTTAGGGAGTCCAATGAATGTAAGATTCTTTCGGCCAATGTTAATGGTATATTGAATAAAAGAAAATATGGTGCCTTAATCAGATGGTTAGCTTCAATGCGACCCCAAAATTGTTTCTTCAAGAAACCCATTTAAAATCCAACTCCCCCAAACTCTTTATACCCAGAACCTTCTCGAAAGTTTTTTTTGCATCCTCAGGTTTTGCTGCAAGGGGTGTTGCAATTTATCTTTCCAATAAATTTCCCTGGGAGGTTATGGAAGTTCAAAGAGATCCGAAGGGGAGATGGATTTGGGTCGCAGTAAAGCTGTTTGGGAAGAGGCTCAATTTGGTCAACTATTATGGCCCTATAGTTGATGATGAGGGACCACTGACTCAAGTTTATAATCTACTATCTGGTGCTACGGGACAGATAATACTTGGAGGAGATTTTAATTTTATATTAGATCCAAGTAAAGACACGACAAACAAACAGAGGGGTCAATTGAAACCAAACACTAAAAAAGCTTTGGAGACTATTATTGAGAGTTTCCAATTGATTGACAGCTGGAGGGATAGGAACTCAGAGAAAGAATGTTTTACTTTCTATTCTCATCGTTTTCACACGGCATCTAGAATTGACTTTTTCCTTAGCTCCAGATCTCTTCAGATCCTTGAAACAGGCATAGGATGCAACCCCTTCTCTGACCATGCCTATATCAATCTGGGAATTAAGTTCTATGCAGCAACTAGGGAGAGACCCAGGTGGCAGCTGGATCGCCTACTTTTGCAGAATGAGGAATGGGTAAGAGGCTTTAGGATCTGGATAGGGGAATATTTCCGGATAAATGATAACACCGCTTCCCCTTTTTCTGTCTGGGGCGGATTTAAATCGACAGCCCGGGGTATGATAATTGCATATACAACCGCCCAATCTAAAGACCGAAGGAACAAGATAGCTCAATTACAGTCAGATCTTAAACGGGAATACGCCCTTCAACTACAGTCCCTTCCCAACGAGTATCTTCAAGCCAAAACAGCATTAAAAGATTTTTTTGCTATCGAAGAGGTCTGTAACTCCCAACTCTTCCAACAAAGGATCTATGAGGAGAGCCAGTTGATCGGCAGACTCCTGGCAAACTCTACAAGAAAAAAACAGGAATCAGCCTCAATAACAAAAATATTAGATCCCTCCACTGGTTTGGAAATAGTCGATAAATCTAGAATTGCCCAACTTTTTCAGGAACATTATACCCGACTTTATTCTACTGAATACAAAATACAGAACAACTCAATCGAAGAGTATTTTTCAACTCTGGCTCTCCCTCAGATATCCTCAGAACGGGCTCTCAAGTTAGAAAGCCAAGTGGAGGGAGGTGAAATTTTGGCAGCCATTAAATCAACCCCAGGATCAAAAGCTTGTGGCCAAGATGGCTTTCCGATCGAGTTCTTCAAAGTGTTTGCAGAAGAACTACTTCTTCCCTTGAAAAACTTGTTTAATTTTATAAAAGAAGGAGGCCAGATTCCGTGTGAATTCAAAGAAGCGATTATAATTTCATTTGTTAAAAAAGATAAAAACCCTGACGATATGAATTCATACCGGCCTATAAGTCTTTTAAATTCCGATTACAAACTTTTTATGAAGGTTTGGGCTGTTCGTTTATTACCAGCCGCTCAGGAGGTCATTCATAGAGATCAAACGGGTTTTATTGCGGGTAGATCGATGGCTTCCAATACCTAATTTTTAATACAAGCATTAGAGTATATCAACACAAACCAAATCCATGCAAGTATCATAATGGTTGCTGCGGAAAAGGCTTTTGACCTTGTAAATTGGAAGACTTTATTTTTTACTCTAGGTCAATTTGGGTTCCCCTCTAAGGTGGTAGGAATGCTAAACAATATCTATCAGGATGCTACAGCTAAACTCGTAATAAATGCTACCTGTGCAGGAATGATACGAATTAAGCGGGGAACCAGATAAGGCTGCCCACTTTCCCCTCTACTTTTTACTTTTTTTATAGAACCATTAGTTTCAAAAATCCGCAATAATGCTGCTATTCATCCCCCAATCCCAGATATGTCTAAACTTAAGTTGTTTTTCGATGATATTATTTTATATTTGGTCCCCAATAGGTCTAATTTTGAGGAGGTCTTGGGTGAATTCTCTCAATTTGAAAAGATAGGTGGTTATAAAATCAATGCAAATAAAACTGAAGTTCTTGCCTTGAATACGGATATTGATCCTTTCCCCGACTCTTTAAAATTACAGGCAGCTAGGACCAACCCCATAAGATATCTTGGGATCTATGTCTCCTCTCAGTTTTCCCAACTTTATGATTTAAATTATCTAAGAATGAAGAAAAAAATTACGAAATTATTGGATCAATGGTCACTTCTTCCATTATCGATAGTTGGGCGCGTATCTTTGATTAAAATGTCAATACTACCTCTTTTGATTTTTTTATTCTCCAATGTCCCTATTAAAATTAACCAGGTATTTTTTAGGGAAATAGAAACGCTTTTTAGGCAATTTATATGGGAAAAGAAAGCCCCCCGAGTTAAATTGAATATCCTTCAACTACCCGTAGATCAGGGGGGACTCGCACTCCCACATATCAAATCCTATTATGAAGCCGCCTTCCTTGACATTGTATCAAGACTGGTAGGATCCAGCTCTTGTAGAGATACTTTTTTTATTGATAAAATGCTGACAGAGATCGGTTCATCCATTCCAGTGTTTTTAAAGACTGCCAAACTTCCAAAGAAAACCCGATATAAAATTCTAAAGGACTTCCTATTCCGACTACAGGCAATTTTTAGGGACATGAATTTGACGGGCTTTCTATACCTTAAACTAAAAGAATGTGCCGGCCTCGGTCTCCAGTTACAAGCCGGCCATAATACTACATGGGAAAACTCCGGCTTAACACAATTTGAGACACTTTATAATACAGAACAGACCAATCTCTTGGCAGGAAATATTGGTTAGAGTGGGGGCTCGCCGGAAACCGGTCTATTTTGAATATCTGCGCTTAGTCTCCTGGTTGAGAAGCTACGGAGGTTTAAATGAACCCCCCAACCAGTTGTCAACTGCACTTTATGGAGCTAAACTTCGAGGGATTGGTAATTGGTATAAGCTGATCCATAAACAACTGTATCCCCCCATAATTCAGAAACATCGGGAAAAAATACTTCGGGAGACTGACTGCAGCTTATCCGAAAGGGAGTGGGAGTGGGTCAGCCACTCTGGTGGCCGTGCACTTCGCGCCGCTAACTATAAGAGGATGGCTTTTCTTTCTAGGTGGCTGGCCTACTTGACACCCTCTATTTTGAGTAAAAGGTTTCCCGATGTTGAAGACAGGTGTTTTAGATGCGCCAAACTGGGGGAAGGCGGATGGCACCATACCTTTTTTGTATGTCCCGGGCTGAGGTCTTTTTGGGAAACAATTTTTTCAGACATCAACCGTGCAATTGGGAATTCCATTCCTATTGCAGCCGAGTTTTATTCGGCAGTTGCTAGGGTGATTTACAATTGTCTAACCCAGAAATAATTTTTATCTTTATTGCTTGCGCGGTAGCTCGCTCCTTAATTTTACAAAATTGGAGATCTAATACAGCTCCCTCCCATTTGAAATGGATAAATAAAATGAAAAGGGTCAAAAAATTTGAGGAGGCTTATGCTAGGAGGGTTGGAGCTGTGAACAAATTTGAGCGAAATTGGAAGTTTTTTGAAAAATTGGAGATGACTTAAATTCATTCGCCCTTAAGAATGCACTTGCACTTTGTTTGGCAACTGTTTTATAGCATTGGAAGTGGCGAATCGCTTAAAATCAGCTTTTTTATCCCCATTACCACGAGTATCATGATGTTGAATCCTTCTTTGACTATAATCTTTTGTAGTCTGTCTTGTCTTGCACTTGCACTTTAAATGGCTCAAAGTACTGTATTTTTGCTATTTGCACTTGGTATACTGCACTTTTGTCTTGAAGCGATCTACGATTTATTAATATGCCGTCTTGTTTCGCATTTGCACTTTAAATGGCTCAAAGTACTGTATTTTTTCGCTATTTGCACTTGGTATATTGCACTTTTATCCTGAAGTGATTAACGATTATATGATCATTAGCTATCAAAATCTCTTTCCTTTTTTTTGTTTGGTTTTTTTTTTTTTTTTTTTTTGTTTTCCTTTGTTGCTACACATTAAGCATATTGTATTCCTTATTAGTGCTTTTCTTCATTGTACTTTTTTCATCTTTTTGACATATTATCTATGTAACGAACCCTAATTGTACTTTATAATGTCTTCTTTTATTTACCTCCTGCTCTGCTCAATAAAAAAAAAAAAAGAAAACCATGATGCCTGCATTGAGAGTGAATTGGGATAAGCTAGCAGCATGTAAACAAAAGAAAGAGGAAAGTGTCTCTGATTTCTTTACTCGTTTCGAGGAGACATTTATTGATCATAGTGGTCAAGACATGGCTACCGAGGGTGGACAGCGACTATTCGTGGACAAATTTGTATTCAATTTGCTTCCCGAGCTGTCACACAAATTAAAGGATTCAGAAAGTTCTTGGGCTGTTTCTTCTTCTGCCCAAATATTGGCTACTGCACAATATTACGAGAATAGAGACAAAGAAGAAAAAGAAAAGCAAGAAAAGAAAACGAAAGATTTAAAAACGAAGGTTCTTTTGCAACAAGCTTATCCGCCACGTTATGTTCAGCCTCAGACTCAACAGCCACCGCAGTTTCAAAGGTTGTATCAGAAACCTGAACCATACATTCCGCGACCTTTGTTAGGTCCTAATCAATGTGCCTATTGTAGGGAAGAAGGTCATTCTAGGAACAATTGTCCGATTTTATTGCAGCACAATGGAGCGTCATTTGCTCCACGAGGTTGTGCTGGCCTTCAGTCAGCAAAGAGAGGTAGAGGTCGAGGCATGTTGACTCAAGAACAGCGTGCCCTTCCTTCTCCTAATTCCATAAACTATTTTGATCAGCAGAATGTGAGATCCACACAATATTATAATGAGGACCATTATGTTGAAGGCGAGAACGAAAGTCTTCATACCAACTAGGACAGCCATGGACAAAGTAGAGGAGTTGTGCCAATCCCAGTAGATCAAAATGGCCCTTATGTCAACGTCACTACAATGGGTATATCAGAGCCATTCCTTCTAGATACTGGAGCAATGAGAAGTTCTATCATTCATTCTAAACTCCCTGGCGCACCTTTGTCTGGCTTAACGAATGTTTCTGTAGGATTCTCTGGCGCCCCTGTTCGCAATCCGGTTTCTTGTCCTTTGCCTATTTCAGTTGGTCCTTATGATTTGGAAGCTTCACTTTTGTTAACGAATGGTTGTGGTGAAAATCTGTTGGGTCTAGACCTATTGAAAAGAATGTATGCTACTATATATTGTTCTCCTTCAGGCGTTCAACTCACCCTAGGTCAGAAGTTGATCTCCCCAATGTATCTGTCTAAAGATCAGTTTCCTCCTGAGTTGCTTTCTCTTCCGACAGCACTTTGGGCCACGGGTCCGAACGATGTGGGTTGTCTTGAGATAAATCCTTACGTGGTTACTCTTAAGCCCAATGTTGAATTACCACGCATCCCACAATACCGAATTTCTGCAGAGGGTGAAAAAGCGCTTTTGGAAATCATTCATGACTTAATCCAGAAGGGTGTAGTCGAAGAAACGAGAGGTAACACATGCAATAGTCCTATTCTTCCTATTCTTAAACGTACTGATCCTTCTCAGCCTCCCGTGTACCGATTTGTGATTGATCTGCGAGAAGTAAACAAAATTGTGATTCCACAATTTCCTGTTGTTCCAGATATCACTGCCTTGTTGACTATGATACCTTCCACAGCGACTTGGTTTTCGGTTCTTGATCTAAAGAATGCCTTCTTTAGTATTCCAATTGCAGAAGAGAGTAGGGACATTTTTGGTTTTACTCTTGGAGGCCGAAGCTTCCGATTTAAGCGTGCACCCCAAGGGTACTGTGAAAGTCCCTCCATTTACAGCCAAGCTTTGAAATGTCATCTTGATACTTTTCATTTGCCGTCTGGTGCTGCCCTTATTCAATACATGGACGACTTGTTAGTCGCCGCCGATTTAGAAGATATTTGTAAGGATGTCACTGTAGCACTGTTGCGTCACTTGTTCAAGCTGAATCACAAGGTTTCACCTTCCAAACTACAGTATGTTTGTCAAAAGGTTACCTACTTGGGTCGTCTCCTATCAAAGGAGGGACGACAATTGACACAAGAACGAATTCAGGCGATTGTTCGAATGTCTGTGCCATCCACGCAAAGGGAAGTACGTGCTTTTCTGGGAATCACTTCTTATTGTAGACAGTGGATCCCTAATTTCTCTTTGATCGCCAAACCTCTGTTAGCACTTACTTCGAAAGATACGCCTCAGCCCCTACCTTGGACTGATGAGTGCCAAAAGAGTTTCACTGATTTACGCACTGCTCTGTGTTCTGCTTCTGTACTAGGCACCCCAGATTACACTAAGCCTTTTACGCTGTATGTCCACGAGAAAGAAGGTTGTGCATTATCAGTCTTGACACAGCAATTTGGAGATAGACAGCGGCCATGTGCTTATTTTTCGGCTACGTTAGATCCCGTAGCTAAAGCATTGCCTAGTTGTCTCAAAGCCACAGCAGCCGCAGCGATTTCAATTCGACAGTCCGCTGGGATAGTGTTAGATAACACTCTCATTGTCATGGTGCCACATGCAGTGGATACCTTACTAAACAGAACGAAGACACAGCATCTCACGAGTGCACGTTTGTCTGGTTACGAGCTGACGCTATTGGCTAGTCACGTGCATATCAAGCGATGCAATACTCTGAATCCAGCTACTTTGTTGCCCCTTCCTAATGAGTAGAGTGTTGAGGATCAGCATGATTGTCTCTTCCGTACTGAGGAAGAAACAAAAGGAAGGATTGATTTGAGAGACACACCTTTAGAGAATCCAGACGGGACTCTATGGGTAGATGGTTCTTGTTTTAAGATGCCTAATGGGGATACGGTTTCAGCCTATGCTGTAACTACCTTACATACAATTGTGGAAACTGCGGGTGTTAGAAACAACTCAGCACAAGCAGCAGAGTTGATAGCACTGACGAGAGCTTGTGTACTATCTGAAGGGAAAAGAGTGAACGTGTACACTGACAGTCAGTATGCCTTTGGTGTCGCGTTCAATTTTGGGCGTCTTTGGAAAGAGAGGGGTTACCTAACTTCACATGGCACTAAGATACAGCATGGTCAGTTAGTTACTGATCTCCTTGAGTCACTTTCTTTACCTGTCCAAATTGCGATAGTGAAGTGTAGTGCTCACAAGAGGATAACGGATGATGTTGGACGAGGAAATGCATTTGCTGATGAAACAGCAAAGAAAACAGCGAGGGATTCAACGAGTCGAATGTATATGGCAGGTCCTGCGAATTGGGTCAGAGAGAGAGGAATGTGTGAGAATACAGTGGAAAGCGTGAAAACGATTCAGAAAGAAGCTACAGAAAGAGAGCTGAGCATGTGGAAAGAAAGTACGGGAATGTTAGATGAGATGGGTTGTTGGGTTGAATTGTCCGAACATCAACGATGGTTGTTACCAGATGCTTATGTACTTCCAGTGGTTACTATGGCTCATGGTCCAGCTCACCTTAGTGCAAAAGGCATTTGTAAACTTTTAGCTCCAGTCTGGCAGAATGAGAACATCCCTAAATGTGCAGACAACGTAGTAAAGCATTGTATTGTTTGTCTGATGTATAATCCAGGAAAGGGAACCCCCACTCCAGCAGGTCACTTTGCTCCTCCGACATACCCATTTGAAGTGTTGCAAATCGATTACATTCACATGGATCGATGCAACAACCTCAAATACGTTCTGGTGGTAGTATGTGCCTTTTCGAGGTGGATAGAAGCATACCCCTTAAAAGACAACACAGCTTTATCCACAGCCAAAATCCTTCTGAAAGAGTTCTTTCCCAGATTTGGATTGCCGCGCATTGTCTGGAGTGACAATGGGAGCGAATTTATTGGCCAAGTCATGCAGAAAGTTTGTGCAGGTCTTGGAATCAAGCAAAAGTTCCATGCGGCAAATCATCCCCAATCAGCAGGTTTAGTAGAATGCTACAATGGGACCTTGAAATTGAAGTTAGCAAAAATTCAAGCAAGTACGGGACTTAATTGGCCTGATGCTTTGCCGTTAGCTTTGCTATCCACCAGAACTGCAGTACACTCTCGTCTGGGACTTAGCCCCTACTGAAGGACTGGGTTATTCTAAGACCCAGCGGTGCCAGGGAACAACACCTGAAACCTTCGTGGGTTACCTGTTCTGGCGTACAAAACACAGAGACACGGGACACTTCCAGCGACGTCAGAGATCAGAGTTTATTTACTGCAGGGATACAGAGGTCACAAGAAGTACACAACGTGTAGGTTCTCGGAGACTGCTTCGATTTGCAAAAGTGGATCGCTCCTTTTATACACGTTTTTGCCATTGCACAGTATGGCGAACAAAGGTTACAACTCAGTTCCCACAATAAACTTCAAAAGAGTCGTGTTCATGTTTCAGGGGGCCGGAACATAATTACAACAGCATTGCCGGTTCCCAACTGTAAAAACATATCTTTTCTGCAATAAAACACATTCCATCCTGACCGTAAACACATTAGGAAAAGGGACGAAAACAGATGCAAAGAAAGGACAAGGATGCACAACAGATTAGGAAAGAGTGTTGGGAGTAATAAAGGAAACTTGATAACGGGATCAAAGACCTCATGTCCAATGTATGCATGACTGAAACAATAGACCGGCACGGCAAGATGAGCCTCGAGCGGGGCCATCTGCCTTCGCCGTGTCATTTCCCTCATCGTAAAAGTCACCCTCAAAGAAACACGTGTCCCTCGTGTAAGCTTGGGAATCCCAGGGTCACGAAGCGGACAAAGTCCGTTCGCTGGCTACTTGAGGGCAAGAAACAAAATGGATGCTGTATCTAAAATGGAACCCGAGGGTTCGGATGAACAAACCCAAAAATAAGACGAACCATACGTGGTTGCATAGCGAAACTGAGTACACCCACTATACTCGTCATTTGCGGTTCGTAGACACCAAACTCATCCATATTCGTCACCACTCAAAAGTGTCGTTCCGTCCCACACGGAACCTCAGACGCTCCTTTTGCCCTCATGTAGGCAAGCACTAGTCAAGATCGGAATCTATTTCAATATTCATCAGATCGTTCAGCTGCTGCTGAAACATCATTCTATTCATCAACGTTTCCTTGGTAACAGATGGCCGTCTTATACACGTTGTAGCACAGAGGCCACATAAGGCAGGACCACACTGCACACAAAGACAACACGTGAACAGAAACGTTACAACAACCCCTACGATCATCAGAATCTTCCAACCCCAAGTTGACATCAGGCCCCAAAACCATCCTAGAAGCGTCCAATTACCTTCGTCCACGTGTATGGACTCGGAAATCTTGTGCAACTTCGAGATGGCTTGGTAGACAGTTGGAGCATTGTCAGGAATAAAAATGCAACAACTCGAATGGATAACTTTACACACACCACCTCTATCTGCAAGAACAACATCTAGAACCATATGGTTCTGCAACGTCATGAGTCTATCCGCCTGAAGTTCAGCTGTTAAATTACCAAGGGCACTTGCAGTAATATTAGCAGTCGACTCAACTATACGGGTCAACTGTCTTAGGTTCCTACTATTAACCATAGGTCCCCAAAACGGCAAGAAACCCTTAAAGAAGTCTCCTGCTTCTTGACCGGCAGTATCCTCTTTGCTAATAACGCCTCTCACAACTCTAGTTTTGTGATAGTCTGAGGCAACTGTGAAAGTCAGTGGTAAAAGATTCACAATATAACAGGTACCCGAAAAATCACGGGGTAACCATGTATATGCGCGTTCATAACATACAAAATAAGTGCCCTTAGCGGTCAGAAAAACAGGGGAAGAGAGCATCGGTAGAACATACGTGTCAGTGCAAGCACTGTTCCCAAGTTGTGCTCTCGGATTTCGACCCAAACCTTTCAAGCAGAAATTACCGAGGTGTGGTACAATCCATATTGGGGACGAGCTCTTAAGCTGTCTATCACCCACTGACGTACTATACTCAGCCTCGCTCAGATCCTTATAGGCCTGCACTTCTTCATCTGGGATAAGCGATGCATCAAAAACATCTCTATCTAAATCTGCTATCGCTATCGCCAAAGGCTTGTGATACGGCCCAGGACCAAAATTGACAGAACGTGGCTCTCGACTGGGGTAGGAATCTAGTGCACTACGGAACATAGTTTGGAATGCTCGAGCTGAGCCCTGGGAGCTATAAGGAAGGACCAAATACGGAATACCCCTATCCATGGTATGTGGCATTAACCCACACACCCAACAATTGGTAGTATTCATCACCAACTGATGCTGATGTAGAAGTTGAACGAAGGAGTTATTCATAAATTCTGCACGTCTAACCTGTTCATGTTGAGGCAAAGGATGAAAAGAATGTGGGGAAACAGTGGTGAGGGAGCTTAGTTTGGGAGAAAGAGTAGGAGGAACAGAAGGTAATAACAACGGTACTCCAAAATACACACCACCCACCAATAGCATAGATACGGTCAGAAACAGTAGGAACACCTGAAACAGAAAACATTTTGTTCGTACAACCCTCCGTAACTCTAATCTCTGCGCCGACATCCTTTCTACTTCCAACAGCTTAGAGAATGCCATCCTCTACAAACCGTCCGTGACGTACTTGACGCACTTCGTTCTGAGTAGCGATTATCAATCCCCAGGAGTTCCCAGGAATCGACAAAAGTAACCGACCTAGCGTCAGAAACCTGCTAAACAGAAAGGAGTACCCGCACGGCCCTACGGTAACCCGGATGGTAGGTTTTCCTCAAAACGTTCAGTTTTATTACAAATCTCTTAGCAGTGAAAAGCACATAAGAACTCAAAAAGAAAGGATATAATTGTTCATAATACTCATAGCATCAAAAAGCAAATATACAACTAATTTTCATTAGTCCTTGAACGAAGCAAGTATCGACTTCTTCCAGGTCGAGTTTGCTCTACAAACAATTGTTCAGCTGGCGCAACAGTGTTCGATGAAGTAAACGACGAATCAGACCTTGGGTTCTCTGCTACCGATGACTCCACATGTGGGTTTGGCAGTGACAAATCATCCCCTACAGGTTGAGCGTCACTAAACGGCACAAAGTGTAAAGGAGTCTCAGTTTCCGCTGCCGAAATCCCAGTTCTCACCCAACCGTCTGTTGGTAAGGGGATCGGTACCTTTTTCGTGTGGCTAGCGTGGACCCAGTTTTTCCGGCCCTCCAGTCGAACCGCAGTCCTCGTTGTCAACAAGACTTGAAAGGGTCCTACGAATCTTGGCTCCAAGTTACGTTACCGACCAAAATTTCGGGTAACGACCCAGTCGCCTGGCCTGAGCTGATGTCCAGGACCCTCTGTCTGCGCGGGTAGAGCTTCAAAGACCTGTTGATGGATTAACCGTAGTTTAGTGGTCAAATCATGTAGGTAATCGATTAGCATTGGATACTCAAGACTATCAAAAGCCTTAGGTCTCGGGACTCCCCAAATGTTCGCAGGGCGGCCGAACACAATCTCATATGGGCTAAGCCCTACTCGAGAGTGTACAGTCGCTCGGGTTGATAGGAGAGCCAGAGGCAAGGCATCTGGCCATGATAGACCAGTCGTAGCTTGTATCTTTGCGAGTTTGAGTTTCAGGGTACCATTGTACCCTTCAACCAAACCCGCTGCCTGAGGATGATTAGCGCTATGGAATTTTTGACGAATTCCAAGGCCCTTACACACGCTCTGCATTACACTTCCCACAAACTCGCTTCCATTATCCGACCACACGATCCGTGGCATTCCATACCGAGGAAAGTATTCCTTCAGCAGGATTTTCGCTGTGGACAGGGCAGTATTATCCTTAAGAGGATAGGCCTCAATCCATCTGGAGAACGCACAAACCACAACCAAAACATACTTCAGGTTATTGCATCTCTCCATATGGATAAAGTCCAGTTGGATAACCTCAAAGGGACAGACAGGAGGAGCAAAATGACCAGGTGGAGTGGGGGTGCCCTTGCCAGGATTGTGCATCAAACACACCATACAATTCTTAACCACTCTCTCGGCACACTTAGCAATACCCTCATTCTTCCATACAGGGGACAAGAACCTACATATTCCTTTTGCACTAATATGTGACAACCCATGAGCCATCGTCACGACAGCTAATACGTACGCATCTGGTAACATCCACCTCTGACATTCCGTCAGGTCAACCCAACATCCATGCATATCCAACTTCCCCGTACTTTCTTTCCACTTGGTCTTTTCAGCTTTAGTAGCTTCGTTCTGAATTGCTTTCACACTCTCAACAGTATTTTCACACATACCAGTCTCCGTCGGCCATCTCACTGAACTCGTAACATACATTCGAGTCGTAAAATCCTTAGCCGTTTCCTTAGCAATCTCATCCGCAAACGCATTACCGCGACCAACATCATCCGTCACTTTCCGATGTGCACTACATTTAACGATCGCCACTTGTTTAGGCAATGTAAGTGTATCCAAAAGGTCATTCACGAGCTGCCCGTGTTGGATCTTCGTACCATGCGATGTCATAAATCCTCTTTCTCTCCACAGTCTTCCAAAGTTGTGTGCAACGCCGAATGCGTACTGACTGTCGGTAAACACATTCACTCGCTTTCCTTTAGACAAAACACACGCTCTTGTCAATGCAATCAATTCTGCCGCTTGTGCTGAATTCTGATTCAATCTCGCAGTTTCCACAACCGTGCTCAACGTCACTACAGCATACGCAGTCGTCACATCGCCATTCGGCAACTTGAAGCAAGAACCATCCACATACAAAGTACCATCAGGATCTGTCAAGGGAGTGTTTTTCAGGTCCACACGACCCTTTGTTTCTTCCTCAGTTCGTAAATAACAATCATGTGGCGGTATATCATCTGATTCCATATTAATCGGCAACAATGTCGCCGGATTCAGTACATTACAACGTTTGATCTGTAAATGACTTGCCAAAAGGGTCAACTCGTACCCAGACAACCTTGCACTCGTCAGATGTTGAGTTTTTGTCCGGTTCAAGAGAGTGTCAACCGCATGCGGAACCATCACCATGAGCATATTATCCATGACAAGACCTGCGGACTGCCGAATAGACGCCGCTGCTGCCGCTGTCGCCCTCAAGCAACTTGGAAACGCTCTGGCTACCGGGTCTAAGGTCGAGGAAAAATATGCACACGGGCGCTGCTTGCCACCAAATTGTTGCGTTAAAACACTTAACGCACAACCTTCCCTCTCGTGGACGTATAGTGTGAATGGCTTGCTGTAATCAGGAGTACCTAACACAGGAGCCGAACACAACGCATCACGTAGTTCAGAAAAACTTTTCTGACATTCCTCCGTCCATGGCAAGGGAGTCGAAACATCCTTGCACGTGAGAGCTATCAATGGCTTCGCTAACAGTGAAAAATTTGGAATCCACTGTCTACAGTATGACGTGATACCTAAAAAGGCACGCACATCTCTCTGAGTCATCGGCACAGCCATTCGAGCAATTGCTGCGATTCTTTCAGGGGTCAACCTTCTTCCCGCCTTTGACAATAAGTGACCTAAGTAGGTAACTTCTTGACAACAATATTGTAGTTTAGAAGGTGACACTTTGTGGTGTAAATCACAGAGATGCTGTAACAGTGACACAGTAGCAGTCTTGCAAACTTGTTCAGTGTCTGCAGCTACCAACAGATCGTCGACGTACTGAATCAAAGCCGCACCAGTCGGCAGCACAAATGCATCCAGTTGACTCTTAAGAGCTTGGTTGTAGATCGATGGGCTCTCACAGTAGCCTTGAGGTGCACGTTTGAACCGGAAGCTGCGACCTCCTAATGAAAAGCCGAACAAATCACGACTTTCCTCAGCAATCGGAATGCTAAAGAACGCATTCTTCAGATCGATTACCGAGAACCATGATGCAGAGGCTGGAATCAGAGTCAGTAAAGCTGTAATGTTGGGTACCACAGGAAACTGCGGGACAACAATTTTATTTACTTCCCGTAAGTCAATAACTAGACGGTACACGGGAGGCTTGGAGGGATCAGTTCGCTTCAAAATAGGCAACACGGGACTATTACACACGTTACCTCGTGTCTCCTCGATAACATCCTTATCGATCAGATCATAAATGATCGCTAATAGTGCCCGTTCACCATCAAGGGAGATACGATACTGTGGTATGCGTGGTAAGCGTGCATCAACTTTCAATTGAACAACATAAGGTGGTATATCCAGCAGGCCCACATCATTGGGACCTGTCGCCCACAAAGAAGCCGGAAGAGAACTCAATTCCGGTGGGAGCTTATCGATCGATAGATACATAGGAGAAATCACCCTCTCACCCAATGTAAGCTCCACACCTGTAGGAGAGCAGTACAAAGTCGCATGTAACCTCTTCAACAAATCCAAGCCCAAAAGATTCTCACCACAACCAGTAGTCAAAATCAAAGGAGCTTCTAACTCATGAGACCCAATCGTAAGGGGCAAGGGGCTAGAAACTGGATTGCTAACGGGGGCGCCAGAGAATCAAACGGAAACATTTGTTAAGCCAGACAAAGGTGCGCCAGGGAGTTTCGAATGCATAATGGAACTTTTTGCTGCACCAGTGTCCAACAGAAAAGGCTCAACGACGCCCAATGCAGCAACTGCAACATAAGGCCCTCTCTGATCAACCGGAACTGATACTTCTCCCTTCCTTTGTCTATGGCTGTCCTAGTAGATACCATCCGTATCAACATCACGCTCGACGTAATAGTCATCCACATGATACTGTGCAGATCTACCAGACGAGAGGTCGCGTCGATCGAAACAATTCTGCGAATCTGAGGAAGTGGCAAGACGCTCGGCCTGATTCTGAGTAACTCCACGACCTCTACCACGTGAAGCTTGTTGAGGACCACTACGACCTCCTCGAGCTGACACACCATTGTTCCTATCACGGAGAACTGGACAATTAAACTTCAAATGGCCCTCCCCTCGACAATACGCACACTGATTATATCCCAACACAAAACGAGGTGCGGGAGAGTCATTTCGCGTCTGCGACCTGGAAAACTGTGATTGTGATCGATTTGGCTGTTGCGAGTCACTGAAATTTGAGCGCGGAGGATACGCCTGCTGCAATAAGACCTTAGTTTTAAGATCCTTCGTTTTCTTATCTGCACGTTCACTTTCTTCCTTTTCTCTATTTTCGTAATATTGGGCCGTAGCCAATATTTGAGCAGTGGTAGAAACAGCCCACGAACTCTCAGAATTTTTCAACTTGTTGCTAAGTTCGGGCAACAAGTTCGATACAAACTTATCAACGAACAACCGCTGACCACCCTCCGAACTCATGTCCTGACCACTATGATCAACAAATGCTTCCTCGAATCTCGTAAAGAAATCGGAGACGCTTTCATCCCTCTTTTGCTTGCACGCGGACAACTTGTCCCAATTGACGCGCATCGCTGGCATAAGCGTTTTCATAAGGGTAATTATCCTCTGGGGCAGCTCCACAATAAGCTGTTCAGGTTTAGACCCACCAACTTGCTGAGCGTCTGCCGCCGTAAGGGCAGCCCAGTCACCGCCTAACTCGGCCGCGTGATTCTCGTGACGAATTTTCACGGCTGAGGCACTACATTGCCAAACAACATGTCAATATCAGCAAGGTTCATAACAGTAGCATCCACTAATTGGGACAGCTCCTTATAATAACCTGCAGGATTTTTACGAGGATCAGGTAAAGTTTGCTTCACCTGTAAAACTTCCGATCGTTTCCAAGGGAGGTGTATCCACACTCTCTGAAAACGGCCTGGGACAGCAGGGTTAGCATTAGGATCACCTGGCATCCACACTGGAGGAACTTCCCGCATAGGATATTGACCAGGTTTCGCCATCCACACTGCGGTCTCTTCTTTAAACAATGCTCGAGGTTGCACTGTACACCGAAAGGATAACAGGCGTTCTAGAGCATCTCGAACCTTATCACCTACAATCACGCCAGTCGTGAATTGATGCTGGAGCTCAGAAACCTCAGACGGTACATTATCGACCACATCATGATCCCACTCCTCCCTCAACGATTTACACATTTCCTCAAACACGAGTCGTTGCGTGGGCGCATTAAACTGAGAAAATGTTTCAAACACTACACGCGAAGTGTATTTAACAGGATTATGAATCCATTTACGTGCCATTTTTACCAACGATTCACGTTCCCTACCATCAGGAAGCTGGCTGCGCCTCTGGGCAACATCTGAGAGAGTCGAGCCGAGTATTGGCCCAAAAAGCGGAGAATAAAGAGTAGCAACAGCAGTCAGGAGACGGCTACGAACAGAAGGAGAAGAGGAAGAAGGTGCAGGCGCAGCGACAGTAGGAGTGGAGGCAATAGAAGTAGACGTGGCACCAGGAGTAGCGGGAACTACAGGCTGAGGAGGGACTTTGAGAGGTGCAGTAGGGAGAAAAGCCGGTAAAGGAGGATGAACGATCTGCGGTACAAGAGGATTCGGGAGAGCGGGAGGAACGGCGGGCTGACCAGCAGCCGCCAAGACAGCAGGTTGAGGAAGAGGTAGAATCACAGGACCCACAGTATCGGGAGCATAGGGAGGTGGTGATTTCAACAAATAAGATAGTAGCGAATCCTCTATCACTTCTTCACCCGTCTTATCGGCATTAGACGGTAACACCGGATAACATTTATCCACCGCCATATGATGAAGTCGAGCACTAATTTCTTGCTCTTTCTCATCTTTGTCTCGCTGATACTGTTCTGCATTTCGCATCACCGTAATGACACCTTTTTTATTTTTCTTACTCTGTTTGATTTCTTTCTGCTTGGCCTCTTTCCGCCATAACCGGAAGGAATCAAACATGGCCGGCCTAGCCTTCTTTTTAAACAGTTTAGCTTCCAAATTATCTAAGACGGCAGTTTCGAAACTACCATGTTATGGCCAACTAAGAACGCCATCATTTTTAGTGTAGCGGACCCAATATTCATTATATACGATAGGACCCACGCCATGGCGACTATAGAGCTCGTAAATTGGAGTTCCAACCGGAGGTATCGGACACGAATCCTCCAGCCGGGAATCCATTCTGCAACATTTGAAAAACCCAAACAAAGTACTACGGCCAGGCATCGTGCACACTAACCGAGTATACAAACTTCAAGGGCTATCGAATTATAATGTCCTCGCACAAAAATGCAAGACCCTCGGTTTTTGGCAATTGCAATCGTCAAATAAAATCCAACAACTAAGAACCACAAATGCTATGGAACCATGCAAACAACAAAGGAACACTGGGTGCGACCCACAAATACTTAACTGAGAGAACAATGGCGTCACCAGGAAGACCCGTCTATCGTCTCGCCGTACAAAGGACTACGCCAGGCGCCAAAACAGGTCGACAGTCAGGGCATCAGTCCGTCGCAGCCGTCAGGAGGCGGGGATCTTCGCGGGAAAAGTCTTCGGGCCACTTATTTCGACAACTGGATCGATGAAGCGGGGTGCACCTTCCCTCGGAGATTTCACACGAAGTTCCTCACGATCGTCGGGCTTTGGACCGGTACCGTTGATGTCGTCTCACATTGGGCGCCAACTGAAGGACTGCGTTATTCTTAGACCCAGCGGTGCCAGGGAACAACACCTGAAACCTTCGTGGGTTACCTGTTCTGGCGTACAAAACACAGAGACACGGGACACTTCCAGCGACGTCAGAGATCAGAGTTTATTTACTGCAGGGATACAGAGGTCACAAGAAGTACACAACGTGTAGGTTCTCGGAGACTGCTTCGATTTGCAAAAGTGGATCGCTCCTTTTATACACGTTTTTGCCATTGCACAGTATGGCGAACAAAGGTTACAACTCAGTTCCCACAATAAACTTCAAAAGAGTCGTGTTCATGTTTCAGGGGGCCGGAACATAATTACAACAGCATTGCCGGTTCCCAACTGTAAAAACATATCTTTTCTGCAATAAAACACATTCCATCCTGACCGTAAACACATTAGGAAAAGGGACGAAAACAGATGCAAAGAAAGGACAAGGATGCACAACAGATTAGGAAAGAGTGTTGGGAGTAATAAAGGAAACTTGATAACGGGATCAAAGACCTTGTGTCCAATGTATGCATGACTGAAACAATAGACCGGCACGGCAAGATGAGCCTCGAGCGGGGCCATCTGCCTTCGCCGTGTCATTTCCCTCATCGTAAAAGTCACCCTCAAAGAAACACGTGTCCCTCGTGTAAGCTTGGGAATCCCAGGGTCACGAAGCGGACAAAGTCCGTTCGCTGGCTACTTGAGGGCAAGAAACAAAATGGATGCTGTATCTAAAATGGAACCCGAGGGTTCGGATGAACAAACCCAAAAATAAGACGAACCATACGTGGTTGCATAGCGAAACTGAGTACACCCACTATACTCGTCATTTGCGGTTCGTAGACACCAAACTCATCCATATTCGTCACCACTCAAAAGTGTCGTTCCGTCCCACACGGAACCTCACTACGAAGTAGTGTTTGGCCGTCTGGCCAACATATGGGGAATACCTCGTCCTAAAAAGTTCTCAGATTTGCCCTACCCAATGTTAATTGACTATTTGCATGACCTTACAACTAAATTGCATGCCCTTCATCGACAGGTTCGGAGTGCTTTGCCGGAGACTTCCACAGATCCAGGTCACTCCATCCGTCCAGGTGACTGGGTCTGCATCCGCAATTTTCAGAGGAAGAAAAATTTGGAGCCCAGATGGCGGAAGCCCCGAATGGTTCTTCTCACCACAAGGACAGCAATTAAAGTTGAAGGAAAGAAAAATTGGATTCACGGTGTGCACTGCAAGAAAGTACCTTTGCCCTTGCCTTTCGATCAGTGGGTTCGTAGAGGGATTGGTGACTGTGAAGGCGAAACAGTTCCACGATTCATGCCCTTTAGCGATGCACACTTGAATGGGACATTATCTGAGAAAGAGGACGACGACGTTTTACAGGAAGAGATTCCATTGCACCGTCGCTTGAACACGACTGAACCAAAAACATTGTTTCAAGATCAGTGTGTACCTGGGAAGGATCGCTACAATCTTAGGCCCAGACAAAAGCACACTTGAGACTTTTTTCCTTCTCCCTTGTGTAGTGTTCTGCTTAGGTTGCAGGGTCACGGTAGGAGTCTAGGTCACGACCTGAGTAGTGACAATAGGTCTGCAGGATCTTTCAGTGTCATAGGACGGTAGAGCATCGTGGTTTTAGTGATTAAGGAAGATTGCCGTGAGCATCCACTAGTAAAAATGGAAACTACACCAAGTATTGAAGAGAGAAGAAATGAAATAAAGACAGCATCTTGTAAAACAATGTACAGTCGTTACAGTATAACCCTATGTATTTTGATGTCATTATGTATTGCTCTGGCGATTATTGGTTGGGTTATTTATGTTTTGCAGCCAAGAAACACCTCCCCTTCCTCCTCTTTGCCTTCTTCTACTATCTCTCCACACCTCTTTCATACTCTTCCTTCACACGAACTTGTCAGAAGAACCGAATATTACAACAATTCTTTTGTCCAGCTATTACACCAGCATCAATTAGTGGTTAACACAACTGATTGTTGGGTATGTGGTCTTATGCCGCATACTACTGAGAAAGGAATTCCATATTTAGTTCTCCCTTTCTCCTATGAGGGTTCCGCTTGGGCATTCTTTGTTATTTTCTCTAATGCATATCAAAGTAAATTCAGATGGTCTGTCGCTTCCCAAATTAATTATCCGGATTTTAGCCATAGTTCCTTGATTAAATGTATGGTAGTTATGGCTAAAATCATGGAGAATAGCAAGATTTACATCGATGAGAGAAAAGCCTACACTAATTGGAACGTCAACCAATACATGTCGAGTCTTACTAATAAAATGGGAAAAGAGAAATCCTCACCAATCTGGACTATACCGCACCAAGGTAATTTCTGTTTAAAAATAATCGATCGTTCTTCTGACTCTGTACCAAAGAGTAACTGCTCCTATACATACATTTATTCCTCTCTGAACTTGCCTCCTCTGGTACCGTCCCAAGGCACCTATTTCATTTGTTATGATCGAGCTTATACCTGGTTGCCAACGGATTTCTCCGGTACCTGCTACATAGCTTTCCTTCTTCCTCCTACTTACACTGCTTCTGCCAATTATCACCGAACCCGTCTCAGCCGAGGAATTATTGACTCCAAAGACACCACGGGACAAGAAGGAGGAGATTTCCTTAAAGGTTTTCTTCCTTTCTGGGGTCCAATGGCCAATAGCAGAAATATAAGGCAACTGGTCCGTGTTGTGGAGACTACAATAGACATCACTGCAGGAGCCTTGAGTAATATCACGGCGGAACTACAGGCGGATCGTCTTATGACCTTACAAAATCGAGTTGCCTTAGACTTTATTCTTGCCGATCGTGGTGGAGTGTGTAAATTGATCGGGTCAAGCTGTTGTATTTTCATTCCTAATGACGCTCCGACAGTATACCAAGCTATTTCCAAGTTGCATATAATCTCCGAGTCTATTCATCAGGACGAAGGAGATTGGTCCTTAACGGAATGGTTTTGGGGACTACTGTCCAAATGGGGTTGGAAAGTATTGACATTCCTTGGAGTAATTTTGACAATCATATTTTCTTGTTGTCTCTGTATGCACTGTGGTCCCGCTATTTGTGATCTTTGTGCCACTATGTGCATTTCAAGACCCAAACCTCAAGTGACAGAAAACATAAGGATGATGTTGCAACAACAGCTTGATGATCTCATGGCTATTGATGTGGACTCAGATTAACGTGAGTCTATCTTGCCTGAGTTCTGGCAAAAGGAGGGTCTGAGGAACTTCGATTTTCAATTGCGATCGAATCGACCCGCCATTTTGTAACCCGCCGCCATTTTGTGTTGCCATCACTCAGGCAGCACGGCGAACGAAGTCTATTCTGCCTTTCCCGTAGCTTGGTGTCAAAATATGCCCTCGGCCTTGTTTGCGAGGCTGGTGTTTGGACTAGCCGAGTACACTAATCCGTGTCTGGCTCTCCTAATCCCTGTTCCAACTATCTGTAGGCTCACACCATTCTTTCCTGATCATATCATATCGACTGGCCTTCACTGTCTCCTGCTAGCATTCTCTTGTGTCATGCCCATCCTCCAATACACACAAACGTATCTCACCACCTGCAAGTCTGTTAATGAATCAGTGCGGGGGTGGGATGGCAAACATAGTTGGAGGAGCGGACTCTCCGAGACATCTGATCTTTTTGTTTACGAACCTTTCTTACTGGTTCCACTTTGTTTTCCACTTACCCTATTGGCTCTTTTCTTCTTTGCTTGGGGCGTGTGTTCTGTTAATAATCTTATATTGTATAGTATTTAATCTGATGCGCCACAGATTGAAGTGGCAGTCGCCTGAGAACCTACTCTGTGTACTTCTAGGATAACTGTACTAGCTGCAGCTAAATAAATCTAATCTTCTAACGCCGACAGAGTGTCCCGTCTCTCTGTGTAACGAAGCAGGTGAACCCAGAAGACGGAGGGCGTACCCTGCGCCGCCAGGTCCAAAAGGTTCTGGTTCTTCACTCCTTACCCCTAGGTTTCCCGCCTCTTGCACGTTGTTTGTGGGATTTGTGCCTGTGACGCCGACTCTTTTACTAGAGGTAGAAGACTTTGCAATGGTGAATTCTTTTAAATCCGCCACGAACTTCGCCATCACCTCCAGGAACGCACTTAGTTTGCCTATTATTGGTGAACAATCGCAGCCTTGGCGCGGTTGGACGGCATCCGCCTGGGCCCGTCTGATCAGAATGTTTAAGTTTGCAATTTTGTCGTTTATGTTGGCGACATACACGGAAAGTGTGTTTAGTAAGCTAATTTGTATGTCCATTTTGTTGGCTTGGTATGTCATAGCTTCAACTGCAAAATATCCAGAGCTGTGGCCCATACTGATTCTTGTTTGGATTCCTCCTCCTCCGCATTTGGGACTGGTGAGGGCGCAGGGTGGTTGGGGCCATCTTTCCCATATGATGAGAGAATGTTTTCCCAATCTTTAGATTGAATATAAGAGAGGTCTCTTGCCGGGTCGCGAGCTTTCTCATCGTAGGAAGATAGCGAGATCCATCCCTGCCCCTGCCCTTGAGGTGTACTTGGGGTGAGCTCACCTGCACCGTCCCCATCATCCCCATTTTGTGATGAGTGCGCTTTCGGTTCGTTAAGTGTTTTGACAGTAGTTTCCAAGCTTCTCTTTTTACAAGGCGTAGGATGCTTTTCTTCCTCAACCAACGCCTCTGTCTCCTTGTCCAAGCTAGGAAAACTGAGGTGAGCTTCGCCTTCTTTTTGCATTCCGTTGTCTGTAGGCTGCGAGCCGTTCTTTGTTGGTGAGGTAGTGGGAATAGATATGCAGACTGAGCTGGCTGCGAGAGTGTTCATTTCCTGTGAGGTACATATTTTGTTCCCAGTTATTTGGCGCCCTTCCACTGGCAGGGCCACTAACAGTGCCCCAACACTGTCCAGCGGGGTAATGGAATTTCCCCTGTGTATCACGTCAGGCTCTTCCCGGTTGCTTGTGGCTGTGTGATTCGCCAATTTGCCAAGCGGAGTGTTAGCATCCCCTTGCTGACGATCACAGTTGGGCACAAGGGTACGGGTAAGCCCTTGATACTCATATTGCTGGAGAAGACGGAGGAGCCTGCGTCTTTCAAAAAGGCAAATTAGATGTTATTTTTGGTTGCAGGCCTACTAACTCATGACCTGCAGAGCCTGCAAGTCTGGTTTCCAGTGTATGAGGGTGAGGAGTATTAGCTATAGAGTTTATAGATGAATTTAGTGGTGAATTTAGTGGCAGGTCGAGTAACTGTTCGATGTTTGCAGTTGATATTCTTCTTTTTCTTCAGCAGGGCCGCCAGACCCTCTGTTTCCCAGATCGCATGCTTCACTATGTTTGAAAGGATTTGTTGGGGAGCCAAGGTGCCTATTTGGACTGTATTTGGCCTGTAGGATTGACAAGCCAAAAGATGAAAGGGTGAAAGGTGCGAGTAGGTTTAAAGCGGAGGGAACAAGTTGAGAAGAGTCGAGGAGAATCAAGGAGCAGAGAGGACGAAGGAGCTGGAGGGCAGTAGGAAGAGAGCAGGGCTCACTGGTAAGCCGCAAGCCGCACCCAGCCTAGCTGTGCCGCTTCCGCAGTCTCACTGGGCATGCACTCCGCTGCTGCCCCTAACGGCGGCCGTGCTCTTTTCCTTATTCCTGCCTGCTGCTGGTTGCTACTGATTGCTAATTGCTGCTAAATGCTTCTCCCCCTTGGGTTCTCCGGGATCTGGTGTCGGTACTGACCTCGTTGCCTGGGGGATTGATAATGGGCGCGGGGCAGGGGTCCAGGTTCAAGGGGCCGTTGGTGTTACTTTGCTTGTAACTTTTCGCAAATGGTAGACTGCCTTGTGTCACGGCTTCCCAGCGACTTCTCAACGCTTCCCAGCACATATCACACCACTCACCGCTACTACCACTTTGGGGACCGCTCGCACAGTGCTTCCAGTGCCCCGCACGCTCCGTCCTGCATCACCCTTTACTCCCAGTGCTCCCGCTGCTCCGCATCTCCACCCTGCTCCCAGGCTCCGTGTCTCAACAGCTAAGCTGCACCGCACGCTCGCTTCCGTCCGCACGCTCGCTTCCGTCTCGCAAGCTCGCTTCAGGGAGGTGGAATAGATGAAACCTGGTAATGCTTTCAAGCTGATGATTAGATGCAGGGCAAAGCCCGCGACAAGAGCACGGGTTCCATTTTCAGGCAGGGGGTTGCGGTTTCATGGTTCCTGGCTCTCGGTCTCGGTCTCAGCCAGTTATAGTTAGTGAGCTAACTATAACTTGCACCCCTGCAATGCACTGCATATTGCATCACTCATGACATGGTCCGTGAAATCACTGATGACATCTCAAATGACATCACTGATGACATCATACACATAATCTCTGACGCACCCACTCACACCCCAATATAACCTTTCATACACCCACTCCAACTTCCACACTACCATTCTCAAACCCATACACATCCATACCTAACATACCCACTCAGTGATTCATAGGCCTACGCACACATTCACACCCTCACCCAAACAGCCCTATATACACCTACCCACTCACAAATACAGCCACTCATACACCGATACAGACACTCACTCACTGTCAGTCACCCATAGAGCTAATCACAGACCTACTAACTGACCCGTAGAGTCAATCACACAGCCACTTATTCATCCATAGAGTTACACACACACACTCACTTACTTATACAAATGCTAACACATACTCACTCACCTATAAAATCACTGATGCAAGCACACACTCACCTTTACAGCCACTATCACAATCACTTACTCACCCATACAATCACTCATATACTCCAACACTAACCTATACTGGTTTTCACATATGCAGTCACTCACCCATATACCACTGACACATCCACTCACTCACTGACACAGCCATACACACATTCAGTCACCCATACAGCCCCTCACACATACACTCACTAACCTATACAGCCACTGACTCACCCACTCACTCATCCAAACAGACAGTCACACACACCCTTACCCACTCACACAGACACTCAGACACCCATTCAGGTACTCAGACAACAATTCCATCGCCTACACAGCCACTCATGTACCCACTCACATACCCATACAGCCACCTAGACATCAACTGACAGACTGATACAGACATTCACACAACCAGTCACTCACCCATACATTCACGGAGACACCTAATCACTCCCATATACAGTCAGTCACGCACCCACTGAATCATCCAAACAGGCACTCATACACCCACTGCTTCACTAATACACCTTGCTATATATATTTAACACTCATAAACTTTTCAAGAGCGCTCACATTCACTAGATGCTTTCATCAGTTATGTTATCAGTGATGTCACTGACCATGCTATGAGTGATGTGATATGTGTAATCATAAGAAGTACATTTCGGGGGCTTGAGTTATAGTTAGCTCACTAATTATAACTGCAGAATTTCACTGGTTTTGTAGGAGTGAAATCTGAGACTCCCTATAGCATCCCTGTAACCTTTGTTTTTTTCTGTGAATATATATACACACATATTTATATGTATTTTTCATGAAACTTTGCACACCTATTCCTTTTTTCACATTGGTGTAGTATGCAAAGTGTTGAGAAAAAAAGGGGGTATTTGGGCACTAATGCATTTCCCATAGACTTTGTAATCATGCGTAGCTGAAAAATGTTTGGACGCATTTGAATTACATTTGGCAGGAATATTGATTATGGAGTGTAGATTATCCTTATGGGTAGTACCGATAAGTAGGATAAGTATTTTTCAATTTACAAGCTATTTTTACTTAGTGATATTTGTTGTCACGATAATTTTGTGAAGGGACTGCGGTACCTAGCGATGTAAGTCATTATGTGATTGGATAGTGATTGCCTTTATAAAAGTTAAAGGCAGCATGTTGTTTTGAAGAATACTTTCCCTCTGGTCTGGGTTAGGTTAATTATAGTGGCAATTGGTAGGAAAAAATGATATGTATATTTTCTTTTAATTTCATGGAGTGCCACAGCAGATCTAAAAAATATAATATACTACAGTGTTTTTGTTTTACTTTGTACACATTTAGGGGCCGATTCCAATCCTGGGAAAAGGCTGTACGACTCGTGGTACAGAGCGTTTTCTCCATACGACTCGTACCCGGTAAACTGTCCATACAACCTAGGAAGTACGATTCGTACAGAAAGCCTATTTCCGTACGTTTTGTACAAAAGACCGTACGGGTAAAAAAAACAACGATTCTGATCCGGAACAGCATGTACGCGACGTCCGGACGCATTCAAGCAGCGGTTTCCGGCCCAGCAAGTACGATTCGTCCTTCTGTCACACCGTACGGCTCTTTTTTTACGGGATCCAAACACAGCCGGAAAAGCAGAGTCCAACGCGAACCGCTACGCAACGGAGCCCCGGTACGCTACGTACACGCCATGAACCCCATCGTACGTGTCATCCCGGTCCTCCTAGCCTACGACCTGGTGCACCAGACCCAACGCACACGCCGCAGAAGGTGAGAACAACACCCAGGGGCCAGAGGGGGTGAGGGGCATGAAACATACCCCATACCCAAAGCAAAACCTATAATATGGAGCCCATACATCACCACCAGGGTCTGGTCACTTGGAGGGCATGGCCAGCAATCCCTGCGTACCGCAACAACGGAAGTGGATGTGTACGGTGCATTGCACACGTACCCCTAGCACCAGTAGAACAGTGATACAGACCGAACACGCGCAATGAATGCATGAGTACGGTGCGTTCCACACGTACCCCTACGGCACCAGTCGAACAGTCATACGGACCGTACACACACAATGAATGCGTGGGTACGGTGTGTTCCACACGTACCCCTACGGCACCAGTAGAACATTGATACGGACCGTACACATGCAATGAATGCGTGGGTACGGTGCGTTCCACACGTACCCCTACGGCACCAGTAGAACAGTCATACGAACCGTACACACGCAATAAATGCGTGGGTACGGTGCGTTCCACACGTACCCCTACGGCACCAGTAGAACAGTGATACGGACCGTACACACACAATGAATGTGTGGGTACGGTGCGTTCCACACGTACCCCTTCGGCACCAGTAGAACATTGATACGGACCGTACACACGCAATGAATGCGTGGGTACGGTGCGTTCCACATGTACCCCTACGGCACCAGTAGAACATTGATATGGACCGTACACACACAATGAATGCGTGGGTACTGTGCGTTTCACACGTACCCCTACGGCACCAGTACAATAGTGATACGGACCGTACACACATAATGAATGCGTGGGTACGGTACGTTCCACACGTACCCCTACGGCACCAGTAGAACATTGATACGGACCGTACACACGCAATGAATGCGTGGGTACGGTGCGTTTCACACATACCCCTACGGCACCAGTACAATAGTGATACGGACCATACACACGCAATGAATACGTGGGTACGGTGCGTTTCACACGTACACCTACAGCACCAGTACATTTAGGATACGAGGTGTACACACGCCAGGAATGTGGGCTTACGGACTGGCCCTGCATGTTACCTTCATGTTGGTGTGTGTGTAGGTCCAGGCCAGCAGAGTACTGCTCCAAGGGGGTGGTTGGGTGCAGAGGATTCCCAGCAGTGGCCACACATATAGGGGTGGGTGCAGATTAATACCAACAGTGGACAGAGACATGGGGGTGGGTGCAGAGGACTCCTAGCAGTGGACATAGACATGGGTGTGGGTGCAGATGAATACCAGCAGTGTCCAGACATATGGGGGTGGGTGCACAGGACTCCCAGCAGTGGCCTGCAATATGAGGGGTGTGTGCAGATGAATACCAGCAGTGTCCAGACATATGGGGGTGAGTGCACAGGACTCCCAGCAGTGGCCTGCAATATGAGGGGTGTGTGCAGATGAATACCAGCAGTGTCCAGACATAAGGGGGTGGGTGCACAGGACTCCCAGGAGTGGCCTGTGGCCTACAATATGAGGGGTTGGTGCAGATGAATACCAGCAGTGTCCAGACATATGGGGGTGGGTGCACAGGACTCCCAGCAGTGGCCTCACAAATAGGGGTGGGTGCAGATGAATACCAGCAGTGTCCAGACATATGGGGGTGGGTGCACAGGACTCCCAGCAGTGGCCTGCAATATGAGGGGTGTGTGCAGATGAATACCAGCAGTGTCCAGACATAAGGGGGTGGGTGCACAGGACACCCAGCAGTGGCCTGTGGCCTACAATATGAGGGGTTGGTGCAGATGAATACCAGCAGTGTCCAGACATATGGGGGTGGGTGCACAGAACTCCCAGCAGTGGCCTCACATATAGGGGTGGGTGCAGATGAATACCAGCAGTGTCCAGACATATGGGGGTGGGTGCACAGGACTCCCAGCAGTGGCCTGCAATATGAGGGGTTGGTGCAGATGAATACCAGCAGTGTCCAGACATATGGGGGTGGGTTCAGAAGACTCCCAGCAGTGGACAGAGACATGGGGGTGGGTGCAGATGAATACCAGCAGTGTCCAGACATACGGGGGTGGGTGCACAGGACTCCCAGCAGTGGCCTGCAATATGAGGGGTGTGTGCAGATGAATACACGCAGTGGCCAGACATATGGGGTTGGGTGCACAGGACTCCCAGCAGTGGCCACACATATAGGGGTGGGTGCAGATGAATACCAGCAGTGTTCAGACATATGGGGGTGGGTACACAGGACTCCCAGCAGTGGCCTGCAATATGAGGGGTGTGTGCAGATGAATACCAGCAGTGTCCAGACATATGGGGGTGTGTGCACAGGACTCCCAGCAGTGGCCTGCAATATGAGGGGTGTGTGCAGATGAATACCAGCAGTGTCCAGACATATGGGGGTGGGCGCACAGGACTCCCAGCAGTGGCCTGCAATATGAGGGGTGTGTGCAGATGAATACCAGCAGTGTCCAGACATATGGGGGTGGGTGCACAGGACTCCCAGCAGCGGCCACACATATAGGGGTGGGTGCAGATGAATACCAGCAGTGTCCAGACATATGGGGGTGGGTGCACAGGACTCCCAGCAGTGGCCTGCAATAGGAGGGGTGTGTGCAGATGAATACCAGCAGGGTCCAGACATATGGGGGTGGGTGCACAGGACTCCCAGCAGTGGCCAGCAATATGAGGGGTGTGTGCACATGAATACCAGCAGTGTCCAGACATATGGAGGTGGGTGCACAGGACTCCCAGCAGTGGCCACACATATAGGGGTGGGTGCAGATGAATACCAGCAGTGTCCAGACATATGGGGGTGGGTGCACAGGACTCCCAGCAGTGGCCTGCAATAGGAGGGGTGTGTGCAGATGAATACCAGCAGTGTCCAGACATGCGGGGGTGGGTGCACAGGACTCCCAGCAGTGGCCTGCAATATGAGGGGTGTGTGCAGATGAATACCAGCAGTGTCCAGACATGCGGGGGTGGGTGCACAGGACTCCCAGCAGTGTCCTGCAATATGAGGGGTGTGTGCAGATGAATACACGCAGTGTCCAGACATATGGGGTTGGGTGCACAGGACTCCCAGCAGTGGCCACACATATAGGGGTGGGTGCAGATGAATACCAGCAGTGTTCAGACATATGGGGTGGGTACACAGGACACCCAGCAGTGGCCTGCAATATGAGGGGTGTGTGCAGATGTGTGTCCTCGACCGGACTCAGATCCAAGTGCCAACTTATGGCGAACAAAGCAAAAACCAAAGGAAATGATGGACGGGGTGTTGAACATTGCAAGCACTCACCCCCAGTCAACTGATCTGGGTTTAATCCATCACCGTTCTTTAGCCCACTCTGCCACCCCAGTTCAGACATGGCCATATGCAAATCAGTCTGACCCTGTGCCTCATGGGAACAGTCCAGCCCGAACTGCCAAGCCATGTCTTCCCTGGACCGGAAACAAGCTTCCTAGGACCAGTTTCTGGCATTTCAGCCGTCTTCAGCCAGGCTTGCTTGAATCCAGTGGCAAAGTGAGCAAGGGACTCACGTCTAAGCATACCCTGCCAACTTATGGCGAACAAAGCAAAAACCAAAGGAAATGATGGACGGGGTGTTGAACATTGCAAGCACTCACCCCCAGTCAACTGATCTGGGTTTAATCCATCACCGTTCTTTAGCCCACTCTGCCACCCCAGTTCAGACATGGCCATATGCAAATCAGTCTGACCCTGTGCCTCATGGGAACAGTCCAGTCCGAACTGCCAAGCCATGTCTTCCCTGGACCGGAAACAAGCTTCCTAGGACCGGTTTCTGGCATTTCAGCCGTCTTCAGCCAGGCTTGCTTGAATCCAGTGGCAAAGTGAGCAAGGGACTCACGTCTGAGCATACCCTGCCAACTTATGGCGAACAAAGCAAAAACCAAAGGAAATGATGGACACTGTGTCATTCATGGCTAACTAGTGTTAGCTATAACATTGTTCTGGCTGAATTTTCAATTTGCTCTTACCTGTGAGACATAATTTGTACTTACTAATCTTATTTCATTTTTTTGTTTCAGTTCACTTTGCCATGTCATCAACTGAGGGGAGTTTCTGTGTTGTGCCATTACCAGCCATATGATGCTGTATCTGAGTACAACCTGAAAACAGAATAATCCCAGGAATGTCTGGCACAGACTTTAACCATACATATCTGTTCTGACGCCAGCTTGCTATAGTAGGAATGGAAGTTGCTACAACACCAATGGGCTTTCATCCCATCATGTGTACTTTGTTTTGCAATATGTGTACCATGATGTGCTAAAAAAGAAAGTGTGTAGGGGGTAGACAATGGTAATTTACACATTCTTATCACCTAGATAAGCAATGTGTGAAAACTTGATGTAGCTGTAGATGTGTATCCTCATTGTATGTCACAGTGCAAGTGCCACACCACTGACATATGCTTGTTACCTACCTAAAGATGTAGCACAACTTGTTGTAATGGAACCTGTTTGCACTGTCCAGTAGTACAGTCCTGTTTAAGCACTGCTGATAGTGTATGGCATTTATGGTGTTTGTGATCTGCTACCAGGTGTTCTCGAAAAATAAAATATGTGTTTTGCATTTAAATTTGCATTGTCTGATGTAGCTCCTCCTGAATTGTTGTTTTAGTTGATTGGACATGACACAATAGATTGGTGGCATAGATTGTTGAGTGGGATGTCAACTTGTGATGATTGTTCATACAGTTCACTATCTGTGAATAGGTACATGATTGTATGATACACTGAATCTGTACTATCTTGTGGTGCCACATTTGTTTGACTTTGTGGCACTTGAGTTACAATTTATATTTACTTGTTGACCTAGCTTGGTTACTCTTTCATCAAGGTGATCACATGATACACACAACAGTTTGAGATATGTTGTGTGCATCTCAAAAGCGCACAATATGAGCTGGTGTTAATGTGTAAAGTGTTTTTATTTGCCAAATATGGTGAATAGGTGATGACACACAATATGGATCAGTCATAAAATAAGAACAAAATTAGAGAAGTTGACAGTGTTGGTTGAAATCCAAAAAAGCATAGCCATAGTTATCAGAGTCCAAACAGTGTACTTCCATCTCATGTGGAACATTTGGTAGGATTGTCCGGCAAAGTGAACAGTTAGCGCACAAAGAAGGATATCAGGTACACCGTTTTTTTACTGGCTGGGGGTTGTACATTGCCATATAACCCTAAATTATCTTTCTTTGGATGACCCACCCCATGTTTGGGGGGAAGAACAACTGCAGGCTCCTGGGATACTGAGGATTCTCAACCAGACTCTGCGCCCCTCCCTGTGGCTTGCACAGTTGTTGAGGGCACAGATGGAGATGTGACACAGGGAGGGGTACTTGTATGTGAGAATGCCTTGCTGGTGGAATGAGTTTACGGATTTCCCACAGCACCCCTATGACCTTGTCAAGTCTTTGGTCTTGGGATGCCTGCAGTTGTTCATTGTTCCAGAGGTGTTCATAAACCTGGCCTATTGCTCCCTGGTATCCCTCATAGGCATCCAGTACCCGTGAGAGGTTGGCCTGGGCATCAGTGGCACCAGCTGTTTGCTGACGTGGATCCACTCGTCTCCTCCCACCACCCCTAACCCTAAGGGCTGGCACGGTTTCAGCCTGCACAGTCGAACATGATCTCCCTTCCTCATTGACTAGGTTTGGGCTTGTCAACTCCAGAGTAGACTATGTTGATGGAATGGAAGTTGCTACAACACCAATGGGCTTTCATCCCATCATGTGTACTTTGATTTGCAATATGTGTACCATGATGTGCTCAAAAAGAAAGTGTGTAGGGGGGTAGACCATGGTAATTTACACATTCTTATCACCTAGATAAGCAATGTGTGAAAACTTGATGTAGCTGTAGATGTGTATCCTCATTGTATGTCACAGTGCAAGTGCCACACCACTGACATATGCTTGTTACCTACCTAAAGATGTAGCACAACTTGTTGTAATGGAACCTGTTTGCACTGGCCAGTAGTACAGTCCTGTTTAAGCACTGCTGATAGTGTATGGCATTTATGGTGTTTGTGATCTGCTACCAGGTGTTCTCGAAAAATAAAATATGTGTTTTGCATTTAAATTTGCATTGTCTGATGTAGCTCCTCCTGAATTGTTGTTTTAGTTGATTGGACATGACAAAATAGATTGATGGCATAGATTGTTGAGTGGGATGTCAACTTGTGATGATTTGTTCATACAGTTCATACAGTTCTGTGAATAGGTACCATGGACTCAAGATTGTATGATACACTGAATCTGTATGACTATCTTGTGGTGCCACATTTGTTTGACTTTGTGGCACTTGAGTTACAATTTATATTTACTTGTTGACCTAGCTTGGTTACTCTTTCATCAAGGTGATCACATGATACAGACAACAGTTTGAGATATGTTGTGTGCATCTCAAAAGCGCACAATATGAGCTGGTATTAATGTGTAAAGTGTTTTTATTTGCCAAATATGGTGAATAGGTGATGACACACAATATGGATCAGTCATAAAATAAGAACAAAATTAGAGAAGTTGACAGTGTTGGTTGAAATCCAAAAAAGCATAGCCATAGTTATCAGAGTCCAAACAGTGTACTTCCATCTCATGTGGAACATTTGGTAGGATTGTCCAGCAAAGTGAACAGTTAGCGCACAAAGAAGGATATCAGGTACACCGTTTTTTTACTGGCTGGGGGTTGTACATTGCCATATAACCCTAAATTATCTTTCTTTGGATGACCCACCCCATGTTTGGGGGGAAGAACAACTGCAGGCTCCTGGGATACTGAGGATTCTCAACCAGACTCAGCGTCCCTCCCTGTGGCTTGCACAGATGTTGAGGGCACAGATGGAGATGTGACACAGGGAGGGGTACTTGTATGTGAGAATGCCTTGCTGGTGGAATGAGTTTACGGATTTCCCACAGCACCCCTATGACCTTGTCAAGTCTTTGGTCTTGGGATGCCTGCAGTTGTTCATTGTTCCAGAGGTGTTCATAAACCTGGCCTATTGCTCCCTGGTATCCCTCATAGGCATCCAGTACCCGTGAGAGGTTGGCCTGGGCATCAGTGGCATCAGCTGTTTGCTGACGTGGATCCACTCGTCTCCTCCCACCACCCCTACCCCCAAGGGCTGGCACGGTTTCAGCCTGCACAGTCGAACATGATCTCCCTTCCTCATTGACTAGGTATGGGCTTGTCAACTCCAGAGTAGACTATGTTGATGTTTTTGCCTATGGTTGATTGTGTATCTGTTGTGGTAGGAGTCAGCTCTGTGATTGTAACTGTGGTGGGAGATGTTTCAATGGATCCTGCTGGACATTCTGGTGCCGTCTGGCGAGCCAAACTTGATGGGCCAGGTCGCTCCTCCTCGTCCAAGGGTACAGGAGGGTCTTCTTCACCGGGGAGCTCATTCAGGGTTAGAGACTGAGGCTGGCTGGTTTCTTCACTCTGCAGGAAGGTGCTCTGAGATTCCCCTGTTGGTACAGATATGACACAGTCAACTATGTGATTATACATTGTACCTCAACTGGTACACATTCAGTAAATCCCTGGATCCTAAAACAGTTTTAGATGGAGATTTGGCCCCTATCCCTATGATGTTGGTCTTTATATTTTAAACAATGCTGATATTGTCATATTCTCAAATTTATTTGTAAAAAGTCTACTGACATTGATACTGACTGACACTCTGTAGATGACACTTGAGGATTAGTGAGCTCCACATCTAAATAATTGGCATGACATACATGCGCCTCAATTAGAAATGTTATATGTTATACCTGTGTGCTGTGCATGCTCTCTGTATCACCAGGCACATTGAAGTTACACTCTAAACCTGTGCAGTTTGTATATTTTCTATTAAATTTTAGTCATGGTGTGAGTGCTGGTCTCATTCTTTTCCATTCGAGAGACTGGGGTACATCAGCCTAAGTAGGCATACGTGTATGTACGTAGCATTGTGTAGACACAGCTCAGTTTTTTTTCTCCTTACACTTCATAGTGAGATATGAGATACATTTTTTGCATGTACATTACAGGTGACTGATTCGGTGTGCTTGTGTTAGAAGGCCTGCTGGGATTTGTGGTAATTTCTAACACTCCTTCCTCCCCCCCCCACTTGACCAATGACCTCCTGCCAGTCAGGGTGAGTGTAGTAGAAAGATGGCTGACCCAAGTGCCTGTAGTTTGGAGTAGAAGGCCTGCTGAGATTGTTGTCATTTCTAACACTCCTCCTCCCCCACTTGACCAATGACCTCCTGCCAGTCAGGGTGAGTGTAGTAGCAAGATGGCTGGCCCAGGTGCCTGTAGTTTGGAGTTGAAGGCCAGCCGGGAAGTGTAGTCAGTGCAGTGAGTACTCCTCCTACCCAGCACAGCCAGACCACCTGGGCTTATTGCTTCCTATCAGTGAGAGTGAGTGTAATAGCAAGATGGTTGACATACGTGGCTGTAGTGTGGGGTAGAAGGCCTGCTGGGATTTGGGGTCTTTTCTAACACTCTTCCATCCCCGCCACTTGACCAATGACTTCCTGCCAGTAAGGGTGAGTGTAGTAGCAAGATGGCTGACAGAGGTGGCTGTAGCTTGGAGTAGAAAGCCTGCTTTGATTTGTGGTCATTTCTAACACTCCCCCCCCCACACTTTACCAATGACTTCCTGCCAGTGAGGGTGAGTGTTGTAGCAAGATGTCTGACAGAGGTGGCTGTAGTTTGGAGTAAAAGGTCTGCTGAGATTTGGAGTCATTTGGAACACTCCTCTGCTCCCCACTGACCAATGACTTTCTGCCAGTGAGGGTGAGTGTAGTAGCAAGATGGCTGGCCCAGATGCCTGTAGTTTGGAGTAGAAGGCCTGCTGGGATGTGTGGTCAGTGCAGTGATTCCTCCTCCCACCCAGCACAGCCAGCCCACCTGGGCCTATTGCTTCCTGCCAGTGAGAATGAGTGCAGTAGCAAGATGGCTGACAAAGGTGACTGTAGTTTGGAGTAGGCCTGCTGGGATTTGGGGTAATTTCTAACACTCCTCCCTCCCCCCACTTGACCAATGACTTCTTGCCAGTGAGGGCGAGTGTAATGGCAAGCATGCTGACTAAGGTGGCTGTAGTTTGGAGTAGAAGGCCTACTGGGCAGTACTTTTTGAATTAGTCAGTGCTTACTTTAGTGTTTGAATTCTGTAGCTATATTTTTTAGAATTTGTTTAAGTTTTGGTTATGATCATTTTTTAATTCATTTTCCCTGGATGTCATAACACACTTTCCTTGATTGGTCTTACGTATAACCTTTTGCGCCAAATGGATTCACTAGGGTTTTATAGAATGACATTTCAACTAAGAATCCTGGAAAAAGAAGCACAATTCATGGCAGAATCAGAAGCTGCCAAAAATTGGACATTAGGACATGTGGTCATACCCAAAGGAAAAATAACTAATGTAAGGAAGAAAAAGATCTATCCATCTTAACAAGGAAGCCACAAAAACAAGCAATGGGGAAAACCAATAGGCCTGGCTTTCATTGCGAGTCTTGACATTAAAAGAAAGTGAAAGGGGTTAAAAAAAATATTACTTCCATATACAGTGCATACATTAGATAACGAATGTGTGTGACACCTCAGAGAACTAATGAGATGTAAAATAGACCTGCGTCTGGTGCAGTACAAGTTCTTTACAGGAGACCTAGTGATACACCTAAAAGTCAACAACATGAGGGGACGCGGCATTATTTTTCTGGGCAGAGCCAAGGCCCTCCCTAGTATTTGTTTGTACGTGGTATTTCTATAGCATAAACTGGACCAAAAGGCAACGGAGCGCTGTACAGTTTCAAAGACAATGATTAGATCAAGGAGCGATAGGAATGATGTATTTAAAGTATTGGTAACAATAGGTCTCCATAAGACCTTCACTGTCACGCTCACGCCAGACCTAAACAGGCAGTGCAGAGGGAAAAGAAGTAGAAGCATAATAAAGCAGCCTTCTAGCATACTTCTGATGAGATCAGAGCACAGGCTGAGAGAGGTCAGACAAGGAGAGGTGAGAATTAAAACTCTACTAAAAATATTCACTGTTGCACAGCACGAACTGGCTAAAAATAGTAAACTTCTGCAGCATAATTCAAAGATACTTATTAAAATATTGACACTAAAAACGTAAGCTGCCTGGGTGTAATGCCTAATTAATTCGTGTTCACTGTTCTCTTCGGCAAGCCACATCTTTCATAAAAGGCTCTTGAAGGCAAGCCAAGATACTGCAGACTAAACTGTTTTCCTTGCGCGGTGTTTACCTCTGCCTTTCAGCCCGTCCATTCCCTGAGAGGCGGCCCCCTGTCCCCGGCCTCCACGGGCCGCTGCCTCTTTCCATCACTGGCCTCGTTCCCGGCGCCCTCTCCTGCTCCGGCAGCTGATCTCTCCCACCCGGGAGCGGCGGAGCAGCTGGGGAGGTGAGCGGCCAGACACAGTCCACTGGCCTGTAATGGAACAGAGCAGCCGGCTGCAGGCCCACCGGAGACGCCAGCCTTTGACAGGTGTGTGTTTATGTGACACGAAATCTCTCCGGCACGTCAGGGGTTGACAGATCTCTACCTGTATTTCATTTCAAACCTTATAAAGTGAAATATGATTTTATATAACGCGTCGGCTCCCTTTTCCTTCCGTTTTGTGTCTGAAAATTGATTTTGAAGTCCTACCAAAGCATTGACAGATGTCTTGTTTCTCTATGATCTTTTCTTACGTTAATGAGGAGAGACGGGTGCTTGCTGCTTTCGTCCTTCAGCGCAGACCTATTCACTATCGCAAATTAAGAGGATACCCTGCGTGTTGCTAGGCCACGATGGGCTCGTTTCCCCCACGTGCACTGGTGCAGTGCTTGCAGGGGATTAACTACCATTTGCGCAGCATTTGCAGTGTCAACGGGCCCCAGGGTCCTGAGGGGCCGATTAAACCCTGATTATTGCTGTATTTTAGTACCCCAACAGCAGTGAAAGGGGTCATTTTCCTTTCTTGCACCAGGGGCCACGGTATCTTTGCTACACTACTGGTTCTAACGACTAGGAAATGCAGAACTAAAAACACCGCGGAAAATGTCTTCCTAGTGATAAACGGTATACGTCTTTTAAAACAGTAAATATATAGTTTGGTTGTATAATTTACATTTGAAAACACTGTCCGGGAAGATAGAATGAGTGATAACCAAAAGCACGAACTAATTGAATATATTATTAATTTTCAAATAATTGAATTGCTTTAAACACGAGTTCGAAATAACGACATGTATTGATTCCTGTACTGGGTATTATTAAATGGCATCCTCAGACCGAATGGTCTAAATATAGAACATAGAAGAGGAAATGCAGCTGTTCGTTGCTTTATCTTCGTTTGTGTTGATATCATCAGTTGAATGACAACACACGCAGAGGAATTTTCCATTGGCACCGATGGAAGAATTAAAGAGAAGAATGCATCAACAAGCATTAGCAAAGCCAACAGGTCTCGCTTTTGCGACTTGTTGGGTTTGCCAATCACTGGTACAGTGCAGCTTGGCTAAAGAATGAAGATAAACGTAGACTGCTGCATCATTTTTTAGGGCCAATGAAATGGGCACTTTTTTCCTAGTTCCCTATCTGAGTTAGGTCCAGTGCTTAATTTGTAAACAATTAAGTGCCAGGGCAGTTGCCGCAAGGCCTTTGCAGCCTGCACACCCCATACCCTGCCAGTGCTGCCAATGGCAGTACCAACATAACACCTAACCATCACACTCCTTCAAGTGTGACCATTCAGAAGATTTCAGGCCACACAAATCTTTAATAATGGCTGGTATTACTCATTTTCAATGTATATTGACTTAATAAACAGTTATTGTGCTCATTATCAAATTAAAAAGACAGCTCCACCATGTGGTGGGCTGTCACTAGAGCCGGTGCTGACAATTAAGTGGAGGTGCTGAGCACCGCAAATCACCTGCACAAATTAAGCACTGGTTAGATCGGTTAAAAAAAATGTCCGGGAGAGGTGTAGACCCAAGACAGGAGATACGGGTGGGGAAGCAAATTGGTGGGCGCAGGCAATGGGGAGAAGCAACATTGAGGGCATGGGCTGCGGAAGGGCACCACATAGGACTGAAACAACACGGGAGGGGCACAGAAGAACACAGGAAGACAAAATACCATGGGGGCAACGAAAGAGCCCAGAAAGGCAAAGGGGCAAGGAGACATGTGTGCGAAGTAGTTCACAGCGAGACACGAACAACATTGAGATGCAGAAAGCAACACAGGGGCGGAAACAGCACAGAAGGGGAGGAGAAGCACATGACAAGACAGAGCAACAGAGAACCACGGACAATGTCAAACAAAGAAACACACAGGGAGACAGAACAACATGGAGATGGGGGAAGCAACATGGGCAAGAGAAACAACATAGCAGGTGCAGAAAAGGACACAAAAAGTCAGAGCAACACGGAGACTTGGTGGGGTGGAGGTCAAAGAAGCACAGGGCAAGACAGATCAACACATGGATGGGGGCAGAGAAGCGCATGCAGGAGTCACCTGGAAAACCTATGCACTTTTGTTGAGTGCTTAACTAAAATAAAAAAGTAGCACCAAAAAAGTGAGCAGTATATGGACACAATAATGTGCCCATGCCCCAGGGGAGGAACAAACGCACAATGAGAAAGTAAAGCCAACAACAGCCATCAAATAAGAAGCAAGAGAATTAGAGTGTCAATGAGGCAAACCAAGGGCAAATAATGGGCGGGCTGTTAAACCCATAGTAAGCTAAAACTATGTCTTGCAATAGAGAGTGCATGCACTGTCTTCATCAAGATTTAAAAATGGGGTGCCTAGGATTTTTATCACATGCGGTTCACTCTGCATGCAATTTTTATAGCATGCATTGACACATTGAATGCAATGTACAGTGTGCATGAGTTAAACTGATTATGTGGAGTACGTAAACTCTCAATCACGAGATTTTTGGGAATCAGTGTTTATTGATGAAGATCTGGATTCAATATGCTGCACCACACTCAGGGCCAAAGCCATCAAACGGCCCAAAGAGTACAAAGAAGCAATTCAGCACTCGGCCGCTATTTTGCTACACCTCCTCAGCGATTGCACACCATATATAAATACTATTGCTGATGTAATCTGCAAATCAGCTCTGCACTAGACGTTTACTGATTAAAGGCGTTTACCCCACTGCAACAGTAGAACTGTGGCATGAGCAGAGACGTTCCCTATCTTCATTTGATAGAGAGCCACTTACCAAGAGAGAAGGAAATTTAGACACAAGATCTGCACTCCATAAAATCATTCCACTTGAGAAATGTATATCTATTTTTGTGCAGTATTATACAGCTTAAACTCGACCGAAGGGCACTAGAGCACTTTACATGAGTACCAGTGACATTACACAAGGTCAGATTCGTTTTTATTTTTAGGCTCGGGCAGTTTAAGTGATGTGCACAGGATCAAAAGATTTGTAAAGTCTCCTGAGCTCCAGAAAGTGTTATTATTGAATGTCCGAAAAGTCCAGCACAAACAGTAGTTCTTTATTTTGTGTTTTCACATGCATCCAGCAGTAATTGACAACTCTTGTAGCCAACATGTGTTTAGTCGATATGGGAAGTTCACCACCGACTTAATCATGGCAACAAACAAACAAATTGAAAGCACAAAGGAGCATATGATCTCACTTTTTCTGTGAGAATCCATCACCAAACCTCTGGTGCAAAAGTTCTTGGAGTAATCTCTTATATCAAATAATTGAAATAGAAAAAACCCAATGCCACCTCAGGCAAGAGAAAACACCCAAAAGATAAAGAAGAGGCAGCATAATACATAACCAAAAGGGCAAAATAATCACTATTGTGTGTTAGACCTGGCACCATTGGCGTGGGTTTCACCCTGTATTTTTGCCTTTTGCCTCCTGTGTTTTTGCTGTGTGTTGGACTTTGTTGCTGGTCTAGATGCTTTGGCGAAAAGATAAATAAATTATCTTCTCCCTTGAGTAATATTCTTTCTCCAACACAACCTTTATTGCTGTATTTTGTGGTCTAGTCAACGGCAATTCCAATGAAAACAATTTTTTAAGAAAAGATTTTTTTTACTATTTAATAGTGTAAGTATAAGTATATTTATTTTCTACCTCACTTCTTCTTCTCAATTTAATAGAATTTCTTTTTTAGATATATATACAAACATATACAATATTTACAATACTTACATACGACAAAACAACTTAAACATATACATATCAACAAAAGCCCTATTTTTAACCAGGATGCCTATGGGCTTATTTTGTTACAGCATTCCTATATATCAAAGATCACTCTTTTAGAGACACTTAGAGATATTGTTGTTACAACCTCCTAATTATTTAGGGTGCTCTTTCCAAATTTATTCCATGACACAAAACACAGTCAAGCGAGTGTCTTCAAAATAAATGTCGACGCGTTTCAGCCAAATAACTCTTTCGGCCTCATCAGGACTAGGGCATCAGAACGTTTAGTTTCATACAGTTCAACCTCTTGTCCAACTACAATCTTTTTGGGCAATTGGACGTCCTTTTTCTCCTTTTTTATTTTCCTATATATATCTCTTGGCGAGCTTGCAAATCACTATTAAACCGTAACGGAAGACTCGTCTCACTTTCCCGTTTTCAATATTTGGGGTGTATTTGTAATACCTTAGTGTTTCAACTCTCCAACTTATCCACGGGACACACTTGCAACTTTCCGTCTCTCTCCTTCGTATAGATCGTGGTATTTTGAAGACACTCGCTTGACTGTGTTTTGTGTCATGGAATAAATTTGGAAAGAGCACTCTAAATAATTAGGAGGTTGTAACAACAATATCTCTAAGTGTCTCTAAAAGAGTGATCTTTGATATATAGGAATGCTGTAACAAAATAAGCCCATAGGCATCCTGGTTAAAAATAGGGCTTTTGTTGATATGTATATGTTTAAGTTGTTTTGTCGTATGTAAGTATTGTAAATATTGTATATGTTTGTATATATATCTAAAAAAGAAATTCTATTAAATTGAGAAGAAGAAGTGAGGTATAAAATAAATATACTTATACTTACACTATTAAATAGTAAAACATTTTCTTTTCTTAAAACATTGTTTTCATTGGAATTGCCGTTGACTAGACCACAAAATACAGCAATAAAGGTTGTGTTGGAGAAAGAATATTACTCAAGGGAGAAGATAATTTATTTATCTTTTCGCCAAAATTTGTGCTACATTATTAGTCCCAAGGCATTGTTTCTTTCATATATTGTTTATATACCCAGATGCCGAAGGGTTATTGTTTTGGGTTCCCCCCTGTTTTTGAAGAGGTCTAGATGCTTTGGGCACTTTGCCACTGCTGTTCAGTGCCAAAGTGCAAGTGCTCCCTTTATAAATTGTTGTTATGGATTGGTAATTCCATGATTGGCATATTCGATTTACTGGTCAGACCCTAGTACAGTGCACTATGTGTGCCCAGGGCCTGTAAATCAAATGCATCTAGTGAGCTGCAGCACTGATTGTGCCACCCACATATGCAGCCTGTAAATGTAACCTCTGGCCTGCCATTGCAGAGCCTGTGTGCAGTCTGGCACTGTCATGTCGACTTGGCAAGTGCACACACTTGCCAGTCCCTATCCTTCCTTTTCCTTAAATGTTAGTCACCCCTATGGTAGGCCCAAGGTACCACTGTGGGCAGGGTGCATGGTATGTGAAAGGTAGGACATGCCCTGATGTGTGTGGGATGTCCTGAAAGTGAAATACTGCCAATTTCATTTTCCACTATTGCAAGGTTACCTGCTCCCTTAGGAAAGAACGGGGAGTTTGTTTATAACATCTTCTAAACATAACTATCATCGGGAACAAGGTAGGAAAATAAAGTTTGATATGCCTGAATGTTACAATGCATCTTTTAGTCAGGGTGATTTTTACATTCTGTGTTTGAAAATACCACTTTTAGAAAGTAGGTATTGTCTTTCTTAGCCATCCAGTATGCGTTTGCTAGGTTTGTGTATTGCATTTCTGGCTTTGGAGTGTCAGGGGCTGTGGAGGAGTGGCTCCAGAGAATCTGATGAGTCAGGGCTGGGCTGAATAGGCCTGGTCTGCATTTGGAGTGGTGGGAGGAGTATCACCTACACCTGAATAGGGCTGTGCCTGCCTTCCACAATGATGGCTCTGCCCCCTGTGGTGTGTCTGGAGCCAGGGCTCACACTGACAATGGAGGTGTTTGTTCACTTGCAAAGTGCCCAACAGAACTGGTTTTGGCTGGGTACAGAAACTCTCTGCGTTCAGATAACAAAGGAGTTTTGGGTATAAAAAGAGGGGCCCAAACCCCACACTTTTAGATCACTTCTGGGAAATTATGAGGAACCTTTGCCAAGAAAAAGAGCCGGAGAAGCTGAGGAGGAATACCGCCCCTGTGCTGTTTGCTGTCTGCTGTCTGGGGTTGGCCTGCAGTGGCTACTTGCTTCCAAGAAAAGGAGAAAGAACTTTGCTGTTTGCTGTGTCCCCTGCTTGAGGAAGATCTCCAAGGGCTTGAAATTGAGCTTGCATCCTGTTTTGAAGTCTCAGGGACACAAAGACTCCACCACCAGCTCCCCTGAACTTCCTTGCTGGGAGTTCTGACCTGCAAAGAGGTGCCTGCTGTTGTTTTGGACCTCTAGAGACTGTATTTCGCTGGGAGCTGGAAGAATCCACGCATCGTCCCGGATCGTTGCATCGCATCGAAGCGTCAAGTTTGTCGCAACATTGGGGGACGCAATAACAAACAGACGCATCACCTCCATGCAGTAAGAAACCGACGCATCACCTTCTCTCTGGTAAGGAACTGACGCATCACCTCCCCTGCGCAGCAGTAAGGACTGGCACATCACCTCCCCCGGAGCAAGGAATGGACACATCACTTTTCCTGAGTGTAAGGAACCAACGCATCACCTTCCCTGCCGCCCATTTTGTTTGCATTGTGTGAAAAGTGTCGCATCTGCAATTTGCTTTGAATGGAACTATTTCTACCATCTGAAAGTCATATTTGTATTGTGGATTTTGGTCGTTTGATCTTGTTTTAGTTTAGATAAAGATTACTTAATTTTCAAAACTGGTGTGGTGTCCATTTGTAGTGTTTTCCCTATATTACTGTACGTGTTCACAAATTCTTTACACACTGACTCTGAGATAAGCCTGTCTGCTTGTGCCAAGCTGCCAAGTGGGTGAGCAGGGGTTATTTTAGAAGTGTATCCCCCTTACCCTGACTAGAAGAAAGGGTCCCTATTTGGACAAAGGTACCTACCTCTGCCAACTAGAGCCCCCATTTCTAACATAGTCCAACCGTATAACCCTTTGGGTGGTACTTGCAACCCCCTTGGCTGCAAAACAAACACCCATTTAGGTGGAACAAATCTCCAAAACCTAAGTCCAAGGATTAAAGAGCATGTAATAAACAGGTAGAGAGAAAAGCCGAAACCATTAAGTTAAGAACACTATCCTATCTATATAATTTACACAAAATCATAACCGCGTTCCTGAATAGGTAGCTAGTATCTGCAATACCGCACATGTTACAGATTTAATCTGAAACCCAAGAAAACAATTTATTACAAATCGTCTTGTACACAAACGTATTGCTTATATCGCCCTTGGTCACAAATCTCATCTATCCAAAGTTATATAAAAGTGTGCAGAATATGTGTATATATATGAGTTGTACGAAGGAATAAGTGATCTCTGTAACAGTTAGGTAAAGACACCATAAATTCAAATTTATGTGAGAAATGTTATGCATAAAATATAGTAAAACAAGTACAAACGATTATCGGTGAAGGCATTTTCAACCAAGTTAAAGTACCATAAAACGATAGCGTTATAACTCTAAAAGTATAATATCCTCTATCTTATCATATGTACAGATAACTGAAGCGCAATTAAACAGACATGTCCCACTTACACAGTATGCTAAAAATGTTTAGTAGCAAGACAAGTTATTATGTGGCATAACTATTGGGTTGCAATTTGCTTCTCATATAGCTATAGAAACTGTTCCGTCTAGCTTATCACAGTATCGCGTAGTCCACTTGTGAGATTAGCAAAAACAAACATAGCCCACTTACACAGCGTACAAAACAAATGGCCAGAACGTTCCGAATTATTATCTGCTGTAACTATTGGATTACGATATGTTTCCCATATCGCTGTAGTAACAATTCTTTCAAGGTTTTCACCCATATGTCGTAGTCCACTTGTGTGATTAGAAAAAACAAGTACATGGGCACCCATGTATACCACTACTGAGTTACCATGCTCTAAGCTACCACGCATGTGAATAAAATTAGCTTGTATCCAAATTTATCCCAACCACTGTATATTGAACTGCTAGCTACCCCCAGTGTACTTTATCAATCCTCTAAAAAATCAAATCATGGAGCCATAATGTAATTATTACTGTATAGGTGGAGTACTCTGACAGACATGTGTGTTACTGGAGTGTACCTTAGGTGCCATCTTGAAGTGTCTATTTTTACTACTGCACTCATTAATAGCACAAACAGACGGATAACGCCTGATCCGGCTCGTCAGAAAAGCTAAGTCATCACAATCTAAGTGTGAACATGGTAGCCATTTTAAAACACCAAGATCAGCCACATATCTATACCTTGAATACATGTACATTGACCATGATTGCATTTTAGTGTAAGGAAGATTTTACAATAGAGATATCTCTCAAAGTGGATGATGTACACCCGATCCTGAGCGGCCATTTGAAGAAACCACTGGATCCATTTTACCGCTAATGTAAACAAACAACTACTCATCAACAATGAGTTGCTATAGTATAAACCTAAGTCCACAAGGAAAATTTCCTACATTATAACAAACACTTACATTGCATGCTATCCCTCTACATCAACTCCACAATTATCTCGTAGTTCTTCGTTGTAGCCTCTGGTAAATTCATTTCCAAAATTTCTTTCTCAACTTCATTATTTCTTACAATAGCTTAGTGATTTTCCTCTCTGCACTCTATTAAAATATTCATTAGATCCATAGAACTATTGGTAATCTTCTTTTCCCACCGTAACAGTGGGTCCTCATCCATATCATCATATGTGGATCCTGCTCAAGGGAAGATATTGCTTTGAAGTGGCACTGTCCCACCACTTGGACATTACAGATTTTTGGGGTTTCTCAAGCTTTAATAAACTTTATCTTAAGTCTCTCTCTTGTCTTGGGTTGCCTTGATTAACCTCGTTGTTAACATTAACACCCACACTTTAGTATTTGAAAAGCTCCTACATTGTGGAGCTGAGCACGCAGAGTGCTTGTCATCTCGACCGTAGAGGCCCAAGAGAAGGCACAACCAGCTGTGGATAACAAATGCACAATTGCATCCTGACTGCTCGGAGGGGAGCATTGAAAGACATCACCTCAGGATTTAATGGGACGCAATAGAGAGCAGGGGCCCAGAGACTGAGCAGAGTGTATTCCTAGAAATGACCGACCCTTCTCTCCGAGAGGGGCATTCTCACCACTCAAGCCCCAGCTTGAGCAATCTTTTCAGGAAAATAGCTACAAGTACTCCTGCTTCCGATCTGGTGATCACCATTTGACCAAAATAGCGCCTGGTTTAAACCACAGTCCTCATGAGGACGGGGCAGAATAAGTAAATTGATGGCATACAGGGCTGCCTCAAGCCCCAACTCACCCTGTGGTGCTGCCTCGGAGGACCCAGTGCCGGAGCTGTGAACGATTGCAGAATATTCCAGGATCTACGGTGAGTGCAACGGTGTGGCCCCAGTTTCTACAGCGGCATCGACTGACGCGTTTTCAGAGATAAATTAGGCTGATGGGCAGTGGCCCTACCTAGATGCTGATGGACCCCAGGGGGAGTGTGAACTAGTGTTCGTGCAATCTCCCTTCCCCATTCTCTAGGCTTTAGCAGGGATTGGGAGACCCCGGAGACCTCAGGGCTCCCCTTGCCTGACTTTAAAATAGTTGCCAGCATGGTCATAACCCAGAGCCCTGACCTGTAAAGTATTCTGCAGGCCATTGGTTCACCAACCCTATCTGCCTGGGGGTACTCCCTGGATTCACGATGCAGCTCCCAGCATGTTTTTGAGATTCTCAAAAAAGAAATATAATGCTGCCAACAAGACTGATTGATATGATGCTTGATTCTAAAATGGCAGCCAGGAGACCCATATGCCTACCCATCCCTCGCCTCCTTCATCACTCACTGCCTCAACTGCCCCAACACCATAAACCAACAACCCATATTGTAGGAAGGTGGATATCTGACTATGGTTACCCCCAACTTTTTGCCTAGTGTCTAGCTGGTTTTTCGACTTAGTTGGCCTGAGATCCTGCCATTCAGAGTCTCAGGCTGTCTGCTCTCTCTTTAAAATGGACTCCATGTACCCTAGGTACATACACAATTGGTAAGGATCACCTTATTGGACCCTGTACAGTGTACCCTAGGTACCCAGGGCATAGGTGTACCCTAGGCCTCCCAGGGGCTGCAGCATGTATTATGCCACCCCTGGTCTGGCCTTCCAATCAGACACAACTGGCTGATCACTCAGCTGGGGCAAGGTCGTGTAATCACCCCATGCTTAGATATAGTATACCTATATCTACCCTTATATATAGACACATGTGTACCTATCAGCCACTCCTATGGCAGGCCTTAACAATCCTGGAGGCAGAGTGCTTGGTAACATGTGAGATGGTGCTCTAGCATGAGCTGAGCCTGTCTGCAGCTTTTGGAACCATGTCCTTATAGCTGTTCTATGATATAGCCTACCATATACTCTTAAAGTGCCTTATAATCTTAAACGGTTATGGTAACTATGGTTTGGCTTTATCAAAACATGTTGTGTAAGGTGTCTAACACTTTGGAATAATACCCACATACCATTTCTGGTGATGAGGATATTATTCCTCCCTTCTAGAGGGAGAGACATGTTAAAATCCTACTTTGCTGTTCAACTCTAACCAAAGCCTCAGCATCACAAAATGGATGCTGCTGCCACAGACACGAGTCTGACCTCCTGCTGCTGGGAGTGATCCCGGCAAGGGAGGCTTGGACAATAGGTTTCCTGCTTGGGGAGGTGCTAGCACCTCCCCAGACAGACTTTAGTGTATTGGGACAGGAAGGGCTGAAAGGAATGAGACATGCCTGGGGCACACAAGGTGTCCCATGCATAGTCCAGTTCAAACCGGTGCTGGGGCACTCCAGCCCCAGTCCTGGCACGAAACTGGACAAAGGGAAGGGGGTGTAACCACCCCCCTCCCAGGTCCCACCCATAAGGCGTGACCTAGCAGGCAACCCAGCCCCCCAGATTAGTATAAGTGTGGTAGCTGGGCCCCAGGAGATTAGATTATCCTGAACCTGCAACTTGAACAGAAACTCTGGACCTTCGACATTCGACGAAAGAAGAAGACTGAAGAATCTCCCTTGTGGCCAAGGAGTGGCTACCCTGTGCAAACAGGCACCATCAAGAGACTTACCCTTTGCTTTGCTGAAGTTCTACGAGGGACCGACTGCAGAGCCCAACCAGAGCCTTGACTTCCAGACTTCTCCGACCCTGATCCACATCCACAGCCGAGCTGAGATCCGTGGAGGTGACGAGAGACGTGGGACCGGCTACCTGGGAAAAGTGGCGAGTATCTTCCAGCGCAGCTTCTGAGGTACCCTCGAAGTTGTGCACCGGGGATTGAGAAGCCCCAACCCCAAGCACCATCTGCACCGAAGATCAGCCCCCCACACTCCACGAGACCTGCGTGGGGCCCTTCTGCATTTTCCTGCTTGCCGCGTCTGTCCGGTTGCTTGCCCGTTGGCTAGCGGCCTTTGCGACGACACACCTTTAAATCTTCACTGCTGGTTTGGCTCCTCCGGACTGGCTCCCGCTCCTCTGCAAAAGAGAAGCACCCCAGACCTTCCTGGTCTGCACCAGAAGCAAGTCCTCCATTCTTCGTGGGTTCCGCTTGCCAAGGCTTGGTGAGTCCTAGTTCGACTTCGATGCCGCCGACAGCAAGAGCCTTCGCGGGACAGCTTGCCTCCTGGTCCTGGTCGTCCTCGACGTCTCCTGGTACCCGTGGCTGCTGCGACAAGCTTCACCTCTTCACCTGCAATCTTCACAACATCGCCTGGTTCCTTCCTGGTTCCACGTGGTCACTGGCTAGTGACCTTGACTCTGTCCCTTCTGCTTGCAGGTACCCTTCCTTCTTGATCCCGGCCTTGGGATCCACCGGACACTCTGCACTGACTGCCTGTCAGCAACTTTCCTTCAGGCATCCATAGAAGTCCACGACGAAACCCGACGCAAGTTCACACCTATGCACCCGCAGCCTGTGGGCTAGGTAACTTGGGTACTTCGGTGCTCACAAGGGTAGTGACTATCCTAGGGTCTAGTTTCCGAGTCTCGACTTTCTAGCTACTCCAGAAGTGTCCTAAAACTGCTTATTTCAGAACTGTACTATTTCTATCGATTATACGCATTACGCGTGAGTGTTTCCACTCTGCACCTGAATCCCGTGGGCCTCCCACTTCCTAACTGTTGGTAGTGTAGTGTAGCCCCAGCGATTCCCTAGGCCTAGGCCTGTTCTATTTCCATGACAGTGGTCCTTTTACCACTTCTTTAGTATATGGTTTGCGTGGCCCCTAGGGCCTAACTGTATTACTTACCTGTGTGACTTAATGTATGCTAGAATAAGACTGTGTTGTACTTACCTCGAATCTCATAAAGAGTGCTGAGGGTTTGACTAGAATAAATACACTTTATTTTATATATATATCTGTTGTGGTGTCCTTTCATTTGGTATTCAAGGGATTATATATGGTATCACAGCTGGCTTCACATGCCATTCAGAGTTTAGCCTAAGACTGCTCTTGTCCATGCTACCACTAGGATAGCTGGTCTATAAGGTTGACTTTACAACCAATCACCATAAGGGTTGTTTAGACTGATATAAGGTGTACACTAGAACTAGTGACATCATACATCAGGCCAACTTCTCACATTTGTGAGCAGCGGTTGGGATCTGAGCTTGCTGTTGTAATACCATTGTAAATCTTGAGATACTAAATTGAAAGATCACACAGATATTGTTTAGGTACATATAACATAGATTATAATACTTAAGTCCTACTGGACTTAGTTGTTGTAGGTTGAAGGGACTAACACACCCTGACTACAACTACTAGAGAGGTTTAGTAGATACAACTAGTGTAGGTAGGTGCACACACCACACCCTCACTAGAATCATGTCCCTGAATGGAGATCACACTGATACTCCCTCAGGAGAGGAGAATCCTAGACAGATTCCCTCTAGATATGATGCATTCACTTTCCAGGAGATTAGACAACTGTGTACCTCCAGGAGATTAAAACAGGGTTCCAACCCTACCCTTAGACAGCTAGTGGAGCTTCTGGAGGCCTATGATGCTGAAAGAGCTGCCAAGTATGGTGCCATAGCTGTAGATAAGGGCCTCCCCTCCACAGAAGAAACCCCTGACTTAACTGATACAGATGAGTTAGAAGAGGCCTCAGAGGAAGAGGGAGGTAGCAAGACCCCAGTCAGAAGACTTAGTCAGGCTAACTTAAGCTTGCATGGGAGCTTGCATGGGAGCTTCCCTTACAGGCCCCCAAGTAACCTTACAAAGAGAGATTGGAGGGGTAGATCTCCCTCAGGGGACTCTCTCCACTCCTATCACTCAAGAAGCTCCAATGCTTCATCCCACAGGGGGATGACTTCCCCCCAGAGGAGAGAGCATGAGGCCAGAATGAAGGAAGCCAAACTGAGGATTGAAAGGGAATAACTTGCCCTTGCCAAAGAGGAGCTTGCTCTAGCCAGAGAACAAATATTGTGTGGGTCAGAACCCACTGGTGGCAGCAACATTCCTAGAGATAGGGATAGGTCTTATGACCATAGAAACCTAAGCAAGATAGTCCCCCCATATCAGAATGGGGATGACATCCACAAGTGGATGACTGCTTTGGAGAGGGCCTGCAAAGTACAGCAGGTACCCCAGAGTCAGTGGGCAGCTATCGTGTGGCTCTCCTTTTCTGACAAAGGTAGAGACAAGCTCCTCACAGTTAGTGATGAGGATGCTAACAATTACAAAGTCCTGAAGAGTGCTCTGATAGATGGGTTTGGATTAACCACTGAGCAATATGGGTTGTTGTTCAGAGACACCCAGAAGACACAGACACAGGACTGGTCTGATTTTGTGGATTGTGCCACTAAGGCTTTGGAGAGTGTGTTAACTGGCAGCAAGGTGCAGGACTATACAGGATTGTACAACTTGATTATGAGGGAGCAGATCCTTAGTAATTGTCAGATCCAGCTTCTCCATCAACACCTGGTAGACTCAGATTTGACCTCTCCCCAAGAATTGGGAAAGAGGGCAGATAAATGGGTCAGGACCAGGATTAGGCCTAAAAATCAGGGTGGTGACCAAAAGAAAGATACCACCAAGCCTCAAGAGAAGGGTGGGGATAAAACAAAAGAGAAATCTTCCTCAGGGCCCCATAACTCCACACAGGGTGGTGGGTCCCAAGCTCCCTCCTCTACCACAGTTAAAAAGCCTTACTGCCATGAGTGTAAAACTCCTGGGCCTTGGAAAACTGACAGCAGTTGCCAAAAGGCTAAAAACAAAACTGTTCCTCCAATTACTCCTGTCACACCACCTATTACTGTCAGCAGTAATCCCCCAGGTGGTGGGAGTGCCCCCAAAAATTTGGTTGGGTTTTCTTGGGGAACACAGGGGGATCCTGGCTTAGCCAATTCCCCTACAGCAGCTACTCTTGTCTGTGATGGTGGCATGAGGTTTGCCAACTTCACTGCCTGTCCCAACACTTTGGGTAGGTACAGACAGGAGCCCTACATCAATGGTAGAAAAGCTGAGGCCTACAGAGACACTGGAGCTAGCATCACTATGGTGGCCCATAGGCTAGTTCCCTCTGAGCAGCTTTTGCCTGGTTTCTCATACCAGGTAACTAACATTGATGGCAAACAGAACAGTCATCCCATGGCAGAGGTATGTCTCAGCTGGGGAGGTGTCACTGGCCCTAAAAGGGTGGCAGTGTCTCCAACCTTGCCTGTGGACTGCTTACTGGGGAATGACTTAGAACTCTCAGCTTGGGCTGGAGTTGAACAAGACACCCATTCCAAAATGGTAGGCCTTTCAAAAAAGGGTAGTGGGGTTGTGCCAGCCACAACCCCTGTCCAAGTAGATTTCCTCCCTGAAAAGGTTGGAAGGGCAGTGGTAGCCACAGCCCAGGCAAAGACAGACTTCTCTGTAGAGACTGGCAGAGCTGTGACAGTCACAGCTCAAACACAAACTGAGTGCCTCCCTGAAAAGGCTGGCAGGACTGTAATGGTCTCAGTCCATACTCAGACTGACATAGGTGTAGTGAAGCCTGAAACTATGGATCACTCCACACAAACAGAGAGTAGTGGAGAGGAAGAAAAATCTCCCTCTCCCCAGACATTAGGAAAAGGTCAGCCTCCTCAGGGATCTGACCTTACCCCTTGTGAAGGAACTGCCCCAGAGGTAGCCAGGCCTGGCCTGGCAGAGCCTCTGATGTCAGTGGCCCCTTCCAAGGTGGGACCCAGTCTGGTGCAGGTAGCCTGCCTCTCTCTACCCTGCCTCAGTCAGCCCAGGGCTGCAGAGGTCAGAGAGGCCAGTGGACCCCAAGAGGGCCCCTGTCCACAAGAACCCCCCCATCAAAAGAATGAGGATTGCCTGGCTAGTAGCCCTAGCCAGGTGATGGTTAAAAACATTCCTGAGGGATCTCCTTTACAGTTAGTTAGGGACCTCCCACTGAGGGATTCTGTTGGGCACAGACAAACCTGGGACCTTAGGGCCCCAAACATGACCTGTCCCTCCAGTAAGCCCACACAAGGGACCCAGCCTCCAGCTTTAGGTAGCCAGAGGCTGACCCTGAGAGCACAGTGCAACTCAGTTAAAGAAAGACAGGCATCCATGGTGGAGGATGATTGGAGGAAGCTGAGGTCTCACTTTGAGGACACTCACTTCAGTACTCCATCTCAACACCAGCCTTTTACTTTGCAAAGACACACCAAAGGTAGAGATTCCCTATGGTGGAGACCCTATGATACCTTTAGGGTGAAGGATTGCTTAGTGGACCATGAGACAGGGGGTAACCATGCCAGTGCTGGTTCTTCCTTATATGGCCACTTAGGCAATAGAGGCTTACCTTGTCAAGGACAGCCTTATCTCCTTTCGTTTGGGGGGGGGGGGGGGGGGGTTGTGTAGGAAGGTGGATATCTGACTATGGTTACCCCCAACTTTTTGCCTAGTGTCTAGCTGGTTTTTCGACTTAGTTGGCCTGAGATCCTGCCATTCAGGGTCTCAGGCTGTCTGCTCTCTCTTTAAAATGGACTCCATGTACCCTAGGTACATACACAATTGATAAGGATCACCTTATTGGACCCTGTACAGTGTACCCTAGGTACCCAGGGCATAGGTGTACCCTAGGCCTCCCAGGGGCTGCAGCATGTGTTATGCCACCCCTGGTCTGGCCTTCCAATCAGACACAACTGGCTGATCACTCAGCTGGGGCAAGGTCGTGTAATCACCCCTTGCTTAGATATAGTATACCTATATCTACCCTTATATATAGACACATGTGTACCTATCAGCCACTCCTATGGCAGACCTTAACAATCCTGGAGGCAGAGTGCTTGGTAACATGTGAGATGGTGCTCTAGCATGAGCTGAGCCTGTCTGCAGCTTTTGGAACCATGTCCTTATACCTGTTCTATGATATAGCCTACCATATACTCTTAAAGTGCCTTATAATCTTAAACGGTTATGGTAAATATGGTTTGGCTTTATCAAAACATGTCGTGTAAGGTGTCTAACACTTTGGAATAATACCCCCATACCATTTCTGGTGATGAGGATATTATTCCTCCCTTCTAGAGAGAGAGACATGTTAAAATCCTACTTTGCTGTATAACTCTAACCAAAGCCTCAGCATCACAAAATGGATGCTGCTGCCACAGACACGAGTCTGACCTCCTGCTGCTGGGAGTGATCCCGGCAAGGGAGGCTTGGACAATAGGTTTCCTGCTTGGGGAGGTGCTAGCACCTCCCCAGACAGACTTTAGTGTATTGGGGCAGGGAGGGCTGAAAGGAATGAGACATGCCTGGGGCACACAAGGTGTCCCATGCATAGTCCAGTTCAAACCGGTGCTGGGGCACTCCAGTCCCAGTCCTGGCGCGAAACTGGACAAAGGGAAGGGGGTGTAACCACCCCCCTCCCAGGTCCCACCCATAAGGCGTGACCTAGCAGGCAACCCAGCCCCCCAGATTAGTATAAGTGTGGTAGCTGGGCCCCAGGAGATTAGATTATCCTGAAGCTGCAACTTGAACAGAAACTCTGGACCTTCGACATTCGACGAAAGAAGAAGACTGAAGAATCTCCCTTGTGGCCAAGGAGTGGCTACCCTGTGCAAACAGGCACCATCAAGAGACTTACCCTTTGCTGAAGTTCTACGAGGGACCGACTGCAGAGCCCGACCAGAGCCTTGACTTCCAGACTTCTCCGACCCTGATCCACATCCACAGCCGAGCTGAGATCCGTGGAGGCGACGAGAGACGTGGGACCGGCTACCTGGGAAAAGTGGCGAGTATCTTCCAGCGCAGCTTCTGAGGTACCCTCGAAGTTGTGCACCAGGGATTGAGAAGCCCCAACCCCAAGCACCATCTGCACCGAAGATCAGCCCCCCACACTCCACGAGTCCTGACAGGGCCCTTCTGCATTTTCCTGCTTGCCGCGTCTGTCCGGTTGCTTGCCCGTTGGCTAGCGGCCTTTGTGATGACACACCTTTAAATCTTCACTGCTGGTTTGGCTCCTCCAGACTGGCTCCCGCTCCACTTAAAAGAGAAGCACCCCAGACCTTCCTGGTCTGCACCAGAAGCAAGTCCTCCATTCTTCGTGGGTTCCGCTTGCCAAGGCTTGGTGAGTCCTAGTTCGACTTCGACGCCGCCGACAGCAAGAGCCTTCGTGGGACAGCTCGCCTCCTGGTCCTGGTCATCCTCGACGTCTCCTGGTACCTGTGGCTGCTGCGACAAGCTTCACCTCTTCACCTGCAATCTTCACGACATCGCCTGGTTCCTTCCTGGTTCCACGTGGTCACTGGCTAGTGACCTTGACTGTCCCTTCTGCTTGCAGGTACCCTTCCTTCTTGATCCCGGCCTTGGGATCCACCGGACACTCTGCACTGACTGCCTGTCAGCAACTTTCCTTCAGGCATCCATAGAAGTCCACGACGAAACCCGACGCAAGTTCACACCTATGCACCCGCAGCCTGTGGGCTAGGTAACTTGGGTACTTCGGTGCTCACAAGGGTAGTGACTATCCTAGGGTCTAGTTTCCGAGTCTCGACTTTCTAGCTACTCCAGAAGTGTCCTAAAACTGCTTATTTCAGAACTGTACTATTTCTATCGATTATACGCATTACGCGTGAGTGTTTCCACTCTGCACCTGAATCCCGTGGGCCTCCCACTTCCTAACTGTTGGTAGTGTAGTGTAGCCCCAGCGATTCCCTAGGCCTCGGCCTATTCTATTTCCGTGACAGTGGTCCTTATACCACTTCTTTAGTATATGGTTTGCGTGGCCCCTATGGCCTAACTGTATTACTTACCTGTGTGACTTAATGTATGCTTGAATAAGACTGTGTTGTACTTACCTCGAATCTCATAAAGAGTGCTGAGGGTTTGACTAGAATAAATACACTTTATTTTATATATATATCTGTTGTGGTGTCCTTTCATTTGGTATTCAAGGGATTTTATATGGTATCACAGCTGGCTTCACATGCCATTCAGAGTTTAGCCTAAGACTGCTCTTGTCCATGCTACCACTAGGATAGCTGGTCTATAAGGTTGACTTTACAACCAATCACCATAAGGGTTGTTTGGACTGATATAAGGTGTACACTAGAACTAGTGACATCATACATCAGGCCAACTTCTCACACACATGTCCCACAACCATAACTGACAAACATAACTGGCCTCTGCTCAACAAACTCCTTTCCTTGTTCTCACGCCTCTCTTGTAAAATCAACATCCTCTCATTGGCTCTATTCCATAGAAACATCTCTCTAGCTTCTCGTTGCTGCTCCCTCCATCACCCCCACCATCCCTCCACCCCATACCAGCCAACACACCAAAAGACAGCCATCTACCCAGACCCAAATGATACAATCTTCCCATAACAACTCAGACCCAGCCGATCTCCTGGAAAGTTATGCAGCTTCAAATTCCCCTCCACCATCCTCTATTCCCACTGTGGGCTGCACTATTCCCATCATTATCTCAGACCACAGTAAAACTCACACACCATCCCGGTGCATCATCATCCCCTCATGACTTGATACAAATCCCAACCTCCCTCACTGAACAGCCAAGTCAAAGAGTCAACAGCTTCTCCCCAAACTGCATGCTACACTATTGTCAGTCTGCAGTCAAACATTGTCTAGAGATATCGGCCTAGATCCTGGCCCATAATCTTGATATCCTGATCCTCACAGAAGTATCACTCAATGACTCATCTAACCACGCTGTAGACCTACTTCCTCCCAATTACTCCATTTTACAACAAGACCGGGAAAATGGACAAGACAGAGGTCTTGCTCTCATTCACAGATAGTCACTGAGATCCAGGATCCTCCAAACAACTCAGTTTCAGTCTTTTGAATGCATGTTGTTAGACCTGGTACCATTGGCATGAGTCTCCCTTCCATTTTTTCTGATTGCCTCCAATGTTTTTGATATGTTTTGCTGGTTTAGATGCTTTGGGCACTGTGTCACTGCTATTCAATGCCACAGTGCAAGTGCTCCCTATGTTAAATTGATGTATTGATTAGTGACTCCATGATTGGGTTATTTGATTTAATTGTCAGACCCTAGTACAGTGCACCATGTGTGCCCAGGGCTTGTAAATCAAATGATGCTGGTGGGCTTGCAGCACTGGTTGTGCCACCCCCAGAAGCAGCTTGTAAAGTGTGTCTCAGGTCTGCCATTGCCGAGCTTGTGTGCAGTCTCTGGCTGCCATGTCAATTTCGCAAGTGCACCCACTTGCCAGTCCCTAAACCTTCCCTTATCTTCCTATCAGACACCCCTTAAGTAGGCCCAAGGGCAGAGTGCATTATAAGTATAAGGCAGGCAGGGCTGGACTGGGAACCAAAACCGGCCCTGGCAAAGTGCTCGGCCGGCGCCCCCCTGCCCCCACCCCCCCGGCTTGGGGGTGCCTCCGAGCTCTTTGCCAGGGCCGGTTTTCGGCCGATTTTGTTACAGGGCCGATTTTGCAGCTATGCTGCAAAAACGGCCCTGTAACAAAAACGGCCCCCAGGGGCCCAAAACCGGCCCTCACCCGTGCGGCGCACCGGGGGATTGCCCGGTGCCCGCTACGGCCAGTCCGGCCCTGAAGGTAGGACATGCCCTGGTGTGTGTGGCATGTCCTAATAGTTAATTACAGCCATTTTCGTTTTTCACTATTGCAAGGTTACCTGTTCCCCATAAGCCAGAATGGGCAGTTTGATTATAACATCCTATAATCCTAACTGACCCAGAGAACATGGTAGAAATTCGAGTTTAGTATGCCTGAACTCAGAATGATAAAATACATCTTTTAGTGAAGTTGGTTTTAACAGTCTGTGTTTAAAAATACCACTTTTAGAAAGTAGGTATCTTCTTGCCTAACTGTCCAAGCCTGCCTCTGCTAGGTTGTGTATTGTGTGTCTGGAGTTTGAGTGACAGGGGCTGGGGGATTCCAGGAGACAGGGTGAGCCAGCACATGGCTGAATAGAGAGATCTGCATGTAGATGGGTGAGAGGAGCTACACCTGGGACCTGAAAAGGGCTGTGCCTTCCCTCCACAATGCTGGCTCCACCTCCTGTGGTGCGTCTGATGTGCCTGGCCTGCACTGTGAAAGGAAAGAAGGAGTCTTGTCAACAAAGTACTCCAGGACTGACGAGAACCGGTTTGGACTAGACAAAGGCCTCACTGCCTTCAGAGAACAAAGGGAAAAAGAGTATAAAAGAGGGGACCCAGACCCCAGAACTTTAGATCACTTCTGGAACAACAAGACGACCCTCTGCCAAGGAGAAGAACCAAACAAATCTGAAGGAGTTGTACTGCCCCCCTGCAAGTGTACTGTGTTGCTGGGTTGGCCTACAGTGGTGTCTTCAGTGCCAAGGAGAGGAGAAGGAACTTTCAAAGGACTTTCATCATCTTGCAAAATATTATTGCAAGGGCTTGAACATGTGCTTGCCTCCTGCTGAAGTCTCAGGGACAAAGGACTTCACCACCAGCTCCCCTCTGAAGTTCCTTGCTGGGAATTCTGTCTGTAGAAGCCTGCGTGTCGCTGGGAGCTGGAAGCGTGACTCAACGAGAAGAAGCGTATCGCGGTCGCAGCTGTTGCCGTCACATCGCCGGAGAAGCCTGTCACTGCTGCAAAAGGTCGCCGCCGCATCACCAGAGAAGCGTATCTTCATCAAAGCTGTTACCGGACGCATCATCAGAGAAGCGAGACGCTGCCGCAGAGGTCGCCGTCGCATCACCGGAGAAGCATGTCGCAGGGCCTGTCGTGGCTCCCAAGTTGCAGAGTCACCGCACGGCCCCCGGGCTTGCACGCATCGTCTACACATCATCGCATCCAGGGCACCATCGTATTGCATCGCACCGGATTGTAGCATCGCATCGAGGCGCCATCTTGCCGCATCGCAACCGGGCCGCAGTACGAGAATCTACGCATCACCTCCTCTCCTGTAAGGATCAAGACACATCCCCTACTCTGTGCAAGCATTGAGGCGCGACGCATCCTCTCCCCCAAAGCAAGGAACCAACGCATTTCCAAAGCTATGAGCCTTTTGTTTATTTTGCGTTACGCATCCAGATACTTTTGTGAGAACTTTGTCGCATTTACCATCAACTTGAACTAAGTTACTTCCACCATCTTTAAGTCAATTTTGAGTACAGTATTGTGGATTGTTGTCGTTTGTGGTCTTGTGTTAAGTCTATATAAAGAATACTTATTTTTATAAAACCTGTGTGGAGTCCATCTGTAGTGTTTTCACAGTATTACTGTATGTGTTCACAAATGCTTAACACACTGCCTCTGAGATAAGCCTGTCTGCTTGTGCCAAGCTACCAAGGGGGTGAGCAGGGGTTATCCAGTAGTGTAATCCCCTTTCCCTGACTTAGAAGCAAGGGTCTATATTTGGTTAAAGGTACCTACCTCTGCCAACTAGAGACCCCCAGTTCTAACTTTGGTGGTCAGCAGTGAGGATTTGGACCTGCATTTGTGACTCATATGCAGTAATTGGTGTACACTACTAGTGAGTGCAGACCAAACGCAACCACATACTTTTTTGATAGAAGTTTTTTCCCTGGACTGTTATTCAGTGAGAACTGCCAATTCTTACTGCAATGAGTAGACCAGCATCTGTTGCATCTATGGATCTAGAATTTGAGGAAGAGAGGTTGGAAACCTTCACTTTGAAACAGCTCAATCATCTCTGCAAGAAATTGAAAGTTGCTACACCAGGCACTTCCAAAAAGGATGACTACAAAAAATACGCTGAGGGCCTGGGTAGAAGCAAGAAATGCCCCTGAGTTGGTGGTAGAGCCAGCTGGGGATGCAGATGGGCAACTGGATAGGTCAGAGTTTCCAGCCAGGTGAGGGGTACCGTACCCACCTGGCAGAAGCATCTCTTCCAAAGACCTGTCCCCTAGAGAGTTGGAAGACAGGGAGAGAAATAGGGCACACAAGCTGGAAATGGCTAAGCTTACTTAAGATGGAGGGTCAGAGGGAAATAGAAAATAACAAGTTGTCCTTGGAGAGAGAGAGAATGAGAATGGAGCATGAGAGGATGTTGAGGGAGTTAGATATCAAGGCAAAGGGCTTAGAGATTGCTCCCTCTGGTGGCAGCGCACAATCTGTGCCTTCAGAAAGCAGAGTGTATATTCCCAAGGATGTCATCAAAGATTTCCACAAGCATGAGGGTATTGGGCAGTGGTTTGCAGCCTATGAAATAGCAATGTTGGCCCACTGGGTCCCTGAGAAGGATTAAGGAGCTGGGTTTGGGGCTGCTTTGTGAGTGAGGGGAGAGATACTTTGTTGGACCTGCCCAGTGAGAATAGGATGTCTTATGCCCACATGAAAGAAGCCCTGATGACAAGGTATGGTTTGACCCCAGAACTCTATAGGCAGAGGTTCAGGAGTTGCAAGACGCTGGAGGGAACCACTTGGGTGGAATATGTGTCTTTCTGTTGCAGAGCTATGGATGGTTGGATGAAGGGTAGCAAAGTGGATACTTTTGAAGCGGTCTATGATTTGTTTGTTTGTGAGCACTTGTCTGCTAATTGTTTTCCAGAGCTACGCCAGCACCTTATTGATAGCAAGTTAACTGACCCTAGGAAGCTTGCTGAGGAGGCAGACTGCTGGGTCAGTACCAGGGTTCACAAGGGTCATGTGGGAGATTCCGCCAAAGGTGGGCAGGGTCCCCAGCAGAAGAGTGGGGGGACAAGGGTAAACAGAGGGAGTTCCAGAAAGGGCCCCAAAGTAATTCCCAAGGGAACCAAGGGAAAGGTTCCCAGCCTCCCCCTGAGAAGAAGCAAGAGGCCCGACAGGTAAACCAGTTCAGAGGGGCCCCTACAGTGGGCCACCGTTGGTATGATCCACAGTGTCCCATGGAGGACTCCAAAGCACCACCACGTGCACCACCCCGTCAGATGGCGAGTGTAGCCCTGGGAGGGGAGGAGATGGGTGCCCAAGGTGGGTGGGGTCCCGCAGAAATGTCCCTCGTCTCATTAGGAGACTTTGAGATGGTCCCTAAGACTCAGCTGCCTGATAACACAAAAATATACAGTGACCATCAATGGCCATAGTGTGGAGGCTATTAGAGTCACCAGAGCCAGTGTGACAGCTGTCAGGTGTCACTTGATGTCTGAAGAGCAGGTGGTCCCAATGCATTCCCAGTTGTTGCCGCTGACAACACAGAGAACCACTGCAAGGTGGCTCAGGTTCCCTTTGAGTGGGGGGTCTCTGGAACCCTTCAAGCAGCTGTGAGGCCAGCCATGCCTGTGGATTGTCTGTTGGGCAATGATTTGGAAAGCTCACCTTGGGCTAAGGTGGAGAAGAAGGCTCATTTGGAGATGTTGGGTCTGCCTGAGTAGGCGTGTGTAACCACTCGGTCTATCTATGGCAGCCAGTAAGGGTGTTGAAGAGGTCCTGGAGCCTGAAAGTATGGCCCAGGGACCTGCCTTAAAGAGAAGAGGTAGGGGGTGTGGGAAACCAGCCGCCATTGTTCCCATGGTCCAGGAGGAGGCAGACCTTGAGGGGGATGCCCTGGAACCTACAGGGGAGCAAGTTGCTGAACTGTGGGACCTGCCTGAGCTGACCCATTGGCAGCAAGAAGGAGGACCCTCCAGGGAGGAATGTTGTACAGAACAGAGGAAGTGCCCTTCTCTTGAGGGTTTGCGGCGACAGGCCACTTACCAGGCAGCAGGTGATCAGTCTGGATCACATTGGATCTACTGGGAGAACGACCTCCTGTATAGCGAGCCTAAGGTTGCTGAGCCTGGGTCAGCCCGTGTGCTGGTGGTACCCCAGCGCTTCAGAGCCTTCCTACTGGGCTTGGCTCATGATGTACCTTTAGCTGGACATCTGGGGCAGGAAAAGACCTTTGAAAGGCTTGTCACCCACTTTTATTGGCCCCAGATGCGGACGACTTCAGATGCTCATTGTAGGACATGTCAAACTTGCCAGGCAAGTGGGAAAAGTAGGAGGAAGCAAAGGGCCCCTATCCATCCTTTCCCTGTAGTCAGTACCCCCTTTAAACGGGTGGGCATTGACATTGTGGGGCCACTGGACCCCAAGACAGCCATGGGCAACAGGTTTATCCTGGTCTTAGTGGACCATGCTACCTGGTACCCGGAAGCCATCCCACTCAGGACAGTGACAGCTCCCGTGGTGGGACGTGCACTGATGGGGATTTTCTACCTTGTGGGGTTTCCCAGTGAGGGGGTGTCTGACCGAGGACAACTTTCATTTCCAATTATATGAAGTCCCTGTGGCAGGAGTGTGGTGTGACCTATAAGTTCACCACTCCTTACCATCCCCAAGGTAATGGACTGGTTGAGAGTTTCAACCGGACCCTCAAAGTCATGATTATGGGTCTTGAGGAACCAATGAGGCGTAAGTGGGACGTCCTCTTGCCATGCCTGCTTTTTGCTTACCGTGAGGTGCCACAGAAGTCCCTAGAGTTCAGCCCCTTTGAACTGCTGTATGGACACCCGGTAAGAGGACCTTTGAGTCTGGTCAAGGAAGGCTGGGAGCAATCTCCCAAGAAACCTCCCCAGAATGTATACAGTTACATGCTGGCCTTCAGGAACCAGACTCGGCGATTCAGACAGCTCGCTCAGGCGAATCTGGAAGCCAGCCAGGAGGAAATGAAGCGGTGGTACGATCAGAATGCCACTCTGATTGAGCTTCAACCTGGACAAAAAGTTTGGGTCATGGCCCCTGTAGAGCCTTTTGCGCTCCAGGACAGGTGGACCAGACCATTTGAGGTGGTGGAGCGCAAAAGTAATGTCCCCTACCTGGTGAACTTGCGGTCTCCAAGGAACCCTTTGCGGGTTCTGCATGTTAACCGCCTGAAGCCCCACTTAGAAAGGTCTGAAGTGGGCATGCTCCTAGCGACAGATTATAGAATGGAGGAGGAGACCAAGCCTCTTCCTGACCTCCTGTCTGCACCAGAGCAAGATGGGTCAGTGGATGGTGTCAGCCACTCTGCCACACTGACTCCTGATCAGCAGCAAGATTGTCGCCAACTGTTGGGGCAATTCTCTGATTTGTTTTCCCTGGTTGCTGGTGTCACTGAGTGGTGCGTCCATGATGTGGACACTGGGGACAGTCCTCCTGTGAAGCACAAGGCTTAGAGAGTGACTGACAAGGTCAGAGCTAACATCAAAGCGGAAGCCTCCAAGATGTTTGCCTTAGGGGTGATTGAGTCCTCTAACAGTCCTTGGGACAGCCCAGTGGTCTTGGTCCCAAAGGCTGCCGCGCCTGGTGCCACACCCGAACTCTGGTTCTGTGTGGACTACCGAGGACTCAATTCAGTCACCAGGACTGACGCGCACCCCATTCCCAGACCTGATGAGCTCATTGGTCGGTTAGGGGCTGCACGGTACCTCAGCATATTTGATTTGACGTCTGGGTACCAGCAGATCGCCTTAACTGATGGGGCCAAAGAGAGTTCAGCATTCTCCACAGCAGATGACCACTACCAGGGTTATGCCCTTTGGGATGAAGAATGCCCTTGCCACCTTTCAGAGGTTGGTCAACCAGGTGTTGGCTGGACTGGAGGATTTTGCAGTGTTCAGCGCCAGTTGGGAAGAACATCTGTACCACCTCTGGGAAGTGTTGATGGCACTGTGAAAGGCAGGCCTCACGATCAAGGCATGTAAGTGCCAGATCGGGCAGGGTTCCGTGGTGTACTTGGGACACCAGTTAGGGAGTGGCCAGGTGGTGCCCCTGCAACCCAAGATTGATACCATCCTGGCATGGAAACCCCCAAAGACTCAGACACAGGTGAGAGCCTTTTTAGGACTCACGGGGTTCTACAGGACGTTTGTCAAGGAGTATGGCAACATTGTTGCACCCTTGACTGAGCTGACTTCCAGGAAGCAGACCAAGAAAGTGAACTGGACTGACACCTGTCAGAAGGCTTTTGACGCCCTGAAGACTGCCATGTGCACAGCATCCGTGCTTTAGGCGCCCAACTTCTCAAAGGAATTCATTGTTCAAACAGATGCTTCAGAGCATGGTGTGGGGGCTGTTCTATCACAGATTAATGAGGAGGGCCTCGACCAGCCTGTAGCCTTCATCAGTAGGAGGTTACTTCCACGGGAACAGAGGTGGAGTGTAATTGAGCGTGAGGCATTTGCTGTGGTCTGGGCACTGAAGAAGTTGAGACCATACCTGTTTGGGACTCACTTCCGGGTTCAGACAGACCACAGGCCCCTCAGATGGTTAATGCAGATGAGGGGTGAGAACCCAAAGATGTTGAGGTGGTCCATTTCCCTACAGGGGATGGACTTTACGGTGGATCACCTCCCTGGTACAGAACATGCCAATGCTGATGGTCTGTCCAGATTTTTCCACCTTAGTGATGAGAACTCCCAAGGGGAAGGGTAGTTCTCCCCACTTTTCAGCTGGAGGGGACACGTGTTAGACCTGGTACCATTGGTGTGAGTCTCCCTTCCATTTTTTCTGATTGCCTCCTCTGTTTTTGATATGTTTTGTTGGTTTAGATGCTTTGGGCACTGTGCCACTGCTATTCAGTGCCACAGTGCAAGTGCTCCCTATGTTAAATTGATGTATTGATTAGTGACTCTATGATTTGGTTATTTGATTTACTTGTCAGACCCTAGTACAGTGCACCATGTGTGCCCAGGGCTTGTAAATCAAATGCTGCTGGTGGGCTTGCAGCACTGGTTGTGCCACCCACAGAAGCAGCTTGTAAAGTGTGTCTCAGGCCTGCCATTGCCGAGCTTGTGTGCAGTCTCTGACTGCCATGTAGACTTGGCAAGTGCACTCACTTGCCAGTCCCTAAACCTTCCCTTATCTTCCTATCAGACACCCCTAAGGTAGGCCCAAGGGCAGGGTGCATTGTAAGTATAAGGTAGGACATGCCCTGGTGTGTGTGGCATGTCCTAATAGTGAATTACAGCCATTTTCGTTTTTCACTATTGCAAGGCTATCTGTTTCCCATAGGCCAGAATGGGCAGTTTGATTATAACATCCTATAATCCTAACAGACCCAGGGAACATGGTAGAAATTCGAGTTTAGTATGCCTGAACTCAGAATGATAAAATACATCTTTTAGTGAAGTTCGTGTTAACATCCTGTTTTTGAAAATACCACTTTTAGAAAGTAGGTATTTTCTTACCTAACTGTCCAAGCCTGCCTCTGCTAGGTTGTGTATTGTGTGTCTGGACTTTGAGTGACAGGCGCTGGGGGATTCCAGGAAACAGGGTGAGTCAGCATAGGGCTGAATAAAGAGATCTGCATGTAGATGGGTGGGAGGAGCTGCACCTGGGACCTGAAAAGGGCTATGCCTTCCCTCCACAATGCTGCCTCCACCTCCTGTGGTGCATCTGATGTCCCTGGCCTGAACTATGAAAGGAAAGAAGGAGTCTTTTCAACAAAGTGCTCCAGGACTGACCAGAACTGGTTTGGACTAGGCAAAGGTATCTCTGCCTTCAGAGAACAAAGGGAAAATGAGTATAAAAGAGGGGACCCAGACCCCAGAACTTTATATCACTTCTGGAACAACAAGACGACCCTCTGCCAAGGAGAAGAACCAAAGGAAGCTGTAGGAGTTGTACTGCCCCCCTGCCAGTGTGCTGTGTCACTGTGTTGGCCTACAGTGGTGTCTTCAGTGCCAAGGAGAGAAGAAGAAACTTTCAAAGGACTTTCATCATCTTGCAGAATATTACTCCAAGGGCTTGAACTTGTGCTTGCCTCCTGCTGAAGTCTCATGGACAAAAGACTTCACCACCAGCTCCCCTCTGAACTTCCTTGCTGGGAATTCTGTCTGCAGAAGCCTGCGTGTCGCTGGGAGCTGGTAGTGCGACTCAATGAGAAGAAGCGTGTCACAGTTGCAGCTATTGCCGTCGCATCGCCGGAGAAGCGTGTTGCCGCCGCAAAAGGTCACCGCCGCATCACCAGAGAAGCGTGTCTTTGTCAAAGCTGTTACCCAACGCATCAGGGGAGAAGCGTGACGCCTCCACAGAGGTTTCCGTTGCATCACCGGAGAAGCATGTTGCAGGGCCTGTCGCGGCTCCCAAGTTACAGAGTCGCCGCACGGCCGACGGGTGTGCATGCATCGTCGACACATCGTCGCATCAAGGGCTCCATCGTATCGAATCGCACCGGATTGTCGCATCGCATCGAGGCACCATCTCGCCGCATAGCAACCGGGCCGCAGTACGATAATCTACGCATCACCTCCTCTCCGGTAAGGATCAAGACGCATCCCCTACTCTGTGCAAGCATTGAGGTGCGACGCACCCTCTCGCCCGAAGCAAAGAACCGACGCATCTCTAACGCTATGAGCCTTTTGTTTATTTTGCGTTACGTATCCAGGTACTTTTGTGAGAACTTTGTCGCATTTACCATCAACTTGAACTAGGTTACTTCTATCATCTTTAAGTCAATTTTGAGTACAGTATTGTGGATTTTTGTCGTTTGTGGCCTTGTGTTAAGTCTATATAAAGAATACTTATTTTTATAAAACATGTGTGGAGTCCATCTGTAGTGTTTTCACTGTATTACTGTATGTGTTCACAAATGCTTAACACACTGCCTCTGAGATAAGCCTGTCTGCTCGTGCCAAGCTACCAAGGGGGTGAGCAGGGGTTATCCAGTAGTGTAATCCCCTTTCCCTCGCTTAGAAGCAAGGGTCCCTATTTGGTCAAAGGTACCTACCTCTGCCAACTAGAGACCCCCAGTTCTAACACATGTGAATAGAAATGCCCACAGCAACTACCGCTATCATCAGACTGAATGTGATTTACCATCCACCGGGTCAAAACAGCACCTTCATCCAGAAATGCATGGATCTCTTCACCTCTCAACTTATCAGCTCAGAAAACATGTTCTTCCTTGGAGACTTCAACATCCACTGGTAAAAAGAGGGTAACAGTTCTGTGGACACTTTTGCCTGATTTCTCAAAGACAATGATCTCCAACAACACTGCCATAAACCCATACACCACAAAAGGACCAGTTTGGACCTCATAATCTACAAATCCCCCAATATACAGCCATGCAACCCCATTCCAGTTGGCTTGTCTGACCACATGCAGATCCCATTCTCTCTCTCCGGTTCTTATACCAAAATGTCCAGCCAACTCTAGAAAGAGAAAATATTGTTCGGGGACAGATCCAACCTTGTCACAGAAGCCATGGCTAGCATGCCCCTTCTGACTCTAATTTCGATTACACCCCACCTTGATATTAATGAGGCCACTGATAAATACAACTCCTGCATGGAATCCTTTATCCACCGCCAAGCATATTAGGAGTTTCCTCACCACCGCACTTTTCATGGTAGTGTAACAGCCATAAAAAGTGTGGCGGTGAGGAAACAAAGGGGGGCCTACAGGGCTCCCTAATGCCTCTGGATCATGAGGTGTATGCTGGGAGTCGCATGTGTTGCCCCCCTGTGTGCATGCACCCCCGTTCTGCAGTGTATAGACTTGACAGTCCATGCCCTGCAGCAGCTGCCTTTGATGCTCCCATTGTGATGCCCGCCAGAGTAAAAATAAGTCGCACTCTGGCGGGCGGTTGTTTATGGTTTTAGCAGACTCGGGGCGGCAGAGGGGTGGTCCCACTCCGAGGCTGTCAAAGTCATAATAGGGCCCTAGGTCATCACAATCTAAGTGTAAATGTGGCAGCCATTTTAAAACAAGATCAGTCACATATCTATACCTTGAATATTTTTGGCATTGCCCATGATTCCATTTGCGTGTAAGCCCGAGTCCACAGTAGAGATAACCCTCAAGCCGGACATTGTAGGCCCGATCTTGTGAGGCTATTTTGACCAAACCACTGGCTCCGTTTAACCACTAAAGTAAACAAACAACTACTCATGATCAGTGAGTTTCTATAGTATAAACCGAAGTCCACAATGAAAATGTCCTACATTATAACAAACACTTACATTACATGTTATCCATCTATATCCAATCCACTATCATCTCATAGTTCTTCTTTGTGGCCTCTGGTAAATTTGATTCAAAATTCTTTCTCAACCTCATTCATTACTTCTAATAGCTTATTAACTTTCCTCTCTACATTCACTATCAAAATATCAATTAGATGCATAGAACTATTGAAAGCTCCTTTTCCCATGGTAACAGTAGGTCCACATCCAGGTCATAATATGTAGTGAAGATCTGGGAACAAGGACCCTTTGATATTTTGTTCAAGTGAAGATATTGCTTTAAAGTGGCACTGTTCCACCACTTGGATATCTCAGATTTTTCTGAATTCCTCAAGCCTTATAAACTTAATCTTAAGTCCCTCTCTTGTCTTGGGGTGTCCTTGATTAACCACTTTGTTAACAGTAACACCTACACTTAAGATTTTGATAAGATCCTCAGTGATCTTGTCACGATCTTGAATAGAGCTCATCCTCTCTTCGTAGCTATTCGGTGAAGGGACACGATATGTTGCAAGACCTAATTAAATATAACAGACAATGAACAGGGCGGCAAGGTTGCATTGTTGCGCAAATTCATGTGTACCTAGTTTCATAAAGAAACACACATATTAAAGGTACTCCAAGAGGATGAAATGCACACCTTCCACTCCAAAAGAGAAACAAATGCTTCAAACAGTAATTTGTAAAGTCTCCTATGATCCAAAAAGTCCAGCATAAACAGTTCTTTTCTCCGTGTTTTCACATGTATCCAGCAGTTATTGACAACTCTGGTAGTCAACACTTGTTTTGTTTATATGGTAATTCCACCATCGACTTCATCAGAGCTACAAAGAAACAAATTGAAAGCACCCATGAACAAATGATCTCACTATTTCTGTGAGAATCCATCACCACACCTCTGGTGTAAATGTCTTGAGTAAACCCTTATATCAAATGATTGAAATAGACAAAATCCAATGGTACCTCAGGCAAGAGAACACACCCCAATGATAGTAGAAATTCATAAGTTGCATTATTGATAACCAAAAGGGTGAAATAATCTTCATAGTCCAACCGTATAACCCTTTGCGTGGTAACTGCAATCCCATGGCTGCAAAAACAAACACCCTTGTAAGTAGAACGAATCTCCAAAACCTAAGTCCAAAGATTAAAGGGGCATATTAACAAGCCAGGCGATAAAATTATCGCCGCGTTAGCGGCAAAAAACTGCCGCTAAAACGGCGATAAAGGGCTTGATAATATGCTCTATGGAATTCCAATTGAGGCCCATGTTAGATGCCCTTCACATCTAACATGGGTTTCAATTGGAATTCCATAGATCATATTATCAAGCCCTTTATCGCCGTTTTAGCGGCAGTTTTCTGCCGCTAACGCGGCGATAATTTTATCGCCTGGCTTGTTAATATGCCCCAAAGAGGGTGTTATAAGAAGGTAGAGCAAAAATCCGAAACCATTAAGTCTATATTGCTTACCCAAAATCATAACTGTGTTTCTACATAGGCAGCTTATGTTACAGACCTACTATCTCGAAGAAACACGTGTTGGCTAAAAGAGTTGTCAATAACTGCTGGAACCATGTGAAGACAAAATAATCAACTCCTGTTTATGCTGGACGTTTTGGACATTAAATAATTTCACTTTTTAGACGTCAGGAAACTTTACAAATTGCTGTTGGAATCATTTGTTTACCTTTTTAAGTGGGCGGAAGGTGGCCATTTCCTCTCCTTGGAGCATCTTTAATACGTGGGTTTCCTCACAAATTAGGAACACATACATTTTCGCAACCCTACGGCCTTGTCACCCTGTTCACAGGATCAAGAGATGTTAATCCAATGCTGGGATTTGAACTTGCCTCCCCAGCTCCAAAGTCAGCAGCTCTGACCATAACATCTCATGTTTTGGTACCACACACTGCTCCCCACCATCCTCATCTCCTCTGTGTGCTTCTTCCCACCCTGTTCCTTGTTTTAAATGCTCCTGAGCCAGTTTTAGCACCAACTTGGCCCAATGGCATTGGATTGCTTTACATGACCACAAGTTAAATTACACAAGGTCGCATTCCTTTAATAAGCAAGGGGAGATTAATTGATGTACCCAGGACCACAGGATGTAGAGTCGAAGCCGGAACTGGAATCTGGTTCCCCACTTTCAAAGTCAGCAGCTCTGGCACTAACACCACACCCTTAATGTTAAAACTTTAAATGCAAGTTTTCCCAAAAGAAATATGCTTTCTTGTTTCGTAATGAGTATCGTGGTTACTTACTACTGAATATATTGAAGAAGTTCATTAAGAGCTCTTTTACTTGAAATATACCATATCGCACAGATTGGAAGTTTTATAGCGGGACATCATGCACAACAGCCTCTGCCTTACACTTGCTTGTTGGATGAAAAGCAGACATCTTCTTGCAGGAGACTGGTTGCCCAGTGTGTAAACTTCGATTACCCTTTCTCGTTGAGTTGTTTTTTTTTTAAGAACAAACTTTATTGGTATTTTCTTTGTCCACATGATAACCACAGACAATGATGTATGAGTATATAGTAGGAAATAGTATTGACAATCATGAGTCATATCATGCAGTTTATCCGAAAAGGAAGGACTACAAAAAAGGAAACGAAACAAAACTATACATAACAAAAAAAGGCTGCATTACAGAACACAGGAATATTGTCCTTATTGAAGGACTCCAACAGCAATTTTGCTGATCTAGTCACCTCTGACATTGAGTAGCAGTATGTAAACACCTGTTTTAACTGTGGGGCAGAACCACTAACTCTGGGGATGTAGGCGGTGATGGCGGTGTCAAAACAATTCCTCTAAAATCCGCCCACCACTGCCATATGCATGTTTGTTTGTGGGGGCAGCCGCAAGCTTTGAAGACCTGCTCCTCCAACCCCATGCAAAAATCCGATCCACGCTTTCATACTACCAGTGAGAGTGGGGAATGTGCCTTCCATAATCGAGCTATAGTCGAGCCAAGAAACAGTCAATGGCGTTTATATCTGTTGCCCCCAATGTCTTCTGCAATGTGTAGTAACGCTAAACGTGGTGTGCTTGGTATAACCCACCCCACTACCTCAGTCAGACATCTATTCACACCTTTCCAAAACCTGTTTAAGACCAGGCATGACCATACTTTAGGAATAAAAGTGGCCTCTTCCGCTCCTCAGCGAAGACACTCTGGGGAGACAAGACCTGCCTTGTGGAGTCGTGATCGGGTGAAGTATATTCTGTGTAAGTACTTCAGCTGTATAAGTCGCAGTCGCGAGGAGACAGCAGCCCCATGGGGGACACCAGAGCCTCCCTCCAATCATCATTGTCTAGAGGACCCAGATCCGTTTGGGATTCCAATGTTGACGCACTATGAGTGACTAATGTTTGATATATTTCGGATATTTTGTGGTCAATCAGGTCGCCTATAAGGAGCTTCCCTTCCAGTGGGTTAAATTCAGGGAGGGCGGAAAGCTGCTTGAGGTGGGGAGTAAATGCGTGGCGGAATCGAAGATATTTGTAGAACTGGGAGTGTGAGATGTAGTATTCTTTTTGAAGGTCTGAGAAGGATTTAAATGTTAGACCCTGGAGGACATCGGACAGTGTAGAAACACTGATTCGATCCCAACCCTGGAACTCTTGTAACAGTTGCATCTGAGGAAGGAGACAATTGCACCATAACAGGGCTGCACCTGTTAGGCGATTCAGCCAGCCTATACGGTGTAGAGACTGGGGAAATACCACCAGTCATTAAGCACCTGTAAGTGAGAAGCAGCGTAATATTACTGAATGTCGGTGGTCGCAATGCCCCTGCAGTAAGTAGAAAGAACACATGTACAGATCGCTATTCTAATCGCACCTCCGCCCTAGAGAAACTCATTAAGCATGGTGTTCAGCTGCCTGAACCAGAGCTGTGGCATGGTGTAGGGTTCGTTGTGTAATTAATAAAGAAGGTGAGAAAGGGAGATCATTTTAAAAATGGCCAAGTGGCCATACAGGCATAAAGGTAAACCCGCCCAGGACTTGAGTTCCCTTTTGACCCTGACACAGACTGTGTCAATGTTACGTGCTCTGGATATCTTGTCTGTCGGTTATGAAGACTCCAAGTTTTTTATGCCCTCCCAGGTCTGGGTAAGATCTGAGTCCCATGTGTAATTAGACGTGGACCAGCGCAAAGGCCATAGTGTAGATTTATTAATATTCATATAAAGCCCTGAAGTTTCACCCAAAATTTGCATGATCTTTAAAATGTGAGGACCCGATCTCCGAGGGTCAGACAGGAAGAAGAGAACATCATCCGTGTAAAGTGCAATTCTAACGGAAACCTCTGCCGACCACTCGAAGCCTCTGATCAGGGCATCAATGTGAACTCACACCGCCAGTGGCTTGATGGCTAAAACAAACAATAGTAGAGACAGTGGGCAACCTTGTTGAGTACCCCGAGTAATGGGAAACAGGGAGGATACCCTGCCGGATATATGTACGGTGGCGGTTAGTCCATTATATAGCATGCGAATATATGACAGAAATTTGGGGCCGAAATTAAGATGCTTCAGTAGAATAAAAAGATACGTCCAGCAGACTGAGTCAAAACACGGTCGATGTCGGCCAGCAGGAGAGCCTCAGGGCGATCAAGAAAAAGCTTCCTCCGGGATGTCGAAAAAGATAGTGCGAGAGTTGAAGACCACCCTTAGGCGGGCCGGGTGTATCAGCATGTATTGAATTTTGCAATGAATAAATGACGTTGTTGTTGGACCATTTTAGTACAGTCCCAAAGATCATGATTCGATGGGAGTCATATGTAAGATCGGCCTTAAGCCGTGCTTGCTGTAGAATCACATCACGATCATGAAAATTATCGTTGAGGGGTTTACCACTATTGTCTGCCAGCCATTTTATGGAGGCGCATGGGATTTGTCACCCTTTATTATTTATCTCCAAGATAATACAACTACACTAATTAGTCTTAAATAGTAAAAATGCTCTGTCATTGCTTATTAATATTGATACATGTCAAACGTCATGTTAAAAGTAGCACAGCCTACACATGATGTTGCCGCTCTGAAGTCAATGCTTGTCCTTGTAGCTCAAATGTGGCATCTTCTGTGCAATAAACACCTTTAACTTACACTTCCGAAGTGAAAGGCATTGCTAAAGTTTTGTCTGGAACTTTTACCACCAGATACTGATCCTAGATAGTCCAACTGGGCATATTTTGTGTACTAATATTATTCTTAGATGGGTACCTTAGGTTTGCAGTACATAGTAGTGGAGCAGTACATGTGGGTTCAGAAGAATGATATGAGATTGTTTGCATAACCACTGGCATGCTGGAGACAGGAACAGAAGAGGGAGTAGTGTCAGGCAGGAAATAGGCAGTGTGATATGTCAGGGGGTAGCACATTTTCAGAAAAGTGTATTACACTGGTGATACTTGTGGTTTATTACTCTTCTGCACTGACATAATGAGATCCTTTTTTTCCACTGAGACTGTCTTAAGCATATTTTATCTCCTGAATCAACTTGTTAGCTCTTTTAAAATTTTCTCTCTTAACTTTTTATCTTTTTAATTAGCAATTCCAAATCAAACAAATGTTATTATTTCTTATAAGAAGGAGTTTGCATGAATAATTGTTCTTTAATTGGTTCCTGCCGATAGGGCATGGCACCTCTTCACTGGCCTATACTTTGGATCGCCTTCCATTCGAGGTGTATGTTGCAGCACCGTGCGTCTTAAGTAATTACTGTATACCGTTTTAATATGAGGCCCTTTTATAGGAAGTATGACGCAGAAATAATATTGTTATGGAAGGAAGAACCTGTATGTCCCTTGTAATATGTGTTGTATGTACTGCTTACTCTCATATTTTTATCTGTATTTTAGCTGGTGTTTCTTTTATATCTTTATGACACGAGTTGTTGAAATAAAGCTTATACTACTACAAAATGAGTCTGACAGGAACATGTCTCTGGTCACTAACAAAAAGTACGCAGTTACCGGAACCTCATGAAACATCCTGCTTTTGTGTCTTTAACGCCTGACATTTACCTCAACTATCGGAATAAACAAGCCCATGGTTCTAAGATTTGTGCACGAGCCAACAGAGTGTTAACCACGCAAACCTGTTTTATAATGTAGGGAACTGAAACCGATTAAAATATACTCGATGGTGGTGGTGAAAAAAAGGGTTATAACGTGGCCAGCGCAGGCCACGTCATAGCGCTTATTTTAGGTTTATTGTGGGGTGGGAAGTAACATGGGAGGGTGAGGGGGTGGGCAACATGTACAATGGAGGGTAGGCGGGAGAGGAAGGGAGTAAGCACTCACAATGGAGGACGGGCGGGAGGTGGGGTGTGGGCAAGCAACAACACAGACAAGGGAAAGAGCAAGGGTGGGAGGTTGAAAGCAACAGACATTGGAGGGTAGTTGTATCACGCCAGCCGCGGCTTATACAGGTAAGAGCGGTGGGGCTGTGGGACCAGTGGGGGTGGTATTTCAACAAACGATAATGAGGGAAAATTAAATACATAATTAATTTTCCCTTGTTGTCGTCAGTTGAAATCTCCCCACCTGGCCCCACCATCCCACCGCTCTTACCTGCACCAGTCTGGGCGGGATAATGCAACAACACAGCGAAGAAGGGAGGCGAATTCACAAGGGAGGTGCACTCTGGTAAAGTGCTTAAAAAACAAATAAAAAAGTAGTGTCTAAAAAAATGAGTAGTGAAAGGACACAGCTAATGCAGCGGTGCTCCAGGGGAGAGACAAATACAGAAAGAGGAAGGAAGTCTACGGCACCTGACCAGTAAAAAGCAACCAAATCAGAGTGACTATCTAGCCAACCAACGGTGAGTAATATGTAGGTTTTAAGATTTTAGTGATAATAGCATAAAAAAACTAAAAGTTCCAACTGTGGATATCTGGTTGTGCTGGCCCAGGACAAAGCAGATGGTGATCGGTCCAGCTACAAATACCCAGTTAGGCGCACTGAACAAAGTACCTTAAATCCTGCTTTGCAGAGCATTGTGAAGTTCTGCACTGAGGATGTGTCATGCAGATGAGGCGATGTGTCGGTTCTGAGGTGATGTGGGGCCACGACGTGAGGTCTTGCATTTGCATCTAGGATCCCGTTGATGAGGGCTTACAATGTAACGCCAGCTTTGAGGATGCATTGCACAGTCAATTCAATGTGCCGGTTCCAAGGAGCTGTGATACTGCGGTGTGGAATCCTGTGTCGTTGCTGAGACTGACATTGAGGAGAAATGCAAGAGCATGAGTTTTGATAAGCTGCGCATGGGCTGCAGAGCCGATGCAGCTGCTGGGTCAAAACAGAGTCCTTTGTGTCAGAAGAATCCTTGCAGTACAGGCAGTGCGTCAGTTCTGAAGGAAATTCATCCAACAGCAAAGGTGATGTGCTGGTCCTGCATGAGATATGCCGCACTGCTGAGGAGTTGCGTCAGTTCTGCTAAATCTATGGATGGGCTGGCAGAGTGTTCCATCTTTGCCCATCTTTCCACTTGTGTCCACCTTTCCACATTTTTAACCTCTTGGGGTCTACCAATTACTACAGACTCCACACCAATTCACCCTCACCTTGATAGCGGCAATTTATACACCTGCTACATTAATGAAGTCCTTGGGCATGTTCTGCAAAAACTATGAAAAAGCCCCACAAAAGCACAAAACTATGCCATCCACCTCACATCTGACCAAAGAGATCAGAACATCTCACCTGCTCTGATATCACTCCACTAGATGCTGGCTAAACAGTGGATTTAATTCAAAACCCTATGCCTACATATATGCTCTATGTGCCCATCTAAACAGAATCCCCAATACCACTCAATAAGTAGCCCAATGCTAGACTCCCAAAGTAGCCTCTCATTAATTCAAGCAAGATTCAAAGAGTTAAAAGGAAGAGTTCAGCACTCAAAATGCTCAGTCTTTATCATTACCTCTTCAGATTAAAGCGTACATTGGAAAATACTGTAAACACTAAATAACTAAGGGAAAACAGAAGCATGGAGAACGGCAGTAAAAAATGTTTGCCCAAGAAAGTTTTGAATACAACAAAAAATGTATTACACTATGCAAACATGTGCTTTGGAAACATGATGAAGTGAAATAAAAAATGTAAAAAATTCAACAACTCCTCTTACATATGATACAACAACTGAGTTTACATTGGATCTGTGGGCTCCCGGGACCTAGGGAACCGATATGACTGTGGCACACCCACATATTGAGTGAATCAGAGACACTGTTAAACTCAAAGCTATGAAGCAATGCGTTCCAAGGGCCAAGAGTCAAAACAGCATTTCAAAAACATACAGTCAGTAAGGAAGGACTGACTTACAAAGCGAATTCAATATCAGAAATGTGTGAAATCCATGGAGGTTTATTACAAAATTCAAAAGGCATAATACAAGGAATAATAAAATGCAAATGCCGCATCAGAATGTACAGAGGGCCTGATTACAAGGTTAGCGGCTGGGATACTCCATCACAAATGTGACAGATAGCCTGTCCGCTGAATTACAAGTTCCATAGGATATAATGGATTTGTAGTACGGCAGACAGGATATCAGTCACATTTTTGATGGACTATCAGATCCACCATACTCGTAATCAGGCTTTAATTCTCAAGTGTGCAGCAAGATCAATAAGAAATCAGGCAGCTTCCTTAGTAGAGCACAAGATTCATGACTTAACCCAAAATCAAGGAGTTTATATACAGTTTTTTACATATGAAAGTAAAGAAATTGCAAAGTCAGCATGGGATAATCATTGCACCAAAAAATCTTGCACTATAAAATGTCACATAGCACTATCACCTAAGCACTAGCTCACTACATGAATATTGATTCACCCCTTCGGACCTATTGTCATACGGAGATGCTAGAATAAAGTAGTAACATAAACAACAGAAACCTTTGTTAACCCCTTCCCCGCTCATGACGGAACCACTCCGTCATGAGCCACGGTTGCGCTGTGCTCATGACGGAGTGGTTCCGTCATGCTGCGGCCGTTGGCGGCCGCTCCGCCCACGCGGCGCTAATTCCCCGCCTGTGCGTGCGATTAGCGCAGTGGGCGGAGACGTGACGGAACCACTCCGTCATGAGCACAGCTCAACCGTGACTCGTGACGGAGTGGTTCCGTCACGAGCACAGCAGACCCGCAACTGCCCCCAAACCCCCCCAGCGCCGCGGCGGAATTCCTGCCGCGGCGAAGGGGTTAATGAATGCAGTACAGTGTGCAAGTAAAAGGCTTTCAACTATCTCACAATTGGTCTTCCTTCAGCGAGCCCTTCAAGAACAGTATCATACAGAAATAAAAAAAACACATCATGCTGCATGTGCTCACAGAGAGAAATATAAACACAGAATGAACAAAATGATAAGGCATCCATTTTAAGCAAATTAGCGCTGAGCCTAACTGAGATCTAGTTATCATAAGCCAGAGAAAACACACTTCTACCCATCAAAGCAAATTTGTTTCAATTACAGTAGCTTTATGTCAGTATAGACATGTAAATCAAGAGATATTATAGCACATTGTTTAGTAAATTCACAAAAGAGAAAACAGATCTAGCAGTGATGTATTGCTAACGAGAAAAACATTGCATAATGGACTTACTGGGATGCACAGTCACTGCAATCTTTCAGTGGCTTGTGCTGTATAAAATATGGACACAACAGCACAAATGGTTAGGCCTGAAAGAACAGAGTCATTGAGAGAAAAATGTATTTTAAGTACACTGCACTGCCAAGTCAACAAGCACACCACACTCAAATTAATGTCTTCGTAGCCATAAGCTCTAATGTTTATTCAGTGGTTAATTTAGTTTTGTGAAGCACTGCATATTTTCATTTAGAACTTTAGAGCACTGGATGGTCCAGTAAAAATTACAAACATAAATTTATTGATTGTTAGAATGTATCTAAATGTGAACTGAGACCGCTACGAGGTATGTATCATTCACTATCCTAGCATTACCAGCTCCCTGGGTGATACACAATTAAATATAAATAGGCAAAGGTTCAAAGCCTCATGAGCTTCAGTCTGGAAATTAACCAATAGAGACTGTAACTTAATAATCAAAGGCCCTGATTACGATGTTGAGTGGGCTCACGTCTGCCCGACACCGTTGCGGATTGGGAACCGACCGACCTCAGATCGGCGGTTTTGACCGCATCATCCATTTTCCTAGGGGCGCTTAAGCAGCAGGCGGAAAACACCTGCAGCATAAGCTTCCATAGGAAAATGGATGTTTCCAAACATCCCTGCACCCTGTGGCAGGCACCTCATGGTGCCTATTGTACGGGGTAGGCATGTTGAGGGGGGGACCATGGGTGCCCCACAGGCCCAAATGCGGAGTCCACAAAGCAACGGGAGCCCTTCTTGGGTGCCCTCAATGTTGCTTTACGACAGCCTTTACATGTCGGAAAGCCTGACACACAATGGCTGTTGAAAACAGCCATCATAATCTTGGCGGCGGAAATGCCATCCTTAAGGGATTATGGTGAGTTTCCGAGCGAGCGACGGGCTCCTTGAACCTGTCGGAAAGCATTGGTCGGTCCCTCCGACTGCTGCCTCCAACCGCACGCATCAAAATGCGTCAGTCGGACCGCAGCAGGAGATGGCAGTCGGAACGAGACCGACCCCTATCGTAATTAGGCCCAAAGTAACTACACAAAAATGGGTAACTGGGCGGTTTTAGAGAAACTTTGCACTGGAACAAAAACTAAAATCAAGGATACCACATTCACACTTTTTTTGCTGCTTGTGTAATAAGAAACAGAGCAAACAATACTTTCACCAGTGCAAACATAATATAAACTGATTTCACATTTTGTCTGCTGAGTTTAGATGGTATAAGGTCTAGAAAATAGATATTTTCTTCTTTTTAAATTAAACAATGGTTTAGTGCAAGCTCGGTTTTCTAATGGATTTTAAAAAATAAATAGTGAAAATCCAATTAATTATACATTTTTCTTTCTTAATATATCCAAGATACACATGCACTGATTTACCAAAAAAGTAATCTGTTATATATGTTTAGCACAACATCAAAAATTAATTTTCATATTTTTGAATTGTGAGTCATTATTTCAGCAACACTGTTTAGAAGTGTTTTTGTCTGTTCGATCTTACACAGTAAAACAGATCACAATGGTTTGCCCTAACTATTTTATTAAACTATTGCAAATGTATTGTAATACACCCCCATGTATATGCATTATTCATTGTATATGTGTATGCATTAACGCATACACAAATAAGCACAGACAGCATACATGGAGCATTTAAGGTAGATTAAAACCCTGATATGTGTTGCTTAATATATACTATATTTTATTAGAATAATGTATTTATTTTGTATGACTGTGCTTTTTTTCATTTGTGTATGTATATTTATATATATCAATATCAACAAAAGGAAAAGTGAAGGGAGGATTTTTGCGAATCGCTATTTGAGAATCGTAAAATGCTATGTATGTAGGATTTGCAATACATTTTGCGAATCCTACATATTCCTTAATTGCGAATCTCATATTGCGATTCGCAATTAAGGAATACCTACCCATTCATTCCTATGGGCCTAGAGGCCCATAGGAATGAATGGGAAGACATTCTCAATTTGTGATTAGCAATTAGAGAGTCGCAAATTGAGAATGCAATTTCAAGGGTGCAAGGGTGTCAAAAGGACACCCTGTTGCACCCCTGAAATAAGCATGGGTGCACATGTGGTGCACATACATGCCCTAAGGGCATGTATGTGCTTCACATTGCAATTTGAAAAATGTAAAAAAAGAACAGTTTTCAAAGAAATCGCAAATTACCACCAACTTGAAGTTGGTGGAAATTTGCGATTCCTTAAGGGCAAATTGCACTTTTTTGGTGCTTCTTACATTGCATTTAAGGAATCATAAATTTGCGATTCCTTAAATGCAATCGCAAAATAAGGAATCGCAAATTTTGCGATTCCTTATTTTGCACGAAGATTTGCTTCATACATACCACTAAGCTAAATTGCGATCGCAAACGCTGAAATTCTGCGAATTTCGGCATTTGCAATCGAAATTTGGCTTGATACATATGGCCCATAATCCCCAATTCTACAATATAATAAAATACAGCAAAAATCCTTGGGTCTAAATTGTCTACACACAGAATAACAAACACAAAAACAAGAAGGTACTGACAAACTTACAACAGACCTTACTAAGGGAAGAATCCCTCAGGACGAAATCCCTCACCCACCTAAGGTGGCATGCTTCATCATTTGGGATTCACCTCCCAGAGGAAGACCTAGTTCCTCTGGGGGCTACGACCCCTCTCTCTGAGAGAGAGGAGCACAGGGATGTTTTGATTCCTACTCTGACTGGATTAGTAAATCCACCAAATGAGAAAAGTAGTGTGGGTGAGGGTGCAGCGCAAAAGAATAGAATGAGTGAAGTGATACTAAAACTAGCTAGGGAGAACTAAATGAATATAGCCCCCAGAGGAACTAGGTCTTCCTCTGGGAGGAGAATCCCAAATGATGAAGCATGCCACCTTAGGTGGGTGAGGGATTTCGTCCTGAAGGGATTCTTCCCTTAGTAAGGTCTGTTGTAAGTTTGTCAGTACCTTCTTGTTTTTGTGTTTGTCATTCTGTGTGCAGACAATTTAGACCCAAAGATTTTTGCTGTATTTATTATTTATATATATCCACAAAAGTTCGAAATCCATAACTGAGAAGCAGCACTCATAGATTCTTGAAATTCAGGTCATTTTATTTTCCACGTAGCAGCAAGTACAGGTTAATGCATTTCAGCTAAAGCCTCTTTTACAACCGTGCTTGCTGCACGTCATGTGAAGTCTTTAAGTAGGTAATCCTATTAAGGTGAACAAAAAAATGTCCACAAGCGTAGCAGGTTTAATTACACAAATTCTATAGGATAATGTTACAATAATTATATGATGTCATCAGTGATGTCATCAATAATGTAATTTGAGATAGTGTCAGTGATGTCATCAATGGGGTTATTTAACATGTCATGAGTCATGTAATATGTGAGGTCATAAGCAGTGCATGGTGGGGGCACAAATTATGGTCAGCTCAGTGAACTATAATTGGTGAATTTCAGAGTTTTTAAACATTTGATTTTGTGTTATTTCAACACCTAACTATACCTTCATTTTAGCATTTGCTAAAATCTTGTTCCCATACCTAATTATCACATCACGTTAACCATTTTAAGTGAATATATATATTGACAGATATAGGTATATAAGGTATTTTAATGAAGAAACATTGTAATATTTTTTTCATTGCCAGGTATATCAGTTGAAAATTATTCTACAGTTAATTATAGCAGTGACCTTTTTAATGTGTTATTATAGTAGTGTCTTATTGTCTTCATCCTTTCATCACCTTTGATGGTAGATTTAAAAATGTTGCTACCTCTGTAAGACAAAATGGCCTCCTGGTCTTATTCTAAAAGTATTACCAGGTATTATCAGATGCTGCAGGGCAAATATTGATAGGAGATTACCAAGTGGATGTAAATATATAGCAATATAGATGGGTAACAGAGTTTAATGTGGATCTTTTCCACTGTGTCACCGAATAGACAAAACATTATTCTGTTTTTACCCTTCTATAATTTTATGTTATTGTATGACCCTCTCAGCTCACCTGCATTGAACTGCTAATCAGGGACCGACGTGTAAAGAGAAGCCATAAATAACATTGCCTCTCTTTTTTGCCCCAATGTAAAAAAAGTAAGTTGTATCATGTTCACAACCCCAAGAACTCTCTGTGAACCTTCGTCCCTTTTGAAGCTGTGCCCACTGCTCTCTGGTGCCGCACTGACATTCTCTCCCAGAGCCCTGTCAGGGAAGCCTGAAATGAATTTATAATGTAGCAACATTGGAAAACAAGTTTTGTTTCCTACTGTTGCTACATCATAGCAGTTAATAGCAAGATTTAGAATCTGGTGTGACCCTAGTGGCTCTCTTGAGAGTTGTACATAACACCCTACAGAACAACCTTTCTTCCATCCAAGAGTCTATGCAGAAAAGCTAAATCCCAAAAGATTGGAGTTTTACGTTTGCTTTATGAATTATGCATATTTTTCCAATTAACAGTTGCATTGTGAGAGAGAGCTAAGTTACAAATTAGAACTAATAAATGGCAGTGAACCGTAAGGATACACTTGTGATATTCTGGCACATGGCAACTGCTCCTACTCATCACAACCTACATATTCACCAGAGTAGATGTCATTAAATAAAGAATGGTGACCTCCAAAATATGAATTAGTGTTTTGTAATCACTTCAATACAATATTACATTCAATGAAGAGAACAAGAGGGAGATTAGTAACGTAAGAAGTGGGAAGAAGGGCTAGCATCGCAGGACCATAGACCCTCAATCTTTTAATCCTCAGTTCATTTTTGGAATGTTCAGTATGCATCACTTGGCAACTTGGAATGTTTTTTCTCCTAAAGAATAAACATTTCAAGATAGATGCCTATGCCTGCACATGCATGCACATGTGTGTTGACATGCCGGCAGCCTTTTGGCATGTTTTTATTTACTCATCTGTCAGAAATTAGGTTATTGGTTCGCTGGGCTGTGCACCCTGATCAAGCATCCAGTACAAGACTGCCACATGATGTATGGTCTTGACTGTCCACTAAATTCTAGATACCATCGTGGTTAAGCTGTGGCCGAATCCTGACGAAGGCTATCCACAGTGCTGAAACGCGCGTAGAATACAACAACCGGCAATTGAATTTGTGCCACATTGTTTTTCCCTAAACACATATGAGAAAAATTAATTAATAATTGTATCTTATAAGAAGCTCTGTATCAATGTATTACAGCTGTTACTTTTGTGACAATGTTTTTAATTGAGCCATTTTGTGGTTTGGTGTGCATGATGATATGATTGAGATAGTATGAATGGGCGAAGTTACTGTATTAAATATTACTAATAAAAACATATTTAGTATTTTTGTATAAAAAACAGTATTTGAATTGTTCTTTCTTTTTCTTCTCTTTTGTTTCAATTACTATTCATGTATGGTAATGATTTATTGTTGCCTTAAGTATACACATTAAGATAATTCAACATAAACATAACTTGCTCCTTTTCCCAGGGCACCACAACATTGTGGCCATCATAATATATGAGTGCTGGAGATGTAGAGGCTGAGGTAAGTTAGATACAGTAGGTTAGGTGTGATAGTTATAGTAGCTAGGTATGGTAGGTTAAGTATAGTAACCTAGTAGGTTAGGTAGGGTAAGATATGTATGGTAGATTAAGTATGGTAGATTGGGAATTATAGGTCAGTATGCTGAGCATGGCAGGCTAAGTTAGGTATGGTATAGTACATTGGTATGATAGGGTAGGTAGGTAGACATAGTAGGTTAAGTATGGTACATTAAACAGTTAGTTATAGGAGGTTATGTGTGGTAGAAAAGCATGGTAGGTAGGCATGGTAAATAAATAGGTGTGACAGATATGTACATATGTTAGCTATACATAATAGGTTAGATATGGTATGTTAGGTTTCGTAGGTAGAGTAGGCCGCATATCAGATAGGTATGGTAGGTGGATATATTAGGTTAAGTATGATAGGTATGGAAAACGAGGTACTATTTTTGTCCGAAATGGAAAAGTTTGCACTAGTAAAGAATTTTTTTAGACTTCTTCTTTTCAAATCATAGCATTCTTAAGAAGAAGACCAAAAACATACTGTTATTATTACAGTAGACATTTTTCTTGTAGATGTGCGGTACTATATTTTGTTTAACAAAATGTTAATGCTTGTTGCTGACAATTGAAAGTATGACATTTAAAAATACAGTGATGTGGAAGAAGACAAGTAGAAAATTGCACGTATGTGCTCCCTCTTTGTAATAGGAACAAAGGGCCCCTTTGCTGAACAGACAGGATTAGGCGAACTAAGCTATACCCATGAGGACAAGTATTATGAAAAGGAGTCAAAATATGAATTTTGAATTGTTAAAGGCAAACTTAAAAGGCATACACAGCAACATTTTGCAAGGTAGATATTTTTAACAAGGAACCAGTCTTTTCATTGCTACTTTAAGAAAGTTTATGTGCACACAAGTCATGATTTTGTGAACATAGATATAACAACTTGTTATCTTGACACAAAAGTTGATTAGTAAAATGCACTGCATCTTTATGAGGTGCTAAGACATCGAAACAGCAGTCATTTCCTAAACATAAAAGCCAACAATTAAAGTGCTGCTGTATCAGCAAAGTACACACATCAAAGAACAAACACTTGCCCTGAATTGCAAGCAACGTCATGATGTATCAGCGAATTAACAAAAGAACTACTAAATACACCATCACAAAAACCTAATGGAAACCGAAACACAATTTAAACAATATAGGCATTCACAAAATGTTGTAGTCTTGACAGAGAACACATTCAAACAATGTAAACTATGAAAGAGACATGGAAGCCAGTGACTGAAAGGGACTGATGGATAACACATTTACTCTCTATACTTCCTCTTATTGCACTTTTTGTACAACTGGAGACAAAGTCGTCTGGACAGCAACATTTGTCAGTACCCAGGCATAAAAAAAGGGAATAACTAATGTGGCATGCAATTCCCAAAATGTTTTGCTGTATTTGGTCATGGGACTTTTAATCTTCCACAGTTGTAACCCCTACAGCCGTTTGTGGATTTTTGTGTTTTCTTGACTCATTTTTAGGGTGCTATTATTATTATTATTTTTTATATTCTGTGGATACATTATAACGGATTGAAAAATATTTTTAAAGAAAGGTCTATATTTGATTTGCATCAAGTACATAGCTATTCTACCATTTAGCATCCTATTACTGTTCAAACAGCAAACTCCCTGAGGAACACATTATAGAAGTTAGCAAGGTACATTACATAAAATTAGTGTTTTTTTGTTATTTCTATGTACAAACATGCAAGGCAAGAGACAGGGAGAGAAAGTGAGAGGAGGCAAAAGATGGGGTTATTTTTAAATTTGACAGAGACTACTTTGGCAGCATTCTAGAGCTAAACTATCTTGCAATGAAAAAGTTAAACACTCATCAGCCCACTTCACAGTCACTGGCTGTTGTGTCATTCACAAATCAATCAACCCACATTATGTAGTCATTGACTATTTGCTGCTAGCATTCGTGTCATATGGATTTTTACATGGCGCTAATTAGCATACACTTACAGGCATTTCTGTGGTGCAGCAGTGAGATGAGTCCAAATCAGTAGAGGTACACTCTTTGAAGAAGATACTGGAACATGCCGGCATTGCAGTGACCCTCTTAGGTAGTCTAGGTCTAAATAAAGGCCTTCTTTACCCTACGTCACCTTCTGTGGAATTGTTCACTACCAAGAGCTTCCTGCCCTGTACTCACATCAAGAGTGTGCCACTTTAGGCAGTCACTGCCTCAGAAACACTGCAATTGTGCCTCCAGACCTCATCCACTAGCCTCACAGAGAGCTACCTGTATGTGCAGTTCATAGGCATGGCTTGTCCTCTCCACTTCAACCCATCTTTCTCGACTTCTCCAGTGCCATTCACCTTCCAGCTTGTTCCACGCGTAAAACTCAAGCTGGTCCAAGTCAGGTTTCATTAGGGCATAATCGGGGGGAGCTCCACCTGTGAAAGAAGCAAAAGTAGTTGACAGAGATACCGCATCCTGAGACAATGAAAAATCTGTTCAGTGTCAGGATGCAGGTCAGACTGTTGATGCTAGACACATCCCAACAGGAGTGGTCCTGCACAGAGAATCCAAATTATTATGCCATGATAATTGTACTACATATAATTTGCATAGAGTAGCAAAAGAAACACTAAGCAATAACCAGCTCTAGGGATCCTCCAAAGATTTTGTAAGTAGCAGTATGGAAGTTAGCAGATCAGACTGAAGCCAGCGTTAAGTAAATGTCCTCATTTTTTATTAATACTACATGCTTTTGTAATAAAGGTAGTTTCATTACATTAGTAAACATGTGATCAAGACTTGATAAGCACACTATGTTATGGTGGTTTTCTCTATTGTAAATGTGAAATAAAAGTTATCAGTTTATACATAAATTTGCACATAAAAATTTAATGATGTATCATTCTTTCAAAGGCAATTTTTAGATGGCATGGATGGGGAAAAACAGGAATTAGCTTGATAATTAATTGGGAAAAAGCAGAAGAATACATAAAAATAAAATAATATGTTCCTTGTTGAGGGGATAGCTAATTTAAATTGCTGAATAAGCAAATACATAAGAACATTTTGTGAAGTTGAATTACTCCTGGACATGTATACCCTCACAGTACTCCGAGGTTTCATTGTGAATTTCCTAAAAGTCAGAAATCTTCTCCAAACCTGGGAGTAGACCTGTTGCAGTAAAAACTTGAATTTCTATTACAGTTTGTCTGTGTGAATGTGCCCTGTATTTTGGAAAACTTTGAGATTATAATGAAATTTACCTATAACAAGTCAATAAACAACAAGCAGATATGCAGAGGTCATTAAATGAGCATGCCTTATGGGCAGACTGAGTAATAATTATGCCCAATACTCAATTATTTTATACTGGGGAAAATGATAACTGTGTAAACCATATTGGGTTAATAAACTTCTCCAGGTCAATTTTCCCAGTCCTACTCTGTTGAAAGTTTTTGAACACATACAAAAATTCCGCGTTATTCGATGAAAAAAACAAAGGTTACAGAGAAGTTATAGTTTGGAAATGGAATTACATTTTTTTTGGTAAATTCACCCAAAAGACTAAAGGTTACAGAGACATTGTAGTTAGGCTGACATTTCATTCGTACAAAACCGGAGAAATTCAGCCATTATAGTTAGTGAGCTAAATATACCCGCACCCCCAAAATGCACTGCTTATGACCTCACATAGTACATCACCCATGACATGGTCAGAGACATCACTGATGACAGTGAAATGTCAGCGTCACTATAATGTCTCTTTAACCTTTGGTTTTCCCAGTGAATGACTAAGGTTTTTTTATTCCATTTCCTAACTATAACATCCGTGTAACCTTTGTTTTTTTAGTGAACTTCTAAGGTTTTTAAAATTCTAATTCCTAACTATAATGTCCCTTTAACCTTTGTTTTTTGCAGTGAATTTCTAGGTTTTATAAAATAGTACTCGCGTTTGCAGAGTGATGGAGAAATGGGCTGGGGCCTCTGACTAGCTTTCAGGAATCCCACTGTCTAGGACTTACAGGAGGTACTAGGAAGGCTTCTTGGCTCCTAATGTCCCCCTCCTGCTACCTTCAGTAAGTCCCACACAGAGGGAATTCTGAGAAGTTTTCGGTGACCAAGCCCGCTTTCTCCACCACTCTGCAAACGCGCCTCCTGGCACACTACTATTTGGGAGATGAAGTCCCCTTGACTCTTGAGGGTCCGTGGGGGCCAACTACCCATTCCTCTTTCCTCCAATTAGTCCCACACAGCTGGATTGCTGAGAGGTCTTTGGTGGCCATGCCCCCTTTCTCTGCCACTCTGCAAACACCTACTGGAACACTACTGGTTGGGGATGAAGTCCACTTTACTCCTGAGGGTCCTTGGGGGGCCAACTACCCCTCCTGTTACCTGCAGTAAGCCGGGGCAGCTGGTTTGCTAAGTGGTTGTGGTGGCCATGCCCCCTTTCTCCATCACTCTGCAAATGCAGTGCTTATGATGACCTCACAGTTTACATCACTCATGACATGGTCATTGACACCACTCATGACATCACAAATGACAGCACTGATAATATCACTGATGACATCATCAAGTGACTGTTAGTGTCTGTCAGTGGGTGTTTCAGAGTAAAAGTGGGTGTGTCAATGTCTAAGCGGGTGCATAAATGGGTGCATTATTTTCTGAGTGGGTCTTGGACTGGCTACATCAGTAACTCAGTGAATCTGAGAAAGGAAGCATCAGTGTCTGTGTGGATCTCTGAGTGGGTAAATCAGGATGTGAGTGGATTTGTCAGTGGGTGAGTGGATTGATGAGTGAGCGTGTCAGTGTGTGTGGGTTAGTGAGTGAACATTCCAGTGTCTAAGTAGGTCTGTAAGTGGGTGAATCAGTGTCTGAAAGTGGATACATCACTGTCTGATCAGATCTGATCAGATCTGTAGGTTGGTGCATTAGTGTCCCATTGGCTCTGTCAGTGGGTACATAAGTCTATGAATTAGTCTGTGAGTACATGTGTGACTGTGTAAGTGTACGAGTCAATGCATTATTGAGTAAATTAATATTTGAATATTTTGTATTCATTTTTTATTATTAATGGGGCAAAGGGACCACAACACCCCTTCTTTGGGTCAATATTGGTCCCGGGGACCCCATCCCCAGGGCCTACCCTTTCATTTTATTTTAAAACATCACAGAGGGGCTGTGCAGCCCTCCTTTCTGGGCTGATTTTCACCCCTGGGATCTCATTCCCCGGGGCGTCACCAAAATCCTGGGTGCCCAGTTCCAACCCAGGGCACCCAGTCATTTTAGTAGGGGACCGCAGAGGAGCCTGAAGGAGCCGGCATTGCTTTTGGACATAGGGAGCTGCTAACATGCAGCTCCCTCTGTCCGAAAGCAATTCTGCTATGCTTCTTGAAAGCGAGAACATGTTTTATGCTCTTGCTTGCACAAAGAGGAGCAGTGTTTATGGAGCACTATAGCAAACTTTATTGTCCCAGGGTTGGGCACCTCGGGACATTGCTGTAGTCGGCCCTTGGGGGTGGCGGTCGCCAAGGTCATGTAGGGCTCCTGGAGGGGGGCCACGTGGCCCTCCTCCCGTCTTCAAATTTGGCCCAAGGAGTTGGGGATCCCTGGGGCTGGGGGTCTGCAACAGACGCCCTTAATTATTTTATTTGTGCCGCTGGGAGGTGGCGGTCCCCGGGCATGAGGAGAGGCTTTTGGGACTCTCCAGTTTTTTTTTTAGATAGAGTATGTGCCTTTGAGAGGTGGCACTCCCCAGGGCAGTGAGGGAGGCCCTAGGGCCTGCCCCCCATTACTTAAAAAAATAAACGGCGTGCCCCGGGGGAGGTGGTGGAACCTGGAGCAGCAGAGGGGGGCACAGGAGCCCCCGCTTTATTATTAAATATTAAATCTAGCCCCAGAGAGGTGATGGTCCCTGGGGCTGCAGGGGACTCATGCGGGCCCCCCTTATTACTATTTAAATTTGCACCCGGGACCTGTCCCACCCCAGGCCTAGATTAAATGAAGTGCTTCCGGTTATTGTGGGTTTTTGGCGGGAGTCACGGATGCAGCATGACTCCCACTGAATTGTTTATTTTTAAAATGCTTTTTTGGCCATGGGACCCCCCCAAGAGTCCTAGGGGGTCAGGGTGTTTCTAACCTGTCCCCATTTCTTTTCTTTACCTTTTTTCTTGTGACTCGGTTCAACCGAATCACAAGATGGCTGCCAACATTTCCTGGCTGGAAATGTTGGCAGCCAATCAGACCGCAAGCACAAAATCAGGAGGGGTTGCAAATCCACCAAAGCTTTAGTTGTATATCTGAAAAATCTTTACATTTCTCAGCAGCGACTGAATGGATTTACACCTTTTAACAGAAAGAGTGTTTTATGGGAAAAGAGCTAATTTTCTGCCAAATTTGGTGTAATTCTGTTAAGCAATTCGGGCTGTATTCGAGTCTAAAGTTTCCTATGGAAATTAACATGGAGGAAAAGCATATTGGGACCCCCCCCTTTTTTTCAACCCCCACTTGACGGATCACCCTGAAAAAGCAGTAGCTGAAGTGAGCGTCAAAACTAGTTTTGAAAATTTCACGAAGATTCTTCAAATGATGCCAAAGTTATTGGCAAATCAACAAATGTTCTTCATATGGAAACTACATCCTAACTGTAACTACCTACTGGTGACCGCCAGTAGGTAATATATAATGTTAGGTGATAGGGCAGTATAATTCTAAAATAGTGAATGTATTTGTAAAATGTTAGCATGTTTCAAAAATATGAGACCAAATTGTATTGAAATATTTTGCTAGAGTACCCAATTATAAACATAAGTCTCTGCACTGTTGGGAATACTGCTCTCTATTCTCAGAAACACACACATATGTTGATGCTATTGAACTCTGACACAGGACAGACTCTTCCACGCTGTTAGAGAGCAGGACCTATCTCTCTTTTAAGTTTAATACGTTTATTGAATTAAGAGCAAAATATACAGAAGAACTAGCATGCTGTTCCATAAGAACAGATTTCTTGAACAAAGATAGCGAGTGAAGGCATACAATAATCATTGAATATTAGGCATACAAAATGTATGAACAATAATGGAAAGACAGTTAAATGAAAAAACATAAATAAATGATGGTAAAGAGAGAGAAAAAATTGTTAAAGAGAAAGAAGAAAGAAAGAGCATCTAATGATAAAATCTTCATAGAACAACATTTGCAACATTACAGTAATTAAGTAATTCATGAACAAACAAAATAGAAGAAATATATAATAAAAATACAAAAGTTCAAAATTAAGAACTATTTCATAGATGTCAAAGTAACATTTATAATTGCCACCGTAGTCAAATATCTAATAAGTGGTGACCACAAGGTATCTTGTTTAACAGATAAATGATACAAATGCAAATTATACTTATCTAGTCTATGATTATGGCAGACTGAGTCTCACCACTGTTGACTGGTAATATTATCAGTGGATTTCCAGTTAGAAGTAATCAGCAGTAAACCAATTGCTACTAGGAGATCCACTAATTTGTCTAGCATTTCATTATGAGACCATAGATAATACAAGCTACCAAGGAATAGAATATTTAATGATGAAGGTGTAGAGATGCCAGTAATAGATCCAATTGTAGCCCACATCTGAATCCAAACATAAGACATTGTTGGGCAGAGAAAGAACATATGAATATAGGAACCAGAGTGGATATTGCAATGTCAGCAAGAATCTTGTATTAGGAGTTTAAGTTTAAAAAGGCATGCTGAAGTGTAAATAGTCTATTATAAAAAATATAGAGTTTGCGTATGGCTGGCCGGACAGGTTGTAGAACTAATCTTTGCCCAGAGTTTATCCCATAAGGAAAGAGGCCAATTGCAATGTAATTTCGATTCCCATAGAAGCTCCTGTTTTGTTTTCGATCTATCATTAGTGGGCATTCTAAGTGTTTTGTATATTAGTGCCGCTCTAGAGTGAGTAGTAATGGATATTGGAATGATCTGCGGATCAGCACCATGACAAAGAGGAGTAGTGAAAGACGTAAGTGCTGCTTGAAGAGTATTTTAATATTCTGTATACTGCTTAAGTCACTAGAAGGAAGAGTATAGGAAGAAGAAAGTGAGTCAAAGGTAATATTTAAATGGTTATGTAATAATTGAGAAATAGTAAAAAGGACCCTGATCTAGCCAAGTTTTCCACATCAGAGACTTTCCATTCTTTTTAAGCAATTTATTCTACCAGATGGAGCTTTGAAGAAATTGCTCAAACAAGGACATGTTGGAAACAAACTATGAGCTACGTAAACAACAAAAGTGAGTTACAACTGACAGTAACCAGAATTCGGAAGGATGAGATATGAAAAGGGTATGTTTGTGGGAAAAAGGAGATAACATGACCCACTCCAATTGAACACACAATTTAGAATTGGAGTTGTTGGAATCCGAGAAGCAACCCTGTATTAGCTAATCCCAAAAGCTTTGTGGTAAAGAAATAAATCAGGTAAATGTACCCCCCCATGAAGTCTTAGAAAGTTTTAAACTAGCTAAAGAAACACAACCCCTTTTCCCATTCCAAAGGAAAAAAGATATTCATTTGTCCATAGTAACAATATATTTTCTTGGAATCTTTATAGGTAACATTATGAGAAAAAAGTTTTTAATTGGAAGTAACATCAGCTTGATATGTCTAGATGACCCTACCAGAAGAGAAAATACAGTGGTCATCCCTGGTTAAGGCTGCCCATCCTGAAAACTAGAACATCCATAGTAAGGATGTGGACTTAGGGATAGAGCAGTCACCCTTGAAGCTGGGAAATTGGGTTTGAGTCTCAGCAGGGAGCTCAACATCCTGTGATTCTGGGCCAAATACTTAGAGCCTTAGTACGACTTTGGCGCAGCGGCGACAGCGCAATGCTACATCTGTTGTACCAAAGCTGTGCAAGGACCGCCAAATGTATTATGAGTTGAATATGTATAACTCGTAATACGGCGGGCGGTCCTTTGCTATACCCATGGTGGTGCCTGGAAAACAGGCACCGCAATGGATACAGTACAAAAGTTCCAGCATGGCATGGACATGGACATCCATGCTGTGCTGGAACTTTGTGGGGGTACAGACAGGAGGGGACATGTTGTGCCCCCCTGAATGTATCCCAATGGCGGGGGGGTCTATGGGGGCTCTGTAGGGCCCCCGTTGCTCCTGCACCACCATCCTTTTCATGGAACATGGAATATGCTGAGCTGGACTGTGCCAGTCCCCGCTCAGCATATTGTGTTGTGCCACTCTTGCAGCACCGCCAGGGAATTACTGTTTCCTGGTGCAGCAGACGGTCCACCACTGCAACAACTTTAGAAGTCGTAATACAGCGCATGGTGGACTGCCACTGCTGCAACACCGCCAGACTCGTAATTTGACCCTTAATCTCTCCATGCCCAACAAAAATTAATGTGTTGTTCTGTAACGCAACTGGTGCTCATGTATGAGCGCCTTCGGGTCAAGTTCGTGCTATATAAAACTCAGTGAAAAAAAAGTCTCAAAGTGTCTCTGAGATTGTTGCTAAATCAAATCCCCGAACTCTTAATCTTGGTAGGGTTACAAGATAAACCTGCCTCAATAAAGGGAGTTATGTACATAATTTATTCAAGGGCAAAACATCCGACTTTTCAATAGTAAGTTTATATCCTGACACTTCCAAGTATAATTGTAATTCCTCAAAATAAAATTGGAAGGGATGTATCAGGATGTGAAGCATAAAGAAGAATGTTGTCAGCACATGCAGTAAATTTAACACGTGCTTGCTTAATTTGAAAACTTTAGAGATTTTCAGAACTTTTTTATTGATACAAAAAGGGCTCAAATGCTAGAATGAATAACTGGAGATGGGGGCATCCTTGCCTCGTACCTCTAGTAAGAGGGACGTAAAGGTACTAGATTCCATTAACCACAACCATTGAATGAGGTGATAAATAAAGGAAAGATATTAATGGCACAAATTGAGGACCAAACCAGTGCAAAAGTAAGCCATTCATAAGAAACCTCCAATTGATCCTATGAAAAACCTTTTCCACATTAAGAGTTATCTTAGCAAGAGAATGATTATATTTATGAGCTTTACTAAAAAAGTCTAAGAAGATGCAGGAGTAATCTACTATATTCCAGTTTTTTATGGAACTAGATTGTTCCTATCAATTAACTCTTGGATTTAGTCTATTAATGTAAGGGCTAATGCCTTAGCAAAGATTTTGGAGTCAGCATTTATTAGTGAAATGGGAAGATAGTTTTTACAAAGGGTTAAATCCTGATCTTTTTTCAAAATAAGACAAATCAGGGTTTGAGTAAAGGAGCCTGAGGAGTTATTCATGGAGAGAACATGATAAATTCATTTAAATAACTTCTGGAATAATGATTTTGAAAAATGAAGCTGTCAGCACCTAGACACTTGACCTCTGCAAATAATTCTTCAAATTTTAGTGGGTGCTCAAGGGGAGAAGTATCCGTAATTATGGGATTTCTGAGTTTAAGTGTCATGACCCTCTCCTGCTCCCTCTCTGTTGCAATACCCTCTTGCATCCTTTGTTTAGTGGTCTAGCGCACAGGGCTCATGTTGCTTTACCCGTAAGGTGCCCTATGCATACCATGATATCACAATTGATGTTTCCCCAACACCCTCATGACTGATGCTACCCCTTCATCGCTCATAACTGATGTCGCTCCTGCACCCACATGACTGATGCTCCCCCAGTATCCCTCATAACTAATGCTCCCCCAACATCCCCTAAGACCTACGTTTCCCCATCAACCCTCATGACTGATGATCCCCCAGCATCCCTCATGTCTAGTGTTCCCCCAGTAAGTTCATGACTAATGCTTTGTCAACAACCATAATTTCCATTAAGCTTGAACCCCTTCAAGTGTTCCCCACGTCCCATGAACCAATGGATTAACTGCTTTTCCTGTTCGTAGGGTCTTGGTGATGTTTTCCATTAAATCCCTGTAAGCTTTGCCAGAATCCCATGAGCCAAGGTTAAGCCTTGCTCTCACTGTTGCTGGGACATTGGTGTTGTTTTCCATAATGTACGTTTGAGTGAAAGCAATACATTAATTTCCTGGTATTTGGTTCCGATCAACAAGTTGCACCTGCCAATTCTCTAAGGCCAAAGAGAGTGTACTAACATGTTTTCCTCAAGGTTCTAGCACCTCCAAGACGGCCATGTGCCCCATGTGCTGTCCCATGTGCTGAAATTGATCTAGCTACATCCATTAAGCATTCGAGAGGGTATAAAAACCACACCCAAACCCAAATCATGGCTTAGCCTCGCTCGCTGCACAACAAACTTCACCCTTACCACTCATCCGAAGAATCCTGTCGGAACCAAGAAGCACTCCAGTCTTGTTAAAGTCCATCCAAACTGATGATTCCCGTAGCACCCACTCCCCCGACGTCTTCCTCCTCTCTCCTTCTTGCACAGTTACTCTGGACCCCCGCATCTCCCTGAGTCAAGGTTTCAAGACCTTCTTCAAACTTCAGACAGGTTTAAGAATTAGGCTTAGTACTTGATATCTGGTTCTGTCTGTGAATTGCTCCAGGGCTTCTTGTGTGTTTCTATTCCAGACTCTCCCTACAACCTTTATTCTAGAACTGTCACCCCTCCAGGATTAAAGGGGCCGATTCACAGAACTAATCTGAGATAAAATCCTAAATGTTCTACTTTTGGTATTCACAGAAGGCATTTAGTAGTAGTAAAGTTAGGACTCCTAACTTTACTACTACTAAACTGGGATAAAGTCCTAAACTTACTACTTTTGGAATTCACAGAAGGCATTTAGTAGTAGTAAAGTTAGGACTCCTCAAGAGTCTGTCAGAACCACTTGAGAACTTCAGAATCTGGTGGCTATCTTGTACAGTATCTGAACAGTGCCACCTCCCCCTGGAGCAGGACTTATTTCAACCAAGGAATAATTCCATCACAGGACTCTTAATAAGACTTGCCATATGTAAATAAACTATGCAGCAGCTGCCACGTTAATATTTATTGTTTCTTTTTTAATTGATTCTGTCTTTATCCCTGTATTGGTCACTTTGAATGCAGGTACCAGGACTCCCTATTATTTAAAAATATATTTATTAGAATTAAACTTCATGTATAAGATAGAATGATGTAGAATGATTCAGAAAAGGCAAAAAGAACAGAGAAAAATATGAATTGGACTATATGGTGTCATTAAGTAAAAATCACACAAAAAAAGAAACAATAAAGGATACAAGGAAAAATAGTTTTGGCTAAAATCTAGAGACCATGGATGACATTTTTTTTTAAATGAGGGTGCAAAGGAAAAAGTGTTCCATGTTTTTTATGGACAGCTTTTGTGGAATTAACCCTTAAGAACTTAAAAGACAAGCATTCACAAAAATATTAAAAAAAATTAACAGTGAAGCTGGTAAGCTTTGCCCTTCCCTGCAAGGGGAATTGAGTTTCCTGATTCGGATTCCCACAAGGGGAGGGAAGTTTTGGCTTCTGTGGCACTACAGTCAGATGTTTCACTAAGTAATGTCAAGACATCCGAAATTTTTTACTATTGACTGGGGTCACTTACTTGCTGCTGCTCAGGGAGGCGTTTAATCTATCACAGAAGTTGTTTCAAAATTCCTGCTCTGTATTTGCACATTAGTGACTATCCCTCTGGCAGAAGACCTTCTTAGGCTGGAACCCCAGTTAGCAAGAACATATTTTTTACACTGCTGTTGATTGCCTACCGTATATTTCTCATGACATGGTTTATTGGGAGAGTATATTCTGCTATAATGCACATGTAGCATCAATCATTCAATCAGGAAGTTCTTCTAAAGCACAACTTGTCAGCCCAGGGGTCTCCAGGCGCTGGGGATCTAGTGCTTTTGGTCGAAGAGCCAGGTCCTGAGTCTCCTCCTGAAGTCCAGAAGGGACACGCAGGTGTGCAGGTGGAGGGGGAGGTTGTTCCAGGATTTGGCTATGTATGAGAAGTAACAACCTCCACAGTGGCTCCTACAGATGCTGGAGGTTTTGGCCAGGGTGAGAAAGGCGGTGCAGAGTCCTCTGGTGGGCTGGTGGAATGTCAGGTGGTGGTTGAGGTATGTTGGTCTGATGTTGTGGAGGGCTTGTGGATATGGGTGAGGAGCTTGAAGCGGCATCTTTTGTGTATAGGGCGCCAGTGGAGGCATCTGAGGTGGGGTGAGATGCTGGTTTTTCTGGGGAAGTTGAGGATGAGCCACGCTGCGAAGTTCTGGATGGTCTGCAGGTGGTTGAGTAGTTGATTGTTGATGCCGGGGTAAAGTGCATTGCAGTAATCGAAGCCGCTGGTGATGAGGGCCTGGGTCACTGTTTTCCTGGTGTGAGTAGAGACCCAGTGGAAGATATTGCAGAGCATGTGGAGGGTGTGGAAGCATGAAGCTGAGACTGCGTTGACTTGCTTCTTTATAGTTAGCTGATGATCGAGAATTATTCTGAGGGTTTATGCATGGTTCGAGGGTGTGGGTGCTGAGCTGAGGGCTGAATACCACCAAGAATCGTTCCATGGGGGAGGGCTATGTCCAAAATTTAGAAACTCTGTCTTGTCTGATTTGAGTTTCAGGAAGTTGCCCAAATCCAGTCTGTGATGACGGACATGGTGTTCTGGAAGTTGGTCCTGGCGGTGTCATTGTTGTTTGTGAGGGAGAGGATGAGCTGAGTGTCGTTGGCATAGGGGATGATGTTCAGTCCATGAGTGTGGGAGATGTTGGCGTATGGTGTTATGTAAGCATTGATTAGAGTGGGGATGAGGGAGGAGCTCTGTGGAACCCCACAGATGATGTTCTTGAGGTCTGAGGAGAAGGGAGGAAGGTGGATTCTCTGGGTTTTTGTCGGAGAGGAAGGAGGCGATTCAGTTGAGAGCATTGTGTTGGATGCCTAGGTGGCGAAGTCTGGTGATGAGGGTGTGATGGGAGACAGTGTTGAATGCAGCTGAGAGGATGAGGAGGATAAGGGCCGTTGTCTCCCCTTGGTTGAGGAGGCATCTGAGGCAATCAGTGGCTGCTATCAGGGCGGTCTCAGTGCTGTGGTTGGTCCAGAATCCTGACTGGGAGGCATCAAGAAGGTTGTTGTGCTTGAGGTATTCGGTGAGCTGGAGGTTGATGGCTATCTCCAGGACTTTGGCTGGGGAGGGTAAAAGAGAGATGAGTCAGTAGTTCTTGAGTTTGCTGGGGTTGAGGGAGGGCTTTTTCAGAAGGGGCTTGACTTCTGTGTGTTTCCCGGCTGCAGGGACTGTGGCTGTCGTAATGGAGGTGTTGAAGGCTTCGGTGGTGTGTGTGCTGATTTCTTCTCTCCCCAGGTTGTAGATGTGATGCGGGAAGGGGTCCTTGGGTGAGCCAGAGTGGATAGACATCATGATGGTGGAGGTGTCCTTGGTAGAGAGCTGATTCAAGTTGGAGAGCTGGGGGGGCATCTGTAGTGTCGGTGAAGGCATGGAGATAGTTGAAGTTGGTAGGCTGGAGAGCGAAGTTACTGTAGATGTCCAAGATCTTCTGGTGGAAGAAGTGAGCTCCAGAGTGCCTGGGAGGGATGGATGGCGTTTGCAGTGGCTGAAGGGCATGCAAACTCTCTGACAATGGAGAAGAGCTCTATGGTGTGGTTGGAGCCAGCTTCGATGAGGTTGGTAAGAATGGTCTTCTAGGCTTCTTTCAGTTGATTGTGGTAGTTGCTGATGGCTGATCTGAACGTGTTGTAGTCTGTGGGTTCCTGCTGGATCTCCAGTGTTCTGCAGAGGAGATTGAGGTTCTGGAGTTCGGAGGTGAACCAGCTGGCTCTTTTGGTGAGTCTGTCTTCGTGGGAGTTTTTCAGGCGGGAGATGGTCTCTGCCAAAGATTCACTTTGAAAGGTTTTGGCCTTTGAGTTTGATGTTGACAGCGGGGGCAGGCAAGATAGCTTTGAGAGTGGAGATTTAGATGTGTTCTGTGATTCCAATCCATTTCCGGCAGGGTTGGGAGGTGGGGTTTGTTCGGGGGCGTGCGGTGCCGTTGAGGGTGAAGTGAACGCTGCTGTGGTCGGTCCAGGTCATTTCAATGGTGTGGGAGAATTTGACTCTGTTGCTGGAGAAGATCAAGTCCAGGATCTGTCTGGCGGTGTGCATGGGGGCAGAGACCAGCTGAGAGAGTCTGAGGTTTTCCAGGAGTGTGGCAGAGTTGGTGTATTTAGGGTCCTCTAGATGGAAGTCAAAGGCCAAAGGTGCTATGAAGTCGGCGATAGTCTTGCAGAAGCTAGGACGGGGGCCCGAGGGTCTTTAGGTGTGGGTCCCTCTGAAGGTGATCCTTGCATCTGTTTTGATGTGGAAATTGTGATGCACCATGATCGGCATGGTGTCGTTCTTCGTTGCGGAACATTGAAGTGTGTCCTTGTGAATGATGGTGATGCCTCCTCCGCCTGTTAGCAGCATCTGTTATTAAAAGTGTGCAAAGTTGCAAGGCACCCATCTTACAACTTCTCACAAGGTTCCTCAGGGCCAGCTTTTGTGTTGGCAACACCCAGTATGATAGTCTTTATTGGCACCCCCTCAATGACCTCCTTTTCCATGAATTTCTTCACTACCACTCTCCAATGATGCCCCTCATTTTTCCATAGCCTCTCTCTAACATTTTATTTCTTTTATAGCTCTAATGATTCCAACAAAGGGTGTCCTCTTTTTTAGCTTTCTAATTCACTAATGGGGGCAATATTTATTTTGGCACCCTGATCTATTTTCTGTCCCAGTCCAACCCTCTAAGGCAATGAGGGCTACAAGGTGTAGGACTCACACATCTTCCATACTGGTAGGCATTGTATGTTAAGAGTGCTTAGCCTGGAGAAACACAAACTCAGGATTTAAGAGATTGGAGCACTCTACACTAATAAGCATTTATTACTACTCAAAAGAACCCTTTGCAGCAACTGTACAATAACAAAATATTGAGAAAAAACAATAAAGTTCTAAACATAGGCCTTATAGTTTGCATGCAACTCCTTGATGGTGGATCATAAGTCACTGTGCTATATATTGGAAGGATTGTAGTTTATGAACTGCAAGTAATAAAAGGACCTCTGTGACAAGAAATCTACAAAACAAACAGCTCTGCATGTTACATGTTGTATTTGCAGCAGGCACATTATCCCTCTGTTCTACTTTATGATGAAAAAACTGTGACTAGATAAAACACATTAATTACCAGATTTATCTCGACATTAACATTATTCCTGGATATCATCTGGGCACACAATGATTTCTGCAGCAGGTGCCTTTAGCCCTGTCATACATGTTAGAATGTGCACCCTATCCCCAACTTGGCAGGTTTTTGTTAGTGGCAGGGTGCTCAGGTTAGGTTTTTGCACTGTTCCTTCAACCGCAGTCAGGCTCAAAGCACCAATCTCTACTTGCTGGCTCACCAAGAAGCTGCTAGAATGTGAATTTACCTTGAAAAAGTAAAAGACAAGAAGTGTTTGTCAGAACAGGAACAGTTGGTTTAATTAAACACAACAGCCGGGAGAGCAAGCAACAGAGTTGGGGTCTGAAGACTGTCTTAAACCACATTTGTTTCAGTTGTCATTTTATACATTACACGAAGCGTCATAAAGTAACTTTACACTCATTTGGAGACAAAAATCTGGACCTTGTCACAGGGCCATAAATCTGGTCCTTTGATAAGAAGCACAGGTGGGTCTCAACTTTGTATGGACACAATGTGGGGCCAGTGGATACGTTTTCAGATGTCCGGCATAGGAAGCACGTGATCACTGTGTGTAGTGTGCATGCTGTGTTCTGATTGGCTGAGTGTTCCTAACTTAGGGGCTCATTAGGATGGCAGGCGGAGGCACAACTGTGGTGCTGGCGGTGGCGAAAAATGACCTTTTCCATATTACAATGGGCAAACATAGACCATTTTCCGTCCGCCGCGGAGCGACGTTAACCACCAGATATTTGTGACCACCACCGCAGCGGAGGGAGCCAATAGAGACCCAACGCCATGCGGAATGACATCCCATCTGCCGTACAAATCACGATGCCCCAAACAGCCCATCACACCGCAGCGGAGAAACCACCCACCCTGAGACGGCGGAAGCACGACAGCGGAGCGCAAAACCAGACTCCGGGTCCCCTCCACCCGATCCGAACCGCAATGGATCCATCTCTTCAAGCCCTTCCAGTTCTGTACCTCATCCACTACCAGCAAATATTGGACCGTCTCAGACAACGCCACAGGTATGCAATCACAACTCTGCACACAACCACAACACACAACTCCTGGGCTGATATACGGTTCCTGTCCACATCAGACACTCTGGTGGGGACAGGAACATAACACCCAGTCTACCCACACATGTCCTACCTGTCAGAAAATCACCCCTCCACATCTGGGTCACACATCAACCGTGAAATCACTGTAATATCCCGGTCACATCAGCGCAGCGGTGAAGACGCAGGAACACCTGCAAACAATGTAGTAGGCAGGACCGGCGCCAGGCATGGGCAGTCCACAAAGATTCACAGGGCTCCACCTCCACCCTGCACACACTATGCTTGCCACACCCATTTGGGAACATGCTGTGTGCTCCTCCTGTGCCCCCCCTGCACAATTCATCTGCCAGGTGTACCCAGACCCTGCACCTCACACACCAAAGGACAACGGAACCTGTTTTGGAAGGTGGGTGTGAACAGGAACACCCTGCACAGAAGCTATGGGGCTGGGTAACCCTCCTCCACACACCTACCTTCCACTCATGTGAAGCAAACTGAGTATAATCACAAAATGAAGACTTACACTACACATGAACTTCCAATGAACTCTTCACACTGCCTGTCAAGTCACCCACAGACACCCCACACTGAAACTCTGCCACATACTCATACCATAGGTCAGCAGCAAAGGAGCATAATGAATGGGCCAGGCAAAAGTGAAGTGAACAGTGCTGGAAAACCAAGGAGCAAGCCACATAGCATTTGTACATCACATGCAAGAGAAGGAACATATCACACCACCCTTAGGCCATCAAATCAGACATGGGTTGCACAGTGAGTGAAATTAAACCAAAGTGACCTCTGTGCAACAACTCAGGGAGACAGCAAGGCAAGCCATGCATAGGCAGAGGGATGATAGGAAGTGTCTGAAGTCAAACAGTGACCAGCCACACATCTGTGTCAACTTACTTGACAAGTTTGTGTCATCAGCACAACACACATGGCTCAATGTCACACTGCCTGACTGTCAAACACAAGTAGGACCTTCACACATACCCCTCCTCCACCCACCTCACACCTGCAACACTCAAAACCAGTGTTAAACACACAGAATGGTGCAAATGATGTCCTGTGAGTTCAATGACAACCAATCACACTCCCTGGGTTGCATCCACAAACATGACACTCACACTCAAGGATGCCTGAACCAATGCTGACACAAAAACAATAGCCAAACACAAAGCTCACAAACAACATACACAGACGTCCAATAAGCCCACATATGGCCAGCCAAACAGTGGAAAGGCAATGGGACCCCAGACAGAACAGGAGTACACAACAAAGCCACTCAGGGCCAATGCACAGACACCATACCCCAAAACTAACAAGAATTGCAAAATCAAAAATCAATCATGAACACAAACTGGGATCAATGGGACAATCATCTAACACAGACAGAGACACCACACCACCCATCAAGTCAACATGGTGTCATAGTGTACCACAAGCAAGGCACGTGCACCATCCTGAAAGTGACAGGTCAACAATAGGAGGACAAGCCACCAATGTGCACTCAAAACAAGATCAGGCACACAAATCCACCTTGCTGCATGTGATGGACACACAAGTAATGCACACTACGCATGCAACACACATCAGAATGTATCACACAATGTCATGCAAATAGTACATCACACACCCATAGCATCTGTCAGTAGAAAGAGCCAACACAGGCAAAACACTGCATACTTCCACAACAAAAACACAACAGATGCACATACCAATCCACCACATTGCAAATTCAGCTGGACATCAGGGGGATGCACACCAGGCAAGTGCAAGACAACATATACTAACAACACTGCATGCACACCAAGCAGTGTGTGCACACCAACCAAATAAATCAGTAGCACACACATCTGAGTGCCACACCATGCACTCCCACAACAGAAATCATCACAGCACACAGATAACATCACACTTAGGAAGGGTAGCAGTACCTCAGCAAACACACATACAGCTTGCCCATCACCCAGAGATGCACAACTCAGGGACACCCAGGTGCAAACACCATGACCAGAGGACTGTGCTGCACAAACATTTGCACTGCCCATGAGCAACCATGACTGCAAACCAGTGCAAGAAAATAACACATAACTAATTGGGAAACTGTCCTGAGTGTCACATTGGTCCTGTGCACTGATCAGCACCACAAAGCATAGTGTAACAAATGAAGTGGTGGAGAGGCTCACACACTGGCAAGCCAAGGGATGGGAGACATGAGATTGAAGTGGTGTGTACGGCAGTAGTAGACAGGTGAGGAGTGTACTGTTCACACACACATAGAAGAGTCACTCACAATGGGTAGGCATAAGAAGCACAGATAGGGGATGGTATGACTCCACATCCCACATGCCATACTGGAGCCAAAATGGGTCAAGTGACAGCAATGCAGGAGAAAACTCACAAATAATGTCAGTGTGGCAGAGCAGGTCTGCACAGTGAGCACAAACTGTAACCAGATACATGGCTGATCAACAAAACACAACACAGACTTGGCTGTCACACACTGCATACTCACAACTGGTAGCAACAACAAGTAGGTGTCCCCCAGGATTGCACGGACACACCAACACACTGCACAGTGGTCAGCCTACAACTCCTACATGTGCCCACAATCAGAAGCACATGGCAGACAATTGAAACAAACAGGCACTCATTTACTGAATCATACATGTGTGCAGTTGGCATTGCAAGTGCACACACACACAACACTACTGACAAAGTCAGCCACTTCACACTTCATGACCACTCAAGTGCACACATACAAATGTACCCATGTGACTAGGAAGACAGGCCATCACAAGATGACCACACATCAACACTGCTGTTCACATATCTAGAAAGATCACACAGATATGATGGACCCTAGCCTGCCCGCAAGTAATTCTGTGGATAGAATTCACCTCTGTTCTGGTATTACATCCTAACATGACGTGTACAATTTAGCAAACCTGACCATAGAATGATTCGGATAACAGTTGATCATCACAAACAACCATCATTGCACCCTCAAGCCTCAGAGTCAAGAAGAACTAAAGTGCCTGTCACCTCTGGCAAACTCTGAGAAATTAAAACAAGTAATTTGCAATATTAAAGTGGCATACAGAGCATGTATCACATGAAACCATACCCATACATAAGACTTTTTATTTAGCAAGGACATTGACAAAGCAGACAACAGGAGTAACTGTCTTTATTATATAATACACAGACCTCAAAAGTAGACAAGATTAAAGCCAGTGGCCAGTCCATAGTTCAAAGGAGGTACATGTGTGCATGCAAACCTGCACAGTGAATGGGTATCCAAAGTTAAAAACAGCAAGGACAGTGGCCAGTCCATAGTGAAAAGGAGGGACATGTGTGCATGAGAACCTGCACAGGGAATGGGCATCCAAAGTTATAAACAGCAAGGCCAGCGGCCAGTCCATAGTGCAAAGGAGGGACAAGTGTGCATGAGAACCTGCACAGGGAATGGGCATCCAATGTTACAAACCGTAAGGCCAGTGGCCAGTCCATAGTTCAAAGGAGGGACATGTGTGCATGAGAACCTGCACAGGAAATGGGCATCCAAAGTTACAAACAGCAAGGCCAGCGGCCAGTCCATAGTGCAAAGGAGGGACATGTGTGCATGAGAATCTGCACAGGGAATGGGTGACTCCGTACACTGCCATGGTCAGCAACACAGCTAGGGGGATAACACAGCTCTGCAGTCCACACTCCTGAGGCGGAAGCCGGGAGAGGTTCGAATTTGCTCGTTTTTAAAAAACTGAAAATTATCACTTTGTTTATGTGTGCTAGCTTTTAAAAGCACCTTGTTGACTTCTCTGCCACTCACCAGCACTAGCAGCAGATCCTAATGCTGCCGGCTGGTCGAGCATTGAAACATTTCCTCGGACGCTCCCAGCGCGAGGACTTAGGCCACGCCCCTTTTAGGACACGCCCCCCGCGTCAACTACAAAGCGCTGAAAACAAGCGCCTGACAGGCCAGCAGTCCACACTCCTGAGGCGGAAGCCGGGAGAGGTTCGAATTTGCTCGTTTTTAAAAAACTGAAAATTATCACTTTGTTTATGTGTGCTAGCTTTTAAAAGCACCTTGTTGACTTCTCTGCCACTCACCAGCACTAGCAGCAGATCCTAACGCTGCCGGCTGGTCGAGCATTGAAACATTTCCTCGGACGCTCCCAGCGCGAGGACTTAGGCCACGCCCCTTTTAGGACACGCCCCCCGCGTCAACTACAAAGCGCTGAAAACAAGCGCCTGACAGGCCAGCAGTCCACACTCCTGAGGCGGAAGCCGGGAGAGGTTCGAATTTGCTCGTTTTTAAAAAACTGAAAATTATCACTTTGTTTATGTGTGCTAGCTTTTAAAAGCACCTTGTTGACTTCTCTGCCACTCACCAGCACTAGCAGCAGATCCTAACGCTGCCGGCTGGTCGAGCATTGAAACATTTCCTCGGACGCTCCCAGCGCGAGGACTTAGGCCACGCCCCTTTTAGGACACGCCCCCCGCGTCAACTACAAAGCGCTGAAAACAAGCGCCTGACAGGTCAGCAGTCCACACTCCTGAGGCGGAAGCCGGGAGAGGTTCGAATTTGCTCGTTTTTAAAAAACTGAAAATTATCACTTTGTTTATGTGTGCTAGCTTTTAAAAACACCTTGTTGACTTCTCTGCCACTCACCAGCACTAGCAGCAGATCCTAACGCTGCCGGCTGGTCGAGCATTGAAACATTTCCTCGGACGCTCCCAGCGCGAGGACTTAGGCCACGCCCCTTTTAGGACACGCCCCCCGCGTCAACTACAAAGCGCTGAAAACAAGCGCCTGACAGGCCAGCAGTCCACACTCCTGAGGCGGAAGCCGGGAGAGGTTCGAATTTGCTCGTTTTTAAAAAACTGAAAATTATCACTTTGTTTATGTGTGCTAGCTTTTAAAAGCACCTTGTTGACTTCTCTGCCACTCACCAGCACTAGCAGCAGATCCTAACGCTGCCGGCTGGTCGAGCATTGAAACATTTCCTCGGACGCTCCCAGCGCGAGGACTTAGGCCACGCCCCTTTTAGGACACGCCCCCAGACCTCCCCCTTGGCAATTACCTACATAATGTGCCTTGGACGGAAGCGCAGCGGACGAGCGCAGCGGGAGCGCCGTTTGCGCGCCGAAGGCGCGCCTAAGGCAAGCCCGTCTGCGCCCGTCCGCGACCGGCCTGCGACCAGCGCCAGCCATGCTGCCCGCGCCCACAAACAAAGGATAGTCTGGTCCAGTGAGGAGCTCCGGGCTCTGAATGCTGCTACTATCTGTCAGACGCCTGAACTTAATCTGGCGACTCAGGCTCTCCCTCCCCATTGCCCACGCTGCCATATGTCTTTAGGCACAGTCTCCTCTCTAACAACCTCACTTCCCAAAAAAGCTTGCAAACCTTCTCGTAACACCCCTTCCATCCAACTTAGAATCGGATTACTTAACTGCAGATCTCTTCCCAAGCATGCTAATGACCTATGCTTGCTCATAACGGACTCACATTGGGACGCTCTATGCCTCACAGAGACATGGCTCAATGAAGACAACATGGCATCCATTTCGTTAGCAATCCCGCCAGGCTTTAAAATGAGCTTCTCCAATAGAAAGGAGGGCCGAAGAGGAGGTGGAGTGGCTTTCATTTACAACGAGAATTACACTCTGTTGTCCTCCACTCCTACCACACTCCCAAGCATTGAGGGGCTACGCTTTTGCCTCCAAATTACCCCCCAACTATCTCTTACAGGCCTAGTTATTTATAGACCCCCTGACTGTCCGACATCAGCCCTGTGTGAGCTTACGGACTTTATAATCCTAAACTCTCTAGACCACTCTTACTTTTTCATAGCCGGCGATTTCAATCTCCACGCCGACATTCCTGACTGTCCACAGGCTTCCCATCTTATCTCTACCCTGCAATCGGCCAATCTGACTCAAGCTATTACAGGCACCACGCATCGGGCAGGGCATATGCTCGATCTTTTCTTTTCCAACATACCAAACACAACAGCCTCCTCTCCGCTACCGCTGCTCTGGACGGACCACTACCTAACTACCATGACCATCTCAATCCCCACCCAATCTCAGAGCACTGGAAAGCGATCCTATGTGCGGAGAAAATGGGACAATCTAACAGCGGACAAATTATGCCCAGCACTTCGCGCGACCCCCATACCCCTTACCTCAGATGCTAATTCCGATGCGGCTTCTCTGAACTTGTGGATAAGCAAAGCAGTGGATTCTATAGCGCCGGCCAGTATTGCCACATCACGAAGAGAATCTCCCTCTGCACCGTGGTTCACCCCTGAACTCAAGGCCGAAAAAAGTAAATGTAAAAGACTGGAACGCCTTTGGCGAGATAACTACTGCGACGCTGCCAAATCTAGCTATAAAAAAGCCCTTCATGCTCTACATTTATCTATTAAAAAAGCCAAGAAAAACTTCTTTGAGGCCTCCATCCTACAGGCGGAACAATCAAGCAAAGAAGTATTCAAGATTGTTCAATCCTTTTTCAAGCCCAGAGCTATCGAGACGGATATCATCCCTTCAGTAAATCTCTGCGAATCCATTTCAGACTTCTTTGATACCAAAATTTTAAAAGTCTATGACACTTTTACGGACCCTGAGCCGACATTAATGGATGAGCTAAGAGTCTCTGAGTGCCTTATTACCCCTTTAAATCAATTTCAGCCTATTACCCTCTCTGAAGCAGTAAAAGAATTACAAAAATGTAAATCGGGAGGCCCGGACGTTCCCTGCCCACCTAAACTGTGGAAACTAATGTCGGAAGCAATTGCAGTTCCCCTCCTACACATATGGAACACGTCCATTGCTACGGGCACGTTTCCGGACTGTTGGAAACAGGCCACACTTCTCCCGCTGAAAAAAAAACCCCAAGGCGCACCGGATGATCTGAACAATCTCCAACCCATCTCTCTCCTTGCAGCCCCCGGCAAAATGATTGAAAAAATAATCCAGCGGCAGCTTAACAAATTTATTGAAGACAGCGGCGCCCTACATGAAACTCAGTCGGGCTTTAGGGCCGGCTTCAGCACCGAGACGGCCCTCATTGAGGTTGCCGAGTCTATCAGGTGGTCCTTAGATTCAGGGGCATCAGCTATGCTGGTGCTCCTGGATCTATCAGCTGCTTTTGATACTGTAGATCACAGCAGATTGCTGACCCGACTTAAGGACATAGGTATTGGAGACAAAGCTCTCAATTGGCTACTCTCCTACCTCACTAATCGCTCCCAGAAAGTGGCCTTGGGCCCCTTCTCTTCTGGACCAAAAAATCTCTGGTGTGGCGTCCCACAAGGGTCGGCACTCAGCCCCCTGCTGTTTAATGTATACTTGGCCCCACTCTTCACCTTGATTGCCAAATGGGGGGTCAAGGCAATATCCTACGCGGACGACACGCAATTAGTCTTCCCATACACAGACACGTCCGAGGCAGCATTTAGCAAAATCAGGGGCTGTCTGCAAGACGTGGCCAAGTGGATGAACACAAACAAACTTAAAATGAACGCGAGCAAAACGGAGGTGCTATTCTTTGGTAACCCCAAACATCCCCCTCCGGATCTGTGGTGGCCAACGGAAATGGGCCCTGCCCCATCTCCCAGCCCCCATGCAAAAAATCTAGGAGTAAAATGGGATGAGAAGTTGTCTTTCTTGCCGCATATACAACAGCTCACCACGGGCTGCCTGCATAAACTCAAAAATTTGCGGAAATTTCTGCCTTTGCTACCACTCGAGTGCCGGAAAATGGTTGTTCACGCAACAATCACCTCTCGACTCGATTACTCTAATGGCCTCTATCTTGGTCTACCTAAATATGCGGTGCAACGCTTACAAATCGTGCAGAATGCGGCTGCGAGATTAATAAAACGGGTCCCTTTTAGGCAGCATATCTCTCCGCATCTGCACGAGCTGCACTGGCTACCAGTGGCAAGCAGAATTAAGTTCAAAGTGCTAACCCTGGCTTTCAGAGCGCTAAAAGGCACATGTCCAAATTATCTGAAACTCCGACTTCCTCGCTACCACCAAAAACGTGAGCTACGCTCAAACTCCCTACTCAAGCTAACTGTACCGCACATAAGGAAAGCGAGACTTGGAGGCAGATCCTTCTCGGCCGGCACGGCGAAACTTTGGAATACCCTGCCTCCTGCCATCCAATCCGCTCCGTCAGAAGCAAGTTTTAGGAAACTCCTAAAAACCTGGCTTTTTACGCAATAATCCTGCCCCCCTTCCTGACTACTTACTCTTGTTGTGGGACTCGCTAGCGCCGGGACACCTCCCCAGAGGTAGCTGTTCGCGCTCAATAAATTTCTGTATTATTATTATTATTATTATTAAAGGGCAGTACAGGCACCGCTGTGGGAGGGATAGGTTTGGGAGGGGGACTTTGCCTCAGACTTGGATGTCAGTCGAACTGGGAGGTGGCTGTTTGTCAGGCCCAGTTGGAGGACTGGACCTGGGAGAGGGAGGACCAGCTGAGGTAGAGGCATCAGTGGCTTTGGGAGCAGGAGGGCTGCTTGGACCGGGTGGTGTGGTGGCAAGTGGAGGCATAGACATGCTGCAGTGAGACACAGTGTGTGAGGGTGAATGTGGAGGGCTGCCTCTCCACTTCTTGGGGATTCGATAGCCCAGAACCGTCTTGGTAGGAGTGGGAAGTGGGGCAGGCACAACAGGCGCACTCTCCACCAAAGGTGCATCAGGTGCAGGTGGTGGCCCTACCTCTGGGGATCTGCTGGATCTGGCAGTACACTAGGCCTGGCCAAAGGGACTGGAGCTGGACTCTGAGCCTGTGACAGCTGAATGGCTGCCGTCACTTTGGAGGACAAAGACTGGACAGTTCTGTGTAGCCCACCCACGTCAGAATGAATGTCCTCCATGAAGGCAACTACCTGTGCCAACTTCTTGTCATGGTCTTGGAAGGCATTCAGGAGAGTTGTCTGACCCGCACACAGCTGGCGCAAAAGGTCCACAGCCTCAACACTGAGGGCAGCAGGGGAGACAGGGGCAGGGGCAGCGGTGCCTGGGGGAAGGACACTCTTCCCTTCTTACTGTTGCGGGCACATGCAGCACTAGTGGAAGTAGCTGGGTGGATGGGCACTAGACGATGTGTGGTGGAAGAGGAGGCAGATTTCCCACTCCCTGTGCCCGCCAACATCGAGGAGTCACCGCTGGCATCAGATGACGTTGAGGTTGGTGTTTCTGGGTGTGATTCTTCAAGGGCACTCCTGTCCCCCTCCGAGGCGCTGGTCACATCAGTGTCAGTGAGATCATGTGTAGCAGTCTTGCAAGATGCCTCACCACTGGTGTCCGTCCCCTGTCCTTCTGTGCCCTCGGTAGATGCAGCAAAAGACACAGGCGTAGGTACAGTTTAGTGCCATACTCACAAACATCATATGCAAACAAAGCACAAAACAAGATGATGATACCCCCATGTTGCACACCACCCTGTGCAGTCTGCATGTGCAACCTTAATGCAAAAATCAAAAGATACATGGTAACATGCATACTTGGCATTAATGACCCACGTGATGTTCACACAGCCAAATACCTTCCCCGTGCCTCCATATAACCTAACATAAAGATTCCTGTAAGCATACCTACATGCCTGTAGGTGACACAGATGGACATCTCAACATGTTGCTACAGTCACATATGGAGTCACTTTAGGAGGACAACACAGATACAGACTCCAAAATGTCCTTTTGCAATGGCCATAATCTCCTGCTATCCACCATGTTGTGCTTTAAAGCACAACTGCAGTTGCACAGTGGTGTCAATTGTGTAGTTCAGACAATTTCGAGGTCAGACACTGCACACATCGACGACAGCACACTAATGCAGCAGATGCCATAAGGCCACATCTCAGCATGTAATGTCAAGGGCCATTACATTAAACACATGAGAAAGTACATGTAGAAAAAATGCACGACAGCTGCACTCAACACAGAGGCCACTTACAAGCCATTGCATCACACTAGAAACATCACAGAGCTCCGCACTGGCTCATGGTTGGGATACATGCAGTCACTCACACCCAAAGTCACCCTTCGCTGAATACTCACCCCCAACTTTCTGCTGATGGGCCCTCAAACGTCCATCCAGCTCTGGCTGTGTCACTGCCAAGATGCGGGCCATTAGTGGTGTCATGCTCCTGCGCACCAACCTGCCAGTCCGAGGGAGCAGCCCCAGCATCATCTCTGCCACGTTTTTGCTCAGCCGGCAGATATCATCCCACCTCTTGTGACAGTGTGTGTGCTGTCAGTTGGAGACGCCCAGAGCCCGCACCTTGCGTGCAATGGCCCTCGATAAGGTCTTACGCTGGTGGACTTTAAGCTGCAGGCATGGGAGACAAGAGGAGAAAATATCAGTAACACTGGGTTACATCCCACTGTTTCTCAGTACAGGAGCATGCATCACTTTAGCACAGCTATTCAGATATGTTCAGCAGAGGCCATACAGCATGATACGTAGTACATTAGCATAAGACAATCGTACCTAAATGCATGCAGGTGTGAGGATGGACACAGTACCTGGCCATCTCATGCACATGCAGAATGCCAGCACAGAAAGCAATGTGAAGAAGGCCCTCATCTGCAATGCAGTTTGTGAGTGAGCAAGACACATTACATTGGAAATGATGTTTTGGGGGAGACTTACTGGGTCCAACAATGCACACCCCTCAATGTCCTTGGCCTGTGAATGGCTCACTGTGTCATGGAGGTCACATTTAGGGACATGATCTTACATTCCCACACCCTTCTCACGAGGTCTATATTGTGCAATCCACAGGCCTAAGATAGCTCATTGAGGAATAGGGTGGCAGACAACACATGTCTCACTCTGTCCATTCAGTGATGGGTCCCTGTCAAATTAGGCAGTAACGGTGCAGGCCAGGGGGGCTCACACTGATGTTAAACGTGGGCCATCAGAACAGTCACATTAATGTACAAAATGAGAGAGCAAACAGTGCCTACAAATGCGAGTCAGTACACATAAAGAAAAGAATGGAAGGGGTATGTTCCTGAAGTACAACAATCTGCTGTGTCATATGGGAATTTCCACCAAGAGTGTCACCCTTAGTCATTTCACCCTTGTGCATACTGCTCACACATCCATAGTGGCAATACAAAGTCAAACATACTTCCATCAGTACCCTCTGGACAAAAAGTCTATGTAATGTCACAAATGAGCATGAGAAATCCTCATGGACTCAAACCTCCATTAGCACTGGCAATGTATGTTCTGACTTCCACTTTCCAAACTAGCAGTGTCACTGTATGGCTGCAAAAACACTGCATGTCCCTCCCATCCTGAAATGCAGCACGGGAAATGTGTAAAATAGGCAAGAAACCCCATTTTCCTGAAGTCAGCATGCTAGGCAGTGTTTCACACAAACCCACAATCTCAGGCACATACTGCAGCAGATCAACTTCATGTGGGCACTCCCTGTACTCCCCTACATTCACTCTGAAACACTTACCATGGCATCAGGAGCACCATATAGCCTCCCATACTGTGTGAGCACCTCGTCCACCAGGACCTCCTGCTCCTCTGTGGTGAAGGGACGGGCCGTGATGTTCTCAGTCCTTGCCATCATTGGGTCCAGGAGACAGGAACAGCAGCAGTTGGTGGTGAAGATTGTCAGTCAACAGTGTCTGGAAGCAGTGGAAATGTGTGGCTCTCTCCCACACATATATAGTCCCCTGGGGTAGTTTCAGTGGTACTAAGCTGCTGCAATTGGTGTTCCATGACAGCTTTTTTCAAATGCGACCAATGACCGGCCCCGCGGTAGGGGAGCACGCCTACCGCGATTTTCAAAAGTGCATTTGTCTACCGCGATTGCGGTTCCCATTGGCTACATGGGCATGGGCATTGGCGGTGACACGCCGCAGGGGCCAGGTGATCGCTACCGCGATCGTGCATATTTCAATTGCATCCAATGACCGGCCCCGCGGTAGCGGAGCACACCTACCGCGATTTTCAAAAGTGCATTTGTCTACCGCGATTGCGGTTCCCATTAGCTGCAAGGGCATGGTCATTGGTGGTGACACACCGCAGGGGCCAGGCGGCCGCTACCGCAATTTGGCAGCCTGAAATTTGGTGCCTATGGCCATGATTGTGGTGGCAGAGCATGCCAACCGCCATTTTGCAATGTGTATATCACTACGGTGATTGCGGTTCCCATTGGTTGAGTGGGCATGGGCATTGGTGGTGACACTTCACGGGGCCCAGGCGGTCGCTACCGCGATTTGGCAGCATGAAATTGATGCCTATGGCCGTGATTGTGGTGGTGGAGCACGCCAACCACCATTTTGCAATGTGTATATCACTACCGTGATTGCGGTTCCCATTGGTTGAATGGGCATGGGCATTGGGGGTGACACACCACGGTGCCCAAGCGGTCGCTACCACGATTTTGCAGCATGAAATTGGTGCCTATGGCAGTGATTGTGGTGGCGGAGCACGCCAACCACCATTTTGCAATGTGTATATCACTACCGCGATTGCAGTTCCCATTGGTTGAATGGGCATGGGCATTAGCGGTGACACACCGCAGGGCCCAGGCGGTCGCCACCATGATTTGGCAGCATGAAATTGGTGCCTATGGCCATGATTGTGGTGTCGGAGCACGCTTACGGCACCTATGGACACATCATGCAGTAGCAATGGCAATGGCCAGTTCTCAACATTGAACAGTGGACACTTCCTATGAATCATGCCACTAGATATTTCAAAAAAATGCTATTGTTACATTTGACTCACTGATGACTACACATGCCATGTCAGTGCACAGGATTACATGCATTGGCATGTACTCCCTCACATGTCACTTATGATATTGTTGTGCATGTACACAGATCTGTGATGTGATAGACACTCCAATATGTACACATGTCAATGTGTGATATGGCTAAGCAACACACAGTGATGAAGGTCTGACTACATAATGTGCCTATTTCACTGTGTACATTGCTTTCCTCATGTACATACTTGATCTTTATGCACAGACTGTGCTCATTGTGTTATTAATGTGTGCCCTGTTCGACTTACGCAAGAAGATATGGCAGGTACAGCAGGTTCGTAGAAGCCAGCAGTGTTGCTTTTTCACACATGTGCTGTATCAACTACTCTCAGGGCTGGTTAACCAAGATGTTGAAATGTACCTTTGGCATTCACATAGTCTGAATCTGTTTTGGGGGTACTCACTGTGTGAATACTGGACAAGTGTACGACTAGTTTAGCTCAAGGTGTCCCAACATGTACGTTGTGCTGTAAGCTTAAGTTTGATGCCAGTCATTGTTGGCGCTGTGTCAGTCAAAACGTAAGATGTTGGACACATCTCATAGGGGAATTGAATTGACATTTGTCCCCTTTCATCTCACCTAGGAGGCGACCAAATGTGCATTGTCCATTCACATTGCTTGCGGACATGGAGGATGAGGACATCATACGTAAATTCTGTTTGGATCGACCTAACCTTCAAGCCCTATGTGGTCAATTGGAGCCACATCTGAGGCCTCGCAGGACCTATCCGACTGGTTTGACACTAACGTGTAAGGTGATGGCGGCCCTGCATTTCTTTGCGTAACTGGTTCATTCCAGTACACGGTTTCCAGCGCAGGTGGGATGTCTCAACCAATGTTCCGCATGGTGCTACGTGATGTCCTGTCCGCTATGATGCCCTACAAGGACAGCTACATCCATTTTCCCAGGAGACATGAATTGGCAGCTGTGAAGGGTGATTTTTATGACCTTGCCCACATCCCTAATGTTGTTGGTGCCATTTACTGCACACATGTTGGCCTGGTTCCACCACAGGCACGTGAGCACATTTGCAGGAACAGGAAGCATTTACATTCCATTAATGTGCAAGTGGTATGCTAAGCTGATATGATAATCTCCCATGTATGTGCCAAAAATCCTGGATCAGCCCATGACTCCTACATCCTGCGTAACAGCATCGTACCACAGCTGATGGCAAATCTGCATCCAGAGCGTGCGTGGACTGTGGGTGAGTACGCAGAGTCAAGTAGCGTGCTATACGTGTGACATGCTGTCCTCTGCCACAGTTATTTTACAAAATTGTTCTGTGTATCTTACACCTAGGTGACCTTGCATATCCCAATCGACCTTGGTTGCTGAGCCCACTGAGGAATCCCAGGACCTCGGGTGAAGTTCGCTACAATGATGCCCATGGGAGGACCCGTCATATGGTGGAGCGTATTTTTGGTCTACTTAAGTCACGATTTCGCTGCCTGGACAAGACTGGAGGTGACTGATGTACTCTCCCCAAAAGATGTGTCAGATCGTAGTTGCATGCTGCATGCTCCACAACCTGTCCTTGCGCAAAGAGATCTCCCTGGTCCTGGAAGATGATGAGCAGCCAATTCCCCCGACTGCAAACCCACACATGTCCAGTGACGAGGATAGTGGAGAGGAGGAATGTGTCGACCTGCGTCAACAGCTCATCAACCACTGCTTCCCTTGAAGGTCAGTAAAAACGTACAACGGTGCCATTGTCTGCTGATTTTGTTGGTGGTGAAAAGGCCTAGGGGAGCTTTGTGACTGCTGCCTGTTGTTGGCTGTGTGCTGGGTGCTAATGTTTCTGGGACAGGGTAGTTATGCACAGCTACATGATGTCTATTTCGATATTGTTGCCCTTTGTAATGTCTGCAGATTTGAGTACCTTGATAACAAGTGCTGTGTAATGGCTGTGATGCCATCACCTGACAAGTGAATGTTGTTCTCTTGTGTTTTCAAAGGTCCCTTCAGCCTCTCAATGCCTCAAAACAATCAGTGCTCCTGGCACATTGTAATCAGAGTCAACATTGTACATCCTGTGATAAACAGGGAGCTGACACGAAAACATGGTTGTTTAAAGAGTGTTTATTTACAATAGGTATATGTGACAGGGAAGTGAATAATTACAAAAAGGTGAAAAGGGAATCAATGAGTTGTCAGTGATGGTAGATGAGACAACAGAGTAGTCACCACATTCATGTGGTGACACAGTCCAACAGACGCCTGCCATCAACATGGCAGTGTGAGTAAGGACAGTCAACAAAGTCAATGGCAAGGTGAAGAGAGGTGCCATCATGGCTGGCTCTTTGACTGGCATTTAGCTGGTGCTTTGCCAAGCGATCCTCCATTGGTTTTCCTTGGACGGCCCCTTGAGCATTTGGCAGGGGGGCTTCTGCTGTGGGCTCAGAGGTGTCTGAGGACTCACCCCTCACTGTGGCCGCAGCGGAGGTGGTGGGACTGTAATCATGCGGGCCACTGGAGGGAGGTTGAGCTGTTCTTCGGGCCGCAGGCTTGTCTCTCAAGACACCCACAAGCCGGCCCAAGAGGTCCACGATTTGGCCCGTACATGTGTCTATGAACCTCAGCAGCAGGCGGAGCTCACTTGATTCTTCCAGAGCCTGGCCTGTGTGTCCCTGGGCATGTTCATATGCCCCAAGGACTCTAGGGATGTTGGCCAGGGCTTCAGTGCCAGTGTCCGGTTGATTTTTCACCCAGTTGCCCTCCCGCCTGCCCTGCTGTCCTGGACCTGTGGCGTCACCACTCGACGCACCTGCGTACTCTCCATGCCCTCCTCAGATTGTGGGGTGGTGTGGGCATCCTCTGAGGCAGGGACAGTGTGGCAGGCAGCACTGGTGGTGGTGGTGGTGGTGGAGGCCGCACAGGTCGTTACAGCAGGGGTCAGCACAGTTGTTGTTGCTGAGGTGGTTGCGGTGGGGACAGTGGGGTCCTGGGACCTGGTGCACCCTGGCAGGCCTGATGGGCAGGCTTTTGGGTCCGTATCCAAGGAATCTAGGGAGTCTGCATCAGAGAATCCATGTTCCAGGGGGGGAGACTGGCTCTGCCGGTTGGTGTTGTCATCTGCAGCAGTCAGTTCTTGGTCACCTGTGGAACAGAGGAGAAATGGTCCTTGGAGTGCACCCCACAAGCTTGGTGTTAGATGTTTGGATGTTGCATGTTATACACCACACAGTTTACATTGACATCACTTTGTATGGCTGCACGGTACTGAGCATCATGACATGATGTGGAGGTACATACATTACTTGTCCATGGTGTGGCATGTCAATAGATACCATGCGCTACGTACAGATTGTGTTATTACAAGGACATGTCGTCATCTAACGACTAGCAGCACAATAACTTTATGTGAAGCATCTTTGTTGTTTACTCTACATGGAAGACATTACATCTGAGCATGAACTAGCCATTGTAATCTCATGCATACCTTTGTCAAATCATGTGCTTTGCTTTCTTTTTACTACTGACCATGCTTCTTTTTGTTTTCATATGGGCCTTGATGCTCTGCCCCCATGGCACTTACAGATAGCATTCAGTGCTGTGCATGATTGTGCCCTGAATTTCTTAAACATGTGATTTGGTGAGTCACACTTTGGTTTCTGTGACAGTTACATACGCTTAGCTGTCTTCACACTGGAAGTAGCTATTGGATCTATGACAAGTTTGGTGGGATGTGAGGGCTGGCGTGGTCATATGGCTCTATGCTTTTTGAGAGAAATGGTGGGGTGTATGCACTGTCTAGTTACCTGTTCTATGGAACATTTGGGGGGGAATTTCTGACACATCTTTCTGGATATGTGGTGGAGTGCTGCATCTTGCTCAGCTTTGGGACAAGGGTGCCTGGTGGGAGTTGTAGTGCTGGCTTCCTAACCACAAACCCCCCTCCCTGTTAAGATGGTTCCCTCGCTGTGAAGTTGAGCAGATGGAGGGAATAGGTTACACATGGCTCTTGGGTGGGGGGAGTATTCCATCCTGCTCAGGGGTGAGACAAGAGAGCATAAGATGGCTACCTATCTGTGAGTTTGAAGGGAGCAATGCAATGTCTGCCATATGCCTCTGGCTGGGGGGGAATGCTCCATCCTGCTCAGCTTTGGGACAAGGGTGCCAGGTAGGAGTTGTAGTGCAGGCTTTCCAAACACAACCACCCCCTCCCTGTTAAGATGGCTACCTACCTGTTAGGTGAACGTGGGCAATGCAATGGCTGACACATGGTTGTGGGCGTGGAGGGCGCTCCATTCTGCTCAGGGGTGGGACAAGAGAGCATAAGATGGTTACATACCTGTAAGTTTGGAGGGAGCAATGCAATGGCTGCCACATGCTTATGGGTGGGGTGGAGTGCTCCATCTTGCTGAGCTGTGGGACAAGGTTGGCTGGTGGGAGTTAGGGTGCTGGCTTCCTACCCACAAACCTCCCTCCCTGTTAAGATGGTTCCCTCCCTGAGAAGTTGAGCAGAGGGAGGAAATAGGTTACACATGGCTTTTCGGTGGGGGGAGTGTTCCATCCTGCTCAGGGGTGAGACAAGAGAGCATAAGATGGCTACCTATCTGTGAGTTTGAAGGGAGCAATGCTATGGCTGCCACGTGGTTGTGGGTGGGGGAGTGTTCCATCCTGTACAGCTGTGGGACAAGGGGGCCTGGTGGGAGTTGAAATGCTGGCCTCCCACCCACAAACCCCCCTCCCTGTTAAGATGGCTACCTACCTGTAAGTTTGAAGAGAGCAATGCAATGCCTGCCACATGGTTCTGGGTGGGGGGAGTGCTCTATCCTGCTGAGCTGTGGGACAAGGGGGCCTGGTGGGAGTTGTAGTGCTGGCTTCCCACCCACAAACACCACCCCTCCCTGTTAAGATGGCTACCTACCTGTAAGTTTGGTTGGTGAAATACAATGGCTGCCACATGCTTCTGGGTGGGACGTGTGCTCCCTCTTTCTGAGTTGTCGGGGCAAGGGGGCCTAGTGGGAGTTTTAGTGCTGGATTCCTAACCACAAACCCCCCTCGCTGTGAAGATGGCTACCTACCTGTAGGTTTGGTTGCTGACATACAATGGCTGCCACATGCTTCTGAGTGGGCTGGAGTGCTCCATCTTGCTGAGCTGTGGGACAAGGGGGCCTGGTGGGAGTTGTAGTGCTGGCTGCCTGTACACATACCCCCATGCTAATGTTGGTAGATACATTTGGGGTGAATCAGAGGGAGTGAATGTTGGATCTGTGAGACATGTGTTGGGTAGAGTGTGGTGCACATGAATGGAACTGGCCTAGGAGTTGTAGCTTTGTAGTTGTGCAAGACAGTACATAGCAGTGTGATGGCAGACATCTGTTTGTACTTACCAGCCTACACTCCCCCATGTATTCCTGTGAGACTCTCTGGATGCAGTATGGCAAGCACCTTCTCCTCCCATGCAGTGAATGTTTTTGGTGGAATGGAAGGGCCACCGCCAGTCATCTGAGCCAGCTTGAGATTCTTTTTGTTCCTCTCTTTCACCTTGCTCTTGAGGTCATGCCACCGCTTCACAACCGACATTCCACCGGCTCCCCCATTCATCACTGTTTGCGATCGCGGTGGTCAGAAACAGCGTATCATTCCGCTGTCACCACAATGGTACCCTAATTGGACATGTGGTCAATCTGTTGGCCGTGATGCGGTTTTGGGCTTTTCCGCCGTGAATCTGCCTGCTGCAGACAGATTTTCACCTGCTGCGCCCGCTACCAGCGGTCTTTTGTGGCATCGCTCCGCCGCGGTCGGTTTTTTCTGGCGGTTGATCCTAATCTGCCCACCGGTTTTGCTGCGGTACATGCGGACTGTTCATTTCCGCTATGGCGGTCGGAATGGTTTTCTGACTGCCATCCTAATAAAGATAATAGTGTAGCATCTGGCTTTATGGTGTTTAAGAAATGCGCACCCCTCCGGCCAAGCATGGTTTATTGGGGCCAATCTCCTAAGACCAATGTGGTGTTGCTTCCTATCTGCAAAATCATTCTGGGTTTTCCTGCTTGCGCATTTGCCTAAGGGTTTGTGTCACCCCACCTGTGATCTGGGAATCAGTTGCTTCAGGCCTAGGTCCCAGGGCCTGCCTGACCACATACTTCTGACACAGGATTGAGGGAGAGGTCATATCTGGTGAATTCAAAAACGGTGATGCAAGTTCATTATTAGACGTACATATATCATGACGTGCATTGATAGCGTATTTTCCAATATTAACAGAGCAAATGGGGGTTACAAAACAGATTTCTGTTTCGTTCTTTGAAGAAAAGTGACGATAACTGGAAAATGTGCCTTTAATGTCAAGTATCATACTCTCTAATATAAATTCACTTTTTCATTAATATATTTCTGTACATTTATTTTCAAATAATGGATTTTTGCCTGAAGGTGGAACATTAAGCTAATCATTTACATGTTGATATCTCAGAAAGGCATACTAAGCCCACCATTTTTGGGGGTCCTACTACTGAACTGGGTAACTATGACTGTTTTAGTTAAAGGGACACATTGACTATTATTTCACAAACATGGCACAGCGAGAGAACTTGCTGCGCTGCGTTGTGTGAAAAGGAGAGGGGCAGATATCATCCATATTTGCAAAAATATGGAGCATTTCTGCTCTCTCCTGACGCTGGCGCACTTTGTGCTCCCTAGCAGCAATGCAGACATTCTTGCACCATAGTGTAAGGGTGCTTCCGCTATTGGCAGGATTGTTTTTGAGCAAGAAGGGATACCTTCCTGCACAAAACAATCCTTACAGACATATTCTTGTTTCTATGTGTGCTGCAGAATGCCGGGCACGTGGAAAGCAGAATTAACATGGAGAAATACAGATTTTTCGCCTCGTTACGCCTCTCTCGGGTATGTGCATCAATTTGGTGCACACCCAGCGTTCAAAGTCATTGTAAATCTGGGTTACTGTCAAAATAGATGGGTGGATGCATGGGAATGCCAATGCTCCACCCATGTAACACCTTCCCGATGCACAGTAACTCAAGGCAGCGCTGTGTGCTGCGTTGTGTTATTTGAATTTACTAAACCACGCAAAGCGGCTTTGCGTGGTTTAGTAAATGCCAAAACTCATTTTGCGTTGAGGCTGCCCCTGAAAAGTGACACAACCCCAACGCAAAATCATAGTTAATCTGGGCCAAAGTTCTTAGAAGTCCGCAGGTCTATTAGAAAGCACTATATAAAACTAGTCTTACTGTTATATAGCGATATATTTGATTCTGATTGCGCGCACTGACCTTACGCAATAACATAACATTCCTGTCATATGTCTAGTTTCTAAATAATATGTGAAGCAATACACGAATACATAAAGTAAGGTACAACCTCAACAAAAAAGCTTGCATTTTATCATTGCCGATTTATGGCAGAGTTGTGTGATGTTACTAATGTTTATAGGCTGCAAATTATTACTGTTGATTGACAGCATATTTGATATTATTATTGCTGAACTTACTTGACATTTCTTTTCAAGTTCACATTTTCTCAGTCAACACCAGGTACCAACATTATTCGAGTTCTTGCACAAATGTAATTTTCTTTTGTTGTTCTGCTTTTTTTTTTTTTTTTTGCAGAACTTAGCAGCGTGAGGCTACTTTCTGATGGGAACAGCAGCGGGCTTTGCAACGTTTTGGCAGTGAACCGAGATGTTGACACGGTGGGAGGCACTTTGCCTACCGCCTGTAAAGTTATTGCAGTGGTGCGACAGACAAATCATGTGTTTCTGGCGTAATGACTGGTTACCGCACCTCTCTGTTTTCGTAGGAAAGCCTGTCAAGGTTTTTTCATCACTGCATGCACCTGTTCAATGTCCAAAATACATTGTTCTGCATATTCACAGCTTGCACCCGTCGGCTCTAATGATACCCTTGCCAGTGCAGAGTGGGAGGCTTTACCTGTGATTGCTCTGTAGTTATCATCTGATGAGGGTGTTGTGTTTACGGATGTTTCAGTAAGTGCAGCAGCGTTTGTGTGGTGTCGGGTGCAGATGTCTCCAAGCTCAACGTGGCAAGGGCCGCTTCACCGCCTTCTGTTTGCGTGAAGATATATATGTACCTTGTGTGATCTACTCAAAATGTGAATGTCCTGTGTAAAGCCCGGAAAGGCAAAGGTGGTCGCATCTGTGCACCAGGGCCATCTGTTGCTTGTAACAATGTCAAAGGAGGTGGGAAGATGGTTCTAATACAAGTGAAACTCCTTTGTTAGTGTAGGTAAACTGTGCATAGGGTGACCAGATCTTGAGAACCAAAACCCGGGACGTTTTGCAAATTATAGAAGGACTACAATTTTACATCAACGCAATGGCGCATAATGGCAGCTCTCATCAACATAGTACCACAGAAGAGGCACTAGGAAAATAAACAAAATGTAATTTCTACAACCAGCATCATACTTGTTAATTAAATTACTTGCTTACTTATAACAGCTTTTAACTAGCATAGCTTTAGAACACCCAAAAAAGTGCGTCTTACTGTTTTCAGTCGACCTTTTCTAAAAACCGGGATATGAGCCAAAATTGCCGAAATCTGCCAGAACAGCTGGTGAAAACCTGGGACTGTCCGGGCAAATCCGGGATGCATGGTCACCTTAATCTGTGAATATAACCAGTTTCGCAAGCTAGTTCTGGCTCCACACTGACCAGTAACATGAACATTGCTTTGTGAGATGACCCTGGGAACAGCATCAGGGTACACTATGTTCGAAAAAGGGTGCTTCTGATTCCCTTGGTAGTGCCATCTTCTGCCACCTTTCCCCCAGTTCCCGGCTGCTTTTAAGGAGCACTGGGCTCCTCAGCTGATCTTGAGAACACATTGAAGCTTTGCAAAGTGGTCTTGTGTAGAACAGGGTTAATGGGAATGATGCCCACTTGTGACTGCAGAACTCCCAACCACAGGGCCGGTCACTCGTTCTTGGTATGGAGTGGTCAAGAGTGACCTGGTGCTCATACTACACCCAGGGGAGAGGGTGAACTAGAGCTCTGGTGCAGCTCCACTTCTATGGAAGAAGAGATTCAGGGGCAGTTTACTATTATTTTGCGCTGGTTTTGCATCACCAACACAAAATGATTGTTTGGAATTTACTTTCTAGTGAAAAATGGGCTTTGTGGTGAAAGGTTGCATGAAAGTAATGCAAAACTGTGCTTTGCACTGCTTTCATTACTTTGCATTGAGGGTACATGGCGCCAAAGTACATGGACGTTCGTGTGTAACCATCCACTATTTTTAATGCAAAACAATGCCAACTATCCATAGTAGGCAGGATTTTGCCTCACAAAATAATGCCTCTTTGAGGCAGGCGTAAAATGAAGTCATGTTTTTATTTCTCCAATCTTTTCCAACTTTACTTGTGTGCTTCACTATATAGCACACATCCAAAGTACGAAAAGTTTTGAAGTTTTTGTAGGCATAATATTACGTACTGGAAGTATACACTTCCAGTACAAAGCCTAAGCTATTCATGATGCAGATACCTTTGCACTATTTGCAAAAGTGTGTGTGTGGCGCTAGGTAGCCTGATTGTGTGCCAACGCTAGGGAGAGAGCAGGACAGTGCTATATCATAGTAGAAATGGCAGTGTAATTCTCTCACCTCTCATGCAGCGCAGCGTTGCACAGTAATTTTGGTTGCTGCATTGAGCTGCATGACAACTTTGTAAATATGTACAGGTGTCCCTACAGGGCAGCATGTTGGCCAAATAAGGCATTTACTTCTGCCCTGTTCTGGGAAAGACCAAAAGCTAAAATAAACCTCAATTCAAAGGACATGGAAGTGGGGAAGGGAACCCTGTCCTGATTTGTTCACAATTTCAGATACCAACTTGACATCAGTAAAATACTCCAGAGAAGTTCACACATTGTATGGGTTCTCCCTGAGGATAGTTCCATTAACATTGGCCAAGGAATTCTGCTGGTACTGATAGCAGCCCCCCCCTCCCCAGAATGGATGTAGGATAGAACAATGCATACCATTACCAAGCATGTTTTTACAACGCATGTAATAATCACGCATATCCCTAGAAGTACATATAAGTATCTTTACTATGCATACCATTACCATGCATACCAATACAGTGCACATCGTTACAACACACATAAGAAAACCCATGAAAGTCAGCCTTTATTTTATCAGGAAATAATAAAAATATATCTAAATATATAACACTCAAGTGAATTAAACGGTACCCAAGAGAACGTTTCCCGATTACATATATTCTTTAAAAAAATGAGAACCAGAATCGCAGTAATGCAAAACCAACTAATGCATGGCATTTATTACAATTCTGGTGCCTTTCCTCTATTTTCACTCTATGTGTGCCATCAGTCAAATCAAAACAAAAAGGAATGAAAAGAACTATATATTTACACAGAACACAGTAAATGTTCATTCAGTCAGATTCTGATCCCTGTTAAAAAATACATTCAAAAACATATTTTCTTTCAAATTATGGAACACCTTAAAAAAATATATAAATACAGCCGACCACCATTTTGTTCTCAGTGGTACACTCTGACTTCGCTGGTGACCACACGCTACTGTAATAGGAGTCAACTGCCAGCTCGCTGTTGAAAGAGTGCCACCTATCTTCTCAAGTAAGTAAAATTGTTACCATAAGCATATTTGGTAAAATCATAAATCATCCCAACACATTTATGTAATATTTTCTTCCTTAAAAATTTGCAAATCATTTTCAGAATAGCTAGAGGCCCATAAAATATAAAATTAACCTACAGCCGACCCACCAAAAAGTGAAAGGTAAAAACATTTTGTTCCCTAGAAGTTATTTTAAGTAAATTTACATTGTTTTTACTCCACCGGGTGAAGACCTCAGGGAAGTGGCTGCACAGTAGTGGGGGATCATAATTACTTTTATAGCTCTGCTGAGGGCTGCCCTCAGGGATGGTGCTTGAAAGTGCTGTGGGGACAAATTTACTATTACTGCTCCGCTGGGGGCTGACCTCAGTGAAGGTGCAAGACAGTGGTGGGGGTTCAAATTTACTATTAATACTTCTCTGGGTTCTAACCACAGGGAAGGTGCTGGACAGTGGTGGGGTTACATTTTACTATTACTACTCTGCCGAGAGCTGACCTCTGGGTTGTTGAACAGCGCTGGGGGGGATTTACTATTACTACTCTGTGGGAGGCTGACCTCAGGGAAGGTGCTGGACAGTAGTTGGTTCTGTAATGCAAGACATTTTTGGTAAAACATACTGATATCATTGTTTCTTTTACAGACTTTGCAATTTCTCCAAATTCAGGGAAGTTAGTTATTCAAGACATCTGAACTCCAAACCATTTGCTCCTGCACTTGTTGAAAAGAGAAAGATCTTTAAAGTTATTTTTTCCCTATAATTCCATTTTACAAACAAAGCTAATAAACAGTGGCTGGGGTCAATATTACTATTCCTACTCCGCGGGGTGCTTGCCTCAGGGCAGGTGCTGGACAGTGGCTGGAGTTGAAATTACTATTCCTACTCCACCGGGTGTTTGCCTCAGTGAAGATGCTGGATAGTGGCTGGGGAACGTATTACTATTCCAACTCCATCGAGTGCTTGCCTCAAGGAAGATGCTGGATAGTGGCAGGGGGCAAAATTACTATTCCTACTCCACCGGGTGCTTGCCCCAGGGAAGGTGATAGAGGGTGGGGTCAAAATTACTATTCCTACTCTACCGGGTGCTTGCCTCTTTGAAGGTGCTAGACAGTGGCTGGGTTCAAAATTGGGATTTTCTTAGCCTTGGTGTCAGAAAGGCTAGATTTTATTAAAGACACAAAGGTGAGTCTTTTCTTGCTTTATTTAAACAGCAGCCAATCGAGAAATAAATTTCCCAGAAAAACAAACATTAGAAATTACTAAATTACATCACAATAAACACAGCCAAGAGGAGGTTGAGTAACCCAATGACTTGACTTAGAGCAACAAATCCTATTTTCTTGTAGAACGTTAATCAAGAGGTGTTGAAAAAATCCAAAGAACTTAATAAAAGGTAATCAACAAGATCTCAAGTCTGCGAAGCAATCTGAATAGAAGTGAGGGGCTCTAAAGCACTAAAGGAACCCAGGTAGAAAGAGCAATGGTGATTGTATGTATCCTGAATTTGAGAAATTAGTTCAGTTGGATCAGGAGGAAGAAACATTAGAGGAAAGTGCTGGTACTGCAGAAAATGATACCAGGAAGGGCTAGTGAAACATTGGTGGAATAATACCTCAGTGTCTTTATAAAATATAGCTTTTCTGACATGGCTAGGAAAATCTTAATTTTATTTCAAGACAAGAGGCTCATATTATGCACATTCAAAGCATTGCAATAACAGAATTAGAAACATATTAAATTGGTTTACAATAACAAGTTCTAAAGGGATTTACATTGGCCATCTGCAGATTTGAGAATGTTATGTAAACTGACACCAACCCAGAAAGTCAGAAAAGCAATGCCTCCTGTGGCTGAATGGGCACCAAAAGAATCAATGTTAATGCCAGATAAGGACATGATCTATTTGACCCAACAGGCTAAGGTTGGAGAGGAAACAGGATGATGTTTTTGTTTTTAGCAAATGAGCAATTGATTGGATTGGAAACACCAAGGAGCTGAAGACAGACTGAGGGGAAGAGTTGTGTAATGATAAAAAAAATACCCTCACTGAAACTGGAGACTTTTCCTGTGAGGGATGAACTGGAAACATAAGCTAAACATCTTGAAGGTCTAGTCTAACCAACCAATCGTTTTGAAGCAGAATATCCTTGAGATGGAGAATACTCTCCATTTTGAAATGATAATATATCACATAATTGTTGAAATTCTTGAAGTTTAAAGCAAGATGACATTTCTTGATCTTTTTCTGAACCAAATAAATGGTGCTGAGGCCCACAGGGGATTGAAATGGATTGGTTCTATAACTTGTTTTGAAAAAGAGATTGAATCTCGTTTTGGATGAGATTTGATCCTGATAAAAAAGCAAAGGATGAAGAAGTTGAAAATTAAATGGAGGTTGGTAAAGCTCGATGAGATACCCTTGAGCTGACTGGATTACCCAAGGATCTGTGGTGAGAGAAAACCTTGCATTTAGAAACAGAGCCAATCTGCTTTGATGGAAGGAAGAAGAACTGAAAACTTTTATCCAAGTATAGATCTTCTTTGCTTCTATATCCCCTGTATCGGTAACCTCTAGAGCAATGGGGATAGAATAGAGGCTTGTATTTGGAACAGACCTCAACTTGAGTTTGCTGATTGAAGGAGCATCTGTTAAGGTACTGACCCTACTGGAACAGTGGGTGGCAAAGCGAATCCTACCTTTGCCGGCCTTAAAGAAAACCTGTGGGGACAAACTCTTTTTCAGGGAAAGCTGAGCTTTGTCTATGTTAGTGAAAGTAGACACACATTCCCTAACTCTTTGATGAAAGAGTCTCCTAACAATAATGCCTTAGCCAAGGGACCTTATTATTTTGAAGCAGGAGAGCCAAGTTAAGGGTCAATTTTTAGCAACAAGCTCTTTCTTCTCTCCTGAGAAATGCGAGCATTTGCATTGTCCAAAATTCAAACAGCTCCTTGGGCGCAATTGAAAATAGTCTCCAGATCTATCAGAGTGCTGTCCATTTTGGCCTCAACTGCCAAATCAACAGTTCTGCTGAGAGGACCCACCAAATCCAGCAACCTGTCCCGACAGTTGGACAAGGCCCTGCCCACTTCTTCCTTGGTGTCTTTCCCAAATTTAGTGAAGAGCATAAGCATAATAGGGTCAATGGCAGGGGTAGAGGTGATGTTATTGGGTAGGGAAGGATGGAGACACTCAGATTTAAATTAGTTCCAAATGATCTTGTTTAGAACGTGATCTGCTGGGAGCCATTCTGTAGAATTGGGATGGCAAATGAAAGAGAGATTAAACATAGGTTCCCCAAGGTGATCCACTAATTTCTGAGACACTGGGTGAAAAACACCATCATCATGAGGAGAAACTTTTGTTTTTCTCTGGAGTCCCATAATAATTAAGATCCGCAGATCTGTCCAAATTATCTGTGTCATGCAACACACCATCATCATTATCATCAGTGTCTCTTAAATGGGATATGTGTATAGGAGAAGAAGGGGAGGGCCCCAATATAGAAACCTTTCAGTGAGAGGACCAATTTTTATTGAAGCACCTTTAGAGGTCCCAGAAAAGATCGCTGCACATTTCCTGCCCTTGGCAGAAGGGCCCTCATTGGAGGAAGAAAGAATATTCGAAATAGACGTTACTACATTTTTTGAGACGTCCAGCACAGAGACTGAGGCAGCCTTCTGGACAGAATCCTTGATAAAGGACTTTAAATTATCTTTAAACAGTTGATTATCTTCCTTCTCAGACATAATGAATACTAGTAATAATTCTGAAAAAACTAAATAGATTTTCTCAAACTAAAACAAATGCTTTAAATCTAAAATATTCAGAAAAAATGGTAAGGACCGGGTTATAAATCCCTGAACAATTAGAGAAAGCACCTTTAAGGGGCAGTGGTTAAGAAAAATAAGGGAGTGGAACTATGAAGGGATATTCCCCAGGCAAACTGAAGCAAGGGACAGAGACAAGCCAAGCTACACCACAGGGCGGGTGCACACTGGTGAGAGGCTATGAATCAGAAGATAGACTCAAACTGGAGTTGCTGAGAAAGTAGCTGTGGATCTACATAGAGCACAAAGACACAGACCACCAAGCAGCGTCTGTGTAGAGCATCTCGTATCAGCAGACTGACAACCGTTATGAAGACACAAGCGCTGCATAAACGCAACTGAGCACATGATACTAAATTCGCAAAAAGAGAAACGAAATAATTTTAAAATGGCATCAGTAAAAACAATAAAGTCAGTAGCTGCCATAAAAACAATGAATAGTGCCACAAAAGAAAAACTGAAAAGTACTTATCTTTACTGCGAGCAACAAGAAAAGTAGATTTGTTGCTCTCAGTCAAGGTAGTTATGTGGTTACTCGACGTACTATTGGCTGTGTTTATTGTGATGTAATTCAGTAGTTTCTAATGTTTGTTTTTCTGGGAAATGTAGCTGTTGATTGGCTGCTGTTTAAATAAAGCAAGAAAAGATTGCATATTACGAGCTTCCAATCTTGTAATAAAATTACTATTCCTACTCCACCGGGTGCTTGCCTTAGGGAAGTTGCTGGACAGTGGTTGGTAATGAAATGGAATACATTCACAGTAAAACATACTAACATTCTACTTTACTTTATAAACCTTGCAATTTCCCCATTGCAGAGGAAGTTTAAAAACATCTTAAAGACTGAAATCAATCAGCACCAGCACTTGTTGAAAAGTGGAAGACTTTGAGAGGTAAAAGGTTCTTTAAACATTATTTTAAAATCAAAACAACCAATATCTTTCTCCGACAAACCCTAAAAGAATGAAAAGATCAATCAGTTCTTAAAGAAGTATGCAAAATAAATAAAAACAACTTTCACCATAAATGAGATCTATGAAAATAGCAATGCCATGACCTTTTTTCCTTTACCAGTTACAGTGCTACAGATAAAACTGCACTTTAGTGCAAAATAATTCTGATTCTTCCTTTTTTTTAACTTCTCATTACAGACCAAATATGAGAACTCCTAAAAGGAGTAATCCATCACAAGAAAAACCTTCAAAGAAATTTCCTTCACTACATCAGCTACACCTATCAGAGTAATACACCAACTGAGCTAAATGTTGACCAAACAAAAGTTCTCTAAATTAACAATTGTTCTTTTTTTCACAGGCTTTAACCACAACACAATTTTCTCAAACAGAATACAGCCATAGAATTAGAAGCATGGGTTTCAGAAAATCATTAGGCAGTCAAGCAATAATGCCATCACACATTTCTTTGCAGGTTGTAAATGAAACAAACATTTAGAGGCCATTAGGATGGCGTGCGGACTTTAGTCCGCCCGCCACCCTAGCGGTGACCGGCCACCAGTGGTGCGGCGGTCCCACATCTGCAATTAGGATGCCACCGTGGCAGTGGCATCCTCCATTCCCAGCATTGTGGCGGGCGGTGCTCACGGCACCACCCGCCACAATGCTGGGAATGCACTGTGTGCATTGTCATGCACAAGGTGACAGGCACCGCGAGGTGCCTGCCACCATGTCCATGACAATGGGACCCCAAAGCCAAAACTGCCTGCCTTTCCATGGCGGAGTCTCCGCCATGGAAAGGCAATTCCCCGCCATCATCCTAATATGGAGGGCGGTGCCTGCAAGGCACCGCCACCATATTCCTGGGCTTTTCCACCCGGTAGGCAACCGGACGGATTGCCTACCGGCGGAAAACCGGCGGACGGTCTTCCTGTCCGCCGGGGTCCCCCCTGCCATCGTAATGTGGTGGGGGAAAAGTCAAACGGGCGGAGGAGTTTAGTGGGCAGATCGCCACCGCAATATGGGTGGTGGCGATCCACCCGCTATTGTAATGACCCCCATAGTACCACACATTCACACAAATGTCTATTTTCCCCTGTTTCTAAGGTTATATAGTATGGCATCAAGAAAACAGGCCAGTTATTTACAATCCAGTAGAGGAAATGGACTCCTTATGTGAATAGGACACGTTACAACGCAAACTTTTACAACACATGAAATTACAACACAGTTTTTACATTGCAACATCTATTACAACGCATGATTTTACAACGCATGTTATCACAACGCATTTTTAGAAACTACACTTACAAAGCATTCCATCACAATGCATACCATTACAACGCATAATACTTTTAGGGCAACAGTGTAAGTGTTGGATAGTGTAGGGGTAAAAATTACTATTCCCACTCCAGTGAGTGCAACAGTAGGGTAAGTGTTGGATAATGTAGGGGTACAAATTACTATTCCCACTCCAGTGAGTGCAACAGTAGGGTAAGTGTTGGATAGTGTAGGGGTAAAAATTACTATTTCCCATTACTTACCTTATAATGCGTTGTAGTAGTATGCGTTGTAATGGCATGCGTTGTAGTGACATGTGTTGTAATGGCTGCGTTGTAATGGCATGCGATGTAAAGAATGTTGCATTGTAATGACTGCATTGTAAAGGTAGTGCCTTATAATGACTGCGTTGTAATGGTTGTTTCCCCCTTATGTACACTGGCTACCTTCATTTTAAGGAGAGATTAACTGAGCCCAGGAGTCATTGGAGGTGTGTGCAGTATTTTTCATCCCATTGCACAGTCAGAGTGGTTATTCTTGGTGACATCGTTGAAAGGACCACAGAGTATAACCAGTCTGCCTCTGCAATGGAGATTGAAGTTAGGTAAAACATCCAACAATTAAAAATACTTGTGTTCACCTCCAATGAACCCTGTGGCTCAGTCTTAAGGGAGGAATCCCAAAGTATCCATATACATGTTGCAAGTTGTATGCCCACTATTCCTAACCTCAGTAGAATTATACAGAGACAAAAACAGATAAGTAACCTGCAACGTGTAACTCCCCAAACCTGCTCTGATATTAACATTCCACCTGAGCTAACTGTATCCTTCACTAATGAAGCTTTCCTTTTACACGACAACAAAAACCCTCTGAAAAGAATTCTAATCTTTAGCAAAACCCACAACCTTGTAACACTAGAGAATAGAGATATTTAGATGATGGATGGCACCTTTAAGTCAACACTACATCCATTCACTCAAATATATAATATACACGCCAACATCAATAATACCACAGTTCCTTTAGTTTACAGTTTACTGCCTGATAAGCAAACCTCAGCCTACACTCAATTATTGACAGTGATAAAATCTAAAACAAGGAATAAAAGTCTTAGAAAATTGATTATTGATTTTGAGTTACCCATGATTAACACCGTTACTAAATTATATCTCAATATCCAAATTCAAGGATGTCTTTTTGGCAAAAAATCCCCAAAACATACTTAGTTGAAGATTACATATAAGATAGTAAACAACAGTTTGAGTTAAAGAAAGTTTCTGCCTTATGCATCGTACCTCCTGACAGTGTGGATAAATTCTACACTTCAGTTATAGAATCAGAGTTTTTTTCCCAAAACGAGGCCAAATTGGCACCATTGCTTTGTTATTTCAAGGACACATGGATTGGCCATTTAAGCAGGTCGGCTCACAGGAGGAAGCCAAGGTTCCCTACTGACTGGTGGAACTATTACACAAACTGCTTAGAGGGAGGTGCGAAGACTAACAATGCCATTGAGGGATGGCACAACTCGGTCAACAAATCTATTGGTATACCTCGCCCTAATTTCTATCATTTTTTGGAAATTTTGAAGATGGAGCAAAGAGTCCAAGAAATGAGAATAGCACAATCATTGACAGGCAGTCTAAACCCATGGGTTTGTAAAAAAAGACTAAAGAGATGCCCGAGTGAATATTTTGCCAAATTCAACACTTTTAATTGATAGTGGCTGCTGACTACCTGGACAATCTCTCACGCATACTACATTTCTAAAACTTACTAACTCCTACTCTAACTTACTTGCTTGTTTCGACTACTTTTTTATCAATTAGATTGGCATTTTTAAATTATTTCTGAAATTAAAGGAATATTGGGATTGCTACTTGATGATGTCTTCTTTCTACAACTCCTGGTGATTTTGCAACTGCAGCAGTCACCAGGAGTTTTTTTAATTCTGGTAATCCAAGCTGTGCATCACATTTTCCTTCAAAGTGATAAACGCCCATTGAAAAAAAGCACAGATTGGCAAAGACACCATTTTTAAATGCCTATGCTATTTGAAAAAATACAAATGCCAAGAAACAAATCTTGAAAAGCTTGTTTGTTTGTCAAAAAATGCAACAAAAAATTGTTTTGCGACATCCTCATTCCACAGATATATATAACCATCCAAGTCCTTGTTGTTGTTCTTCCAAAAATTTACCAATCTAATAATCCTGCAGGAAAGGTATGCTGCTTTTTATTAAAAAAAGAAATTAATACAAAGAAAAATGTAAAAACCAGCCAACTTTTCCAAATTTTTCAACTAACTGCATCCGATTGTGGGAATCCATTTTCTTCTTGTACCTATGTGGTATGTGTTCTGTCAATATTCCAAACATCATCTAAGAAAACTGAAGGAAAATAAATACTGCGTTTATTTCAAATTGGTTTAAAAAAGTACTACACTTTTATTGAAATTACTTTTTTAAACGGAGTTGGAAAAAAACCGCAATCATCCTGATGCTGGCCTACAACTGCTTCCTGCATAGGAATGAAAATGGGGTTGAACTTTCCCCATTCACTTAAATTGGGAACAACAGTAATAAATGTTTTTTTAAATGTAATTTTTGTAAAATATGTAACTTATTTTTAAAAAATACTTCATAATATTCATTATTTTTTGTATTTTTATGAGAATTTTTTTAATTATTTACTATGTTTTTAAATTAAAATAAATTCCGTGGAGTCTTTATATTGTTAATAAAAGTTTATTATTAAATTGTATTAATGTGGCAGTGGTGGTTGTTTGACACATTCGTTTTTTATTTTCTGTTTTAATTTTAAGGGGGGCCTTATGCTACTAACATATAAATATTTAACATGTTTTCCAATTTTTACAACAAAAGAATTTTCATTCATATTAATACCTGAGTATGAATACACTTCACCACCTAATACATCTATATCCCTCACATCCCATTCCTAAACATAGGTGTTACGCCCTTAGACATATTTTATATTTTTTTAGATTACAGCAAATATATTAAAAACAGCGTATAAATTAATACTCAGGTATTAAAATCAATAACTGAGTATTAATGCACTTCCCACCTAATACCCCTATATTACTCACATCCCGTGGCTAAAGGTGGTGTTACACCCTGAGACATATTTTTTATTATAAATTACAATAGTTATATTAAAAATAGCATATATATTAATACTCAGGCATTAAAAAATAATGTCTGAGTATTTATACACTTTGCCACCCAAAACCTCTATTTCCCTCACATCCCATGCCTAAAGGTGGGTGTTACACCCTTAAACATAGCGTATAAATGAATGTTCAGGTATTAAAATGAATACCTGAGAACTAATACGCTTCCCCTCTAAGTCTCCCTATATCCCTCATAACCTGAGCCCCCTTTTGGTTTTATTTAAAGGTACATTGATAAAAAGAATGTTATAAATTAATACTCAGGTATTTAAGTGATACCTGAGTATTAATACCCTTCCCCACCCAATACCCCCAAATCCTTGACATCCTGTGCCTAACAGGGTGTTACACCCTTAGATATATTTTTTTAAAATTTGAGATTAAAACAAATATATTTAAAATTACTTTTATATTAATACACAGGCTTTAAAATAAAACCTAAGTATTAATACCCCTATGTCCCTCATGTCCATTTGTGATACACCCTCATATTAATGTTTCAACTAATTATACAATTATTTTACATTTTAAAGAATAAAATAATAATTACATATTTAAGCTCTTAAATGAATATAAGTCAAATACCATAAGCATAGATGTAAACTTATACTTACCCACAAATGCATTGTAAAAGCATGCGTGGTAATGCCTTTTCCGTAGTAATGGCATGCGTGGTAATGGCATGCATGGTAAAGGTAGCTGCATTGTAACAAATCAGTTGTAAAGGCATTTCGTTGGTATTCCTGCGGTGTAATGGTTGTTTCTCTCCAGAATGAGACATCCCTCTGGGGCTCAAGCATAGTTTAAGATTTTTAGAAGAGAGATCTAGGTTCCCGCTCTGCTCCTTTATGGTTTGGTGGCCAACTCATGCTGTTAGGAACCATCCTGATTTCTGTCAGTAAACAGCTCCTGTCAGCTGACTTGCTCAGCATGTGCTTCTCCACATGCTTCAATATGAATCTAGACTGAATCAGGCTGCTAAAGATTCAGAGCCTGTATGACTTTCAAATTTCGTAAAATACAAAGAAAGGGGCCCCTCAGAGCAAAGGGACAGGGCACCGAGTAAGACTTAAATGTCAAAAATACATTCTTATTGGATTGACTATAAAATTATCTTTCCTTTGCACCAGGACTGTCCACTCTTGCAAGGGTACACATTACCCCAGAGAATAGCAGTTCAATTTAATGTGAGCATTTCTTAAATGGTTGCTACATTTTGACAGACTTGCTGAATTCTGTCCTTCCTCCCAAGATAGCTATCACTGGTCTCCTCACACTGTCCTGTGGTTACCAACCTATCGAAGTCACCACCCCTAGCACCTTAACCGCACGGGCTTCCATCTCTCTAAGCATTATAGGATATAGGATTACAAAGCATGGCATCAGAATGGACCCGCCACCTCAACCACCGTCTGCACTTCCACCAGCCAACCGCAACATATGATCTGCCTCGCTGTTAATTGCACACATTCCACGCATTCGCAGAAGCAGGGCAGGAGGTCACTCTTACACCTATCTAGCAGCAAAGACCTTGAACGCACTCTCCCAGGACATCAGAACAGCCATCACGCTCACAATATTCCACAAGAAACTGAAGACCTGGCTCTTCGACTGATGCTCCGAACCTTCCACACCTACTTTTAATTTATATTTGTAAAGCGCGAATATATCACCCTTAAGGGTTTCAAGGCACTGGGGGCAGTCCAGGAGATGATGGGAGCTATTGCCCAGAGTCACATGATGCTGAGCTGAGCTGCCGCCAGGGAGTGAACAGTGAGCCTCGCGCTCCGGAGTCAGCAGCTCTGGCTGTTGTGTCACACCTCTCTCTCCGTACTCAGTGCCTAAAGACCCTCATGAGTGATTAGTTTGAGCTCAACAACTCCATTTACATTACATTGTGATTCAGGTTGCTGCATTAATACCACCAACTACTGTTTCAACTCTGCATCTGGAAGATCTGACATTTTTCCGGCCCACAGGTGCTACAGTCTTGCTACAATTTATTTCAGCCTCCTAAGACTGCATTTTTTCTCTAAGAGCCCAAGCATATATGCCAACAACATAACCATTTTTCGAGTGCACTTTCTATAGTGTTGTAGTGGATGATGCCAATGCAACACAGCATTTTTGTGAGAAGCTGGCCTGGTACATGATGTCCACTAATTGAAGTGGGCACCTTGCACTAGTCCAGAAAACCCTTATGGTGATTTAAGAATTTAAGAAGTCTCAGACAACCTTAGAAAGCTATTTAAGTGTCAGGTGTGGAGAGAGCCTTCAGGCCTAGTCTTGAAGGAGTGTAAAGCAGCTTGTTTTACCAGAATTCAATCTTATAGTATAGATCAAATGAAAAGGGAAGCACACAGTAGTTATAAAAAATATGTATTTATTATATCAAACTTTCTAGTATGTTACAGTATCTCTCACATAGAGATAGACACAAAGCACACAATACTTAATCAAAGAAATTACAGTAAATAGCACTAATACAAAGCGGGCCCCAGGGGGGACCAAACCATATTCTAAGAAAGTGGTATAAGAACCACGACTTGAGTCAGGACAATGTTGAGAAGACGTAGAATTGCTGGGACTCCAAGGAACCACCCAAGGTGAGTAGACAGGGACCCCACGGAGTGCGTGTGTAGTGTGTGAACACAGCCGCGTTGTCCGTACAAATCTATGTGCAAGTAGCAGTTGGATTTTTAAAGATTAGGTACCCTTCCCAGTGGACCTTGAAGAAATCCTGTGGAAGACAGAAGGTTGGAGAGCCACCCCACCTGTGGATGCCACAGTACCCAAGTTACCTATCCCAGGGGAGCAGGGTGCATAGGTGTGAAGTGGCATCGGAAACCGCCGTCGAACCCATTGGAGGACTTCGGGGAAGTGCCGCTGCTGAAAGAGGAGAAAGTGTCAGTGGGAATCCAAACGTGGATTCTTTAAGAAGAGTACCTGAAATCAGAGGGGACAGAGTCTGTGTCACTTGGGAGTGACAAGGGGCTCGGTAGATGAATGCAATGTCGGGTGCTTCAGGATAGTTGACTGTGATCTTGAATCTGCAGCTGCGTGGACCAGGCGAGGCTAAGGATGACCAGGAGCCGGATACGAGCTGTACCATGAAGGATGTCGAGTGATGAGGGGTTGGTGTCTGGCGGGAGAACCAACAAGCCTGGGCAAAGGCAACTCATGCAGGAGGTCAAGAAAGTGTACGGTTCAGACCAGCAAGGTCCAGGAGACTCACCACAAGCAGGGAAGTCAGAGCAGGCCTGAGCACTCAGGGGAGCACAAGGAAAACAAAGATGCCCCTCAATTGGACACACGGGTCAGAGGCTCAGGGGTCGCGAGAGAACCACATGCAGCTTTACAAAACAACAGGCCATGGAGCACACGGTGTGACATGTTTGAAGATGTTTGCAGGAGAAGTTGCTAGAGGTTGGAGCTACCTGGAGCCCAATGCACTTGCTGCAGAATTGCCAACAAGCATTTGCTCTTGCAAAAGTACGCGATGTACAGGGGTTCCGGTATTGCAGCCCCCATTAGGGATTCTGGCCTCAAACTAAGTGAGAAGACAGCTCAGGCCTCAAGGGATGTAGAAACCCACTTCCTGTCTTGTTGAACCCGTCAGAGTCCATAGGTGCTCTCTCTCAAAGGGAACCCCCACCTCTGGAAGTGGTATCAGGTGGGCCTTTGTGGTGCCTCTAAACGGGAAGCCTGGCAGTTTGCATGCAGCTCTTTGATGCTAGCTATTAGCTCACTGTTGTATATCGGGCATTTTGTACCTTATGAACTGCTAGTAACAAAAGGATCACTGATAAAAGCAGCAATCCACTGAGCTTTCCACATAAACACAAATCTAGGTTCTGCACGGTTCACATTGTACTCTAAAGCAGGCACAATAACCCTCTGTGCTGCTCTATGATGAGTCAAAACTAACCAGACAAAACACAGATCTCTACAGCAAGTACATTAATCACCAGAGTTATCTTGACGATATTAGCCCCTGAAAAAAACTGGGCACACAAAGTGGTAAAATCTCTGCAGTTTTGCCTTTTACCCCATAAGATATGTTAAAATGCACCGTTTGGCCCTTGGTGCAGCATCACTTGTTGCACTGCCCTAAATCCAGCTGTGACGTCAACAATGCCTACAATGCCACTTGATTTTACTGCTGTTGTGCCCATGGGCAGCCCAGGTAATGCATTCACCAATGCCACTTGATTTTAACGCAGTCGGGCATATGCACAGCCCTGATAATATACCTCAACAATGCCTACAGGACCACTTGATTTTAGGGAAATGTGGCCCACACATAGTCCTGCTAATGCACTGCAACAGTGCCTACACTAACACCTGATTTTATAAAGCCCCATCAAGCCACTTAAGTACCACTTAAAGTATCCTCTGGTATTAGGGTACGTAGGCTCACACAGCTATGCAATTGCACTTAAAACACTGTTTGAAGAACTGGGGACACACAACACTAAAATGCTCAACTTTTCTGACATGCAGTACTCATGCAACGATCTCTTGTTTTCTAGAACTGGGATACATATATAGTTGTACTAATTCACCTCAACTTGGATCACGGGTTTATTGCATTTTAATATATCAGCCTCAGAGAGTGCAAGGATAAGATTATAGATTATAGATTGTGAGCTGAGAATACCCTCCACTTTTCCCTTTGTATACCCTTATCCCTTCTATCTGCACATTTTCCCTCTACCTCTGCCCTCAGCACTTATCTTTTCTACCTGCTCTGTAGGTAGGGTGACCAGAATTTTAGAGCCAAAAATAAATAGAAGAAGGACTACAATTTTACTTCAAGCCAGGAGACAGAATGACAGCGCTCTTCAGCAGAGAGTTACAGATTAGGCAGTTAGAACATACATAAAAAGCAATTTTTAAAACCCAGGAGCATGCCGGATAATTAAATTGCTTTCTTGAAATAACTGATAACTTTCCCTGCTTTGTAAAACATTAAAAAGCACCTCCTGCCGTCTTCAGTCGGCCCTCTCTAAAAACCGGGACAGAAGCTACACTCCCTGAAATCTGCCAGGACAGCTGGTGAAAAACGGGGACCGTCCGGGCAAATCCGGGACAGCTGGTGAAAAACCGGGACTGTCCGGGCAAGGGGTAGGGTCACCCTATCTGTAGGCTGCTTAAGAAAATTTAAAGCCTGCCTCTGTTATACTACCATCCCAGCACGAATGGTGTAGGCTGCATTGTTGCGAGCTCCTGGACCAGGCCTAGCAGAACCTTTTATTTATTCTTTGATATTTGGCCCAGCTAGATATCGCAAACTCCTGGGGGCTCCACTGAGGTGGCCGTTAATATAGAGTGAAACTTGGAATGTCTGGTGGTGCAGAAACTGCAGTTTGAAGAGTGGCTTCAACCACCTTAAATTGAAAATGGTGGACACAACCAGCCCTGGAGCCTGGAAGCCGACGCAGAAATGAGCTAATGCTGAAATCAGGGAGGAGGTTGGAGGAACCCATTGTGGGATGTGCTGACATTGGTGGGGGTGGTTTTCCCAAATGAACAGCGGTGGGGAGTGGAGCTGTAAAACGGCAGGAGAGAACTGGCTCCAGAGTACGTCTGGGTCTTCACCGGATTGGTGTACAACACCCGATTCGACAAATTACCAGATCTCGACCAGGAACAAGAGCACTCCTCGGAGAAGATGATGGAGCGCCAAAACATGGGGATGGGATATATTGATCGGCTGAGCTCAAGTTGTTTAACGTCAATCAATCAAGAGCCATATTATCAAGAACAGGTAATAGCATTATCGCCGCTTTTGCGGCAGGAAACTGCTGCTAAAGCGGCGATAAGGGTCTTGGTAATATGCCCTAGAGAATTCCAATAGAAGCAAAGGTTCTGGTGTCAAGGAAATCAAACCTGAGCTTCTATTTGAATTGTCTAGGGCATTTTATCAAGCCCTTTATCACCTCTTTAGCGGCAGTTTCCTGCCGCTAAAGCGGCGATAATGTTACGCCAGTTCTTGATAATATGTCCCCTAATTCTTTATTCGTTCTCATAAAAAACAGATCAAAAGAGATACATCATGTAAAAAAACAGTCCATAAATAGTAAAAGAAGGGATAATCTATCCATGATTAAAAACACAATCACAATTACAAAAAAACTGCTAGCACCATCAGTGAATAAAGCAATAAAAAACAGCATCTTTAAAACATCATTGACTGTCACAATTGGAGTGCACGTTTTAGAAAGGAGCCTTCTGCATTACATGTAACATGGCCATCTAATTGGTGTAAAAAAATAAATGCCACTCTACACTTACTGAAATCATATGTTCGAAGCACAGGTAATTAAAAACGTTTGGTGAGAGGAAGGTAAAACTTGCAAAAAAGACTACAGAAGGGTCTGGGTGGATAACTCATCACACAGTCACATACATATATCAGAGGGAGCAAACTGGCCTTGAGGGAAACACAGGAGCCACCTAGTAGGAGTCACCTAATAGAATCTAATAGATCCTAGCTTGAATCGGGACGGCAACATCCATCCCCATGTACCAGAGACCAGATTCAAGTAAGGAGCCACCTCCTGAGTGGTTTGTAAAAGGCTGTAATCTCTAACGGTGGGTTTCATTACTTTCATGCTCTCGGTCTGAGCCCCTCCATGAGATACAAAGCAATCCCTGACACATCCTTTATCCTTTTTGGAAATACCTGCTGGCATGTCATATAAGGGGGAACAGCCTAGGGCAGAAGTTGTCTCCCTGGTGTATTAAACCAGGGAACTTTAGTCCCATGCGAACAGGAGAGACAATCTAAAATAATTGCGCAATTTAGTCCTCATTCAAACAGATAGAACACCAAAGCAACAATGGAGCAATGTTCAATCAGATCTTCCACAAATTCCAAACCTAGTCCCTGATGGGTTGCAAAGTGCAAAATAGACAGATGGACTCCCAACACATGACTGCACGCTCTGTTTTCCTCAATTTGTAAACTTCCCACATCTTTATAGCCCCATACCCCTGATCCATAAGTTAAAATAGGAAGGCACTTTCTCCTGTAAAACTCTAGAATAGGGGCTATGTTTTTTTTCCTACTGAGGCAGCTAGAGAGAAAATAGAGCAAACCACATGCAAAAAACAATTTTTCCTATTTCCTAGATCATCAAACATCAACCTAACGTACGGGAACGGGAAACAACCTTTACAACGCAGTCATTACATCGCACTACCTTTACAACGCAGTCATTACAACGCAACATCCTTTACATCGCATGCCATTACAACGCAGCCATTACATTGCATGTCACTACAACGCATGTCACTACAACACATGCCATTACAACGCAATATAATGTAAGTAATAGGGAATAGTAATTTTTACCCCTCCTCTATCCAACACTTACCCTACTGGTGTACTCACTGGAGCACTGGAGTGGGAATAGTTATTTTTACCCCTACACTATACAACACTTACCCTACTGTTGCACTCAATGGAGTGGGAATAGTCATTTTTACCCCTACTCTATCCAACACTTACCCTACAGTTGCCCTAAAAGTAATATGCATTGTAATGGTATGCGTTGTAATGGTATGCATTGTAATGGAGTGCGCTGTAAGTGCAGTTTCTAAAAGTGCATTGTGATGGCATGCAATATAAAATCATGTGTTGTAATGGATGTTGCGATGTAAAATCTGTGTTGTAAAGGCATGCGTTGTATCATCATACATCCACGTGAACTGACTCATTTTCTCTATTGACCTTCCCCCAATACATGCATAACGTGTTTTGGTATTTTATGGTTCACACACCATGGTGAAAGTTTTTGAGAAATAGATTTTTCATAAACGCAACAAAAGTGGAGACTAATAACTAAGCTGTTGGATGTCCTAGCAAGTAACACAGCATCATCTGCATATGGAAGTGCTGTTATAGGTTTTTGTTGAGAAGTGGAACATCAGCCTCCACATTCACCAGTTCAACTTCTAGGTTGTTTATGTACAATAAGTATAGAATTTGTGCCAGCACACATCCGTGGCGCACTCCCCAATTAACTAAAAAGGGGGATTAACACTCTCCTCTGTCCACATACCCCACCGATGCAGAAAAGTCCCAATGAAGATGTCTTAAAAAGGCCACCAAGTCCTCCTCGAAACCCAAGTAGATTAAATTATCCCATAACTTGGATCTGTTTACACAGTCAAAGGCACTTGTTAGATCCATAAATGGCAACTGAAGAGAGCTGCTCTTGACAAACCGGTATTAAGGCACAAGAAGGTGAAGATTTAAACACTGTTCTATAGTGCCAAAGCCTTTTCTAAAACCGTACTGGACTGATGAGAGAATATTCTTCTCCGTGGTGCAAAGGAGCAAATGGTCCAGTATGATTCTCCAGGTTATTTTGGTGACTTGGTAAAGAAGTGAGTGTGCGCGATAACACTTACATTTCCCTTTTTAAAAATTGGCATGATTATAGATTGTTGCCAGGAGGAAGGAACACTAACTTTGCAGGCTACATTTATAACATTAGTAAGCAAGGGGGACCAAAACCCTGGGTTTTCCTTAAATATGTTCTTAGGAGCCTTTTTTGACGGGATGTTAAAGAAGGCCTCATGATACCTCCTCGGCAAAAAGAATTAAATATTCAAGGGCAGAGGACAATCAGCCATTCCTTCATCTCATTTTGAAACATTATACGATAAATTCCACTAAAATGATCTATCCAGCCTTCAAGAGCAAAGATGGTGTTCATTTTGTCAGGAGGTACACCTGGGATAAGACCAACAACCAATGTCTTACAAAAAGCCTGGGGGTCTTTAGTCTGACAAGCAGGTACCAAGGTTTCCCACTTCTCATCCTTCAGGTCCACCTTTCTCTTCTTTAGGGCCAAGATATAATCTTTCCTACATGCACCAATTGCTTCTTGATCCCTAGGAAATTGCTTTAGTTCCCTTTGTTTACTAGTATTTGCAATTCTGTATGCCTTATCAAACCATGACTTATCGAGTCTCATTTTTTCCTATGGGCCTAGTAAGCATGTCTTTTATACAAGAGGTTACTGCTAGAAAGCAACTCAATATTACAATGGGTCCAAGTTCCTCCGATGAACGAAAATTAGCCAAGCCCTCACACCCATCATTAATTTGACACATTATTGTCTTCATATTTGCAGAATGGCAAACAAGTCTATGCCCTGCATTTCTCACAGCTATTACCTGCACGCCCCTACTATTACTCCTCAGACCTTTTACAGAGACTTTTATGGACAAAACTAGCGGGTTGTGATCGCTCTATATAATGGGAAGAACGTTCCCTTCCAGGGCAGAAGGGCGCATACTCCATGAGACAAAGACATAATCAATTACTGAGCCTCCCTCATTCCCATATATGTTGGGATGGTAGATGTCACCAAATTGATAACAACACTCTCTGGGTCATGAGTTGCCAAATAGGTATAAAGCAGTCACCCCCAAAAATCTATCTCGTCATCCCAATTATATTCAGATAGTGATGGGGCAAAGGTTGATGCTGACAAAATGAGCATAGTATCAATATTCTGTACAAACGTCTGAAGTTATATGAAGTATAGTGGGTGGGAATTCACCTGTTTTGGCCCTTATGGATTAACTTGGGTAAGTGATACTAAAGTCTAGTCATCAGAACCTCACTAAGTATTTTATTATCTAGGTTTAGCACTGACAGATGATGCAGAGCTACAAGTCTTCCTCGGCTTAGGAAGGGGCGCCGGCTTGGCCTCAATGTATGAGGCTGGGAGCTCACCCTTTTCCATAGCCTCTGCGTAAACTCTATCTATATCTGTTTTTTTTACCTTCTGTCCAAGTCTTTTATAGCCCTCTAACTTGATCTCGGTGATCAGGCTGTTCATTTTCTTACCTTCCACCAGGTCTTACCTGTGTTCTATCCAAAAAGGCTTCCACCTCGTACAGCACTGCCCCATCTGTTTGGGCATAAACATCTCAATAATATTATAATATTCCAACAAAAATGTCATTAATCAAGGTCTCTGTGTGCACCACTTGACCACTAGGGTACGCTATTTGTGTGATTGGGGGCCCACTACTTTCAGACCGAACCAACCAAGCCAGCTATTTCCCAGGCCTACCCTCTCCCTCCATCACGCTTTTGATACATTCTATGTAAGTATAGCTGCTCAACTTCTCAATGACCTTGGAGTATTTCTCCTTACTTTCAGCTAATTTGGTCCTAGAAGAAGTATTCTTGGACACCTCTCTCTCTAGCTCATGAATTGTTTAATTTAAAATGAGCAATTCTGTAGCTAATGCTTTCCTTATTCCAGTCATCATTCCACTACAATGTCCCCGCACCACCACGTTAGGCGCTTCCCATTCCACAATGGCACTAGTCTTGATTATTAAGGAATTACTCTGTGATTGCTTCTTTTATCAAAGCTTTAAATGCAGCATCAGTCAAGACAAAGGCTGCAACCTCCAGGAGGGTATTGGTTGTGGGGGACTCTCCAGCCGCTGACACACTAAGAGATGGTTGTGAGCAGGCTAAAGCGGTCGACCTCGCTCAACAACCTGTGATGATGGGCGAATCACTTAATCTCCCGAGCCTAACAAAAATGAATTTGTCCATCTGTAATGCAACGGATGCTCATGTAAAGAGCTCTGATGCCTTTGGGTCAAGTTTGCGCTATATAAAACTATAAAAAAGGCAAGGTTCTCTCCAAAATACTCCTGGTGCAGCATATATTGACATACATTTCCAGAGCATGATATTGTATCGAAACTCAAATGTACGTCATCAAGACTAGAGTAGAAGGATTAGTCCTTTTTGTATCTGTTCTGCAACCTCCGAATGTCAACTATTCACAGTTCATTATACAGCTACTAAAGTTCTTGGTCACTTTCATAGACTGGGCACCACCTACTGGTGGTGTACTGAAACAATTGAAATCCCCACCGATGAGCAAGGGGACATCAGGCAACTCACTCAATAATGAGGACAGCAAGTTGAGGAACAGAACCTCTTCTTTATTAGGCGCATAGACACTGCCCAGGATTACTTTCTGTCCATCTCCTCTGCCTGCCACCAATACATATCTCCCTTCCTAGTACACCTGGGTATGCATTACAGTGAGGGGCATTCCCACCCTAATCCAAATGAGGGCCCTTCAAGCAAATAAGGAGTGCCACATCACATATATTTCTCCACTCCATTTTCGCTCCAACCTAGTGGCCTTAGATTTAGGAAGGTGAGTCCCCTGGATTAGTGCAATGTACACCCTTGCCTCTTCAGATACAAACTGACCTGATATATTTTAGCTGCCAAACCCAACCTTCTCACATTCATATAATTCGAAAAAACCTATTCCTCAGTGTTGTCAAAGTGTGTTAAAACTTAAGGCCTACTGGGGGCAAGAGCCCTGCTCTTTGTAAATGTGACACTTTGAAATGGGAGAAATGTAAAATGAAAAGTTAGCTTAATCATGAAGCTAATTTCATTTTCATCTTTTCTCCCTTTTAAAAGCATTCAGAAACATCATTTTGTTCTCAGGCTCCAATATCAAGTTGACAAGGACTCTTATATAAGAGTTAAATATGTTAGTGTTTCAGTTCTTTATCACTTTGCCCCATCCTGGGTCATAAATCTGACTCGAGCACTGCTCATTATCAGGCCCTTTTATCTGCAGGTTGATGGTAATAATGTAGAATAAACAGAGACTTCACTTAAGTTTAAAAAGAAAACGTGGCCCTGTGCTTACTTATAAATTAACTCAAGGCTGCAAGCTACTCTGAAGGTGTCTACGAGCTACTGGTAGATCATGACCGACCCATAGGAGACACCTCATCTCGAGGCTGTTAGAGCTATAATGAGGATAAGGTCTGGTTGGATAAATTTGGTTAGAGTACTGTAATCAAGTGGCCTGGGTATAAACTGAGCGTTGGTGTTTAACATCAGTGCAGAATTTTCCATTGCATTCAACAGAGCTGTCTTTTTCCTCTTCCTTTTTGCTGTTGTTATTGAACTTTTGGCAGCATCAGCTCAAAAGGCGGGGAATCTATGGGCATTCCATTGTGGGCCAGAGTCCACACCATATTTCAATGTGCTTTATATCTGTAATGGGGTTTTGGGTTTGGTACCAAATTTGTGTCTTTTAAGGGACTTTGTAGGAGTCTCTGGGTTTAAGTCGAATATCTTCATATCTTCTGTGTTCCCAGATAGGCTATGTGGGAAAGCGCCTGACTTAGAAGGCATCTGAATGTAATGGGCCCATCACACTTTAAAATATTCGGGTGTGAACATATACTATCATTAAAGTAGACCTAAGAGACTGGTTCAGTTTATTATTAGTTTATTAGTTAATAAAAACCATAAACATGCACAATCACAATTCAAGCAATCATAAAATCATACTTTCATCTACAACTAAAAACAATAGTAAAAGGGCATTGTGCGAGCGGTTGGGAACATGTGACATGCTAGGAGCACAGGCATCACATACAAAAATGCCTTGTGGAAATGATTTGGGGCATGAAACATACATGGGTATGTACACACACCCTATTACCCACCCAGGCTTTCTATAAAGTGTAAACGTGCCAAACTACATTATGTGAGCAACAAAGAGCAAACTGTGCACAGCAGAATCATAAACAATAATAATTTCCCAATTACCTGAATGTGGGGTACTTGGTTGTCAAACCCTGCCAGAGTGACAAGAGGCTGAAAAAGAAGAGAAATATCTTATACAATCAAACAAGGGACGAAAAACAGAAGCTACCATGTATCAGTAAAGCATTGTAGCATGCTTAATAATACTTTATTGAAACTGACGGAAGCTAGACAGCCAAAAATACACGATAGGGAACAGTATTTATTGTACCCTTTGCCGCCCGCCCATTTGACTAATTCACAACAACACTGGGATAGTGGGTAAATAATTCTCTCTTTTGCCCCCTAACAGCCCAGAGTATAATAGGGAGCTTCTAATGCCCTCATCTAAGCCATAGAGAATATCACTATTTACAGTGCGCTTGTTTGATTATTAAAAATTATTAAAAATTGCTAGAAACTGCAACAGTTGAATGTTCAGCCAACCTGCAGGTACTTACTCCCAAGGGCAAAAATTCTTTATGCAACAGGCCCCTGTACTAATAAATTAGGGCATTAATAAAGTATGTGAATTAACCTTTAATTTGTCTGGTGGCACAGGTGGCATAATATATCCATCAATTGTCCCTTCATCTGGCACTTAGGTGTAAAGTCTAAAGTTGCAAAGAGACCAAATCACATTTTAGTAAGTTCCCTCTTGAGGTCAATGAAAATGCTGCCGCAAAATAGTGTTGTTTCTTGCTGATATCATAAAGGTTTCTCACCAGCCACACCTGTAATTGTTTTGCCAGTGTCGTTTTATCTGTAATTGTTTTGCCAGTTTTATTTTATCCTCCAGGCAGCTTTTCTGCTGGATGTATTTATTCAGAATCTTCTTGAAGTTATATTCTCTCATATTCAGTTGCCATAAATCTGAAAGACCAATATTCTCTATGCTATTCTGTAGATACTTGAAAAAATGACTTTTCCCCCTTTGTAGATTAATTTCCACCCAAGCAAGAAGTGCTAATGAATCTTCAGGGGCACTCCTTAATCGATGACAGCATCTAACAGAAGCTCCTTGTATGGCTAGAGATTGTTTTACCAGAGAAAATTCAAGTCTTACCTAGGCAGGGGAGGCAGACTTCGGCAGCTGAAACACCAGTTTGAACGTTAGTAATATGAGCCTCTCCAAGATATCGGCATCTTCACCCAGCATTATCTCGCCTCCTTAGTACATGGTGGGAATCAGTTTTGATTTTATCACTGTAATCAGTGCCTTTAGATTATGCTCCCACAGGCTCTTCCTTGAATTAGAGAAAGCAAAATCTAGTGATCTTTTTTTCGCTATTATGGCCTTTTTTGTGCAGCGAAGAAGTCCTCAAGTCCAATTTAAACCATAAATTTGCTGCTTCGTTGATAGTGGATCCATTGAGGTACCATTTCAATTGTTTGGAGACATGGCGATTTAAAGGAATTACTTTGGTCTTTTAAGAATTAATTTCCAGTTGATTGTTGGCCTAGTACTCAGCAAGCCTGTTAATCAATCTTTTGTAGGCCTACTCGGGTGTTGCTTAACAGAGGCTGTTACACAACTGTTGGCCATCAAGACTAGGTACATGCGAAGCCACTTCAGCAAGGAATGGCAGAAGATCCGAAATAAACAAGTTGAACAGAAGTGGTGCTAATGCACATCCCTGCTTCGATCCTAGGGAAGTGCTGACTTCTCCGGACAGGCAACGCCCGTCTCCCTCCTTGATCCTCACCCACGTTTTTTGTATATAGCAACCGAATTGCCCTCAAAAGCTTTGGCTGAATTCCACAACATTGTAACTTTTCCCAGACCTAAAAGGCTGCAATCTAGGAATGTTGAAAACTTAATTGTGTAACTTGTTTATAGGATAAATATATACCTATAACTGAGATCAATCTTATCTTTTAGATTCCAAAAGGTTATACACCATGCAATAGTCATATGTATAAGGATCTCTATTTACATTAATTTCAAAACAGTTATACAATCAGAATACAGAGAAATGAAAAAATGGACAAAAGGTGTGTGAGGAACAAAATTCATTTATATCAGTGAATGGTGATAAGGGTACATAAAAATGAGACAGTTGTATATCAAAGGGGAGACATGATTATACATCCAGTTATTACTCCACTATACAGTATATCAAACACTTTTTCAAAGATATATAACCATTTATCTAGAAAGAAGTGTGACAGTCGACGTTTCGGTCTTCATACGTGAGTTTGTGAGACCATCTTCAGGACAAGAAGTTTAAAAGTTGACCCCTATAAGTTAAAAAGTATATAATGAATATAAAGACTATACAAAACACACACCTAGGCCAGAAAAATAACAATTTGAGTAATCGACGTCTAAAGAAAAATCAATTATGACATTTCACAAATGTTGTATCAGTCAATTAAACATCCAGTGATTGTAAGACATACTACAATGATGAAACACTTTAGTCAAAGTAGAATGATCAATTATGTTAAGGCTCCATCTTACTAAATTATACTGCACTTTAACCATGATCGTTTAAACCATAAATTCATGTCGTTTCATTTCATAAACAGAAAGAGCTAAATATTCATTCTGTATCTTCACTAATAGTGGCATGTTCAGATAACATATTATAAGGAGAAAATTTGATTCGTCCTTTCCTTAAAACTAAATAAATTTTGGGTTGTTTATAATTGCCTGCGGCCATGTTTGAATCGAATCGCGACAAAGTTTTGTAATAAGGAGGAAATCAATCATAATTACACTTAAAACGGTGAAATTATTCACGTTGTAATGTGAAACGCTGTTATTAAATCACCGTAATACTCAATAACGGTCCAATATGTATTTTAACCAAGAGAAACATCTTTCAACTAATGCACGTAATCGAAGTAATTTTACCTCGTAATGTTTGATTTGATTATGAAATTCGCGGATATCTTCCTTTCTTTGTATCGAGATTTAAATTATAACCTCTCGGTGGGCGCTATATAAAGAAAGATCATATCGTAAATCTTCAATACTTTGGAGCAACTTAACGTGTATCTTAGCCCAAAATAATTAAAAGTGTATCAAAGTACCTTTTAGATTTGAGGATATTTGAAAAGCAAAATTGTCAAAGTTTTAGCGGTACTGTGTGGTTTCACCGGCAGAGAACGGCATTCGTGTATTTAAAAACTGCAAGAGGGAAATGACAGCGTTTAGTCTGTTGTTGTTACAGTTGTTAATAACCGCATACAAAGTAAGTGAAAGAGATATCTACCAACCTAGTAGTGGTCTTACTGTTGGTTCAGATACAATCACGCCGAATGTGAATGGCGCTGTATTCGCTTGCTGCGTGAATCGAGCACTGGGAATTGTTGCCACAATTGGGGGGCGTTTTACTTAAATCCCACGGAAATTACTGTAAAGGAAAAATGGGTAGTTTTAAGTTAAATTGTACTACCTTGGGGGCATTGATGGCAGAAGCCAAACGAAAAAATATCAACTAACCTGGCGTGAGCACAGCAGTCATCTCAATTGAATCGCGGCATGTAGCATAGGATTTGCCGAGATCGGTTGGTCTTAAATATACGTGTTGCAGCGGTATAGAGATAGGACTTGAAATTAGGTCACATGGTATGTAGGTAACGAAAACGTGTCGGCCATGTTGGAATGGGGTAAAAGCATCATGCTATTCAGATTTTAAAGTAAATCGGCAGCAACGCTCGAATGTAGTATATCTGTCAAATTCTTTTAATGTATCGATGATATACTAATTATATTCTGTTTTCACCTATTCGATCCCTGTAATCGAAGTATATGGGATAAAATATTTGGATAAAGGTCAATTCTGTTGTATGTGTCCTAGACTTATTTGTGTCACGAAGTAGGCTCTCCAATAATATACCTACAGTTAAACCTACGTGACAATGGGCTGAAATTAGGACAATCAATGTATGTACAAGACGAAGTTGATTCATCACATGGTGGCATGGATTGTATATATATATAGACACATATTGTGTTCTCTATGTCACATCTTTATGACTACTGCGTCATCAGAAGTTGAAATTAAGATATTCATTATATGTACAAGACGGAGTTGGTTCGTCATATGGTGGCAAGGGATTGTATATATATAGATACATATTAGGTTCTACCTTTATGATTACTACGCCATCAATACAGTCAAAAATTGGATATTATACATTTTTGTTACATGGTAATTGAAAATATTTAAATTACATATATTCAAAGACTGTTACAATCAGAATATCCTTATTATCATCAGTTATACTTAGGTTAGCGGCTATAAAATTAGCAGTTTAATACACATAGATATAGATCACATCATCGTATAAACCTGTGTAGTATTAGAAAAGTAGCTCACAGGTGGTTTGATCAAGTATGCAACAACCATTATACATAGGACCAGAGCTATTTATGGATTATACGTTATAGATCAGTATCTATTACAGATTAAAGATTACATATCGCTAGATTATAGCTGAAGTCTAGAGACAAACTAAAGTGTGCCATTCAGATGTTGAATTGAGACCACGGTTGATCAAATCTGTCATGCAGATCAATCTACCTTCCTTAATGGTCAAGAGTCGGTCTACATTACTTTGTCTCTTTGAGGGTTTGATCACATCTAGTACCCACCATTTCATATCTTTATCTGAATGACCCTGTCTCTGATAATGCTCCACAAGTGGTGCATTTTCTGTGTGGCATCTTATCCGAGATTGATGTTGTAGGATCCTTTTCTTGATTGGTTGAACTGTTTTGCCAATATAATGTAATTTACAGGGACATTGTATACAATAAATTACATTACAGGTATTACAATTGGAGAATGATTTAAGGGTAAGAGTAATACCGTTGATGGTACATTTTTTGATTGTTTGCGAGGTGTTACATGCTAAGCACATATTGCATTTAAAATGTCCGACAATGGGGACCAGCTGTCTCATTTTGTCTACTGTGTTGTTAGGACGTTCTTCATATGCTCTAACCAATCGATCTCTAAGGTTAGTTCCCCTTTTGAAAGAAAATAGGGGTTTTGACTGGAATTCAGGGAGATTTTTTAATAAATTCCAGTGTCGACTAACAATCTTTTTTATAGCATTAGCATGAGTTCCGAAAGTCGAGACACATACCAGATGTGGTTGTTGTGGCCGATCTTTCACAGTCAACAACGTTTCTCTGTTGTTATACCATGCACGTTTCATGGATTTTTTTAAAAAGTTTGGAGGGGTACCCCCTAGCTTTTAATTTTTCTTTAAGTTTTTTAGCTTCAATGAAGTAGTCATTTTTGAAGGTACAGTTTCTGCGTAAACGCAAGAACTGCCCAAAGGGGAGGCCATCTTTAAGGGCTTGAGGATGGTGACTTTGATATTCAAGCAAGGTATTTCTGGACGTTGGTTTTGTAAACAAGGTGGTATATAGATGGTTAGAAGTATCATTTTTGATAGTTATATCCAGAAAGTTAATCTCCGCATTGTTAAATTCCATGGTGAATTTCAGGTGTGTATTTCTATTATTAAGCCAAACATGGAAGGTGTTGAGTTCTTCCTTTGTGCCATGCCAAACTAAGAAGACATCATCTATATAGCGAAGCCACTTCCTGATGTTAGAGAAAAATGGATTCGTTATATTGAATATAAATTCGTTTTCAAATACAGAGACATAGATATTCGCGATGTCTGGGGCGTAAACAGCTCCCATCGCTACTCCTTTTCGTTGTTGATAAAAAGTATTTTGAAAAAGGAAAAAATTCTCACATAGAGAGATACGAACACATTCAATAATGAATTCTGTAGGCACTTGATGTGGTCTAGCTCTAGTGTCTAGAAGATTGCATAGAATCTGTAAAACTTCCTCTTGCGGGATATTCGTATAGAGGCTCTCTATGTCCATAGTGACCAGATATTCATTCAGGGGATCAAATTCAAAGTTTTCGACTATATTAATCACGGCCCAGTCATTACTAACGGTAAATTCCTTCTTGACAAGGTACAGCAAACAATCAAAGAATTCGAGGAATTCAACGCTCATAAAAAAACTGAGAAATTACAAAACGATATCAAAAGATACAATAAAGAAAAAACGTATCCATACTTACAGAAGGATTTTTATAATCCTCAAAATTCTACCCAAATACCAAAGAAGAGAATTACCTTCTCTGATACTAATTCAGATACTGGTAGCGATCAATCTATAGACACAACCTATCGCCAATACGATCAACAACCCTCTACCTCCAGGCAGAATTTTTTAGGGCAGGATCGCCGAGGGACAGGTCCCCCTCGGAGACAACGGGGTTCCAAACGAGGATGGTACCGCAACCAATATACACCAGGGTTCCGTCAGACACGCAACCAGTATTACGAATGGTAGCACCGGACCAAACAATACCAATTTTCAACCTATCGGCTCATACCCTATCTGAACAAGAAATTGCGGTTCTCTCTTCAGGGTTGAGCTTTGTGCCTACCTACAAGAATGACTTATTCAACACCAAATTAGAAATCTATAAATTCTTCCGCACTGTGAGATTAAAAAACTTTTTCACAGGAAAGGAAAATTGTTGTAGCAACGATGTTACAGGCCTAAAAAACAAATCAACATTTTACCCTAGTAACTTTATGGTAAAAAAGGAAATACTAACATTTGAGAATGCAATTCTTATTGAGATTGATAATCTCTTCAAACAGAAGATACAATATAAATCCAATTTCTCCAAAGAAAAACAAGTTGCACTGCAGAATCTCCAATCACTCCCTAATGTCCTGATAAAACCTGCGGACAAGGGCGGTGGAATAGTCCTTTGGGATAAGGACAAATATACTGAAGAGGCTCTTAAACAATTATCCAACCCTATACACTACAAGAAACTTGCAACTAATCCCACAAACAGACTTTCTACAGAAATATCAAAACTTAGCAAGTTAGGTTTTGATGGTGGTTGGCTCTCAGAGAAAGAATCTGCCTTCCTCGTAAATAAAACACCGACTGTCCCTGCTATATACTTGCTCCCAAAGGTGCACAAAGACCCTCTAAATCCACCTGGTCGCCCGATAGTTTCGGGTTGCAATTCCATCTTGAAGCCATTGGCCCAATATGCAGATTTCTTTATTAGACCATTTGCGGTTAACCATCCTGCATACATCCGGGACACTATGGCCGTGATTAATATAGTCGAAAACTTTGAATTTGATCCCCTGAATGAATATCTGGTCACTATGGACATAGAGAGCCTCTATACGAATATCCCGCAAGAGGAAGTTTTACAGATTCTATGCAATCTTCTAGACACTAGAGCTAGACCACATCAAGTGCCTACAGAATTCATTATTGAATGTGTTCGTATCTCTCTATGTGAGAATTTTTTCCTTTTTCAAAATACTTTTTATCAACAACGAAAAGGAGTAGCGATGGGAGCTGTTTACGCCCCAGACATCGCGAATATCTATGTCTCTGTATTTGAAAACGAATTTATATTCAATATAACGAATCCATTTTTCTCTAACATCAGGAAGTGGCTTCGCTATATAGATGATGTCTTCTTAGTTTGGCATGGCACAAAGGAAGAACTCAACACCTTCCATGTTTGGCTTAATAATAGAAATACACACCTGAAATTCACCATGGAATTTAACAATGCGGAGATTAACTTTCTGGATATAACTATCAAAAATGATACTTCTAACCATCTATATACCACCTTGTTTACAAAACCAACGTCCAGAAATACCTTGCTTGAATATCAAAGTCACCATCCTCAAGCCCTTAAAGATGGCCTCCCCTTTGGGCAGTTCTTGCGTTTACGCAGAAACTGTACCTTCAAAAATGACTACTTCATTGAAGCTAAAAAACTTAAAGAAAAATTAAAAGCTAGGGGGTACCCCTCCAAACTTTTAAAAAAATCCATGAAACGTGCATGGTATAACAACAGAGAAACGTTGTTGACTGTGAAAGATCGGCCACAACAACCACATCTGGTATGTGTCTCGACTTTCGGAACTCATGCTAATGCTATAAAAAAGATTGTTAGTCGACACTGGAATTTATTAAAAAATCTCCCTGAATTCCAGTCAAAACCCCTATTTTCTTTCAAAAGGGGAACTAACCTTAGAGATCGATTGGTTAGAACATATGAAGAACGTCCTAACAACACAGTAGACAACATGAGACAGCTGGTCCCCATTGTCGGACATTTTAAATGCAATATGTGCTTAGCATGTAACACCTCGCAAACAATCAAAAAATGTACCATCAACGGTATTACTCTTACCCTTAAATCATTCTCCAATTGTAATACCTGTAATGTAATTTATTGTATACAATGTCCCTGTAAATTACATTATATTGGCAAAACAGTTCAACCAATCAAGAAAAGGATCCTACAACATCAATCTCGGATAAGATGCCACACAGAAAATGCACCACTTGTGGAGCATTATCAGAGACAGGGTCATTCAGATAAAGATATGAAATGGTGGGTACTAGATGTGATCAAACCCTCAAAGAGACAAAGTAATGTAGACCGACTCTTGACCATTAAGGAAGGTAGATTGATCTGCATGACAGATTTGATCAACCGTGGTCTCAATTCAACATCTGAATGGCACACTTTAGTTTGTCTCTAGACTTCAGCTATAATCTAGCGATATGTAATCTTTAATCTGTAATAGATACTGATCTATAACGTATAATCCATAAATAGCTCTGGTCCTATGTATAATGGTTGTTGCATACTTGATCAAACCACCTGTGAGCTACTTTTCTAATACTACACAGGTTTATACGATGATGTGATCTATATCTATGTGTATTAAACTGCTAATTTTATAGCCGCTAACCTAAGTATAACTGATGATAATAAGGATATTCTGATTGTAACAGTCTTTGAATATATGTAATTTAAATATTTGCAATTACCATGTAACAAAAATGTATAATATCCAATTTTTGACTGTATTGATGGCGTAGTAATCATAAAGGTAGAACCTAATATGTATCTATATATATACAATCCCTTGCCACCATATGACGAACCAACTCCGTCTTGTACATATAATGAATATCTTAATTTCAACTTCTGATGACGGAGTAGTCATAAAGATGTGACATAGAGAACACAATATGTGTCTATATATATATACAATCCATGCCACCATGTGATGAATCAACTTCGTCTTGTACATACATTGATTGTCCTAATTTCAGCCCATTGTCACGTAGGTTTAACTGTAGGTATATTATTGGAGAGCCTACTTCGTGACACAAATAAGTCTAGGACACATACAACAGAATTGACCTTTATCCAAATATTTTATCCCATATACTTCGATTACAGGGATCGAATAGGTGAAAACAGAATATAATTAGTATATCATCGATACATTAAAAGAATTTGACAGATATACTACATTCGAGCGTTGCTGCCGATTTACTTTAAAATCTGAATAGCATGATGCTTTTACCCCATTCCAACATGGCCGACACGTTTTCGTTACCTACATACCATGTGACCTAATTTCAAGTCCTATCTCTATACCGCTGCAACACGTATATTTAAGACCAACCGATCTCGGCAAATCCTATGCTACATGCCGCGATTCAATTGAGATGACTGCTGTGCTCACGCCAGGTTAGTTGATATTTTTTCGTTTGGCTTCTGCCATCAATGCCCCCAAGGTAGTACAATTTAACTTAAAACTACCCATTTTTCCTTTACAGTAATTTCCGTGGGATTTAAGTAAAACGCCCCCCAATTGTGGCAACAATTCCCAGTGCTCGATTCACGCAGCAAGCGAATACAGCGCCATTCACATTCGGCGTGATTGTATCTGAACCAACAGTAAGACCACTACTAGGTTGGTAGATATCTCTTTCACTTACTTTGTATGCGGTTATTAACAACTGTAACAACAACAGACTAAACGCTGTCATTTCCCTCTTGCAGTTTTTAAATACACGAATGCCGTTCTCTGCCGGTGAAACCACACAGTACCGCTAAAACTTTGACAATTTTGCTTTTCAAATATCCTCAAATCTAAAAGGTACTTTGATACACTTTTAATTATTTTGGGCTAAGATACACGTTAAGTTGCTCCAAAGTATTGAAGATTTACGATATGATCTTTCTTTATATAGCGCCCACCGAGAGGTTATAATTTAAATCTCGATACAAAGAAAGGAAGATATCCGCGAATTTCATAATCAAATCAAACATTACGAGGTAAAATTACTTCGATTACGTGCATTAGTTGAAAGATGTTTCTCTTGGTTAAAATACATATTGGACCGTTATTGAGTATTACGGTGATTTAATAACAGCGTTTCACGTTACAACGTGAATAATTTCACCGTTTTAAGTGTAATTATGATTGATTTCCTCCTTATTACAAAACTTTGTCGCGATTCGATTCAAACATGGCCGCAGGCAATTATAAACAACCCAAAATTTATTTAGTTTTAAGGAAAGGACGAATCAAATTTTCTCCTTATAATATGTTATCTGAACATGCCACTATTAGTGAAGATACAGAATGAATATTTAGCTCTTTCTGTTTATGAAATGAAACGACATGAATTTATGGTTTAAACGATCATGGTTAAAGTGCAGTATAATTTAGTAAGATGGAGCCTTAACATAATTGATCATTCTACTTTGACTAAAGTGTTTCATCATTGTAGTATGTCTTACAATCACTGGATGTTTAATTGACTGATACAACATTTGTGAAATGTCATAATTGATTTTTCTTTAGACGTCGATTACTCAAATTGTTATTTTTCTGGCCTAGGTGTGTGTTTTGTATAGTCTTTATATTCATTATATACTTTTTCACTTATAGGGGTCAACTTTTAAACTTCTTGTCCTGAAGATGGTCTCACAAACTCACGTATGAAGACCGAAACGTCGACTGTCACACTTCTTTCTAGATAAATGGTTATATATCTTTGAAAAAGTGTTTGATATACTGTATAGTGGAGTAATAACTGGATGTATAATCATGTCTCCCCTTTGATATACAACTGTCTCATTTTTATGTACCCTTATCACCATTCACTGATATAAATGAATTTTGTTCCTCACACACCTTTTGTCCATTTTTTCATTTCTCTGTATTCTGATTGTATAACTGTTTTGAAATTAATGTAAATAGAGATCCTTATACATATGACTATTGCATGGTGTATAACCTTTTGGAATCTAAAAGATAAGATTGATCTCAGTTATAGGTATATATTTATCCTATAAACAAGTTACACAATTAAGTTTTCAACAAACCCCTTGAAGGCACTTCCTACCTATACATATTATCTGCCCAAGCCCTCAAGGGTATATTGGGTTATCCACTACACAGATTGTGTTTAAGCGCAGACAATTGTCTGTTGTGGATCACTTTTAAGTGGTTTTTTATTATTTTTTTGATTGTCTCTAAAAACAATAACGTAGATGTCTGAAGCAGAGACATTATCCTATACTGATGAATATATACTGAAAATCGCTGGTGGCCCCTCACTGCTGGGCAATAAAGGCCTTACTGCCTCTTTTCCTTATGAGTCTGATCTTAATCAACTCGAGCGTCTCAAAAAGAAACTAGTACGAACAGAACTCCACGCTAAGTTTCTGACGGATTGTTTGAATGCGAATATCATTCCAACGGGTCTTCAGATCCGTAATGTTCCAATAATTTTTACTGACGACGAGGAATTTAAAACAGGGTTTAGCTTCTCCGCCAACAAATGCTCCCGCACTTGGATGGTTTTAAGTATAGAAACCGCCATTAGACAATTGAAGATCTTAGCTAAGGAAATTGAAACCCTAGAAAAAAAGATACTAGGTGACCCAGTCATTACTAACGGTAAATTCCTTCTTGACAAGGTACAGCAAACAATCAAAGAATTCGAGGAATTCAACGCTCATAAAAAAACTGAGAAATTACAAAACGATATCAAAAGATACAATAAAGAAAAAACGTATCCATACTTACAGAAGGATTTTTATAATCCTCAAAATTCTACCCAAATACCAAAGAAGAGAATTACCTTCTCTGATACTAATTCAGATACTGGTAGCGATCAATCTATAGACACAACCTATCGCCAATACGATCAACAACCCTCTACCTCCAGGCAGAATTTTTTAGGGCAGGATCGCCGAGGGACAGGTCCCCCTCGGAGACAACGGGGTTCCAAACGAGGATGGTACCGCAACCAATATACACCAGGGTTCCGTCAGACACGCAACCAGTATTACGAATGGTAGCACCGGACCAAACAATACCAATTTTCAACCTATCGGCTCATACCCTATCTGAACAAGAAATTGCGGTTCTCTCTTCAGGGTTGAGCTTTGTGCCTACCTACAAGAATGACTTATTCAACACCAAATTAGAAATCTATAAATTCTTCCGCACTGTGAGATTAAAAAACTTTTTCACAGGAAAGGAAAATTGTTGTAGCAACGATGTTACAGGCCTAAAAAACAAATCAACATTTTACCCTAGTAACTTTATGGTAAAAAAGGAAATACTAACATTTGAGAATGCAATTCTTATTGAGATTGATAATCTCTTCAAACAGAAGATACAATATAAATCCAATTTCTCCAAAGAAAAACAAGTTGCACTGCAGAATCTCCAATCACTCCCTAATGTCCTGATAAAACCTGCGGACAAGGGCGGTGGAATAGTCCTTTGGGATAAGGACAAATATACTGAAGAGGCTCTTAAACAATTATCCAACCCTATACACTACAAGAAACTTGCAACTAATCCCACAAACAGACTTTCTACAGAAATATCAAAACTTAGCAAGTTAGGTTTTGATGGTGGTTGGCTCTCAGAGAAAGAATCTGCCTTCCTCGTAAATAAAACACCGACTGTCCCTGCTATATACTTGCTCCCAAAGGTGCACAAAGACCCTCTAAATCCACCTGGTCGCCCGATAGTTTCGGGTTGCAATTCCATCTTGAAGCCATTGGCCCAATATGCAGATTTCTTTATTAGACCATTTGCGGTTAACCATCCTGCATACATCCGGGACACTATGGCCGTGATTAATATAGTCGAAAACTTTGAATTTGATCCCCTGAATGAATATCTGGTCACTATGGACATAGAGAGCCTCTATACGAATATCCCGCAAGAGGAAGTTTTACAGATTCTATGCAATCTTCTAGACACTAGAGCTAGACCACATCAAGTGCCTACAGAATTCATTATTGAATGTGTTCGTATCTCTCTATGTGAGAATTTTTTCCTTTTTCAAAATACTTTTTATCAACAACGAAAAGGAGTAGCGATGGGAGCTGTTTACGCCCCAGACATCGCGAATATCTATGTCTCTGTATTTGAAAACGAATTTATATTCAATATAACGAATCCATTTTTCTCTAACATCAGGAAGTGGCTTCGCTATATAGATGATGTCTTCTTAGTTTGGCATGGCACAAAGGAAGAACTCAACACCTTCCATGTTTGGCTTAATAATAGAAATACACACCTGAAATTCACCATGGAATTTAACAATGCGGAGATTAACTTTCTGGATATAACTATCAAAAATGATACTTCTAACCATCTATATACCACCTTGTTTACAAAACCAACGTCCAGAAATACCTTGCTTGAATATCAAAGTCACCATCCTCAAGCCCTTAAAGATGGCCTCCCCTTTGGGCAGTTCTTGCGTTTACGCAGAAACTGTACCTTCAAAAATGACTACTTCATTGAAGCTAAAAAACTTAAAGAAAAATTAAAAGCTAGGTGGTACCCCTCCAAACTTTTAAAAAAATCCATGAAACGTGCATGGTATAACAACAGAGAAACGTTGTTGACTGTGAAAGATCGGCCACAACAACCACATCTGGTATGTGTCTCGACTTTCGGAACTCATGCTAATGCTATAAAAAAGATTGTTAGTCGACACTGGAATTTATTAAAAAATCTCCCTGAATTCCAGTCAAAACCCCTATTTTCTTTCAAAAGGGGAACTAACCTTAGAGATCGATTGGTTAGAGCATATGAAGAACGTCCTAACAACACAGTAGACAACATGAGACAGCTGGTCCCCATTGTCGGACATTTTAAATGCAATATGTGCTTAGCATGTAACACCTCGCAAACAATCAAAAAATGTACCATCAACGGTATTACTCTTACCCTTAAATCATTCTCCAATTGTAATACCTGTAATGTAATTTATTGTATACAATGTCCCTGTAAATTACATTATATTGGCAAAACAGTTCAACCAATCAAGAAAAGGATCCTACAACATCAATCTCGGATAAGATGCCACACAGAAAATGCACCACTTGTGGAGCATTATCAGAGACAGGGTCATTCAGATAAAGATATGAAATGGTGGGTACTAGATGTGATCAAACCCTCAAAGAGACAAAGTAATGTAGACCGACTCTTGACCATTAAGGAAGGTAGATTGATCTGCATGACAGATTTGATCAACCGTGGTCTCAATTCAACATCTGAATGGCACACTTTAGTTTGTCTCTAGACTTCAGCTATAATCTAGCGATATGTAATCTTTAATCTGTAATAGATACTGATCTATAACGTATAATCCATAAATAGCTCTGGTCCTATGTATAATGGTTGTTGCATACTTGATCAAACCACCTGTGAGCTACTTTTCTAATACTACACAGGTTTATACGATGATGTGATCTATATCTATGTGTATTAAACTGCTAATTTTGTAGCCGCTAACCTAAGTATAACTGATGATAATAAGGATATTCTGATTGTAACAGTCTTTGAATATATGTAATTTAAATATTTGCAATTACCATGTAACAAAAATGTATAATATCCAATTTTTGACTGTATTGATGGCGTAGTAATCATAAAGGTAGAACCTAATATGTATCTATATATATACAATCCCTTGCCACCATATGACGAACCAACTCCGTCTTGTACATATAATGAATATCTTAATTTCAACTTCTGATGACGCAGTAGTCATAAAGATGTGACATAGAGAACACAATATGTGTCTATATATATATACAATCCATGCCACCATGTGATGAATCAACTTCGTCTTGTACATACATTGATTGTCCTAATTTCAGCCCATTGTCACGTAGGTTTAACTGTAGGTATATTATTGGAGAGCCTACTTCGTGACACAAATAAGTCTAGGACACATACAACAGAATTGACCTTTATCCAAATATTTTATCCCATATACTTCGATTACAGGGATCGAATAGGTGAAAACAGAATATAATTAGTATATCATCGATACATTAAAAGAATTTGACAGATATACTACATTCGAGCGTTGCTGCCGATTTACTTTAAAATCTGAATAGCATGATGCTTTTACCCCATTCCAACATGGCCGACACGTTTTCGTTACCTACATACCATGTGACCTAATTTCAAGTCCTATCTCTATACCGCTGCAACACGTATATTTAAGACCAACCGATCTCGGCAAATCCTATGCTACATGCCGCGATTCAATTGAGATGACTGCTGTGCTCACGCCAGGTTAGTTGATATTTTTTCGTTTGGCTTCTGCCATCAATGCCCCCAAGGTAGTACAATTTAACTTAAAACTACCCATTTTTCCTTTACAGTAATTTCCGTGGGATCTAAGTAAAACGCCCCCCAATTGTGGAAACAATTCCCAGTGCTCGATTCACGCAGCAAGCGAATACAGCGCCATTCACATTCGGCGTGATTGTATCTGAACCAACAGTAAGACCACTACTAGGTTGGTAGATATCTCTTTCACTTACTTTGTATGCGGTTATTAACAACTGTAACAACAACAGACTAAACGCTGTCATTTCCCTCTTGCAGTTTTTAAATACACGAATGCCGTTCTCTGCCGGTGAAACCACACAGTACCGCTAAAACTTTGACAATTTTGCTTTTCAAATATCCTCAAATCTAAAAGGTACTTTGATACACTTTTAATTATTTTGGGCTAAGATACACGTTAAGTTGCTCCAAAGTATTGAAGATTTACGATATGATCTTTCTTTATATAGCGCCCACCGAGAGGTTATAATTTAAATCTCGATACAAAGAAAGGAAGATATCCGCGAATTTCATAATCAAATCAAACATTACGAGGTAAAATTACTTCGATTACGTGCATTAGTTGAAAGATGTTTCTCTTGGTTAAAATACATATTGGACCGTTATTGAGTATTACGGTGATTTAATAACAGCGTTTCACATTACAACGTGAATAATTTCACCGTTTTAAGTGTAATTATGATTGATTTCCTCCTTATTACAAAACTTTGTCGCGATTCGATTCAAACATGGCCGCAGGCAATTATAAACAACCCAAAATTTATTTAGTTTTAAGGAAAGGACGAATCAAATTTTCTCCTTATAATATGTTATCTGAACATGCCACTATTAGTGAAGATACAGAATGAATATTTAGCTCTTTCTGTTTATGAAATGAAACAACATGAATTTATGGTTTAAACGATCATGGTTAAAGTGCAGTATAATTTAGTAAGATGGAGCCTTAACATAATTGATCATTCTACTTTGACTAAAGTGTTTCATCATTGTAGTATGTCTTACAATCACTGGATGTTTAATTGACTGATACAACATTTGTGAAATGTCATAATTGATTTTTCTTTAGACGTCGATTACTCAAATTGTTATTTTTCTGGCCTAGGTGTGTGTTTTGTATAGTCTTTATATTCATTATATACTTTTTAACTTATAGGGGTCAACTTTTAAACTTCTTGTCCTGAAGATGGTCTCACAAACTCACGTATGAAGACCGAAACGTCGACTGTCACACTTCTTTCTAGATAAATGGTTATATATCTTTGAAAAAGTGTTTGATATACTGTATAGTGGAGTAATAACTGGATGTATAATCATGTCTCCCCTTTGATATACAACTGTCTCATTTTTATGTACCCTTATCACCATTCACTGATATAAATGAATTTTGTTCCTCACACACCTTTTGTCCATTTTTTCATTTCTCTGTATTCTGATTGTATAACTGTTTTGAAATTAATGTAAATAGAGATCCTTATACATATGACTATTGCATGGTGTATAACCTTTTGGAATCTAAAAGATAAGATTGATCTCAGTTATAGGTATATATTTATCCTATAAACAAGTTACACAATTAAGTTTTCAACAAACCCCTTGAAGGCACTTCCTACCTATACATATTATCTGCCCAAGCCCTCAAGGGTATATTGGGTTATCCACTACACAGATTGCAATCTAGGAATGGCAATAAGGGGATTGTGGGGGTCTGTAGCATTTTGGAGATTCCTCCGTCTACCCAATATGGCTGGGATAACCCTCACCAAAATGGTAATGCTACCTAGATTATTGTACTTTATATTGAATCTTCCAGTCTGGGTAGCAGCTAAGTGGTTTAGACTGTCGGATACACTTATTAGAGAACTGGGTGGGATGGGAGGGCGTCGCCTTAGAAACACTTAAGAGCCCAATCACGGGGGAGGCCTCAATGTTCTGGATTACGAGCTGTACTGACGGGCAGCACAATTACAATGGATTGCAAAATGGTTAGTTGGGGAATGAATTGAGGAGCTGAGGCTGATGGGGAAGGAACCAAATCAAGGAGCCTTGATAGCACTTCCAATACTAAAGAGTATTTGTGCCCAGGCCCTAAATTATCACTATTATTAGCACTGAGGTGCTGGAAAAGAATGATTGCGCAGACCATTAAACGGCTCCTACAAATATAGCAGGACTGTGTTTTAAACCAGCACAAACTTCATAGTATAGAGACATAGGGCCTGATTTAGATCTCGGCGGAGGGGTTACTCTGTCACAACGGTGACTGATATCCCGTCCACTGAAATATAAATCCCATTATATCCTATAGAATTTTTTTTTCGGCGGACGCGAAATCCGTTGCCATTGTGACGGAGTAAACCATCCGCCGAAATCTAAACCTGGCCCTAAGTCCACATATACCATCAGTGAGTGTTGATGGGTTTCAGCTAGCCCACAGTCCCACATCTAACCCCTAAACCAAAAAGGGCAACAGATGCTTTTGACAACCTCAATTAGAATGGTAAACAGGATGAACAATTTAACCATGTTAATTTTTACTAATGTTTGTCTACTCATTCCTGTCTGCATTTAATACTTTACTAAATAGAGCATTGCAAGGGTACCATCTGCCAGACCAGTTGGGATATCCTAACCCCCATACCTTGGTCTTAGATGTCAGGAAGCAGGTCGCAGTGCACAGGTTATTTTCCTTAGCAGGATGGAGGTCGGTGTACAAATATAGCACATACACGCGATAGAAGATAAAGTGTGGCAAAGGGCACCATGAGAAAGAGATGTCAACTTAAGGAGTTAAATCTAGAATGGAGATTGCATGTAAGCCATGCTACACCATCCCCTTGGTCATGAAGGAGACTTATTCACTGAAATCTAGCCAATCTAAAACCATCTAAAAAGCATAAAATTATATAATGTAAAACTTTAATATACATAAGCACACGAAAAACCATTATAATTGTCAATTAAATACTACAATTCACGTAAAAATCTTATTAAAACAAATTTAAAAACAAAAAGCTGAATTAAAAAAGTGTCTTATGAAGCCTCCATACTACAGGACAGTAACCCTGAAAGGTTCACCATATCCCAAAAGTTATTTGGGTTCTGGAAGGAACCAGCTTCCACAGATGACAGATCCACTTTAGTGGTGAGAGCAAGTTCCAAAGAATCAACTTCACCAGTACCAGCCCCATCAACTATAGCTGAGGGCGGAGGTGCCAGAACTGTAGCCTCAGATGTGGATCCTGGAGTGGAAGCATCTATCCAATCTGGTGCAGGCACCTCATAATAAGCATTTTGCAGCAATGGTAGTAACATAGGACAGCACTGAAGATGCAGCCTCATCGGATACACAAGCAAATCCATGCCCATAGTTTGCGCTGAATGCGTAGCAAGGCATATGACTCAAAACCCTGCCTGCTCGCAACACTCTCGACAATCATGACAGAGTGACTCGTCCTGCAAGCTGGAGATCTACCACAACCTTGGGCAGCCTGCCAGCACTTCAAAATTCACCTACAGTCTCCTTTGAAGTAGAGGAGCCACTCCCTTGCAGTCCTCAGGCACTGACAAGCAGAGACCAGGCCACCACCTTGCAGCTCACCGGCTCGACAAACACTTCAGATGATAATGAAGAGGTACATGTGTTCTGGAGGGTCATATCTGTCTCCCCACCGAGTGTGAAGACACCAGGATCCACCTTAGCCGTGCAGCACCAGTCCCCCGGGTATCAAGCACCCTGTACCCAACAACGACTGAAACTCCAGACTGGGTTCTTAGGGCACCACGACCAAGCAGGTTTGAGGGACATCAGCATCACTGAGACTCACTTTGTGAGTGGTCCAGCTGTTCTGATGTTGCCCCTGCCAGATGTTTGTACCTAACCGCGAGGATTAACTTTGCACACCCATCCCAACCGACCTAACCACTTTGCACCTGAGTCGCCTGGCCTTGGTACTGAAGAAGTGGGTGTGCCCCCTTGCTCCTAGACACATTGCAACTCCATACCCTGTACGGGAGCTCTCGGACTTGTCCCCAAGTCTCCCTGTGCAGGCTGTTTCCAGGTGGCCCCCGTCTCTGAAGTGCACAGCTACCCACCTCACCAGGACCCTGCTCCTCGATAAATTCGGGCAGTTCCCACAAGCTGCTGGTAGTACTTTGGGCTTTGGCCCTCTACTCTCTGAAACCCAGAAGGTGAACCGCTGAAATCAACTGTACTTTCCACTATGCATGCATGACTTTTCCTTCAATAGGATTGCATTGTGCATAAAGGCGCACAAGTTGGAAACGTTTCTCTTACGTGTAAAAAGGTGATGACGAAAACATTACTTACGCTTGAACAAAGTCCTATTTAAAAAGAAGTGTTATTTTTCTAATTTTGTCTCGGATTTATTCTTTGAGTGTATGTCTCATTTATCTATGAGTGCCACACATGCTTAGCACCCCCCTCTGATGAGCCTGCCCACCTACACTACAACAACAAAAAGAGCGTTAGCATTCCCTACTTTAGCCTCTGTAAGGCAATTGGGGATCTACTGGACTCTACACAGTGTACTTCATTTTAGTGCACTCTATAGAGAGCCAGCTTCCTACAGCACGGACCCCAACAAAAAATGTCAGCAGCAGTATGGGGCCCAAAATAATTGAACTCACCCATGTACATTACACCCTTAGTGGTAGTTGAGTTCATACTTCCTATTTGAGAGCCCCGATTTGAGCACTTAAAGAGCGCTACTTAACTCACTGCTACTCATTGAAAAGAAGTAAAGCTTAATGCAGATCATTTTGAGTGACCGGCTTTGTATATTTTTGATTTGCTATGCTCTTTTTATTTCATATTGCTAATGCATAAAATATGAACCTCAATCCCACTGCAGAATCCTATCAGTTATTAGGTAACCTTCTTCAAGTTTATACACAGGTGCAATGTGTGTTTGAAAACTTTTATTTTTTCAAACTCTTTTTATTGAGGTATTTTAGTGATACAATTTGACCACAGGATAATGACAACATAGCATGCGGTTCGGAGTTAGCAGGAGGCATCATAGACATATTTGTTAAAGGTAAGTCCACAGTGGAGCTCAGATCAGATTCGAGGTGGGGTCAGAGTCACATGTGGGTCATGGCTGGGATAGGCAGAGTGCAAGCTAACTATACGGTCTCAACTGAGTGTTGGGAGGCGTATGATGTACCATTGTGTCGTTAGTGATTCAGGGTAGCTCTGTAACAGTTAACATAGCGGGCATCATGTAGCGTAACACCGCAAGACTCATGCGGTCGTAGCGTTAGGGGTAAAATTGTGGTGGTTGGGAGGGCATCCACGGACGTGACATAGTAGGGGTAGTGGCTCTCGATATGCTGAGGAGAGGGGCAGAAATAGGGGCCATGCAAAGGGGAGTCAATGGGAGGGTTTTTCTCAGCGCGTGTGAGGGGCCACAGATGCAGGAGATGTTTTAGTAGTGGGGGGTTTAATTTTAACGCCGTTTCTTGATAATATGCCCCCAAGTTCGCACTGTGGGGTGGATTTACAAGAAATGAGACAACGCTGCTTTCTTTGCATCAGCGATGTGCCAGCGATGCAAACAACTTGAGCTTCGGAATCACAGAGTCCACTACCATGGATGCATCGTATTTAGGACACGGTGCACAATAGCATAAGGATCTGTGTGCGTAAAAACAAATTCTATGGGGCAGATTTATGTTTCCTGGCGCATCCCTGCAAATCAGCAAGGATGCGCCAGGAATGATGCGTCACGCAAGTTTACCCTTGCGCCACACATGATGCGCCGCATTTACAATGTGGCGCATCATGGCGCAGGAATAAACAGATGCGTGACGCATCCGATGGCGTAAGGTTGGCGCAGTGCTTCAGTTGCGTCGCAAGCGCGACGCAACTCCAGCACTGTTCCAACCTACCCTATCCCTGACATGGTGCGTCAAGCCTTACGCCTGCTTCAAGCAGGCGCAGGGTTTTGGCGCATCAGCGTTGGGAAAGTGACTCAGTCAAATCTTATAGATTTGACTGAGTCACTTTTCAGGGGCGTTCCTGCAATGGAACCCCTCCCCCCCCTCTGTCGGCACGCCCACGTGAAACCTGACGCAGGTTTTACGTGGCGCAGGGCTTTACATCGTGACGCATCTCCATAGATGCGTCACGATGTAAATATGGCGCAACGTGGCGCAGGGTTTACACCGCCGCTGCGTCACAAAAGTGACGCAGCCGCGGCGTAAAAGTGGCGCATCTCCAATATAGATCTGCCCCTATATCTGTGTGCCTCATGTCGTAAGGAAATCTGATGCTTCTGCTGGAAAAGTAATGCAGGGGTGGCTTATGGGTTTTAAAGTGACGCAAATCGGCCCTACTTCACTTTTGTGGGCAGATTGCATAAAAAAAGTACAAAAACTGATGCTTCGGGGAAACACAATGGCACACTTTAGAAAAGGCAGCGACGGAGCAGAGAGCAGGCAGCAGAAGCAAAGACAACAACCCCAGCACCGTCCAGGATGTCCAGGCAGACTCCCAGGGGAAGAGGGAGTGCAATGTCAGAGAGGAGGAGAATGACTTCTTGATCACGGAGGTGACACAGCACCAACATTAGCTCCAAGTTGCCACCAGAGAGGAAAGAGGCCATTTGGCAGTCGTTCATGGAGCAAGCGAAGAGGACTGTCACCGACTGTAAGAAGCGCTTGCAAGATTATAAGTACTGGAAGAAGGAGAAACTGGCCAATAACCTGAAGGCAGCAGCACAGATCAGAGTAGGGAGCCCAGTGCCCCAGGAGGAGCTAGATGCCAGGGAGGAGCCGGTGGCAGCTATCATTCCAGACAAGTTGGTGGCTAGTGTACCAGGATACAACAGTGCAGCACATGAGGAACAACCACAGCCACAGCCACAGGGTGAATATTAATAAGGGACAATGTAGGCAAAAAGGTCATGTTGTGCAGTGCACCCAGCTATGTCCTAGCGCTCCACTGTGCTGTGTGCAGTGCAAAGGGCAGGAAGCTGGACCATGTTCCATTAAAAGACCCAGAAAAGTCACTCACATTACCCAGTTATATGTTGCACAGCTCTAGTCAGCTCTGTCATGTTTTTCCATTCCATGTGTGAAGTGCAGCACCAGCCCGGTCCACCTTTGTATAGTGGCAAGTCTAATTGATTGCACAAATGAGTGGCTCACATACTGCAATTTGACACAGGTAGGCGCTGCATGTCAATTTGCCTCTCTGCCCTGTGTCAAAAGAAAAGGGCAGGAATCTGCTCTATCTATGAGATACTGTGCATTGTGGTCCTTTTACACTGTGCTAGCACACAAATGTCTGCCTTGCACCAACGCAGACACCCTTTCACCATGGTGAAAGGGTGGCTGTCTTGAAATCAGGTTGTATTTGTGGAGGAAGGGGCACCCAATATCATAACAAGCATTTGCAATGCAATAGGGCTCGCAATTACACGAGTTTGAGCTATTAGCATTGTAAATGATAATGCCTTATATTTTTGTTCTGGTTTTTAAAACATAAATAAAAGGCTTTGTCATTTGCAATGCCAATAGCTTAAACTCGCGTAAATGCGAGACCTATTGCATTGCAAATGCTTGGTTCTATTTACATGGACCCATCTGTAACCCTGTTTATAATGACAAAGTGAAATTACAAGTCCCAAAATACAAAGTGTTGCTGACCTAAATTCCAGGAAAGGAGCATTGTGTCGAAGTGACATGCAGTAGTCTGCTAACCCTGTTTTTCATGGGGGAGAAAAACTACAAGTCCCAGAATGCTAAGTGGTGTTTGTTGAGAAGTTCGGACTACATGAAAATGCCACACGGGACATCATTGCCCCTCGTGGCAGTTCTGCATATAATGCACTCTATCGATAGACATAACTCAGGGTGAAGGGCCTGTTGCGTCGGAATGGTTATTGGTCTGTGGGGAGCGGGGAGCTGGGGTGGCCTCAGCACTCACCCAGCTTGTTAACTGCCTCTCACACTGGCGGCAGAGCCTTCCCCGATCCGCTGGCTCATTACAGTGATATTCATACAAATCTTTAATTGTTTAGTTTAAGAATTGTGTTTTGACTGCAAGGGGATTTTGGCTGGAGCTCAAGAAGTGATAATGATATTTTGCTGCCAAAACCGTCTGCTTGGCTCTCGGTATGTTAATGTGCACTTTCCGGAAGCGCCAATTAACTGCCTCAGCACTCGCGCCGGAGCACGAGACACACAGAGGTTTTGTCTTTTTGTGAAAGGGAAAAAAAGGAAAAATAATGAAACAGTTGGAGGAGTCAATAGAGCTTACTGTTTAACCCCTTCACAGCGCAGTCGGTCAGAGCACCGCAAGAAGCAACAAGCGGCACTGAAAGCGATCGCGAAAGCGATCGCTATTTTTTAAAAAAAACACGCCCGCTAGTGCTGCGCACGCCACAGCGAGCCATATGTTTTCAATTATCGCGCCTGTGTCTGGGCACAATAATTAAACCCACATGGGCTTTGGTGCGTGTAACAGACACCGATAGGCCATGGGCGGGCAATGCGCCCGCCTTTGGCCTATTGCGTGCTCTGTTAAAAAAAAACATGCACTCAAAGCCCAATAGCGGAACCCAAAAGGAAAAGCACACGCACGAGCGTGTGCGATTCCAGGGTCCGTTTTCAAACCCCGGAAAAAAGGGCTCTCGCCTGCACGAGCAGTTCTGCGCTCTGCAACGCAGGGCGCGAGCCCTAAAAACAACAGTTACCCTATCCTTGGGGAGGCATAGGCTTTTGATGCCTTCCCAGGTGAATATATCCGCGTAAATCTGGAAATGCATCATAGCCCATGTGCGTCGCATGAGAAAACCAACTGCAATGCCTATGGTAGACCCCCCTGATGCAGAATAGGGCAATGCAGTGATTTGTGCGGTCTTTCCTTACTCCATATCTATGAAGCCATGAAAAGCCACGCACAGTGGCTTTGTGTGGCATCGTAGATATGAGTCTGCACTGTGCGCTACCGGTGCGTCACAAAATGTGATGCACGAGTGGCGCAATGGGCTTGTAAATAAGCCCCTTAAACCATACACAACCTGATGAGGACAATGCAGCCCACCTTGCATCATGAAGTCACTGTGTGTTACTTGGACACATGCACACAAATCTGCACTGTAAAACAAACAAATATCATGGGCTTGTCAGAGGCGAGTCAGGTGTGGGGTATGTCAAGTATCAACACATAGGAACATGCCAAGAGGCACGTGTACATGCAGGGTAAGACCACAGAGGTGTCAGTTGCCATGGTAGGGGCCAGCAGAACTCACGCCATGTGCTAAATGTGACTGGATCTTGGTTAATACAAGTGATTCACACCAGAGGACCATGTGTGTTAGAACCAAAGATAATGTGCGACCCTGGTGGGGCTCTGGTTGTAGTGCATTATAAGTGCTGGCAGAGTAGCTTCAACTGGCACTGTGCCTAAATGAGGAGACATTGCACAGCAATTAGGTTAGAATGGATATCTGTTTGGCAAGGTAGCCTAACTACTACACATGCACTACTGTGTCTGACAGTGTCACACTTGTATTGCAGCTGGGAAGGGATGACGGAGAAGAACCCATTGTGGTCCAACATCCTACATGTGATGTGGTCCTGGCTGAAGATGCAGCATGTGCCAGGGGGGATTCTGAAGGGAAATGGTCTCTCCATGCTACATATGTCTCAGTGGGAGGATGTGAAATAGGGATCTGCCAATGGACATGAAAATCTACTCTGCTACCACAAAGAGCAGGAGTCAGCAATGTTTGGAGACTGAGGTGGATGTGCCCAGTTATATTGCAAACCTGGGTAGACTCGTCACCAATTCCAGCAGTATTACCATGTGGGGTACTGGTTGACCCAGAACCTCAATAACATCCAGACATGTCAGTCCATTGGATATGGTCACACATATTGATGGTGTTGTAGGCACGCAAGAGTCGATGTATGATCTGGGTTACATCACTGTGAGGCATTACGTTTAGTCAATGGCACAAAATGAGAAGTGGCAGAGGAGGGAGGAGGCATGTACATGTACAAGTGAGCAGGCTTGAGTCAATGGATGTGTTATACTATGCAGATACCCAACTCTGACAATTGTCAACTGTTGTTAGTGTCAGTGCTAGCAACCTACCTAGAGTGACAGGGCCCATACCCTCAGATTTGGGACACAGTGCCCACTGTTCACAAAGATGAAGCCAAATGTGTACCCAATCAAATCAAATTAGTAGTTACAAATAGGAAATACACTGTAAGTACACGCTATCACACATTCCTGCAGTATAGCAAGGCGGTGGGTGTGTAGAGTTGTGCAGGATCTGTGTTACAAAATCAAGTGTTGGCCACATGAATGCACAATGTGCATGCAAGATAGCACAACAAGGCACAGTGCCATAGTGTATAGTTTGAAAGCCACGAGGCAGAACCATAACTAATTCATGACCAGGCCAAAATCACCTGCAGAAGAGAAGTGGCCTGAACACTGGCCACAGGGAATGCAGCCACCCTAAGGATTAGGTGGAACGTGACCAGTACTGGTGTCAATGTGCCAAAGCATATTAGGCAAAGGCAACATGAAAAAGACTGCAAATCACCTTGGCAGATGTAGACCTGACCCCTTCCTATACATCTAGGAATGGTAGGCCAAGTGACCTGTGTAATTGTGTTGCAATATGCGTCATGAGACAAAAAGTCAGCCTTGTCACGCAGTGTTTGTATGAACTATTCAGAGATGCTGCCATCTGAAAGGCAACTAGAGTGCAACTTGAGCTCTATGCTTCCATGTAACAAGCATCCAACGCATCAATGTTGTGTAGAAAGTCAAATATTAGCAAGTCAGATTGTCATTCAGAGCACTCATGTAAATAACTTACATACAACACCATCAACATTTCTCTATATCATTGCAGAGGATGTACCTACACCTAATGACCAGCTTCCTGTCCTGGATGACGATCTGGATGAGGATGACATCCTGCCAAACCTTGACCATAAGACCTTCCATGAAATCTATGACTCCTTTGGAACACCATCTCCGGTTGCGGGATAGGCCAACAGTGTTGCGGGGTCTGCAGAGGGTTCAACCAACAATCACCACCTGCTAGTCTATCCCCAGGCCTGGACTCTGAGGAACCCCCAGTTAAATACCAACGTTGTGCGGTAGGAGTCCTGCCGAAGATGGAAGATGTGGTGCATGTGGGGATGGAGACCATGGCGGGCACCCTAGAGGCAGTTCGCAGGTGTGTCAGTCCCAATAGGCAACACCTTGGTTGCTATAACAGGCACCTACCCTTCGCTCTGCAGATTTGAATAGTCCCTGACTGACTTCCCTGGTGTCGTGAGGCAGAGTCATGAACATCTGCCCTGCAATGTGGCACCAGAGAGGTTGCCAACAAGCTGGGGGCCATCCGCAAAACATCCTTGAGTCCATGGAGCGGAAACAGGACACATACATCGAAACTATGGGTGCCTACCATTGTGATGTTACTGCTGTGCTGGCAAATCAGCAGGCCCTTATCAGGGCATTGCTGGCTTACTTGTTGGCACAGAGAAATGCTGCCGTCGACAGGGGATCCACATCTTCAGGCCCTGATGTGTGTGTGCCTCCGTTGCCTCTGGCACCTACAATACCCTCCTCACAGGAAGCACTACACACATCAGAGGAGGACGATGTGGACTTCAGCTCTTTCCAATGTAAATCTGCCTGGTATTATTTCTCTGTGACAAATTGCCAGTTTCTCCTTTGCCCTGTGCTGATGACCATGCCAGTGTACGTCCCAACTGGTACTACCCTCAATTTGCTGTCCCACCTGTTGATCTCATATATTTGTGGACTGTCAATGTAGCCTTTCTTTCTTATTGTCAATTTGATTGCCCTTTTCCTCACTGAAACACTAATTTCCTCAACATATCCCATTCAGTGTATCCCCCATGGACTCTGTCTGAACATCCAATGGCTCAAAATAACTTTTGGGGTTATTGCTGTAAGAACTGGGCCTGTGATCCTACTAATTTTTGCACATGTACATAAATGCACTTAGTTCATCTTGTGTGTTGTATCTCTGCTGGCATCTGGACTCAGTAGAACATGGTGCATTTTGTGAGCCAAAGACTCCAACTACTCCGCAAAGGAGCATGTGTGCAAGGAGCCATGTACAAAGCTACACCGGCCGAGGGAACTAACTATTTTGGTGAATCCTATGTGTATGTTGACTAACAAGTAGTTACTCAAGGTCAAAAGCATGAAGTGCAACAAGTATCATCCAATCAATGTAAAGGGTGAATGAAGGCACAGCACTGGTGGTGAGCACATCCATGGATACTAGTCTACAAACAAAACTGCTGTCACAAGAAGTGTATTCAAGGGGAATTGTGTAAGTGGCAGCCATCAGTGTGTGTGGCAATACCTCCAGGAATTCTCACAATTGTTAGACATTATCATCCATACAGCACATGTGGCATTACTCACATACACATTGCAACCGTGTGGGAAGCCCTGTTTCAACTTAGCTGTCCATTCACAGCATGAGTGACACATTTTACAATAATGTGTGAGGATATCTTAAGTGAATCCACTGCAAACTTGACTTGACCATTTCCATCGGTGTTCCACCTAGTAACACATGTAAACAAACATTGCATGGAAACCCCACTGCATGTGCCTAACACCATCTAACAATACATGTCACTCCTGCACAGTTAATCACAAAGCGTTTGTAAAAGTATAAAACATTCTATATTTGTATCTAAATCTGACATATGAATCCTAAACCTACCTACATTAAATTATACTACCCATACTAACTACTGTAAAATTAACCTAACCTATCTAACCTACATTACCTCATGTATTAACATCCTTAAATACCTAGCCTTAGCTTACTCTATTCTACACATATACCACAATAGACATGTAAAACATCAACCCTCCAACCCCCCTTAAAACACATTTGTACACGATAGCTACAAGAACTACTCCTTTACAAAAACTAAGTATAGATTAAAATCTAACCAAAAATATATATTTTTTATAATGTTTGGAAAATATTGGTATTTTTTGTCATTTTCATTATATATATATATATATATATATATATATATATATATATATTCACTGAAAAAAACATAGGTTTCAGGCACGTTATAGTTAGGAATTGGCATTTAAAAAACTTTAGAAATTCACTGAAAAAACCATAGGTTTCAGGGGCGTTATATTTAGCTGGACTTTTCACTCGTACAAAACCATTGAAATTCCCCTGTTATAGTTAGTTCAGCTAACTATAACTCGCGCGCCCGCAATGCACTGCTGATGACGTCACATATTACATCACTCATGACATGGTCATTGAAATCACTCATGACATCTCAAATGACATCACTGATGACATCACTGATGACATCATCCAGTGAATGTGTGTTTTTCTGAAAATTACATATGTTTTATATATGTATATCTCAAGGTTGATGGAAGAATAAATGGGTATATAAGTGTCTAAATGGATGATTTGTTTTTGAAAAATTGATTGTATAACTGACTGATTAAGTGTATCTTAGTGAATACATGGCTTAGTGAATAATGTTTAAATATGTAAATATCTGTATCAGTCTCTCACTTTGTGTATAAGTGGCTGCATGGGTTGGTGAGTAGCTACATGAGTGTCTATATAGGTTATTAGTTGGTTTTTTGAGTATCAGTATGAGTGTCTGAGTGTCTGTATGGTTCGGTGGGGGGTATTACATAGTGCATAGGTGCATGAATGAGTGACTCACTGTTTGTATGTGTTGAAGACAGCATGTGTGCAGGACTGTATGGGTGGATGAGTGTGTGCATGGGTGTGTTAGTGAGTGAATGACTGTCTCAATAGTGTCTTTATGAGTAACTACATATGTTTTAAACTAGTATATGTGACTATTGGTGTACATAAGTGAGTATATGTGAGTGAGAGATTGAAAGAGTTCCTAAATGAATAAGTATGTGATTGTTTAAAAGACTAAGTATGTGTAAGTGTATGTAGAAGTAAGTGTGGTGGTGTGTGTATAACTGTATATGCAAGTAAATGGATGTTTGATTTTTTATTAGCATGAGTGACTATGTGTGTGAGTAACTCTATGGATGAGTGGTGTTGTGTAACAGGATGTATAGGTGTATGAGTACATATGATGAGTGAGTACATGTATGAGTAACTGTATAGAACTGTTGGTGAATGAGTGGATGTGTATGTGGATCTTAGAATTACTGAATAGGTTGTTGTAACTGGTATTGGTATGTCCATTGTTTTGAAAATTTTAGTTTCTATTTTTGAATGTGTGTATCAAAGGTTATATTAGGGGGAGAAGAGGTCTGCCGCTCTATCACAAGGATGATGTCATCAGTGATGTCATTTGAGATGTCATCAGTGATGTCATGAGTGATGTCACTGACCATGTCATGAGTGATGTAATATGTGATGTCATCAGCAGTGCATTGCGGGCGTGTGAGTTATAGTTAGCTGAACTAACTATAACGGGGGAATTTCAATGGTTTTGTACGAGTGAAAAGTCCAGCTAACTATAACGCCCCTGAAACCTATGGTTTTTTCAGTGAATTTCTAAAGTTTTTAAAATGCTAATTCCTAACTATAACGTGCCTGAAACCTATGGTTTTTTCTGTGAATTTCAAAGGTTTTTTAAATGCTAATTTCTAACTATGCCTACAGAGATAGGACATGTGAAGAAAGAAGAAAAAACGCACAGAAAGAAAAAAAAGAAATGCAGAAAGAAGCAACAGAAGTCCTCAAAGACGAAGAAAAGAGCAGGAAGAAGGATAACGTGCAGAAAGAACAAACAGAAGAGCAGAAAGAAGCCTTGTTGCAAAATCATCCTGTACCCTCAGCTTTTTCTAGACGGATACTGGTGGTAACTGAGTCTGACTAACCAGTCCTAGAGCCAGTGCTATGTTAAAAGACACTCAGAATACAGTGAAAACACCTACATACACTAGGGAACACTATGCGTTGGGGTCCCCCTGTGATTAGCATGACCTCCTCTGTAAGCCCCTAGTATATAATAGGGCAGAGGATTAAAACTACCTCTTATACCGTGCCACAGGGCGTTTGCACACGTCACCTCAGGCCCCGTCCCCTCCATTCCCCACTGTGTAAACACGCCCTGTGGCCGTTTTAAGTTGGGAGATTAAGTCCCCTTGAATCCTGAGAGTCCCTAGGGTCCAACTAGACCACTAGGTACCTCCAGTAAGAGCCACAGAGCTGCGTTGCAGAGAGATGTAAAAAGGGGCATGGCCTAGACCACCTCTCTGCAACGCAGCGCAGTGGCGCTTACTGGAAGCACCTGGTGAGCTAGTTGGCCCCCAGGGTCCCTCAGGATTGAAGGGGAATTATTTCCCCAACTTAAAACACGCCACAGGGCTTGTTTGCACACGTTAACTCAGGCCCCGTCTTCTCCATTCCCCACTGTATAAACACGCCCTGTGGCCGTTTTAAGTTGGGAGATTAAGTCCCCTTGAATCCTGAGGGTCCCTAGGGTCCAACTAGACCACTAGGTACTTCCAGTAAGCGCCACAGAGCTGCGTTGCAGAGAGATGTAAAAAGGGGCATGGCCTCAGAACACCTGTCTGCAACGCAGCTCCCTGGCGCATACTGGAGATACCTGTTGGTCTATTTGGCCCTCAGGGACCCTCAGTATTGAAGGGTAATTAATTCCCAAACTTACAACTGGCCAGGGGGCACGTTTGCAGAGTGCTGCAAGGAGGGGGCGTGGCCTCCGGCGCGATGCCGGTCTTTTATTTATTTTATTTTTTTAAGAAGGAGGGCTGTGTGGCCCCCCTTCTTTTTCTAATTTATTGGCCCTGGGGACCCCATCCCCCAGGGCCTGCACCCTAATTTGTTTTGTTGAAAAAATAAATGTGGCCCTCCCAAGGCCATAATCGGCCCCGGGGACCCCAACCCCCGAGTCATGGCCTTTTTAAAAAAAAAAATCTTTAGGAGGGGGGCTGCGAGGTCACTTATGGCCCCTATTATTATTTAAAAAAAATATATATTTATAGAAACACCTAGGACATGCTGGACAAACCGTTTGTACCTATCAACATGACGATTTGCGTGATATTCATTAAAAGGAGACTATGCATACAATGAATCCACGTGGAATGTATTTACACCGCTAGTGAAGCTCTGATGTGTCTGACGCCCTACCGTGCCTGATCCCGGCGCCCCCACTGGTGGGTACTCTCCAAGTAGACACCCTTGTCGTTTATTTATACAAACATGGGCAGCTATTGACGGTCACATTTAATACACACGCACACCAAGCCATTCAAAGGGGATTCGACAAAAATTCGACCAAACTATGCAAGAAACCCCCCTCACTGTTAATAAAACACACATCCACTGCCGGATGTGTAATACTTTTTATTTTACTCTCTGGAAAGGAGACAAACCTCACTTGAGAGTCACAGCGTGCTTCTGGCTGAGCCCAATGCTGTGTTACACCCACAAGTGCCCGCCGAGTGCCACACACCTCTGTGTTGTATTCCACCAGCTAGTGCGTATGCCACTCTCTAGCCCATATGCACTGTAACACCACCCATGAATATGTCATGCCACACTTGCCTTCGCACGGGTTACATTGCCCCATCTAACGTGCCTTCTTCGATGCCTATGTTATAACGCACAGCGATATGCCATACATATTACAATCTGGGATCCATATCTTTGTCACAGTGCATATGCAACGTTACACTCCCCAGCACATATTTTATATAACAACTTTAGAGACTAGTTAGGTTACACAACACTGCCCTGTGCATATTACACTCCAAGGCGCATATCGCATAGCAAGCGCTAGTGCCTGTGCTATCTCGCGCTCTCCAATGAATCTGTCATTGCGCACAATGTATTGCATATTATATTTCACGCCCCGGTTCATCTTATATCACACTTTTTGGTGCATAGTTTATACCATATACTATATGTAGTTTTCATTTTCAATCGTGCTCTCAGGACTATGTTCTATATAACACTGCGTCCACCTACCCTTTTCACGGGCATTACATTTTGCGATGGGGTGGAGGGTCACGGGGTGTTTCTGCCAAGTGAGCCCGGAGTCACAGTCACAAACGTCCTCTTCTTCTTGAATAAAAGTGAGATTATGCTGCATACTTATTCATATTTTAAGTAGTTCACACAGACACACATTTTAAAAACAATAAAGTTCCTAATACCCACCTTCTCTGAACAGGTAGCTTGCTGCCCCATCCACCTCCTCCCTATCCTCTGTTGTCTGAATCCATGAACTAGCCTCCTCCCTCCTGCCATGCATGGTCTGATGTGCTGCCACTGCCCTCCATTTAGCATGATGTACAAGTCCACTCCTCCTGCCCTCCATTGCCCAATTCTATGGCCCATCATTGACCTCCTGCTAAGCCTCTGTGTTTAGCTTGCTGCCCCTATTCTCCTTCTGCCTGCCCTCCGATGTCTTTGTGCATGCCCCTTCTCCATCCTTTTTGCCCACCATGTTCCATGGACCTGCCACTCCTATCTACTCTGAGTGTTCTGTTGAGCTGCCACTCCCCTCCCACCTGCCTAGCATTGTCAGATGACTGTAACCTGTCCCTTCCACCTCCACCCTGCCTGTCCACATGCCATGTCCCTATCCCCTTCCTCCTGTCCTCCATGATCCATTTTACTGCCACACCCTTCTGCCCTCCCTGGTCTGTTGTGCTACAACTGCTCCTCCTGCCTGCCCGCGCGGTCTGTTGTGAGGCCCCTTCCCCTGAACTCTCTTGTCTGTGCCCAGGACCCTCCTTCTTGCCCATCATAGCCATTGTGCTGCCACTAAACCTCTTACTTGCCATGCATGGTCTTCTGTGCTTCCCCTGACCCCCTCCCACCTTCCCTCCATGATCTGTGTGTATGCCATCATAGTCTCACTGTTGCTCTCCATGGTGTGTCTTGTTTCTAGTGCCCATCCTGCCTGACCTCCATGGCCATCTTGCTGCTCCTGCCCTGCCCCCTTGCCCCCAGCCCTCTGTTTCCATGTGCAGACCCCTATTCCCTCCCTCCTGGCTTGTCTGTTCCATTGTAATGCCCCTGATCCGTCCCTCCTGCCCTTTATGGTCTGTTATGCTGCAGCTTTCTCTCCTGTCTGTCCATTATGGTCAGCTAGCTACCATTGCCTCTTTCCCCTCTGTTCTCTGTTGTCCATGTGCATGGTCCTGTCCCCTCCCTATTGCTTTCTATGGATTGTTGTGCTGCACTCCCGTCCCGCACGCCCTGTGTGGTGTATTGTGCTGCTGCAAACCCTGATGCCTGCCCTGTAGGGTCAGTTTGGTGCACCTCTCCATGTCCCTCCTGTCCTCTGTTATCCGAGTCCATGTCTCTACCCCAATTCCTCCTGCCTACCATGATCCAATGTACCATACTTGCAAACATTTTGAACTTGGTAAGAGGGAGATTTTGAAAAAAAAACTGGGGTATTGATTTCCCCTTTGAGTTACATTGAAAAAGAGGAGATTTTAGACAGGAGACAGATCAAATAAAGCCCATTTGAGCTTAAAAACATTGGACGTTTCCTGGCTGAAACGGGTCTGTTGGCATGTATGGTTGTACTACCACTGCCTCTTCCTTCTCCCCACAATGGTCTATTATATTGCCACAGCCTCTCTTGCCATTCCTGTATTGTTGATTTGCTGCCCCTGCCCCCCTTTCCACTGCCCTCCATAGTCTGTTGTGCTTCCACTGCCCTTCCTGCCTGCCCAGTGTGGTCAAATTGTTGCCACTGCACTCTCCTACCTGCCTTCAATTTTCAGAGTCCGTTCCCCTGGCCTCTGCCTCTGAACAGTATCCCAATGAACAACTAGATTGCTAACATTCTATATTTATTACAAAAGTGTGGAACGCCTGACGTCATCTTGATGTAATCAAAATTGTAATACCTAGAGCATTTCCTTTAGAAATTACATATATGAGAGGGTCTTATTTGCCTCAAAATTATGGTTAGTGCTCTAAAAAACTAAAATGAGGACATATTTTCTGAGTTTTCAAATAGCGACAAAGAACTTTTAAATTATTTGTAATCTTTATTGATTTTTTATCCAGTTGACCACTTGATTAAATGGAGCACGTAGGGGAGAGGATTTGGTGTTACTTCCAGAGCTGCAGACTTTGCAACTGGGGAACCAGGTTGGAGTTTCTGCTTCAGCTCAACATTCTGTGATTCTGGTCAAATCACTTAATCTCCCCATGTCTACAGCCAAAATGAATTTGATCTTGTGTGATGTAACCAATGCTCATGTAAAGCACTCCAATACCTGACAAGTCTGCACTATATAAAACTGGAAATACACAATAAATAAGAGTTTTGCACACTTCTGTCATTGGGCTACATGTGGGCTACATCTGGGTGATATTTGTGCTGCATTTGGGCTCTTTTGTCTCTGGTGGCCATCTTGGGAGATTTATTTGTTATGAAGTTTCCTAATTTCCTCATTTACTGCAGTCTCCTCAGTAGGAAATGCTTTCAGTTTTTTACTTTGATTCCATCAAGAAGGTATTCAGATATGTCACACAGTTGCCATTAATTCTGAATGTTAGCACTCTAGTTGCTCATTAGATCACTGTAGTAAAGCTACTGCTCACCATGGAAGTCTGCTGCTGGTATTAAAAGTGCATGTTTCAGTCTGCATATCAGAATTTTTTAATTAAATAGAAGAGGATTTGAGAAGTCACTCAAAATGTGCCCTAATTTTTCTTTATTCAGCACTAATCATAATTCCTATGGCAAAATGAACCCCCTCATTGTGTTCCTTTTTAAATTAAATGTTTTAAGCTTATTTCCAATCAAGATGGCTTCAGGTGTGCCATACTTTTGTCATAAGTAAGACAGTAAGCGCTCTAGTTGTTCTTAAGAACACTCTGGTACATTCTGTCATTGGGCTATACTTGGGCTACATCTGGGTGATATTTGGGCTACATTTGGGCTCTTTTGTCTCTGGTGGCCATCTTGGGAGATTTATTTGTTATGAAGTTTCCTAATTTCCTCATTTACTGCAGTCTCCTCAGTAGGAAATACTTTCAGTTTTTTACTTTGCTTCCATCAAGAAGGCATTCAGATGTGTCACACATTTGCCATAAATTCTGAATGTTAGCACTCTAGTTGCTCATTAGATCACTGTAGTAAAGCTACTGCTCACCAGAGAAGTCTGCTGCTGGTATTCAAAGTGCATTTTTCAGTCTGCATGTCAGAATTTTTTTATGAAATAGAATAGGATTTGAGAAGTCACTCAAAATGTGCCCTAATTTTTCTTTCTGCAGCACTAATCATAATTTCTATGGCAAAATGAACCCCCTCATTTTGTTCCTTTGTAAATTAAATGTTTTAAGTGTTACCACTTTATTCCAATCAAGATGGCTTCAGGTGTGCCATACTTTTGTCATAGGTAAGACTGTTAGCGCTTTAGTTGTTCGTTAGAACACTGTTATGTTATGTTATGTTATCCAGAGTTTTGTTAAGCGCTCAGCTACTCAGACAGAGTGTCCCGGCGCTGACAGACCCTAGACCACAAAGCTTCAACAGAGTGGAGGATTTACATGCCGAAAAGCCGAGTTTTGAGCTTCTTTCTAAAGGTCGTCAAGTTATCACACTTTCTTAACGCCAAAGGGAGGGCATTCCAGGCGAGAGGCGCTAGGTATTTAAAGGAACGCCCTCCGATCCGGGCACGCCTAGTTGCTGGGACCACAGTGAGGGACAATGACTCAGAGCGCAAGGATCTGGTGGGTCGATAGAAACTGATCCTCTTTCTCATATAGAGAGGGCCAGTGCCATGAAGCATTTTAAATGTCATGGTAAGTGCCTTGAATTCAATACGCTTCTTATTGGGGAGCCAGTGCATGGATTGCAGTAGTCCCGTGGCATGCGAGCGATGGCTAAGGCCGAAAATAGCTCGCGCGGCCGAATTCTGCACGACTTGTAAGCGCGAGAGAAGGCACTTAGGGAGACCCAGGTACAGGACATTGGCGTAGTCCAGCCTGGAGCCTATCAAGGCCTGCACCGTGATCTTCCTGTGAGCGATGGACAGAACAGGAAGAAATTTTCTTAGCTTTTTTAAAATGCCGAAGCATTGGCCAACTAGGCTCTGGATCTGCGGTTTCAAGGTGAGACAATTGTCCAACTTAACGCCGAGATTTTTGGCCACCAAGGCCACATCCGCAGGGGGAAACATGTCAGCAGGCCACCAAGACCTCCAACACGGATCAGGAGGGCAGCCAAAAGAAAGACCCTCCGATTTGTCAGAGTTACATTTTAGCTGATTGCAATGGAACCATGTAAAGACCGCAGCCAGGCAGCTCTTAATACGGTCTCCATTGAAATCCATATTTTTGCTGCACGTGAAAAGAAGCTGAGTGTCATCGGCGTAAGAGACAATCTGGGCTCCAAAAGACTCGACCAGTGCCGCCAGAGGGGACATATAAATATTAAAAAGGATCGGACTTAGTATAGATCCTTGAGGAACTCCTACTTTTAAAGGCGGCACTGTCGCCGAGTGCGGAGGTGCCCAGACTGTCTGTTGGCGGTTGGTCAGAAAAGACTTAAACCATTTAAACACCGTACCTCCAACCCCGATCTCCCCGAGACGGGTCAAAAGGCGGTCATGAGGAACGGTGTCAAACGCCGCCGAGAGATCGAGTGACACCAACAGTGCTTTTCCCCCAGAGTCCTGAACTTCCTTGATGGCCTCCACCACCTCTAACACTCTGGGACATTCTGTCATTGGGCTATACTTGGGCTACATCTGAGTGATATTTGGGCTACATTTGGGTTATTTTGTCTCTGGTGGCCATTTTGGGAGACTTATTTGTTATGAAGTTTCCTAATTTCCTCATTTACTACAGTCTCTTCAGTAGGAAATACTTTCATTTTTTTACTTTGATTCCATCAAGAAGGCATTCAGATGTGTCACACATTTTCCATAAATTCAGAATGTTAGCACTCTATTTGCTTATTAGATCACTGTAGTAAAGCTACTGCTCACCAGGGAAGTTTGCTGCTGGTATTGAAAGTGCATGTTTCAGTCTGCATGTCAGAATTTTTTAATGAAAATGAAGAGGATTTGAGAAGTCACTCAAAATGTGCCCTAATTTTTCTTTCAGCAGCACTAATCATAATTTCTATGGCAAAATGAACCCCCTCCTTTTGTTCCTTTTTAAATTAAATGCTTTAAGAGTTACCGCTTTATTCCAATCAAGATGGCTTCAGGTGTGCAATACGTTTGTCATAAGTAGGACTGTTAGCGCTCTAGTTGTTCTTTAGAACACTCTGGGACGCTGCAGTAGAACACAAAGGAATCAACTGACAGTCTCTGCCCTTGTTGGATGTACATGTACATGTTTTACTGAGAATGTCAGACTTCATTCTCACATGACTGAGAAAGATAATGTGAATTTACAGAAAATATGCTCTCAGTTTAGCTTATAGATCACCTTCCAAACCTCTGTGGGAAAAGCATGAGAAAATAGTTTTCTCTCAAACATGATTCATGATATCACAGCAGAAGGCTTTTTCACATGGTAAAATCACCTTAGAACCACCACAATTTCTAAAATGAGTATGGTACCATCAACAAATGATTTATAATGTAACTCCAGTCTTAAAACCTTCTATTAACTGCAATGCTTTTTAATGAGGTGCTATCATGTATATTGGTCCCAAGATGGCTGCCAACACTTCTTGGATGAAGTACTGACAGCCAATGAGATCTCACGATGAGATGTGTGGTTAGGCTCCGCCCAGATATATCTATCTTTTTAACTCTAATTTTCTCAGGGACTACTGAACAAATTTACACCATTTAAGCAAAAGGCACGAGCCTGAACTGAGGACCACCTCTTTGCCAAATTTGGTGTAATTCCGTTCAGCAGTTCGGGCTGTAGTTGCATCAACAGGTCCTATGAGAAAATGCATGGGGAAAATGCGTTTTGGGACCCCCTTTTTTCTCGGCCCCCGCTTGACGAAGCACCGTGAAATTTCCAGGATAGGAGCAGACCGGAGCTGGCCAAAAGTTTGGAAGATTTCGCGAAGATTCGTAAATTGGCGCCAACGTTATTCCAAATGGAATGTTGCGGATTTCCTATGGAAAATAGGTCCTAACTATAACTACCTACTGGCGACTTCCAGTAGGTAATATATATATATATTTTACCTACTGGCGGTCGCCAGTAGGTAGTTATAGTTAGGACCTAGTTACCATAGGAAAATGGCAACATTCTATTCCCAATAACTTTGGGGCCGATTGACGAATCTTCGCGAAATTTTCAAAACTAATTCTTTCTTGAGATCAGCTCCTATGTTGAAAGTTTGGGGGTGATTTATGAAGGGGGGGGCGAGAAAAAAGGGGGTCCCAAAACGTGTTTTTTCAATGTTAATTTCCATAGGAAATTTTAGACAAGTCTACAGGTCGAACGGGTGAACGGAATTAGCCCAAATTTGGCAGGGAGAAGGGTCTTGGTCTAGAAAGCATGCTTTTGTTTATTTGGTGTAAATCCATTCAGTAGTTTTTGAGAAATATTGAAATTTACAGATATCGATATTTGGGAATTCTGCCATCTAATTGGCTGAGGTGTTACGAGCACGAGCTTGTTGCTGATTGGCTGCGAGCGGTGCAAGCAGTTGCAACTAGGAAGTGTTGGCTGCCATTTTGTGATTCCGTTGAAGCGAGTAAGGTGAAAAAAGGGGGAAAAAGGGAAGGGGTTGAAGTGGGAAATAGGAGGGTAGGAGCACTGTAACCTCTGTGGGTTGTTTAGGGTGTGCTATAGAGGGGGTGTGAAGCGAAGTATTTACCCATACCGGTGTGTAAGTGGTTGACTACGGAAATTAAGTGAGGTATTTGGTAGAGTCTGATGCGGGTAAGGTGAGCTGGTGCGGGACTTGGGGATTAAAGCGTGAGCCCAAATTGTGTGTCTTATGCTGTGAAGTCATGTGCCATGGCCGCTGCACTACAGTTGTGGAAGTAGTGTCCGGATGTGTTTATAACTACTAGGACGAACTACTGACCCGTACTGGTATGAAAGTCCTGGGGTACGGAATATATGTGAGGTATTGTCTAGAGTCTCATGTTGCTAAGCTGAGCTGCTGCCGGAGTCGGGGATTAAAGCGTGAGCCCAAACTGTGTGTCATATGCTGTGAAGTCATGTGCTCTGGCCGCTGTGCCACATCTGTGCAAGTAGTGTCAGCATGTAGTTATAGGTACTTGGATGAACTTTCGTTTAGAACATTGTAGCTTGTGTATGGTGCTTAGGTGTTGTTGTATAGGGAGTGCGAAGGTAAATCAATATGGTATTTGTAGAGAGCAAACTACTCACCCCTATGGGTGAGTAGAGCTGGGGATGAAAGCGAGAGGTCTGTGCTGCAAAGTGAGATGGTCTGGCTGCTACGCCACAGCTGTGTGGAGAAAACATTTTGGCGAGGGTGCGGGAGTTGGCATTATATGGCCCTAAAATAGGGGGCCTAAGTTGTAAGTTATAGGGTGGCTCTAAAAAGAGCCCTTGTGTTCATTAGTTGGAGCTACATATAAGTGCCGATGCACAGCTTCCAGTTATTCAGGAGAACTCGGTTTCCCTGATCTGTGAAGTGTACTCCATCACTTCTGTATATATCCGCCATATCAAAACGTATATTGTTGTTGTATATGGACCCCATTTTGTGGTCTCTGAGGTATGCAGAGACAGCTTTGTTTACTTTTTTCCGAGATTTTTCAATCTGAGGACAAAATTGTTTGGACCATTTCCACTTCTGTCTTTGGCTTATATTGGAATATACAAAGACAGTTTGAGGCAAAAGTAACATCAATTGTCCAAAGGTGTCCTTCATAAGCATTTCCAAATCTACCCCAGTCAATGTGCCTAGGTCGTTTCCACCACAGTGCACAATCATGAGGTCAGGGTGTTGGAGATGCAAACAGGTTTTATCCAAAGGCAACAATTGATGCCACTTCAATCCTCTCTGTCCAAACCATTTAATGTCCACATTTTGTAAACCTAGGTCTAAGTCAATATGTCTCTGTTCTGCATACCTCTTGCACCAGAAAACATAGCTATGTCCTACGATCCACATCAGCATTTTGAAGGTATGGCTGGAAGGTATGGAAAGATGTCTGTAGCTCATGCAGTTCCTTCGTAGAATATGAGATACGTTTAAAGATGGGGAATAAGTTTCTTTTCACATACAAAACGGAACCTGATTGGGAGATGAAAAGCATTGTTTTTTAAAAGTAGGGTGCACATTCGTTTTGTGGAAAAGTATGTTTGTCATTGGTTAAGAAAAAGCAGTTTGCATGTACATATTATTGTACATATTATAGGATAAAATTTGCTCAACTCAACCACACCTGCTACTTGCATTTGGAAGGCACTGTTCGAACTTCAAACAATCGTGAACTAGTTATATGGAAAAGTAGAAAGACAGTAATAGAGAGAATTTTTGAAAGCTAAAAGAATCAAGGAACTATTGTAATTTGTTCTTGATTACCTACTGGCGGTCGCCAGTAGGTAGTTATCACTGTTAACGGTCTGAAAGTGCGGTGTTGCTCAGAGTGGCATGGTGGTGATATGATATGGTGCTACACTCAGGAATGAAACCGAGAGTCTAAACCGTGAGGTCATTGCTGTAAAGTGATGTGGTCTAGTGTTTGTAGCATACGTGTGCAAGTAGTGTTAGTAGGCGTTTATACCATACAGGGAGCGGGAAGCGAACTACTGACCGCTACTGTGTGTTGAGAGTATACCGGAAGCGGGAAGCGAAGTAGTTACGCCTACCGGTGTGAAGACTTGGGGATGAAACCGAGCTGATTGCTGTAAAGTGATGGGCTCTGGGAGGTGTAGGATACTAGCCGCTGCAGTATAAGTGTGTAAGTAGTGTTAATATGCATTTATAGTATATAGGGAGTGGGAAGCGAACTACTCATCCCTACTGGTGTGAAGACTCGGGGATTAAACCGTGAGCCTAAATTGTGAGCTCATTGCTGTGAAGTGATGTGCTCCGGGCGCTGTAGCATACTTGTGGAAGAAGTGTTAGTTTACACAATATAGGGAGTGGGAAGCGAAAGTCTTACCCCTACCGGTGTCAAGACTCGTGGATGAAACTATGAGCTCATTGCTGTAAAGTCATGTGCTCTGTGTAGTATTCCATTGTAAGTCATAGTAGAATGTTAGTCTGTAATTCCACTAGAATCTAAGGGGCATATTATCAAGGAACGGCGTTAAAATTATGCCCGCTTTAGCGACAGGAAACTGGTGATAGTGGGCTTGATAATATGCCGTAGAGAATTCCAATAGAAGCCCATGTTAACACGAGAACATGGGTTTCTATTGGAATTCTCTAAGGCATATTAGGAAGCCCATTATCGCCATTTTAGCGGCAGTTTCCTGCCGCTAAAACGGTGATAATTTTAACGCCGTTCCTTGATAATATGGCCCTCAGTATGTAATGTTAGAATGTAGGGATGTCATGAGGGGAACCTAGCGGACTTTGTACACGGTGCTGGATTAGACGGTTGCTTTGCTGTCTGCTCCTGTTGGTGGTTGTTTCAGGTGTCTTGTATTCTTGTAATAAATCTAATTATTGGATTCACTGCTGTCTGCCTCTTCACTTCACTTCAGTGGGAGAAGGCAAAAAGAAGGCACCACTCAGCAATATTTCAAAATTGCTTGCGTTGTGCTGAACACCCGTTTTGTTTGTGTAGCTGTTTCTACTCATGCCAGGGTTGTCGGCACATTGAACTGTCATCCGACTTCAGGTACGATTTATATTTTTAGATTTTGTGCTACCTCTGCTTCTTCACTATATTCTGGTCACTGTCCTACACGTGTGTAAGTAGTGTTAGTATGCGTTTATACTAACAAATGCATCATGGTAGTAGGGAGGGCGACCTCTCAGGCGCAGCTCATACAATGTCCCGGGGTGTGCATTCGCTGGACATTTGTGTTTGCTATTAGAGGGTGGTGCATGGCTTCCACCCTGTGATAGCAAATACTTGTTCGACTACTTGAAGCGAGAGGAGGAAAACCTCGTATCGCTGTAATAGAGGGGATGCGGATGGTAAAAATGGAGAGAAAAGAACAAAACAAAAAAGCGGGGTCTCACCCGTTCTTTTAAATGAGGCCCCTGGTGGGTGGGTAATGTTCCGTGGCCAATCCCATTATTATATTGCGGGGTCTCTGTAGGACTGGGGATCTTAATGTCACATGTAAATTAGGCGAGGAAGGGCACAGAGATGTTTTGCAGCCTAGGGGAGCGCCACCTTCCCGGGTATTGTTTACTAATTGTTCGTGGGTTCGAGGCCAACTGAAGTCCATGTCATGAATGATGTAATATGTGACATCATCGGCAGTGGATTGCGGGCACGTGAGTTATAGTTAGCAGAACTAACTATAACAGAGGAATTTCAATGGTTTTGTACGAGTGAAATGTCCAGCTAACTATAACAGCCCTGAAACCTATGGTTTTTTCAGTGAATTTCTAAGGTTTTATTAAATGCTAATTCCTAACTATAACTTGCCTGAAACCTATGGTGTTTTCAGTGAATGTCAATGGTTTTTTAAATGCTAATTTGCAACTATAACGTGCCTGAAACCTAAGTTTTTTTCAGTTAATTTCTAAGGACTTTTAAATGCTAGTTTCTAACTATGCCTACAGAGGTAGGACATGTGAAGAGAGAGGAAAAAACACACAGAAAGAAGAATAAGAAATGCAGAAAGAAGCAACAGAACTACACAAAGACGAAGAAAAGGGCAGGAAGAAGGAAGACATGCAGAAAGAACAAACAGAGGAGCCGAAAGAGACCTTGTTGCAAAATCAGCCAGTACCCTCAACTTTTTCAGATGGGTACTGGTGGTAAGGGACTCTGACTAACCAGTCCTAGAGCCAGTGCTATGCTGAAAGACACTTGGAATACAGTTAAAACACCTATATACACTAGGGAACACTATGCGTTGGGGTACTGACTGAATGATTAGAGAACTGCAAGGTGAGGGCCTGGGTGAATTTATAAGTGGTTGGGTTTTGGCACAGTGAATGGAGTAGTACATGGTGCTGAATGGGCCACTAGAGGAGTGCACGGGGAGTGACAGGGAGTTTGCTGGAGTGTATGTATACTGACTAGGGAATTAAAGGTGTGAAAGACAAGTGTGTAGGTGGTTAAAGGACTGCATGCATAGTATATAGGCGTTTGAAGCAGTCCATGTGCTAAGGCCTGGCTCAGTGCATGAGTACTTGGGTACTGAAAGAATGGATAGAGTACTGCAAGGAGAGTGCCTGGGTGAATTTATAAGTGGATGGGTTTTGGCACAGTGAACGGATTAGTACATGGTGCTGAATGGATCAGTAGAGGAGTACAAGGGGAGTGACAGGGTGTTTCCTGGAAGTGTATGGATACTGACTTGGGTACTGACTGAATGATTAGAGTACTGCAAGGAGAGTGCCTGGGTGAATTTATAAGTGCTTGAGTTTTGGCGCAGTGAATGGATTAGTACATGATGCTGAATAGGTCAAAACATGGAGAACATGGCGGCCGCAGGCTAGGCGGTGCGCACGTCTGTGTCCGCGCCCCCACTCTTACCACACCTCTCTTTCGTGTTGTTAGGTCGGAGGTTTCAACAAGCTTGATTGCAGGCCCCTCCATGATCCCAGGATACCGGACCATCTCCCCGCGCACTCTGTTATCTGCACCAGCACCAGCACGCCATCAATGTGTCCCGGTACGGGTTTGCAGCCCCTCCAGCCCCTCCATCCCGCTTCACTGCCTCGCTGGTTACGTGCAGCCGTGGAGCTGAGGCGCGGCCGCAGTGCGGCGGCTCGCGGCCTCTTCTGGGTAACCAGCGGCGGGGGCAGAACAAGCACCATAGCCGGTCAGTGCCCAGCGTTCCGTAGCTCATTTTTTCACTCTGCGGAGAGGACGGTGTCGTCGGAGGACGTAGGCGCTGCAACGGAGGCGAAGGTGGTAGTTGATAAAAACTGTTTGGTGGAAGGTGTAAGTAGGGCGAGTGATAAAGTCAAAGGAAAGGTGAGTGTTCCCCCGACACCTGGTAAGCTTCAAGTAAAGAAACAAGTGACTAAGAAGGCAGCAAATGGCAAAGTGAAGGGAAAGGGTTCCAGAGGCTCAAGTATCCAACAAAGTTTGGGGGGGCTCTCCGGGCAAGAACAACGTCATAACCTTGTGGCTGATGTAGACTTTGTGGAAGAGGCGGGTAAGCATAGTCTTAGCCGAAGGCAAGAGTTCAGGAACGCGGAGGCAGTCCCAGGTTCAAATTCGTGTCGAACATCCCAGAGAAGGGGGCCATTGAGAGGTGCAAAAAAGGACTATACTGTAGGTCGCATTACCCCCTCACTGCGTTCTTTCTTCAATGTGCTGCCTCAGGTATTAGATATACACCCTCTTGTTTCCTCCACCCCTTCTCTTTCCCAAGCCATCACTATGGCCGAATCTATCCCAGCCTCTTCATTTTCACCGGCACAGGCACAGGCACCGGCCCCAACGTTCTTCCCTGTGGAGGCGGCCAATACAGAGGGACAGCATATGCACGGTGAGGTCCTCGACGCTTCCCCCCCAGAGCAGGTGACATAATGAGACCAGGAGTTGCTATATCGGGGGTCGCAAATTCCGCGGTTCCCAGTTCTCCCTTACCTTCCACTCAGAGTCAGACCGCAGCGGTGGGGGTGGTGAACGGGGGGAACCGTCATTAGAAGATATCCTCACTTCTATGAGAGAAGAGATTAGGAGCGGGTTTCAGATCTCCAATGGAAATCAGAATGAGATCAGGGCTGCTTGCGAAATATTGGAGAGGAAAGTTGACGGACTTTATGCAAGAACGGAATCTCTAGAGGGCTCGGTGGGGGATCTTAAAACCACCTTGGAGTCAGCAGAGGCAAAGATTCAAGATCTTCATAAGGAAGGGGACGCTCTACGGGAAAGGGTTGAATCACTGGAAAATTACTCCCGCCGTAACAATCTTCGCCTCCTTAAGGTTCCGGAGGGTAAAGAAGGGAGTGACCTAAAATCCTTTGTGGTCTCCTTGTAAAAAGACTCTCTAAAACTAGATGAGACACCTGAGGCTCTGCTGAAAGATATCCAGCGGATACATAGAGACCCTTTTCGGCTAAACCCCGGCAGAACCAAACCTAGGAAGATCTTGATTAACTTTAATACATATACCTTGAAAGAAACGATCTTAAATTTGGCTCTCAAAGTCAAATCATTACAGGGCCCAGATTTTTCCTATGAAGTTCGGTCCGATCTTTCCAAATCTACGTTGGAGAGACAGTGGGAACTTGGCCAAAGGATGGACAAATTCAGATCATTGGGCGCAACGGTGCAAATGAGGTTCCCCGCGTTTCTGCGGATCATGTACAATAACAAAATGTATAATATTAGATCACCAGTAGACGCAGATCAATTACTGGACTCTATTAAGGCTTCTGTTGGTGGACCTTAGCAGGTTGCTGCAATATTCGGTGTAAGACAGGGTCAGCTTTTTTTTTTTTTTTTTTTTAGTTGTATCTTAGATTCTGGAACATCCATCTATTTCCTACACAGGGCCCTAGCGTAAAGATTACAAAAAAAAAGGGATGCTCAAAGAGAGAGTATCAGTAATTAAGGTATAAAATTTGGGGTCACCTTATAAAAAAAAAAAAAACTCAAAAGAGAAAAAAAAAAAAATTGGGGGGAGGTGGTGGTCGTTTAAGCATAGTTGGGTGAAAAGGGAGGGAAAAGTCAATAAAGAAACGATGGGATAAGGAGAATAGAAAATACATTTAGATTAGAAGGGAGAAACGATGGGAGAAAGAGGGAAAAGAGGAAAAAAAGGGGGAAAACACGAACACAATCTATTTATACTATATGCAGGAGACAAAAAAAAAAAGAATACAAAGAAAAAAACACACACCTAATGTACATTACAGTAAAGCTAAAAGTTATAAGCGAAGTGTAGCCTTCTCATTTTTCCCATCATTCGATTTTTTATTCTTCGTTAATCCTCATTTCTCCGACAAGCAGTCTTAGTATCGTCGGGTGTGTAAGGGGGGGGAGGACGGACAGACGACGTTAAACTGGCCATACAGCTAGCCAGTCTAAGCTGGGAGGGGTTCTCTAGTGGAGGGGGTAGAGGGATGGGGGCACTGGGTGTAACGGGGAAAGGGGAAAAAAACAAAAATTATCGTCAAAAGCCAACCTTCTTTGGCTGCTTTTTTTGGGCAGGTAAGGGGGAGGTGTCACTACCTTACTTTCAGATCATCTTGTCTTCTGAGGCAGTGATTTGTGTTGTAGGTTTGGCCAGCGGGTTCCGGGGCTTACAGGGGGCGAGAGGCTTGATATGAGTTCCTTGCATTACTTATCCTGGAATGTTAATGGCCTGCGCGGTAAGGCTAGAAGAGATCGTATCTTACAATATCTAAGGGACTCTCCCGCACAGGTCATTGCCTTACAGGAGACACATCTTCTCAAAACAGAGATCACGGATATATTAAAAAATCAGAAATGGATTGATAATTTTGCTGTTACCGATCAATCGGCAAGTATAAGAGGGATCGTCTTTATTTTTAAAAAGAATGTCAATGTTAAAATATTAGAGCATAAGGAAGACCAGAGTGGGAGATGGCTTATGTTAAGAGCCTCATTAGGTGAGAGTACATACTCTTTGGGCGCCTACTATGGCCCAAACCAAGATGATCCCTCGTATTTAGACCTTATTCGGAATCATTTGTTAAATGTCAACGACCCTATTATCTGGTGTGGAGATTTTAACGTCGTGCTGAACCCAAAACTCGATAAGTCCCCAAATTCGAGGGCCAGCGTGGCCTCTAAATCTCGGCAAATGTTATTATCAATAATGGCACAACTGGGTCTAGCCGACATATGGAGGGAGAGGGCGGGCAATAAATTGGGAGTCTCATTTCGGAATCTTAAATACAAGCACAGATCAAGAATCGACTATGCTTTGTTTAGTTACTGCCTTAAAGACTCATTAACGGAGATATCATATCTCCCCTCTCACCTCTCTGATCATTCCGCAATTAGTTTTATTTTGAATGCTGGCCAGCAGGCAGGACACGTGTCTTGGTCATTCGACCGGTCCATCCTTCAAGATGAGGAGGAAATTAGTTTTCTTATAGCCGAAACTAAGTTTTTTTTGGAAGTAAATCTAGATTCCACCTCAATTCCCACTGTTTGGGATGCTCTGAAGGCATTTTGGAGAGGAAATATTACCTGTAGAGCCTCCTGGAGAAGGAAGTTATATAGGGAAAAGATTATAAACATAGAAGTCGAAATGAAATCTATTGAACAACAACTTAGTACCTCTATAGGCTCAATTAGACAGCAAGAAAAATTAGTTCACTTAAAAACACAATTGGAGTCTATTTTACAAGAAAGGGTTGATAGTAGATGGGAGGCAAGTAAGAATTCCCATTTTGAGTTCGGGGAAGCAGCTGGGAGGATGCTAGCGTGAAAAATAAAAGCAGATCAAACAAAAAAATACATTAGAGAGATAAAGCTGGAAGGCGAACAATCCTCTCGATCTGCAAGCTCTGATATTGGGAGAGCCTTTCAGGAATTTTTTCAGGCCATTTACAAAGAGGATATCACTGACGATCTTTTTGCAAGAAATTCTTGGTTAGATAAAATATCCCTGCCAAGCCTCACTCAGATCCAAAGCAGCTATATGGATTCGGAAATAATAGAAGCAGAGGTCAGAGAAGTTATTGGGCAACTTAAGCAAGGGAAGGCAGCTGGTACAGATGGCTTACCAGCAGAATTATATCGTGCCTTGAGCGAAGCTATAATACCAACGCTGACGTTTTTTTTTAATAGTATTCTGTAAAAAGGGGATAACCCTCCTAAATCATTGAGTGATGCCATCATAGTTCTGATACTTAAACCTGGGAAAGACCCGACCGAATGCGGATCATACCGCCCGATATCACTTCTTAATAACGACTATAACATTTTTGCGGCTATTATGTCAGCCAGGTTGGGGAAGGTCATAGCCTCAATAATAAATCAAGATCAAAAAGGTTTCATAAAAGGCAGTCAGTTGGCTGACCTTACGCATGATTTAGTCGGGGCCATTGATATTGCCTATAGCCTCTCTCTGCCGTTAGCTACTTTCACGTTAGACGCAACTAAGGCCTTTGACAGGGTGAGTTGGCCTTATTTGGCTGCGGTACTGAAAATTTTTTATTTCGGTGATAATTTTTGTCAAGTGATCTCTCTTTTGTATAAGGCTCCACCTGCTAGACTCTTAGTAAACAATACCTTGTCAGAACCTGTAAATATTACAAGGGGGACAAGACAGGGCTGCCCCCTTTCTCCCCTTCTTTTTAATTTGTATATTGAGCCTTTTGCTCAAGTCCTACGGGAGGAAGTAAATATCCCCTCCTTTAAATACGAGGGGTGGGAAAGGAGGGTAGCTCTGTACGCGGATGACATCCTTATTTTTACAGTTGACCCGGTCTTAGCATTTCCAACCATAATTAAGCGTGCAGAAGAATTCGGACGGATCTCCGGATACGAGATTGATGCAAGCAAAACCGAAATAATGGTGTGGAATATAAACAATACTCACCTTAAGGTGACGCCCTCAATGAGGTATCTCGGTATCCACATCACTCAAGATGTGGGGAACATAGCGCAAACCAACTTGGATCGGGTCTTTAAAGACTGCCAAAAAAAATTAAAAGCGTGGTCCTATCTCCCACTATCTATACTGGGTAGAACTAATTTAGTTAAAATGGCAATCCTTCCTAAGTTTACCTTCATATGTAATACTATTCCCCTTGCTTTTGATCCTAAACAAATAGACAAATTTCAGCGGGAAATTAATTCTTTTATTTGGAAGTATAAATCCACCAGATTGGCGTGGAAAAAATTACGAAGGAGGAGGGAAAAGGGTGGGTTGGCATTACCCGATTTGCAGTACTATGCTTGGGCTTTCCAATTATCTTACTCTAGAATGCTTCTGAAAGCCCCATCTAACTCCTCGATAGGTTTAATGTTTAGAGCCATGTTGGTTGGGGCGGAACTACTCTCTCAGGGATTTATGTTTAAGTTTGGAGACCAAAAGATTTTTAAGAAGGTTAAATTAAAGTCTCTTCAAGCTATGGCCAGAATCTGGGCCCAGATTAAAAAGAAAATAGGGCTGTCTTATTTTTCAAATTATGCTCCGGTGTGGGACTCCACGGGTACACCAATGTGTTTGAGGGATGGGTTGGCATCCCCCTTGAAACAAGCTGGAATCGTAAGGTGGGGAGAGCTGTTGGTAAACGACGCATTGCTGACATGGGATGAACTACGCGACAAGGTCGGCCCTGGGCTATCAAGATTTAAATATATGCAGCTCGATAGTTGGGCCCGGGCTCTAGCTAGGAAAGCTGTCCCGCTGGGTAAATTTAGTAATTTGGAACAACAGCTTGTCGTAAGGCAGGCGGGCGGCAAAGAGGTGGCTATTTGGTATTGGAGTATTTTGGAGGAGGTGGATGGAGATTTTAGCCTCCCTGACCAACTATGGGCAGAGGAGATGGGGCGACAGTGTGAGCAAATATGGCTTACTTCATTTACTATTTTACATAGATTAGTTAAACCCGCTTGGCTAAGGCGCAACCATCTTTTCACCGTTCACCGTGCATACCTCTCTCCCTTACGACTATCAAAATTTCAGCCAGGAAAGAGATGTAACACATGCAACCTCCTCGGTGCTTCAGATACACACATGTTTAAGGATTGCCCTTCTATCTGTATTTTCTGGGAGAAAATAAAGGACACGTTGGAGTCTATACTTAATTGCACCGTGCCCATTACCTTGTCACTGGTAATTTTTGGCAGTGACGACGATATACTGGGCCAGGCAAGATCTTTTCTTTTTTACGCCTCAGCTCCATCATATGGCGATTGGTTGACATCCCTATACAATACATCCAAGCTGGACCTGGCTAGACGTGTTAACAAAAAAAAATTGGCTTTCTGGGACCTTTTGTTAAACTGGAAATAGGAACGCCAGTGTTTTTTTTTTTTTTTTTCCCCGGGTCCTATGATTATGCCTATGTTACTCTTTGGATCTTGAACGCTGGTCTCACTGTTCAATGATTCGCCCCTTCAGGCTGAAAAGATTCTTCGATGGAGTAATCAAGCTAACTAGCTTCCCTCATCATGGATTTATCTTCCGCCATTTGGTGAATTGTGTCCTAGAGGAGCGCACGGGGAGTGACAGGGTGTTTGCTGGAAGTGTATGGATACTGACTGCGGAATTGAAGATGGGAAAGACAAGTGTGTAGGTGGTTAGAGGACTGCATGCATAGTGGATAGGCGTTTGAAGCAGTCCATGTGCTAAGACCTGGCTCACTGCATGAGTACTTGGGTACTGACTGAGTGATTAGAGTACTGCAAGGAGAGTGCCTGTGTGAATTCATAAGTGTTTGGTTTTTGGCGCACTGAATGGATTAGTACATGGTGCTCAATGGGTCACTGGAAGAGTGCAAGGGGAGTGACAGGGTGTTTGCTGGAGTGTATGGATACTGACTGGGGAATTGAAGGTGTGAAAGACAAGTGTGTAGGTGGTTAGAGGACTGCATGCATAGTCGATAGGCGTTTGAAGCAGTCCATGTGCTAAGGCATGCCTCAGTACATGAGTACTTGGGTACTGACTGAATGATTAGAGTACTGCAAGGAGAGTACCTGGATGAATTTATAAGTGTTTGGGTTTTCGCGCAGTGAATGGATTAGTACATGGCACTGAATGGGTCACTAGAGGAGTGCAAGGGGAGTGACAGTTGTTTGCTGGAGTGTATGGTTACTGACTAGGGAATTGAAGGTGTGAAACACAAAGGTGTAGGTGGTTAGAGGACTGCATGCATAGTGGATAGGGGTTTGAAGAAGTCCATGTGCTAAGGCCTGGCTTGCTGCATGATTACTTGGGTACTGACTGAATGATTGGAGTATTGCAAGGAGAGTGCCTGGGTGAATTTATAAGTGTTTGGGTTTTGGCGCAATGAATGCATTAGTACATGGTGCTGAATGGGTCACTGGAGGAGTGCAAGGGGAGTGACAGGATGTTTGCTGGTGTGTTGAATACTGACTGGGGAATTGAAGGTGTGAAAGACACGTGTGTAGGTGGTTAGATGAGTGCATGCATAGTGGATAGGGGTTTGAAGCAGTCCATGTGCTAAGGCCTGGGTCACTGGATGAGTACTTGGGTACTGACTGAATGATTAGAGTACTGCAAGGAAAGTGCCTGGGTGAATTTATGAGTGGTTGGGTTTTGGCGCAGTGAATGGATTAGTACATGGTGCTAAATGGGTCACTACAGGAGTGCAAGGGGAGGGACAGGGTGTTTGTTGGAAGTGAATGGAAACTGACTGGAGAATTGAAGGTGTGAAAGTCAGGTGTGTAGGTGGTTAGAGGACTACATGCATAGTGGAGAGGCGTTTGAAGCAGTCCATGTACGAAGGCCTGGCTCACTGCATGAGTACTTGGGTACTGATTGAATGATTAGAGTACTGCAAGGAGAGTGCCTGTGTGAATTTATAAGTGTTTGGTTTTTGGCGCAGTGAATGGATTAGTACATGGTGCTGAATGGGTCACTGGAAGAGTGCAAGGGGAGTAACAGTGTGTTTGCTGGATTGTATGGATACTGACTGGGGAATTGAAGGTGTGAAAGACAAGTACGTAGGTGGTTAGAGGGCTGCATGCATAGTGGATAGGCGTTTGAAGCAGTCCATGTGTTAAGGCATGGCTCAGTGCATGAGTACTTGGGCACTAACTGAATGATTAGTACTGCACGGAGAGCACCTGGGTGAATTTATAAGTGTTTGGGTTTTGGCACAGTGAATGGATTAGTACATGGCACTGAATGGGTCACTAGAGGAGTGAAAGGAGAGTGACAGGTGTTTGCTGGAGTGTATGGCTACTGACTAGGGAATTGAAGGTGTGAAGCACAAGTGTATAGGTGGTTAAAGGACTGCATGCATAGTGGATAGGGGTTTGAAGAAGTCCATGAGCTAAGGCCTGGCTTGCTGCATGATTACTTGGGTACTGACTGAATGATTAGAGTACTGCAAGGAGAGTGCCTGTGTGAATTTATAAGTGTTTGGTTTTTGTCGCAGTGAATGGATTAGTACATGGTGCTGAATGGGTCACTGGAAGAGTGCAAGGGGAGTGACAGGGTGTTTGCTGGAGTGTATGGATACTGACTGGGGAATTGAAGGTGTGAAAGACAAGTGTGTAGGTGGTTAGAGGGCTGCATGCATAGTGGATAGGCGTTTGAAGCAGTCCATGTGTTAAAGCATGGCTCAGTGGATGAGTACTTGGGCACTGACTGAATGATTAGTACTGCACGGAGAGCACCTGGGTGAATTTATAAGTGTTTGGGTTTTGGCACAGTGAATGGATTAGTACATGGCACTGAATGGGTCACTAGAGGAGTGCAAGGAGAGTGACAGGTGTTTGCTGGAGTGTATGGCTACTGACTAGGGAATTGAAGGTGTGAAGCACAAGTGTGTAGGTGGTTAAAGGACTGCATGCATAGTGGATAGGGGTTTGAAGAAGTCCATGAGCTAAGGCCTGGCTTGCTGCATGATTACTTGGGTACTGACTGAATGATTAGAGTACTACAAGGAGAGTGCCTGGGTGAATTTATAAGTGGTTGGGTTTTGGCACAGTAAATGGATTAGTACATGGTGCTGAATGGGTCACTGGAGGAGTGCAAGGGTAGTGACAGGATGTTTGCTGGTGCGTATGAATACTGACTGGGGATTTGAAGGTGTGAAAGACAAGTGTGTACGTGGTTTGAGGACTGCATGCATAGTGGATAGAGGTTTGAAGCAGTCCATGTGCTAAGTCCTGGGTCACTGGATGAGTACTTGGGTACTGACTGAATGATTAGAGTACTGCAAGGAAAGTGCCTGGGTGAATTTATAAGTGGTTGGGTTTTGGTGCAGTGAATGGATTAGTACATGGTGCTGAATGGGTCACTACAGGAGTGCAAGGGGAGTTTCAGGGTGTTTGCTGGAAGTATATGGATACTGACTGTAGAAATGAAGGTGTGAAATACAAGTGTGTAGGTGGTTAGAAGACTGTATGCATAGTGGATAGGGGGTTGAAGCAGTCCATGTACTAAGGCCTGGCTCAGTGCATGAGTACTTGGGCACTGACTGAATGATTAGTACTGCACGGAGAGCAACTGGGTGAATTTATAAGTGTTTGGGTTTTGGCACAGTGAATGGATTAGTACATGGCACTGAATGGGTCACAAGAGGAGTGCAAGGAGAGTGACAGGTGTTTGCTGGAGTGTATGGCTACTGACTAGGGAATTGAAGGTGTGAAGCACAAGTGTATAGGTGGTTAAAGGACTGCATGCATAGTGGATAGGGGTTTGAAGAAGTCCATGAGCTAAGGCCTGGCTTGCTGCATGATTACTTGGGTACTGACTGAATGATTAGAGTACTGCAAGGAGAGTGCCTGTGTGAATTTATAAGTGTTTGGTTTTTGTCGCAGTGAATGGATTAGTACATGGTGCTGAATGGGTCACTGGAAGAGTGCAAGGGGAGTGACAGGGTGTTTGCTGGAGTGTATGGATACTGACTGGGGAATTGAAGGTGTGAAAGACAAGTGCGTAGGTGGTTAGAGGGCTGCATGCATAGTGGATAGGCGTTTGAAGCAGTCCATGTGTTAAAGCATGGCTCAGTGCATGAGTACTTGGGCACTGACTGAATGATTAGTACTGCACGGAGAGCACCTGGGTGAATTTATGAGTGTTTGGGTTTTGGCACAGTGAATGGATTAGTACATGGCACTGAATGGGTCACTAGAGGAGTGCAAGGAGAGTGACAGGTGTTTGCTGGAGTGTATGGCTACTGACTAGGGAATTGAAGGTGTGAAGCACAAGTGTGTAGGTGGTTAAAGGACTGCATGCATAGTGGATAGGGGTTTGAAGAAGTCCATGAGCTAAGGCCTGGCTTGCTGCATGATTACTTGGGTACTGACTGAATGATTAGAGTACTACAAGGAGAGTGCCTGGGTGAATTTATAAGTGGTTGGGTTTTGGCACAGTAAATGGATTAGTACATGGTGCTGAATGGGTCACTGGAGGAGTGCAAGGGTAGTGACAGGATGTTTTCTGGTGTGTATGAATACTGACAGGGGAATTGAAGGTGTGAAAGACAAGTGTGTAGGTGGTTTGAGGACTGCATGCATAGTGGATAGGGGTTTGAAGCAGTCCATGTGCTAAGTCCTGGGTCACTGGATGAGTACTTGGGTACTGACTGAATGATTAGAGTACTGCAAGGAAAGTGCCTGGGTGAATTTATAAGTGGTTGGGTTTTGGTGCAGTGAATGGATTAGTACATGGTGCTGAATGGGTCACTACAGGAGTGCAAGGGGAGTTTCAGGGTGTTTGCTGGAAGTATATGGATACTGACTGTAGAAATGAAGGTGAGAAATACAAGTGTGTAGGTGGTTAGAAGACTGTATGCATAGTGGATAGGGGGTTGAAGCAGTCCATGTACTAAGGCCTGGCTCACTGCATGAATACTTGGTCTACTGACTGAATGATTAGAGTACTGCAAGGAGAGTGCTTGGGTGAATTTATAAGTGTTATGGTTTTGGCGCAGTGAATGGATTAGTACATGATGCTGAATGGGTCACTAGAGGAGTACAAGGGGAGTGACAGGGTGTGTGATGGAAGTCTATTAATACTGACTGGGGAATTGAAGGTGTGAAAGACAAGTGTGTAGGTGGTTAGAGGACTGTATGCATAGTGGATAGGCGTTTGAAGCAGTCTATGTGCTAAGGCATGGCTCAGTGCATGAGTACTTGGGTACTGACTGAATGATTAGAGTACTGCAAGGAGAGTGCCTGGGTGAATTTATAAGTGTTTGGGTTTTGACACAGTGAATGGATTAGTACATGGTGCTGAATGGGTCACTAGAGGAGTGCAAGGGGAGTGACAGGGTGTTTGCTGGAGTGTATGTATACTGACTAGGGAATTGATGGTGTGAAAGACAAGTGTGTAGGTGGTTAGAGGACTGCATGCATAGTGGATAGGCGTTTGAAGCAGTACATGTGCTAAGGCCCGGCTCACTACATGAGTACTTGGGTACTGACTGAATGATTAGAGTACTGAAAGGAGAGTGCCTGGGTGAATTTATAAGTGTTTGGGTTTTGGCGCAGTGAATGGATTAGTACATGGTGCTGAATAGGTCACTAGAGGAGTGCAAGGGGACTGACAGGTTGTTTTCTGGAAGTGTATGGATACTGACTGGGGAATTGAAGATGTGAAAGACAAGTGTGTAGGTGGTTACAGGACTGCATGCATAGAAGATAGGCGTTTGAAGCAGTCCATGTGCTAAGGCCTGGCTCAGTGCATGAGTACTTGGGTACTGACTGAATGATTAGAGTACTGCAAGGAGAGTGCCTGGGTAAAATTATAAGTGTATGGTTTTTGGCGCAGTGAATGGATTACTACATGGTGCTGAATGGGTCACTAGAGGAGTGCAAGGGGAGTGACAGGGTGTTTGCTGGAAGTGTATGGATACTGACTGGGGAATTAAAGGTGTGAAAGACAAGTGTATAGGTGGTTAGAGGACTGCATGCATAGTGGATAGGGGTTTGAAGCAGTCCATGTGCTAAGCCCTGGCTCCGTGCATGAGTACTTGGGTACTGACTGAATGATTAGAGTACTGCGAGGAGAGTGCCTGGGTGAATTTATGAGTGGTTGGGTTTTGGCGCAGTGAATGGATTAGTACATGGTGCTGGATGGTTCACTAGAGGAGTGCAAGGGGAGTGACAGGTTGTTTTCTGGAAGTGTATGGATACTGACTGGGGAATTGAAGGTGTGAAAGACAAGTGTGTAGGTGCTTGGGTGAATTTATAAGTATTTGGGTTTTGGCGCAGTGAATGGATTAGTACATGATGCTGAATGGGTCACTAGAGGAGTACAAGGGGAGTGACAGGGTGTGTGATGGAAGTGTATGAATACTGACTGGGCAATTGAAGGTGTGAAAGACAAGTGTGTAGGTGGTTAGAGGAATGTATGCATAGTGGATAGGCGTTTGAAGCAGTCTATGTGCTAAGGCATGGCTCAGTGCATGAATACTTGGGTACTGACTGAATGATTAGAGTACTGCAAGGAGAGTGCCTGGGTGAATTTATAAGTTTTTGGGTTTTGACACAGTGAATGGATTAGTACATGGTACTGAATGGGTCACTAGAGGAGTGCAAGGGGAGTGACAGGTTGTTTGTTGGAGTGTATGTATACTGACTGGGGAATTGAAGGTGTGAAATTTAAGTGTGTAGGTGGTTAGAGGACTGCATGCATAGTGGAAAGGGGTTTGAAGCAGTCCATGTGCTAAGGCCTGGCTCACTGCATGAGTACTTGGGTACTGACTGAATGATTAGAGTACTGCAAGGAGAGTGCCTGGGTGAATTTATAAGTGTATGGTTTTTGGCGCAGTGAATGGATTAGTACATGGTGCTGAATGGGTCACTGGAGGAATGCAAGGGGAGTGACACAGTGTTTGCTGGAGTGTATGTATACTGACTGGGGAATTGAAGGTGTGAAAGATAAATGTGTAGGTGTTTAGAGGACTGCATGCATAGTGGAAAGGGGTTTGAAACAGTCCATGTGCTAAGGCCTGGGTCACTGCATGAGTACTTGGTTACTGACTGAATGATTAGAGTACTGCAAGGAGAGTGCCTGGGTGAATTTATGAGTGGTTGGGTTTTGGCGCAGTGAATGTGAGGAAATATGAATTTTGTGATCAGTTATGTCCCCTATCGTAGACCCCAACGGCTCCATGTGCATGCTATACGTACATGTATGTTCCCTCCAGTTCCAGTTTTGAAGACGCAAATATATGTGCGTCCACCGTCAACATGTCCTCTTTCAGATCCGCCATGAATGGGTCAGATATTCCATTCCTAAGTATGAAAGGCCACCGACTTTATGTGGTTCACTTTCCACATTTTACAGATTCAGGCGAGTAGGCCCTGAATTCTGTCATCAAGCCTTTTCCTGTCTTCTGCCTCTGAAAGCTCCAGTCTGAGCCTGCATCTGTATCCATGAACTTTGTCCTACTCCCTGCGCGGCTAACGGTGCCTGATCCAGCATATTGCCTGCCAAAAAATGTATTTCACCTTCAAGATTATCTACTCCGCTCCTCATCCGATGCATTCCTGTCTAGTAGTTTAGGTAAACATTCCTCCAGCTACCGTGCAAAGGGCCAGGCCTCGCTGTCCACATGCAAGTAATTCATAGCCCTGTTACCATGGAAGATTCCTGTCCCCTCGCATCTCATGTAGACACTTAGACGCTTGTACACGCACTAACAGTCAGTATAGAATAGATTCTATCCTAGAGACCTTTCCTTTTGGATAACACAGTTCTTTAAACATAGGATATTAGATATGATTTGGGATTAGGTTGACATGACCCCCAGACTTCTGTCTCCACATGTAGAGCTAAATGTCAAGTCCCCTTCACCCTCTAGTTGCACGTCAATCACACGTCATGCGGCTGCGCGCGCATCTCTGCCAAATATTTCTGCTGACATCGCAGGATTCTTTTATGGATCCACCCACTTGTGACATCATGTATAATGACGTTTATTAAATTACACCCATATATCCGCCTTTATTAGTTACGTATGCACAGTTTATCTGTATTATCAGCTGTTACGCCTCTTGCATCTGTTTCACTGTAATGCATTTTCCTATAAAACCGATTATCTGTCAATAATGTATGCCCTTCCTTCCTGAACTTTCGTGGTGATGGAATAGAAGCCTACAATTCGAATTGTATTCCTTTGTATAGGAATAAAGCCTTTTAAAACCTCTAATACCACGGATTCTGCCTCTTATATTTACTGAGTTATTCTTACTAGACTTTACCGCATAAAAAATAGTACCGGTAATGAAATATTTACCACATAAATTGGTGCCCGAATAGGGACACTTTCTCATCTCACGCGCCGGAGGTGCGTTGCAGGCCCGGTCTCCTGCCAGAGCTGAACGGACAAAAACGCGTACCTGCAGGATTTCCTGTCTCTCCCTCCGGCCAAGCGGGGGCGACTGAGGCTGCGATCAACACCCAGACGAGGCGGTGAGAAGTGCGAAGTATCCCGACCAGAGCCTAGCTGAGAGAGCAAGATCCGAGGTATACAGAGGCCCACCAGTTTCCGAAGTTCCGAGTCCAGTCGAGTCGAGTCCAGTCCGGTCCAGTTTCAGTTCCGTTCCGAGGCCTTCCGTTCCGAGCTACCCGGTGAGTACCATTACCGGGGAGGCATTTAACGTGCACATAGTCTGTGCCGGTCAAGACGGGTTGGGTACACAAATCCGGTCTGCACTGTTTCAGCAGTATATCTGTACTGTTTAGCAGTATATATAGTATGTCTTGCATATAAATAAGTATTATCTAGTGTCAGTATTATGTCAGTAACTAGTTTTCTATTAGTTATCATAGTTCGTTAAAAATGTTAAGTGTTAAATGTTTTAATACGTTCTATATATTGTGGTGTGAATGACTGTTCATTATTGTGTTCCTTGCATAAAGTGTGTTCTAGTAATAAGGTCTAAAAATACCGCTCTTTTCGAAACTAAGACAGATCAAAACTAGAAAAGGGGTACTCGAAGAAGCTGTTCCCATCCCACCTAGGGACACTCCCGGGTATTTTATGTATCATAAGCATGGTCTAGATGCCGTATTATTTCTTGATTTATGGGTGGACTACACCAAGGATTTGCCAGAAAATCAGAGATGGCCCGCAGCAGGGACCTGGGATGCAGATTGCATCATGAGAGTAGAAGAAGAATTATGGAAAAAGAAAGCCAGACAGTCACAGAAAGATGCCATTGAATTATGGCGTAAAGAATCATACAGACGTACAGAAAAAGCGCTCAGACAGGAAGAGAAAGGTAGAGAGAATTCAAATAAAACCCGAGAAAATCTATTAATTGAGGAAGGTACCCGAGTAAAATCAGAACAAGTAGATAGACAAAGAAACACTCTTATGAATGGTATGTATCCTCTTCTGGCCGAAGGGTTACCTAAGGCTACCCCGGAAATACCAAAAGACTTAACTCCTCCATTACTCCCGATAAAAGCACATCCCAAAACACATCCCAAAACAGCAAAGGACGTTTTCCTTTCCTCCTATTTAGATGACGTAGCTCCCGAGTATGCTAATGCCATGCCACCCACACCGCTTGCCGATGGTGTTCAACACCAGGAGCATCCGTCTGTATCCCCACAACTACAAACTCCTACACAAGTTCCCACAGGTCCGTCCGTTTCTACAGTTTTTCCCGCATCTACAATCTCTATCCTACGTCCAACGAATCCTTTCGTGCCTAGCGCCTCAGATGGTGCTGCAGGAGGTACGACAGACATGTTTGCCACCCCGCCGCGAAACAAACAGACCCTTAGAGATTTAGCACTCCAACGTACACCCCAATTAGCGACATCCGACATGTTTAAAGAACAGCTTGTGGATTGTAGATACGACCCAGTACCAGGTAGACAGGACAAATTGCTCATATCATCACTACGTATACGACGAGCTACATTATATTTAATGACGATACCAGGAATGGTTGAACACCTAGACAATATATATCGCTTTGTCCAAACAGGGCGAGGTTCAGAAAGTATTAACGAAGCTATGGAATACCAGAAAGTGGATGTACAAAGACAACTACTACGTTTTTTCATAAATTGTGTAATTAGGAATCAAGACAGGCCCGGGGCAGATCATGATACCATGCAAAAACTTGTCAAATGGGGTCAGAACATATCAGAAGAGAAACATAATAGACAGGCGTGTATAATCGCCATGTGTCGAAAGATCCGCAAGGAAGTAGAACGAATACATAAAGAAAGACGAGAAACAGACAGAGTAGAATCAGAAGAGGAGGAGGAGCAAGACTCAGAACAATTGGAGACGATAGCTTATGTAGGTAGAGGAAGACCCCATAATAATACCAGAGGCTTTAATGACCCGATACGTCCAATACGTCCAGAATATAATAGACATTTTCCAAATCCTATGTTAAATACAAGATCCCCTGAACACCTATTCCAAGCCGCTGATAAATTACTCCGAGATCGAAGGGGGTACCATATGCTCGATTCCATGGACGAACAAGAATTAGCCAGGTCCGCAGTACAATGGGCTGATAGTCCCAGCGAATACAATGATGATGTACTTGCACACACATTTCTGAATCTTGACCCCTACGAACAGCGTTTAGCTAGTATATACATGATTCAACACCTCCTTATATTATATAAAAGCCAACACTCTGATCCAGGACCCTTACCTGACATATTGACAGAACTACTAACGAATATATGGAGAGGGTCAGGTACTGATTTGATTAAAGAAATTCTAGAATTTCGAAACCAATATTTAACTTTCGTATGCCCAGAACACGTTCCAATTCCCATCATGGGAAGAAAAATGTATCACATAGATAGACAGAACCCGTTACGCGAAGTGCACCCAATCAGAGGTGACGGTAATAACTTTACGCGCGTGTTTGTGTACACGCCTATAACTAAACTGGAATTATTAGAAATGAAGAAAGTAGTACCCAGCCATGACAAGGATCCAGCAGGTTTCCACCGTGAAATAAAAGACATGTTACTCATGGGAGAGTATACCTACCCCGACATTATGAAAATATTAAAAGTCCTATTACCCGCCGGTGTTTATGAGAAACTCAAAGAAAAGGAATGGGAGGTGGGAGACCAAAAGATAGATTGGACAGCATTAGAAAACGAAGAAAGGGCCCGAGCTGCAGGAGCAGGACTTGGGGAAAAGACTACAGCACTAGCAGGACTACTAGTGCAGGTACTGCCACGTTTATTAACTACGAAAAAGGAAGACTGGGGTGCAATATCAGCCTGTAAACAAAAGCCAGATGAAGACACTAGTGATTTCTATTCCCGATTTGAAAAATGTTTTGGTATAAATAGTGGCATAAAAGCCAGTAGTGAGTCATACCCACATCTGTTTGTGACAAAATTAGTTGAAAATTCTCTGCTACAAGTCAAGAATAGAGTATTGAAATTCGAAAGTACCTGGCAAGGTAATACCCCATCACAGATGTTACAGATGTTACAATATCACCACAATAGAATTAGAGAAGAACAAGAACACGAACAAAGACGTATGAAAGATACAAAAATGAAAATGCTTGTTGCTCAGTCAGTCCCAGCTGATGGTCATCAAAAGGGTGATTCCGCAGGTCCTACGAAAGGGACATGCAACTATTGTAAACAACCAGGTCATTATATACACGATTGTCCAGTCCTGAAACATAATATTGCTACAGGTAGAACCCAGGAGAGACCACGTCCACCTAGACAGGATCAGAATCAACAACAAATCCCTCAGCATGCACAACCTAGGTTAGCTCCGCAACAACTAGCTCCGCAACAGGGAGCTCCACCACAGACCGTAGCATCGCCACAAGCGCAGCCTATTGCTGCAACACAAGCAACAACACAACAGATGTATCAGTACGCACAAGCAGATTATCCCGATTATCAGCGATATACATGAAATAGCCTAGAGAGGGAAGTTGGCTTACCCCTTATTGAGGTTCCTGTAGACCAAGAGGGACCTTATGTACATAGTGAACTATTAGGGGAAGACAGAAAGTTTTTACTTGATACAGGGGCCAGCAGAACGGCTATACGACGCAGTGAAGTTCCAGGGGCACCCCTCTCAGGCTCACAGAATATTTCCCTTGGATTCTCAGGAAAACCCATAATTAATGACGTAACACAACCTTTTCCACTTACGATCGGTCCATTGACACGTACTACAGATTTATTGCTTACTAAATCATGTCCAGAAAACTTGTTAGGTATAAAAACATTGAAAGCTCTAGGAGCTATAATATGTTGTTCTCCGGAAGGAGTACGACTATTTTTACGTGACTTCAAAGGTCACTACGTGTCCAGAGACATGGATCACCGACTGCAGAATTTACCTACACATTTATGGGCACAAGGCCCCACTGATGTTGGTTGCATGAATATTACACCATATCGTGTCACACTAAAAACAGGAGTAGTACTACCACGAATGCGACAATACAAGTTACCACCCGATGCTGTTGTGGCTTTGCTGCAAATCATTGACGAGCTCATTGCACAAGGAGTGGTTGTCGAAACCGACTCCAATGTATGTAATTCCCCGATAATTCCGATTCTTAAAAGAACAGATCCAAAAGCACCACCAGTATATCGATTAGTTATTGATCTGCGCGAATTAAATAAATGTATTGTACCACAATACCCTGTGGTCCCAGATATCTCTTCATTATTAACCGCTATTGACTCAGAAGCAACGTTCTTCACTGTAATTGATCTCAAGAATGCTTTCTTTAGCGTCCCAATAGATCCGGAAAGTCAATATCTGTTCGGATTCAGTTTAAATGGACGAAGTTTTAAATTCACACGCGCACCTCAAGGATTTACAGAAAGCCCCAGCATCTATAGCCAAGCACTGAAACGAGAACTTGACAGTATCCACATGCCAGTTAACACTGCCTTGCTTCAATATGTCGATGATCTGCTGATCACCGCCCGAAGCGAACCTGAATGTGAAAAAGCGTCACTGACGGTTTTAAAATTTTTGGCTGACAAGGGACACAAGGTGTCCCCTTCTAAGCTGCAATTCTGTGTCCAGCGAGTTGTTTACCTTGGGCACTCGCTGTCCAAGGAGGGAAGGCAGCTTACACCCGACCGCATCCAGTTAATCGCTAACATGCCACCACCCAAGACACAAAAGGAGGTGCGGGCTTTTATAGGCCTCACTTCATACTGTAGGCAGTGGATCCCTCAATATGCATTTCTAGCAAAACCACTCATCCAGTTAACAACACAGGAGGCAGCCACATCGACTGTCCTCCCTTGGACTCAAGAACATACACACGCCTTTGAAAGCTTAAAGAAAGCTTTATGCCAAGCACCTGTTTTAGCAACACCATGTTACAGTAAACAGTTTACACTCTTTGTTACAGAACGCGAAGGTACTGCCTTGTCAGTACTCACTCAGGAACAAGCAGGATCACACAAACCATGTGCTTATTTCTCTAGTACATTAGATCCAGTAGCTCAGGCTCTTCCTGCGTGCCTGAAATCGGTGGCAGCAACAGCTTTAGCAATCAGACAAAGCGATGCCATAGTGTTAGGACACCAACTGACAGTACAAGTACCACACGCAGTAGAGGTTCTCTTGAACCGCACACAAACACAACACTTGACTATAGCGAGACTTACCGGTTACGAATTGACATTATTTCAGCCACACATAGAAATCAGACGTTGTAATACGTTAAATCCTGCCACACTGTTACCAGTGGGCGGAACAGATCCATTGGCACATGTTTGTGTCGAAGTCATTACTATCACGACGAAACCTAGACAAGACTTGACAGATATCCCTTTGTCAGATCCAGACTTAACATTGTATGTAGATGGGTCATGTATGAGAACAAGTACAGGAGAGTTAGTGGCCGTTTACGCAGTCACAACAGACACTGAAGTCATTGAAACAAATTGTATTAACACTTTGTCAGCTCAAGCAGCAGAGCTCATCGCTCTGACACAAGCCTGTATTCAAGCCACAAATAAGTAAGTCAACATATACACAGATTCACGTTATGCATTCGGAGTCGTCCATGACTTCGGCGTACTGTGGCGAGAGAGAGGTTATTTAACTTCTCACGGTGCCCACATCCAACACGGACCCCTCATTCAAGCCCTATTGGACGCGATTCATCTACCCACTGCAATATCGATTATGAAATGCAAAGCCCATACAAAAGTTACCGATATCATTTCTCAGGGTAATGACCTAGCTGACAGAACAGCTAAACAGACTGCTCAGAATCAGACTCACACAACTGACATGACAAAGACAATAGTTCAGACACTAACACATTGCATGACAGTTAAGGATCCCGCCCTTGATGTAATTGACATACAGACACATGCTACACCAGAAGAAATAAAGAAATGGACTGAATTAGGAGGGATCCAAACGGATCAAGGATGGATGACGAAGGAAAAATCTATATGGTTTCTTCCCGACTCTATGGTTCAAGTCATCATTAACACAATACATAGTCCAGCGCACCTAGGAGAAAAAGCTATGCTAGACAGCATTCAACACATTTGGTTCAACAAACACTTGCGAGCAGCAGCTAAACAAAAAGTTCGTACCTGTATGATATGTTGTCAGTTTAATCCAGGTAAAAGCATCCCCGTAGAGCAGGGTGGATTTCAACCTCCCGATCATGCTTTTGAAGTCCTCCAGATGGATTATATCCAGATGGAACGATGTCGAGGATTCAAATATGTTCTCGTAGTTGTCTGTGCTCTTTCCCGTTGGACAGAAGCCTACCCGGTTTCAGATTACACTGCCCCGACTACTGCCAAACAGTTAGTTCGAGAATTCTTCCCACGGTACGGTTTACCACGTGTTGTCTACTCAGATAACGGCCAGCCGTTCTCATCCGAACTAATGAAACACGTTTCCCTTTTGTTAGGCTACCAATGGAAATTCCACTGTGTCCGACATCCCGAGGCAGCAGGTCTCGTGGAACGCCATAATCAAACTCTGAAAATTAGATTGTCCAAAATATGTAGGGAAAAAGGTGTCGATTGGATAGTAGCCTTACCAGTTGCGCTCTTTTACATGAGAATGGTAGCACATTCTCGAACAGGGCTATCCCCGTACGAGGTGATCTTCGGTAGACCACCAAATATGTGGGGGACGCCTATACCTCGCAAAATCACTGATGTTGACTGTAATATGCTGACAGATTACCTGGCTTCCTTGATGTCTGCACTACAATCTTGTCGTTCACAGGTAGCCGCAGCTTTTCCCGATAATACTGAGGGGAAGCCCCATGACGTGGTTCCTGGTGACCTGGTTCTGGTCCGGAATTTCGACCGGAAGACCCAACTGGAGCCTAGGTGGAAGTCACCGAAGCTAGTTCTACTAACTACAAGGACAGCCGTGAAGATCGAGGGACGCAAAGGGTGGTTGCACTCGAGTCATATCAAGAAATTTTATGGACTACCATCCAGTGTGAATACTCAACCTTGTATTCCCTCACAGACAGACTCAAAGCTCCCCTTGGTTGAGCAGTCAAAACCAGAACTTTACAAACTAAAATTGAGGTTTAGCAAGTCAGACAATTTGATTGTTTAAGTCCTCTCCAAGGTGAATCGGTTGAATTTGTCTCTGACATGTATCCTCTAGACCGGAATAGAGAAAGAAATCAGCAGATGCAGCTTAAAAAGCATGCGTATTGTAAATCACTTCGTAGTCACTGCACAGTAACACTATTAATTTTGTTTTTTCTAAGTCTTCTGATCATCGTTTTCAGCATACTATTGCACATGTATTACCCTATTCTTAAGCGTGCTTACAATGTAACTGCAGAACATTCTTTTAGCGAATTACCTCCGCATGAGTTGTCCTATAGATTTGCGCTGCGCAACAACACATTCATTAGTATGTTACATCATTCCCATCAGACCAGCAATGCCACAAATTGTTGGATATGTGGTCGACTCCCTCCCTATCAGAACTATAAGGGAGTTTTGCCCCTCTTTCCCTATCCGTTCACACACAATGGCTCCTGTGGAGCATGGTTTAGTTTGATTAATTCCCTAGATTCAAATTCCGCAGTTTACCAAGACACCTGGGTATGGGGAAACCTGAACCTAGTTTTGCTTAAAGTCTGCTACCCTAACAAGGAGGGACTTCCCAAAAGAACAGGAACTGATTTAGAAAATGAAGTATATGGATTAGGTAATTTTACACTTAACCTCATGATCCTGAACGTTGAATCTGAAGCTACACCAATCTTGCCCGCCATGTCAGTATTCCCAGTAAAAGGGGAATTATGTGTAAGAAAGAATGGTTCCATACACATGGGCCATAGTAAATGCACCACTGTAATAAAATTCAGTGATCAAGGCAAATCTACATTTAGAGCTTCCCATCATTCCTACTTCATATGCGGCCAGACCGCATATATATGTCTACCTTTAGATTGGGATGGTACTTGTTACATAGCATTCCTTCTACCACCTGTTTTCCTAGCTCCTCCTGATTATCACAGAAATACCCATTTAGTACACAATAGACAACAGAGAGATCTCCCAATTGTCGATTACACTGAAACAGCATGGGAAAAATACACAGATTTCAATAAAGGGTTCTTTCCCTATATAGGTACAGTCACTAATAGTAAGCTGATACGTAGATTAACCATAACCCTTGAAGCAGTAGTGAACGAAACTATTTCCGCCTTAGGCAATTTAACAGAAGAGCAGTCTGCTATGCGGATTGTTGTGCTTCAAAATCGTCTTGTCCTTGACGTCATCCTGGCCGATAGGGGCGGAGCTTGTAGGGTCATCGGATCAAGTTGCTGCATTTTCATACCAGAAAATTCGCCGTCAGTATATAAAGCCATAACCCGCCTTCATAAGATTATAAGCCAGATACACCAGAGTCCAGGCACCTGGACTTGGTCCGGTTGGTTCTGGGGCGTGTTGTCAGCCTGGGGATGGAGAATCCTATCCTTCCTAGGTATTGGCTTTCTCATACTATTCAGTTGCTGCTTATGTCTACAATGTGGGCCAGCGATTTGTGGTCTGTGTGCCACATCGTGTATCCCACATCCAAGTTTTCGTTCAAGATCCCGGAAGAAGAAAGAAGAACAAATGATGCTATATGAACAGATCGATGGATTGATGAAGATCGATATCTCCTGAGGGTCCGTAGGGGACAAGGAGGGAATGAGGAAATATGAATTTTGTGATCAGTTATGTCCCCTATCGTAGACCCCAACGGCTCCATGTGCATGCTATACGTACATGTATGTTCCCTCCAGTTCCAGTTTTGAAGACGCAAATATATGTGCGTCCACCGTCAACATGTCCTCTTTCAGATCCGCCATGAATGGGTCAGATATTCCATTCCTAAGTATGAAAGGCCACCGACTTTATGTGGTTCACTTTCCACATTTTACAGATTCAGGCGAGTAGGCCCTGAATTCTGTCATCAAGCCTTTTCCTGTCTTCTGCCTCTGAAAGCTCCAGTCTGAGCCTGCATCTGTATCCATGAACTTTGTCCTACTCCCTGCGCGGCTAACGGTGCCTGATTCAGCATATTGCCTGCCAAAAACTGTATTTCACCTTCAAGATTATCCACTCCGCTCCTCATCCGATGCATTCCTGTCTAGTAGTTTAGGTAAACATTCCTCCAGCTACCGTGCAAAGGGCCAGGCCTCGCTGTCCACATGCAAGTAATTCATAGCCCTGTTACCATGGAAGATTCCTGCCCCCTCGCATCTCATGTAGACACTTAGACGCTTGTACACGCACTAACAGTCAGTATAGAATAGATTCTATCCTAGAGACCTTTCCTTTTGGATAACACAGTTCTTTAAACATAGGATATTAGATATGATTTGGGATTAGGTTGACATGACCCCCAGACTTCTGTCTCCACATGTAGAGCTAAATGTCAAGTCCCCTTCACCCTCTAGTTGCACGTCAATCACACGTCATGCGGCTGCGCGCGCATCTCTACCAAATATTTCTGCTGACATCGCAGGATTCTTTTATGGATCCACCCACTTGTGACATCATGTATAATGACGTTTATTAAATTACACCCATATATCCGCCTTTATTAGTTACGTATGCACAGTTTATCTGTATTATCAGCTGTTACGCCTCTTGCATCTGTTTCACTGTAATGCATTTTCCTATAAAACCGATTATCTGTCAATAATGTATGCCCTTCCTTCCTGAACTTTCGTGGTGATGGAATAGAAGCCTACAATTCGAATTGTATTCCTTTGTATAGGAATAAAGCCTTTTAAAACCTCTAATACCACGGATTCTGCCTCTTATATTTACTGAGTTATTCTTACTAGACTTTACCGCATAAAAAATAGTACCGGTAATGAAATATTTACCACAAATGGATTAGTACATGGTGCTGAATGGGTCACTGGAGGAGTGCAAGGGGAATGGCAGGGTGTTAGCTGGAAGTATATGGATACTGACTGGAGAATTGAAGGTGTGAAAGACAAGTGTGTAGGTGTTTAGAGGACTGTATGCGTAGTGGACAGGGGTTTGCAGCAGTGTATGTGTTAAATTCTGGGTCACTGCATGAGTCCTTGGGTACTGACTGAATGATTAGAGTACTGCAAGGAGAGTACCTAGGTGAATTTATAAGTGTTTGGATTTTGGTGCAGTTTTTACAATTTTTTCAGATGGGTACTGGTGGTAACTGACTCTGACTAACCAGTCCTAGAGCCAGTGCTATGCTAAAAGACACTTAGAATACAGTTAAAACACCTACATACACTAGGGAACACTATGCGTCGGGGTACCTCTGTGATTAGAATGACCTCCTCTGTAAGCCCCTAGTACATAAAAGGGCAGGGGGATTAAAACTGCCTCTTAAAACACACCACAGGGCACGTTTGCACACTGGTGAAGGGGGGGCTGAGCTGACGTGTGCCCGGGCCACTAATAGCCCCGGGGGCCCTATCGCACGAGGCTGGCCCTCTCCGTTGGGGACCATGGAGGGGGTCCCCAATCCCCTCATGGTCCCGCCGGCTCCCCGCGTCCTGCGGGAGCCGGCATTACTTTTCCCCATGGGGAGCTGCTAAGATGCAGCTCCCCGTGAGGAAAAGCAATCATCTTTGGTATTTGGAAGAGAGAGCAGGTTTCCTGCTCTCTCTTCCAAATACCAAAGCAGTTTGCTATGGCAGGGCGGGAGCTGCGAGGCTCCCGCCCTGCCATACTAAACTACAGTGTCCCGGGGGGGCACCCCGGGACACTGCAGGAGCCGGCCCTGGGGGGTGGCGGTCCCCAGGGCCATCAAGGGCTCCAGGAGGGGAACCGCGTGGCCCCCCTCCCAAGATTTTCATAACGGACCCCCAAATTACAAAAACGTAGTGCCACGGGGTTGGCGGACCCCGGGGCTTGGGGGGGGGCCTTGAGTCCCCACCCATCTTTTTTGAAGCCCCAGGGGGTGGCGGTCCCCGGGGTCCCTCTGGGCCCCCCATTACAATAATATATTACCCCTGGGACTTGGCCTTCCGGGGGCTAATTAGAAACAAATCCAGTGAAAACACCTACATATACTAAGGAACACTATGCGTTGGGGTCCCCCTGTGATTAGCATGACCTCCTCTGTAAGCCCCTAGTATATAATAGGGCAGGGGATTAAAACTACCTCTTAAAACGCGCCACAGGGCGTGTTTGCACACGTTAACTCAGGCCCCGTCCCCTCCCTTCCCCACTGTGTAAACACACCCTATGGCCGTTTTTAGTTGGGAGATTAAGTCCCCTTGAATCCTGAGGGTCCCTAGGGTCGAACTAGACCACTAGGTTCCGCCAGTAAGCACCACAGAGCTGCGTTGCAGAGAGATGTAAAAAGGGGAACGGCCTAGACCACCTCTCTGCAACGCAGCGCAGTGGCGCTTACTGGAAGCACCTGGTGGGCTAGTTGGCCCCCAGGGTCCCTCAGGATTGCAGGGGAATTATTTCCCCAACTTAAAACGTGCCACAGGGCGTGTTTGCACACGTTAACTCAGGCCCATCCCCTCCCTTCACCACTGTGTAAACACGCCCTGTGGCCGTTTTTAGTTGTGAGATTAAGTTCATTTGAATCCTGAGGGTCCCTAGGGTCCAACTAGCCCACTAGGTACCTCCAGTAAGCGCCACAGAGCTGCGCTGCAGAGAGGTATAAAAAGTGGCACGGCCTGGACCACCTCTCTGCAACGCAGCTCAGTGGCGCTTACTGGAAGCACCTGGTGGGCTAGTTGGCCCCCAGGGTCCCTCAGGATTAAAAGGGAATTATTTCCCCAACTTAAAACGCGCCACAGGGTGTGTTTGCACACGTCACCTCAGGCCCCGTCCCCTCCCTTCACCACTGTGTAAACGCGCCCTGTGGCCATTCTAAGTTGAGAGATTAAGTCCCCTTGAACCCTAAGGGTCCCTAGGGTCAAACTAGTGCACTAGGTACCTCCAGTAAGCGCCACAGAGCTGTCGTCCTCAGAACACCTGTCTGCAACGCAGCTCCCTGGCGCATACTAGAGATACCTGTTGGGCTAGTTGGCCCTCAGGGACCCTCAGTATTGAAGGGGAATTAATTCCCCAACTTACAACTGGCCAGGGGGCGTGTTTGCAGAGTGCTACAAGGAGGGGGCGTGGCCTCCGGCGCGATGCTGGTCTTTTATTTATTTTATTTTTTTAAGAAGGACGGCTGTGTGGCCCCCCTTCTTTTCTAATTTATTGGCCCTGGGGACCCCATCACCCAGGGCCTGCACCCTAATTTTTTTTGTTGAAAAAAATTAATTTGGAAGGGGGCCGCGTCGCCCCCCTCCCAAGGCCTTAATCGACCCCGGGGACCCCAACCCCCGGGTCATGGCCTTTTTTTTTTTTTATTCTTTAGGAGGGGGGCAGCGTTGCCACCCTCCTCAGGCCACTTATGGCCCCGGGGACCCCATCCTCCGGGGCCGGCTTTGTTTTTTATTATTTTTTTTAAAAATGGGGCATATTTACAATAACTGGCGCATCCCTGCATATCAGCAGGGATGGGCCAGTTATTGTGCGCCACAGCTCCGCCACCATGGATGCGCCACATTTACAATGCGGCGCTCCATGGGGCAAAAACGACACAGATGCGTGACGCATCTGTGCCGTAAAAGTGGCGCATTGCTGGAGGTGCGTCGCAAGCGCAACGCAGCTCCAGCAATCCTCTGGGGGGCCCTATCTTGTTAATGCTACGTCAATCCTTACGCCTGCTTCAGGCAGGCGCAGGGTTTTGACGCAGCATGGGTCTAAAAGTGACCGAGTGAAATCAAGTAGATTTCACTCAGCCACTTTTAGGAGGCGTTCCTGCGCCGGAACGCCCCCCCCTGCGCAGGAACGCCTACATTGGGCGCAGGGCTTTACAATGTGACGCATCTCCCAGATGCGTCACGTTGTAAGTACCCCGCACCATGCCGCAGGATTCACGCCGCCGCTGCGTCACAAAAGTGATGCAACGGCGGCGTAAATGAGGCGCAAGGGGCTTGTAAATCTGCCCCTATATATTTATAGAAACACCTAGGACATGCTGGACAAACCGTATGTACCTAACAACGATGACGATTTGTTTGATATTCATTAAAAGGCGACTATGCATACAATGAATCCCCGTGGAATGTATTTACACCACTAGTGAAGCTCTGACGTGTCTGACGCCCTACCGTGCCTAATCCTGGCGCCCGCGCCGGTGGGTACTCTCCAAGTAGACACCCTTGTTGTTTATTTATACAAACATGGGTAGCTATTGACGGGCACATTTAATACACACGCACACCAAGCCATTCAAAGGGGATTCGACAAAAATTCGACCAAACTATGCAAGAAACCCCCCTCATGGTTAATAAAACACACATCCACTGCCGAATGTGTAATACTTTTTATTTTACTCTCTGGAAAGGAGACGAACCTCACTTGAGAGTCACAGCGTGCTCCTGGCTGAGCCCAATGCTGTGTTACACCCACCAGTGCCCGCCGAGGGCCTCACACCTCTGTGTTGTATTCCACCAGCTAGTGCGTATGCTATGACACTCTCTAGCCCATGTGCACTGTAACACCACCCCGTGAATATGTCATGCCCCACTTGCCTTCGCATGGGTTATATTGCCCCATCTAACGTGGCTTCCTCGATGCCTATGTTATAACGCACAGCGCTATGCCATTCATATTACAATGTGGGATCCATATCTTTGTCACAGTGCATATGCAACGTTACACTCCCCAGCACATATTTTATATTACAACTTTAGAGACTAGTTAGGTTACACAACACTGACCTGTGCATATTACACTCCAAGGTGCATATCGCACAGCAAGCGCTAGTGCCTGTGCTATCTCGCGCTCTCCAATGAATCTGTCATTGCTCACAATGTATTGCATATTATATTTCACGCCCCAGTTCATCTTATATCACACTTTTTGGTGCATATTTTATACCATATACTATATCAAGTTTTCATTTTCAATCGTGCTCTCAGGACTATGTTCTATATAACACTGTGTCCACCTACCCTTTTCACGGGCATTACATTTTGCGATGGGTGTGGAGGGTCAGGGGGTATTTCTGCCAAGTGAGCCCGGAGTCACAGTCACAAACGTCCTCTTCTTCCTGAATAAAAGTGCGATTATGCTGCATACTTGTTCGTATTTTAAGTAGTTCGCACAGACACACATTTTAAAAACAATAAAGTTCCTAATACCCAACTTCTCTGAACAGTTAGCTTGCTGCCCCATCCACCTCCTCCCTATCCTCTGTTGTCTGAATCCATGGACTAGCCTCCTCCCTCCTGCCATGCATGGTCTGATGTGCTGCCCTCCATTTAGCATGATGTACCAGTCCACTCCTCCTGCCCTCCATTGCCCAATTCTATGGCCCATCATTGACCTCCTGCTTAGCCTCTGTGCTTAGCTTGCTGCCCCTATTCTCCTTCCCCCTGCCCTCCGATGTCTTTGTGCATGCCCCTGCTCCATCCTTTTTGCCCACCATGTTCCATGGACCTGCCACTCCTATCTACTCTGAGTGTTCTGTTGAGCTGCCACTCCCCTCCCACCTGCCTTAGAATTGTCAGATGACTGTAACCTGTCCCTGCCACCTCCACCCTGCCTGTCCACATGCCATGCCCCTATCCCCTTCCTCCTGTCCTCCATGGTCCATTTTACTGCCACACCCTTTTGCCCTCCCTGGTCTGTTGTGCTGCAACTGCTCCTCCTGCCTGCCCCATGCGGTCTGTTGTGAGACCCCTTCCCCTGAACTCTCTTGTCTGTGCCCAGGTCCTGACCCTCCCTTCTATCCTCCATGGTCCTTTGTGCATGCTCCTGCACCCTCCTTCATGCCCATCATAGCCATTGTGCTGCCACTAACCCTCCCGCTTGCCATGCATGGTCTTATGTGCTGCCATGGCCCCTCCCACCTTCCCTGTGTGGTGAGCTAGCTGCACCTGACCCCCTCCCACCTTCCCTCCATGATCTGTGTGTATGCCATCATAGTCTCACTGTTGCTCTCCATGGTGTGTCTTGTTTCTAGTGCCCATCCTGCCTGACCTCCATGGTCATCTTGCTGCTCCTGCCCTGCCCCCTTGCCCCCAGCCCTCTGTTTCCATGTGCAGACCCCTATTCTCTCCCTCCTGGCTTGTCTGTTCCATTGTAATGCCCCTGATCCGTCCCTCCTGCCCTTTATGGTCTGTTATGCTGCAGCTTTCTCTCCTGTCTGTCCATTATGGTCAGCTAGCTGCCATTGCCTCTTTCCCCTCTGTTCTCTGTTGTCAATGTGCATGGTCCTGTCCCCTCCCTATTGCTTTCTATGGATTGTTGTGCTGCACTCCCGTCCCGCATGCCCTGTGTGGTGTATTGTGCTGCTTCAAACCCTGATGCCTGCCCTGTGGGGTCAGTTTGGTGCACCTCTCTATGTCCCTCCTGTCCTCTGTTATCCGAGTCCATGTCCCTACCCCAATTCCTCCTGCCTACCATGATCCAATGTACCATACTTGCGAACATTTTGAACTTGGTAAGATGGAGATTTTGAAAAAAAACTGGGGAATTGATTTTCCCCTTTGAGTTACATTGAAAAAGAGGAGATTGTAGACAGGAGACAGATCAAATAAAGCCCATTTGAGCTTAAAAACATTGGACGTTTCCTGGCTGAAACGGGTCTGCTGGCATGTATGGTTGTACTACCACTGCCTCTTCCTTCTGCCCACAATGGTCTATTATATTGCCACAGCCTCTCTTGCCAGTCCTGTATTGTTGGTTTGTTGCCCCTGCCCCCCTTTCCACTGCCCTCCATAGTCTGTTGTGCTGCCACTGCCCTTCCTGCCTGCCCAGTGTGGTCAAATTGTTGCCTCTGCACTCACTTAGGGGAGAGGATGTGGTGTTACTTCCAGGGCTGCAGAATTTGCAACTGGGTAACCAGGTTGGAGTTTCTGCTTCAGCTCAACATTCTGTGATTCTGGTCAAATCACTTAATCTCCCCATGTCTACAACCAAAATAAATTTGATCTTGTGTGATGTAACCAATGCTCATGCAAAGCACTCCAATACCTGACAGGTCTGCACGATATAAAACTGCAAATACACAAAAAATAAGTGTTTTGCACACTTCTGTCATTGGACTACATGTGGGCTACATCTGGGCGATATTTGTGCTGCCTTTGTGCTCTTTTGTCTCTGGTGGCCATCGTGGGAGATTTATTTGTTATGAAGTGCATGTTTCAGTCTGCATGTCAGATTTTTTTTATGAAATAGAAGAGGATTTGAGAAGTCAAAATGTGCCCTAATTTTTCTTTCTGCAGCACTAATCACACTTTCTATGGCAAAATGAACCCCCTCATTTTGTTCCTTTGCAAATTAAATGTTTCAAGTGTTACCGCTTTATTCCAATCAAGATGGCTTCAGGTGTGCCACAATTTTGTCATAAGTAAGACTGTGAGCGCTCTGGTTGTTTGTTAGAACACTCTGGGACACTCTGTCATTGGGCTATATTTGGGCTACATCTGGGTGATATTTGTGCTACATTTGGGCTCTTTTGTCTCTGGTGGCCATTTTGTGAGACTTATTTGTTATGAAGTTTCCTAATTTCCTCATTTACTACAGTCTCCTCAGTAGGAAATACTTTCAGTTTTTTACTTTGATTCCATCAAGAAGGCATTCAGATGTGTCACACATTTGCCATAAATTCAGAATGTTAGCACTCTAGTTGCTCATTAGATCACTGTAGTAAAGCTACTGCGCACCAGGGAAGTCTGCTGCTGGTATTGAAAATGCATGATTCAGTCTGCATGTCAGAATTTTTTAATGAAATAGAATAGGATTTGAGAAGTCACTCAAAATGTGCCCTAATCTTTCTTTCTGCAGCACTAATCATACTTTCTATGGCAAAATGAACCCCCTCATTTGTTGCTTTTTAAATTAAATGTTTTAAGAGTTACCACTTTATTCCAATCAAGATGGCTTCAGGTGTGCAATACGTTTGTCATAAGCAGGACTGTTAGCGCTCTAGTTGTTCTTTAGAACACTCTGGGAAGCTGCAGTAGAACACAAAGGAATCAACTGACAGTCTCTGCCCTTGTTGGATGTACATGTTTTACTGAGAATGTCAGACTCCATTCTTACATGACTGAGAAAGATAAATTAACAGAAAATATGCTCTCAGTTTATCTTATAGATCACCTTCCAAACCTCTGTGGGAAAAGCATGAGAAAATAGTTTTCTCTCAAACATGGTTCATGATATCACAGCAGAAGGCTTTTTCACATGGTAAAATCACCTTAGAACACACCACAATTCCTAAAATGAGTATGGTACCATCAACAAATGATTTATAATGTAACTAAAGTCTTAAAACCTTCTATTAACTACAATGCTTTTTAATGAGGTGCTATCATGTAAATTGGTCCCAAGATGGCTGCCAACACTTCTTGGATGAAGTACTGACAGCCAATCAGATCTCACGATGAGATGTGTGGTTAGGCTCCGCCCAGATATATCTATCTTTTAACAATAATTTTCTCAGGAACTTCTGAACGGATTTACACCATTTAAGCAAAAGGCACGAGTCTGAGCTGAGGACTACGTCTTTGCCAAATTTGGTGTAAGTCTGTTCAGCAGTTTGAGCTGTAGCTCCGTCAACAGGTCCTAGGGGAAAATGCATGGGGAAAACGTGTTTTGGGACCCCCTTTTTTTCGGCCCCCACTTGACGAAACACCGTGAAATTTTCAGGATAGGAGCGGACTAGAGCTGGCCAAAAGTTTTGAAAATTTCGTGAAGATTCGTCAATCGGCGCCAACATTATTCCAAATAGAATGTTGCGGATTTCCTATGGAAAATAGGTCCTAACTATAACTACCTACTGGCGACTGCCAATAGGTAAATATATATATATATATATATATTCTGCTCCAAGGTGTCCACCTGTAAGTAGCACTCGACCAGCAGCTTGATTTATGTGTAGGTAGGGACGGGGATCCGCTCGCAGGAGCCGCTCCGTAGTGGATTTGCCTGACGCGTTTCGAAGCTCCATATGCTTCTCTTCAGAGGCTTTAACGGAAACGGTGTGCACAACCGCTAACCCACTTCGCCATTTAACATATGACACACCCACCAATGGGAGGCTCAAATGAGACTGTGCATTATGGGAAGTGTAGTGCGGAAAGCACATAATCAAGTCCTATATGGACCCTGCAAGTGGGCCCGTCCTTGATCCTATGTACGGCTGCTGTTCCACTTTCGTGGCCCCCAAGACTTCCGGGGTGGTGCATACTCCGCGGCTGGACGGCCGCGTGTTATATTCTGCTCCAAGGTGTCCACCTGTAAGTAGCACTCGACCAGCAGCTTGATTTATGTGTAGGTAGGGACGGGGATCCGCTCGCAGGAGCCGCTCCGTAGTGGATTTGCCTGACGCGTTTCGAAGCTCCATATGCTTCTCTTCAGAGGCTTTAACGGAAACGGTGTGCACAACCGCTAACCCACTTCGCCATTTAACATATGACACACCCACCAATGGGAGGCTCAAATGAGACTGTGCATTATGGGAAGTGTAGTGCGGAAAGCACATAATCAAGTCCTATATGGACCCTGCAAGTGGGCCCGTCCTTGATCCTATGTACGGCTGCTGTTCCACTTTCGTGGCCCCCAAGACTTCCGGGGTGGTGCATACTCCGCGGCTGGACGGCCGCGTGTTATATTCTGCTCCAAGGTGTCCACCTGTAAGTAGCACTCGACCAGCAGCTTGATTTATGTGTAGGTAGGGACGGGGATCCGCTCGCAGGAGCCGCTCCGTAGTGGATTTGCCTGACGCGTTTCGAAGCTCCATATGCTTCTCTTCAGAGGCTTTAACGGAAACGGTGTGCACAACCGCTAACCCACTTCGCCATTTAACATATGACACACCCACCAATGGGAGGCTCAAATGAGACTGTGCATTATGGGAAGTGTAGTGCGGAAAGCACATAATCAAGTCCTATATGGACCCTGCAAGTGGGCCCGTCCTTGATCCTATGTACGGCTGCTGTTCCACTTTCGTGGCCCCCAAGACTTCCGGGGTGGTGCATACTCCGCGGCTGGACGGCCGCGTGTTATATTCTGCTCCAAGGTGTCCACCTGTAAGTAGCACTCGACCAGCAGCTTGATTTATGTGTAGGTAGGGACGAGTGCTACTTGCAGGTGGACACCTTGGAGCAGAATATATATATATATATATATATATATATATATATATATATATATATATATATATATATAGATATATAGATATATATATATATGAGGCCCGAAATGCGTCGTGCATGGGTTGTGATCTGCAATAAAACATCTTACCTGAAGTCCAGTGGGGTCCGAGTTTCCTTCTACGCCGCCGTTGAGTGGAAGTAGCAGGAATTTGAACTTTCCGATATATATATATATATATATATATATATATATATATATATATATATATTATCTACTGGCTATCGGCAGTAGATGGTTATAGTTAGGACCTTTTTTCCATAGGAAATCCGCAACATTTTACTCCCAATAAGTCTGGCGCCGGTTGACGAATCTTTGCGAAATTTTCCAAACTTTTGGCCAGCTCTGCTCCGCTTCTACCCTGAAATTTTCGTGGTGATTTGTCAAGCGGAGGCCGAGAAAAAAGGGGGGTCCCAAAACGCGTTTTCCCTATGCAATTTTCCATAGGATCTGTTGTCGCAGCTACAGCCCGAACCGCTGAACGGAATTACACCAAATTTGGCAAAGAGGTAGTCCTCAGTTCAGACTCGTGCCTTTTGCATAAATGGTGTGAATCTGTTCAGTAGTTCCTTAGAAAATTAGAGTTAAAAGTACATATATATCTATGGCCGGGGAGGATCCGCGCACCCTATTCGCACCGTAAGCGCACCCTCCCCGAACCAAGCGCGCACCCTCCCAATCGCGTGCTGAATGCTAATTGGCTGTCGAGTGCCTGTCTACATTCGAAACCAGGAACTGTTGGCGGCCATTTTCTGCCTTGGTAGAAGCAAGGCTGAAGAAGCATAGGGAATAAGTGTGTAAAACATATAAAGGGGGCAGAGTGGAAATACTATGACCCTCTAGAGGTGCTTAGGAGGTCCCAGAAGGACACTGGGGCCGCCTTTTTTAAAAAAAACTGCAAAATGCGCACAGGGTGCTCGCATCCTATCGCGTTTGGTGCACGGATCCTCTCGCGTTGGTTGTGCGGATCCAAAAACATGGAACAAAAATATATTAAATAAAGTTTTGAACATATAGTTACAAAAATATTTTGAAAAATATAAAAAAATATGTTTGAAAAACCCATTAAATTCAAATAATATTTTTTAATTTTTAAAATAATTAATTGAAAAAATAAGTTTAAAAAATGGTGATAAAAAAGTATTTAAAAAAACCCATAATTGATGAAATTGACACACTGAATTTGAAAAATATAGAAATCCAATCAAAATCATTGAACATGATATCTTTAGAGATAAGTTATAGATAGGAATTAGCATTTAAAAAACCTTTGAAATTCACTTTAAAAAACCATAGGTTTCATGCACGTTATAGTTAGGAATTGGCATTTAAAAAACCTTTGAAATTCACTGAAAAAAACAAAGGTTTCAGGGGCGTTATAGTTAGGAATTGGCATTTAAAAAACCTTAGAAATTCACTGGAAAAACCATAGGTTGCAGGGGCGTTATAGTTAGCTGGACATTTCCCTCGTACAAAACCCTAGAAATTCCCCTGTTATAGTTAGTTCAGCTAACTATAACTCGCGCCCCCGCAATGCACTGCTGATGACGTCACATATTACATCACTCATGACATGGTCAGTGACATCACTGATCACATCACTGATGACATCTCAAATGACATCACTGATGACATCACTGATGATATCATCCATGTGATAAATTAGTGCATCTTCTCACACCCTAATATAACCTTTGATACACCGACTCAAAATTTCAGACGGCCATTTTGAAAACCATAGATACTCCAATACCAATAACTACATACCCACTCATTAACTCTTAGGTCTACATACACCTTCACTCACTCACCTGTACAGTCACTCATACTTACAGTCACTCCGTACAAGACTATCATATGCATTTATACACCTATATAGACACTCACACACTGCCAATCATCCATTGAGGTACTGACACACCTAGTCAGTCGTGCAAATAATTACACACAGTCCAATTGCAACATGGTGCAAGGGTGTCTGTGTTGTTGGCAGGATTATTTTTGTGCAAGAATGGGCTTCTTCCTGCACAAAACAATCATGAGAGGCCTTTTCCTTGTTTCATGAATGCTGTAGAATGCAGCACACATGGAAAGAGATACAAAAAAACAAGGAGAAATGTAAACATTTCTTCTTTTTTGCCTGCTGTACAAAGGCATAAGGTTTTGGCAATACCCAAGTTTACGGGATATTGTAAATCTGGGGCAGTGTCAAAGTCCATGGGTATTGCTTGGGAACACCCACAGCAACACCCATGAAACGCTTCTTTGACGCAGAGTAAGACAAAGCAGCGACTTGCACTGCTTTGCCTTATTCTATATTTACAAGGCCATGAAAAGCCATGGAGGATAGCTTTACGTGGCCTTGCAGATACGGCTAAGCCCTGTGGCCACCTGAACGTCAAAAAAGTTTCGTTCCTGCACTGCACAGGGCTTGTAAATAAACCCCCAAGTACAAGAACCATCGTAACACGGTGAAAGGGGGCCTGTCTTTGATGGCTTTGTGAACCAAATAAATGGACAGGACACACTCAGCAGGCAAACTATATAGCTGAAACTTTCTCAAACCAATATGTGTCCTTTGCTATGCTACACACATCAGACAGCAGCCATTCATGTTCCTCGGCGCCACTTTGCTCATTACATGTCACTACTGCTCAGTGAATGAGCATAGTACATTATGGCCCTCTACAGGTGCACTGTGGATTATTACACATCAACAATTTTGCTTGCATGTAAAATTGTTTGTTGGGCAAATCTTAACCTCTCCAACATGGGGAATTATGACATGTGAGTGTGCTACCCTGCAACATACATGGAGGGTGGACCACCCAGTCTGAACTCAGTAATGGCCTGCAGGACAGGTGACAACCAGAGCTTAATATGAGCCGGTGCTTTCCGGTGCTGAGCACCGGCACTTAATTGGTTTCCGGTGCTCAGCACCGGCACCTAATTGTCAACACCACACTTAGGGTAGTCTGCCACATGGTGGCGCTGCTCATTTAATTTAGAGATGAACAGTTGTTTAGGAAAACAATATGCATTAACAAATTGCTAATACTTGCCTCTCCAGCAATTCCTTTAACTTTGGGGACCTGGAATAATCTGAACTGTCGCATTTACATGCGATAGAGATGGTTAGTAGTTGTTTTGCAGCAATGACAAGGGCGATGGGTGGTGCAAGTTGCAGTGGCCTCCTGGACAGGGCCCTGGCACTTGATATTTTACAAATTAAGCACTGGTGACAACTATCCATGCACATTACCGGATGGGTCCCCAAGCACCATTGGAATTCCGCTGCACGGCCTGGTCAGTTTGGGCTACTGCTAGAACACTGTGAACAACGCTCTGTCACATGTTTGAGACCAAACCTATTTGGCTGGCTTATTAAGACCAAAACATATCTGTAACTCGAGTCAAGACTTCAATGACCGTTATCTGTAAAGTGGACACAGTTACCAACTCTTGGTATGTCTGTACTTACTGACAGGCCCAACAACCTACATGCCAGATGATCTATCAGAGCCTGCACCCGGCTGATGACATCCGCTCACCTGTGCTTCTGTTGAAGGTTGGTGTGGTCCACCCCGAAAACACGGTCAAGATGGAACTTCACTTTGAACCAATGCTGCTTATGGTCACGGGTAGTGTACCCCTGTATGATCCTACCACATGAGGCTAACATGTTTGGCAGGTAGTGTTCTATGAGCCACAGGAGGCGCCCAAACCCATCCTCCAATAGGTTACGGGATCTGACCCTGCCTGACATGTTTCTCAACAAAATGAGCAGCCTAAACACTAGACTCTCTAACACTAAAAGTACCCCCACCCCTACAAATATGAACCCCTATTAGGACAAACACCCAACAATAAACTACCAAAACAATACAAAATACAATCATAGGGCAATAATGAGACTTTGGGGACACACAAGGACAACACAGAAACCAACAAGACCAAGATACAGCTCCAAAATCACAAGCCACCAAATAACAGCTCCAGCACTCAGCAAAGACAGACTGTAAGGGAAAGTGAACGTAACTTCACACTTCCTGGTTTTCAGCATGAATTTGAATTTTTGAATTTTAAAATATTTATACAGCGCACGTACACCCAAAGGTTTCATGGCGCTACAGTAGGCAGAGTCTCTGAGGTCATGGAGCGGGGAGAGAAAAAGAGGAGAATTTATGAGGGGAATGCTTTGGAAAAAAGAAAGGTTTTTAAGGCCTTTCGAAAGGGCTGGTATTGATTGGAAGTTCTGAGTTGCATCGGAAGGGAGTTCCAGAACACGGGGGCGAGGGTGGAGAATTTAGACCCTCCCCATTTCTTACGACGGAAGCGAGGAACTGTGAGTAGGTGGTGAGAAGAGGAGCGAAGTTCCCTGGGGGGGACATAAGGTATGATCTCCGAGGAAATAAAAGCAGGGGACCTGCCTAGCTGGGCCTGAAAGGCGAGACAGCCCACCTTAAAAAGAGAGCGTTCGCGCACAGGGAGCCAGTGCAGGGATTTTAAAAGGGGAGTGGCGTGATGGGATTTCGTCAGGTTGTATACCAAGCGGGCCGCTTGGTTTTGGACCAGCTGGAGACGACGTACGCTATAGGCTGGCATGCCATGGTAAAGAGCGTTGGCATAATCCAAGCGGGAGATGACCATGGCCAGTACAATAAGTTTCAGGGCTGTGAAGGAGAAGAAGCGGGAGACTTTACGGATAGTGCGGAGGGATAGAAAAGAGGAGGAAACCACCGAGCTCACCTGGGAGTGCATAGTGAGTTGATCATTGATTTTTATGCCCAGGGTTTTGACGGAGGAGGTAGGGGGTGGGGGAGGACCAAGTAAGGAGGGCCTGAAGAGGGGGGACCAGGGACTGGAGCAACCACCTGTCAGAACAAGCTCTGTCATTCTGGATTTAGTTTCAGGTGGTTGTGATTCATCCAGTCCCGGATGAAAAGCATGGTGGATTGGAATTTGGATTTGGAGTCAGGGGAGTGAGACAGAGAAAAAATGAGCTGGAGGTCATCCGCATAATTGTATACGGAGACCTCCATCTGTTGAAGAGCAAAGATGAGGGGGGCTATATACAAATTAAACAGTAGGGGGGAAAGGGAGGAGCCCTGGGGGACCCCGCACACTACCTTCCGTGGTTCAGCCCAGAAGTCCCCCAGGCGAACTGCCTGGGTGCGTCCACTTAGAAAGGAGGACAGCCAGACCAAGGCGGTGCCTCCGATCCCCGCCGCTCCGACACGGGAGAGTAAGATGGAGTGATCTACCGTGTCGAATGCGGCCGAGAGATCGAGTAGCACCAGGGCCTGGGGGATGCCAGTGTCCATTCCCTCTCTAAGGTTGTCCAGTACAGAAAGCACGACCGACTCGGTGGAGTGAGCCGGTCGAAAGCCGGCCTGACGGGGCGCCAGGATTCGGTTTGCTTCCACGTAGGAAGATAGTGCTTTGGTGACATGCCGCTCCAGGACTTTCCCTAGGAAGGGGAGGAGGGAGATGGGGCGGTAGTTAGCAGGGACGGAAAGATCTGATCCAGGTTTTTTTAGAATGGGCAGGATTATGGCAGATTTGAGAGCGGGGGTGACCACGCCTTGGGCCAAGGAACTGTTAAGAAAGGTGATGGGGGGTAGCGGACAGTTGGTGAAGACATGAGCAAGAATATGAGCAGGACAAGGGTCGTGAGGGGAGCCAGATTTGACCAGAGGGAGGAGGGAAAGGAAAGAATCTTCTGTTAAAGGAGGGAATGAGTGAAGGCGGGCGTCTATCGGGGGACAAGGAGGGACTCGGAAAGAGGGGGAAGGGGGAGGAATATTGGCCCTGATTGTCGCAATTTTGTCCAAAAAGTAGGAGTTCAGGATATCACAAAGAGGTTGAGAGGGGGAGGGTGTAAGGGTGGTTCGATCAGAGTATGCGAGTTTCTTAATGATGGCAAAAATTTCTCTGGATTTGTTCTCCGCAACTAGGATTTTGGAGGAGAAGTACTCTTTTTTGGTGGACAGTATGGATTTCTTATATTGCTGCAAAAGGGAAGTGTAGTGTGATTTAAGCTGAGGGCAGTACTGTCTTCTCCATGCTCGTTCTGCGTGGCGGACCGCTAGTTTTTGTGCCTTCAGATCGTTATTGAACCACAGGTTGGAATCATTTGTCCGTTTGGAGGAAATGCGCCTCAGGGGAGCGATGGAATCGCAGGCTAAGAGTAGCCACGAGTTGATGGAATTAGCTTGATCCGCTGAGGGCAGGCCGGACAGATCGGGGCAGGAGGAGGAGAGAGAGGAGGCTAAGGCAGCCAGGTCTACCCGCCCCCAGGAACGGGCCCAGATGTTTTTGGGGTGCGAGGACTTGATAGGCGGTCCGAGTTGAGAGGAGAAAGAGATCAATGAGTGATCAGACCAGGGGCAGGGAGAGATGGACAGAGAAGAAATAGGGCAGTTCAGAGACCAGATTTGGTCGAGCGTGTGTCCATGAATATGGGTCGGGGTATTGATATGCGAGATGAAATTAAGAGAGCGTAAGGTTTCAGAAAATTCCTGGGAAGTGGAGCATTCAGCTGGGTCGGAAGGCCAGAAATTAAAATCACCCAGGAGCAGGACGGATGAATTGTTTACAGCTAGGGAGGCCACCAGTTCTTGAAATCCGTCCAAGAAGGTAGGCGACGGTTGAGGAGGGCGGTACATAAGAAGGCAGGTGAGGGGAGTATGGTAACAAAGAGAGCGAGCGACTAAGAAGTCGGCCGTGCCTATCGAGGGAAAACTGATAGGTTGGAATGGTAGATCCTTTCTGGCGATCAGGGCAACACCCCCTCCGGATTTACCCATTGGGCGGTCAGCCCGGAGGGCATAGTAGGTGGCTGGAAGGGAGGCAAGGAGATTAGGGAGGGAGCTGTCGCGGAACCAGGTCTCCGTAAGGAATAGGAGGTCTGGTTTATGGATATCAAGCAAAACTGACAGTTCGTGGCAATGCTTAACCGCGGACCGCGTGTTGAGGTAGAATATGGTAAGTGGGACCTGACTGGGGCCGGCTGGGGGATTAGGACGGGGAGGAGAGGGCAGGGGGGGAGGGAGGGGCGGAGTGAGAGGGGCGATCGGAGTTGCTGCGGCTGTGATGCCCAGATTCTTGATATGGATGGTCAGGGAGGCTTCGATGGGCCTGCTGGCTTGAAGAGCGAGTAGCTGTGCCGATGGATATTGTAATGGGCCGGGCAGGAGAAAGGGCCTAGGCCCTAGGCGCGTTTGGTCGCGGACGGGCGCAGGCGGGCTTGCCTTAAGCGCGCCTTCAGCGCGCAATCGGCGCGCCCGCTGCGCTCGTCCGCTGCGCGTCCGGTAATGGCACATGATTTATGGGAGTTGAGGGAAGGGGAACATGGGTGTGGCCTCCGAGAGGGGGCGTGGCCTCGGCGCTCGCCAAAGTGGCGTGAAGTATTGTCCAAAGGTCGGTGACCTCCCGCCGCAGCGATGAATCGGCTGCGCGGGGAACCGGAAATGAGCAGGTAAAGTAGGTTTTATTAAAGCAAGTACACGAGTAAAATACACACAATTCTCTCTATTAATCAGGGTAAAATTGCTAAAGGTCTGCTCCCGGCTTCCGCCTCAGGAGGACTCGCAAGACTGGGCAGGACGCTCGTGAACAGCGTCTATTTAAATGCGCTGAAAGTGGGCGTGGCCTCCGAGAGGGGGCGTGGCCTCGGCGCTCGCCAAAGTGGCGTGAAGTATTGTCCAAAGGTCGGTGACCTCCCGCCGCAGCGATGAATCGGCTGCGCGGGGAACCGGAAATGAGCAGGTAAAGTAGGTTTTATTAAAGCAAGTACACGAGTAAAATACACACAATTCTCTCTATTAATCAGGGTAACATTGCTAAAAGTCTGCTCCCGGCTTCCGCCTCAGGAGGACTCGCAAGACTGGGCAGGACGCTCGTAAACAGCGTCTATTTAAATGCGCTGAAAGTGGGCGTGGCCTCCGAGAGGGGGCGTGGCCTCGGCGCTCGCCAAAGTGGCGTGGAGTATTGTCCAAGGGTCGGTGACCTCCCGCCGCAGCGATGAATCGGCTGCGCGGGGAACCGGAAATGAGCAGGTAAAGTAGGTTTTATTAAAGCAAGTACACGAGTAAAATACACACAATTCTCTCTATTAATCAGGGTAAAATTGCTAAAGGTCTGCTCCCGGCTTCCGCCTCAGGAGGACTCGCAAGCATGGCAGAACCATTGCATCATTTCCTGGTTGGATGCGTCAGGTTTTCACAAGATGCGTTGTATTTCTGATGCATCATGGTAGAAGTCACCCATCCCTGATTTACGCCCCATGCATGTTAATGCACAATTCTACATTTTTGACGCATTGGCATGGATGCAGGTCTTCCAGATGACGCGACAGATGCAATCTGTCACGCATTAGGCCAATGCGTCAGTTTAAATTGAGCTTTGGCCCAAATGTGTGTTTTACAGTGTAGTGTATTGTGCAATGCATGTTACACAATTTGGCTGTGAATAGTTGAGTTGACATGCTTTATGGATTGAAATGTGTTACATGTGCATGTTGACAATGCACATATGTGTTACTTTTTGCATTATGGGGCTTATTACGCATAGGGTGCACTTCCTTTGTTTGCAAAATGGCACACCTTACAAGAGGTGCGCCGTGAGTAAAATGAGTAAGTGCACCATATCACAAAAATTGCACTTCCCCCTGGACTGCCGCAATCTTGCAGTGCCCTGGGGGCAGTGTATCCAAGTGTAAAAAGGTGCGGCTTTTGGAAATCTGCATCATGTTGCACAATGCAGGGGGTAACTTGTCTGTAAATTCATGGGACATTTCAGATCCCCTTGCAGGTAAGAGCAGTGAGTGGCTACAGCCACCTGCAAGGGGTTGTCTATGTGGGGTCATAGGACCCCCTTTACTCCTTCAGAAGGCTACCATCAGCGGGCGCACTGTCAGTGTGCCTTCTGAAATCTTCTGTGCCTCTGGGCCCATGTCTTTCATACGGCATAGACGCAGAGCAAAGGGATCTCTTCATTTGCATGGGGTCACACCCCCCTGCATGAGAGGGAACACCCTCTGCTGATTGCAGCACACATAGCGAGAAGAAATGACAAGCTCACCAACAGATTTCTCTCTTTCTCTCTTTGTTACGCCATCATCCTTGATGCGTGGAGAAATCACACAGTCACTGGGGTACATACCTTGGAAAACCTGGGATTGCATGAAATCCGTGGGTGAATGCATGGGAACACCCATGTTCCCCCCATGGAACGGCTACCAGGATGAAAGATGCAGATTGCCCCTTGCCTGGCTTTTAAGGTCTCTACTGGCATTTTGTGTCATGGATGTGCTGCAAGAGTGATACAAACATGACACGAAATGGTATGAAATATGACCATGAGTGTTCTGGATTGGTCAACATATTGCTCATATACAAGTGTCCTGCCCCACAGCTGAGTCTTTTTTTCAAAGTTGGGGGTGCAGGAATCTCTCCCATGCTGCAATGCAAAGCCACCATGCATGCCTTGGTGTGACCGCATGATTATTGAGTAAAGCAAGGCAGCGTAAAGCACTGTGTTGCTATACTCTGCATCAAGGAGATTTCGCATGTGCCTTGCAGTGAGTTTTCACATGCAACATCCAGTTTGACACAGAGCCATGTTATCTGGTTCACAAAAACCATTTGCTGTCCAAAATACCTTACACATTCCCAGTAGAGGCATGACAAGAAGGTACTTTTAGAAATCACCTTGGCTTTTCCATTTCCATGTGTCCTACTTTCTGACATTGAAAAAGAACTCCATGGATGACTTATGTGCAGGAAGGTGCAGAGAAAAATATAATGTAACTTGGTGTCAAATTGCGTGAAAGTATAAACTTTTTCTACGGCCCCAGTTTAACATCCATAAGTTTACAGGAGTCATCCTGAATATCCGCGTTTTGCCTGGCAAAACCCCACGCAAGGCCCCTGCAGCACACCCATGACAATAACCCAAGGCTTTATATTGTTGTGCCTTCATTTACTCCTTAGCTATGAGGCCAGAATGAGCCACACAGGGTGGCGTAGAATGACCAAATATCGTGTCCTGAAGGTAGGAGACGTCCCCCTGCGCACAGCTCAAAGCCCCTGGGAACAGGGGTTAGTGAGGGTTCAACACTCAGTGTTCATAAGTTTAGAAAGAATGAGATACAGCAAACTTTGGTTGGATGTTTCAGTCGATATTTAGTGAATCATATCAGTGAATAATCCTCCATTTGAATCCAAATGTTAATCATTACAGAGATTGGCCCAATGCATTTCGGTCCCGAACGGACCTTCGTCAGGGGACGTATCTATAAAGTATGATAAAACGCAAGAGTCAGGAAGTCAACTGACGAGAATATAGCTGTCATTACATTAATAAGTTGACGGTGATGAGGTGTTCAAATGTGTGGCTTAATAGTATTATTCAAACAATAGGTAACGACCCCACCCCTGTGGGGTGTATCCCCGGGCACTGGACTGGAGTAACTAATTTTTTCGTGGTTGTCAATGAATAATTTACTCAATTATGCAGTTGAAAGTTTTTTAATTTTTCACTTGATTTTTCATTAATCCGTTGGAAAACTTCATTTCCCAAAATGCAACATGTTACTTTCACAAAGTTGTCTCAATCAGTGTTCCAATGCATTTCGGCAAACTGCCTTCATCAGGGAACATCTAAAACAAAAAATTTAAACTGTCTGTAGTGATACCAGATAAATATATACAATACACAATACTAGTCACATACATTGTAACAAATGTTAGACAGATGGCGTGTAAATGTATCAAGCGTGGTTTTAGACTCGAGAGAAAGGCTGTAAGGGGACCGTGTAGGTGAACCTCATGCCGGATGGCGGTTTGATCACTTAGAAAAAATGTGTGGGGGTTATAACTGAAATCACTATATGGAAGTGACTAAATAAATATAATACGGGCGTTGAAAAGTAAAATAAGCAAGCTGGAGGGAACTGCGGAGGTTAATATCAAGATCTTACCGGAGCTGAGACCGTCGGTTAACTCAGGTGCCTTCCATGAGTGTGCTGCTAGTGCGTGACTCGCTGTGTGGTGTGGTATTTAAACGTAATACTAAAAGTGAAAAGCGGACTGCTGAATGGTACGTGTGGAAAGAAAAAAGTTCCTAAAAGAAAATTAAATTAAACTCACAGGGCGTGCTATTTGTGTGGTATGTAATAACAAACGTTTATCGACAGTCTGTATTGTGGATGTAGTTAATCAGTTCTGAAACATTGTCAATCAATAAGAGAACAGCAGCCTTCCGATATGGTACCCAAGGCTAATATCGCAGTCAGTATGGTCTGTTTGGGTTGAATATTTATAAATAACAAGAAAATTCGACCCTGTCATTCATTCCATGCGGCTGTAGAGAGTTCAAATTATAAATCCAATGATTTTCTCTTTGCAGTAATGCTGTACGGTTATCAATTCCTTCTCGTTTTTGCACTACTTCTAGAATGCAAGCTTTTAACTGGCTGTTGTGATGTTGAGCTTCAATAAAGTGATGAGCTACCATTGATTTAGTTTGTTTGGTTCTTATGTTGCTTTTGTGTTCGTTCAATCGGACTTTTAGTTTGCGTTCTGTTTGTCCGACATAGACTTTTCCGCATGGGCATTTTAACATGTAGATGATATTTGAAGTATCACATGTAGCTGTCACCTGTAGTTTGATTTTATGTCCTTTCATGGGGTGCATGATGTACGTCCCCTTCATGATGTTGTGACAGTTGCTGCAATTTAAACATGGTATCGTGCCTTTGTAGGTAGCTTGTTGAGATTTTGTGGGTGAGTATTTAATGTGCTCTCCGAGGTTTTTGCCTCGTGTGTAAGCAAATATCGGTTCATGGATGAAGGTGTTTTTGAAATCCTGCTCTAGTTGTAACACTGGCCAGTGTTTTTTAACAGCCTTTTTCAAATGTTGACTCATGGTAGAGAATTTGCTGACGCATGTAATTGTTTCAGCAGTGGTTTTGGGTCTTGTCAAAAGTAGTTGTTGTCTTGAAAAGTTGCTAACACGTTCTTTAGCTTCTGTTAGTATATGTTCTGGGTATCCTCTCTGTCTAAATCGCTGTAACATGTCTTCTTGTTGTTTGGAGGATTCAGCACAGTCTGAGACAATCCTTTTTACCCTCATTAATTGAGAATACGGTAGATGTTGTTTGAGTGGTTGGGGATGGAAGCTGTCATATGTTAAGGTGTTGTTTCTGTCTGAAGATTTTCTATATAGGTTGGTTTCAAACCCTCTCATGGTTTTAGTTACTTTTACATCCAGGAAGTTGATCGTATGTTCACTGATCTCGTGGGTAAATTGGATCCTGTCATCAATAAGGTTAAGAAGTTTGATTTGATCTTCGAGTTCTTCATGGGTTCCTTTCCATAATAGGAAGATGTCATCAATGAATCTTAGGTACAACGGTGTCTGGTTCTTCCAGGGTTGAGTATTTAGGATGTATTCTTCTTCAAAGGAGTTCATAAAGATATTGGCATACGCGGGCGCAGCACAGTTGCCCATCGAAGTGCCTGTCTTTTGTAAATACCATGTGTCTTGCCACTGGAAGTAGGAGTGTAGAAGAGTGAAATCTAGGAGTTCCATCAAGAAGATTTTCATGCCTTCGTCATAATCTGTATTTAAAAGGGCCTTTTCGACTGCTTCAATCCCTGCTTGATGTGGGATCGATGTGTATAGAGATTTAACATCAATTGTACACATTAATATGGTTTCTTCTTCTGTGATGTTTGTGAGATTGAGTTTATTGAGAAAATCTGTAGTGTCTTTAAGGAAAGATGTCATTTTAAAAACACATGGTTGAAGGTAAGTGTCCAAAAATTTACCAACGGGTTCATGTATACTCCCACGTGTCGAAACTATAGGGCGACAAGGTGGGTGGATGGGGTCTTTGTGTATTTTTGGTACCATGTAGAACTTAGGGCTCCTGGGTTGTGGTTGCATGAGGTACTTCTTTACTTTTTCGTTGATGATGCCCCCATCAAAGGCTCTCTGAATGATGTGTGTGAGGATTAGTTTGAACTCCTCAGTGGGATTTGAAGTCAGTTCCATGTAGGTGTTCTCATCTTTTAGATGAGTTTCAACTTGTTCTTGATAGTAGGTGGTGTTTAGGATTACAAGGGCTCCCCCTTTGTCGGCCTTTTGGCAGATGATCTTGGAATTATTGGATATAGATCTTAGGGTAGCAAACTCTTTGGTGTTTAAGTTACGACGTCGCGGTCTTTTTTGAAAGTTGATTTTGGCTAGGTCTTGTTTAACCAATTGTTCAAATAAGTCGATGGTTTTGTGACTAATGGGGGCTACATATGTGCTGGTAGCTCTCAGTCCTTTTAGTGGATCTTCAATCTCTGTGATTGGTGTGACAATGATGTTTTCAAAAAAATGCCGTAGGCGTATCTTTCTCATAAGCTTGTAGAGACTGATATGCGATTCTAGAAGGTTAGATTGTGTGGTTGGCACGAACGAAGTTCCCTTTTGCAATGTTTTAAGTTCAAATTCGTTGAAGTGGTGATCCGATATGTTGATCACCAAACTTTCTATTGGGTGCCTTTCTTGTGTTTGTCTCTTTTGGCTGCTGTGACATTCCTCGTTTGTGGTGTTTCTTTCCCTTTTGTTTTGTCCTTTTCTTTTTGCCCGCCTGGGTCGTCCTGTTCTTCGCGGCCTGCGTCTAAAAAAGGCGTTTCTTGTGAGGTTGAAGCTGATGTCTCTGGTGTGATTGAGGATGTCTGATGTAATCTTGTCGTGGTTTCGTTCTCAGAAGATGAGGTATCGGTTTGAGGAGTGTATGGGCGGTTTTGTCGTCTTCTGGCATAGATGTCAGCCCACGTGTAGACTTCCCCCATTTTATAGTCCACCGTATCTCTACGGTATTTGCGGATTTTTCTTTCATTGACCTCTTGTGTATGTTTGGCAAGCTGGTTATTGATGTCATCCAGTACTTTCGTGAGTTCTTCAGTGGTCATGGTTTTCTCTAGCTCACTTTTTATTGTTGAAATTTCCTGGTTTAATTCTTCCAATATATTTGACAATTCCTCGATGATGAGGAGGATTAAATCCAAGGAACACTTGTTTAGAATGGCATACCACCTTTCTGTGAATTTCTGTGCGTTCTTGCATAATGAGGGTTTTAGGGATATTCTCAGGCCTCTAGGAATTCTTTGTGCTTTGTGATACCGTATCATCGTGCTGGCATGTAGTCGTTGATTGATAACTTTTCTGGATAGGTAGAGTAGTTGCTTGATGTTCTGTTCTTTACTGCGTCTAGTGGTGTGTATGGCGGTTTCCTCTTGTATCAATGCGTAAATTCTGGAAATTTCTTCATTGGCGAAAGCAAAGGTTTCCGCCCTCGATTCCGTGAGGTTTGTTATCTCATCATATGACATGGTTTTAACTTGCGTGCTACAATTGTGGAGCAGGAAAATTAGACGAAACTAGTTGTGGTCAATTGTGCACTGCTGAGGTTAAAAGAATTTTCAAAAGTCTGTGCCGTGCTCCAGGGTATCACTCCCTGCCGGAGAGTGTATGGAAATCAAACAATAGGTAACGACCCCACCCCTGTGGGGTGTATCCCCGGGCACTGGACTGGAGTAACACATTTTTTCGTGGTTGTCAATGAATAATTTACTCAATTATGCAGTTGAAAGTTTTTTAATTTTTCACTTGATTTTTCATTAATCCGTTGGAAAACTTCATTTCCCAAAATGCAACATGTTACTTTCACAAAGTTGTCTCAATCAGTGTTCCAATGCATTTCGGCAAACTGCCTTCATCAGGGAACATCTAAAACAAAAAATTTAAACTGTCTATAGTGATACCAGATAAATATATACAATACACAATACTAGTCACATACATTGTAACAAATGTTAGACAAATGGCGTGTAAATGTATCAAGCGTGGTTTTAGACTCGAGAGAAAGGCTGTAAGGGGACCGTGTAGGTGAACCTCGTGCCGGATGGCGGTTTGATCACTTAGAAAAAATGTGTGGGGGTTATAACTGAAATCACTATATGGAAGTGACTAAATAAATATAATACAGGCGTTGAAAAGTAAAATAAGCAAGCTGGAGGGAACTGCGGAGGTTAATATCAAGATCTTACCGGAGCTGAGACCGTCGGTTAACTCAGGTGCCTTCCATGAGTGTGCTGCTAGTGCGTGACTCGCTGTGTGGTGTGGTATTTAAACGTAATTGACGTGCTACTAAAAGTGAAAAGCGGACTGCTGAAGTGTACGTGTGGAAAGAAAAAAGTTCCTAAAAGAAAATTAAATTAAACTCACAGGGCGTGCTATTTGTGTGGTATGTAATTACAAACGTTTATCGACAGTCTGTATTGTGGATGTAGTTAATCAGTTCTGAAACATTGTCAATCAATAAGAGAACAGCAGCCTTCCGATATGGTACCCAAGGCTAATATCGCAGTCAGTATGGTCTGTTTGGGTTGAATATTTATAAATAACAAGAAAATTCGACCCTGTCATTCATTCCATGCGGCTGTAGAGAGTTCAAATTATAAATCCAATGATTTTCTCTTTGCACTAATGCTGTACGGTTATCAATTCCATCTCGTTTTTGCACTACTTCTAGAATGCAAGCTTTTAACTGGCTGTTGTGATGTTGAGCTTCAATAAAGTGATGAGCTACCATTGATTTAGTTTGTTTGGTTCTTATGTTGCTTTTGTGTTCGTTCAATCGGACTTTTAGTTTGCGTTCTGTTTGTCCGACATAGACTTTTCCGCATGGGCATTTTAACATGTAGATGATATTTGAAGTATCACATGTAGCTGTCACCTGTAGTTTGATTTTATGTCCTTTCATGGGGTGCATGATGTACGTCCCCTTCATGATGTTGTGACAGTTGCTGCAATTTAAACATGGTATCGTGCCTTTGTAGGTAGCTTGTTGAGATTTTGTGGGTGAGTATTTAATGAGCTCTCCGAGGTTTTTGCCTCGTGTGTAAGCAAATATCGGTTCATAGATGAAGGTGTTTTTGAAATCCTGCTCTAGTTGTAACACTGGCCAGTGTTTTTTAACAGCCTTTTTCAAATGTTGACTCATGGTAGAGAATTTGCTGACGCATGTAATTGTTTCAGCAGTGGTTTTGGGTCTTGTCAAAAGTAGTTGTTGTCTTGAAAAGTTGCTAACACGTTCTTTAGCTTCTGTTAGTATATGTTCTGGGTATCCTCTCTGTCTAAATCGCTGTAACATGTCTTCTTGTTGTTTGGAGGATTCAGCACAGTCTGAGACAATCCTTTTTACCCTCATTAATTGAGAATACGGTAGATGTTGTTTGAGTGGTTGGGGATGGAAGCTGTCATATGTTAAATACGTTTAAATACCACACCACACAGCGAGTCACGCACTAGCAGCACACTCATGGAAGGCACCTGAGTTAACCGACGGTCTCAGCTCCGGTAAGATCTTGATATTAACCTCCGCAGTTCCCTCCAGCTTGCTTATTTTACTTTTCAACGCCCGTATTATATTTATTTAGTCACTTCCATATAGTGATTTCAGTTATAACCCCCACACATTTTTTCTAAGTGATCAAACCGCCATCCGGCACGAGGTTCACCTACACGGTCCCCTTACAGCCTTTCTCTCGAGTCTAAAACCACGCTTGATACATTTACACGCCATTTGTCTAACATTTGTTACAATGTATGTGACTAGTATTGTGTATTGTATATATTTATCTGGTATCACTACAGACAGTTTAAATTTTTTGTTTTAGATGTTCCCTGATGAAGGCAGTTTGCCGAAATGCATTGGAACACTGATTGAGACAACTTTGTGAAAGTAACATGTTGCATTTTGGGAAATGAAGTTTTCCAACGGATTAATGAAAAATCAAGTGAAAAATTAAAAAACTTTCAACTGCATAATTGAGTAAATTATTCATTGACAACCACGAAAAAATTTGTTACTCCAGTCCAGTGCCCGGGGATACACCCCACAGGGGTGGGGTCGTTACCTATTGTTTGATTTCCATACACTCTCCGGCAGGGAGTGATACCCTGGAGCACGGCACAGACTTTTGAAAATTCTTTTAACCTCAGCAGTGCACAATTGACCACAACTAGTTTCGATTAATAGTATTAATCAAACATGCACGGTGAGAAATAACAAAGCGTCTGTGGGTCAAAACTGTGAGGTCCGGTTAGTCCGTAGATATAACGGTGTGAAAAACTAAACCGAATGTAACGACGTGATCGGGGGAAATCATAAGTCGTAATGGGTGAAGGAGTGACTCTATGGAATGTAATCGTGACCATGAGTTTGTTAATGGTGGTCGGTACAAACAAGATTCTAAACAAAAAGAAAAAGAAAAAATCGTGTGCAAATGGGCTGTGCCGGTTCGAGTGTACTAGATGAAAGCTGTGGTGCTCGAGCACAAAATATACCAGTGCGCTGCTGCGTTAAGAATAACGTGGTTTAGAAATAAAATATAACGGCTGAAATAAGGAGGTGAAGAAAAACTTACGAAACGCGGTGCGCTTCCATGGTGCTCCGGCTATCTCGTGGTTAACATTAACGCGAGCGCAGAAACGCGCTTCCGAGGTGATTTTAGTAACGTGCCAAATAAATAAAGAAAGAGGACTACTCTAGACGGATAGGTGCGGGCGCCATATTGAGATGACGGAAATAACAGAGAAGAGTAACAACAACAGTGTGCTTGAGGTGATGATAAATGTAGTTGAATAAAAACGATGAGAGAGAAATAAATGTAGAACAGTGAAGAGAGATGAAAAAGGATGGGTAGATGAGTAAACAATGAAAATGGGATGAAAACAGTTAAGACTGGAATAACAGGGTCTAAAACAATGGAATAACATAAGAAGCTGAGGTGAAGAGATCACAGGTAACACAAGAATTCCATGCGGTCATTGAGTCCATTCGGTTTCATTGAGTTCAACAGTTTGATCCAATGATTTTCCCTGCGGAAAAGCAGATTGTGGATGTCTCTTCCTTCTTTGGGTTCCACAGTTTCAAGTACCATGAATTTAAGTTGACTGATGTTGTGATGAAATTCAGTAAAGTGTGCGGCTATGGTGGATTTTGTGTTGTTGGTACGGATGTTGCTCTTATGTTCTAGAATCCTAGTCTTCACTTTTCTTTCAGTTTTGCCAACATACACAAATCCACAAGGACATTTGAGAAGGTAGATAACGTTCATGGTGTTGCATGTAGCATTAACTTTAAGGTTGATTTTGTGACCCTTCATAGGATGGTTGATGAAGGGACCGGTAATCACGTTGTTGCAGTTGCTACAATTGTAGCAGGGTCTGGTTCCTTTGTATGTCGTAGATGAGGATATGTCGATGAGTAGAGTGAGGATTTCTTTGAGATTTTTACCTCTTCTGAATGCAAAAATGGGTTTGTCTTTGAATAGCCCTCTAAAATCCGGTTCTATGGTCAGTATTGGCCAATGCTTTAGAATTAATCTTTTGTAATGATTACTCATGGTAGAAAATTTTGATACCACAACTGCTCGTTGGCTGGTGGGTTTGACCGATTTGGTTAAGAGTTGATTTCTGGAGATTGTGGAACAACGTTGTGTGGCTTGTGTTAAAACTTGTTGTGGATATCCTCTTTGGGAAAACTTGTTGAGCATCTTTTCCATTTCTTGGGTGCAAGTGTCGGGCTGTGAGACAATCCGTTTTACACGTAGTAGTTGTGAATATGGTAGGTGGTTTTTGAGTGCTGATTGATGAAAGCTGTTGAAGTGTAACAGGTTGTTACGGTCAGTTTTTTTGCGGTGTATAGTAGTTTCTAGCTTGTTGTGAATACGACTGATTTTAACGTCGAGAAATGTGGCAGAATACTCTTGCATTTCGAAGGTGAATTGAATTCTTTCGTTGATGGTGTTCAAGGTGTTGAGTGCTGACATGAGTTCAGAATGTGCTCCTTTCCAAATAAAAAAGATATCGTCAATGTATCTGAGAAAAATGATGACATGATTTTGCCATGTGTTGTTATTCAGTATATTTTCAGTTTCAAATTTTTCCATGAAGATATTGGCATATGCCGGTGCGGCACAATTGCCCATCGATGTACCAGTGAGCTGTAAATACCATTGGTCTTGCAATTTGAAGTAGCTATGATAAAGGGTGTAGTATAGTAGTTCTAAAAGAAACAATTGTAGTTGAGGATCCAAGTTTGAATGTACAAGCGTGTGTTCGATGGCGGAGATGCCTACATCGTGTGGAATGGAAGTGTACAGAGATGTCACATCGACAGTGCATAGCCAGTATTCGTTGTTGTCATCCAAGGTGATGGTATTAATTTTGTTGATGAAGTCTGTGGTGTCTCTGACATAGCTACTCATGTTTAATACAAAAGGTTGTAGGTATCTATCCAACAGTTTTCCGATGGGTTCGTGTAAACTACCTCTGGTGGAAACGATAGGTCGAAAAGGAGGTTTTTCGATGTTCTTATGTATCTTTGGTAGCATGTATAAGGAAGGTGACCGGGGATGGCTTTTCAACAAAAATTTGTATGCCTTCTCTGGAATCACGCCATCATTGAGAGCTTTCAGTAGAATTTCTTGGAGAATAGATGTGAATTGTTCTATGGGGTTGTGAGTTAACTTCATGTATGTGTCGGTGTCAGATACGTGATTTAGTACTTGTTGTGTATAGAACTCCGTATCCATGATAACTAGTGCTCCTCCCTTGTCGGCGTTCTGACATGTTATATTGGGGTTGTTGGCTAGTTTTAGGAGGATGTTGTACTCTTTGACCGAAAGGTTTCGATGTTTAGATTTCTTAGTGAAAGGTTACGATTGTAAGTCCTTTTTCACCAATGTCTCAAAGGTGTCCAAGCTTTTGTGGCTAACGGGAGCCATGTAGGTACTGGGTGATTTGAGACCTTTTAAGAAATCACTTTTCTGAGGTTCATCAATTTGAGTAACATTTTCAAAGAAATTTTGAAGTCGTAGGTTGCGCATCAGTTTGAAAAAACTGATTTCCAATTCCAAGGTGTTGGTATGGCAGGTGGGTACAAAGGATGTACCTTTTTGTAGGGTTTTAAGTTCCATGGAGTTCAATGAGTAAGAGGAAATGTTGATAACCAGGTTGTTGTCATCTAGGGTCTCCTGCCCCCTCTCTGACGTTTGCTGGTAACCGGAATGTTGTGCGCTTATCCATATCTTGCTCTCATTGGCGTAGAATGACCTCATGGCTATAGTTGTGAGGCTTGTGACTCCAGAGGTCCAAGAGTAGTGGTACACCAGCAGAACCTGCCTATGGTACCTAGGTCCAAATTTGTATACATTGCTATCCTAGGATGTCTTGTGGATGCATTATCCACTCAGGGAGTGACATACACTAGCTGTTTCAGCCAGTCTACAATGTATGTGGCATGCAGAAGACAGATTAACTGTCTACATTTGCAATGGATGTGTCTAGGCATATATGATACATGTTGATATGTGCATACCAACAGTTACCATAAAGTTATTACCAAAAACCACCATATCATGTTGTGGTACACAAACATCTGATGTATGGGCTTGGGTCTGGAAGGATATGTGTGGCACATGCACAGTGCCAATATTTTGGTGATCACAAGGCCAGTTTAGCCAAACTAAGTCTTATTTATTCCAAGGAGGGATATGTTTGCTATTGACATGCATCACAGTATGCTTCTATATTGAGGATGTGGGCATGCATTCACATATTTATTGACACAATCTGGCACTATGACTTGGAATGCATCAGTGCATGGTACCTTGGCTGGGTTCACCTTGCATTTAGTCATTGCATGTGGGCAAATGTTTCATAATCTGACTCTTTGTGTTGTGTTTTTACAAGCACACAAAAATGTACTTGAAGGAGTGAACACATTGTTTGCATCTGAGTGCAACACACCAACATGGTAGGATACATCCCTGCTTGTTTCAGTTGCATCTTTGCCTAGTAGGTCAAGTGTGGCAGAATTGGTACTAGGTAGCCACTCTTGCACTGGCACAGTAGTGTATTTTGCATTTATATGTGGAATGTGAGATGTCAAAATTGGTTTGCTATGCGCCTGCAGACATTGATGTAGCATTTGTACGCTGTAGGCATTGGACTGTGCTCCTATGCACATACTATGTGGCTCAGTTCACAGTCATCAGACTAAGAGTTAACTCTACTATCCTCTACAAGTATGAGGCTGTACATATGAGTAGCTGTACGATCTGTCACTTGCATTTCTCCACTTTGTGTTTCCCTCTCCTCCAGGTGGGTCCGTTGGCCGGCAGCACTTCAGGGGTAGGCCAGTGAACATTGTTAGGCCATCCTTTACTAGAAGAGAGGCCTGAATCCTCAGACAGGGGCACCAATTGACAGTTTATTCTGGTCCTGACGAAGTGCTGCCCGATTCTTGGGCTGTTGTGGCAGGAAACATGTTGACCACATTTCACTAGTATGCTATCCTGGTACTTGAAGACCACATGATAGCACCACTGTTTTTAATTAGTCCTGGTACCCTTCTCCTATAAAGGTTTGTCTTGAGGATACCAGAGCCTATGTTAGTCACCACTCACGCGTCTCACTTGACACACTATCACCTTGACCCCACACTTGCACTCATCTAGGCGGCATCTTCAGATCACAAGATCTCCGACAAAGAGCCCCCAGGCCCATCAGGCATTGCAGCACCGGCCTGACGAGGAGCGCCCAATGATGAAGCATGACACCCTCACAGGTGTATGAGGGCACTAAGGTCTGACCTTCAGGTATTCCTGCGACAGTACTAACAGCCCCATGGTTCAACCTTTAGTGACCACTTGGCATAGGAGGAACTACCCCGACCTTGATAATTATTGAGCTGTCTCTTGGGAGGAGCTAGGGTGTTGGACCCCATTAAAATATTTTGCTCTTCCTTCCCCCCCTTGTGATTTAGAGATAGCGGTACGAGACACACACACAGCCATTGCAGACTATTTACTGGGTCACACCATTTTGATAGTGGTTTGATTTCTGACGGTTATTACTCTGCAACAGATCACATTCTCATAACCTGTGCCAAACTGCAATCTTTGTTTGGTGTCTGTCTTCCCAAGGGACCTGCATTTGGCACAGGTTGTTGCATGCACAAATGTTTAGATTTACAAGATGTTGTCCAGCGCTGCGCTGTTTGTTGCCCATTGCTATGTACATTTGCTGTGTATCAATTACCAGCATGTTTGATATGAGTGTTTTGATGTTTACAGTAACTATGAAGTAAGATTGCTTGCAAAATGGTAGTGTTCATAAAAAAGCATTTTTTTACACCTTTTGCATGTAGTCAATATATTTTTGATCTCTTGATGTGTCTCATGCATCAGCAAAAAAAGTCTGCACAATTTGGAATCACCGCCGTGTTCCAGTAAGTGAGGGTGCATTTTGGTGTTTTGTGTCATCTTTCCAATCATCATTTTCCAGACCTGCATGGTCCTCATTTTCCTTGCCTCATGGGAAATTGGTCCTGACACATATATTGTGCAGAATGCAGCACACTAGTATGATTTTACATACCATAGGGGGAGAGTGCAACAATCTCCCCCTGGACATGTCGAGACATCGAAAGCGTGACTGCAAGACTCCAAAAATCCACTCCACTATGGACCGGGTTTTGCTAAGTGCTTGGTTGTACCTCTGTTGGCCATTCATCTGGAGATGTGCATGTGGGACCATGACCCATGACTGCATACCATATCCTTGGTTAGCTGAAAAGACTGAAGGGGAGCAATCAGTCAATGTTCATGATGGTTGATGTGGCCACATTTATGTACATTCTGTTATGTGCCCTGAATTACTCATATACTTTGCAAACAGTATTGGACGTGTCCTGGCATTGTTTGGCACACACGCACTCTCATTTTTGGTATGACTGACACTTTACTACACAAACAAGAACACTCTCCTGTGTAATATGCTTGCCATGTCTATTACTTGGGCTTACCAGTGCCTTTCCTAGTATGGATAGTCAGTTAGCCATTAAGGAGACACTTCTCTCACACTCCTCTATTATGTTTGTTTGCGACTACTATTGGCATTTCTGAAGTAATACATGATGGGCCTCATTTATGAGAAGTGACGCATCGCTGCGTGAAAGCAGCGATGCGTCACTTCTCAGTGCGCCCTCCTTGCGACATGATGGATGCGTCATATTTACAGTATAACGCGTCATGTCACAAGGAGCTACAGATACGTCAGGATTTCTGATGTATTTGTAGGCGCAAAAGTGACGCATTGCTGGAGTGTGTCACACAAGTGACGCAACTCCAGCAATGTGTCCTTTCACATGGGGCAAGCCCCATGAGAAAGGGCCTGCGTAAGTCTTATGCCTGCTGTGAGGCAGGCGTAAGATATTGACGCATTTGCACCCAAGAAGTGGCGCAGTGAAATCTTGTAGATTTCACTGCGTCACTTCTACGATGCTTATTTACGTGGGAACGCCCCCCCTGCATACATTATACCTGACGCAGGTATATTGTAGCGCAGGGGTTTACAAAGTGACGCATCTACCTAGATGCGTCACTTTGTAAATATGGTGCAACAAGGTCCAATTTTTACGCCGCTGGTGCGTCACAAAAAGTGACACACCGGCGGCGCAAAAGTGACGCAAGGGCTCATAAATGAGCCCCGATGACTTTACCAAATGTAGGCAGGGCACATGATGTTGCCTGATTCATTCACACATATTTAGATGTGACAGTAGTAGTCACTGTTGTTCATTGACTACTGCCAAGGAGAGATTAGTGAGTGCATGTGATTGGGGGACATGATATTCTACACATGGCAGTGCACTATGTCCACTATGTTGACAGTACACAAGGGAGAGATATGTGGGAGTCTTGAACTATACAGTGCAACTGGTAAGCTCTCAGAACTGCACTGCCTCACTGATTGAGGACAGTGTCAGACATATTTTCAACATGATTCAGTGTCCTGGTTTTGAAGCCTGCACTGGCAGACAATGAGCAGCTTTGCAACAAGACAGGCACATTGTATGTATGGTGGATACGTGGCTGCGTGACCTGAGAGCTGTACATCATGCATGAGGGTCTACCTTGCTGCACAGTCAGAACCCTTGGAGGACTGATAGAGTAGGTTTGTGTGGCACACAATGGAGTACACATTGTATGGCAGGTGTATATACGATGACAATTGTACATTTCCATGGTACACATGACCTGATGAGGACCAAATGTTTGAAACATTTTTCATTTTCACAGGCATTGGATATATGACATGCCTCATAACCATGAGAGTTACCTGTGGACACAAAGACAACAGAAAAGGAAGCCCTTCCTTCAAAATAGTAGTGTGACCCAGCATTTTATATAGTGTTGCATTGCTCAGGATCTCCCCACCATTTAGAAACACACACAAGGCCTCATTTACAGATTGTGCCCACAGGCCAGCACAGGGAGTCACCTAGTTGTAGTGCCCTGCATCAAAATAAAAGGGCAGGAATGTTTAATATTAATGACATACAGCGCATTGGTGTTACTTCTGCATGCACAAGATCACAGATTATTTACTTATGCCGACACATGCACCCTTGCACCATGATGCAGGTGTTTCTCTGTTGTGGGCTCAATTGTTTCATGCAGTAAGGGACACCTTCCTGGACAAAAACAAAAAAACTGAGCTTTATTCCCTCTTTGTATGTGTGCTACAGAATGCATAAGGAGTAAGCAATGAGGATAAATGAAATGATTTCAACTTGTTAGATATACCCTGGGGAGGCACACATTTTGACACATTTCCAGTTTCCCAGGTCCCTCGGATTCTGGGAACGTGTCAAAACACTTGGTGTTGCATGGGGAAACTCACCATAAAATCCATGGAACACATCCTATATGTAGAGTAAGGCAAAACAGCACCTTGCACTGCCTTACCTTAGTCCATATCTATTGAGAAAATGCAAGGACACTCAGGGTGACTATGTGTTGCCACATAGATATGATTGAGAGAACTTCTCCACCAGAGTATCATGTAAATTAATGCTCCAGCAGCACAAGCCTCTTGTATATGAGGCCCACCGAGGATTAACATGTCTTAACATGTGTGACTTTGAGGATTGATTTGCTCATTCGCCATGAAGTAGGGTGCAAGTATGAGGCACACACCTGCTATGTAGGCACCGATTTATTCGCCCAACACAAATATGGCTATTTTATCCTACATAATTTACAGTCATGAGGTCAGTCATGTGTTTGAGATGTACATACCAACCAGTAGGCCATTTCCATATGTCCCATTATGGATGCACTCGTTTATGATGAAATATCTGAAGATGTATGCATCATGAGCGCATCCATAATACTTTGCCAGCACATTGATAAACATCCCCAGATGATCTAGTATTCCCTGCAATTTGATGGAATATGTGTGTTTCCTATTGCAGTACAAGTGGGATGTAGCCGCAGGAGGCATAAGTTGCACATGTGTGCACTCCATTCCCCCAACACATGTGGGGATCGAGCAATGGCATAGAAGCCTTGCTTGTTTTCTTGTTGCTTCTGCCGTGTGTTGGGGAACATGAGGTACTGATGTGTGAGGTTTATGATGGCATCCAGCACAGAGGGTAGGAATGCCAAAAAAGATGGCTGGGATACTCCTGCCAATCTGGCTGTGGTGGGTTGGAATGATCTAGATGCCAGCATGTGTAGTACTGTCATCAGCTTGGCCTGCTGAGGGATATTGGCGCACCTCGGGATGTTGTCTGCAGTCTTGGTGCAATCTGGTGCAGGAGCAAGACATTGGACTCTCGACTGAGCCTGTAATGGGTGATGACTTCCTCCTCCCTGAGGTCAATAAGGGCAATCCTCTACCGGTACGTTTGCTCCCTTCTCCTACACTGCCTCAGTGGTGATGGTGGAGGTGGTGGTGGTGGTGGGGGTCATTGTCTTCAGGCTCCGAGCTGCAATATGAGTAGCTTCATGACAGAGCTGAACTTGCCAAAGTGCTCTGGGTATGTTCTGCTTATATACCAATGCCGAGACATAATTCGTTTGCTTGGTTTACGGATGCACAGGGATTTAACTGCATTTTTGACTCTGCGCGTCATTTGCCAATGATGCGCCACTTTCCCAAAAACCTGTAAATATGGATGCATCAGTTCTGCGTTGGATCTTCCGGGGGATCACCTACCTTGCATATGAATAACATAACCTGACAGAGCCAGTTGTGGCACAGTGAACAAACCACGCAGGACAGAGAACAGTGACGTACTTGGGCTTAATGTGTTACTTTGTAAATATGGAGCAGGGAGTGCTCCCCCTCTGCTTTCAAAAAGAGTGACACAGCAGCGGCGCAAGTGCCTTGTAAATATGCCCCTGTATGTTTTGGTTACCCTCTTGTAAACCCCTAAGGCTGTCGCCTCCCACGTGTTAAAGTGTGTGAATTGGTTGACTGATGTCAGGGTGTCATAGGCTGCCTGCCAATAGGTGGCGAGGGTGGGACACTCCCAGAGCATATGTCTGAGGCCTGCAGTATCGGAGTGGCATCTGGGGCATGTGAGATTAGCAGTGGGGAACATGCACTTAAGTTTTGTCGGGGAAATTTGACAGATTCAAGCAAAAACAAATTACATGATTTTCTCACATCCCTAAGTCTCCTGTTCGTGAGTCATTAAACTTTTGTGTTAAGATGGATCTCAGGAGCCAGCAAAGAGTGGGGTCAGTTATATTATGGCCCTTCGTTCTTGAGATGGGCTTCTGTGATTCCACCCAATTGGTCAATCCCCAAAGATGTTTGTGTCAGATGTCAATTAATAGTGGACATATTTTTAATTGTGAAAACTCGCAATTAATATCCCTTGGATTTTTTCTACCTATAGTAGAAAATGAACGAGAAAAGAGACTGGAATTCTCATGCTGAAAAGTTCCAAATAAGGTCATACAAACATTTATGGAAGGGTGTGAAAACAACACCGCATCATACTTGAATAAATCAGTGAATATCAAATTTAAGGTGGGAGCCTGAACCCGGAGGATTGTAAAGGTGTGTAAACACATCCTAAGTAAGCCTGCGCCTACAACTGCAAACACGTCAGAAGCATACTTACAGGTTTTGCTTTAGGGCAGTGCAAACAGTGTAGCTACATCTGGAGCTGAGCTGGAGGAGTGGGGGTGGTGGGGGGGGGGGGGGGGGTCGCTGTGTTTAGAAATAACTCTGGGTCCAAAAGCACTTGTATAGTTCCCTGTGTATCCAGTGGTTTTTACGCAACAATAAAAATGTCACGATAACTCTGGTGATTAACATTCCTGCAGGAGAGAGAGAGGAGTTTTGTCGAGTGGCACATTTAACTCATCATAAAGTAGCACTATGTCTATTACATAGGACGTGTACACTGTAGCTTCACAGAAATGTATATTATGTGTACAGCGCTTCAAATGTTACAATCCTAACATACCACAGTAACCTATGAACTGTCATCAAAAAGGTGCTACATGGTATAGGTTTGAACGTTATCTTTTTCTCCAGTTTTCCTCTGTCCTACTGTTGCTAAAAAGGATTCGGTTGGGTATAAATGCATTCTGATTAGTAAAGCCAACTCCAACCACAGTGATACATTTAAAATCCTGACTTTGTGCTTCTCTAGTGGGTGACACATGATCCCTACACCTTGTGATCCTACATTTCTTATGTAACATTTCCTGTAGACTGATTTGCACATGTATGATTCATTTTCTTTATAATGTGTGTGTGATGTAAAGTGCTCTGATATACTACATTGATATGAGTAGAGCTATAACACAAATACAATGTATGTGAGAGAGCAGCTGTGGAAAATGAGGGGTATTGTTGGAGGGGATCAGGTGGGAACCTGTGGAGCAGGAATTCTGTTGGGGGCGATCCAAAAAAGATTATTGCAGTGGGCACATCAACACAAAGCCAGCCCTGCATACTTACCACCACATCCATTCAAGATTGGGTGGTGCAAATGGTGTTACAATATGTCGTCAAGTGCTAGTCCAGCACATTGGACAACCTGAAAAAAAGTGGTTTGATGGAGCATATAAATACCTTAATGGTTTTCTGTGGATTCAATATTCTTCAAAAAGAAAAGAGCTTTTGTGCTGGAGGCAATGCTCCAAATATCCATGAAAATAAAGAAATGAAAAAAGTGGAATGAGGACTCCAGAAAATACGAGATACTAACAGAGCACAAATTACGGCTGGTCCTGGTTTTTCAGGGAAAACCTGGTAGTATATTGTTTTCTTTTTCAAAATTACCGGAGAAAGATAGTTTTTATGGTGAGGTATATACTTCACTTCTTATACTTGGCAAGATTGAAAAGAAGAAAAGTAGTGATAAGTTATCCCTGTGCTTGCAGTATGCTCATATGAGAATGCTTTGCAGGTTTCTATAAAACAATTTTAGAAGATAGTATGGAGTCATAATTAAACTAAAGCGATCACCGTCACTCCTGAGTGTATACTAACAGGTTCACTAACAGTAATTTATTAATTTGTGTTTTGTCTCTCCTCTGTGACTCGCTCTAGTTGTACTATCTCACTGGCAGCTTCACTGGTTGCTAAACAATGCATTCAGAAATTGACATCTGTCACTCGAGGATGGCGTCATACAGTTCATTCATTTGATGCTCAACAGCCCGTGCTTAATTTGAGCCGGTTGTCAACACCGGCACTTATGACCGTCTGCCACATGGTGGTGCTCTCTATTTAATTTAGAGATGAGGATATCAACAGTTGTTTATTCATTCAATATACAATTGAAATTACTAATACTTGCCGCCCAAGCCATTGTTATAGCTTTGGGGGCCTGAAATAGTCTGAATTGTCACTTCTGTATGTGTGTGATGGTTAGTAATTGAGTTTGTGGTGTCATTGTTAGCACTGGCAGAGGTAATAGGTGGCACAAGTTGCTGTGGCCTCCTGACTAGGGCGCTGGCACTTATTTTTATACAAATTAAGCACTGTCAGAAGCGGTTCTGCTACTGGCCTTTTGCTCTTGGGTGACTCCATGCAGTGCACCTACAGGCTGCTTATCACTGCTTCCAAAAATTGACCTCTTGTTTCTCCTGGGTAACTCCATACAGTACTTTTAGTAGTTGTTTAACATGACTTCCTGCGATTGGTGGTTAGTTGCTCCTGGGTGACTCCATTTGGTCTTTTACTGGCTGCTTTTCAGTGTCTTCCAGAGCAAGGGTTGGGGGGTATTTCTGATTTAGGTGATTCAGTGTATCATATTCATACTTTGAATATTGTATTCTGTTTTCTTATTAGTGCTTGTAGAGTCAAACTACAGCTCCTCCATATAGCATTCACCTGATCTTCAGAACACATTAAGACTATTATCTCAGGAAAAAAGTAAGTAAGTCTTGAAATGTTGCCTAATCACCGTTTTTCAGAGGTGTTGTTTAGATGGAATCTTTGGGGGGGGGGGAGTATTAATGTTATTTTCGAGCTGATCATAAAGGTGATTAAGTAATGATCGGTCCAAGTTAGAGAGACTGGAGGGTCAACCTGGACCACACAATTATTGTTAAAAATGAGTTCTAATTGTTACCAGTGGAATGATTGGGTTATGAAGTTTTAATCCAGTGACATCAGTGGTGGTTCCTCCGCAAAGGCGGAGGAGCGTCGCCCCACTGCTCTGCAGTAGTAAAAGAAAGGAACAAATAAAATGATAATAACGTAATGTTGATATCATTTTAATTTGTCTTCCTGCTGTGGCAGCTTTGCATGAGGGGGCGAGGCGGGGCTGTGCTGTACGTCAGGGGAGGAGTTGTTGAAACCCTCCTAAGTGAGCAATGACTGTTTGGCCAGCCATCTCGGACAGTCATGCGCAAGTTTGTGAGTTGTTTATTAAGTCCTGGAGCTTTCTCTGGTGGAGTGTTTTTTGCATGTCTGCCATGGAACAATTCATCAATGTGGTCTGAACAGTGAGATGCCAATAAGCATCCAGGCTGCTAAAACTACAGGCTCAACTGGGAAAAGGGACAGATCTGGTGTCAGGCACCTGTTTAAAGCAGGCTTTGCAAACCCCTAATTTTGAATCCAGAAATAATAGTATATTCCAGGGGCATCTTTCCCTTACCATTGATTCTGGTGAAAAATGGTATGGGGTCCTGGCGTCTGCCCATTGTCAGGGCACGGACAGAGACAGATGGGCTTGCCTTTGGCACTTAGCAATTGTGACAAGATAAAAAGAAAATGTAAAGGCCTATTTATTGCTCATTCATGTTCCAAAACCCAGCGTGGGTATTTTGGGAGTACTGCACCAATGCCAGCACCCATGCTTCCAGCAGTTATAGCAGGTGTAGAGTCATAGCTCTTAACATAATGGCCTCCACTATGCTGGACTGAGCTTAGGAAAGGAAAGAGCCTGACCAACCCACCCAGCACTGAGAAAACATTAAACAACGAGCCCCCAATGAGATAAGTCCACCTTGCCACCATTTTGGAAGGTTAGCACTCTAGTGACCCATTGGTCTGGGCTATTTCCGTGGCATGCCAGAGCAGATGCCAGAAAGTATCAGTGCTCCTCGAGTTGCATGTCAGTTCCCTGAACTATTTAAAAAAGTGATAATCTGCTGCTTTTTTAGGTCTCGCCTGACCCAGCGCATGTGCTGGTCTGGCGAGACTTATTGAGAGGGCTCCAAAAAGTGCTACCAGGCCAGCCTAGAGCTACAGTGCATGTGCGCGGGCGCGCGCGCCGCGCTTTACCGCGATTACTTTCACTTTCGCTGCCCAACGGCCGCTTTGCATAGCCAATAGGTCTCGCTTTTGGGACCTTATAAGTATTTAGTTATGCAACTGTTGCATAGCTAAACACTTATAAGGTCCCAAAGGCGAGACCTATTGGCTATGCCAACGCTTGTTACTGTTGGGGCTTGTGTTGGCGAGAGTGGAGGTTTTGACCTTACTTTGTGCTGCACACAGTTTCCTGCCTTCTGGTCAGTCGGAGAGGCTCTGTTTGAGTGGAGAAGGAAAGATAAACTGAAGCAAAATCCATCCACTTCCTGCCACTATTTTGGAGGGTCCATTCGGGCTGGACTGTTTCCATTGGGCACAGGGTCAAGAATGATTTTCATATGGCTGGGTTCAAACTGGAATGGCATGGTGAGCAAAACAACGATAGATTTAGGCCCAGATCTCTGTACTGGGGTGAATGTATGACATTGTTCTGCACTCTGTCCATCAATTGTTGTTTTTGCATTTGTCACCCGAGTGGGGCGGGTATGCCCAGATGTGGGTCCCGTGCACTCCATGCCACTGGAGTCAAGCTATCCTGGCTTATGAGGGGTGAAACCCCGAAACCGGTCCTAGGATGCTTGTTTCCAGTCCAGGAAGGACCTGGCCTGGCAGTTCGGGCTGGACTGTTCCCATTGGGCACTGGGTCAAGACTGATTTGCATACGGCTGGGTTCAAACTGGAATGGCATGATGAGCAAAAAAGCAATGGATTTAGGCCCAGATCTCTGTACTGGGGTGAATGTATGGCATTGTTCTGCATTCCGGCCAATCTATTGTTGTTTTTGCATTTGTCTTCTCAAACGTTACTGACATAATAGTCACAAGTATAGAACTAGATCAATGGAGTATTGGATCAGATTGCTCATTGTAGAAGATGGGCCTTTTCATAAAAAGCAGCCTTCTGCTGAGTGGTTTAATGAAAATTTACTAGCTTTAAAAAAAAAGTGTAAACAGCTATAGCGCCTTTGGAGCAGAGTATTACCTGCTCATAAAAGAGACTATAAGACCAAAAACAATTAATCATGGTGGCATCAATAAGGCTTGTTATGAATTTTCACAAACAAAATCCAACAGGTCCAAAATTCCTCCTGTGAGCTATTTATGGTGGTGAAGTCTATCTTTTCAAAAAACAAGACTTCCTACACTATACTCTTTAAATTGAGGGCAGTATGTCCATATAGTAAAGTAATACCCACAGTCAACGGTGTATAAAACTATATTATTTCATTTATTAATTCATTTTTTCATTTTTTATCATTTTTTTCAACTACCTCAGAAAACATATACATAAACATTTTTCATACTGTGTTCTAATACATATAATACACTTCACATCAAACTATTGAAGCACAAATTATGGTTAATTGTACAACCATGACATAAATTAGAAAACATATATACCACATATATAACATACAGTTAAAGACAATAAACCTGAAGCTCAAGAAAACAACAATATATTGACAATTAAAATCATAGGTTGTAGAGTTTGAACATGGGACCAGCGCCTTCTTATCACTAAATGCAGTCTCAGCTTCAACCATTCCAACTGAGAAATGCTGCAACATTTTGGTACATTTCTCCTTGGAAAAGGTAGCCAATATTTATGACTCCTTTCCCATTGAAGCCAGAAATGCTCTCTGTTTGAATGTCAGATTCGACTGGTCAGAGGACCGCATTAGGCTGCTTAGTCTCAGACGCATTGAAGTGGTTGAGCTAAACTTTATATGAGTCAGTAAAGTCAGGCTCCCCTTGAGATCCAGCTTCCCCTTTAATTTTGGAATGAGGCTTGGAGGTGATCTACCCCATCTTAGGTGAACTAATCAACAGCTCCTTAGATCTGGGCCAGGTACCTGGGAGATGGAAGCATGCGGTTGCGATTCCGCTACTTAAAAATTCTTTGCTGGACCCCACCAAGCCGGCAAATTATCATCCAGTCTCGCTTCTCCCACTACGTTTCCAAAATTTCAGAGAAAACCATTAATAACAGCTTTCAGCTTTCATGGAAAGCCATGACCTGCTACATAAAACCCAATCTAGGCTCCGTCCTTCATATAGTTCTGAGTCTGCTCTACTGCTTGTGACAGAGCCAGTGTGCCAAATTTTGGACGTTGTTGAATCTGCAGCACTGCTGATGTTGGATCTCAGAGCCGCATTCAATACTGTGTGCCTTAACATCTTGTTAGAGAGCCTCTGGGAATGTGGGGTAGGACTTAGAGTTCTACGATGGGTTGCTTCTTTTCTGCAAGGGTGCACCTTTCAGGAGGCACAGAAGCCCCGTCAGTCAAGGGTGCTCCCGATGAAGCAAGGAGTACCACAGAACTCCTCTTTGATCCCAACCTTGTGCAACGCTTATGTGTGACCATTGACAGAAGTAATTGAGAGCATGGGTTCTCTATAATGTCATTTGCTGATGACACACAGCTCATTCTCATGCTGTTAAAAAATACTATTCAGATGGCCGCTTTCTTAAGGCTCTACCTTGCTGAAGTGGCTCAAATTGCCTTTAACTTAATATGGGAAAAACTGAGGTTTTGATCTTAGATAACCAGGTGAACATCTGGTTCAATGGCTTGTTGTCCCAAGGAGCTAGGTCCGGTTCCAGAAGCCAAACCAAAAGTCAAGAATCTCAGTATTTGGGTGGACAACAAATTATCTTTTGACAACCAAATCCCGGTAGTGGCAGGAAAATGTTTCGGACTTCTGAAAATGCTGAGAAAAATGTTGTGCTCCTTGCCTGCCGGATTCAGGAAGACAGTAATTCAGGCGATCTACGGGGCGTATTATCAAGACAAGCGATTAAATTATCGCCGCTGTAGCGGCAGAAAACTGCCGCTAATACAGCGATAATGGGCTTGATAATATGCTCTATGGAATTCCAATTGAAGCCCATGTTAGATATCCTTCACATCTAACATGGGCTTCAATTGGAATTCCATAGAGCATATTATCAAGCCCATTATCGCCGTTTTAGCGGCAGTTTTCTGCCGCTAAAGCGGCGATAATTTTATCGCCTGGCTTGATAATATGCCCCATAGTGTCAAAGCTAGATTACTGTAATGTTTTATATCTTACAGTGACACAGGGCAGATTCAATAGACTGCAAAGAGTGCAGAATGCGCAGCCTGGCGTAATGTGAATGTGCCTAAACATGCACCCATGGATGCCACATTCAGGCAGCTTCATTGGCTCCTGGTGAGACAAAGAGCGCTTTTAAAGCCTTGTGTTTCTATTATAAAGCTATGAATAACAAAGAGCAACGCTACATGCAACCGTTTGTTGGACCTTGCCTATACCCCCGAGGAACCTCAGATCAGCGAAGGAGATGCTGGCTATAGTTCCCAGATTAAGGAAAGTACGCATGGGCGGGAAGTCGTTTGGCTACTTTGCACCTAAATTGTGGAATGCTTTGCCCTTAGCAGTTCGACTGGCCCAGTAAGAAGAAATGTTTAGTTAAAAAACTGGAAACCTGTTTTTTTAGAGCAGGCTGTAGGGGAATTTGAGAACTGCAGGTAGGCGGATGGACACCGGTACCGGGTGCTGGGACTCCTCTTATGCGGTAGCCATGCGCTGTAGAAAGTACATTATTATCTGTAGAATTTACATTATTATTGTTATTATGAAAAAAAAGACGTCGCAGTTAAAAGATTATAAACTCATTAATTAGCAAGTTTCAGAAGGTAAAAAGAAGGGCCAGATCATTAAAAGTGCCATGTGCAGTAGTGCAAATTGCTAAAAAAAAAAAGTGACCTAGAGAGTAGATTTCGTGCCAAAGATTCATTTATGTCTATTTTCGGTCGACTTTGGCATATTTTTCCATCGTTTTTGTTTCTCCTTATTATAAATCAAAGTTAATGCACGACATGTGTTGGGTGTTAGAAAAAGGGCTCTGGGTTGCTCTGTTTACTTTCTGCTGCGAACGATTCGTAATTTGCACAGTGCTCACTAAATCTTTAGCCAGGTGTCTTGGGTGGCACTTCCCTGCTGACTCCATGACGTAGCCGCTGACACGGATACCCAGCAGCCCCGTGCCAGGAGTCCAGGGTATCGCATGCCTCTTTTAACTGCTGACAGCCGGAATAGGCGCAGCTATTTAAAACACAGTCTGGCGCTACCTTAATGACAATGTAGAGGTCATTAACGTGTGAAATATATCCTCCCATAAATTTGCTTTTGGACTTGATGCTGGAAAGGTATAACTTATGGGGTGATCAGTTGTCGCATGGTAACAGCCACCCGATTGGTCAGTGGTGTTTACAGTGCTTCAGTACGTGTTATACGTGCTGCGTCACTAACCGAGATGAGAGAGATAGGGTGTCAGGGCACTTCCTGGATGCAACAGCTTGTCATGTAAGTGTTATCGCTGTCATGTTGTTTAGCTGTGCAGAAGTATCTCGATGCACCCGCCCACTCACTGCACTAACTCCTATCATTATCATACACCAATGTCGTACGTGTTTACTGGTTGAAAACCCATAATTATATGAAAACAGCAGCCACTGTTTTATCGTGTTTGCTCGAAATTCTGACAGGTGTGCTGTCACGTGTCCAGAAACTGCAAAGTCGCACTACTTTGAATCCATAGTAGTTTACAAAATCTGAACTTGTGAAAGCATCTGTATTTCAGTGGCTTTGACCTCGCTGAAGGGTGTATTAGGAAGATTACTGAAACCTAATTTGCTAAAAGTACTGTCAATATAAAACGCCTCACGTCTGTGTTTGCAGATTAAGAACCCTTAGTCAAGTTTTTACGACTAATAATTAAACAAAAGTGTACATTAAAAAGGATGGGCCTAAAATGAAAACACATTTTAAAACAAATTTCAGAAACCTATACAACCACTTGCTATGTTATAGGATGCAGTATTTCTGATGCACCACGTGTCCCTAAGGTAGTTTCAGAATTCACCAAGGTTTGTTTGTTTGATACAGGTCCATGGATTTGTCGCACGTATTTTCAGAAAAGAGGAAACATGAAAGATCAGAGAGAAAAAGAGGTAAAGTTCACAAAGCCCAGTCAAAGACATTTAGTAGACAATAACAGTGATGATTAATGTAGTAGATAGAATGCTGTGATCATTAGCTACTTCAAGAAGTGATACCTCATACAAGTCCGGCCAAAATGGGATTAACCGGGACAGCGAAATTGGTAATAGCTGTGGCGGCGGGAGGTCGTCGCGGTGTGATGGCAGGAGTCGTGAGGAAGACTGAGGGGAGCAGGGAGTTGATGGGTTGCTAACAATCATGCTGAGATAAATTGCGGGCTGATTACAAAGGCCTTAAGGGCTGGTTACAAAGTCCTTAATGGGACCTGATTGAGACCAAGTGGGATGGACAGCTGCTTTTTGCATGACATTAAGTCAGACAGCTCTGCTATTCCCCTCGGATACTGGGCCACGGGCAGGGGCGGCTCTTCCATTAGGGCAGAGGAGTGGCGCCCCACTGCGTTCTCTCAGAACGAGAAGCAGAAACATAAAATGGTAAAACTACCATTTTATATTTCTGCTTCTTGCACTGCGAGAAAGCAGAAGTGTTTAGGTGCGGGCCGGCAGGTGGGCGGGACTGCTTTACGAGCAGGGCTGGGCAAGGGAGGAGTGGTGTGCACACTCCTGAGTGAGCATGACTGGTTTGGTCGGGGCCGCCCAAACCAGTCATGCGCACTCTGCCCTTCTCCATGCAGGCTGCAATGCAGCCTACATGGAGAAAATGGACTCCCCATAGGCACCTAGCTGGGCAGCGTAACCCACCAATCACAATGCTGCAATTGCAGAATTGTGATTGGCTTAGGGGAGGGGAGGGGAGGGAGGCTGCTTGCTTCCTGTTCCTGCCGGAGGAGGCAGGAGTGCAGGAGCCGAGAAAAGGCAGGACCCGGCCGGCGGACAGGTATGTTTTTTAAATGTATTACCCACCCTCCCCATGCGCCCCCCAGCTCCCCCACCCGCGACTAATGCCGGCCGCGACTGGCCACGGGCCTGGGCCCAGGTCACCCTTGCCCTGACCACATGTAAATGTGGAAAACAAGTTTGTGCTTCGTGCAGTAAAAGACTAAGTCCAGGGTGGGACTAACATAGGTGTAGGCATATAATTATCTGGTGAAACGTGAGTTGAGCTAAATTATGTGTAATTTGCAAAAACATCCCTGTGTATTATGCAAAGAATTTCAAAACGGTATTTGGTTTGTATGGGAAAATGACTAAGATTTATCATACTTTCACGTCACGTAGCAAGACACCTTGCTGTGCTGCTTGAAAGAGAGATGGCAGGAATGCGCCATATGTAACTTTATATGGCACATTCCTGTTGTCTCCTTGTGCTGACACACAGTGGCATATGTACAAGGAGTTAACTCCGCTGTGGTGTACATTTTTTATGTAACAGCTGCTTTTTTGTATCGTTGTATTTACAAGTTGCCGCTAACCGCAGTTAGCAGCAGTTTTCCGGCTCATGAATAAGCCCTCCTGTCTTTTTCCCTTATGTTGGTGCATAATGGCTGTCATGTGCTAATGCAGGCACCCTTGCACCATGGTGCAAGGGTGACTGTGTTGCGGAATTGAATGATGTTGTGGCTCCATCCCTTCTTGAGACGTCTGCAGGTGGGGCTGGACAAGTGGAGGGCAGGAGTGAACCAGTTGGCCTTCTATAAGTGTTTTTGCCTTGTCAATGGTTGAGGGGTGCCAGGGTGTCGGCACAGTTGGAGATCCATCAATGGATGTTGTGCGCTGTGATGTTGGAGACTGTAAGCCTCGGCGGAGTGGCCGTACGGAGGGAGTCGACAGGAAGTTCTTCGGTTGCCTTGATCCAGCTGCCATGGGAGGGGCAATGATGGCGATGGTGTACGGTGAAGACGTGATTTAAACAATGATTGTTAGACCTGGCATCATTGGCATGGGTCTCCCTTACATTTTTTGATGGTCTAGTTGCTTTGGGCACTTTGCCACTGCTATTCAGTGCGAAAGTGCAAGTGCTCCCTATTGTAAATTGTTGTAATGGATCAGTGACTCCATGATTGGCTTATTTGATTTACTTGTCAGACCCTAGTACAGTGCACCATGTGTGCCCAGGGCCTGTAAACCAAATGCTGCTGGTGGGCTTGCAGCACTGGTTGTGCCACCCACAGAAGCAGCCTGTAAAGTGTGGCTCAGGCCGGCCATTGCAGAGCCTGTGAGCAGTCTGGGACTGCATTGTCGACTTGGCAAGTGCACACACTTGCCAGTCCCTAAACCTTCCCTTTTCTACATGTTAGTCACCCCTAAGGTAGGCCCAAGGTACTCCTGTGGGCAGGGTGCATTGCATGTGAAAGGTAGGATATGCCCTGATGTGTGTGGCATGTCCTGATAGTGAATTACAGCCAATTTCGTTATTCACTATTGCAAGGCTACCTATTCCCATAATCCAGAATGGGCAGTTTGATTATAACATCTTATAATCCTAACTGACCCAGGGAACAAGATAAAAAAAAACAAGTTTAGTATGCCTGAACTCAGAATGTTAAAATACATATTTTAGTGCGGGTGATTTTTACATTCTGTGTTTGAAAATACCACTTTTAGAAAGTAGGTATTTTCATGCCTAACCAGCCAGTATGCCTCTGCTAGGTTTGTTTATTAGATGTCTGGTTTGTGAGTGACAGGGGGCTGGAGAGGGCTTTGGCTCCAGCAGTCTGATGAGTCAGGGCTGGGCTGAATAGGACCTGGGTTGAATAGAGAGTAGGGGGAGGAGATTTCCTTTCACTTGCCTGAGCCTACATTGAATAGAGAGTAGGGGGAGGAGATTTCTTTTCAGCTACCTGGGCCAGGTCTGCTTTCAACAATGCTGTCTCCACCTCCTGCCAGGAAGCTGCACCAGGGAGGACAGAACTGCTTTTGACCAGGTACAGACACTCTCTGCCTTCAGAGAACAAATAATTTAGTAGTATAAATATTGGGGCCCAGACCCCAGAACTTTAGATCACTTCTGGGAATCAAGACAAACCTTTGCCAAGGAGAGCAACCAAGAAAGCTGAAGGAGGAGACTGCCCCTGTGCTCTTCGCTGTTTGGGGTTAGCCTACAGTGGTTACTTATTGCCAAGAAAAGGAGGAGAGGAACTGTGTGTGCACTATATCATCTTCAGGAAGATCTCCAAGGGCTTGAAGCTGAGTTTGCCTCCTGTTCTGAAGTCTCAGGGTCACAAAGACTTCACCACCAGCTCCCCTGAATTTCCTTGCTGGGAATTCTACCTGCAGAGAGGTGCCTGCTGCTGCTTTTAGGACCTCTAGAGACTGCGTGTCGCTGGGAGCTGGAAGTGCGACGCAACGAGGAAGAATTGTGTCCCCGCCGTAGCTGTTGCCGTCGCTTCATCGAAGAAGCATGCTGCCACCACAGCCGTTTGCCGATGCATCGCCGAAGAAGCATGTCGCATTGCCGGAGAAGCAAGTCGCCGCCACAGAGGTTGCCATCGCATCACCGGAAAAGCGTGTCACAGGGCCTGTCGCAACTCCAGAGTCCACAGTGTTTGCCGCACGGCCGTCGGGTGTGCACGCATCGCATCCAAGTTGTTGCATTGCATCAAAGATGCCATTTTGTTGCATCGCATCGAGGTGCCATCTTGTCGCATCGTAACCGGAACGCAGTAAGAAACCGATGCATCACCTCCTCTCCGGTAAGGAACCAACACATCACCTCCCCTGTGCTGCAGTGAGGAACCGACGCATCACCTCCCCCGAAGCAAGGAATCAATGCAGCACCTTCCCTGCAACCATTTTGTTTATATTGCGTTATGCATCTAAGGTACCTTGAGAGTAAAGTGTCACATTTACCATCTACATTGAACTAAGCTATTTCTACCATTTTAAAGTCATATTCTTGATATTGTATTGTGGATTTTTGTCGTTTGGTCTTGTGTTATGTCTAGTAAAGATTACTTATTTTTCTAAACTGGTGTGGGGTCCATTTGTAGTATTTTCACTGTATTACTGTATGTGTTCACAAATGCTTTACACACTGCCTCTGAGGTAAGCCTGTCTGCTCATCCAAGCTACCAAAGGGGTGAGCAAGGGTTATTTTAGGATTGTATCCCCCTTTCGCTGACTAGAAACAAGGGTCCCTATTTGGACAAAGGTGCAAGCCATTGCCAACTAGAGACCCCCATTTCTAACAATGATGTTCGGTACAGAGAAGTCCTGCGGTGTGGCTGTAGTTGAAGTTCCTGTTGGTGGAGAAGATGGGCTTGAGCGTGTGTCTGGCTATGTGTGTTGGTGCGGTGACTAGCTGTTGAGACTGATGTTGGCAAGGTACCCCAGGAGAGAGGGGGTGTTATGGTCACTGGGGTTGTCCAGGTGGGCCTTGAGGTCTCCAAGTAGGATGTAGTCAGTGGATGGGAGAGCTTGGAGTGTGATGAGGTCTACAGTAGCATTGTTGTATGGGGGTTTGTGGTCCGGGGGTGCCTGTAAATGAGGGTGCCGCAGAGGGTGGTGTTGGGGTTGGTCCGGATCTGGAATTAGAGGTGTTCCATGGTCACCATCGGGTCATTAGAGTGCGTGGTCAGTCGGAGTGTGCTTTTTCAGACAATGGCAATGCCTCCTCCTGACCGCTCGGGGTGGTCCGTGCCGGTGAATTTGTAGCTGTCTTGGATGGTGATGGTGATGGTGATGTCCGGTCCGCAGCAGAGGTTGGTCGTGATTTCCGTGAAAAAGGCGATGTCTGAAGAGGTGGCGTTGAGGAGGTCCCAGATTTATGTTGCGTGTTTGTGGAGGGACCACACGTTGATGCAGTTGAACCGGTCGGCTGTGCTGTTGGTTGGCTGGGCGGCAGGAGGCGCTGGTGTGCTGATGTGGCTGAAGGAGCGTTTGCAGTTTCTACAGGTGCAGGGTGCAAGAGAATTCTACAGTGTTGCTAGATGGCAGGCGGTGTGCCATCCAGGGTTGATGGCGAGGAGTGTGCTGAATTCATAGCGGTGAAGTGTCCAAGAGGGAGAGTCCTTGCTGGGCGAGGTCCAGGGGTGGACGGACGCAGACAGGCTTACCTGTGGCACACCAGTGGTACACCCGCTGCGCAAGGCCGCAGAGTGGCTGCCATTATGTAGTGCTGCGGGGGGACTGGACAGCTGGGAGGTGGGAAGCGTGGGAAAGGACACTGCAGGGGGCGGGGATACTGGGGGAGCGGGGGTTGTAAATATATATGTAAAAAATTGTTACCTTGAGGCCAGGTTCTGGGTCATCTGTGCTCCTGCTCTCCTGAGTCTGCTTCCAGGAACAGGAAGCAGTCAGCCAGGCTCCCTCCCCTAAACCAATCACAATTCTGCAATGCAGCATTGTGATTGTTCTTGAGCACCGTGCTAAGGCATTCAGCCAGGGGCCGGAGGGGTGTGTATGTTCTTCATGCAGGCTTTAATGCAGCCTTCGTTGCGAACAGGGTTGTGCGCATGACTGCTTTTGGCGGCCTGAGAGGGCCGACCAAACAGTCATTGCACCCTTGAGTGGGCATACCACTCCACCCGGGCCCTGCTCCGTAGGTAGAGCAGCCCCACCCACCCTCCTGCCCACAAAAGAAACATAGCATGAGTACATTAGAAATGTATCATCATGTTATGTTTCCTCTTCTTGCACTGCTTGAAAGCAGTGGAGTGACACTCTTCCGCCATAGCGGATGAGCTGCCACTCGGGGTGCATCATCCATAGGTGCTAGGCCTGGGCCCGACTCGACCCCGGGGCCTCCTCCGCTACACGTACCACCTTCTCCTCACCTGGACAATGACACTGTGGTGCAATCTGCTGCAATCTCTCCAAATCTGTGACTCAGCCAGCAGGAGCCTCAGCAAGCCAGGATTTCGGAAGCCTGGGTACAGCAGTCACCACTGCACAGAGGAGATTTCCAATGGTGGGCCGCATGCGCTGGCTGGATGCTGTGGAGGGTGAGGCCCCTGAGCTGCACCGAACTTGTGTGGTGGGAGCAATGCAACTTTACACCTAAGGGGGCCCTGTTGCATCAACTGCATCGGGAGGTTCCCCAACTGACTTAGTGGTGACTGCTGTACCCAGCCATGTGAAATCCTGCCTCTATGAGGCTCCTGCTGGCTGAGTCACAGAATTGAAGAGAGTGCAGCACTGTGGTGCCTTGAAAAATCTGGGGCAATGTATTTTTTAATTGCTGAAAACATGGCCATTATAGTAAAGTCACTATTATCGCTTTCCCTTTCCTCTGGATTTTTGATGTTGGTATGAAAATAGCTCAGAGAGTTAAATATCAGCGTTATAAGCAACGCTGATAGACAGGTCAGGTGTTCAAATCCTTGTAAGGCTTACTCATCTTTTCATCCTTTGGAGTTCGGAGAACTAGGTACCAATACAATGGAAAACAAATCACTCTATAACACATTTTAGCAAGTAGTCATTAAAGTTCTCTGGTGTTCCTTCAGGATATTTATTTGTAAAACACATTTACAATATCTTGATTGATCTAATAAGAATAAAACATCTCAATAGTCTGTTTAAAAATACACGGGTGCAATGTTGAGAAGTGCAGAAAATGTCAAATAGGTAAAAGAAACCATAATGCACATGTTCACTTGCGATGAAATGAGAAAGTTCAATACATTATTTATGTGGTCTTTGACATTCACTTATTCCTTTGATCACTGTACCATGAACAAAAGCCCTGAGATTTTCATAACTGGACTAAATGAGCCTCTGTAGTGTATTCGCTTTAAGAGAAAGATGAAAAAATATGTTGAAAAGTCCTCTTAAAACTCAAAATGAAAACATGTAATATAGACAGAATAAATAAACAAAACTCTTATCTAACACCTGGAATTAATTGAAACATTTGATTAACATCAGCACTGTAAAAATTGGAGTATTACCTAAAGTACTTAAAGGGGTGAGAACCCACCTCAAATAATTATCACAATCAATGTCAGGGTGAACCACAAAAGCCACAAATAAACCTGTTCTTAGCCCTCTGGTAGCTGGCACAAAGCAGTCAGGCTTAACTTAGAGGAAATGCGTAAAGTATTTATGCAGTACTCAAAGAATACAAATCCAATGAGAAGAACCAGTGAGATGAATTGCAAGGTTTAAATTAAAATAGCACCACAAAACACAAAGGGCCAACCACGTTTATCTGGTTGTTCTAGACCAGGTCAAAGTCAAAAGTTAAGGCCTCCTCTAATTGAGCACAGGCTGGATGCAGGGACTTAGGGGCATATCAGCACGGGCCGGCGATAATTATCGTTCAGCGCTCTTAGCATGAGGATAATTATCGCCGGCCAACTTTTAATTTTATCGCGGAGATAGCGTGCTATTAGCAACGCTTATCTCCAAAGCAATAAAATTCAGTGCGCAAGCTGCCAAATGTGCGATTATCGCTGGAAATCCAGTGATAATCACACAACTTTTGGTGATAGCTTGCTGATAGGGCCTCACATACTTAGCCATGATATCCACCTTCCATAGGATATCATGGCTAAGTCAGTTTCAAAGCAGGCGTAAGGAAAGTAGCAATAACAGAGGTTATCGTTACTTTTCTTGTCGCTATGCTGCTTTGTGTGAGGCTTGATAATAGGAAAAATGTCGTTTAGCGACATTTCTCCCGTTATCCTGGGGAGGAATGCCCAATTTGCATCTCATTAGAGATGCAAAGATGGGCGTTAAGGGAAATGGCGATAAGGCAAGGTTTCACACGATAGCGTGACCTTGCTGATAAGGGGATGAAACTATCGCCGCTTTTCGTCCAAAAACGGACACAAAAGCGGCGATAATTTTTTATCGCCTGCTTACTGCTATGCCCCCAAGTTTGTCCCAGTGGAAACTTTACCTTCTCAGGTTTATGGTGAAAAAATGGTTGTCAAATAGTTGTGGACGGGGAAAGAAGCAAGTTGGATCTGAAGTAGGGCTCAATGACAGCAGGTTGCTGAACAGCGAGGTCTCGGTGCAGTCATCGACAAAGGCGGGAAAGCTCAGAGCAAGCATGCCCATGAAGGCCTCGACCCTGATGGATTGCTGCTCACTGTTGGTCCTGATGAATCCCTCTACATTTGGTCTCTGAAACTTTTCTGAAAGTTAGATCTACTTCAGCAGGGGAAACAAGCAAACTGAGGCTGACCGGCAATTTAACATTAACGGCTGCAGCTTCGATGGTAGTTCCTGTCTCCGATAGTTCCGCAGACAGAATGTTGGCAAAAACATTCTAAGTCCCAGACCTTGAAGTTTGGGGACATGAGGAGAACACTCTAACACAAGCCAAGGTTCCAAGACATGGCGGGGCACCACTTGGAGATTAGGGCCCACTCCAGCAGATACTAGCAGCATGGTCCAGGGCAGGTCCAGTTGGTACTGGTTAGCTGGGCTGTTGGAAAGAAAGGCCTCTGAAATCTAGCTTGTTGTACCCATGTAGCTCTAATAGGAGGCCATCCAACTGAACCTTGGAGTCACTTCAGATTTTTCACAGGTCCTGGAGTGTTTTTAGGAGGGTACTGTGGGTCTCCCACTTATGCCCAGTGCCATCCTGTAAGTTGGGGGAACTCATGGTCACTCCGAAATCAATGGGGTATAAGTTCTCAGGGGTCACCCTACACACTTTTGGAGCACTTTCCATGTGTTTTACAGTAAGCTGTCCCACAGTATCACTCTTTCCCTAAAATCCAACATGGCAGGACCTTTCTGCCCCTGTGCAGAGCTCCCTGTGCAGACCCAGAGGTGTGGCAATGATAATGGGCAAATCCTCCCCTTTGGTCATTCACAACCAGTCCTCAGGACAGCTCCTCTCCCACTGCAGGGGAAGGCCTGCAGTTATGGTTTACAGTGCTACCTTAGTGCATGGCACCATTAGTACTACAACCCACAAGTAGCATTTAATGTACAGTCCTTAGGTATATGTAATACCATATACTAGGGACCTATAACACATTAAATGTACCAATTAGGAATATGTCATTTGTACACAGTTTAAATGGCACTGGCACTTTCCCCTGGCTAGCAGGGGTAAAGTGCACAGAGTACTAGAGCAAAATAAAAGGTTCATCGACAGAAGGCAAACATCTGGAGTCACACTGTAGAAATTGCATATTTCCAACAAGTGTGGACATGAAAATCTTCAAAAAGGTTTGTGTATGCATTCATACTCCGACTAAGAGGGTTTCTATTTTTCCAACACTGACTCCCTTCCATCTAATTGAAGGAAAAGAAACTGCTTCTTAACATATACAAAAGGGGGTTTCACACCTTGTAGCAAGTACTTATGCTCCTTACCCCAACATGGTTGATAGCCCTTACCAGTTGTGCTTTTTCTGTGATTTATGAAGCTTTGAACATTCCTATCTCGCTATCAGTGATTCTATGCCTTGTAACACTTTTTAGCTTTCACTTCAATGGCGCCTACTAGTGGCACTTTGAGGCACATCTGTTTTGGGGTTGTATTCTTACAAGGACATCTGCCGTCACAGAAGATGCAGGTACGCAAGGTAGGGCGGTAGAGCGGGGCGGATGTTGACAAACGACAAAATAGTTTTTTAAATGTATTTATTTAATTTTACCTATTCCGTCGTCTGTCGACTTTCCCCCCTCTCTACTCCTGCCAGCCCCACCCCACCACGCTAACCTGCAGCATCCGCCGTCGGACATTTGGCTTGTCTTCAAAGGAAACCCCACAAAATTGTTTTCATGTGGAGGGAGAAAACGTTCCCTATTTTTAGCAAAAGGTACAAAAAATACTTCTAGCCAGTAGAAACCCCCCCACCCCCCCAAATAGTAAATCGCTTCACCACTGCAGAAGCTGCACTGGAGCTTTTCCCACGGGAGAGAAGCATGCGTGCCCCCGTCCTCGTGGCTGCAGAAATAAACCCAAAATGGTCCCCTATTCCTACATCCCTACTCCACGAGTCTTTCCCTAGTCAAACTCTAATTCTGAAACAATGATGGAAACGCCCATTCATCTGTTGGGTAAATTCTCGCCCTTGCCAATTGATGGTAAATGTTGGCCACTTGAGGGCTCTTAACTGCAAGCACTAGCACAGTCCCAAATGTCACCACCAAAGCTCTCTGCTGCACCACCTCTACTTGACTTGCAACACATGGTTTAGTGAATGACTGCCAAATCAGATCATATAAAAAGCACTTTTGGGAAGAGCGTTAGGTAAACTTTAGGGTCATCACAGACAAAACAGTTGTCGTGGGAGGAGGACGATATTGAGCTATTTAATGCACTTTCCCCACAGTAAATATTATTAATACGATTTATAGAGCGCACGGCTACCCCAAATAGGAGTGTCCCGGCGCTAGAGGCAGCTGAGTTGCAACCAACGGGACTAAGGACCTAAAAAAGCCATGTTTTCAAAGTTTTTCTAAAACTGGATTCAGTGTTTACCTTCCGCAGGGGATCTGGAAGGGTGTTCCACAGTGATGCTGCACCCACTGTGAAAGTACTCCCTCCCAAACGGGCCCTCACAAAGCGAGGGGCCTGCAGCAGAGTCTGAGAATTAGATCGTAGCACCCGATTTTGTTTATATATGCTCAATCTTTGCTTAAGGTAGTTAGGACAGTTTCCTTTTAAGGCCCGATACGCCAGAATCATGGCCTTAAATTGGATTCGCTTCTCCACCTTCAACCAATGGAGCTTCTGTAAATACGGAGAGACATGATGTTTGAAAGGTATTCGTAGCACCAGTCTCGCAGCCGCATTCTGAATCATTTGGAGACGTCCTATGGCATATTTGGGGAGGCCAAGATATAGACTATTGGCATAGTCTAACCTGGACGTGACTGTAGCATGTACTATAGATTCCGGCAATCCTCCGGTAAAAAAATGGAGGATTCTCCGTAGATTTTCAATATGCTAAAACAGCCAGAAGAGACCTGCTTAATATGAGCAGAGAAGGAGAGATTTGCCTCCCATTTCACACCCAAATTCCTGGCGCATGAACCCGGTATTGGTGGTGACCCCATCTCTGATGGCCACCACAGTACTGGATCTGGAGCTGAGCCTCTGCCGAAAAACAAAACTTTGTTTTTTTCGGCATTGAGCTTTAATTTATTAGCATTCATCCAGCGTGCTATATCTTGTATTCAGCCCTTGAAGTTCTTAAAAGTGTCTGCCGACCGCTCCTTAAGTGGAAAAACCAGCTGGGTGTCATCAGCGTAAGAAATCGCCTTGACACCCTAATTGGCGATAAGAGTAAAGAGCGGAGCTAGGTAGACATTAAACAACAGGGGGCTTAGGGCTGAGCCCTGAGGGACGCCACTTTTAATTTGCTTAGGTCTGGAATAGGCCTGGGCGAAGCACTACGCTACGCTCGCGTAGTTTGCGAAGTTCGCGCTACTTCGCACTACGCGAACTGCACGTAGCACAGTGCGAACACGCGTAGCGTAGTGTTGCGTAGTGCTGCGGTCATTTTTTGCTTGCTCGCGGTCCTCAACGTCAAGTTGGCGACCGCGAGCAAGCAAAATGACATCCTGGCGAGACTTTTTCCTTGTTCGCGATCGCGAGCATGGAAAATAAACCTCCCGGCGAGATTCACAACGCGAGAAGGTCAGGTTTCTCATTGCGAGGGGTCGCGTATGCTCGCGACCGCTCGCGATGAGAAACTACCAGTTCGCGTTGAGAAAGCTGCAGCTCGAGGAAAAATCTACTCGAGCAGCAGAAAACTACAGCTCGCACTGTGCAAGATGCCATTTTCAATGATTGCACAGTGCCGGTTGCTTGTCCGCACTGTGCAATCATTGAAAACAACATCTTGCACAGTGCGAACATGTTACTTCGCAGTTCGCGAAGTGCTACGCGTAGCTCGCGTAGTGCGAACTTCACTTTGCGTAGCTTCGCGAAGTGCTACTTCGCGAACTACGCCCACCCTTAGTCTGGAAGCATGAGATTGTAGAGCCACTTTCTGGGAGCGCCCACTAAGATAAGATTGTACCCAAGCTAGCACCATCCCTCCAAGACCCGCATCTTGTAATCTCTGGACCAAGATGACATGGTCTACGGTATCAAAGGCCACGGATAGGTCCAGGAGCACCAGCAATGCCGATGCTCCTGAATCCAATGACCATTTTACCGACTCTCAAGAAGAGCGGTCTCAGTACTGAAACCTGCTCGAAAGCCAGATTGAGTGTCATGTAGAGCCCGATTCCGCTCTAAGAAAGAGGTCAGTTGGCGTTGAACCATTTTCTCCAACATCTTACCCGGGGCAGGGAGCAGGGAAATGGGCCTCAGATTACTAAGGTCGCCTGCGTCACCATTCACTTTCTTCCTCAAAGGGAGGAGAGTTGCATGTTTCCAGGAGTCGGGAAAGATGCCTGTCTCTAAAGAGGTATTCCAAATATGGCGCAGGCCCTCGGTCAGCGATGGAGCTAACATTTTCCAAAACTTTGGAGGGCAGAGATCATCTGGTGTGCCAGACCTGCATTTCAGAGTTTCCGCTAACGCCTCCTGGTACGTAATCTGGGTAAAATTTAAGAGTATTGTTAAATAACAATTGTAGTGTGAAAGGAGAACCACATTTAGGTATTTACTGCCTTTATCACAAGTGCCTCTGGTGCAAAAACACTAAAGATACAAGGAACTGGAGCTAAATACCTAGAAATGAGCTTTCTAATCAGTGTAGTGATGATTAATCACCAGCCCAAACGAAGAAAAAGTGCAGTCATGTGGTTGTGCTCTCTATCGCAGGTGTACAAGTGACCAACCAAAACAGTCCTGGCTGGCACACTCCGTCCAACATTACAGGGAAATACATAATAGGGTCCACAGATGCAGAGAAAAGTAAGCAACCAGACTCAAGAGGAACAGAGAGCCACAGAGAAATGTAGGGAGAATTACGAGGGAGTATAAGGGACATGTGGAAAGAAACAAACACGAAGAAAGGAGGGGAGGAGAAGAACAAAATAGTGGAGATGCAAGAAAGCTGGTAAAAAAAGACACAACACAAAGGCAAGAAGAAGAGCACACAGCAGGTAGGAAAAGTAATACAAACTGAAAGACAGAGACAGATAACGTGATAATGCAGAGGGAAAGAAGGAGCAATGCTGGAGAATATAAGAGGCGTAGAAGGAGCCTCCATCCGTACAGGACGACCCCTTAAGGCAGCCCTCATCGCTCCAGCGTGACCACTATCATCTCATGCATATGACAAGTCATATTTTATGCTGCTGACTCCATATGTGAACAGCACCTATTTCTGAAGCTATCTCGCATGCTTATTTGTTGTTTTTCACTTCTCAACATGCTGCTACGGATTTTAGGTGCAGAACACTTACATGGTGATAATTGCTCAACTATTTCTGTCGCTATTGTAATTAGCACTTAAAGGGAAGTCTGTCCGGGCCAAAACAATGTAAAGAATGGTATTGTGCTAGCTCTTTCTTTACCAATTTCTAATCTTTTCAAATATATTACTCAACAGTATGTCTGAAACAAAGTTTCAGGGTTCTGTTCAGCACCTCTAGCCTGTCCTGTGGGGCTCCTGCTGGCTGTCAGTAAACATGCATTACGTTACAAATTGTCTGCATAGCCGACCGGATAAATTCACCATCGTGCAAGGGTGCCTGCGTTACAGGCAGGATTCTTTTTGAGCAGGAAGGGACACCTTCCTGCACAAAAAATAATAGTCTGAGGCGCTTTTTCCTCTTTATATATGTGCTACAAAATGCAGCACACGTAGAAAGAGGAAACAAAAAGGAGAAATAAAGATATTCGTCCTCTTTACTCCTCTCCTGAGAAGGCGTAGCATTAAGACAAATTCCCAAGTCTATCAATATTGGTAAATCTGGGAATACTTCAAAATCTATAGGTGGATGCATGGGAACACCCACGCTCCACCCATCGAATGCCTCCCTGGGGCAGCGTAAAGCAAGGCAACGACTTGTACTGCCTTGACTTACTCCAGAGTTACCAAACCACGCAAGGCAACATAAGGTGGGCTTGCTTGTCTTAGTAAATCTCATTATAGGTTTTGTGTCGCCCTGCACCCCCTTGTATGGTGCAAGGGTGATGCAACACCCTTGATAAATATGCCCCATAGTAAATAGGATCTCAGAATTTGCACTAGAGAGACACACGGCTCAGAAGACCAGAATTCTAGAAACAATAAATTAGCAGACACAGCTTCACTGTGGAATCTTTACTGCCCATACCAAGAGCTGAGATGAACCTGGATCAGTTCCTGAAGAACCATAAAACGTACTTCTTTTCCCATACCTATGCAAACTTCTGTCCAAGGACTACCAGGCAACTTCGAGACTTGCCACCTTGCTCTTGTATCCATTTGCTGAATCCCCTTTCTTCCATTATCCCTACTGATTCCATTCCTCTTGTTCCCTAACTTTTCCCCTTCCTCTCCTGCTCTATTTGGATGCTAGCTTGAAAGCATTGCTTACTAGGCATGTGCAGTATCCTTAACAATATTTGCATGGGAAATCAGTACCCAATGAGGCATGGCAATGTGGTGTGCTCTTAAGCAGTTTACTCTTGGAGCATGTAATCTAGCAAGTCTAGCATGATCAAATTACTACCGCCCAAGAACAGTTTTGTAGGATTGAATACATTGAGAATTCTGTCTCCTTTGAAAGTTGATGTAGAGCAGATCTGATCAGATGAGTAGATGAAGCTAAAGAGTGCCGCCATTATATGTGTGATCAGAGACCAGCTGGTAATAGCAGAAATTTTTAAAATTATTTGGAAGGATGTAAATGAAGACAAAGGGTTGCTCAAAAGTGTGGTTGAAGATAATGTCAAGTTTGTAAATTTTACAGTGTTCTGAAAAAGAGTGCAAGGTATGAAAGTAAGTTAACAGAGATCAGAGGAGAGTCGTTTATTACCCATGTCTACATTAGGATCTGGTACTGGTTTCACATTATGTAAGACTGGAATAGTTTTATGACATTATATTGAGGTCAGCTATATCAACCTACAGTATCATCGCACCCACTCTATCGCCTACCTCTATATCTTCAATGTAAGCACATAATTACTATTCTTATCTCCACATCTCCTTACATAGGTTTACCTTGTGATGTAGTGGTTAGATCGATGCCATGAATAGAAAATCTTTGTCATGCTGTTTAATGCACGTGATATAGTTATGTAGTGGTGGTACACTTAATACCTGGAACCATCTCTTTCTTATCATTGGTCACTAATGAAAAGCTCTCTGGCAATTACCCCTCAAAGTCCCACGCTAGCAGATTTTAAATCTTCTTCCTCCCTGCAGAGGCATGCCGTGGCACTTGTCATTTGATATCAGTCCATCAGTTCGATCAGTTAGTTATTCCATTTCCTCATTGACTCATGGGTCCTTCTAAACAGATGTGCCTGGTAGCGGTAAATCATTTCTTCCACCAGAGGTGAGATAACAACACCAAAGTAAGCAGCAGAGCCTACCATCCTGCTATCTTGTAGTTCTTGTGTTATTTTGATCATTTTACTAATATTAAGTAAATATCCAGAGACCTCCCTGAAACACAAGAGGGTTCTATTTCTATATTACTGATTGACTTTTCTGGTTTAGTTTTACATATAGCAATGTTACCTATGTAAGCAACACTTTTTCTTGCCTGCCCATTCATTACCATAGGTGGTATGCAATTCTTCCCTTCTAAGGGGCCCATTACGATGTTGTTTGGAAAGGCTCCAAATAGGATTCGGTATTGCAGAATCAGATTCGGAACCCTTGTTTCCAAACTAATCGTACACAATTCCCAACGGCCGATTACGATACCCGGAAACCATTCGGGCATTCCAAATCAGGTCCGAAAGGCATTCGGACAGCCGGAGTAATTCGGAGCAGAATCGTACAGTTCCATGGACATGGTTTCCAAGCTAGCGATTATGATGACCGATTCAGACAGCCGTTCCGATTCAATCTGTCCGACACAAAACGGCTGCCAAAATCTGTCTTTTGGGGCCCGTTGCCGGCCCCTCTTCTCCGGGAGGCATCCAATTGTGGCCTGTGGGGGGACCCCCTTCCCACCCATGCACAATGTGGCAGGCACCCCTGGCAGGCACCATGGGGTGCCTGCCACAGGGTAAAAGGTTTTCCCCATCCACCCCTTTTTACAATGGGAGCCTGTGTTCTCATTTGGAACACAGCGTCCCATTGAAGTCAATGCAAGTCTGACCGAACGATGTTGGGAAGCATCGAAATCAGTCGTTCGGACTTGCAGTACCCAATTTGTTCGTAAACTATTCCAAGACGAGTTCATTCGGAACAGTTTCCGAACAACATCGTAATTGGCCCCTAAGTGCAACAAAAAGATCGCAAGATATAGGGCAAAAAGCAGAGGTGGCAAAAGGGGAACCTTGGGTGATATGAGACCTAAACGGGCTATGTGTGTGGTGGAATCCTGGTATAAGGCACACCCAGCTCCTGCAACTTGGGAATCTGAATTCTTCATAAAGTGCCAGAAAAAGGGCCAGGAGACCCTGTCCAGGACTTATTCCATGACTAAAAGGATCATTCCTGTCTGGAAATATTTGTTTGCCAATATATCAAAAAGTGTTATGGTACTATATATACATGCACAATTGTATTCCTTCCTATAACTCTTGTTGCCTTGCTTTGGCACATTTATTCCAGACCTACTGGCTTTGACAATGCTGGTTTCAACATCCCTCGAGGTATGTTTGTGCACTCCAAGGAATGTACTTGTTCTGCTCCCCTTCTACTACATAATGACATTTTAAGCAGCTGCACCATGATTTTTGCCTAAATCAGACCGAGATGGGACATAAATATAAGTGCCAAGTGATTTTTATGGAATACAGACATTATATCAAGTCATACGTCTCATCTATTTCTTTTTTGATATTTAAAGTTTCATTTTGCAGGTCTTGTTGTTTTTCAGTTTGCTCTTGAGATCTGTGTTACATCAACTGCTGGCCTGCTGTGATCCCTTATTCTGCCTTATGTGATTTATTTATTCTGGGCCTCTTGTAACTCTTTATAGGAGAAAGCTGGCCTCGCCTGCTGCCTGATATTGCCTCATGGTACCTTTCTTCGACCAGAGTCTTCAGGGTAGGGAATGCAGTCAAATTTGTCCCTGTGATTATCACTGACCAACAAGGGGCCAGGATCATGACTGAACAGCTGAATATATTGTTTCTGACCTTAGATCCTTCTTATCTTGTTTCCTTTATAAAGCTCACAGCTACCTGCAGCTCCACTCCTACTGTGTCACTTCAGGTTTCTTGTTGCTCCAAAATGTTGTGGTCTTCTGGTCACTGTAGACTTCCATTTGTTATGGTTAGCTTTCAATTATTTTACCGCTTTGCTGATAACGCATGCTTCTGGATTGCAAAGGACCTGTTGGGGGCTTAACAAGAGTTTACAAGGGCTTACAGCCTGCAGATGGCTCACTATTGGTTGGCTTTATTGTCACTCTCATTTGTTTCCTTCTTTATCAATAACTTTCCTTGTGCCAGCTTGTCCATCTTGTGTTTGTTTCTCCCCTGCAGTAGAGAAAGCGTCTTTACCATTTTTCTGATTGGCTTTCTTTTGCTGTGTTATCTGTTGGCTGTAGGCTGTGTTAAGTGCTGGCTGTATTAGTGTGTCCTGAGACTTTATGATTCAAGATGTATGATTTATGAACTTGAAAATGTGTAGTATTTTGTAAGAATGTATTTCTTGGAAATAAAGAATATCACTTTGTTGGAAACGGGTAGCGTGGTGCAGAGCGGGTGGGCCAAACTCTGGAGGAAATGTGCAAAGCATTCACGCAGTACACACAGGCGACACACAAGGCACACTACAAAAAGAGACACTACACCATTTTAGGTAAAAATAACCTTTGTATTGTCAGAACACAGTATATTGGGTAATCTCTACACTGCGCCAACTGGCGCTCGGTTAAAATTTACAGGGGGGAATTATATACAGGGCAGGGCCAATCGGGCCCCTGCCGGAATCATTGCGACATGGAAGACAATAAAAATAAGTCCATCAGCCTTAAACCTGCAAGAAAATCATCATGGCATAACATTAAGCAATAGTCCGGAACACCTGTAATAAAAAACATCATGGCATTCCCCTATGCATCACCAATATGAGTGACCCCTGAGCCTGAGGCAGAAATTAAGGTAGGCAGTTCATTTACACATCAAAACCTGGCATCTCAACCTAGCGCTGCCCATAGCAAATCAATAACGCTTCACATAGAGCCTTTTAACATAGCGCTGTACATAGCAAGGCAATGGCGCTTTAAAACATGACATATGAACATAGCGCTGCACATAGCAATTCAATGGCGCTTGGAACCAGGACTTATGAACATAGCGCTGCACATAGCAATTCAATAGCGCCCAGAACATGGCCTATAAACATAGCGCTCCACATATGGCAATACACTGAAGCCTGAAACATGGCACTTCCTGACCCTGCTTAACAGGGTAATTCTCTGAAGCGCTAAACAGCCTATAACCCTGGAGCGCTACACGTAGGAATTCAATAGCGCTTTAAAGCATGGTATCTAAGCGAAGCGCTGCCTAGAGCAATTCACCAGCGCTTTAGACATTGCAGGCCATTGAAGCATTCCACGTGGCATTCGATCAAAGCCTTGCTGCAGTTAGACAAGGCTAATCCGTCCCTGTAACCGGAGCAGATGTAGCGGACTCCATTATGCCCCAAAATGCCCGGCTTCTTATGTCACCGTCAAGCCCTTCACAGGGCGAACGTGGAGGGGACCAGGGGCCGAGTCATTCTCCCTTCGGTGCAGCAACCCGCCCCGGCGGCGTTGCTGTATAGCCCCCTGGGCCCTGTGGCCCTGTCTGTGGGGGGAGCCTTCGCTCCAGAAAGGGGCTCCCAAACAATGAGGCCGACTCGTTGCAGCTGCCCGCTGTCAAGTGGGGCAGCTGGGAAACACCCACGCCGTTCCGGACACTCCCGGGGTCTCTGGGGGAAGGCCCCACGGGGGCGAGCACCGACACTGTGCCCCGCTACCCCCCCTCTCCTTCCTAAACGGGCCCCCACTCACCGGGGATCTCGCGGGTGTCCTCCGCCTCTTCCGGCCTCCTCTCGACGTCGCACTTCACCCGGGTCCCTCCCCTGGGGTCTGGGACTTTGTCATGGAGCTGGCGGGGGTCTCGCTGCACTCGAGGCTCTCCTCCGCCTCCGGAGGGCCCCCACCACGGAGCGAAGTCTCCGTTGACGTCAGCCAGCACGGGGTAGGCTCCCGCCTGGCTCCTCGTCCTTCGCCCGGGCTGCTTCCTGGTTTCTTGCCGGTCGGCAACCAATCCGTGCGCGGCTGTGGCAGGGGCACGGCCGATGACGCGGCTGGGGGCTCATGTTGCTGGGCAATGCCTCCCAGCGTTCTTCAGGCCCGTGCGTTCTTGATTTCAGCCGCGCCAGCCCTGTCCTCACTCAGGGGGCCGCGGCGGTGATTCCGGCAGCGACAAAGTGCGGGGTGGGCACCCGCTAGTTACAGGAGCATACCAAACGCCGCCATTACGCGGGGTGGGCTCCCGCTGGCGTTAGAAAGCATGAAAAGTGCCACCATAACACGGGGTGGGCACCCGTGATAAAAATAGGCACACTCGCGGCAATAATGCGGGGTGGGCTCCCGCTTTGACTAAGGCAGTTCTCCCAGCCTCCCAGCGCTACGGGGGCCGTGGATATAGCGCTTCCCAGGCGCTAGGTAGCAGGCAGCTGGGATTCCCACACTCACCAGCAGGGCACAGTCAATTAGAAAGGTAGCGCTCACCAGCTATCGCGCTCTCCTTCCACGGGCAGCTTGAATATAGCGCTCTCTCCCTGCAGGCGGCTTGTAAATAGCGCTCTCTCTCTGCAGGGACTGCAGTCCGGGTCCCAAGAGGCACTTTCTGGTTCCTGCCCCTTGGTTGAGGGTTTCTTGAGGGGGGGAGTTGTGTTGGTGGCTGAAGGCGGACTAATTAGTCTCTGCCTGTCGTCCCTGGGTTCTCCTCTCGCCGAGCCAGATCAGTGGGTTAGTTCAGGATCCCTCACTCACTTAAAAGGCAGCACCTAAGCCCTGTCACTTTCAGAGGCATAGGTCCCTGACTAAACCCTACTGCCTAAAACTCCTGCGTAGGCTTCTCCAGGTCTGCGTTGCCCCAACTCTAGCTTTCCCTCGCCCTAGGGGCAGTAGAGGGGGGGTAGGTAGGCTCAGGGCCCAGCACACAGGCCCATGTGGCGGTAACCCCTGACAGCAGGTCCCCTCTCTCTCAGGTCCACCCTCTGACTGAGCACATGGCAGCCCAGCTCCGCCCTTTATACGCCCCTCACCCCACCTTCCAGACAGTGCCAGAAGCTTCTAGAAGCGTCTGGGGAGACTGGCTCTATCTGGCCTAGGGGGAGGGGTAGAGCACCCTGGGTGCCAGGCTTCCCTCCAAAAGCTGGGGTTGCTGGGAAATAACAACTAGACTGGTAACCCAGCTCAGTCAAACGGCGCAACCACACAGCTTTGGCATCCATTTTAAAAATTACATGTTTAAAATGGGGAAACTCAGTCTGTGTACTTTATCGCACAGCATTCAATCTTCGCATTTACACATCATGCGATTTCCAAGAAAAGCGAAAAATTTAGGGAAAAAAAGGGCCAAGTCCAACACAACCCCCTTCCAGCCAAAAGCCAGGGTAGACCGATCAATGCCTTGATGGGCTCCCTGCTTAGGGCGAGAAAAGGTGGACGCAGGCCTGCAACTGCAGGAGCACCCGCAGGTTCTCCTCCACTCTGGAACCCGAGGGTTCCCTCTTTCAAACCTTCCTCGACCGCCTAAGCCACCACCCGGGGGTTCCCTAGCTGGTTGTGGCCAGGACTGGCCCCTGGGCCATCCAGATGTCTCTGGCCCTTGCGGTCTCACAGAGTGGGGGGCAGTAACCCCAGGCCCGTAGTACCCGTTGACCACTCTCCACCTCCTCCTTGCAGTTCCAAACTGCCACTGTTCCTCCCACCTGGGGTCCGCACCCTCAGGCTGACCAGCCATCAGGGGCGAGGCTCTCCTCCCCCTACCTCTCCTTCTGGGGTTCCTCACCCTCCCAAGCGAGGCACCCTCAGACCACCACTCTCTCCCCAGTCCAGGACCTTGACCCTGCAACTGGTTCCCCAACCTAGGGTCTAAACCCTTAGGCTGCACCGGTGCCAGGGGCGAGTCCTCCCTCCCCCTGCACCCCCTCCCAGAGTTCCGCACCCTCCCAACGGGAGTAGTACCCCTGGAAGACAATTCTGGGGGGACACTGCTAACAGATGCCCCACCCGCCAGGTCAGGCAGTACCCATCCCTGGCCTCCCAACCCAGGATCTAAGCCCTGTGGCTGAGCCGGTGCCCGAGGCAAGACCTTCCTCCCTCTGCACCCCCTTCCAGAGTTCCGCACCCTCCCACCTGGAAAAGTACCCCTGGAAGTAAATTCCGGGGGGACACTGTTAACAGATGCCCCACCCGCCAGGTCAGGCAACCCCTGAACCTGGCATCCCAGCCCAGGATCTAAACCCTGCAACTGGGCCAACCCCAGAACCTCAGGAGCTCTGATTACAGATGCCCTGGGTCCTCCTGACACTAGGGGCTCCCCCTCACCGGGCGGCACATCAGGACAGCCTAGGCTCCCAACCTGGGGCTCCCTTACGGAACCCTCCAGGCCCTGAGACTGCGGTTGGGGTACCTCGAGACACCTCCCCGTCTCACTCCTTCCAATGGATAGGACGTGAGGCCCTACAACCTCTTCCCCGGGACCTAGCTGGGCTATTCGCCACCTCTCCCACCTCGCTGGGTTGAAATATCCCTGCACCACCCCCTTCAGGGTCACTCCCCAATGCCCCGTCAGACACCCTGGCACTCACCCAGAGGTCTGCCTCCCGTGCAAGCTCCCTGGGGTGGGAGAACCCACACTGTCCTAGGTGGTGACGCAACCTGGGGGAACAATTCCTGAGCATGTGCTCCCGGATGACTACCTGGCACAGCCCTTCCCACTCATTCACTGCACTCCTCACCACCCAATCCTCCAATGCAGTCCCACACACCTCCGCAAACTCCCCCCAGGACTGGTGGGACAGTTTTCCCCTGCCCCTGAACTCTAACCTGTCCCCCTCTTCCTGGGAATCAGGCACCATCTCCTGGGCTCTGGGAGTGGGACACCCTACATTGGATCCACTCTCGCTGCCACCACTGGATCCCACCCTCACTGGTGAATCCAGACAACAAAAACCACTCTCAGGGGACAACCTACCCTCCCGAGCTGGTCTCTCCCTGGCAAAGGCCCTCTCTGCCTCCGCCATCCTTTCCCGCGCTAGGACCTTCTCCGTCTTTAGCCTCCTCTCCTCCACACTCAGCCATGCTAGCTCCACCTTGAGCCTTTCCAGCGCCAGCTGATGCTCCCTTTCTTCCCTCCTATCTACCCACTCTTCTGGGAACAGGGAAAGGGACGGGGCAGTGCGCCCGGGACTGGACCCAGCGCGGGACTCCCTAACTCTGGTGTCCTCCCTCGCTACTGGCATTTCCCCCGGTCATCTTCCTCCTCCTCGTCAGTGTCACCCCACTCCTGGGTTATGGACTGGGCCCCCTCAATCTCGGAGTCCTCCCTACACTGGAGGTCCTCCTCCGGGTCTCCACTAAATCCACCCTTTAAATATGGGGAGGGGTAATCTGACAGGTCCCCACCAATCTCTAAGGGTTCCCCCCTCTTGAGGGCCCCGTAGAGAAATAGCTTCCTGCGTGTGTTGCCTACTGGGGGTATCCCTCTCTCCCTGCAGAAATACATCACTTCCTGCTCCGTGTACTCCATAAGGCAAACCTCCTCGTAGGTCAACCCCATCCTGGCAAGGTACACCCGGGACACACCACCCACAGTGCAACAGGGGAACACAATTTAAAAACACACTTCTAGGAGGAAAGCACAATCAAGACAAAAACAATAATTCCCCAAAACCTGAGATTACATTACACGCTCAGTTTGCAGTGCAACCCGTTGTCGCTGCGGTACTGCGCAAACACAAGTCCTATCCCACCGCTGAACACCAATGTTGGAAACGGGTAGCGTGGTGCAGAGTGGGTGGGCCAAACTCTGGAGGAAATGTGCAAAGCATTCACGCAGTACACACAGGCGACACACAAGGCACACTACAAAAAGAGACACTACACCATTTTAGGTAAAAATAACCTTTGTATTGTCAGAACACAGTATATTGGGTAATCTCTACACTGCGCCAACTGGCGCTCGGTTAAAATTTACAGGGGGGAATTATATACAGGGCAGGGCCAATCGGGCCCCTGCCGGAATCATTGCGACATGGAAGACAATAAAAATAAGTCCATCAGCCTCAGACCTGCAAGAAAATCATCATGGCATAACATTAAGCAATAGTCCGGAACACCTGTAATAAAAAACATCATGGCATTCCCCTATGCATCACCAATATGAGTGACCCCTGAGCCTGAGGCAGAAATTAAGGTAGGCAGTTCATTGACACATCAAAACCTGGCATCTCAACCTAGCGCTGCCCATAGCAAATCAATAACGCTTCACATAGAGCCTTTTAACATAGCGCTGTACATAGCAAGGCAATGGCGCTTTAAAACATGACATATGAACATAGCGCTGCACATAGCAATTCAATGGCGCTTGGAACCAGGACTTATGAACATAGCGCTGCACATAGCAATTCAATAGCGCCCAGAACATGGTCTATAAACATAGCGCTCCACATATGGCAATACACTGAAGCCTGAAACATGGCACTTCCTGACCCTGTTAAACAGGGTAATTCTCTGAAGCGCTAAACAGCCTATAACCCTGGAGCGCTACACGTAGGAATTCAATAGCGCTTTAAAGCATGGTATCTAAGCGAAGCGCTGCCTAGAGCAATTCACTAGCGCTTTAGACATTGCAGGCCATTGAAGCATTCCACGTGGCATTCGATCAAAGCCTTGCTGCAGTTAGACAAGGGTAATCCGTCCCTCTAACCGGAGCAGATGTAGCGGACTCCTTTATGCCCCAAAATGCCCGGCTTCTTATGCCACCATCAAGCCCTTCACAGGGCGAACGTGGAGGGGACCAGGGGCCGAGTCATTCTCCCTTCGGTGCAGCAACCCGCCACGGCGGCGTTGCTGTATAGCCCCCTGGGCCCTGTGGCCCTGTCTGTGGGGGGGAGCCTTCGCTCCAGAAAGGGGCTCCCAAACAATGAGGCCGGCTCGTTGCAGCTGCCCGCTGTCAAGTGGGGCAGCTGGGAAACACCCACGCTGTTCCGGACACTCCTGGGGTCTCTGGGGGAAGGCCCCACGGGGGCGAGCACCGACACTGTGCCCCGCTACCCCCCCTCTCCTTCCTCAACGGGCCCCCACTCACTGGGGATCTCGCGGGTGTCCTCCGCCTCTTCCGGCCTCCTCTCGACGTCGCACTTCACCCGGGTCCCTCCCCTGGGGCCTGGGACTTCGTCATGGAGCTGGCGGGGGTCTCACTGCACTCGGGGCTCTCCTCCGCCTCCGGAGGGCCTCCACCACGGAGCGAAGTCTCCGTCGACGTCGGCCAGCGTGGGGTAGGCTCCCGCCTGGCTCCTCGTCCTTCGCCCGGGCTGCTTCCTGGTTTCTTGCCGGCCGGCAACCAATCCGTGCGCAGCTGTCACGTGGGGCACGGCCGATGACGCGGCTGGGGGCTCCTGTTGCCGGGAAATGCCTCCCAGCGTTCTTCAGGCCCGCGCGGCCTTGATTCCAGCCGCGCCAGCCCTGTCCTCACTCAGGGGGCCGCGGCGGTGATTCCGGCAGCGACAAAGTGCGGGGTGGGCACCCGCTAGTTACAGGAGCATACCAAATGCCGCCATTACGCGGGGTGGGCTCCCGCTGGCGTTAGAAAGCATGAAAAGTGCCGCCATAACACGGGGTGGGCACCCGTGATAAAAATAGGCACACCTGCGGCAATAATGCGGGGTGGGCTCCCGCTTTGACTAAGGCAGTTCTCCCAGCCTTCCAGCGCTATGGGGGCCGTGGATATAGCGCTTCCCAGGCGCTAGGTAGCAGGCAGCTGGGATTCCCACACTCAACAGCAGGGCACAGTCAATTAGAAAGGTAGCGCTCACCAGCTATCGCGCTCTCCTTCCATGGGCAGCTTGAATATAGCGCTCTCTCCCTGCAGGCGGCTTGTAAATAGTGCTCTCTCTCTGCAGGGACTGCAGTCCGGGTCCCACGAGGCGCTTTCTGGTTCCTGCCCCTTGGTTCAGGGTTTCTTGTGGGGGGGAGTTGTGTTGGTGGCTAAAGGCGGACTAATCAGTCTCTGCCTGTCGTCCCTGGGTTCTCCTCTCGCTGGGCCAGATCAGTGGGTTAGTTCAGGATCCCTCACTCACTTAAAAGGCAGCACCTAAGCCCTGTCACTTTCAGAAGCATAGGTCCCTGACTAAACCCTACCGCCTAAAACTCCTGCATAGGCTTCTCCTGGTCTGCGTTGCCCCAACTATAGCTTTCCCTCGCCCTAGGGACAGTAGAGGGGGGTAGGTAGGCTCAGGGCCCAGCACACAGGCCCATGTGGCGGTAACCCCTGACAGCAGGTCCCCTCTCTCTCAGGTCCACCCTCTGACTGAGCACAGCACATGGCAGCCCAGCTCCGCCCTTTATACGCCCCTCACCCCACCTTCCAGACAGTGCCAGAAGCTTCTAGAAGCGTCTGGGGAGACTGGCTCTATCTGGCCTAGGGGGAGGGGTAGAGCACCCTGGGTGCCAGGCTTCCCTCCAAAAGCTGGGGTTGCTGGGAAATAACAACTAGACTGGTAACCTAGCTCAGTCAAACAGTGCAGCCACACAGCTTTGGCATCCATTTTAAAAATTACATGTTTAAAATGGGGAAACTCAGTCTGCGTACTTTATCGCACAGCATTCAATCTTCGCATTTACACATCATGCGATTTCCCAGAAAAGCGAAAAATTTAGGGAAAAAGAAGGCCAAGTCCAACACACTTGATTTGACTGGCTTCTCTCCTTCCACTGTTCATAAGGGAGACACTTATTTATTTTTGCTAAAGCACTCCATGAGAGTGATTTTGTTTTCCAGCTCTCTCCCTTGTGTGCTTCTCTCCACTACCTAGGTTGCTAAATACCCACCTTCCCCCGCACTCCATGTTGCTGTCTTCTTTGTGCTTCAAGCTCTCTCTTGTGTGCTTCTCCACCTCGCCAAACTCCCTACCTCTCCTGCGCTCCATGTTGCTCTCTCACTTGTATGCTATTTCTTGTCCCCAGTGTTGTCCCCAGTGTTGTTCTCTCTCGTGTGCGGCATTTCCCCTCCTCCCACCCACTCCCAATGGCTCCCTTTAGCCACTCCTCCATTGCACTTCATGGTCACCCTGTTATTTTTACTTTTTTGTGGAGGAGAGGAAATCTAACAGAAAATTGATGCCTGCCCCTTCACATTATTAATATCTGATGTGTATAAAAGGGGTGTCAGTGTTAAAAGTACAAATCAATTGCAATAAAAACAAGTTTTAGATGGACACATAAGATGCCAAAAAATGTTGAAGTCCCTTCAGGTTCTAGAAACATTGTAATTGCATTTAACAAGTCTGTGAGAGAGCTGGGACACTATTATTCGTCGACCAGAAAAAAACGATCCATATTATAAATTGACTAAACATAACATAAAAACAGGTATGTGCGTAAAATACCAGTCGGTTATCAAAAAGCCTTCGAAGTGCTAGCATCATAAATGCTGAAGATACCAGATAATTTTCAAGACCCTGCAGGTACTAGCAGCATTGTAATTGCATTTAACAAGTCTGTGAAAAAGCTGACACATTGTTATTAGTCGTCGACCAGAGAAAACTAACCATAATGTAAATTGTCTAAATATGATATAAAAACAGGTTATAAATATGTGCATAAAATACCCGTCAGTTGTCGAAAAAAACATATTAAAAATAGCACTTTGGTGCTACTTTTTCATTTTTCTCTTTTTCTGGCCTTTACATCTTGGATAAGTATATTTTAAAAAATGGCACCACTCACGAATAATGATGCCTACAAAAGGATGTGGATGTGGAAACGTCCTCACACTTTTCTTTGCCATTTTTTGGGACCTTTCTGAACAGGGTCAAATGCTTCTAGAACAAAAAGGAAAGCAGCCAGGGAATTCAAAGCTGCACCGCCTGATGTAGTCACAACAAACGATTAGAGAAAAGAGAAAATGTGCTGCCCACCTCAATGGTCAGCTGCCTGTTGACCATACATTGGACAATAAGTATACAAAAGATTTTCGAGAGGCAACAAAGATATTTCATATAGCATTGAATGTGTTGTATATGAAACATCTGTGTTGCCTCTCAAAAATCTTTTGTATGATTTTTGCAAATGCTTTACAACATCACCAAAAAGCATTGGCAAAGCCAAATGGTCCCAAAGGCGGAAGCTATTGGCCCTGCCTGTGCTTTTTGCATGGCTATTGCTATTTCCTTTACAGTCTGTCACTAACTTCGATCACTTTTCAAAGATCCCCTTTCTGTTCTTGCCGGTTCTGATCCCATTACAACTCTAGCCCAGTTAAGTCCATTCCACTCCATGTCCTCCAAGGTTTGCTCATGATCTGGATTTTGCACACATGCTATGGTAAGAATTATTCTCATTCCTGGATGGGTTCATGTTAGGTTTATATCCTGTGGTACCAGCCTCGCAGGTTAATTGTCGCTCGTACAAGTACCTGCCCTGTGCCAATAATGAACTATTTTGAGATCTCACATGGTGCCAGCTTTGCAGTTAAGGAGCTTAAGTGTGCTTTTAAGTATTTTTTATGAGCCCTGTTCCTCCAGATACATTCTGTACTATCTAATTTTGTTTTTCCATGTCGTACAGTACTACTCTCTGATTCCATTTCCTGGTGTTTCGCGAACTTGTTTTTCTCCATGCAGCAGACCTTAGAAACAATGTTTCATTGTTTTATTCATACCGTTTTCTTCACTCCTTTATTTGAACGTTCTCTGTAGTACTATCCAGTTTTGTCAGTTGCCATGTGATTATCCTGCACGATCGCAGCATATTTTTTTCTCCTATTTTCTCTGGTTCCAAGTCTTTTTATTTTTATGGATTTGCATAATATTGCTGTGTAATATACATATTACTCATTGTCATTGGAACAATTTATTTCATCTTCGGGTGTTGTCATCAGCTTCTGTTTTCCTTGATTGTCTCATATTTCGCTTTCAAGGAATAGAGAAAGCCTTCGAGCCTATGATATCTTTTCCTCGTTTCTTCGTCGTTTTTCTTTAGGTCTGTGATCCTATCAACTGCAGTTTTCTTCTTAGTTGCCATGCCGCATAATTCAGTCCCAAATACATACTAATAAGTGCCTCCACCCTCCCTTTTAACCCAGGCGATGTGCAACTTTAGCTTTCTGAGGGAGAGGTAATTGGCCTGTGCCTCTCAGCCATTGCTTGTTGGAAGTGCCCTTCATAACATATAGTAGCCCTCATTAAAGCCTTTGTGAGTTGTGTCTGTCTGTCATGATATGTGGAGTTTTTCGTTTACCATTTCAGTAGTGCAGAACTTGTGGGATTATGCATGGGGAGTGTGCTTAATATTTATTTCATGCCCATTTCAAGACAGAAACACCCCAGTCTGCTGCCCCTGGAAGTTAATGCCACAGTCTTCAGGAGATGGCTGAGACACCACACAGAAGGGTCGCTCTGGCAGACCACAGTATGCTTGTGTCATGGTTACAGAGTAAGATCATACTGATGAATTAAATATGCTCAGTTAATGTATGGCCTAAAGCAGTTGTAGCTACACCTCTGGAGCTGCACCTGTGGTAAACACGCTAATGCCCTTATTTCAGCAGTAAGCCTGTACAAACCTAGCAATGCCCATCAGCAGCATGAATGTACCAGCCTGTGCCACCAATATGACATTCACTGCATAATGGTGGAAAACAATGAAAATGCACCCTGTCTCAGCTGAGGCCAGCGAACAGGGAGCAATGCACCTTGTCCAGACTCTGCCAAATTACCCTACAATGATCATTTAGTAGCCCTATCTGCAGTCCCCCTCAAGAATGGTGGTGGCACTGATGCCCCCGTGCTTACAGTAGCTCCAGCGAATGGAGGCGTTGACGAGGCTCCCACCGGAAACACATTTCTGACCTCTGTGCCCACACTTGATGCTCACACAAATTCGCACCCTGCCCATGTGGCTTCTTTTCTGTCACAAACAGTGACTTCAACAGAGCAGGGAGGTGGAGTGCATGGGTCAGAAGAACCCCTGCTGCCCCATAATCTAAAGAATCCTTTCATGCTACCACTTGGGCTTTTAATATATGTTTATTGAATGAACCCCCTGGCTAACTCACATTACACTTTTGAAAATTTGGGGAGTCGATCATTAGTGGCAACTGGTACAACAGCATATCCACCATTGACCTTTTATCTAGTGTTGTCAAACTGTAATGAAGTAAATGTTCCAGATGCAGGGATGAGTAAATGGTTTTAATGGGCTGGGGGAACTTTATTTTGTTATGTGTGTGAGAAACATACTGGCAGTGCACAAAATCCTCAGAGATTTACAACAGGCGGAGAGAATACTTCAGTGCTTTCTTACATCTCTAGTTTCCCTTTTATAGCACGTTTGTCCAACGTGCTTCACAAAGCAATTAACATCACTGAAAGGATGCAATATAGAGTTGGCCATGATGGGAAACGAATCTGTGATTACACTCACTCACTTACTCATTCACCACTTCATCTATCTTTCATTCATCCTTTCACAACACCCAAGCACCCATGCACTCACCTCTCCATTCGTTTAGTTATTTGTCACTTACTCATTCATCAATCTATTCATTCACCCATCTATCCAAGCACTCACTCATCATTCCATGCATTCACTCATCATTCCATGCATTCACTCATCGAATCACTAGGTAAATAAAGGGGTCATGTAGACGCTAGTAGTCTGCACTCCTTTCTGCCAGGGCAGTGGAGGGATGTACTCAGTCACCCTGGCAGATGTATAGTCAAGGGTGTAGCTTGGTCAGTATGATGGGGGGGGGGGCTGAGTTTTAGACTTTACAACAATCAGGCTGGCACATAATGTTAAAATACATTATACAACAAGCAGGGTGCATGAAAGGAGCCTAAGGGGCAGTGGAATGGTAGAGGGACGCGATTGGTAGAAGTATTAAGTGAGAGGAAACACAATATTTTGTAAAATCACCAGCAATTTTGAGGATTTTCAAAATGGAGAGGAAGAGAGCGTGTGTGTGTTTTTGTTTGTGTGCATGTACAAATTCCTGGTGAAATCCAACAGGCACCACCATACTGAAAGCACCTGTACCCAACTATTTATCAGAAATAAAAGTGTATTAGGGGAGTGTAACACCCCGAATAACCCCCTTGAATCTACTCCCCTGCGCATAGTCCACCATGTTCAGAGATCTCCTCCTGCGTGGAGGAGATCTCCAGGCACCTTAAGTTTGCAGAGCGGTTGCCATGTATAATGCAGCCACTCATCAAGGTTTTTGGCTTTAGGAAAACAAACTTCCAAAGAGAGAATTTGTTTTTGCACAATATAAAAAGTTAATGGCCCAGACAACCTTGGAGTTTTTTCTCAGCCTGTGGGGAAGGTTACTTATTTTCTCTTCCAGACCACCAGCCTTTTCCTTTTAGTTCTGAAGACAAACAGAACATCAGAACATGAGTCAGTCTCACTCCACACACAGTAGGTAGACCATCAGTTTGGTGATTGGGGTACTCTGTCATATATGCGAAAATCCTTCTTTTCACAACCAAGTAAACCTTGGTCTGCCAGTCTCACTATAGCCAATGATCTTCTGCAATTAGCGACAGAGAATTGGGATCCCAATATAATCAACTACGCTACAATTAAAACAACAATAAAAAGGCAACTACGCTTACGCTCTCACAGTGTGGATATGAAATCCTTGGCAGCCAGAGACTTTCATGAAACCCTATGTCTCCCTCACATTTTGCTCACTCATAAGCCCCACCTTATGCAGTCTGTGGGGAGACAAGCATTACATCGGATTTTAGCAGTAAGACTACATCCTCTCCCCTTAAAAGAACTATATCCATCCTGGAAAGCACGGCTTTGCATTGTAGAGTGTCATCTTTGCAGCTATAAAAAAGAGTGCCTGGCACGCATCTTACTATGTTGTCCAGCCTTGGATCAAGTCCGCAGGATTTACCTCAGACCTATTTGTTTTCAACTGGGCACCCAGACAGCAAAGTAGGCCGTTTGACAGCTCTATACTTTGGACATTGTTAAGAACATGGCTAACTTTGGCAAATTTGTACACCATACTCACACACTTTTGAGGGACAAGTCTCCACAGGGAGAGTGTGTCGAACAGCCCGGGTGCTCAGCAACATCAGGGTCTCCTTCCCTGAGGTCTGTCCACCACTGAACAGTTGATCCATCATGGGGTCCTTCGAGATTTAATCCTGTCCTGATGCTCCCTTTTTAAAAACATTATGACTACGCCGCCTGTGTACACATCACTTTAACGGTCTGGTTTCAAATATTATGAGTTTCTCTTTTTAAAATATCTGATTTTAACATGACTTGCACCTTTCTTTTGCAACAAGTTTTAATGTTGTATACTGTAATGGTTTTAAGTAACCACACAAATGAATTCATTCTTTCGTTCTATCTACAATTTACAGGAAAAAGAACTTCTAGCACCATATTTAACTATTTGGAAGTCAAGGAAAGTTAACAGAGTTATCCTTTTTTAAAGTTTCAAGCTTGAACAACCTACAGACATAAATAGCTGCTTCCTAATATGCTGAGGAGGATACATCTTTTTCACCAGACGTTTCTGTATAGAGGTGAAAGAGGATCCTTGGAACCACACGCGAGGAAACTGCTCAGGAGACCCATTTAAAAGGTATCTGACCTAAAACATTGATGTCGCCATGTTATACAGTTCCTACAAATATAGCAGGGCTGTGTATTAGACCAACACGACCTTCACAATGTAGGGAATCAGTCCACATATGCAATAAGTAAGTGTTGGTGTGTCCGGGCAAGTTCACAGCACTTCATACAACCCCTAAACAAACCATGGTAGCAGATGTTAGTAGCAACCTCGAACAGTCTGACTTACTGTGTTCTTCATGTGAGGAAGTTGCTCAGTTCTTTGGTGTCTGCATGCTTGCATTCCTCAGGGAATGTTACAGACTCAATTGAGGGGTTGATGATGTGAGTGGGGAATTTGCTGATCACAGGTCTTCCTAGGTTGTAAATGTGATGTGGACATTGGTCTACAGGGGCCACAGAGTAGACGGTTTTCTTGATAGACATGGTCTCTTTCTCTGTGAGTGTTCTCTAGTTGGTGAGGTGTCCCATTCAGTGATTGAAGTGCTGCTTCCTGATGATATCCTCAGGGTTCAGTTGTTTTTCAAAGTTATTACAGATTTTTTCAATTTTGCTGTTGAAATAGTTTGATAGGTTGTTGCAGTGTTCCTGGGAAGGGGTGATGGAGTTGGCTGAAGTTTCTGAGTTGGTGAATTCCTTAATAATGGCAAAAATCTCTTTGCCATTATTCGAGCAGCCCTCAAATCTATTTGTAAGACCTTGTAGGTTGTGCTGGCGTCGTGGTTGGCTCTCCATTTCCTTTCCAGTTGTTTGCAATATCTTTTGGAGTCCCAGAGTTCTTCCCTGTACCAGGAGGCCTATTTGTTGGATTTGCAGTGTTTGTGGGTACCAGTGCATCAGTACAGTTGATATCCACTTATTGAAGTTGGTGATGCCCTTGGCTATGTTTTTGGTGGTTTTGGGTTGGTTAGTTTTGAGTGTGCTGTGCAGGTCAGTTTCAGTTATTCTGTTCCATTTCCATCTGGGTTGGCTGGTTTTGATGGGAGTTTTGGCTTGCAGTGTGGAGATATCATGTGAGTGGAAATGTGGAGTGGTAGCTGATGCTGTTGCCGGGTGCGAAGATTGCATCTAACGTCTGTTCTGCATTGTGTGTGGGGTCCATGATGAGCTGGGAAAGTCCTTTGTTGTTCAGACCCTCGAGGAGGTTGGTGGAACAGTGGTCAGAGGGGTCTTCCAGATGGAAGTTGAAATTGCAGAGAAGTATGAAGTCCTTGGAAATGATGGTTAGAGGGTGTTGAAGTCTGAGATGAAGTTGCTAAAGTTTCCTCATAGACCGAGTAGTCAGTAAGCCAGGCTGTCTTTCAGGGTGCGGCTGGTGTTTGCTTGTAGGTTGAAATACATGTGTTCCAAGAAAGGGGTGTCCGGGTCTGTGGTAGTTGTATATTTGAGGGTGTATTTGTAAATGATGGCGAGTCCTCCACGGTTTTGTGGTGTACAATTTTGTATCCTGCTGGTTCGCCACAGCGATGTCCAGAGATGAGGTGGGGATCATCCAGGTTTCTGTTAGCAAGAGGAGGCCTAGTGTGCTCTTGCTGAGGAGGTCCCAAATTTCGATGGTGTGTTTTTGAGGGAGCAGGTGTTGAGGGGCATGCATGTGAGAGTTCCCTGAAGGTAAGGCATGCACTTTGTGGAGGTGAGGTTTTGAAAGGGTGACATGGGAGTCGGAGTATGGGGAGTATGTGTTGGCGAGTTGCTGCAGGTACTGGGACAGTGTGAGCACGAGAAAGGTCCTAACATGCTGTGGTGGGCAGTACAGCAGCAGTAGGTGGACGTGTGACTCCTGGTTGAGTGAGTGGAGGGACGCTGCAGAGTAGCACAGGTAGGTGATCTGCCAGGGGTTGTGGTGCTGGCATGGTGCAGGTGCAAATGGCCTTGCCTCTTGTGCACCTTAGATGCACCAGTGACATGGTCGTGCAGCGGCTGCCATTAAGTAGGTCCTGGGAGGGGGAGAAGTGCTGAGGGTGGTGAGTGGGCAATGGAAAGGCAATGGAAAGGCTGGAAGAAGCTGTAGGAATAAGCAGAAGACACAGGAGAGCAGGTAAGGAGTGGAGATAGCCTGGAGGAGAAATTGGAGGGGATATGGGCTGTTGGAGAAAGATGAACATTTTACAAAATAAAGAATAAAGGAACCGAAGGAAGACAGATGTATGAGAATAAAGAGGCACAAAATCAAGAGAGAAGAGTGAGAAAACAAGGCACAACAGAAATGGAAGAGAGTAAGAAAAGAGGCACAACTGCAATGACAAAGTGAGAAATAGAAGCACACAAGTAATGGAAAAGAGTGAGAGCAAGAGGCACAAAAGTATGAGAAAAAGAGTGAAGAAAGGCATAAAAGGTGTGAGAAAGAAAAAGGCACAGAGGTGTGGGAAAGAGCAGGCAGAGAAGTGCCACAGGGTGCAAGAGTGAGGCACAGAGAGCAAGAGAGCATGCAAGAGAGGCAGGAGGAGAGTGAGGAGAGAGGTGGCAGCGGGGAATGCGAGGAGGGAACTTAAAGCACAGGGCTGGGTCCAAAAGGGCCTTAGACTAGCCAGTGGCCACACCCAGGTAAGTGTGGTGGGGAGCTGGGGCCTAGGCACCATGCTCAATTGGGTGACGCAGCAGCCACCATTAAGTAGTTTGTTGGAAGGGGTGTTGCTCAGGTGGACAGTGGGCAGTGCTGTGGACAGGTGGGAAGAAGATGAGGAAGAAGCAGAAGACACAGGAGAGCAGGTAATGAGCAAGATGTGTGGAGCATGAAGGTAATGCATCAGGTTTCAATCCTTAGGATTCGTAGCAATGCACCCGAAGAGGCATTGTCGTCAAGCAACCCAAGATGTAGGTGGTATTGTTGTCAAGCAGTGCAGCTGGTGATGCGAGATCCTCAAAGCAAACGTTATGTCAGCGCCGAAGGAGATGTGTCGGTTCTAACCAGCGCAACAACATTGATGCATGAATTTTGCAGAACACCCACTTCCAAGGGCCCAGGACTTGGCAGTGCAGGACTCACAGTTGGCAGAGTCCAGAGGCTGTAGCAGGGTTGTTGGGAGTCTTTGATGTCCCTGAGACTTCAGAACAGGAGGCAAGCAAGAAAGCCTTTGGAGTCACATTGGTTTGGACTTTAGAGATGCAAGTCCAGCCCTTCTAACTTTCAGGCAAGGAGGGTAGCAGGACAGGCACAGCAAAGCAGGAGTCCAGCAAAGTCCAGCAGAGTCTAGCAGAGTGACTGTCCTTTCAGCAGCACAGCAGTCATTCTTCCTGGCAGCATATCCTCTGGTTCAGAAGTGTATTAAAGTGGCGGTGTCTGAGGTCCAATATTTCTACCCAGTTGTGCCTTTGAAGTGAGGGAGACTTCAAAGAGAGGCCTTTGAAGTGCACAACGTCCCTGTCCTTTCTGCCCTGGCTCCAGACTCTCTACAGGGGATATACAGCTGTTTGAGTGGGGACAGGCACAGTCCATTTAGGTGTGAGTGTCAGCTTCTCCCACCCATTCCGTCTGTGATGACCGATCAGGATATTGATGGCCCACCAGTCACACCTAAGCTCCCTTTGTATGTAGCTGTCTAGAGGGAATGTTTAATGCCCAGCTGTTACCCACCCCAGATGTGTATTAGGAGAAAGGCAGCAGGCACAGAATGGTTAAAGTAAGAAAATGTTAACCACGAAAAGCTGCTCCTAAAGTAGTGACCACTGTGAGGTTTGGGTTATATTGTGAGTGGAGACATCTCACCAAATGTAATGGACTGGTCTCACACACCACCTGGTGTCATGCTTCATCATTGACCGGTTCTCGCACTCTAAAACCTTGGTTTGATAGAGGGCGGGCATACACCTGAGGCAGGTTTGACAACAGGGGTTTCCCCTCCCCTCCTCCCATGGGGCAAGTAGCTTTGTTACTTAGGGCTTGAATTTAGAAGCCATCTAATTGTGGAGAGTGACACTGATCACGCCCACACAGTGGTATTCTCTTGCCACCAGTTGGTAAGAACGGAGCCCCCTCTATATATTTAGGTCCTGATGAATGCCCTGGACCCACCTCGGCAAACACGGCAGAAACATGTCGGCCTCTCACATAATGGTTAGGGGACATTAACTTCCCCACATACTGTCTTCTGATTTTAATATCATATAGTTACCTTCCACATTAAAAAACACAACTACGATAACTATAATGATTTTTAACCACACTCACTTGTTTACGGGCCCCCACTTAGTTTAGAAGTGCATCCCTGTCGTCGGGTGTATGCCCACCCTCAATCAAACTTAGGTTTTAGAGGGCGAGGACTGGTCAATGATGAAGCATGACACCAGGTGGTGTGTGAGACCAGTCCGTTACATTTTGAGAGATGTCTCCACTCACAATATAACCCAAACCTCACAATGGTCACTACTTTAGGAGCAGCTTTTCGTGGTTACCATTTATTGTTGGAGGCTGCTAGCTCCTAGAACCCCGCGCCTCTTGTTCCCTTCTCCACACATTGTGGAGATCATGTGTTCTTTAAAGTAAGAAAATGCCAACTTTTTAAAAGTGACAGTTTCAGACTTGCAACTTGAAATCCATCTTTGCCATAAGTTTAGATTTCAAATTGTGAGTCCAGGGACACCAAACTTGAAATGTTATTTTTTCCCAATTGAAAATTATACTTATAAAATGTAATAAGTTAATCCCAATGTTAACCTATAGGAGAGATAGGCCTTCCAGTAGTGTAAAACGAATGTAAGAGTTTTTTTAATACCAGGATATGTAAAACTTAAAAGTACTTGTCCTACTTTTTAAATATACTGCACCCTGCCCTTGTGGCTGTCCAGGGCCTACCCTAGGGGAGACTTATATGTACTAAAAGGGAAAGGTTGGGGGTTAATTTGCCAGGTTGACATGGCAGTTTTGCACACATAGGCCCTGCATTTGCAGGCCTGCGTAATGTTTAAAGGGCTACTGAAGTGGGTGACACAATCAGTGCTGCAAGCCCACTAGTAGCATCAAATTTACAGGCCCTGGGCACACGTAGTGCACTTTACTAGGGACTTATAAGTAAATTAAATATGCCAATTGTGGATAAGCCAATATTCCTATGTTTTAACTACAGAGCACATGCACTTTAGCACTGGTTAGCAGTTGTAAAGTGCCCAGATTCCTAAAACCAACAAAAATGAATTCAGCAAAAAAGTGAGGAGGAAGGCAAATGGTTTAGGGGTGTCCCTGCAGAATTGACCAGGTCCAACAACAACACAATGCACATTGCATGATACCAATTTGAAGATGCTACATCCATGGTTTTATAGTCTGCTAAATGCATGATGCACATGCCAGAATCAAATACATTCATGTGATGTTGTTAGCTTTGGTGGCAGATGGTGTCTTTATGCCGTTTTCTAGTGCCTTGTTTTTATACGGACATGTAGTAGTAGTAGTAGTAGATAAGACTTATAAAGCGCACTGTGACCACAAACGGTATCCTGGTGCTAGTTATTACCATTATGTAGGAAAATCAACTGTTGAAGATCTGAAGCTAAAACTGGCTATTAATGAGGAAAGAGGCAGGTTTTCAACGATCTTCTGAATTTTAACAGGTCAGAGTGAGATTTTAATGGAGCTGGTAGTTTAGTCCATATCTGAGCTGCTTTCGTGGTAAAAGAACGTCCTCTTTGTCGGACTTTTTTGAATCTGAGTTCTTTGACATAATAGCATGTGACCGATCAGCGGTGTCTGTCGGGAATGTATTTTATTAGTTTGGCTCGTAAGGGTTTTGGTCTTTTGCTGTGTAGTGCCTTATGCACAATACATAGAGATTTGAATATAATCCTCTGTTTAAAAGGCAGCCAGTGGAGGTCTTTCAGAGCATTTGTGGCAGAAGAGTGTTGAGGTCTTTTTAGTCTTAGCTTTGCTGTAATTATCTGGATGCGTTCCACTTTCTTTACTAGATAGCTAGGAGCTCCTAATTAAAGGGCATTGCAGTGGTCCAGCTTGCTTAATATTACACCTCTAGAGATCAGTGATCTGGCTGGGAAGTCAAGCAGAAGGTATAGCTTCCTAAGGGCCCGGATCAGTGTGAAGCAAGTCCCTTTAAGTCTGTTTACTTGTTTTTCCATAGAAAGACCTTCATCTATAATAACACCTAGATTTCGTACCAGAGCTGAGGTGCCTAACGAAGTGTCCATGGGTAGTGGATAGAGATACCAGAATTTTATTAGACGGGCAACAAACGAGCTCCGTTTTGCTTTCATTCATCTTATGTAAATTTGCATTCATCTAGTCAAAAATGTCTAGGATACATGCCTGAAAGTTGCATTGAGTGTCAACCGTATCTTTGTTTAATGACAAAATCAGCTGGGTTTCGTCTGCATAGTTAATCAACTTCATCTTGTGGGACTTAATCAGAGAAATAAGGGGTTTAATATAGATATTGAATAAAAAAGGGCTGGGGAAGAGCCCTGGGGAACGCCATTTGATGACATTCTAAATTTGGATAGAAAAGGGGGAAGAGATACCGCCTGACAGCGACCGAACAGATAGGATTTTATCCAGTTCAACATCAGCCCCCCAACACCCACTTACATGAGCCTGGACAGAAGAGTGTGGTGGTTCACTGTGTTTAACACGACTGACAAATCTAGGATGACCAGTACCACAGATTGTCCGTTGTCTGTTATCCTCCGTATTTCATCAGTACCGCATATCAGAGCAGTCTCAGTTCCATGACCAGGACGAAAACCAAATTGCTCTTCCTCTAGCCATGCATGGTCCTCTAAGTATTGCGACAATATTGTACTTACATAACGCTTTAAATTTTTTTATTGGAAATGGAATAAGGGAGATAGGTCTGAAATTAGCTGGATCTGGTGGGTCAGACAGAGCTTTTTTCAGTAATTTCCAACAGTCAAGCAGAATCTTGTTTTAAGGGAATGGTTACAAAGTTGTAGGAGAGGGCCTGCCAGTTCATTTTCCCATTTTAGCCATTGCTTTGATGGGAAGGGATCCAGGGTAGACCCTAATTTCATGGACCTGTAAAAAGTTTTAAAAGCCTCGACAGAGATAGGGTCTAACCTAGTCAATGCCGTGGAAGTAAGATCTGAAAGGTGAGGCGAGCCAAGTTGAGCGGGACTATTAGTGTATTGAGTAGATCGATTTAATGCAGTAGGTTTATCAATTGCGTCTAAAATAGTTTTGATCTTGTTTTCAAAGTGTTTCAACAAATCCTCACATAATTTCCGCGAAGGTATAATTTCTTGCGTAAAACGGGATGGATTTGTGGAATCCTTGAGTATTTCACTTCTTTTTTTGCTTTATTAGGGGCTGCAATTATCAGCTTGCAGTAGTAGTTTTCGCTTTTCTTAACTTATTTTTCATAATCGTTTAATACAGCTTTTTTTTTTTTTTTTTTTTTTGTCCTCATCTCACCTATAAACTGTTTGCAGGGCATAACTGGTCGATTTAATGATGGGGCGCCCTCCGACCACCTGCACTTGTTTAGGTTATCCAACCAATCCCCTTATATCGTCCGGGATTTAGGTGTTAATCATAGGACCATGGTTTTTATCGACCCTTAACATCGGCAACAGGGGATCAGCAGAGTCTCAATTCCTGACCCATACGTATAAAGGGTGCCCACAATGTAGGGGGGCCAGAGCTGGTGCTCAAAGATTCTAATCGGGCCATAGCAAGTGCGGATTTTAACCAGTCCACGATTTTCGGAGGGAGGGGGTCCTTCCATCTTAGACAGATCTCCCTTCGGGCCAACAAAATCAGACATAGTAACAGCCCTCTATCGGATTGAGCCATACTGGCAGTGGACACCTGATCATTAGCAAAGAAAATCAGAGAGCCGTTCAACAAAATGTCAGTTCCAAAGGACATACCTAGATATCTGCACACCCCTTCCCAGTATGATCCTAATTTGGGACAATCAAAAAAGATATGTATGTCATTGGCTTTAGGGAGCAAGCACCTGGGACACCTTGGTTCAGGGTTGGGGGCGAATTTCGAGATCTTCTCCGGAGTATAGTAGATTCGGTTGGTGACAAAAAAATGATTTTTCTTCAGACTAGCTGATTTGGTGTATTTATAAAGCAGGGTCACGGAGGGTTCCAAGAGGTTCCCGATATCGGCTTCAAATGGAGAATTGTTCCAAGCTGACACCTGTTGGGGGATACCGACATCATCCGCGTTGATCAGTAGCCTATACCATATGGAGATCTCCTTTTTCCGATGCTGAATGTTTTTTAATGCAGCTTCAACCTCTCCATTCCCCCTTAAATTCTCCTTTTCTGTTTCAAACCAGGATTTTAGTTGGATAAACTTAAATCTTGAAAACCCCATACCAATTCTTGCTTTCAATACCTCCCAAGGATGAATGCCATTTTCATCCCCCAACTCAGACCAGATCTCAACCCCAGCTCTTTTAATTGGAAGGGCCAAACTATCCTGGAGGCAAGGGGGGGTCCCCGGGGAGTCCCAAATCGGTGCCTGATCGGAGTAGTAGCCTATCCCACATCTAGAGCGAATGAAATACCAGACCTCCAAAGCATTTTTGATCACCTTCAGCCTTACTCGTTTAAAAAATTTTGGTGAACCGAACTTGTAGAGAAACCCAACTCTATTACCACAGCATTCTGAGTTAACCAACTCTCCCAACAGCCTTCCCCAAGAACATGCAGTCGGTTCTACTAGGAGCATCCTAATGGCCTTAAACTGAAAGGCGACCAGATAGCACTGTATATCTGGGAGAGCCAATCCCCCTTTGGCTAGGCGACGTCTTAGTTTTTTCCAGGAGAGCCTAACCCCTTTCTCACCCCAGATAAAGCTCCCGATTTTACTTTGCGCCTTCGAGATAAAGTGTTTAGGAAAACCTAGAGGTATTGCATTAAACAGGTAGGTTAATTTCGGGAGGATTGTCATTTTGACTAGATTCACCTTCCCAAAGATGGTCAAAGGGAGGTTCCTCCACCTTGCAAATAACTGATCAATTTCCCTTATTGTTTTTTCTATATTGATAGATGGGATTTTTTCAAGATCTTTTACGATGACAATACCAAGATATTTAAATTTTTTGCTGGAGGCCCCACTCCACTGATCTATGTTCCAGCACATTACCTCCGTCTTTGCGGAGTTAGCTAAATATCCGGAGATTGCCCCGAACTCTTCCAGTAGAGCCCCAACCTTTGGCAGTAATATCTCGGGGTTATCTGTGTAGATAATTATATCGTCCGCATATAATGCGATTTTAGAACGATATTGCTGAGTCTTGAACGGGGTTATAGTCTCATCTAATCTTATAGCCTGAGCGAGAGGTTCAATGTAAAGATCGAACAATAAAGGGGAGATAGGACAGCCCTGCCTAGTCCCTCTTTGAATGTTAAAACTAGGGGTAAGTTCGCCGTTGATGAGAATTCTAGCTGAGGCATCTTGGTAGCACCTTTTCAGAGTATGTATAAAAATTGGACCAAATCCCATCTCCTCCAGCACCTCCCAAAGATAGGCCCAACATACCCTGTCGAAGGCCTTGGCGGCATCTAACGCGACCACCGCCAAGGGTTCGAGTCTAGAGATCGCCAGATCAATGTTCCCAATAAGTAGCTGGGTTTGTTCCTGAATGTGTCTCCCAGTAATGAACCCTTTCTGATCTGCATTGACCAATCCCGGGGCTAATTTTCCCAATCTCCCTGCCAAAATGCCCATGAAGATTTTATAATCTGCATTTAGCAGGGAGATTGGGCGATAAGAATCCGCTCTAGCTGGATCCTTCCCTGGCTTAAGGATCAGAACAATGATAGCCTCCCTCCATGAATTAGGGACAAGGCCTGTTGGGCTGTAAATTGAATGGAACAAGGAACCCAGAACCGGAATGACTTCCTCGAAGAGGGATTTATACACTTCATTTGGGAGGGCATCAATACCGGAGGCTTTACCATTTTTGGAGATCTTTATTTGGGTTCTTATTTCCTGCAACGTGATTGGGGAATCAAGGAGGTCTTTATTAGCCTGTGTTAGCGTGGGGAGGGATTTTGAGCTTAGCCACCCGCGGATTTGTTGTTTGGAGGGGGATAAATTCTCCCCATAAAGATCTGCAAATAGAGAAAGTATGGTGTTTTGGATGTCACCGGCATCTGTGGATCTATCCCCTCGGTTGTTTATCACCAGCTCGGCTATATCATTCTTCGAGCGTTCGGATCTCGCTTTCCACGCCAAAAGAGCCCCAGCCCTCTCTCCATACTCATAGTTCTCCATTTTACTCCTTTCCCATTGCTTCTTACACCTCTCTTCTAAAATACCCCTGTATCTTTGTCTTGCTTGTTCAAGTTCAAGAATTATCTGCGACACCCCTTGTCTGTCTGAGGATTTTAATAGCCTCAAATGCTCGACTTCTAGCAGTCTGATCTTTTCTTCGCCCGCCTTTAACGCACTCCCTTCAGAGCGATTTTTGAAACTTATAAGATTATGAAATCGACCTCTCAGTGTAGCCTTAAAGGCGTCCCATACTACCTCGATGGCTGCTGAACCTATATTGGTGTCAAAGAATTCCAGAGAGGACGTCTAAACTGAAATTAGCTGTAAGCGACGGGGGAACTTCCTCCCCCGTGACCCCGTTCTCTCAATGCAAACAAAGGGGGGCTAAGCAATCCACTAAGCGGCCCACCGGGTCTCCAACTGACTCCCCAGCGCTTAAGGCCCCTCAACAGGATGTAACCCTCTCCAATAGGTTCAACGTTTTGGGACTACAGGATGAGGAAGAGCTCGCACCGTTTAAAGATCCCCCCGGAAATTCCTTAATAAAAGCGCCCCCTCGGTGTCTCATAGCGGGAAACTCGGAAGCAGCAGAGGGCTCCGAAGTGCGATCTTTGTCGGATATATTAATCACCATGAAGAAGGAGATGCTTAGTGGATTTAAGGTCTCAGAACTAAACCAAGCAGAGCTCGCGGGGAGGTTCTCTGTTTCCGAAGCCAATCAGGCGGCGATCAAGGCTTCCTGTGAAGCTCTGGCCCAGAGGCTCGACGAGGTGGTTGCAAGGACGGACCTTCTCGAAGCAGAAATACCTGGCATTAAAGAAAACATAAGTGAGGCCGCAAAGGAAGTAGGGAAGTTAGCCTTACAACAAAAGGTTCTGAAAGACGACATCGAAAGGTTGGAAAATCACTCAAGGAAGAATAACCTAAGGCTCCTTAATATTCCCGAGAACTTGGAAGGTTCAGACTTAAAGGGGTTTGTCATCTCAATCTTAAAGGGGACTGTTCTGAAAGATCAGTCTGACATTGATTTGATGTCAGAAATCCAAAGAATTCACCGGGACCCCTACAGGAAAAATCCGAAAAGACTGAAACCCCGGAAGATTCTGGTCAACTTCCTCTCATACTCAGTAAAAGATCTAGTTTTATCACTTGGTCTCAAGGAGGGTTCCTTAACTTTTTCCCCCAATGGTTCGGATTCATTTACCTTTCAAATAAGGTCTGACATTTCTCACATAACGGCTACAAGGCAGTGGGAAATGGGCAGTAGAATGGAGGAATTGAGGTCTCTGGGTGTTAAGGTACAATTAAAATTTCCGGCTCAGTTGCGCACCATGCATAACAATCAGATGCATCTATTCCACACAGTCGAAGAAGTAGACCACTTCATGGTTGGATTAAGGGGGGCAGAGCAGGCAAAATGAGATTTTTCATCTAAACAAGCGAGGGCCTCTCCACAGGATAGTATATCCTTTGTAACACCCTCTTTTTCTTATCCTGCCTCCAATCTTTTTCTCCAGTACATTATTTTTTCTTTTTCTTTCTTAAACCCGAGGTGAGCGTGACCCAATGGGTTCACCCATCTTTAAGGGAGGGTTCCTCAAGGGATTAGGGGCATGCACGGGATTGTGGGAGGGGTGGGATCCAGGGGGAGGGGGGCACTATGGGTGGGTAAGGAATAAAAATAAAAATAAAAATAATAAAAACAAAATAACCTCATCTTACTTTTGGGAATCAACTTTCAGTATGACTCAATGCGGGAGGCGATGAATATGGATGGCAAATGTAACTATTGATCAGGCCGGTTTTGGTCTTCTTTCCTGGAATGTAAATGGGCTACGATGTATCAGGAGGCAAAGGCTGATTATGAAATACCTGGAGCTTTCAGAAGCTCGGGTTTGCCTCCTACAGGAGACCCACCTAACCACAGGGGAGTCGAATAAACTATTTTCAGGGGCACCCTGGATAAAAACCTTTGGCGTCTCGAATCAATGTATGAATAGTCGTGGGGTGGCCGTCCTAGTTAAACGGGGACTAACCTGCTCAGTTAAATCCATCCAGAAGGATCAATCAGGGAGATGGGTGATAGTGGAGTTGGACTTTCGGGGGACTGTTTTGACGTGCGCCTCATTCTATGGGCCGAATATTGATGACCCTTCTTATATTGTCAAGCTACAATCTAAGCTTATGCTGGTGGCTCCCCCAATAATTGTTGGAGGTGATTTTAATGCCCTATTAGATCCTATTCTGGACCGGTCGAATCAGGTGCGTTCCATCCCAACCCCCCTTGTCAGACGGGCAATGAAGAATCTGATCCATGATCTCGGCTTGGTCGATGTGTGGAGGGTCACGAAAGGTGACAGGGCTGGATATACCTTCTACAGCAAGAGATTTCATCATTCCTCTAGGATCGACTATTTATTAGCCAGCAAGTCTCTATTTGGAAAGGATTCTGATGTATCTATCCTTCCTAGCCACCTTTCGGACCATTCCCCCGTTTTCTGTTCCATCAAAAAATTACTAATAAAATCTCAATCAAGATGGACTCTCAGCAGGAGGAGGTTAGATGACTCAGACCTGATTCAGGCTATAAATACAGCTTTTAAATAACTCTTATCTTCCTTAAGATAATGGGGCCTCCATTTCCCCTCCAATTGTCTACACTTTAGTTTGGCTTCTTTTAGAGTAAGATCGTACCACGGGGCTGACGCTTTCTTTTGGGGTTTTGAGGTAGTCAGGGGTATAATTTCATCTAAATTTTTTAAGATTTCTCTTCCAAACTGTTGATAATTCACTTCTACAGGGTCTACAGGAGAGAAGTGTGCTTTGTTTAAAAAGGGTTTGGACTTAATATTTGAGAGTTTGTCCCATGCTCTGCTTTCTACTGAGAGTGTGACTGTCTTTTCAAGGGAACCGTTCTTAACCACATGCAGGTAAAAGATGAGCAGTGAGTGATCGGTACAGTATAGAGGGGTAGTTTCCCCAACAGAAATTAGACCATCTGGGGAAAAAATGAGGTCAAGAGTGTGGCCAGCTATATGTGTAGGGCCATGGACCTGTTGTTGAAGCCGGTACTTAATAGCTCCTTATAAGCCGTGGATAGGCCTCCTTCTGCCCAAAAGTTAAGGTCTCCCAGCAGAAAAAGAATCGTGTGCATAAGCCTCATGTTGGTAACGATGTCTATGAGAGATGAAAGAGAGGAGCTTGCGGTAGTAGGTGGCCTATAACAGAGAATTCCAGTAGCCATATTTTCCTTATGACCCTTTAGGTGGAATCCTAATAATTCTATCCCATCTGCTTCATCTAAATGAAAGGTAGTGAAGTCCCAAATATCTTTGTGGAGAATGCTTATCCCCCCTTCTTCCCAACTTGGGGCTTATGGAACCCTTTGAAACCATACGGACATGCCCTTTCAAGATCAAACCAAAGTGAAACAACCAAATGATGATTGTCACTGCGCACAATGCTAGGGGTAACAAAGACCCATTGACAAATAATCTCCTTCTCAAAAAAAGGTAATCAAACACAACGTTCAGGTACACACGAACATATATTAATACATATATGCGATAAGTGAATACAAGTATATCAGTACATAGACAGAGTATAACACCTATGTGGTGTCTTCAAACTGTTACAATCGTTTCAAAGCGAGATACATTACAGTGCTTTTAATTCATTGCATGAGAACAAAAGAGTGAGCCCAATGCATTTCGGGACTGTTGAGTCCCTTCGTCAGGGGCAATCTACAACACAAAAACACAATGAAGCACAATATTACTTGAAGTGAACATACATAATATTCAATGAGAAACATTACATTAACATGGTAAAACAGTGAGCCACCCCCTGTGGATATGTGAGCAGCGTACATCTATTGGTATTAATATGTCAATAAATAAATAGATGCCGTCACCAAAAGGTAGAAGAACATTGTGGTTGAAGCAGTGAGGGAATTATGGGGAAACTAATGATCAAGGGGTAGATGGAAAACAGTACGAAAAAATCTGGGTAAAAAGAGAAACGTGACTGGTAAAAACTAACCTCATGCGTGGTATAGCAAAGGAACCTCAAGATCAAAGACACTGTACTCTGTAGTGCATGTTTCAGTAGTGAAGAATACGTCAAACGCCCCTGTGTCAAGCAGTAAATTAATTTCTTCTATGGGTTTTGGGAGGGATCTAGCATTCAACAGACCGCATACTGACTAAGGGTGGGCGTCAAATTCCATTCCGCTGGCGGAATTGCGATATTTTGACATTTTCGCGTTCCGCGGAGAGCGCGAAAATGGTAAAACTTCCGCTATTTTCCGCATTGCAAAGATTTTTTTCATGTTCGCGCTTTGAAAATGCGTTCTTGCGCGCGCGTTCGCCTTACCGGGATCCCTGCATTCGCCGACGAGTTTTCCAATCCGTTCGCGTGCTCCACGAGATAGTGATAGCCGGTCGCACTGTCCCGGGAGAGTTTGCGATCGCGATCACGTCATTCTCCTCGCCATCAGACACAGCGAGAGTCTGCGATCGCGAACATGTCATTTTCCACCGCGAGAGAGCGATAGGTCGCAAATACGTCAATCTCCACGAGACAAAGGGCATGAGATCGCGAACACGTCATTTTGGATGCGCCATCGACATCCGGTGGAAGTGTGGTGAAGGTCGCGATCGCGAACACGCCAAATTTTCGATTTGGAGAAGAATAATAACTCTAGCTGCATAAAACCTTCTCTAAATGATGATTTGGATGGAAAAAACTCCTCTGATTGACATTTGGCTTTCCTTTTTTGTGCAAGGAGCCCTTTTAAAAAAAAAAACTTTTGGGTTGGAGAGGGAGGAAGTGCCACAGAGTCTCCAACTTCCTGTTCCTGTCCATCAGGCTCCTCCTAGTGCTTTGTCCATATCCTGTTCATTCTGCCTTTGGATTTCAGCTGGAAGGATCACTCTTTGTGTCTGCTGCATCATTATCATTGGATTTGAGGACTTTTGAATTTGATATTTTACAAGTAAGTTGGTGTTGTGTCTGTTTGCTAGGGGCATTGCAGTTGCTGCAACTACAATTTTGGTACTTATCATTCTTTTTTTAATATTGTTGGGGGTAGCCTGTAGGCCAAGAGCTAGTCATGGGTGGGTGCATGATGAAGCAACTGTTCCTTTGGTGTGTTCTGTTGAATTTAAACATCATTTAGGGCATGCATGGCACTGGATTGAGATGGAAAATGTGTTTTTTGGGGGGGTATTTCTGTTTTTGGGTGTGTGTTAAAGAAATGCCTTTGTTGTGTGTGCCTAGGGTGTTGGTGTGCACCCTGCAGACCTTGTTTTGCCCTGTGGAGTTTCGTTTTTGCATTTTATTGCATTAAAAAGGCACAGCAGTGTGGTTTAGCATGCATCTTTTGCCTGGCTTCTTTATAGGCCTTTTGGCAGTTCATTGATTCCCAGGCCTCCAGCTTGTTGCTTGTGATTTGTGAGTGTCCATGTGGCTGTGGGCCTTTTCTGGTGGGAGTTATTAGTGTGCTTCTTTTGCCATATATAGGCCTGCATGGTATTCCTTTGTGGACCTAGGCTTCTTGTTGTGGGCCTGGCCATGAGGCTGGCGGCCATTTTGAAGGCAGGCTGTGTGTTTTTTGTAACAGGCCTGCATTGTCTGTCTTCTGTTTCTTGTAGTTGGGTGGGCCTGGCCATGTGGCTGGTGGCCATTTTGAAGCCTAGGCCTGCAAGCTTGTGTGGCCTTGTCTGCCCACGGACCTGCCTTCATCCAGTAGGCTCAGAGCAGGTAGCCACAAGTGCATTAAACAAGTGTTTATCTGTGTGTTCTTTTGAACTTAAACATCATTTAGGGCATGGATGGCATTGAATTGAGTTGGAAAATTTGTTTTTTGGCGGGTATTTCGGTTTTTGGGTGTGTGTTAAAGAAATGCCTTTGTTGTGTGTGCCTAGGGTGTTGGTGTGCACCCTGCAGACCTTGCTTTGCCCTATGGATTTTCGTTTTTGCATTTTATTGACTTAAAAAGGCACAGCAGTGTGGTTTAGCATGCATCTTTTGCCTGGCTTCTTTATAGGCCTTTTGGCAGTTCATTGTTTCCCAGGCCTCCAGCTTGTTGCTTGTGATTTGCGAGTGTCCATGTGGCTATGGGTCTTTTCTGGTGGGAGTTATTGGTGTGCGGCTTTTGCAATATATAGGCCTGCATGGTATTCCTTTGTGGCCTAGGCTTCTTGTTGTGGGCCTGGCCATGAGGCTGGCGGCCATTTTGAAGGCAGGCAGTGTGTTTTTTGCAACAGGCCTGCATTGTCTGTCTTCTGTTTCTTGTAGTTGGGTGGACTTGGCCATGTGGCTGGTGGCCATTTTGAAGCCTAGGCCTGCAAGCTTGTGTGGTCTTGTCTGCCCACGGGCCTGCCTTCAACCAGTAGGCTTAGAGCAGGTAGCCACAAGTGCATTAAACAAGTGTTTATCTGTGTGTTCTGTTGAATTTAAACATCATTTAGGGCATGGATGGCATTGGATTGAGTTGGAAAATGTGTTTTTTGGGGGGTATTTCGGTTTTTGGGGGTGTGTTAAAGAAATGCCTTTGTTGTGTGTGCCTGGTGTGTTGGTGTACACCCTGCAGACCTTGTTTTGCCCTGTGGAGTTTCGTTTTTGCATTTTATTGCATTAAAAAGGCACAGCAGTGTGGTTTAGCATGCATCTTTTGCCAGGCTTCTTTTATAGGCCTTTTAGCATTTTATTGTTTCCCAGGCCTCCTACTTGTTGCTTGTGAGTGTCCATGTGGCTCGTGGCCTTTCCTGGTGGGAGTTAATATGGGCCTGCATGGTTTTCCTATTGGCTTACTGCTTCCATCCATCCCCTTTGCCAGCAGCAGCTCCCTTCCATTACATTTGTATTTTTGTGGTTGTTCTTATTCTTTCCTATCCTTCCTGAGAGTGTAGTGTGTGTATACTGTACACAGTAAGTAGTATACCATAGCCCTTGTTGCCAAAGTCTCACAAATGTCTACACTATAGCTTCTATTTTTTTGTTTGTACTAGTAGTAATTGAACCACAACAACAAATGCAACATTTCACTGATGTTCTTCTCCTGACTTATTTGCTTTTAGGTGCACAAAAAGACAGAGGAGGAGATAACTATCAACATCATCCGTTGTACTGCCAGACAGAAGTCCTGCTGCGCACCACATCACGTCCAACTGTGACCACAGACATCTCTGCAACTTGTGCACCTGCGTCCTGTCTGACCTCTGAAGAAAATTGGCCCAAAAAAGGTACCAGGTCCTCCAGTACCAAGAAAGTTGCCGGTGAGAAGAAAGAACAGAAAAAGCAAGAGGCACTAACCACGACTGGTGTGCCGGCAAATTTGTTTTTTAGGACCAAAAAACACACGCCTGCAGCATCGTTGTCTGGCGAGAACCAAGCTGAGAGCAGAACATCCGCACCAGCGGGCCAACCCCACCAGCCTAGTCCCAAGCCCAAGAGTGTCGCAGAGGTCGCCAGTCTACTAACGAGCAGCGATGTTGAAATGTCAGTATCGCAAAGTAGTACACAATCAACGCATGCGGAAACTCAGCAGATAAGTCTGCAGCAGCAGGCGCAGCCGCAAGAACAGCAGCAGCAGGCGCAGCCACAAGAACAGCAGCAGCAGGCGCAGCCGCAAGAACAGCAGCAGCCGCAAGAACAGCCGCAAGAACAGCCAGAACAACAGCCCACAATAGTAGTTGTTCCTCCTGAAGTAGGGGCATTTCAGGAAATCGAGCTTCCTACAGACAAAGAGGGGCAAGCCACTGTTTCAGAAGATCCATTGTCTTCCAGACCCCCAGCAAGGAAAAGGAGGGTTATTCCATCATCTTCTTCTTCAAGCCTCGCTTCTGATTATGTTGATGCCACTTGGAAGCCACCAGCTCAGTCTGAGAGTGATGCACGCCACAAGACAAGGCTAGTGAAAAGGAAGATTCCAGAAAGCCTTAGAGTTATGGAGGTAGATGTACAAGAGGGTGGTGATGATGATGACGAGCCAATCATCACGGACATCACTCCCGGCCCAAAGGATATGGAGACTAACATTATTACCCTATCCAAAATGGCTGCAAGGGATGTAGCACGGATACCAGCAACACAGGTAACACCACCACGACCTCCAGCTTCCATATTTTCATTTGCAAAGCAAAGGCAGGGACCTACATCCAGCTCAACCACCACCTCAGTAGGTAGTGGTAGAAGTCGCAGTGTAGCTGCTCAGAGTCACATTCCAAGCACACCCTCCAGTTCATCTGGTATTGAAAGTGGCACATCCAGCAGCACCAGAAAGTTCTCCTCCCCAGTTTGGGACTTCTTTTCGGTTAGCAGTAAGGAGGAGAACATTGCTATATGCTCAATTTGTCGACATGCTGTTAGGCAGGGTAAGCTTGGTACAAACTATGGTACCGGAGGCCAAACAAGTCATCTCAAAATACACCCCACTATCGTGTGGGAGGCTCACCTACTTCGCTTAGGACAAAGTAAATCTCAACCCATTGTTTTTGGGCATGAAGAATCAGGGAACGATATTATCACGGTGGAAGGTGAAAAAGAGGGAGACATTTCTAGCCCTGCCCCCAGTAGTGTAGTAGTACCGCCCACATCCTCCTCGGCAACATCTCAGTGGCACCACAGTAAGAGTCTCAGTCAGGCTGGGACACCAAGGCGGCCAAGTAGTACTGCAATGATTATGAAACAAAGTGCGTCGTTGAGCCTAACTGGGTTAAAGAAAACTGCACCACCAAGGAAAATAATCCAGACTACCATTGACAGCATGCTTAGGTTGGAGGGGCAGTACCAACGCAACCACCCAACTACACGGTTGTACAATGCGAAGCTGGCTAAAATGTTAGCGCTGGACCTTCTCCCTTTTTCATTTGTGGAAGGGGTGGGTTTCCTTGAATTTGTGTCAACCATCTGCCCTAAATGAAAGGTTCCCAGCTGGTCCTATTTCGCAAGAGTTGCTGTTCCAGCACTACATCATGATGTGCTGGAATTGGTTGGACAAGCTTTGCAGCAGAGTGCTGTTCACAATATCCACCTAACAACAGACATGTGGACCAGTTGCCAAGCCACTGATTACATGTGCATCACTGCACACTGGGTCTCATTTGTGGGGGTTAGAGATAAGCTATCTGAAGGTGCTGTTGATACAGCTGAGATTTTTAAAGCTACTCGGAAACATGCAACTGTATCCATGTTCGCCATGGAGAAATCTCATACTGCTGTAAACATATTGGAAGAGTTTCACAGCAAGGTTTTAGAATGGCTGTGCCCAAGAGGGCTTAAGATTGGTTTTGTTTCCACAGATAATGGCAGTAATGTACTTAAGGCCATGGAGCTTGGTTCCTATTTCAGGGTTCCGTGTTTGGCGCACTGTATTAACATTATTGTTCAAGACTTTCTGAAAAAAGAAGCCATAGTCAGCAACTTATTGACCATCTGCAGAAGAATATGCACTCATTTCAGCCATTCTTTTAAAGCTCGGAAGCAGCTGAGGATCATTCAACGTGACTATAGAATGCTAGTCAAAGCACTCGTCCAGGAGGTGGCAACACGTTGGAACTCAACGTATTACATGCTTGGCCGTCTGTTTGAGCAGTACAGGCCAATCAGTAAATATGTCATGCGAAGAGGGGATGCTACTGTGAAAGGCATGAGCCTTCAGATGGACCAATGGTGCCTAGTTAAATGCCTGACTGAGATGCTTCTTCCTTTCGAGGTCTTCACACATGAAGTCAGCAAGGAGGACTGTACTATGGGCCAAGCTATCCCATTGTTGCAAATGCTAGAGCATCAGCTGAAGGAGGTGTCTGAAGCATACAGAGATGTAGAGAAAAAAAGAAGCATATGAGTTGGTGGCGAGCTTAGCCCGTCGCTTAGCTGACAATACAAAGGTGAGAAATAAGATTTTGTCACAAAAACATTACATTTGTGCCACAATTCTGGATCCACTGACAAAATGGGCACTGAAGACATTAATTCCTTTTTCATAAATGTATGTTGCCCGGTACAAAACTTGGATAGCTGAGTCAGCGAGTAAGTTGGAAAATGAACGGCTGCTAATTAAAAGCCCACTAGATAAACCCACAACAAGTACTGCAGCAGGGCATCCGGTGTCAAGTTCAACTTCGGAGCCTGAGGGCAGTGCGTTTGGCTCAGAACACTCACCAACACTATCTACAACAGCAAGAACTGGATCTTCAGGCCCAGTAAAATCGTTACAGGATTGGTATTTACAGCAAGGCATTGGTAAGTCCAGTGCTGATGCAACAAGAAAAGAGCCCGAAAAAAGTTTTGCACCCCTGAACATTGAGCGGATGGTCCAGGCCTATCTGGATGACCCAACAGAGGTGTACATTGATCAAAACCCATTGAGGTATTGGTATGGGAAAAGGGCCCAATGGCCAGTGCTCAGCAGGCTGACGATAAAGTATCTGGCTTGCCCTGTCGCAAGTGTCTCTTCTGAACGTGTTTCCAGTGCTGCTGGTTCCATTGTAACAGTGAGAAGGACCAATCTCTCACCCAAAAACGTGGAGAGATTAACAATGATCAAAATGAATCAGTACTTTATACCACCGAATTACACAATACATGAATCAAGGGAGGAAGATGAGGACAGCGGCTCAGGTGACAGAACTGGTGTGTTAGATGATGATTACCTACTTCTGGTTGAGCCCCCAGAGTTTGAGGACGAGCTACACTTCCCTGACAATTAGGCTTGCACTTCCAGTTCTTACTGTCTTCCTCCCTTATTTTCTTTTATTGGTTTATCTGTCTTTCTGGTTAGAAACTTTGAATCACAACAAATCCATCACCACCGACTTCTAATTGTTTTATTGCCATATACAAGTTTCGGCTGGCTGCATATCACAGTACACTCCTCAAAATCCTGCTCCTCCATCCTCCTGAATCTCCCTAAATCCATTGCCCTAAAGAAGTCAGATGATGATTGGATGATGCAAAATAGAAGAAAAAAGAAAAAATATTTCCAAGTCCCTCCAAAATAAGTGGAACATGATTGATGATGACTACTATAGCTATCCTCCTTTGTGATCCGTGAGAAACTGCCCATTAACTGAAGATGAGAAGGAACAGGTACTGAATAATGCCATGCATTGGACGCTGACTGAGTGATTTTGTTGTTGTTTGTTGTGCATGAAGTTACTTGATTGTGTACTTTATGTAATAATCTACACACTAAAAGTAACTCAAGTCCCTTTTCCCTTCTTGTATTTTTAATAACAAATTTGTACTTCTACTGCAGGCCGATACATTGCATTTTGAATATAGGAAGGGGACTCAATCAGTACACCCAGACTGAGTTGAACAACACCATCATGATGACCACAGTGACATAGTTTCTTCACAATATCAACAAGGAGGAGGGACTAGGAGCCATTGAAAAAGGTCCTGAACCATAGCTCCTAAAAGTTACACATTTATCCAATGGATGGTTACAGTTCCTATAATATAAGAGAGAAGTGACAGCCTGCAGGTAAGCTGTGGATAGAAGGGAATGTCTCCGGAAGTAGGGTGAGTGTGCAGTGTGAGGAGAGAGTACTCCTGGTGATATTCCTGTGTGCCCTCACACACCCTCGCGGATGTATAGCATCATCATTGGGCACGGTTGCTCCTCGTGGGGGTGGCGCTGCAGTCCCTCACGGGCCCTTGGTTAGGGGCTCTCTGATAAGGAGAGAATATCCAAAGAGAATTGTAAAACAGGCACGCAAAAGGGCAAGAAATAATCACAGAGGGGCTCTACTTGAAATCAAAGAAAAAAGCTCCACAGACATATTAACATGTGTAACATCCTTCACCCCCAACTCGAACAAAGTCCAAAGGATAATAAAGAAGAATTGGAAGATCCTAGAGATGGGGGATTTCCAACCAGGACCAAAACCTCTCTTCGCCTTTAAGAGAACACAAAACCTGAGGGACATTTTAGTGCACACACGTCCAAAGAACATCACAAAAACGCAACCAACATTATGGAACCTTCCTCCGGTTACGGGGCATTACCCATGCGGGTCCTGCACAGCATGCCCACTGACAAGCAGTACTAAGGAACTTGACTTAGGGTTATCTAGCCCATGGAAACAGTTACGCCACACCAACTGCAACACAAAAAATTGTGTGTACATGATCACCTGCCCCTGCGGTTCTCGATACATTGGGATGACCACAAGAACAATCAAAACACGAATTGGGGAACACAAAAGTACAATCCGGTGCAAGCGCACAGCAACAAGACTACAAAGCCATTTCTTGGAAATGAATCACTCCCCCGACAGCTTACGATGGACCATAATTGAATCCAATCCACATTGGTCACCATCCACACTGTTCAGACAAGAACAACGTTGGGTGTTCAAACTGCAAAGCAATAAAAGGGGACTCAATGAAGATATTCCCTGGATTGAACTTTCCAGATAATTACACACCAGGAGGTCGCTTGATAGTAGTTTCCCCTATCATGAACATAAGTGACATCCACTGCTCACACCTCCACATATGTGTCAGAGATACCAGTCACCAACTATATGCCCAATCCCGTATCAACATCTTACAATCTATTAGAGGAAGGTCAAGGTTGCTAAGTATCCCTAATTATACTTACTATGAATCCCTTACAACCTACGCACTATCTCCTAGATGGACTACCTCACTGTGATTCCTGCTTGTGTCATGTTAATCATATGTACCCAATACCACCGTCCCAACCCTTGGGTAGGTGACATCGTCACCGCTCCGTCTATTCTGTTTTTTAATAATGCTCCGATTAGACGGCAAGTTTTCTTGATCCGGTCGCGTTCTCCATGAGATGTTGTATTGTTTTTAGCCATTTGCGCTGTCTCGCGACAGTTCGCGCCCGCAGTGACGTCATGCGTCGCGCGATCACGTCTTTCGTCTCGCGATCATGCACCGCGAGAACAACTCAAAACAAGATGGCCGCGCCCGCAAGCAACCACATGGGTAAGTTGGCAACCCGCAACCATGCAGAAAATCTTGCGAACATGCCGGAAAAAAACTTCCGCATCTTCGCAATATTTCCGCTTGTTTGCGATAATTTTAAACATTTTCGCGATAATTTGCGAAAGTTAATTTCGCAAATTCCGCCCACCCCTAGTGCTTTGTCCAACTCTTTCAAAAAATGTACGCTAAATGGAGGATGTGCAAAGGGTGCTGTCACCATGGGCCTGCTCTGTCCTGTTGGTGTTGTAGGTTAATGCTGGAAACAGACTAGAGTAGAGATGATGCATCCATGCCGCCTCGGAAAGTGTTCTTGTTGCACTACACCATTAACTTGTCCATTTTTTTCAACTTGGTTTCAATCTCAATATCTCCTTTGTTTTTGCATCTACAATTACAGGCCAGGCCTTACCCTGTGCTATACTTGGGAAAATAATGCACACTTACCTTACCAATGAATCTACATCTGCCAGGCAGGCAGGGGCGTCACCCAAGATTGATGGACGGAGCATCCATGGAAGGGAGGACCAAGAGGAATGCCGAGATTCAACTCACCATTTGACCAGGATAACACAGTAACAGTATCAACTTTCTACATCTTTTAAATAATTCGATTCATTTTTTTGTCTACAATCATTACAACAGTGTGTTCTTGTTGTTATTACTATTATTATCATTATGTTTGCTCTCTGTCTATAATTCATCCCTACAGATATTTTAAAATTTTCTTTGCTGTCTGTAAAAGTAAGCCCGGTAACACTGAACACAAACTGTATGTAATCCGGGTCTCTCCTTATCATCAATCATCATGCATGAATTTCCTTTTTCTCCCTTAACATATTGATATGGATATGGTAGTCTACAAAGATTCTGTCATTTGATGTTTGTCCAAGCGTACTGTTTTTCTTTCTCAAACCTTTCCCCAAAACCCCCTTCTCAACCATTCAACAAACCCTAACCCTCTTCCCCCGGGCTGTGTGACTTATTGAGGTATGACTGCATTAAATGTAAACCAATAATTTTTATCACACGCTTGCTGGGGCGGATATGGCAAAAGCAACAGTACTTCAATTTCAAGGCAGGGCGGGTATCTTCTTCTGCTTGCCCACCCATGAACAGTATATTTGTGAGGTAATTTTTTTGCCAAAGGAACCGGCTAATACATCAGCATTAATTCCCGGCATTGATTGGATTTATGGATTTCATTTGTTGTCATCCTCCTACACAGCACTAACAGTTACGCTTGTGTCCAGTGTACTGTAGGCCTAGTCAAGTGACTCGACACATCTAGAGTTTATAACTCTGTGTACTACTAGGCTATCCCCACCACTATTATGTTTTGTTGTATTTGGGCATAATATTGTTTGCTAGTAAGTTCTGTACTGTACTTCATTCTACTACTCCTCGAAGAGTCTCTCTCAGGCGACTGACTGTCTCATTTTCTTTTTTTGCAAATGCTGCTGCCAGTGTCTACTACTACTACTACCACCACCACAACCATGGCATGTTAGGAAAGAAAACCATCATCACCATGCAGCCATCGCTGTGCCTAAGTTAAACATCAAGCAAAGATAAGAGAAGTTTGGGGGAGGCATAATTAATAATGGACATGTTTTCATTAATTCAATTTCACACACCCCTTTGAGTCCAGTTGCAGAGTGTCTAGAGTAGAAGAGACTGACAGTACTAGTAGGACAAGTCACTCAGTGAGGGGTGCCGCATCTATCTGTTTCTGTCTTACAAAGTCATCCAATTATTAAAATCAAACACTGGCTGTGGGCGGCCCCGCACCAGCAAGGAAAGAAGGATACAGTGTGATGTAAAACAGTAACCCCACCCAGAAAACATTAACAACATCGTATGTAAACTCAAGTAGAAATATATTATTTAATACCCTAACAAAAATAAACTATGTAAAAAAAATCCCACACCTGACCCACCCCTCTCCCTAACCCCAACCAATGTCCGTAAAGAAAATGTCCAATTGTCCAAAAGAGAAAACCCAATGCCCGATTCCCACCCACCCAAAGAATAATTTAAAAAGGGGCAATAATAACAGGGTCTAAGTTCGGCAGTCTTTTTTTCAGGAGGACACGAACTTGCTCCTCCAGGCGGGCAACACAGCGCTTCAATGCGCAGCAGTTGCATCCACAGGGGGGGCAGCACTGATAGAGGAGCGGGGGCGGGCGGCTGCCAGATGGTGGCACCGTACCACTGAAGGGCGGTGGCTGGGGCCTGGGGCATTGGAGGAGGCTGCAGCTGCTGCCGCCTCCTCCTCTTCCAGGACCACCAGCCGACGATATTTGGTCTGTATGGCCTCCAGTTTCCGGCGCCGGGCCTTGGCTGCCAACTCCTTCCAGTCAGGTTTCCACTTGGAAGGAGTAGCTATATATGAAGAAGAAAAAATAAGGCTATTGTAAAATATACTCTTAGCAAAGCAGTAAGACAAATATTTCTACACATAGTGTCACGGTAGCACTAGCAAGCACATAACATTTGTGGTATATACTATCTATCCTCCCACTTTCTTGGACTTTAACATTTGTGGGAGTTTCAGACATTCAACCAACCATGCATCTGATTCCTATCAGCCACCAGTATGCATGCTGCATGCATCCCACAAATCCTTCTCTGCCAGTCATAAATCTTAAATCTCGCCCGTCCTTCTTCCTTCCACTCTTCTTTCCCTTTTCGTTCAACCCATCCATCAAGGTCATCTGATCTGACTTTTAGTCTTCTCAATAAAACTTTCACAGCTGAGTTGAAATCATCAGATAGAAGAAGCCATTGGGTACTCAACACTCCTGCCACTAATGCTTTTACTAATGCTAAGTAAAGGGTGTCTTCAACCATTCACAACAACTTCTTACTTAGTAAGTCAACTGTACAGTATTATACAGTACACCCTTGCTGTGAGTGTAATGTCAATAAGTAAGGATTAGGAATCTAACTTACCACGGCCTGCTACTGCTGCTGGCTCACCCCCTGCAGCTCCTCCTGCAACTGCCGCCTCCTCATCTCCTCCGTCAGCAGCCGTGTCGCCTTCGCCGCTGGCCCCGGCACTGGTGGTTGGTAGTGCGCCTTGAAAAAACATTACACATTTTTTAGGTGTCATATCCACCTCCCCCTATTTTTCACTAGCAAGATTGAAAAATGAGTTAATAGTAATACATACATCATACAACATATATCAGTAGTACAAATCAGGTAGTAGTAGAGTAGACACTAGTAGTTATATGGTCCCTAGGGTCATTCTAGTCTTTGCTTAGTTAGCCGGAGCCATGCTACCATTTTACCTTTGTGTCTTTTATTTTAGCACACGTGTCGTTACCTCGCAGCTTGTTGTATAAAAAGTGACGCCTTTGAGCCCACATTAGCTCATACTGCTACTGTCTAAACGCTGCGTACAAGGTCAATCAAAACAAGCGACTTTGTTATGGAGTTCTGGTGTGAGTCCATATTGCTTATCCAATATGCTACACTTTTTGCCACGACTGAGAAATGCTTGCAATATACTAACGCGCACCATTTTTCTCCTAACAGACGGAAGATTCCCTTGTACGAACCAGAGCTTTGCAGAGCTTATGATGTAACCAGTACTAGCTTCTTCAAAGGTAAGGGGTCCACAGAATTCGCTCAGAGATCTTCATTTATCATTTTATATAAACTATATTTCTATTCCTACAAAGGGGATCGTGGTGCTTCCACCACTGTTCACTTATTATTAATCATGATTTCGCTTTTTTTTTTCTTCGTTCTATGGACTTGTAGTTGTTGTAAGTGTAACTAAGTGCAACAATGTTTATAGTTTTAATCTTATGCATTTTGCTGTTGGTGCTGCATTATAGAACAACGTACAGAGCTTGTCAGTTGCAAATCAAATTTTTGAACTTACATAGACTTGGTTGGATTTGGTGTGGATGGACTTACACGAGTGAGCAAGCGAAAGGAAGGGTGTGCAATCTGTGCAAGTGCATTGCTTCCACGACTTAGAGGTCGGGAGTGTTATGTTCTGGGTTGCCTACTCATTGGGTATCTTGGGGGGGGGGTTCGGAGAGCTAATAGTAATAAAACACCTGGTTGGGCATTTTGTTAGTGGTAATTGTCGAAAAACATTAAGATTAATAAAGCCTCAAAGATTAAGAAGAATAGAAGGAGTACAAGAGGACAACCCAAAGGACTGGACTCATCAATGGCTAGAGCTACTGGTGAATCTGAGTTTTATTTAAAATCTTTTAAATAAAGAGTGGCCAACTGGGCATGCTTAGCTACAGACAGACTAATAGTAGTAGTGCAGAGAGTCATAGCAGAGGCAGTTAGAGGCAGGGATAACAAGAATCTAGCAACAGATAGTCTAGATCGAAGGGTAATTGTTGGTAAAAATAGCATTAGGAAACGGAAACAATAGTTCGGGAAAAAAAATATGGTGCAGTAAAAGTTAGTGAATAAGAATTAATATTAAAAACAGGAAGACTTACTGGGGCCAGCAGAAGAGCCCTCGTTCTGGTCCTCCTGTCCGACTGGAGCTGCTCCCTCCGACTCTGCCCCCGTCTTCTTGCCCCTGAGTGCTGATCATGAAAGATATAAGAAAGAAAGAGACAAACATTGATGATTGGTGTGAAACAAATAAAATATTTTTATAAGACTGTCAAAATAACATTTGTGTAAACAACAATTGCAATAAAATTGACCTATCTAATCTGTTCGACAAGTAGTATCTGGGGATTCGCGGACCGACTAGCTATCATTTATCTACACTAATCCAGTGTTCCATTCTGATTCCAGAATACTAACTAAGCCTAAGTAGTACGTACCACCTGACTGAGCCCACATATTCCAGGCGTGCCAATTGTACATTAAGTAAGCATTTCCACTTCTTTTAGTCCTCAAAAATGCATAAATGGAGGACATATGCCTGTATTTTTGCATACACAAAATTGTTGGTTGGTTGATGCAGATGTTCTGCTAGTGCTAAGCCTATTAGCACTCACTGAACAAACTACAAAAGGTTCTACTAAGGACTGGGGTAAGCACTAGCAGCACTCAGCAGCACGTGACGTAATAGAGGGGGCGTCGCAGACCACTAAAAAATTCAAACTTATAATAAGTAACTAAACCTAAGTATCAATCCGCCCCTATCTCTTAGTGACAGGACAAAGGAAGGACTAGAGTCACTCTAGCATTACCTAACTTAAGTTTTCTAAAATAAACTCTTACATAATCACGCAAAAAAAGCGCAAACGCAAAGTTGCAAATAATAAGATTAGTAGCGCAAGGCACCTGTATCATAACAATCACAGAAGACTTTTAAACGTAAATTACCAGTAATGTATGTAAGCAGCAGCCTTCTAGCTGGTCGGAAAAAAAAATATTTGCAATATATAACACTGGGCAGGAGAACAGACACAAAGTAATAAATAGCTACTCACCAGGACCTCCACTCCTAGCAGGTCCAGCAGGTCCTGCTCCCGGTCCAGGATATCGGACCACTGGTGTGTCAGCTGGTTCTGGCTGCGCCGGACACCTGAGCAGCGAAACACTGCCCGGCACACCTTTCCCCACCGCTGCCGACGCTCCCAGAGCCCGTACCCAGGCCTGCCGCCTGCTGCCAGGGTTCAAGGGAGGTGGCGCTGCACAAAAAAAACCAGTGCAGCCAACTCCACCTGCCCAAATAAGGCCCGTGCCTGCACCCCTTGTGGGCGCCGCCTTCCGCAAGGAAGGCGGTCACGGCTCAGGCTGCGATGCCCCCTGTGGCCCTTTGCCATGGTTCAGGGGTAGGCGGGGGGCGGAAAAGAAAAGGTAAAAATTAAAAAAGTAAGTAAAAGAAATTAAAAAAGCAGATAATAGAAAAAGAGTGAAAAAGTAGTTAAAAAACACTCAAAAAGTAGACAAAAACAAAAAATATAGTCAGGAAAATAGAGAGAGATAATAAATAAAAAAGATTTTAAAAAAGTTTTCAGAAACAAAGGATTGAAAAGATAGAGGGAGGATTGAAAAGCAGGCCCCAGAACCATAGCATAGAGTGAAAAACAAGATGGCCGCGCCCATTGCGACCGCATGGGCAAGTTCGTGAGATATTTTTCCCCCGAGCACACAAAAAGCGTCGCAAACACACAATATGCGTTCCCGAACAGGGAATACCTATCGCAAACAAGCGCGAGCATGCATTGCGTGACCCGGAACAAGAAATAGCATCGCGAGCTGGCGGGACAAGTGAAAACAAGATGGCTGCGCCCATTAGCGACCGCATGGGCAAGTTGGCGACACATTTCCAACGCAATCACGCAAAAAACATCGCAAACGAGCGGGACAAAAACTTCTGCGTCTTCGCGATATTTCCGCGTGTTCGCGATAATTTTTAGTATTTTCGCGAAGATTTGCGTTACGCGATTACGCAATTTCCGCCCACCCTTATACTGACCTGTCCTTCGGTGATGTCTTAACTGCACTCAGTGAAGGACACCACCAGCACAAAAGCCACAGGTAATCTAGTTCTTTTTGGGTAGAAACTGTAGACCGAGTGATTTTGATTTGTGTCTTCTGTCTTCTCTGATTGATAGCATGCAGCACCAATACAAGCCTTTACATATTTCACTTGAACAATGTTTTGGGGGGTGTTTTATGATATCTGGGTCATCTGTTGATCTTTCAAGGCAGAGGAAAGCAATGTACAATTCTCCATGAAGTGCATTCTCTGCGGAGTGTTGTGCCTCTTCCTCTCCTTCCATATCGCTGCACTGTGCTGAGGTACAGGGTTCAGCATACCTGCATCTTGAGTGCAGGGTGCAGCGTACCTACACAACATTGTTGTTGCTGCACTCAGACAACCACTTCCCTCAGTCAGGTGCAGCCAGATGTTTTTTGTCCATGCACAGGGCATACAGGACTAGAAGTCTGCAGTTGACATATAACCAAGTCTGAAATGTAAACATATACATGCCTGGTGCTATTATATACTATACTGCATTTTACAGAAACAAAATACTTAAAAAATAATAACAATATCAATCATTCACTGCTCCAAGGTTGCTGAAAATGTCTAGAGATAAGCAGGTGGCTAAGTCTTGATACACTCAAGTACATGTTACTTCCTCCTGATGTGGAGGCTCAATTGAGGTTGGCATGACTTTAGAATATCTTAAAGATGCACAATTAATGATGGATGTGGATTCAACACAATTCTTCTCTGTACATTATGAAATTCTGTTTGTAGACCTTACTTAGAATGCACCTACTCCATTACCTGCATGATACCTGATATCAGATGTGATCTTCATACTATATACAGGTAGCTTATAGACTGTGTTATAAATAACCGTTTTTTGTGATTTACGTGCTGTTAGTCTTCCTATTGCCCACAGGTCCAATTCCAATACTTAAGACTTGGATTTTCAAAGCTGTGAAGATCAGAATGTCAACCCTCATAGATCCCATACTTACATCCTCTTCACACTACACTGCATTGTCAATAATGGTTTCTCAGAAGACCTGTTTACTTCTGCTTATGATGTGCATGTACAAATTACATGCCAGGCAAATTTCTCCAGTTGAACCCTTTTGTCTTTTGCCACTTCCTAATTCCAGTGTTTTTGTCTGGGGTCTTGATACCACAAGTGTCACCAGGGAACCCCTTCACCACGATGACTTGATATGATGGCCAATGGGCCTTTACACCATTACATCCAAGGACAGATTTTTAATATAATTACATATTAATTATTGTCACACTGTCCTTTTATACATTTAATGCTTCTTGTATGTTTGTACCTTAGGTACTTGGGTTGCCTTTGAAGGATTAAAGTATGGCATTGTTCAGTAAGACTGACCGCAGTGAATCAGCCTTGCCCAGTAAAGCACCATGTAAAGGATGGTTCTGTGGATTATACAGTAGGGACTAACAGGAAGACTGGCCTGGGAGAATGGCTGATGAAGAATAACCTGCTATGGGGATTTCTCTATCCCATGAGGGTCTGTCTTGTAAGATCTCACTATTCAGTTGGCCTTGATGGACTGCTTGTCCATATGGTGGATTACCCTATCAAATTGATTAAAGTGCAGGTAGACAAATTAACAGGAGTTGGGATTGTACTGACAGTACTTATGTCAAGTAGAAATGAGTAGGCTACTAGCCGTGACTATATTTTCATTTAGACTTAGACTCAAGAGCATGTATGAAGTGAAACTGGACGACTGATGTATGAGGTTGAAGTTTTCCATGCTCCAAGTATCCAAAGTCAGCTTCTCTTACTTGCTGGTTTTAGTCAGTCCAAAAGAATGTTGCTTGATTTAGGAAAGGGCAATTACATATAAGCCTATGAAAATCAATGGGCATTTTGGTTCCTCTCTTACAGCATGGCAGCAGTAACAATTCTGATAGATCTTCATCCAGCAGAACAGATACTTATAGAGTGAGTTACAATCCCACTACTATTCAGAGGAGCAGAGAAGCAGATGCTGACTTGTGAGAATTCCCAGTTTTTATTTTTTTGGTGTTGGACCTTCACTGTGAGTGAGACATTCTAAAGGAGTCTCTTCCACTATAAACTTTGTTAAAAAATAAATAGAGACGTAACGTCCTATTTTACCTTTTGACGTAGGGTCCATTGCTGTTCATCTGGGATAAGAGGCTCTGTGCAGGTTATGCATGGGCCACACGTGTGCGCACATTTGTGCAGGCTGAGTGAGGAAGACTGTTGATGGCATTTGACACAGATAGCACTTTGGTAAATAAGACCCAGAATGAATTGGTTAAGACCTGCTAAGGCATTATAATTCAATCGAAGACCCAAAAAAGAATGTCCCCTTCCATTTAACTGAAGTGGAAAATCTGTCGTAATTTTACTGTTTGTACATGTTGGATAAATTATGCCTACATCATAACTTTGACTGGTATAAGTAAGGAGACTAATTGATGTTGCCATCTTCCCCAACCACTGGGTCATAAACACATATCCACTGTTAGTTTTACTCTACATGAGTTTATTTATGCATTAGTAAAACTGGCCCTATTTCCCTGAGCCAGCCTTTATGGAATTCATGCATTGAGCTACATTACATGGCCAAATCAATTAGTCTGCTGACCTTCTGGCAGTTCAAAGCTGCCCCTGAGCAATAGACCAAATCAGAGAGATTGACCTTCTCCTAGTAGAGGAACAGGTCTGGGGTGGAATATCCATAAAGTAGCTACCTCTATCTCCTTGACAAGTATGGTGCATGATGCTCTCACTGGGGACAAGGGAAAAGTGGGCAGACCTTTGGCTCCGATCACGAGAGGTGGGTCTCATTTAAGATTGGAGGCAAGAAAGCAAACCTGGGTAGGTAGAGCTTGGTTCATAGAGAGGGATGTAATCCACTGTCGTCCTCTAAGTGATCGTGATACTTTTCAGCATTGTTTGGAGGAGTGTTGGCCAGCCAAAGGACTCCTCCGTGGAACTTTTTAGGGATCGAGGCGTGATGTGGCATTACTGGATTCAGTAGGGACTCACACCCTTAGAACTGTCCTCTTGTACACTCCTGTACAGAGCAAAACACCTAAGAAGAAGAGCAAAAGAAGAATGCTGGACCTACACAGTGGAGGACCCCCTGTCTGGAGAGGAAGGGCTCTAGACTTACACTTCTTGGACTTTTGTTGGACCCTGCCTCCAGAGATTATAGAACTAGCTCCCTGCATCCTCTCAGGAACAGTATATGATGGACTTATTGTGGACTGGCTACCATAGGCTTCTGTATATATAGGCACCCTGCAAGTGGTGGAAGGCCTAAGTGCTTTGGAGGTAAAGAAGAGAGAGTTGTTTGCCATGTGGACTGTGGATACTGATGTCAAAATACCTTATTCTAGGCAACTAATGAAGGCTGGGCAGGAGGGCAAGTTTAATCTCTTACACCCCACTTGTGCTAAGAAGGAGAAAGTAAAAGACACACACTTGATGGACGAAATGCAGAACAAATCAAACAATTCACCCCAGTCAAGAGATCTGGGTTAAATCCATCATTCTTTTGCTCACCATGCCACCCCAGTTTAGACCTGGCCATATGCAAATCAGTCTAGACCCTGTGCCTCAAGGGAACAGTCCAGCCCGAACTGCCAAGCCAGGTCCTCCCTTGCCTGGAAATAAGCATCCCAGGACCAGTTTCGGGGTTTCACCCCTTTTCAGCCAGGATAGCTTGATTCTAGTGAGCCCAGGACCCACGTCTGGGCATACCTGGTGCACTTAGGGCAAGAAAGCAAAAGACACACAATTGATGGACGGAATGCAGAACAAATCAAACAATTCACCCCAGTCAAGAGATCTGGGTTAAATCCATCATTCTTTTGCTCACCATGCCACCCCAGTTTAGACCTGGCCAATTGTTGTTTTTGCAAGAAGGAGAAAGTAGCAGCGCCAAAGGACCTGTGAAGGAATAAACAAGTGATTCACATTTAAATTTGAGAACCAGGAAGACCATCCTCATCACTGAAGCATGCCATCAAATGCACAGAGCAAAAGTCAGAATCAGCATTGACTCATTGCGGTCACAGACATCCTAATCTGAAGTAGCCACTTCAGTAAGTTCCTCAAGGCTTTGTGGGGTTGCGGGCCAAGAAAATCCCAAATACGAAAAGCGGTTATTGAGATATCCTTGTGGAAACCAATGACCTGGTCCACTCCTCAGAGCATGAACGCACACTCCAGATGCTAGTGTAGAGCTTCCCCTACAATGTGTGGTAGCCCAGATACTCATTCCCTCAAATGTCAGCCCCAGGGCAATCCCCAAGCATTCTGATGTGGCAAGTGTCTCAATGTGTCTCAGTACTGCAGGTGCGCACCAGCACGTTTTCTACCCTCTCTGTGATGTGTCCAACTGATAGGGGTACTAGCAAAGAGTTGCTGGCAGCTGCTAAAACAAGTGTAAAATAAAAACAAAACAAATGGTAGAATGTTCAAGGTACATGGCAGCATGATCAAAAGAAATGAAAGAGGTTATATGACAATTGCCCCACAAGCCCCTTCTTGTAGCTTGAACGATAGAAGTTACATTTTGCTCTATCTTCTGTGGGCTTTACAGCACATGACTTGTTCCAAGCAAACATGCAAGGGATAAAGGTGACGTCTTTGAAGTAATGTTTTATGGCACTTTGACTCTGCTAAAACAACAGCTCAGGTTTGAAGACGAAGGTCACTTCTCATCATTCTGTGACTATGGAAAAGTAAATGTCATTTATCCTGGCTACCTACTCTCACAAATGCAATCTGGATGGAAAGTGAGTACTGAAGAAGACCACAATCCTCTAAGATAGGCTATGGCAGCAGATGAAAACAGATCTGTGGAGGGCAAAAAAAGTGGCAATGATCTAAAGAATGCCACTCCAAGGGGTGTGGTATGGTATCTGCCTTGCAGCACAGATTCTAGCAGATGTTTGCCATGGGAATCATCAGTAATCCTTGTTACCGCTTGTGTGCGTTGTATGTCATAATATTGTTTACAGGCATATCAACAGACATACTTTTTGTGTACTACATATTGTTTACAATTTTTTTTTCCAATTCACTTTAAATGCTCAGTTAATAGCTCCAATGGGGTGGTATTTCTGTAATCTTTATTTAGGACCCAATATTTATTTAGGCTGATGGTATGACAAAGAAATTCTCTTAACCAACTGTTATGTAATGTAGTGTTCTCTCTGCAGAAATATTTTCAGTACATTAGCAGTTGGTCAGACAATTACACAAATACTTATTATGGAGTTAAAGCCATTACATTTTCATACAAAAACATCAAAGGAAATAAAAGAATCTTAAAAATACATTACAGTATAAAAAAGTAAACATAATGCCCAATCCTTTTCCATTCCATTCCATGGGGCCTGCCCCTTTTTTTAAAAAAAAAAAAAAGGGAGGAGGGCTGATTTCGGCCCCAGGGACCCTAACCCCAGGGCCTGCCCCTTTCATTTCCTTTTTTTTTTTTTTTAAGGGAGGGGGTCCATTTTGGCTCCAGAGACCTCATTCCCTAGGTCCTGGCCTCTCTACTGGGTGGCCTGGTCCCACCCAGGGCACCCAGTCCTTTTTGTTGGGGACCACGGGGGGGGCCTAAAGGCCCCGTGGTCCTTGCTGACTCCCTGCATCCTGCGGGGGCCGGCATTGCTTTTGTACAGAGGTAGGTGCTAACATGCAGCTCCCTCTGTCAGAAAGCAAGTCTGCAGGACTGCAGACATGCGGCCCCCTGCTTTCCTAATACATAAAGCCCCAGGGAAGTGGCGGTCCCCAGAAATGGGGAGGTCCAAGAGCACCCCCCTATTTATAAAAACCTAAGCGCCGGGGGTAGTGGTAGTCCCCGGGGCAGCAGGGGAGGCCATAGGGGCCTCCCCCAAATTCATTGTGAAAAAGCCACAAGAAGGTTGTGGTCTCCGGCACATAATGAGCCCCAGAAGGGCAGCCGTTGTGCCCCCTCCATTATTAAAACAATGCCCCTGGAACCTTGCCCACCCGGGACCCAATAATGAAGGAAGCACAGGTTTTTGGTTTACATTTTCAGTCGGATCCCGCCAAAATGTTTAAAAAAAAATGTTTTTGTGACTCTGGGGGATTCCAGTAAGACATAAGGGGGTCAGAGTGTTTCTACTCTGCCCCCTTTTAATTTTTGTGAACATTTTTGTGGGACTAGTTCCAAGATGGCTGCCAACACTTCCTGGTTGAAGTGTTGGCACACGCTCTTCCCTGTGGTGAGGTATAACGGCAGCTGGGAGAATTGCACTCGGATGGAAAGAGGGCAGAGTTAGCACCTGCTGACTCAGATGAAGAAAGACTCAGAGCAATTGACAAACTACAGCAGAGAACACAAGACTGTAGGGCAGAGAGGGACTGGAGAGGAAACAGTGAGAGGCAAATGTTGGAGTTTATGCAGGAAAACTTTGACGCCCAGAAAAACAATGAGGCTCCACAATTGTATCTGACAAAACAAGTAACTACTGAGGCACTGGGAGTCCTGGGGCACGGAAGACCAGTAATGCGCCCATAGTGGTCAGGGGCCCCAAAATCACGTTGTTTAAAAAATGTTTTATTTATTGGCATTTTAAAAACAATAACAGTTACAACTCGTCAGAGAAGCAGTACAGTTACACTTGTATTGCTCAAATAGTTGGTGGTTACTGATACATAGAGTGTGCTCATAATATATCCTAATGTACAAAGGTGTGACATAGGGATGGGACACTTAATATCAATAGGGAATGGATCACTTGACCTGAGTAACCAGGGTTTCCAATGTGTTAATTAAAAACCCTCATTCACGTATGTAGGTCAAAGGTGGTATATCTTGGTTCTCCGCCAAGTTAAAAATGTGACTGCATCATCATAGGGATTCTTTTTCATATGCTTACCTCTGTCCGGAGAGAAACCACTGGTTGTTGCAGTAGTGATCAAAGAGAAGTGAGTTCCAAGTGCTCTAGTGAAATGTGCTCGCTCTTCTTACGGCACCCTGGATGTGAGGAGCTTCGATTTTCGATCACGATCGAATCGACCCGCCATTTTGTGACCCGCCGCCATTTTGTGTTGCCATCACTCAGGCAGCACGGCGAACAAAGTCTATTCTGCTTTTTCTGTAGCCTGGTGTCAAAATACGTCCTCGGCCTTTATTTGCGAAGCTGGTGTTAGAACTAGCCGAGTACACTAATCCCTGTCTGGCTTTCCTAATCCCTGTTTCAACTATCTGTTGGCTCACACTATTCTTTCCTGATCATATCTTATCGACTGGCCTTCACTGTCTCCTGCTAGCATTCTCTTGTGTCACGACTGTCCTCCAATACACACAAACGTATCTCACCACCTACAAGTTAGTTATAATCTGTTAATGAATTAGTTTGAGGGTGGGGTGACAAACACAGTTGGAGGAGAGGTCTCTTCGAGTCATCTGATATTTCTGTTTTTGAACCTTTCTTATTGGTTCCGCTTTGTTTTTCAACTTTCCCTATTGGCTCTTTTCTTATATGCTTTGGGAGTGTATCTCGTTAATAATTATGTATTGTATAGTATTTAATCTGATCCGCCACAGAGTGAAGTGGCAGTCTCCTGAGAACCTACTTTGTGTACTTCTAGGATAACTGTACTAGCTGCAGCTAAATAAATCCAATCTTCTAACGCCAACAGAGTGTTCCGTGTCTCTGTGTAGCGAAGCAGGTGAACTCCGGAGACAGAGGGCGTACCCTGCGCTGCCAGGTCCAAAAGGTTCTGGTTCTTCAATTGGCGCCCAACGCGGGGCAGCTTCAGTGGTACCGGTTCTGCTCGAAGGTCATGAGGAACCCCGCAAGAAAATTCCGGAGGGTTCGCGAGCCACACTAAGCGACCCCTGTATGTCGAAAGTGGTCCGAAGGTCTTTTGCAGCGCGGTTCTCCTTCCTGACGGCTACTGACGACCGCTGCCCTGACTGCCGCCCTGCTTTGGCCCATTCCTTTGATGATGTATGGTAAGGCGAGACGATAGACGGGCCTCTGTTGGTGGAAGAAGACGTCCTTAGTTAAGTATTTTCGTGAGTCGCGCCCACAATTTGGTTCTTTGTTTGATGTCCTTAGGTTTCTTATATTTAGCGTTTGCAAAGGCTAAAGCCGAGGGTAAGTGCATTTGTGCTGCGTAAACTGAGTTTTACTCCCTTGAAGTTTGTGAACAGTCCGGAGACATCTCGAGATGCCTGGTCTGACTAAGTTTGGAAGAATTTGTTGTCTTGGTTGTAATAGGGATTCCCGACTTGAGGACTCTTGTCCGATTCCTTCGGTTGGAACTCCCACATATGAGCTCTATTCGAAACATGGTATCGGCCCCATTGCCTTTAACGAGACATGGACTCGATACACGAAGAAAGATGGTGTTCTTAAATGGCCAGAAAACGGTAGTTTTGACCCTGATGTGTTAGACAATTTGGAAGCAGTTTTGTTCAAAAGAAAAGCCCGGCCGGCAATGTTTGACTCTTTCCGCCTTTGGCGTAAGGAAGCCAAACAGAAAGAAATTAAACAAGCAAAACGAGATAGGAAAGCACAGGGTATGACAATTATACAGGCTGCCCAACAGTTCAAAAATGATGAAATTGACAATGCGACTGAAATTTCAGAAAGACAACATCGTATGGCGATAGATAAATGCTATCCGATGGTGCCTGTTTCTCCTTCTGATAATAAGAAAGATATAGAAGAGGATCCCCTAATGTCTCATTTATTAAGGTTGCCTCCACCCTATGCGCAAAATGCCAATGTACCTCAGCCGTTACAGCCTGCTCAGCTGCTAGTGGTACCTCCGCCGGTTCCGGCTCTCCAGCATTTGCCTCCTCCAGTATTACCGCCCTTGCCAGTTTTACCATTAGTCTCAACTTCTTTGCCTTCATCTCCTGATCTTAGCTCTCCTTTGCCTTCTGCTCCTCCTGCAATTTCCAGTTCTTCTCCTGTCAGTTCTCCTAATACTCTGTCTCCAGTTCTAATGTCTAATTCACCGTCTGTGCGTAAGCGTCTCACAGATTCCGTCACTAGTATTCTATCTCCTTTCTTTGGAGCTTTTAATGTGTCTCCGGCTTTTGCTCGAAGACAATCTCGTAGTCAGTTCCCAGATTTTGAGGAACAAGAGAAGCTAGATTCTCTTGCATGAAGATGGATCAAGAAGGGTCCACAATATAATATGCTTGATATTATGCCTACCTTCTTGCAATGGAATGCGCCTACGCAGAGATATGTTTTTAATGTAATGTGCGGCATTCTCATTAAAGAATGGGAAGATGTGAGTTTGAGTCCGATCTCACAAGATCTGTTAAATGTTCAGGATGATTTTGAAAAAGGACTTATTGTAGGTTCCAAAGTTGAGGAAGCTGTAAGGATACTTATCTCTTATAGATCCTTATTGTTTTCTCAGATTTTTCTTGATTCCGATCCGTCGGTTAAACTGACATTGAAAAATTACCCTATGAGAGAGGTTCCTCCAGTTTGGAAGGAGGCAGTTGCGGCTGTAGGCGCTAATGCAGCTATTCCTGCTAATTTTCAACGTATATGGGTACATGTCCCTTGGAAGAGGTCTGAAGTTTTGGCTCTTAAACAGACTCTACCAGATCCTCGTAAGAACCCTGCAGGTTATTACAAAGAATTATCACAGACAATCGATGCTTGAATTATGAATTTAGCAGATATTGATATGCTGATGGGTAATGTAGTCCCACAGACAATATGGGCTAAGATTCGTAGAGAGGACCACGCACAAGAACTAGGTGCTACTTGGGATGTTATAGCTAATACAGATAGAGACCAAGTGGGTGGCGCAAAGCCTGACGCTTTGATCTCAGAACTTCTTGGTAGAATCATCACGTTAATGAAACTATGATGCCTGCACTGAGAGTTAATTGGGATAAGCTAGCAGCATGCAAACAAAAGAAAGATGAAAGTGTCTCTGACTTCTTTACTCGTTTTGAGGAGACATTTATCGACCACAGTGGTCAGGACATGGCTACCGAGGGTGGACAGCGATTATTCATGGACAAATTTGTATTCAATTTGCTTCCTGAGCTGTCACACAAATTAAAAGATTCAGAAAGTTCTTGGGCTGTTTCTTCTTCTGCCCAGATATTGGCTACTGCACAATATTATGAGAATAGGGATAAAGAAGAAAAAGAAAAGCAAGAGAAAAAGACGAAAGATTTAAAAACGAAGGTTCTCTTGCAGCAAGCCTATCCGCCACATTATGTTCAGCCTCAGATTCAGCAGCCACTGCAGTTTCAGAGGTTGTATCAAAAACCTGACCCATACATTCCGCGACCTTTGTTAGGTCCTAATCAATGTGCCTATTGTAGAGAGGAAGGTCATTTTAAGAGTAGTTGTCCGGTTTTATTGCAGCGCAATGGAGCGTTATCTGCTCCACAAGGTCGTGCTGGCCTCCAGTCAGCAAACAGAGGTAGAGGTCGAGGTGTGTTAACTCAAGAACAACGTGCCCTTCCTCCTCCCAATTCCATGAACTACTTTGACCAGCAAAATGTGAGATCTACACAGTATTACAATGAAGACCATTATGTTGAAGGCGAGAATGAGGGTCTTCATGCCAACTAGGATAGCCATGGACAACGTAGGGGAGTTGTGCCATTCCCAGTAGATCAAAATGGTCCTTATGTTAACGTCACTACAATGGGTGTATCAGAGCCATTTCTTCTAGATACTGGAGCAATGAGAAGTTCTATCATTCATTCTAAACTCCCTGGGGCACCTTTGTCTGGCTTAACAAATGTTTCTGTAGGATTCTCTGGCGCCCCTGTTCGCAATCCGGTTTCTTGCCCTTTGCCTATTTCAGTTGGTCCTTATAATTTGGAAGCTCCACTTCTGTTGACGAATGGTTGCGGTGAGAATCTGTTGGGTCTAGACCTATTGAAAAGAATGCATGCTACAATATATTGTTCTCCTTCTGGTGTACATCTCACACTAGGTCAGAAGTTGATCTCCCCAATGTATTTGTCCAAAGATCAGTTTCCTCGTGAGTTGCTTTCTCTTCCAACAGCGCTTTGGGCCACGGGTCCGAACGATGTGGGTTGTCTTGAGATTCCGCCTTATGTTGTCACTCTCAAGACCAATGTTGAATTACCGCGCATCCCACAGTATAGAATTTCTGCTGAAGGTGAGAAAGCGCTTTTGGAAATCATTCATGACTTAATTCGGAAGGATGTGGTTGAAGAAACAAGAGGTAACACATGCAATAGTCCTATTCTTCCTGTTCTTAAACGTACTGATCCTTCTCAGCCTCCTGTGTACCGTTTTGTTATTGATCTGCGAGAAGTGAACAAAATCGTGATTCCACAATTTCCTGTTGTTCCAGATATCACTGCTTTGTTGACAATGATACCTTCCACAGCGACTTGGTTTTCTGTTATCGATCTAAAGAATGCTTTCTTCAGTATTCCCATTGCAGAAAAGAGTAGGGACATTTTTGGTTTCTCTCTTGGAGGCCGAAGCTTCCGATTTAAGCGCGCGCCCCAAGACTATTGTGAAAGTCCCTCCATTTACAGCCAAGCTTTAAAATGTCACCTTGATACTTTTTACTTGCCGATTGGTGCTGCTCTTATTCAATACATGGACGACTTGTTAGTCGCCGCTGATACAAAAGATATCTGCAAAGATGTCACTATTGCACTGTTACGCCACTTGTTTAAACTGAATCACAAGGTTTCACCTTCCAAACTACAATATGTTCGTCAAGAGATTACCTACTTGGGTCATCTCCTATCAAAGGAGGGACGACGATTGACACCAGAACGAATTCAGGCGATTGCACGAATGTCTGTACCATCCACACCAAGGGAAGTACGTGCCTTTCTGGGTATTACTTCCTATTGTAGACAGTGGATCCCTAACTTCTCTTTGATCGCCAAACCTATGTTGGCACTCACTTTAAAAGATACGCCTCAGCCCCTTCCGTGAAATGATGATTGCCGAAAGAGTTTCACTGATTTACGCACTGCTCTCTGTTCTGCTCCTGTACTAGGTACCCCAGATTACACTAAGCCTTTTACGCTGTATGTTCACGAGAGAGAAGGTTGTGCATTGTCAGTCTTGACACAGCAATTTGGAGACAGACAGCGGCCATGTGCCTATTTTTCAGCTACATTAGTTCCCGTAGCTAAAGCATTGCCCAGTTGTCTCAAAGCAACAGCAGCAGCAGCAATTTCTATCCGACAGTCTGCTGGAATGGTGTTGGATAACACTCTCATTGTCATGGTGCCACATGCAGTGGATACTTTGCTAAACAGAAAAAAAACACAGCATCTTATGAGTGCACGTTTAACTGGTTACGAGCTGACGCTTTTGGCTAGTCACGTACATCAAACGATGTAATACCCTGAATCCAGCTACTTTGTTTCCCCTTCCAAATGAGGAGAGTGTTGAGGATCAGCATGATTGTTTCTTCCGTACTGAGGAAGAGACAAAAGGAAGAATTGACCTGAGAGACACACCGCTAGAGAATCCGGATGGGATTCTATGGGTAGATGGTTCTTGCTTCAAAATGACTAATGGAGATACAGTTTCAGCCTATGCTGTAACTACCTTACATACGATTGTGGAAACTGCACGCATTAGACACAATTCAGCGCAAGCAGCGGAGTTGATAGAACTGACGAGAGCTTGTGTATTATCGAAAGGGAAAAGAGTGAACGTGTACACTGACAGCCAATATGCTTTTGGTGTAGCGTTCAGTTTTGGGCATCTCTGGAAGGAAAGGGGATTTCTAACTTCACATGGCACCAAAATACAGCATGGTCAGTTGGTCACTGATCTCCTTGAGTCACTTGCTTTACCCATCCATATAGCGATAGTGAAGTGTAGTGCACACAAGAAGATTACGGATGATGTTGGACGAGGAAATGCATTTGCTGATGAAATAGCAAAGAAAACAGCGAGAGATTCAACAAGTCGAATGTATGTGGCAGGTCCTGCGAATTGGGTCAGAGAGAGAGGAATGTGTGAAAATACAGTGGAAAGCGTAAAAGCGATTCAGAAAGAGGCTTCAGAAAGAGAGTTGAGCAAGTGGAGAGAAAGTACGGGAATGTTAGATGAGATGGGTTGTTGGGTAGAATTATCCGAACATCAACGTTGGTTGTTACCAGATGCTTATGTACTCCCAGTGGTTACTATGGCTCATGGTCCAGCTCACTAAGTGCAAAAGGCATTTGTAAACTTTTGGCTCCAGTGTGGCAAAATGAAAATATCCCAAAATGTGCAGACAATGTAGTGAAGCACTGTATTGTTTGTCTAATGTACAATCCGGGAAAGGGAACCCCAACTCCAGCAGGTCACTTTGCTCCTCCGACATACCCATTTGAAGTGTTGCAAATCGATTACATTCATATGGATCGATGCAACAACCTCAAATATGTTCTGGTGGTAGTATGTGCCTTTTCGAGGTGGATAGAAGCATACCCTTTGAAAGACAATACAGCTTTATCTACAGCTAAAATCCTACTAAAAGAGTTCTTCCCCAGGTTTGGTTTGCCGCGCATTGTCTGGAGTGACAATGGGAGCGAATTTGTTGGCCAAGTCATGCAGAAAGTCTGTGCAGGTCTTGGAATCAAGCAAAAGTTCCACGCGGCAAATCATCCACAATCAGCGGGTTTAGTAGAGTGCTACAATGGAACTTTGAAGTTGAAATTAGCAAAGGTTCAAGCAAGTACGGGACTTAATTGGCCTGATGCTTTGCCATTAGCTCTGCTATCCACCAGAACTGCAGTACACTCTCGTTTGGGACTTAGCCCTTACGAAGTGGTATTTGGCCGTCCGGCCAACGTATAGGGAATACCTCGCCCTAAGAAATTCTCAGATTTGCCCTATCCAATGTTGATTGACTATCTGCATGACCTTACAACTAAATTCCGTGTTCTTCATCAACAGGTTCAGAGTGCTCTGCCGGAGGCCTCCACAGACCCAGGTCATTCCATCCGACCAGGTGACTGGGTCTGTGTGAAGAATTTTCAAAAGTCTAATAATCTGCAGCCCAGGTGGCGGGAGCCTCGAGTGGTGTTACTGACCACAAGAACAGCCGTCAAGGTTGAAGGAAAGAAAAATTGGATTCACGGTGTGCATTGCAAGAAAGTGCCTTTGCCTTTGCCTTTTGATCAGTGGGTTCGTAGAGGGGTTGGTGACTGTGAAGGCGAAACAGTTCCACGACTTGTACCCTTTAGCGATGCACACCTGAATGGGACATTGTCTGAGAAAGAGGACGACGACATTTTACAAGAAGCAATTCCATCGCATCGTCGCTTGGATACGACTGAACCAAGAACATTGTTTCAAAATTAGAGTGTTCCGGGGAAGGAACACTATAATCTCAGGCCCAGACAAAAGAACATTTGAGACTTTCTTCTCCCTTGTGTAGTGTTCTGTTTCGGTTGCAGGGTCACGGTAGGAGTCTAGGTCACGACCTGAGTAGTGACAATAGGTCTGCAGGATTTTCAATGTCATTGGACGGTAGAGCATCGTGACTTCAGTGATTGAGGAAGATTGCCGTGAGCATCCACTAGTAAAGATGGAAACTACACTAAATAATAAAGAAAGAAAAGATGGAGTGAAGAAAGCACCCTGTAAAATAATGTACAGTCGTTTTTGTATAACTTTATGTGTTTTTATATAATTGTGTATTGCTTTGGCGATTATTGGTTGGATAATTTATGCTTGCAGCTAAGAAATACCTCCCCTTCTTCCTCTTTGCCTTCTTCTACTATCTCTCCACACCTCTTTCATACTCTTCCTTCACATGAACTTGTCAGAAGAACCGAGTATTACAACAATTCCTTTATCCAACTATTACACCAGCATCAATTAGTGGTTAACACAACTGATTGTTGGGTATGTGATCTTATGCCACATACCACCGAGAAAGGAATGCCATATCTAGTTCTTCCTTTTTCTTATGAGGGTTCTGCTTGGGCATTCTTCGTCATTTTCTCCAATGCTTATCAAAGCAAATTCAGACGGTCTGTTACTTCACAAATTAATTATCTGGATTTTAGTCATAGTTCCTTGATTAAGGGTATGGTAGTTATGGCTAAAATCATGGAGAACAGCAAAATTTCCATCGACGAAAGGAAAGCATACACCAATTGGAACGTCACCCAATACATGTCGAGTCTTAATAGTAAAGTGGGAAAAGGAAAGTCCTCGCCAATCTGGACTATACCGCATCAAGGTAACTTTTGTTTAAAGATAAACGATCGCTCTCCTGACACTGCACAAAAGAGTAACTGCTCCAACACGTACATTTATTCCTCTCAAAACTCGCCTCCTCTAGTGCCGTCTCAAGGCACCTATTTCATTTGCTATGATAGAGCTTATACTTGGTTACCAATGGGTTTCTATGGTACTTGCTATATAGACTTTCTCCTTCCTCCTACTTACACTGCTTCTGCCAATTACCACCGAACCCGTTTCGGCAGAGGAATTATTGATTCAAAGGACACAGCGGGACAAGAAGGGGGAGATTTCCTTAAAGGTTTTCTTCCCTTCTAGGGTCCAATGGCTAACAGCAGAAATTTAAGGCAACTGGTCCGTGTCGTAGAGACTACAATAGACATCACTGTAGGAGCCTTAAGCAATATCACGGCAGAACTACAGGCGGATCGTCTTATGACCTTGCAAAATCGAGTTGCCTTGGACTTTATTCTTGCCGATCGTGGTGGAGTATGTAAATTGATCGGGTCAAGCTGCTGTATTTTCATTCCTAATGACGCTCCGACAGTATACCAAGCTATCTCCAAGTTGCACATAATCTCCGAGTCTATTCATCAGGACGAAGGAGATTGGTCTTTAACGGAATGGTTTTGGGGACTACTGTCCAAATGGGGTTGGAAAGCATTGACATTCCTTGGAATAATCTTGACCATTGTATTTTCTTGCTGCCTTTGTATGCACTGTGGTCCCGCTATCTGTGATCTTTGTGCTACTATGTGCATCCCAAAACCCAAGCCACAAGTAACGGAAAACATAAGAATGATGTTACAGCAACAGCTCGATGATCTCATGGCTATTGACGTGGACTCAGATTAACATGAGTCTATCTTGCCTGAGTTCTGGCAAAAGGAGGGTCTGAGGAACTTCGATTTTCGATCACGATCGAATCGACCCGCCATTTTGTGACCCGCCGCCATTTTGTGTTGCCATCACTCAGGCAGCACGGCGAACAAAGTCTATTCTGCTTTTTCTGTAGCCTGGTGTCAAAATACGTCCTCGGCCTTTATTTGCGAAGCTGGTGTTAGAACTAGCCGAGTACGCTAATCCCTGTCTGGCTTTCCTAATCCCTGTTTCAACTATCTGTTGGCTCACACTATTCTTTCCTGATCATATCTTATCAACTGGCCTTCACTGTCTCCTGCTAGCATTCTCTTGTGTCACGACTGTCCTCCAATACACACAAACGTATCTCACCACCTACAAGTTAGTTATAATCTGTTAATGAATTAGTTTGAGGGTGGGGTGACAAACACAGTTGGAGGAGAGGTCTCTTCGAGTCATCTGATATTTCTGTTTTCGAACCTTTCTTATTGGTTCCGCTTTGTTTTTCAACTTTCCCTATTGGCTCTTTTCTTATATGCTTTGGGAGTGTATCTCGTTAATAATTATGTATTGTATAGTATTTAATCTTATGCGCCACAGAGTGAAGTGGCAGTCTCCTGAGAACCTACTTTGTGTACTTCTAGGATAACTGTACTAGCTGCAGCTAAATAAATCCAATCTTCTAACGCCGACAGAGTGTCCCGTGTCTCTGTGTAGCGAAGCAGGTGAACTCCGGAGACAGAGGGCGTACCCTGCGCCGCCAGGTCCAAAAGGTTCTGGTTCTTCAGATGATCCAGGGTGCCGCAGGAAGACCGAGCACAAGTCGCTGCCGAAGACGCAAGCAGGTCAAATGTGCCTGCCGGTACCCTGTTGAAGCCCGTTACTACGGTCTTGAAGGTACTACATGACCTTCTTCATAAAAATGGAACTGTAAATTGTTCACTTAGCTTGCTGTGAAAACATACACAGCCACAATTACTTTTTCTGAGGTCCTGAAGAAAACCCCCACCGACCCGCCTGGGCGTTTGCAAAGGGCTGAAACATGTCGACCTTTTTTGGACACCTATAGTGCGTTAGACTGATAATCCGTCTTTTCACGCACCACACTGTTTTTATTCATCTCGATTCCGAACTTATTAAAAATACTGTCTAGGACACATAAGATTTTTTGAACCATCCACTTTTTAATCCACTTCACTAGAGCACTTGGAACTCACTTCTCTTTGATCACTACTGCAATAACCAGTGGTTTCCCTCCGGACGGAGGTAAGCATATGAAAAAGAAGCCCTATGATGATGCTGTCAAGCTGAATGGATCGCAGCCCCTTCCCTCTCCCTCCACTTGATTAAGTGTAGGGGTGGGACAGGCAGGACCCAGCTTATACAGTTAGTCAATCCAAATCAATACGGGGTGAGGGGACACCAGATCAGCCATCGTACTATTTATAGTCTATACACAGAGAGTTTGTAGACCACAGTGTAAGCATATACAGTCAAACACTAAACCTCCAGTCTCTTATTACGTGTACGCGGCTGCTACTTGCTCAAGAGCCTCATCTCTTAAATGTTGTAATGAGCGAGCCCAGTCAAGAAACGTGGCCCAGATATCCTTCGGTCTGGACGCTGATGGCATCATTTCCCAGAAGGTCGACAGCTGAGTATGACTAAATGCAACATCTTGTACCCAGGTTGCCACCGTGGGGGCCCTCTTGTTCCCCCAGGACATGGCTACCCTGCGTTTAGCCAACAACAAAATCAATGCATGTAGCTTACGCATAGCTGCCTCGGTATCTTTCACGTAACCCAGTATACTGATAAGTGGTTCAGGCTCAGGAGAGGTGCCTATTATGTTGTGTATTTTACTGAAAATGTCTGACCAGAAGGTCGCCAACAGTGGGCAGCTCCATGCCATGTGTATGAAGGTAGCTGGTGTGTGGCCACAGCACCACATCTGTCATCTCCCCTAAGGCTCATGCAATATAACTGAACTGGGGTTCTGTAAAACTGGTCAATGTATCTAAAATGGATCAATTGCAACTTATAATTGGGGACAGCAGAGTGAGACGATTGCAGCAGAATGCCCACTGATCCTCCGTGATCTGAGTTGTTCCAGCTCTGTAGAGATTTCGGCCTTATCAGGGGTGCAGTGTTTTGCATGTTGTTGTAAAGATGGCTTATGAGCCTGCGAGAGGAAGGAGTCTGAAGAATATTTTCAAGTGCCATCAGCGTGGGTGGGGGCGCCGAGAAAGTAGTGTGTATTTGCCTGCAAGTCGCCTGAAGTTTGTAGTATAAAAATATTTCAGAGAATTTCCCGGCCCCTCCCTCCGGTGTCGTCGGCGGGGATCTAAAGACCTTCTCTGGATATAGATCCGCAAAGGCATGAAGCCCTAAAGACTTGGCTGCCAGCCGACTTGCTCCCTCATTCATTGTAGGAATCATGGGGTTGTGCGCTAGGGGAACAGAAGGAGTAAATAGTATTTGCATCTGGGCTCTGTTGCGCAGTCGGTTCCCCGCCGAGCGCATGGTCTCGACCGTGTCGATCTCGTAGCGCTGTCTCTTATATGGTTGGTAAAGTGCTACCTGAAGTGGGACTGGAGCCGCAACGTCCAGTTCAACCGCCGTGTGCGCTTGGAACGGAGTGGGGTGCACCCAGTGGTGTAAGAATTGGGCCTGTGCGCAGTAAGCGTAGAGTGGTATGTCTGGGGCACCCATCCCACCCTGTGTTAACAGCAGTGTCAGAAGCTCCCATGACATCCTGAAGAACCAGAACCTTTTGGGTCCGGCGGCGCAGGGTACGCCTTAATCTCCTGGGTTCTCCTGCTTCAGCTAACAGAGACACGGGGACACTCTGTCGGCGTAAAAGATCAGATTTTATTAGCTGCAGCTAGTACAGTTGTCCTAGAAGTACACACGGTATGTTCTCAGGAGACTGCCACTTCACTCCGTGGCGCACAACCTTATATAGTATATATGTGAAATATACATTAACCAAAGACACACCTAAAACATATAAAAAGAGCCAGTGAGAAAGGTTGGAAAACAGAACAGAATCAATAGGAAAGGTTTGAAAATAAAGTATCAAGTAACTCGAAGAAGCCTCTCCTCCAACTGTGTTTGTCACCCCTCCCCACGAACTAATTCATTAACAGGTTTGTGACCGACTCGCAGGTGGCGAGATACGTGTATGTGTTTTGGAGGACAGTTGTGAAACGAGAGAATACTAGCAGAGGACAGCGAAGGCCAGACGATAAGATAAAATCAGAGAGAATAGTGTGAACCAACAGATAGTTGAGACAGGGATTAGGAAAACCAGACGGAGATTAGTGTACTGGCCAGTCCTAACACCAGCTTTGTAAATAGAGGCAGAAGACTTATTTTAACACGAAGCTGCAGAAAAAGCAGAAAAGACTGTGTTCGACGTGCTGCCTGAGTGAGGGCAACACAAAATGGCGGCGGAGCACTAAATGGCGGGTCGATTCGATCACGATCGAAAATCGAATTTCCTCAATCCGCGCTTGCTTCCCCGCCCATACCAAGGACATTAGTTGAGTGCGGATTGTTTTAAAAAACGCCTGAGTGATGGGAACCGGGATGTTTACAAATAAGTACAAACATTTGGGTAAAACCACCATCCTGGCTATAGCAATACTTCCCACCAAGGAGAGTGGCAGCTTAGCCCAGGCATTAACTTTCTCTTCCAGCCACGCAACAGCCCACCCAAGTTCATGTTTCAAATTTCTTGTTCGTCCCTACTTAGCCAAATCCCCAAATATTTCACTGGGCCAGCTGCCCAGTTAAGAGGGTACACAACGGGGAATGGGGCTGTACTGTCTGTGAGCAGGAAAAGTTTAGACTTGGCCCAATTTATATATACGCCAGACAGCCCCACGAATTTGATAAATTCCCTGAGAATAGGAGCAGTGGTGCAGGGTTCGAAATATAAAGGCTAATGTCGTCCGCATGAAGCGATACTAGCAGACCTCTCGTGCTAAAGCCCAGTACTTTGGCTGCATGATGCTGTCTCAACCTGGCCGCCAATGGCTCCATCCCAATAGCGAACAGGAGCGGGGAGAGAGGGCAGCCCTGCCGAGTGACCTGGGTGATGGGGAAGGGTTGTGATATAATACCATTCATGCGGATTCTAGCATACTGCTCCGTGTAAAGCAGACGTATAAGGCCTATGTATAATGGACTAAACCCATTCTCTCTAGTATTGCAAATAAATACGCCCACTTTAGCATGTCAAACGCTTTTGTGGCGTCAAGTAGTACAGCGACTGCTTGGTATTGAGGGTGCAGGTAGTGGAGCACCGTGAAAAAGGTGCAGCGGTTGTGGCATGTAGATCTTCCTGGGATGAAACGTGACTGGTCCTGTTGGGCTATCAGAGGGAGTAAAGGCTGAAGTCTGCCTGCAATCAGTTTAGCATCTACATTAATTAATGAGAGAGCCTGTAGGAGTCTACTTCGTTGTTGCTCTTCCCTGGTTTAAGTAACGTTATAATCATGGCTTCACACATGGATGGCGGTAGAATACCTGAAGTCTGAGCCTCTTCATAAACTTCTCACGAATGTGAGGCCAGTTCAGACGCATTCGCTTTGTAGAATGCCGTGGTTAGCCCATCAGGGCCCGGGGCCTTGTCTAACGGTAGGCTATGTATTGTCTGGTCTATGTCTTCGACTGTAAACGGCACATCTAAATATTCCCTATGTAGCCTCCTCAACCACAGAAGCTCCAGGGATTCCAAAAATGACTGACGTTCTTCAGGTACTGCACTATGTGTGGCCTTATAAAGCTTAGCATAGAATTATTTAAAACGTTCTACGATATTCTGTGGGCCTCTGATCAGGGTGTTGTCCTCTCCCAAAACCTCACGTATGTGGCGGTGCAGGGCTTTCTGAGCAAGTTTGCAAGTGTTCTGACCGGCCTATCCCCCTCTCCATATTGTCTAGCTTGTGCATGTTTGCCCATGAACTTCACCTCCCTCTGTGCTTCCTCTTCAAATTCTGTGATTGCCTCTTTTATTGAAGCTAGGATTGTCACTTCATTTGTGGTGAAATACTGAGATTCTAGGTCCCTAATACGTGTCCCCAGGGAGGAGAGAGTACCCCTTATAGCCTCAGGGCCCCACCTTGACGTGCTATACATTTCCCTCGTATGACCACCTTGAAGGCCTCCCACAGGGAAGCCTGAGTCGTAACTGAGCCGGCGTTAAGAAAAATGTATTCCTCAATCTCACTGCAGATTTCTTCCTTTCAAGGCCTCGTCCAGCAAGGCACCATGAGGAAGCCTCCAACTAATCATTCTATGGGGTGTATTGGGTGCTAGCAAGCTTTTTAAACATGGTGCATGGTCTGATAGTGTTCTGGGGAGATGATCAACTTCCAGTGCCCACATTTCTATGTCACGTGATATTACCCAAAAATCTAATCTCGACCAGGCGCTGTGGTGTTCAGATATACAGATGCCCTCCACCATTTTTGGGTTGCGCCTACGCCAAATGACAGATAGATTGCTGTCTGAGATGATAGCATTTAGAGTGGTGCTGGAATTGGGATGAAGTGTGCGGGATACCCCCTTCCTGTCAGTTGCATCATTTAACACTGTATTAAAGTCTCCTCCCCATATTATGGTGTCACATCCCATAGTTTGGATCTTTGCCCACATCGTCTGAAAGAACTCTGGGCTGTCCGTATTCGGCCCATATATTGCAGCAGGAGTTATCGCCACACCAGCCAGTACCCCCAGCAAAATCGCGTAGCGGCCATCTGGATCTATGTGAGATTCCGATATCTTTCAATCTAAACCCTGTTGTAAGAGGATCGCCATCCCCGCGCATAATTAGAATAGATGGAAGAGTAAACGTGCCCCCAGCGTCATTGTTGCAGCCTAGTTGAAGGAGTGCTATTTAAGTATGTTTCCTGTAAAAACTATACATCTGTGTGATGTCTCAGTAGGTAGGCATGAACCAGTCTGCTTTTTCTGTGGTCGTTTAGACCGCGAATGTTCCAGGTTAAGAAATTGAAGGACATCATATTGGTCTAGTTGGCAAACAGACGAACGCCAGATGATGGATACCTGGAGTGTTCCCCCCCTTAATCGCCCCAATTCTTAATTGCTTTAGTCACTGCTCTAGCGCTATGTAGGCCCCACATGTGAATCTCTTGCGCATCGTGAGCATACATATCTTGTACGCGGTTCTTCTTTGCTGTCTTGACCGAAACTACCACGTTACCCTCCTCCGCCCTCCCCTACCCACACCAGCCCCCCAAACAGGTTGTGTACAATTACCCACCCTAACTAACAAGTTAAACATTTGCTTCTGCAATAGAAACAAAGCGTGATTGGAAGATCTCCCTGGGGGGCGTGGGGTCCCCGGCATTCTACCCCGCCCAAAGACCGGGTGGCCGGGACTTTTTTGAGAGAGCCATTAGTTTAGGTTTACCAGTGTCAGAAGTGGTCTGCAAACCAGACAGAGGAGTGCCTGCATTACTTTTTCATCCGAGACACCCGCAAATCCACTGCGCCCCAAATTTGCAAGAGTGACAATGGGCGCGGTAGAGGTATGAACAACTGGTCGCCAATGCGACTGGGAGTCAATCATTGTTGCTTAACCCAGCTTCCGAGTTGGGTCCAGACGTAGATTTCCTGCTGCCCTTCTTCCCTCCTACATGTTTGGCAAACTTCAGGGCAGATTTTGCATCTGTGAAGTAGTGCACCATACCATCACAAGTTACCTTCAATTTAGCCGGGTAAAGTAGGGCGTATGGGATCTTTGCCTAGAGGAGAATACGTTTTGCTAGTAGAACTTCTCTGCGGGCGGCCTGCACCGCCGGTGTGAAGTCAGGATAGAACGGAATGTTGTTTCCTTTGTAATTTATATTTCCCTGCTCCCTGGCCAGCCTCAGAATGGCGTCTCGGTCTTGATAGTTCAGTATCCAAGCAAGAATAGGTCTAGGCATGGCTCCGACTGGGGGCCTAGGACCCAGTGCACGGTGGGCCCTCTCGACGTCGAAGACCGTGGATAGACCAGGGTTAAATATCTCCCGTAATAGCTCGTCAACATAAGTTTCCATCTTGTAGATGGCGGTTGTCTCAGGGATCCCCATAATTCGTAGGTTGTTATGGTGAGACTTGGCCTCCAAATCATCATTCTTTGCCCTGATGAGAGTGAGCACCTAGTCCATTTGCAGCAGCTGCTCTTTTGTATCAACCTGAAACTCATGTTGGTCAGTGCTACGATTTTCTAACTGGTCCAGATGAGCCTCGTGCACACCCACCTGCTTTTTTACTTGATCCAGTTGCGAAGTGAGGACATCTAGTTTTGTGTCTATGGTTTTCAGGCTTGAGCACATTTCCAACAACAGTGATCTGAGGTCCTCACCTTGATCGCCTGATTGTTCACTTGGTGGCCTGTCAGAATTCCCTTCTGATTCTGAGTCCATCAGCCTGTTTTGCCTTTTGTTCTCAAAAATTAATTTGGGTTGCTTCATGTCATGCTTTCCCATAATTGTATGTAGGATAGCAGGGGATCCTGCAAATGGAAACTTCAGCAGCAGTTGGTGCGCGCTAAATAATCCCACAGTGCTATTTGCAGTGTTTGGAGGCAGAACCCAGCATGTCTCAGGCACTCCTCATGCCGCACACCAGCAGGTCAGTGGTGTCTTCATACGCCCCATGCCGCCGCCACATCCAGGAGTCACTGCCACCAGAGAGCAGTACACTGTGCTTGTAGTAAATTACTGCTGTATTTGGCAGCCAAGTGGTAAGGTGCTCTCTATACGTGGAAATACCACATCCTCACTGCTGCGTGGTGTGTGCGGCGATGAAGCACGAGTGTAGTCACAGGCAGTATAGGCCAAGTGTGGCAGTTCTAATTCCCCAGGTATTAGCCTCTGAATGCCGCAAGCTCTGGCGAGGCACTCACACCCCAGCAAGACGAAGGCATGCGTCCTACACCCTCCTTATCTGCTAAAGGGTGGCTGAGCTCACAGGGCGGCCCAGAAAGCAGAACAAAGTCCGAACCTCAGTCAAGCAGGCGGGCCCGGCAGACAGTGGATCGCCAACAGATCCCAATCACCAGCGCTCTTGTCACACGTGGACCGACGCACCCACCAACAGCCCAGATCGCGACACACTCGAAGTTGAGGCCCCACACGAGCACACACAGGTCCACTCCTCGCCTTCCGTTATTCTGTGTCCACCGGGGCGGGCCAGTGGTGAAGTACAGTATTCCCAGCTTCCAAGCAGCCACTGTGCGTCCGCTCGGCTGGCTCCGCTTGCTCCTGGGTGCGGTGTGCACGCCCAATGTCGTCTTCAGTGGGGTCTCATGCAGAGAGGATCCTCACTCAAGATGGCGGCCAGGCACCGGCCTGGACCCTGGACTCAGCCGGCAGAGTGAAAGGCGGCAATTCGGCAGCCCCTTGGAGTCCCCAGCCCTCAATTGCTTGCTCGAGCCGCGGGCATTGGAATACTGTAGCGGCGACTCCGCTCGACCCTGGGAGGCAGCGCCCATCCTCTTGGCCTCCGGGGAGCAGGGCCTATATTGTGGCAAGTCGGCCGATCGCCGCCGGCCTTCCCCTCGATTTTGGCTGGTTGTGGAGGCAAGAAGCGGCTCATTCACCGCACCTCACCGCAGGTAATGCTCTGGTGCAGTTTGTAGGGGATGATGGCTCTCCTGTGCCGTGGATATTTTAAGGATTATAGCCGGGCCGGCAGAGCGCACTCAGCAAGCGGCCATCTTGCAGCGCTGTTAGACCAAGCCCCCCAAAATCACATCATTAGTTGCTAATGCTAGTTCAGTATTACAAGGTGGGAGAGACACATCTAAAGACACATCTAACGTACCCCCAAAAAATACCTCCGGGTAATATCCCTTTAAGGATAAATAGCCACTTACTGGGCTCTGCCAAGAGCAAAGGATTGCTCGCAGTGGAGGGGGATCCCTAGAGTCAATACATATAAATAAAGTGCAGTAGGTGAGTATAAAAGCTCATAGCCCTTCAGGAATACATGGACAATCAGTGAAGAAAAGCAAGGGAGACACGAGTAAGAGGCCAACACCCTCATTATATTCACATTGCACATACTATCAAGGTTAACCACCTCATGGTTGAGATGCTATCCAGAGAGCCGAAGCAAAGCCTACCGGATTATGCAGAACTATCAAGAGAGTGGTGTTCACACTTACATTTGTAGCCCCAGAGCATCCAGTTGCAGAAACATCTAGCAAAGTGTGAGGATCCATCCTCCTGAGATAATCACACAGTAAACGTAATAATAATTCATGAAATACAGTTTCATCAAGAGCACTACCACCATTACAAAGGGTATTTGGATTAAACTCAGATGCCTTATAATCATTTCACCTCATGGAAATATCTATGGTGTAATTTCAATTACTATTTCCATGTAAGGTTATATTCCCCAATCAAAAAAAAACATTGGCAGTCAGGATTTTTAAGGGGACGAACAAAGGGACCAATATTTACACAATTCTCATTAACTCAACATTACTTTTATATTTGCTTGCTTGTGAAGGCATTTCCCAGATCATTAAAACTTCAATCTAATGTCTAACAGTTTTAACAATTACCAACCTATAGGCTTGTTTGTAACGAGTCCTTTCTGACTTAGTCATGAAAACCTTTCCATTCACTGAGTTCTCCTGTTTTGTCCATGGTCTTAACAGCGAGTCTTTTTATTATATTAGATCTTCTTTAAATGCCAGTGGGGAATGTGCGAATTTGTCTTGAATACTTGAAGGCACCAATCAAGAAATCACTTTTTCAAGCAAGGTTTTTAGAGAGAACAGTGCCTGTAAATGTCCAACTGCAATTAACTTAGCTGAAACTTTCCATCTTATCTTTGGGTAACTATTAGACCAAAGAAGAGATCCAGTTGTTCAAAATGTAAATTAATACTGGACATTAAAGAGAAGGACTCTTACATCAAGGGATGATCAAGCAAACATTATTGCAAGTCAACTATGAATAGAGGTAGAAGTGCATTAAGATTACGTTGAACAATGTTTCTCTTTGGGCAGTGCTAGTTGGTGGCAGAGTATGACATTGTTAGCATTGATAAGATGTCTTTGGCGATGGTGTATCCCTTTGAGGAAGACTGAATGAAACTTGAAAATCACTAGTTCACGCTCCAAACTATGTTGGGTCAGCTTTACATCCTTCTGCAGTTAATAAAATAAATATTAATATTAATAACTGATATAAGATAGAGATATTCTGCTTGTGGGTGGTGGGGTATGTCCTGGGGAGTGAGTGATGGGGGCAAGAATCCTGCAGCTCTTATCATTTCCTGATTTATTTTTCATTCAGGGACTTGTAATCCCAAATTCATAGTAGAACAATCTATAGTGCCAAAATGTAAGGAATAAACCAGGAGTAGATCAGCCTCACACACCTGATGTGAAACAACAGTTGTCCGCATTAGTGGTATGAAAGACAGAGAAGAGACAAGGTTTCTGCAAGATTTCTGCATTTCACATGACGTCAGAGCTTTCCAAGAAGATCTTGCCATTTATGGTTTTACATGGAAGAACCTCCTAATTGCAGGCACATAATACAGATATACTGATGTACAAAGGATAAGTATACATTACATTGATGCCAACATAGCCAATTGTTCTGACTTTAATGATGTAGTACATGCAAACAGCATTTGTTCATGCCTGCATGTGTATGTGTTAGCACATTAAAACCAGGCCTACTGGCTTTGCTGGTGGTTATAGGAATATTTACTGTGGAAATGGTGTTAGTAATGGTGTTGGTAATAATGGTAGTCTATGTGGTAATGTAGGTGATAATAACTGTGGTAGTGGCAAGTACTAATGGTAGTGGTAATGGTGGCAATGGTAGCATTGGAAAGGATGATGGTAAGTATAATAGTGATGATGGTAAATGATGACATCAATGGTGATAAGAGTGCTGGTGGTTGTGGTAATGGTGGTGATAATGGTGCAGTTAATGTCATAGTAGTGATGGTGATGATAGTAAAGGTGGTAGTAATAGTGATGATGGTAGTGGTAATGGCCCCACCACCATGATGGTAATGGAGGTGGTACCAATAGTATTAGTGATGGTGATAGTAATGGTGGTGGTAATGGTGGTGCTAGTTATGGTAGTAGTGATAGCGCAGGGGATAGGATGTGGCCTAACAGCTAGAGCGGTCGACCTCGGAGCTGGGAAACTGGGTTCGAGTTGCGGCATACGCAATCAACATTTTGTGATTCTGGGCAATTCATTTATTCTCCCCGTGCCTAACAAAAATGAATGTGTCTGTTTGTAACGCACCTGATGCTCATGTAAGGAGCTCTGATAGCTTCGGGTTGAGTTTGCGCTATATAAAGCTCCAAAAATAAATAAATAAAATAAATAATGATAGTGGTGGTAATGGTGGGCGCCGTAATGGTGGGGGTTGTAATGGTTGTCTGTGACAATCTCTAGTAATTTAAAAATAATTAAATGCTACCTTCACGAAGGAGTGAAGAGGGAGCTGTAGCACTGCCAGATTCCCAATGCCAGGAAAAGCTGTAGATTGGAGCGATAAGACAAAGTGGAACATCAAGGGGAGGAATACCACTTACTCCTTCTTCCAGGGAGAACCTCTGGTCTATTCTGAAGCGGCTAGCAGTGAAGAGATGGCTGGGAGAGAGCAGAAGGAGGCACAATGGAGAAGAGTTTGGAGAGATGCCATTCCTCTTCTGGAAATTGAAGCGGCGAGGTGACAGATATCATGGGAAAGGAAAGTGTATGGCAAAGAGTGTAAATTTGGGAGGAGAGTTGGGGACAGTGGTGTTTTCTGAGGAGGACACCTGACCCTAATGCTGCTGTTTCAAGTCTTATGACTGGGGTAAGGTGTCATAATCTGGGGATATTGTAATATGATGACCTTTTAAAGGTCAGGCTTTCACTTGAGTGCCAAAAAACACTTTTGAAACAGCACCGGCAAAGCGACTAGGCCCAGCAATGGCTGCCACACTTTTAGCTTTGTGACTACTAGTTTTTTCATAGTTTTTGTAAAACCTTATTGCTAAGGCACCTGCCCGGCCCTCATAAATATAAAAAAGAATGTTGGCTAAAAGCACTAATATGATTATATGACGTTACAATGCAAACAATTACAACGCATGCTTTTACAACACGGTTTTTACATCGGAATTACCATTAAATCACATGATTTTAAAACGCATGCCATTACAACGTATTTTTAGAAACTACCATTACAGCACATTCCATTACAATGCATACCATTACAACACATACCATTACAATGCATAATACTTTTAGGGCAACAGTAGGGTAGGTGTTGGATAGTGTAGGGGTAAAATGTACTATTCCCACTCTAGTAAGTACAACAGTAGGGAAAGTGTTGGATAGTGTAGGGGGAAAAAAATAATATACCCATCTACCCCAAAACCTATACACACCCTAAAACAAAAAAATCTCCATTACTTACCTTATAATGCGTTGTAATGGCATGCGTTGTAATGGTATGCATTGTAATGGCATGCATTGTAATGGCATGTGTTGTAATGGCATGCGATGTAAAGGCAGTAGCATTGTAACAGTTGTGTTGTAATAGCAGTGCGATGTAATGACTGTGTTGTAATGGATGTTTCCTCAATAATATATTTTTTTTGTCAAACAGCGTGTATTGCCACAGTAGTCCCTGGCACTGACCAGACATTCTTTGTGTACAGATGTGCTCCTTCGAAATAGCAAAATGCCTGATGCTGCAATCCTCACCAGCCCTTCCGTACTTGAATCTTCTACCTCACTCAAGGCAGGAAGTGGCACTGTGGCAGGCTGTTGCTCTTCAGCCTTTGTTTGTCTTGTTAGTTAAGGCAGATACCACTGCATTCACACAAGGCTGGATCTTTTCTTGCACTTTTTTAATGACAGGGTGGTGCAGCCCTAAAACCTACCTGAAAAGACTATCACGATGGCTCCCTTCACAGTATAGTGCAGTGTAGCTGTTGGCTAGTATCACTTTACAATGGCACTGGCCATGTTTGGTTGGTACAAATAAATGGGAACATTTATCAAATGCTCAACTCATGTTGATGATAGTATATTTGTGTTACAAGATGCCACTTGTCTTGATTATGTGATAACAAGCTGCATCCTTTGCAAAGTTAATTTTAACATTACAGAATGTGTCACAGGAAGTTTGAACAGGTAAGAGCATTACTATCTGCAGCAGGAAAGGAAATACAAATAGACAGGGCAGATGAGGAGAGGGGAAATCTTGATGGAAACTGGAGAAAACAACAAACAACTCAAAAGCATTTTATGGTAAAATGTATTGTTGCTATACTATGAACAAGCTTCTTTTATATTGCCTAGCCACTTACTGTTCATCTTGCAAATAATCAGTGCTGCTAACATTGAGATACATTAACACATACTCCAATGGGGTGGCCATATAATGCGACTGATTGATTGCATCTAGTTATATGGAGTAAGTAAGAAACTCAGTTACTGGTTGAGGAAGGTGAATTCCTACTCAAGCAGTAACCACAATCCTTGTCACTGTGAGGCACAAGCAAACCCCAAATGATTCCGTGTTCCCCCTCTGGTAGCTTGGCACAGAGCAGTCTGGCTCAACTCAGAGGTGATGTGTAAAGTATTTATGCACCACCTCAAACAGTAATAATGTGAAAACACAACACAAGAAAATTCCCACACCAATTTAGAGTAAATCATAATAACTAAAAGAACAAGACCAAAACGACAAACATTTAATCAGTAAAACCAGAGATATGCAAGTATAAAGATTTCAGTAAATATAGCATCAAAAAGCACAAAGTGCCAACTGTGGATATTCTGTCGTACCAGACCACGACAGAGTCACAAGTTCATGCCGACCACAATGAGGTAAAAGCCTACTACAGGGACCCAGTTAGACCCACTGAACAAGAGTAAAGCGTGTTGTGGAACGCTGCAAGGTCCTGCATCGAGAATGCGTTGGTTCTGAGGAGCTGCAAGGCAGCGATGCAAGGTCATGCGTCATCTTGGAGAATCCCATCAATTAGGGTTTGCAGTATAAAGTTTGCATCAAGGATGCAGCTCGCACTTGAGGCAAAGTATCGGTTCCCAAGAGCTGCGATGATGTGATGCAAATATTCGAGTCGTCACCAAGGCTGCCGTTGATGAGAGATTTGCGATGCGAGGGCCTGCATCAGTGGATCTTCACATAGCTGCAGTTCCGAAGCAGGTTGCAAAATCGATGCAGAGTCCTTGTGCTGAAAGAACCCTCACAGCAGAAGCAATGCATCAGTTCTGCTCAGGCTTGCGCCGCACAGCAGAGGAGATGTGTTGGTTCTGCTGGATCCACAGATGGGGTAGCAGAGCACCTTCAAGTCTGTGGGTCCAGGACAGGGGCGGCACGACTTGGCAGCATAGGACTCACAGATGACAGAGTCAGGGTGCTTGTTGGACCCTTTTGTCCCTGAGGCTCTAGTCAGAAGGCCAGTTGACTAGCCCTTGGAATCACTCTGGGGTCCTGGGTCCAACAGATGCAGGTTCACTCCTTCTAACCCAGGCAAGAGAGCAGCAGGCAGCAAATTAGCACAGTAGGTCTACAGTCCTTTAGAGCAGCAGTCCAGCAGAGTAGCAGTCCTTTCAGCAGCACAGCAGTCCTTCTTCCTGGCACAGTATTTACATGTCCAGAAAAGTACTGAAGAGCTGGTGTCTGGGGTCCAATTTGTAAACCTGGGCCTTTCTTTGAAGTGGAGAAGCTTCTGGTGGTTTCCCTTTGAAGTCCACTGGCTAGAAACTAACTACAGGCATTATGCAGCCCTTTATATGGAGTCAGAACACAGCCTATTCAAGTGTTAGTAGAGCTGTGCCCAGATCCACCCTCTCATCCTGCCAGTGATGGCTCATCCAGGCACACCTACGTTCTCTATTGTGTAACTATCAACTACACCCAGTAATGTGACCCAGAGACAGCTTACGGGCACTAAATGGCTAAGGCAGGAAAATGCCAACTTTCTTAGAGCAAGTAGAGGGGCTTGTAGTGTTTGATTCGTTTCACTTTCACAGTAACAAGTGCATTTACGAGGGGGGTCAATGAGGGACTGTTGTGGGTAAATTTGGGAACAGTACAGGGTGAAATCATGTTTTACTGATATTCTGCGTACCTCATTTTCAAATCGATGTTTATGTGGTTCTTTTTGATCTATTACAGCAACCCCTGACGAAGAATTAGTATAATTCGAAATGCATTGGGTTTTTAACGTGATGGCCAGAGGAATAGTTGATAGCACGTGCCCTTGAAAAAAGCCTGGATTGGCATTATAGGGTATTTGAAAATGCAAAATAAAGTTCTGAGGCCCAACACAGCTGTCTCTGGAGTGATCTTATATATATTGAAGATTTGGATTACCTGTTTCCAGTAAAATTGTTTGATAAACTTCGGATTACTTTGGTGTACTTTGATGAATATGGTATACTTCGCCATTGGTAGCTCGTAGCTAATTGCTTTTTTGCACATTTAGCACGCTGTTTTAAAAATGTATTTTAAAACTATTTTGTACTGTGAATTGTATACTGTGTCACTGTTGGAACCACACACTGCCTTTCTCTCCTGAGGCGGAAAGCCGGGAGATCTCTTGCTGCATTCTCTCTTTCTCTGTTGTGGGGGACTCGGTTCTTACCTTTGGGGCAGTGGAGTAGTCTGCTGCTGCTCTTGGGGTCACGCCGCTCTTCCCCTGCCATCCTCCTGCTGTGCTCTCCGGGCCACCCTCTCACTGCCGATTCGAGCAGCGGGACAGACGCACTGGTACGGCGGCCATCTTTGGTGAGGCAGGCTTGCTAGTCGGCGGACTAGGCTTGCTGCCTCACGGGCGGGAAGTATAAAGTAAGCTTCCTCGCTGGGCTCAGATCAGACCTTCTCCATTGAGACTCCCGGGGCGGCTGCGTATCGGAGTGAGCTTCTCTTTGGTAGCTCGTAGCTAATTGCTTTTTTGCACATTTAGCGCGCTGTTTTAAAAATGTATTTTAAAACTATTTTGTACTGTGTATTGTATACTGTGTCACTGCTGGAACCACACACTGCCTTTCTCTCCTGAGGTGGAAAGCCGGGAGATCTCTTGCTGCATTCTCTCTTTCTCTGTTGTGGGGGACTCGGTTCTTACCTTTGGGGCAGTGGAGTAGTCTGCTGCTGCTCTTGGGGTCACGGCGCTCTTCCCCTGCCTTCCTCCTGCTGTGCTCTCCGGGCGACCCTCTCACTGCCGATTCGAGCAGCGGGACAGACGCACTGGTACGGCGGCCATCTTTGGTGAGGCAGGCTTGCTAGTCGGCGGACTAGGCTTGCTGCCTCACGGGCGGGAAGTATAAAGTAAGCTTCCTCGCTGGGCTCAGATCAGACCTTCGCCATTGAGACTCCCGGGGCGGCTGCGTATCGGAGTGAGCTTCTCTTTGGTAGCTCTTAGCTAATTGCTTTTTTGCACATTTAGCGCGCTGTTTTAAAAATGTATTTTAAAACTATTTTGTACTGTGTATTGTATACTGTGTCACTGCTGGAACCACACACTGCCTTTCTCTCCTGAGGTGGAAAGCCGGGAGATCTCTTGCTGCATTCTCTCTTTCTCTGTTGTGGGGGACTCGGTTCTTACCTTTGGGGCAGTGGAGTAGTCTGCTGCTGCTCTTGGGGTCACGCCGCTCTTCCCCTGCCTTCCTCCTGCTGTGCTCTCCGGGTGACCCTCTCACTGCTGATTCGAGCAGCGGGACAGACGCACTGGTACGGTGGCCATCTTTGGTGAGGCAGGCTTGCTAGTCGGCGGACTAGGCTTGCTGCCTCACGGGCGGGAAGTATAAAGTAAGACGGGGATGGCTCCGCGCAGCGGATGCGTACAGCGGATGCGCCATTCCCGCGCCAAAGGAGCGCCTGAGGAAAGCCCGTCTGCGCCCGTCAGCGTCCCGGATGCGGACGGATGCAGATGGGTTGGGGACCCAGAAAGACTTTGCCACGGGGGAATCAAAGAGTACACCGCCCTACAGCTACTAGCTTTAAGACCGCGTAGTAATAGTGGCTGCAGTGTCCATGACCTCTCCGTTCGGGGTAATTATCCTTGCATTGGTTGTGGGTGGTCATTGAAGGGTGGGTGGACGGAGACAGACTTCGCAAAGCCTAGCCAACATGTAATCGCAACAACGGTGTGGAGCTCAGCTGAACGTTTTTTCAGCTGCGCCCTTCTGAACACTCGGTCTGCGAGCAAACATGCTCAGGATCTTTTTAACTTTCTCTCTGATTTTAAGCCCGCCTGCCTTTTCCTCACGGAAACGTGGCTTGGCGAAGCATCAGGCCCAGATGTAGTAAATGCCCTGCCCTCTAATTACTTTATACTAAGGAAAGACCGGAGCAAAGGCAAAGGAGGGGGAGTGGCACTGGTGATTGACCGACGCTTTGAGTGTTCTATCATACCCACTGATGACATTCGTGGGGTTGAAGCATTGGGTTTTTGTCTAACACTTTCACCCGCTCAATCTTGCACGGGTTTGTTGGTTTACAGACCCCCAGGCCCTGTTGGATAATTTAACGAGGAGTTGGACGCAGTGATCTCGGTTATGAGCGTTCAATTTAAGCATTTCATTCTTCTGGGCGATTTTAACGTTCAATTTGATAATGCAGATGCTGCAGATACTATCAACATTTTAGATATTACCACTCCTCTGGGCCTATCACCCTACGTAGTGTCGCCCACTCACAACAAGGGGCATACATTGGATCAGATTTTCTCCACCTCCTCTGTTACAGTTGCGCCCCCCCTTCCTGTGTTATGGTCCGACCACCTTCTGGTGACTTTTAATATCCAGTCTAAAATGATTGTGACTAGTAGAGGTGACAGGTGTCAACCCCGGATGTCGCGTCCTTTCCATTGAGTAACACCGGAAATGATCGATCAGTATCGGCTAACCCACCCCTGCTCTCTTACGGGTGATTTAGAATTGGACCTTGCCCGTTTTCAAGCATGGCTTGTGCAGTGTTTGGAGAATTTGGCCCCGCCTAGGCGGTCTTATAAGAAATCCTCGCGAGCGTCTGCCACATGGTTCACGCATGTGCTTAATTCCAGCAGAAGGCTTTGTAAGAAAGCCGAAAGAGCATGGCGAGCAAACTACCTGGGGAGGGAGGCCTATAGGTGTTGCACCAAGGCCTATCATAAGGAAATTTATCTGGCCAAAAAAAGCCTACTTTGCTCAAAGGATTGAGGAGGCCGCCAACACCAGCAAAGAAATCTTCGCTATTGTGAAAGAATTCACATCACCAGCTGCCATCACTCCTAAGTGCTCTTTTTCGGAACCTTGGGTTCTGCAATTAGCCAGTTTTTTTGCCAATAAAATCAAGAGCATTCAGGCAACTTTTCTATCTTTTGCGCTGGGGGGAGTGCCCTGTCCTGAAACCCAGTCCGTTGTGTCTGACCCAGGAATGCCCAGTTTGATGAGTTTTCCACCTATTGAGCCTCAAATCTCACTGGAACTTCTCTCTAAAATGAGATCCGGCTCTCCACTGGAGCCCTGTCCCGCGAAGTTTCTAGATAAAGTGGCTCATGCTATTAACCCTATGGTTAACCCAATTTTAAACTGCTCACTGGAAACAGGGATAGTGCCGCCTGCCTGGAAACAGGCGATGGTCATTCCTCTTCTGAAGAAGCCTTCCCTGGACCATGCCATTCATGCTAATTACCGACCTATCTCTTTGCTCCCTGCCCTGGCTAAAGTGGCAGAAAAGCACGTTCAGTCCGTCCTCTCACATTTTTTTGAGTCCCATGGTGTTTTGCACGATACCCAATCTGGCTTCCGTGCGAATATGAGCACAGAGACGGCTCTGCTGGAGGTGGTTGAGGCCATTAAGGAAGTTCAGGACTCCGGGGGGAAGGCACTGCTGGTGCTGATTGATCTCTCGGCGGCGTTTGACACCGTTCCTCACGATCGCCTATTGGCGCATCTTGCGGAGATTGGCGTTGGAGGAACGGTGTTCAAATGGTTCAAGTCCTTTCTGACCAACCGCCAACAGACAGTCTGGGCTCCTCCGTACTCCGCGGCAGTGCCGCCTCTGGAAGTGGGAGTTCCTCAAGGGTCAATATTAAGCCTGACTCTCTTTAATATCTATATGTCCCCTTTGGCGGCGCTGGTTGAGTCTTTGGTGCCCAGATTGTCTCATAGGCTGATGACACCCAGCTTCTTTTCACATGTGGAAAAGATATGGACTTCAACGGAGATCGCATTAAAAGCTGTCTGGGTGCGGTTTTTACCTGGTTCCAATGCAATCAGCTTAAATGCAACTCGGATAAATCCGAGGTTCTTTTCTTCGGTTGTCCTCCGGATCCCTGTTGGATGTCCTGGTGGCCGGCGGATATGTTTCCCCCTTCCGACGTGGCCTCGGTGGCCAAAAATCTCGGTGTTAAGATGGACAACTGTCTTACTTTTAAACCACAGATTATGAGCCTAGTTGGTCAATGCTTTGGGATTCTAAAAATGCTAAGAAAATTTCTTCCTTTCCTTTCCATCGCCCATAGGAAAATTATGGTGCAGGCCATGATAGGATCTAGGCTGGACTATGCCAATGTCCTTTATCTGGGTCTTCCGAAGCTCCTTCTCTCACGCCTGCAGGTTGTGCAGAACACGGCCGCTCGGGCAATCTTTGGCATCGGCCACTGCTCCCACGCTACGGGACTGCTGCAGTCTCTTCACTGGCTGCCTATTCAGAGGCGCATTGAATTCAAGGCGCTAACTATGGCATTTAAGACCCTTTATGGCACTGGTCCCCTCTATTTGAGGAAGAGGATCGGTTTTCATCTGCCGGCCAGAGCCTTGCGTTCTGCGTCACTGTCTCTCACCACGGTCCCGGCAATTAGGCGTGCCCGGATCGGAGGGCGGTCTTTTAAATATCTTGCGCCCCGGGCCTGGAATGCCCTCCCACTGTCCTTAAGAAAGAGTGAGAGCTTGATGGCCTTCAGAAAGAAGCTCAAAACATAGCTGTTTGGCCAATAAGTTTTCTCTCCCCTGCTGGAGCTCTACGGTTATGGGTCTGACAGCACCGGGACACTCTGCTTGAGTAGCTGAGCGCTTAACAAAACCCCAGATAACATAACATAACATAACATACTTCAGAGGAGAGTGTTTCCTCATTTCCGCAGTGCAGCAGCTAGGTGCGCAAGTGTCGCACCTTTAGTCATTGCTTAACTTTCTTAGACTGGCATTTCAAAAATTGGAATTTAAAATTTGACTTCAACAGAGGATTTTTCATTGCAAAACCAAAGACACCAAACATGTACTGGTTACCTGCTCCCATTTAGGATTTAGCACTTATTGGATGTAATAAGGTAACTCCAATCCTATTCTCTATGAGAGACAGGTCTTGCAGCAGTGAAAAACTAATTTGATAGTTTTTTATTACCAGAACATGTAAAACTTAAAAGTACATGTTCTGTTTTTTAAATGAACTGCACCCTGCCCTCTGGGCTATTCAGGGTCTACCCTTTGGGTAATTTATATTTGTCAAAAAAGGTTTGGGTCTGGCAAAATGTTTATTTTGCAAGGTTGAAATGGCACTTTAAAACTACACACACAGGCTACAATCGCAGACCTGAGACATGTTTAAAATGATACTTATGTGGGTGGCACAATCAGTGCTCCAGGGTCACTAGAAGCATTACATTGACAGGTCCCAGGCACAGGTAGTGCCACTATACTAGGGACTTACGAGTTAATTAAATATGCCAATAGGATATAAGCCCGTTCTACCATGTTTTAAGGAGAGGGCACAAGCACGTTAACACTGGTCAGCAGTAGCAACGTGCACAGAATTTTAAAGCCAGCAAAAACAAAGTCTACAAATCAGGAGTGTTGAAGGCAAAAAGTTAGGGGGAAAACCACACTAAAGGTTACAGGTCTAACCGAGTCTGGTATTGACTAACAGAGGAATAGTTTGGGCCTATGTTTGGTAACCCTTCGTCAAAATCCTCCTGTGATTCCTGTATGCTAAACAAATCTACACGCTGGTACATAAGCCTCCCTCAAATTATATCAAAGTGGGTCCAAGTTTGCTTCTTGACAATTCCAGTGGAGAGTGTAGGCACTGTCTTGGAGTAATTGACTGCAATCATAACTACAGGTCGACTTGGTTCTGCTGCCTAAGGGTTCTAATTGTAAACCCAGTGCTGCAATAAGTGGTAAGAGATTTTGCTCTTTTGAGTTTTTAAGCAGAGAATGGCCTTAAGGTCGGCGTTCAAACTGTCAAGTTGCAATAACCGCGCACACAGGGTCCAATGGAAGTGATTCCACTTTCTGTCTCCCTCCATCCTCAGTGGTCATATACAGGGAAATATGAAGGCTGGTAGAATGATAGTGTTAGAAATTGGGTTTCTGTTTGGCAAAGGTTTACGCCCTGTCCAAGTAGAAGCAACAATCCCAGTTAGGGTAAGCTAGATACACACTAAAAAATAACCTGTGCTCACCCTTTGGTAACTTGGCAAAGAGCAGTCAGGCTTATATAAAGAGTTTATGTGCAAAGTATTGGTGCAGCACACAGACACACAGCAGCACAATGAATAAACCACAAAAGGACTCCACACAGATTTAGGAAAATAGGTTATTATATTCTGAACAAAACGACTAAAGTGACAAAAATCCAAATCATAGAAGTTGAGATATTACATTTTAAAAGAATAAAGGCAGTGAAAGTGCTTAGAAGCAAGTGGCACTATAAGGTTACTTTAGGTCAAGCTGGACAGGGGCAAAGTCAAAGTTCGTGCTGACCTTCCGGCACACAGTGATCATCGGACACCGCTTCCACCAGTGACCTGAGGCTTACCCCAATCACCCCGACCCTTGGACCACCGCTGCATTGTCAGTATCCCCCAATTGCGGTTTCGGATTCCGAACACCCGTCCTTCGCAATCTCGCGTCCCCCCACATCCTCCTATCCATGACCCTACCATCCAAGGTTTTCGAGCCCTGGTCCATTCCGGCTTTCTCACAGGCCCTCGCTCACCGGGCCCATTCTCAGTTAAATTACAGGCAATTGTTTAACAGGCACTTTAATTGTTAGTCCTGATGATGATCCGATATCCTTCAGATAAGGATCGAAACGCCGTCAACACAGATGTCAAACTTACACACAGTATTCCCTGTATATAATCTTGTGTGAAGGTGACCTTTTTAATACCAGTTGTTTCGCCATTTATGTATTTACTGACTGAAACAACCGCAAACTGCCTGAGCCTTTTTTTACTTTATTTGTTTGTTTGATATGTAGGTCTTCAGATACAGGCTTGTATCCCACTGTTATTTGACTTGCATTCTGTGCTTCATTGTTTAACTATCGTATATATTAAAAAGGGCCTCTATCCGGCTGGATATTGGCATTAATATGGCACCGACTGAGGCTATATTCATTGGTTACTTATTACTCTCCTCTCCAGGGACCAGTGTCTCTTATAACAGACCTTGTTGAATTCAGCTGTCTACAACGTGAACAAAGTACCTTTCCTGGTTGCAAGCAATTAGATGGTTAGATCTTCACAGTGAAGATGGTGTGTCAAAGGCGTCGAGTGATGCACAGGATTCTGCCATGCAGCCAAGAGAATGCATTGATTTCACCTACCTGCAGTGGTGGTGGTACGCTGTCTGATGCGTTGATCTCTGAAGGCAAAGCGTTGGCTTTGATGGGATGAGCCGATTTCACGCCCTCAACCGGCTCGATGCGCCAATTCTGTAACACACAGACAGGAGATGCTTCAAAATCTGTGTTGCAAATGTCTGGGCCGCTACCATTGAGCAATGCCCAAAAGTAGGGGTACAGACTTTGATTTTTCCCTGGGTCTAAAGCAACATGAAGCAAGCCAACAAGCCCTTAGGGATAACTTGGAAGAAGGCAGAGTCCAGCTCACATAAGCAGAGTGAGAGACCAGCAGGAAGCAGGACAACAAACAGAAAAGCAGGCCTTCCAGATCAGCAGTCCCCCTGAGTCCGTCAAGCAACAAAGCATTTCTTCTGGCAGAGCTTCAGTTACCAGTGCAATAGTGTCTGAATTTAGTGGGTGAGATACCTAGTACTTGTACCCAACAGTGCCTTTGATGTGGGGGGTGACTTCAAAGCAGCTCTTACTGGTTCCCCTTTCAACCCAGTCCTTTCTGCCAGGCTATCTATGGGGGGTAAATCAGCCCTTTGTGTGGGGACATGGTACTACCTATTCAAGCGAAGTGTTAGACCCCTTCCATCTTGCCCAGGCAAGGCCATCAGAATGCAGATTATCTAGATGTATACTCATACACGCCTATCTTTCCTGTGTTGTGGATGTCTAGAGGGAATGCACAAAGTGTAGCTGTCACCCACCCCAGCCGTGTATTGGAGACAGCCTGTCAGGCATACAGAGCAGTGAGTGCTGAGAAATGTCCACTTTCAAAAAGTGGCCTTTCTAAAATAATTCAAATTCACCAGTAGGTAGGATTTATCAATACCATTCCAAACATAAGAAACATCAAAAAACTACTCCTTTATGATCAGGAATTGCAGCTTGATAGTGTAGTAGGGAATTCCCACTGCTAACCTATTAGACGAGTAGGCCTCACAGTAGTGAAAACTGTAATAGGCTGTTTCTCACTACCAGGACATGCAAAACATACAAGTACATGTCCTAGCTTTTACTTACAGAGCACCTTTATATTAGGGCCTTCTAGGGCCTACCTTAGGGGTGACATATGTAGTAAAAGGGGAGTTTAATGCTTGGCAAGAAGTTTTAATTGCCAACTCGAAGTGGCAGTAAGTTGCACACACAGGCACTGGAGTGGCAGTCCTGGGACACGATTGAAGCACATGCACTTCACTACTGATTAGCAGTGGTAAAGTGCTCAGAGTCCTAAGGCCAACAAAAAGATTCAGCAAAACGTGGAGGCAAAATGGTATAAGAGAAATTAACTCCAGCACTTGGCAGATGAATAGTGTCTGCCAAAATGTGGTGAAACTCTGCAATACAACAAATATCTTGAGTATCTTGACATTTAGAGAACTAAGCCTAACTGCAATTGTGAATGGTTATAGCTCAGCACTGTCTTTGTGTAACCTGCTCCTTGTAATTCAATATAGGATAGCTAAAAACCTGAAAACTAAACATAAAAAAAGAGTTACTTCCAATAAAACTATGTATAGTAGTTCAGGTTTTGACACTACACACTTTATGGTGGAAGATGAATTATAATTTCAAAATGACTTTTGTAGAACTGCAAAAAAAAATACTATTAATATTCTTTTCTTCCCTAATCTTGGCAATTGTATAATCATACTGAAACCCTAATACTCTATATACAACACTCGTTAATGAATATACAGTAATCCACTTCAATAGGCCTTCATGTTTGTTCATAGGGTACTGGTAGAACATAATCCCAACCTAATAGTTTAAACAATTTTTAAGAGTATGGTTCAAAGTTATTTTTTTTCAGCAATATCACTATGGCATACTTCTCTGTAATCCAATTTCCATTCAAAATACTGTGAGAAGCAACAGTCTCTGCATGGAAATTTGGAATCCTGTAGCAAGCTTCTGGCTGCAGCAATTATGTAGCAAGATTGCCCAGCAAAAGACACCATGAATCATTATGAGAACTATACCTGATAATCCAAGTTGGCTACTGTTTCTCAGAGATAAGCAAGAGTTCATACCTTGCTTTGGATATTTGGTCATTGCCAGCAAGCTGCCATGGGATTTCCTATAGAATTTGCCATGCAAAAAGAAGAAGTTGTTATCAAGACAAAACTTAATCATGTCTTATAACATTTATGTATGCAAAAGGAATGACAAGGATCTCGCTCTAAGGAAATAACGAGCTCATGATATTGCAATAACACATGGGTCGTGATTCACTTTTGTGTAAGTTTATCATTGTTTGCTATTCACAAAGGTATTTTACTAGTAGTATCTTTATGTATGTGGAGTCTACGCGCAAAAAAAGATAGGATGGTCCTAAGAAGAACCACCAATGTAGAAGGGGAGACCTTGGGGATAAAGAGGAAACACATGAAAAACTCCAGGTCATCAATATACCCTAACTCCTACTCAAGAGAAGATCTTGAATTAAGGATAGAGTTTGTGCCCCACATCCGGTCCTGATTTTGTCAATCTGCTAATAGCATCTTACAAATTTACAAAGAAGTTGAAATTACAAAAATACTATGCAGTGAAGACCCAGACTTCACAATGTCTTGAGCCAGCATTTAAGAGAAAGTCACCATTTATCATTGGAGAGAGACCAGAACTAATAACATTAGATGAATTACTTAGAGAGAACGAAGAAGTAGCTTCATCTACAATTGATAGTAGTGAAGGAGAAATTGACCATCTGAAAGATTGGGATTCTCTAATGACTCTTGCATTGACACTGGCTTGAAACAGTAGGTTTTGTCCCTAATTACCCAATCAGAATATGGCTTATGTCTTTTATGAATTGGTTGTTTATGACATCAACAATTTGAGTAGGAGATCAAAACATCATTACAAGGGCAATTTGTCATGTAACAAATGGTCGGAGTTGAATGAACTTAGGAATAACAAATCTATTTTTATTAAGCCCTCTGACCAGGGCAGTAATATCATTATTATGAACAAAGACAAATATGTTATGGAAGTATTCGGACAATCGAATGAGAGAGACCACTATGACAGCCTGCCAACCAATTCCACTGTTGAATATCAAAGAGAATATAATGGAATGTTAAAAAAGTGGTGTGACTCTGGGCTTCTGAAACATGAAGAATATATGTACCTTGAAGTAAACCATCCGCACAGACCCATTATCTATTTTCTACCTAAGTTCCAAAAGGACAGAAAGAATCCCACTGGTAGACCAATTGTTAGTACAATCGGGTCCTTATTGGAGAATACCTCAAGGTACCTCATTCTCTTTTTACGCATGTATGTTACAAATCTGCCATCCTATATAAAGGATACTAATGGATTTCTCTGCAAGATCAACAATATTTCATGAAAGCCAACATATATTATGGTTACAATGGATGTGACATCTCACAACACTTTCATAAAACATGAACATGGGATGAATGCATGTGCATACTTATTAAGAACCAGTTCCATTCATTTTCTTCAGCATACCCAACTGATGATGACCATGCCTTGTTATTGCCTCACCCATTATGTATTCCTTTTTTACACCAACATATTTTGGCAGAAGCAATGGCCTGCTATGAGTACATCCTTTGTCTCAATGAATACTAATTTAATTATGGGATAGCGGGAAAAAGATTGCATGGTCAGATGAACACACTACTGCTATGGAAAAATATCGTACGATGGGTGCGTTTCATTGATGACTTATTCATCATTTGGGATGAAGATGAATCTTCCTTGACGGAATATATTGTTAACTTGAATGCTCATGAATTGAACAGTTAATTGACAACCACTTGCAGTTGAACTAGGATAGAATTCTTCAGGTTATAAATGATCAATTAAATTTCACCATCTATTGCAAAGAAACTACTTGCAACTCTATACTACATGGCAATAGTGGGCATACCAAAGCACAGAAATGGAGCATCTCCTACAGTCAACTATTGAGAGCCCATAGAACCTGCTCCGTTAAAGAGGCATTTGAAAGAGAAGCAGTTATGATGATTAGAAGCTTGAAAAGAGGTTATCCTAAAAAAACTCCTCTATGAAGCACATCAATGCATAGGCACACAGAAGAGAAAGTAATTACTATGCAGAATGGAGTAGAGACAATTTCAGGATCTACACATAATAGGAGATGCATGATATAATGAACAAGAGATTAGAATTTTTTATGGAATACAACTCTGAACATCTGAATATAAGGTCTATCATAGAACGAAATTGCCATATTCTCTAGCATGATGAGCATTAAAAGGGCAAATTAAGTCAACATCCACATACCACAAAGCAAGAGCACTAGGCAATGAACTTACCTATAGTATGTATCTCCCGGAGGAGAAAAAGGGATGGCTTACATATAGCAACAATGGATTTTGGAAATGTAGAAAATGTAAAGCCAGCCTATTTGGAGTCAACCAAAAAGAGTATGAAACCTTTGAGAAAAGAACTGAAATAATAACTGAAAGAATTACATGCAACACTGAGTATGTGGTTTATGTTCTCGGGTGTGGCTATTGGCTATTGGTTGAATTATGTTGGCAGAACTATCAATAAAGTGAAAACTCACATTCAACAGCACTTAAGGGCTATGGAAAACTGTGATGGAAACTACCCAATAGCAAAATATTTTTGGAAGGTGCATGGTGGGATTCAGCGAGTCTCAGATATAATGGAATAAAACATGTTGTAATGCACCAACGCAGTGATGATCGAGAACCTGAATTACAGAAATGTGAATCCAAAATGATCATTGCATTGGTTACAGAGAGACCTTAGGGTCCCAATTTAGACGATGACTCACAAGTGCATATTGCATCTTGAGACTATTGAATGCTTTGATATGAATTGTGTCAGGAGTACAGTGGAGTCTGCAGCCACATTTAGAAACTTGTGAAACATCTTCACAACCATTATATGCTGGTGAGCCTATTGTGAGATGCCCATTATGTTGCTATATAGAGTATCAGAGAGATATATAGCAATTGCAAGGAAATGCCATTGTTGTTTAAATATGCCTGGAATTGCGCTGAGATATGAATTATTGTTTAATTATTTATAGATAATAATCTGCTAACCTTTGGTAAAATAAGTTTGCACTTTACTGCACTACAACACTTTTCTGAAGCAATTGTAGTAATAATTTGCACATTAATATGTAATAAGGAGGTGGTCTGTTTTTGCACTTTATCACACAGTGCCACTTTATAGCCTGAAGAATAATTCGCAAATTTGAACGTAATGTAATGTAATGTAATGTAAAAAGAATTTCTAGAGCGCAGCTAACACCAGACGGTTTCTTGGCGCTGGGGACAAAGAGAAAGAAAACAAAACAGTCCAGGGGGCTAAGGAGATACTAGTTGTAAGCTATACAGAACAAATGAGTTTTCAAGAGAGACCTGAAATGGATTAAAGGGGAAGCCCGTCTCAGACTTAATGGAAGGGCGTTCCAGAAGGAGGGGGCAAGGAATGATAACCTTAGTCCTCCATGTTTTTTACGTTTGAAAGTGGGGATTTGAAGTAGAGCCAGGTAAGAAGAACGAAGGTTACGGGAAGGGACATATGGGTGCAGAAGTGAAGAAATAAACAAGGGTCCTGTACCAACAAGGGACTTAAAAATAATACAGCCCAGTTTAAATTTGCACCGCTCAGTGATAGGGAGCCAGTGGAGAGATTTCAGAAGAGGGCGTACATGCTGATTTTTGGGTTGGTGGTAAATAAGCCGTGCTGCCTGGTTCTGGACCAGTTGGAGCCTCTTTAGTTGGTATACAGGTAGACCAACATAGAGAGAGTTGGCGTAATCCAACCTGGAGATAACAAGTGCCAGCAGAACCAGGGTAAGGGCCTCGGTGGTCAGGAAGCGGGCAATCTTACTGATTTTTCTCAGTTGAAAGAAGCTAGAGGACACCACCGCACTGATCTGTGATTTCATTGAGAGATCATCGCGGATGATAATCCCGAGGGTCTTCACTGAGCTGACGGGGTTAGGGGGGGTGCCCAGCCTGGAGGGCCAAAAGGTGGAATTCCAAGGGTTAGCTATACCCCCGACAAGCAGAAGTTCAGTCTTGTCGGGGTTGAGCCTCAAATGGTTCACCCCCATCCAGTCGCTGATGTGACAAAGAGTGGATTGAAAGTTATCGATGGACTGGGTCGTGGAGTTGATGTTAAAAACCAGCTGGATGTCATCTGCGTAATTAAACGCGGTGACGCCACTGCCTTGTAGCGAGCGGATAAGGGGGGTGAGATATAAATTAAAAAGGAGAGGGGATAAGGAAGATCCCTGCGGAACGCCACAGGTTAGCTTAACCTCATCTGCAGAAAACTGAGAGAGCCGGACCGCCTGATGGCGATTGCTCAGAAAGGAGCGGATCCAGGCCAACGCAGGACCCCGGATGCTCGCCTCCCCAACACGGCCGACCAGAATATCATGGTCGACCGTGTCGAAGGCGGCCGATAAATCCAGGAGCACTCGGACCTGACTGATGTTAGAGTCCGCCCCTCTCCGTAGTTCCTCCATCACTGAGAGTATGACAGATTCTGTGGAATGGTTGGGTCTAAATCCAGCCTGTTGGTGGTCGAGGAACTGAGAGTCCTCGATGAAAGTGCTCAAAATGTTGGTCACATGGGCCTCAATGACTTTGCTAAGATAAGGGAGAAGGGAGATGGGTCGAAAGTTGCTCATAATTGTGGGGTCTGCCGTAGGTTTTTTAAGGATAGGCGTGACCTCAGCTCGTTTGAATGATCCGGGAACAGTGCCAGAGGAAAGAGAATTATTCAGCAGTGCCAGAGGAGGAGAGGGGCAAGTTGTAAAAGCCTCACGGAGGACTGAGGGGGGGCAGCAGTCAGTAGGGGATCCTGACGCGACCTTCTTAAGAAGGGCTGAGAATTCTATCTCAGAGATTAGAGGGATCTGTGTCAGCTGCCTGGGATTGAGAAAAGGCAAAGAGGGCTCAAGGCCATGATGGTAGGAAAAGGCTGAAGATAGAATACTGTTCTTAATGTTAGCTATCTTTTCAACAAAAAAGAGATTTCAAGAGTCACAGAGTGCCTGGGATGGAAGGGGTTTAGGGGTGATCCTGTCTGGGTTTGACAGCTCCTCGACAATAGAGAAGATGTCCTTGGTTTTAGTGGCGGGGCTGGCAATCTTATTTGAGAAATACATAGATTTAGTTCGCAAGACTGCTAATTTATAGTCTTTGAGCAGAGTGGCAAAATGTAGTTTCTTGTCAAGGGCGTAGCCTCGTCGCCACTGGCGCTCAGCCTGCCTAAGGCCCAACTTCAAGGCTTTGAGATTGTCCGTAAACCATTTTTGGGCGTCGTGAGGGCGTCTAAGTTTTAGTTGTCTATGAGGGGCCACGATGTCGCTAGCTGACTCCAACCATTGTGTAAGGGCGGAGGCTTGGGTGTCAATGGATCCCGAACTGGAGGGGGTAGAGGTTTTAAGTAAGGTGGCGAGATCGTTAAGATTAGCCCTGTTCCAGTTTCGAGCCAAGAGGTTTCCTTCCTTGGGTCTACTGGGACTAGGGATAACTGTGATAGAGAAGGAGATTATAAAATGATCTGACCAAAGACAGGGGAAAATAAGGGGGGTAGAGATGTCCAGGTTGGATGTCCAGACCTGATCCAAAATATGGCCCTTGACGTGAGTGGCTGTTTGTATGTGTGAGGTACAATTCAAGCTGGACAGGAGCTCAGTAAATGATATAGAGCAAGTGTTCTCCTTAGCATGAGAGGGCCAGTAGTTAAAATTGCCCAGGACCAAAATTCTGGAATTATTAATGATGAGTTGGGATAACATATCGCCGAACAACAGAGGGAAATTCTGCATGGGTTGAGGGGGGCGGTAGACTAACACACAGATAAGTGGGGTGGTAGAGGATTCCAGTCTAGCCGTAAGGAATTCCACTGAGGGGATACCGATTAAGGTCAGAGCAGAGAACCGAATGGGCTTTTTAATGATTGCTGCTACCCCACCTCCCGGCCTTCCAGAGGCTCTGTTTACATGGAGGATGTAGTAACCAGCAGGGATTGCAGCGAGTAAATCAGGAGCAGAGTCATCATTCAACCAAGTCTCTGTGAGCAGGAGTATATCTGGTTGCTCAGAGTCTAACAACGCAAACATTTCCAGCTGATGCTTTACCAGTGATCGAGTGTTAAGGTAGATCACAGTCAGATGATTGGGTGGAGTCTGATTATTAGATAGGGGGCAAGTGTTAGGAGTGTTAGGGGAAGAAGTTGAGGGTGAACCTGTTATCTCGGGAAAAATGTCTCTGGTGCAAAGAAATCCCAGTGACTCAAAGTTTGATAGGGTAAGAGGAGGGGGGGCCCTATATGAATGAAGTCGAACCAAGTCGCTGGAGGAGTATTTCCTCAGACCAGCAGGGGGACGTGCCCCGTGCCCCGACCGGCCATGGACGGGCACAGACGGGCTTCCCTTAGGCGCGCCTTCGGCGCGCAGACGGCGCGCCCGCTGCGCTCGTCCGCTGCACGTCCGGCCGAGGCACATCCTTTATGGTGATGGGGGGGTGTGGCCTCGCAGAGGTGGGCGTGGCCTCGCTTCAGGCTATGGCGGCGAAGGCAAGGCGACAGCGTTGATCAGCTGTGCGGTGGAATCTAGGGCGAGTATTCCAAAAAAGAGAGAATGCCCAAGGGAGATATAGCGGTAAGTGGTGCCACAAAGTAAAAGTCAATAACAGTTTTAAAAGCGCTAAACTATCTCCCGGCTTCCGCCTCAGGAGCAATTTGTTTCTGTCTCAATGTGCCTGGGGGAGAAAACGCGCGCCTAAAATGCTTTCCGGAGGGGGCGTGGCCTCGCAGTGGTGGGCGTGGCCTCGCTTCAGGCTATGGCGGCGAAAGACAAGGCGACAGCGTTGATCAGCTGTGCGGTGGAATCTAGGGCGAGTATTCCAAAAAAGAGAGAATGCCCAAGGGAGATATAGCGGTAAGTGGTGCTACAAAGTAAAAGTCAATAACAGTTTTAAAAGCGCTAAACTATCTCCCGGCTTCCGCCTCAGGAGCAATTTGTTTCTGTCTCAATGTACATTGACATCTTTGATGTTTTGCACTTTAGCATACAACACTTTAGATGTAAGGATCATAAAGGTCACAAAAGAGCAATTGTGCGGCCTAATAAGGAACAATGAGAGCAGGAAACAGATAGGAAATGATATATAAGTTGTTAGGGGCCATATGTAGATAAATTATATTTACCGATTCATAAATACCGAATTTTACCGATTCGGTATTTATGAATCGGTAAATAGTATGTAGGTAAACAATCGTAATTATTACCGATTCGGTAAATATCGGTATTTATGAATAGGTATTTACCGAATCGGTAATAATGCATCACTTCCCATTCATTCCTATGGGCCTGGAGGCCCATAGGAATGAATGGGAAGCCATTTACTAATACCGATTCGGTAAATACCGAATCGGTAATAGGAGAAGCATAATCATGGGTGGCAGGGTGTCACATTGACACCCTGTTGCACCCCTGATTCGTGCATGTGTGCACATGGCACACATACATGCCCTAAGGGCATGTATGTCTACCACATGGCACTTTTAAAGCAGCCAAATTTAGCTTTTTGAAAGGTATTCGTTATTTAACATCAACCTGTAGTTGGTGTTAAATACCGAATCCTTACTACTGAAATTCACTCACTTGAGTGCTCCCTACATATGATTTAAGGATTCGGTAATTTACCGAATCTGTATTTTACCGATCCCTTACCGATTCGGTAAATTACCGAATCCTTAAATCATGCCTCCTACATCTCAAATGCCTAAATACCGGTTGGTAACGGGATATAAGTTGTTAGGGGCCATATGTAGATAAATTATATTTACCGATTCATAAATACCGAATTTTACCGATTCGGTATTTATGAATCGGTAAATAGTATGTAGGTAAACAATCGTAATTATTACCGATTCGGTAAATATCGGTATTTATGAATAGGTATTTACCGAATCGGTAATAATGCATCACTTCCCATTCATTCCTATGGGCCTGGAGGCCCATAGGAATGAATGGGAAGCCATTTACTATTACCGATTCGGTAAATACCGAATCGGTAATAGGAGAAGCATAATCATGGGTGGCAGGGTGTCACATTGACACCCTGTTGCACCCCTGATTCGTGCATGTGTGCACATGTGGCACACATACATGCCCTAAGGGCATGTATGTCTACCACATGGCACTTTTAAAGCAGCCAAATTTAGCTTTTTGAAAGGTATTCGTTATTTAACATCAACCTGTAGTTGGTGTTAAATACCGAATCCTTACTACTGAAATTCACTCACTTGAGTGCTCCCTACATATGATTTAAGGATTCGGTAATTTACCGAATCTGTATTTTACCGATTCAGTATTTTACCGATCCCTTACCGATTCGGTAAATTACCGAATCCTTAAATCATGCCTCCTACATCTCAAATGCCTAAATACCGGTTGGTAACGGGATATTTACCGAATTTTGGCGGTTACCGACCGGTATTTAGCTACCTACATGAGGCCTTTGATATATTATGTACTGGTACGGTGTCAAGCACAAGAACATGGCATGGCATGTGTCATGGTATGATCAAAATAATTTTGGGAAATATGACGTCGCAATTTGTAAACAGTCCAAATTGATACTGTATCTTATTGCACTTAGACATTTTATTTTTGAATGTATATATGTGAATCTACACATAGGAAAAACCCTTTTTGGAAAATGTTTCTTGTTAATGAATAGGTGCGCATTAGGAAAAAGAAGTACAGATAAAGAAAAGAGTAGGCGCCATTTTGCATATTTTACTTGGCATTACAGTGAGTATGAGAGACCATTAAGTAGAAGGGTATGAGGGGCGTCAGGGCAGACAGAAAGTGACAAACATATCCATAGATTACGGCTCTAGTGGTAAATTTAGAGTGACTTGTAATGGAAGAAGGACTATATAAAGTAAGATGTAATGTGCCGAAATGTATTGCCTTCCCATGATGGTGTTTATGTACAATAAAGGAAAATAATCCTATCCTGTATGGTGCTTCAATTAGTAATGGATGATGTGGTGTGGCATCAGGTGCAGCAGTATCATACAAGGGCATACGAGGACCTTGGAGAAACTGTGCTATATATATATTTATTACCGACTGGCGGTCACCAGCTGGTATTTATAGTTAGGACCTAGTTTCCATAGGAAAAGCGTTTTTTGATTTGACAATAACTTTAGCGCCATTTGATGAATCTTCACGAAATTTTCAAAACTAATAGCCTGCTCAGGTCAGCTACTGTCTTGAAAGTTTCGGGGTGATTTGTCAAGCGGGGGCGAAAAGTACAGAGTCACAAGAATAAAGGTTAAAAAAAATAAAAGGGGGCAGGGTAGAAACCCCCTGACCTCTAGCTCTGCTCAGGCGGTCCCACAGAGACCCCCAGGGCCCAAAAAAGCATTTTTGTAAAAATTATTACAGTGGGATTCGTGAATCTGCCAAAAAAACGAAGCAAGGTCTCCTGTGGCCCCCACACTTAATATAAATAATTGAAGCCCCAGGTGGGCCAGGTCCCGGGGGCAATATGCCAAATATATGCAGGGCCCACATGACCCCCCACAGCCCCGGGGACTGCCACCTCCCTGGGGCTTTTAATAAAATGCGTGGGGGGATTCTGCCCCCCATGCTTCCCCGGGGACCACCACCTCCCTGGGGCTTCAATTATTTATATTAAGTCTGAGGGGTTCCTGCCCCCCACACTGCCCCGGGGACCACCACCTTTACAGGGCACACTCTTTTTAAACTCAGGTGTCTGTTGCAGACCCCCAGCCCCGGGGACCACCACTTCCCGGGGCTTTAAATAAGTAGGGAGAGGGGCCACATGGCCCCCCTCCAGGAGCCCAAGATGGCCCAGGGGACTGCAACCCCCGAGGGCCAGCTCCAGCAATGTCCCAGGGTGCCCACCCCAGGGACGTTGCAAACACTGCTTACCTTCATGGAAGAGGGAACAGGAAATCTGCTCTCGCTTCCAGGAAGCAAAGCAGAATTGCTTTTGGACAAGTGGAGCTGCATGTCAGCAGCTCTCCTTATCCAAAAGCAATGCCAGTTCCTGCAGGAGATGGGGAGCCGGTTGGGACTGCGGGGGCATCCGCGCTCCCCAACATGAGGCCAGACACCAAATAGAAAATAGGCAATGCCCCGGGGTTAGGGTCCCCGGGGCCAATAGGGCTGCAGGAGGGGGGCTGCGAGGTCCCCCTTCTGAAAAATAATTTTTTTAAATAAAAAAAAGATGTGGCCAAGCCCCAGGCGATGGGGTCTCCAGGGCCAAAATCAGCCTCGGGAGGGGGGCCCCCTTCTCATTTTTTTTTTTTATTCAAATGTCGCAGGCCCTTGGGGTGGGGTACCCAGGGCCCACAAAATATTGAGAGAGGGGGGCCACACAGCCCCCCTTATAACAAGAAAAAAACAGCATTTTGCCAGAGTCCCCACCCCCTACCTGCACCACTCTGCAAACGCACCTCCTGGCATGTTCTTGGTTGAGGGAGTAAGTCCCCTTGAATGCTAAGGGTTGTTATGGGCCAACGAGCCCACTAGGTACCTCCAGTAAGCCCCACACAGCTGGATTGCTGAGAGTGGTCCGAGGCCGTGCACCTTTTTACAACACCCTCAAACGCGCCTCTTGGCACATTGCTGGTGGGGGAGGAGGTCCTCTAGTGTCCTGAGGACCTCAGGACCAAAGTGGGCTTCATTACCTGAGCAGCAGTGCGCCAGGAGGCGCTTTTGCAGAGTGGTGTAAAAAGAGGGCATGGCCCCTTTTTCTGAGACGTTACTGCCTCATGCATACTTCTATTATGGCGGCCCGTGCTCTTCCAATTATTCATTTTGGAACATTCTTTATTATTTATTCTTTATTATTTATGTGCTGTCAAAAAGAGCTGCATACATGCTAGGCTGCTTGGTCTTACATTTTTTTTTTCTCTCAAGTCAGCTCGTCTACTGAGGAAAACAAAACTAGCGGGCGTCATTTTAGATTGAACAATCAATGACTGGTCTTCATATGCTTCCACATTTTGAGTCTATTAACTCAATGCACTCTGCAAACAGGAAAGTTTTCTCGATTACTGTGTGAAATACTTTTTCTCTGCTATTGGAAAGCTCTGTAGCTTCCTAGCACACGAAAACTGCACAGCTCCAGTGTGACTTCACTTATCAGCACTATCCTATACATTTGATTATCACCTTTCTTTCCTACTGTCTCACATGGGAAGATTAAAAAAGGCAGGTCCCCCTGCTTCATGTTCCACACAAACCTTTATAAAAAATTCCAGGATTTTCACAGAATTTTCTAAAATGGAAGACTGTCTTTGTCTAAGGGACCTACACCGTCAAATCCTATCCCTCTAGCAGCAGGGAAAATTACCACAAAACGTTTGAAAAAGGATCCACCCTCTCCATCAAAATTTTCTTCCCCTGTCTCATTAGATTTGCTGTTGGAGGAGATACGCACCCTTCGACCTTTTAAGAAGGAAACAATTACAGATAGAGGATAGGTTCACTGCAGTTGAACGAAATGTATCTTTTCTTGGGCTCACAGACACTAAAGTCAATGCACTTGAATCACAAGTCTCCTCACTTCAAAGACAGGTTGAAGACCTTGAAAACCAAAATAGAAGGAACAACTTACGCATTTATGGCCTACCAGAAGGAACAGAATGTCAGATCCTCTCCTTTTCTTCAGATCATTTCTTCCTAAGTTACTACATCTACCGGAGGATACTGTGCTTAATACCCAGCGTGCTTACAGGTTAGGCTATCAACTGTCTGGCATATCAAATTCATGAAGACCAAGAGAAGTCATACTGTATTTCCTCGATTACACAGACTTATTAAAGGTTCTTGCAGCTGTCAAGTTAATCCAACGTGTCTTATGGTCTGGCACAACCCTATGCTTTTCACAAGACTATGCCAAAGCCACAGCCAATAGACGTAAGGAGTTCCTCAACATGAGACCTGATCTATGTTCTTTAGGGGCCCGTTACAGAATTTTTTATCCTTGTATCTTTAAGATCACCCATAAGAATAAAACTTATGATCCAGTCAAGCTGCAGAGCTTCATAAACTCCTGTAAAGCAGAATCCATGGACTTCTCAGGAGCCTCAACATCTCAAACCACTTAGTGGCAAAAAAATTCAGGACAATTTCCTTTTCTCTCTGTGTTATTATACTGACATTTTACTCCATAATTGATCTGTTTCAATGTTGTGTTACGATGCATTTCAGCATGTCACTGCATTGCTTATTTATGACAATTTTCTTCATTTTTCCATTTTCACAGGTTTGTTGATGTTTGTAACCCCGCTGTTGTTTCACCACGATTGGTGCGGTCCTCCTTCGCCCTCTGTTTCATTGAATTTGGCTGTGCCATCTGTTCCATGTGGTTTCACCCCCCCCATTCCTGTTTGGTATTTTTAAATATGTCTTCTCGTCTGTATTTCTACATCTTTTTCCCTCTTGTCTTTTTTCCCTTTATCTTTTTTGCACTTTTCTCTCATTTTCTTATTCAATTTCTTATTTTTTCATCTAGTCAATCTTTTACTTATGCAATCAGATCTATTTTTCTTTCTTTTCTTGTATTATCTGGGTAATTCTTCAGATAGTTGGATTGTTCTCTGGTATGTCTTTTGTTGCTTAATGGTCTGTCTAGATTGGTGTCTTTAATTTCTTTTTGTATCATCTCATGTCTTTGAAATTTATTTAATGGAACGTCAGAGTTTTGAATTCACCTATAAAAAGGCAAAGTGTTTTGACACACTTGGCTAAATTAGAAGCTTATGTAGCATGTATACAAGAATCTCACCTAACGGCAGAGGAGTTTTCAAAATCAAAGAAAGAATGGGTAGGGGAGGTTTTTTCTCACCAGGAGATGGGAAACGAAACTGGGTTTTGACTCTTTGTCGTAAATCACTTTTTGTTAAACTACTTTCTCAGTGTTCTTATAATGATGGACGTTGGTTATGCACCAAATTGTTGATTGGAAATTCTCTGGTTTCTTTACTTAATATATATGCCCCCACCACTGGAGATTCCTCTTTTTGGACCTCCTTAGCTCAACAAATTACACATTGTATTGATGATAACTTTATTTTGGCAGGTGATTGTAATCAAGTAATTGATCCCTTCATAGACCACAATTCAATGGTCTCTTTTGTCCCACACAAGACCCATAAACTTTTTTTGCTCAAACCATAAAAAAATACAAACTTATTGATGCTTGAAGACTCTGCATTCCTACCACAAGAGGATACACTTATTATTCTCCAGCTCATCAAACCCAATAATAAATCGATTACTTCTTTATTTCCCATAATATATCCCAATCCTTAACAGCTGTAGATATTGGCTCTATTCTAATATCCAATCATGCTCCTATCTCCATTCAGCTTGATATTTTAGAAAAACCTAACACTCCTAGAAGATGGCTCATCATTTACCTCCTCTTTTGTTTCCTTTTTTAATGAATATTTTTTAATCAATCAAGCTGATACCTGCCTTTTTCTGTTATATGGGACGCTTTCAAAGCAACAGCTGGAGATTGTATTATTGGTTATGTCTCCAAAAAGCGCAAAATTGACTGTGAACTAACTAAAAACCTCCTTAACAAGATAAAGAAATTGGAGCATTCCTATTACTCTTCTAAATCAAAAGACTGTTTATCTGCACTTATAAATGCTAAGTTACAATTTAACAAGGAATCGACAGACAATGCCTCAGTATATTTATTAAAGTCTAGTGCAAAATTGTATGGTGGCCAAAACAAAGCGGGGAAAATATTAGAAAATTACCTGAAAGTGAAACATAACAAACTTAACTTAGAATTTATTATAGATGAGCATCTAACATTGACATTTAAAGACACAGAAATTTTAAATGGATTTCTCCTTTTTTATAAGTCACTTTACACATCAGAGAATCTTCCTTCGGAGCATCATATTTCTCATTTATTTTTGTTATCCAGCAATCCTCGGATATCCGGCCAGATCTTATTCTCTTGGAATCCAATCTATCACAAAAGGAACTCCTTACTGCCTTACAAACTCTTAAAAAAGATAAAGCTCCAGGTCCAGACAGTTTTACCATCAAGTTTTTTTTACACTTCAAATAGTTGCTGCTCCCCAAACTACATAACCTCTTAGAGTCTTTTTTACCTTCAGGCGGTTCCTCTGGCTCTTTCTCCAAAGCCATAATTTAGCTTATTACCAAGGAAGGCAAGGACTTAAGATACTGCAAAAATTACTGACCGATTTCATTAGTCAATATTGATAATAACATTTTTTCAAAGGCCTGCGCCATACGTCTGGAATCCCACTTACCCAAATTATTAGGGATGGAACAATCCAGATGTGTTAAGGACAGTCTTATTACAGCTAATACCCGTTTGTTTTTCGACATTCTGTCTAGATCCTCTCACTTATCTCAACCCCTGGCAGAAAAATCGTTCGATAAAGTTGAATGGCCCAACCTTTTTCATACTCTTAAATGGTTTGGTTCTGGCCCCAGATCAATCCTTTACTCAAATCCATGAGCAGCAGTATTTGCGAATGGCAACAGATCTTCATATTTTGATCTAGGTAGAGGTGTTCGCCAGAGCTGCCCTCTATCCCCTTTTCCCTTCAATCTAGCCCTTGAACCTTTTTTTATCTAGAATCCGTCTAAACCAAGATAGACATGGATTTGACTTGAAGAACACCCAAATTAAATTGGCAGCATATGCAGACAACATATTGTTATTTATCTCACACCCCCAATCCTCTATCCCCGCTTTTTAAAAATAAGTTGAATCCTTTGCCTCTGTTTCTGGATACAAATTGAACAAGGACAAATGTGAGATATTACCTTTAACTAAATATATTTTTTAAGATGATTTTGTTACTTCAAATTTCACATGGAGTTCTGATCACATCAAATACTTAGGTCTACATTTCACTCCGTCCATTTCTGATACACTTTCTCTTTGTATGAGTAAATGTATACAAAGAATCTCCACGCTGACTGCTAAATGGCACCCTTTATATTTATCTTGGTGGGGCCATTTAGACAAAATAAAGATGATGATTACCCCTATAATCCTTTATACAATCACCAACATGCCAGTACCCATCTCATTAAAAAAATGTAAGATGATAAATTCTGTGCTTTCCTCATTTTTATGGAATAACAAGAAACCACGCATGTCATTATCGAAACTAATACGCCCAATATGCCCAATTTCCCTGCATACCGAAAGTCTTTTTAACATCGTCATTCCTCAAAATGGCTTTCTGAGTCCTTTGCGGATTGTCCTTTATGTGTATATATATGTCAGAGCCTTCCAGAAAAAGTATATATCCCCACAATGGTGGAACATACACACTAGTTGTTAAAATACCCCTCACACACCAAAAGGGCCCTTGGTGTCATGCTTCATCATAGGGGTCTTCCCGCCCGTCTACGGGACGGGGCGTGCTACGACCTACATTTGCGTGGGAGCACTGTTGTTGTAAGACAACTATGTGTTGTGTAGGGGTGTGAGAGGAAGGGTCAGGGGTGAATGGAAAAAGTGAGATAAAAAATACCTGGCTCGTTGGTTTAGAAAATGTTAATATACCTTTGAGCTGGTATTGAAATGAAATGAAATGAAATGAAATGTAGACTTATAAAGCGTGAATTGCTGCCCTGAGGCGTCCAAGCGCTACCTGGAGAGTGTAGTCAGTTGTCAGAGGCGGTCAGCTGGGGGTTAGTTATGGACATTAAAAAGAAAGGTCTTTAATTGCTTACGAAAAGAGAGCAGATTAGGGTTAGACCTGAGTTGAAGGGGGAGGAGGTTCCACGATTTGGCGGCATTATAGGAGAACATCCTGCCACCAGCTCTCGCTCTCCTGATTCTGGGAACTGTAGCCAAAAAGGCCTGGCCGGAGCGAAGGTGTTTCCTGGGGTGGTACTGTGTGACTAATTCACGGCTAACTGCCGGGCCTTTATGCCAGAAGGCTTGATGGGATATGCACATTGCCTTAAAGGCAATTCTTTGCCGAACCGGAAGCCAGTGCAGGCTACTCAGCCCAGGTTTGGCTGACAGTCTCAGTGGCAGCTGGAGCAATGTGCGAGCAGCGCAGTTTTGAACAATCTGCAGCTTGCGCAGTGTGTAGTCGGGGGCACCGAGATACAAGGCGTTGTTGAGGGGAACAGCCATTACAACGCGGTTATTACCACGCTGTGCAGTTACATCGCATGCGTTACAACGCATGCGATGTTACAACGCTATGCCATTAGAACGCAAGTCTGTACATCGACTTGCGCTAGATGGCGTGCTAACAATACAAATAGTGTAGTTTACTATCCCAACACCTTCCCTACTGTTAAGTGGACTGGAGTTAGAATAGTAAATTACACTTTTTTAATGTCAGCACGCCATCGCCATCGCCAAGTCGATGTAAAGACTTGCGTTCTAATGGCATAGCGTTGTAACATCGCATGCGTTGTAACGCATGCGATGTAACTGCACGTGTGGTAAAAACCCGCGTTGTAATATCATACATCCGTTGTTGAAGTCCAGACGAGACTGGATCAGGCCTTGGACAGCAACTTGCCTGGCCTCCATAGGTAGAAGTGGGAGCACTTTTTTCAGCATCCTGAGGAGGCCAAAACAAGTTGCAGAAAGCCTGATAGCCTGGGTGTCAAAGGTTAAGGCTTTATCCAGCCATACCCCCAAGCTTTTTATGCTGTCCTTGGGTACAGGAGGGGAGCCTAGGCATGGAGGCCAGAGGGAGTCAAAATACGTTGGAACAGCGGGGCCCATGAGCATCAGCTCAGTTTTATCCCCATTAAGCTTAAGGGAAGATCTCGTCATCCAGCTTTTTACTTCCTCCAAACATTTCCTTAGTCCCATTTGTGCAGATTGGCCATCCTCCTGTGCCAGGAATACCACTAGCTGGGTGTCGTCCGGATATGAAATGATCTTAATGCCAAACGGACGAACAACCTCAGCCAGTGGTCTCATATAGATGTTAAATAACGCAGGGCTTAAAGAAGAGCCCTGCGGAACCCCACAGCTCAGGGGTTTGCTAGAGGAGACTGTATTTCCCTCAAAGATCTGAAAGGACCTATTGCTCAGAAAGGATTTGAGCCAGAGTATTGCCCTGCCTGAGATTCCAACCTCAGAAAGGCGACACAACAGCACGTCGTGACTAACCGTATCGAATGCTGCGCTCAAATCGAGGAGGACCACTGCCACTGAACCCCCTCGATCCAAGATCCTTCTGGTTTCCTCAGTGACAGCTAATAAGGCAGTCTCCGTCCCATGTCTAGGTCGGAAGCCCTTTTGGGTGGCATCCAGCAGCTGGTTATTCTCCAGAAAGTCCATCAGGTATGTATTGATGTGCTTCTCTAGAATTTTACTCACCCAGGGAAGCAGGGAGATGGGGCGGTAGTTGCTAAAGTCGCCAGGGTCAAGGTTCGGTTTCTTCAGCAATGCACGCACCATAGCCTGCTTCCAGGGGAGTGGAACTATGCCGGAGGTAATAGAGGCATTTAGGAGATTCCTGATAGTGGGGAGAACAACCTGAATTACCGAGATCATTGCCTCTGGTGGGGCTGGATCACATGGTGACCCTGATTTTACTTGGCGAGCTAGAGATTCCAGGGAGTCCTGATCTAACAAGGGAAAGTGTTCCAAGGTTGCCGTGGGTTGAGGGGGAGCCTCCACCGGACTTGGCCATGTATGAGCCGCGGGGTTAAAATCCATGGCAGGAAATGAGGAGTACATTTGGAGGACTTTTTGGTGGAAAAATTCTGCCAGGTCGTTACAGTGAGCTAACGTTTTACATGGATGCGTAGGGGGTGGTGGAGGTTTTGTGAGGCTCTTTACTATCTGAAAGATTTCTTTAGGTTTAGATTTTGCCCGCATGATTTGTGTAGAGAAATAGGTTGCTTGGGCAGTTTTTACCTCATCTTTGTAGGCTCTAATCGCCTCTCTATATTGGATTTTATCGTCCAAGGAGAAATCCAGATGCCACCATCTTTCTAGTTTCCTGCAGTGCCGTTTTTTCTCCCTGAGTTTCTTAGAAAACCATGGGGCAGTTTTTTGTGAACGCTTCGTAATGATTTTGCGGAAGGGGAGTGTAGCCTCCAGAGAATTCGAGATCCACTCTTCATAGTCCTGATTAGCTGCGCAGGGATCCACGTTAGGGGGGGGACAGGATGTGATAAGGCTGTTGGACCAAGACTCCACTGGGAGTCTAGCCCAGTTTCTAGCGTTCTTTACAATGGGGGTTAGATGAGGTGGTTTGCGAATAGACCATGTGAGGGGGACAAGTGACTGGTCCGTCCACGGAAGACAGATAGGTTGGCCAGTCTTGAGCTCGATACAATTGCTGAACACTAGGTCCAAAAGATGGCCCTTGATGTGGGTGGCTGAGTCGACCAGCTGCTCCAATTGTAAGGCCACTAAATCGTTTGCCAGCTCAATGGCGGTATGGTCATAGGCGACATCAAAATGGAGATTAAGATCGCCTAGCAGTGTATAGTTGGAAGAAGATGTGACCGACTCAGCCAGGGTCGAAGGGAGGATCTTGTGAAACTGCTTTGGGGGGCCCGGTGGTCGGTATATAAGGGTGCCTGAGAAACAGTTATTGGGGGAGAATTCAATGCTGAATGCGAGGCTTTCGCAGTCAGGGATTGATTCAGAGGTACAACGACAAAGAAACTGTTCTTTATATATTATTGCCAGGCCACCTCCTCTCCCAACAGCCCGGTCCTTCCGCGTAATTTGGAAGCCTGGGGGCAAGGCTGCTACAATATCTGGATCAGATTCTGGCTTCAGCCAGGTTTCTGTTAAGAAAACTACATCTGGCCTACGCTCCTCCAACATGAGAGCCATTTCCGTCCTGTGTTTGGGTAGGGACCTGCAATTTAAAAGTAGCATAATGTAGTCCTGTTTATTATCGTGTTGCTGCTGGGTAGTATTCAGCTTATGTTTACACGAAGGGCAGACCGCAGGCAAATCCAGCGCTTGGAATGAATGCAGACAGTCTTTTTCCCCAGTAGTCCTCATACTAAGTAGGGACTCAAAGCTGTAATACCTTATCTGTCGAGGAGACGAAACAGGGGTTGTGGCCTCCGATCCCGAACGGTCGCGGACGGGCGCAGATGGGCTTGCCTTTAGCGCGCCTTCGGCACGCTGGCGGCGCGCCCGCTGCGCTCGCCCACTGCGCGCTCGCGCTGGCATCCGTTTTTATGTAGTCTCACACGACAGAGAACCAGTAAATAACACAAATAACTTTACTAGATGCTAAACGTGGGAAAATCAACAAATGTCTTAATACTGCCCTCACACACTTGATAGTGTCATGCTTCATCATTGGGCCGCATCATACATCCAGGTGCAGACCAACACCTTGGATCGAGCGCAATTTTTTAAGAGGATGAAGAGTAGTGGTGAGGGTAGAATATAATAAAGAAAGACAAAACGAAACACAAAAGTGTAACTCAAATCAAAAAGGAAAACAAATCTTCTCCTGGGAGAAGGGACCAAGAGAGGTGCAGATATAGATGTAAAACTGTCTCGAGGTTAACCCACAAATTTTATTATTGTCAACCTCTGGTAGGATTAAAACCAACGGTATGGGGTATTCAGGGCAGGTAACGGCCCTTCAATCCCCACTGCAAAAACCAACATGTTTCTGCCAGCTTTGTATGCGCCCAATCGGGTCACTCTGGCATTCATCAGGGTGTTGGTCCCTATTTGCTGGTCTGTACCCCTAATCGGGTATTATTCTTTACCTTTTTACTTTGTAAATTAGGGTGTTGCCCCAACGTCACTCTGTCTGGAGATTTTCAAGAGGATACACAATTCTACAACAAGAAAAAACAAAAAAGAGGGAAAACACATCGTGATCTCCAGACTCACAGTTTTTCTCATTAGCCTTAACTCTTATTGAATTTTCCATGCGTCTATTTAAGTGATTAATATCCTTCATTGCAGCCTATTCATTCAACAAAACCCTCAAACCCGTGCAAGCGGACATCACCCCACAAGTGAACCCTTCAACCAGTGGCGTAAGTGCGAAAAAATTCTTAATCAAGGACCTGCAAGTGTACTCACAGTGCATATACGTTTAAGACAAAGATTTGCCCAACCATTGGTCTCTCTAGAGCCCCAGAGAGTAGAAATCAAACTCTCCTCACAAATCTATGGTTCAACTGTGCCAATCTTTTTACAAATTCATTGGACTTACAAGAGTCTACGAGTTTTATTCTGAACCCGGGACTGCGGGGGAAGGTGCTCTTGTCGTCACACTCTGGATGTTTTTGCACCATCGGGTAAGAGGAGAGCAAGGTAGACAAAAGACGGGATAGCAGCATCAGTGCAGCCATACTGTCGCAAAAATTCTCCCAGTCGTCTGTCATCACCTCGCACTAATGCGCCTTTATTTAACTACAAATATCGTAAAGCAAACTTCACCCCACTGATATCGTCTGCTCCTCTTAAAAGAACACAGCTCAGAGTACCCACGATAGTAACGCTAGGGAAAAGGTAAGAACAATGGAGCCTCCAAAATATTTTTACCGCCACACCTAACAATAGGTACTCACTACTCCAAAGAGACACTGTCTCCGATCTCCCCTCGTACGTCCTCCGACGATACGGGTCTTTCTGGTGTAGCCTCTATATAAGGAGCCAGCATGCGCGAGAAACCACATTGCTGTCAGCCTCGCTCGCATCCTTCCCAGACTGCTCTCTGTTCCATAGTCATAGAAACAGGCCCTAGCTGTGACCTGTGTATGCGGGGCAGCTAGCATGGCGGCCATTACTAAGTTCGCCTGCATATACGAACAAAACCTCAATTGGTTGAAAAAGAGGTTTGATTGTGCTCAAGCTCATATGTTTAATCAACAGAGAGATAAATAATATGCGCAAGACAGATTATCTTGCACGCTTCATGTATCAGAGGGTTTTTACAGAGTCAACTCCCTCTAGCGTATCCCACAGAACTTAAAACCCATCTTGATATGTCGAGTATCTGTCTCTCTCAACTTCATTGTTTCATGATTCCATATAATTGGAACCAGGGGATCCCATCATTTAATCCATTCGTATTGCTTTTCAGTCTTTCCACTCATCTCTGTTCTCTCAATAAGAGGAAGCTCGAGATATCGCTCATATTCGGTGGAATAAATGGTTTATCCAATACTAACCACCTAAGATCTTTCTCATTGTGTTTATACTCAAGAAAGTGAGCAGTGAGTTTTGTATTGGTCTTGCCGCAGCGTATAGTGCTCATATGCTCCAAAATGCGAGTTTTTACTTTCCGGGTTGTCATGCCCACATATAGCATCTCACAGGGGCATTTCAGTAAATAGATCACATTTTCTGTGTTACATATGGAGTGTTGTCTCAATTCCCAGGGACTATTTAAACCAATGTCAATGCTTTTTCCATTGATTGAGGCAGGGCAAGCTCTACAATAGCCACATGAATAATGACCTACCACTGGTGGTAAAAATTGGTGGTGGTTTCGCAAATTATCAACATCCCTCTGTGGCCTAGGACGCGTATTCACGATCATGTCCTTGATACTCGCACTCTTCTTAAAAGAAAACAAGGGGACAGGTTGGTTCAATCCATTCAAATTCAAAATTTGCCATTTCTTCTGTATGATTTTCTTTCGATGGTTAGATGTTGTGTTATATGTAGTCACACATATACTCCTTTCCATTGTCTCTTTTATATTGGTTTCCAATAGGACATCCCTGTTACAGTTCCTAGCTCTTTTTTGAGCTTTCTTGATTACAACCTCAGGGTAATCTCTATTTCTGAGTTTTACACTGAGATTCTCTGCTTCCTTTTTATAATCCGCCACATGGGAGCAGTTTCTACGAAGACGCAGAAACTGCCCGTAGGGTAGATTTTCCCTCAGAGACCGAGGGTGGAAGCTAAGAAACGATAATAGATTGTTTCTATCCATTTCTTTATGGAAAACACTGCTGGTCAAAGTCCATCCCTCTGCTTTGATATTCAAATCGAGAAAAGGAAGAGTATCATCCGTAATCGTTCCGGTAAAAAAGAGAAACGGATTCCTTTGGTTGAGCCAGGTGAGAAAAGTTTCAGCCGAAACTCTATTTCCCCTCCAAATGATAAGGACATCATCTATATATCTATGCCACTCCCTTATATGGTTCAGAAAGGGATTGGTAGATGGAAAAATTATTTCTTCCTCAAACTTAGAGACGTAGAGGCAAGCCAGACTGGGGGCACAAGAACTCCCCATGGATGTACCATGGGTTTGTAAATAAAATTGATCTCCGAATTTAAAAAAGTTCTTTGTGAGTGCCAATTCCAAGAGGCAAAGTATGAATGCCCTTGGCGTCTGGAACTCCCAATCTTCTGCAAAAAGAATGTTTTCAATCATCCTCAGGGTCTCTCGTTGGGGAATGTTTGTATATAGAGATTCTATGTCCAACCCAATTAGAAGATCTCTGTCTCTATCGAATTCCAAATTCTTAATGAGATTTAGTACCTCCCGGGTATCCTTCAAATATGCAGGCATCTTTTGTACAATTGGACGTAAATAGAAATCGCAAAATTTTGATAGAGGTTCCAAGATTGAATTCACACCAGAAACGATAGGACGCCCCGGTGGAGGTCGTACAGGTTTATGCACCTTAGGTAAGGTATAGAAATAAGGTACAGTAGGATACTGATTACACAGAAATAGTGCCTCCTTTTGACTAATCCAATCATTAGCCAGTGCTTCCTCTATAAGCGAGGAGATTTGAATCCTTAGCTCTTCTGTTGGATCCCTATCTAAGATTGTATAATTCCTTCTGTCATTCAGCAGAAGCAGACATTGGGCATTGTAAGTGTCTAGATCTTGGATCACTATTGCACCACCCTTATCAGCGGGTTTTATAACCACTGACCCATCGTCCCTTAGTTCATTCAGGGCCTTGTTCTCCAACGAGGATAAATTAAAAAAGGGTTTATTGGCTCTTGTTGTAGTTAAGAGGTCTACCTCTCTTAAAACTGCCTGTTCAAAAACTCCCACTTCTGGAGGTAACTGATTGAGGGTAGGAACAAATGTAGACTTATTCCTAAATCCTGTGTCGTCCTCCTGTTCAATATCATCCTTTCCTTCAAAAAATATTCGTAGACGTATGCTACGAAAAAAACCGGCTAGTTCACACTTGAGTTTAAACTTGTCGGGTTGATTGGTAGGGACAAATCCTAGACCTCTTGATAGCACCCCCTCTCTTGTATAGGTGTCAAAATCTCGTTGCTTAAATTCATAACTAGACTTGGTCCCTGCTGGTACTCGGTTCCCCTTCTCGGGCCATGCTGCGAGTTATCCTCTGGTTCATGTCTTCCCATTGTACTCTCTGTGCTCTCTGTGGTTTCTGTCTCCCCCTGCCTCTACCCCTGCCTCTCTCTAAGAAAGGCGGATATTCTTTAGGGAAGAATTGGGGTGGGCCCATCGGAGGGTAAAAGGGAGGCCAACCAAATCCCATCTGTGGTCCTTGTTGGTAGGGTCGCATATATCCCCTCGACCAGCCCCTACCCCTGTATCTGGGTCTATAGTCACTATCGCTGCTCTCACTTCCTGAGCTGGAGTTGTCTAAATTCTGACGAGTTGGATTCTTCTGTGTGTTTGCATTTTCTTAATTTTTCACATACTCATCATTTATATATGGATAGACTTTCTCCCTAGAGAATTTCTTCAGATCTTTTTGTAGTTTTTGTACCTTAGAATTGACCAAGTAGTCTTTATACTCGTTCACTACCTTGTTCGTCTCTTCCAATTTCTTTTTAAACACTGAGATTTGGATTTGTGTTCTCAAATTATCCTCACTTGTTTGGATTTGGATCAAAAGCTCATCAGAGATTTTTTTGGCTGTATCTATAATAAGGATAAGCCAATCTCTGGAGCATCTCCAAGCAATCAACGACCAATTTCTTCTGAACGTAACATCTTCCAAGAAGATTAAAGGTTCGTTGACTACTAGGAGGCCCCCAGGTGCTGAATTGGCTCTCAAATACTCAGTGAGTATTGCTCCATGTAAGATGGTCTTAACCTGTGTCCTTTTTAACTCTGTCAGTGAATCTCAACCCTCCACCTGTGTGAGTGCCTGTGTAAGTGTGGTGTCCCCCAACAGGGAAGGGCATTGTAAAATTCTGGCTGCGGCCTCATCTCCATAGGAGAGGCCTTGTTCCTCCATTTTAAGATTCTAATAGAACCTTATTGGGGATTTTTAGATACAGGTAATTCCTGTTCACGTCTCTACGCCTCAGCGGCCGTGCTACACTGGATATCACAAAATTGAAGAGACAAGGGATTAAACTCTCTCTGACTCCCTTACCGATATTTAGTCTCACACGACAGAGAAACAGTAAATAACACAAATAACTTTACTAGACGCTAAACGTGGGAAAATCAACAAATGTCTTAATACTGCCCTCACACACTTGATAGTGTCATGCTTCATCATTGGGCCGCATCATACATCCCGGTGCAGACCAACACCTTGGATGGAGCGCAATTTTTTAAGAGGATGAAGAGTAGTGGTGAGGGTAGAGTATAATAAAGAAAGACAAAACGAAACACAAAAGTGTAACTCAAATCAAAAAGGAAAACAAATCTTCTCCTGGGAGAAGGGACCAAGAGAGGTGCAGATATAGATGTAAAACTGTCTCGAGGTTAACCCACAAATGTTATTATTGTCAACCTCTGGCAGGATTAAAACCAACGGTATGGGGTATTCAGGGAAGGTAACGACCCTTCAATCCCCACTGCAAAAACCAACATGTTTCTGCCAGCTTTTTATGTGCCCAATCGGGTCACTCTGGCATTCATCAGGGTGTTGGTCCCTATTTGCTGGTCTGTACCCCTGATCGGGTATTCTTTACCTTTTTACTTTGTAAATTAGGGTGTTGCCCCAACGTCACTCTGTCTGGAGATTTCCAAGAGGATACACAATTCTACAACAAGAAAAAACAAAAAAGAGGAAAAACACATCGTGATCTCCAGACTCATAGTTTTTCTCATTAGCCTTAACTCTTATTGAATTTCCCATGCGTCTATTTAAGTGATTAATATCCTTCATTGCAGCCTATTCATTCAACAAAACCCTCAAACCCGTGCAAGCGGACATCGCCCCACACGTGAACCCTTCAACCAGTGCCGTAAGTGCGAAAAAATTCTTAATCAAGGACCTGCAAGTGTACTCACAGTACATATACGTTTAAGACAAAGATTTGCCCAACCATTGGTCTCTCTAGAGCCCCAGAGAGTAGAAATCAAACTCTCCTCGCAAATCTATGGTTCAACTGTTCCAATCTTATTACAAATTAATTGTACTTACAAGAGTCTACGAGTTTTATTCTGAACCCGGGACTGCGGGGGAAGGTGCTCTTGTTGTCACACTCTGGATGTTTTTGCACCATCGGGTAAGAGGAGAGCAAGGTAGACAAAAGACGGGATAGTAGCATCAGTGCAGCCATACTGTCGCAAAAATTCTCCCAGTCGTCTGGCTCCTTTTATAGAGGCTACACCAGAAAGACCCGTATCGTCGGAGGACGTACGAGGGGAGATCGGAGACAGTGTCTCTTTGGAGTAGTGAGTACCTATTGTTGGGTGTGGCGGTAAAAATATTTTGGAGGCTCCATTGTTCTTACCTTTTCCCTAGCGTTACTATCGTGGGTACTCTGAGCTGTGTTCTTTTAAGAGGAGCAGACGATATCAGTGGGGTGAAGTTTGCTTTACGATATTTGTAGTTAAATAAAGGTGCATTAGTGCGAGGTGATGACAGTATGGCTGCACTGATGCTGCTATCCCGTCTTTTGTCTACCTTGCTCTCCTCTTACCCGATGGTGCAAAAAACATCCAGAGTGTGACGACAAGAGCACCTTCCCCCGCAGTCCCGGGTTCAGAATAAAACTCGTAGACTCTTGTAAGTCCAAAGAATACCCGATTAGGGGTACAGACCAGCAAATAGGGACCAACACCCTGATGAATGCCAGAGTGACCCGATTGGGCGCATAAAAAGCTGGCAGAAACATGTTGGTTTTTGCAGTGGGGATTGAAGGGTTATTACCTTCCCTGAATACCCCATACCGTTGGTTTTAATCCTGCCAGAGGTTGACAATAATAAAATTTGTGGGTTAACCTCGAGACAGTTTTACATCTATATCTGCACCTCTCTTGGTCCCTTCTCCCAGGAGAAGATTTGTTTTCCTTTTTGATTTGAGTTACACTTTTGTGTTTCGTTTTGTCTTTCTTTATTATACTCTACCCTCACCACTACTCTTCATCCTCTTAAAAAATTGCGCTCCATCCAAGGTGTTGGTCTGCACCTGGATGTATGATGCGGCCCAATGATGAAGCATGACACTATCAAGTGTGTGAGGGCAGTATTAAGACATTTGTTGATTTTCCCACGTTTAGCGTCTAGTAAAGTTATTTGTGTTATTTACTGTTTCTCTGTCGTGTGAGACTAAATATCGGTAAGGGAGTCAGAGAAAGTTTAATCCCTTGTCTCTTCAATTTTGTGATATCCGTTTTTATGTCCCCGAGCTTACAGCAACTAGAGCGCTGTCCACGACCCCCACCCAAGATGTCTGCCAACCACAGTCTGCCAATGTCCTCCTACACCCGCGGAGCCGATCGGGGAGGTTATACTTAGCGGGGCAGTGCACCCAGGAGTCATAGCCTATAAGGCACTCCCACCACCCGTTCAAAAGGCTCATGACGCTTTTTTCCTTGCAAACTTCAAGTATATTGACTACTAAGACCTATTGAGGCATTGTATATTTTCAGGAAGACATTTCTCCTGCTAAATAACATTTTTTCTTTCACATTAAGTTTATCACGACATAGACACGCCACTGTGAGTATAGGAAGGGATCCTTAAGGTCCTGAAGAAGAAGCCTGGGGAGCTTCGAAACATGTTGGCAGACATAGGAGGCACTGTTCATTGAGGCATACACACCTCCTCCCCCCACCTTTTATTAATACCAGCTCAAAGGTATATTAAAATGTTCTAAACCAACGAGCCAGGTATTTTTTATCTCACTTTTTCCATTCACCCCTGACCCTTCCTCTCACACCCCTACACAACACATAGTTGTCTTACAACAACAGTGCTCCCACGCAAACGTAGGTCGTAGCACGCCCCGTCCCGTAGAGGGGCGGGAAGACCCCTATGATGAAGCATGACACCAAGGGCCCTTTTGGTGTGTGAGGGGTGTTTTAACAACTAGTGTGTATGTTCCACCATTGTGGGGATATATACTTTTTCTGGGAGGCTCTGACATATATATACACCTGTGGGTGGATAACTGTGTTTATTGATTAAAGCTCGGGAGGATGTATCCACCCCCACTACTCATGTTGAGTGGTACCTCTCTACTCATTTTGTTCCTTTTTGGATTGTCCTCTATGGCCTGCACTTGAACGTTTCTTGCTCTCTCCCTTCCCATTTCAAGAATATGTATCCTTCTCTCGCAAGCCACAATGCCTACCTACTCCTATACTTAAATACACTTGCAAAATTTTGGAACCTAATTCACCCCCAATTCCTACAGATTTAGACTCTTTTTTCAAATCCACAATATGGCATAATAAGTTGTTATTGATACGCGTAGGCCTTTGTATTGGAGATGCTGGAGACAGAAAGGCCTAATTTGGGTTTATTAATTGTTTGCACAAGATGAAATTTTGTCTTTCTCACAGGTTAGTAGACTCTTTGACTTACCCTCGTCCTTTCAATCCAAGTACAACCTTTTGAAACAAGCCCTTCAAACTGCATATACTCAGTTCATGTCTCCTAACGCCTCCACTTCCTCCCCAGTTAATAAGTTACATACTTTGCTCCGTACCAATCCTAAAGCTTCTGTTATCTATAATTATTTACATACTTCATGGACTGTAAGAGAAAAAACAAAAGTGGAACTTTCCTGGGAAAAAGATTTAGAGGTTGGTCGATGACCCTATGGAATAAAATTTGGACTATAATCAGAAAGTCCTCCAGGGCAGCAAACACCACGCAGACTCTCTTCTTCATATACAATAGACTTCTGCTATGTCCGGTTACTTTAAACAAGGCACACTATTACACCTGATACTTGTTGGACATGTTCATCCCCACTTGCAGACATAAGACACTTACTTTTTACATGTTCGCTGGTCATAACTTTTGGAAGAATGTATGGTCTCAAATTAACTTAATCTTTGGTTCCAGGTTCCCTTTTTCTAATACTCATGTGTTTATGGGATGTTTATCCCCTATCTGGACTAATTGTAACTCCAACACAGCAGTTGCCTTTCAACAAATAACCCAAAAATTGGAAAGACTTTACCAAAATTATCTTATCAAGCATGGTGGTATGCCGTTTGCCCTAATCATAGATTAGATACAACCCTTGTATACCCCACTCACATGGCTACAAAACGCTTACATTTATGGCTACCTATCACAGTGTTTATTGATACTAGTGCTAAATATTTCTTTTCCCTAAACCCTATCCAACAAAATGTTTTTCAACCTCCATGACTTTCCCCATGTTATTGACTTACTAATTTGATCATTTCAAACTTTTCTTGTATTTTTTGTATGAACTGCAATTTTCCTTTGTATACACCAACTTAATTTAAATACCCATTTCACTCTTTCCTTTAAGCTATGTTATCTGACTTTTATATCCAGCTATGTTGTTCCTAAGTTCTATTTTGTTTTATGTGATTATCTACTGCCTTATTGTATTATGTATTGCCACTTTATATTCCTTTAATAAACTTACTTTTGAACTGAAATAAAATGTATGGTACTGTGACGGGCAAATGAATTCTGTGGTCTATAAAAGTATAAGTCAATCGGAAAAGTGAGCATCTCTTCGTTATTCTCTCCCATTGATACAGCAGATTTAATGAAGATACCTGAAAGTTTCACCAGAAAATCCCCTCGCCGCATCCAAAACGTGAGAGCCCCTAGAAGTGACTTAGTTCAGAGTGAACATCACATAATGTACACATATGCGGTTAGACTATAGTGTTGCTCATGGATATAAGGAGTACTTTGACCACCTATATAATGTGCATCACACACCGAACTGTCTGCTTGCATTAATGTGAGCAGTGCTTAAATCTTTCACTTTTATTTTTAGAAGCTTTACTTTAAATAATGTGACCCAACAGAGTAACACGATCTAATGTATTAAATTAAAAACACAATTGTTAAACAATTAGCCATCTTGAATTTAAAACGGTTATCGTAACTGGGAATGTCCTGAATTCCATCATTTAAATGATAATTGTTTGGATGGTCTGACACATGATGCTTTAGCTTTTAGGGCCACACTGGACCTCTCACCCGGCTTTTCCTACGAATTTGCTGGCTTGCCCTTCCCTGATGTTTTTACCAAAGAGAACAGGAGGTAGAGGCATCCGGAGCTGTATCTATGATCTGCAATGAAATGTGGATGCATAAGGTTACAAAAGTGCTTCCATTTTGGAATGGGATGTACTGCTATCAGAACCACGGGTGGTGGGTGCCCAGCAACATGATGCTATGTCCTGAGCCCCTTTACTTATGTCCCAATCACTCCCACACATGGTACTCTGTAACATGTCTTCCTTTCTTTAGTCCCTGCACAACTTCATTTAACCCTGCCCCTCATGCCGTCCATCCCATTGCCCGCTTGTGTGCTCCTCCATCACCTGTTGCCCTCTCCCCTATCTATGCTCCTTGCCATGACACCCACACCATGCCCCTGCATGTGTGTGTGAATTTAGTAAGAGTATGACATATTTTTTGGCAGGGAAACCCTTTGCCGCAATATATCCAAATTTCTCCTTTGAAGGTTTAATCGTACTCCATTAGTCATTTTTTAAAAATTAAATATTTGTTTTAATGTGTTTTCTTTTGTCATTTTATTTTGGTTCATACATTCTAATTATTTACCGATTGTGGTAAATTTGAGTGTTCAGATTAGTAGTGTTTTATTTTAAAATAAATAAATAAATTATTGTTTTATTACAAATGTTTAGATTAATTTGTTTTGAATGTCTTTAGAAATAAAATGTTTGAAATTGATGAAAAATGTGTATATTTTTTAGAGCTGTATATTTAAGGGGTTTTTTTCCATATGGGTTTTGAGGTTTATTGGATGGGATGGTAGGTAATGATTTTTTTAGAAGGTGTTGTTAAAGGTAAAAAGAACATCACTTGTTCCCTGGACTCTTCCTCTATCAAAGTACCAGTAAAAATCTCGAAAAATGATATTCGTTTAAGAATGGAATGGAGGCAAACCCCTGGGAAACTGATTTTGTATATATCGTGAGAAAGAAGTCGCAAAGTACCATTTCATTCCATTATTTATAGTCAACGGCTTACACGGAAATGAGGTATGAAATGTTTGGATTTAGAATTGGTGTTAATCCCTTGAATTCTCAGGCTGAGATGGCCAAGCATTAAAAGAAAGAGGGGTATTTTCTCAAAGACTTATCTCCGGGTTAGCTACACTTTATCACAGCCAAAGTGGTGATAAATTCATCACACCATTCACAAGCTGGTGCTAACAGCTTATATCACCAATTTTCATGTGATAGTACCCGCAAAATACAACGCCACGGATGACACCGGCAACTATCGCTAATGAGATACAGAGTATGCGTTCCCGTGCAAAAAGCCGCAACAACACTAAATGTGGGCGTAGTGCTCCTCTCCGCCCACGGAGTGTAAGTAGTGCTGCCTGCTTTGCGGTTCACGAAGTAGGCGTAGCAGGCAGCGCTACGCACACGCCACGGCAGAGCAGAGCTGCCCACCACCCGCCTCCCGCCTGCCCTCATTTTAAAATAATTTAAAGTATTTTAAAGTAAGTAAAATGCCTTACCTGCGGTGCGGCGTCCCGGGGCTCCCTCTTCCTGGTTCATGGCAACCTCTTCTCACAAATGCGCATGCACGGACACCCGCGCATGCACATTTCTCGTGAGAAGAAGTTGCCGTGAACGAGGAAGAGGGAGCCCCGGGACGCCGCACCGCAGGTAAGGCATTTTAAAATGAGGGCGGGCTGGAGGTGGGCGGCGCGTAGTGGGGCTATGCAGAGCGCGCAAATGTGCGTAGATTTGGCCACACTACGCGATGCTCCACGTAGCCCCACTATGCCCACTACGCCCAGGGTTAAACAACACCACTTCGCAACATTCTCAACGACCAGCCAGATCTGCGATAAGGTCCCAAAACATGAGATAAGGCACGTTAGCAGTAGGAATTTAACACCTTCTCCTACCTGGTGTTAAGTCGGACGACAACCTGCACCATGAAAGGGAGCCCAGCACACAGCCACTCCTGAAGAACAACAGATGCCATGGAGCCACTGATCAGGCTGCTCGGACACCCAAGAGGGCCACATCACCCTCCGCCACCACCCCCAGGAACCCCCGCCCCGTCTCCCTGGGGCCTACCCTGGGCCTCCCCCCAGACGAAGATAGTTCACATCCACTTTACAAATTCCTGAATCAAACAATTCACCTGAAGCCGCACAAGAACAACAATTAACATTCATGTGTGGACAGACAAAGGTAAATCATTCATTCACCTTTGAATTTTCCAAAAAGAATGATTCATTCAAATGTAACTCAATACTACTATTGGGAATAATCATGGCGGGTCTCCCATGGACATTCTGTAAGTCACACCCTGCAAGACAAAATTCAAGATAAGAAGGTGTGTCATGCGCTCATCAAAGGACAGAGAGAGAGAGAAAGAGAGAGAGAAAGAGATAGAAAGGGGGGAGAGGGAGAAGGAGAGAGAGAGAAACAGAGGAAGAGAGAGACAGTGAAAGGAAGAGAGAGAGAGAGAGAAAGTGAGAGAAACATCTCTGGGCCCTGTGCGTGGTTCATTTCTGGGCTGGACAGGAAACCAACTGATGCGTGTGTCTCTGTTGCAGTGTCGGCGCCACACGGACCTCAACCGACAATGTCGCCCTTTTGCATGCACACGGAGGGCGGCCCCGTAGGAAGGGATTGTACAAGGAGCGCCAGGCCGCTCGGGGTCTTGGCTGATACATGCCAACTGTTGTGTGTGTATTGCTCTTGGTGCACCATAAGCCTAAGGCCGAGCCTCATTTGCAAAGCGAAAGCCACTTCACATTTCAAGAATGCAAGCAGTAGCCAGACTGACATTGTGGATGGAAGCTCCTTTGTCCCAATACTGAAGTCGGAAGGACATCTGCACCTACAACCTTGGCAGTGCATGTGGCGGGCACCCCCTGAAAGATGCACCATAGCAGATGACGACTCCCACACTCCACACAGCGCTAAAAAAAGAACAAGGTATCCACACCCCACACACAGAAGACTTTGCCCGAGATAGTCCTGCATGAAATGCCCATGACACTTAAGTACAGCAAAGCCCATACGTCCAAACTTTGCACACCCATATGACTCATTGCTCCGAGCTGTGGCATATCATCCACACAACAGCCGCAGGTCAGAAGAGTGCCGGTTCATCGAGACCCAACAATGAAATGGCAGGACATCCCGGGCACATGCCCAACCCGTGTCACGTGGAGCTGTACTGTGACAGACTGCTGCATCTGTTGGGGGCACTGCAATTGGCTGTGCTGCGGATAAATTACCGTTTGAGCTTCCAACTTGCGTACGTCATCCGCGTCCAGCCCTGGTTCCACTGTCGATCATGCATATTCGAGTGGCCCATGGATGTCTGCCTATCCAACACAACGGTAGCTGAACTGGATTATGACATGTGTGAGCGCCCCCTGTTGGCCCATGACCAGGAGTGTAACCGGGATACCTGTTCATGGGATGCCTTGATATTTGGCGTATGTGCTGGCAGTTGGGCATGGGAGATTGCACAATTCCTCGTGTGCAGTGACCATATCAAGGCGCTCCCCTATTGGGCTGTGTTGCGGATTGGTGAAACTGCGTTGACCGAGCTGATCTGTCCGGACCAGCTAATAGATTGGCTAGCCCTCTTGTTCGTTGCAGTCGACAACGATGTACTCCTGGAACTGATTGCCTATGTAGCTGCGCTCGCTCTCATGGACGAGTAACTACGTTCCTGCAGCCACAACTGATTGTGACCCATAGAACAGGTCCTAACACCCTTTTGCATCTTGGAGAATTGGTCACATATCCCACCATTACAGTGGACATGGCTGCATTCGCCTGGACTCAGAATGCATGTGCGAGCAACACTGCAGGTTGACACACACCTGTGCAAGGTGAGTGGACCGCGGCACATGGCACCCTGCTGGAGGGATTGTACACACATGGCAATGTAGTTCTACATGTGACCCTTTTGGACTCTGTCACCTGCTCACTGTCAGCAGAGCAGACAGTCCGCGCAGTCCGGTGGTAAAGGACTATGCAGATCCCATGGGCTGTGAGTGGTGTCCCCTGACACAGTGCATTGAGCGTACGCCAAACATCACATGACTCGTCCAGCAAGGCAAGGTGGGCTGAGACCGTTGCTATCCATGATGATTTTTGTCCATGTGTGCATCCCCGTGTATATGTTGCATTGGTTTGCATATTGTCGCCCTTGTCTTGCCCCTACTGACATGCACATGCTAATAAAGTGTACGCAACTTCACTAGTGTTCAACTGTGATGAGTGTTGATTAGAATGCCCAATTGTGTGCCTCAATGAGCATTGTCCGTACACAGGGAGGGACTGACGGACGCATTTCACTTAGGGGTGAGTCCCCATTGGCAGCTCCACCTCTCTGAGCCAGACATTGTGGTTGGGAAAGTTGCTGGTAGACCAGTGAGCTTACGCGTCTTCAGCAATGTGAGTATGCTATCCAACTTCTTGCCATGTAGATCAATGTTATCCATCAAAACAGGCTGTGTCCACACAGTTGAGTGTGTATAGATATGCGAAGAGATGTACTGTTGTCACATGTGATGGGGGACACTACTTTGGTCCTGCTACCGACTTTGACATTTCCACACACAGGCATATTTTATACATGGACGTGGGGCTACGTTGGGGGGTTGCGAGATTGTTGTTGATGAGCAATGAGGCCACAACTAGTACACACCTTCACAGACATATGATTGGCCATGTGTGTCATGGTCAAACATGAGCATTGATGTAATTTCCCAGGGTGGACCTTTTTGTGCAATCGATGTCCCTACATTCATCCATGCTTTTATTCTTGACTGAACATAAACATGACACATCTGTGTGATTTGGAATGTTTTATTCACATTCTGTGGAGTGACGGAGCTGGAGCAGTATATGGCCATGCACACCCCGCATTACATGGTTGCACAGTGGAGTGCCAACCAGAGTGCTTTGGGGAATGACAAGTTAGTTGGAAGAGGAAGAGTCCAATCTGTATCCTGATTGCTGTGTCATTGGTAACCAGTGCAGATATGGCAATCCATGTTGTGGTCCAGGTGAATGTCGCAGAGTGTTTGGGGGGACAGTAGAAGATGTTCCAGGGCATGATGCAGAGGGCTGAACCAAGCAGAAACAGGCCATATGGCGGGGAAGAATGCTACAACCTCCTTTTTAACACAGAGTCATTACCATCCACATCTTCGTCCTCTCATATGTTTTCTGTGTCAGGTGTTCCAAGTGTGTGTGGTGGTGTTATGGCTGCGTCACTGTGTGCCACTGGCACATCAGGGGGCAGAGGTGGTATAGCAGCCTCACTGGGTGATACTGGCACATCAGGGGGCAGAGGTGGTATGGCTGCCTCACTGTGTGCCACTGACACATCAGTGGGCGGAGATGTGTGTGTCGAAGTTCCTGCAGCAGTCATCTGGGACAGGCTCTGTGGCATCAATGCCATGATGAGGATCTACAGGGCATGGAATATCCCAGATACATCTCACTGGTATTCTGCCGTGGCAGCCGTCCTTCCAGCCTGTATCAACTCCATGTTCTCCATTGTCCTCCACAGCTGTGCCAACTCTGTGCTGTCATCTCTGGGGCCTGTCTGACTAGACAGTTCTTGTATTCGAGTAATGGCTCCAGCGACGTCAGCCAAGGATTGTTGTAGAGCATGCCACAGACTGTGGGTGTCCGTAATGGACTGTAAGTGGTCCCTGATGGGACTTAGACACCCACGTATGGCATCCAGTTTGGCTGCCATGATTTCGAACCCCAGACACACATGTTCAGCCAGTTCCTTCTGCCAGTCTAACACACGGCGTTGGAACATCATGTGTTCTTCGGTGAGGTGCTGGGTGCCAGCCGTGGTGGTGGGTGCTTCCTGCTGTGTGGTCTGTGCAGGGGGTGGGGTCACCTCGATGCAGCTGGGCTGCAATGCTCCTGGGGGTGGGGTGCGGAGGCTGTCCATGGGCCGTTGGAGGGTGTCTGAGCAAATGTCCAGGGTGTCCTCTTCATCACCACTGAAGAGATGTCTTGTCTGCTCTGCAGGAGGTGTTGATTGTCCCTCTGCAATGTTAAGGGGAGATGCAGGTTAACAGTGTGCCCCATGTATGTTGACGCATTGTAGATGTTTACATACAGACTGCATGACAATGTACATTGTGACTGTTTTGCAGGAGATGGCTATTTGATGGGAGACAGTGGACATTTGGACTACATGACGGATGTGAGGTTGTACTCGTACATTTTCATCTCACAGTGTCCTGCTATGCCAGATGTGATTGGCCAGTTTCTACGCACATGCGGCAGCAGTTGTGCTATGTGTGTGTGCTGCATTGTGGGAGAGTCGCACCTGCAGCTCTAATTTAGAGGCCCCTTAACCCTTTGTGGAGGTGTGCCTTTGACTTGTGTGCTTTTACGGTGCGGAGATGTTGGCGACTTGGGTCATTTGTGCTCTTGGATGGTTTTTGTACTTGTGTACATTGTTTGTCTGCAGTTTTGTTGTTAACGTCAGGGGTTGCATGTGCACATGGATGTGTCAGAGTGTGACCTGCTCATTGGAGGGTGTGATCCACACTGGGCCACCTCATTGTTGTGGCGTGCACCATGTCATGTATTTTGACTGCAGCCATGCTATTGGTCTTGCAGTGTCACTTGCATTGTCAGTGTGGCTCACAAAGCCGCTGCTTAGCTGGATTCAGCACATGTGCATGGGTAGGTTGTGTGATTGGTGATAGGGAGGGGGCCTACTTGGTGTTTCTATGGGTGCTGCAGTGTGCCAAGGGTATCAGGGCCATGTTCCACACTCATTGTTGGTGTGCTACACATGATTGTGCATGTTTGCCATAGTGCCCATCTACCCCAGTCCCCCCAGTCCCTGGTCATTACTCACCCTGTTACTGTTGGGTCAGGCAATTTCGAGCTGTGTCTAGCCCCCCAACTCCTTGCACCATCTCCACACTGATGACTGTGGCCACCATTTCCCCCAGATCATCCAGGTCCTCCTGTGGCACAGGACTCCCATCTCCAGTCGCCGTTGCTGCCTTCCTGTTGGCAGTGACTTTCTGCTTGGTTTGGCTTTTCACATCATGCCAGCGCCTCTTAACTTCCTCCATTGACCTCTTCGACACTCCGACTGCATTCACTTTGTTCACGATGGACTGCCATATTTCCGTTTGTGTTGCCAATGACACGTATGCAGTGACGAACAGTTGTTGGTAGTGTCCTATCACCTTCGTAACGATGATCCTGTTTTCCTGCGGACTGAACCGCGTCTTCCTCTTCCTCTTCTCCTTGGCCTTCCCCAAGCCTGGGGTTCCTTGCTGGTCGTCTGTGGGGCTTTGTGGGGTTCGCGTTGTCCTCTGCACTCAGTCCGGGTGCATCCATGGTGCTAGGCAGTTTATTTTCTTTTACCTTTTTTTTTGTTCCTCTTTTATAGTGCATTTTCATGCATGACACGTTTGAATTGCAGGCCTGTCGCTGGTTATCGCTGATTTTTGTAACGCGATTGGCCGCATCGCAACTTTTTTGGTGTTCCTGTTTTGGTTTTTTTTTGGCGTCACGTTCGTTTTAACGTGGTCATTTGGCGTGTTATCATGTGCTTATCGCATGGTGCCGCAGGGTTGAGAATACTACGTTAACACAGCGTTATTTTCCCGCGATAGACTGCGATGTGCAAAGTTGCGTTAAGCAAATTTTGTGATAGTTATCACTCGTTCTTGAGAATATCCCCCAATATGTGTGGTGGAGATTTTTAAAACTCATTTTAAGGAAATATGGAATGTTGAATAGGTTGGAAGCTCTGCAATGTTTATCTCATTGTAATTTTTAGATGTGCAAAAGGTTGATTTTGATTGCAAAATAAGAGAAAAGCTTAAGTTTAAAATGTTATAGTCTTTTATTGTCTTAAATCTTGAAACGTACGTTGTTTTCATGTATGTTTTACAGAACACAGTTTATATAAAGGTTGTTTCTAAACTGAACTAATTTGAGGGGGCGAGGCTCAAATTTTGTTATGGTATTTTATGTTTAGAGGGTTAAAAATAGGGTATATTTTTGGGGGGTCATATTTTTTAGAGTAGAGCTTCACTTGTAAATTATTTAATACATTTTTTTAAAGTATACTTAAATGATTTAAATAGAAACATTGTTATTTAATGTTTTTAATAATGATAATTTCTAAATGTTGGTGTTCATGTATTTTGGGCTGTTTATAATATTCTTTTATATTAATGTTATAGTTTAGGTCATTGCAGGGGGCTTAACTGACTAGTGCATCAATGTTCTTTATATTGAAATATTTTAAAGATTATTTTTTAAAATATTGTCTTTTTAAGTATAATTCAATTGCAAACATGAGGTGAATGTATTTGTAGTGTTCACATTTTAATAATAATGTAACATTCCACTCTTGGAGGCAGATTGCATAGTTGAGAGAATTTGTTAATTTTGGTATCCATTATACAGTTTTGATATGAGAACATAATTCCATGGCAACCATGAATGCTTGTTAGGTCTTTCGTTTTATCAATTTGAGAAAATGCATATATTAACAGAAAGCAGTGTAGGGGAAAAAATAAAATGATAATTTTTCAGAATTGTCCTATTTTAATTTTATTTGATTGAATTATGTTGATCGTGGGGAGATCGAAAATGTAACAAATTATAAGTGATATGACATTAATTATGGATAGTACATTATTAGTCATAATTTAGAAGTAAAGCATTAATATAGGCTTTTTTTCCTGACAAAAAAAATCTGGATTTTTCTGTACACTTGAACATAAGAAATTTTACTATTTTTCTCTTTTCAAAGGAATATTATGAGCATTCCCTTATGCATAAATAATCAAGCTGTGTAAGTTGAGTACTTGATCCATCGTGTACCATTAATCCATTCCAGAGACCATGAACTGCCATTTGATCAATATACTGTTCCAGCATGGATCAGGTGAAATGGAGACAATGTTACTTACTCTCTACATTCAAGCCTGTGAGTGTGTCAGAAAAATGTATATTTTTTTACATTTACTCAGTTGTTCAGTGAGTGGTCAGACACTTTCAAGGATCAGAGTTCCCCCCATCACTATTTATTTAGGATACAAAATAGATGTTGTTTTTGCTTTGTACTGTTTTTAGCTGGGTTCATCGTATAGGAATCCCCATTCATAAAAATACGCATTCTTGAAAATGGAATTGTCGCAGTTGCTGTGCCTGAGAAAGAATGAGGGCTGAGACTCAAAAGAGTGCAGAGGTTTGAGAGGGTGGCTACGGAATGTTTAAGGTAGATTTTGTGCTAAGAAGACATGTGGATGTTTGATGGAAACAGAGATGGCCTCAGTGAGACAAATACTCTTTAGTTTAAGATGAAAGTAGGGAGAGTTAAAAGGAAAATAGCAGAAAAATAGCACAAGAGGTTGGAGGAGTTCTGGGTGTGGCTACATGAAGCAGAAAGGGAATTACAAGCAGATAATACACATGAGGGCAAGCCAAAGCTTGCATGCAATCGTCAAGAAACTGTGATATCAAACATTATTTTTCAGAAAACAGATCTGTGGTATGGATCAGATCAAAGGTTCAGATCAGGGTCAGGAAGAAAGTCAGACTTACTTATTGGAATCTTACTAGTAACACACACGAGCTGATTAACTATGCCAACGAGCTCAAAGCCTTACCTGGTAAAATCGTAAACAGACCAAGAACAAGCTTGCATTATATTAAATGACCAATCATTGTTCATGTTGCATGTGATTACTGCTTGCTAACTTTGTGATACATGAAGGCACACTCTGAATGTGTTGGCTGTGTCTAGTCATATATAGGCTGATATTGTATATATAATAAAGAGATTTGACTATGAAAGGAGGATTTCGGGCTCAAGCTGAAATCCCCACGGCTCTTCTGGGATGGGTATACACTAAATCAACTACATGCTGGTGCTACTGTCTCCTGAAAATTATTTGAAGTAATTGTAATTGAATTTATAAAGCGCTTACTACCCCTGACGAGGCATTGAAGTACTATTCTGCAAGTAGCACGCTGCTCTGAAACCCTAATGATTTGTGGTGGATTAGTATAGGGAAATATAAGCAGTCAAGAAAGGATCTTAGGGGGATCATAGTAATAGAATGAGGTGTAAGTTTTCTCCTTGACAATCTCTTCGGTGTATTTCATGGTACTATGTTGTTACTTTGCAGGTAATTATAGGATATTGTTGGGATACATTGAGGTATGTTTAGGGTAATGAGTGCCATATTGTAGGTCTGTTTTTTCTCAATGTGTATATTTCAGCTGCTGAAAGCAACTGGAATCTGTATGAAACTTGTGAATTAACGCGGAAATGGCAATTTCCATATTACTCCCCAAAAACATGCAATTGCCATTATTTCCCCACCTTTTGGGTTATCAGGACCCCCAATCATGGTAATTCTGAGGTGGGAAAAAAATTGTGTTTTAACAGGCCACTCATAAGGAGGACTACATGGTGGCGTGGTTGCATTCAAGTCCTCTTAATCCCTGATTCAACCAAATTCACACAATTTAAAAATTCTATTTTTATTCTGATACATTTTCTGTTGTATTACCACCTGGTAATGAAGGCGGGGGTGTGGACTGGAGTGGGTGTAACTTGATTAGTGTATATTACACTGAGTAAAGCAGCTTCAATGAGATAACAAAAATTGAAAAATTAGATATTCCAAGCACATTTAACAAGGTCTTTTCACAATGTGAGAAAAGTGTGGTAGATGACTAAGGGAACTATAAGCGCAGCCCTGATAATTTTATGATAGCCATATGATTGTAAGTGCACCAAGTACACTTATGGGGTGCCAAGGAAGAGGGATAACCCCTTACCCAAAGAGTCACCAATCGTGAACACAACAGTGCTCCTTGTCACAACTGTATAAAGATGCTTGCAGAGCGCACTTAATTATTTTTTATTATTAGTCAAACCAAATTATATAGATCCATCAAAAACGCCCATTAAATGGTCAGCAGAAAAAGAGTGTTAGCCAGTAAAGTATAAAAGTAGCAATATTCCCAAGGTCAAACAGGTCATCTTTTTACCACTGGCATCAAAATGGCAGCTACTACAATTTCCATGTGTGAGCACTTATAGGAAATTGTCGAGGGGATACTGCTGCCTTGAGACTGTCCTGGCTGACACTCTTTCTATGCTGACCTTTTAATGGATTGCACCACTTAGTGAGTGCGACGTTTATTGGCTAAGAGACAGTACTACGCATCATATACATTTGTTATGGCCCTGAGGGAGTCGTAGAGTGCATTGTCCCGTTAAACAAAACACGTGTTAGCAAAAGGAACACAAACACATCCTATGAAAAGATGTTGGACTTTGCCTTGAATGAATGTGCAACAGTGGACGCTTTCGATGGAAACTATACGCTCTGCTTCAACTGCTAATTTGAAATAAGTGACTTAAGGTGCAGAGGAAACGAAAAATGTTATATTTCAAAACGTAATGAATGGTTGATCTTTGCTGCCAGTATTTAAATCCAAATCACAATTGAATTCACTTTATAATAATAGATTGGCCTGATGATGCCAGGGGTGCCATAAATTCATACACACGTTCACAGATAGGTAATATTTTACATCAGCGTTTCATTTAAATCCAAATTGAATCTCCTAGGAAAGCAATTGTAGCCAATTGAGATAATCCCCGACTCGCTAGCCTGAGTCCTGTTATCAGCTTCAAATTGATTCCTAGAATCGCACTTTATTTTAGAAGTTAAATACATGTGATTTAGCCCTGACGTCATGCCCTCTCTTAAGCCAGTAAGAAAGAGCATTATATGCTAAGGGTCTTACTGTTCACTTTCCCAACAAATCTGATAACAGCAAGCTACAAATGGCAACGGATTTATTAAATAAATCAGGATAGCTTGCCCCTCCAGAACAATTTGTCTCACAGCAGGAGTTTTTGCTTTATAATGTGTTATAAGAAAGACATATGTGGATCATTCTGACTTTCTATATCTTTGACCATTGTATATGTTGCTTCATGTTATGGATGCCATGTAACCTGCGCCAAATGTATGAATATTTCGACCATAACTTCAGCTAAGTTTAATGCAAACAGCACTACCCGCAACTATTTTTTTATTGCTTTATTAATTAAAATGATTACAATATGCATAGTTAAAAAATATTAAAACCAATATGGATAAGTCGCAGTCCTGTTCAGAACATAAACTGCTGTACCGCACAGGGCCGACTTTAGGGCAGTGCGACTGGTGCGGCTGCACAGGGTGCAGACCTAGGGAGGGGGACGCTGACCTAAGGGGGGGCTGCTGTGTTTAGTAATAACTTGTGATTTAAAAACACCTGAGGCAGAGTTCCCTGTGCTCTAATTTTCAGGCAGCATTACAAATGTCAAGATGACTCGTGATTAATGTTCCTGCTAGAGAGAGAGAGATCAGAGCTTTGTCTAGTGGCCGTTTTCACTTTCCATAAAATAGCGTAGAGGGTTAATACGCATGCTGCAAAGAACTCGTACCATGCAGATCACGGATCTGTACTTTATATGGATAGCTGAGTGGATTATTGTTTTTGCCATACATTTCCTTTTGTCCCCACACTTCATAAGATACTACCCTAATATAGAACAGTGACTGATATGAACTGTAATCAAGGAGCTGTATGCAAACTGCATAATATAGGTTAGGACGTTATGTTTTTTCCCCCAGTCTTTCATTATCTATTCCTAATGTTGCTAAAAGGGGTTTGTTTATGATGACAGCATGTTTGGTTTTGCCTGATGGGCGAATACTTGTGTGGCTGGATGCGTGTTCCACTGGACCTTTTGTTCGCATGGGTGATGGAGCACGAAGGCCACCATGCGAAGATCTTTATTTTCCAGCATGTCAGGTGACTTAAAGGCATCATTAGAAGAATCTTGTGATGATGATCTGACTACAGGTTCAATTTCCTAGTAGGGCGCTGGAGAGATCGTTTTGCCTACTGAAATCACCTGTGAGCACTCTTGGGCTTTTTTGTGTCAATGGTCTTTCAGTGAGGGTGATGCCAGGCATCGTGGGTAAAAATATCTCGCGATCTTAGAACTCTGGGTAGTGGTGGTAACATGGGTGTCACTGGTGACCCCTGATGGAGTACTGGGAAGGATGCCTTGCCTACTAAGCTCGCCTGTGATGGTCTTTGGGTTTGGACATTGCAAGTTCTTGTGAGATGGGCATTAGATTGCCAGGTGGAGCTTTCGGCTGCTTGGCCACCTTGATGTGGCCATCCAAAGGCAGGACCTTTGCATATAGTGGAGGACTTAAATTTGGTTCCTGCTGTGTGGGAGAGGTCTTCTTCTCGATTGGTTGGCTGTCTTGTCCAGAATCTTGCGAGTTGTCATTGCACTTCGTAGGTGCGGCCTGCACTTTTTTCTTGCTTTTCGGAGTCACTTGCGGTTTTTCTTTAAGAAGGATCTTCATGGGCCAGTTTGAAAAGAGTCTGACTCCTGCATTTTTGGGGGGCTGACTGTGAGCTAGGGTACCATGGCACTTATTGTGTTATGTTCCTTTTGATGGTACTTGGGTGTGATCTGGATCTTGATCTTCAACGTCGCCTTCCTTTGGCTTGTGTTCTTTAGAAAGGATTGTCAGTGAGCCCATAAGTGAACAGTTTTCTTGGTTTTACTCGTTGCGCTCCTCTGAATTATATTCTTTAAGAGGGGGTTTTGGCCAGCCTGTGTATGAGTGCGCGAGTTGTTCAGATACCCCCATGCAGATGACAGATTCCTGGGGATTTTGCGCTGGGGGATGGGTTTTAAGTCTTTCACTTCGTCCAATAATTTTTATAGAATTTTAGGGACAGTTGAAAGTAGATCCAGTGTAGTCGCACATTGACAAGAATGGTAAGTTATGGCTGGATCTTGTTGAACTCTTGATCATGTCATTCAACACCAGTAACTTACTGTCAATGCCCTGGACATAAACTGCAAGGGCGTTTAGAAGGTCCACTTGTATTTCCAGTTTGTCTGCGTGCAATGTTAATGCTGATGATGTTAAGCAAAGAGGACCAATTGGTTTTGGATAGCGGAAAATTTACCGTATCTGAGGTGGCCTTCTCCATCGTGACCTATGGCATATGAGATATGTTGACTTGTGGCTCCTTGGGTCATATTCGCATTGAAGGCGAGTTAAGGATTCTTTTTCTTGCTCCCTCATTGGTGAATCCGCTGCTTAGACTGGTTGGTGTTGGTGCGCCTGGGGTCCCCAGTGACAATTTAATGAGTGAGAGCAAAATGTTCTAATAATGCTGTAGTCCTGAAGTGCGGGATGTGCTCTGCTGATCTCTGGGTCGTTCATTAGACTGATCAAATGGGCATAAGAGCATCTCCCTCCACACTGAGGAATCTTTGGGATCCTCGTCACACAGAGCATGATTTATACTGTTGTGAGCTGGGCTTATTGAGTTCATCCAAGCATGCTGCTGTGGCCCTTTCTGTTGGCAAAGGGCCCCACTGTCCCATCATTGGACCCCATATGCGGGGCACTTGCAAATACTCCTAGGAAACTTTGATGGTTTGATGCCAGCTCTATGGCTTGTACCTGGGCCAGTACCACAAGCTGGGTCTTTAGGTTTATACTGCTCGTTGGCTTTGTTGCAGGTTTGGTGAGACTCATGGTATGCTGTGCAGTATCTTTTTCATCCCCCTTGTTGCACCCTATCTCAAATGCTTAGGCCTGCAGAGAAGTCAGCCCGACAATTGCCTTGGAAGTGTGGCTGGTGGCGGTTGTCCAAGGATTAGGTGGTAATGGGGACTGGTTGGGCTTGCTACATCTGGTTTTGTGCCGTCCCCAGTCCATGAAATAACGTGGGAGTTGAGGGCTCATGTAGGTTTGCCTGGTGGATCCATTGTTGAATGTAACAGGGTTATTGTTTCTGAAGGGAATTTTAGAAAGCCTGTTATCTTTGATTTTTTGGGCCTGTGGAGCTAGTGCAAGTTTTTAAACTGGCATTACACCCCGAGGATTTTCATTGACCTCCTAATGGATGGCGTAGGTGATGTGGAGGGATAAGCAAGGCAGAGCAGAGTTGGAAGATGCGTTGAAAGCTGAGGGCTAGAGAGCTGGAAGGCTGGTGGTCAAAAGACTACTGGTGGACTGATGATGTAAGTCTGGTGGTTGGGGGTGTGGGGGAATGTCTCAGGAAGGTTAAAGCCACACCCTGGTCTAGCCGGGCCACTTCCAGACCTAGTTCCAGCTCTACCCTTGACTACAGATGCTAATACCATGCCACACCTGATGTCCTACTGGAGTGTGCTGCCTAGTAGCCCACTGCTTGCCCCCACCACCAAGCCCTGGGCTGGATGCCACAGGCCCTCCTCCTGTGCCCAGAGATCTCTGCAACCACTGTTCTCCCACCTTCTGCACCACCAGTGTTCCACTTACCACACTCACTCGTGATATCTGAAGATTGAAGTCCAAATATGTCCAAGTTTGCTGGCCTTGCGGGCTAACAGGGAAGGCTGCCGCTGGGTCAGTGGTGGTGGTGGTAGTGGTTGTAGTTAAGCTGATGATTTGGCCAGGGGTGTCAGCTTTTAGACAGGCGGGGCCCTGCTGGTCCGTTGTGTCTTTGCGCAGGGGGATTTGCGGGTGTGGGGCTGTGGGCATTGAGAATAATCCAAACAGGGTGCTTTACCATAAACTGCTCTCTGCACCCCAGGCCTCTGCTCACCACTTATAAGTTTGTCGGTCATGTAGCATGCTGTCCTATTGCATGCATTCTGCAGCACACTTGGAAAGAGGAAAACCCCTCTCAGGTTTGTTTTTGTGCAGCAAGGTGCCCCTTCCTGCACAAAAACCATCCAGCTCATGTTGGCGCTAGGCAGCAATTTGTGTGCCAACATAGGGGGAAATTTCATAAATAAGGTGCATTCCTGCCCTCACACATTGGCGTAGGGCAGCGCTGCAAGAAGACTTGCGGCGCTGCCCTACGCCAGTGCCTCATAAATGAGGCCCTTTGTTTTTAGTCACACCTTTGACCACGCCCCCAACCACTGACCTTTGGTTTGCTAAATAAAATTTAATTTATTTCCCCAATGTATAAATGATTTGCTGTGGTAATTAGAGGCGTTTATGGTTGTCGATAGTTAGCAATAATGAGGAGGCTCAAGTTCTGGAGATTTTCGTCAGGAGGGGGTCCTTACGCCTAAAAGTTTTTGACAGGGGGGTCTCGGCATCAGAAAGTTTGAAGACCTCTGCTCTAAGCTAAGCCAGAGCCAAATGAGCCTGGACGAATTCGCACCTTCACTACCTCCTGCCCTGTCACAGTCTCAATGGTGCCACTGCACCATGGGTTCGAGGGTTTGGGCTTGAACAGGACTTGGAGCAGGCCTCGGGTTTCTACATGGGGTAGTATGGTGTCTGGGAGGGTCTGGTGTAAAGTGGGCATTACAATATCAGAATTATGATTGGCACTTCCAGCAGCGCGGAGCTATTTGCGGCGCGCTGTGGTGCTGGTGACCTCGTTTGCAACCTTGTTGAATCTGACATTCGACGTGCACTGTATGGTGCACAACATCATACAACACTACGCAGTACACTAATGTGCATGCTGCATAATATATTTGTTTTTAACCATAAGACGTCTATTTCTTCCATAATCTGCAAAGGAAAATGGAAGGCCAAAGGAGCTCTTTTACATAATACATTTATTGGAGAGCATAACAATGACATGTTCTTTTACATTTTGGAGCATATTTACAAGCCCTTTTGTGTCGCTCTTTGCAGCACGCAACTTAGTGAGAGAGCGACACAACTTCAAAATGAAATTCATGAAGCCACGCAAGGCCACCTTGTTTGGCCCTGAGTGGCTTGATAAATCTCGAGTAATGCAGCACAGCACAAATCGCTGCGTTGCATTATTTTATTCCAGTGAGGTGTTTCTGAAGTACCAAAAAATAAACTAAAGGACTATACTTACCAATAGTCCCAATATCATTACCCAATAATCAGTCAGCTGGCGGTGAGGAAGGTTCAATCATTTATTAAGCAAAATACTCTATAGAGGAGCCTCCCCGAACCTCACCCATCAGGTGCGCCAAGAAGACTGCAGGCTCATATTCAAACATGAGGTTATATACTTTTCAGTTCAACACATATAATACAGTAAATGGAAAAACACCAGTTGGCCCTGGAGCTCCAGGAAGGGACCATATATGGCATACACCAGATCAGTACAAAGGCTTGTCTATCTATTACCGATGAGGTCAGGTGGTGTGACTCCCTTTCGTCTTGGTACCTGGGAGTGTAGACACAGCGCCTCCAGGAATGCGCTTATCACCCCCAAAGCCAGATGTGACCTTGAGCCTTAGACCAGCCTACCTTCCTAATAACAATTACATACGAAGAGGGAACTAATACGTTTCCTCCAAGCAGATATATATATGTCAAGCATAGAAGTGTACGTGTAGATGCATCATGCTAACATAATATAGGTCCGATACTTCGTATATACGGGAAATCTACCTCTTAATCCCTCCGAACGGCCCTTTTAGCATGATGTAACTAACTAAAACAGTTCAATCTTCAAATATTCTTTCATCAATCTGCCTTAGGTCCCTAAGCTCTTGCTGAACTAACTGAGCTTTTACCACTGCTGGGGAGGGACTGAACACAGAGGAAGTGAGTTTTGTTGCACAACAAGAGCAACATGCGGGCCCACATTGTACACAGACACAACACGTAAATATGATACCGGCTATAAATGCCCGCAGTATCAAGATTTTCCATCCCCAAGTAGATAACAGACCCCAGAACCAACCAGAGAGAGACCACGTACCAGTTTGTACGTGTATTTCGGAAGCTAAATGATGTAACTTCTGTATAGCCAAATGAACGGAGGGGGCGGAGTCAGGAATATAGACACAGCAAGAGCTGCCGATCACACGGCATGCTCCTCCTCGATCTGCCAAGATAACGTCTAAAACCATACGGTTTTGAAGCGAAACAAGTCTGGTCGCCTGTAGCTCTACCGTTACATTGGTCAGTATTCCTGCAGTGGTGTTGATCACTCCTTCAACTACCCTAGAAAGACGACGTATTTCCTGGCTAGTGATCACAGGCCCCCAAAAGGGTAATACTCCCTTCATAATATCAGTAAAATACTGCAATGGAGTGTCGGTCTGATCTACATCCGCGGTATCTATCACTCTTTTATGCCTTCTAATAAACACACTACGTTTATCCAGTCGGTGATTCTTATGATAATTAGAAGGGGCAATATAGACCGGAGGGTACAGAGAAGACAGGTAGCAACGCCCAGCCCAGCCTTGAGGAAGCCAAGTATAGGCACTTCCTCCACAGACAAAATATACATTGGGAGGGGTTAGCAGCGGAGGGCTGTTAAAAGTGCGCAATCGATAAGTGTAATTACATCGGCTTTCTCCCACTAATATATGCCCTGCTCCTTGAACACAAAACATGGCGGTACTATTTAATACAGGCACCGGAATGGCCCTATCCTCAGTAACATTACGGTCCTGGAAGCGTTGATAATATTGAGTGAAATTAAACTCGACAAAGTCCGAAATCTCATTCTTCAACCAGGTGGCATTTTCATGTGTAACATATACATTCATACAAGCATCCGGATCTAAGGTCCCCTCCCCATTATTCCCATCAGTATTGAATCCTTGATGAACCTCAATGTATGCTAAAATCCTTTCATAATCCTTCTCCGAAAACCTTTGAGCGTCTACAGTATAATGCATATGTATCATAGAAAGCAATTTGAACCAAGCTTCTCAACTTCCCAGATAAGACAGTGGCATGGATATGAACAAATCGTGCTTATGCATGACAGATGGAAGAAGACCACAAACCCAACAATTTGTAGCATTGGTGGTACTGTGTGCCTGATGAAGCATTTCAATAAAAACATTTTTTACATAGGTCTGACAATGTCTTTCCTTGTGAGGGGCCATAGTATGGAACACAAGTTCCGGAGGTGGGGTAGTGGTTCCTAGGACAGTATGCATTTGGTGTCGGAACTCTAAATATATAAATACACCTATTAAGATGAGGAATACTGTTGCTATAGTAGCTACAAAAGTGACCTAAACCCTATTAGTCCAACTAGAGAAAACAGGCATATATGCAGGAAAATAACGTGGTGCAAAAGGACGTTCCTCTTCAGGAACAAAACGAGCAAAGGGATACATGCTAACTAAAAGTCCGACAATAAACTAGGGCAATGCAGTCCAACCTGCCAGAGGGTGCTTCTTTCCTGTGTCCGTTTAGAGCCTCACAGGTAGGCTCCTATTGTTCATCTTCAGATAGTACCAAAACAGACTTCTCACGTGGGAGGTAAGTTCTCACACAACCCGCGGAAAAACACAACCTGGGCCCCCCTTTGAATGTGCAATTCAGTCCTTCTTTCTGAACAGAGCGCACAAATGTTCAACGCTCTCAACGCGTTCAGTCCAGTGTCTCGCCCAGTACACCAGAAGCGTATCTAACAGACAATCGTAGCACAAGTCTGTACCCTATCACTCAAGTCTCTCCCTATCTCCTACCGTTTTCACCTGGTGTACCGTGCTGCTTTCTGGGCTGCAGGTTGTATCGAGTATGGCCAGGTGCTTCTTGGTCGGAGAACAAAACAGAGGTCGACAAATCCGGTGACACAGGAGTACTGCGAACCTCTGGGCTAGCTGTAGGAACAACAGAATCTGGGGCGATCAAGGGTGCTGATGACAAAGCCCCTTCCGAACCTGGTGTACATTTTCCCTGCCCTTCTCTGATTCCCTGGGCATCAGAAAAAGGGAGGAATTCGCTCACCCTCCTGTGTCAGGACCCCGTCTTGGATTCGCTGATCATAAGGAAGTGGAAGGGGTAATTTCTTCAAATGCGACACGTGGATCCAATGTCGTTTGCCATTTACTTTCACCGCCGTCCGGGTGGCCAGCAAGACTTGAAATAGCTCAGACCAACGAGGATCCAGGCTAGATTTCCGTTGATAGTTACGAACCAGAACCCATTTGCCTGGTTTCAGGCGATGTCCAGGACCCTCCAGCAGGGGCTGCAAATTTGCTGAAACCTGTCGATGGATAGAACGGAGATCTTTTGTCAAAGCATACAAATAATCTGTCAGCATAGGATATTCTATATCACGAAACGTCCTGGGTCTCAGAACGCCCCACACATTAGCGGGGCGCCCAAAAATGACTTCATATGGAGACAAACCAGAACGAGAATGTGGAGTGACTCGTATTGACATTAACGCTAATGGCAGAGCATCTGGCCATTTCAATCCAGTGCTCTCTTGGACCATGGCCAACTTTAACTTCAATATCCCATTATACTTTTCGACCAACCCAGCAGACTGAGGATGTCGGGCCGCATTAAATTTTTCCCTGATCTGCAGTCCATTACATATATGTGTAATGAGCTCTGCATTAAAATGTTTTCCGTTATCGCTACAGATCACACGAGGCAATCCGAATCGAGGGAAATACTCCTTTACCAACGCCTTTGCCATTGCCAAAGCAGTATTTTCTTTTGTCGGGTAAGCTTCCACCCATTTACTGAAAGCGCATACCACGACCAGGACATACTTAAGATTGTTAATTCGCCACAATTGGATATAATCCATTTGAAGCACCTCGAAAGGCAAAGATGGAGGTGCAAAGTTTCCACTCAGAACAGGCTCCCTGCCCCCTGGATTATGTCGCAGACAAACCATACAATATTGCACCAAATGAGCAGCAGTTTTAGGAATATTAGAGTTGTACCATACAGGGTTTAACAATGTACAAATACCTTTCACCCCAATATGAGCTGAGCCGTGTGCCATTGTCACCACCGCATTCACTAAGGCACTAGGCAACAACCACCGTTGTTTTTCTGTCAGATCAGTCCAACAACCCTCTGCATCTAACCTCCTAATTCGGTACTTCCAGTGAGCCAATTCAACAGGGGTAGCCTCTTTCTGTATTTCTCGGACACTTTCCATCGTGTTATCAAACATCTCCGTTTCAGCCACCCACCTAGCAGAGCTAGTCACAAACATTGAGGTTAATTTGGATTTCGCAGTTTCCTTAGCTACCTGATCAGCAAAGGCATTACCCTCCCCCACTGCGTCTACCACTGCCTTATGTGCGCTGCACTTAACTACAGCCACAATCTCTGGTAACGTCAATGCTGTCAGTAATCGCAAAATCAAAGGGCCAATCTGTATCCGCTGACCAAGAGAAGTGAGGAAACCCCTTTCTGCCCACAATCGACCGAAACTATGGGCCACGCCGAAGGCGTATTGGCTGTCGGTGTAAATATTCACTCTCAATCCTTCACTCAACTCACAGGCCCGAAACAATGCCACTAATTCAGCCGCCTGTGCTGACTGATAGGATACTCGAGAAGCCTCAACTATAGTGTGAAGAGTAGTTATCGCATATGCAGCAGTTGTTGTGCCAACTGGTAGCTTAAAACAAGAGCCATCGACGTACAACTCCCCTTGAGGGTCAGATAGAGGAGTGTCAGTCAGGTCTACTCGTCCCTTTGTTTCTTCCTCGGTCCAAAATATACAATCATGAACATCATTGTTTGTCGCATCCGAAGGGAGGGGTAGTAACATGGCTGGGTTCAGAGTGGCACATCATTTAATCGTAATGTGTGGAGCAAACAAAGTCAATTCATATCCAGTAAGACGCACACTCGTAAGGTGCTGGGTCTTTGTTTTGTTCAATAATGTATCCACAGAGTGCAGTACTATCACTGTGAGGTCAGTGTTCAGAACGAGCCCTTCCGACTGTCGAATAGCCACCGCAACTGCCGTAGTGGCCCTTAAACAGCTAGGAAGTGCTCTGGCGACATTATCCAACACCGCCGAGAAATAGGCACAAGGTCTTTGCTTACCACCAAACCCTTGTGTTAACACAGAAAGCGAGCAACCGTCCACCTCGTGTACGTAAAGCACAAAAGGTTTTCGTTAGTCAGGAGTACCAAGAACAGGTGCAGAACAAAGCGCAGATTTCAAAGAGTCAAAAGCATCTTGGCAAGCATCAGTCCAGGGTAAAGGTTCATGCACATCCTTAGTGGTTAGGTACACGAGAGGTTTAGTAAGAAGGAAAAAGTTAGGGATCCATTGGCGACAGTAAGAAGTTATGCCAAGAAATGCACGAACATCACGCTGAGTACGAGGTACAGACATATTAAAAATGGTAGACACGCGCTCAGGGGTTAGTCTCCTTCCCTCCTTCGACAGTAGATGACCGAGATAGGTCACCTCCTGTCGACAATATTGAAATTTAGAAAGGGATTCTTTATTCCCATTAGCAGCCAAATGAGACAATAGTCGTACGGTAGCCTCCTTACAACCGTCTTCCGTATCAGTGATCACCAACAAATCATCCACATATTGCAGAAGTACATTACCGGGGGCAAAACCAAATCATCCAACAATGTTTTCAAAGCTTGACTATCAATACTAGGACTCTCTGTATACCCCTGGGGAGCGCGGCAGAACTGGAAGCTGCGACCAGATAAGGAGAAGCCAAAAATATGGCGGCTCTCAGGGTGAATCGGAATGCTAAAAAGGCATTCTTTAGATCAATGACAGAGAAATACTTAGCAGTGGGGGGGATCATAGTAAGAATAGTAGTGATGTCTGAGACCACAGGGTATTGGGGCACCACTATTTTATTAATTTCGCGCAAATCAATCACAAAACGATAGGTATCAACATAATCTGGATCGCTTCCAACAGGAGCTCTTTTGAGAATCGGCAAAATAGGGCTATTGCATACATTAGCAGCCGTCTCCTCCACCACACCCTTTCTCACCAAATCTTGTATGATAGAGAGCAGAGCCCTTTCACCAGCTGGGGACATCTTGTACTAAGGTACACGTGGGAGCCGAGCATTATGTTTTAAGAGTAATAGAAACGGATGGAATCTTCAATAATCCTACATCTGTGTCACCAGTGGTCCACAACGTTGCTGGAATAGCTGCAAGCTGAGGAGGGAGGGGTTCATTTTTAGTGAAATACTGCGAAGGATGTTTCCCTAAAGAATTAATGGTCAGATAAACGCCATCGGGCGAACAATGAATTTTAGCATGCAATTTCTTCAACAGGTTCAAACCCAGCAAATTTTCACCACAGTTAGAAGTCAAAAGAAACGGGGAGTCTATTGTAACGGGACCAAACGTGAAGGCAATAGGTTTAGAAATGGGGCTCACCACCGGAATTCCCGAGAATCCTACCGAAACGTTATTGTGCCCGGACAGAGCAGCCCCTGGGACCAGGGAACGAGAGATAGAACTGTTCGTTGCTCCCGTATCAACTAAAAACTTTTCAGATGTCCCCATCAAATGTGCCCGTACAAGTCAAGCTATCCTGGCTGATGACGGCTGATAGCCAGAAACCGGTCCTAGGATGCTTGATTCCGGTCCAGGGAAGACATGGCTTGGCAGTTCGGGCTGGACTGTTCCCATGAGGCACAGGGTCAAGACTCATTTGCATATGGCCATGTCTAAACTGGGGTGGCGTAGTGGGCAAAAGAACGATGGATTTAACCAGATCACTTGACTGGGGGAGAATGTCTGCATTGTCAGCATTCCGTCCATCATTTGTTTGTTGTAACGCTATGTATAAACATACCCCTCAGTCCTGCACATTTCACCCTCTTGATTAAAATATTGCCTACCTCTGGGATTATCAAAATAATTCCTCTAATATCCAACTTGCGTCACCTCTTCTCGTCGCATGTCACTGCGATCTACACTTCCCCGACCCCTTCCTCTACTTCTTATAGCCCCGTTCTGGACTAGCAACGATGGACACTCGGATCGCCAGTGTCCTTCCTCCTTGCAATAAGCACATTGGTTTATTCCCAAAACAACAGCCGTCCCTCTGCCTCGTCCAGCCCCCGCTCCTTTCGAGACAAAACCTCTACCGCCTCTTCCTGTACCTCGTCCTTGAGCGACTTGCTGCAACAACACCCGCGTTTTAAGGTCCTTCGTTTTCTTTTCCGTCTTATCTTTACTCTCATTTTCTCTATGCTCATAATATTGGGCCATACTCAAAATGACCGAGGGCGTGGAAGTGGTCCAGGTACTTTCAGCGGCTTGTAGCCGTGCAGAAACTTCTGGTAACAAATTAGTCACGAAACGATTAACGAAGAATCGTATACCGCCTTCCACCGATAAATCCTGTCCACTAAAATCAATAAATACGCCCTCAAACCTTGTGAAAAAATCAGAAACACTTTCATCTTTCTTATGCTTACATGCGGTCAATTTGTCCCAATCCACCTTACGAGGTGGAAGGAGGGAATGCATATAGGTGATGATACGGCTAGGTAATGCCAATATTTCAGGTCTTGGCTTATCCCCAGGCTTACGATCCTTATCTCAATCTTTCATTTGGTCCCACGTTCCACCAAACTCTGGAGCATGATCCTGATCGTGCACCTGACGCCATATGTCAACAGGGACTAATAAAGCAAAGAACAGTTCTATGTCCGCTAAGGTCATGACGGCCGAAGAGGCCGCCTCCGTAAGTTCTTTATAATAAGCCGTAGGATTTTTCCGAGGGTCGGGTAACTGTAGTTTTAGCGAGAGGACCTCACTCCTCTTCCAAGGGGTATAAACCCATTGTTCCTGCACTCGAGCCTCCACACGAGGTCTAGTCACTACGCCATGATCATCTTTTAATTCCGGTATCTCGGGATAAAGGATAGGATGGACCTCTCTCATAGGATGCTGAGCATCCCATGAGGGACACCTCTAATACATCTGTCCTCGATAATTTAATAAAACCTGCATATTTTTATACACCTCTTCTGGACTAAGTTCAGACTTATGAGCCCTGTCCCGGATGTCATACATCACTTGGGGGGCCAACCCTTCTGGGAAACATTGTTCCCAGAGAGTAATGAGACGTGCAGCCATATACTTCAAAGCATGCTGCTGCATAACAGGCTCATAGTCTCGGAGTGTGCTCCATATATCAGTTATATGGTAAATAGGCTGTCGCATCCACTGGGATGAGTGATCCTCAATCATCTGTTTTTCATGCTGCCCTATAGCCGAACGAGTAAACAACTTCCGTGTGTCGAAATCCCCCGGAGCACGAAACGGAGTCAAAACAGCTGGAGACGGGGTCGTGCTCACAGAAGAAGAGGCCCACACAGGGGTGGGAGGAGACAAAACAACTGGGGACATAACGGAAGACGGCGGAATAACAGGCAACAGGGTAGCTGCTGCAGGCACTGAGGGAGACACAGCAGGGGCGAGAGGGGCAAGCAAAGAAGAAGCAACAAGGGCGGAAACTGAAGGGGCTTGTACTGAAGTCGGGGGAACAACAGGATATACACGCTGCGGAGCATAAGGTGGAGGTGGACGAGTATCCAACAGATCCTCTATCTCATCCCCCGCATCTGTCCTAGCCACATAGGTCTTGTCTACTTGCAATCTAAACTGTCTGTCTGCACAGTCAATCCCCTGTTCCGTTTGCGCTTTATCATAAGCTATAGCCTTTTGAGTAATCGTCTGATTCTCTTTCATCCTATACACTTTCTCCTCCCTCATACATCTACGCTTTGCTTCCTTCTGCCACAGGTTCAGGGAGTCAAACATTGACTGTCGACTACGTCTAGAGAATAATCGATCCTACAGAAAATTAATCATTTTCTCATCAAAAGACCCGGTTAAGGGCCATTGCAATTCCACATTGTCCTTGGTATATTTATGGGATCACTGACATAATATCGACTACCAAAATATAGACATACAAAAATATCGATGCCAAAATTTAGAATGCCAAAATATCGACTCCCTATCTCCAAACAGGTAAGTAGAAAAATATAAAATCCAAAATATTGTTGTTAAAAATATAGTTGGTCAAAATATCGAATTTTTTAAATGTCTTAAAAGTAATGTAAAATGAATGAAATAATACATATAATTAACTGACACATACTTAAAAATACTTAAATAACATTAAAATTATTAAATAATTAATGTAGGTAAAAAAAAAATGTATACATATATATTAACGTAATATTAATTAAAAATATTCAATATTTTCTGCGTAGGATAGCGGGCGGGTAAAATTTACTATTACCGCTCCAGTAAGTGCAAAAGTAGGGAAAGCGTTGGATAGCGGGAGGGTCAAAATTACTATTCCCACTCCAGAGAATGGCACAGTAGGGAAAGCGTTGGATAGCGGGAGGGTAAAAATTACTATTCCCACTCCAGAGAGTGCAACAGTAGGGAAAGCGTTGGATAGCGGGAGGGTAAAATTTACTATTCCCACTCCAGTGAGTGCAACAGTAGGGAAAGCGTTGGATAGCGTAGGGGTTAAAATTACTATTCCCACTCCAGTGAGTGCAACAGTAGGGAAAGCATTGGATAGCGTAGGGGTAAAAATTACTATTCCCACTCCAGAGAATGCAACAGTAGGGAAAGCGTTGGATAGCGGGAGGGTAAAATTTACTATTCCCACTCCAGTGAGTGCAACAGTAGGGAAAGCATTGGATAGTGTAGGGGTAAAAATTACTATTCCCACTCCAGTGAGTGCAACAGTAGGGAAAGCATTGGATAGCGTAGGGGTAAAAATCACTATTCCCACTCCAGAGAGTGCAACAGTAGGGAAAGCGTTGGATAGCGGGAGGGTAAAATTTACTATTCCCACTCCAGTGAGTGCAACAGTAGGGAAAGCGTTGGATAGCGTAGGGGTAAAAATTACTAATCCCACTCCAGAGAGTGCAACAGTAGGGAAAGCGTTGGATAGCGTAGGGGTAAAAATTACTATTCCCACTCCAGAGAGTGCAACAGTAGGGAAAGCGTTGGATAGCGGGAGGGCAAAATTTAATATTCCCACTCCAGTGATTACAACAGTAGAGAAAACGTCAGATGGCGTAGGGGTAAACATTACTATTCCCACTCCAAAGAGTGCAACAGTAGGGAAACCGTTGGATAGCGTAGGGATAAAAATTACTATTCCCACTCCCAAGAGTGCAACAGTAGGGAAAGCGTTGGATAGCGTAGGGGTAAAAATGATTATTCCCACTCCAGTGAGTGCAATAGTAGGGAAAATAATAAATTAATATTTTATTAAAAATAAATGAATTATTAATACCAAAAAAGTATTAAAATTAATTACCAATCACACAATATTTAATAATTAATTAATTATAAATACCAATACATTTTTGATTAATTAATTACCTATTAATAATTAATTAACAACCAATTATTTTTCTATAACAAACATTAATGAATGCAAATAATACCAATTAATAATTAATTAATTAATAATATATTAATTATCAATATACACACATTATTTAAATAATTAATTTTTTAGAATTATATTACTTCCCACCATATTCCCCTATAAACCCACTACCCGCTACAAATATTAAATGAATACAATTAACATAATTATCAATTAAACAATTAATACAAATTAATTACCAATTAATACAAATTATTTACCAATTAATAATTAATCAACAACCAATTAATTTTCAATACTAATTAATAATTAACTAATAACAATTAAATTACTTCCCACCCTATTCCCCTATAAACCCACAACCCGCTACAGAAGTAAAACGCAAAAATAAATTAAAAATAATTAATAATTCCTATAAATTATTATTTAATGTACTATAATTAAATTACTTCCCACCCTACTCCCCTATAAACCCACAACCCGCTACGGAATTATATTACACAAAAATGAAATAACATAAAATTCATTACTTTAAAGATATTCTAACATATATTCCAATATTAATACATACTTTTAACACATATACTAGCACTTAAAACACTATAAAAAAATTCGATATTTTTAACTACTATATTATGACTGTCGATATTACTTACTTCTATATTATTTAAATCGATATTTCTTACCTGATTTTCGATATTCTTCACCACTATAGTTTGGCAATTCGATATTCTGTCCATTCTATATTAAAAACTCGATATTCTGTCCAGTCGATATTTTTTTTTCGATATTATGTCTATTTACCATATTTATGCCATAAAGTATTAAACAAAAGGGGTGTAATACCATGCTTTACATACATATCATAACTCGGGCTGCCCTCTGGCGGGGCAGGTTGGCTTTCCATCAGACGTGTATCAGTAGGGCGACAACAACATTTAAAACAATTCAATTTGCTAAAACTCGGCTTAATGATTGTCGTCACGTGTTCCTCATTCAAATAAACTTCCAAACATGGCCATGTTCACATATTCACACCACATACCATCTCACAATTATACAAACATACACAAGTCAATAACATATATATATATCTATATACAAAGATATTCAAAATGACGTCTTTTCTTTCCAAACAAGGAACAGAGCCCGTCGACTCCTGTTCATGGAGAATCAATCCAATTCAGATTCAAGACCACACAGATACCAAAATCAGGCAGTCCAAAGACTACCAAGAGACCGTCGGACAGGTATAACCACACACCATCCTACAGACCATCCTGCAGCCTTCCTGCTTCACCCTTGGGACTATTCTGACTAAGCACGCTACCTTAGCACCGCTTCAGATGTGTCCCCGAGGCTACCCAGGTACAGCCACAGGCCTTACCGAGACCAGTCTGGCCGGGCGCGCATCCCACATGCCACGCCAAGGCGTCCGATCGGCGTCTCTATTGTTCACCAAACAAGTCCATGGAGCATCTACACGTGCAGCCACAATGCTGCCCCGTCAGACCCCCAAGATTCTCCGTGGTACATTGACCACCAAATACTATTCAGTTAACTGTTTCCAAAAGCACTGCTCAACAGTGCATTCCAAAGACACCAAAACAATCCACTCACCTGGTGCACACAGGTATGAATGCACGTTCTTCGCCGCCAGCTTACTGGGATCAACACGGTCAATTCCTGGGTTACCACCGTAGGACTCCGGTGAAGGGTCACTAACAGCTGGGGAATACTCTGATCGTGAGAGTGGAGGAAGTTCATACCAAAAATTGCTAGATTTCAAAGGATCCTTTTTCCGTCCACCCGCTCGACCAGAATTTCCCCTTGTCCTTACCACCCGCTTACGGGAAGGACGACCCCCAGCACAGAGTCCCGGCGGAGTCGCCAACTGAAGTACCAAAAAATAAACTAAAGACTATACTTACCAATTGTCCCAATCCCATTACCCAATAATCAGTCAGCTGGCGGTGAGGAAGGTTCAATCATTTATTAAGCAAAATACTCTATAGAGGAGCCTCCCCGAACCTCACCCATCAGGTGCGCCGAGAAGACTGCTGGCTCATATTCAAACATGAGGTTATATACTTTTCAGTTCAACACATATAATACAGTAAATGGAAAAACACCAGTTGGCACCGGAGCTCCAGGAAGGGACCATATATGGCATACACCAGATCAGTACAAAGGCTTGGCTAGCTATTACCGATGAGGTCAGGAGGGGTGACGCCCTTTCGTCTTGGTGCCTGGGAGTGTAGACACGGCGCCTCCAGGAATGCGCTTATCACCCCCAAAGCTAGATGTGACCTTGAGCCTTAGACCAGAGGAGTGAAAAGCTTACCTTCCTAATAACAATTACATATGAAGAGGGAACTAATACGTTTCCTCCAAGCAGATATATATATGTCAATCAGAGAAGTGTACGTGTAGATGCATCATGCTAACATAATATAGGTCCGATACTTTGTATATACGGGAAATCTACCACTTAATCCCTCAGTTTCCATGGGCATTGCATGTGTGTTCCCATGCAACATCAATTGAATTTGGTGCATTTACAGCTTTACCAGAAGTCGTAGACCAGGGAATGGGCCAAACAGATACGCCTCTCCAGGTGAGGTGTAACAAGGAGAAATAACTTTATTTCTCCTAGTTTTTTCCTCTTTCTATGTGTGCTGTGTTCTGCAGCACAAATATAAAGTACAGCACACATAGAAAGAGGAAAAAGCCTCAGGGGATTGTTTTTGTGCAGGAAGGTGCCCCTTCCTGCACAAAAACAAACCTTCTTACAATGCAGGGCACCCATGCACCATGGTGCAAGGGTGCCTGCATTGCAGCCAGACAGCCAAACGGGCTGCCAGAGCAGGCGAAAAGGCAGGAATGCACTGTATTGACTTAAATATGGCCCATTCTTGCCCTTTCCCTATCATGCAGTGCAGCGCAGAGTGTGACTTGGCCATAAATATGGCCATTTGTTTTTAACATAGGTTCTATCATTTTTCATAACAAAGCAATGTCAGCTAGTGCCCAATTAAAAAAAAAAGTGCCGGGGTCCAATATGTCAACACCAAATGTAAATACCAACACTACCTAGCGATCATCACACCCTATAAAAATGTAGGACATTACATGTCACCAACACGGCCGACTGGATGGTTTTATGGTTTTTTAAATGTATATTAAACATTTAAACATTCTGCTGATGTGTTCTGCTTAAAAATAGACATACGGCATCACCATGTGGCGAAGTATCATAAATAGGTGCCGGTACTGGGGGAATGTCCTGGATGTTTAAGATGGCGGACACTCTCTAGGTAGATCTGAAGGCCAAACTCGCTATCTGCTCGCATCCTGCTGCTGGCCTCTGTGAATCCAAATCCAGCCGCAAGCCCTGAGACCTGCATCACATGGGGAGCTCGTATGTGAGCCTGGCTGTGCCTGGGAACGGGGGAACACTCACCTTGTTGACCTGCCAAGGTGTAGTTCTAAGATGGAGGTAGCGGGCTGTGCAGCTTCTCCCCGGTGAAGAATTCCTGGGCAACCTTCTTATTTAGTGAGATTGCATTGCTCAGGAGTGGCAATGCTCTCTGAGTGCTGTGTGGTGCTGACCCTGGAGGGGTAGGAGGCCCAGACTGCTGACTTGCCACATGCATTAGGAGCAGGTACAAGCAGCAAATGGCTCAGGAGTCCATAGGGAGACAGTGAGCTATGGCCTGCATCAAACTGGGATGTATTCCTTTTCTCCCTGCCCCCCATGCTGGTGTTATGTGAGGACACTGGTGGAAGTCACAGCGCTTCTCTGGCCACTAAGGGTGGCAGGATCCTATATTGCCTCTTTTTGCTTACCTGTTCCCCTGCAGGCCCGGATGTACCCTAGACTGGGTCACAGTGTTTTGGGGACACCTTGGCAGCAGTACTGCCTGGCACAGAAATGCCGGAGTTGCCCGTGGGTGGTTTTGGGCCCCGCAGAAATTTGTGATTGTGTCCGGGTGGGGTTGATACCCTGGGCAGCTCAAGTTGTGCACTGCTGTGAACCAGGGGTCTGCAATTGCCTATTGCCCCCACTTTTCATGACCTCAGTGATGTGGTCTTACTCTTGTACTTTTAGGGCCCTGCCTTTGGATTGGACCAGTCACCTGCCCACCTTAAGGGGCCAACTTGGCGATTTGACTGCCTATGTTTTTCCCCACCCGGGACCTCAGCATTGGGGAACTAGAAATTCAGGCTGCTGGTGGCACTGTGATCTCTGCATATAGTAAGTAAGTAATCGTTTATTTCGGGCAGAGCCCATAAAACAAATCAGATCAATACAACGAGATACATTTCAGATGCTTTAAAAGTTAGACAATATATAAACATAAGACATCAAGGCACAGATGGATTACTATGAAAGAGATTAAAAACATTGCATCGAGATAAAAATGCTAAAAACGGGACGTCAGTCCTGAGAACTGATTGTGGACCTAGCAAGCTAACCAATTGTACATTTTGGTGGTAAGTAGTCCAACTGATCATAAAATGTTCAAATAGTCATAAGGAGGAGAATGTGCAAAATAGCAATCGTGGGGACTGTACAAAAGGAAAGGGTTGGCAGAATAAATATGTGCAACTATTCATAAACACTTGGTAATAGGGAGGGGAGATAAGTCAAATCTCTATCAAGGTTCAGATTTGCAGATAGCCTTCTTTCTTAATGCCCAAGCGATATACAAGTAGTTAGAGACCGCGAAGGCTAAGGGTTCACTTGTATCACTTTTAAAGAGTCTATCCACTTCCCAGTAGTTTCTAAGACCCATGTGGTTATATACAGCCACCAACCATTTTTTCCGGACCTTCCTGTTTGAGGGGTAGAATAGCATGAAGTGGGACTCCGTTTCAACTAGGCATGGACAATTTGGGCAACAATCGGCCTGGCAAGCCCATTTGAAAGTGTGAGATCTCAAGGGCAGAACCCTGCACCTATATTGTACATACAGACATTTTAGCTGGTATGGGTGAATTCTGTTCAGATAAGGTTCGAGCCTGGGTGCACTTTAATGATTCAGGAATTTTCCAGTGAGAGAGTTGGTCTGGTGCGTTTCCCACGTTTGGAGTAGGACTGCCTCCCAGTAAGACTGTTTGATTTTTAGAACATCTCCTTTTACTATTGGCTCCGAGCTGGTCCATAGCTCCGCATTCCTATTCTGTGCGTTAATTCTTTAATGTGTTTTAACCATGGCGTTCTCAGGTTTCTATCAAGAACCAAAAGATCTTTCACGCACTCTCTATAGGCTGCCAATTCATTAGTGGTCCATAATCTGGCCCAGTATACGAGGGGTTTTAAAACCACTTTTAAGTGTATTGGATTGAGATCCAGGTCTAAGTGTAGTGGTGTAGTAGGAGAGCTTGAAAAGTGTTTTAATGAAGCTGTTTTCTATTTTTGGTAGACTCTCAGCATCGGTGTAGCCACAGATCTCGACACCATATATTGATGATGCTACTGCTGAGGATTTATATACGGTGATGACCAGAGAGACAGCTCCGCTAGATGCTGCTTTATACCGTCTCGCTATGGCATAGGCTTTTTGATGAAGGGTTGTTTTACTTTTATCTATCTGGTGGCCTTATGCTTGGGTGTCACTTAGCCTCACCCCAAGATAATCAAAGTTGTGAACTACCTCTAGTGGGAGCCCCTCAACATTCACACTACCTCTGCACCCTTTGTGTGGATTGATCATCATAACTTTTGATTTTGACGAGTTTAGCTCAAGGCCCCTCTCCCCGCAAAAAGTAACAAAAGCATTTAATTCAGATTGAAGGTCCCTAGGGCTTCGGGAGATCAGCAGGGTATCATCAGAACAAATTAACATAGGGATTGATTTTCCCACCACTCTCGGGCGCCATGTTTGCATTCCATCATTCTCTTAACTGTGCCATTGATGAATAAGCCATTGATGTTGGCACAAGAATGCACCCCTGTCTGACCCCCTTCAGGATCTCTATCTTATCAGTCATGTCCCCTATAAAGTTTTCATCTGACACTTGCGTATGTATTATCATGTAGGAGCCTGAGTATTCTCAATAGATCTAAGGGAATGCCATACCCAGCTAGTACCTCCCAGAGTGTGTTTCTTGGGACCAGGTCAAACACTGCTCTTAAGTCAATAAAGGTGACATATAGATGGTCGATATATTTCCAGGTTATCACCTTGAAGCGGAGGACCTGGTCCAATGTGCTGACCTTTAATTTAAAGCCTGCTTGAGACTCTTACAAGACATTATTCAGTAGTAACCAGTCATTTAATTTGAATAAGACTTGTCTGCAGAATATTTTTTATGAATTATCAAGTAAGCTTATGGGCCTATAATTAGAGAGAATGGTTCTGTCCCCTTTTTTAAAAATTGGTAAAATAACTGCGCCTTACCATCAGGGTGGGATCATGTTCCCTTTTATTATGCTGTTCGATAAAACATTCAAATAGGGGGCCCAAATGTATGGTTCAGAGAGGAAAAGGCCTCCCGTACTGCTGTCCATCCCTGGGGCCTTACCCTTTTCTGTTTGTTCTATTGCTTTGAGTGTTTCAGATAAAGTAAAGATAAGAGTAGAGTTTGTAACTGGGGTGGAAGTTGGGCTAGTCATATTTAGGGTTTGAGGGCCGTTAACCTCTTCAAGGCAAGGGGTCACTTCGATGTTGTTTTGCTACAGGTAATCGTATAGGTTGCTGAAGTGTGACACCCAGATGTCAGGGTTAATCGTTGGATCTAGGGGATATGGGTTGGAGGGGTTTGCAGCTATAAGTTTCCAAAAATGTTTTTGGTCACCCTTGTCTAAGGCTTCAGCAATCATTGCCCATTATTCTTCCTCCCATTCTCTTTTATCTTTCACTAGGAGAGTTTTGTAATCTCTCTTGGTCTTTATTATTTCGGGCCTTGAACCCCTTTTAATTGCACTCAGCAGGAGGGTATTTCCTGTTCGACAGATGTTGTCATACCAGGACGGTACTGACTTTCTAGGTGCTCCTCTCCTCAGTTCCTTCATCAAACACGGTCTCATTGTGTCCATGAGCTCACAGTGTATGGGGGCAAAATTGCTATTGTGGACATTAATTGTGTCAATCTGAGAGAATTTGGACAAAAACAGATCATGAATTAAAGAGAGTTTGTAATCGCCTACCACCAATTCTGCCCACTTGACATTTCTCAAATTGTTTGAAGCTGTAATTAGCGTAGTTGATACGACAGCCTCTAGTTCTGCATCTCTAAATCTGGTCATTAAAAAGCATGCACTTAGTGCCTGGAGGTCACTGTCTGGTCTAGAAATAACTTTCATATCCAGCAGTTCTGACCAGAGGTCATTATCCACTAGCATATAGTCAATTCTGGATTTGCTAAGGCCTCTATTGAAGGTAAAACGAGGGGGGCAATCAGATTTGGTCTTGCCTTTTGCTATTCTTAGGCCATAGTCAGTAATTAGATCGATAATTTGAGTGCCCACCTTTGACATTTTTGTTATTTTCTAAAGTTTGTGAGGGGGCGATAGATCTTCATGTATATGCCCTGCAGATATTGGGAGGCAGGTATCAAAATCTCCAGCTGCAATTTTTAAAGATTTATGGGCAAACTGACCCATTAGATAGTCTAGCTTACTTACAATTGGGGTTTGAACACTTGGCGGTATTGATCTGGAACATATTTACTAAGATTATGTTTCTGGGGCCTAACCCAATGTTAATGTTAATTTACAGCGCAAGTATATCTTTAGAAGTAGTTGATAGGATTTTCGCCACTGGGAACAAAATCCATTCTTAGCAATATTAGGAGGCCACCTGATGGTCGCCCTGCCGGAGATGGAACTGCACTTTCTTAAAAGCAACATAACATGGGCAATACATCGGCTAGGTAGCCCAAATTTTTTGTAGCCGGATGTAGGAGAGTAGGATCTGCACTTATGTTGCCCCCACTTTGTTTCTGATGTATACACTGGTTTCTGGCCTACTAATCAGAGCCCCAGTCTCTCTGTTCTATCTAAACGACTAGGTGTGCATATTAGATGCACTAGTGATTGGATACTGTGGTACCTTATGAGCCCTTAGTATATGGTACCTTAGGTACCTAGGGCATAGGTACTTCACAGGCCTACCAGGGGCTGCAGCATGTATTATGCCACCCCTGGGAAGCATTCTCAATCTGACACCACAGGCCTGCTACTGCAGCCTGTGTGAGTTAGTGTTAGCACTCCTCACAGAGATATAGGTTTCTATGTCTCACCATACACACACATATAAACCTATCAGCCACCCCTATGGCAGGCCCTATCAATCCTGAGGGCAGGGTGCTTGGTTTACAATGTGAGGGGGTGCCTCTGCCTGAACAGGGCCCCTCTGCAGCTGGCAGGGTCTATTCCTTGTGGCTGTTTGTGGATGCGGTTAAACCATATACTCTTAAGTGCATTATAACCTCGCGGTAAATGCTAACTTTGGAATGACTGCATCAAAACATGTCGTGTTTGGTGTCAAACAACTTGGAATCATACCCCCACACCAGTAACTGGTGTGGGAGTATGATCCCACCCTTCTAGAGGGGACGACATGTACCTACTGTGGTAACACGGTAGAAATCTGAAAGAGCCCTGGCATCACAAAATGGATGCCACCAGCACAGACACGTGGGCTGCCCTCCTGCTGCTGACTGAAACTTGCAGTGCAGGAAGCCCAACAATAGGCATCCTGTCACAGGGAGGTGTGACCACCTTCCAGACAGGATTTAGTGTATTGGGGCTGGGTGGTTGCACTTCTAGAGTGCCTTGAAGTCCTGCACTGGGGGAGCAGTAGGCTCCTCTGTGCATATGCCAGCTCAAACCGGTTCAGGGGCTACCTGTCCCTGCTCTGGCGCACAACTGGACAAAGGGAAGAGGGTGTAACCACCCCCTACCCTGAGCCTCCCAGAGGAGGGGTCATAGAGCTAGTCCCTCCCCTATCTTCACTATAAGATAGCAAACTTTGCCATTGCAAACCAGATAACCCTGGACGAGGCTCTACAAAGATGAATCCTGGCCCTTCGACGTTCCACTACCTTTGGAAGACAGAAGAATCTCCCTTGGAGTCAAGGAGTGACTCCCCTGCTTGGCAGGCCCCAAAAACCTTAATCAACAGTTGCAAACGTTCCCGCTCCCGCTAGAGTTCAAAGTCCCTGCTGCCCCGGAAGTAGATTTCCTGACTTTTCGATGGCCATTGTGAGTCCCCAGCAGAGCTGTAATGAGTGAACCCCACGAGTGACGAGGAACAGCAATACCCGGGGACCGTGCACTATTGTCGAGTGCAATCCCTTCACGACAGTCTACAACCTTGTGCTTTGGACCATTTATGGCCCAAGCCCCCAGCAGGTCTTGCAGCAAACATCAGTGGCCTACCCCATCCCGAGTGACCGTGGGCTCCTGTGAAGCATTTCCTGAAGAGACATCTTTGCGATCGCTTGCCTGTTAGCTAGCGGGTCCCCCGAAAACTTTCTTAATGACTCAAAGGGCTCCCCTGGTCGCCCCAGGCCTGCCCTCACTTGGCCTTGCTGGGTGAGTCCCTCAGACCTTGCTGGTCTGCACCATCGACTTTCTTCAGACTACGCAAGACTTGCAGTTGCCAAGGTTGTTGGCTCCAATCTGGTTGCCGATACCGCCATCAGCTGCAGACGTTGTGGGACACTCCGAATCCAGCTGCTGGTAATCGTCGGTCCCTCCTGGACATCATGAGCGAAAAGTCAAAACACCATCGATGACCTGAAATCACCCGACATCCTTGGTCAGCCATCTTCCTGGCCACCGGTCACTGGCAAGTGACTTTGAACACTGTCCCTTCAATTTTCAGGTCTTCAGCTTCTTGTATCCACCCTTGGATTCCACCGGAGACTGCTTCAGCCGACGCAAGCAGCAATTCTTCTTTGGTCTCCATAGAAAACAGCGACGCGACTCGACACCAAAAGACACCTATGCACCCGGCTTCCCTGGGTGAGGTAACTCGTGCACTCCGGTGCCCTAGTGTGTGTTGACCCTCGAATTACTTACCTTGTAAGTGGCTTGCTTGTAGACTTCCTCGAAGTGCCCTAAAACTTTAATAATCGAACCGCGACTTGCACCATTATAATCAATAGGGAAACCGTGGCTGTGTTTACACACTGCACGCGCCTCCCGTGGGCCTGTTACTTACCTGCTAACACTGCAGTAGTGAAGCCCCAGCAATTCTCCAGGCCCTAGGCCTTGTCATTTTGCAAGTCGACATCCTTATACCATTTTCTTAGTATATGGTCTGGTACGCCCCTAGGGCTCCAGCCATATTTGTGCTTAATTTATTGTGAAACCTTGACATTTGAATGTGTACCTGGTTTCTAATCTCATAAAGAGATTATTAGAGTGTGTCTAGTAATAAATACACATATATTTGATATATATACCTGTGTGGTGTCCTTTCATTTGGTACTTAAAGAGATTATAAGGTAAAACAAGCTGCTTTACATTCCTCTGAGACTGAGCCTGAAGGCTGCTCTCCACAGCTACCACTAGGATAGCTTTCTTTAAAAGGTAGTCTTAAACCTATCTACCATAAGAGTCGAATTGGACTGGTGCAAGGTGGCCACTATAACTAGTGACCAGCATATGGCAGTCCAACTTCTCACATTGGTGGGCAGCGTGTGGGATTCCAGCTTGCCATTGTTTTACCAGAAAATTTCAATTTGAATTGCTAACTGAAAACCACTTAAGGTACTCAAGGTACATATAAAGTCAAGCTTAGTATCAATAAGTTCTACTGAACTTAGAGCTGTTTGTGAAGGGATAGCACACCCTTGCTACAGCTCAAGCTAGGTTCAGTAGGCCACAAACTAGTGTAGGTAGTGCAACACTGCATAACACTAGAATGTCCTCAAGGGATGGAGCCAGTGGGTCCACCCAGCCTCAGTATAAGGACATGACCTACTTTGACTTGAAGGCCATGTGTGTTGCAAAACACCTGAAGCAAGGACAGAGTCCCTCCACACAACACCTGATAAATCTACTAGTAGCAGATGATCTTAGACTGGCTCTAGAAGCTGGTGGATCTGGATCAGGGGGTGGGTCAATTACAGTGTCTGGGTCTGATGATGAAAATCAGGATGACCAGGACTCTGTGATTGGAGGGCCAGACCCAGAAAGGTCTGAACAGGACAGAGGAATCCTCCCTAAGAGGACTGATAGAGTGGAAGAGAGGCCTAGGTCCCTTTCAAGGGAATCTGACCATTCATATCACCCTAACAGAGAATCTGTCCATGAGAGGAACTCATACTTACATAGAGAGATCTCCTCTGAAAGAAGGTAACAGATGCTCCAGTATGAAGAAGCTAGGCTTGCCCTCAGAACCAAGCAATTGGCCTTAGATAGAGAAGCCTTTGAGCTCCAGAGAGCTTCTAGAAAAGAGGGGTTAGATAACCCTGGTGGCAGCAACAGTGTCCCTAGAGGCAGAGATTACATTCCAGACCATAGGAACCTGTCCAAAGTTGTTCCTCCCTACCAGAGTGGGGATGATATCCACAAGTGGATAACTGCTATGGAGAGGGCCTGTAGAGTTCAACAGGTCCCCCAGAAACAGTGGGAAGCAATCTTGTGGCTCTCCATTTCTGATAAAGGTAGAGACAAGCTCCTCACTGTTAGAGAAGAGGATGCTGATGACTATGAAGCACTGAAGAGTGCATTAATAGATGGGTTTGGCATAACCACTGAACAGTACAGGTTGAAGTTCAGAGATACCCAGAAAGCACAGACTCAGGATTGGACTGACTTTGTTGATTGTGCAACCAAGGCTCTAGAAGGTTGGCTGGTTGGTAGTAGAGTTACTGATTTTAAGGGATTGTATAATCTCATCATGAGAGAACAGATCCTTAATAATTGCCAAACCCAGTTGTTGCATCAATAGCAGGTGGACTCTGATCAGACCTCTCCCCAAGAATTGGGAAAGAAGGCAGACACATGGGTCAGAACCAGGGTGAGGCAGAAAACCCAGAACCAAGGGGGTGACACCAAGAAGCAAGATCCTAAAGGCTAAGATAAAGGTGGGGATAAGTTAAAAGACCAGAAGTCTTCACAAGGGCCCCAAAAATCTGCAACTGGTGGGGATTCAGTCTACAAAGGGAAAAGGCCAAAAGAAGCCCTGGTGTAAATTCTGTAAACAGAAAGGGCACTGGACTTCTGATTGTACCAAGTCCAAAGACCAAACCACCACCACTCCAGCCCCTAAGGCACCTGTTCCCCCTAGTGCAGTCATTGGTGGAGGTGGTAATCAGAATAACGGTGTAGTAGGGTTGACCCTGAGTTCTGATGTGGACTCTGGCCTAGTCAGAGCACCAACACAGGCATTGCTAGTTTGTGAGGGAGACCTTGATATGTCCTTCCTAGTAAGCCCCAGTAATCTGGGGAAGTACAAACAGCAGCCTATCATAAATGGCAAACAGGCTTTGGCATTCAGGGACACAGGTGCTAGTGTCACCATGGTGGCAGAGGATCTAGTGGACCCTGCACAGATCTTCCGGGGTGAAATATACCAGGTTACCAAAGCAAGCAATGTCAGGACCAACCATAGTCTGGCAGTTGTGAATTTCTCCTGGGGAGGGGTAACTGGCCTCAAAAAGGTAGTAGTCAGTGCAGACCTCCCTGTCAAATGTTTGTTGGGCAATGATCTGGAAACTTCAGCCTGGTCTGAAGTAGAATTATGGACTCATGCTGAGATGTTGGGCATACCTGCAGAGGTATTTGCTGTGACCAGGTCACAAGCCAAAATGCATAAAGCTGAACCAGCTCTGGACCCTGAAACTATGGACCAGATGCTACCCAAGAGGAGGAGCAGTAGGGTTAAGGTTGTGCCTTCCCCTCTGTCTCAGATCTCAGATTCCCCTCCTGAGGGAGGAGAAGCAGAGCCTGAAGAAGGAACTGCCCCAGGGGAACTTGAACCTGGTCAGGTTACGTTTTTGGGGGCAGGGGGACCTTCCAGGGAAGATCTGGGCAAGGAGCAACAGTGCTGCCCCTCTCTTGAACCCCTCAGACAGCAAGCTGCTGCTGAGGCTGCTGGGAGTGCTAGTGGGTCGCATAAGGTTTATTGGGAAGAGGAACTCCTATATTCTGAGGCTAGAGATTCTACCCCTGGAGCCACCCGGAAGTTGGTAATACCTCAGAAGTTTAGGGGGTTCCTCTTGACCCTAGCACATGACATCCCATTGGCAGAACACTTGGGCCAAAACAAGACCTGTGACAGGCTTGTCCCTCATTTTCATTGGCCACACATGTCTGAAGACACCAAGGAGGGTTGTCACTCCTGTGTCACTTGCCAAGCCAGTGGCAAGTCAGGTGGCACAACAAAGGCCCCCTGATACCACTACCTCTGGTGGGGGTTCCCTTTGAAAGGGTAGGGATTGACATTGTTGGTCCCCTTGACCCTCCAACTGCATCTGGGCACAGATTTATACTGGTGGTAGTGGATCATGCCACCAGGTATCCAGAAGCTATACCCCTAAGGACTACCACAGCCCCTGTGGTAGCAAGAGCCCTCATTGGAGTCTTCTCCATGGTGGGTTTCCCTAAGGAGGTCATCTCTGACAGAGGTACCAACTTTATGTCAGGATATCTAAAAGCAATGTGGAAGGAGTGTGGTGTCAACTACAAATTCACTACTCCCTATCACCCACAATGCAATGGATTAGTTGAGAGATTCAACAAAACCCTAAAGAGGATGATTAAAGGCCTCCCAGAAAAGCTTAGTCGAAAATGGGACCTTTTACTTCCCTGCCTTCTGTTTGCATACAGGGAGGTCCCACAGAAAGGAGTTGGCTACAGCCCTTTTGAGCTTCTGTTTGGGCACCCTGTAAGAGGACCCTTATGTCTGGTGAAGGAGGGATGGGAGTTACCTCTCAAACCTCCCAAACAGGATGTGATGGACTATGTACTTGGTCTCCACTCCCGGGTGGCAGAGTACATGGAGAAGGCAACTAAAAACCTTGAGGCTAGCCAAGAATTACAAAAAGCTTGGCTTGACCAAGAGGCTGTCCTGACTGTTTATCAGCCAGGCCAGAAAGTGTGGGTGTTGGAGCCAGTGGCCCCAGCAGCTCTCCAGGACAAATGGAGTGGCCCCCATACAATTGTTGAGAAAAAGGGAGAAGTCACCTACTTGGTGGATCTTGGAACTCCCAGGAGCCCCCTTAGGGTGCTCCATGTCAACAGACTTAAGCCATATGTGGACAGGGTTGACATGGGCTTGCTCATGGCAACTGATGAGGACCAGGAGGAGGAGAGTGACCCTCTCCCTGACCTGATCTCACAGAACCCTGATGATGGGTCAGTTGATGGTGTTGCTTTGGCAAGCAGCCTCACTGATCATCAGCAAACTGAATGCAGACAAGTTCTGCACCAGTTTAGATATATGTTTAGCCTGACCCCAAGTTAGACTTCCTGGTGCACCCATGTGGTGGACACTGGAGACAGTCTGCCTGTAAAGAGTAAAATCTACAGGCAACCTGACCATGTCAGGGTCTGTATCAGGACTGAAGTCCAGCAAATGTTGGAACTAGGTGTTATTGAGCCTTCAGATAGCCCTTGGGCTAGCCCAGTAGTCCTGGTGCCAAAACCTCATACCCAGGGTGGTAAGAAATAAATGAGGTTTTGTGTTGACTACAGAGGCCTCAATGCAGTCACCAGGACAGATGCCTATCCAATTCCCAGGGCAGATGAACTTATAGACACTTTGGCCTCAGCCAAGTATCTTAGTACATTTGACCTAACAGCTGGCTACTGGCAAATCAAGTTAGCTGATGATGCCAAGGCCAAAACAGCATTTTCAACCCCTGGTGGGCACTATCACTTTGTGGTAATGCCCTTTGTTTTGAAAAATGCACCTGTCACTTTTCAGAGGTTGGTGAATACAGTTATGACTGGTTTGGAAACTTATTGCTCAGTTTATCTTGATGATATTGCTGTCTTTAGTTCCACCTGGCATGATCACCTGGTCCACCTCAGAAATGTTTTGGAGGTCCTGCAAAAAGCAGGCCTCACTATCAAGGCCACCAAGTGCCAGATAGGGCAGCCAGGTTGTGTACCCGGGCCACCTTGTAGGTGGAGGCCAGGTTCAACCATTGCAGAGCAAAATCCAGACCATAATGGAATGGGTAGCTCCAACAACCAAGACACAGGTTAGAGCCTTTTTAGGCCTGAATGGGTACTATAGGAGGTTTGTTAAGGGATATGGATCTATAGTGACCTACTTAAATGACGTGACCTCTAAGAAAATGCCAAAAAAGGTTCTGTGGACAGCTAGCGGTCAAAAGGCATTTGATGACCTCAAGCAAGCAATGTGCACTGCCCCCATCTTGCAGAGTTCAGATTACAAAAATAAGTTAATTGTTCAAACAGATGCTTCAGAGCTGGGTGTGGGAGCTGTACTGTCTCAACTTAATGATGAAGGTCAAGACCAGCCAGTAGCTTTCATAAGCAGAAGGCTGACAACTAGAGAGAAACATTGGTCAGCTATAGAGAGGGAGGCCTTTGCTGTGGTGTGGGCCCTGAAGAAGCTGAGGCCATACTTGTTTGGCACTCACTTCATTGTTCAGACTGACCACAAGCCCCTCCTATGGCTCAAACAGATGAAAGGTGAAAATCCTAAACTGCTCAGGTGGTCCATTTCCCTACAGGGGATGGACTATACAGTGGAACATAGACCTAGGACCCAACATGCCAATGCAGATGGACTCTCAAGGTATTTCCACTTAGAACATGAACACTCAACTGGTCAAGGTTAGTTTAATGTCCCTGCGTTTGGGGAGGGGGGGGGGGTGTATAGGAGAGTAGGATCTGCACTTATGTTGCCCCCACTTTTTTCTGATGTATAAACTGGTTTCTGGCCTAGTCTGGCTGGGTCCCTGCTAATCAGGGCCCCAGTCTCTCTGTTCTCTCTAAACGACTAGGTGTGCATATTAGATGCACTAGTGATTGGATACTGTGGTACCTTATGAGCCCCTAGTATATGGTACCTTAGGTACCTAGGGCATAGGTACTTCACAGGCCTACCAGGGGCTGCAGCATGTATTATGCCACCCCTGGGAAGCATTCCCAATCTGACACCACAGGCCTGCTACTGCAGCCTATGTGAGGTAGTGTTAGCACTCCTCACAGAGATATAGGTTTCTATGTCTCACCACACACACACATATAAACCTATCAGCCACCCCTATGGCAGGCCCTATCAATCCTGAGGGCAGGGTGCTAGGTTTACAATGTGAGGGGCCCTCTGCAGCTGGCAGGGTCAATTCCTTGTGGCTGTTTGTGGATGCGGTTAAACCATATACTCTTAAGTGTATTATAACCTCGCGGTAAATGCTAACTTTGGAATGACTGCATGAAAACATGTCGTGTTTGGTGTCAAACAACTTGGAATCATACCCCCACACCAGTAACTGGTGTGGGAGTATGATCCCACCCTTCTAGAGGGGATGATATGTACCTACTGTGGTAACACAGTAGAAATCTGAAAGAACCCTGGCATCACAAAATGGATGCCACCAGCACAGACACTGGGCTGCCCTCCAGCTGCTGACTGAAACTCGTAGTGGAGGAAGCCCAACAATAGGTATCCTGTCACAGGGAGGTGTCACCACCTTCCAGACAGGATTTAGTGTATTGGGGCTGGGTGGGTGCACTTCTAGAGTGCTTTGAAGTCCTGCACTGGGGGAGCAGTAGGCTCCTCTGTGCATATGCCAGCTCAAACCGGTTCAGGGGCTACCTGTCCCTCCTCTGGTGTGAAACTGGACAAAAGGAATTGGGTGTAACCACCCCCTACCCTGCCCCTCCCAGAGGAGTGGTCATAGAGCTAGTCCCTCCCCTATCTTCACTATAAGATAGCAAACTTTGCCATTGCAAATCAGATAACCCTGGACGACACTCTACAAAGAAGAATCCTGGCCTTTCGACATTCCACTACCTTTGGAAGACAGAAGAATCTCCCTTGGAGTCAAGGAGTGACTCCCCTGCTTGGCAGGCACCAAAAACATTAATCAACGGTTGCAAACATTCCCACTCCCGCTGGAGTTCGAAGTCCCTGCTGCCCCGGAAGTAGATTTCCTGACTTCTCGATGGCCATTGTGAGTCCCCAGCAGAGCTGTGGTGAGTGGACCCCACGAGTGATGAGGAACAGCAATACCTGAGGACCGTGCACTATTGTCAAGTGCAATCCTTTCAAGACGGTCTATAACCTTGTGCTTTAGACCATTTGTGGCCCAAGCCTCCAGCAGGTCTTGCAGCAAAAATCAGCAGCCTACCCCATCTCGAATGACCGTGGGCTCCTGTGAAGCATTTCCTGAAGAGGCATCTTTGCGATCCCTTGCCCATTGGCTAGCGGGTCCCCAGAAGACTTTCTTAACATCTGAAAGGGCTCCCCTGGTTGTTTCAGGCCTTCCCTCACTTGCCCTTGCTGGGTGAGTCCCTCAGACCTTGCTGGTCTGCACCATCGACTTTCTTCAGTCTACATGAGACTTGCAGTTGCCAAGGCTTGTTGGCTCCAATCTGGTTAACGACACTGCCATCAGATGCAGACGTTGTGGACACTCTGAATCCAGCTGCTGGTCATCGTTGATCCCTCCTGAACCTCATGAGTGAAGAGTCAAAGCACCATCGACGACCTGAAATCACCCAACATCCTTGGTCAGCCATCTTCCTGGCCACCGGTCACTGGCAAGTGACTCTGAACACTGTCCCTTCAATTTTCAGGTCTTCAGCTTCTTGAATCCACCCTTGGATTCCACCGGACACTTCTTCAGCCGACGCAAGCAGCAAGTCTTCTTTGGTCTCATTAGAAAACAGCGACGCGATCCGACACCAAAAGATACCTATGCACCCGGCTTCCCTGGGTGAGGTAACTCGTGCACTCTAGTGCCATAGTGTGTGTTGACCCTCGAATTACTTACCTTGTAAGTGGCTTGCTTGCAGACTTCCTCGAAGTGCCCTAAAACTTGCACCATCTAATCAATAGGGAACCCGCGGCTGTGTTTACACACTGCACGCGCCTCCCGTGGGCCTGTTACTTACCTGCTAACACTGCAGTTGTGAAGCCCCAGCAATTCTCCAGGCCCTAGGCCTTGTCATTTTGCAAGTCGACATCCTTATACCATTTTCTTAGTATATGGTCTGGTACGCCCCTAGGGCTCCAGCCATATTTGTGCTTAATTTATTGTGAAACCTTGACATTTGAATGTGTAACTGGTTTCCAATCTCATAAAGAGATTAGTAGAGTGTGTCTAGTAATAAATACACATATATTTGATATATATACCTGTGTGGTGTCCTTTCATTTGGTAATTCAAGAGATTATAAGGTAAAACAAGCTGCTTTACATTCCACTGAGACTCAGCCTGAAGGCTGCTCTCCACAGCTACCACTAGGATAGCTTTCTTTAAAAGGTTGTCGTAAACCTATCTACCAAAAGAGTCGAATTGGACTGGTGCAAGGTGGCCACTATAACTAGTGACCAGCATATGCCAGGCCAACTTCTCACACCGGATAATATGGTGAGAATAGATCAACGCTTCCACTCGGGGTCAGAGAGTTTAGGCTTAATGCCCGCAACATTCCATGATAAAATGTTTTGGTATTCACCATGTAACGGCCCTAAAAACCGCGTAATCATATTGGTGGATTCTCCCTGCAATGTTGTGTGCCCCCCTTTGTCATTATCTTTAGCTAAGCCCCTGTGCCTTGGCAACCCATCACTGCCCCGCTTAGCGTGGGGTAGAGGCTAGGCCTGGGCTAAAATTTCGTTCCGTTCGCGGAAATTGCGATAATTTGACATTTTCGCGTTCTGCGGAAAGCGCGAAAATGTCAAAATTTCCGCATTCCGCAGCTTAGCGATAATTTGGTTCTTGCTCGCGATGTAAAATAATACATTCTCGCACGATCGCCTTACCTGAATCCCTGCGTTCGCCGACAAGTTTTCTTGATCCGGACGCGTTCTCCATGAGATGTTGTATTGTTTTTAGCCATTTGCGCTGTCTCGCGACAGTTCGCGCCCGCAGTGACGTCATGCGTCGCACGATCCCGTCTTTCTTCTCGCGATCATGCACCGCGAGACAACTGAAAACAAGATGGCCGCGCCCGCGAGCAACCGCATGGGTAAGTTGGCGAGCCGCAACCATGCAGAAAATCTCACGAACATGCGGGAAAAAAACTTCCGCATCTTCGCGATATTTCCGCGTGCTGGCCACAGGCAAAGACTTCCATCAGTGGTCTCCTGCGCTGCAGGAGTCCGCCGTTGGTTTTATGCACCTCCAGGTGCTGTTGTGGCAAGTTGGTGCCTTCCTGGTGCAGGGACTCTTGGGGGCTGTGGTCCCCCGGTGCTAGCTGCAGGCAAAGACTTCTGTCAGTGGGCTCCCGTGCTTCATATCTTCTAGTGACTACTTGTGCTACCTGCAGATGATGTTGAGCCTCACAGTGCAGGTGGGTCAAGTGAGCCAGCTACTTGTGACATATGACTCCCATCAGACAAGGAGACCCATATGCCACAGTGCAACTGCCAACATGGGGAGGAATCACCCGTCATCCCCGCAGGTGCTGACCAGGATAGACAGGGTTGCCCTACCTCCACTTGAGACATCTAACCAGTCTACGGTCCCCACTCGGCCTCCTCTTCTGACATGGACTCTATCAGACAAGCCATTTAGGTATCCCAAACAGCCCTTCAAACCAGAATTGTTGAGGTAGACGTAGTACTACTGTAACAGAACTTGTGCAACATTATGGATAGATTTTCCAAAGAGGAGGGGTGCATATCCATACTTGGAGATACTGTTGTGGAACTCCAATCTACGATTCTAAGCATCACCAGGTCCTTCAAGCTCCTGGAAGAATGCAACGAGGACACTGAAAACAGGGCACAGAGGAATAGCTTGAGGTTAATGGGCTTTCCAGAGGTAGTGGAAGGACACAACCAGGAGAAATTCTTGGAAACCTGGATCATGTCCTGGATCCCCATGGATTAACTTTCCTCCTGCTTTGTCCAGTAAAGAGCTCACAGGACCCTAGTGCAAAAGCCTCCACCTGGAACCCCATCTAGAACTCTCATTGCTAAGATCCTAAACTACAAGGACAGAGATTAGATAATTTGGGGAACCCGGGGTCAAGGATCTTTAGTCTGCCTGCATCATTATATTTACAGATTCTGCATGCCAGGTCCAGCGCAGTGGAAGGCATTTGACGCTGTTAAACAATTAAGCTCACCTACATACTCATGTTTCTAGTGAACTCCTGTTCCTTCTTTTTTGTCACACCAGAGGCAGACTGGGATTGGGCAAAGCAGGAAAGAGAATTTCGGGGCTCCTCCCTGTCTGCTACCCGGGCAGCTGATGCTTCCCATCTGCCTGGCGGCAAAGGAGAGGCAGCTAGTGGCAGAGCACATAGGCGATCATGATCTTTGAGGCAACGAGGCCCACGCCCCAGTACTCAAGACTACTCAGAGGTGGAGTACAGTTGCACCAGTGGGGGGAGATGGGGAATGATAGTCCCCGAAGGACAACGGATACTTCCTGAAATTTCCACACGGAGATTGCCCCTGGTCATGGTACAGACTGAATACTCTTTGTGTGCTTCTTGATATTCCTATAGACCAAAGGTTTAATCCTCACTTTAGCATCTCAAAATTCCCATGTCTTAACTATTCCTATTCAGTAGCATAGTTGCCATTAATGATCAATGGGGTTGGGCACACACAGTTCCTATTCCACTTGTTTTGTATCTATGTTCATGCGTTGGTTCAGGTGACAGATGCTTTGGGGTGGAAGTGTGGGGAGTGGACAGTTAGCAGGATATGGGGTTCATCAGTTCATATGTTGTTTGACCATTTTGTTGACTTGCAGCACACACTAACTTATCTTAGCAGGGCACAATCACTGCATTTTCCCTACTCACAGACCACCCATACATCAGATTGATCTGATGAGGGGTTACACACCTCATGCAACACACACACATATTTTTGCCATTCCCCACATGGCTGCCTTTATAGTGATGACGTGGAACTCTGATGGCCTTCCTAACCGTGTTAAGATGGGGGCCATATTTCGATTTGTGAAGCATCACTATCCAGAAGTGTTGCTCCTTCAGGAGTTGCATATTCTGGGCATGCAAAGCCCAGTCTTGGACAGGTTTTCCATGCTGGCCACACTGCAGGTTCACATATTATTGCCATCCCTCTTCATAAAACCTTCCCTCTATCTGTTAGTCAATCTGCCATAGACAATCTTGGGCAATACGTGATTTTAGGAGGCCTCTTAAAAGGTGTTCAATTTAGTATTCTCAGCTTCTATATCCATCAAAACTTGATCAAAACCTCCTTCAAGGACCTGCAAGACGTGGTCCGCAACTTACCCCACGGATGAACCATTATAGGGGGATGGGGGCTTTATTGCTTTGATGGACCCTGCCATAGACACTACTGGGGTCAGAGCTGTGACGGATCGGGGAACCTCTCCGTTAGGAGACTGGAAAGCTCCCTAGGTCTTTGTGATGAACGGAGAACAAGGCACCCAGGGAGACTGAATACACTCATATGTCAGCAGTATATAGTTGCATGTCTAGACTTGGCTATCTCCTTCTACTAGCTACCTTCTTACTGGGGACAGTGGTAGTGGATATTCTCACTCGAGGGATCTCGGATCACTCCCCTGTCATAATGGACCTGGGGACCTCTGTCAGGGGCGATAAGCCCATATAATGATTGAATGTCTGGTTGTTGCGCATTTCCCAAATATCTGTCCCAGGAGCTGGAATCCTACTTTAAGCTTAATGCTGGCTTGGTGGACTCCACAGGAACCCTATGGGTGGCCAGAAAGACACTCTTACAAGGAAAAGCCAGAGCCTTCCTTAGAGGTTGGAACAAAGCTAAAGTCCAGGAAATATCTAACCTGGAAACAAATCTAATGCTTCTTGATCACACATATAGATGAACATAAGACAAACATAGTCATCGCGAACTAGAGAAACACAGGGCCTTATTGTGCCAGCTTTGTTTTAAGAAATCCAGGAAATGGAGGATCACCTCCTCATGTGCATATACGAATGGGGAAGTAAATCTGAGAAGCTGCTGTATTGGCTAGCAACCAGAGACACAATTTTGAAATTTGGGGACCATCGGAGGAGGGTCGCCACACCTCTTCTGACATTGTGTCCATCTTTACTTGCTGGTATAGCAATCTTTATGCTCAGCGGTAGCGAGCCCAATATGAATACACTCACTCTCTTGTTGCTGAGCTCCCACTAACTCTCCAAGTATGATGGATAGCAAACCCCACGATCACCCTCTGACCCTGGAGGAGGTTAGGGGGGCCATCAAGCGTATGCAGTCAGGGAAGACACCGGGCCCAGATGGATTCCCAGCTAAATACTATTCAAAGTTTGAGTCCACACACTCTTCCTATCTCCTAAACCTCTTAGGGAGGACATAGATGCTGGGTATTTTCCCACAGAGCTGTATTTGGCCACCATTGTAATATTTCACAAAGCAGGATGACCCCTGGGGGATGGGTCATCCTATTGACCCATCTCTCTCTTAACTGTAGAGATTAGGATTTATGCTGAAATCCTAGCTAACAGGCTTCTACAAGAGAGCACTTCCCTCTTCCATCCTGACCAATGTGGCTTTGTGCCTTACCGTAGCACCCATCACTGCATTCACAGAGTGCATATCGCTTTAGCACATCATCTTAAACTCAAAGGCACCTCTCTGCTCATGCTTTTAGATTTTGTAAAGTCATTTACGTTCCAAGTCCTCTCTCAGATGGGGTTTGGAACTCACTTCCCTACTTTTATTAGTAAGTGGAGGTGAGAGCGAGCAACAGCCGCTCATTACTGTTTCCCATTATCCAGGGCAATAGGCAGGGCTGCACCCTCTCACCACTGATATTTTCTCTGGAGATGGAGACCCTAGCGGAAGAACCTCAAGACCTGGCTCTTCGTCTGAACCACAGCGCCTTCAACAGACCAGCAGCTCTTTTCCCCCATCCCCCACCCTCAGTACATTGAGACCCCTACAGGTGAGTAGTCACGCTTTACAAACCACCTGATTGATTGGTTTGGTGTAATGTGCAAAAATGTGGGTTCCAATGGAGAGACAGCTCAAAGACTGGATTGCGCACTATGCTGATGACATATCAATGTTTATGTGCCTAATCACGCATCACTGGTCCATAGTTTATCCAAATGCTCCATCTCTAAAGCGAAGCATCAGGGCCATGGGTTTACTGGTCTAAGTCACTCCGGATCCCCCTCACAGAGCCAGTGGAAGGTAGGGAGACGGTTGACTAGCAGTCTAGTATTTTTGTCCATAAATGCAGTTTCCAGCATCTGGGAATTCATTCCACCTTGAAGCCAGGGCTTGACAGGAGCAGCAATCTCACCCTTCAGGTGACGCAGGTTAGGCATTATATTAATGAATGAGTTGGTTTGTCTCTTAATTTGCTGAGCAGGGTGGCATTATTTAAAATGCTGGTTTTACCCAAGCTCCTGTATGTCCTGCAAAACGTCTCTCTTCATACCCCACAAACTTGATTTAAGGTCTTAATGATTTGGGGCACTATATCGACTCTCTATAGGTCCTGTTGATTAATGCACCTCATTGTTTTGCTGCTGTGCGAGGGAAGTGGGAAGATTGGGTGAGCCCAATGGAGTAACTGGAGGGATTCCAGGATGGCCTCATTTGAAGTGGTCATCCTATCCCATCTCGACCATATACAAACAAAATGACTACATATATCCTATCTCACTTGCCAGCACCTGTGGAGGATGGGCACACTTCCCATGCCCGTCTCTCCCAGATGTGCTAGTGATGATTGTAACATTTTTCATATGACATGTGGGTGTCTTAGCATAAGACGTTATTGGTCTTAGGTTTTCTCTACCCTTTCCAGAGTACTGGAGCGGCTGATTGATCGCTCCCTCCCCATTATGCTCTGTTGGATATCGTAGAAGATGTGGGTGGCCTTCAAATGGAAAGATAAAAATTTAAAAAGAAAGGAAAATGAAAAAAGAAAAAGGGCAGAAACCCATGTACAAATGATTATACACGTATAACAAATTTATTCAGTTAATTAAATACTAAAACATATAGGACAATGATGTTCAAAACAATACACTGGTAACAAAGAATAAATTAACAATACAGTGTGTAACCAGACAAGTAGGTGACAAAAGGAATTATACAACACAAGGGGAGCTCAGGACAAAACTGAAACAACACAAAGCAAAATAATGCGTCCTTCTTCAATTGCGGCCACATATGTGCTTCATCGACGTTTCGACCATTGTTAAAATACACGGTCGTCATAAGGACAAGAAAATAGTTAACTGAACATCCAAGAAATTTGCATAAAACATCTATTCCTGGATGGAATCCAGCCTGAAACTAATTCACAATTATGGGGAATGCAGCAAGAATTTGGAATGGAATAAAATTGATTAAAATTTGGTAAAGGAATTGTAGCACGTAATCACCTAAGTGATTGAACATCTACCCATGACTGTATATACTTAATATATTAATCGTGGCCAAGGGCTTGTGGAATTAATATTCATTGTGCTTCAATGATGCACGCCGGGACCATTCTGCACCGTACGTATCGTCTAAGTCCTCGGGCTGGATTCCATCCAGGAATAGATGTTTTATGCCAATTTCTTGGACGCTCAGTTAACTACTGTGTTGTTTCAGTTTTGTCCTGAACTCCTCTTGTTTGTATAATTCCTTCCATCAGCCACTTGTCTGGTTACACACTGTATTGTTCATTTATACTTTGTTACCAGTGTATTGTTTTGAGCGCCATTGTCCTATACGTTTTAGTATTTAATGAACTGAATAAATTTGTTATACTTGTATACTCATTTGTACATGGGTTTCTGCCCTTTTACTTTTTCCCTTCTTTTTTCATTTTTCTCTTTCCTCTGACGTTTTAAATGGTAAATTTTGTTGTTTGTAATTATGTTTGTTGTACGTAGTGATATCCTGAACCTTTGTTAGGATTCAGTATTATTGACCCTGGTTCAGGTGTTCAGGGCTGCCCCTGTTGTTTGTAACTACTGGCCTTCAAATTGAGCGGGCCCTAGTGGTCATCTATACAATCATTGTGAAGCGTGATAATACTGGTCAATGGAAGTCTGCTAAGCCCCGCATTAAGCTGCATGGAGGTTGGTAATGGATTGTTGAGCTAAGTTGGAGGAACCAACATACAAAGCTCGTGGTTGCCCGCATAAACACTGGAAGATCTGGGGCAAATGGTGGTCTTTCACAAGTTACTTAATAATTGATGTACTGTAATGCTGCACTGATGGTCTTTATTGATGTGATTAGACTGTGCTTGGCATGTTTATTTTATTTTTCCATTTTTTCTGTATAAAAAAAAACCCAATAAAATGTGATTATCAAAAAAAAATATGTGACAATGTTAAGAAATAAGTGCTGCTGCCAAAAATCGCCAAACACCGGCACAAATTAAGCACTGATTATCGGCAAGTTATACAGACAAATAATCTTGCCAACATTCACCCATATTTTCATATATTTCACTTTCTTTGCATGTCTAGTACATCTAGATGGTTTCAATTAACCTGCATTTGACAAGGGTATTTGACACACTTACATAATGGGGAGGAAGATTAGGATAAAATAGAAAAAGAGGGATTGACGAAGAACCTGTGGGAATTTGTTGGGTAAGAACATTATGTTATTCAGTCAAAGACTTATTCTCCTCAATCCATGAAAGTAATATGGGCAATTAACATACAGATCTCACAACAGACAGTGGTCCATAGCAAATGAACCTGGGCCACACAGGAGCATCAATCTTCTAGTTTAATTCCATTAGTCCGTACCGGGCAAAGGATTACCTTTTCAGTTCCTCGGTATTCCACCTCATGACTCCAGAATATCACGGACAAACTATCCAGTACCAAAATGTTGTGGTGGTAAGTTTATATAGGTAATTATAGGTTTACTTTAAATATCAGTTTACTTACCTTAATTCAGTGCTTAATTTGTGAAAAAATAAGCGCCAGTTCTCTCATCAGGATGCCACTGCAGCTTGCACCACACATTGCCTCTGCAAGCACTGCCAACGGCAGTACCAACAGAACTACTAACCATCACACTCCTCCAAATGTGCCAATTCGGATGATTTCAGGCCCCAATAGCTACAAAAATGGGTTGAGCAGCAGGTAACAGTCATTTTTAATGTATATTCAATTTATAATTAACTGTTGTGGTGGTCCTCTCTAAATTTGCCAAACAACACCACCTTGTGACAGACTCTCACAAGCGGCGGTGTTGGCAATTAAGTGCCGGCGCCGAGCACTGGAAACCACTGGCTCAAATTAAGCACTGACTTAACTCCACATACATGCACCTTGACGGCATAAATATCTTCCATGTTGCTGTTCTAAACAACAAAACTCAATGTGTTTTGGTGTTGGTTCATTGCACTGAGAAAAGTCAGACTGGGATTGGGCAAAGCAGGAAAGAGAATTTCGGGGCTCCTCCCTGTCTGCTACCCGGGCAGCTGATGCTTCCCATCTGCCTGGCGGCAAAGGAGAGGCAGCTAGTGGCAGAGCACATAGGCGATCATGATCTTTGAGGCAACGAGGCCCACGCCCCAGTACTCAAGACTACTCAGAGGTGGAGTACAGTTGCACCAGTGGGGGGAGATGGGGAATGATAGTCCCCGAAGGACAACGGATACTTCCTGAAATTTCCACACGGAGATTGCCCCTGGTCATGGTACAGACTGAATACTCTTTGTGTGCTTCTTGATATTCCTATAGACCAAAGGTTTAATCCTCACTTTAGCATCTCAAAATTCCCATGTCTTAACTATTCCTATTCAGTAGCATAGTTGCCATTAATGATCAATGGGGTTGGGCACACACAGTTCCTATTCCACTTGTTTTGTATCTATGTTCATGCGTTGGTTCAGGTGACAGATGCTTTGGGGTGGAAGTGTGGGGAGTGGACAGTTAGCAGGATATGGGGTTCATCAGTTCATATGTTGTTTGACCATTTTGTTGACTTGCAGCACACACTAACTTATCTTAGCAGGGCACAATCACTGCATTTTCCCTACTCACAGACCACCCATACATCAGATTGATCTGATGAGGGGTTACACACCTCATGCAACACACACACATATTTTTGCCATTCCCCACATGGCTGCCTTTATAGTGATGACGTGGAACTCTGATGGCCTTCCTAACCGTGTTAAGATGGGGGCCATATTTCGATTTGTGAAGCATCACTATCCAGAAGTGTTGCTCCTTCAGGAGTTGCATATTCTGGGCATGCAAAGCCCAGTCTTGGACAGGTTTTCCATGCTGGCCACACTGCAGGTTCACATATTATTGCCATCCCTCTTCATAAAACCTTCCCTCTATCTGTTAGTCAATCTGCCACAGACAATCTTGGGCAATACGTGATTTTAGGAGGCCTCTTAAAAGGTGTTCAATTTAGTATTCTCAGCTTCTATATCCATCAAAACTTGATCAAAACCTCCTTCAAGGACCTGCAAGACGTGGTCCGCAACTTACCCCACGGATGAACCATTATAGGGGGATGGGGGCTTTATTGCTTTGATGGACCCTGCCATAGACACTACTGGGGTCAGAGCTGTGACGGATCGGGGAACCTCTCCGTTAGGAGACTGGAAAGCTCCCTAGGTCTTTGTGATGAACGGAGAACAAGGCACCCAGGGAGACTGAATACACTCATATGTCAGCAGTATATAGTTGCATGTCTAGACTTGGCTATCTCCTTCTACTAGCTACCTTCTTACTGGGGACAGTGGTAGTGGATATTCTCACTCGAGGGATCTCGGATCACTCCCCTGTCATAATGGACCTGGGGACCTCTGTCAGGGGCGATAAGCCCATATAATGATTGAATGTCTGGTTGTTGCGCATTTCCCAAATATCTGTCCCAGGAGCTGGAATCCTACTTTAAGCTTAATGCTGGCTTGGTGGACTCCACAGGAACCCTATGGGTGGCCAGAAAGACACTCTTACAAGGAAAAGCCAGAGCCTTCCTTAGAGGTTGGAACAAAGCTAAAGTCCAGGAAATATCTAACCTGGAAACAAATCTAATGCTTCTTGATCACACATATAGATGAACATAAGACAAACATAGTCATCGCGAACTAGAGAAACACAGGGCCTTATTGTGCCAGCTTTGTTTTAAGAAATCCAGGAAATGGAGGATCACCTCCTCATGTGCATATACGAATGGGGAAGTAAATCTGAGAAGCTGCTGTATTGGCTAGCAACCAGAGACACAATTTTGAAATTTGGGGACCATCGGAGGAGGGTCGCCACACCTCTTCTGACATTGTGTCCATCTTTACTTGCTGGTATAGCAATCTTTATGCTCAGCGGTAGCGAGCCCAATATGAATACACTCACTCTCTTGTTGCTGAGCTCCCACTAACTCTCCAAGTATGATGGATAGCAAACCCCACGATCACCCTCTGACCCTGGAGGAGGTTAGGGGGGCCATCAAGCGTATGCAGTCAGGGAAGACACCGGGCCCAGATGGATTCCCAGCTAAATACTATTCAAAGTTTGAGTCCACACACTCTTCCTATCTCCTAAACCTCTTAGGGAGGACATAGATGCTGGGTATTTTCCCACAGAGCTGTATTTGGCCACCATTGTAATATTTCACAAAGCAGGATGACCCCTGGGGGATGGGTCATCCTATTGACCCATCTCTCTCTTAACTGTAGAGATTAGGATTTATGCTGAAATCCTAGCTAACAGGCTTCTACAAGAGAGCACTTCCCTCTTCCATCCTGACCAATGTGGCTTTGTGCCTTACCGTAGCACCCATCACTGCATTCACAGAGTGCATATCGCTTTAGCACATCATCTTAAACTCAAAGGCACCTCTCTGCTCATGCTTTTAGATTTTGTAAAGTCATTTACGTTCCAAGTCCTCTCTCAGATGGGGTTTGGAACTCACTTCCCTACTTTTATTAGTAAGTGGAGGTGAGAGCGAGCAACAGCCGCTCATTACTGTTTCCCATTATCCAGGGCAATAGGCAGGGCTGCACCCTCTCACCACTGATATTTTCTCTGGAGATGGAGACCCTAGCGGAAGAACCACAAGACCTGGCTCTTCGTCTGAACCACAGCGCCTTCAACAGACCAGCAGCTCTTTTCCCCCATCCCCCACCCTCAGTACATTGAGACCCCTACAGGTGAGTAGTCACGCTTTACAAACCACCTGATTGATTGGTTTGGTGTAATGTGCAAAAATGTGGGTTCCAATGGAGAGACAGCTCAAAGACTGGATTGCGCACTATGCTGATGACATATCAATGTTTATGTGCCTAATCACGCATCACTGGTCCATAGTTTATCCAAATGCTCCATCTCTAAAGCGAAGCATCAGGGCCATGGGTTTACTGGTCTAAGTCACTCCGGATCCCCCTCACAGAGCCAGTGGAAGGTAGGGAGACGGTTGACTAGCAGTCTAGTATTTTTGTCCATAAATGCAGTTTCCAGCATCTGGGAATTCATTCCACCTTGAAGCCAGGGCTTGACAGGAGCAGCAATCTCACCCTTCAGGTGACGCAGGTTAGGCATTATATTAATGAATGAGTTGGTTTGTCTCTTAATTTGCTGAGCAGGGTGGCATTATTTAAAATGCTGGTTTTACCCAAGCTCCTGTATGTCCTGCAAAACGTCTCTCTTCATACCCCACAAACTTGATTTAAGGTCTTAATGATTTGGGGCACTATATCGACTCTCTATAGGTCCTGTTGATTAATGCACCTCATTGTTTTGCTGCTGTGCGAGGGAAGTGGGAAGATTGGGTGAGCCCAATGGAGTAACTGGAGGGATTCCAGGATGGCCTCATTTGAAGTGGTCATCCTATCCCATCTCGACCATATACAAACAAAATGACTACATATATCCTATCTCACTTGCCAGCACCTGTGGAGGATGGGCACACTTCCCATGCCCGTCTCTCCCAGATGTGCTAGTGATGATTGTAACATTTTTCATATGACATGTGGGTGTCTTAGCATAAGACGTTATTGGTCTTAGGTTTTCTCTACCCTTTCCAGAGTACTGGAGCGGCTGATTGATCGCTCCCTCCCCATTATGCTCTGTTGGATATCGTAGAAGATGTGGGTGGCCTTCAAATGGAAAGATAAAAATTTAAAAAGAAAGGAAAATGAAAAAAGAAAAAGGGCAGAAACCCATGTACAAATGATTATACACGTATAACAAATTTATTCAGTTAATTAAATACTAAAACATATAGGACAATGATGTTCAAAACAATACACTGGTAACAAAGAATAAATTAACAATACAGTGTGTAACCAGACAAGTAGGTGACAAAAGGAATTATACAACACAAGGGGAGCTCAGGACAAAACTGAAACAACACAAAGCAAAATAATGCGTCCTTCTTCAATTGCGGCCACATATGTGCTTCATCGACGTTTCGACCATTGTTAAAATACACGGTCGTCATAAGGACAAGAAAATAGTTAACTGAACATCCAAGAAATTTGCATAAAACATCTATTCCTGGATGGAATCCAGCCTGAAACTAATTCACAATTATGGGGAATGCAGCAAGAATTTGGAATGGAATAAAATTGATTAAAATTTGGTAAAGGAATTGTAGCACGTAATCACCTAAGTGATTGAACATCTACCCATGACTGTATATACTTAATATATTAATCGTGGCCAAGGGCTTGTGGAATTAATATTCATTGTGCTTCAATGATGCACGCCGGGACCATTCTGCACCGTACGTATCGTCTAAGTCCTCGGGCTGGATTCCATCCAGGAATAGATGTTTTATGCCAATTTCTTGGACGCTCAGTTAACTACTGTGTTGTTTCAGTTTTGTCCTGAACTCCTCTTGTTTGTATAATTCCTTCCATCAGCCACTTGTCTGGTTACACACTGTATTGTTCATTTATACTTTGTTACCAGTGTATTGTTTTGAGCGCCATTGTCCTATACGTTTTAGTATTTAATGAACTGAATAAATTTGTTATACTTGTATACTCATTTGTACATGGGTTTCTGCCCTTTTACTTTTTCCCTTCTTTTTTCATTTTTCTCTTTCCTCTGACGTTTTAAATGGTAAATTTTGTTGTTTGTAATTATGTTTGTTGTACGTAGTGATATCCTGAACCTTTGTTAGGATTCAGTATTATTGACCCTGGTTCAGGTGTTCAGGGCTGCCCCTGTTGTTTGTAACTACTGGCCTTCAAATTGAGCGGGCCCTAGTGGTCATCTATACAATCATTGTGAAGCGTGATAATACTGGTCAATGGAAGTCTGCTAAGCCCCGCATTAAGCTGCATGGAGGTTGGTAATGGATTGTTGAGCTAAGTTGGAGGAACCAACATACAAAGCTCGTGGTTGCCCGCATAAACACTGGAAGATCTGGGGCAAATGGTGGTCTTTCACAAGTTACTTAATAATTGATGTACTGTAATGCTGCACTGATGGTCTTTATTGATGTGATTAGACTGTGCTTGGCATGTTTATTTTATTTTTCCATTTTTTCTGTATAAAAAAAAACCCAATAAAATGTGATTATCAAAAAAAAATATGTGACAATGTTAAGAAATAAGTGCTGCTGCCAAAAATCGCCAAACACCGGCACAAATTAAGCACTGATTATCGGCAAGTTATACAGACAAATAATCTTGCCAACATTCACCCATATTTTCATATATTTCACTTTCTTTGCATGTCTAGTACATCTAGATGGTTTCAATTAACCTGCATTTGACAAGGGTATTTGACACACTTACATAATGGGGAGGAAGATTAGGATAAAATAGAAAAAGAGGGATTGACGAAGAACCTGTGGGAATTTGTTGGGTAAGAACATTATGTTATTCAGTCAAAGACTTATTCTCCTCAATCCATGAAAGTAATATGGGCAATTAACATACAGATCTCACAACAGACAGTGGTCCATAGCAAATGAACCTGGGCCACACAGGAGCATCAATCTTCTAGTTTAATTCCATTAGTCCGTACCGGGCAAAGGATTACCTTTTCAGTTCCTCGGTATTCCACCTCATGACTCCAGAATATCACGGACAAACTATCCAGTACCAAAATGTTGTGGTGGTAAGTTTATATAGGTAATTATAGGTTTACTTTAAATATCAGTTTACTTACCTTAATTCAGTGCTTAATTTGTGAAAAAATAAGCGCCAGTTCTCTCATCAGGATGCCACTGCAGCTTGCACCACACATTGCCTCTGCAAGCACTGCCAACGGCAGTACCAACAGAACTACTAACCATCACACTCCTCCAAATGTGCCAATTCGGATGATTTCAGGCCCCAATAGCTACAAAAATGGGTTGAGCAGCAGGTAACAGTCATTTTTAATGTATATTCAATTTATAATTAACTGTTGTGGTGGTCCTCTCTAAATTTGCCAAACAACACCACCTTGTGACAGACTCTCACAAGCGGCGGTGTTGGCAATTAAGTGCCGGCGCCGAGCACTGGAAACCACTGGCTCAAATTAAGCACTGACTTAACTCCACATACATGCACCTTGACGGCATAAATATCTTCCATGTTGCTGTTCTAAACAACAAAACTCAATGTGTTTTGGTGTTGGTTCATTGCACTGAGAAAAGTCAGCACATTTCTCTGCTGAATCCGTGATCCCGATGGATACTCCTCATCTACATTCCTGTACATCACTTTGTAGCCCAGGATTGCAACCAGCCACGGCCTGTGCAGGTAAGAGCGGTGGGGCCAGGTGGGGAGGATTTTGACTGACGATGATGAGGGAAAATTAAATAAATAATTAATTTTCCCTCGTCATCGTCTGTCGAAATACCCCCCACCCAGCCCCAACACCCGAGGGTTCTTACCTGCACAGGCCGTGGCTGATTGCAACACTGAAGTGCTGGAAATATTAGTATTATTTATGTCTTGGTCTACACTAAGCAGTGTATGCTGCATTTCTGTTAGATGTAAGCCCTGGCCTAATGAAAAGCAGGCCCCAGCTGCCTGAGATCTGCTGCTTTATTTCTACGTTGTTCTGGCTTCCCATGTCATTCAAAGTTTCAGATGTTCAATGCGCTTTACCATTCAAAGTGCTGTTACATGTATCACGTCTTTATAAATGCCAATAAAATAGTTTTGAACTTAGAAAAATGCAAACAGATGTGACATTTGCTGGGAACACGTCTCTGGTGTTCTGGCATTAACATTAGAAAAGTAAACCAGTATTAAAGTCACTGTTCTCTGCAGAGCCGAATGAAAACCAGCAGTTCACTAATGCAATAAACAGCATTTTCTATTGCTTTTTACATTAGAATTATCCACTTTTCTATAATGTATATTCTTTCTCTGTGGTTAGTGAACTTCTTTAACAGATACGTGCATCACATGTTCAGAATAGTATTTTAAAAGGTTGTCAGTAGCAAGAGATAGCATTATTTAATTAAACTGTTTTCTGAATAGTAACCCATTTTAATTCTGCTGGCAATTTTCCTGTTCTGTGTTTTTGCAGTTTTTTAAGTTTAAGAAAGCTTTATTGAAATATATAATAACCCCCGCACTGTGCCCATTCCAGTGTACCTACACCACAAACAAACCAAGCTTGTGTTCCCTAATAAACAGCCAACATGCATTGTGGTTATAGTGGTTGCTAGTGGCCGCAGTTTATTAGGATTATATACATACACTTCGGTCATAATTTGTATGATCCCTGGTCATAAATTATCATTTGCGAACTGTCATATTTTGGGTCATGAATCATTTCCTCCGCATGTCATGCATATTATTAAGCGGTACATTGTATGCACATCACCAGTTTGTAAATGACACCAAAAGTTCTTTGGTTAGTTCCTTGTAGTCCTCTCTCTTTTCTTGCCCCTTCTGGGACCATCGTTTGGTTGGTCTCCACACCCTTTGCGTGTGGGGGGTAGCTTCTCCCCCGGAGTTAGGCTCCAACTCGCTACCGTGTCAGACTCATTTGTGCCCTGCCATCCGGCAGGGTCTGGACTGAGAGTGCCATCTCCGTTTGCTACCCCCTCTTTTGTTTGGCCAACTCAACCTGCCGTGCGGCATCCCAAAGCGAGTGGCCCTCCTCCTACACACCGCCCTGTCAGTGTGTCTCCATAACCAACCATTGTGTACCATTACTTCTCCGCCACGCCATCAGGGAGGCTTACGTCTTCCTGCAGCTCCCCCCATCTCCTTATTTCTCTCTTTTTTTTTGCCAGGGCCATTGCTCCCCATGGGTTATCCCAGAAGACACACATCCCTTCTTCCGATAGATGCACCCCATCATACCCATACAGTTCGGGGCGGACCGGGTAGATGAGCCCATGCTTGATGCTTTCCAGGCCGTTGGTCTTGCAAAATTTTCTAACTTCAATTTTCAGTTTTCTCCTTGAGTTATCAACTACCTTGTGTCACTTGGCTCCCCGCCATACCATTCTACTGATCACTTCTGACCAAATGATGGTCGTACTCCCAAAGCACTTGGATACCCCCGTGAGGTCTGCCTGGATGTCCTAGAGGAGGGCCTTCCTTCCCCTCTGTGCAAGTTCGTTACCCCCAAGGTGGATTATCAAAATTTCCGGGTGCCAGGCTGTGTCCGCCTACAGGTTCTTGATAGTCGCTGGTAGCTGATTCCATCTCATCCCAGGTTGCCCCAGCCAGCGGATGCATGCGCTTACTGGTCTTCCTGTCAGTTTGTGCCCCCTGCTGCCACCAAGTCTGCATCATGGATACGAACGAGAGCCCACTACCCACACCAGGCGGGAGCGCTTTCCTGCTGAAACAATGGCCACAAATGTCAGACGGTCTCTTGTGCTGGTGGATGACCCCCCATGCTGCAGCCCCCATTGCTGTCCAGCAGGAGGGCTCTACTGTAACTGGGGTCTGATGTAGGTCCTGTATGCCTGGGACTGCCATGTGCCTACTGATTGTATCCCTGCTTTGGTCATGCCGTGTTGGGCTGCTGATGTTGCTGCGCCAATCCTAAAAGAGTGGGAGCAAAATGCCGCTGGGGGTATCCCCGCTTTAGCGAGGGCCTGGCGCATCACTGCTGTGAATTGAAACTTGCTTAAGTGGTTCCCATCTTGATGTTTGAAAAGCGGGCCTTCCCCTGATGGACATGCCGACATGTATGTGAGCAAGCAAGAAACTGTGCAGTATCTGTGATCTTTGATGCACCTGAGCTGTACTACTGCTCCATTGCGGGCCTGATGTGTTTTTGACTGCCTTAGTAATAGCTCAACCACAGCTGCCTTGGGTCTGACATCAAAAGATACACAATTGATGGACGGAATGCAGAACAAATCAAAACATTCGCGCCCAGTCACGAGATCTGGGTTAAATCCATCATTCTTTTGCTCACCATGCCACACCAGTTTGAACCTGGCCATATGCAAATCAGTTTTGACCCTGTGCCTCATGGGAACAGTCCAGCCCGAACTGCCAAGCCAGGTCCTCCCTGGACCGGAAACAAGCATCCTAGGACCGGTTTCGGGGTTTCACCCCTCTTCTGCCAGGATAGCTTGATTTCAGTGGCACAGTGAGCCAAGGACCCATGTCTGGGCATACTTGGTGCACTTAGGGCAAAAAAGCAAAAGACACACAATTGATGGACGGAATGCAGAACAAATCAAACATTCACCCCCAGTCAAGAGATCTGGGTTAAATCCATCATTATTTTGCTCACCATGCCACCCCAGTTTAGACCTGGCCATATGCAAATCAGTTTTGACCCTGGGCCTCATGGGAACAGTCCAGCCCGAACTGCCAAGCCAGGTCCTCCCTGGACCGGAAACAAGCATCCTAGGACCACTTTCGGAGTTTCAGCCCTCTTCAGCCAGGATAGCTTGATTCCAGTGGCACAGTGAGCCCAGGACAATGCCTGGCATACCTGGCGCACTTAGGGCGAGAAAGCAAAACACACACAATTGATGGACGGAATGCAGAACAAATCAAAACATTCACCCCCAGTCAAGAGATCTGGGTTAAATCCATCATTCTTTTGCTCACCATGCCACCCCAGTTTAGACCCGGCCATATGCAAATCAGTCTTGACCCTGTGCCTCATGGGAACAGTCCAGCCCAAACTGCCAAGACAGGTCCTCCCTTGACCAGAAACAAGCATCCTAGGACCAATTGATGGACTCTGCATGCCACTTTTCCCAGTTTTCCTATCGAGCCCGACTCATTTACTCCAGTCACTACCATCATTGACACCAAGGGGGTGAACACCTGACTTCCAGGCTATACAGAAACTGCTCGGCCCTACTACCCATTAACGATCACAAGGTTCTAGAGGCTTGGGAGTCAGATTTGGGACACCCCATTTCGGATGATCAATGGGAAAAGTGCTGTGCAGTTAATAAAGACATCTCATTAAATAGCCGGCACAAACTACTGCATTTTAAGTTTCTGCGCAGAGTGTACGTTACTCCAGATCACTCACACAGAATTGACTCATCTAGATCACATCACTGCGTGAAATGTAGGGCTCCACATGCAGATTTTGCACATTTAACCTGGACATGCCCCAAAATACAGCCTTACTGGATTGCGATACATCAAACATTGGGCCTCGTGATTGAGCTAACTCTTGTTCGACTGCCTGAGGTTGCGCTCATGGGGTACGTAGTGAACTTCCCCAAAGCAGTCAGGAGATTTGCTGCTATCGGCTTCCTACTAGCCAAAACGGAGATTGCTGTTAATTGGGGAGGGAACAGGGTCCCCACCTTGCAAGCATGGTTACAGAGGCTAGCTTATTTCAACACAAATAGTGAGACATATGCTTCCACTCTACCTCGCACCTCACGCCTGAAAGACATTTGGGGTCCCTTCAGGACTTACGTGGCATCTACTCCCTCAACAGCTGATTCACAACAAGAGCACGGATTAGTGCCAACTGGGGTTGGATAAATGTGTACGTTTGATATTTATGATCTGTGTGACTATCTCAAGCGTTAGACTCCCAAAATATTTTTACACATAGTTCCCATTGGGGTCCTGGAGGGGCATCTGCGCTATTGTACAGTCAGTTGATAATATTTGAGAGGACGGGAAATGTGAATGGTCGACCTGCCTATTTTATGACTATGTAAGTGTTTTTTGATATATTTGTTTACACTCCACAGAGATTATGGCATGGCAGTGAGCACAATTGCTTTGAATTTACTGTAACGTTACAAAATGACAAATAAAGTTTAAAAAAAAGTGATATGAGGAAAATCACAGGATGTTGAGCAGACATCTGGACGCAAACTTGGGTTGCGTCACTTTTGTGTCTGAATCCAGACACAAAATCCATTTTGGCATTTACTAAGCAACACAAAGTCTATTTGTATGGCTTTGCGTGGTTCAGTAAATGCCAAGTAAGGCACAGCAGCACATAGGTCCTCCTTGCGTTACTTTGCATTGGGTAGGCGTTACATAGGTGGAGCATGGACGTTCCAGTGCATTCATCCATGTATTTTGGAGCAAACCTAGATGTGAAAGACTTGTAAAACTGAATTTGCGCCACAGTGTTCACCTACCCGACTGAGGCGTAACAAGGAGAAATATCTGTTTAGCTCTCTCCCGTACATGCAACATTGCAACTTGCTGCGCTGCATGAACTATTAGAGTAAATTTGCCACTAGCTTCCCCAAGTACAGATGGGGCAGCTCTGGCTATAGGCCACATTGCCTCCATTTTGTTGTTAGTGGTGTCATTTTGCTATTAACTAATTACACAAATTAGGTTTATTGGGAGAAAGGGATTTTCAGTAAGACATAAAGAGATATAGGAGGTCAGTGATGGAATGAAGAGAAAGAAGAGTGTGAGTATGAGTGAATATTACAATAAGTGAGAGGCACATAAGAGAGAGAATAAATTAGAAGATACAAACAAATGAAAACAGAAGAGTGAATAAAAATGTAGAGCAAAGCCAAGTAATGGGAGAGTGGAACACAGTAACAAAGTAGAGTGAATAGCGTGAGAGGCTCAACCCTGAGAAAGACCTATAGGTGTCAGACACCATCGTAGAGTATCAGTCCCCCAACATGCCCCCGATAGCTACTGCTTTACAATTTTCTCCAATATGGTGATTTCTACCTGTTTTATCCTGCTAGGCCTCCATCTTGGATTTCTGTTTTTACCCTCCTCAACATTTTCTCAGGATCATAATCTGCCATCATAGCTTTAAACCTTTTCGACTTACAACTCTGCAGAAAAGTATAAAGAGATTCAGACAAATAAAATGTTATTTACAAAGGTCACAACAATTCTCAATCCACTCAGAATCATTTTTCTGCCTCAACTCCCAACAACATAGCTTCAGTCCCAAAAACACAGGCAAACTAAAACCAGCCAATCTGTCTGGAAAGTAAGAGACAAGTCATCTGGTGATTGTCGTCATCAGATGAAACCCAAGTAGAGAATACCTAAGCAAAGAAATGAAAGTGTGGCGTTACAGAAATGTCTCACAATTTGTAAAGGAGGAGGGTTGAGCCTAAGGTTGCCAGGTGCATATTATCTCAAGGATCTGGGGTGCTGAGGAAATGAACAATGGATGTAAAGGAAGAGGCCATGGAGGGAGAGCCTATTTTGACATATGCAAGAAGAGGATTCATTTCATGATGAACAAAAGAGGGTATGCGGACAGTGCACCAGATTTTTAAAGTTGATTCACATTTCACAGCCTGCACTGCAATGCCTAGTTAAATGGCGCTTCTGTTTGAGATGGTGAAATGTCAGTGGGAAGGATGAGGAGAGGAGCAGAGGTATAGGAGGCACCCCCTGGTAAAAAGAATAAAAAAGAAATGCACTGTGGGGCAAACACTGGCATAGAGAGTGACTGTGTGTGCTAAAAGAAGTTCAAACTCCGTTGAAGGAAAAACGATGTTTATTTGACAAATCTCAAACTGCCTAGCCTGGCGCTCCTCAGCTCCACATCTCAACATTCTAAGGTGCGCTCCTGTCACCTTCTAGACTGTACCAAGGAGGAAGGTGGGTGGGTGGTTTGGAATGTACCACGACAGAGAGGCGAAAGGGGGAAGAAGGGAGATTATAACACACCTCCTTTCCCAAAAGAAGAAAAAAAAACAAGGATAGGGAGAGAGATAGAGAGAGAGGGAGAGAAAAAGGAGCAAGATAAAGATAAGAAATTAGAGAGAAAAAGAAAAGGGAGAAGAAGATGGTGGGGAACTGAAAACCTGTGTGAATGTGGTTTAGTAGGAACAATATTGTACAAAAGGTAACAGAGAAACATAATGAACCCGATTAAGGTTACATACATTGGCGAAATGCCACATAACGTCACATCATATACCAAACAAAATGTACAGTAACAACTGCAAAAACTGAAGTCCCATGACAATTATTTCATGACATAGTCTCCATGCCATCTGGATGGCACCCTTTGACCAAATCCTCTATGTAGGTGTCCATGCCAGGAAACCAATATCCTGAACGAAGTTTGCTTTTGGTAAGACTTCTACCCAGGTGGCCCTCATGAGCTATTTTACTGATATGTTCTCTGAGTTCTCCCGGGGGAATTACCTTGTCTGCTTTGAGCACATTGATGCCTGTTATTGATAGTTCATCTCTTACGTTCCAGAATGGTTGTAGCTCCCTGGGAAGGTCACTACACTTCTTAGTCCAACCTTTAATGATCTTTTCTTTAACCGTTTTTTTAGGGTGACATCCTTAGACATAAGCATGTTCCATTCTTCTTCTAAAATGGCAGGAATGTTTATTTGTAGGATTTCGAAATCCCCTGTCCTGTCTTCAATGTGATTGTCTAAAGGTAACCGTGAAAGACAATCAGCTACCTGATTTCTGTTGCCTGGAACGTACTCAACATTAAAGTTAACATTTTGTAAGGACACCAGCCATTTACCAATGCGAGGTGTGTTTTTTTCTATGTCTTTAGAGGAAAATATTGACACCAGAGGTTTGTGATCCGTCCTGAGCACGAACGGTATACCCCATAGAAAGTATTTGAAATGATCTGTGGCCCAAAAACATGATAATGCCTCTTTCTCTATTATAGAGTAGTTAACTTCTGCATCTTTAAGCGTTCTAGAGGCAAAAGCTATTTTTTTCTCCTTTCCTTCTTGTATTTGTGAAAGTGTAGCTCCGATACCTCTGTTGCTGGCATCAGTAGTGAGGAACGTATCTTTGGTACTATCAAAATTACCTATGCAAGGTGCCGTAGCAATAGCCTTTTTTAGTTCCCTGAATGCATTGTTGTGGATTGGCAGCCATTCGAATTTATTCTCTTTTTTTAAAAGGTCTCTGATCGGTTGTACTAGATGAGGGAAATTTTTAATGAATTTGGACATGTATTCTGCCAATCCTAAAAGGGATTTTATTTCTTCTTTGTTGATCGGAATGGGAGCCTCAACCACAGCTTCTATGAGATTCATTTTAGGCTTTATGCCTTCACTGGACAATGTATGTCCTAAGAATTCAACTGATGCCACTCCAATCTTGCACTTGTCCTTTTTTATGGTGAAACCTGCCTCACTAAGTTTAGTACATACCTTCCTTAAATTGCGGTTATGTTCTTCCTCATCTGCTCCGTACACTAGGATTTCATCTTGAAAACAGATGGTTTTCTCTAAATCCTTAAGGACATGTTGCATTATTCTCTGAAAAGCCGCTGCGGCTGAGGCTAACCCAAACAGCATTCTTAAAAATTTGTAGGTGCCAAAAGGTGTGGTGAATGCTGTGAGGATTTGGGATTCTGGATGTAACGCCACTTGATGGTATGCCGATGTAAGGTCTAGTACCGAAAAAAACTTGCCATTGTTTATTACAGACAACATTTAATTGATTTTAGGAAGTGGGTACCTGTCTACTCACATATTGGCATTGAGACTTCTGAGGTCCACACACATGCGAATCTCGTTACTCTCTTTTTTTGAAGTAATAACAATGGGGGCCAACCATTCTGAACTTTCTACTACCTGAATAATACCCAAACCCTCTAGTTTCTCCAACTCTTTTTTAAGTGGTTCCCGCATTACCAATGGAATAGACCTGGTTTTATGGGTAACTGGAACAGCGTCCTTTTTTAGCTTGATTTTATGCATATAGTTTTTTAACAAACCTACTCTTTCAGTAAACACTTCTGAAAATTCATTGCATACTTCTTTTCCTGTTAACGATCTATCCACCAACATTACCTGTTCAGTATTATTCGGGTCAAGCCTGATTCCCAACTCTCTCTGGTGTTTCCACCCCAGTAAATTACTGCCTTTCTTAGTAATGTAAATTTTACCACAAGTATGTCTATCTTTAAATGTGATAGGCATTTTCACCATTCCTACTAAGAGAATAGGATCTTTGTTGTACCCTCCTGGATGTACGTCAGGATCTTCTAACATATATTCACTATCCTTAAACATACTTTGAAAAGTCTTTTCGTCTATGAGGGTGTACGGGGAACATGAATCAGCAAAAGCCTTGACCACTTTTCCATCTAGTTGTAGCTCACAAATAGGGTTAACTAATTGTCTCCTCATCACTATGTACCTGAAGTATAAACTTGTTGTCTCCAACTTCTGTGGCTTGATCATAAACCACATGCACACTTTTTCCTACATCTTTGAAGTTACATACTTTAGAAAAATGTCCCACTCTGTTACATTTCCTGCACTGAACTCCTCTAGCCGGACACTTCGGAAAGTTGGCAAGATGATTAGTATTACCACATCTATAACATTTGACATTTTTTTTCTTAAGTTTAGTTTGAGCAACATTACCTTTATACTCAACTTTAAAAATCTCATCCTCCTCTTTAACCTCATTAACATGTTTCTCTTCTGATGCTGACTCTTTGCTATTTTTCATTTCTTTGATGCAAAAAGCTGTGTGCTCTATACTTTTCGCTATAGCCACAGCTTCTTCTAACTCTGGACTAAGGGTTAACAGCCTCTCTTGCGCTTTGTGATCATTGGTGCAATGAACCAATTGATCTCTGATGAGTGAATCGGTAAGTGCACCAAATTCACAAGTAGCAGAGAGTCCTCTCAAAGTGGCTATGTATGAGGTTACTTTTTCATTTTTACCTTGTGCCCTCTGAAAAAACTTGTGGCGTTCCAAACAACATTTACCTTGTCTTTTAAATGAGCACCTAATTTCCTCAGAGTGGTTGTGAAAACATCAACATCACCATCCTCCTCCCCAGTATCCGCAAGGTCTTCGTAAATTTTCCTCCCTTGTGTGCCCAAATTATGCAGTAATATGTGTTGTTTCCTGACTGGGGAAAACTTTTCACCTCCTATTGCAATCAAGTATGAATGGAGCATCTTAACCCACCTAGCCCATGGGATTTCTGCCTCCCCTTCATCATTTAGAAATGGAGGCGTTTGATTCATGTTTGTAATAGATATTTTGCCAAGATAAAAAAGGAACTGCAGGAAGATAACAAAACAATAGATTACAAGTCATGCAATATCATGGAGACAATGAATGGAGTGGAGGAAAAAAATATATATGAAAGTTAACAATGAATATAAGTAATTGCAATACCAAAGCACTAAAATGAAAATGAAAAGTGTATCTGCAGCGAAAGGCACCAAATGTAGAAAAGGACTCACAGGCCAATAAGTCAGTCAGCGAGAGTTTCCAGAACTTGAAGGCACACTGTAGTGCAGTCGAAATGGAAGGCAAGAAAGAAAAAAAACTTCACGCAAACAAAACTAAATCTGTCAGCGGAATACTTAAACTCAGAAGAACCACTGCAGGCACGCTGTGCCTATCAGCGTGTAGGTGCACTTACTTGTGGAAAGGATCTTTTGACGATCGCTGTGCTGAAGATTTGGTAGAACAACAGCAGAGCCAAGAGGTTCCTCAGACTCCAGCTAGTTAAAGTAAATGCATACCAAAACTAACCACGTGCACTCCAAAACGTGAGCACTATCCACCACTCTTCTGGGGAATAGCTGAAACAGAAAAGATCCAATAATACCACAATGAAAGGTTTCAGCGCGATACCAATGTGCTGAAATCGTAACACTACCACAGATAAGCGTGATCACGTGAGGGGATACGCTTTCTCCAGTGAACGATAAAGTCCGACACTGCTCACACTGTAGGAGATATTCAATGCGAAATTCACATGCGCTACATCGAAACACTATCTCACAGGGGCATGGTAGCGTGAGAGGGCGGCGCTTCCTGGAGAACAGGATACGAAGACTCCTCCCAGCGCTGTGGGAAGCTCCCTTGAAATGACGCGGTCACATGAAGAAAAACGCTTCTCCAGGAAGTTACGGAAGAAACTCCTTCTACGCTAGCAGGATACAAGGCAGATACAAAGCGGAGGAGAGCACTGCTAGTCGAGGAGAGTGGTGCCCAAGAAGAAAACTCCTCGGGGGGATTCTTTGCTCATCCTAACAATATGCAGCGGTGTGGCGTAAACAAGAGGTAAGATAACCGTTCTATAATGAAATCCGGGCAATGTACACAGATGAAGAAAGAAAGATAGGACGCCAAACTGAACAGGCTGGCAAAAGGAAGACAGGGGTGAGATTTGTTGCAGTCCCCTGCACAGCTCCCTTCCTGTCATCACCAATTTGTTAAAAGAAGTTCAAACTCCGTTGAAGGAAAAACGATGTTTATTTGACAAATCTCAAACTGCCTAGCCTGGCGCTCCTCAGCTCCACATCTCAACATTCTAAGGTGCGCTCCTGTCACCTTCTAGACTGTACCAAGGAGGAAGGTGGGTGGGGGGTTTGGAATGTACCAAGACAGAGAGGCGAAAGGGGGAAGAAGGGAGATTATAACAGTGTGCTTATTCTGCCGTGAAAATTCCACAAATTGACATAAGAGAGTGCTGAAAGATTTGTTTTTAAAGTGATGAAAGGCTAAAAGTTCTCTCTTGGTGTTCTCTATGCCTTCCAGATCAGGGACAATGAAGCACAAATTCATTAAGTACTTGTCACCAAAAGCATTGTAGCAAAAGAGTATAATCCTCAAACAACAACTATCAAAGCCTCCCAAACAGCTTGTCTGTCTTTACTTCTGTCGGCTGAAACCAGGGGATGCCAACCCAAAAGGATATAGGGACAGGTACCAAAAAGAAACAGCTGTGCCAGCAAGTTTAGAATTGGTAGTTGTGGCAGAATGATGACTCTGAAGACGGCCTACCAGGGCTGTGTGAGTATGTGAAGTAATGTTAAAAAGATATAGAAAATGTGCCATGAACCTAGAATTCTTTCAATTCCTCCAGCACAGAACTAAAACTGTGCCATAAAGCAGGAATGCCCTCAGTTCCTCTCTCCTCTCAAGTCCATCAGTTGAGCCCTTGTCACAAGGCTCCATTTCCTCTCCACATGTGAAGGGCTACACAACCCATCAATGATAAGGAAGGAAAGCTTCATCCAATGTAAGTTGAGTTCACAACAGAGATCACAAACCACTTCCTGAAATGTCAGTGTGATGTCACTCATGTCCCACAATATTTGGAACTAATCGCTGCCTATAACCAGTCTCATTTCTCTTTAATGGTTCAAGCTAATCTTCAACGAAGGGCTAAATTAGTAAAGAAAGTCACCCTGACAGAGGCTGGGGAGTTCACCCTCCCTATGGGTGCAACTGGAGCTCATCTTTATTTATACAAAGGGATCTATAATGAAGAGAAGCGTCCAAAATCAAATTGACTAGTCAAATTAGTTGATTGTTCCCTTGGCCAGCTCAGGGACAATGGGGAGGCTGAGGTATATTTAATAAATATGGGATAAGTCCCAATATCCTTCTAGCCTGCCGGGACAAGGTAGGAATTCCCAATAGGCTTACTGAACTAGCCAGGAAGCACATACACAGTCATGCAACCAACCATAAATAATCATAAGGAAAAATGGTCTGGAGTAACAATGAGGCAAATGCTCAATTGTAGCACTCAGACTGTAGTGGTGTGCCTATTCGCTGTGTGAATTCTGTCAGGCATCAAGAAAGTCACACAAAGCACAAAGGCCTGCTAACAAGATGAATGTAGGGCAAACCTTTGATACTAAATGGTTGATAGTGACCCACGATACGTTTTACAGTTCTGTAGTAATCATGGCCCAGCAGATACTCCCTTTTAAGTAAGCACTGGTTTGTACAAACTTAAGAGTTTGAGCGGGTGAAACAGGCAGGCTGTGGTCCATGGATCGCTTACAATTTCCCTAGAGACAGGGAAATTGTCTGAGACATTTTACATTTTCGTTTAGTGGATTAATGGAACCCTTTTCCTCGACTGATGCACAAACAAAAAATCCACACTATTATTTAAAAAAGGCTTTAGCAATTTATTAAAGCCCTTTTTAGTGCAGAATACACTAAAAAGAGCAGTTGCAGATATAAGCATTATGGTGAGCAACATGAAGTGAGTAAATGTCTTTAATACTGATATTGGGAACATACTAGATGATAATCTTTGAAGGAATCTTTGAGGGAGACCTTTCTTCCCTGGTCCTAGCTAATGTGTACATTAGCACAAACATATTGCAAAAGTAAATTTTTAGTACATCACCTTCACCACAGGCAAGTTCAGTATTCATCTCTGTATTATCCATGCTCTCAGAAGAGCCACATTGCAAGTAAGAAACTAGGGGCCCGATTCACAGAACTAACTTAAGACAAAATCCTAAACTTACTACCATTTTGGTATTCACAGAAGGCACTTACTCATTTTGGTATTCACAGAAGGCACTTACTCATTTCGGTATTCACAGAAGTTAGGAGTCCTAACTTTAGGACTCCTAAATGCCTTCTGTGAATACCGAAAGTCTTAAAATTAGGATTTTTCTCAGTTTAGTAGTAGTATAGTTAGGACTCCTAAATGCCTTCTGTGAATACCAAAAGTCTTAAAATTAGGATTTTTCTCAATTTAGTAGTCCTAAGTTTAGGACTCCTAAGTTTAGGACTCCTAAATGCCTTCTGTGAATACGAAAGCCTTAAAATTAGGATTTTTCTCAGTTTAGTAGTAGTATAGTTAGGACTCCTAACTTTAGGACTCCTAAATGCCTTCTGTGAATACCGAAAATCTTAAAATTAGGATTTTTCTCAATTTAGTAGTCCTAAATTTAGACTTAGGACTACTAAATTGAGAAAAATCCTAATTTTAAGACTTTCGGTATTCACAGAAGGCATTTAGGAGTCCTAAAGTTAGGAGTCCTAACTGTACTACTACAAAACTGAGAAAAATCCTAATTTTAAGGCTTTCGGTATTCACAGAAGGCATTTAGGAGTCCTAAAGTTAGGACTCCTAACTTCTGTGAATACCGAAATGAGTAAGTGCCTTCTGTGAATACCAAAATGAGTAAGTGCCTTCTGTGAATACCAAAATGGTAGTAAGTTTAGGATTTTGTCTTAAGTTAGTTCTGTGAATCGGGCCCTGTGTCTTTAGCAGAGGCTGTTTGTCAAAGATGCTCCTTCTGGAATGTTTGAAGCTCTTCTCTCCCTGAGAGGATCCTGCACGAGCTTTATATAAAATTTCTCAACCTGTTTTTGGAAAAAAATGAACGAAAAGATATGCGATGTACATTAAGAAGAGTAACGTGATTTCTCCTACAAATTCATTCAGTTTCACTGTGTTTTTCTATAATTGTCACAATTAATTCATATTTATCATATGACCAAGAAATACAATATCAAAGAATATTAAAACACTGATATCTAGGGATTGTCCCGGAAAGTGGAGTAAAGTGTGGGGAGCTTGGAACCACTATAGAGGAGATGTGTGTCCCCCACCGAGTAGACTGACTGCGGATGAGGCTCATGTAACCCCCTAGTCAACATGAAACTCCGTTGGAAACATGTATTGAGATGTATAATTTGTGGCCGATTGTAACTGACGACGCCTGCCAATGAATATATGCTGTCTGACTGTCGAATTGGTTTAATAAAAAGAAATATTTTTTTTTTTTAAAACACTGATATCTAAACTGTATATGCAACTGCATATAAATGAAATAGCAAATAATTAGTAGTTACACATGTTAAAATGCTTGTGACACCCTAGGCAACAAACAGCCTATCTAGCAACACACACACATATATATGCTAAAAGCTGATTATTTATAAATATATTTTGTAGTACATAGATAACTGTTTAAGTAAGACAACTGTGTAAATTACCTTTGTTAATACCTATGTCATTTGCGACTAGCCCCCAGGCCCTTCAATTTTATGGAGACATGTAATTTATACCTTTAGTGTAAATTTACACTCTGATTGCGTGCTCAAAAGGGTAAATTAATCAACCTTTTGAGTCAGACCTTAAAATGTGCGAAAAATGGAGTACTCTCTTTCTACTGAATCGAGAGGTGATAGTCATATTCTTCTGGGTTAGAAAAATTACTGTCGTGGCTTAAGGATATAAGGTGAAAAAAGTGCAGTCTCGTTGAGAAAATGCCAAGATAGTTTGTGAAATGTAAGCACTTGTAGTGCCCAGCGCATTTGAGTAAGTGCACACATTAGAGCTTGCTTGTGGTATAGAGATATAAGCCCTCTATGAGTATATTTGAGGTAGTATTGTGCTAAATATGAGTAATTTGCTTTTGAATAAGTATGCAACAGTTAGGCAAAATTACATGTGATAACACAAAATGCAAATCCATCCTTTTGCACTATATTTTAGCATGACATGTTTCCTCACATGAGTTTTGACACAAAGCTGCATTTCGTGATAACAAAATGTGCAAAACAAAAGCACCACAAACATCATTCGTACGTGTTTTGTAGTTCCTGTGCGTTTGTGGTAAATTTGCGCTGCGAGTGACACATTCATGGAAAATTTTCACAGCAAATGGCGCGCAGTCACACAAAGTTGCCTAATGGGGTGCTTTCAGGAATTTCACATAACAAGCATAAAGTAAACTTCCTGGAATTTTGTGAATTATGCCAGTGCAATTTATATTTCACCTAGGCCTAGTTTAAAGTAGGAGGTAATAGAAGAGATTGTATAAATGTGTTCAGACAAGTACAAAAACCTTCATTTATATCAGTGAACGTATTCTGCAACATGTCTTTGTCTGGTTTTTGGAATATCGTGATATATAAATATTATCACAAGAATATTGTGATAAAGAAAATATTGTTGACAACAATATTGCAGGTAAGAATATAGGGCCTTATTGCGATGTCGGGTGGACCACCACCGACAGGCTGTCGGTGGCGGTCCGCCTGACAGATAGGCCATCGGTCCGACCACTGCATTACAATGCAAGTGGTCGGACCACAGCGGTAGTGGGGTGGCGGTGGCAGAGTCTCCCCTGATCCGTTTAGACGCCAGCAAGCGCTGCAGGAAGCGAACTAGACTCAGTGGAAGGGTCAGCGCTGCACAATCTTTATTTCTAATGAAATTTTAAAATTACGAATCATTTTTAAAAACGCCACTGTAAACTGATTTAATAGTTTCCACTCACTCGCACAGATCCGGTAGGGAAGTCTGGGCTCAATTGCCAGCCTGCACACCTCGGTCCGACTCGGTGATTGCAACCGTTGAGCGGAGGGCAGACAGGCAGACCCAGTTACTTCCGCATCACGAGCGGTTAGCGCTCTAACTTTTCTAGCTGCGAGGACTACATAGCCCTCTCCTTACTCGGAGCGCGCAGGGGTGCGCCTAAGAACGCGCCTAAGACAAGCCAAAGAGAAGCCCGTCTACGCCCGTCCGCGACTGGACGAGGCTAGGGGCTAGAGGATATGGCCCTTATATCTGCCCTTCCCGTTGACCAGGCCAAACCTCGGGTAAGATACTCATCACTGGATCTATTACGTATCTGGAAGCCACCACATCAGGGTTGCTCAGGAGGAGGAGGAGTACCTCCAGAGGGACCTTTTGCCTGTCGCAAATGTCAATACCAAGCCCTTTATGATCATTCGCCATTCCTTCCATATGAAACCACCGTCCTAAAGGTAGTCCCACAGGGCCCTTTAAAAAGCAGAAACCTTTTATGTAACATCAGATCACTGTCTAAGTATTATAGTGAAGTATGAGACATGATTTCCTTGGTGCAACCGGAACTTTGCTATCTGATTGAAACATGGCTAAAACCCCACTCGGTCCCAGCTATTACCCTAGGGATCCCAGAAGGCTACAAAATAGTCAGGTTAGATCGTCCAACTAAGATTGGGGGAGTTATTGCGATCATATATAAAAACAACTTATCGATCACCATTTTAGAAGAAAATAGCATCCCAGATCTAGAAATTCTGGTTTTTAAAGTCTGCATTTCTAATAAAATCAGTTACAAAGGGGCACTAGTTTATCGCCCCCCAGGCCCTTGTGCCGACTTTAACATCTCACTGCTGGAGATATTAGCCAGACACATTGACACTGAGAATGAATTTATACTCTTAGGAGACTTCAATGTACACAGCGATCTGAAGGAAAATGGAGATGCACAGTCCTTATTGACTGATCTTTCCTTGCTTGGACTAACTCTAATGAATACTGATCCTACACACCTAGCAGGACATACTTTGGACCTTATTTTTACGAATAAATTTAACACCATGACATGCGTTCCTCCAACACAAGTAAACTGGACAGATCATTTTGTTTTGGAATTCCACACCTCCCATCCAGGTAAAGCCCCCCCTCAGGTGCAAGCCTTTCCTACCAGACGCAGGCAATGGCATAAGGTCACCCCTGAAGCGTTCCAGGAGCAATTTGTTGAACCTTTCATTAGCTCTTCAGAGGATGTTGATACGGTTTTAGCCAATTATAATCACGCAATTCTTAAAGCGGTCGACTGCATTGCCCCCATGAAAACGTTTAAACCACGCTTAGCTCGTAAACGGGAAGCATGGTTTTCAGAGCACTTAAAATCACTTAAACAATTGGCTAGAAAGCTCGAAAGGGTGTGGAGAACGACCCATGGTGAAACTGACAGGAACCATTACTGGGCAGCTCTCACCACTTATCATAAAGAAATTCGATGCGCCCGAAAAACACATATAGAGTCTCTTCTCTCTGCCGCAGGAAATACCCTCAGGATTTTATACCAAACCCTCCAGTCGTTTGTGAAACCAGCTGCTTGCGAAACTCCTGAACTAGTGTCACAACAATTATGCAACGAAGTTGCTCAGTTTTTCACTAACAAGATAAATAGGATACATGATGACATCACTAGAATCAATTTATCCACTACAGGAGATACACCTTTATTCCTGGAAGAAGGAAAAGAACCAGGATCGATGACCTTGGACACCTTTCCCCCCATCTCCCTGGTAGAGATTGAATGCTACCTAGGCCAGATTAAGAGCGGTAGTCCCTCAGACATCATCCCGGCCAGAATCGTACCGGTAGTAGGAAAGACTCTTAGCCCACAGATTCAATGTCTTGTGAATCTCTCACTGATGGAGGGTCAAGTTCCTGGGGAATGGAAGAAAGCATTAGTGAGGCCCATCAGGAAAAACCCTTCCACTCCCAGGACTGATATGTCTAACTTTAGGCCTATTTCCCTACTTCCTTTTTTGGGGAAACCTATAGAGAAACATGTTAATAAACATGTATCAAACTATATTGAACAGACTGGTAGGCTAGATTGTTCTCAGTTTGGCTTTAGACCAAAACACAGCACCGAATCTGCCCTGCTATCGGTGACTGATGATCTTCACATGTACCAAGACAGAGGGTACTCTGTTATACTGGTACTATTAGATCTGTCGGCAGCGTTCGATACGATATCCCATAAAATCTTAATCGAACGCTTGACCATGATCGGCATTGAGAGCACAGCATTAGCCTGGTTAAAGATTTATATCTAACCGTACCCAAGCTGTCAGCATGGGCTCATTTTGGTCGATTGAGACTAACATCACGAAGGGGGTGCCACAGGGCTCTTGTTTGAGCTGGCCAGAATTCTGAGAGAGTTTGGGTTCATGCCCGTCTCCTACGCGGATGATACCCAGCTCTTATTTCCTTTCAAAAGTCTCACCGACGAAGTGAGGACGGCCTTTTCCGAAGGCATGAAAGCTGTGGCAAAGTGGATGACATCGAACTATCTCCAATGTATTGTAAATAAGACCGAAGTCGTGCTTTTCGGGGAGGCAAGAGCTTTGTGGACGCCGGACTGGTGGCCATGCGAGCTTGACCAAGTGCCAGAACCTAAACAGGTTGTAAAAAACCTAGGGGTACGCCTCGATCGAGAGCTCTCTTTTAAACAACATGGTAACTGGGTGGTTGGCCAATGTTTCCATGTTATTGGACTCTTACGAAAAGTTTTTCCAATATTACCGGACTCCACCAGAAAAAACTCTGGTACAGGCACTAGTATTGAGTCGCCTGGATTATTGCAATGGACTCCTGTTGTCAGCCTATGAGGGTGTCCTAGCAAAACTCCAGGTGATACAAAATACTGCAGCGAGGCTAGTGTTGAATGCCCCTCCCAGAACGCCATCGAAACCCCTCCTGGATAAATTACATTGGCTCTCAGTCCGTAAGAGGATCAATTTTAAGATTTGCTGCCTGATCCACAAGAGCCTACATGGATGTGGGCCCTCCTATTGGAAGGATAAATTTATCCCATATAATCCCACACGATCTCTTAGGTCAAGCAGACAACTTTTATTGAGAGTACCAACCACAAAGAAGGCCAGACAAGGTGGCAAAGCTTTGTCGGTTGTCGGACCAATTTCTTGGAATAAACTTCCTCTCGAGCTTAGGCAATGTCCAGAACATCTTAATTTTAGAAAAAAACTTAAAACATTTTTATTTTAGATTTAATTCATGTACCCTATGTCCATACTGAACTGAACTATAAGCTAAACTGTTGCTGCTGGTCTCCTTCTTTCTCTCTCTCTCTTCGCTTTCTGTGAGCAGAGATACTCTGTATAGAGTCGATTCTAGCGTGTTACAAACTATAAATAATAATAATAATAATAAAGACCACTGCCTATGACAGGATCATCTGATCCCGATGGATGGGGTGGCAGTCGGAATTGTACTTGTGACAAGAGGCAGTAACTTGGCAGGTACAACCATTGGGATTACAATGTCCCTTTTTCACTTCCATGAAAAGACTGTGCGAAAGGGACTTTGGGAGCCCCAAACAGGACCCCCCTCCCTTGTGGGTCACTGCAGAGTGGCCCAGAGGGCACATGCAGTGCCCCCACACACATCCATACACCATGTGCAATGCACCACATAGGCACACAGGGCATCAATGTGCACTAAGTGCTCATTTACACTGCGGCTTGTGCTGTGACCCTTTTCCTGGGTGGCAGCACAAGCCACAGTGTAAATGAGCACTTTCCAACTATCATCACTGCGGTCATATCGTAATTGGGTGGTCAGACCGCTGACTGCTTGTCGGGCGGTCTCCTGACAACTGCAACAGCGGACAATGGTCAGACCGCACAATATCGTATTCAGGCCCATTGTTTTTAATGTTGTTTTCAATATTGTTGATAAAAATATCGTTGTTAAAAATATCATGGTAAGTAATATTGTTCTTTCAATGTTTTTGTAGTATTAGTGTTATTTTAGTGTGATATTTTTGGTGTTTCGTTTAGGGTTTAAAAAAACATAGGATATTGTTATTAAATATGTATTTCTTTTACTTTTAAGATAAAATGTAACAATTGAATTTTTTGATTTTTTGGATTGGGCTATAAGGTTTATAAGGGAAATGGGGATAGAATTTTTTAAAGATAAATGCATTGAGGTTTGGTTCTATAAAATGATTTGATTTAAAACTAGTGTAATAATTGATTATATGTCATATTTTAAAAATTATTTTTAAATGGTATTTAAAATCAAATATTATGCTTTTATTTTTTTGTGTTGAATTTGAATGTTTATAAATTATATATCCATATTTATATTTGTAGTAATATGTTTTTATCTTTTTTATAATTTATGAATTTCCTATTAAATAAATAAATTAACATATTTATAATTTAAACATGTGTATAATGTAAAATGCAAAATATTTGATTAAATATTGTTTGTTGTTAAATAACTCTACTTTTTAAATATATACATTTATTTTGTATTAAAAAAAGAATTTTTAAATTTATATTTATTTTTCTGGGTTTAATATTTTTATTGTATATGTTTCCAGTATCATATTTACATAATTTGAGGGCAATCTTTAGTGTTAATAGTATGTTTAAATTTAAAAATAATGTCAATTTCATTTACTTTGAGGTGCTTTAGTAAATATTATGACTTTACTATGTTTATCTTTCTATAGAATAGTTTACAATATGGAATTATATTTTAACACTTTCCCCAAAATAGTTTACAAAGGAGTGAGAATAGCAAATTCAGAGTTTTCAATATCCAACACCTTCCCCAAAATGATTTAGAGTGGTGTGGGAACAGTAAATATGAACTCTTCAGTACCAAACACCTTCTCCAAAATACTTTTGATTGCTGTGGGAATCATTAATCTGACCCCTTTAGTGTCCTACACATACACCAAAGTGGTTTAGGTTTGAGTGGGAATAGTACAATGTTTCCCTTCAGTGTCTCACATCTTCTCCAAAATGGTTCAGATAGGAGTGAAAATAGTAATTCCCATACAGCTAGAACAACAAAAGTTGAAAGGAGAAGAGCTGATGAGTGTTAAGCACCAGTATGGTGTGAGTACCACACTGTAGCTCCCATGTAGAACTGCATACCACTGCTGTGCTGTGACATCTTTACTCCGCATGCAACGAGGACCCCACATTAAGGATTGAACTATCTTGACATTTGTAGGGGTTGAAATGTTGACTATTGCCCACTTCAATTCAGGCTCAGACGACTGAAATGTATTATCAGTGTCCTTACAGTGCTATGTTTATATACTTTAGTATTTGGCCTCTTATAGGCTGAACCTGTTTCACTATGTAAATATAATGTATATATATGGCACATTACCTCTCCCTTATCTATTACCCTCACTTACTCACGTTGATCCTGAACACCCCTATTCCTCTTCCCCCACCAGAGCACCATTGTTGCAAAAAGAATTTTGTCTCACATGTATAGACAATTGTTTGCCCATAACAAGTTATTGATGCTTTAAAAATAAACTGCATTTAAAAATAAACTGTATATATTGCAGATTTGCAAATTTGGTGTAGTGAATTTCATCATTTCTTTCCTACTTTTAAATTGTTGCTACTGTGACTAATTGTTTACTGTACTGCACCCTGGTAGTTATGCCACAGAACAGGCCAGCTTAACTTAAGGCAATGTGTAAAGCACCTAAGCAGCACTAAAATAGTAATGAAGTGAAATGCAACACAAGAAAAATCCCAAAATGAATTAGAAAAATACAGTATATTCTATTAAATTTAATTACACAAAAAAAGACAAAAATCAATAAGGAAAACCAGAGATATGAATATTTGAAATTTTAAATAAAACTGACACCATAGAGCATTAAGTGCCAATGTGGTCAACTGATCGTTGTAGATCAGGACCTAGGTGTAATTTGAGGGTGATTGGGATGGAGCGCGGATCAGATACAGGAACTAGCTTCTCCCTGGTCAGAGATTTTACCTTGGGACTTAGGGGCTCATTACGATGGCGGAACGATCACCAACGCCGAGTCGCGGTGGCGATCGTTCCTCCATTGTCATGAGATGTACCCCCCGCCACATTATGATGTCCGTCCACCGCTTTTCCACCAGTGGCAATCATCATGATTGCCTGCTGGGCGGAGCTGGGCCACTAATATGGTGGCAGTGCCTAGCAGGCACCGTCTGCCATATTAGGATGTTGGTGTTGCAGGTACCTTTCCATGGTGACAATGCCACCATGGAAAGGCTGGTGGTGATTTGCTTTGGGCGCCCATTGCGGGCCCCTCTGTGGGAGGCTGGGGGTGAAAGGGGGGTACCCATGGTGCCCCCTCCATTCCGCGCGGTGCCTGCCACGTTGTGCAAGGAAATGCACAACATGGCCATTTGACATTGCGGCGGATGCTGCAGCCAGCAGCACCTGTCACAATGTTAAATTGCCAGATGCAACCGCCGCAGTGGAGGTCGCATCATTATCAGGGGTGCGGGACCAACGCATGGCATGCAGGCGGTCCCGTTACAGCTAGGATGGCGGGCAGACAGAAGTCCGCCCGCCATCCTAGTGACCCCCATAGTCTCATAAAATGAAGTCGAAAGATTTCAGTGGGTCAAGGTAGCAGGCTGTACCTGAGAAGGGTTCCACGAGGTCGTAAAACCATTGGACACCGTTGCGGTGAAGCCATTGGTTTTAGGCATGAAATCTAAGAGCGGGAGAAAATCAAACTGTGTGCCCGGAAAAGGTCCCTCACGGGCTGGATACTGTTGGACCTTTTGCCCAGTAAAGATTTGCGCATTCGCACTTAGTCACTATGTCAGAGCTCCAAATCCTTCAGCAGGGCAAGGCTGCAGGCTGTAGCCAAGGAGGGCTCCACAAGTTGGATACATACACTACAAGGAACTGCTGAATCAGATTTGCTACTGTGGAGAAGCTCCAAGCATGAGAACCCTGAATCCTCAGTCTAGGAGCAATGCACCTCTATTGGTTCGGGTTGGCAGGATTATCCTGGTCCTCCTGTGATCCTGAAGTTGAAAAAGATTCTAAGTTCCAGATTTTCCGGGGTTGTAGGAGAAGTCTAGCTAGACAAGCACTTGGGCTTCAAGACACAATCCAGCAGAGGATAACAGCAGGGTCCGCAGCAGTTCCACTCGGAAATGGTAATCTGGGCAGCTGAGATAAAGGCCTCTTGCAGCTTGTTGTATCCATGTAGCTTGAACCAGCGGTCAGTGTTATGACCCTTGTAGGCCACTTCTTTCTCCTGGTTACAATAGTCCAGGCTTCTTCTGCTCCTACCCACTTTTCTAGCACTTCCTATTTGCCCTACTGCAAACAATCCCACTGTGTCCCTCGCTGCCTAAATCTAAGATGGTGGAACCATTCTACCATTGTGCAGAGCCTATGTGTCCACCTAGAGGTGTGGTCAGGGTAATAAACAGTCTTATCTTTGTGATCGGTCTAAACTGGTTCTGGGGCAGATTCCCTCCCTCTATGATTGGTAACTGTCTGGGAACAAAAAAAGGCACATCCAGATGTTGTCTGACATTTGCCTGGGGCAGGGGAGGGGTGGACCCTTTAGAAGTTAATTAAATTTGTGGGCACAGGCAAAATGGCCATCCTGTTAGAGGAACGAAAACACCTCCCCACAACCAGGCCTTTTGTCTCTGCTCTAGGAGTAGTTTTCACATGTTACAGGACTTGAGCACGCAGAGGGCTGCAGCAGGAGGCTAATGCAAATTAGCCAACGGAGGCTTTAAGCATGGAAATTGTAACTATATTAAAGCTACTTTTCCTTAATATTTATCAAAAATCCAGCTTCACCATTAAATTGAGCTTTTGATACATAATAAAAAGAGTTGTTGTATCATATTTCCAGCTGGTTCCTACCTGAAAATGCATAATTAGTATTTAATATTGCTTCCCTGTGTTTCTCTATAGGCCAGCCAGTCTTTCCACAGTGAGAATAGCTTTCGGGTGCTATTCATTGTAAGGGCATGTGAATATTACATTTCTACATGACCTACTTTTAAACACCATGCACCTTGCCTTACGGCAATAGGGACCAATTAGGGGTGATTTATTAATATTTAAATGGAAGATTAAGACCTGTTAGAAGTGTTTCTTTATTGACAGTGCGAATTCCAGTTTTTTCACTGCTTCAGTCAGGCTTCAGGAGGGGGCATGACTCTATATTTGCACGGCCACTGCAATGGTTGGCACAAAAGGCAAGTTACATATATTAATAAGGAGCATATCAATTCAACTATGTTAAAAAGTGAGAGCACAAACACTTCACAATTGATTAGCAGCGGTAAAGTGCACACAGTTTTAGCCAGCAAAAAACAGATAGGGCAAATATCTGGGGGTTCACCACACAAAAGATGGTCATTTCCTGTAATACTTCTGCTTGTGTAATTTAACAAGGGGGTACGATGCATTATTAATTTTCTATATACTTTTTCAAAATTTGCAAGGTCCAAACAGAATTTCTCTTTCTTTTTTGAATGAGTTTATAGTCACCTCTTCCTTCTTTGTGTTTCTAATTTAAACACTGACAGGAGGTCAGTGTTTTTACCTGTGAGTGCTCATTAGAAATACTTTTCAGTAGTTCACCAATTCTCTAGTTCACCTTAAACTATGGCTTTCCTGCTCGCAACAGTTTTGCAATAATATTGTGACACTCCTACATAATGTGAAAATGTTCATGTGTCAGTATATGTGGTAAATAAAGAACACGGGGCCCCAAAATGTAGGGTAGTTACTCAAACTAGCACAAAGTCTTGATAAAGTGTTACCTTTTTCCCCTGGAACCTTTTTCCCCTGGAAAGTACTCCTAAAGGTAACACAGATAGCTCTATGTGCTGCTTTGAGCAACTTTGTAGAAAAGGGTGCCCCATGGGTGATTAATGGGCATTCCGATGCTACCATTGATGGTTTTTTATGCAAATCCCTTTCAATTAAAAAGGTCTGATTTAGGTTTGCACCACAAAATTACTCCCCCTTCAAGCAGGCACCATGTAGGAGAAATCATGTAATTTCTTCTAACTTTCTACAAATTGCACGTACTCTGCATTCTAAAGCAGGCATCCAATGTGAGTAAAGTTAAAGAATATATCTAGGAACAGTCTTTTGTACAGCAAGGGTACCCTAAGTGCTAAGGTGTGTGTGTGGCACTAGACATTCTTATTTGTGCAAGTGCTAGGGAAGAGAGCAATAGTAATAGATCTTAGTCTCCTACGCTAAAGCAACACCACAGCTTTGATTGTTGCACTGCACTACTTTATTATGAATGTGCCATGTTGTCTCAAGCTCCCAATCTCAACCCCCTATATGACAAAATCAGACAAATTCAGAGAGAAACTCAATAAAAAACTGAAATATAGAAAATATGCTGCTTTTGTGGTGAGGATTTGTGCCAGAACCAAAATACCCATTTGGAATATTATCAGATTTTTTTCAAGAATATAATCCTACCAGTCTACACAGCATGTTAAGGCCATGATTCTGAACACTTTGGGGCCTATTAGTATGGCGGGCAGATCGCCCCCGCCGGTCTGGCGGTAGCCATGGCTGGCCCAGCGGGGCCGATCTGCCCACCATCCACGCATGAATGACCCCCCGCCATATTATGATGGCTGGGGGGTCCGCGGCGGACGGGAATACCGTCCACCGCATTTCCACCCGTTGACGTGTCGACCGGGCGGAAAAGGGGTCTAACATGGTGGCGGTGTCTGCAAGACACCGCCATCCATATTAGCATGCAGGCGGAGATGTACCTTTACATGGCGGTGCATGCGGTCTTTGCCTATGGGGGCCGTAGCGTGCCCCCAGGTAGTTGGGGGTGCACATGGGGGTACCTATGGTGCCCCCCTGCATTGGCACGGACAAAGTGGCAGGCACCGTTCGGTGCCTGTCACCTTGTGCATGCCAATGCACAACGTGCATTCCCAGCATTGTGGCAGGCGGTGCTGTGAGCACCGTCCACCACAATGCTGGGAATAGGGGATGCCACTGCCAAGGTGGCAGTGGCTTCCTAATTGCAGGTGCGGGACCGCCGCACCCCTTGCAGACAGTCCCGCATTCCGTTACGATGGCGGGTGGACCTCGTAATAGACCCCTTTGTATTTTGGGAAGTAATACCACACTCAGTAAATACCAATACCACTAAGTGTGATAATTACTAGTACCTCACTAGTCAAAAGTTCCACACCTCAGAATGGGGGATACGGAAGCAATAGAACATGTTTTCCCCCATTCTGCGGTGTGAATCCCAGAATATCCTCTATTTACCTTCCATAAAGTGTACAAGGTTTCACCTAGCAAACTTAGTTCTGGAAAATATTGTGATATTGCCACACCAGTTCTAATCCTGATTGCAGAGATGGTCTAAGTGCCTATGTATCATAAAATGCTGAGAAATATCCTGAGGTAATCTTGTTCATTTAAAAAAATTAGCAAAGTGCACACATTTGTTATCTGTTGTCTGTCTAAAATGTTACATTTCATTGCAAAGAAACCTGGGGCCAGATGTACTAAATACTAGTCACAAAAACTAGTTGCAATTTGCAACCAGTGCAGATTTTAAAAATCAATCTATAAACTAATATGTGAGTTCGTACAATTCCAATTCTGAGTGTGTCGTTATTCAACCTACCTCATGAATATTAAAGAGGTAAGTCACAAACTGCACTCTCTCCGATTGGTGCCCAACACTGAGATGGTCTGTTAGGGTCATTAGATCACCATGATTGTGATCACCTTTTAATAAAAAAACTTTTTAAAATGCAGTCCTTCTTCATTCAAGAAACAGAGCTGCATTTAATTTGTTTTTACTTTTTTAAGTTTCTTTGAAAGTTAGCAGTATTCCCCTTGGGCACTGCCTTCTCCCCTGCAAACTTTTTTTTAACATTGACAAATGGAAAGTGTCCCTTTTGCAAATGGCTTACCATCTCACCTTAGGAGTCTGGCATTTTTCATTGTTTTGTGTCTGAATTTTGTTTGCAAAACATAAATATGTCGTACTTTTCAGTATTTTGAAGGAAGGCCTCCAACACGCATGGAATCAGTATTAGGTCGCTCTCCCTGTTTAGGAGTCAATAAAAGTTTTCTTACTCCTAAAATGGAATCACTAAACTTAAAAGGGATTTTTATGGTTCCAAACACCAAATAAGTATGTTTCACTCTGTGTAAACACTTTAGCCATCTGGCCACAGGAGTATTCATCCTCATTTGTCAAAGGAACTTTCAACAGTATATACACATAGAACAATTGCTCCTGATCAAATGTGCATCTTCCGCAAGGATTGCAAAAATGTATCTTGAGTGCTTTCATTTACATTTGAAAGAGAAATCATCATTGTGAAACAGTTTTGTCCCTGAGTTCTGTGGGACACTGAATTCTGTTTGACTGTTCATTGAGCACGCCCCGGCAAAAACAGCTGACGTCACTCCACTCTCGAGATAACCACCACTAGATCAGTCCATGTGGGAAGTGTCTCTTTCTGAAGAATCCAGAATATCAAGCTATGGAAAGAGAGAAAGGGGTAGTTGGAAAGAATCAAACTTCATCTTCTAAATGGTCCCTTAAGATGTTATACTATAATCTATTCTGTTAAATGCCTGCCTTGGACCAATGAACTGAGGTCACATTGCATATGTTGCGTTTGTGACCACAATTTATTTTTTAAGAATTATGGGAATCAGTAAACTTGTAATGACTCCTAAAATGGAATTGCGAACAGATATCAATTCGCAAATTGGAAGGGGTGTGTTGTAGGCATCCCTTCCAAGTTGCAAATCGTTATGACATGTATCGATGTTTTGCAATCATAATAAGGGTGCAAACATTTTTAAATATATTGGCTCCTGAGTAGGAATTTTTAAACCATTCACATACTCCCCTTTGTGGATTAAAAAATATAATGTGTTGGGAAGTAGGCAGCGGTCCACTCGTAAACAGACTTTTAAAAAAAAGATTTTTTTTAATTTAACTGACTTTTTTTAATGCAGCTCTGTTTCCTTTAAGGGGAGTTGCCTGCATTAAAAAAAAAAAAAGTTTACTTTATTTAAATGCACTCACATACATGGCAGTCTGCTGATCCCAGCCAGCCACCATTCCCATGTTGAAAACCAAAGGGATATTGTAACTCACTTCATTAATATTCGTGAGGTTGGATTGCGACCGACTCCGAATGGGAATTTTGCGACTCGACCAGCTAGTATATAGGTTGGTTCATAAATTCCACACTGGTTATAAAATTACTGGTTGCTTTTTGCAACCAGTAAATTGCGTCCAGTGCTTTGTAAATGAGGCCGCATATGCAGTCCCAGAGATCACCCACCTTTGGCACTTAACCTAGCCTTCGAAGACCACCGTTCATTCCTAAGTCAAATTTCTCAAAGCATTAAAAAACCAACGATTCCTAATTAGGAAACACCTGTCCAGTAGCCCCATCCAAAACAAACAAACATTGGTAAAGGCAATAAGTTGGTCTTTCCTAGGCCATTGTACAATTAATTTTTAATTTATTTGCAAACACAACATGCAAAAATTGGCAAATATTTTTTAAAATATGTGATAATAAAGAAGAGGCCCTTCAGCCTAGCACACCAGCACTAAAGCGCACTCCTTTCCAGGTGACTGTGTACATGTGATCAGATAAAATGTTATCACTCAGGGCATATGACAGTCAGGGGCTGAAGGGGGCTGAATCATTGTCCCATGCTACATGGTCCAGTAGGCAAAAACAAAATGTGATGGGTACTTCAACAGGCCAAATGGATGAGGGTGGGCTAACCAAAACATACTCTAAAAGTGTATATATTTATTTTTATTATGAGTGTGAAAATATGAGTCTATCAAAACATTTGCATTGTCTAGACTGGACCTAAAGTGGCTTAGCTAATTATAGCAAGAGTTGCATTACACATGCAAAGCCTACCAAATTGAATAGGTAGGGTTTTTGTATTGTTGCTGTCTGAGGCTGTAGGGCACCTGTGCCAAGGCAGAGATGGGGAGAGAAGAAAGAGGGGAAAGGTGCATATATGAAGTGAAGAGAGGGCAGAGGTAGAGATAAAGAAAATAAAGGAAAGACAAAGTAATGGACAGAGGCAGAACTAAAAAGAATAAATATATAGAGCAAAGGAATAAGAGCAGCATCTACATTATTTAAATTGATGTTGAAAATAAAGATGGGAGAAGAGAACAGCTTGACAACACGTTGTTACAGAGGTTGTGATGTTATAGCCAAATCTGCCTACTTTGGGGAAAAAAAGCAGATGAAGACTTTAACAGCAAAGAGTACTTGGTCCAACAGGAGAGCAGACAAAGGAAAACTAGAAACCTATAGGAAATCATGTGCAATAACCAATTGAATGCAAAGAAAACAGAGTGACAAGCAAGTCAACAAATGGTAAGTAATAAGCGGGCTGTAAGCCCCTTTTAAGATTTATTTTTAGTTACAAGAGATTTTGCAAGCACTGTGCAAGCACTGCGCAGCCAAAACATAAAATGGTCTTCAATCAATACTCACTGACTATTCCGTTGCTAGGAATATGATGTAGTGGGACATTCCATCTATAGCTCTTCAAAGCCTACCTAATGCTTTGTATCCTGTCGTTCTGCAATGGACGGCCAGGGTCTGATTGACTCTGGCAAAAACAGTTTCTCTTATCTGCTTAACTCCCATGCTGCTTAGGACCTCTTGAAGTTCTCACCAAAAGCACTGGATAGCTCAGAGAATATGCACATTAAGAGCTACACGTCTATTGTCTGTGCACCTTTCTATGGAAGGGGTAGCTGATCTGCATTTTCAGTATTTGCCCTGCAAGGTTGTTGCATTTTCTGACGCCCCACTTTGCCCCCACAGAAGAGGCATACATATCTAACTGTACCTAATATATAATATAATTAATCAGTGGAAAATGATAAGTAAATTCCCTTTTCTCTATAAATATCTGACTCCTTTCAATGGTGTATGTATTGCAAATAACTGAAGTTTGCTGGATCATTGCTGCAGTGCTAGGCGTTTTTTAAAATGGCCACAGTTTAGGACCACGTGACACTTCAGAAGTAGGTGTGCAAGGGTAAAATGGCGCAGACGAGTCAAGTGCTCCGTATATCCATTCACACACATCCAGAACCTGGCGTCTGACTGAGAGACCCAGAAACTCGAGGTTTTTCAGACTATTGGCTAAAAACTGTTTGACTGGCATGCACCTGAAGAAATTAATCAAAATCTGTGAGAGCTGTAAAGCTGAGCGGCTGGTAATTAGTATGGATTTATACAAATGTATGCAAATTCGATTCCAGTGAGTTGAGTTAATCTGTTGCTTGGAGCCCCAAAGGCGGATCTCTTGTTCAGCTTTGACAAACTCATTAGCACCAGAGTCAGGAAAAGCCTGAAGATTTTTTCGGAAATACCTTTGCCGGACCATAAACGCCACGAATAAACAGCAGAAATAAGGTCGAATGGGGAAAGCAAGTTTTCAAAATGGCTCAGGGGACTTTATACTTGGCGTATTGAGATGGCCTAACTCTTTATATAACCTTGACTGGTTGTTGCCTGAATTCTACACTGGGCTCCCTTGTACCATCTCTAAATTTTGGCGAAATGTAATTCTATTTCATAACTGCTTGCTAAATGATTGTTTTTTCTGTTACTTCACTTTTTGGCCAAGCGCAGTTTTACAGTTAGTTTCGTGTTCCACGAGTGCAAATATATATTGCGTTAATGTACTTTAGTTAAGTTAAATGTGTCACTCCAGAGTAATGTTTCAACGTCTGCACCCTTACTATTGAATCCATACAGCCCTCACTATTTTATGGACTTGACCTTGGGTGTACTGCTGAATATGGACCCCAAGAAAATCGTGGTGCAATATTGTCGAGCAACAAATTGTCAAAAGGTAAGTGTGTATATGAAAGTATAGATTTACTAAACCTAACTCCATATCTACATACCTTGAGGATATATATATATATATATTCACTGAAAAAACCATGGGTTTCACACACGTTATAGTTAGGAATTAGCATTTAAAAAACCTTAGAAATTCAATGAAAAAACCAAAGGTTTCACACATGTTATAGTTAGCTGGACATTTCTCTCGTAAAAAACCATTGAAATTCCCCCGTTATAGTTAGTTCAGCTAACTATAACTCGCGCGCCCGCAATGCACTGCTGATGACGTCACATATTACATCACTCATGACATGGTCAGTGACATCACTCATGACATCACTGATGACATCTCAAATGACATCACTGATGACATCACTGATGACATCATCCAGTGAATGTGTGTTTTTCTGAAAATTAAATATGTTTTATATATGTATATCTCAAGGTCGATGGAAGAATAAATGGGTATATAAGTGTCTAAATGGATGATTTGTTTTTGAAAAATTGATTGTGTAACTGACTGATTAAGTGTATCATAGTGAATACATGGCTTAGTGAGTAATGTTTAAATATGTAAATATCTGTATCAGTCTCTCACTTTGTGTATAGGTGGCTGCATTGGTTGGTGAGTAGCTACATGGGTGTCTATATAGGTTATTAGTTGGTTTTTTGAGTATCAGTCTGAGTGGCTGCATGGTTCGGTGGGGGGTATTACGTAGTGCATAGGTGCATGAATGAGTGACTCACTGTTTGTATGTGTTGAACACAGCATGTGTGCAGGACTGTATGGGTGGATGAGTGTGTGTATGGGTGTGTTAGTGAGTGAATGACTGTCTCAATAGTGTCTTTATGAGTAACTACATATGTTTTAAACTAGTATATGTGACTATTGGTGTATATATGTGAGTATATGTGAGAGTGAGAGATTGAAAGAGTTCCTGTATGAATAAGTATGTGTTTCTATAAGTGATTGTTTAAAAGACTAAGTATGTGTAAGTTTCCATAGAAGTAAGTGTGGTGGTGTGTGTATAACTGTATATGCAAGTAAATGTATGTTTGATTCTTTATTAGCATGAGTGACTATGTGTGTGAGTAACTCTATGGATGAGTGGCATTGTGTAACAGGATGTATAGGTGCATGAGTACATATGATGAGTGAGTACATGTATGAGTGACTGTATAGGACTGTTGGTGAATGAGTGGATGTGTATGTGGATCTTAGAATTACTGAAGAGGTTGTTGTAACTGGTATTGGTATGTCCATTGTTTTGAAAATGTTAGTCTCTATTTTTGAATGTGTGTATCAAAGGTTATATTAGGGTGAGAGGAGGTCTGCCACTCTATCACAAGGATGATGTCATCAGTGATGTCATCAGTGATGTCATTTGAGATGTCATCAGTGATGTCATGAGTGATGTCACTGACCATGTCATGAGTGATGTAATATGTGACGTCATCAGCAGTGCATTGCGGGCGCGCGAGTTATAGTTAGCTGAACTAACTATAACGGGGGAATTTCAATGGTTTTTTACGAGAGAAATGTCCAGCTAACTATAACATGTGTGAAACCTTTGGTTTTTTCATTGAATTTCTAAGGTTTTTTAAATGCTAATTCCTAACTATAACGTGTGTGAAACCCATGGTTTTTTCAGTGAATTTGCAAGGTTTTTTAAATGCTAATTTCTAACTATGCCTACAGAGATAGGACATGTGAAGAAAGAAGAAAAAATGCACAGAAAGAAACAAAAGAAGTGCAGAAAGAAGCAACAGAAGTCCTCAAATACGAAGATAAGTGCAGGAAGAAGGATAACGTGCAGAAAGAACAAAAAGAAGAGCAGAAAGAAGCCTTGTTGCAAAATCATCCTGTACCCTCAACTTTTTCAGACGGATACTGGTGGTAACTGAGTCTGACTAGCCAGTGCTATGTTAAAAGACACTTAGAATACAGTGAAAACACCTACATACACTAGGGAACATTATGCGTTGGGGTCCCCCTGTGATTAGCATGACCTCCTCTGTAAGCCCCTAGTACATAATAGGGCATGGGGATTAAAACTACCTCTTAAAACAGGCCACAGGGCGTTTTTGCACACGTTAACTCAGGCCCCGTCCCCTCCCTTCACCACTGTGTAAACACGCCCTGTGTCCATTTTTAGTTGGGAGATTAAGTTCATTTGAATCCTGAGGGTCCCTAGGGTCCAACTAGCCCACTAGGTACCTCCAGTAAATGCCACAGAGCTGTGTTGCAGAGAGGTGTAAAAAGTGGCACGGCCTGAACCACCTCCTTGCAATGCAGCTCAGTGGCGCTTACTGGAAGCACTTGGTGGGCTAGTTAGCCCCCAGGGGCCCTCAGTATTGAAGGGAAATTATATCCCCAATTTAAAACGTGCCATAGTGCGTGTTTGCACACGTCACCTCAGGCCCCGTCCCCTCCCTTCACCACTGTGTAAACGCGCCCTGTGGCTGTTCTAAGTTGAGAGATTAAGTCCCCTTGAATCCTAAGGGTCCCTAGGGTCAAACTAGACCACTAGGTACCTCCAGTAAGCGCCACAGAGCTGCGTTGCAGAGAGGTGTAAAAAGGGGCTTGGCCTCAGAACACCTGTCTGCAGCGCAGCTCCCTGGCGCATACTGGAGATGCCTGTTGGGGGCGCGTTTGCAGAGTGCTGCACGGAGGGGGCATGGCCTCCGGCACGATGCCAGTCTTTTATTTATTTTAATTTTTTAAGAAGGGGGGCTGTGTGGTTCCCCTTCTTATTCTAATTTATTGGCCCTGATGACCCCATCCCCCAGGGCCTGTCTCCTAATTATATTTTTTTGACCCCAATCCCTAGGGCCGGCCACTGTTTTTTATTATTTTAAAAAAATATTTATTTATAGACACACCTAGGACATGCTGGACAAACCGTACGTACCTATCACCATGACGATTTGCGGGATATTCATTAAAAGGCGACTATGCATGCAATGAATCCACGTGGAATGTATTTACACTACTAGTGAAGCTCTGACATGTCTGATGCCCTACCGTGCCTAATCCCGGTAGACACCCTTGTCGTTTATTTATACAAACATGGGTAGCTATTGACGGGCACATTTATTACACATGCACACCAAGCCATTCAAAGGGGATTCGACAAAAATTCGACCAAAACTATGCAAGAAACCCCCCTCACGGTTAATAAAACACACATCCACTGCCGGATGTGTAATACTTTTTATTTTACTCTCTGGAAAGGGGATGAACATCACTTGAGAGTCACAGCGCGCTCCTGACAGAGCCCAATGCTGTGTTACACCCACCATTGCCTGCCGAGTGCCACACACCTCTGTGTTGTATTCCACTAGCTAGTGCATATGCTATGACACTCTCTAGCCCATGTGCACTGTAACACCACCCCGTGAATATGTCATGCCACACTTGTCTTCGCACGGGTTATATTGCCCCATCTAACGTGCCTTCCTCGATGCCTATGTTATAACGCACAGTGCTATGCCATACATATTACAATCTGCGATCCATATCTGTGTCACAGTGCATATGCAACGTTACACTCCCCAGCACATATTTTATATTACAACTTTAGAGACTAGTTAGGTTACACAACACTGCCCTGTGCATATTACACTCCAAGGCGCATATCGCATAGCACGCGCTAGTGCCTGTGCTATCTCGCGCTCTCCAATGAATCTGTCATTGCGCACAATGTATTGCACATTATATTTCACGCCCGTTCATCTTATATCACACTTTTTGGTGCATAGTTTATACCATACACTATATCTAGTTTTCATTTTCAATCGTGCTCTCAGGACTATGTTCTATATAACACTGTGTTCACCTACCCTTTTCACGGGCATTACATTTTGCGATAGGGGGTGGAGGGTCAGGGGGTGTTTCTGCCAAGTGAGCCCGGAGTCACAGTCACAAACGTCCTCTTCTTCCTGAATAAAAGTGAGATTATGCTGCATACTTGTTCATATTTTAAGTAGTTCGCACAGACTCAATGTTTTAAAAACAATAAAGTTCCTAATACCCGCCTTCTCTGAACAGTTAGCTTGCTGCCCCATCCCCCTCCTCCCTATCCTCTGCTGTGTGAATCCATGGAATAGCCTCCTCCCTCCTGCCATGCATGGTCTGATGTGCTGCCACTGCCCTCAATTTAGTATGATGTACCAGTCCACTCCTCCTGCCCTCCATTGCCCAATTCTATGCCCCATCATTGACCTCCTGCTTAAACTCTGTGCTTAGCTTGCTGCCCCTATTCTCCTTCCCCCTGCCCTCCGATGTCTTTGTGCATGCCCCTGCTCCATCCTTTTTGCCCACCATGTCCCATGGACCTGCCACTCCTATCTACTCTGAGTGTTCTGTTGAGCTGCCACTCCCCTCCCACCTGCCTAGCATTGTCAGATGACTGTAACCTGTCCCTGCCACCTCCACCCTGCCTGTCCACATGCCATGCCCCTATCCTCTTCCTCCTGTCCTACATGGTCCATTGTACTGCCACACCCTTCTGCACTCCCTGGTCTGTTGTGCTGCAACTGCTCCTCCTGCGTGCCCCGTGTGGTCTGTTGTGAGGTCCCTTCCCCTGAACTTTCTTGTCTGTGCACAGGTCCTGACCCTCCCTTCTATCCTCCATCGTCCTTTGTGCATGCCCCTGCACCCTCCTTCTTGCCCATCATAGCCATTGGTCTTCTGTGCTGCCATGGCCCCTCCCACCTTCCCTGTGTGGTCAGTTAGCTGCCCCTGACCCCCTCCCACCTTCCCTCCATGGTCTGTGTGTATGCCATCACAGTCTCACTGTTGCTCTTCATGGTGTGTCTTGCTTCTAGTGCCCATCCTGCCTGACCTCCATGGCTATCTTGCTGCTCCTGCCCTGCCCCCTTGCCCCCAGCCCTCTGTTTACATGTGAAGACCCCTACTCCCTCCATCCTGGCTTGTCTGTTCCATTGTAATGCCCCTGATCCATCCCTACTGCCCTTTATGGTCTGTAATGCTGCAGCTTTCTCTCCTGTCTGTCCATTATGGTCAGCTAGCTACCATTGCCTCTTGCCCCTCTGTTCTCTGTTGTCCATGTGCATGGTCCTGTCCCCTCCCTCTTGCTTTCTATGGATTGTTGTGCTGCACTCCCGTCCTGCATGCCCTGTGTGGTGTATTGTGCTGCTGCAAACCCTGATGCCTGCCCTGCAGGGTCAGTTTGGTGCACCTCTCCATGCCCCTCTTGTCCTCTGTTATCCAAGTCCATGTCCCTATCCCATTTCCTTCCATGATCCAATGTACCATACTTGCGAACATTTTGAACTTGGTAAGAGGGAGATTTTGAAAAAAAACTGGGGTATTGATTTTCCCCTTTGAGTTACATTGAAAAAGAGGATATTGTAGACAGGAGACAGATCAAATAAAGCCCATTTGAGCTTAAAAACATTGGACGTTTCCTGGCTGAATCGGGTCTGTTGGCATGTATGGTTGTACTACCATTGCCTCTTCCTTCTGCCCACAATGGTCTATTACATTGCCACAGCCTTGAAGGAGGGTAGATTTTGTATCACAGGGGGCCCCTGGCCCGTTCTGTCCACACCTGAAGTATGAGACCCTTGTCCTTGCCCTGCCAGCCGCATTTGTAGGCCGTATTAAATTGACCAGCGGGTCCTGTGTTGCTATATAATTATCCTGAGACATCCTTACCACTCAGCCAGCATAAAACCCCTGTGTAGGCCCTTCTGTTCAATATGTAGGCCTCTTTGTTAAATTGACCATAGCTCTGCAATTTTAGTGTATAGCAGTCTGAAGGCAGGTCTGCGAGGCCTTCTGCTCCAAACTAGTAGCCCCCACCCTACCCGAGTGCTCCGTGCTCGGTATCAAAGTTCAACATCCCACTGAAGCTGTCGACATACAGTAGGCTGCATCCTGGACTGGTACTTGCTTCCTGGGCAGGTTTCCCGCTTTTAGGAAGTGGCAACCGCAGAGCGTCAAGTTAGGAGAACTGAGGAGATTTTGTACATGAATATATTGAATTCCCGTACAATACCCATTATTTTCTGCTTGCTCTATGGAACTTACGATAAGCGATTGGCCTGAGAGACTGACCTTTTCACCCAGTCCATTGTCAGCATTAAGTGGGTAAATGACGAAATGTCTGGTAAAATCTGCAGACGAAGCTTTTGGGTAGCATACGTAGGTAGATGTAGCGTGCAAAGGAGCCCACAAAATGATATAAAAAGGGAGCACCCACAGATATCGACGGACTACCTCGCCGTCTGTATGTAGGTTAACAGGCTGTGCAGGTTTTCCCCAAGAGCTGGGAGCTCTTGTCTTCCTTTGCTTAAAATGTCTTGCTCTGCTTTGCTTGAAGTATCTTATTCTATTTTACCTATATGAAATGTCATGTTATGTTTAACCATTGTTCTCTTTACTTTTGCATTTAAAAGATTTTGTATTGTAATTGCAGGAATGCTTGCTCTAAGAGTAAACGTGAGTGTTCCTAGGTAACATTTTCCTTGGTGTAACTTGTTTCTCATGATGCATTTATAGATGTGTTTTCTCTCTCTCTCTGTCAGTACATTAATTAAGATACAGAGAATATCATGACAGCTGTATGATTATCTGGATTCTGTATTTTGTACTTTATGTCTCTATTCTGCGGTTTCTTTGAAGTTGTATCTTCTCATTAAACTGCCATTGTATTCTGCCACCAATTCCATGTCTCATATGTCTGTTTTCTTCATTTTTGGAGCAAGCGTTCCTAGGCACCCCGGCTCAAATTAAGGTGCCCCTTTTGTCCCTGACTCACTCTCCTGCTCAGTTCTGTGGTGGCTCCCGGGGCTCTGGGGACCGCCTCTAGCTTCCTTGACCCGTAATAGATCTTCCCTCCAACAGCCTCTCTTGCAAGTCCTGTATTGTTGGTTTGTTGCCCCTGCCCCCCTTTCCACTGCCCTCCATAGTCTGTTGTGCTTCCACGGCCCTTCCTGCCTGCTCAGTGTGGTTAAATTGTTGCCTTTGTACTCTCCTACCTGCCTTCAATTTTCAGAGTCCGTGCCCCTGGCCTTTGCCTCTCAACAGTATCCCAATGAACAACTAGATTGCTAACATTCTATATTTATTACAAAAGTGTGGAACGCCTGACATCATCTTGATGTAATCAAAACTGTAATACCTAGAGCATTTCCTTTAGAAATTACATATATGAGAGGGTCTTATTGGCATCAAAATTATGGTTAGTGCTCTAAAAGACTAAAATAAGGACATTTTGTCTGAGTTTTCAAATAGCGACAAAGCACTTTTAAATTATTTGTTATCTTTATGTTTTTTTTATCCAGTTGACCACTTGATTAAATGTTGCACTTAGGGGAGAGGATGTGGTGTTACTTCCAGAACTGCAGACTTTGCAACTGGGGAACCAGGTTGAAGTTTCTGCTTCAGCTCGACATTCTGTGATTCTGGTCAAATCACTTAGTCTCCCCATGTCTACAACCAAAATGAATTTGTGCTTGTGTGATGTAACCAATGCTCATGTAAAGCACTCCAATACCTGACAAGTCTGCACTATATAACACTGCAAAAACACTAAATAATAAGTGTTTTGCACACTTCTGTCATTGGGCTATATTTGGGCTACATCTGGGTGATTTTGGGCTACATTTGGGCTCTTTTGTCTCCGGTGGCCATCTTGGGAGATTTATTTGTTATGAAGTTTCCTAATTTCCTCATGTACTGCAGTCTCCTCAGTAGGAAATGCTTTCAGTTTTTTACGTTGATTCCATCATGAAGGTATTCAGATATGTCACACATTTGCCATAAATTCTGAATGTTAGCACTCTAGTTGCTCATTATATCACTGTAGTAAAACTACTGTTCACCATGGAAGTCTGCTCCTGGTATTAAAAGTGCATGTTTCAGTATGCATGTCAGAATTTTTTAATGAAATAGAAGAGGATTTGAGAAGTCACTCAAAATGTGCCCTCATTTTCTTTCTTCAGCATTAATGATAATTTCTATGGCAAAATGAACCCCCTCATTGTGTTCCTTTTTAAATTAAATGTTTTAAGTGTTACCAGTTTATTCCAATCAAGATGGCTTCAGGTGTGCCATACTTTTGTCATAATGAAGACAGTAAGCGCTCTAGTTGTTTTTAAGAACATTCTGGGACATTCTGTCATTGGGCTATACTTGGGCTACATCTGGGTGATATTTGGGCTACATTTGGGCTCTTTTGTCTCTGGTGGCCATCTTGGGAGACTTATTTGTTATGAAGTTTCCTAATTTCCTCATTTACTGCAGTCTCCTCAGTAGGAAATACTTTCAGTTTTTTACTTTGATTCCATCAAGAAGGCATTCAGATGTGTCACACATTTGCCATAAATTCAGAATGTTAGCACTCTTTTTGCTCATTAGATCACTGTAGTAAAGCTACTGCTCACCAGGGAAAACTGCTGCTGGTATTGAAAGTGCATGTTTCAGTCTGCATGTCAGAATTTTTTAATGAAATAGAAGAGGATTTGAGAAGTCACTCAAAATGTGCCCTAATTTTTCTTTCTGCAGCACTAATCATACTTTTTATGGAAAAATGAACCCCCTCATTTTGTTCCTTTTGAAATTAAATGTTTTAAGAGTTACCACTTTATTCCAAGCAAGATGGCTTCAGGTGTGCCATACGTTTATCATAGGTAGGACTGTTAGCGCTCTAGTAGTTCTTTGGAACACTCTGGGAAGCTGCAGTAGAACACAAAGGAATCAACTGACAGTCTCTGCCCTTGTTGGATGTACATGTTTTACTGAGAATGTCAGACTTCATTCTCACATGACTGAGAAAGATAATGTGAATTTACAGAAAATAAGCTCTCAGTTTAGTTTATAGATCACCTTCCAAACCTCTGTGGTAAAAGCATGAGAAAATATTTTTCTCTCAATCATGATATCCCAGCAGAAGGCTTTTTTACATGGTGAAATCACCTTAGAACATACCACAATTCCTAAAATGAGTATGGTACCATCAACAAATGATTTATAATGTATCTAAAGTCTTAAAACCTTCTATTAACTGCAATGCTTTTTAATGAGGTGCTATCATGTATATTGGTCCCAAGATGGCTGCCAACACTTCTTGGATGAAGTGCTGACAGCCAATCAGATCTCAGGATGAGATGTGTGGTTAGGCTCCGCCCACATATATATATGGTTTTAAATGCTATTTTCTCAGGAAATACTGAACAGATTTACACCAGACCTGCAAAAGGCACTTCCTTGACCTTATGGCTACCTCTCTGCCAAATTTCAAGTAATTCTGTTCAGCCGTTCGGGCTGTAGCTGTGTCTAAAGGTCCTATGGAAAAATGCATGGGAAAAACGCGTTTTGGGACCCCCCTTTTATCTCAGCCCCCGCTTGACGAATCCCCCCGAGACTTTCAGGGTAGGAGCGGAGCGTAGCGCCCCACCTATTTTGAAAAATTCGCGAGGATTCGTCGACCGGCGCCAAAGTTATTCAAAATAGAATGTTGCGGATTTCCTATGGAAACGTGGTCCTAACTATAACTACCTACTGGCGACCGCCAGTAGGTAATATATATATATATATATATATATATATATATATATATATATATATATATAGAGAGAGAGAGAGAGAGAGAGAGAGAGAGAGAGAGAGAGAGAGAGAGAGAGAGAGAGAGAGAGATAATAGGTATAACAAACTGTAGGCTTCACTATCTGTCGATATTTCACTTTAGATTTTGTGTCCTCAATTTTGTGTCACATCGATATTGTGGTGTCGAGATTTAGGGTGCATACCATTGACCTTATGTGGTTACCTTTTATCTCACTTCAGTTTAAAGGACTCCCAAAATTCAGTAAATATATACACATTCAAAAAGGTCAATTTCTTAGTTAGTAACTTACAATCGTTGAAAAGCCCTTATTTATTCAAAATAAACAAAATGTATCCATGGGACAGTGCAAATGAGTATGATATTTTTCACTTCAAATGTAAGGTTTTGGTTCCTAGAGTAAGCATGCATCCCAGCGTTGCTGTAATGGAAGTTTTGTCAACTTAGCTCTAGTATGGGACTAAGTGTATGACGTTGGTGCCTTCTCGGCTTATCTTCCACTGCGGCACCGTGATCGGTCTGGTGCTGGCTGCTACGCGGCAGGGGATTAGACTCCCTGGGTGTACGGAGAGTGAGAGAAGGACATCCGGCCTCCCTAGTCACAGGAGGGTACGCGACTAATGACAAAGTTTAAACCAACCACCACTTTCAACCCAATAATGCCTCGGGATGGAATTGAGATATTCCATGACCATGTTGTAGGTGAAATTAAAAAACTCAATCATAGAGTACAGAGAATAATGAGAACAAAGAAAAACAAAACAGAGATTCAATATTACTCATTAATGACGAAACTGAAAACAAACTCTGATTTGGTTATCCGTAATTCGGATAAAGGAGGAAATTTAGTCCAATGGAACAAATCTGACTATAACGAGGAGGCTATGAAGCAATTACAAGATAGGAAATGCTATTGTAAATGTGATCAACTAACCCTTAGAAATACCTATAACATCTATAGGATGAAATTAATTGCATGGAAAAATGTAGGGTTATTGACACAAGAAGAATATCTGTACTTGCAAAATGATCATCCTGTAACACCCATTATGTATTTTATTCCCAAAATACACAAAGATCCCATAAATCCACCTGGAAGGCCAATCATTTCGGCAAGAAACAGTCTCCTAGAACGAACTTCAATATATGTGGACTATTTCCTCCAGGACTTTGTGCAACATCTACCATCCTATATTCGTGATACAGGAGACTTCTTATCCAAAATTAAGGACTGTAAATGGAATAAGGATTATATCTTAATTACATTGGACGTCTCCTCGCTATATACTTCAATCAATCACCAGATTGGAATGAAGGCATTGCAATATTACCTTGACCAGAGATCACCAGAATGTTTACACCACAACAAAATGCTTAGAGATATGACAGAGTTCTGGTTGAATAATAATATCTTTATGTATCGAAATATGTTGTATCAGCAATTACGAGGTGATGCGATTGGGGCCAGCTTTTCTCCCAGATATGCATGTCTTCATATGGGCTGATGGGAGGACCTGGTCCTCCTCATGGAATATGCAAGAATAGTCAATACAAACATCAAAGTTTGGCTAAGATATATTGTTGATCTTTTTAACATCTGGCAGGGAACCCGGCCAGAGGCAGAAAGATTCATCAAAGCCCTTAACTCCAACAACCTTAATTTAGAGTTCACGGCTAATATAAGCGATCAGGCAGTCGAATTCTTAGATGTACAGGTTTACATTAAAGACAGAGAAATTGCCACAAGATTATACCGCAAGAAAACTGCCGGAAATGCTATCCTGCATGCTACCAGTGCTCACCCCCAACATCTTATACAAAGTATACCATATGGTGCGATGCTCAGACTAAAACGCATAAGTAGCAATGATGAAGACCTACAGAATGCTCAGGCAGCAAGTCAAAAACGATTTCTTGAGAGAGGATACTCCAAGAAAACAATTGCTAAAGCTATAAAAAGAAGCAACAAAATTAGCAGAGATAGCCTTCTAACCATACAGACAAGGGCCAACACTACCAATATTACGAATAACCAACAAGAATCTACGCAAACTGCAGAAACATTTAGATTCATAATTGGTTATAGTAAACAAGCCAAATTCATCAACAAAATCATTAAGAAAAATTGGCCCCTCGTACTGAGTGATCCTATTATAGGCTATTCATTACCAGGCAGACCAGAAATTACATATAGTAAAGGGCCTTCGATGAGGGACGAATTGGTCCATAATTACCCATGGGATTGCAAAAGAACTATCTGGTTAAACCAAAGAAAGGGTTTTTTCAAATGTATATCATGTAAAGCATGTCAACATGGGCAGAATAAATCTTCCTATAAAACACCTTTCAGTGATAAAGAAAAATCCCTACACAGAAATTTGTCATGCAAAACAGAATATGTAATTTATGGAAGTTTTGTCAACTTAGCACTAGTATGGGACTGAGTGTATGACGTTGGTGCCTTCTCGGTCTATCTTCCACTGCGGCACCGTGATCGGTCTGGTGCTGGCTGCTACGCGGCAGGGGATTAGACTCCCTGGGTGTACGGCGAGTGAGAGAAGGACATGCGGCTTCCCTAGTCACAGGAGGGTACGCGACTAGGGTTGTTAGAACCATGGTGCAGATTCGGTGGTAGAGGTCGACAATGCTTGGAGTAGCAATGGATGCAGAGTGGTGAGGGACCCGGGGGAGGGGGTGGCGGGTTCATTACAGAGGTAATAACTGATTGTCCTGTGTCCCTTCTGCAGTGCCGCAGCGTTCCCCAGAAGTAAATTTGATACCCGTAAGGCATGCATGTCGAAATACACACAGCCATAGTTGGAGCAAGGAGTGTGGAGTGGGGGCCTCCCAATGGCACACTGGACCCAGGAGAGCACAGATGCGCAACTGTAGAGATGGCTGGACAAAATCAAGCAGCTATCCCTAGGCATTTTGATCGTTGATGTACCCTCAGCCCCAAGCCTAACATCAGAGAAGGACGAGGGGCCGGTGCTGCTCAATGGCACCCACTCATCAGAGGTGGTGCCAATTTAAAGTCTCGGTCGTTGGAAGGCACACAACTGTAATGGGCGCAGGCACACAACCCGAGTACCTGAAGAGGCACATGTGGGGGTGGTGTCGCATCTCATTTGACGGACACGTTTGGGAGTGCAAAGACATGGTGAAACCATGGGACAGGTGCCACTGCAGACCAACAAGATGGATAATTACGTGATCCCCAGACCAAACGCGGAGGGTACAGGACAGACCGAGGGGCTAGCTGCATCACCGGAGCCTTCCTTGAGTGCGATCATGGTGGCCATCCAGGACCTCAAGTCTTCTCTTGAGATGAAGATTGATGCAGTCACAATCAACATGGGCCACCTGCGCATGGTCCTCCAAAAGATGTCGGACAAGGTTAAGACCGCGGAGTCCCATATCCACACTCTTCTAGCCTCCTCTAAGTTCTTGGAAGAACAAGTTCAAGTTGGCGAAACAGCAGGGTCTCCTCACAGCCAGAGTCAAAGACCAAGAGGGGAGGGTTCGACGGAACAACATGTGCATAGGATGGAGCCTTACGGCTAGAGTGGTCGACCTCGAAGCTGGGGAACAGGTTCGAGTCTTGGTATCAATGCTCAACTTCCTGTGATTCTGGGCAGGCTAGAGTGGTCGACCTCGAAGCTGGGGAACCGGGTTTGAGTCTCAGTATCAACGCTCAACACCCTGTGATTCTGGGCAAATCACTTAGGGCCTCATGTAGGTAGTTAAATACCGGTCGGTAACGGCCGAAATTCGGTAAATATCCCGTTACCGACCGGTATTTAGCTATCTGAGATGTAGGAGGCATATGTCAGGATTCGGTATTTACCGAATCGGTAGAAATACCGATTCGGTAAATACCGAATCCTGAATCCATATGTAGGGAGCACTCTAAGGAGTGATGTGTAGGAATAAGAATTCGGTATTTACCACCAAATATAGGTTGGTGGAAAGTACCGAATACATAGCAAAACGTGATATCAAGCAGATGTACAAGTGCCATGTGGCAGACATACATGCCCTTAGGGCATGTATGTGTGCCACATGTGCACACATGCAAGAATCAGGGGTGCAACAGGGTGTCAATGTGACACCCTGCCACCCTTGTATATGCTCCCCCCATTACCGAATCGGTATTTACCGATTCGGTAATGAGGCATACCTTCCCATTGATTCCATCAATGGGAAGGTATGCCTCATTACCGAATCGGTAAATACCGATTCTAATTTACCGATTATTTCCGAATCGGTAAATTTTACCGAATTATTACCTACATCGCATTTACCAATTCATAAATACCGAATCGGTAAAATTCGATATTTATGAGTCGGTAAATGTGATGCCACCTACATATGGCCCTAAATCTCCTCGTGCCTAATAAAAAAAATGAATGTGTTAATCTGTAATGATACTGGTGCCCATATAAAGTGCTCTGATACCTGACATCTTCGGGTCTGGTTTGCGCTATATAAAAACTCTATAAAAAAATGTTTTAAACGAGTCGGGGTGCCGGAAGGCGCGGAGGGCCACAGTGTGGACTTATTTGTGGAGGACTTGATAACCAATGTTCTTCGACCCAAGCAGCTCTCCAAATTCTTCATGGTTGAGAGGGCACATAGGGTGCCGGTGCTGCCGCCGAGACTTGGGCCCCCTCCACACCCCATCATCCCCAGGATATTCAACCACTGAGACAGGCACGCATTTCTGCAGTCGGCCCGTCCCAGGGTGACCTGAAATATGAAAATACCACAATACGCTTCTTTCCGGACTTTACTCTACAAGTGAAAAAGCAATGGCACTGTTTTGATCAGGTCAGGAGGGTGCTCTGGGAGTGAAGGCATGGGACTGGCTGGAGGGGTGTAGCACGACAAAACAACGAAGATCTCGGGACACAAGAAAATCTACCTTCAAGACAGACTAAGCGGAGAATCCCAAGGGTGCTACGACAATCAACAGGCTGCAGCAGCAAACCCGGATGCGACTTAGTCGCTGGGCAGGACCTGTATCACGGTCCTGCACCGTGTCCGATCTTTGTGATATGTGCGAGTGGGGGAGATGCGTCTGTGTAGGCTCCTGGAGTGGGATCCAATGACATGGGCGATTATGATCAGAAATGAGCGTTTAAGATTTTGGTAGACATATCTGGCTGGGGGGGTGGATAAAGGGGATCAGCCGGCATGAGGGTTTGGATACTGGTTGGATCATTGTGTTGTTGATGGTCTATCTAGGAACATATATGGTATCTCCATGACCCCTTGTGGCCCATGTAGGGGACACTATTGCCTCATTTGCCTACCAGGGTCTATGAGCATTTTTGGGCACGTGAGGTCAAGTTGGCAGAGCGGTCAGCCCCTGACACATTTTCACTTGGGGGTGACAGGTGCTTTGCAAACTGGGATGGTGGGTAGTTTTAGAACCACAGCGCAGAGTAGCTGGGTAGGGGGAATTCAGGGGATAGTTCAGTTTAAGGGTAGTTCTTCAGCAGTTGCGATGATTACAGCAAAGCAGCAGACCTGGTGGGCCCTGGGGAGAGGATGGCCAGACCACTGGGGGAGAGGACAAAAAAGGATTATTAAGACTAGCACAACCTGGGCGCACAAACTCACTCAGAGTTAAAAGTGATGCCCTGGAATGTAAATAGCTTGGGTTCAAGAATAAAAGGCACTCTGGTACTGCAATATATCAAACATCAGGATCCAACCTGCTCCTTATACAGGAAACCCACTTAAAAGGTTAGCATTGTCGTGCCCTGGATAGGTGGGGGTACACCTTAATCAAGCAAACAATCAGGAATTTATAGAGCTCGCTACTCACCCGTGAGGGTCTCAAGGTGCTGGGGGGAGGAGGTTCAAGCAGCTCTGAGGTCATCCGAAGAGCCAGGTCCTGCAGCTTTTTCTGAAGGCTTGCAGTGTAGGGCTTCATCTGATGCTGAGGGGTAGTTTGTTCCAGGTTTTGGGTGCGATGTAGGAGAAGGATCTGCCCCCCATTCTGGCTCTATGGATGTGTGGGATTTTGGACAGGGCTAGTTCGGCGGAGTGGAGGTTTCTCTTGGGGGCATGGAAGGAGATTCTATTGTTGAGGTATTGGGGTCCAAAGTTGTGGAGGGCTTTGTAGGCATGAGAGAGTAGCTTGAAGGTCACTCTCTTCCCAATGGGGAGCCAGTGTAGGTCTCGGAAGTGCTGGGTGAAGTGGTTGTGTCGTGGCATGCTGAAGACGAATCTGGATGCAGCGTTCTGGACAGTCGGAAGTTTGTGAAGGAGAAATTTGTAGATTCCGGCGTAGAGAGCGTTTCCGTAGTCCAGCCTGCTGGTGATGAGTGTGTGGGTGACGGTCTTCCTGGATTCTGGGGGGATCCATTTGAAGGTTTTGGGGAGTATGGGGAGGGTGTTGAAGCATGTGGAGGATACGGTGTTGATCTGTTGGTTCTTGGTGAGTATGATGCCGAGGTTGTGGGCATGTCTATGGGGGGGTCCAAGGGCAGGGGGCCACCAGGTGTCGTCCCATGTGGCCTGGGTGGATCCGAGGATGAGGACTTCCATTTTCTCCGAGTTGAGCATCAAGCAGCTGCTGCTCATCCAGAATGTGACGTCCTTCATTCCTTCCTGTAATCTGTGCCTGGTAATGTAGGGTTCCTAGGTGAGGGAGAGGGTGAGCTGGGTGTCGTCGGCGTAGGATACTATGCTGAGTCCATCATTTCTGACGATGTTTGCAAGGGGGCCATGTAGATATTGAAGAGCATGAGTCTGAGGGAGGATCCTTAGAGTACTCTGCCTCTGATCTCTGTTAGTTCAGAGAGGTAGGTCAGGAGTCTTATTCTTTGTGTTCTGCCGGAGAGAAAGCAGCAGATCCAGTCTAAGGCAGGTCCCTGTATACCGGCGTTGTGGGGTCTGGCAGCTTATGTGCAGTGGGAGAAGGTGTTGAAGGCTGCTGCGAAGTCTAGTAGAATGAGGGATTGCAGTGTGGCCTTGATTGAGGAGGGTGCGTATGTTGTCTGTGGCTGCTAGGATGGTGGTCTCGGTGCTGTGGTTGCTGCGAAATCCGGATTGAGAGTAGTCGAGGATATTGTTGGATTCTATGAAGTGCGTTAGCTGGGTGTTGATGATTTTTTCTGTGACTTTGGCGGTGAAGGGGAGGGGAAAGATGGGCCTGTTGCTCTTGAGGTTCGTCAGGTCTGCGTAGGGCTTCTTGAGGAGGGGTTTGACTTCGGCATGTTTCCGGTTATCGGGGAATGTGCCTGTTTCGAGGGTGCAGTTGATTGTCCATTGTAGTTCTGGTGCAATGGCAGAGGTGGCCCTGTAGAAGATTTGTGGTGGGCAGGGGTCAGCAGGTGCTTTGGAGTGGATGCTCTCATATTCTTTGCGGTGTCTTCTGTGGTGACGGAGGTCAAGGTGAGGTTGGTAGGCTGGGTGGCGTTGCTGGTGGATGGTGTTGGGTCGGGCCTAGATCTTGGTCGTCAAAGTTGTTGTACAGTGTCCTAATCTTGTGGTGGAAGAAGGAGCTGACTTTGTTGCAGAGGACTTGGGAGGGAGGATGTTGGAGGTTTCGCTGTTGGGTCTGGTGAATTCTTTTATGATGGTGAAGAGTTCCTTGGAGTTGTGGGAGTTCAAGAGGATTCTGTCCTGGATGAAGTTTCTCTTCGTAGATCTAATGCGTTGGTGGTGTGCCGTGATGGCGGCCCTGTAGGCGGAGCGTGCTTCCGAGGTTTTGCTGTTTCTCCATGCTTTCTCCAGTTGTCAAACAACAAAACGGGAGCCAATGCTGCACTTAACTCAACTGCAATTTATACGTTGAACTGAATGAAGCAGTACAACTAACAACCACTTTTTCAGTTGGATTTAATCCAAAAATGTTTCTCATATTACATTAAATTGATTCACTGTTATCAAAACATAGTCATCACAAATCAGGGAAGACAACCAACATTACGACATCAACATCGACATTTTTATACTGACTTTAAACAATTATGCAACACCACTACATCCAAACATCAATCAACCACATGTAATTCTCAAATATACTGCTCAAACATCCTCAATAGACAACATACATAACAAAGCGATAATATGCAGTAAATGAACATACAGGCCATCAATAGACAAAACTTAACATAGTTTTGAAACACTACACTCTGTTATTTACAAAGGATTGGCCAAAAGCGGAAAGGTCTACGCGTTTCGAATCCCTTTGTATGTAGGGATTCTCATCAGGACCAACACTTGCTGAGACAAAACCAAAAAACAGTGTTTTACTAAAGTGACCCAGCTACATTGCATTACAACCGCACACATTGTGCTGAATTCTTACCTTAATCTAAGTGTTAAAAAGACGGAACTCCAAAGTTGTTTCTACGAGAGCCCGTGGCCTAAACAAATGAAAAACCGACCATTAATCACGTCATCGCGGACCCTATATGTTAGAAGCAGGCACTGCATGATCACTGGCAAAGTGTAACAAATCTTACTTGTAAAGCTGTGGTGTAAGCGTAAACGTGCAGGGTCTAAGACTTCCTTTGCTCGCTGCACTTGTGTAACTTCATGCGCTGATTACGTAGCCAGTGGAATCTCTTTGAATGGCGTTGGATCAGCGTGAGGTTCCGTGAGAATCGTAATGACATTTTGAGTTGCTCGTATATGGACGAGTTTGGAATCTACGAACCGCAAATGACGAGTTTAGTGGGTGTACGCGTTTTCGCTACGCTACTATGTATGGTTCGTCTCATTCGCGGGTGTGTCCATCTGAACCCTCGGGTTCCATTTTAGATGCGGCATCCATTTTGTCCCTTGCCCTCAAGTAGTCCGCGAACGGACACTGTCCGCTTCGTGACCCTGGGATTCCCAAGCCTTTGCGGAGGACACATGTTCCTTTGAAGGTGTCTTTATGGTGAGGGGGATGACACGGCAAGGGCGGATGGCTCCGCTCGAGGCTCATCTTGCCGTGTTAGTCTATTGTTTCAGTCATGCATGCATTAGGCACGAGTCCTTTGATCCTGTAATCAAGTTTCCGATATTGCTCTCTACACTCTTTTTCAATCTTGTTTTTCCCCTGCATCTGTTTCTGTCTCTTCTCCTAATTCGTTTACAGTCAGAATGGAATGTGCTTAATGTGGGGATAATGTGCTTTTACAGTTGGGAACCGGCAATGCTGCTGTAATTATGTTCCGGGCTTCTGGAAACATGAATGCGACCCTTTTGAAGTTTACTGTGGGAACTGAGTTGTAACCTTTTGTTCGCCATGTTGTGCAATGACGAAAATGTGTATAAAAGGAGCGATCCACTTTGGCAATTTGAAGCAGTCTCCCAGAACCTACACGCTGTGTACTTCTTGCGACTTCTGTATCCCTGCAGTAATAAATGCTGATCTTTGACGCCGCAGGAAGTGTCCCGTGTCTCTGTGTTTTGTACGCCGGAACAGGTAACCCACGAAGGTTTCAGGTGTTGTTCCCTGGCACCGCTGGGCCTTAGAATAGCCCAGTCCTTCAAGCGAACCCTGAATGAAATAGCAATCTCGGCGATAGCTCGATGCAAATCTATGAGACGGAAGAATGAATCTAATCAGTGTGGTCCTCAATGTTAGTTGTATTCTTACGGGACCGTCGAGGCTGATTGTCTTACCTTTTGGGAGCGTGAATGTTCAAGTCTCTTCACTCTGGCGTTCAAACTCCATAGTAGTTTGAGTGACAAGGAAACATTCCCGGCATCCTTTTAGGCGCCCCGGGTCGCAAGCACAGCTGCACTCGAAGGCTGATGGGAGTTGTGGTTTTCCGTAGTTTTTCATTATGTTTTTTTAAAAAAGAGGGGGGAAAAAACTTTATAAGGTCAAATCAATAAGTGGAAAATGGACAAGATCATAGATTATATATCTCAGAAAGTTCGTTTAAACCGTCAATGGACCTGTTAAATTTTATGATGAGCATAGCTTCTCTTTTAAGTAATTTAGCATCCAGATCACCGCCTCGGTAGTCCTGTTCAACTTTGGAGATGATAGTCCATTTTAGTTCCTTCTCCGTATGGTTCTTTAAGTGCCAATGATTAACCAACGGTGCGTTTTGTACATTTTTATGCGAATTCTTGATTTGTGTTGCTGAATTCTGATCCTAGTTTCCTTATTGATTGGACCTTATAAAGTTTTTTCCCCCCTGATTTCTACTGCGTGTCTGTGCAGGGAGCAAACATTGAGGAGGGTGCAGCTCAGGGGTTTGAATGCGCTGGTGTCTGGTGGGTTTGTGGCAGTAGTCTGGGTCTGGAGTTGGGTGAAAAAGCAGGCGGCAGTGTCGGCAAGAGAACAGGCCTTGGTAGGTTTTGGTGTCGAGATTTTGCAGTTGATGTTGCATCAAGAATTGAGTGCGTGGAGCATGCTGCAGTCGTAGCGGTGAGGGGTCGGAGGACCAGGGTCCCTTGCGCTGGTTGCAGTCAGGTCACGGACTGGCGCAGACGGGCTTGCCTTTGGTGTGCCTTTGGCACACCAGCGGCACGCCCGCTGCACACAGCTGCGCAATGGGCAAAATGAAGTAGGGGGAAGGAGAGCAGCTGGGAGTCGGGAGCAAGAACACACGGAGCATTTGGACAGAAGGGTTGGGAAAAAAGGCAGAAACAGGGCCAACAGAAAAAAGGTAAAAAGGCAATGAAAAACAGACCAGAAATGCAAAAGAAAGAAAAGGCAAATAAAAACAGAACAGAAAAATGACAGAAACAGAACAGAAAAAGGACAGAAAAGCTGACAGAAAAGGCAGACAGAGCGGACCAGCAGAAGAGGGGGCTCTTCCACTGGACCACCAGGGATGAGGTGCAGGCAGGAGCCTGCGGGTGGAGGAGGGCCTCGAACACCTACCTGGGGACCAGAAGGCACTGGGGGCAGTGCCTTAACAATGGAGATTCACAAGGGAAGAGCAGTTTTCCTGACCAGGAGGTCAGAGGTCTTGCTTGCCCTGTCGCGCAGCAGCTGCCATTAAGTCGGGGTCGGGGAAGTGAGAGCAGCTGGGAGGCGGGAGCAGTAACACACAGGGGGTTATGTGCCGTGAGGGTAGCAGCGGCAGGAAAAAAGGCAAAAAAGGCAAAGAAGAACAGAAAGGCAAAATAAAGAAAAGGCAAATAAAAACAGAATAGAAATAGGCAGAAACAGAACAGAAAAAAAAGACAGAAAATCTGACAGAGAAGGCTGTTAGAGCTGACCAGCAGAACATCAGGCTCTTCCACTGGACCACCAGAGATGAGGCGCAGGCAAGAGCTCTGGGTGTGGAGGAGGGCCTCAAACACCTACCTGGTAACCAGAAATAGGCTGAGGGCAGTGCCTTAATATCTGAAAGAGACACGTTAGTGATAGATTCCTTAACTTAGAATATCCCCAGGCGTCAGACTGGATCCGTAAAGTTTTTTGTAGCAGTACCCCTGCGCATCAGTAGGTGGTGTCAAGCGGCTCCGCGTCCGTCACTGGCGTCGTAGGTGCCGAGATGACATCACGGAGACTACTTAGGCGCCACCCATGCGCGCTGACGTCAGCTCTTTCTTTTTCCGCGCCAGAAAGCGCAGATCCGGATAGAGCAAATACCTTAGTCACTTTTTGACTACTCTCTTGAGACTTTTGTCTCCCATTTTTTCTCCTGGTGCACGTAGGGATAACTGGCTTTAAATCTTGTGGGGCCTGCCATCGCAGCATGTTGGTGGCGAACCCCCATGAGGTTGGGCTCTACTGTCTGGAGACCGAGCATGATTCCCGGTCCTGCAGGGACTGTCGAGCCATGGCCCCTAAGGCCTTGAGGGAGTGGCGCCAGAAGCAGCTGGAGGTCCGGCACTCGTCCCAACGCTGCTCCAGGTCCAAGGACCGTTCCCAGGACCGCTCGCGGGGCCACAGTCGTCGCTCCTCGGGCTCCAAGTCTTTGCCCTCGGATTCTGGTAAGCGACTACATAAAAAGAAGTCGAAGAAGCGTGTTCGCTCTCCGACGGGTAAACAATGTTTACCACAAAACTTTTTGCCCGCAGGGAATCACAACGCGGTCATTACAACGACCGCGTTGTGATTCCGCATACCATTACTCCGCAAGTCGAAACAACGACTTGTGTAGGGGGGGGGAGGTGTTGGATTCAAAATCCAACACCTTTCCTAGTGTCCGCACAGACTGGAGTTGGAATAGTAAATTATAGTATTCCAACATCCAGCGCCCCCCTCCGCAAGTCATTGTTACAACTTGCAGAGTAATGGTATGCGGAATCACAACGCAGTCATTATAACGACCGCGTTGTGATTCCCTGCGGACAAAAAGACTGCGGGATTTTGAGACATATTCCTCCGACGTCCGCCTGTCGGTCCTCGGATGCCGATGAGGGGGACAGAGGTTCTGCCCTTGCGGCTCCCTTGGAGCCTGGGAGTCCCGCGGCCTACCCACCTTACCCGGGTCTGTCGGCAACTCTCGAACAGGTGCAAGAGTGTCATCATGGACCGCCTATTTAGGCCTCAGGCTCCCACCGGTGCGCCTTCGGGCCCCGTGGTCTTGTGTCCAGATCCTGTTGGCCTGTCGGCACCGCTGGCGGATCCAGCTTCGGTGCTACAGGATCCTACGCCGTTGGCTCCGGCCCCGGTGCCACGAGTTCCGGCACTGCCGGCTCTGGCCCCAGTGCCACCCTTGACTCCGCCTCCGGTGCCGCAGTGGGTGCCGTTCGTTCCACCCTTGCCCTGGTTCCAGGACCATTTTGTTCCTACCTAGGATCCGCATTGGGAGACGGTGTTCACGGCACCGTTTCCGCCGTATGTCCCTTCTCCGGCTCCGCCTCTGCCGCCGCAACCGGTTCCTTCTGCAACGGAGGTGGAGGATGACTGGGCGGGGTCCGAGAACCCTCTTGCCCGTCAATGTGACTCCAAGCAGGACTGAGTGGATGATCTGGAGGATTCCGGCGACCTCGATGTCTCTTCTGACCCGGGGTTTGCCTCTCCCCACCTACGATGGAGGAGGGCACATCCTACACAATGGTGCTCCGTTGGGCTGCTGAGGTCCTCAACCTTGATCTTCCCACGGTGGCCCTCAAAACTGACCTCCTTACTAAGGTGCTCCAGACAGCGTTGACTTCGTCGGAGCCACTGCTTCCCTTCAACAACGCCCTCACGGACGTCCTGTTGGGCACTTAGTCGCGGCCGTCCACAGGGGCCCCTGTGGATAAGAATGTTGCCAGGCGTCACCGCCCGGCGCCTTTCCCACGGCTCCACTGGATAAGGACTCTAACAAGCTGGAGCAGTTTGGTAAGCGGTTGTTCTCGTCGGACAGTTTGGGGCTGCGGTCGGTGAACACCGCCTGCTTTTTGGGCTGCTATTCCCACGCGGTGTGGGATATGGTTGCTCAGGTGTTACCTCAGTGTCCTGAGCAGGTCCATGCTGTGCTTTCCCAGGCAGTTGCTGAGGGTAAGGATGCGGCTAAGTTCACCATTCGGTGTGGTTTGTACACCGATGACTCGTTGGGCAGGGCGATTTCTACAACTGTGGTGCTGCATCGCCATGCCTGGTTGTGATCCACTGGGTTCTCGACTGACGTCCAGAGCTCGCTCATGGACATGCCCTTTGATGGCACTCGCCTGTTTGGAGCGCTTTAAGGACTTGCGTACCACGGCCAAGTCCTTGGGTCTTTCCACTAAGAGCCCAGCCACTCCTGGGTTTCGTTCCTTTGATGGCCAAGGCCGGGGCACCCAGGCACGTTCCTTCAACAAGCCTGTGCGTGGCGGCAGCTTCTGCAGGGGCGGCTCTGGGAACCAGTGTGGGGGACAGTCCACCTCCGCCCCGCTGCGTCTACCTCTAAACCTTCCTAATCCGAGCTTTGTGGAGCACCCCATGCCGGTGAGTGTCAGGATCCGCCACCACCTCCACCACTGATGCGATATCAAATCAGACAAGTGGGTGTTGCAGATCATCCGCAGGGGTTATTCTCTTCCCTTTCAGTCCTCCCCTCCCGCCATGCCACCTCGAAGCCACCGCATGTCGGGGGATCACTTGCTGCTTCTCCAGCAGGAAGTTACAGCCCTCTTGGCCAAGGGGGCTATTGAGCACGTTCCTGGGACAGAAGTAGGACGTGGGTATTATTCCCACTACTTTCTGGTCCCCAAGAAGGACAAAGGGGGCCTGCGCCCTATCTTGGACCTCAGGAACGTCAATCGCTTCCTCCGGAAGGAGAAGTTCAAGATGTTGACTCTGGCTCAGGTCTTGGCTGCCCTCGACCCTGGAGATTGGATGGTAGCGTTTGACTTGCAGGATGCATATTTTCACATCCCCGTCCTACCGGCCCACCGGCGTTATCTGCGGTTCACGGTAGGCCGCGAGCATTTTCAATTTGCCATGCCCCCCTTCGGCCTTACCAGCACCCCTCGGGTGTTCACAAAAGTGATGGCGGTGGTCGCAGCTCACCTGCGCAGGTCAGGGATGTCAATCTTCCCCTACCTCGACGACTGGTTGTTGAAGGAGGGCTCACCGCAGACAGTCCGTCACCCACCTTCAGACTACGGCCGACCTCCTGCATTTGCTGGGGTTCTCCATTAACGTGCCGAAGTCGCACCTGAGTCCCTCTCAGAAGCTCCCCTTCATCAGAGCGGTTCTGGATTTGACGCTGTTTCTGGTTTATCCTCCAGAGCAGCGAGTCCGGGGTATTCAGGCTATGATTCCGATCATTCAGCCTCTGTCCGGGTTTCGGTCAGGATGACGCTCCGGCTCCTGAGCCCGATGGCTTCCTGCATCCTGATGGTGCAACATGCCAGATGGCATATGCAGGATCTGCAGTGGGACCTGAAGTTCCAGTGGGCGCAACATCAGGGCAACCTGTCCGATCATGTCCAGATCTCGGAGGGCACTGCACGACATTGCAGTGGTGGATCACGAATCGCGATTGGGTCAGTTGCAGAGCCCTCTCCCTTCCCCAACCGGAGCACACAGTGGTGACGGATGCGTCCCTCCTGGGATGGGGAGGCCACTTGGGAGAGGCGGAGATCAGAGGCCTCTGGTCTCTGGGTGAGTCCTGGCTCCATATCAACCTTTTGGAGCTTCGGGCGATCCGGCTTGTACTGAAAGCATTCCTTCCCTCTGTCTGAGGAAGTGTGGTGCAGGTGTTCACGGACAACACCACCGCCATGTGGTATTGCAACAAACAGGGCGGGGTGGAGTCCTGGACCCTACGTCAGGAGGCTCTACGCCTCTGGACATGGCTGGAACATCAAGGCATTACCTTGGTGGTTCAACACCTGGCAGGTTCTCTGAACGCCAGGGCGGCCGAACTCAGCTGCCGGTGCTTGATGGATCGCGAATGGCGTCTGCACTCGGACATGGCGCAAGGTCTCTTTCTGCAGTGGGGAGAGCCTTGGTTAGATCTATTCACCACCGAAGAGAACGCACAATGTCCTCAGTTCTGCACATTGGAATTTCCAAGGTGGCGATGCTTTTCGTCGCTAGTGGAGTTGCAGTCTGTTGTACGCCTTTCCGGCTATACCACTTCTGCCCAGAGTGCTGAAGAAGATTCGGCGTGACCGGGCCCAAGTCATCCTTGTAGCTCCGGATTGGGCATGAAGGTACTGGTATCCGGAGCTATTCAGCATGGCGCTTGATCCCCCGATCCGTCTGCCTCTTCGGGAGGATCTTCGACCGCAGCAGCAGGGGACGGTCCTCCACCGAACCTGTCCAGCCTCCACCTCCATGCGTGGAGATTGAGCGGCCGCAGTTGACGGCCTTCGATCTTCCTCCCGAAGTCTTTGATGTCATTCTGGCAGCCAGGCGTCCCTCCACTAAAACGGTATACACCTGCAGGTGGAACAAGTTTGTGGCATGGTGGACAGCAAAGGCTGTGGATGCCCTTTCTGCCCCTCTTTCTGAAGTTCTTCTGTTGCTTCTTTCTTTGGCCCAGCAGGGCTCTGCTCTGGGCACTATCAAAGGTTATCTTTCGGCCATCTCTGCCTTTTTGAGGCTTCAAGATCAGCCTTCTCTCTTTAAGTCCCCGGTTGTTTACCGTTTCCTTAAAGGCATTACGCACACGTTTCCTCCTGTGCCGTTCATCATGCCTCAATGGGACTTGAATCTCGTTTTGACCTATCTGATGTGCGCTCCTTTCGAGCCACTTCATACCTGTCCTTTATGTCTTCTTACTCTTAAGACGGCTTTCCTGGTCGCTATCACCTCTGCCAGAAGAGTGAGTGAGCTCCAGGCTCTTTCTTCCAAACCTCCTTTCCTTTCTGTTAATCCGGACAAGGTGGTGTTAAGGACCCGTCCTTCTTTTTTGCCAAAGGTGGTCACACCCTTCCACATCGGGCAGACCATCACTTTGCCTACCTTCTTTCCACTTCCGCATCCTTCGAGGGAGGAAGAGAGGCTCCACCATCTGGACGCAAAACGTGCGCTCGCATTCTATCTAAAGCGTACCCAGCAGTTCCGGGAGAATGACCAGCTCTTTGTTGGCTAAGTGGGTGCCAAAAAAGGTCGGGCTGTGCACAAACAGACTATCTCTTGGTGGGTCGTTCTGTGCATCAAAGCATGTTACTCCTTGGCTAAGAAGGAGCCTCCTGTGGGGCTGCGTGCCCATTCTACCAGGGCAACTGCAGCCACTACTGCCTTTAGACGTGGCATCCCCTTGCAGGACATTTGTCAGGCAGCTACATGGGCCTCGCTGCACACATTTACCAAGCATTACTGCCTTGACAGTCAGGTCCGGAGAGACGGCTTCTTTGGCCGTTCTGTTCTCCATGACTTTCTGGTGTAATCTATTCGCAGACCCACCACCGGGGTTGGTATTGCTGGGGTATCTATTCTAAGGTAGGGAATCTATCACTAACGTGTCTCTTTCAGATGCACAAGTTACTACTTGTGAAACGATAGATCTGTAAGAGACATTAGTTAGTAATAGTTTCCCCCTTTCAGGGCCCTAGTTTCATGGCACCAGTGGTCAGTTTCTTGAATGGCTCGGCGTTCCTGGCGCGGAAAGACATGTACAGAACTGACGTCAGCGCGCATGGGTGGCGCCTAAGTAGTCTCCGTGACGTCATCTCGATGCTTACGACGTCAGTGATGGACGCAGAGCCGCACGACGCCACCTACTGACGCGCAGGGTTACTGCTACAAAAAAACGTTCCGGATCCAGTCTGACGCCTGGGGATATTCTAAGGTAAGGAATCTATCACTAACTAATTTTTCTTACAGATATACCGTTACACAAGTAGTAACTTGTGCGACGGAACTGCATGAGGGTAGAGCAGTTTCCCTGACCAGTAGGTCAGAAGTCTTGCTCCTTAGATACACATGCGAGCTACAGCTCTGGTTCACGAAGAACAGGTATTTTATTGAGGTTTAAAACACTATCTACACCAGGCAGAACCTGGCACGACCCCTTGGGCAGGTTTGTCTTCCAAACTGGCAAGTGTGAGGGACATACTATCAATCTGGGCTTTGTGTATGCGCAAAGATGGGATACGCTCTCAGCACTTGGCTCCTCACTGATGGACATGCTGCGGGGTAGCTTGTTCTTGGGCGGGGACATGAATGATGTGATATCCTTAGAATGGGAAAGAGTGCCCAGGAGGGGCGAAATTAGGAATGGTACCCCGCTTAAATCCTTTGTCTCCATGGGCCTGGTTGACCTATGGTGGATACACCATAGGAATGAGAGCAAATACACTCATCTGTTGGCCAGACAGGGTAGTCTGTCCTGATGGACTACATGTTCTCCCATTGGGACAGGGTAGGTCACTTTCGCGACACACAACACTTAGTGCGAGGTATATCCGATCACTCCCCGGGGTTTACCTGTCTTACAGGTCCGGCCAGGGAAACGACTATGCCACCATGAATAGCAACATGGCATCTGAAAGATAGGAAAATACAGGATCAAATAGTAAAGGGCATGGAGCATTATTTCCAACATAACAGCGGATTGGTGGACTCTACATGTACCTTGTGGGAGGCATACTAAACCGTGTTACGTGGTCACATCCAGGATCTCATTGGGGTCAAGAAAAAGGAGGCATTGGCATGGAGTCAGGTGTTAGAAATGGAGATTAAGTCCTTGGAGGAAGATGTATAGAGTGGGGAGGCCCAGCGGGTAGATCAGGTACACCAACTCCGTCTTCGGCAACGTGAGTTGAGGAATGCTGCACAGGCCCAAGCTTTGGCGGTGCAGAGAAGGCTATGTGATGTGGGCGACAAGGCTACCAAGCTAATTGCCTGGTTGGAAAAAGGAGACAGAGGTAGGAACTGTGTCACTGAAATACATGATAGCGAGGGAGGGGTGTGCACCACGGATAGCAACATAGTGGAAACATGTGCGACTTACTATGACAAGGTATACTCCTTCGAGTCCCACAGATCAGGTGAGGATTGTATGGAGCTCCCAAGGGACCTGACGCTACTGGTCCTCTCTGGTGAGGACAGGGAGACCAAGGAACAGGATTTGACGGTTGAGGAAATTAAGGGGGCACCGCGAGGACTCCAGTCGGGCAAGGCTGCAGGGCCCAATGGCCCTCCCCTTGAATTGTTTAAATGTGTTACCCACAAGATTGCACCCCACCTTCTCAACATGCTTCTGGTGGCCCATTGGACCAGAGAACAGCCACAATTGTGGTGTTATCCAAGAAGAGCAGGCCTTCCATAGTCTGCAGTTAATACTGGCCCATATTTTTACTCGATATGGAAGTCAAGGTGCTGGCCAAGGTCTAACAGACTAACTGCAGTCATAACTTCAATGATCCACCTGGACCACTCTGGCTTCATGCCATAACGTGGCACTCGCCTCAACCTACGGTGACTGTACGGGCTGATGCACATGACGGAGGAGCCAGATTTGGAGGAGGCAGCTGTGCTTGGCTTAGACACGAGGATGGCCTTCAATAGCATAAAGTGGCCTTACACTTTTGCGGTCCTCCTCAGCCTTGGATCTGGCCCGAACTTCTGCTCATGGGTCCACTAATTGTGCAAAGACCAAATGGCACTAGTACGTGTGACTGGTGTGATATCTCTGATGAATACAGGCCCCAGCTAGGCCCGCAGGACACAAGGGTTCGCTCTCCTGTAATGGAATCTATAAGGAAGTTGGCACGGAAACTGCAAAGTACAAAGACAGAGTTTATTAACCCTTAAGGGTGGTCCTACAATCCATACAATACCCTTCAGTATTGCATAGAGTAGCACAAAGAACTTGCGTACACGGTCCCCTTTTATACACAACAGAGGGGCTCATAAGTGGGAGGATACAACATGAGGCGAGGAATGTTACCTTTTATGGACATTTTCGATACAAGATCAATATGTGGGCGGAGCTGACATACTCCTTGAGCCCGCGAAAACATGGTCAAGCAAGAACTAACTGATAACAGATGTGGTCAAGTCTGGGCATGCGCCAGGCGGACAAAGGAACTATTTATAGACTGTTACTAGGCAGATTACAAGAGCAACTAACACGAAGATAGGACTCTCCTCGTGTTGAGCACGTGGAGACATGACAATACAAAATGGAGTCCAAACTTCAGTCAACATAACGAAAGAGACATGTGTAAGGCAGGAGAATTCATGTCTTTAGTAAATGCTTAATCACATCGTAGTTTCAATTTACAACAGACGACCCTTTCAGCATTTACTGAAGACATCCGGTTTGTTAGGATAATCATCGTATATGTCAATTGTCATCATTTCTTCTACTTCTTTAGCTAAACGTTTCTGATAAGTGACATTGGCAATAGCTTTCTTATCGGGGATACAGAATGATACACATAAGGAACAGAGCAAGGGACCACATTGGACACAGATGCAGCAAGAATACAGAACTGCTATAATTATACAGAGACCAGTTAAAACCTTCCAACCCCAAGCAGTGATCAATGCCCAAAACCATCCAGAAAAGGACCAAGTGCCGTTTTCTGTATGGATTTCAGCTGCAATTTTATGCAACCTGTTGATTGCATTATAGACTGACGGTGTGTGGTCAGGGATAAACACACAGCAACTACTTCCGATAATTTTACAAGCTCCACCTCGATCAGCTAACATAACATCTAACACCATACGATTCTGCAATGCAACAATTCTGGTAATCTGCAATTCTTCCGTAAGATTCCCAAGAGCAGCAGCGGTTTGGTTTGTCACAGCCTCTACCACTCTTGTTAATCTCCGAACTTTCCTACTATTTAGGGCAGCTCCAACGAAGAAAAACAATCCTAAATTAAAATCAATTTACTGCTGCAGACTGGTGTCAGTCTGATCCACGTCATCAATTGATAGAGTACGTTTATACCTATTTACAGTCACATTATTTAACAACTTCAAATCCTTATGATAGGATGCAGGTGCCAAAAATACAGGAGGCAACAGAAATGCTACATAACATACTCCGGACCAACCGGCTGGCAAACGGTAATAACCTTTATTTCCGCATACGAAGTATGTATTATGGGATGCTAAGAAGGTACTGTTATTCAACCCGTCGATGTTTAATATGGTAATACAATCACTAACACCAACAGGAATATAACCCACACTTTGGACGCACAGGTCCGCTTGAGCTTGTGCCACTTGAATCACAAATTTGTCTTTTCCCACAGTGTCTCTGGTGTTCGTGAAAACATAAGGAATCGATTCATTGTCTGGTCGATACTCTTCCCATTCCCAAATTGTCCCATTCGCTTGCGGATATCCATCTTTATCCTGATGACATTCTTTATTGAGTCTGAAGAGTAATCGTCCCACTGTGGGTTTCCGAGTGGCAAAAAGCAAAGTGTACCACGCTCTACAAGAGCCATTATGAGAGAAAGGAAGAGGTATGAATGGCGTCCCTCCTTTCTTCTGGTGAGCTGGCATCATACCACATATCCAACAGTTCGTAGCATTCGTGGCAACGTGGGTATGATGCATCATCTGGATGAAAGTGTTATTCAAATAAGACTGACGATGCTTCAATTCTTGATACGGAAGGGTATAGAAGTAGTGCTCCTCAGGCACTGGAGTGGTCAACACAAGTAACTCTCGAGCAGGAGTCACATCCTCCACAAACCATGTGGTTATCCCAACAATAGCTACTGTGAGCATAAAACCTGTTGCACAAAGGATCTTCTTTTTCTCCATGTCAGAATAGAGAATCAATATCTTCCTGAAACTAAAAGGTTTGTCAGAACTCTTCCCCTTGGGCAGCGGTCGATTTCTTCACCAACGGGCCAAGACGGGTGTCGCTACACTAATGCAGGGCTGATCCCCCCCCCTTGCCTCATTGGCTCTCCGTTTCACTAACCCAAGGGCCGTTCTGACAACATGTCCCGATACTGAAGGATTCACTTTCTTGGCCTCAGATGATATCGCTTTCCTCCAGGAGCCGCGTGGTCCGGAAAGAGCTCCTCAGCGTCGTTCGATTCCACAGCACGGCCTTGCTCTGTGGTCAGAATCTCTCGTTGATCGGTCAATACAGCAGGCTCCACCAATCCGGGCGGTACTTTGCGGCAGTGCAGGGAATGGATCCAATTCTTTCTGTTGGAAACTCGCACAGCCGTCCTCGTTGCCAGTAAGACTTGCTCAGGACCAACCCATCTCGGCTCCAGGCTGTTCGTCCTGTCAAAGATTTTCACCATGACATAGTCTCCAGGCCGGAGACTATGTCCTTCGCCGGTGGACCGATCAGGGAGCGCCTCCCGGACCTGTTGATGAATAGAAACCAAGTTATCCGTTAACTGTGCCAGATAATCATTCATCATTACACAAGGTACATCATACACAGTCTTAGGTTTTGGTGGACCCCAAATATTCATTGGACGTCCAAAGACAATCTCGTACGGTGTAAGACCGATTCGAGAGTGCGGTACTGACCTAATTGACAACAACGCCAGCGGTAAAGCATCTGGCCAAGTCAAAGACGTCGAAGCTTGGATTTTAGCGATCTTGAGCTTCAGTGTACCATTATACTTCTCGACTAGTCCTGCAGATTGAGGGTGGAATACTGCGTGGAACTTCTGGGTGATGCCCAGACCCTTCAAAACATACTTTATAACATCCGCTATAAAGTGGGGTCCGTTATCACTCCACAGAAGTCTACAAACGCCATATCGAGGGAAGAACTCCTTCAACAGCATCTTGGCGGTAGTCATTGCAGTATTGTCTTTCGTAGGGTATGCCTCAACCCATTTGCTAAAGGCACACACCACTACTAGAACATACTTCAAATTGTTACAGCGCTCAAGCTGGATGTAATCCATCTGCAGAACCTCAAAGGGTGCAGTAGGTGTTACAAATCCTCCTGCTGGGGTTTGAGTACCCTTTCCTGGGTTGTACCTCAGGCAGATCATACAGGTCTGCACCACCCTCTTTGCCGTGCTAGCAATCTCTGGATGCTCCCAGACTTGGGTGAGCAATTTTACAATTGCGGAAGCTCCAACATGTGCTAGCCCATGTGCCATCTGAACCATAGGTTGTACAAAAGCCGTGGGTAATTTCCATCTATCCATCTGCTTATTTCTCCAGCAACCCTCATCATCCAATTCTCCCTCACTGGACCATTGCTCCCGTTCTTTGTCAGAAGCGGTCCTCTGTATTTCTCGCACTTCTTCCTTCGCATCATGCCATCTTTCTCCTTGTGACTTCACTACATACATGGCAGTAGCACCGGGCTGCATCGCAGTCTCCCGTGCCACCCGGTCTGCTAACGCATTCCCTTCTCCAACTTTATCGACTACTTTCCTATGGGCGCTACATTTAACGATGGCAATTTTCTTCGGCTATGTCAATGCAGTTAAAAGATTATGAACTAACTCCCCATGCATTATTTGTACTCCATGTGACGTTAAGAACCCTCTTTCCTTCCAGAGCAGGCCGAAATCGTGCGCTACTCCGAAGGCATAGCGGCTATCTGTATAAACATTCACACACAATCCTGTACTGAGCTCACATGCTCGTGTTAATGCTATCAGTTCCGCTGCTTGAGCTGATTTCTGTGGTATGCGTGCTGTCTCCACTATTGTTTGCAATGTGGTAATCGCATACGCTGCTGAAGTCGTACCATCTGGTAGCTTCAGGCATGACCCGTCCACCCACAGTTCTCCATCTACATCTGGGAAGGGCGTATCCTGGAGATCAATACGACCCTTTGTTTGTTCCTCAGTCACAAGAATACAATCATGTGCTTTCCGTGCTTCAGACTGAGTCTCGGGGTATGGCAACAATGTGGCCGGATTTAACGTCACGCACCTCTTTAACGTAATATGAGGAGCCAAAAGCGTCAGCTCATATCCCGTTAAACGGGCACTGGTCAAATGCTGTGTCTTTGTCTGATTAAGCAAGGCGTCAACAGCATGGGGGACTAATACCAACAGCTTATGAGATAATACAATTCCCTCGCTTTGGCGTATTGACACAGCTGTTGCCGCAACCGAGCGAAAACAACCAGGCAATGCTCGGGCAACAGGATCAAGTACAGCCGAAAAATATGCACAAGGGCGCTGCTTGTCGCCGTGCATCTGCACTAAAACTAATAATGCACATCCATCTTTCTCATGCACATACAGCGAAAAAGGTTTGGTATAATCAGGAGTCCCTAACACTGGTGCTGAACAGAGGGCCTGTCGCAATTTCTGGAAGGCAGTGTCACACTCATTCGTCCAAGGAAGCGGAATAGGTGTGTCTTTTGTCAAAAGGGCTAACAATGGCTTAGCTATGTGTGAAAACCCTAGTATCCATTGCCTACAAAACGAAACAAGACCCAAAAATGCACGCACGTCCTTCTGCGTGGACGGCGTCGGCGTGTCCAGAATCACTTGGACACGATCTGGTGTGAGTGCACGCCCCTCCTTAGACAAAAGGTGACCCAGATAAGTCACCTTTGGTCTACAGAATTGTAACTTCTTCCGAGATACTTTGTGATTGTGGGATGCCAAAAAGGAAAGCAAAGACAACGTACTCGTTTCACACAACTCCGGAGTGTCGGCCGCCAGCAAGATGTCATCGACATATTGAATGAGGGCGACACCCTCGGGCAGAACAAAGGAGTCCAATTGTCTTTTCAAAGCTTGACTGTAAATGCTAGGGCTTTCTGTGTAGCCCTGAGGGATTCTACAAAATCGGTAAGACCTATTATTTAGAGTGAAACCAAAGAGGTATCGACTATCTGGATGAATGGGAATTGAAAAGAAGGCATTTTTCAAATCAATAACTGAAAACGTGGTCGCCGTAGGCGGGACCAAAGTAAGCAACGTCGTGATATCAGAAACCACTGGGTACTGAGGTATCACGATCTTGTTTACTTCTCTCAAATCTATGATAAACCGATAGACTTTGGCGTCCGTATCCTTTTTCAAAATGGGTAGAATCGGGCTATTACAAACGTTATAGGGAACTTCTTCCACTACTCCCACTTTAATCAAATCCTGCACTATCTGTATAAGAGCCTCTTCCCCCTCCTGCGAAATACGATACTGTGGAAGGCGTGGTAACACCGCCCCCTCCTGGACACTAATGTGAACAGGCGGAATCACCATCTGTCCCACATCAGTATCCGAGGTGGCCCAGAGAGCACAAGGGAGGGTAGCTAACACAGCATCTTCTGCAACCACACACATCCGTTCAGACAGGGGGTAATTGTCATTCAATATCACCCGCACTCCAGCAGGGGAACAGCGGATCGTAGCTCTGAAGTGTTTCAGCATATCAAGGCCCATAATATTGTCCGGCGTGTTCGGGGCAAGCAAAAACGGACAGGGTGCAGAAAAGGAATCAACCTGAAATGTGAGGGGCCGCGAAAGAGGGCTTCGGGAGAGTGTACCATCAAACCCTACCGATGTAACCATTAAGCCAGATGGGGGAGCCCTCGGAACCAATTGTTTAGACAGCGCACTACGAGTCGCTCCTGTATCCACTAGGAACTGATCAGTAGAACCCAAAACCTCAGCTGATACGTAAGGACCCTTCTGATCAACCGACACCTCAACTGATTCTAACCCCCATCCAACGCATTCCTATGCATGCTGAGAATCATGGTACCCAGAACGGTCAATCCCCGACACTTGATACTGGTTTTGTCGATCAAAAACATTAGACCTATCTCGTTGCTGCCCGGCAGGGTCAAAACGAGCGTGATCATTAGAATTCCCTCTAAAATTCGAGAAACCCCCTCTACCTCTCGGGCCACCCTGATTGTGTCCCTGACGCGAAGCATGCAACGCTGGGCAATCTCTGGCCCAGTGTCCCGATTGCTTACAATACGCACATTGATTCCTATTCAGATCAGATCGGCCCGAGGGAGGACCATAAAATCCTCCCCTACCTCTATTTACACCCCGTCGGGGCAGACCATATACTTGTGCTAACATCACCTTTGTTTTTAAATCCTTCGATTTCTTCTCCTCCTGCCCCTTCGCTTCTTGCTCCTGGCGCTCATAGTACTGAGCTATAGTCAGGAGGGCTGTCGGGGTCGCAGTGGACCAAGAACTTTCACTCGCTTTTAGACGGGCTGCGATCGCCGGTAATAAATTCGCCACATATTTATCAGCAAAAAGGTGTCGACCCGTGTCATCCGTAAGTGACTGACCACTAAAATCATGAAACGTCTCCTCAAAGCGCGTAAAGAAATCTGCAACTGATTCATCGACTTTCTGCTTGCACGAGGCTAGCATATTCCAGTCAATCTTTTTAGGGGGAATAATTGTCTTCAACTTAGCCAGAATAGCAGCAGGGAGATCTAAGATAATCTGAGGTGGTTTCTGCGCGGGCTTTCTCTCCCTATCCTCATCCTCAAGCTCAGACCATCGAGCCTTAAAAGCGGCAGCATCATCCACCTTCCGCACAGATCGCCACATATCTGGTGGTAGAATAAGCCCAAAGAACAAATCTATATCTGCTAAGGTCATAGTACAAGAATTCAAGGCCCCCTCGACTTCTTCGTAAAAGGCCGCTGGATTCTTGCGGGGATCAGGCAACGCATTCTTTAATGCCATGACGTCAGCCCTGTGCCAGGGAGTATAAACCCAATTATACACAAAATATCCCTTAGCATCGGCGGAGGTAATATCCGAGCTAGTCCCCGCTCCTTTAGGAGGAACATACAAAGGCGCCGCCTCTCGCATTGGTTTAGCATGCACTAGATCGCTCTTATCTGATTGAGAGGTGGATGAATGGCCATCTCTGGTACGCGAATCCGACCGCTTCTCCTCCTCAGCTTGTTGGCGTGCTTTCTCTTTAAGGTCTTTCGCCGCATCCCACAACGCAAACAGTCGCCGAACCGCCTCAGGCGCCTTAGAGGGAGAGAAAACACCATTACGCAATGCTTTAGCATCTAATACCACATCGTCAGGTTCAAAGACACTGGAGTATTTCCGAAAGGCAGCAATCACTTCATCAGAAAAGTGTCCCAAGAAATACAACCTTTCTCTATCCTGCCACGACTCCCAAGAATCCAACAACTCAGCAAGGGATAACTTGCCCTTACATGCACGATAGGAAACCTGCCGAAGCTCACCCATTCGCTCAGCCGATAACATGGACCGCGTGTCCACCTTACCCGAACCCGATCCAGAATCTTGTGGCCTCGGGGCAGACGCGCCGACATAAGGAGGCGGAGAACGATCTAATAAATAAAAATCATCGTCATGATTATTAAGGACAGGATAGAGTGGCTGACGAACAGCATATTGACCCGAAACTTGTAACCTACGCTCTTTCTCTTGCCTCTCCGTCTGTTCTCTTTCCTCCCGACGCTTTGCTTCTTGCGCTCTCACATGATCATTCTTTCGTTGCTCTTTATCAAACAGCGCTTTCTCACGTTTCTCTCGCTCACGCACTTCCTTCACCCATAATCGCACACATTCAAACATGTCTTGACGAGCACGCCGTTTACACATACACTGTTCCACATACTCAATCTTACGCATATCAAACGACCCATACAACGGCCACCGTAACTCAGGATCCTTTCTGGTATATTTCCTCCATACTGTGCTGTACATTATGGAGGAAAGACCATGCTTCACATACATATCCCTATTAGGAGTCCCCTCTGGGGGAGCTGGAGCAGATTCCTCGAGGTTTAACCGGTTTCCAAAGCAGCAGCACCACTTACGGAGTGCGCTAAAAGCAGGCATGCTCAAAAATAATGCAGAATATGCAGTATTATCAAAAAAATGGCACTTAAACGTTGTGCCGTTCAAAGTTACACAGTTCCGGAGAAATATCTCCACATTACCTGCCTATATGTGTTGCAACGCATATATTCTCACAATAATCAATACAAGATATGACCGGTCATCACAAATCAAACTCAAATAGCCAAACCAGGCTTCAAAAACTCGGAGCAAGTACCGTACACCGGTTCTTACCAATCAAGAGTCCAGATTCCAACTGCCAAGCTCCAAAATTCGCCCAAACGGCTGTCACGGCAGGACCGACAGAAGAGGTCTCAGTCGAGGACCGGCGCCACCCAGATGGTCAGGTCGGAAGGGAAGGAAGAAAAACCTCGGGATGCCAGGACTAAAATGCCTCTGGCAGTGATCACATCCCCGGCCAAATTCCTCACCTTCGTCGCGACCAATCCTTCGAGCATCCGAGTCGCCGATGAGCCCCACGTGACGGGCGCCAATTGATGAATACAGGCCCCAGCTAGGCCCGCAGGACACAAGGGTTCGCTCTCCTGTAATGGAATCTATAAGGAAGTTGGCACGGAAACTGCAAAGTACAAAGACAGAGTTTATTAACCCTTAAGGGTGGTCCTACAATCCATACAATACCCTTCAGTATTGCATAGAGTAGCACAAAGAACTTGCGTACACGGTCCCCTTTTATACACAACAGAGGGGCTCATAAGTGGGAGGATACAACATGAGGCGAGGAATGTTACCTTTTATGGACATTTTCGATACAAGATCAATATGTGGGCGGAGCTGACATACTCCTTGAGCCCGCGAAAACATGGTCAAGCAAGGACTAACTGATAACAGATGTGGTCAAGTCTGGGCATGCGCCAGGCGGACAAAGGAACTATTTATAGACTGTTACTAGGCAGATTACAAGAGCAACTAACACGAAGATAGGACTCTCCTCGTGTTGAGCACGTGGAGACATGACAATACAAAATGGAGTCCAAACTTCAGTCAACATAACGAAAGAGACATGTGTAAGGCAGGAGAATTCATGTCTTTAGTAAATGCTTAATCACATCGTAGTTTCAATTTACAACATCTCGTGCCTGTGCCTTGGGCAGGGGCACACAACAGGGTTGCCCCTAGCACCAATGATCTTCGCCCTGGCCCTGGACCCCTTCGTGGCATTGGTGAGCTGGGACCCTCTAATTTGGGAGCACAGAGTTGGAAAGCGTGGGAGGAGTGGATTTCTTTATACGCCAACGATATCTTTTATATGGCTCGCGGCCTCGTTTCTCAATCCCGCGAATCCTCCATATCTTCGACCTGTTCAGAAACTATTCAGGCTACCGAATCAAACTGGGACAAGTTCCTGATCTTCCCACTCTTGGGGAGGATGCTTGCCCTTCCAGCGGGGTACCTAGCATCAGTGGTGAATCATGGATTCCACTATCTGGGATTTTCGGTCACCAGGAGCAGTGAGGAGTATTTACAACAGAAATGATTTACCCAACTGTAGTGTTTTTGGGCCAATGTGTTTTACTGGAGGGCATTGCCCATCTCCGTGATGTCCCCTTACAGGGTTCCAGAAAAGTTCTTCAATAAGGTTGATAGTGGGCTACCGACATTGCTTTGGGACGAGGCAGTTCACACATATCCCTTGCGAAGCTCCAGCATAGAGTATTTAACGGGGGCTCAGCTGATGGCGGAAAAATGAGTGGGTGTTTGGTGATTGTGATGAACCAGCCTACAGAGTTGACCGGGGGGGGCCATGGGCGACCAGGGACACCTGGCCCCTCCCATACAGGAGGGGACGGATGAGCGAGCTTCCGTTTCATACTCGGGTATTGGTGCAGGGCTGGCGAGCGGTTAACTGTTACCTGGGTTGGAGAGACAAATTGACCATCGAGATCCCACTATGGGAAGTGAAGACACTGCAAAACCACATATGCTGTAGTCTGATAGGGATGGGGGACATCTGGAGAGGAGAATCGCTTTTACCCTTTGCAGATCTCCAGGTGGAATACCCCATGGAACGGGGGAGATTGTCGGATATTTACAACTGAGACACTTGCTGAGGTGTCACTTGCCCGACGGGTAACAATTACCACATTACTCGCCCACGGAGGATCGTCTACTCCTAGATCCTATTCCAACTAAAGCATTTTCCCTAGTTTATAAGAAAATAATGAATAATTCTCCAGATCTCTGTTTCCCACTGGGAGAGGCTTGGGAGGGGGATGTGGGCCCAATGGAGGACTAGGATTGGGGTAAACCCTACAAAGACCCAGGGATATAGCTATAAGGACCCAGTTTCGCCTTGTGCAACTTCGTATATTACATAGATCCTACTATTCCTGATCCTGGTTGCACCGGATGGGCCTCTGCAATTCGGATCAATGCATCAAAGGTATTGGCGCCATAGGTACCTTCTACCACACAATTTGAGAATGTCCTGGGATCCAGTGCTTCTGGAGGGAGGTCACGGAGGTGATGCCAATGGTAACGGTTCTTGAGGTCCAGATGGAGTTCAGATGGTTGCTCCTGGGTATTACCATGGAGGTAAAATGGCCCAAATACCTTGCTCTGTGGCTGAAACTGACTGTGGGGGTCATAAAGGGAAATATAGTCAGATCGTGAGGGGGCAAGCAGCTGTTCGGGATTGGGAGGACGACCTTGACTGGTGTTGATTAACGAAGCACAAGGTGTATGAGGGTTGTGAATGCCCCTATAATTTGGTAAGATTAGGGGTAGCTGGACACAATACAGGGTGTCCAGAGGGGGATGTGGGGGGTACTGGAGGAAGAGCCTAGGGATGCCCCCACCAGGGTTGTTCAGGGGTCACACGTCGTATTTTACTTCTTGAACATGCGTCTTAGCCGTAAACAAACACTTATAAGGAAGAATATGTTTATGCCTCCTGCGAGTGGCTCACCTCATTTGACCTTCCATTCGGTCTGTATTGCTGTGAACTGGACAACCGCTTAGTAAAAATATTTATTTTTAAAAAAAGTGCCCAGTGCAGTGAATATATTTACATATATCCATCCAATCATTATGAGGAATCCACAATAAATCTTCACCTAATGCTCAATACCGTCATTTGGATAACCTCAGGAGTCTGTCTATGGCTCGACCCTAGGAAACCAATCCATGGGTCTTTTCAAGACAGCGTCGACCAACTGAAACCATCAAGCTATAGTGATTGACATAAAGTACTGTGTTGAAGCATATAGGATCAAATTCTACAATACCGCGTTACGTAAAAACTTGCTGAGATGTGTATCAAAGTGAAGAGTATTGGGCATAGTAATGCTCAGTGTCCCGACTGTGAGGTGGACTCTTTGGGCCCCTTGTTTCATTTATTGCTCTCTATCATATCCCATGTTAAGTGATATCATTGGCACGATAGAGCTGTGTTTCAACTTCATCCCATGGGACCATTGTGCCTTTTTTGTATATGTTGACCCGGTTTCCAGGTCTGGGTATATGGGTATGTCGGTCAGTCCTTATGTTTTGTTTTCCAGTGAGAGTAAGCAAAGTTCTTTTAGGGTGGTTTTGGCTAGGTTGGTTGCTGGGGCCGGCCCAGACGAGTTTCCTGTCTGCAGTGCTTAGGTACTTTGCAGACAAAGAACGCAAAACAAATGGTTTTATAGTTTGCAGGTCAAACTACACTCACTTCAAAACCATTTGTGTTCGCATTTAGTTGTTCCTGTCTACTTCAAGGTCATCATTAGAGGCACTGAGCTTCAGGGCTTTAGAGGGAAAAGGGTGAAGGGTATGTTGTTGGTTGGCCCGAGAGTCTAGCACATATATAATAAAGACTATTCAAAATACAAGATATTTCTTTATCATGTGGCTGTTGCAATGCATTTCAATTTGGTATATTAAATGATACCATTGCATTGAGTGACAATCGTTAGAAGTGATTTGAAATCAGGAACCTAGAAACATTCATGTTTCACTGTCACTGGCCAGACGACAAACCTACTAATGAACCATGAGGAAATCCAGTTGTCTTGTGTATGGTGTTACCATAGATGGAGTAACATTGTAGTCTTTTGTTTTTGTGTAGCACACGCCCTGAACTGATGTATTGCAAGGTGCTCTCATGTCATGATGAAGGAAATTAAGTCACTGTGAAAAAATGTAATTGCCTAGGATCACACAATGTGGTCAAGTGAAAGTCAGGATGATGCAAGGTTTCCTGTTTTTTTTGTTGAGCAACAAGGCCACTACATGGTTATATCTTTCTCCCTCCTACCTTAGATCAAAGCTTAATGTTTTCTGTTTAATTCTTCGAGGCACTAATATCAGAGCACTAAGTTAAATACATCTGGACTAGGCATGTTTTACAAGGATTGGTGGTACTAGTGTTTGGGGAGGGTGATGTTTTAATGCAGAAACTAAACTGAAAGCAAGGGAGCTCACCCTTGGTTAGTTCATTAAAACATTTGCTCTTTGGTAGCAAAACTTCTTTATTCTTTGTCATCCAGTCTTGAATGAATTCATCCACCAACTATTCATTTGTTCATTGAGTCATATAGCCATGTCTTCAATCTCCATCCAGTCAATTATTAAGTAAGGTTCTATAATGAAAAAAGTTGCTGTAAAAATGCATCAAATTTGCAAATGTATTAAACAATGTCTGCCGGTGGCAACCCTCCCAAATCTCTCTTCCAATGGCCAGGATGCCTGCTGCGCTCACTTGATATGCGAAGTCTGAGGGCTGGTCTGACAACATTTGACAAGATTGCTTTTGGTTCCCAGTTCAGGCCGGGTTTTGATGCAGTCCTGTTTCTCTCAATTGCACATTGTTCCAAGGGGCCAGTTTTGTTATCATCCACCAGGCAGTTCTTCTTTTCCTATTTAACTTTATTGAAATGGACATCATTCTTTCAGTTGTATGATTCCAATGAGAAGGCATGCCTTGGGGACCCCCAAGTGCCTTGTGGGTCGCAATCATGCCTGCTCAGTGCAGCACTAGTTAGCCTAATTAAAATGCTGAAGCCTTGTGTTTAACACTTGCTGCAGTCCAGTATCATAGTTGCATTCCTATAATAGTGTTTTGTGACTATTGCCATTTAATTATGATAAAGCATATTCAGACTTACCATACAAATAGATAAAGAACTATGGGGCATATTAGCAAGACCGGCGATTAAATTATCGCCGTTTTAGCGGCAGGAAACTGCCGCTAAAACGGCGATAATGGGTTTGCTAATATGCGTTATAGAATTTCAATAGAAGCCCAGGTTAGATGTCCTGCATATCTAACCTGGGCTTCTATTGGAATTCTATAACGCATATTAGCAAGCTCATTATCGCCGATTTAGTGGCAGTTTCCTGATACTAAAACGGTGATAATCTGATCTCCGGTCTTGCTAATATGCCCCTATATTTTAGGTAATTTGGCTCAGCAACACTTGTGTATTTAATAACTCCCTTTGACTTCCCCTGAATCTCACTCCTTACCAAACATTGTTGCAATTAGATCTGTCTGTCTATCTATCTATCTATCTATCTATCTATCTATCTATCTATCTATCTATCTATCTATCTATCTATCTATCTATCTATCTATCTATCTATCTATCTAGTGTATTTAATAACTCCCTTTGACTTCCCCTGAATCTCACTCCTTACCAAACATTGTTGCAATTAGATCTGTCTGTCTATCTATCTATCTATCTATCTATCTATCTATCTATCTATCTATCTATCTATCTATCTATCTATCTATCTATCTATCTATCTATCTATCTATCTATACCCGTCCCCTCTCCACATATGTCTCTCACCTGCTTGCCCTCTGTACCTCTATCTCTGTCCCTTCACTCTGTTTTGCTCTCTCTATCTTTCTCTCTTTGCACACAATCAAATCCTGCAACAGGTTTGCACACTTATGGTGACAGTCTCTAGAGTGCCTGCTTCTCCCATATGAGGGAGCATGGTCTCCTATGTCATTTTGGATTCTACATGACATCTTAGAGCATCACACAAATTTACTGTGATTGTGAACTGGAGAGAGAACTGTCCCTTATCTACAAAGATACGGAGCCGCTCTGCTCTTTCCTTCTGCTGGTGCACTTTCAGCAGCCATGTGCCAACCCAGGCCCAGTGTATAGTGATATAGTGAAAGGGTGCCTGCTTTAATGAACAGTCTAGTTTTTGTGCAGGAAAGGAACCCTTCCTGCACAAATCTCTGCTTTAAGGCAGTTTCCTGTTTATATATGTGCAGCGCTCATGCAAAGAAAAAAGAGAATACATTCAAATATTTCTCATTTGTACGCCAGCCTCTGGAAGGTGCAGGATTGTGGTGCAAATCCATCTCTACAATTCATTGTAGTTATGGATTTGCATCACCATCCATGCATGGATACACAGGAATGCCCATGCAACACCCATGAAACGCCCCTGAAGACATCACAAGGCTAAACGTCATGAAAGAGCAATGCAGACTAAAAACTTATACTGATGAAAAATAGGTGAAGAGTTTACTTCAGAACAGAGTGCATGACCTATAAGGTCATAGTTAAAGGAAAACCTGTGTTTGACAAGTTTGACATATTCTGTGTTTTCAGTAGATTGAAACATGATTAGACATTGGGAGCAGGCGATTGAATTAGCCAAGAATACATGGAATCTGATAAGAGGTTTTAGGCCCACAATGATAAAGCACACAAACAAATACACATGCATTTAACTCAAATCCACATGTATTTAAAAAGAGAAGATACTTAGTTTGTTAGGCATTGTCAGAACTCCATAAATGATGTGTAGACAATTAAAGTCTAGGGGCACAGGTTACCTCATGTTTTTCCATAACTATTGTGTACTAATGTGTAACTGCCTAGTAATTTGTTGACTGAACTTTTGTACCTAGCATTGTTTAACTATGTATAAATATAGCTGCCTGTGAAGCAGCAAAATTAGACCAGCTGTTTACTTGTGTGAAGACGGTAATTCTCCCTGCTGAGACAGTAAAGAGCTGTTTTTACATTGCCAAGAGGACTCTGTCTTTTCTTTTTATTTTCAGTGACCCTGCAACACTCCCTTGATGCAAAGCAAGGCAAGGCAGTGCATTGTGCTGAGTTGTGTTTCTTTTGGTTACAAACTATCAAAAATCGTGATTTAAGTTGGTTTGAAAAAACCAACCGAGATTTTGTATCTGGTCTGCATTACAAAATGAACACAAACCCGATGCAATACTTTTGTAAATCTGGGCACTAGTACTCTGCGCACCATCAACAAGTAATATTTGTAGCCAAAAACTAAGTTGTTCTCCCTAAATCATTAATATTTCTTTGTTTTAAGTTATAAGCTGTCGCAATATGATTCTCTGTGACATACTGGAAGATTCACCAGTTCATTTTTAGTTCAAGCCTGTTGCAAAACCTGATATGATCAATAAAACACTTTATTCCCACCTCCTGCTTACCATTGGCTCAGTCCAGCATCGCTCTTCTTTGCAGCCTACTGTCTCGTTCCCGCAGCCGATACCTCACTTTCTTTCAAGGCTGAGGAGCACTGGTGAAGTACAGTGTACCTAAGCCTGCCTTTTTTATCTCCTGTTTGGTAGACCTTTTTTTTATGGTGTAGGGTCGTCGCTGCTTGTTTTGCCGTTCGCTTTAATGCAGGTACTATTTCATTTGCCAAGACCCTTTATGTCGTCGTTTCGAATAACTTTTTTTTTTAATGGTTGCTTTTTCTGCTGCGGTGCTTCCTCTTCTTAGCTTAGAGTGGTGTCCGTGTGCCTGCTTTTTCTTATTTGTTTACTTATTGGGACAACCCTTACCCTTCCTTACTCCATCCCCCATCTCTGCAGCACATATGGCTCTGCCTTTCCTTCGGTTGTAGCCAGTGCTCCTGCAGCTGTCAGGGACACGCCTTTGCCACCTTCACTCCTGCAGCCCGGCCATGCATGAGGGGGAGGAGGGAGAGGAAGGATCCGTGAACTTCCCCGGGGCTCGGGTAAGGAAAGCAGTCCCCAATATACTAACTCTAGATGGGGGGAAAAGGTGTGTGTTTGTTTAAATAGCGCTTGTGTTTTCAGCTGATCCTCGTTAATTGCTTGCAAACTAATGAGGAAAGGCTCAAAACCCAAGCGCTTGCAGCTTGTGTTTTCAGCTGATACTTACCCCTCCCCTCCATATGCAGTTTTGCTTTTCTGAGGCAAACAAACAACACTAGAAAAGCAACTTACACCGATGTGTGAGGTCTTGGGAAATTCACCGTATAGTATGGGTCTAAAAGGTATGTAAACAAAACATATCTTGCAACCTTCTGACGGTCTCCATGGATAACATATCTTGAACGGACTCGCAGTGTGGTCCAAATAAGTATATGTAAAATAATTTTCACAGAGGAGAGTACTCCCGCCGTCAGTAGGGTTTCTAATAAATACTGCGAGTCCGTTCAAGATATGTTACATGCCTTTTAGACCCATAGTATACGGGACCACACACAGGTATTACCTGGAATGTGGTGAATTCACCTTCAGCGATTGTTGTGCTTGCCCTGAGGAAGTCGTCGGGTGAATTTCCCCAAGACGAAACACGTGTCGGCTACTTTTGGCGATGTTATCTACAACCAATATTCTTGCTTGTATAATGTAACTACGGCTTTGACAAGGACGAAAGAAAAAGAAGAAAATAAAGAAGGAAACTTCTTTTGAGGATACCTTGTCTTTGGGAATTTATTGAACTGACCTGATATGGTTCATTTGTGAATATCAAATATTTTTCTGCTCGGGAGCAATAACGTTGTCTAATGCTTATTGCACTTGTCGTGCTATTGCCAATGTTTGCCTACATGTAGGTCATCAGCAAAAAAAAGTTTCATTGTTTGTTCACAAATTAATGCCTTTTGAAAACCTATAAAACATTAAATGATAAGGGACTGACATTTTTTATTTCATACGTTTTCATGCAAAGTTGTTTTTCAATATGTTCCCAACATAATCACTTATTTACTTTTTTTTCTATGTATCTGGTGAATTTATGAAGCACGGACTAGACACTGTCACAGGGGGTCAGAGCAATTTATACAATGCAACTATAGTAGAAGGTTATGTGGGTGAAGTAAACCTTTTAATGCGTCAAAATATTATCAGCAACTATAAAAAAACAGAAGGTGGAATAAAGTTGCATTCTAATTACAAGGGGACACTGAGGTGGAACATTACAAGAATAAAGCTAAATCTTTTGTAGAGAGAATACATTCTAGATATTCATCTACGCATTTGAGCAGAGGAAGCAGGGATAAAAAAGGGAGAGAACATTAGCAAAACTAATAGGTCTGGCCCTGGCTACAGAGCTATTGGCTGTGTCAGTGCTTGTTTCATTTGCTATAGGTCAGTATAACATTACCATTCCAAGACAGTCAATACGTTTAGAAGCAACGCGTCCAGCGGCAGCTGGTGACTTTTGAAAGTGGTGAGGCATTTCACGCTCCATGCACGATCTCAACTAGCAAAACAGACTGCATTGACCACACTGTTTTATATAACTTATCTTACCGCCAGTGTTCAGCTTCAATAAACTGTGCCCCAGCTGTTCTGCTCCAGAGCCCACGTTCCCAACACCAAACATGGATGGCTTCACAATTCAAGTGCAGATGCCACACTCAGACATAGCCCGTCATCTAAACCAATCCTGTTGCTGCTTTCCAACTGCTTGTACAAGTGAACAGAATGACAGCAGCACCCGACTGGTTAGAGCGGGCAGAGACAACGCTCACAGGGAGACCTGTAGGCTGCATCTATTTCCCCGGGCTCACTGATGCAGTGCTAGTTGCAAAAGCAGAAGTGCACATGTCTGGTTGGCCGTGGTTAAAGTAACGGCCAAACTGACCTGCGCACTTCATCTCACAGGGACAGGCAGGTTGGCTGCCAATCATCATGCCTGGGGAGCAGCCCACTTCTCCACCCAGGGGAAAGTTATGGGCAGAACAGAGAGAGAACATTACTTGAGCCGTTTGTGACAGCTTGCTTGTACATATCGGGGGCAACACCCCTGGCGCTCCTTAGATGAGCCACCCCTGAACATTTCATCTTGAAAGGGTAAGAAATGGCAAAAGCATTCTAAGAGGGCCACATGCATGCAGCTGCACTGCCAGCCATCTTGATAAGGTTTTTGTTATGCTTTACGTAAAACAATTCAAAGGTGGGTGCTTGTGCACTCATGCACACTCCTGGGCAGCCATCTTAGAATGCCTTTTGTCTAAGTTAATCTTAGTGAGTCTACTTAGCATTTCATCCTTCCATTGTCAATACATTTGCAACAATAATATATTGATTTTCAGCTCCAAAATGCTTGAAGTGGTGAACATTCGCTTTACAAATATATTAAAACGCTGACACAATGTAAGTGGTGCAGCTTCATCATTAGCTTTTCAAAGGTTTGTGAAATGCACCCTTATCTCTGGCTTTAACTTCCCAATGTGCGTAAATCACATTATGCATTCCAGTTGTTGCAAGTTTTAGCACATTTAAGCCATAATTCACGCACCATAAAAAAAAGACAATCGGGAATTCACAATACAATGTATTCTGGGTTGCTTGTGTTCCGCTTCAAGGAGGACCTGGCTTGACAGTTCGGACTTGACTTATCCAATTGGAGGAATGTCAAGACTAGTTTGCATAAAGCTAAGTCCAAGAGGTGACATGGTGTGCAAAATAACGATCGATTGAGATGTGTCCCAAATATTTCCCAGTGGCTGAGATTAATTAAAGCATTCCATCCATCACTTTTTTGTATACTTTACAAGCGAATGTGTACCATAATTGAATTGCTGTAGAACTCTATGGTACTTATATTATCGAACTCAGAAGGATGAAAGACTAAGTGAACCTGCAGGAATTCAAACCTGTAACTATGATGTCAAACGCAGATTCCTAGATTCCAGGGGTCCCATGCATGTCGATTCATCATAATGCATGGGGTAGCGGAATTGACATCACACATAGCATGCACATTTGTAAATCACACGTTCACCTAAGGGTACCTTGGTGCTGAATAACAGGTTTGTATTGTTACCCAAATCAATGGCACTCATTTTATTGATCTCAGAAGGATAAAAGGCTGAGGTGACCCGCCAGGATTAGCACCTGTGACCATGAGGTTGAACACGGGCCCCTAAAGTGGACACATTAGTCCACTAAGCCACCAGACCCTTAGAACTTCACTCCACTCACACATGCATACTTGTGTTTGCACCAGTGTAGCAGCACAGATAGTATATAACTCATATGGATCACAGTACATTATTATAATATCACAAAATCAAAAGAAACTTAATTGTCATATCACTGGCCCCTTTTTTGAATAAAAAAGCAATATTAAAAAGTATTAGAAAAATCTCCATCACCTTCCCCCTCTCTGTTCTATTCTACTTCAGATTTTTCCTTTTTAATCCTGTTCTTGCCACATGATTATATCTCTTTAAAGTGCAAAAATACTTAATAACATCAACCTACTTTAGCACTTTCAAGTCTTGTATCATGTATCTACCATTCATAACGCTGTTCTCCGCAACATTGTCCAAGGTTGATAGAGTCAACTCTCAATTTTTTCACATCATGCTCATTTTAACTGTAGAACCCATTCTTTTTTAATATAACACTTCTCAGATGTACACTCTGTGCATCATTTGGATCCATTGGGAAATTGTGGAAACCACATCAGATTTCCAGTTGGCCTGTACCAGTGTCCTTGTGACTAAAGTGGAAACCACAAACATCTGATGTTGCCCAATGGTTGTTCCACCTGTGGATGTCATAATATCAAATAAAGCAGCATAGGGGTTGGGGAGGAGATTAGCTGCTACTTCTGGCTGATTTCAGCAAAAATATATTTCCAAGAATTTAAAAGGTGCATGTAAACATAACATGGAGCCAGTCCCCATTAGCCTGCTAACATCTGAAAGAAGTTGGTTCTGCTCCTGGGTACATTATATGGAATTTTGCAGGGGTATGGTATAGCATCCACTTGCTATAAAACACCATCCTTCTTAAGTTAGTCACTCTGATAGCCTTATAACCCATTCGATTATGTAACATCCACTGGGTGAACTCTCAGCGACAACCTTTAAAAGATCTGCAACCATAGCTTTGCAGTTCTGTGGATTAAGTCATCTATACCAATTCCCTACCCCCTGTACTCTAGAGATAAAATATGCTTTTACCAGACTGTCTGCTAGGATTTTATATCCCATTAAATATCCCAAGCAGAAGTGTTTAATTTCATCAAAACTAAAAATAAGGAGGCATTAAGATTGGCATTCAAATTCACCAATCTCTGCCATTGCAAAAATTCCCTGTTTTGAAAAAAGGCTGCCAACCTACAAAATCCCAAGAGTGACCACCAAGAGCAAGTATCAGCAGGCAAGCGCAGACCCAAGTGGATACAGTCTGACAATTTCCACTAGGAATGAACTCAAGAGATCTTGTATTCCTTCCTTATTTTATGGAACAAATCTAAAATAACACGGGGAGTCTTATATCTGGATTTCTTGGGTAGCCTGGGGATATTTAGAAATGGGCAATCCCTATCTCTGATTTCCATTCCATAAGTTGTAAGTAAAAATTGGCTTCATGTGAACTTGCTGAGGAGGATTTAGATAGCCAGTCAAGTGAAGATACATGATAGTGCATTTTTACTTTCAGCAGAGCTGAACCCCCCTCTTCCAAATCATCTAACTGAAGGGCTTGAATTTTCAGTCTACGTTTTTTCCCTGTCAAAATAATTGTCTAATTTCCATATTAACTGTGTCACAGAAAGTCTGTGGAACCTTAATCCCAATATTCGAAAATATGAATAGAAATAGTGGGGGGATACACATTTTGGTAAGAGTGACTCGGCCCATAATAGACAAAGGTAGATTTTACTATTGATTTAAGAGCCTACGCACTTTGTGCAATGTTTCTTTAAAATTGAGGTCAAATAAATCATCTATTTTAGATTTCATGAAAATACCTAGATACCCTATTGGTGTGGTCGAAGACTAATGAGTCTGGATGGATATTGGTAATACAATTGGGGAGCAATTGAGTAATTGATCTAATACCCTTCAATTTCAGTGCAATCACTAATTTTAGCAAAAGCGAATGTGATATTGGCTTTCTCCACCACAAAATAAAGTGCCATATTATCTGTGAAAAGTTTCAGCTTTGCTGCTTCCACTACAGGGGCTTGAATAGTCTGATCTTGTCTGAGTACACAAGCCAGGGGTTCTATAAATATTGAAAATAGAATCGGGGACAGCCCTGGCGAGTCCCGCGGCTAATAGATATCGACCCTGCTAACTCTCCATTGAGTATTATGGAAGCCTTGGCGTTAAAATATAATTTTTTTATTACCTGTATAAGCTTGTGTGGGAAGGCAAATTTGGTTAGCACAGAAAAAAGAATGTTCTATCGGACTATGTTGCACGCTTTCTCTGCTTCATAACATTCCGGAAAAAAGCCCTCATCAAATGAATCCCCTGCACCTGTTCCTTGCTATAAGCAATTATAACGGGCTTTTGTGAACGTTTTAAAACAGTCTTATTTAAAGACTGTCCACACTCCTCCCCTTCACTTATCCTCTTCACATGTCACTTACCTGTTTCCCGGCTTCCAGGACTCTGTCTTGCCAGCTACCTTGATCCTCCTGCTTCAACCTCACCGCAAAGAAAATCCTGCATCAGTCTCACACCTGGATGGGAAAAGGAGAGATGCATCAACAGACTTGATTTTACTATGCTCAGAGCTCAGTCGCAACATTTTTCTGCAAACAAAGGTAACCAGTGTTTTTGTTCAACTTGTACATACTGTTGGCAGGGCTCTGCCAGAGAGGGCTTTAGTGAAGCTAACCCCATCCAAATTTGCTGGTGGGTTTGATGCTGAAATCATACTCACTACAGTTTCAGACATTTTGATAAAGAAGCCGCTATGGACAATTGAAACGAAAACAAAACAACAACAAAACTAAAGGTTCGTTGGGATTTGAAAAGCTTTCATTAATACTAGACTAAAGCCTTCTTATTTATTTGTTTATAGGTACCATATCTGCCAGTACCATTCATAAGACTGGTGTGAATGCCTACTGCAGTGTTGCTGTTGAGTAAACGAGCCACAGCATCTTTGACTCTACACACTTTCTCCATTGCAGCCCCTTCCCCCTTGGATTTGTTACCGGAGCAGTGTCTCCTTCTGTAATCCAAGGGCCAGTCTCTGGTAGATTCGGGAACTATTGCTGCTGCCTCATTGTAATTATATGGGATCCAGGTAGGTGGCTTACGACAAAAGGCTAAGACACACACCTAACAATCCTTTCTGGCGGCGCAATAACCAGTCAAGACCAAATGTTCACGGACAATCTAGCATGTCTCTTATCAGGGGACCTCAATGACGCTAACAATCTGTCTGAGTTAATGCAGTACTTACAACTAGATCTGAATAGGTTAAAAGCATATAATGCAACACAAGCAAGAGTTACAACGAGAGAGGACAAATTTCACACAATGGAGGAATACTAAACCGAAGGATAGTCACCCAGTTTTTACCCAGCCTGTGTTTGAAGAACCATTTCTGAGAGGGGTGATTCCAATTACTGACCAGAATCTGCATGTATCTGTCCTGTGCCCTTAGCAGCTCTAGAATGCTTTCATGGTGACACTACTAAATGTGCAGCCTTTATAAATCAATGCCAATTACATTCCTAATGCAAATCACAGGCATTACCAATGACCCTGCTAAATTAGAGTTTGTAATCTCTTATTTGGGGGGTGTATTTGCTAACTCGGAAATTTCTTTAATAGAAACAAACAATCCCCTTTCGTACAAATATTCTGCTTTTAAGGCTGCCGTGACTAAGTTATTTGCGAAACATGTTTTAATGCAAGCAAGTGACAGTGAGTTATTAACACTACAACAAGGTTCTAAGGACCTGCTGACTTATATCACTACTTTCAATTGACTGGTGGCGGAAATGCGCTGGCCGTAAGAGGTCAGAGCATCCTTAATCTATTGAGGGTTAAGACATCACCTTAAAGATTCCCTCTAGCACATTATTGATCTGCTCGATGATTGTGCAGAATATATTGTGTTTTATTCCATATAGGTACCATAATATAGGCCTCTGTAGTTTCATTACCCTTCACCTTTATTCTTCCCTACATTACACTTGTCACGGTTTGTAGGGACTGACCTTTTACCTAGATACAACACTACTTTCAGTTCGCAGGTTTTCCCTAGTTCGAAATTGCATACATTATGCATGAGGATTCTTGGAAGCACAGCAGGACTACCATCCCCTGTATAAAATCTATGCATAAAGTTCATGCCCAACGTTATCCTTCGGCCGACACAGTAACACAGCAAGGTAGGATCCCTAAGGATACCTATGGGTATATATACATCACATCTTGGTAAGATAAGCTAAAGGAGACCGAGAATTCCCAGCCGACACACTGACCAGAGTTGCTGAGGTTTCCTCATGCAGATACTCCAGCTCGCAGTGGTCAAACATTCCTCACGGGGTGTCCAACTCAAGACCAAGACGGGGTCCCATAGTCTCTCACTTCAGGTAATGGGGTTAACTAAATCCTAGAGGGATTCTTGGCTTAACACCTACACAAAGGCTAGGTACATTTAGGTACATCTAGTTAGGGAGACATCGTAGGAGTACGCATCTTTTCATTTGTGTTTTATATACTCGTATGTATTCATGATTATTGTAAGATGGTAGAGCTATACCATCTATTTACTTTGTTAGTACTGCTAACCATGTATATATTATACTGTCTAACGGTTGTTGCAGCTCATCTATTCTACACCAGAATAACAACTGTTCAATTAATGCTTATTGAAAACGCACTGCCTGTTTATTCAGTGTATCTCTCTGAGAGAGACTAAGTAAGCACAAATGAATGAGTGAAAGGTAGTATATTGTTTCCACGGCCCTAAGGGAAAAGGGTTGTCATGTTCGATGGTTGCCAGGAACTATTCTCTCCTTGGTAAGAGGAGATTCTAGTGGCACTGTTAGCTAGTTAGTACAAAAGGCCAACATACCCGGTGGGGGTGATCAGAGTTCATCTGGCACCCCTCCTACAGTGTATGTTGTCTAAACGTGCAGCTCCTGTATACTTTTTCTTAGGAACTACACAACATGGCACCGCCAACGTTGGTTGGGTACTTATTCAACAGTAGAATCTGAGTAGTTCAGTCATGCTATTCTCAGAAATCCCTATTCACAAAACACCAGAGACGTCTGGAGTGGGTGGGCAAAACTCCACCAAAGCTGAGTAGGCGAAATATCCTATTTATTGGCTGGTGGTTAATAAAGCTTGAAGGACACAGTGTTCCTAAAAACTGTGCCAAACACCTTTTCTTAGTTCCCTAGAAAAACGTATTCTTCACTAAAAACAATGACTGAAGATGCAGACAACACGGACAGAGCCATGCAAAATTCGCACCTCTCAGACGAAGAAGAAAATGCAGATGCAATTCAGATTGCAGAAAATGTTAGAAATGCAGTCACCCTGTAGCTACTTGTACATGGTTTAACACCTAGGGGTGGCATAGTAGCTTTCGTGATTGAGGCACACAAATCATGTAGAACAGAGGTATTATATTCATGGGTTACATTCCCAGCAGCAAATGCAAGAACAAAAACTTTTCATTTTTACACAGAAGATGAACCACCAGCAGGAATATTATCAGTATGAGGACATTGAGGTTCCGCTCACGTACCAGGAATATTTATACTGGTTTAAAGGCACCCTACCCCGTACAAGAAGAAGAGTGAGACTCAGCCCGCTCGGAAGAGAAAGTGCAACATGGACAATATTAGCAGCCTACAGACCACATCCTGACATCGGAACAATGCCAGGACCAGACTTACTCATACTCCACAAAGAATTAATAAAACTTTACAGAAACATGACGCAATTTGTCATGAGGACACTTACAGTCCAGCCAGCAATTGTGACAATGAATACAACTAACATTCAAACCAAAACAATTAAGATTACACCACAAACGTTGCACGCAGTAATGGGTAAAATGCCCGCAAAACTTGAACAAATGCCATTCTGGATAGCTCAGAAAATAACCCAGCTAGAAGCAGTATTCCCAAATACCAGCGCTTATGTAAAACACAGAATGCTGACAATCTGCTTGCCTATGGGGATAACACCACAGATAGAGGATTGTACCTCTTGGGGTCCAACTTTCGCTGCCATATATACCAGAACTCATGGTATACCATCCTTAACAGTAATACCAGATGTATTGAGAGAAATACAAAAGGAGTACGGAGCAGAGCCTGCTCAGAACTTAGGGATGAAGTTACTAGGTAACGATGCCCAGGTATCAGCCATAATATTAGCAAAAATTAAAGGGGAGGCAGCATCAGTGGCTATCTGCCAAAGCCTAAGGGAGTTCAGTGCTTTACAACAGGAGCACGAACTACTAAAAATAATAGAAACTACATATGCAGAATTAGGCAGAGACAGTTTGGGTGGAAAAGCATTAAAACCACAACTAATGGGTAGTCCTGAGAAGGAAACCTTCAAGCAGACCCCTGCTTCTTCGAAAAAGAGGTGGGACAATAACAAAAAACTAAAAGTTAAAGAAAACAGATCTCAATCCAGAGGTAGATCTCCTCCGAAGGAGCCCTCCAAAAGGAGGTATAACCTTAGGAATAGGGATAATTTTAGGAAACCTGACAGGTATCGCAATACTGATACACATTCCTCTTGTTCCTTTCAGGGTTCAACGAAAAACTCAGAGAAGGAAGGACGGTCAGACAGACAAGAAGAGGGTACAAAGTCCAGAGACAAGCAGCACGCTCAAGTCTATACTTCCAAAAAAGAAGATAAAGCCAACCCAAAAACACAGTTAAAAAAGAAGAAGGTCGCAGGTCTAAATATCAGACATGTCCAGAATTCTGAGGACTCGACTAATGAACAGGGAATGGGCTCTGATGATGCTAGACAGTGCAGTAGAAGTAACAATAGCTCGCCGAACCTGATTGAATTTCAGGTGACAATCGGCTTGAATGATTATATCATGGTGGAAACAACTGATACTAGGGTAAGTGTCCCACATAAATTGTATGAAATAACACTCCAAATGGAGGGGGACAAATGCAGGACAGTTAGAGGTCCCTTTTGGGCGAACCTTACGTTTGGCTATGACATTTTATTAGCTGAACAGGATTGGCTGCCAACATTCATCATGGATTGCCCTAGGGGAGAAACAGTGATTTTACCAGCATTCTCCGACCATGTTCCCAAATATTTAAAATATACATATGTGCGGGAGTGGGCGGTAGCCCAAGCCCCAGCATTATACAAAAACCATGTTGGATGGGATGAGGTTTCAACCCACTACATAATTCCATTAAAAATACTCCAACTGCACAAAGGCATTATCCAATAAAGCAAGAAGCTAAAAAAGAGGTCAGGGAGATCTTAGATCAACTTGAATACCAAAGAGTGATTGAAACGTGCACCTCTCAAATGAATAACCCTTTGTTTCCTGTATCAAAACTGGACAACACATACCGTCTAGTGTTGGATTACAGACATTTAAACACTTGCACTAAAACATTTGCAGTACAGAATGCACACAGTGCAGCATTAAGGAAAAACATTGTGCAGAAAAAATTCAAAATGACACTAGATATCTCAAATGCATTTTTTTGCCAGAATATAGCACCTGAGAGCAGATATTTGACAGCATTCTCAGCCCTAGGGTCTCAGCATCAGTTTTGTTGACTCCCCCAAGGGTATGAGAACACCCCGGGGTTGTTTTCGGCTAGGGTAACTGAATTACTTCAAAATCTGGATGAAGGGGCATTGTCCTACGTAGATGATATTTATCTGACGGATGATGACCTGGAGGAGCACTTGAACAGAGTAAACACCATCATTTTGGGATTTGCATTTACAAATTCAACTTTAAAAAATTGAAAATAGCCCACCTTAATGTCCTTTTTCTAGGATACAAGCTTTCAAGTAAAGGGAAAAGCGTGGCAGCTAACGTTTTGGAAAAATGTGCGCTGCTCCAACCTCAAAAATCATTAAAAAATGTACAATCAATCCTGGGATTCCTGAATTTTGGCAGAACATACATGTAGGATTACGCAGAAAGAGTAAAACGTTTCTACGATTTAATAAAACCTGACTTTTCAGTTAGGCAATGGACACAGGAACACACAGATACTCTTTGTTGCTTACAAGCTGATATCATAGCTTTAAAACACTTACAGACATGCGTAAATGTACGCAACCTGGTGATCCATATAGTTGTGGGTCAATCTGGGTACAGCTATCTAACATATAATGAAGGTGAAACAGTACCAATAGCATACAAATCACATTTGTTCACAAATGCCGAGATGCGTTTTGCATCAACTGAAAAAATTCTAACCGCAGTACAAACTGCTGTAGTCAGAGAAAGAGCTCTGGCTCAAGGGAAACGTATAATAGTTGTTTCCCTGGTCCCAGCCTTAGAGGCTGCGACAAAGGCAAGCGTTCCCAACGCTAAAGCCTTACATCCAAGATGGATTCTCTTACCTCAACAGATGTAAAATACAGGTACGACCCAAATTTAAAAACACAAACATTTCTGCTATACGAACAAGAATACCCTCTACCAAATGAAATAATTCCTCTAGATCAGTATGGATATATAATTTACACTGTTGGTTCTGCGCAACCAGTCATAGGGAGTAAACAGCAATACAGCGCTAAGTCTGCTATCGTGAAAGGACACATGAAGGATGTTAAGTTTCATCCGAATTGCACAAAAACACAATCTCTAGGGGACTGTACGGCGCAGCTGGCAGAACTAAAAGCACTAATACTGGCACTGGTAAATACAGATCGAGAATTCCCCACACTAATCGTGTGTGATTCCTTTTACTGTGTACAGTCACACAATGAATATTTACATCACTGGGGACAGAATGGGTTTAAAGATAAAAAGGTGGAAAAAGTAAGCACAGAACACTATGGGAACAGGTAGTGGAGTTAAAAAACAAACTACCAAGGGCTCACGTGATACACACACTGAGTCATCAATGTGATGGCGTTCACGTTGAAGGGAATTCATTGGCTGATGGAGCCGCAAAGGGGGCTGTACGCATGGCTTCCGTAGCTGCAATCACTCATTCAAAAACAAGGATAGACTGTGAAATAATGGTTGCAATTATTGCCACACTCAATAACTCAGCAGTACCAAAAAGATTTCCACTCAAGTACTCCTACTACTCCTACTCCTCCTACTCCTACAAGTTAGATGCAAACAATGTTCCATTTGCTCAAATTCCTGGAGTGGGGGATAGAGTCATACCAAATATGGATCGCGGGTTAGGATTAATTAAACAGCACACTAGGGTATAAGCTCTGCACATGCAGGAGTTACAACAACTGTTTCTCTACTGAAACAATGCTATTGGTGGCCAGGACTAAGAAAGCAGACTAAGGACTATGTCTTGAAATGCGATATCTGCCAGCAGATGAAAGGCCCACCATTACACATCCAGCGCAGACACCATTACTAATATCAGACAAACCACTGGCGTGTGTTTATTTGGATCACTGCAGCCCCTTACAATCTAATGGGGCTTACAAGTATATCATGGTTGCAGTGGATTACTGCTCTAGGTTCCTATGGGTGTGGCCCTAGAGCTTGGCTGACGCTCAAACTGCTATAAAAGATTTGCGAGTCTTTACAGGGACACACGTAATCAGCACATTACATTCTGACCGTGGCCCCGCGTTTAGTTCTAGGGCTTACAGGGAAGCCATGGGAACACTGTGATACTCCTCTCCGTGCCATCCCGAGGGAAATTTGGTTGTGGAGTCGAAAAACCGGGACTAAAAGCAGTCTTTAACAGCTAGAGTATTAGGCTTTGGAGGAAATTGGGTAAAACATCTGTATGAAGTTCAAAGGGCATTAGATATTCAGCCAAGAAGCTCTCTAGGGGGTGTCACTCCTTATAAGGTCCTTTTTGGGACGAGAATGTGGGTACCTGATCTTGATTGTGAAGGCACAGTGGCGGATGAAAAACCTTTTGACATCCATAAATGTTTGGCTGTTTTATAGGACCAGAATGAATCCAGAGCTCTACAAAGTAATGTCCAAGTGAAAAGGACCGCCACTGGGGAAGCAAAGAGTGTCACGTCAAGACCTGTCTGGATCCCTAAAATTGGGGATCTGGTCAGGGAGAAAATAGCAGACAAAAAAAGAATTTGGGCCATTATACAGAAAGCCTGTACCTGTCCTGGCAGTTGAAGGAACAAGAACAGTACTTTTGCCACCTCTTGCCAGAAAAAAAGAAGAAAAGATTCATCTCAATTGACTTAATTAATCCCCACTATGTGGCCGATAATGAGTAGGAGGCTGCGTGGACTCCGGAGTAATAGACACCCTCCTCTCACAACTATACAAGAAGTTCAAACAGAAAGACTCATCATGTTTGAAGGGTTACCTGCACGGGATGATGGACTATGCATCAATGCAATGGAACTCGTTCTTCTAGACACCGAAGTTCAAAATGAGAACTCAACAGAAAGACACATTTCTATTCGACCAAACACAGATATTTATGTCAACATGCCCCAACAAGAGAAAGCTAAGGTTTCCACAAAACCTGCAAAACTACCAAAAATTAATCAAACTGCATCTGGCTATTTCATTGACTTTGACACTTTCTCATTGGATCCAACTGATCCTAAAACGACGCCAGACCAAAAAACGAATCTACAGTGATTTAAAGATTTCCTGATCTTTCTTAACCCCTTCCCTGCTCATGACGGAACCGTTCCGTCATGAGCCACGGTTGCCGTGTGCTCATGACGGAACGGTTCCGTCATGACACGCCCGTTGGCGGCCGCTCCACCTGCGCGGCGCTGTTTCCCCGCCTGTGCGGGGGGACAACGCAAATGGGCGGAGTCATGACGGAACCGTTCCGTCATGAGCACAGCCCAACCGTGGCTCATGACGGAGCGGCTCCGTCATGAGCACAGCGCCACCGCGCTGCCCCCCCGCACCCCCCAGCGCCGCGGCGGAATTCCCGCCGCGGTGAAAGGGTTAAAAAGACTTACCTGGTATCACCTTGCGTGGAACTCTGGGTAACTACCGGGATACTTTTCTTTCTTTTCTGGATAGGCCTATTAACTGTCTTTAGTATGCTTATTAATGGAACTTATCTTCGAGAAAGCTCTGCAGCACAAAAATTGAATGTGATTCTGAAACCACATCTATCATCACATCGTGAAAAAAGAGACCTATCATCAGTGAACATTACAGCAATTCCTATACCTGATGGTATAGTATGGGACAAGGTTGATTACAATATATTTGGCCCGACCGAACTTTTAAAAATACCACATTTATTTAAAATATCGTTGAATGATATCATTACCCCCAGTATATTTTCCGATGATTGGGATTATGAAATTGTCAATAATATGTTGTCTGATTTAGAAAAATATAATGCTTTTTCTAATAATGAAATGTTAGAGGGCACATCAGACTTTGAAACAAGATATTGCTATCAACATTTTGGTCATCACATTCTGCATAAGTCTGCTAATCCCAGAAAGGTTTTCACATATCACCAATGAGAACATTGTCAACACTGCCGAAAAGCAGTTTAAAAACATTTGCACAGAAATTTCTGTATTTTTCAGGGTTTAACAAATCAGACCCAGCCTTATATTATTATAAGGTTGCACCAACACCAGCACAGAAAAATATGTTAACAAACACCAAACAGATTTATTCTGCTACCTTTATTGCCCAATTGTCTGAACAGGGTTTCGACTTATGGAAAGACACCATAGACCTAAAATCGGTCTCGGATACTAGAGAGTGGCAGGTCCAGGGAACAGAGGCACTATTTAGAGCATGCCTCATTCCTCAGCAAATAATGTTTTTGAATGAAACAGTGCAACAAACAAACTGTCTTGGATTAGCCAAGAATAAAGATTTGAATACACCTCAGATGCCCACACCATCACACACTGTGGGTAACATAACATCACAAGAAGAGGTTACACTAGATGACATCATGCAATACAATAGATCAGACGGGATGGAAGGGATGGTTGATTTGGCCCATCAACACCATGAACTGTCAAGAAAGATTCTTGGGTAAAAGTAAAGGATTAAGTATCAATAGGCCAGGTCCACGCTATGTACAGAGACAACACCCAGGGGTAGTGACATCTTACAGTGTTGGGAAGTTATGCCTCAATTGTCTAAAGACCTCAACACACACAAGTGAAACAACACTTATCCTTACTTAGAGAGGATGTGGACATACTGGATTTTGTATTAGGTCCTAGGAATCCACATCACAAACGTTTCTATTATGCTGTCTACAATGAGATTTGGAAAATATCACAACAAGAGGCCGCTGACAGATTACGAGAAATAGATCGTATAAATCTAGAGAAAGCTCTAGCAGTGGTCGCCAATGGGTTAACGACGCTAACCTTCAGAATATATTCTCTAGGCAACATCGTATCTTCTGCTATTGATATACTGGAACATGATCTGTCCCTATTACAACACGGGCAATCACAATTGCGATCTATTATAATATTAAGCTGGTCGTTGCAATCTTTGCGCGCAGGCTATGTGCTGTGGTGTTTCATAAACAGTACGTCTCTGTTTCCTTCATACAATCTGACAGAAACAGATAGAAATGGCACAAACGGGAGCAAAATATACAATGCTGCGTATCGAAAAGCTGGATAGATTAGCATGTACAGTGGCAGAGTCACCGTCCTCAGAATGGTTAATCCATGCCCACATAACTCTACCGGTCACTACCTTTCAATTCCAATATTGCCTTAAACAGATGCAGGTAAGCAGCTATAAAGAAATGGGTATGGAATTCATTAAGGACTCTTTGGAATTACCGTACAGATTTCGATGCCGGAGTGGGGAAAATTAGTATTTCTAAGCGGTACTATCTGCTAGAATACTTTAAGTGGATCACTTATATGCCAGGATATAATGCTTCATGGGGCCTGTAATGGTTCGGTAGCTAACTGTCACTTTAAGAGTGTCCCTGCTGCCTCAATCACTCCAGTGTTCAGACTACTTTTGAATGGGAGTTACTTGATGCTGAACGATCAAGGTTGCTGTGGGATGCTTTCAGGCATCGCATATCTGGTAACTGTGAGATCCATGGTTACTTGCTGTATGCAAGTATTGTTTCCACCAATACATACAGTCAGGGAGGCGCCGTTATAGCCTTCACTAAATGTTTCATTAATACGGTTTGATTCTTTGAGCAGAATGAAAGCCATGCTTATACAGAAATCTGTGCCCTTAACCTCCGCTCGAGAAAACTTTGATTTCAAGTTGCAAGGTCTTTGGCAGAGATACATGCGCTTATATGCACAAATTGCCCCTTCCATTTTGCAAAAAAGGTCAATCGTATCTTTAACATGTCTGATACGACAGGCATCGTCCACCTATTTAAGACCATAGGTTCTGGACTATTAAGCACCTTTCAAACGGTCCTCGAAGTTATACAAACATTATACACTCCGCATTTGGAAGCATATTTGGAGGACTGCCGCTGATCCTGTTTCTAATAGCAGGTATCCTGATTGTCGTTTTTCTGCTACGCAATGGATGTCCCAGTCACCAAGGAGATGGAAACTGTACTCCTGGAGAGAAAATACCGTGATCGCATGGTACAACTTCTAGGCACACCTTGCCTAAGGGAACTAAGTGCTTCTTGGTTCTTGTCATTTAGACCTGTCTGGATGGACTGCATCTTACCTGTCCTACGATGCCTGTTTTGCGGAAAAGAATGCATGTTGGATCTCTGTCTGACACTCCCATCATGTGCACAACCGGACGTTGATGCTTTACTGGACCTGATAACAGCCCATGTTCTGCAGTGTTCCCATCGTATTCCCATGTTGATGGCAGCATTCCTAGAGCCACCACAGGTAGTATCTGCTCCTGTTGGTATGGACACCGGCTCCTCCGCTGAAAACCAGGTCTTGGATGGCGAACAGGCTGCCCCAGCACCGGGTGTGGACAGTACGGAAAATCATCTGTGCTCGATTGACGGTGGGCCCGATTCACTGAACTAACTTAAGACAAAGTCCTAAACTTACTACTTTTGGTATTCACAGAAGGCATTTAGTAGTAGTAAAGTTAGGATTTTGTCTTAAGTTTGACTTAAGACAAACTTAAGACAGACTTAAGACAGACTTAAGACAGACTTAAGACAAACTTAAGTCAAACTTAAGACAGACTTAAGACAGACTTAAGTTAGGATTTTGTCTTAAGTTTGTCTTAAGTCTGTTTTAAGTCAGTCTTAAGTCTGTCTTAAATTTGTCTTAAGTCTGTCTTAAGTTGGTCTTAAGTCTGTCTTAAGTTTGTCTTAAGTTTCTAAAATCTTTTTAAAAATCCTAACTTTACTACTACTAAATGCCTTCTGTGAATACCAAAAGTAGTAAGTTTAGGATTTTGTTTTAAGTTAGTTCTGTGAATTGGCCCCATAATCTGCGAGGTGTTACAGGGACAGTCGACTGCGGAAGCAAGCAATGAGAATGCTGCATCTACCAGCTAGGACACATAGACATTTGACTCATTTGGCCCCTTGTGTGCTGGGAAAAAGTTCAACCTTTGAAAAACAAACAGCAAAATTGGAACTCCATATCAAAATGTACATTCTTTTTGAGCATGTATGGCTTTCAGATACTTGTAGTAGTTCAATCTATACCTACAGACATATTAGAGCTATATCTTAAGTGTCAAATTTAAATTTTTCTCCTTTTAAAAAAAATAAATTGAACATTTTTAACTTGTTAAAATGATGTTTTTAACAAAACGAGGCATTAATATTGTACCTATTTGCGATCAAGTATCTAGTTCACCTAGTAGTACGTTTAGTTTTTAACTATGTCGCCAATTCGGAAGAGTGGGTGTTATATTCCATATAGGTATCATAATATAGGCCTCGGTAGTTTCATTACCCTTCACCTATATTCTTCCCTACATTACACTTGTCACGGTTTGCAGGGACTGACCTTTTACCTAGATACGACACTGCATTCAGAACGCGGGTTTTCACTAGTTCAAAATCTCATAAATTATGCATGAAGATTCTTGGAAGTACAGCAGGACTACCATCCCCTGTAAAAAATCTACGTGTAAAATGAATGCCCAACGTTATCCTTAGGCCGACACAGTAACACAGCAAGGTAGGACCTATGAGGAGACCTATGGTTATAGATACATCACATCTTGCTAAGATAAGCTAGAGGAGACCAAGACTTCCCAGCTGACACACTGACCAGAGACACTGAGGTTCCTGCATGCAGATACTCCAGCTCGCAGTGGTCTAACATACCTTCGCTGTGTGTACGACTCGAGACCAGGATGGGGTCCCATAGTCTCTCATATCAGGTAATGGGGTTGACTTAATCCTAGAGGGATTCTTGGCTTAACACCTACCCACAGGCTAGGTACATTTAGGTACATCTAGTCAGGGAGACATTGTAGGAGTACGCATCTTTTCATCATGTGTTTTATATACTTGTATGTATTCATGATTATTGAAAGATGGTAGAGCTATACCATCCATTCACTTTGTTAGTACTGCTAATCATTTATATATTATATTGTCTAACAGTTGTTGCAGCTCATCTATTCTACACCAGAAGTAAGAACGAGTGACTGAGCGAAAAGTAGTATATTGTTCCCACCATCCTGAGGGATCAGGGTTGTCATGTTCGATGGTTGCCAGGAACTATTCTCTCCTTGGTAAGAGGAGATTCTAGTGGCACTGTGAGCTAGTTGGTACAAATGTCCAACATACTCGGTGGAGGTGATCAGAGTTCGTCTGAAACCAATCCTACACTGTATGTTGTCTAAATGCGCAGATCCTGTATACTTTTCATAGGAACTACACGACAATTGATCCTGTGGTTGAGCTAGATCACCGATTGGGGGAGTGAAAGGGTGACGATCTCGCAGTGACATCAGAGTAAATGTTCTCGAAACCAAGAAGGAGTTAGACCGTAAAACTCTTGATACTGAACCTATGCAGATAGGAGGTATAAGGGGTCCACTATCTAATGAGAAAAAGTTGAGTTGGTGCAAATTTAACCTATGTCTTTATTGTGGCAAAGCTGGTAATTTTGCTAGGGAATGTTCTGCAAAACTAGAAAAGACTATGGCTGGTGTTAGTGTAGAGGTCAATCAAGTACAGGGAAACTAAGTCTCTCGACCAGAAGGGAGATAATGTCATCCACAGAAGCCGCACAGATCTCACAATATCTGACCAATGTAGGAACATGAATTCCACAGCATTGAACTATCCGAGTCACAGTAACCCTAACCCTACAGTGGAGGCACATAATATCCATGCTTATTGACTCAGGGGGCCGCAGGCAATTTCTTTGGTCTGACCCTAGCTGCCAAGCTCGGGCTTACAAACGTTGCCAAAGAAAAACCTGAGCCTGTTCAACCAGTAGATGGTTCAGAGTTGTCTCCTGGACTGATTTGTTTTCAGACAGAGGCTCTAACCTTAGTGTATGATAATGGGCATACTGAACAACTTATCTTTGATCAAATAGACAAACCCACCCTTGGCTAGAACACCATAATCCAAAAATTATTTGGGCACACAGCACCTTAACCTTGGACTCACTATTCCGCACTACTACCTGCTACCAAGAGGCTCTAGAGGTGGGAATAGCTCTGCATTGCGCCTTGGTCCAAGGAACAGAAAACCTTAAACTACCCAAAGAATACCAGGACTTTCAAGATGTTTTTGACCCCATGAAAGCTACCCAACTGCCCCCACACAGAGCATTTGATTGTCGCATAGATCTCCTCCTAGGAGCTACGCTGCCATGCAGTAGAGTTTACGCATTGACAGAACCTGAAACTCAATATCTATGCAAATATCTTGATGGAGATAGGTTTCATACGCCACTCCACATCGTCTATACCTTCCCCACTCTTCTTTGTACCCAAGAAGAATGGGGAGTTGAAGGCTTATGTGGATTATTGGGCGGTCAATAAGGTGACTATTAAGAACCTCTGTCCATTCCTGTTAATTCTGATATTACTTGATCAGGTCAGAAATTTCACTATTTACACTAAACTAGAGGGAGTTTTTTTTATGTTTGTGCAATCGTCTACATGGACGACATTCTGATTTACTCAAACTCATAACAAGAATATGTACAGCATGTATACACCATCTTGCAGCGCCTTAGGGAAAACGCTTATTTTGCTAAATTAGATAAATGTTCATTCCATGTACAGTCCGTAGAGTTTCTGGGGTATCACTTATCTCCGACAGGCCTCACTATGGACCCCAAATAGGTAGAAGCCATTATCAATTGGCACACTCCAGCAAATGTCAAGGAAATTCAACAGATACTTGGCTTCGCCAATGTTTATCATCATTTCATTCAGCACTTTTCAGAGATACCAGCGCCCATAACACAGCTGCTAAAAAGGGGCAATCATTTGTGTAGTCTCCAGAAGCCAATCAGACAATGCAACTGTTAAAAGCTAAATGCACCACTGCACCCATTTTTTCAGCATCCCAATCCAGACCAGCCCTATTATGAAAAAGCAGATGCTTTGCAGGTAGCCATAGAAGGAGTTGTAGCTCAAAAGAATGCAAGAACTGGCCACATGCATCCCATAGCCTTTTATCCCAAAAAACGTCTACCAGCAGAGAAAAACTATACAGTGGCTGAAAGAGAACTTCTGGCCATCAAGCTGGTGTTCACCCGGGCCTAGACATACAGTCACAAAATTCTCAGATCATAAAAATGAACAGTTCTTTAACTCTGTTAGGGCTCTCACCCTCGGTCAAATACGATGGCTGCATTTCTTTAGTGGGTTCAATTTCATCATCACCTATTGCCCAGGTAACAAGCAGTTACAGGCTGATGTTCTTTATAGACTGGGGTATGCTAACTCTTCCCATTTCACATTAGACTGTCCTACTATCATTCCACCGGAAAAGATAGTCACAGTCAGTGAGGGTGACACCTTTATGGCAGCCTTACATTAAGAATATAAAAAACGAAATGCTGAAGAATGGATCAAAACACCTAACCGTACTATCACAGACAAGCTGTTCCTTCACGCTTAGAAACGGTACATCCCTACTATATAATACCAGTATTTGTAAAGTGCAAACAAATACCCGAGGGTATCAAGGCACTGGGGCCTGTCAGGAAGATTAAGCGAGTTATTGCTCAGAGTCACATGGTGCTGGGCTAACCTGCCGCCGGGGCTCATACCGTGAGCCCCTGTGTTCCAAAGTCAGCCGCCCTGGCCGCTGCGCAACACCTCTTCCCCGTACCTTGTATAGATTCAAAATGTCAGGTAATTCAATGGAATCATGACACAGCAATAGTGAGGCACCCAGGTGCAGTGAAAACCATGAGGAATTGTCAAAAAACCTTCTGGTGTAACAACATGCAGAAGGATATAGAAGAATACGTCTCTGGTTGCTCAACTTGTGCATGAAACAAGAACACACACTGTGCCTGCAGGCTTATTGCAGCCTCTGCCTATACCCCCACTTCCTTTGCAAACAATTAGTCTGGATTTTATCACTAATCACTAACCTTTCAGCAAGCTATAACTTCACTACCATTTTAGTAGTTGTTGACATGTTTTCAAAAATGGTGCATTTCATCCCCATGAAAAAGATACCCACAGCCACAGAACTTGGTTAAATATTAATTGATCATATCGTAAGACTGCATGATCTACCAACTAAAATCATCTCAGGTCACGGAGTTCAGATCACACCTAAATTTTGGAGAACACTTTGTGATAAGTTAGGAATAGAGGTAGCCTTTTTATGTGCCTTCCACCCACACACCAATGGGCATACTGAACGGGTCAACCAAATCCCTATAAACTATACTAAGATACTTACTATACACGTACACAGGACAATGGGATCAGGCCTTACCCGTAGCTGAATTCACTTACAATAACAGCACCTGTTCAGCCACAACTACACACCTTTCTTCTTCATGTCAGGACAACATCCTCAGGCACTTTCCATCAATATATCAGGAGTTTCTACTACTCTATCTTCAGTCACAGAAAAATTAGAACAACTGCATGAGATTAAGAAACAAGCTAGGACAAGTTTAACAAAAGCCAAATTGGTCATGAAGGCACAAGCTGACATGCATAGAACCCCAGCAACTATATACAAGGAAGGAGGCAGAGTATGGTTATCAACACAACACCTACAACTAGAAGGCCCAAGGAAACTACAACCACAGTTTATAGGTCTTTATGACATCATCAAGATAATTAATGCAGTCACCATCAAGCTACGGTATCCCCCTGATAAACAATTTCCACCAAGTGTGTCACGTTTTACTGATCAAGCAATACCACCCCGGCACACAAAAAGATACCCCACCCCCACCTGTTCTGATTAATGGACAACAAGAGTATGACGTTCACTGTATGCTGGACTCTAAATGATCTCAGGGAAAACTATATTACCTCATGGATTGGAAGGGTTATGACCCAGTGAGCGTTCTGAGAATGGGCCTCCTCGGTTCATGCCCCTGTCTGGTGAGACGAGTTCATGCCCTCAACCGCACTAAACCAAGATCTGTAAGACTGCCTTTGGGAGGGGCGACTGTCAGGACTCCTTCCACAGCTCATCTCTTTTGACTATTACAATATACTGGTATGATTCACATCATTCCTCCCAACACTTATAAATGAACGAACATCTTGTACCCTAACTTTTGACCATATTACATGCTGTTGGTATTAGCTAGCTGCAGCTGGTGTTCCCCGGTTTGTTTGAAAAGGCTTAATAGCTTTTAAAAATGTTTTACCATGCATATACAAGGTCAGGTTTCAGGCGCCACATGAAACATCCAGAAAATCCACCAGAATAAGCATCAAGCAACCGGCATAAATGACCTCAACATGAACCTTCCGGAAGACAATCCTCATCAAATTAATCCCCTGCATCTGTTCATTGCTGTAACCAATTAGAACGCCACCTTTGCAAACATTCTAAAACATCTTCTAGAAGACAGCCTCCACCGCCCCTGTTCCCTGCTATAAGCAATTAGAATGTGACATTTGCCAGTACCATTCATCAGACTGGTGTGAAGGCCTGCTGCAGTGTTGCTGTTGCGTAGACGAACCGCAGTATCGTTGACTCTATTCGCTCTCTCCATCCCAAACCCCTTCCCCCTTGGATCTGCCACCGGAGCAGTTTCTCCTCCTGTAAACCCAGGGCAAGACTCGGGAGGATTTGGGAACTAACTTCGTCACCCCATTGGAATCATCTGGGATCCAGGTAGGAGTCTTATGACACGTGGTCTTCCATCTCATCGTGTGCATCAGCCTCCTCGCTAGATTGACCATTGGGTTGATTCACATGAAGGCCCGAGATCGTCAGTGCTTTTAGATTTTCCTCTAATTCCTTTAGAGAGAGTTTGCCTTGTCCCCATGGATGATGGACAAAACACTTTTGAACTAAACAGAGGGTATGAGGAGTTTTCAGCAATATTCGCCTGAGTGACAATTGGGCAACGGATAGTTATCGTATCTTGGGCCAGAATAGGAGTCATGCTATTGAGAGAGTCTTTTATCACCGCAGCGGATACCCCACGAGAGGAAATCACCCCTTCTGTTGATATTTCATCAGAGAATCATACAGGCTGAACAGTAACAGTGGCCGGGGAACTCAGCTCCACTAAATGAGCATGCAAAGTGTTTTTTACTCCAGATTCGGCTTGGAACACGGAGTTCGGGAAAAATACCCCACCTCCCTGGTAGTGTAGTTTACCATCGCCGGCTGCGGGCCATCTTTAGTAAACACACTCTATTTCTAAATATTCATGTAGGCATTTCAGTGACCAAATCTTAAGCCTCTTAAAGAAGGTGGCAATTTGACAAAACAAGTTAATGTGGTGAGGAAAATCTATTCATGTCCATCTTTTGTTACTACTTTAACTTTAACTTGCGCTTTATTTTCCAAAGTCTGGCAGCGAAACTACAGGAGCGGACGCAAACACCAGACACCCAGTGGATTCTATGGCAACTCGGTCGCCAAAGAGACGATTGGTGGAATCTGGCAGAATTGGGTGGGGTCTCTGGGGCAGGCCCATCCCTAGATCTCTCACCGTTATACTGGTGGCGCCAGCATGAACCTCACTCCAGAGGCCACGACCAGGTAAGAAGTGTCTGTGTGGAAGGGGTGGTCGTACCATATTTCTGGTCATTTGAGTGTTTCATTGAGGGAATTCAGTGGGTATCCCAGTGAGCACTGAACCCAATGAATTTACGCTGGTGCTTTGTTTTTGGGCAACAGTGGGGGTTCGTGAACGAAAAATACAATACAATGAGGCCATGTAGTGGTGTAGTTATTCGCATACACCTTCTCTGTTATTTGGTAGCTGCCTTTGTTTTTTTGGTACTTTTGTCAGCTTTTAAATGTGCTGGTTGCAGAGCATTTGTTGCATGCTGTGTGTGCTGCTGTGCAGTGGTGATCCTAACAAGTGATGGAATAATGTGATAACTATATTATGCTGTTTTACATAGCATGCACACATACCTGAAGATGTTAGAATGTTTTTCAGTAGACAACACATATTACATAAGAATAGGAAATTCCTTCAGCATTATAACCCATTTGTGAGACCCGTCTCAAAGTTCTGCATGAAAAGTAGGGCGGAGTGGAACTCTGTGGAATTTCACTGAGTTTTTATGCAACTCTGCGTAATTCCACATAGTGCAACTCTGCAAACTCCGCCCACCCTTACTGAACAGAAGTGGTCCAAGACTGCTTACCCTTGAATCCTTCTGTATTTCAGCAGAGAGTCGTCTTGATCCACTTGAGCCAATAATAAGATTGCTGTCCCTCCTTGTGTTTTAATAATGTAATGGAGTATTTAGATTATTTACCAAATCAACAGGTCGAAATTGCCTTCCGTCAAGAGGTTCTGTTGGGCTTTGGACATTTTGGCCAGTTTGGTTTTCGCAGGAGTGCTCCCTCGCCCAGCTGTTTCCTGCACTGTAGCCCACTTCATTGGCCCGAATTAGCCGAGAGGGGACGTGATCGACTATATCTGCAAGGGGGACACCTTCATTAAACAGTGGCCATTTTGATGGTTCCACATATTATTGATGGCTGCAGCTGATCTTATTACTTCATTGTCTTTCAATTAAGGCAGTGCATAGCTCTGCAATCACTTTTGCATCACCTTGGTATCAGTCGTATTATCTCCAGCGTAGTGGCTGGAAGTAGTGAAGCATAGTTATGGGAGTGCACAAGCCACACTCAAACCTAGGCGAGCCACTTCCGTGGTCTACTCAGCACTCACCACTCTCCGAAGGGGGGACTTACCATATCCCCCCGAAGTTGCTACCTGTGAGGGAGCACTCGCTACCCTGCATGTTCACCTACTACCCCTGCAAAAACACCAACTGCTCATCTCCTGGTGCCACTTGTTTGCTGTCAGTGCTCTTCATATCGCGCCTTGCCACTGAGACTCGCCACTGGACTCGTAACAGCTCCGCAAGCTCTCTGCTATCTGGCGCCATTAGACGACATTCTCTGCAACACGGCGGCTTCCCGGAAGCAGCTCCTTAGATGCAGAGCATGATGGGGGCACCCACGTCCCGCAACAAAATACCTCTCACACATACTTACACATAAACACACATTCACACTTACACACACATTCTCTCTCCCACCTAAACATACAGTCACCGTCAAGCAGGCTCACAACATACATTTAAAAGCTTTTTTTTACTTACCTCTGCTACCAGGGAAGTTCATATTCCAGATAACTGTACTCCATTTTGTATTACACTAGTAGTGATCACTTATATTCTAACAAAAACATAGCGAGAAAGCAAAAAGAGTGAAGCCCCAACTAACGACCATAAGGTCGTGTGTTCCTAGCACGGACTTTGCCACCTCTGAGGTAAGGGGTCGCATAGGAAGGGCCAGGGGTCGCGGGGCAAGGCAGAGATCACAGCTGCGACCTTGACTACCCCTAAATGATGTCCCTGAGTGGGCCACTGAGCCACCAGGTTCAGTTTTTAATCTACCTGGTCCACTGTACCTTTTTAGTTGAATTCGTGGATTGAAATTCAACGGCAGTAGAAACACTAATTAGACAAGCTGAAATAAAAAAGAAATGAAAACCAGTATTTCAGCTGACTAAAATACTCCCCCAAACGATCCTGCAAAATGTTAAACTAGGAATGGAAGCAGGAAAAGGAGACAAAATACGCACAGAAAAGAAAATATATGCGCACTCTAATAAGGTTTCAGATCATACTGAAATCGGTATGCCATTAATTACAGTTATTTGAGTTTTTGTGAAATAGCATTACAAATTAATTAGAGAAAACCATGTAATGAAAGAATGTAGAGCTGGCACTAACATCATTACAATCACATCCCTAATTGATATAATATTTTTAATGCAACTTAATATGTTGAAGACCATCAATACGAGGTTGAATTATCTTGTAAAGGGATATAACCTTTTTTCTACTTAATGGCACATTAAAAAGAAATGAAACCTCCTTTAGCAATAGCACTTTGAAAGGCTAGTACTCTGAACGGGGACAGAGCAGACAAAACCATGTATATATTAAAATACCCTGTCACTGTAATTGTAAGCAAGCATTAAATGCCAACACAGTGAGAACTATTGAAGCCTTTACAATGCAAATAGCACATTCATTAGTGTTAGTTTTGCATTCTTCCTGAAACAGCAGTACCATTGGGCTTTGCATAAACTTTAGTTGCTTTTTATTTAGCTTCTAAACAGATAAATAAATCTCGTACACACAAGATAGTGAATTCAACGACTTAAATGTGAGACATGTATGCTAGTATTTACATGGGCAAACAAACCATACCTTTGTGGAGAATCATTAATTATACTCCTTTTTGGCATCCAGTCCAGAGACTGCATTGTCTTTAATAAAATCAAAATTATATGATGTTAAACCTTACGTAAATGCTATAAAAAACCATGGGACCTTAGTAAAAAAATGTTGTGTTGTTTGTGCACACATGCCCAAGCAAAAAGCAGTAACTCATAGGTAAGCGATCTATGGATGAAGTGGGTTGATACCATGCCCTATGCTGTAAGGTGTGGTGGGTGGAAGAAAAATGTGACTGACACATCAACAGACCAATGCATTAAGAAGTCTGACTGAAAGCCCTTCTATGTATGTTTTTTATGCATTTAAGACTTCATGGGAAAACAATAGGTTATGGCTAATGCCAGACATAAAAACAGCCCAGCTTTTATTAGGTTGCTTACTACAAAGCGGCGCCCCCACAAACATTAGGGAAGTGGTCTGGTAAGGCCTTTTTGTGCATAAATCCTTGCTCTGAGGAACAGAGAGATGGGTGGTGTGCGGAAAGTCACACACTACTTTCTCGTAAGGATACTCGCGGTATCCATAATCCTCCATGTGAAATTTAACAGCTTCCGGAATTTAGCGCCAGTGCGAAGGAGGAGCACTGAACCAAAGACTCAAGAAAGGTGGCTAGCCAGGATTCTGTCCAGATTCTTCCATCAAATGAGACGTCTAATACCTTTCACAATTATCCATGGTACAGCCAGGTTGGTGCCAAATGGGAAAATATGGTGAGAAGTTAGTTATTGTTCATCCATGACTGGGATCAACATAGTCTCTCCACAGCATGACTGGCTTCAAGTTTAAACAAAATAAGGATGAGTGGCTGGTGCAACTGAGGACAGTGTCAGTTACTCAGTAGACTACTAAATGAAAGCTTGGGATAGAATGCAGAAGGGTTTTTATTAAACAGTGCTTTCCACACCTAGCACTTTGAGTAGAGCCCAACCTTGCCTTGGTCCCTAAGGACTATGGGCAGCACCACAATACTGCAGCAGAGGGCTACACCAGAAAAGGCTGCACGAGGTGGCAGCCTCAAAATGTCCTACCATGCATTACATCGTAGCCACTGTAAACAATGGCATGAAATGCTATACTTGCCCAAGGTTCTGATAGTGCACTCCACGACCCCAGTAACAGCAAATTCTCAGACAGGGACTAACACGCCTTATTCTTCAACAGAGTAAACTAAGTCCCAGAAGTGCTTCAACATCTCGATCTAGACCACAATATCTGAGGAGATTTGTATAGTGAAGGAAGAGAGTCGACCATGTTTTTTTAGTTGAAGTGGTAGAGGTTACAATATATGTGAGCATAGTTTTTCCAGAGCTTTTCAGAGGACGTTCTAACCCATTGTTTGGATTTATTTCTGGAAATAAAAAAATGAAGGTAAGAAAGCTGCCATGACATGTCAGTCCATCCAGCATTCATTTCTGAAGAAAGTTCTCCCAATATGGAGACAAAACCCTTTTTGTCTGAAATGAACCGCAACATTTAGGCAGGCAAGCTCTAAAGTGGGATAGGTGTAGGCAAGTCCTACAGAGACCACTCACTGGGGTCAAAATGAACTGCAAATCTATTAATGTACATCTTACCGTAACGTTACTGAGGCCTTAACACAATCATCCTGATGATGTACAATATAAGAAATGTGAAAATGGCAATAAAAAAACAATCTGACCATCCTGATAGAACTTTATCATGGGATGCAGACTCTTGAGGAGTCTTTATCATCAGAGAATTAGGCTAAGGCCTCCAGATATTTAGATATGTCAAATTTAATAGTGTTATGATCTCAAAAAGGCTATACAAGTAATAGGACTACCTCCTAAATCCAAAGTTTATTTAAACTGTATACTCTAATGGTACTGTAGGCTACTGTTAGACCTGTCATCCTTGGAGTGGTTTTTCCCCAAACTTTTGCCTTCAACCCTCCTACTTTGCTCACTTCGTTTTTGCTAACTTTAGGATTCTGCACACTTTCCCACTGCTAACCAGGTTAAAGTGCTTGTGATTTTTCCTTAAAACATGGTAGAATTGGCTTGGACCTAATTAACATTTATCATTGACTTGTTAGTTTCTAAAAAGTGGCACTACCTTTGCCCAGGGTTTGTAAATTAAATGCTACTAGTGGGCCTCCAGCACTGATTGTGCCACCCACTTAAATAGCACTGTAAACATGTCTCAGGTGTGCCATTTCAGCCTGTGTGTGCAGTTTTAAACTACCATTTCTACGTGGCAAAAAATTCCTTTGCCAGAATCCATATCTTCTTATTTAATACATGTAGGTCACCCCAAGGGTAGGCCCTGGACAGCTCAGAGGGCAGAGTGCAGTGTACATAAAAAGTGGGACATGTACTTTAAAATTGTACACGTCCTGGTAGTCAAAAAACTCTCAAATGTGTTTTTCTTAAGTGCATGGCCTCCAGCTCCCATAGTATGAATTAGAGTTACCTTATTATAAGTAATATGTGATGATTTCCAAATGGGAGCAGGTAACCAGTTCATGTTGGGTGTCTTTGGAATTGTAATGAAAAATTGTCTCTCATGGTGAAGTCAGATCTTAAATTACAATTCTGAAAATGCCACTTTTAGAAAGTTTACATTTTCTTGCCTTAGCCATTTAGTGCCCGTAGCCTGTCTCTGGGTCACATGACTGGGTGTAGCTGAGAGTTGGGCTTTGTGTATTCTTCCTAGACAGCCACACACAACTGGGAGTTTAGGTGTGCCTGGATAGGCCATCACTGGCAGGGTGAGTGGGCTGAACTGGGCACAGCCCTACTTACACTTGAAAAGGCTGTGTCCTACCTCCACACAAAGGGCTACATACCTTCTGTAGTTAGTCTGGAGCCACGACAGGGAAAGCAGAAAGCCTGTGGTTTTCAAAGAGAAACCTCTAAAAACCTCTCCCACTTCAAAGGAAGGACCAGGTATAAATATTGGACCTCAGACACCAACTCTTCAGTACACTTCTGGACCTGTGGAAAGTTAGGCAGGAAGAGGGACTTCTGTGCTGCTCAAATTATTTCCACCCTGATAGACTGCTGCCCTGCTGCACTACTGCCTTGCTGGACTGCTGCCTTGATGTCCTGCTGCCCTGCTGCCCTCCTGTCTGAGTCAGAGGGATTTGGACCCGCACCTGAACCCAGGACTCCCAGAATGACTCCAAGGGCCAGTCTGCTGGCCTCCTGTTCTCAGCCACAGGGACATTATAGGCTCCCAACCACCTACACCAGCACCCAGATTCAGCTGAAGCAAGCCCCTGACACCCAGGTGGTGCTTCTCAGGTTCTGGACCCTTGGTGTGGCCTCATAGAGGCTGAATTGAAGTTTTTGGGCTCTACAAAACCGTGAACAAGCCCATTGGTTCCAAATCCTTATCACTCACACAGACCAGCATCGCAAACTTCCGTCAGACTGACCTTTCACTCTATATCATCAAATCCCTGTGCGGAGTCCCACTGCGAAGCTCCAGCCTGCCCATTGACCGCAAGAACAGTATCTTCGTGCTACAGTGCCGACATCCGCAATGCCCGGCATGCTCTCTGTGCTCTACATCGACGACCATCGCTGACCACACGCAAAGCTTCCCTACACCACGCAGTCCCCTCCACTGCACAAGGTACTTTTTGTACTGGACTGAGAAGGTAACTTTTCAGTGGGACTAACCTGGTCCCTCTATCCAACCTGCACTTTATCGTGGTTGGCTTGAACTTGTGATTTTTTCCCAGTCTCTCAAGACCAGATAGCCATGGGTAGCTCTATGCACTTTTTGACGCTATTTTAAAATTGCATATCTCCGGTTATACTGTTTGGATTTTTGTCATTTTAGCCTTGCTTTATTTATTGCATTTTTCTCTATTATTATTCTAAGTTGGTGTGAGATGTTATTTGTGTTGTGTTCTACCTTATTACTGTTTGAAGTACTGCATAAATACTCATTGCCTCTGAGTTAAGCCTGAGTGGCGCTTTGCCAAGCTACCAGAGGGTTGAGCACAGGTTAATTTGAGTTTTGCTTGTGTCTCACCCTGGCAATGATTATGGTTGCCGCTTTATATCTAAAGATAAGTCACAGAATAAAGAAAATATATTTTTTAAGTGCATTCTAGCGAGCCCTTCACAATTTATAAGTGAAGATATTTCTCATTGATTTGTAAATCAGAAAAGCAGATGTTTCTTCGTAATCTAAATAAGCACTGTATTTATTGCAATTATACAGTATACACAGCTAATGTTTACTGAAGTATAGGTTTAGTTTGTTTGTATTGCACACATTGCTTTGTGGACAGAGGCCGCATAAGGCATAGTTTTTTGGGAAAGAGTAGCAGTATTGAAAATAGAACATCATGTTCACCCTGCAAAATCAATATTCATATTTATGAAGTAGTAGCTGCTGGAACAGAAAGTTCTCTGCAAGGCTGTGGACCGTTTTCAGTTTTTGTGCTTCTTGTTTTCATCCCACAGTGGCTGCCGATTATGCAAGCATACTCAAGGCCTCCTGATAAAAACAGACTGAGTCCCAAGAGAGGTTGAGCAGGACCCAAAATGCACTCCTCTTTAGTCATGATGGCAACATGGTCATTAGCAAAGTGACAAACCTTTTTCCCTGCCGGGTTGAGGAAATGGACAGTGTGTGCATTTGCAAACATGGAAAGTCCAATCCATTTTGGATTTTATGTGTGTGAGGTAACTTAGAACATCGGAGACCTTTGAGAGAGGCTTCCCAACTCACTGATGACTTGGGAACTCCCCGTCAGCATGGGCATCCTAAGGATTTTGGGGGCCCTGGGCTAAACGTATTTTGGGGGACCCTGTTCGGGACAGCTTTGAATTTCAGATCTTTCCTGCCTTCTTTGACTTGGTTACTGTCAGTGCACAGGAACATTCTTCCAAATTCTAAATGTGTTTACATGTCATTTTTAGGGATAGTGGCGTGTGTTTTCAATAACACAGCAGCAGCTCACCAATATTAAAGCAAATATTCTCTGTAACATCCTCCCATTTCTCATACGTAAAGTCCTGTTTTGATCTAAAAGACCTTTTTATGGATGTTGCATAAAACATAAACACATCGGGCCTCATATACAAGAAAGTGCCGCAGCACGGCACCATAAGCCCTTTTGCTGCGCCACCCTGCAGCACTTTCAAAGCACAGGGATGCGTCATATATACAAGGATATGATGGATCCCTTTGCTCTCCCCCGCGCTGGCACACAATTTACTACCATGCACCGACGCAGGTACCATGGTGCAAGGATGCCTGCTTCACGGGGATGGTTGTTTATGTGCAGGAAGGTGTTACTGCACATAAACAATCTGAAATTGTATTTTGTTAACTTCTATGTGTGCTGCATTAGCACACATAGAACTTGCAAAACGTCATTTTTTTTAAGGATTGTTTATGTGCAGGAATGGACACCTTCCTCCACATAAGCAATTAGAATACATTTCTCCTCGTTGCGCCTCCTTACGCCTCCCATGGTGAGACCTAACATTCTCACTCATTTCTAGGTTTACTATTTCTCGTGAATCTGGAAATGCGTCAGGTTCCATGGGTGTTGAATGGGAACACCCACAGCAACACCCATAGAACGATCCTTTCAAGCAAAGTGCTGCGTGTGAAGGAGCCGTATTTACAAGGGCTGAAAAAAGCCAAGCAGGGTGGCTTTTCTTGTCCTTGTAAAAATGGGGCAGCAAAATGCACTGCCAGTGTGTCACAAAAAGTGATGCACTGGCGGTGCAAGGGACTTGTAAGTAAGCCCCAACATTTCTCTGCAGAATGCCTGTACTGGACTCTCACACATCACCCACATTTGAAGTAAATTAAAGGAAAACAGTATTTAAAACAATCCGTTTAAGACATATTCAAGGTCATTTGGGGAAGACTCTGCAGGACAGAGCTGGTTATATCAGGCGGGCCCTGTGAAAGGCTGGTGCCCTGGGCCAGAGCCCACTTTGCCCATGCCTTGAAACATCTATGCCCATCAGTGTCTTTCTTCCTCTCTAGATTAAGCTGTAATGAGTTACAGCATTCCTGTGGGTCGGTGTGTAAGGGCTTCTTTGCTTTAAAGCTTGCCCTATCTCAAGCACCAACTGTGCCTATGGTTCCGGAAGCTAGGAAGTGGACATTGGCCCCTTCACCTTCGCTTCACTGCCTGTTTGGTGCCCCAGACGTAGGATGGCTCTTCTGACCCCTTTAGAAGTGCTCCTAGACATTGTACTTGGCTGAGCAGTTAAATGGCAGGTATATCAAAACTGCACACAAAATTGCAACTTTGAACAGTAGCAATAATCTCCCCAGGTTAAACCCTTAGGTACATTTCCATCTGAAGTGTAGCAACCTCGTTGGTGTCCACATCAATCTGTATCTCATGAATGGTGAGATCATGCACTCCACTTCTGACTACTGGAATCCATGCTCAAGAGCACCCTGTGAGAATTGCCCTCATAAATGGTCAACTATCTGTGAGCCTGGGCTACATGCCCTCAAAGTCGATCTGGTTCCTTGCTCAAGAATTTGGGAACTGATCGCAAGAATTTCCAAACACTTACACTGGCCATAGACTCTCGCATTATAATAGGCTATAAAACTTAGTGCTGATTACGCCAAATAGCACCCCTTATCTTCCTCACTAGATTTGGCGCATATGGTCTTTTATTTACCTACTAAAAGCGGTTGAGGGTACTAAAACAATTCCGGATTATACTTTCAATATAAACATGCCGTAAAGGACCACAGACTTCAAACTTCCGTTTTGTCGATTTATTATAAGGCCAAAAACTATTGGATGTAGACACAGCGAAGAATCAAAGTATATAGATACAAAAAGATTAATATAGAGCCAAGTCCATTAATATAGGTTATTCGGCACAAAAGGCACAAAATAGTAAACTCCAAAATCAGAATGCAACAAAGAATAGGTGCAGAGTCCAGGTCCCTTTTCATTAGGAAGAAATAAAATATCTTTCCCTACACTATTCTAAAAGAGGTCCTACCTAATTCCCTTCCATCATATCCCAAAGGTGTCAGCACGTGTTGACTAAGAAGTACTCATGTCAAATGGGTTGATAAGCTTAAGGATTGGAGCTCACTCTTGCTCCTTCTCCTCCGAAAGCTAGCAGAAGTTTGGTTTCACTGTCCCTGTGCATCATACAAAAAACATGGGATTCGACTGATAATACTTCATCAGAAATTTCCATTGCGACTTTGTCAGTGTGGTGATTTTCCAGCCAGGGGAAGTATGAACATTCTTTGTTCGGATGGCCCTGGTTCCCAGATAGGCCAGACACGGAAGGCATCCTCCCTTTTTGCCTTTCAGCCATCTTCAAAGACATTCCGGGTATCTCCTTCAATCTGAAAATAATTCGTTTGCATTCCGGCACCTGCAGTAGGATGAGAACACTCTGTTTTCGAACACAACATGTATTTAATTATTTATTTCTCGAGAGACCAAAGAGATGTGAAACTATAAACACTCTGCTTCTTTTGGGCCTAGACTCAGGCATCTTAAACTAATCACAGCTAAATTATATGATAATAACATCATCTTGTATCTTATACATTCAGGAATCTCAATACATATTTGGTCCTACTTGAATATATTCACTCGATTAATGTTTAAATTGTTCCACTAAATATATCTTTTTGGAAATGGGAATTCTGGTTGGCTAAGGCTTGCGCCAAAGCCAGGCAGAAACCACCACTCTAGTCAGGGCAAGGAAGTTACACGCCAAAGATAACCCCTGCTCACCCCCTTGGTAGCTTGGCACGAGCAGTCAGGCTTATCCCGGAGGCAATGTATAAAGCATTTGCGCACGCACACAGCAACAACATCCCAGGCACACCACAAAAGGAACTCCACACAAGGTTGTATATGAAAATAGCCTTTGTATTATCATAACACATTAGAATAGTAAGCACATATTATACAGGTCATATTTACAAGGGATTATTTACACCTGACAGGGCCAACTGGACCACTGTCAGTACCATCACAAAGTGAACTTAGTAAATGCAGAACTTATCATAAACATACACCTCAACCAGTAACTACTGATAATCACTGTACTTAGCATCGGCCTGTAACATAAACTACATTATGCACAGCATCACATCAGGCGCGAATTACATTCTGCGCCAACCTCACCAGCATAAACACATTAGGCAATTCTCTCAGAAATCTAAACGCATTAGACCCTAACCTCCTAAGTATAACTACATTAGGGGCATAAATCACACAGTGGAACATAATCTCACTAGCATAAACCATGATATGCAAAACAACCTCATAATCATGAAACACATTTAGAGGTATAACACAGGGTGCGTAAATCATACTAAATTAATAACATTTCCTAGCATCACACTCACATTAGGGCCTGGCCCCCTATAATTCTAACAGTCCCCCTGGCCAACTGGCCATCTCAGAAAGGGGGCTCAAGTGCCCTATGTCCCAAGAGTTAGGGCGCGCTGCCAGAGCAGCGAAAGTCAAGGGTGCGCAAGCTGCGCAGGCCTAAACGTTGCGGCTGCCCACTACTTGATGGGCAGCTGTGAATATTAAATGAGGTGCATAAATGGTGCAGATGGCACTAATTGCTGCGCAGCTGTAAATAATGGGGAAGGCCTGGCACCTCTGTGCCACTTCTGTCCCTCTCAGGGACTTTCTCAAGAATTGCGCCACATGTTGCAGCTGCCCGCGCTGGTGCAGCGCAGCTGGGGAGAGAACAAATGGGCCCTGGCACAACTGTGCCCTCTGGGCCTGCCTGGAACCCTCAATAAACTGTGCCCCTGTTGGAGCCCTCGGGGGATACACTAAAACTCAAATGCCCCCATTGGAGCCTCGCAGGCTCTCAAGACAACTAGGCCCCACGTTGGAGCGACCAAGGCTCTGTAAAATATGCCCCCCAAAGAATTGGCTCCCAAGCGTTGGTGCGACCCGCTGCCGTTCGGGGCCGCTCTGAATGTGTGCCTCTCCCAGGCACTACGTACTCGAGCCCCACTCATCAGCTCACTGGCGCTGCACCGGGCCTCTTTAGACTTCACCTGGCCCCCTCCTGGGACCCAGGACTTCAGACTCTTCCCGCTGGTCTCCACAGAGCTTGACTGGGACCGGCAGCACTTCTCCTGACACCACAGTGCTCCCCCTTCCCCACGGGGGCCCCGACTGACTTCGGCGACATCGCCTCTTTACCCGGGCCCCTTCCAGGGACCCAGGACTCTCTGGCAATGCCTGGGGCTCCCTCAACTCACGGGAGCCCCGCGAGGCATGCACAGACTTCCGCGCTGCCTTCTTCTCTTCTTGGCCAATCCCTGGGCACGGGGCTTCTCTTGGAAGGCAGAAGTCCCGCCCCACGACAGGCGCAACGCTGCCTGGCTTCCGGTTTTGCGGCGCTGCCTCGGCAGTGAATACGAGGGGTAGGCTCCCTCCCAAGTTTAAATCTAGAGTGGGGTGGGCACCCGCAATTTAAATAACAAAATGAGCGGGGTGGGCACCCGCAACTCCTGCACTACGGGGGAATACCTACACCAGGGATTCCCTCTGTCACACACGGCGGTTGAGCGCTGCGGAGCCTACACGCTCCTCTTCTTGGAAAATGGACAGAAAGCGCACACGAGGCTCTGGAGGTATCACAAAGTCCTGTATCTACAAATAAGGGATCCAAGCAAGCAAAAAGGCCCCAAAAAGTCCTCACAGATGCAAAGGGCAATGCAGGGCCCTCATGGTAGCCCCCCCTGGGCCCCAGCAGCAGCACGCCCTGGCAGGAACAGCAACCAAGAACTGAACATCTTCATGGGGTCACAGCTCCTTGTTTTATACAGTATTTTCCTTTGTGACACAGCACAGGGCTGGGGGAAAACCAGATGCAACTGGTTTGGGGAGCTTTGCACTTTGTTGCGCTCAGCTCCTCTCTCCATTGTCAGGTGGGGGCTAGGGGCTCAGACGCACCAGAGGGGGTGAAGCCAGCATTGTGGAGGGAAGGTACAGTCCTATTCAGGTCCTATTCAGGTCCCAGGTGAAACTCCTCCCTCCCATCTACATGCAGATCTCTCCATTCACCACTGGGCAGACTCACCCTGGATCCTGGAATTCCCCAGCCCTCTCAGCTCCTGTCAATCACAAGCCAGACATGCACTCCACATCAGGCAGGCAGACACACAGTACACAGAAAGGCCAACTTCTAGAAGTGGCACATCTCCACTAGTCACCATAAATCTGCGCACACCATTGTGCAGCATTTATTCTCACGAGTTTGCACATACTAAATTCGACCCTGCACTCCTCTCACATCTGGAATTACCATGGACACACATATCCCCCATGCATTCCTATGGGAGGGCAGGCCTATCTCACCACACGCGCTCAGAGAGTGCACGCACTTTACACTGGGCCACAGTGCTAAAGTGCGCAGAGGCCAAAAATCACTACCAATATGTCAGAGCTTAAGGCAAAAAGTTCAGGGGTGAACCTGACAGAAAGGCCAAGTCCAACATATCTTAATAATCATAAAACACTGCAAACAATAAGAATACACATGAGTGTGTTTTAACCATAAGTATAGTGCACCCATACAATATAGAGTGCTGAAAGCGCTCTATCAGTGCATAGAATGTTTGGAGTCAGATCACTGACTAGTGTTAAAGAATTCTTATTTCTTTGTATATTCTTCTTGTAAATGTAATATTATATTTATGTTTAAGTATACTTCTCATTTTTAAAAAGGGAGCTTTTTACTGGGTTAAAACAGACTGCTGTTTTCCTGGGTTCTGAAGGTGTTAACTCTCATTGCCTCTTACTGCTCTGTCTTGCTGTCATAAGTGCTAACTGGAAGTACCAGGTAATCCAACCTGGGGTTTGATGGGTCAGTGGACCCTGTTCATCAGTGGATTATGATTTCAGCTGTCACAACCTCTTTTAACATGTTGTCCTGGGGTCACCCAAAACCTGGTCTTCCAGGAGTTTAAAGATGCAGTGGAAATGATTTTGAGAAGAAAAAAAATGTTTGTTAAACGTGTAAAAGAAACGGTCAAAAGATGTTATCAAAAAATTATCTGAGCCTTTATCAGGGACATTGAATATATTTTCAGTCATTAGCACATGCAATGTTCATCCCTGCGGTTACAGAAAATAATCACAGAAGTAATCGTAATCATTTAAATTATATTTGTGAAAGTTTTGAAAGAATTCTAACTAACATTTTTACCATGTGCCCAGGGATGTATTAGTGAAATAATTAAATTTAGTTTTTCGATAATTTTTTGTTTTTAATTATGAAATTCAATAACTTGCACCCAGGGAGCCATCAAACCCTTTGAGATATTGCAGGAGGAGTTTGCCCTCCCTCTTGGTCAACACTGGTCGTACCTGCAACTGCATCACTGTCTCGCCCTCACTAGTGATCTTGTATCTGAAGATGTGGGGTCGCTTGCGAGGGGTGATGTCCGGCTTCTACAACCTTCTGACCCATCATCTATATTTGGCACCCCTGTTGACTAGTTTACTCACTAAATGGCAGGCTTATCTCCAGGTGGAATATGAACCCGAGGACTGGGCAGAGCTCCTAGAGGCTCTCAATGCTGTGCCAGGGAATAGGGTGACCAACCGTCCGTAAATTTCACGGGCTGCCCGTTATTTGGGCCTCTTGTCCGTTGTCCGTGAGGATTTCTTTCATGGACGCCTTTTGTCTGTAAATTTGGGGATGGCAGCAAGCTGTGCTGCTCCCCTGCCACAATCGAAGGCAGCTCGCACTTATCTTTTGAACATGTGAGGCTGAAGCAGCCCCTCCCCACCTCGCTCAGTCTGTCGACAGGCCCATTGTCATTCTGATTGTGGCTGATTATCACATAAATAATGACAAAGCGCCAAAGACATGGCGAAGCACCCGCCATATCTGCTTAAGTGGGGGTGTCACAGGGTCAAATAAAAGTGTTTCTTGGCCCTTTCTGACTTTGATCTGTGGCTCACAGGTCAGCATAAGGCAGAATAACAAATAAACACAGCAAAATAATCACCATGATGCAGCTGTGGCGAGGAGGCTAAAGGGTGCCAAAGTAGCCAAAAGCGGTGACAGAATGTGGAGTGCACGATTGTCTCAATCTAATATAAACGTATTACGCTCAAACTAGTGTGCGTACCACCCACTAACAAAGCTACGTGGGGGAGAAGAAGTTTCATCATGTGAGCGGCCAAGGCCTGGAATTACCTCCCTTGGAATCTGAGGAACTCCACTGTCATCCTCGTATTTAGAAAGGAACTGAAAACTCGGCTTTTTAACATATAGAACTTCTGTTGGTTGTCTATTTGCGACCTCCTCCGATGTGTCTGTAAAACATACCCTTTGTCCCGAACCTTTGTCCTGAATTTTGACCTTCTGCCCTGAATTTTTGTCCTGAATTTTTACGCTCATTGTCTTGAATTTGTACCTATGCCAGTTGGTCACCCTACCAGGGAAGCACGGCTGAAGTTCTACTGCATCAAGTCGCTTCATGACTGGCACTGGACTCTGGTGAAGCTGCAGTCAGCACAGTTGCTGACCCACTGCAATTGTTTTTGTCGCGACGAAAAACGCTTCGACCTGGTGCACATTCTTTGTGGCTATTCCTCCATTTTTCCCTTTTGGAAGGCGATTGGCACCACACTCAGCGAGGCGCTACCATTTCATCAGTCGCTGTCACGCCCCACTGTCCTTCTCCATGGCTTCTCAGACCTTCCGACCTTTTCCAGATGCGAGCACCAACTGCTCCATGCAGCACTGGCAACCTCAAAAAACGGTGTACTTCGTCAATGGCGCTCCTCGCAACCCCCCACACATGATGAGTGGCTCATGGCTATGTATCAGAGGGCCTTCAGTGAATGTGTCATCTACAATCTGCAGGTTAACTTTGAGACCTACTAACTGAAACGATGAGGGTTAATACTTAGTGTGTACCGATGAGTCTATAATTAATACAATGTTTACAAACAGTATACTTTTCCACTCCACCTCCAGTGGCCTACCGTTCAGGCCACTAATATACAAAGGATATGTCAGTCAATGGAAGGAGTGGAATAATAATCTATATCCAACAATCAAATATTGCAGTCCAAAAAAGTATTATCCCAAAAATCTCTTCCAATTAGATTTCTTTTTTTTCTCCAAGTATTTTCAAATATGATGACCCAACAAATTCTTTGAAGCCCAATCAGTTGATTATACAAATTTTAAATAACTACAGCCAACGCGTTTGGTCCCTCTTGGGACCTCATCAGGGCTGTAGAAATAAAAGAGAACATATCACTAATCAATACATTAAGAGTATCTACTACCAGGAGTCATATTAAAAAATATATATATATATTATTTTTATACGCATTTATTATAATAACCTGCTAAGAATTTGTTGGAGCATCATATTTGAAAATACTTGGAAAAAATAAAGAAATTTAATTGGAAGAGATTTTTTGGATAATACTTTTTTGGACTGCAATATTTGATTGTTGGATATTGATTATTATTCCACTCCTTCCATTGACTGACATAACTTTGAGACCTTTCTTCACACCTGGACTCCTTTCCTACAAGGGACAGGGATTGGAAGGGCCAGGTGCTCTTCTCTGCCGGCTTGGAGGACACCCTGGCGGCTCTGTCGGGGTTGACCGGGTCTTGTCGCTATGTCATGGGCCTCTTCGCCTCCTCCTTGTCTTCTTCTCCCGCTTTCACTTTTTTCCCCTTGCCTTGGGCCTCACTCGGGGTCCAGCATCTTCACCAACTCAACCAGCACTGACGTCCCCCTTTATATCCACCCACGCTTTTTCTACACCCTTCCCGCGACCCCTCTCCTGCTGAGCCCAGCTCATAGTCTGGTCCAGCATCTCTTTCCCACCATGCCCTTTCTTTCCTGTGCTCTCCTTTTCTACTCCTTTCTTTTCTCTTCCTTTCTCTCTTCCTTCTCTTTCTTCCTCTTCTCCTCTCTGCCCCTTCCTCTCTTTTCTATTCATTTCTACTATTTTCTCTTTCTTCCTCTTTTATTCTCTCCTTTTCTTTTCCCTCCTCACTCTCTTTCTTTTTCGCTCTTTTTCTTTCCTTATCTTATCACCTCCTGCCCTTTCCTCCCTTGTGCCTTCTGCCCCCCCCCCCCCTCGCTCACGCACCCTCTCTCGATTGCTCATGGTCCGCTCTGCCTGTTGTATTTTGCACTGTTTCTTTGAAATATGAACCCTTGCACTCTTTGGCAGCTTGGGTGGACAGTTTGCAGCATTGCATCGCTTATTGTATCAAGTTGCTGCCCACCCTCTTATTTGTAACTCTGAAAAAAGAATTGCAAAACAAAAGAAATTTAATAGCTTGACACGGGAAATACAAGATTTGCTATTTTAAAGGTCAAAAAGCGATATTCTTGATTCCATCTTACTGCATTGTTTTCACAATTGTGCTACAGGAAACGATAAATAATAAACATGTTTGCTTTGTGTAAAGAAAACTGTTAGCAAAATTGATCCTACACATTGATGATAAATCAATACTCACTTCTAGTAGCTGTGCCAACAAATTGGTCTACTGAAGGTACTCCTCAAGAAAAATGTATTTATTGCAACTGGAATGTATATTGATTGGACCCGACTGTTGAAACAGTACTGTGTGATTCACCAAAAAAGCAACAAAAATTATTGGTTCATGGATTTTTCCACTGGGACCTTATTATGATTAAATTTGAAAAAGGGAGAGACCCTCAAGGAGAGTTTGAATTTCCAGGCTTTTAGTACTGGAGATACCTTCAGGTCAAACAACCACTGTGGAAATACTTCACGAGCCTGCAAGAGGTCAAAGAGGACTACCCACTGTTGCACATGATACTTTTGGGTATATTGCTGAAACACGCCATATCCTTGGATATAAAATCCTTTTAACAAAGTCTTTAGTCACAGGGCTGAGAACTAAATGGGAAATGATCGTGGGTGCACTAGCTGGTAATGAATGTTTAGAAGCGTAAATGTACCCACAAGAGATGGTCTTCAGGGGAGGCTTGAGGTTAATTCAGCTAAAAATGTTCTATCAAATGTATTACCCATAGGTGCAATTGATGAGGTTTCAGGTAGCAAGTGACAATAAATGTCTGTGGGGATCTAATCAGGATGGTACAATCATGCATACACTATGGGAGTGCACCCACACCAGAACCTTTTGGAACAATGTTAGGGATTAAATTATCACAGTGACGGGGAAAGAATTTGAAATACTGGCACACCTGGCAAGGCTTGGTGTCTATCTCTAAATATAATAACTGTTTGTAAAATAACGCTGATGGTAGCCAAAAGGGGTATTGTATCATTGTGACATAGTTGAGCAGTGCCTGTCATGAAGGAGGGATACAGAAATGTGGCCTGATGCAGAAAGGGTTGTGTACGTAACCCACAGATGTCTCAAGAAATACGAACATTTCTGGGGCTCAAGGAAAGAGTTTTGTGGTCTTCTCTGAGAGACTTATATGAGGATAATTCGGGATGTGAGCACTTTTCTTCATGCAAATTGGAGAACCATAAAGTGCTTCTCTGAATGGACCGGGAGCAATGTTAATCCCCTATGGATTTTGATGTTTCATACCTGAGGCTGGTCATCAAATCAATATATGCAATGCTACGTGAAGCAGTGCTCTGCAATAAGGAGAGAGAACATTTTAGCATCAAGTATTTAGAACTGCACCCACTTACCAGGCCCAAACCTTCCCTTTCCTTACATGTAAGGCACCCCTAAGGTAGGCCCAAGGGCAGGGTGTAGTGTATGTGAAAGGCGGAACATGTACTAGTGTGTGTGACATGTCCTGATAGTGAAATACTGTGTATTTCATTTTCCACTATCGAAAGGGTATCAGTCCCATGGTCTTATCATTGGGATTGCACTATAACATTTTTACATGTGTAGCTTCACATAGAAAAACTGAGTTTAAGCTCTCTGAACTCGGAATGTTTTAATGCACTTTTTGGTAAAGGTGGTTTTAAATTCTGTGTTTGAAAATGCCACTTTTAGAAAGTGTGCATTTTTTTAACTTACCTTTTGTGTGCTTCTGGCTCTTTGTGTATTCAGCCTCTAATGTTTGAGTGACAGGACCTGGGATGTGCATTCACTCTAGACAGTCACTGGGAGGGTTGAGGTGTGATCTACCTTTCCTGGGCGACTCATCCCTGGGCTGAATAGACCTGGTCTGCATTTAGAGTGGTGGGAGGAGTTTCGCTTGCACCTGAATAGGCTGTGTCTCCTTTTTCACAGTGCTGTCTCCACCTCCTGTGGCCATGCTGCACCAGGGAGGACAGGACTGGTTTGGACTGGGTTCAGACACCCTTACAGCAAAGAGCACAATGACAGTTTGGGGTATAAGGAATACAGGTAAAACCCCAGTACTTCTGATTACTTCCAGGAACAAGAGGACCCTGCCAAGAAGAAGAGCTGAAGGACTCTGTGAGGAGCGCTGCCTTGTCTAACTAGAGTGGTAGGTTCTGCCTGGCATAGGGGCATACCCTAGCAAATTAGAAACCCCATCTCTAGCACCTAGTAATATCAAATTGGAAAAATTATACACAAAACAACCTTGACTATACAACAAATTCAAAATCAAACTACAGGAAAGAGAATAAGCAAGTGACAAAAGATGGTAGGTAACACCTGGTGCGGTTAAAGCGGGATGATAAATGCAAATATAACATTCCTGAACACCCATTACCTTAGAGTACTCATTTTAAAATCTAAATTAAACATTGTCTGAAAAATTTCCTTCAGCACCATCTTTGTAATATTTTCACACTAAATCTACGATTCTCACTTAATAATGTTTGACTAAATCTAGTATCTGATGAAGTATGCTTGACATGTGTTAACATTCCATATTAAGCCTACTACTGATATTACTATGGAAAGTGAAGGAAGTGGCCCTTGGGGTCCACCCGGGTTACTTACAACCACCTGCTATGCCTTCTCAAGTAATGAAGAGTCGGTCAGACAGTAGAGAATACAAACAAGCTTTTATTAGAAAAGCTCTGCAGAGGAGGCAATCTGACCTGCACCTTAAGATGTCTGCCGAGGGACTGACTCCCCAACAGTCAGCAACACGTAATGATTCTTCCCAAGAGCCTCCAAACATGCCCACAGTGGAAAGTTACTGGCCTGGGCCGAACATGAACAAAGGAGGCACAGAAGGATGGGCTACCACCTGCCAGATGGGTACATACTATCTGTAACTGAAGGTTACCGCGCTGAGTCTCAGCGTCTCCTAACGTGGGATCAGAACTACGCACTCGGGTAGGTATGTGAGGGCAGAATGGCCTATTCATTTGTAAGTCTGGAAGCAGCCTTGAACAGAAGAGAAAATAATAACGAAACACAGTGTTCTGCTGAGGCAAGCAATCCGAATAACGAGGCCTAGTTCAGGCACAGCCTAAGCAGCCTGATAGAGATTACGTAATACAAAATGGAGTCACACTCGCTAACTAAAGCTTGCACATTACAGGGATAACTCAGTGGGTTGCATAACATGAATACAAATGGTGTCTATTTAGCCACACCCTGCTAACCTAAAATAGCATGAAACGAGTACATAGCAGGAATGGGGTTTTCAAACCCAACAGACCCTCTTTTTCGCATGGGTGGCTAAATGCTTTATTGAGGCTATCCGGTAGGGTCTTTACAATTCTAAGTGGGTAGAAAGAAAAGACATAGTCACTCAAGTTACAAGGGAGAATAAAGAAACACATGAGTATCAGAATCTACTTAGTATTCCAAAATACCTCAGTCGATAAGCATTATGTTCTGGATATCCTGCATCATCGTAGTAGAGACCTTATTATCACTTCCAGACAGTTTAGGGGTAGGGGTGAGCTTGCTCATACAATAGGTGCAACATGCTGGGAGGCAATTAATACATAGGCAACATGTGAAGATGACACCAGCAATAGCTATTAGGCAAGTAGTATCTTCCAACCCCATGATGTCAGCAGACCCCAGAACCACCCTGTGAGGGACCATGAACCATTATCCTGATGGATATCTTAAGCAAGCCTGTGTAATTTCTGTATTGCAGAGTATACATTAGGGGCATTATCAGGAATGTAAACACAACAACTGCTGCCGATGACGCAGCAGGCTCCACCCTATCAGCAAGGATGACGCCTAAAACCATCTGGTTTTGAAGAGCAACAAGCCTCGTAGCCTGAAGCTCAACTGTGAGATTAGTCAGTATACCTGCAGTAGTAATAATAACTCCCTCAACTACTCTGGCAAGGCGACGAATATTACGACTGTTGAACATGGGACTCCAGAACAGCAGAATGCCCTTCATTATGTCAGTTAATTGCTGCAAGGAAGTATCTGTCTGATCTATATCTTCTGGATTGATACCTCTTTTAACCCGATGCAAATATAGGACCCTACGTTGTAGCCTATGATCTTTGTCATAATTAGACGGAGTAATGTAAATGGGAGGTAAAAGGAAAGAGACATATCACCGGCCAGACCATCCCCTGGGAAGAAAGCCATGTATAAGCCTGTTCCCCACAAATGAAGTATACATTCTGAGGTGTAAGCAAAGGTGGGCTACTTGTAGTGTTCAATCGGTATGTGTGGTTACAACTGCTCTGTCCTACTGGAATGTTCCCTGAACCTTCAATGTAGAAACTAGCTGTTGTATTGGTCACAGGGATGGGCATGGCTTTGTCTTCAGTGATATATCGTTCCTGGAAACATTAAAATATTCAGTGACATTTAATCCTTGAAAGTCTAACATTTCATTTTGCAACCAGGTGATTTTCTTATTATCCTCATAAACATTCATACAAGCTTCTGGATGTAGGGTACCCTCCTTTCCATCTGTCCCAGGTGTATATCCCTGGTGTATGACTATATACTCCAACACTGCTTTGAAGTCAGACTGTACCATGTTCATAGCATCAGCATGTCAGTGCATGTACACCATAGAAAGCAACTGGAATCATGCCTCACAGCTACCCAAGTATGACAAAGGCGATGACACCAGTAAATCATTCTTGTGCATAAGTGAGGGGAGTAACCCACACACCCAACAATTCGTGGCATTAGTGGTATTGTGGACCTGATGAAGCATCTGCAGAAAAGCAATCTCGACATAAGTCTGCCTATGTCTGTCTTTATGTGGGGAAAGTGTAATGAACAGGTGCTCAGGTGGAGCCGGGGTAGTCCCTATCGGAGTGTGTACAGAATGCTGTTCTTCTAAATACCATACCACCCCAATAGTGTTAGCATTACTATGAGAAGGACTACTACCACTACTACTCTACTCCCAGTAGACCAACTAGACCACACAGGACTATTCTGTTGTAATGGTGGGGCCACCAGAGCTTTTCCTCCTTCATGACTGCACGGCCAAATGGATACATTTATAGAATTTCAGAATCAACTTATGATTATCAAAGGGAAATGTTCATGAACTGGGGCCACTAATGCTACAGCAGTACCAGGGGGCACAACTTACCCGGTGTCCTTCAGAGCCTCACTGGTAGACTACCGTTGTTCATCAACGACGGTGCTATGAAGTACTCCCATGGGGGAGCTGCGCAATCGCAGCCCTTGCTGGAAAATAAATCCTCTTCTTTCAGGATAGGGCACCCTCCCTCCTTGGAAGACACCCTCAGCTAATCCTGTCCAGGCCAGTGCACCAATCTCTGTTACCTATTCATATCACTGGTACCTTAGACAGGGTACCTACAACCTGGTCTCAAGTCCTTCCCTAACTTCTAGACTGTCCCTCTGATGCACTGTCCCTTCGTCGAGGAAGCAGGTTATACCTGGTGGCTCCAGGGACTGTCTTGTCAACAAAAAGGGGGTGAAACTCAGTGTCAGGTAGGCATTGAGACTCAGATTTTTGTGCACCAGAAGTGGAAGTATATGGGGCAGCCCTTATTTCTGGGGGGACCGCCTCAAACAAGGCTGCATCGCCTTCTTTGTCTGTCTGCGCCCATCTCAATCGGGCGTCAGATGAGGGAACGAAATAAGCCACTTGCTCCCCTTCCTGGTCTGCAATGCCGTTGAGGACTCACCGGTCATAAAGGAGCGGGAGAGGGATCCTCTTGACGGGGGTCCAGAGTACCCAGTGCTTCCGGCCTTCAAGCTTTTCTGTGGTGCGGGGGCAAGGAGGACCATCAGTGGCCCCTTCCAACGGGGCTCAAGGCAACTTTTTCACTGAAAATTGTTTACCAAAACAAAGACTCCGGGCTGCAGCTGATGCCCGGGCCCCTCTGGTACTGGTTGCTGCGTGTCGGGAATCTGTTGGTGGACAGAACGAAGATCATTAGTTAACTCATACCAATAGTCCACTAGCAGGGGGTACTCTATCTCAGAGAAGCGCTTGGGTCTTGGAACGTCCCAGATGTTTGCGGGGCGTCCTAAGACCACCTCGTATGTAGACAACCCTGTTCTAGAATGCGCAGTCAGCCTGGCAGATAGATGCATCTGACCATCGCAATCCTGTGCTTTCTTGGATCTTCGCTAACTTCAGTTTGAGAGTACCATTGTACCTCTCAACCAGGCCTGCTGACTGGGGGTGGTTTGCTGCATGAAACTTCTGCTTAATATGCAAGCCTTTGCAAATCAATTCAATGACTTTTGAATTGAAGTGACTTCCTTGTCCCTCCAGATCACACGTGGCAATCCATACCACAGGCAGAACTCTTTTAAGAGTGCCTTCGTCGTCGCCATAGCCATATACTCATTAGTGGGGTGAGCCTCCATCCATTTACTGAATGCACAAATCACTACTCGCACATACTTCACATTGTTCACTCATTCCATTTCAATTAAATCCATCTGGAGAACCTCGAAAGGGAAGGAAGGCGGTGCAAAGTTACCTGTGGGTGTAGGAGTACCTTTTCTAGGATTATGTTCATACAAATGCTACAGTACTTCACTAGGTGTGTGGCTACCTTAGATATATTATCATTCTGCCATACTGGGTCCAGTAGCTTACATATTCCTTTGGCACTAATGTGTGCTGGGCCGTGGGCTATGGTAACAACAGGGAGCACGTAGGCATTGGGAAGCAACCATCTCTGTTTCCCAGACAAGTCAGCCCAGGACCCATTCTCGTCCAAACGCCCTGTACTCTCCTCCCATAATGCCAATTCATCTAAGGTTGCCACACTCTGTATTTCTCTGACATTTTCGAATGTGTCCTCGAAAATTCCATTGTCTGGCACTCACCTAGTGGGACCTGCCACGAACATCTTTCTCATCTTTGATCTAGCTGTCTCCTTAGCTGTCTGATCTGCAAACGCATTTCCCCTTCCAACGTCATCTGTTACTGCTTTATGAGCGCTACATTTTATTATTGCCAACTAATCAGGAAGTGTCAACAGTCTATGTATCGATGGACCATGCTGTATTCGCAACCCATGCGAGGTCAAGAACCCTCTCTCTGCCCAGAGGCGCCCGAAATTATGGTCCACCCCAAAGGCACACTGGCTGTCGGTGTAGACATTGACAGTCAGTCCCTCACTCACCTCACAAGCCCTAAGGAGGGAAACCAACTCTGCAGCTTGGGCCGATTGGTATGGGATACGGGATGTCTCAACTACAGTGTGTTATGTTGTGATTGCATAAGCTGCAGTGGTAGTGCCATCTGGTAATTTGAAACAAGAGCCATCAACATATAGTTCCCCTTGGGGGTCAGATAAGGGTACATCAGTCAGGTCTACCCATCCTTTTGTTTCTTCCTCAGTCCAAAATAAACAATCATGGACATCATTGTCCTTTTCTTCCGAAGGGTAGGGTAGTAACGTGACTGGGTTCAGAGTAGCTCATCGTTTGATGGTAATGTGCGGAGCAAACAAGGTTAATTCATATCCAGTCAGACACACACTAGTATTCAATAGTGTATCCACAGCATGAGGTACCATTACTGTAAGATCCGTATCAAGGACGAGCCCTGACGATTGTCTGATAGAAACTGCCACCGCAGCGGCAGCTGTCAAGCACCTCGGGAGTGCTCTGGCGACGTTATCAAGAATAGCAGAGAAATAAGCGCAGTGTCTCTGCTTACCACCGAAACCCTGTGTTAGAACAAAAAGCTCACAACCATCCGCCTCGTGTACGTAAAGCACAAAAGGCTTCTGGTAATCAGGAGCACCAAGCACAGGAGCAGAGCAAAGCGCAACCTTTAATTGTTCAAAAGCTTGCTGGCATGCAGATGTTCAGGGCAAGGGTTCATGCACTTCTTTGGTGGTCAGGTAAAGAAGGGGTTTCGTTAGTAAGGAATAATTAGGGATCCAGTGACAACAATACGAAGTTATACCAATGAAAGCGCGCACCTCGCGTTGTGTCTTAGGAACAGGCATATTAGTAATAGCAGCTATACTTTCAGGTGTTAGTCTGCGACCCTGCTTCAACAGTAGGTGACCTAAGTAGGTAACCTCCTGTCGACAATATTGAAACTTTGAAAGTTACACCTTGTGTCCATGGCGGGACAAATGTAACAGTAATTTAACTGTGGCCTCTTTACAACCATCTTCAGTGTCTGAAGCCACAAAGAGGTCGTCAAAGTACATTACCAGGGGGAAGTTCCAAAGAATCCAATTGAGCCTTCAAAGCTTGACTATAGATACTGGGACTTTCTGTATAGCCTTGTCAAGCACAGCAGAATCTAAAGCTCATTCTGGCTAGTGCAAATCCCAACATATACTGCTATCTGAATGGATTGGAATGCTGAAGAAAGCATTTTTCAAATCGATCACAGAAAAGAATTTTGCTGATGGGGGAATCATTGTCAAGATCGTGGTAATGTCTGGAACCACAGGGTACTGGGGAACCACTATTTTGTTAACCTATCTAAGGTCAATTACAAAGTGGTAAACTTCAGGGTTGGCCTCAAAAGAATCCAAGGGTGTTTTTTTAAGAATAGGAAGAATAAAGCTATTATACACTATCGCCACTGACTCTTCAACCACACCAGACCTAATCAAATCCTGTATTTTTTGCAATAAGTCCTTTTCTCCCGCCTGGGATATCTTGTACTGGGGAATACACGGCAATACAGCATTATCTTTGATCTGTTTAGAGACCGGTGAGATCTGGAGTAACCTCACATCCGTGTCTCCTGTAGCCCATAATGTGCTTGGCACATCGTTGAACTCAGCGGGGAGGGGTGCATCCTTTGTGAAGCATTGCTTAGCACGGGCCGCTTGTGGTCCAATAGTCATGTAAACGCCATCTGGAGAGCAAATAATTGTCACATTTAACATTTTTAACAAATTCAATTCCAAAAAATTTTCCACACAAGATGACATTAATACAAATGGAGAATCAACCGTGGAGGGACCAATAGTCAAAGCAGGATGTTTGGAAATCGGGCTAACAACCGGCATGCCTGAAAAACCTACCGACACATTACATTGGACAGATAGACCTCCCCCTGGTACCAGCAAACGAGAAACAGAGCTATTCATAGCACCCGTGTCAATCAAAAATCTCTTAGCCGTGCCTTGCAGATCTGCAGTGACATAGGGTCTGCGTTGATCTACAGGCACCAGAACTGGTCCCTTGTCCTGTCCCTGGCTATCCTAGCTGTGAGACATCCCCGTCATGTCGTCCATGTCATAGTCATCATGATAGTGCTGCCTCCATCGGGGTCATCTAAATAGTTTCCGCTCTGTCGATTAGACGATGTATTCTCTGACTGCATCTCCCCTTAGCCTCCTCCTCCCCTTCCACATCCTCTAAAACCCCGGCCTCTCGGGCCTTACTTTCTGCAATAACTTCGGACACTCATTCCGCCAATGTCCCTCGAGCTTGCAATATGCACATTGGTCGAGCCCAATGGGTGCACTCGAAGTACCACCCCTGTTAGGGGGGCAGCCGCTGGGCTGGACCCGAACCTCTTCCTCTTCCACTTCCCCTCGCAACTTGCTGCATCAATACCCTTGTTTTCAACTCCTTTGACTCTTTCTCCACTTTCTCCTTCTCTTCATTCTCTCTATGCTTGTAGCACTGTGCCATACTCAGTATTACTGACAGGGGGAGGTTCTTCAAGTACTTTCTGAAGCCTGCAACCTAGTCGCAATCTCAGGAAGCAAGTTATTAATGAACCTGCTGACAAACAACTGGACACCACCTTCCAATGACAGGTCCTGATCACTAAAGTCGAGAAACACTCCTTCAAACCTAGTAAAGAAATCAGACACACTCTCGTCCTTCTTCTGACAACATGCAGTCAACTTGTCCCAATCCACCCATCTCGGCGGGATAAGGGAATGCATTTAAGTGATGATGCGACCTGGCAAAGCCAATAACTCCGCCTTCGGCTTTTCTCCGGGCGTGCGTTCCTTATCCCATGCCCTGATCTTATCCTATGTTCCTCCAAATTCCACTACATGATCCTGTGTATGCACTTGCCTCCATATATCCATCGGTACCAACAGACCAAAGAACAACTCAATATCAGCTAACGTCATCACCGTGGAGGAGGCCACCTCCGTCAACGCTTTGTAGTACACAGTCAGGTTTTTCCGAGGGTCCGGCAACTGACCCTCAAGGGATATTACCTCACTCCTCTTTCAAGGAGTGTAGATCCACTGCTCCTGAAACCGAGCATCAACTCGTGGCCTAAATACAGTGTTCGTGGAGTTGCGCAGTTCTGGTATTTCAGGGTGGTAAATTGGATGGACCTCCCTCATGGGGCACTGGGTCACCATCGTCGGAACCTTTTGGAGCAATCTGCCTTTGTAACCCACCAATGTCGTTACATTGCTAAAAACTTCATTGGGAGCCACACCTGTAGCATATACCCTGTCCCGAATGTCATGGATGATCTGCGGTCGAACACCCTGAAAACACTGCTTCCACAGTCCTATTAGCGTAGCCGACATATGCTTAAGAGCATGCTGCTGTATGAATGGTTCATAATCTTTCATCACGCTCCACACATCTTCCACACTATAGATCGTATTCCGGGCCCACTAAGCTGCTTGATTCGCCACTATTTGCTTTTCCTCATCACCCACAGCAGAAGACACCAACACTTTCTCCATACGGTCTCGTGCTGCCGCCCAATTCCCTTCTTGTATCCCACGTACAGGGGTCTCGCCATTCTGCAATGCTTGGGGTGTCATACTTGAGGGAGAAAGAGCAGACGAAGAGACAGGTATCATCATGAAAGGAGACAGTGTTGTAGGAGTGAAAGGGGGTGTAGTGGCAGATACGGAGTGAGTAGACGGAATAGGAGAGCTAACAGCTCCCGCCCCGTGACTTGTGTGAGCAGAGAAGAAGCAGGCTGGGCTGGGGTCGAAGCAGTTTGGATAGAGGCAGAAATACAAGGGAGAGTGGCCAGGAGACTGAGATGTGGGAACCTTTGAGTATGTCCGCTCAAGAACATAAGGTGGAGGGGGGCGAGAATCCAATAGCTCTTCAACAAAAATATCACCTTTCTCTCTAGTACCATAACATTTATCAGTCTGCAATCAAAACTTTCTATCTGCACATTCTATGCCTTTCTCTATCTTTTCCCTGTCATAGTCCATTGCTTTCTGCGTTATCGTTTGCATCTGTCTCTTTTCCGGGCCTCTTTCTCTACTCTCCGTTGCTTTGCTTCTTTCTGCCAGACTCAAAACATTGACTGCCTGCTCTTTTTAGCGAACAATTTGTCCTGCAAGAAATTCAATTTTTGTTCATCAAATGAGCCAGTGAGTGGCCATTGTAACTCAACATTGTCCCTCGTATATTTATTCCACATTGTGCTGAACATAATAGGGCCAATACCATGCTTGACGTATACATCAAAATTTGGGGTACCCTGCGAAGGCGCAGCCTGGCTCTCTTCTAGTTGGGCATCAGTGGAACAACACTGACATCCAAAACACCCCGACTTACTTAAACAAGGCTTCTTAATATAAGACACATACGCTGCAGTCCGAAGATGGCTCTAGCCTTAGACCATTTCAAGAGTAGACCAAATTTCCAGTTGGCCTGGAAGATTGTTCACAAACAGTCCCAAGCCTTTTCAAAAATAGGCCAAATTCCCAGTTGGCCTGGTAGACTGTTCACAAACACTCTGTGTCATTTAAAAGGGTCCGCAGACCCACCAAGTTCAAATCAAGACAGCCCGAAGACCGCACCAAGACACAGCCCATCGGCTTGTGCCGTTCAAACAAGGCAGTCCGAAAACTGCACCAAGACAGTCCAGAGACTGTACCAAGACACAGCCTGTAGGCTTGTGCTGTTCAAGAATGGCGCCATTTTTTCAAGAATCAAATCATTCACCTGGTGCACACAGGTCGAGTCAAATTATTCTCCACTGCCGACTCTTCGGACCAAACGGTCAACTCCAAGGTTTTGCCTTCTCAGCACCCCAGCCGGTGACCACTAGACGAGGAGTTGCCCGATCAGGCTGGTGGGGCAGCTGCAGGAACCAAGCTTGATTGTATGGGTTACCCTGATCCTCCCGCCCGACCGGACACAACCCAAACCGTGCAGCCCGATTGTGAGTGAGTCGAGTCACCTTGCAGGGTCCCTGTTCGGGCACCAACTAAAGGAAGTGTCCTTTAGGGGCCACCCAGGTTACTTACAACCACCTGCTATGCCTTCCTAAGTAATGAAGAGTCGGTCAGACAGTAGAGAATACAAACAAGTTTTTATTAGCAATACTCTGCAGAGAAGTCCAATCTGACCAGCACCCTAAGATGTCTGTCAAGGGACTGACCCCCAACAGTCTGCAACATAGAATGATTCTTCCCAAGAGCCTCTAACCATGCCCACAGTGGAAAGTACCGGCCTGGGCCGAACATGAACAAAGGAGGCACAGAAGGATGGGCTACCACCTGTCAGATGGGTACATGCTATCTGTAACTCAAGGTTACCGCGCTGAGTCTCAGCGTCTCCTAATGTGAGAGCAGAACTACACACTCAGGTAGGTATGCAAGGGCAGAATGGCCTATTCATTAGTAAATTGGGAAGCAGCCTTGAACAGAAGAGAAAGTAATAACGGAATACAGTGTTCTGCTGAGGCAAGCAACACGAATAATGAGGCCTAGTTCAGGCACAGCCTAAGCAGCCTAATAGGGATTACGAAATACAAAATGGAATCACACTCGCTAACTAAAGCTTGCACATTACAGGGATAACTCAGTGGGTTGCATAACGTGAATACAAATGGTGTCTATTTAGCCACACACTGCTAACCTAAAATAGCAGGAAACGCGTGCATAGCAGGAATGGAGTTTTCAAACCTAACAAAAATGTGAAACCCACTAATATAATTTTGTAACCCTTCTACTTGGCTGACACCGTGATTTCTCTTGAGTCAGATCAAGAAGGAACATCAAACTCTACTTGTTGACACTACTTGTGCAAATCAACAAACTTTCAATTCACTTCACTGCAAATCAATTAGTTCATGTCAACTTTAGTATTAGGTACCTACAACTTCGACTGTACTAAAAGGAAAATCTACTCTTTTTCTGAATACTATTGGAACCTTATACCTTCATCTAGTCACCTACGGTACATAACATGAATTTTCAGATGAATGGAAGTATGTCACTGGAGTTCACAATTTTATGATTTTCAATTTAATAAATTCCTAGATCAGGATCGCTTTTAAGGAAGTAAGTCCATTCTGGAGTTGAATACCTTCAGGTTGACACTCTTTGTCTCTTAGTTCTTCTGACTTCAGGTTGTTCATTGTCACTAGCACTCTATTCGGTTTGCTCTAGTTCTTCCCTGATCGTCACCGGAATTTGTTCTTTGGTCACAATGGTTTTCAGTCTCTCACCACTTTTCAACCACTTCTCTTCCCTCTGCACTCTACTATCCGAAGTGCTTGCATTTTCTTTCATTTCATAGTGTGTGCTCTCAGTCTTGTCTGCTTGATTTATTATTGTTGCTATTTTCAATCACCACAGACTGGAAGCTTGTCATAACTTTGAGACCTCTGCATGCTGTCTTCTCCTTCCTCTGAATGTTTGCACTGATCTTGAGCTTGACTCTGCAAATCAGTGGCAATTGTCACTTCTTCATCAGCTTGTCTCACTCTCTTGGTACAGGAGGCATGTATCTAATGGGGCAATCCACCACGTATAACAGCAGAGTTTGTCACAAGAATCACTTGAAGGGGTCCCTTTCAGTGTAGCTCTAGACATGTTTTCCTGGTGTGTTTCCTAATTAAAAACCCAGTCGCCTGGACTGACGTCACGGCACAATTGTTATCTTGCAGGAGGGGTCGCCTAATGAGAAATAGAATGCTTCACATAAGCCAATCCTTTACAGTAGTCAAGAACCATGTCATCTGTTATATTCCACAAGCGCAGCTATGAAGAGAATTCTCGTGGCTCTCAACAGAAGCACTTTGTAGGATATGGCTCTTTATATCATGTACCAAAGTGAGGTATACCGTGCAAAGAGTCTAGGGGTTCGATCATGAGTGGACAGGGGATTGCTCTAGCAATATCAAGGTGCTCTTCTAGGGGGTAGGGTGGTCTAACAGCCTTAGGCTTATCAGAGAGGAGTGTTAGACATCTGCAAATACCCACAATAGTCAATAAATGATCCACACTGATTTATAAAATAACATGCATCTTTATATACATTTAGGCACCATAACCAATACGATCAGGTACATTTTGCAAGAGGAATACTTTACAGTTTAAAGAAACAACACTAAGGGCCATATGTAGGTAGCCTAATACCGGTCGGTAACGGCCGATTTTCGGTAAATATCCCGTTACCGACCGGTATTCAGGCTTTTGGTATGTAGGGGGGGCATTTCAGGATTCGGTAATTTACCGAATCGGTAAAATTACCGAATTGGTAATTTTACCGATTCGGTAAATACCGAATCCTGAAATGAGATGTAGGGGGAGTGTGTGGGTGTAGTGTGGATTCGTTATTTACCACCAACTAAAAGTTGGTGGTAAATGACGAATGTCTTAGAAAAAGCATTTTTTGGCCCTTAGAAGTGTGCAACGTGGCAGATGTGTGCCACATGTGCACACATGCAGGAATCAGGGGAGCAACAGGGTGTCACTGTGACACCCTGCCACCCTTGATTGTGCTCCCCCCATTACCGATTCGGTATTTACCGATTCGGTAATGGTAACTGGCTTCCCATTGATTCCTATGGGTCTCCTGGCCCATAGGAATCAATGGGAAGCCAGTTACCATTACCGAATCGGTAAATACCGATTCTTAATTACCGACCAATTCCGAATCGGTAATTTTTACCGACTGATTACCTACATAGCATTTACCACTTCAATAAATACCGAATCGGTAAAATTCGGTATTTATGAAGTGGTAAATGTTAGGCTACCTACATAAGGCCCTTAGTGCCTTTGTCAGAAGCTGCAATGTTATTTTATTGGAGGGAAAACAACTTTCAGGTACAGGAAAGCGACTTACGAGACCAATTCCCAGGACTTAGGTGAGTATCGAGCAAGGTCCAAGACACCACCAGCAGGTCACCTCCAGCGGCAATAGGTCCGCCGGGTGCAGTGGTGCAGTACAGCGTCGGGTGCCAACTGTTAGTCAATGGGGATTGTTCTTTGTGAAAAGACTAAAGAGGCTGCAGGTTGTGACTGAGGGGCCAGTCAGGTTGAACAAAGCAAAGGGCTCAAATCTTGCAATACTAGGGGGAGGGGGGACACCAGTGGTCGTCTTCTACTCGGGCCATCGAGGTCGAGTGCAGAAGGTCTTTGAGGTATCGGGTTACTTCGTTCTGGGGCACTCATGGTTCAGGGGGCCTGCAAAGCAAATAGAGGCTGCAGGAGGCATTGGGGTGTTCACGAGAGGTGAACCCAAAGTGGACTCTGTCTCTTAAGAGTTTGGGAACCACTCTGGCACCATTGACCCACTTCAACATGGACTGAGGGGCTCAATTGAAGTGGTGCCTGGCAGTGTCGGGTTTTAGCGTTCTCGGGCCATCTTCCTAGGCTTTGGAGGCACAATAGCTTCAGGACGAGACGTCTTTAGAGCCCTGGACAAAGGGCTTCGGCTTCTTCTCCTGTGAGAGAAGCCCTATGCACATACCAAAGGAGGTGGCTCTTTGAAGCTCACCTGTCTTGGAATGCTAATTCTAAGCGGGGGTGTAAGCACCCTCTGCCCAATCAAGCTTGATTTCTAAACTCCTGAGAGCAAAGGCCATCACCCTTGGGGGTCAGCAACGTGTCTCTGGTGGCAGGCCGGCAAAAACCAATCAGTCAGTGCACCAGTAGCTGGTAGGTTTTCAGAGGGCACCTCTTAGGTGCCCTCTGTGTGCATGTATTGATAAATCCAACATTGGCATCAGTGTGGGTTTATTAATATGAGATGTTTGATACTAAGCATCCCAATTTTCAGTGAAGTCATCATGTAGCTGGGAAACTCTTTTTCACCCGTGTCTAGCACACATACTAAAAATGGCTTCCCTGTTCACTTGTACTGGCAGCAATTAAACTGACCAGCCTCACACGTAGTATAACGCACTCTGCCTTAGGGCCGTAAGGCCTGTTGGAGGTGTGAGTAACCTATACTGCATGCAGTGTCTGTGGGCATGGCACACAGGGATGTGTGCCATGTTGTGGTTTTACTTTTGCCTGCACCAAGATACACAGCCCGCAGTGGCAGTCTGTATGTGTTCAGCGAAGGGTAGTTTAGGGTGGCACAATTCAAGCTGCAGCACTTAAACACCCTCTGTTCCCTAGGCACCAGGCGTACCTTTTACTAGTAGGCATCTGGACACCTAGCTCGCCACTTGCCTGTTACCTCCAGTTCATGCTTGTTCCAGACTAATCCAGTGACTTTGCAGGGGTCTGGGTTTTCTCGCTGTGGTTTTCCTGACCAGGTGTTCTCACTCACCGTTCTCCCCGCCAACAGAAGCCCCGCCCACCCCAGGGCTAACTTAATGCAGGCTGTAGCGCGTCCGCACAGTGGACGTGTGTAACAGGTGTGCCGCTGATGTAGTAGAGGCAAGTTCATCTGCACCTGTCCATGCCTATTTTGTGCCCAACGTCATGACCCCTGGCCCTCCCGAAGATATACCATCGCCGAACTCTACACCCTCGACCCCAAATGCCGCAACAGACACTGCCACTGTGCCGACCAACGGTCCAAGATAGGACCTTGCACCCACACCCACTGCCACTTCACCTTCCACTGCGCACACACCAGCCCACAGACCAGCCCCACCCCTAACACATCACAGACACCAACTGAACAAAAAAAACATCTCGCATGTGCCCTTCTCAACACACGCTCACTATGCAAACATTCCACTGAAAATGAGACCTCAACAACACCCTTGCACCCGACATCATCTTCCTCACTGAGACCTGGCTCAGACCCACATCCACCCCAGACATTGCCACATCGATCCCTGATGGCTATAAAATCACTCACCAGGACCGCACCAACAAGCTGGGAACAGCCATCATCCACAAATTAGACCATACAGTGTACCACCACCAACAACAATAGCTCAACCCCATTAGAACATCTCAACTTGAAGCTCCACACAAACAAGACAACAATCAGAGTCACCCTCGCATACCGACCCATAGGCCCGTGCTCCAGCTTCTGCAATGCCATCGCATACTTCATTGTAACCCTAGCCTTAGACTCCAAAGGCTACATCTTCCTTGGCTACCTACATTTCCACATCGACGACCCCAATGACAAAAACACTGCACACCTCAACGACAGTATGAGCAGCCTTGGATTTACCCAGATCATCCACTACCCACACGCAGCGCAGAACACACGCTGGACCCAATTTTCACCACCAGCAACCGCCTCAAATACAGCCATGTCACAGAACTCACATGGACCGATCACTCCATCGTCCACTTCATCATCTCCAGCCCCCACACCACCACCCCCAAGGTGACCAACACCCCCCACCAGAGGAAGAACAAAATATCAGAGATCAGCTGGGTGAATGCCCTCAACTCCTCCAACCCTACTACCACTACCAACCTAAAACAGGGAGTGAAAAACTTCAACGCGTCCCCATCAAGAGCAACACCCAAAGAAAATCCTCCCAAAAGGCCAGCTGGTACACCCAAGAACACAGAACAGCGAAACGAGACAGCAAACAGTTCAAGAGAAGATGGTGCACCAGCAAGGAAACCTCCAACACAGCAGCCTTTAAGAACTCCCTCAACCTCTACCACTGCCTGCTGGGGGTAACAAAGAAGACAGCCCTTGCCGCATGCATTGAAACCAGCGCCAACAACACTAAGAAACATTTAAACATCATTAAGGAATTCTACAACCAGGCTGCTAGTCAAGACAACATCACACCTTCACAGCAGCTGTGCGACAGCCTCACTCACTTCTTTTACAACAAGATCACAACCATATACAGAAAATTCGACCCCAACCCACACCTATGAACTTCCTCGACAAATATGCCACCACTGTAACCCACACAAACCACACACTGACCTCCTGGACCATTCTCTCCACCCAGGACTCCACCTCCACCATGAAATCCATCCACTGGGGAGCTCTCAAAGACTCATGCCTGCACCCCATCTTCAACATAGGAAATTAAAGGATCAGCTAGGAACTCAGCACCCTACTCAACACCTGCATCACCACAGCCACATTTCCTGATGCTTGGGAAAAAGCCAAAGTCAGACCACTAATCAAAAAAACCTCCACTGATGCCAGCAAACTCAAAAACTTCCAACCAATCACCCTGCTCCCATTCCTAGTGAAGGTACTGGAAAAGATCATTAACAATAAATTCATGACACACCTGGAGCTGAACCAGCTACTCGATGCCTTCCAATACGGCTACCGCAGCAAACACAGAACCAAAGCCACCCTGATTACAGCCACTGACGAAATTTGAACCCTACCCGACCAAGGAGAAGCAGCAGCTTTGATCTTCCTCGACCTCTCGGCAGCCTTCGACACCATATTCCACCACACACTGATCAAAAAACTCCACCAAATCAGCATCCAAAGAGATGTGCTGAGATGGATCACCTTTATCCTTACCAGAAGAACGTAGAGGATTCACCTCCCAACTTTTAACTTTTAACCCAAGAAGATCACCTGTGGTGTCCCTCAGGGCTCATCCCTCAGCCCTATGCTCTTCAATGAATATATGAACTCGCTGGCCATCATTGTCAGATCCCACAGTCTCAACATAATTGCCTACTCAGACGACACCCAATTCATCCTCTCATCGACGACCCCACCGCCACCAGAACCAACTTCCACAGATGCATGACAAACATCCCCAACCGAATGAAGAACAATTGCCTCCAGCTGAACATAGGCAAGATGGAAGTACTGATCTTTGGCAACAGAAGCAACACATGAAATGATTCCTGGTGGCCATCAGACCTAGGACCCACACCCACTCCCTCCAACCACAACAGAAACCTCGGAATCATCATTGACAACAAGCTCATCATGATTCACAGATCAACATTGTCTCCTCCACCTGCTTCCTCATTTTGTGCATGCTTCATAAGATCTTCAAGTGGCTACCCGTGCACACAAGACGTACTGTGACACAAGCCCTCATCACCAGCCGACTAGACCATAGCAATGACCTCTATGGAGGAATCAGTGCACACCTTCTACAGAGAGTTCAGACCATACAGAACGCCACACCCAGACTCATCGTCGGCAATCCTCGACAAAACCACATCACACCCCACCCAACTCAGAAAGCTCCACTGGCTCCCCATATAGAAGAGATGCCAATTCAAGCTGCTGACCCACGCACACAATGCTCTACACAACCAAGGACCCGCCTACATTAAACACCACCTGAACTTCCACCAACTAACAAGAAGACTATGCTCAGCCTCCTTTTCATTTGTCCATACTCCCCACTTCTGCTGAAGCAGACGTGGAGGACGATCATTCTCCGCCATCGTAGCAAAGGCCTGGAATAGCCTCCCCATGCACCTCCGGACCATCACTTACTTCTGGGATTCCGAATGGTCCTGAAGACCTGACTGTTCGAGGCCTACAAGCACCTGGATACCCTATTGGGGGATTAGCTGAGCATTGTAAATTCTGATTGATTGATGGACTAGTACTTACAGGGAGTACCAAAGGTATTGTCATCTGGGGAAACAATTGTACCATGTTGGGAAAGAGATCCGGCACTGGGGATCTGGTTAGCAGGAACAAAGTGTACTTCCAGTCGAAATCACATCAAATAGCAGGCAAAAAGTAGGGGTGACCATGGCAAAAAGGACACTTTCCTCCATAATCCCTCCCAAATTAAATCATCTTCTAATTGGAAAAACCTGGAAAGGCCATCTGCATTGGGCCATCTGCATTGGGTTCTGGCTGGGTTCAGTGACTTGTAGCTTCTGAGAACAAAGACTTTTGGGGTATAAATATCTGTGCCCCAACCCCTACAAATTGTATTGCTCCTGGACAACAAGAAGAACCTCTGTCCGTGTAACTGAAGGAATCTGCAGGAGATGGACTGTCCTTGTGCTGGTGTGCTGTTTCTTGGACTAGCCTGCAGCGGTTACTACTGGACTTGGAAGAAGAGGAAAAGGACTTTGAAGGAACTTTTATTTTTGCTACAGCAATCACCCAAGGGCTAGAAGAGAGCTAGCCTCCTGCAGGAGTCTCAGGCACATCAGACTCCACCACCAGCCTCCTGTTGCCTCCCAGCGAGGATTTCTATCTGCAGGTGAGGCCTCTGTGAGTTCCAGGGCCTCTAGTTCTACTGTGGAGAAGAGAGTGCTGAAAATCGTCGCTAACGCCCGTTAGCGAGCCACTGCAGCTGGAGAGCGTAAGGAAAATAGTCGCTCTGCTGCTGCCGAGTGCTCGCTACTGGAGATCATCGCATCACCTGTCGGCGGGCCTGAAAACGCTCGCTAACCCGAAGATTATCGCATTGCATGTTGGCGGGCCTGAAAGCGCTCGCTAACTAAAGATCATCGCATCACCTGTCTGTGGGCTGCCAAATGCTCACTAACCCGAAGATTATTGCATTGCATGTTTGTGGGCCTGAAAGCGCTCGCTAACCAAAGATCATCGCATCGAGTTCATCGCTTCACGACATCGCAGAGCGGACGCCGAGCGTTCACCATTTTCATCGCATCGCATCAGGATCGTCGCTCCCTCGCGGAGCACCATTTTCTTTCATCGCAACAAGATCGCACACGCAACAGGCTCAGCGCATCATCGTCCCTTCGCGGCAAAGATTATATCGCATCGCCGGCTTAGCGTGCAGAAGTTTGTCGCTTTGTCCTGCCCACAAACCAGCGCATCATCCTCCCTTGCGGCAAGGATTCAACGCATCGCTGGTTAGCGGAAGGAAAATCATCGCTACAACTCCTTAGCGACATTTTTGTTGCTTTGCTACAGAATCCAGGTATCTTGTGAGTAAAAGGGTCGCAGAGACCACTGCCTTGAACTGAACTCCTCTTTGCACACCTTGAACTATTTTTGCAGCATTTTAAGAGTAACCCTATTTTTTAGTATTGTGGATTTTTACTGTTATTGGTCTTGTGTTAAGTCTATATATAAAGATACTTATTTTTTATAACTACCTGTGTGGTGTCCCTTTGTAGTGTTCTTCACTGTGTTACTTTGTATGGTCATAAATGCTTCACACACTGCCTCTGAGATAAGCCTAGCTGCTCGTGCTACGTTACCACAGGGTTGAGCAGGGGTTATCAAAGGGTGTAGTCTGCTTACTCTGACTTAGGAAGAAGGGTCCCTACTTGGACAGTGGCCAGCCATTGCCAACTAGAGACCCCCATTTCTAACAGGACCCCTTTACTTTAGTCACCCCAACCATGAGTTGTCTTAGTTACTCTTATCTTGACCCTGTGGTCCACCTTCTTCCCCAGCTCCTGGGGAGAAAGTGGACTTAGGTCTACCAGGTAATGATGTCATTTCTCAGGAGCACAATTGCTCAACAGAAGCTCTTTCAAAATAGAATTACAAAGCCCATCATAGTCGTGCACATTGTTATCTTTTAACCAGCTACCTAGTGTTTTCACTGAGAAGTCTACAAAATCTACCTAGGTCGGACTCAGGGTTTTTCAAGTCTCCCTGAACCCAAGCCTTTATTCTTCAGTGGTGAGTCCAAATCCCTCAATCAAGGTATCCTTCATGAGGTCGTAAGTCTCAGTATCTGCCTCATTCAGTGTCAGGAGCCTATCCCTACACTTTCCAGAGAACAGATCCAAAAGAAGAGAGCCCCAATACTTTTGGTTGAGTTGCCTTATTTCACAAGCCCTCTCAACGGCTGTAAACCATTTGGTGATATCATCATCATCTGTGTGTTTAGTACAATTACCTTTGGGGATCTTAGGGTCAAAAGCATCTTCTTTCTCCCTATTTATCATTTTGCTGCCACCAGAGATGGGTCATAAGCCCATCTCAGCTCTTTCTTTCTCTATAGCCAGGATTATGGCTTCTAACAGCATCCTCTTGGCTAGTCTCTCAAGAAGAAGATCCTCATCTGGAAGATCTTCTCTTCCTGGGAGGGGGTGCTCTAAGCTCTCCTCCTGTCCACTGTCTCCATCCTGACCCTCAGGGGAACAGTGTTATCCTCTGGGTGGTCTTTCTCATACTCCGCCAAGAGCTCCTGGAAGCTTTGCCTTGGTAGGAGTTGAGCTTGTTTTGATTTTATACGTTTTACAGAGGAATCTTAGCTGCCGCATTGAAAGCTGCAGATAAGGAGTCAGGTAGAGCTCCTGAACCAGATCCCCTGTAGAAGACATTGTTACTAAAGCTGGGACCTTTTTTTGAAAACAACCAAAAATTCCAAAGTACTTTTGGGCCTAGCTGCTATTATACTTTTGAAATTCTAAACTGTTTCACTGTGGGACCTAACACAAGGCCCTAACAGCTAGGTTTTCAATCATTTAGAAAAAAACAACATCGGAAAAAAATACTTTTAACTAATGACAATTTTGGGCTCCTAAGTGGAATCGCTTATTAAACAAGTGGTACAGCAGATGTCAAGCCTTGTATTCCACCATTGTCACCTGTGTAGGAAGCTGGCTCTTTATATAATATACCATAGTAAGGTATATTGTGCAAAGAGTCCAGGGGTTCCCTCATGAGGGGCCAGGGGCTTGCTCTAGCAATCTCAAGGTGCTCTGCTAGGGGGTAGTGTGGTCAAGCAGCCTTAGGCGTATCAGAGAGAAGTGTTAGGCATCTGAAAATACCCACAATAGTCAATAAATGATGCACACGACTCAATAAGGAAATACACACCAATTTAGAAAAATAACAAGCATCGTTATATATATTTAGGCTCCGGAATCAATACAACCAGGTAAGTAAGTTTTTTCAAGGGGAATGGTTTCTGGTTTAAAGAGTCAACACTGCATTTGTCAGAAACTGCAATTTTATCTTATAGGAGAAAAAACAAGTATGGCATTAAGGCAGAGTACAATGACTTATTGGACCAGTCTCCAAGAATTATGGTGAGTTTTGGGCAAGGTCCAAGGCAGCACCAGCAGATCATCTCCAGTGGCATTAAGGTGGCCGGGTGCAGTGGTGAAGTACAGCGTTGGGTGCCCACTGTTAGTCAATCTGGATCGTTCTTCATGAAAAGAGGCTGCTGATTTTGACTGAGTGGCCAGTAGGATTAAACCACGCAAAGGGCTCAAACCTTGTGATACTTGAGGATGGGGTACATCAGTGGTCCTCTTCTCCGCTGGCTATCAAGGCAGGGTGCAGAGGGTCTTTGTGGTGTCAGGTTTCTTTGCCCAGGAACACTCCAGGTTGAGAGCAACATCTGGGAGTTCACGAGGAGTGAACCCAAAGTGGAAATTGTCTCTTGAGGTCTTGGGGACCCCACTGACACAGTTCGCCCACTTCAACATGGGCTGGAGGGCACGGTGCAGTGGTGCTTGGCGACTTTGGGTTTTGGCGATCCCTGAGTCCTTGCGGTTCTTCTCAGGGTTCCTGCAGGATGCAGGGGAGCAGCTCCTCTACTCCACTGGGGTTTGGGAGTCTTTTTTTAAAGCAGGCCTTCCTCCCAGACTTTGGAGGCACGATAGATGCAGGACAATACATCTTTGGCGTAGGTTCAACAGACAACATCAGACAGGCCAGTAGGGCTAGTGCCAAGTCAGTTACTTTTCTTCAGTCTTCTGCTTTCATGGCTCTTTGGTGTCCTTCTTCCTCGTAGGTCAGCAGGATCTGATTTTCTGGTTCCAGGGGCTTTCCTAATAGTGAATTTAGGGGTGTTGGGGTAGTGTAGGGTAGAAGCCAATGGGTTGCTTACCCCTGGGGTGACTGCACCCCCTACATGACCACTTCCTGTGGGAAATGAGCATAACCCTGTCCCAGAGATCCTAAGTTTTCCAACACCAAAATGGCTAACTCTGAAAAGTCGTCTCCAATTCAGGTAGCCCACCTTCAGGGTGGTAGTGCCCTGAGGATGAACACACCTATCTGACTAGCTAATGTTCCCACCTGTCCAGGTGCCAAAGAGCCCTGGACAAAGGGGGTCAGCTTCTTCTCCTGTGAGAGAAGCCAGATTCACATACCACAGGAGATGGGCTCTTTAAAGATCCCCTGCCTTGGAATGCTAATCCGCAGGTCATCCTCTGGGCGGGGGTGTAAGCACCCTCCGCCTGAGCAGGCTTAATTTCTGGCCTCCTGAAAGCACAGGTCCTCACCCTTGGGGGTCAGAAATCTGTCCCTGGTGGCAGGCAATGTCCCTGGTGGCAAATCCCAGTCAGTCAGCACACCAGTAGCTGGTAGTTTTTCAGGGGCTCCTCTAAGGTGCCCTCTGTGTACATGTATCAATAAATCTTGCACTGGCATCAGTGCAGGTTTATTAATCTGAGATGTTTGATACCGTACATGCCTATTTTCAGTGAAGCTATCATTTAGCTGGGGAACTTGTTTTCACCAGTGTCCAGCACAAGTACTGAAAATGGCTTCCCTGTTCACTTGTACTAGCAGCAATAGAGCTGACCACCACAGGGGCATGTGTGCTTGTGCAGATAGGCCCTCACATGTGGTATAGTGCATGCTGCCTTCGGGCCTTAAGTCCTGCTGTTGGTATGGCTTATTTATACTGCATGCAGTGTCTGTGGGCATTGCACACGGGGTTGTGTGCCATGTTGTGTTTTCACATTTTTCTGCACCAAGACACGCAGTCTGCAGTGGCAGTCTGTATGTGTTCCATGAGAGGTCCTTTAGGGTGGCACAATTCGTGCTGCGACACTTAAGGACACTCATTAGCTTACTTGCCATAGGTACCAGGGGTAACTTTTAATAGGGACTTAGAGGGAGCACCAAAGTTATTGCCAATTGGTAAAACAATTGTACTGTTTTTGAAAGAGATCCGGCACTGTGGACCTGGTTAGCAGGAACCCAGTGCACGTCCAGTCAAAATCACATCAAATGGCAGGCATAAAGTGGGGATGACCATTACAAAAATTACACTTTCCTACACAATGTTGGGAACTTCCAATGTTTCAACTGGGAGTGATCCGAAGGCTCATCAGAACAAGGGGAGGAGCGTTGGGCCATTTCAAAAACTTGGAGACACACACTTTTGTCATCTTGGGTTTCACAGTGCAATTATTTTGTTCCACAATACCTGGAGCTTCTGGCCTGTAACTGGAGGGAAACCTGTGGTCAATATTTAAAGCTACACACAGTAACTTCATGATCTCATTTTAAAAATGAGTGCCTCAATCTGACTCCAGGTAAACCAGTAGGTCAAACTGAGGGATTAATTCCCTCAATAATAGTTTTGCAACAGTAAGACTATTACACTTCTGGTATCCTTCAACCCAACTAGAAAACAGACACACTATCACTAGAATATGACAAAGCCCATCGCATATGGACATTTCTATAAAATTGACCTGTATGCGATTAAAGGACAATCAGACTAGCCAATATGTCTCATGGCCACAACTGTTCTTCTGCCCATATTTACCTGCTAGCAAGTTATGCACCTTTGGCATATATTCTCAGCAATGACACGCACTGAAAGGATGACTGCACTAATAGTTATGTAAGGTCTGGACCATAGCGTCCCTCTGTGCATGTGTGGAAATGTCTGGCTATAGGGAAAAGCATAGCATTAGGGGTCTCCCATCCCAAGAAACCCGAATCTTACTCTGGTTCTTTACACATCCAGACCTCACCCACATTTCCTTCTCTGCTTCAGCGACTTTATTCTGAAATTCTCTAAACTCATGGTATTTATTCACAATTCTAATTAACATGTTTGAAATGGAGTCATGTTCCATTTCACATAGTGCACTTTGATTGAATGTACAAGTCCCAAGACCTGGCCATTTCATCTGTGTAGTAGTTTCCTGAAGTAACACAGTCACATTCGCTCTTGTGAGATGCCATATCATATATGATATCTCCTTAGGCAACTGTAAGGCCTCTAACAAATCCATGACATCACCAGCATTCTAGATAGAGGACCCAGAGGAGTTTAGGAAACCCCTCTTTCACTACAGCTGTCCAAAGTTTGTGGACCACGCCAAAACCATATTGACTATTGGTGTAATTGGTAACACTCGATTTATTGGAAACAGTACACTCTAGTCAATGCAATCAATTTAGCCATCTGTGCAGCAGTTACATTGCAAATAAAGGAGGCCTCAACAAAAATATATTGTGCAAACAACATATGCTGCTGCAAAATTCCTTGTCTAACTTTTAAACAAAAGCAGTACACAAGCAGGCTAATGTCCAGCTCGTTCAGGCAGACATCATGAATGTCAGGTCTTGGCTTGGTGAACAGCATGGTAACATCAAGGTAGTCATAGTCTACATCAATACTGTCTAGATCACTCTCTGGGAGGGGCAAAAGAGTAGCAGGATTTAAGACATTGCAACTCCTGAGAGAAACATTTTCTGCTGCCACAATCAAATGCTCATATTTAGTGAACCTGCTGATTATCATGTGCTGAATTTGAGTGTGAGTCAGTAAGACCATGACTAAATGTGGAACCATCACAATGAGTGAGTAACCCATCACTGTGCCCTAACACGTTTGGATGCAAACACTCACAGAGGCTACAGCTTTGAAACACCCAGGAAGCTCGGTGGCCACTTGAGTGAATATGGCTGAGTGCTAAACCACTAGATGTTTTACTTCACTGTGCGTCTGTATCAACACAGAAAATGCACACCATTCTCTCTTATCACAGTAAAGAACAACATTTTTGTCAGAATTCCGCATTCTTAGTGCTGGGGATCTGCAGAGTTTTCTTCTGAGTTCTAGGAACATGCTCATTCATTTGTTGTCCCATGGTAGCTGGCTGATCATTCACTGCATTGTGTGTAAGCCTCTATAGAGGATTAGCCTCTAGGGAAACATTGAGAATCCACTGATGACAATAGCCCACCATTCCCGAGAACATCTTGACTTCTCTCTGTGTCCTGGGGGGATTCATCTGCAGGATTGCAGAGATATGTTCTTTGGAGACTCTCCTATCTTCCTATTTCAATGTGGTGTCCCAAATAGAAAACTTTCCTCTGGCAGTACTGAAGTTTTGTAGGGGACACCTTGTGTCTGTTCTGTGCAAGGTGATTCAGTGAGGTAATTGTGTCTTGCTTGCAGGCCTCTCAAGTTATAGACCCCCACCAATAAGTAGTCTATATACTGCACTAGAACCCATTTTTTCCTTCAATATCGGATTAAAGATTAAAGGACTGTTGGACCCGTCATCCTTAGGTTGGTCTTGCCTCAAGTTTTTGTCTGCTGCCCTCCACTTTTTGCTGTATCTTTTTGTTGGCCATAGGACTCTGAGCACTTTACCACTGCTAACCACTCCTAAAGTGCATGTGCCTCCTCAATAAACATTGACATTGCTGTATACCTAAATGACACATTTAGTTTACCTGTAAGTCCTTTGTAAAGTGGTATACCATGTTTTCAGGGCCTGTAATCTAATTACTATGCGTGGGCATGGAACACTGACTGTAACCCCACACAAGTAGCCTTTCAAATCTGTCTCAGGCCTGCCATTGCAGGGCCCGTGTGTGTAGTTCACTACCACTTAAACTTGGCATTTAAAACCACTTGCCAAGTCTTAAACTCTCCTTTTATTAAATATAGGTCACCCCTAAGTGGCCCTAAGGGAAGGGTGTTCTGGCAGTGACAAACACCTAACTTCGCTTTTCACTGCTGTGAGGCCTACTCCTTTCATTGGCTAGTATTGGGGATTCTTTAAAACACCTTTTAAAGTGTCATTCTTGATTTGAAAGGAGTAGCTACTTCATATTTAATATCTTTGAAATTGTGTTAATAAATCCTTGTTAATGATAAAGTCGGATTTGACATTACCATTTCTCGCTTCCAGTGGCCCACCTTGTTGAAAACATGACGATCAGTGGTTTTGTTCAACATATTTAAATCCAGTCAGCAGCCATCTTTTCGCCTGTTTTGCAAACCAACACTCTCCATCTGCGCCAGCTGGGTACCACCAACTCCCTCCATTTATGCACTGAAACCAGAAACAGGATTTCATCCTGAATCAGTCACAAAAAGACTGTTGTGACAATCTTTCTGTGCTTACTTAGTTTATGCAGTATACATTTCTCCTTAATCTGCTTTCCTTCCAGATTGTCACTGCAATATTTTTCACACCGGAGACTTTCATCTAATGACCTTGAGTGCTAACAATTCACATTCTGCTGTATCTGAGAACTGATTTCTGGGTGCACACTGAGTGCAAATTGAGAAAGCAACTCACTAAGATTCTCCCTTTCTGGATTTCAGACGCCACTAGGCTGTCTGAAAACGTACACCAACCTCTCATAATAAGTATGTATCAACTCTTTGCATTTTGAATGGTTCCTGTTATTTTGAGCCAATCCACCTCTTTCTGCTGGACCTTTGTTTTATAAATGAGCAATCATTCGGTTATTCTTGTCCATGACAAAAGGATATCACGGTTGCCTGGGGCACCCAAGGCGGCTCATCAACAGGCCAACCCACGACCACTTTGCATTCTGCTCACAAATCCTTGGTGACCACAACTTCAAAAACAATATTCACATATTCTATTGATTGAGACTAAGGAGGATATTCTCAAGAACGTGTGATAATTACCACAAAATTAGCTTAACGCAACTTTGCATATCGCAGTCTATCACGGGAAAATAACACCTAGTTAACGTTGTATTCTCAACACGGCGGCACCATGCGATAGTCTCACAATAACATGCCAAATGACCGCGTTAAAATCAACGCGACGCCGAAAAACCACGAAACACGAACGCGAAAAAAGTTGCGATGTGGCCAATTGCGATACAAAAATCAGCGATAACCAGTATAAAAGCACCGAAAAACACAAACAAAATAATTTAAACTGCATAGCACCATGGAGGAAGCCGGAGCAAGTACAGAGGATGACCAGAACCCCACAAGCCCACAGGAGGAGCAGTCTGTGACCTCGGGGTCATGGAAGGGCAAGGAGAAGAAGACGAGGAAGACGAGGTTGAGTCCACAGGAAAACAGGATCATCATCACGGATGTGAGAGAACACCACCAACTACTGTTTGTCACCTCCAAAGTGTCATTGGCAAGTAAAAATGCAATATGGCAGGCCATCCTGGACAAGGTGAATGCAGTCGGAGTGAGGAGGAGGACAATTGGAGAGGTCAAGAGGCGCTGGAATGACGTGAAGCACAAAACCAAGAAGAAACTCGCTGACAACCATCAGGCAGCAATGCAGACTGGAGGTGGCAGTCCAGCGGAACATCAGGAGCTGCATGAGAAGGAGGAAATGGTGTCCGCAGTCATCAGTGGGGAGACGGTGGCAGGAGTTGGGGGTCCGGACACTGCTCGACATGACCTGACACAACAGCACCAGGGTGAGTACCGATCAGGGCCTGGGGGGACGGGGGGAGATGGGCACAATGGCACACATGCACAATTAAGTATAGCACACTGCACACCCACAATGACTCTGGATCATGTCCCTGATCCACTTGGCACACTGCAGCACACACACAAACAGCTAGTAGGCCCCCGTCCACTATGGGCACAAAGGGGTTCCTCCCCACACAGCAACAATCTCACAATCAACCCATGGACACGTGTGAAAACCAGCAAAGCTGCGTGTCTGTGAGCCAAACTGACAATGCAAGTGACACTGCATGACGAATAGCATGGCTGCAGTCCAATTATCATGACATGGTGCATGCCACAACACTAAGGTGGCTGAGTGTGGAACACATCCGGAAAGGAGCACGTCACACTCTGGCACATCCACATGCACATACAACCCCTGACGGCAACAACACATCTGCGGATAAACCATGCCCAAGAGTCCCAAATCCCACCAAGAGCCAAAATTAGCCAAGTCTGCAACATCTCAGCACAGAAGTCAAAGGCACACAACCTCAAAGGGTTAAGGGGCAGCAAAATCACAGCTGCAGGGGCGACTCACCCACAATGCAGCACACACACATAGCAACAACAGCACATCAACACTGACGACAATGTGGTACAAGGTGCAACACATACACTGTAGACCAGAGGACACAACTGGTTCCGCTTGTGCGTAGAAACTGGCCAATCACATATGACATAGCAGGAAACTGTGAGATGAGAATGTACGTGTACAACCTCACATCCGTGATTTGGTGCAAATGTCCACTGTCCAGCATCAAATAGTCAGCTCCTCCAAAACAGTCACAATGTACATTGTCATGCAGTCTGTATGTAAACTTGAAGAATGCGTCAACATACATGTCAACACAATGTTAAAATGCACCTCCCCTTAACATTGCAGAGGGACAATCATCACCTCCTGCAGAGCAGACCAGACAACTCATCAGTGATGATGAAGAGGACCTCCAAACCATCGACACCGACACCCTACAACAGCTCATAGACAGCTACGGCAAACCACCTCCAGGAGCAGGGCAGCCCAGCTGCATCAAGGAGACCCCACCCCCTGCACAGACCACACAGCAGAAAGCACCCACCACCATGGCTGGCTCCCAGCACCTCACCCAAGAACACATGGCATTCCAAGGCTAGGTGTTAGACTGCCAGAAGGAGGTGGCTGAACAGGTGCGGGTGGGGTTCGACCACATGGCAGCCAAACTGGATGACATACGTGGGTGTCTAAGTCACATCAGGGACCACTTACATTCCCTAACGGACACCCACAGTTCGCTCCATGATGTCCAACAATCCATGCCCGACACCGCTGGAGTCATAACTCTGAGAGGAGAACAAATGTCTAGTCAGAGTGGCCTCAGCGATGTCAGGCGAGAGTTGGCAGTCTGGACTGGTAAGGATTTGTGTGAGCCCTGCTGGACCACAGTGTAGGTCTGAGCCAGTGGGCAGCACAGGCCTACCACCATGTGGCGTTGCCTCGGGGTTTACAGAGTTAGTGGCACCTAAAGAGATGGGCGGGTGTGCAGCCTGCGATGATGCCGTGTGCACTGATATGATCTCTGCCATTGCGAAATCAAGACCCAGAATGACGTGTGTGACCTTGTGGCCCGCGGTGCGGGGCTGCATGATGTGGAGGCTGCCAAGGTCACGGGCCCCGGGCTTGGAGCTTGCACTGGCACGTGGTGGGCCCTCTTGGAGACACGCCAGTGGCGGAAGGTGAGCAGTGAGGCCTTGGTGCGCAGGGGTGTGAAATCACCGCTGGGCGGCGGGAGGGGTTGGGGTGCACCAGCCTGTGTGAGCAGGGGCAGGCAAACGATGATGGCATGTGCAATGATATAACCTCTGCCATTCATGAATCTGGACTCTGTTTCAGATAAGAGACCTGGTGGACTGCAGTATATACCGGCACGTGGTTGGAGACACACCCGTGGCAGCAGGTGAGCAGTGAGACCTGGGTCCGCAGTGTCGGCACTCTCTCTCCCTCTTCCTCTCCCCCTTTCACTGTCTCTCTCTTTCTCTCTCTTTCCCTCTCTTTCTCTACCTCTCCCTCTCCCCCTTTCACTGTTTCTCTCTTTCTCTCTCTCTCCCTCTCTTCCTTTCACTGTCTCTCTCTTTCTCACTCTGTCTTTCTCTTTCTCTCTCTTTCCTCTCTTTCTCTCTTTTTCTCTCTCTCTCCCTCTCCTCCTTTCACTGTCGCTCTCTTTCTCTCTCTGTCTCTCTCTGTCTCTCTCTTTCTCTCTCTGGTTCTTTCTTTCTCTCTCTGTCTCTCTCTGTCTCTCTCTTTCTCTCTCTGTCTCTCTCTTTCTCTGTCTCGCTCTCTTTATCTTTCTCTCTCTTTCTCTCTCTCTTCCTTTCACTCTCTCTCTCTCTCCCTTTCTTGATCTCTCTCTGTCCTTTGATGAGCGCATGACACACCTTCTTATCTTGAATTTTGTCGTGCAGGCTGTGACTTGCAGAATGTCCAGAGAAGACCCGCCATGACTCTTCCAAATAGTTGGATTGAGTTTAATTTTAATAAAATATTTTGTTTGGAAATTCAAAAATGAATGAGTGATTCCTTTTTCTGACCACACATGAATGTTAATTTTTGCAATTGTGCGACATCAGGCGAATTGTTTTGTTAATGATTTCGTGCAGTTTTTGTGCAATAGCTTTGTCTGGGGGGAGGGGGGGGTGGGTGCCTGGGGTATGACCACGGGGGGGGGGGTCCTGGGGGTGGTGGCGGTGGGTGTTGTGGCCCTCTTGGGGCTCCGAGCTGCATGATCAGTGGCTTCATGGCATCTGTTGTTCTTCAGGTGTGACTCTGGGCTGGGCTCCCTTTTCTGGTGCAGGTTGTCGTCCGACTTAACACCAGGTAAGAGCAGGTGTTAAATCCCTGCTGCTAATATGCCTTATCGCATGTTTTGGGAACGTATCGCCGATCTGGCTGGTTGTTGAGAATGTTGCGAAGTGGTGTTGTCGAGGCTTTTTGCACGGGAACGCCTACTCTGCATCTCATTAGCATTAGTTGCCGGTGTCATCTGTGGCGATGTTTTTTGCAGCTGCTATCTCAGGAAAACTGGTGATATCAGCTGTTAGCACCAGCTTGTGAATAGGGCGATAAGTTTATTGCCACTTTGACTGCAATAAGGTGTCGATAGCTCGGCGATAAGTCCTTGAGAATATGCCCCTAAGATTCTAAAACTAAAGCTGTTGTGATGATGGATGTTCTAGGGTCTTTCATAGATGGACCTCCGAATGGCAAGGTGTAAACTTCCCTCTAGGGGACTTGTTCAAGAACCTCACTCACACTTTATATGACGTCTGTCACTCTCCTCCTTGCCACCAACTGTGGTGGAGGTTGCACTACATACTGAGAGGGACAACATTGTACGGAGGGGGTTGGGAATTCAGAAAATCATCCAATAATACATTACATGTATCGTTATCAATCTCAGGCTCTCTCTTTACATCCTTACCTCATTCTCGTGACTTTTTTGCCTCCATCTCCTCCTTTTCAATCGAAGGAAAAACACCGACACCCTCAAGTACACTCTTTCTCACCCTTTTTGTCTTGTTTTCCATTTTGACACCATCTAACTAAGAATTGTATTTCTTATTTTATTTTTATATTTCCTGTTTTTTTTTTCTTGCATGGCATGTTCCCATGCATTCATAACTTAAAATTCTACAGGTCTAATTTGAGGGTTCATCTAATACATCGATCTAATCAAATTAAAAAAAAATCTCCAATTGAACGTGCCACTCAAAGAAAATTGCAAGCACCCATCTTTGCTGTGATCATCTTCCTTTGTTTATCCCAAATACATGTAGCTTCTGGAGGTAACTTCTTGCCCTGACAATTAGGTACATTATCTTTTTTCAACATTGCTGTTATTTTCGTAAAGAATTTAATCTTCACAACTCACGAAATGCAAACACAGAATTTGTCAATCCCAATAAAATAGCCAACGGTTCTCAGCAAACCAGAATGTGGCACTTAGCGACACAAACACCTAATCCTATTGCGACTCTACAAAACCAACCAATTGCAAAATAGCACTTAACAATGTAATGCTGAATGGTAGCTCAGCACACAAAATTGACCAACCAATCCTAGCAAGACAACCAATTACATAACATTACAACACAGAACACAGGGGTTCTCACTTTGCTTCGATCTACTTTTGTTAAATAATAACAAAAAAGTATAACAATCCTTGTCTGCTATACCTGAAATAAAATGAAGTTGTCAATTGCTCTAATTGCTTTACGTGAAATAGGGAATTCTCCCCTTCTGAAACTACCAAACAAACAAAGCGACCCACTATTGTGGTCCACTACTGTACACATGGGAATGACTGAACACCAATCTCAGTTAGTACAATCTCACAGTAGAAGCTAATAAGTCCCTATCTTTGGTACAGACGTGGTGTCTCACAATCAAACACCTCAACCATAGCTGACAAATCAAATACCAATTTTATATCTCTATGCATCCTTTTTTTTTTTATCCCTTTCTCATCTATCTCCTGTTTGTTCTTTCTTTAGCTTTCCTGCTCTTTCATACTGCCTTCCTTTCGCTATCTTTTTCCATCTTCTGGGATAAAAAGCCACCCATTGATGTATTTACTTATTTTTTATTCAACCTCATGCACTTCGTGGGGGTGGAAAAAGGAAGACCAGCTGCTTCCTTAAAATACACAAGGTAAATTTCTAAAATGACTAGTAGCCAGTTAAAGAAGTTGTGTCAATAACAGAATAGACTATCACCCTTATGCATCAAGCCAAAATCCAGTCGGTAAAATACCGATTCGTTAATAGCTCCCGGTATTGTGTGAAAAATACCCAATCCCAATGCATCAACCCAAAACCCAAGCAAATAACGAATCGCTAAATAAATAACCTCGAACATACCGAATCGCTAATACCCAAAATGCTAATTTACCGAATCGCCATATACCGAATTCGCAATTACCGAAATCACTATTAGCTCCCGGAAATTGCCAATAGCAAATAACCAATCGCACCCCAATGCAACAAAACTCGCTAATACCGAAAATCCCAAAAATCGCTATTTTGCCAGAGCTAAATAAGGGGAATCAAAACCTGGAGGTAAAGTTACAAAAAAAAAAGAAAAAAAAAATACAAATTCTTCCTACATGTGCAAATGATTGAGGCAATCACTAAACCCTTAAATGTGGCCCAGGAGACCCTGTTGGCTCCCACAAAATGGCTGCCCTCTACGTGCTTGCAAGGAGGATGCGGATCAATGCAGCAGGACAGCGCAGGAGAAGGGTCCAGGAGCGAGTGTTCAGACTGCGCATAACCTTGCTCGGCCAGAATGAGGACGAGGTGTACCAGAAGTATCGCCTCAATCGCGCTATGATCATGCGCCTGATTGCAGACCTGGAACCAGTACTGCAGCACCAGACACACAGGACAAATGCTATCCCTGCGCACGTTCAGGTCCTATGCAGCCTGCACCTACTGGCCTCAGGGAGTTTCCAGGGGGTAATTGCGGTTGCCGGAGGTGTTTCGCAAAGCGCACTGTCACGCTTCTTCAAGAAATTCCTCGATGCCATGCTGACAATGCTCCACACACACATCAGCTTCCCAACAACCCCACAGCAGTTGGACCGCACCAAACAGGCATTCTACCAGGTGGCACAATTTCCACATGTGATTGGATGCATCGACTGCACGCATATCCCCATATGTCCTCCGTCAGCAAATGAGTACCTTTTCAGGAACCGCAAGTCATACCACTCGATCAACGTGCAGGTTGTGTGCGATGCCAATAACATCATAACGGACCTAGTGGCACAATTCCCAGGGAGCACACACGACTCATACATCTTCCGCAACAGTGGAATGCACAGGCGACTACTCAATGGAGAATTTGGAGAGGGACTCCTGTTAGTTACGTAGAACTACGCTTCCCCACACCAACACCACACATGTATGTACATCACCAATGCTAAGTCTATGCTTCTATCTTCTAGGTGACAGTGCTTACGCCCTGCGGGAATACATACTCACCCCATACCTAAATCCAGCAACCCCGCAGGAACATCGCTACAACGCTGCACACATCAGCACGAGGAATGTGATAGAGCGGACTTTTGGGATTCTCAAGAGCCGCTTCCGTATCCTCCACAAGACTGGCGGCGCCATGCTATACCAACCAGACACATGCTGTCGAATAATTGCTGTATGTGCAATGCTGCACAACATAGCCACCAGAAGGGGGATACCCATGGAGGTGGACAGGGATGACGACCCCCAGGCTGACCAACCACCCGCCCAACGACGACCGGCACACATCCCAAACACAGCAGAGGGCCATAGGAGGCGGACAGACATAATGCAAAATCATTTTTGACCCTGGCTAAAATGAGACATTACAAGTTGGTGTTGGGTGCAACTGTTTAATGCACAGTAGCACTGAGGATTGTGCAACAGAACTAGCATTGGGAATCATGCTCCGATTGCATAAATGTAAATAAAAGGTTCCTTAAAGTCAGGCCTGTGCAAACACAATAATTGGATGGCCATGGTTGCTCCACCATGGACCTGCAGCATGTCCAAATTTCTAGTGGCGCTTGCCACGTACACCAAGCCTCCGCTCAGGTGCATCCAAAGCCTCACCACGGCCTGTCCCCGTGGAGGCACGCGAACTTCGGCGCCTGGTGCTGGCCCCTGCCAGTGACACGCTGCTGACACTGGAGGCAGCCTCACTGGTGTCATCCCCTCCCAATGCTGCAGCACTGCATGTGCTGCTCTGAAGTTGTTCCACAGCAGTGGTGATGTGTCCCAGTGACTTGGCCACATCACCGCAGAAGTGCCCAAGGTCCACCTGCAGGGAGACTGTGCGGCGTGCCAACACAGCGGTGCAGTTGCTGTGCCGTTGTATGGCCTTGGTAGCGGCGGCAGAACGCAGCATTAGCTGCCGGTTACTCCTCCTCTGGGACTCATGGCCCTCCCTGATGGCACGGGTGAGCTCACGTACCTCCTCCCTGAGCTGAGCATTGCCATCAGCTACCGCAGTGGTCTGGTCCCTGACCGCCGTGCCCATGTCCCTGACCGCGGAGCCCATGTCGGTGACTGCTGCAGTCATGGCGCGCATCTCCCTCGCTAGGCGCACGATATTGCAGCTGATGCTAGCCACATGTCTTCCCTGCAGGTTCTGTGTACGCAGCATCCTCTCCTCGATAGCAGAGGTTGTTGGGACATCCTGGTCTGCTGAGGAGACGGAACTGCGACGGGCCCTGTGACGCCGTGCGTGTCTTGAGCCTCCAGGTGGTGCAGCAGGTGGTGTGGATGTGCGCTGCGTGGGTGCCAATTGCGGGGGGGGGGGTTGCCATCTCCTGCAAGGGCGCAACTTGGTGCCTGTGCCTCTGCGGTATTGTGGCTGTACTAGCTGCAGGCTGTCTTGCTGGTGCCGTTGCTTGTGGCGCAGGTGCTGGTGCCTTGGCTTGTGGCGCAGGTGCTGGTGCCTTGGCTTGTGGCACTGGTGCTGGTGCCGTTGATTGTGGCGCTGGTGGAGGTGGTGCTGGTGGGGTGGCAGGTGTTGGCGGTGCGTGCGCATCCTGCGCAGTCTCCTGGTCTGACTCCACGGGTGTCTCAGAAATGATCAGCTGGTCGCTGTCGTCAGAGTCCCCAGGTGATGCATCTGTGTGTGAAACAGTGCATGATTAGTGGGATGATTACACCTACATAGTGTTGTACCCATTGATGTCCCTCTGTGGTCCAACAAATGAACAGTCTACAGCCATGTACAAAATATGTGGTGTGTGCTCAGAGGATTTACGCCTGTACCTGCACTCTGGGCTGACTAGACTACAACTCCCAAGATGCAGTAGTGTCATGTGTGGAGCTGTCTGTGCCAGAGCTGCAGACAGATTTACGCTATGCTGGGTGTGGCACAGGCATGCATCTTACCTTGGGCACTTGTGGCTGCGCCGGACGTGTCCATCTGGATCACCCCCACGACGGCTTCCCGCTCTATCGTCCCTTCCACAAGGTCCTCCAGGGCTGTGTTGGATGGTGCAGTGGTTGTTCCGCCTCCAGTCCTTCGTGCCTCCCGGAGCCTCTCAGCAATCCTCTCTTTTGCGCGCTTCCGCAGGTCATACCACCGTTTTTTAAGGTCGTCGATGCTGCGGCTAGTGACGCCAACCGCATTGACCCTCTCACGGATGCGCTGCCAGATGCGCCGCTTCTCGGTCTCAGGCACCTTGAGGGACAGCTTGCCAAAGAGGCGGTCGTGTTTGCTGGACACTCCCTCGATGAGGTACTCCAGCTCCCTGTCCGAAAACTTCTTCTTGCGCTTGCGTGCAGATTCTGCGCTGGATGGCACTTCCTGAGACATGATGGATGTGTGATGTGAATGGCAGAATCTGTGTGGCCTCACTCTGCACAGCCTGTCCTTCTTTCCAGCTCCTGTCTGCTCCTCTGTCGAGGCTATGTGGGTGGGGCAGCAGTATTTCCTGGTTGCTGATGTCATCAGCCTGTTCCTGGAGCGACGCGGCAATTTGCGATTTCGCTATTACCGATTCGGTAATAGCTAATTCGGTATTACCGAACTCGCTATTAGCCAAATCGGTATTACCGAACTCGCTATTTGCTAGTGAGGCCGTTTGCGTGCCCCGCTATTAAGGATTCGGTAAATTTTGCGATTTTTAGGGAATCGCTAAATTTCACCGAATCTGTTGATGCATGCCAATTACCGATTCCTTAATGGCGATTCCTTATTTTTCGCTATTAAGGAATCGGTATTAGTTTGGTTGATGCATATGCCCCTTACACCCTTATGCATCAAGCCAAAATCCAGTCGGTAAAATACCGATTCGTTAATAGCTCCCGGTATTGTGTGAAAAATACCCAATCCCAATGCATCAACCCAAAACCCGAGCAAATAACGAATCGCTAAATAAATAACCTCGAACATACCGAATCGCTAATACCCAAAATGCTAATTTACCAAATCGCTATATACCGAATTCGCAATTACCGAAATCACTATTAGCTCCCGGAAATTGCCAATAGCAAATAACCAATCGCACCCCAATGCAACAAAACTCGCTAATACCGAAAATCCCAAAAATCGCTATTTTGCCAGAGCTAAATAAGGGGAATCAAAACCTGGAGGTAAAGTTACAAAAAAAAAGAAAAAAAAATACAAATTCTTCCTACATGTGCAAATGATTGAGGCAATCACTAAACCCTTAAATGTGGCCCAGGAGACCCTGTTGGCTCCCACAAAATGGCTGCCCTCTACGTGCTTGCAAGGAGGATGCGGATCAATGCAGCAGGACAGCGCAGGAGAAGGGTCCAGGAGCGAGTGTTCAGACTGCGCATAACCTTGCTCGGCCAGAATGAGGACGAGGTGTACCAGAAGTATCGCCTCAATCGCGCTATGATCATGCGCCTGATTGCAGACCTGGAACCATTACTGCAGCACCAGACACACAGGACAAATGCTATCCCTGCGCACGTTCAGGTCCTATGCAGCCTGCACCTACTGGCCTCAGGGAGTTTCCAGGGGGTAATTGCGGTTGCCAGAGGTGTTTCGCAAAGCGCACTGTCACGCTTCTTCAAGAAATTCCTCGATGCCATGCTGACAATGCTCCACACACACATCAGCTTCCCAACAACCCCACAGCAGTTGGATCGCACCAAACAGGCATTCTACCAGGTGGCACAATTTCCACATGTGATTGGATGCATCGACTGCACGCATATCCCCATATGTCCTCCGTCAGCAAATGAGTACCTTTTCAGGAACCGCAAGTCATACCACTCGATCAACGTGCAGGTTGTGTGCGATGCCAATAACATCATAACGGACCTAGTGGCACAATTCCCAGGGAGCACACACGACTCATACATCTTCCGCAACAGTGGAATGCACAGGCGACTACTCAATGGAGAATTTGGAGAGGGACTCCTGTTAGGTACGTAGAACTACGCTTCCCCACACCAACACCACACATGTATGTACATCACCAATGCTAAGTCTATGCTTCTATCTTCTAGGTGACAGTGCTTACGCCCTGCAGGAATACATACTCACCCCATACCTAAATCCAGCAACCCCGCAGGAACATCGCTACAACGCTGCACACATCAGCACGAGGAATGTGATAGAGCGGACTTTTGGGATTCTCAAGAGCCGCTTCCGTATCCTCCACAAGACTGGCGGCGCCATGCTATACCAACCAGACACATGCTGTCGAATAATTGCTGTATGTGCAATGCTGCACAACATAGCCACCAGAAGGGGGATACCCATGGAGGTGGACAGGGATGACGACCCCCAGGCTGACCAACCACCCGCCCAACGACGACCGGCACACATCCCAAACACAGCAGAGGGCCATAGGAGGCGGACAGACATAATGCAAAATCATTTTTGACCCTGGCTAAAATGAGACATTACAAGTTGGTGTTGGGTGCAACTGTTTAATGCACAGTAGCACTGAGGATTGTGCAACAGAACTAGCATTGGGAATCATGCTCCGATTGCATAAATGTAAATAAAAGGTTCCTTAAAGTCAGGCCTGTGCAAACACAATAATTGGATGGCCATGGTTGCTCCACCATGGACCTGCAGCATGTCCAAATTTCTAGTGGCGCTTGCCACGTACACCAAGCCTCCGCTCAGGTGCATCCAAAGCCTCACCACGGCCTGTCCCCGTGGAGGCACGCGAACTTCGGCGCCTGGTGCTGGCCCCTGCCAGTGACACGCTGCTGACACTGGAGGCAGCCTCACTGGTGTCATCCCCTCCCAATGCTGCAGCACTGCATGTGCTGCTCTGAAGTTGTTCCACAGCAGTGGTGATGTGTCCCAGTGACTTGGCCACATCACCGCAGAAGTGCCCAAGGTCCACCTGCAGGGAGACTGTGCGGCGTGCCAACACAGCGGTGCAGTTGCTGTGCCGTTGTATGGCCTTGGTAGCGGCGGCAGAACGCAACATTAGCTGCCGGTTACTCCTCCTCTGGGACTCATGGCCCTCCCTGATGGCACGGGTGAGCTCACGTACCTCCTCCCTGAGCTGAGCATTGCCATCAGCTACCGCAGTGGTCTGGTCCCTGACCGCCGTGCCCATGTCCCTGACCGCGGAGCCCATGTCGGTGACTGCTGCAGTCATGGCGCGCATCTCCCTCGCTAGGCGCACGATATTGCAGCTGATGCTAGCCACATGTCTTCCCTGCAGGTTCTGTGTACGCAGCATCCTCTCCTCGATAGCAGAGGTTGTTGGGACATCCTGGTCTGCTGAGGAGACGGAACTGCGACGGGCCCTGTGACGCCGTGCGTGTCTTGAGCCTCCAGGTGGTGCAGCAGGTGGTGTGGATGTGCGCTGCGTGGGTGCCAATTGCGGGGGGGGGTTGCCATCTCCTGCAAGGGCGCAACTTGGTGCCTGTGCCTCTGCGGTATTGTGGCTGTACTAGCTGCAGGCTGTCTTGCTGGTGCCGTTGCTTGTGGCGCAGGTGCTGGTGCCTTGGCTTGTGGCGCAGGTGCTGGTGCCTTGGCTTGTGGCACTGGTGCTGGTGCCGTTGATTGTGGCGCTGGTGGAGGTGGTGCTGGTGGGGTGGCAGGTGTTGGCGGTGCGTGCGCATCCTGCGCAGTCTCCTGGTCTGACTCCACGGGTGTCTCAGAAATAATCAGCTGGTCGCTGTCGTCAGAGTCCCCAGGTGATGCATCTGTGTGTGAAACAGTGCATGATTAGTGGGATGATTACACCTACATAGTGTTGTACCCATTGATGTCCCTCTGTGGTCCAACAAATGAACAGTCTACAGCCATGTACAAAATATGTGGTGTGTGCTCAGAGGATTTACGCCTGTACCTGCACTCTGGGCTGACTAGACTACAACTCCCAAGATGCAGTAGTGTCATGTGTGGAGCTGTCTGTGCCAGAGCTGCAGACACAGTGAGATTGGGCTGGGGGCATGGGTATGGATTTACGCTATGCTGGGTGTGGCACAGGCATGCATCTTACCTTGGGCACTTGTGGCTGCGCCGGACGTGTCCATCTGGATCACCCCCACGACGGCTTCCCGCTCTATCGTCCCTTCCACAAGGTCCTCCAGGGCTGTGTTGGATGGTGCAGTGGTTGTTCCGCCTCCAGTCCTTCGTGCCTCCCGGAGCCTCTCAGCAATCCTCTCTTTTGCGCGCTTCCGCAGGTCATACCACCGTTTTTTAAGGTCGTCGATGCTGCGGCTAGTGACGCCAACCGCATTGACCCTCTCACGGATGCGCTGCCAGATGCGCCGCTTCTCGGTCTCAGGCACCTTAAGGAATCGGTATTAGTTTGGTTGATGCATATGCCCCTTAGGGGCATATGCATCAACCAAACTAATACCGATTCCTTAATAGCGAAAAATAAGGAATCGCCATTAAGGAATCGGTAATTGGCATGCATCAACAGATTCGGTGAAATTTAGCGATTCCCTAAAAATCGCAAAATTTACCGAATCCTTAATAGCGGGGCACGCAAACGGCCTCACTAGCAAATAGCCATTGAGTAGTCGCCTGTGCATTCCACTGTTGCGGAAGATGTATGAGTCGTGTGTGCTCCCTGGGAATTGTGCCACTAGGTCCGTTATGATGTTATTGGCATCGCACACAACCTGCACGTTGATCGAGTGGTATGACTTGCGGTTCCTGAAAAGGTACTCATTTGCTGACGGAGGACATATGGGGATATGCGTGCAGTCGATGCATCCAATCACATGTGGAAATTGTGCCACCTGGTAGAATGCCTGTTTGGTGCGGTCCAACTGCTTTGGGGTTGTTGGGAAGCTGATGTGTGTGTGGAGCATTGTCAGCATGGCATCGAGGAATTTCTTGAAGAAGCGTGACAGTGCGCTTTGCGAAACACCTCTGGCAACCGCAATTACCCCCTGGAAACTCCCTGAGGCCAGTAGGTGCAGGCTGCATAGGACCTGAACGTGCGCAGGGATAGCATTTGTCCTGTGTGTCTGGTGCTGCAGTAATGATTCCAGGTCTGCAATCAGGCGCATGATCATAGCGCGATTGAGGCGATACTTCTGGTACACCTCGTCCTCATTCTGGCCGAGCAAGGTTATGCGCAGTCTGAACACTCGCTTCTGGACCCTTCTCCTGCGCTGTCCTGCTGCATTGATCCGCATCCTCCTTGCAAGCACGTAGAGGGCAGCCATTTTGTGGGAGCCAACAGGGTCTCCTGGGCCACATTTAAGGGTTTAGTGATTGCCTCAATCATTTGCACATGTAGGAAGAATTTGTATTTTTTTTTTTTTTTTTTTTTGTAACTTTACCTCCAGGTTTTGATTCCCCTTATTTAGCTCTGGCAAAATAGCGATTTTTGGGATTTTCGGTATTAGCGAGTTTTGTTGCATTGGGGTGCGATTGGTTATTTGCTATTGGCAATTTCCGGGAGCTAATAGTGATTTCGGTAATTGCGAATTCGGTATATAGCGATTCGGTAAATTAGCATTTTGGGTATTAGCGATTCGGTATGTTCGAGGTTATTTATTTAGCGATTCGTTATTTGCTCGGGTTTTGGGTTGATGCATTGGGATTGGGTATTTTTCACACAATACCGGGAGCTATTAACGAATCGGTATTTTACCGACTGGATTTTGGCTTGATGCATAAGGGTGTAAGGGGCATATGCATCAACCAAACTAATACCGATTCCTTAATAGCGAAAAATAAGGAATCGCCATTAAGGAATCGGTAATTGGCATGCATCAACAGATTCGGTGAAATTTAGCGATTCCCTAAAAATCGCAAAATTTACCGAATCCTTAATAGCGGGGCACGCAAACGGCCTCACTAGCAAATAGCGAGTTCGGTAATACCGATTTGGCTAATAGCGAGTTCGGTAATACCGAATTAGCTATTACCGAATCGGTAATAGCGAAATCGCAAATTGCCGCGTCGCTCCAGGAACAGGCTGATGACATCAGCAACCAGGAAATACTGCTGCCCCACCCACATAGCCTCGACAGAGGAGCAGACAGGAGCTGGAAAGAAGGACAGGCTGTGCAGAGTGAGGCCACACAGATTCTGCCATTCACATCACACATCCATCATGTCGCAGGAAGTGCCATCCAGCGCAGAATCTGCACGCAAGCGCAAGAAGAAGTTTTCGGACAGGGAGCTGGAGTACCTCATCGAGGGAGTGTCCAGCAAACACGACCGCCTCTTTGGCAAGCTGTCCCTCAAGGTGCCTGAGACCGAGAAGCGGCGCATCTGGCAGCGCATCCGTGAGAGGGTCAATGCGGTTGGCGTCACTAGCCGCAGCATCGACGACCTTAAAAAACGGTGGTATGACCTGCGGAAGCGCGCAAAAGAGAGGATTGCTGAGAGGCTCCGGGAGGCACGAAGGACTGGAGGCGGAACAACCACTGCACCATCCAACACAGCCCTGGAGGACCTTGTGGAAGGGACGATAGAGCGGGAAGCCGTCGTGGGGGTGATCCAGATGGACACGTCCGGCGCAGCCACAAGTGCCCAAGGTAAGATGCATGCCTGTGCCACACCCAGCATAGCGTAAATCCATACCCATGCCCCCAGCCCAATCTCACTGTGTCTGCAGCTCTGGCACAGACAGCTCCACACATGACACTACTGCATCTTGGGAGTTGTAGTCTAGTCAGCCCAGAGTGCAGGTACAGGCGTAAATCCTCTGAGCACACACCACATATTTTGTACATGGCTGTAGACTGTTCATTTGTTGGACCACAGAGGGACATCAATGGGTACAACACTATGTAGGTGTAATCATCCCACTAATCATGCACTGTTTCACACACAGATGCATCACCTGGGGACTCTGACGACAGCGACCAGCTGATCATTTCTGAGACACCCGTGGAGTCAGACCAGGAGACTGCGCAGGATGCGCACGCACCGCCAACACCTGCCACCCCACCAGCACCACCTCCACCAGCGCCACAATCAACGGCACCAGCACCAGTGCCACAAGCCAAGGCACCAGCACCTGCGCCACAAGCCAAGGCACCAGCACCTGCGCCACAAGCAACGGCACCAGCAAGACAGCCTGCAGCTAGTACAGCCACAATACCGCAGAGGCACAGGCACCAAGTTGCGCCCTTGCAGGAGATGGCAACCCCCCCCCCCGCAATTGGCACCCACGCAGCGCACATCCACACCACCTGCTGCACCACCTGGAGGCTCAAGACACGCACGGCGTCACAGGGCCCGTCGCAGTTCCGTCTCCTCAGCAGACCAGGATGTCCCAACAACCTCTGCTATCGAGGAGAGGATGCTGCGTACACAGAACCTGCAGGGAAGACATGTGGCTAGCATCAGCTGCAATATCGTGCGCCTAGCGAGGGAGATGCGCGCCATGACTGCAGCAGTCACCGACATGGGCTCCGCGGTCAGGGACATGGGCACGGCGGTCAGGGACCAGACCACTGCGGTAGCTGATGGCAATGCTCAGCTCAGGGAGGAGGTACGTGAGCTCACCCGTGCCATCAGGGAGGGCCATGAGTCCCAGAGGAGGAGTAACCGGCAGCTAATGTTGCGTTCTGCCGCCGCTACCAAGGCCATACAACGGCACAGCAACTGCACCGCTGTGTTGGCACGCCGCACAGTCTCCCTGCAGGTGGACCTTGGGCACTTCTGCGGTGATGTGGCCAAGTCACTGGGACACATCACCACTGCTGTGGAACAACTTCAGAGCAGCACATGCAGTGCTGCAGCATTGGGAGGGGATGACACCAGTGAGGCTGCCTCCAGTGTAAGCAGCGTGTCACTGGCAGGGGCCAGCACCAGGCGCCGAAGTTCGCGTGCCTCCACGGGGACAGGCCGTGGTGAGGCTTTGGATGCACCTGAGCGGAGGCTTGGTGTACGTGGCAAGCGCCACTAGAAATTTGGACATGCTGCAGGTCCATGGTGGAGCAACCATGGCCATCCAATTATTGTGTTTGCACAGGCCTGACTTTAAGGAACCTTTTATTTACATTTATGCAATCGGAGCATGATTCCCAATGCTAGTTCTGTTGCACAATCCTCAGTGCTACTGTGCATTAAACAGTTGCACCCAACACCAACTTGTAATGTCTCATTTTAGCCAGGGTCAAAAATGATTTTGCATTATGTCTGTCCGCCTCCTATGGCCCTCTGCTGTGTTTGGGATGTGTGCCGGTCGTCGTTGGGCGGGTGGTTGGTCAGCCTGGGGGTCGTCATCCCTGTCCACCTCCATGGGTATCCCCCTTCTGGTGGCTATGTTGTGCAGCATTGCACATACAGCAATTATTCGACAGCATGTGTCTGGTTGGTATAGCATGGCGCCGCCAGTCTTGTGGAGGATACGGAAGCGGCTCTTGAGAATCCCAAAAGTCCGCTCTATCACATTCCTCGTGCTGATGTGTGCAGCGTTGTAGCGATGTTCCTGCGGGGTTGCTGGATTTAGGTATGGGGTGAGTATGTATTCCCGCAGGGCGTAAGCACTGTCACCTAGAAGATAGAAGCATAGACTTAGCATTGGTGATGTACATACATGTGTGGTGTTGGTGTGGGGAAGCGTAGTTCTACGTACCTAACAGGAGTCCCTCTCCAAATTCTCCATTGAGTAGTCGCCTGTGCATTCCACTGTTGCGGAAGATGTATGAGTCGTGTGTGCTCCCTGGGAATTGTGCCACTAGGTCCGTTATGATGTTATTGGCATCGCACACAACCTGCACGTTGATCGAGTGGTATGACTTGCGGTTCCTGAAAAGGTACTCATTTGCTGACGGAGGACATATGGGGATATGCGTGCAGTCGATGCATCCAATCACATGTGGAAATTGTGCCACCTGGTAGAATGCCTGTTTGGTGCGATCCAACTGCTGTGGGGTTGTTGGGAAGCTGATGTGTGTGTGGAGCATTGTCAGCATGGCATCGAGGAATTTCTTGAAGAAGCGTGACAGTGCGCTTTGCGAAACACCTCTGGCAACCGCAATTACCCCCTGGAAACTCCCTGAGGCCAGTAGGTGCAGGCTGCATAGGACCTGAACGTGCGCAGGGATAGCATTTGTCCTGTGTGTCTGGTGCTGCAGTAATGGTTCCAGGTCTGCAATCAGGCGCATGATCATAGCGCGATTGAGGCGATACTTCTGGTACACCTCGTCCTCATTCTGGCCGAGCAAGGTTATGCGCAGTCTGAACACTCGCTCCTGGACCCTTCTCCTGCGCTGTCCTGCTGCATTGATCCGCATCCTCCTTGCAAGCACGTAGAGGGCAGCCATTTTGTGGGAGCCAACAGGGTCTCCTGGGCCACATTTAAGGGTTTAGTGATTGCCTCAATCATTTGCACATGTAGGAAGAATTTGTATTTTTTTTTCTTTTTTTTTGTAACTTTACCTCCAGGTTTTGATTCCCCTTATTTAGCTCTGGCAAAATAGCGATTTTTGGGATTTTCGGTATTAGCGAGTTTTGTTGCATTGGGGTGCGATTGGTTATTTGCTATTGGCAATTTCCGGGAGCTAATAGTGATTTCGGTAATTGCGAATTCGGTATATAGCGATTTGGTAAATTAGCATTTTGGGTATTAGCGATTCGGTATGTTCGAGGTTATTTATTTAGCGATTCGTTATTTGCTCGGGTTTTGGGTTGATGCATTGGGATTGGGTATTTTTCACACAATACCGGGAGCTATTAACGAATCGGTATTTTACCGACTGGATTTTGGCTTGATGCATAAGGGTGTAAGTCTTTTACTAATGAGCGTTCTTGTGATGTTAATTTTTGTGTCTTCAATTGGAAAATTATTTTTTTTAACTTCTTGCCTGAACCTTTGACTTATCTTCCTTGCAGCTAACTTCTTGCCTGAACTTTTGACTTATCCTCCTTGCTGCTACATGTATTTTTAGCACTTCCCTCAAACGAAAATTCTTAATTGTTTTTATTACACTGTGCTTTCAATTTTTATGGCACTGATACCGAATAAAGTTTAGTGAAACTCGAAACTCGATGAATAGATTTGCCCAGGATCTCAGACTCTGATCAAATTAAGTGACTGTGAGAAAACGCAGGTCTTCTAATGCTAAAGTAGGACCCAGATTTATTACGCCTTTGAGTAGTCCCTGTGCCGCAAAAAGGCAACAGGCGGCAACTCAAAAGCTTAAGTCAGGTTTACAAGGCCACGCAAAGGGCAATATGTGCCGCCATCAGTGGCTTTGTAAAAAAATTGTAACTCAACACTGCTGCCGGCACTGTGTTAACTAACATTTAAAGCAGAGAGGCGCTCCATGAGTGGAGCATGGGCGTTCCTGTGCTTCTACCCATGGATTTGATGCAAATACAGGCATGGGCAACTGGTGGAATTTTAAACTGGTGGGACGTAAGTAGAACGAATCAACGTATGCAAGCGAGCGAGCCCGACGGCAATATGGGGGGGCTTCTCGGGGGGGTTCTCCCCCCGTGAAGAATTTTTTTTTAAATTGGCATCTTTTTGGTGCTATTTTCAGCACTATTTCTGTGATAAATGGACTAAAAATTCAGTTCTTCCAGGCATTCATAGAAGAAATCTCATACATTATTTCTGGGTTGCCAAGCAAGTCTGACTTCTGAAGAGGGCTAGGGTACTAAGCAAGACTGCTTTGGCTCTACCCTTTCCAATAGAAAACGCTAGTTAGCAATGTGAACAAGTTCAATGGACAGATCTGGGGTCTAGGGAGAGTCCCTCTCCTGAGAAAGAAATTTAAAAAAGATTGGCAAACTCTGCGCCAGCTCGTCTCCTTCACCTCGCGGTGCACGGCCTCACGGTTCTGAAGAGCATGTTGCGCCACATCTTGGACTTGTCGTGCGGCAGCAGATCAGCTTCACCTGCTGTCATGGCTGCAGCTGTGCATTCAGGCTTGCATAGTCCAAGGAGATCTGCTACAAACGTGAGCCTGAAAGAACAAGATGCAAGGCTCCCAGGGAGGACTCTGCGAGGGGTATGGTAGCAGGATGTGAGAGGTTATTTACATCATGAGTGGGTTTGGGGATGTGAGAGTTAACTGAGGGGAAGTGAGGGGTGAGACTCTGCCGCCATATGGCTTTGCTTGCATGATATTTAGCTATGACTTGGGATACTCGAAGTGTTTGCAATAGGTGTGAAGCCAGCAAGGGTGAAAGCCACTGTTTTCACAACCCCCCACAAGAAAGAAGGGACCCTGCAATACACCTGTGCAACAAAAGACACAGAATGCAAGCTCCCATCACAAGGTGCTTGAGAGAAAATAATAATATGACAGAAATAAATCTATTACAAATGGATGGATCCACCCTCCCCACGAAATGGTCAATAAAATCGATATAAAATTATTAGATGTATGTTGGTGGTTAATTTTCATATTCTTGGATGATCATTCACAAAGTTATCTAAAACCTACGTTAAAGGCAAACAAACCTGAATATATTAAGCATCCGGACATTCTACTGAATAAAGAGCATTCTTTCAGGCATACAACCCTACACCTTATGTGCAGCCATACACATGTTTTGCGTTTTATGCTGGAAATTTCAGTTGCCTACGGGACACTGGGGAACCTGGCCTCCCATCAGTCGGAGATTCGTGTTAGTCAAAGGGCTAAAATTACTGAAAGAGCTCATAATATTTATTTCATTTTCTTTAGTTGCAAAGCGTAAATTGGAGGATGCATACATATTGTAACACCTAAAGAAGAAAACACAAAAGTACTGACATGCTTTTCATACTTTTAGTGCTACTGTGTGTTTTGTGTTTCATTACAGAAATATTAGAATTCACTCTGAATAATACATGACGTCATATTACGTACTGTGGTTTGCTGATGATTATTCAGGACGACAACGGGTCTATATAGCACTGTTAAAACATTTTTTTACACAATCACGTCAACTAAAAAAATCTAAAACTTTTGAGATATCTTTTTTTAAGCGTCGTAGTTCACACCCATTGCATCATTAACTCTCTTAAAAATGCATTAAGAGAAAGGCAGTGCTTGAACAAGGGGTAGATGTGCAGTGCACACTACAGAGATGCCCAGTGTGACTGTAACATATTCTATACATGCTTGTTTGAATTTGAAATATTACATCTCGGCGAGCAAGCAAATTAAAAGGCCTAGTCTTACCACCTCAATGTGTCCCATTTCCCACCTAATAATATCCTTTTCACCAAATCTTCATCCCAAATATATTTAAACAATCGTATAGTTAAAAAAATGGTAACCAATTGAGTCTCCTCATTTTCTATACGAGCGACCCCGTCCACTGTCAATCATGTACAGTGAACCATCGTTGACCCATTAACCTTAGGCCGCCAAATCATTGTCCTTATTAAAATAACCATGTGCCTCCATGTTCTAAGGTGGTCTGTGCATCATACTCCAATGTTCCAGCAGGTCAAAACCAGTGTCAATTTACCCCGTCCACTTTCGATCCATCACAGTGAACCATTGTGGTCAATTATCCCCATGCCACCTGATCATTATCCTTATTCAGCCAAGCATACGTCCCCAATGATCATTGTGCTCCATGCAGAGAAAGTGCAGCTTGTACCATTATTCCAGCGAGCCAAGCCGGTATCCATCATACATTCCCACTGCTTAAAGTGCTGCATGCAAAAAGTGCATTGTGCTTCATTGGACTTAGCGGATCAATCCTATATCATCACCACATCTCTTTTGCTATCTCATCAGGACATAAGCGTCCTCATTCAAAAGCATAAATTCATATTCATCAAGGAAGAAATGGCCGAAGCAGACTACCATCAAAAGTGACCAATAAATATTATGTCTAAGATCTTGCCTTACATTTGCCTCCATTCAGTGGCTTTCATTTTCCGTAAATTCTGCCCTCCTAACAGTTGGCTCTCCTGGCCACATAATTTATTTTCTTCTTAGCACGTTATAATGTTTAGTATATATGGCCAGCTTTTTACTATATTGGTTTCTTCTTTTCTACAGTCTATTGTTGCTCTAAATTCTGTTCTGTTATGAGGATGACCTCTGTATTGCTCTTGAGGTTGAAACGTTATGGACACATATGCAGCTAGTTTGAGGTCGAAACTCTGTTCACACAAACACTTACACACACATACACACACACACACGCAGAGTTAGACTCTCGGACCATATATTTTTGGGAATTTTTTTACCCAGTTTTGAGTGAGATTTTATGCAGGGGCAGCTTTGTTGACTGAGGGCTGCAACTTCGGAGGATAACTCTATTTCATCCAGACAGCTACTATTTTGGGACGCGCACAGCACTTTAAGCCTTGGATTACCATTTGCACTTTTGAGGCACTATTCTTTACTGTTGTGCTTATGGATTAGTTACAAACTGAGCCTGACGTTGTACGTCACATGATACTGCGATTATAACATCTTGATTTTGGACTCTGACACGCCAAGTACGGGCAAATGAAAGGCAGCCAATCCAGCGCAGTGCACGCAATTACGCAAAATGTTGAAAGGGCTCCACAAAACCCGCTAACTGCCCTTTAAAGGAAATTGACCTTCTAATTAAGGAGGTCAAGCCCATAATCGGCACTGACACACCTCCTCAAGTGGAACCAAGGGAGCACACAAATTACACTCACACTATTGCCCAGCATGGTGAAACAGGAGCAATACCTAAACGGAAACACCACCAGGATCCAAAAAGGTATAAATGTTCAGCCCCTAAGAACAAACATGAGGCCCCCAATATAGCGAGCTATTTGCCTTTACTCAGTACTGCAGAAAGGCCTTTACACCTTTATATTACAGCTACTCTACCGTCACTTAGTGCCGCCTCGTGTCTTCTACGTCACACTTGTTCTGTCAGTACTGCATGCAATACTGTAACTTGTGCATTGTATCTCCTCCCCCCCCTACTGCTTGTCCCTACTGCTTGTTATAATGTGGCCTTAACCAGGGCTTTAAGTGGGATGAAAAAATTGGAGGGTCTTTCACGGGGGCGTGGCTGATGCAATTAAGGGCGTGGCTTTAAAACATCTAGGCTAAACATCTGTGCTTAGCACAGTAGGTCGTCCGACTGGTCTTTTGCTGCTTCTGTCGTTGCATATGATACAAGTAACATTACACCTACAACAAGACAGGACTATTGGCTTTGTCAATGGTTGTTAGTTGCATAAGATAAATAAGCAACAACTACCGCTTCGTTGTATATAACATTGAAACTGCTTTAGTTCTGAGATAATGAAACATAATGAAACATCACACCTCAGCCTGTCCTGCATGCTGTGGTCACAGTCACTTCAGTCCTCCTCTAGCAGTACTCCATGCTATACTGCGGCCTCCACATCAAAGGTCACCTATCGGTACTGCATGCTGTACTGTGGCCTTCACATCATACGTCACCTACCAGTACTGCATGCTGTACTGTGACCTTCACATCATACGTCACCTACCAGTACTGCATGCTGTACTGTGGCCTCCCCATCTGGCCTCCACATCATACGTCACCTACTAGTACTGCATGCTGTCCTGTGCGTGTACTGTGTGTACTGTATAGTGCGTGCTATAATGTAGTCTTCATTTCATGCCTCCTCAACCAGTAGTGCGTGCTATTCTCCACATCACCCGTCACCTGCTAGTACTGCATGTCGTACTGCGGCCCGCACAGCATTCCTCGCCTACTATCACATCTCCTCTGCCTGTCCTGCATGCTGTGCTCACAGTCACTTCAGTCCTCCTCTAGCAGTACTCCATGCTATACTGCGGCCTCCACACCAAAGGTATCGGTACTGCATGCCGTACTGTTGCCTGCGCATCATATCTCCTCTGCCTATACTGTATGCTGTAATCACTTTTACTTATTCCTCTGTTATCAGTACTCTACGCTATACTGCGGCCTCCACACCAAAGGTCTCCTTCCAGTACTGCATGCTACACTGAGTTCTTCAATATATCGGCTTCAGCAGCACAACATGCTATACTGCAGCCGTCTCATCATACGTCACCTGCCAGCACTGCATGCTATACTCTGTGTGCCACAACATGGTCTTTACAGCACCATCAGTCAAACAAAAGGTGACTGGACGATGCTTGCACACAGTCTAACCCCTGGCAATGGCCCTGGGTAGCATTCCAAGCTGTTGTTTTACAGCATCACACCATGTCCCACTCGATAGACGCGTCCCTGCGTGCCTTGAGTCCTATCGAGTCGCCTTTTTCATGACGAGGCCTCTTCTGCCTGTCCTGGGTGTGACAGCACAGCCTTTGCGCAGAGCACGGCCAAATTTCAAGGCGGACGCCCTATGACTACTCAGATTGGACGGGGCTGTAAAGGCCTCTCGTGTGTTAGCCGCGGCCTTCTCCGAAGCTTGAAATGCGTCTGAGTGCCCGGGCTACTTACTTAAGCGCCTCCACAGCGTGTGCGCTGTCGAGCTGCTGGCACCACACAGAGGCACACAGCGCGGCGCCCCTTGACCCTGTAATTTGCCATGGACTGGGGATACCACGTTACTTCGACCAGCTGGATGTTCCTCATGCGTACTAATCAGTCACCGCAACAACCATCCTGGCCACACCGTCCCTCGGAATGGTTGTTAAAACATCTGGCAACACACCGAACCAGCTCCTGCATGGCAGCTAGCCAAAACAAGCATTTGCAATGCAATAGGTCTCGCATTTATACGAGTTTGAGCTATTGGCATTGTAAATGACAGTGCCTTTTATTTATGTTTTTAAAAAAAAACTTAAATAAAAAGCATTGTCATTTACAATGCCAATAGCTCAAACTCGTATAAATGCGAGACCTATTGCATTGCAAATGCTTGTTGTTAAAGGGAATTCAGAGACATGGTAAGATCTTATTTGCCGGAGAAACTTGCCAATCCAGTCCCTGCCCCAAGAGGCAGACACCAAGGGCCTCATGTAGGTAGCCAAATACCGGTCGGTAACGGCCGATTTTCGGTAAATATGCCGTTACCAACCGGTATTCAGACAAGTGAGATGTAGGAGTCCAAAAACCACTTTTCGGTAAATATGAGGCGGTAAATACCGATTCATATTTACCGAATTCCAAAATACCGAATCAGATTTACCGAATACATAATTAACGAATCGGTAAATATGAAGTGGTAAATATGAAGTGGCACATGTAGGAGCACTCGGTAATTAAGAAATCCAAGAAAATCGGTAAATAAGAGTCGGTAATTAACACGGATTGAAAGCAGGTGGTAACCATCAACAGTGCAGATAAGCAATCCCAAAATGCAACAGCGTGGACAACATGGCCGCTATGTACGTCATTGCAAGGCGCCTACGTCTACAGGCAGCAGGACTGAGGGTTTGGCGACGGGAGGAACGCATCTACAGACAGCGCATCACACTATTCCAGCTGACTGATGCAGAGATACATGAGAGGTACAGGCTACACCCCGAAACCATCATGGACTTAATCAGGGACCTTCACCCACTCCTGGACCAGCCAATAAGAAGGGCGCACGCCATACCCCCACATGTGCAGGTGCTCTGCAGCCTACATCTGCTGGCATCCGGCAGTTATCAGGTGGTGATAGCTGCGGTGGGTGGGGTAACCCAGAGTTGCCTGTCACGTTTCTTCAGGAAGTTCCTGGATGCCATGATGCAGAGAATGCACCACTACATAAGCTTCCCAAACACACAGGCTGCACTGCAGAAAACAAAAACAGACTTTTATCACATGGCACAGTTCCCCCATGTCATCGGCTGTATTGATGGTACACACATCCCAATCTGTCCACCAGCTGACACAGAGCACATCTACAGAAACAGAAAGTCCACCCACTCCATCAATGTGCAGGTGATCTGTGATGCAGGGAACATCATCACAGATATTGTTGCAAAGTTTCCTGGGAGCACCCACGACTCTTACATCTTCCAGAATAGTGGGATCTACACACGACTGAGTGCCGGAGAATTCGGAGAGGGATACCTGCTAGGTAAGTAACAGTGACGCCCCTTGAAACCTGCAAATCATAGTGGATAGAGGCATGTTCCTGATGGTTCCCTTTTACTCATCTAGGCGACAGTGCATATGCATGCCGGTCATTTATCCTCACTCCCTACCTACACCCAGCAACCCAGAGTGAGAGACGATACAACGTGGCACACAAAACAACACGCAATGTGGTGGAGCGCACGTTTGGACTACTGAAGAGCAGGTTCCGCTGCCTGCACAAGAGCGGAGGCGCACGCCAGTACAAACCCATCACCTGCTGCAAGATTATTGCCACTTGTGCAATGCTGCACAACCTTGCCACGAAAAAAGGTACAGATGTGGAACTAACATATTTTGAGGACAACGAGGATGAGTCAGGCCAGCCAGAGGGCAACGCAGCTAGAGTGCCAACTGCAATCGATGGGAGAGAGAGACGGGCAGAGATCACATGCAACTATTTCTGAGTAAGTGAGGGGACACAGCGAGTTGTGAGAAGTCATGACGTAGTTTTAATGTGGCACCACGCCATGAACACATGAACAAGCCAATCTGGCAATATCCCATCTATACAAGGAGTAAGTCCAGGGTTACGTCACCCAATGGGAAGTGGCTAAGCAGGGCTACATCAATGTTTGCGCATACGCGCTGCAGTGGTGGATTGCACGGCCTGTGCATCCTCACTAGAGCCAACCCCAAGCCGCCTGCTGCTCCTGCGTGCTTCTGGGACGGGGGGTGTGATGCTGCTCCTGCTGCTGGTGTCGATGCTCTCCGCAGCATCCCCTGCAGCAGTTGTCGACGCCTGACTAGTCAATAGCACCCCTAGTGCACTTGTCACCTGCACCATCCCCCGAGACAGGTCGCTGCAGCACTGTGTTAGGCCCTCCTGCATCGTCACAGAGCGCCGGCACAGTAGAGAAGTCGCAGTTGCCAGACGGTTGAGTGCCCTGCTGGTAGTGTCCCTTCTCTGGCGTTCCCGGCGCCGTGCTTCGATGTCAGCATCTAATTTGCTGCACAACTGCTGGATTGACTGGGACATGTCCCGAATGCCCGCAGCCATGCCGCTAATGTTATTGTCCATGTTGACTAATGTTGTTTTCATCACCCGCATGTGCCTCTGGACTGACATGACTGCCTTTGATTGCAGGCGCTGTTGTTTCAACATTTGGCCCTCGAGACCCAAGAAGACACCATGGCCGTCAATGGGTGCTGGTGGACTCTGGACACGCGACCTGCGGCGCCCTCTTGCTCCCGTCTGTGCTGCCTGTGAGGTGTGGGGCACAGTGGCATGGCTCCATTCCTGGGGCCTGGTGCGGTCTTCTGCGCCCATGCTGTCGTCTGACGAGGTGTCTAAGGCTCGTAGCCTGGCTGCTGGATGCCTCCTCATTCTCACACCTGCAGGCGGAGATGTGGCCGGTGATTCGAACATGAGTGGCGATGCTGGCTCTGGTTGAGGTGATGCTGGCTCTCGGTGAGGTGATGCTGGCTCTGGGTGCGGCGAGGCTGGCTGTGTTGGTGGTGCGGCTGCCAGTGGGCCTGCTCCCTGGTCTGAACTTGTGCTGGCTAGAGGTGATATTTGTGGCCGGTGTGCCGTCTCTCCTGCAGCATGCCCTGTCCTGCATGATGTCACATCTGTGGACAGAAATACAACATTGGCTCAGTGTCCCCGAAGGGCTGCATTGCAAGCGTCACAATTAATCATTTCACATTCCAAAATGTCCTCTGTCTCCTTGTGCCTCGAGTGCGTGACATGCCTTGTTGCCCTGTAACATTTACGTCATGGTTAGTGTTACCCTGACTACATCTCCCGGAATGCATTGCCTGTCTGCACTGACACGTGTGGACTGCAGTGTGATTCTCGTTTCACAATGGGGGATGTGGGATAGGGGTAGGGGGGGCTACATTGCTGTGCTTTCGTCTTACCTTGGTGTGTTGCGGCTCTGGCAGAGCTGTCGGCGTCCCCAAGACCCACGACGCTCTCTTTCTCGATTGTGGCCGCCACCAGCTCCTCCAGTTCGGTGAGGGCAGGTGCCCTGTTGGTTCCACCTCCGGTCTGGCTGGCCTCCTTCTGGATGTCGCCCATCTTCCTCTTGGTTACAATCCTCAGGTCATACCAGCGCTTTTTGAGGACCTCAATGTCCCTGTGGGTCACTCCCACCAGCCATATGTTGCGCTTTTCAGCCTCAGGCACTTGCAGGGATTGCCTTCCAAACAGCTTCTGGTGCTGCTTCACCACCTCCTCCACCAGCACCTGGAGTTCCTTGGGGCTAAATTTCAGCTTCCTCCTCCTTTCCCCTCCGTCTCTCTGTGTTCTCTGGCTGGACATGCTGTTCGTTTTCCCGCTCGCACAGGCAACGGCTCCCTGCCTCTCCTCTGCACTCAAAGCCTCTCCAGGGTCGGCTAATTATGTACACCTGCCTGGGTGTGGCCACTTCCTGGTTGGGTGGGCTGTCGTTGCACAGGATTAGCTGTTTCGTCAAGTCATGTGATTTTATTTACCGAATCCGTACATACCGATTCGGTATTTTCCGATTCGGTAAATACCACCTCGGTATTTTCCGATTCGGTAAATACCACCTCGGTATTTTCCGATTCGGTAAATACCACCTCGGTATTTACAGATTCGGTGAATTCCGATTCGTGATTACCGAATGTTACCGAATCGGTAACTTTTACCGAATTTTTACCTACATATAACTTACCGATTCTAATTTACCGATTCGGTACGGCTCGGTATTTAAGAACCGGTAAAATTTATTTACCTACATGAGGCCCCAAATGTTGCCACCCACACTGCGCCTCATAATAACCGTAGAGCCCTGGAATGTGCCAGCCCCTTCAGGAACAAACAATGCCCTGGCTTCATTAGAATACAGCTGACATTTGCAACGGCACACACACTTCCCAAGCGGACGGCAGCAGGGAAAAGCACCCCAAAACTGAAACAAAAATGCCAGCAACACGGTCCTTAAAAAAGACAAAAACCACAGAAAAGTAAAAACTCTCACTCATGTTTTAAATTTAATTATACACTTGTGGGCATTTAATTTGAAGGTCTACAAAAAATGCACATGATTTGCTGGATAAAACAGCAGCTATACTGCAATCTCAGTTGCCAAAGTTCCTTCTTAATTAAACAACTAAAAAGCAAAAAATAAATGCATGTGAAAGCCACAAACTATTTGTAAATATATAAAGTATCGTGAAGTGAATGGTGTTTTACATGAATTTTTGTAAAATTGTTTTCTTTTAATAATGGCCCGTTTTAGAAATGAAGGAGAAACGCTTAAAATTAAAATCGGCATTTGAAATAATTGTGTTTCAGCATTTCATTGACAAACTCAACCAACTCTTCACCCCTCCCCCAGTCCCCTCGCAGCACACTGTAGTTAGCCTGCCTGCAACTTGCAATGCTGGCTTCAATGTAGCATGGAGGCAAGGTGCGGTTTAAAAACATGATACGTCCAGGGCGAAACGGCCGATGTTTATGCGCACAATAAATCACAGCGAACAACAAACAACAAGCGCGCACTGAAGTTGACGAGGAGGGAGTGGGTGGGGGAGTGGGGGCGGGCACAGTGGTGCGGGACATCAAAGGGGCCGCGAAAGTGAAAGAAAACGAGTGCTTTCAGGCTGCCAAATGGTGCGCGCGCCCGGGGCACATGCACTGTATTTGGAGGCCTGAAAGCACTCGTTTGCACTTCCAAAACTCGCTTACTATAAGTCTCGCCAGAGCAACGCTAAAGCGCTGTCTCAGGCGAGACCTAAAAAGAGCTATATATAGATGGCACTGCGAGGCTCAACAGTGCAGCATCCACGGGGAGTTGTCGTATGGTTGGTGACAATATGCAGCCACAACTGCTGATGGCTTGTTCGAGCAGCAAAGTATGCCAGAGCGTTTCACCTGCATTTATAGAGCAGCACCACCTTCCTCCGCTATACAGACCCCACCAATTGGTGCGAGAGCCGCCGCGTAATTGCTATCTACTTAGTTGCGTGTTGCGGGGGTGGGGGCCGAGGGGGTTAAATAAAATAAAAATCTTAGCTGGTCCGCATCGCCTCGGGTCCGTTGGCGCCTTCAACAGCCGCATCACTGCTGCAGACAGTGCTGGCAAGTAAGTGGCAACCCCTCTCAGCCAATCCTGGCGCTGGAGCAGCGCCAGGATTGACTTAGGGCCCGGTTACTCTCTGCCCGCCGGCCCATTAGGAGACCGAGGTTTGAGCCTTTGCTGAACCCTCGCTCTCCTAATGGGCATGTGCCAGCCTGAGCAGACAACAGTGCACATGACTGGGCACGGTGGAAAAATTCACCGACCTTCCCCACTCATGCGCACTTGTGCTGCTGCCTGCCCCTGACAATGCCTGTCAATTAACATAACGCCGGACCGCCCACCCCCTTCAGACTCTGAAGGGGGTGGGCGGTCCCACGTCTTTGCTGACTGACATGATTGTCAGTTCTCCCTCGGGGTCTCTGAACTTAAAGACGCCGAGGGAGCTGCGGGCGCAGGCGGCTTGTGGGGAATGCCCCAGAGCCCTAATGGATGCACCGCCCCTGATTACAGGTTTGCAGACGTTTGTAAACCTGGGACTGTGTCAAAACGGTACGCCTCCAAGAGGATGGTGTTACGAGGAGAAAACTAATTTTCCTCCCTGTTATTTCCTCTCTCTATGTATGCTGCATTCTGCATCACTTATAGAAAGGGGAAAATGCCTCTTTGGATTGTTTTTGTGTTGGAAGGTATCCTTTCCTGAACAAAAACAAACCTGCCCATAAGCAGGCAGCCTCTGGTGCAAGGGTGCAACAGTTGGCCCTAGGCGTGTATCAGACAGGGGAGTAATTCAGTGATGGACTCCTGAGGCTGGAATCAGTACTTAGTTTTTCAACAGAAGATGCTTCCAAGACCATCAATCTAATCATTCTTTGGTAGAAGAGACCCAAATATTGTTTCTTCCAATGTCTGTGACTTGACCTGTAATTATTTTATGTTTTCAGCTGGTATGTACACTTAAATATATCACTCCAGAATAAAATGTTCCTGTAATTCTGGATGTAATGGGTCATCGGTCCTCTTTCTTAAATTGTAGCTTTTTCATGGTTTTTTTAAAACAAGTTTTAAAAAAAAAACATTGTACATGTAGTACTTACATTTATGTAAAAAAATGACAAAGAACAAGACTTATACAAATCAAAGCAACACACTTTACATGACATGACCTATTAATTATGTACAATATAGGGTCCTACATTGTCCTATTGGTGGGACATATGCCACTTCAGTCCTCTAATCTGAAGTGCTAGACAGTACTACTTGGCCCTATAGTGGTGGGGGGCAGAGCATTAGTTTGTAACAGGATATGATCCTGACTTCCATCTCCCATAGTGCACCACTTTATTTGCAGATAGAACAGTTAATGATAGCTCTTGGCCCCCTTGTAATAGCGCTGAAGTGTTTCGACCTTCGTGTTGGGCCTGTGATGTATTTTGGAGAAGGTCTTCTTCAGGGCTGTAAGCTTTATGGACACGTTGGGTCAGCTTGTTCCTGTGTTCTTTTGAAGCATCTATATGGTTTCCTTAACAAGGGCACCTGATTTATCATGCAGTCCTTGGAGTGTGTTTTTGTAGAGACCATCCAGCTGTTCTACTCCAGGGTCCTACTTGTGTTGTGACTTCAACCTCCTTTTCGGGGAGGGGGGGGTTCTGTTTGTTGGAGAGCAAGTCGAGTCAGCAAAGTACCTCCACCTCGGCCTCTCTCTCCTCCGGTGCCCTGCTCCATGGATGACGCGGGTTAGAGCAGAAATGCTCCATATCTTTGTAAATATAGAACATATTTGCTTTCTCTTTTTCACACAATGCAGCGCAGTAAGTTCCCTTTCTGTGCCGCTTGCCTGAAATAATAGTAAATCTGTGCCCGATATCTAAGCTACTAGACCACACCCCTTCCTAATGTATCTGCGAAAGCTACCCCATAGCAATTCATTGTCACAAGACATTCAATGTACCTCTTGGTACCTTGTACCTTTAGTTCCTTATCTACAAAGACTAAATCTACTGTTTCTTTTTTGCAGATGTCAAGCGTGTTTATTTTGATACTCAATTATGTAAAACATAGGCAACAGCCCTGCCAAAGCCTGGAGGTACTGCCTAGTAAGCGAAACAAAAAAGAAATCAATTAACTCAGCACCAATGTCATATGGATGGTTCGGGGATAGCAAGTTCATAAACATTGATGATTTTCTCATCTATATAAACACCAAAGTGCAAGATTTAGGGTTCCTAAAGGACACATCTTGTCAGTATACAGCCTTTGATATTACACCAAATTTGGGCAGAAGCTCATACAAGGTGCAAAGTGACAGCATTAGGGCTCAGCAGCATTAGTGCCAGATTGCATTAATATGCTGCCTTTGAATAGTAATATTACATGGTAGTTTACCATATTATCAAGGCTTTTCAATGAATCTAGGGGTAGTTTATGATTTGCTTGTACAAGAGAGGGCCACAAGATAATCCGGCATCGTATAGTCTGAAAGTCTGCTTAGATATAGAAAACAAAATCTTACCTAAAGCCTTGCGTCAACACTAGAAAGATTGGGCCACTAGTGCTCAAAAACTAGGAAAGGTGTAATCTGGCTTTGCAATCCATGAATTTGGCCAAATTTTTTTTTTATGTATCCTCTGCCTTCCACGAGGAGAAAATTACAGATTCGGAAGTTGACCACACCATGTTGAACTTTTAGCAGATCTACTCTTTAAACTTAGATCCAAGGCAGAGGAGTTTGTTTGTCAAAAAATGTAAATCAAAGATGGCTTGAAACAAGTATTCATTGCTCCCATTTTTGTTCACTGAATTCTTATCTGATATTCTACAACGTCACTTGTCACTGAGGCCTGGCTCCAAAGATCTTTGGCACTCTAGGACCCTTATTACTCTATGCTGATGATTTACCCTTGAACTTTCAGACTCTTACATGGTTGCAAAAATGTATAAAAGCTACAGTTGTTGAAGCAACAGTGCTGCATTAATTAGAAAAAAGACAGTTGCCATTAAATTCTGGTGTAAACCACTCAATGGAAAATGGTACCTACATGGTGACATACTAGAGGAGGTAGAAAACTAAGGGCCTGAATTATGGTTTGATGGATGGCACTCCATTCGTCAGGATGGTGGAAGACATTACAAGCCTACTGACTATCATCCATCAAATTTAGAGATGACTGCTGGCCCAGTGGTCATCTCTGTACACTGAAAGGAACTGAAAGTTTTGTGGATTGCTGTTGTCGCTTTTTGTGTTTCTGAAACAACAAATACTTTACAAATGCTGTCCACCAATTTGGGAGTGAACGGTTGGAGTCCCCATAGAAGTTCTAAAGACTTTTTGCTCTTATGAGAAAAGCTCTATCACACCTTCATTGAGTATTTACGTAGAAAAGGTCTTTCCACTTGCCATTTATGGGGCCAAAGTCTGGGGGTGGGAATGCTTGAAAAGATCATAATTTGCAGACACGAGACATGCTTAACGGAACGTTTGTCAGTTCAAACTGTGGTCACTAAAAAGTAGGACTCAGTATACCGCAGAGAGTTTAAAACTGAAAACATTTTCCTTAAATCAGCATTCACTGCACCAGCAGGCCTTGCTTGAGCAAGCAGGTTCAAATCAAAGTATGTTGGGTACTTGTGATCCAAATTTAACAGAGAACTCAGACATTAAATCAGAGATACTAGGAAACAGGATGGTGCCACAGGGGTAGATCAAGCAACCCTTAAAGGCTCTTTATGAAAAACCTTCTACAGATAAAATCTGAGGTGGTAAAAAATAAATCTGTATTCTGAAAGATTTTGTAACTTTAAATATACTAAGTACTAACTATGTTTACCTGCTGACCCATCGAGCTTCCAAACAGAAATCTATGGGGCATATTCTCAAGGATCTATCGCCGAGTTATTGGCACTTTATCCCAGCCAAAGTCGCGATAAATTTATCGCCCCATTCACAAGCTGGTGCTGACAGCAGATACCACCAGTTTACCTGCGATAGCATCCACAAAACAAACCGCCACGGATGACCCCGACAGCTATCGCTAATGAGATGCAGAGTAGGCGTTCCCGAGCAAAAAGCAGCGACAACACAACACCTCAACATTCTCAACGACCAGCCACATCGACGATAAGAAGACAAAACATGCGATAAGACGCATTAGCAGCCAGAAATTAACACCAGCTCTGACCTGGTGCAAAGTTGGACGACAAGCCGCACCATCAAAGAGAGCCTTGTCCCGAGCCACACATGAAGAACAACAGATGCCATGGAGCCACTGGCCATGCATCCCGGAGCCCGAAGAGGGCAACAACACCAACCGCCACCACCCCCAGGACCCCCCCCGGGCCCCACTCCGGGCACCCCCCACCCACCCCCGGACAAAGATATGACACATCAATGTTACGAAATCATGAACAAAACAATGTGCCTGATGTCGCACAATTACAACACCTACAAAAAATGTGTGGTCAGAAAAATGAGAATCATACATTCATCTCAGAAGTCCCAAATAATTTGTTTCATACAGAATAAACACAAAAAAACTATTTAGAAGAGTCATGGCGGGTCCTCACAGGACAATCTGTAAGTCACAGCCTGCAAAACAAAAGTCCAGATAAGAAGGTGTGTCATGCGCTCATCAAAGGACAGAGAGAGCGAGCGAAAGAGAGAGACATAGAGATAGAGAGTGAGAGAAAGAGAGGGAGAGGGAGTTACCGTCTGAGTTTCCAACTTGCATACGTCACCTGCGTCCAGCCCTGGTTCCACTGTCGATCATGCACATTCCAGTGGCCCATGGATGTCTGCCTATCCAACACTACGGTAGCTGAACTGGATTATGACTTGTGTGTGCACCCTCTGTTGGCCCACGACAGGAGTGTAACCGGGATACCCGTGCATGGGATGCCTTGATATTTGTCATATGTGCTGGCAGTTGGGCATGGGAGATTGCACAACTCCTCGTGTGCAGTGACCACATCGAGGCGCTCCCCTATTGGGCTGTGTTGCGGAATGGTGAAATGGCATGGACGGAGCACAGCTGCCCTGACCAGTTAATGGATTGGCTCGCCCTCATGTTCCTTGAACTCGACAACGATGTACTCTTGGAACAGATTGCCCATGAAGCTGCGCTCGCATTCATGGACGAGTAACTACATTCCTGCAGCCACAACTGTCACCCACTGCACAGGTCTCCACACTTTGTAGCATCTTGGGGGAACGGTCACATATCCCACAACAACAGTGGACATGTCTGCCACCGCTTGGACTCAGAATGCATGTGCGTGGACCTACACGTGTGTACACACACCTGTGCATGGTGATGCAATCCCATGGGCGGAGCTGCACAACGTGGTTTGGCAACGTTTCAAAATCGGAGAAACTGCTGGGGGGAGAGTACACACATGGCAATGTAGTACGACATGTGACCCTGTAGGACCCTTTCACCTGCTCACTGTCAGCAGAGCACACAGTCGGCGCAGTCCGGTGGGACAGCACTATGCAAATCCCTTGAGCTGTGAGTCGTGTCCCCTGACACAGGGCAATGAGCAGATGCTAAACATCACATGACTCGTCCAGCAAGGCAAGGTGGGCTGAGACCGTTGACATCCGGAACTCAACATGTTCCTAAGCTGCCAGTAAGTGTCTTAAACATTGGTCTGCAAGTTGTGGCCCTTGCCTTGCCCGTACTGACACGCACATGGAAATAAAGTCCATGCATCTTCACTAGTGTACAACTGTGATGTGTGTTGATTAAAATGACAAATCGTGTGCCTCCATGAGCATTGTCCATACACATGGAGGGATTGACTGACGCTTGTAAATTGGGGGTGCGTCCCTATTGATGGCTCCACCTCTGTGAGCCAGACATTGTGCTTGGGATACTTGCTGGCAGACCTGTGCTCTTATATGTCTCCAGCAATGTGAGTATGGTGTCCAACTTATTTGCATGTAGATCAAGGTTACCCATCAAAACAGTGTCCACACAGATGTGTGTGAGTGGGTATGCGAAGAGACGTTCTGTTGTCACATGTGATGGGGGACACCACTTCAGGACTGCCACCGAATTTGACCTTTCTACACACAGCCCTATTTAATACATGGACGTGAAGCTACGTTGGGGGGAACAAGATTGTTGTTCATGTGCAATGAGCCCACAGCTAGTTCACACCGTCACAGTCATATAATTGGCCATGTGGGTCAGGGTCAAACATGCGCATAGTTGACATTCACCAGGGTGTACCTTTTAGTGCAATCAATGTCCCTACATTCTGTAAGAAAGTGGGTTTCTGTTGCAGTAACCCCCCCTTTTTTTTCCTAATAGCTGATGCACTTTTCCTTGTTGTGCCCTGGGCTCCAGCCAATCAGGTGCCCAGGGCCTGTGTTCCTGCCCTACAAACCTGCCTAACAGCCAAAACCCAAATTGGCAAACCCTGGCCACATGTCAGCCCCTGGTAAATGGTACCCTAGGTACCCAGGGCCTTGTGACCAGGGAAGGTCTCTAAGGGCTGCAGCACTCAATGTGCCACCCTTAGAGGCCCTGTACCCTAACACACACACACTGCTCTTGCAGGCTGAGTGTCTGGGTACAAGACAAAACCGAGAGTCGACATGGCACACATCCCTGTGTGCCATGCCCACAACCTACACTGCCCTGGCATACATCAGCCACCCCTCTAGCTGGGTGCCCTATGCCAGTGGTGTGGGCACAGAGGCAGGAGCACTGTGCCCCTACAGTACCCAGGTCCAGGTGCTGCCATCTAAGAGTACATGGTGCTGGGAGCTTGTCAAACATGAACTCCACAGCACCATAATGGCAGCACTGAAGACTGAGAAGTTTGGTATCAAAGTGCTCAGCACATTAAACCCACACTGATGCCAGTGTGGGATTTAAGGTACCAAGCACCACAGAGGGCATTTTAGAGAGGCCCCCTGAAACCTAACCTACAATCCACGTCTGTTCTGAGGCTGCCTAGGCTGCCACACAGCAGACATGTTGCTGGACCCCTGGGTAGGAGAGCCCCTGCTCTCCTGGGTCTGCAATAATGCACATCCTGGGCAAGGTGCTAAATCTCCTCCCCCAGGATGGGCAGGGGGAAGCTTCAAAGGCATGCCGGCTCTGTGAGCTTCCCCAGGCCACTGCAACCCCCCACTCTGGTGGGAAGCTTGTCCGGAAACCCCAAATAAGGACAGGGGATGTGCCAGCCTGCCAACCCCACCCCTCAGGTGGGGGAGCCGAGGTGAAGCACATCTCCGGGCTCTCGCCATCTTGAAGATGGGAAGCCCTGCCCAATCAGGACTAGGCTCCTGCCTCCCTCCCACAGGAGAGAGGCAGGATAGGGGGTGTACCCACCCCAGGGCAGGGACCCATTGGTCCCTGCCCTTCACCTACCTGTAACGCCCCTAAATCTAGTATTTAGGGGCACCCTGAACCTTCCTTCCCCAGATTCCAGATTCCAAAATCCGAAGAAGAGTTAGAAGAAAGAAGACCTGCCCTGCAGCTGCTAAGAAGAGAAAGACACAAACTGCTTTGGCCCCAGTCCCATCAGCCTGTCAACCCTCAAACCTGCTCCTGCTCCAACCCGGCATCTCTTGTGGCCCGCAACCTCACAAACCCCGGAGGACCTGGCTACCTGTTGACTCTAAGCCCCTGGGACTCCCATGAGTAGAGGCTCTACTCAAAATCTACTTCTAAACCCTGGCAGCAGCCCGGAACCGCGAACCCAGCACACTCTGCACCAGCCAAGCCTGGCCTGTGCCGGAGTGAACAAAGACCACGAGGACGACCCCACGGTGACTGTGACCCCGAGTCCGGCACCCATGGACCTCCCTTTACACTCCTGAAGAAGCCTGCAGCCTCAGAACAAGGTGCCCCCCCCCAACCGCGATCAACAGAGGGTAAGATTTCCCGACACCAAAAGGCACCCCTGCACCCGGAGCCCCGCGGCCCCCTGTGCCCAATCCCGGGGTACCTACCTATCCTCCAACTACCCAACTTACCTCTCGAAGTGGTGGTGGCGCCTGAAGAATCCTCATCCCCGAGCTTGCAGTCTTTTTCTAAACCGGAGATTTCCCATTGAAATCAATTGAGCGCCCGAAGGCTCAAAAGCACCCTGCACCCAGCCGCCCGAGTGGCCCTGGCAGTGCAACCTCTACACCTATCTACTTCCCCACTTGCTCTGAGTAAGTGACCACGAGCCCAGCTCCCACAGCCGCGTGGCCTGCTAGTCAGCAGCCCCCAACCAAGGCCCCCCTATCCCTCATAGGATAACATTGGGCCTAACTCTCTCTGCACCCGGCCGCCCTAGTGCCGCTGGGGGTGAACCAACTGTACCTACCTGACCCTGGGGGACCCCTGAGTCTATGCCCAGAACCTCAACCCTGCCAGTCGAGTACTTACCTTTAAACCGATAACTCAATTTTCTTCATAGGGTAACATTGACTGGCTTTTTCCTGAAATTTCTTCTAAGTGTGCACTTTTCAAATCTTAAAATATTCACCAAAAATCAGCCGAGTAATGAAAACGAAAATACTCACCTGCTCTTAGGTGAGCTCCCAGTGCTGGATCTTGGTGCCCAGCACTGACTCTGAAAAATACAACTGTACTTACAAGTAACCCAATTTTCTCCCATAGTAAATCATTGACTGTTTTTCTGTGAAATTTCTTCTAAGTGTCAATTTCTGCAAACTTTAAATATTCTTTAAAAATCGTATAACTTCTGAAAACGTAATTGCTTACCTGTTTTGGATAAAGGTCCCAGTACTGAGTCTAGGTACCCAGTACTGGATTACAAGAGTAACGAGAACATACTATAATTTTCTTCCATAGGGAATCATTGACTGTTTTCTATGAAATATTTTGTCAACTCTTAAAATAGCAAAATATTGTCTAAAAATCATCACAGTAATTAAGTCAACTTTTCTCACTTGATTCTAAGTACTGACCCAGGACTGAATCTAGGATCCAGTCCTGGAATTCCAAAAGTAATCCTAAAAGTAATCTGTGGCAAATAACTTGAAACTTCCATTGAACTCAATGCATTATTGTGTTTAAAATAGTGTTGCCTGTTGCAACCACTTGTAACTGTTTACAAAAGTCAATCGCATATTGCAAAAGTATTTATATAAAGCATCTCATTCTGAGAAAGTATATTTTAATTCCAATTGTTGGTTCTAAAATAAAACAAGCATATATTTTATATATATAAACCATTGGCCTAGAGTCCAGTTATTGAGTGTGTGAGACCATTTTCTGGCTGAGTGTGTGCAACAAATGCTTTACACTGTCCTCTGATACTGCCTTACTGCTCGACCAAGCCACCACTTTAGAGAGTAAGGTTATATCTAACTTTAGCCTCTGCCAAACCTCTGGGGACTGTGGACTCTGTACACCCTGTACCTATTTGGGAACAGTATATACTGAGCCACTTTCTCACACATTCATTAATACTTTTATACGTGAGTGAACATAGACATGACACATCTGTGTGATTTGGAATGTTTTATTCACATTCTGAGGAGTGTCAGTGCTGGAGCAGTACATGGCCATTTTAAGCCCACATGACATGGTTGCCCAGTGGTGGGCCAACCAGAGTCCTTGGGGGAATGCAAAGTTAATCTGTAGAGGAAGAGTTCAGTCCGCAGCCGGATTGCTGTGTCATTGGTACCAGAGCAGATATGGCAGTCCATTTTGGGGTCCAGGTGAATGTCGCAGAGTGTTTCAGGGAACAGTGGGAGGTGTTGTTCCAGGGCATGATGCATAGGGCTGAACCAGCCAGGGACAGGCCATATGGCGGGGACGGATGCTACTTCCTCCTTCCTCACACAGTCATTACCCTCCACATCTTACTCCTCTGAGATGTCTTCTGTGTCAGGTGTTTCAGGTGTGTGTGATGGTGTTATGGCTGCATCACTGGGTGTCACTGACACATCAGGGTGCGAAGGTGATGGGGCTGCATCACTGTGTGCCAATGACACATCAGCGTGCGAAGGTGATGGGCTGCACCACTGTGTGCCAATGACACATCAGGGGGAGGAGATGTGTGTGTCAAAGTTACTTCAGCAGTAATCTGTGAAAGGCTCAGTGGCAGCAATGGCAAGATGATGAACTGCAAGGCATGAAAGATGCCAGCTACATCTCGCTGTTGTTCAGCCGTGGCAGCCATACTTCCAGCCTGTCTCGGCTCCATGGTCTCCATTGTCCTTCGCATCTGTGCCAACTCTGTGCTGTCATCGCTGGAGCCTATCTGACTAGACAGTTCTTGTATCCGAGTGATGGCCGCAGCAATGTCAGCCAAGGATTGTTGGAGAGCATGGTGCGGACAGTGGGTGTCCGTTAGGGACTGTAAGTGGTCCCTGATGGGACTCAGACTCCCACGTATGACATCGAGTTTGGCTGCCACATGGTCGAACCCCACCCACAGCTGATCAGCCATCTCCTCCTGGCACCCTAGCACACGGCGTTGGAATTCCATGTCTTGGTCGTGGGGGTCCTGTGAGCCAGCCGTGGTGGTGTGTGCTTCCTGCTGTGTGGTCTGTGCAGGGTGTGGGGTTGCCTCGATGCAGCTGGGCTGACCTGCTCCTGGGGGTGGGATGCAGATGCTGTCCATTACTCGATGGAGGGTGTCTGAGCAAATGTGTAGGGTGTCCTCTTCATCATCACTGAAGAGAAATGTTGTCTGCTCATCATGAGGTGTTGATTGTCCCTCTGCAATGTAAAGGGGAAATGCAGGTTCACAGTGTGTCCATGTATTTGACGCATTGTAGATGTTTGCATAAAGACTGCATGACAATGTACATTGTGACTGTTTTGGTGAAGCTGGCTATTTGATGGGAGACAGTGGACATTTCGACTGCATGACGGATGTGCGGTTGTACTCGTACATTATCATCTCACAGTGTAATGCAATGCCAGATGTGATTGGCCAGTTTCTACGCACAAGCGGCAGCAGTTGTGTCCTCTGTCCTGTGGTGTGAGTGTTGCACTTGTTTGTCTGCAGATGTATCTTTGACATCATGGGTTGTAGGTGCACATGGATGTGTCAGAGTGTGACCTGCTCCTGTATGGATGTGGTCCACACTCGGCCACCTCAATGTCATCTCGTGCACTATGTCATGTATTTTGACTGCAGCCGTGCTATGGGTCATGCAGTGTCACTTGCATTGTCAGTGTGGCTCACAGAGTCACTGCTTTACTGGATTGAGCACATGTGCATGGGTAGGTTGTTTGATTGGTGATATGGAGGGGGGCCCATTTGTGCACATGGTGGACAGGGGCCTACTTGGTGTTTCTATGTGTGCTGCAGTGTGCCAAGGGTGTCAGGGACATGTTCCACACTGATTGTGCGTGTGCAGTGTGCTACACATGATTGTGCATTTGTGCCATTGTGCCCATCTCCCACTGTCCACCCAGTCCCTGGTCGTTACTCACCCTGTTGCTGTTGTGTCAGGTCATATCGAGCTGTGTCCATATCCCCAACTCCTGCCACCGTCTCCACACTGATGACTGTGGCCACCATTTCCTCCAGCTCATCCAGCTCCTGTGGCGCAGGGCTCCCACCTCCAGTCACCTTTGCTGCCTTCCTGTTGGCAGCAAGTTTCTGTTTGGTTTGGCTTTGCACATCATGCCAGCGCCTCTTGACCTCCTCCATTGACCTCCTTGACACTCCAACTCCATTCACGTTGTTGACGATGGACTGCCATATTTTGGTTTGTGTTGCCAATGACGCAGTGGAGGTGACGAACAGTTGTTGATGGTGTTCTACCAACTCGGTAACGATGATCTGGTCTTCCTGCGGACTGAACCCCTTCTTCCTCTTCCTCTTTTCCTTGCCCTTCTGAGCATGAGGTTCCTGGCTGGTCCTCTGTGGGGCTTGTGGTGTTCGGGATGTCCTCTGCACTCGGTCCGGGTGCATCCATGGTGCTACGCAATTTGCTTTGGTGTGGTTTTTTTTGCTTTTATAGTGCATTTTCCCACATTGCAAGTGGGAATTGCAGGCCTGGAGCTGGTTGTCACTGATTTTTATATTGTGATTTGGGGCATCTCAACTTTTTTCACGTTCGTGTTTCGCATTTTTGCTGAGTTGCGTTGGTTTTAATGCAGTCATTTGACATGTTATTGTGGGACCATCGCATGGTGCCGCCGACTTGGGATTACCACGTTAACACAGAGTTATTTTCCCGCGATAGACTGCGATGTGGAGAGTTGCGTTAAGCTAATTTTGCGATGGTTATCACACGTTCTTGTGAATATGCCCCTATATTTTTTCTATTTAAATAGGTTTAATTAGTTAAAACTAGGGTCAGTTACATTGAATTAGGGTGGGCAATACAAAAAGGTGGAGAAGCTATCTCTTTGTGAACATGGTGCGACCCAAAAACCAAGAAATGTTATACTTGCCTGTCTTTTATACCATGAGTTTCATGGTCATTTTATAGCATGAGTTTCATGGTAAATTTGAAAGCGTGTGATATTAAGTATGTAGTCCAAATTTATGTAACTGTTGTTGTTTTTCTTTTCGTCCTTGTTTTAGTATTTGAGGCTTCTTAACAGGACATTAACAGACTGAGCAATGGTCCATGGTGCACCCCTGTACAACATATATAATGGCAAAGTTCTTTGACCCACATATCCGTTTGTGCAATCTGCTGCAAAGATAGCTGACAGTATCAGACTGAGCCTATTTGTTTCATTGTCCAATACAAGTGATTACTGAACAATAAATGGCACTGTTATATCTTTTCGAACCAAACACACCACTAGCAGTTCTTTGGTCAATGAGAATCCCTTAAACATACCAAGTTCCCAAACTCTTTAGCAGTACAGTGGCCAGACGTGTACTATACAAATTCTGGTAAGATAATTTAACATTACATTACAATATATTACACAGTGTTGCATAACACATGCATGAGAAGTGTAGCAGAGAGGACTGGACTCCCTGTTCGCTGTCGCGTCGTCTGCAACCTCTGGTAGTACTTTAAAATCAAGACCAGCTAAAAAGAAAAAAAACTCAGAACCCAATTGCTATTTTCTGCGCTACAGTGTTCTTCCTAAAATAGCAAGGTTTATTATAGCCTTAGAGCCTGCCGTAGCGAGCTCTACCGGCCATTAAGGCCCACTCCAGCGTTAAAGCCCGGAGCAGAAGGCGAGGCCCTTTAACAAGTGAGCGGGCCTTTAATGGTCGGTAGAGCTGGCTACGGAGGGCTCTAAGGCTATTAAACAAGTGAGCAGGCCTTTAATGGCTGGTAGAGCCCTCTACGGGGACTCTAAGACTATTAGAACATTCCACTGCTAGAGGGCAGTATGTTCAAATTTGTAAAACAAAGGCCTCATGGAGACGGAGGGGGTCAAATCATTAGTTTTCAAAGGAGCTCCCAACATTCCAATGCTCTAATATGATTTATCAACTGTAACCTACTGACGTGTCTGAATCTGCAATGCTACTAGCTACCATAAAATGAGCTTACATTTATGATCGTTCATATTTGTAATTAAAACCAAGAACCACAAATATTAATTACCTCTATGTTCTTCTGCTCATTCTTGCCCCTGTCCTATCTTGGTAGAAGGTCCACACCTCAGAGACAGGTGATATCAAATGTAAACACGCATTAGCAAGGCCAATATGTCTGCCATTGGCTCAAGGTTCATTTTGTTTTATCATGGTTTTTGTAAAACTTTATTGTTAGCAGATCTCCCGGGCACTAGCCCTTATAAAAAAATGGCTAAAAGAAAAATCGTTTTTGTCTCAAAAAGCAAATATTGCGATAAAGGTCACTAACAGCTAAGTCACTGAAGTGGGCTGACTCACTGCCACGAACTGCATGTTATAATGGGCGGAAGATAATGTGAATGTGCAACAAGAGACCAATGGAAGATGAGGGCTGGCTGAAAGCCTATACAAGTCACTATATTATATAAATAATTTAGTAAAATGAAAATAGTTTGGCTAATGCCACACTTAATAATATGCTGAAATGTAGTCTTATCAATCATAGAAATGCAGCAGTTAGAGGGAGTTAGGAAGCTTCAAAGAGCAACACCACTAAATGGCTTTGGTTTTGTGGTACTTCTTCTTGCCCTCTCTCAGCCCCTGCCAGCTCAGGGATGCAGTGACAGTTCACTCAAGCATCCAGGTCCACTGTAATACAAACTGGAATGTCATCCCAATGAAGAGTGGAGATTCTGTTAAAATAAATAATGGTTATCTGCCTTTTTAGGTCGAGCCTAGCGGCAGCGCTCATGCTCTACTCACTCTGCGAGGCATACTGTAGTAGGGTATGCTGTGGGAGCCTTGTCCACTCTGCGCCCATATTTGTCATTGGCTTTGTGTCATTGTCCTTCGAAAATACTGGCTTTTGATTGATTATGAGGCTTGTTAGTCCCGCCTTGGTACCGCCTCGTCTCCATTTGTTAACGCCCATAAGGACTGGACCTTTTACTTGGCTTGTTACATGGTGGGCTTTATCTGGTGGGTGAGCACTTTTTTGATAATGGACACTGATGGGGACAATGGTGGCTGCAGCGCTATGCGCTTTAAATTGTATGCTGTGTTTTTTTACTTTAATGAGCGCGGTGTCCGCTTTATGGTGTTTTAAGAGCTCACAGTTTTGTTTATAGAATTAAGCGAGGCACACGCACTGTCATTTGCCTACGATCACACTGTTTGTATATTTATATGGGGGTAGCTATGATTAGAACTCTGGTCTTCAACTACGTTGCAATACATCACAGTCAGTTAACCACCTGCCTTTTATCCCCCAAGCAAGACAATATGAGTACAGTTGTTGAGGTAACTCCTGTTAATTACAGCGTTTGGAAGAGACAAGCCCGTGGCAGTGTTATTAGCAATTTTGTTATTTATGCAAGTAAAGTTTGCGCCGCAAGATGACTCCTATGACCTGCGGTGACTGAGCGAGGGGGGCAGGAGCAAATGTAATGTAGGGATCTTTTGTAAAGATGCACAGAAAGCGGCTAACGACTTGGCTCATTGAGAAATGAATCCTGACAATTGTCTTTATTTGTTGGGTATGGACTACTTGTCTCTGAAGATGCTCCCGAACCAGTTTTGGTTTCGCTCTGCTCATGAGGTTCTGTTTGGCCCTGTGGCACTGTAGACACACCCGGCTGGTAGGCCTCACGTTTCCAAGAGTGGCAGGGGAGGTTCACCCACTGTCTCCAAAACTGGCAACGAGCTGACAAGACACCTTGGAATATTTGACTTTTTTTTTTTTTTTTTAAATGTACCATTTGACAGTATGGGTAAATCCAAGATGGCCACCGTCAAACATACTCACCTAAATAAGGTGAACACCTCAACCTCTCCCCTTGACAGGCTACAGTCCTGTAGGGGAACTCTTCAGTGGCATAGAGACCTTTGGGCAGGGGAGATGTGGTTCTGGAAAAGAGTTGAACAATTTGAGTCTGCGACTCTCTACTGGCACCGCCCCCTGTTTACCCAGCTAGAGATGTAGTTTGTGAAACAAAAGTCTTGGGGTTGTAAAATAAACTGGTAGCCCAACATGGATGCACAGATGCCTCTAGAATGCTGCCCCTCGCCATCTTTAGTCGTCTGATTGCTACCGTCCATTCAGAGCGATCTGTCTGTGGCGGTGCTAGAAAGTAGTGTCTTACGTGATCAATCTCTCTACCTGTGGCACACTGTGCCCACTTTGTCCTTGGCACTCTCTCTGCATGTGGTGCTGATGCCCTCTGGGTATGGCAAGGAAGTTGCACGCCTCAATCAATCAATCAGTCAGGGAATTGTAAGCACGCTACTCACCCGTGAGGGTCTCAAGGCATTGAGGGGGGGGGGGGGTCCACAGATCTGTTTAGCTGAGGAACCAGGTCTTGAGGGTCTTCCTGAAGGTGTTCAGGGAGGGGGCGCATCTGATGTCTGCCAGTAGCTCATTCCAGGTCTTGTCTGCAATGTGAGAGAAGGATCTTCTGCCTGCTCTGGCTCTGTGGATGTGCGGGGTTTCGGCCAGTGCGAGGTTGGAAGATCGGAGGTTTCTTTTGGGTACGTGGAAGTTGATTCTGTGTCATTGAGGTATTTGGGTCCGTGGTTGTGTAGGCACTTGTAGGCGTGAGTGAGGATTTTGAAAGTGACTCTTTTCTCCATGGGGAGCCAGTGGAGACTTCGTAGGTGTTGGCTGATGTGTTCATGTCGGGGGATGCCGAGGAGGAGTCTGGCGGCGGTATTTTGAATTGTCTGGAGTTTGCGGAGTAGGAACTTGTTGATGCCGGCGTGGAGTGCGTTTCCATAGTCCAGTCTGCTGGTGATGAGTGCGTGGGTGACTGTCTTCCTTGACTCAGGGGGGATCCACTTGAAGGTCTTGCGGAGGATGCGGAGCATGTTGAAGCAGCTGGAGGTGATGGCATTGACCTGTCGGTTCATGGTGAGTGATGAGTCGAGTACGATGCGGAGGTTCTTGGCATGGTCTGAGGGGGTAGGTGGGCTTCTGAGGGTGGTCGGCCACCAGGTGCTGTCCCATGCAGAAGGGGTGGTACCGAGGATGAGGACTTCTCTCTTCTCGGCGTTGAGCTTCAGGCTTCTGTTGGTCATCCAGACTGCGACGTCTTGCATTCCTTTCTGGAAGTTGAGTTTGGCAGTGGTGGGGTCTTTGGTGAGGGAGAGGATGAGCTGGGTGTCGTCGGTGTAGGATACGATGTTGAGGCCGTGTTGTCGGACGATAGCAGCGAGGGGGCACATGTAGATGTTGAAGAGGGTGGGGCTCAGTCATGAACCCTGTGGGACTCCGCAGGTAATTTTCGTGGGGTCGGAGAGGAAGGGTGGGAGTCTGATCCTTTGGCTTCTTTCGGTGAGGAATGATCGGATCCAGTCCAGGGCTGTTCCTTGTATGCCAGCGTCGTGTAGTCTGGCGACTAGTGTCCGGTGGGAGACAGTGTCAAAGGCCGCTGATAGGTTGAGTAGGATGAGGGCTGTGGAGTGGCCTTGGTCCAGGAGAGTGCGGATGTCTTCTGTGGTGGTGAGTAGGGTGGTCTCTGTGCTGTGGTTGCTTCGGAATCTGGATTGGGACGGGTCGAGGATGGCGTTCTCTTCAATTAATCGTGTCAGTTTCCTGTTGACTGTTTTCTCTGCAACTTTGGCTGCAAAGGAGAGCAGCAAGATGGGCCGATAGTTCTTGAGGTCGGTGGGGTCTGCTGTGGGCTTCTTGAGCAGGGGTCTCACTTCTGCACGCTTCCAGTCGTCTGGGAAGGTGCCTCTTTTGAAGGTGGTGTTGATGGTGCATTGTTGTTCGGGTGCGATGGCGGCTGCGGCTCCATGGTAGATGTGAGGGGGACAAGGGTCGGTGGGGGTCCCCGAGTAGATGCCTTTCATGGTCGAGACAGTGTCTTCGGCCGTGATCGGTGTCCAGTTGGAGATGGTGGGCTGGCTGGTGTTTCTGGGGGGCGGTGGATGGTCCATGAAGTTGTCATAGAGGTTTTTGATCTTGAGGTGGAAAAAGGCTCCAAGCTTGTCGCAGAGGTCTTGGGATGAGGTGATGTCTGTGGCTTCGCTGCATGGGTTGGTGAATTCTTGAATGGCATTGAAAAGTTCTTTGGAGTTGGCCAGGATTTTGTTGTGGATTAAGTTCCTCTTGGTGGCTCTGAACTGGTTGCGGTAGTCCGTCAGACATGACGTCCTTGTAGGTGTTGTGGTTTTCGGTTGTCTTGATGTTTCTCCAGTTCTTCTCCAGGCGTCTGCAGGTGCGTCTGGCTTCTTGGAGAGAGGTGGGGAACCAGGCAGCTTTCCTGGGGCGTTGTCTGTCAGGGTTGCATAGCTGGGCGAGCTCGTCTGCGCAGGTGAAGATCCAGGTGTGGAGTTCTCTGGCTGCGTTGTTTGCGTCGGGTGCCCAGGTGTGGTGTCTTGGGTGAGAGTGAAGTTAAGTTGCTCATCGCTAAACTTGCTCCAGTTCCTTCGTGGTGGATGTGGGGCTGGTTTGGGTGCCTTGGGTTTGTTGATGGCGAAGTTTACACAGAGGTGGTCGGTCCATGGCGGCTGCATTGTGTGGCTGAATTGGATGCTGTTTCCTGCCACGAAGATGGGGTCAAGGGTGTATCCTGCTCAGTGGGTCGGTGTGTTGATGAGTTGTTTAAGTCCGATGCTGGTGAAGTTGTCACCAGGTTAGTGGAGTTGGTGTCGCTGGGTTTGTCGAGGTGGAAGTTCAGGTCTCCAATGAGTATGTAGTTTGTTGAGGCGATGGCGTGGTGTGCGATGAAGTCGGTGATGGTGGTAGCAAAGGGTGTTCGGGGGCCGGGTGGTCTGTAGACAAGGGTTCCTCAGGGTGTGGCTTTGGTGGTGGTCTGGATCTGGAAGTGCAGGTGTTCGGCGGAGGGGAAGGTTTCACTGGGGGTGGTGAGGTAGAGGGTGCTCTTGTGGGCGATCGTGAGGCCCCCTTCAGGGTGGTTGGGGCAGTCTTTCCTCTGGATCTTGTATCCATCTGGGATGGCGGTGCTGGTGTCGGGGTGGAGGATGTGTTGGTCCAGGCCTCTGTGAAGAAGGCGATGTCGGGCGAGAGAGAGTCGAGTAGGTTCCAGATTTACATGGCGTGTTTGTGAACGGAGCGTATGTTGAGGAGGATGCACTTTAGGGTGTCGCCGGTGCTGGCGTCGGTGGTGCTGGAGGCAGGAGAACTGGCCGTGGGTCGTATTTGGAGAGGCCTGTTGGCATTCTCTAAGTCTTCCAGCATTGAGTGCGAGGAGGGAGGTGGTGTCGTAGCGATGGGTAGTGAGAGGTCCAGGGTTGTGGACGAGCACAGACAGGCTTGCCTTTGGCGCGCCTTTGGCGCACCAACGGTGCACCTGCTGCACGCGTCTGCTGCGCGACCGTGCAGTGGACGCCATTAAGTAGGGGAGGTGGGAGGGAGGAGAGGCTGGGAGTGAGGGGGCGCAGGGGCAGCTGCAGTGAAAGGTGAAAGGAACAGGTAGGCACAAGAAAATAAAAACATTGGTGGAATTAGAGCAAGACACAGATGGGCACAATAACAGTGGCACAACAGGGAAAAAATTAAGAAAACAAAAGTCTGAGAAAGGTTACGTTGTTTGCAGGCAGTCTGGTCCCAGTTGGAGCGGGCAGCAGGAGCGGGCAGCAGCCTGAACCCGACAAGGAGGAGGTCGGGGTCTGGAGGCAAGAGACGGCACAGCTGCGGCGAGAGAGTGGACCTAGACTCAGGGTCGGAGGTCTTATTGCCTCCCACTCGGGCTTCGCCAACGTCTGGCACTCTCTTCCTCCTGCCATACCACCCTGCGGCGGACTGGGTGTCCATGTCCGACCCACCCCTTGTGTTATGTTATGTTGATTTGTATAGTGCACTAATCACCCGAGAAGATTTCCAAAAGCTTGGGCAGGACTGCAGGTTTGTGTTCCCCAAGGTGCTTATACGAAGAGCCAGGACTTCAGCTGTAAGCGTAGCTATGTCCTGGTGGCCGTAGCCGCCCCCCAAAGGCCCTGGGCCAGAAGGTTGGTGGAGGCACCAGCTCTTTAGGTTTTGCCTGCGACAGCTCGAGCTTCAGAGAGAGATTGCTTTCTACAAGGCCCTTGGAGTCCGTTGCTTACCGTTTGTGGGCTTCATTGTCACTCTCATTTGCTGCCTCCTAATTGGGCAGCAAGTCAGCTTCGCTTCGTCCTCTTCGTTCATGGGAGCACGGACCAAGTGCTGATTGCTTCACCCTGATTAGGGTCCTTCAACAGCTGGGGCTGAGATCGAGGTTCGTATGTTTCTTTTAGCTAGTGCGGTCGTCATTGCTTCTACCCTCCATGTAGTTGTCCGTGTTGCCTCTTTTTCCTCACAAAACCCTCCCTTCCGTTGTCTGTCTTGCCCCCCCCCCCACGTGCCATAAGAAAAAAAAGCATTATGACTTAACCAGTGCTGGCCACATCATAGCACTTTTTTTGTTTTACTTCCTGTTCCCACCGATAGCGCTTTTAAAACAAGCATTTGCAACGCAACAGGTCTCGCATTCACGCAAGTTTAAGCTATTGGCATTGTAAATAACAATGCCTTTTATTTATGTTTTAAAAACAAAAACACAAATAAATAAAAGGCATTGTCATTTGCAAACTAAATAGCTCAAACTCGCGTAAAAGCGAGACCTATTGCATTGCAAATGCTTTTTGGTAAGTTATTTGCAGTGGAGAAGCCCACTTCTTGTCCCATTGGTAGAAAATAAGCAGATAATAGATGGCGTATTGTCTTGCCTGCACACCTGAGCTAGTCAGTTTGAGGATCCAGAATGTGGTAGTGAGCCTGTATGCACATGTGCAAAAACTGCTTTCAGTTTCAAGTAATGGGACTTTAAATCTAATTAAACGCTGTGAGACAGAGAAGGTAAGGTGTACGAGGCTGTGAACACTGCAAGATTCTTGCTGATACTATGATGGTGCATTGTGTTCCTCTTTCTCTGCCAAGTTAGTTATTTCCTTCAACCATGCAAGCAACCAAAGCTCTAAAACAGCTCCGGATCATTGCCTGCATTGTGTGGTTTACTGGCGGTGTGGAAGGAGTTTGTTTCAGATGTTTCTGTCATGAATATGCAGTAGAAACACTTCATTTCCCCAGACCAAGAGGGATGCCAACTTCGTCGCCTCACCAACATTAAAATAAACAACTCTTAAATAAATTGTCAATAAAACAATGGCAATGGTCATGGGCAGTGGATTAGGCACACCTGTGGCTGCAGCATTCACTGCCATCTCACGCAAAATGTTGTTTCTAACTGACAGAGAAGGTTGTGCATAATGTGTATTTTTGCCGGACAATTAGGTAACCTGCCTCATAATTTGGCCCACCATGGCACATAATCCTAGTAGCCCTGATAGTGTTCTACCACTGCATTCTGTGATAGATAGATAGATAGATAGATAGATAGATAGATAGATAGATAGATAGATAGATAGATAGATAGATAGATAGATAGATAGATAGATAGATAGATAGATAGATAGATAGATAGATAGATAGATAGATAGATAGATAGATAGATAGATAGATGGATGGATGGATGGATAGATGGATAGATGGATAGATGGATAGATGGATGGATGGATCTCATTGCAAATGTATTTGGTAAGGAGCGTAACAAAATTTAAGGGCCCTCCCCTGCAAACTGCATGGAAGGGCCTCCCCTGCCGACTCAGTCAGGAGCTTTCAGGCCAGGGTACTGTGTGGAGGGTGCCCCTCCCACATATCGGGGGCTGCAGGGGCCTATGTATGCCACGATAGATAGATAGATAGATAGATAGATAGATAGATAGATAGATAGATAGATAGATAGATAGATAGATAGATAGATAGATAGATAGATAGATAGATAGATAGATAGATAGATGGATGGATGGATGGATGGATGGATGGATGGATGGATGGATGGATGGATGGATGGATGGATGGATGGATGGATGGATCTCATTTTTGAAAAGCAGAAACAAAATTATTGGTGTTTTTTGTTTAGATTTCAATGTTTACACTAAAAAACATGTACACATACATAAATATATATATATTCCAGAGTGCCAGAGGAGCATTCCGGTCATGCCACTCTGGGACTAAACACTCTTGAGCCTGTGTAGTTGCTTGGACAAGGAAATCAGGGGGAAAGAACAACAGGCTACAGCTACTATTCAGGTGAGAGATTGGACTGTTGGTTGACTGGAGTGGTGAGCCCTGGTCAAAGCAACAGCCAAAATCCCTTGTAGAGGTAACTAAAAACTCAGGAAACTAACCTGTGATTAACACTGGGTAGCTTGGCACAAAAAACAGTCAGGCTTAACTTAGAGGTGATCTGTAAAGTATTTATGCAGCACACAAACAGTAACAACGTGAAAACACAACACAAGTAAAATCCCACACCATTTTCGAAAAATAGAGTAAAAGTTCAGAACTTATTTGACATAAAATTGACAAACATCCAACCAGTTGAACTGGAGTTATGAAATGTAAAAGTTTTTAGTAAAAATTAGCACCAAAAGATGACAGCACCAACCATGGACATCTAATCATGTGAAACTGGGTCAAGGTTGAAAAATATGTTCGACTACAATGGAGAGCTGTTCGGATACAAGAATTGGATGTGACCTGGTCAGCGCTTACCTTCAAGAAAATATGTTCTGAGAAGATAAAGTTTACTGGGGCAAGGCTGTAGGCAATGTCAAAAGAGCGAACATCATCGTTGGGGAGTCTTGGGTCAAAGCTGTGGTGAAACTTTTTTATGTTCAGACTAGGGCCTGATTAAGACTTTGGCAGTGCTTCTTGTATAAAAATGATGAAGGACGATAGTAGGTCTTGTTTTTAATGTGAGCAAACACACAGCAGCGAATAAAATTGGAGATAGTGCCAGTGGTTGTTTAGCTCATTTTTATAGTGTAGGAGCTTGAAAAATTCCTTTCCATTGCGCTTACATGAGGGGGTCAGGTTTTCACGATTTGTGTCTCAATTAAGTTGTGCACAATATTTCACATACATTATATAATTTATATGGTGTGGAGGCTCCCGATGATGATGAGTGGAGCATACTGATGAGAACTTCTCAGCAGCTCCCTGGAGGGTGTTTCATTGAGGTGCCTCCTCACCTTTCACACACTTTTTGGGTGATGGAGGGGAAAAATTGCGTGAAGTGAGAAATACACACAGGATATTGTTTGTGGGAGATAGTCACAAAGATTTTTAAATGAAGATAGGAGCACCCCAAGTGTACAGCATTGTCTAGCTAGAACCTGAAGTATTATCACCAATAAGAGGTGTGGGGAATGCCCATGATTCTTTATCCTGAGATATAGAGCAGGTTTTTGGTGATGAAAAAGTTGTGAGTGGAGGGCAACCTGCGCTATTTCCCTCTGTAGCTCCTTTTTGTGAAGGAGTGCTGCGCCACTCCCAGCTGCCACAGCACTGCCAAAGCCGAGAAAGGACTGCCCGGCTAATTACGAGTTCAACTCGTGTAGGCGGATGGTCTTTTTGCCTTTCCCACGGCGGTGCCCTGAAAAAGGGCACCGCAATGAGAACAGCAAAAATGTTCCAGCACGGCATGAACTGTGAAGTCCATGCCATGCTGGAATTGGGGGTGCAAGCAGACAGGGTGGCACATTTGGTGCCCCCCTGAGTGCATCCCCATAGCAGGGGGGGTGGGGGCCTGGTAGGGCCCCCTTTGTTCCCCCACCACCTGCCTTTTTGTGGCTGGCTCACCGACAAGAAAAGGCTGATGGTGAGAGGAAGTCGTAATATGCTTGGCGGGACTGCAGCAGTCCCGCTCAGCATATTGCATTGCCTCTCCACCGCGCCACTGCCAGGGAATGGTGGTTCCCTAGCAGAGCCATCGGTTCACCACTGGAATAACTCGGAGAGTCGTAATCTGGCAGATGGAGCATTGCCACCGCAAATCTGGTGGTCCATAGTCTGTCAGGCTCGAAATCAGGCCTTTAGTCTCTTCTTTGGGAGTCGAAAATCTCCAGCGGGGCAAAGCAGGAGGCTGTAGCTGAAGAAAATTCCAGAGGCTCAGATACCCTTTTGGTGAAAGACCTCTGAACAGTATTTGCTGCTGTGGAAAAGAATGCAACAGGAGCAGCCACAAAGTGATGCTGACCGGTGATTGGCCTTGGGTAGATAGATGAGCAGGTTGGTACCGGTCTCCTGGTTCTTAGAGCAGTTTTTGGCCAAAACTTCTCAATTCTGGATTTTGACTATCTGCGCACTGTCTGGGCACCTTTAGCACCACAGCCAAGGGTTCAGGATTGGTAAAACACCGGCAGGTGCAGGATCAAGATGGTGAGAGACTTTTAAGTCCATGAAGCTCTGAACAGGAGTCCAGCAAATTAGCCCTTGGAGCCACTCTGGCACTCCTGTATTTAGGTGGAGATGCGGGGCTCAAACAGCTTGGCTGGCTTCTGAGGTTTCAAGGGAGGACCAGTTATCAAGTCACTCCTTCCAGCTATAGCTAAGCAGTATTGCAGAGTGCACAGCAGGTCACAGCAGCAGGCAGTCCTCTGAAAGGCATTCCACAGGGCCAGAAGTGAACTGAAGAGTGGGCCTGAGGGCCTTATTTGTATACCCAATTCTCCCTTTGAAGTTGGGAGAAGTTTCTAGAGGTTTCTAATTTGTAGTTCATGGAATTTCCTGACTCCCCTTCGCTGGCTCCAAGCTGGCTGCAGTGACAAGGTAGAGGTGTGTGAAGACAGAGCACAACTTATTCAGTTGCAAGTCAGGCTTTGCCCAGCTCCGCCCCCACAACCTGCTAGCATATGTCTCGCCCTGGCACACCTAATATCTCTATTGTGTGACTGTCTGGGAGGAATTCACAACGTCTAACTGTCAGCTACACCAATTCATGTCACCCAGGAGGGTCTGAAGGACCAAATTGCTGAGGGCAGAAAAATGCTAACTTTCAAAGAGTGACATTTTCAAAATTGTAAATTAAAATTCGATTTTACCATTAAAGATGATATTTCATTACAATTTCATAGGTGCCAAAGATAAACTGCTTACCTGGTTCCAATCAAAAGTTAGCACTTATTAAATGTAATAAGGCAACCCAATGTTATCCTATGAGAGAGGCCTCACACTAGTGAAAAATGAAGTTAGGAGTTTTTTACTACCAGAACATGTCAATCTTAAAAGTACATGCCCACCCTTTTAATTGCAATGTGCCGTGTGCTATGGGCTACCTAGGGCCTACTTTAAGGGTGACTTCTCTGCAATGAAAGCAGAGTTTTAGGCTGGGCAGGGGGTTATATTGACAAGTCTAGTTGGCAGTTTAAAACTAAATTCAGGCTGCAATGGGAGTTCTGGGACATATTTTGATTGGCTACTTAAGTGGGCCGCACAATAAGTGCTGCAGGCCTACTAGGAGCCTTTAATTTACAGGCCCTGGTTATATGGAATACCACTCAACAAGGGACTTATAAGTAAACTAAATATGCCAATCAGGTGTAAGACAATTAGATCATGCTTAGGGGAGTGAGCACAAACACTTTTTTGTGTTGCAATTCTTTATTGGAAAGCCAAAAAAGCAATGCGTAGGAACAATACAGGATGGAAGGGGAGGAAGGGTACGTACGGGTAGAAACAAAGCAGATCATACATTACATACATTGACCTCAAATTTCTTATACATCAGCAATGAGTTAGAATGTATCCATCTGGCATAAAAGGGGTAGCACTGCACGGTGTGTTTCCCTGAGTTTCAGCTTGACAAAAACATATCGGCCATTTGGGCTGGACCAAGACTTGATGACAGTGATGGGCAGCGACCTGTGGGTGAGAACCGCAACTCCACATTTCATAGGGGGGCCCATCTCTCGTCTCAGCAGATGCTGGGCAGCTGCTATGTCCCGCTCTCCCCACCCAATCCTGGTGCAGCTTTTCTGATTCTAGGCTGGAGAGGTGTGTCTCCTGTAACAGGGCCACATCCATCCATTTTGACTGAAAGTAGGACAGCACCTTTATTCGTTTTATGCAGTATTTTAGCCTGTTGACATTCCACAAGATAGAACGCAGGGAGGGTGAGGTGGCAGGTGCTGTTTCAACCCTTAGGACAGGTTGTGGGTCGGGCAGTGACATGGGCAGCAAAGACTTGGAGGGAAAGGTGGTGTAGGTGGAGTATAGCCTGGAAAGGGTGATGGGAGGAGTGGAAAGAGAGGAGGAGAAGAGAGGGAGAAGGAAAAGAGGAAAAGGAAAAGCGAAGGGGGGAATAAAGGAGGGGGTGTGGCAGCAGCCAGAACCCATGGACCCCTTGAACATATCCTGGGATGGGGTGCTAAGTATGAAAAAGGAGGGTATAGGAGGGACAAAGGGGGACCAGGGGGAAATGACTGACCGGCACTAAGCCGAGGTCAGGCCCCATGGGATGGAGACTATGAACCACGAGTCTAGGCTTGTGGCACCAGCCCCCCAGAGGGAGGCCCCACAAAGAACAGCAGGGAAGAAGGTGGATAGAAGGTGGATAGAAGATAACCCGGACAGGGGCAGTGCCGCATTGGGAGGCCAGGCAGTGGCCGGCCGGGGAATACCCCCAATGTCCAACCAACGGTCAAGGGCACATTCCGGGGTCTACAAAAACATGGAGATCTGACAATGCCTCAGTCGGGGGATGCCATCAGACGGGCTCCAAACGCATTTAAAGGCAAGAGGATCCGAAATCAAATGGGAGCCAGCATATAGATGTACCTTGAGGGGCTGATTTGTTCGTACTCATTGCAGGATCTATGGGACTACGCAGCTGGACGTATGCGCGATGAGAGCAAGATAACTGAATCACTCTCTAGAAACTAACAGGATTACAAAGAGAACAGGCCCATTCCGGCCCCCTGGGCAAATATGAATCTAAGTTAGTCCACAGTGTTGCGACTATCTAGATGGCGCAAAGAGATATATATTAAACAGATTTTGAACGTAGAAGAAAAATCTGACTATTTGGATGAGATCTAAGACATATACCGATTCCTGCTATGAGTAAGAACAAATCGGTCCCTCAAGGTACATCTATATGCTGGCTCCCATTTGATGGCAAGGCAGATATACCCCAGCCAGAGACATCATCACGGCTAATAGAACCTTATAACCCCCTGCCCACTCTCATTGATATAAATAAATTCAATCTGTAATTGGTCCTGATGAAGGTGATATGAATAATTTCTCACCGAAACGTGCATAGACCATTTCCAGACACTTGGGAATCCTACCAGAGACACAGACAAGAGAAGAATCGGTCGAGAAGAATAATCTAACTCTCGAATGTCTATGTCTTATTTCAAAATTACGTAGGATCCCATATATGTTTTGTACTTTATTATTGTCACTTTTTGTGTTGGTAGTATGTTTGTTAGTATGAGTGAATAGGTTGACAGGTGAGAATGCAGGTATGGTGATTTGCTTGTGGGGTTATTCACAATTTTGAGATTTGGTTCTTAAATGTATATATTGACTGAACTTATATGAATTTGTAAATAACTGTACTGTTCTATGATCTTATGAGCACAAAAGGAAGAGAATAGCTTACACCGCAATGCAGCGCTCCTTTGATCCAAAGCCCACTGGAGGGCTATGAACAATGTCAAGCAATATCATGGAGCAGCGGAACTTACTATAAGGAATCAATGGTAACAAAGGAGGCACGTAACCTACTAAAGGAATGTACTATGACTCCAAGTACCAGCATGCCATACAAGCTACTAACACCTGCTGCCTAATGGAGGGCGTTACAAAATAACATGCTGGGCGACGCCTCCTTTGACTTTTCTGCTCTTCCATGTTGAACTGCCTGTGACCAAGGAGCCGGTATGCTCTGAAACGCGTAAGGCTATTTACAATATATTGAATAAAGGAAGCGCTGGGTGCCGTAATCCTGCTGCTTGTGAGTGCGTCTTTAAAACGGTGGTCCTTTGAAATAAAACATATTACATGCGGCAGACCGAGCCGCGAAGACTGCACCGCCCCGTGGAAAATAAAGGGGACCATGGAGACACAGAATCTGGCAGTCTCCTGATTGGCTTAAGCGGCGAATGGCTTACACCGCAATGCAGCGCTCCTTTGATCCAAAGCCCACTGGAGGGCTATGAACAATGTCAAGCAATATCATGGAGCAGCGGAACTTACTATAAGGAATCAATGGTAACAAAGGAGGCACGTAACCTACTAAAGGAATGTACTATGACTCCAAGTACCAGCATGCCATACAAGCTACTAACACCTGCTGCCTAATGGAGGGCGTTACAAAATATGCTCTGAAACGCGTAAGGCTATTTACAATATATTGAATAAAGGAAGCGCTGGGTGCCGTAATCATGCTGCTTGTGAGTGCGTCTTTAAAACGGTGGTCCTTTGAAATAAAAAGGAAGAGAATATATATATAAAAATGAAAAAATATATTTTTTCATATAAAATAAAATAATAATCTATACAGAAATTACATGTGACAAGACTGTGTTTATGGGGTAATGTCTTAGGTTCGAGCATCTTGCCAATGTTGAAATTAGACAGGTCAGATTAGAGGTTTTCTCTCACTTGATGCAAAGGAGAACAAAACATAGCACCATCACACAAGAATAATAATTCAATAACTGTGCAATTCAACCGACACTGAGAAGAAGTACAGGCATGCAACAGGGCACTCATCCATCTGCTGCTAGCAGATCACAGCCCCTGGTCTTCGGTGCAGAAGGCAGGGCGGTGACGAGCTGTGAAGCCCGTCGAATGTCTCAGCCATCAGGATGGGCAGGCTTCAGCGGTGACCTGGATTTGTCTCAGTCCTGGTCCTACATGATGGCTGCCACCGCTTCGAGGGCCAGATCCCTGTCATCCTGGGGACGGGCTGCCCTCTCTGGATCTTTGTTCCTGTCTCTTTTCCTGCTGGTATGCCATCGGCCACGAGAGGTGGCAGGAGGAGGGGACGGGTTGTGAATCAAGGAGGGCAGTGTCCTTAGCATGAGCGATGAGTCTTTCCAGAAAAGGTGCAGAGCTTCTGGATCAAAAAAGTATTTGGACCAGCCATCTTTCATAATCCACATTCAGGCTGGTTCGAACAGTCCATGCTTGATGTCCATTGATGAAGCTTCGGCCAGAGGGCTAGGAATGCCTTTCTTCGGTCATTGGTCTCCCGTGAGAAGTATGCATCTATGCAGATTTCTAGCCCCTCATGATGACATGCGCCATTTTAAAGGGCTGTCATTAGGAGCGGCCCCATTTGTTTCTGGTGCACGGCGCCCATGTGGTCCACCCATTGGAGTTCCAGAGTTGAAATGAAGGTCAGCCCAGTGTGGGTGAGGAGAAGGAGGCTCCTGAGGAAACCCCTTATGTCCGCACCCTCGGTGCACTCGGGAAAATCAAAGAAGCAGGCATTTTCTCTGTGGCTTCTGTCCACCAGATCGATGATCTTGTTCCTGAGGTATAAGAGCTCCTGGTCCATTCCCGGAATGGTGATGAGGCGATCCTCTACAGCCACGAGCCACTGCTCCATCCCTTCCACCCTGTCCTGGAAGCCTGTTATGTCCATGCGGATGGATTTGGTTTTGGTCGCAAGGTGAGAAAGTTCACACCTTCCAGACTGCAACCTACTGTCCTGACCTCTTGCAGTAAGCGCTGTATTGTGGAGTCCTGCTATGGGCCGGGGGCCACGGATGGGCCAGTGGCCAGTGGCCATCGCTCATCACAGGGCAGCCTTGGTGCAGTGTTGGGTTCCACCCCCTGAGAAGAGCATCTGGTGGGAGGACTTGCCGGTGGTCTTGACAGGGTGCATTTCCAGGTCAGGTTCTTCAGGTAAGAAGAAGGAGCGTGGCTCCCCAGGCGAGGGGTGTTGAGGTTTGGCCCCACCATACCAAGAGGGGGTGGCAGTGATTCCACAGGCTAATAGTCAGGCAGCTGTGCTTTTCTGTGAAGCTGCTGGGATTGCCCTCTATCCAGGCCGTGTGGTGCGTTGGGTTGGGTTGATCGGCCACTGTCTCTGGAATAGGGTGTTGCAGTTTGGTTGGCAGTCCGGTGGCCCCTGTCTCCCCTGTGCAGGGGGAGGCCACGTGGATGCTGGGGTGGGCTTGGAGCAGAGGTTGGGCACCGTCCGCCAAATGGGGGCCAGTGTTTGTGTGTGGCATGGGTAAGAGGGCTCCCTCAGTCACTCAGGATCTTACTCTGCTGCTCAATCGATGGGGGGGGGTTGTCAGTCCAGGGCCCTCAGCCAATAGCATGCTCCCCAGAAGGACCGGGACGCTGTACAGGGCTGTCTGCATGGTCACAGGGGACAGCATGTGTGGTGAGTCCTCTTTCTCCCAACCGTGCACCATCAATGGGAGCCTGCTGCTGATGGTGAGGGTTGATGGGGTAGACACAATGGTCAGGAGTACCCAGTTGGGGCCACCAAGCAAACATTAGCTGGGCACTCGGTCACCATACATCTGGGTGGTGCCAGGGTGGGCCCTCTGCTTCTGCCTTTACCCACTCTGCAGCCAGGTGAGAGGCATCGGGGCCCTGGGGCCCAAGGTGGAGCGGATGTGGTGCAACCTGAGGCTAGACTCTCATTGAGGAAGGGGTGCAGTCCAGAAGGCCTTAAGCATGAGCAAGAGCCCACTGTGCTCCTTTGTTTATTGTGAATGGGCCCCCAGGTACCTCTTGTGTGTGGGGTAGGGAGAATGATGGCAAGCCACTCACCTGCATCCTAAGGTGAGTGGGAGACTTCCATGAGGTTCCTTGACAGGCTGCTGTGGGTCCTCCTGATCCATTTCAAAATGGCAGCTGGCTTTCTGTTGTCTGCTTGGCCTACACCACCAGGTGTCAGTCACTGTGGTTCGGGGTCCCTAAGTTGAGGTGAAAGGGTGTATCTGCGGTCTGGTCCCTCAATGGGGTAGGAAAACACTCCAATATGCCTTAGTTGTGGATAGGGGGGCTTGCTGGGGTCCTGCACTTATCAGTGGCAGGTCCCAATGTGCCTCTTGCATGTAAGGGGGCCGGTGATAAGCCACTCATTGGCGACCTTAGATGAGGATGAGAGTGCCTCTTGGCCCCTCAACGGGCCATGGCCGGTCCCTCTTGATGAATACAGGCCCCAGCTAGGCCTGCAAAATACAAGGGTTCGCCCTCCTGTAACGAAAGCTAGAAGGAAGTTGGCACGGAAACTGCAAATACAAAAACAGAGTTTATTAACCCTGAAGGGTGGTCCTACAACCTACACAACACTCTTCAGTATTGCATAGAGTACCACAAAGAACTTGCGTACACGGTCCCCTTTTATACACAACAGAGGGGCTCATAAGTGGGTGGATACAACATAGAGCAAAATTCATTACCATTTATGGACATTTTCGATACAGGATCAATATATGGGCGGAGTTAACAATTTCCTGAGCCCGCGAAAACATGGTCAAACAAGGACTAACTGATAACAGATGTGGTCAAGTCTGGGCATGCGCCAGACGGACAAAGGAGCTATTTATAGACTGTTACTAGGCAGATTACAAGAGCAACTAGCGAAAAGATAGGACTCTTCTCGTGCAAAGCACATGGAGACATGACAATACAAAATGGAGTCCGGACATTAGTCAACATAAGACAAACACATTTTGACTGTAGAGAATTCATGTCTTCAGTGAATGCTTAATCATATCGCTGTTTTAGTTTTCAACAGACGACCCTTTCAGCATTTACTGAAGACATTCGGCTTATTAGGATAATCATCATATATGTCAATTCTCATCATCTCTTCCACCTCCTTGTTTAAGTGTTTCTGATAGGTGACATTGGCAATAGCTTTCTTATCAGAAATACAAAATGACACACATAAAGAACAGAGTAAAGGACCACACTGAACACAGGTGCAGCAGGAAAACAGAACTGCTACAATAATACAGAGACCAGTTAAAACTTTCCATCCCCATGTAGTGATCAATGCCCAAAACCATCCAGAAAAGGTCCATGTGCCATTTTCTGTATGAATCTCAGCTGCGATTTTATGCAATTTATTAATAGCGTTATAGACTGATGGTGTGTGGTCAGGAATAAATACACAACAACTACTTCCGATAATTCTACATGCTCCACCTCTGTCTGCTAACATAACATCTAATACCATACGATTCTGTAACGCAACAATTCTAGTAATTTGCAATTCTACCGTAAGATTCCCAAGAGCAGCAGCAGCTTGATTTGTTACAGCCTCTACAACTCTGGTTAATCGTCGAACCTTCCTACTATTTAGAGCAGCTCCAACAAAGAAAAACAATCCTAAGTTAAAATCAACATACTGCTGTAAGCTAGTGTCAGTTTGGTCAACATCATCAATAGATAGAGTACGTTTATACCTATTTACAGTTACATTGTTCAATAACTTCAAGTCTTTATGATAGGATGCAGGCGCTAAGAATACAGGGGGTAATAAGAACGCTACATAACATACTCCGGACCAGCCGGCTGGTAAGCGATAATAACCTTTATTCCCACATACGAAGTACGTATTATGGGAAGCTAAGAAAGTACTATTATTTAATCCATCTATATTCAAAACAATAATACAGTCACTAACACCAACAGGAATATGACCCACACTCTGAACACACAGGTCCGCTTGAGCTTGTGCCACTTGAATTACAAATTTTTCATTTCCAGCAGTGTCTCTGGTGTTCGTGAAGATGTAGGGGATTGATTCATTATCTGGTCGATATTCTTCCCACTCCCATATTGTCCCATTCGCTTGTGGATAGCCTTCTTTATCTTGATGACATTCCCTATTAAGTCTAAAAAGTAGTCGCCCCACTGTAGGTTTCCGTGTGGCAAAAAGCAAAGTGTACCATGCTCTACAAGAGCCATTATGAGAGAAAGGAAGAGGTATAAACGGCGTTCCTCCTTTCTTCTGATGAGCTGGCATCATACCAGATATCCAACAGTTCATAGCATTTGTAGCAACATGGGTATGATGCAACATCTGGATAAAAGTATTATTCAAATAAGACTGACGATGCTTCAATTCTTGATACGGAAGGGTGTAAAAGTAGTGCTCCTCAGGTACTGGAGTAGTCAAAACAAGCAACTCACGGGCAGGAGTCACATCCTCGACAAACCACGTGGTTATACCAACAATAGCTACAATGATAATAAAACTTGTCGCACAAAAAATCTTCTTCTTCTCCATTTTATAGTAAAAGTCAATATCTTCCTGAAACTAAAAGGTTGTCAGAACTCTTCCCCTTAGGCAGCCGTTGATTTCTTCACCAGCAGGCCAAGACGGGTGTCACTACACTAATGCAGGGCTGACCCCCCCTTGCCTCATTGGCTCTCCGTTTCACTAACCTAAGGGCCGTTCTGACAACATCTCCTGATACCGAAAAGGAATCACTTCCTCAGTCTGAGATGATATCTTCTTCCTCCAGGGATCGCTTGGTCCGGAAAGAGCTCCTCAGTGTCGTTCGGTTCCACAGCACGGCCTTTCTCTGCAGTCAGAATTTCTCGATGGTCGGTCAATACAGCAGGCTCCACTAATCCAGGCGGCACTTTACGACAGTGCAAGGAGTGGATCCAGTTCTTCCGATTGGAGACTCACACAGCTGTCCTCGTTGCGAGCAAGACTTGCTCAGGACCAACCCATCTCGGCTCCAGACTGTTCGTCCTTTCAAACACCTTGATCATAACATGGTCTCCAGGCCGGAGGTTATGTCCTTCACCTGTGGACCGATCAGGGAGCGCTTCTCGAACATGTTGATGAATAGAAACCAAATTATCCGTTAACTGTGCCAGATAATCATTCATCATTACACAAGGTACATCATACACTGACTTCGGTTTCGGTGGACCCCAAATATTCATTGGGCGTCCGAACACGATCTCATATGGCGTGAGACCGGTCCGAGAATGCGGTATCGATCTAATTGACAGTAATGCCAGCGGTAAAGCGTCTGGCCAAGTCAAAGAAGTCGAAGCTTGGATCTTAGCGATCTTAAGTTTCAAAGTACCGTTATATTTCTCAACCAATCCCGCAGACTGAGGGTGAAACACTGCATGAAATTTCTGGGTAATTCCCAGTCCTTTCAGGACATACTTGATAACGTCTGCTATAAAATGAGGTCCGTTATCACTCCACAACAATCTACAAACACCATATCGAGGGAAGAACTCCTTCAATAGCATCTTGGCTGTAGTCATTGCAGTATTGTCTTTCGTAGGGTATGCCTCAACCCATTTACTGAAGGCACAAACCACTACTAGAACATACTTCAGATTGTTACAGCGCTCAAGCTGAATGTAATCCATCTGCAAAACCTCAAAGGGTGCAGTAGGTGTTGCAAATCCTCCTGCTGAAGTTCGTGTACCCTTTCCTGGGTTATACTTCAGGCAAATCATGCAAGTCTGCACTACCCTCTTTGCCGTACTAGCGATCTCCGGATGCTCCCAAACTCGTGTGAGTAATTTTACAATTGCGTAACCTCCGACATGCGCTAGTCCATGTGTCATCTGAACCATAGGTTGTACGAAAGCTGTGGGTAACTTCCATTTATCCATCTGCTTATTTCTCCAACACCCTTCATCGTCTAATTCTCCATCATTGGACCATTGCTCCCGTTCCTTATCGGAAGCGGTCCTCTGTATCTCCAGCACTTCTCTCCTAGCATCGTGCCATCTTTCTGCCTGTGACTTCACAACATACATTGCAGTAGAGTCAGGCTGCATCGCAGTCTCTCGTGCCACCCGGTCTGCCAAAGCATTCCCTTCTCCAATCTTATCAACCACCTTTTTATGGGCACTACATTTAACTATAGCAATCTTCTTTGGATATGTTAATGCAGTCAAAAGGTTGTGAACTAACTCTCCATACATTATCTGCGCTCCATGTGACGTTAGAAACCCTCTCTCCTTCCAGAGTAGGCCAAAATCGTGCGCTACTCCGAAGGCATAGCGGCTATCTGTATAAACATTCACACACAAACCTGCACTGAGCTCACATGCTCGTGTTAATGCTATCAGTTACGCTGCTTGAGCTGATTTCTGCTGTATGCTTGCTGTCTCCACTATTGTTTGTAATGTGGTAATTGCATACGCTGCTGAAGTCGCACCATCTGGTAGCTTCAGGCATGATCCGTCCACCCATAGTTCTCCATCAACATCTGTAAAGGGCGTATCCTAGAGATCAATACGACCCTTTGTCTGTTCCTCAGTCACAAGAATACAGTCATGTGCTTTTCGTGCTTCAGACTGAGTTTCCGGGAACGGCAACAATGTGGCTGGATTTAACGTTGCACACCTCTTTAACGTAATATGAGGAGCCAAAAGCGTCAATTCATATCCCGTTAAACGAGCACTGGTCAAATGCTGCGTCTTTGTCTGATTAAGCAGGGCATCAACAGCATGGGGAACTAATACCAACAGCTTATGAGATAACACAATTCCCTCGCTTTGGCGTATTGACACAGCTGTCGCCGCAACCGAGCGAAAACAACCAGGCAATGCTCGGGCAACAGGATCAAGTACAGCCGAAAAATATGCACAAGGGCGCTGCTTGTCGCCGTGCATCTGCACTAAAACTGATAATGCACATCCATCTTTCTCATGTACATACAATGTAAAAGGCTTCGTATAATCAGGAGTACCTAACACTGGTGCTGAGCAAAGGGCTTGTCGCAATTGCTGAAAGGCAATTTCACAACTATTTGACCAGGGAAGAGGAATTGGGGTATCTTTTGTCAAAAGTGCTAACAATGGCTTAACTATATGTGAAAACCCCAATATCCATTGCCTACAAAAAGAAGCAAGACCCAAAAATGCACGCACGTCCTTCTGTGTGGAAGGTACTGGCGTGTCCAAAATTGCCTGAATACGATCTGGTGTGAGTGCACGCCCCTCCTTAGACAAAAGGTGACCCAAATAAGTCACCTTTGGTCTACAAAATTGCAATTTCTTCTTCGACACTTTGTGATTGTGAGATGCCAAAAAGGAAAGCAAGGATAACGTGCACTTCTCACACAGCTCAGGAGTGTCGGCCGCCAACAAGATGTTGTCGACATATTGTATAAGGGCTACACCATCAGGCAGAACAAAGGAATCCAATTGTCTTTTCAATGCTTGACTGTAAATGCTAGGACTCTCTGTATAACCCTGAGGGACTCTACAAAATCTGTAGGACCGATTATTCAAAGTGAAGCCGAAAAGATACCGGCTATCAGGTTGAATAGGAATCGAAAAGAAAGCATTTTTCAAATCGATAACCGAAAATGTGGTCGCCGTTGGCGGGACCAGAGTAAGCAACGTCGTGATATCAGAAACCACTGGATACTGAGGTATCACTATCTTATTCACCTCCCTTAAGTCAATAATAAAACGATAAACCCTAGTATCGGTATCTTTCTTCAAAATGGGTAAAATAGGACTGTTGCAGACGTTGTAGGGAACTTCCTCCACTACTCCCACCTTGATCAAATCCTGCACAATCTGTATAAGTGCCTCCTCCCCCTCCTGGGAAATACGATATTGAGGGAGGCGTGGTAACACAGCACCCTCCTGGACACTAATGTGGACAGGCGGAATCACCATCTGTCCCACATCAGTATCCGAAGTGGCCCACAAAGTACGAGGGAGAGAAGCTAATACAGTATCCTCTGCAACCACACACATCCGTTCTGTCATAGGGTGATTATCGTTTAAGATCACACGTACTCCAGTAGGGGAGCAGCGGATCATAGCTCTAAAGTGCTTAAGCATATCAAGACCCATAATGTTGTCAGGCGTGTTCGGGGCAAGCAAAAACGGACAGGGTGCAGAAAGTTGGTCAATATGAAATGCAAGGGGTTGGGATAGAGGGCTTCGAGAGAGTGTACCATCAAACCCTACCGATGTAACCATTAAGCCAGATGGGGGAGCCCTCGGAACCAATTGTTTGGACAGCGCACTGCGAGTAGCTCCTGTATCAACTAGGAACCAATCAGTAGAACCCAGAACATTTGCTGTAACATAAGGTCCCTTCTGATCAACTGGCACTTCAACTGATTCCAACCCCCACCCAACGCAATCCTATGCATGCTGCGAATCGTGGTACCCAGGGCGGTCATTCCCAGACATTTGATACTGATGTTGCCGATCAAACACATTAGGTCTATCTCGTTGCTGCACGTTAGGCTCAAATCGAGCACGATCATTGGAATTCCCTCTGAAATTCGAAAAGCCCCCTCTACCTCTCGGCGGTCCCTGACCACGTCCCTCACGAGGTGCATATAATACCGGACAATCCCTGGCCCAATGACCCAACTGTTTGCAATACGCACATTGATTTCTATTAACATCCGTCCGACCCGAAGGGGGGCCATAAAATCCTCCTCTACCTCTCTCAACACCCCGACGAGGCGGACCATACACTTGTGCTAACATCACCTTAGTTTTCAAATCTTTCGATTTCTTCTCCTCATGCCCCTTTGCTTCTTGTTCCTGACGCTCATAATACTGAGCTATAGTCAGGAGGGATGACGGAGACGAGGTGGACCAAGAACTTTCACTCGCTTTTAATCGAGCTGCTATTCCCGGTAATAAATTCGCCACATATTTATCAACAAAAAGATGTCAACTCGTATCATCCGTAAGTGACTGACCACTGAAATCATGAAATGTTTCCTCAAAACGCGTAAAGAAGTCTGAAACTGATTCATCAGCCTTCTGTTTACAGAAGGCTAACATATTCCAGTCAATCCTTTTAGGGGGAATAATCGTTTTCAACTTAGTCAAGATAGCAGCAGGAAGATCTAAAATAAGCTGGGGCGGTTTTTGCGCGGGCTTTCTCTCCCTATCCTCATCCTCAATCTCAGACCATTTGGCCTTAAAAGCGGCTTGATCATCCACCTTCCGCACAGATCGCCACATATCCGGTGGTAAAATGAGCCCAAAGAACAAATCTATATCTGCTAAAGTCATAGTACAAGAATTCAAGGCCCCTTCGACCTCTTCATAAAAGGCCGCTGGATTCTTGCGGGGGTCAGGCAATGCATTCTTCAATGCCATGACATCAGTCCTATGCCAGGGAATATAAACCCAATTATACACAAAATATCCCCTAGCATCGGGGGAAGACATGTCTGAACTAGTACCCGCTCCTTTAGGAGGAACATACAAAGGTGCCGCCTCTCGCATCGGTTTAGCATGCACTAGTTCACTCTTATCTGAATGGGAGGTAGACGACTGTTTCCCGCCGACATGTGGATTCGATTGCTCCTCCTCCCCTGTCTTTTGGCGCGCTCTCTCTTTAAGTTCAAACATCGCGTCCCGCAATGCAAACAGCTGTCGGACCGCATCGGGTACCTTAGAGGGAGAAAAGACACCGTTACGTAATGCTTTAGAATCTAATACTATATCATCAGGCTCAAAAACATCAGAATATTTCCGAAAGGCAGTAACCACTTCATCAGAAAAAGTTTCAACAAAATATAACTTTTCCCTATTCTGCCAACTGTCCAAAGATGCCAATAATTCAGTAAGAGATAGCTTGCCCTTAAGCGCACAAAAAGAAATTTTCCGAAGCTCACCCATACGATCAGCTGATAACATGGACCGCGTGTCTACCTTATCCGAAACCGATCCAGAATCCTGTGACCTCGGGGCAGACGCGCCAACATAAGGGGGTGGAGAGCGATCTAATAAATGAAAATCATCTTCAAGATTAGTAAGGACAGGATAAAGTGGCTGGCGGACAGCATATTGACCCGATACTTGCAGCCTACGCTCTTTCTCTTGTCTCTCTGCCAGTTCTCTTTCCTTCCGACGCTTCGCTTCCTGCGCTCTCACATGATCATTTTTCCGTTGCTCTTTATCAATCAGCGCTTTCTCACGTTTCTCCCGCTCACGCACTTCCTTCACCCATAACCGTACACATTCAAACATGTCTTGCCGAGCACGCCGTTTACACATACACTGTTCCACATACTCAATCTTACGCATATCAAACGATCCATACAAAGGCCATCGTAACTCAGGATCCTTTTTGGTGTATTTCCTCCACACTATGCTGTACATTATAGAGGAAAGACCATGCTTCACATACATATCCCTATTAGGAGTCCCCTCTGGGGGGGCTGGAGCAGATTCCTCGAGTTTTAACCGGTTTCCAAAGCAGCAGCACCACTTACGGAGTGCGCTAAAAGCAGGCATGCTCAAAAATAATGCAAAATATGCAGTATTATCAAAAATGGCACTTAAACGTTGCGCCGTTCAAATTTAAACAACTCCGGAGAAATATCTCCACATTACCTGCCTATATGTGTTGCAACGCATATATTCTCACAGTAATCAATACAAAATATGACCGGTCATCACAAATCAAACTCAAATAGCCAACCCAGGCTTCAAAACTCGGAGCAAGTACCATACAACGGTTCTTACCAATCAAGAGTGTTTAGATTCCAACTGCCAAGTTCCAAAATTCGCCCAAACGGCTATCACACGGCAAACCGACAGAAGAGGTCTCAGTCGAGGACCGGCGCCACCCAGATGGTCAGCTCGGAAGGGAAGGAAGAAACCTCGGGATGCCAGGACTAAAAGACGCCACTGGCAGTGATCACATCCCCGGCCAAATTCCTCACCTTCGTCACGACCAGTCCTTCGAGCATCCGAGTCGCCGATGAGCCCCACGTGACGGGCGCCAATTGATGAATACAGGCCCCAGCTAGGCCTGCAAAATACAAGGGTTCGCCCTCCTGTAACGAAAGCTAGAAGGAAGTTGGCACGGAAACTGCAAATACAAAAACAGAGTTTATTAACCCTTAAGGGTGGTCCTACAACCTACACAACACTCTTCAGTATTGCATAGAGTAGCACAAAGAACTTGCGTACACGGTCCCCTTTTCATACACAACAGAGGGGCTCATAAGTGGGTGGATACAACATAGAGCAAAATTCATTACCATTTATGGAGATTTTCGATACAGGATCAATATATGGGCGGAGTTAACAATTTCCTGAGCCCGCGAAAACATGGTCAAACAAGTACTAACTGATAACAGATGTGGTCAAGTCTGGGCATGCGCCAGACGGACAAAGGAGCTATTTATAGACTGTTACTAGGCAGATTACAAGAGCAACTAGCGAAAAGGTAGGACTCTTCTCGTGCAAAGCACGTGGAGACATGACAATACAAAATGGAGTCCGGACATTAGTCAACATAAGACAAGAAACACATTTTGACTGTAGAGAATTCATGTCTTCAGTGAATGCTTAATCATATCGCTGTTTTAGTTTTCAACACTCTGGCCCATTACTAAAATGGTGCCTGGCTCTCTTCAGTCTGCTAGGCCGACCTCCACAGGTTCGCGCCTGTGCAGTTAAGGTAGGCCCTTCCCATCCTGCGGGTTAAGAGGTTCAGGCAGTTTTGCCCTTGGACAATGCTGGGAAGGAGAAGATGAACAGGCCTGGCCAAGAGACCCTCGAGCTCTTCTGCCCTGTGCAACCACAGTGGGGCAGGGGTGCCTATTCCAAAAGGGAGCGTCCTGGAGTGAGGTGTGAAGAGGCGTGCAAAAACAACAGTTGATGGACAGAATGCGGAACAATGTCATACATTCACCCCAGTACAGAGATCTGGGCCAAAATCCATTGTTTTTTTGCTCACCATGCCATTCCAGTTTGAACACAGCCATATGCAAATCTTTCTTGACCCTGTGCCTCATAGGAACAGTCCTGCCCGAACTGCCAAGCCAGGTCCTCCCTGGACTGGAAACAAGCATCCTAAGACCGGTTTCGGGGTTTCACCCCTTTTCAGCCAGGATAGCTTGATTCCAGTGGCATGGAGAGCACGGGACTCACGTCTGAGCATACCTGTCCCACTCAGGGTGACAAATGCAAAAACAACTGTTGATGGACAGAATGCAGAACAATGTCATACATTCACCCTAGTACAGAGATCTGGGCCTAAATCCATCGTTTTTTTGCTCACCATGCCATTCCAGATTGAACCCAGCCATATGCAAATCAGTCTTGACCCTGTGCCTCATGGGAACAGTCCAGCCCGAACTGCCAAGCCAGGTCCTCCCTGGACTGGAAACAAGCATCCTAAGACCGGTTTCGGGGTTTCACCCCTTTTCAGCCAGGATAGCTTGATTCCAGTGGCATGGAGAGCACGGGACTCACGTCTGAGCATACCCGTCCCACTCAGGGTGACAAATGCAAAAACAACTGTTGATGGACAGAATGCAGAACAATGTCATACATTCACCCTAGTACAGAGATCTGGGCCTAAATCCATCGTTTTTTTGCTCACCATGCCATTCCAGATTGAACCCAGCCATATGCAAATCAGTCTTGACCCTGTGCCTCATGGGAACAGTCCAGCCCGAACTGCCAAGCCAGGTCCTCCCTGGACTGGAAACAAGCATCCTAAGACCGGTTTCGGGGTTTCACCCCTCTTCAGCCAGGATAGCTTGATTCCAGTGGCATGACGAGCACGGGATTCACGTCTGAGCATACCCGTCCCACTCGAGGGTGACAAATGCAAAAACAACTGTTGATGGACAGAATGCAGAACAATGTTATACATTCACCCCAGTACAGAGATCTGGGCCTAAATCCATTGTTTTTTTTCTCACCATGCCAATCAAGTTTGAACCCAGCCATATGCAAATCAGTCTTGACCCTGTGCCTCATGGGAACAGTCCAGCCCGAACTGCCAAGCCAGGTCCTCCCTTGACTGGAAACAAGCATCCTAGGACCGGTTTCTGGGTTTCACCCCTCTTCAGCCAGGATAGCTTGATTCCAGTGGCATGGAGAGCACGGGACTCACGTCTGAGCATACCCGTCCCACTCGGGGTGACAAATGCAAAAACAACAGTTGATGGACAGAATGCAGAACAATGTCATACATTCTCCCCCGTACAGACATCTGGGCCTAAATCCATTGTTTTTTTGCTCACCATGCCATTCCAGTTTGAACACAGCCATATGCAAATCTTTCTTGACCCTGTGCCTCATAGGAACAGTCCTGCCCGAACTGCCAAGCCAGGTCCTCCCTGGACTGGAAACAAGCATCCTAAGACCGGTTTCGGGGTTTCACCCCTTTTCAGCCAGGATAGCTTGATTCCAGTGGCATGGAGAGCACGGGACTCACGTCTGAGCATACCCGTCCCACTCAGGGTGACAAATGCAAAAACAACTGTTGATGGACAGAATGCAGAACAATGTCATACATTCACCCTAGTACAGAGATCTGGGCCTAAATCCATCGTTTTTTTGCTCACCACGCCATTCCAGATTGAACCCAGCCATATGCAAATCAGTCTTGACCCTGTGCCTCATGGAAACAGTCCAGACCGAACTGCCAAGCCAGGTCCTCCCTGGACTGGAAACAAGCATCCTAAGACCGGTTTCGGGGTTTCACCCCTCTTCAGCCAGGATAGCTTGATTCCAGTGGCATGGAGAGCACGGGATTCACGTCTGAGCTTACCCGTCCCACTCGAGGGTGACAAATGCAAAAACAACTGTTGATGGACAGAATGCAGAACAATGTTATACATTCACCCCAGTACGGAGATCTGGGCCTAAATCCATTGTTTTTTTGCTCACCATGCCAATCCAGTTTGAACCCAGCCATATGCAAATCAGTCTTGACCCTGTGCCTCATGGGAACAGTCCAGCCCGAACTGCCAAGCCAGGTCCTCCCTTGACTGGAAACAAGCATCCTAGGACCGGTTTCTGGGTTTCACCCCTCTTCAGCCAGGATAGCTTGATTCCAGTGGCATGGAGAGCACAGGACTCACGTCTGAGCATTCCCGTCCCACTCGGGGTGACAAATGCAAAAACAACAGTTGATGGACAGAATGCAGAACAATGTCATACCTTCTCCCCCGTACAGAGATCTGGGCCTAAATCCATCGTTTTTTTGCTCACCATGCCATTCCAGTTTGAACCCAGCCATATGCAAATCAGTCTTGACCCTGTGCCTCATGGGAACAGTCCAGCCCGAACTGCCAAGCCAGGTCATCCTTGGGCTGGAAACAAGCATCCTAGGACCGGTTTCAGGATTTCATCCCTCTTCAGCCAGGATAGCTTGATTCCAGTGGCATGACGAGCACGGGACTCACGTCTGAGCATACCCGTCCCACTCGGGGTGACAAATGCAAAAACAACAGTTGATGGACAGAACAATGTCATACATTCACCCCAGTACAGAGATCTGGGCCTAAATCCATCTTTTTTTTGCTCGCCATTCAAGTTTGAACCCAGCCATATGCAAATCAGTCTCGACCCTGTGCCTCATGGGAACAGTCCAGCCCGAACTGCCAAGCCAGGTCCTCCGTGGACTGGAAGCAAGCATCCTAGTACCGGCTTCAGGGTTTCACCCCTCTTCAGCTAGGATAGCTTGATTCCAGTGGCATGGAGAGCACGGGACTCACGTCTGAGCATACCGGTCCCACTCGTGGTGACAAATGCAAAAACAACAGTTGATGGACAGAATGCAGAACAATGTCATACATTCTCCCCCTGTACAGAGATCTGGGCCTAAATCCATCGTTTTTTTGCTCACCATGCCATTCCAGTTTGAACCCAGCCATATGCAAATCAGTCTTGACCCTGTGCCTCATGGGAACAGTCCAGCCCGAACTGCCAAGCCAGGTCATCCCTGGGCTGGAAACAAGCATCCTAGGACCGGTTTCGGGGTTTCATCCCTCTTCAGCCAGGATAGCTTGATTCCAGTGGCATGACGAGCACGGGACTCACGTCTGAGCATACCCGTCCCACTCGGGGTGACAAATGCAAAAACAACAGTTGATGGGCAGAATGCAGAACAATGTCATACATTCACCCCAGTACAGAGATCTGGGCCTAAATCCATCGTTTTTTTGCACACCATGCCATTCCAGTTTGAACCCAGCCATATGCAAATCAGTCTTGACCCTGTGCCGCATGGGAACAGTCCAGCCCAAACTGCCAAGCCAGGTCCTCCCTGGACTGGAAACAAGCATCCTACGACCGGTTTCGGGGTTTCACCCCTCTTCAGCCAGGATAGCTTGATTCCAGTGGCATGGAGAGCACATGACTCACGTCTGAGCATACCAGTCCCACTCGGGTGACAAATGCAAAAACAACAGTTGATGGACAGAATGCAGAACAATGTCATACATTCACCCTAGTACAGAGATCTGGGCCTAAATCCATCGTTTTTTTGCTCACCATGGCATTCCAGATTGAACCCAGCCATATGCAAATCAGTCTTGACCCTGTGCCTCATGGGAACAGTCCAGCCCGAACTGCCAAGCCAGGTCCTCCCTGGACTGGAAACAAGCATCCTAAGACCGGTTTCGGGGTTTCACCCTTCTTCAGCCAGGATAGCTTGATAGCTTGATTCCAGTGGCATGACGAGCACGGGATTCACGTCTGAGCATACCCGTCCCACTCGAGGGTGACAAATGCAAAAACAACTGTTGATGGACAGAATGCAGAACAATGTTATACATTCACCCCAGTACAGAGATCTGGGCCTAAATCCATTGTTTTTTTTTGCTCACCATGCCAATCCAGTTTGAACCCAGCCATATGCAAATCAGTCTTGACCCTGTGCCTCATGGGAACAGTCCAGCCCGAACTGCCAAGCCAGGTCCTCCCTTGACTGGAAACAAGCATCCTAGGACCGGTTTCTGGGTTTCACCCCTCTTCAGCCAGGATAGCTTGATTCCAGTGGCATGGAGAGCACGGGACTCACGTCTGAGCATACCAGTCCCACTCGGGGTGACAAATGCAAAAACAACAGTTGATGTACAGAATGCAGAACAATGTCATACATTCTCCCCCGTACAGAGATCTGGGCCTAAATCCATCGTTTTTTTGCTCACCATGCCATTCCAGTTTGAACACAGCCATATGCAAATCTTTCTTGACCCTGTGCCTCATAGGAACAGTCCTACCCGAACTGCCAAGCCAGGTCCTCCCTGGACTGGAAACAAGCATCCTAAGACCGGTTTCGGGGTTTCACCCCTCTTCAGCCAGGATAGCTTGATTCCAGTGGCATGGAGAGCACGGGACTCACGTCTGAGCATACCCGTCCCACTCAGGGTGACAAATGCAAAAACAACTGTTGATGGACAAAATGCAGAACAATGTCATACATTCACCCTAGTACAGAGATCTGGGCCTAAATCCATCGGTTTTTTGCTCACCACGCCATTCCAGATTGAACCCAGCCATATGCAAATCAGACTTGACCCTGTGCCTCATGGGAACAGTCCAGCCCGAACTGCCAAGCCAGGTCCTCCCTGGACTGGAAACAAGCATCCTAAGACCGGTTTCGGGGTTTCACCCCTCTTCAGCCAGGATAGCTTGATTCCAGTGGCATGGAGAGCACGGGATTCACGTCTGAGCTTACCCGTCCCACTCGAGGGTGACAAATGCAAAAACAACTGTTGATGGACAGAATGCAGAACAATGTTATACATTCACCCCAGTACGGAGATCTGGGCCTAAATCCATTTTTTTTTGCTCACCATGCCAATCCAGTTTGAACCCAGCCATATGCAAATCAGTCTTGACCCTGTGCCTCATGGGAACAGTCCAGCCCGAACTGCCAAGCCAGGTCCTCCCTTGACTGGAAACAAGCATCCTAGGACCGGTTTCTGGGTTTCACCCCTCTTCAGCCAGGATAGCTTAATTCCAGTGGCATGGAGAGCACAGGACTCACGTCTGAGCATTCCCGTCCCACTCGGGGTGACAAATGCAAAAACAACAGTTGATGGACAGAATGCAGAACAATGTCATACCTTCTCCCCCGTACAGAGATCTGGGCCTAAATCCATCGTTTTTTTGCTCACCATGCCATTCCAGTTTGAACCCAGCCATATGCAAATCAATCTTGACCTTGTGCCTCATGGGAACAGTCCAGCCCGAACTGCCAAGCCAGGTCATCCTTGGGCTGGAAACAAGCATCCTAGGACCGGTTTCAGGATTTCATCCCTCTTCAGCCAGGATAGCTTGATTCCAGTGGCATGACGAGCACGGAACTCACGTCTGAGCATACCCGTCCCACTCGGGTGACAAATGCAAAAACAACAGTTGATGGACAGAACAATGTCATACATTCACCCCAGTACAGAGATCTGGGCCTAAATCCATCGTTTTTTTGCTCGCCATTCCAGTTTGAACCCAGCCATATGCAAATCAGTCTCGACCCTGTGCCTCATGGGAACAGTCCAGCCCGAACTGCCAAGCCAGGTCCTCCTTGGACTGGAAGCAAGCATCCTAGTACCGGTTTCAGGGTTTCACCCCTCTTCAGCTAGGATAGCTTGATTCCAGTGGCATGGAGAGCACGGGACTCACGTCGGAGCATACCGGTCCCACTCGGGGTGACAAATGCAAAAACAACAGTTGATGGACAGAATGCAGAACAATGTCATACATTCTCCCCCTGTACAGAGATCTGGGCCTAAATCCATCGTTTTTTTGCTCACCATGCCATTCCAGTTTGAACCCAGCCATATGCAAATCAGTCTTGACCCTGTGCCTCATGGGAACAGTCCAGCCCGAACTGCCAAGCCAGGTCATCCCTGGGCTGGAAACAAGCATCCTAGGACCGGTTTCGGGGTTTCATCCCTCTTCAGCCAGGATAGCTGGATTCCAGTGGCATGACGAGCATGGGACTCACGTCTGAGCATACCCGTCCCACTCGGGGTGACAAATGCAAAAACAACAGTTGATGGGCAGAATGCAGAACAATGTCATACATTCACCCCAGTACAGAGATCTGGACCTAAATCCATCGTTTTTTTGCACACCATGCCATTCCAGTTTGAACCCAGCCATATGCAAATCAGTCTTGACCCTGTGCCGCATGGGAACAGTCCAGCCCAAACTGCCAAGCCAGGTCCTCCCTGGACTGGAAACAAGCATCCTACGACCGGTTTCGGGGTTTCACCCCTCTTCAGCCAGGATAGCTTGATTCCAGTGGCATGGAGAGCACGGGACTCACGTTTGAGCATACCCGTCCCACTCGGGGTGACAAATGGAAAAACAATAGTTGATGGACAGAATGCAGAACAATGTCATACATTCACCCCAGTACAGGGATCTGGGCCTAAATCCATCGTTTTTTTGCTCACCATGTCATTCCAGTTTGAACCCAGCCATATGCAAATCAGTCTTGACCCTGTGCCTCATGGGAACAGTCCAGCCCGAACTGCCAAGCCAGGTCCTCCCTGGACTGGAAACAAGCATTCAAGGACCGGTTTCGGGGTTTCACCCCTCTTCAGCCAGGATAGCTTGATTCCAGTGGCATGGAGAGCACGGGACTCACGTCTGAGCATACCCGTCCCACTCGGGGTGACAAATGCAAAAGCAACAGTTGATGGACAGAATGCAGAAGAATGTCATACATTCACCCCAGTACAGAGATCTGGGCCAAAATCCATCGTTTTTTTGCTCACCATGCCATTCCAGTTCGAACCCAGCCATATGCAAATCAATCTTGACCCTGTGCCTCATGGGAACAGTCCAGCCCGAACTGCCAAGCCAGGTCCTCCCTGGACTGGAAACAAGCATCCTAGGACCGGTTTTGTTGTTTCACCCCTCTTCAGCCAGGATAGCTTGATTCCAGTGGCATGGAGAGCACGGGACTCATGTCTGAGCATACCCGTCTCACTCGGGGTGACAAATGCAAAAACCACAGTTGATGGACAGAATGCAGGACAGTGTCATACATTCACCCCAGTTCAGAGATCTGGGCCTAAATCCATTGTTTTTTGCTCACCATGCCATTCCAGTTTGAACCCAGCCATATGCAAATCACTCTTGACCCTGTGCCTCATGGGAACAGTCCAGCCCGAACTGCCAAGCCAGGTCCTCCCTGGACTGGAAACAAGCATCCTAAGACCGGTTTCGGGGTTTCACCCCTCTTCAGCCAGGATAGTTTGATTCCAGTGGCATGGAGAGCACGGGACTCACGTCTGAGCATACCCGCCCCACTCGGGGTGACAAATGCAAAAACAACAGTTGTTGGACAGAATGCAGAACAATGTCATACATTCACCCCAGTACAGTGATCTGGGCCTAAATCCATTGTTTTGTTGCTCACCATGCCATTCCAGTTTGAACCCTGCCATATGCAAATCAGTCTTGACCCTGTGCCTCATGGGAACAGTCCAGCCCGAACTGCCAAGCCAGGTCCTCCCTGGACTGGAAACAAGCATCCTAGGACCGGTTTCGGGGTTTCAGCCCTTTTCAGCCAGGATAGCTTGATTCCAGTGGCATGGAGAGCACGGGACTCACGTCTGAGCATACCCGTCCCACTCGGGGTGACAAATGCACGACCAGCCCCACTCAAGGCCGACGCTTCACCTCTCCCTGCGGGCCCACCTCTTGAGCTCCAGCCAGGGTAACCGCTCCTCTGCTGTTGCGGGAGCGGCTATGGAAACAGGCCCACCTGCCAAGTCACCAGTGCAGGGGGAAATGTTTGGTTGCTTTGATGTGCCCCCACAGCCTCGAATGGTCTGCTACTTCCCTGAAAGGCCTTTGGAGTATAGAGCTCCAAATTCAAACGGCCATCTTCATTCGCCCAGAGCACAAGCACTTTAACACTGGTCAGCAGTGGTAAAGTGTATGGGGTCCTACGGTGAACAAAAACAAATTCAGAAAAGAAAGTGGTGGTTAAAGGCAAAAAGTTTGGGCCTTGCCCTGTAGAGAGGGCCAGGTCCTACAATTCAGAAGCTGGATCTTCAGACGGTGGTTTGTTCGAACCGGGTCAGTTGCCTCTTTGAGCAGGGGTGGTATCCCTGCACGTAAACATAAAGGCGCACGTTGAGACTGGCAGCCACAAAATAAGCAAGAGGAGATATAACAATAACTCCCCCAAAAGTGTGAGGGCATCACCACTTGGGTCCAATCCCCCCAGTGGATAGCGGTGTAGAATAGCCCCCACCAATCTTCAGACCATTGAGCAATGCCTTTATCAATTCAATATGGCAGCAGGCAGGAGTAAACATGATACAAATATTAAAGAGCTGCCCCCACATTACCCTCACAGCAAAACGGAGGACCTATTCAAACTTGCCAAGCATGCAAGCAAAAATTAGTAGGAGTCAAGAGATGTCACTAGAGATGATGACAATGAGAAAAGTCTCACAACCCAATTTGTCATTGAGATCAAAGCAGGAATATGAGCAGTCCATGCAGATCTGAAACAGATTCTCGCAGAAACAAGAAAAGATGTCATCGACCTCAGCAATAGAGTTAACTCTTTGGAGACTACGCAAAGTGACAGAAGTACAGAGTTGGAAGCATACAGAGCTTGCCTCCTCACTTTTGATGAACACAATCCTCAGAGAAAAGCAAGAAGATTTAAAGAACTGATGTTGCTGATGGAATCTTCGGCTCCGAGGAGTGTCATAGGGATGGCAGTAGGTCACATTAAAAGATTTGTGTAAGAACTCATTGAAGCTCTCCTTGAATGACAGCGAAGTCCATTCACTTAAATAGGTAGAACACACAGAGGGGAGCCGGGGACTGAATAAGCCGGCAGATATCCTTGCTTGTGTGCATCACTTTAACAAAAAGGGAGAGGCAATGAGATCAGCGAAAGGAAAAATACCAATCTGATACAATGGCATGGAGATTCAGATTTTTCAATGCCTCTCCCATACCACCCTCCATAAATGCCGAGCCTTCAAACGGATGAACACCTTCCTTAAAACCAAAGATATCAACTACAGATGGGTGCACATCTTGCTACTTCACTTCGAATGATAAGAGAGACTGTGAGCCACAAAATCTCTAGAAGAGACCTGTGACATACTAGGACTATCCATAACGGAGGAAGGTTTGGATCAGACATGATGGGGGGGATCTCCACAAATTCAAACGCCAAGAATGTTATAAAGTATCAAAACAAAGAAGACAATGCTCTCTACAGAAATATAAGATTATAACAGTATGCATGTAGGCATTGTAATATCTCTGAAAAGTTAGCAATGCTTACCACTTGAGAGTTGAATCCCTGGAGATGACAAAATCTACTGATGAAGTATAGCATGTGTTGGCATTGGCGATCAATGGCCAAGTTAGAAACCCACTAGAGGAGTTTGATCTAATGAGGCAGAGACATTGACCCACAGCTGGGCAGGTGGACTTGTGACATTGACACTTACTTATCCTTCCTATATCCTTCCTGTGGGTTAGGTTATGTCAGGATGACCTTTAGTCCATGGACAAATTTGAACCTGTTAATATTTCTGTTCATGGAGTACAGACTCTAAGGGGATTGAAAGGGGGAGAGGAGTGTTCAGGAAAATGGATATGGGAAGGGATACCACCTCTCACAACTCCACAGAAATACAAAGGACATGCTACAGCACATAGGAAGAAGGAGCAGTTTGCCAATACCACACACTGCAAAACGTTCTCACTAAACATTTCCACCTATAATGTTTGAGTGTTATACACGCAAGAGAAGAGGAAGGTAATCATACATGAGCTCCACAAGATAAGTGAAGATATAGGCCTACTACAAGAAATCAATCTATCATGTCAAATCCAAAAACATCTCAGAAGCAGAGAATTCCCCAACCTAGGGGCATATTTACAAGGACTTTATCTCCTCTTTTTTGGTTTACAAAGCCAAAAAAGCGGAGATAAAACCATCGCCCTATTAACAAGAGGGTGCTAACATGCATAATCGCATGTTAGCACCCTTTTTCCCAACGCCTCACTTTGCATCGCCAATGAGATGCAAAGTGGGCGTTACTGGGCGTATCCAAGATGGACTACCTTGCAAATATCGCTGATGTTTACATCGCAATATTTACAAGGCAGCCCACATGATTTTAGCACACATTAGATTTTGGCGAAGCTTTCGCCAAAACCTAACGTCTGCTAAAATCCTGACTTAGCCATCCCTAACATAGGGAGTGGGTTATGCTGATACGACCCTGTGGGTCGTATCAGCAAGGTTATCGCCCTTTTGCAGGGAACATCGCTGAAAAACCAGCGATGCTCCCTGCAAAAGGGCAATACCCTCTCCATCTCTGGAATTTTTATCGCCCTGAGTAACGCATTGTTAATAACGCGCTACCAGGGCGATAAATACCAGAGATAGCCTGCGATAATATAATTATCGCTAAGCACGGCCAGCGATATTTATCGCTGGCTGTTGTTAATATGCCCCCAAATTTTCTCCTTTGGTCAAAACAATCTGCTAGATTAGCCATCTTGATGCACCACAGATGTCCCTTACATGCAGAAGGCTCCCTGAAGGGCGGCAGATGGGTGGCTATCAAGGGGCACCTTAAGGGGGGAACCTTAAGTGCTCTATCAATGGACTGAATCAGAACAAAGAAGAATTTCTAGCCAAATGGTTCAATTAATACTGGCATGGACCCAGACCTCATAATACTATACTTGGAGGGGACTTGAATTTGGTCTTGGACAGTACCATGGACAAATCCTTAAACGATTAGGGGGGCTATTCAGATATGGGGGTGGAAGGACTTAACTAGGTGAACCAGGGCTGTTTAGCGTTTGGGCTCCAGACACCCATTGGGTATCAACATTTCTCATTGCTCCACTGCCCACAGGAACTATGCTAGAATAGATTATTTACTTTTGGATAAAAGACTGCTCCCACAGCTTTAGGAGATGGCCCAACACCCCATCTCACTGTCAGATCAATAGCCCTATCTCATGCAGGCTAGTGGGTCCTACTCACAACGAACAGGAGGGGGAATGGTGCCTACAAGATACACTTTTAAAGAACCTGGATGTGGTAGATAACATTAAGAAAGGTAATGTAGACTACATAAAGCATAATGATACATCAAAGCTCAAGGCAGTAATGGTATGTTAAGCAATGAAAGCAGTGATAAGGGGCAAGTTATGGCAGAGGCAGCTAGACTTAAAAAAACTGAAGGAAGACCTAGTAACCTGGTTATAAAAAGAATTAGGACATTTAGAGCTTTAACACAAAAGAACAAACTGAAGAAACTATGTATGGAAATTATAATGGAGAGGGTACAGGTCTGGACATTGGAACTAGAAAGAACAACCTCCCATTTGGCACAAACTAAATCAGAAATGTTATGAATTAGGAAACAAACCAGGAAAGCTATTAGCTGACGCTACAGAGTTGCAGTGAAGGGTCATGATGGTAAGCTAATTACAAATGAAACCAACTCAAAGTTTCTATAAACAACCATATGCAGCAGAACTGGTGTGTTCCAGGGAAGACACACAATATCTGGCAGTAGCGCAGCGACCTAAATTATCACCTAGCATCAAAAAAAGTTTAGAGGAACCTATCAAAAAAGAGGAGATAATACAGGCTATCCCGAAAATGTGCTCAAGTGAGATGCTGGAACCACATGGGTTTACTGTGGCCTTCTATAAGATTTCAGTTCTTCCTCACTTCCCCTCCTTTTCAAGGTCTTTAAAGGAATGATATTGCATGAGAATGTGGCACCCACCATGTCAGAATCTATGGTGTTCTTAATACTAAAGCCGGGCAAGCATCTTGGTGAGTGCACCTCCTATAGGCCGATTTCACTATTAAATCTTGATGTGAAAATCTTCACTAAGGTAGTGGCCCTATATATTATATATCCCACCAAGTCTGGCTATATACAGGAAAGACAAGTGAGGGATAATACCAAGAAAGTTTTGCACCTCCTAGACACTGGAAATAGAGGCAACCCACAAAGCAATCCTGATTTCCCTGGAGTAATTTGGGATTTCTTGACAGTCAGGCTACCGGCAATGAACTTTAGGGAATCCTATTGCAGCAGTGATCCTTTGTAGCTACCAGGCTCCTAGATCCAAAATTAGAGTAAATAGGCCCACCCCTGCCTGGTGCCCCAATTAGATGGGGCACCAGACAGGGGTGCCTGCTTTCCCCCCTACTATTTGCTCTAATGCTGGAACCACATGCCCTGAAAATTCAACGTAATGCTGCCATTTAGGGGATAAAGATGGAAACGCAAATGACCAATCTCACCATGTTTGTGAGTGATATTTTGGTACCAACTATTCTCTGCCACACGTCATGGCAGAGTCGAGCGCATACCAGGGTATTTCCGGCTTTAGAGCTGTTGAAGTAAATCTGAAATCTTAACTATCTTGCTCTCTAAGGACCTAATCCAGCAGGTACAGGGACTGACTCCAGTGAAATGGACTAATACTTCCCTTAGATATCTGGGGATAGACCTAGCTAGCAACTTTGAGAAAACTAGAGAGGTTAAGCCTCAGAACTGGAAAAGGGCAATAAAAGCAGAACTGGGCAGCTGGCATCATACAACCCTTTTACTGCTGGTGCCAGACAGCAGCCCTGATAATGTACATATTACAAACATTGACCCCCTGCACAACCCTAAAGACTACATATTAGAACTCCAGGCCTGGTGCTCAGACTTTATTTGGCAGAGGAAGAAAGAAAGAATCAATAAATATAAAAGCACCCTGAAACCACTCTAAGGGTAACTGGGTGCACCAATCTCTTCCATTACTTTTATGCTACCCACTTGCATTTCATTATCCACTGGACTTGGTGGGACAGGGAAAAGGGCATGTGCATGATTGATTAGTGGGGGGCCACTATGGGAGGTTCTCTGAAAACCTAAAAGCCAGCGCTACCCAAAAGCTTTATATCTCCAGAGGGACAAGGGCCATTCTTCATGTGTGAGACAAGTTAGCACCTTAAAAGGGACTATTGTCATACCCATCACACTTCACCCCATTAAAGGGCTTTGATAGGGCACCATTTTGCCTCTGCAAGAGAGAGGCGGCAAAATTCTGAGGATATGATCAAGGAGGGAGAAATGAAGTAATTTGTGCAAGTGACAGCTTTAGCTATTTCCAGCTTAAACACTGACTCTTAATAGAACTCATGCCATTGGAAAATGTCCTATTGACCAGTGACGTGGACGGTCATGCTAAAGCACACATATATACAAACTTCTCCATACTCTTAAGCAAGGAGAGAAATATTCATATCAAAAAGCATCGGAGAAAGAAATATAGATTTCTTCAAATAGAATAATATTCTGGTCCGAACAAACAATTTCACCTCCCACATTGGGTGGAGGGAAACAATGTTAAAACTACAGTATCAATGGCACTATACCCCTTCAAGGTTAGTGAAAATGAGTCAAATACGAGGAGATGAATGGTGCAGGGCATGAGGTGGAAGGGGAACCCTCACACATATCATTTGGTCTTGCCTGTAGATACGAACATACCGGGAGAGGGTTTACCAATGCAGTGCCCAAAAATAATAATACTGGGCAGATACACCGCCTGCATGGGAAGAAGGGCCATCTTATCTCCCATCGATTGCTGGTGGCAAAGCAGGCTATCCAGGCCCTCTGGGGCCCATCAGTGACTCCTTTTGAGACTACATGGTTGGTAAAGCTAAGGGATTTACTTGGAATGGATGAACCTTCTAAGGAGGTCCAGGGCAAGGAAACAGACAGCTGTGGGGAGCTCTTTTTGGGTACTTTAGTGAAGACTTTAGAGAGCTAAGGGCCATATTATCAAGAAACGGCGTTAAAATTATCGCCGCTTTAGCGGCAGGAAACTGTCGCTAAAGCGGCGATAATGGGCTTGATAATATGCCCTGGAGAATTCCCATAGAAGCCCATGTTCACACCGGAACATGGGCTTCTATGGGAATTCTGAAGGGCATATTATCAAGCCCATTATCGCCGCTTTAGCTGCAGTTTTCTGCCGCTAAAGCGGCGATAATTTTAACGCCGTTTCTTGATAATATGCCCCTCACTTTCCCCAGAAGACATGGGGGCATATTATCAAGCCAGGTGATAAAATTATCGCCGCTTAAGTGGCAGAAAACTGCCGCTAAAACGGCGATAATGGGCTTGATAATATGCTCTATGGAATTCCAATTGAAGCTCAGGTTAGACGTCCTTCACATCTAACATGGGCTTCAATTGGAATTCCAGAGCATATTATCAAGCCCATTATCGTCGTTTTAGCGGCAGTTTTTTGCCGCTAAAGCGGCGATAATTTTATCACCTGTCTTGATAATATGCCCCTTAGGGCTCTTAATTTATTAGAGGAATCACAATTTAGTCAATATTAGCATGTTATTCAAGATCCTGGCCCCATACGAAGCAGAGCCTGTAATAAACTTGGTTTATGCAGAGAGACCAAATTCACCGAAAATCATGAGACAAATAGAGGGAGTGGTCGGGGTAAGGAAGTTACAAAGGGGGGGCCTGATGAGAGAGGCTGGAAAGGGAGTTCAAACAGAAATGTTTGTTTTCTCACCAGTTTCCATACTTTGTGGTTAGCAAAAACGAATACAAACGTATTGAAACAAAAATAATTGAGAAACTTCTTTTGCTAGACTCCCACCATATTTTTCAGGGATTCACTTACCCTTTCCTCCTTAACGGGAGCACAGTTCTGAACGTTTTCAGGGTGTGAAGAGTACCGAGAAGAGATTAAAAATATCTGCAAATATAGCTTTTTTGTCTATTCACAAACCTACAGGGCATTTTAAATTGTAATACCCATCCTAAGTCCATCCCCACCTATCCCATAGATGTACTTACACTAAAACGTGTGTGTGGGTATTTTAGGTGCAAAATCAGCTTTTGAGTACAGCAAAAGTGGTTTTAAAGTCGTTTAGGAGCTTATTTACACGTGTAAGTCAAATAGTTTTGCACCGATAGTCTTTAGATTGGCCCTTCAATTTTGGTCGGGGTTTATTTGAACATCAAAATGGCGTTTTTATTGCTAATTGGTGAACAGCAGATGAACAACTGCATTCTGCTCGGAAAAGTGTTTTTACAAATACATTTGTGATTGTACCGTCAATAATCTCAGACACTTGCTTAGATGTTTCAATGTTTTTCTAATGGTAGAAATGAAGGCATGGTTTAGCCTCTTTCAGAGTCGCTTCCAATGCATAGAAGCTTTTTAATTATATACTGGGATATATTTACACCATGTTTACGATAGACACAAAAAGGAAGAAAAGCCTTTATAGGAATCAGTCCACTACTCTGCCAGCGTGGCAACTGAAATATATTTTCTAAAGATAACATTATTTGATTCCTGAATTGGCAGTCATGCCAACTATTATGCAAACTATACCCAGAGAAAATCAGACATAAAATCAAACGCACTCGATCTAACTCACAGAACAGGAAAAACAAGAACATTTCTTCTTTTTAACGTCCTCTGGGACAAAAAGACAGAATCTTGCAGTTTCAGGGTTTTAATCAAGAAACCGTAGAGAATGACCAGAGAAATAGAAAATGACCGGTGAAGGTGCAAGTTTTAGAAAGCAAAAATAGCAAAAAGCTATTTCTGGAGTGAGAAGGAAACCAACACGGTTCTCTGAAAGAAACATCTGTGCTCTCTTGGGAACTTACGCCCTCGACAACACTGTAGGGAAATGAAAAGTTACTTCAGACAACTGCACCCAAAGTAATTATTTTCAGGTCTCTGGTGGAAACCATGACAACACGAGAACACAAAGAAAGTGTCAGATGGAACTCACATAGCAAGTAGATTCTGAAATGGAGTATGCACTCCTGTCTCTCATTAAGGAATCGCATCACAAATCTTTTAAAAATAAAAGTACAATGACCGACTCATCACCACAAGTAGAACAAAGATACCTGAACAATGGCCCAGATTTATCAAGAATCATGCAACGTAGATCAGCAAGAGAAGTTCTAGCACTGCGTTACCTTAGAGAGCGAGAGCAAAACAGTGCCATATCTACTAAAGATGTGATGCTGTTCTGCTGTCTCCCTGCACTGTCGCACTCTAGGCAGCAAAATGCCAACACAGACATCTTTGCACCATAGTGCAAGATCAGTGTTTTCTCAAGCATATGTTTTGTACTGGAAGGGGTCCTTCCTAGTACAAACTCTATGCTTTGACGCTTTTCCCACTTTGTATGTGTGCTGTACAATAAATTAAAATAATGAATAAACTAGTATCTTTAGTTTATTTTAAAACTTTAAAATTATATAAAATAATATATTCATAAATAATTTAAAATTTGAAAAAAATTATAGAATAAATGAAAACATTAAACTATGAAAAAAGATTTTAAATTAAATTGCCTAATACAATCAGTGCAACAGTAGGAAAAGTGTTGGATAGGAAAATAATTAAATGTACTATTCCAACTCCAGTGAGTGCAACAGTAGGGAGAGCGTTGGATAGCGGAGGGGTAAAAACTACTATTCCCACTTCAGTGACAGCAACAGTAGAGAAACTGTTGGATACCAGAGGGAAAAAAATACTATTCCCATTCGAGGGACTGCAACAGTAGGGAAAATGTTGGATAGCGGAGGGGTAAAAATGACTATTCCCACTCCAGTAAGACCAACAGTAGGGAAAGTGTTGGATGCTGGAGGGGTAACAGTTACTATTCCCACTCCACTGAGTGCAACAGTAGGATAAATGTTGGATAGCGAAGAGGTAAAAATTACTAGTCGCACTCCAGTGAGCACAACAGCAAGGAAAGTGCTGGATAGCGGAGGGGTAAAAATTACTATTCCAACTCAAGTGAGTGCAACAGTAGGGAAAGTGTTGGATAGTGGAGAGGTAAAATTAACAACTATATATTAATTAATTTAACAGAAATTACTTCCCACGGTTTACTCCTATTTCCACAACAACACACCCCTAAAGTTAATTACACAATTATCATACTTAATTACCAATTAATGAATTAAAATCAATTAACAACCAATTATTAATTCATCAAATAAAATTAAATTACTTCCCACCCTTTACATCTATAAAAACTACAACGCACACCTAAAATAAATCACACAATTACCAAAATGAATTACAAATTAATTAAATAAAATTAATTTCCAACCTATTATTAATTCATAAATTAAAAATACATTACTTCCCACCCTTTACAACTATAAACACCACAACACACACCTAAAATTAATTACAAAATTAATAACCAATTAATTGTTTAAAATTAATTAACAACCAATTATTAATTAATTAATAATACATTACTTTATACATTAAACATTATAACATCTCAATTAAAAAAATATTGATAAATAAAAATTAATCAATACATTTGATTTAATAACATTACTTCAACTGGATTCAGGCTGTCTGGCTGATGAGGGGTGAAACCCCGAAACCGGTCCTAGGATGCTTGTTTCAAGACTGATTGGCATATGGCCAGGTCTAAACTGGGGTGGCATGGTGAGTAAATGAATTATGGGTTTTACTTAGATCTCTTGACTGGGGGGAATGTTTTGATTTGTTCTGCATTCTGTCCATCAATTGTGTGTCTTTTTCTTCAGTGTTATAGTGCAAGAACTCCTACTGTAAATTGTGTTTACTTATTGTTATATCCATGATTGGCGGATTTGATCTAATAATTAGTCCCTAGTAATGTGCACAAGTTTGGCAAGGGCCTGTAAATCAAATGCTACTAGTGGGCCCCCAGCACTGATTGTGCTACCCACAGAAGTAGCCTTTCAAAGGTGTCTCAGACCTGACAGTGCAGTGTCTGAGTGCAGTTTTTCTGCCATGTCGACTTGGCAAGTACACCTACTTGCCAGGCGATAACCTTCCCTTTTCTTACATGGAAGGCACACCTCAGGTAGGCCCAGGGTACCCCCATGGACAAGGTGTAGTGTGTGTGAAAGGTAGGACATTTCCTGGTGTGTGTGACATGTCCTGATAGTGAAATACTGCCAAATCGTTGTTCACTATTGAAAGGCAATCTGCCCCATAGGCTAACATGGGAGTTGCTTTGTAACATCTTACAAGTATAACTTTCCATTAGGACAAGATGTAGAAATGAAGTTTAGGCTCTCTGAACTTAGAATTTAATAACACATCTTTTTTTAGAGAGATGGTTTTAAATTGTGTGTTTGAAAAAGCCATTTTTAGAAAGTCTGCAATTTCTTGTTTAACCATTCTGTGTGCCTCTGCTGGTTTGTGTATTGACTGTCTGGTTTTGAGGTGACAGGGGCTGCATTTAGAGTGGTGGGAGAAGCTATCACTAGCACCTAAATAGGCAGTGTCTCCTCTGCACAATGCTGTCTCCACCTCCTGTAGTGAAGCTGGGCCAGAGATGGCAGAACTGGTTTGTACTGGACTCAGAGACCCTTGCCACAAAGAGAACAAAGAGAAAATGTGGAATAAATAGAGAAAGGACTAGAGTGAACTTTCTGCAACTTCTTTTGTTTGAGTTTCTCCAAGGGCTCGAGGTAGAGTGTAGGAGAGTAGGATCTGCTTCTTATAGTTACCCCCACTTTTTGCTGATGTTTCACTGTTTTCGACTTAGATTGACTGGGATACTGCTATCCAGGACCCCAGTCTAGATACTTTCTCCTCTAAATTGATTGCATGTACTTTAGGTACACTCCAGATTGGATTCTGGGATACCCTAATCAGTCCCTAGTATATGGTATACTATGTGCCCAGGGCATAGGTACCCCAGTGGCCTCCCAGGGGCTGCAGCATGTATTATGCCACCCCTAGAAGACGATTCAAATGTACACCACATGTCTGCTACAGCAGCCTGTGTTAGGCGGTGCATGCACCCCTTACTTAGATATAGGTTCACTATATCTATTCGATATCACTGCACATATAAACCTATCAGTCACCCCTATGGAAGACCTTATCAATCCTGAAGACAGGGTGCTCGGTTTTATGTGAGAGGGTGCACCTGCATGAGCAGAGCCCCTCTGCAGCCTTCGGAAGCTATTTTCCGGGGTTGATTGTGATGCATCTAACCATATATATTTAAGTGCATTATAACCTTGCGGTAAATGCTAACTTTAAAATGGCTGCATGGAAACATGTCGTGTTTGGTGTAAAACACCTTGGAATCATACCTCCCCGCTGGTAACTGGCGGGGAGGTAATATTACAGAACCTGGGCATTACAAACTGGATGCTGCCATCCACAGACATGAGTCTGCCCTCCTGCTGCTGGACTAAACTCGAGCAGAGGACGGCCTGACAATAGGTTTCCTGTCACAGGGAGGTGTGACCACCTCCCAGACAGGCTTTAGTGTATTGGGGCTGGGTGGGTGCACTCTGAGAGGGCTTTGATGTCTGCACTGGGGGCACATTTGGTGTCCCTGTTCATAGTCCAGCTCAAACCGGTTGCAGGAGCCATTTGCTCCTGCTCTGGCGCAAAACTGGACAAAGGACATGGGTGTAGCCACCCCTCTGTCCTGTCCCTCCCATAGGTGGGTCCCCAGAGTTTGTCCCACCCCTTCCTTGGGTATAAAGTAGGAACCCCTGACTACAGGACTTTAGATTTTACCTGGACTAAACTCTACTACAGAAACCAAGTACTTTGATGATCTACACGACTCTGGATGACTGAAGAATCTGAAGAATCTCCCTTGGAGTAAAGGAGTTACTCCCCTGCAAGGCAGGCACCTGAAACGCACAAGAGGTGGGTTCCCAAGGTCTCTGAGGTGGATCTTTGCTCTCAGCAATTCTGAGGCCCGTATCCCTCATGGGGACCGTGCATCCTGAACCCCCGTGCATGCGTTCTTTTGCAGCAGCATATGCTTTTTGGCAATCCATGAGGCTGTGCTTTGGGCTACTTGTAGTCCTAACCCCGAGCAGTATTTCCACTAAAGATTTCCGGCCTAAACTCCACGAGTGTTCCGTTGGCTGGTATTTTGTGATTCAGCTTGAGGTCCCTAGGATAGCTTTCAATAAAGGTTGTCTTTAACCTTATCATCAATAAGGGTCATTTGGACTGGTGCAAGGTGTCCACTTTAACTAGTGGACAGCATATACCAGGTCAACTTCTCACATAGAGCTTGCCCTCTGTTCAAGGAGTCTCAGTAACAGCAAAGACTTCAAGTTCATCTGCTACCGGCAGCAGGAACTGTGTGCTTTTAGCTGCAACAGAAGAGAAAGCAACCCAACATTGTCAATGATGCTGCAGCTGGCTCCGTGTCCTGAAGGCACTATAAAGGGAACTGCAACACTTCACACTGCAACCCTGGTGTCACCCAATGCCACAACTGAGCTGCTGTTTACACCATGACCTGTGGGCACTGTACTTTGCACCACCTTTCTTCACACCGCCGCCCTGGTATCCCTGACAATGCTACTCCACACCGACATCGACGCCGCTGCTTGCACCCCGGCTTGACGGTACTGCTCATAACATACACGATGCACCACCCCGTCCCACACCGCAGCCTTGGCCTACTGATGCCGGAGCAATGGACTCCGGTTCATCAGCTGACGACAGTGCTTCAGCAATAACGATGTCACTACCTGCACCGTGACCTGCTAGCTCTGCAACGAGCACTGCCCCACTTCACACCCCAGTCCTGGTCTCACCGATTGCGCTGGACATCGTCACCAAGCTGCTGCCTGCGCCTCGACCTGAGGCTACCGCACGCCACACCGCTGCACTTCGCACCGCAGCCCCAATGCCAGCTGACCCCAGCGCTCCTGACTTCCACCACATCGAATTCGATCTGCAAAGCGACAGAACCGACTCCTGCCGACGCCGGATCTTCGAGGCTCATCACAAGGTCACTGACACCCTGCATTTCTAAAAGTACATTTGTGGGTCTTTACAACACCATAGCTGGCTCACGATGCTGCGATCAGCCAGAACTCTTTGGATTTGTTGTTCACAACGCTGTGATAGCCCCGGATCCACTATAAGGAACTGTATTTTAAGTCTATTTTTGCTTCTTAATGTTTCTAAGAGCTGTATGGTGGATTTTTATAGTTTTTGGGCTTCTGTTGCACAGAAACAATATTGTATATTTTTCTAAAACTGGTGTGGTGTCCTTTTGTAGTGTTTTCACTGTATTGCTGCTGGTTATGCGCAAATGCTTTACACTCTGCCTCTGAGATAAACCTGACTGCTCATGCCAAGCTACCAAGGGGGTGAGCAGGGTTTATTTTAGAAGTGTATCCCCCTTAACCTGTCTAGGAAGGAGGGTCCCTACTTGGACAGGTTACCAAGCTGCTAACTAGAGACCCTCATTTCTAACAGGTAAAAAAATCCATACATGAGAAAATACAGATTAACACATACTTTCCAAAAAGGTCAAAGGTATGTGCTCATTCAACCCCTTTTAACACCACTGATAATATCCACAAACAGATTCATCATGAACACATCTGACTTTCTGAGTAAATTTGAAAAGAGTTATTTCAGTTTATGATACTAGTATGTTTGCTGTGCACACCTGCAACACTTGTTGTATCGCATGACAAAAGTACCATAAGTTAGGTAAGGAAGTTGAGAGTCAGTGATGGATAGCATGAGAACAATTTTTAAAACATGTTGCAAGCAATTAAGGGAGTGGCAGTACTGTTAATGCTCGTAAAAATCCAGCTTTGCATACTATAAGCACAATTAGGTGCACATCATATAAACACCCTGAAAGGTGCTTACGAGGATTTTTCTCATAACCATATCACAAAAAGTTATTTTACACAAAGGCAGAAATGGAGAAAACAGATTCTGAAACTGTATGTATTTTTTTTGTATTAACCATTTAAGTGAATTGTTAAATGTATAAATCCTAATCTATGAATTATACTTTATCAGACTAAAAATAAAGCCAACTAATTTTACACTATTTTGCTACCTGTGTGATAGTAACTAAACAAACTGAATTTGCCTGAAACCAAACTCACATTTTATCTTCAAAAGAATAAATATTTTTTATCCAAATGTACGAAATACATAACATCCACTTCCAGGGTGGCGAAGGGCTAAGTAAGGTTTACCTGAAGGAATGACCAAAACATTAGTTAGGTTAGCTCTTGGGTCATTGCAGAACCTTCCCGCACTCTCAGTGACCAAGCCACCGAGCAGGGTCAGGTAACTAACTGAATCTGGAGAGTAAGTATACTCCCCTCTGCATCAGAATCATAACGCTGGTCCAGTACTTTTTGTCTTTCATTATTCTCACATCTCTCTTTACACTACACTTAGCCATGACACCATTGATGTTTAGGTAGTTATTATAGGCAATGTCGCTTAACAGCGCTAGGACCTGAAGAATGCCTTAGACCTATTTTAGGCTCAAGGTTTTGGCAGAAACATGTTGACCATGAAACACTCCCCTGTTGTTTTAATTTTACATATAGTAGACAAGAATAAAATATCATAGTCGACCATGAAGTCATTTTAACTATGTTTTTGGGCATAGTGATTCTCAACATCCCAGAGAGTCCTTGAGATAGTGTCCTATTGCTTCACATCTGTACTGGAACCACACTCATTTGAACAAAGCATTGTCTTCCTAATGAGCTTTCGTATTGGAAAGGAGCCAACCCACATTATGAGAAGTTCACAAAAAGAGTAAGGAGCGGGTCCGAGGTCAAAGTGTGCCCCCATAAGGTGGGTGAATGCCCTGCATTATTCTAGATGAGGGGTCACATTTTGATCCCTTCTGGCTCACTTTGGGCACACACATCTGACACAGGAGTAACTATCCCGTGAGTGAATGGGTATTTTGTTTGGCTCCTCTCTTCATTTGGTCTAGAGAATTATTAGTTACTGAGCCTTCATTTGGAAGAATATACTCTAGGCTTCCCAATTCCTCTCTCTGATTTTAGGTATTACATTATTACATTATGAAATAAGTGTCCAAACTCATTGATGTATGTCAATTATAACTTTAAACAGTGATGTGTACTTTCTTTTAGCTTAATTAGATTGACGCACCACTGTCCAATAATGTAGCCTATTGCATTCACATGAGTTTCTAATTGGTCACACTAGTGACCAGAAATACACAATTTAAATAGGATATTGATATACATGTTCCTGTTTGGACCATGGGCTTTGAATTCTATTGGGATAGCACTGACCTCCTGTAACAAAAGCTTGTCAGAGCCCTATGAATTACTGAGAAGACTTCAGCTTAAGATAACTCATCTGGAGAATTTGAGTACTTCTGTATTGTTCCCCTCCTTATCACTTTGATGAATCATGGTCTAGTCCGTTTGCCATGGGGACAAGAACCAGTACATACAGCGACGTTGCGAGCATTCCTTTGTAAACCAAAGTTAGGGTAATCTTTAGATCACCAATTCTGTACGATCCTCTAAGCCGTGACTAAGATCCTGAACTGAAGCATAGAAGAAAATCAAGTTGACCTACAGTTAAATTTCCGTTTAGTAACTTTGGATTCAGACTTGATTGTTGGCTTACAGTTTTTGCTTCTAGTGGTTGGGTGACTGTCGGGCTTCTGTGCAGCACCTGACTTCATGAGGTGAGGAAGTAACTTTATCCCGGGTGTCCTGAGAAAGACACAGAAATACACCTTCAAAAAAGAAATAGTGGCAAAAATGATTCTTCATTAGAACTGCCTGAAAGGACTGTGTACACAGGTAAGGACATTGTGGTTTTGGAGAGCGCAGTCTACCCTAGCACCTCATTGAAGAGCTTTTTTCACTCACAAGAGAGCCTCACTCTACAAAATAGCCTAGGTACGAATTTAAGATTTCGCATAAAGATTAACGTCTGTTGCATGCCAGCTGTGTTCCCACCAAGCCAGATTAATGTAAGAATCTTGCCCAAATAAGCATTTCTATCCAAGCTTAGAATTTGTTTCTAAACATAATTTTACTGATATATAATTTAGTGGCCTCCCATAATAAAACCTTTTAAATTAGGACGTATCCCTAAAATCAGTTCTTGCCTGGTTGGAATTTCATTGTTTTTTGGTTGATCATTAGTAAACTCTTAGTTCACAACTTCTTATAGTTTTTGGAATTCTATTTATCTGGACATTACATTCAGTATCTCATGAATAAGGGAGAAATAGTAGTAGAGAATAGAGAAGGCAGAGCAGTTAATGAAGAGAACAAAGTAGAAATAAATAATGTCAAAATGTGGATTAAGACACAGTGAGGTTAGAAAGCGGATTAATTGCGGTTGTGTATGAAGACAAGAAAAGATAATTTCCATTTAAATCAATACTAATAAATACATTTCAAAACAGTATGCATCTTGGAATGTTTCAATTTAGACCGTCATGCTCAGTTACAAAACCAAAGGTAGACATTGATAAAAAATTTAAACAGAGCAACATATTGACATAATCACATACAGTATTTATTGTAAACCACACAATCCCCAAAATCTAGGTGAAGAGATTCAAAATAACATTTTGGGGGAGAGCTTAGTTGTACTGAAACACTAGCAGGATAGAAACTCATAGCTGTTCAGGATTGTGCTGTCCTGCACACGACCAGCTGATTCAGCAATCAGCCGCAAAACTAATAGGTATGGATATATTGATGAAAGGAATTCTTTAGTGATTGTCAAGGTTCTGTGGATGGGTTAGTGTGTGCATGGATAGATGAATGAGTACATGACTGACTGACTGTATTGAGGAATAGTCACATAAATAATGATATAATTGAGGCATAGATGAATTTGGTGCACAACTGGGTTAATGAGTGAATGCATGTTTGGATGCAGAGAGTTTACACCGTCTTACCAGCTGACATCACAGACAGCATTACTATTATTGTTATTAAAATACCTGAATTACCAACATTATGCCACTGAACAATTACACCGTTGTTGGCACAGTAGTACCAAGAATGTCCACAATTTATACAAAGAATTACCAACATTATGCCATAGCAGTCATTACACCAGGGGTGACCACCATTGTTCCAAGAGTCCCTCCAATGTGTCAAGAATTATCATCATTATGCTGGTGCACGCATTATGCAGGCCATCATTCCACGAATTCCTATCACATGTCAAGAATTATTGCTGGTATAAATATTATGATTTTCCTCATAATACAACATTCCCTAGTGCATGTTCATATTTACACCATCATTTATTCAGCTTAAATTCTTTTTCACATTTGCACTTATAAATCTTGAGTGTCAGGCTAGATTTGAATCATTACTTAGCAGACTTAGGTACATTTGCCCATTTACACCATCATTCATTAATCCTTGTGCTAGTTCCAATTTACACCATCAAAGAAATTATTAGTGCATGTTTCAACTTTTCCATCACTCACTAATACTCAGTACATACCCATAATTATTCCATCACTCAGTGATACTGCCAAGGGCCATTTGCAAACTCAACAACATAAATGCTTCAATTATTAATATTACATTATGTAATTTTCATATATAAAAGACAGAGGGGGTAATCATGAACCTGGCGGTCAGACCGTGAGGCAGTAGTGTCGGTGGTCGTGAGACTACCGACAACCCGGTGGCATCCCCACTTCTGAGTTATGACATGACCGCCGTGGCATGCTCAGCCTCACTATGTGAGCCTTAAGGTGATGTCCCCATGGTGCAGCGCATGCACTGTCATGTGCGCACTGTTACCGTGCACCATGTCGTGAATGGCACACAGTGCTTGCTTGACAGTGCCCCCATGCACTACTTCCCTGGGGGCCCTGCTTGGGGCCCCCTCTTTACGTTTAGGACATCCATTACATGGCGGGTCGCCACCATGTAAAGGATGTCGGAAAGGGATGTCACAATCCCGATGGCGGAGCCTGCCTCTGAACAGCCGCCATTTATTTTCCCTGACACCACCGCCTCACTGTCGGGATCCAATATCCTGGCGGTGCTAGCGGTGTTGTGTCGGGCAACTTTCAGTGCGACCGCAAGTGTCCTAATGTGGCAGCTGGATAGATGGGCCGTCGGACCACCAGTGACGGGATGTTGGCTGTCCAACCGCCGGCATCGTAATCAGGCCTATAGTGTTCATAATGATCACACTACCACACTCCCCTTCCTTCCTCAGCAGTGATTTATCTGTTCCTTTCTTCTTAAGCTGCCAGCTACATAGGGACGAAGTACCCCAGGTCATTACTAGATATCAATATGAAGTTAGCAGAAAAGGATCAATACCTCAAGTCATTCCTAGATGTCGCTCTAAAGTCAGCAAATAGATTCTGTACCTCAGGTAATTACTAGAATTCCCTCTCAAAGGCGGAAGAAAGGGTGCAGTGGCTCAGTTTCTTGCTAGATGTCCATCAAAAGTCAACGAAACTGTGTGGTAATATAATTGGTCACCAGAAGCCCTGGGCACTCCGATGCCTCAAGGGTGTGCAATTTTGTAGCAAGAGTTACTACAGTTTGTCATCAATTGCCACCATTATGCCAGTGTAAGTATTTGAATGGAGCAGGCAGTAATATGTCATGAATGCCTACAACATGCCAATAATTGCCTCAATTATGTATGTTCCTATTTGACCCATATGTCAATAATCATTACATATTCAAATCATCATTACTCATTAACCCCAACTGCATATTTAGATTTTTCCCATTAATCAGTAATCATTAGTGCATGTTCAAGTGTGCTTCATTACTAAATTATCCTTAGTGCTTGTTTTCTTTTGTACCATCACTCATTAATCTTGAATTCTTGTTTAGATTTGCACTTAAAATCATTGAGCGTTAGGCAACGTTTGCATCATATGTAGAAAATGTGGCTGCATTGGCACATTTACAGCAATAAAACTAGCTTGTGCTCAAATTTGCACCATGACTCGGGTATCTTTAGGGTGTGTTGAAATTATCATTATTATTCTCTCATCCACAGAACATACTATATTTGCACCGTAACTCAGTAATACAGTTACATTCCTTTCGCAAACACCGCATCAGCAATTATATCAATACGCCTTTTTCATACACAATTATACTGTGTTTATGTTGATGACACTACACCCCTCTCCAATATTCCACAACTGTGATTTGTTAACCTGCTCCATCCTCTTATTGCTTTTTAAGAGAACAGTATCTTACGACATTACTAAAGGTTGCTCTGAAGTCAGCAAAAAGCATTCAGTACCTGATACCCATAGTAGATTACTCATTAAAGTCACCAGAAAAATGTAGGGGCATATCATCGCTGAAATCTATCGCCCAGTTAGCGCACTATTATCAATGCGCATCGCCGAGGCGATAGAAATCCAGGCAAAAGCGGCGGAAAAAGTAAAAAATCGCCGGAATTCCAGGGATAGAAAACCGCGTTAGGGAAAACCTTGTAGATAGGGAGACGTGGATTCAGCATAACAATCCACCTCCCATTATAGATATGGCTTAGTAAGAAAAATAGTAGGCGTTACAAACTGGCAAAATAACCGGTCAACGCTGATTTTAATATCGCTATGCGTGTTAGCGATACACTTGTAAATAGAGAGAAGCTGGGTTAGCGATAATATCCCATGTTGTTTCACGGGACACGCCTCTCTTGCATCTCATTAGCGATGCAAGGCGATGCGATGTTGAGGCCAGCCCTAATCCCATTAAACGCGCGTTAGTGTGCTCTTGTAAATAAAGCGATATTTTTATCGTCGCATTTCGGCCGAAAACAGACGCAAACGCGGCGATAAAAATATCGCTACCCCTTGGTAATATGCCCCGTAGTGCCACAATGGTTTGCAAGCTGCCCCATCCACTCAGAAGCCTCCCACCAGACATCCGGAAATATATCAATGCAAAAATAAGTGTATTTTGTACTCTGTGCCCAATGGCGTTTTAAGAATACTTATTCCAAGGTCCACACTCCTATGGGAAGGAGCAGGTTATGGAGCGAACAAAGCTGGAGTAAGTGTTAGAGGAGTAGCTGGGCGCTCCTGGAGCTACTTTGCTGAGGAGGTAGGCCTCAGTGCTCCACCAGATCGGGTGTTCAGGGCCTCAGCTTTTGCTTCATGTCAGTTGCCTGAGCATTGTCGATTGCCTCCTTACAGCATAACACAAGCATGAACGAATGCATAAGTGCAAGGGTCCAAATATTTCTCAGGCAGCCACAGCAGCATGAACCACCCACTGCTCCTACCAGTGCTGCACAATGCTCATAAAAACACTACCTACTAATAATCACATTTGTAATAATGTGACAAAATGTGTACTATTCGAGATCACTCAAAGAAGTAGGAATGCCTGGAACGTACTATTATAGTGTTTTTTTAATGGTATGTTGCACGTTTTAACAATTCTTTTACATTCTCAGAGCAAAAGCAGGCAGACAGGGCCACCCTGTGGTGTGCTGTCTTAAATAAGTGCCGGGGCTGAGAATTAGGTGCCCAGCATCCGCTAACAGTGACACAAAATAAGCACTGCAATGCATGGGTATACCCAGATGCATTAAAAGAAGGCAAGTCCACATAAACACCAGCTCTATCCGAGCAGACAGAAATTAAATATACTAATTATACATGCATGGATTGTGTTGCCAACATACAAAATATTAAAGCCTCAACCAAACCTGTCGGAACATTTTGCAAATCGCATGAAGCAGCAACTGACCTTACTGAGACTGGGAGTTTACTCAACTAAAGACCAAATCCCAAAATGGAAACAGACTTGGCCCTCAATGGTCTGCTGCCTTTGTGGACAAGGAGATGAATCATTGCTCAACCTTCTTTGTATTTGTCCGGCATTATTATCCATACGGAAAGAACTTTTGCGGCCAATAATGAAAAGAGAACAAGTAAGGACTTGTAGATCCGCCGTAATAAAATGTTTAGGAGGCTTGACAGTACAATTGGCATGCAAAGCAATAAAGTTTTTGAGTCTAGCTGCAAACGAACTAGAAAAGAGAGACAGAGAACTTGAACCGGCAAAGCGTGCAAAGTGATAAAGTGTAGTTAATAAATCCGCAGCCTACATAAGAGCAATGTATCTTATAGCTTGACTCACTATTCCAAGACTGAAGGAATCGATTGTATTCTGTTTAAAAAAAAAAAAATTATAATTTTTATCACATATTTTAACGAGAATTCATCAATTAATCTGCATCTTGCTTATGAATTTTACGTGTTTTAGCGGTTATGCTGCTCTTTTATGATTTAAATTAAATCAATAAAGTAATTTCTACATATACTAATTATACTTTCTGATGGAATGAAATAAAACATGGGAATCCCTTATAGCAATGTGAGTGGTTAGTCTGTGTAGGACTAGTGTGGATAGGATTTGCTATCCACAATCCATTATATGAAAACTGTTGACCCTCTATCACGAATCCTTTGGGTTACTTTTTTTAAATTACGATTGAGGAAAACATTTGGGGGCAGATTTACAAGCCCCTTGCGCCACTTTTGTGTCCCTTTCTGCAGCAATATCCTTAACATCAATATAAGAACCAACATGGCACCAATATATCTTTGTCTTTTAAAGGTGTTTGTCATAAACATTACTGTTTTGTGGGCTCTTTTGCTGGCCTTTATGATAAAGCTTCCCGCCACTGTAAGCGCTAGATTTCCATTTAATTTAATCTCTATGAGTAACCCAGTGGCGTAGCTAGCCCATGTGCCACCCGTGGCGATTCCCGCGACGACCGCAGGTAAGTGCAGGGGGGCATCGGGTGGTGCCGGTGATTCCCGGGAGGGCCGCAGGTAAGGAGGAGGGCACCGCCCCCAAAACTTGTGCTGCCAGGGCCGGACCACCCCCCCTTGATACTCCACTTGAGTAACCATGAATAAAGACCAACCAGAAAGAAACTAAGCCATCTTTCATCTGCATACTCATGATGCCCATTACTTTTATTTTCCAATCACCATTGAATTTGTGTAACTATGAAACTGTCTGTGTATTTGTTAGAGTTGAAGATACAAGCTCTGGCACACCACTGAAGCTGTCTGTTGCCAGACCAAAAAAAGGAGAACATTAGGGAGGAACTGAAAAAAGAATTTCGTATACCCTAACTGTCATGCCCACAGAACTCACCTCAGAGTTTGCTACAGAACCAAATATAAGAAAATCATGGAAGCTCAAAATGTTTTCCAATGAACTTTTCTGGACAGGTGATACAGTAGATGCACTCTCTTCTTCAATGTACCATTGCAAAAAGCTTAGCTTTTCATTTCCCCCCCCCAACATTTTTGACAGGATTTGCAGGCATTTTCCTGCTCCTGATGTGTGTGAGGGAGGGGAGGGAAAGGGTTGCTAAAAAGCCAGCGCATGTGTTCTGACCCCTAAAACACTCAGGTAATTGGCTAACTACCATTGGCATACCTAACATTTAGTTTAGGCAATTGCAAAAATGAGCAAAAAAGAGGTGCCAAAAGAATATGTCACATCTGGGCCGATGAGTGACTTTAAATCTACTCCCCACCACGAGTGACTTTAAAAATGTGCCTTAAACTACTAAGGCCAAAGCTGCTTCTACCAAGCCAAATATTCATTTACTGATTAAGAAATTATATAGCATTTTAGAATATTTGCAATGATTATTCTTATAGCCACAACATCAACTTTTGAGAAATATAAACGATTCGGTCCAGCCACCACCATAGTGCATAAAGATGTGATGATCCAGATCAATCTTTGACCAATAAAATGAAAAGCAATGATTTGGAGCCAAGATCATTCGCATGGAATTCAAAAGTCACTTTGGCAACCAATGCTTGTTTTGAATGTCTTGATACAAAAGTCTTTTTGATTTATGTAGTCCATTGCTTTGATGGAGAAAAAGAAGGATTATGAAGAAAGGGGATGTACTTTCTTAAGGAGATGCTGGGGGTTGGGGGTATAATTGTGAATAAGGACGGTAGACAGGTTATTTGCACTATCCTTCAACACATATGGGGGCAGATTTTCAAGCCCCTTGCGAGACATTTACGCCGCCGTTGCGTCACTTCTGTGACGCAGTGGCGGCGTAAACCATGCGCCATGTTGCGCCTTATTTACAACGTGACGCATCTAGGGAGATGCGTCACGTTGTAAAGCCCTGCGCTACATTAAACCTGCGTCTGGTTTAATGTATGCAGGGTGGGCGTTCCGTCGGAAAAAGCCTCGGAAAAGTGACGCAGTGAAATCTACAATATTTCACTGAGTCACTTTTCTGGCGTCGCTGCGTCAAAACCCTGCGCCTGCTTGAAGCAGGCGTAAGGCATGACGCAGAATGTTAGGTATGGGCAGCCCCTGAGCATTGCTGGAGTTGCGTCGTGCTTGCGACACGACTCCAGCAATGTGCCGCCCTTATGCCATCAGATGCGTCACGCATCTGTTTATCCCTGCGCCACGATGCGCTGCATTGTAAATGCGACGCATCTGTGGTGGTGCAAGGGTAAACTTGCGTGACGCATCTTTCCTGGCGCATCCCTGCTGCTGTGCAGGGATGCGCCAGGAAACATAAATCTGCCCCATGGTTTATTGTGTCTTATTCAAGTCTACATCACCCTGCTTTCGTTTTTGATGCATTTTGCCCTGGTGAGATAATTGCAGGGTATCACCAGAACAAGGAATATGGCGGGACGTGGGAAATACCTGGGGGCATATCATCAAGGCCAGGCGATAATTATCACTCAGCGCTCTTAGCGCGAGGATAATTATCGCCGGCCAACGCAGAATTTTATCGCAGAGATAGCGTGTTATCAGCAACGCTTATCTCCAAAGCGATAAAAATCAACGCGCAAGCTGCCAACTGTGCGATTATCGCTGGAAATCCAACAATAATCGCACAACGTTTGGCGAAAGCTTGCAGATAGGGCAAGGCAGACTTAGCCATGATATCCACCTTCCATAGGACATCATGGCTAAGTCAGTTGAAAAGCAGGTGTAAGGAAAGTAGCGATAACCGAGGTTATTGCTACTTTTCTTGTCGCTCTGCAGGTTAGCAGATCTTTCTCCCGTTATCTTGGGGTGGAACGCCCATTTTGCATCTCATTACAGATGCGAAGATGGGCGTTGGGGGAAAGGGCGATAAGGCAAGGATTCACGCGATAGCGTGACCTTGCTGATAAGGCGATAAAATTATCGGTGCTTTCCGTCCGAAAACGGACGCTAAAGCGGCGATAATTTTATCGCCTGGCCTTGATGATATGCCCCTTGGTTGTGCGAATAAGGTGGAAGTTCTTCCAAAGAAATACATGTATGTAGTGCTGCTTGGTTGTCAGAACGTCACTTACTGCTACAAAATGGAATCTCTGTCAAACTGTAGTTCCAGAATCTGCTCAATGTTTGGGGGCTGTGTTGTACAGGAGAGAGTGTCTTCAGCCCAGGGTACCCAATTGGAAACCCAAAAATGATGGATGCACTTCAGGTAAGTGTGTCAGCATATGGTGTCAATTTATTATATGTTAAATACAGGCACTAATCTCCTCGACTGAAAAAGCATAAGCAGTCTTGTAGGAAATGTATTGAACAATTGCAATTACAAAGGGTTGCTGTTGATTATAGTACTATATATCGGGCTTACCACCTTGAATAGCTGAATGGGCCAACCCCCTTTTATATTGGAAGGCCAAAGCAATACTAAACCGATTTCACAAGAAACTTTTCACAATGCTTAAAAGCCAATTTCAACCATGAACTCGTAAGAAGTGCCTTAGAGACCTCAAGGTCTAGGTGCTTAACTTGAAGATGTGAGGCTTGCTAAGTCGTTTCATTGTAGTGTCTCTCCAGTAACAGAATCCTAAAATGCTGCTTAAAGCCCAGCAAACAACTGCCTAGCCTTTTTACAAAGATCTGCTTTATGTATAACAAACCCAAATGCCTCTCCTGGTTTAGGGCACACCTAGAAAACCCATCTTTGCAGCATCTTATATAACATCAAAACTCAAATTCACTGGTGAATTAATGCCCATATTTTCAAAGACTTCATGCAACTGAGCTCAGCAAGTAAAGTTGCGGTGCTGCGTTGCTTAGATAGGAGAGCAGAACTACATCATATTTTCAAAGAAATGGTGCAGTTCTGTTCTCTCTAAGCACTGGTGCACTTTGTGCTGCTTAGCGCTAATGCAGGCGTCCTTGAGCCATAGTGCACGGGTTTCTGCGTTGTGGTACCTTCCTGCAGAAAAACTATCCTTTGAGGCCTATCTTACTTGACATGTGTGCTGCTGAGTACAGCACACATGCAAAGAGGAAATCACGAGGAGAAACAAACATATTTCTCCTCATTACACCGGCTTCATGCAAGTGCACCATTTTGATGAAAATCCATGGCTAAAAGTCATTGCATATATAGGTGTTCGTCAACATTCATGGGTGGATGCATGGGAACGCCCATACAACACCCATTAGATGCCTACCTGATGCAAAGTGACACAAGGCAGCGCAATGTACTGGGTTGTATTGCTTTTATTTTACAAGGCAAGCAAAAAGCCATTAGCGTTGCTTTGTAAATAACAAACATTATTTTGCGTCGGGTCTGCATTCAAAATGTAATACCGACCCAAAGCAAAACCTTTGTAAATCTGGGCTTTAGAATTTTGGTGCAAGTGCTGCAAAGATCATTTTCAGAAATGCTGTTTATCTCTGGCTAAGCACTGGCAGCACCCTGGACTTTCAGTGATTGCAATTGGAATCCACCCTCCCCTGAGCTGCCAAAGAAAAGGTGTGAATATCCCTCAACATGTTCTTCCTTGAGAACACATGATCTTCTGGAGTGGATGCCCTGCTGAGGGAGCAGCACACATGGAAAATAGTTATAAGGTTACTCCAAACTGAGAAGGCATCTGCTTGCACATATCAGCAAAATGTCAGGGAAAGGATGGGAAGTTCAGACAGAGACTAGGGAAGAGTGAAATTATGATTTTTATTAGCTTATTGCATTCCTCCAGTCATCTTCAGGGAAATTGTACATGAGGGAATTCCTTCTGTATAGAAATCACACGTTACTGTACGCCCCGTCTACTACAAGGTATCTTGGCAATCCCCTTCCTCACTGTACCTCTGGCAATCTCCTTTGAATATGACTTGGCACTTTGTGTGTAAAGCAGGAGGTGGGTTTTTATTCTCTTGAGTTGTGAAAGGAGCCAATCTGGCTCTTTTAAATACAAGTATTGTTGAATATTGAGGGCAAAGATTTAATGGATACCATGAGTGTGGATATACAGTAGTGCAAATTAAATAACTTTTATTAGCTTGTGCCTCCACCAAGACAGTTAGATTTATGAGTTAATGTAAGTAGCATGGATATGCATAATGCACTCTTTATCAAAATGTGTGCACTAGTAATTTCTAAATAAATATCAATAAACCTAAATAAGTTAAATGTGAACTCATTTGTGTAGATTTGGTAGAAATACAGGATTTAATCACATTGATATAATATTGTAATTCACCAATTACAACAAATTAGAATACCTATTTTGCCTCTTGAATAAATCATAGTTCAAAGGACCTAATTACATCACTTACTGATCTAATATTCATTCATAGATATAAATTAGTAATCAAATTTAAAAAAACTTTATTTAGACAATGAAGTCTGTCAAAGTGCAATAATTCCAAATAAAATCTAAATGATAGCTATTGTCACGGTTTTTCGTAAGTGTCAATAATTTAACAGGTAACCCATAGTTCGTCCGCAGGTTTCCTCAGCGATAATTTTTTTAAATATAATTAAAAAAACAACTAGTGACTTAATAAATTAGTCTCTTGTTAAAAAAACAATGCTGTCTGTCTATTTGAGGGTAATCTTTTAAGGCTACTACGATTCAAAGTTCCTCCCCTTCATCGTTTTGGGGTTCTGAATTTATTCTTAGTTGCTTCTCCTCATTCCTACATTTTTTACCAGTTTGGTGATCACTTTCGGCTGCTCATTATTCAGTAGGAAGCTGATGGCAGATAGTAATTTCTGTGTCCCCTCCTTAGCCCATAGGAGCCAAAACAATCTTCTGCGGTCTTCCAGGAGTGTAGGGCATATACAGAGCAAGTGAGTTATTGACTCCTGCAATTGACCGCACAATCGGCTTATTTTCGACTCTGGTTTAACTGCCAATGGCGGCAACAGGTCTAAGGACGCAAAAGAGCCCATACGAAGCTGCAGGAATTTCATTTTATAATAGGAGGAGAATGTTTAGTTGATATATTTTTAAAGGGACTTTTCTGTCATAGCTGCTAAGGACCAAGTATGCATGTTCTCTTCTAGCAAATGCTCTTTGATCAGATTTATGAGATGTTATTTTTACCTTTCTGTTCAGGGCTGTTTTACATTAAAGGTGTGGTAATTTTAAGTTCCACAGCTCCCTTGAGTGAGTTTGCACCAGTTCTTTGGCGAGGGGGTGGGAACAAGCATTTGAATGAGTTGCACTGTTAGAACACACGACTTTCAGCGAAATAAGATGTTTCAATGATCCTTGCTCAGCAGACCTTGTGGAATGCAGATATTTTATTATGCAGGCCATCTGTGCGAGCAGATGTAAATTCCATCCTAATTTCAGCTGGTGAGGTATTGCCTGGTAATTGAACTAAAGACATGAAAACTGCACTCTGTGCCCTGTTTAAGAAAGTCCCCAGTTTTCCTGGGTAGACCTCTGACTCATATGACAATGTTAGCACTAATTTGGCAGAGACTATTTTCAGCAGTGCCTCAAAAGAGAACTTGTTTGTGCTCTTAAATATTGTTCGGAAAGCACCTTGCAGGCGAAGCTAGTTTTGGTTTTAGTTAGTTCAAGTGCAATAAGTGACCTCCTTTGTTGTCTAACCAGCAGCCCAGGTATTTGTAATGGTTCGCGATGGTCAGGCGATGGTTGTCAAGATGCCATTGATATTGTTTTTTTTATTTTTTCTGACCAAAGATAACAATATTAGTTTTTTCATAGTTGATCTTCATCTCATTTGCCAGGCAATGTGTGTCCAAGGCAACTAACAGTCTTTGAAGCCCTACCGGAGTTTGGCTGAGCAGGACAACGTCATCTGCATGCAGCAGGGAAGAGATGTGTTGATTAGCCAGTTTAGGAGCATGACTATTAACTTGATTTAATGCAGGAACCAAATCTCTCATGTACAGATTAAAAAGGGTAGGTGCTGATACGCACCCCTGTTTGACCCCTTGTTCCATGTTGATCTTTCCGAAACCGCGGTGCTTCATCCTAGTTTTACTCTAGCCCACGTGTTGGAATAGAGCAGCATGCATGATACCTTGTAATAATGGCTCTGGGATTTTCCAAGCTGTACGTTTGGATCACTGCAAGCGACGGTTGACTTGGTCAAAAGCTTTACTGTAGTCTTTAAAGCAGCAAAACAGCTCTTCCTATTTCCGTGTTTGTCTAGTGGCAAGCATCCTTATGGCCACCAGATTATCTGTGGTGCCGGCCTGCGTTCTAAACCCAGGTTGGTTGAGGGAGAGCAAGTTATTTGACATTGCCCCGTCTTGTAAATCCTCAAGTAGTGACGAGGCAAAATCTTTTGCCTCAATATCCAGTAATGCAATGTGTCTGTAACTGTCTGGGAGGGAGATGGGGCCTTTTTGTATATGGGATGGAGAATCGAGCCTTGCCAAGACGAGGGCACTGTATGCTGCACTATGAATCTCTTCAATACGTTTTCGAATATACCAGACCAAAAATCAATGTCATGTTTGTAAATTGATGCCAGGATACCATTTGGGCCTGGCGCACTGTCTCCTCTACTTTTTCGAATTAACCTTGCAATTCTGCCAGTGTCAAAAGTTGTTGCATATTGATGGCTTATGGCCACAGTTGATGTTGGCGGGAACTGTGCAAGGCTTTGTTCCCTTGAGGCTGGCACTTCGTTGCACTTTATGGGAGAAGCTTTATATAGCATGGTGTAGGAGAGTAGGATCTGCTTCACATGGGTACCCCCACTTTTTGCTGGTGTTTCACTGTTTCTTTGACCTTAGTCTGGCTGTGGCCCTGCTAATCAGGACCCCAGCCTAGCTGCTTCCTCTCTAAAATGGTTTCCATGTACATTAGGTACATCTCTAATTGGATTCTGGAGTGCCTTATAAGCCCCTAGTATATGGTATACTATGTACATAGGGCATAGGTACCTCAGAGGCCTACCAGGGGCTGAAGCATGTATTATGCCTCCTCTGGGAAGCACTCCAAAATGACACCACAGGTCTGCTACTGCAGCCTGGGTAAGGTGGTGCCTGACCCCTTACTGTGGTATAGGCTACCTATATCACTACCACTGCACACACATATAAAACCTATAAGTCACTCCTATGGCAGGCCTTAACAATCCTGAAGGCAGAGTGCTTGGTTTTTATGTGAGAGGGTGCCCCTGCATGAGCAGAGCCCCTCTGTAGCGTTTGGAGTACTTCCTCTGATGCTGTTTGTGGTGCAGCCGGACCATATACTCTTAAGTGCATTATAACCTCGCGGTAAATGCTAACTTTGGACTGGCTGCACGGAAACATGTTGTGTTTGGTGTCAAACACTTTGGAATACTACCCCCCGCCAGCATTCCACCCTTCTAGAGGGAGAGACATGTTCACACTGGTCTACCCGGTAAAGACTTTCTAAAACCCTGGCATCACAAAATGGTTGCCACTGCCACAGACACGGGTCTGGCCTCCTGCTGCTGACCAAAACTCCGGCAGGGGAGGCCTGGACAATAGGTTTCCTGTTCCAGGGAGGTGTAATCACCTCCCCAGACAGGCAGATGTGTATTGGGGCTGGGCGGGAGCACTCCCTGGTGCTTTGAAGTCCTGCACAGGGGGCTTACTTGGTGTCCCTGTGCATAGTCCAGTTCAAACCGGTTGCAGGGGTTACCCGCCCCTGCTCTGGCGTGAAACTGGACAAAGGAAATGGGTGTAACCGCCCCTCTTTCCAAACCCTCCCATAGGTGGGTCCCTAGGGTATGTCCAACCCCCAAACTTAGTATAAGTATGGGAACCCAGTCCTTGAGACTTTATATTACCCTGAATGAAACTCTGCAACATATATCCTGCACCTTCGACTTTCTATTTTTGCTAGAAGACTGAAGAAATCCCCCTTGGGGTCAAGGAGTCACTCCCCTGCTAGGCAAAGAAGCAACTGTCCGGTCTGCAACTCTGAAGCTCCCGCCGGACGCTGAAGTCTTTGCATCACCAGAGGTGGATTTCCAGACTTCGCCGAGGCTACCCTGAGTCAACAGCAAAGCTGAGGCCTGTGGCTATCATGGGTGACGTGGAACCGTGACCCCTGGAAACCGTGATCTTTTGCCAGTACATAATCTTCCTGGTCTTCCTCGAAGTTATGCTTTGGGCTCCTAGTAGCCCCAGCCTTGGGCACCTACAGCACCGAAGATCTCTGGCCTCCACTCCACGAGTGCCCCGTGGGCCAGTTTCCAGTGCGACTACTTGAGGCTCCTTTGCGATCACTAGCCTGTTGACTAGTGGGTCCCCATGAAGGCAACTCCTCTTCTGATTGAGCTTTTCTGGTTGCTCCAGATGTGTCCTGACGTACCATCGCTGGGTGAGTCCCCCAGACCTTGCTGGTCTGCACCGACGTCTATTTCCACTTGACTTGCCGTTGCCAAGGCTTGTTGGGTCCATCCTGGTCACCGACACCGCAGCACTCGACAGACGTCATGGGACAGCTTGAATCCAGCTCCTGGTTGTCGTCGACGCCTCCTGGACCTCGTGGCTGAAGAGTCAAGACACCCGTCAACTCACCTGAAGCACCCAACATCTGTGGGCATTGGACTATCATGCCCCTGGTCACTGGTAAGTGACCCAGACTCTGTCCCCTCTGATTTCAGGTTCCTTCCATCCTCGATCCAGGCTTGGATCTCTTCGGACACTTCTCTTCACGGCAGCAGCACTTCTTTGCCAGCTTCCATTGAAAACGACGCCGCGACCCAACACCATTTGACACCTATGCACCCGGCTTCCCTGGGTGAGGTAACTCGAGTACTCTGGTGCTCCCGTGGGTGTTGGCCCTAGACACCTCTAAGTCCAAAAGGGTGTGCTTGTAGTCGTCCTCTAAGTGTCCTTAAACTCTTAGGGACAAGCCCCGTACGCCACATTTGCGCCGCCACTTTTGTGATGCAGCGGCGGCGAAAAGCCAGCGCCATGCTGCGGGGTATTTACAACGTGACGCATCTAGGGAGATGCGTCACGTTGTGAAGTCTTGCGCCACATGTGGGCGTTCCGGTGCACGCGGGGGCGTTCCGGCGCAGGATCGCCTCCTAAAAGTGGCTGAGTGAAATCTACAAGATTTCACTCAGTCACTTTTACGGCCAAGCTGCGTCAAAACCCTGCGCCTGCTTGAAGCAGGCATAAGGATTGATGCAACATGTTAGGCATAGGGGCACCCCGAGCCTTGCTGGAGCTGCGTCGCGCTTGCGATGCGACTCCAGCAATGCGTCACCTTTACAGCAGCAGATGAGTCATGCATCTGTCTATTCTTGCCCCATGGTGCGCCGCATTGTAAATGCGGCGCATCCATGGAGGCGCAAGAGGAGTCTGCCGTGACGCAAAATAACTGGCACATCCCTGCTGATATGCAGGGATGCGCCAGTTATTGTAAATCTGCCCCTTTATTTCCAACCGCGACTTTCCCCATGGAAGTTAACGGCGATTCGCTGCTGTGTTCTCACACTGCACGTGCCCCCTGTGGGTCCCATGTGTCACTACCTTGGGTGGTTCCTTGTGGTCCAAGCACTTCTACAGGTTCTAGGCCTTGTGTCTAGTTCAGTCGTGGTTCTTATACCACTTTATTTGTATATGGTTTGGTACGCCCCTAGGGCCCAAACGTGTATTTGTGCTTTTACTGTTGAATACTGACTTGTAACTTAAGTACTTCAAACTCCAGCCTCATAAAGAGACTGGAGGGGTGTGTTTTACCTTAAATACATATATTTTAAATATATACCTGGTGTGGTTGTCCTTTCATTTAATCAATCAAGAGATTATAGACTGGTAAAACAAGCTGCTTTACATTCCTTCAAGACTTAGCCTGAAGACTGCTCTCCATAGCTACCGCTAGGATAGCTTTCAATAAAGGTTGTCTTTAACCTATCACCATAAGGGGTTGTTTGGACTGATACTATAACTAGTGGACAGCATATATCATGCCAACTTCTCACATTGGCGGGCAGCGTGTGGGATTCCAGCTTGCTATTGTTTTACCAGATAATCTCAATTGAATTGATCAACTGAAAACCACTAAAGGTACCTTAAGTACATATAATATCAACCTTAGTGTACAGTAAGTTCTACTAAACTTAGAGTTGTGTGTCAAGGGCTTAGCACACCTTTTCTACAACTCAAGAGAGTTAAGTAGGCCACACTAGTGTAGTAGTGCAATACACCACACCACACTAGTAATGTCTAATCAGCCAGGAACCAGTGGGTCCCTGCCAGAAGCCAGTTAGCTTCTCACCTATAAGTATGAGGATCTCACCTTTGCTCAGCTTAGGGACTTATGTTCTATTAGGAAGCTGAAGACAGGCAAAAGCCCAACCACCCAGCATCTATTGCAGATACTCAGGCTGGATGATCTCTCGGGGTCTAGTGGGCCTGAAGGGGTAGGCAGAGTGGGTGGGGCAGCAGTTGAGGGTAGACCTAGGGGTGGAAACTCCCCTGACCCAACCTCTACTGCTGACCAGACTGATGACAATGATCGGGATCTGGGAAAACCAGCTCCCCAGGATGAGGATGATGAGGAAGAGCACCATGCTCCCCTCTTTGTCCCTCCAGGAAGAGTTGAAATCAAGGAAAGAAGGGATAGATCTCTCTCAAGGGAGTCTGTCCAGTCTACCTCATCTGTATGGACCTCTATTTCTTCTCACAGAGGGAGGGAAACCTTCCAGGAGAGGGGAGAGAGAGACTGCTGAAGTATGAGAAAGCTCAGCTTCACCTCCGAAAGCAGCATGTGGCCCTAGATAAGGAAGCCCTAGAGCTCTACAGAGCTAGAAAAAAGGAGGGGCTAGAGTCCCTTGGTGGCAGCAATTTCCCTAGAGATAGGGAGAGGTCTTATGACCATAGAAACCTAAGTAAGATTGTCCCTCCCTACCAGAGTGGGGATGACATCCACAAATGGATAACTGCCTTGGAGAGGGCCTGTAAAGTACAGAGGGTCCCCCAAGGTCAGTGGGCAGCAATCTTATGGCTCTCCTTTGCAGACAAAGGTAGAGATAAGCTCCTCACTGTAAGAGAAGAGGTGCTGATGATTACCAGGTCTTGAAAAGTGCACTGATAGATGGATTTGGCCTAACCACTGAAAAATACAGGTTAAAGTTCAGGGATACCCTAAAGGGACAAAATCAAGACTGGGTGGACTTTGTTGACTGTTCTGCTAAGGCTCTGGAAGGTTGGTTATTGGGCAGTTAGGTGTGTGACTTCACAGGATTGTACAATCTGATAATGAGGGAGCAGATTCTTAATAACTGTCAAAATCAGCTGTTGCACCAGTACCTGGTAGACTCTGATCTGACCTCTCCCCAAGAATTGGGAAAGAAGGCAAACAAATGGGTCAGAACCAGGGTGAGGCAGAAGGTACAGAACCAAGGTGGTGACCCTAAGAAGCAAGATTCTAAGAACTCCGACAAGGGTGGGGAGAAGGGTAAAGACCAGAAGTCTTCACAAGGTCCCCAAAAATCTTCTTCAGGTGGGGATTCACAGTCCAACAAAGGGAAAGGCCAAAAGAAACCATGGTGCAAAGTCTGTAAGCAAAAGACACACCGGACCAGTGATTGCACCAAGTCCAAAGAGAATACTCCAGCCCCCCCCCCCCCCCACCAATGCCCCTAAGGCACCTGCTCCCCCTAGTGCAGTAACAATTGGTGGTGGGAATACACAAGCCAAGGGTTTAGTAGGGTTGACCCTGGGTACTGAGTTGGGCTCTGGCCTAGTCAGAGAAACCACTCAGGCTGTTCTTGTCTGTGATGGGGCATGGATATGACCCCCTCTGTGAGTCCCAGTAACTTGGGCAAGTACAGGCAACAGCCTTTAATCAATGGAGTACAGGCTTTGGCATTCAGGGACACAGGAGCAAGTGTCACTATGGTGACAAAAGATCTTGTGGATCCTGGGCAGATTATACTTGGTGAAATGTGGCAAGTGACCAATGCTAGTAATGTCAGAACAGACCATTCTCTGGCAGTTGTTAACTTCTCCTGGGGAGGGGTAACTGGCCTTAAGAAGGTTGTGGTGAGTGCAGACCTACCAGTCGAATGCTTGCTTGGCAATGATCTAGAGACTACAGCTTGGGCAGAAGTAGAGCTCAGGACTCATGCAGAAATGCTGGGCATCCCTGCAGATGTGTTTGCTGTGACCAGGTCACAGGCCAAAATGTCTAAAACTGAACATGCCTTGGATTCTGGAATAATGGACCGAGTGCCATCCAAGAGGAGGAGCAGACGGGTTAAGGCAGAGCCTTCCCCCTGACTCAGAAGTAGGACAGGACCAGTCTCTTAAGGGAGATGATCACAGTCCTGAAGAAGGAACTGTCCCAGAGGAGCTTGAGCCTGATCAGGTTGAGTTCTTGGGGACAGGGGGCCCTTCCAGGGCAGATCTGAGCCAGGAGCAGCAGAACTGCCCCTCTGTTGAACCCCTCAGACAGCAAGCTGCTGCTGAGGCTGCGGGGAATGCTAGTGGTCCCCATAAGGTGTATTGGGATAATGGTCTCCTGTATTCAGAGTGTTGAGACCCCAAGCCTGGTGCCACCAGGAGGTTGGTTATACCTCTGAAGTTCAGGGGCTTCCTATTGACCCTAGCCCATGATATCCTTTAGCAGGTTACCTGGGCCAAAACAAGACTGGGATAGGCTTGTCCCTCACTTTCACTGGCCCCACATGTCTGAAGACACAAAGGAGTTTTGTTGCTCCTGTGTAACCTGCCAAGCCAGTGGCAAAGCAGGTGGCCCTACAAAGGCCCCCCTGATACCACTACCTGTGGTGGGGGTGCCCTTTGAAAGAGTGGGGGTTGACATTGTTGGTCACATGGATCCCCAAACAGCATCTGGGCACAGAGTTATCCTGGTGGTAGTGGATCATGCTACGAGGTACCCAGAAGCTATTCCACTTAGGACCACTACAGCACCTGTGGTGGAAAGAGCCCTGTTGGGAATTTTCTCAAGAGTGGGTTTTCTTAAGGAGGTAGTATCAGACAGAGTGACAAACTTTATGTCTGGTTACTTAAGGGCAATGTGGAAGGAGTGTGGAGTGACTTACAAATTCACCACACCCTATCACCCACAATGCAATGGTTTGGTTGAGAGGTTCAACAAAACCTCAAAGGGCATGATTAAAGGGCTCCCAGAAAATCTCAGGCGAAGATGGGACATTCTCTTGCACTGCCTTTTGTTTGCATACATGGAGGTGCCACAAAAGGGGGTTGGCTACAGCCCCTTTGAACTTTTGTTTGGTCACCCTGTCAGGGGTCCATTGTGTTTGGTGAAGGAAGGATGGGAGTTACCTCTCAAGCCCCCCAAAGCAAGAAGGAGTGGACTATGTACTTGGTCTCCGCTCCAGGATGGCTGAGTACATGAAAAGGGCAACTAAAAACCTTGAGGCTAGCCAGGAACTACAAAAAGCCTGGCATGACCAAAAGGCTGTACTGACTGTTTACCAGCCAGGACAGAAAGTGTGGATGTTGGAGCCTGTGGCCCCAGCAGCTCTCCCAGACTAGTGGAGTAGACCCCACACTATTGTTGAGCAGAAAGAAGAGATTACTTACTTAGTAGACCTAGGAACTCCCAGGAGTCCCCACAGGGTTCTTCATGTCAACAGGCTAAAGCCATATGTAGACAGGGCTGACATGGGCTTGCTCATGGCTACTGATGAGGGACAGGAGGAAGAGAGTGACCCACTCCCTGACCTCCTCTCACAGAACCCTGATGATGGGTCAGTTGATGGTGTGGCCTTGGCAGGCAGCCTCACTGCCCAGCAGCAAACTGATTGCAGACAGGTGCTCAATCAGTTCAGAAACATATTTTCTCTGACTCCAAGTCAGACTACCTGGTGCACTCATGAAGTGGACACTGGGGACAGTCTGCCTATTAAAAATAAGATGTATAGGCAACCTGACTATGTCAGGGACTGTATCAGGACAGAAGTCCAGAAAATGTTGGATTTGGGAGTTATTGAACCCTCAGATAGCCCTTGGGCTAGTCCAGTGGTCCTTGTGCCAAAACCTCACACCAGTGGTGGGAAAAGAGAGTTGAGTTTTTTTGTGGACTACAGGGGTCTCAATGCAGTCACTAGGACTGATGCCCATCCAATTACAAGGGCAGATGAGCTTATAGATACTTTGGCCTCAGCCAAGTACCTTAGCACATTTGACCTAACAGCTGGCTACTGGCAGATCAGACTAGCTGATGATGCAAAGCCAAAAACTGCATTTTTGACCCCCAGTGGGCATTACCAATTTGTGGTGATGCCTTTGGTTTGAAGAATGCACCTGCCACTTTCCAAAGGTTGGTGAATACAGTTATCACAGGTCTGGAAGCCTACAGTGCAGCTTATCTAGATGATATTGCTGTCTTTAGCTCCACCTGGGTGGATCACCTGGTCCACCTAAGGAATGTTTTAGAGGCCCTGCAAAAGGCAGGCCTCACTATCAAGGCCACCAAGTGCCAGATAGGGCAGAGTCAAGTTGTATACCTGGGCCACCTTGTGGGTGGGGGCCAGGTTCAACCATTGCAGAGCAAGATCCAGACCATCATGGAAAGGGTTGCTCTGACCACCCAGACTCAGGTGAGAGCCTCCTTAGGCCTGACTGGGTACTATAGGAGATTTGTCGAGGGGTATGGATCAATAGTGACACCCCTGAATGACTTAACTTCTAAGAAAATGCCCAAAAAGGTTCAGTGGACAGCTAGCTGTCAAAAGGCATTTGATGACCTGAAGCAAGCCATGTGCACTGCTCCCATTCTACAGTCCTGATTACTCCAAGAAGTTAATTGTCAAAACAGATGCATCTGAATTGGAGGTAGGGGCGGTACTGTCACAATTGAATGATGAAGGCCAGGATCAGCCAGTAGCTTTCATAAGCAGAAGGCTGACCCCTAGAGAGAAACGTTGGTCAGCCATTGAGACGGAGGCCTTTGGTGTGGTTTGGGCTCTGAAGAAGTTGAGGCCATACTTGTTTTGTACTCACTTCCTTGTTCAGACAGACCATAAGCCTCTCTTATGGCTAAAACAAATGAAGGGTGAAAACCACAAACTGCTTAGGTGGTCCAATTCCCTACAGGGGATGGACTTTACAGTGGAACATAGACCTGGGAGTAACCATGACAATGCAGATGGACTCTCTAGGTATTTCCACTTAGAAAATGAAGATTCAACTGGTCAAGGTTAGTTTAATGTCCCTGCGTTTGGGGGGGGTTGTGTAGGAGAGTAGGATCTGCTTCACAGGCGTACCCCCACTTTTTGCTGGTGTTTCACTGTTTTTCGACCTTAGTCTGGCTGTGGCCCTGCTAATCAGGACCCCAGCCTAGCTGCTTCCTCTCTAAAATGGTTTCCATGTACATTAGGTACAACTCTAATTGGATTCTGGAGTGCCTTATAAGCCCCTAGTATATGGTATACTATGTACCTAGGGCATAGGTACTTCAGAGGCCTACCAGGAGCTGAAGCATGTATTATGCCACCCCTGGGAAGCATTCCAAAATGACACCACAGGTCTGCTACTGCAGCCTGGGTAAGGTGGTGCCTGCACCCCTTACTGTGGTATAGGCTACCTATATCACTACCACTGCACACACATATAAAACCTATAAGTCACTCCTATGGCAGGCCATAACAATCCTGAAGGCAGAGTGCTTGGTTTTTATGTGAGAGGGTGCCCCTGCATGAGCAAAGCCCCTCTGCATAGTTCGGAGTACCTCCTCTGATGCTGTTTGTGGTGCAGCCTGACCATATACTCTTAAGTGCATTATTACCTCGCGATAAATGCTAACTGTGGACTGGCTGCACGGAAACATGTTGTGTTTGGTGTCAAACACTTTGGAATACTACCACCCCCCCGCCAGTTCTGGCAGCGGGGGTAGCATTCCACCCTTCAAGAGGGAGCGACATGTTCACACTGGTCTACCCGGTAAAGACTTTCTAAAGCCCTGGCATCACAAAATGGATGCCACTGCCACAGACACGGGTCTGGCCTCCTGCTGCTGACCGAAACTCCGGCAGGGGAGGCCTGGACAATAAGTTTCCTGTCCCAGGGAGGTGTAACCACCTCCCCAGGCAGGCAGATGTGTATTGGGGCTGGGCGGGAGCACTCTCTGGTGCTTTGAAATCCTGCACTGGGGGCGCACTTGGTGTCCCTGTGCATAGTCCAGTTCAAACCAGTTGCAGGGGCTACCTGCCCCTGCTCTGGCATGAATCTGGACAAAGGAAATGGGTGAAACCGCCCCTCTTTCCAAACCCTCCCATAGGTGGGTCCCTGGAGTATGTCCAACCCCCAAATCAATCAAGTAAAAGTGTTTAATTTGGTCACCTGGGCAGCACACATGAGAGCTAATCACAGGTAGCTTGAGAGCCGCCAATAGCTTACGAGCTAGAGCTTGTTGTAGGAGAAGCCTTCTCTATAATATTCTTTGTATAATTTTAGTAAATTCAAAATGACTTGGCTAACGCCAGATCTAAAATTGTTTGTGAAACCAAAATGTCTTGGCAAAAGTCAGACCTAAAAATCAAGGCACTTATGTCTCAGTGCTTTGATCCAGATTCCTTCATAAGTGCGTATATTTAGGGTTTATCAATTTTAATAGAGTGCCAAGTCACTCTTCCGGAGAATAATATACCTTTGATAGAATCGCTGCATGGTACTTTATAAATTATCTCTCCTGTGAAACAGTTTTTCTACCTCAGATTGTTTCTCCTTGCCGCCTGAAAGAAGCAAACTATTTACTTAACAAGAGCATACCTTTCAATTTTCCTTTTAATCCCGGCCTCCTGATATACCTCTGTAAAAATTTGTTGTCTAGAGATTTTCATTTTATGATTTGTGTTTTTGGATCATTAGAGAAGTAATTCAGCTTGGGTAGACATTGATGATCCGAACCACATTTTTCAGGATGACATTTTTAAAAATGGCGGATGTGTTGCAGTGATGATGTAATATTTCAGGAACCATGAGACCTATATACCTCATTTTGGTGTCAAAACATAGGTTTCAGGGGGTCAAGTAGTCTTTTAGAGACAGAAAATAACTCCTCAGAGCAACCCTTCCTCCATTTTACAAAATGGCGGCTATAATAGAGGAAGAAGAAACAGATATAGAAGTGAAACAAATAATAATGGTTTTTAATCCTTTTATGTATATATCAAATTTGTTTATGATCTGAATATGAAAAAAAAAAATGTTTATCACTCCTGTTTTAGACACATTTTCATAGTTCACTATATTTATTTGTTTCGACAATCGCTCATGGTACATTTGCAGAAAGTTGAACATTTGAGAAGAACATATCGACTGGGACATCTTTTTGTAGCACAGGTTTTGCAAGTACATGCACATGTAAATTCTGTGGGTAGAGGCTTTAGAAATTTCGTAGGTTTGAACACCTCTTCAATATCTTCCCAACCAAATTCACATGGATCTTTCTCTACATAAGCATGAGCCAAAACATTTACACAAATTCTGATCAAGTAGAACACTCTTTTAATGAATACATGCAGAAAATATGACATCAGTGGAATGTCGCTTAATGGGACTGATCTCTTGAACTCACTGTATCGAAGATAATCAAATGTGTGACAGACAGAACTCATTTCCCACACACGCACAAGGTATTTTTCTATGTCTTTAAATCACATTCTTCTTCTGTCTGAGCAAATCCTTTTAGAAATTTCTCAGGTTCAGCAGTTAAAGGTCTAAGGTTTGTTTCAATTTTGCACATAGTGTCATCACCCGTAAAAATATGTGATTGATAAGAACACTTGGCATCTCTGGGTCAAGTTTCTTGTACAGAATATGAAGCGGAGTTAAGGGGCTTTTCTCGCCTGTTCCAGAATGTATCTATAACTCTGACAAACCTTGACCTATGAACATTGCAACAAATCTAAGTAGCATAATAATAACATCTGTGCCATTTGACAGTACAATGACTCAATTGGAACCATTTCAAACAGCCCACTCAACATTAGGCACAACACAAAGGTCAGCTTTCTCCAATTTGCTGTTAAGTTCTTGAACAATATAGCCCGTATCTTTTGAATATATCTCTGCAGGCACCAACTCCTCATCGACAAGCATTCTGCTTGCAATATTTGGAAATTCAGTGTTCACTGATGCATCAGCAATGTTTTGAGGAGTTACCATCTCTAAGTTCATCTTGTTCGATGTTGATGACCAGAATTGATCAAGTTGCACAGATATATGTGTCAAATTTATGATGTAGGCAAGGTCAATTGTTCCACTTGTAGACATTCATCTGATTCTCTCACATTCTTTGGCAGATAGTTCAAAATGACTGTCAGAGACAATGTACATTTCTTGCAAGGTACACACTGACTTTGATATCTGTATAACAGTCTGAACGACATCGCTGAAGTTTTGCATAGATTAAATCTTGACCATTAACAATTGTGACATATAGTCCACAACAACAGCACTTTTCAATGAGGAAACCTTTTTAAATTGAAATTCTTCAGGTGATAGTTTTTTTTTTAGCTCTTGTACGAATTTGTGCTTCTCTGGTTTGGTTGCAGCACCTCCATCAAATAATGCGTTTGTTGGAAGAAGATCATGTGAAAGAATCTCCTTGATAAATTCACCCCTTTCTTTTGCTACATCTATGTGCTTGCGAAAGTGTTTTTTTTGTAACCTGTTTTGTAGTAGCTGGTTGAATGAAACTCTTACCATGGTAATTAAAGCGTGCAAGATTAGCTTTATTGATTATGTCAAACAGCTTTTTCTCTTTCAATACAAATCTTTCCTGCTTCAGTTCTGCGTATAGTTTTGATCCATGTTCCAGGGCATCTAGTAGGCTTGTCTTTACATAATTATCCACATACTGTTTGGTAATGAAGTTGTGTAGTCACACAGGCTCAGCCATTTCAAAGGTGTTTCCTTCCTGCTGTATGAATGGAAGAAGGCTGTCAACATGTTTATTAAAACGTTCCCCTCTCTTTCCAACAATTCATGGTGAGGAACAGTTTCATGATGGTCCATTCATTTTGAATTTGTAATCTCTCTGAAAACATTACAAATAGAAAGGACTTCATGGTAAACTAGCTGCCATTGAGTAGCATATATACTTTTACATGTCTGACCAACAATTCCCTTGGAGCTTTTCTGTGATCTCTGGATCATCTGATCCAGTTTCATAGCTGAAGCCACAGCATTGAACCTTCCCTCCACAAAATTCACCACAAAATGTCTTTGGATGAATTTTTGTAGAGTTATTGTTTTTCCACCTCTAGCTTCATCACTCTTTCCAAGTACCAGGACCCGTACCTCAGGTAGTTTTTGCAATCAAATTCACAAACCACAGTCATCAGTGACTCCACAGTCTTTACATGCAGCTCCCAATCACCTTCCCAATCAGCATGTACTAAGTTTTTCACTAGAGCTATCATGTGTAAAATATTTCCCAAGTACTTGCAAAGTTCTGATTTTTCTTCACTTTCTTTGACAAAGTCTACTAACTTTTGTTTCAGGTTTTCTGATTTTCACCTGAGGGTATTGAACATTGCCTGGCTTTGCATTTTGTCTTTTGAATGAATTGCACACTGTGCTTTGTTCACTTCTGAGATAAGATATGCAAAACCTAATTTGTCATTCTTGTTCCAGAAAGCATTCCAATGCAATGTTTCTATAGTCTCGGATCAGATGAGCATACCTTATAACGAACAAAATGAGTTCCACTCAATACTGACTAGACAGTTTTACTTCCAAATATTTTAGCCTCAATAAGTGCATCATCTATGCCACATCCATTGAGATAACTTCCTGCACACCACAACACAACTTTTGTCTTGTGGAATACGCCCCTCATTAAATAAAGTTCATTAAATTCTACTGGATTGCCCATAAAATGTCAGTTACAATATGAAAAACACCTTCATCGCAGAAAATTGGCAGGATAGGATGGTCTTCAAGCTGAGCATACACATTTTGAATTTTTGTTAGTGCTGTGTATACTGTTGCATAGTTTGTGACTGGAAATGGTATTACTGGTAAAAACCCATCCTTATTTAGTGGGACGGTACTCTGGGAGATCAGAGCATGAATTCCAGCCCACGGAGGAACTGGCTTTTCTTCATCCTTCAGTCTGCATCGAATAAGCGATATGATAAATTCTGTTAAATCAGCTTTGCGGTTCACAGCATCAGGTAGAATAAGATCTATGTCCCCAACCACTTTGAAACTTTTTTGTAGACTGGGACATGCTGATGGCTTGTAGTGATTTTGCACACGTTGGCAAGGCAATTGGGTTATAGGTTTGCAGCTTTGCTTGTTTATGCATACAGATGACAATTTTGCACAATAATATGGTTTAAATCAATCAATAAATTGAGAAAATAAGCCTGTCTCAAACAGAGACCAAGGTATGAAGTTCAAAGTTCTGAATTACAGGCAGTAGTATATATACTGCAAAAGCCACACAAACAAACGTGGGTTAAAATTCCTCTATGATGCAAATAACAAGTTGTGCAGATAAGATAGTACCTAAACACTGTACATGCCTATGTTTCGCAGAAGGCCCCTCTTGTGGGTTTTTCTTTTAGTTCTTGGAATAAGGGTGAGATGACTCTGACATATTATCAACAGGCTTGGGCTAATGCAGAATTCACCCTTGTTTACAGCCTGTACTCAGTGCTTCATGACAGCGCAAAAAACAATTTCTACTGGTGGCCTTGCATTGTGTTTGTTTAACAGATAGAAATGTGGTGACCTTTTCTGTGGCATCTATACTAATTATTGTAAGTTCTTTTTATTGAATTTTCAACATACCATGTCAAACAAACTGAAGCATGTCAGTATACATTGTACTGTAAGTTTCGTCTCTCTTCCAACATAAGTAGTCAGGCTATACAGGCCTAAGCATATTAATTTAACAGTCAGTGCACAGATTGTTCAGCATCAGTGTCAATCCGAATACAACCCGGGAGCAGTGCAGCCGGCTGATCCTGCAAGTAGGCCGTTAAAGGTACCCAGAAGTCTTTTCGCTGGGACCTGGCTGGCAATTCTTCTTCGTAGGTCTTTAAGGTGTCTTTGCAATATATCAGATACGACATCCATTGCTTGAGCGCTGGACTGTTCTTACTGTCCCAGTTTATCGATACCCTACGTTTTGCCTCGAGCAGCACTATTGCCAGCAACTTTCTCTTCGCTGTGGGGACCCCTCGGAGAAGGCCCAGGAGACATTCCTGCGGAGCACCCTCTAAATCGTACTGCGCAACCTTTCTCATCACCGTCACCACCTGTACCCAATAGGCCTGTACCCTCCCGCAATTCCAGGCCAAGTGGACAAATGCTGCATTCTGCGCCCCGCACCTACGACATGTGGCGTCCGCCCTCAGACCCTGACGCTGGAGCTTCAGTGATGTATGGTAAGCCTGAGTATGTATTTGAGGTGTATTATGTGGAGGTTCCCGTTTGGTATTAACATGTCCGTTAGACCGCAGCAGGTCATCCAGTCCTCCTCTGATAGAGGCTCATCGAGGGACTGATTCCATCTCTCTAGGGCCCTTGTGCCGGTGCGCACACATTCCGCCTGTATGGAACGGTATAGCCGGGCCACGAGGTGTCATTGGGAGGGCTCCGTTATTATCATTTGCAGTGGGGTGAGGACCGGGGGCTCCACAGGGAAGCTAGGGAATAGCACACGCAGTGCCGCCTTCAATCTGTGATAGTTGAATCGGAACAGTAGTGTTTGATTGGTTACATAGTGCAGTTCGGACTCCTCCACAAATTGCCCCGCAGCGTAGAGATCACCCAGTGTACTGATACCCATATCACGCAGTGTGGCAATATTGCCCGCGTCCTGCGTCGCTGAAAGCTGTGGATGATTCACCAGTGGCATTGCAAGGGCGTAAAGAGGCAGTTTACATGCCCTGTCTCCTAGTCGCCGCCAAGCTTCAATGGTCGCTTGCACAGGGTTGATTTCTGTGCATGGGATCTCCCTCCGATCATGTGGCAAGATGTGGCGCAGTGGAATAGGGTGTGTGTCCCCCTCCTCAACCGCTAAGTGAGGCAGATATGGAGTTGGGTGATACCAATAGCTGTGCCTGTGCGCAGAGTTAATAGAGCTTAAAATTTGGGTCCGCAAACCCACCTTGGTTGTAGGGAAGCGACAAAGTGTCCCAACTAATTCTTGCTTGCTTTCCCGCCCAGACCAGTCTGGTAACATGTGTTTTGAGGGTCTTAAAAAATAGTTGGGCAGTATGATCGGGATATTGGTGAATATATAGAGAAATTTTGGCAGCAGTATCATTTTGATGAGGGCTATCCTATCTGCTAGTGATAATGGGAGCTGAACCCACCTGTTCACTTGCTCCTCGAGCCTGTCGATTGCCCTCCCATAGTTCCACCTGAGTACCTCCTCAGGGTCCCTGTGATTCCAGTTGCCCAGATATTTAACTGGGTCGGATTTCCATTCCAGAGGGTAGTCCAGTGCACAGGCGTGGGTTCCCTCCATAAGGGGCACTATGGTGGACTTAGTCCAGTTTATCTGGAGGCCGGAAAATCCCCCGAACCTGACATATTCACTCAGGAGTCTCGAAAGGTTATGCTGAGGGTCTCGCACATAGAGGACCATGTCATCAGCATATAAAGAAATGCCTATCTGACGTTGATGGAACCGAAGCGCCACATCGGCATATTGTTGACGGACTTTGCAGGCAAGCGGTTCCAGGGCAATAGTAAAAAGTAGTGGGGATAACGGGCAGCCTTGGCGCATGCCGCGTCGTATTGGGATCGATCCAGACATCTGTCCGTTCACCCTAATTCTGGCCAATGGATCCGTGTATTACAGCTGTATCCATTGGAGGAACATAGCAGGCAAACCCATCCGACACAGAATGAGAAATAAATAGTCCCATTCCACAGTGTCGAAGGCTTTAGCCGCGTCGAGAAGAACGGCGGCCGCCTCTAGCTCTGGATTTAAAACGTGCAGATAGTTCGGATGTTGTGTGAGGTCGATCGGTCCGGTATGAAGCCCGATTGATCTGGGAGCACAATGGTGGGCATCAAAGGTGTCAGCCTGGTGGCAATCACCTTGGCCAGGATTTTTGCGTCAGTATTTATCAATGAAAGCGGGTGGTAGGAGTCCAATCTATCTGGGGGCTTATCCGGCTTAAGTAGCGTGATTATGAGCGCCTCTCTGAGTGTAGGGGGGAGGATCTGCTTCTCATGCACATCCGCGTACATCTCCAGGAGGTGGGGGCAGAGAAAATCAGCGTATGTCTAATGAAATTCGTTTGTAAGCCTGTCAGGGCCCAGCGCTTTGCCGTTGGGCAAGGAGCTGATCACTTCCTGAGGTTCGGCGACCGTAATGGGTCGCATCAGGTAGGCCCTGTGCCCGTCTGCCAGCCACACCAGGGCTATGTCCTCCAAGTATGCCGTCATGCCGCCACGTCCGTGGGGCCTGCCAACAAATATATGCGGGTGTACGCTGTTGTGAAGACGGAGGAGATGCCTGCATGATCGTAGTGGGTGTCGCCGTTATCATCCGTGATGTGTGTTATTGTGTGTACCGTATTTCGCTGCTGTATTTTCTGGGCCAGAGTCCATCCCGATCTGCCTCCCTCACCGTATGCCCTGGCAGTCTGTCTTTTTGAGATGTATCTAACCTCGTCCTCAGCAAAGTCGTTATACTGAGTGAGCTGTTCTTTTATGCACCCAAGAACCTCTGGATTGTGTGTGCTTTCATATTCGTATTCTAACTGTTTAATGGTGAGTTCTATATTCCATAGTTTGGAGCAGATATCTTTCAGGATCCCTGCACTGGTGCTAATGCATATCCCCCGGATGGTGGCCTTAAAGGCCTCCCACACCGTCCCCGGGTCGGCAACGGAGCCCGCATTATGCTGGAAGTAGTCCTCTATCGCCCCCCGTACAGTGTCGTTATAAAGAGGGTCAAGTAGGGCTTTTGCATTAAACCTCCAACTGAACTGCGGCGGCGCAAACGAGGGTATGTTCATCGCTAGTAGCATAGGCTTGTGGTCGGAGACCGTCCTAGGAAAGTGTTGTATGTCCTCTACCCACCCCTGAACACGCGTGGTGGTCAGCCAGTAGTCCAGCTGAGACCAGCTGGCATGGACCGTGGATGCATGTGTGCCCTCCCTGGTGTCCGGATGTCTGAGCCTCCACACGTCCACTAAATCAAGCTCGTCCATACAGGCCCGCCTCTCTGCCGCAGCCTGTCTGTGAGGTTCAGTCGCATCCCCCGACCTATCCCGTTCTGCGTCAAGCGTGAGGTTAAAGTCCCCCCCAAGACAATATCAGTGCAATGCATCTCTCTGAGTTGGTTTCGTATGCCTGCATAGAAAGCGGGGTTGTCTGTGTTTGGTCTGTATCAGTTAACCAGCCCTACCCGCGTGCCTCGAAGTATACACATTAGTATCACCCAGCGGCCCTGTTCATCTCTGAAAACTTGTTCCAGGTGGAATTGTGTGCCCTTTTTCATGAGGGTGATGACTCCCCGTGAGTAGGAAGAATATGAGGAAGCAGCAGCCAACTCCGCCCAGCCTCTACCCAGCGCTTTGTCATTGTGTGCGGTGAGGTGTGTCTCCTGTAACATCGCTATCTCTATGTGGTGTCTATTGAGATAAGCACCTTCCTGGGATTGGTTAGTCCCCGGATATTGCAAGTTAGACATCGTAGGGACCGACTACCCATGGGGTCTTGCATCTTGGTGTGCTAAATATATATGATAGGTTTGTGAAAAAGGCCGCTTGCGCAATGCTGGACTGACTTAACATGGTTGCATAAGCGAACATACAGGAACTTATATACCTTCCATTTCCTCCCCACACCCACTCCCGCATCCCAACTATGCTGGAGAACATCCCCATACCTTTGATAAAGTGAACCTCCCAAGTAGTGCCAACTGCACAAACAAAACATTTTATAACAGTGGTTACTACAGTTCGGGGCTTACCCATCGGAGGGGTGCGCCTCAGTCCCAACTAGCTCCCCTGGTAGTACCGGGGAGGGCCGTGAGGGCTGCAGTGAGTGTTGCACCAGTTCTGTTCTGTTGTTTCGTACAGGATCCTACCTGACTGATGAGAGGCAGTATTGGTGGGTCCATGGCGTCATAAACGGGTGACACCGTGCCTCTCCAGGCTTCGTTCTGGGTGTCGGCCATCCTCAATCATCGGTATCCAAATGCGGGCTTTGATGATCATTTTTCAGCAAGGACTTGGCGTAGTGAAGATTTTGTCGCCGCCTTTCTGCATAATTTTGAGGTGAGCCAGGTAAAGCATAGCATATTTTATGTCGGCTTTTTGCAGGCAGGATTTCACTTGTTGATTCTCTTGCCTCGCGGTTTGAACCGCCACTGTGAAGTCCGGTCAAGAATTACAAGTTATTTCCCTGATGATTGATAATTCCTGTCTCACGCGCCAGTCGGGAGGATCGTGTCGCGATCTCTGTAATTGAGCAGGCGGGCCACGAGGCCGTGGCGCCAGCGATTGATGTGCTCTCTCAACTATCAGCATGCTGGATAGTTCCGACTCACCAAAAATGTCCTTAAAGAGGCTTTCCACATACTGCTCCATGCGCCCTGTATTTGTTGACTCTGGCACTCCTGTGATGCGGACGTTGTTACGCAGGGAGCGCGCCTCCAACTCTTCGTTCTTAGCTTGAATACCAGCCATGACTTTCTCCATGTTGAGGCTTTTGGTCTGAAGCTCGTGCACTGTGTCTTTGGTCGTCGAGATGCGAGCCTCCACTTCAGTGATCCGGGTCGCCGGTCCAGTTTGGTGGAGATGTGATTGATACGGAGATTCATATGGTCAATCTTCCCATCAATGGTGGTCAAACTCTGCTGCACTGCCGCCAGGGAGGCCGCGATCGCCTCCAGACTCGTGCCCTGCTCGCCCATATTGGACGCCGCTTCGCTTCAAAGGACAGCTTTGGCTGCACCTTGTCCGGCTTCCCCATCAGCGGACACGTATAGATAGGCACGAGTGGGACTGCAGTGGGTAAAGCAGAGGCCCGATCAGCCCGCGGGGAACCTCCACCGCTTCCAGCTGCAGATCTGTCCACTCCGGCTGCACGGCTCCGAGGGAGGGTCCCTCACGCCTCGGCTTAGCCCACTCCGTCCGCCCAGTGGCCCCCGGGAACGCAAACAGCCTTCTTCAACAAACAGGGCACTGCGGCACGCCCGCACACAGGAGTCAGGCAGGGCCACCGAATTTCCCATGTAAAGTAACAGGGGCTCTCCTGCTGATCCCATGAAGCCTGATCAATTTATGAAACTGCTACCTGTGCTTCTTATACCCCTGGGCCAGGTGATTATCATGTCTCTGTCTATGGCAGTTGTCCCCAGGACTTGAAAGCAGGCTAGGGTTGTTCCCCTGTTAAAAAATTCTACCCTCAATACAACCAAACCTGAGAATTGTTGTCCTATCTCTCTCCTGCAGTGGGCATATAAGATCTCTGAGGCCTACATAAATTCCATCTTGACAGGTTTTTTGGAAGAGAACAACATACTTGACCCCTCGCAGAATGGCTTCCGCCCGGGCCACAGCACGGAGTCTGTCCTCCTAGCGGTGACCGAACATCTGAGGGAAGCACTGGATGAGGGACATATGTTGGCACTGATTTTATTGGATCTCAGTGCCGCGTTCAACATGGTCTCTCACCAGATCTTACTGCAAAGATTGGAGGAGGCAGGCATTGTGGGCACTGCACTGGATTGATTCGCCTCTTTTCTTTCTGAGAGGACCTTCCAGGTAACGGCCCCCCCTTTCACCTCCATGGTTCATACTATTAAACAGGGTGTGCCACAGGGCTCAGCTTTAAGCCCAACGCTTTGCAACCTATATGTCCAACCATTAGTAGCGATGGCCAGGAGTAGAGGGCTTACAGTAGTATCATATGCAGATGATCAGCAGTTGGTAGTTGCACTCTCTGATGACTGTGTGCAGGACGCTCATAAGTTTAGGAGTGATCTTGCTGCTGTTGCTGGGTGGATGACTGCCAACTTCCAACTGCCTTCAGCTCAATGCCAGCAAGTCTGAGGTTTTGCTGGTAGGGAAAGATCCTGAGCTGTGGAGTGAACACTGGTGGCCTGCTACCCTGGGATGTGCACCCGCCCCCAAACAGGTGGTGAAAAATCTATGTGCCTGGGCTGACTCGGCTCTCAGCTTCCATGCCCAAACTAAGAAAGTGGCAGGGACGTGTTTTGGTATACTACGGAGGCTCAAACCACTATTGGGTTTTTTCGATGGATCCATCAGGCAGATTATTGTCCAGGCCTCCGTTCTGTCGAGACTGGATTACACCAGCTCACTCTACCTGAGGGTCAACAAGTCTGAAATTGTGAGACTGCAGAGGGTCCAAAATGCAGCCGCCAGAACTCTCCTAGAACCTGCTCCACCACCAACGCTATTCATCGGCTGCACTGGCTGCCGGTGGCCAGACGAGTGGAATTTAAGACTCTGCATTGCGTTTAAGATCTTGAATTTTTCCTCTCCTGGCATCTTGGCCAACCTGCTTTCATCATACACCCCCACTCGCCAATTCCGCTCGACAGGTCATCACGTGGTGGTTGTTCTCCAGGTAAGGAGGGCACGAGCTGGTGGGCGCTCTTTCCGCACACTGGCAGCTAAACCCTGGAACTCACTTCCTATACACATTTGCAGCATCGATAATTACCTGGTTTTTCGCAAGACTATTAAGACCCACCTCTACCCTTCAATATAGGACTCTTTCTGTCGATTGCCTCCCTTTCTGTCTGCTATTAGCGCTGGGACGCCCCTTTGCTGGGGCAGCTGTGCGTTCTATAAAACTCCATAACATAACATAACATAACATTCCATGTTGTGGCACCTAGTGATTTCTCATGTGGGATTCAACATATTTTATTGGGATACAGAACATGACTTTTCTGAACACTACCAGTGGTCCATCTGCTGATGAATACTCAGACCCTGTGGACTAAGTTATGACCTCCTAAGGTGTCTAGACTGGATGAAATATGTGTCTCTAACAACATCTTGCATATGTGTGTAATGTTTGAGGTTCTTCAGTGTAAAACTCGTGACTTTGTCAATTCCAGGGATGACCATGGTGACACCAGCTATAATTTGTGATATGCATGATGTTTCCTTTGAACATGGAAATTATTCAACATGAACAACTGAATGTGTGCTAAGTATATTTATTGTAGTGGTTTTAGTGATTTATTTACAGGACATTCACGATGCACTATTAATCACACACGAAGCACGTTGTCAGTGTTGGTGGCAGATTGAACTGTTGTAGCAGCCACAGTGTCTGGAGTCCAGAGTGCAAAAAAATACTGCCTTCCATGATGCAATGCGAACAGGAAGGTCAACAAAGTCAGTGTGTATCACACAGAGGAGATATCAGGGACAACTCTTCTTGGTTGGTCGTTGCCTTGCCAGCTGAATCTCCTACATCCTTTTTGGGACGTCCCGGCTTACGTTTGGGGGGGTGACCACTGCTGCAGGCTCTGGGGTGTCGGAGTCCTCCTCCTCCTCCTCTGCGAGGGACTCTATTTCTGCAGCGCGTGCTGAAGATGATGGGCCAGATGTAGTTTGGCCACTGGAGTGGGTAGATGTTTGGGGGAAAGCCCTGTAGAGGGTGGTATTGATGTCCCTCAAAACCACAGTGTTTCCCCGCAACACACTAATTAGCTGACCCATATTGTCATTGTGGCTATCCAGCTTCAGCAGCTCTTTCATATCCCGGGGTTCAGCCAGGACCTTCCCCATCTGTCAATGATTTTCTTCGTAAGCCCTGATGATTAGGCAAATGTTATCATGTGCTTGAGTGGGACTGGTTTCCTCACTTTCATGGGCCACAGTTACCCTCACACTGCCCCTGCAACCATGACACTTTGGCCTCGGCTCAGGCAACACGCTCCTAATGGCCCGTACATCTTCAGTGTGAACGGTGACAGTGCTCACCCATGGAGATGGTCGTGGGCCTGGGGTGCAGGTGGTACTGGGGGCACAGAATGATGTGTCAGTGGCCATCTGTGTGCTTGCCGCAGAGGTGGTAGGCACGGTGGTGGGCCCTGTAGAAATCACTGGCGCTGTCTGTCAAGGAAGTCCCTAAATTCCAGGTTGGTCCTCCACATAAGGGTATGCAGGAGAATCAGCATCACTAGAGCCTTGCTCATTATCTTGTGTCACTGCAGATGTTGTGCATGATCCACCTGTTTAAATAAAGTATATTGTCTATGCTGTAAGTCAGGTATGTTGATTCATCATCCTTTGTTATACAGTGATTTGAAAAATGGATGTGCTAGACGGATGTGAGCTACACAATATGGATTGTAGCTGTTATTTGTTACATGGTATCAACATTTTAGGAAATATTGCTTTACATGGAGGGGGTTTTGTACAACCATTATGTAAGATTTTACACTTCCTGCGGCCACTAGGGATGGACATGGCATATCACAATTACTTTTTGGAAGACGATTACAGGTGACACATGGTAATGGATTACATCTTAATCATTGTTGTATCAAGGACCTACCTCTTGCCATATATATCACACTGTTTGCCCTTGCTACTATTTCTGTGTGCATCAACTAAGGATCAACAGCCATGTTGGATATGTTTCCTTCAGTCCTTGCTGATGTGACTTACAATCTTCTTTTGGTGTTTAAGTTTTACTATCAATGTACTTGCAAGGAGCCCGTGAAGGATGCCAGTCTGAGGAGGAGGACATGTGCATGAGCAGAGATCTGTGTGTAATGTGTGCAAAACCTTATGCAAGGGGATCTGTAGGGTGATGGCTGCCGTGTGGCTATGAGGGAGGAGAGGTGGATATGGGGGAGGTGCAAAGACCAGAGAGAGGGATGATGATGTTTGGAGTCCTGAATCTCTCTCCTAGGCCACACTAGTGAGATGGCTACCTACCTGTGAGCTGCAGGAGATGGCGGCCATGTGGCTATGGGGGAGGAGAAGTGGAGAAGGAGGGAGGTGCAAAGACCAGAGAGAGGGATGAAGGTGTTTTGAGTCCTGAGTCCCTCTCCCAGGCAAAATTAGCGAAATGGCTACCTACCTGTGAGCTGCAGAAGATGGCTGCCATGTGGCTATGGGGGGAAGAGGTGGAGATGGGGGGAGATGCAAAGACCAGACAGAGGGATGGTGGTATTTGGAGTCCTGACTCCGTCTCCCAGGCCACACCAGTGAAATGGCTACCTACCTGTGCGCGGCAGGAGATGGCTGCTAAGAGGCTATGGGGGGGAGGTGGAAATGGGGGAGGTGCAAAGACCAGAGAGAGGGATGGTGGTGTTTGGAGTCCCGACTCCCTCTCCTAGGCCACACTAGTGAGATGGCTACCTACCTGTGAGCTGCAGGAGATGGCGGCCATGTGGCTATGGGGGAGGAGAAGTGGAGATGGGGAGGTGTAAAGACCAGAGAGAGGGATGAAGGAGTTTGGAGTCCTGCGTCCCTCTCCTAGGCAAAATTAGTGAAATGGCTACCTACCTGTGAGCTGCAGAAGATGGCTGCCATGTGGCTATGGGGGGGGGAGAGGTGGAGATGGGGGGAGATGCAAAGACCAGGCAGAGGGATGGTGGTGTTTGGAGTCCTGACGTCCTCTCCCGGGCCACACCAGTGAAATGGCTACCTACCTGTGCGCGGCAGGAGATGGCTGCTAAGTGGCTATGGGGGGAGGTGGAAATGGGGGAGGTGCAAAGACCAGAGAGAGGGATGGTGGTGTTTGGAGTCCCGACTCCCTCTCCCAGGCCGCACTAGTGAAATGGCTACCTACCTGTGAGCTGCAGGAAATGTCTGCCATGTGGCTATGTGGGAGGAAAGGTGGAGATGGGAGGAGGTGCAAAGACCAGAGAGAGGGATGATGGTGTTTGGAGTCCTGACTCCCTCTCCCAGGCCACATTAGTGAAATGGCTACCTACCTGTGGGCTGCAGGAGCAAAACCTCAGACTTGCTGGCATTGAGCTGGAGGCAGTTGGCATTGGCAGTCATCCACCCAGCGACAGCAGCAAGATCACTCCTAAACTTATGAGCGTCCTGCACACAGTCATCGGAGAGTGCAACTACCAACTGCTGATCATCTGCATATGATACTACTGTAAGCCCTCTACTCCTGGCCACCACTATAATGGTTGGACATTTAGGTTGAAAAGCGTTGGGCTTAAAGCTGAGCCCTGTGGCACACCCTGTTTAATAGTATGAACCATGGAGGTGAAAGGGGGGGCCGTTACCTAGAAGGTCCTCGCAGAAAGAAAAGAGGCAAACCAAACCAGTGCAGGGCCCACAATGCCTGCCTCCTCCAATATTTGCAGTAAGATCTGGTGAGAGACCACTGAGATCCAATAAAATCAGTGCCAACATACGTCCCTCATCCAGTGCTTCCCTCAGATGTTCGGTCACAACTAGGAGGACAGACTCCGTGCTGTGACCCGGGCGGAAGCCGTTCTGCGAGAGGTTAAGTATGTTGTTCTCTTTCAAAAAACCTGTCAAGATGGAATTTATATAGGCCTCAGAGATCTTAGATGCCCACGGCAGGAGAGAGATAGGACAACAATTCTCAGGTTTGGCTGTATTGAGGGTAGGATTTTTTAACAGGGGAACAGCCCTGGCCTGCTTCCAAGTCCTGGGGACAACTGCCATAGACAGAGACATGATAATCACCTAGCCCAGGGGTATAAGAAGCAGTGGTAGCAGTTTCATAAATTGATCAGGCTTCATGGGATCAGCAGGAGAGCCGGATTTAACCTTGCTGCATAATGAGCGCAGCACATCCTGGGAGATCGGCGGGAAGGCGGCAAGCGTGTGAGTGGAACGGGGGCACCCCACAGGGTCAGAGCACATAGCCACTTGAGGAAAGGTTTTATAGATGTGTTATACCTTGTTGACAAAGAAGGTGGCGAGAGCCTCACAATGCTCATCCGACGTGATAGGGGGCGCTGCAGATACCCCAGCTGATTTAAGATCTTTAAGTATGGAAAAGATACTCTTGGTGGGGTTAAAGCTGCTCCTGAACTCATCTGCAAAGTATGCTGCCTGTTTTTTATGGATAACCCTGTGATATTTCTTGGTGGCCTCCTGATAACACCCTTTCAGGATGGGGTCGTACTCTCGTCTCCACACCCGCTCCAACCTCTTACAGGCTTTACCCATGGTAGAGAGCTTGTCATTATACCAAGGGCTAGATTTGGTGTTATGGTACTTAAACCATTTAACAGGAATAAGTGTGTCCAAAGGGCAGAGGATTAAGGGTGGGCGTAGTTCGCGAAGTAGCACTTCGCGAAGCTACGCAAAGTGAAGTTCGCACTACGCGAGCTACGCGTAGCACTTCGCGAACTGCGAAGTAACATGTTCGCACTGTGCAAGATGTTGTTTTCAATGATTGCACAGTGCGGACAAGCAACCGGCACTGTGCAATCATTGAAAATGGCATCTTGCACAGTGCGAGCTGTAGTTTTCTGCTGCTCGAGTAGATTTTTACTCGAGCTGCAGCTTTCTCAACGCGAACTGGTAGTTTCTCATCGCGAGCGGTCGCGAGCATACGCGACCCCTCGCAATGAGAAACCTGACCTTCTCGCGTTGGGAATCTCGCCGGGAGGTTTATTTTCCATGCTCGCGATCGCGAACAAGGAAAAAGTCTCGCCAGGATGTCATTTTGCTTGCTCGCGGTCGCCAACTTGACGTTGAGGACCGCGAGCAAGCAAAAAATGACCGCAGCACTACGCAACACTACGCTACGCGTGTTCGCACTGTGCTACGTGCAGTTCGCGTAGCGCGAAGTAGCGCGAACTTCGCAAACTACGCGAGCGTAGCGTAGTGCTTCGCCCAGGCCTACAGAGGATCCAGTCCAATAACGCTTTGTCGGCAGCATCCGGATCATCCGGCAAGCTGGGTGTGTTCATAGAGAGGATAGCGTGGAACTGGTCAAAATTTAATTTGTGCCAGGGGCGTTTGAGAGAGAATTTCTGGGGCACCCTCCGAGGGGGCTCTACCCCCGAGAGTGTCATGGGGATCAGATAGTGGTCAGACCAGCACACCAGGATGGGGGTAGTGACTGTGAGAGAGGGAAGGTTAGAGAAGACTGGATCTAGGTGGACGATAAACCAGTAGGCCAGACATGGTATAGCTGCTGTTAAAAGAGATCCCAAAACACCCACACTCACAGCCCACCAGGGTTTCTTTAACAAAAGTGCAGGTATAGCAGGATTTGAAAACAACAGCGATACCTCCCCCTCTAGCCTCTCTATTGAGAGTCACAATACTAAAACACGGGGGGAGCGCCAAGCCGGGCTCAGCCACCATGTCAGCTGACAGCCATGTCTCCGTCAGAAAAATGACATCAGGAGACAGGTTGTAAACATCAGGATGGTGCTTGGCTTGGGAGCGACAATTAAGGCTAAACAATTTAATATTCTGTCTGGAGCAGAGAGGGGGAGTGGGGAGGGACAAGATGGTTGCCCAAGAATTAAAACCACAGTTCTTACAGCAGAACGGACCCTCAGGCAGGTTACAAGGAGGATGACTGCAGGGGCTCACTGTTTGCCTAATGGCAAGGAGGTCATCACAAGAGTAGGTGAGCTCATCGCTGATCAAACCAGCAGCATGTCTGACGTCTGGCAACGTCCAGGCACGGATGGGCACAGACGGGCATGCCTTAGGCACACCTTCGGCGCTCCGGCAGCGTGCAAGCTGTGCACGCCCCCTGCGCGTCCTGGGTCTGTTCATGCCTATGTACTGGAGAGCAGGAACAGTACCGCCCCTACCGCCCCCGGAAGTGTGTCACCTCACACTGGCAAAGGGAAAGTGATCACCCTCCACACAAGCAGCGAAAAAGCCGCAGTGGACTGGAGCAGGGAATAGAAGCACCAGCGAGTATGATGCGTGGAAGGGGTGAGCAAAGTATAAAAACAAATAAGTATAAAATCAAAGATCAAGTACACACAAGCACAACATATCAGCAAAGATTACAAGGTATTTTTAAATAGCACTGCCCATAATGCAGGTAAAATAAACACACAGGCCCACCATTCAGTGAATGTCTTCAGCTACTGACCACAGACACAGATCAAGGAAGGGTAGCAGCATTTGGTGGAATCTCACAAACAATAGACACTAGTGTACAGCAAGATCAGTGGCATATGAAGATGACACACTTGTACACCTACACTCAGTTTAAAAACTGTAGGCAAAGCTATTGTGAAGAGAGACAATAATGTGTGGGATAAATGTATACAGGGCCTCATTATGAGGACCCTTGCGCAGTCGAACGTCACTTTTTGTGACGTTCTGATGCACAGGAGCCTGCTCCATATTTACGAGGAAGAACTAAGCCACTTTTCTTGGCTTAATGATGCCTCATCAATATTGTCCCCTTTAACGCAGATTTCTGCATTAAAGGGGCGTGCAATGCGTGTTGATGGGGGCATTCCCAGCAACATCCATGGCATTTTGCCACTGCCCCAGATTTATGAGAAATCGTAAACCTGACGCAGTGCCAAAAATGTACGTCTCCCCAGGGGAGGCATAAGGGAGGAACAACAAGGATAAATATCTTTATTTCTCCTTGTTTTTCCTTTTTCTATGTGTGCTGCAGAATGCAGCACACATTGAAAGAGGAAAAAGCCTCTTGTGATTGCTTTTGTGCAGGAAGGTTTCCCTTCCTGCACAAAAACAATTATCCCTTCAATGCATGCACCTGTGCTGCTGTACTAATGTAGTCATACAGCCAAACTCTGTGCCAATTTTCCCAGGTACATTCCAAGTCCATTTAACAATGCAGAATAGCATTACACCCCTGCTGAAGTCACTGCACTGAAATGTCATAATGATGATGAAAGGGCAAAGGTACCTAAACTAGTTTTTAAAAAGTCAAATATCAGGGACAGCAATTAAATATGTTCAAATAATGACAGTCTAAATCTGAAGTGCATGGCACTTGGACAGACTCAGAGTACACAAATCAACCTCCATAACGTATTCATTTGTCAAGAACACCTCCAATGGAAGACATGCACAGAGTCACTAACAAGTCTACACACTCAACTATCCAACAGTACCAGCTCACTCACAGCTGCACAACCACAGTAACTGAAAGACTACAGTCTGGAAATCTCACAGCATACTTACACTAAACATAAGAAGTTGTGGATGAGCTGTTGACGCATGTCTACTCCTTCCTCTTCACCACTATCATCATCACTGCTCATTTCAGGGTGCACACCCAGTGGGCCTGCTGGTGGCCATCTTCCTCAATCAGAGGGATGTTTTTGCGCAATGCAAGGTTGTGGAACATGCAGCAGGCAACAATGATCTGGCACACCTTCCCGGGTGAATATAGGAGGGCTCCTCCAGACCTGTCCAGACATCGAAATCTTGCCTTCAGTAGCCCAAAAGCCCGCTGCACTGTCCGTTTATCCTACCATGGACATCATTGAAGCGGACTTCCCCTGGCATTGTTGATTTCCTCAGCGGGGCCAAGAGCCTAGGTTTGTTTGGATACGCTGAGTCACCTACATTTTAAACACACAGCGGTGCATATCGGAATCAGACATTTATACAACATGCCACAGGACATCACACTCAAAGGACAGGCACATCTTACTCACCAACAAGCCGGCGTTCTCTGCTTGTAGTTGTGACATCCACTGAGGTATGGCACTGTTCTGCATGATGTACGAGTCATAGGGTGATCCTGGGAATTTGGCACAGACATGCGAGATGGTTAAATCAGATAGACAGGTTGCTTGCACATTCAAGGAATGGAAGTTCTTTTGGTTCCTATGCACCTGTTCATGTACTTGCCGTGGAACAAGGCCAATAGGGAGACATCCGTTACATCGCGGTCCTCACACCGCAATACATTTACAACGCAGGCATTACAACGCAAGTCATTGCAATGACTTGCGCTGGATGGCACTATACACTAACGAATAGTATGATTTAATATTCAAACAACTTCCCTACTGTTGCGTAGGCTGGAGTTGGAATAGTAAATCATACTATTCCTAAGTCCAGCGCCCTCCAGCGCAAGTCGTTGTAATGGCTTGCGTTGTAAATGTATTGCGGTGTGAATACCGCAATGCAATGTCATATATTCAGGCTTAACTCTAACATTTTCACATTAGGTCATGTGTGTAGTTGCTCCTTCACAGCCCACTTGTCAACCTTGTGTCTGCAGTGCAGCTTCCCCACTAATGTGCCTCATGATGTTGTACCACATACTTTGGTGTGACATTCATTACACTCTGGGTGCAGTGACTGGGTGAGACGCCCCTGTGTGCAATACCAAGATATTGGTCACATCACTAGTTGACATCTTATTGTATGCTCACATGCAGGCAGTTGTACCTTGATGTGTGGCACTGTCTGGAGTGCACATGTGTTATTCATTTACAGAGGTCATAAATGGGTCTCCTAGTGCATGCATCTGACAATCATGTTTGTCAGTGTGGAAGTGGCAATGTGAATGAGTGATGTGCAGTAGGTATTGTGTGGAAGGATGGCATGTATGTTGTGGATGATATGGTGTACGAGTCACACATTTCCACAAACCTTGAGAGATGACAACTTGCAGGTAAGCATGTTGATGAAAAGACACACGGTTTTGTGATGTTTTAGTTGACTTAGTGTTACATCTGACAAACATGGAACTCTATTCAGTATGCTGGGAAGAGCATGTGCATGGCTAAATCATTAGTCTGTGGATAGTGAGATGGAAGTTGGAGGGATATGCTGAAAAGTCTGTGTGACTTGTGTGCCAGCAGTCAATGCTACATGGATCAAGATGTACAGTGAGTCATCTGCCCTTGTATACGGTGATCTGTCAGCTTAATGAAGGACCTCCTGGCAATGCCTCTGATACTTCAGGTATCATCTTGCCATTGACTTTTCTGATGTTGAAGGGATATTTTGCACTCACTTCGCTAAAATATTGGTGTACTTAGGGGAAGTCTTGTACAATGATCATTTGTGCGGTTATTGTTAGGATTTAATGTACTCCTCAGGATCCGGGTGATGCAATACAGGTCCACCTCCCGATATCCCCGGACTCCAACCAATGGTTACGGAGCCAAAAGTGATCAGGCAAGGGAAATAAGGGAGAAAAGGGAAGGGACAGCTGGGACAAGAATCTGAAAGACAAAACAAAAATCATTCAACAGCACTTTCTACTGTAACTGTCTACTCTCATGTAGGTCTCACTAGGAAACAGAATTACCAATTGCTCTTGTTCGGTCATCCATACCACTAGTCCCAGAGGTTCTCATCCAGGTTCAATCATATGTAGATCAACTCCCTGTGTTGCCAAGAAGAACTAACCCCCTTTTGGATTATAAGGAACAACTATAGGAAGAGTGACAGTCTTCCCTCAGACCGTATTTCCACTCTGTGGTGTGAAAGCCACAAAAGTAACAAGGGCAACAAAGAGGGGGGGGCTTCCACGGTGAGTACACCGCCGCCCAAGGCCAAAGCGAAGTAGCGCCCCCTCACTCCGGTGAGTATCAACACGCTATGTACTAGAAGGAGGAATCCACACCAGGCAGCCAGTCACTGTCCTTTTTAGCACTGTTCCCCCGGTTATGTTCCTCCGAATGCCAAGGTTGGCTGCTCATCCGAGCACATAACACCCCCTAGAGTGCTTCCCCGAGCACTTGAATTCACCGCTCCTCCGAGCAGTGCGAGGTTCGTGCTCTACCGAGCACAGGATCAAGATAGGCACCTCAGTGAGTGCCGGGTTCCGGTCACCGCTCCTCCGAGCAGTGCGTGGTACGTGCTCCACCAAGCACGGAATCAAGATAGGTACCTCTGTGAGTGCCGGGTTCCGGTCACCACTCCTCCAAGAAGTGTGTGGTACGTGCTCCGCCGAGCACGGAATCAAGATAGGCACCTCTGCAAGTGCTGAGTTCCAGTCACCGCTCCTCCGAGCAGTGCGTGGTACGTGCTCCGCTGAGCACGGAATCAAGATATGCACCTCTGTGCGTGCCGGGCTCAGGTCATCGCTCGTCCGAGCTGCTGAAGGGAATCCTCACCTTCCGTGTCCTGTACTTGCTCCAAGAATTGCCTCCAAAACTGCAAACACCCTTCGTGGAGTTAGGACCCTCCGATCTTCCTCGCCTCTTCCCAGGAAAGGAATAACACACGCCTCAAGCCGTGCATGGCGTCATTAAGTAGACGCCTACTTCCTGGTTCTGAGGCTGCTGGGAATGGTAGTTCTAAGCGCTGGGTAGGTGCTTCGGGCCCCGAATCCTTACAGTAGACCCTCTCCCCAAGCGCCTCCTAGAGCCGGGCTTCCCCGGATGCATCCGATAGAACCGACTCACCGCCGCAGGCACGTGCACAGCGGAACAGGGTTCACAGGAATCATCCTCTGTGGTGTATCCCTTCCAGGAGACAAGGAACCATAATTTCCCCCGGAGATATCGGGCGTCCACGATGCTCTTCACTTCGTATTCCAATACCCCAGCACACCACACCGGTGGAGGGGCTTTCCTCCTGGCCACCCCCGCTCGTTTTAGCAAACTGCAGTGAAAAACCGGGTGGATCCTGAGAGTGCCAGGCAGCTTGAGTTTATATGTCACTGGATTAACCTGTCGCACCACCACATACGGACCAATGTATTTGGGATGGAAAATGCTGCGTAACTTGAACCGTATGTTTTTGGTGGACAACCAGACTCTATCCCCTATGGCATACGTTGGACCATCGATTCTTTTCTTATCTTCCCATCTCTTGAACATCAGTTTGGCCGTCTTTAGAAAACGTTGTGTTCTCTTGTGAAGAGCTTGCAGAGTCTGTAGGTGTGCCAGGACAGACGGCTGATTGCCCACCTCCAACGGGATGGAGATGGGGAGTGTTTTTGCATTGTACCCGAAATTGGCCATAAACGGGGATACCCCTATCGAACTATGTAATGTATCATTGTAGGATAACTCAGCCATCCATAACATGGAAACCCAAGACTCATGGGAGTCAGACACGTAACACCTCAGATATTGTTGCAAAGACTGGTTGAGCCGTTCAGTCTGTCAATCGGTCTGAGGGTGAAAACTGGTAGACATCGCTGACTCAATCCGTAACGCCTTGCACCAGGTCCTCCAAAAGCTAGCTATAAACTGGGGACCCCTATCGGACACTATTACTGCAGGCAAACCATGGATCTTCACCACATGGGTCAGCAATAGCTGCGCGGTCTGTCCAGCCGTGGGTAGGTTTCTGCACGGAATGAAATGACCCATCTTAGTCAGGCTGTCCACTACGACTAGGATCGCCGTGCACCCCTGATCAACAGGCAGTCCTGTGATGAAATCCAGGCTTATGTTCTGCCACGGTTGTTGAGGAGTGGGCATAGGGAGCAGCTTCCCTTTCTTTTTGCAGCGTTCTCTCCTCTGGCGCACACCTCACATTGGGTTACCCAGAACTTGACGTCTCTGGCCATTGTCTTCCACCAAAAATACCTGGCCATAGCCTCCGTTGTTTTTCGGATACCCGGATGACCTGCCAAAGGAGAGACATGACACCATTGAAACGCCTTCTTCTGCAGTATCTTTGTAGGAAGGAACAGCCGGTTTCAATGAAAAGGAAGTCCTCTTTTGATGGTACGTACCCTATCGGTGTCAGACCACTGTTTCCAATCCCCTATGGAACGGTTGACTCGTACCTCGTCCAAAAACCTGTCTGCCCTCAACACACAGATTACCTTTGCGGGATCGATGATAGCCACCGGAGCTGGTGAAAGGGTTCCTTTCCCCATGGTCTGTCTTGATAAAGCATCCGCCTTCCGATTGTCGGTGCCTGGCCTGAACGTGATACAAAAATCGAACTCTACAAAAAAAAAGTGTCCATCTCATTTGTCGTTGTGTGAGATGACGAGCGGTCTTCATAAATTGAAGGTTTCGATGGTCCGAATACACAGTCACAGGGTGTTGGGCCCCCCACAGTTAATGGCGCCATTTCTGGAATGCCTTTTTTATCGACAGGAGTTCTTTTTCGGCTATTGTATAATTCAGTTCCGCTTTATCCAGTTTCTTGGACAGATAAGCTACTGGATGTAGCCTACCCGTGTCTTTGTCTCTCTGAGACAAAACGGACCCTATGGCGTCATTGGACGCATCTGCCTCTACAACAAAAGGGACGTCCATCTGAGGGTGCCGGAGTACTGGAGCCGTTGTAAACGCTTTCTTCAGATGTTCAAAAGCAGTAGTGGCCTCCGTCGTCCAGAGGAAAGGCACTCCCTTACGAAGTAGCCGAGTAATGGGGACCGCTATCTGAGAGAAATCCTGAATGAATCGGCGGTAATAGTTGGCGAACCCAAGAAAACACTGGACATCCCGAACAGAATGCGGAGTAGGCCACTCATGCACAGCTTTTACTTTCCATTCAGACATACTTAATCCCTCAGGACTCAGGATCACTCCCAGGAACTCAACTTTTGTCACCCCAAACTCGCACTTGCTTAGTTTGCAAAATAGTTTGTTGGCACGTAACTTTTCTAGTACCAGGACAACGTGGCGTTTGTGGTCCTCAACGGCCGCTGAGTATATAAGAATATCATTAAAAGTAGACGACCACAAAGATGTCCATATACTCCCTTAATACCTCATTTAAGAAAAACTGGAACGCCGCCGGGGCGTTACATAGCCCAAACGGCATTACCAGATACTCATACAGTCCAAAACGGGTCTTAAATGCCGTTTTCAATTCATCCCCCTGTCTTACACGCACTAAATGATAGGCCCCACGTAGATCTAGCCTAGTGTAGATAGAAGCCTCCCGCACTTGATCCAACAGGACACTGATCAGTGGCAACGGATACCGGTTCCTAACCGTATTTTTGTTTAACATTCTGAAGTCGCAACACGCCCTCAACTCTCCGTTTGCCTTGGCAATAAAAAACAGCGTAGACGCCGCAGGTGAGCGGGATGGTCTAATGAACCCTATCGCCAAGTAATAATCTAGGTATTCTCTCAGATGGCGTGTCTCGGGATCTGATAATGCATACACCCTACAGGTGGGTATGACGGCCCCCTCCACCAGGTCTATCTGGCAATCATATGCTCTATGTGGGGGGAGGTGTTCCGCCTGAGATTTTTTAAAGACATCCGCAAACATGGAGTACTCCCCCGGTAGTTCCACGTCTTTTTCAGCGGCGGTGGCGATACAAAAAGGATATGTCAGTGCTATAGCCTGCGACTGATGTTCCCTCACCGTTCTTCACACCCTTGGGAAAGAAACCGAACGGTTCGTTCCTTCCAATCCACCGTTGGATTGTGGCAACAGAACCACGGTATCCCCAATATTACCTCATATTGAGGGGCCTCTTTGACATTTAATTCAATCTCCTCTAGATGTTGTCTAATTCCGTCTCTTAAAGACATCTTCAGGTTCTCGGTTTGGAGAGTGATCCTACCGGATTTCAAAGGTTTGCCGCCCACCGCCAGGACCTCCTCTGGGGACCTCCGAGGTACCACCCCTATGGACAACAAGCTCACCAATCCGCTATCAATGAAGTTGCCTGTGGATCCTGAATCTAGCATCGCTAGCACCTGGTGAACCTGTGACCCTACTTCTAGTCCTGCTTGTAGCACTATATGTGCTTCCGTGTCCGTAGACCTGTTGGTAGCTAAAGATGGTATTTTCCACTCGTTGTCTGCATTAGCCAAAGGTGGGGTAAGCTCTTGGATTCCCGCATCCTTACCCACGGTTGACACTGCAGCCTTTTTTCCTCTATAAGAAAACACCCTGGGACTTAGGCTTGGAGGGACATTCGCGCACAAAATGCCCTCTTTTCCCACAATACATGCATAGACCCAATGTGCGACCGCTTTCCCTTTCTGTACGAGACAAATGTGCTCGGACAGCCCCTACCTCCATGGGTTCACTAGCGGTGGCCGCGGGAACAGGCTCCTTCTGAGAATACCTAGAAGTAAACCCACCACCTTTGTACCTGTCTCCACCTCTTTCAGCCATGCGACCATCCAGGCGCAAGGTCAGACTCATCAACGCGGTGCATGTGCTAGGCTGGGGATCGATCGGTGCCACTACATCCTTTAGCTCATCACATAACCCCTGATAGAATAGGGACATCCTTTTTTCTTCCGGCCATGATGTCTCAGCCACCAACCGGTTAAAAGAGGTGAGGTACGTAACCAGATCATTCCTTCCTTGTCTCAGGGCTAGTAACTCTCTATCTGTGCTAAACGTGGTTGTTCTTCTATCAAGCACCCCTTCGAACGCGGCCCTGAACGCGTCCCAATCCGAAAGTATGGTGTTGTTGTTCCTGACCAACGGGACTGCCCAAGACGCCGCTTCTCCCACCAGATATGAGATTGCAAACGCCACCCTGGAATGGTTGGTAGGGAAGAAAGAGGGCTTGCAAGAAAAATGCAGCATAATCTGTGTAAGGAATATTTGGATTTTCTGTGGATCCAGCATACCTCTCTGGGCTAGCCAAAGGAATGGGAGGAGGCACGGTTACGTGTATCTGCTGACCGCTCGCTACCAAGGCATCAAAGGGGTTCCTGGTCAACCGATCAACCCGGTCCCTCAACGCTGCCGTCTCTACTCGCGATGCCACTAGTTCCTGTTGTACCAAGGCCAACGCCTGTACTACATCCTCCAAGGAGGCCATGTCTTACACACCCGGACCGGGAGCAGCAACCTATCGCAGTTGCGATATTCTGTTAGGATTTAATGTACTCCTCAGGATCCGGGTGATGCAATACAGGTCCACCTCCTGATATCCCCGGACTCCAACCAATGGTTACGGAGCCCAAAGGTGATCAGGCGAGGGAAAGAAGGGAGAAAAGGGAAGGGACAGCTAGGACAAGAATCTGAAAGACAAAACAAAAATCATTCAACAACACTTTCTACTGTAACTGTCTACTCTCATGTAGGTCTCGCTAGGAAACAGAATTACCAATTGCTCTTGTATCGGTCATCCATACCACTAGTCCCAGCGGTACTCATCCAGGTTCAATCATATGTAGATCAACGTAAACAAATGCTCCCTGTGTTGCCAAGAAGAACTAACCCCCTTTTGGATTATAAGGAACAACTATAGGAGGAGTGACAGTCTTCCCTCAGACTGTATTTCCACTCCGTGGTGTGAAAGCCACAAAAGTAACAAGGGCAACAAAGGGGGGGGCTTCCACGGTGAGTACACCGCCGCCCAAGGCCAAAGCGAAGTAGCGCTCCCTCACTCCGGTGAGTATCAACACGCTATGTACTAGAAGGAGGAATCCACACCAGGCAGCCAGTCACTGTCCTTTCTAGCACTGTTCCCCCGGTTATGTTCCTCCGAATGCCAAGGTCGGCTGCTCATCCGAGCACATAACACCCCCTAGAGTGCTTCCCCGAGCACTTGAATTCACCGCTCCTCCGATCAGTGCGAGGTTCGTGCTCTACCGAGCACAGGATCAAGATAGGCACCTCAGTGAGTGCCGAGTTCCGGTCACCGCCCCTCCGAGCAGTGTGTGGTCCGTGCTCCGCCGAGATCGGAATCAAGATAGGCACCTCTGCGAGTGCCGGGTTCCAGTCACCGCTCCTCCGAGCAGTGCGTGGTACGTGCTCCACCGAGCACGGAATCAAGATATGCACCTCTGTGCGTGCCGGGCTCAGGTCATCGCTCATCCGAGCTGCTGGAGGGAAACCTCACCTTCCGTGTCCTGTACTTGCTCCAAGAATTGCCGCCAAAACTGCAAACACCCTTCGTGGAGTCAGGACCCTCCGATCTTCCTCGCCTCTTCCCAGGAAAGGAATAACGCACGCCTCAAGCCGTGCGTGGCGTCATTAAGTAGACGTCTACTACCTGGTTCCGAGGCTACTGGGAATGGTAGTTCTAAGCGCTGGGTAGGCGCTTCGGGTCCCGAATCCTTACAGATATAGCACAGTACTTGGTAACTATTTGTCTTCATACTACTGTTGTCTACAATAAGTGATACATATGTGGTCTACTGATGTGCATCTGTGTAAAACATCTTTTGGAATTTGACAGAAGCGTCACTGTCAATTTGAAATAGCATCTGTGTTGAAGGGCAACTTCCATTCCAATTGTGATATCAGATGGAGATGTTACTCATCCCTAGTAGTAGCACTGTAGTTTTGCGTATAGGAGGTTCCGGACACCATAGCTTAACACCTATGTCTCATCCCATTCAAGCATCTACAGAGGGCAGAGAAGGAGACTGGCCCAGGACTGTTGAGGTTGCAGCTTCTCAAAGTGATTCCTCACGCCACAGTGACTCAGATTACACTACTGGCACAGAGGATGAGGGAAGTGCCCTTGAGGGGAGAGATGAAGACTCATCTACATCATCTTCTCCGTCTGCCGAAGGTGGCAAATCCCTGGTGGTGGAGGACCAAGCAAAACGACCATCTGCAACATCTCAGTCCCCCACCCCCTCTTTCATCCCCATCCTTCCTGCTGCTCCCAAACCTGTTGTCCACGGCCACTCCTCTAAGCAGAGGAGAATCTCTTTCCAACCAGACACCTCAGCCCCTGCTCCTGTCTCCCCTGCTGCCCTGAGTGTGGAGACTATAGATATCCTGAGAGAGATCTCTGTTAGCCAAACGTCAGTGGTGAACGTCCTCCAGGAGCAAGGCAACAAGCTAACCCAGGAGAGCTAATTTCAGGCTCTATCCTCCACACTGACAGCAGCCTTCCAAGCCTTCCAAACTCCCACCACCAAACTCCCATCACACCTTCTGCCCTTTCTCCATCCATCCGTAGCCCCACAACTGTCCAGCAAACACACACTTCTGAGCACGCATCCACTTCACGAACCACAAGCAGCACACTCCGACACAGAAGTAAGAGACACAAACACAGCACAGACACACAGCAGTCACTCACCACAACACCCACTGACTCCCACACAGACACCACACCCACAGTGCCAGCCACATCCACTCCCATAGGCACACACAAACACACTGCTGCCACCACAAAACCAACAAACACCCAAGACAATATACAGTATGACACTATGCCATCATCTTCAACAACAGGAAGTACATGCACAGACCCAACACACATGACCAAGCCACACACACGTTCAACTTCCAAAGTGAAAGACACACAGAGACTTGCCCGCACCAAACACCCTTCCATTAGTCAGACCTCGTAATCCTCTACGTCCCACACCCAACGCCTCAACTCAACTACTCCAAAATCTACCTGGACTCTGACAATGATTGCTTTAGACCTAGTCCCTGCCACTGAGGCCCCTCACCTTCAAACAGAAGAGGGTTGGATTCCCTCCATTTCCCTACCCTAGCACTTCCCACCAAAAATCATCTCTTGCCAAGAGGAGGAAGACAAAACCCAAACCCCAGGCTAAGACATCAAAGCACCCAAACCAAGTTCCACTCAAGGTCCCACCACCCTCTATACCCTCCAGTACCCTTAGGGTGTACAAATTCATAATTTAGTGCACCCCAGCCCTCCCAATCCCAAACCTAGCCCTCCCACGACCCAGACCAGCGAACCAAAAATCCAATACCACACCTTCCACAGCCCAAACCAGCCCTCCCAATCCTGGTCCAAGTTCCCCCCAAAAAGTGATTATGCCCCCCACCTTTTTTTTAAATGAGGTGTCTTGTCTGCCCATATGATGCCCTAATCCGGGTAAGGTTTCCCTGGCAGTGTTCTAAGCGGTAACTTTATTTGGCCAGCAGTGTACTGGGCAACATGTTGCTGATTTTGGACTGGCTATTGGCCTTCATATTTGTAATAAATCTATTTGTTGTTTGTGTTTAGCTGTGTACTGCCCTTGTGGATTCAGCAGACTTTTGTTAGTGTTGTCTGTAAGGCTGTGAGAGTTTAGTTGTGTTTGTTTCAGCATGCTTGGTGATCCATTTGCAATGGCCAGTATGTTCTGCCCTTGGAACAGTTACTGGATTTACAGAGGGAGTGGATCAATGTTAAGTGGATGCATGTCTGGGATGAGGTACTGTTGCTGGACACATTGGTGTGGCAGGTGGCTTCTATCTCTTACTCTTGTGCTTAACAAGAGGACTTCTGATGAGGATTGGGGGGATTTACTATCACAGAAGCCTGCCTGCTGTACATGATTAGCTAACTTACACACTTACAATCCGTACCTCAGTTAGTGTCATTTTGTGACACAATGAGGCATTGTTGATCCTTGTCACATGGCACTTCGGATTACTTTGTAAAACTACAACTTATTTGGCATCAACAGTTGAGAAGGAGAATTGCCTTTTCCCAATAGTTGCTAAATGCATCAGTAGTTGCAGAGCCTACTCTGACTTACTGCTATTGACTTTTGGTTGCATTTCTGTCCTGCCAACAGTGGGGGGTGGAGTGTTGTCACTATCTTAGTTGTACCATCTGTGGATGTATGAGGTGTTACAGGTGCATATTTGCATCATTTCCACACCTTCAGTGTGTGTAACCTATGAAATGATTTTTTGGGGAACATTTAAGCATCTGTTTAGTCTACCTACAGGGACTGACAACATACATACCCAGGGACACTTAAAAACATGCTTCACAAATCACACTACTCTGTGTTTTCTTAAAGGTCCCACAGGCCAGCTAGGCCTTGCAATGTGTATATAATACCTGGTGGGGTGTGTGGTGTGGCAAATTTATTTGGGATGATGTTGTTTGACAGCTATCAATGTCTTAGCCTTTCACCAGACATGGCTTTTTTGGGTTCTGTCACTGTGGGGGTTTTCCGACGTGGCTCACAGAAGAGACATCACAAGTCATGCAGGGTGGTACTGCTCCTGACATCTGTGGTGTTGTGAATCATGATGGTGGTGGCTGGAATGGAGGTCCCTATGTATATCAGCCTAACAGGGAACATAAACGTATTACTAGTGCAATGAACCGGCATGGCAACATGACAGGCCTGAAACCAACTCATATGCACCATCATTACTTATCAAGTTTTCCCTGTGTGATAACTGGGATATATATTAGTGACATACACAAACATGCAGACAAGAGAGATCTCCGGCTCTTAGATGTGGGCCCATGGCTTTACAAAGGGAGTTCAGTGGAGAAATTGATAGGTCACTTACCGGTGATTGAGTGCACGACGTTGCTAAATTTTGTCATCATTGAGCTGGTACAGCAGTGATAGGACCTGTAATGCTGGGTCCATGGTGACACAAGAAGTAGGTTGCAGTGTTGACGTCCATTGCGCCCTTATGTGCCTCCTTTTCTGCCAACTAGAGCGATGTGGTTGGAACACCTCAACAAGGTCATCGGAAACACCAATCGTAATTGGGCAGCCACATCGGCCTCTGTTCAGCCCTCTGATTAGTTCTGATGAGCCTTTTATTGTATTGTAATTGCATTTATATAGCGCTTACCACCCCTGACAAGGCGTCAAAGTTCTTTTTTCGGCGAGTAGCACGCTACTCCGGAACCCAAGAAGGATTAGTGTTGAATTAATATAGTGAAATATGAAAGTAATTTTGAGTGGTGGATAGGTTAGTCAATTATTTGGATTCATAAGGATAGCGGAGGGATAGAAGAGGGAAAAAGGTCTGCATTTATATTGCACTTGTTACCCCTGATGGGGTGTTGAAGCGCTTTTTTTTTTACGAGTAGCAAGCTACTCCGGAACCCATAAAGGATTAGTGGTGAATTAGTATAGTGAAATATGAAAGTAATTTGAGTGGTCGATATTAGTCAGTTATTTGGATTGAGAAGGATAGCATAGGGATAGAAGAGGGAAAAAAGGTTTGCATATATATGGCTCTTGTTACCCCCTGTGTTGAAGCACTTTCTTGGTGAGTTGCACGCTACTCCGGAACCCATAAAGATTAGTGGTGAATTAGTATAGTGAAAAATGAAAGTAATTTGAGTGGAGGATATTAATCAGTTAATTGGATTGAGAAGGATAGTGGAGGGATAGAAGAGGGAAAATGGTTTGCATTTATATAGATCTTGTTACCCCTGTTGGGGTGTTGAAGTGCTTTTTTGGTGAGTAGCATGCTACTCTGGAACCCATTAAAGGATTAGTGTTGAATTAGTATAGTGAAATATAAAAGTAATTTGAGTGGTGGATGATATGTTAGTTGGTTATTTGGATTGAGAAGGCTAGCAGAGGGATAGAAGAGGGAAAGAGGTTTGCATATATACATAGCGCTTGTTACCCTTGATGGGGTCTTGAAGCGCTTTTTCGGCGAGTAGCACACTACCCCAGAACCCATAAAGGATTGGTGGTGAATTAGTATGGTGAAATAGGAAAGTAATTTGAGTGGTGGATATCAGTCAGTTATTTGGATTGAGTAAGATAGCGGAGGGATAGAAAAGGGAAAAAGGGTTTCATTTATATAGTATGATGCTTTAGCGGTCGGATTTTCTTGTCGAAGTCGGATTGACCGCAGCGGTCGGCTTTCAGTGCATTCCCATGCATTGTAATACGTCTGTCAGCGTGGCCGTTCATCCGATTCTGACAGGAGAGCGGAAGCCGGTCTGACCGCCATTGTAATCAACCCCTATCACTTACCTGTAATGTTTGCATTGGGGTTTGGAATTTTTATACTTGTGTGTGTGTCTATATAATGTATTCCTATTATTTCCCTACATTATGACATAGTGTATTTTCCAGCAGCTACTTTATGGGTACAGTCTTGAAAAAGCACCATGGCAGTATCATGTGTGCTGGGTGTTCCAGACAAATAAGAACTGTCTTCAAAATCAAAATTATCAAGAGAAGCAATTGTAAATCATTTCCTGGTAAAGTGAATTGGAAGTGGTGTGCTGTTGGATTAACAAGATTTTTACAGCATGAGCAGCTAACAAGTTCCTGCTCCATACTCTGTCATTATAACTTGTTGATACACCAATCCTATTCATTGAAGTGATTAGCTCTCTAATTTTGTCCTTGTCATAGATTGCGTAGGCAGTTATCATGTGTAGCGAAGTTTCCCTTTTGCCGTGATGTAATTCATAAAACATGATTTGGATAAGACACTACATTTGCACAGCATAAGCCTTTCAGTTCATGGGATTGTCTTCCACTTCTTTGCTTATATCTTCAAAGCCATTATCAATGTTGTTGGCTTCTGTTCCGAACTCAAGAACTTTAGTTTGTAATAGTTTTGCTTTGCTGATATTAAACAACGAAATAAAAAATGATAAGACAACATCAGGCATTCTTGTTGACTCTCATGATTTGCGGAGCTCTGGGGCATCATAAAAAGTATCGTCAAGCACAAAATCTAGTGTTAACCCGTAGCCAGCACTTAAGAGTGGCTTCAAACTTTACTTGCTTTTTCAAGGAGTGCAAACTTAACTGAAGGCTGGCGGAACGTTGCGGTTGGGATCTCATTGTACATTCATATTTTGGAATTTATACATGCATGCAATTTGGGTGGGCATACAAATCCGCTGCAAATACATTCACCTCGCTGTTTAGATCAGTTACTTGGCTGAAACTTCATCATGGAAGAAACTCGCTGCAGATAAAAACATGTTTGCCCTTTGAGACTCACATACTCTGTACTTTGTTCGTTGGCCAATCTCTTTGGCCCTTGTTGTGGCTAAACCACAGATAAAACATTGAAGATCCTCTGCTTTCTGATCAGTTGTTGGAGGTGGACGAGGGATAGCCATCCATCTTCTAAGTGGGTGGGCATTGGGTTTGTTTGTCGTTGCTTTCTCAGAAGACTTGGATTCTTGTTGTGATTCACTGGTTTCTGCTATTTTTCGATTCATTTTTTCCAGGCTTTGTTCCATTGTATACAACATGTAGCACTTGTTAAAATGATGCAATGTTTGATACTCTTCACCCGTCAGTTTCAATCTTTTGTGAACTTCGTCTTGCTGTATTTCTGCACCATCTCTAACTCTCTTCTGTCCAGCCACAGTTGATGTTAGCTTTTCTTTTGGATTAGTTTGGCACATGGCACATTTTTCTTTGTGGAAGGGGTCCTTAGATTTTGTAGTTAGCAAAACTCTGTCAGGAGGAAAAGATCCTCTGCTACCACCTGCTTTGCTCATGTTTACGAATTTCAATCAACGGAAGACCTGAAACAACAAGCATTAGCAATGCAATAGGACTCGCATTTACGCGAGACCTATAGCAGTGCAAACGGGAATGCGGATGGGCGGGGTGCAGGGTTGCGAGAAGGCATGGACAGCGGTAGTGCGGCAGGGGGCTGCGAGAATGCACAGCAACAGGAGTGCGGGCGGGAGGGGCAAATAATACTGCTCTAAATAACACGTACCGTACACAGTAACACTCGAAGTAAAGGGGCCAATAGCCATGGGAGGGTACAAATGACAACATGGCCATAATAAGGCGGGACTAACAAGCCTCATAATCAATCAGAAGACAGAATTTATGAAGGACAAAGACAGAAGCCAATGAAAATTATCGGCGGAGAGTGAGGGGAGCTTGTCTCCCATACTCGACTACTGCATGCCTCGCAGAGTGAGCAGCGCATGCGCGCTGCCTCTAAAGCTCGACCTAAAAACAATATTAAAATAAATTACAAATATGGCTAAAACACATCATTATGAAGCCGTCATTTTGGAAAATGGTGGAATGGTTGCTCTGGGGAGTAAGGGGGCATATTAGCAAGGGCCATATCGCCGCTTTAGCGGCACTTTTTGCCGCTAAAGCGGCAATATTTCTATCGCCCTATCAGCAAGCTGTCGCTAACAGCAGTTAGCGACAGCTTTTAGGCGATAGCGACCGGTTTGGGGCCCGCTTTGCATGTCAACGATATTTATCACTAATGACATGCAAAGTGGGCGTACCCAAACTGTTAGCGACTGAAAGCAGTCGCTAACACAGCTATCACCTATTACCAAGACAGGCGAAGCGATGAAAAAAATCGCGCTAAGTGCGATTATTGCTATAATCTAACTCCTGCTAAAAACATGACATACCTGTTTATCCAATGGGAGGTGGCTCTTCAGGTTAAGTCCCCATTGGCGTTAATGCGTGAATATCGCTGGATTTCCAGCGATATTCACGCATTTCGCCGCTATTGCTGGATATTTTAGCACAATGGAGAAAAACGTTGCTAATAGCATGTTTTCCCCGCTAAAATATCCAGCGATAGGCAGCGATAAAAATGAACGCGCAATGCGCGTTTTGCGATAAATATCGTAACTTCTTGCTAATAGGCCCCTATTTTCTTTATCTATAAGACTACTTGACCCCCAAAGCCTATGTTTTGACACCAAAATTAAGTACATAGGTCTCATGGTTCCTGAAATACTACACCATCACTGCAACCCATCCGCCATTTTAAAAAATATTGTCCAGAAAAATTTGGCCCGGATTAGCAATGTCTACCCAAGCTAAATTACTTCTCTAATGATCCAAAAATACAAATCAAAAATGAAAATCTTTGGCCAACAATTTTTTTACAGAAGCATTCTAAGGGGCCAGAACTATTTCAGGATGACTGGACCATTGTCCCAAAAACCGGAACATGTATTTCAAATTAAGAAAAGGGTCGGGACATTTGGGAAGTCCTCTAAACACCGGGATTGTCCGTGGAAATCCGGGAGGTCTGGTCACACTGCACTGCTGCACTGTCTTTAGCTTGCTTTAGTCACGCCACTTTACTGTGTTCCCGATGCGAGCTTAACTTCAAGCTAATAAAACGTGAATTAATGAAACACAGATCTGTCAAACCTATGACGTTCCCCAAGAGCAAGTCTGAAATAAATTAGATGCAAAATTGGAAAACGTTGCAATAAATTAGAGGCTAGATTGAAACTATCCCCCTGAAACACATTTTAATATTTGGCGTTCTAGTTGTGACACACCTACATGCCTTCATTAAATATGAAAGTGATTCCCTCTGAACCACTGGCGAGTTTGCCAGGTAGAGAGTGAATCTTGTGCATAGTGGGACTGGGGGACGAGGGTTTTGGAGGGGCGGGGGGGGGGGGGGGGGTTAAGGCCCACACAAATATAAAGCAGTTTCTCGCATTCAATGTGACAACACAAGAATTGAGTTCACAGTCAAGAATGCTAAGGGGAGCTCGCCTGCTCGGTATCTGAACACATTTGCTTTGCGTGTCTGACACGCCATAGAGACCTCTGCTAATTTTCCATGAAACATAACTCTGACAGGCATATTTTGTCTTTCACAGTACAACGCGCTTATTAAAACATCACATCCTGTAGAGGAATAACCTGTGATGTATTGCAGGATTGAACACCTGAATTAGGATTCATAATTACTTCCTTAATCACCAATTATGCGGCCTCACGCTGTCGCCTTTAATCAAATATTTTGTCTTTTTTTTTTACTTACAGGCAAGGGGGCGGGGAATCCTAATTTACACGCGGAAGTGAACAGGAAGCAAACGTAGCTACATGGCAACGGCTCAGTATTGAGCTGTCTGCCATGCCACTTTTCCTCCTGCTGTACACCTCTGCCAATCTGTCATACGCTGCGTCTGTCTATCTTCCATCGCATCGGGGAGACGCCAACAGGCTTGGTTGCAGATTCAGAACGCATACTCCACTCAGACATGACAGGCAGGAGGCTCGCCTGTCACAAGGAAAGAACAGACGATGCTCTGATTTGAGGGGCTGGCTTCAATGGTTCTCACAACCTGAAAGAAGTGCGAAGAAGCTGCAGATTGGTTTGACAAGGGATTCAAACACGGAAGTCGAGAGAAGGCACGAGGTGCAGCTGTACACCTGAAAGGCACAACCGGATGTAACAGGTTGACAAGGCTTGTCAGAAAGCAGCGCCCTCCTCGTGGTCCCGCGCTTTAGGACCCAGGCCGGGGAAGGCAAAGCCGGACCCAATAGAGGCCTAGGGTAAAACGCCGGCCGGCGGCGGGACCCCTCCATGCCACGCCCCCGCAATCAGGAAAACCCGGCTGAACCGGGGAGGGCAGGATAGGCCCACAAACAAAGGAAGCTCCCCCCACCAATCAGGGGGTGAGAAAGGTAGGCAAGGGGGAGATTAAAAGGGGCCAACGGCCCGGGAAAGTCAATCACAAGGCTCCCCCTCGCCAAGAAGAAGAAGAAAATCGGCTGGAGTACCTGCGGAGATCATCGGGCTTTCGCGCCCAACACCAGCAGGACAAAGGACCCCGGCAGGCTCCAGGCGACTTTCCGGCCGACGGGCCGCGCCCCCACGCGAGGGGGACTGCAGAGAGCCTCCGCGCCGGCCGGCACGTTCCAAGCGAAGGAGGCAGGGACATCGGGCTGCCCTTCACCGGCAGCGGCTGAAACAAAGTGAGGTGTCCAGAGAGCCTCGCAGGGAATCGCGAAGCCAGAAGCACAGCTCCACGGCTCCGTCGAACCTTTGGATGCACTGCAGCAGGTCCCCACGACCCCTGCATAAGGTCTGGAAGAAGGATGGGATCAGCGGCATCGTGGGTTTCGCGCCATTGCAGTAAGGCCGGGGAAGCCAACCCGACCGGAGAAGAGGACGCAAGGACGCTACGTGACATTTCGCGCCTTTTTGTCAGAAGGGAAAGAACGCGGCGATCACCCCCCGCCCCATCTGTCGTCGAGGGACGGGCAGGGTCCACCACAGATGCAGGACTCACGGGCACTTGGAGCCAATACGGCGGTGCCCGGAGCAACAGGAGCAGCGACTGGCGACTTCGGGCGAGCAACTGGCAGAACATCACGGCAGGACACGAACCACGCGAGGGTCGGTGCGGGCGACGGTGCCCCCGAAAGGCGGAAGACTGGTGCGGGCGGCGGTGCCCCCATGGCGAGCCCAGAAGCAAAAATAAGCGAAAGAGGTAAGAAGCGGGGCTACGCCAAGCTAGGGCTAACCAAAGTAACAGTAAGGAAGGTTCTAGTAATGTATAGTTGGCGGGTTACATGCAGTTACGGAATGAAAGTTAAGGGCTCACTAGTCGATAGTGGAACGTTAAGTTATAAATTACAAGGAGCAGATGATGTCTCTGTTGGTTGATGTCTCTGGTCGTTTTACGGCATAGGCAGGCGGTAATCTACTGGGTACACGTTTTTGGCGGCAGGCACTCACTTCGCCTAAGTCACACGAGTGTTAGAGACAATTGCGCGTTAAATTATAAAACCCAAGCATATGCAGTCTGTAATATACTCGGGACACGTCTTTGCAGCAGGCATAGTAAACCCCTGCACTAACTTCACCTGAGTCGAAACCTCAACTTTAGAAAGCGGTGAGCTCGCTCCATGAGGAGAATTAATCAAACGAGTTTTCTTGACAATCATGTGCGGCCTGGTAATTGCCGGCGTGACAAAACGCCGCGGCAGTTGGGAAGAAAGCAGGGCCGGCCTTTAGTGCTGGGGTGCCCTGTGCAGCAATGTTGCCGCCCACGCCCCTACTCCACCACGCACTCGCGTACTAGCACCCTTAACGGCGACCAAGCCACCATAACCACACGCTCGCAGGGGCATTGAATTAGTTATATAGGGCCTCCACAGCAGTGTGGGGGTCCGGGCACCTGGCATCACACACGCATGATGCAGAGTCAACCAAGCGAAGGGATAAATCCGTGTATAGGAAATGAGCATAAGCCAAAGGACGGAAAGTGTAGAAGTCACAGGTCATTCAGACTGGGAGGCAGTATAGGGACGGAGTGCCTGGTGTGGCGAAGCACGCATGCGGAGTCGAAAGGAAACAGCTTAGTTGGGAGTTTTTTCCCTGAAATTAGGACTGGGTGTATAGCCAAATTGACCCCCCTTGCAACATTGATGGAGGTTCTAATAATGTATATTTAGCGGTGTATATGCAGTTCGGGGAGGGGATGACAGCTCACTGTAGTGGGATTTTAAGTTATAAATTGCAAGTAGCATAAGGATGCCTCTGGCGGAAGTAGTAATCTGCTGTGCGGTTTACATCATATGCGGTCTGCACTCCGCTTGGTACACGTTCATTGCAGCAGGGATAGTAACCCCGCACTAACTTCACTAAGTCAGAACCTCAACCGTGCAAACACCGAGCTCCCTCCAGGGAGATAATTAATCGCACGAGTTTCTGGCCAGTTACGCGAGGCCGGGGAATTGCCGGCGGGAAGGAACACTGCAGCAGGTGCGGTAAAGGCCTAATAGACCTGCAAACACGGCGCGAACACGGTCCCCCCTGAAATGTGAATTTCGCGGCTTAATGAGGGGTTTACAACCAAGGCGCAAGACCGAGGGCGTCGCCCGGTTCTGAGGATTGCAAGTGTCAGAGTGTTTGCATGGCGACACAAAAATCACTGGGCGAAAGTGTTGCATTATCTCATTCGAGGCCAGTCACGGTTCGGAGCATGAGGCGAAGACAACGCCGCCTCCCATGTAGGACAATTTTTCGTAGGAAGGATATTTCCCCGACAGGCTGGCTGCTGATATCAAAAAAAAAAAAAAAAAAAAAATAATAATTCCCACCAGGTCAGATGGAACGATTCACACAACAACCAAGAACAGGCTGCTTCAATAGGGACAAGCAGCATACAGGAGTGCAGGAGAACAGCTACCTAATGTTTGCTGAAAGGCAGGAGTGGTGGTTGCAATGCAAACGTGGTAAAACAACCGCAAAATATTGTGTGAATATCCATGGGGTTATTCTGTTCCCCGAAGGGTAGCAATCCGAGCTAGTAGTGAGTCGAACTAGTAGTGAGGTTCAATGACCGCAAACTCGAGGTACTGGTAATGTGCTGTGCAGAAAGCAAGGCAGGGGTAGGTGTCCTTGAGATAGAGAGCCATCATATTATTCCCAAGGCGCAGCACTGGAATAGGCGACTGGTAGAGTAGTCAGCTTTAAAAGGTCTGTAGAAGGTCTGAAAAAATGGATCTGCTAAAAGACCCGAGAGGGCGTGGATTGGTCGGAGTGTGCTGTTCTTTTTGGGAGTTTGAAAGAGCAGGGAGTACACCCCCTGTCGTATTTGGTGCGGAGGAATCAGGGTAGGGCCGTCGAATCTCCCAGTGAGAAAGATCCGCGCTTAAGGCGATTAACGCGCACATGGCGATTTCGAGGGCAGGGAATTGACTTTGAGGCCAAATATTGGTCGAACCATGAGGGGAGGTCTCCTACGCCCCCTCAGCAGTACACATGCGCACTAAGGGTTCACGAGGCGCAAGGGATGAGTTAAAAAAGGGGGGGTGAGGAGTGGCCTAACGGATGAAGCGTTGACAACTTGCGGGTCTCCGGGCAGAGCATGTAGTTTCCACGGGACTTAATAGACGGGCCAGGGTTCGGGCATGCGGAGGTGGCTTTAACCGTTGAACCCACTTGAGCCCACTTGAAGCTGTGTGATGACAAGGATTTATTCGTCTGACGGGAGCGGGTTTTTGGTAGATTGGGGACAAACATCCCCTGGCAGATGCAAGTTTAGAGGCGCCAGGAATGCGATCGTAAACTAAGACCTGTGTCTGGCTTGCGACAGGCGGGCTCCCAGAATCAAGAGTGTTTATGTCGGCACTAGGCCGCGAGGGGCCCGCTCTGCTGTGCTCCAGCAGAGGCGCGAGGCCAAACCAATCCATCCACCTCCAGTAGACAAATAGCAGGGTTCAAAGGGTGGCCGGCTTATCAAGGCCAGCCTCAAGCACCTGAGATGGGAAGCTTGACAGCAAATCCCATGCTGGTTTAGCACAGCCACGACAAATGGCCCGACCACCCCACAGGTCCCAGTACCTTTCAGATTACCGGGCAGAAAAGACTCAACCGGTACCACCAGATTAAGTTGCTCAACTAGCAGAGATAAACGCAATTACACGAAGTACACAGGGAGAGTTGGCTCCTGGGAGACCTCCCTTAGCTAGAACAAACCAGATGTATAGTGGCCAGCGGAGGTGCTAGCACTTTCCAGACTAAACAAAGATCTGTGAGTTGCAAATCCTTGCAGGTACAAGGCGAGTTGGTAAGAAAAAACAGAGCAAAATAAATAAATAAATAAATAAATAAATAAAAGAAATAAATAAATATACGCATAGCGGCGGTAGCAGCAACAGTGGGGCAGACACAAGATGATAGTGATGTGTCCCTGAGGTGCGCAGGCCAACCCAATTGTTGCGGTCATATTAAATATCATAAGTTTCGAAAAGAGCAAAACCCGGACAGGGCAGTGCAAAGCTACCCGCGGTCAGGGCGATGGTCAAGTTAAGACCCTGGGGAAGCCGCGTTTAGGCTAGGGGAGGGCTCCCCCCAATCTCCCCAACGGCAATTACGATCAGTTAGCCCAGCATACCTGCGCCACGCAGCAAGCATAGTTAGAGGAGGCGAAGCCAGAGGGCATAGGTAAAAAGCCTGACGAGAGCTGAACACCATCAGGGACAAAGCGGGGATGTCAGGCAGCGCGGGGGCATAAAACTGGTAGTAGCCAGGGCAACGTCTCAATGAGGGGGTTATACCACACGGAGACAGGAAGAGACAAGTTCACGCGATACATCGTGGGCAGATTCGTGCTAGGAGGTGGCGAGTAGGTAGCGAGGTTAGGCCGAGCTAAGGGGGGAGCTCCCTCCGATCGAAAAACCGTAGGGAGCGTGGCGGAGCTGACACGAGGAACCTAGTAGAGAACGAAAGTACTAGGAGATAGATGAAAGGCTCACACAGTGTCCTTGGATGCCTCACGCCAGGGGCACTGGGGGAGCCATTGGGCGGCGTGCCGCCAGAGAAAGAACAGAGATGACACTCCCGCAGGACCCCGGGGATGCCTCACGGCAGGGGTACAGACGGAGAAGATGACAAGGACCCAGCCGCAAGAAAATAGAGTAGATGCTCAAGTAAGGTCCTTGGGATGCCAAACGGCAGAGACCCCTGGGAGAAGGGAGGGCCCCGAAAGGATACAGGACGAGCGGGACGGCACTTGCAGCCCGGGCATGCCCAGAAAGGGACACCCTACAAATCGGTAGCAAGTTGAAGCCTAGACCCGTGAATCGAAACCCAGGGATTGGGGCCCCTCCCTCCCCTCCCGGGCTATTGGGGCGGCTGGGGTCCAGAATGTGAATAGAGAAAATAATGAACAATAAATAGAAGTGAAACATGGTCGTTGAAGGACTATGGTAAGACCATGAATGTTGAAATTTGAAATATGAAGATTTCCTGTTACAAAATGCTTGTTGTAAAAAATAAAACTGCGACCTTTTCAGGCACCAAGAAGTGGTCAAGTGCTGATTAAGGGAAAAGCGCGCAGCGATGGCAACAACCAGGGGGGAGCGGGGAGGGAGTGCTCGCCGCCTGGACGGGGTTTGGGAAAAAGGAGCTGAGCTGCTAGCAGGCCTGTACAAAGAGAACGGGGTCGAATGTTACCTCCGCAGACACGCATAAATATGTATGAGGATAACAAACAGTGTGTCGTCTAACCCTTCAGCACCATATGGTCCTCGGAGATTTAGCGCGGCGGTTAAAGCAGGCGAGGCAAGTGCTTCGCCAGTAGCGCAGTGTGATGCGTGTTTCGGAAACATATATCATTTTTTGTGAGCCGCTGAAAGCCCGCGCGAAAAACACCGAAATGCAGCAGGACTCTGCTTGAGCTGACAGTTTGCCCTGAAGCTTGTACTATTCCACTGGCAAATCTTGGACATCAATCTCACAGAAGGAAACATTGCAGACTGTAGTTTTACTCGTTGAGGAATTGGATGGAATGAAGTTGCAAACAGCAATGAACAAATGAAAGGGCTGTTTTTGAGATACCGCAGCACCATCAAATGATACCGTCGTAGCCGAGTCCTAACATCCCCTGCGTAACTGCCCGGACACATTTCTAATCTACATTCTAGATGACATCCCCATATTCCTAGCAACAAGGGCAAAACTAAGAAAGGATTCTAGGATGTAGTGATAACGGAGACCACTAAAAGTGCAAGTCATAAAACATAGCTTTCCATGCAATTTCTTATGACAGTAGCAGGTGCTTAAGTCTTCAAAAATTATATGAACAAATGGAAAGAACAGACAACAAAAATACATTGGCAATCTCTTTCAATTGTAAACGTTGGTAAATACTATTTTGTAGTAAAGACATGGAAAGAGCAAGGCGTAAAAAACTATCTGTCCGTTAAGTATGCCTCTCATAGAGAGCCGCTATTGTTTATTTTAGTTTCTGAAAGTGATAGCTCCTTGCTATGACGTCACAACAGTTGATAAAACTGGGTATCAACTGTTGTGATGTCATAAAGGCCTTCTTTTCCCCTCACGGTTCTGAGTAACATCATAGACAACTCGATCTTCACTCTTGTCTATTTCATGTCACTCAGAACCCCTCGGTGATCAGCATTCCTGTAATCAATCTATCTATCTATCTATCTATCTATCTATCTATCTATCTATCTATCTATCTATCTATCTATCTATCTATCTATCTATCTATCTATCTATCTATCTATCTATCTATCTATCTATCTATCTATCTATCTATCTATCTATTTATCCAGGCATGCGCGCACACACACACACACACACAGCGATCCTAATCGGAAACGGGCAGGATTAGAGGTGCACATGACTTGGTGACACATTTTGGTCTTCGCGTGCATCCGCAGTACCCACCGATGTGGCCATTCCTCACTAATAGAAGGGTTGGGATAACGAAAATACGAACAATACGTATTTCCTAGTGCTTAGACACACGCTGACCTTAATATAGGTACGGTGGTAGTACAAGGCGTCTTTTCCTGACTACCATAGTTTTGCACCATCACCTTACTCACGGTCCTGACGAAGCGCGCAGAGGATCCATTAGGGACCTGCCATATGCGCAAAACATGTTGACCCTATTTCACGTGCACCTCACTTTCACGGACTGAAAGCAGCAGGAGTATACTTAGCCCCCCTAGTCATTTGCTGGTTAGGATTAACTCCAGTCCTTAATATTTTAATTTATCTCGCGGACCCCGGAAAGAAACTTACTTTGGGGATCTGGTTAAATAACACTCGCCCATCTACACTGAGCTCACATACCCACATGCACAACTGCGGCACCTCCTAAAAAGATCTGCGACAAAGAGCCCTCTCGCGGGGCCTGTGGGGGACTGCAGCGCCACCCCCACGAGGAGCACAGCCCGATGATGAAGCATGACACCCGCAAGGGTGTGTGAGGGCACCAATTCTAAAAGGGCGAATTCCCCTATTTCTACTTTGATCCCACCAATATAATACCTGGACACATTATATCTCAAGCCAAAATTGGTTGTAGAGAACTAGTTTTTCCTTAGGAACAGTGACCATTTATTTTGTTGATATTCAGCTTTGGAAGCATCGGTACCGGCTGGACCTTAGCTTTTTCTGTAAACTGCTCCGTGTCCCTCCCCATTTGAAATGTTGACACACACACACACATATACACAATACGAAGTAGTATAACAAAATACAAAACACAAAATGTTAACCACAAGCAAAACCTCTCCACCAGCATGGTCTCTTCTTTATACAGATAAAAGTCCTTTTGGCTGTTTCTGAACCTACCTCCACCATCTTCCAACCTGTATGCACTTTAATAGACATGCTCCTGACCTCTCCATTATCCAACACATTCCTTCTCACTTCCACAACTTTCTTTGGCTCAGTAAACTGAGATTGCCCTTCCCAAATTACTCAAGGCTTTTTAACACATACTGAATCACTATCCTTCCACCGCTCCATCTGGGTACACTCATTCGTGTCATACCATTGCTTATTCTCCATTTGATAGTCCTCAGTTTTCCTCCCAATCTTTGACAGAGTGACATGATTCTTCACAGGCTATTTTAACCATAGTAGAGATGACTTAGAACTCAGCACACTTCAGTTAAATCATTCAAACAGTGATTTTCCCAATACATTAGCCTTATGTGATGGGCCCGGAACATCCCAGAAAATCCAGTTCTGACATAAACACCTTTTGCTAATACCACTTGCTCACTCAACTTGATCATGTGAGACATTCACTCCAACTAACCATTGCCCTGGGGAGAATACAGTGCTGTTCTATGATGTACTACAATAGTAACCTAAGTTATCACACATGTTGTATGAAATTGGTAGTAGTAGGAGTAGTAGTATTTATTTGTTGATTACTTAAAATCATTACAATCAGCAGAGTACACATACAAGATAAAATTAGATTAAGAATATAACATTCAAACAGAAAATAAAAAGATTCATCTTCCCTTCATAATTGTTTTGTGGCTACAGTGTACAATTATATCCAAGCAAGATCTACAACTAAGCCTCAACATAGTTTGTTTGGCTGCAAATGATCAGCAAGCAAGAATAAAGTGCTTTGTGCTAGCAGCTATAGTTTACAGTATACAATACATTTCTCTAAGAAAAACTTTAAGACAATGGGAGCTACAAAAATAAAAACGCCCGTAATAAAATAACTTTTAGAGCAACATTAGCAATAAAGTGCAATTGTGCTAGCAAACTTTTAGCAGCAGAAACTAAAGTGCCTTGTGCTAGCAACTAAAGTTGTCAATATACCATTTATTACTCTTAAAAACTTTAAGACAGTGAGAGATGCATAAGAAAGAACCAACCGTAGTAAAATTGCATTTGGAACGACATTAGCAATAAAGTGCATTTGTGCTAATAGACTTTAGGAACAAAAATAAAATGCTTTGTGCTGGTAACTTTAGTTTACAATATACCATACCTCGTTCTAGAGAGTGCTTTATAACAATGTAAGTGGGAACAAAAGAGAAGAAGTCGTAGTGAAATACAATTGTTCAAACCTCGGAGATGATGTGCGTTTATGCTAAGCAGACTTTAACTGTTTTAATTTAAAGGATGCCAGCACTACCCCTAAAAACATTTAACAGCGATATAACAAACAGCAACTGTACACTTGGGCTAGCAATCGAAATAAAGTACCATTCTACTAGCAAACCTTAGCAACTACGGTTTAAAGTAGACCGTGCATAACCCTAAAAATACATTGCAGCATTATAAATCATTTTTGTGTCATAAATATCTTCACTTCAATTGTCAATATTACAAAGTTTCTTTTCAACTATAAAAATAAACTTAACAAATCGGGAAATAAGACGGGCGGTGGCACCATGTAGACATAAGATGATGGCGTTTCTACAAGATCTTACCCCCAATTCATTAAAAATAGACTTTGATATAGTTTTCTAACAATTTGGGGCATAAAGTTACAATATGCACTAAGGTTTCCTCACAAGAACCACATAACCTACACAATTTAGAAGGCCACTTGTTTTTCCATTTTGGCATTCCATCTTTAGTCGGATATCTCCCGAACCGTAGTAACATAAATGTATTCTTAATTGAGGATTTTAAATGGAACAGCAAATATGGTTGGGGAGCCAATTTACCAAAAGAATTTACAATTGACCATAAGTTTTTTTTTTTCCTAAGTTCATCTTTATCTATTATAGTCGACAATAAAATAGCTGATTGGTTAATTGATTTTTTATAAACAACTTTACTCCTGATTTCATCTTCTAGGTTTGGACAATCAAAATTACGTAGACACCCATTTAGATATGTTTGCCAGCTACTCGCATATTCACTTCTCATCATCTCATGCCAACACTGGTTTGCAAGGGAACCCTCTTCAGCACAAGACAATGACAATAAGGTTTTTAAAAATGTGTATTGTCGGGCCAATGTTTGTCTTTTTAGGCCAAATTCTAGTCTTATATTGGCACGGCTAATATATCTGGGAATCCTAAAAACTGATTTATATGTTCTTATTTCAATGTCGTCCAGGGTTTTCGCGCCTTTGCAGCGGAAGATAATAGAACCGTAATCCAAGGATGGAATCAACTTTGCTTTCATGACCTTCAACAGATGATCGTAATTTGGGCATGATAGCTTGTCTCTCAGTCTTCTAAAAGCAAATGATAGTGATGTTCCCTTAGTTTCAAGGTTATTAAAATGCTGCTTAAACATCATACTATCGTCAAATGTGATTCCTAAATATTTATACGATTTTACACATTCGACGACCAAACCATTGATATTCCATTCTTTCATTCCTCATTTCGTTTTTCCTACAGTCATTATTTTTGTCTTTTTTGTATTTATTTTTCGGCCATTTTGAGAAACATATTGGTTAAAAGAATCTATCAATCTTTTTAGTCCTATGACAGATTCGCTTAATAAAATGGTGTCATCGGCATATTGTAGATATTTAATCTCCTTGCCTAAAATAGCAGGAGAATGGGCATTGACATGTTTAAAATAAACTGGGAGATCAGACATAAAAAAATTAAAAAGACAAGGTGCCAAGACACAACCTTGTTAAAAATCCAATATTGGTCTCAAGACCGCGAGCTGTGTGTCTTCCATCACCAACTTTGATCTGTACCGATGTGTTGGAGTATAATAATTTAATCATATTTAGTAAGGTGTTAGATATGCCCCAATTGGTTAACTTTGACCATAATAGATTTCGCGGTACAGAATCAAAGGCGGCTTTTAAATCGATGAAACAAATATACAACTTTTGTTTCCTGTATTTGGCCCTATTGCCCAATAACGTCAATAAAATCAAATTCTTGTTAGTCGATTCTCCTCTTCTAAAACTAGTTTGTAAATTTGGAATCAAATCCTTTCTCAGGGCCCATGCTTCCAGTTCTTCCAAAAGACAACTAGCCAAATATTTTAGCCTCCACATCCGTTAAGGCAATTAAACGGTAGTTTGCAGGATTGTCTTTGGAATCGCTTTTGTATATTGGTTGGATGATACTTCCCTGCCATGATTCAGGAATGGAACCCGTTTTAAGCACATCATTGAATAAAAATGTTAAAACCTCTGGCCAATACTTTAGATTTGTTTTAAAAACTATGTTAGGGATTCCGTTCGGACCGGGAGATCCATTTGATCTAATATTATTTATTACTTTTTAAACTTTCTCTACCGACCATGGCTCTTTGTCGAATAGACTCAGTGGATCGTGGACATTTAAATCTGACCCACCGTCTTTTATTATTTCTTGCGAGCCATGATGGGCAGAATCAAATTTATTAGAATCAAACTGTGGGACCGGAGGAACAGCCTGAAGGTTATGAAAAAATTTACCAGCTTGATTCTTCAATATTGGCACTATTGCCTCTATGATTACCAAGTTCAAGATTATTAATGATGCCCCAAAATGACCTTGAGTCTTTAATTTTACATGAAAAATGTAATTTAGACCAAATTTCTTCATAGTGCGCTTGTTTAGCCTTCCATGTTTCGTTCTTGTATGCCTGTTTAATTTGTTGGGACACAAGGAAATTAGATGTTCCTTTCGCTTTTTTATACAATGCTCTTGTTGCTCTATTAAGACTTCTTTTAAGGTAGAGTAACAGGTTTGAAAACCACCCTGGTTTATTTGAAGTCAAAGTTGCACCTTTTGATGTTTTAGAATTAGGAAGGTTAACCAAAAGAGCGGAACACAAACAAGGCCAGAGAGCAACCATAGATTTTCCTTCAGCAATTGCGTCTTGAGCTTTTAAAATTAAACAAGAAAGGGCTTCCAATATATCCTTTTCGGTTTTCTCATTCCATATTAACCTTTTGAGATTAAATGGAGTAGGAGCGGTTTTAATAATTCTTGTTTCTGGTAAGTGGTCAAAAGAAAAAGCGAAGGAAATAACTTGTGGATTATGATCACTCTCTATCCTTGTTAATACATGATAACTTTGAGTAATAAATAATAGAAGGATTTTGAAGGAGGAGCCTAGCGCGCAACCAAGATGGCCGCGTAGGTGCGAGGCTCCCGAGGACCTCTGCAACCTCCTACGTTTATCCTGTCTTCATCCTGCATCGGTTGAGGGGACTGTGTCGGTGAGCCTGAGCCGAGGTGGTACCCGTTTCCCGTTTTCTAATCGGACCTCGGGTGCCGGAGTGAGCACCGATTGAAATTTGCGGCCTACTTCTCTCCCGACCCCGGATTCGCGTTTGGGGGCGACCCAGTGGCAAAGTGAACAACAACGGCGGGCTGGGCCTGGCGAGTCGCGTACCCCACACTTTCACTTTCACTTTCGCGCCCCCGTGCCGTTTTCGCAAGTGGGATCACGGCGCTCTTTGTGTTGGGGTGGCCTCGCTGGGAAACCCTGCCTGCCTGCCTGCTGCGGCCCGCTCTGCCATCCTGGGGTGGCCCCCCGGAGCTCGTGACCTTGATTGCTTGCTCTCCACTGCGTGGCTGGTGCGGGTGTGAGACCCGCGACGATGGCCACGAAGCAGGATGGGGATCGGTTAAAGGCCAAGTCAACCCGGCGTGGCGCCGCACATCAGGCCAACATCATGGACCGCCACACCCTCCCGAAGGGGTCTCCCGGCGGATCGCACAAGTCCTCTGAGTGCCCCCCGGATGCCCCAGATTTGCCCACGGATCTGTCTCTGCAACACGTCATGAGCGCCATTGCCGAAATGAAGGCCTCGGTGGGCCAGCAGTTCGACACTTTAGCGCACAAAATCGACGCGGTCCTCATTGATGTCAACCTTGTGAGAGCTGATCTCTCCAAGACTAACGACCCGGTCGATTCTTTGGCCCACACCGCGTCGGGCCTTACGACTGAGGTGGCGGCCCTTCAAACGGAGGTGCACCGGCTCCGTCAGGCGAGTGCGCTCATGGATCGGCGCCTGGAGGACTCCGAGAGCCGGGCCCGGAGGAATAATATCCGCATCATCGGAGTGCCCGAGGGACAGGAGGAGTCGGCGGCGGATCTCTTTGTGGAGGACCTGATCACTACCCATCTCCAGCCTCGAGGACTGAGTAAATTCTTTGCCGTGGAGAGGGCCCATAGAGTTCCCGGGGGCAGACCGAAGGTTGGAGCCCCTCCGCGGCCTCTTATTGCCCGTATCTTTAACTTTCGGGACAGGGATGCGACTCTGCAAGCTTCCAGACTGCAAGGGCCGATTAAGCTAGAGAACATGGAGGTGAACTTTTATCCTGACTTCACCCAAGCGGTCCAGAAGCAGAGACTGAGTTTCCTGGGCGTCAAGCGGCGGCTTCGAGGCATGAACTTCAAATACGCCATGCTCTTCCCGGCCAGGCTGCGGGTGGCGGTGGATGGTCGCACTCACTTTTTTGACCGTCCTGAAACGGCCGGGGACTGGCTGGACACTTTGTCTGGGGGCCATGATCGGGAGGGCGGGGGGGGGCTGCGGGAGGAGACGGCCCACCGGACCGGGTCTGAGGTACTGATGCCGGGGCTCACTCCGGATGATGCTGCCACTTTCGGCCAAGCTTAGGGTCTTTTGTTTGTTGTACTCGTCTTCCCTCCTTTGGAGGCGGTGCGGGGTCTTGAGGGGGTACTCTTTCCTCCTCTAGGGGGTCTAACTAGTTCCAATTATATAGGGGCGACAGGCACACTGCAAGTTGGGAGGGCTGTCTGGGCTCATGCAGGGGTGCAGGGAGGGGGGAGTTTTGTTGGGGCGGTTGGGTTGGGGTGGGGTTTTGTTCATTTGTACCACAAGGCAAAAGTATTGTTGTGCTATTGCTAAAGTGCTCTCGGGGGGACGATTGATCGCTTTCGGCTATGATGGGGGGTAGGGGACTGAGTCTTTTGTCCTGGAATGTTAATGGACTGGGGGACAGGATAAAACGGGGTGTGGTCCTGCAGTTCCTGAAACGAATTTCACCCGATATAGTTTTTCTGCAGGAGACACACCTCATTGGCAACTCTTATCGTGCTATGAATCGACGGGGCTACCGCCTTCTGGCCCATTCGGGCTTCACGTCTGGTTCAAGGGGTGTGGGCATTATGGCTAAAACCTCGCTCCCGTTGGAAGTTGATGAGGTGCTCCATGATGACAGGGGACGTTACACGGTTCTGGTGGGTAGAATGGAGGGCAGAGTGATTGTTTTTGTTTCTGTCTATGTCCCGCCAGGGCTGCAAACGACTACTTTTGCGGATCTGGGGCGCCTCCTCCTTGGCCTTCCGGAGGGGATTCTAGTGGTTGGGGGGGATTTTAACGCGGTGGTTTCCGGAATTGAGGACCGTCACCCCCCTAGGGATCTCCCCCGTGCCCAAGCGTGGTTGTCTGGCCTCTTGGATACCTTGGGGCTGGTGGATTGTTGGCGTTTGAAACACCCTACACAGAAACAGTACACCTTTCACTCCGGGGCCCATGGCAGTCTCTCAAGGCTAGATTATGTCCTGGTGCCGGCGGCGCATGCGGGGAGGATCGGGGAGGTGCGCCATTTGGCGCGGGGTATTTCGGACCACTCCCCGCTCCTGTTGCACTTCGACATTCTCCCGAGGGGGGAGGGTAGGGTGGTCCCGATTAATCCCTGGTACCTGCGTGACCCCACCATTCGCGCAGAGTTGGTTAAATCCCTTACGCGATATTTTGACGATAATGTGGGGGTCTGTGTCATCGGCGGTCTCTCTGTGGGAGGCGTTCAAGACGGTCCTCCGGGGGGAGGCCCTGTCCCTTATTTCCCATTCTCGGAAGCGCGAGCGGGAGGAGGTGACCCGTGTTGAAACTGAGATAACCGAGTTGGAGGGTGACCTAGAATGGGGGGTGACGGATGACAAATTACATGTTCTCCGACTCAAGCAGGCAGCCTATAAGGCCCTCGTCACGGAGGCGACCAGGGGCCTCAGTAGAGAGCAACAGGGGAGACTGTATGATGTGGGTGATAAGGCTGGGAAATTGATTGCGTGGCTGGATAAAAAGGAGAGAGCGAGTCGAGTTGTCCCGTCGATTGAGAAACTGGATGGTGTGTGTGTCACTGAACCGGGAGAAATTGTTGATTGCTTTGCTGAATATTTCCGTGGGGTGTATTCCCCGGTGTCCTCCCGCTTGGAAGAGGATTCCCATGCCCTGCTCAGGGATATCGCGCTGCCTTCCCTTTCGGAGGAGGACAGAGTGTCGTTGGACGCCGCCCCTACATCTGAAGAAATTGCCCTCGCCATACGTTCGGTCGCTTCCGGCAAGGCCATGGGTCCTAATGGTCTTCCTATCGAATTGTACAAGCTGCGACCGGATACGCTGGCGCCGCACCTCCGTGCTATGTTCCTCGCGGCCCGTTCGGCGGGTTCCCTCCCGCTAGACCAGCGTCTGGCTACTATCGTGGTCATTCACAAGGAGGGGAGGCCGCGGGACCGGGTCACGTCCTACAGGCCCATTTCGCTGCTGAATGCGGAACCCAAAATTCTCGCCAAGGTGTTGGCCAATCGGCTGGTTGGCGTGGTGTGCGATCTGATTCACCAGGATCAGTCCGGTTTTATCCCTCATCGCAACACTGCGCTCAACCTGCGGCGCTTGCATGGGGTGCTCACGCGTGTCCCGTTCATACGGGAGCCGGCCATTTTGGCGTCCCTGGACGCCACTATGGCGTTTGACACACTTGAGTGGCATATATTTGGGCGACGCTGGCGAAGTTTGGGTTTGGCCCGGGATTCATCGGTTGGGTGAAATTGTTGTATTCCGGACCGCTGGCGCAGGTGGCTGTAAACGGTAGAGTGTCGGCTCCGTTTCAGCTGGGCAGGGGCACGCGGCAGGGCTGCCCGTTATCGCCGCTCCTCTTCGCGCTTGCCTTGGAGCCCCTGGCGGAGTGGCTGCGGTGGCACCCTTCTATCCGTGGTCTCCGATGGACCCCCGAGTATGAGGACCGCGTATCTCTTTACGCTGATGATATTCTTTTGTACCTGGCTTCCCCGCGTAAATCGCTGATAGTGCTGGTTGATGTATTGCACTCATTTGGCCTCAACTCCGGCCTAGTCATCAATTGGGCTAAATCTTGTGTGTATGTCCTCTCTGGGGAGGCTCCTATCCTTCCGCGGGGTTGTCCTATCCAGATTGCCCCGCGGGGATTTAGGTACCTGGGTATCTTCATTACCCTGGACGCGGAGGCCTGGTATAAACAGAACTTGCTTCCCCCCCTCCAGCGCCTGAAGGATGATGTCGCGCGTTGGAGGCGCTTGCCGCTCTCGCCGCTCGTCCGGGCGGCATTGTTTAAGATGATGTCGCTGCCACGTTTCCTGTACGCCTTACAGAACACAATGGACGTTGTCCCGGCACTACTTTCGCGAGGCGGAGAGTTTGCAGCGCCGCCTGTTCTGGGAGGGTAGACCGCGTATCGCCCTGGCGAAGCTGACGCTCCCGTGGTACGACGGGGGGGTTGCCCTCACAGACATCAAGCGATATTATTGGGCCTCCCAGCTGGCTGCGATAAATCACGGCCTTGAGATGGATAAAATGTTACTGCCGGGCGGCGACTATAATCGGGCGCTTTATTCTAGCTCGCTCGACGCACGTCTGACGGGCCCCACGCGGGTCATGGTGCGAGTGTGGCACGCGGCTAACTTGGCGATGGGGTGGAAGGATCGTTTGACCCGGGCGACGCCACTATACGCATCTGAGCGGCTGGGCTCCCTGTGGTCCTGGAAGGGCTTTGAGAAGTGGGACATGATAGGCATCAGCAGGGTGGGCGATCTCTGGACGAGGGGGGAATTCAAAACGTTCGATGTGCTGCAGACAGAATTCCAGTTGCAGGACAGGGAGTACTTTCGATATATGCAGATCCGTCATGCGTTGTGCTCCGTATTCCCGGACGTTGCCTCCATCCCGGAGTACTCCCCTCTGGAGGATAGAGTGCTAGATGGGCATGTACCGGACGCCACGATTTCATTAATTTACAAAAAACTCATCAATGATCGCTCGGGACTGCTGACTGGCCTTCGTGAGGCGTGGGGGGCTGATGGATTGGAGCTGGATGACGAGGACTGGTTGTCTGCGGTGGCCTCCCCGAAAGAGGTGGCCATACCGGCTCGCCTTCGCTTCGTCCAGCTCAAGATACTCCATAGGGTCTATGTTACGGGGCCGAGTCTGATGCGTATGGGCTATGCTGTGGACGGGTTGTGTAAGCGTGGGTGTGGTTCTTTTGAGGACCTTTCTCCATATATTGTGGGAATGCCCGGAGGTGGCGCGATTCTGGCGTGGTGTGCATGAGGTTTTGCAGGCAGCTATGCATGTGCCGCTGCTGCCCGAGGCGAGGAGATGTCTCCTGAATGTGTGGGAGCCAACTGACTACTCAGTGCCGCAGACGTGGTGGGTGACTCTGGGATATATGGTGGCCAAGCGTGATATTGCGCAATTGTGGGGTTCCCAGAGGTCACCAACTGTCTCGGCGTGGAAGGACAACATGGATTGGTGTATGTTTCGGGAAAAGGTGGTGTATGTTGCGAGAGGTAAGCCTGGGAAATGGGTGAAAGTGTGGGGCCCCTGGAACGCCTACCGTGGGGGAATCTGTACCCCGCCGCTGATGCCTGATCCGTCACCGGCCCCGTCTCCTTAGCCTGCTTGTCTTCCTGGTTCTGGGCACTGAGTTCACTTTGTCTCCGTCCCGACCTATCCCCCCCCCTTGATATTCCTGTGGATTGGTAGGGTCCCCCCCAGGGGAGCACATGCTATTGTTTCCGATTGTGGGTTGCCTTGTGGACTTGTTTCTTCGTTATTTATATAAAAATGAAACCGTTGTGTGGGGTCCGGAGGGTGTGGCTGCCAACGCTTCTTTCAACTCCTGTGATCTCTCTTCTGCCGCAGCGTGTGTTCTACTGTTTGTATTATATGCTCTTTCTGTCTGCTAGCGGCCGGCCTGAAGGTTGTAGGCCCATCTTTGTATATCTTTTGGATTCTGTAATAAACGGTTTAAAAAAATAAAAAAAATAAAAATAAAAAAATAATAGAAGGATTACACGTTTTTTAAATGTCGGTGTGTAATCCTCATCTTGCAATATTTTAAGATTACATTTTATAAACTGGGAATTAATCCACTGTGATAGAATTTTCGGGTGTATATTCGGCTTTTTACAAGTAAAAAGATGCGTGTTAAAATCACCGGAAATGATTATGAATGAGTCTAAATGGTCATAGTATAACACTTTTACTATTTCCCACAAGCTCGATAATTGGGTAGATTTAACCTTATGTTTTGAACCTATATAAATATTAAAAAAGATAATAGGTTGCTTGGAAAATAATTTAATACACTGTAGCCATTTTACCTGAAAGTCAATCTCAAAATGTTTAACATCCAAGTTCAAAGAAACATAAGTGGAGAGGCCGCCACTGGGGCGGCCAGTAGAGGCCTTACGGAGAGCCACATTTGAGTATTCAAAATAACCAATAAGGGGTTCACAGATCATATTCCAAGTTTCCTGGAGCATTAACATGTCGAAGTCTCTAAGAAAGCTTATTACATCTGGATCCTCGAGAAGTGATTTAAGACCATTTGTGTTCCAAGAACAGATTTTAAAAGGTTTTAATGCTTTATCAAGAGAGTTCGGGCATCAATCGTGCTTCACAAGATTTCCATTTGCCAATGTGGACGGGAGCCAACTCCAATCTTCAACCGGATTAGTTTCTTTCTTTGACTCGTCACATATTCGAAGACCTGGTTGACAGCTCCTGATCTTAATACCAAACAACAAATTCAACTTTGTTGATGGACCTGAGGCACCTTTCAAAACTCTAACGTGTTGTCCCGGACCTGTTTTTTGGACACTGATCTTTGAGTCCGGGCTACAAGATGACCTACTCGGAATCAACAAAGTCGGGTATTGAGACCCATAATTTCTCCAAACTTTGATGCCCCATTTCTCAAATTGATTATTATTAGTGATTATTTTGCTGATGATTTTATCACTTTGCCAAGTTGTAACAGTTATTTCATTATAGAGGTTATTACAATCTTTCTTAAACTCAACAGATTCTAAATCATCTGATGTTACATCCTTCAAATCTGCAATTGCATTAAATAATTTCAGAATATTTCCACGATTCAAGATATCGTAAGGGCCTCTTGTAGTATACTGAAGGCAAAAGACTACGGGGCATATTATCAAGCCAGGCGATAAAATTATCGCCGCTTTAGCGGCAGAAAACTTCCGCTAAAACGGCGATAATGAGCTTGATAATATGCTCTATGGAATTCTAATTGAAGCCCATGTTAAATGTGAAGGACATCGAACCTGGGCTTCAATTGGAATTCCATAGAGCATATTATCAAGCCCATTATCGCCGTTTTAGTGGCAGCTTTCTGCCGCTAAAGCGGCGATAATTTTATCGCTTGGCTTGATAATATGCCCCTACTTTCTTCAGTTCATGCGAGTAATCTGTAGCCTCTATTTTCTCCTTATTTATATGAATAATTGGATCCCTCTTCCCAACGGTAGAAGCCAAAACTGGGAATGCCGATTCTCCCAGTACATGGGCTTCTGATGTCGTTTGGTCAGGGATAATTGATTGCTCAATATAGATCTCGTTATGACTCTGATTGCTGACGTTATTAACAATTTTCTGTGTGAAGGTATTTTGTTCTCCACATCGATCAGCCAATTCTTTAGGTGACTGTTCTCGCCTAATGACCCCTGACTTTGATGGAGCAGGAATGTTAGACCATATACTGTCATTGGACACGTCAGTGGTGGGAATGTCAATTACTTGTCTATTTCGGTTAACCTTTGGGTTAACCGCAGGTGCTTCCGCAGATATAAAAATCGCAAATAGAACTTTCGTATCAGGCTCTTTGGGCTTATTGGGTTCTTTAATGACAGCCTCCTTAAGGGTTTTTTTCCCTTTGATAATTTATTGTGGGTTTTCCTTAGCCTTTTTCTTGCCCTTTTGGACAGGATCTCAGAGTTTGTAGTAGCACTTGATGCTTGATTTACTTTAGATTGAATGGTGTTCACCTCATCCACTATTAATTGTTCCTTAGATTCAGTTCGTTTGAGCCTATCTTGAGATAGCTCAGACATTTTCAGAATAATGGCATAATTTACGAGTTGTTCATTCATATCGGAGACTTTACTATTTGCGCTAATTGCACTTTGGAATTCACTTTTACTCATTTGGTGGTTTACATTGGTAATTTGGTTTCCTCTATTCACTTTTTCTTGTGAATTCACTGACTTTTCTATGGTAGTCAATCCCGATTGGTCTGGATAATTTGAATAATTTGTTACCACAAATAAATAAATTTTATCTTCGTCGGGAATTATTTTGCCTTGAGCTGTTCTACCCGACATCAGTTTTACTTCCTGTACCATAGAACCAACAATTGACGGTAGGTCTGAAATTTTGTCAATCAGTTGTGCACAAGTACAAGTTACTAGTTGGTTCTCTTTATTCGATTGGACTTTAGTTATCAGATTAGTAAATTGGAGAAGTTTTGCATCGACCTCTACTACGTGGATAGCCAATGTATTTAAAATGTCTACTTGGATATTTCATTTATCTGAATGAAAGCTAAGAGCATTTGTGATCGAATCCATAGTGTGGAGTAAACACTCCCATATTCCACGATCGGGACTAGAAGGGTTGTTTTCTATGTCGCCAAATCTAGCTTGATAATTCCCATCAAATTTTGTTAATAATGATAAATCCACTGGGTTGAACTGATTGTTTGGAACTACTTGTGTGAGTTTGCTTTGCTCATTTGGAATGAGCACATTCTCAGCACTGACAATACCTGGTACCATTAGTAATTTGTTATTGATAAAGCTGTTTTCCAAGATTATACTTGACTGATCCGGATTAAATGACCTTACATTACCAACTATATCAGTTAGGCCATTTGGGCTGGATGATAATTCAGGTATCACTGGTATCAATATTTGTGTCCCCCTCTCACTTTCTGTCTCGACAGCGACATAGTCTAACATGAAGTCCTCGTCGTTGAGGTTTTGGTCCAGGCCTGAGGAGATGTTAATCACTGAGCCAAACTCACTTTGACTACAAACCAGCGATTTAAGAGGCTTCTCCCATCTAGATGGAATTACCGCTAGAGATTCATCGGCCATAGATACAGCAACGGGTTGTATAGCGGAGTCTTGCACATGAATTTGGGCTTTTGCCTGTAACTGGCCAGACGATTTTAGGATTGGTTTGAGGGTTGGAGACACTTCAAACTTTTCTGAGCCTGACTTTTTGATCTTAACTTGGAGTTTGCCACCATCTTTTAACTCCTCTATTTCTGAGGGCAACTTAGATTGTAGTATTGCACACGGGCAGACTCTCTTTATACTTGTTGAAGATAAAGGTGATGGGATGCCATTGTCAGTCTCATTATTTTTGTTTTTTTGTTGTTTTTGATACTGTTTTTGGGGATGCTTAAAAAAGCTCTTGATAGACAGCTGATTAGCGTGGACTTGATTTTTATAGTCTTGAGCAGAATTTGTAGGGGTGACTGCCGTTTTAGCTGAATCATTTATGGGGGCTTCTTTTAACGTGCACTTCTTTGTAGTGGCACAAATATCAAAGTTTTCCTCACTCTTTTGACGTCGCTTTGATTGGGGTCTGAGCGGCGCCCCTCGCTGTCGTCCTGATCTCATTGTCTACAGGCTAGGTCAAGGGTTTGAAGATTTGAAGATTGAATAAGCTTATTTTCGTCCCCCCCTGCTCGGCTTCCTAGTATCGATGATCGACGGCACTTACCACTGTAGCAGCGTGGTTTTCCTGCTAATTACCAGCTGATTCACAGCTGATTCAGGTGTATCAGATGGATCAGGCTGCTGCTGGAAAGCGCGGCACGGCTCCACAGACCGAAGGAGCCGGTAATCCGGTAATCCGTAGTCCGTCAGGGGTCAGGCTCAGATCCGTTAGGCTCAGGCCCAGGCTCAGATCCTCATATGTTCCCTTGCCAATATCTTTATACCGGCTGAACGGCTGAGCAGCTGAGCGGCTTAACGGCTCGCTTTTGCACCGCTACTAGTGGCTAGCACCGCCGCTCCCTCAGCTCCGCTCTCTCTGCTTGATACAAGGTCCACGAGCTGGCAGTGGCAGCGGCCTGCAAGTGGCAATGGCAAGGATCGCGGGTGCCACGGAAGCCACGTGAGCCGCGGGAAGACTTGGCAAAATTCAAGCGGCATTCGGCAGCTCTTTGAAGGGTAAAGCTGAGTGAAGCAGAGCGGCGCGGCGTCCTCCACCTCCGGGTGCTTCGCTCACACTCGCTCACTCGCTCGCACAGCATCTGGCAAACTCCTGCAGCTGCCTCGAGCGCCTTCCCTCTCAGCCTGACTTGTGGAATCTTCGCTGGAGCGTATGAAATTGGGCTATTAAGTGTGAGGGCTGGAATGTCAAACACATTTTGAAAAATAGAGTACAAAGGAACAAAATCCAATTAGTAGAACCAGATATATTACCTTTTAAAGATTTAAGTAAAAATAATAGTGCCAACAAGCAGAAAGGGCTACTCACGGTTATCTGGTCACACTGAACAGGGCAAAGTCGGGTTGACTGTGATGGAGCATGGGTCAGATACAGGGACAAGGTTAGGCCCACTAAATAGTTACCTTCTCAAGTACAGTGTGAGGAGTTCCCTTCAATTTGGAGACACAAGCGAGGAGTAGGCTTTCAGCGAGAAGAGCAGATTCAGCATTGCAGAGAGTCAATGCTGTAGCGTGGAGAGGTGATCAATGCTAGAGCTTCAAATTGGTTAATCAATACGGACAGCCGTTGTATGGACAAAGTGCAGGTCTCATATTGACTATCGTCTCAGGCGGTCGCTTTCGGTGCAACAAGCAGTTCTTGTTGGAGCTTAGTGTTGGCAGTAGTCGTTGGTGGTTGATTCTCATCACAAAGAGGTCACTTCACGGTGGCAAGGAGTCAAAACTTCAGAATTTTCACATTTTCTTGAGGAGGGGTTCTCACCGATGTCAGTCAATAGTCCAGGACCTAGGGGGCACCTCTTGGAAATCAGGAGTCAGTCCAGCAGAGACCAGCAGCAGGCCTCGGGCAGGTCCAATTGGTGCTAGTCAGGTGAGCAGTTACAGAAAGGCCTCTGGTGTGTCCATGTAGCTCACATAGGAGGGCAGAAAATTGATCCTTGGAGGCACTCTTGGTAGGCTCAGATCAAGTATGTGCAGTCTTCCGTCTTCAGACAGCAAGGCACTCCTTCTGGCAGCAAGGCAGTTCTTCTGAATCTTCTACAGGTCTAGGCATGTTAGGTTCTGAAGGTCCCATTTGTATACCTAGAGCTTGCTTTTGTGCAGGGGAATTCCCTGAACTACCCCCAAAATGTCTTTTTCACCTGCTCCTTGTTCTGACCTTCTGTCTCCATTGGGCAAAGTGTTGTTGCTGCCACCATTTCTCCTCAACTCTAGGATTTGTTTGACTTTCAGGTCTAGCTTCTTTAGGCTCACTTCATGAGCCAACAAAAGTTTATTTTCCTCCAGGCCCCTGTCAGTCTCAGTCTTCCTCTCCTCCAATTTTATCTTGGTTATCTGCAGTTAAAACCCCTCTCGGCTCTCCTGTCCTCCAGCTCCTCAGGGCATTGCTCTTGGCCCTGGCAGAGAACCTCAATCATGTGGGAAATTTGTCCTCCTCCTCCTGCTGCAGCAACTCTGGGCCTGTGGCTATACAACGTTCTCCCTAATGCTTATCCTCCATATACACCTCCTCACCCTCAGGGCACCCCCTCCTACTGTTTCAGCTTCCATCCTGCGGATCTCCTCAAAGGCTCTGAGGGCTATTTAATAGTCCACATGTATGGCCCTCTTCCTCACAGACCTTCCGCTCTCCTTGCAGAGCTTTTTCAGTGAGGTTATCACTGCTGCAGAGCATAACTTCATCTTTGCAAGCAAGAGACACATGTGCACAAATGAGGCAGGAATTACATTTGGGAAAAGGATAAAATGGTGTGGCCAATCAAGGAGAATTTAAAAAGACGTAAATTCTGATGTCAGATTAGTACTAGGGATTTTCAATTTTACATAAATCACTAAGAAGTAGCACTGCACACACAAGGACTGTATCTCACCACCACCACTGAACACCAGTGTAAGAATTGGGTTATTAGTTGAGAAGAGTGGAAACCCCCTCCACTCAAGTAATAAACGCAATCCTTTTTACTGTGAGCAACAAAAGTCAATAAATTATCTGTGCTTAACCCTCTGGTAGCTTGATAAAAAGGCAGTCAGGCTTTACATAGAGGCAATGTGTAAAGTATTTATGCTGCTCACAAACAGTGATTAAGTGAAAATACAATCATAAAAATGTAACCAAGTATCTAAAAGCACCACTCACGGTTGTTTGTTAAGGACCGTGAAAACGTTATAAATTCAGACTGGCCGCAATGGAGCCTGGGTCCCGCTGAAGCGTTACCTTCTAAAGGTTGGCATGAAGAGTGCCATTTGTATGGGAGGCACCTATTAAGAGGAGGCTATTGGTCCAAAGAGCAGGTTGAGCGTCGCAGATGGTCGTTGTTGTAGCACGAAGAGCCGATTGTCGCTGGAGCATTCCATTGGTTGACCATTGCTGATGGTCATCAATGAGAAGTGCTGGACTCGTATTACCAGCCATCCTGGACAGTCACTGTGAAGAGCAGGTCCAGCTGGAGTATCATGTTGGACATTTTAATGGGCAGTCGATTCTCAGCCTGAAGAGGTCACATCACTATTGCAAGGTGCCCAGAGTTCAGGATTTTCACCTTTTCTTCAAGAGGAGTTCTCACTAGTGCCAGCCAAGGACCCAAGACTTGGGAGGCACCTCTTGGAGATCAGAACTCACTTCAATAATATCCAGTAGCAGGGATCAGGCAGATCCAGTTGGTGCTGGTGATGCACAGCTGGACAGTTGCAGGAAGGCCTGTGGAAGCCTGTTGTGTCCCTGTAGCTCACACAGGAGGTCAGCCAACTGGCCCTTGAAGTCACTCGGTGTAGCCTGGAGCCAAGACAATCATGACCAGTCTTCTTTTGTTCAAACAATACCATCCTTCTGGCAGCAGGGTAGTCCTTATTCTGAATCTTCCACAGATCCAGGTGTGTGTTTTGATAAGAGGTTCTGAAGGTCCCATTTTTATACCTGGTGCCAGCCTTTGTGTGAAGGAATTCCCTGGCCTACCCTCAAAACTAGTTCCGCATAGTTTTTCCCCCTTCCCGTGGTCCTGGTTGCACACTGTCTAGGGTGACAGAGGCAAGCTGACCCTTATCAGTTCCTGCCCAAGTCTATTAATTTCCCTCGTATTTGCAGCTTCAGCTGACGCTAACCCAAATAAGGTATCCTCAGAAATCTGAATGCCTCTAGCTTTGCAGCAAAATATGTGAAAGACCTAGAGTTCTTTTCCAACCTCAACTGATGATAGGTCAATGAAAGAATAAGAACATTAAATACTCCTGCATCACACAGGGCCCCATCTGCTCAGAAATACGTGGGAAGAGATGACAGTGAATTCAAATCATCTTGTTCAAGTCTCTAAGGTCAACATACAGCACCTTGAGACCCTCACGGGTGAGTAGCGCGCTTTACAAACCCTGATTGATTGATTGACCGACTCTACCGCCTGCTTTAGATGTTAGAACGATAAGATCCACCCACTCTGATGTCTCTATCTCTTCTATCACCTATACTCTAACCAATCTCTCCATCTCCTGTTTAAATGTCTCCCTTATTAAGTTTGGTACTTGCCTCACTTTGTGTACCACAGGCGTAGCCCCTTCTTTAATATGATGCTGTGCTCTAAACACACTTCAGCAAACTTATATCTTTGTCAAACACCATGGGAAATCGCTTTACCTTATACTCATCCTTTGATGATTCTAGAAACTACAATCACCTGTGCCCTGGTGTTAGATTTAAGCATAATCTTAAATTTGGTGCCTCCAGCCTAATACATTATTTCCTCTATTTACTAAATTCACATTGATACGGTCCCCTTTACTATGAACTCAATTTGCATACATTCCATACAAATCAAATCTATTTTGTTTTAACCATACTCCCCTGGGTTAATATTGCCCTCTTTCAGGTCGTCCAGACATTCTTAAACATTTTCTGAAGATTCTTAGCACTCACCAATATTTAAGGGAACCCAAGTCTGCCAGGACCTTAATATTCCCCATCCAACTGTGGTTCATGCACAGGCATTTCATTGTGATATTTTTCCACCGCCATCATGCTCATTACATATAACACATTCTTTTTTCTTCATTCCACAATCCACTTTTTGCACTTTACACACCTTTATAGTGTCTTTTTCCACACAATTATGACATACATAATTTTTAACAAAACACACCATGCTGTTGGAAGGGTTTCCCAGATTGCCACACTCAAAACCCTTTATCTTGATCTCGCCAGTGATATATCTTGAACAACTCCATTGTAATTAGACTTTACCTGCACTTTCCTTTAACACCTCTTCATTTCCTTTCACAGTTTTCATGCATGCTTTGTTTCTGATCTCTTTCTATCTAATACACATTGTACTCTTCATCACTCCAAGAATGTCAATGGCCTCTTTAAGATCTTGGTTTTTGCCAATAGGTTTTCAAGCACCTTCAAGTGGCTCATGCATTGCACCACCTGTTCACAATTTCTTCTTAAACAATCTGTTAGCTCACCCGAATAGCATACACAAAATGGCTTTCTCAGTCCTGCAATATAATTGCTGGTTCATGTACTCCCTTGTACACATGAAAAAATAGTGATGTTTAAAAATTGCATGTATTCAAGGCATCACATGCTTCTCCCCCCCCCCCACTGCCACCACAGAACCCCCCTCAATTTCTAAAATATAGGAATCACATATCTTCTCTCACTGCTGCCACTGAAGTAATGGCTCTCCACTGGAGTTCTTTCTTGCTAGCTGCCCCCATATTTCTAATCAGACAGGACAATATGAGATAGTGCCAATAAATGATAAAGCAAGTAAAACCCATAATGACATTTTTTCCACATGTTCTATAATGTCTGTCAAACAGTATATCTGACTAGTGAACATAGTCTCATAGGGAATCAAAGCATAGCTGGCGTTCTAGCTCATATCTTGACTTCCAATTTATCTACATAAAGTAACATCCATGAAGCCTTAGCAAATTAACCTGCAGCAAAGTTAAATGATGGTTAAAGTTTATTTCAAACAGACTTTGCACTTAACCTGATCTTAAACATTGCTTCATACTTCCTTCTCAGAGGGCTTTTTTTGGCATCAGTGTAGTGGTGTAATGCCACTCAGATTTACTCACATCAGGGCGATCCAAAATGTCCACACTTTACATGCCCTCGGTGTGACCCAGATGATGTTACTAGTTGCATGTGAGCATGCTCCAAGTAAAGCCATGCCTTGTGGTCAGCATTCTAAGGTGCGACGCCCGAACAGGAGGTTCCAGTGCCAAATGTTTTACTCCCAGGCAACTGCACATGCAGGAAGATCTCACTCATTCCAGCACTGATGTTCTCCACATGCAGGCTAATATTTTACAGGCCTTAGCACTCCAAGGTCCTACTACTACCCAGTTCTACTTTATGTACAATCTTAAGGCACAGTACCCTCACTCCTAATGTTGCCACCATCATCAAATATGGTGGTCGTCTCAGTTTATCTGTTATTGATAAGAACTCTTAACATGATTTTTAAAGCTTCAATGGTTTATGGCATACAGTTGCTCCTGCACAGTTATCCATGCTCTAGGCTGTCATCACCACTGTTGCAATGAAGTTACTAACACAAATGTTGGAACAGAAAAGTCCCCTGCATTTTACAGATGTGCACCTTAGCCCGAAGTGCACCAGCTGCACGTGGATCTAGAACCCTGGTTATGAATTTGGTCATACAACATACACGGATCATGCCTGCATTCTGTGACCTAGGCCTACCTTGAGGGACTGTGGTCTACCAAACACAGGGAGGGTGTCAAAAGATGTCATAGAAATTGAGCCCACCGGCCCACCTGTTTGAAATTTTGCAGCAGTATTCGTAACTCACTTAGCCTACATAAGAGAAATGTAGTGCTGTCAGGCATGAGCGTGTTCGTTTGTGCTAAAGACTGCATGCATGTGTGTCTGTGAGAGTTTATAACATGGAAGCCTGTGGGTTTCATTTTAGGAAACCCAGGTCCTAGAAAGGTCCAAGATGGAGCTGTGGACTGCAGATCCCGACAGGAGATATGAATTGCTGACATTCCTGGGGCTGGGGGGGAGAGCTACACTGGGAGGGGAGCACAGCATCCCCTGTGCGCATCAAATGCATAGTATGATTCAGGAAGGGTGCTGGGCAGTGAGGCCAGAGCACAACATTTATGGTAGATGGTGGGACCAATAAGATACACACTACAGGAACACAGAATCAGAAAAGATGGGAGGCTTAAACCTTTGAAACTTTGATGGGCATATGTCACTGAAGGCTGACTTCCATGTGTGAATCTTTGCTGCATACATGACCCGAGTTGTGGGTCCGTCTGGTCTAATGCCACCCCTGCTAGGGCAGATACGCCTCTGTGCAAAGAACAGAGTCAAGGAGTGGGCACTTGAAAGATAGCAACACTCACTATCCAAATTTCGGGGGGGGGGGGGCGGCAGGCTCTAAATCACATTTGTGTCTGGAGAGACCATATAAAAGTAGAAGCTGTAAGCTCACTTGTTGTTCAGAGCTGTGACAAGAGCACTACAATTTGAGATACTGGAACCAGTACCATGGAATGAGGTCTGCTGGTGTCTCAGCTGGACAGGGGGGCTTTGCCCAGTACTCATAGAACACTTGGCCTGAGCCTGGAGCACCAGCCTGCCTGCCAAGACCACTGTGCTCTTTGAAGAAGAGGAGAGCATGGAGAGACTTAGGACCATCGTGGATCCAGTGCCAAGGTCACCGGTAAACAAGGTGTGGGGCCAAAGGGCCATTGGGACGACTATGGTATGGTACCGCCACAGTGGACTGAGGGGCATTTGCCAGTGCGTTGTGGGCCGTCTCCCAGGGGTATTGTAGGAGCCGTTTCGTATAGCATTGATTGGGGACTATCGCTATCTTATGACTGGATCACTGCTCAAGTGTTTAGGCAGTGCTACAGCCAAAGAAACCAAATCAACTTGCGTGGACCCATTCCCCCCCCCCATATAGCAGGAGAGGTGGCCCACTCAACTCAAGGGCTGCTGTATCCGACTCAGAGTGTCCATGGTCAAGCCCAAGGAGTCCAGGAGCTTCTTACCAGCTGTTGAGCTCCAGACCTGCACACCGAGGAGGATTCTTTAGGGTCCGGAAGGTTCCACATTCCTGCCAAACCACCGACTTCTATCGAAGGAATCCTCTACTCTCTTCCCGCATTGCCAAAGATAGTCTGCCCAATGCCAGGCCACAGCAATTCTGTTCCTGCACTGAAATCACTGGAACACACACCAGGGCATAGAAGGGGAGTGTTGCATTGATGCTACCACCTGGGCAAGACACATTGAGCAGGAGCTCATTAAAACTTGGATACTAAGGCACAATGCATCGCATGGGAGTACTGTGTAAGAGACTTGCAGGCACTTGTTAAGAATTTCATGAACATAAGCCTAGAGTAGGGGGGGTTGAACCTGTGGACAAGTCACCTTATATAGTAGTAGTATAAGCTTTATTCGATATGAAAATATCATAAAAGCAGTACATTTCCGAATAAAAATAAACACATTATTTACAAGGTTAAAATTGTTAAAAAGTGATTAAATCGTCATCTAACACAGCTTATACAATACATTTTCCAATACAAATTATGGTTCGTAGTTTTTTTTTTTTTTTTTTAAAAAAGACCTTAAAAAATCTAAAACTGAATGTGTGGACTGGAACCCTACATGGAAAAAAGGGACCCAATCCATGAACCTTAGCTAAGTAAATGCTGATCACAATTAATGTCTGCACTGATTAGACAGGGAGGCTTCCTAGCCAGTATCTTGCTTCTAATTAGCCAGGCAGAGCCCAAGAATTTAGCCACCCCGCATATCAGGGTAAGAGAGGAGGTATCTGTACATAGGATGCGGAGAGCAATACGATGGCTCATTGGGCCCAATAATTGGCAAACCGGCTTTAGCCACCTCTTTCCAGGAAGCCTGTACGCCGGGCAGGCAAACAAGAGATGTGCAGTCGACTCATTATGATAAGCACAGCCTGGGCAGGGTAAAGGTGTCATGGTTGGCCCTTTCCAGCGTGCAACAAAGCTGTTGGTCGGAAGAGTCCCAAATCTCAGCTTCATGTATAATACCCGGTTACTAGGGATCTGGATAAAGTCCAAATAGGGTTCCAATGAGCAGGTGTGTTTGTGTTGGAGGAAACCCTCCACCAATTTCCCCAGTCTTGGATTTTGAGTGACCTGTAACTGTACCCATTCCCAGTATATTTTTTTTATAACCTGTTTTGTGGGTGGTGTCTGGCTACGCCAAGCCTCATCTAGGCCAATGGCAGATAAAAGTTTCGGGAGGTCTGTTAGCCATTTTATCTTACTCCCAGAGTCCGCTGCAACAAGTTCATCAAGAGCTGCCGCATAATGGGACAATTCGGCATTCCTTTTGATGCGAGCCCAAAACAGAAGGGGGCGCAGACGTACTATATCTTGGAATGAGTGTCTCCCTAGGTCAAAAAATAGAGGCTTCAAAGGCATCGAAGAAGGTAAGGAGAGCATATCTCTCATAAACTTATTTTCCGACGTGGCAAGATCACTCACATTCTGAAAGCCCCAAAGCTCAGAACCATACAGGGCCGATGAAAACGCTTTACCGGCATAGACCGCAAGCACAGGGGCCACAGGCCTACACCCAGCAAGACGCTGTTCTCTCAAGATGGCGCCAGATGTCCTCTTATGATTTAAGAGCATCTTGGCAAGGTGGGGACCCCATTTCATATCTTTAGCAAGGCAAATTCCCAAGTAATCAAAACCCTCCACATTGTCCAGCGGGACAGCATCCAGGGTAAAGTGATTTTTAAAGCGTTTGGAAGGGTTGATACACATGGTCTTGGTTTTGGTGGTGTTAATTATCAGACCATGCGAGTCGCAAAAAGTGCCAAACCTTTTCAAAAGCCTCTGAAGACCCCCTGGGGATTTTGAAATCAAGAGAGTATCGTCTGCAAACAGGAGGGTCGGGATCTTCTGCCCGGCCAGTGATGGAGCATCGGCCGGGTCCTGGCGTAGAAAGTCAACCACCCCGTTGATGTAAAGAGAAAACAGGGTGGGTGCCAGCACACATCCCTGGCGGACACCCCTGTTCACAGCGATTCTCTCAGACAGTTGCCCTTGAGACCCCCATCTTACTTTGGCATAATTGCCATTGTGAAGGCGCTGGATGATGTCAAGGACCAGAGGGGGAGTACCTAGTTGTTGTAGGGTAAGCCAAAGTTTCCCCCGGGGTACTAGATCAAAAGCGGTCTTCAGATCTATGAAAGCCAGATACAAACTGCCCCTTCCCAGCAATATTGTCTTTCAATAGATCATAAGGAATCTGAAGACCTGATCGGTTGTTCCCACCTTGGTCCTAAAGCCAGCTTGGAAGTGGGACAGGATATTATTGTCTTCCATCCAAGTTCCCATCCTGACTAGTAGGACCCTGCCAACTACTTTCTGTATCACGTCGATTAAACTAATCGGTCGGTAGTTGGCAGGGTCTTCCCTGTTCCCCTTTTTAAAAATAGGGACCACCTCAGCGCCTTTCCAGGAGTCTGGCACAGGTGATCCTCTTGCTATAAAATTCAGGGTCAAAAGAATGAAAACTGCCCATGTCTCAGAAAAATGCAAAAGCAAATCACTAGGAAGTCCGTCTGGACCCGCCGCTTTACCTGGGGCCATACTTTTAATTGCTATCATCACCTCACCCAAGGCAAAGGGATCCAGATGATAGCCAGGGGCACTAGTAAGAGGTAGGCAAGCCGTGTCAAGAAAAAGGGTGGGATTAGCATCATCAGAATACAGTTTAGAAAAATAAAGCGACCATTGGGTGGCAGTTATATGGTTGGACATTAAAGGGTAGGTACTCCTGGCCCTCTTATTAATGAGGTCCCAAAAGCCTTTCGTGTCTTTCTCGTTGGATGCATGTTTTAATTTATCCCAATGGATCTCGTCCCAGCTTTTCTTGGCCTCCCTCTGGGCCTCGGAGTACTCCTTCCTAGCTCTAGAAACTGCCAGGGAATCTTTTTTCCTGACTTCTGAAATAAGAGCCGCCCTTTTTTCCTTGCATTTAGTAGAGTACCAAGGGTTCCCAGCCTTTGCCTGTGTGCCTCTGGTGCTAGCATTACCCCTAACAATAGAAAAGGCACTCAAATTAGAGATGAAATCTTGATAGATCTTATGAAAGTTAAATTGAGCCGGGGCAGATTTAGCATAATTTGTAAATTTGCTAATCTCAGCTTCTAGAATGCCCTTTATACTTGCCAATTTGTGTTCCTGGATAGCAACTTTCTGCCATTTGAGGCGTCTGCAGCAGGTGGTAGGAATTACTTCTCTAGTGAACAGAATCGGTCGGCTCATTGCCTCAACAGACATTATTTAATACTAAACATAGGGGATTGTGGTCACTGTCTGTGGAAGGTTTAACTTCCATGTCTAGTAAGTCGCGCCATAGCCTGACATCCATGAGAATATAGTCAATCCTGGATGGAGAACAGATCCTATTAAAAGTAGGCGCCCCATGTAGATCTGAGATAGATCTTCCATTTACTGCTCTAAGGTTAAACTCTTGTACAAGGGCATTTAATTGGATAACCCTCTGAGACCACTTCTTAATGGGGGGTAGGGCAAGGGCAGGAATGTTCCATTTGGCATCTTCTTCGACAGTGCCAAGAAAGTCCTCCTCGCCAAGCGGTTCAAAAGTACAATTTAAGTCTCCCCCTATAATGATATAGGAAGACGGGGAGATGCCGTAGAGCATACTTTCCAGCGTTAATATGGTTGCGGAACCCAGGGCATCCTTAGAACCCCTAGCGTAGATGTTAAAAAGATCCAATGTGGGTCTATTGGGTGCTCCACCTACTGTTAAATGCAAGATGTCATGTGAAGTACAGTTGTGGGAGGAGATTGACCAATTCAGGGAGGTACTAACCCATATATGGAGACCTCCAGAAGGGCGTCCCTTACTTGATCTAATGGCCGGGCAAAAATAGGTAGAATAGCCTGACTTATGTAGAGGTATCAGGCTCCAGGTTTCCTGAAATAAACAAATTTCGTATTTCCCAACCTGAGCGTTCCATTCAGGAAGAGCTAGCTTCTTCTCTATATTCGCTATATTCCAAGAAATAATGTGAAGAGTGGATTTATTTGATGATACCGATATTCCAGGAACACCTGCAATAACGTGTGATGTCGGGTTGATAGGGGTTTCCCTATTCTCAGAATAGTCTTGAGGAAAAAGGGAATCTGGGAAAAAATGGCCACTGGGGGGAAAGGCGACACTAGAACCAGTACTAGATGGTGATAACAGTCAGTCCACCCTATTCAGGCCAGCCTTATATATGATGTAGACACTTGAGAAAAGGGGAATGGGTCGATATGGGAGGGACTCGGTGAACATCCCTTAAGCTCTAGACTTGGCTCTGCAAGGGATTGTGTTATTTCAATGTGATAGATTTGAAATGTTGTGTGTAATAAATTCCTGTTTTTCCATAAAACTCAGCATTGGGCTTGACCTGATTTATTGGGGTTGCTGGAGGCTGCGTTGAGTTGTGTGTTTACACATTCACTGACTCTTTACCTCACCTTCAAAAGCCTTGGACTGCTCCACCCACTCTACCACTGAGAGTCAAGTGTGTAAGGGGTAGTACTTGGCCCAGTTGCACAGAGCTCATAGTAAACTGAGCCCCAGGACAGCAGGAGTAAAAGGCCCCAACCACTACTGTGGGGCCCAATAACCCCTGCCTACCCTGTGGCCCTTTGAAAGAGGTTATCACAATGAATATCAGAATGAAATAGTTGTTTACCGAGATAAGGATGAGCACCATCAGATGACCCTTTCGTAGCAAGTAGACAACTGCTACTACCTAACTGTTCATGCTCATTCCAAACCCATACTCCAGACAATCTCACCACATTCCACACAGTAAGGAAAAGAATGTCAAAGGATTCCAAAGTGTTGTGATAATGTTGAACACTAAAGGGCAAGTCATAGCAGAATTATTTCATCTAATTTTTCCTTTAGATGAAAAAGTTATGTACTTATAGTGCTGGTAGTGTTGTGCAGTATTTGTACTGGTCTGTGTTGCAAACCAGCTGTAAATAAAGTATATTTCTGTATACCCAACGCCACTAGTATCTCTGGTGGAAAAGCTAGGTGACCAATTATAAATAGATTATGCTGGATTCAGTGCTGCAAATGGTTTTTGGAAATCGGTCTATACATATCCATCAGTAACATTTTTTTTTTAGAAAATATGAAAATACTCCTTGTTAAATAAAATAGCAAATGATCTAAAAATGCTATCTGACACGTATACCCAGGAACAGGATACCACTGGAATCAAATGCAATTTTCTGTGAAGAGGTTCAGTAGGCATTGAAAAAAATTGGACCTTTTTTAATTGTATGAAATAACAATGTCCATCAAAGACCCATTTTGTAACACTCAGTGAAACCTGCTGACATTCGCTCCTTTGACCTGACAGTTACACATAGACTACAGCAGTAAGTACTCTTATCAAAACCTGATGAAAGTTAGATGTTGCCCTTGAACCCCCAACATTCAGCAACTAGTCTTGTTTACCTCACCTTATATACAAAAAAAAACATGAACGACTGTCTTTTGTTTCTGATTCCGTACCTCCCATAGGAAGGGAAAACGAGGCATAAGTGCTGGGAGCAAGAGGGGTAGTCAAAGTAATGAAGATTGTCAGTAAATAATTAATGCATTGACTTCCAAAACCATCCTAATCTTACATTGGTCCCCCTAGGAGAGACAATTGTGTATTTAGACTTTCAAGAAGTAGCACATCAGATAATCTGCATTGATGCTCTACGTCCTTGGCCCACGAGGCAGCCATTTGCTAGCTGGAAAAACCCTGGGCTGTACCAAATTAGAGAGAACCCCAGTGTCGTAGGCAGTAGAGATCAAAGACATGACCCAGTGACAAAGAGAGAAGGAAGAAGCCTTACACCCATCCCGGAAAACATTAAGGGGCAGATTCTCAATGATGCCACACAAGGCAGTGCAGCAAACAATACTGATGATATGCATTGTGAGAGGGTGAAAGCAAGAAAGTTGTAATTAGAAAAAAGTAAGACATGGCTCTGTCCTGATGTCTCCCTAGTGCGTGTGCACAATCAGGCTGCCTGGCACCACGCACACAACTTTACAACATGGTGCAATGGGATCACTGACATAATATTGATGCACACAATACTGAAACACAAAAATATCGTAAAATAAATATCATTAATAAAAATATAGAGTCCCTATGTTTAATTAGTGAAAACACAAAATTGAGAACACAAATATCATCATTAAAGATATCGGGCCCGATTCACAGAACAAACTTAAGACAAAATCCTAAACTTAGTACCATTTTGGTATTCACAGAATGCACTTACTACTTCTGGTATTCACAGAATGAACTTACTACTTTTGCGATTCACAGAATAAACTTACTACTTTTGCTATTCACAGAATGGATTTACGACTCCTAACTTTACGTCCGCACTCGGGCCGGAAATTACGGCCCGGGGGCGGAGCTTCCGGCCCGGAGGCGGAGCTTCCGGCCCGGAGGCGGGGCTTCCGTGCCGGAGGCGGAGCTTCCGGCCCAGAGGTGGGGATTCCGGCCAGTGGCGGATCTCCGCAACTGGCCGGAATCCCCAACTCCGGGCCGGAAGCTCCGCCTCCGGGCCGGAAGCCCCGCCTCTGGGCCGGAAGCTCCGCCTCCAGGCCGGAATTTCCGGCCCGAGTGCGGACGTAAAGTTAGGAGTCGTAAATCCATTCTGTGAATAGCAAAAGTAGTAAGTTTATTCTGTGAATCGCAAAAGTAGTAAGTTCATTCTGTGAATACCAGAAGTAGTAAGTGCATTCTGTGAATACCAAAATGGTACTAAGTTTAGGATTTTGTCTTAAGTTTGTTCTGTGAATCGGGCCCATCGAGTTTTACCTATATTGAAAATACAAATATAGGGAATTAAAATATTGTTACCTTTAAATAAACATATGATATGTAAAAATATTGCCTGATACAATGTCGACTGCAATAACATCGCCAAAATAATTGCATTAACTCCTTCGGTGCTCATGACGAGCCTAGCTCGTCATGAGTCACAGTGGAGCTGGGCTCGTCATAACGGCTGCGCTCCGCCCACGTGCGATTGATTCCCCGCCTGTGCGGGCAAATTAATGAGTGGGCGGAGTTGTGACGAGCCCAACTCGTCATGAGCACAGCTCCACTGTGACTCATGATGAGCTAGGCTCGTCATGAGCACCGCAGCGCCGTGCTCACGCCCCCGCCCCCCCGCACCGTGGGGGAATTACCCCTGCAGCAAAGGGGTTAAGATTAATAAACATAAAAATGACTTTTTTACATTAAACAAATAATTACAATAAACATTAAACAATATATACACGTTTGATTAAAAGAAATGTATTACATTACCAAAATAATTATAATTCACCCCAATAAAATACATAACTAAATACATACGATACAAGCAAACCCATTGTTTACATAAACTACAAATGTTAAATATTAATAAATAAATATATAGTATACAAAATAATATTCAAAATGATTAAAATGCATATTAAACATTATAAATAAAACCTCAATTAGCATTTACCATAGAAGGACATAACTGATTTAAAATAATTAACCAAAACCAACCAATAAAATCAAACTATAAACAAACTACCAGTAAAAACACACAAACAATTAATACAACTATATAAAAGGCACACACATTTTATCAACTGAATAGTTCAAAAACTACAAAAGCTGCAAGACGAGGAAACTGACGGATTATTAAAAAATAAATATATACATCTCAACCACTACCTTGCAAAGCAAGTAAAACTTATGTTTCAACTAAAACCTACTTGTAATTTAAATTAACATTGTAAAATAGCAAATAATTAACAAAACAATCTCCAACTTCTACCTCTTTGCATGTACTTACTAAAAGAAAATACTACAACTTCGAAAGGGGCTAACCTGCTGAAAAACAACACCAATCACAAACCATGAAAAAGGTATAAAATGTAAGTAAATATAAATTATTATAAAATAGCATCTCACCCCAAAAGCGATTAAAATACAACTTAAAGACCTCGACCTCTACAGATTACCAACTACTAAACATTCAAAATTAAACTGGTGCTCCTTTTTTCCAACAGAAAAAGCACCTGCTCTTCATTACAATACACCCAACGGGAAACGTCATTAAAGTGTGAAACATCTAAGAAGAACATACATGTAAGCATAAATAATAAAAGTAGTTGCATAATTTTTCATGTTAATTGCAAACTTATAAACTTTTTAAAATTGTAATTTTTTTTACGATTACACTAATTTCAGACACGGTGACAGAAACCATTACAAAAATGGGGTTACCCAATCCTGGTCGAGGACCTGGGTTCAATGTGATACAAAAAACAGTGGTCCTAGACCGATTTTTCAAACAATTATATATATGAAATTCACGGTTCTGAATTCATAAAGCAATTTCATGAGCATGAACAATACTTAGCTCGCAGTAATTAATACAGTAGTTTCAACTAAAGAAGTGAAACAACCAAAGCATACTTCGCCAAGCATTTATTTTTATATTTATATCATAAGGTGAACAGTTGACTATTCACTGTGTCAAAGGGGAGAAAGGGGGGGTAGGTTGCTCCAACTGGAACGTGCAGAAAAGAGGTGCTCTGTTGTTTGTGGAGTGAAAAAGGAATTTCAAGGTAGTGAGAAGAAGAGAAATAAAAACATTCAAAACCTTGATTGGTTATATGTCCCAGTCTTGTCTGACCTGGCCAAGCAGAGTTAGTCAAAAATAAATTTTTACTATTCATAAATACAAAAATATGTATCTTTATGTGGCAGGTTGGGATAGGGCTCGTGGTCCAGGCTCCTTATGGGGGTGTCAACGTTTCGACCTGGCTTTGGGCTACGAGGGTGATTCGTGACCGCGGCCTTGTGGGTCTTCTTCAGGACTGTATAGGGGCAACCTGTGTAGGTTTTGGGTCGTGTCATAAACCCGCAGAGTAATGCGGGGCGCGGATTCCTCAATTACGATTAAATCATGGTAGGCACATCCTTCCGTTAGTTAAGGTCGTTCAATCCAAATAATTGATTCAAGAGGCTTAATGTGGCTGAACCGGCGTCCGTACTGTGGTTTCCTCACATAAGGTTGAGTCATCCAAGCGACTCCTTCCGTTAATGATGCTCTCACTTTCAATGCAATTAATTCAAAAGGGGCTTAATTCGCCAGAGCAGGTATCCGTGTTCCACCCGTGATGGCAGGAGACTACCAAGGTTTTTTGTATCACAGTGACAGAAACAGCAAGATATATAACATCAAAGAAAGGAAAGCAATTATTAAGTCTCATGGCTACATCTACAACCAGAAAAGTACATAGGTGGAAAATGTGTATTGGAAATGTACCAAATATTATTCTAATGCATGTTATGAGAGGGCCACTACAAAGCGGATGTTATAATTAATGAAAGGGAACAAAACCACCTCCCAAATGTGATAGAAATAGATGTAAGAGAGGTATTGCCCTGGGGGCCCACTACCAAAATCCTAAAAGATATACTCTATAAGGTCCTTGAACACAGGCCAACTACCACTTATACCCACTCTAAATGTGTAATTGCACAAACTAAAAAAGTCACCAGTGATAGTTTTCCTGCTCCTGGAAGATACCAAGTTATAGAAATACCTATACACTTAAAAATTACACATAATGAGGAACCCTCCCTGTTATATGACAACCTAAGCAATGATAGATGAATCTTAACATTTTCTACAGTAGATAACTTTGTAAAACGGAGTCATTGTCAAACCTTGATGACGAGGGGCACCTTCAAAATTTGTCCCAAATCATTCACTCAGATATACACTATACGTGGTGAATACCAAACCACAAATATCACTTTTATGTGTGCTCTACTATCAAATAAAAAAGGCAGACCTTACTACAAACTTTTAACCCACATTAAACATAAAACTAATAACCACTACCGCAAAAAATAATCGTAGACTTGACTGAAAGTAGTTTATTAGTCAATTAAAACCATAAACATTGCAAGAATCATACATTTTTGCATGTTTATTTATTTTATTTGCAGATCGGATAGAACATCACTGTCCTCCACCCATTCTTGCAATCGATTAAGTACTATGCGCCCTACCACCTTAGTCAGAGAATCAAGCAACGAAATAGGGCGATAGCAAGCTGGATTTTGCATATCGCCTTTTTTAAAAATAGGTACCACTATAGATTCTGACCATTTTATAATAAAGCCAGTTGCACAACAAGCTACTAACACTTGCGTTAAAAGTAGTCCCCATAGGTCGGTGTTAAACTTAAAAAGATCTATGGGTACCCCATCTGGGCCCTGGGGCCTTGCCTTCCTTACTGGCATTGATTGCATGGAGTACTTCCTCCAGAGTGAAGGTTAAAGCTATGGGGTAGTTTGATGTTGGCATAGGGACTTGTATGTCAGCACTGGGATTTTTGCCATCTTCGTCCTCTGCCCGTCTATACATACTTGAAAAATGTTCCACCCAAAGTCCTTCCTCAATGGCAATTTCTATGCTTGGAATGTCATTGGTTTCAAAGAAAGGGGCGTTCACCACCCGTCAGAAGGCTGTGCTGTCCTTATTTTTGCTAGCCTCTTGTAAGTCAGCCCAGGCTTTGTCTTTTAGTTCAGTTTTACGTAGTTTTAGAGCATGCTTATAATCACTCCTGCATGCTCTAATTTCATTAGTATCCCTAATAGTTTTATGTAGAGCGTTTTTTAAATATGATTTTGTGCCTTTATGGTCTAACCACCCTAGATTCCAACCATGGCTTTTGACCTCAACCCTTAGAGTATTTCTTATTGTCTCCGTAATCTGAGCATTGGACTCCATGATTCCTTCGTGTGTCGTAGACTCGTCTAAGCAAGTTTAAAAAAATTCATGACTCATAACAATTTTCTCAGTGAAATCAATAGGCTCTATGTTCTTACATCTCAGGGAGTAGCCATTGTATTTGACCAAAACTATGTCCTGGGCCGCATGTATCGCTTTTCTCTGAGAAAATCACAACTTGGTAAGTATAGATATAGTCACACTCAGAGGAAAGTGGTCACTTGTGGCATTCTTATGCGTTTTGTAGCCCAAAATTCGGTTTGAATACCTATTGGGAGTAATTATAAAATCTATGGTAGAACTCAGACCTCTCCCATTAAAGGTCTGAGTAAAAGGGATTGGTGGAGAACACAACAGGTTGGCAAAGTCCAAATCAAATGCAAATATTCTATTTAAAAAGTCCTCATATACAGAATGGGGAAAATGAGATGATAATCATCATCCATTAAGCCACAAGTAATATCACTATCTGCTGAACACAAAGCAACATTAAAATCCCCTCCCCAGACAATAAAAATATCATCAGCCTATTAATTCTGTATCTCATATACATCGTTCATAAGTTGTTTCAAGATGTCCACCACTTTTTCTTTCGGAACGTTATTATAAAAATTGATCAGCACAAAACAGTTCCGGTTGTCCAACTTTAAGGTCACAATTTGATAATACGTTTCCGATTTAGTAAATAGTATCTTTTACATGTTCACCATGTTTGAGATATAGATACTAAGACACCCCTTAGGCCTTCCGTGACTTGACGGGATGGCAGGCGTGTGAAAGGTTTTAAAGCCATTTATGTGTATTGGATCCACAGACCAAGTTTCTTGGAGGCAAAGTATATTAAAATTCTCACCAAAATTAAGCCATAGAGGGTTTACCAGTTTGGATCGTAGACCAGCAATGTTCCAAAATAGGACGGAGACACTATGCCCATTGTTGTTAGAACTATTTACCCTGACATGCGATATAATATCGGGGACAGTAGACTTGTTTCTCTGATCATTGACTGAAGTAGATCCTTCATCCCTCCCAGGGATGGAAAGATCCATGAATTTTTAGGTAGTACTTAGACGGGACTCCCCACGTTCCTTACCTAAACCCTGTGATTCTAGGGAGGACTCCATGAAACTATGGCCATATTTGTCCGGGGCTACTATTGAATGGACAGGCAGTCTAGCGGAATCAGCTGTAGAGATTCTGGTCAGTCTATCTATTTCATCAAGGGAAAGGGAGGAGTTCAAAACGATTTCCCACAGCCACGTTATACACATGATTAGATCTTTCATGAGTGTCTCTTGTTTTAGTACACCACCCCTGTCTAAGTGGGGGTTGATAAAAGAAGTCCAGAGGGATTATATTAATACCAGTTGTCGTTATTGTGTTATTGCCTGCCCGCCATAAGATATTCTCCATTGATGGGGAGTCTTAAACGTTAGTACCACACAGTCCCCTGGAAGGGTTTTACGGTCTCTGCCGAGCCAGTGTACTCTAAGAGCCATCTTAAATTCCATGAAGAGTTGTTCCATGAGCACTATCTTTGTACTGAGCCAGTGCAAGGATTTATTTCTTAGTGTATCCCATGCTTCCATGTCTTGTGCCCCCAGACTAGGTACGTTTGCTAGAATGACTGTGTATGTTGTAACCGCTTGAGGTAGATCCAGGCTGATTTGGTCAGCTTTCTATGGGTTAATGAATAGAGGCATGGGGCTATGATTGTTCAATATCTTCCTGGGTTTACCAACTCGTAAGTCAGAGGCCTTATTGTCCCTATTTGACATGGCTTTCGGATTAGCAGTGCAAAGCCCTGTAGCTTTTTCAATCTGTACTACAGTGTGGGGTTCATCATATTAATCTTTGATTATAACATGGTTCCTCTGGACACTCGAGGCTGCTGTAGTGAGCAGTACGGTTGGATGCCACCTGCTTAACTGAAATATTAGCCAAACTTGCTTCTATCTGGGCGACTATTTCCTCCAATGATGATAGTGAGGTTCTTATGAAGGAATCAAATTTTTCCACTACCGAAGTTAAATTACCCACTTCATTAACTGAGATTCAGACTTAATCCTGTTTCCTGCTTCTGACGGGAAACGTTTTTTGTTGGCCTTAGACGTCTTTTTATGTGAATTAAGTGATGTAGATCTGCATACCATACTATTTTTCCCATCCTTCTCTACAGCCTTACTAGTCTTGCTCGTGGCTACCGGTGTTTTATGACGCTTATATGGAGGCTATGCAGGAGAATCTTGGTCGCTCAGTGTAGTATGATCTGACGTATTTGCAATAGAGCCGTTCTGAGGGGCGATGACTTGTGGGAGCGCAGTAGAGAAACCAACAGCTGTAGGTGTCTCATCATTCAACGTGTCCTTTGCACCTAGTGTACCTGAAATCAGAGACTCCTCAACCATAGATATCTGTTTCTCAATAGCCCCCATGGCCCCTGTAAGGTAGCTCATCAGTGTATGATGCGTTTTTGTGACTGCCTTTTTTGCGTGTTGAGATGAAAGAATAGTAGCCTTTCTCTTCCCCATTTTTTTCCCAAGAACTTTAACCAGAATAGGACAATAATATTAAGTGTCCAAAACAGCCAGTTAATAACTCTTGCACATGCACATAGACAGGCACATTAAACTGACAGATTGATTGATTACTATCCAAAATATGATTTTTTGACAGTTCGTTGGACCTCAAAGCATCTGTATATGTATATGAAACAGGTGTTTGTAGGCTGTGGGCTATAGTCACATACAATCCAGTGTTAAGCATACTCTGTTACAAATTATCCGCTAATGGGCTGACCGGAACAAAAGTCACGGAAGTCCAAGACCTCCCTTACCTTATATTCGAAAGTGAGGAGGTGTCCCAAAACAAGATGTCTACAAGCCAAGAGAATGAGCCCAGACCGGCCTCATTCAGTTGCAGACGGGCCCGCCCTTGGCCTGGGCTTTGCCCGGGCACGGCCCGGGCACGACCGCGCATGTACCGCGCTGCGGGAGGCCGCACTGGTTTTCAAAGCACCTCCGGGTGCTGAGAAGTGACGTGAGCAGCTCCAGCATTGCAGACTGGGACGGGTAGTCTGTGTCCCCCTCTGGACGAATACAGCAAAGCAAAGCAGCAGGGCAGTAAAGACAGGCTTCCTGCTCTGCGGGAGCCCGCGCTGGTTTTTAGAGCTCCTCCAGGCTCTGAGAGGTGACATGAGCAGTTCCGGCGTTGCAGACTGGGATGCTTAGTCTGTGTCCCCCTCTGGATGAATACAGCAAGGCAAAGCAGCAGGGCAGTAAAGACGGGCTTCCAACGCAGCGGGAGCCCGCGCTGGTTTTTAAAGCGCCTCTGGGCGCTGAGAGGTGACGTGAGCAGCTCCGGCATTGCAGACTGGGATGGGTAGTCTGTGTCCCCCTCTGGGCGAATACAGCAAGGCAAAGCAGCAGGGCAGTAAAGACGGGATGTTTAGTTAAAAATGTCTAAAAACAAAGCCATGATTCAACCCATTTAAAAAATGTTACCCGATACAGCCATAAAAGGCTGTTTCTACCATATCAATGAAAGCACTAGGGGGCATAGTTTTTGAAATAGTGGCACTGTGCAGCACAGCAAGTCCCCTAGTGCCAACACAGGCTCCCTTGCACCCTTGCACCATGGTGCAAGGGTGCCTGCGTTGCATGCAGGATTATTTTTGAGCAGGAAGGGATGCCTTCCTGCACAAAAACAATCCTGAGAGGATTATTTCTATGTGTGCTGCAAAATGCAGTATACATAGAAAGAGGATGTAACGAAGAGAAATAAAGATGTTTCTCCTCGTTATTCCTCTCCTGGGGAGACATATCTTTGTGGCACATTCCCAGTTTTAAAAGGGCTTGTAAATCTGGTAATGCGTCAAAATCCATGGGAGGTGCATGTAATGCCCACGCAACGCCCAGGGACTGCCTTTCCAGGGCAGAGTAAAACAACCCAGCGATTTGCGCTGGGTTACTCCAGATGTTTGAAGCCACATGGAGCCACACATTGCCTTTGCATGGCTTAGAAAATCTGACTTAAGGTTTGCATCGTTCTAGCACCACGTTACGTCATAAATATGGCCCCAGTGTAGAATATGCTACAAACAGTAAATTTGCCTTTGAAATAAAAAAAGTATAGCATTAGCCTATGTCCCTGTCACTGATGCAGCTAAACAATACAATTGACTAATAGAAAGCCCTTTTTACTAACAAAAGGAACACAAACTAAGCCCCCTAATGGATTATTTCGAAGATCCTTGGGCTGACAGACTACATCCCTCCGGACACAGACACCAACGCGCCATGGACACAGACACCAACCCAAATTTCAAATACCATGATTGAATGTCAATGTACACAATGGTGTCTGCAGTTCCTAAAGGAATCAGAGAAGGAAACCGAAAATGCAGTAGGTCGGGAATGGTCTAAGCAACCAGATCGGGGAGATCTGATTGCCCAGAAGCAAGAGCCCTCACACACCCAGATGGGTGTCATGCTTCATCATCAGGCAGCTCCTCATTGAGCCAGTGCTGAAATGCCCAATGGGCCGCTTGAGGTGGTCTTTTAAAATAAAACACTGAGATGAAGTGTAAGTGGACGTGCTGTGTTTGTAGGTTGATGTAAGTGTGGTATAAAATAACTAAGAGAGTCCCTGAAACTTTTAATCCATGGGTCCTCTAGTTATAACTAAAAACAAAGGGTGGCTGTGTTTGAGACAATGATCTGGTACAGCTCACAGGAAAGTGAGAAATTCTGTCAACATGTTTCGTGCCATGTAAAGTCCCTGAGGATCTGGGCACTTTGTCAGGACCATGTAACCTGATCTACCAATGATTCTGGTTATAGTAGTGGTATTTAACAATAGTACCCGATCTCAAAAGTCACCCTCAAAGTGTAGCGTATACCTTATGATATCTAAAATCCGACCCAATTTGAGTAAGTAAACGGCTCCTTAGGTGATGGCAAAGACTGCACTAGCTGCAGAGCAAAAGGCTTCCAGCACTCTAGGAAAGCTGCGCCCAACCCCTCTCTACTACCTTGGCAGCACCTTGACACAAAAAGTCAAAACAAAAAGCCCATTGGAAGGATTGTCCAATGCCTTCCATCCACGCTAGGCAGAACCCAAACTACATGAAAACTACTACGAAAACAGCAAAGCTACCACAAACTATGAATGGAGCAATCTGTAACCCAAATTGCACCTAACTTAGCAAACAAACCAAAAGAACGTACTACACGCTACAATTTAAAGTCAAACTCTTCATAAACACAAAAGAGTAGATTACTAAGGCCCTTTTTACAAGTTTGGCAGTCTGACCGCGTGAAAACCGGCTCTGCGTCATCTACGACACCGCTGCGCTGCGATCTACTGCCTACCGTATTACAAGTTGTGCTGTCTGAAACACCAAACGCATCCACGGACGGCTACCATGCGAGACCGCAGCTGTCTGCAATGTTGGCGGTGCGTCCACCGATGCTGTTAGGTCTGCTGCCCAACCGCTGAGCGTATTACGACTGCACAGTTGTATCCGGGGTATCCCAGCTATGTTTAACAAACACAACAGTGACCATTGGATGGATTTTAAAAATAAACACTATAAAATACGCCCAATCTCTGACCAGCATCCTTTGCTTCCAAACTGCATCACAGCAAGACAGGCACTACCATTTACTAAATTTTTTGATAATGCACTCCTTTTTTCATCTTCCCATTTAATCTACACCTCCTGTAATTTTTGTTTTGCTACTTTTTACCTCTATCACTTGCTTGCTTTTAATTCATATACTCACTCACATTTTATTTTTTCACTATGCCTGAGGAAAAACAACTGAGCAAGAGTTGACAGTCATGGTGGAGGAAATAATTAGAGTAGAGTCACACATGTTTGGAGCCCAAGTCAAGTAGACTCCTCTTAGTAGGAAAAATGAAATGTGGGACAAGATAGTCATAAGAGTAAATGCTATTGGTGCCACCCTGCACACACAGGGTGACATTAGGAATAGATGGAATGACCTCAGGCAGAGGGTACGTACCAAGTACAACAGCCACCACCTGGAGGCTTAGAGGACTGGCGGTGGTCCTTCCAGCGCACCATTACAACTCTTTCCCTGGGAGGAGAAGGTCTTGGCAATCCTGCATACTGAGGGCTTGACAGGAATAGCAGGAATAGGGGGAGTTAACCCTGGTAAGTTACACTCTAATAACTGCCACAATATCTCAATGTCCCGTTTGCTCTCAACTCTGCTTTTGCTATTGTGTTCTCTATCTACTTTCCTAACATGCAATGCTAAAAGTATCCAAGATGTTGGTTTGTCTGTGTCAATGTGTATTGTTGCGTATAAGAGCACATGTATCCAACTCCAGGACATGCCCATGTTACAATGCTGTCTGTAAGTGCATTACCATCGAAATATAAATCCAGGACCCATGATATGTGTTAAAATGTAAATGTATGGTACATCCTAAATGCATGTTGCCAACAGCTATGGTACCCTAACCGTTTGTCAAGTGTTGCTAAAATGAAATTGAAGTGACTACAACTACCATACCATAAGGCCTTGTGACTGCAACTCTAACCAGGATGCTAGACTCCTTTTGCACCTTCTCACTTGTCTGCCATGTTACTACTGATCTACACTAGTCATGGACTGTGCAATGTACAGACAATGCTCCACTCAGATATATGTCTGAATACTTTGCTTAATGGTGTCCTGGGCCCATCAACTCAAACTAATGATACCATGAGTGACACCATAACAATGGTATACTCCTAATATATGTCAGCCATGGAGGAAACTCAGCTGATTAGCAGTGGCAGGTGACCCCTTGACTCTGCACTTCTCACATGATGAACAATGCAAAATATACAATCAAGCTGGGTGTTTGCCTATATTAGACACTACTAGGCCTTGGAATGGACAAATACAGATGTTATGACTGCATTGTAATTGTAACAGAACCGAAATGCCACATATCTGAACATCTAATGAGCTGATGAAATCAACTACATCTATTGAATTTCAACAAATGTCTAGTAACCAACTTCTACTTCACGGAAATTGATGACAATATAAATCTCTATCTATTTTGTTCCATTCTAGGTCCCCTTTTACCTTGGCACAAACAACGTGGATGTAGATACCTCACTTCCATCATTAACAATGTTTCTATCTATCAACAGGTCGATCCACCACCGCACCTACACAGAGGTTGGAAACCGAACAGAGTTTCTCTCCACCCCAGGATGAAGCCCTCAGTGATGACAATGCTCCTAAAGAGGTGGACATGGATGACAGTCCTGGCCCATCTGGTCTGCTTAGGCAGCCGCCAACAGTGGAGCTCACTGTGCCCACTACAACACCTTCCAACATTGCTGCAAAATCACAGCCAACCACTACACCCCCAACCTATGCAGCTAGCACAGTCAGTCCCATCCTGTGCCCCCCAGTCCTGCATTCTTCGACGGCTATCACCACCCCAGTAACAGAGGAACCAGGGCCCAGTGGGAGGGTACTGTCTGTGTCAAGGGCACAGGGCCATGGGGGTACGCATAGTGGGTGTAACTGTTGGCCCGCAGAGTGAGCCCACTGAGGCCATGGACACCCAGGCTTCCATCACCCAAGTTCTGTGAGTCTACCAGGACTCCCAAAGTATCATTGGCCAGGTATTGAACGAAATCCAGGAAATAAAGGAGCTGCGGAGGGACCCATACCAGGAGGTTGTTAACAGCCACACCAAGGTAGCCAGCATCCACACCGAGGTGGCCTCCCTGGTTGGGGTGCTGCTGGACATTAACACCACCCTTTGCAGGGTTTTTCCACCTGCATCTAACTCTTCCTGTTGTCCAAGTACATTCACACCATCAATATCTGCGGCAGCCACAGGAAGGAAGGTCCTGCCAGAGGACGACATGACTGCACATGCTCCTGTCTCAGCAGATCCAAATCCCCCTCTCTTCAGATCAAGGGGATGTCCACACAAAAGCCAAGGAGCTCAGGATGGCAAGACACCCACCACCGCCAGTAAGAGATCTCAACCCTAATGTCCTCCTGGGTGTGCTACACATTCACTTTGTTGAACTATTCCTGCCCACTTTTCCATATTTGATGGAAGGAGTATGTTGGACTTTGGACTCCTGACCATTTGGACTCTACAAGGGTTTCATCCACCATGACTGAATACTTCACTTTTTGTTTGCGCTGTTTGATTTTAAGTTAATTTATTTATCTTATCCTTGTTCACTTCATTACAAGCATACATCACCAAAGCATTGTATCCTGTTGTAATTCTCAGATATAACAGTGGAAATGTACTACCAGGTGAACTTTGCATTGTCAGAACTAGGTACTTAATGGCCTGCATCCTCTGCGATGTAGGAAATGTTCAGTCGCAGGACAATGTTGTGGTGTATGCATCAGGCCACAGTGATCTTATACGCCTTCCTGGGTGAGTAGAGGAAGGGTCTCCCAGTCCAGTCCAGACATCTGAATCTGGATTTCAGTAGCCCAAAAGCCCACTCCGCTGGCTGCAATGTTCTTCCATGGACCTCGTTGAAGCGGACTTCCCCTGGCTTTGTAAGATTCCTCAGTGGTGCTAACAACCATGGCCAGTTGGGATCCAGTAAGTCTCTTAGATGGAAGATAGACAGAAGGGCAACATTGAGTTACACACTTACTACTTGACATTTCCCACACAAAGTTAGAACAGATCACACTTACCTACAAGCCAAGAAGTTGTGACATCAGCTGGGGTATGGTGCTGTTCCGCAGTACGAAGGCATCATGTGCAGATCCTGTGAACTGGGCACATGCGTTTGAGATGTACAATTCCAGTAGGAAGACAACTTGTATGTTGATAGAATGTAAGTGTGTCCTGTTCTAGTAGACTTGCTCCCTGTGGTGTTGTGGTACCAAGCCAATATGTGTGCCATCAATAGATCCAATTACAAGTGGAATGTAACCAAACCCATAGAAATCCACCTTCACAGTGGCTAAATTCTCACATCTGGGGAACTGGATGTAGGTGCCCAAGTGTCTCAAAAGTGCTGCTAGCACCTCTGTGAGGACCCAACTGAACATAGGTTGTGACTTCCACCAGAATAGCAAACCTGACATGATTTTAACTAGTGGTGGTATTGATGTAGGATTATTGAGGCGAGGTAGGAGGCCAGGCTCCAACTGATGACAGATTGAGGATTGTTTGCCTATTAAACCGAACTTCATGATGATATGTCGTTCTTCCATGGTGTGTAGGTCTGGAAATGGGCGCTAGACTGGAGGTTGGCGTCTCCTCCCTCTCCCAGGGTTCCTATGTAAAAATTAACCCAAAAATGTATCTTGGCCACAGTTTTCAGAGAAACATATGTGAAGAGTAAGGCTAAAGTCATGTGTCTTAACATCAATGCTTCATGTAGCTGTACACATTTGACATCATCATTGTCAGATACTGAACATCCACCAGTCATCCACAAGCTGGCCTTCAGAGGTCTGTAGCAAAACTGTGCACATCTTCAATTCAAAGAAATTATATTTCCACTATAGTGAGGGTAGCATAACATGTATTACCGCCAACCGCGGTGTACATTGTGCCGCTCACATTTTGCCTATGTAGTTTTCCCAACCGCTAACATGGCGGATGCCTGAACTCATTAATAGGAAATTTCGAACATACGCCGCCTGCGGTAGTAGTGCACGCGGTGGGCGGTCACATGCACAGCGGTCACAGCCATAGGATATCATTGGGGATAGTGAAGGTCGTAGCCCAATGGCTTTGTGCGCTGATGCTGATGATCATGTACATGTACACAGCAGTTAACAAAATAGCTCACTTGTCTCCTGACACTGCTGCTATCAACACCCCCTCCTTTTTAGCTGCTGTTTGCCACCTCTGGGAGCAATCATGGCAAAAACAACAAGGGAGCGGGCCCATGCCTTCACTCCAGAGGAGCTGGGGAACCTGGTAGATAAGGTCCTTCCCTGTATTCTCAGCTCTATGGCTCACCAGAGGGGCAGGTAACTATCTCAAATACAGCTATTTACTCTGTTCAACTTCTTCCTTCCTGTTCCCCTAAGCTACAATGTGGCTGTGTGTTCCAGATGGTAACCGTTTTGTGTTGTTTGGTGAAATGGAGTAGTCCCTACATAGGACACACATGTAATGGATGACTTTACAATGTGGGCAGGCCCAGCTTCGGCTACTGTGGATGGAAAACCGATACACAGAGCAATTTCCTTGTAGACCTGCTGATCCATGGAAGTTCCCAGAAAGAGTTATCTGTCCCACTAGTAGCCCTCATAGCTGGTATATGGATAATATGAGGTATGGTGACTGAGGTGACCCCCTGACCTGATACTTCTTTCCATTGACCCATAGTATCAATGTGTGACTGTCACTAATGATTTTTCCTTTACTAACACAGGTCTGTTGACACTTATAGTGTTGCTTTACTGTACCGGCATATTGCACATCGGAGACATGAACAGTGTAGATAGTGGGTTACTTTTGAATTGATTTAGAAATGTGAACCATCTGCATAGCTACAATATTCCCTATCACACAACACATACAATGGTATGTTGATTGTCAACACATACAGTGCATCATGAGACAAAAGGGGAGACCTGTGATGGCAGTACAAACAACACAAACTTATTATAACTTACTAGGATACTGAAATAAGTAGCCCACATGTTCACACATCCCCCAGATAGGTCGTTCTCAGTGTCACACATATCAGCCCTTATCTTGTGACCTTCGTCTAAGGATGTTGTGTATGCTATGGTACTTGCCTGCAAGGACCATATGCATCACTGTAATGGGCCTGGCAGGAAAGGTGTCTGAACAGTCATGAACAAGTAATTTACCCTTCAGAGTACAAATGGTATGTTGTGTGTCATGGTACCTCACATCAGATTCCGTGTAGTGGCCCTGGCCTACACGATGTTACAGCACTGCCTCAGTCAGCTAATGGTCATGACCAGGGTTGAGGTTAGTCATCAGATGATGACAAAAGTATGTATCCATGCTTCAGTTGTGCATAGCATGTGACATGGACACATGTAATATGTTGACTCTTGATGAATGCTTGTGCTAGATGTCAATGTAATGTGTATCAAGCTGACAGTTCTCTTCAAACTTCCAGTTGCAATCTACTTCTACATCTATTGCATCCATACAGATCAACGCCCATCAGAAGAATTCCCTTTGGAGAGCCTTCTCCCAGAATGCGTGGACCCTGGGGGTCTACCACTGGTGTAGTGCCCACTGCAGGAAGGGGTGGGAGGACCTGAGGCAAAGATTTGGAACTCCAGCTCGAGCAGTCCTTCCAATGTGGAAGGGGTGCGCGCCAGACCTTGACCCCCCTGATGGCCCACATACCTACCCACACCTTGATGGAAAGTTGAGGACCCAACAGCAGCAACAAGGTGGTGAGTCATTGCCAGATTCATACATGGCATATTGCCAACTTTGAGTGTTACAGACAGGTATTTCAGCAACCATATTGGTGGTGGGCCATGTGTCACACACAAGATGAGTCATTGTTACTGTAAGTGTGGTAGTAGGTAGATGCTGCTGTGCTGGGCCTATTGTTTTTCTGACCAGGGAGACAGCGGGGTCCTGTCCACATCCAATTCTCTCCTTTTGAGCAGATACCTGGCTGAATGGAGTGAGTAATGCAAAAAGAACAATTGATGGACAGAATGCAGAACAATGTCATACATTCACCCCAGCACAGAGATCTGGGCCTAAATCCATAATGTTTTGCTCACCATGTCATTCCAGTTTGGACCCAGCCATATGCACATCAGTCGTAACCCTGCATCCAATGGGAACAGTCCAGCCTGAACTGCTTGAAACAAGTGTCCTAGGACAGGTTTCGGGTTTCACCCCTCCTCAGCCGGGATAGCTTGACTCCAGTGGCATGGAGAGCACTGGACCTACGTCTGGGCATACCCATCCCACTCGGGGGGACAAATGCAAAAACAACAATTGATGGACAGAATGAAGAACAATGTCATACATCCCAGTACAGAGATCTGGGCCTAAATCCATAATTTTTTTGCTCACCATACAATTCCAGTTGGGACCCAGCCATATGCAAATCAGTCTTGACCCTGCGCCTAATGGGAACAGTCCAGCCCGAACTTCTAGCCCTGATCCTCCCTGGACTGGAAACAAGCATCCTAGGACCGGTTTCAGGGTTTCACCCCTCATCAGCCAGGATAGCTTGACTCCAGTGGAATGGAATGAGTAATCATCTCATGTTCTCAATATATCTGGGTGACAATTGTACAACACAGGCAACTGGTCTAGCTTGTGTGAGGAGTGATGTACCCTCACTACTGTCTCTCATGTGATGGTGGCCCTAGTGCATGTGGCATGACATAGAGTTCAGAGCACAGACAGTGACTGCACAACAGTTTCATTGATAAGTACTGGTCATACATGTTGGCCAGTGTGCATTTGTCAGTTAATGGTTCATCTGCAATAGTATTATGAGATGTAGAACTGTGGGGATCCTATGTGAGTGTCTACACTGATCTTTCCAAGGTAATTTGAGTATGCACTACCAAAGAGTGGTGTGATGTGCCTGCCCACTGGGACTCTAGTGATCCCACATCTTCATGTCATAGATATTCAGAGACACCAAAAACCTTCAAAGGTGTTTTGGCTTGTGGATATACATTCAATGACTGGCATCATCACCTGTACCAAGTAGAATTGGGGATGTTCATATGCTATTTGGAGTGTTGGGCTGTGTGAATTCAGGAATCTATCTCCTAAATGTGAGGACCTCAATGTATTCTGGGAACTTTATCAGCTAAATGTGATATATAGTTAAACTACATGTGTCCAAATTTCAATCAACTTTTCAGTTAGTGGTCATATGATGTAATTTAGAGTGCAAAGTGTCATCGGTGTCCAAGGAGAATTTGCAAGTGACATGATGTCTGTCACAACAGAAATTGATGGTACATTGGTGTTCAACTTGACCTTCATGACATTATAATGTGTTATGAGTGATAGTTAGATTTGTTTGACTCTGGGCCTTGGTGTGAGCATTCTGTAAATCTCACTCCTTCTTATTTGGTTTTATCTTTTTACAATGATAGACAACAAGTGCCAAAGTATGCAAGGTTATCAACTGTCCTAGTATGGACATAGGGATGGAGTGTAGACAGTTCCTTTCATGCATTTGGGCCTGTATGGGGTTATGACATGAGTGGACTCAACTGTTTGCAGGTTATGTAACATGCATGCATTTGTTCATGCTAACTTGGAAGCCTATGGAGTGAACCATGAAGCTGGTGTTATATGTTGACTTCTTCAATGTTTTCTGTAGATTTGTGATGGTCAGGTGTTGCAATAAACCCATGTTACATGTCATTTCATAGACATCCAGGGCAAGCAGAGAAGAAGGGGCCAACGTCGGTGGGGACAGAGCTGGTCATGCCAGTTCTGGATGTGAGACATAGACATGGAGGGATACAGTGACCAGGAGGGTAAGGGGAGTGCCGCGGTGGATATCAGCTGAAGCTCATCATCATCTGAGTCATCCTCTGGTGGACACTCCAGAGTGGTGACAGACCAAATTGAATCAGTTCAACCTTCACTCTTACCCACCACTCTCAGTTTCATCGTCACCCTCCCTCTTCTCCCCCCACTAGTTGTCCATTCCCGCTCCTCTATGAAGGGAGCAGTCTCCTTCGCTCCAGGCACCTCATCCCCTGCCTCTGTTAGCCCCGCTGCCCTGAGTGAGGGGGCTATTGACCTCCTGAGGAGCATCTCAGTTGGTCAGACTGCAGTGCTGAATGCCATCCAGGGGCAAAGCACCCAGCTAACCCAGATGGTTGCCTACCTGGAAGGCATTCACACTGCCATGTCTGGCCTATAGAGATCTTTTCAGGTGTTAGCTTCCTCTGACATGGAAGCCCTACACCCATCCCAACCTTCCACACCACTCCTGCCGCTTTCCCATCCACAATCCCTCTTCCCAATCCAATCCCAAGCACACATACACCTAAGCATGCACACACTACAACAGACACAAGCACCACACAGAAACACAAAACATCCAAGAAACTCAAACATACATGCACACAGCAGACACTTACCTCCCTCACCACCCCTAGCATACACCCAGGCACAACAGCAACACATACAGAGCCCTCCACAGACATACCTATATCCACAGACGCCACACCAATACACTCTGACTCCTCCACAGATACACCCATACCCACAGACACCACACCAACACACACTAACCCCTCCACAGACATGACCATACCTGCACACACCACACCAACACACACTGACCCCTCCACAGACACAACCATACCCACAGACATCACAGCAACACACACTGACCCCTCCACAGACACTACTATACCCACGGACATCACAGCAACAGTCACAGACCCCTCCACAACACCCAGCAAATCAACATCACTCCCACCATAAAAATGCAAACTCTCACAGTCACCACCCAACAGCCACCAGCAACACACACAGTGCAGACAGCCAACTTAGCTCACATTTCCTTCCCTCTTCCTCCCAATCTGAACTCCATCCCGGACACCCTACCTGTTTTCCCCTTGAATCTCTGTTGTTTGCCCTGGCCCTTCCCCCTCTGCAACCTGTCCCTTCCCAAAGTCCAAAACAACCCTCCAACACCCAAACCCATCCCTTCCATTTCCCACTTCACCCCTGAAAAACAGCCTCCCTACCCCCTTGCACCCAGGCCAATCATAAAACTAAACCCAGCCCAAAACCCAAGAAGACCCCTCCCAAGGGCAAACCCACACCTCCATAAACCTCTGCCCCCTCTTCTCAAGTACCATCTTTGAGGTGCGTGCTCTGCCAAATGGATACCCCTTTGGGAGGAGGTTCCCAGGCTATGTCAGTAAAAGCAAATTTGGTGTCACAGCCTTGTGCTGGCTGTGGCATGCATTACAAAAGGGACTGGCCATTGGCCTTTGTTATTCATCCATGGAATACAACTTTTCCTGGTATTGGAGACATTGGTCCTGTTCTACTTTTCTAACTATTTCATGTTATTTTATAGTTAGTGATGATTGCTGATCCAGTTGAAGTGGTTAGTATGATGTTACCTTGGAGCCAGTGCTGGAATTAGACAGGACAAGGGGAAATGTTGGATGGATGCCTATGTAGGATGAAATCCAAATGGGGCAGACATTGAATTGGTTGACATGTTGTGAAGTAAGTATTTCAGCTTGTCCTGGCCACTGTCAACATCATTTAGGTTGTACTTCTCCCTATGATGTAGGTTGGATATGTGTTTGATGTGTTGAAGTTAGATATTTGTGTATCCACACATGGAAGGTGCCAACGTGCCATACCTTTGCGTAGTTCTGCATGAACATTTCTCCATTTTGTAGTGTGTACCTCACAGCTACCTTATCTAGATGTGTGCCACATGCTGTTTGTGCTGTGTTTGCTTTCTTAAGGTGCACTTACCCATTGCCTAACATGCATGGCACTTGGTTATGCTATTGGTTGTCCCTGATATGCTTCAGTTCCCAGGACCAGGGCAACTTAGTTTGTCAGACATGTGCAAATTGTACTGTGCCCAGAGCCCCAGCCTTTCAGGATTTCCCCTGATAAAGCCATAGCTAACCTGCAGAGAGTGTTTTCGTTGTGCTCTTAGGATTGTTCTCACACTGATTTAATGTAATCCCATTGACTGACATTGCCTTTTCATGTGGGTGATACGTAAGAGTCTCTTTGGAACTCAATTCCTCTTGCCATTCGTAGGGAAACCTTGTATCCTCAATTTCGTCGTTCACTGAAGACTTGGCTTTTTAATCAATAATTTTCTCAATTTCAGCTTTCGTGTCCAGGCGCCGGGAAACCCTTGTTGGGCAGCTGTTGCGCCATATAAATTTAATAAATAAATAAAATAAATAAATAAAGAGTCCAATAAAGAGTTGTAGCAGAGAAGGCATGTTTCAGTATAAGGACACATCCATGCAGATGTTTATTTGAACTCACAACAGGACCTGGTATGTGTGTAATGTAAGTGTGTCACATTCACTATAGCATCTTGGTCAGAGTTACAATAGTAAGTCCTCATGGTAGTTGTAGTCAATTCAATGTCACTTTAGCAACACTTGAGAAATGGTAAGCTGCATGACTAGTGAAGATCAGTAGTAACATGCCAGGCAAGTGAGAAAGGGCAAAAGGAGTGCAGCATCTTGGTTAGAGTTGGAGTGACAAGGTCTCATGGTAGGTGTAGTCACTTCAATGTCACTTTAGCACGACTTGACAAATGGTAAGCTCCATGACTAGTGTAGATCAGTAGTGACAGGGCAGACAAGTGAGAAAGGGCAAACGGAGTGTAGCATCTTGGTTAGAGTTGCAGTCACTAGGTCTCATGGTAGTTGTAGTCATGTCAATGTCACTTTAGCAACACTTGACAAAAGGTAAGCTGCCTGACTAGGGAAAATCAGTAGTGAAATGACAGACAAGTGAGAAAGTGCAAAAGTTATGCGTGACCAACATTAATAGGTGTGATATTGTTGAGGAGTTTCTGCTGTGGAACGCAAAAAAATGCACACATCACTATCACTGTATATAATTTGTGTAGGAGATATCCAATGGATTCCATGACGGTGGAAGACTAGTAGAGAGGGAGTAGAGAGGAGTTTCGGCCTTATATTCCTCCTTTTCCGCCATCTCAGATGTGGAGGTTGGACCACCATGGTCACGCCGACTCTAAGGCAACTCGTAAAAGGGTGGGAGGTTTCACTGGTGGTCTGAGCCTCCCACAGCCCCATAAGCCCACTACGCGGCTGCCATGCTCAGAGTTGGCTGGCGGTGTCAGCGGTTCCGGCAACGGTCTTCGGAAAGTCAATCTGCCCTACTTGTTATAAGGCGGTCCGACCGCCGAGCTCACCACAGTCAGACCACCGGTACAGTGATCCACGGACCACCAATTTCATAATAAGTGCCTTAGTTATAATAGCAAAAAGCATATTGTGAAATAAATACTAACCTACAAAACTCCACAAAAACTATAACATAATGTTAACCAACATGACAAATCATTTTTTTATACAAATAACAAACATCGTATTTTATTACATTAGTCAAAACTTTAAATAAAACCCCAATCTTAAATGAGATTGATATAATAAAGTAATTGTATTTAAAATGTAAACCTCACCAAACCAAAAAGCTCAAAGAACAAATGAAATGCATTATGTAAAATAGTTCAAACAAATAAAATACGCATTCCCAAGTAACAATCACATAATAATTGCACACATAATAAAATCTAACAATTCCCACCCAAAACACATAGGGTCCTATTACGATGTCGGTCAGTAAGCCTCCAACCGCTCGTCGGAGGCTTACCGACCGACATTATAGGTTTACATTCCGAACATCAAATTATAATGTCGCCAGTCAGAGTGTAAACCGGCCAGTCAAACCAACTGGGTTCCGACTGGCTCCAGGAGCCCATCGGCCAATCAGAAGCCACACATAATCCCTAACAGACAACGTTTCCGCCATCAAGATTATGATGTCGGTTTCTGAAAGCCTTCACATGTCGGCCTTTCTGACCTGGAAAGGCTGTCGGAGAGTGACATTCGGGCCCCTAACAGAGCCCCCTTCCCACCTGGCATTACGGTTGATGCCTCACATCCCTGCACCATGTGGCAGAGATGTGCAAAAACTTTCATTTCACAATGGGAGCATGTGCTGCGGGCGGTTTCGGACTGCCGCACAAGCTCCAAGTGTAAACTGGAAGATGGTGCGGTCGCACCCTAATTGCGGTCTCCGGTTCCGCATCCGCAACAATGTCGGTCAGAGGGAACTCTGACTGACAGCCTAATGAACCCCTTAGGGCCTTGTTACGAGTTTGGCAGTCCATGAACCGCCATACCCGTGGTTCGACTGCCGCGAGCTCATGTGGTCTGACCACGGTATTACGAGTTGGGTGGATTGCTTTTGCAAAGACCTCAGCTGAACCGCTGACACCACCAGCACACCACAGACCACAGGGGTCAGGGTTGGGGAAAAGCAGGTGCCATAGGATGGTAGAGAGGATTTTCACTGCCATCCGTATTACGAGTTAGGTTTCTGACGAGCCGAGGTGGGACCACCAGCTTCAGCGGAAATGCAGGATTTGGGGTGCATACTCACCTGTTTCCGATTCTTCCCATAAGAGTTCGACGTGGAGCGCCAAACTCATAATCAGGCCTCTAAATTAAAGATGACTTACTGTTCTGTAGCTGCAGATTATCCTCAGTATCCACGTAGTCAAAAAGTATACTCCACCAAAAACAGGAAAAATATTTTCCAAAAAGCCCCCAAAAATGAAAAAATAAATGTGATCCAATAGAGAGCCCTCAAAACAATCCAAAGTATCTAGGAAACATAAAAAACCTAAAAATGTGTTTAAAAAAAGAAACACTGCTGAAAACCCAAAAAACGGAACTCAAAGTTAAAAATATTAGTTTACATTGAACTAAAATATATATATTTTTTTTTAAAATGGTAAATCCAAACACCCATAGGACACATTCGTAGAGAAAAACCTGTAGAGTAAAACAGAAAACCCATCCACAAAAAACATTACATGCCCAAAAGTACATATGCATGACACTTTTTCATCATAAAGCAAGCAACATAACACAATATAACATAAAATATTGATTCATTACTAAAACAGTGCACGAAAACCCAAACCTACACAGTAGTGAAAAACACTACAATTAATACAACAAAGTGCTTGATTACGATGTCGGTCGGAAAGTCTCTGACCGACAGTCAGATTCTCCTAAACTGTGTCGGAACCCATCCTCCAAAAAGCCCCCAAAAATGAAAAAATAAATGTGATCCAATAGAGAGCCCTCAAAACAATCCAAAGTATCTAGGAAACATAAAAAACCTAAAAATGTGTTTAAAAATAGAAACACTGCTGAAAACCCAAAAAACGGAACTCAAAGTTAAAAATATTAGTTTACATTGAACTAAAATATATATATTTTTTTTTAAAATGGTAAATCCAAACACCCATAGGACACATTCGTAGAGAAAAACCTGTAGAGTAAAACAGAAAACCCATCCACAAAAAACATTACATGCCCAAAAGTACATATGCATGACACTTTTTCATCATAAAGCAAGCAACATAACACAATATAACATACCATATTGATTCATTACTAAAACAGTGCACGAAAACCCAAACCTACACAGTAGTGAAAAACACTACAATTAATACAACAAAGTGCCTGATTACGATGTCGGTCGGAAAGTCTCTGACCGACAGTCAGATTCTCCTAAACTGTGTCGGAACCCATCCTCCCGACTCAGGGGTCGATTCCAATCTCGCTCGGAAGGGCTCCGAACGCGATCCGGCCAGAAAAAGTACACGCCATACTCGTGTTTCCCGACCGACTCGTACAGCTGTACGAGTGTGCAAGTACGATGCGAGAAACGCAAAATCGCTGACCGAATCGTTTCAGGGGTCCAAACCGCTCCGTACGTCTCATCAGTAAGCGAACCGTGCCGTGCAATGTAGGCGATTCCCGACCGAGCCAGTACGATGCACGAATCAGACAGCCGGATCGAGTAGGAGCCTCTGACACATAAATGCTCCGGGAAGTGGACTTCGGGGGTCCACGCCGGAACCCCTTCACCCGTAGTCATACGAGTTGAACATAGGGGGGGAGCCAAGGTTCCACCCTACACATGTATGTACGATGCGGGTGGCATAGACGCATCCCCACTACAGGGGGCGACCTTGTGCGCAACATACCTTTTTCACCAATGGGAGCCTATGTACAACAGGCTCCCATTGACTTCAGTGGGGCTTTCGAGCTACCCGTGTTCGTCAGCGTTCGTTCGCATCGTACTCAGGTGCTCGGAGCCGCAGAGCACGAGTCGGTCAGAAAGCCCTCCGGATCCGAGTCGGACAGAGCCTTCTACCAGCGAGATCGTAAACGGCCCCTCGGTCAGAACCGATGCTCGCGGTCAGAAGGGGAACCATTCAGTCACTCCAAATCGGTTCTGACCGGAATTCTAACAGCCTTTCCGACTCGGTCTGTCCGGCACGAAAAGGCTTTTCGAAACTGACTTTGGGGGCCTCTAGCAGGCCCCCATTTATCCTGAGTCTTCCGGTTTGGGGTAGAGGGGGTACCAACGGGACACCTGTAAAACCACGTACAGTGTGGCAAGCACCCTGGGTTGCAAGGTGTTCACCAGGCTCCCATTTTCCCCATAGGAGCCTGTGTTGTCAGTCGGAACACAGTCTCCCATTGAAGTGAATGGGAGTCCTTCTGAATGGTGTTCAGAAGCATCATAATTGGTCGGGCGGAACCGCGGACGGCGAGTGGGTCAGATCCAAATCCGACAAGGAGTCGGGCGCTTTGGTTTCCGACCGACATCAAAATCAGGCCCTTAAATGTACAGAAAACCCACAAACAACACTGTAACTAATCTGCAGATCCCTCCCTACATCTTCCATATCTTCAAATCCCTAAAAAACACCTTTAGAAAGGACTTACCGGTTCCAACAAACAGCAGCATCTTACCCCGACCGGGATCTAAAAAAATAGTCTAAAATTTACACAAATAGACTACAAAATAGAAGGTAGCTGTAAAAAAAATGGCAGGTAAATAAAATGAATGGTAAACTAAGTAAAAAATGCTGAATACATACGTTAAAAAATGTAAAAAACTTATTAAACATGTAAAAAAGGTAATAAATTCTAAAGTATAAATTACGAAAAGTATAAAAAATATACAATCATTTAATATATACTGAAAAACGTGTTAAAATGATGTTAAAAATATGTATTTAAAACAATTTAATAAATGCTAACAAACGTCAAACAATAGAAGAAAACTGGAAAAAGTACAACATACAATACGATTTAAATATGGTTTACATTGTTTATTTAATTATAACACTGTATTAAAATGTTTTATCAAGGGGAGCAGGGGTGGGAAGGCACTACTAGCTAGGCTGTTGGGGAGCTTGACGGATTTGGGAATTATTCGTGATTTGATAAATGGATGTATAGATGTTATTTGTTAACTAAAATAATAAAAACAAAGTTAAAAAAAAAAAAATTCTAATATTTTATCAATATACAAATGTTTTTTTAAACTGTAAATATCTATGATTAAAAGTAAAAATATACCTTAAATACACTGTAAAAAATTTAAAAATGTGTTACTTGTCTTTATTCCATGAAAATATGTAAATAATATTTATTACACATATACAACTAATTACTTTTCTAATTACCTTATTAAATTACATAAACTATTTTTACTACATAGAAATACAATTTAAAAAAAGTCTTTCACACTAAATAATCACACTCCAATGTAAACCATTTGAAGAAAGTGTGGGACACTAAAGGGCTGACATTTAGGGCCTGAATACGATGTTGGGCGGAATCACTTCCGCCAGACACCGCATCGGTCATGGGACCGAACGACACCCGGTCGGCGGTCCCGACCGGCCCATTAAGATGTGACCGAACACTGTTCGGTCCAATCCCTATATTTTATAATGGGAGCATGCATTCCGGCCATAAACCAAACAGAATGCATGCTCCCATTGTAAAATGGGAGGTGCAGTTCATCCCTGCACCCCATGGCAAGCACCTCAAGGTGTGCAGGGATCAACAGGGGGTCACCATAGGTGCTCCCTCGGCATCAGACCAGAGGCTGTGCACCAAAGGAGGCCCTGCTGGGGGCCCAAGAGGATTTTTTCCGGCATGGTTTCCATGTCGGACAGACCAGCATGGAAACCATGTCGGAAACCGACATTGTAATCTCAAGGGCGGAAAAGCCCGCCCTTGAGATTACAACACGGATTCCGACTGGCAGACAGGCTCTCCGAGCCCGCCAGATGCATGACCAGTCAGATTCGTTTACGTCTGCCTCCATCATAATGAGGTGGTCGTAAATGAATCTGAGTGGCCCATTACAATGCGGCCTAAAAGGCTCCAACCGAGTGTCAGAGCCTTTTACGGCCGCATCGTAAACGGCCCCTTAGGGTTCAATTATGACTTTTGGCAGTGCGGGGTGGGTGGCCCACCACTGCTATGCCCCTGCACCGCCAAGAGCGGCTGCCTCCTGCCTTCCAGATTAAAAGGTTTATTTTGTAGTCTGACAGATGGGCTGCGTGGCTTTGAAAATGGCACTTCGATGGGAACGCCTCACAAGTTTCCTGCATGGCATGGGCTGTAACGTCCATGCTGTGCAGAAACTGGTGTGCATGCACACAGAGGGATACATGTTGTGCCCCCTGTGTGCATATACAGGGCGCAGAGGCAGAAGGGCCCCTTTGTTTCCTCCCCACCAGGGTTTTCATGGCGGTGGAAGCGCCATGAAAACACTGGCGGAGGGGAAACTCCTATGTGGTCCCGCCAAGCATAATGGGGCCTCTGACCACTGCACCACCTCCAGGGAACAACGGTTCCTTGGCGGCGGCAGCAGTCCCAGGGCGATCCGACTGCCCAAGTCGTAATGGGGCAGTTTGACCGCTGGTGCGGCGGTGGCTGGACTGCCACTGCTGCACCACCACAAGTCTGGTGGTCCTCAGACCGCCAGACTCATAATTAGGTCCTTACTATTCCCACTCCAATCTAAACCAATCTAAGTAAGGTGTTGGACACTAAAGCAGTGACATTTACTATTCCCTTTGCATTATAAAACAATTTGTGGAAGGTGTTGGACATTAAAGGGGTACATTTACTATTCCCACTTCAATCTATACCATTTTGTGGAAAATGTTGAACACTTTCTTTTTTTCACATAGAGTGTGACAACAGGCCACCCTCTCCTCCCAGAGGAACCATGATGCAATATTATAGCATCTAATATGTATGTGGATTCTTTGTTTGTTTACTATTATGAATGTCCCTACCCATTTAATTTTTGTGTGTCATGACAATGGGTCCTGCATCCTGTGACCAAGGGTTGTGTAAATTTAATCAGTTCAATAGAACTGCACTAGAAGTACACACCCATGATATGTATGTTCCTTTTTAAAGATATACACTGTTTTTTTGCGCTGAGGTGCTCAAGTGTGTTCAATGGCTATGAAGTAAAAGACTACCATACACATCCAAAGGGAAGGCTGTTACACCTAACTCTCCATTTATATTTCCACAGAGAAGCAGACAATGAACACCAATTAGGTGGTAAATGTATACAACTTCGAAGCGTGGCTGGGTTAACTTTGCGCACAATCAATAATTGTATTGACAAGGCAGGAAAGTTTCTCAAGGGAACAAAATGGGAAACGGCCACCCTCGTCCCAATATTCCTCCGGCACCAAGGCACACAGAGAATGAACAGAAAACAATATATTATTCCCAAGCTGTAGCAAATGAACGTAGAATGAATAGTCTTAATATTCCAAACCACAATCAGTCCATATATTCAGAGAACATGTTTCTTCTTTTATTTTCTTATCCATTCCTTAGGATCTCTCCATATGATCATAACACAATAGTTCATGAAAGCAGGAAAACATAGATGTTGCAGCCAACACGTGTTTCGTCTTGGGTAAATGGCCCAACGACTTCCTCAGGGCAAAAACAATCTTTATAGAAAAAAGAGCAATACGCCACACTTTAGGTAAAACCTAAATGTGTTCCCAGAAAGTATGGGTTTAAATATGGAGTGTATCCATCATGAACCAATATGCAAGTATCTTAAGCAATATTTAGTCACATCAACGCCTCTCGTAAGAGAAAGAATATATATCGAAAACGGAGAGTACTCCGAACGTAGCAAACATCAGATATCAGTGTCCTGTGACCAAGGGTTGTGTAAATGTAATCAGTTCAATAGAACTGCACTAGAAGTACACACCCATGATATGTATGTTCCTTTTTAAAGATATACACTGTTTTTTTGCGCTGAGGTGCTCAAGTGTGTTCAATGGCTATGAAGTAAAAGACTACCATACACATCCAAAGGGAAGGCTGTTACACTTAACTCTCCATTTATATTTCCACAGAGAAGCAGACAATGAACACCAATTAGATGGTAAATGTATGTGTTTTACAATATGATATGGCATGCATGTAGTGTTTTTTTTTCAGTGTAAACCAATAAGAGTGGTACCAGAGATCTAGGGGGCTCATTACGATGGCAGACTGACTGGAATGGTGGTGTAAACCGTGACCGTCCGCCATGCATGTGGCAGTCCCACATACCCCATTATGATGAGACTGCCACTGCGGCAGTTGTGTTCTACTCCCTTAACATTGCAGCAGTGGCTGCTGACAGCATCACTGCCGCGATGTCAAATAGAGCATGTCATGCACTTCACTACACTACGTGGCAGGCACTACACTGTGCCTGCCACTTGGTGCAGTAAAATGTTGAGGGGGTATCATAGGTACCCCCCTCAGTGCACCCTCACCACCCCCCAACACAAGGGGGGCCCACAACGGCCACCAAAAGCAAACTCCGCCTGCCTTTCAACGGCTGTGCAAAACGGCAGTTGCACCGCTGCGGAAAGGCTGGCTGGAGACCTCATCATAATTTGGCGGACGGTGCTTGCTATGCACCGCCACCATTTTGTGGATGCAGACCGCTCCACCGGGCAATCGTAATGATTGCCTGTGGCGGTTCTGTGGCGGAAGAGCTTTGCCTCCGCCGCGGTTGTGGTCTGAATCCCACCGCGATCATAATATGGCGGGGTGGGAGAATCGCAGTCCGCAGGGCCGGCAGACCTCACCGCCGGCCTGGCGGTGGTGGTCCTTCGTCCATTATAATGAGCCCCTAGATTCCCCTGGTCCTAAAGAAGAGCTGATAGGGGTATGGTTCGAAACATGTTGACTTTTAGGGTAGCAGGTACATTATAATCTCATATCCCTAAAAAAAAAAAAAAAATGTTTTTTAACCAAACTGACTAGGGGCATGAATACAAATTAGACATACCTGCTGGCCAGGTACACCCTAGCACTACACTGTCCCCCACTCCTCTCCTTACATCTTCTTTATCATTATATAAGATCAATAAGTGCTCCCAAGTAGTCCGTAGGTTGCAGCACCCCCCAATCTGCATCAGAACGGGATGTACACGATGATGAAGCATGCCACCAAGGGGTAACCCTGGTGGGGGAGGTTTTTCAAGAAAAAGTTATTTTGTCCTTTTGTGGAGAGTTACTGAGTATAACCGGACTGGGTTTCTTTCTTTGCATAGAATACTTAAGAGGTGACATTTACTATTACCACTCCAATCTAAACCAATTTGAGAAAGGCATTAAACACTAAAGGGGAGACATTTACTATTTTCAATACAATCAAAAATATTTTATGCAAGGTGCTGGGCCCAAAACATCTTATATACACAATCAATACTCCATATCACACATAATTTTTGACCTGCAAAATTAAAAAAAAATTACTGAAAATGCACATTAACACAAACTAAAAACCTACATATTTATAATTGAATATTAACATATAAAATATGTTTATCACTATTAGTTTTTAATATATTGTTGTTATTATTTTCTAATATTCATAAACGTTGAAACATAACATTAAAAAATCCTACTCCAAAAATGAAAATCATAAAAGTAAAATAAATATAGGAAACAAATTTTCAAATTAAATGCTACGAATATTTTATACATTAAAACTAATACATTTGAGAAAATATAGTGTAAAAAACAGAACGTTTTTCAGTAATATATTAAAAATGTCATTATTAAAATTATGTGTAAAACATTTTTCATTAAAAAAACTATGACATATAAATGTACAACAAAATACAAATCATAAATCATAAACAATACATATTTATTTTCTTTTCCTAATTTAATTAGACAGCATTTCAAAAACATGTAAAATAAATGTAAATATAAAAAAAATGCAATGCAACATCGGTCCCGATTTAAAGAACTAAACTTGAGACAAAATCCTAAACTTACAACCATTTTGGTATTCACAGAAGGCACTTACTCATTTTGGTATTCACAGAAGGCACTTACTCATTTCCGTATTCACAGAAGTTAGGAGTCCTAACTTTAGGACTCCTAAATGCCTTCTGTGAATACCGAAAGTCTTAAAGTTAGGGTTTTTCTCAGTTTAGAAGTAGTAAAGTTAGGAGTCCTAACTTTAGGACTCCTAAATGCCTTCTGTGAATACCGAAAGTCTTAAAGTCAGGATTTTTCTCAGTTTAGGAGTAGTAAAGTTAGGAGTCCTAAATTTACTACTCCTAAACTGAGAAAAATCCTAACTTTAAGACTTTCAGTATTCACAGAAGGCATTTAGGAGTCCTAAAGTTAGGACTCCTAACTTCTGTGAATACCGAAATGAGTAAGTGCCTTCTGTGAATACCAAAATGGTAGTAAGTTTAGGATTTTGTCTTAAGTTAGTTCTGTGAATCGGGCCCAATGTATTTACAATGACACTCTAATTTTCAACATTTAAAAGAAATCCCTATAAATATTGTAAGATTTAATAAAAATGAGAATGAAAAAATATTAAACACAAATTCTTTCTAAAAAAAATGTATAAATATCTTACATTATACATTTATTTTTGATACATTTTAAATGTCACCAAATTATATATAATTTAAATATTTTATTTTAATATATACAATAAAATATTTTATTTTTACATTTAATATAATGTGTATATACACTCAAAATGATAAAACACTATTATTCAGAAAATGTATTAGTGTAACAAAATTAACTTAAATTATTTTACAATATTAATTTGCATACCATTAAAATAATTAACATTAACAAATAAAAAAATTCACTCTTTAAAAATCTCCTCGCCTTTATCCCCTAAATACCCAACATTCCAATACTATAACAATTATACATACATTATTGTTACATATTAATTATGTATACATTATTTTTACATATTAATACAACTAAAAATACACATATCAAAAAATTCATAAGTAATACATTCTTACTAAACACACAAATAAGAAAAATAGAAAAATATCAAATCAAACACACTACAGTAAAATACATGCAAAATAACACAATCTATACCATATACTATATTTTCTAAATTTATATTTTTAGCAATGATAATAAAAACAACACAACAATATTCTTACCTTAACAAAAAAGATCAGTGCAGAACGTGTAGTCAGAAGACCTTAGGTGGTAGCCCGACATGTCTCCAAACCACCTCATTTCATAGACAAAAAATGGGTGGGGCCAACACATCCTGAGGCACAGGACCCGACCACTTCCCATTCAGGTCATGAGCCCATTCCATCCCAACCCTTGAAGCACAGGCTTAAGGGAAGTCAAGGAAACTCTGCACAAACACATATCATGCCCCACTCACCCTTGTCAAATAACCTCTCTCACCACAATACTCACCATAGGCCAGGAACCCAATCCGAGGTTATAGGAAATAACATAGCCAGTCCTGCCAATGTTGCATTTCTATCTGCACGAATGAAGACATAGGAACAGCTCATGGCGTGGGTAGAGCTTATCTTTTTGCCCTCCTGGAGAGGGGCCCTGAGATGGAGGGAGTTTTAGGTAGATTATATGGTGCCCAAGCCAGATGAACACTTCATATTTGAGCTTGCACCTCTAAGAAAGCGATTACCCCCTGATACAGTTATATTGGGGGCTAGGTACTCAGGTGCACCATGGTGCAAGGCTTTGTGAATCAACTAGGCTATCATAAGGCGAATTCTTGCTTCAATCATAGTCTATTGTAGGGACTTGAGTGAGGGTGTGATGTGGTTAAAATACCTCGATCCCATTGTAAGTCTTGCTGTAGCATTGAGTGTTGCCGTTTGTGGTGCCGATCATATTTTGCGTAGTCCAGTTAGAGTAGCATTTCTTTAGACAAATCTGCAAATGGCTAAGGATTGTACTGCTATTTTGAGGTTGGTTGTCTGGATGAATGGTTTCACCGTCTTTAGGAGTATATGTTGGAGTAGTGCACCACATGTGGATGCGCTAATGTGGTCTTGAATGTTGCATTAGGAGTATATGTTGGAGTAGTGCACCACATGTGGATGCGCTAATGTGGTCTTGAATGTTGAAATTTATGTTGAGTGTTATGCCAAGAGAAGTTGTTAATTTAATGATTATGGGTTTGCAGTCAATAGCATCCTGATGACTGAGCCATTCTTGTAGAGGAGGGGAGTTGTGGGGAGGAGAGGTGAGTAGGAATTCAATCTTTAGAGAATTAAGTTTGATGTGGTTTAGCACTAGTCAGGTTGGTCAAGCCACAGTGCATTGTTGAGATTGTGGCTCCTTAGGGGACTCCCAGTTGGACAAGAGACGTGTTGGAGAGTGTGCTAACCAATATGATAAGTTGTGATAAATTTTGTAGATAGGAGGTGAACCATTTTGGAATGTTTCCTGACAGCCCCATTCTTCATTCAAGCATATCTAGGAGCTGCTGTTGTTGACCATGTCGAAAGCAGAGACACGATCAAGGAAGAAGAGCAGGCAAGAATTGTTTTGGTCCAGGTTTTTGAGTGTGTCATCCAGGATAATGTGTAGGCTGTTTCAGTGCTATGTTTTCTTCTAAAATCTGAATGGAGCTTGTCAGGTAAGTTGAAGTTACTAATGTGCTAGCACAGTTGGTTGTCTTCACATTTCTCAATTTGTTTTGCTAGAAACCGGATGTTTGAGTCTGGACAAAAGATATTCCGATCAGTCTGCACCTCACCTGTGTTTTTTCAAAAGAGGTTATGATAAATGTTTCTAATGATGTTTTTACAGGAAAAGATCATTTAAATTTCTACGGACTATGCAATTTACCCAACTGATTTCCAGATTTAGGAAAGTGTTATATCCTTTTTTTCTTTTTTGGGGGGTGACTTTAATGCAAATCTGGGTGGCAGACCATTGCACCCAAATGATAATCCTTTTGTATGTTTGGACTCAAGAGATAGGACATTTGTGCAAGATTGTAAAGGGGCAATGCTATATAACCAGCTAGTGGGACATGATATATGTTATGCCTTTGAATTCTCAGGTTCAGAAACCTTACAGTTTCCTATGTATGTGGGGCATGGAACCAGCTCAACCATAAACTATATCTTTGTCTCAAGAACTTTGAGCCAGGGTATTATTATAGCAGATGTTATCCCCAGCATTTATAGTGATCATAATCTGCTCTGTATCATCAGGATTTCTCCCAAGGGTAAATCCTTTGAGAAAACAGGGAACTTTTTATAAGTTGGGGACAGACGAAAATACTACAAGGATAGTGTGGAAAGAAGCAGACATTGGTACCTTACTTCATATGGTGATTGGGGTCAATACAGCACTACTATTTCTCTGTCTATCACCGTCTATTAATCCATCAGGGGTGATGGAGGCATTTGGTTTACTAGGTGGGAATACTAGGGAACTGCTTATGAAGCCCATCAGAAACTCACCCCAAAATCTGAACTCTAGATTTATCATTAACTCTGCCTATAAAACGGAGCTGCCTTTGTCTTGTAGGTAAGCAATTATATATATGAAAAGGACAGGTGTGACAAGCCCTATTGTTACAGTCCAATTTCATTGCTGGACTCTTTTGTTAGTAGTTGGGAGAGTTGTCTTAGACAAGTTAAATGGCTGGGACCAAAGAGTGCACTGTCCTCTAAGAGGTGCAGTACCGACTTTGGACTGGGGTAGGGACCTTAGAGCAATGTTTAAATTTACATTTGCTAATCAGCAAATACACCTTAGCTAAGCCTTGATCCATCTACCTGTCCTTTACAGACCTGTTGTGGGCCTTTGACATCATTAATAGATCAAAGCTGTGGTCAATGCTACTCACCAGAGGATTAGATAAGAAATTGGTAGATTTTCTTCACGGTTAGCATCATGACTTGTCCACTTCCGTTAGATCTGTGAAAAATAGTGAGCGTTCAAGCTCCTTTGATCTACCCCGAGGTTTGTGGCAAGAGTGCAGTCTTGCCCCAATCCTATTTTATTATATAGTAATTGCCTAGAGCTATGGCTTATTGAAAAGGGGCAGGAAATGCCCATGGTTAAAAATAGGCTCATCTCTGTACTCCTCTATGCAAATGATGCAGTTTTAGTTGCTAGAATCCACAAAGGCTTAAAAGACTAATTCATGCTTTTGTTAATTGTAAGAATGTGCTGAACTGGGTTCCAAACTCACCGAAACTTTATAAAAATCTTAAGACACAAGCATATTTGATCAATGGTCATCTCATAGAAAGGGTGTATCAGTTCCCCTATCTAGGAGTGATCTTTACTCGGGCTGCCTCTTGGAATCCTTGTTTGTCAAATAGAAAGCAACATTTTGGTCAGTCTGTAGGCTTCTTGTTTAACCTGGCTGAGAACATCAGTCACAAACCGATTGTTCCACATCCGGGAATTTTTAAGCGGAAGGGTGTCCCAGTGTTGTGTTATGGATCCAACATCTGGACATACAGGGATGTAAGCAGTCTCCAGGCTGAAGAGAATTGTTCGTTCTGCTGTCTTTTAGTGGTACATCCTAGCACTTCTAACTATGCTATTCATGAGGAGTTAGGTGCAGGATATGCGGAGGATCAAATCAGGTTGGCCCCTTTGGTATTGTAGTGTTCTATCTTGTGCAAACCACATGCTTAATTGAATAAGGACATAATACAGGATTGTTTAACCTGAGATCAAGATCTCAAGATTTTGTGGATCTCCTACATTAGGCGTTGCCTTGAATCATTGGGCTGGGATTCCCTGTTCAGTTAGCCTCAGTAAATTTTAAGTTTTGATGGATCATAAACAAACCTTTATGGATGCTACGTTCAGCGAGAGAAGCTTGCAGAAGCTTAAAAAGCATTCCAACAAGGAATATTCAGCGATCAAGCCAACTCTTGGAATGGAGCCTTATCTAGAACTAGGAACCATCACCTGGAGACAATTGACTTTTGCTAGGTTTAGCATGGGCTCTACCCACTGGCAATTGAATGGTCTCTATCCGCTGACAACTAAGCTTCCTCTTGAACCAATCTGAATCAAGGGTCGATATCTCTACGCACATGTGATGAAATTTCCTAACAAAGCTTTCTTAATTTTTTATTTTTTTTGTTAGTTTTGTGGAGTGTTTATGGAGCGTTTAGAAAATTTTTTTTACTCAGATTATAATGTAGCTGGGCTTTTACAAGAAGTAAACCTGTCTTGATCTTTCTTTAACTGCTCTCTTCACCGGTGCTGTGCAATCATGTTTTTCATTTTCTAAAATCTGATATTTTTTCTCATAGGTCATTAATGTTCTAATTAACCGATGTTGAATGGGCTGGCTCAGTTTGTATAACTCTTACCACTTTTATTCATGAGTATTATTAATTTTATTTGCTGTAGCCCTAATACTCAATATTTTTTACTGTTTTATGTGTTTTTTATATACTTTCCCATTATTAATCAATAGACTAAAAGCGTTTTTTCATTGATTGATTGAGATAGTACATGGCATCCGACATAGGGCCTCATTGTGATGTCGGACAGAAAGCTAGCCAACAGCTCATCTGAGGTTTTCCGCCCGACATCAGAGGTTAGTATTGCAAAACTGACGGTCAGAGGTCGGCTCACGGAGCCCGTCGGGGCGGCGGTTGGAAATGTAATCCACAAATGGCAGCGGAGCCAGCCTCGGCTCTGCCATCGGGATTACAATTTCGCCTTCCACCTGCAGTCATAAAATGTCTTTGGGGGGCCCTAGCAGGCCCCCCTTCCTCCTGGCCCTCCTCTATGGGTTTTACTAAAAATTCCTGCACCATGTGGCAGGCACCACTTAGTCCAGGGATGTTTAAACTCTGCATTTTTTCCATTGCGTCTTGTTCTGTGAGTGGCAGCACAAGCCACAATGGAAAAAATACAGGATCCGACCGCCAACACGGTGGTCAGATCATAATCTGGGAGGCTGGACCTCCGACTCCTTGTCGGGCGGTCCCCCTTTCGCTATGATTCCAATCGGACACGCGTTTGACTGACATCGCAATTGGCCCCATAGTGGTTTTGCTACTATCATGAGAAACATAAAATACACCCATCATAAAAAAAGTATTTAAAGCTTGGTGGCATTCGTTCTGCTTTAAATCCCCAAAGCTTAAGCCCGCTCAAGTTTTACCTACCAATATAGATTTTAAAAACCTTTTTGCCTTTGTCCCGTTAGGATAGGTTCATTGTTAAAGTTAGAACTGGGATTCCTAGTTTGCTGAGGTATGCACCCAGGCCAGGCAAGAACCACCACTCTAGTCAGGGTAAGCTAGATGCACACTAAAAGAGGACCTGTGCTCACCCTCTGGTATCTTGGCACAGAGCAGTCAGGCTTATCTAAAGAGGCATTGTGTAAAGTATTTGTGCAACACACTCAGACAATAACACAATGAATACACCACTAGAAAGACTCCACACAGGTTTGATAAAATAGAATATTATATTCTGAAGAAAACAAGACCAAAACAACCGACAAATATCCAATGTATAGAAGTTGAGATATTGAATTTTGAAGGAATAAAGGCACTAAAGCACTTAGAAGCAAGTAGCGCTAAAAAGGGTACTTTAGGTTACGCTGGACCGGGGCAAAGTCAAAGTTCGGGCCAACCGCGATGGAGCTCCGGCCGGCTGCAGGATTCATACATGCCCCAATTACCTTTCCAGGTCTCAAACAGCAAGATGGGCTGATGTCGAAGTCCACAGGTGCAGGATGTGTTGATCTTCTGCACGTAGTGAAGGCGGTGCATCAATTCCGAAGATGGGTGCTGGAGTCAAGCGAAGTGCTGGATACTGCTATGCAGTCGAGGTGATGCATCGATCTCACCAAGCTGCAGTGATAGCAATACACTGGCCGATGCATAGATCTCTAGAGGCAAGGCGCTGGTTCCAAGGTGATGCACCGATTTTACTCCGGCAACCGGGTCGATATGCCGGTTCTGCTTCACGCAGACAGGAGATGCATCTAAATCTGTTACAAATATCTGGGCCACTTCAAGTAGCTTATGCATAGGAGCGGGGGTAGAGACTTTGATATCCCTGAGTCTCAAGCAACAGTAGGCAAGCCAACGAACCCTTGGAGATCACTTGGAGTGAAGGCAGAGTCCAGCTCTTCTTCAGCCGAGTCAGAGAGCAGCAGGCAGCAGGGCAACAAACAGATAAGCAGGGGGCTTATAGATCAGCAGTCCAGTTGATTCCTTTAAGCAGCACAGCAGTTCTTCTGGCAGAGCTTCAGTTACAAGTCTAGTAGTGTCTGAGTTTAGGGGTTGAGAGACCTAGTACTTATACCAAAAAGTGCCTTTGATGTGGGGGTGACTTTAAAGCATCTCCTTGAAGTGCACAAGTATCACTTTCAACCCAGTCCTCCCTCCAGGGCTCTCTCTCTGGGGTAATCAGTCCTTTGTATGGGGACAGGACACTGCCTAGTCAAGTGAAGTATTAGCCCCTCCCTTCATCCTCCCCAGGCAAGGCCATCAGAATTCAGATGTAGAGAAAATGCACAAAGTGTAGCTGTCACACTCCCCAGACGTGTATTGGAGATAGACTGTCAGGCACACAGAGCAGTAAGTGCAGAGAAATGTCCAATTTCTAATAGTGGCATTTCTGAAACAGTAATGTTATATCCACCTTCTCCAGTAAGGAGGTTTTATCATTGTCTTTCCAAAGATATGAAACATGTAAAAGCTACTCCCTTTTGATCAGAAAATACCACTTGAATGTGTAAAATGTGAAGTGCCTCCTGAGTCTGCCACTGATGATATAAATTTACTTTCATTTTCTTATTTCAGCGTGCATTTAATGAACAGGAAGCAAACGGTGTTAGTGATTTTACTAGGTTTTGTAAATAAACATTACAATTCTGTTAAGGGCACAGAGGCAAACGTTGTGCCTGCCTCACTTCCTTATTTCTGATACCAGCATCAACCACAACAAATATCAGACTACATTTGCTCTGAGACTGAGGTCAACATATATTCTTAACAAAATCCCAAAACATGATGTGAACCAAATCCATCCTCCAACATCTGATAGAGTCCTTCTGGAACATATATTCTCTGGGAACCATGTTTCTCAGCCCTCTTTCTTTGATGGTGGGAAGAGCTAGCATTGATTCTCCATTGCTCCTCTTGATTTGGATCACCATCATATACCTGTAAGCAGATTACTTTGCATCAGACCCTGCAAAAGAACTAAAAAGCACACCTTCGTTACCCTAAATCAATGGAAGGGCAAATAACATCATAGGTGACAGAAATTCCTGAATAACTCTTCTATGAAGATAAATTGTCATCATATCATGTATGATCTCCAGGCTTAGGTGTCCCTCTCCTTTGTATCTTTAAATACACTGCCCATTTCCTTTGAGGCGATGGAACTCTATGTTTTCCATATTAGGGCGCAGAAGTGACAATTCTGCATCTCCAAAGATGAATCTCCACCAAAAAAGGCAATTTTGCACCCAGCTTGAAATACAGAATACTTAAAAATATTAATTGTTGTGCAGTCAGATTGCGGTAAAAAAATCTTCTATAATTGCCTGAGCAAATCATTTCTTAATAGCTATGGCTCACTTTATTGAGTGTGCTGTAAAACTGATCTTGTCATTCCTCCCTTGTTGCCACACCCACTACATCAACCTAAACCAAGTTGCTGAAGCACCTCAGCAAAAGGATTTATAATAGCAATATACAACTGTGAATCCTTGACATACTTCACATCCTTTGTTACTGTGTCATATGTCATGATTCAGTTCAATACATTGAGATAGGGGCTATCTGGGAAAGTCAGCAACACCGCATTTTAGTGAAGATGCTGTTCTTCTAGATATTTTAGGGATAACCACTTCTGGGGTAAAGATCGGACCATAAGCGTTCAGAACTCTGATAGCAGATATCACTTTGCAGAAACTCAAGGACAACAGAATGGCCAGCTTCACAGAAAGGGCTGTACAAAACAAATTGTTGTTGTATGACCATGGCTGAAACACACAATACATTTTGCATGTCCTAAAGAAATTGGCACTTGCCATTCAGTGGTCTAGACAACCTGGTTATTTTCTGCAACTGTCAACTCACCAGATGTTCTCACACTATATGCTGAGACACGTGATCATGCACCATTGAAATGGCTGGGCTCAATCAATTATCCATCCTGCAGGCTTTATACTTGTGTCCCTGGTTTGCCAGGAAATTCACCTTATTGTCCAGATCTGGCAACAAGGGACCAAAACCCCATTGGAGATACAAGCAAATCTAATACGTCTGGCCTGATCTAAAATTCTTATATATACTGAGGTTCTCCCCCACTACATCCAGTTCACTGTAATGAGATCAATTACAATGAAGGGACTACATCAGTTTCCACTTGTACTGAGAATGCCACTACACCATCTAGGGTAAGTGTAAGCATTAGGGTAAGGGGTAGTATTATGTTAGATGTAGCAGGGTTTGGGTTAAGGGTAGGGATAATGTAGAAAACCTAATTGATAACTTGGGGGAAACGTCATATCAGTCTTCATGACCAGTGTTTCAAAACTCCTGTAATGCTAAACAACGTATAATGCCTAAAACGTTAAAGCAGGTTTAGGTCTGGAATCCTGGGTTTACCTTTGGTAGCTGTGAGTAACGTACTTTAGCAGCACCAAAAAAAAACCTTACAAAATAAACCATATCAAGAAATTTAAAAAATGTAATGATGAAAAAAACATGCAAAATACAACAATATTTTCAGGGATCAGTAGTTATGAATATTGTAGCACCAATAGAATAATTTTGAGGCCAACATCAAATGTAAGTTAAAAGCACATGGTGTATACAGAGCTCAAAGTCCTTCATAGGAACAAGACTGGATGGCAAATTGGAATCCATTAGGTTTGATATCTTCTTTTCGTGGGCCTGCACAAGCCTAAATCTTTGTGGTCAAAAGCTGTGTTGCAGTTGGGTTCTGCCCAATCAGTACTCCAAGATTATTTGTTTTTTAGATCGCCCAGTTTTGGACTTTTTACTGTGAGTGAGTCTCACTAAAAGTAACTCAACCACGGTAACCACATAGCAAACGGACTACGAGTGTTTACCACGAGTGCCCGCCTTTTAAGATAAGGCCACTGCGACACTGCCAGGGTGAGGGCCACTTGGCTTGTTACACATGCACACATGTGCACATACGTGTGTACATGTGTGGGGGCTGTGCATGGGAGACTGATATCATATACAGTTTGGTAACCTCGCACAGGTATCCTGGCACAATGAGGACTCTGCAGGATTGTGTATTCACCTGGGATAGGCCTTAGAAAGGTAGTATAGACTAATAGGGAAAGTCAGTGTGCTTTACAGTTTTGCTTGTAGTGTCACCCCATTATACACATACGTAGAGAACTACCTTTGAGTGTAGGTTTACTCCTCCTTGGCCTTCAGAGACCATTGACATCTTGAACTTGAGTGTAACATGTGCAAGAAACCCAAATACGTAACTTCCAAAATGATATCTGTTCACCTTATGGGTCATCCAGAGTTTCCATATTTCCCTGCCTCAGCTCAGGATCAGAGCCCAGGCCTTTTGTCATCCTGCTGGACCCAGTGTATTACATTTTCTACTGCAGCAGTAACAAAGGCTACCACACACAGAAGGAGCAATTCGCAGTACTGCTCCAACCTCCTGAGGAGGAAAGGGGCGGGTGGAATTATCTGAATCACTCATCCAGCTTTCACACTGTACCAGGGATGAGCCTGCCCAAGCCCACTGAACACAGGAGAGTGCCTAGACAACTGTATCCAATCCACCGGGGGGCTCACTTTGAAATTCCAGGGTGCAAGTCCCTGACAGTGATGTCAGCGAGGGGTGGAACTGAGACCCCAGGAGCTGATGTGATCATTGGCTCCTGGATGACACCATTTTGGGCTGTCCCAGAATGCTTTGCAGAATAGTTGGGGCAGGGGTGCAGAGGTGATGTGGACCCCTAGGATTAGCCAGGGGTTCCTGTCTTCTGGAACCTTCCTCTCCCCTTTAAAAACTCTTGCACAAGGGGGAGATTCTATTCTTGCTTGTGGATTTTTCTATGCTTTGCTGCTGGGTCCTTGGACCGCAATGGAAAACAGCTGGAGGGTGAACCCTCTGACACCAACTCAGGACCAAGTCCTCAGACTAGTTGACTCCAGAACTAGTGGGTCTCCCCAAGGGCCAGTGAGGCTGCCTCTCTTACACTCCCTGAGGACCAGTTGAGGGAAAGCCCTGGATGTTTCTGCACCCAGAAACAAAGATCAAGAAGAGAGCTGACACAGGGAGCCAGGAAGACCAGTTTGTTTTGAGAACTGCATCACTCTGGGGGTGAGGAAGGTTGCTGCAATTGCCCCTGGTGGCTAGAACTCACCACCAAGAATAACATGAGCACAGGATCGTCCAAATTGGCCCATCTGGCCCAAGTTATGTCATTTTAAAGTTTGGTGACCTTTGACCCTCTCCTGCCACTAAACACATGGGGCTCCGCAGCAGGGCTAACGAAATTTCCTCAGGGTGGCCTAGGGCCCGGGGGATGGTGCAAAGAAACTGAAGGTGTTATTGAGAGGTAGGGGGCATGTGTGGGGCTCCCTCCCCATTTTGTCATGTCGGCCGGGCACCCCACCCCCAGTTGGATCCTCTTTCAAGGACCAGGACACCATCCCCGACCCCCAAGTGCCGATTGATGCACGGAAGCGCTGCTGTGCATCACCAAAGTTACAACACTGCGGGAACGGGAGAAGGCAGGAGGGCCCCAGGACTCCATCCATGGGCCCTGTCAAAGAAGGAGAGGAGGGAGAGCACTGCGGTGATATCCCACATGGCTGGATCAAGTCGCTCCCTCTGTCTGGGGGACTGAGAAAGCAGGCCATCCCATTTACATCTGCCCGTAGGACTGGGCAGACAGGAATGAAGCTGCCGGCTCCTGTGAGAGCACGTGGGAGTGCTACTGGCATGCAGAGCCAGCGAGGGCAGCCGTGGGTGGGCTCCCCGAACTGTCCTCCAATGTGGAGGCCATTCATGGGGTGCCAAAGTGGGACCGGGCACCCCTCCCGTAGAATAAAAAGAAAACACAAAGGAAACCTGACACAGCTCTCCCCAGCACAGCAAGAGAGCCACAGCTACTAAATTGAGGATCCCTGGCCAAAATAGCCCAATAATGCCTTGCGTGCCCTGGTTGTTTTGCTTTCATTTTGGCCCATAACTCCCTTTGTGGTGGCCCAAGGATGATGGGACCACCATCAACAAGTTCAGCAGGATCCCATCTTTCCACTGCATGGATCTCCTGAGTCCTTACCCTAAGTTTGGCGGACCCCAAAATTATCACCTCTCCTGGATTTCCTTCACATTTTGAAGCACTCCAATGGTTGGAGCTTTTGCTCTGTAGCCAGGAGTGTAATGCTCTCTAGAGGTCCTGTGAATAGTGACATTCCGAAGGTCATGAAAGGTCTGAAAATGCATAAAAGTAATGTTGATGTTGATGTGCTCTCTAGGGGATGGCTGCTGTATGGTTGCAAAGTAATTCTATCTCAATGTGATGCCCTTTAGGGGATGTTTGTATAATTGCACTGTGGTATCAAATGCCAGAGAAATTAACAAACACAGGGTTTATTCCTCATAAATGCTTTATTAGTTCACCACAATGATTTCACATATCGTATTGGTTCAATATAATGATTCATAATGCTTTGTTGATCACTGCCATTATGACAATGATGCCTACTAAAGGTTTTTAAATGTATTTTATTACAAAACAATAAATGATTAAACTCACTTGATGTGTTTAGGAGTTCCTCTAGAGGGTCACTAGTGATTACACAATGTCATCTATGGTATTTTCCATCTGCCAATGTACATATTTGTAAATTATTGTGTAGTATTTAGTAGTGTGTGTGTAACAAATGTACTTTTCCTTTTTCAAAAGAACAAGTACTGACTGGGGAGTCATTTATGGAGTGTTATTAGTGTGTGCCTTTGAATGGTGATTACTAGCCCCCACCACCTCCCTAGAGTAGGCCTGGGACTGCTCCTCTCCTCTACCCTGTGATAGTCAAGCGCTACAATGGGGTGTTTGGTTCCCAGTAGAGATAATTGTGGATCTATTATATGTGCAGGCCCCACAACTAATAACCCAATTTCCTGCAAGCTTCAAGTAAGAAAAACCTGGAAAAAGAGGCTACCAAAATGACACCTTTTTCATGATGTCTTGGCACCTTGTTCCAGTTCTGTGGAAGTAAAAAAAAATAAGTTTCAACTTAACCAAAAATTGAATATCTTCTTTCTGAATTTTCCAATTGTTCCCAAACAGGAACATCACACATGGTATGAGACTATAAGTTTGAGTGATGGACAGGATTATCAACAGCAGTTTTCAGTACCACAGCCAAAATTTCAGTTCCAACTGGTCCTGCTGGTTTTCTATAGGATAGAGCTGCACACTATTTCTGGGGCCCTCTTTCTTCTTCCCAGCACTAGACACAGCAGTGACTCTCATGGAACAGTCTTTGCCATCCAATTTAGCAGCACCTGCAACAACTCCAGCACCAGCACCTGCAGCACAAGTAGAACCAGCAGTTCCTGCAGTACCTGTACCATAACCAGCATCAGGAGCACCAGCATCAAATGCCTCAGCAGAAGGATGAACATCAATAACACCATTCAAACCACAAGCAGCAGCATCTCCACATCCGCCACTGTGAGAAGTACCATTAAAAAACTGTGACGCCATATAATCTTTGACTAAGCAGAACTGCCTCATCAGTGGCAAACTGTGTGGGTGTAAGTTCAAATCAAGTCACAAATGCTTTATTCGACAACTTAATGTAATAAAGGTAAACATATCATACAATAGTGCATTTTTTTAACACATTTTTTAAAAAATTCAGATCTTTTTTTTAAAAGCATTCCTAATATCAAGCAGGTAACCAAGGTTTAAAATCCGTACGAAACAGAAACATTTTATAAAATACAAAGTGCAAATGGGCAAACATGATCAAGTACAAATAGACTCCGCTTATGTTGTTCGAGCCTTGGGGTGCATATAGTACAGGGACATTTTATAAAGTGCAGAATGCAGAAAAGAGCAAACTCAAAATGAAATAGTCCATGTTTGTGACATTCCTGGTATCAGTCAGAGAACCAAGACCCGCTATACATACAGTACAAAAACATTGTGTAAAGTGCAGAGTGCAAGAGGGCAAACTCGATCAATTAAGATAATCCCCGTTTATGACACATAGTGGGCCTCTAAGTAAAAACCTATAAAAACAAAATGACAGTTAAAAAAACAATTTATTTCCTGCACCTAATGGCTCCTGTTAAAAAACCCAAAAACAAACCATGGGGGAAGATAACATTTGAAGGTACAGTAAGGCTGGCCAACTTGCACAAAGTGATAATCTCTGAGTAATGGTAGTATACATTTCTTACGTAAGTAAACATAATGGTTACAAAAGAAAATAAAGTGGAGAGTATCCTGTTAAGAGAAATTGTCACAAGGACAGGGTTCTAAAGGTGCCAGGTTTAGAAAAGCCCTGAGGAACTGACAAAAGCCAGGGAGCCATTTTTAGACGAAATCTTGTTAAAACAAAACGATGGAAGGGATTACCAACAATTAATAAGTAAGGTTGAACTTGGTTTTGCATGGATAATGTTACATAGCGTCTTACTGTTGGTTTTAGCAACTCCTTTTCTTCCCTTAGTCCCTGGCGCTTAGTCAAAAACTGGTGTTTGATATTTCTAATTTTGAATTTGTCCATGGCGTTGGGACTTAGGAATAAATTTGGTCAACCTAGCCAATTTGTCAGTTCCCTTAAGTACTTTAGCCAGGGAATATGTTCGGCTCTATCTAGCACTAGACAATCAGTATTTATTATTTGGTTTATTGTCTATTGGGACTTGCCCATACTCTCAGCCAGCTCATTAATAGAGCCACTGCGATCTGGTCTGATATGTAACCCACCCCTGGTTCTTCACGTATTATATATGCAGGGGTGGAATGTGGAACTGCTAAAATCTTACGTAAGAACTTGTCTTCCTCATGCTGAATACCCTTTCCTTCTTTATATCCCCAGATGTCACTGCCGTAGGTTGCCATGGGGATACATTTTTCCTTATATATCTTCATCAGGGCTGAAATGGGTTTTGACCCCAATCTTTTAGTGAAATTTAGTGTTGCCCCTGTAGCTCTAGCAAGAGTATTCTTTTTTGCGTAATTTGTGGACACCATGACGTGCGCTCGTCAAAAAGTACCCCCAAGTAAGGGAAGGTTGGAACCTTTGTTAATTCTGTCCCTTTACAATAAAATGTCAACTTTTTTTGGGACTTACCAAGGCCAATAGACATATTGTGCAATTTCCTAAAATGTGTTGAAAGATCTAAGGAGTCCATAAAAACTATAAAAGCATCTAAAAGTGATTGGAGGCCCACTGTCGTTCTTGCTAATATGACTGTGTCATCTGCATATAAAAGTGCGGGGATCATCTTGTCATCAAATCTAGGGATGTCTTTACATCTGGCTATTAAAAAATCTCCCAATTTATTTATGTATAGTGTGAATAAGAGGGGGGCCAGGATACAACCTTGGCATACCCCTCTTTTGGCATCCCAGGTGGTTGTCAAATCCCCATTACTGTTGTATCTGACAGCCGCTGTGTTATTCTCATGAATAGCGTGTAAGAAATCCACGAGCTCTGGTTCGAGACCCATATCACTTAGGGTGGACCACAGCTTTGATCTATTAACACAGTCGAAGGCTTGTGTCAGGTCCATAAACGCCAAATGTATTATACCCTTTTGGCGATGGTGTACTTCCCTACAGCTAAGTGTAAATGTAAGCATTGGTCCAAGGTCCCTTTGCCTGGCCTAAAACCATATTGCAGGTTGGAAATAACATTTCGGTCATCCAGCCATGTCGTTAAGCGATTAAGTATGACTTTTCCCATAATTGTGGCTGCAGAATCTAAAAGTGAGATCGGCCTATAACATATAGGCTCATCCCTTGTGCCCTTTTTAAAAATGGTAACGATGACTGCCTTCCCCCTGGATATTGGGTATCCATGTGAACAAGTGGCATTAAAAACATTTGTCAAAATGCTATCCCATACATTTGGATCTGCTTTGTATAGATCGGCTGGTACCCTATCGGGGCCTGGGCCTTTCCGCCAGATGCAGTTGCAATTGCTTCATAAACCTCCCCTACACTAAAGTGGAGTGGTGTGCTAGTTTGTCCCCCTTCCCTATGCTCCTTTGTTTCTCCCAGGTTTACATCACTAAAAATATTTCCAAAATGCGATACCCATTTGTCTGCTGAAATTAAACAGTCAGGTTTGGTTAGGGATTTCGGAAAGAAAGGGACTGTTGACTACCAACCAGAAATTCGAGCTGTCTTTCAGTATGCTAGCCTTTTTTTGGAGCATCCCATGCTTGTTCTTTTAACTCCTTCTTCCTGTTGTGGACTGCTATCTTATAGGCATTTATTTTGTCCATAATTTCTGTTTTATCGCTAGGGGTATTTTTTGGGGCCTGTATAGTGCTCTGTGTGAGTTGCTGAGCATGCTCCATTGAACCATCTTGCAGCCTTCTGGCGTCTGGTCCCACCAATGATTGTGAGGTCAGATTGAATTTGTTTTGTTAATTTCCCGAAGGCTGTTAAGATAGAACTGTCCTGTGTATCGGGGTCAAGACTTGACTCAATTTCAGGGGTGCAAACTGTGTACAAATAATTTAAAAAGTTGTCTGGGGCTATCGTTTCCCCCTTTTGTCTGCGGGCCTGATCTTTAGTGCTAATATTTGTATTTGTCAGACAGATGGCAGATTCTCCGGTTTCAATAGCAGAGAATAATATAGCAACAGTAAGTGGATTATGGTCACTAAAACCTAACCAAGTAACCAATAAATCTTCAGTAAATAAAACTAACGGAGCAGACAATAAGATATAATCAATAATGCTAGATCTTCCATTTCCTACATAAGTGGGTACTGGCGCCACATTGTCCGTCTGTTGGAAGCAGCATAGATTTTGATTTGAAAGAATACCTACAAGCAGAATGCCTGAGGGTGTGTGCTCAAAATGATTTAGTGAAGAAAGATATTTCCCCTGGTCCTGGTTTATAAAACAATTTAAATGACATTGATGAATATTAAAATCCCCTAGGATTATTACTTCATAAGAAGCTTGTTTAATCTCCTCATAACATTCCAAGAACTCCTTTAAATCTTGTAGATGTTCCAGTTCATGCCCTCTCGAAAAAGAATTATAGAAATGTATAACTAACATGGTGGCACAATTCTTAAAAGACAGTTCTACTGCCAAAACATTCTGAGATTTACAATCAACCAAGTGTGTCTTACAAGAGACCTTTAGTGAGAACATTAGCAGTAAACCGCCTCTGGCTCTACCCTTGTTCGATAGAATAGCACATTTGTAAAACAAAATAAAACCATCTAGATAAAAACAATCATTTACTTCCCAAGTTTCCTGAAGGGCGATGATATGATGCATTGAAAGTAAGTTTTCCCAGAATGAGTTTCCTCTTTTAGACCCTATTGCCACTATGTTCCATGAGAGGACCTTTTCATACTTGGACACAATGGGAATTGGGATAGGGAGAAAATCTGGGATTGTAGTATTTATTTCAACATGATCCGGGACCTATAGTGTTTGTGCGTTTAGGGTCATGTTAATTGGAGGTATACCCTGATATGTTTTATCTTCTAACTCTAGTCAGTCATTTTCATCCAGATTTTGGAGACTTGCTCGGGGTTGGAATCTGTTACTCATTGGTAAGTTATTGTCTATGTTAGTTCTTGCGACAGGCCTACCTGATTTTCAAGATGTTTGCCATTGCCATTGCATCGAGCATGTGCGCTGGCTAGGGTGGGAAACATATTGTAGAGAGACTACTCTAATTAGGGAGTTGGAACTGCTCTGGTGTGCACAGCCTATTAACATCTTGGTTTTCTCTGGGTCCTTAAAGGTGACAACTATAAAGTCTCCTACACAAATCTTTTTTGTTTGGTGACCTATCCAGCCCACTCTTCTGGCCATAATAATGTCAGATGATATGCTCTGGCCATTTATTCCATTTTTAGTACACCAATGGGTCACTTTATGTATTAGATCCTGGGTGGTTTCCATAGTTTCTTGAGAGAGAGAAGGGACTTCCATAAAACTGCCACTAACGGGACAGATGCAGGGGGCAAATCAAGGGTGCTTTGGTTCGCAGCTTTGTGTATGCCATAATAGGTTGATTACATGTGGATAGAGATGCCCTCTCAGGATTCAGGGTTCTTCTAACCTGGGCTACCTTGGGGCTCTGGGCTACAGGTCCTATCACCTCTGGTGTATTTGACTGACTTGATCCACTAGATATACCATTAGTTCTTAAAACATTTAAACATGGGCCAAGTGGGTCAGGTTGGGACTTATTCTTATTTTGATATGGGATTTCTGCCCCTGCCCCCAATAGCTTTGGCGCAAAAGTCGTAGCACATTTATTACAATTAGTAATCTAATTGTGGACTAATTCCTTGACTTTTCCTACTTTTTGTATTATTGGCGCTAAAAGTATCTTTATCATTAATTCAAGCTTTGTAAATAAAGAGACTAATAACTGTTCTTGGATCAAATCAGGTTGTAAAGATGGTTGTGTCCGTGTTTGTGACCGTGGGGATTTCCTTGAAGACTTATTATAGGTAGTTTGTTTTCTCTTGGGCGGTGGTAAGTCTGAGGCCGCTTCATTTCCCTCTGCTGTTTTATCAGCTAAAATATTTGAAGTCCTGTTAAGTTCATAAGAGGTAAATGCTTGACTTGGGGGTGTGGAGGCTATTCGAACTGCTGAGCATTCTAAAGGGCCCATACCAGCAGCAGAAGTTCCTTGTTCTCCCTCCTCCCTGTTAATGTGGGTCTGAAGACATTTTCCAGCCTCTAAGGATAACCTTCACTCAGTCAAGGCTATCTCCTGCGTGATTGCAATGGCAGCTTTAGTCAAAAATGAATCAATTGTGCCCGCCATGCAACCCCCCGAAGCACCCCCCTGTGTAGCGGGTGTTTTCCTTTTGCCCATTTCGGACACTGAACCACTAGAGCCCCCTGTCTCTGTATGGAGTCACTATGAAGTACTTGGATGGTCAGATTTAATGGGGTGATTAAAAAGAACCTTGATATATTGGCTGAATTCCGTCCGATATCTCAATCTCCAAAGTACAATTTGCGGGCTTCGAACAAAAACAGCCAAGAGGTCTGGCCCAGCCCGGCCTCCTCCGGTCGCAAGATTTAAGTGCCTCCTGGCGCGTTCCTGGGGTGGGTGCGGCGTCCATCGCGCAGGGCTTGCTCGGAGGTGTAGTCACCTACCTCCCAGCAGCTGCGAGGATGAAGGCAGGGGCATTGGTGGTCGTGGCAGAGGTGAGCGCACCAGTTCTGCTGGCTCCCCTGAGTTGCGGATGATAACGTCTGCAGGAGCCCTGAGCAAGATTTAAGCGCCTTCTGGCGCGTTCCTGAGGCGGGTGTGGCATCCGTAGTGCAGGGCTTCCTGGGAGGTGTAGTCACCTACCTCCCAGCAGCTGCAAGGATGACGGCAGGGGCGTTGGTGGTCGTGGCAGTGGTGAGCACGCCGGCTCTGCTGGCTCCCCTGAGTTGCGGATGGTAATGGGCTCCCACGCTGCGGGAGCCCTGAGCAAGATTTAAGCTCCTCCTGGCACGTTCCTGGGGTGGGTGCAGTGTCCGTAGTGCAGGGCTTGCTGGGAGGTGTATTCACCTACCTACCAGCAGCTGTGAGGATGAAGCAGGGGCGTTGGTGGTCGTGGCAGGAGTGAGCACGCCAGCTCTGCTGGCTCCCCTGAGTTGCGGATGATGATGGGTGTAAGTTAAACAGGGCGGGATCAAACACCATAATTTTCCTTTGGACAATGATGATGGTGTCTCCCTGCAGCATTATCCCAGGATAACAAAGCTTGCCGTAGCTACCTAAGCTGCTACCACCATCAGTACTGCCACCATGACCACTTCCAACACAACCAGCATGAGCCAGGCGATGGGAAGTGCATCAGTTTCCTCACATTCTCTTTTATGCTGGTCTACATCTAATGCTGAGATTGTCTCATCTGGTTATAGGCCCTCCGATAATGGGCTGCAGTACCCCAGTTCCAGCACCAACAGCTTCCATGCGTTTCTTTCTAACTGAAGTCATGTTGTGTCAGATTGATAGACTGGTCCTTCCATGTGGGGATACACTGATTATATTTTTACAAAGATAATGATGGGTTCTCCAAGACAACAACATCAAGCGCAGTATCTGTTCTGCCACGAGCCAACTGGAGAGGCGGTACCAAATAGAACATGAGGCATGCATGGCAACAGCAACCACTAGTGTCGCGTCGCTTGCCCTGTAATGACCACCACCACGCAGTAGGTGCAAGTATTCTTTATTCTCTGTACATTAGGCAGCTAGCATGCCGCGCGTCTGCTCCTCGTCATCCCTTCCTGTGTACTGCCCCTTGGCCTTCCCCTGACCGGAACTGGTGTCCGGTGACATGCCCTGGGCATTGCCCTCTCCCAGGTCCTAGTGTCCACTCCTCAGGACACTACATCTCCCCCCTTTGTCACAAAGACGTGACGACAGTAACACTAGTTAGTAATCAGAAATGGGACAGTTGGTGAGGTATAGTCCGTAGCAAGATAGGGTGGTATGGATGGATGTGACAAGTGAGATGCTACCCAGAGCGGCATCTCACATTTCTTCTATTAGTCTCTTTGGTCTCATGATGTCTCTTCTCGGCCTCGTCACAAGTCCTTGGCCTTCCTTTGGCCTGGTGCCTTCTGCTGCACCTGTTCCGTGGCACTCCCTGTTTGTAATCTCTTCGATGCCTGTGACTTGCTCTTCGTCCTTTTCTTCTTTTAGCCCTTTGAAATGTGAGCTGTTTCTTGTGATTCGTTGGCGGTCTGATTCTGCTGTGGTCATTGTTCCTTTTACTTTTGTTATCGTCAACGGGTCTTGGGCGAATAGACTGTCCGATTTTCGTTGTTGTCTCTGTCGTACTACTACAGTGTATCCTTCATGGAGATATGATCTGGTGGCGTGTCGTCTGTTATCAGCATAGTCTTTCATTTTTCTCTTTGCCGCCTCATCTTTTGCTGCCACGCTCTCGTGCCCTGACGCTGTCGGTCCTTCTACCTGCGGCAGCCTCGTTCGGCTTGTCCTCCCTAGTACCAGCTCCGCCGGGCATTTCCCTGTAGACCCATGGGGCGTGTTTCTGTAGTCTCTCAGTATTTGGCATAGTGCTTGGCCCAGGGAAATCTGTGACAGCTTCGCCCTCTTAACTACCTTCTTGATGTTTCCCATGAATCTTTCGACCATGCCATTTGCTTGCGGCCATGGTGGTGTTATCTTCCGGTGCTGTATTCCAAGGTAAGCCATGAACCTTCGGAATTCCTCTCCTGAGAACGGAGGACCATTATCAGTTTTCAGTATTTCTTAAGAGCCCCACGCTGTGAATATGTCATCCAGAACAGGTAGGGTTGCTGCTGCTGACGTCGAGGAGACTGGTCTCACAATGGGGAATCTGGAGTATTCATCTATTATGACCAGTAGGTAAGTTCCCGCGTCTAGCGGCCAAAGAAATGGGCAGCCATTGTTGTCCATACAGCCCTTGGCAGTTCCGACATGTGCAGTTGTTCCTGCCTTGCTGGCGGACCTGTTGTTTGACAGAGGTGACAGGCCACGATCGTATCTTCGACTAGACGATCTAAACCGGGGAACCACACTTTTTCTCTCAGCAGCTTCTTTGTCGCCACAATGCCCCTGTGTGACTCGTGTGCAATGCTAACCACTTGGCGCCGTAGTGAGCTTGGAATGACTATCCTGGTGCCCCGCATTACTATTCCACTGATAGCTCCCCGCTTATCTTCTGTAAAGCCAGCATCTCCTCCTTGTTTACTCCTCCCTTCCATGTGCAGTTGTTGTTGACATGTCTCCACCTTTGTTGCCTCATCGTTTCTCTGGCCGCTCGTAGAGTGTCATCTTCTTCAGTTTTGCTCTCTATTTCTGCTAGAGTTACTGGTGCAGGCGTGCTTTGCTTTAACACGAAGTTTAAGTATTCTTCTGCCATTGAGGCCTTTTTCTCTGAATGCGGTAGTGGATGCCGTGACATGTAGTCTGCCGGATTGAGTTCTTTCCCTGGTTTGTGGACAATTTTGAAATCGTAGTCCATTAGTCTGATGCCTCAGCGCTCGATGCGGGGCGGCATCTTTCCCGCTGGGTTGCCGTAGATTGTTACCAGTGCTTGGTGGTCTGTGATGATGGTGAACGGCTTCCCGTACACAAACATGTGGTAATGCTCGCATGCCCATACCACCGCTAAGCTTTCTTTCTCCGGCTGTGAGTATGCCTTCTCAATGTGTGTCAAGGTTTTGCTGGCGTATGAAACAATCTTCCTTGGTGACTCCTTTCCTGGCAAGTGTTGTGCTAGTATCGCTCCTAGCCCCACTGGGCTGGCATCGACCGTCAGCTCGGTGCAGAGCAGAGGGTCAAAGTATGCGAGGTGCTCCACAGTCATCGCTGCCTTCCGTATTTCTTCGAACGCTTCATTGCTTTGTTGAGACCAGACAAACTTCTGGACTTGTTTTGTTAGTTCTCTCAGCGGCGTGCTCACCGTAGCAAAGTCTTGTATGTATCTGGCACAGTAGCTTGCCAGGCCTAGGAATTATCTTATTTCTGCCACATCTGATGGTGGCTTGGTGTTCTTCAGGGTCTCCACTTTGCTGGGATCAGGCCTCATCCCCCTTTTCGAGAATATGTGCCCGAAGAATATCAGTTCTGTTCTCCCTATCTCGCACTTTTCTCCATTCAGTGTTAGCCCGGCCTGCTCCAGCTGTTTGCACACTTGCCGTAGGGCCCCTTCATGTTCTTCGTCCAATTTCCCAAATACTAAGATGTCGTCACTGTAGTTGAAACTGTTGTGCCCTGGGCATTGCCCTCTCCCAGGTCCTAGTGTCCACTCCTCAGGACACTACAACTAGGTTCTGATCCTCAAAGGTTAATGATTATGATGGGAGCAAGTACGGCGTTAGAAATGGCATTGAATGTGCCTGCCATAGTATGTGGTACTATAGCGCACTTTTTATTTTGTACTTGCTGTGTTTTGCTTTGTTCACTCAACTCTTTTGTCTTTCCCTTACACAGTTTTTGGATGTATAGAAAGGTAATGGTGGTGGAAGACATTAAAGTGGAGTGAGTGAAGGCATGGGTTTCCACTCAAGAAGAGATTGCTACAGATGGAATAGGGCTGATGGCTGTTAAGACTCTACTCAAGGTTGCAAATAATTGGAAATAAAGTTTCTCCCTGACACTTGTTCTTTCCTTTTCATGAACATCAATAGAGGTGAACACCAATGTAGAGTGAGGGGATGGCATGCATTATCCTGTTTGTTCCCATTCCCATCATAAGTGAGCTAGCCCAGCTGCCTTGTGCTGGATTTAGAAAATGTATTTGATTCCCTAAAATGGTTGTTCCTATTCACAGTCTTCTCCGATTATGGCCTGGGCCTCAGATTCATCCGATTGGTGAAACTACTCTATACCTACCTTTAAGAAAGAGTCAAAATAAGGGCCCTGATCTTTGACTCCATCATGATGCATAAAGGAACCCGACAGGGATGCCCATTGTCTGCCCTACTCTTCTCCCTTGCCATTGAACCACTAGGAGGTGCTCTCCACATGCACGGGCAGGCCTAGGGATCTTGCTAGAAGACGGTCTGCACTCGGTCTCACTCTATGCTGAGGACTTGCTTCTATACCTACCAGATATTCACGCAATTCTCCTGGTCATCAGCACCCATATTTGATAGATTTGCAACAATCTCAGAACTCAGAGTTAACTGGGCAAAGACATGCATTTACTCCTTTGACGCTGCAACCCTGGACCTTGGTGGCGCCCAATTGACCTGGCAAACTGTGACGTTCCATTACTTAGGTATTCGCATCTGACACAAACCTGCTGACTTGTTCGATGGTAACCTTACCCAAACGGTGTCCTCATTACAGGTGCACATGACATTTTCAAAATCACTTACACTTTCTGTTGCGGGGCGATACTCCTTGCCAAGAATGTAATGCTACCCCGTTTACTATATTATTTCACCAATCTCCCCCTTTACATCCCTAAATGTTTTGTTCAAACACTTGAGAAACTCTGGCACAACACACACTGCAGGGTGGCATTCCCAAAACTACACTTGCTGAGAAGTGAGGGAGAACTAGCTGTCCCCAGCTTCAAACACTACTATCTGGCCTCTCAGCTACAACGGCTAGCCTGATGGCTGAAGACACTGCCGCAATAGACCCTGCATGGAGCCTGCACTGTATATTACACTTTTTCCACCCCTGCACTAAAATTACATACCCACCTCCTGCACTGCTATGCGCAGCTCACTAGTGCTATGTATGGAGTCTTCTAATCACCAAGGCTACCCAGCCATATGCCCCAGTACTCCTGCTACTGGGCACTCCTAGGGGAGACTGGACCACCTCTGCAGGGGAGCATGTCCCCTGCCACGAAGTAGGTTTACACATACTGGAGAATCTTTACTGCAACGGTTCCCTCATACCCTTTGATACTCTAGTGGCAGATGAGGGACTCCCACCTGGTAATTTTCTATAACACAATTCCTGGGGCAGCAAGCAACAGGAACACCTAATACACCTCACTGTCCAATATCTTCATGTCATGGGCTGCCATTTGAGACAGTGGCTCGCGAAATCACACGCTGCACTCCCGCTGACTCATCTACGCCAGCGATAGGAAACAGACCTGTGAAACCCTTGCACAGACAAGGAGTGAAGGGCTATTATACCCTGTGATTGTCCCATGTACTGCCCTATCCTGTCTTATATAATACTACATACTACACTAGGCTTATCTTACCCCCACTAAGATAAATCACTGTTACCACCGTACAGATGCTGTCTGCCCCTGCTGCTCCCAATACTGGCTGGGTGTGACCTCTCGTCTGGCAAACTGCATGGGGCATCCCATAACTAACACTTGGGAGGTCTGCTTGTTAGGATTTAACCATAGGGACAAGAAACACAGAGTCACCACCCGGTTAATAGTCCTGGGACAACCCCAGGCCAAGCGTTTGATCACCCGTAGATAGAGGTCAGCAGCACCTCCTGCGATGACCGGCTGGGAACTCTCTATGCAGGCCTGGGCCTGAGAAGAGGGCAATGCACTACACAGAGAAGGCACAAAGGGGCTGTGTAAATACCCCTTGGCAGCCAGTTGGGATGGCATCCTAGTTGATTTTCAGACCACTTTGACACCTGTTGATAAAACACCTGGGAAGGCCTCGACTCCAGCGAGCGTGGACACCCCCACCTCCGGACACCAGCCCATCACCGAATTCACCCGCTGCTCCCCCATGACCATGTTCCTTGCCCACAAAACAATTGGCGCTTCTTACCTCTTTCTCAATGTTTCTCTGTACTGATGCTGACTTACTTTTTTCCTCCTGCAATAATGTGGCGCAGACCTTATGTGTGTATTTTCTGTTACGGTTTTAATTTCAGTTTCACACATTGTTTATTAAATCTCTCGACTGATACTCACTTCTGCTAATCCTGAATATACTATATGTCATGCAGCTGTTACATATGATTGTAATATGTGCTACTTGCGAAACAAAAATGCAATAAAAACATTCAGGCAAAATAACAGTGAGCTAGCCCAGGTGTGTCATGGTTATCATATAGTTTATTTTCTGTTCATTTGTCCACATGTCGGTGGTCAAGGGCACTTTGTTTCTCTCTCTGAATCATTTCAGTGTTTGGTACAATACAACCAGTGCTTGCGATGAGGTTCTAGCAATGCTGTTGTACAGAAACAGAGACGGTTTGATATATTGCATGGTGGAACAAAGTTCTCAGAAGCCTCAGTACTCCACAAAACAAATTAGCAACAGGGAGCATTCAATATCCTAGTTGTCAATGTGTTAAGTTGCTGTGCTGCAGGTTTCCCCCCAGCCTTTTGATTTGTGCATCTCATAAGTCTTGGTAATGGTTGACTGCTTTCGGTTTTTGTTTCTAGAAATGATTCATTAGCACCACATTAGGCCTTTGCCAGTAGTGGGATGTGCAGGGGACCTGCAGGATGGATCAGAGCACAGGTGGCCAAAACCCACAATTAATTTGATGTTGAGTTTAGAACAGTGCTGAACGTGATGGGAGTGGAAAATTGTTGTTTCGAATTCCTTCATTTTATTCATTTCCAGCAGCATCCTCATCTTCTTTATTCCTATTTCCATCAATTCCTTCTGGCTACAAAGCCTATGCCTCCTTGAAATAGTTACAACAAACAAATGATGGACGTAATGCTGACAATGCAAACATTCTCCCCCAGTCAAGAGATCTGGGTTAAATCCATCGTTCTTTTGCCCACTACACCACCCCAGTTTAGACATGGCCATATGCAAATCAGTCTTGACCCTGTGCCTCATGGGAACAGTCCAGCCCGAACTGCCAAGCCATGTCTTCCCTGGACCGGAATCAAGCATCCTAGGACCGGTTTCTGGCTATCAACCGTCATCAGCCAGGATAGCTTGACTCCAGTGGCGTAGTGAGCACGGGTCCCACGTCTGGGAATACCCATCCCACTTAGGGCGAAAAGCGTTACAACAAACAAATGATGGACGGAATGCTGACAATGCAAACATTCTCCCCCAGTCAAGAGATCTGGGTTAAATCCATCGTTCTTTTGCCCACTACACCACCCCAGTTTAGACATGGCCATATGCAAATCAGTCTTGACCCTGTGCCTCATGGGAACAGTCCAGCCCGAACTGCCAAGCCATGTCTTCCCTGGACCCGAATCAAGCATCCTAGGACCGGTTTCTGGCTATCAGCCGTCATCAGCCAGGATAGCTTGACTCCAGTGGCGTAGTGAGCACGGGTCCCACGTCTGGGAATACCCATCCCACTTAGGGCGAAAAGCGTTACAACAAACAAATGATGGACGGAATGCTGACAATGCAAACATTCTCCCCCAGTCAAGAGATCTGGGTTAAATCCATCGTTCTTTTGCCCACTACACCACCCCAGTTTAGACATGGCCATATGCAAATCAGTCTTGACCCTGTGCCTCATGGGAACAGTCCAGCCCGAACTGCCAAGCCATGTCTTCCCTGGACCGGAATCAAGCATCCTAGGACCGGTTTCTGGCTATCAGCCGTCATCAGCCAGGATAGCTTGACTCCAGTGGCGTAGTGAGCATGGGTCCCACGTCTGGGAATACCCATCCCACTTAGGGCGAAAAGCGTTACAACAAACAAATGATGGACGGAATGCTGACAATGCAAACATTCTCCCCCAGTCAAGAGATCTGGGTTAAATCCATTGTTCTTTTGCCCACTACACCACCCCAGTTTAGACATGGCCATATGCAAATCAGTCTTGACCCTGTGCCTCATGGGAACAGTCCAGCCCGAACTGCCAAGCCATGTCTTCCCTGGACCGGAATCAAGCATCCTAGGACCGGTTTCTGGCTATCAGCCGTCATCAGCCAGGATAGCTTGACTCCAGTGGCGTAGTGAGTTTGTTGTAACGCTTTTCGCCCTAAGTGGGATGGGTATTCCCAGACGTGGGACCCGTGCTCACTACGCCACTGGAGTCAAGCTATCCTGGCTGATGACGGCTGATAGCCAGAAACCGGTCCTAGGATGCTTGATTCCGGTCCAGGGAAGACATGGCTTGGCAGTTCGGGCTGGACTGTTCCCATGAGGCACAGGGTCAAGACTGATTTGCATATGGCCATGTCTAAACTGGGGTGGCGTAGTTGGCAAAAGAACGATGGATTTAACCCAGATCTCTTGACTGGGGGAGAATGTCTGCATTGTCAGCATTCCGTCCATCATTTGTTTGTTGTAACGCTTTTCGCCCTAAGTGGGATGGGTATTCCCAGACGTGGGACCCGTGCTCACTACGCCACTGGAGTCAAGCTATCCTGGCTGATGACGGCTGATAGCCAGAAACCGGTCCTAGGATGCTTGATTCCGGTCCAGGGAAGACATGGCTTGGCAGTTCGGGCTGGACTGTTCCCATGAGGCACAGGGTCAAGACTGATTTGCATATGGCCATGTCTAAACTGGTGTGGCATAGTGGGCAAAAGAACGATGGATTTAACCCAGATCTCTTGACTGGGGGAGAATGTCTGCATTTTCAGCATTCCGTCCATCATTTGTTTGTTGTTACGCTTTTCGCCCTAAGTGGAATGGGTATTCCCAGACGTGGGACCCGTGCTCACTACGCCACTGGAGTCAAGCTATCCTGGCTGATGACGGCTGATAGCCAGAAACCGGTCCTAGGATGCTTGATTCCGGTTCAGGGAAGACATGGCTTGGCAGTTCGGGCTGGACTGTTCCCATGAGGCACAGGGTCAAGACTGATTTGCATATGGCCATGTCTAAACTGGGGTGGCGTAGTGGGCAAAAGAACGATGGATTTAACCCAGATCTCTTGACTGGGGGAGAATGTCTGCATTGTCAGCATTCCGTCCATCATTTGTTTGTTGTAACGCTTTTCGCCCTAAGTGGGATGGGTATTCCCAGACGTGGGACCCGTGCTCACTACGCCACTGGAGTCAAGCTATCCTGGCTGATGACGGCTGATAGCCAGAAACCGGTCCTAGGATGCTTGATTCCGGTCCAGGGAAGACATGGCTTGGCAGTTCGGGCTGGACTGTTCCCATGAGGCACAGGGTCAAGACTGATTTGCATATGGCCATGTCTAAACTGGGGTGGCGTAGTGGGCAAAAGAACGATGGATTTAACCCAGATCTCTTGACTGGGGGAGAATGTCTGCATTGTCAGCATTCCGTCCATCATTTGTTTGTTGTAACGCTTTTCGCCCTAAGTGGGGTGGGTATTCCCAGACGTGGGACCCGTGCTCACTACGCCACTGGAGTCAAGCTATCCTGGCTGATGACGGCTGATAGCCAGAAACCGGTCCGAGGATGCTTGATTCCGGTCCAGGGAAGACATGGCTTGGCAGTTCGGGCTGGACTGTTCCCATGAGGCACAGGGCCAAGACTGATTTGCATATGGCCATGTCTAAACTGGGGTGGCGTAGTGGGCAAAAGAATGATGGATTTAACCCAGATCTCTTGACTGGGGAAGAATGTCTGCATTGTCAGCATTCCGTCCATCATTTGTTTGTTGTAACGCTTTTCGCCCTAAGTGGGATGGGCATTCCCAGACGTGGGACCCGTGCTCACTACGCCACTGGAGTCAAGCTATCCTGGCTGATGACGGCTGATTGCCAGAAACCGGTCCTTGGATGCTTGATTCCGGTCCAGGGAAGACATGGCTTGGCAGTTCGGGCTGGACTGTTCCCATGAGGCACAGGGTCAAGACTGATTTGCATATGGCCATGTCTAAACTGGGGTGGCGTAGTGGGCAAAAGAACGATGGATTTAACCCAGATCTCTTGACTGGGGGAGAATGTCTGCATTGTCAGCATTCCGTCCATCATTTGTTTGTTGTAACGCTTTTCGCCCTAAGTGGGATGGGTATTCCCAGACGTGGGACCCGTGCTCACTACGCCACTGGAGTCAAGCTATCCTGGCTGATGACGGCTGATAGCCAGAAACCGGTCCTAGGATGCTTGATTCCGGTCCAGGGAAGACATGGCTTGGCAGTTCGGGCTGGACTGTTCCCATGAGGCACAGGGTCAAGACTGATTTGCATATGGCCATGTCTAAACTGGGGTGGCGTAGTGGGCAAAAGAACAATAGATTTAACCCAGATCTCTTGACTGGGGGAGAATGTCTGCATTGTCAGCATTCCGTCCATCATTTGTTTGTTGTAACGCTTTTCGCCCTAAGTGGGATGGGTATTCCCAGACGTGGGACCCGTGCTCACTACGCCACTGGAGTCAAGCTATCCTGGCTGATGACGGCTGATAGCCAGAAACCGGTCCTAGGATGCTTGATTCCGGTCCAGGGAAGACATGGCTTGGCAGTTCGGGCTGGACTGTTCCCATGAGGCACAGGGTCAAGACTGATTTGCATATGGCCATGTCTAAACTGGGGTGGCGTAGTGGGCAAAAGAACGATGGATTTAACCCAGATCTCTTGACTGGGGGAGAATGTCTGCATTGTCAGCATTCCGTCCATCATTTGTTTGTTGTAACGCTTTTCGCCCTAAGTGGGATGGGTATTCCCAGACGTGGGACCCGTGCTCACTACGCTACTGGAGACAAGCTATCCTGGCTGATGACGGCTGATAGCCAGAAACCGGTCCTAGGATGCTGGATTCCGGTCCAGGGAAGACATGGCTTGGCAGTTCGGGCTGGACTGTTCCCATGAGGCACAGGGTCAAGACTGATTTGCATATGGCCATGTCTAAACTGGGGTGGCGTAGTGGGCAAAAGAACGATGGATTTAACCCAGATCTCTTGACTGGGGGAGAATGTCTGCATTGTCAGCATTCCGTCCATCATTTGTTTGTTGTAACGCTTTTCGCCCTAAGTGGGATGGGTATTCCCAGACGTGGGACCCGTGCTCACTACGCTACTGGAGACAAGCTATCCTGGCTGATGACGGCTGATAGCCAGAAACCGGTCCTAGGATGCTGGATTCCGGTCCAGGGAAGACATGGCTTGGCAGTTCGGGCTGGACTGTTCCCATGAGGCACAGGGTCAAGACTGATTTGCATATGGCCATGTCTAAACTGGGGTGGCGTAGTGGGCAAAAGAACGATGGATTTAACCCAGATCTCTTGACTGGGGGAGAATGTCTGCATTGTCAGCATTCCGTCCATCATTTGTTTGTTGTAACGTCCTTAAAATAGTTGGCATTGCCTTTTGTTGCAGTGCTTCTTGCTTTGCATACAGCACAGGTTCAGAGTCTAGGATGCCAATCAAACTGAGGGCAATACCCACCTAGTTACCCTTGTTGCCGGGGGTGGTCTTAGACCAAAGAGTGGAAAGAAATGATCTTGTGAAATATAAACAAAGATTGTGTCAATAAGCATCATTGCAGCACCACTACTACCCTGTTGTCAATGTTGCTCAATAAACTTAACAAGTGCCAGTGTAGTTGGTCTCACCCAAACAAACACATCAATTGAGCAACACAAACTAAACACCACATAAGATTGGCCCTCCAACAGTACACCAAAACTAACCCTATTGTTAAGAAAACAACACATTGTAAATCAAGAAGAATATAACATAATTCAGTGTGAATATTCCTCGGGCCATAGTACCAACTTTCGCCTGCAAATTCACTATCATCATAAAATCATAGCCTTGAAGGTTATGAAATTTAGAAATCCAGTAATACCACCCCTCAAAAAACAGAACATTCATCTAAACCAACTCACCTGATGTCACTTGAGTCGCTCTGTTAGTCCTGTCTGGCCTGTCCTGACCTATATACTCCTCTAGAACAGCAGTGGCCTTCCTGTACTCTGTTTTCCTTGAATGTCTTCTTGCCTGGTCAGAGACAAGACACTGTGGCCCAATTCACCCACAAGCAACACTTCAAGGACAAATGGGTAGTAGGCCACCTATCCCTCCCAAACCAGTTTGCACGTGGGAGTACATCCCTTGCAGTATTTTGCACTCAAACAACCAAGCATGTCAAAAATAAAAAAATGTTATGGGACGGCAATTTTTTTGTGTTTAATAAGCTTTATTAAGTAAGAAACAATTACATAAGGACAGGTCATGAAACAACAAATATCCACAATATAATAGAGATGTGTACAGACAAAAAAAATGCAGGATAGAAATCCGTTTAACATTTTAGTAAAAATAAAGGAAAAAGGGGAGGGAAGGGAAGAGAGGAAAAACGAGGAGAAATAATACAATTCTGAAATTGAAGATCATGAGAATGGATTATAAACATGTTAAACCTAATCTGCAAATTAAACATATTATATAACTCAAACTTATCCAAGAGGCAGGCAAAAATTCTAAAACATGAGAAATGCAAACAATGAACAAGGGGAGAAAATATTGTGGGAGAGAAGAAACAATTAACAAAATATCTATGGAGGATAAAAATTCTCAGCATGGTTACGTGAAACCTGAAGTGAACATTTAGCCAAATAATTGGTTAAAGATAACCAAAATAAATCCCTATTTACATGAGGTTTAACAGAAGAAGCAAATGCAATGTCCTATCTGTGATAGTGACCAGGCCTTCGCTGAAAGTTTAGATGAGCATTTCCAATTGGGACAGCAAATTTTAATGGAACACATTTTATCATGAACACGTCAAAAGATTGATTTTTCCTCCTTATACACTTCATTGAAAAATGTGGATCAGTCTTACTTAAGGAAAGTCCAGCATCTTTTATAAAGGTGTGCTAACCTGAAACCAGAAATAACTGGTGGCATTACTTTCTCTGTAAGGACACTATCCTGGTGAAAGTCTCACTTCACTAATGGATTCTCCTCTGGGTTTAGCATTTCCTCCACAAATCAAAGGATTATCTAATACTACCCAATCCTACACTACACCCAAAGTATTCTTAGAAATGCTAATTAGCATTTCTCTACAGCCAAAGTGTTCTTAGAAATGCTAATTAGCATCTCTAACACCCACTTCATGTCAACCTGTAAACAATTCACAAAGGAAATACTGTTTGGCCCAGATTAACTGAGTTCACGCAATGTAGGGCAGCAAGTAAAGTTGCGGCTCTCCACTGCGTGAACTGGAGAGAGCAGAAGTGCACCGCAACTAGAAAGAAATGGCACAGTTCTGGTCTCCATGGGGTGGTGAACTTTGTGCAGCTGTGCACAAACATGTGCAGCTTTGCACCATCATGCAAGGGTGTCTGTGTCCTTATCTGCATAGTTTTTATGCAGTAAGGGGTCCCTTTCCTGCATGAAAACAATGGTTTAAAGCCATTTCATCGACGCATGTGTGCTACTGAATTCAGCAGTCATGGCAGGAGGAAAAACCGAGGAGAAATTAAGATATTTCTCCTTGTTATGTCAACGTCAGTTAAACCTAAGATTTTGGTGTAAATCAATTCTATGAGTCTGTGTATGGATCTGCATCAAAATACATGGGTGATGCATGGAATGCCCATGCACCACCCATGGAACATCTCCCTGATGCAAGGTATAGCAAGGCAGCAAATTGTTTTTCTTGTATTCTTGTTTTTCTTTTATAAATCAAAGCTATTCAGAATTTGCACTGGTTTATAAATCCCAAACAGGATTTTGTAGCGAGTCTGTATTAAAAAAGCAATGCAAACCTCTGGATCCGGGCCTATGTTTTTTGGGAGGTTGTGGCTTAGAAAGGTCCTTGTCTTATTTTCTAGAGGGAAGCAGTTTTTCATTAATATTATCATCACAATAACATGCGCACATTCTGTAGAAACACGGCACTTCATCATCATGCTGTCGTGGTGGCTTTGCATCTATATGTTGATTACAGCAACAAGAAAAAACACAACATAGGCAGCCAGAGAGCAGAAACATTATCATCTCAACGGCTCATTATTAAGTTGTCATTGTTTTCCCAGTTGTAGACGACAAAGACATGAACCAACAAGAACACATTTTTGTGGATTTCCATCTCCAGGGCCATTGGTTTCCCAGTAGCCGAATTGCATAAAAAATCTGTATTGAGTCTCGAAGCCTTTTACAGAGAGGAAAATCAGTCTGGCAGCAGCAGCCAGACACATGGCTGTAAATCCCATCTCGTTGCTAACCCAGAGGCTGAACACATTTGTGAAATGCCAGGTGCTTGGCAGAAGCCGCTATATCTATTAGCACATCAGCTGGTCTGATCCTTTTGTTTATAATGTTGTGATTCAGTCACACCAAACAAAAGTAAAACAGAGCTAGGCAGTAATCATCCCTATGATAAATGCACTCCAAAGGTAAACGTAGCTAGTCCATTTAGCATGAAATATTGTTGTGATTCCATTTTTACGTATTATCGAGATATCATATAGCATTTTTTTAAATATGTGCTGCCTTTTCCTGTAGCCCTTGCGATGTCCATGTGCATCCCCGAGGTGTGGGTGGAGCAGTCTCTCAGAACGGTGCTCATCACCTGAAAGATAGCAAGATTCTTAGATATATGTAACTGTGAAATATTTCCCTTAATTCATAGAGCTGATTTCATGTGCAGGATATTTATCTTCCTAAACATATATAAAAGTAAACACAGCGTTTCATTCTTCTTTCACTGTTGGTAAAGCAAGTATTGCAAAGCCAATAGGTGTTGCCTACAAGAGCTATTGGCTTTGCCAAGGAGTTTTGAGCCTGTTGTATATCAGTGTAGCTGCTGCTTAGAATGCCTAAAAGTCAGTGACATAGAAGAGAGTGGAGTGGAGTGCTGTGGAGTGGAGTGTCGTAGAGTGGAGTAGCATAGAGTGGAGTAGCGTCTCGTACAGTGAAGTGGCGTACACTGGAATAGAGTGTCGTTGAGTCGAGCAGAGTATCGTAAAGTGGAGTTGTGTAGAGTGGAGTATATATGATGTGGTTGCACACTACCATTACAGAAAAGACATTTTCAGCTGTAATGACCAACACATTTGCACAAACATATAGGTTTACTGATAAAACAATAAAGCGCACAAACAATAATGTGTGGAAGTCAGCATCACCTATCGCATTGATTACTTTGATCATATTAAAATATTTGTTTCCACCACACTTCAGAATTACAAAAAAAAAAAATCTTCATGTGTGCTTTCCTAATTCTGAAAAGATTGTACAGTTCATTAACAGGCATTTATAGTTTGTTGTGTGCTAGAACAAAATAACATCCTACAGCTGTTTAAGTTCCGATACCTAGCAATATTTTCATGTAAGCCCTCTTACTTTGCAGTGGAGAAAGAACAGTAAACAGAAAGCTCCCTGGGAGACAGAACCTAACATTTTACCTCTGTCTTTCAATGCACAGTAAATGTGACATGATAAAAACAAAATGTAAAGGCCTGTTTATTTCTCATTCTCTGAACTCCAGCATGATTATTTTTGAGGTGTTTCTGCTCCTCCCCACCCCCCTAACACCAATGGCTATGGTATGGGCGCAAAATTGAGTGAAAGGATTGTTTAAGTTAAGCTATTAGTAAAGAGCACTGGCCAAAATAAAAAGGCTTGAGGATAGAGCATTGTTCCCCACAGGCATCTGGTAGTAGCAGAGATAAGTACAATCAGTCAAGTAGAATTATAGGAGGCAGGAAACCTTTTCAAATAAATACAGCAGTTAACTGCTGAAAAATAGCATACAGAGACATCTGCAAACACATTTACTTTCCTCGAGTGCCTCATGAAAAAGAAAAAATGAGTTCACAAAAAGTGAGCACTCAGAAGAATAAAAGGAGTCAGTCAGAGAGGTGGTAAGCAGGCTATGCTCTACGAGAGGGACAAAGACATGCTGGACAGCCGGAAACAAATAAAGCCAGCAAATAGAAAGCACAGGAACAGAGCCAGCAGATTGAGTGGGCAAAGCTGCACATGCACAGTCTGCTTTGGGGTGCAGCGTCACATGCGCACATTCAGTGTGATTGCCCGGAGCACTGTGCAATGCTAACATGGGGCCCGATTCACAGAACTAACTTAAGACAAAATCCTAAACTTACTACCATTTTGGTATTCACAGAAGGCACTTACTCATTTTGGTATTCACAGAAGTTGGATGTATGATATTACGACACGGGTTTTTACCACGCGTGCAGTTACATCGCATGCGTTACAACGCATGCGATGTTACAACGCTATGCCATTAGAACGCAAGTCTTTACATCGACTTGCGCTAGATGGCGTGCTGACATTAAAAAAGTGTAATTTACTATTCCAACTCCAGGCCACTTAACAGTAGGGAAGGTGTTGGGATAGTAAACTACACTATTTGTAATGTTAGCACGCCATCTAGCGCAAGTCGATGTACAGACTTGCGTTCTAATGGCATAGCGTTGTAACATCGCATGCGTTGTAACGCATGCGATGTAACTGCACAGTGTGGTAATAACCGCGTTGTAATGGCTGTTCCCCACAGAAGTTAGGACTCCTAACTTTAGGACTCCTTAATGCCTTCTGTGAATACCGAAAGTCTTAAAATTAGGATTTTTCTCAGTTTAGTAGTAGTAAAGTTAGGACTCCTAACTTTAGGACTCCTAAATGCCTTCTGTGAATACCTAAATTATTAAAATTAGGATTTTTCTCAATTTAGTAGTAGTAAAGTTAGGACTCCTAACTTTAGGACTCCTAAATGCCTTCTGTGAATACCGAAAGTCTTAAAATTAGGATTTTTCTCAGTTTAGTAGTAGGAAAGTTAGGAGTCCTAACTTTAGGACTCCTAAACTGAGAAAATCCTAATTTTAAGACTTTCGGTATTCACAGAAGGCAGTTAGGAGTCCTAAAGTTAGGACTCCTAACTTCTGTGAATACCGAAATGAGTAAGTGCCTTCTGTGAATACCAAAATCAGTAAGTGCCTTCTGTGAATACCAAAATGGTAGTAAGTTTAGGATTTTGTCTTAAGTTAGTTCTGTGAATCGGGCCCATGGTGCGGAAGTGGAAGGGTGCAATGCTGACAGCCATTTGTGGAGTGGCAGCATAAGGGAGTCTGTCAGGCACTCTGAATTGGTTATGAACTCTGATGGGAGAGGAAGGAGACTTAAACCACTGACGAAAACTTCTATGCCTATGCCCTTGATTATCACACTGTCTACCTCGACACAAACTTTAAGAATGCACTTTAAAAACATTAATTTCTTAATATTGCTTGAACCTTCCCGCCAACTGCTGTGTACAAATTGAAAAAAAAACCTTTACATTAGGAGTTTGATTTACTTCACATTCACTGTAAAGGATAGAATTCTGATGCAAGGAACTTGTTAATATAATTTGATCGATTTGTCTGATGAACCAGAGAAATAGCACAGGTTTCCCTTGTCCATTGGCCTCTTTTAGTGGGACTGTCGTTCAGAGTAGTGATTCCATAAATGTCAATTTACCAGCATGGTAAAAGTAGCAGGTGTGAAATCATGGACTCTTCCTCTCCCATGGCATCACAGCGTTGACCTCTTATCGCACCTTTATACACTCAACCAAGGGCTTGAGGGAGGGATGAGGATTGGAATCTACAAAACTGTTAAGGGACCATTGAGCCCTTTTACCTTCTTATCCTGCTGCTGCTTCCCAGACACTTGAGGCCATTGCTAGTAGATGCAGAGCCAGGGGTAACAAAGGAAAAACCTGAAGGAACAGCTGCTTTACCTGGTTAACTCCAGAACAGCTGCACTACCTGGTTACCGCCGGTACAGCTGCATTACCTGGTTAACACCGATTCAAATCCATGAGTCTGTGTTCAGCATCATTCTTTCACATAATACTGGGCACAGTGAGAATTTGTGCTTAATAATTGCCTCAAGCAGTGCTTGATGTCAGCTGGGGGTTGCAGCCAGGACTGGGCAATAGGGCAATCAGGAAATGCCTGAAAGACTGGTCTGACAGGTCTCAGTGCATGCTGTGTTTGTTGGCTTTTTGTGGGTCTGTTTTATGGCCTAGTGAGGCTGATTTTACTGTTGATTTCCCTGACATTATCACAAATATTGCCTGTAGCAAGCTGAAATCAACGCAGTGCCCTGTAACTTGCAAAACACCTACACAGTATATCTTCCCAAGTTGAAAACGACCCCGATTAGCAAACAGGGGCCACTGTTTTAGCTATCTAATTCACTAATGTGGCCACTTATTTCTGTTCCAGTCTGAGCCTGGTTGCAAGTGGGGCCCGCTGGCACTAAGTTTTGGGGTCTGGCTCTTGTTTTTCCTCAGCAGACTTTGATCTAGAGCAAATGCGAAAAAAACATAAAGCTGAGAAAGGAAGAGAAAGATGGAGCAAAAGTGACAACGGGACAAAACAGGGATGAAAATGAACCTGTAAGAGTGAAATAAAGAGGCAGGAAGTGTGTAGTGTTGAATTCAAGAGGCATGAGATGAAAACAAGGCTAAGTAGCCATGACTGTTGACCTTCCCATTTGCTAACATGGGCCACAGGCTCCTGAGGTGGGCCCAGTACTGCATGGGTTATCACAGACCTTGCCTGAGAGTGACCCTGAGCTGAACTGGGCACATTGGTAAAAACAAGCATTTACAATGCAATAGGTCTCGCATTTGTAGGAGTTTAAGCCATTGGTATTGTAATTGACAATACCTTTTATTTATGTGTTTTCAAAACCAACACATATATAAAAGGCATTGTCATTTCTAATGCAAAGAGCTCAAACTCTTGTAAATGCGAGACCACTTTCACAGCGGCTGTGCCCCTTTCTTTAGACGTTGCTCGCCGGATCCAGGTTACAGCGAATTGCGTCTAAAGAAAAGGGGGGGGGGGGGGAGGGCAACCAATAAAGTGAAAGCATGTCTTGGGGCGCTTTTACCAAAAAAATGAAACGTGTTCACAAACAAATAGTTTCTTTTGGGTAAAAAGTAACCCATGCCGAGCTTTCACTTTAATGGAACCTTTCTATAGATGACTCGCTGTAACCTGAATATGGCAGCAGCGTCTAAAGAAAGGTGTGCGGCCACTATGTAAGTGAAAGCATGGTATGGAGGCTTTCACAAAAAAAAATAATAATCTATGTGTGGCTGCTAAAGTTGAAGTGGACTATGCTGCCAAATTAAATGAATAAATAAGTGCATCCGCTATACAAACAGTGGACCGCGCTGCTAAAATAAATAAACAAAGAAATGCAGCCACTATAGTTAAGGCGGACCACCATTAGAAATTACAATAAAAGTAGGCAACATGCTGCTTGTAGGAAAGCACGTTGTGGGTGGAATAGGGGCAAATCATTGAAGAAAATAGCGCTCCCAGCCTAGATAAGGCAGACAGTATAACAACACAAGTAAAAAGTCCAGCCCTCATGGGAGGTTACAAATGCAGACAAGGAGGTACCAAGGAGGGACTACTAGAGCTATTTATGAATGAAAAGCGACGATTTTAAAAGGACCGTTACAGGAGCCAATTGAAAAGATGGGCAGGACATGGTCGTCCCTACCTGAATACAGCGGGGCAGATTAACAAGCCCCCTGCACCACCAGTACGTCACTTTTCGTGACATACTGGTGGTGCAGGGGGCTCCTCCATATTGACAATGACAGGAAAAACCACCCTGCGTGACATTTCCTCTCCTTGTAAATACACCCCCTTCACTTTGCGTTGAAGAAGCGTTCAATGGGTGTTGCTGTGGGTGTTCCCATGCAACACCCGTGGAACAAGACACATCTCCAGATTTACCAGAAATCGTAAATCTGGAGAAGCGCCTGAATGCTACGCCACCCTAGAGGTGGTGTAGCGAGGCGCAACTAGGAGAAATTTTAATTTCTCCTTGTTTTTTCCTCTTTCAATGCTTGTTGCATTCTACAGCATGCATTGAAAGAGGAAAATGCCTGTAGTGATTGTTTTTGTGTAGGAAGGTGCCCCTTCCTACACAATAACAATCTCCCCACGACGCAGGCATGCTTGCACCATGGTGCACGTGTGCCTGCGTCAGCGCATGGCTGTAGTTTGTGCGCCAACGCAGGGGGAAGCACACAGATGCTACATATTCTTGTAAATATGTCGCATCCCTGTGCTTCGGAAGTGCCGCAGCGTGGCGCAGCCAAAGGGCTTGCGGTGCCACTCTGCGGCACTTCCTTGTAGATCTGCCTCAGCATGCCTCGCAGAGCAGCTCATGCGCTGCCCAGGCACTACCTAATAAAGAACAGACAACATTGGTGTTTTCTTAGGCGCATGCATTTGAAATCATATTTCACGCGCTATTCCGGAATAGTGCTGTGAAGGATTAAGTTCAATATTGAACTCTTGCAAAATTTATTACAAAAAGCATGGGCCAAATGAATAAAAACATTATCTGAGAATTCACATTGATTTTGTTTGTTTTTTAAAGTAATTTAAATTTCATTACAACTACGCATCCCCGTCATTTAATGCTAGACCATTATTCTGGTTAACTATCAAAGGCGCCTTGATTGAGATCCAGAGCTTTTATTATTCGCAGTATTTGTATTTGCCACTAACACTCCCTTGCCTCTCACTGTCAGACACATTACTCGTCTGAAAGCGGAGACGTAAAATCGCTTCTGTCTGGAACTTAGGAATTAATAGCACCGAGCCTCACGCAGTAGTCTTGAAAAGTAGAAAATCAAGACACATTGCCAATTTCCAGCATAGTTTACCGTATGATGCCATGGACTTGCCTGCTCACAGCAAAGCTGTGGCATCTTCCGATGGGAGCTTCACGTTGCTGTATGGCACAAAACATATCATAGTTTTTCATTGTTGCAAAATGTGAATTGGAACATTCTATATTGGACTTGCAACATTGTCTAAATTATTGCCAGTGAGTTGAAGATATGTGGATGCATGTGCTTCTGCTCTCTCCTGGCAATACTTTTTTGTTTTAATTCCTTATTTTTGTTTTGGGTATTAGTTTAGGCGCCCAAGCAGCCCATTATTTGTTTAAACAATTTAAGCTACTTATTAGGTCTCTGCCTGAGCGATTCTTAATTTAAGGCACTCCCTAGGGTTGCACATTCAGCTTTTCAGTGCTTTGCATTGCGATGCTCAGGAACAAAGTTTGACTTGATTATAAAGGGGAAATGAAAAAATGCATGTTCAATATGAACACTATCCATCACTCAAGTGGGAGGGCTCAGTGATATTACTACAGCCACTCAGGAGGCACTTCCTCTTAAAAAAAGACATAAGTGCCTGCTTCAACTTCTCTATTTGTTCCTTCTCAAGTAGATTTCAATGGTAAAGATAAATTGACTTTGCAGAGTCTCATGCATCCACAGAAGGGCTACAATTGTGATTTTCTGTGCATAGGCCCGAGAGCCATTTTACACAACGGATTTGCATTACTGCTGCAATATATTCTCTCTCTCTCTTTATTTCTTTGTTTTGGTCCATAAACCATAAAAGAACATTCACAAATATAAACAGTGCATAAAAACAGGTTAAAAAGCTAAAACACAGATAAAACAAGATATGATTATACAAAACGGTTAAAAATCAGTCGACATTAGATTCATTACTGGTTCCTAGAAAGACCTTTCGCGCCCACCACATAGAGCTTAAAAAACGGGACACGACATAGACAATTGGCATTTGAGTATTGTATTTTAGAAGCCTATATGCTTCTTCACAGTGCCGTGTACCTAGATTCCTGCACAATTGCAGCAGCCATCTACGTCTATTTTGTTGACAGCCAGGACAGAAAAAGAAAACATGGAGTTCGGTCTCTCCCCTGTTGCAGACTGGACAGCTCAAAGCAGAGCTGCCAGACCATTTGTTGGTAAATGCACGCAGGGGGAGGGAGCCGTAACTAAATTGTATGTACATTTTCCTGGCTAGAGCCGGTTGTATTTCATCTAGGCGTGGCTCCAGATTATACAAATCCTTGATTAACAAAAAGTTAACTGTGAGGGAACCAATGGCAGAAGTTTCATAGAGTTGGGCGAGTTTCCCCCCCCCTGTAGCTGCTAACTAATTGATTGCGCGAAATTGCCACACAAGCTGGCTCTGGGTTGTCCCACAGATTATCTCTACCTATGATACGGAGACCTTCCTTAATATGTGCAAACCAAGCCAGTTTACCAATGCCGTGAAGACCTAGTAGTTCTTGAAGCTAGAACCTATATTCGGCCAGTTCAGGGTTTACCCATAAGCGCCGCCAGAATAGTAGGGGTCGACATTCAATTTCCTCTGCAATGGGGGATGTATGTCGTTACAACGCACACTTTTACAACGCATGCACTTACAACGCATTTTTTACAACGCAACATCCACTACAACGCATTCCATTACATAGCATGACACTACAACGCATTTTTAAAAACTACCTTTACAACGCATTCCATTACATCGCATACTACCTTTACAACGCATACCATTACAACGCATAATATTAAATTGCATTTAAGGTAAGTATTGGATAGTATAGAGGTAAAAATTACTATTCTAACTCCAGGGGGTGCAACAGTAGGGAAAGTGTTGGATAGTATAGGGGTAAAAATTACTATTCTAACTCCGGGGGGTGCAACAGTAGGGTAAGTGTTGGATAGTATAGGGGTAAAAATTACTATTCTAACTCCAGGGGGTGCAACAGTAGGGTAAGTGTTGGATAGTATAGGGGTAAAAATTACGATTCTAACTCCAGGGGGTGCAACAGTAGGGTAAGTGTTGGATAGTATAGGGGTAAAAATTACTATTCTAACTCCAGGGGGTGCAACAGTAGGGTAAGTGTTGGATAGTATAGGGGTAAAAATTACTATTCTAACTCCAGGGGGTGCAACAGTAGGGAAAGTGTTGGATAGTATAGGGGTAAAAATTACTATTCTAACTCCAGGGGGTGCAACAGTAGGGTAAGTGTTGGATAGTATAGGGGTAAAAATTACTATTCTAACTCCAGGGGGTGCAACAGTAGGGTAAGTGTTGGATAGTATAGGGGTAAAAATTACTATTCTAACTCCAGGGGGTGCAACAGTAGGGTAAGTGTTGGATAGTATAGGGGTAAAAATTACTATTCTAACTCCAGGGGGTGCAACAGTAGGGTAAGTGTTGGATAGTATAGGGGTAAAAATTACTATTCTAACTCCAGGGGGTGCAACAGTAGGGAAAGTGTTGGATAGTATAGGGGTAAAAATTACTATTCTAACTCCGGGGGGTGCAACAGTAGGGTAAGTGTTGGATAGTATAGGGGTAAAAATTACTATTCTAACTCCAGGGGGTGCAACAGTAAGGTAAGTGTTGGATAGTATAGGGGTAACAATTACTATTCTAACTCCAGGGGGTGCAACAGTAGGGTAAGTGTTGGATAGTATAGGGGTAAAAATTACTATTCTAACTCCAGGGGGTGCAACAGTAGGGTAAGTGTTGGATAGTATAGGGGTAAAAATTACTATTCTAACTCCAGGGGGTGCAACAGTAGGGTAAGTGTTGGATAGTATAGGGGTAAAAATTACTATTCTAACTCCAGGGGGTGCAACAGTAGGGTAAGTGTTGGATAGTATAGGGGTAAAAATTACTATTCTAACTCCAGGGGGTGCAACAGTAGGGAAAGTGTTGGATAGTATAGGGGTAAAAATTACTATTCTAACTCCAGGGGGTGCAACAGTAGGGAAAGTGTTGGATAGTATAGGGGTAAAAATTACTATTCTAACTCCAGGGGGTGCAACAGTAGGGTAAGTGTTGGATAGTTTAGGGGTAAAAATTACTATTCTAACTCCAGGGGGTGCAACAGTAGGGTAAGTGTTGGATAGTATAGGGGTAAAAATTACTATTCTAACTCCAGGGGGTGCAACAGTAGGGTAAGTGTTGGATAGTATAGGGGTAAAAAATTACTATTCTAACTCCAGGGGGTGCAACAGTAGGGTAAGTGTTGGATAGTGTAGTGTAATATTATGCGTTGTAATGGTATGCGATGTAAAGGTAGTATGCGATGTAATGGAATGCGTTGTAATGGTAGTTTTTAAAAATGCGTTGCAGTGTCATGCTATGTAATGGAATGCGTTGTAGTGGATGTTGCATTGTAAAAAATGCGTTGTAAGTGTAGTGCGTTGTAACAGTTGCGTTGTAAACGTTGTTCCCCGCAATGGGTCTCACCCCTAAATCCAGTCGAAGTGGAACTAGTGGGGAGCTTACTGGTAGACCAAACAACTGTCTGAGGAAACTGTTATAGGTTCTGTTAATGGTCTTGAGAGGACAATGACCCCAGAGTTCGGCCCTATGCAGGGCAGCACTGCTTAATTGAGTTTTATAGATCTCTATGACCGGGCCCACAGGCTTATGAAAAGAGTTTCTGTAAAGCTTGGCCAGACCGCCAGCGGTCTGAGCCAGCTCGAGGCTTGACTTGTCTATTTGAGGCCCACGGTCCATTTTTTCTGTTAAGGTAAGACCTAAGTAGTCAAAAACAGATACCCGCTCCAGTTGAATACCATTCATGTGCGGATTGGGCCGGGTAGAGCTAGCGGGGTTGAAGACCATGGGCCATATTTTCAAGGAGCTATCGCAGAGTTAACGGCACTTCAACGCAGCCAAAGCCATGATAAATTTACCGCCCCCTTCACAAGCTGGTGCAAACAGCCGATATCACCAGTTTTCCAGCGATAGCATCCGCAAAAAACATCGCCACGGATGACCCCGGCAACTATCGCTAATGAGATGCAGAGTAGGCGTTCCAGAGCAAAAAGCTGCGACAACACCACTCCGCAACATTCACAACAACCAGCCTGATCTGCGATAAGATCACAAAACATGCAATAAGGCACATTAGCGCCAGGAAACTAACACCTGCTCCAACATGGTGCAAAGTTGAATTACAACTTGCACCACAAAAGAGAGCCCAGCCCAGAGCCACACCTGAAGAACAACAGATGCCATGGAGCCACTGAACATGCGTGTCGGACACCCAAGAGGGCCACAACACCCACCGCCACCACACCCAGGACCCCCCCCTCACTGGCACCCCCCTGCCAAAGACATGCCACATCAACTACACTGATTCATGTACCAAACAATCTGCCTGATGTCGCACAATCACATCAGGTGACATGCATGTGTCGTCACAAAAATGAACATCACACATTCACCTTCGAAGCAACAAATTGAAATTTATTAAATTAACACAGAAAAGAAATGAATACACATGGTGGCTCCTCTCGGGACAATCCGTAGGCCACAGCCTGCAAGACAAAAATCACGATGAGTAGTTTTGTCCTGCACACATCAAGGGACAGAGAGAGAGCCAAGCCGAGAGAGAGGAAGAGAGGGAGAGAGAGATAGACGGACAGAGAGGGGGAGAGAGAGATAGACGGACAGAGAGGGGGAGAGAGAGATAGACGGACAGAGAGGGAGAGAGAGAGATAGATGTACAGAGATGGGGAGAGAGAGATAGACGGACAGAGGGGGGAGAGAGAGAGAAAAGAAGAGAGGGACAGGGAAAGAGAGTGTCAACACTGTGCACCCATGCCACACTGCTCATCTGCTGCCACAGGTGTGTCTCCAACCACGTGCCGTTATGTAGTGCAGTTCACCAGGTCCCACATCTGAGACAGACCCGTCATCTGAAACAGAGTTCAGATACCTGAATGGCAAAGTACATACAATTGCACACCCTGTGCACCCAGGCAGCTGCACCCCAGCCCCTCCTGCCACCCAGCGGAGCATGCCCGCCCCTGCGCACCCAGGCAGCTGCACCCCAGCCCCTCCCGTCACCCAGCGGTGCATGCCCGCCCCAGCGCACCCAGGCCTCACTGCTCACCTTCCGCCACCGGTGTGTAGAAAAGAGAGCCCACCATGTGCCACTGCAAGCCACAAGCCTGGGGCCCACAGGCATGGCACCCTTCATATCATGCAGCCCCGCTCCGCAGGCTTCACATTTGGTGCTGGGTCTTGATTACTCCATGGCAGAGGACATACCAGTGCACCCGGCATCATCGCAGGCTGCACACCCGCTCAGCCTCATAGGTGCCACTAACTCTGTGATCCAGGAGGAAACACCACATGGCGGTAGGCCCGCGCTGTCCGCTGGCTCAGGCCTACACTGCGGTCCAGCAGGGCACAGAAAACCTGCGCCATCCGGACCACCGGAAAGGGGCATCATGACAGGCTGCACACCTGCTCAGCACTTAAGGGGCCCCTATCTCAGTGCACTCAAAGTCACCATCCCGTGGCGGTGTGCCTGTGCCAGCCAGAGTGTATTCAGTGCCACCAAGTCTGTGCCCCGCTAGTCTATGATTGGTTATCGTGGCGCGGAGGCCATCATGTCACCTGCAGGATGTGATGTCGCAGGCCCATGGGCCCCCATGCCTACATGCACACCACACGGATACACCCCGAGAGAGGCTGCAAATGGCGTTGTGCACGTCCGCCCGGCCCTATTTATTGGCTGGGTTACATGTGCTGTGACGCGTGTGCTGGATGGATGTGGTGTGGGTGTAAACCAGCCATGAGTGAGTGGCTGTGACATGCTGACAACTAGAGCTGTGAGCTGCAGATCACTACAGGGGATTCCTGGCACATGTGGTGTTGTTGTCCCCCCTGGAGCGTAAGCATAGTGGGCTGGCCTGGCGTATGCCAGTCCAGCGTAAGGGTTTGAACAATGACCCCGGGGCATGGGCGTGGTCCCGTACGGGGCTGGACAAGGAAGTAACAAATGTGTGTGTCGCTGTTGTTGCGTCGGCACCACCCGGACAACATTCGGCAATGTGTCACCCTGCGACCCAAGTCCAACGAAATGAGCCACATGGACGTAAGAGGAAATCACTGACCCTACATTCATCCATACTACCACACTTGAAAAACCATAGAGATGACACATCTGTGTGATTCGGAATGTTTAATGCACATTCAGTGGAGTGTTGCATCTGGAGCAGTACAGGGCTATGCAAACTCCACTTTTAAATGTCGGCCCGTGGAGGGCCAGCCAGAGTCATTCAGGGAATGACAAGTCCAAAGGAAGTAGAAGACTTCAGTTCGCAGTCTGTTCGCTGTGTCATTGGCGATCAAACATAATATGGCAGTCCATTGCGAGGTCCAAGGTGAGTGTCGCAGAGTGTATCGGGGGACGATGGAAGGTGCTGATGCAGAGGACAGAACCAAGCAGAAGCTGGCCATATGGAGGAGATGAATGCTACAGTTTTCTCCGTACCAGTAAGGCGGTTTCATCCGCATCTTCGTCCTCTGCTGTTTCATGTGCCTCATGTGGGGGTGGTGCTGGCTGTTCTCCAGCAGTGTGTGGCAGTGACACCTCAGGGGCCGGAGGTGGGATGTCTGCCGCACTGTGTGGCACTGACACTTCAGGGGGTGGAGATGTGGATGTAGTGGTAGCAGCAGCACGCATCGGCGCCAGGCCTTGTGGTAGCAATGCCATGAGGATGGTTTTGAGGTCATTGTGGAACCCAGCTACCTCTCGCTGGTGTGCAGCCGTGGCAGCCGCTCTTTCCACATTGGCCCACTCCATGATCTCCATGAGCCTCTGCATGAGTCCCAACGAGCTCACTGGAGCCACCCTAACTAGACAGTCGTTCTTGTCGCACAGTCAGGACTCTGGCGATGTCAGCCATGGTTTATTGGAGGGCATGGAGCAGACTGTCGGTGTCCGTTAGGGACTGTGAGTGGTCCCTGATGGGACTTAGACACCCATGTATGGCATCTAGTTTGTCTGCCATGCAGTCGAAGCCCACCAGCACCTGTTCAGCCAGCTGCTCCTGGCATTCCAACACGTGGCGTTGGAAGGCCATGTGTTCTTCATGGGGTCCTGGGAGGCAGCCGTGGTGGTGGGTGCTGCCTGCTGTTTGGTCTGTGCAGGGTTGGGGTGTCCCCGCTGCAGTTGGACTGCCCTGCTCCTGGAGGTGGGCTGCGGAGACTATTAATGAACTCTTGGAGGGTGTCGGTGTCGAAGCTGTGGTGGTCTTCTTCGTCACCAGAGAAGAGATATTCGGCTGCTCTGCAGGAGGTGTTGATTGTCCCTCTGCAATGTGAAGGGGAGATGAAGTTTAACAATGTGTTCACATGTGAGTTGTCGCATGGTACATGTTTACATACAGACTGCATGACTATGTACATCGTGGCTGTTATGGAGGGGCTGCCCATTTGCTGAGGGACAGTGGACATTTCGACAGCATCACAGATGTGTGTTTGTACTTGTACAATATCAACTTAGATTTCCCTGCAATGCCACTTGTGATTGGCCAGTGTCTACACCCAGTCGCCACCAGTTGTGTTTGTGTTCTGGTGTGGACATGTTGGGGTTTGTGCCACATTGTTGTCAGTGTTGATGTGCTCTGCATGCTATGTGTGTGCGCTGCATTGGGGGGGGGGGGGTTTGGCCCCTGCTGCTCTTTTTTGCTGCCCCTTATCCCTTTCATGCGGTGTGCCTTTGACTTCTGTGCTTGTACAGTGCTGACATGTAGCATACTTAGGTACATTGTTCTCTTGGTGGGAGTTGGGGTCTGTGGCATGGTTTGTCCGCAGATGTGCTGTGCTTACTTGTGCATGTGTGCTATTGTGCCCATCTCCCCCGTTCCCCCCAGTCCCTGGTCGTCACTCACCCTGGTGCTGTTGTGCCCGGTCCTGTTGAGCAGTGTACGGACCCCCAACTGCTGCCACCGTCTCCCCACTCTTGACTGTGGACACCATTTCCTCCAAGTCGTCCAGCTCCTCCTGTGGTGCTGGACTGCCACCTGCAGCCTGCATTGCTGCCTTCCGGTTGTTGGTGAGTTTCATCTTGGTTTTTCCCTTGACATCATTCCAGCGCCTCTTGACCTCGTCCATTGTCCTCTTCAGCACTCCGACTGCATTCACCTTGTCCACGATGGACTGCCATAGTCCATTTTTTGTTGCCAATGACACAGTGGAGGTGACAAACAGTTGTTGATGGTGTTCGACCACCTCCGTTATCAGGATCCTGTTTTCCTGCGAACTGAAGTGCTTCTTCCCACTCTTCTTATCCTTGCCCTTCCCTGACCCCAAGGTCCCAGGCAGCTCCTCCGGGGGGCTTGTGGGGTTCTGGTTCTCCTCCGTACTTGTTCTGGCAACATCCATTATGTTTGGCTGTTGTTTGGCATTTGTTTGGCTGTTTTTGTTCTACTTTTATGGTGACTTTTCCCACCTGACGCGTGTGAATTGCAGCCCTGTAGCTGGTTTTCGCTGATTTTTGTATCGCGCTTGGCCTCATCGCAGATTTTTTGCCTTCGCGTTTCGCATTTTTGCGGCATGGCATTGATTTTAACGCGGTCAGTTGACACGTTATCTGGGGAATATCGCATGGTGCCGCCATGTTGAGATTGCTTCATTAACACGGTGTAATTTTCACGCGATAGACTGCGATGTTGGAGGTTGCGTTAAGTAAATTTTGTGATGGTTATCACACGTTCTTGAGAATATGCCCCCATGTATTTTGTCTTTTGAATGTTGATCTCCAACCCCCTGAGTCTACAAAACTCACAGAACCCATCAAGGATTCTCCAAATACCCATCGGAGATTTAGAAAGCAGAATGGTGTCATCTGCAAACATCATTGCTGGAATTAACTTGCGTGCTAGCTTGGGGGCATCTATGTCTTTCAGTCCACTCAGCACACCTACTAGCCTGTTGATGTAAATACAGAACAAGGTAGGGGCGAGCACACAACTCTGTCTGACTCCCCTGTGGATTGGAATTGATGGAGTGATGTTGCCCAAGCCTCCCATATCTGATTTGGGCGTAGTTGCCATCATGCAGTCTTCTTAACATGTCCAAAAGATAGTGGGGAATTCCAAGGTCTCTCATTACCACTCAGAGTGCGTCTCTAGGGACCAGGTCAAAGGCACTTTTAAGATCCACAAAGACCAGGTAGAGACTACCACCTTCCAAGTGCACTGATTTCCAGAAGAGAAGTTGGAGCCTGATAATGTGGTCAATGGTGGATGTTTTTTCCCTGAATCCATCTTATAGTGGGCTCATAACCTTGTGTTCCTGCAGCCATGTCTGCAGGCGATAAAGTAGGATCCTAGCAAAAACTTTTTGTGATACGTCGATCAAACTGATCGGGTTGTAGTTGCTAGGTAGGAAGGGGGACCCCTTTTTAACCCCTTGCATGCCCGCCCCTTTCCCCGCCCAGTGCCGCGCCTTGCATTAGCGGGCGGAGTTCATGATGAGCTGGACTCGTCATGGGCACAGCGCCACCGCAGCCCATGACGAGTCCAGCTCGTCATGGGCACTGAAGGGGTTAAATACTGGAAGAATCTCAGCTCCAGCCCAGGTTACAGGGAGTGCCAATCCTTGTAAATTGGCATTGAAAAGCACCCACAGATAGGGACCCCAGATATTAGGCTTGGCACAGTAGAGATCACCAGGTATCTTATCCAGATCTGGGGCCTTGCCAGGAGCGATTCTGTGTATGGCTCTGAAAACCTCTGCCAGAGTTATCTCTGGAATCTCTAGATTGGAGTTCCAATAGGGGCTGGGTTACTGGGGTCTGACTAGTGTCCTCAGCCTCCAATGGAGTATAGAGAGCCTGGAAATACTCTTTCCAGCTATCAGCCGCTATATTTGGCTCCATAACCACTTTTCTATTGTTGCTACCAGTGGTTACTGTGTTCCAAAAGGATTTCACATCTTTGGCAACTAGGGTCAGGTACAGGGATTCCCATAGGTCAATTTCTCATGATTTTTTGCGAGTGCAATGGTTGTGTTGTAGAAGGCCCTCGCTGCTTTAATTTGCGTGCTACTCTTGGTTTTTATTGCCTCCCAAAAACTTCCATTGAATCTTGCCTGCTTCGTCTTTGACCCTCCCGTCTGGGTGCCCAGTGGCCAGAATGTATCCACCAACTTAGCGGTCATGGTCTCATGAATCTTAGCAACATCTATTGTGGATACAATGGTACCGTCTTCCATGACATGTTTTGCCAGTTCCACAAAAATTGGTATGATGGATTCAAAGAAAAGGGTCATTTTTTGGGGTGATTGTTCTATCCATGCCCACTTTACTTTTTGCCTACCATTGGTGAGTGTTAGCCTTTTATCTATTGTTGAGGCTGGGTCAGGGTTTCCCCCAGTAGTTGGGTATCAATATCTCAGGGATTAAGGCTTTATGATCACTGTCATGTCGTGGCAGGACAGCGAAGTCAACAACTCTGGCCCACATCTGGGTTTCTATCAGAATGTAGTCTATAATGAAAGACTGACCAACCCTGTTGAATGTGTGCTTCCCAGGAGAGTCGGAACTGGTTTGGCCATTGCAGGCTCTAAGAGAATGTTTTAGAGTAAGAGATTTTATCTGGAGAGCCAGCGGTGTCGAACAAAGCAAACACAAGGAGATGATGGACGGAGTGCTGAAACTTTTCAGGCACTCACGCTCCTTGTGTTTGCTTTGCTCACCCTAAGTTGGCAGGGTATGTCCAGACGTGGGTCCCTTGCTCACTTTGCCATTGTATTCGAGCTAGCCAGGCTGATGACGGCTGATTAGCCAGAAACCGGTCCCAGGATGCTTGTTTCCGGTCCAGGGAAGACATGGCTTGGCAGTTCGGGCTGGACTGTTCCCATGAGGCACAGGGTCAGACTGATTTGCATATGGCCTTGTCTGAACTGGGGTGGCGGAGTGAGCTAAAGAATGATGCCACTGATCCCTCCCTGCCCCATGCAAAACAGCCGAGCCAAATCGCAGGCTCGGCCACAAGCCCCAATCCCTAGGGGTCCCAGGACTGATGGTTTTCGGGTCGGGATTGGGTTCTAGTACGAGTCAATCAACTTCTTCCAAGACCCCATATCTATTTGCCAGAGGCAGATTAAATGTTTGGGGTCTCGAGTCTTGATACCCCAGTCCTAACAATGACTGCTTGTGATACCAGTCATCCTGAGATCAACCATTTCCTGCCTCAGGTTGGATCATCGATCTTGAAAAGTAAAAGTGGGTGAGCGGGAGTGGCCTGATTACGGTGCCTGGATCCTGGGTATAGTGGTTCAGTTGCAGGAGGTTTTGTACAATATGTGTGTTTTTAAAATTGATTATGACACAATCCCCTGGTTGATCTTTGTGCCTATTACCCACCTAGCTGACCCTACAAGCCATAAGGATTTCATTAGCGTGTGAGTAGGCATACTGGCGATATCTGGCAAGCCAGTGCAAACACCTATTCTTGAGCTCAAACTGTGGTTCCCTCTGAGTGCTCTGACCCTCTTTAACATTGGGGACTCCTGCGAGTACAACAACATATGGGGTTGAAGCTGGGGGAAGGTTTATGGTTGGCAAATCAGACCCTATCCTACCCCCCCCCCGGTTCTGAGGCCCAGCTTCAGCCACACTATTAGTCAAAATACCCATGGATGATGGTGCCCGCTCTCCCGGCTTAGATCCAGGGTCTGTGCGATTGGTGGCCAGAGCCATGGAAGCAGGAACCTCCTCACAAAATGTTTCAGGCATTTTCATAGCCTCTGCAATACAAGAAAGTCTGTTGCAACCGGGTCAGTTCCACTAACTCTGACTGGTGCAGGTTTATAAGAGTTTTTCCATCACTTTTAACACACAGGTTGGCCAGTTTATCAAGTCGATCTAATACTGGGGCAAGCTCCTCTCTCACGATGATCCTGATCTGCCCTTGTAGAACCTCCATCAGAACAGCCACCCATGACGGGAGTGACGTGTCCGGTTCTGGGTTTTGCCCATTGTCCAGGACCTGGGTAGGCGGGGTTCCCATGTTGAAATATGTTCCGTCATTGGATTTTTTTCGTTTTACCCCTGCCCTGGTAGATTATTTGGTTTTACTAATCTTAGCTGTACCCTTGGTCTCGCTCCCCCTCTGTGTAGGTGCTTTGGTGCAATATAGTACAATGCCTAGTAAAGACATTACACTCTGCTTTGGTTGTTTTAATCTGATTTATGACTAAAACAGAGGTGATTACTGATTGAAAGTGGTGGTTCATCTTGCCGCTAAATCAATAAAATATAACATTTGCCACATTGGCTGAACTGAAACTCGGGTGAGGATTGGGTAATTATGCCACGGTATGTTATGTTATATTATGTTATGTTATGTTATGTTGATTGGTATAGCGCACTAATCACCTGAGAGGGTATCCAGGCACTTGGGTATGTGTGCAGGTAAGATGCTTATAAAAAGAACTAGGTACTCAACTTCTTGCGGAACTCAAAAAGTTAGAGGAGACTCTGTAGTGTTGGGAGAGATCATTCCATGTTTGGGTGTGATGTGGGAGAATGAACAACCTCTAGTTTTGCTTTTGCAAATGCGGGGAGTGTGCGCGAGTGAGAGTGAGGCAGAGAGTCTGGTGGATTGGTGAAAGTGTAGGGCTTTGTATGTGTGTGTGAGAGAAGTTTTATTTGGCTGCGCTTGTGAATGGGGAGCCAGGGAATCGTCCTGAGGTGCAGTGTGATGTGAGTGCCTCATGGGAGGTCAGGTATGAGTCTTGCAGCTGTGTTCTGGATGGTCCGGAGTCTCTGTAGGAGTTGGAGATTTTGAGGTAGAGAGTGTTGCCATAGTCCGGCCTGCTGGTGATGAGTGCTTGTGTGATGGTCAGTCTGGGGTTGTGAGGCAACCATTTGAAGATCTGTTGCAGCTTGCACCGGATGTGAAAGATGGAGGTGCACACTGCAGTGACTTGAGCCGTCATATTGAGCTTGTTGTCTAGTATGTTCCCTAGATTTCTTTGCATGGTCTGTGGGTGAGGGTGTTGTTCCTATCTCCGACAGCCACCAGGTGGCGTCCCATGGGTAGGTCTTCTTGAAGAAAACCAGTACTTCTGTATTGTTGAAGTTGAGCTTCAGTCAGTTGGTTTGCATCCAGTCTGCTACCATGGTCATGCTTTTGGTGAAGTTGGTTCTGGTGGTGGTTGTCTTGGCAGTCAGGGAGAGGATGAATTAGGAGTCATCGGAGATGATGTTGATGTCTTGTGATTGGAGATGTTGGCGGTCGGTATCCTGTATTTGTTAAAAAGGGTGGGGCTGTTGGACGATCCCTAGGGGACTCTGCATATCAGCTTCTTGGTCTCTGATGTGAAGGGTGGCAGCCTGAGTCTTTGGGTTCTTCCCATGAGGAATGAACAGATCTATTTTAGATCAGATCCTTGTATGCCAATCTCGTCGATTTTTCTGCTAAGGTTGTTATGGGAGACAGTGTTGAAGGCCTCAGAGAAATCAAGTAGGATGAGACCGGCTGTTTCTCCTCAGTCCAGGATGATTTGAAAGTCATTAATGGCCGCAATGAGTGCTGTTTCGGTGCTGTGGATCTTTCTGAATCCTGATTAAGTGTTGTCTAGAAGTTGCTGAAGTTTGAGGGGGTTGTGAGATGCTTGTTGGTGTCCTACTCAATCACTTTGGCTGGATAGGGGAGCAGGGAGATGGGTCAGAAGTTGCTGAGTTGATTCAGGTCAGCTGTAGGCTTCTTGAAGGGGGCGTTGATTTCTGCAAGTTTCCCTTCATCTTGGAAAATTGGCAGATGTGATGGAGGTATTGATGATGTGGGTCAGGGTGATGCTGATTAGTAATATTTCCAGGCTGTCCATATGGTAGGGGCATGTGTCCATTGGGCACACTAAGTAAATGGTCCACATGATTGTCGCTGTGTCATTTCTGATGAGGGTTGTCCATTCGGTCAGGTGGCTATCTCTGGGGCTGGGTTGGTGTGCGAAGTTGCTGTAGATGTTTGAAGTTCCTGCTGTGGAAGAAGTTAGATTAGGTTTTTGCAGAGTTGTTGGAGGGCAGTGATGTAATTGACAGTGGCTGAGGGTGAAATCCCTGATGATCAAGAAGATCTCCTTGAAGCTGTTGGAGCTTCCTTCAATGCGGTCCACTAATGCTTTTTTCTTGGTGTCACTTATTTGCTTGTGATAGTGTCAGAGTGCAGCCTTGTAAGTAGTTCTATCGGTGGTGTTGTAGCTAGCTCTCCATTCCTTTTCTAGCTGTTTTCAGTGTTGTTTGGTGTCTCAGATGTCTTCTGTGTACCAGCTGACCTGCTTGTTAGCTCTACTATGCTTTTGGGGTTTGATGGGGGGGCACAAAATGTAACAAGCATTGGCAAAGCCAGCAGGTCTACCTGCATTTTGACTTTGTTGAAATTAGTTTTGCCATGAGTTTTGCTAAACTTTATTGTTGTAGAAGCTGCCAGACCCTCATCAATCCCCAAAAAAGTATTGACTAAAAACTAAAATCTTCATTTGGACAAAAAAAGCTAGGAGCCTCTTTGTGCGTGAACGTGTTCCTTGTGAAAAGTCAGAACGCTGTTACTCATAGTGAATTTAGCAGAAGGTTGAGGTGGGATGACCCATGGACCTATGCTGCATTCTGTAGTGGGCAGATAAAAAATGTGAATGACACAATAACAGACCAATGTATGAATAGAGCTTTCTGAAAGCCCTTTTAAGGGTATATATTGTTCATAATATTTTAGTAAAATCACAAGGTCTTGCTAATGCCAGACCTAAAAAGGGACTAGGGCTTGAATTTCTTTCACTTTGGCTCTTTAACAGAGGGAGAGAGTTGTTGAGTATATTTATCGAAACCTATGCAAACCTCATGGATGAAAACTGCAAGCCAGATCAGACAGCTCGAAAACATTTCCCAGATCAGAGGAATAGATTCAGGTGGATCATGGTGAAGAGGGCCAATTTAGTGTTTGCACAGAGATGCCAAATGCATATCATAATCAGTGCTGTAAGGTGTCCTGTGAATAACGTTGTGGCTGGTTAGTGTATTTTGATGTTGTGGGGTCATCAAAGTCCCACTTGGTCAGAAATCCCTGGACTCAAAATAAAAAGTTCCACCCCCCACTTCAGCAAACTGAGGCTTAAGGTAGAAATTACTTTTAGGCATCTGTGAACTTTCAACCACATCCATTCACCTTACATGTCAAACAAGCATTGGCATAGCCAATAGATATCGCCTTTGGGACCTTATAAGTGTTTAGCCATGCAACAGTTGCATAACTAAATACTTATAAGGTCCCAAAAGCGAGACGTATTGGCTATGCCAAGCGATCGTGATCAAACATCAAAGCGGCCACGAAAGAAATCGCGGTCAAGCACGGCGCGCGCGCCTGAGCACATGCACTGTAGCTCTAGGGTGGCCTGGTAGCACTTTTTGGAGCCCTCTCAATAAGTCGCGACAGACCAGCGCATGCGCTGGGTCAGGCGAGACCTAAAAAGGAGACTTTGATGTGACTTAAGGCAGCTGGATAGAACGTGCTGGTGTCAAATTGATCTTTATTTTATGCACTTACAGTGAACTCAGTTATTGAAAAAAATAATAAGGTTTGTATACTTGTCAGGAAATACCACATCAAAATCTAGCAACAACAGGGGGACGGACTTCCATTTTTGGTGCGGGCATCCTGCCAAGTTCATAGACATAATAGAAAAATGAAAAGGAAAGGGATGCTCTTATTGGTTAAAGCTTTATATATTAGTCCACTACTGAAAATAGTTCCATATTCTTCAAAACAAGACCCTGCCTTTGTGCATTCGCTTCATTCTATGATGACTGCTCAGTAGTGTAGACATCCTCATACTTAACTCCAGCGGTAATACACTACTGCCAGTGTTGACCATAAGGCCTTTATGTTACTCCCAAATTATTGGGTTAACACACAGTAGATTGCGCAAGCTTCAAAAGGAAACTATGGGGCATATTATCAAGCACGGCGTTAAAATTATCGCCGCTTTAGCGGCAGAAAACTGCAGCTAAAGCGGCGATAATGGGCTTGATAATATGCCGCAGAGAATTCCAATAGAAGCCCATGTTGACACCAGAACATGGGCTTCTATGGGAATTCTCTGCGGCATATTATCAAGCCCATTATCACCGCTTTTGCGGCAGTTTTCTGCCGCTAAAGCGGCGCTAATTTTAACGCCGTTTCTTGATAATATGCCCCTATAATCTTTTTGCAGAAAATGAATACTGGCAAATGTCTCTGACCCTTCTCTTATTCAATCAATCAATCAAAGGCATTTATAAAGCGCACTACTCACCCGGAGGGTCTCAAGGCGCTGGGGGGGGGGGGGGTCCGCTACTGCTCGAACAGCCAGGTCTTGAGCTTCTTCCTGAAGGAGAGGTGGTCTTGGGTCAGGCGTAGTTCGGTGGGGAGGGCGTTCCAAGTCTTGGCGGCCAGGTGGGAGAAGGATCTACCTCCTGTAGTCGCTCTGTGGATGCGGGGGACGGCTGCGAGGGCGAGACTGGTCGAGCGGAGGTGGCGTTTGGGAGCGTAGAAGTTGAGGCGGCTGTTGAGGTAGGTCGGGCCTTGGTTGTGTAGGGCTTTGTGTGCGTGGGTGAGGAGCCGGAAGGTGATTCTTTTGTTGATCGGGAGCCAGTGCAGGTCTCTCAGGTGTCTGGAGATGTGAGTTCGTCTGGGGACGTCGAGGATGAGTCTCGCCGAGGCGTTCTGGATCCGCTGGAGTCTCTTCTGGAGCTTGGCGGTGGTACCGGCGTAGAGGGCGTTGCCGTAGTCCAGTCGACTGGTGACGAGGGCCTGGGTGACTGTTTTCCTGGTCTCGGTGGGGATCCACCGGAAGATCTTACGTAGCATGCGCAGGATGTTGAAACAGGACGAGGAGACGGCGTTGACTTGTCTGGTCATGGAGAGGGAGGAGTCCAGGATGAAGCCCAGGTTGCGTGCGTGGTCTGTCGGTTTGGGTGCGTTGCCCAGGGCAGGGGGCCACCAGGAGTCGTCCCAGGCGGAGGGTGAGGAGCCCAGGATGAGGACTTCCGTCTTGTCTGTGTTCAGTTTCAGGCGGCTGGTCGTCATCCACTCGGCCACGTTTTTCATCCCTTCGTGTAGGTTGGCTCTGGCGGTGGCGGGGTCGTTGGTCAGGGAGAGGATCAGCTGGGTGTCATCGGCGTAGGAGATGATGTTCAGGTTGTGTTGGCGTGCGATGGCCGCAAGGGGGCTCATGTAGACATTGAAGAGGGTGGGGCTGAGCGAGGAGCCCTGAGGGACGCCGCAGGTGACTTCCGTGGCTTCTGATCTGAACGGGGGCAGGCGGACTCTCTGTGTCCTTCCGGTGAGGAAGGAGATGATCCATTCCAGTGCCTTCTCCTTGATCCCGACGTTGCTGAGGCGCTGCACTAGGGTGCGGTGGCAGACAGTGTCGAATGCCGCGGAGAGGTCCAGGAGGATGAGGGCCGCTGTTTCTCCGTTGTCCAACAGGGTTCGGATGTCGTCTGTGGCAGCGATGAGGGCGGTCTCGGTGCTGTGGTTGGCCCGGAAGCCTGACTGGGAAGGGTCGAGGGAACCAGTCGTCTCGAGGAAGGCTGCCAGTTGCTTGTTGATGGTCTTCTCGACGACTTTGGCTGGAAACGGGAGGAGCGAGATGGGGCGGTAGTTCTTGAGTTCGGTGGGGTCCGCCGTTGGTTTCTTTAGTAGAGCGCTGAGTTCGGCGTGCTTCCAGCTCTCAGGGAAGGTGGCGGTGTTGAGGGAGGTGTTGATGATGTCCCGCAGGTGGGGTGCGATGACAGCGTCGGCCTTGTTGAAGATGTGGTGAGGGCAGGGGTCGGTTGGGGAACCGGAGTGGATGGAGTTCATCGTGCTGATGGTGTCTTCGAGGTTGATCGGTGTCCAGGCGTTGAGGGTGGTGGTGGGGGGCGTTGGTTTGGTCGTGGGGAGTGTTGGTTGTGTTCTGAAGCTGTTGTGTATGTCAGCGATCTTGTTGTGGAAGTAGGAGGCGAGGGAGTTGCAGAGGTCTTGCGATGGGGTGATGTCGTTGGTTCCGGCGTTGGGGTTGGAGAGCTCTCTGACGATGTTGAAGAGTTCCTTGCTGTTGTGTGCGTTGTTGTCCAACCGGTCCTTGAATGCTGTTTTCTTGGTGGCGTGGATCAGTTGATGGTGCCTTCGGGTGGCGAGCTTGAGGGTAGTCATGTTGTCCGGCGTTGGGTCTCTTCTCCATGCTTTCTCGAGGGCTCGGCAGTTCTTCTTGGAGCTCTTGAGTTCGTCGGTGAACCAAGGGGCCTTCTTGCTTCCGGGTCTGCTGGGTGGGGTCCTCAGAGGGGCGAGCTCGTCCGCGCAGGTGGAGATCCATTTCGTGAGGTTGTCGGCGGCTTGGCTGGGGTTCGGTGAGCTGGCGGGAGGGTGCTGGCTCAGGGATGTGGTGAGTTGTTCGGCTGTGATCTTGTTCCAGCTTCTTCGTGCGGCCTGTTGCTGGTGGTGGTGGACCGTGGTTCTTTTGAAGGTGAAGTGGATGCAGCTGTGGTCCGTCCAGTGGAGTCCAGTGGCGTGGCTGAAGGAGATGTCTTTGCTGGACGAGAAGATGGCGTCGAGTGTGTGTCCGGCGAGGTGGGTGGGGGTGGTCACCAGCTGCTTGAGTCCGAGGGTGGCGAGGTTGTCAAGCAGGGTGGTGGTGTTGCGGTCGTTGTTGTTCTCCAGGTGGAAGTTGATGTCCCCGAGGAGGATGTAGTCGGCCGAGGGGAGGGCGTGCGGGCTGATGAAGTCGGCGATGTCTTCGCTGAATTGAGTGCGTGGTCCCGGGGGTCGGTAGATCAGGGTGCCTCTGAGGGTGGTCTTGGGGTCGGTGTGGATCTGGAAGTGCAGGTGTTCGGCGGATGTCAGGGTGTTGTCGGCGTTGGTCGAGATACGGATGGTGTCTCTGTGGATGATGGCGATGCCTCCTCCAGTCTGGTTGTCGCGGTCTCTCCGGATGATCTTGTAGCCCTCTGGGACGGCGATGGCGATGTCGGGCGCTGAGGAGTCGTTCATCCAGGTTTCCGTGAGGAAGGCAACGTCAGGAGCTGTGGTGTCGAGGAGGTTCCAGAGTTGAACGGCGTGTCTGTGGACGGAGCGGGTGTTGAGCAGGATGCACTTGAGGTGGTTGCTGCTGGTGTTCGGCTTGGCGGGTGCTGGTGCGGGGCAGGTCCGGATGCAGGTGAACTTGCAGGTGAGGCAGCTGAAGGGTCCGTGGGTGCGTCTCGGAGTGGCTCGGTAGCACCCGGGGGTTCGGCCGGTGTTGAGTGCGTTGAGGGTGGCGGCATCGTAGGTCCTGCGGGGGGGCTGGCAGGCGCGGGGGCCAGGGGGTCTGGCGCTGGGCGCGGTCCAGGCGCGGACGGGCGCAGACGGGCTTACCTTTGGCGCACCTTCGGCGCTCAATCGGTGCTCCCGCTGCGCGCGTCCGCTGCGCGGTCGCTCTGGGGGCGTCATAAGAGGGGAGCCGGGAGGGAGGGTCTGCGGGGAGGCGGGGAGCGCGGGAACCAATCGTCGGGCGGGGGGGCGGGGTCTCGTGGGCAGCGGCGGGAAACCAGGGGGCTCGGTGGCGGCGCTTGGCGGCCCTGTGGCAGCTGGGGCGGCGCTCGGCGGCCCTGTGGTGGCTCAGGCGGCATTGAGTTATTGAGTTATTATGGAGTAGATCGGAGTGTTTGGAATCAGACAAACCTGTCAGAGAATCTTTTATCAGCAGGTAGCAAATATAGACCCCTCCCCTCTCTTTGATAGCTCAAAATCAGTGTGCACACACAAAGGATGGTATTTTACACTACATAGTTATTTATTGTACATTATTCCTCTACAAATCATGTGCATTGAAATGATTGTGAATATTATTAACTCGGAAAGTTTTACACTACTACTAGGTCAGAGGTTAGACAAGCCCCAAACACATTTCCTCACACACCGCTATCCAGTTAGTCTAAAGCCTATCTAAAATATGACCAGCTGTCAATTAGCAGAGCTGTATTGGCTTATCACTACATGCCAATATGCATACCTCATTGTGCCATTATTCCGGATGTTGTTACTTCGTATTCCACCATCCCCTCTGGCAATCGGTCTGTATGCTTATCTGCGTCCCTGCACCAATACCTTATGTGACTTTCTTATGCATGGAGAGGTAAGCTCATGCTCAACTTCTGTTTTGTTACAAAGAATATGTAATTGTTCATTGAAGCTTACTGCTAATTTTGCTTCTTTTTGTCAGAACACGTCATGGGGTATCCCTTATCACTTTAGACCCAGTGGGTATGAGGGAGCAATACTCCAAACCACCTTACACCAAGTTGAATCTCAGGTAAAGAAAGGCTAGCAGTCCACACAGTGTTTGGCGCTGTCAGTAGAAAATGCTTCACACATGTGCACAACGCACTATGCAACAGCGCCAGAAAGACAAATCCCATTTCCCAGAACACCATGAACTCTTACGCAGTATGGCGTCACAACACCCATCTTGGATACATGGGTCTAGCTTCGCTCGTGGCCCTTTGCAACATTTCTGCAACCAGGACCTTTATTACGACAATATAGGATTTGCTTCCTTTGGAGTTCTTTGATGGGCATTGGGTATCAATAGCAATCTGAAACTGTGTTGTGAGAATGAACTTTGAAGTTTTAGCAACATTTGACTAAAAAAATATCTGCATAATGTAGGATTATCTCATTGTACTTGAGGTTTCTCCTGTGATAGAACTCAAGAGATTCTTAAGTCAGGACTATGTTGCACATGCAACGTAAACATGAATATGCATAAGGTATTCATTTATTGTAATGCTTATAAGAGTTTCTATAGTAGCTAGCACACCATATTTATATTTGCTAATCATCTTGCAGTGATACAAGAGTCAAGTAGAAACTGTAACTCATCTGCCACACAGAGTGCATAGTGACAATCTTGGGGTAGTTATCATACTCATAGAGGGAAGTGTAAAAGATGGTTATTTAAGATACTCGTCCCTTGTATGTTTAATTTCAGGAATAACACATTTCACATCAGATTGCGGAGAGATGGTTACACAGAGATATCATATCGGTTCACTGTTACAGTTAGATGCAGCACTTTCATGGCAGTTTACTAAAGATATCTCTTTTTTTTTTGCAGTTTTATATAGCACGAACCCGACCCAAAAGTTAAATTACACTAGGACAAATTACGTTTTTTCTTTTGTTTTAGGCAAGGAGATATTAATTAATTGGGCCAGAATCACAGACTGTTGAACAGATGCAGAGATTCAAACCTGATTCCCTAGTTACAAAGTCGGCAACTCTGGCCACCTTTAGGCATCCATTACATCTTGCAAACACAGGGCCTCACTTATGGCATTTTGGCGTAGGGCAGTGCACCGACCACCTTACTGCACTGCCCCACGCCGAAGTGAAAGGGTAGGAATCCACTGTATGTAAGCAATATGGTACATTCCTGTCATTTCCGCCTGCGCTGGTACCGTCTTGGCAGCCTAATGCCAACATAGGGACCCTTGCTCCTCTGTTGCAGGCAGGATTGTTTTGGTGCAGGAAGGAGGACCTTCCTGCACAAACACAATCATGTGAGGTGATTTCCTCTTTCTATGTATGCTGCAGAATGCCGAACACGAGGGGCGTATAGATTTGATGCTTTCCTGTGTTTACGTCACTTTGCAAATCTGGGTCAGCGACAAATTCCATGGGTGTTGAGTGGGAAAATCAACCGCAAAGCCCAGGGAACTCCTCCCGGGTGCAGAGTAAGGCAATGCAGTGTTTGTCTTTATCTTCTTATGACTGTGATCATTGGAGGAGAGAGCAAGAGAAGGAAGAGTGTATCGCTCCAGCTGAATCCATCCTATAAGGTTAATGCATCATTCCTCTTTATACGTAGCATAAAACTTGATTTCTCCTTCAAGACATGGGGGCATATTTATAAGGAAATGAGGGAGCACAGCACTGCAGCAAATTTTGCAGTGCTGTGCCCCTCCATTTCCAAAACACAGGGATGTACCATATTTCCCACAATACGGCACACCCCTGTGTGTTCCCTAGCGCAAAAAATAGCTGCCTTGCGCGAACACAGGCACCCTCATGCCATAGAGCAAGTGTGTCTGTGCTGCAGGGAATGATTGTTTATGTTCATAGTCAATCAATAATGGAGAGTTATTGCTTCTATGTGTCTTGCATTCTGCAGTACACATAGAAGTAGCAAATTTACATTATTTAATGATTGTTTATGTGCAGGAAGGCACACCTGCCTGCACATAAACCATTAATAATGGCGTGTTGCTCTTTATATGTTCTGCACAATGCAGCACACATAGAAAAAGCAAAAACAAGGAGAAATAAAAGTAATTCTCCTTGTTCCTTAGTTTTTGGCACTGCCTCAGATTTACAGATCCTTGTATGTCTGTGGCAGCGTCAAAAAGCAGTGGAACAGCCACAGCAACACCCATTGCACGCCCATTTGACGCAGATACCTGCGTGAAAGGGTACCATATTTACAAAGGGGCATTAAGCCACAAAAAGTGGCTTAAAGCAACTTCGTAACTATGATGCAGGGCACTGCGCCACCGGAACGTCAGTAAAAGTGGCGTGCTGGTGGCGCAATCCCCTTGTAAATATGCCCCAGAGTTCTGCTGTTGCATTCTCGCACAGTGCATGTACCACCACAGAACGGAATCTTCCTTCTCAGCTTATTTAACAAGTGTTTAAGAAAAAGTAGTAGTTAAGCACACATTTATCACCTGCTCACTTTCACCACACTCTCTATAATTTTAAATGCACAAACAGGGGCCTTTTTAGCATGGAGCCAGGCCGGTATTGTACGTAACATTAAAAAGGCATATTATAAAAGCTATACAGAAACTTGGTCACAACAATCAAGAGGGCTGGGTCATCACAGGCTACAGGGATGAAGGAAATTGTGTGGGATTTTTTCATTCACTCCCCAAAGGCAAAACAATTTAGCACCTCAAAGGGAACTTCCACGAAATACAAAGAGGTGTTGAGCAATGGACACAAAGGCTTGTATTCTTTGGCACAGCAATAATTAGGCGGCATCTGAAAGCAAAACATGAGAATGAGATTTTAACACGTGGACGTGAAGAATGGAGATGACAGAGGATAACATATTTTGTGAACAACTTGTGTAACTCATACGGCCATTTGCTTTTTAATTTCACTGCATTAATATTTCCTAATACTGTGAATCACTTTTGAAATACCGTGTGCCTTCCTTTCACATGTGTTTCTGTTATTCTGCTTTTTTTATGCCATTGCTTTTGCCTACACTGATGACACCCAATTGTTCCAATCTGCAATATTAATGTGTCTAAGCTAACATTCACAGTTTATTCAGTCCCAGTGTCAATTCAATAAATCCATTATGCCAAGGAATCCACTGTTCTCTTTCATTGTAGTAATTACCCAGGTTCACACTTTGAGTTACTGGATATGTATGCCTTTGTAATACTCTTGATGCAAACAGCTGAGATCGTTTGTGTTACAAATATGTTGCTGGGTCCTAGAACACCAGTAAACATCAGCCTGACTACGTCTGTTGTTTAGAAGATATATCCATGCTTTTATGAACTTGACAATGTGTAGACTAATGTGCCAGCATCCACACACAGTTGCCTCTTCCAACCATGAGCGCTTTTTCATTGTGAATTCTCCATTTTGGACATATAACTGTTGCCCAGTTAAAGGCTCCCTCCTTGCTACCTTGAATTATGTGCTTGTGGTGTTCCAACCATCCACAGCACTAGGTGATAAGTGCTGTACTGTATGTTTTGGTGTGTTTTGCCACTTTGTCATCTTTCACGGTTTTCATTGTGCTTATAATGATGGGGACAGCATTCCTGAAACAGTGCACAAACCATGTTCCTCCTCCTTTGCCCTCTGCTTTCAGGCCTACTTGTAAGTTGCCCCTCAGTGTTACATTGAGTTCACCTTTTGAACGTATCTCTGTGCTCACCTTGTTGATTCATTCCAGCTTCTATTAGTGTTCATATGTGTTCTCTCATGAGGACTGATGCCACAACCTCATCTCATTCTGTTGTTTAGTTGGAGTCATCATATGACTAGTAGTCAATTCAATTCAATTAATCTTTATTTCGGTTTAAAAAACCATAAAAGATATACATACACATCGCAGTAAAAACATATCATATAATAACCTTTCGAAGGGGTACCGCTAGACCAATGCATACTTATTAAGAATCATATTTCCAGTGCAAGACCTTTGTTAGCCGTTAAAAAAAGAATATAAATATAGTTAAAATGACAAAATTCAAAAATGTAAAAGACATTGAGGAGTTGCATCAAATCTCATTGTAGGTTACCATAGCTAAAATTTCATTTCTGCCATCCGTAAGGTTAACTTCCTGGTTTGCGACTCTAAAAAAATGATTTTAAAATAGTCATAGTACAGGATATATACAAGGCACAATATACAAAAAGAAAGGCATTTTCTTTAGTACAAAACAGGACTAATATAATGTTAATAATAAGTTCCGTATGTACCAAATAAAGTGCAAGTGCAGAAACCGGTATACTTCAAGTGTACAAGCTAAAATTTCAAGCAATCCTTTTTAATGATTAAACTTACGTCAAACAGGTACCTACTGACACAGAAAACCACTGCTTGGGATGTGTCTGTTCTCAATATTCTTTCTGCCTCATAGCAGGATCTTGTACCCAATAGCCGGCAAATGGGTTTGATCCATTTCCTTCTATATTTTGTGTAAGCTGGGCAGAAGAATAGTAGATGTAATTCATTTTCTTTTGCACCCGTATGGCATAAAAGACAACACTCAGTGCTTTCATCCCCATGCTTATGGGTCCATTTTGATGCATTCGAATTTATCTGTAATACACCATATCGAAATTTCAAATATCAAGATTTTGATAACTGTGGCTGAATTTCGTCCAAAAGTGGCTCGAAACTCCAAGTTGGTTTTATTGAAAGGAACCGTATAGTTAGTGTACCTGTGGCTGAACTGTGGGACAAATGTAAGCCCAAAAATGTAGCTTTAATATCTTTTTTGAAGCCAACGACAGTTCAGTAGGGTCCTCCCAAAAATGCTTAAGTCCTAATTTATGAAACCAACCATAGACATGCTTCAACCATGGTAAACCTAAACCATTTTTGAGCCTTAGGATTTCCTCGAATGCATCATTATAGTGGACGAGTTCAACTGTAGACCACAGCCGCACCCAGAACAATAGTGGTCGTAGAATTGCCTGGTAGTCTGTATGGCATACATTTAGGTCCATTACAATGGGTATTAGCGGTGTGCGCATTGGAAGGCTTAGTAATTTCCTAAACAACTTATTTTCACCCACCGCAAAAGTGTTATTACATGAGGGTCCCCACAGTTCTGCCCCATATAAGGATGCCGATTGTGCCCTGTACTTGTATACCTCAAGGGCAGGGGATACCGCTTTAGACATACTACTCATATTTTTTTACTATAGGTAGAGAGTTTTGAAGTAAAATAGTCTTGCTTTTCTCCAATTGTGGTTTCCAAGTCATTTTGGTATCCAAAGTAATACCTAAATAGTTAACATTTTGGACATATTCTAGCTTCTGATTTTTGACAGTTAAGTTCTTTTCAAAAGATTTATGTGGATTAACTGCCATATATTTTTTTTTGCTAGAATTTATTTCCAGACCCATAGCCTCGCAATATACCCTGAACGTATCTATTAAGCTTTGTAAGCCTTTAGGGGTTTGGGATATTAAGATGGTGTTGTCTGCATATAAAAGCGTCGGTACTGGCACCCCCCCTAGTTTGGTAGAATCATATTCGCAACCCAATAGATATTCAGGAATATCATTTACATATATTAAAAATAGGGTGGGTGCCAGCACACATCCCTGCCTTACGCCCCTGTTTACATGAATAGGTTCAGTAAGCTCGCCCCCGGGCCCCATCTAACCCTAGCAAAATTGCCCTCATGCAATCTTATTATCTGCAAGAGTATTTCCCCCAGTACCCCTTGTTTTTTTAGGGATTTGCAGAGGAGATTTCTAGGGATGAGGTCGAAAGCGGCCTTTAAATCAACAAAGGCAATATACAGATGACCCTTCTTAAATACTGTGTATTTCCAACTTAAGCAGAGGAATCTAAAGACCTTGTCAATTTTGTTAGTTTTAGCTCTAAAACCAGCCTTAAATTTTGATAAAATGCTATTCACCCCAATCCAGTCATTCAATTGTTTTTTAAATTTGCCGTGCATATAGTTTCTGTAAAACATCTATTAAACTAATCGGTCGATAGTGCGACGGGTCTTGGCGGTTACCTTTTTTAAAAATGGTTGTAATCTCAGCCCCTTTCCATGATTCCAGTTTAGGTGCACCTGCAGCAACTGAGTTACATATGAGATTAATTTAAGGGCCCCAAACCTCATTATCATGTTTCCATAGATCTCCTGGTATCTTGTCGGGTCCTGGTGCCTTCCCCGATTTTACTGCATCTATTGCTGTCAATGTTTCATCCAAACTAAAATGTAATGGAGCTATAATTGGGATAGTTACATAATCTTGTAGACTGAACTCTATGTCACTCATAGATATCGAATAAAGGCGAGAAAAAGGGCTTACCCAAGTTTTTGCATCTAGAAAGAGGTCTTTGCCACATGTTCCCTTTTTATTGCCTTTAGATATCAAGCGCCAGAAGCCTGAGTGATCTTTGGCTTTAGCTGCACTGATTAGTTCAGTCCAAATATTATCGTCCCAATTGTTTTTAGTTTGGATTATTAATCTCTTGTACTTATTCCTTTTGTCCCTTAAGGCCACTACATTTTTGACTTTGTTTGCCAAAATGAGTTCCTTTGTTGCCTCACGGCATTCTTTGTTGTACCAGGGATTATCCAGATTACTCACGTCTGTTATCGCCTTTTTGCGCTCTTTGGGGATCCTGCTTAATATGGGTATCAGGGCTTCTACCAATCCTTGGTGTATATTCATAATTGGAATCTCTGTAGCACATAAATCTGCATACGGAGAAATAGTCTCTGCAAAGGTATCATAGATTTGCTTCATGGCCACTGCATTTCCCCCAATAGAGGGTCACTTTAGGGCTCTACGGTTGTTACTTAATAATGGCTCCGTAACACTACGATTGATGTCTCCAGCCGTTAAAGTAGCTGGCTGAAACAAGTGGGCAGCAAGTGTCAAACACAGGGGATAGTAATCACTCTCAGATCTATCATCAATTATCAAGTCATGTAGAATTGGCCATAAAGCAATCGATACCAATATATAATCTATACAGCTCTTGGAGTTACTCCTACTAAATGTGGGAGCATTTGGGCTGTCAGAAGGCAGTCGGCCATTACAGGCTCGAAGGCCGTATCCCGAGACCAGTCTTATTAACTGTGCGACAGCAGATGTACAGGGTACTAACGGGCTACTTTCTAACATGGGAATATTATTAACCATATCTTCCTCTTCGAAGATATTTTCAAATCCCGCCACAGGTTCGAATTTACGATTAAAATTGCCCCCCACAATTACCACTGCTCTTGGGTTAACCAAAGATAAAAACTGGTCTAAATGTTCAATGACCACAGATTCCCTACTCGATAGGCTAGGTCTACTGTAGATATTTACTATATATAATTAATTTTTATCGGGTGTTAAAAACTTTACTCCCACAATGTCCTGAGTTGGGAATTCCACCTGTTTTATATCAATACCTAGGGTAACTTTTACCCAAATAAGAAGACCTCCTGAAGGCCTGCCTCTAACCGAAGGAGCGGCAACAACACTTTATGTTTTATATCCTACTTTGTGGAGTATTTCCAGAGCCCATGTTTCTTGTAATAAGATTATTTCATTTTGTCCAATATACTCCTGCCACACTACATCCCCTTGATTTCTTTTCAACCCCACAATATTCCAAGAGGTCGATCTTATCTCTGTTTGGCATTTGTCCCTACTTTGTTGATTAAATGCTCCTTAATTTTCTTTCCTAATCCTGGAATTTCCTAAGATTCAACAGCAAAATTTGAATTGGAATTATGATTAAAAATGTCCCTTCCATTATTCTTCAGTAGATAGGTGGCCTCTGCTATTCCCCCATTCTCTTCAGGTGAAAATATAGGCGGTAGATCAAGGATACCATATGTTGTACCCATCTCCCTGTCATTAAGACTATATATTTGACCCTGATGACCAATCCTCAGGTGTAATCCTCCTGCATCCTCTATTAGAGTGCTTGAGTCAGTTCCTACATTCACCTTATCAGCAATAGCTTTTGCGTTTTGACCATTAACAAGGGGCATAGATATCAGGACCTGAACTCCATTCACAAACACCGTTTCTTGTTGTAATATAGGTAGTTGTCTGTCTTGGACATCCAAGTCCGACAATACCTGAAACCTATTGGACATAGAAATTGAAGTAGGCCTGTTTACAAGGGGCCCAACCGGCGGTTTATAAAAGTACCCCAAAGGGAGTGCACAGACACTAGTGTTAGAAATAAGGCTTGACTCACAGTAATTTAGAAGATAGCGAACCATCTGTGGCCTGCGAAAGTTGATCACAATGCAGTCACCCTTAATATACTTAAAGGATTGGCCTACCCATCCCAATCTAAGAACCATTAAAATCTCCTTTGTGTCTGAAGGATGAAACCTTTCGTGTTTTGTCAGCCAATCTATAGTTTCATTATGTAGGTCAATCCACGTTTCTCTCTGGTCCTCCCTGAGGGCAGGAACACCGGCCAAAATTAGAACATAAGGGCATGAAGCTGGGGGTAAGCTCAACACATCTGCATTGGGCTTCAAACAATTATTAATTAAATCAACTCTTGTATTCTTAATTGAGGTACTTGGTGCAGTTCCTAAATATAAACGTGCTGTGTGAGTGCCTTGTGTGCCTACACATTTCAAACCATTAAATACATCCTGCATTCTACCTTCCGTACCATTGGGAATAAAATTAGTCAAGCAATTTTCTTTAGCTTTCCCATCTTGAATTGCAGATAGATTACTATCCACCAATGTTCTTAAATCTTTTCTTTGTACTCCATTCACTTGTTTGCCCGCATTATTGCAACTTAAATTTTTTATAGCGGTATCCACTTGATTACATTTTTCCCATAAGATGGCAAGATTTTTTCGACCAAATCATGAACCATGGTTAACACTATTCCCAGTATCGAATCATCGGGAATGGCATCAGTTTCGGTCATAGCATCCACAACATTAACATCTCTTGGAACGGGAGTCAATGAGACCGCATCAGTTTGTGTGCCAACAGAGTTACTTTTCAATAGGTCAACCTTTACATTATTGATATTATTAACGCAATTAGTCACTTGAGATCCCTTTACTATCTTAGCCTTTTTTACACTAACCCCCCGTTTCCGTTTTGCAGGTGGTTTTATCACCTTCCTTGCACCAGGGTTATGAGGGACATGTGTCCTAGTTACTCTACCGGGCACTTCTAGTGCAACAGGCACTAGAGAATTTAAATTTGGCACGGAAGGGGAGGAGGAAGAGGAAGGGGTAAACGGCACATTTGTGGGTATAATGGGCAGACGTATTTGTACAGGATCCCCCGATCTAGACGAAGGAATACCCACTGATGATCGTCTCTGGAAAATAGATGGATCCAGGGAAAGACGCCGCTCAGTTATTTTTATTTCGTGCATCAATAGTGACTCTGCCCTAACTAAAAATGCATCCAAGGTACCTACAACTCCCTTCCGTTTATCCATATTGAGTTAGCTCACAATTAACCAAACATAAAAGGATATTTGTAATAAGAATATCACGATAACTGTTCCACGGTTCTGCTGTGATGAAGTAAAGGATCAAGGGGTATTTTTACAAGCCCCTTGCACCACCTGTGCTTTTCTTTTTTTGATGCATCGGTGGCACAGTGTGGTGCTCCATATGTACAAGTGTTACAGCAAACAAATGATGGACGGAATGCTGACAATGCAAACATTCTCCCCCAGTCAAAAGATCTGGGTTAAATCCATCATTCTTTTGCTCACTACGCCACCCCAGTTTGGACCCAGCCATATGGAAATCAGTCTTGACCCTGTGCCCCATGTGAACAGTCCAGACCGAACTGCCAGGCCAGGTCCTCCGTGGACCGGAAACAAGCATCCTGGGACCAGTTTCAGGGTATGTCACCCGTCTTCAGCCAGGCTAGGTTGAATCCACTGGCGCAGTGAGCAAGGGACCCACGTCTGAGCATACCCATCCCACTTAGGGCGAAAAGTGTTACAGCAAACAAATGATGGACGGAATGCTGACAATGCAAACATTTTCCCCCAGTCAAAAGATCTGGGTTAAATCCATTGTTCTTTAGCTCACTACGCCACCTCAGTTTGGACCCATCCATATGCAAATCAGTCTTGACCCTGTGCCCCATTTGAACAGTCCAGACCGAACTGCCAGGCCAGGTCCTCCCTGGACCGGAAACAAGCATCCTGGGACCGGTTTCAGGGTATGTCACCCTTCTTCAGCCAGGCTAGCTTGAATCCAGTGGCACAGTGAGCAAGGGACCCACGTCTGAGCATACCCATCCCACTTAGGGCAAAAAGTGTTACAGCAAACAAATGATGGACGGAATGGTGAAAATGCAAACATTCTCCCCAGTCAAAAGATCTGGGTTAAATCCATCCTTCTTTTGCTCACTACGCCACCCCAGTTTGGACCCAGCCATATGCAAATCAGTCTTGACCCTGTGCCCCATGGGAACAGTCCAGACCGAACTGCCAGGCCAGGTCCTCCCTGGACCGGAAACAAGCATGCTGGGACCGGTTTCAGGGTATGTCACCCTTCTTCAGCCAGGCTATCTTGAATCCAGTGGTGCAGTGAGCAAGGGACCCACGCCTGAGCATACCCATCCCACTTAGGGCGAAAAGTGTTACAGCAAACAAATGACAGACGGAATGCTGACAATGCCAACATTCTCCCCCAGTCATACCCTGAAACCGGTCCCAGGATGCTTGTTTCCAGTCCAGGGAGAACCTGGCCTGGCAGTTCGGGCTGGACTGTTCCCATTGGGCGCAGGGTCAAGACTAATTTGCATATGGCTGGGTCCAAACTGGAATGGCATGTTGAGCAAAAAAACGATGGATTTAGGCCCAGATCTTTGTACTGGTGTGAATGTATGACATTGTACTGCATTCTGTCCATCAATTGTTGTTTTTGCATTTGTCACCCTGAGTGGGACGGGTATGCCTAGACGTGGTTCCCGTGCTCCCCATGCCACTGGAGTCAAGCTATCCTGGCTGATGAGGGCTGAAAGCCCGAAACCGGTCCTAGGATGCTTGTTTCCAGTCCAGGGAGGAACTGGCCTGGCAGTTCAGGCTGGACTGATCCCATTGGGCCCAGGGTCAGGACTGATTTGCATATGGCTGGGTCCAAACTGGAATGGCATGGTGAGCAAAAAAACGATGGATTTAGGCCCAGATCTTTGTACTGGGGTGAATGTATGACATTATTCTGCATTCTGTCCATCAATTGTTGTTTTTCCATATGTACAAGGCCACATAAAGCCAGCCTGCGTTTTTTTCCGTATCCCTGTTAATATGGAGCTTTTTCACGCAGCACTTTGTGTGAAAGGGGCGTACCAAGGGTGTTGCTGTGGGTGTTTCCATTCTACACCCATGGATTCTGCCGCATTCTCAGATTTACAACGGTTCGTGAACCCCAAGGGAGGCATAAGGATGCGCAACAAGGAAAAATACTTGTATTTCTCCTCATTTTTTCCTCGTTCTATGCGTGCTGCATTCTGCAGCAAACATAGAAAAAGCAAAAAACCTCTCTTGATTGTTTTTGTGCAGGAAGGTGTCCCTTCCTGCACATAAACACCATGGTGCAAGGGTGCCTGCGTTGGCGCATGGCATCCAATTGTGTGCCAATGTAGGGGAGAGCTCAGGCATACCTCATATTTTTGTAAATAAAACACACCCCTTTGCTTTGAAAGTAACTCAGCACAGCCACATGGCTTGCTGCACCACGCTGCGTTACTTTCTTGTAAATAAACCCCCATGTACGAATCCGAGTATGTATGCATTATTTGTATGGTGCAAACCGAGCGAAAAAGGCACCAAAGCCCTATGCAGGTAATTTGCCAGCTGTGCTCTTTCTTTGCATGGTATTAAGGTGTGACAGCAAGCCTTATGTCTTTGACTAAGGTAACTATCTACGCACTTGTCAAATCTAGCATTTTAGGATAAAATCGGATTACTAGACAGTAATTCGCATATTCAAATATCACAAATTTAAAACCCGTTTGATATGTGTAAGCTGCTGTACAAAACAGCACACAAGAAAATACTCTTGATAATCAACACCCAAGAAAGAATGGAAGGATATTCACAAAACGAAACATTAATAGCAATAGCAGAAATAAAACTTCCAGAAGGTGCTGTTCCAGAATATCATGAACTAAAGATGTCTGACAAAAATATTGCAACCTAAATAATGATTACAGAGATACCGCCTTGGTGGAGTTAATAGTCTAAAATGTACACCCAATGAGACATTTTAGTAAACAATTTTTAGGACTGAATATTTATGTCAAACAATATTTTTTTCAATGATATTCGTAAATACTACTAACCCAGAAACTGTTCACTCCTCCGAGGATTCCGCAAAAAAAGAATATGGAATACAACCACTATTCCTTACTCAGGGCTACTCCCACACTCATACATCAGCTTACAATAGTAGCTCTGACAGGGCTACCTGCACTAACATTTTCAAGAAGCATCTTGGCCACATCATTGTCAGTGCAAGGATATCCTTTCCTGCAGAATTCCACCCTCAACCTCCCTAGGTAGGCACAGGAGGCTCAAACATTTACCCAAGCCAGTTTAATCTTTATGACCAGTACACCTTCTTTCACTCCAGGGTCTCAGGGTACTGTGGCCATCACATTGAACAGTCATCTGCTTTAACTACTATCATCAAAATTGCATCTCAACTCATAGCTATTAAAACCACCATCACATAATGACTGCAGCATATCCACCTCATCCTGTAGTCTGCCCTTAGTCTTTGTTGTGCCATACTCAGATTCCTCTTTAAACAAATGGGGAATGATTCACTTTAGGAAGTCTAGAGGTTAGAATCAATATAATTATCAAAAAACACACAATACCTCTGACACCATAAATTGAGTATTTTACTTAAAGCACAATGGTATATTACTGGCCATTGACTCCATTTATTTTATGGGTTCATTCTTCTTTTTTTCTTAAGTCAAACACGAGGTTACCTCCACAATACATATTTACAACATCCACCTCTTTTGCTGAATGACTAATCTAATTGGGGCATATGTCTCTGTTTGGCCCTCAATTAATTCTACTAAGCAGGTCCTAAAGAGGTCAGAAAAATGTTCACAGACTTGTTTCCAAGGCTAAAATTAATCAGCTCCAATGTGCCTATTATTGGCCACGCTTATTCTGTACAGTTGCTCTGAGGCTCTCTATGAGTGAAGCCAATTGAGGGCCAAACAGAGACATATGCCCCAATTAGATTAGTCATTCAGTAGGACTCACGTGTGTCAGGCTTGACATCCGTTAAACTGGATTGTATTGTTTTATGTACACAGTAGTGTATTTGAGTTTTCAGTTGTATATTTGTTTGTTTTGTATCTACATCACATGGTGTTTTTGATTTATTGAAATAATTTATTGTATCGTACATATTCGTAAAAACAGCAAAAGAGGTGGATGTTGTAAATATGTATTGTGAAGGTAACCACGTGTTTGACTTAAGAAAAAAAGAAGAATGAACCCATAAAATAAATGGAGCCAATGGCCAGTAATATACCATTGTGCTTTAAGTAAAATACTCAATTTATGTTGTCAGAGGTATTGTGTGCTTTTTGATACTCAGATTCCTCAACACTGCTTCTCACCTCAGATAAACCAACATCTCCATTTTGGACCTCATTGCCATCACACTTATGGCCGTACAGCTCTCAGAAGTCTTGATTTCACCAGCAGCAGAGCAATGATCAGTCACATTATGTTCTAGTGTGGAAACCATCACACTGGTGTTTCATGGGCTATCCCAATCTCCTCAATTTTTTCAGAAGTTGTACAGCTTTGTTTCCAGAGTCGTTACTGCTACAAACATAACCATCATTTTGACCCTAAGGTCTGCAAAGAGTGATTTCACTGACCATAGAATTGTGATCTCATTCATCCCCATCTGCAAATGTGGTAGTCCACTGTGAATTTATGGCCCATACTGTTCTAAGGCCTAAAGAATTCTTCACAGCGGACCTTTATCCCTGTTTCTTTGTCAGCCATTGTCCCTCCATATATTTCAATCTAATATGGCCACTAGCATGGAAAAACAACCACAGGCTATGTTAATAGAGTACAGGTTAATGCTCATTTACTCTTGCCAAAGTGGAAGGGCACTCAAAGAACACAATGACAAAGACAGGGCCTTCAAATGGTGGATTACCCCACAAGGCAGCAAGATGCCATTTCACCGCAGTCTTGCAGCTGACACCCTTGTATGGTGTCTCTTTCCTCTCAGGTGTTTTTCCCTTTAGGGTTGGCTCAGCAGTATGCAACAAATGAAGCACCTTGGATACCTAAGCAACTAAGTTTTGCTAACCCTACCAGACTGCTCCCTCTCCATTACATTCAACAGGGCATTGGAGAAGGCCTATCATGGCTGCTTTTGTCCAACATTGAGGAACAGAGTGGAGACATCTGAACACCCCCATTCACCAGAATGAGCTCTTCAGTGTCCTCTTGGATGTCAGGAGCATCTCCGAGCAATAAGACTGGGCTGGCATTGGGAGCTCTTCCAAACTGTCTATCTTGGTCATGGCCACATCTACTCTAGAGGCGTGGATTTATTTTTTAAACATACACCAGCTTCTTAAGCTGTTCCCTTTTGCCCAGTGGTGGTTGTTGATGGACACTTCAAGCGGTGCTGGTCAACAACAGTGATAGTTCTAATGCTGGTGCCCAATCATAGCATCTCTCTCCTGCTATGTCACCTCCTTCTGTGTGTTGAGTGGTTTGCTGCTGGGTAATGTTAATGGGGATTTCGGTGTGCCACAGCCCCTGCTCCATTTTTGTTGAAGTAAGTTTCTTCCTTCTGTATGTTCTTGAATTCTGTGTATGCTTGCATCATCTCTCCATTCCTGACGTACAATTGTGTTTCCTTGCACATTTGACATGCATGCAGTTAGTCATCGCCAGGCATTCCACACTGTGAGTAAACTGATTCATCCAGGTAGATGGCATTATAAAGAGCTGCATGGGTTTTCCATCTTTTTAATGTATTTTCGGGGCCGGATTTAGGGGCGGTGCGACTTGTGCCGCCCCACCTGACTCTGACCTTGAGAGGCACTGTGTGTAAAAATAACTTATGCATTTATAAGCACCTGCTGCACAGTTCTTTGTGTATTCAGCAGCTTTCAGGCAATTGTAAAATGTCAAGATAACTCTGGTGATTAATGTTCCTACTGGGTAGAGATTGAAGTTCTGTCTGGTGACAGTTTTGATCCATCATAAGGTACAGCAGAGGTTTAATATACCTGGTGCAAAAAACGTGCACCTTCTAAACCACAGAATTGTAGTTTATGTGGATTGCTCATTGGGTTACTGCTTTTGTCACAGACATCTTTGGTTACTTGAAGTTCATAAGATACAATCCTAATAGAGAACAGCGACCTGTGAACTGTCATAAAAGAGCTACATGCAAACTGCATGGTATGAGTAGGAAAAATATGTTTTTTTCCTGTCTTTCATTATTCTAATGTTGCTAAAAGTGGTTTGTTTGGGTAGACATATATTCCTATTAGTAAAGTAAACTACTGTGTTACTTTTTAAATACCTCCACTTGCCTAGGTCAATGAGACTGGGGCGCTGGTCCTTGCCCCACAGCCTCTGGGTCGATCCTGCTGTAGGAGAACCATGCATCCAGACAGACTTCCATGTCTACCTCCCCAACCCCCACTGCCTTCCTGGTAATCATAATTGCTAACCGTTCTGTAGTGGTTAATGGTCATTGCTTGCCCTTGGGTACTTTATTGTATTTCTAGTTTAGTCACCTATTTTTTTATTCACTTTATTTTGGTAATTTAGGTGTTGTTTTTTTGCACGTCATTTTTCCCACTCCCGTCGTTTTCCCGCTCACCACCTTCCCACCTCCCTCCCTGACAGACCCTTCCCACTCCCAGGACTACTTACGGAGGCCACTTTGCAGTTGCACCACTGTTGCGCCGAAGGCAAGCCTGTCTGAGTCCATCCGCGCCTGGTCAGTGCCCAGGGCCAGGCTTAGTCCTCCCACCTACAGCTACACCTCCAAGGAACTCCTGGCCCTGGACCCCGGGCACCGCAACAACAACTGCTTCACGTTCTCCCTGTGTTCAACCAAAGAACCCTTCACCTGCCACCACTACCACTTCACCTGCCACACAGGATCCCCTGCCCACTCTGAGACCTGCACCGCTCCCAATCATACGACTACCAACAACCCAGGCTGGAACCCCACCAGTGCATCATGCTCTCTCTGCAAACATGCCACAGACAGCTGGGACATCATCATCAACCTCTCCCTGGACGTCACCTTCATCTCTGAAACATCCGATCAACCCCTCCTTGAGCCCGACATTGCCACCACCACTCCCGACGGCTACAAGATGATACACCAAAACTGCACCAACAGATAAGGCGGGGGCATCGCCATCATCTTTGGAGACACTATCCGGTGCACCATCACCAGTAACGACCCAACACTCCTCATGGAACACCTCAACTTCAGTTTACAGATCAACGCTAAGACCATTGTAAGAAGCACCTTCACCTACAGGCCACCGGAACCCTGACAAACTTTCTGCTCCATACCCTGGAGCTCACAAAAAAAAAGAGTTTCTTACTCTTGATTCCCCTCCGTGTTAAATGTCCCCCTGTTGTATTGGCCAGTTATAACACACCTGGCACCCCACAGCGCTCTTTAAGTTCTCTCTTTCCCCAGTTAGCGCTCTTTTGTTTTACAACTGTACACTAATCTGTGTACACTGGGTACAGCTCACCCAGCCATCCCAATGCGCAGGCGCCGACATTCGGCACCGCACATGCTCACAGCAGAGCACACTACTCCCCCACACATGGGCATGCTCGCAGCAGGATACTCTTCTGGGCATGCTCACAACAGGATACACTGCTCTCCCGCCCATGTGCAGTACAGTCATGACTCAGCGTGTCCTCGCACAGTCTGTCTTCTCTGTCCTTCCCCGCACAGGTGTTCAGAATGATGCAGCCTGCATTTAAAGCACAAACACGGCCAAGGACAGTCCAACGGAGGCCGCAGAGACGACTGGAGGCTCAACGCAGACACTGACCGAAAGTATCGTGAGTAAACCAAGCGCTTCAGCTACAAGCCGGGTAAGCTCTTTTTCCACAGGTCCCTAACCCCCTAAGGACCCTTTATCTTCCCAGGGTCCATTCCTCTGCCGGACTACTCCATGGGGCATGTTTGGCAACAAGCCAACGTGAGAATAATCTTCCTTTCATGCACTTTCCACCGTTTTTTTGTGTGTTGATGCGCTTACGATGCTTAGCCCACCACAAAACTTTGTGTACATATGATAACTCTCACCTTAGCCATACCACCAATATGGCTACACCTTTTTCGCTTATTTATCATCTACACAGCACAATAGATATCAGCAATAAATCTGTCTTGTGAATATGTAACCATACTGAGACTCTCCCCTGTATGTGTGTCCTGTCATACTTGTTGTATGTCCAGTAATGCTCTAAGAGGGAATCCCCCTCTCACATGTAAAGCACCTTAGCGAGTGCTACACATTTCTCAAAATTACACAATCACTTAAATCTAAGTAATTTGCACCTACACACTTTGGTCCTGAGGAAAGCCAGTTTTAATCATAAAGGCCTGGCTGAAACATGTAGACCACACCTGGATGTAGGAAACCCTAATTAACATTCCTATAACATCCAACAGCCTTTTTTAATGCTAGCAGTGACCCAGTTATTAAAATATAATTTACCCTCGGGTACTGGGATCCCTGCATAGCTTTTAAATCGGCACCTTCCTGTCACTACACTGCACACTCAGATACATACCTGCTCCGCTGTATCCAGGCGTCGAAGCACACCCGGGACACACTCGGTGTCACTGGGTGGACCCGATGATGAAGCATGCCACCAACTAGGTTGGTGGGTGAGGGCTTCATGAACAAACAAAATGGTTTGTACCCTGCCTTACAGTCTTGAGTCTATGTAAATTCACAAATAGGCTAGTCCTTTTTGATCTCACATATAAACCCCGGGGATACGGACTAGCTACCTAGTCCTCTCTCTCTCCTTTGATAGTGAGATATAAGCTTTCTGCTCCGCCATCTCCAACCTCTTTCCCCCCCGAGCCCTCGACACCCACCACTACATCCTACTTGGTGACCCAAAATTCCACGACCACAATCCCAATAACACCAAATCCATCACCCTCGTGGAGAACCAGAGCAACATTGGTCTCATCTAACTGGTCACTGATCCCACGCACAAAGCTGGACACATACTCAACATTTTCACCTCAAGCAACAGAGTCAAGTTCACCCATGACACTGAACTCACCTGAACCGACCACACCATCATCCACGTCACCATCTCTGACCTCCAGCAAACCGCCTTTAAGCACCACTACCGTGCCCACCGCAGCTGGGGCAAAGCTACTGAGACTCAATGGACACAGGCCCTCAAAATCACACAATCCAAAACATCAGCAGACCTTGACTAGGCCGTCCAGAACTTCTCAGACCTATATCTCAAAATATGCCAATAGAGTAGCTTTGTTGAAACCTGCAAAAACCAACAAAACCTCAAAACAAGCCAGATGCTACACCCCAGAACTCGGAACCACTAACCGTAGCTGCTACCGACTCAAGAAGAGATGGTGTGCCACCAAAAACACCTCCTACGGAGCCGCTCACAAAGCAGCCCTCAGCAACAACCACGTGCGACACAAGGAAGCCAAGAGAGCAGTCATCACTGCCTGTATCAATACCACTGCCAACCACACGAAGGAGCTCTTCAAAATAGTTAAGGAACTCTCCAAACTAACAGCCACAGAGCATCATCCACCCCTCCCAAGAACTCTGTGGCACCCTCTCAGACTACTTTTACAGCAAAATCGCAACCATCTACAACAACTTTGACCCTCAACCCATCACTCTCAGCCTCACCAACCTCAACCCACCTGCAAACACAAGCCAAATCCCCACCACCTGGTCTCCACTCTCTACTTTGACCAGCACAACCATCATGTTGTCCAACCATTCCCGGATGCCCACCAACCCCTGCCACCACCATATCTTCCACCTCGGAAGTCGGAACAAGCCAATCAACACAGAACTCGCTAGCATCCTCAACACCTCCATCACCATAGCAACCTTCCTGGATAGATAGCAACATGCAGAGGTCCGACCCCTCCTAAAGAAACCCTCAGCCTACCCCAGCGACCTCAAAAACTATTGATCGATCTCCCTGCTCCCGAAAATACTTGAGAAACCCATCATTCAACAATTCACTAAAAACCTTGACCACAACAGCCTCCTCGATGCCTCAGAATCTGGATTCTGGCCCAACCACAGCACTGAGACCGCGCTGATCGCTGTCACAGATGACATCAGACTGTTCCTCGTCCATGGAGAAACTTTGACCCCGATCCTCCTCGACCTCTCTGCTGTGTTCAACACTGTCTCCAATCACACCCTCATTGACAGACTCTACAACATCAGCATAAAGCAAAAAACGCCCTCAAGTTGATTCCTTACAGGATGCACCCAGAGCATGCAATTGCCTCCCTTCACCTCCATACCCAAGGACATCATATGCAGCATACCATAAGTATCATCCCTCAGGCCCTCCCTGTTCTACAGCTACATAACCTTCCTTGCAGGATTTTGCACTGTGGTGGCAATGACCTAGGCACATTGACTGGGGGTAGGGCTGGAAATCCTAATGAAAGCAACCTTTGCAGAATTAATGTCGCTTTTCCCTCACACTGTCTTGGTGTACTCTAATATATGCCAAAGACAGAATTAGAAGTGGTCAAATCAGTTCTGTCCACAGATTTACAAAGCCAGGAAACATGTTAATAAAAACTGTTTCTGCATTCCTCAGAGACCAACGAATGGGCTGTATCTTTAACAGCAATCTGCGTTTTGACATGCATAGAATTTATAGAAATGATGGAGTGCACTTTACAGATGAAAGCAACAGGGTGTTCCCAAGTAACCACAAACTCGGCATCCGGTCTTATAGGTAGCAGCCAGATACACACAATTAATGCAACGGCTCTTGTCAGAGCCACATAGTACCCGAAATATTGTGACATTTTTTTCTAAAGGTTTTTTTTCCGTTAGATTTTGGGGATCTTCGCGACGACGTCGAGTACCACACTGACACCTCGCAAAAATGAAAAACAAGAGCAGACATTCAATAGCCACCAACACATCCTAAAATAATATGTAAAAAAGTCCATTCTGAACATTGCCCTACACATATTATTATGTACAGACTTCTTTCAAAGCATGTTTAAACTTACATTTTTGTGCTAAGTTTCTTTATTATCCATCTTTCAAACCTATTTTCTGTTTTCGCGGTTATACGGAACGTCACAATGACATCGATAACTGCGACGATCATGCCTTTTCCATAAAGTGAAAACACATATATGCATACATATTACAGTATTTTACACACTAGGGGTTTATTACTGTACACTTCGAACTCATGTTTTTCTAGTGTATTTCTAGAACAACAATCTCTAAAACCTATTTTCCATTTTCGTGGTAAGACCAGAGATCATGATGACATTGGTCATAGTGATCCCCGCGATTGTGTCGCGAAGGCAGTAAGCTAAAGCAGGAATTAAATAGTCACCACCACATAAAAATTATAACTATATAATAAATTCTAACAATCATAGCAGATAACTCACTATATAAATAACTATGTAAAAACATTTATCAATATCTTTATAACAATGCATACCAATAAATCATTCATATATTTTCAAATATATTCCCCAATATTCGTGATGACATTGATACTCGCGATGTCCCAGTGATGGTACATGGGGGCTGCGCTGGCGGTCGTGGCGTTGGTGCAAATATTGCGAGCTATTAAAAAAATCAATTTTGGACATATAACTTCTGTCACTAACACCTTCATTTCTCAACCTTGAGGTCAGAGTATCTCCACCCTGACCCCTTATGTAGGCTTTCACACAGATTTTCAGCCCCGGGAACTGTTACCGATAGATAAAATGGTGGCGGCAACTTTCTATTCAATTTGGGTCCAGCCAATCAGAGCATTCTCGTTGGCGTGTGCATTTGCGATTCATCGCTAAACCACTGTGAAATATCCATGGCCAGAGAGATCACTATTGTTTTAAACTTAAATTCCTCAAAAACTACCAAACGGATTTACAACAAATAAGCAAAAGACACTTCCTTGAACTGACATCTACCTCCCTGCCCAATTTGGTGTAAGTCAGTTCAGGGGTTCGGGCTGTAGAGGTGGCTAAAGGTTCCTATGGGAATTAACCTTACACACGCAACCTTATTTCGCACCCCTAATTCTCAGTCCCCACTGCACGGAACACCCCAAAACTTTACCAGTCAATAGTACCCATTGTGATACTTTTTTGGTAAATTTCATGCAGATTGGTCAAAAGACGCCAAAGTTAAGGCAAGTCAAAGAATGCTTTCCCTATGGAAACTAGGTCCTAACTATAATGAACTGCTGGTGACCGCAGGTAGGAGATTACATACCTAGTTTTCATAGGAAAAGTGTTTTTTCTTTTCCTAATAACTTTGGCGTCGGTTGACGAATCTTCGCAATTGTTTCCAAACTTGTGGCCCGCTCCGGTCAGCTCCTATCCTGAAAGTTTCGGGGTGATTCGCCATGCGGGGGACGAGAAAAAAGGGGGGTCCCAAAACATGTTTTCTCCATGTTATTTTCCATAGGAAACTTTAGACACGGCTACAGCCTGAACTGCTGAACGAATTTACACCAAATTTGGCAAAAAAGGTGGCCATTGTTTCAGAAAGAGACCTTTTTTTTAAATGGTGTAAATCCATTCAGTAGTTCCTGAGAAAATCAAAAAATAAACGTTTCGATATTTAGAGGCACGGAGGATCTGCGCACTCTCCCGACCACGAGCTTTATTCTAATTGGCTGTCAACACTCCAAACCAGGAAGTGTTAGCAGCCATCTTGTGCCTCGGTAACCGAGGCACAAGAAAACAGAAAAACAAACGCAAAAAACAAGAAAAGGGGGCAGGGTAGAAACACCCTGACCCCTTAGGCCTGCTCAGGGGGTCCCAAAAAAGCATTAAAAAAAAAAAAAAATTGGCCGAATTCGCGCCGGGGGCGCGATTCCGGCAGAGAACATTAAAAAAAAACGTAGAGCGGGCTCCCGCGCTTTGTTGTATTTAAGCCCCTGGGTGGGCCCGGTCCCGGGGGCAGTGAAAAAAAAGTGAGGGGGAACCCCAATCCCCCCCACACTGCTCCAGGGACTGCCACCTCTCCGGGGCAATATTAATGAGTTGCGGGTGGGCATGCAGCCCCCCGCAGTCCAGGGGACCGCCACCCCCGGGGCTTCTTTTTTAATTGATTAGCGGGGGCACACAGCCCCTCCACTGCCCCAGACACTACCACACCTGGGGCTTTTAAAAAAAAATAATACAACTGTGTGGGGGGGCTTGACCCCCCCACACGCCCCGGGGACCGCCACCTCCCCGGGGCACTAATATTTGAATGACACCTCCCCGGGGCTGTGCGTGTGATGGGAGGGGGGCCGCGCGCCCCCTCCTGGAGCCTGTGATGGCCCTGGGGACCGCCACCCCCCAGGAGTCAGCTCCTGCAGTGTCCCGGGGTGCCCACCCCAGGAAACTGCTGTTTGCTATGATGGGGCGGGAGCCTCTCAGGTCCCGCCCTGCCATAGCAAATTCCGGTTTGGATTTTGGAAGAGAGAGCAGAAAACCTGCTCTCTCTTCCAAAATCCAAACCAGATTGCTTTTCCACACGGGGAGCTGCATGTCAGCAGCTCCCCATGTGGAAAAGCAATGCCGGCTCAAGCAGGAGGCGGGGAGCCGGCAGGGACCGTGGGGGCATTGGGGCTCTCCCCACGGTCCCCAATGAAGTGGCCAGGCCCCGGGAGATGGGGTCCCCGGGGCCCATAAAATAGGAAAGGAAGGGGGCCACACTGCCCCCGTCTTAAAAAGAAAAAAGAAAAGACACGATTGTGCCGGAGACTCCGCCCCCCTCCCAGCAACACTCTGAAAACGCATCCTGTGGCACGTTTTAAGTTGGGGAATTAATTCCCCTTCAATACTGGGGGTCCCTGGGGGCCAACTAGCCCACCAGATACCTCCAGTAAGTGCCACAGGGCTGCGTTGCAGAGAGGTGGTCCAGGCCACGCCCTTTTTACACCTCTCTGCAACGCAGCTCTGTGGTGCTTACTGGAGGTACCTGGTCAGCTAGTTGGACCCCAGGGTTCCTCAGGATTCAAGGGGACTTTATCCCCCAACTTAAAACGTGTCACAGGGTGTGTTTGCACAGTGGTAAAAGGAGGGGGCGGGGCCTGAGGTGACATGTGTGCAAACACGCCTTTTGGCGTGTTTTAAGTTGGGGAATTAATTTCCCTTCAATCCTGAGGGCCCCTGGGGGCCAACTAGCCCACCAGGTATCTCCAGTAAGCGCCACAGGCCTGCGTTGCAGAGAGGTGGTCCAGGCCATGCCCCTTTTTACACCTCTCTGCAACGCAGCTCTGTGGTGCTTACTGGAGGTACCTCGTGGGCTAGTTGGATGTCATTTGAGATGTCATCAGTGATGTCACTGACCATGTCATGAGTGATGTAATATGTGACGTCATCAGCAGTGCATTTCGGGGGCGCGAGTTATAGTCAGCTGAACTAACTATAACGGGGGAATTTCTATGGTTTTGTACGAGTGAAATGTCCAACTAACTATAACGTCCCTGAAACCTGTGGTTTGTTCAGTGAATTTCTAAGGTTTTTAAATGCTAATTTCGAACTATAACGTGCCTGAAACCTTTGTTTTTTCAGTGAATATATATATATATATGTATGTATATATATATGTATATATATATGTATATATGTATTTATACTGAAATTTACAACTAGTGCCTGAAAGTAACTATAACTCATGCCCTGCCATGCACAGTGTTGCCATCCATTCAGTCATTTCAGATGTTGCAGTCATGTTATCAATGATGTCACAGAGCATGTCATGAGTGATGAAATATGAGACGGCATTAGCAGTGCACGGCGAGGGTGTGAGCTATAGTTCATTTAGGGCACAAGTTAAATTTACTTGAGATAACTAGTGAATTTCTGTGGTTTTGTTTATTTAAAATTGTAGGCTTTATTTTAAGCTACATTTCCATCTAACTACGACATTACTTTAACCTTTGCTCTTTTCACTGATTTTCTATCTGTGTTTTTTGTGGTAAAGTAAGATTTCCATCACCATGAGTGGTCTGGGGTTGAGCGACAAACCTACTGCAGCCACCCTACCCCATGTGCTGCGTAACAATATAAAGTCAGAACTACTGACTTTGTTTAGCGGTTAGAACACCATAAATAGTGGGCCTATTGGCTTTATCAACGGGTCAGACCATCAACATATATCATGGGTACTCACAAACTTTCTGTCAGGGGCCAAAATTACAGTGTGTGTTTTGTGGCCGAGGGCTGCACCAGTAGGGGTGGGGTCAGTGGGGGGGGGCATTGGGGGAGGCAGGGCTAGTCTCTATCAGTCAATCAGTCTCTCTCTCAGTCAGTCTCTTTCTCAGTCAATCAGTCTCTCTCTCTCTGTCAGTCTCTCTCTCAGTCAATCTCATAGTCAGTCAGTATCTCAGTCTCTCAGTCAGTCAGTCTCTCTCTGTCTGTCTCTCTCTCCATCAGTCTCTCTCTCTTAGTCAATCAGTCTATCTCTCTATGTCAGCCTATCTCTCTCTCAGTCAGTCTCTCTCTCTGCCAGTCTCTCTCTCTCTGTCAGTCAGTCTCTCTCTACCTCAGTCAGTCAGTCTCTCTCTTCGTCAGTCTCTCTCTGTCAGTTAGTCTCTTTCTCTCAGTCAGACAGTCACTCTCTCTCTCTCACTCTCCATCAGTCTCTCTCTCAGTCAGTCAGTCTCTCTCTGTATGTCAGCCAGTTTCTCTATCAGTCAGTCACTCTTTCTCTCGGTAAGTCAGTCTCTCTCAATCAGTCAGTCTCTCTGTCAGTCTCAGTCAGTCAGTCTCTCTCTCTCAGTCAGTCAGTCAGTCTCTCTCTGCCAGTCAGTCAGCCTCTCTCTCTCTGTCAGTCAGTCTCTCTGTCAGTCTCTCTCTCTGTCAGTCTCTCTCTCTGTTAGTCAGTCTCCATCTCTGTCGGTCTCTCTCTCTGTCAGTCAGTCTCTCTCTCCCTCAGTCAGGTAGTCAGTCAGTCTCTGTCTCTCTCTCTGTCAGTCTCTCTCTCTCAGTCAGTCAGTCTCTTTCTCTCTGTCAGTCAGTCTCTCTCAGTCAGTCAATCAATTAATCAATCAGGGGTTTGTTAAGCGCGACTACTCACCCATGAGGGTCTCAAGGTGCTGTGGGGGGGGGGGGGGGTGCAGGATCCATTCCATCAAGGAGGGGGTCTGTCAAAGAGCCAGGTTTTGAAGTTTCTTGCGAAGATGGGGAGCGATGTTGTCTGTTTGAGGTGGAACGGAAGGGCGTTCCAGGCTTTGGCCGCGAGGAAGGAGAAGGAGCATCCTCCCAATCTGGTCTTTCTGGTGTGGGGGACCATAGCGTAGGAGAGCTGGGCTAATCATAGGGTCCTTTGGGGTGCGTGGAATTTGGGTCGGATGTTCAGGTTTGCTGGTCTGTTGCTGTGGAGGGCCTTGTGTGCGTAGGTGAGTATCTTGAAGGTGATTCTCACCTCGACTGGGAGCCAGTGGAGTGTGTGCAGGTGCTGGGAGATGTGGCAGTGTTTTGGCAGGCTGAGGATCAGTCTTGCAGCGGCATTTTGGATGTTCTGTAGCTTGTGTGTGAGGTTTTTGTTTATTCTGGCGTAGAGTGTGTTGCCGTAGTCGAGTCTGCTGGTGACCAGGGCGTGTTCGAGGGGGATCCATTTGAATGTCTTACGAAGGAGGCAGAGGGTGTGGAAGCAGGAAGACGAGACCGAGTTGATCTGGTGGTCAATTTTGAGCTCGGAGTCCAGGATGATTCCCAGGTTGCGTGCATGGTCCATGGGGGTTGGCGGGTTTCCAAGGGCGTGGGGCCACCAGGTCTCGCTCCAGGCATCGGGGTTCGGGTCCATGATGAGTACATCTGTTTTGTTGGTGTTTAGTTGTAGGCAGCTGTTTTTCATCCATTTGGCAATGGCTTCCATGCCTTCTCGAAAGTTGTGTCTGGCGGTGTTGGGTTCATTGGATAGGGAGAGGATGAGTTGGGTGTCGTCTGCGTACGATACAATGTTGACCCCGTAGGTTCTGACGATGGGGGCTAGCGCAGCCATGTAGACATTGAAGAGCGTCGGGCTGAGGGAGAAGCCCTGGGGGACTCTGCAGGTGGTAGGTGTAGGGTCCAAGAGGAAAGGGAGGAGCCTGACCCACTGATTTCTGCCAGAGATGAAGGAGCAGATCCAGTCAAGGGCCTTGTCCTGGATTCCTGCGTTGTGGAGTCTGCATATTAGGGTGCAGTGAGAGACTGTGTCGAACGCCACAGAGAGGTCGAGTAGGATGAGGGCTACTGTTTCTCCTTTGTCCAGTAGGGTGCCGATGTTGTCTGTTGCGGCGAGGAGGGAGGCTTCCGTACTGTGTTTTTTTCTGAAGCCAGATTCGGAGGAGTCGAGAATGTTGTGCTCTTCAATGAATGCGGCGTGTTGGATGTTGATGGCTTTCTCGATGACTTTCGCTGGGAACGGAAGCAGGGAGATGGGTCCGTAGTTTTTGAGGTTCTTCAGGAGGGGGTTTCCCTCTGTGTGTTTCCAGTCATCGGGGAACGAGGCGGCCGCCAGGGAGTGGTTGATGGTGTGGCAGACCATAGGTGAGATGGTGTCGGCAGCTCTGTTGAAGATGTGGGGGGGGCAGGGGTCCGTGGGGGCCCCTGAGTAGATTGACTTCATTGTCTTATGTGTGTCTTTGGTGGTGAGGGCTGTCCAGTTGTCAATTGCTGGTTTCCGGGTGTCGGGGTGGTTGGTGAGGGTTCAGTGTGTTGGTTGTCTTCATCAAAGTTGTCGTAGATGCTCTTGATTTTTGTTGTGGAAAAAGGTGCTGAGTTTGTCACAGAGGTCTTGTGAGGGAAGGATGTCAGTAGACTCGCAGGTGGGTGGAGCGAGCTCCTTGATGATGTTGAAGAGTTCCTTGCTGTTGTGCGCGTGGGTAAAGATTCTGTCTTTGATCTCTTTTTTCCTCGTTTCTCTGATGAGTTGGTGGTGGGCGTTGGTGGCGGCTCTGAAATTGTTGTGGGCTTCTGTGGATTTGGCGTTCCTCCAGGCCTTTTTGAGGCGGCAGCAAGTGAGTCTGGACTCTAGAAGTTTGGTGGTAAACCATCTAGTTTCCTTGGTGCAGGTATTGTTGTTTTTTTTAGGGGGGCTATGGTGTTGCCGCTGTCCGAGATCCATCTATGCAGGCTTCGGGCTGCGGTGTTGGGGATGTCATTCTCTGCAATGCTTGGGGTGGAATTGTTGAGTGAAGAGGTGAGCTGGTCGTTGGTGATTTTGATCCAGTTTCTTAATGGGAGCAGGTGCTGGTGTCTGTGGATGGTGGGTGTTCTGAAGGTGAAGTGGATGCAACGATGGTCGGTCCATGGGAGTTCGGTGGTGTGGCTGAAAGTGATGGAGTTTCCTGTAGTGAAGAACGGGTCGAGGGTGTGCCCTGCTGAGTAAGTGGGCTCAGTCACGATCTGGCGGAGTCCAATGTTGTGGAGGTTGTCCAGGAGGGGTGTGGTGTTGGGATCCAGTTGGTTGTCGAGGTCTCCCAGCAGGGTGTAGTTGGTGGATGCGATGGCCTGTGGGGAGATGATGTCTGTGATGGAGTTGGCGAAGGGCCTGTGGGGTCCAGGGGGTCGGTAGATGAGGGTTCCTCAGAGGGTGGTGGTGGGGCTGGACAGTATCTTGTAGTGGAGATGTTCCATCAGGTCTGTGTGCTCGTCGGGGAGTATGCTCAGGCGAAGGGTAGATTTGTGGACGATGGCGATTCCTCCTCCCGGGTGGGTGGGGTGGTCTTTCCTGGAGATCTTGTATCCTTGAGGGATGGCGATGGCGATGTCTGGTCCCGATGTGGTGTTGGTCCAGGTTTCGGTGAAGAATGCTACATCCGGGGTGGTGCTGTCGAGGAGGTCCCAGATTTTGGTGCCGTGTTTGTGGAGTGATCTACGTTGAGGAGGATGCATTGCAGGGTCTTCGGTTTGGTTGTGTTCTTGTGGGCGGGTTGTGCTGGATCTGTGTTCTTGGCGGTGCTGCAGGTGTGCCTGCAGTGGTGACAGCTGAATGGTCCTTGGGTGTCTCTCTCTGCCAGTCTCTCTCTTAGTCTCTCTCTGTCAGTCTCTCTCTGTCAGTCTCTCTCTCTCCCTCAGTCAGTCAGTCAATCTCTCTCTCTTCCTCTCTCTGTTAGTCTCTCTCTGTCAGTCAGTCTCTCTCTCTCTCAGTCAGTCATTCTCTCTCTCTGTCAGTCAGTCTCTCTCTGTCAGTCAGTCTCTCTTTCTCTCGGTCAGTCAGTCACTCTCTCTCTATCAGTCATTCTGTCTCTCTCTCTCTCTCTCTCTCTCTCTCTCTCAGTCAGTCAGTCTCTCTCTCTCTCTCTCTCTCTCAGTCAGTCTCTCTCTGCCAGCCAGTCTCTCTTTCTCTCAGTCAGTCAGTCTCTCTCAGTCAATCAGTTCTCTCTGTCAGTCTCAGGCAGTCTCTCTCTGTCAGTCTCAGGCAGTCAGTCCCTCTCTCTCTCTCTCTCTCTCTCTCTCAGTCAGTCAGTCAGTCTCTCAGTCAGTCCCTCTCTCAGTCAGTCAGTCTCTCTCGTTCTCTGTCAGTCACTCAGTCTCTCTCTGTCAGTCAGTCTCTCGCTCTCACTCTCTCTCTCTCAGTCAGTCAGTCTTTCTCAGTCAGTCTCTTTCTCAGTCAGTCTCTCACTCAGTCGATCAGTCTCTCTCTCTCTCTCTGTCAATCAGTCTCTGTCTGTCAGTCAGTCTCTCCCCAGTCAGTCTCTCTCTCTCTCTGTCAGTCAGTCAGTCTCTCTCAGTCAGTCTCTCTCTCAGTCAATCAGTCTCTCTCTCTCTCTCAGTCAGTCTCTCTCTCAGTCAGTCTCATAGTCAGTCAGTATCTCAGTCTCTCAGTCAGTCAGTCTCTCTCTCTACTGTCTTTCCACTCTCTCTCTGCTGTCTCTCTGCACTTTCTCTCTCCACTGTCTCTCTCTACTGTCTCTCTCCACTCTCTCTCTCTCTCTCCACTTTCTCTCTCTCCACTCTCTCTCCCTCTCGCTCTCCACTCTCTCTCTCTCTCTCTGTCTCTTTCTCTTAACTCTCTCTCTCTCTCTGGGGGGCCATGGTTACATTACCTGCAAGGTCCGCAGGCTGCCAAAGAAGGCCTGCCGGGCTGCTGGCGGCCGGCGGGCCGTACTTTGAGAACCACAGACATATATAAACCACCCCTTTTGTTTTTCTGAAAACCCTCACCAATAATTATAATTAAATGTGTATTTTATAAAGTCACACGTCACAATGTTTAATAAAAGTTATTGTCATAATTTTTTAATAACTATTTATTTAAAAAAAATCAACTTGTCTTTGAATCTATTTAAAAACATTTTTCAGGCCACAAAGTGCTGCCATAGAACCCACCACAAGGGGTCCTTGCACTCCAGCTAAAATACATTGAGCTCCAGCTCGAAGTATTTAAAAAAAGTATTGTAAGCTGTCCTAGTTTCATGGATTTATTAATTATGGGGCATATTCTCAAGGACTCATCGCCGAGTTATCGGCACTTTAGCGCAGCAAAAGTGGTGAAAGAATTATCACCCCATTCTCAAGCTGGTGCAAAGTGCCCATATGGCCATTTTTCCAGCGATAGCTTCCGCAAAAAACATTGTCACGGATGAGATCGACAACTAACGCTAATGATATGCAGAGTAGGCGTTCCCGTGCAAAAACACACGTAAACACCACTTCGCGCTATTCTCAACGACCAGCCAGACCTGCGATGGGATCCAAAAACAGGCGATAAGGCGAGTTAGCAGCAGGGATTTAACACCTGCCGTATACTGGTGTAAAGCAGGACAACTACCTGCAGTATGAAAGGGAGCCCAGCCCGGAGCCACATCTGAAGGCCAACACATATCATGGAGCTACTGATCATGCAGCTCGGAGACCCAAGAGAGCCACAACACCCACTGCCACCACCCCCATGCCCCCCCGGACCACACCCCTCCCCGGACTACCACCGAGGTAGCACAGAACAGGACAGCAGATGTTCCTAACATGCACCAGCCTCAAAGACTCCACGCCAGAGGAAGTCATTGCCCACTGCAGGTACAAAAGGACAACCATCCTCCGCATCCTGACCCACATTGCCCACAGGCTGACGGTACCAACACAGCGGACAACCAACATCCCTCCACAGACAAACCTGCTGGCTGTGCTACACCTGTTTGCCCCTGGTACCTCCCAACCAACAACTGCCAGAGTCAGGGGAGTCTCACGGCCAGCCCCATCAAACTTCCTTACACAAGTCTTGGATGCATGTGCACAATAGCAACGGCGGGCCACTGTATCCACACCACACAACAGTTCCAATTTGTAGTGTTCCTGCACAACCAACCACAATGCCAGCCGTTGCCAGACGCCTCTGTGCCCCAGATCCAAGATTGTAGTAACTGAAATGGGGGTGCGCACGGTCATGAAGTCCAGTAGTCAACAGTAGTGCAAAAACAGTCCTTTATTACAAATAAACAATACGAAAAGCACAGCCAATGGGGAACTTCATCAGGGCAACGTGTGGATTCAAGTCACTGCATATGCTGCGGGAACTCCCCAATACAATTCCATACTCCGGAAGTCAGTATTCTGGAACCTGTTGGACAAATGGTGACAATGGTCAAGCATCCGTATAGTCACAAACCTAATCTGGTACAGTGTATCGCACTTGGACAAACAGGAATGCTTACAGGAAAGACAAATCCTGCACAAAAAGACCGTAACAGAAGCACGTGTGGTTGTAACCTTCGTAGGAAAGAAAATGATTGTTACGGTCACACGAACTTCTGTTACGGTCTCATGATGCAGGATTTCTCATACCTGTAAGCATCACGGTTTGTATCAGCTTGATACCCATGCAACTTCACTCCCCCCACCCAGCCACGAGGGTGCTGCCGTGACCGGTGTTGCCTACACGATCCTGTGCACCTGTTGCACTCCAGCCCTGATCCCCAGACTGGTCCGCCGCCCAGCGATGACTGCCCGCCCCTGCGCAGCCAGGCCTCGATGCTCACCTGCTGCCACCAGCATGTCTCCAAGAGGGCTCACCACGTGCTGGTGCAACCTCCTCAGCCGATTGCTGGATTCCGCGCCACAGACCCCCAGCACACCCTGCTGCACCGCGCCGCGCCGCGGAGTCATGTCTGTGCAGCCTGTTGCCTTCGGCGTACCCTGTGGTCGAGCTGGGCTCACAATTAAAACCAAATCTTGATTGGCAGGACGGCGTATCGAGGCCTACACATCAGCGCAGGCTGCACACCCGCTCAGCTCTGGTGCCACTAACTCAGTGCACCGCAAGTCATCGCCATGTGGCAATAGGCCTGTGCCGGCCAAAGTGCCTCGGCTGCCACCAACTCTGTGCACCGCAAGCCACCGTCTCGTGGTGGTAGGCCCGTGCCAGCCAAAGTGCCTCGGCTGCCACCAACTCTGTGCACCGCAAGTCATGGGCCCTTTATGATTGAGTCTTGTGGTGTGGACGCCATCATGTCACCTTTTTTTTAACAAAAGAAGCTTCCCTTTTGTATTCACTTGATGTATGCCAATAATCAGTCTAGATATTCTATATTGTGAACCCGAGACTTAGAATCTACAGACTATTACACTGCAAGTATATAGTATGATAGTTTTTATTAAAAAAAAATTTTCAAATTTATTTAAAAATGTTACATTCAGCGCTGCTAGGAATTTTGCAGTCACCATCAATTAGTGAAATTCATATAATTATCAACCATAAAATCACATATTCAGCAATTATAATCACAATTACACACAATTGAATTTAACACTCAATAAATCATTTAAATCAATTAAACAGAACAAAAATGCAAATATAAAAACAGCAAATATGGTTTGTGTCCTCTTGTCGACGCGTTTCGGTGCAATATCTAATATGTAACACCTTCTTCAGGACCAACACATTAAAACAGCTCACAATATCGATTAAAAACAATCTATAAGAAAGGAGGATAAATACAATTAGTGTTCATAGTACTGTTTCCTTATCTTTGGTTCACAATATTAGATACATAGGTATCACGTTAAGCCCGTACAGAAGATTCTATTACGAACCATGTTTAAAGTAAGAATACGGGAACCTATGTTATAAATTAATTCTCATTGAAGGAATATACGTAATTGTCCACCCGCAGGATATAATAGGGGGTAGTTTTAATCCCACCGGCATGATATGGGGGAGTCTCATGAATTGTATATACTCAATCGTGTAGTATTACGCTTAAGGCTGTTGTACACAATTCTTCTCATGTAGGAAGAATTTCAATGGAAAGGCCCATGTTGGAATCAAATTCAGTGGTTATACTTACACTGAAATGGGGCTTCAGCTCCAATATCATTGACAGCCATAGGAGAGTGTGTCAATTCACTGCATCCTATACAACAAGACAAATATATAGTCTAAATACTAGTCATAGTTAAATTTCTATGTTTGTACTCACTGTCGGGTTATTAAGTTGTATTTTTTCTTTTTATGTTAATAGGGAATACGCTTACCCAGGTTGTAGCTCAAATGATTAATATCGACGAATTCTCAATACTATCTTCATGTTTGTACTTGTGCTTTTGATTATTGGTTCAAAAAGCTGTGTTAAGATACAAAGTAAATAGATAGATATTAATCCCCTATGTGTTTTAGTTGTGAAATATTTTAAGACCAAGACTATTAATTAAACTCACCCTTTAAACTTTAGTAGAGTATTAATTAATCATTAGCTCTTCATTCAAACTCCATATGTTGCGGTTGTTTCACTTTGTATCTCGCAATCACTATGGTTCTTGGCTTTTAATTAAATTCAAGCTCAGGCCAGTACCTAGGGTTAAAAGCGAAAATACGTGCTCTTAAATTATATGACCTTACTGTTTTAAGTATTCAAAACAGCTATTGTATATACAAAGAGGCATTAAATTTTAGTCAGCTACCTTGTTGTGTTCATCGAATGGTTGCATGACTGTTTACTCGCTTGCACCTTCTACCTACGGTATAAGGCTTAATTTTTAAGAGATTGCGCCATGACATGCTTATTCGGGGAAATGTTTTAACTGTAGAGTGCTAATTAAGGGTCTTTAGGATGTATGTTACAAAGACAATTTACCCACAGTCTTGTTGATTATCCACTTCATTTCACTCGACTGCGTGTGAACACACCGCAGCCATTCTATCTTTATCGTAGATTTTGCTAACCACGATGTGCATTCTATATTCATCACGACACAACCATTGACGCGCACAGTTCTATCCTACCCCTGCTCGGTGTGCCCTATTTGAAGTTAAGATCTAATATTAATGCGTGGTCTTCCGATGCGAATTTGCGTAAGAAGACTACGTGTTAAATCGCCGTATCTTATGGGTATACTGCCACTTTAACTCGGCACGACATGTCAAAATATCAAGACTAGCATTACAATTTACGAGAAACTTATGTACTATACTGTAGCAGATTATTAACAGATAGAATTCTAAATTCTGAACTACTGAGTACTCAGTTGTCAAGAAAGCAATACGCTACCATTATACAACAAAGCCTGTCAGGCATATTCTTACCTCGTTGTACCGCGTAGCCTTACGTCTCACGGGGTTTCCAGATGGTGTTTGCATGAAAAGCAACGTCATTTCCTCTTTATTTATACCATGCGTTAGTTAATTACGTACGTATGTCTACGTGCGGCCATTTTGGTAGTTTTTTTGTTGTACATTGAATAACGCGTGCTTTATTTATTTCTCAGTAAGAACACAGAGGAACAGGGGAGGTTTGTATATTTATCCTCTCAGTTCTTTGTTTAAAGCACTTTATGTCTTTTGTTATCCCCCAACAGGGGTTCTCGTTCGTAACTTTATTAATTTATTGTATTCGTGAAACTACGATGTTTAACTTTGATATTCCACGCGGGAAACGTACATTTATCAATCATTAATTAATAGATTTCATTGACATAGTCTACAAAGGCTGCTGTATTCATTGATACAAATAGCGCCTATTTCTCTCCACAAGTAGTGTATAAGCCTTACTTAGACTCTACTATTACTAATTATTTCTGCTAGTGACGGCTCTGTGTATTTACAAATAATCTAAAAGTTAGAGAGTTACAGTTAATGCTACTTTATTACAGACAATATATACGATATATACTCTGGTGTTATCTAATAATTCTTTCCCATTCCTCTCTGTTGTTCAAACCCTGATAGTACGTTTTAAATTTAGACATATAGAATTGTTCCCTCTGTTTTCTTTTTTTGTCAATATCTCCACCTCTTTTGGAGATACGCATCTTTTCGAGGATGAACCATTTTAGATCATCTTCCTTGTGTCTCATTTCTTGCCAATGATCAACCAATGGCGCATTCTTTTTACCACTCCTTATGGCTGATCTATGTTCTGTTAGGCGAAGTCTCATCTCTCTACTTGTTTCGCCTATGTATCCCTTCTGACAGGGACATACAAGGAGATATACCACATTTTTGGTTCGACAATTGACCATTTCGTTTATCCAGTGTGTTATACCATTTAGTACTACTTTCTGTTCCTTGATGATCAATTTACAATGTGTACAATAGCTGCACGGAAAATTTCCTTTCAATATTGTTCCATCTTGGATGTTTGTTTGTACACTCTTACTAGGTTCTCTATATGTTTTTACTAAGTGGTTTCGGATGGTTTTATTCCTTCTGTATGAAAACAGGGGTTTGTTGAATGGGCTCTTCCCTGGTTTGTTCAACAGATACCAATTCTTGTTAATCAAATTCTTTAGTTTGTGGCTCAGCCCATTGAAATTACTAACCATCACTATTCCTGGGTCTTTTTTGTTTTTATCAATGGTTTCAAAGATACTTTCACGATTGTAGTATCTGGCTCTCTTGTGGGCATCCTTGACGAGCCTTTTGGGGTATCCTCTTTGTAAAAGTTTTTGTTGTAAGGATAATGCGTGATGTTCAAAGTCCCTGTTGTCACTGCAATTACGTTTTATCCTTAAAAACTGACTAAAAGGAATGCTGTCCTTTTGACACTTAGGATGATAGCTTGTGTGGTGTAAAAGCGTATTTCTGTCAGACGGCTTAGTATAAAGCTCCACACTGAGTTTATCATCTTTTGTTTTAATGGTGATGTCAAGGAAGGCAACTGATTCTTTGCTTCTATTCGAAGTAAACTTTAAGTTGACATCACCACAATTGAGCCAGTCAAGAAAGGATACCAGATCATCCTCGTCTCCCTTCCAAATAAAAAACACGTCGTCTATAAATCTAGACCACTGTTTTATATTTTCAAAATAGGGGGTGACTTCGTTGTAAATATGCCGATCTTCAAATTTACCTACATAAAGGCAAGCCAGACTGGGAGCACAGGTGGCTCCCATGCTGGTGCCTTTGATTTGACAATAGAGATCATTCGTGACCATCATGTCACCTCCATCAGTGGGGAATGTGATGTGGTAGGGCCCTAGGCCCTCATACGTAAATAATGACCACACGGACACACTTAGATAAATAGTGGAAATGGCCTAGAGCATGTGCGACCGGCCCATTTTATTGGCAGGGTCACATGTCCTGTGACACCTGTGCTGGATGGGTGTGGTGTGGGTGTAAACCAGCCCTCAGGGAGTGGCTGTGGCATGCTGACAACTAGACCTGTGATCAGCAGATTACTACTGGGAAGACCTGGGACATGTAGCGTTGTCGTCCCCCCCAGTAAGCGTAAGCGGAGTGGGCTGGCATGGCGTATGCCAGTCCAGTGTAGGGTTGTGAAGAATGACCCCGGGGCTCTGGGCGTACTTCCATTCTGGGCTGCACAAGGAAGTAATTAATGCGTGTGTCTCTTTTGTAGTGTCGGCGCCACCCGGACCGCAATCGATAATCTTGCACCCTGTGCCTCAAGTCCCACAATATGAGCAACATGGATGTAAGGGGGAATCACGGACCATACATTCATCCATACTTTCATACTTGAATGATCATAGACATGACACATCTGTGCGAATTTGAATGTTTAAGCACATTCATTGGAGTGCTTTAGCTGGAGAAGTACAGGGCCATGTAAACCCCACTTCACATTGTTGGCCCGTGGAGGGCCAGCCAGAGTCCTTCAGGGAATGACAAGTACATCGGAAGAGGAAGAGTTCAGTCAGCAGTCTGAAAGCTGTGTCATTGGTGATCAAACAGAATATGGCAGTCCATGTCGAGGTCCAAGGGGAGTGTTGGAGAGTGCATCGGGGGACAGTGGAAGGTGATGATGCAGAGGGCAGAACCAAGCAGAAACAGGCCATATGGCAGAGATGAATGCTACTGCTTCCTTCTTACTAGTAAGGCAGAATCATCTGCATCTACGTCCTCTAAAGTTTCATGTGCCTCACATGTGGGTGGTGGTGTTCTGTCTTCAGCACTGGGTGGCACTGACACATCAGGGGGTGGAGATGTGGATGTCAACGCAGCAGCAGCATGCATCTGCGCCAGGCCTTGTGGCAGCAATGCAATGATGAGGATCTGCAGGGCATAGTAAATCCCAGCTACATCACGCTGGTGTGCAGCCTTGGCAGCCATTCTTTCTGCCTGCACCCACTCCATGTTCTCCATGGTCCTCCGCATGTGTCCCAACTCCCGGATGACCCCGCTGGAGCCACTCTGACTAGACAGTTGTCCTTGTCTCAGAGTCAGGACCCAGCGATGTCATCCATGGATCGTTTGAGAGCATGGAGTGGACTGTGGGTGTCCGTTAGGGACTGTAAGTTGTCCCTGATGGGACTTAGTCACCCACGTATGGCATCTAGTTTGGCTGCCATGAGGTCGAACCCCACCCGCACCTGATCAGCCATCTTCTCCTGGCACACTAACACGTCGTTGGAAGGCCATGTTTTGTTCGTGTGGGTCCTGGGAGACAGCCCTGGTGGTTGGTGCTTCCTGCTGTGTGGTCTGTGCAGGGGGTGAGGTCTCCTGGATGCAGCTGGACTGCCCTGCTCCTGGATGTGAGGTGCGAAGTCTGTCCATTAGCTTCTGGAGGAAGTCGGTGTCGAAGGTGGAGAGGTCCTCTTCGTCATCAGTTGTTGGGTCTGCTCTGCAGGAGGTGTTGATTCTCCCTCTGCAATGTGTAGGGGAAATGCAGTTTAACATTGTGTTCACATGTATGTTGATGCATTGTACAAGTTTACATACAGACTGCATGACAAATTACATTGTAACGGTTTGGAAGGAGCTGCTTATTTGATGCGGGACAGTGGATATTTCGACAACATGACGGATGTGTGTTTATACTTGTACATCATCATCTCACATTTCCCTTGCAGTTTCTAGGTGTACTGCAGTGTGCCAAGGGGATCAGGGACATGCTCCAGAGTAATTGTGGGTGTGCACTGTGCTATGCTTAATTGTGCATGTGTGCCATTGTGCCCATCTCCCCGGTACCCCCAGTCCCTGGTTGTTACTCACCCTCTTGCTGTTGTGTTGGCTCCTGTCGAGCAGTGTCCGGTCCCCCAACTCCTGTCACCGTCTTCACACTGCTGACTGTGGACACCATTTCCTCCATCTCGTCCAACTCCTCCTGTGGCGCTGGACTCCCACCTCCCTGCTGCCTTCTGGTTGTTGCTGAGTTTTTGCTTGGTTTTGTGCTTCACATCAGTCCAGCGCCTCTTGACCTCTTCCATTGTCCTCCTCAGCACTCCAATAGCATTCACCTTAGCCACAATGGACTGCCATATTCAATTTTTTGTCACCAATGACACATTGGAGGTGACAAACAGTTGTTGATGGTATTTTATCACCTCCGTTATCAGGATCCTGTTTTCCTGCAGACTGAACAGTGTCTTTCTCTTCTTCTTGTCCTTGCCCGTCCCTGACCCTGAGGTCCCGGCCTGGTCCTCCGGTGGGCTTTTGGGGTTCTGGTCGTCCTCTGTTCCCACTCCGGCTACCTCCATTGTGCTTCGCGGTTGTTTTGTTTTTGTTTGTGTTTCTTTTTTCCGTTTTTATAGTGATTTTTCCCGCCTGACGTGTGTGAATTGCAGGCCTGGCACAGCTTATCGCTGATTTTGTCATCGCGGTTGGGCCCATCGACACTTTTTACGTGTTCGGGTTTTGATTTTCACCACCGTCCCGGGACTTATATCGCGGACATTTGACGCGTTGTCGGGATGCTATCGCATATTACCGCCGTGTTGAGAATACGACGTTAACACAGAGTCATTTTCCCGCGATAGACGGCGATATGTGAAATTGCGTTAACCGATTTTGGCGATGATTACCGCACGTTCTTGAAAATATCCCCCCCCATGAGAATTACTGTATTGCAATCCCAACTGCCCCCATAGCATTAAACAAGCATTGACAATGCCAATAGGCCTGGTTTTAAAGGAATGTGGTATGGTAATGTGAAGCATTACAAGTAGATACCATGGGAATGTATATGAATTTGTGCAACAATATTGGCGTAGGTTAAATGGTTGGGTGATAGTTGCACTATCAAGCCAGCCATAAAAATCCATCTAAGATAATGACTTCCCTCCACCCATCTGTGCTGCTGCCAGAGAAAAACACCATAAATGTTCTAGTTATCTAAGACACTTTAATAGCTTTACAATGTCATGAGTGTGCCACTGAAAGTTCAAGCTGTCAGCTCCCACCAAGCAAAAGCAAACAGCTATATCCCTGAAGTAGTCACCCAGGAATATAGCAGGAGCCATCCCTGGGGGGTGGCGTACCAACACTTTAATGTTAATTGTAGCACCAGGAGGTGAGGTCCCCCAGGCTAAGGGGGGCCTCCCGTTCCCCCAATTCATTTTAATCAAAGCCCCCTGGAGTTGGAGGTCCCTGGGGCCCAATGGTGTCCGCACGGCACCCCCCTAATCATTTTATTTATTGCCTTGGGGAGGTGGTGGCTCCCAGGTCCTGGGGGGTCCATGTGGGCCCTGCATTACATTTAGTAAAAGCCTGGGAAGGTGGTGGTCCCCTGTGGGCCTGCACCGCCCCCCTTTTATATTATATTTATAGGGCGAGCTGATCATGTGCGAAGCACAAGGTGAGATGCGCCTGGGAACAGATAACCAAGAGAAAACCACAGGATCATGGAAAGCAGGAAGACAATGAAGCTGAGCTGTTCTCATTGGCCGTCGGGTGTTTACTACGAGCGGCCCAGCCGTCGGACGGTTCCTACTGCCGTTTACATACGAATCAGGCCTTTGCCAAGTGGGCAGCCTGCATTTGAATGAAACTGCTGTGCCCGTTCTTGGCCCTTTACATTACAAAGCATTCATGGCCTCTTTCTGGACTTCTGTGTATTCCATTTCATGAATCTTGGCTCTATCGATGCTATACCCTATGTGAAAATTCAGCTGTCCCCCTACTTATTTGGGTCCCAGTGTGAAACTCATGTTTCATTGTTTTCCTGCTTTCCATGATCCTGTGGTTTTCTATTGGTTATCTGTTCCTAGGCGCATCTCACCTTGTGCTTCACACATGATCAGCTCGACCCGAAGAAGGTGTGACCCATACTTGGGTTAGACACCGAAACGCACATTGGCGCTGGAGTTTTATGTGTCTCCCTTGTTTTTACCTTTCCTCCTGAGAAGAAACCGGATTATGAACTGCATTACTGATAGAGCAATTGACTTCCTGATATCTACTGTTATTTAACTCATTCGCTTTGTAATACTAAACTTTATGTGCTTTCTCGTTATTTAGGATTGCTGTTATTGTCCAAGAACGTGCATTGCTATTTAATGAAGCTTGATGTGATGGGATGTACAAGTATGTCTGGGTATGTGTTTGGTCTGTTTGGTTTGAAAGATTGTGTGTGTGCGATACAGGATGTGCTTAGATTTTTTTGATATTTATCTTTATTATGTCTTTTTACAATTTTGATAAAATAATATAAATAAACGTGATATTTGCATCATACAATGTATTCAGCATTATAATTGGGAAGGCCAGTATTTTAGGATTGGTTTAGTATATCAGTGACTTCCAGCACCTTCTAAAAGAACCTCCTGTAAGCCCGACACTGTGGGATTGCTAAGAGGTGGTCCAAGGACATGTCCCTTTTTACACCCCTCTGCAAACACACATCTTGACACATTGCTGGTGGGGCAAAGAGGTCCTCTTGTGTTCTGCGGACCTCAGGACTATGTGGACTTCATCCCCCCTATGAATCAGGGAGTGGGTATGTACTGACTGGTATTGGTGTGTCTATGGTTTCGAGAATGGTAGTCTGTATTTTAGAGTCGGTGTATGAAAGGTTATGATAGGGTGTGAGGAGGTGCATCAGTTATTAAGTGGATGATGTCCTCAGTGATGTCATTTGAGATGTGATCAGTGATGTCATCAGTGATGTCACTGACCACGTCATGAGTGATGTAATATGTGATGTCATTAGCATTGCATTGCGGGGTTGCGAGTTATAGTTGGCTCAACTAACTATAATGGCCACATTTCTCTGGTTTTGTATGAGTGAAATGTCCAACTAACTATAACGTTCATTAAACCTGTGGTTTCTTCAGTGAATATCAAAGGTTTTTTAAATGCTAACTTCTAACTATAACATCCTGAAACCTGTGTTTTTTTCAGTGAATATATGAATTATATATATATATATATATATATATATATATATATATATAGAGAGAGAGCGAGAGATAGATAGATAGATAGATAGATAGATAGATAGATAGATAGATAGATAGATAGATAGATAGATAGATAGATAGATAGATAGATAGATAGATAGATAGATTCAATGAAACAACTACCAGTTTCTGGGACGTTATAGTTAGGAATTAGCATTTAAAAAACCTTAAATATTCACTGAAAAAACCACAGGTTTCAGGAACGTTATAGTAAGGCTGACATTTCACTCGTACAAAACCAGAGAAATTCATCTGTTATAGTTAGCTGAGCTAACTATAACTCGTGCCCCCGCAATGCACTGTTGATGACGCGACACATTACATCATCCCTGAAACCTGTGGTTTTTCCAGTGAATTTCTAAGGTTTTTTAAATGCTAATTACTAACTATAACATCCCTGAAACCTGTGGTTTTTTCAGTGAATTTCTAAGGTTTTTTAAATGTGAATTCCTAACTATGCCTACATAGGTAGGACTTGTGCAGAAAGAGGAATAGAGATGCAGAAAGAAGCAAGAGAAGTGCAGAAAGAAGCAAGAGGAGTGCAGTAAGAGGAAGAAAGGTGCAGAAAGAAGCAAGAAATATGCAGAAAGAGGCAACAGAAGTCCAGAAAGAGGAAGAAAGGTGCAAACAGAAGCAAAAGAAGTGCCGAAAGAAGCACCAGAGGTTCAGAAAGAGGCCTACTTCGACTGTACCTTTCCATAGACTCATAGAAAGTAGAATAATCACTAATCCTTGTTCCAAGATGTCTCAAACCTCACTCTTCTCTTGAATGTTCACTATTCATCGACTGCTCAAAATGTTAGGCCTACCAAATGTAAAACAGCAATCCTAGTTTGTGAAGGTATGCATTCGCGTGTCTCTGCTTTCACCTAGTGGCATGTTACATAAAAATAAACATATAAATACTTGAATACCTGTTTCAAATAGCATACTCTGTAAATTTGTGTAAGAAAAGGTGTATGCATTTCTTTTTGCTCATAATACAGGGTACATGGGTATTCAATAGTATATTTGAGGGGCTTTATAACACCTATATACATAAGTCTACCTGTGCAACCGAATGACAGAGCAGAACTGAGAAGATTTGACCACCTATAGGAGAAGCTACCCGCTTTTTAAGCGGCCATCTTCAGATGCATAACACATGTAAGAATACATATACAAGTAGACATATACCTCAGTCACAAGAGCATGCAGACCTTTAAACTTGACAGCTTCCACTTCCCATTTGAGTACACAAAAAGAGGCGTACAGAAAGAGTCACAAATGTGCAAAAAGAGGCAAGAGAAGTGCAGAAAGAGGCAAGAGAAGTGCAGAAGGATACAAGAGAGGAGACGAAAGAGGCAAGAGAGGTACAGAAAGAGGGAAGAGGGGTGCAGAAAGAGGCAAGAGGGGTACAGAAAGAAGCAAGAGCAGTGCAGAAAGAAGCAGGATAAGTGCAAAATTAAGCAAAAGAGGTGCGGAAATAGGCAAGAGGGTTGCAGAAATAAGCAAGAGAGATACAGAAAGAGTCAGAGGGGATGCAGAAAGAAGCAACAGAAGTGTAGAAAAAGCAAAAGAGGTGCAGAAAGAGGCAAGAAAACAGCAGAAAGAGGCAATAGAGGTGTAAAAAGAGGCAAAAGAGGTGCAGGAAAGGGAAGAAGGGTGCAGAAAGAAACAAGAGGGGTGCATAAAGAGGCAAGAGGATTGCAGAAAGAGGCAAAAGAGGTACAAAAAGAGGCAACAAAACTGCAGAAAGTGGCAAGAGAGGCACAGAAAGAGGCAAGAGAGGTGCAGTAAAAGAGAAGAAGGGTGCAGAAAGAAGCAAGAGAGGTACAGAAAGAAGCAAGAAAGGTGCAGAAAGAGGGAAGAAGGGTGCAGAAAGAGACAATATGGGTACAGAGAGAAACAAGAGAGGTGCAGAAATAAGCCAGAGAAGTACAGAATGAAGCAACAGGGGTGCAGAAAGAGGCAAGAGGAATGCCGAACGAGGCAAGAGGGGTCCAGAAAGAGGCAACAGAGGTACAGAAGGAGGCAAGAGAACTGCAGAAAGATGCAAGAGAGTTGCAGAAACAGGCAAAAGGGGTGCAGAAAGAGGGAACAGGGGTGCAGACAGATGCAAGAGAAGTGCAGAAAGAGGAAACAGGGGTGCAGATAGAGGCAAGAGAGGTACAGAAAGAGGGAAAACAAGTGCAAAAAGAGGCAATGGGGTACAGAAAGATGCAAGAGGGGTACAGAAAGAAGCAAGAGAAGTGCAGAAAAAGCAAAAGGGGTGCAGAAAGAGACTAGAGGGGTGCAGAAAGATGCAAAGGAAGTGCAGAAAGAAGCAACAGACGTACAGAAGGAGGCAAGAGAACTGCAAAAGGAGGCAAAAGAGGTGCAGACAGAGGGAACAGGGGTGCAGACAGAGGCAAGAGAGCTTCAGAAAGAGGGAAGAGGGGTGCAGAAAGAGGCAAGAGGTGTGCAGACATTTGCAAGAGAGGTGCAGAAAGAAGCAGCGGGGTACAAAAAGAAGCAGGAGAGGTGCAGAGAGAAGCAAGAGCAGTGCAAAAGAACCAACAGAGGTGCAGAAAGAGGCAAGAGGAAATGAAAAAGAAGCAAAAGAGATACAGAAAGAGGCACGAGGGGGTACAGAAAGAGGTGAGAGGTACAGAAAGAGACAAGAGGGGTGTACAAAGAGGCAAGAATGTTGAGAAGGAGGCAGGAGGGTGCAGAAAGAAGCAAGAGAAGTGCAGAAAAAGCAAGAGAAGTACAGAATGAAGCAACAGGGGTGCGGAAAGAGGCAACAGAAATATAGAAAGAGGCAAGTGAGTTGCAGAAACAGGCAAAAGAGGTGCAGAAAGAAGGAAGAGGGGTGCAGACAGAGGCAAGAGGGGTTAAGAAATGTGCAAGAGTGGTGTATAAAGAAGCAGGTGCAGTACAGAAAGAACCAATAGAGGTGCAGAAAGAGGCAAAAGGGGTGTAGAAAGAGGCAAGAGAAGTGCAGAAAGAGGGAAGAGAGGTGCCGAAAGAGGCAAGAGAGGTGTAGCAAGAGGCAAGTGAGGTGCAGAAACAGGCAAGAGGGGTGCAGAAAGAAGCAACAGAAATGCAGAAAGAGGCACGAGAAGTGCAGAAACATGCAACAGAGGTGAAGAAAGAGAGAACAATGGTACAGAAAGAAGTAAGAGCGGTGTAGAAAAAGCAAGCGAAGTGCGGAAAGAAGCAAGCGAGGTGCAGAAAGAGGCAAGAGAGGTGCAGAAAGAGGGAAGAGAGTGCAGAAAGAGGCCAGAAAAGTGCGGAAACAAGCAACAAAGGTACAGAAAGAGACAAGAGAGGTGCAGAAGTAAAAGCAAGAGAGGTCCAGAAAGAAGCAAGAGAGGTACAGAAAGAAGGGAAGTGCAGAAAGCAGAAGAGATGTGCAGAAAGAGGCAATAGAAGTGCAGAAAAGGTAGAAAGGGGCAGAAAGAAGAGAAGTGCAGAAAGAGGAAAAAGAGGCACAGAAAGAAGCAAGAGTGGCTTGCACACCAATAGTACCAATTTAACACCCACATTTAGCAAAAAGTAACAGGCGACAATTCTATGTTTGCAAAGGATCTTCCGCCACGCTGTAACGCTTGTCGCTGCATTTTTGGTAACGTTTGAGGCGTTTGAGCTAGAAACAAGGGTTTTTTTGTTCAAATCTGCAGATTATGCAGCAGATCATGGATTATGTGGCAAATGCGGAAAATGTATAATTATGCGAAAATTGGTGCAGCCAAACATTCACATAATTCCAGTGGCCCTGCTCATACATCTGACTAGGTCCAGGAGTCCTCCTCAGTGGTTCCCTCTTTTTATTGTTTCACTGAGTTTATAGTTTAGCTTCTATGGAAACGAGGATGACTAAACCTGAGGGTACCACTCCACAGCACAGCTGTGTACCATACCACATAATTAGTCTCCATAACACATAATCCCACTCTATATAATTCCTATACACTGAATTCCACATACTTTCTATCGACAGAATTTCACTGCACAACATACCACATAATTTCACTACACACAACGTACATCCACTTCACTCCAAAAGACATTAGTTAAAAAACTATCACATTTACAACGCCAATTGCTCTAACTCTCAAGACCTATTACAACTAGTAGTCACATTTGCAGAGTGGTGGAAAAAGGGGGCTGGGCCTACGACCAGCGCTCAGGAATTTTGCTCCATTTGACTTGCAGGAGGTACCAGGAGGGCTTCTTGACCCCCAAAGTCTCTCAGGAGTAAAGTGGACTTCATCCCCCAACCAGTAGTGTGCCAGGAGTCGCATTTGCAGAGTGATGGAGAAAGGGAGGTGTGGCCTCGGAAGTCCTCTTAGCAATCCCACTGTATGGGACTTACTGGAGGTAACAGAAGAGGTAGTTCCCCCCCAAGGACATCCTTGGTGGCCAACTACCCCTCCTATTACCTCCAGTAAGTCTAACACAGCAGGATAGCTAAGTTTTCACAGCAGGCCACCCCTCCTTGGCCCACCACTCAGCAAAGACGCTCTTGGTGCACTCTTGGATGGGGAGTGAAGTCCCCTTCACTGCTGGAGGTCCTTAGGGGTTAACTAGCCTACCTATTATCTCCAGTAAGCCCCACCGTGCGCACATGGACGACATATTATGCGCTTCGTTGTGAAAGGTAATCTTTTACATTTGTGTTGTGTTAATATATGCCAAGCACAAATGGTGCCCTGCGGGCACCATTAAAACACGGGGTGTGGAGAGTGTGGATAATTTTTTTTTTTTTACATTATTTTTACCGTACCCGTACGCGTACGGTAAGCGTAATCGGCGATTTTTCGAAAAAAATTAAAATTGCATTTATGGCCTTGGGGGTTCTTTGGAGACACCTTCATCAAGGCAAGGTGGTAAGGAGCTGTCTAAACAGCCCCTTTACATGTTTTTTGCCTTTGTTTTTCTTCCCCCCCCTAAGAGTGCGAGATAGAAAATGGCGGCCGCCGCTTCCTGGTTTCGACCGATTCGAATGTTTACTAAGATCTAACAGCCAATCAGAATCGGGCTCGCGCACGGCACCGTACGCGTACGGTAAGCTTACCGTAAGCGCACGGTAAGCGCACCGTAAGCTGCCACAGATATATATATTGATTTAAATGCTATTTTCTCAGGATCTACTGAACAGATTTACACCAAACCTACAAAAGGCACTTCCTTGACCTGTAGACTACCTCTCTGCCAAATTTCAAGTAACTCTGTTCAGCCGTTCGGGCTGTAGCTGTGTCTAAAGGTCCTATGGAAAAATGCATGGGAAAAACGCGTTTTGGGACCCCCTTTTTTCTCAGCCCCCGCTTGACGAATCCCCCCGAGACTTTCAGGGTAGGAGCGGAGCGTAGCACCCCACCTATTTTGAAAATTTCGCGAGGATTCGTCGACCGGCGCCAAAGTTATTCCAAATAGAATGTTGCGGATTTCCTATGGAAACAGGGTCCTAACTATAACTATCGACTGGCGACCGCCAGTAGATAATATATATAGATATATATATATTACCTACTGGCGGTCGCCAGTAGGTAGTTATAGTTAGGACCACGTTTCCATAGGAAATCCGCAACATTCTATTTTGAATAACTTTGGCGCCGGTCGACGAATCCTTGCGAATTTTTCAAAATAGGTGGGGCGCTACGCTCCGCTCCTACCCTCAAAGTCTCGGGGGGATTCGTCAAGCGGGGGCTGAGATAAAAGGGGGGTCCCAAAACGCGTTTTTCCCATGCATTTTTCCATAGGACCTTTAGACACAGCCACAACCCGAACGGCTGAACAGAATTACTTGAAATTTGGCAGAGAGGTAGTCCTCAGGTCAAGGAAGTGCCTTTTGTAGGTTTGGTGTAAATCTGTTCAGTAGATTCTGAGAAAATAGCCTTTAAACCAATATATATATCTGAGCCAGCTTACGGTGCGCTTACGGTGCGCTTACCGTACGCGTACGGTGGCGTGCGCGAGCGCGATTCTGATTGGCTGTTAGATCTTAGTAAACATTTGAATCGGTCGAAACCAGGAAGCGGCGGCCGCCATTTTCTCTCTCGCTCTCTGAGTTGGGCAGCAAAAACGAAGCCCAAAAATGTGTAAAGAGGCAGTTCCTTGAGATCCTAACCACCCAGGATTGATATAGGGGTCCCCAAACAACCCCCAAGCCCAAAAAAAAAAATTTTTTTTTTTTTCGGAAATTCGCCGATTACGCTTCCCGTACGCGTACGGTAAAAAAATTTTTTCAAAAAAATTATCCACATTCTCCCCACCCCGTGTGCAAATGGTGCCCGCAGGGCACCATTTGTGCATTGCCTATCACAACTATGAAATTAACAAAAAATACATTTCACAAAGATGCGCATAATATGTCCCCCATGTGCGCACGGTGCGCGAAGCGCATCGTGCGTACATGGCCCATCCCGCATAACGTGCGTACATGGCCCATCCCGCATAACATGGGCACGCGGTGCGCGCAGCGCACCGCGTGACCACCGTGCGTGCACGGCACTAACTGCGTAAAGTGGGCGCGCGGTGTTATAGTTAGCTGTACATTTTCCCCCCGTTATAGTTAGTGCAGGCAACTATAACTCACGCGACCGCAATCTTCTGCTGATGACATATGTGTCTTTATGAAAAAAAAATATTTGTAATATATGTATAGCTAAAATTTAATGAAAGAAGACAGGGGCAAATAAGAGTCTAAATACAGTATTAGCATCAGCAGAGGATTGCGGTCGCGTGAGTTATAGTTGCCTGCACTAACTATAACGGGGGAATTTCATTGTTTTTTTACGAGTGAAATGTACAGCTAACTATATATATATGTATGTATAAATACATATATATATATATGTACTGAAAAATCTAAGGTTGCAGGGACTTACAGTGGGTGTCTTAGTATCTGTGTGGATTTTCTTTTCTAACTGTAACCTGTAATCTTTGAGAGTGGGTGTGTGAGTGGCTGTATAGGTAAATTAGTGGGTGTGTGAGTTTCTGTGTGGGTGGATGCATGAATGCCTGAGTGGGTCTGTGAGTGGTTTTGTGAGTCTCAGAGTGGGAATGATAATGGGTCAGTAGGTGTCTGAGTGGATCTGTGAGTGGGTGCATGAGTATCTGTGTGGGTCTGTGAATGGTAATTAGGCCTGGGCGTAAATGTCCAACCTGCTCATGGAGTTTGCTGAATTCAGCAACTCCGCATTTTGCGGAGAACTCAAGTTATCAATAAACTCCACATTCCAAAACGGAGTGGAATATTTTTATGCCATTGGTGAGCACTATTGCAAGTGACTGTGGTAGCAACCTGTAGTGTGCCAGGAGGCCCTCAGCTAACTATGACGTATGCCCCTGCAAAGCACTGCTTACGACCTCACATATAACATCACTCATGACATGGAAGTGACATCACTGAAGATAAAACTGAGGATATCTCAAATGACATCACTGATGACATCACTCAGATCACTCAACTCTGATCAGGTTTTGGCCTTAGACTCTGTCATACCTTGGGATATGGGGAACAGCAGCCCCCAGAAAGAGCTCTGGAGCAGAACAACCTGAGAAATAAGTAGCTAGCCGGTTTGATTCTCATAGAAAGATGATGCTAGTCTTTGGGGACCCAACCAAAATTAAACTTAGGCTCACATATCACTTGTACAAAACCACTATAACTTACACAACGCAATGCACTGCTTATAAGCCTCACATATTACATCACTCATGACATGGTCAGTGACATCACTCATGACATCTCAAATGACATCGCTTATGATGTCATCCAGTGAGTGTGCATTTTTTGTAAGAGTTTATGATTGTTAAACATATATAATAAGCAACTACAAAAGTTAAAATAGTAAACTAGGTGTACAACTAATGAGTGATACTATTTCTAACATATAATATGTGAGTGGCTGTGTGACTGTGTGTATCCATCTGTGAGTGGGTGTCTGAGTGGCTGTATAGGTGTGTAAATGGGTGTGAGAGTGGATATATGTGTATAAGTGGGTGTGTATGTAGCTGTATGGATGAGTGAATGGCTGTGCTGGTAAGTAAGTGGGTGTGTCAGTGGCAGTATGGGTGAGTGAGTGGCTGTGTGAGTGGCTGCATGGAAAGGTGAATGGGTGTATGATTGACTGTATGGATCAGTGATTGAGAATCTGAATGGCTGTATGAGTGACTGCCTGGGTATGTAAGTGGCTCTATGGGTGAGTGAGTTGCTGTTTGAGTGGGTGTTTGGTTAAGGGAGTTTGTGTGAGTAGCTATATTGGAGAATGTTTCTCTGTGTAAATGGTTGTATGGGTGAGTGAGCTTGTATAGATGTGTTAAAGGGTATGTAAGTGGTTGTGTGGGTGTGTGAGTGAGTGTGTCTGAGTGCTTGCATGGGTGAGTGAGTGGCTGTGTTGTGAGGATGTATGGTTGAGGGAGTGTGTGTGTGAGTGTCTGTATAGGTAAATAAGTGGGTGTGTGAGTAGTTCTATGAGTGAGGCTGTGTGAGTGGCTGTATAGGTGATTGACTGGTTGTATGAGTAGCTGTATGAGTGAGTGGTTGTGTTAGTGGCTGTTTGAGTGAGTGGGAGTGGGAGTACCTGTATAGGTGAGTGAGTGGATGAGTGAGTGGCTCTATGGTTGAGTGAGTGGTTGTGTGAGTAATTGTATTAATCTGTGAATGGGTATATGAGTGGTTGTGTGGGTGTGTAAGTGGATGTATGAGAGGTTGTATAGGAATATGAATGGGTATGTGAGTGGTTGTATGGATGATGTCTTGAGTGATGTCATTAGTAATATCACTGACCATGACATGAGTGATGTATTATGTGAGGTCATAAGCAGTGCATTGCGGGGGCGTAAGTTATAGTTAGCTCAAGTAACTATAACTGCTGAATTTCTCTTGTTTTGTACGAGTGAAATGTGAGCCTAACTATAACCTCCCTGTAACCTTTGGTCTTTACAGTGAATTTCTAAGTGTTTTTAATTCTGTTTCCTAACTATAATGTCCCTGTAACCTTTGGTTTTTTCAGTGAATGTCGACGGCTTTTTACTTTTTCTTTTCTAACTGTAACCTGTAACGTTTGAGAGTGGCTGTATAGGTAGTTTAGTGGGTGTATGAGTCTCTGTGTGAGTGGATGCATGAATGCTTGAGTGGGTCTGTGAGTGGTTGTGTGAGTCTCAGAGTGAGAATGATAATGGGTCTGTAAGTGTCTGAGTGGGTCTGGGAGTAGGTGCATGAGTCTCTGAGTGGATCTGTGAGTGGGTGCATGAGTATCTGGGTGGGTCTGTGAATGGTAACTAGGACTGGGCATACATTTCTAACCTGCTCATGGAGTTTGCTGAATTCAGCAACTCCGCATTCCACAGAGAACGCAGAGTTATCAATAAACTCCACAATGGAAAATAATTTTTTAATGCCTTAGTTGAGCACGATCGCGAGCGACTGTGGATGCAACCTGTAGTGTGCCAGGAGGCCCTCAGCTAACTATAACTTATGCCCCCGCAATGCACTGCTTATGACCTCACATGTAACATCACTCATGACATGGACAATGACATCACTGAAGACAAAACTGATGACATCTCAAATGACATCACTGATGACATCACTCAGATGACTCAACTCTGATCAGGCTTTGGCCTTAGACTCTGTCATACCTTGGGATATGGGGAACAGCAGTCCCCAGAGGTAGCGCTGGAGCAGAACGACCTGAGAAACAAGAAGCTAGTCGGTTTGATTCTCATAGAAAGATGATGCTAGTCTTTGGGGACCCAACCAAAAGTCCAACAGGATACAGTTTGCCCGGCCACTATTAATCAGCAGAATAGAAATCATCAAAATCTGGAGGAAGATCTGCTTGGTCAGCCTGGTCAGCCCAGAAATGTTCTTCAGGGTGCCCAGCTTATGGAACAGGCTTCTTTGAACCTTGAAGACAAACGACTTGCAGGGCTTTAGATGTCACTCACAAAGGGGGTAATAAATTCTACTCCTTTGCGGAAGGCTCAGAGTCTGCTGAGTCTTTTTCTATGTAGAGCGACAATGAACTCAGTGTCCCCTTATCAGTCGTTGGCTCATCTTTTGCACCACAGACTATTCTGATAAGTCAAAAATGCCATAAGCACCCAAAAGGGAATATGGGCTTACATAGTGGTAAAGAATTACAGACACCCGTGGTGGCTTTTAAATGGAACTATTAAGACACCAACCTATCTCATCATCCAGGGCCCCCTTTGTTATCCAAAGAGGGTACTCAGCATCAGGCTGGAGCTGAAACTAGAGGTCCAGCTCCGGAATTAATCTATGTCTCCATAAAAGAACACCAAGCAAAGACCCGGGCCAAGAGCAAAAAGGCTAGGCTAGTGAAAAAGCAACTAGAAGGTGCCATTAAAAAAGTTGGTAAATCTTGTATGGAAATAGGGGATAAACTCAATGTCATCAAGGCATGTCAAATCCCAGGGGGCACAATTGACTGATATTATGTGGAAGATAGAAGACTTTGAAAACCATCAAAGTCGGAATAATTTGCACTTCTTAGGGATTAAAGAAGGGGCTGAAAGTGGTGACATAAGTTCTTACATGCTGGATCTTCTCAAAAGTGCCTTTCCTGAGCTCTTGGCTTGGATCTGGAAGTCTGAAGTCCAGAAGGACCATATATTCCCTTCAATGCTCAGCAAATGAGTCCATCCAGGTAACACAGTGGAAGCTCAGCTCTGGGCACTTTTGTTTTTTTCTGCAACATTTTGCTCCAACAAGCAATATTTTAGAAGGCCTGTCCTGACTCTCAGAGGCAATACAAGGATGTGTCTTTTTTTGTTTGCCCTGACTTCTGCCACATTACTGTGAAGCAGAGGTGGCGTCCAAGATCCAAGACAACTCATAAAGCCATTTTCAAGAGGGCAGCGCAGAAGCCTATTTCTAAGCCCCAGCTCATTTGGGCAAGACCTTCACCTCCAAAATACAGGCTAAAGAGTACTTGTGCGGTCTTAGCACACAGCACAAAAGCCCCACCATTTTTGTTTTAAATCAAATAAGAGAATTTCTAAAGTATTGAAATGATTGGGTGTGTTAATGAACTGATGTTGATGAGGCAGAGCCTATGAATCACTGCCTTCTGATTTCGGTTTAAGAATATGGTATGATGTATTATACAAAAATGAAGAATCTTAAGAGACCTTAAATACAGGGGTTAAAGGATATGATAATCAGACGTGTAGATTGCCTGTCCTTGAACGGGCAGAGTTCTCTGTTTTTAATTCACGGGTAAAGTGGGGGCGTGGCTTTATTCCTCTCTTATGTGGGGGAGATGTTAATGTGCTATTTTTAATTATAATTTTTTTTATTCTAACTCTATTCCCACTCCACTATTTTTCTAAACCTTGCGCAGGGATGGGGGAGGAGTTAGCGATGAGTTCACCCAAGATCTATTACTCAGGCTATGGATGACCTCATTCTCTCTGATAGTTCATAGGAGGAGGGGTGGGGGTCAAGGGCAAGAGGGTAGAGGTAGGAGGGAGGAAATTAAAGAGGATGGGGATTGGAGGGAGGCACAGGGGTTTTAAAGGGTTGGTAAAGGAAAAGGGAAGCTGCAGACAATCTTTGTAAAATAGCATTGGCTCAAAATCATTTATTTCTGTGAGTGATACCAGAAGGAGGTGGTTTCTCTTAAATTTAGCTTTGTTAAGGTTTTCTATGAACATGACAGAGATGGGTCTCACGATAGAGGCTGCTGGTTTGTTATACTGTGATGGCTAAACTTCGTATAGCCACAGTCAATATATGTGGCTTGAACGACAGGGTCTAGAGAAGGAGAGTGGCAGAGGATCTAAAAACCTTAAAGGCTGATATCTACTGCCTTAGAAATGCATATTGACAGAGGTAGTAGAAGCTTATTATAAACTTTAGGTTTAAGCCTACTTACATGTACTACACAATACCAAAACTAGGGGGGTGGCCATTCTTGCTAGGAGCAAAAGTTGTACTTATTGTTGCAGTTCGCAGATAAATATGGGAAGTGGGCGCTAGTCGAATGCCAATATCAAATTGGATCCTTTAAGCTGTGCTCAATATATGCCCCGGTTTTAGACAATGCTGATATTTTTGATTTTTTGTCAATAGAGCTACCACTCTGGCTGACATTGTATGTGCTTTGTGGGGACTTTAACTTAAATGAAGTTGAAGACCCCCAGGTGATGTAAGGGGCAGCTATGCTGGGCACAGACTTTCAGAACCCTTAAGAGTCTGAGTGTGGAAGTGGTCCTGGTTGATGTTTGGGCTAAATTAAATTCTCCCACCCCTGGGTTAACCTTCTATTTGGCTCCTTATGGGTCCTTTGCTAGACTGGACTACTTTTGGGTGACACTGATGTTATTAAATGGGAGTCAGACATAACTATTTCCCAGTTTAATGTTGGATCATAACTCGCTGATGCTAGAGGTTTCAGTGGAGGGTGTTATAATGAGCACTAGAAGCTAGTCCTCTAAAAAAGGCCTTTTGACGAACCCAGACTATGTCAGACATATGGAAGCATGGATACCGAAATTTTGTTAAAATAAACAGTGGGCCTGCTTCCATAGGGATAGTTTGGGACACTTTCAAAGCTGGGGTCAGGGGGGAAACTCTGGGGTTCATCTGAAATTGGCAGAAGCAGCGTCAGTTTCATATTCGGGGACTATACCAACAACTTAGCAATGCAAAGGCAGAGCTAATAACGGCTGTGTCCTCCGGAATAGATCGCTACCCCCGCTCTACGTCAAATTACGGTTATAAAATCAACACTGAATGAAATTATGGCTAAAAAGACTACTGTAAAATTCCTGGGTAAGAAACAAGAATGTTATGAGTATAACGAATAGGTAGGGCATACAGTAGCGGTGCGGACCAGACAAAACGTGGCTGCAGGGTAAATCAGTGAAATACTGAATGATGAAGGGACAACAGTAACTAATCCAAAGGGGATACGGGCAGTCTTTCACAAGTATTATAGCAGATTGTATAAGGGACAGACTCCTGTTGGCGAAGAGAATCTGGAACAATTTCTAGCTCAATAGCTCTAGAAAAAGCTACTCAGGAAGACCGTGATTTCCTTGAGGAAGATTTTTTTGTGGACGAAATCCAACAAGCACTGCAGGATTTTCCCTCATGGAAGGTGGTGGGTACCGACCTGATCCCTCTAGAATTTTATAAAGTATTTTCACTAGCACTGCTTGCTGATATTCAGTTGCTCTCACTTCAGGTCAAGAACAGACACCGTTCTCCTGACTCCAGGACTCTAGTAAACTTTATTGGGTTTTTTAAAGGGAAATCACCAAACAATCCTGCCTTGTATAGGCCAAGAATGTTAATAAATAGTGATATAAAATTATACTCAAAGGTTTTGGGTAATCATTTGGGGTGTATCATCACTAATTTAGTGTCAGCAAAGCAACATGGCTTGATTCTCGGGAGGGGTACCTCCAAACATGTTCACCGGGTGATTACTCTCTTGGACACAATGGATGTAGCAAATGAGCCCAAGGCAGTAGCCCTGTTGGATGTCGATAAGGCATTCAACAGGGTTGACTGGGACTATCTATGGATGGCTATGGGCTTGTTTGGGCTCAGGGAGTCTTTTATAAAGGCAATTCAGGAAGCATCAAAGTGCAGTAGTTTGCCTGCAGATGATGAGAATTAATCTGGGTTGATTTCAATTGAAAGGGGAACTAGGCAAGGGTGCCCTTGCTCCCATTTATTGTCTCCTATGTATATAGATCCCTTTGACCACAAGCTTGAAGTTCACCTAGATATTACATCAGTCAGGCTGCATTGCTGGGAGACAAAAAAGTTAGCTTATGCAGACGACATAGCTGTAGCTAGAGTAGACCTCGACAGGTCTATGCTATTACTAGAGGATATGGCAACTGATTTTGGTAAACTATCAGGATACTTATTGAATAGCAAAGTAATGTCATTTGAGATGTCATGAGTGATTTCATCAGTGATGTCACTGACCATGTCATGAGTGATGTAAAACGAGAGGTCCTAAACAGTGCATTGCGGGGGCGTACGGTATAGTTAGCTCAGCTAACAATTATTGCTGACTTTCAATGGTTTTTTTACATGTGAAATCTGAGCCTAACTATAACATCCTTGTAACCTTTGTTTTTTTTAGTGAATTTCTATGTTTTGTTTAAATTCTATTTCCTAGCTATGATGTCCCAGTAGCCTGTGTTTTTTCCAATGAATTTCTAAGGTCATTTTAATGTTGTTTCCTAACTATAATGTCTCTGTGACCTTTGGCTTTTAATGTGAATTTCTATGTTTTTTTATTTTATTTACTAGATGTAACCACTAACCTTTGGCAGTGAGTGTGTGAGTGAGGGCATGAGTGTCTCAGTAAGTCTGTGAGTGGGTGTGAGAGTCTCTGTGTGGGTCTGTGAGTCAGTGTGAGATAGTCTGAGTGGGTCTGTGAGTGGGTGTGTGTCTGAGTGCTCTCTGTTCTGCCCTCTTCTGCTCTGTTTTGTCTTTTCTGCTTGTTTTTCTGCCCTCTGTTTTGCCTTTCCTGCTCATTTTTCTGCCTCGTTTTGTCTCTTTCTGTGTGTTGCTGACGTTTATTTAGCTTATTTGTGCTCGTTTATCACCTTTATTTTGGTTCTTGCTGCTGGTTTCTGACCTTTATTTTGCCACTTTCTGCTTGTTGCTCACTTTTATTTTGCCTCATTATGCTAATTTCTGACCTTTATTCTGCCTCTTTCTGCTCGTTTCTCATTTTCATTTTGCCTCTTTCTGCTGTTTTGCTGACATTTATTCTGCTGTTTTCTGCTCATTTTTCACCTTTATTTTGCCTCTTTCTGCTTGTTTCGGACCTTTACTCTGCCTCTTTCTGCTCTTTTCTGTCCTTTATTCTGCTTCTTTCTGCTCGTTTCTCACCTTTATCTTGCCTCTTTCTGCTCTTTGCGGACCTTTATTCTGCCTCTTTCTACTCATTTCAGACCTTTATTCTGCCTCTTTCTGCTCCCTTTTGTCCAATATTCTGCCTCCTTCTGCTCATTTCTCACCTTTATTTTGCTTGTTGCTGACCTTTATTCTGCCTCTTTCTGCTAGTTTATCACCTTAATTTTGCTCTTTCTGCTTGTTGCGCACCTTTATTTTGCCTCTCTCTGCTCATTGCTGACCTTTATTTCACCTCTATCTGCTCGTTGCTGACTTATATTCTGCCTCTTTCTGCTTGTTTCTGGCCTTTAGTCTGCCTCTTTCTGCTAGTTTCTCACCTTTATCTTGCCTCTGTTTGCTCTTTGCTGACCTTTATTCTGCCTCTTTCTGCTCATTACTGACCTTTATTTTGCCTCTTCCTTCTCTTTTTCCACAGGATAGGAACCTCAAGGCCTTCACGTTCCCAGCCAGCTCCCCGCCTCCTGAGGGATCGGGCATTGCTTCTGCATGGAGTGAGCCGCTGGAAAGGCAGCTCCCTCCATGCAGGAGCAATCTGTTTCATCTCTTTCCCTGCCCGCATGTCTGCAGGCAGGGAAAGCTCTGAAAACTCCGCTTCCAGAGACCAGGTGCACTTTGACAACTCCCACCCGCTGGAACCACAGTATTTGCTCTCGCTTGGCGGGAGTTATAAGCTCCCACCAAGCAAAAGCAAACAGATATGTCCCCTGGGATGGGCACCCCAGGACATAGCAGTAGCCTGCCATGGGGGGTGGCAGTTCATGACTGATGTAATATGTGATGTCATCAGCAGTGCATTGCGGGGGTGCGAGTTATAGTTAGCACAACTATTTATAACGGCCGAATTTCTCTGGTATGTACGAGTGAAATGTCCAACTAACTATAACGTCCCTGAAACCTGTGTTTTTTTCAGTGAATTTCAAAGGTTTTTTAACTGCTAATTCCTAACTATAACATCCAAGAAACCTCTGGTTTTTTCAGTGAAATTGTAAGGCTTTTTAAATGTAAATTTGTTAATATGCCTATATAGGTAGGACGTGCAGAAAGATGAAGAAAGGCACAGAAAGACCCAACAGAGGTGCAGAAAGAGGCCTACTTTGACTGTACCTTACAACAGACTCATACAAAGTACCCAAATCACTAATCCTTCTCTCGAAGATGTCTTAAACCTCACTTTTCTCTTGAAGGTTCACTATTAATCGACTGCTCAGAATGTTAGGCCTACCAAACATAAAACAGCAATCCTAAGCATATCACTGTTGTAAGTCTGACCAAGTTTGTGAAGGTATACATGCGTGTCTATGCTTTTACCTAGTGATATGTTAAATTAAAATAAACATACAAACACTTGAATACCTGTGTTTCAAACAGCATACTCTGTAAATGTGTGTAAAAGAAGGTGTATGTATTTATTTCTGCTCACAATACAGGGCACATGGGTATTCAATAGTTTATTTGAGGGGCTCTATAACACATATATACATAAGACATGTCTGCCTGTGCAACCGAATGACAGAGCAGAATTGAGAAGATTTGACCACCTATTGGAGAAGTTACCTGCTGTTTAAGCTACAATCTTCAGATGCATAACACATGTAAGAATACATATACAAGTAGACATAGACCTCAGACACGAGAGCACACAGACCTTTAAACTTGACAGCTTGCACTTCCCATTTGAGTACAGAAGGAGGCAAGAGAAGTACATAAACAGGCAAAGGAGGTGCAGAAAGAAGCAAGAGCATTGCAGAAAGAGCCAACGGAGGTGCAGAAGGAGGCAAGAGGGGTGCAGAAAGAGGCAAGAGGAGTGCCAAAATTTGCAAGAGAGGTGCAGAAAGAAGCAACAGAGGTGCAGAAGGATACAAGAAAACTGCAGAAAGAGGGAAGAGAGTTGTAGAAACAGATAAAAGGGGTACAGAATCAGGGAACAGGTGGGCAGACTGAGGCAAGAGAGGTGCAGAAAGAGGGCAGAGGGATGCAGAAAGAGGCAAGAGGGATCCAGAAATGTAGAACAGAGCTGCAGAAAGAAGCACGAGGAATGCAGAAAGAAGCAATAGAGGTGGTGAAAGAGACAAGAGTGGTGCAGAAAGAGGGAAGGGAGGTGAAGAAAGAGGCAAGAGAATTGCACAAAGAGGGGTGCAGAAAAAGGCAAGAGCGCTGCAGAAAGAAGCAAGTGAGGTGCAGAAAGCGGTAGGAGAGATACAGAAAGAGGCAAGAGAGGTGCAGAAAGAGGCAAGAGAAGTGCAGAAAGAGGCAAGGGAATAGCTGAAAGAAGCAACAGAGGTGTAGAAAGAAGCAAGAGAAGTGCAGAAAGAGGCAATTGAGGTGCAGAAAGAGGCAAGAAAGGTGGGGAAAGAGGGAAGACAAGTGCAGAAAGAGACAACAGGGATGCAGAAGGAAGCAAGACAGGTGCAGAAAGAAGCATGAGAAGTGCAGACTGAAGCAACAGGGGTGCAGAAAGAGGCAAGAGAAGTGCATAAAGAAGCAACAGATGTGCAGAAGGAGTCAAGAGAACTGCAGAAAGAGGCAAGAGACTTGCATAAACAGGCAAAAGAGGTACAGAAAGAGGGAACGTGGGTGCAGATAGAGGCAAGAGAGGTGCAGAAAGAGATAAGAGGGGTGCAGAAAGAGGCAAGAAAGGTACAGAAATTTGCAAGAGAGGTGCAGAAAGAAGCAAGAGCAGTGCAAAAGAACCAACACAGGTGCAGAAAGAGGCAAGTGGGGTGCAGAAGGATACAAGAGAACTGCAGGAAAAGGCAAAAGAGTTGGCAAAAGGGGTGTAGAAAGAGGGAACAGGTGGGCAGACTAAGGCAAGAGAGGTGCAGAAAGAGGGAAGAGAGGTGCAGAAAGATGCAAGAGGGATTCAGAAATTTGGGAGAGAGGTGCAGAAAGAAGCAAGAGCAGTGCAAAAGAACCAACACAGGCGCAGAAAGCGGCAAGTGAGGTGCAGAAGGAGGCAAGAGAACTGCAGGAAAAGGCAAAGGAGTTGCAGAAATAGGCAAAAGGGATGCAGAAAGAGGGTACAGGTGGGCAGACTAAGGCAAGAGAGGTGCAGAAAGAGGGAAGAGAGGTAGAAAGAGGCAAGAGGGATACAGAAAGAGGCAAGTGACGTGCAGAACAAAGTAAAAGAGGTGCAGAAAGAGGCAACAAAACTGCAGAAAAAGGCAAAAGGGGTATAGAATGAGGCAGTAGAGGTGCATAAAGAGGCAAAAGGGGTACAGAAAGAGGCAGGAAGGGTGCAGAGAGAAGCAAAGAAGTACAGAAAGAAGCAACAGAGGTGCTGAAAGAGGCAAGAGGGGTACAGAAAGAGGCAAGAGAAGTGCAGAAAGAAGCAACAGAGGTGCATAAAGAGGCAAGAGGGATTCAGAAATTTGGGAGAGAGGTGCAGAAAAAAGCAAGAGCAGTGCTGAAAGAACCAACAGAGGTGCAGAAAGAGGCAGGAGGGGTACAGAAAGAGGCAAGTGACGTGCAGAACAAAGTAAAAGAGGTGCAGAAAGAGACAACAGAACTACAGAAAAAGGCAAAAGAGGTGCAGAATGAGGCAGGAGAGGTGCATAAAGAGGCAAAGGGGGTACAGAAAGAGGCAAGAGGGGTGCAGAAAGAAGCAAGAGAAGTGCAGAAAGAAGCAACAGAGGTGCTGAAAGATGCAAGAGGGGTGCAGAAAGAGGTAAGAGAAGTGCAGAAAGAAGCAACAGAGGTACAGAAAGAGTCAAGACACATGCAGAAGCAGGCAATAAAGGTACAGAAAGGGGGCACAGGGGTGCATGGGTGCAGAAAGAGGCAAGAGGGATGCAGAAATTTGCAAGAGTGGTACAGAAAGAAGCAAGAGCAGTGCAGAAAGAAGCACGAGAAGTGCAGAAAGAAGCAAGAGAAGTGGATAAAAAAGGAAGAGGGGTGCAGAAATAGGCAAGAGGGATGCAGAAATTTGCAAAAGAGGTGCAGTGCAGAAAGAACCAACAGAGGTGAAAAAAGAGGCTTATGACATATTGATCCATGCAGTACCATTTGCTTCTCCAGAATCTTAGGGTTCACCACTAGCATGCTTGCTGCAGGGAGTGGAGAGATACGCTGTGTGGGCACATATGCGCTGTGAAATGCCGGTTTAGCTTTAGGTCCATCTGACCCATGACGTGAACCTTGTAAACCATTGCAGAAGCCTGTCTTCTGGTACTGTCCCTTGCTAAGCATCTACATGCATTGTACCAAAGAGCTCGGGGACAAGATGGCATGACTTCACAAATGTTTAGAATTAGGTACAAAACAAGCGGGAGAATTAGAAAAAAATAGATATAATGAGAATAAAACAGGAACATATAGAAAAGGCAAGGGTGCGTGAGGAGGCTGACAGTTGGAGTGTTCGAAAAAAGGCAAGTAAAGTAGAAAACAGAGAAGATGCACACATAGAAAATGGGAAAAGATGGGCAGAGGGGCAGGAGGGAAAGAGAGACAGAGTGGTCAAGAGGTCACAAAAGGCAGGCAGAAAAGATTAAGTTGGATAGAAAATGAGAAAAGACAGACAGAAACAAAGGTAACAAGGGAAACCCGCAGATACATTTTTTTTAAATCACAATAAGAAACAGTTACAGTGAGTTATAGCTAAAGCGGAAGCCGGCAGATAGAAAATAAGGCAAAAGGATGAACAAATATTCAGACTGACAGGTGCCACGCAGCAAAGAGACACAGGAAGGAAGATAAAAGGCAGAGAAAAGCTAGCTATGGAAAAATTAAAAGCAAACAGAGAATGACAACAAGTGAGGCAGAGAGTTAAAGAAGGTATACACACAAGTAAACCAAGAGGGGAAAATGAAGAAAGGCAGGATAAGGGACAGATACAATAATATAAAAAAACAGGCAGTTAAAAAAAGCTAAAAAATAGGTTTAACCAGGCAGACTGGCGAATATAAAAATGACGAAAGACAGACTGAAAAGTAAAACAACCATTAAGCAGTAGGACAGAGAATGGGCAAATGGCACACAGACGCAAAAGGGTAAAAAAGAAATTCGGCAAAAGACAAATGGAATGACAAGCGGATGGGAACTCAGACAGAAAATGGCAACCACACATTCAGGCAGCCATGCACAGCTTGAACATAGGAGAGTCGGGCAGACAGAGAGAAAACAAGAAAAGCAGATAGAAAATGTCGAAAAGACAAGCGCTACTAATGTGTGGCAGATGATAAAAGGGGGAAAGATAGATTGGTTGAAAGACTTAAAAAGCAGAAGATAGGCTTCTAGATAGAGGGGAGGGCAAATAGAAAAATTCATAGATTGAAAAACATTTGCAGCTAGTGGATGGCAGAAGGACAGATACTAGCATAAAAGGGAAATGGAGTGAAACCAGACTGAGATGATAACAGAAAGACCGGTGGGAAGCGAATAACAAAAAACACTCTTAGAAATAAAGAAAAAGACAGGCAGAAAGACAAACAACCGAAAGCTAGAAGAAACACAAGTACATGTTGAAAAGAATGAAATAGTTGTGTGTAAAACACCAAATTCACACCCTACTCCCAATTCACTATGGAGGCAGAAATTTAGAATACAAAACTTTATCGAAAATAATTAAAAGCCCCTGTTGAAAAAAAAATTCTACGGCAAAAAATGTGGGTGTTTCTTTCGCCTTCTGCTTCTTTGATGCAGGCATGGTGTGCCTTCTGTTCTCCTACACATGCTGACCGCGCAATATCTTTTTGCTTCAGCCATGAAAAGAATGCAGCAGTTCTTAATGTGCGTAATATCTATATAGTTACACATATATGTAGGCCATGGTTTCTTCGAAATGATTAACAATCTTAGCATACGAAGGGTTCTATGGAACTGTATGGTATACTAGTAGATGTAATGTCCCTCCGAGCAGCTACTAGTGTGCGGCGTGAGATGATGCACCGATAATGCAGGTGTATTGCCATGTAGCACGTATCACACGGTGCATGCTAACGAAGGGGGCAGCTCAGGGAAAATCCGTGAGTTTAGGTGCGGTCGAAACTACCGCGAGTTTGGGGGGGAATAAAGTTTAAAAAAGTAAACACTTTAAGTGATGAACAACATCCACAGAATAGTGAAAGCAGTATCTACAGAGTAGTACAAGGGGTTGGAACTACAGGGGGAAAAAAAATTGGATAGCCGCTCCGTAAGTTAAAGAGGGAGTTTGTGCCTAACATGTCAATAAATTATTGCACAAAACATGGGGTAGAGTCGACTTCATCGTTGTATATGACATTTAGCTAAACCATGGGCTGTCTTCATTTAATATTTAAATTTTTAATGTATTGAGCCATAAAAGGGGCATTCTATATATAATAAATGCCCTTTAAGGCTTAGTGTGCGACATAAATTATTTTTTTTAAGAAAGAAGATAAGAGGAGACAACCCGGGCTAGTTCCCAAGTTTCAGATGAAGAGCAATATATATATGTCATGAGTGATGTAATATGTGACGTCATCAGCAGTGCACTGCGGGGCGTGAGTTATAGTTATCTTCGCTAACTATAACAGCTGAATTTCTCTGCTTTTATACGAGTGAAATGTCAGACTAACTATAACGTCCCTGAAACCTGTGTTTTTTCCTGTTAATATCTAAGGTTTTTTAAATGCTAATTTCTAACTATAACGTCCCTGAAGCTTGTGTTTTTTTCAGTGAATTTTATATATATGTATTTAATCTCCTCTCACTCGTACAAGGAAGGAATCAGCACTCAGGTTGTAGTTTGAAAGTATTTAATCTGCAATAGATGTGATCCACGCGTTTCAGCTCGTCCGAACCTTGATTGCAATACAAGATGTCATTGTAGCTTCCTTATTTAAATGTACAAATGCCTCCAGTTGCCAACATTAAAAAAGGACTACATATTGCTTTAATCCAAAATGCTGGTGGCCATATTGGCCTGGTCTCGATGTCAAAATTCAGGAATTGATACAGTAAAGAAAAGAAAACAAGTGTTAATATGCACACAATGTCATTTCAGCATATCTTGCCCAGTGACCGCCATACCTGTATGTTCGTCAATGTGACTTATTCATAATAAACATACTTAGGATTGCAAACATCAACATAAACAATGGACTACACATTATTTTAAAGTGAAAGGCTATCGGCCATATTTATCTGGGCACGTTGCGTATTATAATGGTTTTACATGAAAGAAAAGAAAAAAAAGGGGTGTTAATATACACACCCTACCCCTAAATACAGTTCTAGCGATTATAGTTCTATTCCATTCACAGCTCATTTGAGATGTCATGAGTGATGTCATGAGTGATGTACCTGACCATGTCATGAATGATGTAATGTCTGAGGTCATTAGCAGTACAATGTGGGGGCGTAAGTTATAGTTAGCTCAGGTAACTATAACTGCTGAATTTCACTGGTTGTGTATGAGTGAAATCTGAGTCTAACTATAACGTCCCTGTAATCTTTGTTTGTTTCCGCAAATTTCTAGTTTTTTTTGTTACGTTAAGTAAGATGCATATCACAATGGATGGTTGGGGCTTGGAAGCAGGGCCTGGCCTGGCATTGTGCTGTACCCACCCAAGCTTGCTGCTCCTGCCTCCCCTCCTCCTAGCCATCCATTGTCCGAGTCCATGTCCCTGCTCCCTTATTACAGCCCTGTGTGGCCGTTGTTCTGCCACTGGCCTGCGCGCCCTCTCTGAACAGCTTGCTTGCTGCCCCATCCACCTCCTCCTTATTCTCTGTTGTCTGAATCCATACACTAGCATCCTCCCTCCTGTCATGCATGGTCTGATGTGCTGCCACTGCCCTCGATTTAGCATGATGTCCCAATCCACTCCTCCTGTCCTCCATTGCCCAATTCTATGCCCCATCATTGACCTCCTGCTTAGCCTCTGTGCTTAGCTTGCTGCCCCTACTCTACTTCCCCCCACCCTCTGATGTCTGTGCGTATGCCCTTGCTCCATCATTTTTGCCCACCATGTTCCATGGACCTGTCCCATCTATCTATTCTGAGTGTTCTGTTGAGCTGCCACTCCCCTCCCACCTGCCTAGCATTGTCAGATGACTGTAACCTGTCCCTGCCACCTCCACCTTTCCTGTCCACGTTCCATGCCCCTATCACCTTCCTCCTGTCCTCCATGGTCCATTTTACTGCCACACCCTTCTACCCTCCTGGTCTGTTGTGCTGCAACTGCTCCTCCTGCCTGCCCCACGTGGTCTGTTGTGAGGCCCCTTCCCCTGAACTCTCGTCTGTGCCCAGCTCCTACCCCTCCCTTCTATCATCCATGGTCCTTTGTGCATGCCCCTGCCCCCTCCTTCTTGGCCATCATGGCCATTGTGCTGCCACTAACCCTTCTGCTTGCCATGCATATTCTTCTGTGCTGCCATGGCCCCTCCCACCTTTCCTGTGTGATCAGCTAGCTGCCCCTGACCCCCTCCCACCTTCTCTCCATGGTCTGTGTGTATGCCATTATAGTCTCACTGTTGCTCTCCATGGTGTGTCTTGCTTCGAGTGCCCATCCTGCCTGTCCTCAATGGTCAGCTTGCTGCTCCTGCCCTACCCCTTGCCCCCTGCCCTCTGTTTTCCATGTGCAGACCCCTATTCCCTCCCTCCTGGATTGTCTGTTCCATTGTAATGCCCCTGATCCCTCCCTCCTGCCCTTTATGGTCCGTTATGCTGCAGCTTTCTCTCGTGTCTGTCCATTATGGTCAGCTAGCTGCCATTGCCTCTTTCCTCTCTGTTCTCTGTTGTCCATGCGCATGGTCCTGTCCCCTCCCTATTGCTTTCTGGGGATTGTTGTGCTGCACTCCTATCCCGCATGCCCTGTGTGGTGTATTGTGCTGCTGCAAAGCCTGATGCCTGCCCTGTAAGGTCAGTTTGGTGCACCTCTCCATGTCCCTCCTGTCCTCTGTTATCCGAGTCCATGACCCTACCCCAATTCCTCCTGCTTCCATGATAAAATGTACCATACTTGCTAACATTTTGAACTTGGTAAGAGGGAGATTTTGAAAAAAAACTGGGGTATTGGTTTTCCCCGTTGACTTACATTGAAAAAGAAGAGATTGTAGACAGGAGACAGATCAAATAAAGCCCATTTGGGCTTAAAAACATTTGGCGTTTCCTGGCTGAATCAGGTCTGTTGGCATGTATGGTTGTACTACCACTGCCTCTTTCTTCTGCCCAGAATGGTCTGTTATATTGTCACAGCCTCTCTTGCCTGTCCTGTATTGTTGGTTTGTTGCCCCTGCCCCCTTTCCACTGCCCTCCATAGTCTGTTGTACTGCCACTTCCCTTCCTGCCAGCCCAGTGTGGTCAAATTGTTGCCTCTGCACCCTCCTACCTGCATTCAATTCTCTGAGTCTGTGCACCTGGCCTCTGCCTCTCAACAATATCCTAATGAACAACTAGATTGCTAACATTCTATATTTATTACAAAAGTGTGGCACGCCTGACGTCATCTTGATGTAATCAAAACTGTAATACCTAGAGCATTTCCTTTAGAAATTACATAGATGAGAGGGTATTTTTTGCATCGAAATTATGTTTGTGCTCTAAAAAACTAAAATGAGGAGGTTTTTTCTGAGTTTTCAAATAGCGGCAGAGCACTTTTAAATTATTTGTTATCTTCATTTTTTTTATCCAGTTGACCACTTGATTAAATGTTGCACTTAGGGGAGAGGATGTGGTGTTACTTCCAGAGCTGCAGACTTTGCAACTGGGGAACCAGGTTGGAGTTTCTGCTGCAGCTCGACATTCTGTGATTCTGGTCAAATCACTTAATCTCCCCATGTCTACAACCAAAATGAATTTGTCCTTGTGTGATGTAACCAATGCTCATGTAAAGCACTCCAATACCTGACCAGTCTGCACTATATAAAACTGAAAAAACGCAAAAAATGTAAAGTGTTTTGCACACTTCTGTCATTGGGCTACACGTGGGCTACATCTGGGTGATATTTATGCTACATTTGGTCTCTTTTGTCTCTGGTGGCCATCTTGGGAGATTTATTTGTCACGAAGTTTCCTAATTTCCTCATTTACTGCAGTCTCCTCAGTAGGAAATGCTTTCAGTTATTTACTTTGATTCCATCAAGAAGGCATTCAGATATGTCACACATTTGCCATAAATTCTGAATGTTAGCATTCTAGTTGCTCATTAGATCACTGTAGTGAAGCTACTGCTCACCAGGGAAGTCTGCTGCTAGTATTGAAAGTGCATGTTTCAGTTTGCATGTCAGAATATGTTTATGAAATAGAAGAGGATTTGAGAAGTCACTCAAAATGTGCCCTAATTTTTCTTTCTTCAGCAATAATTATAATTTCTATGGCAAAATGAACCCCCTCATTGTGTTCCTTTTTAAATTAAATGTCTTAAGTGTTACCATCTTTTCCAATCAAGATGGCTTCAGGTGTGGCATACTTTTGTCATAAGTAAGACTGTTAGCGCTCTAGTTGTTCTTTAGAGCACTCTGGGGCATTCTGTCATTGGGCTATACGTGGGCTACATCTGGATGATATTTGTGCTACATTTGGGCTCTTTTGTCTCTGAAGGCCATCTTGGGAGACTTATTTGTTATGAAGTTTCCTAATTTCCTCATTTACTGTAGTCTCCTCAGTAGGAAATACTTTCAGTTTTTTTCTTTGATTCCATCAAGAAGGCATTCAGATGTGTCACACATTTGCCATAAATTCAGAATGTTGGCACTCTAGTTGCTCATTAGATCACTGTAGTAAAGCTACTGCTCACCAGGGAAGTCTGATGTTGGTATTGAAAGTGCATGTTTCAGTCTGCATGTCAGAATTTTTTAATGAAATAGAAGAGGATTTGAGAAGTCACTCAAAATGTGCGCAAAATTTTCTTTCTGCAGCACTAATCATAATTCATATGGTAAAATGAACCCCCTCATTTTGTTCCTTTTTAAATTAAATGTTTTAAGAGTTACCACTTTATTCCAAGCAAGATGGCTTCAGGTGTGCAATACTTTTGTCATAAGTAAGACTGTTAGCGCTCTAGTTGTTCTTTAGAACACTCTGGGAACCTGCAGTAGAACACAAAGGAATAAAAAATTTGCGAACAGACGTGACAAGAATTTTCAATTCTATTAAGGACACGGAGGCGAGGATTATGCTTCTCATTCTTTGCATTTATTATACACAGCAGCCAATAAAAAACACTTTTTTTTATATCAAACTACATATCCTATGAGCACTAGGTGCCCCATAACCATAGAGAGTACCCAATATAAGGTCTCACAGAGGAAGACACCTCCTCTTTCTTTGCATGATCCAATAGAAAAACATTAAATCCAACTTCTTGAGATACCCATTCAAATGAACACAGCCTTTAACCGAAACCATCCATTACGACAATCCACTTTCCAAAGTCCAACAGGGACATTCCAGTTCTCAGGGAGGAAAAACTCTGCATGTGGAAAATGGCGAATAATCGCTGCACTTCACAGGAGGCAGAAAACTCCAACTAACCCAGGAAGGCGAAGGCAGAAAACCTTACTTGTTGTTAGTATCTGAAACAAAGAGAAAAGGTCCGTAAGAACGGTCACACTAGAACTTGCCGTACATATAAAACCAATTAATCAGGGAGGGAAACAAGTCAATAATATCATTAAACTACATTGACAGTCAAACTGTAATTCATGACATATGATTCAGTATAACATATCGACTTGGGTGGGATAATCCTCTCCTCCGTGTCCTTAATAGAATTGAAAATTCTTGTCACGTCTGTTCACAAATTTTTTATTCTATGTCAGGACCCGAGGTTCCGATTATGCTTGTTCAAAGCCTAGCCACCACTACGGATTTGACATCTACAATCGATTTGTAATAAAAAGCCTTAAATGTGGATTCTGTCAACCAATCCGCTGCCATCATTATATCGGCAAGCGTTACTCCCATAGCATGTGACTTAGAAGCACCGAACTTAGAAACATCAATACCTGCCTCGCTCAAGATCCAACGGACCCAGCGAGCTAATGTTGCTGGAGTAACTGGACGAAACGGTTTTTGTAAAGCAATAAACAGTTGACCTTGTATGTTAGAACGAAACTCAGCAGTGCTTACCTCATATGCCTTGAGGCATTGAACCACACATAGTTTTGGATTATCCGGAAAACTAGGATATGAAACTGAAGTGGTATTGCACTTAGTATGCCTGGATATAGTAAAAGTGACCCCTTCTGGGGAGAAATGGCGACCAGCCAAATCCAAAGCCTTGCTATCAGACACTCTCTTGCAAGAGACCAAACACAACAGCATGGCCAACTTGGCCGAAATCTGCTTGCGCAACAGATATCTGTTAGCAGGCCAGGATTCCAAAAATCGTAGAACTACCGCGACATCCCATACGAACGCGGACTTTGGACTTGGGGGTTTGACCATCCGAATCCTCCTTAGGAGCTTGCAGACCAAGGGATGTTCTCCCACAGGTTTGCCATCCAGATGAACATGACCCGCTGAAATCGCAGAGCGAAATGTATTAACTGTTCTGTATGCAAGACCCGATGAGGCTAGGAAAGTCAGATAATTCATGATCATGGAGACATTTGCTGTAGTTGGATCGAGATCCCGTTGAGTACACCATTTGTTCCATGCTGATGAATACCGCTTTTGGGTATTATCGGACCAGGCTTATTTAATGAAGATGCTAGCCTCTCTCAAAAGGCCAGGGATTTCCCATCAACCCCTGAAACTTGCCATGCCACCAATGGGAGTTGCTCTGTTAATATCAAGGGATGGGGTTGCTTGTGAGGGTCCATGAACAGGTTCCATGCCTGTGGAAGTAAGATCGGAATAGCACAAGACATCTCCATTACCACTGGGAACCAAGCTTGTGCTCTCCACAACGGAGTTACCAGAAGGAGATCCGCTTGTTGACGCCTGGCTTGTGCCAGTACCCTGGATATCATTACCAATGGCGGAAAGGCGTAGCAAAGGCCGGGAGGCCAAACCTGTAGAAACGCGTCCGAGGTGACCGCTTCCGGGGCTGGACGCCATCTAAAACATTTTGGGAGTTGCCTGTTCAGGCGAGACGCAATCAAGTCTAACTGACAAGGACCCCATGTCTGGTTCAGAAAGCGAAAGATTCGAGGATGAAGTCTCCAATCGCTGTAATCGCGAAGGTACCGAGAGTGCCAATCTGCCACCTCGTTGTTCCTCCCCGGGAGATACTCCGCCACAACTGATATTTTGTGTTGGAGACAATAGTGCCAAAAATCCTTGGCTATCTCCGCCAGAATCCGTGATTTCGTTCTGCCCAGTTTGTTCACATACCGAACCGCCGATACGTTGTCCATCCGTAAAAGGATACAGCAATTCGTCTTCTGGGGGGAAAGTCTGCGAATTGCAAACGAGCCTTCCAGCAGCTCCAGACAGTTGATGTGAAGAGAAAGCTCTTCCGGGGACTACCGACCCCCCATCGATATCGGACCGCAGCGGGCTCCCCAGCCCCATCTGCTGGCGTCCGATTCGATCACTATCTCGGGACTCATTCCGAATATGGCTCTGCCATTCCACGACTCCATGTGATCTAACCACCATGACATCTCCCACCTCGCTTCCTCGGAAAGAGGAATCCATTCTGCATATCCGAGGCCTTTGCGGAGATGTTGGATCTTCAAGCGCTGGAGTGCGCGATAATGCAGAGGTCCCAGAAATATGGCCTGGATCGATGAACCTAACAGGCCCACAAAATGGGCCACCGATCTCAAGGATACAATCCACCTGTTCACAAACAATCTCAAATCAAATCAAATCATCTTTATTCGGTGTGAGAAAATCTCCCCATAAAGGAATACACTCACAGAATAAGCATACATCACTGATTCATGTAAATACATAAAGAGAATTTATGTAGTACATTTTAAAATAATTAAAATAAGGAGGTCAATATACCCCGTATTTTCACTAGGCACAATGGAACATTATGAATTTGTCCAAGGAGCACTGCGTTCATGTTTGGGGGGAAAGTGCTAGTGCATACATGTGCAAAATTATAGCAAAAAGTACAAAGTATCACATCTCTAAAAATACAAATCCCAATTAATAAATTCATATATTTACATTAATAATTAAAACAATTAGCCAATTAAAAAGACGTTGCTTCATTTCTTCTTACATCTGGATCGATTTCCTACACTTAAAAACATTTTTTAGGAAGGTTGTTACAGAAGCTATCAGGAATGCTGTCTCTAGCTGTTGTAAAACCATACAAGCTGGGCGGCATTGCCTCAAACCAAGTGATTTTAACAAAGGGATGATCCACAAATTCCTCTGCACTGAATAAAATTTACAAAAAAGTACCACATGAATATTTGATTGTCCTGGCATGTCATCACATGGACAGTTACACAATTCTTTTGACCAATCATTGGCATTAGGAAAGCTTATTAACCTATGTAAAGTACCTAAGCGAAATCGCATTAAAAGAAATTTATCATAATCACATACTATCAAGTCTAGATATGGTTGCAATTTAAAGGATGTTAAAATGAGGTTATGCGCCTGGACCGTTTTTTTGTTCAATTCTATACATAACCTCTGTTCATTCAGAAAACTTAAGCACTCTTTCTTAAGGTCCTTCCTTGTTATCCTGAGCATGGTAAAAGGTTCATCATAAAATTCTTGATGACCCAAGTTGTATAAGAATGTTTTAACATAAAGCAACCATCTAACTTGTTTCACTCCATCTAAACCCAAACAGTCTGTGATAATCAGGCGATTAAGCTTCATCTCCTCTGTTGTCCAAACCCTATGCCACAACAGAACAGGTTGAATCTTTATAATGTCTTCCAAGTATGTCAACCCTAGTTCTGTGTGGCAAATAAAAGTGGAAGTGCTATTTGGGACCATCAATAAAAATCTTTAAAAAGTATTTTCAACTACCTGGATGGGGTTAACATCCATGTACCCCCATACACCCGCTCCATATGTGGCTACGGAGACACATTTTGCGTTTTATATATTTTTTTTTTTTTTTTTTTTTTGAAAACCTTTATTTCAAAATTCAGGACACAGCTATTCAGCCGACAGCCCGGAGGTTCGGCAGCATTGCAAGTTAGATACAGTGATGTGTCCCCAATGCAGTTCAAAGAGTAATGCAAAGGTCCAATTTTAAGTAAACACAGAAAAACTAACAACAAACCCCAGCAAGGCAAGGACATTGAAAGCCCATGGCGGAGGCCCCCAGGGGAGGCCGGACCCCACTCGTCTACTAAGTACAAGACTGTGTACGGAGGAAGAAGGGGAACAGCAGAGGCCCAGAACAGTTACTAAAACCAAACTGTGCTGGAAAGTAGGTCAGGGGGAAAGCTGTTCCTCGGGAGGTTCCAGGTCCGGGGCATGACATATTCCCCCCCTGTATTGGTTCCACCGCCCCCAGATGGCATGCCACTTCCGGGGGCGACCTCTAGAACAGTAGACCGTCTTCTCCCTAAACATGCTCCAATCCATGTTCTCCTGCCACGCGGTCAATGTAGGGGGTCCCGAGGAGCCCCATAGTCGCGCGATATCCCTTTTAGCTACCATGTTACCCAGAGTCACCCATTGGGTCTGCGCCTCATCGAGGTCAGTGGGCCCCCAGACGTTCAGGAGGCAGCACCGCGCCTCCGGCTGTACCACAATGCCCGTCACCTCCCCCATAACTGCATGGACTCTCCTCCAGAACTCCACAATGACACCACATTCCCAAATGATGTGCAGGAAAGTACCCACCATACCACATCCCCTTCTGCACAGGCCGTCCTCCGAGAATCCCATGCGGACCAGCCTTGGCCCCGTCACATACACCCGGTGCAGTATTTTAAGCTGCACCAGCCTCAGACGCGACGGGATCGCAACCTCCTTAGGCGAAGAAACCGCTGACTGCCAGTCCTCATTATCCAACTCAAGGCCATCCCTGGTCCACCGTTCTCTCAGCCCCAATAGCAAGTCTGCCCGAACGTTTATCAACTTCTTATATATGAGCGAGATCGTGCTCTCGGGCATATGACCATCAAGGACTCGGTCCTCAAGGGGAGAGGACTCCGGCACCTTCTCACCCTCCACGAGGACTGATCGGAGGGCGTGACGCAGCTGGATATACCTGAAATACTCTGAGGGCCCTAGCTCAAACTCCGTCTGCAACTCCTCGAAGGACTTCACCCTCCCCTTATGCAGCACATCTCCCACCTTGGATATACCTATCAGATCCCACTTATCAAAGCCCTTCGTGTGCCAGAGTCTTCCCAATCTTTCCGATTCAAACAATGGGGTAGCGAGGGTTAGCCTATCCTTCCAGCCCAACGAGTCAGTCGCCATCTTCCATACGCGCACCGCCACACCTGTGGGCCCCGTGAGGGACGAGTCTAAGGACCGCGAATATAACGCCCTGTAGTAGTTGCCGCCGCGCAGCAGCCACCTATCCATGGCATTCCCAGGGCTGAGGGCAGGGCCATAAAACCCATGGTTGATCGCACTCAGCTGCGTGGCCCAATAGTACCGTCGGATGTCTGGGAGCGCAATGCCCCCATCGTACCATGGGAGCGTCAACTTTGAAATAGCTATTCGCGGCCGCCCATCCCACAGCAACGTCCTTTGGAGGCCTTCGACCTCCCGGAAGTATTTGGCCGGTACCCAATCCAAGGTGTTCTGGAGGGCGTAGAGGAAGCGGGGAAGAGACATCATTTTGAACAGGGCCGCACGCCCAACTAGGGAGAGCGGCAGCCTCCGCCAACCTTCCACATCTCGCCTCAAGCGTGCCAAGGGGGTGAGCAGATTCCTCTCATAGCGCACAGCAGGATCCATGGATATAAAAATCCCCAAATACACAAAACCCTGCTGGGCAACCTGTATCGAACATGTTCTAGGGATCGGTGGGACCTCGCCACTAAGAACGTACAAGTACGATTGGCCCCAATTAATCACAAGTCCCGAGTTCCTACCGAACGATGCGAGTACGTCACAGACCACTATAAGTGACTTCTTAGGTGAGGCAAGATACAGTAGGATATCATCGGCATAAAGCGAAATACGGTCCTCGTGATCAGACGACCACCGAAGGCCCCGTATATCCGGGTGCCAACGTATCCACGCAGCCAACGGTTCAAGGGCGAGGGCGAACAACAGAGGCGACAGGGGGCAGCCCTGCCGGGTACCCCTACCAAGCTGAAACGGAGTAGATGACCGACCATTCACCACAACATTCGCTAGTGGCCCCTCGTACAGCAACCGAACCCAACTCACAAAACCGCGACCGAAACCAAACTTGGCCAGCACGGCCCATAAATATGCCCACTCCACCGTGTCAAAGGCCATCGTGGCATCAAGAGATGCCACAACAGCCGGTTCACGCAGCGTGCCCGCCCTGGCGATGACGCCATGAAGACGCCTAAGGTTCAATGCTGTGTTTCGGTGCGGGATAAAGCCAGATTGATCCGGGTGGACCAAATCGCCAAGTACCCTAATCAAACGGGTAGCCAGGAGTTTGGCCAGAATTTTCGGCTCAGCGTTGAGGAGTGAAATGGGCCGATAGGAGGCGCATCTATCTCGGGGTTTACCCTCTTTATGTATGACCACGATCGACGCCAGCCGCTGGTCCAACGGAAGGATCCCATCCCCCCGCGCCTCCAAAAACATGGCGCGCAGGTGAGGGGCGACCCTATCCGGGAACAGTTTGTACAGGTCGATCGGCAGTCCATTCGGTCCAGAGGCCTTACCCGAGTTCAACGCGCGAATCGCCCCCGCCACCTCGTCAACCGTGATGTCACCATCCAAATCGTCCCTATCTATGTCAGAGAGGCAGGGCAACTCGATATCACGGAGGAGATCAGACGAGTCCTCGGGCGGCCTGTCCGACACAGAGGAATAAACCCTATGAAAATACTCCGCGAAACACTTCACAATCCCCTCAGGTTCCACAATCGCCTCTCCCCCCTCTCCAATCAACTCTGGCACCACTCTATTGACCCGCTCTTTCCTGTCCAACCACGCCAGGAGTTTCCCTGCCTTATCCCCAACGTCATACAGGCGGCCCTGTTGTTCCCTGCTGAGGGTCTTAGCGGCGTTCGTCACCAGGTCCCTATACTCCGCCTGCTTCAGGCAAAGCTCATGCAATGAGGACTCTGTAACCTCCTCCTCCATATCCCCTTCAAGGGCCGCAATCTCCTCTTCCACTTGCCGCACCTCGCCATCCCTCCGATTCTTGGCAGCCACCACCAGGGAGAGGGCTTCCCCCCGAAGCACGGTCTTAAAAGCTTCCCACAGTGACACCGCCGAGTCCACGGTTCCCAGATTGTCCTTAAAGTAATTATCTACCTTCTTTACCAGGGCGCTGCGCATCTTGGGGTCTCGGAAATACCATGGGTTGATGGGGGCCACCCTCCCTCCTCCCTCCCGACCTAGATCCAGCCGGATCCACACTGGCGAGTGATCAGAGATACCGCGTGCCATGTGCCTCGCCTCGGATATCAACGAGGCATGTGCTGCCAGAGTGAGCAGGTAGTCAATCCTGGAAAGGCTACCATGCGCCCCGGAGTGAAACGTGTATTGACTCTGTGTGGGGTGCCGGAGCCTCCAGCAGTCGATCAGACCAAACGTATCCAGGAAGTCTGGAAGCCATTTCTGAGCCCCCCCTGTGTCCCTGGGCGGGTATCTATCCAACAGTCCGGAACCCACAGCGTTGAAATCCCCTCCCACTACCAGCATTCCCCCCGGGAGAGTCAGCAAAGCCCTGCCCAGTTCAGCAAATGTGGAGGCCTGCAGGGCCGGCGGGACATAAACCGAAACCAAAACCAAAGTCCTTCCTTCCCACCGCCCCGCCACCGCCACAAACCTCCCCCTATCGTCAACAATGGTGGAGTCCACCTCAAAAGGCAACGATGCTCTAACGAGGATGCCCACACCCCTGGACCCAGAAGAGAATCCCGAGTGTGCAATGAATTTATACCCCTTCCTATTCAGGGCATAGCACGTATTGCCTATGAGATGCGTCTCCTGCAGCAGGACAACGTCTGGCATTGAGCGTTTCAAAAATTGTAAAACAATCCCCCTCTTGATGCGATCCCCCAAACCATTAACATTCCAGCTTATAACACTTAAGCCTCTACCCCCCATCCTCAAACGGAAAGAGGCCCACCCCACACCCGAGGCGCCACCATGGAACAGCCCTGAGGATAATCATCAAGCCTTGCAGAAATAAACCCCCCAACAACAATCTCAAAATCCCCAAAACTCCCCCCACCCTGCACCCCTGCTGCAGCTTAAAAAGCCCCCCCAACTTGCAGTGTGCCTGTCGCCCTACAAAAACAAAAATCTACAGAAAGTACCCCAAGGGAGGAAAAGAGCACCCCTCGTCCTCCCGCAACCCTCCACAGTTACTGCACTCTGTTCAAATCTTCAAGAATGGTTAAATCAAGTCAGGCCGGCTTTGAGATATCAGCCCTGTCCATCCCGGCCACTGTCTCCATGCTCGGCTATGTCGTCCCCGGTCCGTCGCCGGGGCAAAGCGTCCAGCCATTCGTCGGCCATAACAGGAGAGTCAAAAAAGAATGTCCGGTCTTCATGCACCACCCGTAGTCTGGCGGGGAAAAGCATGGCATACTTCAGGTCCAGTTCCCGAAGTCTCCGCTTCACCCCCAGGAAGCTCTGTCTCTGTCTCTGCACCTGCTGGGTGAAGTCTGGATAAAAATTCACTGACGCATTCTGGAAGGGGACTGGGCCCGCCACCCTCGAAGCTTGCAGGATAGCGTCCCGATCTCAAAAATGAATGAGCCGGGCGACAATCGGCCGCGGCGGGGCACCCGCCTTGGGCCGCCCGCCCGGCACCCTATGGGCCCTTTCCACCGCAAAAAACTTTCCAAGGCCCTTAGGCTTCAGATGATTGAGGACCAAATCTTCCACAAGCAGGTCCGTCGAAGCCTCATCCGAGGACTCCGGGACCCCGATGACGCGCACGTTGTTGCGCCTGGACCGGCTCTCGAAGTCCTCCAGCCGGCGGGCGGCGAGGTCACTCTCAGCCCTCAGCTTCCGGACCTCGTTCTGCAAATCCGCGACATCATTAGTGAGGCCCGTGGTCTTGTGGTCCAGGTTCTTGACGCGTTCGTTTGTCTTGCCCAGGTCCGAGCGGATCAAATTGACATCCACCAGTATGGCATCCACCTTATGCGCCAGGGCCTCGAATTGCCTCCCCATCGAGGTCTGCATCCCATCAAGCGCGCCCATGACATCCTGCAGGGATAGCTCCGGTGTCCCAGGCGAGTCCTCCTTCTGGGCATCCGGCGCCTGGCTCGGTCCACTCGGCGATGTTTTCAGGAGGGCGTAGCGGTCCATACTGTTGACTTGGGAATACGTTCCCCGCCTGGTGGACTTAGTCTTCAGCCGATCCCCTTCTGCTTTGCCCGACATAATGGACTCCCGGCAGTCCAATGCAGTGAAGACCGTTCCCTCTCGGAGAGAGGAATAAGGAGTGAGCAAGTCCGCCTTGTGCTGCCAGAGTAGCCCGCCGAGCGTCCTTGGGGTTATAAAGCCACCCAGAGCTCTACAGTGTCCGGGCAGACAAAGGGAACGAAATCGAAAGTGAAAGAGCGAGGGCCTCCGTCCGACAGTTCACACCTCACCAGGCCGTTGTTGATCAACTAGGAGTCGGGCATCCTGCCAACTCTAGCCCCTGGCATCTCCGGGAGTTAGGCCGCAATCTTTCGCCAGTCATAAGTCCGGTTCCCGATGGGCGATCCGACCGCGGGTAGCATCAATCACCTCCCTGACAACTCAGCTACACGGTGCCATGCATACCATCAGGATTAGAGACAGGATAGTCGACGGAGGGCGCGAGGGTCTCGGGAGCTCTAAGCTCACGCGGCCATCTTGGTCAAGCGCTAGGCTCCTCCCCCCGCGTTTTATATATTTAATAGTTCCACCGTCGGGCGTCTGCCCATTTTCCTGCTAAAGTTAGATAGGGCAGTCAGGGTTCTTGTAAACAATAGTCTTCTTGTTTTGATTGCCTCCACCCAGGATCCCGTGCGTTCAAATAAAATACCAAGGTAGGAAAAAGTTTTCGTGCTTTCAATCCGTTTTTTATCAATAAAAATAGTCCGTGGCTTTATACATCTTGTCCCGCAATTCATTATGAGTGTTTTAGATGAATTAATGGTTAAGCCCCTCTCAGACATAAAATTTGCGAAACTATTTACAACCCTTTGTAATCCCTGTGAGGTGCGTGCCATCAAGACCGCGTCGTCTGCATATAATAAGGCAGGGATAGATCGTTTGACAACTACTGGTAGGTCCCTGCATTCCTGTATTAAAACCTTTTCCAAACTATTTATATATAATGTAAAAAGAAATGGTGCAAGAACACAGCCTTGTCTCACGCCACGCCTCACTTTAAAGTGTCTAGTGCATTCCCCCCTTACACCGAAGCGAACCTGCGCCTTAGCCCCTTGATATAGCTGCCTAAGATAAGAAATCAAAACCGCTTCCACACCCATCTCCTCGAGTATGAGCCATAGTTTATTATGAATTACACAGTCAAACGCTGACGATAAGTCAACGAATGCCATGTATAGTGGACCTTTTTTGGCTTTAATATACTTATTCATTAGGATGTTAAGATTGAGGCCCTGCTCCACTGTGCCTAACTTTTTGCGGAAACCATATTGCAAATCACTTATTACAGCCTGTTCCTCCGCCCAATCCTGTAATCTGTTAAGAATCACTCGAAGCACGATTTTTACAGTAGAATCCAGCAAGGATATTGGCCGATAACAGGCCGGGTTAGAACTGTCGCCTTTTTTAAAAATGGGTACCAAGATGGATTCATACCATGTGAAAGGGAAACCTGCGGAGCCACAGGCATTAAAAACTTGTGTCAGCAATGGGCCCCATACTTCCAAACTAAATTTAAAAATATCAACCGGGACACCATCTGGGCCAGCGGCTTTACCCCCCAGGCTTTTATCAATGTCAAGGTTTACCTCATTAAGTTCAAAATGCAATTGTAAACCCTGACCATCTATGTTTACTTGATCTCTCTCCTGATCGAGAATGGTCTGAGGTCCTACGTTAGGATCATTATACAGAGCAGAGAAATGCTCAATCCACGCCTGCTCAGTTATTGCCACCTCTATTGTAGCTGTATCTTTTGAAATAAAAAAAGGGGCATTTACGGCCTTCCAGAAGGCGCTAGTGTCTCTGCTTTGAGAGGCTTCACGTAAAGCCGACCATGCTTCCAGTTTTAGGGCCTTTCTTCTTTCTTTAAGGGCACAATTATACTCTTTGCGAGCCTCTCTAATCCTAACCTTATTTTTATTTTCCATATGTAGGACATTTTTAAGATTCCTATGGGCCCTTGTGCAATTAGAATCAAACCAACCTTCTTTCTTCTGAATACCATTCTTCCTATTAATTTTAGCAGTGAGCTCCTCCTTAATTTGATTTGTGATAACAGTAAAACCATTAATGATTTCATTGCTTGGGGAGTTCTCATCCAGGCAGACCAATATCTTATTGTTACATTTCGTTAGAACCTTATTCATTACCTCGTTTGGATCTATTTTATCCCATCTTAAGGCAAAACCATTTTGCCTTGAAAGACAAATATCCCCTAATATGGGATTAGGGCTTTTAGATCTCATACCTTCATTTCTAGACAGTAAAATACCTACACTCTGGGTGAAGTGGTCGCTTATAGCAATCTTATGTATATAAAAACTAGAAATTCTCGAACGGTGCCTATTAGTAACCATAATAAAATCGATTGTGGAGAAGATTCCGCGACCATTGAAAGTTGGACCAAACGCAACAGGAGGAGAACACAGGGTATTCGCAAAGCCCAAATCGAAATCAGACGCTATATCATTTAGACTCTCACCATACTTTGAGTGAGGGAAGTGGGGAAATGTTGTTTCCATATCGTAGACCATGCCACAATTCCCAGATTCTGAGTGTTGACACAGCCCAGAATTAAAATCCCCACCCCAAACTATCAATAGGTCCCTACTTACGGATTCCTGTATCTTATAAATATGGCCAGATATAGTTTTAATAATCCTTTCTATTTGATCATGAGGCGCGTTATTGTAAAAGTTCACTTGTATTACTATACAAGTTTTTTCCAGAGATAGACTAATAATGTGATAATATAAGTCCTCCGCTACCGTATAGATATTACCTAGGTTCAGCAAATTCGAAACATAGGTACATAGGCCCCCTTTAGCTCTACCATGGTGTGAAGTTATTGCTGGCGTATGTATGGTTTTATAGCCATTTATGTGTATCGGCTCCACTGTCCAAGTTTCCTGTAGGCAGATAAATTCGAACCTATGTACAAAGTTATGCCATTCTACATTTCTTGCCTATGATTTTAGTCCTGCTACATTCCAAAACAAAAAATTACAGCTATCGATGTCAGAATCGTTTACACAATCATCTAAGATCTCCTCCCTATTGAGTAATGGCTGTCTGTCCTCCCGTGTTAAACGTGGTGATGGGGCATCTTCACCTGATACTAGCGATGAGGGTGGCATTTTTGCACAGGCTACTAAAGGGACAATTTCATTATGATTATACGTCAGGACAGGATTCAATATATTCCTTTGCCCCATATAATCATGTGAAGCCAGTATGTCCCTTCCCCCTATAATATTCTCGTCACTATAGTTCCTAATTTTATTATTCCCAGTAAAGAAATCAGGGGCTGCTCTAACCACACTTAATTCGTCCTTGCTACTTCTAGGGTTGGGCCTATTTATGTTAGTACCAGGTTCCTTCAGTCAGTCCACTTCTTCCAAGTTTGTTAAAACCTGAAAACGGTTATGAGTACTTACACCAGCCATAAATTTCTGTGTCATCAGTGTAACATCCATACCTTGTCCATTATGGCCATGGTAGCTGGGTTTGTAGAAAAAACCTAGTGGTACAATATTAATATGATGTGCAGAAATCTGATTACCTCCAGCCCTATTTGGGATTAAATTAATTAGTTGGGGGGTTTTGAAATTTAATATAACACAGTCACCTGCCAAATCCTTAGTCCCCCTGCCTACCCACCTCACCCTTCTTGCCATTTTGAACTCTTGAAAAAGTCTCTCGGTTAACCCAGTCCTGCTCCCCAGCCAAGATATCGATTTATTTCTTAAACTCTCACAGGTTTCACTCATTCCCTGTTGCAATCTGGGGACATTAGCTAGTCTTATTGTATACGGTGTTGATGCAGGGGGTAGATCTATATGTATGTTCAAGTTCTCAGATGCCACGTCAGCCACGTGTCCCCTTTTGTCCCCTTCCATAGGCCCCTCCTTCGAATCGGTTTTAAGCCTGCTCTGGTCAGTTGGATTATAATACGTCCTAGTAACATTTTCACCAGCTGGCAAATGTTCACTCAGGATAGGGATATTTGACTGGGTGGCAGGATTAGTATTTATTTTGCTGTTATTCTGAGTATCCTTAGATTCAGATAGGAGCTCACATTTGTTACATTTTAACAATACTTTTTCCATTTCCCCCACCCTACTTATTAAGTCAGTTAAAGAATCCCTTAAAAAGCTGTCTAGGGCATTAAACTTGTTTTTCAGATCTAGTACTTCACTCTGCATCAAGTCACCATAGCTATCTATCGCTAGGTCTCCTCCAGTATGTTTGTTCGCAGCGGTTGCCTTAACCTTTTTTGAAGACCTTTTTTGTGTTAAGGCCACATTTGTCTTGTTCTTTATACCTATTTCCTTACTCTTTTTACATATAGGATCAGGATTTCTGGGGCGCTTCGAGGGTGGTTGAGGGTCACTCTCTGAATCGCTATCAATAGTATGGTCGGGGATGTTCGCCACACAACCATTACTTCTGCCTGTCCCAATAAGCTTGTCCGTTAATGGGTCCACCGAAGGGTCAGTTACTCCTTTATCACTAACCGGTAAAATCGGGCCCAGGCCCTCGTCAGGAGAAGTTTTATCAGGTTTCATAGCTTCTTCTACTGTTAAAATTTGTTTTTCTATTGCACCCATAGCACCTGTCAAATAGGTTAATAGTAACAGGCAAGGCCCTCCCCCTTCCTTACTTAGTTTTTTCTTATTTGCAGTAGAGGAAGCAATAGAAGATGTTTTCCTCTTCCCCATGATGTTTCAGGTTTATATTCTCTTACCCACGTCCTGAGAATCAGTATAAATCAGTACAGGGCCCTTGCTTACAGATGGCTAAAACACAGCGTGGGCTCTTACCGACTACACCAATACACTGACTCTGCGATAATCATGTATAATTATATAACTCCTGTGTCAGGGAATGCACCTCCTAGAACAACAGAGTTCGTTGGGGTCCTTATGCCTTACAGAGCCATTTAGTGTCAAAATACCTTCAACAGGTAGGACGAAATAATGCAGCCAAGAGTCCTAGCCCTGCCCGGCCTCCTCCGGTCACCGACGGGCAAGGACGGGCCCGCCCTCCGCGCTTTTATGCTCCCTCTGGCGCTGCCTGATGACGGCTAAGGCAAGCGCCTGAGGTGGGCACTGGAATGCTGGTCAATGGAGTCCCGAGCGGCCGTTCCCCTCATGGCGGGCTGGGCGATTACTGGCAAAAAAGTCTGGATTCGCCCCCTTGCTGGCCGTTCCCCTCACGGCAGATGTCAGGGTGAGTGATGAAAGTACAAAAGGCTTTCTGTGCGCGTCCCACAGACAATCTCAATTCTTTCTTGATTGCTCTGATCTTGTGTGCGGGAAGGAGAAGCTGGCAGCTTCGAGAGTCGACTTGAAACCCTAGGAATTCTATAGATTGCGTGGGGGACAGAATAGACTTCTGCGGGTTCACCACAAAACCCAGGCCTTAAAGTAACTCGATCGTCCACTCTAGGTGCATGAGTACCAGGCGAGGGCAACGGGCCATGATAATGATGTCGTCGAGGTAGACGATCAAGCGAACTCCCCGAGCTCGCAACGACTCCATGACCGGGCGAAGGAGTTTCGTGAAGCACCAAGGTGCTGACGAAAGTCCGAAGGGAAGGACCTTGTATTCGTAGCAGACACCCTGCCATAGAAACTGAAGAAACCTCCGATGTGGAGCGTAGATGGGCACTGAAAGGTAGGCATCCTTTAAGCCGAGGCGCACCATCCAATCCCCTTCCTGTGGAAGGTCCCGCAACAAATGGAAGTTCAGAAGTTCAGAAACAATCTGGATCCGCCCCCTTTTTTCTGGACTAAGAAAACCGTGCTGATGAAGCCTCGAGGGGAGGGGTTGAGTGGCCACAATAGCCCCTTTCTGGAGAAGAGCGAGGATTTCGTCTGTAATGAAATCCTGATCTTGATGGGAAAAATGAATAGGAGGGTGGCGGGAAACCTGCGAGGGAGTATCGTACAATTCCAGTTTGTACCCCTGAACTGTCTCGAAAACCCAAGCGTCCTGCGAGATCGTTTGCTAGGCCGGCAGAAAAATTGGATGCGACCCCCCAAAATCACTTCTGAACACAGAATGAGCCTCACCTGTATTTCCGGTATCCTGGTGGTTTCCCTGGTTGCCACGTAAGCGCTCGTGACACACAAAGCAAGAAGGCAATAGCTGAAGTAGAAAAATCCTCAAAGGGCAAGCACATAACACAAGAGGCAATACTTTAAGGCAAAATGCATTAACAAAGCGCATCACATTTAAATCTAAGGCAAAAACCCATACACTACAATATTATAAAGTAGTAAGGGGAAGCACTTGACTGGCTGCAGAGCAGCAAAGAAAGAGGAGGTGTCTTCCTCTGTGAGACCTTATATTGGGTACTCTCTATGGTTATGGGGCACCTAGTGCTCATGGGATATGTAGTTTGATGAATAAAAAAAAGTGCTTTTTATTGACTGCTGTGTATAATAAATGCAAAGAATGAGAAGCATAATCGGAGCCTCCGGTCCTGACATATAATCAACTGACAGTCTCTGCCCTTGTTGGATGTACATGTTTTACTGAGAATGTCAAACTTCATTGTCACATGACTGAGAAAGATATTGTGAATATACAGAAAATATGCTCTCATTTTAGCTTCTAGATCACCTTCCAAACCTCTGTGGGAAAAGTATGAGAAAATAGTTTTCTCTCAAACAGGATTTATGATATCCCAGCAGAAGACTTTTTCACAGGGTAAAATCACCTTAGAACACACCACAATTCCTAAAATTAGTATGGTACCATCAACAAATGATTTATAATGTAGCTAAAGTCTTATCACTTTTTATACATTCTCCTTTTGGTGACCCTCAAAACAGTCCATTCGCTGCAATGCTTTTTAATGAGGTGCTATCATGTTTATTGGTCCCAAGATGGCTGCCAACACTTCTTGGATGAAGTGCTGACAGCCAATCAGATCTAATGTTGAGATGTGTGGTTAGGCTCTGCACAGATATTTTAATTTCTTTTTCCTTTAATATTTAAAAAACTACTGAATGGATTTACACCATTTAACAAAAAGGGGTCTTTCTGAACCAAGAGTTACCTTTCTGCCAAATTTGGTGTAATTCCATTCAGCAGTTCAGGCTGTAGCTTTGTCTAAAGTTTCCTATGGAAATTTACATGGGGAAAACGTGCTTTGGGACCCCCTTTTTTCTTGGGCCCGCTTGACGAATCACCCCGAAACTTTCAAAAAGGAGCTGACCGGATCGCCCCACTAGTTTTGAAAATTTCGCTAACATTCGTCAAAGGACGCCAAAGTTATTGGGAAAACAAAAAACGCTTTTTAAATAGAAACAAGGTCCTAACTATAACTACCTATGGGTAATATATATATATATATATATATATATATATATATATATATATATATATATATATATATATATATATATATTCACAGAAAAAACCATTGGTTTGAGGCACGTTATAGTTAGGAATTAGCATTTAAAAAACCTCAGAAATTCACTGAAAAAACCATAGGTTTCAGGGGTGTTATAGTTAGCTGGACTTTTCACTTGTACAAAACCATTGAAATTCCCCCGTTATAGTTAGTTCAGCTAACTATAACTCGCGCGCCCGCAATGCACTGCTGATGACGTCACATATTACATCACTCATGACATGGTCAGTGACATCACTCATGACATCACTGATGACATCTCAAATGACATCACTGATGACATCACTGATGACATCATCCAGTGAATGTGTGTTTTTCTGAAAATTAAATATGTTTTATATATGTGTATCTCAAGGTCGATGGAAGAATAAATGGGTATATAAGTGTCTAAATGGATGATTTGTGTTTGAAAAATTGATTGTGTAACTGACTGATTAAGTGTATCATAGTGAATACATGGCTTAGTGAGTAATGTTTAAATATGTAAATATCTGTATCAGTCTCTCACTTTGTGTATAAGTGGCTGCATGGGTTGGTGAGTAGCTACATGGGTGTCTATATAGGTTATTAGTTGGTTTTTTGAGTATCAGTCTGAGTGTCTGCATGGTTCGGTGGGGGGTATTACGTGGTGCATAGGTGCATGAATGAGTGACTCACTGTTTGTATGTGTTGAAGACAGCATGTGTGCAGGACTGTATGGGTGGATGAGTGTGTGCATGGGTGTGTTAGTGAGTGAATGACTGTCTCAATAGTGTCTTTATGAGTAACTACGTATGTTTTAAACTAGTATATGTGACTATTGGTGTATATATGTGAGTATATGTGAGAGTGAGAGATTGAAAGAGTTCCTGTATGAATAAGTATGTGTTTCTATAAGTGATTGTTTAAAAGACTAAGTATGTGTAAGTTTCCGTAGAAGTAAGTGTGGTGGTGTGTGTATAACTGTATATGCAAGTAAATGTATGTTTGATTCTTTATTAGCATGAGTGACTATGTGTGTGAGTAACTCTATGGATGAGTGGCATTGTGTAACAGGATGTATAGGTGTATGAGTACATATGATGAGTGAGTACATGTATGAGTCACTGTATAGGACTGTTGGTGAATGAGTGGATGTGTATGTGGATCTTAGAATTACTGAAGAGGTTGTTGTAACTGGTATTGGTATGTCCATTGTTTTGAAAATTTTAGTCTCTATTTTTGAATGTGTGTATCAAAGGTTATATTAGGGTGAGAGGAGGTCTGCCACTCTATCACAAGGATGATGTCATCAGTGATGTCATCAGTGATGTCATTTGAGATGTCATCAGTGATGTCATGAGTGATGTCACTGACCATGTCATGAGTGATGTAATATGTGACGTCATCAGCAGTGCATTGCGGGCGCGCGAGTTATAGTTAGCTGAACTAACTATAACGGGGGAATTTCAATGGTTTTGTACAAGTGAAAAGTCCAGCTAACTATAACACCCCTGAAACCTATGGTTTTTTCAGTGAATTTCTGAGGTTTTTTAAATGCTAATTCCTAACTATAACGTGCCTCAAACCAATGGTTTTTTCTGTGAATTTCAAAGGTTTTTTAAATGCTAATTTCTAACTATGCCTACAGAGATAGGACATGTGAAGAAAGAAGAAAAAATGCACAGAAAGAAACAAAAGAAGTGCAGAAAGAAGCAACAGAAGTCCTCAAATACGAAGATAAGTGCAGGAAGAAGGATAACGTGCAGAAAGAACAAAAAGAAGAGCAGAAAGAAGCCTTGTTGCAAAATCATCCTGTACCCTCAACTTTTTCAGACGGATACTGGTGGTAACTGAGTCTGACTAACCAGTCCTAGAGCCAGTGCTATGTTAAAAGACACTTAGAATACAGTGAAAACACCTACATAGGGAACATTATGCATTGGGGTCCCCCTGTGATTAGCCTGACCTCCTCTGTAAGCCCCTAGTATATAATAGGGCATGGGGATTAAAACTACCTCTTAAAACAGGCCACAGGGCGTTTTTGCACACGTTAACTCAGGCCCCGTCCCTTCCCTTCACCACTGTCTAAACACGCCCTGTGTCCGTTTTTAGTTGGGAGATTAAGTTCATTTGAATCCTGAGGGTCCCTAGGGTCCAACTAGCCCACTAGGTACCTCCAGTAAGTGCCACAGATCTGCGTTGCAGAGAGGTGTAAAAAGTGGCACGGCCTGGACCACCTCTCTGCAATGCAGCTCAGTGGCGCTTACTGGAAGCACTTGGTGGGCTAGTTAGCCCCCAGGGGCCCTCAGTATTGAAGGGAAATTATATCCCCAATTTAAAACGTGCCATAGTGCATGTTTGCACACGTCACCTCAGGCCCCGTCCCCTCCCTTCACCACTGTGTAAACGCGCCCTGTGGCTGTTCTAAGTTGAGAGATTAAGTCCCCTTGAATCCTAAGGGTCCCTAGGGTCACACTAGACCACTAGGTACCTCCAGTAAGCGCCACAGAGCTGCGTTGCAGAGAGGTGTAAAAAGGGGCTTGGCCTCAGAACACCTATCTGCAGCGCAGCTCCCTGGCGCATACTGGAGATGCCTGTTGGGGGCGCGTTTGCAGAGTGCTGCACGGAGGGGGCATGGCCTCCGGCACGATGCCAGTCTTTTATTTATTTTAATTTTTTAAGAAGGGGGGCTGTGTGGTTCCCCTTCTTATTCTAATTTATTGGCCCTGATGACCCCATCCCCCAGGGCCTGTCTCCTAATTATATTTTTTTGACCCCAATCCCCAGGGCCGGCCACTGTTTTTTATTATTTTTAAAAAATATATATTTATAGACACACCTAGGACATGCTGGACAAACCGTACGTACCTATCACCATGACGATTTGCGTGATATTCATTAAAAGGCGACTATGCATGCAATGAATCCACGTGGAATGTATTTACACCACTAGTGAAGCTCTGACATGTCTGATGCCCTACCGTGCCTAATCCCGGTAGACACCCTCGTCGTTTATTTATACAAACATGGGTAGCTATTGACGGGCACATTTAATACACATGCACACCAAGCCATTCAAAGGGGATTCGACAAAAATTCGACAAACTATGCAAGAAACCCCCCTCACGGTTAATAAAACACACATCCACTGCCGGATGTGTAATACTTTTTATTTTACTCTCTGGAAAGGGGACGAACATCACTTGAGAGTCACAGCGCGCTCCTGACAGAGCCCAATGCTGTGTTACACCCACCATTGCCTGCCGAGTGCCACACACCTCTGTGTTGTATTCCACTAGCTAGTGCATATGCTATGACACTCTCTAGCCCATGTGCACTGTAACACCACCCCGTGAATATGTCATGCCACACTTGTCTTCGCACGGGTTATATTGCCCCATCTAACGTGCCTTCCTCGATGCCTATGTTATAACGCACAGTGCTATGCCATACATATTACAATCTGGGATCCATATCTTTGTCACAGTGCATATGCAACGTTACACTCCCCAGCACATATTTTATATTACAACTTTAGAGACTAGTTAGGTTACACAACACTGCCCTGTGCATATTACACTCCAAGGCGCATGTCGCATAGCACGCGCTAGTGCCTGCGCTATCTCGCGCTCTCCAATGAATCTGTCATTGCGCACAATGTATTGCATATTATATTTCACGCCTGGTTCATCTTATATCACACTTTTTGGTGCATAGTTTATACCATACACTATATCTAGTTTTCATTTTCAATCGTGCTCTCAGGACTATGTTCTATATAACACTGTGTTTACCTACCCTTTTCACGGGCATTATATTTTGCGATAGGGGGCGGAGGGTCAGGGGGTGTTTCTGCCAAGTGAGCCCGGAGTCACAGTCACAAACGTCCTCTTCTTCCTGAATAAAAGTGAGATTATGCTGCATACTTGTTCATATTTTAAGTAGTTCGCACAGACACAATGTTTTAAAAACAATAAAGTTCCTAATACCCGCCTTCTCTGAACAGTTAGCTTGCTGCCCCATCCCCCTCCTCCCTATCCTCTGTTGTGTGAATCCATGGACTAGCCTCCTCCCTCCTGCCATGCATGGTCTGATGTGCTGCCACTGCCCTCAATTTAGTATGATGTACCAGTCCACTCCTCCTGCCCTCCATTGCCCAATTCTATGCCCCATCATTGACCTCCTGCTTAAACTCTGTGCTTAGCTTGCTGCCCCTATTCTCCTTCCCCCTGCCCTCCGATGACTTTGTGCATGCCCCTGCTCCATCCTTTTTGCCCACCATGTCCCATGGACCTGCCACTCCTATCTACTCTGAGTGTTCTGTTGAGCTGCCACTCCCCTCCCACCTGCCTAGCATTGTCAGATGACTGTAACCTGTCCATGCCACCTCCACCCTGCCTGTCCACATGCCATGCCCCTATCCTCTTGCTCCTGTCCTACATGGTCCATTGTACTGCCACATTCTTCTGCCCTCCCTGGTCTGTTGTGCTGCAACTGCTCCTCCTGCCTGCCCCGTGTGGTCTGTTGTGAGGCCCCTTCCCCTGAACTTTCTTGTCTGTGCACAGGTCCTGACCCTCCCTTCTATCCTCCATCGTCCTTTGTGCATGCCCCTGCACCCTCCTTCTTGCCCATCATAGCCATTGTACTGCCACTAACCCTCCCACTTGCCATGCATGGTCTTCTGTGCTGCCATGGCCCCTCCCACCTTCCCTGTGTGGTCAGTTAGCTGCCCCTGACCCCCTCCCACCTTCGCTCCATGGTCTGTGTGTATGCCATAACAGTCTCACTGTTGCTCTTCATGGTGTGTCTTGCTTCTAGTGCCCATCCTGCCTGACTTCCATGGCTATCTTGCTGCTCCTGCCCTGCCCCCTTGCCCCCAGCCCTCTGTTTACATGTGGGGACCCCTACTCCCTCCCTCCTGGCTTGTCTGTTCCATTGTAATGCCCCTGATCCGTCCCTCCTGCCCTTTATGGTCTGTTATGCTGCAGCTTTCTCTCCTGTCTGTCCATTATGGTCAGCTAGCTACCATTGCCTCTTGCCCCTCTGTTCCCTGTTGTCCATGTGCATGGTCCTGTCCCCTCCCTCTTGCTTTCTATGGATTGTTGTGCGGCACTCCCGTCCTGCATGCCCTGTGTGGTGTATTGTGCTGCTGCAAACCCTGATGCCTGCCCTGCAGGGTCAGTTTGGTGCACCTCTCCATGTCCCTCCTGTCCCCTGTTATCCAAGTCCATGTCCCTATCCCATTTCCTTCCATGATCCATTGTACCATACTTGCGAACATTTTGAACTTGGTAAGAGGGAGATTTTGAAAAAAAACTGGGGTATTGATTTTCCCCTTTGAGTTACATTGAAAAAGTGGATATTGTAGACAGGAGACAGATCAAATAAAGCCCATTTGAGCTTAAAAACATTGGACGTTTCCTGGCTGAATCGGGTCTGTTGGCATGTATGGTTGTACTACCATTGCCTCTTCCTTCTGCCCACAATGGTCTATTACATTGCCACAGCCTTGAAGGAGGGTAGATTTTGTATCACAGGGGGCCCCTGGCCCGTTCTGTCCACACCTGAAGTATGAGACCCTTGTCCTTGCCCTGCCAGCCGCATTTGTAGGCCGTATTAAATTGACCAGCGGGTCCTGTGTTGCTATATAATTATCCTGAGACATCCTTACCACTCAGCCAGCATAAAACCCCTGTGTAGGCCCTTCTGTTCAATATGTAGGCCTCTTTGTTAAATTGACCATAGCTCTGCAATTTTAGTGTATAGCAGTCTGAAGGCAGGTCTGCGAGGCCTTCTGCTCCAAACTAGTAGCCCCCACCCTACCCGAGTGCTCCGTGCTCGGTATCAAAGTTCAACATCCCCCTGAAGCTGTCGACATACAGTAGGCTGCATCCTGGACTGGTACTTGCTTCCTGGGCAGGTTTCCCACTTTTAAGGAAGTGGCAACCGCAGAGCGTCAAGTTAGGAGAATTGAGGAGATTTTATACATGAATATATTGAATTCCCGTACAATACCCATTATTTTCTGCTTTCTCTATGGAACTTATGATAAGCGATTGGCCTGAGAGACTGACCTTTTCACCCAGTCCATTGTCAGCATTAAGTGGGTAAATGACGAAATGTCTGGTAAAATCTGCAGACGAAGCTTTTGGGTAGCATACGTAGGTAGATGTAGCGTGCAAAGGAGCCCACAAAATGATATAAAAAGGGAGCACCCACAGATATCGACGGACTACCTCGCCGTCTGTATGTAGGTTAACAGGCTGTGCAGGTTTTCCCCAAGAGCTGGGAGCTCTTGTCTTCCTTTGCTTAAAATGTCTTGCTCTGCTTTGCTTGAAGTATCTTATTCTATTTTACCTATATGAAATGTCATGTTATGTTTAACCATTGTTCTCTTTACTTTTGCATTTAAAAGATTTTGTATTGTAATTGCAGGAATGCTTGCTCTAAGAGTAAACGTGAGTGTTCTTAGGTAACATTTTCCTTGTTGTAACTTGTTTCTCATGATGCATTTATAGATGTGTTTTCTCTCTCTCTCTGTCAGTACATTAATTGAGATACAGAGAATATCATGACAGCTGTATGATTATCTGGATTCTGTATTTTGTACTTTATGTCTCTATTCTGCGGTTTCTTTGAAGTTGCATCTTCTCATTAAACTGCCATTGTATTCTGCCTCCAATTCCATGTCTCATATGTCTGTTTTCTTCATTTTTGGAGCAAGCGTTCCTAGGCACCCCTGCTCAAATTAAGGTGCCCTTTTTGTCCCTGACTCACTCTCCTGCTCAGTTCTGTGGTGGCTTCCGGGGCTCTGGGGACCGCCCCTAGCTTCCTTGACCCGTAATAGATCTTCCCTCCAACAGCCTCTCTTGCAAGTCCTGTATTGTTGGTTTGTTGCCCCTGCCCCCCTTTCCACTGCCCTCCATAGTCTGTTGTGCTTCCACGGCCCTTCCTGCCTGCTCAGTGTGGTTAAATTGTTGCCTTTGCACCCTCCTACCTGCCTTCAATTTTCAGAGTCCGTGCCCCTGGCCTCTGCCTCTCAACAGTATCCTAATGAACAACTAGATTGCTAACATTCTATATTTATTACAAAAGTGTGGAACGCCTGACATCATCTTGATGTTATCAAAACTGTAATACCTAGAGCATTTCCTTTAGAAATTACATATATGAGAGGGTCTTATTGGCAATAACATTTTGGTTAGTGCTCTAAAAGACTAAAATAAGGACATATTTTCTGAGTTTTCAAATAGCGACAAAGCACTTTTAAATTATTTGTTATCTTTATGTTTTTTTATCCAGTTGATCACTTGATTAAATGTTGCACTTAGGGGAGAGGATGTGGTGTTACTTCCAGAACTGCAGACTTTGCAACTGGGGAACCAGGTTGAAGTTTCTGCTTCAGCTCGACATTCTGTGATTCTGGTCAAATCACTTAGTTTTCCCATGTCTACAACCAAAATGAATTTGTTCTTGTGTGATGTAACCAATGCTCATGTAAAGCACTCCAATACCTGACAAGTCTGCACTATATAACACTGCAAAAACACAAAATAATAAGTGTTTTGCACACTTCTGTCATTGGGCTATATTTGGGCTATATCTGGGTGATTTTGGGCTACATTTGGGCTCTTTTGTCTCCGGTGGCCATCTTGGGAGATTTATTTGTTATGAAGTTTACTAATTTCCTCATGTACTGCAGTCTCCTCAGTAGGAAATGCTTTCAGTTTTTTACTTTGATTCCATCATGAAGGTATTCAGATATGTCACACATTTGCCATAAATTCTGAATGTTAGCACTCTAGTTGCTCATTAGATCACTGTAGTAAAACTACTGTTCACCATGGAAGTCTGCTCCTGGTATTAAAAGTGCATGTTTCAGTCTGCATGTCAGAATTTTTTAATGAAATAGAAGAGGATTTGAGAAGTCACTCAAAATGTGCCCTAATTTTCTTTCTTCAGCATTAATCATAATTTCTATGGCAAAATGAACCCCCTCATTGTGTTCCTTTTTAAATTAAATGTTTTAAGTGTTACCGGTTTATTCCAATTAAGATGGCTTCAGGTGTGCCATACTTTTGTCATAATGAAGACAGTAAGCGCTCTAGTTGTTTTTAAGAACATTCTTGGACATTCTGTCATTGGGCTATATTTGGGCTACATCTGGGTGATATTTGGGCTACATTTGGGCTCTTTTGTCTCTGGTGGCCATCTTGGGAGACTTATTTGTTATGAAGTTTCCTAATTTCCTCATTTACTGCAGTCTCCTCAGTAGGAAATACTTTCAGTTTTTTACTTTGATTCCATCAAGAAGGCATTCAGATGTGTCACACATTTGCCATAAAATCAGAATGTTAGCACTCTTTTTGCTCATTAGATCACTGTAGTAAAGCTACTGCTCACCAGGGAAAACTGCTGCTGGTATTGAAAGTGCATGTTTCAGTCTGCATGTCAGAATTTTGTTAATGAAATAGAAGAGGATTTGAGAAGTCACTCAAAATGTGCCCTAATTTTTCTTTCTGCAGCACTAATCATACTTTTTATGGAAAAATGAACCCCCTCATTTTGTTCCTTTTTAAATTAAATGTTTTAAGAGTTACCACTTTAATCCAAGCAAGATGGCTTCAGGTGTGCCATATGTTTATCATAAGTAGGACGGTTAGCGCTCTAGTAGTTCTTTGGAACACTCTGGGAAGCTGCAGTAGAACACAAAGGAATCAACTGACAGTCTCTGCCCTTGTTGGATGTACAGGTTTTACTGAGAATGTCAGACTTCATTCTCACATGACTGAGAAAGATAATGTGAATATACAGAAAATATGCTCTCATTTTAGCTTCTAGATCACCTTCCAAACCTCTGTGGGAAAAGTATGAGAAAATAGTTTTCTCTCAAACAGGATTTATGATATCCCAGCAGAAGACTTTTTCACTGGGTAAAATCACCTTAGAACACACCACAATTCCTAAAATTAGTATGGTACCATCAACAAATGATTTATAATGTAGCTAAAGTCTTATCACTTTTTATACATTCTCCTTTTGGTGACCCTCAAAACAGTCCATTCGCTGCAATGCTTTTTAATGAGGTGCTATCATGTTTATTGGTCCCAAGATGGCTGCCAACACTTCTTGGATGAAGTGCTGACAGCCAATCAGATCTAATGTTGAGATGTGTGGTTAGGCTCTGCACAGATATTTTAATTTCTTTTTCCTTTAATATTTAAAAAACTACTGAATGGATTTACACCATTTAACAAAAAGGGGTCTTTCTGAACCAAGAGTTACCTTTCTGCCAAATTTGGTGTAATTCCATTCAGCAGTTCAGGCTGTAGCTTTGTCTAAAGTTTCCTATGGAAATTTACATGGGGAAAACGTGCTTTGGGACCCCCTTTTTTCTTGGGCCCGCTTGACGAATCACCCCGAAACTTTCAAAAAGGAGCTGACCGGATCGCCCCACTAGTTTTGAAAATTTCGCTAAAATTCGTCAAAGGACGCCAAAGTTATTGGGAAAACAAAAAACGCTTTTTAAATAGAAACAAGGTCCTAACTATAACTACCTATGGGTAATATATATATATATATATATATATATATATATATATATATATATATATATATATATATATATATATATATATATATATATATATATATATATATATATATATATATATATATGTATATATATATATATATTACCTACTGGCGGTCGCCAGTAGGTAGTTATAGTTAGGACCCTGTTTCCATAGGAAAACCGCAACATTCTATTTTGAATAACTTTGGCGCCGGTTGACGAATCCTCGCGAAATTTTCAAAATAGGTGGGGCGCTACGCTCCGCTCCTACCCTGAAAGTCTCGGGGGGATTCGTCAAGCGGGGCTGAGATAAAAGGGGGGTCCCAAAACGCGTTTTTCCCATGCATTTTTCCATAGGACCTTTAGACACAGCTACAGCCCGAACGGCTGAACAGAGTTACTTGAAATTTGGCAGAGAGGTAGTCCTCAGGTCAAGGAAGTGCCTTTTGTAGGTTTGGTGTAAATCTATTCAGTAGATTCTGAGAAAATAGCCTTTAAATCAATATATATATCTGAGCCAGCTTACGGTGCGCTTACGGTGCGCTTACCGTACGCGTACGGTGACGTGCGCGAGCGCGATTCTGATTGGCTGTTAGATCTTACTAAACATTCGAATCGTCCGAAACCAGGAAGCGGCGACCGCCATTTTCTCTCTCGCACTCTTAAGCGGAGAGGAAAAACAAAGGCAAAAAACATGTAAAGGGACTGTTTAGACAGCTCCTTACCACCTAGCCTTGACTAATGGGTCCCCACAATTACCCTAAGGTCAAAAATTCATTTTATTTTTTTTACGAAAAATCGCCGATTACACTTACCGTACGCGTACGCTAAAAAAAAAAAAAAAAAAAAAAATATCCCCACTCTCCCCACCCCGTGTGCAAATGGTGCCCGCAGGACACCATTTGTGCATGGCAGATCACATATGTAGAAATTGGAAAACCTTACATTTCACAGCGAAGCGCATAATATGTCCTGCATGTGCGCACGGTGGGCGAAGCGCATCGTGCTTACATGGCACATCCACGGCACTAAATGCGTAAAGTGGGCGCACGGTGCGCGAAGCGCACCGCGTGCTCACACTGCGCGCATGGTGCGTGCACGGAACGAACTGCGTTAAGTGTGCGCCACCCCTTCTGCAAATGGTGCCCGTAGAGCACCATTTGTGCATGGCATATTAGTGTTGTAGAAAATGTAAAAGCTTACCTTTCACAGCGAAGCGCATAATATGTCCTCCATGTGCGCACGGTGCGCGAAGCGCATCGTGCGTACATGGCCGATCCACGGCACTAACTGCGTAAATACTTCGCGCACCGCGCGCTCGCGCACCGTGCTCGCACGGAACGAACTGCGTTAAGTGGGCGCGCACGCCACGAATGGCGTAAAGTAACTTAGCATTTAAAAAACCGTACAAATTCACTGAAAAAACCATAGGTTTCACACACGTTATAGTTAGGAATTAGCATTTAAAAAACCTTGCAAATTCACTGAAAAAACCATATGAAATTCCCCCGTTATAGTTAGTGCAGGCAACTATAACTCACGCGACCGCAATCCTCTGCTGATGACATATGTGTCTTTATGAAAAAAAAATATTTGTAATATATGTATAGCTAAAATTTAATGGAAGAAGACATGGGTAAATAAGTGTCTAAATACAGTATTAGCATCAGCAGAGGATTGCGGTCGCGTGAGTTATAGTTGCCTGCACTAACTATAACGGGGGAATTTCATTGGTTTTTTATCAGTAAAATGTCCAGCTAACTATAACATGTGTGAGACCTATGGTTTTTTCAGTGAATTTGCAAGGTTTTTTAAATGCTAATTCCTAACTATAACGTGTGTGAAACCTATGGTTTTTTCAGTGAATATATATATATACATACTCATATATATATGTTTTTGTAGAAAATAGGGCACAGTGGCTGTCTGTGGGCTTCAAAAAAGACTGGTTTGGTTGAAACAGGCCAGCTCAATAAGCCTTTTCAAACATCCCTTTATAGTGCGGGTCTCTCTTGCACTGCTGCACGAGTACTTATTTCAGCAACTATGTTTTTCCAATATCCAAGGACAGAAAGCACGCGCACTCCCAGAAGGTAAATTGCGGGCAGTGATTTAATGAGCAGCCTGCTCTACGCGTTTTGACACCAGAAGTGTCTTGTTCTTGCACTACGGGGGCGCGAGTTATAGTTAGCTGCTGAATTTCTCTGGTTTTGTATGAGTGAAACCTGAGCCTAACTATACCATCTCTGTAACTGTTGTTTTTTCAGTGAATTTCTAAGGTTCATTTTATTTTATTTCCTAAATATAACATCCCTGTAACCTTTGTTTTTTCAGTGAATTACTAAGGTTTTTTAAATGCTAACTCCTAACTATATCGTCACTGTAACATATGTTCTTTTAGGTGAATTTCAATTTTGTTTAAAGTAGTAGTCATGTTTGCAGAGTGGTGGAAAAAGGAGGCTAGGCCTCTGACAAGCTCTCAGGAATCCTGATGTGTAGGTCGTACCGGGGGGCTTCTTTGCCCACAAGGTCCCTCACGAGTAAAGTGGACTTCATCCCCCAACCAGAAGTGAATCACGAGCCGTGCATGCACATTGGTGGAGAAAGGGGGCATGGCCTCTGAAGACCTCTTATCAATCCTGCTGTGTGGGACTTGCTGGAGATAGCAGGAGGGGTAGTTGGCCCCAAACGACGTCCTTGGTGGCCAACTACCCCTCCTGTTACATTCAGTAAGTCCCACACAGCAGGATTGCTGAGACCTGGTAGGAGGTCATGCCCCCTTTCTACACCATTCTGCAAACGCACCTCCTCCCGCATTACTAGTAGGGAGGTGAAGTTCCCTTGGCTATTGAGTGTCTTGGGGCCAACTACCCCTCCTGTTACCTGTAATCTTCATGAAATTTTCCCAAAAAAGTGCCCAGGTGATCCTTGTTGTGCATGGGAAGTTTTGGAGAAAGCTGTCAAGAAGGAATTGAGATAAGGAGAGATTCAAAAAAGTGTTTTTCCTATGTTAATTCCCTTGGAGATTTTAGTTGTGACTACAGCCCAAACGGCTAGATGGAATTACACCAAATTTGGCAGAAAGGTAGCTCTTGGTCCAGAAAGATTACTTTTTGTTATTTGGTGTAAATGTATTGAATAGTTTGTGAGATATTAAAAAAAAACAAATTTATATATATATAGGGACACGGATCCTCCGAGGATCCAACAATCCCTGTGCTGAAATCTGATTGCCTGCCAACACTTTAACCGGGAAATTTTGGTAGCCATCTTGGGACTCTGCTTCTGCTGAGTCCCCCAAAACCTTTTGAAAAAATAACAGGGGTCAGGGTAGGAATACCCTGACCCCTTAACGTTAGTCATGGGGTCCCAGCGGTACCCTGACAGAACGAAAAAGCACTTTAAAAAAAATATTTGCCATGAAAACGCAACAGAGCTTGTTTTGAATGTAGCTCCTGGATGGGACAGGTACCGGGGGTATCTTTTAGAAAAAGCAGGGGGCTCATGGGTCCCTCCTCCTAATGGTCATTGTGCCCTGGGGACCACCACCTCCCTGGGGATATTAGTAAAAAATAAGAAGCGGTCCTCAGAGGCCATGCCCCCTTTCTCCACCACTGTACAAATGCGCCTCCTGGTGCACTTCTGCTTGGGGAAGAAGTCCACTTTAGTCCTGAGCCCCTCAGGAGGCAAAGGAGCCTCATCCCCTTCCAAACAGTGTGCAGAGAGGCACCTTTTCAGAGTGGTGGAGAAAGGGGGCATGGCCTCTGACCATCTCTCAGCAATGCCACTGCGTGGGGCTTACTGGAGGTAACAGGAGGTCTTGTTGGCTCCTAAGGACCCTCATCAGCCAAGGGGACTTCGTCCCTCAACCAGCAGCGCCAGGAGATGCTTTTGCAGAGTGGTGGAGCAAGGGGGCGAAGCCTCCGGCGAGTTGCTGGGTGTCTTTCTTCAATGGGAAGGGGGACTGCGTAGCCCCCCATCCCAGGGCAAATTTTGGCCCCAGGGACCCCATCCCCAGGACCAGGCATGTTAAGAATGGGGAGGGGAGCTGCGCCATACCTTGGGGTCCGGCCTTTCCTTTTTTATATATATATCATTTTTTTACATAAAAGAAAGGGGGGCCACTTGCCCCTTTCTCAGGACTATTTTCAGGCACAGGGACTCCATCCCTTAGTGCCTGGCCTTTTCTTCTTTTTTTTAAATAAAAGAAGGGTGCCGAGCAGCCCCCTCGCTGCCATTTTCAACCCCAGGGACCCCAATTCCCCGGGGCCTGCCCCTTTTTCATATTATTTTATTTTTAGAAAAAGGGAAAGGAGCCGTGCGACCCCCCTTCTGGGCCAATTTAGGACCCGGGATCCAATCCCCTGGGACCCAGCCACTTTTGAAACATTGCAGGAGCCAACATTGCTTTCAGACCCAGGGAGCTGCTAACATGCAGCTCACTGGATCTGGATCTCCACCCCTAGGGCCAGCTCCAGCAATGTCCCGGGGTGCCCACCCCGGGACATTGCAGTTCACTTTGGCAATCCAGCTGTGTGGGACTTACTGGAAGTAACAGGAGGGCTAGCTGGTCCCCAGGGACCCTCAGGAGACAAGGGGACTTCATCCCCCAACCAAGAGCATGCCTAGAGGTGCGTTTGCTTTGCAGAGTGGTGGAGAAAGGGGGCATGGCCTGTGTCTACCTCTCAGCAATCCCACTGTATGGGGCTTACTGGAGGTAACCGGTTGGCTAGTTGGCCCCTAAGGACCCCCAGAAGCGACTGGGACTTCAATCCCCATTCAAGAGCACACTAGGGGGCGTGTTTGCAGAGTGGTGGGCAAAGGGTGCGTGGCCTGATATGAGAACTTAGCAATCCTGCTGCGTGGGACTTAATGGAGGTAATAGGAGGGTTAGTTGGCCCCCAAGGATGTCCTTGGGGACCTATTACCCCTCCTGTTACCTCCAGTAAGTCCCTTACAGTGGGATTGCTAAGAAGTCTTTGGAGGCCATGCCCCCCTTTCTCCACCACTCTGCAAACGTGCATCCTGGCACACTACTGGTTGGGGGCCAGGAAGCCTTCCTGGTACCTCCTGTAAGTCATACCCAGTGGACTTCCTGAACGCTGGTCGGAGGACCAGCCCCCTTTCTCCACCACTCTGCAAACGCGACTACTAGTTAAAGAAGCATTTGCAATGTAATAGGTCTCGCATTTGCGAAAGTTACGGCTCTTGGCGTTTTAAATGTAAAAGTTTTTTACTCATGTTTTTTGGAGTGGAGTGGATATACGTTGTGTATAGTGGAATTATGCGGTATGTTTTGCAGTGAAATTATGTGGATAAAAAGTAACGTCCTTGAAACCTGTGTTTTTTCCAATTAATTTCTAAGGTTTTTTAAATGCAAATCCTTAACTATAACGTCCCTCACACACAGACACACAAATATATATATATCTACACACACACATATATATATATATATATATATATATATATATATATATATATATATATATATATATATATATATATATATATATATATATCATAGAGCAAAAAATATCTAATTAAACGGCCTCCGTCTATGTGTGTTTACCTAAGAAGTAGGCTTACACCAACAATAAATTCATCACATTGGTAAATAAACATACAACGTTTTGACAGTTAAAATCATTAGTGACTTTTGAAATGCAGTAATACCTAGTATAACCAAAGGCTGTCTCAAACATAAAATACAAGGATGCTATATTCATTTTATTCAAGCCATTTGACCAAAGATAAAATAATCCACACTCTTAGCAGAATTCTCCACCTATTGCAAGTTTGCATTTAAAATTTAAAAAAATTAATAGTTTTTGTCAACCCCACAGAAGCTATAAAATACCATGTCTTCCTAACTGACTCACCATACTACAAGGTAAGCATATAAAACATATTGTAAACTGTCAGACTTTCATAAAACAATGACAACATCCATATCATGTTAACTAAATACGAGACAGGTGCCAAACAGAAATGCTATAGGTTAAAGATAAAAGGACAAAACACCCTTGGGGAAGGCCTATAAAAGTTAACAGATTGAGACACTTATTTTTTAAATGAGTACATAGACAGGAGCATAGCAACAGCCACCACTAAAACAGGCAGAAATAGTTGTCTACAATGTTGAGCTTTTTAGCCTTCTAATTGAAGCTTCACACTTCTAACCTGCACAGAAATGTGCAAGGATTGCTAAAGGTTTCATGAATAAACATGTGACAAAAATAGCTGTCCAGCTGTCTTTCACTGGTGATTTTTGTGACCTAGAAACAGCATACCGATGTCGGAACCAAATATGACGTCTTAGTCATATAGCTCCACTTTTTTATGGTTAAATTTTAGGCCGTTAATTAAAATAAAGTATGCTGCTAATATTATGAATTAAAATTGTTCTAGCTAGTATAGCTTACATCTTGAAAGCTGGTATACTTTTCGCTTGATATTTCTCGGTGGACACATTCTTTTATTTTCAAGTGGTCCAAACAGTTCCATAAAGGAACCTTTTCTTTTAACAAAGATTGGCACCAAAGGGTGACAGGGTGGCCTTCAACAACAGTAGAGTGGGTCTTTTATAACACGTTTTTAAAATTACTTTCGCCATAGTTATTGACCTAACACCTACAGCTTTATGAGTTGTGATTGCTATTGAGTGTTTCACGCATTGCAGTGCAAGATGAACAAGCTTGCTAAAATCTTTGCGAATCAGTTGCACTTGCCTGTGGCTACCAAATTGAACCCTTCATGCACAACTAATGGTATACTTATCACCAATGCAACTTTATGAATGATGGTATCTCCAATGAAGGCAGTCAAAGTGCTATAATTGACTTTACATTGATGACACAATAACATTACTCATCCATCCCCTCTTAGGGCCTGATTCACAATCATTTGTATAAACGTACAAATTGTACCCTAATGGAGATGATTTATGTAAATCCTTGTGAAAGGCCGTTACCCCATACCACCATAACACATGGGGAGATTGGGTGTTTTCCACAATCTGCATGCCTACTCTAGTATGGATTGGGTTCAAAACGTTAACATGTAAATTGGGTGTGAAAGTCCATCTGGAAGGGTTACGAATCCCCAGAAATGTGTAGCTTTATGGGTGTAATCGCTTTCAAAGGGCCAGTGCCCTGAACACCCCCGGGCCCATGAGTGGCAGGGATTCTGCTCAGGAAAAGAACAATGTGTGAGAACATCAACATGTAGGGATTGATCCACCCTACCACATTGATACCCAAATGCGACTAGCTAATAGTGCCTCACTTGCCCTCCTAACCTTTCCCAGTGAGACAAGTGATTTAGCACCTAAGAACACAACACTCACTACCCTCTCAGGTTTCGTGGTAGCCGGTCATCCCCATTTGTTCTCTCACTTGCACTTGTCCACAATAAATAAAAGAGAGACACAAAGGAAGCTTACAATATTTATTTAAACTATTGTGCTGTAATATGCCATAACTGTGCCACAATTAGAAAACCTATACAGGTCAGAAATATCATTAGCAAGATTAGCAGACCATTTACATTGAAAAACCCTGCCAAATTAGCTGTCAGATTTGCCTAAACCCACCCTCACTACAGAAGCTAAGTGATTATAGATTACAGATCTCTGGGATTAGTGGTTAAACCAATACCTGAGCATACATGGATAGTTGCTTTACATCTAAGCCAATGCAGCCCTCTCATCGCAGGACCTTTGCTCTGCCTTTAAGTCTCCACTCCGCTTGCGGTTATATGACGAAGCATGTGTGTTCAAAAAACAGCAGCTGTGTTTTTATATTATGTCCAGGTGCTAGTGTCTGACCACAGAGAGTAACAAGGAGTAATGCTGTTTGACCTTGCATGGGCTGTTCCGACTAAATCCTAAGAAAAGAACAAAATACAAAAACATGTGCTGACTGTGAAAATACAATGTGGCACAAAAGCGAGAGTGATATTTGATAACCTGTGCAAAGCAAAAGTGGCCTACAATGTGCATAATTAGACTGACATAGGGAAAATGGCAATGGGCTATATAGTGAACACACAACCCATGCAGTAAGAACACCAATATTCTCGCCCGTGCCTAAATCTACAACTGTGGAATAGTTGCCATTCTTGCAGATTGTCCTCTGTAATAAGTTCCATCTGCTGGCATAAATCTTTGGGTACGTACACCCAAGTTCAGCTTTTTCCCTGCACTTGAGTGATAATTGGGTGAGCAAAAAGTGTGAAATGGTTATTTAATGACACTAGCTCATGGTCATCATAGCATCCTATTGGGCCATATCCCTTTCCCATCACATAACATTGAAAAACTTTCTACCTCTAAAGTTTAAGGCTCACATAAAATTGTTACCTCAATGCACCTTTAATAACTTTTCATCTGATCCGATGAGCTAGAAGAAGGTCCAGTGTAATTAAATAATGTGACACATAAACCAATTAATAATGAGAACATAGACTTAATTTGGTTTAACACAAAAAGATTCCTCATGACACTGTTTCTAAACTGCCTGTATGAAAGAAATGCCAATGTTTCAGCTGACTGGTTCTGATTGCTTTTAGAATATCCTGTACTGCAGAGTAGCAAAATCTGAAGTGTGAACCTAAGAAGTGCAGGAATCGATGGAAACATGGCTGCTATAACACTCTTCAAAATAATTTAGGAACCAGAAAACTGTCGTTGATGGAGTGATATGACGTCGGTTTTCAGGGAGTCTTTTCTGAAGGTATTCTTTGGGGTGTAGATTTAGCAAAATTGTTTATTAGTGACCCCAAGCAACTGAAAACAGGTTAATTCCATGAAATGTTAGCCTGTGTGATTTGTTGGCTCAATCATGCTTTTTTGATGGATCTACATTTCTGCATTTTTGCCAGTTAAAGGACACACCTTGAGCAGGTATTAAAACCTAACAAAGACACTGGTAAAAAGGTCTTTACATCTTTCCAATTGATGCCCAAATGGTGCAATCCCAGGTACTTCTCAACAGGAGCACCTACAAGGTCCTCGATGTGGCTGGAGAGAGGCCATTTCTGGGGATTAAGAGCCAGATACAAAGAAGGGAATTCGTCAAAGTTAAAACAAATTGTGCACCGACTTTTCCAAATCCATTCTGTTTTTTCAAAGCGACCTATGTACTAATAGGTCATTTTGCAAAAACCTGATTACCTATTGATTCACGATTCGACCTACCTCATGAATATTAATGTAATTGGTAGCAAATTATTACCCACTATAAATCACTGCCTTCACAGGGATGGTGGCCTGCTGAAGTCATTAGACCACCATCTCTGTGTTTGCTTTTAAATAAAGTGATCATTTTTTTAGTGCAGAGTGTTTTCTTAAAAGAAACCAGGATGTTTTTAAAGAAAAAAAAGATTAAGTAATATTTTTTAAGACTATGCAGTGATCCATGGGACCAATGTCTACTCTTAAAAAATATTTTGCTCAACATTCATAAAGGAGAAGGTGTCCCTTGGGGACCCCTTCCTGTTTGCGAATACCTTACCAATACCATTCAGTATTCAGCAAAACATTAATACATACCATTCTGATTCTGTATTTAAAAAGGGACACCCTAAACATGCCCATTCCATGTTTCTGAATCCCAATTTGGGTTTCTTATATACCAGAAGCCCTTTTTGCAGTCACAAACAGCCTGATTCTGTGAATCGGACCATTTGTGACCCCAAAAAGCCTTCGTACATCTGGCCCAAAATTGTTTGTTGTTTTGTTAGAAAGATTGCTGCATCATGCAGTAGTACATATAACCAGGTCTAATTCTTTTTCTAGTGGCCTCCCATTGGCCCACAGTGGATCATGCTTTAAACACACGGTGGAGTCACCTCTTACAATAGTTAGACTTACTGTAGAGTATTTTTTGCGGGAGGTGTAATACTAGTGTCTGAGCCATACAAGCACTATGTCACATGATGGAGTAGATAAAGGCCACACCACAATGTGGAAGCTCTTCCATCCAATAAGATAAAAAATCTTTAGCTGCTTCAAAACAAATGCTTTTAAACATATGTGCCGAAGACAAAGAAAGATTCAGTGGTCACAAGACAAATATGTAATTGGAATGATAATGCCAGTTCCTATTTTTCTACTCTGAAGTGTGCCCAGTGAAAGATATGCTGGTTACAGTTTAGGGGGCTGCTTAATTCTAGGCAGTCAATCTCCCTCTGTCTCCTGTATGTACCTCTTGGCCTGGGGCCATATCATCAGCAATGGATGCCTCTGCAACCACTAGTGTGTGAACCTATGCATAGACTCAGTGGTTTAATTAATACAGCATGATGGGGACCCCTACAGAATATGGTGAGGAGCTCATGATACTTCCATATTTCACAGATACTGATAGGCCTTGAGCTGAATGAGACCTCCCAGAAGGGTTGTGACCCCCTGACCAACAATGGCAGCAGGTGCCTTTGTTACACACTTGCACAATCATCTTTCAGTCATCTTTATACCCATTCATCAGTTTACACATCTGCCTTTGTAAGAAAATGCCTCTTTCTGCATGATCACACCATTCATTTTTTAACTGATGCTGTTGGTTTTTGGACTCTGTACTCTGGACCCATGCTAAGTAGGCCCCGGTGCAAATGCTCTGACCCCTACAAACTTGTAGAATTGTTGGAAAATCTTAATTGACACATTGTACGTACCAATAAGTCCATATTATATGGTACCCAGTGTACCCAGGGCCTGTAAATTAGGCCTGGGCGGTAAATTCCGTTCCGTTCGCGGAATTTGCGGAATTTGGGTAATTTCGCGTTCCGCGGAGAACGCGAAATTGCCCAAAAATCTGCGTTCCGCGACTTCGCGAAATTTTTTGCTTGTTCGCGTTCTCAATATGCGTGTTCGCGAGATATTTCACCCCGAGCACGCAAACAGCGATCGCGAACAGGAAAAAAGTATCGCGAACAAGCAATTCCGCGTGTTCGCGGAATTTCTGCGTGTTCGCGGAGATTTTTTACCGTTTCGCGGAGATTTGCGTAACGCGATTACGCAAATTTCGCCCACCCCTACTGTAAATTGAACTTCACTAGTGGACTACAGCACCTACTGTTCCACCACTAAAGTGACAATGCAAATCATGTCTTCAGGCCTGCAACGGCAGTATGAGTGTGCAGTTTTAAAACTGCAAATTCGACCTGGTAAAATTAGCCTTTTGCCAGGCTTAAACCTTTCTCTTTAAAAATTATAAGTTACCCCTAAGGTAGGCCCTAAATGTCCACAGGGCAGGGTGTGTGGTATTTGAAAAAAAGAACGTTTACTTATGTCTTACATGTACTGGCAGTAAAAAAATACCCCAAATCGTTTTTCACTGTGGCAAGTCTGCCTCTACCATATAAAAGCACTGGATTACATTAGAACACCTTATAATGCATACTTCAGTTTGGGACTAGTTTGAACCATGATCCAAGGACTCAAATTAATAGTAATGTATAATCGAATCTAATGGTCAAGTCAGATTTGATTATAAATTACAATTTTAGAAATGCCACTTTTAGAAAGTTGTCATCTTCCTGCCTAAGACAAATGTGCCTTTCCGCCAGTGTTCAGTATCACCTGACTCGTAATGGATTTCCTGTGATGGCGATTTTTTACCAACATTTGTACAACCTCATAGCTCTGGTTCCCCTCAATGAATATTTGTCATTTTAGTATCAATTTGCTTTTTAAACTTGCCTCTATTTTTAAAAGTTGAAGTGGACTATTTGTGTTGTAGTTTTGACTTTCTAACTGTTTTGGTACTTCTAGCTGCTTTACACATTCTCTGTAAGTTAAGCTTATCTGCTCTGTGCCATAGCTACTCTGGGCTGAACCCAGGTTTAAATGATTCAAACCATTACCAGGACCTAACTAGCATCCATCACATTTAACAATTCACTTTCTTACATTGGTAAGATAGGAGGGCTCCAAAGCTTGTGTTTAGGAGTGCCACTCAGGTTTAAAAGTTGAAATAAAAAAGTCCCTAAACTAAATTGACAACAAAAAGATTTTTATTTGGTACAAGGTCTTGTTTAGGTAAATTTTGATATCTTAAACAAAAAATTTGAGTCCAACTTTTTCATATTAAGTCTTTTTGGAAGCGTATAGATGGATCTATCTACCATGAAGAGCCTTGGCATGACAGAGATGAGGAGCATGTACAAACTGAAAGGGCTGAAGATGAGCAGGGAATTCCAGAAGGTGGACTTCCACAAAACCCCTGGACCCGGCAAGAGATTGGCTAGCTATAGACTGCCTCAATGGAGGCGTAAGAGATTGAGGAATCTCAAGAAGAGGAGGGGGGAGTGGATAACCTTCCTCAAAATTGACTGTCTAGTGCACCTTGTTAAATCCCAAGGACAGCCAAATCTCATCTGCACACGGACTCCCTGGACAAGGTCATGAAGTAAGTTCTGTTGGAACTTGGTGAAGGGACCCGCAGGACCTTACCCACAAGAAGGTTTGTTTGAACTCACCCTGCAAGTGACCAAGTGTCACCTGTGTTTTTCCCCATTCATTTCAATGGGAACAGTTTGAAAAGTTCACTGAATTTATTTTTGAACCCTTCAAAAATCCACAACTCCGGTTGTATGTATGATAAAACGTTAATTTTGGGGTCCATATATATATTTAAAAAATAAGCTCTATTTATATAAATCAGTGTTGGATTTCTTTTGATTCGTCTCAATTACATATGCACCATAATGGTACTGTAAAATGCTTATCACATGTTCCCCCAGTAATGCCTGGCTGCTCTTTGCCACACTACCAGGACTGAGCTCAGAATTATTGTTGTTGAATCCAAGGATCATCTCTGTGTATTGTGATAATATTGTATGGTTTGGCCTCCCAGCCATACCACCTAATATTCCACCTTGCAACATTGGTGCCCCTAGGTGTGGATCCTAAACCTATGTTTTGTAATACCACTGGTCATAGGTTAATGGTGCTTGAGACATACTCAACTGACTTTAGCATCAAAGTATTTTGCAAGATGTTTTTTTAGATTTTTCTAAAAATAAGATTTCATTATGATTTGTTTACGGCCCTGTTCCAATTACATTAAAAGTGATTTAGTAAGTTAGGATAAAAGTTTTAAAAGTTGTGTATGTTTTTAATACGTTTCTATAACTTCTAAACAAGTAGTGCATAATGGAGCATGTCCTGAGCCTCGATAAGCCCATTCTCTCTATCCTGAAGATCAATGATATAAGGGCATTATTCAAACTTAGAGGCATTAGATTTAGAACAACCTCTAAGAGAGAAGACCTGGAACAGACCCTCAGAAACTATGAGGTAGAAAACTTAGATATGGATGACCACTCCTCTGTTGGTCAGACAGCAGATGAGGAGTTGGTCACAGCTCAAGTTGATGAAAGAGAAGCCTCTGATGATCCTAAATCACAGAACTTCGTCAGAACCCCTTCACCGGTGGAAAGTGACAGAGGTCATTCTAGTATCCCCTCCACTGGTAGGGTGGTAGGAAACTTCCATGACCAGCTTGATGAACTCTCCTTTGGTGGAAAAAATATCAGAACTGGGAAAGAGGAGACTAGCACTGAGGAAAAGAGGGTTAGATGGGTCCTAGTCCCCAAGTATGGTGGCAGCAACACAGGTAAAGAAGGGTCTCTTGACCCATAAGATCCCCAAAATGATTGTCTTAAAGTTTGGTGATGGAGGTGACATAACCAAGTGTTTTGCAGCTTTTGAGAGAGCTTGCGGCATGAGGAAGGTCGGTCACCAACACTTAGGCTCTCTACTTTGGGAGTTATTCCCAGTGAAGGGCAGACATAGACTTTTGACCCTTGAAGAGAATGTGATTGAGTCCTATTCACACATGAAGGAGACACTGATTGAGGTGTCTGGATTCACCACTGAAGAGTACAGAGTAAAGTTCAGAGAGAACCAAGAGAGGCAGGACCACACTTGGGTGGATTTTGTTGACTCCTCAGTCAAAGCCCTGGATGGCTGGATAGTAGGTAATAAAGGGGACACTTATGATGGGCTGTATAATTTGATCATGAAGGAGCACATTTTGAGTAATAATAACACAGAGTTATTGAAACAGCATCTAGTAGATGCTGATTTGACTTCACCTACCAGGTCGGGGAGGAAAGCAAATAAGTGAGTAAGATCAAGAGTACACAAGATGTTCCAGGGGGTGACTTCAAACAGGGGGTGGGGTTAGGCCTCCAAAAGTCAAAGGAGTGGGGTGGTAAGCTCACCAAAGAGACTCCCTCAGGACCCAAGAACCCTAAAACGAATAAGAGTAATACCACGAGAAGAGGCAGGGGGACGCAGGACTTAAAATGTTTCTGGATAACAGGTTGTGTTTTGATTGCCATCTGTCAGGTCACTATAGAGGTGACCCAGCCTATTCCAAGAAGATGGTGGCTAGCACTGGTCTGTCCAGTGAGCCATAGGGTAGGACTCCTCAGATGAGGAGGGCCTCTTAGCGTTAAACTGAGAAACAGGACCATATGGTAAGCTGGTGATCCCTGAGGGTGGGAGTAGGCACTTCTACTCCATTCAGGTGAATGGGATCCCTGCCATTGGCGTGAGAGACATATGTGCCAGTCACACCACAATGGTGGATTGGTTGTTGACCCCAGATCAGTATGTGAAGGGAGAAATTAAGAAGATAAGGATAGCCTCTTGGAAGGTCTCAGTTAGGCCTGTGGTCGCAGTGCCCCTAGAGAGGCAGGGTACCCTTAGTTAGCACCAGGTGGTGGTCAGTTCTGACCTTCCCTTGGATTGCCTCCTGGGTAATGACCAACCAGAGGTTGGTCAGAACCCAAGTGGGGGGGTTGCCTAGAGCATCCCCAACCCAAAGTTCCTGGGGAGTCCATCCCTGCCATCAAGAGACAGGTACCCAAAAAGAAAGAAAAAAGAAGAACAAAGAGGACACCACTTGTAAAGAAGGAACCAGTGAGCCAAGGGCCTTCTGACTCAGTAAGGGTAGACCCCAAAGGTGACACTGGTGAGGTTTTGCCTGTTCCTGAAGAAGTCCTGTACTGAAAGGCAGCTATGCAGAAAAAGGGTGCTGTCCCTGCTCTGACAGAAGGGGGAGTGGAAGAAGGGCGTCTGTCACAAGATATGGTAACCCCCCCACTCAGCAAGAGAGGTTCCAAGACACCACAGTTGCCCCTGAGGCAGCTCTGCCACATGGCAGTAGAGAGCTCAGGTTGTAGTTTTGGATACTGACAGCTGTTAGTAGCCTCTGCTGGGTGCTGGCCTTCATGGCTGCACTATCCTTGGCATGGGAGGCAGACACCAAAGCCAAAAGCAAGTTAGGCCCCCTGACCCTGCTGGTCATGGTGGGGTTGCTCAGGTGTTGTGTACCCTTGGTGATTAAGCTAGGTGTTGCCTTAGCTAAGATTGGGCACCTCACCAATGGTCCCTCAAAATTTTTTCCATATATGTGCGGCAATAAAGTTACTCCGTGCACTGTAGCTAAGGCTGCGTGCACTGAAGACAAGCAACAACTTAATATGCAAGCATGTGCGGTATGCAAGCTACCAAAATTAGTAGCTTAGAAAGGGTGTCAGGGTCCCTAATGCAAACAAGAAAACAATGTTCCCCTTATCTCTGGGTAGGTATGAAAGACACCCATTAAGGGGTATGCGGGGCTTCTCGCACTCTTGGCCATGAATGCCAAAGCTTCTTTTGCCCTAATTGATCTATCTACAATTCCTCTCTATTTGATATCTCCATGTCACTCTTATCTACCCTTTTCACCATTTCTTATCCCTATCTACTACCATTCAATCTCTCTCTCTTGTCATCATTACCCCCTCCTCCCTTTTCTTAGTTTTTTACTTCTCTCCTTGCTCCTCCTTACCCTCCCCAGTGTTCTTTATCTATTTCAGTTCGGCCCCACTTCTCCCTCATCTTGTCTTCGCTCTTCAATCTACGTCCTCCTCTTCTCTCTCCCACAGACCCCCTCTAATCTCCCTGTTCGCTCTCATTACAACCTTACTCTATAAAATCCATATCTTGAATATGCTTCTCTCACCCACCTCATTCATCTTCTGGTCTTCGCCCTCCTTCTTTGTCATCTCTTGTCTGACCTATCCTTTTTGGTTGTTTTATCGTCCTTTTCTTCCTAATTCCTTTCTCTCCCTTTTTTTCCTTTCTACATTTAACTCCCCTTTCTTTTCTCTCCATATCTTGCTTATTCACGTGTTCCTTTTTCTATCTTGTTTCCATAGCTTATCCTCTCCATATATGCCTCCTTTTCTCTCTACACCCCCATCTCTCCTCTCTCTCACTCCCAAATCTTCTTTCCTCTCCATATTTCTATTATTTTACTCCTTTATTATCCAGTACCTTTTATTTTTTTCTATCCCCATAGTTATCGTTTCTCCTTTTTTCTACTCTCCCATCTTTTTTTCCATTCCGTCTTTACTATCTCCTTGTTCATTTTTCTAACGCTGTCTCTCCTCTTACTTTATTCTCTCTATTTCATATTGCAATCTCACCACTCCATTCTTTCCCTCCTTATTATCTTTTCTCTACAGTTGACCTCCTCCTTCTAATTTCATTCTATCCACCTCATTTAATCTCGCCCTTCCTTTTTTCTTAACTTCTGCTCCCTTTTCACCTCATCCATCAGCTTCCACCCTGTCTTCTTGTCCTCCTTTCTACCGTATGACAAGCTCCTGTACAAGCCATTGAATGAATATTTGGCCTCTGCTCCACTGTATCCTCTTTTTTGAGTTTTAACAATGCCTGCCTGGGACCGTTTCATTCTCTGTTTGAATGACTCTTCCCTAACACATCCCAGAGGAAGAGACTACACAGCTAAACCCATGGAGACACTTCAGAAATGTGTTAGCAAAATCAGGGCAGTCTTTGGCTGCTTGTGTTTTGGTTCAGGGAGAACTTGGCCTGGCAGTTTGGCTGGACTGTTCCTATTGGAGCAGAGTCAAGACTGATTTGCATATGGCTAGGTACAAACTGAGTTGGCATGGTGGGCAATAAATGGTTTGGAATGCTAACCCTAGTGATTGCCAGTGTTTAGACAGGGATGTGAGCGAAAAAGTGATGTCTCCTTGAGGCAGACATAGCAGTGGAGCAAATTTTAAAAGTCTCCATATTTTTCAAACTTTGTATGTGTGTTGCACTGTGCTGCACACATACAGTGGGATAAGTCGTAAAGGATATTTTGGCCATTAGAAGGATCCCCTTCCAGTACAAAACCTATACTTGACAGAATCCTCACACCCTTGTACTAGGGTCAGGATCACTGGAATTATGCAAGGTTGTGGCCTTTTCCGCATAACTATGGATTTGCCAAACGTGCCACATTATCCACCATCTACTATATAATCTTCAGATTTTAAATCCTTAAAATTGTTTGTAGCTTGAATGAACCGTGAATACCTTTATTGCTGCGGAGTGGGAAATCCTTCGCAAAGGTTAACTGGTCACCTTTCTCTTGCTAATTGTTGTATTTGGGTGTTAAATTGGCACTAATGAGGTGCAACATTTGCCCAGACAGTGTTAGCATGTGTGAACATGCCGAAATAATATAGTAATACTATCACAAAATATGCCACACTGCACTGCATAATTTGCATTTTCTTGCCACATAATTCAACCCTGATGCATAACTTGGTCCTTTCCTGCTGCATAATTCCTGTGGCTCTGACTCTGGTGCAAGGTACAGGTGGGTGAGCCAACAAATTAACAGGTACAGCTGAGCCAAGGGTCGGCTCTAGCTCTTAAGAGCCCATGCACAATCCGAGCCTTGAAAATATATGGCATGTCAATCATGCAGCACAAATCATGTAAGAATATAGTAAGGTGTTTCCAAATTCTTGAATTTAAATGTTGAATAGTTTAGTCAGGGCCACTAGAATTATTTGATTCTGCGGCAGTAGCTTTTTTCTCATGATGGATTGTCCATACATGCCACATAATCCATCATCTGCTGCATAAACTGCAGATTTTGACAAAAAAAATAGTTTTTAGGCCAAACGGATTAAAGGTTGCTAAAAATGTGGCCACATGTGTTTGCATGCAGTGGAAGGCACTTAGTAAATGTTAACTGGTCATCTTTCAGTATATTATTTCTGCATTTGGTTGTTTAACTGATAGTAATGAGGTGAAATCTGGCCATGGACAATTTTATCATGTGTAAAAATGACTAAACAGTGAAGTAATACAATAAAAAATGTACTGCATTATGCGCATGATTTGCCTTTTCTTGCCGCATAATTTAATCAACCCTGCTGCTTAATTTGGTGCTGCTTTGCAGCATAATTCTACTGGCCCTGACCTTAGTACATCAGATTGTGTACTGAAGGATTAATTAAAAGAGAGTTTTTAAAATGAAGTGAGAAAAATACTTAAGGTTTTCTTTTTAGTTTTTTGTAGCAAATACGACCAAATAGTATCAGAGCACTTTACCTGAGATTCAGACTGGAACTTGTTTTCCCAGTTCCAAAGTGAGCAGCTCTAGCAATAATTCTGCATACTCAATCTCTCTTTGCCATGTGAAACACTTTGCCTGTTGTCGGCCTCATAAAACGATCCAAACTTAAATGAAAGCGGCAGTCCCTTCTGTCAGGGATGCATTTGCTGGACCTCCTGGTGCGCCTGCCACGAAAAGAGAATAGGGGAGTTTTCACACCTCTCTTTAATCTCTATTAAATCAGGGAAGCATGGGCGCGCTCCCTGCGAGAGTCTGTGCGCTCTAAGTAGGAAGGCTGCGCGCACGCAAGCGCGCATCCTACAGGAAACATAGTACCTCACTATCCAATGTAAAAAAGGGAGACGGGGAATAAAACAGTTATAACAAAGGCTAATATAAAAATGAGTCCGATCACTGTTGAGATGGGTCAGCCACCCAAAGGTAGTGACCTTACGAAGTGGATGTTAGGCAGAGTAGGCCCTGCAATAAAATAGCCAGTTTCCTTCCTGCTTTCCGAGATAATAAGTCAGGTTTACTCTCCCAGGGGTGGGTTGAGGAACCTGGGGATGTTGGCTGGGAGGGGGGTAGCGTTAGAAACTGGGCTTCTTTGCAGATGGAGGCCTTCTGCAAAAAAGCCCAGTTTCCCCCACTTTTTGCCCCATGTTAGACTGCTAGACACTAGTTTCTGACTCTGATGATGCACTAGAACCTCGCTAACCAGGCCCCAGTGCCCGTGCTCTTTCCCCTAAAAGTGATGTGAATTGGTAAACCCAATTGGCAAGGTACTTTGCCCCTTATATGTTCCTTGTATATGGTACCAGTGGCAAAGGGGTCACCAGGGCTGCAGCACTGGTTACACCACCCTGTATGACCCAAGTAAAAGTGTGTCTGCAGGTCTCCCATTGCATCCCCTGAACGAGCAGCCTGTCTGCTCTAGAGTGACTCTGCACACACCATGTGTTGCAGAGCCACACCATTCTGGCACCAGTGTATGATCAGACCCTGGATAACCGGACACTTCCAGAATTGTCGAAGGGATCAATATTCTCACCAATCTACAACCAGGGCAGCAAGGGCAACATCAAAATGTACTGCCTTGTGGCCTTGATTGATAATGATGGCTGTTAGATTTGGGGGTCTCTAGTTGGCAGAGGTAGGTACCTTTGACAAATAGGGACCCTTGCGTTTAGTCAGGGTAAGGGGGTACACTCCTAAAATAACCCCTGCTCACCCCCTTGGTAGCTTGGCACGAGCAGACAGGCTTATCTCAGAGGCAGTGTGTAAAGCATTTGTGAACACATACAGTAACCCAGTGACAACACTACAGATGGACACCACACAAGTTGTAGTATAAAAATAAGTATTCTTTAGATAGTTTTAACACAACACCATAAACAACAAAAATCCACAATACTGTACTTAAAATGGTAGAATTAGCTTAGTTCTCTTTAGATGTTAAAATGCGACACTTTGAGTTCAATGTACTTTTGGATGCGTAACGCTATATAACAAAAGTGTTGCAGGGAAGGTGATGCGTCGGTTCCTTACACAGAGGAACGATGATGCATCGGTTTCTTACTGCGCTTCCGTGGCAATGCGGCCCACAACACCATGATGCGATGAAGATCTGGTGCAAAGAAACAAAGATGGCGTCTTCTTCTTGATGCGACAAGATGCATGCACACCCGACGGCCGTGCGGTGACTCAACGATTCTTCTGAGCCACGACAGGCCCTGCGACACGCTTCTCCGGTAAAGCGCGACGCTTCGGTGGTGTGATGCCACAGCTGCAGCGGCGACACCCTTGTTCAGTGATGCGATGACAGCGGCGGCGACACTCTTCTCTGGTGATGTGAGACGCTTCTGCGATGCGATGCGACAGCTGCAGCAGCGACACCCTTGTTCAGTAATGCAAAGACAGTGGCTGTGACAAGCTTCTCCAGTGATGCGAGACGCTTCTGCGATGCGATGCGACAGCGGCAACACCCTTCTTCAGTGATGCGACGACAGCGGCGGCGACATGCTTCTTCGGTGTTGCGAGACGCTTCTGCAATGCGATGCGACAGCTACAGCGGCAAAAACCTTGTTGAGTGGTGCGACAACAGCATCTTCAGCGGCGACACGTTTCTTCTTCGTGAATCGTGCTTCCAGCTCCTTGTGACACGCAGTACTTCTGAAAGCCCAACACAACTGCAGGCACTTCCAAAGAACTCTTGGGGAGCTGGTGGTTGACGTCTGTTGTCCCTGAGACTTCAGCAGGAGGTAAGCCCTTTCTCAAGCCCTTGGAGATCCTTCACAAGTTGATGAAAGTACACACAAAGTTCCTCTCTCCTCTCTTTGGCAGTTAGGCAACCACTGCAGGCCAATCCCTCAAGCTTAGGGATAGTGTCTCCTCAGTCTCTCTGGTTCCTCTCCTCAGCAAAGTTTTCTTCTTGTTTCCCAAAAGTGATCTAAAGTTCTTGGGTTTGAGTCCCAATATTTATACTCAGTTTCTCTTTGTTCTCTGAAGGCAGAGAGGCCTTTGCCTAGTCCAAACCAGTTCTGGTCAGTCCTGGAGCACTTTGTGAAAGGAAAGACGGAGTCTTGTCAACAGTGCAGGGCAGAGACATCAGACGCACCACAGGAGGTGGAGCCAGCATTGTGGAGGGAAGGCACAGCCCTATTCAGGTCCCAGGTGCAACTCCTCCCACCCAATTTAAATGCAGATCTTTCTATTCAGCCCTGTGCTGACTAACCCTGTCTCCTGGAATCCCCCAACCCCTGTCACTCAAACTCCAGACAAGGAATACACGACCTAGCAGAGGCAGCCTTGGATGGTTAGACAAGAAAATACTTACTTTCTAAAAGTGGTATTTTCAAACACAGAATGTTAAAACCAACTTCACTAAAAGATGCATTTTATCATTCTGAGTTCAAGCATACTAAACTTGAATTTCCACCTAGTTCCCTGAGTCAGTTAGTATTATAAGATGTAATAATCAAACTGCCCATTCTGGCCTATGGGGAACAGATAGCCTTGCAATAGTGAAAAACGAAAGTGGCTGTAATTCACTATTAGGACATGCCACACACACCAGGGCATGTCCTACCTTATACTTACAATGCACCCTGCCCTTGGGACTAATATGCAGAAAAGGGAAGATTTAGGGACTGGCAAGTGGGTGCACTTGCCCAGTCAGCATGGCAGTACCAGACATCATACAGGCTGTGCAATGGCAGACCTGGGACACACTTTACAGGCTGCTTCTGTGGGTGACACAACCAGTGCTGCAAGCCCACCAGCAGCATTTGGTTTACAAGCCCTGGGCACTCCTGGTGCACTGTACTAGGGTCTGAAAGGTAAACCAAACTAGCCATTCATGGAATCACTAATCCATCCATCAATTTACAATAGGGAGAGCATATGCACTTTAGCACTGATCAGCAGTGGTAAAGTGCCCAGAGTCATAAAACCAACAAAAACAGGTCAGAAAAAATTCAGGAGGAAGGCAAAAAGTTCAGGGATGACCCTGCAAAAAAAGGGCCAAGTCCAACAATGGCAAATACTACCCAGGAGTGACCCTTGAAGATTTTACATCCTGGGCCTCTTCTACATCTATCATACCAATAAACCAGACTGGCTTCTTTAAACACATGGGAACAACCACCGACATTATGGCTCTGACAATAATGATAGACGCTGCAAAGGAAGCCAGGCAATCGCTATTTCTGTGCTTCATTGACTACAGCTTGGCTTTCGACCACACTGACTGAATAAGACTATGGCAGTGCTGAAAAGCTGGGGCATACCATCAGCTCTTCTAGAACAATTAGTCCTACTACACATGGACTCATGGGTAAAAGTCAAGCTGGGAGCAGGGACGCACCTCTACAGATGTATAACCACCCCGTAGGGGCTAAAACAAGGGTGCGTCCTTGCTCCCATGCAATTTAACCCTTCCATGGTAGATCTACCCACAAGGCTGCATGACTCGCACGCCCCTGTGCTTGGAAAGACAACCATGCCGATGACTTAGTCTTAATGAATCAAAATCCATTTGGACTACAACATTTACTCGATGCAACACAAGCTTGTTTTGGTGTCGATATTTATACGAAAATAAGCTCTATTTTCATAAATTGGTATTGGATTTCTTTCGAGCTGTTTCAATTACTTATGCACCATAATGGTACTGTAAAATGCTTAACACATGTTCCTTCAGTAATGCCTCACTACGAGGACTGAGCTAAGGATTATTGTTATTAAATTCAAGGATTATCTCTGTGCATTGTTAGAATATTGTGTGTCAAGGCCTCCCAGCCACATCACCTAATTTTCTACTGTGCAGCAGAAGTGCCTGCAACCTGAGGTTGTAACCCCCACTCTGAGAAAGCTACGAGGCCAAAGGGATCTCAGGAGCAAGTGGGCGACTCCATGTCAGCCAAAAGATGGAAGTGAGGGCTATTCATGGCACCTATTCTTGGGTTAAAATGATTTTCCAACAACAAACAACGTCTTATCATTGGAGAACTTTTATTCTGCTATTAAAAATACTTTAAAAATAATTAAATGTTCCTTCTTAACAGCATGCAGACATCATTCACGAGCACTTCATGCACACACAAGCACACACATACGTTCTTAAAAAATAAAAATAGTTAATAAATATTGCAGCAAATCTCTATACATACTGCAGCACTTTTGCCTGGACGATTTACATCTAAGTTAGGTGATATTACGTTATGCTGCCTTACGGTTTAGTTCCACTCAAAACAACCTCCACAGATGCCAGGTGATTGCATTGACAATGTTGTGCACAGTTCAATACTAGGAGGCCAGCTTTTTAGGTTGCATGAGCGTTGTGTCTAACTACCATATTCCACAAAGTGTCAGTCTGCACTGAGAATGCTCTACAACTTGTACAAGATCTTCAAAATTACCAAGACTTCATGAAGGCAACATTCTGCTGAGTAAAGTTGAAACACACATGCATAGTTCAACATTCTATAGGCCGAAAACTCTTAGAATATTTTACTCTATGCACGGCGCAGTAAACACAGGGGTTAACATTGCATTTTGGGCATGTTAATAATGGCCACTTAGTTAACACCTCATGTTCTTTCACCCATTCTGGGCACCAAGACAACTAATGAACCCAACTGTATGTTCAGGGATGACTGCGACTCTGAAGACCTACCAAACTTGTAAATAATTGCAGCTGCCTCTGCAGCCTGTAATGGGGTTGTCACTGGTGCCAGTTTGACAGAAGCTTTGGATTCCTGAAAGGAGGAATCTTCTCTTATGCTGGTCCTCTCTCAACCTCCCAATTCCCAAAAGGAGGATAGAAACTTCCTTACCTTGTTGGCTGTGCCAGAGTACCTCCACAAGGCTAAACCAGACTCAGAGATTTCACGACAGCTGAACACTGGTGTGCGGAGAGAGCATATCAGTGACAGGGTGTTAGACCTGTCAGCCCTTTGGGTGGTCCCTCCTCATCATTATTTATTTTGTCCCACTTCTGCCTCAAACCCTATTATAATTTTTCCTTTTTGGGAACCACCAGACTTTTTAGTGTTGATGCAGGGTCAGGGAGCCATTTTCCCTACCCCTGGAACTTCTGTCTGAGGGCCTGAGACACAAAATGGTGGCCACCCATTGTCACCTGTGACATCATCAGAACTCACTGGAGGTTTCCAGAACATTCTAGACTCCTGGGATAGTAGGAGGCAGTTTAGAATGTTGGGAGGCCATCTCAGAGTGGCAGTTGGCAACTGACTAGAGAAGAGAGAGGACAGAGATAGAAGGAGGTCGGAGTAAGGCAGCAGAGGTGGAAACCAGTGCTTGGAGTGGGGTCCAGAAACCCACCCTTGATGCTAGTCTCTATTGACCAAGCCCAACCTAAAGCCCTGTGTGGGACCAAGACCAGAAGAACCATCTTAAGGAACTGAACATTTGGAACAGGCCTTAAAGAAGAAGAACAGCAAGTTCCTGACCTGTTCAGCAGTGTCCTCCTGGAGTCCTGACGTCGAGAAGCCTAGAGACCTGGGGCCTGAGGTAGAGAAGCGGCGCTGACAGAAAGCAGACGTCATACCCGGAGCCGCCAGAGGTCGAGTGAGGGCGCCGACGGAGGTCGTGGAGGGGCACCGGAGGTCGAGTAAAGAGTCACCCGAGGTCGAGTGAGGGCGCCGACGGAGGTCGTGGAGAGGCGCCGGAGGTCGAGTCGGGAGTCACCTGAGGTCGAGGTGAGGCGTCGACGGGGGAGTGAAGTCCGCCCACCGGAGTCGCCGGAAACTGAGGTGAAGCACGCCGGAGGTCGGGAGTGGAGATCGCACTCCGGAGACACCAGGAAGTGGTGAGTCCGAGTCCCTGTGACGCCGGAAGGCGACATCGAGTCGAGACCACCCAGCGACATCTAGTCGAGACCGTCCAGCGACATCGAGTCGAGACCGCCCAGCGACATCGAGTCGAGACCACCCAGCGACATCGTTCCGGAGCCGCCTCACGGCGTCGACACGGCGCCGATCATCGTGAAAAGGACAGTAAGTGGTAGAGGGGGCATCTGAGGCCCTGTGGAGTCCTAAAAGACCATCCTAGAGGTTAAAGGGGTGTTAGGACCAGCCTGGGAGTGCCAGGGGTGAACTGAGACTGGTACAGTGACCTCCATAAAGGGGTTGTGTAGTTTGGAGGGCCAGATCTTTAGATTACTCTTGTTCGGCCTCAGCTTAGGCCCCAGCCTTGACCAATCTAGGTGGGACACCCCCCATGCCATCCAAGTGTCCTTAAGCTGTGTATGGGCAAAGTAAGACCAAGTGACCTCATGAAAATGATCTGAACTGTAATTGTCATTGTTTGTTTTACCTTATTTATTGAAGGTGCTTTATTTATTGTCGTCCACTAATTTATTCCTGCACTGTATTTATTGTCTGACTGTATTTATTTGCCAACTGTATTTATTGAACATCTATTTATTCCTTGCTTAATGATGACCTGAACCTATTTATTGAAATTCCAAAGTAGTATTGTTTATTTGACCTGCTCTTTTGAAGGAAAATCTTATTGTATTGTATTTATGTTATGAAACCTGCAACTAAGAGAAAATAAGATAAAGACATATATATTTTCAACTTGACTTCCATTATTTTTACGGTGTAGTGTCGTTTTTGGAACGGATGAACGCATGGTTATTGTGTGGGTGTGACGTACGCTTAACACGGTGCCTGACCCCCAACCGCTCGAGCCAAGCTACCATTGTGCTGGGAACCTGGTGACTGCTAACCTGGTTGCCCGGTTTCCAACACAGGGGTTTAGAGATACTGGGAGAATAGATGCAGATCCACTCCAGAACAGCAGAAGCTAAAGCCAAAAAGGCAAGCTGAGCCATTGTATTAATGTGGTCTCACCATCAACAGACACTGGCGTTTGACCAGCACCTAGTCTGCTACTTCACTGTTAAGAAAAGAATTACAGCTAAAATGGTGTGTGGTTGCATTGGCTTTGAAAGGCGCCCCCACAGATAGTTCTTGAATTCATACATTGGAGGTAAACTGATCCTCCCCAATCACATACAGTGAATTGAAGAGTAAGCAGAGACAAAGCTAGTGGCGTAGCTAGGTGGGGGTCGAGGAGGTGGTCTGCCCCAGGCGCCACTGTTTTTGGGGGTGGCAGGAGTTGTGTCTGTCGACTACCACCACCACCCCCACCCCCTGGTCCTGCCTGAGAACAAGTCTCACCCCTCCCCCAAGTCAGCGATGCGGCTAGCTCAAGCTAAGTTGTTTCATATATTTATTTATTTTATGTTTCCTATTGCGTCGTTTGTCACTTCCAGCCCGCCCCACCGCTCTTACCTGCACGGGTTGCCACTGCATATGTGGCTGTGCAATACACTGTGCCATGCTTAATTCAACAACCTAGTAAGGGAGCAGGAACAAAGACTGGAACAAAATAAAGACAACCTGGATTGGCTGCACAAATCCCTGCAGAAGTACAAAGCCTCAAAACTGAAGTGAATATTGTCATAGAAATATTCCTGGCATAAGGTTCTATCATTTGTCAAGAACATTTCCCACATTTAAAGCTTGAGAACTATGGAGCATATCATCAAGGGCTGGTGACATAATTATCGCCACTTTTGGGGCCGTTTTTGGCCGAAAAGCGTCGATAAATATATCACATTATTTGCAAGGACACGCTAGTGCGTGTTTCCTTGTTTCAGCTCCCGTGTTGTTCAAGCCTCGCTTTGCATCTCTAATGAGATGCAAAGGAGGCGTGCCTGACAAAACACCATCGGAAAATATCGCTGCCCCAGCTTCATGATATCATCGAGGGGTAGCGATATTTTAAATCCCGTTAACTATGCCTTAACGCAGGAATTTAACATCTGTTATATTCCTGACTAAGGCATAGCTAACATGAGAGGTGGATTATGGTGATATGACCACAGGGTCGTATCACTAAGGCTATCTCTGTTTTGGGCGCAACATCGCTGGTTTACCAGCGATGTTGGCCAATTTCCCTGTAATATTATCGCCCTGGAGTAACACGTTGTTAATAACACGTTACCAGGGCAATAAATTCCTGCGATAGACGGCGATAAATAAACAAGCGCTAAGCGCGCTTTGCATTTATTTATCGCCGTCCTAGTAAATATGCCCCCATTTCTTTTTGATTTATGAAGGTCTTTCAAGACAAGCCCTGCAGAGTATAAACACCAGTTAAAGACGGTCAAAAGCAATACCAGAAGCCAACTCCTCCCTCTAGTCACACCAGCAAAATTCGAACCAGGGAGTGGAGGCAACTTGTGGATGGATGCCCCTTTTTCAGATTTTAGGATATTCAAGATAATACTAACCAAAAAACAGAAATTATTGCACAATTAAAGGGAAATGATCCAACCAACTATGAAAGTCAGGGATCTGAAATAAAGTACAAAGTCAATGAATGTGTTTTGGAAGTTCGTAAACTGATCATGGATCGAATACCAACCTCGTCAGGTCATTACATGGGTTTGTGAACCATGACTAGAGAGACATCTTAATAATGTTTTCACAAGGTGGGGTGTAGAAGGTAATAAGTACTGTGGACTCTGTGTTTCTAGCTGCAGGGGAAAGGACTACATCCCCCACAGTAAAACCTGGTGTGAAGGAACAATAGAATTGTTGCAATGCTCCCCCTGTCAGGGAGAAGACTCACACTCACACTCATTTTGTGATTTTTTTGGGGAAGAATAAAAAGAAACTGCTTGCTACAGGGCTGCATCCTTTTGATGCAGCAAAGTAGCCATGAGTAAAATGCATTGACAGGAACCACCGTGATGGCGATTCTTGGCAATGCCTTTATAAATGATCGCCTGCTTGACGGTCATTTATATGTTTGCCGGGTGATTTCTCAGTCATGGGGATAGTGTAATTTACTCTGTCTTCATGGCGAAATGGTGTGCCATCTGCCATTATATAGATCAGGCCCTAAGTGCTCAGAAAAACAAGAAAGAAAAATAGAAAACAAGTGCAGGCAGGGAGGAAGAAATGGAGGTTCGTTGAAAGGCTAAATTAGTTTTAAAAACATATTTATGTAAAAACATTCAAACATTCTCCAAAAACAGATTTTATCCTGAAACAAATATTTTTATTGTTCAAAATTAGAATCAATTTGAACTTGTGCTGTGCTGACTGGTATCTAATAGACAGAATGCTGATTACTGCCTTACTGAGCACGTGGAGATGGTGGTGGTGCTGCTGGGTGCAGATATAGGCAAAGGAGGACACTTCCCATTATTTATCCCTTTGAACTTGCAACTTCTCTGTCTGCACCACAATTCTTTTCAGGATCCTCATTCTTTAGGTCTCGCCTAGGCAGCTCATGCGCTGTCTCATTGAGACATGCAGTATATACTTTACTATGTGGCTGACCGCCTCTTTTCAAATCGTTGGGGCCGATTCACAGAAGTAACTTGAGACAAAATCCTAAACTTTCTACTTTTGGTATTCACAGAAGTTAGGATTTTGTCTTAAGTTTGTCTTAAGACAAACTTAAGACAGACTTAAGACAGTCTTAAGACAGACTTAAGACAGTAAGACAGACTTAAGACAAACTTAAGACAAACTTAAGACAAAATCCTAACTTCTGTGAATACCAAAAGTAGTAAGTTTAGGATTTTGTCTTAAGTTAATTCTGTGAATTAGGCCCGGAGTTTTCATTTGTTCTTGAGTGTGCCTTTCAAAATGGTGTACTTGGTATTGGTTAATAATGTTTTAAGTCCCTCCTTCTTTACTCTTGGCCACACCTATGGCTATTGGCCCCTTTACTTGTATTAGGGGCTTTGTTTTGGTATGCTGTTTTTGTTGGACTTTTTTATTTAATGTGCCTTGTTTAAGCCAAGCGCGTGATGTTGATAGAGAGCAAAAGGTTTCAGCTTCTAGCGATTGTGTGCCTCCCAGGCACAGACACACATATTTTTTCAGCTGCGGTGATGTTTATAGAGTGCAAAAGGTTTCAGCCCCTGTCGATGCCCCCCACATAGTATGGTTGTTGGCACGTGATCCTCGTCTGCAGCAGCAGACACTCAGCCAGCACCCCTCCCTGAGGATAGTTGTCGCGGCAGGCAGAGCTGCTCTGTTGAGTAACAAGATAAATGTTTGCATTAAGGGCCGGCTGCTTTCAGTGACTGCTCCTGGTGGTGCACTTTTGCACAGTACACAGCTCGGTCCGTGGGCCGGCTTTGTGGCAGTTTTCCATGGATCGAATACTGCACAGGTGCTAAATTAAACCTGCCTCCAAGAAGTGAGTTAGTAGGATTCGCACCTCAGGAAGAGTCACAGAAGTGAAATATAAAAGCACCCACATGGGAGCTTTTTCTGTGCCCCCCCCCCACATAGGGTGGTTATCAGCGTGTGATCCTCGTCCGCAGCAGCAGCATACACGCAGCCAGTGCCCCTCCCTGAGGTCAGGTGACGTGGCAGGCAGGGCTGCTCAGGCGGTGCGCGCCTGGTCTTTCCGCCCGGCCACATTCGCTCTCTACTGTATTTGCACTCCTAATGACTGGGGAGACAGTCATACTGTACTTTGAATAAACTGTTATTAGTTTGTATTCTCTACTGTCTGACCAACTCTTCATTTGGTACGGAAAGCTGAAAGGTGGTCGTGAGTGACCTGGGTGACCCTAATCAGGCCACTTCCTTCACACTCCCCCTTCTAAATAGAGGATAATTCCTTCCAAGCTGAGACGAGGCTCTGCCAGCTGATCCTTTGACAAGCAGTGGTCTGACATCCCTTGCAGGGTGACATCCTTGACTCAGAGAAGGGGTCCTTCTTACAGCTTTTTGTTTACCTTGTTGCCACCTGCAAGATTTTTAAACTTCATTGCATGTGTTCCTACAAAATGGTCCAGTATCGGGCGGGGCGCCATTGCCCGCTCCTGGCAGTTTGAACAACGGTATTTTGTGTGTTGTGTTGTGTGTAGTTTTTTTTTGGTTTGCCTGAGGGTGCAATTTGAAATCGAAACTACGAGTTCCAGAATGCAACCTTCCGTTGGCTAAAAACGTTGGACTGGTGGAATAGCTTCTTGACAACTGCTGCACCTTGAAAAGCGCAAGCCTAGGAACCTCACACCTTACAAATGAAACAGATGTTTGCCAGTTAGTGGGTTACGAGTTAGTCTGCCCGCCCAAGAACCTAATGCTGAGGACATTACATGTGAGCATAAAAACGTTTTTTTTTCCCAGTAGCTGTACAGAGCACGCTGTCTAGTTTTGGACTAGAATCTTTGCGTGAGACTCTGTTCTGAGAAGCAGCGCCCTCCCATCCGTTGCTTCATTCCTGTGTAGTTTCCAGTTAGTCCTCCTTCTCAAATCGTTTAAAGGACCATTTAGATGGAGATTAGCAGTTCCTTTCTGCAAACCTGCATTAATAGGATTGCTTTCATTTCTTACACTTCGTATGTATAGAGCCTAGGCTCCTACTTTTATTGATTTCCCCCCAAAACAATCAGGCTGTGGATGTGCGTCCAGGGGTTGTCTTTGACTCTCCTGTGAAACCACAGTCAGAACTTTGATACTGTAAAGGTCTTGGATTTTGACATTTATTTCTGTGAGGCAGTGTTGCAAAGTGGTCGCTAGTATTTGTGGTCCTCCCATCCACACATGAATGCTGAGTCAGGGCTGATGTCCAAGTGCAGTAAGCAGTTTGCCACAGTTGGAATGTGCGACAGTGTGGATGACACTTGCTTCTGGCTGGTGGTAATGGCCACCTAATTCTGAGATATGTGATCTTACCACATTTGAATATAACAGCATTGGACAAAAACGTGGTAGCCTGATGAGCAAGCCTTTGTCACCTTTTTGTTTGCATTTTCAGCATCTTGCCCCATCGTGAAAAAGTCGTTAGCCTACAAGCCTAGGTTGTTGTCTAAATAGTCCAGACTGGCGTAAGTTATCGATCTATAAAGTAGTAGGATGCTGTACAGTATTAGGGCAGAGGATACCATCCAGAGGAGAGTTGTCGCAAGGGGTTATTTCCCCCTAAGTCCCCCTATTGTGCTTTTAAGCTGTTGGCAGGTATGACAGTAAATTCTGGGAGGAGGCCTTTGGAAGGGCTGCAAGATCAGCTTGGGGTAGGATCTAGGGTGTGTTATGGGTGAACATAGATTAGTGACCCACTGGTCCGCCCTGCCCACTGATTCTTACAATCCACTCCTCCGCAAATATATCCAGGCCCATTATGCAACCCCTCCTTGTCTTTCATTTCAACCTCCCTCTACTCTAGAACACCCCTGGCCATCGGCATATAATGCAGTATTTCTTTCACAGATATTTTTTTTCTGCTGCTTCCTAAAAAAGTTTGTTCCAAGTTATCAGGGTGTCTTCCAGAACTGCAATGCCACTACTGGTGTCTCCCATAAAATCCAACACAGCATGCCACGAACTCAGTAAAAGTCATTGTCATTTACACCTCCAATAGCTCAAACTTGCAAATGATTGTTTATTGTATGGCTTATCAAAATCATTAACATTAACAATAACATAGGAGTAGGTACCTGGACATCTAGCCTGCCACATGCCTGTCGCTCCAGTTCCTGCTTGTTCCAGACTGATCCAGTAACACCGTTGCTGTCTGGGTTTTCCCGCCAGGGTTTTCCCACCCTGGTGTTCCCACTTACCGATCTTCAACAGAAGACCCACCTACCCCAGGTCCTACTTATTGCAGGCTGTAGCACGACCGCGCAGCGGGCACACCGCTGGAGCGCCATAGGTGTGCCAAAGCCGACCCCTGTCACTTCTGGCCCCAGAAGATACACCATCGCCGAGCTCTACACCCTCAACCTTGGACACCGCAACAAACACTGCCACTGCACTGAATTACGTTCCACAGTAGGACCTTTCACCTACACCCACTGCCACTTCACCTGCTACAGCAAACATCATCCCAAAACCAGCCCCACCACAAGACACTACCTGAACAAAAACACCAACTCGCATGCACCCTTCTCAACACATGCTCACTATGCAAACATTCCACCGAATTACGGGACCTCATCACCACCCTCGCACCTGACATCATCTTCCTCCCGGAGACCTGGCTCAAGCTCACACCTGCCCAGATATTGCCACGCCCATCCAGAACCGCACCAACAAGCTGGGAGCAGGAACAGCCATCATCCACAAAGAGACCGTACAGTGCACCACCCCCATTGACAACACCACCACCCCATGGAACATCTCAACTTCAAGCTCCATACGGATGACAAGACAACCATCAGAAGCACCCTCACATACCGACCCCCACGTCTGCACTCCAACACCTGATACACCATCAACGACTTTATTCCGCCCCTAGCCTTAGACTCCAAGGATTGAATCTTCCTCAGTGACCTAAATGTCCACATCAACGACAACACCGCACACCTCCTCAACATTATGAGCAGCCTCGGATTTACCCAGATCATAAACAACCCTACACACACTGCCGGACACACACTGACCCTCATTTTTAACTCCAGCAGCCACATCAATTACATCCATGTCACAGAACTCACATGGACCGATCATTCCATCATCCACTTCAGCATCTCCAACCCCTGCACCGCCATTTCCAACACGACAAGTGACCCCCATCAGAAGTGGAACAAAATCTCAGAGACCAGTTTGATGGATACCTTCAAAACATCCGCCAAGCTCGACCAGGGAATGAAGAACTTCAACACCTAGATCACCAATTGCGCCGACAGCATCGTCCCCATCAAGAGCAAAATCCAGAGAAAATCCTCCAGAAAGACCAGCTGTTACACCCAAGAGCTCAGAACAACAAAATGAGGGCTCATCCCTCAGCCCCACACTCTTCAACACATATATGATCCCGCTGGCCAACATCGTCAGATCCCACGGTCTCAACATAATTTCCTATACAGACGACACTCATCCTCTCACTCACAGATGATCCCACCACCACCAGACTGGATGAAGAACAACTGCCTGCAGCTGAACACAGACAAGACGGAGGTACTGATCTTCATCAGCAGGAACACATGGAAAAATTAATGGTGGCCATTAGACCTAGGACCCACACCCACTCCCCCGACCATGCTAGAAACCTCTGAATCATTTTTGACAACATAGATCAACACTGTCTCCTCTGTCTACTTCCTCACTCTGCACATGCTATGTGAGATTTTCAAGTTGCTACCCCTACACAGGAGATGCTGTGTCACACAGGCCATTATCACCAGCCAACTGAACTACGGCAACGCCCTCTACATAGGAATCGCACATACCTCCTACAGAGACTACAAACCATACAGAACGCCACAGTCAGACTCATCCTTGGCCTGTTGCGATGATCCCACATAACACTCCACCTTAGGCAACTCCACTGGCTTTCCATACAGAAGGGATGCCATTTCAAGCTGCTGGCCCACGCACTCAAAGCTCTACACAACCCACGACCTGCCTACATTAACCAACGCCTGAACTTCAATCAACCGTGGAGAAGACTACACTCCACCTCTCTTTTTCATGCCCATACTCCTCGCATCTAGTGAAGCAGAAATGGAGGACGCTCCTTCTCCCACATCGCAGCAAAGACCTGGAACAGCCTCCCTATGTCACTCCAGACTATCACCCCACTTCTGGAATTTCGAATGGCCCTCAAGACCTGGTTGTTCAAATAAGCCTTTGGGACCTGCAAGCACCTGCATACCCTATTGAGTGATTAATCATGATTTATAAATTCTGATTGATTGATTGAATGTTAAAAGTTCCAAGTCAAGGAGGAGTTCAATGCATTTTTGCAATTAGCACAGTACTAATGCATACAATAGATGCCTAAATTATCTAGGGAAACAGGCCTAAGTGACTCTCCAACTTATGGCAGTTGTTGAAACCATGATTCAGACAGTTGCTCCAGTACCTAACAGGAATAAAATGCAATGTGCAATGAAAAAAGAGCAACCTCTTTTGTCAACCAGTAGGAGGTCAAAAGAACTTGATGTTCATGCCTAAACCAGGAGCATGGTTAGAGTTGACAAACATATTAGGGCGAGCAACAACTCTAAGAAAGGAATTGACTAAGACAAAGTGCAAGATGCAATATCGAAAAATAGTATCAAGTTTTCATGAGACGATTCAGCTGTAAACAAGAAAAGCAAAGAGCGGCCAATGGGTGTACATATATTTTGCAGCCAGGAGCAGCGCTAGGGCCACATTTAGCCAATAAAACAAAACTTGTGGTCAGCAGTGCAAAGTGCCATATAAAGGGTAGCAGGGACAGCTTAACGATTTTGGGGCCCCCGGGCCAAATGTTTTTTGGTGGCCCATGTTCAGATCAGCTTTTAATATATGATCCAATTTCAGCTCTTTCCTGCTCTCTTCGACCAGGTCACTGACAGTGCAGGGGTACACTGGTCCAAATTCGAAATGTGGTTACATCTAATATTCAAGGATAGTGACAGGTATTTTCAGTATAATAACAGCTCACCAACATTACTGCAAATAATCTCCGTGACACCCTCTTATTTCACATATTTGAAGTCTGTTTTGATCTAAAAGAAACTCTCTTTTTTATGGCTGTTGCTTGAAACAAACAACATGTCTCTGCAAAATGTCTGTAATAGACTCTCACATGGCATCCACATTAAAAATAAATTAAAGGAAAAGTTATTTAAAAAATCTGTTCAAGAATTATTCAAGGTCATCAAGGCAAGACTCTGCACAACAGAGCTGGCTCTATCAGGGGGCCCCCTGAAAAGGCTGGGGCCCTGGGCCAGAGCCAATTTTTCCCATGACTTAAAACGTCTCTGAAGGGTAGCAGTGGAGGTGCCTGTAAAGTGCTTGACCAGTGGCTAGTGTTGCACAACTCAAAGTGCAGTATAAAAAGTAACAGAAGACTTTGTCTACAAAGGATGAGCACAATGGCTTAATGCTCATGCCTAAGGTAAGCAGTTGGCTACCATTTTGCATTCAGCGGGAAGACTATCATGGGCAGTAGCTCCAATAGCTGATAATGGCTAAGTGCAAAATGAAATACATTACTTACCTGTAACTGCAGTTATCCAGTAATGGTATCTTTCATAGATTCACATGCCTGAATCAGTCCCCATCGTCGAAGTGGGAGTCCCACGCTAAATATAATAAAGTAGTAAATAGTAAATTCCATAGGCTATCATGGAGGGAACCATGTATTCAATAGCCTATTAGCCTCCTTTTATAAAAAGGACCAAACTCAAAACATGACTAATCAGCAACCAGCACCCTCTAGAGCATGGGTACTCACAAACTTTCTCTCAGGGGTCAAATTTACAGTGTGGTTTGTGGCCGAGGGCCACACCAGTGGGGGCAGGGTCAGTGGGGGAGGGGGCAGGGCTAGAGCAAGAAAAAATAACTGTGACCATGAGGTTGAACACAGGCCCCTGCAGCGGACGCATTCGTCCACTGAGCCACCAGACCTGTCTATCTATCTCTCTCTCTCTCTCTATCTCTCTCTCTCTATCTCTCTCTATCTATCTCTCTCTATCTCTATCTCCATTGTTCTCAATCTCGCTCTATCTCTCTCTCTCTCTAGCTGTCTCTAGCTATCTCTAGCTATCTCTCTATCTCTCTCTAGCTATCTCTCTCTATCTGTCTCAAGCTATCTCTATCTCTCTAGCTATCTCTCTCTCTCTCTATGTCTCTATCTCTCTCTAACACTATCTCTCTCTCTCTATCTATCTATCTCTATCTTCTATGTCTCTCTATCTTCTGTCTCTCTATCTTCTATCTCTCTCTATCTCTCTATCTTATATCTCTCTATCTGTCTATGTCTCTATCTGTCTGTACCTGTCTCTGTCTGTCTCTATATGTCTGTCACTGCCTCTGTATGTCCCTGTCTCTATCTCTATCTGTCTCTGTTTGTCCCTGTCCCTGTCTCTATCTATCTGTCCCTGTCTCTATCTGTCTGTCCCTATCTGTCCCTGTCTCTATCTGTCTGTCTGTCCCTGTCTCCGTCTGTCCCTGTCTCTATCTGTCTGTCTGTCCATGTCTCTGTCTGTCACTGTCTCTATCTGTCTGTCCCTGTCTCTGTCTCTATATGTCTGTCCCTGTCTCTATATGTCTTTCCCTGTCTCTGCCTGTCCCTGTCTTTCCCTGTCTCTCTGTCAACATCTGTCTGTCTGTCCCTGTCTCTATCTGGCTGTCCCTGTCTCTGTCCGTCCCTATCTCTGTATGACCCTGTCTATGTCTCTCTCTGTCTGTCCCTGTCTCTGTTTGTCCCTGTCCATGTCTCTATCTATCTGTCTGTCCGTCTCTGTTTGTCCCTGTCCTTGTTTGTCCCTGTCTCTATCTGTATGTCCCAGTCTCTGTCTCTATCTGTCTGTTCCTGTCTCTGTCTGTCCCTGTCTCTATCTGTCTGTCCCTGTTTCTGTCTCCATCTGTCTGTTCCTGTCGCTGTTTGCCCCTGTCTCTATTTGTCAGTCCCTGTTTGCCCCTGTCTTTGTCAGTCTGTCCCTGTCTCTATCTGTCTGTCCCTGTCTCTGCCTGTCCCTATCCCGGTCTGTCCCTGTCTCTGTCTGTCTCTGTCTATCTCTCTGTCCCTGTCTGTCTCTATATCTGTCCCTGTCTCTGTCTGTCCCTGTCACTAGCTCTGTCTCTATCTCTGTCCCTATCTCTGTCCCTGTCTCTGTCTGTCCCTGTCCTTGTCTCTACTCGGTGTCTCTGACTCTATCTGTCTCTGCGCCTCTCTCTGTCTCTGCGCCTCTATCTGTCTTAGTTCAAACTAGGAAGCTTCCCAAAGGCCCTTTTAAAAGTCAGCTGTGAAAGCGCTTACAGATGACTTTTAAAGGGCTTTTTGTGAAGCATTCTGAAGGTGCCGTGACGTCACAGAGGCCGGCAGTAAACACAGAAGATGGCCGCAGGAGCATATGTTGTGAATACCTATTTAATACGTATTCACTACCTATGCGCCTGTAGTCATCTTCTGTGTTTACTGCCGGCCGTGGAAACTTCAAGGCAAGGTCTGCGGTCCGCCAATGAAGGCCTACCAGGCCGCTGGCGGCCCACGGGCGGACTGCGGGCTGTACTATGAGTACCACAGCTCTAGAACCTTCCCAAGAGAGGCTGAATCCCTCAGATTTTACAGCACAAGTCAGAGGAGCCTCCCCGGGGAGGAGGGTGGGTTGCATTTGAATCCATGAAAGATACCAATAATGGAAAATTGCAGTTACAGGTAAGTAACTTATTTCTTATCCAGTATTGGGGTATCTTTCATAGATTCACATGCCTGAATCAGAATAGTAAGCAGTTCCATATATATATATATATATATATATATATATATATATATATATATATATATATATATATATATATATATATATATATATATATATATATATATATATATATATATATATCCAAGCTCCAATTTCCCTTATTTCAAAGAAATAACGCACTCTGTGGGGACCATCACAGTTTGTAGTTTAATGGTAACTGCAAACAGAACAAACGCGTTTCGGCGTCAGCCTTCTTCTGTGTTCATAACACTTTCATGTTGGCACGTTTAAAAAGGGGTTGACTTAGTGCTTCCGACATGGAGAAAGGACAAACATTTTATAACCAAATGTAAGTGCCATATTGTAATGGTTACATTCGTTATTTTCCGCCGTGTATCGGCTTAACTCTAAAGCAATTCAGAGTATCATTTAATTATTCCGAGTAAATACGCCATCAATAATGTTTTTTAAATGATATTATGGCACTTACATGCATGTTAACCCCTTCGCTGCTAGGCCTTTTCCCCTCCTGTGCTAAGCCTTTTTTGGGCTATTTGAGGTAGTGCGCGCTTAGGCCCCTGTAACTTTTTGACCACATTAGGTATCCACGCCAAATTTGCGTCCTTTTCTTCCAACATCTTGGGGATTGTAAAGGTACCCAGGGTTTGTGGATTCTCCTAGAGGGTTCCCAGAAATTAGTCAAAATACAGCAATTTTTTGTTTTTTTTGTAAAAAATGTGAAAAACGGGCTGCAAATGAAAGCTTCTGGGTTTTTCTCTGCAAATGGTATCAAAAAAGGGTTTGTGGGGCTGAAATCACAATTTCTCCAGCTTTTAGGGAATGACAGAATTTTGTTAGAAAACCAACATTTTTTACACAGTTTTGGCATTTTTCTGGGACATACCCTATTTTTGCTATTTTTTGTGCTTTCAACCTCCTTCCAGTTAACGGTAGAAATGGGTAAAAAAACAATAATGGATCCTGGAAAGCTATACATTTTTGAAAAGTAGACAAAATTCTGAATTCAGCAAGGGGTCATTTGTGTAGATCCATCAAGGTTTCTTTATAGAAATTTACAGGCAAATATAGGAAAAATTAAAAATTTGTTGAAAAAAGCAGCCTTTTGAGTCAACGTTTTTACCTGTAACTTCTTCGAATTATGACATCTCTTTGAAAGCAATGTACCGTTACATCCGGTAGACCTTCCTGGTTGTGGGGACATATAGGACTTGTAGGTTCACCAAGAGCCCAACGAACCCAGAGTAGAAAAATGAGCAGCATTTTGTAATGTTTTTTTTTTTTGGTCCGGGTATATAGCAATTATTGTGGGAAAATGTATACATGGAAAAATCGGTATGAAAGTCACCTATGTATTTCTGAAATGGGAACAAATTACAGAGTTCAGAAACAGTGCATATTTGCGCATTTTCGAAATTGGGAATACTCATATTTGCATGACAATTATTGGTCATTTTTCAAAATGACTTTTTTTTTACACAATGTCTTTCATTTGGAAGGGAGAAATGCATCAAAAATCAATAGGTAATAACAGTTGCTTTACAAATTTGAACTACCCTAAGTCTCCCGATAAAAATGGTACCTCACTTGTGTGGGTAGGCATAGTGCCCACGACAGGAAGTGGCTCAAAACCTAAGGTGAACACACCACATTTTCACACTGAAAATTTACACTTTTTTTGCAAAGAGTCTAGCTGTAGTTTTTGAACCCTAGCCCTGCCGGCACCTAGGGAAACCTAGCAAACCTATACATTTTTGAAAACTAGACACCCAGGGGAATCCAGGATGGGGTGACCTGACTGCCTCCCACCATGGTCTGTTACCCAGAATCCCTTGCAAACGTAAAAAATTGACAAAAAAAACACATTTTCCCCACATTTCTGTGATGGAAAGTTCTGGAATCTGCGTGGATCCACAAATTTCCACCCACCCCGCGTTCCCCAAAGTCCTACGAGAAAAATGGTACCTCACTTGTGCGGGTCGGCATAGTGCCCGCGACAGGAAACGGTGCAAAACGCAACGTGGTTTTGTAGTGCAAAATGACCCTTTTTTTGGCAAAGTGACTAGCTGTAGATTTTGAACCCTAGCCCTGCCGGCACCTAGGGAAACCTAGCAAACCTATACATTTTTGAAAACTAGACACCCAGGGGAATCCAGGATGGGGCGGCTTGACTGCCTCCCACCATGGTCTGTTACCCAGAATCCCTTGCAAACGTAAAAAATTGACAAAAAAAACACATTTTCCCCACATTTCTGTGATGGAAAGTTCTGGAATCTGCGTGGATCCACAAATTTCCACCCACCCCGCGTTCCCCAAAGTCCTACGAGAAAAATGGTACCTCACTTGTGCGGGTCGGCCTAGTGCCCGCGACAGGAAACGGCGCAAAACGCAACGTGGTTTTGCAGTGAAAAATGACCCTTTTTTTGGCAAAGTGACTAGCTGTAGATTTTGTACCCTAGCCCTGCCGGCACCTAGGGAAACCTAGCAAACCTATACATTTTTGAAAACTAGACACCCAGGGGAATCCAGGATGGGTTGACTTGACTGCCTCCCACCATGGTCTGTTACCCAGAATCCCTTGCAAATGTAAAAAATTGACAAAAAAAACACATTTTCCCCACATTTCTGTGATGGAAAGTTCTGGAATCTGCGTGGATCCACAAATTTCCACCCACCCCGCGTTCCCCAAAGTCCTACGAGAAAAATGGTACCTCACTTGTGCGGGTCGGCATAGTGCCCGCGACAGGAAACGGCGCAAAACGCAACGTGGTTTTGCAGTGAAAAATGACCCTTTTTTTGGCAAAGTGACTAGCTGTAGATTTTGTACCCTAGCCCTGCCGGCACCTAGGGAAACCTAGCAAACCTATACATTTTTGAAAACTAGACACCCAGGGGAATCCAGGATGGGGTGGCTTGACTGCCTCCCACCATGGTCTGTTACCCAGAATCCCTTGCAAACGTAAAAAATTGACAAAAAAAACACATTTTCCCCACATTTCTGTGATGGAAAGTTCTGGAATCTGCGTGGATCCACAAATTTCCACCCACCCCGCGTTCCCCAAAGTCCTACGAGAAAAATGGTACCTCACTTGTGCGGGTCGGCCTAGTGCCCGCGACAGGAAACGGCGCAAAACGCAACGTGGTTTTGCAGTGAAAAATGACCCTTTTTTTGGCAAAGTGACTAGCTGTAGATTTTGTACCCTAGCCCTGCCGGCACCTAGGGAAACCTAGCAAACCTATACATTTTTGAAAACTAGACACCCAGGGGAATCCAGGATGGGGTGACTTGACTGCCTCCCACCATGGTCTGTTACCCAGAATCCCTTGCAAACGTAAAAAATTGACAAAAAAAACACATTTTCCCCACATTTCTGTGATGGAAAGTTCTGGAATGTGCGTGGATCCACAAATTTCCACCCACCCCGCGTTCCCCAAAGTCCTACGAGAAAAATGGTACCTCACTTGTGCGGGTCGGCATAGTGCCCGCGACAGGAAACGGTGCAAAACGCAACGTGGTTTTGCAGTGCAAAATGACCCTTTTTTTGGCAAAGTGACTAGCTGTAGATTTTGAACCCTAGCCCTGCCGGCACCTAGGGAAACCTAGCAAACCTATACATTTTTGAAAACTAGACACCCAGGGGAATCCAGGATGGGGTGGCTTGACTGCCTCCCACCATGGTCTGTTACCCAGAATCCCTTGCAAACGTAAAAAATTGACAAAAAAAACACATTTTCCCCACATTTCTGTGATGGAAAGTTCTGGAATCTGCGTGGATCCACAAATTTCCACCCACCCCGCGTTCCCCAAAGTCCTACGAGAAAAATGGTACCTCACTTGTGCGGGTCGGCCTAGTGCCCGCGACAGGAAACGGCGCAAAACGCAACGTGGTTTTGCAGTGAAAAATGACCCTTTTTTTGGCAAAGTGACTAGCTATAGATTTTGTACCCTAGCCCTGCCGGCACCTAGGGAAACCTAGCAAACCTATACATTTTTAAAAACTAGACACCCAGGGGAATCCAGGATGGGGTGACTTGACTGCCTCCCACCATGGTCTGTTACCCAGAATCCCTTGCAAACGTAAAAAATTGACAAAAAAAACACATTTTCCCCACATTTCTGTGATGGAAAGTTCTGGAATCTGCGTGGATCCACAATTTTCCACCCACCCCGCGTTCCCCAAAGTCCTACGAGAAAAATGGTACCTCACTTGTGCGGGTCGGCATAGTGCCCGCGACAGGAAACGGCGCAAAACGCAACGTGGTTTTGCAGTGAAAAATGACCCTTTTTTTGGCAAAGTGACTAGCTGTAGATTTTGTACCCTAGCCCTGCCGGCACCTAGGGAAACCTAGCAAACCTATACATTTTTGAAAACTAGACACCCAGGGGAATCCAGGATGGGGTGACTTGACTGCCTCCCACCATGGTCTGTTACCCAGAATCCCTTGCAAACGTAAAAAATTGACAAAAAAAACACATTTTCCCCACATTTCTGTGATGGAAAGTTCTGGAATCTGCGTGGATCCACAATTTTCCACCCACCCCACGTTCCCCAAAGTCCTACGAGAAAAATGGTACCTCACTTGTGCGGGTCGGCCTAGTGCCCGCGACAGGAAACGGTGCAAAACGCAACGTGGTTTTGCAGTGAAAAATGACCCTTTTTTTGGCAAAGTGACTAGCTGTAGATTTTGTACCCTAGCCCTGCCGGCACCTAGGGAAACCTAGCAAACCTATACATTTTTGAAAACTAGACACCCAGGGGAATCCAGGATGGGGTGACTTGACTGCCTCCCACCATGGTCTGTTACCCAGAATCCCTTGCAAACCTAAAAAACTGTCAAAAAAAACACATTTTCCCCACATTTCTGTGATGGAAAGTTCTGGAATCTGCGTGGATCCACAAATTTCCACCCACCCCGCGTTTCCCAAAGTCCTACGAGAAAAATGGTACCTCACTTGTGCGGGTCGGCATAGTGCCCGCGACAGGAAACGGTGCAAAACGCAACGTGGTTTTGCAGTGCAAAATGACCCTTTTTTTGGCAAAGTGACTAGCTGTAGATTTTGAACCCTAGCCCTGCCGGCACCTAGGGAAACCTAGCAAACCTATACATTTTTGAAAACTAGACACCCAGGGGAATCCAGGATGGGGTGGCTTGACTGCCTCCCACCATGGTCTGTTACCCAGAATCCCTTGCAAACGTAAAAAATTGACAAAAAAAACACATTTTCCCCACATTTCTGTGATGGAAAGTTCTGGAATCTGCGTGGATCCACAATTTTCCACCCACCCCGCGTTCCCCAAAGTCCTACGAGAAAAATGGTACCTCACTTGTGCGGGTCGGCATAGTGCCCGCGACAGGAAACGGTGCAAAACGCAACGTGGTTTTGTAGCGAAAAATGACCCTTTTTTTGGCAAAGTGACTAGCTGTAGATTTTGAACCCTAGCCCTGCCGGCACCTAGGGAAACCTAGCAAACCTATACATTTTTGAAAACTAGACACCCGGCGGCTTCCAGGGAGGTATGGCTTGCGTGGATCCCCCAACGTTTCCTTACCCAGAATCCCCTGCAAACCTCAATGTTTGCTCAAAAAATCACTTTTTTCACACATTTTGGGGTGGGAAAGTAGTGGCATCACCGGGCTCACACAAATTTACCACCACCCAGCGTTCCCCCAGGTCTCCCGGTAAAAATGGTGCCTCACTTGTGTGGGAGGCCCAAGTACCCGCGGCAGGCAAGGGCCCCAAACGTAGTGAGGCGACATCAAAATGGCCTATCGCCAAACCACCTGGTTTTGCAAGGGGGGTCACTTTGGTTTTTGGCCCGGTGCGCAGCGGCCATCTAGGGAAACCAACCAAACCCAGGCATTTTTGAAAACTAGACACCCGGCGGCTTCCAGGGAGGTATGGCTTGCGTGGATCCCCCAAAGTTTCCTTACCCAGAATCCCCTGCAAACCTAATTTTTTGCTCAAAAAATCACTTTTTTCACACATTTTGGGGTGGGAAAGTAGTGGCATCACCGGGCTCACACAAATTTACCACCACCCAGCGTTCCCCCAGGTCTCCCGGTAAAAATGGTGCCTCACTTGTGTGGGAGGCCCAAGTACCCGCGGCAGGCAAGGGCCCCAAACGTAGTGAGGCGACATCAAAATGGCCTATCGCCAAACCACCTGGTTTTGCAAGGGGGGTCACTTTGGTTTTTGGCCCGGTGCGCGGCGGCCATCTAGGGAAACCTACCAAACCCAGGCATTTTTGAAAACTAGACACCCGGCGGCTTCCAGGGAGGTATGGCTTGCATGGATCCCCCAACGTTTCCTTACCCAGAATCCCCTGCAAACCTCATTTTTTGCTCAAAAAATCACTTTTTTTACACATTTTGGGGTGGGAAAGTAGTGGCATCACCGGGCTCACACAAATTTACCACCACCCAGCGTTCCCCCAGGTCTCCCGGTAAAAATGGTGCCTCACTTGTGTGGGAGGCCCAAGTACCCGCGGCAGGCAAGGGCCCCAAACGTAGTGAGGCGACATCAAAATGGCCTATCGCCAAACCACCTGGTTTTGCAAGGGGGGTCACTTTGGTTTTTGGCCCGGTGCGCGGCGGCCATCTAGGGAAACCAACCAAACCCAGGCATTTTTTAAAACTAGACACCCGGCGGCTTCCAGGGAGGTATGGCTTGCGTGGATCCCCCAACGTTTCCTTACCCAGAATCCCCTGCAAACCTCATTTTTTGCTCAAAAAATCACTTTTTTCACACATTTTGGGGTGGGAAAGTAGTGGCATCACCGGGCTCACACAAATTTACCACCACCCAGCGTTCCCCCAGGTCTCCCGGTAAAAATGGTGCCTCACTTGTGTGGGAGGCCCAAGTACCCGCGGCAGGCAAGGGCCCCAAACGTAGTGAGGCGACATCAAAATGGCCTATCGCCAAACCACCTGGTTTTGCAAGGGGGGTCACTTTGGTTTTTGGCCCGGTGCGCGGCGGCCATCTAGGGAAACCTACCAAACCCAGGCATTTTTGAAAACTAGACACCCGGCGGCTTCCAGGGAGGTATGGCTTGCGTGGATCCCCCAACGTTTCCTTACCCAGAATACCCTGCAAACCTCATTTTTTGCTCAAAAAATCACTTTTTTTACACATTTTGGGGTGGGAAAGTAGTGGCATCACCGGGCTCACACAAATTTACCACCACCCAGCGTTCCCCCAGGTCTCCCGGTAAAAATGGTGCCTCACTTGTGTGGGAGGCCCAAGTACCCGCGACAGGCAAGGGCCCCAAACGTAGTGAGGCGACATCAAAATGGCCTATCGCCAAACCACCTGGTTTTGCAAGGGGGGTCACTTTGGTTTTTGGCCCGGTGCGCAGCGGCCATCTAGGGAAACCAACCAAACCCAGGCATTTTTGAAAACTAGACACCCGGCGGCTTCCAGGGAGGTATGGCTTGCGTGGATCCCCCAACGTTTCCTTACCCAGAATCCCCTGCAAACCTCATTTTTTGCTCAAAAAATCACTTTTTTCACACATTTTGGGGTGGGAAAGTAGTGGCATCACCGGGCTCACACAAATTTACCACCACCCAGCGTTCCCCCAGGTCTCCCGGTAAAAATGGTGCCTCACTTGTGTGGGAGGCCCAAGTACCCGCGGCAGGCAAGGGCCCCAAACGTAGTGAGGCGACATCAAAATGGCCTATCGCCAAACCACCTGGTTTTGCAAGGGGGGTCACTTTGGTTTTTGGCCCGGTGCGCGGCGGCCATCTAGGGAAACCTACCAAACCCAGGCATTTTTTAAAACTAGACACCCGGCGGCTTCCAGGGAGGTATGGCTTGCGTGGATCCCCCAACGTTTCCTTACCCAGAATCCCCTGCAAACCTCATTTTTTGCTCCAAAAATCACTTTTTTTACTCATTTTGGGGTGGGAAAGTAGTGGCATCACTGGGCTCACACAAATTTACCACCACCCAGCGTTCCCCCAGGTCTCCCGGTAAAAGTGGTGCCTCACTTGTATGGGAGGCCCAAGTACCCGCGGCAGGCAAGGGCCCCAAACGTAGTGAGGCGACATCAAAATGGCCTATCGCCAAACCACCTGGTTTTGCAAGGGGGGTCACTTTGGTTTTTGGCCCGGTGCGCAGCGGCCATCTAGGGAAACCAACCAAACCCAGGCATTTTTGAAAACTAGACACCCGGCGGCTTCCAGGGAGGTATGGCTTGCGTGGATCCCCCAACGTTTCCTTACCCAGAATCCCCTGCAAACCTCATTTTTTGCTCAAAAAATCACTTTTTTCACACATTTTGGGGTGGGAAAGTAGTGGCATCACCGGGCTCACACAAATTTACCACCACCCAGCGTTCCCCCAGGTCTCCCGGTAAAAATGGTGCCTCACTTGTGTGGGAGGCCCAAGTACCCGCGGCAGGCAAGGGCCCCAAACGTAGTGAGGCGACATCAAAATGGCCTATCGCCAAACCACCTGGTTTTGCAAGGGGGGTCACTTTGGTTTTTGGCCCGGTGCGCAGCGGCCATCTAGGGAAACCAACCAAACCCAGGCATTTTTGAAAACTAGACACCCGGCGGCTTCCAGGGAGGTATGGCTTGCGTGGATCCCCCAACGTTTCCTTACCCAGAATCCCCTGCAAACCTCATTTTTTGCTCAAAAAATCACTTTTTTCACACATTTTGGGGTGGGAAAGTAGTGGCATCACCGGGCTCACACAAATTTACCACCACCCAGCGTTCCCCCAGGTCTCCCGGTAAAAATGGTGCCTCACTTGTGTGGGAGGCCCAAGTACCCGCGGCAGGCAAGGGCCCCAAACGTAGTGAGGTGACATCAAAATGGCCTATCGCCAAACCACCTGGTTTTGCAAGGGGGGTCACTTTGGTTTTTGGCCCGGTGCGCGGCGGCCATCTAGGGAAACCTACCAAACCCAGGCATTTTTTAAAACTAGACACCCGGCGGCTTCCAGGGAGGTATGGCTTGCGTGGATCCCCGAACGTTTCCTTACCCAGAATCCCCTGCAAACCTCATTTTTTGCTCAAAAAATCACTTTTTTTTACACATTTTGGGGTGGGAAAGTAGTGGCATCACCGGGCTCACACAAATTTACCACCACCCAGCGTTCCCCCAGGTCTCCCGTTAAAAATGGTGCCTCACTTGTGTGGGAGGCCCAAGTACCCGCGGCAGGCAAGGGCCCCAAACGTAGTGAGGCGACATCAAAATGGCCTATCGCCAAACCACCTGGTTTTGCAAGGGGGATCACTTTGGTTTTTGGCCCGGTGCGCAGCGGCCATCTAGGGAAACCAACCAAACCCAGGCATTTTTGAAAACTAGACACCCGGCGGCTTCCAGGGAGGTATAGCTTGCGTGGATCCCCCAACGTTTCCTTACCCAGAATCCCCTGCAAACCTCATTTTTTGCTCAAAAAATCACTTTTTTCACACATTTTGGGGTGGGAAAGTAGTGGCATCACCGGGCTCACACAAATTTACCACCACCCAGCGTTCCCCCAGGTCTTCCGGTAAAAATGGTGCCTCACTTGTGTGGGAGGCCCAAGTACCCGCGGCAGGCAAGGGCCCCAAACGTAGTGAGGCGACATCAAAATGGCCTATCGCCAAACCACCTGGTTTTGCAAGGGGGGTCACTTTGGTTTTTGGCCCGGTGCGCGGCGGCCATCTAGGGAAACCTACCAAACCCAGGCATTTTTGAAAACTAGACACCCGGCGGCTTCCAGGGAGGTATGGCTTGCGTGGATCCCCCAACGTTTCCTTACCCAGAATCCCCTGCAAACCTCATTTTTTGCTCAAAAAATCACTTTTTTTACACATTTTGGGGTGGGAAAGTAGTGGCATCACCGGGCTCACACAAATTTACCACCACCCAGCGTTCCCCCAGGTCTCCCGGTAAAAATGGTGCCTCACTTGTATGGGAGGCCCAAGTACCCGCGGCAGGCAAGGGCCCCAAACGTAGTGAGGCGACATCAAAATGGCCTATCGCCAAACCACCTGGTTTTGCAAGGGGGGTCACTTTGGTTTTTGGCCCGGTGCGCAGCGGCCATCTAGGGAAACCAACCAAACCCAGGCATTTTTGAAAACTAGACACCCGGCGGCTTCCAGGGAGGTATGGCTTGCGTGGATCCCCCAACGTTTCCTTACCCAGAATCCCCTGCAAACCTCATTTTTTGCTCAAAAAATCACTTTTTTCACACGTTTTGGGGTGGGAAAGTAGTGGCATCACCGGGCTCACACAAATTTACCACCACCCAGCGTTCCCCCAGGTCTCCCGGTAAAAATGGTGCCTCACTTGTGTGGGAGGCCCAAGTACCCGCGGCAGGCAAGGGCCCCAAACGTAGTGAGGCGACATCAAAATGGCCTATCGCCAAACCACCTGGTTTTGCAAGGGGGGTCACTTTGGTTTTTGGCCCGGTGCGCAGCGGCCATCTAGGGAAACCAACCAAACCCAGGCATTTTTGAAAACTAGACACCCGGCGGCTTCCAGGGAGGTATGGCTTGCGTGGATCCCCCAACGTTTCCTTACCCAGAATCCCCTGCAAACCTCATTTTTTGCTCAAAAAATCACTTTTTTCACACATTTTGGGGTGGGAAAGTAGTGGCATCACCGGGCTCACACAAATTTACCACCCCCCAGCGTTCCCCCAGGTCTCCCGGTAAAAATGGTGCCTCACTTGTGTGGGAGGCCCAAGTACCCGCGGCAGGCAAGGGCCCCAAACGTAGTGAGGCGACATCAAAATGGCCTATCGCCAAACCACCTGGTTTTGCAAGGGGGGTCACTTTGGTTTTTGGCCCGGTGCGTGGCGGCCATCTAGGGAAACCTACCAAACCCAGGCATTTTTGAAAACTAGACACCCGGCGGCTTCCAGGGAGGTATGGCTTGCGTGGATCCCCCAACGTTTCCTTACCCAGAATCCCCTGCAAACCTCATTTTTTGCTCAAAAAATCACTTTTTTCACACATTTTGGGGTGGGAAAGTAGTGGCATCACCGGGCTCACACAAATTTACCACCACCCAGCGTTCCCCCAGGTCTCCCGGTAAAAATGGTGCCTCACTTGTGTGGGAGGCCCAAGTACCCGCGGCAGGCAAGGGCCCCAAACGTAGTGAGGCGACATCAAAATGGCCTATCGCCAAACCACCTGGTTTTGCAAGGGGGGTCACTTTGGTTTTTGGCCCGGTGCGCAGCGGCCATCTAGGGAAACCAACCAAACCCAGGCATTTTTGAAAACTAGACACCCGGCGGCTTCCAGGGAGGTATGGCTTGCGTGGATCCCCCAACGTTTCCTTACCCAGAATCCCCTGCAAACCTCATTTTTTGCTCAAAAAATCACTTTTTTCACACATTTTGGGGTGGGAAAGTAGTGGCATCACCGGGCTCACACAAATTTACCACCACCCAGCGTTCCCCCAGGTCTCCCGGTAAAAATGGTGCCTCACTTGTGTGGGAGGCCCAAGTACCCGCGGCAGGCAAGGGCCCCAAATGTAGTGAGGTGACATCAAAATGGCCTATCGCCAAACCACCTGGTTTTGCAAGGGGGGTCACTTTGGTTTTTGGCCCGGTGCGCGGCGGCCATCTAGGGAAACCTACCAAACCCAGGCATTTTTGAAAACTAGACACCCGGAGGCTTCCAGGGAGGTATGGCTTGCGTGGATCCCCCAACGTTTCCTTACCCAGAATCCCCTGCAAACCTCATTTTTTGCTCAAAAAATCACTTTTTTTACACATTTTGGGGTGGGAAAGTAGTGGCATCACCGGGCTCACACAAATTTACCACCACCCAGCGTTCCCCCAGGTCTCCCGGTAAAAATGGTGCCTCACTTGTGTGGGAGGCCCAAGTACCCGCGGCAGGCAAGGGCCCCAAACGTAGTGAGGCGACATCAAAATGGCCTATCGCCAAACCACCTGGTTTTGCAAGGGGGGTCACTTTGGTTTTTGGCCCGGTGCGCGGCGGCCATCTAGGGAAACCAACCAAACCCAGGCATTTTTGAAAACTAGACACCCGGCGGCTTCCAGGGAGGTATGGCTTGCGTGGATCCCCCAACGTTTCCTTACCCAGAATCCCCTGCAAACCTCATTTTTTGCTCAAAAAATCACTTTTTTCACACATTTTGGGGTGGGAAAGTAGTGGCATCACCGGGCTTACACAAATTTACCACCACCCAGCGTTCCCCCAGGTCTCCCGGTAAAAATGGTGCCTCACTTGTGTGGGAGGCCCAAGTACCCGCGGCAGGCAAGGGCCCCAAACGTAGTGAGGCGACATCAAAATGGCCTATCGCCAAACCACCTGGTTTTGCAAGGGGGGTCACTTTGGTTTTTGGCCCGGTGCGCGGCGGCCATCTAGGGAAACCTACCAAACCCAGGCATTTTTGAAAACTAGACACCCGGCGGCTTCCAGGGAGGTATGGCTTGCGTGGATCCCCCAACGTTTCCTTACCCAGAATCCCCTGCAAACCTCATTTTTTGCTCAAAAAATCACTTTTTTTACACATTTTGGGGTGGGAAAGTAGTGGCATCACCGGGCTCACACAAATTTACCACCACCCAGCGTTCCCCCAGGTCTCCCGGTAAAAATGGTGCCTCACTTGTGTGGGAGGCCCAAGTACCCGCGGCAGGCAAGGGCCCCAAACGTAGTGAGGCGACATCAAAATGGCCTATCGCCAAACCACCTGGTTTTGCAAGGGGGGTCACTTTGGTTTTTGGCCCGGTGCGCAGCGGCCATCTAGGGAAACCAACCAAACCCAGGCATTTTTGAAAACTAGACACCCGGCGGCTTCCAGGGAGGTATAGCTTGCGTGGATCCCCCAACGTTTCCTTACCCAGAATCCCCTGCAAACCTCATTTTTTGCTCAAAAAATCACTTTTTTCACACATTTTGGGGTGGGAAAGTAGTGGCATCACCGGGCTCACACAAATTTACCACCACCCAGCGTTCCCCCAGGTCTCCCGGTAAAAATGGTGCCTCACTTGTGTGGGAGGCCCAAGTACCCGCGGCAGGCAAGGGCCCCAAACGTAGTGAGGCGACATCAAAATGGCCTATCGCCAAACCACCTGGTTTTGCAAGGGGGGTCACTTTGGTTTTTGGCCCGGTGCGCGGCGGCCATCTAGGGAAACCTACCAAACCCAGGCATTTTTGAAAACTAGACACCCGGCGGCTTCCAGGGAGGTATGGCTTGCGTGGATCCCCCAACGTTTCCTTACCCAGAATCCCCTGCAAACCTCATTTTTTGCTCAAAAAATCACTTTTTTTACACATTTTGGGGTGGGAAAGTAGTGGCATCACCGGGCTCACACAAATTTACCACCACCCAGCGTTCCCCCAGGTCTCCCGGTAAAAATGGTGCCTCACTTGTATGGGAGGCCCAAGTACCCGCGGCAGGCAAGGGCCCCAAACGTAGTGAGGCGACATCAAAATGGCCTATCGCCAAACCACCTGGTTTTGCAAGGGGGGTCACTTTGGTTTTTGGCCCGGTGCGCAGCGGCCATCTAGGGAAACCAACCAAACCCAGGCATTTTTGAAAACTAGACACTCGGCGGCTTCCAGGGAGGTATGGCTTGCGTGGATCCCCCAACGTTTCCTTACCCAGAATCCCCTGCAAACCTCATTTTTTGCTCAAAAAATCACTTTTTTCACACATTTTGGGGTGGGAAAGTAGTGGCATCACCGGGCTCACACAAATTTACCACCACCCAGCGTTCCCCCAGGTCGCCCGGTAAAAATGGTGCCTCACTTGTGTGGGAGGCCCAAGTACCCGCGGCAGGCAAGGGCCCCAAACGTAGTGAGGCGACATCAAAATGGCCTATCGCCAAACCACCTGGTTTTGCAAGGGGGGTCACTTTGGTTTTTGGCCCGGTGCGCAGCGGCCATCTAGGGAAACCAACCAAACCCAGGCATTTTTGAAAACTAGACACCCGGCGGCTTCCAGGGAGGTATGGCTTGTGTGGATCCCCCAACGTTTCCTTACCCAGAATCCCCTGCAAACCTCATTTTTTGCTCAAAAAATCACTTTTTTCACACATTTTGGGGTGGGAAAGTAGTGGCATCACCGGGCTCACACAAATTTACCACCACCCAGCGTTCCCCCAGGTCTCCCGGTAAAAATGGTGCCTCACTTGTGTGGGAGGCCCAAGTACCCGCGGCAGGCAAGGGCCCCAAACGTAGTGAGGCGACATCAAAATGGCCTATCGCCAAACCACCTGGTTTTGCAAGGGGGGTCACTTTGGTTTTTGGCCCGGTGCGCGGCGGCCATCTAGGGAAACCTACCAAACCCAGGCATTTTTGAAAACTAGACACCCGGCGGCTTCCAGGGAGGTATGGCTTGCGTGGATCCCCCAACGTTTCCTTACCCAGAATCCCCTGCAAACCTCATTTTTTGCTCAAAAAATCACTTTTTTCACACATTTTGGGGTGGGAAAGTAGTGGCATCACCGGGCTCACACAAATTTACCACCACCCAGCGTTCCCCCAGGTCTCCCGGTAAAAATGGTGCCTCACTTGTGTGGGAGGCCCAAGTACCCGCGGCAGGCAAGGGCCCCAAACGTAGTGAGGCGACATCAAAATGGCCTATCTCCAAACCACCTGGTTTTGCAAGGGGGGTCACTTTGGTTTTTGGCCCGGTGCGCGGCGGCCATCTAGGGAAACCTACCAAACCCAGGCCTTTTTGAAAACTAGACACCCGGCGGCTTCCAGGGAGGTATGGCTTGCGTGGATCCCCCAACGTTTCCTTACCCAGAATCCCCTGCAAACCTCATTTTTTGCTCAAAAAATCACTTTTTTCACACATTTTGGGGTGGGAAAGTAGTGGCATCACCGGGCTCACACAAATTTACCACCACCTAGCGTTCCCCCAGGTCTCCCGGTAAAAATGGTGCCTCACTTGTGTGGGAGGCCCAAGTACCCGCGGCAGGCAAGGGCCCCAAACGTAGTGAGGCGACATCAAAATGGCCTATCTTCAAACCACCTGGTTTTGCAAGGGGGGTCACTTTGGTTTTTGGCCCGGTGCGCGGCGGCCATCTAGGGAAACCTAACAAACCCAGGCATTTTTGAAAACTAGACACCCGGCGGCTTCCAGGGAGGTATGGCTTGCGTGGATCCCCCAACGTTTCCTTACCCAGAATCCCCTGCAAACCTCATTTTTTGCTCAAAAAATCACTTTTTTCACACATTTTGGGGTGGGAAAGTAGTGGCATCACCGGGCTCACACAAATTTACCACCACCCAGCGTTCCCCCAGGTCTCCCGGTAAAAATGGTGCCTCACTTGTGTGGGAGGCCCAAGTACCCGCGGCAGGCAAGGGCCCCAAACGTAGTGAGGCGACATTTGGGATAGGCAATGTTGATGTCGCCTCACTACGTTTGTTGTCCTTGCCTGCCGCGGGTACTTGGGCCTCCGACACAAGTGAGGCACCATTTTTACCGGGAGACCTGGGGGAACGCTGGGTGGTGGAAAATTTGTGTGAGCCCGGTGATGCCACTACTTTCCCACCCCAAAATGTGTGAAAAAAGTGATTTTTTGAGCAAACATTGAGGTTTGCAGGGGATTCTGGGTAAGGAAACGTTGGGGGATCCACGCAAGCCATACCTCCCTGGAAGCCGCCGGGTGTCTAGTTTTCAAAAATGCCTGGGTTTGGTAGGTTTCCCTAGATGGCCGCCGCGCACCGGGCCAAAAACCAAAGTGACCCCCCTTGCAAAACCAGGTGGTTTGGCGATAGGCCATTTTGATGTCGCCTCACTACGTTTGGGGCCCTTGCCTGCCGCGGGTACTTGGGCCTCCCACACAAGTGAGGCACCATTTTTACCGGGAGACCTGGGGGAACGCTGGGTGGTGGTAAATTTGTGTGAGCCCGGTGATGCCACTACTTTCCCACCCCAAAATGTGTAAAAAAAGTGATTTTTTGAGCAAAAAATGAGGTTTGCAGGGGATTCTGGGTAAGGAAACGTTGGGGGATCCACGCAAGCCATACCTCCCTGGAAGCCGCCGGGTGTCTAGTTTTCAAAAATGCCTGGGTTTGGTAGGTTTCCCTAGATGGCCGCCGCGCACCGGGCCAAAAACCAAAGTGACCCCCCTTGCAAAACCAGGTGGTTTGGCGATAGGCCATTTTGATGTCGCCTCACTACGTTTGGGGCCCTTGCCTGCCGCGGGTACTTGGGCCTCCCACACAAGTGAGGCACCATTTTTACCGGGAGACCTGGGGGAACGCTGGGTGGTGGTAAATTTGTGTGAGCCCGGTGATGCCACTACTTTCCCACCCCAAAATGTGTGAAAAAAGTGATTTTTTGAGCAAAAAATGAGGTTTGCAGGGGATTCTGGGTAAGGAAACGTTGGGGGATCCACGCAAGCCATACCTCCCTGGAAGCCGCCGGGTGTCTAGTTTTCAAAAATGCCTGGGTTTGGTTGGTTTCCCTAGATGGCCGCTGCGCACCGGGCCCAAAACCAAAGTGACCCCCCTTGCAAAACCAGGTGGTTTGGCGATAGGCCATTTTGATGTCGCCTCACTACGTTTGGGGCCCTTGCCTGCCGCGGGTACTTGGGCCTCCCACACAAGTGAGGCACCATTTTTACCGGGAGACCTGGGGGAACGCTGGGTGGTGGTAAATTTGTGTGAGCCCGGTGATGCCACTACTTTCCCACCCCAAAATGTGTAAAAAAAGTGATTTTTTGAGCAAAAAATGAGGTTTGCAGGGGATTCTGGGTAAGGAAACGTTGGGGGATCCACGCAAGCCATACCTCCCTGGAAGCCGCCGGGTGTCTAGTTTTCAAAAATGCCTGGGTTTGGTAGGTTTCCCTAGATGGCCGCCGCGCACCGGGCCAAAAACCAAAGTGACCCCCCTTGCAAAACCAGGTGGTTTGGCGATAGGCCATTTTGATGTCGCCTCACTACGTTTGGGGCCCTTGCCTGCCGCGGGTACTTGGGCCTCCCACACAAGTGAGGCACCATTTTTACCGGGAGACCTGGGGGAACGCTGGGTGGTGGTAAATTTGTGTGAGCCCGGTGATGCCACTACTTTCCCACCCCAAAATGTGTGAAAAAAGTGATTTTTCGAGCAAAAAATGAGGTTTGCAGGGGATTCTGGGTAAGGAAACGTTGGGGGATCCACGCAAGCCATACCTCCCTGGAAGCCGCCGGGTGTCTAGTTTTCAAAAATGCCTGGGTTTGGTTGGTTTCCTTAGATGGCCGCCGCGCACCGGGCCAAAAACCAAAGTGACCCCCTTTGCAAAACCAGGTGGTTTGGCGATAGGCCATTTTGATGTCGCCTCACTACGTTTGGGGCCCTTGCCTGCCGCGGGTACTTGGGCCTCCCACACAAGTGAGGCACCATTTTTACCGGGAGACCTGGGGGAACGCTGGGTGGTGGTAAATTTGTGTGAGCCCGGTGATGCCACTACTTTCCCACCCCAAAATGTGTGAAAAAAGTGATTTTTTTAGCAAAAAATGAGGTTTGCAGGGGATTCTGGGTAAGGAAACGTTGGGGGATCCACGCAAGCCATACCTCCCTGGAAGCCGCCGGGTGTCTAGTTTTCAAAAATGCCTGGGTTTGGTAGGTTTCCCTAGATGGCCGCCGCGCACCGGGCCAAAAACCAAAGTGACCCCCCTTGCAAAACCAGGTGGTTTGGCGATAGGCCATTTTGATGTCGCCTCACTACGTTTGGGGCCCTTGCCTGCCGCGGGTACTTGGGCCTCCCACACAAGTGAGGCACCATTTTTACCGGGAGACCTGGGGGAACGCTGGGTGGTGGTAAATTTGTGTGAGCCCGGTGATGCCACTACTTTCCCACCCCAAAATATGTGAAAAAAGTGATTTTTTGAGCAAAAAATGAGGTTTGCAGGGGATTCTGGGTAAGGAAACGTTGGGGGATCCACGCAAGCCATACCTCCCTGGAAGCCGCCGGGTGTCTAGTTTTCAAAAATGCCTGGGTTTGGTTGGTTTCCCTAGATGGCCGCTGCGCACCGGGCCAAAAACCAAAGTGACCCCCCTTGCAAAACCAGGTGGTTTGGCGATAGGCCATTTTGATGTCGCCTCACTACGTTTGGGGCCCTTGCCTGCCGCGGGTACTTGGGCCTCCCACACAAGTGAGGCACCATTTTTACCGGGAGACCTGGGGGAACGCTGGGTGGTGGTAAATTTGTGTGAGCCCGGTGATGCCACTACTTTCCCACCCCAAAATGTGTAAAAAAAGTGATTTTTTGAGCAAAAAATGAGGTTTGCAGGGGATTCTGGGTAAGGAAACGTTGGGGGATCCACGCAAGCCATACCTCCCTGGAAGCCGCCGGGTGTCTAGTTTTCAAAAATGCCTGGGTTTGGTAGATTTCCCTAGATGGCCGCCGCGCACCGGGCCAAAAACCAAAGTGACCCCCCTTGCAAAACCAGGTGGTTTGGCGATAGGCCATTTTGATGTCGCCTCACTACGTTTGGGGCCCTTGCCTGCCGCGGGTACTTGGGCCTCCCACACAAGTGAGGCACCATTTTTACCGGGAGACCTGGGGGAACGCTGGGTGGTGGTAAATTTGTGTGAGCCCGGTGATGCCACTACTTTCCCACCCCAAAATGTGTGAAAAAAGTGATTTTTTGAGCAAAACATGAGGTTTGCAGGGGATTCTGGGTAAGGAAACGTTGGGGGATCCACGCAAGCCATACCTCCCTGGAAGCCGCCGGGTGTCTAGTTTTCAAAAATGCCTGGGTTTGGTTGGTTTCCCTAGATGGCCGCTGCGCACCGGGCCAAAAACCAAAGTGACCCCCCTTGCAAATCCAGGTGGTTTGGCGATAGGCCATTTTGATGTCGCCTCACTACGTTTGTTGTCCTTGCCTGCCGCGGGTACTTGGGCCTCCCACACAAGTGAGGCACCATTTTTACCGGGAGACCTGGGGGAACGCTGGGTGGTGGTAAATTTGTGTGAGCCCGGTGATGCCACTACTTTCCCACCCCAAAATGTGTGAAAAAAGTGATTTTTTGAGCAAAAAATGAGGTTTGCAGGGGATTCTGGGTAAGGAAACGTTGGGGGATCCACGCAAGCCATACCTCCCTGGAAGCCGCCGGGTGTCTAGTTTTCAAAAATGCCTGGGTTTGGTAGGTTTCCCTAGATGGCCGCAGCGCACCAGGCCAAAAACCAAAGTGACCCCCCTTGAAAAACCAGGTGGTTTGGCGATAGGCCATCTTGATGTCGCCTCACTACGTTTGTTGTCCTTGCCTGCCGCGGGTACTTGGGCCTCCCACACAAGTGAGGCACCATTTTTACCGGGAGACCTGGGGGAACGCTGGGTGGTGGTAAATTTGTGTGAGCCCGGTGATGCCACTACTTTCCCACCCCAAAATGTGTGAAAAAAGTGATTTTTTGGGCAAAAATTTAGGTTTGCAGGGGATTCTGGGTAAGGAAACGTTGGGGGATCCACGCAAGCCATACCTCCCTGGAAGCCGCCGGGTGTCTAGTTTTCAGAAATGCGTGGGTTTGAAAGGTTTCCCATAGATGGCCGCCGAGCCCTGGGCAAAAAAAGAAAGTAACCCCCCTTGCAAAACCAGATTAACTATTGTTACTACAGCGTGAGCATTTAGGAATAATACTGCAAAGAAAATGTGGCAGACAGTTTGAGGTTTACAGGACAATGGGGATAAAAAATATTTTTCAAATCACTAGAGAGACATCACCATGAACTCCCAAGGGTTTTCGACAATATCTACAGTTGGTGGATTATTCTTACATGGAAAGTGTACCTTGGCAGAGAAACTAAAGACAAAGATTCCTGCACAACCATCTATTCCTCAAACACACACACATACTGGTTGGATTTGGCACGAGGGCGAGTCATGGTTCAGTGTATTAAATTTTATTAACAAGAGATTTCACAAAAATGAAATGCACTGTCAATAATTAAATTCACAAAAAACCAAACCAATGACTTGCAGCTCGTGAGCTGTAAAGCCACGTCAAGGCACCAACCACTTTACAGGCCATTCACACACCTTTCATACGTGATACAAACAAGACCATTCGCACCACCAGGTACAAAAGCAACACAGTACAAAAATCACCAAAAAGGGACAAGGTACACCCTGCTTCAGAAAGACAAATATTACTGCACAGCCATCTAACCCGCAAGCACACACACATACTGGTTGGATTTGGCACGAGGGTGAGTGATGGTTCAGTAGATAAAATTGTATTACCAAGTGATTTCACAAAACATGAAATGCACTGGTAATAATTGAAAGGGCAAGAAACTGAACCATTGACTCACAGCTCGTGAGCTGTAAAGCCACGACAAGGCACCAACCTCTTTACAGGCCATTCATACACCTTTCATACGTGTGAGACATACAAAACCATTCACACCGCCAGCCGCGGGCCCATCACATAACAAAACTCACACCAGCACACAGCGCCATTCAAGGGCCCATCACTTTCACACGCCCACAATCCAGACACAGCAACTACACAGGCTGAAGGATTGCGTGGAGTGGCACTCAGCTAGCAGTGTGTGTAGTGACCAGCAGAAAGTCACTACTCACACACAGCCAGCCAAGCACCAGTCGACACACACCGCTAGCCAAACGCCAGTCCACGCACACCGCTAGCCAAGCGCCAGTCCAGGCACACCGCCATCCAATCGCCAGTCCAGGCACACCGGCAGCCAATCGCCAATCCACCTACACCGCCAGCCAAGCTCCAGTCCACGGACACCACCAGACAAGCACCAGTCCGCACACACCACCAGTCCATGCACACCGCCAGCCAAGTACCAGTCCACGCACACCGCCAGCCAAGCACCATTCCACGCACCCCGCCAGCCAAGCTCCAGTCCACACACACCACCAGACAAGCTCCAGTCCACGGACACCACCAGCCAAGCTCCAGTCCACGGACACCACCAGCCAAACACCAGTCCGCACACACCACCAGTCCACACACACCGCCAGCCAAGTACCAGTCCACGCACACCACCAGCCAAGCACCATTCCACGCACACCGCCAGCCAAGCACCATTCCACGCACACCGCCAGCCAAGCACCATTCCACGCACACCACCAGCCACGCACCAGTCCACGCACACCGCCAGTCCATGCACACCGCCAGTCCACGCACACCGTCAGCCAAGCACCATTCCACGCACACCACCAACCAAGTGCCAGTCCACACACACCAACAGCCAAGCGCAAGCCTACACACACCGCCATCACATTTTGGATTTTTTTCGAAAAAAATAAAAACACAAACAAATTGCAAATAGATACAAATCTTCTAACAGAAAATCAGCAACTAAATACATTGCACTAACACCAACCTTGAAACAGAATCATATTTTCCAAAGAATACAGACCAGGCAGTTCACTTTACCACTCATGAACCTTCCCAGAAATTTTTACGCGTGTGGTACGCTCGGAAACAAGCAGAGAGACACAGTGCAGGATGAGAGGGACAATCGGGGCAGTACATACGACTCTCCTTCCGCAAACCTCTTCGCCAACAGACTCTACATCTCCTACTGGGAAAATCTTTTGCGGGTGTGGGAGGAATGTGATCTGGAAAGTGGCGTTCTTTCAATCTAGCAACATCCTCCACCAGTCCAACTCTAGGAACACTTGCCTGTTCCACTACAACAAGGCTGCCTATTACAGACTCCTGAAACTTAGCAAAAGTCATCTTTGACTCAGGGCAAGAATCCTGGAACACAACAAAAGCATTAAACATTGCCAAGTGGAAAAGATGGATAGCCAACTTCTTGTACCAAATGTAAGCCTTACGAAGAGCAGTGTAAGGTTCCAACCTCTGATCTACTCTGTCAACACCACCCATGTGCCTATTATAGTCTAAAATGCATACAGGTTTGCGCGCTTCAGCGACCTGACCCCAAACAGTCACAGGTGCAGTGCTTTCATCATGGATGGAAGTCAGCATGTAGACATCTCTCCTGTCTGTAAACTTCACAGCAAGAAGCTCCTGGCAACGCAACGCACTGCACTGTCCCCGCACAAGCTTTTGACAAACAAGTTCTTTCGGAAAACCTTTACGGTTACAGCGGATTGTGCCACAAGCAAAAGTGTCCACTTTGGCCAATTCCCTGAACAACCGCACACCAGTGTAGAAGTTATCTACATATAAATGGTGGCCTTTGTTAAAAAATCCTCTACCAAGTTCCCAAACAATTTTCTCAGTCACTCCAAAAGTGGACGGACAACCAGGGAGGTTAAACCTAGATTCCTTACCGGTGTACACCCTGAAATTAGAGACATATCCAGTCCTACTGTCACACAGCATATACAGCTTTATTCCATAGCGTGCCCTCTTACTAGGAATGTATTGCCTAAAAACCAAGCGGCCCTTGAACAACACCAAAGACTCATCCACTGCAATTTCTCTACCAGGGGCATAAATCTCAGAAAATCGATCAACAAAGTGATCAAGGACAGGCCTAATCTTAAAAAGACGGTCACAATCAGGGTGATCTCGTGGCAACGCTAAACCATTATCAACAAAGTGCATCATCCGAAGCAGAAGCAAATACCTGTCACGACTCATGACTGCCGGAAAAATAGATGTTGCCATCAAGGGACTGCTAGACCAATATGAAGCCAATGATGGCTTCCTTAGCAAACCCATCAAAAAAGTTAAACCCAAGAACTTCTTCATCTCTTCAACATTTGTGGGAGTCCACCGGGTAGCTCTAGAGTGTGGCTTAAGACTGGCACTGTTGTCCCTCAAAAACTGTTCGGCATACAAATTAGTCTGCTCAACAATCTCTGCCAAAAACACATCGTCCATAAACAACTGAAAAAAATTTACAGGCAAAAAGTTCTCAGTATTCACTCTAGACCCTGGAACACCAGTAAACTCTGGAAATTCCGGCTGCACCATGCCAGGGGCAACCCAGAGGTCATCACTATCAACGGGAAGCCTTGCAGCCCCAGCCTGCAGCCCAGATGCCTCTTGCCGCACTACACCAACGGGAAGCCTTGCAGCCCCAGCCTGCAGCCCAGATGCCTCTTGCCGCACTACACCAACGGGAAGCCTTGCAGCCCCAGCCTGCAGCCCAGATGTCTCTTGCCGCACTACACCAACGGGAAGCCTTGCAGCCGCAGGCTGCAGCCCAGATGCCTCTTGCCGCACTATCGGCACATCAGTCTCCTCCTCTAACACAGGCACTTCATCCGCACTAAGAGTATCTTCATCATCCGATGACCCCATACGGAGAGAAAACTCACTGCCAGAATCGTCCCCTGCCCCCTCTCCCTCAGAAGCAGAGTCAGTCTCTGACCCAATATCAGAGGAAGACTCAAACAGCAAACCAACAACCTGCTGAGCAGTCATCCTGCGGCTAGCCATTATACTTACTAAGATAGAAGACTGCACAAACAAGTCAACAACAACCAACAATGTGCAAACCAAGTAAGTAAAGAAATGTGTACCTTTTATCACAAAGATCAATGTACTCAAAAACTATACAATCCAATTACAAGAGACAGCTGCACTCACCAGAAACAAACTCTGCAGTGACACAGCAAAGACCAACGATATCAAACTAGAAAGAAGAAAAAAAAACAAAATTACTCACAAGACAACAAAATACACATCGAGCACCAATGCAAAAAGTTTTTGACACTCAAAAACCCAACATACTGCTATTATTACACCATTTGCAAAAAAAAACAGGCAGAGAAATCAAACACATTTGCATTGTACAAAAAAACAGTCTCTTACCAAACTACACAAACAGCAGAACCACCAGTACCAAAAGGTCAACGTGAAAAGAAGAAAAGCCTTCACCTAGAACAAAAAAGTAAACAAAAAAAAACATTACAATTGGAAATCACAAAAAATATAACAATAAACATTATAACATGCCATGTCACTACCCAAATGGTCAATCGGGTTGTGTGCCAGATGGGGCAGAAAACAGCAGGAAAAAAAGGCTACTCAGTCCCAGGGCGGGTGAGCCAAATACATATAACAAATTGCACCCTGGAAGCGAGGGGTCACTTCTATTTCTAATTGAACTAATTCCCTGGTGTCTAGTGGGTTTTTCTGCCCCCAATGGGAGCAGAAACGGCAAAAAAATAAAACCGATCTGCCCCCAGAGGGGGCAGAAAAGTCTTCAAAAAATTTAGGGGCCCAAGGAAGCGACCCTTGCCCAAGGGGTCGCTTCCTACAATAATATTTATATCCCTGGTGTCTAGTGGGCTTTTCTGCCCCCCCCCCTAGGAGCAGAAACGGACAGAAAGACAACCAATCTGCCCCCGGGGGGGGGCAGAAAAGTCTTCAAAATAATTAGGCCGCAAAGGAAGCGACCCTTGCCCAAGGGGTCGCTTCCTACATAAAGAAAAAGACATCCCTGGTGTCTAGTGGGCTTTTCTGCCCCCCCAGGGGGCAGAAACGGGCAGAAAGACGACCGATCTGCCCCCAGGGGGGGGCAGAAAAGTCTTCTAATTATTTTGCCACCCAAGGAAGTGACCCTTGCCCAAGGGGTCACTTCCTACATAACATAAAAGACATCCCTGGTGTCTAGTGGGCTTTTCTGCCCCCCCTGGGGGCAGAAACGCGCAGAAAGCGGACCGATCTGCCCCCAGGGGGGGCAGAAAAGACTTCGAGAAATTTTGCCCCCCAGGAAGCGACCCTTGCCTAAGGGGTCGCTTCCCAAATCCAAATACACAAATCCCTGGTGTCTAGTGGGGCAGGAATGCCCTGTATTGAGACATCGGGGGAGAGGAAATACTCTTTCCTCTCCCCCGATGCCTCAATACAAAAGAAATCACCCCCGCGGCCCCCACCGGACAACGGAACCTACCTCTTGCTGCCTTGGACGCGCTGGAAGAAATGGATTCCAGCGCGTCCAACGCTTCCTGATGACGCCGGCGCGCGCTGTGCTCTTCCGCTGCCACCCCCGTAAAGGGGGGCAAGATCGAGGCACAAGGGGGGAGCGCCAGCGCTTCCCCCAGGGGCTGTCCTCATGACGGAACGGTTCCGTCATGAGCACAGCCCAACCGATGCTCATGACGGAACCGTTCCGTCATGAGCATCGAAGGGGTTAATAATCTCGCCGTGTATCGGCATACGTCCTTTCATGATGCACTATTGTCAACAAACTATCGATATTGCCAATTAATTGTAAATACACAATTTCAGCCGTGGATCGGCTATAGCTTTGATATCAGCACACCTTATTATGTTGCTTTCTACATAATAACAAAACGTAAATAAGTTTCCAAATATTGGAGAGAGGTAAGTCAGCATAAAACACTTAACCGAATAACTATGGAGAAAACAGTAACCGACAGAACCCCGATTCACGGATATTCAGACCCCAAAAGATTCTTTCTTAACCTAAGTGAACCACTAATTCCTCCCCACTATTTAATCCATGTGGGTACTTGGTCTGAAGATCTATAATAAATCTCGACTCAAGTTTTCTCAACTTGCGTGTTCTATTTCCTCCTCTTACATTTGCTGGAACAGAATCTAGGCCAAAGTATTGCAACAAATTCCTGTTACTCTGATGGTATTCTGCAAAATGACGTGCAACTGGGTATGCTGCATCTGATTTGTCTATTGCTCGTAGATGTTCTAAAATCCTAATTTTGAGTTGGTGTATAGTGCTGCCTATATAGCGCAGTCCACATGGACACACCAGGCAATAAACTGCAAAAGGAGTACTACAAGTTAAAAATTTGTTGATAGGTCTTGTTATTGTGGTATCTGGTATGTTGTAGGACAGAACCTTCTTACTAGTGGAACAGGCTTTGCAGCGTTTGCATGGAAAGAACCCCTTCATTTCTTTCAAAGTATGGCTGCGCTCTGGTATTCTTTCAAAATGACTTTTCACAAGCATGTCTTTTAGGGACCTAGCCTTTCTGAAGGTAACTAAGGGAGAGTTAGGGATGTCATTACTGATTATGCTGTCTGTTTTCAGTCGTAATCATCTGAAATTTCTCTTTCCCCGCATTATCAAGAGGTTGTGATTTCTCAGACAATAGTTTTTCCCTCGGAATCTTTCTAACCTTATTTAGGGTAGTTACCAGAGTCTTAGGATTATATCCCCTCACAGTGAACCTGTCTATGCATTCTGCCGCTGCTGCCTCAAAATCTTGTTCCATGGTGCTATTTCTCTTCAATACACGGCGAGATTATTAACATGCATGTAAGTGCCATAATATGGTTTAAAAAACATTATTGATGGCGTATTTACGATGGTCCCCCCAGAGTGCGTTATTTCTTTGAAATAAGGGAAATTGGAGCTTGGATATTTAGCGGTGTCCACTACCGCGAACTGCACCCGTCCGAGAGTGCTCCGCAAAGAGAGAAAGTGGAGACGGAGCGTGATATTTGAACGCGGAAGCACCGCCGTGGCTGCTGGGACGTGAGTTCACCGAAGACAGAAATAAACCGATGAGACGCGCTTCACTTTATGTCTACTTCCCATGAATGTACAGCAGTCTGAGTAACGGTAGGACGTACGTGGGGGACATCGCATGTTACATACACGGTATTGAGGCAATTTTGAAAGAGGCATGTTTTCGGAATCGGCACGCCGCGAGGCGGCAAAAGACATTTTCAAAAGTCAAGGAGGGGTGGCACATGAACACACACCCGACCTCGGGAGTCCGCAGAGCGGACTATACGATATTCTGAGGAAATTGGAGAAACTGTACGAGAGAGATACCCGAAAATGGTGGGAAGCCACTAGCCTCCAAAGCTACATAGATGTAAATCGAGTACCAAGGGGACTAAGAGTCTACACAGTCCCGTCTTATGAGAATCCGGATCCACAACTTCTCACAGATTGGGCAGAGCATTCAGCACGCTATTGCCAAGGAACTTTGGAACTCCTGGTAAAATATGCCTGGAGTGACAGGCAAAAAACACTGGAAGAAATTGAAATATTAGAAGGAACTCTGGCCAAAGAAGATGAGAAGGATAAAGTGGAGGAACTAAAAACTCAAATGAAAACCAGATTACTTAAATACGAACAAAAAATCAAAACCAGGAAACAAGAGAAATTCATCCGAGATGAGAATGATTACAGGCTAGGACGGATTTTAACTTTTGCCCGCAAATTTGATGCCCCCAGAAAAGAATTCAACCTACGATCAAAGCAACCCACAGTACAACTAGTGGAATCTTCCGAATCTGAGCTAACGGAAAATGAATCCAGTGATGAGCAATCAGGGGGAGCAGTAGCAGGGAGAACAATTATCCCGACCCCTTTTCACGACGAATTTCAGATAATTCGGCAGTCATGGCTCCGTGGCGGCAAGGACAAGCCACCGGAAGCAAACGAAGAAGAACGAGACGATCGCAGGGGGGCTGGAAGAGGAAAATCAAGGGCCTGGAGAGGCCGACCCAAGAAATCGGGCAAAAGACAGTAGAGGCAATAAATCTAACAGTGGTGAATTTGACCAACAAAAACCTTACAAATGATGAAAAGCAAGTATTAAGCCTGGGTATAACCTTCTGTCCTAGCAGTTATCTGGAATATACTCAGACAAGAATAGATCTCTTCAGCTTTATTCGTAAGCTCAAACTGCATAAGTACTTTAAACTGAGATCTAACACCAGAGACCCTAGAATTGGAGTAAGACTTACAATCACGGATATACTAACGGGGAAAGATTTACCAGCTATTGAACTCCTGGAAGACTTGCGAAGAGAAGAATCATTCAATTTGGACATCAACAAAAGTATGGCAGAAAGAGCAATAGAAATGGGGATTGAACAAGAAAGGGAGGAAAGCCCATTTAAACCTACCTCCTCATTCAATCCCCAAATGCCATTGGATGCTATTGATGTTTTCTCAGAGGCCGTGGTAAAAGATCTCCTGACATTCAGATCAAAGAGAAGCAAACATCAAAATAGAAGCAATATTTCAATTGGACAGAAGAAGGCGTTACAAGATCTAATGAAGGACACATCAATCATAATCAAACCCTCCGACAAAGGAGGTAACGTGGTCCTGCAGACAAGGGATAATTACAGAAAAGAGGCACTACGACAGTTGTCAGACCATAAATATTATGAAAAAACAACGAATGAGGCATATCAACAGAGTATCGTGAAATACGACGAACTCATTAAAAAATGGTATGACAAGTCAATGCTAGGAACAGAAGAGCATATGTTCCTTCGGAGTAATAATCCTACAACACCTACTTTCTATCACATCCATAAATTGCATAAGGACAAAGTAACCCCTCCTGGCAGACCTATCGTGTCCTCTTTAAACAGCCTAACGGAACATCTATCCATGTTCATTAATCATTTTTTGTTTTTCTTTGTAGTGCAATTAAAGTCTTATGTGAAAGACACTAAGGACTTCCTAAACAAAGTATCAGATATGAAATGGGACTCATCCTATCTACTGATGGTATTGGACATCACAAGCCTATACACGATCATAGAGCATGAACATGGTATAAATGCTATAAAATGTTATCTTGAAAGACGACAACTTCGCTTTGCGGAGCATAATCAAATGTTAATTGAATTTTTGGAGTTTTGCTTACAAAACAACATTTTTTTATTTGAAGATCAATACTATAGGCAAACATCCGGTACAGCTATGGGCACCTGCTTTGCTCCCAGCTATGCAAATTTATTCGTAGGCTGGTGGGAGGAGCAGGTGCCCAGGGCTTATGCCGGAGTGGATGGGGGTAGAGTTGTGGAATGGCATCGATATATCGATGACCTGTTCATAGTATGGCAAGGGTCAATTGAATCAGCTTATGAGTACATAGATGTCCTCAATGGCAACCATCTGAATTTACACTTTTCTGGTACAGTGAGTCCGGTGGCAGCGGACTATCTGGACCTACGGGTGTTTATTGAGGATGGAAAGATCCAGACAGCTTTATTTCGTAAAGCAACAGCCGGCAATTCTACCCTTAATGCTACCAGTAACCATCCTCCAAGATTAATTCAAAGCATTCCATATGGTGAGCTCCTTAGATTGAAGAGAAATAGCACCATGGAACAAGATTTTGAGGCAGCAGCGGCAGAATGCATAGACAGGTTCACTGTGAGGGGATATAATCCTAAGACTCTGGTAACTACCCTAAATAAGGTTAGAAAGATTCCGAGGGAAAAACTATTGTCTGAGAAATCACAACCTCTTGATAATGCGGGGAAAGAGAAATTTCAGATGATTACGACTTATTCCTCCGAAGCCAACCACTTGAAATATTTGCTAAAGAAAAACTGGCACATTTTGAAAACAGACAGCATAATCAGTAATGACATCCCTAACTCTCCCTTAGTTACCTTCAGAAAGGCTAGGTCCCTAAAAGACATGCTTGTGAAAAGTCATTTTGAAAGAATACCAGAGCGCAGCCATACTTTGAAAGAAATGAAGGGGTTCTTTCCATGCAAACGCTGCAAAGCCTGTTCCACTAGTAAGAAGGTTCTGTCCTACAACATACCAGATACCACAATAACAAGACCTATCAACAAATTTTTAACTTATAGTACTCCTTTTGCAGTTTATTGCCTGGTGTGTCCATGTGGACTGCGCTATATAGGCAGCACTATACACCAACTCAAAATTAGGATTTTAGAACATCTACGAGCAATAGACAAATCAGATGCAGCATACCCAGTTGCACGTCATTTTGCAGAATACCATCAGAGTAACAGGAATTTGTTGCAATACTTTGGCCTAGATTCTGTTCCAGCAAATGTAAGAGGAGGAAATAGAACACGCAAGTTGAGAAAACTTGAGTCGAGATTTATTATAGATCTTCAGACCAAGTACCCACGTGGATTAAATAGTGGGGAGGAATTAGTGGTTCACTTAGGTTAAGAAAGAATCTTTTGGGGTCTGAATATCCATGAATCGGGGTTCTGTTGGTTACTGTTTTCTCCATAGTTATTCGGTTAAGTGTTTTATGCTGACTTACCTCTCTCCAATATTTGGAAACTGATTTACGTTTTGTTATTATGTAGAAAGCAACATAATAAGGTGTGCTGATATCAAAGCTATAGCCGATCCATGGCTGAAATTGTGTATTTACAATTAATTGGCAATATCGATAGTTTGTTGACAATAGTGCATCATGAAAGGACGTATGCCGATACACGGCGAGATTATTAACATGCATGTAAGTGCCATAATATGGTTTAAAAAACATTATTGATGGCGTATTTACTCGGAATAATTAAATGATACTCTGAATTGCTTTAGAGTTAAGCCGATACACGGCGGAAAATAACAAATGTAACCATTACAATATGGCACTTACATTTGGTTATAAAATGTTTGTCCTTTCTCCATGTCGGAAGCACTAAGTCAACCCCTTTTTAAACGTGCCAACATGAAAGTGTTATGAACACAGAAGAAGGCTGACGCCGAAACGCGTTTGTTCTGTTTGCAGTTACCATTAAACTACAAACTGTGATGGTCCCCCCAGAGTGCGTTATTTCTTTGAAATAAGGGAAATTGGAGCTTGGATATTTAGCGGTGTCCACTACCGCGAACTGCACCCGTCCGAGAGTGCTCCGCAAAGAGAGAAAGTGGAGACGGAGCGTGATATATATATATATATATATATATATATATATATATATATATATATATATATATATATATATGTTTCCAAAGGTTTCCCAGCTTTAAGAACGCACTCCACAGCAGGTAGGTTTCACACCCTTTATTTGCAGATGAAAGTGAAATTGTATATATATATATATAAATAAATATATATATACATCATTCTAGTAAGCACTTAAGTAGACGGTGGACAGTGCTGAAATATCCTTCAATGTAATGCTAATATCAAAAGTAATGGCTTGAATACTAAACATTGTTATATCGCATAAATCAATGATATTACTTAAGGAAAACCACATATATATATATATATATATATATATATATATATATATATATATATTCACTGAAAAAACCATAGGTTTCAGGGGCGTTATAGTTAGCTGGACATTTCCCTCATACAAATCCCTAGAAATTCCCCCGTTATAGTTAGTGCAGCTAACTATAACTCGCGCCCCCGCAATGCACTATTGATGACGTCACATATTACATCACTCATGACATCACTGATGACATCACGGATGACGTCATCCATGTGATAAATTAGTGCATCTTCTCACACCCTAATATAACCTTTGATACACCGACTCAAAGTTTCAGATGGCCATTTTGAAAACCATAGATACTCCAATACCAATAACTACATACCCACTCATTGACTCTTAGGTCTACATACACCTCCACTCACTCACCTGTACAGTCACTCATACTTACAGTCACTCCGTACAGGACTATCATATGCATTTATACACCTATATGGACACTCACACACCGCCAATCATCCATTGAGGTACTGACACACCTAGTCAGTCATGCAAATATTTAAACACAGTCCAATTTACTCACCTACACAGTTAAACACACTCAAGTTCACTTACTCATAAAACTACTAACAAATTCTGACGCTCTTATACAATTACTGATACAAGTACACACTCATCCATACAGCCACTCCCGCAATCACACACTTTCACATGTAGATAGTTATATACTCTTACACACATATACACTGCGTTTCACATATGTAGTTACTGACACATGTACAACTGAGATATACATTCAATCACTAACACCCATACATACACTCAGCCAACCATGCAGTCCATCACAGTTGCACTCTTAAAACCATGCACCCATAGAAACACCCACTCACACATCTATGCACAGAGTCACACACACCCTACCCACACAAACACTCAGGCACCCATACAGATACTCAGACAACCAATCAATAATCCATATAGGCACTCATATAGCTATTCACAAAACCATGCAGCCACTTATACACCAACACACAGACACATACAGACATTCACACAGTTTAGTCACTTGTCTGCAGTAAAATACATTTAATGACTCACTTATAGAGTCAGTTACGCACCTAGAAAATCATCCATTCACACACTTGTACACCCACTCATTCTTCAACAGGCCTTTCCCTATATATATTAAACATATTAAAACTTTACTGAAACACAGACTCACTAGATGACATCATCAGTGATGTCATCAGTGATGTCCTTTGAGATGTCATGAGTGATGTAATATGTGACGTCATCAGTAGTGCATTGCGGGGGCGCGAGTTATAGTTAGCTGAACTAACTATAACGGGGGAATTTCTAGGGTTTTGTACGAGGGAAATTTCCAGCTAACTATAATGCCCCTGAAACCTATGGTTTTTTCAGTGAATTTCTAAGGTTTTTTAAATACCAATTCCTAACTATAACGTGCATGAAACCTATGGTTTTTTCAGTGAATTTCAAAGGTTTTTTAAATGCCAATTCCTAACTATAACGTGCATGAAACCTATGTTTTTTTCAGTGAATTTCAAAGGTTTTTTAAATGCTAATTCCTATCTATAACTTATCTCTAAAGATATCAGGTTTAATGATTTTCATTGGATTTCTATATTTTTCAAATTCAGTGTGTCAATTTCATTAATTATGTTTTTTTGAAATTCTTTTTTAACACTATTTTTTAAACCTATTTCATTTAAATATTTTCAAAATTAAAAAATAATATTTGTTTTTATTGGGTTTTTCAAACATATTTTTAAATATTTTCTTTAATATTTTGTAACTATATGTTCAAAACGTTATTTTATATATATTTTTTCATGTTTTTTGGATCCGCGCACCCAACGCGAGAGAATCCGTGCACCCAACGCGATAGGATGCGCGCACCGTGCGCGCATTTTGCCGTTTTTTAAAAAAAAGGGGGCCCCAGGGGGTCCTTCTGGGACCCCCTAAGCAGATCTAGAGGGTCAGAGTATTTCCACACTGCCCCCTTTATATGTTTTACACACTTATTCCCCTTGCATCTTCAGCCTCGCTTCTACCGAGGCAGAAAATGGCCGCCAACAGTTCCTGGTTTTGAATGTAGACAGACACTCGACAGCCAATTAGCATTCAGCGCGTGATCGTCAGGGTACGCGCTCGGTTCGGGGAGGGTGCGCTTATGGTGCGCGGATCCTCCCTGGCCATAGATATCACTAAATTGTTTACCCTAATTTTCTCAGGAACTACTGAACAGATTCACACCATTTATGCAAAAGGCACAAGTCTGAACTGAGGACTACCTCTTTGCCAAATTTGGTGTAATTCCGTTCAGCGGTTCGGGCTGTAGCTGCGACAACAGATCCTATGGGAAATTGCATGGGGAAAACGCGTTTTGGGACCCCTCTTTTTTCTCGGCCCCTGCTTGACAAATCATCACAAAACTTTCAGGGTAGGAGTGGAGTGGAGCTGGCCAAAAGTTTGGAAAATTTTGCGAGGATTTATCAGCCGGCGCCAGACTTATTGGGAATAGAATGTTGCGGATTTCCTATGGAAAATAGGTCCTAACTATAACTATCTACTGGCAACCGCCAGTATATAATCTATATATATATATATATATATATATATATATATATATATATATATATATATATATATATATATATATTTTGTTCTTTTTTTACCTACTGGCGGTTGCCAGTAGGTAGTTAAAGTTAGGACCTATTTTCCATAGGAAATCTGCAACATTCTATTCCCAATAACTTTGGCACCGGTTGACGAATCTTTGCGAAATTTTCAAAACATTTCGCCAGCTCCGGTCCGCCCCTATCCTGTAAGTCTGGGGATGATTCATGTAGCGGGGGCCGAGAAAAAAAGGGGGGTCCCAAAACGTGTTTTCTCCATGCAATTTCTCATAGGACTTTTAGCCGCAGCTACAGCCCAAACTGCTGAACGGAATTACACCAAATTTGGCAAAAAGGGAGTCCTCAGTTCAGACTCGTGCCTCTTGCTTAAAAGGTGTAAATCTGTTCAGTAGTTCCTGAGAAAATCAAAAGTAAAATCACATATATATCTGGGCAGAGCCTAACCACACATCTTATCGTGAGATCTGATTGGCTGTCAGCACTTCATCCAAGAAGTGTTGGCAGCCATCTTGGGACCAATATACATGATAGCACCTCATTAAAAAGCATTGCAGTTAATAGAAGGTTTTAAGACTTTAGTTACATTATAAATCATTTGTTGATGGTACCATACGCATTTTAGGAATTGTGGTATGTTCTAAGGTGATTTTACCATGTGAAAAAGCCTTCTGCTGGGATATCATGAATCATGTTTGGGAGAAAACTATTTTCTCATGCTTTTCCCACAGAGGTTACGAAGGTGATCTATAAGCTAAACTGAGAGCATATTTTCTGTAAATTCACATTATCTTTCTCAGTCATGTGAGAATGAAGTCTGACATTCTCAGTAAAACATGTACATCCAACAAGGGCAGAGACTGTCAGTTGATTCCTTTGTGTTCTACTGCAGCTTCCCAGAGTGTTCCAAAGAACAACTAGAGCGCTAACAGTCCTACTTATGATAAACGTATGGCACACCTGAAGTCATCTTGATTGGAATAAAGTGGTAACTCTTAAAACATTTCATTTAAAAAGGAACAAAATGAGGGTGCATTTTGCCATAGAAAGTATGATTAGTGCTGCAGAAAGAAAAATTAGGGCACATTTTGAGTGACTTCTCAAATCCTCTTCTATTTCATAAAAAAATTCTGACATGCAGACTGAAACATGCACTTTCAATACCAGCAGCAGACTTCCCTGGTGAGCAATACCTTTACTACAGTGATCTAATGAGCAACTAGTGTGCTAACATTCTGAATTTATAGCAAATGTGTAACACATCTGAATGCCTTCTTGATGGAATCAAATTAAAAAAACTGAAAGTATTCCTACTGAGGAGACTGTAGTAAATGAGGAAATTAGGAAACTTCATAACAAATAAGTCTTCCAAGATGGCCACAAGAGACAAAAGAGCCCAAATGTAGCACAAATATCACCCAGATGTAGCCCAAGTATAGCCCAATGACAGAATGTCCCAGAGTGTTCTAAAGAACAACTAGAGCGCTAACAGTCTTACTTAAGACAAAAGTATGGCACACCTGAAGCCATCTTGATTGGAATAAAGTGGTAACACTTAGAACATTTAATTTGCAAAGGAACAAAATGAGGGGGTTCATGTTGCCATAGAAATTATGATTAGTGCTGCAGAAACAAAAATTAGGGCACATTTTGACTTCTCAAATCCTCTTCTATTTCATTAAAAAATTCTGACATGCAGACTGAAACATGCACTTTGAATACCAGTCAGGCAGCAGACTTCCCTGGTGATCAGTAGCATTACTACAGTGATCTAATGAGCAACTAGAGTGCTACCATTCAGAATTTATGGCAAATGTGTGACACATCTGAATGCCTTCTTGATGGAACCAAAGTAAACAAGCATTGAAAATGCAATAGGTCTCGCCCTCGTTTAAGTTAAAGCAATTCTGTTTGTAATTAGGTGGCTCTCTAGCTTTGCTTTTATTAGTGTTTTTCAAACTTTCATGTACATAACATGCATATATATGTGCATATCCAACAGAACTCCTTCTTTCGAGAGAGCAGAGACCACACAGGGCAAGGTCTTGGAAGCAAACTTTATTTCTTATTAGGCGAATGCATTTCGGCAGTTTGTCAGCCTTCATCAGCGCCCAAGTATCCAGGAGGCTTCCAACATCACGAGTGTAAATCTTGCCGCCCTCTTATTGGCAGAGGGCCCGCTCCGCCCCCTTGCGTTGTGATTTCACCTGTTGTCAATTCACAAAGTGCGTATGGACCAAAACACCCAGAATGCATGATGTTGAGCCCAGGTACGTGTTGCAGGGGGAGTATGTCACCAATTGGTCATGCGGGGATGCCAGTACAGGTCATGAGTTGCAGCCAATTTCCTGCTTGTGAAAGAAACAAAAGCGCCTCCTCGGGTCCCCGCTACAGCCTCGGACAACCGGGGAACCATCCGGCGGGGGCAGCAGTGACAATACACGCCGCCCAGGATGAGGTTAATAACCTCAAAACCGCCTCAATTGCTCCCCAAAGTCCATGGCGGGCCCAGACCATCCAATACCTTGGATACACATGAAAACCACCGCTGCAGCAAAGCCAGTGACGTCAGGGCCAACTTGCGTAGCGGGGGTCTCTGTACCGTGTCTCTGGCTGACACTGAATTGTATCCAACAGAACTTATTATTTCGAGAGAGCAGAGACCACACAGGGGAAGACCTTGGAAGCAAACTTTATTTCTTCATAGGCGAATGCATTTCGGCAATTTGTCAGACTTCATCAGCGCCCAAGTATCCAGGAGGATTCCAACATCACAAGTGTAAATCTTGCCGCCCTCTTATTGGCAGAGGGCCCGCACCGCCCCCTTGCATTGTCATCTCACCTGTTCTCAATTCACATATGTGTGCGTGTAGAGAGAGGTAGAGAGAGGTAGAGAGGTAGAGGTGTAGAGGTATAGAGGTAGAGGTAGAGCGGTAGAGAATAGTAGCGAGGTAGAGAATTGTAGAGAGAGAAGTAAAGAGAGGTAGAGAGTAGAGGATGAGTAATAGAGAGTAGAGAGTGAGTAGTATAGAGTAGTAGAGAGTAGTAGAGAGAGTAGCAGAGAGTGAGTAGTAGAGAGTAGTAAAGTGAGTAGTAGAAGGTGAGTAGTAGAGAGAGAGTAGTAGAGAATAGTAGAGAATGAGCAGTAGAGAGTGGGTAGTAGAGAGTGAGTAGTAGTGAGTAGCAGAGAGTGAGTAGTAGAGAGTAGTAGAGAGTGGTTAGTAAAGCGTGAGTAGAAGAGAGTAGTAGAGAGTGAGTACCAGAGTGAGAGTATTAGAGAGTAGTAAAGAGTGAGTAGTAGAGTGAGTAGTAGAGTAGTAGAGAGAGTAGTAGAGAGTGAGTAGTAGAGTGAGTAGTAGAGTGAGTAGTAGAGAGTGAGTAGCAGAGAGTAGTAGAGAGTAGTAGAGAGAGTAGTAGATAGTGAGTAGTAGAGAGTAGTAGAGAGAGAGTAGTAGAGAGTGAGTAGTAGAGAGTGAGTTGTAGAGAGAGAGTAGTAGAGTAGTAGAGAGTGAGTAGTAGAGAGTAGTAGAGAGTGAGTAGTAGAGAGTAGTAGAGAGAGAGTAGTAGAGAGCAAGTAGTAGAGAGTGTGTAGTAGAGAGTGAGTAGTAGAGAGTAGTACAGAGTGAGTAGTAGAGCGAGTAGTAGAGAGCAAGTAGTAGAAAGTGTGTAGTAGAGAGTGAGTAGTAGAGAGTAGTAGAGAGTGAGTAGTAGAGAGAGTAGTAGAGAGTGAGAAGTAGAGAGAGTAAGAGACTAGTAGAGTAGTAGAGAGTGAGTAGTAGAGCGTAGTGGAGAGCGAGTAGTGGTGAGTGAGTAGTGGACAGTGAGCAGTAGAGAGAAGTAGAGAGTGAGTAGTAGAGAGTGTGTAGTAGAGAGTGAGTAGTAGTGAGTAGTAGAGAGTGAGTAGTAGAGAGAGTAGTAGAGAGAGTAGTAGAGAGTGAGTAGTAGAGAGTGAGTAGTAGTGAGTAGTAGAGAGTGAGTAGTAGAGAGAGTGGTAGAGTGAGCAGTAGAGAGTGAGTAGTAGAGAGTGAGTACTAGAGAGTGAGTAGTAGTGTAGTAGAGAGTGAGTGGTAGAGAGTAGCAGAGTGAGCAGTAGAGAATAGTAGAGAGTAAGTAGTAGAGAGAGTAGAAGAGAGTAGTAGAGTAGGAGAGTGAGTAGTAGAGAGTGAGTAGTAGAGAGAGTAGTAGAGAGCAAGTAGTAGAGAGTAGTGGAGAGTGAGCAGTAGAGAGTAGTGGAGAGTGAGTAGTAGAGAGTGAGTAGTGGATTGAATAGTAGAGTGAGTAGTAGAGAGAGTAGTAGAGAGTGAGAAGTAGAGTGTAGTAGAGTGAGTAGTAGAGAGTGAGTAGTAGAGTAGTAGAGAGTAAGTGGTAGAGAGTAGTAGAGAGTAGCAGAGTGAGCAGTAGAGAGTAGTAGAGTGAGTAGTAGAGAGTGAATAGTAGAGAGAGAGTAGTAGAGAGTAGTAGAGAGTGAGTAGTAGAGAGTGAGTAGTAGAGAGCAGTAGCAAGTGAGTAGTAGAGAGTGAGTAGTAGAGAGTGAGTAGTAGAGAGTGGTAGAGAGTGAGTAGTAGAGTAGTAGAGAGTAGTCAGTCAGTGTCAGTCAGTCAGTGTCAGTCAATCAGTGTCAGTCAATCAGTGTCCGTCAGTCAGTCAGTGTCAGTCAATCAGTGTCAATCAGTGTCAGTCATTGTCAGTCTGTCAGTTTCAGTCAGTCAGTGTCAGTCAGTGGCAGTGGCAGTCAATCAGTGTCAGTCAGTGTCAATCAGTCAGTGTCAGTCAGTCAGTGTCAGTCAGTCAGTGTCAGCGAGAGCAGTTCTGCTGACCTGGTTCTCTGGCTCTAAAGCAGCTCTGCTGACCTGGTTATCTCCCTCTAAAGCAGCTCTCCTGACCTGGTTTCTCTGACTCTACAGCAGATCTGCTGACCTGGTTCTCTGGCTCTAGAGCAGCTCTGCTGACCTAGTTCTTAGGCTACAGAGCAGCACTGCTGATCTGGTTCTCTGGCTCTACAACAGCTCTGTTGACCTGGTTCTATGGCTCTAAAGCAGTTCTGCTGACATGGTTCTCTGGCTCTAGAGCAGCTCTGCTGACCTAGTTCTCTCCCTCTAGAGCAGGTCTGCTGACCTGGTTCTCTCCCTCTAAAGCAGCTCTACTGACCTGGTTTCTCTGGCTCTACAGCAGCTCTGCTGACCTGGTTCGCTGGCTCTAGAGCAGCTCTGCTGACCTGGGTCGCTGGCTCTAAAGCAGCTCTCCTGACTTGGTTTTCCGGCTCTAAAGCAGCTCTGCAGACCTGGCTCTATGGCTCTAAAGCAGCTCTTCTGACCTGGTCCCTTCGCTCTAAAGCAGCTCTACTGACCTGGTTCTCTGGCTCTAAAGCAGCTCTGCTGACCTGGTTCTCTCCCTCTAAAGCAGCTCTCCTGACCTGGTTTCTTTGGCTCTACAGCAGGTCTGCTGACCTGGTTCTCTGGCTCTAGAGCAGCTCTGCTGACCTAGTTCTTAGGCTACAGAGCAGCCCTGCTGATCCGGTTCTCTGGCTCTACAACAGCTCTGTTGACCTGGTTCTCTGGCTCTAAAGCAGCTCTGCTGACCGGTTCTATGGCTCTAAAGCAGTTCTGCTGACATGGTTCTCTGGCTCTAGAGCAGCTCTGCTGACCTGGTTCTCTCCCTCTAGAGCAGCTCTGCTGACCTGATTCTCTCCCTCTAAAGCAGCTCTACTGACCTGGTTTCTCTGGCTCTAGAGCAGCTCTGTTGACCTGGTGCTTAGTTCTGGCTCTAAAGCAGGTCTGCTGACCTGGTTCTGTGGCTCTAAAGCAGCTCTGCTGACCTGGTTCTCTGGCTCTAAAGCAGCTCTTCTGACCCGGCTCTATGGCTCTAAAGGAGTTCTGCTGACATGGTTCTCTGGCTCTTGAGCAACTCTGCTGACCTGGTTCTCTCCCTCTAGGGCAGGTCTGCTGACCTGGTTATCTCTCTCTAAAGCAGCTCTACTGACCTGGTTTCTCTGGCTCTACAGCAGCTCTGCTGACCTGGTTCGCTGGCTCTAGAGCAGCTCTGCTGACCTGGTTCGCTGGCTCTAGAGCAGCTCTCCTGACCTGGTTTTCCGGCTCTAAAGCAGCTCTGCTGACCTGGATCTATGGCTCTAAAGCAGCTCTTCTGACCTGGTCCCTTGGCTCTAAAGCAGCTCTGCTGACCTGGTTCTCTGGCTCTAAAGCATCTCTGCTGACCTGGTTCTCTCCATCTAAAGCAGCTCTCCTGACCTGGTTTCTCTGGCTCTACAGCAGGTTTGCTGACCTGGTTCTCTGGCTCTAGAGAAGCTCTGCTGACCTAGTTCTTAGGCTACAGAGCAGCACTGCTGATCTGGTTCTCTGGCTCTACAACAGCTCTGTTGATCTGGTTCTATGGCTCTAAAGCAGTTCTGCTGACATGGTTCTCTGGCTCTAGAGCAGCTCTGCTGACCTGGTTCTCTCCCTCTAGAGCGGCTCTGCTGACCTGGTTCTCTCCCTCTAAAGCAGCTCTACTGACCTGGTTTCTCTGGCTCTAGAGCAGCTCTGTTGACCTGGTTCTTAGTCTATAGAGCAGCTCTGCTGACATGGTTCTCTGGCTCTAAAGCAGCTCTGCTGACCTGGTTCTGTGGCTCTAAAGCAGCTCTGCTGACTTGGTTCTCTGGCTCTAGAGCAGCTCTGCTGACCTGGTTCTCTGGCTCTAGAGCAGCTCCGCTGACCTGGTCCCTTGGCTCTAAAGCAGCTCTGCAGACCTGGTTCTCTCCCTCTAAAGCAACTCTGCTGACCTGGTTTATCTGGCTCTACAGCTGCTCTGCTGACCTGGTTCTCTGGCTCTAGAGCAGCTCTGCTGACCTAGTTCTTAGGCTCTAGAGCAGCTCTGCTGACCTGGTTTTCTGGCGCTACAACAGCTCTGCTTACCTGATTTTCTGGCTCTAAAGCAGCTCTGCTGACCCGGTTCTATGGCTCTAAAGCAGTTCTGCTGACCTGGTTCTCTGGCTCTAGAGCAGCTCTGCTGACCTGGTCCCTTGGCTCTAAAGCAGCTCTGCTGACCTGGTTCTCTGGATCTAAAGCAGCTCTGCTGACCTGGTTCTCTGGCTCTAGAGCAGCTCTGCTGACCAAGTTCTTAAGCTACAGAGCAGCACTGCTGATCTGGTTCTCTGGCTCTAGAGCAGCTCTGCTGACCTAGTTCTTAGGCTACAGAGCAGCACTGCTGATCTGGTTCTCTGGCTCTACAACAGCTCTGTTGACCTGGTTCTCTGGCTCTAAAGCAGCTCTTCTGACCCGGTTCTATGGCTCTAAAGCAGTTCTGCTGACATGGTTCTCTGGCTCTAGAGCAGCTCTGCTGACCTGGTTCTCTCCCTCTAGAGCAGCTCTGCTGACCTGGTTCTATGGCTCTAAAGCAGCTCTGCTGACCTGGTTCTGTGGCTCTAAAGCAGCTCTGCTGACCTGGTTCTCTGGCTCTAAAGCAGCTCTGCTGGCCTGGTTCTCTGGCTCTAAAGCAGCTCTGCTGACCTGGTTCTCTCCCTCTAAAGCAGCTCTGCTGACCTGGTTTATCTGGCTCTACCGCAGCTCTGCTCACCTGGTTCTCTGGCTCTAGAGCAGCTCTGCTGACCTAGTTCTTAGGCTACAGAGCAGCACTGTTGATCTGGTTCTCTGGCTCTACAACAGCTCTGCTGACCTGGTTCTCTGGCTCTAAAGCAGCTCTGCTGACCTGGTTCTCAGGCTCTAAAGCAGCTCTGCTGACCCAGTTCTATGGCTCTAAAGCAGTTCTGCTGACATGGTTCTCTGGCTGTTGAGCAACTCTCCTGACTTGGTGCTCTCCCTCTAGAGCAGGTCTGCTGACCTGGTTCTCTCTCTCTAAAGTAGCTCTGCTGACCTGGTTCGCTTGCTCTAGAGCAGCTCTGCTGACCTGGTTCTTAGGCTCTAGAGCAGCTCTCCTGACCTGGTTCTCCGGCTCTAAAGCAGCTCTGCTGACCTGGCTCTATGGCTCTAAAGCAGCTCTTCTGACCTGGTCCCTCGGTTCTAAAGCAGCTCTGCTGACCTGGTTCTCTGGCTCTAAAGCAGCTCTGCTGACCTGGTTCTCTCCCTCTAAAGCAGCTCTCCTGACCTGGTTTCTCTGGCTCTAAAGCAGGTCTGCTGGCCTGGTTCTCTGGCTCTAGAGCAGCTCTGCTGACCTGGTTCTTAGGCTACAGAGCAGCACTGCTGATCAGGTTCTCTGGCTCTACAACAGCTCTGTTGACCTGGTTCTCTGGCTCTAAAGCATCTCTGCTGACCCGGTTCTATGGCTCTAAAGCAGCTCTACCTACCTGGTTTCTCTGGCTCTAGAGCAGCTCTGCCGGCCTGGTTCTTAGGCTCTAGAGCAGCTCTGCTGACCTGCCTGGTTCTGTGGCTCTAAAGCAGCTCTTCTGACCTGGTTCTGTGGCTCTAAAGCAACCCTGCTGACTTGGTTCCCTGGCTCTAGAGCAGCTCTGCTGACCTGGTTCTCTGGCTCAAAAGCAGCTCTGCTGACCTGGTTCTCTGGCTCTAAAGCAGCTCTGCTGGCCTGGTTCTCTGGCTCTAAAGCAGCTCTGCTGACCTGGTTCTCTCCCTCTAAAGCAGCTCTGGTGCCCTGGTTTATCTGGCTCTACAGCAGCTCCGCTGACCTGGTTCTCTGGCTCTACAACAGCTCTGCTTACCTGGTTCTCTGGCTCTAAAGCAGCTCTGCTGCCCCAGTTCTATGGCTCTAAAGCAGTTCTGCTGACCTGGTTCTCTGGCTCTAGAGCAGCTCCGCTGACCTGGTCCCTTGGCTCTAAAGCAGCTCTGCCGACCTGGTTCTCTCCCTCTAAAGCAACTCTGCTGACCTGGTTTATCTGGCTCTACAGCAGCTCAGCTGACCTGGTTCTCTGGCTCTAGAGCAGCTCTGCTGACCTAGTTCTTAGGCTCTAGAGCAGCTCTGCTGACCTGGTTCTATGGTGCTACAACAGCTTTGCTTACCTGATTCTCTGGCTCTAAAGCAGCTCTGCTGACCCGGTTCTTTGGCTCTAAAGCAGATCTGCTGACCTGGTTCTCTGGCTCTAGAGCAGCTTTGCTGACCTGGTTCTCTGGCTCTAGAGCAGCTCTGCTGACCTAGTTCTTAGGCTACAGAGCAGCACTGCTGATCTGGTTCTCTGGCTCTAGAGCAGCTCTGCTGACCTAGTTCTTAGGCTACAGAGCAGCACTGCTGATCTGATTCTCTGGCTCTACAACAGCTCTGTTGACCTGGTTCTATGGCTCTAAACCAGCTCTGCTGACCCGGTTCTATGGCTCTAAAGCAGTTCTACTGACATGGTTCTCTGGCTCTAGAGCATCTCTGCTGACCTGGTTCTCTCCCTCTAGAGCAGCTCTGCTGACCTGGTTCTCTGGCTCTAAAGCAGCTCTGCTGACCCGGTTCTATGGCTCTAAAGCAGTTCTGCTGACATGGTTCTCTGGCTCTAGAGCAGCTCTGCTGACCTGGTTCTCTCCCTATAGAGCAGCTCTGCTGACCTGGTTCTATGGCTCTAAAGCAGCTCTGCTGACCTGGTTCTCTGGCTCTAAAGCAGCTCTGCTGACTTGGTTCTCTGGCTCTAGAGCAGCTCTGCTGACCTGGTTCTCTGGCTCAAAAGCAGCTCTGCTGACCTGGTTCTCTGGCTCTAAAGCAGCTCTGCTGATCTAGTTCTTAGGCTACAGAGCAGCACTGCTGATCAGGTTCTCTGGCTCTACAACAGCTCTGTTGACCTGGTTCTCTGGCTCTAAAGCATCTCTGCTGACCCAGTTCTATGGCTCTAAAGCAGCTCTGCTGACCTGGTTCTCTCCCTCTAGAGCAGCTCTGCTGACCTGGTTTCTCTGGCTCTAGAGCAGCACTGCCGGCCTGGTTCTTAGGCTCTAGAGCAGCTCTGCTGACCTGCCTGGTTCTGTGGCTCTAAAGCAGTTCTGCTGACCTGGTTCTCTGGCTCTAGAGCAGCTCCGCTGACCTGGTCCCTTGGCTCTAAAGCAGCTCTGCCGACCTGGTTCTCTCCCTCTAAAGCAACTCTGCTGACCTGGTTTATCTGGCTCTATAGCAGCTCAGCTGACCTGGTTCTCTGGCTCTAGAGCAGCTCTGCTGACCTAGTTCTTAGGCTCTAGAGCAGCTCTGCTGACCTGGTTCTATGGTGCTACAACAGCTTTGCTTACCTGATTCTCTGGCTCTAAAGCAGCTCTGCTGACCCGGTTCTTTGGCTCTAAAGCAGATCTGCTGACCTGGTTCTCTGGCTCTAGAGCAGCTTTGCTGACCTGGTTCTCTGGCTCTAGAGCAGCTCTGCTGACCTAGTTCTTAGGCTACAGAGCAGCACTGCTGATCTGGTTCTCTGGCTCTAGAGCAGCTCTGCTGACCTAGTTCTTAGGCTACAGAGCAGCACTGCTGATCTGGTTCTCTGGCTCTACAACAGCTCTGTAGACCTGGTTCTATGGCTCTAAACCAGCTCTGCTGACCCGGTTCTATGGCTCTAAAGCAGTTCTACTGACATGGTTCTCTGGCTCTAGAGCATCTCTGCTGACCTGGTTCTCTCCCTCTAGAGCAGCTCTGCTGACCTGGTTCTCTGGCTCTAAAGCAGCTCTGCTGACCCGGTTCTATGGCTCTAAAGCAGTTCTGCTGACATGGTTCTCTGGCTCTAGAGCCGCTCTGCTGACCTGGTTCTATGGCTCTAAAGCAGCTCTGCTGACCTGGTTCTCTGGCTCTAAAGCAGCTCTGCTGACTTGGTTCTCTGGCTCTAGAGCAGCTCTGCTGACCTGGTTCTCTGGCTCAAAAGCAGCTCTGCTGACCTGGTTCTCTGGCTCTAAAGCAGCTCTGCTGGCCAGGTTCTCTGGCTCTAAAGCAGCTCTGCTGACCTGGTTCTCTCCCTCTAAAGCAGCTCTGCTGACCTGGTTTATCTGGCTCTACAGCAGCTCTGCTGACCTGGTTCTCTGGCTCTAGAGCAGCTCTGCTGACCTAGTTCTTAGGCTCTAGAGCAGCTCTGCTGACCTGGTTCTCTGGCTCAAAAGCAGCTCTGCTGACCTGGTTCTCTGGCTCTAAAGCAGCTCTGCTGGCCAGGTTCTCTGGCTCTAAAGCAGCTCTGCTGATCTGGTTCTCTCCCTCTAAAGCAGTTCTGCTGACCTGGTTTATCTGGCTCTACAGCAGCTCTGCTGACCTGGTTCTCTGGCTCTAGAGCAGCTCTGCTGACCTAGTTCTTAGGCTCTAGAGCAGCTCTGCTGACCTGGTTCTCTGGCGCTACAACAGCTCTGCTTACCTGATTCTCTGGCTCTAAAGCAGCTCTGCTGACCCGGTTCTATGGCTCTAAAGCAGTTCTGCTGACCTGGTTCTCTGGCTCTAGAGCAGCTCTGCTGATATAGTTCTTAGGCTACAGAGCAGCACTGCTGATCAGGTTCTCTGGCTCTACAACAGCTCTGTTGACCTGGTTCTCTGGCTCTAAAGCATCTCTGCTGACCCAGTTCTATGGCTCTAAAGCAGCTCTGCTGACCTGGTTCTCTCCCTCTAGAGCAGCTCTGCTGACCTGGTTCTCTCCCTCTAAAGCAGTTCTACCTACCTGGTTTCTCTGGCTCTAGAGCAGCACTGCCGGCCTGGTTCTTAGGCTCTAGAGCAGCTCTGCTGACCTGCCTGGTTCTGTGGCTCTAAAGCAGTTCTGCTGACCTGGTTCTCTGGCTCTAGAGCAGCTCCGCTGACCTGGTCCCTTGGCTCTAAAGCAGCTCTGCCGACCTGGTTCTCTCCCTCTAAAGCAACTCTGCTGACCTGGTTTATCTGGCTCTACAGCAGCTCAGCTGACCTGGTTCTCTGGCTCTAGAGCAGCTCTGCTGACCTAGTTCTTAGGCTCTAGAGCAGCTCTGCTGACCTGGTTCTATGGTGCTACAACAGCTTTGCTTACCTGATTCTCTGGCTCTAAAGCAGCTCTGCTGACCCGGTTCTTTGGCTCTAAAGCAGATCTGCTGACCTGGTTCTCTGGCTCTAGAGCAGCTTTGCTGACCTGGTTCTCTGGCTCTAGAGCAGCTCTGCTGACCTAGTTCTTAGGCTACAGAGCAGCACTGCTGATCTGGTTCTCTGGCTCTAGAGCAGCTCTGCTGACCTAGTTCTTAGGCTACAGAGCAGCACTGCTGATCTGGTTCTCTGGCTCTACAACAGCTCTGTTGACCTGGTTCTATGGCTCTAAACCAGCTCTGCTGACCCGGTTCTATGGCTCTAAAGCAGTTCTACTGACATGGTTCTCTGGCTCTAGAGCATCTCTGCTGACCTGGTTCTCTCCCTCTAGAGCAGCTCTGCTGACCTGGTTCTCTGGCTCTAAAGCAGCTCTGCTGACCCGGTTCTATGGCTCTAAAGCAGTTCTGCTGACATGGTTCTCTGGCTCTAGAGCCGCTCTGCTGACCTGGTTCTATGGCTCTAAAGCAGCTCTGCTGACCTGGTTCTCTGGCTCTAAAGCAGCTCTGCTGACTTGGTTCTCTGGCTCTAGAGCAGCTCTGCTGACCTGGTTCTCTGGCTCAAAAGCAGCTCTGCTGACCTGGTTCTCTGGCTCTAAAGCAGCTCTGCTGGCCAGGTTCTCTGGCTCTAAAGCAGCTCTGCTGACCTGGTTCTCTCCCTCTAAAGCAGCTCTGCTGACCTGGTTTATCTGGCTCTACAGCAGCTCTGCTGACCTGGTTCTCTGGCTCTAGAGCAGCTCTGCTGACCTAGTTCTTAGGCTATAGAGCAGCTCTGCTGACCTGGTTCTCTGGCGCTACAACAGCTCTGCTTACCTGATTCTCTGGCTCTAAAGCAGCTCTGCTGACCCGGTTCTATGGCTCTAAAGCAGGTCTGCTGACCTGGTTCTCTGGCTCTAGAGCAGCTCTGCTGATCTAGTTCTTAGGCTACAGAGCAGCACTGCTGATCAGGTTCTCTGGCTCTACAACAGCTCTGTTGACCTGGTTCTCTGGCTCTAAAGCATCTCTGCTGACCCAGTTATATGGCTCTAAAGCAGCTCTGCTGACCTGGTTCTCTCCCTCTAGAGCAGCTCTGCTGACCTGGTTCTCTCCCTCTAAAGCAGTTCTACCTACCTGGTTTCTCTGGCTCTAGAGCAGCACTGCCGGCCTGGTTCTTAGGCTCTAGAGCAGCTCTGCTGACCTGCCTGGTTCTGTGGCTCTAAAGCAGCTCTGCTGACCTGGTTCTGTGGCTCTAAAGCAGCTCTGCTGACTTGGTTCCCTGGCTCTAGAGCAGCTCTGCTGACCTGGTTCTCTGGCTCAAAAGCAGCTCTGCTGACCTGGGTCTCTGGCTCTAAAGCAGCTGTGCTGGCCTGGTTCTCTGGCTCTAAAGCAGCTCTGCTGACCTGGTTCTCTCCCTCTAAAGCAGCTTTGGTGACCTGGTTTATCTGGCTCTACAACAGCTCTGCTTACCTGGTTCTCTGGCTCTAAAGCAGCTCTGCTGCCCCAGTTCTATGGCTCTAAAGCAGTTCTGCTGACCTGGTTCTCTGGCGCTACAACAGCTCTGCTTACCTGATTCTCTGGCTCTAAAGCAGCTCTGCTGACCCGGTTCTATGGCTCTAAAGCAGTTCTGCTGACCTGGTTCTCTGGCTCTAGAGCAGCTCTGCTGACCTAGTTCTTAGGCTACAGAGCAGCACTGCTGATCAGGTTCTCTGGCTCTACAACAGCTCTGTTGACCTGGTTCTCTGGCTCTAAAGCATCTCTGCTGACCCAGTTCTATGGCTCTAAAGCAGCTCTGCTGACCTGGTTCTCTCCCTCTAGAGCAGCTCTGCTGACCTGGTTCTCTCCCTCTAAAGCAGTTCTACCTACCTGGTTTCTCTGGCTCTAGAGCAGCACTGCCGGCCTGGTTCTTGGGCTCTAGAGCAGCTCTGCTGACCTGGTTCTGTGGCTCTAAAGCAGCTCTGCTGACTTGGTTCCCTGGCTCTAGAGCAGCTCTGCTGACCTGGTTCTCTGGCTCAAAAGCAGCTCTGCTGACTTGGTTCCCTGGCTCTAGAGCAGCTCTGCTGACCTGGTTCTCTGGCTCAAAAGCAGCTCTGCTGACCTGGGTCTCTGGCTCTAAAGCAGCTGTGCTGGCCTGGTTCTCTGGCTCTAAAGCAGCTCTGCTGACCTGGTTCTCTCCCTCTAAAGCAGCTCTGGTGACCTGGTTTATCTGGCTCTACAACAGCTCTGCTTACCTGGTTCTCTGGCTCTAAAGCAGCTCTGCTGCCCCAGTTCTATGGCTCTAAAGCAGTTCTGCTGACCTGGTTCTCTCCCTCTAAAGCAACTCTGCTGACTTGGTTTATCTGGCTCTACAGCAGCTCAGCTGACCTGGTTCTCTGGCTCTAGAGCAGCTCTGCTGACCTAGTTCTTAGGCTCTAGAGCAGCTCTGTTGACCTGGTTCTATGGTGCTACAACAGCTTTGCTTACCTGATTCTCTGGCTCTAAAGCAGCTCTGCTGACCCGGTTCTTTGGCTCTAAAGCAGTTCTGCTGACCTGGTTCTCTGGCTCTAGAGCAGCTTTGCTGACCTGGTTCTCTGGCTCTAGAGCAGCTCTGCTGACCTAGTTCTTAGGCTACAGAGCAGCACTGCTGATCTGGTTCTCTGGCTCTACAACAGCTCTGTTGACCTGGTTCTATGGCTCTAAAGCAGCTCTGCTGACCCGGTTCTATGGCTCTAAAGCAGTTCTGCTGACATGGTTCTCTGGCTCTAGAGCAGCTCTGCTGACCTGGTTCTCTGGCTCAAAAGCAGCTCTGCTGACCTGGTTCTCTGGCTCTAAAGCAGCTGTGCTGGCCTGGTTCTCTGGCTCTAAAGCAGCTCTGCTGACCTGGTTCTCTCCCTCTAAAGCAGCTCTGGTGCCCTGGTTTATCTGGCTCTACAGCAGCTCCGCTGACCTGGTTCTCTGGCTCTACAACAGCTCTGCTTACCTGGTTCTCTGGCTCTAAAGCAGCTCTGCTGCCCCAGTTCTATGGCTCTAAAGCAGTTCTGCTGACCTGGTTCTCTGGCTCTAGAGCAGCTCCGCTGACCTGGTCCCTTGGCTCTAAAGCAGCTCTGCCGACCTGGTTCTCTCCCTCTAAAGCAACTCTGCTGACCTGGTTTATCTGGCTCTACAGCAGCTCAGCTGACCTGGTTCTCTGGCTCTAGAGCAGCTCTGCTGACCTAGTTCTTAGGCTCTAGAGCAGCTCTGCTGACCTGGTTCTATGGTGCTACAACAGCTTTGCTTACCTGATTCTCTAGCTCTAAAGCAGCTCTGCTGACCCGGTTCTTTGGCTCTAAAGCAGTTCTGCTGACCTGGTTCTCTGGCTCTAGAGCAGCTTTGCTGACCTGGTTCTCTGGCTCTAGAGCAGCTCTGCTGACCTAGTTCTTAGGCTACAGAGCAGCACTGCTGATCTGGTTCTCTGGCTCTAGAGCAGCTCTGCTGACCTAGTTCTTAGGCTACAGAGTAGCACTGCTGATCTGGTTCTCTGGCTCTACAACAGCTCTGTTGACCTGGTTCTATGGCTCTAAACCAGCTCTGCTGACCCGGTTCTATGGCTCTAAAGCAGTTCTACTGACATGGTTCTCTGGCTCTAGAGCAGCTCTGCTGACCTGGTTCTCTCCCTCTAGAGCAGCTCTGCTGACCTGGTTCTCTGGCTCTAAAGCAGCTCTGCTGACCCGGTTCTATGGCTCTAAAGCAGTTCTGCTGACATGGTTCTCTGGCTCTAGAGCAGCTCTGCTGACCTGGTTCTCTCCCTATAGAGCAGCTCTGCTGACCTGGTTCTATGGCTCTAAAGCAGCTCTGCTGACCTGGTTCTCTGGTTTTAAAGCAGCTCTGCTGACTTGGTTCTCTGGCTCTAGAGCAGCTCTGCTGACCTGGTTCTCTGGCTCAAAAGCAGCTCTGCTGACCTGGTTCTCTGGCTCTAAAGCAGCTCTGCTGGCCTGGTTCTCTGGCTCTAAAGCAGCTCTGCTGACCTGGTTCTCTCCCTCTAAAGCAGCTCTGCTGACCTGGTTTATCTGGCTCTACAGCAGCTCTGCTGACCTGGTTCTCTGGCGCTACAACAGCTCTGCTTACCTGATTCTCTGGCTCTACAGCAGCTCTGCTGACCTGGTTCTCTGGCTCTAGAGCAGCTCTGCTGACCTAGTTCTTAGGCTCTAGAGCAGCTCTGCTGACCTGGTTCTCTGGCGCTACAACAGCTCTGCTTACCTGATTCTCTGGCTCTAAAGCAGCTCTGCTGACCCGGTTCTATGGCTCTAAAGCAGTTCTGCTGACCTGGTTCTCTGGCTCTAGAGCAGCTCTGCTGACCTAGTTCTTAGGCTACAGAGCAGCACTGCTGATCAGGTTCTCTGGCTCTACAACAGCTCTGTTGACCTGGTTCTCTGGCTCTAAAGCATCTCTGCTGACCCAGTTCTATGGCTCTAAAGCAGCTCTGCTGACCTGGTTCTCTCCCTCTAGAGCAGCTCTGCTGACCTGGTTCTCTCCCTCTAAAGCAGTTCTACCTACCTGGTTTCTCTGGCTCTAGAGCAGCACTGCCGGCCTGGTTCTTAGGCTCTAGAGCAGCTCTGCTGACCTGCCTGGTTCTGTGGCTCTAAAGCAGCTCTGCTGACCTGGTTCTGTGGCTCTAAAGCAGCTCTGCTGACTTGGTTCCCTGGCTCTAGAGCAGCTTCAGCTGACCTGGTTCTCTGGCACAAAAGCAGCTCTGCTGACCTGGGTCTCTGGCTCTAAAGCAGCTGTGCTGGCCTGGTTCTCTGGCTCTAAAGCAGCTGTGCTGACCTGGTTCTCTCCCTCTAAAGCAGCTCTGGTGACCTGGTTTATCTGGCTCTACAACAGCTCTGCTTACCTGGTTCTCTGGCTCTAAAGCAGCTCTGCTGCCCCAGTTCTATGGCTCTAAAGCAGTTCTGCTGACCTGGTTCTCTGGCGCTACAACAGCTCTGCTTACCTGATTCTCTGGCTCTAAAGCAGCTCTGCTGACCTGGTTCTCTGGCTCTAGAGCAGCTCTGCTGACCTAGTTCTTAGGCTACAGAGCAGCACTGCTGATCAGGTTCTCTAGCTCTACAACAGCTCTGTTGACCCGGTTCTCTGGCTCTAAAGAATCTCTGCTGACCCAGTTCTATGGCTCTAAAGCAGCTCTGCTGACCTGGTTCTCTCCCTCTAGAGCAGCTCTGCTGACCTGGTTCTCTCCCTCTAAAGCAGTTCTACCTACCTGGTTTCTCTGGCTCTAGAGCAGCACTGCCGGCCTGGTTCTTAGGCTCTAGAGCAGCTCTGCTGACCTGCCTGGTTCTGTGGCTCTAAAGCAGCTCTGCTGACCTGGTTCTATGGCTCTAAAGCAGCTCTGCTGACTTGGTTCCCTGGCTCTAGAGCAGCTCTGCTGACCTGGTTCTCTGGCTCAAAAGCAGCTCTGCTGACCTGGGTCTCTGGCTCTAAAGCAGCTGTGCTGGCCTGGTTCTCTGGCTCTAAAGCAGCTCTGCTGACCTGGTTCTCTCCCTCTAAAGCAGCTCTGGTGACCTGGTTTATCTGGCTCTACAACAGCTCTGCTTACCTGGTTCTCTGGCTCTAAAGCAGCTCTGCTGCCCCAGTTCTATGGCTCTAAAGCAGTTCTGCTGACCTGGTTCTCTGGCTCTAGAGCAGCTCCGCTGACCTCGTCCCTTGGCTCTAAAGCAGCTCTGCCGACCTGGTTCTCTCCCTCTAAAGCAACTCTGCTGACTTGGTTTATCTGGCTCTACAGCAGCTCAGCTGACCTGGTTCTCTGGCTCTAGAGCAGCTCTGCTGACCTAGTTCTTAGGCTCTAGAGCAGCTCTGCTGACCTGGTTCTATGGTGCTACAACAGCTTTGCTTACCTGATTCTCTGGCTCTAAAGCAGCTCTGCTGACCCGGTTCTATGGCTCTAAAGCAGTTCTGCTGACCTGGTTCTCTGGCTCTAGAGCAGCTCTGCTGACCTAGTTCTTAGGCTACAGAGCAGCTCTGCTGACCTAGTTCTTAGGCTACAGAGCAGCACTGCTGATCTGGTTCTCTGGCTCTACAACAGCTCTGTTGACCTGGTTCTATGGCTCTAAAGCAGCTCTGCTGACCCGGTTCTATGGCTCTAAAGCAGTTCTGCTGACATGGTTCTCTGGCTCTAGAGAAGCTCTGCTGACCTGGTTCTCTCCCTATAGAGCAGCTCTGCTGACCTGGTTCTATGGCTCTAAAGCAGCTCTGCTGACCTGGTTCTGTGGCTCTAAAGCAGCTCTGCTGACCTGGTTCTCTGGCGCAACAACAGCTCTGCTTACCTGATTCTCTGGCTCTAAAGCAGCTCTGCTGACCCGGTTCTATGGCTCTAAAGCAGTTCTGCTGACCTGGTTCTCTGGCTCTAGAGCAGCTCTGCTGACCTAGTTCTTAGGCTACAGAGCAGCACTGCTGATCAGGTTCTCTGGCTCTACAACAGCTCTGTTGACCTGGTTCTCTGGCTCTAAAGCATCTCTGCTGACCCAGTTCTATGGCTCTAAAGCAGCTCTGCTGACCTGGTTCTCTCCCTCTAGAGCAGCTCTGCTGACCTGGTTCTCTCCCTCTAAAGCAGTTCTACCTACCTGGTTTCTCTGGCTCTAGAGCAGCACTGCCGGCCTGGTTCTTAGGCTCTAGAGCAGCTCTGCTGACCTGCCTGGTTCTGTGGCTCTAAAGCAGCTCTGCTGACCTGGTTCTGTGGCTCTAAAGCAGCTCTGCTGACTTGGTTCCCTGGCTCTAGAGCAGCTCTGCTGACCTGGTTCTCTGGCTCAAAAGCAGCTCTGCTGACCTGGGTCTCTGGCTCTAAAGCAGCTGTGCTGGCCTGGTTCTCTGGCTCTAAAGCAGCTCTGCTGACCTGGTTCTCTCCCTCTAAAGCAGCTCTGGTGACCTGGTTTATCTGGCTCTACAACAGCTCTGCTTACCTGGTTCTCTGGCTCTAAAGCAGCTCTGCTGCCCCAGTTCTATGGCTCTAAAGCAGTTCTGCTGACCTGGTTCTCTGGCGCTACAACAGCTCTGCTTACCTGATTCTCTGGCTCTAAAGCAGCTCTGCTGACCCGGTTCTATGGCTCTAAAGCAGTTCTGCTGACCTGGTTCTCTGGCTCTAGAGCAGCTCTGCTGACCTAGTTCTTAGGCTACAGAGCAGCACTGCTGATCAGGTTCTCTGGCTCTACAACAGCTCTGTTGACCTGGTTCTCTGGCTCTAAAGCATCTCTGCTGACCCAGTTCTATGGCTCTAAAGCAGCTCTGCTGACCTGGTTCTCTCCCTCTAGAGCAGCTCTGCTGACCTGGTTCTCTCCCTCTAAAGCAGTTCTACCTACCTGGTTTCTCTGGCTCTAGAGCAGCACTGCCGGCCTGGTTCTTAGGCTCTAGAGCAGCTCTGCTGACCTGCCTGGTTCTGTGGCTCTAAAGCAGCTCTGCTGACCTGGTTCTGTGGCTCTAAAGCAGCTCTGCTGACTTGGTTCCCTGGCTCTAGAGCAGCTCTGCTGGCCTGGTTCTCTGGCTCTAAAGCAGCTCTGCTGACCTGGTTCTCTCCCTCTAAAGCAGCTCTGGTGACCTGGTTTATCTGGCTCTACAACAGCTCTGCTTACCTGGTTCTCTGGCTCTAAAGCAGCTCTGCTGCCCCAGTTCTATGGCTCTAAAGCAGTTCTGCTGACCTGGTTCTCTGGCTCTAGAGCAGCTCCGCTGACCTCGTCCCTTGGCTCTAAAGCAGCTCTGCCGACCTGGTTCTCTCCCTCTAAAGCAACTCTGCTGACTTGGTTTATCTGGCTCTACAGCAGCTCAGCTGACCTGGTTCTCTGGCTCTAGAGCAGCTCTGCTGACCTAGTTCTTAGGCTCTAGAGCAGCTCTGCTGACCTGGTTCTATGGTGCTACAACAGCTTTGCTTACCTGATTCTCTGGCTCTAAAGCAGCTCTGCTGACCCGGTTCTATGGCTCTAAAGCAGTTCTGCTGACCTGGTTCTCTGGCTCTAGAGCAGCTCTGCTGACCTAGTTCTTAGGCTACAGAGCAGCTCTGCTGACCTAGTTCTTAGGCTACAGAGCAGCACTGCTGATCTGGTTCTCTGGCTCTACAACAGCTCTGTTGACCTGGTTCTATGGCTCTAAAGCAGCTCTGCTGACCCGGTTCTATGGCTCTAAAGCAGTTCTGCTGACATGGTTCTCTGGCTCTAGAGAAGCTCTGCTGACCTGGTTCTCTCCCTATAGAGCAGCTCTGCTGACCTGGTTCTATGGCTCTAAAGCAGCTCTGCTGACCTGGTTCTGTGGCTCTAAAGCAGCTCTGCTGACCTGGTTCTCTGGCGCTACAACAGCTCTGCTTACCTGATTCTCTGGCTCTAAAGCAGCTCTGCTGACCCGGTTCTATGGCTCTAAAGCAGTTCTGCTGACCTGGTTCTCTGGCTCTAGAGCAGCTCTGCTGACCTAGTTCTTAGGCTACAGAGCAGCACTGCTGATCAGGTTCTCTGGCTCTACAACAGCTCTGTTGACCTGGTTCTCTGGCTCTAAAGCATCTCTGCTGACCCAGTTCTATGGCTCTAAAGCAGCTCTGCTGACCTGGTTCTCTCCCTCTAGAGCAGCTCTGCTGACCTGGTTCTCTCCCTCTAAAGCAGTTCTACCTACCTGGTTTCTCTGGCTCTAGAGCAGCACTGCCGGCCTGGTTCTTAGGCTCTAGAGCAGCTCTGCTGACCTGCCTGGTTCTGTGGCTCTAAAGCAGCTCTGCTGACCTGGTTCTGTGGCTCTAAAGCAGCTCTGCTGACTTGGTTCCCTGGCTCTAGAGCAGCTCTGCTGACCTGGTTCTCTGGCTCAAAAGCAGCTCTGCTGACCTGGGTCTCTGGCTCTAAAGCAGCTGTGCTGGCCTGGTTCTCTGGCTCTAAAGCAGCTCTGCTGACCTGGTTCTCTCCCTCTAAAGCAGCTCTGGTGACCTGGTTTATCTGGCTCTACAACAGCTCTGCTTACCTGGTTCTCTGGCTCTAAAGCAGCTCTGCTGCCCCAGTTCTATGGCTCTAAAGCAGTTCTGCTGACCTGGTTCTCTGGCGCTACAACAGCTCTGCTTACCTGATTCTCTGGCTCTAAAGCAGCTCTGCTGACCCGGTTCTATGGCTCTAAAGCAGTTCTGCTGACCTGGTTCTCTGGCTCTAGAGCAGCTCTGCTGACCTAGTTCTTAGGCTACAGAGCAGCACTGCTGATCAGGTTCTCTGGCTCTACAACAGCTCTGTTGACCTGGTTCTCTGGCTCTAAAGCATCTCTGCTGACCCAGTTCTATGGCTCTAAAGCAGCTCTGCTGACCTGGTTCTCTCCCTCTAGAGCAGCTCTGCTGACCTGGTTCTCTCCCTCTAAAGCAGTTCTACCTACCTGGTTTCTCTGGCTCTAGAGCAGCACTGCCGGCCTGGTTCTTAGGCTCTAGAGCAGCTCTGCTGACCTGCCTGGTTCTGTGGCTCTAAAGCAGCTCTGCTGACCTGGTTCTGTGGCTCTAAAGCAGCTCTGCTGACTTGGTTCCCTGGCTCTAGAGCAGCTCTGCTGACCTGGTTCTCTGGCTCAAAAGCAGCTCTGCTGACCTGGGTCTCTGGCTCTAAAGCAGCTGTGCTGGCCTGGTTCTCTGGCTCTAAAGCAGCTCTGCTGACCTGGTTCTCTCCCTCTAAAGCAGCTCTGGTGACCTGGTTTATCTGGCTCTACAACAGCTCTGCTTACCTGGTTCTCTGGCTCTAAAGCAGCTCTGCTGCCCCAGTTCTATGGCTCTAAAGCAGTTCTGCTGACCTGGTTCTCTGGCTCTAGAGCAGCTCCGCTGACCTCGTCCCTTGGCTCTAAAGCAGCTCTGCCGACCTGGTTCTCTCCCTCTAAAGCAACTCTGCTGACTTGGTTTATCTGGCTCTACAGCAGCTCAGCTGACCTGGTTCTCTGGCTCTAGAGCAGCTCTGCTGACCTAGTTCTTAGGCTCTAGAGCAGCTCTGCTGACCTGGTTCTATGGTGCTACAACAGCTTTGCTTACCTGATTCTCTGGCTCTAAAGCAGCTCTGCTGACCCGGTTCTATGGCTCTAAAGCAGTTCTGCTGACCTGGTTCTCTGGCTCTAGAGCAGCTCTGCTGACCTAGTTCTTAGGCTACAGAGCAGCACTGCTGATCTGGTTCTTTGGCTCTACAACAGCTCTGTTGACCTGGTTCTATGGCTCTAAAGCAGCTCTGCTGACCCGGTTCTATGGCTCTAAAGCAGTTCTGCTGACATGGTTCTCTGGCTCTAGAGCAGCTCCGCTGACCTCGTCCCTTGGCTCTAAAGCAGCTCTGCCGACCTGGTTCTCTCCCTCTAAAGCAACTCTGCTGACTTGGTTTATCTGGCTCTACAGCAGCTCAGCTGACCTGGTTCTCTGGCTCTAGAGCAGCTCTGCTGACCCGGTTCTTTGGCTCTAAAACAGTTCTGCTGACCTGGTTCTCTGGCTCTAGAGCAGCTTTGCTGACCTGGTTCTCTGGCTCTAGAGCAGCTCTGCTGACCTAGTTCTTAGGCTACAGAGCAGCACTGCTGATCTGGTTCTCTGGCTCTACAACAGCTCTGTTGACCTGGTTCTATGGCTCTAAAGCAGCTCTGCTGACCCGGTTCTATGGCTCTAAAGCAGTTCTGCTGACATGGTTCTCTGGCTCTAGAGCAGCTCTGCTGACCTGGTTCTCTGGCTCAAAAGCAGCTCTGCTGACCTGGTTCTCTGGCTCTAAAGCAGCTGTGCTGGCCTGGTTCTCTGGCTCTAAAGCAGCTCTGCTGACCTGGTTCTCTCCCTCTAAAGCAGCTCTGGTGCCCTGGTTTATCTGGCTCTACAGCAGCTCCGCTGACCTGGTTCTCTGGCTCTACAACAGCTCTGCTTACCTGGTTCTCTGGCTCTAAAGCAGCTCTGCTGCCCCAGTTCTATGGCTCTAGAGCAGCTCCGCTGACCTGGTCCCTTGGCTCTAAAGCAGCTCTGCCGACCTGGTTCTCTCCCTCTAAAGCAACTCTGCTGACCTGGTTTATCTGGCTCTACAGCAGCTCAGCTGACCTGGTTCTCTGGCTCTAGAGCAGCTCTGCTGACCTAGTTCTTAGGCTCTAGAGCAGCTCTGCTGACCTGGTTCTATGGTGCTACAACAGCTTTGCTTACCTGATTCTCTGGCTCTAAAGCAGCTCTGCTGACCCGGTTCTTTGGCTCTAAAGCAGTTCTGCTGACCTGGTTCTCTGGCTCTAGAGCAGCTTTGCTGACCTGGTTCTCTGGCTCTAGAGCAGCTCTGCTGACCTAGTTCTTAGGCTACAGAGCAGCACTGCTGATCTGGTTCTCTGGCTCTAGAGCAGCTCTGCTGACCTAGTTCTTAGGCTACAGAGCAGCACTGCTGATCTGGTTCTCTGGCTCTACAACAGCTCTGTTGACCTGGTTCTATGGCTCTAAACCAGCTCTGCTGACCCGGTTCTATGGCTCTAAAGCAGTTCTACTGACATGGTTCTCTGGCTCTAGAGCAGCTCTGCTGACCTGGTTCTCTCCCTCTAGAGCAGCTCTGCTGACGTGGTTCTCTGGCTCTAAAGCAGCTCTGCTGACCCGGTTCTATGGCTCTAAAGCAGTTCTGCTGACATGGTTCTCTGGCTCTAGAGCAGCTCTGCTGACCTGGTTCTCTCCCTATAGAGCAGCTCTGCTGACCTGGTTCTATGGCTCTAAAGCAGCTCTGCTGACCTGGTTCTCTGGCTCTAAAGCAGCTCTGCTGACTTGGTTCTCTGGCTCTAGAGCAGCTCTGCTGACCTGGTTCTCTGGCTCAAAAGCAGCTCTGCTGACCTGGTTCTCTGGCTCTAAAGCAGCTCTGCTGGCCTGGTTCTCTGGCTCTAAAGCAGCTCTGCTGACCTGGTTCTCTCCTTCTAAAGCAGCTCTGCTGACCTGGTTTATCTGGCTCTACAGCAGCTCTGCTGACCTGGTTCTCTGGCTCTAGAGCAGCTCTGCTGACCTAGTTCTTAGGCTCTAGAGCAGCTCTGCTGACCTGGTTCTCTGGCGCTACAACAGCTCTGCTTACCTGATTCTCTGGCTCTACAGCAGCTCTGCTGACCTGGTTCTCTGGCTCTAGAGCAGCTCTGCTGACCTAGTTCTTAGGCTCTAGAGCAGCTCTGCTGACCTGGTTCTCTGGCGCTACAACAGCTCTGCTTACCTGATTCTCTGGCTCTAAAGCAGCTCTGCTGACCCGGTTCTATGGCTCTAAAGCAGTTCTGCTGACCTGGTTCTCTGGCTCTAGAGCAGCTCTGCTGACCTAGTTCTTAGGCTACAGAGCAGCACTGCTGATCAGGTTCTCTGGCTCTACAACAGCTCTGTTGACCTGGTTCTCTGGCTCTAAAGCATCTCTGCTGACCCAGTTCTATGGCTCTAAAGCAGCTCTGCTGACCTGGTTCTCTCCCTCTAGAGCAGCTCTGCTGACCTGGTTCTCTCCCTCTAAAGCAGTTCTACCTACCTGGTTTCTCTGGCTCTAGAGCAGCACTGCCGGCCTGGTTCTTAGGCTCTAGAGCAGCTCTGCTGACCTGCCTGGTTCTGTGGCTCTAAAGCAGCTCTGCTGACCTGGTTCTGTGGCTCTAAAGCAGCTCTGCTGACTTGGTTCCCTGGCTCTAGAGCAGCTCTGCTGACCTGGTTCTCTGGCTCAAAAGCAGCTCTGCTGACCTGGGTCTCTGGCTCTAAAGCAGCTGTGCTGGCCTGGTTCTCTGGCTCTAAAGCAGCTCTGCTGACCTGGTTCTCTCCCTCTAAAGCAGCTCTGGTGACCTGGTTTATCTGGCTCTACAACAGCTCTGCTTACCTGGTTCTCTGGCTCTAAAGCAGCTCTGCTGCCCCAGTTCTATGGCTCTAAAGCAGTTCTGCTGACCTGGTTCTCTGGCGCTACAACAGCTCTGCTTACCTGATTCTCTGGCTCTAAAGCAGCTCTGCTGACCCGGTTCTATGGCTCTAAAGCAGTTCTGCTGACCTGGTTCTCTGGCTCTAGAGCAGCTCTGCTGACCTAGTTCTTAGGCTACAGAGCAGCACTGCTGATCAGGTTCTCTGGCTCTACAACAGCTCTGTTGACCTGGTTCTCTGGCTCTAAAGCATCTCTGCTGACCCAGTTCTATGGCTCTAAAGCAGCTCTGCTGACCTGATTCTCTCCCTCTAGAGCAGCTCTGCTGACCTGGTTCTCTCCCTCTAAAGCAGTTCTACCTACCTGGTTTCTCTGGCTCTAGAGCAGCACTGCCGGCCTGGTTCTTAGGCTCTAGAGCAGCTCTGCTGACCTGCCTGGTTCTGTGGCTCTAAAGCAGCTCTGCTGACCTGGTTCTGTGGCTCTAAAGCAGCTCTGCTGACTTGGTTCCCTGGCTCTAGAGCAGCTCTGCTGACCTGGTTCTCTGGCTCAAAAGCAGCTCTGCTGACCTGGGTCTCTGGCTCTAAAGCAGCTGTGCTGGCCTGGTTCTCTGGCTCTAAAGCAGCTCTGCTGACCTGGTTCTCTCCCTCTAAAGCAGCTCTGGTGACCTGGTTTATCTGGCTCTGCAACAGCTCTGCTTACCTGGTTCTCTGGCTCTAAAGCAGCTCTGCTGCCCCAGTTCTATGGCTCTAAAGCAGATCTGCTGACCTGGTTCTCTGGCTCTAGAGCAGCTCCGCTGACCTCGTCCCTTGGCTCTAAAGCAGCTCTGCCGACCTGGTTCTCTCCCTCTAAAGCAGCTCTGCTGACCTGGTTCTCTCGCTCTAAAGCAGCTCTACTGACCTGGTTTCTCTGGCTCTACAGCAGCTCTGCTGACCTGGTTCTCTGGCTCTAGAGCAGCTCTGGTGACCTGGTTCTCTAGCTCTAAAACAGCTCTGCTGACCTGGTTCTCTCCCTCTAAATCAGCTCTACTGACCTGGTTCTCTGCCTCTAGAGCAGCTCTGCTGACCTGGTTCTATGGCTCTAGAGCAGCTCTGCTGACCCGGTTCTCTGGCTCTAGAGCAGCTCTGCTGACCTGGTTCTCTGGCTCTAAAGCAGCTCTGCTGACCTGGTTCTCTCCCTCTAAAGCAGCTCTGCTGACCTGGTTTCTCTGGCTCTAGAGCAGCTCTGCTGATCTGGTTCTCTGGCTCTAAAGCAGCTCTGCTGACCTGGTTCTCTCCCTCTAAAGCAGCTCTGCTGACCTGGTTCTCTGCCTCTAGAGCAGCTCTGCTGACCTGGTTCTCTGGCTCTAAAGCAGCTCCGCTGACCTGGTTCTATGGCTCTAAAGCAGCTCTGCTGACCTGGTTCTCTGGCTCTAAAGCAGCTCTGCTGACCTGGTTCTCTGGCTCTAGAGCAGCTCTGCTGACCTGTTTCTCTGGCTCTAAAGCAGCTCTGCTGACCTGGTTCTCTCCCTCTAAAGAGGCTGCTGACCTGGTTCTCTGGCACTAGAGCAGCTCTGCTGACCTGGTTCTCTCCCTCTAAAGCAGCTCTGCTGACCTGGTTTCTCTGGCTCTACAGCAGCTCTGCTGACCTGTGTCTCTGGCTCTAGAGCAGCTCTGCTGACCTGGGTTTCTGGTTCTAAAGCAGCTCTGCTGACCTGCTTCTTAGGTTCTAGAGCAGCTCTGCTGACCTGGTTCTCTGGCTCTACCACGGCTCTGCTGACCTGGTTTCTCTGGCTCTGCAGCAGCTCTGCTGACCTGGTTCTCTGCACTCACGATGCACGCACCCGACTTCTCGAAAATATATTTAAAAATAATATAAGTTTTTTATAAGTACAAATATATTATTTTTATGAATATCTTAGATAATCTCTTGCCCTAATATGTATATTAAAGACATATACATATCATTTTGGAACATATATTTCTTTTGCGGGAGTCGCGCACCCAGCGTGCCCCAGCACGTATAGTACGTCACGCTCGACCCGCAACCGTGCAAGCATCTCATACCGTAATGCGCATGTGTCGTGAATGCGCGGGAGCAGGAGTCGCGGACCAGTTGCATACCAATCGCGCACATCACGTAATATTAAATGTATATGATGTAACTGAAAAACACGCAGCCGTCGCACACCGTACGCGGATCCTTCACGACTTTTCTAAAATGGCGGCTAGAATGCACGCACCCACCGTGATGTGTACGCTTTGAGTGCGCGACTCCGAAAAAAAAATCTTTTTTTTTTTTAAAGAAAATAATATGAATATATTAAAATAAAAAATGAACAAGAAAATTGATCAATATTTCAGTTTGAATTTTTAAAAAAAAGAAATTTGGGCAATTTTCAGAAAACTATTTAATGTTATATAATGAATAAAAAATGTATAAATAAACAGTTAAAAAACTGTAGAAAATCAGTACAAAAAATAGGTATAACTACTATCACACTTAAAAATTAGCATTTAAAAAACCTTTGAAATTCACTGAAAAAACCATAGGTTTCAGGGGTGTTATAGTTAGCTGGCCATTTCACTCCTACAAAACCATAGAAATTCCTCCGTTATAGTTAGTTCTGCTAACTATTACTCGCGCACCCGCAATGCACTGCTGATGATGTCACATATTGCATCATTCATGACATGGTCAGTGACATCACTGATGACATCTCAAATGACATCACTGATGACATCATCCACTTGACAATCTGATACACCTCATCATACACTAGTATAACCTTTCATCACTCACTGTAAAATACATTGTACCATATTTGAAACCATTGACACACCAATACCAGTTACTGCATACCGACTCACTGATTCCTAAGTCTACACACACAACTACCCATTCAACAACAGAATAATTTATACATGCAGTCACTAATTAATAGAACACTATCAAATGCACTTATGCACATATATAGACATTGACACATCAGCAGTCATCTTAGTCGGTTATGCAGTCATCCTACTCACTCATGAAAAAAATTAATCACACTTACATTTACTCACTTACACAATTATACAACAACACCTCATTTATTCAAACACATAGTAACTCATAGTTAATATGTTAAAAAATCACCATTACAATTATACACTCATTCATGTAGTTATTCTCACAATCACTGACTCTTACACATACTTATTTATATACACCAAATCTCACATACATTGCCTTTTATTTTTTTACTTTGTTGAAGATGTACAACTAAAACATATTCACTCACCAAAACACAAATAAATACACTCATTCACCCAAACAACTGTTTCCACATGCACCCTTAAACCTATACACCTAGTCAATCAACCATTCACACATCTATGCATAGAGTTACACACACACCATCCAACCACACACAAACTCAGTGTCCCATACAAATACTCACTAACTAATATACACACTCATGTAGTTGGTGACCAACTGATGCAGCATGTTACAACAACAGAGACAGTAATGCACACATTCACATAGTTTAGTTACTAATCCATGGATTAAGTGAGACACCTTTAATTACTCACTTAAACAGTCAGACAGCTACTAAATCCTCCATCCAGACAGTTATATATCCACTCAATCTTCAATACAGATTGGTATATATATAATACATATTTAAATTTCAAACTAAACCACATTCACTGGATGATGTCATCAGTGATGTCATCAGTGATGTCATTTGAGATGTCATCAGTGATGTCATCAGTGATGTCACTGACCATGTCATGAATGATGCAATATGTGACATCATCAGCAGTGCATTGCGGGCGCGCTAGTTATAGTTAGCAGAACTAACTATAACAGAGGAATTTCTATGGTGTTGTACAAGTGAAATGGCCAGCTAACTAGAACATCCCGGAAACCTATGTTTTTTTCAGTGAATTTCTAAGGTTTTTTAAATGCTAATTTCTAACTATAACGTCTCTGAAACCTATGTTTTTTTCAGTGAATATATATATATGTATATATATATATATATATATATATATATTCAGCTCAGATGTGTCCATCAGTTGAGTTGCACTGGGCCAGCAGCAGCAAGAGAACTCTCTTTCCATGGTATGCACGGATACCGCTTACAGTTTTGGGGGATGATCGATTACGAACTATACTTCCCATAATGCACAGTTCCATATGACCATCCCATTGGAGGGAGTGCCGTATTTAAATGGGAACGTCATATGCACGCATCCTTTCCGTGAAAGCCTCTGAAGAGAAAGCTGAGGAGCTTTCGAAACGCGTCAGGCAAACCTACACGGAGGTTGTTGATGGCTGTAAGCGGTATTCCTCCATACCATGGAAAGAGAGTTCTCTTGCTGCTGCTGGCCGAGTGCAACTCAGCTGATGGACACATCTGAGCTGAATGTATTAGCGGCCGTCCTGCCGCGGAGTCTGCACCACCCCGCAATAACTGGGGGCCACTCGACAAGGTATTCACCAAATTGATTATGTGGGCCGACAGCAGAGGATTTAGGGCGGACCCGCTTGCGGGGTCCATGTGACCTATTAATAACAGAGTATAATGCGTGCATCCATTTGGGGGATGATCGATTACGAACTATACTTCCCATAATGCACAGTTTCATATGACCATCCCATTGGAGGGAGTGCTGTATTTAAATGGGAACGTCATATGCACGCATCCTTTCCGTGAAAGCCTCTGAAGAGAAAGCTGAGGAGCTTTCGAAACGCGTCAGGCAAACCTACACGGAGGCTGTTGATGGCTGTAAGCGGTATCCATCCATACCATGGAAAAAGAGTTCTCTTGCTGCTGCTGGCCGAGTGCAACATAACTGATGGACACATCTGAGCTGAATGTATTTGCGGCCGTCCTGCCGCGGAGTCTGCACCACCCGCGATAACTGGGGGCCACTCGACAAGGTATTCACCAAATCGATTATGTGGGCCAACAGCAGAGGATTTAGAACGGACCCACTTGCGGGGTCCATGTGACCTAATAATAACAGAGTATAATGCGTGCATCCATTTGGGGGATGATCGATTACGAACTATACTTCCCATAATGCACAGTTCCATATGACCATTCCATTGGAGGGAGTGCCGTATTTAAATGGGAACGTCATATGCACGCATACTTTCCGTGAAAGCCTCTGAAGAGAAAGCTGAGGAGCTTTCGAAACGCGTCAGGCAAACCTACACGGAGGTTGTTGATGGCTGTAAGCGGTATCCGTCCACACCATGGAAAGAGAGTTCTCTTGCTGCTGCTGGCCGAGTGCAACTCAACTGATGGACACATCTGAGCTGAATGTATTCGCGGCCGTCCTGCCGCGGAGTCTGCACCACCCCGCGATAACTGGGGGCCACTCGACAAGGTATTCACCAAATCGATTATGTGGGCCAACAGCAGAGGATTTAGGACGGACCCGCTTGCGGGGTCCATGTGACCTATTAATAACAGAGTATAATGCGTGCATTCATTTGGGGGATGATCGATTACGAACTATACTTCCCATAATGCACAGTTCCATATGACCATCCCATTGGAGGAAGTGCCGTATTTAAATGGGAACGTCATATGCACGCATCCTTTCCGTGAAAGCCTCTGAAGAGAAAGCTGAGGAGCTTTTGATATGCGTCAGGCAAACCTACACGGAGGCTGTTGATGGCTGTAAGCGGTATCCGTCCATACCATGGAAAGAGAGTTCTTTTGCTGCTGCTGGCCGAGTGCAACTCAACTGATGTACACATCTGAGCTGAATGTATTCGCGGCCGTCCTGCCGCGGAGTCTGCACCTCCCCGCGATAACTGGGGGCCACTCGACAAGGTATTCACCAAATCGATTATATGGGCCAACAGCAGAGGATTTAGGACGGACCCGCTTGCGGGGTCCATGTGATCTATTAACAACAGAGTATAATGCGTGCATCCATTTGGGGGATGATCGATTACAAACTATACTTCCCATAATGCACAGTTCCATATGACATTCCCATTGGAGGGAGTGCCGTATTTAAATGGGAACGTCATATGCACGCATCCTTTCCGTGAAAGCCTCTGAAGAGAAAGCTGAGGAGCTTTCGAAACGCGTCAGGCAAACCTATACGGAGGCTATTGATGGCTGTAAGCGGTATTCGTCCATACCATGAAAGAGAGTTCTCTTGCTGCTGCTGGCCGAGTGCAACTCAACTGATGGACACATCTGAGCTGAATGTATTCGCGGCCGTCCTGCCGCGGAATCTGCACCACCCCGCGATAACTGGGGGCCACTCGACAATGTATTCACCAAATCGATTATATGGGCCAACAGCAGAGGATTTAGGACGGACCCACTTGCGGGGTCCATGTGACCTATTAATAACAGAGTATAATGCGTGCATCCATTTGGGGGATGATCGATTACGAACTATACTTCCCATAATACAGTTCCATATGACCATCCCATTGGAGGGAGTGGCGTATTTAAATGGGAACATCATATGCACGCATCCTTTCCGTGAAAGCCTCTGAAGAGAAAGCTGAGGAGCTTTCGAAACACGTCAGGCAAACCTACACGGAGGCTGTTGATAGCTGTAAGCGGTATCCGTCCATACCATGGAAAGAGAGTTCTCTTGCTGCTGCTGGCTGAGTGTAACTCAACTGATGGAAACATCTGAGCTGAATATATATCTATATATATCTATATATCTATATATATATATATATATATATATATATATATATATATATATATATATATATAGCGCTGTGAGGTTTGTAGGGTGGGTAGGGTGTTCTATAGAGGGAGTGTGAAGTGAATTATTTATCCCTACTGGTGTGAAAGCGCTGTTTTGCCCACTGTGAGATGGTGATGAGGTGAGGTGCCAGTACACTCTGGGATGAAACCGTGTGTCTAAACTGTGAGCTGAGTGCTCTAAAGTGATGTCCTCTGGGCGCTGTAGCATAGTGGACACTGTAGCATATCTGTGCAGGTGGTGTTAGAATGCGTTTAGAATATAGCGGGAGTGGGAAGCAAAGTACTTAGTGGTATTGGTATGAAGACTCAGGGATGAAACTGTGAGTGTAAGTCATGAGTTTATTGCTGTGAAGTGATGTGCTGTGGGCTACTGGCTGCTGTTGCATACCTGTGTAAGTAGTGCTAGTGCGCGTTTATTCTATAGAGGGAGTGTGAAACGAACTACTCATCCCTATTGGTCTGAAGAGTCGAATGTAGTGTTTTAGGAAGCAGGAATAAAGGAATAATCGTGAAGAATATAATGCAGAATGTTGCAATGCCAGAGAAGGAAAATGGTCAAATGAGTTGTGTCTAAGAAAGTGGTTGTGTGTAATAAAGGGATGGAGTTTAAAAATTATATAGAAAGTGTCTTTATTTAAGTGCCATAATTGGACCCGCTGGTGCAAGAGCTAGGGTATCCAGCTGATGCAAAGTTGAACCACTTCTGCTGTATTCAAACGTAAGCTCCGGCATCGGTGAATTGTATATTACATGTTACAGTTGCATGTGAAATAAACAATAGCTATTACACTTGAATGACTCTACATTCAATAAAGAAAATAAAGGTAGGATACGATTACCACATGCATCGTTTAAGAAAAGAAAGAAATAAAAAAGAAATTGCAAAATGTAGTCATCAAACTTTTTATGTACCTTGGCAGTGCTTTGTTGTAACAGTAGAATAGTTAACAATCTGTTGTACAGTAGATTCAATGTGGTGCGTGTCAGAATTGGTACTAGTTCTACCCACATTGGAACTTTGAGGATGAATACAAACATTTTGCTTCTGAGAAGCACATTCGGTCCCTTTGTAGTCAAACCATAAAATATTGTCTTCAGCTGTTTCAAAAAAACATTCTTGTGTAGAGAGCTCAGACATCGAGCTTAGACAAACTCCAATTGCTTCTGCTGTAGTCAAATCGAAGCTCCTGCATCAGTGAATTGCACATTATATGTTACAGTTCTATGTGACCTACAGACTAGCTATTAGACATGAATAAATACATTGTATAATGAAAATAAAGGTCGTTTACGATTACCACACTGTGACATCCAGTTCCTAAACAAAGTCGTCTTTTTACATTTTTATCGTGAGGCTGACTTTGAGTAAAATTGTGTGAAAGGGCTTTGTGAATAACAGGCAGGCAGAGAGGTGTGTGCACAAAGAATAGACGTGGTTTCTAAATGGGTGTCGGGTTTAGGTTAATTTTGGAAGTAAATAGCGTATTTGCATAAGCCATACATCACCGATTCCTGGTTAGACTGGAGACGTAAGGGGGAATAATGAGGATAGAGTTCAAATGTCTGAGTATACTTAGAAAGTTATTATATCAAGGTAGTAGGATTGAAGTGTATTATAAAAAATGTAAAGGAAAAAGTAAAAAAAGATGGAAAAAAATCCATTCAAGAATAATGTGAGTTTCTTACAAGTCTTGGAGATTCCAGTCCAGAAGTTCTTCAGCTGCTTGAAACGCGTAATGTTCCAAGACGCTATTGTTGCCATCTTGTGAGAAAAGCAAAGCGATCCAATTCATATCCTCGAAGGGACAGTAATGTTCCTCGAATGTTGGAGCGGTAATTTGCAGGAGATCTTTCGCGGCTGTGCAGGATTCCCATTGCGCTGCAATTCCGTTTTGCATTGCATTCGCCATTGCTCCGCTGCCAGAACAATCACGTTCATGGTTTTCAAGTTACTCCATTACCTGCTGGATATCTGGAGCGATTGTTGAGATGTTGGCAAGGCATACATCCATTCGCCAGTCGAATGGGCAAGTTTTGCAATCAAACAATGGTTGTATGCATATTGCATAAGTGTAGATAAATGTTATGTTGTAGCTAGCTCCGATAATAGATAGAGGAAGGCAGCCAAAAAGTTTTTCTGTTTTTTTACAGTATTGATGTAGCTTGGCGTAGAGGCGTATTCTGTCGGACATAGTTGTTACCATAGAGAGCGTAGCCATTTCTAGAAGTAGAATTAGTAGTAGGATGGCCGCAAAGAGGGTGAGAATTATGGGCACTGTTCCTGTTATTCCAGAGATGATCGAAAGAATGTCTGAATGTAGTCTTGTATTAAAATAAGAACAGTTTGAAAGCGTGTTAGAAGGCTGTAGGAGACCGTGTTAAAAAAGTGTGCCAGACCTTGAGTGTGACATGTGTTGAAAATTGTGTAACAATTCACAAAGTGTAATTGGCGGTTCGTATTTAAAAGAGAGTGTATTTTATTTGAAGGTCGTGGTATCTTCAGTCGATACATTTCTTTTGCAGAAGTGAGGGAGACTTCTGTTCTGAACAAAGGTGCTTTTAGTTTGGTTTGTTTCTTGAAATGGGTTTTCAAACTAGGAATTGAAGGCCAAGTTGAAGTTTGAGAGTTAGTTTGTGTGGGTGGGAATAGATATTGCCACAGGAAGTTACTGTGTTTGAAACCGTAAGGACATGCGGTATGCCAGCTCATATTCCGTAGGAGTGTATGTTATTGAGAAGCGGATAACTGTTGTTAGAAAGCTGTGTGAATGTTGGTGTGATTGTGGGAGTTGGCGTCCTTTTAAGAAAGGACGCAAGATTGGTGGCTGTAAGCTTAGAAGCGTTGTGTAGTTGGACATTCTTGGATAGTAATGAATGACTGCCATTGTGGTCGCACTATTCACCTGTGAGAAAAACTTTTGTATTCTCTTTAAGACAGCGATATGTAAATGGAATAAGCCACTGCTCGTGAATAAACGCGCTACCTAATATAATGACATTCAACATGACAAACAACATGTGCACGTAGCAGACTCAATGACACTACATACTGTGGGAACCGTGGCTAACCATATAAACAAACTAAACATGGCATGGCACCTCTGCCTCACTATGCAGAATGCAGGGAGAGATGAGAGCAAAGTATGTGCGAAGGTGGCAAGTAATTCTCGATTATAAAAGTATACAATGCAAAGTCTTGAGGGGATGTGCCGGACAGACTTGAGTATGCAGAGCACAGACATGTACATGTCAACATACGCTGATGGTTTGTTGAGTGAAGTGGACAGTGGACGCAACCATGATGGTACAGTCAGTAGGGAAGATTACGGAATGGTAGCGCGTACGTGCCTCCCCCCCCAAAATGTTTAGGGAAGTGGGCTGGCTCGCCGTACGCAAGGCTAGCGTAGGGGTATGAATAAAAGGCATGTTTCTTTGGGTATGGTTCTCCTCCAGATTGGCGAACGTGTCTTCCAGGTCTGCGCAGCTTACACCGCCATGAGGCTGACGCTGTGAGCGAAGGTGGGTGTGTGAATGATGCTCCCAGCCTGCTGGTACTCAGAAACCGTCATGGCCGCTGTGACGCATATATGCCCCACAGTTCATCTTTCGATACCGCTGTATGTGAAAGAGGGCCGACCACGTGCCGGCGGAAGGTCCTGGGCTGAGGTCTGCGAGCTCAGAAGGCTCCTGAGATTAACGCTGGCTACCGCGACACAGGCACACAGAGCTCAGCCTGAGGCCCAGGAGCGTGGAGTGCTCTGTATAATAGTAACACAGTAGTCTACAGGTACCAACAGTGGAACTGTGTTTTGATACCATAGTGGAAGATGTTAGAACTGTATCTGAGAGTGGAGATGAAGGTACTCCATTCGACCAGCTGAAACCAACTCTGGGTCCCAGCAGTGGAACGGTGTCTTGATCCCATAATGGATGATGTCCGATAATACCTGCTGCTTGCTTTTCACAGAACTCCCTCCGTTGAGGTGCATCACACTCTGTGCTTCCGTAGCTAACTGCTGTACAGGATTATTGGGCTTTGTTGACTGTAGTTGCTGGACTATAGCGCGGTACAGCAGGTTGGAACAATGAAACGGGGTCTTGATTCTATGAATGAGGATGTCAGAAGTTAAAGTCTGTGATGATTTCGGTGTACCCCCTCCGATCAGGTGCAACCAACTCTAGGTCCGAACAGTGGAACGGTGTCTTGATCCCACAATGGACGATGTTAGAACTGCATCTGCGAGTGGAGATGGAGGTACTCTCTTTGACCATCTGCAACCAACTCTGGGTCCCAACAGTGGAACGGTGTCTTGATTCCATAATGGATGATGTTAGAACTGCATCTGAGAGTGGAGATGAAGGTACTCCCTTTGACCAGGTGGAACCAACTCTAGGTTGCAACAGTGGAACGTTGTCTTGATTCCACAATGGAAGATGTCCGATATTACATTCTGCTTAATTATTTTACAGAACTCCTTCCGTTGAGGTGGATTAGACTCTGTGCTTCTGTAGTTAACTGCTGCACATGATTATTAGGCATGGTTTATTGCAGTTGCTGGAGTACACAGCGGTACAGCATGTTCGAACAGTGAAACAAGGTCTTAATTCTATGAATGAGGATGTCAGAAGTTAAATTGTGTGATGATTTTTGTGTATAGCTTCTGATGAGGCGCAACCAACTCTAGGTACCAACAGTGGAATGGTGTCTTGATCACACAGTGGACGATGTCCGATATTACCTGTTGCTGGTTTTTCACAGAACTCCGTCTGTTGAGGTGCATCAGATTCTGTGCTTCTGTAGTTAAGTGCTGCACATGGTTATTGGGCTTAGTTGACTGGTGTTGCTGGAATACATCACGGTAGAGCAGGTCCAAACAGTGAAATGGGATCTTAATTATATGATTGAGGATGTTAGAAGTTACAGTTTGTGATGATTTCTGTGTACCCCCTCCGATGAGGTGCAAGCAATTCTAGGTCCCAACAGTGGAATAGTGTGTTGATCCCACAACGGATGATGTTAGAACTGTATCTGAGAGTGGAGATGGAGGTATTCCCTTCTACCAGAAGCAACCAACTCTAGGTTCCAAAAGTAGAACGGTGTGTTGACTCCACAATGGATGATATTAGAACTGCATTTGAGAGTGGAGATGAAGGTACTCTCTTAGATCAGGTTCATCCGACTTTAGGTCCCAACTGTGGAACGGTGTCTTGATCCCACAATGGATGATGTCCGATATTACCTGCTGCTTGCTTTTTTCAGAAGTTCATGTGTTGTGGTGCATCACAGTCTGTGATTCCATAGCTAACTGCTGCACATGATTATTGGGCTTGGTTGACAGTAGTCGGTGGAGTATACTGTGGTACAGCAGGTGCAAACAGTGAAATGGGGTCTTGAGTCTATGATTAAGGATGTCATAAGTTATAGCCTGTGATGATTTTTGTGTACCCTCTCAGATCAGGTGCAACCAACGCCGTGCTTCCGAATCCAACGGTATGTGGCTGTGAGTTGTGAATGACCACTGGATTTGGTGTAGACTGCAGTTCGCAGGATTCACAATTTAGATTGCGTGGGGATTGTTTAATTACACAATCCAGTAGTTAAGTAATTAGAACATCTATTGAAACATACACAATATTGTTTTAGTATACATGCTTCAAGAATTTTTTTTATATCAGTTATAGGTTTAGTGAAATGACCAAATTTATCTTGGAAGTCCAAAGGAACAGTGACTAGTGTAGACTGTGGAGAGATGAAATCCCAATTCGAATTGTTTTAATGTATTCATTGTAGAGTTCTCTGTATTTTATGTTGTTTTATTTTGTAAAGAGGGAGTGAGAAAAAGTATTGATGGTTGTGTGTGAGTACTGCTTTTAATTAACAATGCAGACAGTAGTGTTCACAATTCAGATCGAGTTGCTATTGTAGATGATTCAGTCCTGTAAGAGAAGAGATTGCTGTAGTGTGCTCTGTCTGCACCACTCATACGCATCATTGCAGGCTCCGCACATGTTTTCTATGCTTTGTGTATTGCAAACTGTAGAGCTCAAGTCAATGCTAAGTGACTGGGGGCCCTTGCTGAACACTCTCTTTGGCCTATACTGCAGACGTCAGTGTTCACATTTGACATTGAGTCGGTATTGTAGATGATGCAGTCCTGTAGGAAAAGACATTGCTCCAGTGCGCTCTGTCTGCATCACTGATATGCATCATTGCAGGATCTGCACACGTTTTTTTCTTTGTGTATTGCAAACTGTAGAGCTCAAGTGAATGCCAGGTACCTGTGGGCTCTTGTTGACGGCTCTCTCTGGACTACACTGCAGACAGCAGTGTCCACAATTCAGATGGAGTCGCTACTGTAGATTAGGCAGTTCTGTATGAAAAGACATTGCTCCAGTGTGCTCTGTCTGCAGCACTCATACGCATCATTGTAGGCTCTGAACACTTTTTTTTGCTTCGTGTATTGCAAACTGTAGAGGTCAAGTCAATGACACGTGGCTGTGGGCCCTTGCTGAACACTATCTCTGGCCTATACTGCAGACTTCTGTGTCCACATTTGACATTGAGTCGGTATTGTAGATGATGCAGTCCTGTAGGAAAAGATATTGCTCCAGTGTGATCTGTCTGCACCACTCATATGAATCATTGCAGGCTCTGCACACATTTTTTTTTAGTTTGTGTATTGTAAACTGTAGAGCTCAAGGGAATGCCATGTGGCTGTGGGCCCTTGTGACTGCTCACTCTGGCCTACACTGCAGACAGCAGTGTTCACAATTGAGATTGAGTCGCTATTGTAGATGAGGTAGTCCTGTAGGAAAAGACATTGCTCCAGTGTGTACTGTCTGCACCATGCATATGTATCATTGCAGGCTTTGCACACTCTTTTTTGTTGCTTCGCTGACGACAAACTGGGTAGGTGAAGTCACTTTATGTATCTGTGGGTCCTTTGTGACCGCTCTCTATGGCCTACACTGCGGACAGCAGTGTTCATAATTCAGATTGAGTCGGTATTGCAGTTGATGGCAACAGATATTGCTCCTAGTACGGCCTGTCTACAGCACGCATTATCGGTGGCTGTGCACATGCTGAATGCTTTTAATGTGGTTATGTGAGTGCACTAGAACTGATGGAGTGTTTATGATATAATCTTTTTGTGTATTATTTCAGATCTATTGATTGTGTGTCAGTATACCACAAGTTGTTGTTCTTTTACGATGGAATTATTTCTGTATTATTTCACATCTACTGTCCCTACCTTACTGCAGCATAAATTATTGATTCTTTTAATATTGAATCTCTGTGTGTGATCCAATGATTACTGTTGTAGTTGATGCTAGCAGCAACCATTGTCTGAAGGCTGGTTTAGACTTACCGCACACACATCCAGCACAGACATCACTGGATATGTCACCATGGTAATAAAAAGGAGTCGAGCGTACGTGCCCGTTTCCACTTCCACTATCTATCTGTGTCTGTGCGTTCATTAACTATGCATGATACTGTCTCTGGGCCGTACTATATTACGATGTGTTGTGGACAGCGTATGCAACCATGTTACCTATGGTATTGGAGAACATTTTGGTAATGTAAGTTTTAGGTGTATGGGTATGATAGGTGGAAGGCTACTTTACAGAGCATGAATATTGATGAAAATGATGGTTGCATGTTGTGTGTAGTGTAAGATATGTGTATATTGCAAAATGTTTTGAACAAAGCTCTCTAAGCAGAAGAGGTGTGTCTCATGAAATGCAGTACAGATATTGACTAAAATGGGTGGCGTTTTCAAACTGTTACAATGGGAAATGTTATGAACCAATGAAATGCTATTTTTATGGTTACATGGCAATCGCGCAGCCAGTGCGCAATGAGACCGCACCCAATGTGATTTTGAGAAAATATATTTATTATAATATAAGTTTATTAAAGTTAGAAATATATAACTGTTTAAAATATTTTTAATTATTGCTTGCTCTCATATACACTTTAAAGTTTTTTAGATATAGTTTTGAGACAAAAAAAATGAGGGAATGGCGTATGCAGCGCAACATCGTACATCTATGACGTAACACAGCATGTGGCAGCGTGCACTCGTCGCATACGCAACACGCAGCGGGCGTGACCCTATACGTACATGAAGTAACGTGTGGCTTGGTAGTGCGTACCCGTCGCATACCAAAGTAGCAGCTGGCGTGACCTCATATGTACATGTTGTTATGCGGGACGCGGTGCCACAAACCCGTCGGATACGAAATGCGCATCATTTAAATGTGGTGGATAGGATTCGCGTGTTGATCGAGCTTGGTAGACTACCGGTACAGGACTGTAGTTTTCTCCAAAAAAAAGATATACATATTTTGTGGGGAAGATTTAATTGATTACATAATTTGTAAAGTTTAAAAAAAGGATGATAGAGTTGCAAAATATTAAAAAACAATTTGAAAAAATATAGGTTTTATAAATATTAAAATATGAAATTGACATTTAAAAAACCTTCGAAATTCACTGAAAAAATTATAGGTTTTACAGACGTTATAGTTAGGAATTAGCATTTAAGAAACCTTAGAAATTCACTGAAAAAAACATAGGTTTCAGGGACGTTATAGTTAGTTGGACATTTCACTCATATAAAACCAGAGAAATTCGCCTGTTATAGTTAGTTGAGCTAACTATAACTTGTGTGCCTGCAATGCACTGCTGATGACGTCACATATTACATCACTCATGACATGGTCAGTGACATCACTCATGACATCACTGATGACATCTCAAGTGACAGGGTATATATATATATATATATATATATATATGTATACATATATATATATATATAGATATATATGCCTGCTCCAATGTACCTTTCGAAACGGATCACTCGCTGGCGGGTGCTGCTCACACGGTGGTGCCCCGTGTATAATATCTCGCTCCAAGGTTTTCCTCTCTCCCGTCCGGGAAGAAGATAGCTGCACTCGCGGGTTAGGTTGGTAACCAGTTTTTATTTAGCGCTTCACAAACGCGTTTCGGGTCTTCCCTTGACAACACACTGACGAAGGGAAGACCCAAAACGCGTTTGTGAAGCGCTAAATAAAAACTGGTTACCAACCTAACCCGCGAGTGCAGCTCTCTTCTTCCCGGACGGGAGAGAGGAAAACCTTGGAGCGAGATATAGATATATATATATATATATATGTATATATTATCTACTGGCGGTCGCCAGTAGATAAGTTATAGTTAGGACCTATTTTCCATAGGAAATCCGCGACACTCTATTTGGAATAACTTTGGCGCCGATTGACGAATCTTCACGAAATTTTCAAAACCTTTGGCCTGCTTCGGTCCGCTCCTATCCTGAAAGTCTCAGGATGATTTGTGTAGCGGGGGCCGAGAAAAAAGGGGGGTCCGAAAATGTGTTTTCCCAATGCAATTTCCCATGGGACATTTAGGCGCAGCTACAGCCCGAACTGCTGAACGGAATTACACCAAATTTGGCAAAGAGGTAGTCCTTAGTTCAGACTCATGCCTTTTGCTTAAATGGTGTAAATCCGTTCAGTAGTTCCTGAGAAAATAACATTTAAAGGGTCCGCGTACCCTAAGCGCAGCCTAAGCGCACCCTGCTGTGCACGAGCTGTATTCTAATTGGCTGTCAACACTCCAAATCAGGAACTGTTGGCAGCCATCTTGTGCCTCGGTAGAACCGAGGCACAAGAAATCAGCAAAAGAAATGCAAAAAACGCAAAAAGGGGTCAGGGTAGAAACACCCTGACCCCCTAGGCCTGCTCAGGGGGTCCCACAAGCACCCAGGGCCAAAAAAAGCATTTTTTATTTTTAAAAATCGGGCTCCCACGCTTCTTTGGTAATTGGCCCCGGGGGGGCCAAATCTCGGGGGCAATAGTTATGTAAAGGGGGGCCCAGAGAGCTTTATTTAATTATATGCGGGGCTCTCAGGCCCCCCCCAGCCCTGGGGACCGCCACCCTAGGGGCTTATTTCAATTGTGTGGGGGACTCTCAGGCCCCCCAACCCCGGGGACCGCCACCCCCTGGGGCTTCTTAATATTCATGGGGGGCTCTCAGGCCCCCCAGTCTCAGGGACCACCACCCCCTAGGGCTTAAAAAAAATGAATGGTGGGGGCTCACAGCCCCCCGCGGCCCCGGGGACCGCCACCCCCGGGGCTTTATTTAAAAAAAATATACCCTGTGGGGGGGCTCAAGTCCCCCACACGCCCCGGGGACCGCCACCTCCCCGGGGCTCTAAATATGTAAACTGGGGGGTCCGTGATGGACCCCCCCAGCCCCGGGGACTACCACCCCAGGACTTTGAGAGAGGTAGGAGGGGGGCCACGCAACCCCTCCTCCTGGAGCCCTTGTTAGCCCTGGGGACCGCCACACCCCAGGGCTGGCTCCTGCAGTGTCCCGGGGTGCCCAGTTGTATTGGTGTGTCAATGGTTTCAAATATGCTACTCCATATTTTATAATGAGTGTTGAAAGGTTATACTAGTGCATGATGAGGTGTATCCAATTGTCACGTGGATGATGTCATCAGTGATGTCATCAGTGATGTCATTTGAGATGTCATCAGTGATGTCATCAGTGATGTCACTGACCATGTCATGAATGATGTAATATGTGACATCATCAGCAGTGGGTTGCGGGTGCGCGAGTTATAGTTAGTAGAACTAACTATAACGGAGGAATTTCAATGGTTTTGTACGAGTGAAATGTCCTGCTAACTATAACACCCCTGAAACCTATGGTTTTTTCAGTGAATATAAATATATATATATATATTATATATATATATATATATTATATATATATATATATATATATATATATATATATATTCACTGAAAAAACCATAGGTTTCACACATGTTATAGTTAGCTGTACATTTCACTCGTAAAAAACCAATGAAATTCCCCCGTTATAGTTAGTGCAGGCAACTATAACTCACGCGACCGCAATCCTCTGCTGATGCTAATACTGTATTTAGACACTTATTTGCCCATGTCTTCTTCCATTAAATTTTAGCTATACATATATTACAAATATTTTTTTTTCATAAAGACACACATGTCATCAGCAGAAGATTGCGGTCGCGTGAGTAATAGTTGCCTGCACTAACTATAACAGGGGAATTTCATTGGTTTTTTACGAGTGAAATGTACAGCTAACTATAACATGTGTGAAACCTATGGTTTTTTCAGTGAATTTGCAAGGTTTTTTAAATGCTAATTCCTAACTATAACGTGTGTGAAACCTATGGTTTTTTCAGTGAATTTGTACGGTTTTTTAAATGCTAAGTTACTTTACGCCATTCGTGGCGTGCGCGCCCAGTTAACGCAGTTCGTTCCGTGCGCGCACGGTGCGCTTCGCGCACCGTGCGCGCACAGTGAGCTTTGCACACCGTGCGCGCACAGTGAGCACGCGGTGCGCTTCGCGCACCGCGCGCCCACTTTACGCAGTTAGTGCCGTGCCCACGTTATGCGGGATGGGCCATGTACGCACGATGCGCTTTGCGCACCGTGCGCACATGGGGGACATATTATGCGCATCTTTGTGAAATGTATTCTTTGTTTATTTCTTATCTGTCATCAGCCATGCACAAATGGTGCCCTTCGGGCACCATTTGCACACGGGGTGGGGAGGGTGTGGATAATTTTTTTTAAAAAAATTTTTTACCGTACGCGTACGGTAAGCGTAATCGGCGATTTTCCGAAAAAAAAAAAAACATTTATTTGGGCTTGGGGGTTGTTTGGGGACCCCTATATCAATGCTGGGTGGTTAGGATCTCAAGAAACTGCCTCTTTAGACATTTTTTGGCATCGTTTTTGCTGCCCAACTCAGAGAGCGAGAGAGAAAATGGCGGCCGCCGCTTCCTGGTTTCGACCGATTCGAATGTTTACTAAGATCTAACAGCCAATCAAAATCGCGCTCGCGCACGCCACCGTACGCGTACGGTAAGCGCACCGTAAGCGCACCGTACGCTGGCTCAGATATATATATTGATTTAAAGGCTATTTTCTCTGAATCTACTGAACAGATTTACACCAAACCTACAAAAGGCACTTCCTTGACCTGAGGACTACCTCTCTGCCAAATTTCAAGTAATTCTGTTCAGCCGTTCGGGCTGTACCTTCGACTAAAGGTCCTATGGGAAAATGCATGGGGAAAACGCGTTTTGGGACCCCCCTTTTTTCTCGGCCCCCGCTTGACGAATCCCCCCGAGACTTTCAGGGTAGGAGCTGAGCGGAGCGCCCCATTAGTTTTGAAAATTTTGCAAAGATTCGTCAACCGGCGCCAAAGTTATTCAAAATAGAATTTTCAGATTTCCTCTCTGAAGCCCACTGGAGGGCGAAAATGCCATAACAAAATGGAAGTATTAATTAATCTGACAGGATTACGGACCCCACTACGGGGAGTTAATGGACACTACAACTACCGGCATGCTGCTCACCTGGGAGCACATGTAAAAGCGGCAAATTGGTTGGGTGCTTTCCGTTCTTGCCAGTCTTCCCCCTATGATGAAGGAGCACGTTTGCTCTGAAACACGTCAGGGAAAGGAATTAAACAGAGATGTCAGCACTTGTTTCAAATAAAAGGTTTGTTTAATCGTCACCTGTGGAGTAGCGTCCTTGGAGCTCTGGGCACCTTTGGAGACATATATATATATATATATATATATATATATATATATATATATATATATATTCAATGAAAAAACCAAAGGTTTCACACATGTTATAGTTAGCTGGACATTTCACTCGTAAAAAACCAATGAAATTCCCCCGTTATAGTTAGTTCAGCTAACTATAACTCGCGCGCCCGCAATGTACTACTGATGACGTCACATATTACATCACTCATGACATGGTCAGTGACATCACTCATGACATCACTGATGACATCTCAAATGACATCACTGATGACATCATCCAGTGAATGTGTGTTTTTCTGAAAATTAAATATGTTTTATATATGTATATCTCAAGGTCGATGGAAGAATCAATGGGTATATAAGTGTCTAAGTGGATGATTTGTTTTTGAAAAATTGATTGTATTACTGACTGATTAAGTGTATCTTATTGAATACATGGCTTACTGAGTAATGTTTAAATATGTAAATATCTGTATCAGTCTCTCACTTTGTGTATAAGTGGCTGCATGGGTTGGTGAGTAGCTACATGAGTGTCTATAGAGGTTATTAGTTGGTTTTTTGAGTATCACTATGAGTGTCTGAGTGTCTGTATGGTTCGGTGGGGGGTATTATGTAGTGCATAGGTGCATGAATGAGTGACTCACTCTTTGGATGTGTTGAAGACAGCATGTGTGCAGGACTGTATGGGTGGATGACTGTATGCATGGATGTGTTAGTGAGTGAATGACTGTCTCAATAGTGTCTTTATGAGTAACTACATATGTTTTAAACTAGTATATGTGACTATTGGTGTATATAAGTGAGTATATGTGAGAGTGAGAGATTGAAAGAGTTCCTGTATGAATAAGTATGTGTTTCTATAAGTGATTGTTAAAAAGACTAAGTATGTGTAAGTTTCTGTTAAAGTAAGTGTGCTGGTGTGTGTATAACTGTATATGCAAGTAAATTGATGTTTGTTTCTTTATTAGCATGAGTGACTATGTGTGTGAGTAACTCTATGGATGAGTGGAATTGTGTTACAGGATGTTTAGGTGTATGAGCACATATGATGTGTGAGTACATGTATGAGTGACTGTATAGGATTGTTGGTTGATGAGTGGATGTGTATGTGGATCTTAGAAATACTGAATAGGTTGTTGTTACTGTTTTTGGTATGTCCATTGTTTTGATAATTTTAGTATCTATTTTTGAATGTTTGTATCAAAGGTTATATTAGGGTGAGAGGAGGTCTACCACTCTGTCACAAGGATGATGTCATCAGTGATGTCATTTGAGATGTCATCAGTGATGTCATGAGTGATGTCACTGACCATGTCATGAGTGATGTAATATGTGACGTCATCAGTAGTACATTGCGGGCGCGCGAGTTATAGTTAGCTGAACTAACTATAACGGGGGAATTTCATTGGTTTTTTACGAGTGAAATGTCCAGCTAACTATAACATGTGTGAAACCTTTGGTTTTTTCATTGAATTTCTAAGGTTTTTTAAATGCTAATTCCTAACTATAACGTGTGTGAAACCCATGGTTTTTTCAGTGAATTTGCAAGGTTTTTTAAATGCTAATTCCTAACTATAACGTGTGTTAACCCATGGTTTTTTCAGTGAATTTGCAAGGTTTTTTAAATGCTAAAGTTTTTTTCTTTCTTTTTTTTTTTTTACATATTTTTATTTTAATTTTCTATCCTTTTTTAAAGACTATGGTTAAATTTTTAAAATTCTATAATATGTTTTTTTTAATATATTTTATAAAATAAACATGTAACATTTATTAGCAATGCATTTTTTTTTTTTGTTTTTTTTTTTTGGTACGCGTACCGTAAGCTTACGGTAAGCGTACGGTTTTCGCAACGTCCGTAATTTTTCTACGCTGTTTGCGTATAGTTACGCAATTTGCGTAGCCGCGCGTACTCCGCGTGGGACGCGTACGCGTGTACGCTACACGCGCACGTTACGCGGAAGTGTCGGGTAGTGACTGTTATGCGCATGCGCGCAAGCGCGTGTCTTTTTTTCGCGCATGCGCACTTTTGCCGTAAGCGCACCGTAAGCGTACCGTAAGCGTACGGTAGGTCATGTGATCATGAAACACAACTTTTGATTGGATGAAACTACCTGGGTGTGTGCTAAGAGTCTGCTTCTGCACCAAAAAATCGCTCCCCCTTTTTCCTACTAATGCAACTGTGAAATCACCAGAGCAAAACGCAATAAATCTCTGCCTGTAATTCCTATTTGCACACAGAGTCATGTTTTCACATTAGTCACAAAACGAAATTTCTTTGCCAATTTGAATGCACACTTACTGCTCTTTTTTTTTGGCAAGTGATAATCACTTTTACAGACTGACACATTATGAATCCACTTTTCAGATTTTTAAAAAAGCCCATGTCCAGACTGCTTTTTCAGACCACCACCATGTGTATCCTGGGTGACTGCCTACACTCCAGCAAGGGCAACCAGCCTTAGTGATGCTGAATGTCTTTGCATTACAGACTGAAACCTCAAAACCCACTCGCTTGTAAATACTGTGCATGATTATACATGGAAAGGAGCTGGGTGTGTGCTAAGAGTCTGCTTCTGCACCAAAAAATCGCTCCCCCTTTTTCCTACTAATGCAACTGTGAAATCACCAGAGCAAAACGCAATAAATCTCTGCCTGTAATTCCTATTTGCACACAGAGTCATGTTTTCACATTAGTCACAAAACGAAATTTCTTTGCCAATTTGAATGCACACTTACTGCTCTTTTTTTTGGCAAGTGATAATCACTTTTACAGACTGACACATTATGAATCCACTTTTCAGATTTTTTTAAAAGCCCATGTCCAGACTGCTTTTTCAGACCACCACCATGTGTATCCTGGGTGACTGCCTACACTCCAGCAAGGGCAACCAGCCTTAGTGATGCTGAATGTCTTTGCATTACAGACTGAAACCTCAAAACCCACTCGCTTGTAAATACTGTGCATGATTATACATGGAAAGGAGCTGGGTGTGTGCTAAGAGTCTGCTTCTGCACCAAAAAATCGCTCCCCCTTTTTCCTACTAATGCAAATATAAAATTACCAGAGTTGTACACAATAAATCTCTGCCTATATTTCCCAACATGTGTAACCTGGGTGACTGCCTACATTCCACCAAGGGCAACCAGCCTTAGTGATGCTGAATGTATTTGCATTACTGAGTCCAACCTCAAACCCTTAAACTATTCATTTTTTATACCAATACACCTTAATTTATCGTGAAAACATAGTCCATATTATTTTACATGTTCCTCACATTTAAATTTCTCCCAAAACAGAAAATAATAAACGCAACTTCAACAAAAAGAATTACATTTCTATTTTTCATTTCTTAATTTACCATATACATCCCCTCTCAAACTCTAACCTCACCTTTTAAATTAGTTAGTTGTGAAAGAAATGTGGCACTCAAACAGCAGATTATCAGAGCCAGGATCTCTGTTCTGTACACCTCTCTCCTCTCAGCAGAACCAGATAATGGCAAACTTTCCCTCTATTTTTCCACACATATACATGTAAGTTTCAAATCTCAGTGCTTCCCCCTTTTTTTCAAATGTAATGACACATTTCTATTGGTTGAAAACCAACCCTTTTCCAAAAGTACCCTGCCCCCAACTTGACTTCTGCCTAGTACCCTTCCCCCAACTTGACTTCTGCCTGCTACCATAGCAACAGCTCATGGAACACTGCTGTGTGCAGTTAGGTCAGAAGTTCGACACACAATGTTTCAATTCCACAGAGCAAGAGTGCTTGACTTTTCAAACCTAACTGCAAATCCATAGTACTGTTCTTTGGTTACACATTTTTTTGTACCAATACAAAACATGCTTCTATTAATTTTCACATACAGCCTATTTTTTATTCTAGAATGGTATGAAACAGCCAATCAGTTCTTTTTGTTTTGTAAAAAATATGTATGCCTCCATTTCCAAACTGTCTTTATTTTCATATTGCCATTCTACTGAAAGACACCTCCTGAGTGCATCCAGTTCTCCTTTGAAGATGTTCACAGTGTGGATTGTAGGGCACAGCTATGTCTTCTGGAGTGAAAAGTTTGCAGAGAAAACAGATATGGTGAGAGACCTTGCTTTGCCAAATGTAGACATTAAATGGATTGGTCAGAGAGGGTTAAAGTGGCACCAATTGATGCCATTGGTGAAATCCTTCATGCAAATCCAACACCCTGACCTCATAATAGTGCACTGTGGTGGCAATGACCTAGGCACTTTGACTGGGGTAGGTCTGGAAATGCTTATGAAGGACACCTTTGCACAACTGTTTACACTTTTCCCTAAAACTGCCTTTGTGTTTTCCAACATATGCCAAAGGCAAAAATGGAACTGGTCCAATCATTTCTGTCCACAGATTGACAAAGCAAGAAAGCACGTCAACAAATCTGTTTCTGCTTTCCTCCGTGACTATGGTATGGGTGCCATTTACCACAACAACTTGCGTTACGACATGCAAGACATTTATAGAGGAGATGGTGTGCACTTCAATGATGAAGGGAACAGAGTCTTCCTCTTGAACCTTAGACTCTGCATCGGTACTTACTTGTAAGTACCACTAAAAAAATGACTCCATAAACACAACAGCTCTTTTTAGAGCTCCCTAATTTCTAAACTCTTAAATCTGATTTTCATTTATTTATTTTTTTTTTTTTTACCGTACGCTTACCGTGAGTTTACCGTACGCGTACCCCGTGATTTTTTTTAAAATCAATAAATGTTTTTTTTGTACTTTTCTGTCCTTCTTTGACCCCCTTACAATTGTTAGGGGGTCTGTAACTCTCCTCATTGCCCCCTTACTTTGTTTTCACTCTTTTTTTTCAGAGTGAAATACACAAAATGGCGGCCGCCGCTTCCTGGTTTCGGCCGATTCGAATGTTTACTAAGATCTAAGAGCCAATCAGAATCGCGCTCGCGCACGCCACCGTACGCTTACCGTAAGCGTACGGTAAGCGTACCGTAAGCGGGCTCAGATATATATATTGATTTAAAGGCTATTTTCTCAGAATCTACTGAACAGATTTACACCAAACCTACAAAAGGCACTTCCTTGACCTGAGGACTACCTCTCTGCCAAATTTTGAGTAATTCTGTTCAGCCGTTCGGGCTGTAGGTCGTTCTAAAGGTCCTATGGAAAAATGCATGGGAAAAACGCGTTTTGGGACCCCCCTTTTATCTCAGCCCCCGCTTGACGGATCCCCCCGAGACTTTCAGGGTAGGAGCGGAGCGTAGCGCCCCACCTATTTTGAGAAATTCGCGAGGATTCGTCGACCGGCGCCAAAGTTATTCAAAATAGAATGTTGAGGTTTTCCTATGGAAACGTGGTCCTAACTATAACTACCTACTGGCGACCGCCAGTAGGTAATATATATATATATATATACTTAATTTGTAACATCTCTCATAATTTCCTGCTTTTGTAAAAAAAAATATTTTTAAGTAATTCCTTTTATTTAAAGAGGCTTACCTTGCTAAAATAGGTTCCGTAGCACTGTCAGTCCCACGGATGCATCAGCCCGCTTTGGAGACTCCAAGCAGTAATGCTGCATAAACATGTGCGTTGTTTTCCACGTTGCAGCTCTGCAGATCTTTTCAAGTGGTACTCCGGCAAACAGAGCAGTTGATGTGGAAACTGCCCGGGTGGAGTGTGCTTTTACAGTCCTTGATAATGGTTTGCCAGCCTTGTTGTGACAAATTTGAATTGCCCTTGCTATCCATCTGGCTATAGTAGCCTTAGAAACTGCAACGCCCTGGCGGCTTTGTCCATAGGCTATGAATAGCTGATCTGTCTTGCATATAGCTTTAGTCCTTTGTGAGTAGAATATAAGACATCTTTAAATGTCTAAACTGTGGAGCGTTCTTTCCGCCGGCGTAGAAGCGTTAGGGAAGAAAGTTCCTAGGATGACCGGTTCATTCAAATGGAATTGAGAGGGAACCTTAAGGATGAATTTAGGATTCGTTGTAAGAATGACCATTTCATCAGTGAAGCGCAAGAAAGGATGCACTATGGTAAAAGCTTGTATTTCACTAACCCATCTTGTTGACGTGAGTGCCAAAAAAAAGCGACTTTCCACGTTAAGTATTTTATGTCTGCCTTGTGGATGAGCTCAAAGGGTTGATTTAGCAGTTGTGATGGTACTACATCTTGCTGTCACTCTGGGGGTGGAGCTCAGATGGGAGTGAAAGTTCGAAACAGCCCTTTCATAAATTGCTTTACGATTCGTGAGAAGCATAAGGATGGGCATTTAGATGAGCGTCTGTATCTAGATATAGCAGCGAGGTGAACTTTAACTGAAGGGTGTGCCAATACAGATTTTGCTAAGGAGAGCAAATAAGATAGAACTTCCTCTGAAGCAGAGAGCAAAGGATGTACTTCATTACCCCCGCATCATAGACAAAAACGCATCCATTTCAGTCTGTATGTCTTATTGGTGCTGTCAGCACGGGATCTAGCAATTATATCTTTGTATTCATGTGAAATGGTCAGATCTTTAAATGTGAAGAATTCAGGAGCCACGCATATAACTGCAGAGTAGCTGGTTTCCGATGACATACAAACGCCCTGGCTCCTGGTCAACAGTGTTGGTACGAGGCGGATGGGCTGAGCTTCTGACAACAGGAGAAATTCCATGTACCAATGTTGTCTGGGCCACCTGGGGGCTATTAGTAGAAGGCGACAATGTTCCCATTTAATTTTCGTGAGGACCCTGGGTATCAGAGGAATGGGGGGGGAAGCGTATATGCATTGATCCCTGACCAGCACATTGAAAGCGCATTCCCCTGCGAGTTTGGGAGAGGGAATCTGCTTGCGAATAATCGGCATTTGGAGTTGACCTGGGTCACAAACAGGTCCAACGCTGGCTTTCCCCAGACTGCAAATATTCTGTCCATTTTGTTCTGTTCGAGCTCCACTCATGGCAACTGTCTTTGGTTCTGCTCAAAGCATTTGGTATTTCGGAGGCCTGGAACATGCTCTGCTGTTAGGGAAATTTGGTGGAGAGTCAAACAGTTGCATAACTGCTGGGCGTCCTGTGAGAGAGATCGGGATTTGGTGCCTCCCTGCTTGTTGCTATAAAACGTGCTTGTTGTCCATGCGGATCAACACTGATGATCCCTGTATTTGAAGTGGAAAGCCTGAAGGGAGAGAAAAATGGCTTTCAACTTCAACCTGTTTATGTGTATTTGACGTTTAGCAGGGGACCACTTTCCTTGAACTTGCAGGTCCTGCAAGTGTCCTCCCCAACCTTCCATAGAAGCATCTGTTGTTACTATGTAATCTGGAATCAGGATAGGCCCTGGGACAGATGCGATTGTTGTGTCCACCATTCGAATGCCTCTTTCATATGTAGGGTGATATTTACCATGCCGTCGAAAGGTCCTGTGGTTTGAACCCATTAGCATTGAAGTTTTTCTTGGAGAGGCCTCATATGTAAGTGAGCCAGTGGTACTACATTGATTGCAGAAGAGAGCATTCCCAGCAGAGACTTGAACATTGAGGCATACCTTTTCCTGGAAAGTTTGAGTGCCAACATTTGCAACGTTGCTGTCTTTCCTGGGAGAGGAATACTTTGTTCTGAATGGTATTCAAGCTGGCTCCCAGAAATGTCATTGTCTGGCTTGGAAGGATAGATGATTTTTGGTAATTTATCGAGAGTCCCAGTTTGAGGAACAGGGCTAGACAATCGTCTGTTGCAGCCTTTGCTAGACGAGCTAATGGGGCCTTCAGCAGCTAATCCTCTAAGTACGGAAATACCTGATGACCTTTGTTCCGCAAGGCTGCTGCCACTGGAGCCAGAAACTTTGTGAAAGTTTGTGGAGCCGATTTGAGGCCAAATGGAAGGACTTAGAATTGATAGTGGGTACCAGCCACTGTGAACCGGAGGAATTTTCTGTGCTTTGGATGTATAGATCCAATGAAGTCATGAAGTCACTGCTGTTGAGACATTGCAGGATGTCAGAGAGCTTGACCATCCTGAATGTTTGACTTTGAGAAATTTGTTTAATTTCCTGAGGTCTAAGATATGTTTCCACTCCCCCGATTTTTTGCGAATAAGGAAGAAGCGGGAGTAGAAACCTTTCCTTCTCTGAGGAAAAGGGACCTTTTCTATTGCCCCTTTATGGAGCATAATCTTTGCTTCCTTTTTGAGTAAGTGAAGACGAGGGGGGTGCGATCCCCTGGGCGGGGTATTGGGAGGTATTTGGGTAAATTCCAAAGTGTGGCCATAAGAGATGAGATCCAGGACCCACTTGTCTGATGTGATATCGCGCCATTGGTGGATTTGGTTGGAAATATTTGCACCGGTTGGGAAGAAAGGAAATGTAACTGGTACCCTGTTGTAATCACTGCTTGCGACCGGAGTCACGAGCTTGAGACCCTGGCTTTCATCTGGAGCCGTGTCTAGAGAAACCAGCTGTTGTTGGTTGCCGGTAGGATTGTTGCTGGTATCCTTGGCGATGTTGTGGCTGGTAGGACTGGTAAGTCTGGGCACGTTGGTAATTTCCTCTGTATGCAGAAAAACCAAAGCCTCAAGCTCCCTGAAAGGGCACTTTATGGTACTGAAGGGTACCTAGCACTTTGGCAGTATCCGTATCTTTCTTAATTGCGGTAAGCGCCTCGTCTATGTGATTGCCAAATAGGCTATCGCCATCGTATGCCATATCAAGAATTTTCAACTGCACTTCTGGGCGGAAGCTCGTTGCTCTTAGCCACCCCTGGCACCTTAGAACAGCCGCACCTTCTAGCTGACGGAAGCTTGTAGTGGCTATGTCCATTGCGCAGTCTATGATTTCTGACTCTGCTCTTTCCCCTTCTGCAAGGATCTTATTAAACTCCTCCTTATTTTCCTCTGAGATAAGGTCTCTCATTGTCCCCATATCAGACCACATTTGCCAATCATAGCAGCCCAATATGGTAAAAGCGAAAGAAGCTCTGACTGAAATTGTTGCCATTGAGGAAAATCTTTTTCCAATGGAGTCATGACGGCGACCATCCTTATCCGGTGGAGATGTGATGGGAGTAGATGTTTTTTTTTATATTCTTTGGGCTGCTGCGAGATCACCGAGTCAGGCTTGGGATAACCAGTGAGACATAAAGGAAAGTCCTCTGGAGCCCTGTATTATTTATCAAGTCTCGGTAGCACTGGGACCACAGAAGCTGCCGTCTTCATTACCTTGACACCCTCTTGCCAAATGTGATCAATTATAGGTATTGATCTGACTGTCTTCCTCGATTGCTTTTTAAAATCATACAGAAAACAGTCCGATTGATTTACAATTGTTGGCAAGTTGAATCTGGCAATGGCTCTGTCCATTATATTGTGGAAACCTCCAATATCCTCAGGACATGAGTCTGAAGGACGATGAGGTGGAGGGGACGGAGTTAGTGCTATATAATCATCCCATGCATCCGTGGGCGGAGGAGGATCAGGGATTTCTCCCTCCTCAGGCTCTTCTTCAGAGGTGGTAGGATCCTCTCTGGGAGGCAGAGGAATTATGGGACATGGTGTTAACCTGGGTGTGGCAGGAGGTGATGGTGGTGGTCTTAGAGGAGCTACAGGCAGAGGTGGGGGCACTTTGACCCTGTCATACCTCCATTTATAATCTGGCAACATATTTTGTAGACTTTGACACGGTATCCCACCGGATCCTGCTAAAAAGGCTTGAAATGATGGGAGTGACTGGAACCGTACTCGCTTGATTTAAATCATTTCTTGAGGACCGATATCAACAAGTTTCCCTCCATCCACACAGCTCATCAGCAAAACCTCCTACTTGAGGTGTGCCACAGGGATCGGCTTTGAGCCCGACCCTTTTTAATGTTTACCATGCCCCTCTGGCCTCTCTAGTTGAACAATGGGACGTTAAGGTTGTCTCCTATGCTGATGACACCCAGCTGGTGTTTTCCTTTAAGGAACACACGGAGGCAGCCTTCTCCAACTTCAGACAGTGTCTGCTCAAAATCTCTTCTTGGATGACAGACAACTGTCTGAAGTTGAATACTGACAAAACTGAGGTATTATTTTTCAACCAGGTGCATCCCCCTATGTCAGAACTTTGGTGGCCGGTAGTGCTTAACCCCCCCCCTGTACCTGTAGAATCTGCAAGAAACCTAGGTTTTAAATTTGACTCTGCACTTACCGGAAAAGCTCAGGTCAGCAATGTCTCCTCCCAGTGATTCTGGAAACTAAAAACCCTATGTAGGTTTCTCTATTTTCTCCCGACGGACTGTAGGAAAACGGTGGTGCACGCACTTATCACCTCACAATTGGATTATGCCAACAGTCTGTATCTGGGCCTCCCCGCATATCTAATCAGGAAATTACAGACCATCCAAACTCGGCTGCAAGGTTGATCAGGAACGTCCCACTCCGCCACCATATCTCCCCTCGTTTACGTAGCCTGCAATGGCTACCAGTAAAGAAAAGAATAGAGTTTAAAGCTCTAACCCTAGCATATAGGGCTTTTTGGGGAGAAAGGTCCTAAATATCTGAAAATAAGAATACAGAAATACACCCAGACTAGGGCCCTAATATCCAACCTCCAGGAACTGCTAGTAACCCCACGATTCAAAAAAGCTAGAATCGGTGCATGCTCAATTTCAGCCAAATCGGCTGCATTATGGAACACCATGCCAATACACATCAGGAAAGCCAAGACAGAAAGACTGTTTAGAAAAACACTGAAAACTTGGTTGTTTAGCCTCCCCTGAATTTCATAGTGATCACTACCCCTGCTGCTGCTAGCGCCGGGACACCCCCGTCGGGGGTAGCCGTGCACTCTACAAGCGGTAATAATAATAATAATAATCCACTAGCAGTGTCGGAGGCAGTTGAGCAGGTTGCTGCCTAGGTTGCTCAAAGTATCTGAATTGATGATACTGAGCATGAGGGACCGGATACTGTTGATAATATTGCTCCTCTTCGTCATAGTCTTTGTCTTCTTCCTGATATTTCACGTTGAGCTCAGAAGGGCTATGCGCAGTTCCAAATTGGCCTTCATCCTCAGCAGTGTCCTTCACATCTAGCAGGAGACTTGGAGGTAGTGGTGACATTTTTGGTGTCCTACATTTCATTTGTGCAGGTTGTAAAAATAGATTTGATGGACCCGCAGACAAAATTGGAATTCTCGTTGAATATGCCATCGTCGAGGTCATCGACGGTGAAATTTTCGTCATCGACAGACGTCGTAGATGGTGTTATTACCGTAGATGGTGGAATTGCCGTCGACGGTGCAGCTGTCATCGACGATGGAGGAGTCGTCAACAATGGAGGGGTCGTCGACGATGAAGTCATCATTAGGGTCTTTGCCGAGGGCGAGGTCTTCGTCAATGGTGGTGTCTTCGTCGACAGCGTCATCAGTGGCGATAGAGGTAATGTCGACCGTATTAAATCCTTAATACTCGCCGTCGACGTAGTTAACGCTGTTGATGTTCTTGACGACGATAGAGTCATTGTCGTCGTTGTTGATGTAGTAATAGGCGTCGACGGTGAGCTTGACGCCGATGAAGATTTGTGGCTGATTTTTCTTCTGGAATGGATTGAAGATTCTGGTTTTTCTTTGGATGTTCCCGAAGAATGAGGGGAACCAATCTCTGAGAAGACCTTAGGCTGTTTCTCCTGTTTTTGAGATTCTCTGGTCAGATGAGAGACTTTAGAATGTTTCTTTCTCTCTTCAGGCTGACCCTCAGGCGACCTGGGCCTCTTATGAGATTTGGAGGACGTGTCGCTCTCAACATCAGATGAAGCACTTCTTTTTCAGCCAAAATAAAAGCCTTCCTTCTCTATCTCTTAAGGTTTTAGTTGAGAAAGTGCGGCATATTTTACACTGCTTTGTCTCATGGTTAGGATAGAGGTAATAGATGCAATCTTTGTGGGCATCATCAATATGCACTCTTTTCTCCTCCCTGGATTGACAAGGTCTAAATAATCCTTTACCAGACATTCTTCTATAGAATAAAAGAACAAAACGTATCTGAAAAAGATGAAAAACTGAGCTGACCTCAGGGAGACTCCCTTACACACGACGTGTGGTAAAAATCTGAGGGATTCAGCCTCTCTTGGGAACGTTCTAGAGGGTGCTGGTTGCTGATTGGTCGTGTTTTGAGCTTGGTCCTTTTTTTTAAAAGGAGGCTGATAAGCTATTGAATGCATGGTTACCTCCAAGATAGCCTGTGGAAGTTACTACTTTATTATATGTAGCGTGGGACTCCCACTTTGACGACGGGGAATGATTCAGGCATGTGAATCTATGAAACATACTCCAATACTGGATAAACAATAAGTAAAAGGACAACAGAGTTACAATAAAATTTCATGCACAAACACAGATGTAAACAAGTAAAAAGGTAAGCATCACTGTAACCAAGAAATACATTTCATACACAAACACAGATGTAAAAAGGTAAAAATCACTGAAACCAAGGATATGGCATCACTTTCTTTGTCATTGAATAGTTCAGAGGATGCACCATTAAGGGGGAAGCACCAGTGGGCATTCCTGTAGGGTGCTCGGAATGACACCACTCGGTGGTACCCCTAAGCAGTAGGAATTCTTGACCAGAAAGAAGTTCAAAGTATTATCAGGGTTAAGAAAGTTAATGATCGCTTGCCAATATGAACATATGCCTAGTTTGTTCTAGTCCAACGTTAGGAGAGAATTCCGTCCCTCAAGTAAGGCTGGGCAGCTGCAGATAATATTTTGGAAAGATTTGTCATACATTCCACACCGCCTGCACGTTGTTGATTCCGAGGGACCGGTGCTACTTGGCTAGATGTTTCAGGAATGGCCATTCACCAAGACTATGGGTCATGAATCGTGCTTTTGTGTGTCTTGAGTACATGCAGGACAAGTAATTTAAAAGTTGCATTTGTTGGTAAGAATTAATGGCATCCCACGCATGGTTGCGCTTTGATAGAGAATCCTTGTTGTCCAGATACAAAAGGCAGCTTAAAAGCATATTGACACGTGTGGGAGGCCCAGAGCTCTTCAGCATTTACAATGCTACGGCAGTCCTCGAGGTACAGAAGGTGGGGTTGTCGGGCCACCAGATTGCATTTCATCCCACAGTAGGGCCTCTAGGCTCCTTCTCCTGGCAAGCCGAAGTTTGTGGCAGAGGTTTAGGAACACCCCTGCCCTAGCCATCCGCTTGTGAGGCCAAATTCAAGCTGGATCTGGGGCTGCTGAGAAAGAGCTCTACAGATGAAGGGAAAACTTATATATCTTAGTGAAAAGCTTATTTAAAAGATTGCCACCCCTCCCCAACAGGATGTCACTACCATAAGACAGGGATGGGATGACTTTTGCCCTCATTACCTGTAACAGCAAGAAAAGGCTTGCCCCCACTTTCTAAAAAGACGACTGGAGGGCCAAAGTTTTGATTTTAACTGCCTCCTTATGCCAAAGGTGTATTTTGACTAGAGAGAGGTATGAATCCTTTTCTTTGGGACCTTTGGCAATCAGTGATTATAGAGGAATGTTCATGGTGTATACTATTGTTTGCCACTACTCTCTCAGCACCACTATTACTGCAGCTCTCCAATTCAATAACCAGAAGTCTTCTGGGTCGGGCTGGGACAGAAAATCAACATAGGCACCCAAATAAAAGTGGCCCCCATTAGTAAATTAGATAGCTAAAAAAAGAGGCACACATTTAATATCGGGCAGTTTTCAACTTGTAAAGACACTCTGAATAGTTGTTTTGCAAAGTATTGAAGACTGCCGGCATTGGTGCTTGCTGCAGGCAATGTTTGTGCTAATAATGATGAAATCAACAATACAAACCAACACAGCAGACCATACAACAGGCCCACAGACAAAAAACGTCCCCACATACTGAACTGACAGATCATCCCATCGGACGCTGCCTGATTGCCCTATTGGCCAGTCTGACCATCGAATCCTCCCTCTGGGACTTAACACTCTCGGGGGAAGTTGATCCATAAAGCATATTCTTAGAGGTGATAGCAAGTTAAAAACTGAAATACAGCACAGTACAGTACATAGCACACAATAAACTGTATGCCAAATCAGTGATACAACTTATAAGAAGACCCTATGTACAGATAAGTAAAATCTAACAGTTCCAATTATAATCTATGGTAAAAAAAAAAAAGAAGCTGCAATACCACCTAGGGATGAGATGCAAAGCAAACATATTTACAGTGTTTATGTGATGAGTACTAAATATTCTAAACCTTTCAAAGGCAAAGTATGGGGAACCATTTGGTTATTCTTGAAACTCTTCTTACCTTATTGGGTGTTGCTACTTTTTATGTACTGTAGTTGGTCAATTAGGCACGGGCATCAAACAAAAAGAAATAATGTATCTAGAGTAATATATGCATGGTTCCTTACTCTAGTACCTTTTCATGACTTATTGTGGAAGGCTGGACAAAAGTGTTTGTATGAGACTCTGCACCTGAGATCCCAGCAGAACAGTCATTAAAAATTAATAAGTCTAAAAGCCGGTGCAGGAAATGGGGGGATTCCCGCCGGATCCTGCATTCAGCTGCTGTTATTGAGCTGGAAGAGGGATCATGACTGGACCCAATGAAATGTGCTGAATTTGTCCTGGTGAGATTTAGCAGCACCTGTAATTTGTGTGCTTTTTATTTTAAACAGCAATCTGCAAGCAGTAAAGGCGCTTTCTTATTTTCACTTCCAGCTGGGCCCAAAACATAGGCAGAATTTAAGGGACACTCAGCCCTCCTCTTGTTCAATTATTACCCTGGATGGGAGCTCTCTGGAGTCTGTCACCTAGATGCCAATGCAATAGAGTGAGACAAAGGCACACAGCTTGTTACCGCTTCAAAATTACTTAAAGGAAACAACAATTTGCAGGCAGGTTTTCGACTTTGTTCAAACCATGGGCCCGATTCACAGAACTAACTTAAGACAAAATCCTAAACTTACTACCATTTTGGTATTCACAGAAGGCACTTACTCATTTTGGTATTCACAGAAGGCACTTACTCATTTCGGTATTCACAGAAGTTAGGAGTCCTAACTTTAGGACTCCTAAATGCCTTCTGTGAATACCGAAAGTTTTAAAATTAGGATTTTTCTCAGTTTAGTAGTAGTATAGTTAGGACTCCTAACTTTAGGACTCCTAAATGCCTTCTGTGAATACCGAAAGTCTTAAAATTAGGATTTTTCTCAATTTAGTAGTCCTAAGTCAAATCCAAATTTTAAGACTTTCGGTATTCACAGAAGGCATTTAGGAGTCCTAAAGTTAGGAGTCCTAACTATACTACTACTAAACTGAGAAAAATCCTAATTTTAAGACTTTTGGTATTCACAGAAGGCACTTACTCATTTCGGTATTCACAGAAGTTAGGAGTCCTAACTTTAGGACTCCTAACTTCTGTGAATACCGAAATGAGTAAGTGCCTTCTGTGAATACCAAAATGAGTAAGTGCCTTCTGTGAATACCAAAATGGTAGTAAGTTTAGGATTTTGTCTTAAGTTAGTTCTGTGAATCGGGCCCCAAGTTCGTAAGACATATGTATACACTTTAAAAATTTCAGATATATAGGTCTGTCTGAGTAGTTACACTAATAAAAATTTAAAAGCTTAAACGGCATTTACTAATTTGTTAAGTTTAATTCTTTATTAGTGATACTTACCCAAATTTAGTGTGTCCCGCACACATTATACATTGACAATAAATCAAATGTGTGAAAATCCATGTACAGATATGTTATATAGGGCAATGAGGGTTACAGGGTGTAGGCATCAAATATTGCCTTTGAGTGCACAAAGTCAGAGTTTAGAATGTAAAACAGTGCTTGGGGTTGTCTGCAATATTACAGTCTCATTACCCAAGGGAACAGTTTTTAGCTGCCTTATAATAATGACAGATTGAGAAACAAATAGTAAGGTTCTAAATCAATGCCTTGCTGTTTGTATGATAATCCTAGACGCTAGTTCATTTTTCACTCTGCTGTATTTGAAGGTTTGCAATGTATGAAGTGCAAGTAACAAAAGGATCTCTGTGGCAAAAGTAGTATTCCACTTACCTATCTACATAAAAAATTTACAAAAATTGATCAGCATGTTACACAATGTTCTTTGCAGTAATCACATTAACTCTGCAGGCTTCTTGATGAGTCAAAATTGTGAATAAACAAAGCACAGATCTCTCCAGCAACTACATTAATCCCCATAGTTATCTTACCATTAGTATTATCCCCTGTGATTTGCTGGGCACACAAGGATCTCTGCAGCGATGCCTTAACTCCATAAGATATTTTAAAATACAACTTTTGTGACAAATTAAGCCAGAATAGATTTATTGTTGCATTAGTCTTGTTGCCAATTTCTTTGCAGTGGAGTTTAAAAAAAAATATATATATATATATATATATATATATATATATATATATATATATATATATATATCCTCTTGCTTCTCTCGAGTATTTCTTTGCCACTCCTTAGCAAGAGCTGCGTCGCCACGAAGGACCTCTCGAGAGCAGGTCCTAATACATCCATCCAAAGAAGACGACGCCGTGTGCGGTTCAAAGCTTTATTTAAACTGCCGTTATCAAACGCGTTTCAACTGCCAAGCAGCCTTGTTCACTGATAGCGAAATTCAAAACGCGCGGCCATTTTAAAGTGCATACGTGCCTGAAAACTAATCACATGGTAAACTACAATCGTGACAAACGTGAAAACAGACTCGTAGTTTTTTCAAGTATTGCACATCAATAGTCAAATGCGTTTGTTGGAATGAAACCTTCACATCATACACGGCGGTTTTCATGATTAAATTCATGCCGGATAGTTCAACATTTAAACAAAATAACATTGCACGCTCTATTTTGGTGCCATAATATTATGTTTGACATATAAATGTTTGACATATAAACAGTATTTGTCAATTTTGCTCATGTGAGCTTATGACAAACCGCTGCAACAATTATGCCCCAGTGGGCTTACATTCAGTTACGCTTTCATTCTTTGATTAACTGCTAAATGCTATACATGGCAATCTTTCAGAATTTTCCGAGTCTGTCACAAAAAAATCTATACAATACTCTTCCTGATTAAAATTCATTATTACACTCTTCACAATATGGCGGTTCTTCCCTTACAGGATCTCTCTACAGATGTGTGTGTAAGTCTTCCTCAATATTTAATCCTCCTGGTTGTTTGGAGTCTAACTCAATTATATAGCGGGACTCCAATCGTCTAAGCTTTCTTTCTCGGTTTCCACCTCTTACATTATGTTCAACAGCATCTATCACATAAAAAGTCAGGCCTTTGGTCTCTTTTCCATGCATTTTCTCGAAATGTCTCGCTACTGGGTATGTTCTGTCCCCATTTTTAATTGCTCTCAGATGTTGCAGGATTCTTTTATGAGCCTCTAAAATTGTGCTGCCCACGTACCGCAGACCACAAGGGCACTGTAGCACGTAGACAGCATAGCTGGTCTTGCATGTGTATCTGCCTCTTATCTTTCGCATTCCGTCAGATAAGCCTAGTTTGTACTTGTCAGTGTTTATGCCATGTTTACATGCTTTGCATTTAATACACTTCACAAACCCTTCCTTTTTATTTAACCATGTTGTTTTTGGTTTAGCTTTTTTTAAATTATTCTTGACTAGAGACTGTTTGAAAGACTTTGCTTTACGAAACGTTATTTGTGGTCTCCGGGGTACATTTTTTCCGAGAACTGGATCATTTTTGATTAAATACCAATGTTTGTTCAAGATACTCCTTACTTCTTGGTGTTGCTGGCTATATGTTGTTATAAATCTACATTGCGATTCAGTCTTGTCTAGTTTTTTGTCTGTCTCAAAAAGTAGTTCTTCTCTCTTTTTGTTTGTCGCTTTCCTTACTCCCGTATCAATCCAATCATCTGGGTACCCTCTACTCTTGAATCTTTGTTTTAGAATGTTGAGTTCTGCATTTGTCTCCCCTGCCTCACTGCAGTTACGCTTTACCCTGAGGCTTTCTCCATAGGGGATGCTACGCTTAAGGTTTACTGGGTGGAAACTTTTAGCGTGTAGAAGTGTGTTGCCTGAGGTTGGTTTCCTATACAGCTTTGTTTGTACTTTGCCCTCATGGACATATACAGTTAGATCTAGGAAATTGACATTGGAGTTACTGATTTCACTGGTGAAGCTTAGATTTAACTCGTTCGTCTGAATTTTATCAATAAAACTTCTCGCTTCACTTTCAGTACCTTTCCATACAATGAATAGGTCGTCTATAAAACGACTCCAATGCATTATGTGATTTTCCCACTCACTCAGATACTGTACTTGGATCACCTGCTCCTCCCACCAGCCCATATGAAAATTGGCATAGCTGGGGGCGAAGCAGGTGCCCATCGCAGTACCGCATACTTGATGGTATAATTGTCCATTAAACAAAAAATAATTGCTCGTCAGACATTTCTCAATCATTCTTATCACCATCTGTGTGTGTGCCCATAGTTGTATTGGTCTTGTCCCTAGGAAGTGTCTCACAGCTCGTAGTCCATCATTATGTTTAATGCTAGTGTATAGTGTTGACACATCGACTGTAACCAATAGGTAATCATTTTCCCAAGGGAGATCGTAAATTTTGCGTAGAAAATCTCCCGTGTCCTGTATATAGGATGGGAGTGTCTTAACTAGGGGGCCTAGAAAAGAATCTACAAATTTTGATGTATTTTCTAACGCACTCCCCATAGCTGAGATTATTGGCCGCCCAGGTGGGTTACTTACATCCTTATGTACTTTCGGGATTAAATAGTACACTGGTGTAGTTGGCTGTTCGATTTTTAAAAACATAAATTCATCATGTTTTAACAGACCCTGTTCGAACCATTGATTAAGTTCCCCATTGAATTCAATGTTACTCGTAATCATGATGTTCTCATTAATTTTCACATAGCAACTCCTGTTGTTTAACTGTTTATGGGCTTCTGTCAGATATTTCTGTTTGTCCCAGAGGACTATATTGCCCCCTTTGTCCGCATTCCGTACTATGCAGTTATCCTCATTGGACAATTTTTTAATCAGAGCCTCATATAGTTTCTGTTTTGTGGTGCTGTCTTTATTCTGGACTGGCTTTGATCGTCCTCCCAGCTTTTTTAGATCATTGGTTACCAAATCATTGTAAATGTCAGTCACATCCCTTGATGTCATCGGGGTAAATTTTGAACTTGGTCTGAAGTCTGTGCGTACACTTTGGTAAATGTCGATACCTTCTTCATGTGCCACTGTATCAGCATTATTTATCACTTCTCCAGAGTTTTCTGTGTTCATTTCTCTCAACTCCAGCATTACATTCATATCTGTGATTTCTAAATTCCCAGCTGGTTCTCCGCCTGGGACTGGTGTAGCTGTTGGTCTTGTACTGGGATTAAGCAAAAAATGTTTTTTAAGTTTCAATGTTCTAATGAATTTGAAAAGATCAATTCTTGTTTGCACATAATCCAAACCCATCTCCGGACAAAATGAAAGTCCTAATTTTAAGATTTCCTCTTCTTGGGCTGTTAAGATTATGTTGGTTAAGTTGATTATCGATGTATCACTCGTGTTATTCAGTTCTTGCTCCCTTTCCTTTTCTCTCCTGCGCTTTCTGCAGGCTGCCCCCTTCCGCCTCTTCGTCCTTTGCCTCTTCCTCTTACTTGTTGGAGATTCTGTATTTGTGGCCTTGGTCGCAAGTTGAATCTTTTTTCCTCGCGTAAAAAATCAAATTCTTCAATGACGGAAGGTATTGTTCTCTGTACATTTGTTTCATCCTCCACATCCGTATCGACTTCGGAGCTTTGTAAACTGCTACGTTCGGAGTGTATCTCCTCTGTCTGATTGATTGTTTTCCCCATTTTTTGTTTTCTGATGGTGTCAAATTTTTTGGCAAATGTGTAAATCTGGCCTCTGTCGTAGTCTAATTTATCTCTTAAGAATTTTTGCGCTTTGCGCTCTTTGATGGTTATTTCCAATTTTCTCAGTCTCTCTTTCAGATCACTCTTAAATTTCTTCACAGTCTCTTGATCTTCATCTTTGCTTAGGATTTCATGCAAAGATTCTAATTCTGCCAGAATTTTTTGCCTATCTAAATCCGCATATTTAATGAGGATAGCTAGCATCCGTCGAGAAGCATCATTGTTGTTCGCCGCCCATTCCCGCAACATTTCCGGGTTCGGTTCCTCATAGGTCGGCGCGACCATAATACGAAGTCCTCTTGGGACGCGCTGCACTTCTAAATATCTCTGTAGTGATTTCGATTCCCACCACTTCGATATTTCCAAACGTTGGAGTTTTTCTAATCTTTTCAAATTGGTTGTCAAGTTGGTTGTTTTATTAGTAGATTGTTTGTCGCCACTGCTTGAACCTCCACTCACACACGCATCGTCAAAGATCTGTAGGGCCGCCTCCTCGCGCTCTTTGATTTCTGCGGCAGACATTGTTTAAATCTCCACAAGCAATCTTGATACCCGCAACCGCTCTGTGCCTTGGTGATAATCACACTCGGTTTAGAGCTTCGCTCTCTCCCTTGCCGTACACCACTCAGTCAGCAACAATTGCAGCGGTTTGTCATAAGCTCACATGAGCAAAATTGACAAATACTGTTTATATGTCAAACATTTATATGTCAAACATAATATTATGGCACCAAAATACAGCGTGCAATGTTATTTTGTTTAAATGTTGAACTATCCGGCATGAATTTAATCATGAAAACCGCCGTGTATGATGTGAAGGTTTCATTCCAACAAACGCATTTGACTATTGATGTGCAATACTTGAAAAAACTACGAGTCTGTTTTCACGTTTGTCACGATTGTAGTTTACCATGTGATTAGTTTTCAGGCACGTATGCACTTTAAAATGGCCGCGCGTTTTGAATTTCGCTATCAGTGAACAAGGCTGCTTGGCAGTTGAAACGCGTTTGATAACGGCAGTTTAAATAAAGCTTTGAACCGCACACGGCGTCGTCTTCTTTGGATGGATGTATTAGGACCTGCTCTCGAGAGGTCCTTCGTGGCGACGCAGCTCTTGCTAAGGAGTGGCAAAGAAATACTCGAGAGAAGCAAGAGGATTTGAATCGATTGCCACCCCCCGAAAGCCGACAAAGCAGAACAGCCGATCGACGGAAGTACAGCACCGGAGGTCAACAATCGCGGACCGGACGGTAGGAGGACTAACTGGAAAACGTTGGAGACCGACGGGTAAGGCTGACTGAGTGGTGTACGGCAAGGGAGAGAGCGAAGCTCTAAACCGAGTGTGATTATCACCAAGGCACAGAGCGGTTGCGGGTATCAAGATTGCTTGTGGAGATTTAAACAATGTCTGCCGCAGAAATCAAAGAGCGCGAGGAGGCGGCCCTACAGATCTTTGACGATGCGTGTGTGAGTGGAGGTTCAAGCAGTGGCGACAAACAATCTACTAATAAAACAACCAACTTGACAACCAATTTGAAAAGATTAGAAAAACTCCAACGTTTGGAAATATCGAAGTGGTGGGAATCGAAATCACTACAGAGATATTTAGAAGTGCAGCGCGTCCCAAGAGGACTTCGTATTATGGTCGCGCCGACCTATGAGGAACCGAACCCGGAAATGTTGCGGGAATGGGCGGCGAACAACAATGATGCTTCTCGACGGATGCTAGCTATCCTCATTAAATATGCGGATTTAGATAGGCAAAAAATTCTGGCAGAATTAGAATCTTTGCATGAAATCCTAAGCAAAGATGAAGATCAAGAGACTGTGAAGAAATTTAAGAGTGATCTGAAAGAGAGACTGAGAAAATTGGAAATAACCATCAAAGAGCGCAAAGCGCAAAAATTCTTAAGAGATAAATTAGACTACGACAGAGGCCAGATTTACACATTTGCCAAAAAATTTGACACCATCAGAAAACAAAAAATGGGGAAAACAATCAATCAGACAGAGGAGATACACTCCGAACGTAGCAGTTTACAAAGCTCCGAAGTCGATACGGATGTGGAGGATGAAACAAATGTACAGAGAACAATACCTTCCGTCATTGAAGAATTTGATTTTTTACGCGAGGAAAAAAGATTCAACTTGCGACCAAGGCCACAAATACAGAATCTCCAACAAGTAAGAGGAAGAGGCAAAGGACGAAGAGGCGGAAGGGGGCAGCCTGCAGAAAGCGCAGGAGAGAAAAGGAAAGGGAGCAAGAACTGAATAACACGAGTGATACATCGATAATCAACTTAACCAACATAATCTTAACAGCCCAAGAAGAGGAAATCTTAAAATTAGGACTTTCATTTTGTCCGGAGATGGGTTTGGATTATGTGCAAACAAGAATTGATCTTTTCAAATTCATTAGAACATTGAAACTTAAAAAACATTTTTTGCTTAATCCCAGTACAAGACCAACAGCTACACCAGTCCCAGGCGGAGAACCAGCTGGGAATTTAGAAATCACAGATATGAATGTAATGCTGGAGTTGAGAGAAATGAACACAGAAAACTCTGGAGAAGTGATAAATAATGCTGATACAGTGGCACATGAAGAAGGTATCGACATTTACCAAAGTGTACGCACAGACTTCAGACCAAGTTCAAAATTTACCCCGATGACATCAAGGGATGTGACTGACATTTACAATGATTTGGTAACCAATGATCTAAAAAAGCTGGGAGGACGATCAAAGCCAGTCCAGAATAAAGACAGCACCACAAAACAGAAACTATATGAGGCTCTGATTAAAAAATTGTCCAATGAGGATAACTGCATAGTACGGAATGCGGACAAAGGGGGCAATATAGTCCTCTGGGACAAACAGAAATATCTGACAGAAGCCCATAAACAGTTAAACAACAGGAGTTGCTATGTGAAAATTAATGAGAACATCATGATTACGAGTAACATTGAATTCAATGGGGAACTTAATCAATGGTTCGAACAGGGTCTGTTAAAACATGATGAATTTATGTTTTTAAAAATCGAACAGCCAACTACACCAGTGTACTATTTAATCCCGAAAGTACATAAGGATGTAAGTAACCCACCTGGGCGGCCAATAATCTCAGCTATGGGGAGTGCGTTAGAAAATACATCACAATTTGTAGATTCTTTTCTAGGCCCCCTAGTTAAGACACTCCCATCCTATATACAGGACACGGGAGATTTTCTACGCAAAATTTACGATCTCCCTTGGGAAAATGATTACCTATTGGTTACAGTCGATGTGTCAACACTATACACTAGCATTAAACATAATGATGGACTACGAGCTGTGAGACACTTCCTAGGGACAAGACCAATACAACTATGGGCACACACACAGATGGTGATAAGAATGATTGAGAAATGTCTGACGAGCAATTATTTTTTGTTTAATGGACAATTATACCATCAAGTATGCGGTACTGCGATGGGCACCTGCTTCGCCCCCAGCTATGCCAATTTTCATATGGGCTGGTGGGAGGAGCAGGTGATCCAAGTACAGTATCTGAGTGAGTGGGAAAATCACATAATGCATTGGAGTCGTTTTATAGACGACCTATTCATTGTATGGAAAGGTACTGAAAGTGAAGCGAGCAGTTTTATTGATAAAATTCAGACGAACGAGTTAAATCTAAGCTTCACCAGTGAAATCAGTAACTCCAATGTCAATTTCCTAGATCTAACTGTATATGTCCATGAGGGCAAAGTACAAACAAAGCTGTATAGGAAACCAACCTCAGGCAACACACTTCTACACGCTAAAAGTTTCCACCCAGTAAACCTTAAGCGTAGCATCCCCTATGGAGAAAGCCTCAGGGTAAAGCGTAACTGCAGTGAGGCAGGGGAGACAAATGCAGAACTCAACATTCTGAAACAAAGATTCAAGAGTAGAGGGTACCCAGATGATTGGATTGATACGGGAGTAAGGAAAGCGACAAACAAAAAGAGAGAACTACTTTTTGAGACAGACAAAAAACTAGACAAGACTGAATCGCAATGTAGATTTATAACAACATATAGCCAGCAACACCAAGAAGTAAGGAGTATCTTGAACAAACATTGGTATTTAATCAAAAATGATCCAGTTCTCGGAAAAAATGTACCCCGGAGACCACAAATAACGTTTCGTAAAGCAAAGTCTTTCAAACAGTCTCTAGTCAAGAATAATTTAAAAAAAGCTAAACCAAAAACAACATGGTTAAATAAAAAGGAAGGGTTTGTGAAGTGTATTAAATGCAAAGCATGTAAACATGGCATAAACACTGACAAGTACAAACTAGGCTTATCTGACGGAATGCGAAAGATAAGAGGCAGATACACATGCAAGACCAGCTATGCTGTCTACGTGCTACAGTGCCCTTGTGGTCTGCGGTACGTGGGCAGCACAATTTTAGAGGCTCATAAAAGAATCCTGCAACATCTGAGAGCAATTAAAAATGGGGACAGAACATACCCAGTAGCGAGACATTTCGAGAAAATGCATGGAAAAGAGACCAAAGGCCTGACTTTTTATGTGATAGATGCTGTTGAACATAATGTAAGAGGTGGAAACCGAGAAAGAAAGCTTAGACGATTGGAGTCCCGCTATATAATTGAGTTAGACTCCAAACAACCAGGAGGATTAAATATTGAGGAAGACTTACACACACATCTGTAGAGAGATCCTGTAAGGGAAGAACCGCCATATTGTGAAGAGTGTAATAATGAATTTTAATCAGGAAGAGTATTGTATAGATTTTTTGGTGACAGACTCGGAAAATTCTGAAAGATTGCCATGTATAGCATTTAGCAGTTAATCAAAGAATGAAAGCGTAACTGAATGTAAGCCCACTGGGGCATAATTGTTGCAGCGGTTTGTCATAAGCTCACATGAGCAAAATTGACAAATACTGTTTATATGTCAAACATTTATATGTCAAACATAATATTATGGCACCAAAATAGAGCGTGCAATGTTATTTTGTTTAAATGTTGAACTATCCGGCATGAATTTAATCATGAAAACCGCCGTGTATGATGTGAAGGTTTCATTCCAACAAACGCATTTGACTATTGATGTGCAATACTTGAAAAAACTACGAGTCTGTTTTCACGTTTGTCACGATTGTAGTTTACCATGTGATTAGTTTTCAGGCACGTATGCACTTTAAAATGGCCGCGCGTTTTGAATTTCGCTATCAGTGAACAAGGCTGCTTGGCAGTTGAAACGCGTTTGATAACGGCCGTTTAAATAAAGCTTTGAACCGCACACGGCGTCGTCTTCTTTGGATGGATATATATATATATATATATATATTTATTATCTACTGGCGGTCGCCAGTAGATAGTTATAGTTAGGACCGTGTTTCCATAGGAAATCTCAAAATTCTATTTTTAATAACTTTGGCGCCGGTTGACGAATCCTCGCAAAATTTTCAAAACTAATGGGGCGCTCCGCTCAGCTCCTACCCTGAAAGTCTCGGGCGGATTCGTCAAGCGGGGGGCCGAGAAAAAAGGGGGGTCCCAAAACGCGTTTTCCCCATGCATTTTCCCGTAGGACCTTTAGTCGAAGGTACAACCCGAACGGCTGAACAGAATTACTTGAAATTTGGCAAAGAGGTAGTCCTCAGGTCAGGGATGTGCCTTTTGCATATATGGAGTCAATCTGTTCAGTAGTTCCTGAGAAAATTGCAGTTAAAGTACATAAATATCAATAGCCGCGCACCATGCACGCAACGTGCGCGCACCGTGCGCGCACCCTAACGTGCACGAGCGTAATTCTGATTGGTGGTTCCATGTCAGTCAACGTTCGAATCGGTCGTAATGAGGAAGTTTCGGCCGCCATTTTCTTTGTTTTGAGTGCGAGAGTGAAAAAGGAAGGTGGCGAACGTGAAAAGGGGGCAGGGTAGAGAATTCCTGACGCCCTAGCCTTTGTCAGGGGGTCCCTGAAGGACCCCGAAGACAGAAAAAAACATTTTAATTTTTTTTTTTTAAATCGCGGGGTGCGCGCACTGTGCGCACACGGTGAAAAACCATTAAAAAAAAAAAATTTAATACGTAGTTCATTGTAAAATAAATATATAAAAAATATAATAATAAATACATAACTTAGCATTTAAAAAACCGTACAAATTCACTGAAAAAACCATAGGTTTCACACACGTTATAGTTAGGAATTAGCATTTAAAAAACCTTGCAAATTCACTTAAAAAACCATAGGTTTCACACATGTTATAGTTAGGTGGACATTTCACTCGTAAAAAACCAATGAAATTCCCCCGTTATAGTTAGTTCAGATAACTATAACTCGCGCGACCACCACTCTATCAAAAGGATGATGTCATCAGTGATGTCATGAGTGATGCCACTGACCATGTCATGAGTGATGTAATATGTGACGTCATGAGCAGTGGATTGCGGGCGCGCGAGTTATAGTTATCTGAACTAACTATAACGGGGGAATTTCATTGGTTTTTTACAAGTGAAATGTCCACCTAACTATAACATGTGTGAAACCTATGGTTTTTTAAGTGAATATATATATATATATATATATATATATATATATATATATATATATATATATATATATATACATATATATATATATATACGTTGCCTGTCAGACCGTGCTTTTCATGACTCTACTCCTCCTGACCTCACTCTCTTTCTGTCGCCACACATTGGTCCCCAATTTAGGGGTTCCAGGAATAAAATGTTCCCATTCCAGCACTGAAAGAGGCTGCCTGGGGTATGGTATTTTGGTGTGTTGTGCACAGTCACTTGAGGGAGAGATCACTGGGGGCCTCAAATAGTTTCATTTCTATATAGTGAGGATGAGTTTTAGTTTTTTATGGTACTCATAATAATGGTCTCTAGGGGTACAACATTTCTAGGGCCCATAAGTTGGAACTGGTGGGCTGTGGTCAGGTTTTACATTTGACTGCGATTCAAAGTTCCTCAAGCAAAAACTGGACCAGCAGGCTCAGAGAATTGAGAATTTTAGAATAAGTATTTAAGGCTAGGATCCAACTGCAATGTCACAAGTCTACATCTTGGGAAAAAGAAGAACTGTGAAAAGGCTTCAAATGGTTCTGAAACCAGGGTGATGTGTATGTACATAACAGGATACTTTGCAAGATCTGTGGCCAATAAGAAAGCCTTGTGAGTCCCTCTGTGTCTGCAGTCCACAGACATGTGTTCTTTGTGTGTACTGAACAGATCAGGCTAATGGAAGTGGCATTCCCAGATACTGTCATTGCAGCTCCTTGCCTTTCAATCAATTCTTGTTTATCCTGGACAATACTGTAAAGTTGTGTCTCAACTCTTTCCATGATGTTCAGATGACTTTGATGCCCTTAGCTTGGAATCCCAGCATTTATATTATCTGGGGGGGGGGGGGGCTCTTGGGAGGCCAGATTAAATCAAAGCACAATTTATTAATTTTATTTAAAATTCTAAGGACCGACATGATGTCACATACATGTTGAATTGACATAATCTGCAGAGAACCTCTGTTTTGTGTTCTCGCTCAAGTTTCACATAATGGCATCAGGCATCCTCAACATAATCTCTTGTCTTTTACATGTAAAAGCTTTTAAATTCCACAAAATACAAGACATACACCCCCAGCGGAAAGCAAAAACATATTTTGGAGACCAGACATAATTTAGACATCTATTGTGTAATGGTGGCTATTCTTGTCATCAACAGAGGTGCTGCCATAATAATGGCTATCACTGATGTAAGGGAATGCCTTTTTTTTGCATGATCACCCCCTTCCCTCAGTTTTTGGAGTGATTCTACTGGTTTTTGTAATCTTTTGCACTGTGGTCCTGCTGACCAGACCCCAGTTCAAATGCTCTGACCCCTAAAACATGTGTACAATTAGCTAATTCCTGTTTTGCATATTTAGCTTACCAGTAAGTCTGTAGTAGATGGTACCCCGTGACCCCTAAGGTAAATGACACAAGTGGACTGCAGCCCTTATTGTGCCACCATTAAAGTGAGCTAAAGAACGATGATGAATTCAACCCAGATCGGTCACTGGAGGTGAGTGTCTAAAAAGTTTCAACGCTCCGTCCATCATCTCCCTTTATTTGCCCTAAGATGGCAGGGTATGCCCAGACGTGGGTCCCTTGCTTACTTTGCCACTGGATTCAAGCTTGCCTGGCCGCTGAGGGGTGCTACCCCAAAACCGGTCACACAATGCTTGTTTCTGGTCCAGGGAAGACATGGCTTGGCAGTTTGAGCTGGACTGTTCCCATGAGGCACAGGGTCAAGACTGAGTTGCATATGGCTGGGTCTGAACTGGGGTGGCGAAGTGAGCTAAAGAACGACGATGGATTCAACCTAGATCTGTGACTGGAGGTGAGTTTCTGAATAGTTTCAGCGCTCCGTCCATCATCTCCTTGTGTTTGCTTTGTACACTGGAATGTCACTTTTTTCGACGCTCTGGTGGAGCAATGGCCTGTAACATATTTACAAAGTGGCGTTAAGCCACTTTGCATGGTTAATGCTGCTTTGTAAATATGGTACCCTTTCACACAGGTATCTGAGTGAAAGGGGCGTGCAATGGGTGTTGCTGTGGGCGTTCCACTGCAACACCCATTGCTTTTTGAAGCAGCTGCCCCAGATGTCCAAGGATCTCTAAATCTAAGGCAGTGCCATCCAAAAGCAGGCGCTAGATTGGCGCAACGAGGAGAAGTACTTTTATTTCTCCTAGTTTTTTCTTTTTCTTTGTGTGCTGCATTTTGCAGCACACACAGAAAGAGCAAAACACAATTAATGATTGCTTTTGTGCAGGAAGGTGTCCCATCATTAAATATTGGTGATTTGCTACTTATATGAATGCTGCATTCTGTTAGCGCCAGACAACCTTTTTTTAGAGACCAGCACAAGGGAAAACACAGAGGTGTGCCATATTGTTGTAAATACTGCGCATCCTTGCATTTTTTAAATGATGCAGCACAGCACTGAAAAATATGTCGGCCCTTCGCGCTGTTACATTTTCTTGTACATGTGCCCCAAGGCCTCTGCTAGGGCCCGTGTCCAATAATGTAGTGAAAGTGTGCGTCTCTTTCTCCTCTGCCGGGAAGGTCAACCAGATCTCCTCGACCATAAGCAAGAGTGTAGTATATTGCAGAAACTGTCCTGGGTCCAGAACAGGCAGCTGCATCCATAGTAATAAAGGAGCCGTTCAGGTAGAGATTCCCCACTCCATGGCAGCCACCTGCCGTCCATTGGGACATGTTCATCAATGACTATATGCACTGAAAAGACTTCAGCCACCAGAGAGGAAGCGGTCGAGCAGACAGGGGTCTCCCCAAGATGCATTTCACTGCCAGTTCCCAGACCTTCGCCATCTGCCTCACTATATATGGGCTGTCCATCTGAACCCTCATGCCACTCATCAAGTGTTTAAGAAAGTCATCCTCCTCCACTAGTTCAACCAGCAGCCACTTCTCCCTGTTACTAACCTGCACACACTATAGTGCAGCATATTGTAGTAGCCCAGCCATATAGTACAGCTGCTGATCAGGAAGAGCCAACCTGCCGTCGTCAGGGTCCAGTTTCAGGATGTCCAATTTAACTCTACTTCTCTTACCCACGCACACCAAGGACACCAGGAGGCTAGGCAGGTCCATGAACATGGACCTTGGTATTTCACAGAAGGAATTCTGTAGCAGGTAGAGACATCGAGGCAGAAGAACCATCTTACTCAGGACCACCCTGCCCATCACCAAGACCGGCAATGTATTCCAAAATCTAATGGAAGCATGCAAATTGTCAAAGGCCTGGCCCGTATTACAGTCATACTGATGACTCAGAGCGTGTGTTTTTTGAATACCTAAATATTGGAACCACCCAGGTTCCCAAGGGAGCTCCATTTCGGGGAGGTCTGCCATGGGTCGATCCGCCAGCCCTTCCAAAGGAAATTAAATTGTCTTGTGCTTATTAACTGGTAGCCCGGACCCCCGTCCAAAACCTCTGTTATTTCCAACATCACCTGTACCAAGTGCTCCGAATGGCTTAGGCAAATGAGGGTGTCGTCTGCATACATCGACACGATATGGACGGTGGTCCCATTTTGTAAATAACAGTCCCTGAGATCCTGTCTCAGGCATATTGCCAGTGGCTCCATTTGCCAGAGCAAAAAGGAGAAGAGACAGGGGACAGCCCTGTTGCGTGCCTCTCTCTATGTGGATGATCACTGATACTATGAATCCAGGCTGTACCCTCGCGGCAGGCCTGGTGTACAGCAGCTGCATCCAGTTCAAGAAACTGAGTTTCAGCACCTCCCACAGAAACCCCAAGCTCAAGAGGTCAAAAACTTTTTCGATGTCCAATGTCACAATTGCAGCTTCCATATATGTTCCCTGAAACGAGTGCATTGTGTGTGCCAGGTGTGGGAGTGTCCCGGCATAAACCCACACTTTTCCTCATCTACCAGATGCGCGGCAAATCGCCATAGCCACACCGTTATTAGTTTCTAAAGTATGTTCATATCAACTTTCAGAATTGACAGCGACCTTTGAGACCCAAAGTCCCTCGGGTCATTGTCAAGCTTAGGGATCATCACAATTTGGGCATCGCACATAGATGGAAGTAATTCACTTCAATTCCTAGTCTCCTGAAACATCTCCAGTAGTCAGTGAACAAGCAAAACCAAGTAGGTTTGATATTGCTCCACTGGGAGTCCATCAGGGCCAGGGCACTTACCGCAGGCCATATCTCGTATGGCCTCTGATACGTCTTCCTCACGTTGTTCCCCCTCCAGTTCCTCCCACTGGGCCTCTGTAGGCCTGGGCACATAACCCCAGTCCAGGAAGGCCATAATTTCACAAAGTGAGTCATTAGTGGGCGTCCCGTACACCCCCGCCAGGTGGTACCTCAGCAAGACGTTTATCCCAGATTGGCCCACTGTGATGGGTCTTTCCAGGTAAAGTAAGGACAGAATCATTGGGGTGTTTCTCCTGTCTAGGCAGCCACTCTAGAAGTGGCCCCGTCTCACCACCCTCCATGTGGGGCCGCTGTCTGTAATCCCGCCTCATATAGCAATCCAACCTATCCCACAGCTCGCAAGTAGTTCTCTGTTCTCAGTCCACAGATCACATGCACATCCCTGCAATTGGATCAATTCTCCCTCTAGCATGTTTTGTTCTAGTCGCCGCTTGGATCCACAATCCTTTGAAAGGCTCTCACCCTGTATCACCACCTTCATGGCACCCCACTCTGTACCCCCAAGTGTCATCGAGCCCCAGATGGACTTGAAATACCCAGCAAACACCTCCCAGGTCCTCTCCAAATAAATTGGGTCTTGCATCCCTTTTGGGCGTAGCTGCCACAGATGTATCCTAGGGTGCTGCCCCCCCAGTCCACACTCCAGCAGCAATAGTGCATGGTCCAAAAGCTACCACACCAAAGATCGAGCATCCTGTATGTTAATCATCCTAGCTGCTCCCACCAAGAATCTATCTACCCGCCTGCATGTGCCATGAGTGAGGGTAAAGCAGGAGAACATACCTAATGCTCGGGTGGAGCTCCCTCAAAATATCCCTTCACTTTACCCACTCTATTGTCCCCTGGAGCTTGGCTGTCATATTAGTCTTAGTCTTCAGTTTAGGTGGGTATCTATCGATCAGTCCATCTAGTATACAATTGAAGTCACCAACCCAGATGATTGGCTACCCACATGCGGGAGTAGAGCCCCATCCAATGTGCTCTCCATCATCCACATTAGGCACATACACATTGAGGAATCACATTTCCATTCCAGCTAGTGTACCATACAGCAAAGCATATCTCCTCTCTATGTCCGCTTTGAAACTGCGTAGCTGGAATGAGATGTGTGGGGCCATCCAAATCAAGATCTCCATACCATAGCTCGCGTAAGTAGAGGAATAAAACTGGCCCCTACATTTCTTCTGTATTTTTTGCTCCAGTAGAAGCATTTCCTGTAACATTGCTATATGTACACCCAGCCTTTGCAGATATGCATTCACTTTGCAACGCTTGAAAAAAGAGTTCCAGCCCACACATTCCAAGTAACCATACGCATGTGTCCTGACATATTATTTTAACTGAGTACCTATGCCGTCCCAGACCATTTCCCCCTCCTTCCTGCACTCTGGGTATCCAGGCCAGCCGTGCATCCATTGCACATCCTCAGTGTGGATATTATCCACTATTATGCTGCATAAAACTAAAATTAACCCATCCCACCCTCTCCCCCTGGGTAAACACTCACTAACAAAAACTGTGTCTTCCCAGCCAAAACAAACTCCTGCCCGCTCCCCGAACATATAAAATGTGTGCATAACTTCTGCAGTGTGTAGAAGGAACAAGATCCCTTCTTCCTTTAAGTAACTTAGGTGTTTCATGGGGGCGAGCTTTGCTTTGGTCCAATCAACAAACAATTGGCCTGAAAATCCACTCTGACCCCAAACTGCCCTCCGCTGCAGACACCCCTCACAACCCTCAGTGGTGATCACCCAATCCACACACTCACCTCCCTCAACCAGCCTCCCTACTCACACACCACAGTAAAGAAAAAAGAGAAGAAAAGAGTGGGGGCCAGGAGGGACCATCATCTGCCCTCTCACAAAGTTCCACTTCACACACCAAGAGAAACCCCAACTGGGCATACTATCACAATGAGGCACAGCATTTATATTATAACATTACACAAAGTTACCAATCCGTATTCGTAGATTTCAAAGCACCCTCTGCAATCGTAACAGTTTGGCATTTACAGTACATAACATTGGGTCCACACAGCTCCACCATCTCAGCGGCATATACAAGTATTACCTTACTACATCCGGGTTAATGTCCCAGTCAGTTCCGGCATACGGATCTTCTCTCACCAGGGAAATGCAGAACTCTGATTGGCTGCCAACACTTTAACAAGGAAGAGTTTGCAGCCATCTTTAAAACAAAAAAGGAAAAAAGGGCTAGGGTAGGACTACCCTGACCCCCTAAACTTTGTCATGGGTTCCCAGAGGGACCAAGCCAGGCAAAAAGCATTTTAAAAAAAAAATATGTTGCAGCGAAATCGTGAATTTTACACATTCAGAGCAAAAAACCAACAACAAGCGCAGGCTCCTATGCTTGTTTTGAAAAGGTGTCATTTTATAAAGTAAAGAAGGGACGCACTGGGCCCCCCTCCTGAGGCTCCTCAATCCCCGGGGCTAATTATATGAGGATGCGAGGGGCGCACAGACCCCCCCAGGGACTGCCACCTCTCAGGGGGTTACATATTAAATGATTGGTGGGCCTGGCGGAGCCCCCCTGAGCCCCAGGACCAGCACCTTCCCAGGGCTTAAAATAAAATGCTCCCGGAGAACTGCGCAGATCCCCCTGAGCCCTTGAGACCACCACTTCCCCGGGGCTCACTTAAGTATGGTGCGGGGGATGCACTATAATCTGTGCCCGGGGTCCACCACCTCCCAAGGGCAGGCCTGTGAACGTGAAAGGAGGGGGGCCCTCTCCTGGAGCCAATAATGGCCTTTGGGACAGCCACCCCCCAGGGCCGGCTCCTGATTTATCCTGGGATGACCACCCCCAGGACATAGCTGTTTGCAGTGACTTTGACAGCTGCCATCAAACACTCCACTCCCAGCAAGCGAGAGCGGACAAAATGCTCTCGAATGCTGGAACCGGAGGTTTGGTCTATTTCCCTGTGCGATGCCAAGCAGGCAAGGAAACAGACGAAATTATTGCTCTCACAGACAGGGAGCTGCAAGTTTAGCAGCTACCTGTCTGTAAGAGCAGTGCCGGCTCCTGCAGTAGGCGGGGAGCCAGCTAGGACCGTGGGGGACTTGAGGCTACCCCCGCGCTACTGGGGGGAAAAGAAGAGAAAGAGACAAAATAAAGGTGAGAAGCCAGCAGAATGAGGCAGAATAAAGGTCAGAAAAAAGTAGAAAGAGGCGAGATAAAGGTCAGAAATGAGCAGAAAGAAGTAGAATAAAGGTCAGCAACGAGTAGAAAGTAAAGATAAAGGTGAGAAACAAGCAGAAAGAGGCAGAATAAAGGTGAGAAACAATCAGAAAGAGGTTGAATAATGGTCAGCAAGGAGCAGAAAGAGGCAGTATAAAGGTGAAAAATGAGCAGAAAGAGGCAGAATAAAGGTTAGCAAGAAGCAGAAAGCAGAAAGAGGCAGATTGAAGGTCAACAATGAGCAGAACGAGGCAGATAAAGGTGAAGAACGAGCACAAAAGGGCAGAATAAAGGTTAGAAAGAAGCAGAAAGAAGAAAACAAAGGTCAACAACAAGCAGAAAGAAGTAAAATAGAGGTCAGAAATGAGCAGCATGAGGCAGAATAAAGATGAGCGCGAGCAGAAAGAGTCAAAATAAAGGTGAGAAATAAGCAGAAAGACGCAAAATAAAGGTCAGAAATGAGCAAAAAGATCCAAAAAAAGGTGAGAAACGAGCAGAGAGAGGCTGAATGAAAGTCAGAAACGAGCAGAAAGAGGAAAAATAATAAAGGTTATAAACAAGCAGAAAGAGGCAAAATAAAAGTCATCAGTGAGCAGAAAGAGGAAAAATAGAGATCAGAAATTAGCAGAAAGAGGCAAAATAAAGGTCAGAAGTGAGCAGAAAAAGGCAGAATATTAGCTGAAGAGGGCATAACAGAGAGCACTCAGACACTCACACTCAGACACTCACACACCCACTTACAGACCCACTCAGAGACTCACACACCCACTCACAGTCTTACTGAGACACTCATGCACTCACTCACACAATCACTGTCAAATGTTAGCAGTAACAGTTAGGGCATAAAATTCAAAAAACCTTAGAAACGCACTTGAAAAACAAAAGGTTACAGTGACGTTATAGTTAGAAAATAAATTTTAAAAACCTTAGAAGTGCGCTAAAAAACAAAGGTTACAGGGATGTTCTAGTTCGAAAACAGAATTTAAAAAACCTTAGAAATTCACTGGAAAACTTTAATGGGTGGAGCCCGCAGCCTTAAGACTGTGCTCTGCACCATGAAAGACTGCTCGCCGTCCTGGAATCCTGCCCACTTACCTGTAATGGCATCCATTGTCTCGACGTCCATCCCTACTGTATACTGCTTCGTCTGCCGTCCCTGCTGTATCCTGCTTCTTCTGCATTTCCACGTCCCTGTTCTTCTATGTTGGAGCGTCGGGTTCGTCCGAGTGCATCGGTTCTGCCATCCTCTAATCCCTTGCGAGTGTTTCCTGGAAATCTGCTGCTGATCCTGGAAATAAACAGAAGAGGAAGACGTTTCAAAAAGCACCTATATAGACACTCACACACCGCCAATCATCCATTGAGGTACTGACACATCTAGTCAGTCATGCAAATAATTAATCACAGTAAAATTTACTCACCTATACAGTTAAAAACACTCAAGTTCACTTACTCATAAAAATACTAACAAATTCTGTGGGGCCGATTCACAGAACTAACTTAAGACAAAATCCTAAACTTACTACTTTTGGTATTCACAGAAGTTAGGATTTTGTCTTAAGTTTGTCTTAAGACAAACTTAAGACAGACTTAAGACAGTCTTAAGACAGACTTAAGACAGTCTTAAGACAGACTTAAGACAAACTTAAGACAGACTTAAGACAGACTTAACACAGACTTAAGACAAACTTAAGGCAAAATCCTAACTTAAGTCTGTCTTAAGTTTGTCTTAAGTCTGTCTTAAGACTGTCTTAAGTCTGTCTTAAGACTGTCTTAAGTCTGTCTTAAGACTGTCATAAGTCTGTCTTAAGTTTGTTTTAAGACAAACTTAAGACAAAATCCTAACTTCTGTGAATACCAAAAGTAGTAAGTTTAGGATTTTGTCTTAAGTTAGTTCTGTGAATCGGGCCCAATGTCTTCCTGCAGAAAAACAAACAGCACATGACACAGATATCCTTGCACTATGGCGGATACAGCCACTCCCAAACTCACACACTCTCACATATAGATAGTTATATACTCTTACACACATATACACTGCGTTTCACATATGTAGTTACTGACACATGTACAACTGAGATATACATTCAATCACAAACACACCCATACATACACTCACCCAACCATACAGTCCATTACAGATGCACTCTTAAAAACATGCACCCACTGAATCACCCACTCACACATCTAGTCACAGAGTCACACACACCCTACCCACACAAACACTCAGGCACCCATACAGATACTCTGACAACCAATCAATAACCCATATAGACACTCATATAGCTATTCACAAAACCATGCAGCCACTTATACACCAACACACGGACACATACAGACATTCACATAGTTTAGTCACTAGTCTGCAGTAAGATACATTTAATGACTCACTTATAGACTCAGTTACGCACCTAGAAAATCATCCATTCACACACTTGTACACCCACTTATTTTTCAACAGGCCTTTCCCTATATATATTAAACATAATAAAACTGTTCAGAAACACATACTCAATGGATGATGTCATCAGTGATGTCATCAGTGATGTCATTTGAGATGTCATCAGTGATGTCATCAGTGATGTCACTGACCATGTCATGAATGATGTAATATGTGACGTCATCAGCAGTGCATTGCGGGGGTGCGAGTTATAGTTAGCTGAACTAACTATAACAGGGGAATTTCTAGGGTTTTATATGAGGGAAATGTCCAGCTAACTATAACACCCCTGAAACCTATGGTTTTTTCAGTGAATTTCTAAGGTTTTTTAAATGCCAATTCCTAACTATAACGCCCCTGAAACCTTTGGTTTTTTCAGTGAATTTCAAAGGTTTTTTAAATGCCAATTCCTAACTATAATGTGCATGAAACCTATGGTTTTTTCAGTGAATTTCAAAGGTTTTTTAAATGCTAATTCCTATCTATAACTTATCTCTGAAGATATCATGAAAAACATTCTGTTTTAAAAGTAGGGTGCACATTAGTTTTGTGGAAATGCATCTTTGTGATTGGTTAAGAAAAAGCAGTTTCAACGTGGAGTACATATCATAGGATAAAATTTGCTCAGCTCAACCACACCTGCTATTTGCATTTGGAAGGCACTGTTCGAACTTAAAACAATCGTCAACTTTTAACCTGCACGTGTCGTTAAATGTTCAAGAAAATGTTACAAAAAAATATCGTAAAGTTTTAAAAAATAGATGAACTTTTAACCTGCACGTATTGTAGAATGTTCTAGAAAGTGTGTTGATAGAATACGTTGCACTTCTGACTTCTATGTGTTGTTGAATATTAAAAAAAACGGTTCATATGGAAAAATTAAAAAGAAACCAATAGAGAAGTTTTGAAACCTAAAAGAATCAAGGAACTATTCTAATTTATTCTTTACATGTATTTATGTGTGCAGCAACAAAATTATAGACACAACAGCACTAGGAAGAGGAAGTAGCAGGGAGTGGGGGGAAGGGGGAAGAAGGGCAGAATGGCACACATGCACAATTAAGTACAACACACATATAGACTAACAATGGCCAAAATAAAACACACCAACAAGGAGCACAAGTCACACAACCTGCCAACATCACACCACTGAACGAGCATAGAAGTGAAAACCACGCTGCATTAATACAGGATGTGTACAAAGGCCAGTCGTTGGTGTTGTGGGATGTCTGCGACCGTGGTCATCATGGATGAGATGCCCAGCATGTGGCACATGGTCGAGTTCACTGTGTGTTATGATGCCAAATGGCTGCTCCTCCCTCCCACGAGCCCCCACACTTTTGTACGGTGAGCTGTTGTATCTCGTGCACTCGTACGGCACGCCATTGTAATGCCTATTTGCGCATGTCCTGCTACATTCCAACTACAACATCACAGTGCCGTTTGGAGGTGGTGCATGCCACTTTACAACATCGACTGCTGCAGCTCTTGTAACAGGCCACACCAGAACACAGAGACACACTTACCGCACTTCCTGTACACGGACATGTCCGAGACACCCCGTTCCCCTTGCCGGATAGGCACACCCCTGCACTGACCTGTGAACGACAGACCAGCACACGCCAGTTGTGCATGCAGGAGGATGCGTACGTAGCTACACATCCAGGCTCACTGCCAACGCTGAGGTGACAGCACACGGTGATGTTGCAGGGCTCGTGCCTATCATGCTAAGACAATGACCACAGGGGCACACTTACTAAGATGTGGGTTTGGGGGGCATTGGCGGTCCTGGAGTTGTTGAGATGAGTCTTCTGGCCCTCTTGGGTATCCCTGTATCATGCTCATTGACTCAATGGCACCTGTGGGTGTTCTGGTGTGGCTCTTGACTGTGTTCCCTTTCATGGTGCAGGTAGTTGTCCTGGTTAACACCAGCAGAAAGCAGGTGTAAAATCCCTGGTGCTAACGTGTTTTATCGCCGGAATTTGTTTCGCATTGCAATTGGTGTGAAAGTTGTGATGTGATTTTTTTCGTGTGCACAACAATATACGAACTGAGCAGTGTATCACGTCAAGATCCAGCACCTGACGCACTATTCCCAATCAATATAAATACAATGAGATTTCGTAATAGATTTTGTGTGTACACTGTAAGTGCAGCCAATACCTCAGTGCAATACAATACAGGATTTTAGTATTTAGAATAAATCGCAAAGGTGCACCTCGTGTCTTTTTGCACGGGAACGGCTACTCTCCATTTCATTATCAGCACTTTAACGGAAGTAAAGTTGAGATAAATCTAACACACTATTCAGAAGTTGGTGCAAACTGCAGATATCACCAGTATTCCAGCGATAAGCGCCCAAAAATTTAACACTGTGGTGGACTCCATCAAATAACAGTAATAAGAACCATAAAGAGTCACACAGCAGTTAAGAGAACAACCAAAAACGTTATTCATTTTTTTTTCAAACTTTATTTTTTATAATAATAAATATATAAACGATAAACTATTTTCAAACTTTATTTTTTTATTAACATAAATATAAACAATAAACTAATAAACAAAATGTAACAACAATAATACAAAACAACAAGGCGGAACACTCCTGTGGGAACCACGGATGTCGACGACAGACCTAGAAAATCAGAAAGATTGTTAAAAAAACAACAACATGGTATTCTCAACAAAATACCACAAGAAACAAATCACAGATATTTAAAATGCATACAGCTAACAAAATTTTATAAGTTTAACTTAGAAAAACTGTAAATGTTGCCGCTTTAAAATATTTACCAAATCTGAGGAAATTTTTTTGCAGAAGGCACCACGCCCGCAACGTTTTTCTTCAGTGGTGAAGACATTTTTAACTTTTTCCAAGGGGCAAACAAAGACCAATGCCACCTTCTTCATTCGCAAGATTTGCCAAAGAGTTCTGTTACGAGGGGATCCTAACAAAAAATACTCATGCGGCACAGCAAGTATGATGAAACACCTAAGGACCCTTCATCCAAACCATCTTGCACGAGAAGAGTGCAAACAGATGAGAAACACTCCTGTTCTGTATCTGTAAAAAAGAATCACAAATAAATGTATATTAATAACTTTCAAATTTATACTATTCCATTACTGTACAAACACATTTTATATAAAAACTGACTAAGAAACTATAGCCCTGAACCACAAGTGTGACAATCATTAAAACACTACATGCATAGTACATACTACTTTGAAGCAGTTCATGCCCTAAAGCCTACCTCACTAAAAGACTACATGCTGACTAAATGATTACAGTACTATAAGGAGACACACTGGGTGAGTGACAGGGTGTTTGCTAGAAGAGTATGAATACTAACTAGGGAATTGAAGGTGTGAAACACAACTGTGTAGGTGATTAGAGGACTGCATCCAGACTGCATGGGCATTTAAAGTAGTCCATGTGCTAAGGCCTGGCTCACTGCATGACTACTTGGGTACTGACTGAATGATTAGAGTACAGCAAGGAGAGTGCCTAGGTGAATTTATAAGTGCTAGGCTTTTCGCACAGGGAATGGATTAGTACTTAGTACTGAATGGGTCACTGGAGGAGTGCAAAGGCAGTCACAAGTGCTGGACTGTATGGACACTGACTAGGAAATTGAAAGTGTGAAAGACAAGTGTCTAGGTGGTTAGAAGACTGCATGCATAGTGCATAGGGGTTTGAAGCAGTCCATGTGCTAAGGCCTGGCTCAGTGTATGAATACTTAGGCACTGTCTGAGTACTGCAAAGAAAGTATCTTGGTGAATTTATAAGTGTTTGGGTTTTAGCACAGTGAATGGATTAGTACATGGTGCTGAACGGGTCACTAGAGGACTGCAAAGGGAGTGACAGGGTATTTCTTGGAAGCGTATGGATACTGACTAGGGAATTGAAGGTGAGAAAGACAATTGTGTAGGTGGTTAGAGGACTGCATGCATAGTGGATAAGGGTTTGAAGCAATCCATATACTAAGGCCTGGGTCACTGGATGAGTACTTGGGTACTGACTGAATGATTAGAGTACTGCAAGGAGAGTGCCTGGGTGAATTTATTAGGGTTTGGCGCAGTGAATGGATTAGTACATGATGCTGAATGGGTCGCTAGAGGAGTGCAAATGGAGTGACAGGGTGTTTGCTGGAAGTGAACGGATACTGACTGGGGAATTGAAGGTGTGAAAGACAAGTGTGTAGGTGCTTAGAGGACTGCATGCATAGTGGATAGGGGTTTGAAGAAGTCCATGTGCTAAGACCTGGCTCCGTGCATGAATACTTAGGCAGTGACTGAATCATTAGAGTACTGGAAAGAGAGTGTCTTGGTGAATTTATAAGTGTTTGGGTTTTGGCACAGTGAATGGATTAGTACATGCTGTTGAATGGGTCTCTAGAGGACTGCAAAGGAAGTGACAGGATGTTTCCTGGAAGTGTATGGATACTGACTAGGGAATGGAAGGTGTAAAAGACAAGTGAATAGTATGTTAGAACACTACATGCATACTGCATAGACATTTGAAGCAGTCTATTTGGTACTTAGAAACTGACTAAATAATCAGACTACTTCTAGGACAGTGCTTAGGTAAAACTTTTAAATTTTCAGTTCTGCCACAGTGAACAAAATAGTACATGGTACTGCACCTTAGTGTCCAACCCTGACTCATTTTATCAATGAATAAGCAAAGACTAGCTTCTAATGCTACTAAAACTTGACAACATGAGAGGTTTTAAATTAGTTATCTGTCCGCAAATACACGATGTTACCAAATGCTTCTCTCACAGTGGTTCTCAAATGCACACAGACTCACAGTGTGATTCTAGACAACAACCACTATACCTAGGAGTTTACCAAAAATCATTCACTACTGTGGAAGGGGTAAGCGAACTGCACACAATCTTCATATTTCAGGACTGCACTTTTATGTCAAAGCCTGACTCATATAATCAAAGCATAAGCAAAGACTGGCTTCTAATGCTACTAAAACTTCACAACATGACCGGTTTTAAAACAGGTATATGTCAGCAAATACACGGTGTTACCAAATGCTTTTCTCACAATCCTTACCCAAATGCACACAGACTTACAGTGTGATTTTAGACAATCAACACTATCCTAGGACTTTACCAAAACTCATTCACTACTGTGGAAGGGGTAAGGGGACGGCACACAATCTACATATTTAAGTACAGCACATCATTGTCAAAGCATGACTCATTTAATCAACATATAAGCAAAGACTGGATTCTTATGCTACTAAAACTTCACAACATGAACAGATTTTAAAACAGTTATCTGTCAGCAAATACATGATGTTACCAAATGATTCTCTCACACTGATCCCAAATACACACTAACTCACAGCGTGATTCTAGACAAGCACCACTATCCCTGTGAGTTTACCAAAACTCATTCACTACAGTGCAAGTGGTAAGGGAACTGCACACAATCTACATATTTCACAACTGCAATTTACTGTCAATGCCTGACTCATTTAATGAAAGCATAAACCATAACTGTCTTCTAATGCTACTAAAACTTGACAACCTGACTGGTTTTAAAACAGTTATCTGTCAGCAAATACATGATGTTACCAAATGCTTCTCTCACAATCCTTACCCAAATGCACACAGACTCACAGTGTGATTTTAGACAATCAACACTATCCTAGGAGTTTACCAAAACTCATTCACTAGTCTGGAAGAGTTAATGGTACTGAACACAATCTACATATTTAAGTACAGCACATCAGTGTCAAAGCATGACTCATTTAATCAACGCATTAGCAAAGACTGGATTCTAATGCTACTAAAACTTCACAACATGACAGGTTTTTAAAAAGTTATCTGTAAGCAAATACATGATATCACCAAATGCTTCTCTCACACTGATCCCAAATATACACTAACTCACACTGTGATTCTAGACATGCACCACTATCCCTAGGAGTTTACCAAAACTCATTCACTACAGTGCAACTGGTAAGGGAACTGCACACAATCTACATATTTCAGGACTGCACTTTTCTGTCAAAGCCTGACTCATTTAATCAAATCAAAAGCCATAACTGTCTTCTAATGCTACTAAAACTTCACAACATGACAAGTTAAAACAGTTATCTGTCAGCAAATAAACAATGTTACCAAATGCTTCTCTCACAGTGGTTCTCAAATGCACACAGACTCACTGTGTGATTCTAGACAAACAACACTATCCCTTGCACTATACCAAAACACATTTCTTCATCTAGAAGTAGTACTACATTTTAGTATAGACACATAACATAACTCATTTCACAAATTCATAAACAATGACTGGTTTCTAATTCTACCAAAATATAAAAACAGCACAGTTATCTGTCTACAAACACATGAAAAACACAAATGCTTATCACAGAATGGTTTCCACATGCACACACATTGTAGAGAAAAAAAGTACTCCCTACACTTTAGCAGGAAAAATACATTAGTCTGATTAAAATCAAAATAGTCTACATACATCCCCTCACAATTAAATAACTCATCTTTCAAGTTTTTGTAGATTAAGAAGTATATCAATCACTCACCATATTTTCTTTTCCAGAATCTCTGCACTGTGCACCTCTCAGCAAAAGCAAAGAATGAAAAAGTTTCCCTTTCATTTTCCACACATATACATGTAAACATCAAGTCACAATCCTTCGCACATAAACTCAAAAGCAAACACACATTTCTATTGGTTAAACATTTCAACCCTTTCCAACTGAAATACATTTCAACCCTTCCCCCAATCTGCCTTCTGCCTGTTACCATAGAAACAGGTCATGGAACATTGCACTGAGCTCACAGGTCACAAGTTCAGCACACAATGTTCCTACACAAGACAGGAAGTGTGCTTGACTTTTCAACATATCAGCTTATCATATATAATGTTCCTTACAATCTGTTTTTGTTAACCAATAACAATCATACCTTTAAAAAACTGAAATATACACCCTACCTTTCAGTGTAGAAAGTTGTCATATAACCAATGATTTCTTGTCGTTTTTCAAAAAACGTTGCCGTGGATCCGCGCACCCACCGCAAGATAATCCGTGTATCCAACGTGATAGGATGCGCGCACCGTGCGCGCATTTCCCCGTGTTTTTCTTTTTTAAAAAGGGGGCCCCAGGGGTCCTTCTGGGACCCCCTAAGCACCTCTAGAGGGTCAGAGTATTTCCACTCTGCCCCCTTTATATGTTTTACACACTTATTCCCCTTGCATCTTCAGCCTCGCTTCTACCGCCAACAGTTCCTGGTTTCGAATGTAGAGAGACACTCGACAGCCAATTAGCATTCAGCGCGCGATCGGGAGGGTGCGTGCTCGGTTCGGGGAGGGTGCGCTTACGGTGCGGGTACAGTCCGCGGATCCTCCGCGGCCATAGATATCACTAACTTGTTTACCCTAATTTTCTCAGGAACTACTGAACAGATTCACACCATATATGCAAAATGCAGGAGTCCGAACTGAGGACTACCTCTTTGCCAAATTTGGTGTCATTCCGTTCAGCGGTTCGGGCTGTAGCTGCGACAACAGATCCTATGGGAAATTGCATGGGGAAAACGTGTTTTGGGACCCTCCTTTTTTCTCGGCCCCCGCTTGACGGATCACCGCAAAACTTTCAGGGTAGGAGCGGAGCGGAGCTAGCCAAAAGTTTGGAAAATTTCGCGAGGATTTGTCAACCGGCACCAACGTTATTCCAAATAGAATGTTGCGTATTTCCTATGGAAAATAGGTCCTAACTATAACTATCTACTGGCGACTATCAGTAGATAATATATATATATATATATATATATATATATATATCCAAGCAAAAAAGACGACACTAGGAGTGCCCAACCTCTCGAATCGGGGCCTGTTTGAGTTGTGTCAGAACTCTAAATATTCAAAAGCAAAGCGCACTCCACCTTCTGGTACGCGCAATCAGGCCCAACCACTGTGCTTCATTCCAAGAAAAGTTTTTATTCCGGCAGAAAAAAGTAGCATTACGCGTTTCAGCTCCACTGAGCCTTAATCATATGCAAATAGCCATACAGTCACCACCTGGTCGATTATATACCTGGCATTCATGGACAGTGACAAGGGACTAAAATAAACATTTCCCAACAGCAACTCCGTGGCTGCGAGGTGTAATTGCAGTTCATCTGTCAGTTCAAAATTAACATTTATTTCTTCAATAAAACAGTAGCTTTAGTTCATTAGACTCGATGTAAAGAAGGTCTAAGTATTTTCTTGTCTTTACAGCCCACTGTTTTTTCTCGAATATTGACAGAACCACAGTTCCCACAATGCTTCAATTTTGACAAAATGTATACCGTGTCCCAACTGCCACAAAATTCCAATACCTTCGATTCTCTGGCTTCCAGTATATTACTTCTGGTCTCCTTCATGCCTTTAAAGGAAAAAGTTCCATGTGCGGCAAAGATTCCGACAATATACTTTTGATCCAAAGTCGTGGCTTGTACTGGCGAACTTCGATGGAAGAAGCTAGTCTGCCTCCGTTTTCTCCACACAAGTACAGCGTGCAGGGAATCAGTTCCCTCCCAGATCCTGGCTGACTCACCAAAGTTTTCAGAATTTTCAGTGCGGGCCTCACAACTGTGGCCCTGCTCAATTCATTCCGTCATCCTTCTTTGTCAGCCGGCGGGCTTCCCATTGATGATAAATCCAAGCAAAAAAGACGACACTGGGAGTGCCCAGCCTCTCGAATCGGGGCCTGTTTGAGTTGTGTCAGAACTCTAAATATTCAAAAGCAAAGCGCACTCCACCTTCTGGTGCGCGGAATCAGGCCCAACCACTGTGCTTCATTCCAAGAAAAGTTTTTATTCCGGCAGAAAAAAGTAGCATTACGCGTTTCAGCTCCACTGAGCCTTAATCATATGCAAATAGCCATACAGTCACCACCTGGTCGATTATATACCTGGCATTCATGGACAGTGACAAGGGACTAAAATAAACATTTCCCAACAGCAACTCCGTGGCTGCGAGGTGTAATTGCAGTTCATCTGTCAGTTCAAAATTAACATTTATTTCTTCAATAAAACAGTAGCTTTAGTTCATTAGACTCGATGTAAAGAAGGTCTAAGTATTTTCTTGTCTTTACAGCCCACTGTTTTTTCTCGAATATTGACAGAACCACAGTTCCCACAATGCTTCAATTTTGACAAAATGTATACCGTGTCCCAACTGCCACAAAATTCCAATACCTTCGATTCTCTGGCTTCCAGTATATTACTTCTGGTCTCCTTCATGCCTTTAAAGGAAAAAGTTCCATGTGCGGCAAAGATTCCGACAATATACTTTTGATCCAAAGTCGTGGCTTGTACTGGCGAACTTCGATGGAAGAAGCTAGTCTGCCTCCGTTTTCTCCACACAAGTACAGTGTGCAGGGAATCAGTTCCCTCCCAGATCCTGGCTGACTCACCAAAGTTTTCAGAATTTTCAGTGCGGGCCTCACAACTGTGGCCCTGCTCAATTCATTCCGTCATCCTTCTTTGTCAGCCGGCGGGCTTCCCATTGATGATAAATCCAAGCAAAAAAGACGACACTGGGAGTGCCCAGCCTCTCGAATCGGGGCCTGATTGAGTTGTGTCAGAACTCTAAATATTCAAAAGCAAAGCGCACTCCACCTTCTGGTGCGCGCAATCAGGCCCAACCACTGTGCTTCATTCCAAGAAAAGTTTTTATTCCGGCAGAAAAAAGTAGCATTACGCGTTTCAGCTCCACTGAGCCTTAATCATATGCAAATAGCCATACAGTCACCACCTGGTCGATTATATACCTGGCATTCATGGACAGTGACAAGGGACTAAAATAAACATTTCCCAACAGCAACTCCGTGGCTGCGAGGTGTAATTGCAGTTCATCTGTCAGTTCAAAATTAACATTTATTTCTTCAATAAAACAGTAGCTTTAGTTCATTAGACTCGATGTAAAGAAGGTCTAAGTATTTTCTTGTCTTTACAGCCCACTGTTTTTTCTCGAATATTGACAGAACCACAGTTCCCACAATGCTTCAATTTTGACAAAATGTATACCGTGTCCCAACTGCCACAAAACTCCAATACCTTCGATTCTCTGGCTTCCAGTATATTACTTCTGGTCTCCTTCATGCCTTTAAAGGAAAAAGTTCCATGTGCGGCAAAGATTCCGACAATATACTTTTGATCCAAAGTCGTGGCTTGTACTGGCGAACTTCGATGGAAGAAGCTAGTCTGCCTCCGTTTTCTCCACACAAGTACAGCGTGCAGGGAATCAGTTCCCTCCCAGATCCTGGCTGACTCACCAAAGTTTTCAGAATTTTCAGTGCGGGCCTCACAACTGTGGCCCTGCTCAATTCATTCCGTCATCCTTCTTTGTCAGCCGGCGGGCTTCCCATTGATGATAAATCCAAGCAAAAAAGACGACACTGGGAGTGCCCAGCCTCTCGAATCGGGGCCTGTTTGAGTTGTGTCAGAACTCTAAATATTCAAAAGCAAAGCGCACTCCACCTTCTGGTGCGCGCAATCAGGCCCAACTACTGTGCTTCATTCCAAGAAAAGTTTTTATTCCGGCAGAAAAAAGTAGCATTACGCGTTTCAGCTCCACTGAGCCTTAATCATATGCAAATAGCCATACAGTCACCACCTGGTCGATTATATACCTGGCATTCATGGACAGTGACAAGGGACTAAAATAAACATTTCCCAATAGCAACTCCGTGGCTGCGAGGTGTAATTGCAGTTCATCTGTCAGTTCAAAATTAACATTTATTTCTTCAATAAAACAGTAGCTTTAGTTCATTAGACTCGATGTAAAGAAGGTCTAAGTATTTTCTTGTCTTTACAGCCCACTGTTTTTTCTCGAATATTGACAGAACCACAGTTCCCACAATGCTTCAATTTTGACAAAATGTATACCGTGTCCCAACTGCCACAAAATTCCAATACCTTCGATTCTCTGGCTTCCAGTATATTACTTCTGGTCTCCTTCATGCCTTTAAAGGAAAAAGTTCCATGTGCGGCAAAGATTCCGACAATATACTTTTGATCCAAAGTCGTGGCTTGTACTGGCGAACTTCGATGGAAGAAGCTAGTCTGCCTCCGTTTTCTCCACACAAGTACAGCGTGCAGGGAATCATTTCCCTCCCAGATCCTGGCTGACTCACCAAAGTTTTCAGAATTTTCAGTGCGGGCCTCACAACTGTGGCCCTGCTCAATTCACTCCGTCATCCTTCTTTGTCAGCCGGCGGGCTTCCCATTGATGATAAATCCAAGCAAAAAAGACGACACTGGGAGTGCCCAGCCTCTCGAATCGGGGCCTGTTTGAGTTGTGTCAGAACTCTAAATATTCAAAAGCAAAGCGCACTCCACCTTCTGGTGCGCGCAATCAGGCCCAACCACTGTGCTTCATTCCAAGAAAAGTTTTTATTCCGGCAGAAAAAAGTAGCATTACGCGTTTCAGCTCCACTGAGCCTTAATCATATGCAAATAGCCATACAGTCACCACCTGGTCGATTATATACCTGGCATTCATGGACAGTGACAAGGGACTAAAATAAACATTTCCCAACAGCAACTCCGTGGCTGCGAGGTGTAATTGCAGTTCATCTGTCAGTTCAAAATTAACATTTATTTCTTCAATAAAACAGTAGCTTTAGTTCATTAGACTCGATGTAAAGAAGGTCTAAGTATTTTCTTGTCTTTACAGCCCACTGTTTTTTCTCGAATATTGACAGAACCACAGTTCCCACAATGCTTCAATTTTGACAAAATGTATACCGTGTCCCAACTGCCACAAAATTCCAATACCTTCGATTCTCTGGCTTCCAGTATATTACTTCTGGTCTCCTTCATGCCTTTAAAGGAAAAAGTTCCATGTGCGGCAAAGATTCCGACAATATACTTTTGATCCAAAGTCGTGGCTTGTACTGGCGAACTTCGATGGAAGAAGCTAGTCTGCCTCCGTTTTCTCCACACAAGTACAGCGTGCAGGGAATCAGTTCCCTCCCAGATCCTGGCTGACTCACCAAAGTTTTCAGAATTTTCAGTGCGGGCCTCACAACTGTGGCCCTGCTCAATTCATTCCGTCATCCTTCTTTGTCAGCCGGCGGGCTTCCCATTGATGATAAATCCAAGCAAAAAAGACGACACTGGGAGTGCCCAGCCTCTCGAATCGGGGCCTGTTTGAGTTGTGTCAGAACTCTAAATATTCAAAAGCAAAGCGCACTCCACCTTCTGGTGCGCGCAATTAGGCCCAACCACTGTGCTTCATTCCAAGAAAAGTTTTTATTCCGGCAGAAAAAAGTAGCATTACGCGTTTCAGCTCCACTGAGCCTTAATCATATGCAAATAGCCATACAGTCACCACCTGGTCGATTATATACCTGGCATTCATGGACAGTGACAAGGGACTAAAATAAACATTTCCCAACAGCAACTCCGTGGCTGCGAGGTGTAATTGCAGTTCATCTGTCAGTTCAAAATTAACATTTATTTCTTCAATAAAACAGTAGCTTTAGTTCATTAGACTCGATGTAAAGAAGGTCTAAGTATTTTCTTGTCTTTACAGCCCACTGTTTTTTCTCGAATATTGACAGAACCACAGTTCCCACAATGCTTCAATTTTGACAAAATGTATACCGTGTCCCAACTGCCACAAAATTCCAATACCTTCGATTCTCTGGCTTCCAGTATATTACTTCTGGTCTCCTTCATGCCTTTAAAGGAAAAAGTTCCATGTGCGGCAAAGATTCCGACAATATACTTTTGATCCAAAGTCGTGGCTTGTACTGGCGAACTTCGATGGAAGAAGCTAGTCTGCCTCCGTTTTCTCCACACAAGTACAGCGTGCAGGGAATCAGTTCCCTCCCAGATCCTGGCTGACTCACCAAAGTTTTCAGAATTTTCAGTGCGGGCCTCACAACTGTGGCCCTGCTCAATTCATTCCGTCATCCTTCTGTGTCAGCCGGCGGGCTTCCCATTGATGATAAATCCAAGCAAAAAAGACGACACTGGGAGTGCCCAGCCTCTCGAATCGGGGCCTGTTTGAGTTGTGTCAGAACTCTAAATATTCAAAAGCAAAGCGCACTCCACCTTCTGGTGCGCGCAATCAGGCCCAACCACTGTGCTTCATTCCAAGAAAAGTTTTTATTCCGGCAGAAAAAAGTAGCATTACGCGTTTCAGCTCCACTGAGCCTTAATCATATGCAAATAGCCATACAGTCACCACCTGGTCGATTATATACCTGGCATTCATGGACAGTGACAAGGGACTAAAATAAACATTTCCCAACAGCAACTCCGTGGCTGCGAGGTGTAATTGCAGTTCATCTGTCAGTTCAAAATTAACATTTATTTCTTCAATAAAACAGTAGCTTTAGTTCATTAGACTCGATGTAAAGAAGGTCTAAGTATTTTCTTGTCTTTACAGCCCACTGCTTTTTCTCGAATATTGACAGAACCACAGTTCCCACAATGCTTCAATTTTGACAAAATGTATACCGTGTCCCAACTGCCACAAAATTCCAATACCTTCGATTCTCTGGCTTCCAGTATATTACTTCTGGTCTCCTTCATGCCTTTAAAGGAAAAAGTTCCATGTGCGGCAAAGATTCCGACAATATACTTTTGATCCAAAGTCATGGCTTGTACTGGCGAACTTCGATGGAAGAAGCTAGTCTGCCTCCGTTTTCTCCACACAAGTACAGCGTGCAGGGAATCAGTTCCCTCCCAGATCCTGGCTGACTCACCAAAGTTTTCAGAATTTTCAGTGCGGGCCTCACAACTGTGGCCCTGCTCAATTCATTCCGTCATCCTTCTTTGTCAGCCGGCGGGCTTCCCATTGATGATAAATCCAAGCAAAAAAGACGACACTGGGAGTGCCCAGCCTCTCGAATCGGGGCCTGTTTGAGTTGTGTCAGAACTCTAAATATTCAAAAGCAAAGCGCACTCCACCTTCTGGTGCGCGCAATCAGGCCCAACCACTGTGCTTCATTCCAAGAAACGTTTTTATTCCGGCAGAAAAAAGTTGCATTACGCGTTTCAGCTCCACTGAGCCTTAATCATATGCAAATAGCCATACAGTCACCACCTGGTCGATTATATACCTGGCATTCATGGACAGTGACAAGGGACTAAAATAAACATTTCCCAACAGCAACTCCGTGGCTGCGAGGTGTAATTGCAGTTTATCTGTCAGTTCAAAATTAACATTTATTTCTTCAATAAAACAGTAGCTTTAGTTCATTAGACTCGATGTAAAGAAGGTCTAAGTATTTTCTTGTCTTTACAGCCCACTGTTTTTTCTCGAATATTGACAGAACCACAGTTCCCACAATGCTTCAATTTTGACAAAATGTATACCGTGTCCCAACTGCCACAAAATTCCAATACCTTCGATTCTCTGGCTTCCAGTATATTACTTCTGGTCTCCTTCATGCCTTTAAAGGAAAAAGTTCCATGTGCGGCAAAGATTCCGACAATATACTTTTGATCCAAAGTCGTGGCTTGTACTGGCGAACTTCGATGGAAGAAGCTAGTCTGCCTCCGTTTTCTCCACACAAGTACAGCGTGCAGGGAATCAGTTCCCTCCCAGATCCTGGCTGACTCACCAAAGTTTTCAGAATTTTCAGTGCGGGCCTCACAACTGTGGCCCTGCTCAATTCATTCCGTCATTCTTCTTTGTCAGCCGGCGGGCTTCCCATTGATGATAAATCCAAGCAAAAAAGACGACACTGGGAGTGCCCAGCCTCTCGAATCGGGGCCTGTTTGAGTTGTGTCAGAACTCTAAATATTCAAAAGCAAAGCGCACTCCACCTTCTGGTGCGCGCAATCAGGCCCAACCACTGTGCTTCATTCCAAGAAAAGTTTTTATTCCGGCAGAAAAAAGTTGCATTACGCGTTTCAGCTCCACTGAGCCTTAATCATATGCAAATAGCCATACAGTCACCACCTGGTCGATTATATACCTGGCATTCATGGACAGTGACAAGGGACTAAAATAAACATTTCCCAACAGCAACTCCGTGGCTGCGAGGTGTAATTGCAGTTTATCTGTCAGTTCAAAATTAACATTTATTTCTTCAATAAAACAGTAGCTTTAGTTCATTAGACTCGATGTAAAGAAGGTCTAAGTATTTTCTTGTCTTTACAGCCCACTGTTTTTTCTCGAATATTGACAGAACCACAGTTCCCACAATGCTTCAATTTTGACAAAATGTATACCGTGTCCCAACTGCCACAAAATTCCAATACCTTCGATTCTCTGGCTTCCAGTATATTACTTCTGGTCTCCTTCATGCCTTTAAAGGAAAAAGTTCCATGTGCGGCAAAGATTCCGACAATATACTTTTGATCCAAAGTCGTGGCTTGTACTGGCGAACTTCGATGGAAGAAGCTAGTCTGCCTCCGTTTTCTCCACACAAGTACAGCGTGCAGGGAATCAGTTCCCTCCCAGATCCTGGCTGACTCACCAAAGTTTTCAGAATTTTCAGTGCGGGCCTCACAACTGTGGCCCTGCTCAATTCATTCCGTCATCCTTCTTTGTCAGCCGGCGGGCTTCCCATTGATGATAAATCCAAGCAAAAAAGACGACACTGGGAGTGCCCAGCCTCTCGAATCGGGGCCTGTTTGAGTTGTGTCAGAACTCTTAATATTCAAAAGCAAAGCGCACTCCACCTTCTGGTGCGCGCAATCAGGCCCAACCACTGTGCTTCATTTCAAGAAAAGTTTTTATTCCGGCAGAAAAAAGTAGCATTACGCGTTTCAGCTCCACTGAGCCTTAATCATATGCAAATAGCCATACAGTCACCACCTGGTCGATTATATACCTGGCATTCATGGACAGTGACAAGGGACTAAAATAAACATTTCCCAACAGCAACTCCGTGGCTGCGAGGTGTAATTGCAGTTCATCTGTCAGTTCAAAATTAACATTTATTTCTTCAATAAAACAGTAGCTTTAGTTCATTAGACTCGATGTAAAGAAGGTCTAAGTATTTTCTTGTCTTTACAGCCCACTGTTTTTTGCTACTTTTTTCTGCCGGAATAAAAACTTTTCTTGGAATGAAGCACAGTGGTTGGGCCTGATTGCGCGCACCAGAAGGTGGAGTGCGCTTTGCTTTTGAATATTTAGAGTTCTGACACAACTCAAACAGGCCCCGATTCAAGAGGCTGGGCACTCCCAGTGTCGTCTTTTTTGCTTGGATTTATCATCAATGGGAAGCCCGCCGGCTGACAAAGAAGGATGACGGAATGAATTGAGCAGGGCCACAGTTGTGAGGCCCGCACTGAAAATTCTGAAAACTTTGGTGAGTCAGCCAGGATCTGGGAGGGAACTGATTCCCTGCACGCTGTACTTGTGTGAAGAAAACGGAGGCAGACTAGCTTCTTCCATCGAAGTTCGCCAGTACAAGCCACGACTTTGGATCAAAAGTATATTGTCGGAATCTTTGCCGCACATGGAACTTTTTCCTTTAAAGGCATGAAGGAGACCAGAAGTAATATACTGGAAGCCAGAGAATCGAAGGTATTGGAATTTTGTGGCAGTTGGGACACGGTATACATTTTGTCAAAATTTAAGCATTGTGGGAACTGTGGTTCTGTCAATATTCGAGAAAAAACAGTGGGCTGTAAAGACAAGAAAATACTTAGACCTTCTTTACATTGAGTCTAATGAACTAAAGCTACTGTTTTATTGAAGAAATAAATGTTAATTTTGAACTGACAGATGAACTGCAATTACACCTCGCAGCCACGGAGTTGCTGTTGGGAAATGTTTATTTTAGTCCCTTGTCACTGTCCATGAATGCCAGGTATATAATAGACCAGGTGGTGACTGTATGGCTATTTGCATATGATTAAGGCTCAGTGGAGCTGAAACGCGTAATGCTACTTTTTTCTGCCGGAATAAAAACTTTTCTTGGAATGAAGCACAGTGGTTGGGCCTGATTGCGCGCACCAGAAGGTGGAGTGCGCTTTGCTTTTGAATATTTAGAGTTCTGACACAACTCAAACAGGCCCCGATTCGAGAGGCTGGGCACTCCCAGTGTCGTCTTTTTTGCTTGGATTTATCATCAATGGGAAGCCCGCCGGCTGACAAAGAAGGATGACGGAATGAATTGAGCAGGGCCACAGTTGTGAGGCCCGCACTGAAAATTCTGAAAACTTTGGTGAGTCAGCCAGGATCTGGGAGGGAACTGATTCCCTGCACGCTGTACTTGTGTGGAGAAAACGGAGGCAGACTAGCTTCTTCCATCGAAGTTCGCCAGTACAAGCCACGACTTTGGATCAAAAGTATATTGTCGGAATCTTTGCCGCACATGGAACTTTTTCCTTTAAAGGCATGAAGGAGACCAGAAGTAATATACTGGAAGCCAGAGAATCGAAGGTATTGGAATTTTGTGGCAGTTGGGACACGGTATACATTTTGTCAAAATTGAAGCATTGTGGGAACTGTGGTTCTGTCAATATTCGAGAAAAAACAGTGGGCTGTAAAGACAAGAAAATACTTAGACCTTCTTTACATCGAGTCTAATGAACTAAAGCTACTGTTTTATTGAAGAAATAAATGTTAATTTTGAACTGACAGATGAACTGCAATTACACCTCGCAGCCACGGAGTTGCTGTTGGGAAATGTTTATTTTAGTCCCTTGTCACTGTCCATGAATGCCAGGTATATAATCGACCAGGTGGTGACTGTATGGCTATTTGCATATGATTAAGGCTCAGTGGAGCTGAAACGCGTAATGCTACTTTTTTCTGCCGGAATAAAAACTTTTCTTGGAATGAAGCACAGTGGTTGGGCCTGATTGCGCGCACCAGAAGATGGAGTGCGCTTTGCTTTTGAATATTTAGAGTTCTGACACAACTCAAACAGGCCCCGATTCGAGAGGCTGGGCACTCCCAGTGTCGTCTTTTTTGCTTGGATTTATCATCAATGGGAAGCCCGCCGGCTGACAAAGAAGGATGACGGAATGAATTGAGCAGGGCCACAGTTGTGAGGCCCGCACTGAAAATTCTGAAAACTTTGGTGAGTCAGCCAGGATCTGGGAGGGAACTGATTCCCTGCACGCTGTACTTGTGTGGAGAAAACGGAGGCAGACTAGCTTCTTCCATCGAAGTTCGCCAGTACAAGCCACGACTTTGGATCAAAAGTATATTGTCGGAATCTTTGCCGCACATGGAACTTTTTCCTTTAAAGGCATGAAGGAGACCAGAAGTAATATACTGGAAGCCAGAGAATCGAAGGTATTGGAATTTTGTGGCAGTTGGGACACGGTATACATTTTGTCAAAATTGAAGCATTGTGGGAACTGTGGTTCTGTCAATATTCGAGAAACAACAGTGGGCTGTAAAGACAAGAAAATACTTAGACCTTCTTTACATCGAGTCTAATGAACTAAAGCTACTGTTTTATTGAAGAAATAAATGTTAATTTTGAACTGACAGATGAACTGCAATTACACCTCGCAGCCACGGAGTTGCTGTTGGGAAATGTTTATTTTAGTCCCTTGTCACTGTCCATGAATGCCAGGTATATAATCGACCAGGTGGTGACTGTATGGCTATTTGCATATGATTAAGGCTCAGTGGAGCTGAAACGCGTAATGCTACTTTTTTCTGCCGGAATAAAAACTTTTCTTGGAATGAAGCACAGTGGTTGGGCCTGATTGCGCGCACCAGAAGGTGGAGTGCGCTTTGCTTTTGAATATATATATATATATATATATATATATATATATATATATATATATATATATATATATATATATATTATATATATATTATATATATTATCTACTGGCGGTCGCCAGTAGATAGTTATAGTTAGGACCGTGTTTCCATAGGAAATCTCAAAATTCTATTTTGAATAACTTTGGCGCCGGTTGACGAATCCTCGCAAAATTTTCAAAACTAATGGGGTGCTTCGTTCAGCTCCTACTCTGAAAGTCTCGGGGTGATTCGTCAAGCGGGGGCCGAGAAAAAAGGGGGGTCCCAAAACGCGTTTTCCCTATGCATTTTTCCATAGGACCTTTAGACGCAGCTACAGCCCGAACGGCTGAACAGAATTACTTGAAATTTGGCAGAGAGGTAGCCATAAGGTCAAGGAAGTGCCTTTTGCAGGTCTGGTGTAAATCTGTTCAGTATTTCCTGAGAAAATAGCATTTAAAAGCATATCAATATCTATACGCGCGCACCGTGCGCGCACCGTGCGAGCACCCTAATGTGCGCGAGCGTAATTCTGATTGGTGGTTACATGTTAGTCAACGTTCGAATCGGTCGAAATCAGGAAGTGTCGGCCGCCATTTTGTTTGTTTTCAATGCGAGAGTGAAAAAGGAAGGTGGCGAACGTGAAAAGGGGGCAGGGTAGAGAGTTCCTGACCCCCTAGCCTTTGTCAGGGGGTCCCGAAGGACCCCGAAGGCAGAAAAAAACATTTTAATTTTTTTTTTTATAAATCGCGGGGTGCGCGCACGGTGAAAAAACCATAAAAAAAAAATTCATTTAATACGAAGTTCATTGTAAAATAAATATATAAAAAATATAATAATAAATACATAACTTAGCATTTAAAAAACCGTACAAATTCACTGAAAAAACCATAGGTTTCACACACGTTATAGTTAGGAATTAGCATTTAAAAAACCTTGCAAATTCACTTAAAAAACCATAGGTTTCACACATGTTATAGTTAGGTGGACATTTCACTCGTAAAAAACCAATGAAATTCCCCCGTTATAGTTAGTTCAGATAACTATAACTCGCGCGACCGCCACTCTATCAAAAGGATGCTGTCATCAGTGATGTCATGAGTGATGCCACTGACCATGTCATGAGTGATGTAATATGTGACGTCATGAGCAGTGGATTGCGGGCGCGCGAGTTATAGTTATCTGAACTAACTACAACGGGGGAATTTCATTGGTTTTTTACGAGTGAAATGTCCACCTAACTATAACATGTGTGAAACCTATGGTTTTTTAAGTGAATATATATATATATATATATATCACTAAACCAATCCAGCACCGCCTGACTGACAGCCAACAGGCGGGAAGAACGCTGGCTGGGACCTCTACGATATGCTCACGTCATTAAACAAAAGCCGGAATCCAGAATCGGTGCAAGACTTCTTTTAATCAAGCAAAGGCAAATTTGAGTCCATTACAATCCATCGGACATAGTGTCCACCATGACGCGTTTCGCTCGCATCCGCGAGCTTGATCACATGACGCGCTCGGGAACAATCGTGCATAAATTAACACACAAGCACAAATTCCTGTAAAAATAAACCTATATATATATTCACTGAAAAAACCATAGGTTTCACACATGTTATAGTTAGCGGAAATTTTACTGATAAAAAACCAATGAAATTCCCCCGTTATAGTTAGTGCAGGCAACTATAACTCACGCGACCGCAATCCTCTGCTGATGCTAATACTGTATTTAGACACTTATTTGCCCATGTCTTCTTCCATACATTTTTAGCTATACATATATTACAAATATTTTTTTTTCATAAAGACACATATGTCATCAGCAGAAGATTGCGGTCGCGTGAGTTATAGTTGCCTGCACTAACTATAACGGGGGAATTTCATTGGTTTTTTATCAGTAAAATTTCCGCTAACTATAACATGTGTGAAACCTATGGTTTTTTCAGTGAATTTGCAAGGTTTTTTAAATGCTAATTCCTAACTATAACGTGTGTGAAACCTATGGTTTTTTCAGTGAATTTGTACGGTTTTTTAAATGCTAAGTTACTTTACACCATTCGTGGCGTGTGCGCCCACTTAACGCAGTTCGTTCCGTGCGCGCACGGTGCGCGCACGGTGCGCGCACCGCGTGCCCACGTTACGCTAGATGGGCCATGTACGCACGATGCGCTTCGCGCACCGTGCGCACATGGAGGACATATGATGCACTTCGTTTTGAAAGGTAATATTTTAATTTTTCGTATATGTGATAAGCCATGCACAAATGGTGCCCTTCGGGCACCATTTGCACACGGGGTGGAGAGAGTGGATAATTTTTTTTTTTAATATTTTTTTTTTAAATATTTTAGTTTAACTCATCTTTAATAAGCCATGCACAATTGGTGCCCTTCGGGCACCAATTTCACACGGGGTGGGGAGAGTGTGGATAATTTTTTTTTTTTAATAATTTTTTACCGTACGCGTATGGTAAGCGTAATCGGCGAAATTAGCGAAAAAATAAAAATTCCGTTTTTGGTCTTGGGGGATCTTTGGGGACTCCCTCAACATTGCTATGTGTGTGGGAGCTGTCTAAACAGCCCCTTTACATGTTTTTGTGCTTTATATTTTAAACATCACTCTCAGTGCGAGAGAGAAAATGGCGGCCGCCGCTTCCTGGTTTCGGCCGATTCGAATGTTTACTAAGATCTAAGAGCCAATCAGAATCGCGCTCGCGCACGCCACCGTACGCGTACGGTAAGCGTACCGTAAGCGCACCGTAAGCTGGCTCAGATACATACATTGATTTAAAGGCTATTTTCTCAGAATCTACTGAACAGATTTACACCAAACCTACAAAAGGCACTTCCTTGACCTGAGGACTACCTCTCTGCCAAATTTCTAGTAATTCTGTTCAGCCGTTCGGGCTGTAGCCCTGTCTAAAGGTCCTATGGAAAAATGCATGGGAAAAACGCGTTTTGGGACCCCCCTTTTATCTCAGCCCCCGCTTGACGAATCCCCCCGAGACTTTCAGGGTAGGAGCGGAGCGTAGCGCCCCACCTATTTTGAAAAATTCGCGAGGATTCGTCGACCGGCGCCAAAGTTATTCAAAATAGAATGTTGCGGATTTCCTATGGAAACGTGGTCCTAACTATAACTACCTACTGGCGACCGCCAGTAGGTAATATATATATATGTCCAAAGCGACTCCCCACGAAACCCCGGGAAGTCGTAGGCGGCACACTCAAGCTGGTGAAACTCTCCTTTATTAAAGCAGCAACATAAAATACTCCCTTTATTAAAGCAGCAACATAAAATACTCCCAACGCGTTTCGACGGGTAGTCTTGTTCACGGGAACGGCATTACTCTCCACCACCATGATATCCCACAGGTGATACATTTTATAATATGCAAATGAATTGTCCAATCCACGCAATGCATCCTGGTCATGGCAGTCATGAGACAACAATCAAACCTTGCAATGGTATATTTCGCCGTGATTTATTTGCTGCAAGTCCACAATCAAAAGGGGAACCAGCTTGTCCTATCAACAAACCCAAAATATGTTGGTCCGGACAGGCCCTAACGTGGAAATTCACAATAACTCAAGCCGCTCGTTTCTCAATTCCACGAGCAGCCCGATGTTGTTTTCAGGTGGTGCATGCCTCTGCCGGCGCTGGGCTGCGCCGCGATAAATGTCCAAAGCGACTCCCCACGAAACCCCGGGAAGTCGTAGGCGGCACACTCAAGCAGGTGAAACTCTCCTTTATTAAAGCAGCAACATAAAATACTCCCTTTATTAAAGCAGCAACATAAAATACTCCCAACGCGTTTCGACGGGTAGTCTTGTTCACAGGAACGGCATTACTCTCCACCACCATGATATCCCACAGGTGATACATTTTATAATATGCAAATGAATTGTCCAATCCACGCAATGCATCCTGGTCATGGCAGTCATGAGACAACAATCAAACCTTGCAATGGTATATTTCGCCGTGATTTATTTGCTGCAAGTCCACAATCAAATATATATATTATATTATATATATATATATATATATATATATAAATATATATATATATATATGTATATATATATATATTATCTACTGGCGGTCGCCAGTAGATAGTTATAGTTACTACCTAGTTTCTATAGGAAATCTGAAAATTCTATTTTGAATAACTTTGGCGCCGGTTAACTTATGTTCGTGAAATTTTCATGGGGCGCTCCGCTCAGCTCCTACCCTGAAAGTCTCGGGGGGATTCGTCAAGCGGGGGCTGAGAAAAAAGGGGGGTCCCAAAACGCGTTTTCCTCATGCATTTTCCCATAGGAACTTTAGTCGAAGGTACAGCCCGAACGGCTGAACAGAATTACTTGAAATTTGGCAAAGAGGTAGTCCTCAGGTCAGGCATGTGCCTTTTGCATATATGGTGTAAATCCGTTCAGTAGTTCCTGTGAAAATCAAAAGTAAAATCATATACATATCTGGGCGGAGCCTAACCACACATCTCATTGTGAGATCTGATTGGCTGTCAGCACTTCATCCAAGAAGTGTTGGCAGCCATCTTGGGACCAAAATACATGATAACACCTCATTAAAAAGCATTGCAGTTAATAGAAGGTTTTAAGATTTTAGTTACATTATAAATCATTTGTTGATGGTAGCATACTCATTTTAGGAATTGTGGTATGTTCTAAGGTGATTTTACCATGTGAAAAAGCCTTCTGCTGGGATATCATGAATCATGTTTGAGAGAAAACTATTTTCACATGCTTTTCCCAAAGAGGTTTGGAAGGTGATCTATAAGCTAAACTGAGAGCATATTTTCTGTAAATTCACATTATCTTTCTCAGTCATGTGAGAATGAAGTCTGACATTCTCAGTAAAACATGTACATCCAACAAGGGCAGAGACTGTCAGTTGATTCCTTTGTGTTCTACTGCAGCTTCCCAGAGTGTTCCAAAGAACAACTAGAGCGCTAACAGTCTTACTTATGGGGGCATGTAGTAAGGACTCCCCTAAATATGCACATACATTGTTAAGTTAGCATAACCGCGTTAGAAGTTAGAAAGCCATCTTGCTGCCTTTGCACACGACACTGCATTTACATGTTATTGCTTAAACGAACTGCTGACTCGAGTTTTGCCTCACACGAGAGCAATCTGTTGTTACCATCCCGAGCTCTGCGAAGCGACCTTGGTCTGCACACGATGTGACAAACAGTCTGAGTTGTTAGACAATGCATGTTTTCCACTCTAGGTTGATCGACCCACTATTTAGCCATAACACACGAGCAGCTGCACATACCTGAAAGTTGGTGCTTTTAATATCACGGACATCATGTTTATTATTCAGACCGAAGACGAGCCTTCCTGCGAGAAGTCTCCTGATGCTCCTGTGATGTGATTTCACTAAGCTGATCTTTGAGGTATGGGGTCCCCTATTCAAGCCTAAGAGACCTTCTGTTAGACTAATAAGAATATTAGCTTCTTAGTAAAGGGAAAGTGGTAGTATCCACTGTCATTATAACATGATCACCCCTTTTATATTCTATGGAATTGTAACTATGTTAATGGTTTTGATTTTAATCATTTGTCTGCTTGTATTAGCCAAAGTACTGCATATTAGGACACGTGGTCTATAAAAATAAACTCTTTTTATTTTCACCGTGTCTCTGTTGATTCTTGTTGTGGACTGATGTGAGAATAATATACGAACAGGTATTTCCGATTCCCACCATTCCTGAGTATGTACTGAGTCGCGTGTTCTGGGTTGTCTTTTCATTGGGACCGCCGAGCTAAATCTCGGATAACGAATGGGACACTTATGCTAGCCGGATACTGGGTTCTGGGTTCTGAGGTGAGTTTCTGGTACACCACAACTCACTGAGGTCCTGGGGTTCTACGCATAGTTCTGTGTATAAGCAGAATCCCTGCAACATGGCGCACCTAACGTTTGGTCTATGAGTTGAAACGCCTTAGTAGTGCTCGCGTTTGTCCACAACACCCTCACTCTTGTTTCCGGATAACAAGTCTGACGGATTTAAACCTACCTAGGTCTATTGATATAGGTTCTTTCAAGCTTGATAATTAAAAAGGTTAGTGAACCCTTGTGCTACTGATAGTTTCACGAGTATTGTCCTAATGTCGGTGGATATTGCGGCGCATAGCCGTGCGGCTCTAAAACGTCATTTGACGTAGTATGGGGTACCGGACACTGGTATGAACGTCATCTTTGTTGTAGGAGCCGATGCGGCTCATCCTTATGAGTTGTTCTACTCTTGGGTGACGATTCCAGCGGTGGGGGATGATGACACCTTTCATTCTTATACTGCCGCTGCAGTGCCGGCGAACTATACGCCGTATAGAACACAGGAAATACCAATATCTGCTTGGCAGCATCTTATTTGGTTTAATGGCGCCCTTCCCCATGTGGTTATACCGCCGAGAATGGGCCCTTTGTCAATTGCAGGGGCCACTTGGCCGGTACTAGCCGGATTTACGCCTCATCCCCGTTACCTCACGGTGACGGTGGCTGAGTTGCGTGTACTACACACTGCCCTCATTACGGTATATAGGGCGTTGGTGCAGTATGTGTCGCGCAATATGCAGGCGGGGGCGCCTGCTGTTGCGGGGCAGCCTACTGATCATCACGCGGTGGTCATTAGTCCTGTATGGTCAATTCTGTTATGGGCAAGCGCCCCCTAACTAGGGATGATTTCCCCTTTTGGCTTGCTGAGAAATTTGACCAAATAGAAGCGGTTTACCCGAATACTTCGCCTGTGGAGAAACACAGGATCCTCACCATTAGTTTGCCTAAGGACTTGGTCCCCCACATTGATGATTGTACAAATTGGGGCAAGGTCTTTGCAGCGACGTACGCGCAGTGCTATGGCACTCCGTCTATGTTGCAGCTGCCCTCCGTAATCAAAAGAGTTCAAGAGAACCATGGTGCGGAGTCTGCGATAGAGTTAGGGATGCGGCTCCTCGGGCAATTTGACCTGGTGGCTACCATGATAATTGGTAACCTGAAGGGTGATGCTTTGCATTTCCAGGTTCGTAATGAACTGAAACGAATTCCTGAGGAGGACAAACCGCAGGAATTTGCGAAAATAATCGCAGAGGCATATCGGGATTTGGGTCGTAGCTCTTTAGGAGTTAAGCCTGTCATAAAGAATCCCGATCTAAAGCAGCAGGGTAAGGCAGAAACGTCTGGTAAGGACGACCGGCCCTTTTTTCCTAAACAAAAATGGCAGGTTAAACAACAGGGGAAGCAGCAGCAGCAGAAACAGGGCTCTCGGCCTGCCTCTCCCGTACAGTCTAGTAGTGAACGCACTTATGATCTGCGCGATCGTGCTGCTATAAAGTCTCCTGATAGATTTCAGGTTTCTGAACAGCGCTCTCCTCGTTCTTCACAGGAAACATCGGCTACACAGTCCGGTGGCGGAGGCGGTGGCAAAGGTCGGGGTGCTCCACAACAGCGTGACCAGCCCCGACAGACTGAGGGTAAAGGCAAGCAGGACGAATTTGCACGACAAAGACCCCCGTTTCAGAAGAAGAAAGTGGCGGCTCTGACGGCAAGGTATGCCTCAGATAGTGCGGACACAGCTTCGGAACCGGACATGGGCGCTGACGCTCCTGGACAGCGCAGCGGAAATTACCATAGTCCGTCAAGCTCTGCGTCCATTTCTGGCGGTGACAGCAACTGATATTTCGGTTACTGTAGAAACAGCTGACACCAGAGTGGCTCCCCCTGATAGACTTTATGAAATAGTCTTATTAATTGAGGGTGACATACAACGTACAATAAAAGGGATTTTTTGGGATAATCTGACCACTACCTATGATATCCTCCTAGCGGAGGCAGATTGGCCCCCAGCTTTCATTTTAGAGGCTCCTAGAGGGGAGGAAGTAATCCTCCCGTCCTTTGCGCACACAGTGCCTAAGGACCAAGCTGAAGTGTATGCTGAGGAGTGGGCGCTTGCGCTTGCGCCGGCGGTGTATCGCACTCAGGTGGGATGGGACAGATTGTCCCCCTGCCATGAGATTCCATTGCGGTCTATGCCCCAGCCTCAACCCCAATATCCTATGCGTCGTGAAGCGAGACCTCACGTCGCGGCAATCCTTGAACAATTGGAATATCAGGGTGTTATTGAAACATGTGTGTCCCCTATGAATAACCCTTTATTCACTGTAACGAAGCCTGACGGCTCGTACCGTTTAGTTTTGGATTACCGGCACCTAAACTCCCACTGCCGGACCTGCGCGGTACAAAATACACATAGCTCGGCTTTGGTCGACAGTCTCGTGCGTAAAAGATTTAAAACGACACTTGACATTTCCAATGGCTTTTTTAGCCATAACCTGTCCACACTGAGTAGCCAGTGGACAGCGTTCACTTCGGGCGGAAAACAAAAACAGTTTACAAGATTAGCCATGGGTTACAAAAATAGCCCTGGCGTCTTTTCTGCTCGCGTGGTTTCTCTTTTAGAAAGAATAGACCCCGAAGCATACTCATATGTTGACGATATCTATCTTACGGATGATGAGCTGTTGCCGCATCTGTCTCGCGTTGACAATATTATCGTGAGTTTTGCAGATTATGGCTACAAATTCAATTTTGCGAAGTCACACATCGCAGAATATACGGTGTTGTTTTTGGGCTACGAGCTCAACAATGAAGGTAAGGGGTTGGCCCCCCACTTTCTGGAAAAGTGTGCACGCTTGAGTGCTCCTACGACACTGAAGAAATTACAATCTCTGCTGGGTTTTCTGAATTTCGGCCGTACGTATATTCCTGATTATGCCCAGCGTATCAAGCCCCTTTACGCCTTGGTACAGCCTTCATTTTCGAAGTCTAGCTGGCAGCTAGAACACTCTGCTATTTTACAGTCTTTACAGGCTGACCTTCTTGCTTCACAATACTTGCTGACACGTGATAACCGCACTAACCTGGTAATAAGAATAGTACCAGGCGCCGTGGGGTTCACGTATTTGACGTTTAATGAGGGCGACACAGTCCCCATTGCGTACAAATCCCACTTGTACACCTCTGCTGAATTACGTTTTTCCACGGTCGAAAAAGTTCTGACTGCTGTGCAGATGGCGATCCTCAAGGAACGCGCACTGTCACATGGGAAACAGATTCTGGTTGTAACTCCATATCCTGCTTTAGAGGCAGTGACTAAAGCAAGTGTACCCAATTCTAAAGCTTTGCATCCACGGTGGATACAATGGGCTACAACACTGACGTCGCCAGACGTCACTTACATCTTTGATGCCTCATTACAGACTCAAGAGTACTTGCAGTATGAATTCGTTCATCCGGCACCTCTGTCTTTGCGCCCGCTCGAAGAATACCATTGTGTCATATACACTGACGGGTCTGCGCAACCCGCAATTGGATCGAAGCACGCTTATTCAGCGGCTTGCGCAATTGTCGTAGGTACATTCGTAAATGGTGAATTCCAATCTGATGCAGTGCATACGCAGTCATTGGGTGATTGTACCGCGCAATTGGCGGAGCTCCGGGCTCTAGTGCTTGCACTAGAGTTTGCTGATCCCCGAGTCACTACTCTTATAGTGAGTGACTCCTTCTACTGTGTCCAGTCCTACAATGACAATTTACACTTCTGGTCTCAGAATGATTACCGTGACACTAAAGGTAGCACAATTAAGCATAAAACACTTTGGGTTCGAGTGGCAGACTTTAAAGACCGTCTCCCACTCGTAAGTGTTATACACACTCTTGGTCACCAGCGGCTTGGTGTCCATGCTGTCGGCAACAGCTTAGCTGACGAGGCAGCGAAAACAGCAGTGGCTACATACTTAGTGGCAGCAGTTACAAGATCCAAAAGTAAGATTGATGATGACATCTTGGCAGCTATTGCTGCTACAGAGAAGGGAGGAGATTACCCGAAGGGTTTTCCCTCTCGGTATATTTACCATTTAAGTCCTGATAACGTCCCGTTAGTGAGGATTAACGACGTTGGTGATAGAATCATTCCCAACGCGGACTGCAGACCAGCACTGATCTTGGCTGCACATGAGGGGTTGGCGTCTGCCCACGCCGGTGTGTCAGCTACAATATCTCTGCTACAACAACGTTACTGGTGGTTTGGTTTATATAAACAAGCGCGCGCTTATGTTCTTGATTGTGACATTTGCCAACAGATTAAACCTTCTACTGTTGCGCGCCCACCACAGACACAGCTGTACATCTCTAATAAGCCATTTGGTTGTGTTTATTTAGATCACTGCGGTCCTTTTTCTTCTGATACTGCGTACAAGTACATCTTGGTTGCAGTGGATTCGTGCACACGTTTTCTATGGGTGTGGCCACAGAGGAGTGCTGACTCGCGGACTGTCATCAGGGATTTGCGTGTCTTTGTGGGAACTTTTGCGTGTGGTACCTTCCATTCTGATCAAGGCCCTGCGTTCGCCTCTAAGGCTTACAAGGAGGCTATGAAAAATTTGGGGGTCCTTGTCAAATTTTCGTCTCCCTACCGACCTGAGGGTAATAGTGTGGTGGAGCGAATGAACCGTGACTTAAAGCAATCATTGACAGCACGTGTTTTAGGCACAGGCCGGAACTGGCTAGCCCATTTGTATAACGTTCAACGTGCACTAAATAATCTCCCTAGAAGGTCTCTGGGTGGGCGGACCCCGTACATGATGCTCTTCGGGATCAGAATGTTTGTTCCAGACCTTGATGGTCTAGACATTGCGGTGTCGACCGCACCCTTTGACGTAGATGATCACTGTGCTGTTTTGCAGACTCTACAAGAAGCCAGAGACTCTCTTTCGAAAGAACATTTGCCCTCCACGTCTGAAGCTGAGGTTCAGATTCCGGTAGTCGGCTGGCTACCCCGAGTTGGTGATCTGGTCCGTGAGAAGGTGGAGAACAAGAAGGAGTTCGGCCCCTCTTATCGTGCACCAGTTCCAGTGCTTGGAGTGCAGGGTACAAGAACAGTCATTTTACCTCCACTTCCTGGTCGCAAAGAAAACAGGTACATCTCTATTGACAATGTCAAACTTCAGCGAGTGGCCGATACTTCTTAGTATGACTCCGGCAGTTTCGTGCCAGACAATGCAAAGAATTTCAATGATGGTTCCTGCTACTACCATCCTTGTCTGATGTTGCAATCGAGATGCATTCAGTTACCGATCCGTTGCTGATGCCACCGGCTGGTGGTTTGTCCGTTGAGACTGAGTATGCTTATCCTACACGTGGACCTTCGCCTGTTTTACAATCTACAGCGCTTGGCCAGTCCCGTTTTTCCTTTGACACTAACTCTTTGCCCCCACCTCCCCCATTAAACATTGTTGTTTTTGTGAGCTGGTTTAAGAAGCATTTTTTGATAGCTCCTTGGACATACATCTGGTTGATGCTTTTTGGTATTTTTTTGTTCATGTCCATTGGATTTGTTGTAGTGTTCTTCCGTTTAGTAGATGGCCATTATCTCAAAGAGAGATCGACAATTAGACTTATCAATGGAACTTTGGCCCCCCACTCCTCATCACACATCATGAAAAGGGACCAGACTTTTGTGAATATTACTGCCTGGCCCGTCATGGATGGAATCGCATGGGATGCTGTTAAATTTCAAATTCATGGGCCTACAGAGGTCATTAATGTGCCTAATGTATTTCGTGTTTCTATGGGTGATGTGGTTAAACAGAACATACGTTCTGATGATTGGGATGTACACGCCATTGAAGCGCTGTTTTCAGATTTGAAATATTATGCCGCCTTTGATGCAGAGGATTTGTATGAAAATGCGGCTAATTATGCGGAACAGTATTGTTTTCAACATTATGGCAATCACTTCTTGCATAAATCAAATTCGTTTAGAAATTTTGTAAATTTTACCCAGTGGGAACATTGTCCCACCCCCTCATTTGGCAGTTCACACACATTAGTTGATAAGTTTACTTATTTTACTGATTTCGGTGTTTCAGCCCCGGCTTCCTTTTATTTTAAAGTTAAGCCTGAGTCTACCTCCAAGGTTAGACTGACACACACCAAATTGCTATATTCTAAGTCCTTTATGGATGAGTTGTCAATCAAAGGTTATGATCTATGGAAAGCTACTGTTGATCTTAAGTCGGTTTGGGGTTCCAAACCGTGGCAGGTTCAGGGAACTGAAGCTTTACACCGTGCCTGTCTAGTACCAAATCATATGTTGTTTTTAAATGCAACCATCTTCCAAACCACCTGTTTCGGATTGGCAACTTCTAAAAAACTAAATTCGCCTTCTGTGCCGGATCTGGGTGCTTACCTGAATTGGGATAATCACACAGATCTGTCCCTTCCTGCTTTGCAGTTATTGGTTTCCAATTCGTCCTTCAACATTTCGAAATTTAATAGTGAGGGATGGTTAATTTGGCAAAGCAGTTCTGATACCTGTCAACGTCGTTTTCTAGGACTGAAACCGGGGTATACTCAAGATCGAGTGGACCCCCGGTTTGAGTCGTCACATACAGTAACTACATACTCTGTAGGGAAATTATGTCAGTCCTGGCTGCGACATTCCACCTTGGCATCTGTCAAAGTTCATTTATCAAAGTTACATGACAAAATAGATTTGAATGATTTTGTTAAAGGTCCTGTGGGTGGCAGATCCAAGAGATGGGCGTATGCTATTTACAACGAAGTATGGAAACTGTCGCAAATTGAGGCAGCTTCAAGATTGAGAGCTATTGATCAGGCTAATATGGAAAAAGTATTAGCAGTTATTGATAACAGCATTAACACTCTTTCTTCTCGCATTTATACATTAGATAATATTGTATCTTCAATTGTTGATATTGTGCAGGATGATATGTCTGTGTTGTATCATGGTCAAAACCAGTTGCGTTCTGTTATGCAGTTTGCATGGACATTACAAACATTGAAGGCAGGGAAGGTCCCTTGGGACTATCTGAATACAACATCGTTATTTCTTCCCTTTAACCTTACTGATAAACAGCAGTTCATGTCCATGAAAGATGCTACATATTCCCTGCTCCATATTGAGAAATTGGAGCCGTTACCTTTTTCTGTTGCGGAAGTCGATTCCGCTGTGTGGCTCTTACACGGATTGATAAGTCTACCGTTTGCGCTTTTTAAGTTTACCTCTTGTATGAAACACTATGCTCTGGGTAGATATGAACAGCTGGGTACCGCTTTCATACATGAAGTCTGGTCCCTCCCCTTTACGTATAGATGTACAAGGGACGGTACTGAGGTTTATCTGAAGGGTGAAGAATGTACAACGTCACCTGATCATTCTGTTGTTTGTAGGCACATTCAATTGCACGGTGCATGTAATGTACACGCTCCGAATTTGGCCTGCGTCCTCAAAGGTATCCCGGTACCAGTGATTACGCCATCTTTCACGCTGCTTGCAAACGGTAGTTATTTAATTTTAAACAATGAAGCTTGCTGCGGGATGTTAGTAGGGATCCCGTATATAGTAACTGTAACACAGAGGGTTGTCTGCTGCAATAACGTCCTGTTTCCACCCCCACATGGGAGGCAGGATGCTTCTATCTGGCCTTCAATTCCAACCTTGAAAGCAGAGTTCGACAAAATGAGCAGAATAAGAGCGCTATTGTCCCAAAAGGAGGTGCCATTGACTTCCTCCCGGGAAACATTTGTCCTTCACGTAGCAAATACGCGCACCGAGGTACAGGCGCTTTTGAATACTGACCTCCCCCTGCATTTTGGTGCTTTGATCCAAACAATTTTCAATGCCTCGTCCACGACTGGCCTGGCTCATTTTTTTAAACTTGTGGGCTCGGGCCTCGTGACCTCTTTCCAAACTATTTTTGGTGTGATTCCGGCATTTTTTCATTCTATTTTCTCCAGCGTCTTTGGAGGTGTCCCGTTAATTCTGGCTCTAGTGGCAGGTGTGCTACTTTTACTTTTCATCTTGCGGAATGGCTGCTCTTTCTGTGCCACACGTCAGCCTGTCCCGTCTGCAGTTTCTTCGTGACAGGATGCTTGATTACTATGGTGTCCTACCGTTGGCGACTTTGAGCCTGGCATATGGATTATCCTTCCGGTATTCCTACTTCACCTGTGTGCAACCTGTCTTCCACTGCCTAGATTGTCCCTTTGAATGGCCTATGGATTTGTGTTTAACCAACATGGTGTCTCCGGACCCGGATTTTGATCGGCTGATGAGGCCCTTAGTGTCTCACGAGTCTGCCTGTTCTGGAGTTCGGATTATGGCCTGCGGTGCGGCACATGGTATACTGGGTAATTGGGACATCGTGAGAGCGGCATATGACTTCTTGAATATGAGTTATTTGGAAGTACACGATGGTTGCCCTCTGATGGTGCTAGAGGCTCCGCTGATAGAAGAACACGTATGTTCCTTTTCTTTACTTAACTGGATGGCTGAAACCTTCAGTGGCCGTGCCAATGATTTTCTGCTGGAAGCAGTGGCCACATATGCTGCATATACTTTTATGGATTAAGTGAACTTTCGTCCACAGTGTTTTCCTCACGTGTCTTGAACTGGCCCTGTACGTCTACACTTCTGCCCGGTGAGGCGTTTTTTCATTTTTTTCACCTCCCCGATTCCAGTTTGAATTTTTTTGTTTTTCCTCTCTATTTTTGAGGTTTTTTCCTGTTCGAACTTTGCCTGAACTGACCAGTTCCTTTTTCAATTGGATACGCCTTGTTCTGCTCTGTCGCGCTTGAACACTGCGTTCTCTCTCTTTTCTTGCATACTAAGTAGTGCTTCGATCAAGGGGGCATGTAGTAAGGACTCCCTTAAACACGCACATACATTGTTAAGTTAGCATAACCGCGTTAGAAGTTAGAAAGCCATCTTGCTGCCTTTGCACACGACACTGCATTTACATGTTATTGCTTAAACGAACTGCTGACTCGAGTTTTGCCTCACACGAGAGCAATCTGTTGTTACCATCCCGAGCTCTGCGAAGCGACCTTGGTCTGCACACGATGTGACAAACAGTCTGAGTTGTTAGACAATGCATGTTTTCCACTCTAGGTTGATCGACCCACTATTTAGCCATAACACACGAGCAGCTGCACATACCTGAAAGTTGGTGCTTTTAATATCACGGACATCATGTTTATTATTCAGACCGAAGACGAGCCTTCCTGCGAGAAGTCTCCTGATGCTCCTGTGATGTGATTTCACTAAGCTGATCTTTGAGGTATGGGGTCCCCTATTCAAGCCTAAGAGACCTTCTGTTAGACTAATAATAATATTAGCTTCTTAGTAAAGGGAAAGTGGTAGTATCCACTGTCATTATAACATGATCACCCCTTTTATACTCTATGGAATTGTAACTATGTTAATGGTTTTGATTTTAATCATTTGTCTGCTTGTATTAGCCAAAGTACTGCATATTAGGACACGTGGTCTATAAAAATAAACTCTTTTTATTTTCTCAGTCATGTGAGAATGAAGTCTGACATTCTCAGTAAAACATGTACATCCAACAAGGGCAGAGACTGTCAGTTGATTCCTTTGTGTTCTACTGCAGCTTCCCAGAGTGTTCCAAAGAACAACTAGAGCGCTAACAGTCTTACTTATGACAAAGGTATGGCACACCTGAAGCCATCTTGATTGGAATAAAGTGGTAACATTTAAAACATTTAATTTAAAAAGGAACAACATGAGAGGGTTCATTTTGCCATAGAATGTATGATTAGTGCTGCAGAAAGAAAAATTAGGGCACATTTTGAGTGACTTCACAAATCCTCTTCTATTTCATTAAAGAATTCTGACATGCAGACTGAAACATGCCCTTTCAATACCAGCAGCAGACTTCCCTGGTGAGCAGTAGCTTTACAACAGTGATCTAATGAGCGACTAGAGTGCTAACATTCTGAATTTATGGCAAATGTGTGACACATCTGAATGGCTTCTTCATTGAATCAAAGTAAAAAACTGACAGTATGCCTACTGAGGAGACTGCAGTAAATGAGGAAATTAGGAATCTTCATAACAAGGTTCCCAAGATGGCCACCAGAGACAAAAGAGCCCAAATGTAGCACAAATATCACCGAGATGTAGCCCAAGTATAGCCCAATGACAGAAATCCCAGAGTGTTTTAAAGAACAACTAGAGCGCTAACAGTCTTAATTATGACAAAGGTATGGCACACCTGAAGCCATCTTGATTGGAATAAAGTGGTAACATTTAAAACATTTAATTTGCAAAGGAACAAAATGAGGGGGTTCATTTTGCCATAGAAATTATGATTAGTGCTGCAGAAAGAAAACTTAGGGCACATTTTGACTTCTCAAATCCTCTTCTATTTCATTAAAAAGTTCTGACATGCAGACTGAAACATGCACTTTGAATACCAGCAGCAGACTTCCATGGTGAGCAGTAGCTTTGCTACAGTGATCTAATGAGGAACTAGAGTGCTACCATTCAGAATTTATGGCAAATGTGTCACATCTGAATGCCTTCATGATGGAACCAAAGTAAACAAGCATTGAAAATGCAATAGGTCTCGCCCTCGTTTAAGTTAAAGCAATTCTGTTTATAATTAGGTGGCTTTTTAGCTTTGCTTTTATTAGTGTTTTTCAAAATTTCATATACATACCATGCATATGTATGCATATATGTATATGTATATGTTTGAATGAATTTATATTTATATAGATATGCAGATTATATGTTTATATATGTATATATATATATATACACATACATATATAAATGCATATGCATATATATATGTGCATATGAGTGCATGTGCAGAGAGGTAGAGAGGTAGAGGTGTATAGGTAGAGGTGTAGAGGTAGAGAGGTATAGAGTATTAGAGAGAGAGGTAGAGAGGTAGAGAGTAGAGAGTAGAGAGCGAGTAATAGAGAGTAGAGAGTGAGTAGTAGAGAGTAGTAGAGAGTAGTAGAGAAAGTATCAGAGAGTGAGTAGTAGAGAGTAGTAGAGTGAGTAGTAGAGAGTAGTAGAGTGAGTAGTAGAGAGTGAGCAGTAGAGAGAGAGTATTAGAGAGTGAGTAGTAGAGAGTAGTAGAGAGTGAGTAGTAGAGTGAGTAGTAGAAAGTAGTAGAGAGTAGTAGAGAGTGAGTAGTAGAGAGTAGTAGAGAGTGAGTAGTAGAGAGTAGTAGAGAGTGAGTAGCAGAGTGAGTAGAGAGAGAGAGTAGTAGAGAGTGAGTAGTAGAGAGTAGTAGAGAGTGAGTAGTAGAGAGTGGTAGAGAGAGTAGTAGAGAGTGAGTGGTAGAGAGTAGTAGAGAGTGAGTAGTAGAGAGTAGTAGAGAGTGAGTAGTAGAGAGTGAGTAGTAGAGAGAGAGTAGTAGAGAGTAGTAGAGTAGTAGAGCGTGAGTAGTAGAGAGTGAGTAGTAGAGAGTAGTGGAGTAGTAGAGAGTGAGTAGTAGAGAGTAGTAGAGAGTGAGTATTAGAGTGAGTACTAGAGAGTAGTAGAGAGCGAGTAGCAGAGAGCAAGTAGTAGAGAGTGTGTAGTAGGGAGTGAGTAGTAGAGAGTGAGTAGTAGAGAGAGTAGTAGAGAGTGAGAAGTAGAGAGAGTAGTAGAGTAGTAGAGAGTGAGTAGTAGAGTGAGTAGTAGAGAGTAGTTGAGAGTGAGTAGTAGAGAATCAGTAGTGGAAAGTGAGCAGTAGAGAGTAGTAGAGAGTGAGTAGTAGAGAGTGAGTAGTACAGAGTGAGTAGTAGAGAGTAGTACAGAGTGAGTAGTATAGAGTAGTAGAGTGAGTAGTAGAGAGTTAGTACTAGAGAGAGAGTAGTAGAGAGTGAGTAGTAGAGAAGTAGAGAGTGAGTGGTAGAGAGTAGGAGAGAGTAGTAGAGTGAGTAGTAGAGAATAGTAGAGAGTGAGTAGTAGAGCGAGTAGTAGACAGTAGTAGAGTAGTAGAGAGTGAGTAGTAGAGAGTGAGTAGCAGAGAGAGTAGTAGAGAGTAGAAGAGAGTGAGTAGTAGAGAGTGAGTAGTAGAGAGTAGTAGAGAGCGAGTAGTAGAGAGTGAGTAGTGGAGAGTGAGTAGTAGAGAGCGAGTAGTAGAGAGTGAGTAGTAGAGAACGAATAGTAGAGAGTGAGTAGTAGAGAGAGAGTAGTAGAGAGTAGTAGATTGAGTAGTAGAGAGTGAGTAGTAGAGAGTAGTAGAGACTAGTAGAGAGAGAGTAGTAGAGAGTGAGTAGTAGAGAGAGAGTAGTAGAGTAGTAGAGAGTGCGTGCTAGAGAGTAGCAGAGAGTAGTAGAGTGAGTAGTAGAGAGAAGTAGAGAGTGAGTAGTAGAGAGTGAGTAGTAGAGAGTAGTAGTAGAGAGAGAGAGTAGTAGAGAGTGTAGTAGAGAGTGAGTAGTAGAGAGTAGTAGCGAGTGAGTAGTAGAGAGTGGTAGAGAGTGAGTAGTAGAGTAGTAGAGAGTGAGTGGTAGAGAGTAGTAGAAAGTAGTAGAGTGAGTAGTAGAGAGTGAGTAGTAGAGAGTGAATAGTAGAGAGTAGTAGAGAGTGAGTAGTAGAGAGTAGTAGAGCGAGAGTAGTAGAGAGTGAGTAGTAGAGAGTGAGTAGTAGAGAGTAGTAGCGAGTGAGTAGTAGAGAGTGAGTATTATAGTAGTAGAGAGTGAGTAGTTGAGAGTGAGTAGTAGAGAGTGAGTAGTAGAGAGTAGTAGAGTAGTAGAGAGTGAGTAGTAGAGAGTAGTAGAGAGTGAGTAGTAGAGAGTGAGTAGTAGAGAGAGAGTAGTAGAGAGTAGTAGAGAGTCAGTAGTAGAGAGTAGTCAGTCAGTGTCAGTCAATGTCAGTCAATGTCAGTCAATGTCAGTCTGTCAGTGTCAGTCAGTCAGTGTCAGTCAATCACTGTCAGTCAGTCAGTGTCAGTCAATCAGTGTCAGTCAGTCAGTGTCAGTCAATCAGGGTCAGTCAGTGTCAATCAGTGTCAGTCAGTGTCAGTCAGACAGTGTCAGCTAGAGCAGCTCTGCTGACCTGGTTCTCTGGCTCTAAAGCAGCTCTGCTGACCTGGTTCTCTCTCACTAAAGCAGCTCTGCTGACCTGGTTTCTCTGGCTCTACAGCAGGTCTGCTGACCTGGTTCTCTGGCTCTAGAGCAGCTCTGCTGACCTAGTTCTTATGCTACAGAGCAGCTCTGCTGATCTAGTTCTCTGGCTCTACAACAGCTCTGCAGACCTGGTTCTCTGGCTCTAAAGCAGCTCCGTTGACCCAGTTCTATGGCTCTGAAGCAGTTCTGCTGACATGGTTCTCTGGCTCTATAGAAGCTCTTCTGACCTGGTTCTCTCCCTCTAAAGCAGCTCTACTGACCTGGTTTCTCTGGCTCTGCAGCAGCTCTGCTGACCTGGTTCTCTGGCTCTAGAGCAGCTCTGTTGACCTGGTTCTCTGGCTCTAAAGCAGCTCTGCTAACCTGGTTCTCTGGCTCTAAAGCAGCTCTGCTGGCCTGGTTCTCTGGCTCTAAAGCAGCTCTGCTGACCTGGTTCTCTCCCTCTAAAGCAGCTCTGCTGACCTGGTTTCTCTGGCTCTACAGCAGCTCTGCTGACCTGGTTCTCTGACTCTAGAGCAGCTCTGCTGACCTAGTTCTTAGGCTCTAGAGCAGCTCTGCTGACCTGGTTCTCTAGCTCTACAGCAGCTCTGCTGACCTGGTTTTCTGCACTCACGACGCATGCACCCGACTTCGCGAAAATATATTTAAAAATAATATAAGTTTCTTATAAGTACAAATATATTATTTTGATGAATATCTTACATAATATCTTGCCTTAATATGTATTTTAAAGACACATACATATCATTTTGGAACATACATTTTTTTTGCGGGAGTCGCGCACCCAGCACGCCCCAGCACGTATGTGATGTCACGCGGGACCCGCAAGCACGCAAACATCTTGTACCTTAATGCGCATGTGTCGCGAATGCGCAGGAGCAGGAGTCGCAGAATGGTCGCATACCAATCGCGCATATCACGTGATATTAATGTATATGATGTAACTGAAAAACACGCAGCCGTCGCACACCATACGCGGATCCTTCATGACTTTTCTAAAATGGCGGCTAGAATGCGCGCACCCACCGTGATGTGTACACTTTCAGTGCGCGACTGCGAAAAAAATTGGAATTATTTTTTTAAAGAAAATGATATAAATATATTAAAATAAAAAATGAAAACAAGAAAATTAATCAATATTTCAGTTTTAATTAAAAAATGTTTTTGGGCAATTTTCAGAAAAATATATGTTATTTAATGAATAAAATATTTATAAATAAACAGTTAAAAAACTGTAGAAAATCAGTACAAAAAATAGATATAACTACTATTACACTTAAAAGTTAGCATTTAAAAAACCTTTGAAATTCACTGAAAAAACCATAGGTTTCACACACGTTATAGTTACGAATTAGCATTTAAAAAACCTTGCAAATTCACTTAAAAAACCATAGGTTTCACACATGTTATAGTTAGCTGGACATTTCACTCGTAAAAAACCAATGAAATTCCCCCGTTATAGTTAGTGCAGGCAACTATAACTCACGCGACCGCAATCCTCTGCTGATGACGTCAGATAGTACATCACTGATGACATATGTGTCTTTCTGAAAAATAAATATTTGTAATATATGTATAGCTAAAGATTAATGGAAGAAGACATGGGTAAATAAGTGTCTTAATACAGTGATGTAATATCTGACGTCATCAGCAGAGGATTGCGGTCGCGTGAGTTATAGTTGCCTGCACTAACTATAACGGGGGAATTTCATTGGTTTTTTACGAGTGAAATGGCCAGCTAACTATAACATGTGTGAAACCTATGGTTTTTTAAGTGAATATATATATGTATATAGGTATGAGTTTTAAGTGTTAGATTAGAATATTAGTCATATAGGTGAGAAAGGTATTATAACAGGACTTACCTTGTAGTTTCTTAATTGTAGATGTAGCAAGTTCATGCTTGGAATCACTGGTATACCTATGAAAAGGAGGAAGGGACATTAGGTGATTAGAACAGATATAATTCTAAAATAGTCAGCTTACAACAAATTAATTAGATGCTAAAACATTGTTGTTTGTTCTATAGAATCAAGAAGGCCAAGAGCTTCAGGAGCCTTGAAGTGATACACTGACGTTCACCAATTCATGTCCTTTCATCCCATTGGGTCAAGTAGGGTCCGTACGACTCACCCCCTTGGCAGATAGGGAAGTCAGGAATTTTCAGCGTAACCATTTCACTTATGCAAATAAAGTCCAGTAAGAGCCTGACACCGTGCAACACAGCTCTGGGGGTGGGGCCACCCTCACTCTTCTTCTGCCTGTAGGGCTGTGGCCTATGTGAGCCGAGCAGCGCTAGAAAAGTCGCTCCACTCTCTCCGCTCAGCAACACCACAGCAGGGCACTTCTCCTAGCACTGTTGCGGCCTCCTCAATGTGGGACCGTATGGGAAAACACCCCTGGCACTTTCTTTATGCAAGAAGGAGGAGCATTTTCCACGCTCTAGATTGGCAGAGGAAGTGAAGACCTGAAGCGTCCTGCACACGCAGTTCTTGGGGTGAAAATAAAGCACTCGACACTCGCTTCTTTGTGGTAAACAGTAAATGAAAAATGAAGCGCTCACCAGGCGCTAAGCTGTCAAAAACACAGAGCAGGCCATCAAGCCTTGGGAGATCACTGGGGGCACCAAAGCAGGAGGGTAGGAAGCAGTACAAGGTCCTTTGTAGGCAAACAGGCAGTCCTTCAAGCAGGTCAGCAACAAAGCAAAGTCCAAATTACAGTTTTCCTGGCAGCACAGCAATCCTCTAGTGCAGCATATAGAGCCAGCAGAGCCTGGTTACAAGCCCACGAAGTGTCTAAAATCATGCAATCAAAGCCCCTGTACTTTTGTTCCAAATGCCTTTGTTCTGGCGGTAACTTCAAACAACTTTAGAAGTGCACAACACCCCCATTCAATCAATCCACAGCCTGGCTCCAGACACACTACAGGTGGGACGGAAACAAATTGTGAAAGGCAGGCACAGCCCTATTCAGGTGCAGGTGACAACTCCTCCCACCACTCTAGCCCAGGAAGACTTATCAGGATATGCAGTGCACACCTCAGCTCCCTTTGTGACTGTCTAGAGTGAATGCACAAAACAGGCCCCAGTTAGTCCAAACTAGACGTTGACTGGAGTCATGCTGCAAACCACTACGGGGCATATGTACGAAAAATCCATTTTGCGAGTCCTTAATAGCGATTTTTACCGAATCGCTATCAAGGACTCGCAAAATGGAATGTATGTAGGAATCGCAATAATAATTGTGATTCCTTAGTATTCCTTAATTGCGAGTAGCAAATTGAGATTCACAATTAAGGAATAACTTCCCATTCATTCCTATGGGCCTAGTGGCCCATAGGAATAAATGGGCAGACATTCACAATTTGAGAGTACCCATTAGGTACTCGCAAATTGCGAATGCAATTTCAAGGGTGCAGGGTTGTCAAAAGGACATCCTGTTGCACCCCTGAAATATGTATGTGTGCACATGTGGCGCACATACATGCCCTAAGGGCATGTATGTGCGCCACATGGCACTTTGAAAAGTGCCAAAAAGTGCATTTTTCAAAGAAAACGCAAATTACCACCAACTTGAAGTTGGTGGTAATGTGCGATTTCTTAGGCCAAAATCGCACAACGTGAATGCTTCCTGCATTGCGTTTAAGGAATCGCAATTTGCGATTCCTTAAATGCATTCGCAAAATGGGAATCGCAAATTTTGCGATTCCCTAAATTGCAAGGGCCTTTTGGGATGATACATCCCAAAGGGCTTTTTCCCGTTCGCAAACGGGCCGAATCTGAGAATTGGCCCCTTTGCGAATGGGAATTAGGCTTCATACATATGCCCCAAAGAGTCATAAACTCACAGAAATCCCCACTTCTAAAAGTGGCATTTCTAAAATTGTAATAAAAATCCGCTTTCACCAATAAGACATATTTATCACCACTATTCCAAACATACCAAACATGGCAACGCTACTCCTTTCAGGTCAGAAATTACCATTGAAACACATATCAGGGAATTCCCAATGCAAACCAATGAGAGCAGCAGCCTCACAGCAGTGAGAATACAAATAAGCTGTTTGTCACTACCAGAAAATGCCATGCAACAAAGGCACATGTCCTACCTTTTACCTACATAGCACCCTGCCCATAGGGCTACCTAGGGCCTACATTAAGGGCGACCTATATTTAGGAAAAGGAAAGTTCCAGACTTGGCAAGCACTTTAAATGCCAAGTCACTGTGGCAGTAAACTGCACACGCAGGCCCTGCAGTGGCAGAGGTCTGAGACCGGTTTAAAAGGCAACATCTGTGGGTGGCGCAAACAGCACTGCAGGCCCACTAGTAGCATTTAATTTACAGGCCCTGGGTATATGGGATACCACCGTACATGGGACTTACAGGTAAATTCTCTATGCCCAACATGTGTAGACCAATCGTACCTAGTTTACAGGAGAGAAAGCACAGGCACGTTAGTACTGATCAGCGGAAGTAAAGTGCCCAGAGTCATAAAACCAACAAAAACAGGATAGAAAAAAGTACAGGAGGAATGCAAAATGTTTGGGGATAACTCTGCAAAAAGTCAAGGTCTAATACTGGGGAAACTCACAGAGTGGGCCAACGATAATAAGATCCTTTAAGATTTCCAAGCAGGTTTTCACCCAATGACCAGCATAATTGACCAAATATTTTGATTATGTGCAATTTATTGGAAAACTGTGCTATTAGAGTAGGGCCACTTGTAGTTGACCTTAAATCAGCCATTGATCTAATTCCTCATCACAAGCTCAGGGATATTCTAGGCATTATGGGGGTACCAGCTAATATTCTATTTGTCCCAACAAGATAACAAGAAACAAATTAAGCTCGAGTAAGATGTGACAGTAGGGGTGAGTTGACAAGCCGTATTAGAATAGAGAAGGGAGTACGAAAGAGCTGTATTTTAGCACCAACCCTCTTCTCTTTATACATAAATGATGCAGTGAAATATCTAGATATTCATGGTGACGACGCCCCAAAAATAGGAGCCCTATTAGTACCAGCATTATTGTTGACAGATGATTCGCTCCTTACTTCTTAAACTCCTTCCGGGTTGCAGGCTTAAATTGGTCATTTATTTTTGCTTTTGTTCTGAAAGATGGTTGGAGCTAAATACAAAAAAAATCCTAATTCATATCCTTCAACCCATTTAAATCTGTGAAGGGGTGTATCAAAGCTCATAATGAATTACTTGAGCTAGTTTCAGACTTTGATTATCTAGGAGTCAGACTGACTAGTAATATAGCAATATTTCCTAATCACAGCACATCAACAAGAGCACATTAAATTTACAGCAGGAATCTAAGGCTATTACCAAATTGTACAAGAATACAAAAACAAGAATCCACCCATTGAAATAAATAATGTTCAGACCAAAGGGATGGCCTTATATGGATCAGAGTTATGGGGACACGGAAGGGATTCAAGGTTAGTAGTGGTTGAAAATAATTTCATCCGGTCCCTACTAAATCTTCCACAAAGCACTCTTCACTTACCTTAACCAATTGATGTGGGTGTGCACCCAATCTTTTTATCAGTTAAACTACGACCTCTATAGTATGGGTGCATACTATAGTCCAAAGAGGAATTAGACCCTTATAGGCTACCACTCAAGGAAATATTGCGCAAAAGGCTATACTAGAATTCCCTGGTTAGCATATGTTAAAAACGTGATTTACAGTTAGATCTAGCTGCTCTGAGACTTCCCTGTTGATGCTCAACTTGTTCCAAAGTCTGTCATCAAAGAGAAATTAGAGGTGTTCTTATGGAAAGAGGAATTTTGAAAAGACAAATCAGGAAGCTAGACAGATAGATTTTTAGACCACAATTTGATTCCACCTTTTGTACCGTTTCTCAACAAAATTGCGTGCCCCCTAGCAAAGAAGTTGTATATACTAAATTTAGATACAAGCTTTTGCCGAATGTAGGAAGCTGGCTCTTTAAATGTTATAGAGTCAATAAATGATGCACACGCCTCAATAAGGAAATCCACACCAATTTTTTAAAATAACACAGATCTTTATTTATTTTTTAGGCACCAGAAACAATACGGTCAGGTAAATACATTTTGCAAGTGAAATACATTTGCGTTTCAACAGTCAACACTTTTTTTTCCAGGAGCTGCAATGTTATCCTTTGGGAGGAAAAATAACTACAGCATTCAGGTACAGTTTAGCAACTTATGAGACCAATTTCCGGGCCTTGAGGTGAATACAGGGCCCATTCCAAGGCAGCACCAACAGGTCACCTCCTTCAGCACTAGGACGGCCTGGTGCAGTGGTGCAATACAGCATCAGGTGCCCAATGTTAGTCAATGGGAATTGGTTTGCAAGAAAAAAACAGCAAATTTCGACTGGGAGGGTTCAAGTCTTGCAATGCTTGGGGATGTGGTGACACCAGTGGTCCTCTCCTCCTTGGGCCGGGGCGGCTGGGTTCAGAGGGTTGTTGAGGTGTCAGGTGTCTTCGTCTGGGAACACTTTCTGTTGAGGAGGCCTGCCAACAAAGGCGACATCAGCTGGTTCATGAGGGGTGAACCCAAGGTGGACTCTGTTGCTCGAGGGCTTGGTGACCACATTGGCACTGTTGGTCCACTTTGACTAGGGCTGGAGGGCTCGGTTGCAGCTGTTCTTTTTGGGGTGCCTGCAGGATGCAGGGGAGAAGTTACGTTGCTCCATGGGAGTGCTTCAGTCTTTATTGAAGGCAGGCCGTCCTCCCAGGCTTTGGATGCACAACAGCTGGCGGACTAGACATCTTGGGCACAGGTTCAATGGGGAACAGCAGACAGACCAGCAGGGCTGGTGCCAGGTCGGCTGCTCTTCGTCAGTCTTCTGCTTTCATGGCTGTTCAGTGTCCATCTTCTTCGCAGGTCATTAGGATCTGCTCTTCGGGTGCCAGGGACTCCCCTAAAAACTGAATTTTGGGGTGTTAGGGGAGTGTAGCGTAGTAGCCAATGGGTCACCTACCCGTGGGGACACTATGCCCCCTATATGGCCACTTCCTGTGGGGATTGGGCATAAATCTGTCCCAGCATTCCTAAGTTTGCCATTACCAAAATGGCTAACTCTGAAAAGATGCCTCCACTTCAGGTAGCTGACCTTAGAGGTGGAACTGGCCTGAGGGCGGACACGCCAAGCTGACTAGTTAATGTTCCCACCTGCCCAAGGGCTCTGTAGATAAGAGGTCAGCTTCCTCCCCTGTGAAAGAAGCAAGATTCACATACCAAAGGCGGTGGGCTCATTGAAGCTCCGCTGCCTTGGAATGCTAACATGCGGGTCATCCTGTGGACATGGGAATAAGCTTCCTAAGCTCGAGCAGGCGTGATTTCTGGCCTCCTGAGAGCAAAGGTCCTCAAACTTGAAGGGTCAGAAACTTGTCTCAGGTGCAGGCTGGTGAAACCAGTCAGCACACCATTGGCTGGTAGGTTTCAGGGTGCACCTCTAAAGTGCCCTCTATGCGCATGAATGAATCCAACACTGGTGTCAGTGGGGGTTTATTAATACAAGATGTTTGATACCAAACATCCCTATTTTCTGTGAAGCCATCATATAGCAGAGGAGCGTATTTTCACCAGTGTCCAGTACATGTAAGTAAAATGGCTCCCAAGTTCACTTGTACTGGCAGCAAAAGAGCTGACCAGCACAGGTGCATATCGGCTCATGCAGATATGTTCTCACATTTAGTAGAGTGAACACTGCCTTAGGGCCGTAAGGCCTGCTGTAGGGGTGACATATCTATACTGCATGGCAGTGTTTGCGGACATGGCACACAAGGATATATGCCAGGTCTTGTTTTCACTTTTGTCTGCACCAAGATACACAGCCTGCAGTGGCAGTCTGTATGTGTCTGGTGAGGGGTCCTCTAAGGTGCCACAATTCGTGATGCATCCCTTAAGAACCCTCTTTAGCCTCTGTGCCCTGGGTACCAGGGTTACCTTTTACTATTGACTTACAGAGAGTACCAAAGGTATTGTCAATTGGGGAAACAATTGTACAGTTTTGGGAAAGAGATATGGCACTTGGGACCTGGTTAGCAGGAACCAGTGCTCTTCCAGTGGAAGTCACATCAAATACCAGGTTAAAAGTGGGGGTGACCATGTCAAAAAGGGCACTTTCCTACATAACCTCCTCCCAAGTGAAAGAGAATGAGACTAACCTTTCCCAGCCTTCCTTCACTAGACACACTGGTCCCCTTACAGGGGGACCAAACAGAAGTTCAAAGGGGGAAAATCCTACTCCCTTCTGTGGTACTTCTCTGCAGGTGAAAAGAAGACATGGCGGTAAGACATCCCATCTCCTTGAGTTTTTCATGGAGCGCACCAATCACACCTTTCATGGTTTTGTTGAATCTCTCAAAAAAAACATTGGTTTATGGGTGATAGGGAGTGGCAAACGTGTATGCCACCCCACATTCAGCCACATTGCTTTCAGGTAGCCAGACATGAAGTTTGTATCTCCGTTTGACACCACCTCCTTAGGAAAGCCTACTCTGGTAAAGATACCAATGAGGGCCCTAGCACTGCAGGAGCAGTAGTAGTCCTAGGGGCAATTGCTTCAGGGTACCTGGTGTCATGATCCACTACAATCAGTATAAATATGTTCTGTGATGCTGTTGGTGGGTCTAGGGGACCAAAATTGCCAACTCCTACCCTTTCAAAGGGAACCCCAACCACTGGGAGTGGAATTAAGGAGGGGCCTTTGGGTGGCCACCTGCTTTACCACTGGCTTGGGAGGTGGCACACGAGTTGCAAAACTCCTTCTGGGACATACCTGGCCAGTTAAAGTGGGTAACTAACCTACTCCAAGTTTTGGTCTGGCCAAGATGCCCAGCTAGGGGATGTCATGAGCCAAGGTGAACAGAAACGCTCTATATATCTGAGGCACTACCACTTCCCTAGTGGCACCAGGTTTGGGGTATCTGGCCTCAGTATAAAGGAGTCCCTCTTACCAATAGGATCTGTGAGAGCCACAGACATGTCCCTTTTCGTGCTCAGCCTCTTGCTGTCTCAGGCTTTCAAGAGTGGGGCAGGCTTTCTGTCTCTGGCATAGCTCTTCCCTAGAGGGTCCCCCTAAATCTAGGAGCTCTGCTGTGTAAGGCCCAAGTTCCTGGGATTCAGTTCCCTCGGGGGCTAACAGGTCTTCCATCTCAGGAGAGGGGATCTGAGCTTGTGGCTGATTTAAAGCTGTTTTCTTAGTCTTCCTGCCTTTTCCCTTGGAGGGCTGAGTCATCATTTCAGGCTTCATCTTCTCTTTTTCACAGTGAGCTTTGCATTGTGCTCTGATTTTCATACACATGCCGTTTCAGGTATACCCATCATAGCTGCATGGGTCTTTCTTTCTACCTCAGCCCATGCTGAGGACTCTAGATGATTTCCTAGCAGACAGGCTACAGGAATTGCAGAGGATATCATCACCTTTATTTGGTCAGTAACCCCTCCCCATTTTAAGGACACCAATGTCATGGGATGGACCTTAGTTTGGTTGTGGCATTGATGACGGTGAATGTCTCACCAGCCAGATACTGTTTTGAGGATATTAGTTTCTCAGTCACCAAAGTGACACCTGCACCTGTATTTCTCAGTTCTTCAACGCTACTCCCATTTATATGAGGCTGTTGTCTCCATTTTTCCATGTTAATGGGGCAGACATCCAGGGCAGCTACATCCCCCTTCACCCCCCCCCTGAGAATAAAGTTGCTTGGGTGAGCTCTCTGACAAGGTCAGGCCTCCCCTGGGATCCCATCCGGAAAATGAAAACTGCAGAAATTGCAGGTGCACTCTGGAGATTTTTTTTGTTGGGATAGCGAACGTCTCCAGTTTGGTGCCTATTGGCTTTCCAATCATGGCACCAAGCCTTCTTGGCATCCCAGTTCTTACCCTGGTACCCACCCTTAGACTGTGTATTGGCTCAGACTCAGTCTCCTGAACAGGTTTTTGGGGGCCTTGAGAAGACTCATTGTTTTTGTTTTTAGACTGGTCACCATCTTTCCCTTGGGGGTACTTAGCAACCCCTTTCTTTTGGTCACCTCCACCATTAGTTGTCTTGGTTACCCTCGTCTTGACCCAGTGGTCTGCCTTCTTTCCCAACCCTTGAGGTGTCTGCTGTTCCCCGTCAAACCTGCGTCAAAGATGTCTCATCCTGCAGCTGTCATGCGTCCAAAGCCCGAGAGGACGGATTACCTTCAATTAGGACTCAATAATTCCCCGGAGCAGTGGCACTGCTCCCTTGCATCCTGCAGGCACCCCAAAAACAACAGCGAGGACTCGGGAACTGCCAAACCCCAACGCCACCAAGCACCACTGCATCGGAGCCCTCCAGCCCCAGTTGAAGTGGGCCAACAGTGCCAGCGCGGTTCCCCAGCCCTCGTGTGACAGAGACCACCTTGGGTTCACCCCTCGTGAACTCTGACACCTGAAGCCTCTGTTGGCAGCCCCCTCAACCGTGAGTGCTCCTAGATGAAGAAACCCAAAACCTCAATGACCCTCTGCACCAGGCCAGGCACCCAGCCCGAGGAGAATAGGACCACCGGTGTCTTCACATCCCCAAGCATTGTAAGACTTGAACCCTCCTCATGGTACACCCCAACTGGCCTCCCAGTCAAAACCTGCAGCTACTTTCCCTGCAGGCCAATCCCCATTGAGTAACATTGGGCATTCGACGCTGTATTGCACCACTGCACCCGGCCGCCCTAGTGCCTGTGGAGGTGACCTACACTCACCTCAAGTCGCAGAGATTGGTCTCATAAGTCGCTGAACGGCACCAGAATGCCTTACTAGTTCTTCCTCCAGTAGGATAACACTGCAGTTTCTAAAAAATGCACTTTCAACTGTTTAAACTCAAATGGATTTCTCTTGCAAAACATACTTACCTGATCGTATTGATTCTGGTCCTTAAAAATAGGTAAATATCTGTGTTATTTTTATAAATTGGTATGGATTTCCTTTTTGAGCCGTGTGCATCATTTATTGACTATCATCTGTATTTGCAGAGGTCTAACACTCCTCTCTGATTACCCTAAGGCTGCTCAACCACACTACCCCTAGAAGAGCACCTTAGGCTTGCTAGAGCAAGCCCCTGTCCACTTGTGAGGGAACCCCTGGACTCTGCACGTTAGACCTCATTTTAGTATATCATATAAAGAGCCTGCTTTCTACACCGATCAATAGTTTTTGTATTTGCTGGGGGAGAACAGCTTTTTCATCTCTGCTCCTGATGCCATCCTGTTTGCAGAAACAAAAGAGTAGCTTCTCCTCTGTGTGATGACTATATGCCCTTCAAAGGTGGCTACCCCTTTGAAGCTCGCCTTTTGGGTATCACACCTTGCTTGGCCTTCTTGCCAGGGGGCGGTCACAGCGCCTGCCTGGGCAGATTTTCTGTGTTCCTTCCTGAGAAGGCAAAAGATGTCTTAAGGACAGTAGCTTGTGTGCAGCCATAAACTGGCAATGGAAAACTTTGACAACAAAGTGGCAACTTTCTAAAGTTGGAATGTGTGCAAAAGTTACATCAAGTTTCACTTTAGCAACAAGTTGGGTTTAATGTAAAAATTATTTTGATACCATGAAGTATCACATTGAGTAGTCACATTCAGAAGTTAGCACTGCTGAGTTGCCAACGTGTAACCCAGTGCTCTTCGATGGGGGTACTAATTTGGGCTTTTTACGGCCAGGATATGTAAAATCACATGTCCTACTTTTCAGCATACAGCACCCTGCCTTAAGGCTCATTAGGCCTACCTTAAGGGCGACATGTATATTAAAAGGCAGGTTTGGTCTTTGCCATTACTTTAAATAGCAAGGTTGTGTTAGCAGTTTAAACCTACTCTATCAATGTGCAGTAGCAGGCTGGGAGACATGCTTTACTTTGTCACACTCATTGTGGCACAAATAGATCCTGCAGTCCATGAGGGACACTTTAACGTACAGGTCCCGGCACTTAAAACGTGGGGGGGAAAAGTCTGTGGACCTACAAAAAGCCATTTCGTCAAACAGTTGGAAAAAGGAAAAAAAAAATCCTCTGGTGGAGAAAAAATGTCTATCTCGTAACCCTTTTCTACCAAGAGAAGTATTCAGGCATCTGATACATCCATCTTCCAGACCAAGAACAAATATTTGTTTCTTCCTCCCACTCTCTCAGTATAGTAAGGAAGGAAGAGGTATAGTAAGGAATTTGAAGATCAGTGAGTGACTGGAGGAACTGCGGATTATTGTTGGGGTCTGTCAGAGAAGGGACCACCCCAGCCATGACCCTTACCCTGAAAGGGCTGATTACTTCCTTTAGTAGAAGCCCCATGCCCAAAGGCTCTAGGAAATCCAAAACCCCTTCCTCTAGCGGGAACTTTAGCAGGGGTGAAGAGGTTCCAATCTTTTATTGACTTCTGCAATAGGTCTTCAAGTTGGGGGGCAAACAGTTTCGCTCCCCTGAAGGGTAGATGGCTTTATGAGTTTACTTTGCATTGCCCGCTTTCCAAGCCCTCATCCAGATTTGCCGTCTGGTGGCAATAGATGATCCTGCCGAAGCAGCAGCTGCCAAAAGAAATCAGTGATATCAGATAGGAATCTGACCTGTTGCTCCATGATACTTAGTCTGCCATTAGGGTCCTCACCTTGACACAATAACTCTGCTAGTGCCTCAAAGTCAAGGAAAAGAGAATGAACTGTAAATGTGTTATATGTTCCAACTCCTAAGTCAAAATTAGCAGCTGAATACTATCTTTTAGCTGGATCCTTCACTTTTTTGACTATCTGATCCGATAAATTCATGGTCCACTGTTGTTTATGTAACTAGTTTGTTCTGACATCACCGAATGGCACTAGGTCAGATGTACTGAGTAAACATTAATTTAGTGGGTTAGTTCTTAGTGGGTAAAACTGTATGACGATTTTGAATTCTGGTTTGTTGAAAATGTGTTTCTTTGCTCACACCACAGTAATTCTGTTCTTTTCAAACTGCTCTATGGAGAGAATTTCTATATAAACCCTCAAATTTGAGAGTGAGACAGATAACTCTATGAGACCTTTCCTGTGCTACTAAGGGTGCTGTCAGAATTACTATTAATTTTGCTACATTTTTATATTGAGCTTGTCAGACGAACTACTCAGTCACAAATATGACCAATACCCGTCCTCTTTAGTACAAGTGCCATTGGATATAATGCACTTGTAATACGGCAGAAGGGATATCCGTCATCATTGTGATGAAAAAAAACTTCTGCCGAACTCTAAATCAGGCCCTTAGTCTTTTATTGATTTTGCCTATTATTCTATATTGTCCAATTACTGAGATCCCTCATTGAAATGACTTTATGTGTCTATATACCAGCCGCAGTCGGTAATAGGAGTACCTGCAGGGTGGTGACGTGGGGAGGGGGAGGGGCAGGTTGGGCTGTAGTAAACTATGGATTACGGAGGATTACAGGTAAGTAAACATATAAATTAATAAAACGAATTTCGTTGCGTGCACTGCATCCCCAAATGTGATGCAGTGCACGCAACGAAATTCGTTTTATTAATTGATATTGAGGAAATTCAAATACGACCCCATCCCATTTTGGTAACATCGTTGCGCTGTTGCCCTCACTCAGGCACCTTAAACCTCTATAGCGTTTCTTTCGTATTTTATGCTGTTGTACATATTACACGACCTCTCCTCTTCTCTCGAGCTAAACCCATCCTGAACCTCGTGAACCTCTGTTCGAAACAACCAATTCTCGAGATAAGCATCTATTGACCCTTGGTGACCATTCTCCGGCCCCTACAGCTGTTTTACAAATCATCATCTCCAGCATGCACACGCGCTCTGTCGTAAAGTAATTTACCTAAGGAATGGCTAGGCCACCTGACCTGTCGGGTCGGGTAGAGAACACGACCTTAGGGAAAGAATGTGTATTGCCCATTATCCAGCATCTTGTACGAAGAATGTGTCCTTGTGGATGATTTGTATTTTTATTGCACATGCAGGGGGGTTGTTGCTTTAGGGGATTCCAGCGCTACAAAAGATTGTGAGCCACAGATTGAAGTGGCAGTCTCCTAAGAACCTACTTACGATGTACTTCTGGGACAACTGTACCTAGCTGCAGCTAAATAAATTGAAGTTCCAATGCTAACAGAGTGTTCTGTGTCTCTGTAACTTGGAAGGCGAACTCAGAAGATTTCAGGCGTACCCTGCGCCGCCAGGCTTAAGAAGCCCGGTTCTTCAAATGGTGCCCTCTGTGAGGCTGCTTCAGAGGACGTGGGTCCAGCCCGAGGATCATGAGGAGCCCCGCCAGGAAATTCCGGAGGACGCGCACCACGTGATCGACCCCTGCATGTCGTAAGTGGACCAACGGTTTTTACAGCGTGGCTTCTCCCTTCCGACGGCTGCGAAGACCTGCTGCCCTGACTGCGGCCACGCTTTGGCTCCCTTGGTAATTGGTATCGCGAAACATCAGACGGACCTCTGTTGACGTACGGACTCATCTGGTTAAGTTAAGTATAGTGGCCACTCCTTTGTCTTTGTTTTGTTTGGTTCGACTTTTGCAAAAGCCGAATTGAGGGGTGAGTGCAGTTTGTGTACCGTAAAGTGACTAATTAATCCCCTCGACGTTTGTAAGAAACTAGTGAGCTAGCGATGCCTGGTTTCAATAAGTTTGGTAATTGGTTTGGTTTTGGTTGCAATAGGGATTCCCGACTGGAGGACTCTTGTCCAATTCCTCCGGCCGGGACTCCCACTTATGAAGTATACTCGAAACATGGTATCGGGCCCATAGCCTTTAATGCGTGGGTCCGCTATACTAGGAAAGATGGTGTTTTACGGTGGCCGCAGCACGGCAGTTATGAGCTCAATATCTTAGATAATTTGGAAGACGCCCTGTTTAAACGGAAAGCCGGCTATGTTTGACTCCTTTCGCTTATGGCGCAAGGAGGCCAAACAAAAAGAAATGAAACAAGCTAAAAAAGATAGGAGAAATATGACTATTGTACAAGCTGCTCAGCAATTTAAAATTGACGAGACCGATCGTGCGATTGAAGTTTTAGATAGGCAACATCGTATGGCAGTCGATAGATGTTATCCAGTGTTGCCAACACCCCCTGCAGAGAAAAATGACCCTGAGAAGGATCCCTTAATGTCCCACCTGTTGAGACTACCACCGCCCTATGCGCAAGGGACTAATGTACCTCCCGTACTGCCGCCTCCCCCGGGAGTGAATGCACCCTTATTGTTAGTACCTGCCCCACCTGTTGTTCTACCCGTCGCTCCCCAATTGGTTACTGCACCCCCATTACAGCCTCTTCCGGTATTACCGAGCTCTCCCTTGCCTTCGGCTCCCCTCGTAAATGCTACCCCCTCACCTGCTCCGCCTAATATTATGTCTCATGTCCTAATGACGAGTTCCCCCTCCTTTCGGAAGCAGATGATCGATACCGTTTCCGGCCTTTTGTCCCCTCTCTTTGGGACTTTGCAAACTACCCCCGTTCCTCCTCGCAGGCAAACTCGTAGTCAGCTCCCCGGTCCTGACGAACGGGAAGTGCTAGACCTCCTTGCCCGACGGTGGGCCACGAAGGGGTCCCAGTATAATTTGCAGGATATTATGATTACCTTTAACCAGTGGGAAGCGCCGACACAAAGATACGTTTTTGATGTGATGTGTAATGTTTTAAGTCAAGAATGGGAAGATCTGGGGGAGGAGCCTAGCGCTTGACCAAGATGGCCGCGTGAGCTTAGAGCTCCCGAGACCCTCGCGCCCTCCGTCGACTATCCTGTCTCTAATCCTGATGGTATGCATGGCACCGTGTTGCTGAGTTGTCAGGGAGGCGATTGATACTACCCGCGGTCGGATCGCCCATCGGGAACCGGACTTACGACTGGCGAAAGATTGCGGCCTAACTCCCGGAGATGCCAGGGGCTAGAGTTGGCAGGATGCCCGACTCCTAGTTGATCAACAACGGCCTGGTGAGGTGTGAACTGTCGGACGGAGGCCCTCGCTCTTTCACTTTCGATTTCGTTCCCTTTGTCTGCCCGGACACTGTAGAGCTCTGGGTGGCTTTATAACCCCAAGGACGCTCGGCGGGCTACTCTGGCAGCACAAGGCGGACCTGCTCACTCCTTATTCCTCTCTCTGAGAGGGAGCGGTCTTCACTGCATTGGACGGCCTGGAGTCCATTATGTCGGGCAAAGCAGAAGGGGATCGGCTGAAGACTAAGTCCACCAGGCGGGGAACGTATTCCCAAGTCAACAGTATGGACCGCTACGCCCTCCTGAAAACATCGCCGAGTGGACCGAGCCAGGCGCCGGATGCCCAGAAGGAGGACTCGCCTGGGACACCGGAGCTATCCCTGCAGGATGTCATGGGCGCGCTTGATGGGATGCAGACCTCGATGGGGAGGCAATTCGAGGCCCTGGCGCATAAGGTGGATGCCATCCTGGTGGATGTCAATTTGATCCGCTCGGACCTGGGCAAGACAAACGAACGAGTTAAGAACCTGGACCACAAGACCACGGGCCTCGCTGATGATGTCGCGGATTTGCAGAACGAGGTCCGGAAGCTGAGGGCCGAGAGTGACCTCGCCGCCCGCCGGCTGGAGGACTTCGAGAGCCGGTCCAGGCGCAACAACGTGCGCGTCATCGGGGTCCCGGAGTCCTCGGATGAGGCTTCGACGGACCTGCTTGTGGAAGATTTGGTCCTCAATCATCTGAAGCCTAAGGAACTTGGAAATTTTTTTGCGGTGGAAAGGGCCCATAGGGTGCCGGGCGGGCGGCCCAAGGCGGGCGGCCCAAGGCGGGTGCCCCGCCGCGGCCGATTGTCGCCCGGCTCTTTCATTTTCGAGATCGGGACGCTATCCTGCAAGCTTCGAGGGTGACGGGCCCAGTCCCCTTCCAGAATGCGTCGGTGAATTTTTATCCGGACTTCACCCAGCATGTGCAGAGACAGAGACAGAGCTTCCTGGGGGTGAAGCGGAGACTTCGGGAACTGGACCTGAAGTATGCCATGCTTTTCCCCGCCAGACTACGGGTGGTGCATGAAGATCGGACATTCTTTTTTGACTCTCCTGTTATGGCCGACGAATGGCTGGACGCTTTGCCCCGGCGACGGACCGGGGACGACACAGCCGAGCATGGAGACAGTGGCCGGAATGGACAGGGCTGATATCTCAAAGCCGACCTGACTTGATTTAACCATACTTGAAGATTTGAACAGAGTGCAGTAACTGTGGAGGGTTGCGGGAGGACGAGGGGTGCTCTTTTCCTCCCTTAGGGTACTTTTTGTAGATTTTTGTTTTTGTAGGGCGACAGGCACACTGCAAGTTGGGGGGGCTTTTTAAGCTGCAGCAGGGGTGCAGGGTGGGGGGAGTTTTTGGGATTTTGAGTTTGTTGTTGGGGGGTTTATTTCTGCAAGGCATGATGATTATCCTCAGGGCTGTTCCATGGTGGCGCCTCGGGTGTGGGGTGGGCCTCTTTCCGTTTGAGGATGGGGGTAGAGGCTTAAGTGTTATAAGCTGGAATGTTAATGGTTTGGGGGATCGCATCAAGAGGGGGATTGTTTTGCAATTTTTGAAACGCTCAATGCCAGACGTTGTCCTGCTGCAGGAGACGCATCTCATAGGCAATACGTGCTATGCCCTGAATAGGAAGGGGTATAAATTCATTGCACACTCGGGATTCTCTTCTGGGTCCAGGGGTGTGGGCATCCTCGTTAGAGCATCGCTGCCTTTTGAGGTGGACTCCACCATTGTTGACGATAGGGGGAGGTTTGTGGCGGTGGCGGGGCGGTGGGAAGGAAGGACTTTGGTTTTGGTTTCGGTTTATGTCCCGCCGGCCCTTCAGGCCTCCACATTTGCTGAACTGGGCAGGGCTTTGCTGACTCTCCCGGGGGGAATGCTGGTAGTGGGAGGGGATTTCAACGCTGTGGGTTCCGGACTGTTGGATAGATACCCGCCCAGGGACACAGGGGGGGCTCAGAAATGGCTTCCAGACTTCCTGGATACATTTGGTCTGATAGATTGCTGGAGGCTCCGGCACCCCACACAGAGTCAATACACGTTTCACTCCGGGGCGCATGGTAGCCTCTCCAGGATTGACTACCTGCTCACTCTGGCCGCACATGCCTCGTTGATATCCGAGGCGAGGCACATGGCACGCGGTATCTCTGATCACTCGCCAGTGTGGATCCGGCTGGATCTAGGTCGGGAGGGAGGAGGGAGGGTGGCCCCCATCAACCCATGGTATTTCCGAGACCCCAAGATGCGCAGCGCCCTGGTAAAGAAGGTAGATAATTACTTTAAGGACAATCTGGGAACCGTGGACTCGGCGGTGTCGCTGTTGGAAGCTTTTAAGACCGTGCTTCGGGGGGAAGCCCTTTCCCTTGTGGTGGCTGCCAAGAATCGGAGGGATGGCGAGGTGCGGCAAGTGGAGGAGGAGATTGCGGCCCTTGAGGGGGATATGGAGGAGGAGGTTACAGAGTCCTCATTGCATGAGCTTTGCCTGAAGCAGGCGGAGTATAGGGACCTGGTGACGAACGCCGCTAAGACCCTCAGCAGGGAACAACAGGGCCGCCTGTATGACGTTGGGGATAAGGCAGGGAAACTCCTGGCGTGGTTGGACAGGAAAGAACGGGTCAATAGAGTGGTGCCAGAGTTGATTGGAGAGGGGGGAGAGGCGATTGTGGAACCTGAGGGGATTGTGAAGTGTTTCGCGGAGTATTTTCATAGGGTTTATTCCTCTGTGTCGGACAGGCCGCCCGAGGACTCGTCTGATCTCCTCCGTGATATCGAGTTGCCCTGCCTCTCTGACATAGATAGGGACGATTTGGATGGTGACATCACGGTTGACGAGGTGGCGGGGGCGATTCGCGCGTTGAACTCGGGTAAGGCCTCTGGACCGAATGGACTGCCGATCGACCTGTACAAACTGTTCCCGGATAGGGTCGCCCCTCACCTGCGCGCCATGTTTTTGGAGGCGCGGGGGGATGGGATCCTTCCGTTGGACCAGCGGCTGGCGTCGATCGTGGTCATACATAAAGAGGGTAAACCCCGAGATAGATGCACCTCCTATCGGCCCATTTCACTCCTCAACGCTGAGCCGAAAATTCTGGCCAAACTCCTGGCTACCCGTTTGATTAGGGTACTTGGCGATTTGGTCCACCCGGATCAATCTGGCTTTATCCCGCACCGAAATACAGCATTGAACCTTAGGCGTCTTCATGGCGTCATCGCCAGGGCGGGCACGCTGCGTGAACCGGCTGTTGTGGCATCTCTTGATGCCACGATGGCCTTTGACACGGTGGAGTGGGCATATTTATGGGCCGTGCTGGCCAAGTTTGGTTTCGGTCGCGGTTTTGTGAGTTGGGTTCGGTTGCTGTACGAGGGGCCACTAGCGAATGTGGTGGTGAATGGACGGGCATCTACTCCGTTTCAGCTTGGTAGGGGTACTCGGCAGGGCTGCCCCCTGTCGCCTCTGTTGTTCGCCCTCGCCCTTGAACCGTTGGCTGCGTGGATACGTTGGCACCCGGATATACGGGGCCTTCGGTGGTCGTCTGATCACGAGGACCGTATTTCGCTTTATGCCGATGATATCCTGCTGTATCTTGCCTCACCTAAGAAGTCACTTATAGTGGTCTGTGACGTACTCGCATCGTTCGGTAGGAACTCGGGGCTTGTGATTAATTGGGCAAATCGTACTTGTACGTTCTTAGTGGTGAGGTCCCACCGATCCCTAGAACATGTTCGATACAGGTTGCCCAGCAGGGTTTTGTGTATTTGGGGATTTTTATATCCATGGATCCTGCTGTGCGCTATGAGAGGAATCTGCTCCCCCCCTTGGCACGCTTGAGGCGAGATGTGGAAGGTTGGCGGAGGCTGCCGCTCTCCCTCGTTGGGCGTGCGGCCCTGTTTAAAATGATGTCTCTTCCCCGCTTCCTCTACGCTCTCCAGAACACCTTGGACTGGGTACCGGCCAAATACTTTCGGGAGGTCGAAGGCCTCCAAAGGACGTTGCGGTGGGATGGGCGGCCGCGAATAGCTATTTCAAAGTTGACGCTCCCATGGTACGATGGGGGCATTGCGCTCCCAGACATCCGACGGTACTATTGGGCCACGCAGCTGAGCGCGATCAACCATGGGTTTTATGGCCCTGCCCTCAGCCCTGGGTATGCCATGGATAGGTGGCTGCTGCGCGGCGGCAACTACTACAGGGCGTTGTATTCGCGGTCCTTAGACTCGTCCCTCACGGGGCCCACAGGTGTGGCGGTGCGCGTATGGAAGATGGCGACTGACTCGTTGGGCTGGAAGGATAGGCTAAACCTCGCTACCCCATTGTTTGAATCGGAAAGATTGGGAAGACTCTGGCACACGAAGGGCTTTGATAAGTGGGATCTGATAGGTATATCCAAGGTGGGAGATGTACTGTATAAGGGGAGGGTGAAGTCTTTCGAGGAGTTGCAGACTGAGTTTGAGCTAGGGCCCTCAGAGTATTTCAGGTATATCCAGCTGCGTCACGCCCTCCGATCAGTCCTTGTTGAGGGTGAGAAGGTGCCGGAGTCCTCTCCCCTTGAGGACCGAGTCCTTGATGGTCATATGCCCGAGAGCACGATCTCGCTCGTATATAAGAAGTTGATAAACGTCCGGGCAGACTTGCTATTGGGGCTGAGAGAACAGTGGACCAGGGATGGTCTTGAGTTGGATAATGAGGACTGGCAGTCAGCGGTTTCTTCGCCTAAGGAGGTTGCGATCCCGTCGCGTCTGAGGCTGGTGCAGCTTAAAATACTGCACCGGGTGTATGTGACGGGGCCAAGGCTGGTCCGCATGGGATTCTCGGAGGACGGCCTGTGCAGAAGGGGATGTGGTATGGTGGGTACTTTCCTGCACATCATTTGGGAATGTGGTGTCATTGTGGAGTTCTGGAGGAGAGTCCATGCAGTTATGGGGGAGGTGACGGGCATTGTGGTACAGCCGGAGGCGCGGTGCTGCCTCCTGAACGTCTGGGGGCCCACTGACCTCGATGAGGCGCAGACCCAATGGGTGACTCTGGGTAACATGGTAGCTAAAAGGGATATCGCGCGACTATGGGGCTCCTCGGGACCCCCTACACTGACCGCGTGGAAGGAAAACATGGATTGGAGCATGTTTAGGGAGAAGACGGTCTACTGCTCTAGAGGTCGCCCCCGGAAGTGGCATGCCATCTGGGGGCGGTGGAACCAATACAGGGGGGGAATATGTCTTGCCCCGGACCTGGAACCTCCCGATGAACAGCTTTCCCCCTGACCTACTTTCCAGCACAGCTTGGTTTTAGTAACTGTTCTGGGCCTCTGCTGTTCCCCTTCTTCCTCCGTACACAGTCTTGTACTTAGTAGATGAGTGGGGTCCGGTCTCCCCTGGGGGCCTCCGCCATGGGCTCTCAATGTCCTTGCCTTGCTGGGGTTTGTTGTTAGTTTTTTTCTGTGTTTATTTAAAATTGGACCTTTTGCATTACTCTTTGAACTGCATTGGGGACACATCACTGTATCTAACTTGCAATGCTGCCGAACCTTCGGGCTGTCGGCTGAATAGCTGTGTCCTGAATTTTGAAATAAAGGTTTTCAAAAAAAAAAAAAAAAAGAATGGGAAGATCTGGGATTGGGGCCAGTTCCCCAGGGCCTACTAGATGTGCAGGCCGAGTTTGATAAAGGATCGACGATTGTGGGCGCTGAGGTCGAGGACGCGGTAGGGACTCTCGTCACGTTCAGAATGATGTTTGCTTGCCGGTCTTTGCCGAAATGCGATTCTTCTGTTAGGCAAAAATTAAAGCACTACCCTTTGAGGGAGGTCCCCCCAGTGTGGAGAGAGGAGGTCCCAGCTCAGGGAAACAATCCTCTTATACCTGCTCACTTCCAGCATGTGTGGGTGCACGTTCCTTGGAAACGTTCCGAAGTATTGGCCCTTAAGCAGTCGTTACCGGACCCCCGTAAAAATCCTGCTGGGTATTATAAAGAGTTGTCCCAAACTGTCGACGCATGTGTTATGAATTTGGCCGACATAGACATGCTCATGGGTAATGTAGTACCACAACCATTATGGGCCAGAATTCGGAAGGAAGACCACCCTGCGGAATTGGGGGGTAATTGGGCTGCCATACTTGAGGCAGACAGACTCCAAGTGGGTGGTGCTAAACCGGAGCCGTTAGTTACGGAACTCCCACCTAGAATTATTGCCTTACTGAAAACTATGATGCCCCCTCTGCGAGTTAATTGGGATAAACTAGCAGCTTGTAAGCAAAAAGCGGACGAAAATGTCTCTGATTTCTTCACTCATTTTGAGGAGACGTTCATCGATCATAGTGGTCAGGATATGAGCACGGAAGGTGGCCAACGACTGTTTGTAGATAAATTTGTGTCTAATTTGGTTCCGGAAATATCAAATAAATTAAAAAATTCCGAAAGTGCGTGGGCCGTGTCATCTTCTGCCCAGATACTGGCCACTGCTCAGTATTATGAGAATAGGGATAAAGAGGAGAGAGAGAAACTAGATAAAAAGACGAAAGAACTGAAAACGAAAGTTCTCTTGCAACAGGCTTATCCTCCTCGCCCTGCCCAACAGGAATATCAGCCGCCTCCACAATTTCAGAGACCGTTGCCGAGGTCTGGACCTTTTATTCCCCGACCGGCACTGGGCCAGAATCAATGCGCCTATTGTAAAGAAGACGGCCATTTAAAATATAATTGCCCAGTTTTGTTACAGCGTACGAGTGGCATCCCCGGGTCGCGAGACCGGGGTGGTTATCAGTCATCATCGAGAGGTAGGGGGCGGGGCACACAGCCTAATAACCCACGTTCCATGCCCCCTGAAAACTCCATGAACTATTTTGATCAGCGCAATGTTCAGTCTACCAACTATTACAATGATGATTACTATACCGAGGATGAGAGCCAGAATTGCCAATCTAGTTAGGACAGCCTTGGACAAAGTAAGGGAGTAGTATCAATTCCAGTGGACCAAAACGGGCCTTATGTTGATGTGGTAGCACTAGGTGTTACAGAGCCATTCCTATTAGACACTGGTGCGACAAAGAGCTCTATGATTCACTCTAAACTCCCCGGGGCACCTTTGTCTGGCTGTACGAATGTTTCTGTGGGTTTTTCTGGCGCCCCAGTTCAGAACCCAGTTTCACGCCCTTTGCCCATTTCAATAGGTCCTTACAAATTGGAGGCCCCGCTTCTTTTAACAACTGGTTGTGGTGAAAATTTGTTGGGTTTGGATTTATTGAAAAAATTGTATGTGACATTGCACTGTTCTCCTTCTGGTGTGAGTCTTACCCTAGGTAAGAAATTGACGTCATCGATGTATTTGTCCACAGACCAGCTTCCTCCTGAATTACAGTCTCTTTCTGCCACCCTCTGGGCCACGGGCCCCAATGATGTGGGCCTCTTACAAATTCCACCCTATATTGTAACCATTAAGCCCAATGTTAAATTCCCTCGCATTCCACAATATAAAATTTCCAGTGGCGGCGAAAAGGGTCTTTTAACTATAGTTCACGATTTGGTACAAAATGGTGTGGTCGAAGAGACTAGGGGAAATGTATGCAACAGCCCTGTTCTGCCCGTTTTTAAACGGACCGACCCCTCCCAGCCACCTGTTTATCATTTTGTGATTGATCTCAGTGAAGTCAATAAGATTGTAGTACCTCAATTCCCTGTTGTCCCAGACATTAATGCCATATTGACAATGATACCTGCCTCAGCTTCCTGGTTTTCTGTCATTGACATCAAAAATGCTTTTTTCAGCATACCTATTGCTGAGGAGAGTAGGGATATTTTTGGCTTCTCCTTAGCAGGCCGAAGCTTCCGGTTCAAGAGGGCTCCTCAAGGGTATTGCGAGAGCCCCTCCATTTACAGTCAAGCATTAAAATCACAGCTCGACACTATGCCTTTACCACCAGGTGCCACTCTTATTTAATATGTGGATGACCTGTTGGTTGCAGCAGATTCGGAGGACACTTGTAAAAAGGCCACTGTTTCATTGTTACGCCACTTATCTGACCACCACCACAAGGTTTCACCGTCTGAATTGCAATATTGTTGGCAAGAGGTTACCTATCTAGGTCATCTCTTGTCAAAGGAGGGACGAAGATTGACCCCAGAACGTATCCAAGCAATTGCCCAAATGCCTATTCCATGTACGCAAAAAGAGGTGCGTGCCTTTTTAGGTATTACCTCTTACTGTAGACAATGGATCCCCAATTTCTCCATTCTGGCAAAACCCTTGTTGGCACTGACTCTTAAAGACACACCACACCCTCTCCCATGATCAGCGGAATGCCAGAAAAGTGTCACTGATTTACGTACTGCCTTGTGCTCTGCTCCTGTGTTAGGTACTCCTGATTACAGTAAACCTTTCACACTCTATGTTCATGAGAAAGAAGGTTGCGCATTATCAGTTTTAACGCAACGATTTGGGGACAGGCAACGCCCCTGTGCCTATTTCTCTGCCATATTAGATCCAGTGGCCAAGGCTTTACCTAGCTGTTTGAGAGCAGCAGCAGCAGTTTCCATTCGCCAGTCTGCCGGATTGGTATTAGATAATACCCTCATTGTCATGGTGCCACATGCAGTAGACACCCTCCTAAACAGAACAAAGACGCAACACCTTACGAGTGCCCGCCTTTCGGGGTATGAACTGACACTCTTGGCTAGCCACATACACATTAAACGATGTAATGTCCTGAACCCGGCAACATTGCTGCCGATTCCAGTAAAAAAAAGTACACCGGAGCAACATGATTGTTTCCTCCGCACGGAGGAAGAGACAAGAGGCAGAGTGGATTTGAAGGATACTCCACTCCCGGACCCGGATGGGACCCTATGGGTGGACGGTTCCTGTTTTAAGCTTCCCAATGGTGAAACAACTGCAGCCTATGCAGTCACTACCTTGTACACTGTTGTGGAAACAGCACGGATTATGCATAATTCCGCCCAAGGCAGCTGAATTGATAGCACTGACTAGAGCGTGTGTGTTGGCTGAAGGAAAAAGGGTGAATGTGTTCACTGATAGTCAGTATGCGTTTGGAGTGGCCCATAGTTTTGGCCGCCTGTGGAAGGAAAGAGGTTTTCTCACATCCCATGGCACTAAGATACAGCATGGCCAATTGGTAAATGACCTTCTTGAATCGCTTACCTTGACCACTCAGATAGCAATTGTAAAGTGTAGCGCACATAGGAAGATTACTGATGATGTAGGTCAAGGAAATGCTTTTGCAGACCAGATAGCGAAAGAGACAGCTAAGGACACCACTAGCTGCATGTACGTTGTGGACTCCGCTAGATGGGTTGCACAAGGTGGGATGTGTGAGAGTACTGTGGACAGTGTGAAAATGATCCAGGCGGAAGCCACAGAGAAGGAATTAAGTACGTGGAAAGAAAGTATGGGAAGGTTGGATGTGATAGGGTGCTGGACAGATTTGTCAGAGCATCAGCGCTGGTTGTTACCAGATGCTTACGTGCTACCAATAGTGACCATGGCACATGGTCCAGCCCACATCAGCGCAAAAGGTATATGCAAACTTCTGGCCCCAGTATGGCAGAATGTGGGGATACCTAAATGCGCAGACAATCTGGTTAAACACTGTATTGTATGTTTGATCCATAATCCAGGGAAGGGAACACCAACACCGGCAGGCCACTTTGCTCCCCAACGTACCCTTTTGAGGTATTACAAATAGATTACATTCACATGGAACGATGTAACAATTTGAAGTACGTTCTTGTTGTGGTATGTGCCTATCCTCTGAAAGATAATACTGCTCTATCAACGGCGAAAGTCCTCTTAAAGGAATTTCTGCCGAGATTTGGGTTACCTAGAATTATTTGGAGTGACAACGGGAGTGAATTTGTGGGCCAGATCATGCAGAAAGTATGTGCTGGTCTTGGCATCAAGCAAAAGTTCCACGCAGCAAACCATCCCCAGTCAGCAGGTTTGGTGGAATGCTATAATGGCACTCTCAAGCTTAAGTTAGCGAAAATTCAAGCCAGCACGGGTCTGGCTTGGCCTGATGCCTTGCCCTTGGCTCTCTTATCTACCAGAACAACCACCCATTCCCGTATGGGGCTTAGTCCCTATGAGGTTGTGTTCGGACGCCCGGCAAATGTTTGGGGAGTCCCAAGGCCCAAGAAATACTCCGAGATAGAGCATCCATTGTTAATTGATTATTTGTATGAACTCACCACTAAGCTACGTATCCTTCATCAACAGGTACAAGATACTTTGCCTCAGGCTTCAACTGATCCTGGTCATACCATACGGCCGGGAGACTGGGTCTGCGTTAAAAACTTCCAGAGGTCGAAGAACTTGGAACCTCGCTGGAGAGAACCCCGCCAAGTACTTCTGACAACGCGCACTGCAGTGAAGGTCGTCGGCAAAAAGAACTGGGTACATGGGGTGCATTGCAAGAAAGTGCCCTTACCTTTGCCTTATGATCAGTGAATTCGTAACCCAATTGGCGATTCTGAAAGTGAAAGAATACCAAGATTTGAACTGTTTAACGATGCACGCCTAGACTCTGCCAGATCACAGAAAAACGACGGCGAGGCCTTCCAAGCAACCGTAGCACCGACATCGAAATTGGGCACTACTGAACCACATCTCCTTTTCCAAGAACAAACTGTACCTGTTTCCCAGAGATACGATTTGAGGCCCAGGTTGAATAGAAATTCCTCAATAGTACCTCATTGACTTTGTCTTTTATCCCGATTTCCACATGTTGCAGGGCCGTGACTGAAGTCTCAGACTTGTGACCCAAGTTGTGGCACTAGGCCTGTGGGACTTGTAGAAAAGCAAAGAAAACTACAGACAATCACAGCTGAGTGAAGCAACCTCCCGTCACGGGCAACCTTTAGAGATGGAAATGACTGTCAAAAAGGGAATGGATAAAACACGAACAATGAACACGAAGCATTGTAAATTATTGCATAACCGTTTTGTAGAAGTCTTAATAGTATTGATTGTAATGTGTATTATATTGTCTTGCATAGGATGGGGACTACATGCAATTTTTACGCAGCCTGTTACCAAAGTTACCGTTGAAATGCATACATGTCACTCTACCACCTCATGTTGAGTCAAGAAGGGGTGAATTCCGTAACAACACATTTGTTTCTATGCTACACCAACATCAATTGGCGACTAATGCAACAAACTGTTGGGTTTGTGGCCTCCTGCCAAGTTCAGTGAACACTGGAATGCCATATATTACCCTTCCTTTTTCATTTAATGGTTCTTGTAGTGCATGGTGGGAACTGAGTGCCAGTTGGGTATTTTCTGGAGATGGTGATACCAAAGACGTAAGAAGCTTGGGAGTACATCTGTATCACTTATGTTGGTGGGACAGAAAAAGGATATATGGGACGAGTAATGAGAAATCAGAATATGCCGATCGCCAAACCAGATCTACAGACTTGTACTTTCTGCCCTCCAATAAAACCTCTCGAAAAGGACAAACTTTTCTAGTGGTACCCAGACAAGCACCATTCTGTATTAGAAAAGGGGGGTCAGAATATAAGGGTACAAGCAGATGCCAACATATTGTGACATTGAATGGGACAGACTGGCCTCGCATGGTTCCCTCACGTAATACATACTTCGTATGTGGAAATAAGGCTTATACTTCCCTACCTGGTAGTTGGAGAGGCACTTGTTATATCGCTTGGTTGTTGCCCCCTACATACATAGCTGATGCCAAACATCATTTACAGAAAAGAGGGGTGGCATCTGACCAGGATACGACAGGACAAGAAGCCGGGGATGTCTTGAAAGGACTCCTCCCATTCTGGGGCCCGATAGCTAACAGTAGGGACATAAGGCAACTAATTCGAGTTGTAGAAGCCACTATCAATAAAACAGCTGGAGCTTTGAGTAATCTCACTGCAGAACTCGTTGCTGACCGCCTCGTCACGCTTCAGAACAGAATGGTATTGATCGGATCAAGCTGCTGCATTTATATTCCAGACCACGCCCCTACAGTATACCAAGCCATCTCTAAGCTACATAAGATCGCGGAGTCCGTTCACCAGGATGAAGAAAACTGGTCTTTGATGGGATGGTTTGGGGAAATGCTGTCTATATGGGGATGGAAGATCCTTACCTTTGTCGGAGCGATTTTGGCTATTCTCTTCTCATGCTGCCTTTGCCTACAATGTGGTCCCGCTATATGCGGGCTCTGCGCCACCCTGTGTCTTCCACATCCTGTGTCCCAGAAAGCAGGGAATGCAAAAATAATGTTGCAACAACAGCTTGTAGATTTCATGGCCATTGAAGTCAATTCAGATTAACAACAGCCTCTGTTTCCTTTGCCTGAGTAATGGCAAAAGGAGGGTCTGAGGAAATTCAAATTCGACCCCATCCCGTTTTGGTAACATCGTTGCGCTGTTGCCCTCACTCAGGCACCTTAAACCTCTATAGCGTTTCTTTCGTATTTTATGCTGTTGTACATATTACACGACCTCTCCTCTTCTCTCGAGCTAAACCCATCCTGAACCTCGTGAACCTCTGTTCGAAACAACCAATTCTCGAGATAAGCATCTATTGACCCTTGGTGACCATTCTCCGGCCCCTACAGCTGTTTTACAAATCATCATCTCCAGCATGCACACGCGCCCTGTCGTAAAGTAATTTAACTAAGGAATGGCTAAGCCACCTGACCTGTCGGGTCGGGTAGAGAACACGACCTTAGGGAAAGAATGTGTATTGCCCATTATCCAGCATCTTGTACGAAGAATGTGTCCTTGTGGATGATTTGTATTTTTATTGCACATGCAGGGGGGTTGTTGCTTTAGGGGATTCCAGCGCTACAAAAGATTGTGAGCCACAGATTGAAGTGGCAGTCTCCTAAGAACCTACTTACGATGTACTTCTGGGACAACTGTACCTAGCTGCAGCTAAATAAATTGAAGTTCCTATGCTAACAGAGTGTTCCGTGTCTCTGTAACTTGGAAGGCAAACTCAGAAGATTTCAGTCGTACCCTGCGCCGCCAGGCTTAAGTAGCCCGGTTCTTCAATATGTTTACTTACCTGTAAACCTCCGTAATCCATAGTTTACTACCCCACACTGCCCCTCCCCCTCCCCACATCACCGCCCTGCAGGTACTCCTACTACCGACCGCGGCTGCTATATACGATTTGCTGCATCTGTCCTTTACTATTACTGTATTGTACCTTTTACATTTCTGTCATAAATCTTCTAATTCTGCTGTAAAACTCACTTAGAAAGTCAGGCTTTTCTTAATTGACTGTTTTCTATATATGGTGATTTGTAACTTGTCTTGGGACAAATTGCCTCATGAAATCGAGGTTAACACCATGCAAATCCACCCAAGCAGTGGGTGGATTTTTGAGGTGCCACTGGAGAAGGCACACACGCTAATTAAACACGAATTTGTAGAATAAATGCCACTCAGCTGTCTTAATGGGGTGAATCAAATCGGGAGACAGAGAAACAAAGAGCAATTACATGTAATTATCCCCCTGCAATGTAGACGTCTATCACCGTTCACTCACACTGTCATTTAAAGAGGAACTCATCAACAAACAAGAGATAGTTTGTCTTCATAAAACAGATACGTGTGATACTATTGCATTTGTCTTTTCGCATTATGGAAGATTGTGCTGCTGAAGCAAACAGGAGGAATATTAAAGTAAGACTTTTTTCTAGGAACGAAGAAAAAAAAACTATTTTCTGCTTCCGATAAGTGTACCCCATCAAGGTTATCTTTCACTCGCAATATGAAGAGCTCGGCGCCTGCACGGCAGATAGGCCTGACATGCGAACAGAGAGAGGCCGCTGCACTTTTGTTATAAAATATTTAGACTGCAGATAGCGCGGAGGTCTAAGCAGGGCCCTTTTAATATTCCACTGCTCGCTCGAGCAAAATCCACAAAAATGCCGCATTCTGGGTTTCCGACGACCACCTGGAAAAAACGTCTCTATTGAGCCTCCTCAAAAGAAGGGAGAGAAGAGATTTCTTTATCTACATGTAGAAGTCAAGAGGGACGGAGTTAATGAAACGGCCTTGAAACTACCTGGGTGAATAAATGACATAATCACCTCGCCAATATTACGAGCATGCTCGGCTTCCTCAAAGTATGGCGTTTCTTGTGTAGAGCAGAGAGGAGGGATAAGAGAAAGGAGACATGAGAGAGAGAAAGACGAGGAGAGTAAGTTAAAGTAAAAAAGAAGAAGGGGAAAGGAAGGTGGTGGTAAGGTAGGTACGTGGGCACCACAACAGAATGATGTGATTGAGAGGAAAGAAGAGATGGAAAGAGAGATGGAGTGCATAGGGGAGAAAAGAACGCCTAATATAGCAGGCAAAAAAAGTCGGAGCAAAATAGTAAATTTAACTTACTGAACAGTGCTTTATACTACTGTTGTTTCAACGCTCCGCAAATAACGTTTTATCTACCGTTACTCCCGCTCACGGTACGCAATGACGCAGAGCGCAGAGGGTCTACGACGCACATGGCATATTATTTGAATACATTCTCTCCTTGACGCGTGATTACGTAAAACGTGTATTTTCAAGGCAGAAGGTGATTGCGAAGCTGTCAGCTGCGCCTGTGTTTGCATCTCCGTAACAGCTGATGCACTTGACAGCACTGTTGGGAGATTGACGGGAGTCTGACCCCCCCCCCCCCCCCCCCCCCCCCCCAAAAAAATAGCCTCCCCCCAGTGCCCCCACCCCCACTGGTCTCTATGTTAAGCAACTAGCTGTAAAATCTTCAAAGTACTTGGCAGAAGAAGGCCTGCGGACTCTTGGGTACTAATAAAAGGGGAAAATGCTCTCACAGTCTTACATATGGTCAACCTATCATATGAGATTACTTATGTAAACAAATATTTCCAACTAAACGAAGGCGCCATGTCTAGAGCTTCACATGGCAACCAAACACACGGGGTCGAGGCTTATTTAGCAAGATGTTGCAGGGACAGCAAAAGCTGACGGCTAGAAATAACAAAAACACAATGATAAACTCTTTCCCGTCCCTCCTTCCTTCGTAAAGTCACTATGGCATACATAGCTGAGCCCTAAACCTGCCCGCTGCTTTTCCAAAACACCTCGAAAGTGTTGCTTGAAAACATTATTGCTACTAAACACAAAACGGGTGCGACATATTTCACATCTCGTTCCGCCCGCTCACTGACTCAATTTCCAAAGCCTGTACCTGTCAGTTCCAAAAATATCTACAGAAATCTCGAAGGCATTGCCTCAGCTAAAGGTCAGAGTCCCAGAAAAGGCCAGCGGCGAGGTAGACGGTCCCCGCATTCCTCACAAGGATTTCTCGTCAGTTTGGTTGGCATATTTGTGTCATGTTGACACAGAGGAGCCCAAGGTCCCATTTTAAAGCGCTTTATTAGTAAGATTTGCCCAGGAATATTAGTGGTCTGGAAAAATAGGTAGATAGTTAAGAAACAACTTTTTTATGGGACAATCTTCAAAATGGAGAAAGTTGCATATATAAGGTGACCAGATTTTGAAAACCAAAAAAACCTGGACATTCCTCAAATGTAGAAGTAGAATTAGATGTGTATTGACCGAGGGCCACAGAATGAACGTCGGAACTCACCAACGCTAAAAACACAGACAGTGAGGCACACATGTGTAAATGAACTTTTACGTACAGTATTGTCTTATTTAATTACAATTGCTGCGAAAAGTACCACACCTGCCTCTCTGTTTGTACAGTCGAATCAGGCCCGGTTCCAGGAATTTGTATCTGGATGGGCCACGGGTATGTTCGGGTGGGCCAATGTGGGCCCAATTTTGTCAATTCTGGAGGAAGACTACAAGCCCCAGATGACATCATATCTTCTTCCAAACAGCCATACAGAGCATGTAGAGTTATTTGAAAGTGAGAACTGATGTCTATACTCATCAGGCTTCAACAAGCACCAGGATTCCAAGCAGATTGCAATAATAGTTCAAGCTTAAGGAGGTCTCTGTCAGGTACTCAGGCAATGGCTATGAGGCAGATATCCCAGTTCCAGCTGTGTGCCGCTTATTTTGGCAGCCTGGGGCGATTTGGGCGGTGTCTGTGCTGTTCGGATGCCTGAGTGGCCTTCATGAAGGTAGAAGGGCCTCCGTTACCTCTGTTTTACCAACAGGGCAAAGGTGTCACTCCCATTGTCTCGCTGGGCTGGCCCATTAATATATGCAGATTGAGAGGGGGCAGGGGGCCTGAGCGGAAGTGGTCTCACTTGTATTCATTTGTAGTTCACCAGTGTGAACTAATCCGTGCATTTTTTTTTATCTAAGTGAGGTTAAGAAAACATTCTTCTGTCAGAGACCCCCACCCCTTCTTTTTATAAACTTTGCAGAAGCATTGTTTTGCGGAAAGGCAAAACCGCAAATGTTGGCCACTTTTGTTTAGTGTGCCCGGGCCAATTTTTGATCCCAATCCAAACCTGGTCCTTGTTACCACACCCAAGCCTTTACATATCTCACTTGGAAGACTGGCTACTTCCTCCTTGTAATTTGCCCAACACCTATTTCTTTGCACGCTGTGAAATTTGCCACTGTTCATTTTCATGTCATTCTTTTGCGGTGTACTTTCATTGATAAAAAAAGTTTTAAAAAAGTTTTAAAAAAACAGCAACACATTGGGGCAAAAAGGAAGCAGTATTGTTGGCAACTCGAAACAGCTTTTATGCCTGACAAGTGTAAAACCGGTATTTGCAGTCAAACAGGTAGTCTTCTGGGGCCGTATTACACAGAAATCGCTATTAACAGAAGGGTCGGCAGATGCTTGTGTGGCCCCTTATGTAATACTGATAGCGCTGGCACAAATGTATAGCCAGCACTATATTCAGAGGGCATTCCCTCATTTGCATTGGGCATGACCCGAAGCAAAAGAGGGAATCACTATGCCTCTGAGCCCCCTCCATGTTAGGGTTGCAGATGCAGATGAAAACAGGCACACAACATGGGAAACAAAAGTAATCATCCAGACCAAAAGAATACTCTAGCTATGGTTGAGTTTTGTACCAGTCTGAACTGAATGCCCATAAAGTGCATTTGCTTCTCTTGGGTTGGGTCAGGTAAGGTCATGTTATTTAGATTTGTAAAGCACACTCTCACCCAAGAGGAGAGAAGAGCCTGGCGCTGAGCAGGTGTGAAATTAGCTTAGCCTAGTGCCTAATGTAACTACTCGGAAAGGCAGGTATTCAAGATGTGAGGAGGCTCGAATGTGGAACATCACCTCATTTCATGCTTTAGGAGTAATGTAGGAGAAGGCCCACCCATCAGATCTGGTTTTCCATATGTGTGGGATGTGTACAAATAGGAGTCCTGTCGAGTGAGGTGCCTGGAAAGTTTGTGAAAGCAGATGGTATTGTTTAGGTATGTCGGGCCAGAGTGCCTTGAAAGTTTGGGTGAGGAGTTTGAAAAGTGCTTATTTGTGTATGGGTAGCCAGTGTAGCTCCTTGAGGTGAGGTAAGATGTGTGAGTGTTGTGGGAGGTTGAGAGTTCTGGATGTTCTGCAGCCTCATGGTCAGATGCTTGTTAACCCCGGTGTAGAGGGTATTCTTGAAGTCTAGTTTGATGGTGGCAAGAGTGTGGGTGATGATTTTCCGGGTCTTGACTGGGAACCATTTGAAAATCTTCTTCGGCATCTTCTGTATGTGGAAGCATAAGGCAATAACGGTGTTGACTTGGACTGTAATGTTGAGTTTGCAGTTGAGAACGAGCCGAATGTTCTTGGTGTGGGTTAGTTAGTTCTGAGGTAAGTCTAGATAATTAGCATTAATGCCACAGTGCGTATATCATGTCATGTTGCATAACCTGTGGTGAACCTTTATTGAACTGAATTATGATCAGTCCCAATGCAAGTAAATGTGGTTAAATAAAGAGCATAATTTCAGTTCAGTTCTCAGAATTTACTTGATTTTTCAAGAAAATCATAAGAGTGCACGTAAGAACAGAGCAAATCATTACATGTATCATTAAGTTCATTTTCAGACAGAAAAAAACTATACACACCATCAACCTAAAAACAATGCCACCGCAAAAGTCTTTCTTTAAGTGCAATAGTGCAATTAAAAATAGACTCCAGTGATTAAAAATTGGCACTAAAAACAGCTGCCAGAAACCAAGAAACAAAAAAACATAGTTTAGGGGTAGATAACAATTGTAAATATAAAAAAGTAGGCCTAATCTGTCTAAAATTAATCAGCAGCAAAAATGGCCTAATATACTTATACCGCAAGAAAGAGAATCTGGGACAAATAAGTAGTAAATGCATGGTGTCACACACAGAAACATTATCACAGGTACAAGGGGGTAGACAAACTGGCTTATGCCATAGCCCGTTTTGAAACAGAAGCTGATGAAAAATACTCAGTCTAAAATATGTTAAAAGTTAATTATGTTTTGGCATATTCAGGAGGAGATATGCCTCGATTCCCCTCACTGATGTAACCATAACATATTTATAAACTCATGCACTGCTTTAGTAGAGCAGGTGATTTCACTCGGCTACAACCCAGGATGAGAACATTTGCCTGACCCAAGTATCATCCTTTTTTTGTATGGATTCAGTTCAGTTCTTCCTTGTGCCAAAGTGAGCACCAAAATCAAAGTGGACACAATCAAATAAAATCAGAGATAAAATGTGTTCCCAATTCATCATGAATAATTTCAGATGGGCTACTTTGACCCACTGACAACATACTCCTAAAGGACTTATTTTCAGTTACCTGAATGGGTTGGATGGATGCACAGCCTAGATCGCTCTGCCAAATGTTGCCATGGGAACACATTTGCCTTATAGACTTCCAACATTAGGTTTATTGTCCTGCATCCCAACCGATTGGCAAAATTATTCAGACCCGAAATAGCCCTCTTTAGTGTCCCTACGTCTTTTTTAATCAAGGGTTGCCAGCTAAGATTTGAATTTAGGAGAAAACCCAAACAAGAGAAAATTTCCACTCTGCTTAAAGAATGTTCCTAAATTACTGACTTGGCTGATTTGTGTTCTTGTGTCCAACCACCATAAAATGAGATTTCTTATGATTAATAGAAAGATCCATTTAATTCATAAAGGAAACAAATACATCTAAAAGTCGCTGTAAGCTTCTGGCAGTTTGAGCAATTAAAACCGTGTCATCTGCGTATAAGAGCAAGGGAACAGGTTTACCCTTTACCATTGGAACATCTAGGCCACTGCTAGGCAGCACCCCTTCCAGGTGATTAATGTATATTTTAAATAAAAAAAGGGGCGTGGATGCAAGCCTGTCAAACACCTCTTTTTATGTTAAAAGACTGGGTACATTCCCCATCAGTCCCAGAGCTCATCATTGCCCTTAAGCCCGAGTGAAGGTCTCTCAAAAATGCAACCAATACCACATCGACCCCCATGGGCTCCAGCTCCTCCCATAACTTATCACGGTTAACCATGTCAAAGGCAGAGCTGAGGTCCATGAAGGCCAAATGGATCAATTCCTTCCTAGCCACTGTATATTTAGCTGTTAACAGAAACACATTTAAATTCTGTTCAACCATGCCCCTGCCAGGCCAAAACCCGTATTGGAGATTGGATAAAATATTGTTCTCATTGGCCCAGCAAGATAATCTCTCTAAAATAACTTTCCCTATAATTTTGACTTTAATATCTACAAGGGAATGTGGCTTATAACAGGCTGGGCCGCTTCTATTGTCCCTATTAAACACCAGAAGCCATGTTTCTCGTAACGAGCCACAAATAGCTGTATTAACATGCAAAGTGATGAGTGGAGCCTACAAATCCACTAATGACTTGAAGAGATCACATCACCCAGCACAGCACTCACACCAAGGGCCACGCCGGTGTAGGGAGAGTATAATACAAAGTTGAAGAGAGGGGCCCTATACCACAAAAAGGGTAGAGCACCAAAAGACAATAGTCCAAAGAAAGATTCCCCTTTTTGGCACATATAAAAACCTCATAAACTCATACAGGTATCAAAACCAATCAGTCACCAGAACAAGACACCAAAATCTGAACCCAGTCCAAAATTATTGTGGATAGAATTCCTGTATTTTATAAAAAAAAATTGGCACAATAGCAAAAATGTCTGACAGAATTAAAAAACATTAAAAACACAACTTGATGTTATATTTGTTACACAATTAACAAGCAATAAAAAAGACAGTAAAAAAACAATTCAAAACATAGGGAGAACACAAGTAAGAAAGATGTTTTCTTATCCAAAATGAGAAGGAAGACATAAGACCAAAATCAACTATTCTCCTCAGTGAAGATACAGATATTTGATTATTCAGAGAACAGATGTCACTCCAATCTATAGTCTGCCTTATAAAGCTTGCGTCGACGCATTTCGGTGGAAGTGTATGGATAGAAGACCACCTTCTTCAGGATAGTTTGTTATAATCTCCCAAGGTACAATAAATCTAAATTAAATCATAAAAATTCAACATTAAAAACATTGGAAATTGTACATTGTATAAACATGTCTAAAAAACACATGATATCACCCTTCACAAATTCTAACAAAATTAATCATAATAAGAACAGTTCTATCTAAGTCAATTGGTTCCACCCGAGGATCTATCAAGCACCAAAAGCCCTTAGAAGATAAAGCAGTGTGGTTCTTCTGGTGATTCATCATACAAACCATTCATGCCCAACCGTTCTCTAGATCACCCGTTCTAGTCAAGCCATACTCACACAATTCTTATTCTAGTTTATTGGAGACTAAACTAGGCTTAATAAGGGTTTTTACCTTATGGGTTGAGCAGTACATCCAAGAAGTAGGTACTAGTAGAATCCTTGCGCTTAATTTATATAGGACTGCGCTTCATTCAATGGAGACATATAGGAGTTGGCCTCTTATTCTAGGGAGATTGAAACAGTCATAATTAGTTAACCGTCTCTCTCTCTGCTCTAAAAATGATGTGGTATACACTTTCTATGTTCAAATTACCTGCCGTCCTGCGTTTCCGTGTTTGGATGCGATCAGGATGTGAAAAATATGGACAAATCTTATACTGAAAGAGAAGTCCATGCATGAGTATCATATAGACACACTCACAATTCCAATTGTGGTAATTACACGTCACAAACTCACTTAGAACTAGGATCAATCCCAGATGCAGATCGCCTGTGTAGTGAAAATTATGCTGTATTCTTTTTAGGTGACGCACTACTGGGGAGCCGTTACTTCAATCCACAATATGTTCAAAAAATCTCGGTGTTGCATTAATTCTCGAGATTCTTAGATTTCTATGAAGGATGGAAGATCAAATGTCAAAAATCCATGTGGCAATTATCTGTTACTGTATGCCAAAATCAATGACTATCATTCTTTCAAATACTCATGTGGAAACTCTGTAACTAACTAGTTGACCTCAATAGAGATAAAAGAAAAAAGACTAAAATCAAACTTCTTTTTCACAGCTCATCCACAGGCAGAAAAAGGAGGAAAACCCCTTATTCAAGCCTCGAGCATTAGAGCAAGCTATAATCAAAGGGGACCCTTAACCCTCAGGATCTCTTTCTTTTTAGACACAGCTGCAAAAAGTGTCCAGCTGCAAAAAGTGTCCACAATAGTCAATGTTAAATGTGCAAAAATCCTGCTCAGACTCCCAACTACTCGGAAACAGCTGTGGAGCTCTGGAAATATGTTCCCAGTGGCTTAAAGAAGGGGGGCTAGACCAACCAGAATCTATGTTTAACTCACCCCGTTCACGAGCGTGGAAACCTCAAACCGGTCCCAGGAACCCAGCGTGTCGACATCTAATGTAAAGTGACCTGCGTTATATACCTTGCTACTCGCAAGTTAAGCATTCAACACATCACAGCTGTTAAGCGTGTGAGCTTGGGTCACGTGGGGGTACAAGAATGGCGGCCATCTTGAACTTCCCTGGATTAGCTGTAAACTCATGAGAGTTTAGGCTGATACGACTTAGTTCTGTGCCGACAAAGTTTGCACAAATTAATACCCTGCCCATACCGAGAATTGAGGGTTCATTGAAACTATACCCAAGGCAATAGTCCCGGTAAAGCCTTCAAAACCAAAAAGATCGAAATGCCGCGGCCATTTTGGACACCCTAAAGTTCCCTCAAGAGGGTAAAGATGTCGAACAAACACGGCGGCCATATTTAAATGACAAAACCGGCAAGCGACAAATTACACACAGGTAACAAGTGCCCTTACAACAAAACACCTCCACAGGCAAGTAAAAAATGTCGAGCTCATGCGGCCGATTACAGCCAAATGCAAAGTTGTGGATGTGACTGCTGCAGAACAACCCATGTGAAATATGGCATAAATGGATATTTATTAAGGAATCACTCCAACTCTCTAATTAAAGCTGGAAGTATGTGGGGAGAAAAGAAATCTCATCCAAAAAGCTACATCCACAACAAAACCTAGTATTTATAGAAATGTAGAAAACAAAAAGCAAAACCCAGACCAACCTAATCTGTACAAGCGAGGACCTGAGTTCACTAGAGCAGAACAGTCAAATCTAACCCGAAGACCTTATCCTACTGATGATAACTGGCTTTAGGGAGAGTATACCTTTAGATATTTCTTCACAGCTGACCTTGAGCCTTTGAACACCTGCACAAGGCTGTTTTAAAGGAACAGAAAAATCATGATCGTATAAAGCAGAAAAACACATTGATACCGAATTGGGAAAAGTTGCCAAGTCGACATTTAGTACAGAAACAGTTAATAATGGGAGTTATAGGGGTATCATCTGGCGGACAGCCGCCAAATGAGGGTGGGGGAGGGATGTAGAATTATTTTGTCATTTATCAGATGCAGGGTTATGGTTTCACTTGTCAGTTTGGTTTATTATTCATGGGAAGCAGGAACAGCACATTCCAACACAATTCCCGACACGGCCCACAAGGGAGAAACCCAGCGTGACTTAAACATTACCCTACTGACCTGGAATATCTGCGGCCTGAATAACCCTAAGAAATGCAGATTAGTACTCCAGTATCTACGTCAACACACCACAGACTTAGTATACCTACAGGAAACACACTGGCCCCCTTCCACCCCGTCTAAGTTTGCATCCACTTGGGGGACCCACAGATATCTTTTCCAGTTATAGCTCGTACGCTCGAGGAGTAGCCATATTAATTAATAGGCGGGTACCGTTCACACACATAGACACTGTATCGGATCAGGGAGGAAGATTTTAGATAGTAACAGGATCTCTAGCAGGCCATAAAATTTCGTTAGTTAATGTCTTCTCCCCGAACCCCAACGACCCTTCTTTTTATTAACAGTTGCAGGCACACATTGACAGACTAGCTGCTGACCATATTGTGCTGGGGGTAATCTAAATATGCTATTGGAGCCTTCTTTAGACAGTACGGCAGAAGCCCCAGCAAATAAACCGCGCTCACACACGGTTTTATGGGACATATGCCAAGCCTACGACTTAGTGGATAAATGGAGCTTTTTACACCCTACGAGCACTATGCGCAACAGTACCACACATGAACTAGATTAGATTAGATTATTGGTTGCTTACTAGACCGACAATAGCATGGGTCAACAATGTGAGACACCTACACCGCACGTTGTCTGACCACTCCCCGGTGTCTGTCACTCCACTTTCCTGCCAAAAGTGTATTTGAGCGGCAGTGGCGGTTTCCCTCTATGGCTGTGAAAGATCCAGTATTTAAGAAGAACTACCCACAGCAATAGTGGATTATTTCACTAACAATACTAGGTCAGTCACCTCACTGGCAGTTCTTTGGGAGGCCTTTAAGGCGTATATGAGGTGGGTTTGCATCTCCACACATTCTGTCGTATTGAGAGACCTGCGTCGCCAATTGGCTAGATTGGAAGATGATTTGGCCACGCTAGATAGGGAAAGCATGACGGGAGGAAACCGAGACAATGTGGCGTACATGCTCCACAGGACTGAGTTGCTAGCTGAATAAACCGATAAAGCTAATCGAAAATCGTTATACTTGGGGAAATATGCCACAGCTCGCACATACAGGGAGGGGGAACGACCATGTCGCACTTTGGCACCATTACTCAAGGCACGCTATACCCAGAATTGCATCACAAAGCTGCATGATGCTGAGGGACGGCTTATGGCGGGAACCACCGCTATCGGACGCACCCTCTTGAAATATTATACAGACTTCTATACCGCTAAGTCAGAAGCTAGTAAGGATGAGATCAAGACATATCTAAATGGAATCGCCATGGTCTGGCTCCCTGACGCACATAGGACATTTCTGAGAGAACGCTACGCAGTTGAGGAGATAGAACAGGCCATCGAAGCAATGAATGGCTCCAAGGCCCCCTGCTTAGATGGGTTCCCTGGCAGCTTTTACAAAACATACATAGCGTTTCTAGCTCCTCATCTATTGGAAGTATATGCAGAAGCATTGGAGTCTGGTGTTTTTCCACCCTCGTTTAGAGAGGCGGTCCTGGTACTACATCCTAAGCCCAGCAAAGACCCTGAACAGTGCGGGTCATATCGCCCACTATCCCTCTTGGATTTTGATCATAAAATCCTAGCCAAGATGATGGCGACTAGACTGTCTCTTTTAATGGAACAAATTATAGCGCCTGCTCAATCTGATTTCGTTCGGCACAGGTCCTCTGCACATAACCTTCGGACATTCTTCTCTGTGGTCAATAGAATAAGTCCCACCACACCTGCAGTTTCTGCCTTTTTGGACGCAGAGAAGGCGTTTGATTCCATGGAATGGCCCTTCTTGCATGCAGTGCTTGCCAAGATGGGCGTCCCGAAGGGTTTCACTGATCTAGTGAAGCTGCTCTACACAGACCCCTCAGCTCATATTCGTTTTAACTGTACCATAACAGAATCCTTCAAAGTGACCAAGGGTACCCGACAGGGATGTACGCTATCCCCGTTACTCTTTATAATCGCACTGGACCCCCTTATAAGCTATTTCCAGAAGGACCATTTACACAGAGGTCTCCAGTTCAAGCACGGCCCAGTACTAGTGACAATATATGCAGACGATGTGGCACTATATGTTAGGAAACCAGAAGATAACCTGCAACCGTTATTAATTGAAATAGAAAGATTTGGCGCAATATCCAGCCTCAAAATCAATTGGGGTGAATCAGAGCTATCCAGCCTGACTGACATACAGAATCATGAGTGCGGGGAATTTCCGGTGAAATGGTGTGATGCGGAAACCAAATATTTAGGAATACAACTACATAGGAACCACGACCAGGTACTACGCTTGAATTACGGCCCAGCGATGACCCACTTGCAATCTCAAGTAGAGCAATGGGTTAAACTACTGCTGTCAATGGCTGGGCGGATAGCCATTATTAAAATGGTTATACTTCCCCGCTTTCTTTATCTAGTTGCTAATATCCCTATCCCATTAACAAACGCTTTCTTTACACAAATCCAAACTCATCTAATAAAGTTGGTATGGGGAGGGAAACAACCTAAAGTTAATTGGGACACTTTAACCCTTCCGTACGAGAGAGGGGGGTTTGGAGTACCGGACATGCAGCTTTATTTTCTAGTGAAGCAGACTGGTTATGCACACCATTGGTATTTATTTATTTATTTATTTATTTATGTATTTATTTATTTATTTTATTTATTTTTGAAATTTATAAAGCGCGAACAAATGCCCATAGGCGTCTCGGCGCTGAGAAAAACAGTGTGAAGAACCCACAGAGCTAAGAAGAGTAATTATTGACCAAAGAGCCAGGTCTTCAATTTTCTGCGAAATAACATCAGAGATGAACTTTCTCTGATGTTAATTGGTACCGAGTTCCAGAGCCTGGGTGCGGCCACCAGAAAGCGCCTATCGCCCCAGGAGACTGTTTTGGTTCGAGGTACTTGCAAAAGATTGAGGTTGTTAGATCGGAGAGATCTAATAGATGGACATGGCCGAAGATGGACCTTCAGGAAGTCAGGGCCTTGATTGTGCAGAGCTTTATATGTAATACAGAGTGTTTTAAATTTGATCCTGTTGTGGATTTTGAGCCAGTGCAAATTTTTTATTGCATCTGAGATAGGTTTATATTTCGGGGTTCCTGATAAAAGACGGGCTGCAGCATTTTGAATTGTTTGTAGCTTATTGATCACTCTAGCCTGGGCATTAACAAACAGGCCATTACAGTAATCAAGGGAGGACAGCACTAAGGCACTTATCAGGGTTTTTCCGGCTGTGGATGGTAAGAATGGCAGTATTTTCTTGATCAGCCTCAGTTTATAGTGGGCAGAAGCTGCTGTTTTATTTGCATGGGCCATAAAATTCAGGTTATCATCAAAAATCACTCCTAGGTTTCTAACAGAAGTGACTGGTTCCGGGGGGGTCCCATAAGAGGGAGGCCACCAGGTGGACGACCAACATGGTGAAAGATGTCCAAAGATGAGCACCTCCGTTTTTTCGGAGTTAAGTTTTAAGCAGTTGGAGGCCATCCAGTCTCCAATTGCCTGCATGCCTTCCTGGAGATTTCCTGCTACTCTCTCTCCATCCCCGTTAATGGCTAACACAAGTTGAGTGTCATCTGCGTATGAAGTAAGACTCATCCCATGGGCTTGGATGACAGATGCCAAGTCCGACACATAGATATTGAATAGTGTCGGGCTTAGGGATGAGCCTTGAGGAACTCCACACGGTAGTGACAACTTGTCAAATTGACAATGTCCCAGTGTGACCATCTGTGTTCTCCCTGCCAGAAAGGAAGAAAGCAGATTGTGTGCCAGATAGCAAATACCCATCTTTCCGACACGGTCCATCAAGATCTTATGGTGGACCGTGTCGAATGCTGCGGACAAATCAAGTAGTATCAATATCGCTGTTCCTCCCTGATCACGAATCGTTCGTATATCCTCAGTGGCTTTGATTAAGGCGGTCTCTGTACCATGAAACTTACGAAAGCCAAATTGGGTGTTATCTAAGGATTGGTGTTCTTCTAAGAATTCTGAAAGTTGTGTATTCATAGCTTTCTCAGCTACCTTAGCTAAAAAAGGTAGATTGGCTATGGGACGGTAGTTCTTAGGTTTTTCCTTGTCCGATTGGCTTTCTTTCAAAGAGGCTTAATCAAGGTGTTCTTTAGTGGGTCCGGATAGATCCCTGTTCTGAACATGGTATTATAGACTGAGGTAATCTCAGGAGCTAGGTAGTCCATCACTGAGCGAATAACCTTGAAGGGATAGGGATCTAAAGCCGATCCCGAATTCAAGGTAGCAGTGATGTCCTTGATTTGAATCTCTGTGAGATCCGTGAATTGAGGTAGTGTATGGTCATGAGTAATGCCATCAGATAAAGTGGGTTGATTTATAATTTTTTCAGAGAAGGCTTGATAGATGTCGTTCACCTTGGTGAAAAAGAACTTAGCTAAGGAGTCGCAAAGAAGTTGGGAAGGAGGTGGAGTAAGATCTGGAGCGTTTCCCGCTAGGATCTTAGTGATCTCGAACAGTTTTTTACTCGAGTTTTCGGCATTGTTGATTTGTTCTGTAAAGAATTTTTTCTTGGTTTCAACAATGCGGGCTTTATAAAGCCTTAATGCATCCTTATAGCTGGCTTTGTCTTCAAAACTGTAAGATCTACGCCAGTGCCTTTCCTTGTTTCTGCAGAGTTGTTTCTGTTTACGTAGTTCCTCTGTGAACCAAGGGGCCGAGGGTGCTGTTCTGTTTCTAGAAGGTTGTTTGGTGGGGGCTAGAGTGTTTGTGGCAGAGCCTAGCCACTCCTGAAATTGACAGGTAGCAGTGTTCGGATCAATGGAAAGGCTTGGTCGGGTCTTATCTAAAAGAGAGGTGAGCTCCATACGATCAATGTCTTTCCAGACTTTAAAAGATTCCGGTCTCGGGGCAGGTTCTCTCCTAGCTCTATTTGCTATGACAGAAATCCTCATTAGAATGAGATAGTGATCTGTCCACGGCATGGGCAGGGTGTCTATTATTTTTAGATCTTTCGAGTTGGAGAAGATGCCGTCCAAAATATGACCAGCCCTGTGGGTGGGGGTAGTAACCAGTTGTTGGAAGTTCAGGGTGTTCATATCTGATATCAATGTGTGGGTATCGCTATCAGATAATTTCTCAAGATGGAAGTTCATATCACCCATCAGTGTGAAAGAGTCTTCCATCGCCAATACTTCAAGTATTGAACCAAGATTGGCAAGGAAGCCAGTTCGAGCACCTGGGGGTCGATATATAAGTATTCCTTTAAAATGAGATGACGGAGTGAGCTTAAGGTCAAATTGGAGGGCTTCGAAAAGGCTAGAAGGCATGGATGATATTCTCACATTGATATGATCCCGGGCTATAATGGCTAGCCCGCCCCCCCCCGCTTTCTGACACGATCTTGCCGGTAGGCTAGGTAGGCTGGAGGGGCGGCAATTGCCATGTCTGGGTCAGATGCCTCGTCCATCCATGTCTCTGTTATAAAGAGACAGTCTAGGTTATTATCCAGGATGAGGTCAGATACTTCTTGCCGATGTTTAACTAGAGAACGAGCATTTATAAGTGCAATTGAAAAGTATGTGGAAGTACTAGTTGTCATGGGGTTCCTATTGACCTTTTCATTGACTATATGTAAGTTGGTATTACAATAAGGACAAATGAGGTCAGTAGATATCAAAACTCTACAGAGATCATGACGAACACATTGGGTGTTAGTCATTGTGCCTAGTTTTAGCAATGCAGTTTTTGAATAGGTGAGTGGACCTTGGCGGGGGTTGTGAACAGGGGTTCTGGCCCTGGGCCCGGTCCTGGCGCGGACGGGCGCAGGCGGGCTTGCCTTTGGCGCGCCTTCGGCGCGCCGCCGGCGCGCCCGCTGCGCTCGCCCGCTGCGCCGTCTTGGGGCAGTGTCCATTTATAGGGGAAGGAGGGTGGGGAGGTAGCCGCAACTAGCGCGCTACCCGACCTACTTCCAAGATGGCACCCACCCTCAGCTCGGTCCAATGGCAGGGTCCCGAGCGAAGAGGGAGTCCTGCCGGTAAGGAGGCGAGCGAGGTGAAGACACGAAGGTCTATACACAGGTGAGCAGTGCAGGCTAAAAGTTACAATTTAAAACCATACAAAATGAATTGCGATTTAAAAGCGAAGCGTGCAGGCTAGAGAATGCTGGTCCAAGCAGCAGCCAACCGCACCACTGGCACTCACAATAGTTTGCATCAATTGAAAAACACAGCGTAGCATTCACACAGCCCCCGGCTTCCGCCTCAGGGGTGATCACACCAAAATCTGTGCGGGAATGTTAGGTGACGAGTTAAGTAGTCTGGGAGGGCGGGAGGCAGCCGCAACTAGCGCGCTACCCGACCTACTCCCAAGATGGTATCATCCCGACGCTCGCATACCCTACGCCAAACCCGAGAGAGACTTAGCGGACCCCATTCCGCTACACGCAGTGCTTCCCATTGGGATACCACGAGACCCACACGATATCCAACCACTCTCCACCACCAGCTGGGCATGGAAAAAATTATTAATGAAAACAGGGGGGTCAGTATTATACTCACCGGCACTGCCACTATCGGCGAATCCTTGGCTCCCTCCTACGTTAGAGGCTGGGACTCGACGCTCTCTTTCCCGATTGTGGTTAGAATCCATTGGGGATTTATTTCAAAGGGTGCCATGTTTTTTCCTGAACTGAAGACCCGCGTTTCTCGGCGGCAACATTTATGGACCAGTTCACACTGGCCCGTTAGCAGAGCGCACTTAGGAGCACAATTCCAACCTGCCCAACAGAACAGGCAGAGTTTGGCCCATTAACATTAGTTATTAAAGACACCGGTGAGGAGAACATTACCTCTAGATTATACAAGACTAGTTTTACACTTCTGCCACAACGAGATGCTACGGTCAGAGAAGTTTGGTCCTCCGACATTGAGCAATCACTTACAGATAAAATGTGGAGAAAATGCTGCAAACAAATTAAACTAGTTTCATGCAATCACAGACATAAATTATTACACTTCAAGATGCACAGAAGAGCCTATGTTACACCACAACACATGATCAGAATAAAGAGCACCACTTTTAGACATTGCCCCAAATGTAACCTACCAGCGGCATCCTTTATCCACATGACTTGGTCCTGCAATGTAATGAATGCCTGCTGGCAAGAAATATACAGTATAGTACAGCAGATGACGGGAACGCAATTGAACCCATCCTCACTGATTGTGCAGATGGGTTATGTAGATCCACTCCCTAAAAGCGCGCACAGATTCACAGCAATTGCAATCCTACTGGCGAAACGAGATATAGTCATCCGCTGGGGTACCAGGCAAAAACCCAATGTCAAAAGCTGGTTTAAAAGTAAGACATATTGTGATACCACGAGCGAGTTATATGCTGAACTATAACCACTCACATCGCGACCCAAAGATATATGGCAACCCCTGAGGGAATACCTCCATTTACAAAGCACGTGAGACACCCAACCCAGTCAAGAGAGGCAGGATGCAAGTCAGACTGCTTAATTCATGGGGTAGAGACGAGGAGTTTACAGTGGGCAGAGATGCGCTCACGGACATCCACATATAATAGGATAGCGAAGGGGACATAGGAACAGAGGAGTGTGGACCCGCGTAATACACCTACAATGGGCCATTGAATTTACCGGATGTGGAAATGTAACTGTTTGTGTATACCTGTCTCTCTATGTTTATTTTGTTGATAGTACATGCTATGTACCTGCATATCAAAGCATCATGAATCTTTGTGTATTGTTAATTAAAATGACAAATAAAGGTTAAAAAAATTGTTTTGCACATATAAAGCAGAAAAATGATCCACCCATGCCTGAGCAAGAACAGTACTGGGTTGATTGGAGAGCTGGTCATCTTTAAAAAAGGAATGATTCAAAGTCCTCCACAAGGCAGTGCTATCCTTCAGATTACTCGCCTTTGCTAAATCTTCCCACAAATCATTCTTCAGTTGCAGCTTTCCTTCCCGGATGGCAACCCTATATGCAGCCCTACACAGCTTAATCTCTTCCTTACCCTGTGGTGTGTTTTTTTTTGAGTCAACAGAAGCTTCTTTTTTGTCTTGGTACTGTTCCTATCAAACCATTTACTGACGATAGGTGATCCAGCCCCGTCGACTTAGTGAGAGTAGAACTAACATAAAGGCAAATTGAGTCATAAGCCTTAAAAGTACAATCAGCCAGGGCAGCTTTGTCTGAACATATCATAAATTCAGCATCACAGGTCTGGATCATATCAACATTAAAAGTTTCAGTGATAATCAGTTTGAGCCTTCTCCCATTATCTTTAAAGATAGTCACGGTTGGTAAACATCGTTTACCATGCAATGCGATACAACGCATGCCCTTGACCCACCTGGTAGGTCACTCCCCCTCCGCACAGCACCGCCTGTGTGTCTGCCCCAGCAGCCGCTGCTCTCTGTTCCCCTCGCTGCCCCCGTGTCTCTCTGTCCGTTTTGCTTTCTGTTCCCTCGTTGCCCCGGTAACCCTGTGCCCATTTTGCTTTCTGTTCCACTCGCTGCCCCCGTATTTCTGTAACCTTTTTTGCCTTCTGTAACACTCGTTGCCCCTCTAATTTTGTGCCTTTTTGCCTTCTGTAACACTCGTTGCCCCTCTAATTTTGTGCCTTTTTGCATTCCGTGCCCTTCGTCATCCCGCACCGTACCTGCCACTGCGTCCCCTGTGGCCCCGCCCCCTGACTGCCCATTTGCTGCCCCCACTTCCCAGCTGCTCCTCCCTCCCACCTCCCCATATATGCCGGCCGTTGTGCGGCCGGGCCACTGGCGCGCCGAAGGCGTGCCTAAGGCAAGCCTGTCTGCGCCCGTCCGCGCCTGGACCGCACCCAGCTCCAGAATCCCTGGTCCCCGCACCCGCCACAGGAATGCTGCCACTACGATGCCAGCACTCGGCATGCTCTCAACTCCGGACGGACCCACACCTGCTTCAAGGCCGTCCTGAAACGCACACATGGTCCCTTCACCTGCCGGAACTGCAGCTACACCAGCCTCAGAGCCGATGAACCACCTGCCAAAAAAGACCTCAACCACCTCCGATGCATACTTCTGAACACCCGCTCTGCACACACACACGCCGTCGAGCTCTGGGACCTGTTCGACACAACATCCCCAGACGTCGCCTTCCTGACAGAGACGTGGATGAACGACTCCTCCGCACCCAACATCGCCATAGCCATCCCAGACGGCTACAAGATCACCCGCAGAGACCGCACCTACGGAGTCGGAGGAGGAATCGTCCACAAGAACAGCATCAGGGTCTCGACTAGCAGCGACGACTCTCTCAGCACCGCCGAACACATGCATTTCCAGATCCACACAGACCCTAACTCCACCCTCAGAGGCACCCTCATCTACTGCCCCGTACCCCACCCCCAGTTCAGCGACTCCATCGCCGACTTCATCAGCACGCACGCCCTGACCTCCACCGACTACATCCTCCTCGGAGACCTGAACTTTCACCTTGAGAATAACAACGACAGCAACACCACAACCCTGATCGATAACCTCGCCAACCTTGGACTGAGGCAACTCGTCACTACGCCCACCCACTCCACCGGCCACACGCTCGACCCCGTCTTCTCCTCAAGCTAGCAAGTCTCTTTCCACCACATCACCGAACTCCTCTGGACCGACCACCGCTGCATCCACTTCACCTTCAAGAAACCCACCACACACCACCGCACCCAACAGATCCCCCGCCGCTGCTGGAGCAAAATCACCGAAGATCAACTAAATGCAAACCACGTCTCAGCCCACCCACCGTACCCTCCAACACCGATGACGCTGCCCACAGCCTCAGACGCTGGATCGAGGACTGCGCCAACACCCTTGCCCCGCTGAAGAAACCCCCCTACAGAGACACCAGCAAGAGGGCCAGCTGGTTCACCCCAGAACTCCTAGCCTCCAAGCAAGCTTGCCAGAAGCTAGAGAAGAAATGGCACAGTGAAAAGACCCCGGACAGCCACGCAGCATACAAGGACGCTATCTGCAACCACCACCACCTCATCAAGGCTGCCAAGAGGACCTCCTTCAAAGACCGCCTCGACAACAACGCACATGACAGTAAGGAGCTCTTCAACATCGTGAAGGAACTCTCCAACCCCAGCTCCAACACCAACGACATCCCACCGTCGCAAGCCCTGTGCGACTCCCTCGCCACTTTCTTCCACCGCAAGATAGCAGACATCCACAACAGCTTCAACACCCAGACAGCCCCAACAGACAGCAACACAACAGACTCTCCTCACATCATCGACCACGACCCCCTGCTAGCCTGGGCCAGCGTGAGCATCGATGACACCATCAAGACCATGAGCACAATCCACTCCGGCTCTCCGTCAGACCCATTCCCGCACCACGTCTTCAACAAAGCAAGCAGCTCCTTCGCACCCCACCTGCGCAACGTCACCAACCTCTCCCTCGAGACCGCAACCTTCCCAGAGAGCTGGAAACACGCCGAGATCAACGCCCTACTCAAAAAACCCAAGGCAGACCCAAGAGACCTCAAGAACTTCCGGCCCATCTCTCTGCTCCCGTGCCCGGCCAAGGTCATCGAGAAGATCGTCAACAGACAGCTAACCTGATACCTCGAAGAAAACAGAACCCTGGACCCTTCCCAGTCAGGGTTCCGCAGCAACCACAGCACCGAGACCGCCCTCATCGCCGCCACCAACGACATCAGGACCCTGCTGGATACAGGGGGCAAGATGGCAGCCGGCCGCTCGCTGAATAAGCGCTCGCTGCTACTCACCGTGTTCGTCCCCCCTGATGCGGTAGCATGGGCATATGAATATATGGCTATGGTTAGTTAGCGAAATATCGGTAGGAGTTTTGGCCGGAGGAAGAAAATATCGCAACTTCTCCGTTCGGTATGCTGTGGGCATTTCTTACCTTACGGCGCTCCTCACTAACCGGCTCACCGCGTCTGCTGCAGCCCCGGTCCTGGCCGTGTGACCCCCGGAGTGCTCTGCTGCGGTTTCTGGCGCTGCGCGTGTACACCTTCGGTCTGGCACGAGACGGGATGCCTCCAAAGAGTGCGAGAGCGGGGAAGACCCGAGCTGCTGGGGGGAATACACCGCTACCCTCCAAAGCCATGGGAAAAGATCAAACTGACCAAAATGATCCAAAACCACAACGAGGTGGATCAACTACAAAAGACGCTCAAACAACTAGCTCTGAGGCTCCAAAAAAGACTACTCCTGCAATTTTCTTGGAAGCAAAACCAGAATACTAGCAACGCTAAAAACTGAGAGGCTCTGGAGAGATCCGTGGAGACGGAGGTGAGCGCAATGCTGAGTGGGGCCACAGTGCAAAGATTTGAGGGTCTCTCTGATGATTTAATTAACAGACAGACAAATGCGGGCTTGGCAAAACCAAAACCAAATAAATTGGACACCCCGAAAATTGGAATGGAGGAGGCAGACGGTGAGCATGGACAATCCCAGGAACAGAGAGAAAACTTTAATGGGAGGCTAGAGAACTAGACAATCAATATACAAGAGCCAGATATAGAGGGTCCCGAGGATCCTCTTAATCTATCAAACAGGCGCTGGAGCGATACTAGTAGCATATGCCTGGAAGAGGAAACTCTGAGAGGTAGTGATAGAATATACACTACCGGGACTATACGCAAGAGAACAACCCCACAGATATCAGTTAGCAATCAAGTAGATCAAGCAGTTTCAAGCGAGCATTCTGTAGGAGGGGTCGCTGAGCAATCAGGAGGGATCTCCCTAACCCTTATTTATGAGACGATGATGGCCCATAGGGAAGAAAGTCGGGCAGAAAGTTGAAAAACACAAGGTGCTTGCAGAAAGCTGCAGAATTCTGTCTGACGGATGACTAAAACATGCTCTGAAATCGGTGAAAGAATAACAGAAGCAGAGACTCGTATCTCCACTTTAGAGGACGAAATGGTGGCACAGAGGACGTCCACTGAGGCACTAATAACTCATTGGGATGACGTACGGTGGAAGATTGAGGACATGGAAAACCGCCTGCAGCGGAATAACTTAAGAATTTTGGCCATACCCGAAGGGGTTGAAGGGGCAGACCCCCACAAATTTGTAGGCAAACTTTTCACCGAGGCATTTCCTGAGAAAGTGAGATACAAAGGGCCCATAGATTTCCGTTCCAAGTGAAACACCATTAGGCCAATACTAGACCCAGAGCTATATTGATATGTCTTTCTAACTATTTGGCCAGACAGGCAGTATTTGACCTAGCTAGGCCAGATAGACAGAGGAAAGCATTAGGTATTGAATTTTTTGTTCGCCCGGATTTTTGCCCCACTACAGTGGAACAACGATGGCAATTTAGACAACTAATTACCCCTTTTCAAGAGAAGGGGGAACAAGCATTTCTGCTAGCCCCTGCCAAGCTAAAAATTATCTACAAAGATAAAACAAGATTTTTTTCTTCCAAGTTGAAGGCGTATTTGCAAGAGATTAAGCAATAGGCAATAGGGAAAAAGAATATATGCGGAAATTATAATCTATAAATTGTCTGCGCCACCGCTTCAAGATAATTGATTGCTAATGAGGGCTCTTTCCCCCTTTTCCTTATTTTATGTCCATGTAATGCGGTTCTTAAGGGGGAAAAAGGGGGGGGAGGGGGTATCTCTTTTTTCTAAATGTGTTACCTACAGGAGGAGATAGAGGTAGAATGCATCGGGGGGACACGTGGAGCAGGGGAGGCAGCGTGGTTATCCATCACAGTAGACCGTGGGGTCTATTAGCCTACATGTTGGGGAAGGGGGGGAACTGCTTTCCGCTGGCAGGGGAGGCAGGAAAGGGGGGTGTCTTCTAGTGATGGGGAGAGGGGAGGCTGCCAGAGGGGGGTGTGTGTGGGGGTAAAAATGGTAATAAAAATCAGTAACCGTCTTAGGATTTATGAGGGAAAGATAGAAAGAGAGAGAGGCAACCAAGAAGAGCTGGAAGGGCTATATGCCAATTCAAATCAGGTTGATGGCATGGTTAACAGTGTGCACATTTAATGTGCGGGGTCTTAATGATAGGGGGAAGCGGAAAAGAGTGGCGTACGAAATAAAGAATATGTCGCCTGATATAGTTTGTACCCAAGAGACACATATTCCTTGGAACAAACATAACTTTTTGAGAGCTCGGTTTGGAGATGCAGGTGTGTACTAAACAAGGGACTACCACTCGTGGGGTCGCTATACTCTCTAAAAAGGGTCTTTTAATAATAACTAAAAGTGCTGCAGATAAATATGGGTGATGGGCCATGATGGAATGCATTGCTGCTAACAAAAATTATAGAATATGCTCTGTCTATGGCTCTAATCATGATGAGGAGCATGTAATTCAATATCTTAATATGGAACTAGCTAATTGGGCAACTCCAGTGATTCTGTCTGGCAATTTCAATATTCAATTGGAAGATATTATTAAAGGTTCTGGAGATGATAAATATATTGGTAAAAAACCTAGAGTCTATAAAGCTCTACAACAGCTTCTCCATGAACACGGCCTAGTTGACGTGTGGCCTAGGCTGAAACATCCTGAACCAGGTTATACGCATTATTCATGCTCCCATCAAAAGTTCTCTAGAATAGACAATTTTTTATATCTAAAAGATGCACAAATATTGATTTATCCCCGTATAACTTCGGATCATAATCCAATTATACTGAAACTTGCAATATGTGGTTTAATGCGACCTAGAAGTACATTCTCCTTTGATAAAAAGTTACTGTTAAATAATGAGTTTGTTGCTCATATTCGTAAATGGGTGATTGAATTTTTAGCTATAAATCGAGGCTCTACTAAATTAGGGATGGTATTGGATGCGATGAAAGCTGGACTAAGGGGAGAGATAATCGGTTTTGGTCTACGTACTCAGAAACACCTTAGACACCATCAGATGCAATTATACGAGGAGTTACGTTGTTTAGAACTCAGACTAATAGAAGCTGTGCGAGATAAGGCGGACATCGCACAGGCACAAACAGAGGTGGCCTGGGGTAAATCTATGATTAATGAGGAATGGGCTAAAGATATTGCCCAAAAATATCATCTTTTCAGGAGAGATTGTTATGAGTTTGGGGAAACAACTGGCAGATGTTTAGCGAAAAAGATCAGATGCAAGGAAGTTAAAAATATTATAGAGACAATTGAGGATTCATCAGGGAACATAATAGAAACACCAGAGGGCATTGTAGAAGTATTTAGAACATACTATAAGAAGCTGTATTCTGAGGAGGATCATAGTATAGATGATCAGGAGGAGTTATATAAGGACCCATGCAGGATAATCCTAGATTAAGAAGATAGGAGGGCGTTAGAGAAGCCAATATTAATTCAGGAGTACTAGATGCTGTGGGCTCATTGGCTATGGGAAAAGCTGCCGGGCCAGATAGACTCCCATTAGAAATATATAAGTTACTACTATTTAAATTAAGGTAGATATGCTCGAGGTGTGTCGGGAGGCTAAAAAAAGCACTGCTCCGCTATCCTGGGATGAGGCAAGCATTATTGTATTTAAAAAAAAAAAGAAAAACCCCCTACACTCCCAGGATCGTTTAGGCCAATATCGTTAATTAATTGCGATTGTAAAATGTATGCAAAAATTTTAGCGACACGATTATCACATGTTATTAAGACTTTGGTTTCAGTTCACCAGCACGGGTTCATACCAGGTAGAGACACGGTCAATCATATAAGCAGAGTAACAACATTGCTAGACATTGCCAACACAAGTAAGCTGCCATGCGGGGTAATATTATTAGACGCAGAAAAAGCGTTTGACAGTGTCTCATGGGAATTTCTATGGACCACACTTAGGTTGCATGGCGTAGGGGCAGGGTTTATTCAGGCTATAAAGACCATATATAGATCCCCAAAGGCACAAATATGTACACTAGGGTTAGAATCAAAACCATTAATTATATCAAGAGGAACTCGCCAAGGATGCCCGTGCTTCCCGCTTTTATTTGCGATATATATCAACCCGCTCTTGAACCTATTAGAGCATAGATTAAATGAACAGCTGTCAGGCCCTAGGTTGGAGCGGGTTGATATACTTGCTTATGCAGATGATATTGCAATAATTACACCGTATCCTGCAATCACATTGGAGCAGACAGAACAATTGGCAGCAATATTTGGGAGAAGTGCAGGTTACAAATTGAATTTAACTAAGACACAGGTAATCTGTACTGAACAAACGCAATTTAGGGATCAGAAAGTTCTAGAGGTGGCCGTATATTTGGGAATACGCCTGAATGCGTGCCTAGATACGATGGTTAAACTTAATTGGGAACCCCTTCTTAATAAGATTAAAAGAGATTTGGACAGGATGGAAAATTTACATTTGTCATTACTGGGAAGATGCAATGTCCTTAAAATGAATGTGCTTCCAAAGGTATTATACTTTTTTAGGGCAGTACCGCTGGAAATAACAAGAAAACAAATGGAGAGACTACAATCTATCTGCAATAGTTTTCTATGGGCACAGGGGAAACCCCGACGGGCACTAAAATTTATGACTCTGCCACGGGATAGAGGGGGGTGGGCAGTACCCAATTTTCAATTTTATTACTGGGCTTGTTTATTACAACACATTGGAATCCTATTGGTGGGAACTTGTGGTGAAACTCTAGGAGATGTACCTCATATATATCAGCTATTATTAGGTGCAAGGACAGAGAGAACATTCTTTAAAATTATAGAGCCAAGTTACTATAAGAAGACTCGTTTTAATGTCCTCCAGGCAGCCTATAAGGTCTGGTGCCAAATAAAGAGGCAGATAAATATGGGTCAAATAAACTATTATACACCCACGGATGCAGTGACGCTACTTCCATCTATCTTCTTAGGTGGCATTATGAATAAATGGAGAAGTAAAGGTATTATAACTTTGGGCCCGTTGGTAGACAGTAGTGGTGTTAAAACTTACGATACATTGATGACTAACTATGATCTTCCTAAAGCGGATTTTTTAAAATATTTGCAGATCCGGGACTTCCTGTGCCGAAGGAGGGATATCTTATGTTTAGCCGAGAAAAACAATCTTTTAGAAATTGTGAAGGCCCGGGGGGTAAAATTGGGGATATATATCAGGCACTTATCGACATACAAAAGGACGATGTTGAGGCACAGAATGATAAATGGAAATTGAGAGTGGCCACAGAAGGTAATATTTTGCAAGAATCCATTTATCTAGCTGAAAAGCTTTTAATATCCTCAAATTTGAAAACCCAACAATACAAAACCATGTTTAATCTATATTATACACCGGCCAAAATAGCACGTTGAGGTGGAGTAAATGAGGACAAATGTACCCGATGTGGGGAGGAACAGGCGGACATAGTTCATATGTTTGCTACATGTTCAGAGTTGAAATTATTGATAAATAAGATACAGACATTTTTAACTGAAGTCACAGGAGAACATATTGAGATAACTCCATTAGTTATGATGTTGGGGGTCATAGAAAATAAAACACCTACACATGGAATGTATATATATAGATATTTTATACATATTGCGGTTGCAGTAGCAAGGTTATGTATAGCTTCACTGTAGCGTGAGAAAGAACCCCTACATTTGAGATGTGGAGAGGCAGGTTATTTGCTATTTGTAAACTCAAGACTAATTTATATGCCATCAAAAGCCCACGGAAACGCAAACTTGGTGAGGAGATTTGGGGGGCTCTAACGAAACATCTCTCACCGACAATATAAGATCTCAGTTCAGCCCCGTTGGGTTGGTAGAGATTTTATCCTCTCTCTCTAATTCAAAAATACTTACCCTTTATAGTTTTATGGGAGACCTATTGGATAATCAGTATGTATAGATGTAGATGAAATTTACAAGTAAACAATGTATAGGAGGTTGGGCCTCCCAGAGAGGAAGCCAAAAAGATAGATACATATTTAGAATCTTGCATTAGTATTGCATTTAGCAGTACTTTACTTTATGATGTGATATATGTACACTTCTTCTGTATTATTTGCTCCTTGTTGTTTTATGTCGATTTTTATATGATTTCACAATGCTCGGTTTTCTCCTCTGGCAATTTAATATGACTGTACAATGTTTCTATTTTCTGTTGTGATGAACAAGCTGTGTGCTTTCTTATGATTTGTCTTATTGTTCTGTATCGGTTTACTGACAATAAAAATTAAAAAAAGGACAGTAGAGACATATTGGAACAACAGAAATCATGAAAAGGAACATTGTGCCTGTTTTTTGACTTACTAAATTCAAAATAAAAACAGATGAAATGAAATGTGCATATAGGGGAGCATGTGGAAAGGAGGTATGCAAAGACATTCAAGTATGAAACACCAAAGGTAAAGAGTATGTAAAATTTTTTTTTAAAAAAGGACCCTGCTGGACAATGGTGAGACCGCCGCACTCATCCTCCTAGACCTCTCCGCCGCCTTCGACACCGTCTGCCACCGCACACTACGCGCACGCCTCCACGCCGCAGGGATCCAAGACAAGGCTCTGGAATGGACCACATCCTTCCTCTCAGGCAGAACCCAGAGCGTCCGCCTCCCCCATTCCGATCCGAAGCCTCCGAGATCATCTGTGGCGTACCCCAGGTATCCTCCCTCAGCCCGACACTGTTCAACATCTACATGACCCCGCTTGCACACATCGCCCGACAGCACGACCTCAACATAATCTCCTATGCTGACGACACTCAACTGATCCTCTCCCTCACCAAGGACCCCATCACCGCCAAAGCCAACCTCCATGAAGGAATGAAGGCCGTCGCCGACTGGATGAAGATCAGCCGCCTGAAGCTGAACTCGGACAAGACGGAGGTCCTCATCCTCGGCTCCAACCCTTCAGCCTGGGATGACTCTTGGTGGCCGACGGCACTGGTGACAGCCCCGACACCCACAGACCACGCACGCAACCTGGAAATCATCCTAGACTCAATGCTCTCAATGACCAAGCAAGTCAACGCCGTCTCCTCCTCCTGCTTCAACACCCTCCGCATGCTCCGCAAGATCTACAAATGGATCCCAACAGATACAAGAAAGACAGTCACTCACGCCCTTGTCAGCAGCAGTCTCGACTACGGAAAAGCCCTCTTCGTGGGAACCCCGACCAAGCTCATCAAACGACAACAACGCATCCAAAACGCCTCGGCACGACTGATCCTCGATGTACCATGCCACAGCCACATCACCCCCCACCTGAGAAACCTGCACTGGCTCCCCGTCAACAAGAGGATATCCTTCAAGCTCCTCATCCATGCACACAAGGCACTCCACAAGACCGGCCCTGCCTACCTCAACAGACGTCTCTCCTTCTACATCCCCAACCGCCAGCTACGCTCCGCTGACCTCTCACTAGCCACCATCCCGTGCATCTGAAGAACTACCACCGGCGGGAGATCCTTCTCCCACCTCGCCGCCAAAACATGGAACACCCACCCACTGAGCCTACGACAGACCCAAGACCTGCTGACCTTCAGGAGAACACTCAAGACCTGGCTGTTCAATCAGTAGCACCCCCCCCCCCCCAGTGCCTTGAGACCCTCGCGGGTATGTAGTGTGCTTTACAAATGACTGATTGATTGATTGATTGATGCCATTACAACACGGTCATTACAACAACCACGTTGTTACATCGCATACCATTACAACGCAAGTTGTTACAACGACTTGCTGTAGGGGGCAGAAGGTGTTGGATTTTAAATCAAACACCTTCCCTTCTGTTGCACAGACTGGAGTTGGAATAGTAAGTTATACTATTCAAAAATCCTGCAGCCCCCTACAGCAAGTCGTTATAATGACTTACGTTGTAATTGTATGCGAAGTAACAGCTCAGTCCTTGTAATTACCACGTTGTAATGGCATGCGTTGTAAATGCATGCAATGTAATGTGGCCTATTCGTCGCGGACTTATGAGCAGCATGAATAGCCATAGGTTTCCCCCCCACAAAAAAGATGCGGTAAGTGAGTTGTGGTTACTAAAATACATCCCATTCTGTTTTAAAATGGAGCAAAGCAGCAAATAAACTCTTAGAAACAGTAATATAATCAGTAGTTGTGCACCTCTGTGGTCTTTAAATGTAGGAACAGTGTCCATTAGATCTAAATGACTACTACTAAGTACATTGACCAGGTTGTAATCTGCAACCATAGCATTAAAAAAAAATGCCTTGGAAACTGTGCTGAATATGCACCTGGTCAACATCACCCCGTTCTGCATTAGCAGGATCATACAGATAGCTGTTAGTACACGGATGGATATTAAAGTCTCTTGTTATCACTAAGAATGTGTAGGTAGATGACTGAGAAAAGGAAAAATCATTTAGAAATTTGGCAAGATCATCCTTCACTTCTGGAAAAACTGTTCCATGAATGGCATTGTAAACATTAATGCATAAAATATTGGCGTTACTCTTAAAAGCTAACAATACAAACAAAAAAAAAATAGAATTAGAAGGGACCAGTGTAGGATTACAATTCAGATCTACATTGACCAGAGTAATAAGTCCCCCCTCGCAAGCCCACTCACCGAGGGGATCAAAAACAAAAATATCGGAACATTAAATATTGTGCAACATTAATGTAAAACGATTAAAAAAAACACACACATACAAATTAATGATACTACATAAGAAGAATGAATATTTAAAAAAATTAAAAACGACATGAAACAAATAAACCAAAACACTAGCATAATTCAAATATGTATTTAAAAACTATGATATTGTAAAGAAAATAACACAAATGTCAACATTAAATAATATTAAAAAGATATATATATGGAAAAATATAGAGTTCCAAATCATCCAACAACACTAATGACAGTAAAAACAATATAAACATACAAATATCAAATAAACAATTTTCTAATACATCTATCCATCTAGAAAATTATTAAACATATATATATAATATATATATATGTATATATATATTTACTGAAAAAAACATGGGTTTCAGATTTGTTATAGTTAGGAATTAGCATTAAAAAAAACTTCGAAATTCACTGAAAAAACCATTGGTTTCAGGGCTGTTATAGTTAGCTGGACATTTCATTTGTACAAAACCATTGAAATTCCTCCGTTATAGTTAGTTCTGCTAACTATAACTCGCGCACCCGCAATCCACTGCTGATGATGTCACATATTACATCATTCATGACATGGTCAGTAACATCACTGATGACATCACTGATGACATCTCAAATGACATCACTGATGACATCATCCTGTGAATGTTGTTTGGTTCGATATTTAAATATGTATTATATATATAGCAATCTGCATTGAAGAATGAGTAGATACATAAATATAAATATCTGGATGGAGGATTTAGTAGCAGTGTGATTGACTTTTTACCTGACTAATTTATAGTGTCTCACTAAATATATTGGATAGTGACTAAACTGTGTGAATATCTGAATCACTTTGTCAGTTGTTGTGTAAACTGCTGCACCAGTTGGTTACTAGCTATGTGAAAGTCTATATTAGTTATTGATTAGTTAACTGAGTATTTGTATTGGAGAATGAATGTGTGTGTGGTTTGGTGGGGGGTCTGTGACTGCCCAAAGATGTGTGAATAGTTGATTCAGTAGGTATATGAGGTTAAGGCTACATGTTATAACAGTTGTTTGGGTGAGTGAATATCTTTATGGGAGTGGTGATGAGCAAATATATCTCTCAATGGTACATGTCCAACAAACTAGAAAAATAAAAGGCAGTGCATGTGACAGTTGTTGTATATGAATAAATATACATAAGACTCTGTGATTGTATGAGTGACTGTATGGATAACTGTATACTTGTAATAGTGATTTTATAACACACTAAGTATGAGCTACTATCTATATGAATAAATGAAGTGGTGTTTGTATAAGTGTGTAGCTGAGTACATGTAAGTATGATCCATTGATTGCATAAGTGAGTAGGATGACTGCATAAGTGAATAGGATGTGTGCTGGTGTGTAATGTCGATATAGGTGTATAAGTATATTTGATAGTGTTCTATTGATCATTGACAGCATGTATGAGTGAATCTATAGGTAAGTGATTAGATGTGTGTAGATCTACGAATCACTGAGTGGGTTTTTAGAAACTTGTATTGGTGTGTCAATGGATTCAAATATGGTACTCTGTATTTTACAGTGAGTGATGAAAGGTTATACTACTGTATGATGAGGTGAATCTGATTGTCACGTGGATGATGTCATCAGTGATGTCATCACTGATGTAATTTGAGATGTTATCAGTGATGTCATCAGTGATGTCACTGACCATGTCATGAATGATGTAATATGTGACATCATCAGCAGTGGATTGCGGGCGCGCGAGTTATAGTTAGCAGAACTAATTATAACGGAGGAATTTCAATGGTTTTGTACGAGTGAAATGTCCAGCTAACTATAACAGCCCTGAAACCTATGGTTTTTTCAGTGAATTTCTAAGGTTTTTTAAATGCTAACTCCTAACTATAACATGTCTGAAACCTATGTTTTTTTCAGTGAATTTCGAAGGTTTTTTAAATGATAATTTGCAAATGTAATAATAGTTCTATGTATTTTTATATGCTTATTTTCTACAGTTTTTTAACTGTTTATTTTTACATATTTTATTTTTTAAATTACCATTATATATTTTTAATATAAATGGAAATAAAAATGTTTTTTACAATATTGAAACTGAAATATTGTTTTTTTGTTGAACGTTTAAGTGCAGAACTACAAGTGTGTTGGTTAGTTAGGGGACTGCATGCATGGTGGATAGGGGTTTGAAGCAGTCTATGTGCTAAGGCCTGGCTCAGTGAATGAGTACTTGGGTAATGACTGAATGATTAGAGTACTGCAAGGAGAGTGCCTGGGCGAATTTATAAGTGGTTGGGTTTTGGCGCAGTGAATGGATTAGTACATGGTGCTGAATGGGTCACTAGAGGAGTGCAAGGGGAGTGACAGGGTGTTTCCTGGAAGTGTATGGATACTGACTGGGAAATTGAAGGTGTAAAAGACAAGTGTGTAGGTGGTTAGAGGACTGCATGCATGGTGGATAGGTGTTTGAGGCAGTCCATGTGCTAGTGCCTGGCTCGCTGCATGAATACTTGGATACTGACTGAATGATCAGAGTACTGCAAGGAGAGTGCCTGGGTGAATTTATAAGTGTTAGAATTACTTTTCAGTACTGGGCTCAAAGATGCAGCACTGAGGTCTCTCCTGATAACAGGTGAATAAATTGGAATTCGTAGTTCGGCTGATTTTACTTTGGTCCAGTTTAAATAGAGCCACTTTCCTACACCATCCCCTTCCTTCACCACTGTGTAAACGCACCTTGTGTCCGTTTTAATTTAGGAGATTAAGTCCCCTTGAATCCTGAGTGTCCTGAGGGTCCAAGTTGCCCACTAGGTATCTCCAGTAAGCGCCACAGAGCTGCGTTGCAGAGAGGTGTAAAAAGGGGCACGGCCTGGGCCACCTCTCAGAAACACAGCGCAGTGGCATTTACTGGAAGCACCTGGTGGGCTAGTTGGCCCCCTGGAGCTCTCAGGATTGAAGGAGAATAATTTCCCCAACTTAAAACGCGCCACAGGGCATGTTTTCACACGTCACCTCAGGCCCCGTCCCCTCCCTTCCCCACTGTGTAAACACACCCTGTGTCCGTTTTAAGTTGGGAGATAAAGTCTCCTTGAATCCTGAAGGTCCCTAGGGTCAAAGTAGCCGACTCGGTACCTCCAGTAAGCGCCGTTGCAGAGAGGTGTAAAAAGGGGTACGGCCTGGACCACCTCTCTGCAACGCAGCACAATGGTGCTTATTGGAAGCACCTGGTGGGCTAGTTGGCCCCCAGGGGCTCTCAGGATTGAAGGGGAATTAATTCCCCAACTTAAAACACGCCACAGGACGTGTTTGCACACGTCACCTCAGGCCCCGTCCCCTCCCTTCGCTCCTGTGTAAATGCGCCGTGTGTCAGTTTTAAGTTGGGAGATTAAGTCCCCTTGAATCCTAAGGGTCCCTAGGGTCAAACTAGCCCACTAGGTACCTCCAGCAAGTGCCACAGAGCTGCATTGCAGAGAGGTGTAAAAAGGGGCGTGGCCTCTGAACACCTCTCTGCAATGCAGCTCCCTGGCGCATACTGGAGGTACCTGGTGGGCTAGTTGGCCCCCAGGGACCCTCAAGATTGAAGAGGAATTAATTCATCAACTTAAAACGCACCACAGGGCGCGTTTGCACAATGGTGAAGGAAGAGGGTGGGGCCTGAGGTGACATATCTGCAAACACGCCCTGAGACGCGTTTTAAGTTGGAAAATTAATTAATAGAGAGCTGCGTTGCAGAGAGGTGTTCAGAGGCCACGCCCTTTTTTACAAGACTCTGCAACGCAGCTCCATGGCGCTTACTGGAGGTACCTGGTGGGCTAGTTGGCCCCCAGGGAACTTCAGGATTGAAGAGAAATTAATTCCTGAACTTAAAACGAGCCACAGGGCGTGTTTGCACACATATCACCTCAGGCCCCGCCCCCTCCCTTCACCACTGTGCAAACGCACCCCGTGGCACGTTTTAAGTTGGGGGATTACCCCCCCTTGAATCCTGAGGATCCCTGGGGTGCAACTAGCTGGACTCAGAACACCTCTGCAATGCAGCCCCTGGCGCATACTAGAGGCTCCTGGTGGGCTGTTTGGCCCCCCAGGGACCCCCAGCGTTCAAGGGGAATTCGTTCCCCATCTGCAAACGCGCCACGGGTGCTGAAAGGTGGGGGCGTGGCCTCCGGCGCGATGCTGATATTTCTTTTTTTTTTTAAGAAGCCCCCCTTCTTTTTCTCATTTTTGGGCCCTGGGGACCCCATCCCCCAGGGCCTGCCCCCTAATTTATTTATTAAAAATTAAAAAATTGGGAAGGGGGCCATGTGGCCCCGCTCCCGAGGCCTTAATCAGCCCGGGGGACCCCATCCCCCGGGGCATGGCCTTTTTTTATTGTTTTTTTTTGGGAGGGGGCTGCGTTGCCCCCCTCCTCTGGCCACTTAAGGCCCCGGGGACCCTAATTTATTTATTTATTATTTTTTTGTTGTAATTTTTGGGGCGGGGGGCCGTGTGGCCCTCCTTCCCGGGCCACTTGTAGCCCCGGGGCTGGCCCTCTCCGTTGGGGACCGTGGGGGGTCCCCAATCCCCCCACGGTCCCACCAGCTCCCCGCGTCCTTTGGGAGCCGGCATTGCTATTCCGCATGGGGAGTTGCTAACACGCAGCTCCCTGTGTGGAAAAGCAGTTTGGTTTGAATTTTGAAAGAGAGAGCAGGTTTCCTGCTCTCTCTTTCAAAATTCAAACCAAGTTTGCTATGGCAGGACGGGAGCCGCGAGGCTCCCGCCCTGCCATAGCAAACTACAGTGTCCCGGGGGTGGGCACCCCGGGACACTGCAGGAGCCGGCCCTGGGGGGTGGCAGTCCCCAGGGCCATCATTGGCTCTGGGGGGACCGTGTGGCCCCCTCCCACCATTTTCCAAAGCCCCAGGGGGTGGTGGTCCCCGGGGCTGGGGGTCCGTCACAGACCCCCCCAATTTAAATATTTAGAGCCCCAGGAAGGTGGTGGTCCCCGGGGCGTGTAGGGGGGGACTTGAGCCCCCCCACACAGGGTATTTTTTTGATTAAAAAAAGCCCAGGGGTGTGGCGGGCCCTGGGGCTGCGGGGGGGCAGTGTGCCCCCCGCAATGGAAATTATGTCGAGCCCCAGGGGGTGGCGGTCCCTAGGGCTCGGGGGGGCCTTAGAGGCCCCCAATATTAAACTATTAAGCCCCGGGGGATGGTGGTCCCCGGGGCTGCAGAGGGGCCGTGTGCCCCCTGCAATTATTCATACTTTGCCCCAGGGGGTGGCGGTCCCCAGGGCAGTGTGGGGGGAATTGGGCACCCCCCACACTTTATTTTCAACATGCCCCCGGGAGCTAATTAGCATCGAAGCGCGGGAGCCCGCGCTTTGTTTCTTTTTTCTATCGCAGGATCCGCGCACCCAGCGCGAATTTTGCCAATTTATAAAAAAAAAAAAGAAATGGTGTAATTCCATTCAGCAGTTCGGGCTGTAGCTGCGATTAAAGGTTCCTATAGAAAATTGCATGTGGAAAACACGTTTTGGGACCCCCTTTTTCTCGGCCCCTGCTTGACGAAACACCCCGAGACTTTCAGGATAGGAGCAGACTGGAGCGCCCCACCAGTTTTGAAAATACCGCGAAGATTCGTCAACCAGCGCCAAAGTTATTCCAAATAGAATGTTGCGGATTTCCTATGGATAATAGGTCCTAACTATAACTACCTGCTGGCGAGTAGGTAATGTGTGTGTATATATATATATATATATATATATATATATATATATATATATATTACCTACTGGCGGTCGCCAGTAGGTAGTTATAGTTAGGACCACGTTTCCATAGGAAAACCTCAACATTCTATTTTGAATAACTTTGGCGCCGGTCGACGAATCCTCGCGAATTTCTCAAAATAGGTGGGGCGCTACGCTCCGCTCCTACCCTGAAAGTCTCGGGGGGATCCGTCAAGCGGGGGCTGAGATAAAAGGGGGGTCCCAAAACGCGTTTTTCCCATGCATTTTTCCATAGGACCTTTAGAACGAGCTACAGCCCGAACGGCTGAACAGAATTACTCAAAATTTGGCAGAGAGGTAGTCCCTAGGTCAAGGAAGTGCCTTTTGTAGGTTTGGTGTAAATCTGTTCAGTAGATTCTGAGAAAATAGCCTTTAAATCAATATATATATCTGAGCCCGCTTACGGTACGCTTACCGTACGCTTACGGTAAGCGTACGGTGGCGTGCGCGAGCGCGATTCTGATTGGCTCTTAGATCTTAGTAAACATTCGAATCGGCCGAAACCAGGAAGCGGCGGCCGCCATTTTGTGTATTTCACTCTGAAAAAAAAGAGTGAAAACAAGGAAAGGGGGCAATGAGGAGAGTTACAGACCCCCTAACATTTGTAAGGGGGTCAAAGAAGGACAGAAAAGTACAAAAAAAACATTTATTGATTTTAAAAAAAATCACGGGGTACGCGTACGGTAAGCTTACGGTAAGCGTACGGTAGAAAAAAAAAAAAAAAAAAATGAAAATCAGATTTAAGTGTTTAGATATTAGGGGGCTCTAAAAAGAGCCGTTGTGTTTATGAAATGATTTTTTAGTGGTACCTACAAGTAAGTACCGATGCAGAGTCTAAGGTTCAAGAGGAAGACTCTGTTCCCTTCATCATTGAAGTGCACACCATCTCCTCTATAAATGTCTTGCATGTCATAACGCAAGTTGTTGTGGTAAATGGCACCCATACCATAGTCACGGAGGAAAGCAGAAACAGATTTGTTGACGTGCTTTCTTGCTTTGTCATCGCACCGCGTGCCCACCGTGCGTGCACGGCACTAACTGCGTAAAGTGGGCGCGCGGTGCGCGAAGCGCACCGCGTGCTCACTGTGCGCGCACGGTGCGCGAAGCGCACCGTGCGCGCACGGAACGAACTGCGTTAAGTGGGCGCGCACGCCACGAATGGCGTAAAGTAACTTAGCATTTAAAAAACCGTACAAATTCACTGAAAAAACCATAGGTTTCACACACGTTATAGTTAGGAATTAGCATTTAAAAAACCTTGCAAATTCACTGAAAAAACCATAGGTTTCACACATGTTATAGTTAGCGGAAATTTTACTGATAAAAAACCAATGAAATTCCCCCGTTATAGTTAGTGCAGGCAACTATAACTCACGCGACCGCAATCTTCTGCTGATGACATATGTGTCTTTATGAAAAAAAAATATTTGTAATATATGTATAGCTAAAAATGTATGGAAGAAGACATGGGCAAATAAGTGTCTAAATACAGTATTAGCATCAGCAGAGGATTGCGGTCGCGTGAGTTATAGTTGCCTGCACTAACTATAACGGGGGAATTTCATTGGTTTTTTATCAGTAAAATTTCCGCTAACTATAACATGTGTGAAACCTATGGTTTTTTCAGTGAATATATATATATATATATATATATATGTATATATATATATATATATATATATATATGGGCTTTACTTCAAAAGCAAATACTTTGTTTGACAAATTGTATTTCACAAATCAGTGTATTACTATGACTTATGTATTTCATTTATACGTCAAACTAAATTATAGTGCTCTTTTTGCTAAAAGGCATTAATGTTTTTCTCAACACAAGTCAAAAATGCGATGTTTATTTTAATTCAGTATTGAATTCTTTGATATATGGTTAAGACATACCTGTGATTTCTTTTATGTCTATGTATACAGTTGCTGTGGCAACCATGGTGGAATGTGCCTCGTTTCAGTGATATAAACAAACACTGTAGAGGGACCAGATGTAGTGAAGAAGACGGTTTTCCCGTCGAAACGCGTCTTGGCGTCCTTGCGAAATAAAGTCTTTCTTTGATCTACTATCCCACGGAGTCAGCGCCTGGATTTGTCTGCGCTTAGAATTCAGGATTGGTTCAATGTATATATATATATATATATATATATATAGATATATATATATATATATATATATATCACAAACAAAAGGTTGCCCAACTGAAGCCATCACACACGACGGGAATATACCACAAATGCCACAGGCGGCTGTATTCACAGCGTTCCCACCTCGTTCCTTAATGTCAAGCCAAACGCGTTTTAAGTATCAACGTACCCTTGTTCACTGGCAAATATCACTCCTCATTGATACACGGACCCAGCAAAACTGATTGGGACGATAATTTATTTAAGTACATAAGTCCCACCCCAATGGGCGTTTAGCATTGTGGTTAAAATAGTTCAAACAATAATTGCCATCCTTGTAGTCCCATAATACCCCAAGTGGGTATTTGCATCGTCCGTAATATTCCAGGCAAAAAGGAATTCATCCTAAGTAGGTGAAACGATGATCAGGCTTGTTGCCGTACATGCCAATATGTACCCATGGCTCAGGATCCCTCTGTTCCATATCAAGCTCGAGTTTGCAAGCATTGAGGAGCTGCCTCTCCAGCAGCGGGACGGCTTCGCGGCTGAACAGGCCGCTATAATTCACAAACAAAAGGTTGCCCAACTGAAGCCATCACATACAAAGGGTATATACCACAAATGCCACAGGTGGCTGTATTCACAGCGTTCCCACCTCGTTCCCTAATGTCAAGCCAAACGCGTTTCAAGTATCAACGTACCCTTGTTCACTGGAAATTTTCACTCCTCATTGATGCATGGACCCAGCAAAACTGATTGGGACGATAATTTATTTAAATACACAAGTCCCACCCCAATGGGCGTCGAGTCTGGTCATCGTTTCACCTACTTAGGATGAATTCATTTTTGCCTGGAATATTACAGACGATGCAAATACCCACTTTGGGTGTTATGGGGCTACAAGGATGGCAATTATTGTGTGAACTATTTTGACCACAATGCTAGACGCCCATTTGACAGTTGACAATAAAGAATTTGCTGCTGCACGGCGTCGACTTTCCTTGTTGGAAGTGTGGTGCATATTTCGGACCGTGTTTCGGAGGTCCGTGAACGTCGACGCGCCCTTTGATTTGGAGGTGGTGGGTTAGCTGGAGCAAGCGTGGAGTTCATATATATATATATATATATATATATATATATATATATATACACACACATTTATATGTATACATATATACATATATATGTGTATGTATATATATAAATTCCCTCCCTTTTTTATCACGCACCAAGAATAACACTCACTCAGGGCTGGTGCGCAAGTGGTTTATTAGATACTCCTGATCCGTTTCAGCCACAAAGGGCATGATCACATGACAGGCAGAACTACTTCCTCCCTATATATTGCAAGAAAAATAGTTGAAATGTAAAGCAGACTAGGTGAAAATGACTGTTGTCATCTTGTAATTCCTGGCAATATAAGTGCGATACCATTAATATCATGGATTATGTGGTGGACAAAGTAATATAATTATAGTCTCAATTCAGATTTCACTTGCACCACCGGTCGGGTGAGAATTAGGTTTCTGGATGTTGAGATTGTGAAAATCAGGACTAGTTTATTTAGGAAACCTATTGCAGGCAACAGCCTGCTCCATGCCCTCAGAATCCACCCAGAAAATCTCAAGAAGAGTATCCCCTATGGGGAGCAGATGAAGGCAAGGAGGAATTGCAATAAGGAGGAGGCATCCCTCACAGAGCAGAAGAGCATGATAAAAGAATTCAGGGAGAGAGGATATCCGCAGCGGGTCCTCAAAAAAGCAGTTGAAAAAGTCAGAAGGTTTGACAGATATAAGATTCTTTCTCAAAATAAAGTGACTGATTCCAAATCTGGATGGTAGGTTACACATATGATAATGACATACAACAATGGTTCATCACATTTATAAAATGTTATCTACACTACATTTACATCCACTACCACATCTAATCTACATTCATTTTTTAACAAAAATGCATTCATATTTTAACAACTATGTAAAATTATAAGACCTTAAAAATTAAATTAATGTAATTATAAAAAATTAAATGTACTGGTAATTTTAAAACATTAAAATAATTTCTTTAAAATATAAAAAAAAATTAAAGCATCCACCCTTTTTCCCATTAACCATACATCTCCATAATACAAAATAGTTACATTTAAATGATCATATTATAAAATTATATGTAAAAATGGGCACTTTATTAAAAATAATTTGAAAACATAGAAATATTTATTACAAATATTTAAAAAAACTACTTTTTCATTAAGGGGCCGATTCTGATGCAGTGCGTGAAGGCTCTGCCATACAGTCAGAGCCTTTACAGCTGCATCATAATGGGCCGTTCGGTTTCCTTTCCAACCGGCTCATTACTATGGAGGCGGTCGGAAAGGAAACCGGCCAGTCATTCTGGCTGGCTTCCGACGGGCTCGGAAAGCCTGTCTGCCAGTTGGAATGCGGTCTGTAATCTCAAGAGCGGCTCTTTCCACCCTTAAGATTACAATGCATGCTTTCCGACATGGTTTCCATGCCGGTCTGTCTGACATGGAAACCATGTTGGAAAGCGTGTTAAAAGGCCCCCAGCAAGGCCCCCTTTGGTGCATGGCCTCCGGGTGGAAGCCGAGGGGCTGTTCATCCCTGCTTCTTGTGGCAGGCAACTTGAGGTGCCTGCCACAGAGTGCAGGGATGCACTGCACCTCTTATTTTACGATCGAAGCATGCATTACGGCCAGTTTACAGATGGAATGCATGCTCCCATAGTAAAATATAGGAATCCTAATGGGGCAGTCGGGACCACCGACTGGGTGTCAGTCGGTCCCATGACCGATGCCGTTTCGGGTTGAAGTAATTCCGCCCGACATCGTAATGATCCCCTTAATTTATATAAAGGACATTTATGAATACGATTTTTTTAATCTCCCCACCCTTTTCCCCATAAAACCTACGTACCGCTTCTGAAAATTGTAAAAATCATAATTACATTATTATAAATGTTACACAAATATATTGACATTTTAAACAAATACTGCTAAAAATACAAAATTCAAATAAAGAATACTAATAAAACTAACATACAACTTCCAAAATTCATACAACAAAAATATATAGTTCAAGCATAGCAGAAATATTGCCAAAAAATGATATTACTAACAACAATATTTTTGTAATTGATATATATTACAACAATATTACATGAACACCAAAAAATCAATGGTCTTACCTGCAATATTGCTGTCCATGATAGTTACTCCTTCACGATGTTCGTGTGATGGTTTTACCTTCCCACTATATTTGCAACTCAATATTTTATGCAACCCCTCCATGGTATATCACTTGGCTTGGCTGTAAAGCAGGTATATTTTTAGTGCCTCTGTTTTTTTATGATGTATGTTGCAGATAAGAAATCAAAGAGCCTGGTACTTCCCGCCACTCTCTCCACTCCTAGAGTTTGCAATAATATACCTATACCAATGATATACTGATTTTGAACCGTAAATCTGTAGGACTCCAACACCAAGTAAATTTACTTTTTATGTATTGTGTTGACAGTAAATCAAAGATAAACAGAGTAAAAACCAAAATGTTATCATTTAGGATGCAAAAGAAAAAACATGTAAATGGTTTTTGATTCAGGAGTCTTTGAAGAATGTTGTGAGTTATTTATGGTTCTCCTTTGTGGATGGAGTAAAAATCTAAAGCTGCATTTGGAAGAGAATTTCTTCACCTCAGAATCTCTACTTCAGAGGCAGCGAGAAGAAGAGAAGGTAAGCTAAGACTGAAAGAGGAATTGCAAGTTGGTAACACTTCTCCAGTTTAATCCATCTATGCATGTCCAAGTAGACTCCCTTCTAGAATGGACTTGAACTGAGATGTGCCCTCAGTGGTGGAGGACAAGGCTGGGTTAGATGGCGCACACTTAAGAATATGAGGTGAAATCAGCTCTTCAGGTACATGTAGGAGATTATTATAAGACAGTTACAACATCTAGGGAAGTCAACAGTTGAACAATGAGGATGCCAATAAAATTTCAAGAAAAGCAGCTCTGTAAATTTAGATTAAGTATTTCAACTTCATAGGGACATAGCAATAACAGGGCAAGTTATGGGTTGATAGATTATTGACATTACTACCTCTCAATCTTTGCTGGCAGCTACAGGGATTGAGTAATGCGCCCTGAGGGACAGAGATTGAAGAATGTATAGGAAAGCAGAGTAAACAAATTTGCACGTACTTCGTCAATATCGAAGACGCACAATTTTGACTTTTTCAGAGAGAAGGACGATTTTTTGCCATTTTCACCTTTTTAACAATGAGGGAAATGTTAAGCTCCTTAATATTATGCGTCATACATGGACGGGTTAATTGTACATTCAAATAGCTCGGATTGAGTTGAAATAAACAATGTTTGACTCACTGGCTGAGAGATAGCGTCATGTTTTATATGAAAAAATATAGCCCTGAAAAAACGGAACGCTGACAACCAGCGGTTCAGTTAAGATTTGAGGAAAGAAGGTCATAAAACATCATGCATAAAAAAGTTGATGTTTTCTCACTGCTTTGAAACTCCAGATATGTCCTCGTATAAAATCGTGAGAGTAAATGTCTTCCAGGATAAAACAAATGCCAATAGCTAACTGAGGTGCCAGCCGAGTCCTCCTGCCTGCCAGCAAAATGGTAGACAGTGTGCTGGATGCTTCAAACATCAAAAAACAACAATATTGATTCAAAAACATCATAAAAGAAAGAAGTATTCATCTTCTGGTGCAACATCTATCAGGACCCCTCTTCTGCGGGGTACAGCTGAGAAGTAGAATGACAGTACAATAATTCAAAATGTGCCGCCTGTAATTCCAAAATGAAATGTGCAAAGCTATCTGCAAAAGGGAGGAAACAGATATTTCTCGGGAAAACTAAACGAGAAAGGGACATAATGACACTTTCTGAATTATTTTGCCCAATTCATTTTAGAGGACGTAGAAAACGACTATCAAGAAATATGACAACCGACTGATCACCTCAAATTACATAAAATTATTTATGCACAAATCTGTATAGCTCCTCCTCTTTGCATGCCATCACTCACAATATCAGGCAAATGAGAAATACATATAGGGATGTTTTTCTCAGAGTTTTTTATTGGTGGTCAGACAAACCTTTTCATTATCTATTATGATAATAAATCTTAGAAATCTTTCATTTAAAAGAAAATTGTTATCCCTTCCTATAATTTGGCTTTTTTTTGAGTAGGGTTAGACTTTAAATCATTTATTTATTAGATTTTTTTGTATATTCGAATTTATTTATGAACACCAGCTAAGGCGGAAGAAATAATTAAGAAAGCATCATTTGTTCTTAGCTAGTTCCATTTTCAGCTAAAAGAGCAATGAATAATTCAGTCAGTCACACCTAAAGAAGGCAGAGGGCCATATTATGAAGGAACGGCGATAACATTATCGCTGCTATAGCAGCAGGAAACTGCCGCTAAAGCGGCGATAATGGGCTTGATAATATGCCGCAGAGAATTCCCATAGAAGCCCATGTTCTGGTGTGAACCTAGGATTCTATGGGAATTCACAAGGGCATATTATCAAGCCCATTATCGCCGCTTTAGGGGCAGTTTCCTGCCGCTAAAGCGGCGATAATGGTATCGCCGTTCCTTCATAATATGGCCCATTGTTCGTTTATTTTTTGGACTTGAAGAGAGGCCTGATTTCAGTGTCACTGGATTGCACCTTGGTTAGAAAATGTGTTGCCTCTACCTGTTCCTCTTCCCCTGACCCAATGTCCCTACCTTTTGTCTGCTAATGAGGCGGACTGCAACATGGTCGAAGAGAAGCAGCCAGACAAGCATGATAAAATGAGGGCAGGAAGTAGAGCAGACACAGACACCCATAAAAGTGCTGGGAAGTGAGTAGGATAGGAAAATGTGCGAGCAGACGAAGAGTAGGAAGTAGATAGTTTGGGGAGCCGGCCAAAAAAAACCAACTGTAGGTAGACAGTGCATGCATAAGAGTATGGGGACATACCCGGTCAGATAGGGGCTTGAATGGGGGTTGATGATGCACGGAGGTTTTAGGGAATTTTTTCATGCATGGGAACATTCAAAAAGATGTTGATAAGGAAGACTGCTTATGATAATCAGTCTTGGTACTTTTCAGGGCTGCACTGGTCATCCTGCCACTCTGGCATTTTCCTGGGGGGCTGCAGGGTCAAAGGTTGCTTTCAGAGGAGGATGGACTGCTGTAATCTAGACTCACCCCACAGCCACATTCGAGTTGCAGCCTTTTCCTGTGTGGGACTGGTTGGATAATGTTTGCCTGGGGGAATTCAGTTTCCAATCTGGCCCAGTCCTGCTCTAATAGAAACAATCCATCCCAAACTGCTGAGTTAGGACCCTCTAAACAGTAATACAAGTTGTTCCCAGACAAGTTTCAACCTATATTGGCCTCGTGATCGAGACACAGCTTGAAACCCATGACACAGTGAGCATGGGAAACCATGTCTGGGAATGCCTGCAGCATCACATTGTAAAACAAGCATTTGCAATGCAATAGGTCTCGCATTTATAAGAGTTTGAGCTATTAGCATTGCAAAATTACAATGCCTTTTATTTATGTTTTGGTTTTAAAACAAATAAAAGGCATTGTCATTTACAATGTCAGTAGCATAATCTCGCCTAAAAGCAGTGTGTGGAGTGCAGCAGTGTGTGGAGTACAGCAGTGTGCGGTGTGCAGCAGTGTGTGGCGTGCAGCAGTGTTTCGTGTAGCAGTGTGAGGCATGCAGCACTGTGTGGCGTGCAGCGGCGTGCAGCAGTGTGCGGTGTGCAGCAGTGTCGTGCAGCATGCAGCAGTGTCGTGCAGCATGCAGCAGTGTCGTGCAGCAGTGTCGTGCAGCGTGCAGCAGTGTCGTGCAGAAGTGTGCAGCAGTGTCGTGCAGCAGTGTGCAGCAGTGTCGTGCAGCAGTGTGCAGCAGTGTCGTGCAGCAGTGTGCAGCAGTGTCGTGCAGCAGTGTCGTGCAGCAGTGTCGTGCAGCAGTGTTTCGTGCAGTAGTGTGCGGTGTGCAGCAGTGTGCGGCGTGCAGGAGTGTGGGGCGTGCAGGAGTGTGAGGCGTGCAGGAGTGTGAGGCGTGCAGGAGTGAGGCGTGCAGGAGTGTGAGGCATGCAGCAGTGTGCGGCGTGCAGCAGTGTGCGGCATGCAGCAGTGTGCGGCGTGCAGCAGTGTGAGGCGTGCAGCAGTGTGAGGCGTGCAGCAGTGTGAGGCGTGCAGCAGTGTGAGGCGTGCAGCAGTGTGAGGCGTGCAGCAGTGTCGTGCAACATGCAGCAGTGAGTAATGCAGCAGTGTGCAGCAGTGTGTGCCATGCAGCAGTGTGTGGCGTGCAGCAATGTTTTTCGTGTAGCATTGTGCGGCGTGCAGCAGTGTGTGGCGTGCAGCAGTGTGAGGTGTGCAGCAGTGTTTTGTGTAGCAGTGTGAGGCGTGCAGCAGTGTGCGGCGTGCAGCAGTGTGAGGTGTGCAGCAGTGTTTTGTGCAGCAGTGTGAGGCGTGCAGCAGTGTGAGGCGTGCAGCAGTGTGAGGCATGCAGCAGTATGGCGTGCAGCAGTGTGAGGCGTGCAGCAGTGTAAGGCATGCAGCAGTGTGAGGCATGCAGCAGTGAGGCGTGCAGCAGTGTGAGGCATGCAGCACTGTGTGGCGTGCAGCGGCGTGCAGCAGTGTGCGTCGTGCAGCAGTGTCGTGCAGCTTGCAGCAGTGTCGTGCAGCGTGCAGCAGTGTCGTGCAGCGTGCAGCAGTGTGGTGCAGCGTGCAGCAGTGTCGTGGAGCAGTGTGCAGCAGTGTCGTGGAGCAGTGTGCAGCAGTGTCGTGCAGCAGTGTGCAGCAGTGTCGTGCAGCAGTGTGCAGCAGTGTCGTGCAGCAGTGTGCAGCAGTGTCGTGCAGCAGTGTGCAGCAGTGTCGTGCAGCAGTGTTGTGCAGCAGTGTCGTGCAGCAGTGTCGTGCAGCAGTGTCGTGCAGCAGTGTCGTGCAGCAGTGTCGTGCAGCAGTGTGCAGCAGTGTGCAGCAGTGTCGTGCAGCAGTGTCGTGCAGCAGTGTCGTGCAGCAGTGTCGTGCAGCAGTGTGCAGCAGTGTCGTGCAGCAGTGTCGTGCAGCAGTGTCGTGCAGCAGTGTCGTGCAGCAGTGTGTGGCGTGCAGCAGTGTTTCGTGCAGCAGTGTGGGGCGTGCAGCAGTGTGGGGCGTGCAGCAGTGTGGGGCGTGCAGGAGTGTGGGGCGTGCAGGAGTGTGGGGCGTGCAGGAGTGTGGGGCGTGCAGGAGTGGGCGGCGTGCAGCAGTGGGCGGCGTGCAGCAGTGTGAGGCGTGCAGCAGTGTGAGGTGTGCAGCAGTGTGAGGCGTGCAGCAGTGTGAGGCGTGCAGCAGTGTGAGGCGTGCAGCAGTGTCGTGCAACATGCAGCAGTGAGTAATGCAGCAGTGTGCAGCAGTGTGTGCCATGCAGCAGTGTGTGGCGTGCAGCAGTGTTTTTCGTGTAGCATTGTGCGGCGTGCAGCAGTGTGCGGCGTGCAGCAGTGTGTGGCGTGCAGCAGTGTGAGGCGTGCAGCAGTGTTTTGTGTAGCAGTGTGAGGCATGCAGCAGTGTGAGGCGTGCAACAGTATGGCGTGCAGCAGTGTGAGGCGTGCAGCGGTGTGAGGCGTGCAGCGGTGTGAGGCGTGCAGCGGTGTGAGGCGTGCAGCGGTGTGAGGCGTGCAGCGGTGTGAGGCGTGCAGCACTGTGTGGCGTGCAGCGGCGTGCAGCAGTGTGCTGCGTGCAGAAGTGTGCTGCGTGCAGAAGTGTGCAGCAGTGTGCGGCGTGCAACAGTGTGTGCCGTGCAACAGTGTGTGCCGTGCAGCAGTGTTTCGTGCAGCAGTGTTTCGTGTAGCATTGTGCGGCGTGCAGCAGTGGGAGGCGTGCAGCAGTTTTTTGTTTTTTTTTAATTTGTTATTGAAAATCTTGTGTCAGAGTTACAATTGATAATACCATAAGTTGGCACACAGAGAATAAAAATATGAATTGGCAAGCAGAAAAAAAAAATACAGAATAACATGAAGAAAATAATTTACGAAAGACGGAAATCAACCATTACACAAAGTAAAGACTCCAAATTCTATTAAACTTCATAATCCCACCTATTCGCTGTGCATATCGCATTTCAGTCTGTCTAACATTCCTAATTTTTTGCAGCCAGGCACTAAAGAGAGGGACTTGAGCTGACTTCCAGTTCTGCAGAACTAATGACCTTGCAACTGCCATTGCAATAAATAATAGTTTAACCCTCTGTTCTGTCAAGCCAAGATCGGAATCGTATCCATACAATATTAATTTAACATTATAAGTAATCAGAATCCCACAATACTTTTGCAAATATTCGAATATCTCATTCCAGAAAGGCATAATTTTAGCACAGTTAGCTATAGTGTGGGACCAGTTTGCAGGAGTATATTGCTGACATCTAAAACAGGTGGCGGTAGTGTTAGGAAACATTTTAGCAATGGTAGCAGGAGTACGATACAGAAGGCATTTACTGAAAAATAGCATTCTTCTCCAATTAGATCCTCGAAGAACACTAAAATTCAGTTTATTTATAATTTTCCAAGTATTAATAGTAAGTACATGATTCTCCTGTTCTTGCCATTTTTTAATTGCTTTTTGGCTAAGATCATCCGCAGTATATTCTGCTAGAACACGTTTCCATACCCCTGGCTTCCTCATCCTAGAAGTCGTAAACAAATCGTCCCATAGCTGATTGGAGGAACCAATGCTGATTGGTTCAACTTGTACCAACGTTTTAAAGATAGAAGCATACGAACCAAGTAACATAAAGTTCCCAGGAATAATAAGCTGCATCTCTCCAGGTAACAGCCATGTCCCCTCCCTCAAGAAATCTAACAAAGAATGAAATCCCGAAAGTGCCCATTGTAGTACAGTGTCAACTCCAATTTTTATTCCCAAAAAAAGGAGAGCATTCCTTAAGGGGGTTCTAATATTAAATTGCGGGAGAGAATATCTTTTGAGAAAGACATCCTGACGCTTAAAAAACCAAAGCATCGTCTTATAACGAGTAAGTTTCGGTAATTTAGAAATATGTAACGGAGAAGGAATCTGAACCTCATGACAAATTCTATTAATAAAAAAATTAATAAACACAGTTGGGGTCTGCGTTCCAGATTTAAAACGCTCTAAATATTGGGCAAAATATGCGCTATAGTAATCTTTAATATTGGGTACGGCTAAACCTCCCAATTCTGTATCGGCGTAAAGAATCCGCATTGCGATCCTGGGACTTTTTTTTGCCCATATAAACCCTGTGAATAATGATTGTACTTTTGAGAAGAAACCACTGGGCAAAAAACAGGGAATGGCAGAAAATAAAAAATTAAATAACGGAAGAATAGACATTTTTATAAGTGCCACTCGCCCTAGGATGGAAAATGGCAGCGATTCCCATCTATTGAATAAAGATTGAACCTTGCGTAGAAGAGGATCAAAATTTAACATAACTAAATCGGAAACCAAAACAGAGTACATAACTCCTAAATACCTCTTCGGTCTAGGATTAATACAGCCGGATAAATCAGTGTGTAACTCAACCTCACCCCCACCACAAACTAGTATTTCAGTTTTTTTTTTTATTAATTCGATAACCACCCAGATGTTCGAATTCCTCAAAAAGCTGAAGAGCGGCAGTTTGAGATTGAATATCCGACTTAATCAGTAATAAAATATCGTCGGCATATAGTTTGATTTTTGCCATGGAGGGAATAGGAGGAGAGATATTTACGGATTCCCGAATAGCTGTGGCTAATGGTTCAATAAAAAATGCAAAAAGAATAGGGGACAAGGGGAAACCTTGCCTGGTGCCCCGCTGAACCGATACTTTACCAACCATAACTGAATTAATGATTATATTGGCTTTGGCACCCGTGTACAAATTTTGAATTAAACTAATAATCTGTGGAGGAATTCCAAAGTGGTTTAAAATAACAAATAAAGTTGTCCATACCACTAAATCAAAAGCTTTTTCCGCGTCTAATAATAAAATTAAAGCGGAAATTTTATTTGTCTGAAAATAATCTAAAGCCTCAGTAAGAAAATGTGTATTTGTAGCTAATTGTCGGCCTGCCACAAAGCCATTCTGATCCGGGTGAATAAGATCCTTGGCAATGTGATTAAAACGTATTGATAATAATTTAGTGAGGATCTTATAATCAGTGTTAAGGAATGTAATAGGCCTATATGAATTGGGATCTTTGGGATCTTTGCCTTTTTTAAGAAAACTCACAACTGTGCCCTCCCCAAAAGAATCTGGAACTTGCCCACCCATTAACATATAATTAACTAATTGTAGCAGAAAATCAGAAAAGGCGCAGAAGAAAACCTTAAAAAATTCAGCGGGGAGGCCATCCGGGCCACAGGCCTTACCAATTGGGAGGTTCTTTACCACTAATTCCAGCTCTGACTTTGAAATTAAACTCATCATAGCTCCACTGTCTGCCTGAGATAGAGAAGGCATATCATATCTTGCTAAGAAATTTAAGAGCCTAGAATGGTCTATTTCCTGATGATGGCTATATATCTGTTTATAGTGAGAAAGCATTATAGTACCAATAGCATCAGACTGTGATGTGTCTAACAAAGTGATAGGAGACTTCAAAGTACGAATTGAATTTGCAGCGGCTTGCTCCTTAGCCTGCCACGCAAGGAGTTTGCCAGAAAAATTACTCTCCTCATAGCTCCTTTGAGATTGTATAAGAAATTGCTGTTCACTCTGTGTAGCAAAAAGCGTACTTAATTCACGTTTGGCCTCATTTAATTTTTTTTGCGCAAGACTAGAGAAATTAGATTGTCGAAGCCGAGTCAGGGAACAGATTCTTTGGTAGAGTAAGGTCCTAGTCTGTTTAATAGTACGCCATTCTTCTGCGTCTTTGGCGATAATAATACCACGAACAAAAGCTTTTAGTGAGTCCCAGATAATATGTAATGGGGCCGTATGTGAGTTACGAGCAATAAAGTCAACAATTTCTGATTTTAAAAAGGAAACCCAATTACTATCTTGTAGATACATTTTATTAAATATCCATCTCTTGGGGGACTTAATTTCTTCCCCTACTTTAAACTCAATTACCAACATTGCGTGGTCTGAAAAGCCATTATGCAAAAATTTCTGATATGAAAATTTTAATGAACTAGAGGCCAAGAAAAAGTCAATACGAGAGGAGGATCTATGTCTTCCCGACCAATAAGTAAATTCTTGTTTATAAGGAAATTTTAATCGCCATGGGTCACACAGATCAAGTAATGCGGAGTTCTTCATAATGGACCTTAATGACTTTGGTTTAGATTGTTTCTTTAAGAGACCAGTGGAATCAAGTTTTATATCGATAAGGATATTAAAATCCCCGCCTATAACTATATCTCCTCTGACCATTAGTAGTGATTGGAATAACTCCTCATAGATGGGGGCACGATCTTCCACTGGGGCATAATAACTAACAAAGGTAATTGGCCTATTCCTATTTTTAATTACACAAGTAGCCCAACACCACCGCCCTGCTCCTCCATCTTCAAACTGAATAATTTCTGCATCTAAATTACGATTAATAAACAGCGCGACTCCCCTTTGAGATTCTTGAGCACATGAGAACCCACGATATGAAGACCAATTTTTAAACATTGGAAAAGAGTTAATTTTGTCCACAGAAATATGAGTTTCTTGCAGCATCACAACTGCTGGGCGCTCTGTTTTAATCCAGAGCTCGATAGTGCGCATTTTTTTTTTATTATTCAATCCATTGACATTGAAAGAGACAACTCTAACCCCTCCAATAGACATTAATTGTTAAGAATAACTTCTTGCCAACAAAATTTAGCATCACGAACCACAAGAATTTCCATTTTCCATTTTTACCCCCCATCCCCCGCCACCCAAGTGCTCTTCCCTCTACCCAAGTGCTCCCCCCCCCTAGACCTAGTCCCGTGGCCCTGTACTACCCCTGTATCTCCCTCCCACGCTGGCCACATGGCACTAACCCCTCTCATAAGAGCGCCTTGGTAGTGCGCCCCCATTCCCATGACCCCCGAGTTCCCACCTGCACCCCCCGCCCCCTAATTAAAATATACGAGTACCCATCTGGACAAATCAAAACATGTTCCAACTTTAGCCTAACCCTGAGCCAACTTATCAAGCATCTCCCGAGCCTCATCAACATCTGTAAACAAATAGAATTTGCCCTTGATCAAAACTTTTAACTTTGATTGCTGTGCAATCGATGCTTGAGCTCCTTTGTCCTTAAATAACTGAAGAATCTTTACAAAGTCCTTTCTCCGTCTAGCAGCAGCAGCCGACATATCGGAAAAAATCCGACACTTAGTGGTAGGATTAACATGAAATTGTCTTTGCTTAAAGGCCTGGGATAGGATTATTTCTTTAACCCGAACATCGGCAAAGTTGACAATGATAGTCCGAGGAAACGGAGAGTTAGGGAATGGACGAGCTGGGACTCGATGCGCCCTGGTAATTGTTAAATCACGGTGCAAAGTTACTTCGCTATTACCAGTCTTAATAATGGGTAAGCAATTGACGGCCAAGGCCAAGGCCAAAATACGACGCCAACAATTAAAAGAGAATTCCGAAAGAGCCAAGCGGGCTGGGTCAGCCGCGGAGAGAGAAATCTCCTCTCTCGAAAATTCTGAGAGCTCCGGAGAAGGTGAGGACGGTCTCTCAGGCGGCAGCCCGACCCAGGTTATTCATCAGAGTCCTTGTAAATCCACTGTTAGTGCGGCAAAGGAGGTAATTGAGTCACCAGTGGGGGGAATAGCCGTGGCTCTATTAGGTTCAGAAGCTAAATTACCTGAGAAAACTCAGAGCCTTAATCCTGCGGCCTTATTCGATTTACAGCCATCCAAAGAGGCCACATCAGTTTCTGCTTTCAAGGCTTCTAAACAATTCCCGTTGTTTGAGCGAAAAGCAGCAAGATACGACCCCAATAATACAGCTGGTACTCGTGCAGTATCTTCAGGTGTTCCAACTCCCTCAAACCTCTCTACTTCTCCAATAGTTATCCCTCCCGTTGAAAATCTCGTTTCAACTGCTGGTCCAAGTACTTCCTCGATTATTTCCAGTGAGGTGACTTTGTCTCAGAGTCCGATTATGGGGATAGATACTGAAACTACTGGGGACTTTCAGATCTCAGTTAAGGACATGCTGAATTTAATCCTGCAAGAAATCAGAGAGATGAAGCAAATGCAAAAGATGGAAATGGAGGTGATTTGTAAGCGTCTGGACAAAATTGAAGACTCTATGGCTTCATTTTCTAATCGCCTGCAAGAGTCTGAGACCAGAATTTCTAGGGTGGAGGACAATCTTATCACCGCACAGAAAGAGATCATCACTGGTTCTAAATTTTCAAAGGCCTTCGAATCTAAATTGGATGAGTTAGAGAATTATAATAGAAGGTCAAACCTTCGAATAGTAGGTGTACCTGAAAATATCGAGGGGTCGGACATGACAAAATGGATCACTTCTTTTTTTTCTCAAGAGGTCATCCCTGGGAGGCGTGCAGCAGTGTGCGGCGTGCAGCAGTGTGCGGTGTGCAGCAGTGTGAGGCGTGCAGCAGTGTGAGGCGTGCAGCAGTGTGAGGCGTGCAGCAGTGTAATGCAGCAGGTTGCAAAGCAGTGTGTGGCGTGCGGTAGTGTGCGGCGTGCAGCAGTAGTAGTGTGTGGCGTGCAGCAATGTTTCGTGTAGCAGTGTGCAGCATACAGTAGTGTGTGGCTTGCAGAAGTGTGCGGCGTGTAGCAGTGTGTGGCGTGCAGCAGTGTGTGGCGTGCAGCAGTGTGTGGCGTGCAGCAGTGTGTGGCGTGCAGCAGTGTGTGGCGTGCAGCAGTGTCGTGCAGCATGCAGCAGTGAGTAATGCAGCAGTGTGCGGCGTGCAGCGTGCAGCAGTGTGTGCTGTGCAGCAGTGTGTGCCGTGCAGCAGTGTTTCGTGTAGCATTGTGCAGCGTGCAGCAGTGTGTGGCGTGCAGCAGTGTGTGGCGTGCAGCAGTGTGTGGCGTGCAGCAGTGTTTTGTGTAGCAGTGTGAGGCGTGCAGCAGTGTGAGGCGTGCAGCAGTGTGAGGCGTGCAGCAGTGTGAGGCGTGCAGCAGTGTGAGGCGTGCAGCAGTGTGAGGCGTGCAGCAGTGTGAGGCATGCAGCAGTGTGAGGCATGCAGCAGTGTGAGGCATGCAGCAGTGTGAGGCATGCAGCAGTACATGAAATACAAGCATCTCACTGCTAATGGGTTAAACACTGAATATCATACCATTTACCAGCACAACATGGGTCTAGAGACACACAGAAAGGCAGAATAGAGTCCGCTATTTCAGATCACATTCTCAGCCTACAGCTTGGTGCCATTAGCTGGTGCGCTGACACCACCACTGTTAAGCGCCCGGCTTTTAACTAGTGCACCACGTGCTGCCCCACGAGGCCGCCAGTAACTGCAACACTGGGGCTCGTGTCCCAGCCCTTTCACTTTATAAATCACTGTTAGCAGATCTGTTAATCCCACTGGTGCAACTCCAGTGAGGCAGGACTACGGCTCCCACAATGCATCACATTATTAAACGAAAGCTCAGGACTGGAAAAGACTCGAGACCTGACTGTTCAACTGAAACCCCCACCGCAGCAGCCTCAGCGCCTGGTTACCCTTGGGGGCGATTAGACGCACTTTACAAAACTTGTTGATGTTAAATTGATAATGAATACGTGGTTGCTGGCGAATTAGTGCATCAGATAATCTGTGCTAGAAGTAAAATGTGGACTTTATGCCACACCCGAGCGAATAAACGGAAATACTTCTTTGCTCGGATACCAACCCCACCTTGTTCTCTCTCTTACACGCACATGGTCACTGCTTATCATGAACTAGCATTACGGGCGCTCTATTACATAAATAAAAAGCCATGGTGAATGCTGCTGGATGCTGTTTGGCAGGTGGGAGGGGTAAATAAAAGGCCACAGTGATTAAACAAAGAAAGTGAAACCAGCCATGGCATCTTGCTGGATGATGTTTGGGAGACAGAGAACAAGAGCGCACTGAAGCTGACGAGGAGGGAGTGGGAGGGGGGAGTGGGGGCGGGCGCAGTGGTGCGGGCCGCAGTTGTAAAAGGCAGGGAGAGGGTGAGATTGAGGAAGGGAAAGATAGGGATCAAAGGAAAAAACAAGGGGGTGGCAAATGGTGTGCACTTTGATGTCCTCAGTGGCCGTGCGGCTCACTGAGGACATCAAAGCAAGTGATCAGGCAGTGCTTTTCAGGCTGCCAAATGGTGCGCGCGCCCGGGGCACATGCACTGTATTTGGAGGCCTGAAAAGCCACTGTTTGCACTTCCAAAACTCGCTTACTATAAGTCTCACCAGAGCAGCGCTAAAGCGCTGTCTCAGGCGAGACCTAAAAAGGGATGAGTAGAAAACTTGAATTAATCTCAGCCCCTCGGAATGGCTCGTGCCAAGAAATCCATAAAAACACTGCAAACCTTTCAATATGGGAAAAGGGTGTTTTAGGACCACATGCCTAAAGTGCAAAATGGTGCAAAAGAAAAACAAATAAATGTAAATTACCAGAAAGACAACCCAGCGGGGTAACTGATCGTGAATTATTTGAAAGTCGCAAGATCAAATTAAGTAGCGGCAGTTCGTACTGTGAAGTGGTGGGCAGGGGGAGGAGAAACACAAAAAAAGACAGAATTTTAAATACATGAAATAGCACTTACCTGCTCTGACAGTCGCAAACTTCCTCCCAATCCTTGCCTCCTTCCAGGAACTGCTGCACACTGCTCAGGCTCCCAGCTGCCAATCCCAGCACTGCTCAAATGCTGGGAATACTATTCCCAGGATGAGAGCCACGTTGGGATTACTCTGAGCGTCATGGTTCAGCGCTCAGACAGATACTGGGAGCCTGTGTAGCCTCTCCAACCGGCTCAACAACGCAGCTCGGGTTGGAGAAAGGCTAAGTGCGCATGACAGTTTCGCCGGCTCACTGGGGCCGGCCAACCCTTCATGCGCACTTAGCAGTGCCAAACACTCCCCCCTCCTCCCTGGTGCTTGCTGCAACGTCACTATGGATGTACCCGCCCATCCCTCGGCTGACAGCCTGCAGGACAGAAAATAAAATGACAATAAAAATGTTTTATTATCATTTTAATTATGTCCTTTGCCTCTGCTGGCTTTCAGCAGGGGGAAAAGGGGGGTGACGTCCTCTGCCATTATGGAGGAGCCGCTCTATATCAAATCCCTGTAAAGACAACTCAAACCTAAATCTTCTGAGGTTGGCAAATTGAATAGTGTGAAACTGGGTAATTGTGATACCTGCGCTTAATGTGAGCCTGTGTTTGCAGGTGGCACCCACCTTTCATTTTTAGTGACCACTCCTTATTTATACCCATCAGACTTTGACCTAGAGCACGAAAGGGAAAACACACAAGGAGGAAGAGAAAGACTGAAAACCATGACCAACGTAGAAAGCAGGAACCTGCACGAGTGCTATACAGAGGCAGAGAGAGTCTGGTAGTGGTTTAAAGAGGCATGAGGCAGAACCAAGACTATGAAGCCTTGGTACCCAGCACACCAACACTCTATAGCACTGGCCATGGGCTTCTGAGAAAAACTCTGGGCCCGGCACTTAGGCCTCGTTTATGAGGAATTTGCGTAGGGCATTGCACTGCCCTACGCCAATGTGAAAGGGTAGGAATGCACCGTATTTATGAAATACGGTGCATTCCTGTCCTTTCCCCCTGTGCTGGTGCACAATGTGCTGCCTACCAGCATTGTAGGCAAACTTGCACCATGATGCAAGTGTGCCTCCATTGCAGGCATGATTGTTTTTGTGCAGGAAGGGGCATCTTCTGGCATAAAAACAATCTCAAGAGGCGTTTTGTATGTGTGCTGAAAAATGCAGCACACATTGAACGGGGAAAAAAATGATACGAAATAAAAATATTTCTCATCGTTACGCCAGCTCTGGGAAGGAGTAAGGTTTTGGCACTGCCCCAGGTTTACATGATTAAGTAAATCTGGGGCAGTGTCAAAATCTATGGGAGTTGCATGGGAAAACCCACTGCAACACCCATGGAACGCCTCCCTAGCGCACAGTAAGGCAATGCAGTAACTTGCGCTGCCTACTCTTACTTCATATCTATGGGGCCATGCAACGAAACGCGGAGTGACTTTGCGTCGCCTCATAGATATGATTGAGAGGCTTGCGCCACCGAGCGTAAAAAAAAGTGACACTCCGATGGCACAAGCCTCTCATAAATAAGCCCCTTATTCTTTTACATTAAGCACTGTTTAGAACCTAATATTTACAGTGCTTCGAAATGACAGAAGGGTGATACACATTAAAAAAAAAAGTGATATAATAAAAAGTATTCCAAAATCCCCTGGCTGATATGAAACATACTTTCAAGTATAATTGCAATATTTCTCCCTGCTGCTAGTGTGCTTCACCCACCTGTTAGAGTTAAACAAACAGCTAGAATTCTGTATGACTACAGAGCGAAGGAACACCTGCTGTGAGAGATGAGGCAGGGATCGTCAATTGTTAGATTTTTGGGAAAGTTACTGCAAAATTCAAGATTGCTATAGCAGTCCTCTACTTCCCTGACCTAGATTGCCTTGAGATAAGAGCTGGAATTGCTGGAGCCTAGCAAGTTGAAAAAGTTGTACCTCTCGGATGGCGCTAAACCAGCTTTATTTCATGCAATTTTTAGGATGTATTCTAGAGTTTTACGGCCTAAATACAGACCTGTTCTAACGTTTCAGCCATCTCAGCAAAAGCCTCATGTGTTTGGGCATAAGTTTAACCATTTGAAGAATCGGAACAATAAAATGAAAAAAAAAAGCAGATGTTCATTACAGTTTCTTGATATACACGAATTAATTGCAAAGCACAACGCTTCAGTAGGGCTTACAATAACACCGGCGTCAAAAGAAAATTTGTGTTCTTTATATTAAAAGTTATGCACATGAAAAAAGTCCTAAAACTACTGAAATGCCCAAGTAACTTTAAACTCCTCTAAAGAACGTAGGGGCATATCAGCAACAACCGGCAATAATTATCACTAAGCGCACTTAGCTCTAGGATAATAATCGCCGGCTATCGCTGGATTCTAGCGTGCTATCAGCAACGCATATCTCCAAAGCGATAAAAATCTAAGCGTTAGCTACAAAACAGTGCGATTATCGCTGGAAAACCGGCGATAATCGCACTGCGACAGGCGATACCTTGCTGATATGGCAGAGTGGATATAGCCATGAAATCCACCTCCCATTGGATTACATGGTTAAATCAGATTAAAAGCAGGCGTACAGAAACCTGCGTTAAGTGCGATTAGCGCTTTTTTTATTATCGCTAAGCAGGTTAGCGATTTCCTTGTTAATTGGAGAAATGTCATTTAGCGACATTCTCCACGTAAGTTTGGCAAGGTACGCCCACTTTGCATCTCATTAGAGATGCAAAGCTGGGAGTTAAGGGAAAGGGCGCTAAGGCAAGGATTCACGCGATAGCGTGACCTTGATGATAAGGCAATAAAATTATCGCCGAAAACGGACGCAAAAGCGGCTATAATTTTATTGCGCCGCCTTGATGATATGCCCCCAAATGTGTCAAAACATTGTCAATAAATGTATGCGTTGCAGGACTTTATCTAAATGTGAACATTGTGGGTCCGATTCACAAAGCCCTTGCGGAAAAGTCAGAGTTCCTCATCATGCTTCCTATGTTTTACTTAGAATTCCCCGAGTTTTCTGTGATTCACAGTCATCCAAGTGGCTATTCCTTGAAATTGACAACAGTCATCGATTTCTAGGAGTACTCCTCCTCCTCCAGACGTAAGCAGACTTTCCACCATGTAGAAGATCCTCATGTGCAAATGTAGTGCAGAGGTGCATTTGCCTAAAGCGTTATGATATTGGGATTGAAATGTGTAATAGGCCAGCACATCTAGGTGACTCACACGAATATCGATTAAAATAAATATATTATGTTACTTAAATATCTTGTCATATATGTATTCACTATCAAAATATAGAGGAACGAGGGCGTGGCTAAGATGGCGGCCTGATCGGACGCGGATTACTGAGGCTCCCCGCCACAGCCCTTCTTCCCCGGTTCCCTGGCACAGGTCGTCCCCTAATCTTGGCATTCAGTGGCGGTCTGCCGACCAGTGGAGCAGCGGTGCGACGTCGGAGAGTTGGCGGAACCATCTGAGTGCGGTATCCCACGCACTGCTCTGGTGAGGATTTTGCGCTCCGATTGTGAAATGGCGCCCGAGTAGTAGCTGTCGGGGCCAGCGGCGGGTGTCCTTTCACGCAGAGTTCCCGCCTGTGACCCAGTTCTGGAGACGTGGGGCATGCACCGCGGTGCTGCATAGTCGGTGAGCAGCTCTGGCGCCGAAGAGAGAAGCGAGGGCGTGCGAACCGCTCCGCGCCCAGCTATCGCTGCAGTGGACCTGGCGGCGTGAAAATCGAGGCCACGGATTTGGGGCCTAGCCGTGTGGGTGTGTGCTTCCCCGGTCAGCAGACGGCCTGGTATTGGGAGGCAGTGGCCGGGCACCCTGACAGCACGTCGCACCAGACAAGCTCCGGCACTGAGACTAGGCGCGAGGACCTGCGCCTCGGGGACAGTGTGATCATCCGGCGGTGGACCAGCGGAGCTCCCGGGTATAGCGTCACGAGACTGAGATTCCTTTGAACGCCCACCGGCCCCGGAGCCTGTGAGAATCAGCTCGCACCATCAATGGGAGCAGCAGTGTGGGCTGGTCTGGCGGCAGTGCTACCTTGGGCGGAGTGGAGACTGCAAGGGCCCGTGTTGTTACCGCCCACCTTGGTGAGAGCTGGGGGCGTGTGGAGGGGCCCCGTCTTCCTCGCCCCAGCTTGCGGTTGTCCAGCAGAGTGTGACTATCCCAAGACTACAGCGCCTTGCTGCCCTGGAGTGCTGCGGGTCTTGCCGGATCTGGGGAAGTAGCCCAGACTTTTGGACTCTCCGGCGGCCCCCATCTCACCTACACGGTAACTGGGGGGAAGCTCCTGCATTGCAGCGGTGGGCATATCGAGGGGGCGTACTGCCTGTTATTGCTCCGGGCACCTGCTGGGAGGGGTCCCTGTCGGGGCAGCGCGAGGCACGTTGTCTCTGCCACGGTGCTCAGCCCACTGCCCTGTTCGCCCCTGTCTCTTCACGCCTGGAGGCACAGCCTGCGGAGTGCTCCGGTCTCGGCCTGGGTGGGACCTAGGCTGGGGGCTATCATCCTTGATAGACTCCTGGTGCTCGCTCCCCTGTCACACACTTACGGCCTTTGGAGCTCCCCTCCGGGTGTGGGGCTTTCACAGTAGGCACCACCCGTGGACCTTGAGATCTGGGTCTGCTGCCCTGTCATTGGAGTACTGGAGGGTGACGCCCCGGTTGGGAGATTCTCAAGCAGTAACCTCGGCCCAGCCTCGGTCCTGTACCTCACCTGGGCGGTTGCTCCTCGTCATGCTGCATGCCCCAGTACTAGCCGAGGGATGCCCTCCCGCTTGTCTGAGTCTCTGTCCTCGCCCTTGCTGGGGCCCAACTCCTGCCCCTCCGGCGGTCCACCCATTGTCGTGAGGTTAGTCAGCGACCTGTGGGGGCAGCGGATCTTGACCTTTCCGACACTTTGTAGGGGGTGTCTATGCGGACCCTGTACGCGGGCTCACTGCTGCGACCCCTAAGCCATACCTCGGCCTCTTTACCAGTGGTGCTAGCATGGCCAACATGCGGAAGAAAGGAGACCGTTCTTTAAAAGACATGCTCACAAAATGGGCAGCTGCTGGAGATTGGAGAAGCCTTACCCCGTCCCCACCGATGCAACCCCCTCGGCAAGAGGAGGGGGAGGTGCCCATCACCAGGGCATTCCTTGAGTCACTTTTTAACACCCTCCGCGCAGACTTTCAAGCACTTAAACAAGAAGTGGCGGGTGAGGTGCAAGAAATCCGCAGAGACGTGGATGAGCTAGGGGAGCGTGTAGCCACCATTGAAAGCGAGGAGCATTCTAAATCTGAAGAACTGGAGCAGCTGCAACTGGAGGTCCTTCGGCTTAGGGATCAGCAGGTCGATCGTCAGGCGCATGCAGAGGACCTCGAAAACAGATCTCGACGCAACAACATCCACGTGCGGGGGGTCCCATTGCAAGCGGAAGGGGCCAACATGACTGAATATCTCCAGGGTCTCTTTCGAGACATTCTGGGGGCTGACCAGGACTTTGAAATCCGCATCGATCATGCCCACAGGATGGGCCTTGGGAGAAGGGCGCCGGCTCCCCCCCTAGATATCTTGGCCTTCTTGCCGGACTTCCCCCTTAAGGAGCGCATATTGAAGGAAGCTCGCATCAAGCAACCACTCATGTACCAGGGGCAAGCCATTGCTCTTTACCAGGACCTGGCCTCCATCGTTCTTCAGAAACGGAAGGCCTTTAAAGACGTGACTGCGTTCCTGAAAGCCAAGGGCGTGTCCTACTCGTGGGGTCATCCCTTCCGTTTAATCTTCAAATGGAACGGTAAACTGCACCAAATCTGCTCTTTCCGAGAGGTCTCTGAATTACTCGGCCTTGCTCAGAACAGTACCGACTCCTCTCTAAAGCCCTCGCAACGATCTTCAGAGGAGGGTTGGCAGACGATGGGAGGCCGACGCTCGTCGCTGGCACAAGTGAAGCCGAACCGTGCTATGATGACCACCGAAAGGGCTGTGGCCCTCGCTGCAGTAACCAGAGACACTTCTAGACCGGACTCACCGTAACTGCACTATGGGGATGTTATCTTGCATTACATTTTTGCTACCGGTGGGGGGGGAGCAGTGGGCGGGGAGCCCGGATCACCTGAACGTACTGCTAACCCTGTTTTTCTTCTTCTGTTGGACCGCAGCTCGGGCTGAGGACATTGAACTCTGATGGTTGATGGGAATGTTTGGTTGGGATTTGGGGGGAGGGGCGAGGGTGATGGGGTGGGCGTTGCGGGGCAGGGGGTGGGGGGATACCGGTGTGTGGCTACAGTGAGTCCACGGGGGCAGGTAGCTCCCAGGTCCGGGAGCTTGATGGGGGCGAAGTCGCCGAGTCACCTTTTTACACGCACTACCAGCCGGTGTTCAGCGTGCACACCCCCCAGACCTGCTATGTCTCCCATGACAACCCAAGTCCTCACTCTCAATGTGAAGGGGTTGAATAACCCCATCAAGAGGCGGGGGATCCTGAGTTACTTGGAGAATTCTGGGGCCTCGATTTGCCTGTTGCAGGAAACACATCTCCTACCAACAGACTGGCATAGGATGAGGTCTTGTGTGTTTCCTCACCAATTCTATTCCTCTAGGCCAGATAAGAAAGGGGGGGTGGCTATATTGGTAGCGCGACACTTTCATGGCAGCATTGGCGACAAAATAGCGGAGATCAAAGGAAGGCTACTAGCGTACAGGGTCTGGGTGAGAGGTACTCCTGTTGTAGTGGGCTCCCAATTCTGGGCAAGAGCCATTCCTCATAGATGCCTTGTCCGAAATACTCCACCACCATGATCGGCATATTTTAATTGGCGGCGACCTCAACTTGGTCATGGATCCCAATAGAGACAGATCTGGTCAGCGGCACGGGGGGGGCGGGGCGATATCGAGTGCGGGGAGGGATTGGCTACAGAGTAGGGGGCTGATGGATCTTTGGCGAGCGGCTCACCCTCACAGCACACACTATTCATTTTATTCCCATGCGCACCAAACGTATGCTCTATTGGATCATTTTCTCGGGACGCCCGACCTTAACGCTCTGGTTGGCGCTGTGGAGATTGTCCCGTCGGCCCTGTCCGATCACGATGCGGTGACGGTTTCGCTCGACCTTCGCCCCTTGCGCCGGCCGGGGGGGCGATGGCATCTCCGGGAGTCCCTTCTACAACGCCCGGATGTCACCAAGCAAGTGCATAAATGCATCACTGACTACCTGTCGCTGAACGACTCCCCGGCTGTACCCTTGACTGCGCTATGGGGCGCCCTTAAAGCGGTGGTGAGAGGGGAACTTATAGCCATATCTGCGGCAGATAACAAGGTCCGTAAAGAGAAACGGGCAGAATTAGCGGCCACAGTGGCGGAGCTCGAGAGGGTAGACTGTCGTACTGGGGCCCGCGAATCTGACGGCAGCTGAAAGCGGCTCGAGCCCAACTGGCGGGCCTGGATTTGGAGAGGGTGGAATATGCCGCTTTATGACTCAAACACTCATACTACGTCGGGGGGACAAGACAGGGAAGCTCCTTGCGAGCAAAGTCCGTGCTAGGGCTCAGCGGTCTAAAATCGTGGCCCTTCGCACTCCGGCCGGTGAGCGGCTTGAAAGCGATGAGCAGATCGCGGATACTCTCCGTGCATTCTACGCCACTCTGTATAGTAGGGACCCTCCAGTCGATGGCTCGGGGGAAGCGTAGCTCAACCAGGCGGCTGTAACTGCTTTAAACCCATCTGGCGCTGCAGTATTAGGTGCGCCAATCAGGGTCGAGGAAGTCATGAGTGCGATCTCTCGTCTCAAATCCCTGAAGTCTCCGGGGCCGGATGGTTTTTCGGTGGGTTTTTACAAAGCCTTCTGCCAGCCTATAGCCCCGATTTTAACTCGCTTGTTTAACTCCTTCGAGGGACCGGGTTCTATCCCGATGGATATGCTGGAAGCTGATATCGTGGTGATCCCCATACCCGGGAAGGACCCCACTCAGTGCGCGGCATACCGCCCCCTCTTCCCTACTTAACCTCGACCTAAAGTTGTTCACGGGCATCTTGGCTGCTCGCTTGGGTCCCCGATTGCCGGGCATTATTGAACCCGATCAATCGGGGTTTATACCCAATAGGCAAAGCAGTGATAACACCAAGCGGTTGATGCATTTAATAGACAAAGCCCATTATATGGGGCTGGACGCTCTGTTGCTTTCAGTCGACGCTGAGAAAGCGTTTGACAGGGTGGATTGGGGCTTCTTAGATCAGACGCTACGGTGCTTCGGCATAGGGGATCGTTTTAGGGCCTGGGTTGCGTGCTGCTATGACCGACCCACTGCGACGATCCGGGTGAATGGGATTAGTTCGCAACCATTTGATATCAGGCGGGGCACAAGACAGGGGTGTCCTCTTTTACCTCTGCTCTTTGCGCTATATATCGAGCCCCTAGCGCAACGGATTAGGGACAACCCTAACATCTCGGGTATTCCCTTTGGGGGGGAGCGTCACATTGTCAGTTTATATGCCGATGATATTTTGGCGACCCTTGAAACTCCCAACCAATCGGTCCCAGCGTTTTTACAGGAGTTGACTGATTTTGGCAAGGTATCGGGCTTTAAAGTTAGCGCGGGGAAATCAATGTGGCTGCCGCTGGGTCTTAACGAGAACACTCTTGAGAGCAACTTTCCAGAACTCGGAAGTGCGACCACAATCTGAGCTCCCCTACCTGGGGATCATTCTAACTCCGTCCATGGATCAGACAATAGCTCGAAATTATTCCCATCGCCACTCCCTAATCATGCGCGATCTTCGCAAATGGAGGTCCCATCCTCTGTCGCTGTTGGGCCACGTAGCCGTGGTCAAAATGTCCATTTTGCCTAAAATATTATACATTTTTCAGACCATCCCGGTGGGACCTCCCATGCGCTACATTCACTCACTCCAACGGGAGCTACACCATTTTATCTGGGCAGGGTAAAGCCCACGAGTGCGTCGAGAGATTGCCTACCGATCTCCGAATGACGGGGGGCTGTGGATTCCCTACCTACTGACTTACTACAGGGCGGTGCAACTCCGATATCTCGTTGAATGGAGTAGGCCTGAATCAGAGAAATGATGGCTATTTCAAGACAGGGCGATGGCCGGTCTTTCCTTGTGGAAGGTACCATTCCTGAAGCCTTCGGATAGACCGACATATCTTAACAAATCTCCTATCACTCGCTCGGTGGTGTGGGTTTGGGACGCGGTGGCGACCCGGCACCATCTCACCTCCTTCCCATCGCCACTTATGCCCCTATTCGATAACCCAGCCTTCCCTCCCGGCCTTGATGCACGGGCATTCCCGGAGTGGCGGGCTTCGGCCTGTAAGTCTGCTGGGCATCTCTTTGATATCGACGGGTTCCTCCCATTTGCTGAGCTGATTGGCCGGCACGGCATTAAAAATCCCAAACGCTTCCAATATTTCCAACTCCGCCATTGGTTAATGCACCCCGACATGCGGCCTCTGGTTAGCAGACATCTCACGACGTATGAGAAATGGTTTTTATCGAAGCACTCGGACCGCCACTTGATATCTGAACTTTATCATCTGTTACGTCCCCCGGCCCTCCTGGAGCGCTCTGCTGGGCAGCGCCGATGGCAGACAGAGCTAGGTAGGAATCTTTCCTGGAAGAAATGGCAAAAGATCTACTATAGAGCTAATCATACTGCCAGAAACACAGCGAGTAGGGAAGCAGCGGTTAAAGTTGTCCTTTACTGGTACCTGACCCCGGCCCGCCTTAATAAAATTAACGCAGACCGCAGCCCCACCTGTTGGAGGGGCTGTGATGAGGAAGGCACATTGACGCACATCCTCTGGGACTGTAGAGAGGTGACTGGGTACTGGACAGCAGTCCTTAATGATATCGGTATTTAGTTTGGAACTGAAATGCCCCGCTTCCCTGCCTACACTCTGTTAGGGCTGCCTAATGCCATCACTTTTCCACTGAAATCTATTTGGGGGAAACAAATGGGGTTAGCACTGGGCGCAGCAGTACACCACATATTAGCGCTCTGGGGTACGCAAACTCACCCGTCCCATACTGGGGTACGCAAATTCGCCCGTCCCATACTGGGTGGCTACACAAATTGTGGTACATTATTGGGATGGAATGCATACACGTTACCCTAACTCATTCTTCAGATTCCTTCCACACTATCTGGCGTCCTATCCTGGCGCTGCTGGCGCATGAATTTAACGAAGTTACATGTCCCAGATACCTCCGCCTGCTTAGACTTACCGACGCCCCACAGTCTAGGGATACAGGTTAGGGGCTACCTCACCTCCACGCTTCCATAGCGCAGCTACACACGGGTATCTCGGGGGGAAGTGGGTGTTGGTTAAGGACGGAGGGAAGGTGAAAACGGTGGGTGGGTCGCGACGGGGGGCTGAACTAGGTACTGCTTGTTATTAGTATACTGTCTGTAGCCGCCTTCGGCGCTATAAACTGGGATATGCTGCCTCAGCTATGTAATGGGGTTTGTTAGGCCAAGGGCGGGCAGTGCTGGGTCTGCTCCACTGTTATTCCACCTGCTTGAAATTAATAAATAAAGTTATTAAAAAATATATATATATATAGAGGAACAAAACACAGACGGTAATAACATCGTTCTTTATGAATATAATATGGTTTCTAAAAATGTTATTGTATATACTATCATTACATTTAATATAGTTTTATGTAATACGATTTTTAATTATTAAATATATTAGTTATATGTATTTTAGGCATTAATTGGGTTATTACAATGGTGTTTTTTATGTAGTTTGTAACTTTTTATGTGTATTTAATTAAAAAAATATAATTAGGAATTTATCATTTAGTAGCATTTTTATGTTAAATAAATATTAAATTGGTGATGATGTTATTTAAAATGTTTAATTAATTAATTGTTATTTAAATGACTTAAGTTAATTTGTGATTTTTAATGTACGCGGCCCCCCCACAGCCCTTGGGACCGCCACCTCCCTGGGGTTTTGTTGAAAAATGCATGGGGGTGGTCCTAACCCCCCACATGCTGCCCCAGGGACCGCCACCTTCCCGGGGCAGTCAATATTTAAAACGAGGGGGGCCCCAAGGACCGCCACCTCCCCGGGGCTGAAATTAAAAAAAGAACTGTGTGGGGGGGGCTCCTGCCCCTCCCCACACTGCCTCGGGGACCACCACCTCCCCGGGGCATTCAATATTTATATACAGGGGTCCGATGTGGAGCCCCGGGGGCCCCGGGGACCACCACCTCCCCGGGGCTTTGAAATGGAGGGAGGAGGAGCCCATAATGGCCCTGGGGTCTGCCACCCCCAGGGTCCCGTGGTGACAACACCCTGGACACTTCTGTTTGCTATGACAGGGCGGGAGTGATGCAGCATGGAACGTCAGATTTCCCCCTTCGGCACAGACCAACTCCCTCGGCATCAGATTCACTCAAATACATCCATTGGCGGGGCCCATAACACCAATCCACTTACACTCCGTTGATCTGTTTTCTGAGGGAAAAATACGCTTCCCAACGCTGCCCTGAGAAGAATACCTTTACCTTACCCTTAAACACATTGCCCTCAGACTCCTAAGATATCCCTCTCATAAGGAGATGGATCATTTAGTTGTTATTTTTGATTTTAATGAATAATGATCGTCTATCTATACATTACTTCTTTACCACATTTCTCTTATTCAAATAATCGACACAACACATTTGTCAATTAATTAAATATTCTTTATCTAAATTATATTGCAAGAAAATTAGAAATCATCATCATCAGCATTTCAGAGCATCATATTTACCTATTCTGGCTAAAGTCGTCCTCTAAGTCAATCAGTCAAAGAAGAATTTATTCAGCAAAGTTAGGCCGCAATTCAGTCTTTCAAAATTTCAGGATAACAGCTGTCCAGCAGTGTCACCGTCCTCTCCGTCAGCATAACGTCAGGAAAATGAGTTTGTCAAAGAAGAGCAAGCGCAATCAGTTCAATTCCCTACCTACTTTTAAAAAGAAAATAATGTCAAAAAGTATCAAGATTGAGGTTTAGAGAGTCTGGATTGGTCAACTTGGGGTCGCGAGGTGAAGTTCTCACATAGTCTGCAATATGAAGTAATCGCACTTGCTGGTTCCGGTTTTTAAATCAAGCATTGCCTTTTGTCTTGGATGGGTTCCCGGAGCGTCCTTGGAGGGTACATGTTCTCCCGGGGTCAGGTCCAGGCCACTGTTGCTGGCGGTGACGCCTGCGCACTTCACCCAGAACCTCGTGTTGTCAGGGCAGTCACGTTTAACGTCTCATTCAGCCATCTTGTACAGGCCGTAATGGTCAACTTAAGAAAAAGAAACACAAAAACGTAATTAAGCATAGAAATGACTAATAAAATGTTATCCCCTTGCTAATACCCATATGTGTGTGTATTTATCTAGCAAAAGCAACACTCAGAGCGGTTTATACTCACTAGATAAAGCACAAATCACAAATACATCATTAAAGCAACATATAACATGCAATATTCTAATTTTCTACTATTAATATGCGTACACAAGTTAATTTACAAATAATATAGCCATGCAAAGTGCAATTCCCACGTGTAATTCTTTTGTTAATATAGTTGGTGAGTTATCACTTCAAACAAATTATTAATATTACAGATAATTGATTATTCGGATTAATATAAACATGCAGAATGGGGGGGTATACAACATTGTGTACTACCCGCTCCAGCAGGAGCACGGCTCCCGCCCTGCCATAGCAAAGTGCGGAACAGGGAAACCTGCTCTCGCTTTAAGGAAGCAAAGCAGAATTGCTTATGAGCAAGGGGAGCTGCATGTCAGCAGCTCCCCTTGCTCAAAAGCAATGCGGGCTCCCGCAGGAGGCGGGGAGCCGACGGGACCGCGGAGGCATTGTGGCTCTCCCCACGGTCCCCAACCTGAGGGCAGGCCCGCGGGAGATGGGGTCCCCAGAACCAGAAGTGTCCTGGAAGGGGGGCCACGCGGCCCCCCCTCCCTCAATAAAACATTACATTTTAAAAAAAGAGGCACCACCTCGGGGATGGGGTCCCCGGGGCCAATAGAGGCCTCAGGAGGGGGACACGCAGCCCCCCTCTTTAAAAAGATTTTTTTTTTAAAGTAAATATGTGGCTATGCCCGGGGGATGGAGTCCCAGGGCCGAAATTGGCCTCAGGAGTGGATATATAACTGTCTGGATGGAGGATTTAGTAGCTGTCTGACTGTCTGTTTAAGTGAGTAATTAAAAGTGTCTCACTTAATACATGGATTAGTAACTAAACTATGTGAATGTGTGCATCACTGTCTCTGCTGTTGTATAACATGCTGCATCAGTTGGTACTAACTGCATGAGTGTGTATATTAGTTATTGATTAGTTGGGTGAGTATTTGTATGGGACACTGAGTTTGTGTGTGGTTGGATGGGGTGTGTGTAACTCTATGCATAGATGTGTGAATGGTTGATTGACTAGGTGTATAGGTTCAAGAGTGCATGTGGAAATAGTTGTTTGGGTGACTGAGTGTATTTATTTGTGTGTTGGTGAGCGAATATATGTTTTAGTTGTACATCTTCAACAAAGTAAATAAATAAAAGGCATTGTATGTGAGAGTTGGTGTATATAAATAAGTATGTGTAAGAGTCAGTGATTGTGAGAGTAACTATATGAATGAGTGTATAATTGTAATGGTGATTTTTTAACATATTAACTATGAGTTACTATGTGTTTGAATAAATGAGGTGTTGTTGGATAATTGTGTAAGTGAGTAAATGTAAGTGTTATTAATTTTTTTCATGAGTGAGTAGGATGACTGTATAACTGACTAAGTTGACTGTTGATGTGTCAATGTCTATATATGTGTATAAGTGCATTTGATAGTGTTCTATTATTTAGTGACTGCATGTATAAATGATTCTGTTGTTCAATGGGGAGTTTTGTGTGTAGACTTAGGAATCAGTGAGTGGGTATGTAGTAACTGGTATTGGTGTGTCAATGGTTTCAAATATGGTACTCTGGGGCAGATTTACAAGCCCCTTGCGCCTCATTTACACCACCGTTGCGTCACTTTTGTGACGCAGCGGCGGCACAAATCCTGCGCCATGGTGCGGGGTACTTACAAAGTGACGCATCTGGGAGATGCGTCACGTTGTAAAGCCCTGTGCCAGAAGTAGGCGTTCCTCCACAGGGCGGTGTTCCGTCGCAGGAACGCCTCCTAAAAGAGGCTGAGTGAAATCTACGAGATTTCACTCAGTCACTTTTAGGCCCATGCTGCGTCAAAACCCTGCCTGAAGCAAGCGTAAGGATTGACGCAGCATTCACAAGATAGGGCCCCCCAGAGCAGTGCTGGAGCTGCGACGCAACTCCAGCAATGCGCCACTTGTATGGCACAGATGCGTCACGCATCTGTGCTGTTTTTACCCCATGGTGCGCCGCATTGTAAATGCGACGCATCCATGGTGGCGGAGCTGTGGCGCACAATAACTGGCGCATCCCTGCTGATATGCAGGGATGCGCCAGTTATTGTAAATATGCCCCTCTGAATTTTACAGCGAGTGATGAAAGGTTATACTAGTGTAAGATGAGGTGTATCAGATTGTCACGTGGATGATGTCATCAGTGATGTCATTTGAGATGTCATCAGTGATGTCATCAGTGATGTCACTGACCATGTCATGAATGATGCAATATGTGACATCATCAGCAGTGCATTGCGGGCGCGCGAGTTATAGTTAGCAGAACTAACTATAACGGAGGAATTTCTATGGTTTTGTACGAGTGAAATGGCCAGCTAACTATAACACCCCAGAAACCTATGTTTTTTTAATGAATTTCTAAGGTTTCTTAAATGCTAATTTCTAACTATTACGCCTCTGAAACCTAAGGTTTTTTCAGTGAATTTCAAAGGTTTTTTAAATGCTAATTTTTAAGTGTGATAGTAGTTATACCTATTTTTTCTACTGATTTTCTACAGTTTTTTAACTGTTCATTTATAAATATTTTATTCATTAAATAACATTATATATTTTTCTGGAAATTGCCAAAAAAATTAAAAAGCATTCAAACTGAAATATTGATTAATTTTTTTGTTTTCATTTTTTATTTTAATATATTTATATTATTTTCTTTAAAAAAAAAATTCCACATTTTTTTCAGAGTTGCGCACTCAAATCGTACACATCACGGTGGGTGTGCGGATTCTAGCCGCCATTTTAGAAAAGTTGTGAAGGATCCGCGTACGGTGTACGACGGCTGCGTGTTTTTCAGTTACATCATATACATTTAATATTACGTGATGTGTGCGATTGGTATGCGACCAGTCTGCGACTCCTGCTCCCACGCATTCGCGACACATGCGCATTACGGTACGAGATGCTTGCACGGTGGCGGGGCACTCGTGACGTCATATACATGGTGGGGCGCGTGGGTGCCCGACACCCACAAAAAAAAATGATGGTCCAAAATGATATGTATGTGTCTTTAATATACATATTAGAGCAAGAGGTTATCTAAGATATTCATAAAAATAATATATTTGTACTTATAATAAACATATTATTTTTACAAATATTTTCTCAAAGTCGGGTGCGTGCATAGTGAGCGTAGAGAACCAGGTCATCAGAGCTGCTGTAGAGCCAGAGAAACTAGGTCAGCAGAGCCGTTGTACAGCCAGAGAACCAGGTCAGCAGAGCTGCTCTAGAGCCTAAGCAGCAGGTCAGCAGAGCTGCTCTAGAACCAGAGACCCAGGTCAGCAGATTTGCTCTAGAACCAGAGACCCAGGTCAGCAGAGCTGCTGTAGAGCTAGAGAAACCAGGTCAGCAGAGCTGCTTTAGAGGGAGAGACAAGGTCAGCAGAGCTGCCCTAGAGCCAGAGAACCAGGTCAGCAGAGCTGCTTTAGAGCCATAGAACCAGGTCAGCAGAGCTGCTGTAGAGCCAGAGAAACCAGGTCAGCAGAGCCGTTGTGTAGCCAGAGAACTAGGTCAGCAGAGCTGCTCTGCAGCCTAAGAAGCAGGTCAGCAGAGCTGCTCTAGAACCAGAGACCCAGGTCAGAAGAACTGCTTTAGAGCTACAGAACTGGGTAAGCAGAGCTGCTTTAGAGCCATAGAACCAGGTCAGCAGAGCTGATTTAGAGAGAGAGAACCAGGTCAGCAGAGCTGCTTTAGAGCCAGAGAACCAGGTCAGCAGAGCTGCTCTAGAGCCAGAGAACCAGGTCAGCAGAGCTGCTCTAGAGTCTAAAAAGCAGGTCAGCAGAGCTGCTCTAGAACCAGAGACCCAGGTCAGAAGAGCTGCTATGGAGGCCGAGAACCAGGTCAGCAGAGCTGGTGTAGAGCCAGAGAAACCAGGTCAGTAGAGCTGCTTTAGAGCGAGAGAGTCAGGTCAGCAGAGCTGCTTTAGAGGGAGAGAACCAGGTCAGCAGAGCTGCTTTAGAGCCAAGGGGCCAGGTCAGCAGTGCTGCTCTAGAGCCAGTGAACCAGGTCAGCAGAACTGCTTTAGAGACACAGAACTGGGTCTGCAGAGCTGCTTTAGAGCCATAGAACCAAGTCAGCAGAGCTGTTGTAGAGCCAGAGAACCTGGTCAGCAGAGCTGCTCTAGAGTCTAAGAACTAGGTCAGCAGAGCTGCTCTAGAGCCAGAGAACCAGGTCAGCAGAGCTGCTGTAGAGCCAGAGAAACCAGGTCAGCAGAGCTGCTTTGGAGCCAGAGAACCAGGTCAGCAGAGCTTCCCTAGAGCCAGAGAACCAAGTCAGCAGAGCTGCTTTAGAGGGAGAGAACCAGGTCAGCAGAGCTGCTTTAGAGCCAGAGAACCAGGCCAGCAGAGCTGCTTTAGAGCCAGAAAACCAGGTCAGCAGAGCTGCTCTAGAGCCAGAGACCCAAGTCAGCAGAGCTGCTTTAGAGCCATAGAACCAGGTCAGCAGAGCTGCTTTAGAGCCAGAGAACCCAGGTCAGCGGAGCTGCTCTAGAGCCTCAGAAACAGGTCAGCAGAGCTGCTCTAGGGCCTAAGAAACAGGTCAGCAGAGCTGCTGTAAAGCCAGAGAAACCAGGTCAGCAGAGCTGCTTTAGAGGGAGAGACCAAGGTCAGCAGAACTGCTTTAGAGCCAGAGAACCAGGACAGCAGAGCTGCTTTAGAGCCATAGAACCAGGTCAGCATAAGCTGCTGTAGAGCCAGAGAAACCAGGTCTGCAGAGCCTTTGTAGAGCCAGAGAACCAGGTCAGCAGAGCTGCTCTAGAGTCTAACAAGCAGGTCAGCAGAGCTGCTCTAGAACCAGAGACCCGGGTCAGCAGAGCTGCTCTGGAGGCCGAGAACCAGGTCATCAGAGTTGCTGTAGAGCCAGAGAAACTAGGTCAGCAGAGCTGCTTTAGGGGGAGAGAACAAGGTCAGCAGAACTGCTTTAGAGCCAGAGAACCAGTTCAGCAGAGCTACTCTAGAGCCAGAGAACCAGGTCAGCAGAGCTGCTTTACAGCCATAGAACCAGGTCAGCAAAGCTGCTGTAGAGCCAGAGAAACCAGGTCAGCAGAGCCGTTGTAGAGCCAGAGAACCAGGTCAGCAGAGCTGTTCTAGAGCATAAGAAGCAGGTCAGCAGAGCTGCTCTAGAACCAGAGACCCAGGTCAGCAGAGCTGCTCTAGAGCCAGAGACCCAGGTCAGAAGAGCTGCTCTAGAGGCCGAGAATCAGGTCAGCAGAGCTGCTGTAGAGCCAGAGAAACCAGGTCAGCAGAGCTGCTTTAGAGTCAGAGAACCAGGTCAGCAGAGCTGCTTTAGAGCCAGAGAACCAGGTCAGCAGAGCTGCTCTAGAGCCAGAGAACCAGGTCAGCAGAGCTGCTTTAGAGCCATAGAACCAGGTCAGCAGAGCTGCTTGAGAGCCAGAGAACCAGGTCAGCAGAGCTGCTTTAGAGCCCGAGAACCAGGTCAGCAGAGCTGCCCTAGAGCCAGGGAAACCAGGTTAGCAGAGCTGCTTTAGAGGGAGAGAACCAGGTCAGCAGAGCTGCTTTAGAGCCAGAGAACCAGGTCAGCAGAGCTGCTCTAGAGCCAGAGAACCAGGTCAGCAGAGCTGCTTTAGAGCCATAGAACCAGGTCAGCAGAGCTGCTCTAGAGGCAGAGAACAAGGTTAGCAGAGCTGCTTTAGAGCCAGAGAACCAGGTCAGCAGAGCTGCTCTAGAGCCAGAGACCCAGGTCAGCAGAGCTGCTTTAGAGCCATAGAAGCAGGTCAGCAGAGCTGCTTGAAAGCCAGAGAACCAGGTCAGCAGAGCAGCTCTAGAGCCAGAGAAACCAGGTCAGCAGAGCAGCTCTAGAGCCAGAGAAACCAGGTCAGCAGAGCTGCTTTAGAGGGAGAGAACCAGGTCAGCAGAGTTGCTTTAGAGCCAGAGAACCAGGTCAGCAGAGCTGCTTTATCGCCATAGAACCAGGTCAGCAGAGCTGCTCTAGAGACAGAGAACCAAGTCAGCAGAGCTGGTGTAGAGCCAGAGAAACCAGGTCAGCAGAGCTGCTCTAGAGCCAGAGAACCAGGTCAGCAGAGCTGGTATAGAGCCAGAGAAACCAGGTCAGTAGTGCTGCTTTAGAGCGAGAGAGCCAGGTCAGCAGAGCTGCTTTAGAGCCATAGAACCAGGTCAGCAGAGCTGCACTAGAGGCAGAGAACCAGGTCAGCAGAACTGCTTTAGAGCCAGAGAACCAGGTCAGCAGAGCGCCTTAGAGAGAGAGAACCAGGTCAGCAGAGCTGCTTTAGAGCCAGAGAACCAGGTCAGCAGAGCTGCTCTAGACCCAGAGAACCAGGTCAGCAGAGCTGCTGTTGAGCCAGAGAACCAGGTCAGCAGAGCTGCTTTAGAGCCAGAGAACCAGGTCAGCAGAGCTGCTGTAGAGGCAGAGAACCAGGTCAGCAGAGCTGCTTTAGAGGGAGAGAACCAGCTCAGAGAGCTGTTTTAGAGCCAGAGAACCAGGTCAGCAGAGCTGCTTTAGAGCCATAGAACCAGGTCAGCAGAGCTGCACTAGAGGCAGAGAACCAGGTCAGCAGAACTGCTTTAGAGCCAGAGAACCAGGTCAGCAGAGCTCTTTAGAGGGAGAGAACCACGTCAGCAGAGTTGCTTTAGAGCCAGAGAACCAAGTCAGCAGAGTTGCTCTAGACCCAGAGAACCAGGTCAGCAGAGCTGCTGTAGAGCCAGAGAACCAGGTCAGCAGAGCTGCTTTAGAGCCAGAGAACCAAGTCAGCAGAGCTGCTCTAGACCCAGAGAACGAGGTCAGCAGAGCTGCTGTAGAGCCAGAGACCCAGGTCAGCAGAGCTGCTTTAGAGCCAGAGAACCAGGTCAGCAGAGCTGCTCTAGAGCCAGAGAACCAGGTCAGCAGAGCTGCTCTAGAGCCAGGGAACCAGGTCAGCAGAGCTGCTCTAGAGCCAGATAACCAGGTCAGCAGAGCTGCTTTCGAGCCACAGAAACAGGTCAGCAGAGCTGCTATAGAGGCAGAGAACCAGGTCAGCAGAGCTGCTTTAGAGCCAGAGAACCAGGTCAGCAGAGCTGCTCTAGAGCCAGAGAACCAGGTCAGCGGAGCTGCTTTAGAGCCATAGAACCAGGTCAGCAGAGCTGCTTGAGAGTCAGAGAACCAGGTCAGCAGAGCTGCTTTAGAGCAAGAGAACCAGGTCAGCAGAGCTGCTCTAGAGCCAGAGAAACCAGGTCAGCAGAGCTCCTTTAAAGCGAGAGAACCAGGTCAGCAGAGCTACTTTAGGGCCAGAGAACCTGGTCAGCGGAGCTGCTGTAGAGCTACAGAAACAGGTCAGCAGAGCTGCTTTAGAGCCATAGAATGAGGTCAGCAGAGCTGCTCTAGACGCAGAGAACCAGGTTAACAGAGCTGCTTTAGAGCCAGAGAACCAGGTCAGCAGAGCTGCTCTAGAGCCAGACAACCAGGTCAGCAGAGCTACTTTAGAACCATAGAACCAGGTCAGCAGAGCTGCTTGAGAGCCAGGTCAGCAGAGCTACTGTAGAGCCAGAGAACCAGGTCGGCAGAGCTGCTCTAGAGCTAGAGAAACAAGGTCAGCAGAGCTGCTTTAGAGGGAGAGAACCAGGTCAGCAGAGCTGCTTTAGAGCCAGAGAACCAGGTCAGTAGAGCTGCTCTAGAGCCAGAGAACCAGGTCAGCAGAGCCGGTGTAGAGCCAGAGAAACCAGGTCAGTAAAGCTGCTTTAGAGCGAGAGAACCAGGTCAGCAGAGCTGCTCTAAACGGAGAGAACCAGGTCAGCAGAGCTGCTCTAGAGCCAGAGAACCAGGTCAGCAGAACTGCTTTAGAGCCATAGAACCAGGTCAGCAGAGCTGATTTAGAGGGAGAGAACCAGGTCAGCAGAGCTGCTTTAGAGCCATAGAACCAGGTCAGCAGAGCTGCTTTAGAGCCAGAGAACCAGGTCAGCAGAGCTGCTTTAGAGCTATAGAACCAGGTCAGCAGAGCTGCTTTAGAGCCAGAGAACCAGGTCAGCAGAGCTGGTGTAGAGCCAGAGAAACCAGGTCAGTAGATCTGCTTTAGAGCGAGAGAGCCAGGTCAGCAGAGCTGCTTTAGAGGGAGAGAACCAGGTCAGCAGAGCTGCTTTAGAGCCAAGGGGCCAGGTCAGCAGTGCTGCTCTAGAGCCAGAGAACAAGGTCAGCGGAATTGCTTTAGAGCCAGAGAACCAGGTCAGCAGAGATGCTCTAGAGTCTAAGAACTAGGTCAGTAGAGCTGCTCTAGAGCCAGAGAACCAGGTCAGCAGAGCTGCTGTAGAGCCAGAGAAACCAGGTCAGCAGAGCCGCTTGAGAGAGAGAGAACCAGGTCAGCAGAGCTGCTTCAGAGCCAAAGAACCAGGCCAGCAGACCTGCTTTGGAGCCAGAGAACCAGGTCAGCAGAGCTTCTCTAGAGCCAGAGAACCAAGTCAGCAGAGCTGCTTTAGAGGGAGAGAACCAGGTCAGCAGAGCTGCTCTAGAGCCTAAATCCAGGTCAGCAGAGCTGCTGTAGAGCCTGCGACCCAGGTCAGCAGAGCTTCTCTAGAGGCCGAGAAACCAGGTCTGCAGAGCTGCCTTAGAGGGAGAGAACAAGGTCAGCAGAATTGCTTTAGAGCCAGAGAACCAGGTCAGCAGAGCTACTCTAGAGCCAGAGAACCAGGTCAGCAGAGCTGCTTTAGAGCCATAGAACCAGGTCAGCAGAGCTGCTGTAGAGCCAGAGAAACTAGGTCAGCAGAGCCGTTGTAGAGCCAGAGAACCAGGTCAGCAGAGCTGCTCTAGAGCATAAGAAGCAGGTCAGTAGAGCTGCTCTAGAACCAGAGACCCAGGTCAGCAGAGCTGCTCTAGAGCCAGAGACCCAGGTCAGCAGAGCTGCTCTAGAGCCGAGAACCAGGTCAGCAGAGCTGCTGTAGAGCCAGATAAACCAGGTCAGCAGAGATGTGTTAGAGGTAGAGAACCAAGTCAGCAGAGCTGCTTTAGAGCCAGCTGCTCTAGAGCCAGAGACCCAGGTCAGCAGAGCTGCTTTAGAGCCATAACCAGGTCAGAAGACCTGCTCTAGAGGCAGAAAACCAGGTCAGCAGAGCTGCTTTAGAGCCAGAGATCCAGGTCAGCAGAGCTGCTCTGGAGCCATAGAACCAGGTCAGCAGAGCTGCTTTAGAGCCAGAGAACCATGTCAGCAGAGCTGCTTTAGAGCTATAGAACCAGGTCAGCAGAGCTGCTTTAGAGCCTGAGAACCAGGTCAGCAGAGCTGCTCTAGAGCCTAAGAACCAGGTCAGCTGAGCTGCTCTAGAGCCAGAGAACCAGGTCAGCAGAGCTGGTGTAGAGCCAGAGAAACCAGGTCAGTAGATCTGCTTTAGAGGGAGAGAGCCAGGTCAGCAGAGTTGCTTTAGAGGGAGAGAACCAGGTCAGAAGAGCTGCTTTAGAGCCAAGGGGCCAGGTCAGCAGTGCTCCTCTAGAGCCAGAGAACCAGGTCAGGGGAACTGCTATAGAGCCAGTGAACCAGGTCAGCAGAGCTGCTCTAGAGTCTAAGAACTAGGTCAGAAGAGCTGCTCTAGAGCCAGAGAACCAGGTCAGCAGAGCTGCTGTAGAGCCAGAGAAACCAGGTCAGCAGAGCCGCTTGAGAGGGAGAGAACCAGTTCAGCAGAGCTGCTTTAGAGCCAAAGAACCAGGCCAGCAGAGCTGCTCTGGAGCCATAGAATCAGGTCAGCAGACCTGCTTTAGAGCCATAGAACCAGGTCAGCAGAGCTGCTTGAGAGCCAGAGAACCAAGTCAGCACAGCTGCTTTAGAGCCATAGATCCAGGTCAGCAGAGCTGCTCTAGAGCCAGAGAACCAAGTCAGCAGAGCTGCTTTAGAGGGAGAGAACCAGGTCAGCAGAGCTGCTCTAGAGCCTAAAAACCAGGTCAGCAGAGCTGCTGTAGAGCCAGAGAAAGCAGGTCAGCAGAGCCGTTGTAGAGCCAGAGACCCAGGTCAGCAGAGCTTCTCTAGAGGCCAAGAAATAAGGTCAGCAGAGCTGCCTTAGAGGGAGAGAACAAGGTCAGCAGAACTGCCTTAGATCCAGAGAACCATGTCAGCAGAGCTACTCTAGCGCCAGAGAACCAGGTCTGCAGAGCTGCTTTAGAGCCATAGAACCAGGTCAGCAGAGCTGCTGTAGAGCCAGAGAAACCAGGTCAGCAGAGCCGTTGTAGAGCCAGAGAACCAGGTCAGCAGAGCTGCTCTAGAGCATAAGAAGCAGGTCAGCAGAGCTGCTCTAGAACCAGAGACCCAGGTCAGCAGAGCTGCTCTAGAGCCAGAGACCCAGGTCAGCCGAGCTGCTCTAGAGGCCGAGAACCAGGTCAGCAGAGCTGCTGTAGAGCCAGAGAAACCAGGTCAGCAGAGCTGCTTTAGAGGGAGAGAACCAGGTCAGCAGAACTGCTTTAGATCCCGAGAACCAGGTCAGCAGAGCTGCTGTAGAGCCAGAGAAACCAGGTCAGCAGAGCTGCTTTAGAGGTAGAGAACCAAGTCAGCAGAGCTGCTTTAGAGCCAGCTGCTCTAGAGCCAGAGACCCAGGTCAGCAGAGCTGCTTTAGAGCCATAACCAGGTCAGAAGACCTGCTCTAGAGGCAGAGAACCAGGTCAGCAGAGCTGCTTTAGAGCCAGAGATCCAGGTCAGCAGAGCTGCTCTGGAGCCATAGAATCAGGTCAGAAGACCTGCTTTAGAGCCATAGAACCCGGTCAGCAGAGCTGCTTGAGAGCCAGAGAACCAGGTCAGCAGAGCTGCTTTAGAACCATAGACCCAGGTCAGCAGAGCTGCTCTAGAGCCTAGGAACCAGGTCAGCAGAGCTGCTCTAGAGCCAGAGAACCAGGTCAGCAGAGCTGGTGTAGAGCCAGAGAAACCAGATCAGTAGAGCTGCTTTAGAGTGAGAGAACCAGGTCAGCAGAGCTGCTTTAGATGGAGAGAACCAGGTCAGCAGAGCTGCTTTAGAGCAAAGGGACCAGGTCAGCAGAGCTGCTCTAGAGCCAGAGAACCAGATCAGCAGAACTGCTTTAGAGCCATAGAACTGGGTCAGCAGAGTTGCTTTAGAGCCAGAGAACCTGGTCAGCAGAGCTGTTGTAGAGCCAGAGAACCAGGCCAGCAGAGTTGCTCTACAGCCTAAGAACTAGGTCAGCAGAGCTGATCTAGAGCCAGAGAACCAGGTCAGCAGAGCTGCTGTAGAGCCAGAGAATCCAGGACAGCAGAGCTGATTTAGAGGGAGAGAACTAGGTCAGCAGAGATGATTTAGAACCAGAGAACCAGCCCAGCAGAGCTGCTTTAGAGCCAGAGAACCAGGTCAGTAGAGCTGCTTTAGAGCCAGAGAACCAGGTCAGCAGAGCTGCTCTAGAGCCAGAGAACCAAGTCAGCAGAGATGCTTTAGAGCCATAGAACCAGGTCAGCAGAGCTGCTTTAGAGCCAGAGAACCAGGTCAGCAGAGTTGCTCTAGAGCTAGAGTACCAGGTCAGCAGAGCTGCTGTAGAGCCAGAGAAGCTAGGTTAGTAGAGCTGCTTTAGAGGGAGAGAACCAGGTCAGCAGAGCTGCTCCAGAGGGAGAGAACCAGGTCAGCAGAGCTGCTTTAGAGCCAGAGAACCAGGTCAGCAGAGCTGCTGTAGCTGACACTGACTGACTGACTGACACTGACTGATTGACACTGACTGACACTGATTCACTGACACTGATTGACTGACACTGACTGACACTGACACTGACTGACACTGATTGACTGACACTGACTGATTGACACTGACTGACAGACTGACTACTCTCTACTACTCTACTTCTCACTGTCTACTACTCTCTACTACTCTCTCTCTACTACTCACTCTCTACTACTCTCTACTACTCACTCTCTACTACTCTACTACACTCTACTACTCACTCTCTACTACTCGCTCTCTACTCTCGCTCTCTACTTTTCTCTACTACTCACTCTCTACTACTCACTCTCTACTACTCTATACTACGTCTACTACTCTCTACTACTCCTCTCTACTACTCACTCTCTACTACTCACTCTCCACTACTCTCTACTACTCACTCTACTACTCTCTACCACTCACTCTCTACTACTCTACTACTCACTCTCTACTACTCTCTACTGCTCTCTCTACTACTCACTCTCTACTACTCACTCTACTACTCTCTACTACTCACTCTCTACTACTCTCTCTCTACTACTCACTCTCTGCTATTCACTCTCTACTACTCACTCTCTACTACTCGCTCTCTACTACTCTCTACTACTCACTCTCCACTACTCACTCTCTACTGTTCGCTCTCTACTACTCTCTACTACTCACTCTCTACCACTCACTCTCTACTACTCTACTACTCTCTACTACTCTCTTTCTACTACTCACTCTATACTACTCACTCTCTACTACTCTTTACTACTCTCTCTACTACTCACTCTCTACTACTCTCTACTACTCACTCTACTACTCTCTACTTCTCCCTACCACTCACTCTCTACTACTCTACTGCTCACTCTCTACTACTCTCTCTCTACTACTCACTCTCTACTACTCACTCTACTACTCTCTACTACTCACTCTCTACTACGCTCTCTCTACTACTCTCTAGTACTCACTCTTCTACTCACTCTCTACTACTCACTCTCCACTACTCACTCTCTACTGCTCACTCTCAACTACTCTCTACTACTCACTCTACTACTCACTCTCTACTACTCTACTACTCTCTACTGCTCTCTCTACTTCTCACGTTCTACTACTCTCTCTACTACTCACTCTACTACTCTCTACTACACACTCTCTACTACTTGCTCTCTACTCCTCGCTCTCTACTGCTCTCTACTACTCACTCTGCTACTCACTCTCTACTACTCTCTACTACTCACTCTCTACTCCTCCACTACTCTCTACTGCTCACTCTCTACTACTCACTCTCTACTACTCTACTACTCACTCTCTACTACTCTCGACTACTCACTCTCTACTACTCTCTCTCTACTACTCTCTACTACTCACTCTCTGCTTCTCACTCCACTACTCACTCTCTACTACTCCCTCTCTACTACTCTTTACTACTCTCTCTCTACTACTCTCTGCTACTCACTCTCTACTACTCAATCTCTACTACTCACTCTCTGCTGCTCTCTACTACTCACTCTCTACTACTCTCTACTACTCACTCTGTACTACTCACTGTCTACTACTCTCTACTGCTCACTCTCTACAACTCACTCTCTACTCACTCTACTACCCTCTACTACTCACTCTCTGCTACTCTCTCTACTATCTACTACTCTCTACTACTCACTCTCTACTCTCTACCTCTCTATCTCTCTCTACCTCTCTCTCTACTACTCTCTACCTCTCTACACATCAACCTCGCTACACTTCTACACCTCTACCTCTACCTCTACCTCTCTACCTCTACCTCTCTACCTCTACACCTCTACCTCTACACCTCTACCTCTCTACCTTTCTCTACCTCTCTCTACACACACACATATGCACGTAGATATGCATATATATGCATATGCATTTATATATGTGTGTATATATATATACATATATATATATAAACAAATATATAATCTGCATATCTATATAAATACAAATATAAATGCATGCATGCTTCAGTCTGCATGTCAGAATTTTTAATGAAATAGAAGAGGATTTGAGAAGTCAAAATGTGCCCTAATTTTTCTTTCTGCAGCACTAATCATAATTTCTATGGCAAAATGAACCCCCTCTTTTTGTTCCTTTCCAAATTAAATGTTTTAAGTGTTACTACTTTATTCCAATCAAGATGGCTTCAGGTGTGCCATACTTTTGTCATAAGTAAGACTGTTAGCGCTATAGTTGTTCTTTAGAACACTCTGGGACATTCTGTCATTGGGCTATACTTGGGCTATATCTGGGTGATATTTGTGCTACATTTGGGCTCGTTTGTCTCTGGTTGCCATCTTGGGAGACTTATTTGTTATGAAGTTTCCTAATTTCCTCATTTACTACAGTCTCCTCAGTAGGAAATATTTTCAGGTTTTTTACTTTAATTCCATCAAGAAGGCATTCAGATATGTCACACATTTGCCATAAATTCGGAATGTTAGCACTCTAGTTGCTTATTAGATCACTGTGGAAAAGCTACTGCTCACCAAGGAAGTCTGCTGCTGGTATTGAAAGTGCATGTTTCAGTCTGCATGTCACTCAAAATGTGCCCTAATTTTTCTTTTTTCAGCACTAATCATAATTTCTATGGCAAAATGAACCCCCTCATTGTGTTCCTTTTAAATTAAACTACTCACTCTCTACTACTCACTCGCTACTACTCTCTACTATTCACTCTCTACTACGCACTCTCTACTACTCTCTACTACTCTCTCCTACTCACTACTACTACTCTCTACTACTCACTCTCTACTACTCACTCTCTACTACGCACTCTCTACTACTCTCTACTACTCTCTCCTACTCTCTCCTACTCACTCTACTACTCTCTACTACTCTCTACCACTCACTCTCTACTACTATACTACTCATTCTCTACTACTCTCTCTCTACTACTCTCTCTACTACTCCCTCTCTACTACTCACTCTACTACTCTCTACTACTACCTCTCAACTACTCTCTCTCTACTACTCACTCTCTACTATTCACTCTCTACTACTCACTCTCTACTACTCACTCTCTACTACTTGCTCTCTACTGCTCTCTACTACTCACTCTCCACTACTCACTCTCTACTACTCTCTCTACTGCTCACTCTCTACTACTCTCTACTGCTCACTCTACTACTTTCTATTACTCCCTACCACTCACTCTTTACTACTCTACTACTCACTCTCTAATACTCTCTACTACTCTCTCTCTACTACTCACTCTCTACTACTCACTCTGCTACTCTCTACTACTCACTCTCTACTACTCTCTCTCTACTACTCACTCTACTACTCTCTACTACACACTCTCTACTACTCACTCTCTACTACTTGCTCTTTACTACTCTCTACTACTCACTCTCCACTTCTCGCTCTCTACTACTCGCTCTCTACTACTCGCTACTACTCACTCTACTACTCACTCTCTACTACTCTACTACTCTCTCTACTACTCACTCTCTACTACTCTCTCTACTACTCTCTACTACCCACTCTCTACTACCCACTCTCTACTACTCACTCTCTACTACTCGCTCTCTACTACTCTCTACTACTCACTCTCCACTACTCGCTCTCTACTACTCGCTCTCTACTACTCGCTCTCTACTACTCGCTACTACTCACTCTACTACTCACTCTCTACTACTCTACTACTCTCTCTACTACTCACTCTCTACTACTCTCTCTACTACTCTCTACTACCCACTCTCTACTACACACTCTCTACTACTTGCTCTCTACTACTCGCTCTCTACTACTCTCTACTACTCACTCTACTACCCGCTCTCTACTACTGCCTACTACTCACTCTACTACTCACTCTCCTACTCATTCTCTACTACTCCACTACTCTCTAGTACTCACTCTCTACTACTCTACTACTCCCTACTACTCTCTCTCTACTACTCACTCTCTACTACTCACTCTCTACTACTCTCTACTTCTCACTCTCTACTGCTCTCTACTACTCACTCTCTACTACTCTCTCTCTACTACTCACTTTCTACTACTCACTCTGTACTACTCTCTGCTACTCACTCTCTACTACTCTCTACTACTCACTCTCTACTACTCTCTCTCTACTACTCTCTACTACTTTCTACTACTCACTCTGCTACTCACTCTACTACTCACTCTACTACACACTCTCTACTACTCACTCTCTACTACTCACTCTCTACTACTCTCTCTACTACTCTCTACTACTCACTCTACTACTCACTCTCTACTATTCTCTATTACTCACTCTCTACTGCTCTCTACTACTCACTCTCTACTAATCCCTACTACTCACTCTCTACTACTCTCTACTACTCACTCTACTACTCACTCTCTACAACTCTCTACTACTCACTCTCTACTACCCACTCTCTACTACTCTCTACTACTCACTCTCTACTACTCTCTACTAATCACTCTCTACTTCTCACTCTACTCACTCTACTACTTTCTACTACTCACTCTCTGCTACTCTCTATACTACTCTATACTACTCACTCTCTACTCTCTAATATTCATCCTCTACTCTCTACCTCTCTCTACCTCTCTCTCTACTACTCTCTACCTCTCTACCTCTACCTGTCTACCTCTACCTCTTTACCTCTACACCTCTACGTCTACACCTCTACACCTCTACCTCTCTCTACCTCTCTCTACACGCACACATATGCACAAAGATATATGCACATGCATTTATATATATGTATGTGTATATATATATATATACATATATATATAAACATTGCAACAATCACTCCATCAGGAAATGACACGAACTCCTCTTAGGTGGCAAAACGAAATTTATTTTCAGTTCTCACTGCTCTTGGTCATGACGCGTTTCAGCCGTACCGTCGGCCTTGTTCACATAACAACGCCATAGCGGGAAAACTCCAATTTAAATTTTTTTTCTCTTTCAAACCCAGTGTCACATGATTGATAAACATGGAGAATAGACTGCGACATTTTTACACATACTTGATTTTGGAAAACAGACTAGGTGGTATCTCTCCACACTAATTGCATATTACTACATAAAGTGGAAGGAATAACATATATATACACCTCTAGATACACATTTATGTATAAATAAATAAATACATACATAAATACATTTCAGTATAAATACAATATAATTCACTATATGTTAAAATCGTTTTCTTAAAATAATGGCATAAATGCGTAATGTAGTAAGTCTTGGATGTGTGGTTATCTACCTGATCTTAATCTCCATCAAAACTCGTCTAAGTATATGTAAAAAGGGATGAAGGTGTCACAGAAAAAGACTCTACTCCATAGTTAAAATCACCCATAAACCAAGGAAAAGTATAAAAACATTAGATTGACCCCTCAAATGTGCAAAGTTGCGAAAAGTGCATAGTGCAGATCTTCTAATAGGAATTTAATATAATGCACCGTCTATGTTGGCAGGTACATATTAGTACATGTGATAAAGTGCTTGAAAAAACTGTACAATAAAATACCTATTTATTTTCACAACTAGTGTAAAGAAAAAAAGAAAATTAAAGTAAGAAGTGTCCATAAGTAAATTAAATCAATGGAAGCTTCAGAGGGGCAAAAAATCCCAAACTAGATGTCTATTTATATCAAGTAAGTGGATCAACTTGATCTAAAGGATCCTATTGATACTAGTATTGTTACCTAAGTGTATGATGTGGGCAAATATCAACATCATTGCAATCAATATGGCAGGAGACTGGTTCCAGAGTGCTCCTGTGAAAGAGGCTCTTGTGAGGTTTCTCCAAGCAGACTTCTAGGCAGATTTAAAGGTAAGTGTGCATATCTTCAGTAGTATTTAACCCATAAGGGGCCTTCGTATCCATTTTCAGTATTAGGCGGGTTTCTAATTGCCTTAGTAGCCTTTCCCTATTACCTCCTCGGCGCAATTTAGGGATGGCATCAATTACATAGTAACTAAGACATTTTAAGTCATTGTTGTGTTTGTCTTTGAAATGACGAGCCACTGGATAAGTGCTGTCATTATTAACAATGGCTCTCAAATGTTGAAGGATACGAGTATGAACTTGAAGTTTGGTGCTACCAATATACGATAGGTCACAGGTACAAGTAAGGACATAGACAGCATATTCTGTACGGCAATTAAAATGCCCTTTGATTGGTGTTTCCTTGGGACTAAAAGGAGTTTTATATGTAGTACGGTTAGTCCCAAATTTGCATGCTCTACAAGATGTACACTTGTAAAAACCTTTCTTTGGTTGTAGCCAGGTACTGTTGGATACATTCTCTGGGCTGCTTTTAACCAGCTGGCTTCTCATGGATGTAGCACGTCTATATGTAATAGACGGTTTGTCTGATAAGAAAGGCGCCAGTACACCATCGGTTTTTAAGATGGGCCAATTTTTGTTAATAATTGCCCTCAGCTGTCTATGTTGTCTGTTAAAAGTCATTATGAGACGTGGAGCATTCTCCTCATCTCCATTCTCTCTTGTAATACATGGCCTAGCATTTGTGCCTAGTAGTTCTTCTCTAGTTTTCAGTGCTGCTTTATCACTCGCTTGTTTGAGAACAGACTCACTATAGCCTCTAGCTCTAAATCTTGCCAGTGCCTCTACATTGCATTTTGTGAACTCATTTTCTGTACTGCAAATTCTTTTGAGCCTTAAAAGTTCCCCATAGGGGATACTCCTAATGAGGTGGCCAGGATGGGAGCTAGTTGCATGTAAGGTGGAGTTGCCTGCGGTAGATTTTCTGTATAGTGTGGATTCCAATTTGTTGCCTGATACATAGATAGTAGTATCTAGGAAAGAGACCTGTGTTTGGCTAATGTGAGATGTAAATTTCAAATTAAGTTATATACATATATATAATCTGCATATCTATATAAATACAAATATAAATGCATGCATGCATATACGTATACATATAAGCATACATATGCATGTTATGTACATGAAAGTTTGAAAAACACTAATAAAAGCAAAGCTAAAAAGCCACCTAATTACAAACAGAATTGCTTTAACATAAACAGGCGCGAGACCTATTGCATGTTCAATGCTTGTTTACTTTGATTCCATCAAGAAGGCATTCAGATGTGTCACACATTTGCCATAAATTCTGAATGTTAGCACTCTAGTTGCTCATTAGATCACTGTAGTAAAGCTACTGCTCACCAGGGAAGTCTGCTGCTAGTATTCAAAGTGCATGCTTCAGTCTGCATGTCAGATTTGTTTAATTAAATAGAAGAGGATTTAAGAAGTCAAAATGTGCCATAATTTTTCTTTCTGCAGCACTAATCACAATTTCTATGGCAAAATGAACCCCCTCATTTTGTTCCTTTGCAAATTAAATGTTTTAAATGTTACCACTTTATTCCAATCAAGATTGCTTCAGGTGTGCCATACTTTTGTCATAAGTAAGTCTGTTAGCGCTCTAGTTGTTTTTTAGAACACTCTGGGACTTTCTGTCATTGCGCTATACTTGGGCTACATCTGGGTGATATTTGTGCTACATTTGGGCTCTTTTGTCTCTGCTGGCCATCTAGGGAGACTTATTTGTTATGAAGTTTCCTAATTTCCTAATTTACTACAGTCTCCTTAGTAGGAAATACTTTCAGTTTTTTACTTTGATTCCATCAAGAAGGCATTCATATGTGTCAGGCATTTGCCATAAATTCAGAATGTTAGCACTCTAGTTACTCATTAGACTACTGTAGTAAAGCAGTAGCTTTACTACAGTAATCTAATGAGTAACCAGGTAAGTCTGCTGCTGGTATTGAAAGTGCATGTTTCAGTCTGCATGTCAGAATTTTGTAATGAAATAGAAGAGGATTTGAGAAGTCACTCAAAATGTGCCTTAATTTTTCTTTCTGCAGCATCATACTTTCTATGACAGAATAAACCCCCTCATTGTGTTCCTTTTTAAATTAAATGTTTTAAGAGTTCCAATCAAGATGGCTTCAGGTGTGTCATACGTTTGTCATAAGTAGGACTGTTAGCGCTCTAGTTGTTCTTTAGAACACTCTGGGAAGCTGCAGTAGAACACAAAGGAATCAACTGACAGTATCTGCCCTTGTTGGATGTACATGTTTTACGTAGAATGTCAGACTTCATTCTCACATGACTGACAAAGATAATGTGTATTTACAGAAAATATGCTCACAGTTTAGCTTATAGATCACCTTCCAAACTTCTGTGGGAAAAGCATGAGAAAATATTTTTCTCTCAAACATGATTCATGATATCCCAGCAGAAGGCGTTTTCACATGGTAAAATCACCTTAGAACACACCACAATTCCTAAAATGATTATGGTACCATCAACAAATGATTCATAATGTAACTAAAGTCTTAAAACCTTCTATAAACTGCAATGCCTTTTAATGAGGTGCTATCATGTATATTGGTCCCAAGATGACTGCCAACACTTCTTGGATGAAGTGCTGACAGCCAATCAGATCTCACGATGAGATGTGTGGTTAGGCTCCGCCCAGATATATCTATGATTTTACTTTTTATTTTCTTAGCAACTACTGAACGGATTTACACTATTTAACCAAAAGGCACAAGTGTGAACCAAGGGCTACATCTTTGCCGAATTTCGTGTAATTCCATTCAGCTGTTCTGGCTGCAGCTGCGATTAACGGTTCCTATGGAAAATTGCATGGGGAAAACACGTTTTGGGACCCCATTTTTCTTGGCCCCCGCTTGACGAATCACCCCAAGACTTTCAGGATAGGAGCAGACCGGAGCACCCCACCAGTTTTGAAACTTTTGCGAAGATTCATCAACCGCAGCCAAAGTTATTCCAAATAGAATGTTGCAGATTTCCTATGGATAATAGGTCCTAACTATAACTACCTACTGGCGACCGCCAGTAGGTAATATATATATATATATATATATATATATTATTATATATTATAGTTACAACCTAGTTTCCATAGGAAATCTCAAAATTCTATTTTGATTAACTTTGGCGCCGGTTGACGAATCCTCGCGAAATTTTCAAAACTAATGGGGCGCTCCGTTCAGCTCCTACCCTGAAAGTCTCGGGGTGATTTGTCAAGTGGGGGCCGAGAAAAAGGGGGGGTCCAAAAACGCGTTTTCCCCATGCATTTTTCCATAGGACCTTTAGTCGCAGCTACAGCCCGAACGTCATGAGTGATGTAATATGTGACGTCATCAGCAGTGCATTGCGGGCGTGCGAGTTATAGTTAGCTGAACTAACTATAACAGGGGAATTTCAATGGTTTTGTACGAGTGAAAAGTCCAGCTAACTATAACGCCCCTGAAACCTATGGTTTTTTCAGTGAATTTCAAAGGTTTTTTAAATGCTAATTTCTAACTATGCCTACAGAGATAGGACATGTGAAGAAAGAAGAAAAAACGCACAGAAAGAAAAAAAAGAAATGCAGACAGAAGCAACAGAAGTCCTCAAAGACGAAGAAAAGTGCAGGAAGAAGGATAACGTGCAGAAAGAACAAACAGAAGAGCAGAAAGAAGCCTTGTTGCAAAATCATCCTGTACCCTCAACTTTTTCAGACGGATACTGGTGGTAACTGAGTCTGACTAACCAGTCCTAGAGCCAGTGCTATGTTAAAAGATACTCAGAATACAGTGAAAACACCTACATACACTAGGGAACACTATGCGTTGGGGTCCCCCTGTGATTAGCATGACCTCCTCTGTAAGCCCCTAGTATATAATAGGGCAGGGGATTAAAACTACCTCTTAAAATGTGCCAGAGGGCGTGTTTGCACACGTCACCTCAGGCCCCGTCCCCTCCCTTCCCCACTGTGTAAACACGCCCTGTGGCCATTTTAAGTTGGGAGATTAAGTCTCCTTGAATCCTGAGGGTCCCTAGGGTCCAACTAGACCACTAGGTACCTCCAGTAAGCGCCACAGAGCTGCGTTGCAGAGAGATGTAAAAAGGGGCACGGCCTAGACCACCTCTCTGCAACGCAGTGCAGTGGCGCTTACTGGAAGCACCTGGTGGGCTAGTTGGCCACCAGGGGCCCTCAGGATTGAACAGGAATTATTTCCCCAACTTAAAACGCGCCATAGGGCGTGTTTGCACACATCACCTCAGGCCCCGTCCCCTCCCTTCCCCACTGTGTAAACACGCCCTGTGGCCGTTTTAAGTTGTGAGATTAAGTCCCCTTGAATCCTGAGGGTCCCTAGGGGCACAATAGCCCACTAGGTACGTCCAGTAAGCGCCACTGCAGAGAGGTGTAAAAAGGGGCACGGCCTGGACCACCTCCCTGCAACGCAGAGCAGTGGCGCTTACTGGAAGCACCTGGTGGGCTAATTGGCCCCCAGGGTCCTTCAGGATTAAAAGGGAATTATTTCTCCAACTTAAAGCGTGCCACAGGGCGTGTTTGCACTCAGAATACAGTGAAAACACCTACATACACTAGGGAACACTATGCGTTGGGGTCCCCCTGTGATTAGCATGACCTCCTCTGTAAGCCCCTAGTATATAATAGGGCAGGGGATTAAAACTACCTCTTAAAATGTGCCAGAGGGCGTGTTTGCACACGTCACCTCAGGCCCCGTCCCCTCCCTTTACCACTGTGTAAACGCGCCCTGTGGCCGTTCTAAGTTAAGAGATTAAGTCCCCTTGAATCCTAAGGGTCCCTAGGGTCAAACTAGCCCACTAGGTACCTCCAGTAAGCACCACAGAGCTGTGTTGCATAGAGGTGTAAAAAGGGGCATGGCCTCAGAACACCTGTCTGCAATGCAGCTCCCTGGCGCATACTGGAGCTACCTGATGGGCTAGTTGGCCCTCAGGGACCCTCAGTATTGAAGGGGAATTAATTTCCCAACTTACAACTGGCCATGGAGTGTGTTTGCAGAGTGCTGCAAGGAGGGGGCGTGGCCTCCGGCGCGATGCCAGTCTTTTATTTATTTTATTTTTTAAGAAGGAGGGCTGTGTGGCCCCCCTTCTTTTTCTAATTTATTGGCCCTGGGGACCCCGTCCCCCAGGGCCTGCACCCTAATTTATTTTGTTGAAAAAAATAAATTTGGAAGGGGGCCACATGGCCCCCCTCCCAAGGCCTTATTCGGCCCTGGGGACCCGAACCCCCGGGTCATGGCCTTTTTTTTTTATTCTTTAGGAGGGGGGCTGCGTTGCCCCCTCCTCAGGCCACTTACGGCCCCGGGGACCACATCCCCTGGGGCCGGACTTTGTTTTTTATTATTTTTAAACAAAATATATTTATAGAAACACCTAGGACATGCTGGACAAACCGTATGTACCTATCACCATGACGATTTGCGTGATATTCATTAAAAGGCGACTATGCATACAATGAATCCTCATGGAATGTATTTACACCGCTAGTGAAGCTCTGACGTGTCTGACGCCCTACCGTGCCTAATCCCGGCTCCCCTGCCGGTGGGAACTCTCCAAGTAGACACCCTTGTCGTTTATTTATACAAACATGGGTAGCTATTGACGGGCACATTTAATACACAAACACACCAAGCCATTCAAAGGGGATTCAAAAAACATTCGACCAAACTAATCAAGAAACCCCCCTCACGGTTAATAAAACACACATCCACCGCCGGATGTGTAATACTTTTTATTTTACTCTCTGGAAAGGAGACAAACCTCACTTGAGAGTCACAGCGTGCTCCTGGCTGGGCCCAATGCTGTGTTACACCCACCAGTGCCCGCCGAGTGCCACTCACCTCTGTGTTGTATTCCACCAGCTAGTGCGTATGCTATGACACTCTGTAGCCCAGGGTTACTCATAGTACGGCCCGCGGGCCGCCAGCGGCCCGGCAAGCCTTCCTTGGCGGCCCGCGGACCTTCCAGACATCGTACCGGTGTACGAGCGAGGAAGAATGGAGTTCAGGCAGGCAAGCGCCCTATTAAGCACTCGAAGACGGAGGGCTGCTCTGGTTGGCTGAAGCTCCCGTCCCACGTTCGAAAATAGCCCGCAGTGTGCAACGATTGGCTACTCAACCGGAGGCTGCAGGCTGTCTCTCCAATGAGCTGTGGAGAAAAGGGAACCCTCCGGTTGGATGATGTACGTTGGAGCCGCAGCCCGCGCTTCGGTCAGCCGTTGTCTCCGTGTCTACCAATTCATTTGTACTCACACGAACCACTCGCCCCCGGTCAACTGGGCGAGGAGCCCAGGATGTCATAAGTGTACCGCCCTTGGTCACCCTGGAATACGCCGCCGTTAACTGCGCTCGATTTCACGTTCACATCGAAAGCTTTATGCAAACACCATTTCGAGTCTGCCCGGATACAGTGAAAGCACCAAGGCACACGTTATCTCACATTTATTATAAACTGAGGTCTAACTCCCAGACCCCCTTCTTTCTTTGGGAGAGAGAGGGAGAGGGATACAGCATACATGCCAACATTTCAGAAGAACAAAGTGGGAGATTTAAAAAAAATCGGGAGAATGGGACCTTCAATCGGGTTTCTGTCATGTATGGACTTTGGAAGTGTGCTGCTGCAGGATCGGACATTTGAAAGCAAATTCACGTGTTTTTTTTTATCACCTTTCAGAAGCATTGAGCGCAATGGCAGGCAGAGAAAGAGGGGGACGCAAGAGTTGTGCACTGGCCTGGCAGGTTGCGGTCAGTGCATACACCCCCCCTCCCTCCCCCGTCAGCCCGGGCTGAAACAGCTTCCGGGCACACACACAGCCCCCCTCCCCCACCCAGTACTTCACAGGTGTTTAAAAGACTATTCGGTTGTTAATGGGGCTTTGTTGGTTTTTCACCCCTTCTAGAGCCCCTGCATCGCCATTCTGACTATTGCTGGAAGAATTAGCAGTTACACATTACCAAGCCCTGTCAGCTGAAACCCCGAGGAATCGGGTTTTTGCTTGCAGGAATCGGGAGGCGGGAGACTAGCCTTCAAATCGGTAGTCTCACACCTGAATCGGGAGTGTTGGCATGTATGATACAGAGAGGGGGAGACAGAGAGGGGTAGACAGAGAGGGGGGAGACAGAGAGGGGGGAGACAGAGGGAGACGGAGAGGGAGGGAGAGAGGGAGGGAGACGGAGGGAGACAGAGGGAGACAGAGGGGGAGGGAGACAGAGGGGGAGGGAGACAGAGGGAGGAGGCAGACAGAGGGAGGAGGCAGACAGAGGGAGGAGGCAGACGGAGAGAGACAGAGAGGGAGAGAGACGGATAGAAGGAGAGAGGGAGGGAGACGGAGGAGGGAGGGAGACGGAGGAGGGAGGGAGATGGAGGAGGGAGGGAGATGGAGGAGGGAGGGAGACAGAGGGAGAGGGAGGGAGACGGAGGGAGAGGGAGGGAGACGGAGGACGGAGGGAGACGGAGGAGGGAGGGAGACGGAGGAGGGAGGGAGGGAGGGAGAGAGAGGGAGAGAGAGAGAGAGAGAGATATGTGTATGCCGGGTCCGGTGGCTCAGTGGACGAAGGCGTCCACTGCAGGGACCTGTGTTCCACCTCATGGTCACAGTTTTTTTTTGTTACTCTAGCCCCGCCCCCTCCCCCAATGACCCCGCCCCCAAGGTGCGGCCCTCGGCCACAAACCACACTGTAAATTTGGCCCCCAAGAGAAAGTTTGTGAGTACCCCTGCTCTAGCCCATGTGCACTGTAACACCACCCCATGCATATGTCATGCCACACTTGCCTTCGCACGGGTTATATTGCCCCATCTAACGTGCCTTCCTCGATGCCTATGTTATAACGCACAGCGCTATGCCATACATATTACAATCTGGGATCCATATCTTTGTCACAGTGCATATGCAACGTTACACTCCCCAGCACATATTTTATATTACAACTTTAGAGACTATTTAGGTTACACAACACTGCCCTGTGCATATTACACTCCAAGGCGCATATCGCATAGCATGCGCTAGTGCCTGTGCTATCTCGCGCTCTCCAATGAATCTGTCATTGCCCACAATGTATTGCATATTATATTTCACGACCGGTTCATCTTATATCACACTTTTTGGTGCATAGTTTATACAATATACTATATCTGGTTTTCATTTTCAATCGTGCTCTCAGGACTATGTTCTATATAACACTGGGTCCACCTACCCTTTTCACAGGCATTACATTTTGCGATGGGGGGTGGAGGGTCAGGGGGTGTTTCTGCCAAGTGAGCCCGGAGTCACAGTCACAAACGTCCTCTTCTTCCTGAATAAAAGTGAGATTATGCTGCATACTTGCTCATATTTTAAGTAGTTCGCACAGACACACATTTTAAAGACAATAAAGTTCCTAATACCCACCTTCTCTGAACAGTTAACTTGCTGCCCCATCCACCTCCTCCCTATCCTCTGTTGTCTGAATCCATGGACTAGCCTCCTCCCTCCTGCCATGCATGGTCTCATGTGCTGCCACTGCCCTCCATTTAGCATGATGTACCAGTCCACTCCTCCTGCCCTCCATTGCCCAATTCTATGGCCCATCATTGACCTCCTGCTTAGCCTCTGTGCTTAGCTTGCTGCCCCTATTCTCCTTCCCCCTGCCCTCCGATATCTTTGTGCATGCCCCTGCTCCATCCTTTTTGCCCACCATGTTCCATGGACCTGCCACTCCTATCTACTCTGAGTGTTCTGTTGAGCTGCCACTCCCCTCCCACCTGCCTAGCATTGTCAGATGAATGTAACCTGTCCCTGCAACCTTCACCCTGCCTGTCCACATGCCATGCCCCTATCCCCTTCCTCCTGTCCTCCATGGTCCATTTTACAGCCACACCCTTCTGCCCTCCCTGGTCTGTTGTGCTGCAACTGCTCCTCCTGCCTGCCCCACGCGGTCTGTTATGAGGCCCCTTCCCCTGAACTCTCTTGTCTGTGCCCAGGTCCTGAGCCTCCCTTCTATCCTCCATGGTCCTTTGTGCATGCCCCTGCACCCTCCTTCTTGCCCATCATAGTCATTGTGCTGCCACTAACCCTCCTGCTTGCCATGCATGGTCTTCTGTGCTGCCATGGCCCCTCCAACCATCCCTGTGTGGTCAGCTAGCTGCCACTGACCCCCTCCCACCTTCCCTCCATGGTCTGTGTGTATGCCATCATAGTCTCACTGTTGCTCTCCATGGTGTGTCTTGTTTCTAGTGCCCATCCTGCCTGACCTCCATGGTCATCTTGCTGCTCCTGCCCTGCCCCCTTGCCCCCAGCCCTCTGTTTCCATGTGCAGACCACTATTCCCTCTCTCCTGGCTTGTCTGTTCCATTGTAATGCCCCTGATCCGTCCCTCCTGCCCTTTATGGTCTGTTATGCTGCAGCTTTCTCTCCTGTCTGTCCATTATGGTCAGCTAGCTACCATTGCCTCTTTCCCCTCTGTTCTCTGTTGTCCATGTGCACGGTCCTGTCCCCTCCCTTTTGCTTTCTATGGATTGTTGTGCTGCACTCCTGTCCCGCATGCCCTGTGTGGTGTATTGTGCTGCTGCAAACCCTGATGCCTGCCCTGTAGGGTCAGTTTGGTGCACCTCTCCATATCCCTCCTGTCCTCTGTTATCCGAGTCCATGTCCCTACCCCAATTTCTCCTATCTACCATGATCCAATGTACCATACTTGCGAACATTTTGAACTTGGTAAGAGGGAGATTTTGAAAAAAAACTGGGGTATTGATTTTCCCCTTTGAGTTACATTGAAAAAGAGGAATAAAGCCCATTTGAGCTTAAAAACATTGGACGTTTCCTGGCTGAAATGGGTCTGTTGGCATGTATGGTTGTACTACCACTGCCTCTTCCTTCTGCCCACAATGGTCTATGATATTGCCACAGCCTCTCTTGCCAGTCCTGTATTGTTGGTTTGTTGTCCCTGCCCCCCTTTCCACTGCCCTCCATAGTCTGTTGTGCTGCCACTGCCCTTCCTGCCTGCCTAGTGTGGTCAAATTGTTGCCTCTGCACTCTCCTACCTGCCTTCAATTTTCAGAGTCCGTGCTCCTGGCCTCTGCCTCTCAACAGTATCCCAATGAACAAGTAGATTGCTAACATTCTATATTTATTACAAAAGTGTGGAACTCCTGACGTCATCTTGATGTAATCAAAACTGTAATACCTAGAGCATTTCCTTTAGAAATGACATATATGAGAGGGTCTTATTTGCATCAAAATTATGGTTAGTGCTCTAAAAAACTAAAATGAGGACATATTTTCTGAGTTTTCAAAGAGCGACAAAGAACTTTAAAATTATTTAGAATCTTTATGTTTTTTTATCCAGTTGACCACTTGATTAAATATTGCACTTAGGGGAGAGGATGTGGTGTTACTTCCAGAGCTGCAGACTTTGCAACTGGGGAACCAGGTTGGAGTTTCTGCTTCAGCTCAACATTCTCTGATTCTGGTCAAATCACTTAATCTCCCCATGTCTACAACCAAAATGAATTTGATCTTGTGTGATGTAACCAATGCTCATGTAAGGTAATCCAATACCTGACAAGTCTGCACTATATAAAACTGCAAATACACAAAAAATAAGTGTTTTGCACACTTCTGTCATTGGGCTACATGTGGGCTACATCTGGGTGATATTTGTGCTGCATTTGGGCTCTTTTGTCTCTGGTGGCCATCTTGGGAGATTTATTTGTTATGAAGTTTCCTAATTTCCCCATTTACTGCAGTCTCCTCAGTAGGAAATGCTTTCAGTTTTTTACTTTGATTCCATCAAGAAGGTATTCAGATATGTCACACATTTGCCATAAATTCTGAATGTTAGCACTCTAGTTGCTCATTAGTAGTAAAGCTACTGCTCACCAGGGAAGTCTGCTGCTGGTATTAAAAGTGCATGTTTCAGTCTGCATATCAGAATTTTTTAATGAAATAGAAGAGGATTTGAGAAGTCACTCAAAATGTGCCCTAATTTTTCTTTCTTCAGCACTAATCATAATTTCTATGGCAAAATGAACCCCCTCATTGTGTTCCTTTTTTAATTAAACGTTTTAAGTGTTACCAGTTTATTCCAATCAAGATGGCTTCAGGTGTGTCATACTTTTGTCAGAATTAAGACAGTAAGCGCTCTAGTTGTTCTTAAGAACACTCTGGGATATTCTGTCATTGGGCTATACTTGGGCTACATCTGGGTGATATTTGGGCTACATTTGGGCTCTTTTGTCTCTGGTGGCCATCTTGGGAGATTTATTTGTTATGACGTTTCCTAATTTCCTCATTTACTGCAGTCTCCTCAGTAGGAAATACTTTCAGTTTTTTACTTTGTTTCCATCAAGAAGGCATTCAGATGTGTCACACATTTGCCATAAATTCTGAATGTTAGCACTCTAGTTGCTCATTAGATCACTGTAGTAAAGCTACTGCTCACCAGGGAAGTCTGCTGCTGGTATTCAAAGTGCATGTTTCAGTCTGTATGTCAGAATTATTTTATGAAATAGAAGAGGATTTAAGAAGTCAAAATGTGCCCTAATTTTTCTTTCTGCAGCACTAATCATAATTTCTATAGTAAAATGAACCCCCTCATTTTGTTCCTTTGTAAATTAAATGTTTTAAGTGTTACCACTTTATTCCAATCAAGATGGCTTCAGGTGTGCCATACTTTTGTCATAAGTAAAACTGTTAGCACTCTAGTTGTTTGTTAGAACACTCTGGGACATTCTGTCATTGGGCTATAGTTGGGCTACATCTGGGTGATATTTGGGCTACATTTGGGCTCTTTTGTCTCTGGTGGCCATTTTGGAAGACGTATTTATTATGAAGTTTCCTAATTTCCTCATTTACTACAGTCTCCTCAGTAGGAAATACTTTCAGTGTTTTACTTTGATTCCATCAAGAAGGCATTCAGATGTGTCACACATTTGCCATAAATTCAGAATGTTAGCACTCTAGTTGCTCATTAGATCACTGTAGTAAAGCTACTGCTCACCAGGGAAGTCTGCTGCTGGTATTGAAAGTGCATGTATCAGTCTGCATGTCAGAATTTTTTAATGAAATAGAAGAGGATTTGAGAAGTCACTCAAAATGTGCCCTAATTTTTCTTTCTGCAGCACTAATCATACTTTCTATAGCAAAATGAAGCCCCTCATTTTGTTCTTTTTTAAATTAAATGTTTTAAGAGTTACCACTTTATTCCAATCAAGATGGCAACAGGTGTGCAATACGTTTGTCATAAGTAAGACTGTTAGCGCTCTAGTTGTTCTTTAGAACACTCTGGGAAGCTGCAGTAGAACACAAAGGAATCAACTGGCAGTCTCTGCCCTTGTTGGATGTACATGTTTTACTGAGAATGTCAGACTTCATTCTCACATGACTGAGAAAGATAATGTGAATTTACAGAAAATATGCTCTCAGTTTAGCTTATAGATCACCTTCCAAACCTCTGTGGGAAAAGCATGAGAAAATAGTTTTCTCTCAAACATGATTCATGATATCACAGCAGAAGGCTTTTTCACATGGTAAAATCACCTTAGAACACACCACAATTCCTAAAATGAGTATGGTACCATCAACAAATGATTTATAATGTAACTAAAGTCTTAAAACCTTCTATTAACTGCAATGCTTTTTAATGAGGTGCTATCATGTATATTGGTCCCAAGATGGCTGCCAACACTTCTTGGATGAAGTACTGACAGCCAATCAGATCTCACGATGAGATGTGTGGTTAGGCTCCGCCCAGATATATCTTTTTAACTCTAATTTTCTCAGGAACTACTGAACGGATTTACACCATTTAAGCAAAAGGCACGAATCTGAACAGAGAACTACCTCTTTGCCGAATTTGGTGTAATTCCGTTCAGCAGTTCGGGCTGTAGCTGCGTCAACAGGTCCCATGGGAAAATGCAGGGGGAAAACGCGTTTTGGGACCCCCCTTTTTTCTCGGCCCCCGCTTGACGAATCACCATGAAATTTTCAGGATAGTAGCGGACCGGAGCTGGCCAAAAGTTTAGAAAATTTCGCAAATGTTTGTCAATCGGAGCCAACATTATTCCAAATAGAATGTTGCGGATTTCCTATGGAAAATAGGTCCTAACTATAACTACCTACTGGCGACTGCCAGTAGGTTATACATATATATATATATATATGTCCAAAGCAACTGTGGTCCACAGGCGGCGCGCTCTGCTGCTGGTGCGGTGATAGGGGGTCAGACCACATGCCCCCAAATGTAAGGTAACGCAAAGGAGATTTCACCGCACTCCCAGAGATGGACTTGAAAATATCTTTATTGTTTTCCTTCACAAGGGCAGCTCTGTTCACCACTACGCGTTTCAACTATCGTCTTCCTCAGGTGGTGCTTGATTGCCTACTTGCATTTCGCCGTGCCTTCAGTTCAGTACTGGGCATTGTGGGATTTATAGTTCCCTTGTTGAGGCATGATGGGAAATCCACTTTAAGTAAGTATTTTTCTTTCATTGTTTAGTACAAGTTTATCGTATCCCATATGCAAAGTCTTTCAATGCAAAGTCTTTCAATGATTTCGGCATTATCATCATAATGAAATCAATCTGTGTGCATCTCTGCGCCTTTCCTCCACTTTTTAAACAGGCCACATCGACGTAGGTACTTTTATGGGGCACTTCCTCACCGTTTAGACACAGACGAGGCAGTCCCATTAACGGAGACACGCACGGCAGTATTCCGAAGTTTTAAACATTCTGTTGCAGTCTTCAGAAGCTGAGTGCATACCGCAGGAAATATCGTATTTCCCCGTGTTTCCTTAAGTGTCCATTACCATCGGGCGCCGTCGCCTTTCAAACAAGTCCAAAGCAACTGTGGTCCACAGGCGGCCGTTAATGGGACTGCCTCGTCTGTTTCTAAACGGTGAGGAAGTGCCCCATAAAAGTACCTACGTCGATGTGGCCTGTTTAAAAAGTGGAGGAAAGGCGCAGAGATGCACACAGATTGATTTCATTATGATGATAATGCCGAAATCATTGAAAGACTTTGCATTGAAAGACTTTGCATATGGGATACGATAAACTTGTACTAAACAATGAAAGAAAAATACTTACTTAAAGTGGATTTCCCATCATGCCTCAACAAGGGAACTATAAATCCCACAATGCCCAGTACTGAACTGAAGGCACGGCGAAATGCAAGTAGGCAATCAAGCACCACCTGAGGAAGACGATAGTTGAAACGCGTAGTGGTGAACAGAGCTGCCCTTGTGAAGGAAAACAATAAAGATATTTTCAAGTCCATCTCTGGGAGTGCGGTGAAATCTCCTTTGCGTTACCATATATATATATATATCCAGTTTTGCTGCTTATTTTGTTCCGCAATCTCCAAGGTAACAAAGCAGGCACGGACCACAGTTTTGTGCGGATTAGTTTATTTCTCGCTAGTCGGCCATGATGCGTTTCGGTCCCTCCTGGACCTTGATCACATGACAACGCTTCTTGGCTTCAGCCGCCATTATATAGTTTTGAAAGTGCAAGTGCTTAGTGCAAAAACGTGATTGGAAGCAACACAATCCACAATATCATAAACAGTAAAGAAATACTTAAACTGTTATTGTGTAAATATACTTTGTTTTTCACTGGACTAAATGCAAATTGTTTTAGTATCAGATTTAAATATTATAAAAGACATAAATGCCCAAAAATCACTCAATTTAAAAAGCATTAAAAACCACATTAATAAATAATCGCACATGAGTGCATACAATTCAAATGTGTTCGATTTGCTTTAAAATATCATAATAAAACAAAGTTATATAATACAAAAAATACTTTTAACGTCTCCAGTGCAAAATTTGTCAAATTTAAACCGTGATTGCATGAATGCATATTGACACTAATATAAGTTAGATAACTTATAAGACTGCATGAGAACGTTAACCAGGAAATGTTGCTAAGATTTCACATTAATGCTGATACAAATAGTGCAATGTAACACACGTGCAAAATAAATGACAAAGACATAAAAAATATACAAGGACATGATTACGAATATTGTACTCATGCGTTTAGCCTATTTAACTAAATTTTCTCTCATTAGTAAGACGTAGGCAAACTCAAATATCACAAAAAGTCCTATAAAAGCTTTATAAAAAATCCTTGTTTTTTTCTTTTTTTCTTTCTCATAAACAATGGGCATCAATTGGCAGTTGTTAATTTGTCCCAAATAATAACTCTCTGGATTGTTAACTCAATCTAGCTGTAAGATATATAGGGAATTATTTTGCCTACCTTTAGACTATTAGTTAACTTGGTGCAACATATGATGTACCTATCTAATAAAGTTTGTTATGTCGACCTGTTAAATACATGTGTAAAGGTCCTCGGTGGCATTCAGGCCTCCCGGTATCTTACTGTCTAGATTTAGGATATAGCGGGTCTCTAGTTTTCGTAGTGCGCCTTCTCTATCACCTCCTCTTCTGTTTTTTGGTACCGCATCAATAAGATAATATGATAGATGTTTTGGGTCGCTGTTATGTATTTCATGAAAATGTCTAGCGACCGGCTAAGAGGGGTCCATATTAATAATGGCTCTAAGGTGTTGTAGAATTATTTTATTAGCTGGAAGTTTCGTGCTGCCTACGTATTTGAGATTACAGGTGCATTCTAAAACATATACTACATGATCCGATTTACAATGTAGGGCTTGCTTTATTTCCACCTCTTTCTCACTAAATGGAATTTTGTAAGTTTTCCTGCTTGTTCCATGAATGCATGCTTTACAGTTTTTACAGGCTATAAATCCCTTTCTTTGAGAAAGCCAATTCAGAGGTTCACATACCTCAGGGCTGCTTGTAACTAAATTCTTGCTCACTGAAGGAGCCCTTCTGAAGGTAAGGCCCAGTCTTTTTGGCAGTAATGATCCTATTACTGGATCATCCAGCACTATTGACCAATTGCGCTGCATTATGTTACTAATAGTTTTATGCTGCAGGTTATAGGTGGTAATGAGCCGCAAGTCATATGTTGAGTCACTTTTGGGTTTCGTAACTAGAAGTGGCTCTCTTTCCAGTTTTGATGTTTTAGCAATGGCTAAATCTAAGATTTTAGCATTATAGCCTCTGGCTAGGAATCTCTTTTTGCAATCTGCTTGTGCTTTTTGCAAATCTGACCCACAGCTACAAATACGTTTGATTCTTAGCATTTCCCTGTAGGGAATGCTATTAATCAAATGTCGTGGGTGGAAACTTGACCAGTGTAATAATGAGTTCCCTGCTGTTGGTTTTCTAAAGAGTTTTGTTTCCAGTATGCCGTTCTTAACGTATAATTCCACATCTAAGAAATTGATGTTATGCTTATCAATTGTTGCCGTAAAGCTTAGATTAATTTCATTAGTGTTTAGGCTTTTGGCAAAGTCATAAGCATCCTGTGCAAGACCATCCCAAACCAAAAAGATATCATCAATGTATCTATAAAAGAATTTTACATGTTTTTCCACCATCGAACTGTGTGTCACACCGAGGACCAGCTCCTCCCACCAGCCCATGTGTAAACATGCATAGCTGGGAGAGAAGCTGGCCCCCATCGCAACACCACGTGTCTGCTGGTAGACAGTTTTGTCAAATAAAAAAACATTATTGTGCAAACAGAATTGTGTCAAATCAATCAACATCATGCTATGTGCAGATAGTCCTGGCTTTCCTTTACTAAGGAAATGTTCTAAAGCTCTTATGCCGTCCCTGTGTTTTATACTCGTGTGTAAGGACACCACGTCCGGGGTCATTAAAAGATAACTATCCTGCCATTTGAAGTTGTTGATCTTTTGCAGGAAGTTACTGGTGTCTCTTATATAAGTAGGCAATGCCTGTACCAGTTCCTGAAGGAAAAAGTCTATATACTGACTGGCGTTCTCCAATAAGCTGTTTTGCGCCGAAATATTAGGTCGACCAGGGGGGTTCTTGGCATCCTTGTGTATTTTAGGGATGAAATATATATTAGGTATGGTAGGATTTTCTTTATAAATAAATTTATATTCGTCCATAGTTAAAGTTCCCGCACATTTCCAAGCCAGTAGTTTTCCGTAGAAGTCATTTTGTATAGCTTTCAGGGCACCCCAATTGCTGGTTTTGTAGCAGGTTCTATCATTTAGATGTGATAGTGCCTCCTTCGTGTATTGTGTCCTGCCCCATAAAACAATATTGCCTCCTTTGTCTGCACTTCTGACAATCACATTTTTGTTATTTTGCAATTTTGACAGTAGTTGTTTGAGCTTCCTGTCTTTGGGATGCCATTTTAATTTGCTTTGCATGATCTTATAATTTAATTTTTTGATTTCATTGATTACTTGGTCATTAAAGATGTCAATACTATCTCTTGGCATTATGGGATTGAACGTTGATTTGCGTTTGAAAGGTGTATGTTTTCTACATTCTGGTAATGCAACAAATGTCGGGGAACTTGTGATTTGGCTTAATTCGTCTGGAGTTGATGGTTGAGTGTTCGTTGCTACTGCCCCCATGTTGCAGTTGGTATTCTGTAGTTCAACGAGAGTTTCAAGTAGAGAATCCTCAGACACTTGCAATGGTTCCATTGAGAAGGATTCCGCCGTTTTTGTTTGGTTTTTCATTTTTTCGTTTTTTTGGTGGCTTCTCTGATACTGTTCCTCTTTTTCCTTTGATGACTTCGTACTGAGTTCATGATGTTTTTTCAATTTTAGTTTCCTTATAAATCTATATACATCCATTCTTGTATTTGCATAGTTAAAGTTCGATTCAGGGCAAAAGGAGAGTCCCAAAGATAATACTTGTTCTTCTGCTTTTGAGAGGACGATGTCAGTGAGGTTAATGACTGTTTTGGTTTCATTAGTGTTTAGTTGTGCTTCCACCAGCCTCTCCCTCTCCCTCTCGTTTTTTTGTTGTTTATTGGCCATTCTGTTGGCCTTTCTCCTCTGCCTTTGTTTATGGTTCCGCCTCTTCCTCTGGCACTCTGTTGAGTCCTTGGGCGTAAGGTGGCTCTCCTTTCCTCCACTAAAAAATTCATTTCTTCCCCTGGTGACAAATTAGATGCCGCTATTCTTGGAGCTTGGGGTTGACCCTCTGGTTCAGTTTCGCTTTCCAAGTTCGAACTTAAATCTGAAACCGATATTGATAGATGGGAGGCTTTATATAGAGATGTCTCAGTACCTCCTTCATTTTGCTTTGTCATTTTCTTTGTTTTCATTACATCGTATTTTGTGGAAAAAGTGAAAATGCGACCTGTTTCATAGTCCACTCTGTCGCGTGAAACTTGAAAGCCTTTCGCTCTTTAATTTTATCTTCTTCTCTTTTTAATCGTAATGCCATCTCTTCCCTTAGTTTCTTTTCTTCATCGCCTTTGTTCATTTGCTTAATCTCATCGTTCAATGTTTCAATCTTTTCCTGCAGCGCTATTCTGTCAATTTCTGCGTACTTTACCAGTATTTCCACTAATTTCCTAGAAGAGTCCAGGTTACTTTGAGCCCAGTCCCTCATCATGTTTGGATTGGGTTGGTCGTAACTAGGGGCTATCAAAATTCTTAAGCCCCTTGGAATTCTATTAACATCCAAATAGCGCTGCAAAGACTTATTTTCCCACCATTTTCCTTGTTCCGATTTGGACAGTTTTTCCAAAAGTCTGAACTTATCTTTGATGTGGACATTTGTTGGGATGTCTGCCACTTGATAAGTGCCCATGTTGTTTGGTGGTGTATTGCTAAAAACTTCCGAGGCCGCCGCCTCCCGGTCCCTAAGCGTGTCCGCCGACATAATGCGATATATTTATGAAGTGAAAGAGTCAAACGACTGTTACGGGATTGTTAGCAGCCGCTCCCCACTAACGTCGTGACTCGCACCACCACTCTCCCCGCACTTCCGTAGATCTCCCTACCTTAAATGATCAATCCTCGGCTGGCGCGTCCTCCGACACTGCTTACCGAGGAGAGCACTCTAGGTTGGTAGTTCTCTTCTGGCTGCGAGGGGGCCGACGGTGTAGATCCTTCCGGGGAAAATCAATCCAATTACTTCCGGCTGAAGGGCACGGAGGTAAACAGCTTCCAAGGTTCCGTCGCCTCCAAATGAGTGGGGGTACGTGCAAGGCTGCCTGAAGCTTCTGCCGCCTTAATATCCAGTTTTGCTGCTTATTTCGTTCCGTAATCTCCAATATATTATCTACTGGCGGTCGCCAGTAGATAGTTATAATTAGGACCGAGTTTCCATAGGAAATCTGAAAATTCTATTTTGAATAACTTTGGCTCCGGTTGACGAATCCTCGCGAAATTTTCGAAACTAATGGGGCGCTCCGTTCAGCTCCTACCCTGAAAGTCTCGGGGTGATTTGTCAAGCGGGGGCCGAGAAAAAAGGGGGGTCCCAAAACGCGTTTTCCCCATGCATTTTTCCATAGGACCTTTAGTCGAAGGTACAGCCCGAACGGCTGAACAGAATTACTTGAAATTTGGCAGAGAGGTAGTCCTCAGGTCAGAGAAGTGCCTTTTGCAGGTCTGGTGTCAATCTGTTCAGTAGTTCCTGAGAAACTAGCATTTAAAAGCATATAAATATCTATAAGCGCGCACCGTGCGAGCACCCTAACGTGCGCGAGCGTAATTCTGATTGGTGGTTACATGTTAGTCAACGTTCGAATCCGTCGAAATCAGGAAGTGTCGGCCGCCATTTTGTTTGTTTTCAGTGCGAGAGTGAAAAAGGAAGGTGGCGAACGTGAAAAGGGGGCAGGGTAGAGAGTTCCTGACCCCCTAGCCTTTGTCAGGGGGTCCCTGAAGGACCCCGAAGGCAGAACATTTTTTAAAAAAAAAAATTTAACAAAAATCGCGGGGGTGCGCGCACCGTGCGCGCACGGTGAAAAACCAAAAAAATAATACGTAGTTTATTGTAAAATACATATATAAAAAAAATAATAATACATAAATAAATTAGCATTTAAAAAAACGTACAAATTCACTGAAAAAACCATAGGTTTCACACACGTTATAGTTAGGAATTAGCATTGAAAAAACCTTGCAAATTCACTTAAAAAACCATAGGTTTCACACATGGTAGTTAGGTGGATATTTCACTCGTAATAAACCAATGAAATTCCCCCGTTATAGTTAGTTCAGATAACTATAACTCGCGCGACCGCCACTCTATCACAAGGATGATGTCATCAGTGATATCATGAGTGATGCCACTGACCATGTCATGAGTGATGTAATATGTGACGTCATGAGCAGTGGATTGCGGGCGCGCAAGTTATAGTTATCTGAACTAACTATAACGGGGGAATTTCATTGGTTTTTTACGAGTGAAATATCCACCTAACTATAACATGTGTGAAACCTATGGTTTTTTAAGTGAATATATATATACATATAATTTGCTTCATCTGGATACCGTAGACCGTAGACAGTTGGTGCGTTGCGCCGGCGAAGCCTCCCGGCCGTAATATTCACTCCAAACTGAAATACAGAAAAAAACGCACTCTCAGGAGATACAGCCAAGTGCAGTTTATTCGGTTACGCGTTTCGACAGCGTAACTCTCTTGCTCACACAGCAACTGTAGCAGAAAGGTATCCGCCAGCCTAAAGCAGTAGATTTAATACAAACTTCTCCACCATTGACCAAGGTTTATCCTCATCTAGCTAGTATACTTCAGCTCAAGGATGACTTAATAATCAAGCTTCTCTGAGCGCATCCTTCAGGATGTCATGTGGGTCATATCAGTCAATCAAGACAGCCTGCATTTGCCAACACTATTTGTGTTATTTGTTAATGTAATGTACTGATGTGTGCATTGTGTTGTCTGCTTATGTACGCTAATTGCATTTCCCATATTCGTGTTTTCAAGTACAGTTTTTCATTTAATTTTAAATGCACATGTACAACATATAATATTTTGCTTTATTATGAGGTAATAGCACATCAATTATCCATATATATGTATTAAAATGATTGCACGTGTAGTGTCTTTTAGTAAATATGCAAGAGAGTTTATCTGCTAATTCTTGCATTTTACGTCATTTATCGAGAGATCTCACTTTTTCATAATAATCAGAGAAGTGGATTTAAGTTTGATATAGACATATATTGTCAGAGGGAGACATTGTTAGCTTTACCTGGTATCTTCATGTAAGCTTTTTTAGGAACCCCTTTACTAAATGCTTTTGGCTACTCTGAGTCAGGCCCTTATCCGCTAGCGAACACAACAAATGAGACAGAGTGCGACTTTTTAGCTAACTGATAAAAATTCCATTGTTCAGTAAGGTATGAGGGCTATAAGCCACCGAAGAAACTCAGATAAACACGTAGGTGCTAAGAAGATTTAGTGAGGGGGTAAAAGGGAGGGGTTGGTTACCAAAGACTTGTTTCATTATTTAATGCTTGATTTCAATTAATACGATCAAGTTGTTGCAATTCTATTCAATATATTGTTTATTAATTGATTTCATTTTATGTATTTTTATATTTACATCTGTTTATTTAATCCGCACTAGGTTAGGGCACTCATTCTTAATAAAGGCCTTTAAGTATAGAGTGTGGATTTCTTGTGTGTATCTATTCATGGTAAAGGGAGTTTCGGAACTCACTAATACAACAAATAGTCCTTTAGTCTCATGAGACTGATTATCGTCCTGTATGCACCATCCTCAAATTATGCATACGATGTTTGTGGTTTGCAGTCTGTCATATTCCCCAGCTTGTGCTAGTATGTTAACTAAGCCTGCATTTTGCCAGAGTATTTAGGGTTTCTAAACTGGCCCATATTTGCTTCTTAAGTTGCAAAAATGGATCAGTGTGTTGACATTTGGAAAGTGATATATTATCCCAAAGAGCGATAATTTCAAGGTATCACATCAACTCTATGAAGATGTTTTGATCATCCTTGTAAGAACAGAAAATGTGGTAAAAAGCACAATTGAAGGCTGTTGCATACTATAACAAAGTCCCCTAATGCATCCTAATACTCTGTATGATATAACAAAATCAGTAATATCAAGGTAGGCAAATCGCAGATCATACTTTTTGAGAACAGAAGGTAAGCCGCTCCGTGATGCAAGTTTACATCAGATATAGATCAGTTGAAAGAGGTATATTATTTTTCCTACTTTGATATCCAGATTTCTAGTCACCTAACTTAGGTGGCCCATACTGATTTTGGCCTATGGAACTAACTGCTGGGTATGCATTCATCAAAGAGATACTTGGCTTTCTTTGAAAGCAAATTTTGGAAATTGTTCTTGCCCTATTTAAAATAATGTCATCACTGACACTGGAATGAAAGGTCAAAAATGGCCAAACCCTGCACAATACAACAAGAAAACTATCAATAGGTAAAGACACTGTACATCAAATGTCTGTGGACCATTTGTGATAGGGAAAGCACGCAAAATATGTATATGATGCCAATAAAGGAGTCAGATAGCTGCAATTTAATTCCATTTATAAGAGCTGCAGCATGGGTGTTACACTCTGTTACTCAGAACTTACTTTTATTTAAAGATCTTCAAAAGAGAAAATAAAGCCTGTTGTAGTGCTACAACTGCCTGTGAAATATGTCAATTTTCCTTGTGAAATACCTGTGAGGTAGACCCCACCCACCAGCAATAACTGACCTTGCTTACAAATTGCCTGACCATTTCAGATGGATTCCTGCTCAGTGAAAAATAAGACAAAATGTGTAAAGCATTTTCTCTGTGTGTATCTGAAGTACTTCATTCTAGCTTGGCCTGCTTACTGTGTCAACATGAAAATAAGATTAATGTAGATCCTCATGCAAGGCACTTGGTTTTCGACTGACTAGGGGCCACATATATCAAAATAGCATTTTGTGATTATCAAATAGCATTTTACAAATCGCTATTTGTTATTTGCACAATACAATGTATATAAGGAATCACTTAAAATTTAGCAATTCCTTAAAATTACCAAATAGCAATTCAGCGACTAGGTAATCACTGTTTGGTAATACGCCTTCATTGGTTCTTATGGGTCTAAAGGCCCATGGGTGCGAATGGTTTTGCATTAGCTAATTTGCGATTACCTACTTGGTAATCGCAAATTAGGTAATGCAAAACCAAGGGTGCCCGGGGGCCTAAGGACTCCCTGAAGTACCCTAAAAACAAATGTGCACATGGCACTTTGAAAAATGCATTTTTTGTGCAATTTCAAAAATTGCACATGGTTTCCATCAACTTGGAGTCGATGGTAATAGCATTTCCTAAATGCAAAGTTATAATTTAGAAAATGCTTGGTACGGTAAATATCCTTCACAACGAGTCTTTTATTATGAATACTTTTACCCCGCATACAATTTCAATACATGGTGTTGAATAACGTAGTCTTTTACCCCGCATACCATTACAATGAAAATACTATTAGCGCGCATCTTTTACTACGATTTTTCGTTGTAATGGTATACAGAGGTGGTAGAGATGTTCGTCACTTACCTGAAGTTCAGAACTGCATCTGCACTGCAAGTACATGGAGGTGGGATGCACCGAGTGTGCGGTGGCAGGTGCTGATTGAAGAGGATGTTGCCTCGTTCTACATTTGCTCTGGACCCCTGCTGATGCCTTTTCATCCTCTTGAGCAGGTCTCGGGCAGAAGGATCAACGAAAAGGCCCAGTATGGAGGACTCTTCCTGCTACTCTGCACCCCACTTACGCATGAATACTGGCATGCAGTATACTAAACTATTGCGTGCACAGGAACCGCATTGTAACGGTATGCGGAGGCAGTGCTCAGCGGCAGTATGTCCTTTTTTTATGTTTATGCCTAAAAATGACGAAAGCGCTAACACGCATAATACTTTTAATTACAGAGCATCTCGATAAAGAACGGCAGCAAGAGAGATCTGAAGGTAACAAAAAATAAAATTGGAGAGTAGGAGAGTAAAAGAATAACGCGAAAATGAAATTTAATAAAATGTATTGATTTATTAAAATATTTTTATTGATTTTAACATTTCATAAAATATAAGACATTTTGTCATTGAATATTTTACAAAGACACATTTAATGAAAAGATAGTAAGTATGTTTATTTGATGAAACTATAATACATTTCAAAATGTTTTAGAAAAACTGCAACTGTCCTTCTTTTATTTTTCAGTTGGCAAAGACGGAAGGGTTTGTGAAAATCTTCGTTTAATTTGGCGACTGTCACAAGCAAGTCCAGATGGAAGAGAGAACTCCACCAAGGTAAGTCAAGATAAAATGATATTTAAGATAAAATAGCAGGCTATCTATTTCGTTGTACTATCATGTGTTTTTAAATTATGCGTTGTAAATGTACTTTTAATAGATTAAATACAAATTTCGTTGTATTCGCTTCGTTCTAATAACTTGCGGAGTCATTGCATTGGCGTGGTGAAAAATTTGTGGTAATGGTATGCGGAGTGTTTGTTTGCGGGGTAACGTCGTATATTCAGGCTCGGTGCGTCCATTAGAGCAGTGGGGCGTAGCCCCCCCCGCCTGCAGCGTCGCCCGCAGCGTCGGCGTCTTTGAACTTAAGTAAACTGAATCAGTTTACTTAAGTTCAAAGAGGAGAACTGACAATCATGTCAGTCAGAATGACGTTGAACCGCCCACCCGGGGGTGGGCGGTCTGACGTCATGTTGACTGACATGATTGTCAGACAGACCAGGCAGGGGCAATAGGCAGCAGCACAAGTGCGCATGATTGGGGAAGGTGAGCGAATTTTTGCTCCGTGCCCAGTCATGCGCACTTGTGTCTGCTCTGGCTGGCGCATGCCCATTAGGAGACCGAGGGTTGAGCAAAGGCTCAAACCTCGGTCTCCTAATGGGCAGGCGGGCGAGCAGTAACCGTGCCCTACGCCAATCCTGGCACTGCTGGCAGTGCCAGGATTGGCTGAGAGCCTGAGAGGGGCTGTAGGACCCCAACGGACGGACCCGAGGCGGCGCGGACGTGCTCAGGACCTCAGGTAGGATAAGTATTTTTTTAAATTTACTTTAACACCCCCGCACGATACCCCCCCCGCGATACACCCCCCCGCGCGACACATACACCCCCCCCCCCTCCCCCCTGCGAGCCGCAACTGGTACAATAATTAATTCCTTGGTTAATCTGCCAACGGCCAACTATCCATTTAATTTCTTAAGAGCTCTAAGGTTTTCCCATGAAGCATACAGACGGTATGCACAGTGCCGATGTCAGCACTACATAATGTACGTGGGAGCTTACCAATCGGTGTTTAACCAAATGCTTGTGTTTTGTTTGCCTGCCAATAATTGTATACGTGAAGGATCCGTTATGAATGCCAGCCTAATTTAACTATTCCTCATGTTACTTTAGTGTTGTACGACGCATGTGGGTTCTATCTGCAGCCATAATGAACTCATCATGTAGTTTATGTGTAAATGTATTTTTGTGTCACCAGAGCGCATAAACATTCACTCTTGCGAAATGTTATTTGCGAAATGTTACACACAGTTTACTATGGACAGTAACTACCATTTGGCTTGGGCTACATTATCGACCCATGCAGGCGAAATCGAGAGCCATAATGAACCCACCATTAGGTTTATGTGTAAATGCATTTTCCTTGTCAGCCGGAACGCAAAAATATTCATTCTTGTGAAATGTTGTCTGGAAATGTCACATGCGGGCGAAATCTACAGACAGAATGAACCCATCATGAGGCTTTTGTGTAAATGTATTTTCTTGTCACAGGAACGCAAAAGTATTCATTCTTACGTAATGTCATTTGGGAAGGTTACATGCAGTTTAATTTGCGTACTTCACAAGCACTCTGCTTGACCCTGGAATTTGTGTACTCCCTGTGGTGGCGCTTTTAAATTAAAATGCCAATTCTTGTGTTCTGCTTTACTGTGCCCGGTGGTTGTGAATGCCCTGCTGAAACTCCTTGTGATTTGGTGAGATTTTCAGAGCCCACCGTGTGCTACAAGGTAGCTGAATGGGCTCCGCGCCTACTGCAGACATCTGTTTACTTTGCAACAGATAATTGCTACGGGCCGCAGGGCACACATTTGCGAAGAGCTGGGCTGCTTTAATTTTCACAGATAGTAACTTAAGTGGAGATTCTCATGTTCCGCTTTGCTGTGCCTGGTGGTGGGTAATGGGTTGCCACTAGGGGCGGCTGACCCTCATTTAACCCCTTCTGTGCCCATGACGAGCTGGACTCGTCATGGGCCGCGGTTGCGCTGTGCCCATGACGAGTCCAGCTCGTCATGAACCCCGCCCGCTAATGGAACGCCCGGCACAGGGCGGGGAAAGGGCGTGGCACACAAGGGGTTAAGAGTGAGTCTTCGAAACCCGTGCTGTCCTCACCGTCAAGAATGTTATCGTGATCAATATACATGAATGTTGCGGAAATAGTTTCTTTCCGTGCGACCAAATTGCTTTTTTTTTTTTAATCTGGTTGCGAACAGATTTCTGCAACAGGCATGGAGCTAATGAATGGGCTGCACATTTGCTCCATAAATCTGTTAGCAACTAGATTGAAAAAAAAATAATAATTGTTTGCACGGAGAGAAACTATTTCCGTAACATTCAAGTAAAATGCTTCCAGTTTGAGTAGTTCAGTTTACCTCTAACTTTTTACTCTTGGCCTAGGGAATGCAGGGTGACCCATTTTATTTATACAGTTACAATTATTCAATGTTTTAATTATATTTGATGTATAAACATGGTACAATTATAATATTTTTCGGAAGGAACAGGTTACTTGTTGACTAATTAGATTGTGCATGTGCATGTGCAGCAATACCGAAGATTATTGGTCCATTGTATGTTATATATTTAGGAGATAGTTATCAGACCTCACCTTTCTGACGTGAAAATGAGTTTCGTGAGCTGGTGCCAATAAATAGTAACAATTGTCTGACTCCTTATGACTTGCCATTATTCTGGAAACTTTGCATTGAGTTTTTAGCTTGCCTGTGCTGTTCCAAGTAAAGACCAACCATCAGTAGATATAATTTGCGCATGTAGATCAACAAATAAAGAAATATGTGAGGTACTCAGGCTTGTTATCTCAAAGTCTGATCTGAAGTTCTGTGGTTATACTGAATAAGTAGCTACCTGCGTCATTATACGAAATCTCTTTATTGTTGCCATAACCACACTTTCACAATAGCTTTATTAGCCTTATTGGTATCTCAAATATCCTCGACAATGCACCATTTGCACACTATTTTGACCCCAAAAAATTGGGGGGGGGGGGGGGTTCTACCTTATGACGATCGGGCTTGCTCGCTGTGCGAGCACACCAACAGCCCCTCATCCCAAACCTTTACGCCCCACTAATTTCAAATGTCACCAGCCGCCTCTGCGTATATTCGCTTGGTACATGTGCTTAGAGATTCACAAATTGAGATTCCCTATTTGCAGTCGCAATTGTAGGAAATCGCAAAAAATTGTGATTACCTAAAATGCACTGTCAAAGCCTTTCATACATCTTGAAAGGCTATTTTGCATTTGTAAATGGCCGAATTTAGCGATTTGCACCGTTTGCAAATGCAAAATAGAATGATACATGTGGCCCTAGGACTATTGCAGTTTCGGAAAGGGAACTTGGAAATGGAGAAGCAAGTGTGCAAGAAATGGAAATACAATTCTGGATTCCAAGTAATCACATTCACGTTTCTGTCTGTCTGAATCAGTCAACGTTAATTTTATGTACAAGGCACATTTTCGAGCATAACATTTAGCCAGCTGATCAATTGAGCCCTTTTTTAGGTCTCACTACAGACCAACATCGCTGTGTGGAGACCCCATGTCATGATTACTTAAAAAGCTACAATACATAGATAGAGAAATTGACTTTGGGTCATCCTTTTTCAGCCATGGTCTGGCACAGCTTGAATGGACTGTCTGCAAAGGCCACTGCATGTCATGGAAAGTTACTTTGTTCGATTATTATTGCTATCAGATTTTGATGATGGTTTCAAGAAGTAGTCCTACACACCTCTCCTCCCTCACTCCCTATCCTATAAGTCCTGCTCTTTTTCTTCTGTCATCACTTTCCCACTGTCCCCGTCATTTCCGCCTCCATCATCCCCTGTCCATGATTCATCACTTTCCTCCTCTACTTTCCCTTTCACTTCCTGTAAAGCTGCCATCATCACTTTACCACTGCCGCTGCCATCCTCTTCTCCCTCACTTCACTCTTTCCTCTTATGCCTTGTATTATGCCTTCACCTTTGTACGAAACACATGTGATGTTCGTCTCCACATCTCTCATGTGACCCTGCATCACCATCCCCAAGTTACTTTCCCTGCCTGTCCCTACACACTGGGGGTTGATGTGCACTTGCACCTTGCTCAAATCATTTTTATTAAATTAATATTGTTTCATAGCATAAATAAAATGCTTACTAAAAGTGCATTCTAAATAACATCATAGTAATTACATGTACAAATTGTATAAATGAAACTGTCCTTAAATCATGAAACATTTGCAAGGCATAAGCCTTCAAATGTAGTAATAGGATTGGCACACAGCAGGTTAGAGCCTGATGACAATGGTGGTCGGACGCTTGCTGCAGGAAGAAACCGCCCGAAATGTAGTCGGCGGTTCCACCCGCCATATTACGATACAACCGCCATGTTGGCAGTTGGAAAAATACCTTTTTCCATTACGGCTTGTATTGTGGTCCAAAAAATGTGATGCAGCGCGCAAAGGAATTCGTTTTATTTATTTAAATGTGTACTTACCTCCGTTTATCCATATTCCGGTATTTACATTTCACCACCCTGCCTCTCCCCCGCCCTGCCTCACTGCCCACCGTCACTCCCTCCACGGACCGCTACTGATAATCAAACTTTCAAGAAAGCTCCAATAGCATAGGGAGAGCAAATGATCTAAAAATGAAATGAATACAACATCCGGACCTGGAGCTTTAGAACATTTTAAAGGTAAAATAGCTTTGTTATTTTGTTTTTGGGAGAAATGTCCTTCTTAAATGTTCAGGTGGTCACTCTTAAATTTAGGAATAATATTAAAACATTGAAGTCATCAATTATGCTATTTATTAAATTGCTTTGCTATTTAATTTTTAGTTAATTTGCCCATATGTAACCAACTTGATTTTGTCCGCCATAGTATATTGTTAACTTATAATAAAACATTAGAAGCATTATGTGTAGCAGTAGCATTGGACTGAATCTTAACGTGTACCAAATTAAAAAAACAATAACATCTCAGAAGATTAACTTTCATAATACGAGTGCTCTAGGATCATAACTAGGACAGCTGCATAGAAATTCCCAATTTCGACTGATGTGTCACAGGAATTGTTAAAGAAGTAATAATTTGTAAAATAAAGAAATTATTTGCAAAGTTATCACAAAGTAAATAATTATTAATTATTAAATCAGCATCAAATCACCATCTGCCAGATTTTCAGTTGGAAATAACAGGCAAAGGTTGTGATAGCAACTGCATGATTAGAAATTTAAATTGGAATCAAACTAATATTTGATTTACAAGGTCTTCAAGAGTGTTACTGATAAAAAAATCAATCAATCCAATCGTGGGTGTTAGGGAGAAAAAAAGAAAGACAACGTTTTAGCATCTGGCTTATTCCTTAAGAATCTTCAGCAGAGCATGATTTAATAGCATTTTGCCTTTATCAGGAAAACACTTACATTTTGAATTCTTATCTAAAATACGATCAAAAACGTATCTGCATCATAATAGCCAATTTTATGTTTATGGCATTCCAAAATGAGGAACAATTATAGACAGTACCATAAATATCTAAAGAAGTCATTTAGCTTCTAATATGAAGTCACCTTCCAAGTTATGCTCCAGTGACAATATTTGTACAGCAATAGTGTGGTAATGCAAAACAACTCCACCACCTTTATGACTATTACACCACCTTTATGACTATTACAATGTATCAAGGGAAAACAAAGAACATTGCAAACCCATTGATTCTTACGGTTCAAGGTGTCATCTTATTTACAATATTTTCTTGTAGCAAAGCAATGTAAACATTAAGGGGCAGATTTATAAGCCCTGTGCGTCACTTTTGCGCCGCCGTTGCGTCACTTTTGTGACGCAGCGGTGGCGCAAAGCCAGCGCCATGCTGCGGCAGATTTACAACGTGACGCATCTAGGGAGATGCGTCACGTTGTAAAGCTTGCGCCACATGTGGGCGTACCTTCCAGGGGGGGGGCGTTCCGACGCAGGAACGCCTCCGAAAAGTGGCTGAGTGAAATCTACAAGTTTTCACTCAGTGACTTTTCCGGCCATGCTGCGTCAAATCCCTGCACCTGCTTGAAGCAGGCGTAAGGATTGACGCAGCATTGTACCGATAGGGCACCCCCCAACCTTGCTGGAGCTGCGTCGCACTTGCGACGCAACTCCAGCAATGCGCCGCCCTTCCGCTATCAGATGCGTCACGCATCTGTTTATCCTTGCGCCACGATGCGCTGCATTGTAAATGCGGCGCATCTATTGTGGCGCAAGGGTAAACTTGCGTGACGCATCTTACCTGGCGCATCCATGCTGATTTGCAGGGATGCGCCCGGGGAACATAAATCTGCCCCTAATTCTTGTGAGATGAGTGCACATGTTGTGCCATTCAACTGGATTACCCAAACCCTTCACATTCCAAGAAATTATATTGAGCAAAATAAGTTATAGCAGGAAGAATTCAACTGAATTGCCTCAAACGTATTTCATGCTTATGCCATGATACCTCCGACAATCAAAATGACATATACATTACTATCTGGGATTGATGGTTTAACCTGAATGTTTGAGATCCTGCTTATGTCTCAAGATATTTCATATGTTTCTTAATATATAAACTCAATCACTGTTGCCTATTTTTGGTAATCTCATTCAATGGATTCCTGGACAACACAGAAGCCTTCCATGGCCATCTTATTTGACAATCAAACAGGTGTCTTTTTACCTATATATGGGTCTCTTATGCTGTACATAAAATGATTGTATTACATCATTATTTGCACTCATTTGGTGGGGTAATTGTTACTGTTGGTCGCATTATTACATCGAGGCCCACATTTGACAATAAGTCCCTTGATCATATGTGCCCCATGCTGCAACTGGCATGTGTGCTTACTTTTTCATACCCAGGGCACTTTGGCATTACAGGAGGGGTCACAGTCACTTTGCAGCTTCTTCTATAATACACATTGCACCAGCATTAAATGTGCACCAGCACAATCTCCAGGGGGCATTCTCTCATATGTATGGAGGTGTCACACGAATAAAAATAAATTATTTGCCTTATTCTGACCTCTCCATATTATGGACATGGGCGCAGAGGCAAAGAGAACCTTCAGGAGGCTCAGTGTCTGTGCGCCGGATAGAGGTGTTGCATACTCACTATGCTCAAGTGGTCACCTTGAAATTGCTCACTCACTGCATTCACCTGCAGGGGGATCTCTGTCTCTGTCCCTTTTAAATGCGGGCCAGATTGCCACCTGTAGTGAAAGGCAGACCTGCTACTTTATATGGCCACTTCACCTTTCACTAATGTGCTGTTCCCAGGACACATTCAAATTCCCAGTGCAGGCATAGGTTTGCACCTGCACTGGGAACAACACAGTTCCAGTGATACAGCAAACTGCCCTTTCCTGCTCCTGCTTAACCCGCTTAAGGGCCTCATTTATGGGGATTTCGCGTAAGGCAACGCAGCAAATCACCTTGCTGCGCTGCCCTACACCAAAGTGAAAGGGCAGGAATGCACTGTATTTATGTAATACAGTGCATTCCTGTCCTTTACCCTCATGCTGGTGCCATTTCGGCAGCCTAGCGACAACACAGGCCCCCTCACACGATAGTGCAAGGTTGTCTGTGTTGCCAGCAAGATTGCTTTTGGGCAAGAAGGGGCACTTTCCTGCACAGAAATAATCCTAAGAGGCATTTTCCTTTTTCTATGCGTGCTGCAGAATACATCACACACAATGAAAGAGGACAGAACAAGGAGAACCAGAGTTATTTCTCCTCATTATGCCTCGCCTGGAAGGCATAAGGTTTTGGCACTTCTCCAGGTTTACATGCTCTGGCAAATCTGGGGAAATGTCAAAATCCATGAGTGTTGCATGGGAAAACCCACCGCAACGGCCAATGGACGCCTGCCGAGCTCACAGTAAGGCAATGCAGGGATTCACACTGCCTTGCCTTACTCCATATCTAACGGGCCATTCAAGGCCACGCATAGCAGATTTGCGTGGACTCATAGATACAATTTTGTGATTTGGGATCGCGGCACATGGGGCTTGTAAATATGCCCCTAAGTGTTTGCCATGGCGCAGCGTGGGAAAGCGCACAATATCCACAATGCGGCCCCTGGATACTTCTTTTTATATTGAATGTTACATTCATGGGTTGATTGAAATCTCTTCAATAATCAAAAACAAAATGAGTGGAGCCAGCATGTCCAATGAAAAGACTAGGACTACCAAACAACTGTGCAGTTTAAGTGGCACTGAATTGAAAAGACCAGAAAATTATCCTCAATTTCCAATTGAATCATCCTTAAATCATGTCATGGACAGATATGTAAGTAAATTTACACCCTTCATTAATGCTAGAAATAAAAAATACAGAAGTTATTAGGCAGATGGATAGCAAGGGAGAATAGAATCTCTGCGCCTGAACAGAGGATTAGTGATGGGCCGGAATTATGCTCTAATATATCCAAATTGGAACGTAAGTAATGGTTTACTTAAATAATAATTTTAAAATGTAATGTGGATGGAATGGATGCTTCACATCCTATTCTTAATTCTATGGTGTTGTTTTCTTTCCTATTTGTTGATGTCTCTTAGTGTGGCATCTTCAGTTCATCACCATATGCTTTATATTTGTTCTTGCTCGAAGTAGGGATTTTATTAATCAATTGCTTTACGTGTCTAAACCCTGTCACTTTGTTCACCTTTTCCTCTTTTTACATCATTTTCATTCTTCTATGCAGATTTTTCGATTTGTTGATGTGGCACATTATATGTGAAAAAGTGTACTTTGATCCCTGAACCCTATCCTCATTAAACCTAGCTCTATATCCTTTTTATTACTGAAAGCGTAATTGGGTAGAGGATAGGTAAAGATTCATGAATATATTTGCCCTGAAAGCATAGACACAGTACTTTGTCATTTCCCCACTTTATAAACAATATGCTTTTCAATTAGATTCTAGTGCATAGGATGGAATGCAAATAGTGTTTTCTTTTTTATGTACTTTTTAGGGCACCGAGAGGTTAATGAAATTATATTAGCATGCTTAGTATCCTGTTTTTACTGCTATGTATTGATTGTATTTTCTACACTCTGATATAATAATTCAGTGAACTAAATTAGGCTAGAAATTATAACTGTTATAAGACTTTGCATTTTCATGTTATATGGCTTAAACGGGAAATTCTCATTGTGTACTTCCTAAGCAAATGCCCCTCCCTGAGGAAACAAGCATTTACAATGCAATGGTCTCGGCATTGTTAAAGTTAAAGCTATTGGCATTGCTCATGACATTATTTTTGTTTATGTTTTTGTTTTTAAAACATTTAAAGAAACGGCATTGTTATTTACAATGTCAATAGCTTAATCACTCTCAAATGCGAGACCTATTGCATTTGCACCCACACACAGAGCCACACACCCAAAGCCAACCACACACACAGAGCCACCCACACAGAGCCACACACATAGAGCAACCCACACACAAATAGAGCCACCCATAGAGCCACCTACACACACACAGACAGACCCACCACGCATAGAGCCACCTACAAAAAAGCCACCCACACACACAGAGCCACACACACAGAGCCACCCCCACACACACAGAGCCACCCCCACACACACAGAGCCACCCCCACACAGAGCCACCCCCACACACACAGAGCCACCCCCACACACACAGAGCCACCCCCCCACACACAGAGCCACATATTTACTTTTTGCAGGATCAACTGACAAACCCCTCAACAGGCTCTATCAAGATTAAGAGAAACCTTCCCCCATCAAGGAGCCCAGGGAACTGGGTTTGAGTCTCGGTAATGACACTGAACAGCGTTCTGATACCTGATTGGATTCGGGTCAAGTTCGCGTTATATAAAATAAAACTCTGCAATATAGGTAATCCAGACAATACTAAGAAACGAATGGCAGAATGATGTGTGCTGCATACTGAAAACATAAAACAAATAGAAAAATATTAGAGATCATTCACAGTATCCCCTCGATACTGCATTTTCCATTGAATGGCCAGTCATAACTGATGAAACAATATGCATCAACCGGTAAAACGGTGCTAGCAGATACATATATTTTCCTTTAAGTCCAGTAACGAGGTATCTGAAAATAATAATTTAAAAAATGGGGTACTTGAGATCTGAAGGAAGGCGGTTGCTTTGCACGGAAGAGGGGTGGTTGATGGAAGCGAGCTCTTCTTTAAAATAAACTCATTAGAATTGTTGTACATAATAAAAAGAAATCGGTAAAGGAGTCGCTTCACATTGCGAGAAATCATGGCGCCTGCTCGTGAGCGTACCAACCCCCACCCCGCTTCATCCCCCCCACCCACCCCCAATGACGCAGTTACCTTCTGATACTTCACCTCGGTGATGCAACATCCCAGTCTTTCACGCGGCGGGTGGAAAGAAAGGTATTTAGTTTCTGACTTGCACTGTGGTGATTTTACACGTGGTCATAATTACAGAGCAGTTATTATTCGGTGAGATTATATTTACAACTGCGTGTCTTCGAATGCGGGGACCGTACATGCGTGAGTCATGACCTACATTTTTAAAGAGGTAACTGTAGGTTATTGCCTCTCGAATGACTTTTACATGGACGAAACCCCGCTTCATCCCACCCCCAATGACGCTGTAGCTGAATATGGGCAGCGCGATCGGCAGCGTGATCAGCAATGAAGGATAGGTCGCAGGTGCAAAACGAGGCGGTGCTCCGAGACACCAAGCAGGTTGTGAACACAAAGCCGTGTCATTGCTAAGTAGCAGCTTCGAAACGCCAGCTGGCTGCGCCAATAGAGAATAGAACGTCGAGGGGTGACATATAATAAGTCAGGCAGGTTAGGCAGATTGAGGCCTGGTGCTGCCCATGCGTGAGATTGCGCGAGACAGCTTTAAACGTCTTTGTTTGTGGAAAACAAGCGCCTCAAAGTAGCGTATATGCCAGCGGAAACCACAACAACAGTCGTAAACAGTGGCAGAGCACTGCGTGAGGCATAGGAAGCGAGTTCACAAAAAGTAGAGGCACGCACTAATGCTGAGGGTTGAAAAGCATGCTAGAGGTGCGGGAAGCGTGGTGATCAGCACCAGAGGTGAGCAGGGTTGCACGCAGGGTCCGACGTGTGGCAAACAGCACATGGATTGCCCGAGAGCAGGGGGAGAGGACAAGCACACCACCGCCTTTCTCCGAGGTGAAGCAGAAATGCCTCGGAGAAACGCAGCGGCGTTTTGGGATTCGGGGGCGTGTTTTTCTTTGTCAAACACGCCCAGAGAAAGAATCGGAAAAAACACGCCCCCGAATCGCAAAAGGACGGCGCTTGTTTGGAGAGACAAACCTCTTCTCCAATGGCTGACCAGCATTTCAGAGGCCAGCCAATGGAGAAGAGGAGAGAAGAGGGGCGGGTTAAAGCCCCACTAATACAAGTCATTAAATCTCGCAAGCGAGACTGCGCAAGCCGAGACCTAAAAAGGAATGTTTAAAAAGGTCGTAGGGATTTCTGATGCTGTACTTGTACTTGGAACTGTCCACTGGTGGAAAGAACATCTACCACAAGTCTTCCCTTTAACATCTGACTGTGGTGGGTCGCCGTCTATACCTGCTGCAGTTCTCAATGAAGACACTCACAAGTCAGAACACTACTCTTTATGGAGCCCAGTTATGTTATGTTACTAGACTTGTAAAGCGCATGGCTGCCCCTGCAATGGGGCAACCCAGCACTAAATCTGTAGAGTAGAGGCGGGTGAGAGGAGGGCAACTAGTGACCGGAGATTAGCCAGGTCTTCATGACCCTTAAAAAAGCCAGTTGTCCTGAGTGGAGGGATCTTAGACTCTACATGAATGTTGCTTGCCTCCACTACTATGAAGGTTCAGAACAAGGGCTTCCTGGAGAAGCAAACACCAGACGTTCATGGCCAACTGGCGCAACAGGAAAGAGTCAAACATGGAGGTGCTGTGGGAAATAGGAAAAAGGCAGGGGAGGACAAAACAAGGCCAGGGAGCTCAGGAACCAGCAAGCAGTCGAAGTGGGAGGGGACAAGAGCGAAGATCAAACAGGACAACAAGCAGGCAGAGGAGAATAGAATAAGATAATAGAGTGGCGTCGACAGCTGTGGGATGGAGGAGGACAATATAAGAACTGAGAGTGGCGGAGTCAGTGATGAAAAAGAGAGGACAAGAGTAGGATCGACAGCAATTAAAATGCAGGAAAAAAGGAGAATGGAGAACACTGAGACATATCATCCCAGCTTATCTGTAATAGAATTCTCTGATCTAGACACTGTTGACAACTGATCCACAGCCTCAAGGAGAGGTCTGGGACTTAGGCAAGTATCTGGGAACAGCTGGAAGGAGTTTAAAGGTTTGCTTCCAAACCTTGGGGCTTCAAGTTTTCGCTCACCACTTTTGGAATCCACCAGCCCCCACCATTTCTCAGTGGGAGTGGAGAGCACTGTCGCCAAACCGTGAGTGGGAGAAAATACCTCAAAGGTTCTGGCAATGAGTGACATGATAGCAGATACTTTCCTTGAATAGTCGGGTGAAGCAGGAGTGTTATTAAGGGAAGTGGCGGAGGGTGGCCTGCTGACAGGTAAAAAGGATTTATTTTTAGGCGAAGTAGGGATGATCAAGGGAAGTGCTCTGTATTTTTCAGATCTGATGGGAAGAGAGACTGAGGAAGGTGGGAGCGGGCGGATGTGATTATTTGTGTGGATGCCCCATAACTCCTCTCCCCCTTCTCAGCTGATCAATGGGATCAGCTTTTAGGGATGCTTATGGGGCCATACACAACATAATATTGTGGATGAAAGCTGTCAATAACGGGACGTATTCCTTCTTGGGGTTCCAAGAGACATTATAAATGTCAGAGAAAAATTGAGGTTTGAACTTGTGTTCTATAATGTCACATGAATTACTGGAGATGAACAAGCCCCCTGTTGGCATATAGCCAACTATTATTCTCTGTGTTCTGTATACTTAGTGCAAAAGGGGACAATGAAACATAGGAGACCTTTGCTTTTACCTACCTTATTGTGTTTATCACCTCATTGTATTTGTATATGTAGAGCGCAACCTTCATCCCGAAGGACATCACTGCGTTAGGAAAGCATACAGTGCGGTGTAAAGAAAAAAAGGGATTTGATTGCGGTGCGAGGTATTCTTAAATAATAACTAATCGGCATAGTATCTGGGGAACAGGAAGGTTTTTAGCTTCTTTCTAAAAGGCAGATATTTGTCTGTCAATCGTAAGTCAATGCTGAGACCTGAATGAGTATCAGCATTGTCCAATCCGATATTTCCTCCATTGAAAATCATCACATCTTTAGAGCATGACTGGAAAGTCAAGTATTCAAATTAAAAGTCATGAACACTGGCCTCAAGTTCCTTCTTGTCACTTGAAATGCTAAGGAACTCGTTACAATTTGTGCTATTCCCCTCCCTAACCAGAGTTGGAAATACCATACATATCGGTAACTCATGGAAAAACTGAGGAAAAAGGAGGTTTATACCAGGATCGGACAGGCCATAGCGGGCACCGGGCATTTTCCTGGTGGGCCGGAAGGGTGGGGACTGTTTTTGGACTGGTGGGAGCCGTTTTTTAGGTCTCGCCTGGCGTGGGCTGCGCCCATGCGCAGTCTCGCTGGCGAGATTTAATGAATATGGGCATTTTCTGTAAAAGGCATTAAGCCCCGCACCTCTTTTCCATTTGCCAGCGTCACCGTTTATGCTAAACAGTGGCCAGCCATTGGAAAAGAGGTGTTCGTGATGTTTTTGTATGGCTTTTTGAGCCGTCCCATTTGGACGGGCTCGTCTGCCTTCCGTGCATCGTGAAAGCTTTCTTATCTTTATGGGGCCATGTGTTTCAAACACATGGCCCCATAAAGACAAGAAAGCTTTCACGACCCACGGAAGGCAGGCGAGCCTGTCCAAATGGGACGGCTCAAAAAGCTGAGCAAAAACGTCACGAACACTGGACAAAAGTGAAAGCGGAGCGTGCTTGTTATCATCAGCTGTTGCAATATAAAGAATCTTTAGCGTAGAGCGCAGCGCACACCGTGCATGTCAGTGCAGGGAGCAGATTGTATTGGGTGTTCACTAACCCACAGAAGTAAAGGCTGCTCTGGGTTTCTAAGTGCAGGAAACTGGGGCGATCAGGGGCTGGGAGACAGGGGCTGTGTGTTTTGGGAGAACTGGGTGTCCGGGGAAAGGTTAGGAGGCGGAAGGGGGTAGACATCTCTTAGAGCGGGGCACAGGGAGGGTCAGAGGAGCACATCTTGCCGCGGGGAGCGAAGGGACAGTGTACATCTTCTGTGAGGCTGGGGGTCGGCGACCGTCATAGCATCGTCGCGGGATTCTGAATCTCTCGGCACAGGAAGCCGCGAGGTGAAGGAGAGTGAATCTCAGCAGAGGAGGGGAGGACGAGCGGTATCGGGAATAGAGTATCCGAGATTAAGTGCAGGGGACAGTGAGGACCGGGAGGCTGCTGCCCTTAGGACAGTGGACAGTGAGGGTCGCGGAGTATTGGAGGAGCCGAGAGGATGGCGGAGAATCACCGAGGACAGTTTAAGTCCTATGGTCCGGGAGTGTCCAGAGCGGTAAATGACAGTGCTGGGGGCCGACCGCATCTCTCGGGCGGCACAGGGCATCTCAGCTAAGGGGGTGGCGAGGGACCAGGGCCAGCATCTCAGTGCAGGGACCCGAAGAAGCAGATAACAGGCATCACTTCAGAACAAGGCCTGGTTCCTGATTCTGTCGCCGAGGGGAAGCTGCACTATTGGACTGGGACTGAACTGGAATCATTGTATCCCGTAGCTGCCTAGAAGGGTTCCATACAACGCTTTATGTAAGCAGTGGCACCCACCACCTCAACGACCATACGGGATCGCTGCAATGAGCTGCCACCTGTGTCCGGTGAGTGGCATGCACCCTACTGTGGTTGGTCCATTACTGGATGATAATGAGATGGCATGGGTAGGGCAGGTCGCCAGCATGAGGTGTGTGGCATGACTGTGTTAACCCCTGCTCATAAGGCTGTGAATTCATTGGGATGTTGTAATCGTCAAGAGGGTGGGCGGAGTGTCAATTGTGGTTGCATTGCACGTTCAGTGCTTTTCCGCTTGTCACATGGATAGCACAGACGTGTTTCTCGTAAAGAGTGTACAATTTGTGTATATTTCAGAGTAAGCGTGGCTTTTGTGTGTATGTGTTTGTTCACGAGGAACATATTTGTTGGTTCGCTGTGGTGTCTTTATTCTTTTTGTGTATTTCTTATCGAATCTAATGTTCTCATAGAAAGCAGAACCAGTGTGTGTGGGTCTCAGACGAACGTTTGCTGGCAGTGTGTATATCAAACGTGGGGGTATTTCACATGCTGTGTGTGTGTGAGTTTCAGGGAAGCACACACTGCGAGTGAATAGGTCTGCAGACTACACCCAGTGCGTGTTCGCATGTGTTTCTGTGTTCAGAGAGCACAGTCAGTGCCTATGTGGGCGTATTTCACAGAGTGCACCCAGTGCTGCTGTTTCTATAGCATGCACTTGGCCAATGTATTTCACTACACCAAGTGTGTTCTAGTGCAAACACACCCAGTGAGTGGGTGTGTTTCGGGCTGCTGGCTTTCAGTGTGTGCCTGTTTCGGCGTTTAATGGAGCACATTTGATGTGTGTACTTAAGCACCTATGAGAACACAAGGGGCCTGATTACAAGTTGTGGTGGTCCTGAAGCGGGCGGCGTGCCAAACTGCCGTAACTCACTGCAGCCTGCCTGCCAGATTACAAGTAATTTTGTGTTTGGGCGGGTGGGCGGCGTGGTGGTCCCAACGCGGGGGTATTTAAAGGCTCATTGTGAGCCTTAAAGAGCACTGCTGTGGGACCGCCAGTGGATGTTCATGCACGGGAAGGAATACACCATATCATGCATTCCTTTCCATGCAGGAATTGGGGGCACAAATCTATAGGGGGCACATGTGACCGCCTGCATGCACCTCGTGCATAGGGGCAAGAGGAGGCCCTGCAGGGCCACCTTACTTTTCTCATCCCCAGCAGTTACCTGGAGGAAGAGCTCAATTACACCGCTGACGATGAGGAAAGTTGTAATACTCTTGGTGGTGCCTTAGGGCACCACCAAGCATACTGCAGCCCTCAGACCCGGGCGGTGGTTCCCTGGGGGTTGCGGTGGTGCAATTACGGTCCGACTGCCAAAGTCCTAATAGGGTGGTCGGGCCGCTGGTGCTGTGGAGGCTGGACAGCCACTGCCACACTCGCGCAAGTCTGGTGGTCCTAGGTCCACTAGACTTGTAATCAGGGCGATAGTGTTTCTGCGGTTTCTCGGCGTGCGCACTGTGTGCGTGTGTATTTCATGAAGAGAACACCTAGCCCATGTGTGTATTTGTGGGCTCACACCCATTTTGTGTTTGTTTTATATAAAGCACCATAAAACTTATTGCCTAGAATGTGTTTTCTTGTCTTAATTCTCGCTTTTGGTGATCATTTTATGGAGGGGGGGGGGTACTCGCGAGGGATGACACCCTCCCTAGACTTGCGCTTAGGAGGTTACAGTTAAATGGGTGTGTACCTCGAAGGGACTGAGGGAGGGGACTCATGTCCATCATGTTGCATTACACAGCTCCTTTACAACACGCCTTGTGGCTTCTGTACCTGAAATACCATCCTACATTGGACTCTTTTAAAGGCACACCTCTCCTGTGAATACTGCGGAGCATTGCTTGTTTTTGTTTTTTTCAGTGTCTTTTAAATTGAATGACTCCATAGTTTGTCACTCGCTGTACTCGTTATTACTGGGCCTGTTGTGTGAAACACACCAGTGCAGTTTCTAAGGGTATCAGAGGAGTAAAACAGGCACATGCAGCTGTTGTCATGCAGGGGGCCCTTAGCCTCCAGGGGCCAGCCCAATGCCTTTGACAATCTGTTAGATAGGGGAGTCTCCTGGGGCCCTGGCTGTCATGTTGTGGAGCATAGGCCCACAATGCACTTTGGAATGACACAGCCAACACTATTACTTTTACTTATGGACGTCGAGGTCTGGACCCTGGTCCTTTTTATTGCCTCCCTGGTACACGTCATTGTTCATACCATTAGAGTCATACATGACGGGGTCATTTAATCATATCGCTTCCCTCCATTTACAAAATGGAATGTCTCATCCCATCCCATCCAAACTTAACATTTGTCCTTCACCCACACAAAACAAAAGATAAGGCAAACACAAAGTAGAAAACGAAACATGCTAGAACCTACACTCGAAACAAAGAGGTATTGACCTTATATGCACAGCGATGCTTCAGATAGGTTAAAACACCATTGCATGAAGAGCTATAGAATGCCCAGATGCAATATGATACCATAACAGTGAATAACAAAACATTCTCATTGCATGAAGAGCTATAGAATGCACAGATGCAATATGATACCATAACAGTGAATAACAAAACATTCTCAACTTAATACGAAATCCTTCAACTTCGTGGAAGCCGCTGGCCTATGTCGTAGGTCATATCTCCCCATGCTTTGCCTCTGGGGACCTGGCTTATCTTTTAAGGCTCACCTCCGCTTATGTTGTCTCTCATGATAGTCCCAGGGAATTCATGGGAATTAGGCTGCTGGAGTTGACCATCGAACTGCCCAGGTGAAGGGAATGACGTGCAGGCCCCACCTGGCATGGTTCTCGTCATTGGCAACCTCATCTGATCGAGAGGTACCGTAATTGTTGCCTGTACAGTTTAGAGAACCATATGTTCCTCGTGATTGTCTCACCATTTTTCTGGTGGAGATTTGTCCAGTGGAAATTACACGTATTTACCAGAACATAAAACGGTGAGGGTCAAGGAGCCCTTATTTGTGGCATTATTCCTTATTGTATTTCTTCAGGCATATACAAGTTGCTACAAACACACCACTGTGCATGCTCAGGGCTGCTTTATTAACATGTGTATCCAAGGACCAGAAAGAAAAGTGTACCACAGGTGAAAATGCTCTATGGCCATAATCCCATAGAAGTCTCGACTTTTTACTGCAAGATAATTGTTCCTCTAAAATTGCTGAGTCTTTGCTTTAAACCCTAGAATCAATACTAAGGGCCTCTGTACGATGGCGGACGGACTACAGTCCGTCCGCCATCGTCTCGGAATGGGGACTGGCTGTCCATAAGGTGGCCTCCCCACATTCTGAATTACGATGCGACTGCCACCACGGCGGTCGCATTGCCTATATTTTGTATTGCAGCGGGAATGCGGTCAGCAGCCTCCACCGCAATACAAACAAGCATTAAAAATGCAATAGGTCTCGCCTTTCATTAAGTTAAAGCCATTTGCTTTGCTATACAATACCATTAGCAAAGCAAATGGCTTTAACTTAATCAAAGGCGAGACCTATTGCATTTTCAATGCTTGTGTTAATGGGGGTCAGTTTTGCAGCACTGTCAGTATCAGCAATCTGTAATAAAAGCGCATCAGCAGTATTTCCCACCAGCACCCCCCACCCCCGGGGCCAGTCCGACATAATTGCCCGGGCTGGTTTGCGTTCCTAGGGGCATATCAGCAAGGCGAGGCGATAAAATTATCGCCGCTTTTGCGGCTGTTTTTGGCCGAAAAATGGCGATAATTTTATCACCTAATTAGCAAGCTCACGCTAACGCGTGAAAACTTGCGTTCGCGTAGGAATTCCTAACACCCAGCTTTGCATCTCTAATGAGATGCAAAGTGGGCGTTCCTGACCTGACATTTCTCCTATCATCAAGCCCCACGCTATGAAGCATAGCGGAAAGAAAAGTAGTGATAACCCCTGTTATCGCTACTTTCCTTACGCCTGCTTCAGGACTGACTTAGCCATGATATCCTATGGAAGGTGGATATCATGACTAAGTTTGTGGGGCCCTATCAACAAGCTAACGCCACATTGCGTGAGATTATCGCTGGGTTTCCAGCGATAATCTCACGTTAGGCAGTTAGCGTGAGGATTTTTATCGCTTTTGAGATAAGCGTTGCTGATAGCATGCTATCTCAGCGATAAAAATCCACGCTAGCCGGCGATAATTATCCTAGAGCTAAGTGCGCTTAGCGATAATTATCGCCGGTTGTTGCTGATATGCCCCCTAGTCTGGCCCTGGTTTATACTGACTGCAACCTTGGAAATGAGGAATTACCGCAGAATTGGCAATAGTGCTATTAATTCCCCGGTAATTCCTTATTTTTCCACAGAGTTTTTCTTCAATAGTTTGTCTACTTTCAGCAGCTTAAATATCCTGGTAAAATGCACTGTATTGCCACAGACCTCAGAATTCCGACGCGTTTGGTAACTCCCGTTATCCACCCCATCTTGGGCACGTGGAATGTGGTCCTTCGCGCTTTGCTGATTATCAGATTAAACAAATGGACCCTTTTTCTTCTTCAGACCACTACGACAGTGTCTCTCAAAAAAAGCAGAGCATCAAACGAAAAACTCATGTACCTTATAAAAGACTGGAGAATTGCAGCAAAGAAAGAAAATCCAAATCGAACTGACACCTTTAAATTGATGAGACAGTCCCCTTGTTAGAAAATAGGATCAATTGACAAGATAATGTAGAAAAAAATAACTGCAGATACTACAACAGCAGGAAAAAAATGCTTTCAGTAAAACAAAACTGCCGCAATCATAAAATACCCTGCTGTGCTTTTTCTATACAAATGTTTTAGCGGGCATTACATTGATGTTAGGGTGACGAGATCTTGAGAACCAAAACCGGGACATTTTGGAAAAATAGAAGAAGGACTACTATTTTTCATCCATGGAAGAGCGCAAAAGGACAGCTCTCATCAACATAGGATCACAGAAGATGCATTAAGAAAATTAATAAAATATAATTTCTACAACCAACATCATACCTATTAACAAAATTGCTTACTTATAACAGCTGCTAACCAGCACAGCTTTAGACCACCCCAAAAGTGCCTCTCACTGTTTTTAGTAGACCCCCTCTAAAAACCGGGACATGAGCCAAAATTGCAGAAATCTACCGGGACACCTGGTGAAAAACCGGGACTGTCCGGGCAAATTCAGGACGTCTGGTCACCCTAATTGATGTACAATACTCTTGCGTCCTGAGCTATCAACGTATCGCTTCTGTTCATATTCTGAAAACAGTGATGTCCAATGACTGCTTTACAGGCCCATCATGAAGAACATGAGTCCAGAGGCTGGAGTGCCTGCTATCATGTGTGCTCTGGCACAGAGTATATCTGTGAGGTTGTTTTAGGACACTGCACTTTCTGAAGCGCAGCTTGGACATTCTCGTAGTTTGTACTTGAACTGCAGACAGCACAGCTTGGAAACAGGGAGCAGCGGTTGCCTCTCCTTGTTTGCGAGCTGTGCTGTCTGCATCTTGAAATGAAATGTAAATGGCTTCTCTACAGCTCAACTGTTACTCCGAAGAGTGTCCTGGCACTCTGCACGGTCAGTGGAAAAACAGAGAAGGATGCGTTTTAATTCCAGAGGGAGTTTATTCCATAGACACGTCCCAAAAAAGAGAAGGACCTGCCCTCTATTCTGGACCTGTGGACCCAGCGAATTTTGGCCAAAAAGAGATCGGCTGAGCGCAGATTTCTGCAAAGGGCATAACAACAGATTCTCGCTGTCAGGTGCCCTGGGCCTGACTGATGCAGAACTCTATGGATTAACAGCAAGGTCTTAAAAGTAATCCTCTTCCTGACAGGAATCCAATGCAATTCTCTGAGAAACGGAGACACATGAGTTCTCAGAGATAGTCTGAGTATCGTTCGAGCAGCTGCATTTTGGACCAATTGCAACCTACTGCTCAAACACTCAGACAGGCCCAGGTACAGCATTGCCATAGTCCAGTCTAGATGTTATCAGAGCCTGGACCACCAATTTCCTAGCCGGCAGGGACAGAAAATTCAGGAACTTCCTGAGCATTCGCAACATGCCAAAGCAAGCACCTACTACTGCATTAACTTGTGCAAGAAAAGAGAGAGCTCACCATTAAACTTAATGCCTAGATTTTTAACAGAGTTAGTGTGAGTAAGTGGTGGGAGAGCATCCTGCAGCCAAAAGGCCTGCCAGGGCTCCTCCGATCTTGAACCGAACAAGAGAAGCTCAGTCTTTCCCATGTTAAACTTCAGTTGGTGGAAGGATAGCCATTGGAAAACTTCTGACAGACAAATTCAGATTTTTTTGCCAGGAAATGTTTCATCCCTACCCCAGGAAAACACCAGCTGTGTGTTATCAACATATGAGACTATTTTAGCACCCAAGGTCTCATCAAACATGCCTGGAGAGTAAAGTATATGTTAAATAGTGTAGGACTTAGAGTGGAGTCCTGAGGTACTCCTACCTTGAGATCCCGAGGTCTAGATGCAAATGGGGGACACCACACCTTTTGACTCCTATCTTCAAGAAAAGAAGCCAGCCATTTCCACACCTGCCCTCTAATCCCGAAGACTGGGGGAGAGCAAGGAGAGTGGAGTGGGGTATTGTATTGAATGCTGCTCAGAGATCAAGCATAATCAGCACTGCTCTGCCACCAACATCTAGGGTGCCCCTGATATAGTCGACCACCTCTACTGGTTCGGAACCCGAATTGACTTGGATGCAGCAAATCATTGCTTTCCAAGTATTGGGATAGCTGCTGATTGACATGTTTTTTCAAAACATTCGAAATGGCTCGGAGCAGCGAAATGGGCCTGTAATTAGACGGATCTGCAACCACCGCCTGGGGTTTCTTCAGCAGTGGCACAATTTTAGCATGTTTCAATGGCTGAAAAGAGTGAGGCATTCAGAAGATAATTAGCCAGGGGATTGATAGCCTCTACTCCCGGGGCCAGATGATTTGTGGGGTAAGGGTCTGATGGAGAACCTGATTTAAGGCTACCAATTGCGGATAGTGAGCCTTCCAGGAAGAGCGGATCAAATCTATCCAAAAAAGCGGTGGAGTTGAAAGTTTGATTGGCTCGCTGACTGTCATCCAATCTCTCTTTCCTTCATCCAGGCTTGATTATTGGAAGTCTTATCCTGGAAGTAGTGAGATAGTTGTTCACACCATTCCGCGGAATGCACTTGCTGATGTATACAGGCCACCGGGGATGTAAAAAACTCCACTATTTTAAAAACGTCTCTCGATTTATTACCAGCCTTCAAAATTCTGGCCTCCAAGTATAATTTTTTTGCTATTTTAATGTCTTTCTGATACTTTTTTAAAGCTACGCTGTACCTAGCTTTAGTGGGTGGACTGTAGCACACCCTCCATTGTCTTTCTAAGTGCTTGTACTCAATTTTTGCCTCTTTAAGGGAGTAAATATACCATGGATTGGAAGGCTTAGTTCAACGAGACTGCCATGACCATTTAGGGGCTCATATTCAAAAAAGCAATGGGGTAACCCAGTATCCCTCAGAACCTGGGCGGTAAGTTTACAAGGTAACAATGGTTCTGTTGGGTGAAAGTATTGCTTTGCACTTACGGTTTAGTCAAGCATTTTTTCACAGAGTACATTAATTTGACTTTAAGCAACACACAAGACAGTTCAAATGCAACCAAAAAATTCTTTATATATGAATTGCGTCATTCATATATGCATACATCAATATTTTAAGAGTGGCCGTCATGCAATGATGTGCTGACAGTAGTGACACAGTGTGAAATCGGTGCTCAGTGACAATGTGCGTGATATGTGCAGTAGTTTAAAAGCGATTTTTTCGTGAGTGGCCAGGATGTATCGAATAGTAAGACTGCGCTGTGGAGGAGTTCTTTTTTGGCACAGGTTCTATATGAAGGTCCACAAATTAGTCGACGTTTCAACCCTAGTACTGCCCTCTTGATAGGTCAGTGCGGGTCTTCATCAGGACTTGAATATAAGCGTGACGGCCTTAGGAGGTATAAGTCTATGGAGTAGGTAAAAATCCGGCGTGAATGTCAGGATTGGGTATACTCCAATGGTTTATCATATAGACGGGCCCTGGTTAATTCACTGTGGGCTCCATCTCAGTGTTTGAAATTGAAAGGGTCTATTTGTTTGGGCGGCGCTGTCTATAATCCAGATCCTACTACCTCGTAAGTGTAGGTAGGGATGGGCTTCTTCAGACAAATTATTACTTCTTCTGAAGAAACGGAAAGCCGGCCTGTGGGTCCTGGCTCGTCTGAGGTGAATGACGCAATTCATATATAAAGAATTTTTTGGTTGCATTTGAACTGTCTTGTGTGTTGCTTAAAGTCAAATTAATGTACTCTGTGAAAAAATGCTTGACTAAACCGTAAGTGCAAAGCAATACTTTCACCCAACAGAACCATTGTTACCTTGTACATTTAGGGGCTCAGGCGTGAGTAGAGGATTCAATCCAGTTTTCCATAATGTCAACATCGGTGTCAACATTACCTCAGGGAGAAGACGTTTTCTCCTCCACTGCCCTACAAAAAAACCTCAGGTTAGATGTGGACTCTATTTGGAGTCCAGACCTCCCTACACTGGCACACCTAAACTTAATCATATAGTGGTCTGACCAGACTAAAGGAGTGGGAGTGTCTTCTTCTAGAGTTATTTTAGAAAAAATGTGATCAAGGGTCTGGCCAGCTTTATGAGTATGCGTGAATACAGTCCGGGTCATGGTCAGAGCAGAGATACTCTCCCATAGTGTTACTATTTCCTTCTCCTGAATTATCTCCATGTGAAGGTTGAAATCACCTAGGAAAATGAAAGGAGAGTATCTGAGTACCAGGTGTGAGAGCGCATTACACAGGGAGTTATTTTAGAAAAAATTTGATCAAGGGTCTGGCCAGCTTGATGAGTATGCGTGAATACAGTCTGGGTCATGGTCAGAGCAGAGATACTCTCCCTTAGTGTTACTACTTCCTTCTCCTCAATTATCTCCATGTGAAGGTTGAAATCACCTAGGAAAATGAAATGAGAGTATCTGAGTACCAGTTGTGAGAGCGCATTACACAGAGAGGTAAGGAAGGTGCCTGCGGACCCAGGTCTATAGACTAAGGCTTCCACTACTGATTGAGTAGGGGATAGGGTGAGGCAGAAGCCCATAACATCCGCTTCTTCCAAGCCTACTATAGGTATTGATGTGCATGTGTAAAACTCTCCCTATAAATCATAGCCACACACCTTCCTCTACCGTTCAAGCAATCCTCTCTGTTTATTTTGTAGCCATTAGGAATTACGGAGAATATATCAAGGCCAGACCAATCAGTTAGCCACTTTTCTGTGACAAATAATACATATGGAACCTCCTTGCATAGCAAATATTAGATGTTATCTGCATGTTTAGAGAGTGAGCTTGAATTAATTAGGGGAGATGAAAAACCCAGGGCCTTTCTGCTCATCAGTTCAGGTGGCAAAACGAAATTTTTGCAAAGGCCCAACGTGTTCATATGAAAACTACATTGTGTACGCCTAACTTCGTTAAAGACTAAAGGGTCTAGAGCTAAAGGTACACAAGTCAGTACTGGGGCTAGCCTGTGTAACTGTAATGAGCTATAGGAATATTTTGGCTTACCTTCGGGGTTAATTCGGACACAGTGGCTGTTGCTGGATGCTTCCGGGACGCTGATGAATGCAGACGGGCTTGCCTTTGGCGTGCGTCCTTGCCGTGTCCTGCCTTAAATATATCTGGGCCACGGGACGCTAGAGCATGCACTCACCAAATATGGCGGCTCTAGCTATTAGGAACAGGGAAAAATGGCTAAAATGCGAGGCTATGTGATAAAGGCAATATTTTAGCTGCTCTCTTCTCCCGATACAGAATATGTGCAGATAACTCTGTGGACAGCGTTTAAGCTCAGAAGTGGAATTCATTAAAAGGTATAAAATCAAGCAATTAAAAATAGTAATCTCAGTTACTTGTGCATTAACTTTCTAAGTTAATTGTGAGATGGATGATCACGGAAGAGCTCAAAAAGTGTATATTTTTCAAAACCTTTGTGAACCCTTCAAAGCACATAAGTTCATGCATGCTCAGAGTGATAATATTAAAAGTTTGCAAACTAAGAATGAAAAGCAACAAATACATTTCAATGGTATTTGGGGGCTCCATTGTGCAGTGCCTAATTTGTGCAGTGTTTACGGTGCTTGGCGCCATCACGTTTTTCTAAAGACCTGCACGTATTTTGAATAATACAAACGCACATAGAGATTAAGTAACTTTATTCAGCATGGGTTAAAAGCAACCGATATCCATAACCCACAGAAAGGAAATCCGTTGGCACAGGGAGTGCACCTTAGAACAGTCATGACATTCTAGGAATGTTCAACCAGGGTGTAAGCGGAGGGGGAAAAGGAAGAGACCAAGAGGTGGCAGGACTGGAAAAAAAGGCAGGATCCAACACATCTCCTTCCCTAGGGGAAATAAAAGGGAAAAAGGAAAAGAGGTAAGGTAGGGGTACAGAGGAGCAACAAATTAATACATATCGTAGTTTCTATGCCATAATGGTTTACGGTGAACATTTCTCAAGGTCTCCCTTACGTTAGGAGTGGCATTTTGTTGTTTACATTAACTCTTTGCGCACAAACAGTGTCAAGGACACCTTCGGTGTTGTCCTTGACAATTCTGTCAGTACTCCAGGATTGACCATCATTAAGTAGTACAACATTTTTGAAAACGTTACGTATCACTTTTCTGTCTGAGAACTTCGAGCAACCTGATCGTATAAATGTAGGTAACTTAACTCTTACAACATCTCCTTCCTCCCACAATCTTACTGGTCTTTGTATTTTACCATTGTACCTGTCTACATATTTCATTTGGTGATCATGCACTCTTTCCACCCCGTTTTGTTCCCAACCAACCACATGGGACTTAGTTTGGTGCCTGGTTCCATAACTTTGACGGACTTGAACGGTGATACACCAGTGACAGAGTGTGGGGTAACAAGGTAAGATCAGATAATTTCATCCAGAGCTTTTCGCACATTGGTTCCATTGCTTAAATTGAGCTGAATACAATCCTTGATCATGCGGTTAACACGTTCAACAAGTCCATTTGCCCTTGGGCGATACAATGCAGTTTGCAAATGAGTGACAGAAAATTTGTGTAGGAATTCTTTCATGAGTGTTGAGATGAAGTGGACACCATTGTCCGTAACTATGGTCTGAGGTACTCCTTCAGTACGGAATACCTCTTGCAAGAATGAGATAACTTTACTAGTGATAACATTATCCACTATCTTGATGATTATCAATTTTGAATGGTAATCTACTAAGGTGAGTATGAAACTCTCTCCTAGTCCCTTCACATTTAGGGCGCCAATAATTTCCATGGCCAGCTTGTTCCAAGCAACAGAAGGAACATCCACAGCAGAAATTAGGCCCTTGCTAACATGTTTGCTCTTATCACTCCCAGAACAATGTAAACACTGTCTTACATTCCTCTCAACCATGGTGTCAAAGCTTGGCCACCAATAATGAAGGCGTATTTTACTCTTAGTAAGACTACATCCAGTTTGTTTCCTCTGTAAAGATTTTGATCCCGGAAGTACAGTTTGTTCCTTACTTCCCAAAACCCATTCTCATCACTCTTGAGATCGGAACACTTACTCTGCCAACCATTCAATACAAGTTGCTTCACTCTAGGAAATACAGGATCACATTGCATACTCTCATCCCATTCCTGTTTACTTATACCCTCAGTAACAGTCGCCACCACAAACCCCTCCACAACATTGCTCTCTGGCTCTTTGTTCTCCAAGGGTAGTCTGGACAGACAATCAGCTGCCTGATTTAATTGTCCAGGTATGTGCACAATTTTAAAATTAAACCCTTCAAGACCAAAGAACCATCTTGAGATCCTGGGTGTGGTTCTTTCTATGTTTTTCACAGAGAACGCACTTACTTAAGGCTTGTGATTTGTCCTTCTGGTGAATAGTATACCCCAAACAAACACTCAGAAATGTTTCACTGCCCAAAAGCATGCAAGTGCTTCTCTTTCGACAACTGAGTAGCGGGATTCAGCCTTCGTCAAAGCTCTTAACGCGAAACTCTTTCCTCCCCTTCTACCACTTGGCTGAGGGCGGCCCCAATACCTTTTGTGCTAGCATCAGTGGTGATTATGGTATGCTTTCCTGTGTCAAATCGTCCTAAGAAGGGTGCATTAGCAATGGGATACTTTAATTTATCAAATGCTTCTGTACATTCTTTTTTTCCATTCAAATTTCACTCCCTTTTTTAACAAGCTCCTCGAGGGATAAGTAATGTCTGCAAAAGTTTTAATGAATTTCGAATAATATTCTGACAACCCAAGCAACGATTTCACTTCCTCCTTAGTATTGGGCTTAGGCGCAAATTTGATGGCATCAACTAAATATACCATTGGCTTGATACCTTCCTTGGAAATGAAGTGCCGTAAGTCTGTGACTGAATGAACTCCAACTTGCCATTTTTCTCTTTTTAACGTTAGTCCAGCATCTCTTAATCTGGTCAATACTCTGCGGAAGGTTTCATTGTGCTCATTTTCATCCTTCTGTAGACTAGCAAATCATCCTGGAAGCACAACACGTGATCAATCTCTTCCAAAATGTTTTGCATAGCTCTTTGGAAAAACCGCAGCAGTGGAGGCTAAACCAAAAAGCATCCTGCGAAATCTAAAAGCACCAAAAGGTGTTATAAAAGTAGTTAGTGCCATGCTCGATGGATGGAGCCTCACCTGATGGTAAGCTGATAATAAATCAATCACTGTGAAGAACTCTGCTTTATTGACTTTATTCAACAATTCATTAATGTTTGGTAGCGGATGCATGTCGATCCAAATATTATTGCTCAACTCCCTCAAATCTTTGCATAGCCTAATATTCTTGGTATTGGCTTTGGAAGTAATGACAACCCATTCAGCACATTCTACAGTTTCTATGACTTCTTGGCTTAACAATTTATCTAATTCCTGTCGTAGGGGTTCTTTCATCATCAGTGAAATATTCCTGCATTTATGAGCCACTGGTTTGGCACCTTCTTTTAATCTAATTTTGTTTTGGTAATCTTTCAAACAACCAAGCTTATCCGTAAAGACCTCTGGAAACTCTTCGATCAGCTCCAACCCACAAACAGTTCTTTCCACAGGCATGACGGGAATGTCAGCTGTAGGGTCAAGTTTCATACCTAGATCTTTTTGATGAGCCCACCCCAAAAGATTCGATCCATTCCTTGCTATGTACACTTTACTGACAGTACTCCTGTCTTTAAATGTGATCCTCATAGTAGCCACTCCTTCTAGTGCAATTGGGTCTTTATTATATCCAACAGGGATCACATCAGGTTTGTCTAGAGATAAATCCCCCACGTTAAAGTTTGCCTGAAAGGTTTCGCTATTGATAAACGTAAATGGCGAATATGAGTCAGCATAGACTTCCAGTTCAATTAATCAATAAAACGTTATTCGAATTCTTGAGTATGTCATTCATAAAAGCACATAAAATACAATAAAATTATCCATTCATAAAAATATAAAATATACAATGTCTGCAATTAATATTGATTAAAACCATACCCCTTTTAATTTGTCAAAATCATGACTTATCACATAATAATAGTTTTTCTACATTTAATAACATTTTTCAGGAATACAGTAACGGAAGCAATAATAAATTCATTCTCTAGGGATTGTAGGGCCAGGAGAGCAGGGCGGCAATGCCTAAAACCAAATGATCTTAAAATTGGGACTATCCATCTCCTTCTGTGAATGGAATAGAATTTAAAGACGAAAAATAAATGCAATGTCGATTGAGACGATACATCATCACACGGGCATTTACACATTGGTCTTGACCAGTCGTTTAGTTCAGGGAAACTAGTTGTTCTGTGTATTATGCCTTGTATAAAATGGGTTAACAAAAACCTGTCATAGTCACCAATGACAATCCTTATATATGGTTGCATATAAAAAGTAGTTAAGAGGAGATGATGGGCCTGTACAGTTGTTTTTATCATTTCAGTGCTAATTCTCTTTTCATCTATCCAGCGCAGGCAGCTATTTTTAAGATCTTTCCTAGTGATCACCCTCATGGATTCCGGATTATTGTAGTGCTCTAGCTGACCAAGATTATGAGTAAATGTTTTTACATACTTTGACCAGCTAATTTGCATAGTCCCATCTAGCCCCTACTGTCATTCAGAATTTGGCGATTAAGAAGTGCCTCCTCGGTGGTCCAGATCCTATGCCAAAGTAAAACTGGCTGGACTTTAGGATATCCACTAGGTATGGCAACCCCAGCTCTGAGTGACAATTATACGTGGAGGTACCATCAGGGACAGTCAACAGAGATCTGATGAAGGTGTTCTCTGCGGTCTGTAGGGAATTGACCTCAGCATGGCCCAAAATACCAGCACCATAGGTAGCAATTGCTACACACTTTGTAGATTTGGAGCAGTTCTCCCGGGAGACGTCTACCCAACTTTCTGCTAAAGTTAGATAGGGCTGCCAAGGGCTTTATAAATAGCAATCTTCTAGTTTTGATTGCCTCTGTCCAAGTATTTGTGCTATCAAACAGAATCAAACACAATCCCTAGTTAAGAAAAAGTATTTGAACATTCTATCCTTCTGGCATCTATATAGATATGCCTACTCTTATTGCTGCCTGCCCCACAATTCATAATAAATGTTTTGGAAGTATTAACGGTAAGACCCAAATCAGACATAAAAGTAACAAAACTATTAACTACCTGTTGAAGGCCCCGCAGAGTGCGGGCCATAAGGACCGCATCATCCGCGTACAAAAGTACGGGTAAGGGACATTTATAGACTTCCAGTTTATGCCCGTCCAAACCAATCTCACACTTTGGTAACTCAATCTTATGTAGTACAGGTGGCCTGTGCACACATGATGAGAATCTGCAGCACAAATGCTGTATATCTACAGTACAAGAAAACATTTACACAACAATATAACAGTAATCCAGTGTTGTGTTGTTTCTTTGTTTAATGAAGATCGGATGCCCAGCCAACACGTGTTTCGTCAGGGTAAAGACAATCTTATGTACCTTACAGTTTTTATCCACATCAACTTGTAAAACATATTTGCACCTATTTTCTTCGCTAGTATCAATGGCATTAACAGTTTTACTCTATCCTTGCAAGCATGCGCAAAATGACCCTTCGGGTTACAATTTCTACACGTGGCTGTTCTTGCAAGGCAATTTACATTGTTGGCTAAATGACCAGTACTTCCACATCGGAAGCATTTTAGTCTGTTTTCTGAATAAATTCTTTCTTTGGTGAACTCTCTTGACATCTCATTTTCCCTAACACTCTTGATGGCACACACATTTTTAAATTCTTCACAGACTTCATTTACACTGCCTTCAACAGTTACATTAATTTCCTTAATACATTCCGCGGTGTGTTCTACACTCCTCGCGATGTCAATAGCATTCTTTAGATCAGGATTTTCCACAAGTAATTTCTCCTGTATCTTCTTATTATTGGTACAGCGCACCAACTGGTCACGAATCAATGAATCAGTTAGCTCATTGAATTCACAAGTATTCGCTAGTCCCCTTAAACTTGCAATGTAATTTCCCACCTTCTCGTTTTTTCCTTGGACTCTACTAAAAAATGTATGTCTCTCCAAAACCACATTTATCTTGTCGGTAAATTGTATTTCTAATTTTTTTATGCTGTAATCATAAACACCTCTTTCCTCTAATTCAACCTCTTCTCCATCTAACTCAGGGAGGCTACCAAAAACTTTCCTAAACTCTGTTCCTAGGTTATGCAAGAGTATATGTTGCCTCCTTATAGCTGAGAACCCACTTGCACCTATAGCAATAAGATAAGTTTCAAAAACTTTCCTCCAATCTTTCCATGCTACAACAGGTTCCCCAGCATCTGAAAGGAAAGGTGGGGGTTGATGCCATTTTAATCAGAATATATTTTGTGAAATGACTTTTAGTTGAGAGGAAGCGTTAGGTGCTGTAAAGTAGATGAGGAGCACAAAGGTTCAAACATCACTTAAATGTACCCTTTCAGTTGCCATAAAATTAGTTGCCATCAAAAATGTTTTTAAAAAAATGACAATATTTTTTCCTCTGTAGAGTAAATGTGGCAATGAGAACTAAAGGGAAGAGCAAGAATTAACAGACAAAATCCATACAGTTCACACGTGAATGACACAGTTTTCCAATGGTATAGATGGCAAGAACTCCTGAGTCCGTTAAATATGATCATGAACAGAAAAACTACTTGCACAGCAGAATTTCCACGTGTCGAAAAATGCTTGTAGTAGCAAACCCACTCACCGGTGTCTTTCTCTTGATGTTCGTGAAGCAGAAACACCGTGACACTTGGAACGGACAAAGGATAAATATGCCGTGAGTCGGCATAAGTACTTCCTGATGTGAATATACGTACTTGGACGTTGCAGCACCTATTAGGAATAACGGTACTGATAGACACTCTCCTCAGCAAGATCGAAAATCTCCTCAGCGCATGAGCAGTAATGATGGTTCTGCCCTTCTTAGATACTGAGGTGAATGATGTTGACTCTCATTGTGGCTCCCAACCAGAATAACCCGTGGAGCGATGATCTAACTCCGCCCAACTCAAAGACATCGACTAACTGCACAGCGTGAAAAGAAGGCACCAGCCGCCAAAATCGTCGTTGTTCTAAGAGGGAAATCGGTGAAGTACATGCGTTGAAACAACACTCAATAAGAGGAAAGCGAGTGTAAGTTCTCCCTCATTCTTCTATTCACTCGTTTGCATGAAATTGAAGTACTTGCTTGTTCTGCCAATTTCCTTTGAGAATATGTACTTCTTTTCAATTTCATGCAGTTCTGATGGGTAACGTCAGGAGGGGATATCGATACGTTGTCCTCCGCACAACAACTCGTCGCCAGTGAAATAATCCAAACGCACGTAGACATGAAGTAACTTTATTCAGCATGGGTTAAAAGCAACCGGTATCCATAACCCACAGAAAGGAAATCCATTGGCACAGGGAGTGCACCTTAGAACACTCATGACATTCTAGGAATGTTCAACCAGGGTGAAAGCGGAGGGGGAAAGGGGAGAGACCAAGAGGTGGCAGGGCTGGAAAGAAAGGCAGAATACAACAGTATGTATTCACCACATGGTGGTGCAATCTATTTTTTAACAGAATACTTGGTGATATGCACACAAATCACACAGAACAAGCAACGTTTGATGTTGTCATGGGTGAATCCAGTGCTTTGGCTGACCATCCGTGCACCATACCATTTAGCAGAATTGTTTGTTTTCTAAAACAAAGAACACACTTAAAGGACATGTAAGGAACACGCAATACACACTCCATGTTGGTGTAAACAAATCCCGCACCTTTTCAGACTATAAAGATACATCCTCCCTTTTAGACACACAACTTGTTATTGTCACATAAGTTGTTTCTCTATGCATCAATTCATTTTCAATAACTTATGATCTTTACAAATATTGTGATAGAACACAGAAAAGGGACACAGAACAGCCATACATGACGCACCAAACATGCACCCCAAGATCAGCACTGGCCTAGGCAATTGCTCCCTGAGGCACACAACACAATATTATGAGATATGAATTATTGCATCAAAGAGTATGTCTCTTTTACTTGTTCACAAACACTTATAAAACAAGCATTAGTAAATGCATTAGGATTCGCCGATGTAATTAATAATAAGCTTTTTTTGTTGGAAGTTGTAGCTTGCTGAGTAGTTGTACAATATAAGTTACAGAAAGTCTTTTAAAATGTTATGACTTGCTTGTGTACAAAAAGGCAATATATTGTGTTGTTACTAGTGGTATTATAAAGCAATTAGGTAAAAGATCAAAAAAATATGTACCTAATCGGTAGGCTTGAAAATGGTGCAGCTATGGGGATAATAGGTAAAGGATTTTTTTTTTTTAAGTCCTCATTTTGACCAATATCTTGATGGGTTATAGCTCTAGCCTCTCCAGGTCTTATCTTATCTTGGGAGGCCCTAATCTAAGACCCTGGAGCAAAGCCCAGAAGCAAGAATATGGCTTCCTCCTTTTTCATCCAACCCACAAAAGGTGACCACCTGTGTTCCTCAGGGCTCTTCCCTGAGTCCCCTTCTTTTTAATGTATATGTCACCCCTTTGGTTTATCTGGCAGAGGAGCTGGAGCAAAAATCATCGCATACGCAGATGACACCCAGCTCCTCTTCACTTGGAAGGATTCAGATACCTCCCCAACAAAAGCTAAAAACTGTTTGTCGGCTGTCTTCAAATGGCTCGCAGCCGCCCAGTTAAAATGCAAAGAAGACAAGTCTGAAATCCTTTTATTTGGATCTTTTCCCCCACAGTTCAGGGAAGTACTTTGGCCGCCGGAATATCGACTCCCCAACACCTCGGGACAAGCAGTTAAGAACCTAGGTGTCTGGTTCGAGGAAAACCTCCTGTTCTCCACACAGGTTAAAAAACTAGTCGGCCAGTGTTTTAGTACATTGACGTCTCTCAAGAAGTTTCTTCCCTTATTACCTAGGCCCGCTAGAGAGATGGTCATGCGTGCTTTGATTCTCAGCCGCCTAGATTATGCCAATGCACTTTATATTAGCCTACCGGGATATCAGCTTAAGAAACTTCAGGTCATCCAGAATACTGCGGCTTGAGCCTTGATGGGTATTCCGGGCCGGTCCAGCGTTAAACATCATTTGCGGAATCTGCACTGGCTTCCAGTGGCCCAAAGAGTGAAATTTAAGGGCCTCACGATGGCCCATTCAGCTCTCTATGGTCGAGGGCCTCTTTATCTAAGGAAGCGGTTTAGTTTTTATAGTCCACAAAGGCATCTGCGCTCTGACTCACAGTGCCTAGCCTCGATTCCTCGCTTTCCGTGGACAAGTATTGGAGGGAGTTCTCTATCCTTCTAAGCGGCTGAAGCGTGGAATTTGCTCCCCCTTGAACTACGCAGCATAAACGACCCTTCTATGTTCAAGAAAAGACTAAAAACCCTGCTGTTCGCCTAAGGACACTCTTCCTCAACCCCATTCTGTTTCTTTCTAACTGGTTCTCGTGCCGGGACACTCATGAGTAGCCGTGCGCGCTATAAATTTCTGTAACAGAACATAACATAACACATATCCCACAAGTATCCAACTGTTTCCAGTTCCATCTCCGTATTCTAACTGTGCCGGCAGGGGTGCCAGGAGATAATATGGCCAACAGAGTAAATGGCATAATCATTGGACTCACGTTGCCACCTCTCTCCACTCTACCAACAGAGCCTACACCTTCTCCCTTCTTTTCTGATCACACTCCATCTCCGATTCACTAATATAAACAATGTTCTTGAGGCACTCAGAAAATACTGGGGGGTTCTCAGATTTCCAAAGTTTACAGATTTCCCGTCTTGTCAATAATACAACATAAACAAAAATTTGGATTCTGCAGCCGAAAGTTGCGCTTCTTGGTCCAAACTTAGTCCCAAAAAAATTAGACTTACAGTTATCTTTATTTGTGCCCCTATGGTTTCTCCCAGAAAAGCAATTATTTCATTCCAAAGAGGAACAATCTTAGGGCATGACAAAAACATATGCATATCATCGGCCTCTACCTTCATACACCTAGGACATGTATAGATATTGCCAGTGACCTTCGAGAGTTTTACAGGAGACCAATATACCCTATCTGTAGTGAAAAAGTGGTTTCGTTTCAGTGGGGCTGATTTTACCACTTTTCGCAGGGTAGCATATGAGTCACGCCACATTTGCATTAAATCATAGTTTTCCAGTTCCTCGCCCCACAATTTTAAAACTTCATTCTCAATGTGTCCTTCTGTCTCCACAAAAGCCCAATACCAAAATGATGTTTCTTTACGCCACTGACCAGTTCTCATTACTTGATTAACATTAACATCCTCAGGTTCTGCCCAGTCTTGCGAGGCCCACCACGAACTAAGTTGATAATATTTAAACCTTGTTAGCTGACCATTAGTACAATTACTCAATGCCTCCCAACTCATTAAGTTTATGCTAACTTTAAGGTCCGCCCAACAACAAATACCTCAGTTTTTTAACGGTTGGCTCAATTGGTCCCTCAAATACTCTGGCGTACTAGGAGAATCCCAAATTGGTGCCCATGATGAAAAGTAGGGGATTTTGAACATTTTTCGCACGTACAGCCATACCTTCAATGCTGATTTCAAAATCTTAAGCCTCACTTTTTTTTTTTTATTTGGGATCCCCATATTTAAAAAAAAAAAAAACACTTTGACTTTGTGGCACTTCCACTAACAGTGCCTTGAAGAGTGCCAATCATTGAATTATCTACTTTGTTGGCCAACATACGTATATTCTTAAATTGGAACACATAACAACAAGCTATTATATCAGGTAATGCCAAACCTCTAATTTCAAGTCTCCTACGCAGTTTCTTCCAGGAAATCCTGGCACCCTTTGCTGCCCAAATAAAACTTCCCTATTCTCCCCTGGAGTTTCGCTATATCTTTCTTTTGAAACGTAAGTGGGATAGAATTAAACATAAAAGTCACTTTTGGCAAAATAATCATTTTAATAAGGTTTACCCTACCATAAATATTAAGTGGTAGATTCATCCATTTAGCAAGCAAACCTATGACTTCATGACTAACCTTCTTCCAATTTGCCTTAATAATGTCTTCCATATACTGAGTTATTTGGACTCCCAAATATCTTATTTGGGTCTTCGCGCCCCTGCTAGCCACCCCCTGATTTCAATCCATGATCTCAGTTTTACCGGGATTTACTTTGTAGCCTGAGATACGACCAAAAACCTCCGCCTTCTCCATCAAATTTGGAATCGCTTCCTGCGGTTTGCTTGTATAGAGCAGCAGGTCATCTGCATAGAGCACTAACTTCACTTCAAAGGTATGTGATTTAAAAGGAGAAATGGCCATATCCGCCCTAATTATATTAGCTAAAGGCTCAATGTATATGTTAAAAAGGAGCGGAGAAAGGGGGCAACCCTGCCTAGTCCCTCTAAAGATATAAAACCACTCTGACAGCCTCCCGTTTATTAGAACTCTCGCCTTAGGGCCTTAATATAGAGTCTGAATCGCGGTTACCATATTCGGCAGAAAGCTGAAGCTACACAGAGTCTCCCATAAATAAGACCAATGTACCTGGTCAAAAGCTTTAGCGGCATCAACTGCCACTATAGTCAGAGGTAATTTCACAGACTCTGCCAGATCTATAAATCCAATTAACTGGAAGGTCAACTCATTTAATTGTCTCCCCGGAATGATCCCTCTTTGGTTGGGGTGAATGACCTCATGCATTGCTTTAGCCACCCGCGATGCAATAATACCAGAAAAGATCTTATAATCTGTATTTAACAATGAGATCGGCCTATGGGAGTCTATCTTCCGTGGATCCTTATTAGGTTTCTGAATTATTGTAACTATTGCCTCCAGCCAAGATTTAGGGACCTTCTTTCCATCCATAAATATCCTATTAAATAATTTGCATAGAACAGGGGTTACAGTATCTAAGATACACATAAAGACTTCAACGGGAAGACCATCCGGTCCGGCTGCCTTTCCCTTCACCATTGTATGGCACTGGGCTCTTATCTCACTCTCCTTAATCTCTCCTTCTAAGGTTTTAAATTGTTCAGAAGATAGCCGGGGGAGAATTGTTAGCCCAAGCCAATCCTTTATGTCTACCTGACTTGGTGTTACGTCCTCTCTATATAATTCTTTCATGTACCTGCAAGCCTCCTTAAACAAATCTGAGTTAATGTTCAGGAGGGCATCAGATTCTCCGCTTATCAATTCCTGTATTGCATTTCTTGCCCTATCTGCTTTAACTTTCCAAGCTAATAGTGCCCCACAGTTCTCACCGTACGCGAACTGTTGAAGTTTGCTTGCTTTCCACCTATCTATAGACTTTTTATCCATTTTTGCCCGAAATGCGGCTTGTAACCCCTCTAACTCCTTACTTAGAGCGCCTACTTTATTTGGTTCATCTATAGATGCTATCTGTAGCTCCCCCTCTTTTTTCTTAATATCTTGAATCGCACCTTCTCTATCCAATTTTTCTACTTGGTTTTTCCCTATCATACTGGATGTTAAAGTTCCCCTTAAAAAAGCTTTGAAGGCATCCCAAACTATATCTTCTTCTGCTGATCCCTCATTGGTGATAAAGAAGCTCTCCAATTTCGCCTTTAAATCTTTAACTACTGTTTCATCTAAAAGAATCGCCCTATCCAGGGTCCATCTTCTGTGCTCCTCTATTTGGTGAGAACTTAAAGATAATACCACCGCAGAATGACCAGATACTATTGCAGGGATATGACTCACATCCATGACATCTCCACAGAGCTCCTGATCAACCAGGAAATAATCTATACGAGAATGATGTCCGTATTTTTTACTATAAAAGGTAAATTCTCTCTTATCCTTTTTAGTTACACGCCATATATCTTAAATTCTTTTATAATTGTTGTCAGTCTGAAGAATGTTCTAGGCGGGCTAATATATTTTGCTTTCAAGGTCCTGTCTAATCCCTCATTTAAAACCAAATTAAAGTCTCCCCCTAATACAATAGGGGATGCTGTCTCTAATACACAGAACTCCAATTTTTCCAATGAATCTGGGTTGTCGTTGTTCGGCCCATAATAAACAGCGCATATCAGAGGTCTACCATGCACCAAGAGAGTTGCCTCCAACCATCTGCCCGAAGCATCTGATTCGTATTTAAGTAATATTATTTCAAAATTAGCCTTAAGGATTCTGGCTACTCCTCTATTGCTACCCCTCTGATCCGAAAATACAACCTCTGGAACCCATCTATATTTTTTAAAACATTGGATACATTCTGTCCTTTCTAAATGGGTTTTTTGCAACAGTATTATTTGGGCCACGCTATCGTTGCAAAATTCAGCAACCCGCGCAGATTTTTTCCTAGATCTTAATCCATTAACGTTCCATGTTAATATATTAAGTATTTTAGCATTATCTGTGCTCATCCCGTCAAAAAAGAAGAGTCTTGAATTCCCCAAACGACTTCGACTCCGTCTAATTCCTCCCACAAAAGAAAAACAGCATTAATGAAGACAAATTTTTATTTTTTTCTCCCACTGCACCCCACACCCAGTGACCCTGCACCCCCTACCCCCTGGGAAACCCCCGTTCTACCTCTCGGGCGATACAATCCACCCTTCGAGAGCCTCCATCCCGAGAGGACCGTGACAGAGGAGGCAACCTCAAAACAAATAAACAAAACAAATAAAAGGAAGGAGAGAAGAAAACTACACTAACCCCTAAGAATAAAAAGTACGAAAACTAAATCATACTATACACACTTTTTCCTCTTCCCCTTCTATTATGTATATGCATTTTTATTTTTTATTTTTTTTACTTTTACTTTTCCACCTTCTTTTTCTATTTTTATCTATATTCAAACGTGGAACATTTATTAATTTAAATTGTATATTGAAATCTCATTTATCTGTCTATTGTATTAAACTTATCTCATTTATCCATTTATTCATTTATCCATTTGCTGTATAAATTGTGCATCTTATTCCGCCACATGATTTTTAACATGGCCTGGAAATTTTAGTTGCACCTGTGCTCCTTTACCTCTGAGCTCACTCATCCTTGAACCCAGCCCCCACTGTCTCTGAGCTGTCCTCTTAATCAAATCCGATCTTATCTGGTACATGAAATCATCATGCATTAAGGAGCCCTCTTTCAAAGCCTTCCCCAAAACCAACTCCTTCAAGGTAAAATTCAAAATGTTAACCAAAATTTTTCTTGGAGTTTTCCTCTCAGGGTGTAGCCTAAAGGGATCTCTATGTGCCCTCTGGATCTCACTCTCCCACTTGATATCCGATCTATCAGGCAAGATTTCTCTTAGGAGGGTACAAACACAGGTCTTAACTTCTCCTTTCTATGCCCCATCTGGGATTTTTGAAAACCTTAGGTTATTACGCCGAGATTGTGTTTCTAGCCTTTCTAGATCTTCTTGTAGTATTCTGTTCTGTTTCTTTAACCCTTCGCTGTCTTTCGAGTTCTCTGAGACAGTTGCCAACAGTGATTTGACCTCTCCTTCCAAAGTACAAGTACGTTGCATGATATCATCGAACTTCTCCTCAAGAGCTTCACATTTGTCATGGATCCCCTTTTGATTGGACTCCGATATCTCGAATTTCCCAAGTATATCTTGCCTCAGATTAAGAAACAGTCTTTCCATCGATTTTTCTCCACCTCCGCCTCTTTGGTCTGTTGAACCTTCTTCCTGTAGAGATTCTGAGCTTATATGAGCCGTAATGGGGGGCGAGGACTAGGACCCAAAATGGAGCTAGAACTAGAGCTGACATCAAGGCTTGAGCTTGCACTTTGACCAGATATGTGCTCACTAGTTAGCCCCTTCGTATTATTAGGCTTTTGCTTGTCACCATTCAAAGTCAATCCAGTTAAGGCAGAGAATCTATTTTCCATAGGAAGGGGAGCTACATTCGTATGCGCTAGGGATTTCTATCCCTTAATTTGAGAGCCTGCAACATGCTCCATAATTTTAAAGTATGACTTCAAAGAGGGAGGCGGTTTGGTTGGAACCCTTGCCTCCTTTTGCCCACACCGTAGCGGTTTTCCAATACCCTTTGCGCTTTTCTTTTTAGGTGTAACTGGAGTAACAACAATCGCCTCCCCAGCAGGCTGGTCCTGAATCACCGCCTTTACTTCTTTTCTCTCCCGGGAATGATCTTAACTGATATCGGCTCCTCACTTGAGTCTTCAACGTTAATAGTACAGTACCTGTTACTTTCTCCACTGGGCCTGGCCCTGGCCCCTGCCCAGGGCCCTGCTCACCTGAGGATACTGTTAGCAATAGACTCATTCCTTCATCGATTATTTTTTCTCTATCATGGGGGACAGTGACATCTTCCCCCCTGCGTACAAAATCCTGATTAGGTTCAGCAACAAAATCAGCGTTGCCAGGGGGCATCTCTTCCATCGACCTCCCCCCTTCCTGGTCCCCCCCTGGTGCCTGTGTAATTTCACTTTTATCCACCCCTACACCCCACATGCCACCATCAAGAGGGCACCCTCAATATGTTTGAAAAAAATAGCTTTGTCTCCGCTGTGGTTACTGTATCCAGTACTTCTGTGAGCCCCAGCGCCTTCCGCGTCTCTCTGCTGCATCCACCCGCGTCTAAATCGAGGTTGAGCCCGTCCACACGTCAGGCTCCGTAACCTGCCTCCGGCGCTTGGACCATGAAGGCTGTAAGGCGCACAATATTCTTTCCTACAGCCTCGTTTATACCAAAATAAGAGGTCAGAAGTTCTTTCTAACCATCTCCACAACTTATATATTTCCGCTCGTCAATCCTCCATTTGCCGGCTCCGTTTGGCTCCTCCTCACTCCTCTCTACTCGGGAGCTCCCGCGACTGGCGTCAGCCCGCCGCCATGTTTCCCCCACCAATAGGTAAAGGATTGATGAAAAACCATACAAGTACTGTGTAAGCGATGTTTTTGCAAATGCAAAAAAACAAGATTACAAAAACTAGATGAAAAAGTGTTGTTTGGTTATTCCATTGTTAAGATAATCAATGAAAATTAACTTGACATTTTTCAAATGAGCATTTGGGCAACTGTGCAGTATAAGTGAAAGAAACACCCTGAAAGTGAGATAAGATGGGCACGTTTTTTTTATTACAGATTTCTCTTACGAAGTTTTTTTGTATTATTGCGAAAACAGTTAAACATGAACATAAACTCTGAAACAATAATGAGCATATAGTAAATGTTTGCACTTGCATTGTCATTGGCATTGTGGTACTAATGATTTACAATTTTTCTTTATTTAAATAGCACACTGTGACATTTTCGATTATTGTGCTATATAGTTTTTATTTTGTAACAAATACTCTATTTCTTTTCAAGGCATTTGTTCTAATAAGTCCAGGTGCCACTGCACCCTCTGCAGCATTGAAATCATGAACCTAGTGCCTGCTAGATAACTGCACTTTATATGTTTTAAGAATGTGCAGTTGGTGCAGTTGATGTTCTTTATATTATATAATAACGAAAATAGAGGAGGCTGTTAAAATTACTTTGGAAAACTCAAACCCTTTTTTGCAATTATTGAGCTAAAATATCTGGCGTAAAGTGAGCTAAATTAGACAAAGCATTTTAAAAATGTGCAGTTGTTCTTTATATTATATAACAATGAAAATACAGAAGGCTGTTTAAATTACTTTGGAGAACTCAAACTCTTTTTAGCAATTATTAAGCTAAAGTACCTTGCATTAAAAGTATGCAAATAAATATGAATGCATTTTACATCCACGGGAATATGAACGGCAAATTCTCACTATTAAGAAATAACTCCTGTTTCAGCATGAAAAACAATGGTGGCTGTGCCATCCAAACCCACACATAGATAGTAGCACAGAAATATCACGGCAATGTCAGTAGTAAAAGCAAAATAAGTATTTCTTAGCGCGGTTCTTTTTCGGTAATGGACCCTGCCACCTGGGATGTCGGAGCCAGAACACAGGACTCCTGGTTGGCAATATTCAATAAGCAAACCCAAGCACACACATGTAGTCCATGGTTGAAGTATATATTAGATATAATAATCTTCTTGTTTCAGATTTGTAGTGTGTAGTTAAAGATGCTTTATTTTCTGCACAGACATATGGTGGTTCAGGAGAAGTACATTCTTCATTACAGATAGGCAGCAGACACATGTTTGATCCAAAGACTTCCTCAAGGCTGTATATTTGAAATAGTATTAGGCCAAAAGATTGCCTATTTCAGCAAATGCTGGAAAGGTTTCACTCAGTAGTTTTCATCAAATAGTAAAGTCCAAAGCAACATCATGCGGGAAACCTGCTAAGTATTTGGCGCAAACTTGACACACCACACCAGCAAAAGAACACCATTTGGAGGCCCCATGATGGGCCACACCGTCATATGAGGCTGTTTCTCAGCACCACGGGCAAGGGGGGAGGCGCGCCTGCTTCAGTTTACAGAGTATCGCTCAATTATCACATTTGCTTATTCATATGGCCAACGAAAAATACAGCAAATGATATAACTTGTTTTTGGTGCTAGAATAATGCAATCTGCACAGTAAAGACCACTGCCAACAAACATCCAGTCTTACCATCTACCTGCTTACAAAGCTAAGTGCTCTGTGTTAAAAAAGTAGAGAACTGACACCAAACAAGAAAAAAACTGTTTTTTTGTTTAAAAGTATTCCAAACTAATAGATACCTTCCACAAAAAAGAACAGCAGCACAAATCCCATACAGTCACCAAACATGCTTGCTCACAAAGACAGGCTTTGACGCAATGCGACAGCAATGCTCAGCAGCTGGAATATTTTAATGCACTGCTCTTGAAACTATACAGCCTCCCTTCCCAGCCAATAAAAGGAACAAGCTGCAATCACAAAACTCAAGAAATACTTTTAAAACAGACGCATGACCGTGTTTACAATTCAAGACTCTGCGGCAGTTGTCTGGCTCTGTAATATTATATAGAAACTGTCCCAACGGATAAAGCAGGTAAATACATTCCTTCAGAGTATCACAGAGCGTGCACATGTAAATCAATGCAGTGACTTCCTTCAGGTTTAACCCCTTCGATGCGAGTGACGGAGCGGTTCCGTCATGCGCGTCGGTTGCGCTGTGCGCATGACGGAACCGCTCCGTCACGGCCCCACCCGCGCACGGAACCTTCAGCACGGCGCCGTAATCCGCGCCGCGCTGAAGGGGTTAAGCTACATAATAGGCCAACAAAAAACACATGACACAGATTTTTTTTATTTTTATTAGCGACAAACACATGACACACAAAAAAATCCAATTTAATTAGTGGAATAATATCATAGAGAATGTGAAAATGTGTTAAAAGTTCCACCCACTAAAGCAGAGTTGAACAAGCACATTTTAAATGAGTGCAGCCAGGGGAAGATAAGTATCGGTAAACAGTTAATGCTGTGCAGCCTTACAATAAGAAAAAAGTTCCACTACGTTTGGGCCCGTTGCCACTGCACTATTGAAATCATGGCCCTAGTGCCTGCTAGAAAACTGCACTTATGACTGCCTGTTTAGTAGCAAAATATAGCAATATTTATGACAACTTTTGGCCCTGGCGCCACTGCACCTGTTGCACCATTGAAATCATGACCCTGGAGTCTGCATGATTACTGCACTTGTGACTGCCTGTTTGGTTGCAAAATATAGCAATAATCATTGTTTAGTGGGATGCCTAGAGCTTTTGGTCGTGGCGCCACAGCACCTACTGCACCATTGAAATCATAACCCTAGTGCCTGCTAGATAACTGCACTTATGTTTAGTAGTAAAAATGTAGCAATAATCTGTGTTTAGTGGGGTCCTTAGAGCTTTTGACCATGGTGCCACTGCCACTTCGATGAGTGATGCACTAATCAAAGTTGAGTAGTGTCCCCCTTATAGCACAGCCAAAATGGGCAACCAGAGTTGCCAAAATTAAACAATGTTTGCGAAAAAAGTTTGCGAAAAAAGTTCCAACACAAATATTTATTGTGGATAATTCTTCAATCTTCGTTAGAGTCACGAGATATGAAATTAGTTAGGAAAATAATTCATTAGAGCCAAGGACGTGTAAATTATTCCTCGATGCATTTCGGGTATGGGATTACCCTTCTTCAGGAGGAGTCCTATGAATGATAAAAAGGAGAGATGTGTCGACCCGTTTTGCAGGGTATTGACATAAATGACAAAAGAAGATGAATATTAGTATGAAACTCCATGCGTAAGTGCCGAGCGTAAAATGGAAAAAAGAACCGATGTGATTGAAAGTATGACAATGAAGATAAGTATTAACAGCCACCTGTAGAGAGAAGATCCATGCATTAGTGCCAAGCGTGAAATGGAAGAAAGAACTGATGTGATAGGAAGTGCGGGTGTAATCTAAAGTGAACCAAAATATCAAACGCGGGAAAAACTTAACTGTTTGAATATGCCCCGGTGTACCGAAAATCAAATGAAACCTTTCCAAACTTTAGTGCGTGAACTAGAGCAAGAAGTGCAGATGGACCGTAGTTAAACAAACGTGCAGCAAAATGAACTCCATTTAGTGGACCTCGCGTCATGAAACATACCTCAGTGATGAGAAAATAATCAAAGATTCTCCGCCTGCAAGAACAGTCAGCGTGTGTGTGAGAGAGAACGCACCTCGATAGGTGTGGTGATTGATGGAAAGTGAGAAAGGCTATTGTTATTAAGACCAAAAAGTGGCGGCCATCTTAGAGTGTGTGTTAATTAATAAAAAGTAAGAAGGGGTTATGAATGTCAAGACCAAACTTGGCGGCCATCTTAGAATGGTGAAATTGCAACATATGATTATGGCTGGAGTAAACACTATAAAAATAAGCAAATGGACAGAATAAACAGAAAATGAAAGGAAGAAAAAGAAAGGAAGAAAAACAGATAGAATGTGAGTGGAATGTAAGAAGAGCTGGAAAGTACAAGCTAAAAGGACGGAACTTGAGAGTTTATGAACAAAGAAAAAGAAATCATGCAAATAAAGGAAAAATCATAGTTGTATGAATGAAACAATAGGAACAATAGGATGTGAATGCAACAGTCGGTGATAGTACAAGGGGACAGGGCACAAAGAACAGTGGTTACAAAAAACAACTAAATTCAACGCGGCCATTGAGTCCATGTGGTACCAAGGTATTCATTTTATAAATCCATGCAGTTTCTCTCTGGAGTAGGAATTTCCGATTGTCTCTGCCATCCTTGATGGGTACCATCTCACATATCAAAAATCTCAATTGGCTGATGTTGTGATTTTCAGCAAGAAAATGCGTTTCTATGGTAGATTTCAAGTTCTTGTTCCGGGTGTTGCTTTTGTGTTCGGTCAGGCGGACCTTGATTTTCCTCTCAGTTTTACCAATGTAAGCGAGGCCACACGGGCATTTAAGCATATATATCAGGTTTTTGGAGTCACAAGTGGCCGTGACATGTAGCTTAACTTTGGAACCTTGTGTGGGATGTTGAATGAAATTACCCTTAATGATGTTATTGCAATGACCGCAGTTATGACAGGGTATCGTTCCTTTTTAGGGTAAAACTGGATCAAATGACGGGTGAAAATTCAAGATTTCCATTAGGTTCTTACTCCTTTCGTATGCAAAAAGTGGTTTTTCCACGAAGGTATCCTTGAAATCAGGTTCAATCTGTAACATAGACCAGTGTCTCAAGATGGTTTTCTTAATGCTAAAACTTTCGGTGGAAAATTTCGTAACCATGACTGTTCTAGATGTTGTTTTCTTGCTGTCAATGGTCTTTAGCAGTTGTGATCTGGATTTGAGTTTAACACGTTCAATGGAGGTTGTCAGTGTCTCCTTGGGATATCCCCGGTCAATGAAACGCTTTTCCATGATTGAATTATGTTGTTCCAATTGAGAAGGTTCAGAGATGATTCTTTTGACTCTTAAGAATTGTGAATACGGTAAGTGTTGTTTCAAAGATAGTTGGTGGAAGCTAGAAAAATGTAGCAAATTATTCCTGTCTGTGTTCTTTCTGTATAGTGTTGTTTCAATCCGATCGTTCTTGATATATAACAATACATCCAAGTAGTTAATGGCTTCTTTGTGAATGTTGAAAGTAAATTTCAGTCGATCGTCAATCTCATTGAGAAATTAAATTGCTTCAACTAGAGGTTGTTCAGAGCCTTTCCTAATTAAAAAAATATCATCAATATAACATAAAAATAACAAGACATGTGATTTCCATTGTTCATTATTGATGATATGATCCAGCTTGAATTTGTGCATGAACAATTGTGCATAGCTGGGAGCTGCACAATTGCCCATGGATGTACCGTTCAATTGCAAATAAAATCTGTTGTTGTGAAAAAAATAGCTATGATAAAGTGTGAAATGAAGTAATTCAAGTAAAAAAACTTTATGATCTTCTGGTGTAGGTGACTCTAACAGAAAAAATTCAATAGCTTCCATACCCAGGTCATGAGGAATGGAAGTATATAATGATGTTACATCAATGGTGCAAAAAAGAGTGTCTGTGTCCCATGTAATATCACTTTCATGAATAATATTCAAAAAATGTGTTGTATCCCTTACATAGGTAGACATTTTCTGTACCAAGGGTTGAAGGTGTTTGTCAAGATATTTGCCAACCGGCTCGTGAAGAGAACCTCGGGTGGAGACGATCGGTCTCATGGGTGGATCGGTGAGACTGTTGTGAATCTTTGGCAACATTCTTAAAGTGGGACGTGTCGGAAAGTTCTGAGTGAAATTTTTTTTTTCTTTTTCTCCAATGGTACCCAAACGGACTGCTTTGTCCACGATATCATGAAGGGTTGATTGTATTTGAGTTGTGGGGTCAACATCAAGCTCAGAATACGTTGTGAGATCTTGCACGTGTTCTTCCAATTTCCGTTTGTATTCAGTGGAATTCATAATGACTAGTGCACCCCCTTTGTCAGCATTCAGAAATGTGAGGTCTGGATTGTCGGCCAGATTCGTAAGAAGTGCTTTATCTTTGGTTGTCAAATTTCGATGAGACGTTTTGTGTGGTTTAAAGATCTTCTGTAAGTCGCGTTTGACCAAAGTTTCAAAAGTGTCTAAGACCTTATGGCTGACAGGTGCCATATGGGTACTTTTGGTTTTCAATCCAGCCAGGGTATTCTCAGGTTGTGGCTGGGAAACAGGTGAGACATTATCAAAAAAGTGTCTGAGTCTTAATGAGCGCATAAAGCGATGAAAGCCAACTTCAGCCTCCAAGTGATTGGAGGAATAGGTAGATAACTGCACTTTATATGTTTTAAGAATGTGCAGTTGGTGCAGTTGGTGCAGTTGGGGTTCTTTATATTATATAATAACGAAAATCGAGGAGGCTGTTAAAATTACTTTGGAAACTCAAACCCTTTTTAGCAATTATTGAGCTAAAATATCTGGCGTAAAGTGAGCTAAATTAGACAAAGAATTTTAAAAATGTGCAGTTGTTGTTCTTTATATTATATAACAATGAAAATACAGAAGGCTGTTTAAATTACTTTGGAGAACTCAAACTCCTTTTAGCAATTATTAGGCTAAAGTACCATGCATTCAAAGTATGCAAATAAATATGAATGCATTTTACATCCACGGAAATATGAACGGCAAATTCTCACTATTAAGAAATAACTCCTGTTCCAACATGAAAAACACTGGTGGCTATGCCATCCAAACCCACACATAGATAGTAGCACAGAAATATCACGGCAATGTCAGTAGTAAAAGCAAAATAAGTATTTCTTAGTGCGGTTCTTTTTCGGTAATGGACCCTGCCACCTGGGGTGTCGTAGCCAGAACACAGGACTCCTGGTTGGCAATATTCAATAAGAAAACCCAAGCACACACATGTAGTCCATGGTTGAAGTATATATTAGATATAATAATCTTCTTGTTTCAGATTTGTAGTGTGTAGTTAAAGATGTTTTATTTTCTGCACAGACATATGGTGGTTCAGGAGAAGTACATTCTTCATTACAGATAGGCAGCAGACACATGTTTGATCCAAAGACTTCCTCAAGGCTGTATATTTGAAATAGTATTAGGCCAAAAGATTGCCTATTTCAGCAAAGTCTGGAAAGGTTTCACTCAGTAGTTTTCATCAAATAGTAAAGTCCAAAGCAACATCATGCGGGAAACCTGCTAAGTATTTGGCGCAAACTTGACACACCACACCAGCAAAAGAACACCATTTGGAGGCCCCATGATGGGCCACACCGTCATATGAGGCTGTTTCTCAGCACCACGGGCAAGGGGGGAGGCGCGCCTGCTTCAGTTTACAGAGTATCGCTCAATTATCACATTTGCTTATTCATATGGCCAACGAAAAATACAGCAAATGATATAACTTGTTTTTGGTGCTAGAATAATGCAATCTGCACAGTAAAGACCACTGCCAACAAACATCCAGTCTTACCATCTACCTGCTTACAAAGCTAAGTGCTCTGTGTTAAAAAAGTAGAGAACTGACACCAAACAAGAAAAAAACTGTTTTTTTGTTTAAAAGTATTCCAAACTAATAGATACCTTCCATAAAAAAGAACAGCAGCACAAATCCCATACAGTCACCAAACATGCTTGCTCACAAAGACAGGCTTTGACGCAATGCGACAGCAATGCCCAGCAGCTGGAATATTTTAATGCACTGCTCTTGAAACTATACAGCCTCCCTTCCCAGCCAATAAAGGAACAAGCTGCAATCACAAAACTCAAGAAATACTTTTAAAACAGACACATGACCGTGTTTACAATTCAAGACTCTGCGGCAGTTGTCTGGCTCTGTAATATTATATAGAAACTGTCCCAACGGATAAAGCAGGTAAATACATCCCTTCGGAGTATCACAGAGCGTGCACATGTAAATCAATGCAGTGACTTCCTTCAGGTTAACCCCTTCGATGCGAGTGACGGAGCGGTTCCGTCATGCGCGTCGGTTGCGCTGTGCGCATGACGGAACCGCTCCGTCACGGCCCCACCCGCGCACGGAACCTTCAGAACGGCGCGGTAATCCGCGCCGCGCTGAAGGGGTTAAGCTACATGATAGGCCAACAAAAAACACATGACACAGATTTTTTTTATTTTTATTAGCGACAAACACATGACACACAAAAAAATCCAATTTAATTAGTGGAATAATATCATAGAGAATGTGAAAATGTGTTAAAAGTTCCACCCACTAAAGCAGAGTTGAACAAGCACATTTTAAATGAGTGCAGCCAGGGGAAGATAAGTATCGGTAAACAGTTAATGCTGTGCAGCCTTACAATAAGAAAAAAGTTCCACTACGTTTGGGCCCGTTGCCACTGCACTATTGAAATCATGGCCCTAGTGCCTGCTAGAAAACTGCACTTATGACTGCCTGTTTAGTAGCAAAATATAGCAATATTTATGACAACTTTTGGCCCTGGCGCCAAGGCACCTGTTGCACCATTGAAATCATGACCCTGGAATCTGCATGATTACTGCACTTGTGACTGCCTGTTTGGTTGCAAAATATAGCAATAAAATTGTTTAGTGGGATGCCTAGAGCTTTTGGTCGTGGCGCCACAGCACCTCCTGCACCATTGAAATCATAACCCTAGTGCCTGCTAGATAACTGCACTTATGTTTAGTAGTAAAAATGTAGCAATAATCTGTGTTTAGTGGGGTCCTTAGAGCTTTTGACCATGGTGCCACTGCCACTTCGATGAGTGATGCACTAATCAAAGTTGAGTAGTGTCCCCCTTATAGCACAGCCAAAATGGGCAACCAGAGTTGCCAAAATTAAACAATGTTTGCGAAAAAAGTTTGCGAAAAAAGTTCCAACACAAATATTTATTGTGGATAATTCTTCAATCTTCGTTAGAGTCACGAGATATGAAATTAGTTAGGAAAATAATTCATTAGAGCCAAGGACGTGTAAATTATTCCTCGATGCATTTCGGGTATGGGATTACCCTTCTTCAGGAGGAGTCCTATGAATGATAAAAAGGAGAGATGTGTCGACCCGTTTTGCAGGGTATTGACATAAATGACAAAAGAAGATGAATATTAGTAAGAAACTCCATGCGTAAGTGCCGAGCGTAAAATGGAAAAAAGAACCGATGTGATTGAAAGTATGACAATGAAGATAAGTATTAACAGCCACCTGTAGAGAGAAGATCCATGCATTAGTGCCAAGCGTGAAATGGAAGAAAGAACTGATGTGATAGGAAGTGCGGGTGTAATCTAAAGTGAACCAAAATATCAAACGCGGGAAAAACTTAACTGTTTGAATATGCCCCGGTGTACCGAAAATCAAATGAAACCTATCCAAACTTTAGTGCGTGAACTAGAGCAAGAAGTGCAGATGGACCGTAGTTAAACAAACGTGCAGCAAAATGAACTCCAAAGTGGATCTCGCGTCATGAAACATACCTCGATGATGAGAAAATAATCAAAGATTCTCCGCCTGCAAGAACAGTCAGCGTGTGTTCGAGAGAACGCACCTCGATAGGTGTGGTGATTGATGGAAAGTGAGAAAGGCTATTGTTATTAAGACCAAAAAGTGGCGGCCATCTTAGAGTGTGTGTTAATTAATAAAAAGTAAGAAGGGGTTATGAATGTCAAGACCAAACTTGGCGGCCATCTTAGAATGGTGAAATTGCAACATATGATTATGGCTGGAGTAAACACTATAAAAATAAGCAAATGGACAGAATAAACAGAAAATGAAAGGAAGAAAAAGAAAGGAAGAAAAACAGATAGAATGTGAGTGGAATGTAAGAAGAGCTGGAAAGTACAAGCTAAAAGGACGGAACTTGAGAGTTTATGAACAAAGAAACAGAAATCATGCAAAAAAGGAAAAATCATAGTTGTATGAATGAAACAATAGGAACAATAGGTTGTGAATGCAACAGTAGGTGAAAGTACAAGGGGACAGGGCACAAAGAACAGTGGTTACAAAAAACAACTAAATTCAACGCGGTCATTGAGTCCGTGTGGTACCAAGGTATTCATTTTATAAATCCATGCAGTTTCTCTCTGGAGTAGGAATTTCCGATTGTCTCTGCCATCCTTGATGGGTACCATCTCACATATCAAAAATCTCAATTGGCTGATGTTGTGATTTTCAGCAAGAAAATGCGTTGCTATGGTAGATTTCAAGTTCTTGTTCCGGATGTTGCTTTTGTGTTCGGTCAGGCGGACCTTGATTTTCCTCTCAGTTTTACCAATGTAAGCGAGGCCACACAGGCATTTAAGCATATATATCAGGTTTTTGGAGTCACAAGTGGCCGTGACATGTAGCTTAACTTTGGAACCTTGTGTGGGATGTTGAATGAAATTACCCTTAATGATGTTATTGCAATGACCGCAGTTATGACAGGGTATCGTTCCTTTGTAGGGTAAAACTGGATCAAATGACGGGTGAAAATTCAAGATTTCCATTAGGTTCTTACTCTTTTCGTATGCAAAAAGTGGTTTTTCCACGAAGGTATCCTTGAAATCAGGTTCAATCTGTAACATAGACCAGTGTCTCAAGATGGTTTTCTTAATTCTAAAACTTTCGGTGGAAAATTTCGTAACCATGACTGTTCTAGATGTTGTTTTCTTGCTGTCAATGGTCTTTAGCAGTTGTGATCTGGATTTGAGTTTAACATGTTCAATGGAGGTTGTCAGTGTCTCCTTGGGATATCCCCGGTCAATGAAACGCTTTTCCATGATTGAATTATGTTGTTCCAATTGAGAAGGTTCAGAGATGATTCTTTTGACTCTTAAGAATTGTGAATACGGTAAGTGTTGTTTCAAAGATAGTTGGTGGAAGCTAGAAAAATGTAGCAAATTATTCCTGTCTGTGTTCTTTCTGTATAGTGTTGTTTCAATCCGATCGTTCTTGATATATAACAATACATCCAAGTAGTTAATGGCTTCTTTGTGAATGTTGAAAGTAAATTTCAGTCGATCGTCAATCTCATTGAGAAATTAAATTGCTTCAACTAGAGGTTGTTCAGAGCCTTTCCTAATTAAAAAATATCATCAATATAACGTAAAAATAACAAGACATGTGATTTCCATTGTTCATTATTGATGATATGATCCAGCTCGAATTTGTGCATGAACAATTGTGCATAGCTGGGAGCTGCACAATTGCCCATGGATGTACCGTTCAATTGCAAATAAAATCTGTTGTTGTGAAAAAAATAGCTATGATAAAGTGTGAAATGAAGTAATTCAAGTAAAAAAACTTTATGGTCTTCTGGTGTAGGTGACTGTAACAGAAAAAATTCAATAGCTTCCATACCCAGGTCATGAGGAATGGAAGTATATAATGATGTTACATCAATGGTGCAAAAAAGAGTGTCTGTGTCCCATGTAATATCACTTTCATGAATAATATTCAAAAAATGGGTTGTATCCCTTACATAGGTAGACATTTTCTGTACCAAGGGTTGAAGGTGTTTGTCAAGATATTTGCCAACCGGCTCGTGAAGAGAACCTCGGGTGGAGACGATCGGTCTCATGGGTGGATCGGTGAGACTTTTGTGAATCTTTGGCAACATTCTTAAAGTGGGACGTGTCGGAAAGTTCTGAGTGAAATTTTTTTTTTCTTTTTCTCCAATGGTACCCAAACGGACTGCTTTGTCCACGATATCATGAAGGGTTGATTGTATTTGAATTGTGGGGTCAACATCAAGCTCAGAATACGTTGTGAGATCTTGCACGTGTTCTTCCAATTTCCGTTTGTATTCAGTGGAATTCATAATGACTAGTGCACCCCCTTTGTCAGCATTCAGAAATGTGAGGTCTGGATTGTCGGCCAGTTTCGTAAGAAGTGCTTTATCTTTGGTTGTCAAATTTCGATGAGACGTTTTGTGTGGTTTAAAGATCTTCTGTAAGTCGCGTTTGACCAAAGTTTCAAAAGTGTCTAAGACCTTATGGCTGACAGGTGCCATATGGGTACTTTTGGTTTTCAATCCAGCCAGGGTATTCTCAGGTTGTGGCTGGGAAACAGGTAAGACATTATCAAAAAAGTGTCTGAGTCTTAATGAGCGCATAAAGCGATGAAAGCCAACTTCAGCCTCCAAGTGATTGAAGGAATAGGTAGATAACTGCACTTTATATGTTTTAAGAATGTGCAGTTGGTGCAGTTGGGGTTCTTTATATTATATAATAACGAAAATAGAGGAGGCTGTTAAAATTACTTTGGAAACTCAAACCCTTTTTAGCAATTATTGAGCTAAAATATCTGGCGTAAAGTGAGCTAAATTAGACAAAGAATTTTAAAAATGTGCAGTTGTTGTTCTTTATATTATATAACAATGAAAATACAGAAGGCTGTTTAAATTACTTTGGAGAACTCAAACTCCTTTTAGCAATTATTAAGCTAAAGTACCATGCATTCAAAGTATGCAAATAAATATGAATGCATTTTACATCCACGGAAATATGAACGGCAAATTCTCACTATTAAGAAATAACTCCTGTTCCAACATAAAAAACAATGGTGGCTATGCCATCCAAACCCACACATAGATAGTAGCACAGAAATATCACGGCAATGTCAGTAGTAAAAGCAAAATAAGTATTTTTTAGTGCGGTTCTTTTTCAGTAATGGACCCTGCCACCTGCGGTGTCGTAGCCAGAACACAGGACTCCTGGTTGGCAATATTCAATAAGAAAACCCAAGCACACACATGTAGTCCATGGTTGAAGTATATATTAGATATAATAATCTTCTTGTTTCAGATTTGTAGTGTGTAGTTAAAGATGCTTTATTTTCTGCACAGACATATGGTGGTTCAGGAGAAGTACATTCTTCATTACAGATAGGCAGCAGACACATGTTTGATCCAAAGACTTCCTCAAGGCTGTATATTTGAAATAGTATTAGGCCAAAAGATTGCCTATTTCAGCAAAGTCTGGAAAGGTTTCACTCAGTAGTTTTCATCAAATAGTAAAATCCAAAGCAAGATCATGCGGGAAACCTGCTAAGCATTTGGCGCAAACTTGACACACCACACCAGCAAAAGAACACCATTTGGAGGCCCCATGATGTGCCACACCGTCATATGAGGCTGTTTCTCAGCACCACGGGCAAGGGGGGAGGCGCGCCTGCTTCAGTTTACAGAGTATCGCTCAATTATCACATTTGCTTATTCATATGGCCAACGAAAAATACAGCAAATGATATAACTTGTTTTTGGTGCTAGAATAATGCAATCTGCACAGTAAAGACCACTGCCAACAAACATCCAGTCTTACCATCTACCTGTTTACAAAGCTAAGTGCTCTGTGTTAAAAAAGTAGAGAACTGACACCAAACAAGAAAAAAACTGTTTTTTTTGTTTAAAAGTATTCCAAACTAATAGATACCTTCCACAAAAAAAAACAGCAGCACAAATCCCATACAGTCACCAAACATGCTTGCTCACAAAGACAGGCTTTGACGCAATGCGACAGCAATGCCCAGCAGCTGGAATATTTTAATGCACTGCTCTTGAAACTATACAGCCTCCCTTCCCAGCCAATAAAAGGAACAAACTGCAATCACAAAACTCAAGAAATACTTTTAAAACAGACACATGACCGTGTTTACAATTCAAGACTCTGCGGCAGTTGTCTGGCTCTGTAATATTATATAGAAACTGTCCCAACGGATAAAGCAGGTAAATACATCCCTTCAGAGTATCACAGAGCGTGCACATGTAAAGCAATGCAGTGACTTCCTTCAGGTTTAACCCCTTCGATGCGAGTGACGGAGCGGTTCCGTCATGCGCGTCGGTTGCGCTGTGCGCATGACGGAACCGCTCCGTCACGGCCCCGCCCGCGCACGGAACCTTCAGCACGGCGCGGTAATCTGAGCCGCGTTGAAGGGGTTAAGCTACATAATAGGCCAACAAAAAACACATGACACAGATTTTTTTTTTATTTTTATTAGCGACAAACACATGACACACGAAAAAAATCCAATTTAATTAGTGGAATAATATCATAGAGAATGTGAAAATGTGTTAAAAGTTCCACCCACTAAAGCAGAGTTGAACAAGCACATTTTAAATGAGTGCAGCCAGGGAAAGATAAGTATCGGTAAACAGGTAATGCTGTGCAGCCTTACCATAAGAAAAAAGTTCCACTACGTTTGGGCCCGTTGCCACTGCACTATTGAAATCATGGCCCTAGTGCCTGCTAGAAAACTGCACTTATGACTGCCTGTTTAGTAGCAAAATATAGCAATATTTGGTATTTATAGGAGTTCTGACAACTTTTGGCCATGGCGCCACTGCACCTGTTGCACCATTGAAATCATGACCCTGGAGTCTGCATGATTACTGCACTTGTGACTGCCTGTTTGGTTGCAAAATATAGCAATAATCATTGTTTAGTGGGATGCCTAGAGCTTTTGGTCGTGGCGCCACAGCACCTACTGCACCATTGAAATCATAACCCTAGTGCCTGCTAGATAACTGCACTTATGTTTAGTAGTAAAAATGTAGCAATAATCTGTGTTTAGTGGGGTCCTTAGAGCTTTTGACCATGGTGCCACTGCCACTTCACCTGCTGCACCATTGAAATCATGCCCCTTTTAACTGCAAGGTAACTGCTATTGTGATTGTCTGTTTAGTAGGAAAATATAGCAATATTAGGTGTTTAGAAGAGTTCTTACAATGTTTGGGCCCTATGCCACTGCACCTGCTGCACCATTGTAATCATGACCCTAGTTCCTGCTAGATAAATACAATTGTGACTATCTGTTTAGTAGTAACATTTAGCAATAATCTGTGTTTAATGGGGCCCTAGAGCTTTTGGCCCAGTGCCACTGCACCTCCTGCAAATTTAAATCAAGCCCCTTTTAACTGCAAGGTAACTGCAATTGTGACTGCCTGTTTAGTAGTAAAATATAGCAATATTAGGTGTTTAGAGGTAAAGATAACCAAATGAAAATAGTAAATGGTATGCAGCGTTAACCAAAAGAAAAAAGGTTCGACTCACCAACGTTGATGGGAATGAGTAGCTAGGCCACAGGAACCTGGTAAGAGAGACGCAGAAGGGAGAACAGACTACAACCAACAGAAACGGAGGAAAGTAAACTGGCAAGCATAAGGACCATAAAAAATTGAAGGCGGTATGTAAGTCCCTTTAAAGATATATTAAGAACAATAGATTTCACAAGCACAGAGCAAGCGCTGTGCAGGAGAAACCTAAAAAGACACATTAAGGAAACAAAATACATGCTCCAGTGTCAGCCTGAGTGAAGCCTATACCTTGAAATCCTATGATTACAAATCCACTAACAAGCTAGCAATGACAACAGTATATTGGAATGTACGGAGTTTCACTTCGCACTGAACTACCTTGTACCATTTTCAATGTTTGTGAACAATGAAAATAGAACACACACAATAGGCACGTAAAAGACACACCTGTGATGTACCACACACCCTGAGGTCAAAGCACGCAAAGCCCACAGCGCTGGTGGATTTTGAAACAGGTAACCGGTTTTGTAGCATACTGGGCCCTCTTCACATTGTGTAGATTTACTCATGTATACATTTATTCTTAAACTTTGGAGTAGATTTAGTGCTTTTAGACAGTCGCCATTACTGAATGTCAAGTTACTCCAAAGTGTAGAGATACATCTCCACAGCCCCTGAAAGTTGTAACTTTTCACATGTAGACGAAGGTCTCTGCCACCAGGGCAGAGATCTCCCTATAGTAAAGTATAGTGAAAAATAAAAAAAAGTTTATTAAACGTCAAAATAATTTGATAAAAATATTTTAATGTTATATAATAATGTAAAATAACGGCACATATTTTGTTAGCCAAAACAATACCCCTTTCGGCTTAAAGTGTTGCATGAATTATGCAAAACAGGAAGCAAGAAACTCTGGGTAGTTCCCGAGTTTAGGCGGAGAGCAGCTCCCTTAACTGGAGCATCCTACAACACCAGCAACACTCTGAATCTGCTCACCTCAAATGTCTGTTTTTCTAGCAAAGTTTTCAAGCATAGGATTAGCACAGTGCCATCCATGCCGAGCTACAAAAAACACAAAGACGTTTTTCCCTCTCAATGCACAGTGTTACAGCTTCGGATTAGAAAAAATATCATCAAAGCCAACCTAAAATGAATATAAGCAACCCCCTGACATGTGTTTCACTCTAGATACAGTTAATCAGACAATTATAGCTTCGTCCAGACACAAGGGAGCACCTCGTGTAAGTCAAGGCAATACCCTTTCAGGCTTAGAGTGTTGCATAAATTATGCAAAACAGGAAGCAAGGCACTCTGGGTAGTTCCCAAGTTTTGAAGGAGAACAGCTTCTTTATATGGCGCACCCGACAACACCAGCGACACTCTGAATCTGCTCACCACCAATGTCTCTTTTTCTAGCAGTGTCTTTAATCATAGGATTAGCACAGTGCCATCCCGCCGAACTGAAAAATGACAAAAGCCTTTTACCATTCCAGGCACAGTAATAACAGTTCTGGATTGGTAAAATACCATCCAAGCCATCCTGGAATGAATAAAAGCAACCCCCTAGCACCTGATTTGCTCTAGATAGAGCTCATCAGACAGCTAGAGCTTTGTCCAGACACAAGGGAGCACCCAGTATAAGACAAGACAATACCCTTTTAGGCTTAGAGTGCTGCATAAATTATGCAAAATAGAAAGTACGGAACTCTGGGTAGTTGATTCTAGGTAATTGCCAAGTTTAGGGAGAGAGCAGGTCCTTTATATGGAGCACCCTACAACACTTGTGGGACTTTGAATCTGCTCAACTCAAATTTCTTTTTTTCCTAGCAGAGTTTTAAAACATAGGATTAGCACAATGCCAATTACGCCACAGGTATTTGAGGGGAGCAGATACAGAGTGTTGCTGTGCTCTTACTAGAGCAAAAAACATGTCAGGGTTTGCTTTTAGTCATTCCAGGTTGGCTTGGATGGTATTTCTTGTCATAGGCAAACAATAAGTCTCTAAATAGAGGACCAGAAAGACAAACCTGTGTAGTGAGTTAAGCCTAATGAAAGGAATCCAAATTAGTCAAGCACTTAGTTCAAGAGATAGCCCAGATTCGCACTGTAGAAGACAGTAATCAAGGAGCAAATTATGACGGAAACCGGGGTGAAATCTAAGACACCACCAAACACACTAACAATAGTACATTATGATACAGATTTGGAGTCTGAATTTAAATTAACAAGAGCATGCTCTTTAACATCACACAAACCAAAAATGCTAGGAAACTACACTGGATGTGTCCTATTTAATGCAATGTAAAACCTTATATTTAATCACATTCATCAATTAACAATAAATGTGAGATCCAAAGATCTATATAGTCGGATTCACTGAATACCCTGATTAATCAAAGAGAGGAACACCACAGCTGATTGCATGGAGCTACTGAAAGCCACAGCAGAAGGGAGAACAGAGATGGACTATGGGCTCAAGATCCAACTTTAAAGTCTATAATTGGAGTAATTCTACAAATCCCATTAGTGTTGATGGAAAGCTGACGAGAGCCAAGGTGAAGTAAACACTTGAGGTCAAATTTACAAAGAAATCACCCAACGCAGCACAGATGTGGTGCTATTCTGCTCTCTTCCAGTGCTGGCACACTTTTGACTGCCATGCACCAACACAGAAACCCTTGCATCTGTGTTGTGATAAGTACAGTTTTTGTACAGGTAAGGGTCCCTTTCTTAAAAAATCTATATTTTAATGCATTTCCCTCTTTGTATGTGTGCTGTAGAATGCAGCACACATGCACAGAGGGGAAAGCTAGGAGAAATTAAATAATTTCTCCTCATAACACCGGCCTCAGGAAAGTGCAGGGTTTTGGTCCAAATCCCTGTCTACAATTCTTTGACGATAGGGCTTTACATCAAAAGCCAAGGGTGGTTGTAAGGGATCGCCCATGCACCACACATGAAACGGTCCATTGACGCAAGGCAATGCAAGGCTGAGCATCGCACTGTGTTGCATTACTTTGGGTTGCATTACAACACAAATATTGATTTGTGTTGAATTGTAAATCTTACCAGCCGACTACATATTGGTTTTCCATTGAAAAGGTAATGCAAACCCGATGCAAAGTCTTGGTAAATTTAGGCCTTAATTATCAGAGGATAGACAAGTGCTACAGCTCACAGAACGACAAAATAACGGTGATCAGTTAATCCACAGATAAGGCTTCCTGGCTCGTATTTGATTCGAAGAACCAATCTCAGATTAAAATAAAATAAAACCAGGTACTACAGAAAAAGGAATAACTGTTGGAGTATTTATTGGAACAATCAGAAAATTGTTTTAGATTAATCAACGTTCATCTCATTGGCCTTTCAGAAAACCCCAGGAGACATAATGATCTTAAAGGAATGGTCATGAGTCACTTGTCGGTTGTAATTCAAATCTAAAAAAGTGGAATTTGTCATTAGAAATTCAGGGAACACCAAGAACCTGCTTCCGTGACTAGAAATAAACCCTCCCTCCCACCTCCAAATTAATTTTTTTTATTCATATCTCCGTTGATAAATTGTTACAGCCTACCAGAAAGGTGGCCCCCTGGAAAAAATATAATTCAGCAATTCACCCAGATATATACAAACATAATAATCAATGCAACCAGAAGTAAGGGCAATTTATCGGAAAGTTCAAATTCACTGGAATAGATGCCTACTACAAATCCCATCTATACTGAAAGTCATGGTAAAGGGAGTTCTGATGTTTGTCAATTCTAGTGGTAAAGCAGAGTAATTTGTGTCTGAATTGACAAATGATAGTCTGGCTAAGCCACAGAAGAATGTAAGGTAGCAAAATTCATTTGCCCGCACTTTCGATACAATATTAATCTTCCTTTTGCCATTTCCATTGGGAACTAGAGATAACAGGGCATATGCTGATAGGTGATCTGCTTTTACAGATAATTCATGAACCAAAAATTAAGGTGGCTCTTTTGCAAGCAGCTCACAACTTGGCTTGTAAAGTGAATGTATTAAATTGTGGCATTGGGCCACTGTAGCTGTAACTTCTGGACAAGAATCCATAACTCAAGGCGCTGTATTTCTAGTTAAAAAATCCATTGCAATTACATGTTGTCAGAACTTAAACAGATCTCACTGGGAGATGGGCCCCTGCAGTTTTGAGAACTAGTGAGCTACAATTTTCAGTAGCAAGCGTGTAAAAACCCACTGTAGGTTTTCCTTTATATAACTGGGTCTTGAATTGACCACACTTCACCCACCTATTATATGAGCTGGAGATTGAACCATAACACTGATCTAAGAATCGCTGAATAAATCACTGGGGGGGGGAGAAAAAGTCCCGCAATGCAGCGCTGACCCCATGAGGCTGCGCTGCGTTGTGCGACAGGGAGGGTGCAGGAGAGGTATGGTCTCTCCTCCCCTTTCCCTTTCACGGGCACTGATTTCAGCTGCTGTGCGCCATGCACACACATTAGCGCCACAGCACTATGGTGTGTGCATGAGTGTAGCATACGTTTTGTACCGGAAAGGTACCCTTCCTGTACAAAATACTATGCTGCCCATGATGCAAAGCTTTTCCCACTTTGCATACGTGCTGCAGTCGGAAAAGCAGGGAGAAATGAAAGCATTTCTCCTGTTAGCGCCTCCTTTGAAGGGGCGTTAACTTTTGGAGCAAAACCATGTTTACAAATCTTTGTAAATATGGTTTTGCGTCAAAGGCATGGGTGGTTCCATGGGAACACCCATGTAACCCCCCCTCAGTGCAAAGTAACGTAAAGCTTGGCTCTGCTTTACGCTACCTAGAGGGTGCTTTCCAGGACAAAACAAGTTTTGTGCTGGAAAGAAAATAGCCAAAAAAACAATTTGCGCTGGTTTGCGTCACTTTTGCAACATTAAACCAGCAAAAAAAGGTTTGAAAATCTCCCCCTGGTTCTTTAAGAACCTAGAGGCCGATTTACAAACCCTTGCACTGCCAGTGTGTCATTTATTGTGACGCACTGGCAGGGCATTTTTCTGCCTCATATTTACAAGGACAGGAAAAGCCACCCTATGTGACTTTTCCTGTCCTTGTAAACAGGGCCCCTTTACACACTGCACTTTGTGTGAAAAGGGGGTTCCATGGGTGTTGCTGTGGGTGTTTCCACGCAACACCCATGGAACCAGACACATTTCCAGATTTACAAGAAACCGTAAATCTGGAATTGCGCCTGAGTGCTACACCTACCCAGGGGAGGCGTAGGGAGACACAACGTGAAGAAATGTATTCATTTCTCTTCGTTGTTTTCCTCTTGCTATGTGTGCTGCATTCTACAGCACACATAGAACGAGGAAATAACCTCTAATGATTGCTTATGTACAGGAAGGTGTCCCTTCCTGCACATAAACAATCCTTTAAATAAATGACGTTTTACAAGTTCTATGTGTTCTAATACAGCACACGTAGAATTTGGAAAACGCAATTTCTGATTGTTAATGTGCAGGAAGGGAACCCAGCAGTTTGTGTGCCAGCGCAGTGGGAAGCACAGAGAGGCAACATATTGTTGTAAATATGTCCCTGTCCTTCCAAACTAACGCAGTGCAGCACAGTAAAAGGACTTGCTGCATAACGCTGCGTTAGTTTATTGTAAATCTGCCCCCTAGAATGTTAGAGGCTGTTCAAAATCTCTTTTGGGATTTTGATCTGTACATGATACGGCACAAGAAATTTTCAGATGATCCAAGATATACCTATTTTTCCCATGCTGTGAGTAATGATGAGTTACAGAAAACTAGACATTCACGATATATATAAGACCATGCTGTGCCGTCTCTATTTTTCACCAGGTGCTATCAACAATATGTCCCAACAAACGCTGAACCTTGGACCATTAGTTCAATATATTCAAACACACACTACTGATTAGTTTTTAAAAAAATAAACTAGTTTTAAAAAAAAATCTGTATACAACTATAGGCTTTTAGTGGAGGCCGATATTAGCTGAGTTTGCAATAGAAGAAAACAGATTGGAAAAAGAGCTATGGGAAAAATACCTGTGAGAGAATGCAGAGGCACAGTCAGACTGGAATCAGGCTGCAACCTGTATTGATATATTGAAATGCATTCAGACTTTAAGGTTCAAACAGTCACAAAAGAATTAATTGGTACAAATTAAAAACAAAGCAAATCAAGCTGTTTGAATTCAGAGACAAGTGTGTCAGTGTACTGCCAAGACAAACTAAAACCAACATAGAGAAGAACATCAAACAGATTAAAGCAAATGGCAGGAGTCATCAGGAGGGTGAGGAACTGATACAGAGAATATTTACCTATTCAACAGAGATATTCTAAAAGTTATCAAACCCGCTTTCAATCTGTGGTCACAATTTGTTTCAAATCTCCTAATTTCTTTCCTTTCCGAGTTTGCTAAAGAAGAAATTCTACAGGAAATGGCAGAAACACAATTTACAAAAGACTCAATGACAAAATAGAAACCCCTGTGCCCCAACGGCAACCATTCAAATTTTAGAACTCAGTAAAAGCACAAATACTAGAAGCATTCTTGAAGCTTGTGCAGGTTCTTGGTTAGAAACAAATGTAGTCTTAATATGTAAACCAGGCAAAATTCTGGACCAGTGTACTTTCAAAATGTGTTTGGTGAAAATATTCATATGGATTTTTGAATACATTTTTAGTACAGTAGAAGCTCAAATTATTAATTTAAATGGGCAAATAAGGTACAATGGACTTTGAGGTAAAAACTGTCTCCCAGGTTTTGTTTTTCTAAATTGTCTTCTTTACACCATCAATCTCTCGGAATGCTGTTCCTTCCCCTGAAGAAACAGACACAATGAGATAGCTGTCACAAGCTTGCTGACTCCACCAGTATAGTGTATACAGATTTTCCAAGGTAATCATTAGACAAGACAGATCTTATCAGATCACATGCAATACCTATTTCGGAAAAACATTTGACATATCTCAACAACTCCTCAATAGAGTGGGGTCTGTAGATTTCCATTTCCTGCATATTTCTCATCTTGCAAGTAGGACTAGGCAAAAGATAAGCTTCACCTTAGCATCATTCACAGCGATTTCTAGCATGGGATCACTGCCAAAAAACACCAACTGAGGGTTTACCTTCAATTGATGAACAGATATTTCACTCAAAGTCTTACTCAAACTATTCCACTATGAGGCCAGTGCAGGACAGATCATAAACATGCGTATGCCATAGGCTTGCTGTGATCCACGTTTCAGGTAGGGGAGATTCTTGACTTCCACTTTTGCCAATTTTCTTGAATTCCAGTAGGTCCTGTGTATGGTAAAAAAGTAATTCCTCTTAAGTGGTACAGATTTTACTACTGAATCGAACGTGTTTAGGGATACTTGCCACAACCTGTCTATATCAATTCTTCGATAGGTCCTCCTTCCAGACTAAAGATGGTGAAGGGCGATGTTTGACTTCGGCCTCAAGGAGGTCCCAATACCAAATTGCTACTTCATTTTTTAAAATTTCATTGCTCTTCAACCTACTCTCCCATTTTCCTTCCACCTCCTCCGTCCACAACTGTATTACCCACCATGAGTGCATTTGATAGTATTTGAACCTCAGGATCATACCCCTGTGAGTGATGCCATTTCAGCCCATCCAATAAACCCTATCCCATCTTTTGGATATCTCCAATAATTTAGATCAGCTTGTTTCCGAAGCTGGCCCAATGCATCATTAAGATATTCGTGTGTTCTAGGGGAGTCCCAGATTGGGGCAAAAGTTGCATATTGTGGGATATTAAGAATTCTCTGCATAATCATCAAAGTCTTTAGTGCGGCAACATATACTTTCAGCCTAACCCGCTTAAAGCACTTTTTATAAAAAACATATCTTCTAATTTAACGGCATACAGTCTGAGCTTAGGAGAGTTATCTGGCTCACTTGCTAATAGGCGGATGTTCTGAGTGCTGAAAAGCATGACAATAAATCTGAAAATCAGGCAGTGTTAAGCCTCCCGCCATTAGCTTTCTCCTAAGCTTCTTGCACTTAAATGCCTAGATGAAGCTACTGACTCTACCTTGGATCTTACTTATGTACTTTTTGGGACAAGTGAGGGGTATAGTGTCAAATAAAATTGACATTTTAGTTCACATCATAATTTTTACCAGGTTCACCCTTCCGTAGATTGTTAAGGGAAGGTTTTTCCATTTCCCCAGAAGGTTAGCTATTTCTCCACTCACTTTCTTCAGGTTAACCAATGAGGCATCTACTAGACTAAGGTGACTGGATCCCAAGATATCTTATTTGATTCTTGGCATGCTGGATCCCGCTCTTCTTCTGCCGTGTCATTATCTCAGTTTTATCTTCATTATTTGAAATCCAGAGATCTTTCCAAACCCTCCTGCATGCTCAATTACCTTAGTAATTGAGGGGATAGATTTGCTTGTATTTATCAAGATGTCATTGGCATATAATGACAGTTTAACCTTGAACCCAGGCACACAAAATTAGGTGATAGAGGGTTCCAGGCTAATCTGCTATGCAAAAGGATCTATATATAAACTAGGAGTGGGGAGAGAGTGCAGCCTTGCCTAGTACCACTTGCAATGGTAAAGCTATCAGGCATGGGTGTAATTCGCGGAGTTCCGCTATGCCGAACTCCATGAAGTGACAAAAAAACGCAGCGGAGTTCCGATAGTGGTGGAGTGTGGCACAAACTGCCGTTTGTGCTGATATTCCTGCCGCTCGGGTAGAAAATCCTACCCGAGCAGGTGCTCGCACTCACCAACTTACCATTGGTGAGCGTGAGTGGGGGAAAAAGCTATGCTACGTGAAGCGACGTTTTCTGCACTCCAGAGCGCGGAGTGCAGAAAGCTCTGCAAACTCCGTGAACGGAGCGGAGTTCACCGCCCAGGCCTAAAAGCTATCTGACAATTGCTTGTTTACTAATACCCTCACAGTAGGTGGCTGATACAAAACTTTGGATTGTTCTATTTTGTGACTAAAATCCACATTTTGTGAGGACTTCCCAGGCTTACCTCCGATTGACTCTATTGAATGTCTTTGCGGCGCCTAGAGCTGTAACCGTCAATGGAGCCTTCTGGGTAGTAGCTAAATCTATAGTGCCAATCAAAAGATGTCACCCAGGGGTGAAACTCGTCTGGTCTTGATGTATGACTACTCTAATTACACCTGCTGTTCTTCTGGCCAATATACCAGGAATACTCTTGTAGTCCGTGTTTAACAGAGGTATTGGCCTATAGGATGCAGCATTAGTAGGGTCTTTTGCTGGTTTCAGAACTAGCACAATCATGGCCTGTTACCAAGAGGGTGGGGCTTTTTCTCCCTGAAATATATTGCATTAAACAATTTTTTCATTGGTTGTGTAAGAGCTGTAAAGACATTCGATTGGGCCAGTTGGGGCTGGGCCCGGGGAGCGACAGTTACAGCATTCATTATTAGGGCAAAAGTTGCATGCTAAAGTACATGGGAGGAGACTCTAGAGAAAACAAGCCCTGTTACGCGCTCCAACATTCAGGAGATAGGCAAGCTTAAGTTGCAGAACAAGGTGCTCATAGATGGCCTAGAAAGGCTCGAGAACCATTCTAGGGGTATAATTTGAATATATTGACAATCCTGGAGGGGGCTGAGTCAGGAGATTTAAAGGCCTATGTGATCGACCTTTTGAAGAGGGGGCTCCTGCAAGACAAACAGGATATTGGCTTAGACAAAGAGATCCAGCGAATTCATACGGTTCCCTTTAAATCATCTTCTAACCATAAGACACCACAGAAAATTATTGTGAACTAACATACCTACACAATTAAGAAGTTAATTCTAACTCTGGCATTAAAAGAGAAGGGCATGACGCATGGAGACTAAGCATGCAAAGTTAGATCTGATATAGGCAAAAAGTGGCAGAACATCTAAAAAAGAGAGGGGTTCACATAATGATATTGCAAGAAATACAGTTAGAGCGCTCAGAGTGTTAAGCCTACTTTAGTAAACTAAGTTGGATAAAGGATGCGGTGCACAAATCACAATGAAACAGTAAGCTTATATAGCAGCTGCACCTCCCTCGTAATAACCCAAAATAGAGTCCAAAGATCAATAGTTTTAAGCAACGTGGTGTGCACTTCCACTTGCTCCCGCTGTTTCCAGAGAGCGATCCAAAGACCAAGGCAAATCCTTCCACAAATGTGGCGTGCAACACCGAATCCAGTTTCCACAGTAAGTTAGTCCATCATGTCCATACTTTATATCATATGTTCTTTATTTCTCACAAGACGTAGCATAAAAACAGCCTACACGTTTCTTCCACTGCCTGTGGACTTTATCAGGGCTGTAAAACATACAAAAACATATAGTGCATCATGCAACATATAAAAACTACAATACAACATGTATAAAGTTGACAATTAAAAACCATATAAAACAACACAATTTGAGCAAGACACTACAAAACAGGGACAATGTAAAAATGTACAAATCATGCTGTGGGAGGAGGAGTATTGAGTTGAATCCAATCAGATAAGAGTAAGAGGATAAGGTATTGAGAGACTCACATTTTAGTATAGCAAGCCGTTAAGGCACCAATCAAACTGCGTGAGTGAGGGAAGTTCACACATCCAAGTGATGAGAGCGATAAGAGTGAAAAAGGTAATAAAAAAATGTCCCAAATTCTGGGGGGGAAGGGAGGGTGGTGTTCGGTGTGTAACTATCTATAAGACCCATATATCTCACATATTGTGAAAAGTGAAGACCAGTTGCCTGGCATGGCCCACAAGACACACCATGATATGTTATTGTATTGGTTTCGCCAATGTGTCACCAAAGAATATTCACAAAACGTATGATTCACAATTAGTGGTACATCCCTATATCCTATTGGACCCTCATATCCAGGGTTGCTTTAAAGCCCTTAGTGCAAATATATAAATCTGTGGATCTTGGATACCTAAAAGTAATGACAGGCTTAGATTTAAGACCTGTATTTTTTGCCCATAACATAGATTAATTATATCTTTTGTTGTCTAGGTTTCCCATATAAAATGGTTGCAGCCTGCAGAGCAAGTGTTTTGTCTTAATATCCTTTTCCAACATACCCCAGATTGATAGTACCATGGCTATATCATATGAATCCTTCGCCTAGTTTATATATAAAAATGTGTTTCATGTGTTGCAATATGGGCACCCAACTAGGTGCCGGCAGCCCCACTGTTGGCTAGAAAAACATCCAGCGGGGGCTGTCTAACCAGCCATACTGTTACTGGCAAGTGCCACAACCCCTACAAAAAGATAATAACATGCGAAGTTCCTCATATGGCCATGAACGCAAACTTATTTTCTCGCATTAGGTGGCGATCATAAGCAAGTAGTGCGACCGCATGCTATATACCATTTAATGTATAAAAAGTATATTGTGTACCATAATGTTAATAGTAAGCCGATGTCATGATAACAATCCGACTCGATAAGAAACCTGTGCTTTAATGGTTGTTTGTATTGCTAAGCAAAACAAACGTCAACCATGGCACTACCCAGCATATTGAATGGGTCTAATATTTACATAGAGCATCATAATATCTTTTGGCGGGGCTTACCTTGATAAGTAGCAGTTACTGCTTAGTAAGTCGGCGTCTCTCTGCGAGTAAGCAGGCCCAGTTCTCATGGCTCCATATGGACGCGTGTGAAATAAATATGCGTCAGATGCATCTCTATTTTTGAAGGTGTATTCCACCAACCCAGCATGACTGTCGGTGTAGATAAGACCCTATAGTGAAAAATTTATTATAGTGACGGCAATAAAATTTACGGTCTACGTGTAGCCCGTTAGGAGGAACAAATAGATTCCTTCTTAGTCAGTTATTTTCCCTAAAATATCCAGGCAACACAAAATAATAAATAAAAAATAAACAGAGGAAGAGTAAATCTTTTAACTGTTGTCCTGTTTATCATACTATTAGAAAAGTGCCAATTTAGTCAGGTGGCACAGTCATATAGAACTGCTAATTGGGCACTGGGATTTGAGTCACGGGGATTGCTAGATGGAACTCCATACTGGGTGCCTCCTTTAATGATAAAAAAAGGCCAATGGGTGATAGCCTCTTACTGTTGTCTCCTTTTCCTTTCTTTTTATCTTTCCTCTTCTTATTTGAGATGTACAGAGTAAAGAGAAGGGTAGTACACAGAGAAAGACTCCATTAAGGATCAGTGTCTCATATGTAAATACAGCTCTAGAGTAATAGAGACAAATATTGTCCCTATAGAAAATAATGACGTTCGTCATCTGTATTATGCCCTATTGATGTACACTGTAAATGGCAGATCCATCCTGCTTCGTTCTGTCGGAGTATCAGTTCCCGATCTACCCCTCTTGCTCTGATTGGGATAGGATCAATACCATTGAACCAGATTTCTGGTTTACCAGCATGTTGTTCTGCCAGGTGTACCGTCATGGGATACCTAGTATCCTGTTGTTTAATAGCCTATACGTGCTCTTGGATTCTCGTTTTAAGGGTCTTATCGTGCTCCCCACATAGATGATATCGCAACTGCATCCAATCACATCTGTCACAAATGGTGTTTTGCAATTGATGGTATGACGAACAGAAAATGTGTGCTCCACATTGTACCGAAACTGTTTAATTTTGTTCTTCCAAATTTGCAAATATTGCAGTCGTTGCAAATAAAAAATCCCTGGGTTAGTTTTAGTAGCCAGTTCTTATCCCCCCGATTGGGTGTTACATACCTGGGGCACAAGATATCTCTGATTGTCCTGCCCCGTCAGTATGTTACCTTGGGTTTGTGTGTGATGGCATCCTTGACACCAGGGACAGCCCGTAGTAGAAACCAATGTTTCCATAAGCTCTTGTAAACCTGATTACTATGTTTGGTAAACTTGGTCATGAACTGAAATTGATCATGTAATCGCTTTGTCTTATGAGCTGGACCTTTATTCATTAGTGTATGAGATCTAGGAGTTAGTCGTATCTTGTTTTCAGCATGCTTTAGTACCTTACTCTGATAGCCTAGTTTGAAAAATCAGTCTTCAACCTCTTCCAAGTTAGTTTCAAAGGTATCTGCCTCACTGCAATTGCTCCTCACCCGTATCATCTCTCCAAATGGGATGTTCTCAATGGTGGATCTCGGGTGGGCACTAGTAGTATGTACTGTGCTGTTGCAGGTAGTGAGTTTATGGTATAGGGTACTGTGTATACGACCCTCCTTTGCATACAATGTGAGGTCTAAGAAATCAATTTTCTTGTCATGGTAAGTCATAGTCAGATTCACATTGTAAGGATTATCATTCAAAAACATGTGATACTTAGTAAATTGGTTCATAATACCGTTCCAGATTAGAATGACATCATCAATATACCTCCCCCAGAAGATGATATTCTCTAACTAGGAGGAGGCATAATGTCCCTAGGCATGCTCCTTTTCCCATCAGCCCATAAAAACACCTGTGTATGAAGGGGCAAATTCTTAACCCATTGCGGTCCCCTGCTTTTGGTGGTACCAACGTCCCCGTGTAAGAAGTAATTTTTAGACAGGATCAGGTCAATCATGTCCATCAACATCTCATTATGTTCAAGCCAATCTGCTGTTTTTGTTTTAAGAAAGCTGCTTACAGCCCACAATCCAAACTGTTTTTTATACAAGTGTAAAGGCTGGTGACATCTAATGTAACGAACATCAAACCATCTGACCATTGGACATCTCACCTTCGAATTTATTTAAGATGTACTTGCTATCCTGAATGTATGCCGGAAGGTTGCAAAAATGTGTCTACATACACTGACAGATGATCAGTAGGGGAGTCAATCCCAGCAATAATGGGCCTGCCTGGAGGAAATGTACCTCCTTTATGCACCTTAGAGAGGATGTATATTCAGGGAAAAAAGGGATCTTTCACAATTAGATATTGATATTGCGTCTCTGTTAGTATGCCTTTCTCCCTCCAATTTCATAGTAATGAAAATGGTTAATTCCTTAATAGAATTCAAGGGTACATATTCATAACATTCGGAGTCCATGAGTTGTCTGTCTATTTCGCCAATGTAGTTTTCCTTATTCATCAGGACGACATTTCCACCCTTGTCTGCTTCCCGTATTACAAGAGTGTCATTACCCCTTAATGAGTACAAGGCAGTCCTCTAATCTTTAGTCAAATTGTAAGAACCAGGTACACCCCGTCTGTGCCCATAGAATAGTTTGTGTAGATCATTTGAGACCCTTTATTTAAATAATTCAATATTCGGATGGGTCATATGGGACATGAACTTGGATTTTGGTTATAAACCACTATCTATGTCAGGCCTGTTTATAATACCCAATTCCTCAGTCAGTTATTCTAAAGAGGGGGCGACATCCTCTGATACAGACATAAGTAGTTGTATATTTTGTAAGTCTGAAATAGTGTGTTCAGAGGCCGAGAAGTTGTTGATAAAAGAAGCATTTTTCTTGGGAATTGCATGAAAGTGATTTTTTTAACCCCTTCTGTGCCACGCCCTTTCCCCCTCCTGTGCCGGGCGTTACATTAATGGGCAGGTTTCATGACGAGATAGTCTCGTCATGGGCACAGCGCGACCGTGCTCCATGACGAGACTATCTCGTCATGGGCACAGAAGAGGTTAATTTAAGCAAGCAAGTAAACTTATGTAAATCAACCATAACATCAACAATGTTTCCTACCTGGGTCAGACAGAAACCTAGTCCCTTTTTCAAAACTGAACATTCATTTTCATCTGGTGTGTAATCAGAGAGGTTCACAATACCCAAGTCATCATGTGTAATATTTACATGCATAATTTCTTGAGTGATGCTTCTGTTAACTACAGTTCCAATAGATACATTAGTATTGCCTACTAGGTTTTTCGTGACCGTTACTGTACAGTTCGCCCCGGCCCTTCCTTGCGTTTTGGCCCACCTCCTGCCACCCCTCCTGGTTTTGGATCTCTTCTTGGCTGCTTGTTGCTGAGTTGCAGCCTTTCCATTTCCAATAAAAAATAATTTTGCACCTGCGGTTTTGGGGTGGGGACATTTCTCTTCCCCATGGACAGGTTCTCCGTGGATGTAAAGGAGCTGCTACTTATAGGTGCACGATATACTTTTTATACATTTAATGGCATATAGCACACGGTCACACTACTGGCTTATGACCGCCACCTAATGTGAGAAAATACGTTTGCGTTCATAGCCATATGAGGAACTTTGCATGTTATTATCTTTTCATAGGGGTTGGGGCACTTGCTAGAAACAGGATGGCTGATTAGACAGCCCCCTGGTGGATGTTTTCTAGCCGACAGTCAGGCTGCCGACACCTAGGTGGGTGCCCATATTGCAACACATGAAACAAATTTGTATACATAAACTAGGCAAAGGATTCATATGATATAGCCATGGTACTATCAATCTGGGGTACATTGGAAAATGATATTAAGACAAAACACTTGCTCTGCAGGCTGCAACCATTTTATATGAGAAACCTAGACAACAAAAGAGATAATTAAACTTTGTTATGGGCAATAAATACAGGTCTTAAATCTAAGCCTGTCATTATGTTTAGGTATCCAAGATCTACTGTTTTAAATATTTGCACTAAGGACTTTTAAGCAACCCTGGATACGAGGGTCCAATAGGATATAGGGATGTACCACCAACCGTGAAATACGGTTTGAGAAGATTCTTTGGTGACACATTGGCTAAACCAATACGATAACATATCATGGTATGTCTTGGGGGCCATGCCTGGCAACTGGTCTTCACTTTTCACCATATGTGACATATATGGGTCTGATAGATGGTTACACACCCAACAATCCCCCCCCCTTCCCTCCCCCCAGAATTCGGGATGCTTTTTAATTACCTTTATTACTCTTATCGCTCTCATCACTTGGATGTGTGAACTTCCCTCACTCACGCACTTTGACTGGTGCCTTAATGGCTTGCTATATTAAAATGTGTCTCTCTACACCTTATCCTCTTACTCTTATCTGATTGGATTGAACTCAATACTCCTCCTCCACGGCATGATTTTTAAATTTTTACATTGTCCCTGTTTTGTAGTGTTTTGTAGTGTCTTGCTCAAATTGTATTGTTTTATATGGTTTTTAATTGTCGACTTTATACATGTTGTATTGTAGTTTTTATATGTTGTATGATACACTAGATGTTTTTGTATGTTTTACAGCCCTGATGAAGTCCACAGGCAGTGAATGAAATGCGTTGGCTGTTTTTATGCCACTTCTTGTGAGAAATAAAGAACATATGATATAGACTAGAGGATGCAGTATGCTTGGGAGCACAAAATAGTTGGCTATTGTGATTAGGAAGCATTCTGGAATAAAACTTATTATGTATGCCACATATAGCACAGGGAGATGGTTAGTTTCTACACTACTGATCAATGCCTCATACCTAACATGTGCAGTATATATGGCCCCAATTGTGATGATCCCACATCGCTTGGAATATTGCAACAACACTTGCTAGAAACTACCACACCCATGCTGATAGGCAGGGATTTTAACATAGCTTTAAATCCAGAGTTGGATAGAATTTCAAAAGCAAAATACATGAACTCCCCTAAAATGTATCGCACACTAAGAGAGGCAATGAAAGATTTGAATTTCATAGACATTTGTAGAAAGCAGGAGGGGACATCTAAAGGATTAACCTTTTATAGTACAAAATATGGACATCATTCCAGAATCAATTACTTTCTTACAGACCAGGCTTTAAATGACTACATCGAGTCTGTGACACACTCCCCAGCCTTACTATCAGACCACTCCTCAGTATGTCTAAAGCTTTGTTTTTCTGGGAGGTCACACATGAGAAGATTGACTCTAAATAGGGCATTACTCTTAGAAGAGCTCCTGTGATTAGACATGGCAAATGAAACAGAAGGCTTTGTTGCAGTAAATAAGAAAACAGCAAGCCAGCCCATAATACCAGATACAGATAAAGATTAAATATTGGAAGCATTAAGTAAATTATCAGCTAGGGGGAACCAGAAAACATTCAAGAGAGAAGAGGCACTACAAAATACGATCACGAGAAAGGAGGCAGAATAGCAAGGTGCCTCGATAAATGATCCATCTAAATTACAAAAGTTCTGTATAGAATTAAAGGAGGCTCAAGCCACATATGAGGGCAGTCTAGCCAAAAAGATTCAAGACAGGTGGAGAACTAGCAAAATGCAGCACTTTACATATGGAGAGCATTGCATCTCTCTCTTAACTTGGAAAATAAAGACAGATAAAACCAGGAACTTCATTAGCACACTAGTAGATTCAGATACCAGAAAAATCCTTGGCACCAACAAAGAGATTTATGGGGAAGTCTTGAAGTGTATGAGCATGCTATATAGAGTAGATGTGCATCTAAACAGAGAGAGAATTAATAATTGACTAATCGATAAGGATCTTTCAGTGCTTACTAAAGCACAGGTTATAGCACTGAGGGGCTCATTATGATGTCTTGACGTTCGCCACCGCCGGCTCGGGTGTGGCGACAGTCACGACATTGTAACAAGTGAAACCCCCCGCTATATTACTATGGCGGGGGGTTCGCGGTGGACGCAAAGTGCGCCCACCGCTTTTCCGCCAGTCGGCAATCGTTCCGATTGCTGGCTGGGTGGATTTGGCCCCTAATATGGTGGCGGTGCCTAGCTGGCACCGCCATCCATATTAGGATGTATTGTTGTTAAGGCCTTTCCATGGTGGCGAGGCTGCCTTGGAAAGGCTGGTGGTGAATCGCTCTAGGGGCCCATTGAGGGGCCCCGGAGGGATGGGGAGTTGGGGGCTGCACTTGGGGTGTACCTATGGTACCCCCACACATTGCCATGCACAAGGTAGCAGACACCGCGCGATGCCTGCCAGGTTGTGCATGGGAATGCAAGTCATGTCATATGGCCATTGCGGCGGGTGCTGCTGTGAGCAGCAACCGCCGCAAAGGTAACTTGCGGAATGCGACCGCCAGGGTGGTGGTCGCATCCTAATCAGAGCTGCGGGACCGCCGCATGTCTGGCAGCCGGTCCCGGATCCACTGGGATGGCGGGCAGACTAATGTCCGCCCGCCATCTTAATCAGCCCCTTAATTAGGAGATCGCTGAAGTAGTGTGAAGTCAGATCATGATCTTAAAGGGTGCTAAGGCAGCATGGATCCGACGGGCTTCCAGCTGAACTATATAAAATGCTGGTAGATGCTCTTGAGATGATTCCAAGTTGAAGGAAGCAGGCCTGTTGCACCCTGGCATTCTGCACTGTTAATGGGCTGCTAGATTGCATTTCATACAAGTTTTACTCACACTTTACAGATGATTTTTACCAAATTTAATTTTGGTAGCTCCATAATTTCTCCTATGAGCCCAAATCTTTATCGAAAATTCAACAGCCTGTTTTAAAAAAATCTGAATAAAGTTGATCCCACATATAACACACATAGAGGCATATTAGCAATGCGGCGATAGCAAATTATCGCCGCTTTTGCGGCCGTTTTCGGCCGAAAAGCGGCGATAATTTTATCGCCTTATCAGCAAAGACACGCTATCGCGTGTTTTGCTGATTTTGCTCCCGTTTCCAGCACGCCTAACTTTGCATCGCTAATGAGATGCAAAGTAGACGTGTCTGTGGAAACAACATGGGTAAATATCACGAAGGCAGCTTCGTGATATTTACAATGCGGGGAAGCGATTATTTAAATCGCGCTAAGTATGCCTTAACGCAGGAATTTAACGTCTGTTAAATTCCTGACTAAGGCATACTTAACATGGGGGGTGGATTGTGTGGCTAAGACCACAGGCCCCTATTATCAAGGGTATCGCCGTTTTATCGCTATTGCTAGGATAATTATCGCCATTGCGCTGAGCGTTGTTAATACAGCGCTAGCATGGCGATAATTATCTGCGATAGCCGGCGTTAAACATTTTAACACTAAGAGCGGCCAGCGATAATTATCGCTGGCCGTTGATGATATGCCACTTAGTGAGGCATTCAGCAATACCTTTCACAATCCCAGATTAGGAAAATATACTGCTACACGAGGGATAATAGAATTCCCCACTCTCAGAAATCGATTGGATGCCAGATTGAGGAGAATGTATGCTCTTTATCAGAATGTGATCTACAAGGTCAATTTAAAGATTATAAATTAATATGGGAGCAAGTTTACATTGCTTCTTTATATGCAGATACAAGCTGATTTGGGAAATTTATAGTTGGTGAAAATGTTGCAAAATGCGGAGGATTTTTTCAACCAAGTTGTTTCAAAACTTGTATTATCTGGATTGTAAGATGAGCAAAATCAAGCAAATTCAGGAAGAAAAGTATATAAAAAGTGGGAAGGTGAAGTCATTTCAACCAATCCAGAATTCTGTATGGCAGCCTACTTGATTCAGCAACATTTACTGTAGCAAAATACCACCCGCCACGTTTTTAATGCTAGACACCAGTTAAATATTGCAAACCAGTTAAATTATCTAAAATGTCAATGTGCAGCATGTATTGGTGCCCTAGTTTTGATGGCGACGATGCTTATCATGTACACGTCTATGCATTCCCTTGCGACTATAGGTGTCTAAGCAGGATTAAGAGGTTTTTTGAACAAACTATAAAAACAATGTTTCCATTTATATACTAAAGCACTGTTGTTCGGGTTTATTGATGAATAATCAGCTTATAATAAAACTACACAATACTTGGTATTACTTGCAACAGGGGTTTCTAAACAGGGGTTTAGAAAATGATCTTGGCTGAGTAGTGAAAAATGGCAACTCCACTGATATTCGAAATATACCTAAGTGAAATTCAACATGGAGCAAGATTTGAGTACACAATTGTAAACAAGAAAAAATCTTCTGAAAATGTTACATCTGATGAAAATATTTGACTTGTTTGTTGGACAAAAATAGGCTAGATTCTATGAGAAGGAGAAAAATTGTTATAAAGACAGACAAACTTCTTTATCATTTCTTGGGGTAGTGGTGAAATGGAACTGACTATCTGACTAACCCATCCTAAATTGGTTTTGTTCTTTTTTCAGGTTTTGGCATGGACTGTGTCCTGATCTGTTTTTTTAGTTTCCGAGAGGTTGTAACCAATGCTTAATTTGAGCCGATGGTTTCCAGTGCTTGGCACCACCACTTAATTGTCAACAACAGCACTTATAGCAAAGACTCAGCACCAAGATCTTTGAACGCTTTTCATGAGCATCAGTTAAGGACATATTCATTTTTGTAGGTAAGGGGAGATTAAGTGATTTGCCCAGAATCACAGGATGTTGAGCCTACGCCGAGACTTGAACCTTGTTCCCAGGCTCGAAAGTCGGCAGCTCCGGCACTTATACCACATCCTCTCCCAACTTGTAGGGCTTCATGGTTAGTAGTTTATTCTGTTATAGGCGGCATTCATAGGAGCAATGATCTGGTGCAAGCTGCCTCCTAACGGGTGTTCTGGGACTTAGTTTTTCACAAATTAACCACAGGTTATAACATTACCTTCAGGTTGAGGTCCACAAAAGGTCTTTCTTTCCCCCGACTCCACTAAAATGTCTAATGTAAAGGTTCCAAAAAAAATAAAGAACATTTTTGCAGTTTCAGTTGCAGATGGAAGTTTTGGCATTGCAGAAAAATGTGCAATGTCGGAAAAAGGGTCAACTGTTACTGTAATGACATAGAAGTCACCAGAAGAACAAGGTTCCCTGATAAAATCAGTGGAAATGAAGTCCCACAGATTAGAAAACAATTCAGAACTAATTATTAATCCAGCTTTGCGTAATGCAATACTCTTACTCAAGGCATATTTATTACAGGAATCAACATATCTTCGAACATCCTAATGTAAAGAAGGCTATCACAATTATCTTTGCAATTGGTCCACAATGGCATAACCTAAAATTAGACATATGATGAGCTGGGTGGAATAAATAATCTCTTATGCTACAGCAAAAGTCCATTATTACTCTGGATTTAGGATCCCATGTGGTTCTTAATTCATTTATATTCCTATCATCTCTACTTATATTTCACACTGAATTAAAGGCCTTTGTATGAAGAAGGAAACATAAAAAAGTTTATGTAACTTGTAGCTAAATATCAGAATACTTTTATATTAAATAATAATGTAAATTCAATTTATTTTGTCATTTTAAATGTAGAACAAAATCAAAACTGCTACATATTTATTAACATCATTTTGAAACACATTTTAAATTAAGGAAATATATTAAATTTAATTACAAATATTTTCAGAAGTTTAAATTTAAATTTAATTTAAAAATAAATTCCCACCAGAAGAAAAAAACACGTTTTATTATTCATCAATAAATATTAAAATTGAGGTATAGAATTAATTAAAATTCATTTATTTATAGTTCAATAAAAAAAATGTACCATTAATTTTTCAATTCAAAATGTGATAACATATTTTAAAATTCAATAAATAAGATGTATTATATTTATATTTATTAAGCTTTAAATTATATTTACATTTTGTACCCTTTAAAATAATGTAATTTAATTTAACATTATTTCCCAAAGGGTTTTATTTGAATTCCCTTCCTTCATTATTTTCCATGGAAGTTGTTGCATGCAGTACCAGTGCTTGGCCATGTGTTGTGCTGGACTTATTACAGTTTTATTTTAGTAGTAACTCAAAATCGGATTTTGTTATTAGCCAAAAATAGCAAAATGAATCAACTATCTAGATTACTCGAAAAGTGTCAGTTACCTTTTGAATCACGTCCAGAAATAGAATATGTGCAGTCCAGTTAATGCATGGATTGTGTAATAACAGCCACAATATTTTAAGGATAACTGGATAGCGGGGTGTAGCAATCAAAGCCTTCACAATCTACCAAGATAGAATGACTGTAAGATTTAGCTTGAAAGATTAGATTGACCTGAAGCAGAAGAAAACCAGAAGGATTACTGTGCAGACTTGATGTCAGGGTTCAACTTTTGAATTCCTTCACTAAACTCTGTATTAAGGACGATTGAAGTTGTGTTCTGAACTCTTTCTTTGATGACAGGGATGAGTTGGACTTTTTCCAATCAGGTGACCTTTTGACCACTGTAGAAGCAAAAGTCTGGGGTTCTGCATTTTTCTTTTGTTTCTCCTAAAAGGGGCCTGCCTGCGAAACACAATTGCATTGGCTCTCCGTCAATTTCTTCAATTTAATTAATGATCTAACAGCAGATCTGACTGAAGAACAGAGAGTTGTCAGTTTCCTATTTTGCTGTCTTCTCTCTGGGATCCTACTATCAATCTGAAATAATAAGGTGACCAATTCTATAAAAAAGGTTCATTTGGCTACTCGTGTAATTCCATCTTTTGTTTCTTCCTGCATTCTTTTGTGGCAAAAAGAAACTAATCTAAGTCAGGCCATCAACAATCCATAGGAAGAGCTCTGAAACATTTTAGGTAAGATTGAATGTCCATAAATCCTGTGAAACCTCCATGATTTCCACCTGAGCAGAATCATTTTGGTCATGCCAATCAAAACACTCTTAACTTTCACCTAAAAGGCTGGAAAATTGTCTAGTAGAGGAATGGCTTGAGAAATCAACAAGGGTTCCCATGCCAGGGCATTAATTTCAGAATTGCAAACAATGAACCCAATTTGGGTTTTATCACTGCCATATCTATGTGACTTGAAAGTAAAGTGAAAATGACAGGTATCCAGACGCTCCTTGCATTTGCATGGGATGCCATCAAGTTTCTGTTCAATCAATCTAAAGGATTACCTAGTGTTCATTGTTGTAGTATTGCTAAGGACTGATCCTTTTGAGAGATACACTGACATCTTACCTACCAAATACTAGTTCTCTTGGTGATGTAGCAGATGGTGACTTCTTCTCAAAATTAAGTTAAGGCCTGTCACATTCCAACCCTATTCTCTCACCCAGGTTGAAACAGGATTAGAAATAGTTCAAGAAGCAGACTTGAAATAGTCCAAGAAGGGATAAACTGCAAAGCCAGAGAAAAACCTTCTTACACAAACAAACAGACCAAACAGAAGCAGAAGACCAATGTAAGAGAGGAATAGCAGCAGAATGGTGGAGACTAGCAGGGCTAGGTAAAGTTCCCCAATAGCACGCAAGGAGCTATAGCAAACAAAGGTGCTGTGCTCCAGAACACCCACCCAACCAGTTTCCTTTAGTAAGGGGAAAGGATTAACATGGAGGTTAATAACAACTGGAAGGACATTACACCTTCTTCCACCTTGAAATAGGAAAACTGTTTAAACAATAACAGGTTTAAGAAATTAAATCCACAGGGAAAATCCAGGCATGGGATCTAAGGAGCCTTTACTGTTAATAATGGAGTGCTGTTTGAGAGCCCCAGCCCCTGACAGACCCATATGTCCCATTCAGCTCTTGGTCATCCAGAAGATGAGCGGCTGAAGTGGGGAAAATCTCATCAAAGGTTGTGGGAAGTCAGCATCCAGAGACACAAGCATATAGTATATTTTGGGAGGAGATTTTTGGGGCTCTTGAATGTTTTTTCCTGTCTGTGGTTTTACTGTACGTTCTCAAACTTTGGTGGCAAACAGCCACACAAAAACATTTTCACTTTATATTTTATTTTCCTTACTGCATCAGCGTTGGACAGTGAGAGACACAGAGGCAAGGAACTGCAGGTGGGCAAGTGATGGTTCAGAAGAAGATGGTGCGGGCAAAGTTACCAAAGTTGCTAAAGAGGTGAGCTTGCAAAGAGGCAGAGGTGCTCACTCTCCACCCCACCCAGCCTCCCTTTCAAGTATGGCGTGCATGTGCGTATGCCACTTATGCGGCTTCAGGGGACAATTAGAGTGCTAGAACGCAGTGCTTGAAACGCAGGTGCTCACCTAGCTCACCATCGTCCACCCGCCTGCCCGTCCGTACCGACCTCAGGAGGTTGTTCAGTGGCCCGCACCCATGGTTGATGAGACAAGCCAGAAAAGTTAAGTGTGAGGTAATAAGTGGTGAGGGAAGCACAGAGAGTACACAGAGCAGGTTGTTAAAGCCCTACAGAGGTGGTAAAGCCCCGAGGTCCATGGAGGTGGCCTGCCTAGGGCGGGTGTGGTTTGCAGCCCGGGTGAGCTTCCACTCCATGCAGCACCCATACAATATGAATTCAGTAGTTACCAGGATGCAGCTGGTCTGAGAGGGGGTTCAACAATGGCCTTACAGCTTGTTAGTGCTCCACCTTGGATGTGGTTGTGGCAGTGGCCTCTCCGTGATCCAACGGAGGGTGGTGGCGCTGTCTCCAAAGCCAGAACTTCAGATCCTAGTCGGTGGGAACCCCTCCCCAGCTGAGTATTCAATCCAACATTGTGAGACTTAACATATCACGAATTCAGTCGGTCAGACGCAGGGCCGTGGATGCATGAGGAAAAGCCCTGAGCACTGCATGTTGCAGGAGTAAGGTGGGATTGCGGACGCAAGCACGGGCTCAAGCATGTACTCCAGGTACATTGAACCAATTCTTCCACCTGTTATACTGTTGTTGTTTTTTCTTGGCAGGAAAACTCTTGGCCGGAACCACCAAAACATCTGTCAAGGTCCAATACAGTTTCAACAGGCCGATAATGGCGAGACAGAAACACCCATCTCATAAAAGGGAGCCAGCGGAGGACCCTTCCCCATTGGCATTGCCTTTTGACCCCAACGCGTCCCCTGTCCCAGAGGCTGGGGAGCAGGTCACCATGAGGTGGAGCTCCAATAGCCCTTCGACACTAGTGACCCCCTCTGCAAAAGGGAAAATTAGGCAATATATTCATAAAGCTACCGGTGACTACCCAGAAATACCTCCAGAAGGTGCAGCTCTGTACACTGAACTAAATAGCTCAGGGTACAGTCCCAGCCTGGTTAGCAGTCTTCACAATATCATTCAAATTTTGAACACTGAAGCGGTAACAGGAGTAGGGATTAAAATCCACAGGTCGCAATTGTGTCCTAGGTTGAGAGCCAAGGGCTTTCCAGCAGAGATACTGTCCCAGCCGCGAATGCTAACTGAATCACCTGCTGGCAGGAATGATAGCACCTATGAGCAGCACAGGAAGCCTGTAGGCATTAATCCCAGGCCTCTAAACACTCTGATTACCAATGGAGGGGGCAATAGGAGCAGTACCAAAGCAAAATAGGATATGGTAGCTGCCCAAGTCGGCCAAATTGAAGAGCAGGTGAGTCCACTGGTCATAATACAGAAACCCAGAGATATGAATCCAACCACAAACAACATGACATTTATGTCTAGGAGGGAGAGCCTAATTGACCAAGAACTGGGCAACTGTTATACCATTTTCTAGCCTTCAAAGAGGCCCAAATAAACGACACTCTCAGTCAAACCCCCAATAGTGGGGCGGAGATCTGGAGAAAATGACTCTGGCCTACCTCTGGACACAACATCTGCATGCAATAACCACATATTTACTGCAATAAGTGCCTTGCAGGATATAATCACCTGGACTTTGCTCTGTCAATCAAGCAAGATGGAATTGCAGATTGACCTGATACAATCACTGGCATTTCGCCTGACAGAATTAGAGAAAAAATTAATCAGCCAGGAGTCCCAAATGTAAGCCCTTGGGAAAGACAAACCCTGCCTATGTTCCCCTATAATCAACAAGTTGAGCACCCTACCCAATGTAATAGGAGCACTGATAAGCTCTGTCAAGGTCCACACAGCAAAAAGTGAGCCAATCATTCGGCAAATCAGCTCTGACTTGGGCAAACTTTTTAGCTCACTGAAAGCTGGACCAGGCGCGACAGAGAATATCTCCGCTGCTGCCTTGGAAGTCATGACAGAGACACTTGATGCCCGGTACCACTCTAACTGCAGCCTGTATGGTTCTACTACCAAGGAATACCAGGTGGAACTCAAGAGGAGAACGTAGGGCACCCTGCTCCCTCATATCACAGAGAGAGTGATGAGGCAAGCTTAATCAGGGCAGCCTCAGAATCAGATGAACTGATGGCCCCAAAAGCCACGACCTCACACATGGATTATGCTGCTGGCCACATACTCCCCGTGCAATACAGGGAGCCCAGAAGAACAGTTAAGTGTGGCCACAAGGAGCAAGTAGAAACGCCATGGACAAAACTACACATTCGGACTGGAAACGCTCTGATTTACCACCAGATTATACCTTTGGAGGCACAACTAGGGACCCTTCAATGGGTTTGAACCCGTTCAATCCCTTGTGAGGAGTAATCCCTCCTGCAGTGAATTCAGCCGTGCAGATTGAGACTAACTGCCAAAACGCATTACTTAGCCACTTTCAAGGGAGCGAGAATAGTGGACCTTTAAGCAACAGAAACCTATCTGAGCCCTTGTGGGCCCATAGAGGGTTCCCTTCCACCCAGCTTGAGCATTTACAGCCCGCTTTCCAGACCACAAGGGAGGAGGAAGGCTGTGACCAACCAGATCTGGTCTAAATACCCAGTTACTGTCCAAAAGGCCCTCAGGATAAGCTCAAGAGAGGAAATCTGCTGAGGCTGTTCAGCCACATTCCTGCACTAAAACTCAACTTCTGAGAATCTCAAATGGGTGAGATTCCATCCAACACTCCTAAATTCAAATGAGGAAGTCACCACCACAGTATGGAGGAGTGAGGACCAAAGGGAAGCAGTGTGGGCTAAAAAAGACATCTTTGCGGAATGGGAGATTGATCTGCATAAAACTTCACCAGTGAAATGCCCGTATGTTCTCTTAAACCCATACCCAAGGCAAACAACAATGAGCGTCCTTAAGGGCACGACTGGAGGGAAATGAGGGTGGGCCGTGGAAGAAGCCATAGGATCACATGCCCTAACTATTGTATGTATGCATAACCATAGAGAGGTACGTTCTGACATCCCAAGTAATTTATACATGAAGGAGGGAAAGTGGGAAAATCCCACAATCAAGAGACGGGGCAATTGCTCCTAGCCCCAAGTAAAGACTACGACATTCCCCTCAGAGGCTAAACACCATCCTCTTAGTGGTCTCATGGAACGTGGCCAGCCTCAAAAGTGCCAGTGCATGCAGGGAAGCAATGTCCTACTAGGAGGCAAGCAGCATTCTCTGCCTTCAGGAGACCTAGACTCTTGCCTCAACGACCTTGCCAGGTTTCTACGAGACCTTCACACTGGCGATATACACATGACTCTTCAGGCACATTTTCATCAAGCACTCCAGTAAACTAGAGGCCACCCCACTGGATCTCAGTTGCACAGCCGCCAAAGCAATTCCAATCATGGGCCTGAAACTCATCCGGAAAGATATCGGCCTGATACTGGTCAGCTGTTATCTTAACTCATCAAAAAATAAACCAATGTTGGCGACAGCAAGCGACATGCTTGACCGCCTTGAGTCACTTCTCTCGGACTACCCCTCCCATGAAATTATAATTGCAGGAGACTTTAATACCAGAGGCTTGGGAATGCCACCAGAATACCCAAGTCAGTCAAGAGTGTGGTCTAACATAAAGGACTTTCTGTCAACTCACAAACTGTTGTCGGATCAAACAAACACTGAGGCGAAATAGATTATATTTTTCTCTTCGACTGTTCAGAACAACAGCTTGCAAACTTTGAAATAAGATACAGAACAGAAGCTGATCACAACCCGCTAAAGTGCACACTGAACTTAACATCACAATCATTGGTCAAGTGCAATCACGTGGGTATTTCAACAGGGGGAAGAGAATGGTAACTTAGCAAGAGTAATAAATTGGAGTTCAGAATACACAGCAACAGTCATCGCCTGGTTAGGTACACTGGAGCCCACACTAAATCTGAATCATTCAGAAACAGCCCTACTGATGTGGGTAAAGTTTGGGGAAGACCTCAGAATGCTTCTGATGGAAAACAGAGCTAAGTCCAACTTTCAACAGACTAGTCAAGATAAGCAAACAGCATCCCATTATGAGAAAGCCATCATCTCCAAAGAAGAGCCTTTCACAAAGCCCACAGTCAAAAACCTTCACACCACTGCAGTGGGAATAAAACTTATGAGATCAACCCATTAAAAAACTGTTTGGGAACATCAAGAAGAAAGGAAACTAAATGAATCGGGTACCATCTTCAGTTGCCCAAAGATCCAAACCTAAGGCGATTCTGGTACCAGGTCAACAAATTAAAAAAACGATAAAGTAAACAGGGAGATTGGAGTTCCAGAAGCTGCATGGATCAAGCATGTATAAGAGTTATATGTGGATTGGCCCGCAGCTTCCCAGATAATCAGCCAGTCTGTGTTAACGGACTTTAAGCAAAAGACCACCGCTGAATCAAGATCCAGCGGGTCAGCCATCTGGCCGTCGAACAGTGTTGAACAAGGGGCAGAACAGGATATCTATTCTGACGGGAACAAGAGTGGCACAGGGGAACTAACAAGCCACAGGAAGGTTACAGGGATAATTAGACACTTGAAAGCTTACAGGGCCCCTGGCCCAAATGGCTTGCCTTCGAGCCTATTCAAATGGGGCCCGACAGATGGGCTAGGGCAAGACTCCACTTTTCAACCTCGTCTTTCAATCTGCTTCTATAGAGCGGGGAACTCTATGGAGCAAGCTACATGCTTGGAGTATACCCTCAATGCTGATAAGAGTCATAATCTCCTTATACACCAAGACATGGGGTTGAGTGAAAATGGGGCTCAGCACGGTCAGGCATAAATTTGACACAAATCGTAGGCTAGAAATGGGATGCATCCTGACCCCCCTTTTGTTCAATCTTTGTACGTTTGATTTAGGGAAATCTCTGGACTCAGGGTGTTTAGTTCACCCCAAGCTAGTAAACACCAAATTGCAAATAATACAATACGCGGATGATATTGTGATACTGGATCTCACAAAAATCGGAATATCATGGGCATTGGACCCACTGAACAAATTTAATGTGGCCAACTATCTCCAGGTAAACCAGGACAAAACAAAATTTCTGATTTTTGTAAGATACCGAAACAAAAAGAAGGTGACTTGGCGCTTGGGCAGCAAGACAATCAGTACATCAAGGAAGTACAATTACTTGGATGCGTGGTTTAGCGAAAACAGCACACCGGCGGAACAAGCGAGACCCCTTAAAAAGAAAGCTACTCCCATCACCTATGGGATTGGCCAACTGAATTGACTATTAGGTAGTGCTTCAGCGGCGCCCATTTTAAAAGCAATGAAGGTGACACTACTTCCAGCCTTACAGTAAGGCCACCAAGCCTAGCCAGGGGCTCTGGACTCTGCCTTGGAGCAAATCTATTGTGGTGCATATAGAAAAGTCTTCCAATAGTGGGGCTATGTTCCTCAAGATTAAGTCTAGAATTGGGACTGGTGAATCAAATATTAGACTGTAATGCCTCAATGCTGAAATTTTATATTAGGACCAGGAAGGCCCCCATGGACTTAATAAAAGCCCACCTGAAATCCATTTTTGAAGTTCCTGGGAATCCTTGGTGCAGCCAAATAAAGAATGCCATCTCGACCTTCAAGATTGAAGAAGCAGCCCTCCACGATGGAGTTGCTCCTTACACTGCCTGGAAAAAAGCAATAAATCAGCAACTGAAGGTGGTCTCAAGGGAGCAAGACCTACTATTGGTAGGTATTTCTGTGATGAGTGAGCCTTTGAATGACACCTACCTCATTGGGAAGCTGCAACTTTATTTTTCGTAAGCCATAAATGCAGAAACACAAATACAGATATGGTATTAGGGATTAGTAGTGATTCCAAGAAAATACTTTCCCAGCCTGGGTGGGACAAAGAGGTATTAGGGACTGCAGGTTATGCAACTACACACCTAAATCATGGCTACATCCACTATGCTGTTGCCCCGCCTTAGATCATCATAGGAGACTACTGCTTAAACCTGTCTTCCTGCCCTTTGGTACGCATGTGTGCTAGGAAGCATTCCCTACCTGTTTCAGGATCATTGCTCCTGGGGCGCTGGCAAGATGCGCAAAATTTGTCAAAATACTCAGACAACAGCTCTCCTAAACCAGTTTGACAGCCCCCGTCAATAACCAAGTTCAAAACCTAATATCGGACTATGCTGTCCAAGTCAAGGGCAAGAAGTAATCAAAGACTCTTTTTCGGGCAGCCAAATGGTGTAATGCATTTTAATATGAACTGGACGAAACCCAGCAGTTCAGGACAGTATCCATCACAGGACTTGGTTTCCGGTGGCTGTAATAACACCTTCAGTCCACAATTACCTTGTAATACACTAACTGTCCACTGAAATTGCACGTTGGTTATATCCATAATGCACTTTGATTATTTTAGCTCTTTTATCTGATTTTAGCAAACTATAAAGGTTTTTATTAACTAAACAATACAGGGACATATTCTCAAGGACCTATCGCAGAGTTAGCGGCACTTTATCGCTGCTAAAGTGGCGATAAACACATCACACTATTCACAAGCTGGTGCTAACAGCAGATATCACCAGTTCTCTGGTCATAGCAGCCGCAAAAACATTGCCACAGATGACACCGGCAACTAACGCTAATGAGATGTAGAGTAGGCGTTTCGTGCAAAAAGCCGTGACAACACCACTTTGCAACATTCTCAACGACCAGCCAGATCGGCGATAAGAACACAAAACATGCGGTAAGGCGCATTAGCAGCAGGGATTTAACACCTGCTCCGACCTGGTGTTAAGTCGGACAACACCCTACACCATAAAGCCCAGCCCAGACCACACCTGAAGAACAACAGATGCCATGGAGCTACTCATCATGCAGCTCGGAGTCCCAAAGGACCACAACATCCACTGCCACCACCCCAAGCCTACCACCCCCCCTGGTCCACCCCGCCCTCCCCCGGACCACCACAGAGGCAGCGCAGACAAAGACAGGGGACCTTCAGAAAAAGCACCAGCCTCACAGACTTAACACCAGAGGATGTCATTGCACACTACAGGCTCAAAAGGACAACCATCCTACGCATCCTGAACATCATTGCCCACAGGCTGACCGTACCAACACAGCGGACAACCAACATCCCTCCGCAGACAAAGCTGCTGGCTGTGCTGCACATCTTGGCCTCTGGGACCTTCCAACCAACAACTGCCAGAGTCGGAGGAGTCTCACAGCCAGCCCTATCCAAGTTCATCACACCTGTCTTGGATGCCATCATCAGCTTGGTACCCCAGTACCTTCACTTCCCACACACTGCGCAGGAACAGCTGGAAACCAAGCAAGGCTTCTGTGCCATAGCTGCCTTACCGCACGTGTTGGGGGCAATCAACTGCACACATGTACTCCTCGTGCCCCCTGCCACCACTGCACACAATTACTGCAACAGGAAGCACACGCATTCCATCAATGTGCAGACAATAGTGGACCACCGTGGACTTCTCACCAATGTCGTCGCCAACTACCAGGCAGTGTGCATGATTCCTTCATCTTCCAACAGTCCATCAGCTGACTACACTGTGGTCGAGTAGGTCACACATTTGGAACTGAGTCTTGATTTCTATATGGCATAGTTCATATCATTGTACGCAAGGAGAGGAGTAAGAGGAAGACGAGGTTCAGTTCAGAGGTAAAAAGAATACTTGTTACGGAGGTGATCGAACACTACCAACAACTACTCTGGTGCCACTAAATCTGTGCATCGCAAGCCAACGATACGCGGCTGTGGGCCCATGCTGACCTCTGCCTCCGACCCACACTGCGATCCTGTAGGTCACACATTTGGAACTGAGTCTTGATTTGTCCATTTCAGAGTTTACATCTTTGTACAGTCATCATCGCAGACTGCATCCCCTTTCAGTGCTGGTGCCACTGACTCTGTGCCCTGAAAGTCATGGACACTTTCTGGTTAGAATTTGGTGGCATCTGAGTATATGGCCTGGGGGTTATCTTCATCATTATGTAGCTGATACTGACTTGGTGTTGAAAATGAGTCTGTAGTATTCATCTCCTCCATATTGCCTGTTTCTTCTTGGTACTGCCCTCTGCATCATGCCCTGGAAGAACAGTTTCCACTGTCCCCCAAAACACTCTGCGACATTCACTTTGGACATCGACGAGGACCCGCTCAGCTCTCGTGGCCCTACCTCAGTGCACCGCAAGTCACCCTCCCTTGCGGGTGTGCCTGTGCCGGCCGCACTGCATCCGGGTCCACTAACTCTGTGCAGCTCAAATCATGGACCCTGTCTGAATATTGGATGGCCTCTGGGTCGATGGCCTTGGGATCCTCAATGCCATGTGTCTGTGGCCCTGCACTGACCGCTGCCACCTGCCTCAACTGCGGTCCACCAGGGTTCACACATCAAATCGAGTCCTGACCTGCCCGGACGACGCATCACCACAGGAGGCACATACCACCACCAGGGCCACCACCAACCAACAACTGCCAGAGTCGAAAGAGTCCCACAGCCAGACTACCAGAGTTGCTCACTCCTGTCGTGGATGCCATCATCAGCTTGATACCCTGCTCAGCTCTTCATGTGCCCCTGACTCAGTGCACGACAACTCATGGGCCCTTTCTGATTGAGTTTTGTGCTGTGGACAGCTCACGCAGCAATGTCACTTCAGGCAGTAGGGAAGACCTGGGACGATTATGGGGAAGATGAGGCAGGTGTAACACACCTCACTGCATCTGCAGCAGGAATACCCCGAGGGACACAACCCTAGACAATCACAGAACATTAGCACGCTTGGTTCTGGTACCCCAACATCAATGCACTTCGACTCACGGACCCTTCTGATTGCATATCGGGTGACCTCTGTACTTGCTCCGGCTACCACCATGATGCTTTGCAGTTGTTTGTGTTCTGTTGGTGTTTTCTGTTTCCGCTTATATAGTGATCACTGTCCAAGTAGTTGTCAGCAGCAACCACTCCATGAGGGCTGGCTTACACTCAACCCACACCCATCCAGTACAGGCGTCACTGTACATGTGACCCTGGCAATAAAAGGGGCCGGGCGCACGCGCCCGTAGCCAGCTCCGCAAACTATCTAAGTGTGTCTGTGTATTCATTATGTATGCATGAGGGACACCGGTCCTCTGGGTGTGGTTAACTTATGGCCTTGCCAAGAGAGTAACTAATGCGTATGTCTCTGTTGTGGTGTCAGCACCACCCGTCACGCAATGGACAATGTTGCAATGTATCATGCCCCTAGAGTGCGGGCTCGGCCGAAGGGGTAAATGAGGGAGCGCAAGCCCGCTCGGTGTATGGGATCATACATGCCAACTGTTGTGTGTGTCGCCATTACCGCAGCATGAGCCAAACATCTACCCTCAACCACATCGTGAGTTCGGCCAGCCATGAACTCTACTTCTGTTTCCGCCCTGTCCTTACCATAGGCCTACACACACGTGGCTGCCCACCTTCAATGCACAACACTACAGTGTCATAGTCAGGCTTGTGGACATGCGCAGACAGGCATGACAATGTTGTGCCGTAGGAGTGCAAGTGATGCAACCGCGCTGCGCACTGTAGTGAATAGGCTCGGGGGAGGGAGGAGCAGCAGTGAGGCTACGTAATACACATTGATGCCACTCAATTTCTTGAGTGCATGTCACTCCTGTGTGCAGGCACATCACTCTGACAAGTGTAAGTGCAACATGTAGTGCTAACAATTTCGAATATTTGGAATAGGTTTTGGGGGTGTCACCTCTGTACAGAGAGGCTGTTTGGGGTGTCACGTAGTCGAAATGCCATTTCTGTGTGTCAGTGATAGTACCGAATCCCACACATCAGCGTCTCACATGTGTCCCACTTAATTGCATATAGGCTGTCAGTTGTGACCTACAATTTACAACAGGGCTTCTTTTGGGGTCAGACATGTGCCACCATGATGCAGGGATGCACCCTGTGACTCAAGTCCCACAACATGTGCAACATGGACGTGTTAGAAATGGGGGTCTCTAGTTGGCAATGGCTGGCCACTGTCCAAGTCGGGACCCTTCTTCCTAAGTCAGAGTAAGCAGACTACACCCTTTGATAACCCCTGCTCAACCCTGTGGTAACGTAGCACGAGCAGCTAGGCTTATCTCAGAGGCAGTGTGTGAAGCATTTATGACCATACACAGTAACACAGTGAAGAACACTACAAAGGGACACCACTCAAGTAGTTATAAAAATAAGTATCTTTATATATAGACTTAACACAAGACCAATAACAGTAAAAAATCCACAATACTAGAAAATAGGGTTACTCTTGAAAGGCTGCTAAAATAGTTCAAAGTGTGCAAAGAGGAGTTCAGTTCAAGGCAGTGGTCTCTGCGACCCTTTTACTCAACAAGATACCTGGATTCAGTAGTAAAGCAATAAAAATGTTGCTAAGGAGTTGTAGCGATGATTTTCCATGCGCTAACCAGCGATGTGTTGAATCCTTGCTGCAAGGGAGGATGATGCGCTGGTTTGTGGGCAGGACAAAGCGACAAACTTCTGCACGCTAAGCCGGCGATGCGATAAAATCCTTGCCGCAAAGGGAAGATGATGCGCCGAGCCTGTTGCGTGTGCCATCTTGTTGCTATGAAAGAGAATGGTGCTCCGCGAGGGAGCGACGATCCTGATGCGATGCGATGAAAATGGCGAACGCTCGCCGTCCGCTCTGTGATGTCGTGAATTAATGAACTCGATGCGATGATCTTTGGTTAGCGAGCGTTTTGAGGCCCGCAAACATGCAATGCGATAATGTTCGGGTTAGCGAGCGTTTAGCAGCCCGCAGACAGGTGATGTGATGATCTTTGGTTAGCGAGCGCTTTCAGGCCCGCAAACATGTAATGCGATAATCTTCGGGTTAGCGAGCACTCGGCGGCAGCAGAGCGACGATTTTCCTTACGCGCTGCAGCGGCTCGCTAACGGGCGTTAGCGACGATTTTCAGCACTCTCTTCTCCACAGTAGAACTAGAGGCCCTGGAACTCACAGGAGCCTCACCTGCAGATAGAAATGCTCGCTGGGAGGAAACAGGAGGCTGGTGGTGGAGTCTGGTGTGCCTGAGACTCCTGCAGGAGGCTAGCTCTCTTATAGCCCTTGGGTGATTGCTGTAGCAAAAATAAAAGTTCCTTCAAAGTCCTTTTCCTCTTCTTCCAAGTCCAGTAGTAACCATTGCAGGCCAGTCCAAGAAACAGCACACAAGCACAAAGGACAGTCCTTCTCCTGCAGATTCCTTCAGTTACACGGACAGAGGTTCTTCTTGTTCTCCAGGAGCAATACAAATTGTAGGGGTTTGGGCACAGATATTTATACCCCAAAAGTCTTTGTTCTCAGAAGCTACAAGTCACTGAACCCAACCAGAACCAGTTCTGCCCAGCCCTGGAGCACTTTGTTTACCAGGCTCATCCTTCCTTTCAGAAAGAGGGGGTCTGCCATCAAACGCACAGTGGGTGGTGGAGCCAGCATTCACCTTGCCAGGCACAGCCCTTTTCAGGTCCAGGAGCTACCCCTCCCCATACTCCAATGCAGATCTCTCTATTCAACCCAGGTCTGACTCAGCCTGCCCTGTCCCTCCAAAACCAGACAGCCAATACACATAACAGCAGAGCACACTGGAAGGCTTAGGCAAGAAAATACCTACTTTCTAAAAGTGGTAATATCAAACACAGAATATAAAAATAAACTTCACTAAAATATTTATTTTAATAATCTGAGCTCAGGCATACTAAATTCGTTTTTCTACCATGTTCTATGGGTCAGTTAGGACTATAGAATGTAATAGCCAAACCTCCCATTCTGGCCTATGAGGAACAGGTAGCCTTACAGTAGTGAAGAACGAAATTGGGTGCAATTCACTACCAGGACATGCTACACACATCAGAGCATGTCCTACCTTACACATACAATGCACCCTACCATAGGGGTGGCTTACATGATGCCAAGGGAAGGTTCAGGGGCTGGGAAGTGGGTGCACTTCACAGCCAAGATGGCAGTTCTGGACTGCACACAGACACTGTAGTGGCAGGTCTGAGACACACTTTACAAGCTGCTTCTGTGGGTGGCGCAAACCAGCGCTGCAGGCCCACCAGCAGCATTTGGTTTACCAGCCCTGGGCACACACAGGCCATGCTACTAGGGACTAACAGGCAAGCCAAATAAGCTAATCATGGATATACCAATTCACATGTCATCTTTACACAGGGAGCATTCGCGCTGTGGCACTGAATGGCAGTGGCAGAGCGCCCAGAGCATCTATTACCAGCAAAAACAGAGGAGACACAGCGAAAAATGGAAGGGAGACTCACGCCAATGGTGCCAGGTCTAACAGGACGTAAGGGGGAATCACTGCCCCTACATTTGTACATGCTTTCATACTTGATTGATCATGTACATGACACATCTGTGTGTATTGGAAGGTATTATTCACGTACAGTAGAGTGTTGAAGCTGTCTTAGTACTGGGCCATGCAGACAACACTTTACAATGTTGCCCCATGGAGGGCCAGCCATAGTTCTATGGGGATTGACAAGTTACTGGGAAGGGAAAGAGTCCAGTACATAGGCTGACTGCTGCATCATAGTTTTGCAAACGAAATGTGGCAGTCCCTGTCGCGGTGCAAGGTTAGTGTGGCTGGGTGTATCGGGGGACAGTGGAAGGTGTCATTCCAGGGCACGATTCAGAGTGCAGAACCAAGCAGTGAGAAGCCATATGACGGAGATGAATGCTACTGCTTCCTACTTACCAATGAAGCAGATTTATCCTCATCTTCAGCCTCTGACATTTCATGTGCCTCACGTGGGTGGTGGTGTTTGGTCTGCAGCACTGTGTGACACTGACACATCAGGGGCCGGAGATGTGGATGTAGAAGTAGCAGCAGCATTCATCTGCGCAATGTCTTGTGGCATCACTCCCATGATGAGGATCTGCAGGGCATGGAAGATCCCATCTACAGCTTTCTCATATGCAGCCGTGGTAGCCATTCTTTGCGCCTGCATCGGAGCCATGTTCTCCATGAACCGTCTCATTTTTCCCAAATCACAGGTTACATCGCGGAAGCAACACTGACTGGACAGTTGTTGTCATCTATGAGTCATGATTCCAGCAACGCCAGCCATGGATTGTTGGAGGGCATGGGGGGACTGTGGGTGACCATTAGGGAGTGTAAGTGGTCCCTGATGGCATTTAGACACCCACATATGGCATCTAGTTAGGCTGCCATGAGTTGGAACCCCAGCTGCACCTGTTGAGCCAGCCCCCTCTGGCAGTCTAACACACTGCATTGGAACGCCGTGTGTTCTTTGGTGAGGTGCTGGGAGCCAGACGTGGTGGTGGGTGCTTCCTGCTGTGTGGTCTGTGCAGGGGGTGCCTCACCTCGATGGTGCTGGGCTGACCTGCTACTGGAGGTGGACTGTGGAGGGTGTCCTTTAACCATTGGATTTCGTCCAGGACGATGTCCTGGGTGTCGTCTCCATCATTACTGACGTAATGTAGGGTCTGCTCTGCAGGAGGTGTTGCTTGTCCCTCTGCAATGTAAAGGGGAGATGCAGTTTCACAGTGTGTTCCATGTATGTTGACCCATTGGCGCAGTTTACATTCAGACTGCATGACAATGTACATTGTGACTGTTTGTGGTGAGTTGCCTATTTGATGCGGGACAGTGGACATTTGTACGACATCAGGGATGTGAGGTTGTACTTGCACCTTGTCATCTCACAGTTTCCTGCTATGCCAGGAGTGATTGGCCATTTTGTACACCCATGTGGCACCAGTTGTGTCCTGTGTACTGTTGTGAAAGTGTTGCAGTTTGTACCACATTGTTGTCAATGTTGAGGTGCTCTTATTCTTATGTGTGTGTGCAGCATTGTGGGTGAGTCGCCCCTGCAGCTCTGATTTTATGGCCCCATATCCCTTTCAGGTGGTGTGCCTTTGCCTTCTATACCTCTACAGTGCTGAAATGTACCGGACTGGGTTGTTTAGGGCTGTTGGTCGAGTTGTGACTCTTGGGCATGGTTTGTCCGCAGAAGTGTTGTTGACGTCAGGGGTTGTTTGTGCACGTGGATGTGTCAGGGTGTGACCTGCTCCTTTCCGGATGTGGTCCACACTCAGCCACCTCAGTGTCGTGGCGTGCACGATGTCATGATGATTGCTCTGCAGCCATGCCGATCGTCATGTAGTCCCGGGGAACAACCTTTACAACGCAACTTTTACAACGCACTACACTTACAACGCATTTTTTACAACGCAAAATCCATTACAACGCATTCCATTACAACGCATGACACTACAACGCATTTTTAAAAACTACCTTTACAACGCATTCCATTACAACGCATACTACCTTTACAACGCATACCATTACAACGCATAATATTACACTACACTATCCAACACTTACCCTACTGTTGCACCCCCTGGAGTTAGAATAGTAATTTTTACCCCTATACTATCCAACACTTACCCTACTGTTGCACCCCCTGGAGTTAGAATAGTAATTTTTACCCCTATACTATCCAACACTTACCCTACTGTTGCACCCCCTGGAGTTAGAATAGTAATTTTTACCCCTATACTATCCAACACTTACACTACTGTTGCACCCCCTGGAGTTAGAATAGTAATTTTTACCCCTATACTATCCAACACTTACCCTACTGTTGCACCCCCTGGAGTTAGAATAGTAATTTTTACCCCTATACTATCCAACACTTACCCTACTGTTGCACCCCCTGGAGTTAGAATATTAATTTTTACCCCTATACTATCCAACACTTTCCCTACTGTTGCACCCCCTGGAGTTAGAATAGTAATTTTTACCCCTATACTATCCAACACTTACCCTACTGTTGCACCCCCTGGAGTTAGAATAGTAATTTTTACCCCTATTCTATCCAACACTTACCCTACTGTTGCACCCCCTGGAGTTAGAATAGTAATTTTTACCCCTATACTATCCAACACTTACCCTACTGTTGCACCCCCTGGAGTTAGAATAGTAATTTTTACCCCTATACTATCCAACACTTACCCTACTGTTGCACCCCCTGGAGTTAGAAAAGTAATTTTTACCCCTATACTATCTAATACTTACCTTAAATGCAATTTAATATTATGCGTTGTAATGGTATGCGTTGTAAAGGTAGTATGCGTTGTAATGGAATGCGCTGTAAAGGTAGTTTTTAAAAATGCGTTGTAGTGTCATGCGTTGTAATGCAATGCGTTGTAATGGATTTTGCGTTGTAAAAATGCGTTGTAAGTGCATGCGTTGTAAAAGTGTGCGTTGTAACGACATGCATCCATAGTCTCACTTGCATTGTCAGTGTTGCTCACAAATGGGCATCTTTTCTGGATTTCGCACGTGTGCATGTGTTGGTGGTGAGATTGGTGCTGTGTGGTGTCGGACCCCTTTGGGGACATGGGGTAAGGGGCCTACTTGGTGTTTGTGTGTGTGCTGCGGTGTGCCACGGGGATCAGTGTCATGAGCAGGAGTCATTGTGGGTGTGTTGTGTGCTCTACTTACATGTGCATGTGTGCCATTGTGTACATCTCCCCAGTCCCCCCAGTCCCTGGTCGGTACTCACCCTGTTGATATTGTTTCAGGACATGTTGAGCAGTGTCCGGATCCCCAACTCCTGGCACCGTGTCCGGAATGATGGCTATGGCCACCATTCTCTCCATGTCATATAGCTCCTGGTGTGCCGCTGGATCACCACCTCCAATGAGCGTTGCTGCTTTCATGTTGGCATCGAGATTCTTCTTTGTTTTGGCCTTCACATGCAGCGCCTCTTGACCTCTTCCATTGTCGTCCTCAACCCTGCAACTGCATTGAAATGGTCCAAGATAGTCTGCCATATAGCGCCGGGACACCTCCTTGTGAGGTAGCTGTTCGCGCTCTACAAATATCAGTATTATTATTATTATTATTATTATATTAGCGTCTTTGTTGCCAATGACACGTTTGCGGTGCCTAACAGTTGTTGGTAGTGTTCTGTCACCTCCATTACGATGATCCTGTTTTGATGCAGACTGAACCGCGTCTTCCTCTTCTCTGTCGCCTTCCCGACCCCAAGGTTCCTTGCTGGTCGTCTGTGGGGCTTGTGGGGTTTGCGTTGTCCTCTGCACTTGGTCCGGGTGCATCCATGGTGCTACACAGTTTATTTTTTGGGGTTTTTATTTTTTATAGTGCATTTTCCCACATGACGCGTGGGAATTGCAGGCCTGTCGCTGGTTATCGCTGTTATTTGTAACGTGATTGGCCACATCGCTACTTTTTTTGCGTTTGTGTTTTGCGTTTTTCCTGCGTCACGTTCATTTTAACGTGGTCATTTGGCGTGTTATCGTGAGACTATCGCATTGTGCCACCGGGTTGAGAATACACTGTTAAGATGGTGTTATTTTCCCGTGATAGACTGCGATATGCAAAGTTGCGTTAAGCAAATTTTGCGATAATTAACACGCGTTCTTGAGAATATCCCCCACAGTTTGAACTACGACTGAACTAATGATGGAATCCCTTTAATATCCTGCCATCATTTTGTTTCCAATTCTGGGATTCTTCTCCCCACACCAGGTGTTGATTTTGCAGTACAGATAGCTGATTGCAAAGGTGCTCAGCTGGAGATAGTTCTTTTAGACGTCCTATAGACCCTCTAGACCCTCTAGCGTAACATTCAGTTGAGTTGTGGATTTCTGGCACCCTGGTTCTTTTCATGCTCCTCAGGAGCCTTCTGTACTCCATTTTGTGTTTGGACTTTAGCAGGTTGCGTGTGCCCCATTGGGCATTTAGTTTTTTTCTCAAGGGAAATGTGTGAAATATTCCCACCTTGAATTACTTCATTGTTCTTTTGCCCTCCATAGTCTCTCCACTGCAGAGAACAAACTGTTCCCCTTTTAATGCTTGACAAGTTCCAGCAAACTCTGTGGAAGGGGCCTCAGCCGTTGTTTAGTACAACGCAGTTTGTGATATGCACAGGTGCCTTGATCCTCACAAAATGGTGAATATGCCTCCTGTTGCTATGATAGAGGCATTTCTTTAGGTGACGGACAGTTACCTGAACTTTCAACCAATGGAAAGCTTTAAAAGCTAAAATAGTCTGCAGAATATAGACAAAGTACTTCCCTCATTCTAGTTATGTCAAGTCCATGGTGTCACAACAGAAACAGCAGACCCGGCACATTGAACCAAAACATTGAGCTCACTGTCAACAACCCCCTAAACGTAAAGTTGAAGTGGGGCTCAGACAAGTTTCTTAAGTTTATATGGACCCTTAATGTGCCAGTAATCTGCGGACTACTTCCTGAGACTGCAGATCTGACACATCCAAAATGGCACCAATAGTTGACAGCCTCAATAATGGGATCACAGACTACGCAAGTCCTGGACCCATATTGGGTCCCCTTTGGTAGCATGCGGTGTCTGTACAAGGACCGCAGATTATCAAAGGGACCCAAAGTAGGTCAGCAAGTTTCATAATCGACAGTCTCAACACCCAGATCATGGAGTATTGACTGTGGACTCAGTGGTTTTCTTCTGTCGGTTCCCACTCTCTCATTGTGGGGTTCATTGCCCCTGCAATACGAACAATTAAAAAAAAAAAATTTAAACATTGATGGGGCCCTTTCAGGATCCCCCTACTAATTCCTAAGAGTCAGGGTGAGCTCATCTTGCTCTTTTGTGTGGCTTTTAAAAAATGTCAAAGATGGGGGATGTCACCCTCATGCTCAATCACCAGTCGCAAACAAAAATCTTCTCTTGTTGCCAGCTAATCAGAACCTTTTGGTCCACAAATCCATCTTCAGGTCCAGGACACAAAGATTTTTCTGTAGATGAGAGCAATTAATCATATGAGAGGTAAAATGGGAAAAGTAAGTGTTATGACCGCTGGCTCCCCCTTGACAAATCTGCATGAAAGGTGTCATGCTGAGCCTAAATCAGATGGACAGTTTTTTAAAAAGTTTTATGGCAGTCACTAAAAACAAAAAATTCCTTTTTAGTGGAAACTCTGATCTAACTGTAACCAAGCACGCTAAATGTAATGGTCATGCAAGAGCATGTGCAATGCAAGAGCAAGGAAATAAATAACTATGAATATAGTTTTATTTATAGGGGTAAGTATGATTTGTTCAATTGTCAAATAGCTTTATTTCGATAATCAAGTATCATAAAAGCAATTTCATTCATACAAACCAAGTATAAAAAGATTAAAATTGTCATAAAAACAGTAATAAAAACAAGTATATACTTTAGATCCAGGGACAAGTTACAAAAAGTTAATCGTCTTGTTAATAAGATAACAGTTGTGCTAGTGTCCGATCCAAAGAATTTCATTTGTATACTTAATAATTTTTAAGCACTATATAATAGGTGACTTTGATTTTAAAAAAATGGAAGAAAGATACATCTTAATCAGCTATTTGGTATCAATCAAAGGCTAAAAAATGAGGGAAGCCAACATAGAGGTGGTACGTTCACATCTCCCTTTTTTTTTTCTTTACACCTCCCTATGCAGAAATTTAGATCTAATAATCCAGGCGCAGCCAAGGTACTTTGCCACACCACATACAAAGAGGGCTCTAGAGTCTGATTTCAAGATCCGCAAAGCACTAGTATGAGCTGTGGTGCCCTGTTGTCTGCAAATTGGTTTAAGCCACTTGGATCTGGCCCTTAAGTATACTGGGCATACAAACATGAGGTGGGCCACACTCTCCTTTGGTGCCTCACAACAGGGGCATTCGGCGATTGTCTCCATTTTGCAGTAAGCTTGCGTACCAAAAGGGAGCCAACTCTAAACCGAATGTAGAGTGCCCTATCTCTAGGGATTGAGTTGTTATTTATAGCTACATTGTACTTTTAGGTGTTGTTGTTTATTGGTATAAATATTGAAAGGTCATTTGCATTGCATTGCATTTGGTGTGCAAGTTATGGTTTCCATGGCTATTGTTTGGTCCTGTGCCGATTGGGCAAATTAAATGAAAAATTTCAATATTTGTTATTTCTTTGGTGTACATTCGTTTCTGTATTGTTTTGAAGTTTGAATCATAAAAATTGCTTAGGCCAGAGGTCCCCAGAATTCAATAATGACTCAGTGCTGCAAAACCGGGCCCCATGGGTCCAAAACCCTTCAGCCCACTGGGAAAACGCCCGGTGCCCGCTACGGCCAGTCCAGCCCTGAGTGGGGGTCTTCAGAAGGCTAAAGGTTAAGAACCGCTAAGCTAGTGCATACGACCTTAAGGTCTAAAAAATATTGAAATATGACTACAGAAAAACATTGAAGATTGGGCAATGGAATATTATTATAATTAAATATGGGGAGCAAACAAGATAAACATTTAAGGAAAGGAACTGGGGGAGTGAAGAGATACACATAGGAAGAAATAACAATACATGAACACTATTAAATAAAAAGCATGCATGGAACTACATATTAAACAAGTTGAAATAATATTTTATTAAAGAGGTCTTGGACAGCATACATTTGGATAAAAAGAAATGGTGTGTATTCCAGTATTTCCCAACTTCTGGAAAATTCTCCGATGAGTCTGCTGAATTCCTTTCTGGTAATGGATAACACATGTTGGATTACACCTTTTAACAGGTACGAACTAGCATAATCTATACAACTACGCCAGTAATCATTCGAGTCGACATCTTAGTGTCTGACTGTTTATTGTTTGTGGATGTAATGTTACAGGGTCACAGAGTTAAGGCAATTATGGCCCAGTTGAGTGAAATAGTTCATTTAAAATATGTTGTCAATTTCGTCCTAGATTCATTTCCAGAAGTTATTTTTCTTGTGTCAAATATAGCAGAATATGTAGACATAACCAAAGAAAGCAACTTACATACCTCAACAATACCATACACAAAGTAACTTAACAAAACAATTAAACATGTCTGTTCACAATTGTGAAATACAGTCATGCACATCATCCTCGTAGGCAGCATCACCCAGACATAGTGCAGGCATCAACTATATCAACAGGGTTATGTAAAGCCGTCACTTAGTATAAACCATGTCATGCTTTATGGCTGCTTTATGCAAATGTCATTACAAACAAATGCAATATCACAGCATGCTGGGTTCACCTACCAATGTCAGAAGATTATGTATGCATTCCCTGCCCACATTGAATGCCTATCAAACCAAAGCGGGTGTCAACAAAAGCAAAGGCAGTAGAAAGTAAGTGCTTGTGATTGTACATGCATGCATGACACACACGACCTCCACAAACAAATCTGAGCACCAATACACTGTACATGACCATATATAGCCTAAGTATGTGGGGCAAGGGGCATATAAAAATAGGGATGTGCATCATCATCACTACATCAAGACTAATGCCAAGCACCACAATATACAGGAAACAATTTTAATGTGATGAGAAAGGTTAGGGGCATGGCATGGCAGTTCAAGACCCCTCACTAGGCTACCGTACGCAACTACATGGAGACCACGCGCTCTCCAAATCCTAGAAGGCTGCTGCATGTGGCATCTATTAGACACAATATAACCACCTTTCCGCTACAGAGATTGAAATCGCTGACTCAGCAAAGCACCACTAGTGTAAACTCAACCAGATACCAATTCTGGCACCAGAGCTAACTTTGCCAGGAGGATAGTGGGGTATAGCAAGGTATACATCCCCACACCTTTAGGCACTCCACTATCTACAAGGACAGAGCAGCAGCGGCACATCCCATACGACAGTTACAAGCCACCAGGTAATAGTGGCTCACGATCGAGGGCCAACCCGTTCTCTGGTGTGCGGCGGCTGTCGAGTCTGACATACTCAATAAAGGAGCACACACCGTTGAGGTAGGGATATGTTCTATTTATTGTTGTCACTCAGAGCTCACCCTGCTCCAACCTTATCTCTCAATTCTCTATCCCTATCTATATAACCTCTCCCTTTCCGGTCTTGGCTCCCTTCCCTTCCCTACCTTCTCTCTGTCTACGAGGTCCTAGTGCCCTACAATGAATGTGCTACCACAACAGTACAGCCGCCAGCACCATTAACCTATTCTCTGGTCCCTTGGGGTCAGACGCGCATATAATTTAGACATTCCAGGGGACAAACAACTATCATTGTCGATATTCACTAGTATGATTAATAAAAACGCACAATGGCCCACACGTGCAGTGAGAAACCAAGCTGCATATCAGGACTATTGACAGTTTTTTTCTTGAAAATAAACTCCAGGTTTGGAAGCTTGTTTTCAGAATTCTAAACATTTTGCCAACTGGTACATCAAAAATGTTACCAGCTTGGCAAAGGATCAATGCCATTACCAGGGCAACCACAGTGAAGAGCCCAGCATGAGGGAAGGCAAAAGGATCGCCTTCTAATCATGATAGGTAGACCTCTATTAGGGAGAGTAGGTCAAGCTAGGAAGCTCATGGGGAGTACACCTGAACCAACCAAAGCTATAAATAATTACTCCCATACCCCCTTTGACCATTGTGTGACGTAAGCCAAAGGCAGCGGCGGCTGGCTCAGATAAGCGCGGTGTGGCGGCCAGGGCACGGCAGGGGGGACGCCAACAGACGACAGAATATGTATTATTTATTTATTTAATTATACCTATTCTGTCATCTGTCGGCTTCCCCACACCGCGCCCTGCCCCGCCCCTCCGCGCTTACCTGAGCCAGTCACTGCTGGCCAAAGGTTTGGACTCTTCAAGAAAAGACACACGTCATTTCCTGTCCCATCAAAGATGACTTAGGTTTCACTTTGGGTATTAACATCGCTCGTTAAGGAGAGCTTCTCTACCCCCTTTACTTCAAATACCCGGAGTGGTGGGAGTGGGCAGTTCTCACCTAAATGAAATGCACTGGCACTTCCTTCCATTTCCCTTTTATGCTTGAATGCAAGTGAAGTCAGAAAGCAGGTGCAACCCAAAGGTGTACATCTACATTCCACTAAAAGGTAATCCTCCCAGTCAGATTTTGTAATTAACTTTTATTGTCATGCCTTTAGTTATAAATTAGACAAATGCATTCTGGTTCCAGATCTGGACATTAATTCCCAAATCTGCAAAGCTTCCAAATTGCAAATAATGATATAATAATAAAATGAATCATTATTGTTTTAGATTTTACGATGAATTGTGAAGGTCCACAGCTGATTGGCTGTCCAACAGTCACATGTTAATAATCTTGCTTGTCAGAAGTCACATCACACACTGCTAAGCCATGTAAAAAAAATGCCAAGAGCTTCCCAGTCTCCTAATACAAGTGCACATATAACCAGGAAGGGGTGACTCTGTACATACATGGCCTGTTTACCACACCATAAAGGGGCAGCCTCGTAGCCAGTCCAATGGCAGACAAGTCCCAATCATGTCTGCACTGGAGGAGATAGAAATGCCATTTTAAAATTAGAATCATCAGTTTAACAGCAGACCTCAAACTCTACCAGGGAGTACACATTCAGAGTGTCCAAAAACAAAGCATCTGGTGGGCAAACATGGGAAGATGGGCTATCTTACCTTTCTGCCTTATTGGGCAGGAAATACATTAGGGCCTGTAAGCAGAAGACAGGTGTGGAGTGGGGAAGTCAGAGATCAATACTGTGAAGGTGCATCAGGGAGTGTTATTGACAAGTGCTTGTTACTCACTAGATGGAGCCAAGCATTAGTTAAGAATGCACTCTATGGCACAGAGACGACTATACCCTGCTTCCAAGCACCAGGAGTTTGGTACGGATTCACCAATGTTATGATTAAGAGTGGAGGGTGGAATCTCGCGTTGTCAAGCGCTGGAACTGAGGTACTCATTTAAATTGGTGTTTAGGGCTCTGGAGGGGGATGTTGTACTCTGTTGGGTTTTGTTAGCTGCCACTGTTCGATGGCATAATACTGTGGGAGGCCTGGCTATTGTGGTGTCATGCAATTTAAGCGTAACACTTGTACCACATATTTGCTGGTGGTTAGTGACAATGCATTTGTAATGTAAAAGATCCCACTGTTCTAAAAGTCAGGTCCTTCTGCAAAGGTCATTTACCGGTATGAATCAACCTAAATGTGATCATAATAATAATCATTCTTTTTTGTGTGGTTACTTAAAACCATTACAATTTTCCTTTTTGTATTTAAAAAAGACATACGATTTTATGTACAAAACACAAAACTTTAAAAGACTCAAATTATTACTAGGAGAATCTAAAATAGGAGGGTGTGATTAAAATATCCTAATGTTAATTAATTGCCAATGACGTTCAGAAAAGTGGGGTATCGGTTCGGTCGAAGTGTGTTTTTTTTTTTTTTAATCTAGAGAGGATCAGCTAAGCAAATGTTTTTCAAAAAGCCGTCTAAAGAAATGTAACAGTTAATATTAGGCAATAGACAATGTTCCAATAGACAGTTCTAAGTGATCAAGAGTTCGTGGGTTGAGCCTGAGGCGGCATAACAGCCAGCCAGGTTGAGAGAGATTTGCGGCCCCATTTTTTCCCAACAATTTGGCCACTCTGTTAACAAATTTAGTGAACCGAATATTCAGCTTCGTGTTGTCTGAGTTCAAGGCAGCAATTTTGGCTAGTCGACATGTTCGAACTCCGAGTTTATTCCAATTATCCCGTAGTAAGGACCTTCTGTCAATGAGCAGAGCGGGACATGCGCAGGCTATTTGCTCCATTGCTTCTGAGTGATAGCCACACTCCCTAAATTTGGTACTGGCACTGGGGCAGCGCCATTCGGGCAGTTTCTTTAAAAAAGGCCATTCTCCCATCCTCAGGGTCATAAACTTTACCTTCCAAAAAAGTGCAAACGTGCTTGATAAATAAGATGATTCGACCCCCGGTTTAAAATTAGAAATTACCGCCCAGGCATGTTTCCTTCTGGACAGTGTTGCCCTGTCGGAATGGAAAGACCACCTCAGGACGCTTCTCTTGATGACTGCTTTTAGCGCCGGCTGAGATGGATTTGTTTCCGAATATTCCTTGACACAGAGTAGTTGTAGGGAGTGGTCCAGATGGTGCCAATGTTTATGGCTGGATTGGTTGGTCGATATTTAGTTCCTCCAGGCTGCCCTCCCGAGCGTTGCGCAATGTGTTACAGGGCTTTATAAATGCACCTGCCTTGATGCCGTTATGGTCTGATGAGTCTAGTTCAAGTCTAACTTGGGCTGACAATGCAGATCTTGGCAGGCGAAAAGCTCATTTGAATATTTTGATGGTTAATTTGTTTAATAAAATACTTGTTGCGCCCTTCATGATCTCATGCTCGAATAACAAGGAGTTGGTCATCTTTGCCTTCATCACCTTTAGCATTGGAGTTAGACTTGGGCCGAGTAGCTGTTTCGAACGTTTTGCAGAGGCAATCTCAAGTGACAGAGTTTTGGCCCTTAGTGCCTCTTTCTGCTTTACAAAAGAGCCTCTGGTGTCAAGAAAAATTCCCACATATTTGTAGTGGGATACTGATTCGATCTTTTTGTTATTAAAGAGCCACCCTCCACTCTGCCGCTTTTGCTTCCCAAAAGAAATTATTTTTGTTTTTGACAAGTTCAGCTCAAGAAAGTTTTTTGTTGTATAGTGGAGCAGCTGAATGAGTAGCCTCTGTAGATCTACCTTGGTGTGACTTAATAACACAAGGTCATTGGTGTATAACAAATTACTAATGCGGGCCACGTCTATTTGTGGGTTGGTGGCTTTTAACACTGTGGAGTATAGGGGATAAATCCAAAATGAACAAATTAAAAAGTGGGTCCAACACGCAGCTTTTGGTCTCGATCTTCCTAGAAACAGGGGAGCCTTCTCCCAACTTAATTATGATCCAAGTTTTCGAATGGAGTTAAATTAAGGCTTTTAAAAGGGCCGGAGGTATGCCCCAGTGCTTTAGTTTTTGCCTTAATCGACCCCGGGCCCCCCGGTCAAAAGCCGCTTTGAAGTTGATGAAGCAGCAGTGAAGTTGGTTACGTTGAACTGCCACTTTCTCTATCAAGACGGATAGAGTGAGTAAATTGCTTGTTGTTCCGGAATTAGCCAAGAAGTCGGTCTGGTTGAAAGGAAGGTGCTTTGTTGTTTCTGCCCAGGCCAACAGTTCTTCCAATAAAATGCTGGCGTGATATTTAGGTTCAACGTCAAGGTGAGCTATCATTCTATAATTTTTAGGGTCGATTCTCTTTCCACTTTTATAGATTGGATGCATAATAGCGCCTTTCCAGGACTCAGGGTTGGTATTATTTAGCCTGCAGTGTAGAAACAGGGGGCCAAATATTCTGACCACAGAACTACATCTGATTTAAACAGGGCCTGAGGAAGACCGTTAGGCCCTGGGGCTCCTTCTGCCCTTGCTTTTCTAAGTGAGCGGGCAATGTTGTTTTTTAGCGCTTCTAATGTCGTTGGGATCTCCATCGTTGAATCGTCACACTTCTACGGTCCCTCTCTTGTTATTTCTGCCGTAACATGATTGACTGAGGTGTTGGGTCCAAACGGACCTGGACTCTTGGCTTCAAGGGGTGGTGTCTCGGGTCGGCTGATGGAGAGGGATTGGAATGGTCGTCCCTGTTTGTATGGTCGCTAAAATGAGATGATAAGAACTGAGTCCATTCTTCTGCGCTACCATGACCACTTCCACCTTGTAAGCCCCTGTTCACAGGAGACCAAAAAAACTTTGCATTAGAATTCTTGCTTGCGTAGACTAGTTTCACCCAGAACTGATCGGACACTGCTTGTTTATCCCTATGTATGGATGACTTGAAAGCTTTTTGTGCTTGCTTGTAGTTGTAAAAGGATTTTGTTTCTTGGACTTTTCCTAGCCGGGCGAAGGGCCAGGTTTCTTTGAGCTTTTAACTTTTTTGTCGCTAATGGGATGCGAAATTGCGTTGTGGGTTGCCGGGTACCCTTCTTAAATGAAAATTCATTGAGTAATTGATTTGCAAAGGCTGCTCAGCCGCAAATGACAGGAAGATCTTTATCGGTCGATAAGCGTAGAAGAGCTCTACATTTTTCCCTAATGGGGAAGACAGCACTTACCGACCATTTCATTCTCCTTAGGTTCATTGTGTGGCATCCTGAAAGCATGTGAGCAAGTTCCTGATGGCGTTGAATGTTAGACGATAGAGTTATTATTTGAGGTCGGTGGTCGCTTTACCCTTGCGATGTGATGTGGTAGCTCTCGATCCGGGGGAGTATTTTGCTGCTGCCTAATGTAAAGTCCAAAAATGAATGGGTTCGACTGTCAGTTCTTGTCCAATTGGGGAGTGTCCGTAGGGAAGTGCCCGTTCAGTACGATGTACCCCGCTCTGCTAAGCTGGAGGACTGTGTATTTTCCCAATTTTGAGGGTCTGCGTCCTGTGGGTATTGATTGTGAGGTGAGGTGCGGGGGAACCGCTAAAGAAGCAGTCCCAATGTCCTCCGGAGAATTACAGTAAAGATTTGTATTGAAGTCTCCTGAAATTATACAGGGTATACTACCGTGGTCACTTAGTATGTTACAGACAATGTAAGTCAATTGATCCATTTAAGTTTTTTTCTCAGTGGTACGCGGAGAAATATAAACATTGAGCCGGAGCAACTGGCTGTCTAAGGTTGGACTTCCAATCACAATGCCAGCAACCCAATCTACTTCGAATTTTAACTGTTTGAGGTATTGGAACAGTTTAGTAGATGCGTAAATAAAAAGGCCGCTACACGGCCTGCCATACTTGCACTGTCTTGAGGCAGGAGACAAAAATTTCAGGTAGCCTTCAATAGGAATACTGATACTGCCCAGGTTTCTTGTAGAGGTATTATATTGTGTTTTTTTATACAGCCGAGAGTGTCTGGAGATTGGGATTTCATCACAAATCCGTTAATGATCCAAGAGCATATTGTTAGATCGTGATGTTTCAATCTTTCCGTCCCCGGGATAGAGCTGCTGTCAGCCATGACCAGTCTGCTCTTTGGGTGACTTGCGGGTTGATTATTTGCTCAAGGGTAGCACCTGGCGAATGGCTTCTGGCTGACTTTAGTACAGAGAAAGGAGCCAGACTTGTGCTAGAAGCATAAGCCTGTGTATTTGCTAGTATTAATTGATAACGGGGGACGCAGGGTGTAGTTATTATTATGCCCCAGTTTTTAAATTAGTCGGCTTTTGATTGAACCAATTCCCGGATAGCTGAGGACGCTAATGTAATTTGGGTTGATTCTCCTACTTAGGTGCCTTTACTGGGTATGAATTCAATGGCAATTATGTCTTTTGATTCCAAGATGTTTAAGTCCGGGGACGATTTGAAGAGTCTAAAAATGTTCTCACGATTTACAATGTTGTGCGGGCCTCTGGAGACGTATTCTGGAGATAACAGCAATTTGGTCTCAAAGCTATTAATTGCTTGATGGTACGCTTCCTCTGCTGTTGGACACTTAGTTGGCTTAGAGATAACTTCTGGTGCCAGCTGGGGAATACAAGTGCCAGACAGAGGGGAAATCGGTTCACGGAGGTGGTTGGTTGGTAATGAAATGGGGAATGTTTTACACATAGCCGCCAAAGATTGTTGACTAAATGGAGTTGGCGGATAAAGACCATCGGGCGCTTTGGCTGCATATTGCAAGCCTGATCTGTTGATCCCCGCTTGATGTGGGAAAGGGGCACTGATGGCGGGAGATGGCTTTTGAGCATTCGCGGTCGTGGCTGGCACGTTTCCAATTGCTGGCTCCTCTTTGGGTTATAATTGGTTTAAGTTCAAGTGTGACTTGTGTAGATGGATGTAGAGGGAGCCTTGAGGCGGTTCCACTATTGGTGAGTAGTTCACTTTTGAAGATTCTTTTTGGGACGTCAAAGGTTGCGCTGCTGGTAGCAAACTGGTATTGGCTCCAGCATTACGGGCAAGGCCGGTGATGTCACTGGGTTGTTCTTTAAGAAATAACTGCTAATAGTGTTTTTAGTTTCCACTGTGTGCCTGTTCCAGCTTTTCTGCAGTCTTTTTATTTCCCGTTTGGACAGCCGATGGGTATTATGATGGTGAGGTGGAGCATCGGAGAATGCGTTAGAATCTGCTGACGCCTTGATTAGCGGGGAGGGGGCTCGGGTTTGCGCAGTAACGGGTGCTGGCCGCTCGGCCTTGTCCGGACTAAGTACCTGGGATAGAGGATCGGGGAGCTCCGATGATGGTATCTTATTGATTTCTGATAATACTAACGAAAGAAATTGGGGCAGTGAAGATAGAGAGTCAGTGATGGGAGAACAGCAGCACACAGACTGAATGAGTTGGACTTCAGATTGGGCTTTTGTTATCAATAAATTAAACGCCTCCAGTTTTTGGTCAATCCCGACAGTGTACACCGCAAGAGTGTTTCAAAGGTCCACCTGCAGGTTCATTTTATCTGAATGGTAAGTCAGTGCTGACGCTGTGGTTTGGAGGGTTTGAAGTAGTTGTGACCAAAGGTCATTTAAATCGGGCAGTGGAAGTTTTTCCTGAACGGTGGACCTTTTAAGTTCGTTGGTGAAGAAAGACAGGTCTAGGGAAGTATTGTTTTTACTAACATGTGCCCCAGCTGAGTTATCCTTTTGGTGCCATTGGTTAACTGAATTTGCTGTGCATGCGGGGACGACATTTTAGGATTACTTGAATGGGTGCTAGCCAGGATCATGACTTGTGGAATCAAAACTTTGGTGCTCCCTATGAAATGATCCATTGGGATTGGGGACTTGAGTGCTATGGGAGAAAACTGACTTGGATTTCTGAGCTGACTGATAAGTTGGTGAAAAAACCTCCTTTGAGATGGAAGTTGGATGAGAAGCCAGTGCCGCGGAAGGGTGAGCGACTAGTGAGTCGAAACGGAACTGATGTAAGTGTATTTTAGCCCCAGGAATGAGCATTCTTGCCCAATCTGGCTTCTTGTCCATGAATGGATCATTTGGGTGAGGTAAGGGTTCAGAGGTATGAGTTGTCCCGTGAGAGAAGAGTTTTGACATGTAATGTGTGTCCACAGTTGAAAATCAAACCCTTGTGGTGTTCGATGAGCTATTTGGGCCTAGTTGGGTAAAGACAAATTCACGAGTTACATTTACTGATATTTGGGGCCCTCTTTAGTGAAACTTCAATTAAAGTGTGAGGTCCTTTATTAGGATGCAGTGTTCCACTATTTTTGATTGATGGCCATGTGTTCGGTGATGCACTCCACCCCAGCTTCTAGCATCTGGTAGGGCATGTTCCTGTCATGGAGCATTGGTCCCTAGTACACAAATAAGTGTCTTTATGGGGAAAATTAAGCTGTGCTGCATATTTTCATGGTTGTGTGTCAGAATATTGTTTACATAAATATCGTCTGACATAAATATTATGTCCTAAATATTGTTTTTCAAAAATATCGGACCTATGAGTGGGGGGTTTCTAATATTAGCTCCAATAGGGCAACATCTTTGTAGACAATATTTAGGATATGTGAAAAGATCGTCCCAGTGGGTGTAGCTATTCGATTATTGACTCTAATATTTGTAGATAATATTTAGACAAGATACTTGTGTCAAACGGTATTCTGACAATGATATTCTGGTACCACACCATGTTGGGGAAGATGTACCTGTGGTAGGTAGCTAGGGTGGTGCTTGACTTTGTAAACCACCGCAGTGTACTCAGGAAGGTAGTGCCATGTCCCACCTGTTGATGTTGCTCATATACATGCTTAGGCCTTCATTTACTATATTTTGGCGCACAGCAGTACAGCAAGTTTTCCTGTTGTGCTGCGTGCATCAAAATAAAAGGGCAGGAATGTGCTGTATCTACATGAAACTGAGCATTCCTGTCCTTCTCCCCTGCACTGGCGCACAAACAGCAGCCGTGCACCAACGCAGACACCCTTGCGTCATGTTGCAAGGCTGCCTGCGTTGCGGGGATGATTGTTATTGTGCAGGAAGGGATACCTTACTGCACAAAAACAATCATTGATGACATTTTCCTCTTTCCACATAGAAAGAGGAATAAAAAGAGGAGAAATTAAAGTATTGCTTCATACTGTGCCACTCCTATGCCTCGCCTGGGGAGGCGTAGGATTCTGACGCATTACCAGCTTTACAAAACATTGTAAATCTGGGAATGCGTCAAGTTCCATGGATGCTGCGTGGGAACACCCACAGCAACACCTATGGAATGCCCCTTTCACACAGAGTAATGCATGAAAGGGGCCCATATTAACAAGAATGAAGAAGAACAATCAACTAGTGATTGACGCTGCGCACTGTGCTAAGGGTAACTACGTTACAAACGGTTAATCTCATTAACAAAGCTTCAAAAACGCAAAACAATAGTGTTCGTTTAAACATATATTTTCCAGCATATATGTAAAGACAACATCAGATTACATCATCATGAATAAATCAACAAATGTACATAATGGTAGCCATCTACCATGAGCAATGCAATAATAAGATATACTACATAATATTTCAAGTGATCACAAGTAGATGTTTTGGTGAGCCCAATGCATTTCAGGACTTAACTGTCCCTTCGTCAGGGGCAATCTGCGGAGAAAGTACATATATTACATGATCAATAGAAAAAATGGTTAATATGTTTATACAAGAAGATAACATGGTGGAGAACTGTGCGGTTAACATGATACATGGTAGTAGTCCATAAATCACACGTGTGGTGGATAGACCCTCCGTTAGCTGAAGGAAGATATAAATGCAGACACCCAATAGCGAGAATGTAAAGCTGATAAATGTGACTCAAGAGGAGAAAATGGAAAACGATACAAAGCTGGAAAAAGTAAAAACAGTACAGAGTAGGTGCCTGATGAAAATGTATTAAAATATAGCTAAGGAACCTCACCTCGAATATTATGTGAGCGGATCCATGAAAGAAGCAAAAAATGAATGCAGGCTAACTGTTACTACAAAATGAGGAAAACAACAAAATGAGTGCAAGTGCTCGTATTTAAATTTACGCGTTTAAAAAGAAGAAAGGGATTCAACTTACCAACTAGATTACGTGGTAACAAATGATGTAAAATAACTAAAAAATAACTAAAAAAGATATGGAGAAACAATATGATCAGAGAAAAGGAAAATAGGAGGTATAACATGCCTCTGATAGAAACGCGAAAAAACAGAAACAATACTCACTAACAAATATGCTAAAACAACGAAGTGCTTTTAACAAAGACGTGAAAACTACTTACACGAGATGCACGACGAGGGTATAACTCAAAAAGACTAGTAATCAGTCACTAGGTTACATTCAGAACTACACATGGCCATATAGGTGCTGTATTTACAGAAAACATGAAAAATCTAAACGGTCATTAAGCCCACATGGGGCCAGGGTCTGCAGTTTCTGAATCCAGAAGAGCTCTCTGCGTAAAAGTAAATTAGTGGTGTCTATAGCTATAGAGCATTTTTCTGGTTTTCTTTATTTATTTTTCTTCAGATGCCTGTCTAGTAATTTATTTCTTGCTTCCATACCCAGTTTTCTCTTTTAGATTGGTTTATTCACACTTTCAAACATGGCGCTATATGCAAGTCCTCTTTCAGTTGCCATGAGTTCTGTTTCCGTTTCGTCATACCGTTTGTTTAAAATGGAGCGCGATTCTCATTAGTAAATATCCCGTTGTAACAACAGGACGCTACCGCGTGGACCGGACCAGATTTTTTTCGTCGTGCATCTCGTGTAAGTAGTTTTCACGTCTTTTAGCCGTGTCCTTGATATAGGCGTTTGAGTTGTGAAGCCCACATGTTAGGATTAGCACTTAACGATAAACTGTCATTACATTGTAGTGCTCTTTCCGGAGACGGAACAAGCGTACCCGCAGCTATATGCTTCCTTCGAGTGACTGATTCAGCACACATTCCGCATCACTTATTGCCCGGACAACGCTTTGGGAAAAGCACTTCGTTGTTTTAGCATATTTGTTAGTGAGTATTGTTTCTGTTTTTTCGCGTTTCTATCAGAGGCATGTTATACCTCCTATTTTCCTTTTCTCTGATCATATTGTTTCTCCATATCTTTTTTAGTTATTTTACATCATTTGTTACCACGTCATCTAGTTGGTAAGTTGAATCCCTTTCTTCTTTTTAAACGCGTAAATTTAAATACGAGCACTTGCACTCATTTTGTTGTTTTCCTCATTTTGTAGTAACAGTTAGCCTGCATTCATTTTTTGCTTCTTTCATGGATCCGCTCACATAATATTCGAGGTGAGGTTCCTTAGCTATATTTTAATACATTTTCATCAGGCACCTACTCTGTACTGTTTTTACTTTTTCCAGCTTTGTATCGTTTTCCATTTTCTCCTCTTGAGTCACATTTATCAGCTTTACATTCTCGCTATTGGGTGTCTGCATTTATATCTTCCTTCAGCTAACGGAGGGTCTATCCACCACACGTGTGATTTATGGACTACTACCATGTATCATGTTAACCGCACAGTTCTCCACCATGTTATCTTCTTGTATAAACATATTAACCATTTTTTCTATTGATCATGTAATATATGTACTTTCTCCGCAGATTTCCCCTGACGAAGGGACAGTTAAGTCCCGAAATGCATTGGGCTCACCAAAACATCTACTTGTGATCACTTGAAATATTATGTAGTATATCTTATTATTGCATTGCTCATGGTAGATGGCTACCATTATGTACATTTGTTGATTTATTCATGATGATGTAATCTGATGTTGTCTTTACATATATGCTGGAAAATATATGTTTAAACGAACACTATTGTTTTGCGTTTTTGAAGCTTTGTTAATGAGATTAACCGTTTGTAACGTAGTTACCCTTAGCACAGTGCGCAGCGTCAATCACTAGTTGATTGTTCTTCTTCATTCTGTTTTTCACTTGCCCGATTGACAGCGGGCATTACGCTGCAGCACCTATATCATCTAGTATACACCTTTGGATTAGGTAGATAATAGGAGTGCGCTGCTCATCTCTTTTTTGAACCATATTAACAAGGCCATGAAAAGTAAGGCAGGTTGACTACGTGGCCTTGTAAATATGGGCAAGCCCATTGCGCTGCCAGTGAGTCAAAAAAGTCTGTGCCTAGCTTGCGCACCAAGGGCCATTAATTCCATTTGCACATGCATGCAACTTAGCGAAGCAGCATTACATTGGTATATTACTCACAAACAACTAGATGCCTCCTTACACCTCACCCTCAAAGTCTCATTTCTGATTTCTGTGACCGCAGTGTGTAGAGCTATCTGGGCTGAAATGTGTGAAGACGCATCTCATGACGGCTTGCATTGCGTTTCCCTAGGCACTAATAGTATGCCTGTCACTTGTGTTAACATGCGCACGTGGTTTGACTGTGGGTGAGCATTGTGTGGTTCTGACCATTCCTTTGATGACACATAAGTTCTCTTTTATGTTTTTTCAAGGGCATGTGGAGTATGGATGTATCTTCTTCACCTAGGATTGCTACACTCCCTAGTAGTATTTTCCTGCACTCCCTACCACCAAAGGTCACTCCAAATTCATATATCATGAGATTTATAAAGTGTGGCCTGGCTCACAAACCTTGTCCTATGAATAATTATGCCTTAATACTGCCTTAAGTATGGATGTCACATGGATACCCAGGCCTGGTTCTCAATACATTTTCTAACAGTTGTTCTGTGTCAGGCATGGCAGTGACTTACTCATGATCATCCAGAAACAAATCATGCTTTCAGACCTTTGTCAGCCACACCACCTTTTTACATTAGTAAGCATAACTTACTCCTGGAAATGAATGTGTAAGGTTATCCTAATCCTATAGTGAGACACAACAGCACACAATATCAAAGGAAATACTTGTATACATCAAACTGAATATTTACGTTTAATCTACTACTACGGTAGGAGTAAAACACAAGTACCGATAAAAAAAATGTGTGAAGTGGGCCTTGTGAGTGTAGGCTTTTCTACTCATACAAGTGAAGGTCGAATGCAAGTATAATTTCACTTTTATATGCTGAAGTTTTTTTTACAAAAATGATATCATTTACTAGTAATTATTAATCCATTCATTCTGATCCTTAAGAATACTTCTTAAACTCAAAGCTGCCTTTGTGACTCACTAAACTCTTCTTAGTCGTGTTGCACAAACCAGGGCACAGCATTTTTCCATGACCCCCGACAGAATACACTTGTCCTCTGTTGACTCTGGTCACCCCAGTGTTAGAGGGTGCTACGGCATCCATGGCATTTCTGCAGGCTTGGTCATCTAACCTCTGTGGCCGTGGAGAGCCAGAAGACACTGACCCCGTGAGAACGGTGAGCCAAAGGTCACAGGTGCAAGTGTGGAAAAGGATCAACAACGCTGACAATGGTGTCCCTGTGTGGCAGGCAAACACTGCCTGAATGTTTTCGTAAATTCCAGAGTTTCCCAAATGCCAAACAACACGTCTTTATCGCAGACAACCAGTCTTAGGAACACTACTGCCTGTAAGGCCATTTGCTGGCGAGCAGCTAAGCCGAGCCGAAGTTCCAGGATATGCGATGTTTTGCAGGGCACTTTCATGGGCTGCCAAAGAATGCGCTGGTTTGCCAGCCATAAATGCAGTCAACGAGCACAGCTGAACTCAGGTGACCCTGAGCACGAGCCAATAGGTGTTGTTGTTAGTCAGGGCAGGCTTTCATGCTGGTGGCGCCCAGTGCGACAGTCTTTTTTGGCACCCCCGACCTTCTACTCGGATTCCCTCACTACCACCCAGCGAAAGTGCCCCATATCTCTCCACAGCCCTTCTCGCACATACATTTAATTTGTTTCAAAGCCCTGGTAAAGGCTAGTTTTACTAATCCACTCAGCTCTAAACATAACATACATATCTGTTCTTTGGAGCAGGCGTATTAACCCTCTGCGCTACTTCATGGCATGTGAAAACTGCCCCTAGACAGAACTCCGATCTGAACATTAGTCACCAGAGTTATCTTGACATTTTTATTGCTGCCTGAAAGCTGGAAGCACAACGAACTCTGCAGCAGGTGTTTTTAAATCTTAAGTTATTGCTAACACAGCAACCCACCATAAGGTCACTGCCCCCCTCCAAGTCAGCACCCAGTGCGGCTGCACAGGTCGCACTGCCCTAAAGCCATCCCTGTTGTCAGTCCTATGTTTAACTGTTTATCCACAGTGCCTGGTCTGCAACCCAAAAAATGTTCAGGCTGCACCTGATGTTTTATTCTGTCTTAGCACAAAAACTGACATATTCCGCCTCGTGGATATTAATATGGCTAGTTTCTCTTTGCAAATCCTACCAAATTGCTGTGAGTTGCTGCCACTGCCCCCTGTTGGCACAGTGGTTGCAATTGTAAAAAAAAGTGCATGATTCAAAGGGAATCCTGGACCGCAGTGTGATCTCCATTATGTCACAATTACCAAGTGGTAGCTATCCCTTATAGGCAGCCTCCACCGAAAATTGACAACACCCCCTTTCAAGTGTTGGTTTCCATTCAATGGTCTGCGACCGCAACTGCTTTCCGAAGCCTTGGGTACATGTAATAGGGAATCACTGGGAAGAGGAGACACCATTTTCATGCTCCTTTTCTTACTGATAAGTAAGGAGACCCAGGGGCATATTTATAAGGGGATTGGTCCACCGGAATGTCGATTTTTACAACGTGCGGTGGCACAATGCCCTGCACCATATTTTCGTGGCTTAACGCCACTTTGTGTAAATATGGTACCCTTTCACACAGTTTTCTGCGTGAAAGGGGCATACAACATCCATTGCTTTTTGGCGCTGCCCCAGATTGACAAGGATCTTTAAATCTGAGGCAGCGCCAAAAATTACTGCCGTGCAAAAGCAGGCGTTAGATTTGCGCAATGAGGAGAAATACTTTTATTTCTCCTCGTTTTTGCTCTTTCTAATGCCTATAATGATTATTTATGCGCAGGAAGGGATACCTTCCTGCCCATAAACAATCATTCCCTGAAACGCAGGCATGCTTGCACTATGGCACAAGGGTGCCTGTGTTGGCACTAGGCAGCTATTTTTAGTGCCAGCGCAGGGGAAAACACAGGGGTGCGCGGTATTGTTGTAAATACGGCACATCCCTGTATTTTTTAAATGACGCAGAGCTGCAAATTTTGCTGCAGCGCCTCGCTGTGCCATTTCTTCGTACATATGCCCCCAATGTTTAAACTACGGGTTACGAAGAACTGAGATCTCTTATGTCCCGTTAGTACAAGGTGAGTCAGGATTTGCAGTCGCAAAGCCTATAAATTTGTGAATCGTGGGCTTTGCGACCACAAGAACATTTCAGAAATCAGGATTTCTATGGAGCAGCAAAAAATCACATTTTTTATTTTGTTGCAGATTTATGTAGCGCAAACTCGACCCGAAGGTTTTGGAGCGCTTTACATGATTACCAGTTACTTTACACAAGGACACATTCATTTTTTGGTAGGCGCAGGGAGATTAAGTGATTTGCCCAGAATCACAGAATGCTGAGCCGACACCAAGGCTTGAACCTGGTTCCCCAGCTCCAAAGTCCGCAGCTCTAGACATAAGGCTACATCCTCTCCCCAGTTACCCTTAAATACCGCATAGTGTTGAATTTGAATAGAGTTTATTTCAGCTGTTATTACAGCTTGATTTTTGACGGCCGCGATGTAACTTGAATCCGTTTTAAGTCTTTTACTAAGAGTCAGACTGGCCTGTAGGACAATCTTGCAGTGCCAAAATGACTGGTCTGACAGGTCTGTGAGTGAGCTGTTTTTGGGCTGTTTGTGGACCTGATTTATGGTTAATTTCCCTGATATCACCACAAACATTGCCTTAAACAAGCAGAATTGTATGAAGTCACCCATACCTTGCAAAACACCAACATATTGTGTCTTTACAAGTTTGAAACTGCCCCAATTTGTCGACTTCTCCAACTACACTACCTCCAAGACACATCTTTGACCCGATTTAAGCTATGGAAACGGGGGTTGGTGTCCTCCCCACTGTGCATGCGCTGACAGGAGGAGGAAGGGAACCTACTACATACCATGTGGAGTTGTGGGAAATTGACCCCGTTCTGGGAAAGGGATACTTTCAACAACAGGAGAAGTGTTTGCTTGGCACTTCTCAATAGATCCCAAATTGGCTCTTTGACACATACCAATAGATCTAGATAGTAGGAGATAAAACATGGCCCTGCTGTGGATTGGTTTAATGGTGGCCAAAAGGAATATTACGAGGAACTGGAAAAGTAAGGAGCCCCACCTCTTTAGAGGTTTGGAAAACAGGGCTGGACCACTATAAGAGTATGGAAGGCATGGTATAAACAGCTAGAGACTGCCTCCACAAATATGCGGAGATCTGGGGAGATTGGGGCCAACATAGAGGGGTTTTGATGGAGCCAGTTAGGAACCAGCAAAGGCCCATAGATGAAGAAATGTGGTCCTTTTTGATTAATGGTTGATGGAGAATTGCAATTCTAATAGGTTTACTGTATAAAGAATCGAGATTGTATTAAAGACTAGGAGGCAAGCATTATGCATGTAACTTTTATTCGCCATCTCTGAGCAGCAACCATTAAAAGCTTTGCATAGAACTCATACAAGATCACAAGTCAAAAGGATGTTCAGTACTATAAATTTGCTCTTCTTCGTTACTGTATCCGTCACTTCTTTCCAAAAATATCCCCTTCTAATTCTCTACAGTACAGTAAAATTATTTACAGTTCCTTCTTATTTATTGTTTCTTAAAACCTTTATCTTATCGTTATCACATCATATTGTAAAAAACCTTCACAGTACAAACTCACCACACCCAAGGGCTGGGTGGGTGGGATAATGCTAGCCTCCTAGTCTTTAATAAAATATCGATTCTTTATGCAGTAAACCTATTAGAATCGCAATTTTATGTCAATACAGGAGGCTAGCATTACATGTTCAAAGCTTTTCAAAACACATTTTGAAACATGATCTACTGATTTGAAATAAAACCTTCTGAACTTTTGAGCAGAAGATCAATCGGCTACCATAAAATATCCTCCAATCTACCATCTAACATACACTACCTAATCGCCATAGCTCCTTTCACTGAATGCGCTGTAAACTTTGACACATCCATACCTGCCTCCTTCATAGCAGCCTTGACCCTTCTTGCAACTGTTGCACCAGAAACAGCCTTATAAGGCTTCATGTATAAAATCAACACTGGCTCAAATCCTGCAGCTCTCTTTTCCAACATCCTGCTCTCATACTCTTTTAGGCAGCACACAACACACAATTTAGGACACTCATCAAACACAGGATAAAAAATGGGCCCAGACAAGGTTTCAGTCCTCTGTAGACCTAAAAAATGACTCAATTCGGTTGATAAAACCTATGTGATATCTCCAGCGCTTTCACGTCTGATACCCTTCAGAATGATGCAAGGCATAACAGTTTTAGCTAACTTACAACATAACTCTCTCACCTCCAAGTACCTATTGCCTGGTCATCCCTCAAATTACTTTAGAACTAAATCTACACTCCATAAAGTGTAGCAACTAGGGTTCGTAGGTCTCCTCATTCAAATTCCTTTCATCACCCTACATACCAAAAGACTTTTACCAATTGATACACCTTGCCTGAGTGGCTGCCAAGCAGCCCCCACTGACCTGTAACAATTCGCTGTCCTGTAAGACATCCCCTTATCAAACAACTCTGCCAGAAAGTTTGCTACTTGACCATCATCTGCTTTCAAGGGATCCATACCCCTTTGCAAGCACCAACCAAACGGAACCTTCCATGCCCCTCTATACCTCTTCCTTGTACCTGGGGTCCAAGACTCATTGAGTAACTCTGCAGCCGAACCCGAAAGTTCACAGAATCCTCCTGAACACATGAAATCTTTCATACTAGAAGGTTGAGAGAACCCGAATCCAACAACAGATGCTCTCCCCCTTCCACAATTGTCAAAAGTCCTTTGCAAGCCATCACCATTAATGGTTCTTCCGCGGCCAATTCCATCACTGATGGAACCATGGTTGAGTCTTCCAAAATGGAGTAATCAAAACTACCTGACACCTCTGCCTCCTCACCTGAACTAAAACGCTCTGGATCATAGAGAACGTGGGAAACGCATCGCCCCTCATCCCCTTCCAGTTCTGAAAAATGCATCAACTGGATCCGGCCACCTACTCACATAATTTGGTAACTGAAAGGTTAGCCTTGATGCAAAGAGATCCACTTTCGCTCCGCTAATATTCTCTGAAAAACATCCTCTTTTAACTTCCAATCGCTGTAATCTGTCATGTGTCGAGAATTCCAATCTGTCCACACGTTTTGTACCCACGACAAATACTCCGCCTTCTATTCCATTTTGTGTTCCAAACAAAAATCCCATATCTCCTTTTCCAAACCCTCTTGTCCCTCAGACCTTTTTCCTCCCAATCTATTTATGTATGCCACAGCCGTCATGTTGTCCAGTCTCGGCAACACAGACTTCCCTTTCAAACCTGTCTTGAAACTCTTCAATGCAAACAATCCTGCCTTAATTTCCAAGCAATTAATATATTTCTCCTTCTCTAACAGAGTCTAAAGTCCCCCGGTTTCCTGTTGTAGACCAATATTACTCCAACCTGAGTTGCTCGCATCCATCGGCAGCCACAAATCGAGTGTAATTCAAAAATTGATCGACCATTCCAAGCCTCCAGATTCTCCTTTCAGCAAATCAACTCCTCTTTTGCCTCCATAGATACCGACACTACAAATCTGGCAAAACTCATACCTATGTTTCCGCAGGAATGGCATGCAAGATGAAGGTACCCAACCTCCTCTTTTCACCAGTTGTGCCCAACTAATGTTCAAGCAACAATGGTAATTAGGGGAAGAAGGGAAATAATATGGGTAAACAAAACAATCGTCCCTCGATGTTTTCTACTTAGACTAATGGTCAGTCAATCAGGTGGTTCCTAAATGCAAAGTAAAGGTGTATTAAGTATATTATACACTAAAGGAAAGAAAAAAATTGTTCAGTGACTAAATATCGAGGGACATAATATAGAATGCCCAATATATCGACTCCAAAATATAGAAGTACAGAAAATAGAATCCCTATCTACAAACAGGTAAGTACTAAAATATCGATTCTAAAATATAGAATGTTAAAATATAGTTAGCTAAAATATAGAATTTTTTAAATGTATTAAAAATAATATAAAAGTAATTAAATATTAAAAACAATTAAATAAAACATACTTAAAATAATATAAAAAAGCTTAAAATGTAAAAATAATAAATGTAATGTAAAATAAAGTTAAGATTTTGTTGGATAGTGAGAACGTAAAAAATAATATTCCCACTCCAGTGAGTGCAACAGTAGGGAAAATGTTGGATAGCGAAGGGGTAAAAATTACTAATCCCACTCCAAAGAGTGCAACAGTAGGGAAAGTGTTGGATAGCGGGAGGGTAAAAATTACCATTCCCACTCCAGAGAGTGCAAATGTAGGGAAAGCGTTGGATACCGGGAAGGTAAAAATTACTATTCCCACTCCAGTGAGTGCAACAGTAGTGAAAACGTTAGATAGCGTAGTGGTAAAAATTACTATTCCCACTCCAGGGAGTGCAACAGTAGGGAAAGCGTTGGATAGCGGGAGTGTAAAAATTACTATTCCCACTCCAGAGAGTGCAACAGTAGGGAAAGCGTTGGATAGCGGGAAGGTAAAAATTACTATTCCCACTCCAGTGACTGCAACAGTAGGGAAAGCATTGGATAGCGTAGGGGTAAAAATTACTATTCCCACTCCAGTGAGTGCAACAGTAGGAAAACGTTGGATAGCGTAGAGGTAAAAATTACTATTCCCACTCCAGTGAGCGCAACAGTAGGGAAAGCGTTGGATAGCGGGAGGGTAAAAATTACTATTCCCACTCCATAGAGTGCAACAGTAGGGAGAGCGTTGGATAGCGGGAGGGTAAAAATTACTATTCCCACTCCAGAGAGTGCAACAGTAGGGAAAACGTTGGATAGAGGGAAGGTAAAAACTACTATTCCCACTCCATTGAGTGCAACAGTAGGGAAAGCGTTGGATAGCGTAGGGGTAAAAATTACTATTCCCACTCCAGTGAGTGCAAGAGTAGGGAAAACGTTGGATAGCGTAGGGGTAAAAATTACTATTCCCACTCCAAAAAGTGCAACAGTAGGGAAAGCGTTGGATAACGAGAGGGTAAAATTACTATTCCCACTCCTGAGAGTACAACAATAGGGAAAGTAATGATTTAATATTAAAATAAGATTAAATTAATTATCAATACCTATAAAAGAATTAATTAAAAATAATTACCAATTAATACAAATTAATTCCCAATTAATAATTAATTATCAATTAATTATCTATACATATAAATAAAAATTAATATTTACTTGGTTACAATTAATTTACTTCCCACCCAATTCCCCTATAAAGCCGCAACCCACTCCCAATAATACAAAATACAATTAACATTATTATCAATTAATCAATTAAGAAAAATTAATTAGCAATTAATAAAAATTAATTCGCAATTAATAAAAATTAATTACCAATTAATAGTTATTATCAATTATTTATCAATACACATAAATAAAAATTAATATTTACTTTATTACAATTAAATTACTTCCCACCCAATTCCCCTATAAACCCACAACCTGCTCCTAATAATAAAAAATACAATTAACATAATTATCAATTAATCAATTAATAAAAAAAATGACCAATGAATAAAAAATAATTACCAATTATTAAAAATGAATTACCAATTAATAATTAATTATCAATCAATTAATTATCAATACATATAAATAAAAATTAATATTTAATTTACTATAATTAAATTACTTCCCACCCTATTCCCCTATAAACCCAGAACCCGCTACGGAATGAAATTACGCAAAAATTAAATTACATAACATTCATTACTTTAAAAAAATTAAACATACATTACAAAAAGAATACATAATTTTAACACATATACTACCATACATAACACTAAAAAAAAATCGATATTATGGATATCTATATTTTTAAATTCGATATTATGGAAATCGATATTTCATACCCCAATTTCGATATCCTGTCCTATATATATTTTGGTAATTCGATATTCTGTGCTATCTATATTTTGGATTCTATATTTTGGTTGTTTACCGATAAAAATACAGTATTAATGATTGTTGGCTCTCTCGCTACCTGAGTGAATCTCTTTTTTAGTTCTGTGATGACTTAAGTTGTCTTGTGAAATATTCACTTAATCTTAGCTGAGGAGAAAGAACAAAAGAGCAATGAATTCTGAGCACCAAAAGAAAGATGGCAATGAAATATTTTCAGGCTGTGATATGGTACCCACCTAAATTAATTGGGACACACTCTCTATAAGCAGGTAAGCAAATTCTTCAACAATTAACTAAAAGGAAAATCTGGTTTCCTTAACGTCAGGAATTCTAACTAAAATCTACTGTTTTATCTTTTCCAGGAGCATTCCGTGTAGGTACTAAAACAAGAGAAAAGGCAGATCCTCAGGGACGATAGAGCACCACAAAGGTAAGTACTGCTTTCTTGTAACAAATATATACTTTAATGTAACACAGTGCCATTCTATTGGCTAGTTTTCTTTGTTCCTTTTTTTTTTTGTTTTAGCAGGTGAGCTGCAACAGGAGGGTGAGTCGCAGCAGGAGGCAACAACTGCACTGAAAAACGCCACCGGGGTCGCACAAGAAGGAGATAAGCGCTGAGAAACAGGAACCACACCCAGAAGCAGGAACCACACCGAAGACACCGCAGGCTCGCGATGGGAGAAGGAGGAGTCTGGAAAGCAGGAAGCGCACCAGAAGGCAGGGGATCAACTATAGACACAGCTGGCCAACGAGGAGAGACGGAGAAGTTCAGAAAGCAGGAACTGCACCAAAAGGCAGGGGCCATACTGAAGTCACTGCCGGCCTGCGACAGGAAATGGAGAGGACTCCAAGCCTGAAAAGGACGGGGCAGCCCCAGAAGAGCCGCCACAGGTAACCCAAAAGTGGAATTCACCCTGAACTCTAGAACGCAAAGCGCTCTAGTGCACCAGCAGGGGAGTCTTATGCTACTCCCCTGGCGTGCCCTGCCCATTAAACAAGGCAGGTTGGACGTTCTCCTTCTTTATTACTGATTGTATTTCCTGTTGTATCGTCCTCACCTTCTTTTCCGGAAGATGTAACTGACACAGTACTGTGTCTACCACAAATCTTAAAAATTCCAACCTCTGCACTAGAATTAAAACAGATTTCTCTAGATTCACTACAAATCCCAAACTTTCTAACAGGCTTCTCATCATTTCAAAATTTTCCTTTAACTCTCCAACATCCTGACTCATTATTAATATGTCATCGAGATAAATGATCATTCTCACTCCTCTTTCACTAAGAAACCCAACCACCAGTCTCATCACCTTTGTAAAACACCAAGGGGCTGATGTAAGCCAGAACGGTAAGCTCTGAAACTGATACAACTGACCTTTCCATCGGAACTGCAGAAACCTCTGACTCTCCTTTGCTACTGGTATTGTGAAAGAAGCATCTTTGACATTCATTTTCACCAACGAATTTCGATCTTGGAGTATATCCCTTAATAGATAAGTACCTTGCATCTTGAAATGTTCATATGTCACATATCGATTCACACTTCTTAAATTTACTACCGACCTCCAACCCTTTTCCTTTTTTTCCACCAAGAACTAGGGGGCATATCAACAAGGCTGTTATCTCTGCTTTTTTGGTTTCAAAAGTCAAAAAAGCAGAGATAAAACTAGCACCCTATCAACAACAGTGTGCTAACATACAAATTTGCATGCTAGCACCCTTTTACTCTACGCTTCACCTAGCATCTCTAATGAGATGCAAAGGGGGCGTTCCAGAGTAAAATAATAGGAGAAATGTCGCTAAGCGGCATTTCTCCTATTATCAAGAATATCGCTAACCCTGTTAGAGACAAAAAAAGCAGCGCTAACCGCGGTTAACGCTGCTTTTTTACGTCTGGTGTTTTTCTGACTTAGCCATGATATCCTATGGAAGGAGGATATCATGGCTAAGTTTGTCTGTCCCTATCAACAAGCTAACGTGAGATTATCGCTGGGTTTCCAGCGATAATCTCACGTTAGCCACTTAGCGTGAGGATTTTTATCGCTATTGAGATAAGCGTTGCTAATAGCACGCTATCTCAGCGATAAAAATCAACGCTAGCCGGCGATAATTATCCTAGCGCTAAGTGCGTTTAGCGATAATTATCGCCGGTTGTTGTTGATATGCCCCAAAGTGCTTACAAACCCTTTCTCCTTTTTCTCTACTTTCACGATCACATTCTTTTCCAACATCTGCAAAACCTCCTCTTGTACTATTTGCTCCAAATTTTCTTGAAATACCAATTTGTATGGCTCCTTTACCTGCACCGGTTCTGTATCAAAGTTAATCAGATAACATTCTATGGTCCTTAGAACCCAAATATCTCATGTCAATATTCTCCAGTTTTCTTTGAAATACCTTAATCGCCCTCTTATACTTTTCGGGATAGAAACAGAAATAATCCTCATACTCTCCCAGTTTCTGTCCTTGTCTGGTATTTTGACCCCTTCCTCTGACTGAGCGTCCTCAACCTCTCCCTCTTTGGGGAAAGAATTGAGAACCTCCTTGTCCTGCTGTATAATATCCATTGCCTTGGTTCTGTTTCTGGGTTCTAAAACTTGCACGGCTGGTAGGGAGCCCTCTCCTGCCAGCCCGCCCATAAAAACCACTATTTGAAAAAACTCCACACATAGATGATTGCGCTTTATCCAGACTCCTGAACATGCCAACTTAATTAGTTAAAGACTTCACCAAACCTTCACCAAACACTAAACCACAGGCACCCTCACTAGATTCCTTATTCGCTAGATCACCTAACTTGGGATTAATGAGCATAAGAACAGTCTTTCTCCACTCTGCCAAAAGTCCCACATTAGCGTTACCGAAGAAACAAATTGCCCTCTGACAGCACCCACGTAATAGTGTCAAGTCCAAATCTAGAATCTTAACAAATGCGTCCTCTACAGCAGCCTTTTTGCCAAAGGGCCCAAAACTTCAAGAACCTTATCTTGACATTGTTTCAAGGATCTTTCCAATCCTTTTCTTGGATCCTTACCCATCTTAAAAAGACAGGTTATGAGTTCAGGATCCAAGTTAGGTGTCATAAACACTTTCTCTTCAATTATAGGCCTTGAGCATTCCACCCGCATCACATTTCTCTCAGTCTTCTTCAAAGGCTTCCTTAGCTTTGCCTTGATGGTATCTGAAATATGGTCCAAGGCCCACCAATCCTTTCCCCTTGGGTGTCAAATTTCCTTTGGATTAAATATTTTTTCTCCAAAAGGATCAACCACTGTGTCCCTACTCTTTCCTCTATCACTTAATTCATTTTTCTCATCTAATCAATCCTTCTACTCCAAATCCAAGATATAGCCATCTAAATCCACATCAGTTTTCCTGGTTACATCCTCACATGTAAACATTCCATTCTCAGCATCAAGCTGACCTCTATTTGCCCAAAAATTACAATATGTCAATACACCCAATACTGCTTTTAAAACGATCACCTCATGATCGCAACTGTTCTCTCCGACACAAAGCCACCAACAAAGCTTTCTTGCCCTGGTAACAGCCCTGCAAAGCAATCAGCAGTAGAAACAAAGCAATTGCTTCAAAGCAGGGCCTAATGCCTTAAAAACAGCCCCAAACATCAGCTAATAAGAAAGTGAGCTGACCCACTCTATGTCACCCAGCTCACTTTCCTCATGCAACCAACCTAGCAGGAGCATTATCAGAAGCACATGCACAGTCTCCTCAGCCCAAATCATCATGAACTAAGGCCAGCCAAGGCGCTTTCTGACAAAATAAAACAGCTTTAGCACAAACCACCTCGCACCCAATGCGATGGTGATAACGCTTCCTCATTCAAAAAACACTTGCGCGCTATGTAATCATCTCAATGTAAGTTATTTATGCCCCATTTAGCCTTAAAAAAAACCTTTTTAATAAACATAAACAGCAAACGCACCAAAAAAGCAGTAAAAATAAAGTAAAGCATACATCCAGATTAAATATTTATATATATAAACCTACCACAAGCATACCTATCTTATATTGAAACATAAACCCATAAACTGGGTATTGATAAAATATCACCAATCAAACATACATCCCTCAAATTCCCTGCATCAAAATGAAAAGAGCCGGGTCATATACCTATCTGCTCAGAAGCAGCAAACAAAAGAGGAAGAAGATGGAGGTCACCCTCTATTTATGGGACTGAACATTCTTTTGACTATTGTGATGTTGACGTTCTATGGAAAGTTTTTAATTGTTGCTGCTCAGAGGTGGCAAATAAAAGTTACGTGCATAATGCTAGCTTCCTGTCTTGACATACAATTCTTCAATACATTGGTAGAGGGCTGGCAGCGGGGAGAGGTGGGGACTGTAACATACATAATTATATACTATGGGTGGTTAAAGATGAGATCTCTTTTTGACAGCAGTTGTGGGGAAAATGTAATAAACTGTTTAATAAAAAACTGTCCCAGTTTGCAAATGTGGGTCACTTTTTAGCTTTCTTATTCTCTAATGAGAGACACTATTTTGGTGGCAGGGACAATTTTCTGTCCCAATCTGACCCTTTTTATATATACCAAGTGTTATGTACTCTGCCATAATATAGCGAGACACAGAGCATGTGCAATTACAACCACACAAAGGCAGTATGACAACAGTCAGGCGAATCCTTTTTTGGGCAAAAACGCGGGTCTGCACCTCAAATGGGATTACACGCAAGGAGTCAGGAGCAAACTGTGCCTGGTATGGTAGTTTGCTCCTGCAATTTGTGACAGATAAAACCTGCTACAAATCAGTGGTCAAATTACACGCAATTCTGTTTTTGTTATTTTGGACTGGATGATTTGCACAAAGTTCTCCATTCTAAGGTGTCAAAATAAAATGTGGGTACACATTATATAACCACTTATTACTGCACAACACAGTATGGTAATACCCAGGTGTGCAGTTTACACCCAGGATTTGCAGGTCATTCGTATTTGACCCTAATAATGTAATGAGCTGATGTTGTGTGAGGAGGCCCAATCAAGCATTGGGCCCTTCGTTTACTTTCCCATTCCACCTAGCCCAGTATTTGTGTATCAACCCAGTATTTGTGTATCAGCCCAGGTTATGGAGGTTTTTCATACTTGAAGGACTTCCATCCTGCTAAAGGTCTACTTTCAACTTCAATCCAGCAAATAAGTTGTCCTTACTGTGTTCCACTCAAATTCAGATTCTGGCATTCCCTCAGCACTGGATGTCAAGAGACTTCTCTTAATCTATCAAGGAAGGACAAATGATTTTAGGGAGTCAAACGCACTCTTTGTGTCCCATGGTCCAGTTATTAAAGGTAAAAAGGCACCAATATCAACCCTGAGTAGGCGGGTGAGACAAGCTTTTGTAAAAGGTTATGTGTCGTTAGGATTTCCTATCTCTGGTCACATCAAGGTCAGGTCCACAAGGGGTGTTACTGCTTCATAGGCATGCATTGACGGGGTTCCACTGTTGGAAATATGGATGACAGTAATATTGTCTAATGGCAATACATTTATAAAGCTCCATCATTTGGATTTTAGAAATCTTGATTTGACTAATTTTGGCTCTAAAGCCCTCCAAACTTTTATGAAGTAATAATAGTTGTGTGGTATTCTGTCAATAAATCAATTGCTGTAACATCTATTGCTTGTTTATTCTTTGCTTGCAGTAAGTACATAATTGGTTCTATTGTCAATCCGTCAGGATTGTGACAGGGAGGACGGGTGAAGGGTTAATGGACTAATTACTTACTGGCAGTCCTCTTTGCCCTCTGCCATAGCTTCCCCCTTCACAGACTTACAACCCACTCCCTCCTATTTTACTTTCCTGGGAAAGATGATGTTCTTCGAATTATAGGACTAAGGAAGGAGGAGGTTCCTTTCTAAAGCATCATGGGTGCTTAACAGAAATAAAAGAAATATTTGTATCACTGTCTCAGGAGGAGAAGGGCACCTCAATCATTCAGGACTGTGATGGGGAGTACTATTACTCAGGGTAATGAAGATTACTGGTAAATAATTACAACATTCTCTGAGACTAGGAGGAGCACAAGAAATAAACATTTAGAATTATCAGATTTTTTGAGGCCTCAAAGTAGCGGGATGTTTACCGGAGCTAAGGTGGATGGTAAGATGCCAAAACAGTGGACCTAATTCCAAGTAGGCTCTGTCAGATGTAGTAATTATCACATTCAATAAAACTTCAATACCAAGTTCAAAATTTATCAGATTTTATCAGATGTTTCTTGCATATTAGATCCTTCGGGGAATAACATGTATATTTTGTGCTGACTGTACCAAGGTGTGGATATCCCAGTCAATACTGGGGTTTTATACCCTGTTACATTCTGGCAGGTTTGAACTGGCAACATTTTACAGATAGTGTGACTTTATTGCGACTGGTATGATAAACACTGTAATATTTCTAATTCGTACAGGGATCACAATTTCACAGACACCCATAGTCAGGACCTAAAGACATTAAGACGTGTGACAAGTTCTAATTTGGATACACTTGGTATTTAAGAATGGTATTCACTGCAATCAAATTTGTGGGTAACAGTTACCATGCATCCAATACCGCACTGGATGCAATTAGGGGAAAAAAATAATATGTTTTTTCAAGAAGATATGGCCACCGCCCTAGCATACATCCATGTACACATTTGCCACTCCCGACTGCATGTAATGCCAACATAAGCCTAATTGACTTATTGAATCTTCTAGATCTTTGGAAAATACTGACAAAACATGAAGGACTCTTTCATAAACGTATGATGCACAACTTGGGAAAATTTTAGAGCATACAAATATTGCCTAAGCTCCTCCTAAGTTTCACACACTCAATGCCTCACTAGAACAGGGCTTTTCCCCCAGCCATCCTTAAGGTTGGTCATATTACTCCCTGTTAAAAAAAGGGAACCCGGATCTGTCAAATTTGAGAATAGTCCCAGAACTTCACCTTCTTAGGTAAAATGCACTGAAATGGCTGTTGAAACACACACCTACTCTGTCAGCAGTCTCTACCAATAGTAATCATATTTAATACTAGAGGTTAGCATTGAAATTGCATTCATTCATTTACTGAAAACTTCTCTCTTTGTACTTAATGTTGGTGGCTCCTATTTACCTCATCAGAGCTACACATGATTTCCTATATGATACTCAAACAAACATGCTTACAAACATGAATGCTGGGACAAGGTCCAGGATATATAGACCTTCTTTCTTTAAAAAAAACCTTCAGTTTCCACAAATTGAGACTTCCAGATCTCCACCACTTACCCACCTCTGTGATGTGCATCAGGCTTGATCATATCACCATGCAGCACTACACAAGAAACCTCTGTCTCACTAATGTATCAATTTATGTTATCAATCCTTGTAAAACCTAGGAGCATATTTATGTAGGTTTAGAGTCACCCTTGCACCATGCAAGGGTGTGCAAGCGCAACACAAAATCTAAGCCGGATTTTTCATCACACAAGATCACATTGTGTGGGCCTGAGTGGCTTGATAAATCCAGAGCAACGCACCAGGGAGGCGTTCAATTAGTAAAGAGTGGGAGTTCCCACACATTCACCCAGAGATTTTGGTGCATTCCCAGATTTACCGTTACTGGTAGACCTGGGAATTCATCAAAAGGCTACGCCTCCCTCAGTGAGGTGTAATGAGGAGAATTATATTTATTCCTCCTTGTAACTTCCTCTATCTACAGTACAAAAAGCTAGAGCAATATGCCTCAGGGGATTGTTTTTGTGCAGAAAGATGTTCCTTCCTGCACAAAAACAATCTTGCTTACTACGCAGGCATGCTTGCACCCTGGTGCAAAGGTACCTGAGTAGGCGCTAGGCAAATGACAGGAATGTGCTGTATAAGTACAGCACAATCCTGCCCTTTCCTATCACGCAGCGCAGCAAGGTGAATTGCTGCATTGTGTGATACCTTAACAAATATACCCCTGAACCTCAAAATACCAGAATTCATTGCTTGCATTGTAAAAATTCCACAATACACATCCAGGACTGGTTCACTCTTGCATCCATTCAACACCTCTCTTCCACATTAGCCATATATGCCAAGTCCTTGGGATTGATTCTCATCTTGCACGTTTCACTACTGAAGCAAGTTTCCAATATTTACAACTCCGCATCTAACCAACTATATCCTGTATGCGAGATTAAATCTGTCATCCATCCTACTGACTTCAATTAAGCAGCACCAAAGGATATACGGTCCAGATGGGCTGCTGGGGTTTTCTGTAGGGAGCCCTGCTGGCTACCACCTAATTTTGCCTTTGCGGGAGCGAGCTAGTGTGCAGCGTGCCTGCCTGGGATCTGTTCTGGTGACCACTATACATAGACACTGAAGTGCATACCATTCCACTTCAGATTAGACCCAGCTAAATGTAAATCAGCCTTGAAACTTCTCCATCAGGAACAGCCCAGTCCAAGCGGCCAAGCCAGATCCTCTCAATTCGATCTGTCAGACTAAGTGTGGTCTTCCCCCAAACCTTTTGCCTTCCTTCTCCATTTTTGCTGACCTCATTTCCGCTGACCTTAGGGCTCTGCACACATTACCACTGCTAACCAGTGCTAAAGTGCATCTGCTTACTCCTTAAGACATGGTAACATTGGCTTATCCCCAATTGGCATATGTAATTTACTTACAGGTCTCTAGTAAAGTGGTACTACGTGTATCCAGGGCCTGTAAATTAAATGCTTCTGGTGGGCCCGCAGCACTGATTGTGCCACCCACTTAAGTAGCCCCTGAAACATGTCTCAGGCCTGCTAATGCAGCATGTGTGGCCAGTTTTAAACTGCCATTTCAACCTGGCAAATTAAACCTTTTAAACTAAAGAAAGGTGGGCCTGAACACCTGATTCAAATGTTGAAACAGTGATCTATGTCATGTAAGTCAGTTGTGTGTCAATTGTTTTGTGTGCTATCACGTTTAAGGAGTGTGAGCCCTAACCGCTTGACTATGATGCAGATAAATTGGTGGTTTGGAAAAATCCAAGCCTACGTGATGCACAACTGGAGGCCCGAAGGTTTCAGAATGTTTACCGCTAATAAAAATACATTAACTACATAATGAATTTTAAAGAAAAAGCGGCTTGTATTCAACTTGAAAAGCAATTTGGTACAAGCTTTATTCAAACTACAATAATATTCATATTTATCATAAGGTACAAAGTAAAAACAAAGATGTCGCAACGGTGCTCTTGGCCTTAAGGGCATCCAGAGTAAATGTGGGCACGCTTCAAAGTGTGAAAGTGCTGTTGGGAAAAATTCGGTGTGTGTGCAACATCAACCAACAAGGAATATTTAAATTTCAACCCCGGCGCAGTGAGACACTGAATCACGAAAAGAAGTGGCATAGTGAGTGCTTAAAGGGAGACCAGGTCTTCTTGTGCGTAAATTGGTTACCTGACGTTGTTTATTGTTCTCAACTTGTTCTTTCATCGTAACGATTACCGCACATGCTTCAGCTCGGGTAAGCTCCGTTGTTTATAAATGGGTCACTCTGGTTTTCCAGCGGTTTCGGGGCACTTTCAGTATCAAGCTTCCTTATGCTTGCGTTTTACCGTTTCAGATGAACACTTTATTTAGACGAACACTTCTGTCCGCTAGTATTGCAGTGACAGTCCGGTAAGCATGCAGCTTTTTTGATTCGCTGTAACGCATGCCCATATAGCTGTGGAGCTTGTTAACTCACGTTTGCTTCTTCACCATTACCTTTGATTTCATTTGGTATATGCACCCTTTGAGCACTCACTATGCCACTTCTTTTCGTGATTCAGTGTCTCACTGCGCCGGGGTTGAAATTTAAATATTCCTTGTTGGTTGATGTTGCACACACACCGAATTAACGATTCCCAACAGCACTTTTACACTTTGAAGCGTGCCCACATTTACTCTGGATGCCCTTAAGGCCAAGAGCACCGTTGCAACACCTTTGTTTTTACTTTACGCAGAGAGTGCAAATCCTGATACTATGAATGTACCATTCAATAACTGATATAAATTTTTGACCTTCTGTTGTAGTTCCTTATGGTGGATGCCTACAAAGTCAACTCTCCTTGATGTTAACTACCCCCTGAAGAAGGGTTTTTGTTTAACCCGAAATGCATTGGGATCTTGTTTAAGATTGTGACTATGTTTTCATTGTATTTACATTTCAAGATGAAAATTTGATTGTTTTTTCTACTTTGTACCTTATGATAAATATGAATATTATTGTAGTTTAAACAAAGCTTGTACCAAATTGCTTTTCAAGTTGAATACAAGTCGCTTTTTCTTTCAAATTCATTATGTAGTTAATGTATTTTTACTAGCGGTAAACATTCTGAAACCTTCGGGCCTCCAGTTGTGCATCACGTAGGCTTGGAATTTTCCAAACCTCCAAATCAAACCTTTTGCCAGGGCAAAACGTTCCTTTTAATACATGTATGACACCCCTAAGTAGGCCCTGGACAGACCAGAGGGCAAGGTGCAATGCATGTGAAAAGTTGGACACAAACCTTTCAGTTTTACATGTCTTGGTAGTGAAAAATTCTTAAGTTTGTTTTTCACTACTGCAAGGCCTGCCCCTCCCTTAGGATAACATTGGTTTTACCTTATTGCATTTAATAAGCTACAATTTCCAAAGGGGAACAGGAAACCAGTTCATGTTTGGTGTCTCTGAAATTTTAATGAAAAATCCTATGTTATGATAAATTCAGATTTCGAATTACAATTTTGAAGATGCCGCTTTTAGAAAGTTTTTAGACACAAAAGGGCAATCCAATATTCCCTTGAGACCTTGGGTAAATACAATAAAAAAGGTAAGCGTGCCAACAAGGGATTTGTTCAGACGCATACAATTCCATATAGATTCATAAATAATTCAGAATGTCATAACAAGACATCGCAACTTAATTAAAAGTTATTCACGAGTGAATTAAAGAGAAAGAATCTCAGAAGCAGGTGTATATATTGATAGCTTTTATATTGAAAGAGATAAATATTCATATATATAGTAACAGGGGTTCAGAATGTAAATCTCATAACACATTGTCAATGGTTGTTTACAAAATATGTAAAAGTTTATATGCCATATGTCAATGTATTTAACGTACACTTCCTATATGTACAAATCGAGCCTCTCTAACACAAAATATTAGGCTCCGGATAACAAATTTAACAATGACTAGAAAGGAAGTTGGATTGGGAGTCGACATTTTGGTCTCGGTCTCGGTTGTAACATATCAGTGAGACCGCAGGACTGTGGACATTTCATGAAGATAAAAGAGCCCTCCTATGAAATATTTAGAAAGTAAAAATAACTGATACAATTCAGAGGTATAAAACATAGCTAAAAAACATACACCTGTGGTGAAGCGAACTAGGCATGCTTGAAATATTGCAAAGATAGAAGATCATCACCCTAGTTATGTCATGCTTGTTGCTGTGCCACAAAAGATGTATGATTTAGCATAGCGGTATTTAGATTTGTGCTAGTGGAAACCATCACCATGTCGCAACCATTAAGTGCTTATAACTCCTGTTAAGTAAAAGACTGCTTACTGTGAGGCCCGCTGGGGAAGAATTGGCTGGGACTGTATTTGAGTGTTTCAAGGAAGTCACGCAGTATAAGGCCCAGAAAACAATTCAAGGGACGAAGCTGATCAATTCTTAAATTAATGGAATGTATAATGTCTTTATCAAATTAAAAAGTGATATACTTACACAAAAAATCATGAATTTGATAATACTTAAGTTGTTCACAATACATTTTCGTTTATTTCAAAATAAGCAACCATCTGAAGAACAAATATGAATAACTATTTCAAACTGAATTGTAAGTTATAAAAAAGACTCTGCATGTCAAATGGCATTGTAGATTTTAAAAGAGATGCATATTTTCACTTGATTGAATTGAATTCATGTGAAAAGTGTCACGTGGACTATAGATAGTTACACATAATAGAAATGAATTGGTAAGGTATGGTCCTGATCATCGCGTAGATAGAGACTTAAGCAATAACCTAAAATGAAAGCCTGATGTCCAGAGGACGTTAAAAACCAATCTCATATTTATCATAGTAATATGATTGTGTTACGATATGGTAGACTTCTTCAGATATATTGATTAAACATCAAATATGCCAATGAGGTATGTCTTGTATATTGGGCTCAATGATTGATTAATCACATTGAATTCCCATAATGTCAGAAAACAAAACAATATCATAAGGTGGGAACCCACTGCTGTGGAGGTTAAAGCATCCGTTATCATTTGGTTTGAATACTGTTGCCATAGAGTTTCCACGTTATTTAGAAGTAAAACATAACTTAAAGCAGAGACCAGATATTTAATGAAATATATCTAATCACATACGATTGTAGCGCTGTATTGAGAACTACAATCAAAGCTGAATTAAAATGTCTACATTCCCTGGTTATACGGTCGATCTTTTACAAAGTTGGCGTTTTCCTGCCATACCCATTTGTTGCCTGCAACCTGTCTCTAGGTCACAAGACTGGGTTCAGCTGACAGTTGGGCATTGTGTATTCCTCCTAGATAGCCTGTAGCAAAAACACAATGGCTTCATCCTAGATCTGTGGCTGAGGGTGAATGTTCAATAAACAAAAGAGAGAGACCCTTCACAACACAAAGGGAACTGGGTTGAGATGAATAACAATAGAATGTTCCCTGTGATATTCTATCTATTTGGACTGTCCTCTTACATACACATACACTCATACGTGTCCTCATAGATAAATACAATGCCTTGTTGGTAGTACAAAAAATATCTCCTCTTTTATTTAAAAAAAAAATCACACCATAAAAATTACAAAATGCATTTTCAATTTCATTAAAAACACATGCAATTCCATTGGTGGAAGAAGAAAACTTTGATATCCTTATTTCATTCACATATATATGACTTCAAATTATATAACACAAAATACAACTAATTTCCCTATATACCAAGTCATTACTGTCGCTTCATCACAATTAGTAAACATGCATTAGATAAAATATGTGATTCTAACTATCATAAAAATACAAAGTATAAAAACAATACTCAAAGAGAGAAAGTTGTCGACACAGCGTTTCGGTGGGATAGAATTTGGTTGACACCACCTTCTTCAGGACAGGCTCATTAATTTAAAAACAGTATTGTTAAATCTAAAATAGGATTGTAGTTAATGTAATCTTCTTATTAGTTCAATTCAATTTATCTCTTGGGGTTCTGGTTACAGCTCCGGTTATCATTATCTTAATGAAGGAATAAGCAAATCCTATAATTACAGGATGTCTAAATGTTTCAGAGTTTCATGAAGAGATTTATCACTTTCGCTTCTTCGATATCCAGGTTCAGCATACACCTCTTGTTTAGGTTTCAATGATTAGTCTGTGTAATAATTTCTCCTATAATGTTGCTGAGGACCACACTTGATCTCTTTCGCTGCGCAGCACTGTCAATTTGTTCCAGTTCAGGAAGAGCCTGAAGACCTGGCTTTTTAATCTTTAGGCTGTTCTTATTGCTTCAGTTTCAGTTCTTTTTCTCATTTTTTTGCTGTGTTGTGTTATTTTTATTCTGAGATGCAGGTGGAAAGCGCCGGGACACTCTTTTCGAGTAGCCGTGCGCTATAAAAGAACGCTGTAACATAACATAACATAACATAACATAGCGATGTAAGGTATCTTTCTGGGACGTTGTTTCAACGTTCTCGTCAGAGAGCCCCACTAGTTAATAATATTAGGTGGCAAGCGTATTATAATGTTGTGTCCAAGTCAATCGGGACGTTCTTCAAAAGTTCTTGAGGGTGAATGTTTGACAGAATTCAGCATTCCGTCCATCATCTTTTGGTATTGCTATGTCATCCTCAGTGGGAAGGGCATGCCCAGATGTGGGTCCCATGCTCGCTATGCTACTGAATTCAAGCTAAGTTGTCTAATGAGGAGTGATACTCCAAAACTGGTCCCAGGATGCTTGTTTTCCAGTGCAGGGAGGGCCCAGCCTGCCAGGTTGGCTGGACTGTTCCTATGGGGAGCACAGTTAAGTCTGATTTGCAGATGCCTGGGTATTAACTGGGGTGGCGTGGGGGGCAAAAACGATGGATTTAACCAAGATCTGTGACTGGGGGTGAAGGAGCCAGATTGAGTCCGTGGAATAGACACCATTCCCTAGTGGCTGTCATATCAGTCATAATGGGTGTCTTTGTGCCAAAGTCTAATTCTGCCTGCAAACTCCACCGTGCCCCCGCAAGCATTGATCATCTTAGAGCCATAAATTAAGCCACTGGTTGGTGCCAAAGACATATAGAATCGCAAATCCTCTTTCTGGAAATCCTATGATCGAAACTTTCATTTGCCCTTGCCGTTACATTTTCGTCCACCATTTATGCGTAGCTAGGGAGGCGAGAGGCTGTATCTTTGGCAATACTTCCTTTGAGGAAAGCAATAATCTTCATGGGCAGTTTCAGCTGGGACTGCTTTACACTAGTTCCTGTTACGAGAAATACCATTGTTTTTAGATAAAGCTATCTACTATTGTTAAAAGGAGCCCTTTACACCACGTGCAACATATGTGTTTTCTTTGATGCTTGGAAGTCGGTTGACCACCAATTAAGTCATCTATCTGCTGCGCCCTGACGAAGGAAATGTGGGTGTCTTCCCCACTCCAAAATGCGCGTTGGCGCTTTTTCCTTTCTAATGTATTTATGTAATGAATTATGTTACTATATGATGTGTCCAGTTTGGTTCTGTGAGAGGGTATGATTGTGTTATGTATGGCTGTTGGCTGTGTGCCTTGTGGTGTTGATATTGTGTTTTGATATGTTCTTATCATGCTCTTGGGGCTCTTAGTCTGTCTAAATCATGTTACAGATTGATAGTGTTAACAGATTAATGTCTTTTTACATATATCTTTAAAATATAAAAAAGATGGTATTTTTGATAAATAAAAAATGAATTATTCATGTTGTTGTGGGACAATGTATTTTTGAGGTTGGATGTATCACCTGTACACTAATTAATTGTTAAGGAGAAATTTTCTGTTGTTAATTTTGGAATGTTTGACAATGTACAGCATTTCGTCCATCGTCTTTTTGTGTTGCTTAAATAATTCCAGTGGCTGAGTTAAATTTAAAAATTCCATTTATCACTTTTTTGTATACATTCTTGCAGACTGGGCCATCACAAAGGGTCAGTGTTCTCTAAATGAGGCAATGCACACACGGAGAATGTCCTTTGCAGCAGCATGCTGACAATAAACTACAGTTCCCAGCCGGCCATGAATTTTTGTGCTTGACCGTTTGAAAGAGTGTTATTTTCATTGAATTTCTTACCTTTATTTTAATCACCTGGACCCCTCTCACCACAGAAGATACCACACAGATGATGAAAAGCATCCACTCCAGAGCACCAACTGACAACTGCCTGCCGCACAACTTCCACAGGGCTGCCACCCCCAGAGCACCCAAACTACGACAAACGATCAACTACTCCCTCAAAACTGTCACATTTCCTGACGACTAGAAACGTGCCAAAGTCAAACCTGTCCTCAAGAAGCCCTCCGCAGACCCGAGAGACCTCAAGAACCTCAGGCCCATCTCTCTTCTCCCCTTCGCCACCAAAGTCATCAAAAAGTCATCAACACCCAGCTAGCACACGTCATAGAAACCAACAACATCCTCAACTCCTTCGAGTCCGGATTCCTCAGCAACCACAGCACCAAGACAGCCCTCATAGCCACCACTGACAACATCCGCACCCTCCTCGACCAAGGCCACACTGCAGCCCTCATCCTCCTAGACCTCTAACCAGCCTTTGATACCATTTCCCACAGCACACCAGCCACCATACTCCATGACGCCGGAATCCAGGTAACTGCCTTAGACTGGAATTGATCTTTCGTCTCAGGCAGACTTACAGATATCAGATGCGGAGTACCCCAAGGATCCTCCCTCAGCCCGATGCTATTCAACATCTACATGGCCCCCCTTGCAACCATCATCAGAAGACACGGACTCAACATAGTCTCATACGCCGACGACTCCCAACTCATTCTCTCCCTCACCAAGGAACCCGACATCACCACGCACAGTTTCCAAAGGAGGACGTCGCATCCTGGATGAGAAGCAGCTGCCTGAAGCTCAACTCAGTGAAAACTGAAGTCCTCATCCTAGGATTCACCCCCTCCGCATGGGACAACACCTGGTGGCCCTCTGCCCTTGGAAACCCACCCACCCCTACGGATCACGCTCAAAACCTCGGCATCATACTCGACTCTTCACTCACCACGAACCGCCAGATCAAAGCCATGTCCTCCACATGCTTCAACACCTTCTGCATACTCCGAAAGACCTTCAAATGGACCGCCCCCCCCCCCACCCAACGCTAGGAAGGCCATCATCCACGCACTCATCACCAGCAGACTGGACTAAAGAAACGTATGCTACACCGGAATCAACAAAACTCTGCTCCTCAAACTCCAGATCGTCCAGAACGCCCCAGCAAGACTTGTCCTCCATATCCCATGACATGACCACATCACCCAACACCTCCATGAACTCCACTGGCTCCCCCTCAAAAACAGAATAACTTTCAAACTGCTCACACACGTCTACAAAGCCCTCCACAACACCGGACCCCAATACCTCAACGAAAGACTCCTACGCCCCCAAGAGAAACCTCCGCTCTGCCGACCTAGCCCTAGCTACGGTCCCCCGCATCCACAGGACCAGAGCGGGTGGAATGTCCTTTTCCTACATCACGGCCAAAACCTGGAACTCCTTCTCCTCCGCATCAGATGAAGCCCACCGAAACGCTGTGTCGACAACTTTCTCTCTTTGAGTATTGTTTTTATACTTTGTATTTTTATGATAGTTAGAATCACATATTTTATCTAATGCATGTTTACTAATTGTGATGAAGCGACAGTAATGACTTGGTATATAGGGAAATTAGTTGTATTTTGTGTTATATAATTTGAAGTCATATATATGTGAATGAAATAAGGATATCAAAGTTTTCTTCTTCCACCAATGGAATTGCATGTGTTTTTAATGACATTGAAAATGCATTTTGTAATATTTATGGTGTGATTATTTTTTTAAATAAAAGAGGAGATATTTTTTGTACTACCAACAAGGCATTGTGTTTATCTATGAGGACACGTATGAGTGTATGTGTATGTAAGAGGACAGTCCAAATAGATAGAATACCACAGGGATCATTCAGAAAGGTTCTCAATACCAGGCTCTTCAGATGACCAGGGAGCTGCTCGAACCCCCCCCCCCCCCCCCCTAGCGCCATGAGACCCTCACGGGTGTGTAGCGCGCTTTAAAATTCCTGATTGACTGATTGGTTTTGTTTTCAGTTCTCGACCCTGGTGACAAAGCCAGGGGACAGGTGAAAGTGCTGGACTTCAGTTGTTTTTCTATTGTCCCTTGGTAAGGTTGGCAGTGCAGGTCTGCTCACATACCCCTTCACTGGATGCTCTTTGACTAGAACTCCATGGCCATGACACAGCTGTGCAACTCTGTAGGCCCCTATGATTTATGCACTGAACCAATTTTACTTTTTAGTTTTCCTGCCCTTTGATTTCCTTGTTGTTTGGAGAGCCAAGCCCAACCCTCACGTTTAAAAAAAACAATGATTTAACAAGTTAATGTAAGCAGTTGACGGTGTGTTGTGAGTTCAATTAGATTTTCTTTTAATTGTTTACATTTTTCACCTTAATTAATCATTCTTTTTCCAGTACTCGACCCTTGAGACAAACCTAGGGGAGAGGTGTAGTTGCAGGACTCCAGTTGTTTTATTTTATCCCATGAGTTCTCTCTGTTGTAGGTTATCATTGCAGCTTCACTCTCACACCCCTTCACTTGTCAGGCTTATTAGACTAACAAGCACTGAAAATGCAATAGGTCTCGCCCTCGTTTAAGTTAAAGGAATTCTGTTTGTAATTAGGTGGCGTTTTAGCTTTGCTTTTATTAGTGTTTTTCAAACTTGCATGTACATAACATGCATAGGTATGCATATATGTATATGTAAATGTATGCATGCATTTATATGTGTGTTTATATAGATATGCAGATGTATATATGTTTATAAATGTATATATACACATACATATATATATGTGCATATGTGTGCGCGTAGAGAGAGGTAGAGAGAGGTAGAGAGTTAGAGAGTAGTAGAGAGAGAGGTAGAGAGCGAGTAGTAGAGAGTAGAGAGTGAGTAGTAAAGTGAGTAGTAGAGAGTGAGTAGTAGAGAGTGAGTAGTAGAGAGTAGGAGAGAGTGAGTAGTAGAGAGTAGTAGAGTAGTAGAGAGTGAGTAGTAGAGAGTAGTAGAGTAGTAGAGAGTGAGTAGTAGAGAGAGAGTAGTAGAGAGTGAGTAGTAGAGAGTGAGTAGTAGAGAGTGAGCAGTAGTGAGCAGTAGAGAGTGAGTAGTATAGAGAGAGTAGTAGAGAGTAGTAGAGAGCGAGAAGCAGAGAGTAGTAGAGAGTGAGTAGTAGAGAGAGTAGTAGAGAGAGTAGTAGAGAGTGAGTAGTAGAGAGTGAGTAGTAGAGAGTAGTAGAGAGTGAGTAGTTGAGAGTGAATAGTAGAGTGAGTAGTAGAGAGAGAGTAGTAGAGAGTAGTAGATAGTGAGTAGTAGAGAGTGAATAGTAGAGAGTAGTAGAGAGTAGTAGAGAGTGAGTTTTAGAGAGTGAGTAGTAGAGAGTAGTAGAGAGAGTAGTAGAGAGAGAGTAGTAGATAGTAGTAGAGTAGTAGAGAATGAGTAGTGGAGAGTGAGTAGTAGAGAGTGAGTTGTAGAGAGTGAGTAGTAGAGAGTAGTATAGAGTAGTAGAGAGTGAGTAGTAGACAGTGAGTAGAAGTAGAGAGTAGTAGAGAGTGAGTAGTAGAGAGTGAGTAGCAGAGAGTGGGTAGTAGAGTAGTAGAGTGAGTAGTAGAGAGTAGTAGAGAGTGAGTAGCAGAGAGTAGTAGAGAGTGAGTAGTAGAGAGTGAGTAGTAGAGAGTGACTAGTAGTGAGTGAATAGTAGAGTGAGTAGTAGAGAGTGAGTAGTAGAGAGTAAGTAGTAGAGAGTGAGTAGTAGAGAGTGAGCAGTAGCGATCATCAGAGAGTGAGTAGTAGAGAGAGAGTAGTAGAGAGTAGTAGAGTAGTAGGGAGTGAGTAGCAGAGACTAGTAGAGAGTGAGTAGTAGAGAGAGTAGTATAGAGAGTAGTAGAGAGTGAGTAGTAGAGAATAGTAGAGAGTAAGTAGTAGAGAGTGAATAGTAGAGTGAGTAGTAGAGAGAGAGTATTAGAGAGTAGTAGATAGTGAGTTGTGGAGAGTGAATAGTAGAGAGTATTAGAGAGTAGTAGAGAGAGAGTAGTAGAGAGTAGTAGAGAGTGAGTTTTAGAGAGTGAGTTGTAGAGAGTAGTAGAGAGAGAGTAGTAGAGAGTAGTAGAAAGTGAGTAATAGAGTAGTAGAGAGTGAGTAGTAGAGAGTGAGTAGTAGTTAATGAGTAGTAGAGAGTGAGTAGTAGAGAGTGAGTAGTAGAGAGTGAGTAGGAGAGTAGGAGAGTGAGTAGTAGAGAGTGAGTAGCAGAGCGTAGTAGAGAGTGAGTAGTAGAGAGAGTAGTAGAGAGTGAGTAGTAGAGAGTGAGTAGTGGAGAGTAGTAGAGAGTAGTAGAGAGTAGTAGAGAGTGAGTTGTAGAGAATAGTAGAGAGAGCGTAGTAGAGAGTAGTAGAATGTGAGTCATACAGTAGTAGAGAGTGAGGAGTAGAGAGTAGTAGAGTAGGAGAGAGTGAGTAGTAGAGAGTGAGTAGTAGAGGGTGAGTAGGAGAGCAGTAGAGTGTGTAGTAGAGAGTAGTAGAGAGTGACTAGCAGAGAGTAGTAGAGAGTGAGTAGTAGTGAGTGAATAGTAGAGTGAGTAGTAGAGAGTGAGTAGCAGAAAGTAGATAGTAGTAGAGAGTGAGTAGTAGAGAGTGAGTAGTAGCGATCAGTAGAGAGTGAGTAGTAGAGAGAGAGTAGTAGAGAGTAGAAGAGTAGTAGAGAGGGAGTAGCAGAGTAGTAGAGAGTGAGTAGTAGTGAGTGAATAGTAGAGTGAGTAGTAGAGAGTGAGTAGTAGAAAGTAGAGAGTAGTAGAGAGTGAGTAGTAGAGAGTGAGTAGTAGCGATCAGTAGAGAGTGAGTAGTAGAGAGAGATTAGTAGAGAGTAGAAGAGTAGTAGAGAGTGAGTAGCAGAGTAGTAGAGAGTGAGTAGTAGAGAGAGTAGTAGAGTGAGTAGTAGAGAGAGTAGTAGAGAGAGTAGTAGAGAGTGAGTAGTAGAGAGTGAGTAGTAGAGAATAGTAAAGAGTAAGTAGTAGAGAGTGAATAGTAGAGTGAGTAGTAGAGAGAGAGTATTAGAGAGTAGTAGATAGTGAGTAGTGGAGAGTGAATAGTAGAGAGTATTAGAGAGTAGTAGAGAGAGAGTAGTAGAGAGTAGTAGAGAGTGAGTTGTAGAGAGTGAGTTGTAGAGAGTAGTAGAGAGAGTAGTAGAGAGAGAGTAGTAGAGAGTAGTAGAAAGTGAGTAATAGAGTAGTAGAGAGTGAGTAGTAGAGAGTGAGTAGTAGTTAATGAGTAGTAGAGAGTGAGTAGTAGAGAGTGAGTAGTAGAGAGTGAGTAGGAGAGTAGGAGAGTGAGTAGTAGAGAGTAGTAGAGAGTGAGTAGCAGAGCGTAGTAGAAAGTGAGTAGTAGAGAGAGTAGTAGAGAGTGAGTAGTAGAGAGTGAGTAGTGGAGAGTAGTAGAGAGTAGTAGAGAGTAGTAGAGAGTGAGTTGTAGAGAGTAGTAGAGAGAGCGTAGTAGAGAGTAGTAGAAAGTGAGTCATACAGTAGTAGAGAGTGAGTAGTAGAGAGTAGTAGAGTAGGAGAGAGTGAGTAGTAGAGAGTGAGTAGGAGAGTAGTAGAGTGAGAAAAAGAGAGTAGTAGAGAGTGACTAGCAGAGAGTAGTAGAGAGTGAGTAGTAGTGAGTGAATAGTAGAGTGAGTAGTAGAGAGTGAGTAGTAGAAAGTAGAGAGTAGTAGAGAGTGAGTAGTAGAGAGTAAGTAGTAGCGATCAGTAGAGAGTGAGTAGTAGAGAGAGAATAGTAGAGAGTAGAAGAGTAGTAGAGAGTGAGTAGCAGAGTAGTAGAGATAGAGTAGTAGAGAGAGTAGTAGAGAGAGTAGTAGAGAGTGAGTAGTAGAGAGTGAGTAGTAGAGAATAGTAGAGAGTGAGTAGTAGAGAGTGAATAGTAGAGTGAGTAGTAGAGAGAGAGTAGTAGAGAGTAGTAGATAGTGAGTAGTAGAGAGTGAATAGTAGAGAGTATTAGAGAGTAGTAGAGAGAGAGTAGTAGAGAGTAGTAGAGAGTAGCAGAGAGTGAGTTTTAGAGAGTGAGTTGTAGGGAGTAGTAGAGAGTAGTAGAAAGTGAGTAATAGAGTAGTAGAGAGTGAGTAGTAGAGAGTGTAGTAGAGAGTAGTAGAGAGCAGTAGAGAGAGAGTAGTAGAGAGTGAGTTGTAGAGAGTGAGGAGCAGACAGTGAGTAGTAGAGAGTAGTATAGAGTGACTAGCAGAGAGTAGTGGAGAGTGAATAGTAGAGAGTGTACTAGAGAGAGTAGTAGAGAGAGAGCATTAGAGAGAGTAGTAGAGAGTAGTAGAGAGTGAGTAGCAGAGAGTAGTAGAGAGTGAGTAATAGAAAGTGAGTATTAGAGAGTAGTAGAGAGTGAGTAGTAGTGAGTGAATAGTAGAGTAAGTAGTAGAGAGAGTAGTAGAGAGTGAGTAGTAGTGAGTGAGTAGTAGAGAGTGAGTAGTAGAAAGTAGAGAGTAGTAGAGTGAGTAGTAGAGAGTGAGTAGTAGCGATCAGTAGAGAGTGAGTAGTAGAGAGAGAGTAGTAGAGAGTAGTAGAGTAGTAGAGAGTGAGTAGCAGAGACTAGTAGAGAGTGAGTAGTAGAGAGAGTAGTAGAGAGAGTAGTAGAGAGTGAGTAGTAGAGAGTGAGTAGTAGAGAATAGTAGAGAGTGAGTAGTAGAGAGTGAATAGTAGAGTGAGTAGTAGAGAGAGAGTAGTAGAGAGTAGTAGATAGTGAGTAGTGGAGAGTGAATAGTAAAGAGTATTAGAGTGTAGTAGAGATAGAGTAGTAGAGAGTAGTTGAGAGTAGTAGAGAGTGAGCTTTAGAGAGTGAGTTGTAGAGAGTAGTAGAAAGTGCGTAATAGAGTAGTAGAGAGTGAGTAGTAGAGAGTAGTAGAGAGTGGTAGAGAGAGAGTAGTAGAGAGTAGTAGAGTAGTAGAGAGAGAGGTAGAGAGCGAGTAGTAGAGAGTAGAGAGTGAGTAGTAGAGTGAGTAGTAGAGAGTGAGTAGTAGAGAGTAGGAGAGAGTGAGTAGTAGAGAGTAGTAGAGAGAGTAGTAGAGAGAGAGTAGTAGAAAGTGGTAGAGAGAGAGTAGTAGATAGTAGTAGAGTAGTAGAGAATGAGTAGTGGAGAGTGAGTAGTAGAGAGTGAGTAGTAGAGAGTGAGTAGTAGAGAGTAGTAGAGAGTAGTAGAGAGTGAGTAGTAGACAGTGAGTAGAAGTAGAGAGTAGTAGAGAGTGAGTAGTAGAGGGTGAGTAGCAGAGAGTGGGTAGTAGAGTAGTAGAGTGAGTAGTAGAGAGTAGTAGAGAGTGAGTAGTAGTAGAGAGTGAGTGGTAGAGAGTGAGTAGTAGAGAGTGACTATTAGTGAGTGAATAGTAGAGTGAGTAGTAGAGAGAGAGTAGTAGAGAGTAGTAGAGAGTGAGTAGTTGAGAGTGAATAGTAGAGTGAGTAGTAGAGAGAGAGTAGTAGAGAGTAGTAGATAGTGAGTAGTAGAGAGTGAATAGTAGAGAGTAGTAGAGAGTAGTAGAGAGTGAGTTTTAGAGAGTGAGTAGTAGAGAGTAGTAGACAGAGTAGTAGAGAGAGAGTAGTAGAAAGTGTTGGAGAGAGAGTAGTAGATAGTAGTAGAGTAGTAGAGAATGAGTAGTGGAGAGTGAGTAGTAGAGAGTGAGTATTAGAGAGTGAGTAGTAGAGAGTAGTAGAGTAGGAGAGAGTGAGTAGTAGAGAGTGAGTAGGAGAGAGTGAGTAGGAGAGTAGTAGAGTGTGTAGTAGAGAGTAGTAGAGAGTGACTAGCAGAGAGTAGTAGAGAGTGAGTAGTAGTGAGTGAATAGTAGAGTGAGTAGTAGAGAGTGAGTCATACAGTAGTAGAGAGTGAGCAGTAGAGAGTAGTAGAGTAGGAGAGAGTGAGTAGTAGAGAGTGAGTAGGAGAGAGTGAGTAGGAGAGTAGTAGAGTGTGTAGTAGAGAGTAGTAGAGAGTGACTAGCAGAGAGTAGTAGAGAGTGAGTAGTAGTGAGTGAGTGAATAGTAGAGTGAGTAGTAGAGAGTGAGTAGTAGAAAGTAGAGAGTAGTAGAGAGTGAGTAGTAGAGAGTGAGTAGTAGAGAGTGAGTAGTAGAGAGTAGTAGAGAGAGTAGTAGAGAGAGAGTAGTAGAGAGTAGTAGAAAGTGAGTAATAGAGTAGTAGAGAGTGAGTAGTAGAGAGTGAGTAGTAGAGAGTGAGTAGTAGTTAATGAGTAGTAGAGAGTGAGTAGTAGAGAGTGAGTAGTAGAGAGTGAGTAGGAGAGTAGGAGAGTGAGTAGTAGAGAGTAGTAGAGAGTGAGTAGCAGAGCGTAGTAGAGAGTGAGTAGTAGAGAGAGTAGTAGAGAGTGAGTAGTAGAGAGTGAGTAGTGGAGAGTAGTAGAGAGTAGTAGAGAGTGAGTTGTAGAGAGTAGTAGAGAGAGCGTAGTAGAGAGTAGTAGAAAGTGAGTCATACAGTAGTAGAGAGTGAGTAGTAGAGAGTAGTAGAGTAGGAGAGAGTGAGTAGTAGAGAGTGAGTAGGAGAGTAGTAGAGTGAGTAGTAGAGAGTAGTAGAGAGTGACTAGCAGAGAGTAGTAGAGAGTGAGTAGTAGTGAGTGAATAGTAGAGTGAGTAGTAGAGAGTGAGTAGTAGAAAGTAGAGAGTAGTAGAGAGTGAGTAGTAGAGAGTGAGTAGTAGCGATCAGTAGAGAGTGAGTAGTAGAGAGAGAGTAGTAGAGAGTAGAAGAGTAGTAGAGAGTGAGTAGCAGAGTAGTAGAGATAGAGTAGTAGAGAGAGTAGTAGAGAGTGAGTAGTAGAGAGTGAGTAGTAGAGAATAGTAGAGTGAGTAGTAGAGAGAGAGTAGTAGAGAGTAGTAGATAGTGAGTAGTAGAGAGTGAATAGTAGAGAGTATTAGAGAGTAATAGAGAGAGAGTAGTAGAGAGTAGTAGAGAGTAGCAGAGAGTGAGTTTTAGAGAGTGAGTTGTAGGGAGTAGTAGAGAGTAGTAGAAAGTGAGTAATAGAGTAGTAGAGAGTGAGTAGTAGAGAGTGGAGTAGAGAGTAGTAGAGAGCAGTAGAGAGAGAGTAGTAGAGAGTGAGTTGTAGAGAGTGAGGAGCAGACAGTGAGTAGTAGAGAGTAGTATAGAGTGACTAGCAGAGAGTAGTGGAGAGTGAATAGTAGAGAGTGTAGTAGAGAGAGTAGTAGAGAGAGAGCATTAGAGAGAGTAGTAGAGAGTAGTAGAGAGTGAGTAGCAGAGAGTAGTAGAGAGTGAGTAATAGAAAGTGAGTATTAGAGAGTAGTATAGAGTGAGTAGTAGTGAGTGAATAGTAGAGTAAGTAGTAGAGAGAGAGAGTAGTAGAGAGTGAGTAGTAGTGAGTGAGTAGTAGAGAGTGAGTAGTAGAAAGTAGAGAGTAGTAGAGTGAGTAGTAGAGAGTGAGTAGTAGCGATCAGTAGAGAGTAAGTAGTAGAGAGAGAGTAGTAGAGTAGTAGAGAGTGAGTAGCAGAGACTAGTAGAGAGTGAGTAGTAGAGAGAGTAGTAGAGAGAGTAGTAGAGAGTGAGTAGTAGAGAGTGAGTAGTAGAGAATAGTAGAGAGTGAGTAGTAGAGAGTGAATAGTAGAGTGAGTAGTAGAGATAGAGTAGTAGAGAGTAGTAGATAGTGAGTAGTGGAGAGTGAATAGTAAAGAGTATTAGAGTGTAGTAGAGATAGAGTAGTAGAGAGTAGTTGAGAGTAGTAGAGAGTGAGCTTTAGAGAGTGAGTTGTAGAGAGTAGTAGAAAGTGAGTAATAGAGTAGTAGAGAGTGAGTAGTAGAGAGTGAGTAGTAGAGAGTAGTAGAGAGTGGTAGAGAGAGAGTAGTAGAGAGTAGTAGAGTAGTAGAGAGAGAGGTAGAGAGCGAGTAGTAGAGAGTAGAGAGTGAGTAGTAGAGTGAGTAGTAGAGAGTGAGTAGTAGAGAGTAGGAGAGAGTGAGTAGTAGAGAGTAGTAGAGAGAGTAGTAGAGAGAGAGTAGTAGAAAGTGGTAGAGAGAGAGTAGTAGATAGTAGTAGAGTAGTAGAGAATGAGTAGTGGAGAGTGAGTAGTAGAGAGTGAGTAGTAGAGAGTGAGTAGTAGAGAGTAGTAGAGAGTAGTAGAGAGTGAGTAGTAGACAGTGAGTAGAAGTAGAGATTAGTAGAGAGTGAGTAGTAGAGGGTGAGTAGCAGAGAGTGGGTAGTAGAGTAGTAGAGTGAGTAGTAGAGAGTAGTAGAGAGTGAGTAGCAGAGAGTAGTAGAGAGTGAGTGGTAGAGAGTGAGTAGTAGAGAGTGACTAGTAGTGAGTGAATAGTAGAGTGAGTAGTAGAGAGAGAGTAGTAGAGAGTGCGTAGTAGAGAGTGAGTAGTAGAGAGTGAGTAGTAGCGATCATCAGAGAGTGAGTAGTAGAGAGAGAGTAGTAGAGAGTAGTAGAGAGTGAGAAGCAGAGACTAGTAGAGAGTGAGTAGTAGAGAGAGTAGTAGAGCGAGTAGTAGAGAGTGAGTAGTAGAGAATAGTAGAGAGTAAGTAGTAGAGAGTGAATAGTAGAGTGAGTAGTAGAGAGAGAGTATTAGAGAGTAGTAGATAGTGAGTAGTGGAGAGTGAATAGTAGAGAGTATTAGAGAGTAGTAGAGAGAGAGTAGTAGAGAGTAGTAGAGAGTGAGTTTTAGAGAGTGAGTTGTAGAGAGTAGTAGAGAGAGAGTAGTAGAGAGTAGTAGAAAGTGAGTAATAGAGTAGTAGAGAGTGAGTAGTAGAGAGTGAGTAGTAGTTAATGAGTAGTAGAGAGTGAGTAGTAGAGAGTGAGTAGTAGAGAGTGAGTAGGAGAGTATGAGAGTGAGTAGTAGAGAGTAGTAGAGAGTGAGTAGCAGAGCGTAGTAGAGAGTGAATAGTAGAGAGAGTAGTAGAGAGTGAGTAGTAGAGAGTGAGTAGTGGAGAGTAGTAGAGAGTGAGTTGTAGAGAGTAGTAGAGAGAGCGTAGTAGAGAGTAGTAGAAAGTGAGTCATACAGTAGTAGAGAGTGAGTAGTAGAGAGTAGTAGAGTAGTAGAGAGTGAGTAGTAGAGAGTGAGTAGTAGAGGGTGAGTAGGAGAGTAGTAGAGTGTGTAGTAGAGAGTAGTAGAGAGTGACTAGCAGAGAGTAGTAGAGAGTGAGTAGTAGTGAGTGAATAGTAGAGTGAGTAGTAGAGAGTGAGTAGTAGAACGTAGAGAGTAGTAGAGAGTGAGTAGTAGAGAGTGAGTAGTAGAGAGTGAGTAGTAGAGAGTGAGTAGTAGAGAGTAGTAGAGAGAGTAGTAGAGAGAGAGTAGTAGAGAGTAGTAGAAAGTGAGTAATAGAGTAGTAGAGAGTGAGTAGTAGAGAGTGAGTAGTAGAGAGTGAGTAGTAGTTAATGAGTAGTAGAGAGTGAGTAGTAGAGAGTGAGTAGTAGAGAGTGAGTAGGAGAGTAGGAGAGTGAGTAGTAGAGAGTAGTAGAGAGTGAGTAGCAGAGCGTAGTAGAGAGTGAGTAGTAGAGAGAGTAGTAGAGAGTGAGTAGTAGAGAGTGAGTAGTAGAAAGTAGAGAGTAGTAGAGAGTGAGTAGTAGAGAGTGAGTAGTAGCGATCAGTAGAGAGTGAGTAGTAGAGAGAGAGTAGTAGAGAGTAGAAGAGTAGTAGAGAGTGAGTAGTAGAGAGAGTAGTAGAGAGAGTAGTAGAGAGTGAGCAGTAGAGAGTAGTAGAAAGTGAGTAGTAGAGAGTGAATAGTAGAGAGTAGTAGAGAATAGTAGAGAGTAGTAGAGAGTGAGTAGTAGAGAGAGTAGTAGAGAGTAGTAGAGAGAGTAGTACAGAGAGAGTAGTAGAGAGTAGTAGAAAGGGAGTAATAGAGTAGTAGAGAGTGAGTAGTAGAGAGTGAGTAGTAGAGAGTAGTAGAGAGTGGTAGAGAGAGAGTTGTAGAGAGTAGTAGATAGTAGTAGAGTAGTAGAGATTGAGTAGTAGATCGTGAGCATTGGAGAATGAGTAGTAGAGACTGAGTAGTAGAGAGTAGTAGAGTAGTAGAGTAGTAGAGAGTGAGTAGTAGACAGTGAGTAGTAGAGAGTGAGTAGTAGAGAATAGTAGAGAGTAAGTAGTAGAGAGTGAATAGTAGAGTGAGTAGTAGAGAGAGAGTATTAGAGAGTAGTAGATAGTGAGTAGTGGAGAGTGAATAGTAGAGAGTATTAGAGAGTAGTAGAGAGAGAGTAGTAGAGAGTAGTAGAGAGTGAGTTTTAGAGAGTGAGTTGTAGAGAGTAGTAGAGAGAGAGTAGTAGAGAGTAGTAGAAAGTGAGTAATAGAGTAGTAGAGAGTGAGTAGTAGAGAGTGAGTAGTAGTTAATGAGTAGTAGAGAGTGAGTAGTAGAGAGTGAGTAGTAGAGAGTGAGTAGGAGAGTATGAGAGTGAGTAGTAGAGAGTAGTAGAGAGTGAGTAGCAGAGCGTAGTAGAGAGTGAATAGTAGAGAGAGTAGTAGAGAGTGAGTAGTAGAGAGTGAGTAGTGGAGAGTAGTAGAGAGTGAGTTGTAGAGAGTAGTAGAGAGAGCGTAGTAGAGAGTAGTAGAAAGTGAGTCATACAGTAGTAGAGAGTGAGTAGTAGAGAGTAGTAGAGTAGTAGAGAGTGAGTAGTAGAGAGTGAGTAGTAGAGAGTGAGTAGGAGAGTAGTAGAGTGTGTAGTAGAGAGTAGTAGAGAGTGACTAGCAGAGAGTAGTAGAGAGTGAGTAGTAGTGAGTGAATAGTAGAGTGAGTAGTAGAGAGTGAGTAGTAGAACGTAGAGAGTAGTAGAGAGTGAGTAGTAGAGAGTGAGTAGTAGAGAGTGAGTAGTAGAGAGTGAGTAGTAGAGAGTAGTAGAGAGAGTAGTAGAGAGAGAGTAGTAGAGAGTAGTAGAAAGTGAGTAATAGAGTAGTAGAGAGTGAGTAGTAGAGAGTGAGTAGTAGAGAGTGAGTAGTAGTTAATGAGTAGTAGAGAGTGAGTAGTAGAGAGTGAGTAGTAGAGAGTGAGTAGGAGAGTAGGAGAGTGAGTAGTAGAGAGTAGTAGAGAGTGAGTAGCAGAGCGTAGTAGAGAGTGAGTAGTAGAGAGAGTAGTAGAGAGTGAGTAGTAGAGAGTGAGTAGTAGAAAGTAGAGAGTAGTAGAGAGTGAGTAGTAGAGAGTGAGTAGTAGCGATCAGTAGAGAGTGAGTAGTAGAGAGAGAGTAGTAGAGAGTAGAAGAGTAGTAGAGAGTGAGTAGTAGAGAGAATAGTAGAGAGAGTAGTAGAGAGTGAGCAGTAGAGAGTAGTAGAAAGTGAGTAGTAGAGAGTGAATAGTAGAGAGTAGTAGAGAATAGTAGAGAGTAGTAGAGAGTGAGTAGTAGAGAGAGTAGTAGAGAGTAGTAGAGAGAGTAGTACAGAGAGAGTAGTAGAGAGTAGTAGAAAGGGAGTAATAGAGTAGTAGAGAGTGAGTAGTAGAGAGTGAGTAGTAGAGAGTAGTAGAGAGTGGTAGAGAGAGAGTTGTAGAGAGTAGTAGATAGTAGTAGAGTAGTAGAGATTGAGTAGTAGAGAGTGAGCATTGGAGAATGAGTAGTAGAGACTGAGTAGTAGAGAGTAGTAGAGTAGTAGTGTAGTAGAGAGTGAGTAGTAGACAGTGAGTAGTAGACAGTGAGTAGATAGTGTAGTAGTAGAAAGTGAGTAGTAGAGAGTGAGTAGTAGAGAGCGATTAGTAGAGTAGTAGAGTGAGTAGTAGAGAGTAGTAGAGAGTGAGTAGCAGAGAGTAGTAGAGAGTGGGCAGTAGAGAGTGAGTAGTAGAGAGTTAGTAGAGAGAGAGTAGTAGAGAGAGTAGTAGAGAGTAGTAGAGAGTAGTAGAGAGAGAGTAGCAGAGAGTAATAGAGACTGAGTAGTAGAGAGTGAGTAGTAGAGAGTGTGTAGTAGAGAGTGAGTAGTAGAGAGAGTAGTAGAGAGTGAATAGTAGAGTGAGTAGTAGAGAGAGAGTAGTAGAGCGGGGTAGAGAGTGAGTAGTAGAGAGTGAATAGTAGAGAGTAGTAGAGAGTAGTAGAGAGTAAGTAGTAAAGAGTAGTAGAGAGTGAGTAGTAGAGTAGTAGAGTAGTAGAGTGAGTAGTAGAGAGTGAGTAGTAGAGTAGTAGATAATGGTAGAGAGAGAGTAGTAGAGAGTGAGTTGTAGATAGTAGTAATTAGCTTTACCAATGGCAACATTCCGTCGCAAGACTAATGTCAGACCTGTTTAATGAGCTTCAATATATGTAAGAGGAGAAGACAGGCAATATTGTCTACGTTGCAATTAGAGTGTGCGCCTCACGCTAAAAGTAAAAAAGTCATTTGCTTTGCTATACAATACCATTAGCAAAGCAAGTGGCTGTAACTTAATCAAATGCGAGACCTATTGCATTTTCAATGCTTGTTTTAGGATGGAACGGAAGGAGACAACCCCGCAGACGTCAATGCAGCAAAATGCCAGGTGCAGTGGAAGTGACAATACAACCTCTGGTCTTGATTCCATTACATGGATGACCCCCTTTTGCAACCTTTAGCCCCAATGCTGCCTCATATTTGCAGCTGAGGTGCCACAGAAATGGAAGGAGTGTACACTACCAAAAGTAGCCTGGACTACCAGAGCTCTGCTTAATATTTGTTCCTGTCGCAGCTTCCTTACCCTCAAGAGCAGGTTTAGAAAAGCCAGTGTTTGTGCCACCACGGGCCAAGCCCTGGGTGGCACATGTGTGCCCCTAACTGATGTCTGCGAACAACCACAAATGTGATGGGTGCACAGACCCAGTTCAACCACAGGAAGATGTATACAAGCTCTTTCCCGTTTCTGAGAGAGGGAATGCACATTTGCACAGTCTGTGTACCTAATCAGATATCCACGGCAAACCCTCTTGGTAATCTGAGGCAGTTGTAGTTTCCCAGGAGTATTCCTGAAATTCTTTGAAAATGGCGTTTATTTTTTATTTTTTGTAAGTAATATTATTGCGGTCTATCTTTAACTATAACAAGAAATAAAAAGTTAGGGACTTTCGAAATTTATTTAAATCTATGTGTTAAGCGTCTGTGAAGAAATATCTGTCTTTTTTTACAGTTGCGGGCTATTTGTTTTGAGTGTTTTACCATGGACCTTAATGTATTAGTTATAATTTTAGGTACAGCCTTACAATGCTTTGGCTGTATAAACTCAGCGTACACATGCAGAGTGCACATCGTTGTTTAGTATTCATGATATATGAATTGACATTGGTACCTCCATTAGCTCACAAGTGATGTTACCCCAATATTTTACAATGTTACGCAGCAGTAAGTCTGCTCTCGTGGGAGGTGAGTGGGTGCTCTAAGGTGATGAAGTTGTTGAAATACTGTGCAGATCCACAAAGTTGTGAGGTTGTGGATGTACACAAATATTTTCTGTGCTTATTTCCACACTGAAAACTTTCAGCAATTGACTCTAGTCTAGGGCAGGGAAGAGTTTGTTTCAAAGTGGAAGTCCAAAAAAATTGTTAGCGTTAAGGACAGGGATTTTTCATCGTAGGAATAATGTTTTTTTCAGTGAAGATTAAACAAATTAGCAATTGTGAATGCCATTGGTAAACATATGCACACACATAATTGTAAACTATACACAATTATGTGTGCAAAACGGTTTACGCTTGCAAGCACCATGGGAAAGCTTCACCTTTCGCAGCATGCCACCAGTACTTTAAGAATTGTATGAGAATTACCAAAAATGTATACATATACTTCCACACGTAGGTGTAAACGTACTGGTGCAGGTTTACAGATTTGTTTTGCAAATCATTTGCATTTTTATGAAAAATTAACAGTATGTGACCGAGGACACTAGAAAACACGGTCCCATAAGAAGGGAAGTAGAAGGCATGTTTCCACTACACACGCAGGCACGCACACACACACACAGATGCATTTGCATGCACACATACACACAGATGCAGACCCATAAGCACACACACAGATGCAAGCCCATACGTGCACACACAGATGCAGACCCATACGCGCACACACAGATGCACACGCATGCACGCATACACACACAGGCACACACACAGATGGCACACACATGGAGACAAACAAACAGGCACACACACACACACATTCATGTTTCCGTGTGTGAGGCTGGGAGAAATAATGGTTCCCAGGACCAATTTAAGGGCTCCTATACAGAAGCGACCAACGCAACTTCTAACAAGCATTTGAAGTGGCGGTGGAGGGGGGCAAGAGGGGGCTGGAAAGGCATGGACAGCGGAGTGCGTGCCGGGGGAGAGGGGTGCGAAAATTCACGGACAGGGCACTACTACAAACAAAACGCTCACATGAAACAAGCACACCTCACAACATAATACAAAACGACAGAAGCCCACCAGGATTATGCAAAACGACAGAAGCGCACCAGGATTAGGAGCAAGCCCCATAGGGGCAGTAGGGCCACCCTCACTTACCCTAAAAATTATATAGTGCTTACTGAGTAATTGAAGGAGGCCGTGTCCCTCCGCAAGTAAACGATCCAATCCCGCAGTGCGTGGATTAAAGGAGACAGGGTGGCAACAATGAGGGACTGACATGCCTTCAGTGCAATCATTGCACTGCCTTTGGCATAATTTGTGACGCCAAACGACACGCACGAATCACAGCTGAAGGCAGAGCTGGGACGAAGCTTCTGGAATTGTATTGATTCCAAGAAGCCTCGTATGACGAGGGCAGCGCATGCGCTGCCACGTCAGGCCGAGACCTAAAAATGACTGTCCCTGACGCAGCTGCGCAGCGTGCGTGCTGAAGTCGCATCAAAAGCAAGTCCATCTAGCCCCATTGCAGCATGGATGTCATTTAGTGGTCACCAGAGGTCGCAGCTGTGGGTGAGAGTGTGTTTATGTGAGAACTAGTATGTATGTGAGTAATATGTGTGTATGTGAAAGCATACGTGTATGAGTGAAAGTGAAGGTTGAATGACATGTGATGTCAACTCCACTACCCCTGCCATTTTGGTGAATTGACATTGATGCATTTCAGACCCATCCCAGCAATGCCCAGTGATGCTGCCCATTTCCTCTCTAACACAGTATGGAAAATAATTTACTCCAGCTGCAAACTCCATGATTTAGCCAGTGGCTGCTCCAGCCATCATGCTCTTATGAATTCCATCCCAGATATTATAAGTAGAGTTCTAACTACTACCCAAATCAATTCTAATCTTAGCAGTCAATGCTTTGACTGTTCTGACTCCTTCCCTACTCTGTGTTCTCCTATGGTAGCTCTAACTTTCCTCCTCATTCTGCCCTAGTCCTTCTTTCCGATGGTAATCTCAACTCTCAGGTGATCACATATCACAGGTAACAATATGCATCTCATTCACTCAGCATTGTTGAATGTCAGGTCTTTATCTAAATGCCATCAAAATCTTTGATTTAATTCAATATCACAATCTCAATATGTTCTTAATTACATACATGGTCAGTGGCGTAACATAAAACAATGGGCCACCATGCAGAATGTGATGAGGGGCTCCTGAGTCTCCCATATCTCACAGATATTCATTGGTCTTGGGCTCAATGGGGCCCCCCTTAAGTGTTGGGGCCTTCCTGCGGGGTTGGGGCCCCACAGCACTGCAGAGCCCTGCGTTTCCCCCCAGGACATGGTTGAAAGAGTCTCCAAGCCCAGCTTTGATCTGTGTAATCCCTGCCGACTACAGAATCCTTCGAGTTTATCATGTAGGAAAACTGGAGGGGGATAGCTAATATTTAATTATTTATCAGAGTGTTTTACCCATTTCTGCCGCCCCTATGATATAATTGACTCTGCTGATCCTCCTTATTTCAAATGCCTCTTTCAGTACTACCTCCCAGAATCCCTCACTGGCTTTACCAATATTAAAGCATTTATCTATACTATTGCTCTCAATGCTGCCAACTTTATTGTTCTCTGGAATTTTAATGTGCAAGTAGACATGCCTGGTACTCCTGCTATGACAAATCTGTCTGAATCCTGTCTTTCTGTTGCACTGCAACAAATGGTCAAATTCCTCACCCAGTGTGCAGGCCACATGTCAGACCTTACGTTCTCTGATTGTAGGTTAAATCCTAATTTATTTCCTCTCAGTTGTTTTGATCCTCAGGCAGTTATTTGTTCGATAAAATGTACCTAAATCCTTATATAATTCCCCTTCTTCTTAACGTCATCTTAAGCAAAATCAATTTGACTGCTTTACAATATGAAATTTTGTGCATCAATCATACGATCAGCTCCAATATTGAAACTGCTCCCAACTCTGACAACAGCTGGATGATCAAGACTTCAGATAAACTAATCCGACGTATCACATAATTACATGTTATTGAACAAGCATATGCAAGAGATAATGGATTTGCTAATGTCTTTTAGCAATGTCCTACAGCACCATGGCTGCTACTCAGCATGACTAAAGGTTAGTGGACTGGTGTAGAGTGTCATAGGGTAGAGTGCCATAGAGTGGTGTAGAGTGGCATGGAGTACAATAGCATGGAGTAAAGTGGCGGAGTGTGGAGTGGCATTGGGGTAAATATAAATATAAACTGGGGTCCTCTTTGGATCCTTGACAAGTGTGTATGTTCTACTTGGCAGTAGAGACCTTAGTTGCCACTTTGTTTCTCAGAGTTTCCAGAAGACATTTACGGTTGCACATAGCTGCAGTCCTCGAGACAGCCTTCTGCCTTCCTGTCTGGAGGTGAGAACAACTCTCAGGAAGATGAGCTAAGGTCCTGATGAGGAAAGAGGTTTGAATACAAATGGAGGATGGCTGTTCCTATAGCGAGGAGAGGAGAAACGAGGTTGGAAAAAAAATGGAATTGGGGAGTCTTTCTTATTGGAAGATATGGCCCTCACACACACAAATGGATGTCATGCTTCATCATTGGGCTTAGTTCCTTGTGGGGCTAGCGCTGCAATGCCCCACAGGCCCAGCCAGAGGGCTCTTTAGCAGAGATCTTCTCTTTCATCCATGATGATGAGTGCGGTGTGGGGGGATTGGATAGTATGTGTAGTGGAAAGTGTATTAAAACTACCTGTGGGTACCGTGAAACACAGGCTGTACGCAATGTAACCATATAGGTAAAAAGGACAAAGACCAGTTGTTCAGTTCTTGAAACAAGGCTGTGCCAATATACTGCATCAAGCATTCATGACAAAGTAGCACATGTGGCAATGCTATTCCCATTTGGCCGCGTGACAAAATATCCATTTCGGAGAAGTAAAATTAGAGCCAAGATCCAGACAACCAGAAACAGGACAGGACAAGTGGTATGCTCCCCAAAATACAAGCCGTGTATGAAGGATGGAATCACTCCAAAGACAGTCTGGAAAATGCTAACAAAACCAGACCCAGGCGCTTGAAAAAATATGTACTCCCCCTGCAGTGTTTTATGCATTAAAAATGCTGTGCACAAGTTCTCCGAAGTGTTGTGAAAGGTTAATACGTGTTAGTAGCGACTAGATTTCAGAGGAAGGCCTTGCAGTTTGAAGATCAAATGTCTCTCTTGCAGATGCTAAATAAACTTCCTTCTGAAATAACGAGGCTTTCGGTCTGCTCAGACTATTAAAATTCACATTTAAGATCAAAATTGAAGGCAAATCATCACTTCTCTAATTCTACGGACAGGTGTAAAAAGCATGTTTGTAAACAGGTCATGACTCTGGAAACCATCCCCACATAAGGCACTCCTGGTTTCATCCCACAGCAACCTTGGTCATTCAACATCAAATAACTTCCATTCGAAAGTAATCTAAATGCTGGACGAAATAACCACAGCTGGGGAACCTTTCAGATAACAGGCTGAGGGGCATATTATCAAGCACAGCGATAAAATTATCGCCGCTTAAGCGGCAAAAAACTGCAGCTAAAGCGGCGACAATGGGCTTGATAATATGCCGCAGAGAATTCCAATAGAAGCCCATGTTGACACCAGAAAATCGGCTTCTATTGGAATCCCCAAGGGCATATTATCAAGCCCATTATTGCCACTTTAGCAGCAGTTTTTCTGCCGCTAAAGCGGCGATAATTTTAACGCTGTTTGTTGATAATATGCCCCTAAGTTTGCCTTGGATGCATTACAAGCTCCATGAAGTATAATTTCCCTTAAGATTGGTTTGGGATTTCCTGTACGGTAGTGAGAGGAGGCAAGTAACTACTCAGGAGCCCTCGTGGCCTACTTTGTTGAACCAGCCACAAGGTGTGGTTTTACAAGATTAATTGATACGACTCTCTCATGTTTACAATCAGCAAAGGGCAGTAAAAGTTTAGGTCTGGTACATTCAACTGCCAGGTGCTCTGTATGATGGACCAAATTATTTTTTGCCAACAATCTTTTCTCGAACCAAGTCCTCAATCTTTGGAATCTAGCCAGGAGTTACTGCTTGCTCCTTCACGTCGAGAGTGGCAGAACATTTTTGTAGCTTATTGCTTTGCTCGTCCTGGAATTCTTTCAGTTCCTGGAAGACAGCCAAACGTTCACTGATATCAAAAGGTGTTTCCGCCGCCACTGCACGATGATTGTCAAGGTTTGGAACCCATACCTTGACCCCAAACAGGACCTCATAGGGAGTCAAATTGATCACCCAACGATCTTCTTGTCAGATTGTTTAAAGCTCTCTGTACCCCATACAGGTGGTGAATCCAATTACGACCTAAACTTAGCCTGTTAAAAACTGCTTTAAGTCGCTTTTTTTCTCTCCACTATTCTGTTTCCCGCAGGATGATAGGATGAGGAATAGAGCTCAGCCACACTTAAGGTACTCCTGGTATTCCAGTAAGCCTTTAAGGTAAATGCTGTGCCCTGGTAACAATAGAATTCAGCTACTGGATATGTCCCAATAAAGACTTGCATGTCTTTTATAACAGTTCGAGCATCAGCCAACCACTGTGGCCAAACCCATAGGAATCGAGAGGAAGAATCCACGGCTAATAAGATGTATTTAAAAGAGCCGTCACTGTGTAACAGTCCGTAATGGTCCAGGTAGACGCAGGTGATTGGTTTGTTTGAAACTAAGAGAGGTATCTGCGGTGTACATGCTTTGGTAGAAAATTGTATTTGTTCACAAATGTCAAATTTAAGGACATAATCGTTGGGCTGTTTGCATAGGCATGTCAATCAGTTTCTTTGCTGTAGCAGTGAAACTGAAGCCACCATAACAGCTTGTGCAGAACCTAACCCCTCATGTGCTGCTATGATTATTTCTGATCTGCGGTCCAAATTTGGTATTGCTCCACCACCTACTCCAGGATGACAAGCAAATTGAATATTTTGCGCATTTAAGGGCCTAGTTATGGGATTTTGGCATAGGGTACCTTGCTGTCCTGCCTTACGCCAAAGTGAAAGGGCAGGAATGTTCTGTATATAAGCAATACGGTGCATTCCTGTACTTTCTCCATGCGCTGGTGCCGATTTGTCATCCTGGCGCCAACGTAGACACCATTGCACCATAGTGCAAGGATGTCTCAGTTGCATGCAGGATTGTTTTTGTGCAAGAAGGGGTACCTTCCTGTACAAAAACAATCCTAAGCGGTATTTTCCTCTTTCCATGTGTGCTGCAGAATGCAGTACACATGGAAAGAGGAAAAAAACTAGCAGAAATAAACATATATTTCTCCCTGTTACGCCTCACCTCGAGAGTCATATGGATTTGGCACTTCCCCAGGGTTACATCACTTTGTAAATTTGGGGCAGCATCAAATTCCATGTGTGTTGCCTGGACAAACCAATCGCAACGCCCATTGAACGCCTCCCGAGCACAAAATAATGCAACACAGTGATTTGCACTATGTCGCCTTACTCATGATTTATGAGACCATTCAAAGCCACGCAGGGTTGCTTTGTATGGCTTCATAAATTGAAATGAGAGCCCTACGTCACGCATGTGCCACTTAACGTGCAAAAGTGATGTAGGGCTCTCATAAATAAGCCCCTTAGTTGGTAGGACTATTTTGCAGGAAATGGCTTTGATAAGTGGGCAATTGTTTCATTCAAAATAGGTAGAATGTACACCACCAAGTAATGTCTTTCAAAAAAATGTTTACTGCTCAAAGCACATACTTGATACATGCCTACCTAGAGCGCACTCCGTACATGCGTGTTAATGACTACAAATCAGCTAGAGCCTCATTGGGTTTCCCTAACCAGAATGCACTTCTGTGCATGTGTATTCAAACAATCCAATAATGTTGAAAGGTAATCATCCATACGTTATCCAATTTATTCCAAATGTAATCGGTAGCAATCCATTTCTTTCCAACCAAACGTTTTCATACTTCGCATTTTCACAAAGGTTTAACGAGAGCCAATATTGGCTATGCTCATAAACACTGTGATGTTCAAATTTCCTTATAAATCAAAGAGGAAAATTATCGTCCCAAAGCATTTCAGGCAACATCTGCCCTTCCTCAGGGGTAACTACAGAGTAAAAATGAGGACCACATGTTACCAGTCAACCCTCAAACAGTTCTCAAAATGTGCTCCAGCTAATTTGTAATTAGGTAAGGGGGTGCCACAGCATGAAGCTGTGACAGCCTTCATGATGTCTCCATCTATTCTCGTATTGTAATGACCCACTGCAGCTACAACAGCAGTTTGCACTGCTGCCTTTGCTGTATCATCAGCCAAGCAATTCACTGCAAGGCGTATTCCTAAACATTGGTGGCTAAGTGTGTGGATAACATGAGCCCATGGCAAACTTGCTTTAAGATTTGCCACTTGTCCCCAATGCAATTTATGCTTGATAGTATAAACTTTTGGGTCTCTGAATCCCTTCTGGCTCCAATAGTGTAAATACTCATTGTAAGACTGGACACAATAATATGTATCACACACTATAAGTGTGAAGAGTTCTGAATCCGTACCCTCAAGTGCCAGAAATACAGCTTTCAGTTCAGCCAGCAGTGCAGTGCAATCACCTAGTGACTGTGAGAATGTTTCTAGAGGTTGGAATTCTCCATCCCTCATTTTACCTTTTATCTAGAAGCCTCAATTTACTGGGCAGAGGGTAATCTTGTTAATATTAAAGGTAAGCCTGCGTTTGTAGTATGGAGTCAAATATGTAGTGTACATTGATAGCTTTTGCATTGAGAATGCTGGACTTTGTGACACCTCTAAGGCTGGAATGGGAGTCGTGACAATTTTGTGTTTCCCCTGAGTCAATGATCTTTCTTTCACTACAGACTGCTGTCAGATTTCTTTCTGTTGGTGACAAACATATTTGCATATTGGAATATAAATGCGACTTATATGCAATTGGTACAGTGTCACCATTGTTGAATGTAAGACCTGTATATTCAGTGGTACCCGCAATTACGCGAATTACCAAATTTATTGTGTTAATATGTGTATGTAAGTGTTTTGCAGCTAGCATGTCAGTTTGTACTGCACACAAAATCTGGGTATGTTCTGGTGTGCAATGTGTGCAAAAGTCTGGATGGATCAGGTCCTAATACAGTTTTACCCATTGTGCATAATCTGGAATGTATGTTCTAGCAAAAGTTAGAAAACCCTATAATGATTGGAGTGTTTATAATATGTTCGGTGGTTGTAAGAGCGTACAGTTCTCTAGGAGGTGCATCGCTAAGCTCTTGCCGTCGTTTGACAACTCGTATCCCAAGAACAGGACACTGAGACAGGCAATTTTTGATTGTTTTAAATGGAATTTGCAGCCAATGGTAGCAAATACTAGAATTATGTAATCTACTCTGGCCAGATGTGTTTCTAACTCATCACCTGTGAGATATATATCAACGACATAGGACTATGCTTCATTGTCAAAACACTGTAACAGTTCTCTTAGTCGGGCAGAGAATAAGCCTAGGCTATTCTTATACCCTTGTGGCTATCAGCAGGCTTTTTTGTGACCCGAGGGTGGTAAATAAAGTCAAATCCCTACTTTCAGGTGCTATGTTGTGGCAGGAAATGCCATTTGAAATGTCTAATGTGGTTTTGTAGTTTTTCCACACTATATTGTTCATTAATGCTGTGCCGTGTGCATTTTGTACTGCAAATGTACATGTGTGACTGTTTAATTGTCTAGAGTCTAAGACTAAGTGATATAAATGATCTGGCCTCACTACAGGAAACAAAGTATTGTTCATTGGTGAGGTACCCTGAAATTCAAATTGTGCTGGAATTTCTCTAATATGTTGTTTAGCCTCGAGTTTGATGGGGTATTGTGGTTGCACTTGTGAGTTAGACCTAATGGGTAAATTATGGTAAGGGGATTCTTTATTCCAACCCACATAATTGCGGTCAAGAGCCCACTTCTTGGCATAAGTATGTTTAAATGATTCTGAAATGAGATGGGAGAAATATGGTAATATTACACTTTCCCCTCGTGGGACTTGTCAAACAAACTCAGATGGCTAATCCTTTTCAGCCAAGAGAATGTCATAAAACGTATTATTATACCCTTCAAAAAGAGAACGCTAATAGTGAGAGGTTTATCACCCTCTATTTGGAGTTGTAATTCATACAACTGACTTGAAACACTTAGCCTCTGGTCCAGTGTTTCCACCTGGATGTAATCACTAGTTGCTACTGCCGCCAGACACTCTTGAAGTTTCTGGCAAACTATTGTGACTTCTGCTACGCTTTCTAAAAGAGTCAGAGCCCACTCTCCGTTCAGAAGCAGAGTCCTTAATATGTGTGGCATGTTCAGCTCTGATCCCAACCAGTTTCTTCTTTTGAAATTGAGGTTTTTTGCTGTGGAAGTTCTTCCTCCTTTTTGATTATGAATTCAGAATAGCATTGTGAGACATTCTTCGGTTTTCCATACTCCTCTATTCTGTGCTCTGATCGACCTCTCTCCGAATGTTTTATGGATGACTCCTGAAATGAATGAGAAGGACGTGTATCAGATTGTTTAATTGTATCACGCTTACCTAAATTATAGTGTTTTTCAGGGGACTCCTGTGGTTTACTCTTTTCATTATTTTTCTAATTATCCCAGCATTTTTTAGAAGTCTCAGGTCCCTTTTTCAAGTTATCCTTTTCAGAATTACCCTTAAGTAGTGATCTGGCTCCCAAATTATCTTGACCTATTGATGTTTAGGTGTTAGCAATAATTTTAGGTAGTTCTCACTCCTGATCCAGTAATAAAACTTGTGCTAGATGTTGGCGTACTGCCAATGCTGCTGTTTCCCCTTTAATATTCCATAAAATAATTCCAGAGACTGTGGCATAGTTGCCAATAAATTTCATCCCTAAGTCCAGGGCCGGGCTGCCTCGTATTAATCTTTAATCTGTTTTAGCACCTCTGGCAAAACAGCATTAGAGTAAGTACCATACGTTATAGTATAGACCACAGCAAATACTGTGCCCCAAGTGACGCAGTTGTCTACATTCGCAACTAACCGTAATGGTAGCCACATTTTGAGAATTCTATGTTTATAATGAGGTCTCGTATGGGGAAATACTGCTTCAAGCTATTTATTTTGTGCAATCCAGAATGGACTTTCCCTCCGTCCGGTGGGAATTTTTCCCATTATTGAATTAAAAGCCACTGGACTAATTGCAGGCATTGCTAAATGTGGTTGTACAGCTTGAGAATTCCTCACTGGGTTTATTGCCATTGTTTGCATAATGTATTGTGTCATACATCTGTATAGACCAACTATATTTGCATATAGTGTTCGTAAATCTGATGCTGTAGGTTTGCTATGTGGGGATAAGGTGTGTAACCAGCTAAGAATGGCCATGTTGCCCCATCATTGATGAGGGGACCCAATCTAACATTTGCCGCTGTGCGTGGGAGTGCGTCCTGGAACCAATTTTGGTGTATATATTTTTATTAACAGTTTTACAATACAATCACATTGCATCTCATTACCATTATTTGAACGACAGTAGTATTGCTGTTCAGTAGTAGGACGCATATCATTTACTCTAGGGGGGGCATCTGTCTAATTGTCTACATATTCTCTTCGCAAGGTGATGTCGGGAGGAACCGGGGAGTAAAAACTGGGAATGTATTGAGGAGGGAGTCAGGGTGTTTGCATCAGGTGGGGCGTCTGCGTCACGTCACGTCAACTATAGTCTATAGGTGTGCCACAATGTTCTTTATGGGCCACCATTTGGACAACGTTGTCAGTTGCAGTATACGGTGCAGTATACTGTGGAGTTTTGGTACATCATGTGTTGGTTGGGGCAGTGGGAGCAGTGTCGTGTGCACTCCCGATCGAGGTTCGTGCTTCCGAGGCTGCTGAGTTGTGCTGGGAGCTGCCCAGGTCGGTACGCGTGTGTAGTTGCTTTAACTGGTTTAGTAACATGGCCCACTCCATGGATATGGGATGTTTTCGCATCCCTTTTACCTCCTCCTCCCTTAGTGTTTCTTCTTCTGCTGTCACCCATTTCTGTACCGCTCCCATCCACGCCTCTATTGGGGGGCCTAATGGGGGGCCTAATGGGGCTCGCCAGTGCATGGCAATATTTCTTTTTGCTAGTAGTGTTGCTAGTGATATGAAGCGGACGGGCACCTTGTGTTTCTTCGGTCTTCGGAATATTCCGAGTGCGATTGCCTCCCAAGTGTGTATATCTGTAAGACCTGTGAGTTCTTTGAGTGTCTCGAGGATTTTAGTCCAGTACGGTTGTAAGGTGGGGCAGCTCCAGAACATGTGGCGAAAGTGGGCGTCTGGTGAATGACATCTGGGGCAGACAAATTGGGTGTCCGGTTAGAACCGTTGCAGGCGTGCTGGTGTTTGATACGCTCTATGTAGGATATAGAACTGTATATTTTTGAAGCGTGCATTTCTAGATATTAGATTTTTGGGGCTATTCCAGGGCCCTTTTCCATTCTTTGTCGTGTAATTGACCTTCAAGTTGTCTTACTATGTGGCTCGGAGGGTTATCAGGGGTTTATTTGTGAGTTCTCTTATGGACTTATAAAGCCACGTGACTAGGTGACGCCCCGTACCCATATACAGGATGGTGTGAATGACCGGGTGTGTTGTTGGCTCGCCTGTAGAGAGGTCAGAGTGTGGCCGATAATTTTCTAGGAGCTGTCGGTGGATTAAAAACTGACCCGGGGGAGATTGTAGTCCTCCATGAGCTGGCAATAAGGCCTGAGCTGCCCATCTGCGAATGGATATTCAACCTCAGTTAACTTGCGTTCCGTCCATAGGCATAGCAGTTGTGAAGTATGCCTCCCGTCTGGGCCAACCGACCAGCGGCAGTCGAGGGGAGTAGTGTGGGGTCCCTGCCGACATGCGGTGTATTCTTTGCATACATCTACAAGCCACCGATACCTGCAGCGGATATGTCCGTCGTGGTTTGGTCCCTGGGAGCAGCAGGCGGCGGAGTTCCAGGGTAGGAACCAGGCCTAGAGTCGTGTGTGTTTCACCTGTATGCCTATCCGCCATCCAGTACAACAGCCATTGTAACTGCGCCGCCAGGAAATACGACTCAAAGTAGGGTGCACCTAGACCCCCTTGTGAGGTGGGCAATTGTAGTTTAGTGAGGGCTATCCTGTGTCTGTTTGCCCCCCAGATGAGCGAGCGGAGGAGTGAGTCTAGGTCACAGAAAAAAGCTTTGGGTGGAATTACCGGTAAATTCGTAAAGTGATACAGCAGCCGGGGGGCAATGATCATCTTAGCTAAGGCCACGCGGCCGATCGGGGCCAGCGGAAGGTTCTTCCAGAAGCCCACCGCCGATCTGATTCCAGCCAGAACGTTGCGATGATTGCCCTCATAAATGTTGGTGGGGGAGTGGTATAGGCGGATGCCAAGATATTGGGGGGCATTTGTGCTCCAAGACAGACTATGCGTGCCAATTCGCACCTCCTGTGGCGCGAGGTTTGGGTGCAGTGGGTAGATTGTGGACTTGTCCCAATTTACTTTAAGTCCGGACGCTTCCGCAAATTCTGTCAGAATTGTCCAGATGGGTGTGAGGTCCGCGGTGATATCTCGGATGTAGAAGAGAAGGTCGTCCGCGTACATGGAGACACTATGGATGGTTTCCGCTATGGGGATGCCCCACTCGGTTCCCTCCTGGCGTAATCGTATAGCCAGGGGTTCCACAGCCGGGGGCGAAGATCAGGGGCAATAGTGGGCACCCTTGTCTTGTACCTCTCTCTACCTTGAACGGTGACAATATGTATCGGCCCATTCGAATGCGAGATGTAAGCTTGGTATAGAGAAGCTGTGTGTATGTTAGAAGGGTAGGACCTATCCCTGCTCGTTGCAGGACGGCAAAAAGGTATGGCCATGTGAGGGTATCGAAGGCCTTTTCGAGATCTAATATTAAGCAGGCCGCTCTAGGGTGCGTTCCCACTTGATCCTGAATGTGGAATAAGCAACGTATGTTTTGGGACGTGTTTCTAATGTGTACGAATCCGCACTGGTCCGGGTGGACCAGGGGCCGCAGAATTTGTTCATACCTATCCGCCAGAATTTTCCGCAGTATTTTGCAGTCGGTAGAGAGGTGCGTGATGGGACGGTGTGCGGACATTTGTCGTGGGTCCAGGTGTGGTTTTGGGAATGTTACAATGACCGATTCATGAAGGGAGCTGGGCAGTTCTCTCTTTTCGGGTGCGGTCGCAAACATCTCTGCGAGTCGGGGGACTAGCAGGGAGGAGAAGGTTCCATAATATTCGAGAGGGAGGCCGTCGAGGCCCGGTGCCTTGTTTCGCGCTAGCACACGGATCGCATCGGTGACGTCAGTTGATGTTATTTTAGCGTCTAGTGTAGTTTTCTCTGATTCCGAGTTGTGTGGGATAGGTAAGGGGTCTAGGAAGTGGCCTATCGCCTCCTGTCTCAACTGCGTCGGGGTGCGGTAGATCGTGGTATAATAATGTTGAAATGCACGTAAGATGTCCGTTTGGGACCGCACTGAGTTACCGAGGGGATCTATTATCTCAGTGATGGGTTTTGTGTCTGTGTCCTGTTTTGCTAGCCATGCTAGGCGTATACCCGTTTTATCTCTCTCCCCATGCATTCGAGTGGGGTAGGCTCTAAAGTTGTAGTTGCGTAAGTCTGCCATGGCAGCTGAGTACTGTGTTTTGGCCTCCGTCACCTGCACCGCCGTCGCAGCATCTGCATCTTCACGTCTTGTGAGGGTAGCTAACTTTGTTTCTGTGCTGGTGAGTGTTCATTCCAGTGTGCGTTTCACCCCTACTATTTGTTTGATGCATGCTCCCCGAGCTACTATCTTAAATACGTCCCATTCTATCAGTTTGGATGTTGCCGTCCCCACGCTGTTGGTAAAGTAGTCCTGTATGTCTTGCCCATGGTCGTGTTTGAACACTGGGTCCGTCAGACAGTCACGTGACAGGCTCCAAGAGGGCACCGGGGGACGTGGGGGCCTCCAATGAATGCGTAATATGTGTGCATCATGGTCTGAAATAACTCGGCTGAGGTAGTCCGTGTGCTGGACTTTGGGAATCAGTGATGGGGAGCATAAAAATCTATCTAATCGGATCCTCAAGTTGTGCGGAATTGAGTGAAACGAGTATAGTCGTGATAGAGGGTGGTGTGCTCTCCATGCATCTACTAGTGCCCAGTGCGTGACCCATTGTCGAAAACGCTCCGTCTGTTTCAGAGCAGGGGAGTGTGGTGGTGGCGTGTGGGATCTGTCTAGGGCGATATTGAGTGCGCAGTTGTAGTTGCCCCCTAGGATCCATGGGATAGATGCGAATTGGGCTAGAACCCCACTGAGGGAATCCCAGAATCTGTCTTGTTCAACATTCGGGCGTATATGCTACCTAATAGGATGGATTGTCCATCTAAGAACCCCTCCAGCAGTGAAAATCTACCCTCTTTGTCTACCACTCTCCGGAGCTCTTGAAATGGGGTGCCCGGTCGGACCCAGACCAGCGCGCCCCGTGCATATGCAGAGTATGACGTGGCACATATGGTTCCATGCCATCTGGCCCGTAGTTTGTTGATTTCTGGCGTTGTGAGGTGTGTCTCTTGTAGGAATGCTATTCGTGAGTTTTGGCGTTTAATGTAGGAGTATGTTGCGTACCGTTTGCTAGGCGTATGGAGGGCCCGCGTGTTTAAGGTTATGATACTAATGTCTGCGCTCTGCATTTGAGTATGCGGTGATTGTTACTTGTGCACGTTGGTGTGATAAATGGTGGCTGCGTCGTGGATTCTGGTGGTGCCTCAGCCGTGTGTTCGTCGAAAATGGAGGTCAGTGACGCCCACCCGAGTAGGATGGCTGCCCTGCTGAATGCATTCCCTGAGGGGTAAAGGGTTAGAGTAAACCGGGACGGTGAACCAAGAACTGGGGTTGGGAAACAGTCCCAATGCCTGGGACCTATCGGTGGGGCCGATACGTCCAAACTGACTCTCATGGAACTAGAGAGTGAACAATTGATACATGAGGGTAGCAGTTCGTGCCTGCGAGGCGGAGTCCCGACAGGGCATTTGCAGGATCAATGTTTGTCATCTGGATTGTGGACCATCAGGGATGACGTGATGCACATTGTGGGTGTGTTCTGTTTGTGTGTGGCAGCATAGTTCTACCGGTTGAGCAGGTCCCTTCTGATTACAAGTGTCTACTAGCAGTCCCTTGACTGTATATACAATCTTCAGTGATTCAATGTTATGATATTCACACACTCACGTTTTAAAAAAAAAAACAATTGACATATATTGTATATAAAACATGTTATACATCACCATTAAAAACACGATCTGTTCTAATCCCTACTTAACACTGATCTAAGCAGAAAATTTAATCAAAAAACATGTTAAATTTAGAAGTGTACTGATACCAAAAGCTAAGATTTCATTCCTTACACCGTAATGCAAATAGTCAAATGCAAAAAACTTTTAAAATAAAACCACCTTGTTATGAACCCGCATAACCGAGAAAACACACCATCAAAAAGACATTACACTCTGTCATATATTTACACATCCAAAAACACTACTGGAATTAAACCAATTATGGGATGTTTAGGCTCTTTATCGCTATAAGTGGATATCCGTTTCTCTGGATTGTGTATATCCTATGCGTTACAGCCTTACGCTTCCATTAGTGCATATCAACGGCAGTCTGTGGGGTGACCTGGGGCAAGGTGATGGAGTCGGTTTTGGATTGCGTCTCATCGCTATCATCTTCTCCTTCTGACGAGAAGAGGTGCGGGGCACAGTCTATGTCTTCCACCGGCAGGGTGGTCCTCAGATCTGCCACCGCTTGCAGGACCTTGCGTCGTTCTCGTTCTTGCATGATTTGTTCCAGGTCCGGGGATTCCAGGGCGTGGATTTCTGTTGGCTCTCTCCTTCCATGTCGTCCCGGTTTTTATGTTTGTTGTGGACTGCGCCGTCTGCTGCATGGTGTGGCCTCTTCTGTGGAGCGTTGTGTGCAGTGGTGGTCTGCCCACTCGCACACTTCTTCGGCATTGGAGAAAAAATGGGTAGAGCCAGCATGAATAATTTTTAGGCGGGCTGGGAATAGTAATTAATATTGTATATTGTTCGCCCGCAGTCTGCGATTCACCTCTAGGAACGATGATCTTTGTTTCTGCACCACCCGTGCATAGTCAGGAAAGATCATAATGTGTTTGTTTTCCACCTGGAGTGGGCCCGTGCTACTGGCGGCCCTGATCACCGTGTCGGGGTCCTGGAAGTGTAGAAATTTAACCAGCATCGGCCGGGGAGGGGCTCAGGATGGCGTTTTAAGGGCTGGGACCCAGTGAGCTCGTTCTATAGAGAAGAAGGCGGTTCGGTCTGTGGTTGGGGTGAAAGATTTCACCCAGGCCTCCATGTATGCGAGAGGGTGTGCCCCTTCGATTCCTTCTGGAATCCCAGCACGCGGATGTTGCAGCGCCGTGAGCGCCCCTTCAAATCATCCATATGCTCGTCCACGGTGGCCAGGCGTCCCAGGACGGTCTGGAGCATTTTTTGTTGTGCATTGACGGTGGGTTGCAGGTCTGCTATAGACTTCTCTCCGTCTTTTACTTTGTTGGCCAGCTTTCTGTGTTCGTCTCGGATGAGACTTATGTCAGTGGTTAGGGTGTCGAGTCGCTCCTCCATGGAGACTTCGATTGCCGCTTGTACTTGGTCAAGTTTGTCCGAGATGGTTGGTTCCGGTTGGGCTGTGGACAGCTTGGCCAGTGTATGTGTGTGCAGTAGGTTCTCCGGCGCGGTTTCTGGGACCGTCGTCTGCTGCATGGCTCTGGGCTTCCCCATTTCGTTGTATGGGGCGAAGTTCTTCATGCCCTGTTTTACTGGCAGTTGGGATACCATTGGTCCGGTGCCTCTTTGAGGCCAAGTTATCTCTCCAGTTGATCGCTTGAAGTAGGGTGTATAGTGCATCCGCAGGTCACTCCCACCCCGGGTGGGCCTGCCCCGTCGAGTCACCAGTCGCACTTGTGGTGGGCACTTCCAGCGGCGGTCGCGCCCCGCTCAACTTGCTTCTTGTCCCTCACCACGTGTGGCGTGTGTTATCAGAGCCCAGCCTTTATTCTGTCATGAATCTCCTCCTTCCGCCGTTTACGCTGTCGCCCGTTATGGATGGCGTTCAGAGGGTCCCTGCACACCTAGAGTGTCCGTGCTAGTTGTTGGTGAGTATGCGCGTCGTAGGCGGTGTCGTGCACAAGGCGGGCGTCAAGGGAGTTCTAGGCACCCGTCTTCTGTGTCTGTAGGTGAAGCGGTAACGCAATCATAGGTTTCAATTCACCTTTAAGGCCTCCATGTTAAGGTCAGGCAGTGGCAGTCGCTATGCGTGGTCTACCTTTCGACAGTGCGGCGGGGGAATCGCATATCCAGCATTGGTTAAATCAGAGCGGGTCCCCGTCGCTCACCTCTTAGTATGCCGCACGAGGGTCCCCTGGGGATAGTTGCTTGTTGGTCTGTGCTGTCCGGTGGTCTGGCAGTTTCCTTAGCTCGTGGGCGCCATTTTGAAATCAGGTAAGTCCGGTGCGAATCGGCCCCAATTAATGAACCGGGGGCATGGGCGAGTCATTCCCTGGCAGCCGCACTTTGGTGTTGGCAAAGTCCGCCTCATGGGTAGCTTTCGACGCTCTTTCGGGGAAATTCCCTGGCCAGATGAGGTCGCGCTGTTACTGACGCTGCTGCTGACAGCCTCCGGCCCTTTCTGCGGCTTGTTGGGCATGCGGCGGCTGGCAGGGGTGATTATAGCCGAGTGAGCACTGACGTGTCCGGTCTGCTCCGGTAGCCGTGCTTAGGCACTCCCGGCCCGAAGATGTGTGGTTTGTGACTGGAACACAGCCGTGTAGGAATCAAGGTTGAGCGCGGGCGAACACCATCTTGCTATCGGGTCCCAGGGTGCCACAACTGCTGTTTTCTCAGCGAGTGCTGTAGTATTTACAGATTCTTTGGTATTGCTGCGTGCAGCTTCTGTTCCAACACCAGTGAGGCGATTTGATGCCAGATTCGACGATGTGGTGCTGTCCGCGTGCCTGCCCGATCGTGGAGCCTCAGCAGAGCACGTCCGCCATGGTAGCCTGCTTGGCCACGCCCCCATTTTTGGTGTTCCTGATATGTTAATGGTATTTCTAGGTCCTCATAAGTTGTGTAGTTGTTGGGAACTGCATCTATGGTATAATTGTGAACGTGCCTTGATTGAGCGTTTGATGCTAGAAATGTTACCCATGAATAAAATACCTCTGTTCTGTATGCTTCATGTGCCTCAACCACGAAGACATCTCCAACTGTAAAGGCAAGTTCATGTTGTTGTAGCATTTGTGTTACTACATATCTGCAGGTTATCTGTATACCCACTGGTACTGTATTAGCCATTTTAAATTATGGAAAGAGAAGCCTGAGAGTAGTAGCGAGCCTTATATTAAGGAATGGACATTGCCTTCTACCTTGCTGGCATCAGGTCTTTCTCCTGTCCATGGCCCTAAGTCAGTTGCTGAGGGCCACGCACCTGTCACCGTTTTTTTTGCTGCCAATCTTACCACCCCACAAAGTGAAGGAAACACTATCCCAATCAACGTGGTACAGCAACCACAAATACCGCTGGCCCCACCTGAGCGTTTCTTTGAGGACCCAAAGAAGTTCGGCATATTCCTAAATCAGAGCAGGTTACATTTTCCCTGCTATATTCTGGGAGGATCAAGCCAAGACAGCCTTCATCATGTCGCATTTGGGAGGGAACGCTGCAAGCTGGTCTATCCCTCTCATCGAAAAAGATGATCCCATCTTGTACGACTATCCGGCATTCTGCAACAAATTGCGGAAATTGTTTGACAGGAGGTCTCATCATCTTTCCCTGGACAGAGAACTGATTACCCTAAAAAAAAGGTACACAGGACCCCCTGACGTACATTACAACCTTTAACCGACTAATTATTGAAACAGATTGGTTTGCAGAAAAACAGACCTCATTATTCTAACAGGGATTAAGAGGAGCATTGAAGGATGTGCTAGCCCAAGTTATACACATGCCCCAGTCTTGTGATGAGCGAATAGACCTCACAGTGCAGCTGGACCACTGTCTTGAGGAGAGAAAGGGAGATAAGGCAAAGTCAGAACTACGGTATTTCCTACCCCGACCCAAACCATTGATGAAGAGGTACCATGGAAAGGAGATGGAGTGGAACCGATGCAGATTAATGGTGTCCGTAAACCACTAACGTTGGAAGAGAAGGAAAAGAGGCCCAAACTACGCTTCTGTTTGTATTGTGGCAAGGGAGGCCATTTCCTCAAAGAATGCAAGGCCAGGATGAGGGCTGTGGAGAACACGCCTGGGACAAGACAAACAAGCAGTCCTGCAGCAAGAATGGAGCTGGAGTGAGAACTCGGGAAACTGAGTAACCCGGACAAGACTGAGGTCCCTTGTTCAGGGGAAAACCATCTCAATATCTCCGCAGTAGTGGCCAACATTTTGCAAATGTCCGTAGCCCATATAACCATGGTGGTTTCTCTATGGTTGGACACTGATCTATTTCAGAGGATACCAGGGTTATTGGATTCCGGTGGCACAGGGAACTTCATAGACCAAACCTAAACTCAGCAATTAGGGATACCCTGTGTAAAAAAGGGGATTCCTTAACCTGTTAAGGCTGTGGATGGGACGGCGTTGACCTCAGGACCTGTAAAGTATCACAAGTGTCCCCACGACACGATGGGCTGCTCGTTCTGTTGACATAGATTCTGTCTTTTGTAAAGAGCATTGCTGAAAATAAGAAGTCTTTCACCCAAGGAAGGTGGAAACCCAGTCTAGTCTTTTGGCATCAGCTTGTGAAACCTTGTGATCTGTTCTATTGTTTTTTTACCTCCAGACTATGACTAGTACCTCTCAGTGTTCAGTAAACAACAGGCTAGCCAATTGCCTCCTCATTGTGAATACAATTGCAAAATAGATCTGGTTCCTTAGGCCTCCATACCGTGTAGCAGAGTGTACACCTTAACTGAACCTGAAACACAGCACCTGAAAGAGTACATCGAGGAACACCTTCAGATGGAGTTTATACGACCTTCGACTTCACCTGCTTCGTCCCCCCTTTTCTTCATCCCTAGGAAGGAAGGGGATCTTAGAACCTGCATCGATTACGGATCAATCAACCTGGTCACCATAAAGAACCGCTATCCCTTGCCTCTTATTCCTGTTTTGTTGGACCAGCTGAAGGCGGCTCAAGTTTGAACTAATTTGGATCTTCGTGGAGCTTACCATCTGGTCTGAGTGAAACAGGGGGAAGAGTGGAAGACTACCTTTCGAACCAAGTCTGGTCTCTTTGAATACCAAGTGATGCCCTTTGGGCTATGTGATGCCCCTGCCGCCTTCCAATACTTCATGGATGAGGTCCTTAGAGGGTATCTCGATATATTTTGTATTGTCTATTTCGATGATATTCTCATTCATTCTACCACCTTGGAAGAGAACACACAGGACACGTGAGGGTAGTACTGGATCGAGAACTGTTTGTTTCATGTACCCAAAATTGAGTTCTTAGGATACTTGATTAATGAGAAAGGGTTACGCATGAATAGCAGGAAGGTGTTGGCTATCACTCATTGGACCTCTCCTACCACTGTAAAGAGGTTGCAGAGCTTCCTTGGATTGGCAAATGTTTATAGGAGGTTTCTCCAGGACTTCTCTTACATAGTCCAACCCATCTGTTCAAAAAAGGCACTCTGTATGTCTGGGGAGACAATGCTGAACAAGTCTTTCAAGAACTGAAGGAAAGATTCACGCAGGCACCTATTCTGCATCATCCTGGCATCCGTCTCCCCTTTGTCATGGAAACTGACGCCTCTCAGTATGCATTGGGGGGAGTGTTATCGCAAAGACATCTAGACACAGGACAATCACACCCAGTAGCTCGCTAGTTCAGAAAGCTAAATCCCACCGAGGTCAACTACAGTATCACTGATAAAGAACTGTTGGCTATAGAGAGAGCGTGTGAGGAATGGAAGCATTACTAACTAGGAGCCACCCACACAATTTAGATAAATACGGATCATAGGAACTTGTTATTCTTAAAAACAGCGCGAGCCCTTACACAAGGCAATTGAGATGGTCACTCTTCTTTTTGGACTACGATTTTGTTATTAAATCCAGACTTGGTCCACAAAACGATAAAGCTGATGCCCTCTCAAGGATTGCTCAAGAGAAGAGGAACAAGAACCACCTATAATCCTCCACAAGGCAATATTCCCAAGCTCGGATCTGGTGATTATTACCACAGATTCCTTTCTGGATGAGATGAAGACTCATCAGGCCTTGATAGATCAACAAGCTTGGATTATGGAAGAAACAACCCTTCGTGCCCAGAAACAGGACTTGCTGAATCATGCCAAGGCTCTTTTTCTAGCTGATAAAACCCTACAAAACCAGGCATTGTCGTGGACCCATGACTCAACAATAGGTGAGCATATGGGAATATAGAAGACCATTGCTCTAACTGCATGTCATTTTTGGTGGCCAACCCTACGTCATAACGTTGGGCAGTATGTACAAAACTGCTCTATCTATATTCAAGGAAATTCCAACCATAGCAAACCTGTGGGTCTACTACGCTCTATCCCCATTCCTCCTTCATCTTGGCATACTGTCTCAATGTATTTTATTATTGAAATGCCTATTAGTGAAGGCTTTACTTTGATCCTTGTGGTTGTAGACCGTTTGACTAAAATGGGACATTTCATCCCCATGAAAAAGATACCCACATAGTCTGAATTAGCACAGGCCTTCTTACAAAACATTGTAAGACTCCACGGAATATCTGTGATCATAATCACAGACCGGGGTTCCCAGTTCACCTCCTGATTCTGGAACGCTGTATGCACAGCCATGAAGATCGTTGCTCGATTGTCTACCAGCTACCATCCTCAAACCGATGGGAAACAGAGCGCTTAAATCAAACCCTCGAACAATATCTCCGATGTTTCAATCTACATAATGAGGAAGAGTGGAGCTCCTTACTCTGGGTGGCGGAGTTGGCGTACAACAATGCAGAACATTAATCGTTGGGGTGTTCACCCTTCTTTTGGCTAAATGAATGTCATCCAAATATCCTTCCCTTTGAATGGCTGGTTTCAACAGCACATCCATCCGTGCAAGAACATCATTCGCAGTTACGCGCTATCCTCCAAGATGCCAAGGAGCAATTGTCCAAGGCTCAAAGCAGTAACCAATGCTTTGCTGATAAGAAACGTGTTAAAGAACCAACGTATCAAGTGGGGGACAAGGTGTGGTTGGCAACAAAGAACTTGCATTTAAAAGGGGTCAACAAACTGAAACTACAATATGTGGGCCCCTATCCTACTGCAAAAGTCATAAACTCAGTGGCTATGAAAGTGGTTCTGCCTTCTGCTTGACGGAGCCACCCTGTCTTTCAGGTTTCTTTAGTCCGCCCTTGTCCCGCTCAAACACGATTGCCTGACCACCCACCTCCCGTAGATCTAGAAGATGAAGCTGAGTATGAGGTACAAGACATCTTAGATTCCAAAATTGTCAGGGGTTGTGTGCACTACTTAATTGAGTGGATGGGATATTGGCAGGAGGAGAGATCTTGGGAGCCTGCTCAAAATCTCCATTGCCCTCTCCTGCTTAAATGTTTTCACAACCGGTTCCCTTCAAAACCTGGCAGACTGCAGAGATGACGGTTTTTGCAGGGGAGTACTGTCACGGTGGTGTCAGGTTGGCGGGTCATGCGAGTAAAGGACACAGTATTCTCTTTCCTCCCCCATGCTATTGCCGAATGACTGGGAGACGAGTATGCTTGTGAGACCACATCTCCCAGCTGTTTCAGAGGCTACACAGGAAGTGAATCCCATGAGTGGCTGTGGACGGAGGGCAGGACAGGAATTAAGCCCCTCCTGGTCCTTGGACCGGTGCTTGTCAATCGGGTCATTTGGAGTTCCTGGCCTGTGCGGAGGACTTTCCTGAAAGTGTCTTGCCTTGTTTATTCTCACACATGGGGCATGTGTTCAGCATTATTTATCCGATTTACCTTCCGCGGCGGACTTTGAGGAGTTTATTTTTTCTTTTGTCATTGGTGTATTAACACTGTTTCCTTCATTCCTGGTGGGGCTCTTATCTGGTTCCCGTATTCCGTCACTCTTCCTGTTCCCTGCTGGCTTGGGTGATGGGAGCGGTATTTATAGATTACCATACTCTAACAAAGGACGATCTTTCTTCATGCATTATTAGCTCCTGTGAAGAAACAGGGAGCGGTTGCTTTGCGGGCTGTTTTAAGGATTACAAGACTTTCTGCTTGCCCCGTGTTCCTGGATTTGGTGCTGTTGTTTCTCCTGGAGGAGAATAAAGATTCTGTAAATGGTGAACTTTCAACTAAAGTTCATCATCCTGTACTGAACATGTCTTATGCCTCTGTGACTCTGTGGTGGGAAGCAGCGTTTACATCGCATGCGGTACAACGTATTCGATTACAATGCGGTCATTACAACGACTGCATTGTTACAACGCTAACCCTTACAACGCAAGTCGTTTCTACGACTTGCTGTATGGGTTGCTCTAAACTAAGGAGTAGTATAATTTACTATTCCAACACCTTCCCTACTGTTGCGCAGGCTGGAGTTGGAATAGTAAATTATACTATTCCTAAGTCCAGCGCGACCCCTACAGCAAGTCGTAGAAATGACTTGCGATGTAATGGTATGCATTGTAACAACGCGTTTGTTGTAATGACTGCGTTGTAATTTCATGCGTTGTGCAGCATGCGATGTAACATCGCATATTCCTCATTTTTGTTACGTTGTGCAGGCCTCATATAGAGTGTGGATTGGGAGGATGGGAGATGAGTCGGAGTGTGTGTGTCCTTTTTTCTTACACACAGGGACTTTCTAGAGTTACTGATGTTCCCCGATGCAATCTTGTGAATCAAGCTGTCCCTGAGGGTATTCCAGATACGTGCAGCTCTACCCTTCGCAGCTTTTTGTTGTTTTACCCTATTCCCCTTTTCCCCGTGGCATTCCTGCATTGGAGGTTGATTACTATACTCCTCTTGTTGGCAGCGTTTAGGCAAATAGACAGATTTGCAGCTTTCCATCATCCCCTCCGGACATCTCAGCAGGTTAGTGTTATCAACTCTGCGACCTGACAGCTGCAATGATTAAAGGAATGGAGTAAAACGATTTACCTAACGGAGTGTGTCATCTGGCAGCCAACTTTGGTGTAGAACAGGCCACCGTCCTCTTCAGGATGGTGTTGGAATTCGGCTGGGTTAGAATTCAGGCATGGGTCAACCATTAAACAATCCATCAAGATGCTCCTCTGCCTAAACAAAGGCTGACACAGTTTAAATAATAAACTGGACCCATTCATTCCATGCCTGAGTCCTGGTCCTGTTGGCATTGTTTATTCTATCCATTCAGGGCTGTCGCCAAACAGACAACAACAAACAGCAACATTTTGCTCAGTATACTAAGTTCTTGTACAGAATGTTCTAGGGCCTGATAATGTGCCTGTGGAGAAGTGCAACTCTAGGCAAAACCATTTCTGAGTACCTTAACAAATGAGGCAGCGCAAGCAAATGTGTGTTAAAACTCATTGTCTAAAAAGATGTCAACTTTAAATGTGAGCATGTAAAATGGAAGTGTGCGCACCCAGGGCCTATGTAACCACACGATAGATTGAATTTATTTTGTAATGCATGATAGTTTCTTTTTTTAAGATATACTTTTTAAAAGAAACAATTTAATGTAATTCAGTTAACTTTTTGTATCATTTCACTTTTTTGTAGGTTTTTGGGATTATAGGGTAGTAGTGTGGGGAGTGGTTTGATTGCAATTTGTTTGTGTTTTTCATAGGTAAATAATGTTTAAATTGGTAATTTTTTATATGTCCCTTTATGGTTTTTTAAGTCATTTAGTAGAGTTTGATATGTTTTATAGAATGAAAAAAATAAAAATGAAACCTTTTCATGATTTTGCTTGTTCTATATTAATTTGTAATGTTTTGTTTTTTTAAAATATATTTTAGAAAAAAACTTTTTCAATACATACCCTACTGTTGCTTTGGTAAACTTGACTCAACCGAAGTCCAACGCTTTCTTTTTCCTCCTTTAGCTAACAGTGGAGTAGGAATAGTGAAGCTGCCCCCTCTAAAGTCCAACACTTTCCCCATTGTTGTTTAGGTTTAAGTGGAAATAGCTAATCTGAGCTCTCCGAAGTATAACACTATCCGCATTGTTATAGTAATAGTAAATCTCACCCCTTCAGAGTCCAGTATTTTCTGTACCGTTGCTTAGATTAGAGTGGGAATAGTAAATCCCCCCCCCCCCACTCCAAAATCCAATGCTTTCCCAGCGTTGGTTAGCTTGGAAAGGCAATAGCATGTTTTATCCTTCTGAAGTACAATACTTTTACTACTTTTGTTGGGTTAAAAAGGGAGTGGTAATTTGCTGTTCAAATCTTTTTTTTAACATTTTTTGTGATGAATTTGGAATGTTAAATTTGTTTTATGTATGGTTTTGGTTGAGTTTTCATTTTAATTGAGTTTAATTGCTTGTTTGATAGTTACTATTTCAAATGTTTTACTTTCCCTTTTTATTGGTGATACATTTATTTTTATTAATTGAAGTTTTTATAAGTTTACTTATGTTTTATTATGTTTTTTTATTACTTTTTGTGATTTTATTTTACAGCAGACATTGTTATAATTTACATTTTTCTACAATACACTTTTAAGTAATCTAATGTTAATATGTTTTTAATTGTAAGTTAAATTATGGAGCAATTGTATAATTTACTGTTTCCATGTGTATCATACATATTTTATGTTTTTAACCTTTTTAGTTATTTTTTGAATTTATTTCAATTTTTGTAAAAAAGAATTGTATTTAGTTAAGTTTTATTAAATATGAATAAATATATTTATTTATATATACATATATATTTGTTTATTAAAATTAGTTTTTAGGTATTATATATTTCAAAATATGTACTACCTTTATTTTTACATTTTCACTATACATGTATATATTCACTGAAAAACTGTAAAGTAAAGTTATGGTTCGGGGAAAATGTCAGTTACAACCTCTGATTTGAAACAAAAGAACAATGAAATTCACCAGTTATATTTAACTGAAGTAACTATAGCCGCTCCATGAAGTAACTATAATACACATATTTGCCATGGACTGCTTTCACATATTGATTACATCACTCATGACGTATTTTTTTTTTTTATGATTCTTTTTATTAACAGTAGGAATCAAGATCACAAGGCATAACACAACACATTCTTATTTCTTATCTTGACAAGGTACAGTTAAAAATACACAATATGTTGATTACTGGTGATTTGTGCCATGTCTACAATGATTCATCTTGAGCTGGTAACGGTGGCGGGGTGCAAAGATTCCCTCTATATTCATTCCAATCATTCCAAATGCGGGACCACTTTTTAGGACATCCCCTAGCTACATAGACATACTTTTCCCGAAACATGCACCAATCCATGTCTTTCTTCCATGCACACACTGCTGGTGCCTGCGATGCCCCCCATTTCTGAGCTATGTTGCGTTTCGCTATCATCAGCCTCAATGTAACCCAGGTTATGCATGTGTTGTTTAGGTCCATGGGCTCCCACACATTCAGGAGACATCTCTTAGCCTCCAGGAGGAGAGTATGGTTCAACACTTCGCTCAGGAGCTCATGTATTTTCTTCCAGTACCTTTGCACAATTGGGCATTCCCATAGTATGTGAAGAAAAGTACCTTCATTTCCACAGCCCCTTCTACATTCGCCATCAGGTGCTCTACCCATTTGTACCATCCCAGGTCCCGTGATATAGACCCGGTGCAAAATTTTGAGTTGTATTAGCCTCAACTTCGCTGCAATGGCTACCTCCCGTGGCGAAGATACCGCTGCCACCGAGTCTTCATCATCTAGTATTATGCCATCCCCTTCCCACTTCTCTCGCAATCTCACAAGGGAGTCCCCAGAGTAGTTCACTAACTTTTTATATGTGAGCGAGATGGCCTTTGCTGGTAAATAGCCATCGAGGAGTCTATCTTCAAGGGGTGTGGATTCAGGGGGGTCTCCCCCTTTTGGAGACAGGAGTTTAAGGCGTGGCGGACGTGTAGGTATCTGAAGTACTCCGTAGGAGCGAGATCATATTCTTGTTGGAGGGTGGAGAATTACTTGACCTCGCCCTTTACCCAAAGGTCGCCTATTTTTGATATGCCTATGAGGTCCCATTTGTCGAAACCTTTAGTGAACCAGAGGTTCCCAAGACTTTCCGAATCCCATAGTGGCGTAGCCAGGGTTATCTTATGTTCCCACCCCATGCTCCTGGTGGCTGCCCTCCAGACCTGCACCGATTGCTTGGTTGGCCCGGTCAGTTGGCAAATCCTGGAGTTTGAATAGAGCGCTCGATTATAGTTCCCTCCAGGCAGTATCCATCGATCCATCGCATAGCCCGGGTCGCCTGCCTGCCTGTAGGTGCCATGGTTAATGGCCGTCAGATGAGCTGCCCAATAATGTTTTTTTAGATCAGGGAGGGCGATCCCCCCCGTCATACCAGGTGAGGTTCAGTTTGGATAGCGCTATGCGTGGCTTCCCATTCCATAGCCAATGGCATGGCGTTGTAGGGTCTCGATCTCTCTGAAATAGCTGGCAGGAACTAGATCTAATGAATTTTGTAGGACGTATAGGAACTGGGGCAGGGACATCATCTTGAACAGGGAGGCTCTGCCTAGCAGCGAGAGCGGGAGTTTCATCCAGCGCTCCGAGTCTCTCTTCAGTCTCTGCAAGGGTGGGAGCAGGTTCTGAGCGAATCTGTCTGCAGGGTTAGCGGTTATATGGATGCCGAGGTATTTGAAACCCTGTGTGGTGATCTGTATCGCGCAGCCCCTGGGAAGGCCTGTGAGGGGACCCTTGAGGACGTAGAATACTGATTTGAGCCAATTTATGGTGTACCCCGAGTATCTACCAAAGATGGTGAATATATCAAGCACTGCTATAAGCGAGGCCTTCGGGGAAGTTAGGAACAACAATATGTCGTCCGCATATAGTGAAATGCAATCCTCCCAGGATTCAGCCCACCTAAAACCACAGATCACCGGATCCTTCTGGATCCAAGATGCCAGAGGCTCCAGGGCCAAGGCAAATAGGAGGGGGGAGAGCGGGCATCCCTGCCTCATACCTCTACCTAGTTCAAACACTTCAGATTTTCTATTGTTCACCACTATCTGGGCTAGTGGTTTCGAGTAGAGGAGTCGCACCCACCGGATGAATTGGGGCCCAAAATCCATTTTCTCAAGAACTGCAAATAGGTATTGCCATTCGAGCATGTCGAATGCCATAGAGGCGTCCAGAGATACCAAGACCGCCTCCTCCTGTATTGTGGCTGCCCACCCCATCACTCCTTATACTCTGCGCAGATTTAGCGCCGTGTTACGCTGAGGCATGAAGCCAGATTGATCCGGATGTACAAGGTTATTGATGACCTTGATTAGTCGATTAGCAAGAAGTTTGGCTAAGATCTTTGGCTCGGCGTTCAATAGGGAGATTGGTCTATAGGAGGAACAATCTCTCTGACTTTTACCTTCTTTGTGGATCATCACTAGGGTTGCGATTCTTTGGTCCTGAGGTAGCTCCCCAATCTCCCTGCTCTCCTTGAACATGTTACATAGGTGGGGGGCAAGAATGTTTATCCCGAGTTTATAAAGTTCTATCGGTAGGCCGTTGGGTCCCGATGCCTTCCCCGAGTTAAGTCCTCTGGCTGCCAGTGCCACCTCATCTGGTGTGAGTGCCCCCTCCAGGTATTCAAGCTCTGACTCTGAAAGTTTAGGCAGTGTTATGTCTCTTAGGAGGTCGAATGACAGCATTGTTAACATCACTGATGACATCAGAAATGACATAATTTATGATAACTCTGGGCATGGCAAGGGCCTTTCCGTCACCAAAGAAAAAACGTGTGCACCTACTGGTGCTGTGGCCGATCTACAGATCTGTCATGTATTCAAACTGCCCAAAAACAATATCACAGTGGTGCAAAAGGGGGTGGTGCTCAGACGTGAGTCCCTTGCTCACTTTGCCACTGGATTCAAGCAAGCCTGGCTGAAGACGGCTGAAATGCCAGAAACCGGTCCTAGGAAGCTTGTTTCCGTTCCAGGGAAGGCATGGCTTGGCAGTTCGGGCTGGACTGTTCCCATGAGGCACAGGGTCAGACTGATTTGCATATGGCCATGTCTGAACTGGGGTGGCAGAGTGGGCTAAAGAACGGTGATGGATCAAACCCAGATCTGTTGACTGGGTGTGAGTGTTTGATTGGTTCTGATGCTCCGTCCATCACCACCCCTTTTTGTACCGCTATGTTTGCCATAAGTTGGCAGGGTATGCTCAGACGTGAGTCCCTTGCTCACTTTGCCACTGGATTCAAGCAAGCCTGGCTGAAGACGGCTGACATGCCAGAAACCGGTCCTAGGATGCTTGTTTCTGGTCCAGGGAAGGCATGGCTTGGCAGTCCGGGCTGGACTGTTCCCATGAGGCACAGGGTCAGACTGATTTGCATATGGCCATGTCTGAACTGGGGTGGCAGAGTTGGCTAAAGAACGGTGATGGATCAAACCCAGATCTGTTGACTGGGTGTGAGTGTTTGATTGGTTCTGATGCTCCGTCCATCACCACCCCTTTATGTACCGCTATGTTTGCCATAAGTTGGCAGGGTATGCTCAGACGTGAGTCCCTTGCTCACTTTGCCACTGGATTCAAGCAAGCCTGGCTGAAGACGGCTGAAATGCCAGAAACCGGTCCTAGGAAGCTTGTTTCCGTTCCAGGGAAGGCATGGCTTGGCAGTTCGGGCTGGACTGTTCCCATGAGGCACAGGGTCAGACTGATTTGCATATGGCCATGTCTGAACTGGGGTGGCAGAGTGGGCTAAAGAACGGTGATGGATCAAACCCAGATCTGTTGACTGGGTGTGAGTGTTTGATTGGTTCTGATGCTCCGTCCATCACCACCCCTTTTTGTACCGCTATGTTTGCCATAAGTTGCAGGGTATGCTCAGACGTGAGTCCCTTGCTCACTTTGCCACTGGATTCAAGCAAGCCTGGCTGAAGACGGCTAACATGCCAGAAACCGGTCCTAGGAAGCTTGTTTCCGGTCCAGGGAAGGCATGGCTTGGCAGTTCGGGCTGGACTGTTCCCATGAGGCATAGGGTCAGACTGATTTGCATATGCCATGTCTGAACTGGGGTGGCAGAGTTGGCTAAAGAACGGTGATGGATCAAACCCAGATCTGTGGACTGGGTGTGAGTGTTTGATTGGTTCTGAGGCTCTGTCCATCACCACCCCTTTTTGTACCGCTATGTTTGCCATAAGTTGGCAGGGTATGCTCAGACGTGAGTCCCTTGCTCACTTTGCCACTGGATTCAAGCAAGCCTGGCTGACGACGGCTGAAATGCCAGAAACCGGTCCTAGGAAGCTTGTTTCCAGTCCAGGGAAGGCATGGCTTGGCAGTTCGGGCTGGACTGTTCCCATGAGGCACAGGGTCAGACTGATTTGCATATGGCCATGTCTGAACTGGGGTGGCAGAGTGGGCTAAAGAACGGTGATGGATCAAACCCAGATCTGTTGACTGGGTGTGAGTGTTTGATTGGTTCTGATGCTCCGTCCATCACCACCCCTTTTTGTACCGCTATGTTTGCCATAAGTTGGCAGGGTATGCTCAGATGTGAGTCCCTTGCTCACTTTGCCACTGGATTCAAGCAAGCCTGGCTGAAGACGGCTGAAATGCCAGAAACCGGTCCTCGGAAGCTTGTTTCCGGTCCAGGGAAGGCATGGCTTGGCAGTTCGGGCTGGACTGTTCCCATGAGGCACAGGGTCAGACTGATTTGCATATGGCCATGTCTGAACTGGGGTGGCAGAGTGGGCTAAAGAACGGTGATGGATCAAACCCAGATCTGTTGACTGGGTGTGAGTGTTTGATTGGTTCTGATGCTCCGTCCATCACCACCCCTTTTTTTACAGCTTTGTTTGCCATAAGTTGGCAGGGTATGCTCAGACGTGTGTCCCTTGCTCACTTTTCCACTGGATTCAAGCAAGCCTGGCTGAAGACGGCTGAAATGCCAAAAACCGGTCCTAGGAAGCTTGTTTCCGGTCCAGGGAAGGCATGGCTTGGCAGTTCGGGCTGGACTGTTCCCATGAGGCACAGGGTCAGACTGATTTGCATATGGCCATGTCTGAACTGGGGTGGCAGAGTGGGCTAAAGAACTGTGATGGATCAAACCCAGATCTGTTGACTGGGTGTGTTTGATTGGTTCTGATGCTTCGTCCATCACCACCCCTTTTTGTACCGGCAAAAACAATATCACAGCACTCCACTGTAGTGAAAATAGTTTACTTGAGGTGTCCGCAAAAACTGCACATTTTGACTGCAACATCCTTTCTCGAATGCATGCCCTATGGACTGGAAACAACATATAGTGCAATGTGTGGACAAAGAAAACATGCTTTCAACATTTCATGAATCGAAATACAATTGAAATATATTTATCGCTGTATTCCCAAATATTTCAAATCAAATTAGATTTAATTTGTGTACAGGTAAATCTGAACACTAAAATTATCTCAATGGGGCACATAGATAGTTAAATGATGAAACGTGCTACCTAGTGATCACTCAAGCAGAATATAAACAATCTTTAGCCAGGCACCATGATTTATTATATTACTGGAAGGAATGTGGACTAATTGATTTTGATGAAATCCAGTTTTTGAAAGTGGCCAAGCCTAAAACACTATCTACTTTTTTCCAAAAGTACATAAACATCCCACACAGCCCATACTTTCTTCCAGTGAAGGTTTATTGGAGACCACTGTCATCTACTTGGACCATTAGTTGGCGCCATATGTGCATACATTATCATTGTACTGTAGGAATACTACAGACTTCCTATGGACATATATTGGGAGTCCAGTTACCTTGTGATCACGCTTGATGTTAACTCTCTCTATACTTGTATCACCCACGATCAGGGAATAGAATCATACACCTTCTTCTTCAAAGATCCATAAATGTATTGGACCACACAAATATGTTGAGACTTATGATGAAGTACTGTCTTGAGGAGAATATATTTCTCTTTAGTAACATAAATTAACAGCAGATTTCAGGGATCACATTGGGCACTTGCTTCACTCCCAGTTTAGTGATTATTTTTCTGGGATGGTGAGAGAAGAAGTTGGTCTGGACGGAGGAGAACAACCAATATACCTTCCATACTATCCTACTATGGGTAAGCTATAGTGATGACCTCTTCCTTATTTGGGATGAAGAAAGGAACCAGATAGAGAAAGTTATTCGGGGACTACAGTGTAATGAGAAACAGCCTTTACAGCGTGGGCATTACAACATAAAGCCTTTACTACATATCTATTACCACACAATGCCTTTACCATGTATTGTCCTATCAACGCAAGCTTTTACCAAGAATATGTCTTAACAAAGCATGCCTTTACATCACAATGTGGGAATATATAAAGTAATTGTGTGTGTGTGTGTCTATATTTATATATATATTTTTTTTTTTTGCTGCAATGTGGTTTACTGCCGGATCGCACAACAGCGGGTGCAGGAGTTGGGCTAAACCAAAGCCAAAGTCAATTTTCAAACAAAGGACGCCGCACTCTGGAACCTGTGATGTTATTAGAATTTATTTAGTTAAACAGAGCCCAGTCTGTCATACCGACACGTTTCGGCCACAACGGCCTTTCTCACGGTAGGTGGCACTACTTTTTGCTACTGTTTTATCTAATTTCCTGTCAATAAACTTCTCCCATTGACTTCTGGGAGTTGTAGTTTCAGTTATTTTCACATGTACAGATCACCTTGTGACAGATACAATGTATTTAACGCATTGTTGTTAATGTTTCAAAATTAACCAGTGCAATTATAATCACCGAATATCCCAATGACAAATAAATTAACTATCGATATGAAAATGTGTTTTTGAAATATCGATTGATCAATGATAATTTAATTCAAGCATTGAAAAGTAAAAAATGCTGAAGTATCAGGTTGCATTTCGTTGTGTAGTACACATGTTAATTTGAAGTTCATTGTGTATATATATATAGAATTTTCTATATATATAGGATATTTTCTGATAATTTCTTGATAAAAGGTATAGTACCCTCATAGTACGATTGTTCATTGGCTCTCATGGTTCCACGGAGATGTTTGAATTTGTGTTGTCAAGTTCACGTTATAGCACAATTTAAAGTCAAGAACTCTCATTCACAGTGTACCTCATAAATGAACGAAAAGTTCTTCATCCACGTTCATCTCCTTCGGGTTTTTGGTACGCAACCGGATAATGTATTTAGACTCTAGCTGTCTGAGTTTTTTCTTTCGGTCTCCCATTCGTTCATAATCTTCTACTGTATCAATTGCAAAGAAGCTCATGTTACGCCAGTCACCTTGTTGGCATGAGAGTAGATGTTTAGCAGTGGCATACGTTAGATCTTGATTTTTTACTGCTCTTATGTGCTCAAGAAGTTTTCTTTCTGTATAAAGTCGTTTGAAATTGCCCTTGGTCAATGTAGACTGAAATATCCAGATTGTTCATTGGCTCTCTTCTTCAGTAGAAGATGATGAACGAATGGGAGACCGAAAGAAAAAACTCAGACAGCTAGAGTCTAAATACATTATCCGGTAGCGTACCAAAAACCCGAAGGGGATGAACGTGGATGAAGAACTTTTCGTTCATTTATGAGGTACACTGTGAATGAGAGTTCTTGACTGTAAATTGTGCTATAACGTGAACTTGACAACACAAATTCAAAAATCTCCGTGGAACCATGAGAGCCAATGAACAATCGTACTATGAGGGTACTATACCTTTTATCAAGAAATTATCAGAAAATATCCTATATATATAGAAAATTCTATATATATACACAATGAACTTCAAATTAACATGTGTACTACACAACGAAATGCAACCTGATACTTCAGCATTTTTTACTTTTCAATGCTTGAATTAAATTATCGTTGATCAATCGATATTTAAAAAACACATTTTCATATCGATAGTTAATTTACTTGTCATTGGGATATTCGGTGATTATAATTGCACTGGTTAATTTTGAAACATTAACAACAATGCGTTAAATACATTGTATCTGTCATAAGGTGATCTGTACATGTGAAAATAACTGAAACTACAACTCCCAGAAGTCAATGGGAGAAGTTAATTGACAGGAAATGAGATAAAACAGTAGCAAAAAGTAGTGCCACCTACCGTGGGAAAGGCCGTTGTGGCCGAAACGCGTCGGTATGACAGACTGGGCTCTGTTTAACTAAATAAATTCTAATAACATCACAGGTTCCAGAGTGCGGCATCCTTTGTTTGAAAAAAAAAATATATATATATATATACATTCACTGAAAAAAACATAGGTTTCAGGGGCTTTATATTTAGCTGGACATTTCACTCGTACAAAACCATAGAAATTCCCCCATTATAGTTAGTTCAGCTAACTATAACTCGCATGCCCGCAATGCACTGCTGATGACGTCACATATTACATCACTCATGACATGGTCAGTGACATCACTCATGACATCTCAAATGACATCACTGATGACATCATCTTTGTGATAGAGTGGCAGACCTCCCCTCACCCTAATATAACCTTTGATACACACACTCAAAAATAGAAACTAACATTTTCAAAACAATAGACATACCAATACTACTTGAAACACACATATTCAGTAATTCCAAGATCTACACACACATCCACTCATTCACCAACAGTCCTATACAGTCAGTCATACATGAACTCACTCATCAAATGTACTCATACACCTATAGATCCTGTTAAACACCAACACTCATCCATAAAGTTACTCCCACACATAGTCACACATGCAAAGTATCAAACATCCATTTACTTGCATAAGCAGTTATACACACACCGCCACAATTACTTGAACAGAAACTAACACATACTTACTCTCTTAAATCAACACTTATAAAAAAAAAAACTTATTTATACAGGAACTCTTCCAATTCGTCACTCTGTCATGCACTCACTTATATACACAAATACAAATATTTACTATTTTAAAACATATGTAGTTACTCTCTAAGCACACTATTGAGACAGTCATTCACTCACTAACACACTCATACACACACAACCACTCATACAGTCCTGCACACATGCTGTTTTCCAAACATACAAACATTGAGTAACTCATTCATACATCTATGTGCTAAGTAATACCCCCCACCAAACCATACAGACACTCAAACACTCACACTGATACTCAAAAAAACATCTAATAACCCATATAGACACTCATGTACCTACTCACCAATCCATGCAGCCATTTATACACAAAGTGGGAGACTGATACAGATATGTGCATATTACTTACTAACCCATGTATTCACTAACATACAGTTAATCAGTCAGTTATACAATCAATTTTACAACAAAAATAAACATCCATTTAGACACTTACATACCCATTTATTTTGCCATCAACCTTGACATATACATATATAAAACATTTAATTTTCAGAAAAAGACACATTCACTGGATGATGTCATCAGTGATGTCATCAGTGATGTCATTTGAGATGTCATCAGTGATGCCATGAGTGATGTCACTGACCATGTCATAAGTGATGTAATATAAGATGACATCAGCAGTGCATTACGGGCGCGCGAGTTATAGTTAGCTGAATTAACTAAAATGGGGGAATTTCTATGGTTTTGTACGAGTGAAATGTCCAGCTAACTATAACGCCCCTGAAACCTATGGTTTTTTCAGTGAATTTCTAAGGTTTTATAAATGTTAATTTGTAACTATAACGTGCCTGAAACCTATGGTTTTTTCAGTGAATTTCAAAGGTTTTTTAAATGCTAATTTGTAACTATAACGTGCCTGAAACCTATGTTTTTTTCAGTTAATTTCAAAGGTTTTTTAAATGCTAGTTTCTAACTATGCCTATAGTGGTAGGACATGTGAAGAAAGAAGAAAAAACACACAGAAAGAAGAAAAAGAAATGCAGAAAGAAGCAACAGAAGTCCTCAAAGACGAAGAAAAGTGCAGGAAGAAGGAAGACGTGCAGAAAGAACAAACAGAGGAGCAGAAAGAGGCCTTGTTGCAAAATCACCCTGTACCCTCAACTTTTTCCGATGGGTACTGATGGTAACTGACTCTGACTAACCAGTCCTAGAGCCAGTGCTCTGCTAAAAGACACTTAGAATACAGTTAAAACACCTACATACACTAGGGAACACTATGCATTGGGGTACCCCTGTGATTACCATGGCCTCCTCTGTAAGACCCTAGTACATATTAGGGCAGGGGGATTAAAACTACCTCTTAAAACGCACCACAGGGCGCGTTTGCACACTGGTGAAGGGAGGGGGGCTGAGCTGACTTGTGCAAACACACCCTGTGGCCGTTTTAATTTGGGGGATAAAGTCCCCTTGAATCCTGTGTGTCCCTTGGATCCAACTAGCCCACCAGGTATCTCCAGTTAGCGCCACAGAGCTGTGTTGCAGAGAGGTGTAAAAAGGGGCACGGCCTGGACCACCTCTCTGCAACGCAGTGCAGTGGCGCTTACCGGAAGCACCTGGTGGACTAGTTGGCCCCAGGGGGCCCTCAAGATTGAAGTGGAATTATTTCACCAACTTAAAACGTGCCACAGGGCGTGTTTGCACACGTCACCTCAGGCCCCATCCCCTCCCTTTACCACTGTGTAAACGCACCCTGTGGCTGTTTTAAGTGTGAGATTAAGTCCCCTTGAATCCTGAGGGTCTGTAGGATCCAACTAGCCCACTAGGTACCTCTAGTAAGAGCCACAGAGCTGCGTTGTAGAGAGGTGTAAAAAGGGGGATGCCTGGACAACCTCTCTGCAACGCAGCGCAGTGGCGCTTACTGGAAGCCCCTGGTGAGCTGGTTAGCCCCCAGGGGCCCTCAGGATTGAAGGGGAAATATTTCCCCAACTTAAAACATGCCACAGGGCATGTTTGCACACATCACCTCAGGCCCCACCCCCTCCCTTCCCCACTGTGTAAACACACCCTGTGGCCGTTTAAAGTTGGGAGGTTAAGTCCCCTTGAATCCTGAGGGTCCCTAGAGTCAAAGTAGCCCACTAGGTACCTCCTGTAAGCGCCACAGAGCTAAGTTGCAGAGAGGTGTAAGAAGGGGCGTGGCCTCTGAACACCTCTCTGCAGCGCAGCTCCCTGGCACATACTGGAGGTACCTGGTGGGCTAGTTGGCCCTCAGGGACCCTCAGTATTGAAGGGGAATTAATTCCCCAACTTACAACTTGCCAGGAGACGTGTTTGAACAATAGTGAAGGAAAGGGGCAGGGCCTGAGATGACATGTCTGCAAACACGCCCTGTGGCGCGTTTTAATTTGCGCAACTAATTCCTCTTCAATCCTGAGGGTCCCTGGGGGCCAACTAGCCCACCAGGTACCTCCAATATGTGCCAGAGAGCTACGTTGCAGAGAGGTGTTCAGAGGCAGCGCCCCTTTTTACAAGCCTTTTAAATTCAGGAGGGGGCTGCGTAGCCCCCCCTTAGGCCCCATCCCCCGGGCCGACCTTGCCTTTTTTTTAAAAATGTTTTTTTTATAATTGGGGAGGGGGCCGTGTGGCCCCCCTCCCGGGACACTTATGGCCCCGGGGACCCCATCCCCTGGGGCTGGCCCTCTCCGTTGGGGACTGTGTGGGGGTCCCCAATCCTCCCACGGTCCCGCCGGCTCCCCGCGTCCTGCGGCAGCCGGCATTGCTTTTCCACATGGGGAGCTGCTAAGATGCAGCTCCCTCTGTGGAAAAGCAATCTGCTTTGGTATTTGGAAGAGAGAGCAGGTTTCCTGCTCTCTCTTCCAAATACCAAAGCAGAGTTTGCTATGGCAGGGCAGGAGCCACGAGGCTCCCGCCCTGCCATAGCAAACTGCAGGAGCCGGCCCTGGGGGGTGGCGGTCCCCAGGGCCATAACAGGGCTCCAGGAGGGGGGCTGCATGCCCCCCCTCCCACCATTTACAAAGCCCCGGGGGGTGGTGGTCCCCGGGGCTTGGGTGTCCGTCACGGACCCCCCAATTGTAATAGTTAGAGCCCCCGGAGGTGGCAGTCCCCAGGTCTTGTGGGGGGGTCAAGCCCCCACCCACACAGGTTTTTTTTATTTAAAAAAAAATAACAAGCCTCGGGGGTGGCGGTCACCAGGGCTGTGGGGGGCCGTGAGCCCCCTGCAAATATTTGAGATAAGCCCCGAGGGGTGGCGGTCCCCGGGGCTCGGGGAGCCCCCCCACACATTTAACTAATAAGCCCCAGGGGGTGGTGGTCCCCGGGCTGGGGGGCTGTGAGCCACCCCGCAATTATGTTTTAAAAGCCCTGGGGGTGGCGGTCCCCGGGGCTGGGGAGCCCCCGGGATTTGGCCTACCCAAAGCGCGGGGGCCCGCGCTTCGTTTTTGTTTTATTTTCGGCAGGATTTTGCCAATTTATTTACACAAAAATTATTATTTTTTAGGCCCTGGGGGTCCTTGTGGACCCCCTATGCAGGCCTAGGGGGTCAGGGTGTTTCTACCCTGCCCCCTTTTCTCTTTTTTCACGTTTGTTTGACTGATTTCTTGTGCCTCGGTTCTACCGAGGCACAAGATGGCTGCCAACACTTCCTGGTTTGGCGTGTTGACAGCCAATTAGCATGCAGTTCGTGATTGGGAGGGTGCTCGGATCCTCCGCGGCCATAGATATCGAAACTTTTTTAATTTTGATTTTCTCAGCAACTACTGAACGGATTTACACCATTTAACAAAAAGGGATCTTTCTGAATCAAGGGCTACCTTTTTGCCAAATTTGGTGTAATTTCGTTCAGCCGTTCGGGCTGTAGCCGTGTCTACAATTCCCTATGGAAATTTGCATGGGGAAAACACGTTTTGGGACCCCCCTTTTTTCTCTGCCCCCGCTTGCCGAATCACCCCGAAACTTCCAAGATAGGTGCGGACCGGAGCGCCCCACGAGTTTTGAACATTTTGTGAAGATTCTTAAATCGGCGCCAAAGTTATTGGGAATAGAATGTTGCGATTTTCCTATGGATAATAGGTCCTAACTATAACAACCTACTGGCGACCGCCAGTAGGTAATATATACATATATATATGCTGCTGGAAATGATGAAATGGTGTCTAACTAAGAATATGTTTTTGTTTGGTGATGAGTTGTTTCAACAAGAGAGAGGAACGGCAATGGGTACCTGCTTCGCCCCCAGTTACGCTAATTTACATCTGGGCTGGTGGGAGGAGCAGGTACTCAAAGGACCAACATTGGAACATTGGCTAGAACTTGTCTTGCTGTGGGTATGATTCATAGACGATGTCTTCGTGCTGTGGCAGGGCACGGAGACTGAAGTCAAGCAATTCATGAGAGATTTGAATGACAATATGCTTAATCTAGCATTCACTGGCAATTATAGCAAAACTTGTATAGACTTTTTAGATATCAGGGTGAAAGTAAGTGAAGGAAAATTAGAGACAACAATTTTCCGTAAGTCTACTGCAGGGAATACAATCATTCATGCAGATAGTGCTCACCCAGCCCCACTTATCAGGAGTATTCCTTTTGGAGAATTCTATAGAGCTCGTCGAGCTTGTAGTAGTGAGGAGGAATATTTGATTATTGAAGGGGAGATGACTGAAAGGTTTGTTCAAAGAGGATATTCATCTAATGTGATCAAGAGGGCCGCTTTAAAAGCCAGGAAAATATATAGGAAAATAGCATTATTCGAAGCCTCCAAAACAAGTAAGAAAAAGGAAATCCCTAAAGATGGCATGAATAACTGTAGGTTTATAACCACTTTTAATACAAGCCATGTTGTGGTTAGGAAAATCCTGAATAAACACTGGCATCTGATTAAATGTGATTCTGTATTAGGCCCGATGATGAGAAAACGCCCAGACATTACATTTCGTAAATCTAAGTCACTAAAGGACAGAATAGTCAGCAGTGAGTTCACTGAACAGAAGAAATCGGGACAATTAAGTTGGTTAAGCAAAATGGGATTTTTTAAATGTTTTAAATGTAAGGCGTGCCAACATGGATTGAATTGCACGCAATTTATGACTATCTTTGACAAAATCATTAAGGTTAAAGGACACCTAACCTGCAGATCCAGTTTTGTAGTCTATCGGCTACAGTGTCCCTGTAAGAAGATTTATATAGGCAGTACCACTTTACCGGTTTTTAAACGTGTTCTACAGCATAGAAGAGCCATAGTGAACAAGGATAGAACGTATCCTATTGCTAGACACTTTGAGAAATATCATCAGAGCAATCCTGAAGGCCTACAGTACAGTTGTATAGCAGAAATCCCAAAGAAAAAAAGAGGAGGGGATAGGGAGAAAGAACTCCGGAAATTGGAGACCTACTATATACTGGAAGTTGACTGTAAAGAACCATATGGATTGAATGTGGATGAGGAGCTGTTCACCTGCCTCTAAAATAAGCAGAATAAATGGGAAATTAGGAGTTGAAGGTTCCTGTAAATAAGAATAAGTCATTGTCGAGTAAATGAAGTGCTGATAACACAAGTTTCTTTTTATTTTTAAGAGTAAGGAAGAAGGGAAAGGAAAAAAGAAAATTTTATCTTTCTTTTCTTAAATATATTTTGAGAGTAAGTTGAAAGAGGGACACAAACAAAGGAGTAATATAATTAGTTTTCCAGGTTTTTTAAAGACAAGTAAAGCGAACATGTACATTAGTATAAGCACTTATGATGAAGTACTTTGTTATCTAGTACTGAAGAATAGTTTCCCGTATTTTATGAGAGTGATATGGGTTTACTTGAAGCACTAGCACTTTATGAATTCAAAGATTGTTTACATAAGCACTTGCACTTTGTAATAATTTTAGAATACATTTTGGTTTACATAAGCACTTGCACTTTGTAACCAAGTGAATATGAAAAAACGGTTACGTGAAGGAAACGTAGACTGTAGCAAAAATGGAACATGAATATCGCTTTATCTGTATTATTTTTGACTTTCCCTTGAATGTTGTAATATGCACTTGCACTTTATAAATGAGTAATTAAGATTTAATTACTTACAAGGGTTTGTTGAACAAAGAAAAAATTTGTGTGAAATGTTTGTTTTGGAGCACTTGCTTGAGACAACACGCATTGGAATAACCACTCCAAGATGGCACCACCTTTGGTGATAAAAGAAAGGAAAAAAAGAGAAAAAAAAGGGGGAAAAAAAGTTAAGGTGGAATTCAATATGAGTAGTCCCTTCTTACTATCTAAAATGTTTTTAAACCATTGTGAATGAAAAAACGATGTCGTGAGCAAGGTAGCGTCAAGCTATCGAAACGCGTACACAGGTGTCTCGTCGCAATAAAGGAGACCCAATTTGAAGAATCCCTTGGTGTGCTGCGTGATTATTTTGAGGAAAAAATAATCGGATAATTGATATATATATATATAAAAATCACAAGAGATTCTCTGTCAACTCGCAGCGTTGTCAGCGCTCGCATCCGCCGCAAAAGAACCACGAACCACCAAAATGCAGGCAATTTAACTTTATATTACTATTTCCTCTTGATTACGCGTTTCGGGCACCCCTTGCTCTTGATCACACAAACAGAGAGTGAAAACGCCATTTTTTTCAAATGCTTGAACCACGTGATAGAACACCACAAGTAAACATAGTGAAGATACAGTTAAGAGGTGATAGGTCCCACCGAGTTCTGTGGCAGTTTCAATACATAATTTCAATAAATATTTCCAATTCCATCTATGATATAGGAGAATATAAATATAATATATATGAATAAATAAATATATAAATAGATAAAAAAAATCATCAAATCACATTTAGTGCATAATATCACCAACATATCACATAATACACCAAGATATATATGTGTATGAATTCTCCTAGACGTGAATATTCATTTAAAATCTCCGCTTAATTAAAAGCAACATATGTTATTATCCTGAAACTGCCTCCAATTCCTGCTTAAATGCTGGTGTGTCACAACCCCTTCCAGAACCTACTCCATCCTCAATCATAATTATATATGGGAACTCAACAGTACCTCCCAACATACTTGGCCTAAAGTGCAACAAATATATAAAGTGCTTGTACAATGTGCAAATCTCATACCATACTAAAGTGCAAATGCAATAAGTGTTCTAACCAAAAAATGCTTAAAAATTCTAAAAACGTTCTCAATTTGTGGGCCTAAAGTAATTGAATGCAACCAAAACTGAATACAATCCAATTCTGCTTGCATCCAAGTAAAAATGGCTGCTGCTCAGAATCATACCTATTTACAAACGGATACAGGAATTTCACTATGTGTACTGGGAGGCCATCATGATTACTACTCCTGAAACATGGTGTCGGTTGATCCCAATCAATTTCTATAAAAAGTTATGCAGATCTTCCGTGTTGTTCAAGCCATACGGAAATTTGGTGTCTAGCTCTAAAATAATTTTTGACTCCAATTGTCTAAGGGCTTTTTCATGATCCCCTCCACGATGTAATTTAGGAATGGCTGCCACCACAAAATAACTCAAACAGCTAAGATCATTGTTATGTGTTTGTTTAAAGTGGGGAGCCACAGGATAGGAAGGATCGTTATTCACTATGGCACGCAAGTGTTGCAATATCCTGACATGCACCTGCAACTTAGTGCTGCCCACATATCTCAGTCCGCAGGTGCATGTCAGAATATATACCGCAAACTCTGACCTACATGAAAAGTTACATTTAATGGCTATTTTGTCTGGGCTGAACAGTGAAGAATAGTGTGTGGTATTCTTCCCAAACTTGCAAGCTCTACAATTAGAGCATTTAGTAAAGCCGTTCTTAGGTTGTAACCAAGTTTTTACCAGCTGCCAACTCTGGCCAAGATTTCCCAATCTGCGTGCACATAGAAATGCCCTTCCTGTAAGTGACAATTGGTTGGGATGGTAATCTTGCAGACAGCACCCCATCTGTCAATACAATCGGCCAGTGACGTTTAACAATAGCACGTACTTTTTTTTTTTGCTTGCTAAAAGCAGTGATCAGCCTCGGGGCAGAATTATCATTAGTTTTTTAATCTACAGTATTCGTGAGTAAGGATTCTCTAGATCGGTCCTTGGTTTTAGGATCCTCTCACTGTAGCCCCTTTGCCTGAATCTTTGATAGACCTCCTCAGTGCATCTGTTTAAATCCTCATTGTTATTGCATATTCTTTTAAGTTCACCGTAAGGGATATTGTCGATCAAATGTTTAGGATGTGCTCTGCTGGCATGTAAAGTTAAATTGCCAGCAGTGTCCTTTCTGTATAGAGTGGTACACAGTTGTCCCTGACTCTGGGAAGTCCTGACGTCTAAAAAATCAATGGTGCTCTTACTGAAATTTGAAGTAAATTTGAGGTTTGCAGGATTGATATTTATCTGCTTAATAAATTCAGATGCACTAGATTCACTGCCTTGCCATACAATGAAGACATCATCAATGTATCGCAACCAATACAAAACATGCTCATTAAAAATAGTGGCATACATAATCTTGAGGACCTGCTCCTCCCACCAGCCTACATGCAAGCATGCGTAGCTGGAGGAGAAGCAAGCCACCATCGCAACACCTCTCTTCTGCAGATAAACATCATTGCCAAATAAAAAATAATTATTGTGCAAAATCTAAAAAGAACTTAATGGCCATTAGACCTGTGGAATGTTCGATACTGGTGTACAAGGATTCAATGTCCAATGTGATAAATAATAAATCCTCAGACCACGTAATGCCTTGTACCTTTTTTTAAAAATCACCAGTGTCCTTCACATAGCTTGGCAATCCAGACTCCTGAAGAAAAAGGTCCACATATTGAGTAATAGTTTCACCTATGCTGTTAATGGCCGATATTATGGGCCTACGTGGAACTGGTGTCGTTTTCTTGTGGACCTTAGGGATGAAAAATAAAGTTTTGCTAAAACTGGGTGTTCTATGTTTAAAAATGTAAACTCCTCCATAGATATCACCCCTTCCCTTTTCCAATCCATTAATTCCTTTTTAAGAGTCTGTCTTGCCGCATTATATCTAGTGTGGGAGGACTTCTCATAACATTCCTTATCTTGTAAATGTCTATTAGCCTCTAGAATATAATCTTTCTGGGGGCCAGATGACCATGTTGCCCCCTTTGTCAGATTTCGCCTCAATGATCTCATGTTTGCCAATTTTTTTATCAATTTGGCACATTCCATTTCATTTCTGCTTTTGTAACGCTTTCTATGTTTTGTGCTGTGATACAATTTCTTGATGTCTTCAATTACTACCTCATGATAAATGTCTATTGCGTCCTTGGGCATAATGCGCATAAACTTGGATTTAGATTTAAATGGACTGATACCAGCTCCCAATTGTGCTATATTCTCGGTACGCAGCCCCTACTGTGTGGAACATATCTCTCCTTCCACTTCTATCCCCATACTGGCCTCCTTGTTCAGATGTTGCAATTCTTGCAATACCGGCACATCTGATGCCTGTAATTCCATGCTGGACTCTCTTCCACTGTCCTCATTGTCAAAACGGCTTGTCTGCACCTATTTTAACCCCTCCTTAATAGCAAAACACTTTTGAAGTTTTAACTTTCTTATGAAGCAGAAAACATCAACCCTAGTTTGTGAGTAATTAAAATCGCTTACCAGACAAAAAGATAGTCCCAAGCTCAGTAGTTGTTCCTCCGCATGAGATAGAGTAATACTAGAGAGATTGATGATGGTATTGTAATTTGTATTCACCTTTTGCGCCAATAAGGTTTTTTCAATGGCGCTCTTTCGCTTCTTGTGCCGCTCCCTTCTTCGTGCGTTTTTCCTTGCTCTGGTTTTTTGTTGTTTTGATTCCGCGGCCTCGGGGTTTGGCGTCGGTCGAACACTAAAAAATCAACTTCTTCCCCGAAATTTAGAATCTTTTTCTGACCACTCGCTCCCTTGCTGGTAATACTTTCATTGTTCGATGATACCTCGCTGGTCAGGGAGTCACTATCCAAAACCGTGTTTCCTGTTTTAGCTCCGACTGCCGCTTGGGAAGGCATGGCACTATGTGAGCCCTTCTCAAATATGGCTTTTTTGGCATTGTCATATTTGTGGGCAAATGTGAAAACCCGACCTTCCTCGTAGTCGCACTTATCTCTCTAGAACTTCTGTGCTTTTCGAACCTTAATCTTTTCCTCCTGTTTACCAATCTCTCTTGGATGGCTTTCCTTGTTTTGGCGATAAAATCACTTGGTTCCAGTTTCGCTAATGATTCATTGATTTGGTCTATCTCTTCCAGCAGTGCATGTCGATCTATCTCAGCATATTTAACTAAGATGTGTGCCAAATTCATCAACGCTGCCAGGTTATTCTCACCAAACAAAACAAATAGGGTCTGAGGGCAAATGTTTAAAGACCTACAAGGATTCCCAAACCCCCTTCCTAAATATTTCAAAACACAAAAGGGATCCGAGGTCTAATATGCAACCCTTGATATGAATTCAAGATAGTTGACTAATAGCAAATTTATGCCAATAGTGAATTAGTGTAGGTAAGCATGTGAAAGAGCGATACAGAAAATAGAAGACAACAGAAGGTGAAGCAAAAAAGCTTGATCAAAGGATAATCAGCATCCCATCATTACACTCTGAAAGTGCCCAGTGTCATCATCTGGGGTACCAAACAACTCTTCTCAGAGACCTCATATTATATCGAGGCCATATGAATGAGTTGTATCCTCTTATCAAGAAACATCCAGAAAAAGAGGGAAAAATAGAAAATTATTAAGAGTGCAATAAAACAAACAAATATTTTTGTATTTTACCAGTGTTCGTAAAACAGAATACACAATTGACTTGCACTAGATATATGTATTTCTAAACTGTGCCCCATCAATCGTATTTCTATCTAAAAACCTCCATCCCAGTACGAGTCCCAGCCGGAGGTACCGACGGACAGAGCGGGGCCTCTTCCTTGACTCAAGCTGGTGCCGAGTGAGGTGGGGCTTTTTCCTCTGATGATGTTTGATGTCAGTTAACATCAGCAAATCACATTGAGGAATTGGACAACCTTTACAAGGGTATAGTAGTAACCCATTTTCTTTCCCAAAGTCCATATCAGGGACTTTGATCATGAGGTCCTGAAGAAAGCCAGGGAGAGTCTTCCTGAAGGCTGAAACATGTCGACCAAATAGTGGGCAGCAAACGTGGTTTACCTGCCTTTTCTTCCCCGTTTTTTTTTCTCACACTGTTTTTAGATATAAATACGATTGATGGGGCACAGTTTAGAAATAATATAAACTAGATATAATATGAGGTCTCTGAGAAGAGTTGTTTGGTACCCCAGATGATGACACTGGGCACTTTCAGAGTGTAATGATGGGATGCTGATTATCCTTTGATCAAGCTTTTTTGCTTCACCTTCTGTTGTCTTCTATTTTCTGTATCGCTCTTTCACATGCTTACCTACACTAATTCACTATTGGCATAAATTTGCTATTAGTCAACTATCTTGAATTCATATCAAGGGTTGCATATTAGACCTCGGATCCCTTTTGTGTTTTGAAAAAAAAAGGTTATTCTCACCCCCTTCTCTCAACATACTTGGGTTTGGGCTTTCGAAACGTGGGGCTCAAGAATTCTCAAACCCCTTGGAATTCGACCAACTTCAATATACTTGGTGAGAGATTTATGCTCCCACCATTTTGTAGTTTCAGACCTCATACATTTCTCAAGCCTCTTCAAAAGATTTCTCGCATCTCCTTCTTTACTGGTGCCTGTATTCACAGGACCCTCCCGTTCCGTTGTTCTTGTAGGTAAATTATTAAATATTTCCTCGGCAGTGGCCTCTTGTACTCGGACCACCTCCGCTGACATCTTCGAGGAAAACAGCCGTAATGTTTAAACAATGCTGTGGCGTAGTCAGTATCCACCCGCCGTACACTGCCTTTTATTCCTCCCCACCTATGCACTTACTGGTATGCTCCTTGCCTTTCCGGAACAGCCTTCGTGTCGGACCGACAAACACGCCGTGCCCATATTCCGTCAGGCAAACTCGAGCCTTCGCAGCTGCAATATATAGTTTGCCAGTAGGTAGTTATAGTTAGGTCAGTGAAACAAGTGCGCAAATCGTAAAAAGGGGGCAGGGTAGAAACACCCTGATACCCTAGGCCTGCTTAAGGGGTCCCACAAGGACCCCCAGGTCCCCACATTTTTTTTTTAAATCGGCAAAATGCGCAACGGATCCGCGGATCTGGCCGCGAAAAAAAAAAACGAAGCGCAGGCTCCCGAGCTTCGTTGCTATTTAGCCCCCGGGTGGTCCAAGTCCCGGGGGCAATATGTTAATTGTAATGGGGCTATTAGTGGCCCGGGAGGGAGGCCACACGGCCCTCTTCCCCAATTGTAATTGTTTTTTTTTTTTCAATAAAGGAAAGGCCGGCCCCGGGGGATGGGGTCTCGGGGCCATAAATGGCCTTGGGAGGGGGGCCACGCAGCCCCCTTCCAAATTTGTATTCAATAAACAATAAAATAGGGGTCAGGCCCTGGGGGATGGGGTCCCCAGGGCCAAAATATTAGGAAAAGAAGGGGGCTCACACAGACCCCCTTCTTAAAAAAAAAGTTTAAAAAGCCCGGCATCGCGACGAGGCCCTGCCCCCTCCCTGCAGCAGTCTGCAAACGCGCCCCCTGGCGCGTTTGCAGATGGGGAACTAATTCCCCTTGAATACTAGGGGTCCCTGGGGGCCAACTAGCCCACCAGGAACCTCCAGTATGCGTCAGGGGGCTGTGTTGCAGAGAGGTGTCCTGAGGCCACACCCCTTATTACACCTCTCTGCAACGCAGCTCTGTGGTGCTTAATGGAGGTATCTGGTGGGATAGTTGCACCCCAGGGACCCTCAGGATTCAAGGGGAGTTAATCCCCCAACTTAAAACGCGGCACGCGGCGCGTTTGCACAGTGGTGAAGGGAGGGGGCGGGGCTTGAGGTGACATGTGTACAAACACGCCCTGTGGTGTGTTTTAAGTTGGGGAATTAATTCCTCTTCAATCCTGAGGGTCCCTGGGGGCCAAGTAGTCCACCATGTACCTCCAGTAAGCGCCATGGAGCTGCGTTGCAGAGTCTTGCAAAAAGGGACGTGGCCTCTGAACACCTCTCTGTAACGCAGATACCTGGTGGGCTAGTTGGACCCAAGGGACACTCGGGATTCAAGGGGACTTTATCACCCAAATTGACACGGCCACAGGGTGTGTTTGCACACATGTAACCTCAGGCCCCCCATCCCTTCACCAGTAAGCAAACGCACCCTGTGGCGCATTTCAAGAGGTAGTTTTAATCCCCCTGCCCTATTATGTACTAGGGGCTTTCAGAGGAGGCCATGGTAATCACAGGGGTACCCCGACCCATAGTGTTCCCTAGTGTATGTAGGTGTTTTAACTGTATTCTAAGTGTCTTTTAGCAGAGCACTGGCTCTAGGACTGGTTAGTCAGAGTCAGTTACCACCAGTACCCATCGGAAAAAGTTGAGGGTACAGGGTGATTTTGCAACAAGGCCTCTTTCTGCTCCTCTGTTTGTTCTTTCTGCATGTCTTCCTTCTTCCTGCACTTTTCTTCATCTTTGAGGACTTCTGTTGCTTCTTTCTGCATTTCTTTTTCTTCTTTCTGTGTGTTTTTTCTTCTTTCTTCACATGTCCTGCCACTATAGGCATAGTTAGAAACTAGCATTTAAAAAACCTTTGAAATTAACTGAAAAAAACATAGGTTTCAGGCACGTTATAGTTACAAATTAGCATTTAAAAAACCTTTGAAATTCACTGAAAAAACCATAGGTTTCAGGCACGTTATAGTTAGGAATTAGCATTTAAAAAACCTTAGAAATTCACTGAAAAAACCATAGGTTTCAGGGGTGTTATAGTTAGTTGGACATTTCACTCGTACAAAACCATTGAAATTACACCGTTATAGTTAGTTCAGCTAACTATAACTCGCGCGCCCGCAATGTAATGCTGATGACGTCACATATTACATCACTCATGACATGGTCAGTGACATCACTGATGACATCACTGATGACATCTCAAATGACATCACTGATGACATCACTGATGACATCATCCAGTGTCTGTGTGTTTTTATAAACTTTAAATATGTTTATTATATATAGGGAAAGGCATATTGAAGAATGAGTGACTGTATAAGTGTGTGAATGGATGATTTTGTAGGTGTGTGACTGACTCTATAAGTGAGTCATTAAACGTATCTTAGTGAATGCATGGGTTAATGACTAAACTGTGTGAATGACTGTATGCATCTGTCTGTTGGTGTGTAAGCGGATGCATGGTTTTGTGAATAGGTACATGAATGTCTATATAAGTTATTGATTGGTTGTCTGAGTGTCTGAGTATCTGTATGGGTACCTGAGTGTTTGTGTTGGTGGGATGTGTGTGACTCTGTGCATAGATGTGTCAGTGGATGGTTCACTGGGTGCATGGTTTCAACACTAGGTCTGTAATGGACTGTATGGGTGGGTGAATATCTGTATGGTTGTGTTAGTGTGTGAATATATATTTCATTAGTACATGTGTAATTTACTACAAATGTGAACGGCAGTATATATGTATGTTGGAGTAAAGAAATGACTATAACTGAGAGTGTGTGATAGTGTGAGTGGCTGTATGGATGAGTGTGTGCTTGTATCATTAATTGTATAAGACCATAAGAATGTGCTAGTATTTCTATGAGTAATTGAGCTTGTGTGTGTATAACTGTATAGGTGAGCAAATGGCAGTGTGATTAATTATTTGCATGACTAAGTATGTGTGTGAGTAACTCTATGGATGAGTAGCGGTGTGGGAGTGTCTATATAGGTGTATGAGTGCATATGATAGTCCTGTACTGAGTGACCAAAAGTATGAGTGACTGTACGGGTGAGTGAGTGGATGGGTGTTTAGACGTAAGACTCTGTGATGGGGTATGTACTTATTGGTGTTGGAGTGTCTATGGTTTTGAGAGTGGCAGTATGTAATTTAGAGTGGGTGTATCAAAGGTTATATTAGGGTGTGACAAGAAGCATCAAATGATCACAGGATTGACGTCATCAGTGATGTCATCAGTGATGTCATCAGTGATGTCACTGTCCATGGCATGAGTGATGTAATATGTGATGTCATCAGCAGTGCATTGCGGGGTCGCGAGTTATAGTTAGCTGAACTAACTATAACAGGGGAATTTCAATGGTTTTGTACGAGGGAAATGTCCGTCTAAGTATAACGCCCCTGAAACCTATGGTTTTTTCAGTGAATTTCTAAGGTTTTTTAAATGCTAATTCCTAACTATAACATACCTGAAACCTATGGTTTTTTAAGTGAATATATATATATATATATATATATATATATATATATTTATTTTATTTTATTTTTTTTCACTGAAAAAAACATAGGTTTCAGAGACGTTATAGTTAGAAATTCCTATCCTAAACTGCTCCACAATTTCTTGAGGTTTCGAAAAAACAACACCGTTTGCCCCATTGATTTTCTTAATATGAACTTTAGCTCTTCGATCAGCTAATAGATAGGCCAAAACTCGTCCCACCCGCTCTCCGTACTCGTACTGCCTAGTTCTAAACTTAGTATAATTACTGCCTGCTTTATCGTTAAGCCTTCTACTAAGCTTTGCTCTTATATCAATAATCTGTAAGTATATTCGTTGTCCCTCAGTATCCTTCATAGCCATTGCTTGAGCATGTTGCTGCTCTAAGTTCATATACAACCTATGTTCATTATCAAGCTGATTGAAATAAGACCGATTCTGTTTAACAATATACTGAAATGTGACCCCCCCTTACATATGCATTTAAACAATCCCAAACCACAGCAAGGGATGTGGAATGTAGGTTATTTACTATATAGTCCCTGAGGACCTCTTGCATGTGAGTAATATAGTCTAGATTATTGAAAAGATGCCTCGGAAACGAGAATTCCCTGGTTTGTATTGCAACATTGGGGCCAATAAAGACAGTAAGCATAATAGGATTGTGGTCCGATGTGATCTTGGGACAAACCACCATAGAGGACCTCTCCAGCAAAGCATATTTAGTAAAAATCATATCAATTCAAGAGTATTGTTTATGCGGATAAGAAAAAAAAGTGTATCCTGGCATTGTGGGGTATAGCATTCTCCAAGCGTCCTCCAATTGGTGTAGATGACGCAAATCTTGTATAGCTGCCCTCACCTGAACCATTCTAAGTCTTGCTTTTATTTTTGTGGTATCGATTTTCTTATCTAAAATGCAGTTAAAATCACCCATTACAATAAGATCCCCAGACCATTCCAACAGTTCGGAACTGAGATATGAAATCACATCGGGATAATCATTGTTAGGGCCATAAATCGTGCATATTGTCATCTTATGACCGCACACAGAGAGGTGAGCAATCACCCATCTACCCTTGGAGTCATCCTGTATGCGTAAAACCTTGACATCCAAATGTCTAGTCTTCAACAATGCAACCCCCCCGAATGGATGCCGACTGTGAGGTACATACAATCAGCTCGTAACCTATCTGTTTCAAATAGGTTCTATCTTTAAAGGCAATATGAGTTTCAACAAGTCCCACTATGTCGGGCTTAAACACCTTCAATTCTTCCGCAACCAGCAGTCTTTTATTGGCTTGGTTCAGCCCACAAACATTCCAACTCATATATTAAACATTCGGCATAAGATATTTTTACTATGTCACATCGATCTCCATTTCCATCTGTAAATTACCTATAGTAACAAACTTGTGTAAACATTTTCTGTGCAATTACAATTGTGACGTGGCCATTTAACCCCCACCTTCCACTACCATGCATCCCAGCTCTTCCCACCCCTACCATTACCAACCCCCCACCCAGTATCTTGAGAAAAGAAATCAACCCCCTACTTAGCTGTCCTGATATGACAGCATTTCGAGAGCGCCCCAACCCCCCACGGATACCCACCGCACTCACTATCCCACACCCCTTCCCGTGCCAGCCCGAAAAGATGTTTTACCAAAGGGAGAAAATATTATAAAAAAGAAAAAAAAGGAATAAGTTGATAGAGCCCCTTAAATTCTGTAAAATGGCACGAACAACTACAACCAAATCATGGCAAATAAGATTACAAATCAGTCTTTTGGTGTAGATTGCCACTTACAAAGAGCTTTTCTTGCTTCCTGCTCATTAAAGAAAAAATATGTGTGACAATCTTTAATAACTTTCAAACGAGCGGGCTCCTGTAACAAAACCTGTGAGCAGACAACTTTGAAAGAGTCCATAAGCTGACGGAGTTGCCAACGCTTTTCCAAAGTATGCTTAGAAAGATCGGACCGCAAAAAAATTGAAAAAGAATCCACTTTAACAGGAGCTGTAAGGCGTGCCTTAAAAAAAATAGCCTGACGCAACAAAAAGTTACCCAAAAAAACCAAAATCGGCCTAGCAAAGTTTATTTTGGACTGAGTGCCTTGTGAAAGATAAAGCGGTAACCTATGAGCCCTCTGGACTTGTGTGTCCATGTCCCAGTCTTCCAGGTCCGGAAATGCCCTTTGGAGCGAACCAACAATAAATGCCCGGGGCTCTGATCCTTCACTGCCCTCCGGGATCCCGAAAATCCTCAAATTCAGACGCCGCTGACGATTTTCAAGGTCCTCGATCTTAGATTGAACCATGACCAACTGTGACTCATGTGATACAACCTGTTTCGTGATTAAAGTATTACCCTCCTCCACGACTGCCACCCTGTTTTGGAGATCGGAGACCTCAGAGATGAGGTGGGACACCTTAGTGGTAACATCCGACAGTGATTTTTTAATTTCAGTACTATCGACCCTAGCTTGTAGATAGTGATGTTGTGCTTCTGCTCTCTGAATCTTAAGTGCCTGCATGATTCTAAACAGAGGTGGCTCATCATCCTGCTCTTCATCCTTCAGGCTCAGACCAGGATTGCGCTCAGCTCCCAAAACTTCCTTGCGCAACAAGTCACTAGTTGAAGGCAAGGATCCAAGAATCGTAGGTTGGTTATTTAATATATTTTAAATGCTAATTTCTAACTATAACGTCTCTGAAACCTATGTTTTTTCACTGAATTTCAAAGGTTTTTTAAATGCTAATTTTTAAGTGTGATAGTAGTTATACCTATTTTTTTGTACTGATTTTATACAGTTTTTTAACTGTTTATTTATAAATATTTTATTCATTAAATAACATTATATATTTTTCTGAAAATTGCAGATTTTTTTTTTTAATTCAAACTGAAATATTGATTAATTTTCTTGTTTTCATTTTTTATTTTAATATATGTATATTATTTTCTTTAAAAAAAATCCAATTTTTTTCCGGAGTCGCGCACTCAAAGCGTACACATCATGGTGGGTGCGCGTATTCTAGCCGCCATTTTAGAAAAGTCGTGAAGGATCCGCGTACAGTGTGCAACGGCTGCGTATTTTTCAGTTACATCATATACATTTAATATTACGTGATGTGTGTGATTGATATGCAACCAGTCAGCGACTCCTGCTCCCGCGCATTCGCGACACATGCGCATTACGGTACAAGATGCTAGCGCGGTTGCGGGTCTCATTTGACGTCATATACGTGCTGGGGCGCACTGGGTGCACGACTCACGCAAAAAAAAACTTATGTTCCAAAATGATATGTATGTGTCTTTAAAATACATATTAGGGCAAGAGATTATCTAAGATATTCATAAAAATAATATATTCGTACTTATAATAAACATATATTATTTTTAAATATATTTTCGCTAAGTCGGGTGCATGCACTCTCTCTGCTACTCACTCTCTACTACTCACTCTCTACTACTCTCTACTACTCTCTACTACTCACTCTACTACTCACTCTCTACTACTCTCTACTACTCTCTACTACTCACTCTCCACTACTCACTCTCTAATACTCACTCTCTACTACTCTCTACTACTCACTCTCTACTACTCACTCTACTACTCTCTACTACTCACTCTCTGCTACTCTCTCTACTACTCTCTACTGCTCAATCTCTACTCTCTATTACTCACTCTCTACTCTCTACCTCTCTACCTCTACACCTCTACATCTACACCTCTACCTCTCTCTACACACACACATATGCACATATATGTATGCATATATATGCATATGCATTTATATATATATATGTGTAAATATATATATATATACATACATATATAAACATATATATAATCTGCATATCTATATAAATACAAATATAAATGCATGCATACATATACATATATGCATGCACATGCATGTTATGTACATGAAAGTTTGAAAAGCACTAATAAAAGCAAAGCTAAAAAGTCACCTAATTACAAACAGAATTGCTTTAACTTAAACGAGGGCGAGACCTATTGCATTTTCAATGCTTGTTTACTTTGGTTTTATCAAGAAGGCATTCAGATGTGTCACACATTTGCCATAAATTCTGAACGGTAGCACTCTAGTTGCTCATTAGATCACTGTAGTAAAGCTACTGCTCACCAGGGAAGTCTGCTGCTGGTATTCAAAGTGCATGTTTCAGTCTGCATGTCAGAATTTTTTAATGAAATAGAAGAGGATTTGAGAAGTCAAAATGTGCCCTAATTTTTCTTTCTGCAGCACTAATCATAATTTCTATGGCAAAATGAACCCCCTAATTTTGTTCCTTTGCAAATTAAATGTTTAAGTGTTACCACTTTATTCCAATCAAGATGGCTTCAGGTGTGCCATACGTTTATCATAAGTAGGACTGTTAGCGCTCAAGTTGTTCTTTGGAACTCTCTGGGAAGCTGCAGTAGAACACAAAGGAATCAACTGACAGTCTCTGCCCTTGTTGGATGTACATGTTTTACTGAGAATGTCAGACTTCACTCTCACATGACTGAGAAAGATAATGTGAATTTACAGAAAATATGCTCTCAGTTTAGCTTATAGATCACCTTCCAAACCTCTGTGGGAAAAGCATGAGAAAATAGTTTTCTCTCAAACATGATTCATGATATCCCAGCAGAAGGCTTTTTCACATGGTAAAATCACCTTAGAACATACCACAATTCCTAAAATGAGTATGGTGCCATCAACACATGATTTATAATGTAACTAAAGTCTTAAAACCTTCTATTAACTGCAATGCTTTTTAATGAGGTGCTATCATGTATATTGGTCCCAAGATGGCTGCCAACACTTCTTGGATGAAGTGCTGTCAGCCAATCAGATCTCACGATGAGATGTGTGGTTAGGCTCCGCCCAGATATATATGTGATTTTACTTTTGATTTTCTCAGGAACTACTGACTGGATTTACACCATTTAAGCAAAAGGCACGACTCTGAACCAAGGCCTACCTTTCTGCCAAATTTGGTGTAATTCCGTTCTGCAGTTCAGGCAGTAGCTACAACTAAAGGTCCCTATGGAAAAATGCATGGGAAAACACGTTTTGCGACCCCCCTTTTTTCTCGGCCCCCGCTTGACGAATCACCCCGAGACTTTCAGGATAGGAGCGGACTGGAGCGGGCCACGAGTTTTAAAAATTTCGCGAAGATTCGTCAACCGGCACCAAAGTTATTCTAAATAGAATGTTGTGGATTTCCTATGGATAATAGGTCCTAACTATAACTACCTACTGGCGACCGCCAGTAGGTAAGATATCTATATATAGATATATGTATATATATCTCCACAAACCCAAGCCTCTTACAGCGGTGGGCTGTGACGGGGTCGCAAACCCCTATTCTCCACCACGATCTTTCGTTTGACGTCCCAAAAAACGATGTCACAGCCACTAATCCTTCAAACAGCGTGTTTATTAAGTTTGGTTTTGGCCGAAAACCAAACTTAATAAACACGATGTTTGAAGGATTAGTGGCTGTGACATCGTTTTTTGGGAAGTCAAACGAACGATCGTGGTGCTACATATATATATATTCACTTAAAAAACCATAGGTTTCACACATGTTATAGTTAGCTGGACATTTCACTCGTAAAAAACCATTGAAATTCCCCCGTTATAGTTACTTCAGATAACTATAACTTGCGCGCCCGCAATCCACTGCTGATGATGTCACATATTACATCACTCATGACATGGTCAGTGGCATCACTCATGACATCACTGATGACATCATCCTTGTGATAGAGTGGCGGTCGCGCGAGTTATAGTTATCTGAACTAACTATAACGCGGGAATTTCAATGGTTTTTTACAAGTGAAATGTCCAGCTAACTATAACATGTGCGAAACCTATGGGTTTTTAAGTGAATTTGCAAGGTTTTTTAAATGCTAATTCCTAACTATAACGTGTGTGAAACCTATGGTTTTTTAAGTGAATTTGTAAGGTTTTTTAAATGCTAAGTTATGTATGTTTTATTATATTTTTTATATATTTATTTTACAATAAGCTACCTATGTATATAGTTATAGATTGACTGTATCCTGTAATATGGAATGGCTCGTTTAAAATGTTTTTTTTTTTGTGTGTTTTTAAACCCCGCGTTTATTCTAAAAGAAAAAAAAATGTTGTTTTCACCCTTCGGGGTCCTTCAGGGACCCCCTGACAAAGGCTAGGGGGTCAGGAACTCTCTACCCTGCCCCCTTTTCACGTTCTCCACCTTTCTTTTTCACTGTCACACACAAAACACACAAAATGGCGGCCGACACTTCCCGATTTCGACCGATTCGAATGTTGACTGACATGTAACCACCAATCAGAATTACGCTCGCGCACGTTATGGTGCGCGCACCGTGCGCGCCTATAGATATTTATGTACTTTTAACTGCAATTTTCTCAGGAACTACTGAACAGATTTACACCATATATGCAAAAGGCACATGCCTGACCTGAGGACTACCTCTTTGCCAAATTTCAAGTAATTCTGTTCAGCCGTTCGGGCTGTACCTTCAACTGAAGGACCTATGGGAAAATGCATGGGGAAAACGCATTTGGGACCCCCTTTTGTCTCAGCCCCCGCTTGACAAATCACCCCGAGACTTTCAGGGTAGGATCTGAGTGGAGCGCCCCATTAGTTTTGAAAATTTCGCGAGGATTCGTCAACCGGCGCCAAAGTTATTCAAAATAGAATTTTCAGATTTCCTATGGAAACACGGTCCTAACTATAACTATCTACTGGCGCCAGTAGATAATATATATATATATATATATCACTGAGAGAGCATTGTCGAGTGCATTCCTGAGCGCAAGGGCGTTCGATTGGAAAATATATATATATATATATAGATATTACCTACTGGCGGTCGCCAGTAGGTAGTTATAGTTAGAACCTATTATCCATAGGAAATCCGCAACATTCTATTTTATAGATATAGATATATAGATATATTTAGAAGCGCCCCTTGACTTCAATGGGAGCCTGTGTTCCAACTGACAACACAGACTCCTATGAGGAAAATGGGTGTCTGCGGAAAACCTTGTGCCCTGTCACGGGCAACCCATTCTGCCTGCCACACTGTGCATGATTTTACAGGCGGGTCCCTTGGGTACTCCCTCGACCCCAAACTAGAAGGCTAGGATGATGGGGGGCCTGCTAGGAGCCCCCAAAGTTAGTATCCGACAGCCTTTTCATGTCAGACAGACCGAGTCATAAAAGCTGTCAGAATCCGACATCGTAATCGGTCGGTCAGAAATGCTGTCCATTGAGCTGTATGAATCGGCTCCGGCTCGGATTCTCCGAATGCCGGTTGCAACCAATTCGGAATGACCGAACGGTTCCCCTTCCGACCGCGAGCATCGTAATCGGTCGGTCGGGAATGTTTCCGACCGAGTCGGGCGGATGGGTTCCGACATGGTCTAGGAAAATCCGACTGTCAGTCGGAGGCTTTCCGACTGACATCATAATCAGGCCCTTAGTGGGCAACGTTATGGACCTTCCCCTCCTAAGAAAGAGGTAAACTTCGACGCTTTAGTCTGCATCCCTGTAGCACCAGGGTCTAACTGTCAATCAAACACTGGCACTATGACACCCCACCCTTTTACATCTAGTCGCAGGGTGAGGTGAGGTGAGCAAGCCTCACTTACCCCCTCACCATGATGAGCTGTGAAAGGTTCAGGTGGACACTGCAGGCCTGTCATTCTGTATTGAAGTCGGCGCAACAATCTCTGTGAGCTTTTAGTACATGGTGCATGCGGGGTATGATTCTGAAATGTACATTAAATGCATCACCATAGCCACTATGTCAGTAGAGAGAAGCGAGCTGAGGAGCAGGAGCAGGAGCAAGAGGTAGAGCAGGTAGATTTATTTATTGATTTTAAATGGAAGCCAGCAAATCCCACTTTGGAACTAACATTGATTGAACTACAAGCCCAAAATCAGATTGTCTGAGGTGTTATCTGTCTCCAGCTGGACTTTTACGGAAAATGTTTTTTTCTGCAGCCAGCGTGTTTAGGGGTAAACACGTAATGAAAAATCCTATCAATAGAAGGATGATTTTAACTTAAGTAAGCCGTGCAGGTAAAACCCCTTCTTTGGAACAAATGTGCTTGCATCTGATGCCCCAAAACATTGAACTTTACCAGCCGCCACTGCTGTTGGAACTGCCCTTTTGACCTAAGATCCGTTTCATGGATATTTTAGGATTACTGTTGGACCTTAGTCCTTTCTATTTCTAGCTGCATTTGAATGAAAATAAATAAATTTTTCTGTTTCAATTGAATGTATTAGGTGTGAATATAGATCGATCATGGGTGTGCTTCATTAAAGATGATGGCTTAAAAATAAGAATTATGGGGGCATATGTACAAGCCCCTATTGCCACCACAACGTCACCTATAGTGACATTGTGTAGGCAATAGGGGCAGCACCTGTGATAGGGGCTGCGCCTTATGTACAAGACAGCTTTAAGCCACATTCATTTTGACGTTGGCAGCGCCAAAATTAAGACCAGGTAAAAACTGGTCTTAAGATGGCGAAACAAGGAGAAATGCATTATTTAAAAAATGCCCAGGCCCTGAAGAATGGGGTCCCCACGGCCCAAAGAATACTAAAAGAAGGGGGCCACATAGCCCCCCTTCTAAAAAAAAAATGTTTTAAAAAAAAGCCGGCATCTCTCTGGAGGACCCGCCCCCTCCTTGCACCACTCTGAAAATGCACCCCCTGGTGCGTTCTAAATTGGGGGATTAAGTCCCCTTCATTCTTGAAGTTCCTGGAGGCCATCTAGCCCACCATGTACCTCCAGTAAGCCCCACACAGTGGGATGACTGAGAGGTGGTCTGAGGCCGCGCCCCTTTTTACACCACTCTGCAAACATGCCTCTTGGCACACTGCTGGTGGGGCGATGACGTCCTCTTGTGTCCTGAGGACCTCAGGAAACAAGTGGACTTCATCCCCCGAGCAGCAGAGCACCAGGAGCCGCCTTTTTAAATAGGGGGCGTTGCCTTTCAGCATTCTCAGCAAACCAGCTGTATGGGGGTTACTGGAGGTAACAGGAGGGCTAGTTGGCACCCAGGGACCCTCATAAGGAAAGGGGACTTCATCCCCCAACCAAGAGCGTGCCAGGAGGTGCATTTGCAGAGTGGTGGCGAAAGCAGACGTGGCCTGTGTTCACCTCTCAGCAATCCCACTGTGTGGGGCTTACTGGAGGTAAGAGGTAGGCTAGTTGGCCCCTAAAGACCCCCAGCAGCAAAGGGGACTTGAATCCCCATACAAGAGCCCACCAGGGAGCATGTTTGCTGAGAGGTGGGCAAACGGGGTGTGACCTGTTATGAGAACATTGGCTGCACCAACTTTCGCAAAAATTATACATTTTCCGCATTAGCGACATAATCCATCATGTGCTGCCTAATCTGCAGGTTTGAACAGAAAAAAGCCTTGTTTCTAGCTCAAACGGCTCAAACGTTACCAAAAATGCAGCGCCAAGTGTTACAGCGTAGTGGAAGGTCCTTTGCAAACCTAGAATGGTCACCTGTTACTTAAAGCTAAATGTGGGTGTTAAATTGGTACTAATGGTTTGCAAGCCACTCTTGCTTCTTTCTGCATCTCTTTTGCCTCTTTCTGCACCTCTGTTGCCTCTTTCTGCACCTCAGTTGCTTCTTTGTGCACCCCTCTTGCCTCTTTCTGCACCTCTCTTGCCTCTTTCTGCACCCTATTCCCTCTTTCTGCACCCCTCCTGCCTCTTTCTGCACCTCGGTTCCTTCTTTTGGCACTTCTTTTATTTATTTCTGGACCTCTTTTGCTACTTACTGTACCCCTATTGCCTCTATCTCCATCCCTCTTCCACTTTCTGCATGTCTGTTGCTTCTTTCTGCACTTCTCTTGCCTCTTTCTCTATCCCTCTTCCCTCTTTCTGCATCTCTTTCGCTTCTTTCTGCACTTATCTTGTACCTTTCTGTACCTCTCTTGCTTCTTTCTGCACCCCTGATGTCTCTTTCTGCATCCCTCTTCTCTTTCGGCACTCTTCTTGCCTCTTACTGCACCTCTGTTCCTTCTTTCTGCACTTCTTTTGTTATTTTCTGTACCTCTCTTGCTTCTTTCTGCACCACTCTTGCCCCATTCTCCACCCCTCTTCCCTCTTTCTGCAATTCTGTTGCTTCTTTCTACACCTCTCTTGTCTATTTCTCTACCCTTCCCTCTTTCTGCACCTTTATTGCTTCTTACTGCACCTCTCTTGCTTCTTTCTGCACCCCTCAGGCCTCTTTCTGCATCCCTCTTATCTCTTTCTGCACCTCTGTTGCATTTTTCCGCACCACTCTTGCTTCTTTCTGTACCTCTCTTGCTTCTTTCTGCACCACTGGTGCGTCTTTCTGCACCCCTTTTCTGTCTTTCTGTACCCCTCTTGCCTCTTTCTGCACCCTCTTCCTTCTTTCTGCTCTTCTTTTGTTTCTTTCTGCACCTCTCTTGCTTCTTTCTGCCCCCTCTCGCCACTTTCTCCACCCCAGTTCCCCCTTTTTGCATCTCTGTGGCTTCTCTCTGGCTTCTCTCTGTACGTCTCTTGCCTCTCTTTCCACCCCACATCCCTCTTTCTGCACCTCTGTTGCTTCTTTCTACACTTCTTTTACTTCTTTCTGCACCTCTGTGCCTTCTTTCTGAAACCCTAGTGCATCTTTCTGTACCCCTCTTCCCTCTTTCTGCTCCCCTCTTCATGCACCTCTGTTCCTTCTTTCTGTACTTCTTTTGTTACTTTCGGCAACGTTCCTGCTTCTTTCCTCACCCCTCTTGCCTCTTTCTCCATCCCTCTTCCCGCACCTCTGTTGCTTCTTTCTGCTCTTCTCTTGTCCCTTTCTTCACCCCTCTTCCCTCTTTCTGCACCTCTGTTGCTTCTTTCTGTACTTCTCTTGCTTCTTTCTGCACCCCTTGTGCCTCTTTCTGCACCCCTTTGCCCTCTTTCTGCACCTTTCTTGCCTATCTCTGCACCTATGTTCCTTCTTTCTGTACTTCTTTTGTTTCTTTCTACAGCTCTCTTGCTTCTTTCTATACTCCCTTGCCTCTTTCTCCACTCCTCTTCCCTCTTTCTGCACCCCTGTTGCCTCTTTCTGCACCCCTGTTGCCTCTTTCTGCACCTCTGTTCCTTTTATCTATACTTCTTTTGTTTCTGCACATCTCTTGCTTCTTTCTGCACCCCTCATGCATCTTTCTGCACCCCTCATTTTGCACCTCTGTTCCTTCTTTCTGCACTTCTTTTGTTTCTTTCTGCACCCTTCTTCCCTTTTTGCATCCCTCTTGCCTCTTTCTGCAGTTCTCTTGTCATTTTTTGCACCTCTCTTGCCTCTTTCTACACCTCACTTGCCGCGTTCTGCACTTCTCTTGCTTCTTTCTACACCTCTGTTGCTTCTTTCTGCACCTATGTTGCCTCTTGCTGCACCACTCTTGCCTCTTTCTGTACCTCACTTGCCTCTTTCTGTACTTCTCTTGCTTCTTTCTGCACATCTGTTGCTTCTTTCTGCACCCTCTCGCCACATTTTTTCCACCCCTGTTTCCCCTTTTTGCATCTCTGTTGCTTCTCTCTGTACTTCTCTTGCCTCTTTTTCTACCCCACATCCCTCTTTCTGTACCTCTGTTGCTTCTTTCTACACTTCTCTTAATTCTTTCTGCACCTCTGTGCCTTCTTTCTGCAACCCTTGTGCCTCTTTCTGCACCCCTCTTCCCTCTTTCTGCTCCCCTCTTGCCTCTTTATGCACCCCTGTTCCTTCTTTCTGTACTTCTTTTGTTACTTTCTGCAACTTTCCTGCTTCTTTCTGCACCCCTCTTGCCTCTTTCTCCATCCCTCTTCCCGCACCTCTGTTGCTTCTTTCTGCTCTTCTCTTGCCCCTTTCTTCACTCCTCTTCCCTCTTTCTGCACCTCTGTTGCTTCTTTCTGTACTTCTCTTGCTTCTTTCTGCACCCCTTGTGCCTCTTTCTGTACCTCTTTTCCCTATTTCTGCACCTTTCTTGCCTCTCTCTGCACCTCTGTTCCTTCTTTCTGCACTTCTTTTGTTTTTTTCTACAGCTCTCTTGCTTCTTTCTATACTCCCTTGCCTCTTTCTCCACTCCTCTTCCCTCTTTCTGCACCCCTGTTGCCTCTTGCTGCACCCCTGTTGCCTCTTTCTGCACCTCTATTCCTTTTTTCTATACTTCTTTTGTTTCTGCACATCTCTTGATTCTTTCTGTTCCCCTCGTGCATCTTTCTGTACCCCTCTTCCCACGTTTTGCACCTCTGTTCCTTCTTTCTGCACTTCTTTTGTTTCTTTCTGCACCCTTCTTCCCTTTGTGCATCCCTCTTGCCTCTTTCTGCAGTTCTCTTGTCATTTTCTGCACCTCTCTTGCCTCTTTCTACACCTCACTTGCCTCGTTCTGCACTTCTCTTGCTTCTTTCTACACCTCTGTTGCTTCTTTCAGCAATTCTCCTGCCTATTTCTGCACTTCTCTTGCTTGTTTCTGTACCTCTCTTGTGTCTTTCTGCACCTAATTTGCCTCTTCCTGCACCACTCTTGCCTCTTTCTGTACCTCACTTGCCTCTTTTTGCACTTCTCTTGTTTCTTTCTGCACCTCTGTTGCTTCTTTATGGACCCCTCTTGCCTCTTTCTGCCCCTCTGTTGGTTCTTTCTGCACTGCTCTTGCTTCTTTCTGCACCTCTGTTCCAAATTTCTGAATCCTTCTTGCCTTTTTCTGTACGCCTCTTCCCTCTTTCTATACCTCTCTTGCCTCAGTCTGGCCACCTGTTCCCTCTTTCTGCACTCCTTTTGCCTGTTTCTGCAACTCTCTTGCCTCTTTCTGCAGTTCTCTTGCCTCCTTCTGCACCCCACTTTTTTAACCTCTGTTGGTTCTTTTGCACTGCTCTTTCTTCTTTCTGCACATTTCTTGCAAATGTCTGCACCCCTCTTGTCTCTTTCTGCACCCCTCTTACCTGTTTCTGCACCTCTCTTGATAGTTTCTGTACTGCTCTTGGTTCTTTCTGCACCTGTCTTGCACATTTCTGTACCCCTCTTGCCTTTTTCTGCACCCTTTTCCCTCTTTCTGTACCTCTCTTCCCTCTTTCTGTACCCTTCTTGCATCTTTCTGCACCTCTGTTGCTTTTTTCTGCACTACTTTTGCTTCTTTCTGCACCCCTCTTGCCTCTTTCTTCACCTCTGTTGCTTCTTTCTGCACTTCTCTTGCTTCTTTCTGCACCTCTCTTGTAGATTTATGTACCCCTCATGCCTCTGTGTGCACCTTTCATGCCTCTTTCTGATCCCCTTCTGCCTCTTTCTGCACCGCTCTTGCCTCTTTCTGCACCACTGTTAGTTCTTTCTGTACTTCTTGTGCCTCTGTGTGCACCCCTGCTCCCGCGTTGTGCACCTCTTTTACCTGTTTCTGAAACTCTGGCTTCTTTCTGAACTTCTCTTGCCTCTTTCTGCATCTCTGTTGCTTCTTTCTGCGCTTCTCTTGCCTCTTTCTGCACCCCTCTTCCTGCACCTCTGTTGCTTCTTTCTGTACTTCTCTTGCCCCTTTCTTCACCCCTCTTCCCTCTTTCTGCACCTCTGTTTCTTCTTTCTGTACTTCTCTTGCTTCTTTCTGCACCCCTTTGCCCTCTTTCTGCACCTTTCTTGCCTATCTCTGCACCTATGTTCTTTCTTTCTGCACTTCTTTTGTTTCTTTCTACAGCTCTCTTGCTTCTTTCTATACTCCCTTGCCTCTTTCTCCACTCCTCTTCCCTCTTTCTGCACCCCTGTTGCCTCTTTCTGCACCCCTGTTGCCTCTTTCTGCACCTCTGTTTCTTTTATCTATACTTCTTTTGTTTCTGCACATCTCTTGCTTCTTCCTGCACCCCTCATGCATCTTTCTGCATCCCTCTTCCCTCGTTTGCACCTCTGTTCCTTCTTTCTGCACTTCTTTTGTTTCTTTCTGCACCCTTCTTCTCTTTTTGCATCCCTCTTGCCTCTTTCTGCAGTTCTCTTGTCATTTTCTGCACCTCTCTTGCCTCTTTCTACATCTCACTTGCCTCGTTCTGCACTTCTCTTGCTTCTTTCTACACCTCTGTTGCTTCTTTCAGCAATTCTCTTGCCTATTTCTGCACTTTTCTTGCTTGTTTCTGTACCTCTCTTGTGTCTTTCTGCACCTATGTTGCCTCTTGCTGCACCACTCTTGCCTCTTTCTGTACCTCACTTGCCTCTTTCTGTACTTCTCTTGCTTCTTTCTGCACCTCTGTTGCTACTTTCTGCACCCTCTCGCCACTTTCTCCACCCCTGTTTCCCCTTTTTTCATCTCTGTTGCTTCTCTCTGTACTTCTCTTGCCTCTTTTTCCACCCCAAATCCCTCTTTCTGCACCTCTGTTACTTCTTTCTACACTTCTCTTACTTCTTTCTGCACCTCTGTGCCTTCTTTCTGCAACCCTTGTGCCTCTTTCTGTACACTTCTTTCTGCTCCCCTATTGCCTCTTTATGCACCTCTGTTCCTTCTTTCTGTACTTCTTTTGTTACTTTCTGCAACTTTCCTGCTTCTTTCTGCACCCCTCTTGCCTCTTTCTCCATCCCTCTTCCCGCACCTCTGTTGCTTCTTTCTGCTCTTCTCTTGTCCCTTTCTTCACCCCTCTTCCCTCTTTCTGCACCTCTGTTGCTTCTTTCTGTACTTCTCTTGCTTCTTTCTGAACCCCTTGTGCCTCTTTCTGTACCTCTTTTCCCTCTTTCTGCACCTTTCTTGCCTCTCTCTGCACCTCTGTTCCTTCTTTCTGCACTTCTTTTGTTTTTTTCTACAGCTATCTTGCTTCTTTCTATACTCCCTTGCCTCTTTCTCCACTCGTCGTCCCTCTTTCTGCACCCCTGTTGCCTCTTTCTGCACCCCTGTTGCCTCTTTCTGCACCTCTGTTCCTTTTTTCTAGACTTCTTTTGTTTCTGCACATCTCTTGCTTCTTTCTGTACCCCTCGTGCATCTTTCTGCACCCCTCTTCCCTCATTTTGCACCTCTGTTCCTTCTTTCTGCACTTCTTTTGTTTCTTTCTGCACCCTTCTTCCCTTTTTGTATCACTCTTGCCTCTTTCTGCAGTTCTCTTGTCATTTTCTGCACCTCTCTTGCCTCTTTCTACACCTCACTTGCCTCGCTCTGCACTTCTCTTGCTTCTTTCTACACCTCTGTTGCTTCTTTCAGCAATTCTCCTGCCTATTTCTGCACTTCTCTTGCCTGTTTCTGTACCTCTCTTGTGTCTTTCTGCACCTAAGTTGCCTCTTCCTGCACCACTCTTGCCTCTTTCTGTACCTCACTTGCCTCTTTTTGCGCTTCTCTTGCTTCTTTCTGCACCTCTGTTGCTTCTTTATGGACCCCTCTTGCCTCTTTCTGCACCTCTGTTGGTTCTTTCTGCACTGCTATTGCTTCTTTCTGCACCTCTGTTCCAAATTTCTGAATCCTTCTTGCCTTTTTCTGTATGCCTCTTCCCTCTTTCTATACCTCTCTTGCCTCAGTCTGCCCACCTGTTCCCTCTTTCTGCACTCCTTTTGCCTGTTTCTGCAACTCTCTTGCTTCTTTCTGCAGTCTTTTGCGTCCTTCTGCACCCCACTTTTTTTTTTTTTTTTTGAAAAACCTTTATTTCAAAAATCAGGACACAGCTATTCAGCCGACAGCCCGAAGGTTCGGCAGCATTGAGAGTTAGATACAGTGATGTGTCCCCAGTACAGTACAAAGAGTAGTGCAAAGGTCCAATTTTAGGTAAACACAAAAAAAAAAACCCACAACAAACCCCAGCAAGGCAAGAACATTGAAAGCCCATGGTGAAAGCCCCCAGGGGAGGCCGGACCCCACTCATCTACTAGTTACAAGACAGTGTACGGAGGAAGAAGGGGGACAGCAGAGGCCCAAAACAGTTCCTAAAACCAAACTGCGCTGGAAAGAAGGTCAGGGGGAAAGCTGTTCCTCGGGAGGTTCCAGATCCGGAGCAAGACATATTCCCCCCCTGTATTGGTTCCACCGCCCCCAGATGGCATGCCACTTCCGGGGGCGACCTCTGGAGCAATAGACCGTCTTCTCCCTAAACATGCTCCAGTCCATGTTCTCTTTCCACGCGGTCAGTGTAGGGGGTCCCGAGGAGCCCCACAATCGCGCGATATCCCTTTTAGCGACCATGTTACCCAGAGTCACCCATTGGGTCTGCGCCTCATCGAGGTCAGTGGGCCCCCAGACGTTCAGGAGGCAACACCGCGCCTCCGGCTGCACAGCAATGCCCGTCACCTCCCCCATAACTGCATGGACTCTCCTCCAGAACTCCACAATGACACCACATTCCCAAATGATGTGCAGGAAAGTGCCCACCATACCACATCCCCTCCTGCACAGGCCGTCCTCCGAGAATCCCATGTGGACCAGCCTTGGCCCCGTCACATACACCCGGTGCAGTATTTTAAGCTGCACCAGCCTCAGACGCGACGGGATCGCAACCTCCTTAGGAGAAGAAACCGCTGACTGCCAGTCCTCATTATCCAACTCAAGGCAATCCCTAGTCCACTGTTCTCTCAGCCCCAAAAGCATGCCTGCCCAGACGTTAATCAATTTCTTATATATTGCACCCCACTTTTTGAACCTCTGTTGGTTCTTTTGCACTGCTCTTTCTTCTTTCTGCACCTTTCTTGCAAATTTCTGCACCCCTCTTGCCTCTTTCTGCACCCCTCTTACCTGTTTCTGCACCTCTCTTGGTAGTTTCTGTACTGCTCTTGTTTCTTTCTGCACCTGTCTTGCACATTCCTGCACCCCTCTTGCCTCTTTCTGTACCCTTTTTCCCTCTTTCTGCATCTCTCTTGCCTCTGTCTGTACCCTTCTTGCCTCTTTCTGCACCTCTGTTGCTTCTTTCTGCACTACTTTTGCTTCTTTCTGCACCCCTCTTGCCTCTTTCTGCACCTCTGTTGCTTCTTTCTGCACTTCTCTTGCTTCTTTCTGCACCTCTCTTGCAGATTTCTGTACCCCTCATGCCTCTGTGTGCACCTTTCATGCCTCTTTCTGATCCCCTTCTGCCTCTTTCTGCACCGCTCTTGCCTCTTTCTGCACCACTGTTAGTTCTTTCTGTACTTCTTGTGCCTCTGTGTGCACCCCTGCTCCCTCTTTGTGCACCTCTTTTACCTGTTTCTGAAACTCTGGCTTCTTTCTGAACTTCTCTTGCCTCTTTCTGCATCTCTGTTGCTTCTTTCTGCGCTTCTCTTGCCTCTTTCTGCACCCCTCTTCCTCCACCTCTGTTGCTTCTTTCTGTGCTTCTCTTGTTTCTTTCTGCACCTCTCTTGCCTCTTTCTGCACACACAGGGCTACTTTTAAACTGATCTCAGGCTCAGCAGTGCACACATGCAAGTGCAGAAATGGGCTGCTGGCCTCTAAACTGCCATGCCCTATTATATGCTAGGGACTTAGAGGTAGTTTTAATCCTCCTGCCCTATTATGTACTAGGGCCTTACAGGGGAGGTCATGCCAATCACAGGGGTACCACAACCTATTGTGTACCCTAGTATAAGTAGGTGTTTTCACTGCATTCTAAGTGTCTTTCAGCATAGCACTGGCTCTGGACCTGGTTAGGTAGAGCCCAAGATCAGTCAGAGTCTGTTACCACCAGTACCAGTCAGCAAAAAGTTAGGGGGTGCCCAGGGCACAGGATGGCTTTCCAACAAGGCTTCTTTCTGCACCTCTGTTGGTTCTTTCTGCATATCTCTTGCTCCTTTCTGTGCCTTTCTTCCTCTTTCTGCACATGTCCTACCTCTGTAGACATAATTAGAAATTAGCATTTAAAAAAACCTTAGAAATTCACTGAAAAAAACATAGTTTTCAGGGACTTTCGGTCTTGACTGCCACTGTCTTCTCCCCCTGTTGGGTGATTGTGACGTCCATCACGGTTGCTCTGGCCTCCGATAGGTCATGGGATCGTGCCAGGATAATGATATTTTCAAGAGTGATCCCTGGCTGCCTTAGGATGCGGGTCTGTAAGTTTTTGTTACGACATCCCTGGATGAGTTGAGCTCTCACCTCCTTGTTTTGGTCATCATCGGTGCATGTGCTAGCCAACTCCTTAATCTCGTGTGGAACGCATCCATTGACTCCCCTTCTCTCTGACGCGCTTGTCGGAGCTTGAAGCGCTCGTAGTCTGGGCTTAGTTGAGGATCAAAATGTGCGTTCAACGCTCTGACCGCAGCGTCGTAGTCGGTGGGCGCCCCGGTATCTGGCAGTTGCACAAACAGCTTGTAGATCTCATCTCCTGCTTGGTGTAGCATTAGCGATCTATTGACTGCGCCATCCGTTTCCCTTGTGGCAGTAAAGTAGTTGTTTAGTCTGCCAATCCCGACAGTCCATCTGGGGGACGCAGTGGCTGGGTCAATTAGTTCACTGAACGGTGGCAGCGCGCTGATCTGGGAGTATTGTGAAGCCTGCTGTGCTGCTGGTTGTATCCGTGGCGCATTTGGTGGGGCTGCTTGTGCTGCTGCTGGGTCTGAGCGCCGTATGTGTGTGTGTCCATGTGTGAGCGCCCTCTCACTTGGCTAGACACACCCTTTGGTGCTGCTCTTCCTGTGATCCTTTGTGCCCTGGTGTAAGGAGGCACTTGTCTTAACATTAATTGTCTTGTCTTCTTCATGTCTCGCCTGTATCTTTTTATTTCCTGTTTGCTTTTCCCCTTTTCTCCTTTTTTTCCTCTGATATATTCTGTCCTTGTTATAGTCTCTCCCCCTCTCCTTCACTCCTCAGGCTCCCCTTCTGCCTGAGTGCAGATTGCCTGTTGTAGCGCTGAGGCGCGGTAGGCTGTAGCACAGGGCCACGCCCTGCCGTGTGCTGTTCGGCCGTGTTGGGAAGCAGTGGAGGCTGCTGGTGAACAGCTGAGGGCCGCCATTAGCTGCTGGCATCACTGCGCATGCGCGCACTCAAAACACTGCCAGAGATGCTCTGAGGCCATGCAGGAGCTTCAGCATGTGGCGATGCCTGGCTGCAGACAAGGAGCGGGCCGCTGGCAGTGCACAGTACCTTCAGAGGTTCAGCGGTCCACTGGGCATCCGCGTCACTCCAGATCCTCAGCACCACGCTTGCGGCGGCAGGGGGACAAGCAGAGGACCAGTCGGCCACAGCAGTAGCCAAGACGGTTCCTGACATACCGTGAGATGCAGGTTCTTCAGTCAGGGTAAGGAGGCAGTATGGGGCCAAACAACCACCGTAAGCAGAGGCCCACCCTCGTCGCAAGTGTTACGTGGCCACAAGCCACGGCCTTCAGGAGCAGCAAAAACAGGACACCTCAAACAGTGCGTGTGGTATGGGCCGGTAGTCCCGTGCGACCTCCACCTGTTTATTTATGCTCTCTGGCCACACCTGGTCAGAGAGTGCTACAAAATGTGCAGGCCCTTCTGGGCCAGGGGTTTAGGTCAGCCTCCCGATGCAGCTACTAGACCGCTACAATATCCACAGAACAGAACAGATTTCGACGATTTAAAAAAGTAAAGGGAAAACACTGTATGACAAATCATGAACATAGTGCGCAGTGCAATTTTTTTAAGTCTCTTTTTAAGAGCAATTAATTAAGGCCCAATATTAGTTTTGTGGCCTACTTATGCTAACTTAAACACACAATTTATTATATGCTGACGGACATTTTAACTCTCAGTGCTCAGAGAAAGGAGCGAGCACAGTTACAATGTGCATTGTATGGCACTGCAATAAAATCTGAAGCCTTGTTATTTCAACTTTAAAATTCTGCATCATGGAAATACAGTGCCTTTACATTATTTCTGTCTCATTCATTTTAATTAAAGACATCATTTTATTAGTTCTAATTTCACGACTGTGCACTTAAATCTGTTTTCTTCCTGAAAGTTACTTATAGTCCTAAACTTGTTTTAACATATCCAGTGATGTTGTACCAAAGGTGAATTTGTTCCTAAATGTGCTTTTGCTACTGAATGAGACACATCAATGCTGCATATTTTGCACTGAGCTTGATCATGCAACTAAAACATGATTTTGCACCAAAATTTTATTTTGCACATAAATACGATTTGGGCTCCAAATGATACTCTCATGCTGATATTGCTTTAAGAGTGATTTTGCAGCTCAATGTACTATCAAGCAAATGTGAGTCCATGCTAATGCACACAGTTTACACTTACCTTGACATCTGACTATAGTATTTCTCTCTGCACTCAGTGCTACCCACCACATACAAACGACTGTTACTGAATCTGCCTTAATAGTTTTCATGTGATTTTCTTACAGCTAACAAATCTAGGTAGAGACAGCATTTCGTCACCTTGACCCATTGAAAACTGCCTTCAGACATTGAGCCCTGACAGCACTCTGGAAATATCAATCAATCTGGGATTTAGCCACATTCAAATTCCTCGTAGGGGCGGGATTTAGACACGTTGCCCCCAAAACACTATAATGCGTCCGGGACAGTGCCGGCCCCTGCCCAATCGCCGCTGACCCTGCCGCAAAGTGAAGTCCAGGGCGGCCACGCCTCAGTCCCGGGGATGGCCCCTAGCTCCCCGCCGTATCGGCAGCTCTACCTAGGATTGGAGAGCCTCCGTTATATTGCCAGGGAATCGCTGATGTCACATGACTAGTTACCATTACCTCACCACCCCAACGTCACAATGATGCAATGAGCCCATTCATATATCTTTGAGTTAGGGGTCATAAGACTCCTGGCCGTATTTATTATTTTCATACAATAAAAACATTTTCATCACATTTTTGACACAGTAACCACATTGTGTGCATTTTGTTTACAAGGGATACCTCACCTTAACAGAGACAATAGTACATGGGAATCACCTAACCATAACTAGTCTGTCCCTGTGTAACCAACAAAATATTCCATAACCATTCCGAGTGAGATCAAGATTGGCTCTGTGTCTCTTCTTTTTAACCCCCCTCCTCCGTCCCAAAGGATGGGGGTCCTCCTTATGGGAGGGCCCACCTTCCCTCTCCCATCCATACCGCGAGGACTCCCACCTCGGGAGTTCCTGTGTAGGGGGACCGGCAGCCCTTAGGATACCTACCCCGGGCACCCTCTACACCCAATGTCATCGTCTTCCAGGGGCCAGTGCTCGGCTGTGCCCCAATGCGCCTGCACTGGTGGTTGATAGGTAAGGACCGGGTGTCAGCAACCGCCCACAACCCCCTCGCCCATGCCAACTCCTTTTGACTTGATGGCAGCACCCCTTGGAGGGTCCAGGGACGCAGATGGTAAGTTTGGTATAAAAAAGGATTCCGTAAGGGGGCCAAAGTGTCTACCCCTATCTTGACCTCACCTGCCACAGGCCAGCATAGTTCACCAACTATCTGGGCCCCCGACACACACTGCACGCTGGCCTAGCCAGGCCAGCAAACGTTTCCAAAAACATTGCATTACCTTCTTTTGACAGGTGCACTCCATCCTGTAATAGAATTTGCTCCCCCTTGATGCACCCATGGGATATGGCTGACAAATGGGCTGTCCTGAACAACTTACCCACATACTGGTTCAACTATTTTACTGACTGGTTAAGAACTCTTACTGACTTACCACCTATCCAACCCAACGTCCGGACAATATTGGACCACGCAATTATGGCCGCCAGGAATTTCTTTGAGAGTCAACGCATTTCAGAGACAATCAACTCAAACAAGTCTCTCCGACCTAGATGCGCCAAATCATTGACACCATATATGCAAAAGGCACATGCCTGACCTGAGGACTACATCTTTGCCAAATTTCAAGTAATTCTGTTCAGCCGTTCGGGCTGTACCTTCGACTAAAGGACCTATGGGAAAATGCATGGGGAAAACGCGTTTGGGACCCCCTTTTGTCTCAGCCCCCGCTTGACAAATCACCCCGAGACTTTCAGGGTAGGATCTGAGCGGAGCGCCCCATTAGTTTTGAAAATTTCGCGAGGATTCGTCAACCGGCGCCAAAGTTATTCAAAATAGAATTTTCAGATTTCCTATGGAAACACGGTCCTAACTATAACTATCTACTGGCGACCGCCAGTAGATAATATATATATATATATATATCACTGAGAGAGCATTGTCGAGTGCATTCCTGAGCGCAAGGGCGTTTGGTTGGAAAATATATATATATATATAGATATTACCTACTGGCGGTCGCCAGTAGGTAGTTATAGTTAGAACCTATTATCCATAGGAAATCCGCAACATTCTATTTTATAGATATAGATATATAGATATATTTAGAAGCGCCCCTTGACTTCAATGGGAGCCTGTGTTCCAACTGACAACACAGACTCCTATGAGGAAAATGGGTGTCTGCGGAAAACCTTGTGCCCTGTCACGGGCAACCCATTCTGCCTGCCACACTGTGCATGATTTTACAGGCGGGTCCCTTGGGTACTCCCTCGACCCCAAACTAGAAGGCTAGGATGAAGGGGGGCCTGCTAGGAGCCCCCAAAGTTAGTTTCCGACAGCCTTTTCATGTCAGACAGACCGAGTCATAAAAGCTGTCAGAATCCGACTTCGTAATCGGTCGGTCAGAAATGCTGTCCATTGAGCTGTATGAATCGGCTCCGGCTCGGATTCTCCGAATGCCGGTTGCAACCAATTCGGAATGACCGAACGGTTCCCCTTCCGACCGCGAGCATCGTAATCGGTCGGTCGGGAATGTTTCCGACCGAGTCGGGCTGATGGGTTCCGACATAGTCTAGGAAAATCCGACTGTCAGTCGGAGGCTTTCCGACTGACATCATAATCAGGCCCTTAGTGGGCAACGTTATGGACCTTCCCCTCCTAAGAAAGAGGTAAACTTCGACGCTTTAGTCTGCATCCCTGTAGCACCAGGGTCTAACTGTCAATCAAACACTGGCACTATGACACCCCACCCTTTTACATCTAGTCGCAGGGTGAGGTGAGCAAGCCTCACTTACCCCCTCACCATGATGAGCTGTGAAAGGTTCAGGTGGACACTGCAGGCCGGTCATTCTGTATTGAAGTCGGCGCAACAATCTCTGTGAGCTTTTAGTACATGGTGCATGCGGGGTATGATTCTGAAATGTACATTAAATGCATCACCATAGCCACTATGTCAGTAGAGAGAAGCGAGCTGAGGAGCAGGAGCAAGAGGTAGAGCAGGTAGATTTATTTATTGATTTTAAATGGAAGCCAGCAAATCCCACTTTGGAACTAACATTGATTGAACTACAAGCCCAAGATCAGATTGTTTGAGGTGTTATCTGTCTCCAGCTGGACTTTTGCGGAAAATGTTTTTTTCTGCAGCCAGCGTGTTTAGGGGTAAACACGTAATGAAAAATCCTATCAATAGAAGGATGATTTTAACTTAAGTAAGCCGTGCAGGTAAAACCCCTTCTTTGGAACAAATGTGCTTGCATCTGATGCCCCAAAACATTGAACTTTACCAGCCGCCACTGCTGTTGGAACTGCCCTTTTGACCTAAGATCCGTTTCATGGATATTTTAGGATTACTGTTGGACCTTAGTCCTTTCTATTTCTAGCTGCATTTGAATGAAAATAAAGAAATTTTTCTGTTTCAATTGAATGTATTAGGTGTGAATATAGATCGATCATGGGTGTGCTTCATTAAAGATGATGGCTTAAAAATAAGAATTATGGGGGCATATGTACAAGCCCCTATTGCCACCACAACGTCACCTATAGTGACATTGTGTAGGCAATAGGGGCAGCACCTGTGATAGGGGCTGCGCCTTATGTACAAGACAGCTTTAAGCCACATTCATTTTGACGTTGGCAGCGCCAAAATTAAGACCAGGTAAAAACTGGTCTTAAGATGGCGAAACAAGGAGAAATGCATTATTTAAAAAATGCCCAGGCCCTGAAGAATAGGGTCCCCACGGCCCAAATAATACTAAAAGAAGGGGGCCACATAGCCCCCCTTCTAAAAAAAAAATGTTTTAAAAAAAAGCCGGCATCTCTCTGGAGGACCCGCCCCCTCCTTGCACCACTCTGAAAATGCACCCCCTGGTGCGTTCTAAATTGGGGGATTAAGTCCCCTTCATTCTTGAAGTTCCTGGAGGCCATCTAGCCCACCATGTACCTCCAGTAAGCCCCACACAGTGGGATGACTGAGAGGTGGTCTGAGGCCGCGCCCCTTTTTACACCACTCTGCAAACTTGCCTCTTGGCACACTGCTGGTGGGGCGATGACGTCCTCTTGTGTCCTGAGGACCTCAGGAAACAAGTGGACTTCATCCCCCGAGCAGCAGAGCACCAGGAGCCGCCTTTTTAAATAGGGGCGTTGCCTTTCAGCATTCTCAGCAAACCAGCTGTATGGGGGTTACTGGAGGTAACAGGAGGGCTAGTTGGCACCCAGGGACCCTCATAAGGAAAGGGGACTTCATCCCCCAACCATGAGCGTGCCAGGAGGTGCATTTGCAGAGTGGTGGCGAAAGGGGACGTGGCCTGTGTTCACCTCTCAGCAATCCCACTGTGTGGGGCTTACTGGAGGTAAGAGGTAGGCTAGTTGGCCCCTAAAGACCCCCAGCAGCAAAGGGGACTTGAATCCCCATCCAAGAGCCCACCAGGGAGCATGTTTGCTGAGAGGTGGGCAAATGGGGTGTGACCTGTTATGAGAACATTGGCTGCACCAACTTTCGCAAAAATTATACATTTTCCGCATTAGCGACATAATCCATCATGTGCTGCCTAATCTGCAGGTTTGAACAGAAAAAAGCCTTGTTTCTAGCTCAAACGGCTCAAACGTTACCAAAAATGCAGCGCCAAGTGTTACAGCGTAGTGAAAGGTCCTTTGCAAACCTAGAATGGTCACCTGGTACTTAAAGCTAAATGTGGGTGTTAAATTGGTACTAATGGTTTGCAAGCCACTCTTGCTTCTTTCTGCATCTCTTTTGCCTCTTTCTGCACCTCTGTTGCCTCTTTCTGCACCTCAGTTGCTTCTTTGTGCACCCCTCTTGCCTCTTTCTGCACCTCTCTTGCCTCTTTCTGCACCCTATTCCCTCTTTCTGCACCCCTCCTGCCTCTTTCTGCACCTCGGTTCCTTCTTTTGGCACTTCTTTTATTTATTTCTGGACCTCTTTTGCTACTTACTGTACCCCTATTGCCTCTATCTCCATCCCTCTTCCACTTTCTGCATGTCTGTTGCTTCTTTCTGCACTTCTCTTGCCTCTTTCTCTATCCCTCTTCCCTCTTTCTGCATCTCTTTCGCTTCTTTCTGCACTTATCTTGTACCTTTCTGTACCTCTCTTGCTTCTTTCTGCACCCCTGATGTCTCTTTCTGCATCCCTCTTCTCTTTCGGCACTCTTCTTGCCTCTTACTGCACCTCTGTTCCTTCTTTCTGCACTTCTTTTGTTATTTTCTGTACCTCTCTTGCTTCTTTCTGCACCACTCTTGCCCCATTCTCCACCCCTCTTCCCTCTTTCTGCAATTCTGTTGCTTCTTTCTACACCTCTCTTGTCTATTTCTCTACCCTTCCCTCTTTCTGCACCTTTGTTGCTTCTTACTGCACCTCTCTTGCTTCTTTCTGCACCCCTCAGGCCTCTTTCTGCATCCCTCTTATCTCTTTCTGCACCTCTGTTGCATTTTTCCGCACCACTCTTGCTTTTTTCTGTACCTCTCTTGCTTCTTTCTGCACCACTGGTGCGTCTTTCTGCACCCCTCTTCTGTCTTTCTGTACCCCTCTTGCCTCTTTCTGCACCCTCTTCCTTCTTTCTGCTCTTCTTTTGTTTCTTTCTGCACCTCTCTTGCTTCTTTCTGCCCCCTCTCGCCACTTTCTCCACCCCTGTTCCCCCTTTTTGCATCTCTGTGGCTTCTCTCTGGCTTCTCTCTGTACGTCTCTTGCCTCTCTTTCCACCCCACATCCCTCTTTCTGCACCTCTGTTGCTTCTTTCTACACTTCTTGTACTTCTTTCTGCACCTCTGTGCCTTCTTTCTGCAACCCTAGTGCATCTTTCTGTACCCCTCTTCCCTCTTTCTGCTCCCCTCTTCATGCACCTCTGTTCCTTCTTTCTGTACTTCTTTTGTTACTTTCGGCAACGTTCCTGCTTCTTTCCTCACCCCTCTTGCCTCTTTCTCCATCCCTCTTCCCGCACCTCTGTTGCTTCTTTCTGCTCTTCTCTTGTCCCTTTCTTCACCCCTCTTCCCTCTTTCTGCACCTCTGTTGCTTCTTTCTGTACTTCTCTTGCTTCTTTCTGCACCCCTTGTGCCTCTTTCTGCACCCCTTTGCCCTCTTTCTGCACCTTTCTTGCCTATCTCTGCACCTATGTTCCTTCTTTCTGCACTTCTTTTGTTTCTTTCTACAGCTCTCTTGCTTCTTTCTATACTCCCTTGCCTCTTTCTCCACTCCTCTTCCCTCTTTCTGCACCCCTGTTGCCTCTTTCTGCACCCCTGTTGCCTCTTTCTGCACCTCTGTTCCTTTTATCTATACTTCTTTTGTTTCTGCACATCTCTTGCTTCTTTCTGCACCCCTCATGCATCTTTCTGCACCCCTCATTTTGCACCTCTGTTCCTTCTTTCTGCACTTCTTTTGTTTCTTTCTGCACCCTTCTTCCCTTTTTGCATCCCTCTTGCCTCTTTCTGCAGTTCTCTTGTCATTTTTTGCACCTCTCTTGCCTCTTTCTACACCTCACTTGCCTCGTTCTGCACTTCTCTTGCTTCTTTCTACACCTCTGTTGCTTCTTTCTGCACCTATGTTGCCTCTTGCTGCACCACTCTTGCCTCTTTCTGTACCTCACTTGCCTCTTTCTGTACTTCTCTTGCTTCTTTCTGCACATCTGTTGCTTCTTTCTGCACCCTCTCACCACATTTTTTCCACCCCTGTTTCCCCTTTTTGCATCTCTGTTGCTTCTCTCTGTACTTCTCTTGCCTCTTTTTCTACCCCACATCCCTCTTTCTGTACCTCTGTTGCTTCTTTCTACACTTCTCTTAATTCTTTCTGCACCTCTGTGCCTTCTTTCTGCAACCCTTGTGCCTCTTTCTGCACCCCTCTTCCCTCTTTCTGCTCCACTCTTGCCTCTTTATGCACCCCTGTTCCTTCTTTCTGTACTTCTTTTGTTACTTTCTGCAACTTTCCTGCTTCTTTCTGCACCCCTCTTGCCTCTTTCTCCATCCCTCTTCCCGCACCTCTGTTGCTTCTTTCTGCTCTTCTCTTGCCCCTTTCTTCACTCCTCTTCCCTCTTTCTGCACCTCTGTTGCTTCTTTCTGTACTTCTCTTGCTTCTTTCTGCACCCCTTGTGCCTCTTTCTGTACCTCTTTTCCCTATTTCTGCACCTTTCTTGCCTCTCTCTGCACCTCTGTTCCTTCTTTCTGCACTTCTTTTGTTTTTTTCTACAGCTCTCTTGCTTCTTTCTATACTCCCTTGCCTTTTTCTCCACTCCTCTTCCCTCTTTCTGCACCCCTGTTGCCTCTTTCTGCACCCCTGTTGCCTCTTTCTGCACCTCTGTTTCTTTTATCTATACTTCTTTTGTTTCTGCACATCTCTTGCTTCTTCCTGCACCCCTCGTGCATCTTTCTGTACCCCTCTTCCCTCGTTTGCACCTCTGTTACTTCTTTCTGCACTTCTTTTGTTTCTTTCTGCACCCTTCTTCTCTTTTTGCATCCCTCTTGCCTCTTTCTGCAGTTCTCTTGTCATTTTCTGCACCTCTCTTGCCTCTTTCTACATCTCACTTGCCTCGTTCTGCACTTCTCTTGCTTCTTTCTACATCACTGTTGCTTCTTTCAGCAATTCTCTTGCCTATTTCTGCACTTCTCTTGCTTGTTTCTGTACCTCTCTTGTGTCTTTCTGCACCTATGTTGCCTCTTGCTGCACCACTCTTGCCTCTTTCTGTACCTCACTTGCCTCTTTCTGTACTTCTCTTGCTTCTTTCTGCACCTCTGTTGCTACTTTCTGCACCCTCTCGCCACTTTCTCCACCCCTGTTTCCCCTTTTTTCATCTCTGTTGCTTCTCTCTGTGCTTCTCTTGCCTCTTTTTCCACCCCAAATCCCTCTTTCTGCACCTCTGTTACTTCTTTCTACACTTCTCTTACTTCTTTCTGCACCTCTGTGCCTTCTTTCTGCAACCCTTGTGCCTCTTTCTGTACCCTTCTTTCTGCTCCCCTCTTGCCTCTTTATGCACCTCTGTTCCTTCTTTCTGTACTTCTTTTGTTACTTTCTGCAACTTTCCTGCTTCTTTCTGCACCCCTCTTGCCTCTTTCTCCATCCCTCTTCCCGCACCTCTGTTGCTTCTTTCTGCTCTTCTCTTGCCCCTTTCTTCACCCCTCTTCCCTCTTTCTGCACCTCTGTTGCTTCTTTCTGTACTTCTCTTGCCTCTTTCTGAACTCCTTGTGCCTCTTTCTGTACCTCTTTTCCCTCTTTCTGCACGTTTCTTGCCTCTCTCTGCACCTCTGTTCCTTCTTTCTGCACTTCTTTTGTTTTTTTCTACAGCTATCTTGCTTCTTTCTATACTCCCTTGCCTCTTTCTCCACTCGTCGTCCCTCTTTCTGCACCCCTGTTGCCTCTTTCTGCACCCCTGTTGCCTCTTTCTGCACCTCTGTTCCTTTTATCTATACTTCTTTTGTTTCTGCACATCTCTTGCTTCTTTCTGCACCCCTCATGCATCTTTCTGCACCCCTCATTTTGCACCTCTGTTCCTTCTTTCTGCACTTCTTTTGTTTCTTTCTGCACCCTTCTTCCCTTTTTGCATCCCTCTTGCCTCTTTCTGCAGTTCTCTTGTCATTTTTTGCACCTCTCTTGCCTCTTTCTACACCTCACTTGCCTCGTTCTGCACTTCTCTTGCTTCTTTCTACACCTCTGTTGCTTCTTTCTGCACCTATGTTGCCTCTTGCTGCACCACTCTTGCCTCTTTCTGTACCTCACTTGCCTCTTTCTGTACTTCTCTTGCTTCTTTCTGCACATCTGTTGCTTCTTTCTGCACCCTCTCACCACATTTTTTCCACCCCTGTTTCCCCTTTTTGCATCTCTGTTGCTTCTCTCTGTACTTCTCTTGCCTCTTTTTCTACCCCACATCCCTCTTTCTGTACCTCTGTTGCTTCTTTCTACACTTCTCTTAATTCTTTCTGCACCTCTGTGCCTTCTTTCTGCAACCCTTGTTCCTCTTTCTGCACCCCTCTTCCCTCTTTCTGCTCCCCTCTTGCCTCTTTATGCACCCCTGTTCCTTCTTTCTGTACTTCTTTTGTTACTTTCTGCAACTTTCCTGCTTCTTTCTGCACCCCTCTTGCCTCTTTCTCCATCCCTCTTCCCGCACCTCTGTTGCTTCTTTCTGCTCTTCTCTTGCCCCTTTCTTCACTCCTCTTCCCTCTTTCTGCACCTCTGTTGCTTCTTTCTGTACTTCTCTTGCTTCTTTCTGCACCCCTTGTGCCTCTTTCTGTACCTCTTTTCCCTATTTCTGCACCTTTCTTGCCTCTCTCTGCACCTCTGTTCCTTCTTTCTGCACTTCTTTTGTTTTTTTCTACAGCTCTCTTGCTTCTTTCTATACTCCCTTGCCTTTTTCTCCACTCCTCTTCCCTCTTTCTGCACCCCTGTTGCCTCTTTTTGCACCCCTGTTGCCTCTTTCTGCACCTCTATTCCTTTTTTCTATACTTCTTTTGTTTCTGCACATCTCTTGATTCTTTCTGTTCCCCTCGTGCATCTTTCTGTACCCCTCTTCCCTCGTTTGCACCTCTGTTACTTCTTTCTGCACTTCTTTTGTTTCTTTCTGCACCCTTCTTCTCTTTTTGCATCCCTCTTGCCTCTTTCTGCAGTTCTCTTGTCATTTTCTGCACCTCTCTTGTCTCTTTCTACATCTCACTTGCCTCGTTCTGCACTTCTCTTGCTTCTTTCTACACCACTGTTGCTTCTTTCAGCAATTCTCTTGCCTATTTCTGCACTTCTCTTGCTTGTTTCTGTACCTCTCTTGTGTCTTTCTGCACCTATGTTGCCTCTTGCTGCACCACTCTTGCCTCTTTCTGTACCTCACTTGCCTCTTTCTGTACTTCTCTTGCTTCTTTCTGCACCTCTGTTGCTACTTTCTGCACCCTCTCGCCACTTTCTCCACCCCTGTTTCCCCTTTTTTCATCTCTGTTGCTTCTCTCTGTACTTCTCTTGCCTCTTTTTCCACCCCAAATCCCTCTTTCTGCACCTCTGTTACTTCTTTCTACACTTCTCTTACTTCTTTCTGCACCTCTGTGCCTTCTTTCTGCAATCCTTGTGCCTCTTTCTGTACCCTTCTTTCTGCTCCCCTCTTGCCTCTTTATGCACCTCTGTTCCTTCTTTCTGTACTTCTTTTGTTACTTTCTGCAACTTTCCTGCTTCTTTCTGCACCCCTCTTGCCTCTTTCTCCATCCCTCTTCCCGCACCTCTGTTGCTTCTTTCTGCTCTTCTCTTGCCCCTTTCTTCACCCCTCTTCCCTCTTTCTGCACCTCTGTTGCTTCTTTCTGTACTTCTCTTGCCTCTTTCTGAACTCCTTGTGCCTCTTTCTGTACCTCTTTTCCCTATTTCTGCACCTTTCTTGCCTCTCTCTGCACCTCTGTTCCTTCTTTCTGCACTTCTTTTGTTTTTTTCTACAGCTATCTTGCTTCTTTCTATACTCCCTTGCCTCTTTCTCCACTCGTCGTCCCTCTTTCTGCACCCCTGTTGCCTCTTTCTGCACCCCTGTTGCCTCTTTCTGCACCTCTGTTCCTTTTTTCTAGACTTCTTTTGTTTCTGCACATCTCTTGCTTCTTTCTGTACCCCTCGTGCATCTTTTTGCACCCCTCTTCCCTCATTTTGCACCTCTTTTCCTTCTTTCTGCACTTCTTTTGTTTCTTTCTGCACCCTTCTTCCCTTTTTGTATCACTCTTGCCTCTTTCTGCAGTTCTCTTGTCATTTTCTGCACCTCTCTTGCCTCTTTCTACACCTCACTTGCCTCGCTCTGCACTTCTCTTGCTTCTTTCTACACCTCTGTTGCTTCTTTCAGCAATTCTCATGCCTATTTCTGCACTTCTCTTGCCTGTTTCTGTACCTCTCTTGTGTCTTTCTGCACCTAAGTTGCCTCTTCCTGCACCACTCTTGCCTCTTTCTGTACCTCACTTGCCTCTTTTTGCACTTCTCTTGCTTCTTTCTGCACCTCTGTTGCTTCTTTATGGACCCCTCTTGCCTCTTTCTGCACCTCTGTTGGTTCTTTCTGCACTGCTCTTGCTTCTTTCTGCACCTCTGTTCCAAATTTCTGAATCCTTCTTGCCTTTTTCTGTATGCCTCTTCCCTCTTTCTATACCTCTCTTGCCTCAGTCTGCCCACCTGTTCTCTCTTTCTGCACTCTTTTTGCCTGTTTCTGCAACTCTCTTGCTTCTTTCTGCAGTCTTTTGCCTCCTTCTGCACCCCACTTTTTGAACCTCTGTTGGTTCTTTTGCACTGCTCTTTCTTCTTTCTGCACCTTTCTTGCAAATTTCTGCACCCCTCTTGCCTCTTTCTGCACCCCTCTTACCTGTTTCTGCACCTCTCTTGGTAGTTTCTGTACTGCTCTTGTTTCTTTCTGCACCTGTCTTGCACATTCCTGCACCCCTCTTGCCTCTTTCTGTACCCTTTTTCCCTCTTTCTGCATCTCTCTTGCCTCTGTCTGTACCCTTCTTGCCTCTTTCTGCACCTCTGTTGCTTCTTTCTGCACTACTTTTGCTTCTTTCTGCACCCCTCTTGCCTCTTTCTGCACCTCTGTTGCTTCTTTCTGTACTTCTCTTGCTTCTTTCTGCACCTCTCTTGCAGATTTCTGTACCCCTCATGCCTCTGTGTGCACCTTTCATGCCTCTTTCTGATCCCCTTCTGCCTCTTTCTGCACCGCTCTTGCCTCTTTCTGCACCACTGTTGGTTCTTTCTGTACTTCTTGTGCCTCTGTGTGCACCCCTGCTCCCTCTTTGTGCACCTCTTTTACCTGTTTCTGAAACTCTGGCTTCTTTCTGAACTTCTCTTGCCTCTTTCTGCATCTCTGTTGCTTCTTTCTGCGCTTCTCTTGCCTCTTTCTGCACCCCTCTTCCTCCACCTCTGTTGCTTCTTTCTGTGCTTCTCTTGTTTCTTTCTGCACCTCTCTTGCCTCTTTCTGCACACACAGGGCTACTTTTAAACTGACCTCAGGCTCAGCAGTGCACACATGCAAGTGCAGAAATGGGCTGCTGGCCTCTAAACTGCCATGCCCTATTATATGCTAGGGACTTAGAGGTAGCTTTAATCCTCCTGCCCTATTATGTACTAGGGCCTTACAGGGGAGGTCATGCCAATCACAGGGGTACCCCAACCCATTGTGTACCCTAGTATAAGTAGGTGTTTTCACTGATTCTAAGTGTCTTTCAGCATAGCACTGGCTCTGGACCTGGTTAGGTAGAGCCCAAGATCAGTCAGAGTCTGTTACCACCAGTACCAGTCAGCAAAAAGTTAGGGGGTGCCCAGGGCACAGGATGGCTTTCCAACAAGGCTTCTTTCTGCACCTCTGTTGGTTCTTTCTGCATATCTCTTGCTCCTTTCTGTGCCTTTCTTCCTCTTTCTGCACATGTCCTACCTCTGTAGACATAATTAGAAATTAGCATTTAAAAAACCTTAGAAATTCACTGAAAAAAACATAGTTTTCAGGGACTTTTGGTCTTGACTGCCACTGTCTTCTCCCCCTGTTGGGTGATTGTGACGTCCATCACGGTTGCTCTGGCCTCCGATAGGTCATGGGATCGTGCCAGGATAATGATATTTTCAAGAGTGATCCCTGGCTGCCTTAGGATGCGGGTCCGTAAGTTTTTGTTACGACATCCCTGGATGAGTTGAGCTCTCACCTCCTTGTTTTGGTCATCATCGGTGCATGTGCTAGCCAACTCCTTAAGCTCGTGTGGAACGCATCCATTGACTCCTCTTCTCTCTGACGCGCTTGTCGGAGCTTGAAGCGCTCGTAGTCTGGGCTTAGTTGAGGATCAAAATGTGCGTTCAACGCTCTGACCGCAGCGTCGTAGTCGGTGGGCGCCCGGTATCTGGCAGTTGCACAAACAGCTTGTAGATCTCATCTCCTGCTTGGTGTAGCATTAGCGATCTATTGACTGCGCCATCCATTTCCCTTGTGACAGTAAAGTAGTTGTTTAGTCTCCCAATCCCGACAGTCCATCTGGGGGACGCAGTGGCTGGGTCAATTAGTTCACTGAACGGTGGCAGCGCGCTGATCTGGGAGTATTGTGAAGCCTGCTGTGCTGCTGGTTGTATCCGTGGCGCATTTGGTGGGGCTGCTTGTGCTGCTGCTGGGTCTGAGCGCCGTATGTGTGTGTGTCCATGTGTGAGCGCCCTCTCACTTGGCTAGACACACCCTTTGGTGCTGCTCTTCCTGTGATCCTTTGTGCCCTGGTGTAAGGAGGCACTTGTCTTAACATTAATTGTCTTGTCTTCTTCATGTCTCGCCTGTATCTTTTTTTTCCTGGTTGCTCTTCCCCTTTTCTCCTTTTTTTCCTCTGATATATTCTGTCCTTGTTATAGTCTCTCCCCCTCTCCTTCACTCCTCAGGCTCCCCTTCTGCCTGAGTGCAGATTGCCTGTTGTAGCGCTGAGGCGCGGTAGGCTGTAGCACAGGGCCACGCCCTGCCGTGTGCTGTTCGGCCGTGTTGGGAAGCAGTGGAGGCTGCTGGTGAACAGCTGAGGGCCGCCATTAGCTGCTGGCATCACTGCGCATGCGCGCACTCAAAACACTGCCAGAGATGCTCTGAGGCCATGCAGGAGCTTCAGCATGTGGCGATGCCTGGCCGCAGACAAGGAACGGGCCGCTGGCGGTGCACAGTACCTTCAGAGGTTCAGCGGTCCACTGGGCATCCGCGTCACTCCAGGTCCTCAGCACCACGCTTGCGGCGGCAGGGGGGCAAGCAGAGGACCAGTCGGCCACAGCAGTAGCCAAGACGGTTCCTGACATACCGTGAGATGCAGGTTCTTCAGTCAGGGTAAGGAGGCAGTATGGGGCCAAACAACCACCGTAAGCAGACGCCCACCCTCGTCGCAAGTATTACGTGGCCACAAGCCACGGCCTTCAGGAGCAGCAAAAACAGGACACCTCAAACAGTGCGTGTGGTATGGGCCGGTAGTCCCGTGCGACCTCCACCTGTTTATTTATGCTCTCTGGCCACACCTGGCCAGAGAGTGCTACAAAATGTGCAGGCCCTTCTGGGCCAGGGGTTTAGGTCAGCCTCCCGATGCAGCTACTAGACCGCTACAATATCCACAGAACAGAACAGATTTCGACGATTTAAAAAAGTAAAGGGAAAACACTGTATGACAAATCATGAACATAGTGCGCAGTGCAATTTTTTAAAGTCTCTTTTTAAGAGCAATTAATTAAGGCCCAATATTAGTTTTGTGGCCTACTTATGCTAACTTAAACACACAATTTATTATATGCTGACGGACATTTTAACTCTCAGTGCTCAGAGAAAGGAGCGAGCACAGTTACAATGTGCATTGTATGGCACTGCAATAAAATCTGAAGCCTTGTTATTTCAACTTTAAAATTCTGCATCATGGAAATACAGTGCCTTTACATTATTTCTGTCTCATTCCTTTTAATTAAAGACATCATTTTATTAGTTCTAATTTCACGACTGTGCACTTAAATCTGTTTTCTTCCTGAAAGTTACTTGTAGTCCTAAACTTGTTTTAACATATCCAGTGATGTTGTACCAAAGGTGAATTTGTTCCTAAATGTGCTTTTGCTACTGAATGAGACACATCAATGCTGCATATTTTGCACTGAGCTTGATCATGCAACTAAAACATGATTTTGCACCAAAATTTTATTTTGCACATAAATACGATTTGGGCTCCAAATGATACTCTCATGCTGATATTGCTTTAAGAGTGATTTTGCAGCTCAATGTACTATCAAGCAAATGTGAGTCCATGCTAATGCACACAGTTTACACTTACCTTGACATCTGACTATAGTATTTCTCTCTGCACTCAGTGCTACCCAACAGAAACAAACGACTGTTACTGAATCTGCCTTAATAGTTTTCATGTGATTTTCTTACAGCTAACAAATCTAGGTAGAGACAGCATTTCGTCACCTTGACCCATTGAAAACTGCCTTCAGACATTGAGCCCTGACAGCACTCTGGAAATATCAATCAATCTGGGATTTAGCCACATTCAAATTCCTCGTAGGGGCGGGATTTAGACACGTTGCCCCCAAAACACTATAATGCGTCCGGGACAGTGCCGGCCCCTGCCCAATCGCCGCTGACCCTGCCGCAAAGTGAAGTCCAGGGCGGCCACGCCTCAGTCCCGGGGATGGCCCCTAGCTCCCCGCCGTATCGGCAGCTCTACCTAGGATTGGAGAGCCTCCGTTATATTGCCAGGGAATCGCTGATGTCACATGACTAGTTACCATTACCTCACCACCCCAACGTCACAATGATGCAATGAGCCTATTCATATTTCTTTGAGTTAGGGGTCATAAGACTCCTGGCCGTATTTATTATTTTCATACAATAAAAACATTTTCATCACATTTTTGACACAGTAACCACATTGTGTGCATTTTGTTTACAAGGGATACCTCACCTTAACAGAGACAATAGTACATGGGAATCACCTGACCATAACTAGTCTGTCCCTGTGTAACCAACAAAATATTCCATAACCATTCCGAGTGAGATCAAGATTGGCTCTGTGTCTCTTCTTTTTAACCCCCCTCCTCCGTCCCAAAGGATGGGGGTCCTCCTTATGGGAGGGCCCCACCTTCCCTCTCCCATCCATACCGCGAGGACTCCCACCTCGGGAGTTCCTGTGTAGGGGGACCGGCAGCCCTTAGGATACCTACCCCGGGCACCCTCTACACCCAATGTCATCGTCTTCCAGGGGCCAGTGCTCGGCTGTGCCCCAATGCGCCTGCACTGGTGGTTGATAGGTAAGGACCGGGTGTCAGCAACCGCCCACAACCCCCTCGCCCATGCCAACTCCTTTTGACTTGATGGCAGCACCCCTTGGAGGGTCCAGGGACGCAGATGGTAAGTTTGGTATAAAAAAGGATTCCGTAAGGGGGCCAAAGTGTCTACCCCTATCTTGACCTCACCTGCCACAGGCCAGCATAGTTCACCAACTATCTGGGCCCCCGACACACACTGCACGCTGGCCTAGCCAGGCCAGCAAACGTTTCCAAAAACATTGCATTACCTTCTTTTGACAGGTGCACTCCATCCTGTAATAGAACTTGCTCCCCCTTGATGCACCCATGGGATATGGCTGACAAATGGGCTGTCCTGAACAACTTACCCACATACTGGTTCAACTATTTTACTGACTGGTTAAGAACTCTTACTGACTTACCACCTCTCCAACCCAACGTCCGGACAATATTGGACCACGCAATTATGGCCGCCAGGAATTTCTTTGAGAGTCAACGCATTTCAGAGACAATCAACTCAAACAAGTCTCTCCGACCTAGATGCGCCAAATCATTGACACCATATATGCAAAAGGCACATGCCTGACCTGAGGACTACCTCTTTGCCAAATTTCAAGTAATTCTGTTCAGCCGTTCGGGCTGTACCTTCGACTAAAGGACCTATGGGAAAATGCATGGGGAAAACGCGTTTGGGACCCCCTTTTGTCTCAGCCCCCGCTTGACAAATCACCCCGAGACTTTCAGGGTAGGATCTGAGCGGAGCGCCCCATTAGTTTTGAAAATTTCGCGAGGATTCGTCAACCGGCGCCAAAGGCATTCAAAATAGAATTTTCAGATTTCCTATGGAAACACGGTCCTAACTATAACTATCTACTGGCGACCGCCAGTAGATAATATATATATATATATATATATATCACTGAGAGAGCATTGTCGAGTGCATTCCTGAGCGCAAGGGCGTTTGGTTGGAAAATATATATATATATATATATATAGATATAGATATTACCTACTGGCGGTCGCCAGTAGGTAGTTATAGTTAGAACCTATTATCCATAGGAAATCCGCAACATTCTATTTTATAGATATAGATATATAGATATACTTAGAAGCGCCCCTTGACTTCAATGGGAGCCTGTGTTCCAACTGACAACACAGACTCCTATTAGGAAAATGGGTGTCTGCGGAAAACCTTGTGCCCTGTCACGGGCAACCCATTCTGCCTGCCACACTGTGCATGATTTTACAGGCGGGTCCCTTGGGTACTCCCTCGACCCCAAACTAGAAGGCTAGGATGAAGGGGGGCCTGCTAGGAGCCCCCAAAGTTAGTTTCCGACAGCCTTTTCATGTCGGACAGACCGAGTCATAAAAGCTGTCAGAATCCGACATCGTAATCGGTCGGTCAGAAATGCTGTCCATTGAGCTGTATGAATCGGCTCCGGCTCGGATTCTCCGAATGCCGGTTGCAACCAATTCGGAATGACAGAACGGTTCCCCTTCCGGCCGCGAGCATCGTAATCGGTCGGTCGGGAATGTTTCCGACCGAGTCGGGTGGATGGGTTCCGACATGGTCTAGGAAAATCCGACTGTCAGTCGGAGGCTTTCCGACTGACATCATAATCAGGCCCTTAGTGGGCAACGTTATGGACCTTCCCCTCCTAAGAAAGAGGTAAACTTCGACGCTTTAGTCTGCATCCCTGTAGCACCAGGGTCTAACTGTCAATCAAACACTGGCACTATGACACCCCACCATTTTACATCTAGTCGCAGGGTGAGGTGAGGTGAGCAAGCCTCACTTACCCCCTCACCATGATGAGCTGTGAAAGGTTCAGGTGGACACTGCAGGCCTGTCATTCTGTATTGAAGTCGGCGCAACAATCTCTGTGAGCTTTTAGTACATGGTGCATGCGGGGTATGATTCTGAAATGTACATTAAATGCATCACCATAGCCACTATGTCAGTAGAGAGAAGCGAGCTGAGGAGCAGGAGCAAGAGGTAGAGCAGGTAGATTTATTTATTGATTTTAAATGGAAGCCAGCAAATCCCACTTTGGAACTAACATTGATTGAACTACAAGCCCAAGATCAGATTGTTTGAGGTGTTATCTGTCTCCAGCTGGACTTTTACGGAAAATGTTTTTTTCTGCAGCCAGCGTGTTTAGGGGTAAACACGTAATGAAAAATCCTATCAATAGAAGGATGATTTTAACTTAAGTAAGCCGTGCAGGTAAAACCCCTTCTTTGGAACAAATGTGCTTGCATCTGATGCCCCAAAACATTGAACTTTACCAGCCGCCACTGCTGTTGGAACTGCCCTTTTGACCTAAGATCCGTTTCATGGATATTTTAGGATTACTGTTGGACCTTAGTCCTTTCTATTTCTAGCTGCATTTGAATGAAAATAAATAAATTTTTCTGTTTCAATTGAATGTATTAGGTGTGAATATAGATCGATCATGGGTGTGCTTCATTAAAGATGATGGCTTAAAAATAAGAATTATGGGGGGAGGAGCCTAGCGCGCAACCAAGATGGCCGCATAGGTGCGAGGCTCCCGAGGACCTCCGCAACCTCCTACGATTATCCTGAAATTATCCTGCCCTGGATGAGGGGACTATGTTGGTGAACCTGAGCTGAGGTGGCACCCGTTTCCCGCTTCCGAATCGGACCTCGGACACCGGAGTGAGCACCGATTGAGGTTTGCGGCCTTCCCCTCGCCGGACCCCGGATTTGCGTTGTGGGGTGATCCAGTGACAAAGTGAACAACAGCGGCAGGCAGGGCCTGGCGACTCGCGTACCCCGCACTTTCGCTTTCGCTTTCGCACCCCCTTGCCGTCTCTGCGAGGTTGGGTTGCGGAGCCCTTGGTGATTGGTGTGGCCTTGCTGGGAGGCCCTGCCTGCCTGCAGGCTGTGATCCACCCCGCTGCTCTGAGGTGGCCCCCCCGGAGCTCGTGGCCCTGCTTTCCTGCCTTACACGACGTGGCGGGTGCGGCTGAGGGATTGGAGGCCATGGCCACGAAACAAGATGGAGACCGGGCAAAGACCAAATCGACCCGGCGTGGCGCCGTCCATCAGGCTAATAGTATGGACCGCTATACCCTCCAGAAGGGATCCCCCGATGGACCGCGCAAGTCCCCTGAGAGCCCTCCTGATGCCCCAGACCTGCCCGCAGATCTGACTCTGCGAGATATCATGGGCGCCATTGCCGAGATGAAGGCCTCGGTGGGCCAGCGGTTTGATACACTGGCGCAGAAGATCGACTCGGTCCTCGTGGATGTTGGCCTGGTGAGGGCCGATCTTTCCAAAACCAACGACCGAGTGGATTCCTTGGCCCACACCGCATCGGGCCTAACGACAGATGTGGCGGCCTTACAAACAGAGGTGCGCCGGCTTAGTCAGGCGAGTGCGCTTATGGATCGCCGCCTGGAGGACTCTGAGAGTCGGGCACGGAGGAACAACATCCGCATCATTGGGGTGCCTGAGGGACGCGAGGAGGCGGCGGCGGATCTCTTTGTGGAGGACCTGATTGCCACCCATATCCAGCCACGGGGGCTGAGTAAATTCTTCGCTGTGGAGAGGGCCCACAGGGTTCCCGGGGGAAGGCCGAAGGTCGGAGCCCCTCCGAGACCTCTCATTGCCCGGATTTTTAATTTTCGGGACAGAGACGCTATCCTGCAAACATCCAGACTGCATGGACCGGTCAAGTTTGACAATATGGAGGTAAATTTTTACCCTGATTTCACCCCAGCGGTCCAGAAGCAGAGACTGAGCTTCCTAGGCGTCAAACGCCGTCTTCGGGACCTCAACCTCAAATACGCCATGCTCTTCCCAGCTAAGCTGCGAGTGGAGGTGGATGGTCGCACGCACTCCTTTGATCGTCCCGAAGCGGCCGGGGACTGGCTCGATACTCTGCCCGGGGATCGTGATCAGGGGGGCGGGGGGAGACGGCACGCTGGATCAGGACTGAGGGTTTAACATTGGGCCTCACTCTGGACGAAAATGATGCCACTTTCGATTCTGCGTCAGTCTTTGTAAGTTCCCCTCCTATGGAGGTTGTGTCGGGTCTGTTGGGGGTTCTCCCTCCTCCTCTAGGGGGTTTAGTTAGTTTAACTATATATGGGGCGACAGGCACACTGCACGTTGGGGGGGCTGTTCGGGCTCATGCAGGGGTGCAGGGAGGGGGGAGTTCTGTTGGGGTGGGTGGGTAGGGATGGGGTGTTGTTCGTTTTTATCACAAGGCAAACGTACTTTTGTGTTAGTTCTAAAGTGCTCTCCGGGGGACGAATGATGGCTTCTGTGTATGATGGGGGGTAGGGAATTAACTTTGTTGTCTTGGAATGTGAATGGACTGGGGGACAGGATCAAACGAGGTGTGGTCCTGCAGTTTTTGAAGCGAATCTCGCCCGATGTAGTCTTTCTGCAGGAGACACACCTCATTGGCAACTCCTTCTGCGCCATGAATCGGCGTGGCTATCGCCTAGTGGCTCACTCGGGCTTCACGTCTGGCTCAAGGGGTGTGGGCATCATGGTGAGGAACTCGCTCCCGTTGGAGATTGATGAGGTGCTCCACGATGACAGGGGACGTTACACGGTCTTGGTGGGAAGACTGGAGGGCAAAGTGGTTGTCTTTGTGTCAGTATACATCCCACCGGGGCTGCAGTCGACCACCTTTGCAGACCTGGGGCGCCTTCTCCTTGGCCTTCCGGGGGGGCTTTTAGTTGTGGGGGGGGATTTCAATGCGGTGGTATCTGGGACTGTGGATCGTCACCCCCCTAGGGACCTCCCCCGGGCACATGCATGGCTACCCTGCCTCTTGGATACATTTGGGTTGGTGGACTGCTGGCGTTTAAAACACCCCACGTAGCTGCAGTACACTTTCCACTCGGGAGCCCATGGTAGTCTCTCACGACTCGACTATGTCCTTGTCCCGGCGGCCTATGTTGGGAGGGTGGGAGAGGTGCGCCATTTGCCACGGGGTATTTCGGACCACTCCCCGCTCCTACTGCACTTTGATGTCTTTCCGAGGGGTGAGGGTAGGGTTGTCCCAATCAATCCTTGGTACCTGCGCGACCCCACCATTCGCGCTGAATTGATTAAATCCCTTCAGCGATATTTTGATGAGAATGTGGGGTCCGTGCCTTCGGCTGTACCGCTGTGGGAGGCCTTCAAGGCAGTACTCCGAGGAGAAGCCCTATCCCTTATTTCCCACGCCCGGAGGCGCGAGCGGGAGGAGGTGACCCGGATGGAGGCTGAAATAGCCGAGTTGGAGGGTAATTTAGAAGGTGGGGTGACGGATGCCGCATTACATGTCCTCCAACTCAAGCAAGCGGCCTATAGGGCCCTCGTCACGGAGGTGGCCAGGGGCCTCAGTAGAGAGCAACAGGGGCGACTGTATGATGTGGGTGATAAGGCTGGTAAACTGATAGCGTGGTTGGACAAAAAAGAGAGAGCGAATCGTGTGGTCCCGCTGATTGAGAAAACGGATGGTGTGTGTGTAACGGAGCCAGAAGAAATCGTCTCCTGTTTCGCGGATTATTTCCGTGGGGTGTATTCCCCGGTGTCTCCCTGCTCGGAAGAGGATTCCCGTGCCCTCCTCAGGGATATCGCGCTGCCGTCCCTTTCCGGGGATGACAGGGTGTTGCTGGACGCCGCTCCCACCTCCGACGAAATCGCCCTCGCCATACGCTCGGTCGCTTCCGGCAAGGCCATGGGTCCGAATGGTCTCCCTATCGAGTTGTACAAGTTGCGACCGGATACGCTGGCACCCCACCTCCGGGCTATGTTCCTGGCGGCACACTCGGTGGGCTCCCTCCCGCTGGACCAGCGTCTGGCTACAATCGTGGTCATCCACAAGGAGGGGAGACCTCGGGACCGGGTTACATCCTATCGGCCCATTTCACTACTGAATGCGGAGCCCAAGATTCTCGCTAAGGTACTGGCCAATCGGCTGGTCGGCGTGGTGGGCGATTTGGTTCATCAGGACCAGTCCGGCTTTATTCCTCATCGCAACACAGCCCTTAATCTGCGGCGCTTGCACGGTGTGCTCGCACGTGTCCCGTTTATACGGGAGCCGGCCATTTTGGCGTCCTTAGACGCCACCATGGCGTTTGACACGCTTGAGTGGCCATACATCTGGGCGATGCTTGCGAAATTTGGATTTGGCCCAGGGTTCATCAGTTGGGTCAAATTGCTGTATTCGGGCCCATTGGCGCAGGTGGTGGTGAACGGAAGAGTATCGGCTCCGTTCGAGCTGGGCCGGGGCACGCGGCAGGGCTGCCCCTTATCGCCGCTCCTCTTTGCACTTGCCATGGAGCCCCTGGCGGAGTGGCTGCGGTGGGAGCCTTCCATCCGTGGTCTCCGCTGGACCCCCGAGTATGAGGACCGCGTATCCCTATACGCTGATGACATCCTTTTGTAGGCTTCCCCACGTAAATCGCTCATAGTACTGGTTGATGTTTTGCATTCATTCGGTCGTAACTCCGGTCTTGTCATCAACTGGGCTAAATCGTGTGTGTATGTTCTCTCCGGGGAGGCTCCTATCCTCCCGCGGGGCTGTCCGATCCAGGTCGCCCCGCAGGGATTTAGGTACCTGGGTGTCTTCATTGCTCTGGACCCGGAGGCTCGGTATGATCGGAACTTGCTTCCCCCCCTCCAGCGTCTGAAAGAGGATGTCGCACGCTGGCGGCGTTTGCCGCTTTCGCCGCTCGTCCGGGCGGCATTGTTTAAAATGATGTCGCTGCCGCGTTTCCTGTACGCATTGCAGAACACTATAGACCTCGTCCCAGCGCGCTACTTCCGCGAAGTGGAGAGTTTGCAGCGCCGCCTGTTCTGGGACGGGAGGCCACGTATTGCCCTGGCGAAGCTGACGCTCCCATGGTATGACGGGGGGATTGCCCTTCCGGATATCAAACGGTACTATTGGGCCTCCCAGCTAGCTGCGATTAATCAGGGCCTATTTGGGCCCGCCTTAAACCCGGCATTTGAAATGGATAAGATGCTCCTTCCAGGTGGTGACCATAATCGAGCGCTTTATTCTAGCGCGCCCGACGCTCGCCTAACGGGCCCCACGCGTGTCATGGTGCGAGTGTGGCATGCGGCCAATGCAGCTATGGGGTGGAAGGACCGTTTGACCCGGGCGTCACCACTATACGCGTCTGAGCGGTTGGGCTCCTTGTGGACCTCGAAGGGCTTTGAGAAGTGGGACATAATAGGCATTAGCAAAGTGGGGGATCTCTGGACGAGGGGAGGATTTAAAACGTTCGAGATGCTGCAGACGGAATTTCAGTTGCAGGGCAGCGAGTACTTTCGGTACTTGCAGGTCCGTCATGCGCTGGGCTCCGTCTTTCCGGACGTTGCCTCCATCCCGGAGTGTTCCCCCCTGGAGGATAGAGTGCTGGATGGACACATCCCGGACAGCACGATCTCACTGATCTACAAAAAACTGATCAACGACCGCTCAGACTTGTTGACTGCCCTTCGTGGGGCTTGGGTAGCCGACGGGCTGGAGCTGGACGACGAGGACTGGACCTCCGCGGTGGCCTCCCCGAAAGAGGTGGCCATACCGGCTCGCCTTCGTTTCGTCCAGCTCAAGATACTCCACAGGGTCTACATGACGGGGCCAAAGCTCCTGCGTATGGGCTATGCTGAGGACGGTTTGTGTAAGCGTGGGTGTGGTGCGTTGGGGACTTTTCTGCATATCCTGTGGGAGTGCCCGGAGGTGGAGGGGTTCTGGCGTGGTGTGCATGAGGTGCTGCGAGTGGTTACGCATGTGGCGCTGTTGCCCGAAGCGAGGAGATGCCTGTTGAATGTGTGGGAGCCTACCGACTATTCGGTGCCGCAGACGTGGTGGGTGACTCTGGGGTATATGGTTGCCAAGCGTGATATTGCCCAATTGTGGGGATCCCAGAGGCCCCCGACTGTCTCAGCCTGGAAGGAACATATGGATTGGTGCATGTTTCGGGAAAAGGTGGTGTATGTGGCGAGAGGTAAGCCTGGGACATGGGTGAAAGTGTGGGGCCCCTGGAACGCCTACCGCGGGGGAATTTGTGCTCCGCCGTTATTGCCTGATCCGTCGCCGGCCCCGTCCCCTTAGCCAACTCATCCCCCCGGCACCTGGGCGTTGGGTTTCCCCAGCCCTAGTTCTGATCTCTCCCCCCTCTTGAGACTTCTATGGATGGCTAGGATTTCCCCTTTAGGGGAGCACGTGTTCGCTATTTCCGATTGAGAATTGCCTTGTGGGTTTGTTTGTACTTGTTGTTCTTTAAGTTTAAAATGGAACCGTATAGTGGGGTCTGGATGGTGTGGCTCGTAACGATGTTAACTCCTATGCATGCTCTGCCGCAGCACCATGTGTTTTATAAATGTATATCGTATGCTCCTTTCATTGCTAGCGGCCGGCCGGAAGGTTGTAGGCCCATATTTGTATATCTTTGAGTCTTGTAATAAACGGTTTCAAAAAAAAAAAAAAAAAAAAAAAAAAATAAGAATTATGGGGGCATATGTACAAGCCCCTATTGCTACCACAACGTCACTTATAGTGACATTGTGTAGGCAATAGGGGCAGCACCTGTGATAGGGGCTGCGCCTTATGTACAAGACAGCTTTAAGCCACATTCATTTTGACGTTGGCAGCGCCAAAATTAAGACCAGGTAAAAACTGGTCTTAAGATGGCGAAACAAGGAGAAATGCATTATTTAAAAAATGCCCAGGCCCTGAAGAATGGGGTCCCCACGGCCCAAAGAATACTAAAAGAAGGGGGCCACATAGCCCCCCTTCTAAAAAAAAAATGTTTTAAAAAAAAGCCGGCATCTCTCTGGAGGACCCGCCCCCTCCTTGCACCACTCTGAAAATGCACCCCCTGGTGCGTTCTAAATTGGGGGATTAAGTCCCCTTCATTCTTGAAGTTCCTGGAGGCCATCTAGCCCACCATGTACCTCCAGTAAGCCCCACACAGTGGGATGACTGAGAGGTGGTCTGAGGCCGCGCCCCTTTTTACACCACTCTGCAAACATGCCTCTTGGCACACTGCTGGTGGGGCGATGACGTCCTCTTGTGTCCTGAGGACCTCAGGAAACAAGTGGACTTCATCCCCCGAGCAGCAGAGCACCAGGAGCCGCCTTTTTAAATAGGGGGCGTTGCCTTTCAGCATTCTCAGCAAACCAGCTGTATGGGGGTTACTGGAGGTAACAGGAGGGCTAGTTGGCACCCAGGGACCCTCATAAGGAAAGGGGACTTCATCCCCCAACCAAGAGCGTGCCAGGAGGTGCATTTGCAGAGTGGTGGCGAAAGCAGACGTGGCCTGTGTTCACCTCTCAGCAATCCCACTGTGTGGGGCTTACTGGAGGTAAGAGGTAGGCTAGTTGGCCCCTAAAGACCCCCAGCAGCAAAGGGGACTTGAATCCCCATACAAGAGCCCACCAGGGAGCATGTTTGCTGAGAGGTGGGCAAACGGGGTGTGACCTGTTATGAGAACATTGGCTGCACCAACTTTCGCAAAAATTATACATTTTCCGCATTAGCGACATAATCCATCATGTGCTGCCTAATCTGCAGGTTTGAACAGAAAAAAGCCTTGTTTCTAGCTCAAACGGCTCAAACGTTACCAAAAATGCAGCGCCAAGTGTTACAGCGTAGTGGAAGGTCCTTTGCAAACCTAGAATGGTCACCTGTTACTTAAAGCTAAATGTGGGTGTTAAATTGGTACTAATGGTTTGCAAGCCACTCTTGCTTCTTTCTGCATCTCTTTTGCCTCTTTCTGCACCTCTGTTGCCTCTTTCTGCACCTCAGTTGCTTCTTTGTGCACCCCTCTTGCCTCTTTCTGCACCTCTCTTGCCTCTTTCTGCACCCTATTCCCTCTTTCTGCACCCCTCCTGCCTCTTTCTGCACCTCGGTTCCTTCTTTTGGCACTTCTTTTATTTATTTCTGGACCTCTTTTGCTACTTACTGTACCCCTATTGCCTCTATCTCCATCCCTCTTCCACTTTCTGCATGTCTGTTGCTTCTTTCTGCACTTCTCTTGCCTCTTTCTCTATCCCTCTTCCCTCTTTCTGCATCTCTTTCGCTTCTTTCTGCACTTATCTTGTACCTTTCTGTACCTCTCTTGCTTCTTTCTGCACCCCTGATGTCTCTTTCTGCATCCCTCTTCTCTTTCGGCACTCTTCTTGCCTCTTACTGCACCTCTGTTCCTTCTTTCTGCACTTCTTTTGTTATTTTCTGTACCTCTCTTGCTTCTTTCTGCACCACTCTTGCCCCATTCTCCACCCCTCTTCCCTCTTTCTGCAATTCTGTTGCTTCTTTCTACACCTCTCTTGTCTATTTCTCTACCCTTCCCTCTTTCTGCACCTTTGTTGCTTCTTACTGCACCTCTCTTGCTTCTTTCTGCACCCCTCAGGCCTCTTTCTGCATCCCTCTTATCTCTTTCTGCACCTCTGTTGTATTTTTCCGCACCACTCTTGCTTCTTTCTGTACCTCTCTTGCTTCTTTCTGCACCACTGGTGCGTCTTTCTGCACCCCTCTTCTGTCTTTCTGTACCCCTCTTGCCTCTTTCTGCACCCTCTTCCTTCTTTCTGCTCTTCTTTTGTTTCTTTCTGCACCTCTCTTGCTTCTTTCTGCCCCCTCTCGCCACTTTCTCCACCCCTGTTCCCCCTTTTTGCATCTCTGTGGCTTCTCTCTGGCTTCTCTCTGTACGTCTCTTGCCTCTCTTTCCACCCCACATCCCTCTTTCTGCACCTCTGTTGCTTCTTTCTACACTTCTTTTACTTCTTTCTGCACCTCTGTGCCTTCTTTCTGCAACCCTAGTGCATCTTTCTGTACCCCTCTTCCCTCTTTCTGCTCCCCTCTTCATGCACCTCTGTTCCTTCTTTCTGTACTTCTTTTGTTACTTTCGGCAACGTTCCTGCTTCTTTCCTCACCCCTCTTGCCTCTTTCTCCATCCCTCTTCCCGCACCTCTGTTGCTTCTTTCTGCTCTTCTCTTGTCCCTTTCTTCACCCCTCTTCCCTCTTTCTGCACCTCTGTTGCTTCTTTCTGTACTTCTCTTGCTTCTTTCTGCACCCCTTGTGCCTCTTTCTGCACCCCTTTGCCCTCTTTCTGCACCTTTCTTGCCTATCTCTGCACCTATGTTCCTTCTTTCTGCACTTCTTTTGTTTCTTTCTACAGCTCTCTTGCTTCTTTCTATACTCCCTTGCCTCTTTCTCCACTCCTCTTCCCTCTTTCTGCACCCCTGTTGCCTCTTTCTGCACCCCTGTTGCCTCTTTCTGCACCTCTGTTCCTTTTATCTATACTTCTTTTGTTTCTGCACATCTCTTGCTTCTTTCTGCACCCCTCATGCATCTTTCTGCACCCCTCATTTTGCACCTCTGTTCCTTCTTTCTGCACTTCTTTTGTTTCTTTCTGCACCCTTCTTCCCTTTTTGCATCCCTCTTGCCTCTTTCTGCAGCTCTCTTGTCATTTTTTGCACCTCTCTTGCCTCTTTCTACACCTCACTTGCCTCGTTCTGCACTTCTCTTGCTTCTTTCTACACCTCTGTTGCTTCTTTCTGCACCTATGTTGCCTCTTGCTGCACCACTCTTGCCTCTTTCTGTACCTCACTTGCCTCTTTCTGTACTTCTCTTGCTTCTTTCTGCACATCTGTTGCTTCTTTCTGCACCCTCTCGCCACATTTTTTCCACCCCTGTTTCCCCTTTTTGCATCTCTGTTGCTTCTCTCTGTACTTCTCTTGCCTCTTTTTCTACCCCACATTCCTCTTTCTGTACCTCTGTTGCTTCTTTCTACACTTCTCTTAATTCTTTCTGCACCTCTGTGCCTTCTTTCTGCAACCCTTGTGCCTCTTTCTGCACCCCTCTTCCCTCTTTCTGCTCCCCTCTTGCCTCTTTATGCACCCCTGTTCCTTCTTTCTGTACTTCTTTTGGTACTTTCTGCAACTTTCCTGCTTCTTTCTGCACCCCTCTTGCCTCTTTCTCCATCCCTCTTCCCGAACCTCTGTTGCTTCTTTCTGCTCTTCTCCTGCCCCTTTCTTCACTCCTCTTCCCTCTTTCTGCACCTCTGTTGCTTCTTTCTGTACTTCTCTTGCTTCTTTCTGCACCCCTTGTGCCTCTTTCTGTACCTCTTTTCCCTATTTCTGCACCTTTCTTGCCTCTCTCTGTACCTCTGTTCCTTCTTTCTGCACTTCTTTTTTTTTTTCTACAGCTCTCTTGCTTCTTTCTATACTCCCTTGCCTCTTTCTCCACTCCTCTTCCCTCTTTCTGCACCCCTGTTGCCTCTTTCTGCACCTCTATTCCTTTTTTCTATACTTCTTTTGTTTCTGCACATCTCTTGATTCTTTCTGTTCCCCTCGTGCATCTTTCTGTACCCCTCTTCCCACGTTTTGCACCTCTGTTCCTTCTTTCTGCACTTCTTTTGTTTCTTTCTGCACCCTTCTTCCCTTTGTGCATCCCTCTTGCCTCTTTCTGCAGTTCTCTTGTCATTTTCTGCACCTCTCTTGCCTCTTTCTACACCTCACTTGCCTCGTTCTGCACTTCTCTTGCTTCTTTCTACACCTCTGTTGCTTCTTTCAGCAATTCTCCTGCCTATTTCTGCACTTCTCTTGCTTGTTTCTGTACCTCTCTTGTGTCTTTCTGCACCTAAGTTGCCTCTTCCTGCACCACTTTTGCCTCTTTCTGTACCTCACTTGCCTCTTTTTGCACTTCTCTTGCTTCTTTCTGCACCTCTGTTGCTTCTTTATGGACCCCTCTTGCCTCTTTCTGCCCCTCTGTTGGTTCTTTCTGCACTGCTCTTGCTTCTTTCTGCACCTCTGTTCCAAATTTCTGAATCCTTCTTGCCTTTTTCTGTACGCCTCTTCCCTCTTTCTATACCTCTCTTGCCTCAGTCTGGCCACCTGTTCCCTCTTTCTGCACTCCTTTTGCCTGTTTCTGCAACTCTCTTGCCTCTTTCTGCAGTTCTCTTGCCTCCTTCTGCACCCCACTTTTTTAACCTCTGTTGGTTCTTTTGCACTGCTCTTTCTTCTTTCTGCACATTTCTTGCAAATGTCTGCACCCCTCTTGTCTCTTTCTGCACCCCTCTTACCTGTTTCTGCACCTCTCTTGATAGTTTCTGTACTGCTCTTGGTTCTTTCTGCACCTGTCTTGCACATTTCTGTACCCCTCTTGCCTTTTTCTGCACCCTTTTCCCTCTTTCTGTACCTCTCTTCCCTCTTTCTGTACCCTTCTTGCCTCTTTCTGCACCTCTGTTGCTTTTTTCTGCACTACTTTTGCTTCTTTCTGCACCCCTCTTGCCTCTTTCTTCACCTCTGTTGCTTCTTTCTGCACTTCTCTTGCTTCTTTCTGCACCTCTCTTGTAGATTTATGTACCCCTCATGCCTCTGTGTGCACCTTTCATGCCTCTTTCTGATCCCCTTCTGCCTCTTTCTGCACCGCTCTTGCCTCTTTCTGCACCACTGTTGGTTCTTTCTGTACTTCTTGTGCCTCTGTGTGCACCCCTGCTCCCGCTTTGTGCACCTCTTTTACCTGTTTCTGAAACTCTGGCTTCTTTCTGAACTTCTCTTGCCTCTTTCTGCATCTCTGTTGCTTCTTTCTGCGCTTCTCTTGCCTCTTTCTGCACCCCTCTTCCTGCACCTCTGTTGCTTCTTTCTGTACTTCTCTTGTTTCTTTCTGCACCCCTCTTACATCTTTCTGCACCTCTGTTGCATTTTTCTGCACCACTCTCGCTTCTTTCTGTACCTCTCTTGCTTCTTTCTGCACCACTCGTGCTTCTTTCTGCACCCCTCTTCTGTCTTTCTGTACCCCTCTTGCCTCTTTCTGCACCCTATTCCTTCTTTCTGCTCTTCTTTTGTTTCTTTCTGCACCTCTCTTGCTTCTTTCTGCCCCTCTCGCCACTTTCTCCATCCCTGTTCCCCCTTTTTGCATCTCTGTGGCTTCTCTCTGTACTTCTCTTGCCTCTTTTTCCACCCCACATCCCTCTTTCTGCACCTCTGCTGCTTCTTTCTTCACTTCTCTTGCTTCTTTCTGCACCTCTGTGCCTTCTTTCTGCAACCCCTGATCCTCTTTCTGTACCCCTCTTCCCTCTTTCTGCTCCCCTCTTCCCTCTTTATGCACCTCTGTTCCTTCTTTCTGTACTTCTTTTGTTACTTTCTGCAACTTTCCTGCTTCTTTACTCTCCCCTCTTGCCTCTTTCTCTATCCCTCTTCCTGCACCTCTGTTGCTTCTTTCTGCTCTTCTCTTGCCCCTTTCTTCACCCCTCTTCCCTCTTTCTGCACCTCTGTTTCTTCTTTCTGTACTTCTCTTGCTTCTTTCTGCACCCCTTTGCCCTCTTTCTGCACCTTTCTTGCCTATCTCTGCACCTATGTTCTTTCTTTCTGCACTTCTTTTGTTTCTTTCTACAGCTCTCTTGCTTCTTTCTATACTCCCTTGTCTCTTTCTCCACTCCTCTTCCCTCTTTCTGCACCCCTGTTGCCTCTTTCTGCACCCCTGTTGCCTCTTTCTGCACCTCTGTTTCTTTTATCTATACTTCTTTTGTTTCTGCACATCTCTTGATTCTTCCTGCACCCCTCATGCATCTTTCTGCATCCCTCTTCCCTCGTTTGCACCTCTGTTCCTTCTTTCTGCACTTCTTTTGTTTCTTTCTGCACCCTTCTTCTCTTTTTGCATCCCTCTTGCCTCTTTCTGCAGTTCTCTTGTCATTTTCTGCACCTCTCTTGCCTCTTTCTACATCTCACTTGCCTCGTTCTGCACTTCTCTTGCTTCTTTCTACACCTCTGTTGCTTCTTTCAGCAATTCTCTTGCCTATTTCTGCACTTCTCTTGCTTGTTTCTGTACCTCTCTTGTGTCTTTCTGCACCTATGTTGCCTCTTGCTGCACCACTCTTGCCTCTTTCTGTACCTCACTTGCCTCTTTCTGTACTTCTCTTGCTTCTTTCTGCACCTCTGTTGCTACTTTCTGCACCCTCTCGCCACTTTCTCCACCCCTGTTTCCCCTTTTTTCATCTCTGTTGCTTCTCTCTGTACTTCTCTTGCCTCTTTTTCCACCCCAAATCCCTCTTTCTGCACCTCTGTTACTTCTTTCTACACTTCTCTTACTTCTTTCTGCACCTCTGTGCCTTCTTTCTGCAACCCTTGTGCCTCTTTCTGTACCCTTCTTTCTGCTCCCCTCTTGCCTCTTTACGCACCTCTGTTCCTTCTTTCTGTACTTCTTTTGTTACTTTCTGCAACTTTCCTGCTTCTTTCTGCACCCCTCTTGCCTCTTTCTCCATCCCTCTTCCCGCACCTCTGTTGCTTCTTTCTACTCTTCTCTTGCCCCTTTCTTCACCCCTCTTCCCTCTTTCTTCACCTCTGTTGCTTCTTTCTGTACTTCTCTTGCTTCTTTCTGAACCCCTTGTGCCTCTTTCTGTACCTCTTTTCCCTCTTTCTGCACCTTTCTTGCCTCTCTCTGCACCTCTGTTCCTTCTTTCTGCACTTCTTTTGTTTTTTTCTACAGCTATCTTGCTTCTTTCTATACTCCCTTGCCTCTTTCTCCACTCGTCGTCCCTCTTTCTGCACCCCTGTTGCCTCTTTCTGCACCCCTGTTGCCTCTTTCTGCACCTCTGTTCCTTTTTTCTAGACTTCTTTTGTTTCTGCACATCTCTTGCTTCTTTCTGTACCCCTTGTGCATCTTTCTGCACCCCTCTTCCCTCATTTTGCACCTCTGTTCCTTCTTTCTCCACTTCTTTTGTTTCTTTCTGCACCCTTCTTCCCTTTTTGTATCACTCTTGCCTCTTTCTGCAGTTCTCTTGTCATTTTCTGCACCTCTCTTGCCTCTTTCTACACCTCACTTGCCTCACTCTGCACTTCTCTTGCTTCTTTCTATACCTCTGTTGCTTCTTTCAGCAATTCTCCTGCCTATTTCTGCACTTCTCTTGCCTGTTTCTGTACCTCTCTTGTGTCTTTCTGCACCTAAGTTGCCTCTTCCTGCACCACTTTTGCCTCTTTCTGTACCTCACTTGCCTCTTTTTGCACTTCTCTTGCTTCTTTCTGCACCTCTGTTGCTTCTTTCTGTACCTCTTTTCCATCTTTCTGCACCTTTCTTGCCTCTCTCTGCACCTCTGTTCCTTCTTTCTGCACTTCTTTTGTTTTTTTCTACAGCTATCTTGCTTCTTTCTATACTCCCTTGCCTCTTTCTCCACTCGTCGTCCCTCTTTCTGCACCCCTGTTGCCTCTTTCTGCACCCCTCTTGCCTCTTTCTGCACCTTCTTGCCTTTTTCTGTATGCCTCTTCCCTCTTTCTATACATCTCTTGCCTCAGTCTGCCCACCTGTTCCCTCTTTCTGCACTCCTTTTGCCTGTTTCTGCAACTCTCTTGCTTCTTTCTGCAGTCTTTTGCCTCCTTCTGCACCCCACTTTTTGAACCTCTGTTGGTTCTTTTGCACTGCTCTTTCTTCTTTCTGCACCTTTCTTGCAAATTTCTGCACCCCTCTTGCCTGTTTCTGCACCTCTCTTGGTAGTTTCTGTACTGCTCTTGTTTCTTTCTGCACCTGTCTTGCACATTCCTGCACCCCTCTTGCCTCTTTCTGTACCCTTTTTCCTTCTTTCTGCATCTCTCTTGCCTCTGTCTGTACCCTTCTTGCCTCTTTCTGCACCTCTGTTGCTTCTTTCTGCACTACTTTTGCTTCTTTCTGCGCCCCTCTTGCCTCTTTCTGCACCTCTGTTGCTTCTTTCTGCACTTCTCTTGCTTCTTTCTGCACCTCTCTTGCAGATTTCTGTACCCCTCATGCCTCTGTGTGCACCTTTCATGCCTCTTTCTGATCCCCTTCTGCCTCTTTCTGCACCGCTCTTGCCTCTTTCTGCACCACTGTTGGTTCTTTCTGTACTTCTTGTGCCTCTGTGTGCACCCCTGCTCCCTCTTTGTGCACCTCTTTTACCTGTTTCTGAAACTCTGGCTTCTTTCTGAACTTCTCTTGCCTCTTTCTGCATCTCTGTTGCTTCTTTCTGCGCTTCTCTTGCCTCTTTCTGCACCCCTCTTCCTCCACCTCTGTTGCTTCTTTCTGTGCTTCTCTTGTTTCTTTCTGCACCTCTCTTGCCTCTTTCTGCACACACAGGGCTACTTTTAAACTGACCTCAGGCTCAGCAGTGCACACATGCAAGTGCAGAAATGGGCTGCTGGCCTCTAAACTGCCATGCCCTATTATATGCTAGGGACTTAGAGGTAGTTTTAATCCTCCTGCCCTATTATGTACTAGGGCCTTACAGGGGAGGTCATGCCAATCACAGGGGTACCCCAACCCATTGTGTACCCTAGTATAAGTAGGTGTTTTCACTGCATTCTAAGTGTCTTTCAGCATAGCACTGGCTCTGGACCTGGTTAGGTAGAGCCCAAGATCAGTCAGAGTCTGTTACCACCAGTACCAGTCAGCAAAAAGTTAGGGGGTGCCCAGGGCACAGGATGGCTTTCCAACAAGGCTTCTTTCTGCACCTCTGTTGGTTCTTTCTGCATATCTCTTGCTCCTTTCTGTGCCTTTCTTCCTCTTTCTGCACATGTCCTACCTCTGTAGACATAATTAGAAATTAGCATTTAAAAAACCTTAGAAATTCACTGAAAAAAACATAGTTTTCAGGGACTTTCGGTCTTGACTGCCACTGTCTTCTCCCCCTGTTGGGTGATTGTGACGTCCATCACGGTTGCTCTGGCCTCCGATAGGTCATGGGATCGTGCCAGGATAATGATATTTTCAAGAGTGATCCCTGGCTGCCTTAGGATGCGGGTCCGTAAGTTTTTGTTACGACATCCCTGGATGAGTTGAGCTCTCACCTCCTTTTTTGGTCATCATCGGTGCATGTGCTAGCCAACTCCTTAAGCTCGTGTGGAACGCATCCATTGACTCCCCTTCTCTCTGACGCGCTTGTCGGAGCTTGAAGCGCTCGTAGTCTGGGCTTAGTTGAGGATCAAAATGTGCGTTCAACGCTCTGACCGCAGCGTCGTAGTCGGTGGGCGCCCCGGTATCTGGCAGTTGCACAAACAGCTTGTAGATCTCATCTCCTGCTTGGTGTAGCATTAGCGATCTATTGACTGCGCCATCCGTTTCCCTTGTGGCAGTAAAGTAGTTGTTTAGTCTGCCAATCCAGACAGTCCATCTGGGGGACGCAGTGGCTGGGTCAATTAGTTCACTGAACGGTGGCAGCGCGCTGATCTGGGAGTATTGTGAAGCCTGCTGTGCTGCTGGTTGTATCCGTGGCGCATTTGGTGGGGCTGCTTGTGCTGCTGCTGGGTCTGAGCGCCGTATGTGTGTGTGTCCATGTGTGAGCGCCCTCTCACTTGGCTAGACACACCCTTTGGTGCTGCTCTTCCTGTGATCCTTTGTGCCCTGGTGTAAGGAGGCACTTGTCTTAACATTAATTGTCTTGTCTTCTTCATGTCTCGCCTGTATCTTTTTTTTCCTGTTTGCTTTTCCCCTTTTTTCCTTTTTTTCCTCTGATATATTCTGTCCTTGTTATAGTCTCTCCCCCTCTCCTTCACTCCTCAGGCTCCCCTTCTGCCTGAGTGCAGATTGCCTGTTGTAGCGCTGAGGCGCGGTAGGCTGTAGCACAGGGCCACGCCCTGCCGTGTGCTGTTCGGCCGTGTTGGGAAGCAGTGGAGGCTGCTGGTGAACAGCTGAAGGCCGCCATTAGCTGCTGGCATCACTGCGCATGCGCGCACTCAAAACACTGTCAGAGATGCTCCGAGGCCATGCAGGAGCTTCAGCATGTGGCGATGCCTGGCCGCAGACAAGGAGCGGGCCGCTGGCGGTGCACAGTACCTTCAGAGGTTCAGCGGTCCACTGGGCATCCGCGTCACTCCAGATCCTCAGCACCACGCTTGCGGCGGCAGGGGGACAAGCAGAGGACCAGTCGGCCACAGCAGTAGCCAAGACGGTTCCTGACATACCGTGAGATGCAGGTTCTTCAGTCAGGGTAAGGAGGCAGTATGGGGCCAAACAACCACCGTAAGCAGGCGCCCACCCTCGTCGCAAGTGTTACGTGGCCACAAGCCACAGCCTTCAGGAGCAGCAAAAACAGGACACCTCACACAGTGCGTGTGGTATGGGCCGGAAGTCCCGTGCGACCTCCACCTGTTTATTTATGCTCTCTGGCCACACCTGGCCAGAGAGTGCTACAAAATGTGCAGGCCCTTCTGGGCCAGGGGTTTAGGTCAGCCTCCCGATGCAGCTACTAGACCGCTACAATATCCACAGAACAGAACAGATTTCGACGATTTAAAAAAGTAAAGGGAAAACACTGTATGACAAATCATGAACATAGTGCGCAGTGCAATTTTTTTAAGTCTCTTTTTAAGAGCAATTAATTAAGGCCCAATATTAGTTTTGTGGCCTACTTATGCTAACTTAAACACACAATTTATTATATGCTGACGGACATTTTAACTCTCAGTGCTCAGAGAAAGGAGCGAGCACAGTTACAATGTGCATTGTATGGCACTGCAATAAAATCTGAAGCCTTGTTATTTCAACTTTAAAATTCTGCATCATGGAAATACAGTGCCTTTACATTATTTCTGTCTCATTCATTTTAATTAAAGACATCATTTTATTAGTTCTAATTTCACGACTGTGCACTTAAATCTGTTTTCTTCCTGAAAGTTACTTATAGTCCTAAACTTGTTTTCACATATCCAGTGATGTTGTACCAAAGGTGAATTTGTTCCTAAATGTGCTTTTGCTACTGAATGAGACACATCAATGCTGCATATTTTGCACTGAGCTTGATCATGCAACTAAAACATGATTTTGCACCAAAATTTTATTTTGCACATAAATACGATTTGGGCTCCAAATGATACTCTCATACTGATATTGCTTTAAGAGTGATTTTGCAGCTCAATGTACTATCAAGCAAATGTGAGTCCATGCTAATGCACACAGTTTACAATTACCTTGACATCTGACTATAGTATTTCTCTCTGCACGCAGTGCTACCCAACAGATACAAACGACTGTTACTGAATCTGCCTTAATAGTTTTCATGTGATTTTCTTACAGCTAACAAATCTAGGTAGAGACAGCATTTCGTCACCTTGACCCATTGAAAACTGCCTTCAGACATTGAGCCCTGACAGCACTCTGGAAATATCAATCAATCTGGGATTTAGCCACATTCAAATTCCTCGTAGGGGCGGGATTTAGACACGTTGCCCCCAAAACACTATAATGCGTCCGGGACAGTGCCGGCCCCTGCCCAATCGCCGTTGACCCTGCCGCAAAGTGAAGTCCAGGGCGGCCATGCCTCAGTCCCGGGGATGGCCCCTAGCTCCCCGCCGTATCGGCAGCTCTACCTAGGATTGGAGAGCCTCCGTTATATTGCCAGGGAATCGCTGATGTCACATGACTAGTTACCATTACCTCACCACCCCAACGTCACAATGATGCAATGAGCCCCTTAATATTTCTTTGAGTTAGGGGTCATTAGACTCCTCGCCGTATTTATTATTTTCATACAATAAAAATATTTTCATCACATTTTTGACACAGTAACCACATTGTGTGCATTTTGTTTACAAGGGATACCTCACCTTAACAGAGACAATAGTACATGGGAATCACCTAACCATAACTAGTCTGTCCCTGTGTAACCAACAAAATATTCCATAACCATTCCGAGTGAGATCAAGATTGGCTCTGTGTCTCTTCTTTTTAACCCCCCTCCTCCGTCCCAAAGGATGGGGGTCCTCCTTATGGGAGGGCCCCACCTTCCCTCTCCCATCCATACCGCGAGGACTCCCACCTCGGGAGTTCCTGTGCAGGGGGACCGGCAGCCCTTAGGATACCTACCCCCGGGCACCCTCTACACCCAATGTCATCGTCTTCCAGGGCCCAGTGCTCGGCTGTGCCCCAATGCGCCTGCACTGGTGGTTGATAGGTAAGGACCGGGTGTCAGCAACCGCCCACAACCCCCTCGCGAATGTCTGACAGAATATCGACGGACAGAAAATCGACCTACAAAAATATCGACACAAAAATATCGATGACAAGAATATCGAGATCCTATCTACAACATGGTAAGTACAAAAATATCGAAAATAAAATATAGAATGTCAAAAATATCGTTATTAAAAATATAAAGTATTTTTTAGTTAAAAAAAAATATGTAAAATAAACCAAATAATATTTATAAATAAAATAAACATAATTAAATATATGTTATAATGTTTAAAATTAATAATTAATATATATAATGTAATAAAACATTAATTAAACATATACATATAATATATAATATATATACTTACTTAATAATACATTTTAATAATTATTTTAATAACTTATAACTTGTTAAAAATGATTATAAATTACAAATACATCATACACATAAAACAATAACATGAATAAAAATTAAATAATTATATATAACACATTTAAAAAATTACATTTAATTTGAATATTGTTCAAATTAATTATATATTACATTAGCTAAAATAATACAAAAAATATTAAATAGCACCGACAATAAAACTACTACTCCAGCTCCAAAAAAAAACAGTAAAGAAAATGTTGGATAGCGTAGAGCTAAAAATTACTATTTCCACTCCAGGGAGTGTAAAAATAGGGAAAGTGTTGGATAGCGTAGGGGTAAAAATTACTATTCCCACTCCAGAGAGTGCAACAGTAGGGAAAGTGTTGGATAGCGGAGGGGTAAAAATTACTATTCCAACTCCAGAGAGTGCAACAGTAGGGAAAGTGTTGGATAGCGTAGGGGTAAAAATTACTATTCCAACTCCACAGAGTGCAACAGTAGGGAAAGTGTTGGATAGCGTAGGGGTAAAAATTACTATTCCCACTCCAGAGAGTGCAACAGTAGGGAAAGTGTTGGATAGCGTAGGGGTAAAAATTACTATTCCCACTCCAGAGAGTGCAACAGTAGGAAAAGTGTTGGATAGCGTAGGGGTAAAAATTACTATTCCCACTCCAGAGAGTGCAACAGTAGGGAAAGTGTTGGATAGCGTAGGGGTAAAAATTACTATTCCCACTCCAGAGAGTGCAACAGTAGGAAAAGTGTTGGATAGCGTAGGGGTAAAAATTACTATTCCCACTCCAGAGAGTGCAACAGTAGGGAAAGTGTTGGATAGCGTAGGGGTACAAATTACTATTCCAACTCCAGAGAGTGCAACAGTAGGGAAAGTGTTGGATAGCGTAGGGGTACAAATTACTATTCCAACTCCAGAGAGTGCAACAGTAGGGAAAGTGTTGGATAGCGTAAGGGTAAAAATTACTATTCCAACTCCAGAGAGTGCAACAGTAGGGAAAGTGTTGGATAGCGTAGGGGTAAACATTACTATTCCCACTCCAGAGAGTGCAACAGTAGGGAAAGTGTTGGATAGTGTAGGGGTAAAAATTACTATTCCAACTCCACAGAGTGCAACAGTAGGGAAAGTGTTGGATAGCGAAGGGGTAAAAATTACTATTCCAACTCCAAAGAGTGCAACAGAAGGGAAAGTGTTGGATAGCGTAGGGGTAAAAATTACTATTCCCACTCCAGAGAGTGCAACAGTAGGGAAAGTGTTGGATAGCGTAGGGGTAAAAATTACTATTCCAACTCCAGAGAATGCAACAGTACGGAAAGTGTTGGATAGCGTAGGGATAAAATTTACTGTTCCAACTCCAGAGAGTGTAACAGTAGGGAAAGTGTTGGATAGCGTAGAAGTTAAAAATACCATAGTTATAAATAAAATAATTATTTAAAATAATTAGTGATTTAATTATTAAATAACTCAAAATTATTTACAAATACCAATAAATAATTATTACAAACATAACTACCAAAGAATAATTAATTAACAATACATTAATAATAAATACCAATAAATAATAATTAATAAATATTAATTACCAAATAATAAATATTAAACGATACAATATTTTTCATAACCAAAAACAAATGAATTATTAAAAAGTAAATACCAATTAAAATATATTTAACCATTTAAAAAAAGATATACCGCAAAATAATAATTATGAAACATTAATTACCAATTAAAAAATATTGAACTATTAAATATTTTTCATACGCCAAAATAATAAATATTACACATTAATTACCAATTAATAATTACTTATTAATATATTAATTAGAAATATCAATGCATAATATTTAATTCACAATTAATGATTAATCAACAATTAATTATTTTTCATAACCAAAATATTATAATTTAAAATATTTACCAATTAATAATTATTGTCCAATTAATTAATTATCAATACCCAACAACTAATTTAATAATTACTTAATTAGATTTCAATTACTTCCAACACTATTCCCCTATAAACCCACGACACACTCCACTAATAAAATAATACACTTAACATAATTATCAATTAATCAACTAATTAAAACTAATTGCCAATTAATAAAAATTAATTACCAATTAATACTTAATTAACAATATTATAATTATCAATACCAATACATGAAAATAAATTATTAATTAATTACAATTAAATTACTTCCCACCCTATTCCCCTATAAACCCACAACCCGCTACAGAACTTAAACGCAAAAATTAATTAAAATTAATTTATAATTCCTAAAAATGTATAATTAATTCCATATAATTAAATTACTTCCCACCCTATTCCCCTATAAACCCACAACCCGCTACAGAACTTAAACGCAAAAATTAATTAAAATTAATTTATAATTCCTAAATATGTATAATTAATTCCATATAATTAAATTACTTCCCACCCTATTCCCCTATAAACCCACAACCCGCTACGGTACTAAAACACAAAATTGACTTAAAAAACCATTGTTAACATATAAAAATTGTATACATATATGTTAAAACCAGTAGAACACTTAACTAAAAACATATAACACATACATATTAAATACATAATAAAATACATAACAATAATATAAATATCGATATTAGTAACATCAATATTAGTAAAATCGATATATTTGATGTCGATATTATTAACTTCGATATTACTAACATCGATATTAAAATACTTACCTTAGGATCGATATTCTGTCCATAGATATTTTTGACATCGATATTCTGTCCCTTCGATATTTAAAACTCGATATTTGTGTAGGTAGATATTTTAGTTTCGATATTTTGGCTGCTCACCCCCCCTCGCCCATGCCAACTCCTTTTGACTTGATGGCAGCACCCCTTGGAGGGTCCAGGGACGCAGATGGTAAGTTTGGTATAAAAAAGGATTCCGTAAGGGGGCCAAAGTGTCTACCCCTATCTTGACCTCACCTGCCACAGGCCAGCATAGTTCACCAACTATCTGGGCCCCCGACACACACTGCACGCTGGCCTAGCCAGGCCAGCAAACGTTTCCAAAAACATTGCATTACCTTCTTTTGACAGGTGCACTCCATCCTGTAATAGAACTTGCTCCCCCTTGATGCACCCATGGGATATGGCTGACAAATGGGCTGTCCTGAACAACTTACCCACATACTGGTTCAACTATTTTACTGACTGGTTAAGAACTCTTACTGACCTTAGGGGGGGCGTGGCTAGCCGAGCAGCGAGATGGCCGCTCTCTGAGTGAGCTCCGCCGGCTACTCCGATTAATCCTTTCATAATCCTGTTCCTGGCGACTGCGGAACCCCACACCTCCCGGGTCCTGCAGCCTACACCCGGGTGATCCTCCGAACCGAGCCGGGAGAGCGGGGACGGTTCCCCCTTGCAGCGGAGACGGACGCCTTTTTTGCCGGCTGGCGGGCTGGTCCTGGCCCGCACCGGAAGTGCCCCTCGCCGGGAGCCGCGAGTCACGGTGGGCCGCGGCTTCAGAGGCCCCAGCGGATTGAGTGGCACTTGCTGTGGGCGCCTCGCAACGAAATCCCCGTTGCTGCCGACGGAGGGTTCCCCCGTCGGAAGGCTGCGGGGAGATAGAGGAGACTGGTGCGCTTTGGCGGAACGGCCGCGCCGCGGTGAGGGGATCCTGCAGCCACCGAGGGCGGCGCTGGCCGGGGTCGAGCCCGGTGGAGATCGTGGAAGTTGGTCTGCGCCAGCAACATCGAGGCGACGACCGCAGAGGAGGTGAGAGAGTGCCGCGGAGGGATGAGGGGCACAGTCGATCCTGCCGCTTCGTAGCAGCGCCGGGGCCTCCCACGGATCTTCAGCTCGGCGGGTCACACAATTGAACACCCGGAGAGGACCCTTGCAGCCCTGAACCCCCTGAGCCCCGGCGCGGCGCTCTCCTAGTGGAGTGAGCGGACACCTCGTTGCACTGCGGAAGCCCGCCACTTTGGGTCCGGGGGAGGCCCTAGTTGAACGCTGAGGCTTGCTGAGCTCACTGGGCACCTACGGAGTTCACTAACGCGGCTGGCCCTACTTGCCACGTGTTAAGAGTCACGCCTGGAGCGCACTGGCGCCGCCTGGACAGTCGCGCACATACGGGGCAATCGCTAGAGGTGGCACAGAGGGGTGCTGCCCCATTGCTTGGCCGGTGGATAGCTCTTGACTGCTGCGATGGGGAAAACTGACGCCAAACAACCTAAGCTGACATTTGACGGTAAAAGACCTCCGAAGAACGCGATAATGGAGCCGGATGCTGGCACGTCGACGTCGCAGGGTGCTGCCCCAGACATAGACTTTGGGGCCCTGATCATGGAGGTGAGGACCAGCCTTAAGAGCATAGATGCTAAACTCGACACCATGACGGCGCAACTCGAAACAGTGAAGGCTAAGGTGGACACCCACGAGCAGCGGCTGGACTGTCTCGAAAATGGGCAAACTGAGTGTTGCGAATTCCAGCAACAGGCTAAGCGGCACATCACGAAGCTGGAGCGCGAACTCGACACTCTGCGCGCCAAGTCGGATGATTTGGAAGCGCGCTCCAGAAGATCCAACATCCGCATTACGGGCGTTCCAGAGACTACAAACACGGGAAAGATGGAATCGTTTGTGTCGAACCTCCTGCATGAACTGTTCGACCCGGACTTGTCCCCGGTGTTCACGGTGGAGAGGGCACACAGATCACTGGGGAAGAAGCCCCCGGTGGGGGCCCCACCGCGTCCGATCCTGGCTAAACTACTTAACTACCAAGACAGGGACATCATTCTCAAACTGGCGAGAGAGAAGGGCAAGATCACACATCAGGGTAATCACATATCCTTCTACCCAGATTTCACCCCTCTGGTGCAAGCAGCCCGGAAGGAATTTTTACCAGCGAAGAAAGTTCTATTACAAGCCGGTGTGCCTTACTCTCTCTTATACCCGGCAAAGCTGAAGGTACTCCACGACAACACCTCACACTTCTTCACTGACGCCAAATCAGCCCTCAAATTTGCTAAACACATTTGTGCTGGGGTCAGGAGGAAATCGCCCAGGCTCGAGGAAGCTGCGGAACACCTGAGTGACAACGACTGAGGTCTCTGACATGCTCACCCTGCCAGGCTGCAAATTTACTCTTTGCGACACAGTTGAAAGCTGGATTGAACTCTCGCACAGGTTTGCTCCTCCCGAACTGACTTATTGGGGGCGGGTGGATGCGACACCATTGTACACCGACTTGTGCTGCTGTCTCCGCTTTCCCACTGGGACACAGGCTGGCTGCGGACCTTGAGGATTACGGGGTGGGGGCACTGCCAGAACCCAGGACCGCTAAAGTTTGATGGTAGCCACCCCGAGTATACGGGGGTGTTAGCCGAGCGCACCACGCCTCATGGGGTGCCTCCCTTTGTTGTTGATGTTGGGGTATTTCACCGCATTGAGTACATGTTACTGGGATATGTCACGACCTGATTGGGGGGTTGCTGAGGGTAGGGGGTGGAGGGGGGGTTTTATTATGTTGCGAGTTTTGGTTCGTATTGGGTGCATTGTACTACTACACATGCCTATATTTCAGTGCGCTAGGTCTACAGGTGTGGGGTCCAGGTGCCAGGGTGGCTTCCGGGGGCGGGGTTGGGTGATGGGGGTCCGGGACTGTCAAATACTTTAATGGGAGGAATCAAAATCTGGACTTGGAACATTAGAGGCCTTGGGGACTTCAAGAAAGCCCGCTTGCTGCATGGCATGTTGTCAAGACACAATGTAGATATTTGCTTCCTACAAGAAACACATCTGAATGTCACCCCCTCAGCTAGATTGAAGAATTCCAGATGGGCGCACGTTTACTCTTCCATTTACTCAAATTATGCGAGGGGCGTAGCTATACTCATTCGCAGAGGGTTGGATTGGCGGGAGTACTCTCAGGTGAGGGATGCGGAGGGTAGATATGTCCTGCTCCATGGGGCTTTACAGGGGCGACCCATTGTCCTAGCTGCAATCTATGGCCCGAATGTGGACGATCCTGACTTTTTTAGAAATGTTTGGGCGAAAATCGTATTGCTGGATTGTCAGGCGGTCGTGCTGGGGGGAGATTTCAACGTTGTGTTAAACGATGACGCGGATCGCACAGGTGTGAGTAGACCGCAGCACACTAGAGCGCGCCAAGCGATCTTTGATATCATGAGGGAGGGTCTACTTTCAGATGTGTGGCGAGTTAGAAATCCGTGTGCCAAAGTAGGGACCTGCTACACCTCTCATAAGGCTGCTTGGTCGCGACTCGATTTCTGGTTGGTGTCTCCTGAAGTTGCGACATGGGTGTCAAATGTTGATATTATGGCTAGATCATTATCAGACCATGCTCCGTGTATGTTGGTATTGCATCCCCCCGACGCTGTACATAGGGCGTTCCAATGGCGCCTTCCCCCACACGCACTCACAGACCCTGTGTATGTAGAGGAGATAAGAGAGGATATCACTAATTATTTTACTGAGAATGCTGGGTCAGCCACTTCTGAAGCCATTGTGTGGGATGCATTTAAAGCTGTTATAAGGGGTCAATGTATTGCACGTAAAGCAGGGGTCCTACGCACCATAAGAAACACGCTAGCTAAACTTGAGGGGGAACTCAAAGACCTGGATGTTGCTTTTAGCTCCGACCCAGCGTTGGCGATTGCTGGCGCTCTGAAAACTAAGCTGTTGGCATTTAATGAGGAGGCGGAGCGAGAGGTGCGGTTTCTAGGGCGGCAGGCAGAGGCGCGCAGATATGGGGAGGGAGATAGGCCTAGCAGGACTCTTGCCAGACTGATTGCCCCTCGCACACAGTCGAACTACATACACACTATCTATGATAACACTGGACGTCTGGTGGTAGGTCAAGAGGCGATGTTAGGCGCCTTCGCAGACTTCTATGCTGCTCTGTACACCTCGAGACAGCCCACGACACCGGCGTCACTACGGGATTTCCTTGACTCCATAGCACTGGTGTGGTTCAATAACAATCACAGACAATACATGGACCTCACCGTTACAGTGCAAGATATCGCCCAGGTGATTAAAAGCATGCCGGCCAATAAAGCTCCTGGCCCAGATGGCCTGACCACCTCCTTTTATAAAACCTACGTGGCTGAACTAGCGCCGAGACTACACTCTGTGTTTGTCGAGGCTCTCGAGTCACATTCCCTCCCAGACTCCATGCGTGAGGCTCTCATTGTCACGCTCCTCAAGCCAGACAAGGACGACCAACAGCTGGACTCTTATAGGCCCCTGTCCCTCATCAACGTAGATGCCAAAATATACGCAAAAGTTATTGCCGATAGATTGCAACCGATGTTGCCGATGATAGCGCTCCCAGATCAATCGGGATTCATCCCTGGCCGAGCAACATCACATAATCTCAGAACGATCTTTTCGGTCCTTCACTATTTACACCCGTCAGTGCAGGCAGCGGTGGTGTTTTTGGACGCCACCAAAGCCTTTGACTCCTTAGAATGGCCCTACCTCTTCTGTGTGCTGAGGCGGATGGGATTCAGCCAAAACTTCCTGACCCTTATTAAGCTCCTATACACGAAACCCAGAGCCCGAGTGAGCGTTAATGGTCTTGTCTCCAAGCCGTTCGATGTCTCGAGGGGTACTAGGCAGGGCTGCCCTCTCTCCCCGCTCCTCTTTGCGATTGCGATGGAGTCACTAGCGGCTCGAGTTCGGCAGCACCATACTGCCAGGGGCATCGGATTCAGTGCTAGAAGCTTACTGATCTCGCTGTACGCGGACGATGTCACCTTGTACGTCCTGAACCCTAAAGACAACCTGAGCCCGATACTTCGTGAATTTGTGAGGTTTGAGGGCTTGGCAGGGATATCCATTAATTGGTCGAAGTCAGTGGCCTTCCCCCTTACGGAGAGCACTGTTAGGCCTGCCCCTGACTACCCCCTCAGGTGGGAGACGGAAGCTGTCAAGTATTTGGGCATCTGGATCAGCCGAGATGTACAGGAGTTGTGGTCGCTGAATTTTGGCAGGGCGGTGGACTGGCTGGAAGGAAAGGTCGAAGTCTGGAATAAGCTACCGCTGTCCCTGGTCGCTAGAATTGCTCTGGCCAAGATGGTGGTCCTTCCCAAGTTCTTGTACCTGTTCGTCAACGTGCCACTACCTATGACAACGCACTTCCACACCCGGGTCCGCTCATTACTGCTGAAACTGGTGTGGGCCGGCGGCCAGGCCAGAGTCTCCTGGGACCTACTCACGCTTCCGCTCCGACAGGGTGGCCTGGGGGCCCCGGACTTGAAGCTCTACTCACTCTGTGCACAAGCTCAGTTCTTACATTTCTGGGCCTACCCAACCCCCTACCAGCCGCATGTGGCGGTGGAACTGGCAGTAGTCGCCCCCTTGCCATTACGAGTGGCACTATATGGAGAGGTTACGTGCCCGTCGCGTGATGTAGACACAGTGGAAATGGTCCGCTGGTCCTGGCGCGAACTTCGGAAACGAGCAGGTCTCTCCCTGCTTTATGCGCCGGCGGTTCCTCTGAGGGGCAACCCGATGCTGCCTTGTTTGACGGCAAGAGGGGACGTCCTCACTATCCGTGGGAGTCGACTTCTCACCTTCGCTGACCTATATCCAGATGGCTCATTTTTCGAGATGCCTGCGGATGGGGATGCCCAGCCTTGCACGTTTGCTGACACATTACTATATCATTCCCTTAGGGAATCTTGCAAGAAGATAGGACCGTGCTTTCCGGAAGAGCCTTGCGCACTGGAAGCCCTGCAAAACTTGCTCTCACGGCCCTCCCCTAAAAAACTGGTGTCCAGATTATATAACTGCATGCAGGAACAAGCCCCGGTGACAGTAGCCGCGGCCGAGGCCGCTTGGGCTGAGGACCTGGGGGACCAGTTGCCGGATGACGCATGGGAGTATTGCTGCGCTCAACTCACAGCTCTATCACCGAGTTACCGACTGCGGCTTATCCACTTCAAATTCCTACACAGATACTACCGCACTCCGACGCTACTACGCCGCATGGGTATACGTGAGGACGCCTCTTGCTGGAAATGTGGGGGTGACGATGCCACCTTTCTTCATGTGGCTTGGAGCTGCCCCAAGCTGGGGGCATACTGGTCAGGGATCTTCAATGCCATCAATCAAATCACGGGGAGGAGGGACTCACCGTCTTCACTGCTGGGATTACTGGGGTATGTTAAGCACACTGTGCCCTGCGACAGGAAACTACATGCATTACTCCTGTTATACGCCAAACGACAGATCGCTATACACTGGGGCAGACCGGCCCTCCCCACGCTTGAGAGCTGGATCAGAGATGTGACTTACGGCCACACTCAACTGACACACTATTGGGAGACCATGCCCACCGCTTCCAGGCCCACTGACATATGGGGCCCGTTTGTACAGTGGACTACAGAACGCACGGCCCCTGACTCCGCCGGTACCTCACGTGCTACTAGTATTTCAGACGACATGGGCTAAAGGTGCGCGCTGCATAGGTTAACGATAGAGGTCCCGCTGCCCCCGCGCTTACACTGACAGGAACTGCCCAGACGTAAGCTTTGCGTTTACTGCCTCCACTGACCCGAATAGAGTCCCCTGCCCCCCCCCCTCCCGCCCTACTGGGCCGACTGGGGATAATTCATTGCCCCTCCCCCCCTCCCCCCCACCCCGCCCGTCCGTCGCTAATTCGTACACAGCCAGGATACCTTTCCGAGCCCGCCCTGAACATGGCTGGCCCTCTATTGGGGAGACCAGTGGCGGACCCGCGCGACCCCTTGGTGAACTGAAATGTGGTACGAACGCTGTTTCCAAGTACTTGCACCTATGTTTGACGTTTTTGGTTTGGCTTGTTGGGGGGTCCTGTTGGGAGAAACATGGTGCTGTCTGACACGTCCTTTTTATAGGCTGCTGTAGCGGGTGGTTGACTGCTGCTTATTCGGAGGCGGCTTCATTGACTTTCGCTATCTTTCAATTGTCAGCAGCACTGAGACAAAAGTAAGACCATTTACTCGCTAGAGATGTACAGTACACACTGCAGATTTTATTGTATCTTAAGTTTACCTCTGAATGATCCACCGGCCGGATGAGGGCCTTAAAGATATTTACATGTAATCTTTGTATAATCTACCAGATAGCGGCCTGCCTCCGGGTTGTTGGCGTGACGCAGTGTACAACATCTGTTTCATTTGATCATAATAAATGTCTTACAACCAAAAAAAAAACAAAAAAAAAAAGAACTCTTACTGACTTACCACCTCTCCAACCCAACGTCCGGACAATATTGGACCACGCAATTATGGCCGCCAGGAATTTCTTTGAGAGTCAACGCATTTCAGAGACAATCAACTCAAACAAGTCTCTCCGACCTAGATGCGCCAAATCATTGCCCCCTAGATGGACAATTACCACAGTGTTAATGGTTTCTAGAGAAAGGTTCAGGAGGTCTCTTCCTGGACATTAATGCCTTAAATCAGTTTTAGGAGAGGCTATTCTAGAGGTATTGAACCTTTTATGCCTCACTTTTTGAGCATTACTTCTGTGTGAGACTGCCTCCTCCACAGCCCGCGGACGGACATGCATAGCTACAACTTGCGCAGACTGCATTAAAATGACCAATGTAGTATGTACTGTACGTCCACAAGTAGGATCAGAACATGATGAAGCCGTTATTGTAAAAGCCTTGAAAAAACCCTGGTCCGATTGACACTGTAGGGCGAAACACGTGTCGGCTGTTCAGGAACTTGTCATGTACTTGCTTTGAAAAAGAGAAATGGATCTATAAAAATATATTAATAAAGGAATACATTGGAAATCATCATCCAATATGGACAAAATTTGTGCATAAATGAAACAGGAGGAGGCAGTTTCATCCAGAAGTAAGGGAAAATTACCACCCCTGGAAGCGTAAGCTTCTGGGGCAAAAATGTTTACAATGCAGTTCCCCAGTGGGCCAAGCGTAGCCCCCCCTTGTCTATAGAAAGTCAGCTGGTATACGTCTTTCTTTGCTTGTGATGCATAGTCACCTGCAGAATAAAAACTCTTTGCGCGCCTCACATAGGAGTGGCCCAAGACCAGCACATCTGTAATGCCTCTTGCTCCCGCGTGAGCCCGATGCAATGAAGTATCCAACGGCTGTATCCTTTTATCATCTTCTCAACCTGTGTCGACAGGAGAAATGGTAAGCACTGCAAAAAATCCACAAGAAGCCAACGGAGGCATTCACAACATGTACAATCACACATAGCGCTTGTAGCAATCAGATTTCCATCTGCCTATCCTTTGAACTGTCGGTCCCGCCAACCCCACACTTGCAGTGACAGTTGCCACACCAATCCAAAATGAATGAGAACTATATTCTATAGGATCCAAACCTGCTGACACCAGAGCCATGCTGAACACCCTGGCGTTTTGGAACCTTGTAAGTGTCGTCCGATTGTCATGCACAAAAAAGAGGGCCTCCCGTCTCTTGTACACGGTGGGCCATAAAGGCTTCCAGATTTCCCAGTGGACGACAGTCATTCCCTTGGGCTTGATGTAGTAGTATGTGATCCCCTCTACCCATTTGGTCGGTTTTAGAATGGTTAATGGTGACGAATGTCTGTTCGTTGCAGACCACCCTTCATATCTCTTTTGTTCTTTGCTACCAGCTAACTCATCCTCAATGGCCGTAAAATGTGGGAGAACACTGCCCTAAAAAGGCGAACTTCATTGTATGGTCTACATACCCTATCAAGACAGGCCATCATACTTGCCAATATGGCTGTGTCTATGGGGCGCCAGGAGTCTTGTCTACTCCCCTCTAAGCGCTGCCAGCCCTTCTGTGCTCTTTGCACCAGGAATGTTTTTGTCCCATACGTGTGCCCCAACATCTTTGCAAAGAAAGAAATTGCCACGATATGTTGCTTGGCATTGGGCACTAGCCTCCCTTCCCCTCTCAGGTGCCCCAGGAATGAGATTACTGACTCCTGTGAAAACCATTCCCACACCCCTTTTACTTCTTGGACCCTGTGATACACGCAATATGCCCCCTCATAGGCACGCCTTGTTCTAGGCACTAAGCTCGCTGCCACGAGGTCTGGTAGATTGGGCCATAGTTGATCCGGAAATGGTGAGGGGAACTCTGCTGCTTCTGAATGGTGATACCTGAACACCTGCATCTTAAAACGAGATAAAGCATCCACTGCATTGTTCAATACACCAGGTATTTGTTTTGATCTAAAGTCAACATTTAGTCTCAAACATAGCAGTATGATTTCTTTTAATAATCTCAAAATCATTTTAGACTTGGCAGCTTGTTGATTAATGCACTCCAACACTGTCATGTTATCCAACCAAAATACCACTGATTGGTTGTGGAACTGTTCTGGCCATATTGTGAGGGCCACTAAAATGGGGAAAAGCTCGGGGTAACCAATGTTCGCCACCAGCCCAGATTCTACCCAGTCTCTTGGCCATCACTGTGCGTACCAGGCTGTCCCTAAAATGACCCTAAAGCCTGTGCTGCCTAAAGAGACCCAATTCTTTAATGGTCTTGCCAGGGTTGACCATGACACAGTCCCATCAAAATCCTTCAAAAATGCTTCTCTTATTCTCATGTCCTGGTGGACCTCACTTGTGAGCCTGGTATGATGGTGCTTCAACTCCAGACCAGACATGGCCTGCGCAAAAGTCTTAGAAAAAGGGAGGCCCACAGCTATAATGCGGAGTACAAAATTCCGCTGCCCCACTACCACCTGTAGCTGATGTAGTGTCACCTTTGGGGCCTTCAGGCATTCTTCCAATTCCTTTGTGAAAGCCCTGACCTGCTTCTCCTGGAGTCTGGATACCTGCCCTGGAATCCAATTCTGTGCCCAGGAATTCTATTGTGGTTGCTGGCCCACAGGTCAATGTTTGCGCAAGTGGCACCCCAATACACCCATCAATTCCTGGAAGCACTGTAAAGCCCTGCCACAGTCATCTGTTCCTGGCGCACCCATAAACAAGAAGTCATCCAAATAATGGAGTGCCCTATGGTGTCCTGATCTCCTTCTAAGTACCCATTCCAAGAAGGTACTAGGGGCCAGATGCATGAAAAAAACGTTTTCCGATTCCCTAATTGCGTATCCTTGCAAATCGCAATTAGGGAATCGGAAAACAGTATGCATGAAAGTATGTTGAACACTTTCTGCAAATCCTAGGGGATCACAAAAGACCTACCTCATGAATATTAATGAGGTAGGTCACAATTTGCGACCCCTTAGGAATCGCAAAAATCACAGGGATTGGGGTCTGCTGGGTTGAGCAGACCACCATGTCCGTGATTGCTTTTAAATAAAGCAATGTTTTTTTTTTGTAAAGCAGCCAGTTTTCCTTAAAGGAAAATGGGATGCTTTAGAAAAAGAAAATGAAAAGGTTTCCTTTCATTTTTTAAGAGCAGGCAATGGTCCGTGGGACCATACATTCACAAAGGGGAAGGGTTCCCTTGGTGACACTTTCCCATTTGCGAATAGATTACCTACTTGAAGTAGGTGGTAAAATTTGAATGTTTTGCGACTGCATTTCGGTCACAAAACATTCATGCATTCCGATGCGATTTGGTATTAGGAAGGATGCCCTAAGCACGCCCCTTCCTAATAGCAAATAGCAATCCCATTTTGCGATTCGGTAACAGGTTACCGAATTGCAAAATCGGGTTTGCTACATCTAAAAAACATTTTTTGCATTTGCAAAGACAAAAATGCTTGATGCATGTGGCCCTAAACCTCTAAAACTAAGCACAAGAGACTGAGCAGCCCATGGGCACACATTTATCAAAATAGAACGCACCCTCAAATTGGAAGACAATATCCTCAGGGTGAACTAGAAGCAGTCGAAAAGCGGACTCTATATCTGCTTTTGCCAGCAAGTTCCTAGGTCCCAGCTCCTGAAGTATTGCAATTGCCGATCTAGCGAGACATACTTAACTGAGCACCATGTCCCATTGATAGCTTCATTGACCGATTGCCCCCTAGGTGCTGAAAGGTTATGGATCAAACAGTACTCCCCTGGGTTTTTTCTGGGAACTATCCCCAAAAGTGAACACACAGAATTCTCAAAAGGGGGGGACTCAAAAGGCCCTGCCACTCTCCCCGAGTTTTTCTCTTACATAATCTAATTTCTGGCAATGCTAGGATTAGCCCTTAATGACTTCTGGTTTCTGCAATAGGTCACGCCTACACAACCCTCAGCTGGAATCCTGAAGCCGTTCTTAAATCCCTCATAGAAGGACTGTGCTGCCATTGTGTTGCTGTAGATGTTCAACCAGTGCTTGCCAGTTAACTGGGGAGGGGGCCTTGACCAATAGCTGGGTTTTACTCATGCTTTTTGGGCCCCTCTCCTTTGTCTTCTTGAAACCTCTTGGCACGTTGGACATGGTCACTCTCCACTACCCCTTCTAATGCACTTCCCAACAGCAGTGCAGAGCAGACAGCCACCTTTGGAAGCCAAGGCAACACACTGGCTAAGCTTGTCACTACTTCTGGCTGCTCTGCAAAACTCATCGAAGATTGTGCACTTTCCAAAACACTATTCCCAGTCTGTACACTGTTGTTCCCTGGCGGCACTGCAGGAGAGTTGCCATGCCCTTCAGTACCATTCACTCTGCCCACCGGCACTACATCTGTGAGACCACTGTCTGGTCCCCCAATTATACCGCCCGGCGGCACAACTTCAGTTGGTAGCCCGAGGCCCTTGACCTCCTTCACCATTAGTCCCCTGCCCCCTACACGCCTCCGTACTGGGGGGAATGCTGCCCGAGGTGCCACACCTGGCCTCGAGGCCTGTCCACTGGCACCGCTGGCACCACCAGCTGCCCTCTCTGAGGGCCCTGTGGCTGCAACAGCACCAACTGCTTGTCCATCGCCTCCATCCTGAGCATAATGTCTTCATCCTATTAACAGGGCGGGCCCTCTTGGCTCCCTTCATTGCTCCTCTTGGCATGATTGCAAGTGTGCAAAATACTGCTATGCACTTTTGTCAAAAGTGAAAAACATACCTTAAAGAACCAAGCGCTCCTCAAACAACCACACTTTCCCAGCGCTCAACAATCCAAAAACCCAACCTGCTCAATAATCTTCAGCCTGCCCTTCAGCATTTACTTAGCAATCCTGCCTTCCCTGCTGGAGATTGAACCTGTGCCTCAAAGAGGCCTGTGCACAGAGGCAGAAAAACCTCGGGGCTACCGCTCCGTTTGCCTGCACTAAGCTTTTTTTGAGGATGGAGATAGATCTTTGTCATATTGTTTTTCCCCACTTATTATTCAGACCTTTGGAATCTTTTCCTGAGTCTCTACACAAAGTGGAACTGATTCCCAAGACACGAGGAATATTATCATAAATATTCCTCAATGAGTGCTACACACCCTAAAAAACGCCCACAACAGTCCCCTTGGCTCACCGCCGCACCCCTTTCCCTTATTGTGGCCCCCTCTAGCCCTCCGGAGCCACCACCAAGAGTCCAACTAACTATAAAGGACTCCTGGCTCCCAGCAGGGCAATACTGTGAGGAGGAAACCCACTTGCAGTGGGCAGCGTGTCCTCTCTGGCCACGAGCAGGAAACAAGAGATCTACTCGCGGCCGTGCGGCCCTTTAAGTAGGGGTGGGATCTAGCCGCACTGCCCCAGAAGCCCTATAATGCCTCTGCGGCAGCGCCGGGCCACTGCCCGATCGCCACTGACCGTGTCAGGAAGTGAAGGCCGAGGCGGCCACGCCCCGGGGATGGCCCCCAGCTCCCCACCATATTAGTTGCTCTCCATAGGAGAGGAGAGCCTCTGTTAATGGTATAAGTTTTTTCAGGAACTGAAAGGTCTTGTAATTTGTCAGAATAGATGTGTTATGTTGGCATGTCTCATAATCTCTCAACTGCAGCTGTAGAATGTACACTTCTACCGCAGTCGGGAGACAGCAGGTTGGCAGGGAAAGCAAAAGCAAAATTTGTAGAATGCAATGTTAAGAATTTCGGGCCTTATATATGAAAAGTGACGCATCGCTGTGTGAAAACAGCGATGTGCCACTTTTCATTGCACCCTCCTTGCGACATGCTGGATGCGTCATATTTACAATATGACGCATCATGTCGCAAGGAGTTACAGATACGTCAGTATTTCTGACGTATCTGTAGGTGCAAAAGTGACGCATTGCTGGAGTGTGTCACAAAAGTGACGCAACTCCAGCAATGTGTCCTTTCACATGGGGCAAGCCCCATGTGAAAGGTCCTGCATCAGTCTTACGCCTGCTGTGAGGCAGGCGTAAGATATTGCCGCATTTGCACCCTAGAAGTGGCGCAGTGAAATCTCGTAGATTTCACTGCGTCACTTCTATGAGGCTTACTTACGTGGGAACGCCCACCCTGCATACATTATACTTGACGCAAGAATAATGTAGCGCAGGGGTTTACAAAGTGACGCATCTACCTAGATGCGTCACTTTGTAAATAGGGCGCAACAGGAGGCATGTTTCACGCCGCTGATGCGTCACAAAAAGTGACGCAACGGAAGCGCAAAACTGTCGCAAGGCCTCATAAATAAGGCCCTTCATGTTTTTTGCTGAAGATATGAGAAATGCAGAGCCCCAGCTCAGCTCACGGTCACAGTGCATCAGAAAAGTCGCCAGAGCGTGAGTCCCGAGCACTGTGTCACTGACGTCTGTGGCATACGCTCCAACTCCGACACAGCACCTTTTCATGGCTGAAGAATCGATGCAGCATCTGCCTCACGGCTGTGAAAACTACACAGCACCTGCAAGGCTGCTGTGACATCTAAGCAGCGCATTTGGAATTTTGATGCGTCTTCCTTCGACGCCGACTCTTAATCGGCACTGAGCCACAGTAGGGAATCAAGTCCGTGCATCCAGAAACCGACAAATCACTTCTCCTGCCAGTAAGGATCTGACGCATCACCTCCCCTGCCAGTAAGGAACTGATGCATCACCTCTCTTGTCAGTAAGGAAATGACGCGTTGCTTTGCTTTTACGGTGTCTCACTTCCCCTGTGCCTTGCACCGTCTTTGATTTTGGCGCATCTAAGGTACTCTGTGCTAAAACCAACGCATCTATTAATTTCCATGGACTAATCTTGCTTAACCTTTTAAAAGTGATATTTTGACTTGTGATGGTGGATTTTTGCCATTTTGGTCTTGTTTTTTTCTGAAAAATATTGGATATTTTTTTTAACTGGTGTGGACTCCTTTTGTAGTAATTTCACTGTGTTACTGTGTTTATGTACAAATGCTTTACCCATTGCTTCCGAGATAAACCTGACAGTTCGGGCCACGCTACCAAGGGGATGAGCAAGGGGATCTTAGCTTTGTGTCTCCCTTACCCTGACTAGAGTGAGGGTCCCTACTTGGACAGGGTACAAACCTCTGCCAACTGCAGACACCATTTATAACACTGATGGTCAGCGGTAAGGATAGGACTTGTGTTTGTACTTTGCATACAATGATTGATGTACACTACTTCCACATCATAGACCATTTTATACCAACATACTGTCTTTTTTATCTCTATATGTTTTTGCAACTCTTGAGTTTGATCCACAATCATGTCTCAGTCTGGAGAGCCCTCAACAGTACTTGCAGACTTGGTGCTTGAGCAGGAGAGGTTGGAGACCTATAGGGTGCCTAGCTCAAAAGGTTCTGCAGGAAGTTCAAGTGTTCTTTTTAAGTCTGCACTGGAAAGGAGGAGCGGCAAAAGGTGCTGAGGGCCATATTAGTAGCCAGGGAGTCTTGTGAGCACACAGAGGATGGGAATGATGTTGTGGAGGAGAAGGAATAAAGTCTGCATGTGCTTGGGATGGAGAAGCCAGCATCGCATGTAGGATGTGGGGTCAGTCTGAATGGTGAAAGAGCTCCCTCCAGAGCTGGCTGCAGTGTTTCCTCTTCAGGTCTATATTCAGAGAAGCTGTAGAGCAGCTGGAATGCCAGGAAACGCAAGTTGGAAATGGCAAAATATGAATTGGAGATGGAAAGAAAGAAATGGGAGGTAGAGAGAAGGGAAATTATTTTAGCTCATGAGCTGAGCATCAAAGAGATGACCTTGGAAGCCAACAGGGCTAAGTACAGCACAGATGGTGGAAGTGAATGTATCATGTCCAGTACCCAGAGACTTGGTGCCTGACTTTAAGAAGGGGGATGACATACAGCAGCGAATTCAGGCACATTAGGTAGCTTCAGAGGTGAGCAGGGTCCTTGAGGAGGACTGGGGAACTGGCGTATTCCTAGTGATGGAAGGGACACACTACTGGCTCTGGAAGAGAGTTACAGAGCGAGTTGTACCCCCATGGTAGAAGCTCTGGTAAGTATGGAGACACCCCAGAAGAGTGTGGGTTGAGTTTCAGGGACAGTCAGATACTGTCTCACCAGTCTTGTGAGGGTGATGTGACGTACTTTTTCAACATGGTTGGTTAAAAGGTAGTAATGGTGAAAACATGTGAGAGGCTGGACAATTTGATTGCTGGAGAGCATATGTTCAGTCACAGTTTTTCAGAGCTATGTCAACACCCTGTGGATTGTGAGTTATCTGACCCCAGGGAGTTTGCACTTGAGGCAGACCTCTCAGTGGATGCCAGAGGATTTGAAGAGGCATTGGGGAGTAATCCTAAAGGGAGTGTCTTAGGTTTCCCCCAACCGAAGAAAGCGGGGGAGGTTCGCAGTAGCCCAGGTAGGTCCCAGTGTAGTGGGATGGGTAGGGGGTCCCATGTCCCTTCTTAGGGTATGAGGCTCTGAGACCGGGTTGCCCAAAACCCAGTCCCAGAGTCTGGATAGTTCCCAGAGGGAGCACCAGGAAGGGTACTTAGTCTTTAACAGGAGACCGTCCACTGAGGGGGACCCCTTAGTGCCAGGAGAACTTGGGGGGTGGCTGTCACAAGCGTCCCACCAGTTCTAGTGTCTGGCTGTACCACTCCGGAGAGGAGGGGGAAGACGTTCTGACGGAGGGCTGAGAGGGAGAGACAGTCCCCAGTGGGAGGACCAGTTGGTCAAGGGTTGCCAGCTCTGAGGTCTGAGCACCCCAGGAGTGAACATGGTGATGCCAATTCTGGCTTGGGAGGCTCCATGCTCTGTCAGATGAACAGGGGGCAGGAGCCAATGCCAGGTAAAGTCTTGCACAACACTTGCAGTAAGTGTTTCCCTTGGGGGGGGAGGTTGTACTTCCCTGGAAGTCCTGGTTTGCTAGGAAAATGCTCAGCCTGAGGGTACAGGCACTGGGTTGGGGGACCAGTTGTAGGTTAGCACCCCTGAACTGGTGGGAGAATTGTGCAGGATGGCTGACACAAGCACCCTGACAATTCTAGAGTATGCGGGTACCTCTCCATAGGGAAAGGTACAGGACCCCAGAGGAGAGGACAGGGTGAGGGAGAACCCACCCTTGTCTCCTGCTCGGTCTCAGGGTACAGACCTTGTGCTGTGTGACCAGTTGCATGATAGCACCCTCGAACTGGTGGGAGAACTGTGCAGGATGGTTTCCACAAGCGCCCTGACAGTTCTGGATTCTCGGAGTGCTATTGCCCACAAGGAGGGAGAGCTTCCCCTAGGGTACAGACCCTAGAGTGGAATCCCAGTCTCAGGATACCACCCTTGAACTGGTGGGTTGCAGAGTGGGCAAAGGGTGCCAGTCACCTAGGGCTACCGCCCCTTACTCTGAGACAAAACAGAGGTTAGAGAGCCCTGGATGACCTGAGGTCTGGCTCTTGTCACTGTCAGCGGTCGGTGGCCACTGTGGGTTTCTGTCCTCATGGACAGAGTTGCCCTTGGATTGAGGACCGAAGTCACACACTGGGAGTGAAGTGCGCCACACGACTGTGTGGCCATGGTGATGCTGTCTGCCTTCTGGGATACCTCGTGAGCAAAGTAAGGTTAGGTGCTGCACAGGTGGGATCCGCAGGTAAGGAAAAGGATTCACCATGGGTTATCTTTGTGAGTAAGTAAGCAAGTACATTTTTTATTATGCTTGAACCGTTGCATACATTAAATAGACATTAAAATCAGAACGCATTGCGCTAATACAAGGAATTAAACAATATTAAAATGATCCACTTTGTATTGTACGTAAAACAATATAAAAATTATCTCATAAATGTTAATTTCCTCAACACAGTTGGTGCTTAATCAAATTAAAAGTCATTTTTTTTTAGTGATGCTCTAGCCACTCAAAGTGTTCCTGGGCTAAGAATAACAGCTTCAAATTGCGCCTGTTAAGATCATGATACTGTTCTAAAGAGTCTTGATGTGGCGTAGCGGAGCTGACTATAGTGGTGCCCAAGTCCATTATGTGAAGCTAGTTCGTAGCCGGTGGAGACAGATTTTTCACTTTCTGTGCAGTGAGATCAAAACATTTTGTAAGGCGACAATTTAGCTGTACTAAGGTTGGATTAAAACACATTACCGCCTGCCTGCAAGACCTGGCTCCATGCAGGTTGAAGGATGGTTTTAATAGGGTATTCCTAATATCCTTTAGTTTGTCACAAATACAAATGATATGGCTAAGGTTCTCCTTACTGCAAGCACACAACCAGCATGGCTGGTCTCCTCCTCTTCTTTCCCTGGGTGGTAAAAACGGTTTAATCGAACCAACTCCCAAGCGAAGTTTTAAGAATTTTTCCTTAGTCGCTATCTTTGCACCTGCTTTGAAATAGGGTTGGGGTCTAAGGACTTCATAATTATTTTTGTGGGCCCTGAGAGTATGGACAGAGGGATTCAACTGGGTTCAGAAAAGTGTAGAACTGGAATGTGACCCTGCTGTTGCATCCCAGCGTTCATGTGCTATCGCCCTAAGCAGGATAGTCCCTCAAGGTATTGGTTAGCCTACCCTGGCTTTTGGCTGGAGGGGGGAATGTTGGGCCTGGCCTTATTTGCATGGTTATCACCTACCTTGTTGCCTTCTTCCTCCAATTTTTTTCTGGCCTGTTTTTGTTGGTTTTAGGACTCTCTGCACTTTACCACTGCTAACTAGTGCTAAAAATGCATATGCTCTCTGTCTAAATGGTATTAGTGATTGGTTTATCCATGACTGGCATATTTTTATTTACTAATAGGTCCCAAGTTAAGTGCACCAGGTGTGCCCTGGGCATGTAAATCAAACGTTATTAGTGGGCCAACAGCAGTGATTGTACCACCCATATGAGTAGCCCTGCAAACCTGCCTCAGGCCTGCCACTGCAGTGTCTGTGATTGCAGTTTTACACTGCCATTGCGACCTGGCCAGTGCACCCACTTGCCAGGCCCAAACCTTCCCTTTTACTATATGTAAGTCACCACTAATGTAGGCCCAAAGCCCCCCATGGGCAGGGTGCAGTGTATTTAAAAGACAGAACATAAACCGGTATGTTTTACATGTCCTAGTAGTGAAGAACTGCTAATTCTGTTTTTCACTATTGCAAGACCATTGGAAGCAGATAGAGATTTGGAGTTCTGGGTCTCTTAACTCACAATTTAAAAATACGCCTTTTGGTGAAGCTGGTTTTAAAATTGCATGTTTGAAAATGCCACTTTCAGAAAGTGGACATTTTCTTGCTTGACCATTCTGTGCCTCTGTCTGTCTGTAGAATACAAGTCTGGGTTGGCCGACAGTTGGGCTCTTGTGCATTTACTCTAGACAGTCACACACAGGTAGCTGAGGTATGCCTTGCATATCTTGATGGGCCATCAACAGGTTGATGGGCCTTCCTGAGCTAGAGTGGGGGAAGGAGTTGTCACTGACACCTGAGTAGGGCTTTTCCTGTCCTCACACAAAGCTGTCTCCACCCCCTTTAGTGTGCCTGGAGCCAGATGAGGGAAAGGCAGGGTCTTGTGCACTACAAAGACTTTCTTTTGAAGGATGCCTAATCAAAGGCAGAAAGTGGTATATGTATTGGACCTCTAATACCCCAAAATCAGAACACTTCTGGACCGAAAGCATTCTGCCATGAAGAAGAGCTGGATGCTGTAGGAAGGACTGCCACTCTGCGTGTTGCTTATTGTGCTGGCCTGCTGCTTGCTGCTTCTGTCCTTGGAGTGAAAGGGCTGGACTTTGCCTTCTACATCCTGCTTCCAAGATTCCCCAAGGGCTTGTGCATGCTTGCTTCCTGTTAAGAATACTCAGGACCATCCAAGACTTCACCTACCAGTGCCTGGGCTCTTCTGCTGAGAGTCCTGACTTGCCAAATGGTGGCAAATCCAGTTCCTGGGCCCTTGGAAGTAGAATCTGGTGATCTGAAGGAAAAATTCCATGCATTGACTTCCAGTGCCTGTTTTCCCGACGCATTGCTGCAAACAATTGATGTATCACCACTGCCTGCCCTGAAGCATGGCTCCCAATGAGTGCATTGGCCATGGATTTTACCAAAGGCCCCAGCTCGCTTTCGCAGCGCGACTTAAAAATCACCATACTGTAAGTCCCGAGCATTGTGTCACCGACGTCCGTGGTGCCTACCTTGACTCCGACAGTGGCACCTGCTTGTGGTTGGAGGATCGACGCATCACCTGCCTCATGGATGTGCAATTGATGCAGTGCCTCCATCACCACTTGCGCATCTTGATTTTCGACACATCGTCTTTTGATGCCAACTCGTCTTCGACACCACGCCGCAGTAAGGAACTGAGGCCGCTTGTCCGGAAACCAATGCATTGCCTCCCCTACCAGCAAGGAACCAACGCATCACCTCCCATGCCAGTAAGGAAACAACTTATCACCTCCCCTGCCTAGCAGTAAAGAACTGATGCCTCACCTCCCATGCCGGTAATGAACTGAAGCATCACCTCCCCTGTCAGTAAGGAGCCAACGAATTGCTTTGCTTTTCTGGCCCCTCCCTTCACCCGCGCCTTGCACTGTCTTTGATTTTTGACGCAATTAAAGTACTTTGTGCTAAAATAAACGCATCCATTGATTTCTATGGACTAAACTTGGTCAGCCTTTTAAAAGTGATATTATCGTTTTAGTCTTGTTTTATTCAGATAAATATTGGTTATTTTTTAAGCTGGTGTGGACTCCTTTTGGAGTGTTTTCACTGTGTTACTGTTTGTATGTTCAAATGCTTTACACATTGCCTCTGAGATAAGCCTGACAGCTCGTGCCAAGCTACCAATGGGGTGAGCAGGGATTATCTTAGTTGTGTGACTCCCTTACCCTGACAAGAGTGAGGGTCTCTGCTTGGATAGGGTGTAAACTTCTGCCAACTAGAGACCCCATTTCTCACATCACCTATCACCACTGTCAGTCAGTTGTCGACATCTTGGTATGACTGATTTCAAAGTTTGTATTTATCATAATTCACATGCAATGAATTTTATAGGCTCTTTATCTTAGTATTATGGTCCTTATATTTTATCAGTACAAAAGGGGGTGGTGATGGACGGAGCATCAGAACCAATCAAACACTCACACCCAGTCAACAGATCTGGGTTTAATCCATCACCGTTCTTTAGCCGACTCTGCCACCCCAGTTCAGACATGGCCATATGCAAATCAGTCTGACCCTGTGCCTCATGGGAACAGTCCAGCCCGAACTGCCAAGCCATGCCTTCCCTGGACCGGAAACAAGCTTCCTAGGACCGGTTTCTGGCATTTCAGCCATCTTCAGCCAGGCTTGCTTGAATCCAGTGGCAAAATGAGCAAGGGACTCACGTCTGAGCATACCCTGCCAACTTATGGTGAACAAACAGTACAAAAGGGGGTGGTGATGGACGGAGCATCAGAACCAATCAAACACTCACACCCAGTCAACAGATCTGGGTTTAATCCGTCACCGTTCTTTAGCCCACTCTGCCACCCCAGTTCAGACATGGTCATATGCAAATCAGTCTGACCCTGTGCCTCATGGGAACAGTCCAGCCCGAACTGCCAAGCCATGCCTTCCCTGGACCGGAAACAAGATTCCTAGGACCGGTTTCTGGCATTTCAGCCGTCTTCAGCCAGGCTTGCTTGAATCCAGTGGCAAAGTGAGCAAGGGACTCACGTCTGAGCATACCCTGCCAACTATGGCGAACAAAGCAGTACAAAAGTGGGTGGTGATGGACGGAGCATCAGAACCAATCAAACACTCACACCCAGTCAACAGATCTGGGTTTAATCCATCACCGTTCTTTAGCCCACTCTGCCACCCCAGTTCAGACATGGCCATATGCAAATCAGTCTGACCCTGTGCCTCATGGGAACAGTCCAGCCCGAACTGCCAAGCCATGCCTTCCCTGGACCGGAAACAAGCTTCCTAGGACCGGTTTCTGGCATTTCAGCCGTCTTCAGCCAGGCTTGCTTGAATCCAGTGGCAAAGTGAGCAAGGGACTCACGTCTGAGCATACCCTGCCAACTTATGGCGAACAAAGCAGTACAAAAGGGGGTGGTGATGGACGGAGCATCAGAACCAACCAAACACTCACACCCAGTCAACAGATCTGGGTTTAATCCATCACCGTTCTTTAGCCCACTCTGCCACCCCAGTTCAGACATGGCCATATGCAAATCAGTCTGACCCTGTGCCTCATGGGAACAGTCCAGCCCGAACTGCCAAGCCATGCCTTCCCTGGACCGGAAACAAGCTTCCTAGGACCGGTTTCTGGCATTTCAGCCGTCTTCAGCCAGGCTTGCTTGAATCCAGTGGCAAAGTGAGCAAGGGACTCACGTCTGAGCATACCCTGCCAACTTATGGCGAACAAAGCAGTACAAAAGGGGGTGGTGATGGACGGAGCATCAGAACCAATCAAACACTCACACCCAGTCAACAGATCTGGGTTTAATCCATCACCGTTCTTTAGCCCACTCTGCCACCCCAGTTCAGACATGGCCATATGCAAATCTGTCTGACCCTGTGCCTCATGGGAACAGTCCAGCCCGAACTGCCAAGCCATGCCTTCCCTGGACCGGAAACAAGCTTCCTAGGACCGGTTTCTGGCATTTCAGCCGTCTTCAGCCAGGCTTGCTTGAATCCAGTGGCAAAGTGAGCAAGGGACTCACGTCTGAGCATACCCTGCCAACTTATGGCGAACAAAGCAGTACAAAAGGGGGTGGTGATGGACGGAGCATCAGAACCAATCAAACACTCACACCCAGTCAACAGATCTGGGTTTAATCCATCACCGTTCTTTAGCCCACTCTGCCACCCCAGTTCAGACATGGCCATATGCAAATCAGTCTGACCCTGTGCCTCATGGGAACAGTCCAGCCCGAACTGCCAAGCCATGCCTTCCCTGGACCGGAAACAAGCTTCCTAGGACCGGTTTCTGGCATTTCAGCCGTCTTCAGCCAGGCTTGCTTGAATCCAGTGGCAAAGTGAGCAAGGGACTCACGTCTGAGCATACCCTGCCAACTAATGGCGAACAAAGCAGTACAAAAGGGGGTGGTGATGGACGGAGCATCAGAACCAATCAAACACTCACACCCAGTCAACAGATCTGGGTTTAATCCATCACCGTTCTTTAGCCCACTCTGCCACCCCAGTTCAGACATGGCCATATGCAAATCAGTCTGACCCTGTGCCTCATGGGAACAGTCCAGCCCGAACTGCCAAGCCATGCCTTCCCTGGACCGGAAACAAGCTTCCTAGGACCGGTTTCTGGCATTTCAGCCGTCTTCAGCCAGGCGTGCTTGAATCCAGTGGCAAAGTGAGCAAGGGACTCACGTCTGAGCATACCCTGCCAACTTATGGCGAACAAAGCAGTACAAAAGGGGGTGGTGATGGACGGAGCATCAGAACCAATCAAACACTCACACCCAGTCAACAGATCTGGGTTTAATCGATCACCGTTCTTTAGCCCACTCTGCCACCCCAGTTCAGACATGGCCATATGCAAATCAGTCTGACCCTGTGCCTCATGGGAACAGTCCAGCCCGAACTGCCAAGCCATGCCTTCCCTGGTCCGGAAACAAGCTTCCTAGGACCGGTTTCTATCATTTCAGCCGTCTTCAGCCAGGCTTGCTTGAATCCAGTGGCAAAGTGAGCAAGGGACTCACGTCTGAGCATACCCTGCCAACTTATGGCAAACAAAGCAGTACAAAAGGGGGTGGTGATGGACGGAGCATCAGAACCAATCAAACACTCACACCCACTCAACAGATCTGGGTTTAATCCATCACCGTTCTTTAGCCCACTCTGCCACCCCAGTTCAGACATGGCCATATGCAAATCAGTCTGACCCTGTGCCTCATGGGAACAGTCCAGCCCGAACTGCCAAGCCATGCCTTCCCTGGACCGGAAACAAGCTTCCTAGGACCGGTTTCTGGCATTTCAGCCGTCCTCAGCCAGGCTAGCTTGAATCCAGTGGCAAAGTGAGCAAGGGACTCACGTCTGAGCATACCCTGCCAACTTATGGCGAACAAAGCAGTACAAAAGGGGGTGGTGATGAACGGAGCATCAGAACCAATCAAACACTCACACCCAGTCAACAGATCTGGGTTTAATCCATCACCGTTCTTTAGCCCACTCTGCAACCCCAGTTCAGACATGGCCATATGCAAATCAGTCTGACCCTGTGCCTCATGGGAACAGTCCAGCCCGAACTGCCAAGCCATGCCTTCCCTGGACCGGAAACAAGCTTCCTAGGACCGGTTTCTGGCATTTCAGCCGTCTTCAGCCAGGCTTGCTTGAATCCAGTGGCAAAGTGAGCAAGGAACTCACGTCTGAGCATACCCTGCCAACTTATGGCGAACAAAGCAGTACAAAAGGGGGTGGTGATGGACGGAGCATCAGAACCAATCAAACACTCACACCCAGTCAACAGATCTGGGTTTAATCCATCACCGTTCTTTAGCCCACTCTGCCACCCCAGTTCAGACATGGCCATATGCAAATCAGTCTGACCCTGTGCCTCATGGGAACAGTCCAGCCCGAACTGCCAAGCCATGCCTTCCCTGGACCGGAAACAAGCTTCCTAGGACCGGTTTCTGGCATTTCAGCCGTCTTCAGCCAGGCTTGCTTGAATCCAGTGGCAAAGTGAGCAAGGGACTCACGTCTGAGCATACCCTGCCAACTTATGGCGAACAAAGCAGTACAAAAGGGGGTGGTGATGGACGGAGCATCAGAACCAATCAAACACTCACACCCAGTCAACAGATCTGGGTTTAATCCATCACCGTTCTTTAGCCCACTCTGCCACCCCAGTTCAGACATGGCCAAATGCAAATCAGTCTGACCCTGTGCCTCATGGGAACAGTCCAGCCCGAACTGCCAAGCCATGCCTTCCCTGGACCGGAAACAAGCTTCCTAGGACCGGTTTCTGGCATTTCAGCCGTCTTCAGCCAGGCTTGCTTGAATCCAGTGGCAAAGTGAGCAAGGGACTCACGTCTGAGCATACCCTGCCAACTTATGGCGAACAAAGCAGTACAAAAGGGGGTGGTGATGGACGGAGCATCAGAACCAATCAAACACTCACACCCAGTCAACAGATCTGGGTTTAATCCATCACCGTTCTTTAGCCCACTCTGCCACCCCAGTTCAGACATGGCCATATGCAAATCAGTCTGACCCTGTGCCTCATGGGAACAGTCCAGCCCGAACTGCCAAGCCATGCCTTCCCTGGACCGGAAACAAGCTTCCTAGGACCGGTTTCTGGCATTTCAGCCGTCTTCAGCCAGGATTGCTTGAATCCAGTGGCAAAGTGAGCAAGGGACTCTTGTCTGAGCATACCCTGCCAACTTATGGCGAACAAAGCAGTACAAAAGGGGGTGGTGATGGACGGAGCATCAGAACCAATCAAACACTCACACCCAGTCAACAGATCTGGGTTTAATCCATCACCGTTCTTTAGCCCACTCTGCCACCCCAGTTCAGACATGGCCATATGCAAATCAGTCTGACCCTGTGCCTCATGGGAACAGTCCAGCCCGAACTGCCAAGCCATGCCTTCCCTGGACCGGAAACAAGCTTCCTAGGACCGGTTTCTGGCATTTCAGCCGTCTTCAGCCAGGCTTGCTTGAATCCAGTGGCAAAGTGAGCAAGGGACTCACGTCTGAGCATACCCTGCAAACTTATGGCGAACAAAGCAGTACAAAAGGGGGTGGTGATGGACGGAGCATCAGAACCAATCAAACACTCACACCCAGTCAACAGATCTGGGTTTAATCCATCACCGTTCTTTAGCCCACTCTGCCACCCCAGTTCAGACATGGCCATATGCAAATCAGTCTGACCCTGTGCCTCATGGGAACAGTCCAGCCCGAACTGCCAAGCCATGCCTTCCCTGGACCGGAAACAAGCTTCCTAGGACCGGTTTCTGGCATTTCAGCCGTCTTCAGCCAGGATTGCTTGAATCCAGTGGCAAAGTGAGCAAGGGACTCATGTCTGAGCATACCCTGCCAACTTATGGCGAACAAAGCAGTACAAAAGGGGGTGGTGATGGACGGAGCATCAGAACCAATCAAACACTCACACCCAGTCAACAGATCTGGGTTTAATCCATCACCGTTCTTTAGCCCACTCTGCCACCCCAGTTCAGACATGGCCATATGCAAATCAGTCTGACCCTGTGCCTCATGGGAACAGTCCAGCCCGAACTGCCAAGCCATGCCTTCCCTGGACCGGAAACAAGCTTCCTAGGACCGGTTTCTGGCATTTCAGCCGTCTTCAGCCAGGCTTGCTTGAATCCAGTGGCAAAGTGAGCAAGGGACTCACGTCTGAGCATACCCTGCAAACTTATGGCGAACAAAGCAGTACAAAAGGGGGTGGTGATGGACGGAGCATCAGAACCAATCAAACACTCACACCCAGTCAACAGATCTGGGTTTAATCCATCACCGTTCTTTAGCCCACTCTGCCACCCCAGTTCAGACATGGCCATATGCAAATCAGTCTGACCCTGTGCCTCATGGGAACAGTCCAGCCCGAACTGCCAAGCCATGCCTTCCCTGGACCGGAAACAAGCTTCCTAGGACCGGTTTCTGGCATTTCAGCCGTCTTCAGCCAGGCTTGCTTGAATCCAGTGGCAAAGTGAGCAAGGGACTCATGTCTGAGCATACCCTGCCAACTTATGGCGAACAAAGCAGTACAAAAGGGGGTGGTGATGGACGGAGCATCAGAACCAATCAAACACTCACACCCAGTCAACAGATCTGGATTTAATCCATCACCGTTCTTTAGCCCACTCTGCCACCCCAGTTCAGACATGGCCATATGCAAATCAGTCTGACCCTGTGCCTCATGGGAACAGTCCAGCCCGAACTGCCAAGCCATGCCTTCCCTGGACTGGAAACAAGCTTCCTAGGACCGGTTTCTGGCATTTCAGCCGTCTTCAGCCAGGCTTGCTTGAATCCAGTGGCAAAGTGAGCAAGGGACTCACGTCTGAGCATACCCTGCCAACTTATGGCGAACAAAGCAGTACAAAAGGGGGTGGTGATGGACGGAGCATCAGAACCAATCAAACACTCACACCCAGTCAACAGATCTGGGTTTAATCCATCACCGTTCTTTAGCCCACTCTGCCACCCCAGTTCAGACATGGCCATATACAAATCAGTCTGACCCTGTGCCTCATGGGAACAGTCCAGCCCGAACTGCCAAGCCATGCCTTCCCTCGACCGGAAACAAGCTTCCTAGGACCGGTTTCTGGCATTTCAGCTGTCTTCAGCCAGGCTTGCTTGTATCCAGTGGCAAAGTGAGCAAGGGACTCACGTCTGAGCATACCCTGCCAACTTATGGAGAACAAAGCAGTACAAAAGGGGGTGGTGATGGACGGAGCATCAGAACCAATCAAACACTCACACCCAGTCAACAGATCTGGGTTTAATCCATCACCGTTCTTTAGCCCACTCTGCCACCCCAGTTCAGACATGGCCATATACAAATCAGTCTGACCCTGTGCCTCATGGGAACAGTCCAGCCCGAACTGCCAAGCCATGCCTTCCCTGGACCGGAAACAATCTTCCTAGGACCAGTTTTTGGCATTTCAGCCGTCTTCAGCCAGGCTTGCTTGAATCCAGTGGCAAAGTGAGCAAGGGACTCACGTCTGAGCATACCCTGCCAACTTATGGCGAACAAAGCAGTACAAAAGGGGGTGGTGATGGACGGAGCATCAGAACCAATCAAACACTCACACCCAGTCAACAGATCTGGGTTTAATCCATCACCGTTCTTTAGCCCACTCTGCCACCCCAGTTCAGACATGGCCATATGCAAATCAGTCTGACCCTGTGCCTCATGGGAACAGTCCAGCCCGAACTGTCAAGCCATGCCTTCCCTGGACCGGAAACAATCTTCCTAGGACCGGTTTCTGGCATTTCAGCCGTCTTCAGCCAGGCTTGCTTGAATCCAGTGGCAAAGTGAGCAAGGGACTCATGTCTGAGCATACCCTGCCAACTTATGGCGAACAAAGCAGTACAAAATGGGGTGGTGATGGACGGAGCATCAGAACCAATCAAACACTCACACCCAGTCAACAGATCTGGGTTTAATCCATCACCGTTCTTTAGCCCACTCTGCCACCCCAGTTCAGACATGGCCATATGCAAATCAGTCTGACCCTGTGCCTCATGGGAACAGTTCAGCCCGAACTGCCAAGCCATGCCTTCCCTGGACCGGAAACAAGCTTCCTAGGACCGGTTTCTGGCATTTCAGCCGTCTTCAGCCAGGCTTGCTTGAATCCAGTGGCAAAGTGAGCAAGGGACTCACGTCTGAGCATACCCTGCCAACTTATGGCGAACAAAGCAGTACAAAAGGGGGTGGTGATGGACGGAGCATCAGAACCAATCAAACACTCGCACCCAGTCAACAGATCTGGGTTTAATCCATCACCGTTCTTTAGCCCACTCTGCCACCCCAGTTCAGACATGGCCATATGCAAATCAGTCTGACCCTGTGCCTCATGGGAACAGTCCAGCCCGAACTGCCAAGCCATGCCTTCCCTGGACCGGAAACAAGCTTCCTAGGACCGGTTTCTGGCATTTCAGCCGTCTTCAGCCAGGATTGCTTGAATCCAGTGGCAAAGTGAGCAAGGGACTCATGTCTGAGCATACCCTGCCAACTTATGGCGAACAAAGCAGTACAAAAGGGGGTGGTGATGGACGGAGCATCAGAACCAATCAAACACTCACACCCAGTCAACAGATCTGGGTTTAATCCATCACCGTTCTTTAGCCCACTCTGCCACCCCAGTTCAGACATGGCCATATGCAAATCAGTCTGACCCTGTGCCTCATGGGAACAGTCCAGCCCGAACTGCCAAGCCATGCCTTCCCTGGACCGGAAACAAGCTTCCTAGGACCGGTTTCTGGCATTTCAGCTGTCTTCAGCCAGGCTTGCTTGAATCCAGTGGCAAAGTGAGCAAGGGACTCACGTCTGAGCATACCCTGCCAACTTATGGCGAACAAAGCAGTACAAAAGGGGGTGGTGATGGACGGAGCATCAGAACCAATCAAACACTCACACCCAGTCAACAGATCTGGGTTTAATCCATCACCGTTCTTTAGCCCACTCTGCCACCCCGGTTCAGACATGGCCATATGCAAATCAGTCTGACCCTGTGCCTCATGGGAACAGTCCAGCCCGAACTGCCAAGCCATGCCTTCCCTGGACCGGAAACAAGCTTCCTAGGACCGGTTTCTGGCATTTCATCCGTCTTCAGCCAGGCTTGCTTGAATCCAGTGGCAAAGTGAGCAAGGGACTCACAACTGAGCATACCCTGCCAACTTATGGCGAACAAAGCAGTACAAAAGGGGGTGGTGATGGACGGAGCATCAGAACCAATCAAACACTCACACTCAGTCAACAGATCTGGGTTTAATCCATCACCGTTCTTTAGCCCACTCTGCCACCCCAGTTCAGACATGGCCATATGCAAATCAGTCTGACCCTGTGCCTCATGGGAACAGTCCAGCCCGAACTGCCAAGCCATGCCTTCCCTGGACCGGAAACAAGCTTCCTAGGACCGGTTTCTGGCATTTCAGCCGTCTTCAGCCAGGCTTGCTTGAATCCAGTGGCAAAGTGAGCAAGGGACTCACGTCTGAGCATACCCTGCCAAATTATGGCGAACAAAGCAGTACAAAAGGGGGTGGTGATGGACGGAGCATCAGAACCAATCAAACACTCACACCCAGTCAACAGATCTGGGTTTAATCCATCACCGTTCTTTAGCCCACTCTGCCACCCCAGTTCAGACATGGCCATATGCAAATCAGTCTGACCCTGTGCCTCATGGGAACAGTCCAGCCCGAACTGCCAAGCCATGCCTTCCCTGGACCGGAAACAAGCTTCCTAGGACCGGATGCTGGCATTTCAGCCGTCTTCAGCCAGGCTTGCTTGAATCCAGTGGCAAAGTGAGCAAGGGACTCACGTCTGAGCATACCCTGCCAACTAATGGCGAACAAAGCAGTACAAAAGGGGGTGGTGATGGACGGAGCATCAGAACCAATCAAACACTCACACCCAGTCAACAGATCTGGGTTTAATCCATCACCGTTATTTAGCCCACTCTGCCACCCCAGTTCAGACATGGCCATATGCAAATCAGTCTGACCCTGTGCCTCATGGGAACAGTCCAGCCCGAACTGCCAAGCCATGCCTTCCCTGGACCGGAAACAAGCTTCCTAGGGCCGGTTTCTGGCATTTCAGCCGTCTTCAGCCAGGCTTCCTTGAATCTAGTGGCAAAGTGAGCAAGGGACTCACGTCTGAGCATACCCTGCCAACTTATGGCGAACAAAGCAGTACAAAAGGGGGTGGTGATGGACGGAGCATCAGAACCATTCAAACACTCACACCCAGTCAACAGATCTGGGTTTAATCCATCACCGTTCTTTAGCCCACTCTGCCACCCCAATTCAGACATGGCCATATGCAAATCAGTCTGACCCTGTGCCTCATGGGAACAGTTCAGCCCGAACTGCCAAGCCATGCCTTCCCTGGACCGGAAACAAGCTCCCTAGGACCGGTTTCTGGCATTTCAGCCGTCTTCAGCCAGGCTTGCTTGAATCCAGTGGCAAAGTGAGCAAGGGACTCACGTCTGAGCATACCCTGCCAACTATGGCGAACAAAGCAGTACAAAAGGGGGTGGTGATGGACTGAGCATCAGAACCGATCAAACACTCACACCCAGTCAACAGATCTGGGTTTAATCCACCACCGTTCTTTAGCCCACTCTGCCACCCCAGTTCAGACATGGCCATATGCAAATCAGTCTGACCCTGTGCCTCATGGGAACAGTCCAGCCCGAACTGCCAAGCCATGCCTTCCCTGGACCGGAAACAAGCTTCCTAGGACCGGTTTCTGGCATTTCAGCCGTCTTCAGCCAGGCTTGCTTGAATCCAGTGGCAAAGTGAGCAAGGGACTCACGTCTGAGCATACCCTGCCAACTTATGGCGAACAAAGCAGTACAAAAGGGGGTGGTGATGGACGGAGCATCAGAACCAATCAAACACTCACACCCAGTCAACAGATCTGGGTTTAATCCATCACTGTTCTTTAGCCCACTCTGCCACCCCAGTTCAGACATGGCCATATGCAAATCAGTCTGACCCTGTGCCTCATGGGAACAGTCCAGCCCGAACTTCCAAGCCATGCCTTCCCTGGACCGGAAACAAGCTTCCTAGGACCGGTTTCTGGCATTTAAGCCGTCTTCAGCCAGGCTTGCTTGAATCCAGTGGCAAAGTGAGCAAGGGACTCACGTCTGAGCATACCCTGCCAACTTATGGCGAACCAAGCAGTACAAAAGGGGGTGGTGATGGACGGAGCATCAGAACCAATCAAACACTCACACCCAGTCAACAGATCTGGGTTTAATCCATCACCGTTCTTTAGCCCACTCTGCCACCCCAGTTCAGACATGGCCATATGCAAATCAGTCTGACCCTGTTCCTCATGGGAACAGTCCAGCCCGAACTGCCAAGCCATGCCTTCCCTGGACCGGAAACAAGCTTCCTAGGACCGGTTTCTGGCATTTCAGCCGTCTTCAGCCAGGCTTGCTTGAATCCAGTGGCAAAGTGAGCAAGGGACTCACGTCTGAGCATACCCTGCCAACTTATGGCGAACAAAGCAGTACAAAAGGGGGTGGTGATGGACGGAGCATCAGAACCAATCAAACACTCACACCCAGTCAACAGATCTGGGTTTAATCCATCACCGTTCTTTAGCCCACTCTGCCACCCCAGTTCAGACATGGCCATATGCAAATCAGTCTGACCCTGTGCCTCATGGGAACAGTCCAGCCCGAACTGCCAAGCCATGCCTTCCCTGGACCGGAAACAAGCTTCCTAGGACCGGTTTCTGGCATTTCAGCCGTCTTCAGCCAGGCTTGCTTGAATCCAGTGGCAAAGTGAGCAAGGGACTCACGTCTGAGCATACCCTGCCAACTAATGGCGAACAAAGCAGTACAAAAGGGGGTGGTGATGGACGGAGCATCAGAACCAATCAAACACTCACACCCAGTCAACAGATCTGGGTTTAATCCATCACCGTTCTTTAGCCGACTCTGCCACCGCAGTTCAGACATGGCCATATGCAAATCAGTCTGACCCTGTGCCTCATGGGAACAGTCCAGCCCGAACTGCCAAGCCATGCCTTCCCTGGACCGGAAACAAGCTTCCTAGGACCGGTTTCTGGCATTTCAGCCATCTTCAGCCAGGCTTGCTTGAATCCAGTGGCAAAATGAGCAAGGGACTCACGTCTGAGCATACCCTGCCAACTTATGGCGAACAAACAGTACAAAAGGGGGTGGTGATGGACAGAGCATCAGAACCAATCAAACACTCACACCCAGTCAACAGATCTGGGTTTAATCCATCACCGTTCTTTAGCCCACTCTGCCACCCCAGTTCAGACATGGCCATATGCAAATCAGTCTGACCCTGTGCCTCATGGGAACAGTCCAGCCCGAACTGCCAAGCCATGCCTTTCCTGGACCGGAAACAAGCTTCCTAGGACCGGTTTCTGGCATTTCAGCCGTCTTCAGCCAGGCTTGCTTGAATCCAGTGGCAAAGTGAGCAAGGGACTCACGTCTGAGCATACCCTGCCAACTATGGCGAACAAAGCAGTACAAAAGTGGGTGGTGATGGACGGAGCATCAGAACCAATCAAACACTCACACCCAGTCAACAGATCTGGGTTTAATCCATCACCGTTCTTTAGCCCACTATGCCACCCCAGTTCAGACATGGCCATATGCAAATCAGTCTGACCCTGTGCCTCATGGGAACAGTCCAGCCCGAACTGCCAAGCCATGCCTTCCCTGGACCGGAAACAAGCTTCCTAGGACCGGTTTCTGGCATTTCAGCCATCTTCAGCCAGGCTTGCTTGAATCCAGTGGCAAAGTGAGCAAGGGACTCACGTCTGAGCATACCCTGCCAACTTATGGCGAACAAAGCAGTACAAAAGGGGGTGGTGATGGACGGATCATCAGAACCAATCAAACACTCACACCCAGTCAACAGATCTAAAGAACGGTGATGGATTAAACCCAGATCAGTTGACTGGGGGTGAGTGCTTGCAATTTTCAACACTCCGTCCATCATTTCCTTTAGTTTTTGCTTTGTTCGCCATAAGTTGGCAGGGTATGCTCAGACGTGAGTCCCTTGCTCACTTTGCCACTGGATTCAAGCAAGCCTGGCTGAAGACGGCTGAAATGCCAGAAACCGGTCCTAGGAAGCTTGTTTCCGGTCCAGGGAAGGCATGGCTTGGCAGTTCGGGCTGGACTGTTCCCATGAGGCACAGGGTCAGACTGATTTGCATATGGCCATGTCTGAACTGGGGTGGCAGAGTGGGCTAAAGAACGGTGATGGATTAAACCCAGATCAGTTGACTGGGGGTGAGTGCTTGCAATTTTCAACACTCCGTCCATCATTTCCTTTGGTTTTTCCTTATATTTTATCCCCAACTAAATCTGAAACTAAGTTCTGATGCTCCAAAAAATCACATTACTTTAGTTAAGGTCATCTGAATTGAATGCAATAGTGAAAATAGAATGGAAGTACTCTCCTAAGCCAGGTACCTTCCATTAGTAATGCTATTTTTATTTTTCTACATATTGGGGAGATCAATTATTAGTTAAGAGTGTAAGTACCCACATCAAGTAATAACCTCAGTTCTTCGCAGGGTGAACCACTAAAGTCACTAAATGAACAGGTGCTCAACCCCCGATAGAGCAGACAGGCTTCACTTGGAGGCAATGAGTAACGTATCCAATGCAATACTCAAACAGTAATAAAGTCGAAATGCAAAACAATAAAAATCCATAAACTAATTTATAACACTATTTTACAATGTATTAAACAAAATGACACCAAAATGACAAACTCTAGTAAGTGGAACTGGAGATATGCATTTTTAAAGTTTTACGTAGAAATAGCATCAAGTACAAAGTGCCAATGTTAGTCAATTGTCACAATAGAACAGGATCTAGGTGCAATTTCTCATTGACCACAATGGAGTGGGGGTCAGATACACTTACCAGGTTTGTCCTGATCCGAATCCACCAAAGGGGCACACTGCTAAAGTGCCCCCCAAGGACCTCTCGTAAGGCACGTAGAGACTCACAAGTCGGCAGGCATAGGCCAACAGGCGGGTCCAGTTGAGATCCAGTTGCCACTGGTCCTTTGTGCAGTTGCAGGAAAAGGCCTCTTGTATCTTGTTGTTTCCCTGTAGCTTTAACAGGCGGTCAGCCTTATGGACCTTGGGATCCACGTCTTTGTCCTGGGTACAAGAGGGAGAATAGGGCCAATCTTCAGGGCTCTTCTCAAGTCATAAACATCAGTTCCAGACCTCTTCTGTTTTTCCACAGGTAGCAGTGAGGAAATGCTTACCATTAACATTTACATATCCTACATGTAAATGCAATGCACACTGCCTTACTGGACAGTAAGACTTACTTAGGGGTGACTTATGAATATTTAAAAGTAGGGTTTTAAGACGGTCAAAATGGGTTATTTTGACAGGTTGATTTAGCAGTTTACATATGCACAGCCAGGCTACTGGTGGCAGGCCTGCAGTCATGTTTACATAGTTGCTGCAATGGGTGGCACAATGAGTGCTGCAGACTACAGGTGAAATTTACCTTACCTGCCCCAGCTACACTTTGGGCACCATGTACTAGGGACTGATAGGTAAGCTGAATATGCCAATTAGGGGTATGCCAATTTCACCATGTTAAAAGGAGGAGCACAAGCACTTTAACTTTGGTAGCATGGGTAAAGTGCACAGAGCCTCCTAAAATAGAGTTCAGCAGAGGGGCAAAAAAACAATTAAAATGACCCTGCAGAAAGGATACATTTCTATCATGTTACTCATTATGTATAGCATAATAAGGACTCATTTTAATTAGGGACTAGAGGACTCATTCTCATGTTTTCCACTCTTCTGTTGATGTTTTAAGGGGAGGGTGAAGGGATTCTGAGAGGAAGGAGGATAAATTCTGGTCCTTTGTTTTTTCTTCTTTTTCCATTTCTATTTGGATGTTCTGTCTTTTTGTATCTTTTTGTGTGACCCATTCAGTGTTTTGAATCTTGTTTCATTTCAGGAAGCAGTGAACCCAAAATTACTCAGTAATAAAAAGGATGATTCCAATTTCTGTAATTTTAAAGCTGAATATCCTACCTGTGACATATTTGCATATTTTCTACTCTCACCCCATATTATTTATATCATCTGTTTCATTCGGCAAAATGCATAAATTAAAAGTGTTGTCACTCAAAATCAAGGGTATGAATCATTCTAACTGAAAGGGAACATAATCTTTCTTTAAGTGACAAAAATAGATTTCAAATATAACCTGATCATATATCTGAATTGCTCCCAAGCTAAACACAAAAAGAATAGAAAATTAAATTTCTTATTTAAAAAAAAAGAGGCATAAGAGGAAGGCAGGTGGCTGATAACCAGATTACCCAGAGGTGAGCTTGTATTTTTGGTGAATATTATATTTGCACCCAATTCCAGCAACAGTTTTTGTCCATGGGCGTCAAGGCTCCACCCCCTTTAATTTCACCCCCAGGGAACACAATTTCCTAAATGAAAGCAAGTCTTTAAATTTGCTTCTTTAAAATAAACACGTATGTACACATCTCTTGCTTGGGGACAGGTCTGTGCATACTGGCACTCACTCTGCTTGTTTGTTGTTGTGATGATGACTCGCCATGTCACACTGCAACAGACACGTCCAAAGTCTATAGTGTTTGCTGGGCTGATGATCTCTCAGCCCTGTGGCCTGTGAGGTCATCAGCTCGGCAAAGACATAGCATTGAAGACCTGTCTCCACCCCCTGATGACGTGGAGGTGAAATTTGCCCCAGGCGTTCTAGACTGAAGCCCCAGTGCGCTGGGGCTTCACGTCAAACAGGAAGTGGAAAACATGGTCACCTCACCCTTTCCCAAAATCTAGAACAATAGAGTAGTTTTTAATAAATAAAATCAGAATGACAAAAATCCAATTAGTTGAACTGGAAATGTGTAATTTCATAGTTTTAAGTCAAAAGGGCACCAAAAAACAAAGCGCCAACTGGGGTTATATTGTCATGCCAGACTGAGACAAAGTCACAAGCTCAAGCCGACCGCGATGGATTGCGGGCCGGGTACAGAATTGAGTTCTCCCCATTCAAAGGTGTACCTGGTTGCACTTTGACTGAGATGCAAGGTCCTACATTGCGCTGCATCGAGTTGCTCGATTCTGATGGGGCCTCCGATTAGGAGCTGCAAGGTGCTGCGATGTGAGGTCCTGCATCAAGATGTGTCACTCTTCATCAATTCAAATGAGGTCACTGATCAGGAGCTGTGAGGTGCTGCTATGTGAGATCCCGCTTTGCGCTGCATCGAGTTGCATCGTGCTGCATCAGTTCACAGCGAACCCCCACTTGTCCAGGAGGAGTACACTCTGATATCAACCAAGGGTCCAAGACCTTAGGAACAGCTATTGGGGATCATGTCTCAATCCAGAAGAGACTAGCAGCAGGTCAAAAGCAGGTCCAGTTGAGTATGGGCAGCTGGACAAATGCAGGATAGGTTTCTAGAGCTTGTTATGTACCTATAGCTCAGGACAATAGGCCAGTCAGCTAGCCCTTGGAGTCACTCTGGTGGTTCTTGCATCAAGGAACAGGTCCAGTCTTCCTTCCTCATGCAGTAGGCCATTGGGCAGTTTTTCAAGCAGCAGGACAGCAGGGCAGTACTTCCAGCAGCAGAGCAGATCCTCTTCTGAGTCTTCCACAGGTCCAGAAGGGTTCTGATGAGAGGTTCAAGAGCCGCAATATGTATACTTGGTGCCAGCTTTTGAAGTTGGGGAAACACCTATGTCACCCTGACATCTGGTTCTGGAAACTGTAGGTCCGAGTTGTCTGGAGTCACAATAGGCTGGTGTTAAGTCCCTTTGTGTGTGTGCTAGGACAGCCCTTTGAAATGTTATAGAGGCAGGGAACAGATCTGCCCTCTACCATCTTTGCCGAATGGCCCATCCAACCCCCAGTCTCCCTTTGTGTCACTGTCCGGGAGGAGTACACAAAGCTTAGCTGTCAACTGCACCTAGTCATATGGCTCCGGACCCAGGTGACAGGCACCAAATGGTTTTGAGAGGAGAATGACAACTTTCTAAAAGGGGCATTTTCAGAATTATGACTTAAAATCCGACTTTACCATTAAGGAGCGGTTTGAATTACAATTACAATTCATTTGAATTTAAACTTAATTTTCCTATCTGCTCCCAAACTTAAGCTTTCACTTATTATGTGTAATAAGGTAACCCAATGTTATCCTATGGGAGAGATAGTACTTATAGTACTTACAGAAGTGAAAAACGACTTTAGGAGTTGGTAATCCAATGTTATCTCATGGGAGAAATAGAACTTGAAAATATTGAAAAACTACTTTAGGAGTTTTTCACAACCAGGACAGGTAAAACATAAGTCCACATGTCCTACTTTTTAAATACAATGCCACCTGCCCTAAAAGCTTTTAGGGCCCTCCTTAGGAGTGGCGTATATGTATAAAGAAGGATGGTTTAGGCCTGACAAAATGTATTTTTTACCATTTCGTAATGGCAGTTTAAAACTACACTGCAGACTACAGTCACAGGTGAAGACAGGATTAAAGCGCTGCTGCTTTATTGGGTGGCACAATGAGAGCTGCAGGCCCCCTAATAGTGTTCAATTTACCGACCCTGGGAACACGCAAGACCACTTTTCTAGGGACTTACTAGTGAATTAAATGTGCCAATCAGGTGTAATCCAATTGCACCATGTTTTAGGGCGAGAGCACAAGGACTTTAACACTGGTTAGCAGTCGTAAAGTACACAAAGTCATAAGGACAACAATAGCAATTTCCACAAAACAGGGGAGTGTGAATGGAAAAAGCTTGGGGGAATGCCACTTAAGAATGTCAGTGTTAACAACGGTCGATCCATAATGAAGCCCACTGGTCCCAGTGCTTAGACTCTCACTGCACACAGAGTCCAACTATCATTCATGTGTAACATACATACTGCACATGGACACACTTGACATGCACATGTAATGTCAGCACAAGTATCTGGGTTCACATACAGCAGAGCTTTACATGAGAGAGGTCAAGTACAGGCATAGACTTAAGATACTATAATGGGGGTTTAATACAGTGTAGAAAAAAGACAGCTACAATGTTTTAACAAAGTTGCTATGGTTCCCACCCCTCTACTTTGTTCTAAAAGGGTGAACTGATCACAGAGAGGATTAGGGCACAGGTGCAAGCTTACTACCAGGCATCACATATGTTTGAGTTCTCGACACAGTCAGTTGTTTTATTCCCACCTCATGTTACCTGCTCACTGTGATGTGGTTTGGCACTGGGTAGGTGCACAGTCAGTACAGGCAGCGCCTCAGCCAGCAGGCGCAGTATAGAGCAGCAGCCATGCCTCTCATATATGAGCGCCTGGGACATACAGCACAGCAGACCTCAGCAGCAGTTACTCACCTTCAGTAGTTGCAGCATGCAGGCCGGCGTGAGGTCCTCCACTATAGTGGTGATGTCAGCCCTCACAGGACTCACAACCGTTCAGGGGCAGCAGCAGAACAGATCCCTCCGATCACAGCATGGAGATGCCGGACAGCACACTGTTACTTGCAGTTGTTGAAACATCACACAGTTCACCACATAAACCACACAGAGAGGGTAGATGACCCCTTCAACCAGTTACATTCTCAATCACATTTTTACTCTGTTGGGTGCTCCAAACACCAGCTACATGGCTGGTCTTTTCCTCCTGGACAGTATTTCCTCCCACAGGACCAGACAAACTCCTTGATCTTTGAGAATGCAGGTAAGCTTTCAGGCACTATGCAGATAAGAAGCTCTCTAGCATGTTTTGCAGCTGTCATGTGATGTCCCTTCTCATCTAGGAGACTGCCTGTCAAGCAGACGTCAGCCCTGGAACCCCACAACTCTTCGAATACATGCCATGCACTCCTAACCTTGATAACATTGGTAAAATAATAACTTGGAAATGAAGCAAAGTGGAAAGGTTTGGATCCCACCTTTGTCCTGATTTTCAAGACTGGTGCACTGTATAAATTAAAGGAACTAGTTTGAGGTGGTTTCTATTCACATTGCATTGGCTGTCTGCACTGTAGACACAGCTTTGTGCAATATGATGGTTCTCACAGAAGGTACTGATGGTGCTGTCTTCAAGCAGCAGTATCCAAGACATGAGCATAATGGATTGTGAAGACTCTGCACCTGGTTGTTAACAGCCTTCCTGAAGTAACACTCAGATACATACAGACTGGAAAGCCTTACCTAAAAGCTTCCTTAACCTTCACAACAGATTCTGGTGACTCACCCCTATCCTTCTACCATCAAACAAATGGCAATTCTCAGGACCAGCTAATCAACAATCCCTTGCTAAAAGGTTCTCATAGAATGTGTAAGGGTAGCCCTGCCTCCATTCTCTCTCACTCCAGTCTCTAGGGCTCAACCTTCGTGTTCCAGGAATGCAGGCAATACACTTCCATTCTCTGGGGAAGCTGTACTCTATCCTCCATCTTGTGACATGTTAACCAGGGGCACTCTGAAATGGACCCAGCTGGTCCTCCCAACCATACTCTTACCACACATGGTATTTCGCTACAATCCATTCTTACACAGTGTCAGACTCATTGTTCCACCGTGGGCATGTCTGGACTTCGATGCAGTTCCATCTCGCCCACCTTGTACTCTGAGTAGGCTAATGAGCCAATCCAGAAAACGCAGGGGAAAAGGAGAATTGGGAAAAACATGGCACTGCATAGTACCACTTCTTGGACCTAGTATAGATTTGTCTCATGCATTCTAGTCCTGAAGAGAATAAAAAGCGTTACTTACTATAAAGCCTTCCAAACACAACAATTTTACACTATCCAAAATACTGTGTATGACATGTGTTTTAGAGTTGGATAACACTCTGCAACTATGTCTGCTTGTAAATATAAATGGTTCACCTTCACCATATATTATGAAATGTGAGTCTGAGGTCTAGTTCATCTATAGTGTGCAAACTCTGATCCCTTAACTTCCTTCAATGCTATTGAATAGAGTTCATAATATGTTCAGACAACCAAATCGAGCATGTGATTCAAAGTCTTTATAAGAAAAGGACAAGTGTCACGCCACAAATGAAATCGTACATTTAGTTCAGTAGAATTCATTATGAAACAAAATTGCATTTGAAGAATGTCCACGACGTTCATGCAAACACACATGGTGGCACTACAATAATGATCCATTCCACTAAAGAAATTCAGCTGACACCACAAAGAGGATATTCCAGAGCAGACTGTAGCACCATTCAGTCTTCAAATTGAGCAAGATGCAAACCGACAAAAACAGCCATTGGGAAGCATGGTTCTCTAGGGTAACACGCCTTGACATACTAAGGTTCAAGAATAGCTGATACATTCTAGTTCACATTCTTGTTTGGAATGTGACTCTCACTACTTGGAAACCATCTTGGCTTCGGAAAAATACACCAAACACTCATCATTCCAGCTTCCACCTCAGAACTATAGAATGTTACTTAAGTCTGCATTTTTTTATTTTTTTTGCAGAGTTTTATATAGCGCGAACTTGACCCGAATCCAATCAGGTATCAGAGCGCTTTACATACCACCAGTTACGTTACATGAGGACACACATTCATTTTTTTTAGGCAGGGGGAGATTAAGGGGCATATTTATAAGGCGGCGATAAAAAATTTATCGCCACTTTTGCGGCCGTTTTCGGCCGAAAAGCGGCGATAATTTTATCGCCTAATTAGCAAAGTCACGCTAACGCGTGAAACCTTGCTTTAGCGCACGCAATCTTAACGCCCAGCTTTGCATCGCTAATGAGATGCAAAGTGGGCGTTCCTGTCCTAACACCGACTATTGCATGGCTAAACACTTATAAGGTCCCAAAGGCGAGACCTATTGGCTATGCCAATGCTTGTTTTGTTCTTGCAATGCTGGCAACTTCTTCCTGCCTGTTCTAATGCTTGTTTTATAGAGCTCTAGAAGTGTCTGAAGGTGATTCAGTTCACAACGTACTATACGTAAGAAAATATTATTAGCAGCCTACCAGTGGATACTTTAATCTCAAATGGAGTGTTTTTGTATTTAAAACTGGTAAGGAAAATAATTTTGGTCCATGCTTAATCAAACATGTGAACCTATATATTGATTCTATTTCCTGCTGCACAGACACACTCAAGAACCATCTTTATTAGTCCAAACAGTGGGTGAGTCACTCCAGGGTCGCAGTGTTCACATTGCTGAATGGCCCCTCATTTGGCAGGGATGTGCAATGTTTGGCTGGTCGCAGCCCATGACACCGTGGTCTTGTAATCACTGCAATAATACATATGATCATTAACAGTGTGCCTTTTTCCCCACTGTGAATCATCGCCCTGATTTCAAAAGCTCTGTAACTCAAACACTTAACGGACACGCATTAAAACACAAACACGCCTGAACAATGTAATAGTGCAGCACATAAGACCCACTACTAAGTCTTAAGGCACTTTGGAAAGTTTGTAACAGAACGGCAGACTTCGTGGACATGTTTATCAACCCTGGGCTGATGAAAGGCTGCAGTGACTTATTCAATTGTTTTGCTCATTAGTGAATTGTTTGTTCATCAAGTGCAGGACAAATCCAACTGTGGAAAGATGAGGAGAGTGTGTTACGGAGCAGGCAGCAGCTCTAGGCTCCCACAGGTAGTGTGGAGTGGGAGCGTTCAAGAGTAGGAGGGGCAGGGGGTGCTTCCATTCACTCTGAAAACAAAGGGGCAGATTTACAAGCCCCTTGCGCCACTTTTGCGTCACTTTTAACATGGGAAAAGTGATGCAAAAGTGGTGCAAGGGGCTTGTAAATCTACCCCAAAGTGTGTAATGCATTGCTTGATGAACAGACCTTCAAGCAATGGGGTCAATTGCAAGAATCCACGCAGAGCTCGCAGCATACTACACAGGACAAATGTCACTATTATTTACAGCTCTTAAAAATGTAAAAGAGCTGTATGAAGCGCGGAGTAAAACAAAAGTGAAAAAATGTGTTCCAAAAAATATCATGGTATTGCACTGTAAGAGTTTTGTAGCAGGCGCATAAATCGAGTGAGCAATCTCACAGTTTGCTAGTAACAGTGTTTGGATATTACCCATCTGAGCGCTATAACAACACGTGTCTAATAGTGACTGGCGTTAACACACATACTGTTATACCCTATGTAATATCCTTAAATTCATAAGTTTATTTTATGTTGTTCATATTGCAGTCATGTTGCTTATGCTTGAAAGTGCACCATGGTGATAGAACCTTGTGTGGTGATGCCTCTGCTGTTAATGGTCAGTTGCACCTGACATCTCTTGCTGGATGGATGGGATCACTTTACTGGAATAAACTTAATCTTTACTTTCACCATTTAGAATCTCCTCATCAACTATTTACTTGAATTTTACACTGGGCGATGAGGATGCACAAAAGGGTACAAAACATACCGTCAGAGGAATTGCGGCAACGGTTGGGAAGAGATGTGCAACACATTCGCACACCTTCATAACATATTGCAGGTTGGACCATTTATGATTTTATAACTCACGTGCAGTGTCAAAGCCCACAAACATGCCCGCCTCATTCCAGCTGGATCCCTGTTCCTCCTATTGCAATGGTGGTGCAGCATGGCAGAGGTGGTTTTGATGAGCAGGAGGCGGTCAACCAATGAATGAGTGTACTGCGGGCGACATAGGAATTGAGGAGTAAAGAGGAAGGCCTCATGCTGGACTTTTTGAAGGCGGGGTAAACGGACGGGTAGCAACACTGACGTCGTAACACAATGGGCGAAGCCTCGCGAGATGGCGTTTCTAGTCGCTTTTGTGAGGTTCCCATTAGAGACTGACGTGTGGAGGAAACCTCAGGAAGTGACGTTTTCAACGCTGCAAAGGCTGGATTGCTGTTGGTGGGGGCGGCTTTACATAAATAGCATTGTTTGAAGTAGTAGCCTGTGATGCCCATCATACTCGCTTGGTAAGTTATCTTTGTTTGGCTTTCAGGTGCCTGTCTGCAGGGCACAAGTCCTAAACCAGCCCAGTTGGGGCGCTGCAAATAAAGCAGCCACACGCCTTTCGTTTCTGACCATGGTGCCCAAAGTAACCAAAACACAAAGAGCTCTAAAAGTAAATAAACAAGGAATGTGCGTGAGAGAGAGTGGAAGCAGGAGGTGACCCCGGGAGTGGTGCGTGCGTGCGCACTCAGTCTGCTCATTTTGAAGCACTGCACTCGTGCTTGTGGCGTGCCCCTGCTCACTCCCGCAAGGTGGATGCCGCCACAAGCACGAGTGTGTGCTTGAAAATGAGCAGAGTGACGGCTAAAGGCCCTCCTAAGTAGCGCATGTGCGCTGCGTAGGCGAGACCTAAAAAACGGGATAATGGGATGGATTTCTGCCATGATTTAGTTCATGATGCATATCAAAAAAGTTTGTTCATAGGTTGACACATAAAAAATACTTCACCTCTAAACCTGTAAAGACTCCTATACACATAGATCACAAACCCGTATACAGGATATTCATGACACAATTATATTATCAATAACTGAACAGGATGGAAACCAAGGTGCCATGAACAATCTATTACATAAATTAGAGAATAGAGGTGATTTTTGTATTGATAGCATATTATGTCTCAAATCCAGATCTACTATGCAACTACCTGGTGGTAACAATTTGCACTAATTCTTTCAGGCTGCCTCTTTAGACCTAAACATGTGGCCACAACAATGCTGCAGTCATTGCAAACCACACAATAGGGACAACTTAACAAGGTCTGAGAGCAATGCATTACAACAACTCAAAGAGACCCCAGTATTAGAAATGAAAGAAGCAGACAAAGGGGGGTAACATTGTAGTAAAGAAGAAAATAGCCCATAGCAGTACGATTCCTTCACAGCTCGATACACCCTCCAGTCATTGTAGTTTAGAGAGAATTCCAACTTACCGGTTCACTAGAGAAGTCAACTCAAAATTGAAATGGTAGTTAGATCTGGGACTGATTAATGAAGATGAATATGTGTATTTAAAAGTTGAAAAACCGAGGTACCCTTGCCTAAGATTACTCTCCAAAATACACAAGAAAGCCCCTTTTCCAACTGGATAGCTGATTATCTCAGGCCTCAGATCACCAACTAAGAACATTTCTCAATATGTAGACACCTTTTTACAACCATTAATCATTAATTTACGTTTATACTATGGGGAGACACAACATGTTCTAAACATGATGTATGACATGACCTAGGAAGAGGGAAAGATGTTGGTCACATTTAAAGTGATTGCCTCATATCCCAAAATGTCACATAAATGAGGTATTCGTGCCCTAGAATATTTTCTCATGAAAGGACCTGCCAACTTCTTTGAAAATACCAATATGCTCTTGCAGATTAGTAAGAATGCTTTACACAATAATGCATTTCTGTTTAATGAAGATTGATACCAACAGCTGTTTGGTACTGTGAAGGGTTCTATATTTGATCCCTTGTATGCCATTCTTTTCATAAGCCAGTTCGAGGAGATGCATGTCTGGGGCATGTGCACATCTACGTGGATTGGCAAAATATATTACTAGCTAGGTACATATATGAGATCCTTATGATAAGGAGAGGTAATAGTATGAACCTAGAGGAATTATTCGATTATCTCAATATTAAGGATTACAACATGAGTTTAATTTTCAACTACAGTATAGATAAGGTTACTTTTTTAGATCGTGATCACTATGTTAACTGACACAATGCTTTTCAGGTCACAAAACATTCATACATACCCTTGCGAATCGGTACTAGGGAGGTACGCCCTTAACACACCCCTTCCTAATACCGAATCACAAAACCCAAATTGTGATTTGGTCAAATGTTACTGAATCGCAATTTGGACTTTGAACATCCCAAAATGCATATTTCCTGCTGCAAACGACAGGAAAAATGCTTTGTACATGTGTCCCTTGATATCTAAAAGCATGGTAAGCATAAAATAGGAGATGAGGGCAATGTTATTTTGGAATGACTTTGAGTCATAAACTATACCATAGCTACTACTCTGACATAAGTTTACTGACGTTTATCCATGCGCAATAAGCTGAGATTCAATAACTATATTTGCATTTATACAATCACACTAATTCTGATGGTATTGTGTTCCTACTTGAAGCCTGTCATCATTTTCCTTCCCACATAGCTTACTCACCACAATGGATTTATTAAATGTGTGCACCAACGCATTTTACTCGTCTATTATGACTGGAGTACACATGTGAAGATGCACAGCGAGTTTTTATTATGTTTTATATACATTTATACAGCTACAATATGGTGACTATTTATATGGTCACAGTGGCGGCTCCTCCGCTAAGGCGGAGGAGAATCGTCCATCAGGAAAAATAAAATGATAATAACATTGTTATTATCATTTCATTTTTCTCTAGTGGCTGGCACTGTAAAGGTGCAGGCGGGCATGGCTTTGCTGGGCGCAGAGCTTGGGGAGGCGGCGGTAGGCACTCTTTAAAGTGCGCATGACAGTTTGGCCAGCCGTCTTGGGCCGACCAATCAGTCATGTGCACTTTGCATGTTCCTCACCAGGTTGTAATACACAGCCTGGTGAGGAACATGCACAGACTCCGTGTCCCCGTCTGAGTGCCGAACCAATGCGCTCAGACCAATCACAACGCTGCATTGCAGCGCTGTAATTGGCTTATGGGAGTCTGGGAGCCTGGATGCTTTCTGTTCTGTGTCGTGAACGAAGAGGATGGAGGAGAGCCGGCTGCTGGGAAGGTAAGTGCATTTTTCTTTCTTTTTTTACCCCTTTTTTTTAACACCTCCCCCTCCCTGCCTCACCACTACTCCCCGATAGCAGCCGCTAATGTATGGTTATCCCACTTCTAACTTATAGTACAGACTGTTGTCTAGATATACAGTCCTACCTCACCTGTTTCCTAGATGGTATACATATGGTATGTTACCTAATTGATTATTAGTGGAGTTATATGTAGCCTGTTCTCTCACACTCATATTTCTTCTGAGCACAACATTCATCACCACATTTTCTTAAAGAGATCAGACATCCTGTCTGCACATGACACTTTGCTTCAGTTGTCAGCACATGCGGTATACATACGCAATTTAACAGCAATTTAGTGCCCTTTCTCATGACATACCAAACACTACATTCTTTATGGTTGTCTCACATAATGAAATGTTTTGCAAGTACATCCTTACATAGTATCTGTATGTTATTGCATGAGTACACGCCATATGACAAACATTGACTGATAATTTATCATTTATATATAAATGTTCGCAGCTCTAAGATGGGGGCCATTAGATGGTTGTCTTACCTTCAACACAGTCTACTCTATCTTCTATACCTAACATATTTACCAGTGCCTAAGATGGAGCCTATTCAGTACATGACAGGCACTGTTTACACGTCATCTATCCCCACATCGGATCACATATTCTACAGTTAATATATCTTGTAACATGTTTCGAGGCTCTGATTTTATTATGCGTAATCTGTTTTACACAGTACTATCCTCTCCTTGCAGCATTACTTTTGCATGCTGGTGCTTCTGACACTTTCAGATGACCATTCGGGTCAGTAGCCACACATGGCGTTTAAACATTATATCGCCTAAACTGATTAGTGCCTTCTTTTGTACCTGTCACATTGTGCTGCACATGTGCTTATTTCAGTACTTTGAACGCAAAAACTGTGTGTGATTACTAGCTGTGACTTATATACACTACTTCATATATAGTGAATAGACTATGCTCTTGGCTGTGATTATTCACTAATTACTCTTTATCAGATTATAAGGAAATGCCTCTTTTTGCATAATCACCCCCAAGATTTTGAACTGATGCTGCTGGTTTTTCGACTCTAAGGGTGCACTGAGACTTGCTAACCAGACCTCAGTCCCAGTGTTCTAACCCCTTCCAAATGTATGGTAAATTGGCAACCACCAAGTGGCGTAAGTTGGCTTACTTATAAGCCCCTAGTATACAGTACCAAGGGTGCCCAGGGCATGTAAGTTAGAGTGTCCACCCAGGGCAGCAGCACTGATTGTGCCACCCTGCGTGCAACAAAGTACAAAATATTTCCCACTATGCCACCGCAACCTATAAGAGCAGTTTTAAAACTGCTAGTTCGACTTTTCCATTTAAACCAATGGCAAAGCCCCCACTTCCCCAAACAATATATATAAGTCTCCCCTAAAGAAGGCATATGGAGACCTAAAGCAGGGAGACGTATATTACTAACTGGGACATATTCTTTAATATGACCTAACAGTAAAACTTCCAAATGTCATTTTTACTGCGAAAACATTAGTGGCCCCATTGGCTAATACGGAGTTACAGGCTGATATCTCAGTTCTGCTAACTTCTGAATGGGACTACTAAAATGGGTACTTCAAGGTATATTAATCGTGGCAGTAATCCCAATTGATGTCCAAGTTGAATTTAATATCACTTTTAAGGAAAGGCAACTTTTATAAAGTAGCCTTTCTGTTGTCCAGTTTATAGACATCCTTTTGCCTTCCTTCCTGGGGAGTGGTGTGAATTACTCCCAGGCTCAGGAAAAATAGAGATTGCCACTGAATGAGGTGTTTCCTACCCTGTGCAGGAAGTCAAACAGGGTGTTGGCCTAAAAGGTGAGCTTCAAAAGGCAAGCTGCCTTTGGTGGGCAAGTGGCGATCACACTCATATGCCTCTCTGTTTAGGTAGACGGGCTGGCAGCAGGAACAAAGAAGGGAAACCAGTTGCCTAACCGTTTTTTTCCCTGGGCATGTAGCCCACCGGTATCCACTCCTCTAGGGTGGGCTTCCAAGCTCCTAACATCCAAGAAAGGGTTCACATAACTTGAGAATGGCAGAAAAGTGCACTCTGTAAATGCCAGATGCTACACGTAGCTGGAAGTCATCATAGGGCAGGAGGGATCCTGGCAGCGTATTGGCTAGTGACTGCATCACCCTAGGATACTTTCTGGGCATAAATATGGCACCTATGGCACTCTAAACCTCAGATCACATATTTACTGGAGAGAGTACTAAAGAAGGATTGCCCTGCTGACCCTTGGACCTGACAAGAGAGTCTAGACTGTCTCTGTGGTGCCTGGTTCAAGGAATAGTTGCTCCTGAGCCCCAGTTTGAAGTTGTGACTACAATGGTCGGTTGGCTGATTCCTTGTTCCAGGACTAGTGCCACAAAAGCTGAAGTTGCCCGTCCTTGCCAGTCAGTATCCACTTACAAGGAGTCGCCATTGCATGCATCCAAGAAGACCTCCACGGGGGCGTGGCTAAGCACGCGATGGAAGCGGACGTGCCCGGGTAGAGCTCCCGATCGAGCCCTCCTGCCCCGGGCCGCTTCTCCGCTGCAACAATCCTAAACGTTGCGGATTTGGCCGGCGGGCCCTCCACGGAGCCTTCTCCGCCACCTGGCCGAGTTTGCGGCGAATCGGCAGTGGAACACCGCGCCGGCCCCGTGGACGAGGCCGCGACCGCTCTGCAGGACGCGCGGCCGCGGCTCGCGGCTACGCGAGACCGGGGCGCTGCCCTGTCCCTTAGGCCCGAGGCTGCAATCTGAGGAGGAGCTACCGCGACGCCGAGCGGCGGCCTGCAACTGCGGCGAGGGCGGCCTGGCGACGGGGGAGCCGCGCTTGGACCCGCCTGGGGGACCCCCCTGTGGCACCACGGAAAAGACAGTGACGGACACCGACACCCCCCTGAGACCGCGTGACCGCACCACTGGCGACGGGTGGGCCTGCGCCTGAACCCCAACGACGACTACCTGCACAGCACAGGTAGCTGCAGCGTCCTACGAAGACTGGAGGTGCCATAGGGGAGCAGCAGCGGCAGCCCCCCGGACCTGGGGAAACACGCGCGGACCTGCCTCCCCGCGCCACACTCTGCCGGGACAGGGGACGCACTGAGGCGGTTCTCCTCTTGGTGACCCTGGCGCTTCAGCAACGCGACGCGCCAACACACGCTGCCACCGCCCGCGGAGCCCTGGAACCGCTGTGGGAGCGCCGACCTGGGCCTCCTTGGCACACACACACAACGCGACCCCTGCGCCACGCGCTACGGTGCGGGCCGACGCGGGAAGAAGGACTCAGGGGTGCCCTGCGGACTGGAAGAGGGACACTGAGAGCTGACCCGGCTGCGACTGAGCCCCCCACTGGCTGAGCCCCTGCACACACGGCGAAGGCGACACGGCCTGACTGACCGAGGCGGTGAGACACGGTGAGGTGGGCCGCTCCCATTCCGCTGGAGCAGGGCATCAACGGAGCAACACCCCCCCTACCTCACAACGACGGGGGGGACGTCTTCCGCACGCCGCTGGCTCCATGCCTAGAGGAGCGCGAACCCGCTCCGGACCGGGGTCGACGGCGGAGAGGAGGCGCCACGAGCCAACGAGGCCCGCGATGGATACGGACCATGTGACGGCGAAACTAGACAGTGTCCTGGCGGCCATGGAGAGGATGGAGGAATCGCTGCAGCAGACGCGCACCTCCCTGGAGACCCGCATAGACAGTGTGGCAATTGACCTGACGCACCTCAGAGCCGACCATAAAAAGCTGCAAACGCGTACCACCGCGCTGGAAGACGCCATGGCAGAGGTCGAGCCGGCGACGAAACGGGCCGAAGCCGGGGTGAGCGACCTTCTCCACCGGGTGGAACTACTAGAGGGAAGGGCTGAGGATGCGGAAGGCCGGGCACGAAGGAACAACATCCGCCTGGTGGGCATCCCGGAGCGATGGGAAGGGGCGAATCCTGTCCGCAAGGTCGAGGACTGGCTACGGGACCTATTACCGGACAACACGCTCTCCCCGCACTTCGTGGTGGAAAGGGCCCATCGCGTCCCCGTGAAACCACCACCCCCGGGCTCTAACCCTCGGCCGTTTCTCCTCCGAGTCCTCAACTACAGGGACCGCGATGCCATCCTGCGAGGGGCCAGAAACCTAGGGGACATTACCATTGACAACGCGACGGTGATGTTTTTCCCGGACTACACGGCGCGAGTACAGCGGCAAAGACACTCTTTCCTGCCCATCAAACGACGGCTGCGTGAAGCGGCCCTCCAGTACTCGCTGCTCTTCCCAGCCAAACTGCGAGTGGTGGCGCACGACAAAACCCATTTCTTCACGAGTCCCGAAGACGCGGAGGCCTGGCTTGATGGCGGAATGCCAGCCGCGCCACGACGGACGACGGGAACAGGCGCGATGGAAAGATCGAGGGGACCAAGACGACGACGCCACCGCGGGTCGCCCACGCCGCCGCCACCCGGCGGGACACTGAGTCACTCCCCGCCAGCGGACCTTGTTCATCAGGAGCAGCGGGACGCCCTGCGCAGGGTGGCAGAGATTAGCAACTCTCCGGCGTCGTCGGCTCGGCCGGACGCCAGCCCGACGGCCCACTCAACGGACGACGAGGCAATCTACGGCATCCCGGACACACAGGACTCTGGAGGACCCCCGGAGGTCACACCGCAAACGGCGGACCTCTTTGGCTGAGGTGCCCCGGAACTGGGCTGCCACCTGACGTCCATCGCCAACCTCCCGAACCCCTGCGGGATGCCCCCTTACGGAACTGAACCTGCTGGAAGAGCCCAGGCACCTATGCTGACGGCGCTGCGGGGGGGCCCGCTCGTGGGGCCGGACACTGTAAGTACAATTTCTACTTATGGCCGCACGGCCTACACACACCTGATTTACAACCACGCAGAGACGCCTTTTAGTGCCACATGCCCGGCTTGTTGCTACTGGGGGGTCGTGGGGGGGAACGTGCCCGCGCCCTCCCCCCTTCCCCCCCCCCTCTCCGTGGGCATTCCAGCCCCCCGCTGACCGGATGGCTGGGCGCGCAACTGCTACGGCCTTGAACTGTGGCCATCGGACGCCCGCCGGCCGGCAGCAGCATGTACACAACGCCTGGGAGGCATGCGAGGCGCTTCCGAACCTGCATTGCTTCCGTTGTTGTTCAGCAGATACTTTACCCACCCCCCGAGACTGTCTAGTTCGTAAGCTCGCTTGAGTGTTTGGACGGCGACCTGTTGTGCAGCCGACCTTTTGGTATTCTACAAGTTCTCATCTCTCTTTATTTAGTTGCCATGTTTCGACTTTCTATGCACCCTTTCTTCCCTCTCCCCTCACCCTGTTGGAGATCACGACACTGCATGCACATCACTAGCTTTAGCTGCGCGGCGGATGCGGGCTGCTGGCCCCGGGAGGCCCGTGAGATGGGGGGATGCGCTCTTGGGGGCGGAGGGAGACCCCCACACACAGGACAGTAATGGCTAGTACCCAAATATGCACCTGGAATGTCAGGGGGATGCACACACCGGCTAGGCGCTACCATATTTATTCGTACCTAAAGCGGCACAGGATTAACGTAGCGCTGCTCCAGGAGACGCATCTGAACGGCGCTGAGGTGAGGGCACTACACCGTAGATGGCGGGGACAACTCTACGCCACGGAATACTCCTCATTCGCGCGCGGAACACTGATATGGATCCGCCCGGGGACCCCGTGGGAGGCCACAGACACTGCGATAGACAGCGAGGGCAGATACACGGCCGCGCGAGGCAGGCTAGATGGTCATCCTATCACACTGATATCCCTCTACTCCCCAAACATCGAACAAGCAGGCTTCCTGGCGCGGCTATCAACGACTATGGCGCCCTGGCATGACACTTCGTGGATTATAGGGGGCGATTATAATTGCACCTTAGACACCACGCTGGATCGCTCCTTCCCGCCCCACGCGAACGCCCCTACCAGGGGAGCCACGAGGGCGTTGCTGGAGTGGGCTGCGCAATGGGGTTTACACGATGTCTGGCGACAGCGCAATCCGGGGACGCGGTCGTACTCCTATTACTCTGGCGCTCACGACTTATACGTCCGCCTAGACCGCTTCATGGTATCCACAGACCTCCTACCTCATGTGACGGACGCACAATACATGGGCCGCACACACTCAGACCACAATCCACACTTCATGTCCGTAGCCTGGGCCCACCCACACCCCCCTGTCCCCACATGGCGCCTGCAGCCAGCGCTGCTACTAGATGCGGCTTTTCGCGCTGCCCTACTCGAGCGTATCGCGCAGTACTTCGAGGACAACACTGGCACAGCAACTGACTCGAGGGTGGAGTGGGATGCCTTCAAAGCCGTGATACGGGGTCACTGTCTGCGCACCCAGGGGCAGATCAGACACCAGCTAGAGGGAGATCTCACTAGGCTGGAAACGAGTTTACTTGCGCGGGAGGAGGAGGCGGCGGAGGGAGACGAGGGCCCGCTGCAGGACGCCCGCTCGGAACATGCACGTCTCCTGGAGCGACTTCGCCATGTCAACTATGCGGCACACTCGGCGAGGACTCACCGCCTTGGTGACAGACCAGGCAAGCTTCTAGCGTGGCTGATTTCGCGGGATGCCCGCTCCCAGCCGGTGACGGCTATACTGGGCGAGGGTGGGGAGCTGGAGTACACGCAAGCTGGTATCCATGACACTTTTACTGCCCACTATACCGCATTGTACCGCTCCCGACTCGCGGTTCCCTACGCTGCTATTACAGACTATCTATCCCCTCTGCCGATGCCGCAATTGACTATCGCTCAGCAAGACGAACTCGGCGCTCCACTGGAGGCGGACGAGCTTAGAGAGGCCATCTTTCAGCTCTCCAACGGGAAAACTCCGGGCCCGGACGGGCTACCGGCCGAATTCTACAAGGCTGGCTCGGATATCTTAATCCCGGAGCTCCTGCGCATGTACGCGGCGGCGGCGGAGGGAGCTGCCCTGCCCCCAACATTGAACGAAGCCACGCTGGTCTCTATACTTAAGCCAGACAGGGACGGCACGCGGGTGGGCTCTTACCGTCCATTGGCTCTACTAAACACAGACTATAAGATCCTTGCTTCTGCACTGGCTAGGAGGCTGGCCCCTCACGTACCCACTCTTGTACACCGGGACCAAAATGGGTTCGTCCCAACACGCCATACCTCCCACAACATCCGCAGGCTCTTCCGGGTACAGGAATACGCCACGCGGCAGTGGCCCAGGGCGGGATGCCTGATACTGGACTTGGAGAAAGCCTTCGACTCCGTCGAGTGGCCATACCTAAGGGCAGTCACGGAGAAATACCAACTGGGGGGCGGCTATAACGCCATGCTCGCCCTGCTTTACAGTGAGCCGACCGTCCGGGTCCGCACGGGCCGCGTCCTCTCGGCCGCCATCCGAGTCCGCAGAGGCACCCGCCAGGGTTGCCCGTTGTCGCCGTTGCTATTTGCACTGGCAATGGAACCCCTGGCTGCGACACTCCGAGCACACGGACTGGAATGGGGAATCCCATTGCCGGATGGCCTACACACGGTGTCCCTATATGCAGATGACCTGCTGCTATACGTCAGAGACATGGCCGTCATCCCTGCTTCCCTCGCTGACGTTTTCCGCACCTTCGAAGCACTGTCGGGCCTGAGGGTTAACTGGGCCAAGTCGGGAGCCTACCCCTTTGGCTCGGAGACACCTGAGTGTGACGTCCGCCTGGGAGGAGACAGGCTGCGGTGGTACCCCACCACCTTCCGCTACCTGGGGATACGGATTTACAGGTCCCCGGCGGACGTCCTAGATGGGAATCTCCTCAGAGCAATCACGTCCGTGCGCACGCAGGTCAGCTACTGGAACACCCTGCCCCTCAGCGTGCCTAGCAGGGTAGCACTGACCAAAATGATAGTGCTGCCCCGCCTCTTGTACTACTTTACAAACCTGCCCTTGTATGTGCCCGTCAGAATATTCCGCGACCTGGAGGTATTGCTGCGCACCCTCATCTGGAACAAGGGGAGACCGCGGGTAGCACTGGCCAAACTGTACATGCCTGCTGACTCGGGGGGACTAGCGGTCCCCAATATGGAGCTATATTATCTAGCAGCGCAGATGCAATGGGTGGCGGGGTGGCTGAGCGGCAAGCAACTAGAGGACACTGCTTCGCACGCGAATGCTTGGACGCGGACGCAAGTCCACGCGCTGTTCCATCCGCTGACTCGTGCGCCCTGCCCCACCCAGATTTACCTGGCGGTAGCGCGCAGGTGCTTCCAGAGGTGCCTTCGCCTCACGCGCGCGACCACACCGTACGCTCCGGAGTTACCATTACTGGGCATGCCTAGCCCGACGGGACCCCTCACGGAGGCCCATTTGGCAGGGTGGGAACAGGCAGGTGTAGATACGCTAGGTGACCTGTATGAGGACGGCGACTTGCTGACGTTTGCCACCCTGGCGGACGGCACGGCGCTCCCGGCAGGACAGTTTCTCCTGCATGCCTCCCTCATGCAGACGCTCTCGGCCTTTTGGGGCGACATGACGACGGAGCTACCGACGCATACCTTCATCCAATATCTGCATATTATGGGCAATGGCGCACATGTCATACACTGGCTAGTGCAGGCACTCCTCGCACACTCACGACTGACCACCTCGACATTAAGGGAACGCTGGGCGACGGACAGGGGCAGAGACTGGACAGATAAAGAATGGGCGATGATACTGGCCGGCCCGGTTAACGTTCCACGCAACCCCCGCTTCAAGCTCATACAATATTACATATTGCAGCGAGCGTATCTCACTCCGGAGAAGATCAATAAATATTTCCTGCGGACGGATGCCGCCTGCCCATGGTGCTCGTCACCAGGAGCGGACCTTTTGCATATGCTCTGGCACTGTGCGGACGTGCAGACGTATTGGAGCGACGTGCTGTCACTGATCGAGCGCGGCGCGGATGGACGGCTGCCACGCACGTGGGAAGCGTGTATCTTGGGCCTGTACAAGCGCACAAAAGCGAATAGAGTACAGGCGCGCTTTTGGGACATGGGGCTTGTTACAGCCAAACGCTTGCTCACCAAGCACTGGAAGGCGACGGCCCCTCCGCACATCAGGCACTGGAGGGCATCCTTCGTCAACTGGGCGCAGGCGGAAAGTGCAGTGCTCCTCCGTGAGGAAACTGCGGGACTCAGGCAGTACCCCATCGCTCACCTTTGGGATGGCCTCCTCGCCACCTTTCAGACGGCCTGCCGAACCCGCGGGATAACCTAAACACCAGGCGGACACTGATATACTACTCGATCGCTGGCAACATGTCTGAGACCCTGGTGCGGTTAGCTCCTGGCCCCCTCGACCTGCATATTCCCCAGACACGTCTCACGTACCACGCGGCAGGCTACTACTGTCGGATACTTCTTGCGCTGTGCTCTGGCGCACGCGCGGGACTTACCGCCGCTGCTACCCGAGAGGGCGCGCACGCTGACGAACCCCCCCCCCCCTCTTCTCCTTCCCCCCCCCCCCCCTCACGACTAGCCACTCGACGCGCTCCCCGGACGGCCGGCTACGCCCTGCTGGACAGCCCCTATCTCCTCACACATTGCTGCACGCGGATCTCCACTTTCCCCCCCCCCCCCCTCACCCTTCTTCTCCTGGCCCCTACCCGAGTTCTCGACCCTGACCTTGATCCCTAAAGTTTACGTTGCACACCCGGGACACAATTCGGCGACTGACTACGCTCCCTAGCAGAGCATGTGTTCCATCATAGCAACGGTCGCCACGCGCACCCTTGCGAACTACGCTGCAACCTCCTTGACGCGCTCCACCCCACGCTACACGCGGGCCACCGGGACTCCGATGCCCACAAATCAGGGCGCTTGACGGACAACCCAGCACCCAGCACACATCCTTCTGTGAGCCCAGGAGCTAGCTGACAATGCTGCGCAGCGGGCGGACACGAAGCGCCCCCCTCACACGCGGACAATGCGCTTTTAGCTGAGAAATAACGCGACACATAACAGAAAAGCACCACCGATTCGCTTACACGCAATGTACACACCTGAATCCTCTATCTAGGTACAACTGAGCTCCGCCGCCGGACCTCCGGGTTGTCGGCTAAACGGCTGTGTTTAAACATTTGACGGTATGTACTCAAACATTGCTGACCTGATGCTATGTCGCAGAATTGTACATTGCCAATTGATGCAACTATGGTTAATAAAAGTTCTCAAAAAAAAAAAAAAAAAAAATCCAAGAAGACCTCCACTTCAGACTCAAAAGTTGCACCAGTGTCTGCCAGACCTGGGTTAGCTGAGTGTGAATTGGTCACCAAAGATGCACACTAGCCCTCACCAAAGGATACTGTTGGACCCGCTGTGACCAGAGATCAGTAGCCACTGCTGGGCTTCTACTGGTTCAAAGAGGACTTTAAGGAACTGTGACCCCTGTGACCTAAGTCGCCCCACCTTACCTGTGGGCCGAAAAAATATCCCTAGGAATTGCCCTGTCGACCAAAGAGTACCCAGAGCATCTTTCAGAATTCTTAGCATCCTGCATCCCCAGAAATGGAGCACCACTCAATTGAAGTCTATGGTGTTCTCGACATAAAGTATGGAACTGGACTTGAGACTGATTTGGTGACCAGGCAACTGTCGAAATGCTCCTTATTGGCTCCCCTGACCTTCTCCCTGTCTGAATTGGTCTCCCAGTCTGGGCTGAAGTAGCCGAACACAATTCTTTCAAACTTTTCAAAAGTTTGCAAAGTTTACAGTTACCAATGCTTGTTTGTGCTTTGGACTAAAAAGCTGAGATTTAGGTTTTACTTAAAAATCTATATCTCCTGAACCCTCTGGTGGATTTTGCTCATCTTGGTGTCTAAAAAGTCATAAATATGTAATCTATTTTTATAAATTGGTGTTGGATTTCTTTGGTGTTGTGTGACTTTCTTTTTTCATTGTTAGGTGCTTTTAAATGCATTACACTAGTTCCTTTGTTTAAACATTGTGTTTTGAAGCCACAGGTACCCAAGATTGCACTAGAGATTTTACAAATGTGTCTGACTGGACCCATGACAGTAATTTCCTATATGCGACATCTGTTTTATCTACCACACTGTATGTACATACAGTTTGTCTCATGCACTTCTTGACATTCAAGTAGGGTGTCTAGTCTATTTTTTTCACGCCTTTTACCTCACTTCCGGATCACACCGGGTTTAAACAAAGCGTATCTCACACATAAGTCCCCGCTTTTTGACCATTTAGTAGGTATTACAACCGGGCCCACATTACAAATTATTTTATCTTATTAGATATGATTTTCCAGTAAAATAAGATCACCTTACAACTTCCTCTTCCGGTTGCCGAAGGCAGAGTCAGCACAACCCTCCAACACTTGCGGCCACACACAGGTGCTGCAACTAGTGTTCCACACTACTGTAATTGAGGCGGAAACATCAATTAACTACCCTATTTAAACCCCGCCTTGGGTACGACACAGTTATCCAGCGGAGCCATCGGGGAGGTCGCACGAGGCAGGGCTTTGTCCCAGGAGTAGTAAGTACGGCATAGCCGGTAGGAACTTCGTTTTAGCGAGGATATCGACTTGGACTACTGGATATTTCTCTATGGTAAAAAAACAGTTTTTTCTCCTAGATAGCCTATCAGGCACTCCCTCCACCCGTTCAAGGCTCATGGTACATAATTCCTACCATTCTCAAGTAGGTTGTTTTCCCTTGTCTTGACATTGCTATAATGCTACTACACAGGCTGTGTTCCTACATGAATTCTATGGGCTTATCAATATCAGTCCTTTGGAAATAGAGTGTGTGCTTTCTGTTCTGTGTGTGTATGTCTCATGTTATCGTCCTTTGTTTATTTCCACGCCAGGACACTTCGTCACCATTATTTCACTAAGAGTAATATTATGGAATCTTATGTCACAGATTTTTTACAGGTCACCATTGCTCACAGTGGACTAAATATTTGGCTTGTAAAGTACGTTCCCCCCCCCTTTTTTTGCAGGTTAATGACTACAAAGACCCATTGAGGCTTCATGACTGCATGCAGTGATTTCTCCTGCAGCATTTTCTTTGCACCTTACATATATCACTATTAGGATTAATAGATCACACATCACTATGATATACTGTGAGTATAGGAAGGGATCCTTATGGTCCTGAAGAAGAAGCTTGGGGAGCTTCGAAACATGTCAGCAGATATAGGAGGCATAGTTCATTGAGGCATATACACCTCCACCCCCACATTTTAATAATACCAGCTCTAAGGTATATTAAAGTTTTTTTGACCAACGAGCCTGGTATTTTTAAATTCACTTTCCTATCCACTCCTGTCCCTTCCTCTCACACCCCTACACGACACATAGTTGTCTCACAACAACAGTGCTCCCACTTAAACGTAGGTCGCAGCACGCCCCGTCCCGTAGAGGGGCGGGAAGACCCCTATGATGAAGCATGACACCAAGGGCCCTTTTGGTGTGTGAGGGGTATTTAAACAACTTGTGTGTATTTCCCACCACTGTAGGGATACATACTCAATCTGGGAGGATTGTACGTACATACATACCTGAGGGTGGATCCCTAAGTTTATAAACTTCAGTTCGGGAGGGTATCCAGCTCCACTACTCATGTTGAGTGGTACCTCTCTACTCCCCGTTTTGTTTCTTTTTTAATATATTCCATCTTCCATATACTGGATGGGCAACACATTGCCTGCACTAATTCACTGTTGCACTTTTCAAAACAGTGCACAGAACTCATTCGGAGCCCTTCACTTCTACTGTGCCTTCCTTCACCTTGCCACACAAAGATACCATATTTCCATCCAGCACCATGGTTACTTGCACTGTCTAGGCGCCCACATAGTCTCCCTTAGAGGTTTGTCTACACTAGGGTTACATAGTTGACTAAGACTTAGTCACCTGGATAGGAATATATCCAATGATAGACCCACTACTCACTCTGCATTCATGTTTCCTAAAAAGTACTCGCACTACCAGCTCAAACTGAACTATTCAGGTAAAAACAACAAATATTTCAAGGTGACAGGCCCACTACTTGTTCTGTATTAATGCTTCCTGTGCGGAACTCTTACTACCAGGCCAAATGGAACTATTCAGGAAATAACCTAAAATATATCGAGGTCAGGGCACCCAGCCACAGTGTCTGACACCCTTGCTTCCTGTGGTAAGGTTGTCTTAGAATATGTTATCCACACTACCATTTAAGGCTACGGGTCTACAGTATTTATAATGTATAAGACCGGGAGCTTGACGATGTATGTTTTTTACACTATGGTTTGTGCAGCAGTGGTTTTTGCACACATGACAGAATATACACTGTTACTGTGCTTTTGTGATGGGAAGTTTAATATTGTAAGAATTAGTGGTCCTATTGCATACTTGTATGTATTTTTCCTAGCCTGATGATGTCATTGGGTTACGCCTGCATGACAAAACACGCGAGGGCTGGCTAGAACAAGATGAGTTTGGGAACTCTGGAATGAAGAAGGATTAAGATGATAATTTGTGGTCTAATTGTGAGTGATTGCAATTTCATATTAATTGCATTGGAACTTGATTCTCAACTTGGAGGTCATGAGGGTGGCTGCTCTTCCTCCTTACTGACAACCCAGGAATTATTCACGAGACAGCGAGTGTACTTCCTACTAATAACATTGAATCATTGAATGGGTAAATGGCGTGCTCTGACATTTGACTGGTAACCCCAGTTGTAATTTCAGATTTCAAAAACCTCCTTAGATTGTAGTGTGTTTCAAGCATCACTTTATGTTTTGAAGCCTGAGAAATCATAAAATGGCTGGAGACCCATGTTTCTCTTTGACCATGTCAGAGATTCTTCCTCGATTCCAGATTGTTTTTTTATAAATATGATTGGCTGCCCAGCATTCTGTCATGGTCAGCAACTTGAAAAGCATGCAAAGTTCAAATCTGCTTGGAACATACTGATCACTTACTTATATTTTCATCACATAAGTTAATTATTCCCAGGTATGGAAGTGCAAAGACTTAAAATAAAGCTACCTAATTTGTCCAGCCTGAAATTTTGTGACTTACTGGCACACAAAATAAACAGTAACTCTGATTAAAAACTTGCATCAAGAATAATGTCAAAACATAATCAAGCAGTATCCAGGAGGGGGTACCATTTGATTTTGTTGTGGTGTAACACTGGGTCTAATTCCTAGGAGTTACAAAATCTATCTGATTGGATTACCCATTAAGAAAAAGCTCCTGAGGTGCTCCTTATCACATCAGCAAGAAACAACAGTTGACTTCTTCTCCAAGAGGCTTACACTGCAAACATCTGTTTATTGAGATGGAACTATGCTCCCAGGTAAAGGTATGAATGTAGGCTAACCTCTATGTACTCTGTATTCTGGAAGTACTACTATGAAGATTAGTGTTAAGAAATACTGAGAACACTCACAATTTGCTATCCTTCTGATCCTGCCCCTACCTAGAAAAGTCTGTAAAGTTACATGCTTTTTAGGTCTAGCCTACAGGCATTTTTAGCTGTCTTCCCAGCCTCATAGAATCAAAGCAATAAATGTATATAGAAATTTATAGGGGGTTCGGATCAGCTCTCTTCGTCCATTGATCTGTTCAACTGTCATTCACTTTGAGATTCCTCCCATCTCAGTATACAGCACAGAGCAAAGGTTTGTTCTGTTTCAAGCATTGGCATACATCACAGAGCTATGGTTTGTTCAGTTTCAAACAGTGGCACTCTTGCATTGTGAGTAAGGCTCCCTGCTTTCCATTTTTACAGATAAATACATACAGAAAACCATTTATTATACTGTCTGCAATTATTTTTAAATATGGATAAAAACGGAAATAATATTCTTTTTTGAGTGATTCTAGATTCTAAATGCTGTTAGGCCAAACGCTGTGCGGATTAACAGAAAAGAGGTTAAAAAAAGAAAGACATTTAAGTAAAGATGCTTAAACAACAGTAGATATGCACAACCTTGATGCTAAAATGTTCCTGTTTTCATACAAGTGGATTGAGTTATCATCTATGGATGTCCATATCATTGAAACCTATCAGGAGTTCAAGTGTGACTGCACATTGATTGGTTGCATAAATGTGTAAATATACTAGTTTCAACTTCATTTTTTCACAAAACCCAAAATAAATATGTATAAATACATGTAACATTAGCAAAAAATAAATATATGGATAAATACAGATGGAAATGACAAAAAGATAAATAAATACCATAAAACCGGAAGCCCTAATTGTGAGTGATAGCATTTTGCTGATCACATGTGCACACCTGCCTATAAAGAAGTGTACTTCAAAGGCCAGAGATACTGAAGCAATACCTTGCCAATGTTTTTTTCTTCCCATTCTTTATCCTTTTTTTATTGTTTAGTCATTCTTTGCGTCTAAAATACGTCCTTAGGTTTAAACAATTAATAACCAGTAGTACTCTTCCTTGCATCAATAAGAATCATATTATACTGTGATTTGCATTAGAAAAAATATTGATCCAGTCACAGCCCATGGGACCAAAAACATGTTTCACACACTGATCCTTTTATGCTGTCCCATCTGATGGTGCCAGAATGCCCGACAAGAAAGTCCAACTTTTGTGTCCAACACACTGAGGCATTTCATTGACCGCTTTCTCCATATCCTATGAAAGCTGCTGCACCTATGAAAGGTTGCATGCCTTCCTTTCTCTACATCTAAAGCAAACATGGATTTGATTGCAGAAGTTCTAATCCCTTTGAAGTGTCCTCAAATTCCATTTGCTTCAGTATTTGACAAACGTAAAAAGATTAATAATTAAGGCTGCCAGCTTTCTAGTTTTGCTGATTTCTACAGATAAATGCAGACAGAGAATAATGTGTTTTCTGTCCCTATTTATTTTTAAATGCAGAAAGTACTGAAAATGGTGCTTCTTGTGAATGATGCTCCATGCTGTCTTTTGTGAATTCCAGGACAACAGCTGAGCTGATAGACAGCATGGGGAGTTAAAAAAAACAGGTTGAGAGTTCCTTAAATAAAGGCATATGTTATGTTAACATATGCCTTTGTAGCATAATGCTAATATTTACCTGAGGGTGTAACGTTTTGCTATATTTGGCTGCTTAATTTTGCTATAATGCGACAGGCATCAAAATAGGAGTTTATCAGTTAAATAAATGTGGAAATATACCATTTACAACTGCATTTATTCTTTAAACACAAAATAAATATGGATAAATGTCAATATGATGGCCAAAAAAGAAAAATTGATAAATACAGACTGAAATGTTAATAAATACATACCATAAAACTTGGAACCCTATTAATAATATTGTATGGAAAAGCTGTATGCCTTTCCCTGTGGCATGCATTGTATACCTCCCTGCTGTGGGTCTGGGCAGGCCAGAGTGAGTTCGGACCAAGGGATAGGGTCGGGGTACTACAGGGCTTTAAGTGGGCCTGGTCCTGCCAGTGCTCAGCAACGGCAGTTGATTTGATTTGATTTGAGTTGGATTTTTGTAAAGCGCAAACATATAACTGGAGGCATCTTGGCACTGCAGTAACAAGGAAAAGGGAGCGAACCATGATCATTAATTACTGAAAAGCCAAGTTTTCAAAGATTTTCAAAGCTCAAGCGGAAAGGAGGCATTTTTATTTCCATGGGAAGCTTGTTCCAACTCTGAGAGGTACAGACCACAAAGCTCCTGCCTCCCCAGGAAGAAAGCTTCTTAGGGGGCACCACCAGGTTTGTAGCTGAGCTGGATCGAAGTGTTCTCTTAGGGATGTAACTTCTTAGCTTTTCTCTTAAAGGCAGGGCCAGATCCCTGAAGTGCTTTGTAAGTAATACACAGGGCTTTAAATACTATTCTTTTTTTAACAGGTAGCCAATGTAGGTACCGCAGAGCTTGAAAGGCCAAATAAAATTTGAGGGTTTTCATTAGTAACCTGGCCACTGAGTTTTGCATCATCCCAAGTTTTGTCAGAGCTTTTTTGGGCAGATTCTGATAGAGGCCATTACTATAGTCTAACCTAGACATTACAAGGGCCAATGTCACTATCTTCAACAAGTTGGATGGAAGAAACAGTGCTATTTTCCCAATTGCACATAGCATGTAGAAGGAGGTGAAGATAACCTTATATACTTGATTTTTAAAGGTAAGTCTATTGTCAATTAGTATTCCCAGGTTTTTCATTTTTTCTACTGGTACTGGTAACTGACCTAATTCATTTGGCCACCAAGATGGGTTCCAGAAAGAGGTGTTTTTTTCCAAAAAGGATTACTTCAGTTTTTGTGGAGTTGAGCATAAGGCAGTTATTGTCCATCCATGAACTCACCGCCTCCTTCATACAATTGCAGAAAATGTCATTCAGACCTGGACCATTAATGGCTAGGGAGACAACAATCTGGGTGTCGTCGGCATATGACACTAGTGACAACCCAAAATATTTCACAAGGGCTACTAAAGGAGTTACATAGATATTGAAGAGGGTTGGGCCTAACAATGATCTCTGGGAAACACCAGAAGGAACAGAAAATGATTGAGAAGTATGTTCTTCCAGGGTCACCGTTTGCTCTCGCTATGTCAGAAAAGATTTGAAAAGTAACAGTGCCTTACTGCCTATTCCTAGGCACTCTAAGAAGTCGTTCAAAAGATCATGGTTAACCATGTCGAAGGCAGCCGTACAGTCAAGTAGGATTAGGGTGACATTACCTCCTCCATCTACTGTAGTCCTGACCATCTCTGTGGCTGCAATGAGGGCTGCTTCCGTGGAATGTCCCTTACACAGTCCAAATTGGGAATCATCTAACAGTTTATTGGTGTCTAAGGGTTCAGATAACTGGGAATTAATTTCCTTCTTTATCAGCTTAGCTGTAAACGAAAGCCTAGATATTGTCCTATAGTTGGTCGGATATACGATGTTCAGATTGGCTTTCTTCAGCAGAGGAAGAATCAAGCAGCTTTCCAAGCCTTGGGAAATATACCAGGCCTGAACATTGCGTTAAAAATGGGTGAAAGTTGAGAAGCAACTGCATCGGGACTAAGCTGCAGGATTTGTGTAGGGCAAGGGTAAAGGGGAGAGCCAGATCTGGTCGTGAGAACATCTGTTTAACTTTGTCCTTAGAGATTGGTTTGAATTCTGAAAACCAAGCCTCATGACCATCCCCTAGGTGGCCATCATTGATGGCTTGAGGTATGGATATAGTGGAGGAGAATACTTTGAATATGTTCTGAACTTTATTCTGAAAAAGCAGGGCTAAAAAGTTACAAAAATATTGATTATTGCTTTTAGCATTATGAGACACAGGAGAGGAGAGTTTTGTAACGGCTTGAAAGAGGACTTTTGTGGAGAGCTGGCTGATTCAATGGATCTAATATAGTAATCAGATTTTTCCCTGATTGGTAGAAATAGGGGTCTCTAGTTGGCAATGGCTGGCCACTGTCCAAGTAGGGACCCTTCTTCCTAAGTCAGAGTAAGCAGACTACACCCTTTGATAACCCCTGCTCAACCCTGTGGCAACGTAGCACGAGCAAGTACAAACAACAGTGATCCTCAAATAGTTGGGATAGTGATTAGATAAATATAGTTCTGAATCGATACTATATTCTGGAAGTCCAGCCGGACAACCGATTTAATTAATTCAATTTTTGGATTTTCATACATATAACAAAATACATGTGGGACACAGTCCTGTGTCCAAATAGAACAATGAGATTAACAAAACAAACAAGGCATTTCAGGCAAGACAAAGTTTGAAGCTTTTTAGATTATCCAGTGTTATAAGCTTTTTACAAAACAGCTAGTGCACTTTTTCAACACAATGGAATAGCGTGCATGCTATTTTAGAGGGGGTCGACGACGTTTCGATCCTTTTAGAGGAGTACCAGGATCATCATCAGGACTTTGATGTCTACAAACCTGATTGTGAACGAAATTGCCTGCGGGGAAACAAAAAGGGGTGGATGTAGAGAAGGAAAATAAAGGAAAAATAAAGAGATTTCAGGCGGTCCGCTCGTGGTCTGTTGAACATGGTGAATTCGCACAAGGGATGCAAGTGTGGTTCCAGGAGTGCATGCGGATGTGTAGGCATGCGTAGGGTCAAGAACGGACGAGAATAAAGCGTATATGTGGTAAGTGAACGGATGGCCTATCGAGGTGGAAGAATAAGAAGAAGTCAAGGCGGTTGATGCGAGAACATATATCCGAAGTGCATGCGAATGAAGGGCATGCATAAGGTATAAAAATTAGATCCACTAAGTAACGGGCGCGAGTAAGCTATATGTGGGGGTAGCTAGGAAGGCCGGTAGTGGTGGTGAAATGACTAATAAGAGCAGAAAAGGAACATGCATATAAAGGAACCGTCAGTTGGACGTGTGCTGAGTGTGAGATGAGGAACTCATGCGACTAAGCAGGGTGGGGGGGACAGGAGTTTAATATGCGTATAAAGTAACCGTAGGTTGGACGGACGCGAAGTGCGTGATGAGGACTCATGCGTCTAAGCAGGGTGGGGAGGCAGGAGTTTAAACAGTGTGAAATGACCGTGGGTGGCGGTGGTGCTATATAGCAACCAGGTGGGGGGCTGAACCGTTTGAGGAAGTGAATCTCACCTGTTCTCGTAAGAGAGCAAAAAGCCGTTCAGTGACGGGAGCAACTATGGTAAGAGCTCATCGGTGAGAGCTGGAGGGCAATGGCGCGGAAGGGCCGGAGCCACGGGAACAATTATTCACCGGTTTAAGGCAGACAGGATTGCTAAAAACGGAAATTGGTGCGTTGAAATTGGTGCGTTTAAAAGGAGTAGTGATTTGTGGCGAACATCCAGGCAGTGGTGGAATAATAGTTACCTGGGTGAGAGAGTTATTCCACAATTAAGCGGGGTCCAAACGATGCTATGGATAATGGAGGCGACGTGAAGATGCACTGCGGAGAAAATCAAGGTATACGCGCGGTGTTGGTGCCTAACACGAGACAGGGAAAAAAAGGAATCAAGTGCTTACCGGGATCCTGCCAGGTCCTGCGGCTTACAGTGAACCGAGTGACGGGGTGAGGAGCGTGGAGTGTCAATAAATACTGAAGAGGTGTGCTTGGGGGACTAGAGCGGGTGAGAGCGGCGACATCTTGGGGGAGAAAGATAGCCAGGGAAGATAGACTAGGGAAGTTCCTTAGAATGCAAAGGAAGTGAAGACAGACCAAGCAGATCAAATGTTATATTTTACAAAAAAACACAATTGCGACAGATCACAATTGCGTTCTTGACCCTACGCATGCCTACACATCCGCATGCACTCCTGGAACCACACTTGCATCCCTTGTGCAAATTCACCATGTTCAACAGACCACGAGCGGACCGCCTGAAATCTCTTTATTTTTCCTTTATTTTCCTTCTCTACATCCACCCCTTTTTGTTTCCCCGCAGGCAATTTCGTTCACAATCAGGCTTGTACACATCAAAGTCCTGATGATGATCCTGGTACTCCTCTAAAAGGATCGAAACGTCGTCGACCCCCTCTAAAATAGCATGCACGCTATTCCATTGTGTTGAAAAAGTGCACTAGCTGTTTTGTAAAAAGCTTATAACACTGGATAATCTAAAAAGCTTCAAACTTTGTCTTGCCTGAAATGCCTTGTTTGTTTTGTTAATGTCATTGTTCTATTTGGACACAGGACTGTGTCCCACATGTATTTTGTTATATGTATGAAAATCCCAAAATTGAATTTATTAAATCGGTTGTCCGGCTGGACTTCCAGAATATAGTATCGATTCAGAACTATATTTATCTAATCACTATCCCAACTATTTGAGGATCACTGTTGTTTGTACTTAACGATTACCCAAGGTCCTCTATTACCTTTTTGGGTTCCCTTGTTTCTGATAAATATGTTAAGCGCAATCGCTGGATTGCAAGGGTAGGATACCTATCCCCTTTCCAATAAGTGGGCTCTCTCCTTGTTCTTCCTCTCTAAACTCTACCCCTTGTTATGTCTGACCATGCACCTCTATATTCCGATGATTATATCAAAAATATATGTGAGGGCCCTTCGCTTTTCTCAGACTCTGTAGATGGCCCTTCCTCCACAAACATATAATCCGCTGACCAATTAGAAAAGTGCAAAAAGAAACAAGTATGCCTCCAACTAATGACCCGTATGCTCACAGAATATCTCAAAGCAGAAACAATCCCCACTGGGTTACAAGTACGTAATATTCCTGGAATCTTCACCGATCACCCAAAGTATATCAACAGCTTCAGCTACATAGGCACTACCTGCTCTAGACACTGGTTGGTACTGGGTATTGACACCGCCACAGAAGCCCTTAAAAAATTAGCAGAAGAAATCGAGGAGATTGAAAAACAAATTAAGGAAACGTGCCCAATCGCTGAGAGTAAGAAATTACTAGAACAAATACAAAAGACAGTCGATGAGTTCTACAGAATAGAGCAAAACAAAAAAGCAGTCAAAGTAAGAAAAGACATCAGATCATACAATACTGAACGCACTTATCCATATTTGCAAAAAGATTTCTATACAAATAGGTCATACTCCAACCCACAAAACAGTAGATCTTGGGGCCGTTTCAATAGACGCAACAATCTGGTCGGCTTTTCAGACACATCAGCTGAATCCTCAGATAACTCCGACGTAGGTGAAGGTACCAGCACATCAAACCGTACCCCTGGCCCCAACTTCCCAGCCCCAAGTAGTAATTTTTTAGGACGCGGCCAGAACGAACCGCCCAGGCGCGGCTGTGTCAAACAGGCCCAGAGATGGTACAACCCACCGGGGGAGCGCCAAACGCATCACAAATTTTACCAATGGTAACTGTTGACAATTTGCAACGCATACCCATTTTCAACCTTTCACATCACAAACTTTCAGACCCTGAGTTATCACTACTTAGCAAAGGATTATCGTTTGTCCCCACCACCCATCCAAATTTTTGGGAACTTCATACGGAACTACTCAGATTTTTTAGACGTCTTCGTCTACATACATTTTTTCTTTTAAATCCTTCCCCTTCTTCAATCTCTTACACTCCCTTTAGACCTCCATCCACCTTCTCCCCCTCCACCAACATGATTCCCAGTGAAATAGCCACTTTTGAAAAACTGGTTCTGAACGATTTATCCATCCCGGAATCCAAAAAATGTTTCATTCCCTACAATATCTCTCTTCCGGAAAAGAAAGCCATCACCTCCCTGAAAATGAATGATTCCCTAGTCATTAAATCAGCCGACAAGGGCGGAGGCATTGTACTTCAAGAAAGAGTAGCGTACAAAGAAGAAATCCAACGCCAATTATCGAACACAGATCATTACTGTAGACTTCCCACGAACCCAACCAAAGAGCTACAGACACTTATCTTACAAATCACTACAGAAGCAAAATTGGAGGGCTTTCTGAGCCATAAAGAATTCCTATTCCTCAATGTGAAATCCCCACGCACACCAGGCATTTACACCTTACCAAAGGTCCACAAAAATCAGACCAACCCCCCCGGACGACCCATAGTTTCTGGTTGCGGGTCCATTCTAGAGCCCTTAGGTCAATATATTGACCACTTTATCAAAGATTTCGTACCACATACTCAGTGCTATATCAGAGATAGTATGGCGATGATAAATCTCATCGAGCATCACCCCTTTGATCCCACCCTTGATATCCTCTGTACCATGGATGTAGAATCACTCTACACTAATATTCCGCAAATCCCAGCACTTCTCATGATCCAAGGTATCTTGGACTCGAGGCCGCGCCCCCACCCTGTCCCCACACTTTTCATTATCCAGCTGCTTGAACTATGCCTGACCCTTAACTTTTTTACCTTCGAGAATGATTACTACCAGCAAGTAAAAGGTACGTCGATGGGCGCAGTTTTTGCGCCAAACCTAGCGATCCTCTACATCAGTGGTTGCCAAACTTTTTTGACCCATGGCTCCCTTGACCTAATTGGCAGTTGGCCGTGGCTCCCCACCACTTTTTTATCAGCGCACTGGGGTGCCTCGGCACACACTTTGGGAACCACTGGTCACATGAAGAATCAAGCCTAGACGTGATGAAGGATTCAGAGAGTAGCCATCACCATCATAAAACTTTATTTACAATCACACAGATCTTATAAAGTACATCTCAATTGCTAGAGAAAGGCTCAAGGAGCTCTGTGGCGTTACATGTGGTGGGCTCTGATGAACCCAAGATTGCTCACCAGATCCCATCTACCCAGTGTTTTAAGCTGGGTCCTGCCAGTGCAGTTCTAAAACGCAGCTGTCAAGATGGGTCCCTATCGGGCTCTCCATTTTTGCCTTCACCCTCAGGATGAAAAAAAAATCTTAACTCTGTAGAAGTCACTTCACTGCCTTTGAGGTAACTTCAAAAATACTCGTTATAGTTCTTTCACAGTCTCATCATTTCAGAACTGAATCATTTTCAATATTATATACAACAAAGCCATAGTTGTTGCTTATTTGTGTTATGCCACTAAGAATCATTGGCACAGCCAATAGTCCTGGCTTGTTGTAGGTGTAATGTTGTATTATATATCTGGATGCAATGACAGAAGCAGCAAATTACCAGTCAGGCAGCACACTATGCTGAGCACAGATTAAGCAGCGCCCTTTATTACATTAGCCACACCCCTTTGAGACCCCCCCCGTTTTTTCATCCCACTTAAAGCCCTGCATTTACATAAATGTAGGAGTACTTCTCCCGTCATACTTACTGCATGAGTGTTGGCTCATCTGCTTCAAAGTCGTATTTTTCCTCCCACCCCACACACCCCTCTTCGCCCTCAAATTCTTGGTGTAATGATTATTCACTAACAATTTGGCAAAATAACTTCCAAGTGTAATTGTGCTGAACTGTAATGCGAATTCAGCTGTTCTCCAAACTTGCAGCCTTTTATTACATTGCTTCAGGACGCACCGCTCTTTCTCTCAGCCAAATTCACTGTGATGCGTAGGGTGACCAACTGGCATTGGTGCAAATTCAGGATGGTGAGTGTAAAAATTAATATTGATTTTGAGCTGAGCCTTTTTGAGAAGAGGCCCATCAAGAACTTCACCCTCGCTGCAGGAGCCATTCCAGGACTGGGACAGAAGCCACCCAGGGCGGAGACCGGATCCACCACAGGGGGGACAAGAGCCATCACAGGGGGGACAGGAGCCATCACAGGCGGGGGGGACAGGAGCCACCACATGGGGGGACAGGAGCCATCACTGGGGGTGGGGGGCAGGAGCCATCACAGGAGGGGGAACAGGATCCACCAGGGTGGGCACAGGGATGGGCATGCAGTATTCTAGTATCATCTTGGTCTCTTCCAGGGTGGGGTAGGGCTCCTCACCCCCTCCTGGACAAGACAACGAGACGACAGGCTCTCTTTCTAAAATATTAGATTTGCCATCCCCCACTGTGATGTACAGAACTTAAAGGAGATACTCCAAAAGAACTGATTTAACTGATTGTCCTCCATACTTTGTTAATCAGTGTGGGTGCGACTGTGCCATTTCTTTATTTTATTACATTATAGACTGCATGTTTTAAGAACCGAGGTTTGCTTACAATTTAGTAACAGGAATTAAGCTCTGTGGAGAGAACCACGTGCTGCCTCAGTGTAATCAGGGACGGTTCTACGATTTTTGGGGCCCTGGGTAGAAAGGGAAGGCGTGAGGCCCCTCTAAGTTGCAGAGACATGACACATGACGCATTCAGGGCTGTTTGCATCTGAATAGATGCCCCTGCGCCTGAAGCTGCAGCCCCTCCCTCTCAGTCACCTTCAAAGACAGCTCATCAAGGGCTGAAGGTGTGACGGTTGCCATCCCGCTGTGCTTCTCCAATGCTGCTGGGGGTCTGAGATTCGGTACTGAATCGGCGTCTGTTACACCCGACCTCAACAGCATCGGAGTCAAGCAATTACGGACAAATGGCATCGGTTAAAGAATCCTTCTCCTTCACGGACAACGGACAGACGAGTGTTGCGCTGCGGCTGCAATTACCATGACCCACATCCTGTGCGGCGGCGCGGCGCCCCCGGCCTCTCATCACGGCGCACTGGGGTGCCGCGGGGCACACATTGGGAACCACAGCTCTACATGGATCATCTAGAAATGACTACCATCCTTGATGCACTAATCCATTCCTTCCAGGCATCATTATATGGCGTCGCTACATAGATGACATTTTCCTGATATGGCATCAAAACGAGGACACACTTTCCCAATTCAATCACTGGCTCAATAATAATTGTTCTGGTCTCAACTTCACCAACACACATGACAGATCACAAATCCCATTTCTTGACCTAACCATATATCATTCTGATGGTGAACTATTAACCAAACTGTACAGAAAAACCACAGAGAGAAACACACTACTTAGGTACAAAAGCCACCACCCCCGAGCACTCAGGGACTCTTTACCATATTCCCAATTTCTCCGCATTAGACGTAACTGTTTTTCAAAGGATGACTATTTTTCTGAAGCTCTCGTTCTCACCAACAAACTGAGAGCCCGTGGCTACCCCAAAAGATTGGTAAGAAATGCACAAAAACGAGCTTGGTACTGTCCAAGAGAAATCCTACTGTCACCCAAAGTCAAAACCAATGCCAACCGCTTAGTCTGTGTCACCACCTTTTCCCCAGCGTCCAACCAAATTCGAAAATCCATTTTGCAACACTGGCCTGTGGTCAATGCAGGTAATCTCTCAATAGAGCGCCCTATTTTTGCGTTCCGTAAGAACCGGAACCTAAAGGACCATCTGGTAAGAGCCGCTTTACCTTCCCCCCGTCCGATGGTCACTCTTGATGCACTTTGGGGGTTAGACCCTCTCATTGGACATGCCAAATGCGGCAACTGCAATGTTTGTAGCACTACCATGGAAGGTAAAGACTTTGTATTTAACAATGTGCCCATCACTCTAAATTCCTTCTCGAACTGTAATACGAGCAATGTTATTTATCTCATCTCTTGCCCATGCAACAAGCTCTACATTGGGCAGACAACACAGAAGGTGAAATTGCGGATTGGCCAACACAGAAGCAGAGTGCGCTGCAAAACTCCAAATGCCCCCCTTGTTGAACATTTCATTGAAATGGGGCACAACGATGTTGATATTAAATGGACAGTGCTTAAATGCATCAAACAGCCGCCAAGAGGAGGAGACATTGCGAAAATCTTGAATAAAGAAGAACTCAGAATGATCATCCTCACTGACAGCATCAGGCAGGGCCTGAATCGCAGCGAGGATTGGACTAACCTCCTCTGACATTATGAACCTTCTTGCTTTTTGCAATTCCGGACTGTTTTCTGACACCATGTACTCTCATGCTCATGTCAATTCCGCCTTGGTTCTGCAACAAATTGTCATATATCGTTTGTTTTCCATCCTTAGATCACGCTGCCTCTTCTCCCCTTGTAACTCTTAGAGGTCTTCCTCCTTTGGTTAACTATGTGGTTTGACACGATTATGGCACAGTTTGGACCTTAATGTAATGAGTTTTAATTCCTTCGCATTTTACATACCACAGTTCCATTGACATCATACTCTCTCCTACTTCAGATTCCTTGGTCAACTTCTCAATTTAATATCCTCATATTGCAATAATAATTGTGATCTGTCGCAATTGTGTTTTTTTGTAAAATATAACATTTGATCTGCTTGGTCTGTCTTCACTTCCTTTGCATTCTAAGGAACTTCCCTAGTCTATCTTCCCTGGCTATCTTTCTCCCCCAAGATGGCGCCGCTCTCACCCGCTCTAGTCCCCCAAGCACACCTCTTCAGTATTTATTGACATTCCACGCTCCTCACCCCGTCACTCGGTTCACTGTAAGCCGCAGGACCTGGCAGGATCCCGGTAAGCACTTGATTCCTTTTTCTCCCTGTCTCGTGTTAGGCACCAACACCACGCTTATACCTTGATTTTCTCCGCAGTGCATCGTCACGTCGCCTCCATTATCCATAGCATCGTTTGGACCCTGCTTAATTGTGGAATAACCCTCTCACCCAGGTAACTATTATTCCACCACTGCCTGGATGTTCGCCACAAATCACTACTCCTTTTAAACGCACCAATTTCCGTTTTTAGCAATCCTGTCTGCCTTAAACCGGTGAATAATTGCTCCCGTGGCTCCGGCCCTTCCGCGCCATTGCCCTCCAGCTCTCACCGATGAGCTCTTACCATAGTTGCTCCCGTCACTGAACGGCTTTTTGCTCTCTTACGAGAACAGGTGAGATTCACTTCCTCAAACGGTTCAGCCCCCCACCTGGTTGCTATATAGCACCACCGCCACCCACGGTCATTTCACACTGTTTAAACTCCTGCCTCCACACCCTGCTTAGACGCATGAGTCCTCATCACGCACTTCGCGTCCGTCCAACCTACGGTTACTTTATACGCATATTAAACTCCTGTCCCCCCCACCCTGCTTAGTCGCATGAGTTCCTCATCTCACACTCAGCACACGTCCAACCGACGGTTCCTTTATATGCATGTTCCTTTTCTGCTCTTATTAGTCATTTCACCACCACTACCGGCCTTCCTAGCTACCCCCACATATAGCTTACTCGCGCCCGTTACTTAGTGGATCTAATTTTTATACCTTATGCATGCCCTTCATTCGCATGCACCTCGGATATATGTTCTCACATCAACCGCCTTGACTTCTTCTTATTCTTCCACCTCGATAGGCCATCCGTTCACTTACCACATATACGCTTTATTCTCGTCCATTCTTGACCCTACGCATGCCTACACATCCGCATGCACTCCTGGAACCACACTTGCATCCCTTGTGCGAATTCACCATGTTCAACAGACCACGAGCGGACCGCCTGAAATCTCTTTATTTTTCCTTTATTTTCCTTCTCTACATCCACCCCTTTTTTGTTTCCCCGCAGGCAATTTCGTTCACAATCAGGCTTGTACACATCAAAGTCCTGATGATGATCCTGGTACTCCTCTAAAAGGATCGAAACGTCGTCGACCCCCTCTAAAATAGCATGCACGTTATTCCATTGTGTTGAAAAAGTGCACTAGCTGTTTTGTAAAAAGCTTATAACACTGGATAATCTAAAAAGCTTCAAACTTTGTCTTGCCTGAAATGCCTTGTTTGTTTTGTTAATGTCATTGTTCTATCTGGACACAGGACTGTGTCCCACATGTATTTTGTTATATGTATGAAAATCCAAAAATTGAATTAATTAAATCGGTTGTCAGGCTGGACTTCCAGAATATAGTATCGATTCAGAACTATATTTATCTAATCACTATCCCAACTATTTGAGGATCACTGTTGTTTGTACTTAACGATTACCCAAGGTCCTCTATTACCATTTTGGGTTCCCTTGTTTCTGATAAATAAACGTAGCACGAGCAGCTAGGCTTATCTCAGAGGCAGTGTGTGAAGCATGTATGACCATACACAGTAACACAGTGAAGAACACTACAAAGGGACACCACTCAAGTAGTTATAAAAATAAGTATCTTTATATATAGACTTAACACAAGACCAATAACAGTAAAAATCCACAATACTAGAGAATAGGGTTACTCTTAAAATGCTGCAAAAATAGTTCAAGGTGTGCAAAGAGGAGTTCAGTTCAAGGCAGTGGTCTCTGTGACCCTTTTACTCACAAGATACCTGGATTCTGTAGCAAAGCAACAAAAATGTCGCTAAGCAGTCGTAGCGATGATTTTCCTTACGCTAACCAGCGATGCGTTGAATCCTTGCCGCAAGGGAGGATGATGCGCTGGTTTGTGGGCAGGACAAAGAGACAAACTTCTGCCCGCTAAGCCGGCGATGCGACAAAATCCTTGCCGCGAAGGGAGGATGATGCGCCGAGCCTGTTGCGTGTGCGATCTTGTTGCGATGAAAGAAAATGGTGCTCCGCGACGGAGCGACGATCCTGATGCGATGCGATGAAAATGGCGAACGCTCGGCGTCCGCCCTGCGATGTCGTGAAGCAATGAACTCAATGCGATGATCTTTGGTTAGCGAGCGCTTTCAGGCACGCAAACATGTAATGCGATAATCTTCGGGTTAGCGAGCATTTGGCAGCCCGTCGACAGGTGATGTGATGATCTCCAGTAGCGAGCACTCAGCGGCAGCAGAGCGACGATTTTCCTCACGCTCTTCAGCTGCAGCGGCTCGCTAACTGGCGTTAGCGACGATTTTCAGCCCTCTCTTCTCCACAGTAGAACTAGAGGCCCTGGAACTCACAGGAGCCTCACCTGCAGATAGAAATCCTCGCTGGGAGGAAACAGGAGGCTGGTGGGGGAGTCTGATGTGCCTGAGACTCCTGCAGGAGGCTAGCTCTCTTCTAGCCCTTGGGTGATTGCTGTAGCAAAAATAAAAGTTCCTTCAAAGTCCTTTTCCTCTTCTTCCAAGTCCAAGAGTAACCACTGCAGGCCAGTCCAATAAACAGCACACAAGCACAAGGACAGTCCTTCTCCTGCAGATTCCTTCAGTTGCACGGACAGAGGTTCTTCTTGTTGTCCAGGAGCAATACAAATTGTAGGGGTTTCAGCACAGATATTTAAACCCCAAAAGTCTTTGTTCTAAAGAGTCACAAGTCACTGAACCCAGCCAGAACCAGTTCTGCCCAGCCCTGGAGCCCTTTGTTTACCAGGCTTCATCCTTCCTTTCAGAAAGAGGGGCTCTGCCATGAGACGCACACTGGGAGGTGGAGCGAGCATTCACCTTGCCAGACACAGCCCTATTCAGGTCCAGGAGCTACCCCTCCCCATACTCCAATGCAAATCTCTCTATTCAACCAGGTCTGACTCAGCCTGCCCTGTCCCGCCAAAACCAGACAGCCAATACACATAACAGCAGAGCACACGGGAAGGCTTAGGCAAGAAAATACCTACTTTCTAAAAGTGGTATTTTCAAACACAGAATATAAAAATAAGATTCAATAAAAGATGTATTTTAATATTGTGAGCTCAGGCATACTAAATTAGTTTTCTACCATGTTCTGTGGGTCAGTTAGGACTATAGAATGTAATAGCCAAACCTCCCATTCTGGCCTATGGAGAACAGTTAGCCTTACAGTAGTAAAAAACGAAATTGGGTGTAATTCACTACCAGGACATGCTACACACATACAATGCACCCTACCATAGGGGTGGCTTACATGATGCCAAGGGAAGGTTCAGGGGCTGGGAAGTGGGTGCACTTCACAGCCAAGATGGCAGTTCTGGACTGCACACAGACACTGCAGTGGCAGGTCTGAGACACACTTTACAAGCTGCTTCTGTGGGTGGCGCAAACCAGCGCTGCAGGCCCACCAGCAGCATTTGGTTTATCAGCCCTGGGCACACACAGGCCACGCTACTAGGGACTAACGGGAAAACCAAATAAGTCAATCATGGATATACCAATTCACATGTCATCTTTACACAGGGAGCATTTGCGCTGTGGCACTGAATGGCAGTGGCACAGCGCCTAGAGCATCTATTACCAGCAAAAACAGAGGAGACAACAGCGAAAAATGGAAGGGAGACCCACGCCAATGGTGCCAGGTCTAACACGCGTCCCCTCCAGCTGAAATGTGGCGAGAACTACCAATCCCCTTGGGAGTTCTCATCACTAAGGCGGAAAAATCTGGACAGACCATCAGCATTGGCGTGTTCTGTACTAGGGCGATGTTCCACCGTGAAGTCCATACCCTGTAGGGAAATGGACCACCTTAACAATTTGGGATTCTCACCCCTCATCTGCATCAACCATCTGAGGGGCCTGTGGTCTGTCTGAACCCGGAAGTGAGTCCCAAACAGGTATGGTCTCAGCTTCTTCAGTGCCCAGACCACAGCAAATGCCTCATGCTCAATTGCACTCCCCCTCTGTTCCCATGGAAGTAACCTCCTACTGATGAAGGCTACAGGTTGGTCTAGTCCCTCCTCATTCATCTGTGACAGAACAGCCCCCACCCCATGCTCTGAAGTGTCTGTTTGAACAATAAATTCCTTAGCAAAATTGGGTGCCTGGAGTACGGGTGCTGTACACATGGCAGTCTTGAGGACATCAAAAGCTTTCTGACAGGTGTCAGTCCAGTTCACAATCTTTGGCCGCCTCTTGGAAGTCAGCTCAGTCAAGGGTGCAACAATGTTGCCATACCCCTTTACAAACCTCCTGCAGTAACCCGTGAGTCCTAAGAAGGCCCTCACCTGGGTCTGGGTGGTGCAAGTGGTCCTCCCAAGAGGAACTAAACACTGCAATGTCATCCAGGTAGGCGGCACTGAAATCCTCCAGCCCAGCCAACACCTGGTTGACCAACCTTTGAAAGGTGGCAGGGGCAGTCTTCATCCCAAAGGGCATCACACGGAACTGGTAGTGCCCATCTGGTGTGTGTCCATCTGGTGTGGGGAATGCTGACCTCTCCTTTGCCCCATCAGTCAAGGCGATCTGCCAGTACCCAGACGTTAGATCAAATGTGCTGAGGTACCGGGCAGCCCCTAACCGATCGATGAGCTCATCAGCTCTGGGGATGGGGTGCGCGTCGGTCCTCGTGACTGAATTGAGACCTCGGTAGTCCACACAGAACCTAAGTTCTGGAGTGTCACCAGGCACTGCAGCTTTTGGTACCAAGACCACCGGGCTGGACCAAGGGCTGCTAGAGGACTCAATCACCCCTAGGGCGAACATTTTGGAGACCTCCTCCTTAATGTAGGCCCTTACCCTGTCAGTCACTCTGTAAGCTTTGTGCTTGACAGGAGGACTGTCCCCGGTGTCTACCTCAGGGACGCACCAATCAGTGACACCAGGCACCAGGGAAAACAAATTAGAAAATTGCCCCAACAGCTGGTGACAATCTCTCTGCTGTTCAGGGGTCAGTGGGGTGGAGAGGACCACACCCTCCACTGACCCATCCTTCTCTCCTGCACACAGGAGGTCAGGAAGAGGCTCACTCTTCTCCTCCATCCCTGCATCTGTGGCAAGAAGCATGCCCACTTCAGACCTCTCAAAGTGGGGCTTTAGGCAGTTCACATGCAGGACCCGTAAGGGATTCCTGGGAGACTTAAAGTCCACCAAGTAGGTAACTGGACTTTTGCGCTCCACCACCTCAAATAGACCGGTCCACTTATCTTGGAGCACACAAGACTCCACTGATGCCAGGACCCAAACCTTCTGACCAGGTTGAAATTCGACCAGAGTGGCATTCTGGTCGTCCCAACGTTTCATCTCCTCCTGGCTGGCTTCCAGATTTGCCTCAGCAATTTTTCTGAAACGCCGAGTCTGGTTCCTGAAGGCCAATATGTAGCTAAATACATCTTGAGGAGGTTTCCTGAGAGATTGCTCCCAGCCTTCCTTGACCAGACTCAGAGGCCCTCATACCGGATGGCCATAGAACAGTTCAAAGGGACTGAACTCTAAGGACTTCTGTGGCACCTCACAGTATGCAAACAGGCATGGCAAGAGGACGTCCCACTTACGCCTCAGGGGCTCTTCTAGGCCCATGATCATGCCCTTCAAGGTCCAGTTGAACCTTTCAACCAGACCATTACCTTGGGGGTGGTAAGGAGTGGTGAACTTATAAGTTACCCCACACTCCTTCCACAGAGACTTCATATACTGGGAGATGAAGTTGGTCCCACTGTCGCTCACCACCTCTCTGGGGAACCCCACACGGGAGAAGATCCCCATCAGTGCATGTCCCACCACGGGGGCCGTCACTGTCCTGAGCGGGATGGCTTCAGGGTACCGAGTGGCATGGTCCACCAAGACCAGGATGTATCTGTTGCCCATGGCTGTCTTGGGGTCCAGAGGCCCCACAATGTCAATGCCCACTCGCTCGAATGGGGTACTAACAACTGGAAAGGGCTGGAGTGGGGCCTCGATCTTCCCCCCACTCTTCCCACATGCCTGGCAAGTCTCACAGGTTCTGCAATATGTAGCTGAGCTCTTCCGCTTCTGGGGCCAATAAAAGTGGGTGACCAGCCTCTCAAAGGTCTAGGTCTGCCCCAGATGTCCTGCCAATGGAATGTCATGAGCCAACCCCAGTAGGAAGGCCCTGAAGCACTCAGCACCAGCACACGGGCTGACCCCGGCTCAGCAGCCTTAGGCTCACTATACAGGAGACTGTTCTCCCAATAAATCAGATGTGAACCAGACATGTCACCTGCTGCCTGGGCTGCAGCCTGTCGCTGCATACCCTCAAGAGAAGGGCAAACTCTTTGCTGCTCACAAAACTCCTCCCTGGTGGGCCCTCCTTCCTGCTGCCAATGGGTCAGCTCAGGCAGGTCTCCCAGGTCGGCACTTTGCTCTGCGGTAGGGTCCAGGGCATCCACCTCAGGGTCTTCTCCCTCCTGGGCCGTGGGAACCAAGGGGGACGGCTTCCCACGCTCCCTGCCCCTTCTCTCCAAGGCAGGGACCTGGGCCATACTCTCAGGCTCCAGGTCTTTCTCAACACCCTCTTTGGCTGCCATGGACCGAGTGGTAGCACACGCCCACTCAGGCAGACCCAACATTTCCAAGTGAGATTTCCTCTCCACCGTAGCCCACGGGGAGTTCTCTAAATCATTGCCCAACAGACAGTCTACAGGCCTGACGGGTCTCACAGCCACCTGAAGAGTTCCTGAGACCCCCCCCCACTCAAAGGGAACCTGAGCCACCTCACATTGGCTCTCTGAGTTGTCTGCGGACACTACTGGGTAGAATGCATGGGGAACAACCTGCTCTTTGGACACCAACCGGGAGCTGACAGCAGTTACACTGGATCCTGTGTCCCTCAGAGCCTCCACTCTATGGCCATTGATGGTCACCCACTGCCTGTACTTCTTAGTGTTATCAGGCAGTGCAGGCTTAGGGACCATCTCAAAGTCTCCTAGTGAGACAAGGGTCAATTCTACGGGATCCCACCCACCATGGGCATCCATCTCCTCCCCTCCCAGGGCTACACTAGCAAGCTGGTGGGGTGGTGCACGGGGTGGTGCAGGAGTATCCCTTTGGGGACACTGTGGATTAAAGTACCTGTGGCCCACTTGGCCACACTTAAAACAAGTAAGGGGCCCCCTCTGAACAGGACTACCTGTTGGGGGCACTGGCTTCGTATCCTGGGGAGGCTGGGACACCACTGCTTGGTTCCCTTGGGAATTACTTTGGGGCCCTTTGTGGAACTCCCTTGGTTTACCCCTGCCCCCCCCCCACCTCACTGCTGGGGACCCTGCCCACCTTTGGCGAAGTCTCCCACTGGACCCTTGCAAACCCGGGTGCTCACCCAGCGGTCCGCCTCCTCAGCAAGCTTCCTAGGGTTAGTAAGCTTGCAATCTATCAGATGCTGGCGTAGCTCAGGAAAACAATTACTAGATAAATGCTCCCGTGCAATCAAATCATACAGTTGTTCAAAAGTTTCTACTTTGCTACCTTTTACCCAGCGCTCCATTGCTCTGCAAAAAAAGACACATATTCAACCCACGTGGTACCCTCTAGCTTCTTGCAGGTTCTAAATCTCTGCCTGTATATCTCAGGGGTCAAACCATAGCGGGTAATCAAAGCTTCCTTCATGTGGGCATAAACCATCCTACTTTCTGGGGGTAGGTCCAACAAGTTATCCCTCCCCTCACTCACAAAGCTTCGCCACAACCCCGCTCCCCAATCCTTCTCAGGGACCCGGTGGGACACCATAGCTAATTCATAAGCGGCAAACCATTGCCCAATATCTTCACTTTTATGGAAATCCTTAATAACCTCTTTAGGTATATACACTCTACTCTCAGTATGCACTACTGGTATGCTGCTACCAGAGGGGGAGATCTCTATACTCTTTGCTTTAATCTCCAACTCCCTCAAAATTCTCTCATGTTCAAGTTTCACTTTCATCATCTCAAATTCTAACTTCTTATTCTCTAGGTCCCTCTGACCATCCAATTTAAGCTTAGCCATCTCCATAGTATGCCGCCTATCTCTCTCCCTGTCCTCCATCTCTTCTGGAGTTAGGCCCCTTGAGGACACACTAGTGCCCGGGCTGGAAACTTCTTTATCCCCTACCAAATCTACCACTTCATCCTGCTGCTCTCCTGCATTCTCTCCCCCCTCCACAGGCTCTTCCATATTCCTAGGAGCATCCCAGGCTTCTAACCAGGCCTTCAGCGCCTTGAAATACTCTTCCCTTCTAGTGAGACCTGTGATAGGGACTGTGAAGCGTTTGCAAAAATATCTGAGCTGCTTGTCATTGTAGGTTTCTAATTTCTCTTCTTCCCAGGAGAGATCCTCAGAGGCATTGGATCTGGGCTTGCCCATTGTAGCAATAATTGGCAATAACAATCAAAAATAGAACAAAAAACCTCAGAAAACGTACGTGGTTATGTTATGGTCTGCACTCACTAGTAGTGTACACTATAATTACTGTATGCAGTCATAAATGCAAGTCCAGATCCTCACCGCTGACCCTCAATGTTAGAAATGGGGGTCTCTAGTTGGCAATGGCTGGCCACTGTCCAAGTAGGGACCCTTCTTCCTAAGTCAGAGTAAGCAGACTACACCCTTTAATAACCCCTGCTCAACCCTGTGGTAATATAGCACGAGCAGCTAGGCTTATCTCAGAGGCAGTGTGTGAAGCATTTATGACCATACACAGTAACACGGTGAAGAAAACTACAAAGGGACACCACTCAAGTAGTTATAAAAATAAGTATCTTTATATATAGACTTAACACAAGACCAATAACAGTAAAAATCCACAATACTAGGAAAATAGGGTTACCCTTAAAATGCTGCAAAAATAGTTCAAGGTGTGCAAAGAGGAGTTCAGTTCAAGGCAGTGGTCTCTGCGACCCTTTTACTCACAAGACACTTGGATTCTGTAGCAAAGCAACAAAAATGTCGCTAAGGAGTTGTAGTGATGATTTTCCTTCGCTAACCAGCGATGTGTTGAATCCTTGCCGCAAGGGAGGATGATGCGCTGGTTTGTGGGCAGGACAAAGAGACAAACTTCTGCACGCTAAGCCAGCGATACGATAAAATCCTTGCCGCGAAGGGAGGATGATACGCCGAAGCCTGTTGCGTGTGCGATCTTGTTGCGATGAAAGAAAATGGCGCTCCGCGAGGGAGCAACGATCCTGATGCGATGCGATGAAAATTGAGAACTCTCGGCGTCCGCTCTGCGATGTCGTGAAGTGGTGAACTCGATGCGATGATCTTTGGTTAGCGAGCGTTTTGAGGCCCACAAACATGCAATGCGATAATCTTCGGGTTAGCGAGCGTTTGGCAGCTCGCAGACAGGTGATGCGATGACCTTTGGTTAGCGAGCGCTTTCAGGCCCGCAAACATGTAATGCGATAATCTTTGGGTTAGCGAGCGTTTGGCAGCCCGCCGACAGGTGATGCGATGATCTCCGTAGTGAGCACTGGGCGGCAGCAGAGCGACGATTTTCCTCACGCTCTTCAGCTGCAGCGACTCGCTAATGGGCGTTAGCGACGATTTTCAGCACTCTCTTCTCCACAGTAGAACTAGAGGCCCTGGAACTCACAGGAGCCTCACCTGCAGATAGAAATCCTCGCTGGGAGGAAACAGGAGGCTGGTGGTGGAGTCTGATGTGCCTGAGACTCCTGCAGGAGGCTAGCTCTCTTCTAGCCCTTGGGTGATTCCTGTAGCAAAAAAAAAAGTTCCTTCAAAGTCCTTTTCCTCTTCTTCTAAGTCCAGTAGTATCCACTGCAGGCCAGTCCAAGAAACAGCACACAAGCACAAGGAAAGTCCTTCTCCTGCAGATTCCTTCAGTTACACGGACAGAGGTTCTTCTTGTTGTCCAGGAGAAATACAAATTGTAGGGGTTTCAGCACAGATATTTATACCCCAAAGGTCTTTGTTCTAAAGAGTCACAAGTCACTGAACCCAGCCAGAACCAGTTCTGCCCAGCCCTGGAGCGCTTTGTTTACCAGGCTGCATCCTTCCTTTCAGAAAGAGGGCATCTGCCATCAGACGCACAGTGGGAGGTGGAGCCAGCATTCACCTTGCCAGGCACAGACCTACTCAGGTCCAGGAGCTACCCCTCCCCATACTCCAATGCAGATCTCTCTATTCAACCCAGGTCTGACTCAGCCTGTCCTGTCCCTCCAAAACCAGACAGCCAATACACATAACAGCAGAGCACACTGGAAGGCTTAGGCAAGAAAATACCTACTTTCTAAAAGTGGTATTTTCAAACACAGAATATAAAAATAAGCTTCACTAAAAGATGTATTTTAATATTCTGAGCTCAGGCATACTAAATTAGTTACTACCATGTTCTGTGGGTCAGTTAGGACTATAGAAGGTAATAGCCAAACCTCCCATTCTGGCCTATGGAGAACAGGTAGACTTACAGAAGTGAAAAACGAAATTGGGTGTAATTCAGTACCAGGACATGCTACACACATCAGAGCATGTCCTACCTTACACATACAATGCACCCTACCATAGGGGTGGCTTACATGATGCCAAGGGAAGGTTCAGGGGCTGGGAAGTGGGTGCAGTTCACAGCCAAGATGGCAGTTCTGGACTGCACACAGACACTGCAGTGGCAGGTCTGAGACACACTTTACAAGCTGCTTCTGTGGGTGGCGCAAACCAGCGCTTCAGGCCCACCAGCAACATTTGGTTTACCAGCTCTGGGCACACACAGGCCACGCTACTAGGGACTAACGGGTAAACCAAATAAGTCAATCATGGATATACCAATTCACATGTCATCTTTACACAGGGAGCATTTGCGCTGTGGTACTGAATGGCAGTGGCACAACGCCCAGAGCATCTATTACCAGCAAAAACAGAGGGGACAGCAGCGAAAAATGGAAGGGAGACCCACGCCAATGGTGCCAGGTCTAACACTGATGATAAGTTTTTTTAAACCTGCGAACAGCGTTTTATATTTCTCTTTCTCAATTATGTGATAGTTTTTCTTCCAAATACTTTGTTGGCCCTGACATTCGTGCTTAGCTGCCCGAAGCTTCTCGACAAACCGTGATGAGGAAGGTTTGTTCCTCCTAGAAACTCTCTGTTTAAGTGGTGCTACTTTGTCTGCTGCTGCGGTCAGCCAGACTGAGTAGTTTTCTGACATCATTTCGACGTCATCAATCTCATCAGGCTGAGCTATAGCCAGGGCTGATTCAAGTTTGGTCGCTGCCACTCAATGCCGTGCCTGGGAAAGGATTGGCCTACCTACGACTTTCTTAGGAGCAGAATGGTTTAGGAATGAAATATCCCAGGTGACTACACTATGGTGTGACTATGTAATTGGGAGAATACGTGGGTCAGAAATGGTTGCATAGTTTAAGGTAATACCATTAAGGGCGTGTCCTGCATTAGAGTGGCGTAGCTAGACCTTTTGCGGGCCGTGGCGGTGACTGCGTTTGCTTCCCCGTGCCGGCCGCAGGTAAGAGGGGTGCGGGTGGCAGCGGGGTGACAGACAACGACAAGGGTAAGCGTAAAAGAGCTGTCGCTACCATCATAACTCATGGTGCCTGGGGCGGACCACCCTCCCCTACCACCCCACTCCCTTGCTACTCCACTGCTGCATTATGAGTGTGGCCTACTACACGTTGTTCCACGCCACAACCTGACAGCATGTCGATGAGTGTTTCCATGTCATGGTCGCTTCCATTATCTAAATGATCATTAAAGTCTCACATTATTGTAAAATTTGAAGTATGCAGTGATGACTCTACAAAGGGACCTACGGCGTCAGAAAAATTTAATCTTGATCCTGGAGGCCGATACAACAGGAGTCCATTAAAAAATTACATTTTTGTAAGCTCTTGGCTGAATATAAATCTTTCAAACTCCGGGTTCAGGTGAGAGAAAACCTACCTGCAAAAACATTGCAGTAGATAACCGCTAACCCTCCACCTTTTTTATGTTCTCTATCCTGTCAATGAATAAGATTGCCAGGTAGAACCACTGATGTCATTTCCGGGCCGGGCTTCTTGTCAGCCCACATTTTGGTAATAAACACGAGGTCTAGCTGGTGAGTCTCTACAATTACGCCACTTCAAAGTGATGCTGAATCAAGGACCTGGCATTTATGAGTGCGCATTTAACTTTAGGGCATAGAATCAGCTAAATAGCCGGAAGGTTTACGCCTGGAGCGGCAGACCTCATTGCCGGGTCTTGAATGCTATGACGAGTGAATTAAGTTTTACATGATTGGCACATCACCCCTGATGTATCTAAGGCTGCAGGGCAAAGTTTAGGACAGTCCAAGGAAATCAAATGGTGGCCAAGATGTCCTTCACTGACCTTGTTAACAGCTGCGCGGACATGTTCTATCGCATCTTAAAAGGCTTGTCTTAGCAAGGGGCCTGTCCAGGGGTGTGTCTAAAAGCACCAAGCGCTGGTACATCGCTCTCCACAAAAACAGATAGGGATATCTAAAAACTAACTGGGATCCAGCAACCCCTAGCACAGGAGACAGGCTTCCCTGCAGCCCATGCAATGCTGGTAACATAATGTTAAAACAACTCAAAGCAGGAGAAGAACACATAAACTAATGAAAACAGTGGGCAGGTGTAGGAAGCTGGTTCTGTATATACTATACCAAAGTAAGGTATAGTGTGCACAGAGTCCAGTGGATCCCAAAGGTTTACAGAGGTAAAAGTAGATAATACCTTACTCTCTATTTGTGGTAGTGTGGACGAGCAGTAAGGCTTTATCAGAGGGTAGTGTTAAGCATTTATTGTACACATTCAGACAAGAAATGATTTCACACACTTGAAGACTGTACTCTGACCAATTGTTTTGTATAAAAATATGTCTTAGGTGTATTTTATTTTTAGAACCAAGCAGGACTTGGTGCAGGTAAGTAAAATAGTATTTTTCAAGAATAATACAGTTGAATGCAAGTGTATGCAGTTGAGATTACTTTGCAGTTACTTTGTGATTACTTTTTAGAGTACTTTTCAGATTATTATTTCTACTCAGTGTGACATACCCAGATATCACACTGGGACATTTCTTAGAGAAAAGGTAGGTAAACCAGTTTTCACAAACACAGTTTCTTATGTTTCTGTACAAACACCCTCAACACTTAGAGGTTTTTCAAAGGAAAACAGTCAATGCAATCCTAAGGACACAAATGAGGTTATTGGTTTGCAGGTAAGTAAACGGTCATTGAGGTCTAAGTGTCTGGGCTTAGAACAAGGGTTCCCCCAGGGTCAAGGATGCACTCAAAAAGCACCCTCAGCTGCACTAGGGCAGCGGGTGCAGAGTGCTGAGGCCCAATGTTATCCAATGGGGGATAGGGAGCCTCCGGTTGGTGGTTTCTCAGGGGCATGCCACTCAGATGTGGGAGCAAAGCTCCTAGGGTTTAGCTCAGGGCAAAGGGGGAACCATGATAGCACACAAAGTGCACCCACAGTGGCACTGGGGCAGCCGGGTGCAGGATGCTGGATCAGCCTAGGGAGTCCTGTTGGTTTTAATAGGGAAGTTCCAGTCAGATAAAAACACTGCAGGCTCAGGCACGAAGATCTTCTGGAGGTGACCACCAGTTGGAGAGGTAAGTTGGGATGTTGGGGGATGCCGGGACACCATCGGTTGGGCCACCCAAGGCCGTGGGGCGTTGGGTGCAGGGGTGTATATTGGCGTAGGCTTAGGGTATTCCTTACCGGCTCCGGTCGCGGTCGGGGGGGATCCTCCAGATAGGGGCTGCGGGCATCGTCGGGAGACTTGAAGTAGGTCATGGATCACCAGATCCAAGGTCCGGATCACCAGGGAGACCTCCTCATGGTGTTGGACCACTCGAACTCGGGCCCTGGGCGTTGGATACAGAGTGGTGCAGACTCGCGGATTTGGCCGGAGCCAGAGTCTGTTGGTGAGCAAATCCGGTGCTCACGGGAGACAAAGTCTTTTTACTGAAGGCAGGGCAGGTCCTCTGGATTCTGGGGGGCTACTGGGTGCAGGATGTGCTGGGATTCCACTGGAGCAGGTCGAGGCCGGGAGAGGTCAGTAGGGCTGGGGACAAGTCAGTTGATGTCCCCGTCTTCTTCCTTCAGCACGGCTCTTCAGTCCTTCTTCTTCTTCTTTCTTCTTGTCTGAGGAGGCAAGTGGGAGGGGGGCATAAGCCTCACTCTGGTTGGCTGGGTACCTCATCTTTAAGATATAGGAGACTTAGAGTTATGCTTCGCCTTGCCTCCCTCACCTGAGGGGTGGGGTTGGAAAAGGTGGGCACACCAATCCTCCCATCTTGGTTCTCCTGCCGATTCTCCCACCCAAAGTGGGGGTCAGAAACGGTGGGGGCCAGTTGCTGGGAGCAGCAAATGGCTGGGTCAGCTCACAAAGACGGTCACCCTTTTTAAGCTTCCCCTTGGTGGTCCCTGCCCATCCTGGGGGACATGGTATCTCTGCCCAGGATGTGCTTTGTTTCAGGACCCAGAGAGTGGGAGGATCTCCACCCAGGGGTCCAGAACCATGTCTGAGGTGGCAACTGGCTAGCAGCCAGTCAGCCAGGACACTATAGTTAGATAATTTTTCTGGGGCATCATGCCCTCGAAGTGCATTTGCCACTGGCATCAGTGTGGGTTTAATGTGCTGAGAAGTTTGATATCAAACTTCCCAGATTTCAGTAAACCCATTATGGTACTGTGGAGTTCGTAATGACAAACTACCAGATCATATACTCTTTATGGCTTTACTGCACTTACAATGTCTAGGAATGGACTTGGACACTGTAGGGGTAATGGGGCTCATGCACCTGTACCCTCACCAGTGGTATAGTGCACCCAGCTAGAGGGGTGGCTTACCTATGCCATAGGCAGTGGATTGTAGGCATGGCACACAGGGATGTGTGCCATGTCGACTCTTCACTTTGCTATGCACCAAAACACGTAGCCTGCACTGGCAGTGTGTGTGTGTTAGGGCGCAGGGCCTCCACGGGTGGCACAATATGCCAGACCAGGGAAGGCCTATAAGGTCTCAGTGCCCTTGGTACCTATGCTACCTTTTACAAGGGACTTACATGTGGTCAGAGAGTTGCCAATTGAGTTTACAACAGTAGTTTTAGGGAAAGAACATAGGCCCTGGGTACCTGGTTGGCAGGAACCCAGAGCACACTTAGTCAAAGAGCATCAACATCAGGCAAAAAGTGGAGGGCAATCATGCAAAAAGCGGCACTTTCCTACAGTAGGCCTTCTACTAAGATGGCACCCAGCAACCCCTAGCACAGGATACAGGCTCCCCTGCACCCCATGCAATACTGGTAAAATAATGTTAAAACAACTTAAAGAAGGCAAAAGTTCTAAAAAGCAGCTGCTGAGACGGGTCCCTATCGGGCGCTCCATTTTTGCCCTCATCGTCAGGGTGAAAAAAAAATCTTAACTCTGCAGTCCTACCACCATTCACAGCTTTTGATTTAACTTCAAAGAGACTCGTTTTAGTTATTTCAGTCTCATCATTTCAGAACTGAAACATTTACAATAGTATATACAACGAAGCCCTGTTGTTGTTGCTTTTTTTCTTATGCAACTAACAACCACTGGCAAAACCAATAGTCCTGGCTTATCGTATGTATAATGTTACTGTTTGTATTATGTATCGGGATACAATGACAGATACAGCAAAATACCAGTTGGGTGGCACACTATGCTCGGCACAGATTTTTAGCTTTCTTGTTCTTAAGCCACGGCCTTAATAATATTGGCCACGCCCAAGTTTTTTTTATTCCACTTAAAGCCCTGTGGGTACCATATGAACGAAGCTGCATTCTCCTCATGGGTGCCTTCACTACAACAACGTTTTACCAATGTCTTAGCTTTTTTTCTGATCAAAACAAAACCTCGCCATAGCAACAGCTGTTTGGTGTCTCCCGCACACAAGCAGCTAGGGGGTACCGGAAAACCCGACAACGTTTTCTGTCAGACGAAGAAGAAAGTCATATCTAGGATAATAAACTCGGTTGTAAATGTGCGGGCGCTGGGCCTTTTTCAGCGGTCTCCCGATGCGCGCATTCTTTTGCTAAACTAGTGAACGGTGGCCTGCAGAGCCAAAAAAGAGTCCCACGGAATGTTTAGACGGTCCACTTGGGAGCAGCTCCACCCTGCGACATAACATTTCTGAGAGGAAGGGGAAAGCTACCGAGCGGCAACAAACACTTCGACGAAACAAATAGGAAGCGAGGGAAATGGGGAACCGACGTCAGACAAGTACAAGCAGCGACGAGGAATGCAGGTGCCCGGCGTCCGTTTGTTACATTCTGTTTCTAACAATACATGGGCCGCAGCCAACTTGGAACCGCTTCAGCAATTAGAATTATAGTGCTGTTGGGGGGGCGGAGGGCCGTGTGAACACAGCAATATTGCATAAAGGCATGCTAAGTGCAGTCACCTGATGCGACCTTTTCCGTCAATACTCCCTTGTTTTCAGGTCACACTGACTATCGTGTATTTTTGTGCTGCGGTTGCCCCAAAGCTATATTTTCCTGCTGTGTTAACTGCATGAAATATGCTTTTGGAAAGGACAAAATATAAATGAAAATATCTTTTTGGTAGGGCATATCTGTCATGTTGGTGGATTGAGGCACAGCTGTAAAGCAGAGAGAGAATACTGCTGAGGGTCATAGGTTAATGTTGTTATGGTTATGGGAGCGCTCTGGATCCTGGGCAGAAGCAGTCTTTGGCCCTCTCTCTGCCATGTGCCCCTGCAGGAAGTTAAGAGACATTTTTTTTCACCGTTTTTGTTTTTGGAGAGTTATATAGCACAATTTCGACCCGAAGGTATTGAGCGCTTTACATAAGTACCAGTTACGTTACTCAAGGTCACGCTCATTTTTGTTAGGCACGGGAAGATGAAGTGATTTGCCCAGAATCACAGGATGTTGAGCCAACGCAGAGGCTCGAAACTGGTTCCCAGCTCCAAAGTCGGCAGCTCTGGCCACAAGGCCACATCCTCATCCTCTCCAATCTGCACCCTGGGCCTCAGCCCACATTTAAGTGTGGGCATGTGGACACTCACACTCCTGTTTTCCCCCACTTAAAACTCTCTCACTCACAGGAACAAGAGCCCTGTAGTTCTGGCAAAGCCTGCCTGCTGTCTACACCATTAAGGCCTCAATGCAGCAAACGCTCCAGAGACAGCTTGTGTGGTTGTATGGGAGCATAAAAAAGACGACTTGCTCATTCAGTTAACACAGAGTACGATCATTAAAGGCAGCAGGGATGTCGAGGTTATAGTGTGCTCCAGCTGCTGTAATGCAGGTTCGGGCGCGCCATGGATCGCGGCTGTTTATCCTCCGAGGATCCTCTCTTCTGCAGCTTGCTAGACAGCTCTGTGTCACACATTATGTGAGAAAGCAAGAGGCTGCCAGGCAGATGGTTTGCACAAGTGCACACCTATTTGTAGCTTCTTCCCAGCCCGGGTACCCGCAATGACTACTCCACACATGGAGCTTAGTATTACACATCTTTATTCTGCTGCGTGTAACTGTGAACCCAACATTCTAAAACAAGCGTTTGTGTCATTTTGCTCTGACACCAAGGTCACAGCTCTATGCAGTCTGTTAGGAGCCAAAAGGGTTCTGTCATAAAATATTACAAGACACTACATCTCCCCCTCTGTTAAATATATATATATATATTTTTTATTTTTTTTTATTTACAAATTAGCATATATAGATATGCAATTACAATTCTTCAACCAACCTTCTTGGCACTTTAATTATTGGACCTGATCTGGTTACCGGGGGCAGTCATCTTCACTGTCAGAGAGAGATTTTTGAAGTTGGTGAAGAAGTAACAGCAGTCACTGAGTTTTCAGGTTCAGTCTTTCTTTCACCATCTCATTCAGTAGACTGATGAATTAAATGCAGAAAGTGAGAATAGTCTCTGGTAACAGACTTTTCAGGACGCTGGGTGTTAGAAATGGGGGACTCTAGTTGGCAATGGTTTGCATCTTTGTTCAAGTAGGGACCCTTCTTCCTAGTCAGGGTAATGGGGATACACTTCTAAAATACCCCTGCTCACCCCCTTGGTAGCTTGGCATGAGCAGACAGGCTTATCTCAGAGGCAGTGTGTAAAGCATTTGTGCACTCGTACAGTAATACAGCGAAAACACTACAAATGGACACCGCACCAGTTTAGAAAAATACAGAATTTTTATTTAAACCAAACAAGACCAAAATGACAAAATCCACAATACAGTAATCAAAATGTAATCCATGGTAGGTAAAAACAGTTCTGTCCTTAGCAAACTATGGATGCAACACTTTCCAAACAAAGTACCTTAGATGAGTCACAATCATAAACAAAAACTGCTGCAGGAAAGGTAATGTGTTGTTTCCTTATGCCCAGGGAAGGTGATGCGTTGGTTCCTTACTCCAGGGGAGGTGATGCGTTGGTTCCTTACTACCACACAGCGGAGGTGATGCATCAGTTCCTTATTGAAGGGAAGGTGATGCATCAGTTTCTTATTGTGCAGGAAGGTTATGTGGCGGTTTCTTACTGCGGCCACAGAGTTCTTGTAGATTTGGCGCCTCAGTGCGATGCACCAGTTCTCAATGCGGTGGCATCGGCACTGCATTGGTCTCTCTAGCCGTGGTCCCACGAAGCGTTGGTTCTTGCAGCCGCACGGCAGGGCCTGCATCGGAATCGGTGCAGTGATCTCAAACATCGGTGCACGTGATTCGGCGTGCAGCGATTTCTCCAGCCGCATGCAGGCGCTGCATCAGTTTCTTCAGCGGCACAGCAGTGATGCGTCAGAAACAGGTGTGGATGCATTGCACTCCTCTTAGTTGTGTCTCTTTTCCAGCTCCCAACAGCAGGAACAACCTCCAGAGGCCCAACACAGCAACAGGCACCTCTTGACAGGTCAGAACTCCCAGCAAGGAAGTTCAGGGGAGCTGGTGGTGAAGTCTTTGTGTCCCTGAGACTTCAGAACAGGAGGCAAGTTCTACTTCACGCCCTTAGAGATCTTCTTCAAGCAGGATACACAGCACACATCAAAGTCTTTATCCTCTCCTTGGCAGAAACAGCCGCCACTGCAGGCAAACCCCAGACAGCACACAGCAAAGGGGCAGTACTTCTCCTTCAGCTTTCCCAGCTTTTCTCCTTGCCAGAGGTTCCTCTTGAGTCCAGAAGTAATCTAACGTTCTGGGCCCCAATATTTATATTCCATTTCCCTTTGTTCTCTTGTGGCAGAGAGGCTCTGTGCTCAGTCAAACCCAGTTCTGTCCTCTCTGGTCCAGCTTCCCGGCAGGAGGTGGAGACAGCATTGTGTAAGGCAGACCAGGCCCATTCAGGTGAAAGGAAATCTCCTCCCCTACCCTAAATGCAGCCAAGGTCTATTCAGCCCAGCCCAGACTCATCCTGGAAAGGCAGGACACACCTCAACACCCCCAGTGGCTGTCTTCACTGAATGCACATCCCCAGCCCCTTTCACTCCAATGCCAGACAGTCAATCCACTAACCAGCAGAGGCACACAGGACGCCTAAGGAAGAAAATACCTACTTTCTGTTTTGAAACACACAATATAAAAATCATCTTTACTAAAGATGCATTTTTATATTCTGAGTTCAGGCATACCAAACTAAAACTTTTAATATTGTCCCAATGGGAAGTTATACTTATGAGATGTTATAAATAAACTCCCTTTCTATCCTATGGGACAGATAACCTTTCAATAGTGAAAAACAAAAAACACTGTATTTTACTATCAGGACATATCACACACATCAGTACATGTCCTACCTTTCACATACACTGCACCCTGCCACCGGGGTACTTAGAGCCTACCTTAGGGGTGACTTACATGCACTAAAAGGGAAGGTTAGGGCCTGGCAAGTGGGTGCCCTTGCCAGGTCGACATGGCAGTAGAGACTGCACGCAGACACTGCAGTGGCAGGTCTGAGAACCCTTTGAAAGGCTGCTTGTGTGGGTGGCACAATCAGTGCTGCAGGCCCACTAGCATCATTTGATTTACAGGCCCTGGGCACACACAGTGCACTGTACTAGGGACTTAGTAGTAAATCATATAAGCCAATCATGAAAACACAAATCCATAATAACAGTTTACACAGAGAGTATATGTACTTTAGGACAGATCAGCAGTGGTAAAGTGCCCAGAGACTTAAAACCAACAAAAACAGGATAAAAAAAGGAGGCCCAAAAGCAAAAAGTCTGGGGATAAACCAGCTGAAAAAGCCAGGTCTAACACTAGGCATTAACCATATGCCTGATGGTGGACATGGCGTGGAAAGGTGCAGCATCATATGGAGGACAGATTTTCTCCTTTGCATTTGTCCGGCGAACACTAGATCTCCTGTCTTAAACTCGATATTCTTTGCAAATCGCCTCTTGTCGGCATAGGCTTTCATCTTTTTCTTATTACCAAGTCCTTCATCTGAGTTGTATTCTCACTTTCTTCTCCTTTGTTAGTCCATTGAGGTAACTTGGTTGACATTGATCTCCTGAACATCAAGGTATCTGGACTTTCACATGTGGTCGAGTGAGGTGTTAAACGATAGGCTTGTAGGATGGAATACAAAACAGTTTTTCAACTGAGCGTCTCAAGAATTGTATGATGTAGTGTTTTCTTTAGTGTACTCATAAAACGCTTGAGTCCATTGACCTGTGGCCACAACGGTGTTCTCTTCTGATGCTTTATGTTCAGATGCTCCAGGAAATCTTTGAATTCTCGATTGTTGAACGGCAGGCCTTTGTCACACTTCAAAATGGCTGGAATGCCCCATGTGGCAATAATGCAGTCAAGTCTCTCAATGACTTGCTCATGTGTTCGGGATGAGAGATTCTCTATTAACAGAAAATGTGAGTAGTCACCCACAATTACTATCAGATAACGTCCATTCTCGAGTGGACCAACGAAATTGATGGCTGGTCTCTCCCATGTATGCTAAGGGAGTTCTGACATGGTAAGTGTATGCTGAGTAATAGTTGCAGAAAGGCAGTTACATAGATGACAGGCCCTGAGTTCCTTTTCAACGCTCTCATCTAATATTAAAACCAAACTCAATCTCCGAGAGCTCTTTTGGTGGCAACAATACCACGATGTGCTTCGTGAACCACTTAGGTTATTTGCTGTCTCAATTTTTCCGGAATTAGGATTCTCGACACTCACAGTATAGCTCTTTCCTGCGTTATAGATAGTTCATCTTTAACATTTTTGTACTTTTGGGATTCACCATCACTGGTAATATCTTTCAACTTCAACATGTCACTATCGGCTCGCGGCAGTGATGAACTGGGCTAGGCATATCTGATTTTACAGTGTAATTAATGTAGGCTTCCGCTGTCTTGGATGGAGTACCTTGACCTTGTATTGGCACTTTGGAAAAGTAGTTAGTAGGGTTTTGACCCTTTCCTGGATGATGCACAATGATATAATCATACTCTTGTAATCGTAGTCCCTACCGTTCAATGCAAGGAGGCATCTTGGCTTTTGGTTTGCCAAAGATAGTCAATAAAGCCCAATGATCAGTTACTAGTTTAAAAGGCTTTCAATACAGGAATAGATGGAAATGTTCACAAGCCCATACCATGCCCACACTTTCTTTCTCATGTGGTGAGTAAGTAAGTTCTGTTAGGCACAAACTTCTACTGGCATATGCCACAATATGCCCACAAGCATGGGGGTGTCTGCTGTGCTGAGTCAGGATAGCGTCTAACCCGACTGGCTAGCATCAACAACAACCGCTGTCTGAAGCTTTGGATTGAAATTGACCATTTCAGTAGCAGGTTAAATAGCTTGCTCGATTTTCTTGAAACTTCTCTCACATTCTTGTGACTACTTGAATTAAATATTTTTCTTCTTTAATTCCTGTAAGGGAGCACTTATGGTAGCAAAGTCTCGTATGTATCTTGAACAGTAACTGGCTATGCCAAGAAATGAACATATCATAGAAACAACTTCTGGGGATCAGCATTTGATAGGGCTTGTACTTTGGCATGATCAGGTGTCATATCCCCATCGGTTCACTGATAGAATATCGATGCTAAAATCATTGATATAAAAATTATCGGAAAAAAATATAGAATGCAAAAATATTGACTCCCTATACTTAAACAGGTAAGTAAAAAAATATTGAATCAAAAATATCGAAGTGGAAAATATAGATGTAAAAAATATCAATTTTAAAAATATAAATAAAATAAAATAATATATATTAAATATATAAAATATTAATGTTATCTTTAACAAAAGAAATGACATTTAATATACATTTTAACTAACTATAAAAAATAAACTTAATTAAAAAAATACAAAAACACAAACATAATAATTTATACATATACATTTATTTACTTTAAAATGATGTATTAACTATTATCTTTATTTAATATTTTAACTTTTAAATTATATAAAAATAAAATATATACATATATCAATAATTTAGAATTAAAAAAACATTCTATAATTAATTAAAACATTAAACTATACAAAAATAAAAACATACATTTCACAATACAATAAATATAACAGTAGGGAAAATGTTGGATAGCGAAATAATTAAATTTACTATTACAACTTCAGTGAGTGCAACAGTAGGGAAAGTGTCGGATAGCGGAGGGGAAAAATGTTCTATTTCCACTCCAGTGAGTGCAAAAGTAGGGTAAATGTTGGATAGCGGGTACTTGGGCCTCTCACACAAGTGAGGCACCATTTTTATCAGGAGACCTGGGGGAACGCTGGGTGGTAGGAAATTTGTGTGAGCCCGGTGATGCCAAACTTTCCCACACAAAAATGTGTGAAAAAAGTGATTTTTTTCAGCTAAAATTGAGGTTTGCAGGGGATTCTGGGTAAGAAAACATTGGGGGATCCATGCAAGCCATACCTCCCTGGAAGCCCCCGGGTGTCTAGTTTTCAGAACTGTGTGGGTTTGGTAGGTTTCCCTAGATGACCACCGAGCACGGGGCCAAAAATCCAGGTGACCCCCCTTGCAAAACCAGGTGGTTTTGAGATAGGCAATTTTGATGTCGCCTCACTACGTTTTGGGCCCTTGCCTGTCGCGGGTACTTGGGCCTCCCACACAAGTGAGGCACCATTTTTATTGGGAGACCTGGGGGAATTCTGGGTGGTGGGAAATTTGTGTGAGCCCGGTGATGCCACAACTTTCCCACAACAAAATGTGTGAAAAAAGTGATTTTTTAAGCTAAAATTGAGGTTTGCAGGGGATTCTGGGTAAGGAAACATTGGGGGATCCACGCAAGCTATACCTCCCTGGAAGCCCCCGGGTGTCTGGTTTTCAGAAATGTGTAGCTTTGGTAGGTTTCCCTAGATGTCCGCCGAGCACGGTCCAAAAACCCAGGTAACCCCCTTGCAAAACCAGGTGGTTTTGAGATAGGCAGTTTTGATGTCACCTCACTACGTTTTGGGCCCTTGCCTGTCGCAGGTACTTGGGCCTCACACACAAGTGAGGCGCCATTTTTATAGGGAGACCTGGGGCAACGCTGGGTGGTAGGAAATTTGTGTGAGCCCGGTGATGCCACACTTTCCCACACAAAAATGTGTGAAAAAAGTGATTTTTTTCAGCTAAAATTGAGGTTTGCAGGGGATTCTGGGTAAGAAAACATTGGGGGATCCATGCAAGCCATACCTCCTGGGGAGGATTCTTAGAGGTCTCCGAAGCAGCATTGCCTTCTGGAACACACTCAGGCTCTCGCTGATGGGGAAGATTGCCTTGATTAAAATGGTGGTGTTGCCTCGATGTCTCTTCACAATGCAGGGCTCCTTCTTTCGGGATCTCGATGCAATGCTTATACAACTATTGTGGAATGTAAAACGTTATCGGGTAAGCCTAGAAATTATGAAACGTACTTGGGGTAGGGGCGGTTTAGAAATCCCGGACCTTGAACTTTATTATTTCGCGTCCCAATTACAGCACGCAGTGGCCTGGCTCGATACGGACCCTTCATGGGAACGATCGCTCCTGGCAAACACATATGGGGATCGACAGCTGGGGGCGCTTCTTTGGCATGCAAAAGGGCGACAGGACCCATGTCCTCCACTGGGTAGATTGTTGGTTGCCATTTGGGCCAGGGTGGTTCGACGACTTTTACAGGTGCGACCGTTTGCCCTAGAGGCAGACTTCTGGCTGATGCCGCCTTTCGTGCACATTGACCGGGTCATGTCTACTGACAAATGGAAGGCGGGAGGGTGTCTTATGCTGTCAGACCTTTACCCTGACCAACGGTTCATAACATACCAAGATGCAGTGGACTCTTTTGAGCTGGGGCCGGGGCAATTCTTGCAATACGCCAAAATAGCGGCAACAGCACGACATCTATGGCCTACATTCTCGGAAGCCATGGGGCACACGCATACTCTGGTCAAGATGATAGCCATGGCGGGAGGGCAGAAACTTGTCACTCACCTGTACAGGGCTTTACGGGAAGACAAAAAATATGCACCTCTCAAAATAGAAGGTAGATGGCAGGAAGTGAGCCCACAGGAGATTACACCACGGGAGTGGGAAAAAATTCATGAGGGTGTACGTAAGGTGGCGGTGTCCAATAGATTTAAGCAGATACAATACAATATGGTCCACATGACGTACCTCTCACCCAAGCGCCTAAACACTATTGATAGCTTGAGGGATCCCAGGTGCCCCAGATGCCACTATGCACAGGCAGATTTCCCACACATGGTTTGGTCGTGTCCGATGATCCAGATATACTAGACAGCTATCCTAGAGGACCTGTACAGAATAACAGGATGGAGAGTTGCCTTGGAGCTGCATACTTGTCTTCTTGGACTGATTCCTCGGGTCCCTAAACGTAAATTCAGCAGGACGTTCCTGGTGTTGGGACTTGTGATTGCTAGGCGGCGAATAGCAATCCACTGGCTGCAACAGAGTGGGCCGCTGGTTGCGAACTGGAAGACGGACCTGCAGGAATGGGCGTTAGCGGAGGAGGGACATATGCGCAGAACTAGGAGGGATGCCAAGCTCCCGGAAGTATTGCAACGTGGGGGCTAATGGTCCAGGAGATAGGGAGGAGCTCCCCGAATTCGACACAGATAGTGGTGTCAGATGTTAGTCATATTGGGATTGAATCCCCCGGGCAGGGGGAGAGACGGGAGGATACCCCTGATTGAGATGTTATTAGATATACCTCTAGGTGGGTGGGCCCGGCGAGGGGGGGGGAGGGTGGGAGGGGGGATGTTCAGTTACAAGTTCGTATTATTGTTATTAACAGTGTTCATGCTTATTGCTGGTTTGGTGCACACTTCAAAGGCAACCTCAATTGGACTAACTGTTGCTGGACAGAGACTGTGAGGCTTCTTATTCGGAATTGTTTGAAAAATAGTACTGTTTTACTATGTGCAGTGAACCTCAAAACCGCAATAAAGAAATTAATTAAAAAAAAAAAATGTAAAAAAAAGTCTGAGTCTCCCCTGAACACTGTCCTAGTTTCGCCCATCCGTGCAGTTGGCTGTCCAAGGCTGTGCACTTTTTTTTTTAAAGAATGCAAAACTCGCAAATGGGAGCTGACTTTGTAGTTTCAAGATGTGCAGGGGGGAAAATTCAACCCTAATCCAGCCAATCACATGGTCTTAAAATTTGACAACTGACTTGCGAGTTCAATGGCATAGCTAAACAAAAGAGAGAATCCATTAAAGCTCGCTCTAGCCACACCTTTTTTTCGAAAAACAAATGTCTCAAAAACAACAAAAAGGATTTTCACCAAACAAAAAAATAGGCATGCTTTCTGAGTAAAGTTCGACTTTGAAGTGAAGTTTGGTGTAAAACCGTTTAGATGTCAGGTGAGAGCAAAATTGTTCACTCTCCTATAACTTTTTGCCCCATGGACAGTTCTTGAAGGATACTTAGCTGAACTAACTCAACTGCCAAATGTCAGGCAGACGCAGCAACGGGGTCAAAAATTATAGGCGAATTAAAGTATGCCTTTCAATGAAAAGTGTGACTCAAACATAACTACACCGTGGCTATCGCCACCTTGAAATGCAATATACATGTATATAAAAATATAAATTAAGAGAGAGAGAGACACACACAAATGTTTTACAAAGAGAAGCACGTTATGTTATTTTCTATATTGCTGAATTGCCAGAGTTAAGGGCTCAAGGAACAAACTGTACAATCTAGTATACAGTTGCAAACATAGGGTCATCCTCACCAACTTTGTTACCGAGTTGTGAAAGGAACGTGATCGGTTTTGAACTCAAAAGAACCAATTCTGAGGAAGGGAGAGCACACATTAAGTTGGTGTCATCAGGCTGATTTGTGGGAGCAGCAAAAATACAGCAATTAGTAGGATGATTGGTGGGTTCAATCAAAGCACTGGTATGTGCTGACAAAAAGGGGATGCATTGGGGGAGAAAAACACGTGATATGCTAGAGTATTGCTGTTACTTTTTAGAAATAAAACCAAATGTTTAAAAACTACAACCTTCTCATTAAAATGAACATTTTGATTTGTATGAAAAAAAAAACAAGTCACCCCGTCCTGGATTCCCCTGGGTGTCTAGTTTTCAAAAATGTATAGGTTTGCTAGGTTTCTCTAGGTGCCGGCTAAGCTAGGGTTCAAAAACGAAAGCTAGGCACTTTGCCAAAAAAGGGTAATTTTTCACTGCAAAATTGAGGTGTGACCATGTTGCATTTTGCGCCGTTTCCTGTCACGGGCACTAGGCCGACCCACACAAGTGAGGTATCATTTTACTCGTAAGACTTTGGGGAACATGGGGTGGATGGAAATTTGTAGATCCACGCAGATTCCAGAACTTTCCACCACAGAAATGTGGGGAAAATTTGTTTTTTTAAACAATTGTTTAGGTTTGCAAGGGATTCTGGGTAACAGAACCTGGTGGGAGGCAGTCAAGTCTCCCCATTCTGGATTCCCCTGGGTGTCTAGTTTTACAAAATGTACAGGTTTGCTAGGTTTCCCTAGGTGCCGGCAGAGCTAGGGTTCAAAAACTACAGCTAGGCACTTTGCCAAAAAAGGGTCATTTTTTTCCTCTGCGAAATTGAGGTGTGACCACGTTGCGTTTTGCGCCGTTTCCTGACGCAGGCACTAGGCAAACCCACACAAGTGAGGTACCATTGTTCTCGGAAGACTTTGGGGAATGCGGGGTGGGTGGAAAATTGTGGATTCACGCAGATTCCAGAGCTTTCCACCACAGAAATGTGGGGAAAATGTGGTTCTTTTGACAATTTTTTAGGTTTGCAAGGGATTCTGGGTAACAGAACCTGGTGGGAGGCAGTCAAGTCTCCCCATCCTGTATTCCCCTGGGTGTCTAGTTTTCAAAAATGTATAGGTTTGCTAGGTTTCCCTAGGTGCCGGCAGAGCTAGGGTTAAAAAACTACAGCTAGGCACTTTGCCCAAAAGGGGTCATTTTTCACTGCGAAATTGAGGTGTGACCACGTTAAGTTTTGCGCCGTTTCCTGTCGCAGGCACTAGGCCGACCTACACAAGTGAGGTACCATTTTTCTCGTAAGACTTTGGGGAACGCGGGGTGGGTGGATATTTGTGGATCCACGCAGATTCCAGAACTTTCCACCACAGAAATGTGGGGAAAATGTGTTTCTTTTGACAATTTTTTAGGTTTGCAAGGGATTCTGGGTATCAGAACCTGGTGGGAGGCAGTCAAGTCACCCCATGCTGGATTCCCGTGGGTGTCTAGTTTTCAAAAATGTATAGGATTGCTAGGTTTCCTTAGGTGCCGGCAGAGCTAGGGTTAAAAAACTACAGGTAGGCACTTTGCCAAAAAGGGGTCATTTTTCACTGCGAAATTGAGGTGTGTCCACGTTGCTTTTTGAGCCATTTCCTGTCACGGGCACTAGGCCGACCCACACAAGTGAGTTACCATTTTCCTCGGAAGACTTTGGGGAATGTGGGGTGGGTGGAAATTTGTGGATCCACGCAGTTTACAGAACTTTCCACCACAGAAATGTGGGGTAAATGTGTAACAGAACCTGGCGGAAGGCAGTCACCCCATCCTGGATTCCCCTGGGTGTCTAGTTTTAAAAAATGTATAGGTTTGCTAGGTTTCCCTAGGTGCCGGCACAGCTAGTGTTCAAAAACTACAGCTAGACACTTCGCAAAAAAAGGGTAAATTTTCATTGTGAAAATGTGGTGTGTTCACGTTGGGTTTTGAGCCATTTCCTGGCGTGGGCACTATGCCTACCCACACAAGTGAAGTACCATTTTTATTGGGAGACTTAGGGTAATTCAGATTTGTAAAGCAACTGTTATTACCTATTGATTTTTGATGCATTTCTGCCTTCAAAATAAAAGACATTGTGTAAAAAAGAAGTCATTTTGAAAAATGACCGATAATTCTCATGCTAGTATGAGTATTCCCAATTTCGAAAATGTGCAAATATGTACTATTTCTAAACTCTATAATTTGTTCCCATTTCAGAAATACATAGGTGTCTTTCATACCGATTTTTCCATGTATACATTTTCCCACAATAATTGTTATGTACCCGGTACATAATAAAAAGCCATTGCAAATTTCTGCTCAGTTTTTGACTCTGGGTTCGTCGGGTTCTTGGTGAACCTACAAGCCCTATATATCCCCACAACCAGGAAGGTCCAGCGGATGTAACAGTATATTGCTTTTAAAGAGTTGTCATAATTAGAAGAAGCTACAGGTAAAAACGTTGACACAAAAGGCTGTTTTTTATAACAAATTTTCAATTTTTCCTATATTTAACTGTTAGTTTCTATAAAGAAACCTCGATGGATCTACACAAATGACCCCTTGCTGAATTCAGAATGTTGTCTACTTTTCTAAAATGTATCATTTTCCAGGATCCATTATTACTTTCACACCCATTTCTACCATTAACTGGAAGGAGGGTGAAAGCACAAAAAGTAGCAAAAATAGGCTATGTCCCAGAAAAATGCCAAAACTGTGTAAAAAAATGTTGGTTTTCTGACAAAAGTCTGTCATTCCTCAAAAGCTGGGAAAATGGTGATTTCAGCCCCACAAACCCTTTTCTGATAACATTTGCAGGGAAAAACCCAGACGCTTTCATTTGCAGCCCTTTTTTTCCCATTTTTCCAAAAAAAAACAATAGTTTGCTGTATTTTGGCTAATTTCTGGGACTCCTCCAGGGGAATCCACAAACGCTGGGTACCTTTAGTATCCCCATGATGTTGGAAGAAAAGGACGTAAATTTGGTGTGGATACCTTATGTGGTCAAAACGTTACAGGGGCCTAAGCGCGCACTACCCCAAATAGCAAAAAAAAAGGCTTAGCACAGGGGGGGAAAAGGCCTAGCAGAGAAGGGGTTAAACAATTGAAACAAATTAAATAATCTTAAAAATAAATAAACAATATTTAAAAAATATACGATTAAATATATTAAACATATAAAAAGAACACATATTATAAGGTTAATGACATAATAAAAAGGTACAATTATTATATGCAATAAATTAATAAATACATTCATAAACAATATTTATTTAAAAGGAGCAAATATTAACAAACAAACAAATTCTCTAAAACATAAATGTATTTATTTTATTTCCTACCCTATAACACCACACCAATTAAAAAAAGACTTCCACATTTTTATTTAAATGTATTTCCATAATTAACAGAATTAATAATGAATAAAAAAATTATCAATAAAAAAGGATAATAAACATTAATTGAGTACACATTCTTCTACACTATAATATCCACAACACACACCTAAAATTAATTACACAATTCACATAATTAATTACTAATTATTAATTAAAATTAATTAACAACTAATTAATATTTCATCAATAAAAAATAAATGAGTTCCCACCCTTCCCACCATTTAAACCTATAAACACCACAACATGCACCTAAAATTAATTACACAATTAGCATAATTAATTACTAATTAATTAATTTGAATTATTTAACAACTAATTATTAAATAATTAATAATACATGCATTTACACATCTAACACTATAACATCTCAATTAAAGAAATATTAATAAATTAAAAACATTCAATACATTTTATATAATAAATGACTTCCCCTAGAAAGCCACAACCCGCTACAAAACTAAAAACGCAAACTTCATATTTTGGTTTTTAAATAACTACTCAAAATGATCAATACATTTTATATAATTAAATACTTCCCACATTATTCCCCTATAAACTCACAACCCGCTACGGAAGTAAAAACACAAAATTCAAATAAAAAAATGAATAACTACTAAAATGTTAACACATATAATAAAAATACAAACAATTGGGGGCGTGGCCTGCAGCCAAAGAAGATGGCCGCACATTAGGAGTGCTGCGGTAGCAGATCCGAACATTTCACCCGCAATCCGGCACAATCCGACACTGCTAATGGTACCTACCACCCTGTGAAGCTGCGGAACGGTGGGGTACCTCTCTCTCTCCCCCAGGCGGCCTGCCTGCTGCAGTCCTTGGCCGTCGTTCGGGAGCTTGGACAGCGAGACCAGAAGTTGTAAAATGGTGCCCGCCACCGCTGAGCTCCGTACTTGACGCGCCGCGCCGGACGGAGTGTCCCGCTGGGCGACTGGCGGGCGAGCGCGGGGCTGAGCGCCGCATTCCTGTGGCTTCAGGCACTGGGGAGGCTATAGCCTGGTTGGTGAACTGCTCCGTGCTCCGGGGCAGCGGGCACACTGATTGCGGCGGCCGCCCCCTGTGAAGGTCTGACTCCTGGGCCCTAGTGTCGGCACGGGGCCGCGAAGAGCCGGGCGTGCCTCAGGCGGGGGCGCATCGGCTGGCTCCACGCACGAAGAGTGTGCAGCCAGAGACATTGATTGGAGCGGCGCTGGACAGAGGTGGTGGACGGTGAGGCGCTGCACTCCTTTGGGGACCCCGAGGCGGGCAGACAGGATTTGGCGTGCGGAGTTGGAGGGGTTGCCCCAGCCTCAGCGTGAGTACGAGGGCCCAAGGACGGCCGTGAGTCCCGGAAGAGTGCATTACTAGCGCCTGCGGCGGGCAAATTGGGGGCCTCGGAGGGCCTTGTGCCCGGACTTGGCGAAGCACGTCCCGCTCCAGGCACTTGATACAGCAGTGGGCGTGCAATGGGAACTCTCGAACCAAATTAATTCTGGCGCATCGCTGACAGCAAGGTGTTGGTGCTGCTTGTGGTCTGGACTTGCTCAAATTGCCTCTTACCATACACGCTCTCTAGCGGGCCCGCGGCAGAGGTGACGACGGGAGCAGCCGCAGAGAGTTTTGGACCTTTGGAGCCCGAGCCAAGAGCTGTATAGCGGGCCACTGCGGGGCGCTGTCGGGCCCACTGCAGGGTGTGGCGGGATCTGCTTGGTGCTTGGGCTCTCACGAGTGGCGCAGGCCCGGAGGCCACGTGTGCCATCGAGGTGCTGTTACGATTGGAAGTTGAACAAGCATCGTGGGATCTAGAGCCTTTAGGTTGGTGGGGTGGAGCATATTGCTGCCCGGCCTACAGGGGAGTGAGTTCCAAAGGGCCACGGGGTGCGGGTCCCTCTGGACCATGGACCGCAACAGACAGATTGCTCAGAGTCAATCGAATCACATCGATAAATACACGGTCACCATGGGCCGAGAGGATGACCTTTAGGGTGGGAGCCCGCGGTGCGGGCGGCTGAGGACAGGCCTGACCCATCACTCAAAGACATTATACTGGCCATAATGGAGATGCGTGGCACTCTAAAGGACATGCGTGGCACCATGGAGCCCAAGCTGGACTCAGTAACCGAGGAGGTTAACCTGCTCCGAGCGGACCTGAGCAAGATGTCCGACAAGGTGGCGGAGGCGGAGAGTGGCATCGGCTGCCTCCAATCCAATACGAAGCGGCTTGAGGAGCAGGTGGCCACGCTTACGAGAAATCAGGCAGACATGGCCGCCTGCCTGGAGGATCAGGAGGGCAGGGCGCGGCGCAACAACCTCTGCATCGTGGGGGTCCCGGAGGGCATGGAGGGACCGTCCGCAGACTGCTTCGTGGAGGATCTCATACTTAAGCATCTTAAGCCAAAGCGCCTGTCTAACTTCTTCTCGGTGGAGAGGGCCCACTGCGCGCTGGGGGGGAGGCCTAAGCCGGGGGCTCCACCGCGCACCATCATCGCCCGCATTTTGAACTACAGAGACCGAGATGGTGTATTGCAGGCAACGCAGGTCGTTTGAGGGAGTCAAGAGGGCACTTCGAGATCAGGGACTGAAGTATATGATGTTGTATCCTGCGCGGCTCAAGGTTCTGGATGGGGAGAAGGCGTACTTCTTCGACTCACCGACGGAGGCGCACGACTGGATGGAGGGATGGCAGACCGTGGGCCGTCAGAGCGGCTCCCGCCAATCGACCCATAACCGCGTGAGCCAGGGGTCCCAGAGCAGCACTACTCAGCCACGAGAGTCCCGGCAGCCCGAGCAGACAGCACCTGAGTGATTGCAAGGAGAGAACCGGCACATGGTGATCTGGTCCTGGGAGGTGGGCGGGGCTGATCGACATTGGGGTCTTTGGCCCTCTGGGAAAGTCAGGAGAAAGGTTTCTTGATGATGGACACCTCCAAAGTTGCTGGTTCTGGGTGGGTATGGTGTCTTGTGGTGAACACTCAGGACTCCGGCACTGGCCAGGGGGGAGGGGGAGGGGGGATGGTGGGGGTGATGGGGGGTCCGTTAACTGCGCTCCGTACATGGGGTGGGCAATCCCGCCATAATCTATGTCTTCTTCTGCGATTGCAGACATATGTTCCCTCGTTTTGTTGTGTTGGGGATGATGGGGCGACAGGCACTCTGCATGTTTTTCAGGTGGGTGGTTGGGGGCCCACGTAGCAGGGAGGCAGGGAGGGGGGTATGGGATGGGTTGGGGGTAGGGAGTTCTGGGGTTGTTTATGTTTAGCTCTCGGTGTCTCAACTTCAAAAGCGCAGAGGTTATATTGTGCAAGTACAGCAGTGGGAGGTAAGCGGCCGGAAGGGACTGAGGGGACGGATCTGGAATGGGGGACCAGGCACACATAAGGATATGGACGTGGAACGTCAATGGGCTGGGCAATTTAATAAAACGCACTCTGGTCCTACAACACTTGAAACGCCACTCACCAGACGTGGTGCTTCTACAGGAGACCCACCTGCGGGGTAACAAATGGAGTGCCCTGGACCGGTTCGGCTATAGAATGGTGGCCCATTCTGGGTTCACGTCTGGTTCCAGGGGGGTGGGTATTCTCGTCTGTAATGCCCTTCCAATTGTGATTACAGGCACATGGACGGAAGATACGGGATGTATGGCAGCCATGGCGGTCAGATGGGAGGGGCGAACAATAGTCTTGAGCTCATGCTACATCCCACCCGGTCTGCATGCTCTGACATTCACAAAACTGGGGCCCACATAGCGGGCCTTCCTCTGGGCATTCTGGTGCTGGGGGGGCGATACTAATGCCGTTATGGATGCGGACCTGGATCGTTCAGGGGAGAGACGGGGGAATAGGGGGGAAATGGGCTTGCGGGACTTCACCGCGGCACTGGGGCTCAGTGAAGTATGGCAAACACATAACTCCTCCCAAAGGCACTACACCTTCTACTCCGCTAGGCATGGGTCCTTCTCCAGAATAGATCATATCTTCCCGCCTGGGGACCAGATGTGAGACTTCGTGGACTCCAGTATCATGGCTAGGGGAATCTCAGACCATTCTCCGGTGCGGGTCACCCTCAAGGGGCCGGCAATTGCTAGGACGGCTTTTCCCAGGATAGATCCGTGGCACCACAGGGACGACTCCATAGTCAACAAGTTAAGGGAGGGGTCCCTATCATACTTCGCGGAGAACCAGGGCTCGGTTGATTCCCCGGTGGTCCTGTGGGAGGCCTACAAAGCGGTGTTGAGGGGTCAGGTCCAGGCGCTGATTGGTGCCCAAAAAAAAAAGGAGGAAGGGCTCCACGTCCATCAGTTGGAAAGTGAAATTGCATCTCTAGAGAGGGGTTCCGGAGGGGCTCCTTCCATGCAGCATGGCCATGAGTTAGCCCTCAAGCAGAAGGAACTTTGTTCGCTGGCGGAGGGTGAGGAGCGTGCATATTCCCTGGCCACGCAGCATCGGATATACGACGTGGGGGACAAATGTATGAAACTACTGGCCTGGCTCGAACGGAGGGACCGGGAGCAATCCTGGGTGGCCGAAGTTAAGGACGAGTCTGGGTCCTTGGTAAATAGCCGAGGCCTTCGCGTCATATTACGAGAGGGTTTACACCCCGGTGTGCACCAGGACGGAGTCGGATTGTGAGGAGTTTCTATGGGATTTTGCCTGCCCACCCTTTCTAAGGAACAAGCGGACAGCCTGCAGGTAGAATTCACTAGAGCGGAACTGGGCGAAGCCCTTAACTCCCTCCATGCTGGGAAGGCACAGGGGCCCAATGGACTCCCTGTTGAGATTTACAAGAGTCAAGCCAACATTGTAATTGATCCCATGAGGCAGATGTTCCTCAGGCTTCCACCTGATCAATGAGAAGCCACAATCGTGGTCATCCACAAGGCTGGGAAGCCGGCTGACCAGTGCTCGTCTTATCGGCCTATCTCGCTCCTCAATGTGGAGGCCAAGGTCCTGGCCAAAGCCTTGGCGACGAGACTGCTCACGGTTCTCTCAGAATTGGTGCATGTCGTCCAATCGGGGTTCATGCCGCACAGGAACACTCGGCTCAATTTACGACGGCTCTATGGGGTTCTGTATATGACTGAGGGGGAGGACGACACTCAAACGGCATTGATGGCGCTGGACGCCTCAATGGCCTTCGACAGCATCGAGTGGCCGTACTTATTTATGGTTTTACAGCGGCTGGGCTTTGGACCGGTTTTCTGTAGTTGGGTGCACCTGCTGCACGAACAGCCGGTGGCGAGGGTGAGGGTAAATGGAGCGCTATCCCGTGCATTCCCCCTGCGTAGAGGCACCAGGCAGGGGTGTCCGCTATCCCCTCTCCTCTTCGCCCTGGCTCTGGAACCGTTGGCCCACTAGATTCGTAGAGACAGGGCCTTCTGGGGCCTATCACTCAGCGAGGAGTGAGAGGAGCGTATATCCTTATACGCCGGTGACATTGTCCTCTACATGGCTAGACCGTACCACTCCATGGCGCAGGCGCTTCATCTCTTCGACCTGTTTGGCAGCTACTCCGGTTATAGGATCAATTGGGCCAAATCATTGATTTACCCCCTCTCCGGCCCCCTCCGCGTATTCCGGCTGGGTGCCCTGCCGTGGTGGTGTCCGAGGGCTTCAAGTACCTGGGGGTGTATGTTACCAGGGACAGGGCGGAGTTTTTCACTAAAAACCTGGAACCCCACCTGGCGAGATTAGCTTCGGACGTTCATCACTGGAGATCCTTGCCTCAATCCCTGATGGGGCGTGCCGCGCTCTTCATGATAGTGGCCCTACCGCGCCTCCTCTACATCCTGCAAAACTCGCCTTACCCGATCCCTGGGGAGTGTTCAAGAGCATATCCCAGTCTCTGCGGACGCTGCTCTGGGATGGTGAGAACCCGAGGATAGTGCTGCGAAAGTTCACAAGGGGGGTGTTCGACGGGGGGCTGGCCCTCCCGGACGTCCAGTTGTATTATTGGGCTTCCCAGTTGCAGGTGGTCAATGACTGGGTGTACGCGGCACGATCGGAGCCGGCTTACAGGGTGGATAGATATGCTATGCCAGGGGGCAACTGTGAGCAGCTTTTGTACTCGCGGAAGCAGTGCAGGAACCTGCCTTCCCATACCGAGGTGGTGATACAGTGCTGGAGGGAGGCTAATAAATTCCTGGGGTGGGCGGGCACCCTCACGGGTAGGACGCCGCTCTGCTTCGGGACCAGTTAGCTGAAGTCTCGGGACTGTCCGGCTTCAGGGGATGGAGGCTGATTGGCATAGATTATCTGGGTGATGTATGGAAGGGGAGCGCCCCTAGATCTTTTGACTACCTCCAAAAGGAGTAGCGCATGCACGACTCCCAGCATTACCAGTATCTGCGCCTCACACATGCCCTGCGCTCGCACATACACTTGGGTTCTTCGATCCCAGAATACTCTCCATTGGAGGATAGGCTCCTACTCGATCCTATTCCAGGGAAACTAACAGCCACCATCTACTGTAAACTCATTAACAACATGCCTGACCCTTTGGTGTCTCTGCGCAGGAAATGGGAGGGGGATGTTGGACGCCTGGAAGACGAGAACTGGCAGTACGCCCTGCAAGGCCCCCGCGAAATTGCCATTCGGATGCGGTTCCGCCTCGTGCAATTTAAAATCTTGCACCGGGTGTATTACCCGCGTACTCACTTATTCTGATGGGGTAGGAGCCTGTCCCCGCTGTGTGTGAGGGGGTGTCGGGGGGAGGGCACATTCTTCCATATCCTGTGGGAATGCCCGAACATAGTGCCATTTTGGACCAAAGTAGCTCACACGATGGCGACGGAGGTGGGTTTGCCGGTCCCGATGGAACCCAGGTGGCTACTTCTTCTGATCAAGGGAGCCACGGACTGGTCCAGGTATAATGAGATCTGGTTGGCAACAGCGGCCGGGGTGGCAAAACAGAATATCGCGAGCAGTTGGGTGGCGCAGGAGGCCCCACAATGGGACCAATGGCTCAGAGGCGGAGGAAACGATCTATAAGTCCAGGGGTTGAGTTAAGAAATGCAAGAGGGTGTGGGGTCCATGGCGCAAGTATCGAGCTCTGAGGGGTGGGGGGGAGAGGGGGGACAGTTGTAGCGGGCCCATTTTGCTGCCCAGTCGGTCCACAAATGTGCAATGTCATGTTGATGGTTTGCGAGGCATTTAAACACTGCTGTATAATGTATGAGACCTTGAGCAAAGTTAATAAAAAGATTTCCCAAAAAATAATACAAACAATTCTTAAACAAAAAAACAAACATACCACACATATAAACTATATACTAAAATACATAACATTAATTAAAAATCGATATTTTAACAAATTTATTTTTGCAAACGATATTAAACTCTTCAATATTTTTTACATCGATATTACTTACCTAAAATCAATATTCTTGACCACGAGAATTTGTCTGTTGATATTCCTGACCAACTATATTTTTGCCACAATATTTGTGCAATTCGATAGTTTTTTACTCGATATTCTGTCTCTGCACCATCCCCATCTGAAAATATATGACCTAAGAATTTTAACTTTGTCTTGTGGAACTCTCACTTGTCTGCATTCAAAGTCAGGCCTGCATCAGTCAATAAACAACATACTTGGGTGAGAGCTTTATCATGCTCCTTCTGTGTAGCTCCTTAAATCAATACGTCATCACCATAATTGAATGCGTTCACAACCAACTGTATGAAATATTGAATGACATCTTGGAAAATTTCTGCAGCCGATAACACAGCAAAACTGAGTCTCTTAAATCGAAACAAACCGCCATGTAGAAAAGGTCGTAATATACCTGCAATCTTCTTTGAGTTCCAACTGATGATAACCTATATTTAAATCAAGGCGAGGGAAGACCTTTGCACCATTTAATTGCATTATCATATCAGCAATGTGTGGTTCTGGATGTTGTTCTCATTCAATTGCCTTGTTTGCTTGACACAGCATGCAGCTCCTTCAGTTTCCTTTTTGGGCACTACCACTAGGAAAGAAACCCATGGCGTCGGACCAGTTGAACGATAACGATTCAAGTTATTTTTTCAACAGCTTCTTGTAAATGGAAAGCAACTAGTTTATGTCTCTGAGCAGCAGGACGGACATTGTAATTAATATTTAACATAACTTTCATAATCTTAAGCATTCCGAAACCATGAAACGACGTAGGAAATGGGCTTACTATTTCGTGGTGAGCATTCATGTTGTGATTCACAGAAATCAGTCCCATATTAGCAGCGGTACTGTAAAAGAATGCAGCCCTGGCTGACAAGGAGAAGGCTGTGTTAATTGCAATGATAGAAGGAGCTCTTGCTTTTAAAAAAATAAAGTGTCTGCTGAGGAAAAGAAAGCCGATAGTGTGCTTCTAATGGAATGGAAGGCCATGCTGGCTCATGGAGGTACGGAAATTGGTTGCTGAGGAGAAGAAAGGAGCTTGTGTGCTTGAGGAGAAAAGTCTAGTCATCAAGGAATGTTAGGCCATGCTAGTTCATAAGGAGAGGTATGATTTCAGAGTCCACTGATGCAGGTGCAGTGAAGGTCAGGTGCAAAGATAAGGTCCCTCACACCCCAACTTCCCAAAAGACCTGGGGCATTTGCGCTATGTAACGTCAAATGGAGGAACACATCCCAAAATTTATGCCGGCTATTTCACATACAAGACCAAGCGAGTGCCACATTCCCAAAAGCTGCCTGTCTCATCCTAGACCTAGAGAAGGCATTCGATACTCTCACATGGTCATACCTTTTCACGGTCCTGCAATGGGTAAGGATAGGTCCCACTTTTTTAGCATACATGCGTCTCTTGTACACTAAACTCACTTCTCGGCTATGTCTGGGGAAAAACATATCATCTTCATTTAAAGTGGAAAGGGGCACAAGACAGGGGTGTTCACTCTCACCCCTGCTATTTGCCCTAGCGGTAGAACCTTTGGCAATATGCCTACACCAGGAGGGAGAGAACTGGGGTATCCCCATTGCAGGCACAATGCATAGCATATCGATGTACGCAGACGATCCGTTAATATATGTGCGAGACATCACAGCAGACCGAACTTCTATATGGGCAACGCTCAAAGAGTTCTCAGAGGCATCTCAGAGTGAATTTGGATAAATCTACGATATATCTGCTGAGTCCGGGCCTCATCCCCCAAAACATTAGTATAGGAGATCAGAGCACAGCCTGGAGTGGGAGCGCCCCAGATACCTAGGGGTCCGACTATATCACTATCCATCTGACATATTTGAGGGCAATCACCATAAAGCGCTAGCTGGGATAAGAGCAGCGGTGGACTTTTAGAAGAACCTCCCCTTAGCCAAAATGATAATAGTACCACAACTTTGATACCATTTCGCCAACCTTCCTGTTGTCCCAGCCAAGCTTTTTTCTGAGACTTGAACTCCTTATTGTGCTCATTGATCTGGGGTACGGGTAGACATAGGGTTGCATTAACCAAGCTGCATTTACGCACTGACCAGGGAGGGTTAAGGACACCGTTTTTGAGTTGTACTTCTTAGCAGCACAACTCCAATGACTCTCCTACTGGACAGCAAATCGACACATAGGGGAGACCCATAGAGAGACAGGCCCTATACTGCTACCGTAGATTCATCGATTGCTATTACCTGGCACCAAACCGAAGCGAACATACCCCCTACAGGTGTCAATAGCCCGCACATGCATGCAGAAGATGCATTGTACATCCGCAGGGACTCTCTACTACTCTCCGTTGCTCCCACTGATAGCTTTACCGAGACGAGAGACATATTATACAACTCACATGCTACAAGTATGGACAGACCACTCATTGATGGAGATGGAGTCCCTGTACGAAGATGGACAATTACGACTATTTGAACAGATAGTGGAAGAGTACGACCTTCCCCCCGGACAATTTCTACTGCATAGGCAGATCATAGCAAGCTACTACCCATATCACAACCTAACAGAAGGAGAACCCAAAACTCATCCATTCATACACACTATTCTTCATATGGGAGTGGGTCGACACTAAGGGGTCCATTAGGATGTCGGGCAGTGGCAACACCGCGGTGCTGGCGGTGCGGAAAAATGCTTTTTTCCGCCCGCGAGCAGCGGTCATCACGTCCGCGATATTAGTATGGCCAAACATAGCCCATTTCCCAACCGCCGCGGTGCGATGCGCACCGCCATCAAAGTGCACCCGCCACCGCGGCGGTGGGAGCCAATGGAGACTCTCTGCCGTGCGGAATGACGTCCGCCCGCTCCACAAATTAGGATGCCCCAAACAAGCAGACGCACTGCAGCAGAGATACCGCCCAACCAGAGACGGCGGAAGCTCAACAGCGGAGTGTGAAACCAGAGTCCAAGGCCACACCACCCGGTCACGACCGCCATGGATCCAGCTCTACACGTCTTTCCGGTGCTGTACCTGCTACATCACCAGGAACTAATGAACCACCGCAGACGCCGCCGCAGGTACGCAATAACACAAACACAACACATGGGTAGACACAGTCAAAATCCATATCAGACACCCTGGTGGGGACAGGGACACATCCACAAGGGCACCCACACATCACCCACCTGCCACCAAGTCACCGCTCTGCATCCTGGACACACAGCTACCGCCACCATGCAGCAATGTCCCGGTCACGTCACCGCAGCGGTGAACACCAGGGAATAAATGCGCACAATGCAGAAGGCAGGGCCAGTGCCAGGCATGGGCAGGGCAAAAAGACCACAGGGCCACACCCCCTCCCACCACATACTAGCACACCCTATGAAGGCACATGCCATGTGCCCCTCCTGTGCACCCCATGCACAACAACAAGCCAGGTGAATACACACCCTGCACCACACAACAAACAATCATGGAGACAGACACTGCAGGAGTGGCTGCACAGGAACACACAGCACAGTAGCACAGGGACAGGGAAGCACACACACCACCACAACACCACACTCAGGGAAACAAAAATCAGGACAAGCACCAAATGAACACATACAAGGAATTAACATCCGAATGGACACACAGCCTCCATAGTCACACATACATACCACAGACTGACACACATACACATACACACCCCACATGCCAACAGCAATGGAGCACAACAAATAGGGAGACCAAAGTGGGCTGCACACAAATGGAAGGCCATGGAGACACACAACAGGCATGTGTAAATCACATGCAAGACAAGGAACAGAGAACAACACCCTCAGGCCATCAAAACACACATGGCTGGTACAGCCAGGAGGTCAAACCACAGGCATCATAGTGCAATAACACAGGGAGACAGCAAGGGAAACCATGTATAGGCACAAGGAGGAAAGGAAGGCCCTGAAGTCAAACTGTTAACAGCCACACATCTATACAACTACCTCACAGGAGTTCACCAGCAGCACTACACACACTGCCCATTGACACACTCCATGACTGACAAACACCAGTAGGAATCTACACACATACCCCCCTCACACCAGCAGCGCACAACACCAGTGCCAAACAACCGAAGGCAGGCAATACTTGCCAGTCAATACACACACTAAACAATCACACACCCTGGGGGTATCCACAAACATCACACACACACAGGGATGCCAGAACAAATGTCTGCACATAAACAAAGGGACAAACACATAACCCAACAGAAACACACACAGAACCACAACAAGAACAGACATGCACTGTTCAGCTAAACTGTGGAAAGGCAATGGGAGCACAGACACAACAGCAGTGAACAACCTTATCACTCATACCACAACACACACAAGAAGTGCACCATCACAGAACAACACAGCCACATCAAACAAACAGCAGATGCACAGGCAAACAAATCACATAGCAAATACAGCAGGACATCAGGGGATGCACACCAGGCAATGACAAGGCAATATACACACACAGCACTGCATGCACAACAAGCAGTGTGTGCACACCAAGCATACCAGCCACACACAGACATCAGTGACAAAACAGCAACCCACACAACACCATACAGCACAGCACAAAGACAACAGCACACCCAGGAAGTGAAGCAATAACACAGCCAACACACATACATCCAACACAACACCAACAGATGCACAAGTCTGGGACACAAAGGTGGAAACAACTTGACCAGAGGACTGGACAGCACACACAGTTGAACTGCATAGGAGCAACCATGACTGACAAACAGCACCAGAACATCATATACAATCCATTGGTGAAATGCCCTGAGTGACACATTGGCCCTGGCCAAAGAACTGCACCACAAAGCACAGTGTCACAAGTGAAGTGATGGGGAGGCACACACACATGTAAACCAAGGAGACAGCAGACACCAAAGTGAAGTGTACTGCATGGCAGGAGTGTAAAATACACAACGTGAGGGAGTGCAGACCCACAATGGGTAGGCATCTGAAGCACAGATAGGGGATGGTATGACAACACACACAACATACCACACGGGAGGCAAGAAGGCACCATGGGACCACAATGCATGAGAAAACACAACCACAATGGCAGTGTGGAACAGCAGGTCTGCACAGTCTCCATAAACAGCAACAAGACACATGGATGTGCAACAAAACAAAACACTGACTTGCCAGTCACACACTCTGCATACTCACAAGTGACAAAAACAACAAGTAGGAGTCAGCCAGAACTGCAAGGACACACCAACACACTGCACAGTGCACAACATACAACTCACACATGTGCATACAAGCACATTGACAGGGCTGAACAACAGGCATACAACTCCTGGCTGACACATGTGTGTAGTTGACAATGCAGGGGCATGCACACATCAACACTGCCGACAAACTCACCCCCTTCACACTGCACACTACCTGACCATCCAAGAGCACAAATGGAAAGTAAGCCATGGGAGTAGGATGACTGGCCATCTCAAGATGACCACACACATACACCACTGGGCACACATAAAGGAAGAACACATATACATGGCCAGCCTGCCTGCAATACTGTGTGCAGAAACCCACTCTGTGCTGGCAGTGCCCCCCCAACCTGACATGTGTACAATATAGCCAACATGAACAAATAAAGGAAATGACAACTGCTATCCATTGTAAATTGAACCATTGCCCCCACAAGTATCTGTGTCAGGAAGAACTGAAGACCCTGTCACCCCTGGAAAAAAGAGAGTAAGTGAGCCCAAACATTGACTATGTTGAAGTGGCACGCAGACCATTTGGCACATACACAAAGCAAAAGAACTTTGTTCAGTAAGGACACTAACAAAATAGAAAACTGGAGCAACTGTCTTTATTCACATATTGCACAGATAGGCACCATGAGAAGAGAAGAGCAAGGCACAAAATGCAGAGCATGTCCATGAGAAGTTGCACAGGCAAGGGCAAAACAGCAGTGAACAACAAGGCCAGTGGCCAGGGCAGAGTGCAGAGTATGTCCATGAGAAGCTGCACAGGCAAGGGCAAAACAGCAGTGAACAACATGACCAGTGGCCAGGGCAGAGTGCAGAGTATGTCCATGAGAAGCTGCACAGGCAAGGGCAAAACAGCAGTGAACAACAAGGCCAGTGGCAAGGGCAGAGTGTAGAGTGTGTCCATGAGAAGCTACACAGGCAAGGGCAAAACAGCAAGTCCAGTGGCCAGGGCAGAGTGCAGAGTATGTCCATGAGAAGCTGCACAGGCAAGGGCAAAACAGCAGTGAACAACAAGGCCAGTGGCCAGGGCAGAGTGCAGAGTATGTCCATGAGAAGCTGCACAGGCAAGGGCAAAAACAGCATGTCCAGTGGCCAGGGCAGAGTGCAGAGTATGTCCATGAGAAGCTGCACAGGCAATGGCAAAACAGCAAGTCCAGTGGCCAGGGCAAAGTGCAGAGTATGTCCATGAGAAGCTGCACAGGCAAGGGCAAAACAGCAGTGAACAACAAGGCCAGTGGCCAGGGCAGAGTGCAGAGTATGTCCATGAGAAGCTGCACAGGCAAGGGCAAAACAGCAGTGAACAACAAGGCCAGTGGCCAGGGCAGAGTGCAGAGTATGTCCATGAGAAGCTGCACAGGGAATGTGTGCGACTGTACCTTTCCATGTTCAGCAACACAGTATGTGGGTAGCAATGTGCAGTACAGGCCTATGTGTGTGAGAGACAGGTGTGTGAGGGTGACTAACACTCAGACTTGGCTGTCAGGCAGACTGGGAGCTGACTGTGTCTCAGGGACTGTTGGGGCACTTGACTGGGGAGAGAGCGGAACAGCTGAGGTAGAGCTATCAGTGGCTTGGCAAGCCGGAGGGCTCCTTAAACCAGGTGGTATAGTGACACGTGGAGGTGGAGTCATGCAGATGGGAGGCACGGTGTGGCTGGGAGATTATGGAGGGGTGCCTTTCACCTTCTTGAGGATCCTAAATGGCTTGACTGACTCTGGATCAATGGGAAGTGGTGTGGACACAACAGGAAGACTCACCACCAAAGCTGCATCAGGTGCAGACGCTGGCACCCCCTCTGGTGATGTGCTGGACCCAGCGGAACGCTTTGCCTGGCTTCGCCTCTGCCCCCCTTCCCCTGTTTACTAGATGTCACCCCTACAGTGCCCTCCTTCCCCTGCTTCACTGAGCTTGGAATGGGAGTCGAGGTGGTGGGTAAATATGCTTTGGAGCCCTTCCTAGGTGTACCCTTGACACGCTCCACCTCCTTGGTGGGCACAGACACTGTATGCTCCTCTTTATAAGATGCTTGGGGCAGGAGAGTCCTTGGATGGGGATGCCTATGAGGCATGTGTGCCTGAGGTCTGCTGCTTTTCGTTTTGTCCCCTGGTGTCACCTGACGGGCTTTTCTCTCTGCGCTCTGCGTGGCTTTGGTCTTCTGTGGGGATGGTGTCTGTGCCCGGGACCGTTTGGGTTGCTGCTGCTGTGTGCTTCGTGTGCCGTATTGTGACTGTGATGTATGTGGACCGTGGTCACTATCGTCAGACATGGCCACTGCCAGGGGGCTGGACAAAGGGACCGGAGTTGGACTGTGAGTATGTGCCTGTTGAAGGGCAGATGTCACTGTTGAGGACAAAGCCTGGACAGTCCGGTGCAGCCCACCCACGTCTGAATGTATGCCCTCCATGAAAGCAACCACCTGGGCCAATTTTTTGTTGTGGTCAATGAAGGCATTGAGGAGAGCTGGCGCAAAAGATCCACAGACTCAGCACTGATGGCAGCAGGGGGGACAGGGGCAGTGGTGCCAGGGGTGAAGGACACTCTTCCCCTCTTACTGAGGCAGACACGGGCAGCACCAGAAGAAGTGGCTGGGAGGATGGGCACTGGCCGCTGTGTGGTGGAAGACGTTGCAGAGTCCTCGTTCCCTGTGTGCGCCAACATGAATGCATCCCCGCTGGCATCAGATGATGTGGTGCTTTGCGTCTCAGGCTGGGATTCCTCCAGCAGACTCCTGTCCCCCTCTGAGGCGCTTGTGACATTTGAGTCACTAAGCTCCTGTGCAGCTGTTGTGCTAGTTTCACCCCCACTGGTGTCCGTCTCCTGTCCCTCCATGACCACAGGAGATGCTGCATGAGAGAGAGAGATGTAGGGTCAGGTCAGTGGCAGCAACAGAACAAATATATGCAAGCAATGCATGACAAAAGATGACCAAATCTACATGTTGCACACCACCCTGTGCAATCACATCATGCCAACTCACTATATCGACTCAAGCAGTGCGTGGAAACTGGAAACTCGGGCATGAGTGAGCCATGTTATGACCACACAGCACAACACCCTGCTTGTGGCTCTGTTCAACCAGACACACAACTAGCTCTGAGCACACCTAGGGACATGATGGGAGCACACGACTTGTTGCCAATGACAGATCTGGATGGAATAGGGGGGGACAACATAGACACAGACTACAACATGACAGTCCACAATGGCCATTAGCCCATGCCACCCACCATGGGGACAAAAGACTGGTGCACATTGTTGTCAGATGTCTAGGACTCCCCAATCTGGGTGCATGCAACGGACGCATTGATGAAGGCACAGTCAGATCGGGCACACTGCTGTTTCCTCCCATGGGATTCCCAAGACTACCCCAATGCAGAAGAAACTTGAAGAGCACAACTCAGAATGCAATGTGAATGCACAGCATCCAAATCACCTTTGTAAGTACAGGTAGGGTGAACTTTGCGAGAGGAGCCTGTACTCACCTGCGGTCCCGCTGACTTCCCGCTGACTTCTCTGTTGGTGCTCTTGCCGCTCCTGGGTCCCTGACGCTGCGGGTCTCCCCCGACGCCGCTTCTTGGCATCGCGGTTGAGACGGGGGGAGACTACAGCTCCCAGGCTGCATAGCGGCCAACTTCCTGCCGCATTCGCGCCCGGAGGCGCTTAAAACGCTGAAGCTCCCTCGGAGGAGCGGGTGAACTTTGCGAGAGGAGCCTGTACTCACCTGCGGTCCCGCTGGCTTCCCGCTGACTTCTCTGTTGGTGCTCTTGCCGCTCCTGGGTCCCTGACGCTGCGGGTCTCCCCCGACGCCGCTTCTTGGCATCGCGGTTGAGACGGGGGGAGACTACAGCTCCCAGGCTGCATAGCGGCCAACTTCCTGCCGCATTCGCGCCCGGAGGCGCTTAAAACGCTGAAGCTCCCTCGGAGGAGCGGGTGAACTTTGCGAGAGGAGCCTGTACTCACCTGCGGTCCCGCTGACTTCCCGCTGACTTCTCTGTTGGTGCTCTTGCCGCTCCTGGGTCCCTGACGCTGCGGGTCTCCCCCGACGCCGCTTCTTGGCATCGCGGTTGAGACGGGGGGAGACTACAGCTCCCGGGCTGCGTAGCGGCCGGCTTCCTGCCGCATTCGCGCCCGGGGGCGCTTGAAACGCTGGGGCTCCCTCGGAGGAGCGGGTGAACTTTGCGGGAGGGGCCTGTGCTCACCTGCGGTCCCGCTGACTTCCCGCTGACTTCTCTGTTGGTGCTCTTGCCGCTCCTGGGTCCCTGACGCTGCGGGTCTCCCCCGACGCCGCTTCTTGGCATCGCGGTTGAGACGGGGGGAGACTACAGCTCCCAGGCTGCATAGCGGCCAACTTCCTGCCGCATTCGCGCCCGGAGGCGCTTAAAACGCTGAAGCTCCCTCCGCGTCGCGGGACGCGCGCGGGCGGCGCCGGGCTAAGCCCGGGCAAAGGGCGGGCCCTCTGTGGCCCTCAGTGACCGAGGTAGGCCGGGCCGGGCCCGGTCCCTTACTTCTTATATTTACTGTACTTTGTTACTCTGTGAGTGTTTGTTTGCAATCGTGCCCAATAGAGTAGTAGGGTTATGTGATGCAAACACTGTGATAGTTATACTGCACCCTTCCTGCTGCGCCAGTGACTGAATCAACTCCAGATTTTATTTATTTTACATTGTTACATCTCTTACCAATTACTGTGGAAAATGTCTAAAACTTTACGCTCAGGAAGAGTAGTGGGAGAAAATCCTGCCCAGACTCCAACTACCTTCCATATAAAAGACAAGGATGCAACCATCCCACCTTTAAAAAGACAATATTTGTTATCTGAACTTTGGATGCCATCTGGTATAAAAAAGCCAAAATGCGCAACTCCACACAATCTTGATACTAAAGCCTTGGAAGTCTATGCTCCAACTACCTCTGTGCCTCGATCTTTCCAGGTCCAGCAGGGGGCCCCCCAAATTATGGCAGAAGGGTCTCCCGTGCGGGACCTTACAGATGGGAAGTTGATAAAGATAAGTGACCCAGTGCACATACCATCGACCCCTCAGTTCTCAATGAATGACAGGCAGGGGGATGACCTGTCTGCACTATCCATTGATTTGGAACTTTGGGGACGTTACGTAAGCCCTGCCAAAGTGGAATCCCTGGAGCAATTTAAAGGTCAGGGGGGAGCCACCCCATCAGGGTTAATGCTGTATAGTAGCACCCCGTTGCTAAATAGCCATGAGATTTCTGACTTGTTAAACTCTTCCAAGAGCCCTGACCTCAACCTCCTGGATAACATCCGTACTGCAGAAGCACGAGAAAAGCCGATCTCCGAGTCTATGATCGCGCTGGAACAACTCCTTGCCTCAATCTTGCTGCTTCTGGGGAAGTTTGTTGGCAGCTCGGACTGCATCCTTGATTCAGTTACCCAGATTTTAAAGGTATTGCTGCAGAAAGTGCCGGATGCGAGTAAGGTCGTTCCCCTTAAGTCTGAACAAGCTGCATCTGAGAGGAAACTTAAAGACATTAGAAGCGAACCAAATAAGAAAAATGAAGAGTTTTCTATGGTCCCTCATAAGGAGTTGACCTATACTGCAGCCTCTAACTGTATCAAGAATTTAGTCCTGGAGATAGAGGAGGAGGATGAAGTTTTGCCAGGATCCAAACCGGTTCAGGAACTATTCCCAATCTTTGTCTCGGATGGTGGAAAAGACCTCCTGGTCGATAAGTTGGAGGTCAACAAAGAAAAGAGAACATATGGTAAACAAAAAAGTATCAAAGCCAGTAAGAGGAAACCCACACGAAAGTATAGAAAGAAGAAGCAACGGAGGATCATTTTCCAAAAAAGCCCAGAGACAAGGGTGATTGAAATAAGGAAGGGGGAATCCTTCTCTACTGCTTTAAAAATGGACATTGGTGTGAATTTATCCTCTTCAGCTTTGGTGGAGGAGGAATTTGAACAAAGCAGCCTGCCTCCCCTGGAGGATTTACCACTTATTGGGGGCTCTCTCCCTGGCTCTCCTTCTCGGAGTGCTTGTGAAGGTCCAACTTCTAACTTATCTGGGTTTTTAAACCCTTTGGCCCCCCCCTTTGTGGTAACTATTGACTCTGTAATGACTTGCCCTCCGGCCCGGCCTGCAAGTATGGCTAAGGCTCCTGTGGATGTGCGTGTATTAGATTTCGTCCTATTATTTGATACTGACCTCTTATTGAATAGAGCCTGGCTCCTTAAATGTTTTAGTGAAATTGAATGTCTCCATCACATCCAGTCTAGAGACATTGAATTGGTAACCTTGTTGGGTAGTAGTCGGGTTCTGAGTACTCGGGTGAAATTTTACTCTCCCATTATAACAAATCTGATACTAGAACAGGCCGAAAACTTTCAACGCTTAGGTATTGATATACTACCTATATCTACCCCAGGCAAGCCAAATCTTTTCGATAAGCAGGGGTTGAGGGGTGGTGAACAAAACGGGGTAACCTCTCCTCCCCTGAGAGACCTGAAAATTTGGGTATCCAGGGGAAAACGTATAGTATCGCACGTGAAGCCTCTTCCACTAATTGAGAATTCTATACACAATGATGATAATAATCGGTGGAATTGGCTACATAGTGCACTCTCAACAAAAAATAAGGATAACCCCAAATTGTTCCACCATCTTTAACCCAGCCTTAAATATAATTTCCTGGAACGCGGCCGGATTCCATAGCAGCCCGGAGAAAATGACTTTTTTATCTACTCTGGAGGCGGATATACTATGCATTCAGGAAACATGGTGCACAGATAGGTTAACGCCTTTAAAAGATTTTTACGTTCTGGAAGTTCCGGCTGCGTCCTCAAAGAAAGGGCATGCTAGGGGGGGGCTTGCCTGTTTACTATCAAATAAATTTCAATGGAGATTTTCACATTATATTGATCCCAGTGGACTCTTCCACACAATAACTTTAGAAAATTTGTTCTATGACAATATAAAATATTCCATGGTAATTTTTAACGTGTATATTCCGCCTGAGGAATGTTTTAATGAGAATTTGCAGCGGGTTCTCCTGTACATGGATAAGATAAAAAATTCGCCTCCTTTTCCTGTAACTTTGCTTATCGGTGACTTGAATTGTAAAGTTTCAAACGCAAGTCTAAACCTTTTCAGGGATAAAGCTAAGGAGGAAGCATATGGCATCCCCCAGACGCTCTTCCCTGAAAATTTAAAGACAAATAAAAGGGGGAAGATTTTGTTAAAAGAATTAGTGATCGGGGATAGCATTATCTTAAATGGTAGATTTCCATCCGACGCCCCCGCAAGCCATACCCATAAATCCCCCTTTGGGTCATCAATTTTGGATTATGCTATCGCCAGCTATAGTCTTTTCCCCCAGATTCTTGACTTAGAGATTATACCCACGACCCTGAGCGACCATAGTATACTGTCATTATTAATTGCATTAAACTCTATGAATACGGCGTCCTGGTCGCTAAAAGGCAGGGAGGCTACCTTCCAATCGTCATCTGGAAGATGCTTCTGGAATAACGCTGCCATTAATGGGGTCCAGGAGTTACTGACCGATACCCTTAGGGAATTAGAAGAGTGGAACGGAAATGAAATAATTTGTTTTGAGGAATTCATGGCAAAAATTTTATTGAATGCTAATAAAACTGTTCCCCCTAAGAAAAAAGGAGAGGTAGTTCCTCTAACTCTCCATAAGCTGAATAGGGAATTAAACAAACTTATCCGGGCACAGTACCTTGAAAGGATATTGGAACGTGGGAAAGATATTGCTAGGTTAAAAAGAAAGAGAAGCAGACTTAAGCGAAAAATTAAAAGGGACAGGGAGGATGAAGTATGGATCAAATTAAGGGAATCTGCTGCTCAAGGCAACAGTAAAGATTTTTGGGCAATAATCGGGAAAGGATGTGGTACGCGTCACTCTCCTACTCCCGTAGCTATATCAGAAGATCTATGGTCCTCTCACATTCGAGAATTGTATGCAGGAATTGGGACCATGGGTGTGGATAATTTCATGCATGTCGCACCTGAGGCCTCAGTCTTTTTTCCCTCTGAGAAGGACATCGAGTTGGCTATAAAAAACATGAGATCCTCTGGGGCTATGGGACCGGATGAGCTCCCGATGACGGTCCTAAAACAAGACCCTTCAACCTGGAGTAAAATCTTGTATCCCCTGTTTAGGGCATGCCATTTTTCTAAATGTGTCCCTGCATCGTGGAGGGGAAGCATTCTGGTCCCTATCTTCAAAAAGGGAGCAAGGGACAACCCCAGTAACTATCGCATGATTGCGCTCCTCGACTCCATCGGAAAGGTCTTTGCGAAATGTCTCCTGAGATCTCTCTCCGATTGGGTCGAGGAGCGCAACATTTTGCCGCTGGAACAGACTGGCTTCCGTAGGGAACATGGCACTCTGGATAACCTTACAGCCCTTCAGGTTATTACTGATAAATATGTCCAGGTTAGAGGGGGTGTTGTATATGCCGCTTTCATAGACTTCTCCACAGCGTTTGATAAAGTGGATCGGGGTACGCTGTGGAGAAAATTGATGGGGATGGGTGTCCCTCCTCCCCTACTGGACTTGGTACGGGCTCTACACACTGAGACCTGGTGTAGGGTCTTAATGGGGGGTGAAAGGGGGTTGTCGGCTAAAATACCATCTCAGAATGGCCTTAAACAGGGCTGCTTATTGGCGCCCCTGTTGTTCTCCCTATATACAACTGACCTCCCTGCAGCTGTGTCCCGTAGTGAGGGGATCGCACCGTTGATAGGAGGGGTGCCAATAGCCTGTCTGATGTATGCCGATGATGTTTTATTGCTCGATTTAACTCCTGCGGGTCTGGCCAACAGGCTTCAGGCTCTTCAGGACTTTGCTGGCGAGCATTATATGAAGATCAATATTAATAAAAGTAAAGTGATGTGTATTGCGGGTAGGAAGAAATGTCGCTCTACAAATTTCGGTTGGGCCATCGGAGGGCTTAGATTGGAGGTCGTAACTTGTTATACGTTTTTAGGGAAAATATTCTCATCCAACATGAGCGAGAATTCTCATATAGAGCATTGCTCCTGCAAAGCTCTTGCCCAAGGTAATGGGTTAAAGTCCCTATACCTGGCAACGGGGAAAAGACATTTCTCTAGTCTTCTAGAAGTATTTAGAGCTAAAATCCCCGCAACCATCTTGTACGGTATAGAAATAATTGAGATAAAATATTGGGACTTTTGCAATAAGACCGAGGGAAAACTTCTAAGATCCCTCTCGAATTTTAATAATGCTTGTTCACTGGCTGCGTGTAGGCTGGATTTCGGACTCAGAAGTGCCTGGGTTCAGGGGCTGTGCGCCTTAATAAGGTGGGTCGCCAACTTAGCCAGAGCGAGAGAAGGAACCCTGCGAGTCCTACTCAAAAATGAACTTTTGGGCAATTTTAAGGAGTTCTCTAAACTTGTTAACAATTTTAGAAGGGCGGTGAATATCCTTAGATTGGATGAAAGCGCTCTTTTCTCCTACTCTCCCACGCAGTTAAAGCAGGTCCTTAGGGAGGCCTCGTGGGAGTATTGTTTTCAATCCGACATAAAAACAGTTGGAGATAAAAGGAATGTGGAGCTGCTGGTCTCCTCCTATAGGTTGAAACAGCCCCAACCGTATGCCCAGTGGAATCTCCCACATGGGATTCGTAGGTTTTGGTTTTTATTACGTTATGACTTAATCCCTCTTAATGTGTTGTTGTCTAAATGGTACGGCACTTCACCGTTGTGCAACCTATGTAAATTAAATAATCAGGACTGTATACATGTACTTTTGATTTGTCCTATGCTACGAAGCTTGCGCAAGAGATGGCTTAAAGTAATTTGTCTTCGCCTTAGCATTGTCACTTTACAAGATTTTCTTCATGCACTTTATTGCCCACCAAATGAAATGTTTTGTGCCTATGTTTTTAACTTTTTTAAAGGATTTTTAGATATTTATTAAATTCTCTGGAAGATGTGCCGGCCTGGCCATGTGGGATTGCTGGTTTGCAGTGTACCTATTACGATTTGAATACTATGTTTTATGATTTTTGTATTGTTGATGACTGTGTTGTTTTGTTTGTACATGCTTATGTGGCCCTCTTTGAGAGCCAAAACATAATAAATAAATTTGAAAAATTACAGGTAGGGCAAATGCATGACACCGGCACCCAGCCCAGCAGCCACTTACATGCCACTGCATCACACTACCAACATCACATAGGCCAGCGCTGTACACATGGAACCTCTCCCAGCCAAAGTCACCCTCCCCAAATGCTCACCCCTGGCTTGCTGCTGATGCTCCTTCTGAAAGTGCATCCAGCTCAGGCTGTGTCACCGCCATGATGCGCTCCATTAGTGGTGTCATGCTGCGCCATGCCAAACGGCCAGTGCGAGGAAGCAGCCCCAAGTCATCTCCGCCACTTTCTTTGCCAGCCGCCTGATGTCGTCCCATCTCTTGTGGCAGTGGGTGCACCGTCGGTTTGAGACCCCCAGAGCTCGCACCTTCACTGCAATGGCCCTCCACACGGCCTTATGCTGGTGTACCTTGAGCTACAGGCATGGGAGACAAGAGGGGGAAATGATTAGTGACACAGTGTCATGTACCGATATCTATCAGTATAGCAGTAAGATACAAATTCATCACATATCCAACAATATGTCTATCAGAGACTAGAGTACATATCACATGGTACATCTGAATGGGAAAAGCTGATGTAAAAACATGCAGGTGTGAGGGGGAACACAGTCCCTGCACATCTCACACACATGCAGGATGCCAGCACTGAAACACCTATAGTCTGCCCACATTTCCAGTCCATTGTTGGCTTGAGCAACACATACATCACATATCAACCTGTGTTTGGGGGTAGACTCACTGTGACCAAGACTGCGCCGCCCTCAATGTCCCTGCCCTGTGAATAGATGACTGTGTCATGGATGTCACATTGAGGGACATGATCTCACAAATCCGAAATCCTCTTCACAGGGACGGTTGTGTGCAATCTACAGTGATGAGATGGTCCATAGCTGGAGTGCAATGTGAAAAGACTGATGTAATACTCTGTAAGTGAAGTGATGTGTCCTTCTCTTTGTGGACGGGGACTGTGCTGGCCAGCTGGGCTTACACTGAGATGGACTACAGGGGCATACACAGCCATTCAGCCAAGCAATCACTGTCCTGACTCCTGCATGAACAACCTTCTGCATCACTGTATGGCTGACAACACAACACAGGTCACTCATATATACATGTGCAGGCAAGCAAACCTGTGGCATTGGGTACACACACCTTCCCCCTGGAGACAGCATGTCAGGCAATGCATGACACAACCCCACACTCCCAGGCACATACTGCATCAGTCCAACTACTTGTGTGCCCCCCCGCCCTACCCCCCACTGTTGAGGACTTACCACGACATTTGGGGCACCATATAGCCTTGGGTACTGTGTGAGCATCTCGCCCACCAGGACCTCCAGCTCCTCGCTCGTGAAGGGACTGGCACGGATCTTCTCTGTCCCTGCCATCACTGGGACATGAGACAACAGCGGCAGAATTGGTTGGTGAGGTGTCTCAGGCAGCAGTCCCTGGAGGCAGCAGCAGGTGAGGGGTCTCAGGCAGCAGTCCCTGGAGGCAGCAGCAGGTGAGGGGTCTCAGGCAGCAGTCCCTGGAGGCAGCAGCAGTTGAGGGGTCTCAGGCAGCAGTCTACAGCGACCTTCAAAATTGCATCATGCCACCGCAATCAAGGTTCCCATTGGCTCTAGGGCAAGCTCCATGGCGGTGACACACCGCAGGGGCCCAGTGTGCGCTAGCGCGATGGTGCATCTTTCTAATGCATCCAATGACTGCCTTCGCGGTGGCGGAGCACGCCTACCACGATCCTCAAAAATTACATCATGCCACTGCAATCAAGGTTCCCATTGGCTCTAGGGCAAGCTCCATGGCGGTGACATACCGCAGGGGCCAGGTGTGCGCTACCGCAATTTTGGCGGCGGAGCATGCCATCTGCCATTTCCCCATGTCTCCATGCCTATCACTACCGCACTTGTGTGAATGGGGGTGCTGGTGACACACCGCCGGGGCCAGGCGGTAGCTACCGCGATTCAGTCAGCAGAGCATGCCAACCGCCATTTCCCCATGTGTCCATGCATATCACTACTGCACTTGTGTGAATTGGGGTGCTGGTGACACACCGCTGGGGCCAGGCGGTAGCTACCGTGATATGAGTGCCATACATTGACACGAGGCACCACAATTCAGGCAGCAGAGCATGCCAACCGCCATTTCCCCATGTCTCCATGCCTATCACTACCGCACTTGTGTGAATGGGGGTGCTGGTGACACACCGCCGGGGCCAGTCGTTAGCTATCGCGATATGGATGGCGGAGCATGCCAACCGCCATTTCTCCATGTCTCCATTCATATCACTACCACACTTGTGTGAATGGGGGTGCTGTTTACACACTGCCGGGGCCAGGCGTTAGCTACCGCGATTCAGGCGGTGGAGCATGCCAACCGCCATTTCCCCATGTCTCAATGCCTATCACTATTGCACTTGTGTGAATGGGGGTACTGGTGTACTGGTGACACACCACCGGGGCCAGGCGGTAGCTACCGCGATTCAGGCGGCAGAGCATGCCAACCGCCATTTCCCCATGTGTCCATGCCTATCACTAACGCACTTGTGTGAATGGGGGTGCTGGTGACACACCGCTGGGGCCAGGCAGTAGCTACCGCGATATGGGTGCCATACAATGGCAATGGCCATCTGGCAAACATCAACAGTTCACAGCACCCACATAGTCAATGGCACATCATTGTGCACACGATGCCAATTTTCCATTTACTCCACTGGTGACTACACATGCCATGTTTGTGTGTGTGATTTCGTAGATTGGCCTGTACTCCCTCACATGTCACTTATGAATTTGATGGTCGTGTAGGCAGGACAGTGTTGTTCTGGACTCTACAATGTGTACACATGTCAATGTGTTGAGGTGCAGTGACAATCACAGCAATGCTCGTCTCAATGAATGATGATCTATTTTGCATGGCCTCTCATGTCTGCTCATGCACACATTCGTCATTCCTGCGCCGACTGTGGTGGATGTGTGCCAGGTTGAAATGTGCATGAAGGTGTGACAGGTACAGCAGCTAGGTATGAGACAGTGGGGTTGATTTGTTACACATATGCTGGATGCTATACTCCCAGGTGTGCCCATGTGAAATGTGGCCATATCCCTATGTGCATTCACATTGACCAAGGTGGTGTTTGAGGCACTTGTTTTGTGTAAGTTGACAGGTGTGCCCTTTGTGTAGCTTAAGGTGTCCCTACATGTAAGCTGGTCTGTTACTCAATATTGATGGCAGTCATTGTTGCCGTTGTGTCATCCAGACCATGAGATGCTGTGCCCATCTCATGATGTATTCCATTGACATGTGTCCACTTTCATCTCAAATAGGAGGAGGCCAAATCTGATTCGCCACTTGACGGTGCTGGAGGACATGGAGGATGTGGCGATCATCCGGAAATGCCGTCTGGATAGAGCCACCCTAAAAACCCTTTGTGATCTGTTGGAGCCCCACCTGCAGCCTTGCCAGACATTTCCAATAGCTTTCACCCCTACTTATAAGGTGATGGCGGCCCTGCATTTTTTTGCCACTGGATCGTTCCAAGAGACAGTGGCCAGCGCTGGTGGGATGTCACAACCGATGTTCAGCATGGTGCTGCGTGATGTACTGTCCGCCATGATGATATACAATGACAGATACATCCATTTCCCCAGGGATGCTGAATTGCCAACTGTGAAGGGAGACTTCTATCCCCTTGGACACATCCCCAATGTTGTTGGTGCCATTGATTGCACCCATGTTGGGATTGTGCCACCACAGGCAAGTGAGCAAATTTACAGGAATCACAAACATTACCACTCCATAAATGTGCAGGTGGTTTGCCTGGCAGATATGATCATCTCCCACGTGTGTGCCAAATTCCCAGGCTCGGCCCATGACTCCTACATCCTGCGGAACAGCATTGTGCCCCAGCTGATGGCTAATCTGCTTCCCGAGCGTGAATGGATTGTGGGTGAGTATGCCTAGTCATATGGCGTGCTGGGTGTGTGACCTGCTGCCCTCTGCCTCAGCGACATTGCAATGTATATTTGTGTTTGTCATACCTAGGTGACTCTGCATATCCCAACCGTCCCTGGTTGCTGAGCCCACTGCGGAATCCCAGGACCCCCACTGAAGTCCGCTACAATGAGGCACATGGGAGGACAAGTCGTGTGGTGGAGCGTACTTTTGGTCTGCTCAAGTCACGTTTCCGCTCCCTGGACAAGACCGGAGGTGCACTGGCATACTCGCCCGGGAAGGTGTGTCAGATTGTAGTGGCATGCTGCATGCTCCACAACCTAGCCATTCGCAAGGAGATTCCCCTGCTACTGGATGATGGTGAGGACCCAAGGCCCCAGCCTGCAAACCAACCCGTGTCCAGTGATGAGGACAGTGGAGAGGAGGAAGGTGTTGACCTGCGTGATCAGCTCATCACCCGCTACTTGACTTGAAGGTGGGTGACAATGTACAACATACCAATTGTCTGCTGATATTGCTGTTGTCGTAAAGGGGTATGTGAGAATTGTAACAGTAGACAGTTGTAGACACAGCAGTGGTTGGCAATATTTCTGGGACAGGTCATTTGGGAACATCTACAGGACGTGTATGTTGACACTTGTTGCCCATTGTGATGTGTGCATGTTGGGTTATCCTGATGGTAGGTGTTGTGTGATGACTGTGATGCCACACCCAGACCAGTGAATGTTGTTCTGTTGTGTTTCCCTAGGTGCCTTCAACTTCTCCTTGCCTACACACAGCCCATACTCCTGGTACATTGTGATTATGTACACCCTGCAATAAAGACAGAGCAGACACGACAACATGTGTGTGTAAGGATATTTTATTTGCAATGGTGACATGTGAGGGGGTGTACATTTCCATTGAGGTGGTGGTGGAGCAGTGAGTTGACAGTTATAGTAAATGAGATAATCGAGTAGTCACCACATTGATGTGGTGACCCAGTCCAACAGACAGATGCCATTCACAAGGCAGTGTGGGGAAGGACAGTCCAAAAAATCAATGCAGTGGTGTAGAGGGTTGCCATCATGGCTGGCTCCGTGTTTTGCCTCCACATACTCCCAGGGTCTTCTTAAGACGGCCCCTTTGTCGTTTGGCAGGGGGGGGCCCTGCTGCAGGGCCAGTGGGGTCTGAGGACTCACCCCTCTCTGAGGGTGCAGGGGAGGATGGTGAACTGTCATCCTGTGACCCACCAGGGAGAGGTTGCGGTGTTGGTTGTGGCGCAGGCCTGTCCCTCAGTACCGCCACTTGCTGGCCCAAGAGTTCCACAATTTGTCCCATGCAGGTGTCGATGGACCTCATCAGCAGGATGAGCTTGTGCAACAGTTAGTCCAACCGGCCCGTTCGTCCCTGGGCCTGTTCGTATGCACCAAGGACTCTGGTGATGTGTTCCAGGAATTGGGTCCCAGCCTCCTGGTGTCTGTGGGTGACCCTGCCCATCTCACCAACCCTGCTGCCATGGACCTGTTGTCTCACCACTGTGGACACCTGCATCCTCTCCCTGCCCTCTTCCATCGGTGGTGTGGGGTGGTCATCCTCTGGGACAGGGAGGGTGTTGCAGGTAGCACTGGTGGTGGTGGCGGTGGCCACACAGGCCGTAACAGCAGGGGTCTGCAGTGAGTTGTTATTGCCGCAGATGTGGTGGGGGGGATGATGGGGTCCTGGGACCTGTTGCTCCCTGGCGCACCAGATGGGCCGGCTTCGAGCTCATCGTCAAGGGAATCCTGGGAGTCAACATCCGAGAGTCGATGTACCGGGGGGATACTGGCTCTGCAGGTTGCTGGTGTTGTCCTCTGCAGTGAGTTCTTGGTCACCTGTGGATCAGATGGGAAATGGTCGTTGTAGTGCACCCCGCAAGCTTTGTGTTAGCTGTGTATCATTCACATTTTATACACTGCACAATTGACTGATCATCACGTTGTTTACTATGTGCACTACTGTGCTTCCTGACATGATGCAGTGGTACATGCATTACTTGTCCATGGTGTGAGGTGTCAAGGCATACCATGTGACCCGTGCATAATTCATGATTACAGGGACCTGTTGCCATCAAGGGACTGGCACAACATGTTTTTCATTGAGGACTCAAGGCATACCATGTGACCCATGCATAATTCATGATTACAGGGACCTGTTGCCATCTAGGGACTGGCACAACATGTTTTTCATTGAGGACTCTTTGTTGATTTGTCTGACCTGGCAGGCGTCACATCTGAACTTGTATGCAGCTGTGCACTATTCACCTGGTGTTGATCCTAACACCTCTTGTTATGTCAAATAATATCAAATAAACATTATATGAATGCACAAATACTTAACATTGGCTTATCAACAAAGCGTTTACTGTTGTTTATTTAACAAGCAGTAATGATAAATAAAGTTTTCCAAATTGAATTGTTCAAAAAAATTGTACATTGATTTTACATAAATTTCGTGCTTTGTACAAATCAGGCCTGGGCAAAATTTCCGTTCCGTTCACGGAATTTGCGATAATTTGGCATTTCCGCGTTCCGTGGAGAGCGCGGAAATGTCAAAATTTCCGCATTCCGCAGCTTTGCGATAATTTGGTTCTTGCTCGCGCTGTCAAAAAATACATTCTCGCGCGCGCGCGCGATCGCCTTGCCTGAATCCCCGCGTTCGCCGACAAGTTTTCCCGATCCGGTCGCGTTCTCCATGAGATGTTGTATTGTTTTAGCCATTTGCGCTGTCTCGCGACAGTTCGCGTCCGCAGTGACGTCATGCGTCGCACGATCACTTCTTTTTTCTCGCGATCATGTACCGCGAGACAACTGAAAACAAGATGGCCGCGCCCGCGAGCATCCGCAGGGGTAAGTTAGCGACCCGCAACCATGCAAAAAATATCACGAACGGGCGGGAAAAAAACTTCCGCATCTTCGTGATATTTCCGCTTGTTTGCGGAGAGTTTTAACATTTTCGCGATAATTTGCGAAAGCCGCTTTCGCAAATTCCGCCCACCCCTAGTACAAATATGTTAGTCATTCACATAAATGCATCTGCTATTTGCATGCCCAATGCATTTCGGAACCTTACGGTTCCTTCATCAGGGGCCAATCTGCAATAGAAACATAAAACATTCCTGTCAATTTTGATGTCAATGTGGTTCTGGCTGTGTATAAGATTCTAGTGTTTGTTTGAAAGTCATACCTGAAAGGTCAGAAATTAGTGTGCCAGTACCAAATGTTCTGAAAGAAAACATGAAATAAATAATCTGAAGGTCATGATGACCGTGTCAATAATGTGCTAAGTAAAACGAAAGAAAAGAGGATCTGAAGTGCTGGGCTTACCTTCGCGTTGTAATAGATAATGAATTTAGAGAAAACCCTGCGTAGTGCAAACGAAAAAACGGAATGATGAATCGGAAATGACATGTAGCTAACATGAATGAATACGGCTTAGATACCATGAGGGAAATGAATGGAAAACAAAACAATCTTATCTCAAAGAGGTGTAGTTCAAGTTTGCTCTGCAAAAAATGTAAGACAACGTACGGTGAGCGGACGCTGTTAAGATCTCCAAGAAAATACAGGTCTTAGCTGAAGTGGCGAATGGAAAGCTTACCGGTAATGATATTCGTGAACGGGGTATCTAATTTCTGCCAAAAGCGTGGATGTCGATATGCCGCGGTACGAGCTAATGAAGCCGACAACGTGAAAAAAACATGGAATAACAAAGAAAGCGGACTGGAACTGACTCCCTGGAATTTCTATACTAAAGTGCGCCATATTAGAAGGGGGATAAAGCGAATGTGCTGCTACAATATAGAAAGAAAAAGGATCTGAGTCAAGATGAGTAACCAGTGCTAGCTAAGGATTTGAGAACATAGTTGTGAAAGTCACAAGGCTCATACCAGAAGTCACTTCTATAGCCGCACAGTCGAACTACAAAATTAATGCGCCATCTTGGAGGGGAGTCAGATGCTGTGTTGTGCATAAGAGTATGTGGAGCATTATCAGATTGAACGAGTCAGAAAGAAATGATGTGATACAATATGCTCTCAGATTGTGGCCTTAATCGATGGTGGTGGACACTGAAAAAAATAAAATATGCTGAAGATGATACTATGTGTAAAGAATACTGATTCTGAACCTAGTCATAATGCAGAAATCGAAAAAAGTCAACTAAGGGTAATCATAGTGACTTGTACTCACGTACAATAAAGAACGGGAAGAATACTATATGGACTAATTCTGATGAGATAAAAATGAAGAAAAAATGAAAATAGTGTGAAGATATATTATAAGTGTATTTGAAGTGTTGTAAAGCTTATCCTGTTGTAATGGAGGTATGAGGAAGTTCAATAACTAACCGTTGCGGTACAAACAATGTGTGTGCTGCAGATGTGTTGACTAAGTGAGCACAATATTCAAACGACAAACAACATGATAAACAAAAGAATCAATATACGGAGACAGTAAATCGTCAACTACTGAACTGAGGTGTTGGTCTAATAGAAGTTAACTGTATTTAGAATTAAAGGACTCATAATTAGATAGAGGTCTTATAAATAGCATGCCATGTCCAGTCTGTCGTTCAAACCCTTGGGGAGCATAATTTCCAGGTATTTGATCCAATATGTTTCTCTTTGTAGGAGTTTAAGATGGTTGTTAACACCTGGAGCTGTATAGACTCGTTCTATGATCTGAAATCTCAGTTGTGAAATTGAGTGGTTTGCTTCTGACCAATGAACAGCAAGAGAAGAATTCAAGTTTTTAGTCCTTATGCGACTCTTATGTTCTGTGAGACGAGTTTTGATTTTGCGTTCTGTTTTGCCAATGTACATTCTGCCGAATGGACATTTGATACCATATACAACATTGCTTGTGTTACAATCGCTTGTGTGTCTTAACAGTATCTTCTTGCCAGTAGTTGGGTGTGTCAATTCGTGTCCCAGTATAACATTATTACAGTGGGAGCAATTGGAACATTTCAAGGTCCCCTTTGGTGAAGTTTGAACGGCGTGAACGTGAGTAGTAGATAGTAATTCACGTAAATTTCTTCCTCTGGTATATGCATGTAATGGAAGTTCCCGGAAAATGTGATTGAAATCTGGTTCGTGAGCCGAAAGCTCCCATCTACTGTTGATTATTTTCTTTATGGCAGGTGAGCTTGTTGTATATTTGGATACAAATACTACATTGTTCTTTGTTGGTGATGTGGTGGCATTAAGGAGTTCCTTGCGATTTTTCATGGATGCTCGTTGAGCACATTCTTATAGTGTTTTCTCCGGGTAGCCTCTTTTTTGATACTTGTGTTTGAATTCCTCTATTTTGTAATTGGAAACTTTTGGATTGGAACAAATGCGTTTGATTCGGATAAATTGAGAATATGGGAGGTTTCTGATGAGACTCCTAGGATGGAAACTCGAATTTTCCAGAGCATTATTGCGGTCTGTGGGCTTTGAATATATTGAGGTTTCAAGTTTGTTGCCATCTGATGATTTGATGATAGTGACATCAAGATATTCAATAGAGTGCGCATGAATTTTATGTGTGACTTTAATCCTAGGGTCATATGTATTGATCGTTGTAATCATGCGTTCCAAGTTGTCCTGAGTGTCCGTCCAGATAAGGAATATATCGTCGATGAAACGACAGTATAGTTTGATTTTCGACCACCATGTAGGGTTGTTGATAATGTGATGATATTCAAAATGTGCCATAAAGATATTGGCGTACGCTGGTGCTCCTGAAAACCCCATGGAGGTTCCGGATAGTTGGGCGTAGTACGTGTCATCCCACTGGAAGTAACTATGATGTAGACAAAAATGCAGTAGTTGTAAAAGAAAAACTTTATCCACGTCAATGTCATCACTCTGTAATATAGCCCATTCGACTGCTTCAAATTCTGCCATGTGAGGTATGGATGTATACAGTGCGACCACGTCAATGGTGCAGAGAAACCAGGATGGATGTGTATCTGATTGTATGCTTTCAAGTTTGTTAAGAAAATCGGTAGTGTCTTTCACATATGACTGCCACTTCTGTACAAAATTTTGGAGATAATGATCTAGAAATCTACCAATAGGATCAAACAATGAACCACAACCTGATACTATTGGTCTGAAAGGTGGATTTTGCAGGTCTTTGTGGATCTTAGGAATCATGTACAAATGTGGTCTGCGGGGATTGGATGTCATCAAAAATTGTTTTGTGGATTCTTCTATCCAACCATATTCATTGGCATTTCGCAGAATGTTGTTAAGTATGGTTTGTAATTCCATGGTTGGATCAGTAGTTAAAGATAAATATGTGTCAGGATCCAATATGTGACGATTGACTTGTTGGTTGTAAAATGCAGTGTCCATAATAACTATTGCTCCTCCCTTATCTGCTGGTTGGATGGTGATATCAGGATTCTGTGCTATAGCTTTTATGGTATAACGTTCTTGTTTGGTTAGATTTTAGTGTTTATTTTGAGTGAGATTTAAGGCCTGTATGTCCTTCTGAACCATTATCTCAAAGGTATCTAACATTTTATGTGATACTGGTGCCAAAAAGGTACTTCTGGGTTTGAATTTCAATGGTACTGCCATGATTTGAGTAGATTCTTTGCTGACCACATTAGTAAAAAATGTCGTAACCGTAATGTGCGCATGAATTTAAACAAAGATATGTCAATTTCCATGCTGTTGGTGGAATTAGTAGGTACAAAAGAAAGACCTTTATTAAGAACTCTTTTCTGCTGTGGTGTAATATTTAGTGATGAAATGTTGACTATTAAGGAATGTTCTTCCCGCTTCGCAGTGACTTGCCTCCCCTGTCCTCGCCTGGTCGGTCTCTTGTGCTTGATAACCCCTTCTGTGTGGCTGGTGGTTGTCCTTGATCTGGGGCCTGTAATAAAAAAGACACAGCCCGATCTGATTCTGTCTGTTCGATTGGTCCAGGTGTGGCAGTTGAGGTGTTGGAAGTAGATGTTCCAGGTTGAATTGGAATTCTGGTCGTGGAGATGTCTTTATCTGTTACTAGACTTTCTTCAGACGAATGTGTAGCAGCTCTACGTTGGTCAAATCTCTTTCGTGCATACATTTCTGCCCACGTGTACACTTCGTTTAATTTGTAATCTATCGTATCCCTTCTATATTTCCTCAATTTTCCTTCTTGAAGTTCTTTGCTATATTTGTCCAATTTTTGATTGAGTCCCTCCAGGCTAATTTTCCATGTGACATGTTCCAGTCTTAGTTGGAGTTCTCCCTTTAGGGTAATGATTTCCTCTTCCAACTCTCTGATTGATTTTGATAATTCCTCTATGATTAGTAGAATTAGGTCCAATGAGCATTTGTTTAGGATGGAGTACCATTTATCCATGAAAATCGGGTTTAAATGAAATCTAAATAACATTGGTTTGATTGAAAGACGAAGTCCTCTGGGGATGCGTTTGGCCTTGTGATACTGTACCAAAGTTGATGCATGTAGTTGTTGATTTAATTGCCTCTGCGTTATATATTCCAATTGTTTCAATTGTTGTGATACAGAGCCACCATGTGTGTCCTGAGTTTTGACTTCTTGAATGAGAGCGTAGATTTCTGTGGTTTGGTCAGTAGTATATACCATTGTGTTAGCTCTGTTGTCCGTAATTTTTGCAATAGATTCAAACGACATGATTCTGTGGGTGCTGACCCTGTTGTGGACAAAGTAGAGTAATGTATAGTTATGTAGGTCAAGGGAGCACTCCTTATGAATGGTTATTTCAAAAAACTGATTGGATCAAATTTGTTCCCACGGTGCTGCAGCTGAGCATTAGTTGTCCACTGATGCTGAGGATTAATGAGGTTATAAACAAGTATGAACTTGTATGCAGCTGTGCACTATTCACCTGGTGTTGATCCTAACACCTCTTGTTATGCCAAATAATACCAAATAAACATTATATGAATGCACAAATACTTAACATTGGCTTATCAACAAAGCGTTTACTGTTGTTTATTTAACAAGCAGTAATGATAAATAAAGTTTTCCAAATTGAATTGTTCAAAAAAAATTGTACATTGATTTTACATAAATTTCGTGCTTTGTACAAATATGTTAGTCATTCACATAAATGCATCTGATATTTGCATGCCCAATGCATTTCGGAACCTTACAGTTCCTTCTTCAGGGGCCAATCTGCAATAGAAACATAAAACATTCCTGTCAATTTTGATGTCATGGTGGTTCTGGCTGTGTATAAGATTCTATTGTTTGTTTGAAAGTCATACCTGAAAGGTCAGAAATTAGTGTGCCAGTCTCATCAGAAACCTCCCATATTCTCAATTTGTCCGAATCAAACGCATTTGTTCCAATCCACAAGTTTCCAATGACAAAATAGAGGAATTCAAACACAAGTATCAACAAAGAGGCTACCCGGAGAAAACACTACAAGAATGTGATCAACGAGCATCCATGAAAAATCGCAAGGAACTCCTTAATGCCACCACATCGCCAACAAAGAACAATGTAGTATTTGTATCCAAATATACAACAAGCTCACCTGCCATAAAGAAAATAATCAACAGTAGATGGGAGCTTTTGGCTCAAGAACCAGATTTCAATCACATTTTCCGGGATCTTCCATTACATGCATACACCAGAGGAAGAAATGTACGTGAATTACTATCTACTACTCACGTTCACGCCGTTCAAACTTCACCAAAGGGGACCTTGAAATGTTCCAATTGCTCCCACTGTAATAATGTTATACTGGGACACAAATTGACACACCCAACTACTGGCAAGAAGATACTGTTAAGACACATGAGTGATTGTAACACAAGCAATGTTGTATATGGTATCAAATGTCCATGAGGCAGAATGTACATTGGCAAAACAGAACGCAAAATCAAAACTCGTCTCACAGAACATAAGAGTCGCATAAGGACTAAAAACTTGAATTCTTCTCTTGCTGTTCATTGGTCAGAAGCAAACCACTCAATTTCACAACTGAGATTTCAGATCATAGAACGAGTCTATACAGCTCCAGGTGTTAACAACCATCTTAAACTCCTACAAAGAGAAACATATTGGATCAAATACCTGGAAACTATGCTCCCCAAGGGTTTGAACGACAGACTGGACATGGCATGCTATTTATAAGACCTCTATCTAATTATGAGTCCTTTAATTCTAAATACAGTTAACTTCTATTAGACCAACACCTCAGTTCAGTAGTTGACGATTTACTGTCTCCGTATATTGATTCTTTTGTTTATCATGTTGTTTGTCGTTTGAATATTGTGCTCACTTAGTCAACACATCTGCAGCACACACATTGTTTGTACAGCAACGGTTAGTTATTGAACTTCCTCATACCTCCATTACAACAGGATAAGCTTTACAACACTTCAAATACACTTATAATATATCTTCACACTATTTTCATTTTTTCTTCATTTTTATCTCATCAGAATTAGTCCATATAGTATTCTTCCCGTTCTTTATTGTACGTGAGTACAAGTCACTATGATTACCCTTAGTTGACTTTTTTCGATTTCTGGATTATGACTAGGTTCAGAATCAGTATTCTTTACACATAGTATCATCTTCAGCATATTTTATTTTTTTCAGTGTCCACCACCATCGATTAAGGCCACAATCTTAGAGCATATTGTATCACATCATTTCTTTCTGACTCGTTCAATCTGATAATGCTCCACATACTCTTGTGCACAACACAGCATCTGACTCCCCTCCAAGATGGCGCATTAATTTTGTAGTTCGACTGTGCGGCTATAGAAGTGACTTCTGGTACGAGCCTTGTGACTTTCACAACCATGTTCTCAAATCCTTAGCTAGCACTGGTTACTCATCTTGACTCAGATCCTTTTTCTTTCTATATTGTAGCAGCACATTCGCTTTATCCCCCTTCTAATATGGCGCACTTTAGTATAGAAATTCCAGGGAGTCAGTTCCAGTCCGCTTTCTTTGTTATTCTATGTTTTTTTCATGTTGTCGGCTTCATTAGCTCGTACCGCTGCATATCGACATCCACGCTTTTGGCAGAAATTAGATACCCCGTTCACGAATTTCATTACCGGTAAGCTTTCCATTCGCCACTTCAGCTAAGACCTGTATTTTCTTGGAGATTTTAACAGCATCCGCTCACCGTACGTTGTCTTACATTTATCGCAGAGCAAACTTGAACTACACCTCTTTGAGGTAAGATTGTTTCGTTTTTCATTCATTTCCCTCATGGTATCTAAGCCGTATTCATTCATGTTAGCTACATGTCATTTCCCATTCATCATTACGTTTTTTCGTTTGCACTACGCAGGGTTTTCTCTAAATTCATTATCTATTACAACGCGAAGGTAAGCCCAGCACTTCAGATCCTCTTTTCTTTCGTTTTACTTAGCACATTATTGACGCGGTCATCATGACCTTCAGATTATTTATTTCATGTTTTCTTTCTGAACATTTGGTACTGGCACACTAATTTCTGACCTTTCAGGTATGACTTTCAAACAAACACTAGAATCTTATACACAGCCAGAACCACATTGACATCAAAATTGACAGGAATGTTTTATGTTTCTATTGCAGATTGGCCCCTGAAGAAGGAACCGTAAGGTTCCGAAATGCATTGGGCATGCAAATAGCAGATGCATTTATGTGAATGACTAACATATTTGTAAAAAGCACGAAATTTATGTAAAATCAATGTACAATTTTTTTGAACAATTCAATTTGGAAAACTTTATTTATCATTACTGCTTGTTAAATAAACAACAGTAAACGCTTTGTTGATAAGCCAATGTTAAGTATTTGTGCATTCATATAATGTTTATTTGGTATAATTTGGCATAACGAGAGGTGTTAGGATCAACACCAGGTGAATAGTGCACAGCTGCATACAAGTTCATACTTCTTTATAACCTCATTAATCCTCAGCATCAGTGGACAACTAATGCTCAGCTGCAGCACTGTGGGAACAAATTTGATCAAATCAGTTTTTTGAAATAACCATTCATAAGGAGTGCTCCCTTGACCTACATAACTATACATTAGGCGTCACATCTGGCCATGGACTGGCCATTGTCATATCCTGCATACCTTTGTCCTGTCATGTGCATATCTTGATTTGTACCACCACACATGCTTTCGTATTTTTCGAATGGTCCTTGTAGCACTTGCCCCATGACGATGCACATGTCAATAGGTGCTATGCATGATTGTGCCCAGACTTTCTTCTACATGTGCATTGGTGTGTCACACTTTGGTATCTGTGACAATTTCCTTAGCTTACCTGTGTGCACACTGTGCGTGGCAATGGGGTAGGTGTGCATATTTGTGCAATGAGAGGGCTGGTGTTGTCATATGGCACCATTTCTTTTGTGACGAATGTGTGGGTGCACGTACTGGCTACTTACCTGTAATGTGCTCACATTTGGCTTTGTTATGTGACACATCTGTGTGTGTGTGGTGGAGGCTTACATCCTGCTCAGTGGGGTCACAAGACAGAATAATATGTCTACCTACCTGTAAGTTTGTTTGGTGTACTGCAATGGCTTCCAACTGCTTCTGGGTGGAGGGTGGGCTCCATCCTGCTGAGGTGTGGGACAGGGAGCATGGTGGGAGTGGTAGTGCAGGCCTCCCACCCACAGACACCCTCCCAAGTAAGATGGCTACCTACCTGTAAGTGTGTCTGGTGCACTGCATTGGCTTCCAACTGCTTCTGGGTGGAGGGAGGGCTCCATCCTGCTGAGGTGTGGGACAGGGGGCATGGTGGGAGTGGTAGTGCAGGTCTCCCACCCACAGACACCCTCCCAGGGAAGATGGCTACCTACCTGTAAGTTTGTTTGGTGTACTGCAATGGCTTCCAACTGCTTCTGGGTGGAGGGAGGGCTCCATCCTACTGAGGTGTGGGACAGGGGGCATGGTGGGAGTGGTAGTGCAGCCCTCCCACCCACAGACACCCTCCCAGGGAAGATGGCTACCTACCTGTAAGTTTGTTTGGTGTACTGCAATGGCTTCCAACTGCTTCTGGGTGGAGGGAGGGCTCCATCCTGCTGAGGTGTGGGACAGGGGGCATGGTGGGAGTGGTAGTGCAGGCCTCCCACCCACAGACACCCTCCCAAGGAAGATGGCTACCTACCTGTAAGTTTGTTTGGTGTACTGCATTGGCTTCCAACTGCTTCTGGGTGGAGAGAGGGCTCCATCCTGCTGAGGTGTGGGACAGGGGGCATGGTGGGAGTTTTAGTGCAGGCCTCTCACCCACAGACACCTTCCCAGGGAAGATGGCTACCTACCTGTAAGTTTGCTTAGTATACTGCAATGGCTTCCAACTGCTTCTGGGTGGAGGGAGAGCTCCATCCTGCTGAGGTGTAGGCCAGGGGGCATGGTGCGAGTGGTAGTGCAGGCCTCCCACCCCCAGACACCCTCACTGTGATGATGGCTACCTACCTGTAAGCTTGTTAGGTGTACTGCAATGGCTTCCAACTGCTTCTCGGTGGGGGAGTGTTCCATCCTGTAAGTTTGATGAGGGTAATGTAATGGCTGACACTTGCTTCTGGGTGGGGTGGGAGGAGGGCTCCATCTTGCTGATGCTGTGGTACAAGGGGGCCTGGTGGGAGTTGTAGTGCTGTCTGCCTGTACAAATGCCCCCATGGTAATGTTGGTAGCTACGTTTGGGATGAATGTGAGTGGGTGAATGTTGGATCTGTGAGACATGTTTTTGTGAGTGTGTGGTGCAGATAGATGGAATTTGTCCTAGGTGGTGTAGCTTTGTAGTTGTGCAAGGCAGTACATATCAGTGTGGTGGTAGTCATTTGTTTGTACTTACCAGCCTCCACTCCCCCAGCTACTCCTGTAAGACTCTCTGGATGCAGTATGGCAAGCACCTTCTCCTCCCATGGTGTGAATTGTTTTGGTGGAATGGGAGGGCCACCGCCAGTCCTCTGAGCCAGCTCACGGTTCTTGCTTCTCCTCTCTTTGACAACCCTCTTCAGATCATGCCACCGCTTCATGATCTCCTTTTTGGATCTTGGGGTGGTCCCTACTGCATTGACCCTTTGGACTATCCTTGCCCACATTTGTGTCCTTGTGGCTAATGGTATCTGTTGGACCAGGCTACCAAACAGTTGTGGTTCCACTCTGACTATCTCATTTACCATGACTGTCAACTCACTCTCAGTGGATTTGGGCATTGTCTGTGTTGACATAGTGTGTGGTGTGCAAAGTGGTTGTGGGTGCAGGGGTGTGAGTGGTGGGTGTGGTTGTGATGTGTGTGGTGTGTGATGTGCAGGGGGTTAGTGGTTCAGGTGTGGAAGTGATGGTGGTGCTGTGTGTGGTGTGGCTAGTGATGTTGTGTTCTTTGCCTCTCCTTTAAGCTGGGGTGTGTGTCCCTTCTCTCCTAAAGTATTGCAAAGGATTGTGGTCAGGGAAGGGGCTGGTTTTATACTCAGCTGTGTGGGTGTGTCCAAATGGGGTATTGCTGTCAGTTGTGATGTGTGTGTTGTCCTGGGATATGTATTTTTCTTTTTGCCATGTGGTTGTGTCATTGGGGTGTATTTTGTGTATTTGAGGGGCATGGCTAGTTTGCTGTGTGTACTTTTTAGCCTTATTGTGGGTTTTTTACTTTGTCCACCATATTTTTCACGGATCGTCCGCAGCGGTGGCTGTGCTGCAGCTCTTCCGCTGGCTCTCCCATTCATCCCAGTGTGCGACCGCGGTGGTCGGAAACAGTGGTACGTACCGCGGGACCGTCGGGGATATCCTAATTTCCCGTGCGGTGTCTCCATTATGCTTGGTGGGGGATAGTGTTTTTCTGCCGCATATCCGACCGCCGCGGACGGATTTTGGCAATCACCGCCCGCTGCGGGTGGTTTTTCTTTGCCACGGTCAGTGTTTTTTGAATGTCTCAATTAAAGAAATATTAATAAATTTAAAAAATTCAATAAATTTTATATAATAAATTACTTCCCATCCTATTCCCCTAGAAAGCCACAACCCGCTACAAAGCTGATTTTGGTTTTTAAATAACTACTCAAAATAATCAATACATTTTATATAATTAAATACTTCCCACATTATTCCCCTATAAACCCACAACCCGCTACGGAAGTAAAACCACAAAATTCAAATAAAAAAATGAATAACTACTAAAATGTTAGCACATATAATAAAAATACAAACAATTCTTATACAAAAAACAAACATCACACACATATAAACTATATACTAAAATACATAACATTAATTAAAAATCGATATTTTAACAAATATATTTTTGCAAACGATATTAAACACTTCAATATTTTTTACATCGATATTACTTACCTAAAATCAATATTCTTGACCACGAGAATTTGTCTGTCGATATTCCTGACCAACTATATTTTTGCCACGATATTTGTGCAATTCGATAGTTTTTTACTCGATATTCTGTCTCTGCACCATCCCCATCTCCATCTGAAAAGATATGGCCTAATAATTTTAACTTTGTCTTGTGGAACTCACACTTGTCTGCATTCAAAGTCAGGCCTGCATCAGTCAATAAACAACATACTTGGGTGAGAGTTTTATCATGCTCCTTCTGTGTAGCTCCTAAAATCAATACGTCATCACCATAATTGAATGCGTTCACAACCAACTGTATGAAATATTGAATGACATCTTGGAAAATTTCTGCAGCCGATAACACAGCAAAACGGAGTCTTTTAAATCGAAACAAACCGACGTGTAGAAAAGGTTGCAATATACCTGCAATCTTCTTTGAGTTCCAACTGATGATAACATTTATTTAAATCAAGGCGAGGGAAGACCTTTGCACCATTTAATTGCATTATCATATCAGCAATGTGTGGATCTGGATGTTGTTCTCATTCAATTGCCTTGTTTGCTTGACACAGCATGCAGCTCCTTCAGTTTCCTTTTTGGGCACTACCACTGGGAGAGAAACCCATGGTGTCGGACCAGTTGAACGCTCAGTAATGTCATGCTTAAGTAACGATTCAAGTTCTTTTTTCAACAGCTTCTTGTAAATGGAAAGCAACTTGTTTATGTCTCTGAGCAGCAGGACGGACATTGTCATTAATGTTTAACATAACTTTCATAATCTTAAGCATTCCGAAACCATGAAACAACGTAGGAAATGGACTTACTATTTTGTGGTGAGCATTCATGTTGTGATTCACAGAAATCAGTCCCATATTAGCAGCGGTACTGAAACTGAGCAGACAGGCACTTGCTGCTGTACCTTTAAGCACATGAATGGATGCTTGCACCTTTATTTTCCGGTGTTTCAGTGTCGCTATAAATGAACGTTGACTTTTTATGGGTGTTGATGCAGCCCAGGTATACACTTTGGTTTTCGATGGCATAAGTCGAGGCAATGGAGATAATTCAATGTATTCCTCTTCAATCAATATGTTTATTGATGCACTACTGTCAATGATGAAAGGCATTGAGCACTCATTTTTTTCAATTTAATTTTCAGACAATGTTTGCATGACTTTGTTGCTTTGGCATGTCGACTTTTCTTTGACTGACATTTTTCCTTTACATGCAGTCAGTCTGACATGCGCATGTTTCTATGAGGTAAACATCGACATGTCGCAACCATCTTCCTCTCTTTCACTGATATTGAGACAGATGAACTGTTTGAAGATGGTTTAGATGAAAATCAACCTCATTCAGTGTTGATTTGCTTCAATTGATGTCACCACTTGGCCTTGTGAGGTTGCATCGAACATTGCCTCTGGAATGTTTTGGCAGCCATTTTGTCTTTGCACCTTGACGCACTTGCTTTTTCCTTTGCTTTATAAACTGTCACAAAATGGTTCTCTTTCCCACAGCCTTTACATATATGTCCAATTGCAGGGCATTTAGCTTCGCATAGAAATTAAAATCTACATCTAAAATAACTTCTTTGCACGTGTAGACATCACTTTGTGTCCTTCAGTCTTTGATTTTGACTTAGTTTTATACTCATGATTTATTCACTCTGGGCACCTCTGGCCTCCATGTCAGTAGCTTGTCCTTCAATATTCTCATCGGCTCCGGCAGCCATCAACACTCGCTCCAAACTAAGAGTTTCTCTCAGAATTAGTCATCTGAATGAATCTGAAAATCATCCATCAATGACTCTAGGTTGCATAGCTTCTTCGTCGTTAACTTAATAGACCTTACAGTGTTTGATGAGCGTATCAAGTCTCTCCACAATTTTATCAATGGTTTCACCAACTTTTTTGCATTTGTGACTGAAAATGTATCTTTTGTAATCAATGTTTGGTACTAGATTGAACTTGAGATTCAGCACATCTTTAACCCGACATTATGTAATTTCTTCGTCAGGTCACGGCATTTTCTTTATGACTTCTTTCACACCATCACCAGCAAGATTTTTGAGATACTTGATAATCTTTTTGTTGTCAGTCTCTTCAAGTGCCTCAATGAAATCATCAAATGTCTCTGTTCATGCAGTCCATCTATTGCCCATATTTATATTTTTGGCGGTATTGAAAGGTGGTGGTGGCTTCAAAAAGGCAGCATCATGGTAACTAGTTATGGAAGTGGCTGACCTTGAGAGTGGAGCTCTTTCTGCTCTTGTCGGCTGTCTATTTGAGCCAGTCCATTGCTTAGGCCCTGCAAAGGACCAGCCTCAGAGTCGTCATGGGCAATCAGAAAAGCGGAGACCTCCTCCTTGGTCTCCATCAGTGGAGACCTCTGGAGTTGTTCTGAGCCGTCACCTGGCAGCTTTGATGGAGGGCCACTTCAGGTATAGGACAGCTCAGTAAGCACAATCCTTGTGCTTCTTCTTGGGTTTCATCGCCCGATACTGAGGTCGTAAAGCTCTACTTATTGAGGCTGTGGTAAGTGCAATGATAATATACTTCTTTCTTATTTATTCTGTCAGCCAGCACTTTTTCCTGTGTCAGTATATAACCACCTTTTGCAGATTTGCTCCGTATAATATACAACTTTTTCTTGCGTGGCAGTGCGGTACCTTTATGTATGGCTTGACCAGCATGTTCTCAACCATCAACTTGCAAATTCTTGGAACGCTTTGTTGTCTTTACCGGCTTTACAGTGGCTGGAGTTGTATTTTGACTCCACGTGCATGAACCGTTGATTCCGTTCATCAACCGTGACACACGTGTCATGCACAAGCAGTTTGCTTGGACCACTGTAAACTCTCTGGGAAAGTACGGTCATTTTTCGGGTTACTTATCTCCTATCTCTTCACCATTTGTAGCGTCCTCCCAGCCTGGACACCCGCCAATGACTACGCCACACACGGAGCTTAGTATTACAAACCTTTATTCTGGTGCATGTAACTGTGAATCCAACATTCTAAAACAAGCTTTCATGGCACTGACACCTACGTCATAGCTCTACGGAATCCATTAGGAGGCAAAATGATTCCATCATAAAATATCGCAAGACACTATTCATATCCTACATGGTTTCTGGATACCTGAAACCTTGGACGTCTCAGATATACCGAACTATGGACGTTTCTGAACATTTTGCATGAGTTGAGGGATATTTCTCCTTTTAAAAGACTTGGGGGCATATGTATCAACCGAATTTTTAATCGCAAACGCTGCGATTTGCAAAAAACAGCGTTTGCGATAAAAAAATTCACAAAACGGGATGTATGAGGCAAATTCTCATCGCAAATTTAAGGAATCGCTAATTTAGCGATTTCTTAATTTTGCGTAAGCATTTAAGAAATCGCAAATTGTGATTTCTTAAATGATATGTAACACGCACCACAGCATTGCGAATTATCCTTAAGAAATCGCAAATTACCACCAACTTCTAGTTGGTGGTAATTTGCGATTTCTGTTAAAAATGCACTTTTTGGAATTTTACAAAGTGCCACGTGGCGCACATACATGCCCTTAGGGCATGTATGTGCGCCATATGCACACACATGCTAATTTCAGGGGTGCATCAGGGTGTCATCATGACACCCTTGCGCCTTTGAAATTATTCGCAAATTGCGATTAGCAAATTGCGAATCGCAATTTTAGAATTACTTCCCATTCATTCCTATGGGTCTCCTGGCCCGTAGAAATGAATGGGAAGGTATTCCTTAATTGCGATTTCGCAATTTGCTAATCGCAATTAAGGAATTTTAAGAAATCGAAAAAGTTTTGCGAATTTTTAAATACATCCCGTTTTGCAATTCTCAAATAGCGATTCTTTAAAAATCGCTATTTGAGAATCGCATATGGAGATGTTGATACTTATGCCCCTTGATCACCTGGGTGTCAACATGCGGATTTTCACTCCTGGGTGACTTTTTATTGTCTTTACATCACGTTCCCACTAACACTGGGAATGCATGACAGGTGCACGTTTGGGTTCATTTGGTCTGTCAGTATGTTATGCAGTGCTCCGCCGTTGGTCTCTACTTTGCACTATTTATTCACTCCACAAGCTTTGTTTTATACTTGTTGTCTATAGAGATGTAGATCTCTTTTTAGTATAGGATATAACATTTCCTAAAATGTTCTTGCTGTTTATAAGTTTGTCTTTTTATGTGTATACATGTGTCTATTCACTCTTCCAGTATACATTCTCATTGTGTGCCATGATTGCACTTCCCCATGTTATTATTATAATTGATGATTGATATATTATGTAGTGTTTACTGATGTTCCTTTTCCTGTGTGGTTATCTTTGAATTAATATGCTTTAGAAACATTTCTTAATGTTGTGTTATTTGTTGAATCTTTTTTAATTGTACGTTTTGTGAGTGAACACTTTGCACACCGTTGGCTAACCTGTGAGTTCTGTTTGTGATGTGCAGGTGTTCTTATTGTGTGTATATTGATGTATTTTTATATATGTATTATCTATAGCCCTGATGAAGTTCAATCAACTGATGAACCAAACGCGTTGGCTGGATGATGCTTTGTTTACATTTCCTAAATAAAGTTTGATGAATTCAATGGATCTTTGACTGGACTTGTTATCTGGACAATAGTGAATTTGTGTATTGTCTGTATTGAACCACTTCATTGGTTCTACACTACACTATTGTGTGACTGGTCTACTCTAACAGAGGCAGACAATGCTGAGTTGTGTCAGTACCTCAGAGAAAAAAGAGGAGAGCTTAGTTTCTTCCAGTGTGTCAATAAAATGAAAGGAAAACTCAATTCAGGATAAAATCAGATTTCATAAACATTGAGATTGCTTCGTTGCTGGGATGGATTATTTCCCTCTCTCTGGTTTCAAGACCTTCATTCGGAGTTGGTCACTTTTGTTTGTTCTTGGTTTTTTTGTTCTTTCTTTTCTTCAGCAGGAGGTTGTATCAGCAGAGAGCTCTACAGCGTCAAATAGATTTGCGCTGGTCATCTCGCAATTCTAAATGTCCCCATACCCGAAATTATTGGGTCTGCAAACTCTGGACTTGATCATTCAGGCCTAGGAGACAACAGAGCCTTCACGGGGCTGCAGAGGCTGCAGACAGCAGCATTTCCAAGCCCCCACTAAAGCTCTGCAGCACACGGGAGGAGTAGCTAATGCTCCTCTGGACAGGCACAAGTGTTCTCTGCAACCCTGCCACCACACCCTCCCTGCCCTCATGAGACCTCCAGATTGCACATTTCACCTGTTCACGTGAAAGGAAAATGTCAACAGTTTTTACACCAGAATTGGAGAAAAACATGCAGTAAAGGACCCTGTATTTCCAGGCGCAAGTGTGTATTGGTCATTATGGGGAGAAAAGTTATAATCAGTGGCAATCGGTGCAGGAACACACCCAGAATTGGAGAGTCTGGCCCCCGGTATCCTCTCACCCACTTCACAAAACTCATACTGAGGGCATTTAAGGCACAATTTTGCTTTTGATTTTTGCAAAATAGTTTTTTTGCAATTTTGTTTAATCTTATTTGATGTTTTACATTTGCATCAAAGTTCTGCACCTTGATTTGTTTTTTGGGGGAAAATGGAGATGGCCTTGACCTTGGTTATCCTTACTCTTGTGGAGATATACCCTATTTACAAGGGAAGTATGCTGAAGATGACACACAAATCAAAAAAAGTCTTATTTATAACAAGCCCTGAGGTAAAGGTATGGTAAGTACAGGTAACTTACGGGAAGAATCAGGAAAAGGAAGAAGCAGAGCAAGAGCCACCAAAGCAAAGGAGGTAGTCGATGACCTCCCTCAGAAAGCATCTTCATCTCTACCATTTAGGACTGGGAACAGTGCACCCTCTCACAGTTTGTCCCCATCAGTGCTAAATGCTCAAAATTTGGACCGAGGGCAAAAAGACTGAGAGTAACTTAAAGTTGAAATAGATAGCCATTGCCCACAGAGGAGCATAAGCTACCTATTGAGAAGAAGATAGCTGTTGACATAGCTGCTAGGTAAAAGAATGCAGCCCTGGCTGATAAGGAGAAGGCTGTGTTAATTGCTATGTTAGAAGGAGCTCTTGCTTTTTAAGAAATAAAGTGTCTGCTGAGGAAAAGAAAGCAGATAGTGTGCTTCTAGAGGAATGGAAGACCATGCTGGCTCATGGAGGTTCGGTAATTGGTTGCTGAGGAGGAGAAAGGAGCTTGTGTGCTTGAGGAGAAAAGTCTAGTCATCAAGGAATGGTAGGCCATGCTAGTTCATAAGGAGAGGCATGATTTCAGAGTCCACTGATGCAGGTGCAGTGAAGGTCAGGTGCAAAGATAAGGTCCCTCACACCCCAACTTCCCAAAAGACCTGGGGCATTTGCGCTATGTAGCGTCAAATGGAGGAACACATCCCAAAATTTACGCCGGCTATTTCACATACAAGACCAAGCGAGTGCCACATTCCCAAAAGCTGCCTGTCTCATCCTAGACCTAGAGAAGGCATTCGATACTCTCACATGGTCATACCTTTTCACGGTCCTGCAATGGGTAAGGATAGGTCCCACTCTTTTAGCATACATGCGTCTCTTGTACACTAAACTCACTTCTCGGATATGTCTGGGGAAAAACATATCATCTTCATTTAAGGTGGAAAGGGGCACAAGACAGGGGTGTTCACTCTCGCCCCTGCTATTTGCCCTAGCGGTAGAACCTCTGGCAATATGCCTACACCATGAGGGAGAGAACTAGGGTATCCCCATTGCAAGCACAATGCATAGCATATCGATGTACGCAGACGATCCGTTAATATATGTGCAAGACATCACAGCAGACCGAACTTCTATATGGGCAACGCTCAAAGAGTTCGCAGAGGCATCTCAGAGTGAATTTGGATAAATGTACGATATATCCGCTGAGTCCGGGCCTTATCCCCCAAAACATTAGTATAGGAGATCAGAGCATAGCCTGGAGTGGGAGCGCCCCAGATACCTAGGGGTCCGACTATATCACTCTCCATCTGACATATTTGAGGGCAATCACCGGAAAGCGCTAGCTGGGATAAGAGCAGCGGTGGACCTTTAGAAGAACCTCCCCTTAGCCAAAATGATAATAATACCACAACTTTGATACCATTTCGCCAAACTTCCTGTTGTCCCACCCGAGCTTTTTTCTGAGACTTGAACTCCTTATTGTGCTCATTGATCTGGGGTACGGGTAGACATAGGGTTGCATTAACCAAGCTGCAGTTACGCACCAACCAGGGAGGGTTAAGGGCACCGTCTTTTGAGTTGTACTTCTTAGCAGCACAACTCCAATGACTCTCCTACTGGACAGCAAATCGACACATAGGGAAGACCCATACAGAGACAGGCCCTATACTGCTACCGTAGATTCGCTGATTGCTATTACCTGGCACAAAACCGAAGCGAACATACCCCCTACAGGTGTCAATAGCCCGCACATGCATGCAGAAGATGCATTGCACATCTGTGGGGACTCCCTACTACTCTCCGTTGCTCCCACTGATAGGTTTACCCAGACGAGAGACATATTATACAACTTGCATGCTACAAGTATGGACAGACCACTCATTGACAGAGATGGAGTCTCTGTTCGAAGACGGACAATTGCGACCATTTGAACAGATAGTGTAAGAGTGCGACCTTCCTCCCGGACAATTTTTACTTCATAGGCAGATCATAGCAAGCTACTACCCATATCACAACCTAACAGAAGGAAAACCCAAAACTCATCCAGTCATACACACTATTCTTCTTATGGGAGTGGGTCGACACTAAGGGGTCCATTAGGATGTCGGGCAGTGGCAACACCGCGGTGCTGGCGGTATGGAAAAATGATTTTTTCCGCCCGCGAGGAGCGGTCTTCACGTCTGCCATATTAGTATGGCCAAACATAGCCCATTTCCGAACCGCCGTGGTGCGATTCGCACCGCCATCAAAGTGCACCCGCCACCGTGGCGGCGGAAGCCAATGGAGACTCTCTGCCGTGCGGAATGACGTCCGCCCGCTCCACATATTAGGATGCCCCAAACAAGCAGACGCACTGCAGCAGAGATACCGCCCAACCAGAGACGGCGGAAGCTCGACAACGGAGCGAGAAACCAGAGTCCCAGTCCACACCACCCGGTCACGACCGCCATGGATCCAGCTCTACACGTCTTTCCAGTGCTGTACCTGCTACATCACCAGGAACTAATGGACCACCGCAGACGCCGCCGCAGGTACGCAATAACACAAATACAACACACAACACATGGGCAGACACAGGGTCCAAATCCACATCAGACACCCTGGTGGGGACAGGGACACATCCACAAGGGCACCCACACATCACCCACCTGCCACCAAGTCACCACTCTGTATCCTGGACACACAGCTACCGCCACCATGCAGCAATGTCCCGGTCATGTCACCGCAGCAGTGAACACAAGGGAATACATGGTCACAATGCAGAAGGCAGGGCCAGTGCCAGGATTGGGCAGGGGACAAAGACCACAGGGCCACACCCCCTCCCACCACACACTAGCACACCCTATGAAGGCACATGCCATGTGCCCCTTCTGTGCACCCCATGCACAACAACAAGCTAGGTGAATACACACCCTGCACCACACAACAAACAATCATGGAGACAGACACTGCAGGAGTGGCTGCACAGGAACACACAGCACAGTAGCACAGGGACAGGGAAACACACACACCACCACAACACCACACTCAGGGAAACAAAAATCAGGACAAGCACCAAATGAACACATACACGGAATTAACATCCAAATGGACACACAGCCTCCATAGTCACACATACATACCACAGACTGACACATAGACACATACACACCCCACATGCCAACAGCAATGGAGCACAACAAATAGGGAAACCAAAGTGGGCTGCACACAAATGGAAGGCCATGGAGACACACAACAAGCATGTGTAAATCACATGCAAGACAAGGAACAGAGAACAACACCCTCAGACCATCAACGCACACATGGCTGGTACAGTCAGGAGGTCAAACCGCAGACATCATAGTGCAACAACACAGGGAGACAGCAAGGGAAACCATGTACAGGCACAAGGAGGAAAGGAAGGCCCTGAAGTCAAACTGTTAACAGACGCACATCTATACAACTACTTCACAAGAGTACACCAGCACCACTACACACAGGACCAATCGACACACTCCATGACTGACAAACACCAGTAGGAATCTACACACATACCCCCCTCACACCAGCAGCACACAACACCAGTGCCAAACACACCGAAGGCTGGCAATACTTGCCAGTCAATACACACACAAACAATCACACACCCTGGGGGTAGCCACAAACGTCATACACACACAGGGATGCCAAAACAAATGTCTGCACAAAAACAACAGACAAACACATAACCCAACAGAAACACACACAGAACCACAACAAGAACAGACATGCCCTCTTCAGCTAAATTGTGGAAAGGCAATGGGAGCACAGACACAAAAGCAGTGAACAACCTTATCACTCATACCACAACACACACAAGAAGTGCACCATCACAGAACAACACAGCCACATCAAACAAACAACAGATGCACAGGCACAAAAATCACATAGCAAACACAGCAGGACATCAGGGGATGCACACCAGGCAATGACAAGGCAATATACACACACAGCACTGCATGCACAACAAGCAGTGTGTGCACACCAAGCATACCAGCCACACACAGACATCAGTGACAGAACAGCAACCCACACAACACCATACAGCACAGCACAAAGACAACAGCACACCCAGGAAGTGAAGCAATAACACAGCCAACACACATAGATCCAACACAACACCAACAGATGCACAAGTCTGGGACACAAAGGTGGAAACAACTTGACCAGAGGACTGGGCAGCACACACAGTTGAACTGCATAGGAGCAATCATGACTGACAAACAGCACCAGAACATCATATACAACCCATTGGTGAAACATTGGCCCTGGCCAAAGAACTGCACCACAAAGCACAGTGTCACAAGTGAAGTGATGGGGAGGCACACACACATGTAAACCAAGGAGACAGCAGACACCAAAGTGAAGTGTACTGCATGGCAGGAGTGTAAAATACACAACGTGAGGGAGTGCAGACCCACAATGGGTAGGCATCTGAAGCACAGATAGGGGATGGTATAACAAGCAACACACACAACATGCCACACTGGAGGCAAGAAGGCACCATGGGACCGCAATGCATGAGAAAACACAACCACAATGGCAGTGTGGAACAGCAGGTCTGCACAGTCTCCACAAACAGCAACAAGACACATGGATGTGCAACAAAACAAAACACTGACTTGCCAGTCATAACTCTGCATACTCACAAATGACAAAAACAACAAGTAGGCGTCAGCCAGAACTGCAAGGACACACCAACACACTGCACAGTGCACAACATACAACTCACACATGTGCATACAAGCACATTGACAGGGCTGAACAACAGGCATACAACTCCTGGCTGACACATGCGTGTAGTTGACAATGCAGGGGCATGCACACATCAACACTCCCGACAAACTCACCCCCTTCACACTGCACACTAGCTGACCATCCAAGAGCACAAATGGAAAGTAAGCCATGGGAGTAGGATGACTGGCCATCGCAAGATGACCACACACATATACCACTGGGCACACATAAAGGAAGAACACATATACATGATGACCCTGGCCAGCCTGCCTGCAATACTGTGTGCAGAAACCCACACTGTGCCGGCAGTGCCCCCCAACCTGACATGTGTAGAATATAGCCAACATGAACAAATTAAGTAAACGACAACTGCTATCCATTGTAAATTGACACCATTGCCCCCACAAGTATCTGGATCAGGAAGAACTGAAGACCCTGTCACCCCTGAAAACAAGCATTTGCAATGCAATAGGTCTCGCATTTGCGAGCGTATGAGCTTATTGGCATTGCAAATATCAATGCCTTTTATTTATGTATTTTAAACTGCAAATGGTGCATAAACGTGCGCTTTGTAGTTACAGTTGTTGCTTACAAAAAGCAACGTTGGCAGTAACTATGCCTCTTTTACTGCCAGCCTTCATTTTCATACGCAAGTACTATAAGTACAAAGGGCATGTTTATGCACCCTTTGCAGCTTTTCGAAACACATAAATAAAAGGCATTGTCATTTACAATGCTAATAGCTAAAACTCTTGCAAATGCAAGACCTATTGCATTGCAAATGCTTGTTTTACATATGACCTCTCTCCCACCCGCATCACTTTGTTCCTCCACTGCCCCTCATTGCATGTTGCCCCCTCTCACTTCTTTTTATTTTTTTGTGCCTGCCACTTATAGGCGAATGTTCATAATCAAATTAGTTTTTACAAATTTCAAGATGGCCGCACACAAGAACACATGAGCGACAGGAACCAAAAAATGGGCTCCTTTTATTTGAAAAAATCCATTTAAAGATGGCTGCCAGAGATTAATGCACATCCGTCAAGGTCATGTTTAAATGTTTGTGCTCAAATATTACAAACGCATTCAAGATGGCAACAGGGGATGTGTGCATTCATTTTGGTATGGTTTGGTTCATATATTACAAATGTATATAAAGATGACTGCCCTGGATACGTGTGCAGCCAAAGCAAATGTTTTTCAATGCATTTCCGGTGTTTTTATTGTCAAACCAATTCAAAAATTGCCGCTGAGAACGTGTGTCCTTGTTAACACAAACAACATTTGGAAAGCCAATAAGTTTCACTGCTGAGGTCTATTGCCTATTGTCTTACAAATGCTTGCCTTAATTCGAATTGACTAAGCCTTGCCCTCCATACGCCGGGTCTCAAAACACTTTTACGAGCACTAACGCGTTCTTGGCAACGAGTAAGGTAATTTTTATTGCAAACACCTTTTACTATCATATTATGAAAGCAGATTTCTCTCGGTGGTAATGTGTGACTAGAATGTATGTGCATGTCTGTTATGTTGGATGTGGTTGTGCTGGCTATGTGTTGTGTTGTATTTTGTGTGAGTTTGTACTTTGTGTCAACGTGATGTTGTTGTATTGTGCTGTGGTTGTTGTATGACGTTCTTTATTGACTGTTTTATTCTTGCTGTGTACCATTATATTTTTATTGTTGGCCTGTTGCAGTGTTATGTTGTGTTGCTTACTGTAGAGATGTCTACAAATGCGTCACTTGCTGTTCATGTTCCCCTGACAAGCAACCATTTAACTTGGTCAAAGTAATCAGTCCAAAATGACGTCATAGATCAGTATAAAATGAGGACTTTCATTGCTCATTATATGTGCAATGCCCGCACATGCCTATCCCGGTTTCTGATCCCTGTCTCGCGCAGTCATTTTGGAATTCTCTCCCTCTCACATCTAAGCCGCTCCAACTCGCTTCCATTTCCACATTCCGTTCCAGGACCATCTTCCTTGTTCTCCTTCCTGATGCATTGATGATACTGCCTCGAGTTTTTAATTTAACACCTAATTATTTGAAAATTTGGACAGATTCACAAACGATAACGATTTGGTAAAAAGACATTAGAAATACAACAAGCATTGGCCGCACGCGCGCCTCGTGCTTAAAGTAAAAAAAATAAAAAGCCCTGAAGTTGTGTGTGCACGCGCGCGCTACAAGCAGCGGGGAGGAGGGGGGCCTGCGCGATTTACTTGCGGGAGCGATAATTGCTACCATATGGCGGCGCTCTCTCCCACAAGTAAATCTCCTCACGTGCACGCGTTGCCATTGAAGGCAATGGAACGCGTGCACGTGTGTGGCTGACAAGCCATGGCGATTGGAAAAGGTCTTTTTGCCTAAGCAGTGCATGCTGCTGCGTAGGCGAGACCTAACAAGAGAGTAAGTGAGCCCAAACATTGATTATGTTGAAGTGGCACACAGACCATGTGGCACAGTAAACCATATACACACAGCAAAATAACTTTATTCAGTAAGGACACTAACAAAATAGACAACTGGAGCAACTGTCTTTATTCACATATTGCACAGATAGGCACCGTGAGAAGAGAAGAGCAAGGCACAAAATGCAGAGCATGCCCGTGAGAAGCTGCACAGGCAAGGGCAAAACAGCAGTGAACAACAAGGCCAGTGGCCAGGGCAAAGTGCAGAGTATATCCATGAGAAGCTGCACAGGCAAGGGCAACACAGCAGTGAACAATAAGGTCAGTGGCCAGGGCAGAGTGCAGACTATGTCCATGAGAAGCTGCACAGGCAAAGGCAAAACAGCAGTGAACAACAAGGCCAGTGGCCAGGGCAGAGTGCAGAGTATTTCCACAAGAAGCTGCACAGGCAAGGGCAAAACAGAAGCGAACAACAAGGCCAGTGGCCAGGGCAAAGTGCAGAGTAGGTCCATGGGAAGCTGCACAGACAAGGGCAAAACAGCAAGTCCAGTGGCCAGGGCAGAGTGCAGAGTATGTCCACGAGAAGCTACACAGGCAATGGCAAAACAGCAAGTCCAGTGGCCAGGGAAGAGTGCAGAGTATGTCCATGAGAAGCTGCACAGGCAAGGGCAAAACAGCAGTGAACAACAAGGCCAGTGGCCAGGGCAGAGTGCAGTGTATGTCCATGAGAAGCTGCACAGGCAAGGGCAAAACAGCAGTGAACAACAAGGCCAGTGGCCAGGGCAGAATGCAGAATATTTCCATGAGAAGCTGCACAGGCAAGGGCAAAACAGCAGTGAACAACAAGGCCAGTGGCCAGGGCAGAGTGCAGAGTATGTCCATGAGAAGCTTCTCAGGGAATGTCTGTGACTGTACCTTTCCATGTTCAGCAACACAGTAAGAGGGTAACAATGTGCAGTACAGGCCTATGTGTGTGAGATACAGGTGTGTGAGGGTGACTAACACTCAGACTTTGCTTTCAGGCGGACTGGGAGCTGACTGTGTCGCAGGGACTGTCGGGGCACTTGACCGGGGAGAGAGCGGAACAGCTGAGGTAGAGCTATCAGTGGCTTGGCAAGCCAGAGGGCTCCTTGGACCAGGTGGTGTAGTAACACGTGGATCAGGTGCAGACGCTGACACCCCCTCTGGTGATGTGCTGGACCCAGCGGAACGCTTTGTCTGGCTTCGCCTCTGCCCCCTTCCCCTGTTTACTAGGCGTCACCCCTACAGTGCCCTCCTTCCCCTGCTTCACTGGGCTTGGAATGGGAGTCGAGGTGGTGGGTAAATCTGCTTTGGAGCCCTTCCTAGGTGTACCCTTGGCATGCACCACCTCCTTGATGGGCACAGACACTGTATGCTTCTCTTTGCGAGATCCTTAAGGGGCAGGAGAGTCCTTGGATGGGGATGCCTCTGAGGCATGTGTGCCTGAGGTCTGCTGCTTTTCTTTTTGTCCCCTGGTGCCACCTGATGGGCTTTTCTCTCTGCGCTCTGGGTGGCTTTGGTCTTCTGTGGGGATGGTGTCTGTGCCCGGGACCGCTTGGGTTGCTGCTGCTGTGTGCTTCGTGTGCCGTATCGTGACTGTGATGTATGTGGACCGTGGTCACTATCGTCAGACATGGCCACTGCCAGGGGGCTGGACAAAGGGATCGGAGCTGGACTGTGAGTATGTGCCTGATGAAGGGCAGATGTCACTGTTGAGGACAAAGCCTGGACAGTCCGGTGCAGCCCACCCACGTCTGAATGTATGCCCTTCATGAAAGCAACCACCTGGGCCAATTTTTTGTTGTGGTCAATGAAGGCATTGAGGAGAGCTGTTTGGCCTACACACAGCTGGCGCAAAAGGTCCACAGACTCAGCACTGATGGCAGCAGGGGGGACAGGGGCAGCGGTGCCAGAGGTGAAGGACACTCTTCCTCTCTTACTGAAGCGGACAGGGGCAGCACCAGAGGAAGTGGCTGGGAGGATGGGCACTGGCCGCTGTGTGGTGGAAGACGATGCAGAGTCCCCGTCCCCTGTGCGCGCCAACATGAATGCATCCCCGCTGGCATCAGATGATGTGGTGCTTTGCGTCTCAGGCTGGGATTGCTCCAGCAGACTCCTGTCCCCCTCTGAGGTGCTTGTGACATCTGAGTCACTAAGCTCCTGTGCAGCTGTTGGGCTAGTTTCACCCCCACTGGTGTCCGTCTCCTGTTCCTCCGTGACCACGGGAGATGCTGCATGAGAGAGAGAGATGTAGGGTCCGGTCAATGGCAGCAACAGAACAAACCTATGCAAGCAATGCATGACAAAAGATGACCAAACCTACATGTTGCACACCACCCTGTGCAATCACATCGTGCCAACTCACTATATAGACTCAAGCAGTGCGTGGAAACTGGAAACTCGGGCATGAGTGAGCCATGTTATGACCACACCGCACAAAACCCTGCTTGTGGCTCTGTTCAACCAGACACACAACTAGCTCTGAGCACACCTAGGGACATGATGGGGGCACACAACTTGTTGCCAATGACAGATCTGGATGGAACAGGAGGGGACAACACAGACACAGACTACAACATGACAGTCCACAATGGCCGTTAGCCGATGCCACCCACCATGTTGTACTTTGGGGACAAAAGACTGGTGCACATTGTTGTCAGATGTCTTGGCCTCCCCAATCTGGGTGCATGCAATGGACGCATTGATGAAGGCACAGTCAGATCAGGCACACTGCCGTTCCCTCCCATGGGATTCCCAAGACTACCCCAATGTAGAAGAACCCTGAAGAGCACAACTCAGAATGCAATGTGAATGCACAGCATCCAAATCACCTTTGCAAGTACAGGTAGGGCAAATGCATGACACCGGCACCCAGCCCAGCAGCCACTTACATGCCACTACATCACACTACCAACATCACATAGGCCAGCGCTTTACACATGCAGCCACTCCCAGCCAAAGTCACCCTCCCCAAATGCTCACCCCTGGCTTGCTGCTGATGCTCCTTCAAAAGTGCATCCAGCTCAGGTTGTGTCACCGCCAATATGTGCCCCATTAGTGGTGTCATGCTGCGCCGTGCCAAATGCTCAGTGCGAGGAAGCAGCCCCAAGGTCCTCTCCGCCACTTTCTTTGCCAGCCGGCTGATGTCGTCCCATCTCTTGTGGCAGTGGGTGCGCCGTCGGTTTGAGACCCCCAGAGTTCGCACCTTCGCTGCAATGGCCCTCCACACGGCCTTATGCTGGTGTACCTTGAGCTGCAGGCATGGGAGACAAGAGGGGGAAATGATTAGTGACACAGTGTCATGTACCGACATCTATCAGTATAGCAGTAAGAGACAAATTCATCACATATCCAATGATATGTCTATCAGAGACTAGAGTACATCTCACATGGTACATCTGCATGGGAAAAGCTGATGTAAAAACATGTAGGTGTGAGGGGGAACACCCTCCCTGCACATCTCACACACATGCAGGATGCCGGCACTGAAACACCTATGTAGTCTGCCCATATTTCCAGTCCATTGTTGGCTTGAGCAACACATACATCACATATCAGCCTGTGTTTGGGGGTAGACTCACTGTGTCCAAGACTGCGCAGCCCTCAATGTCCCTGCCCTGTAAATAGATGACTGTGTCATGGATGTCACATTGAGGGACATGATCTCACAAATCCAAAATCCTGTTCACAGGGCCAGTCGTGTGCAATCTATAGTGCTGAGATGGCCCATAGCTGGAGTGCAATGTGAAAAGACTGATGTAATACTCTGTAAGTGAAGTGATGTGTCCTTGTCTTTGTGGGCGGGGACTGTGCTGGCCAGCTGGGCTCAAAATGAGATGGACTACAGGGGCATACACATCCATTCAGCCAAGCAATCACTGTCCTGACTCCTGCATGAACAACCTTCTGTGTCACTGTATGGCTGACAATACAACACAGGTCACTCATATATACATGTGCAGGCAAGCACACCTGTGGAATTGGGTACGCACACATTCCCCCTGGAGACAGCATGTCAGGCAGTGCATGACACAACCCCTCACTCCCAGGCACATGCTGCATCAGTCCAACTACTTGTGTGAACCCCCCTGCCCTACCCCCCACTATTGAGGACTTACCACGACATTTGGGGCACCATATAGCCTTGGGTACTGTGTGAACACCTCGTCCACCAGGACCTCCAGCTCCTCGCTCGTGAAGGGACTGGCACGAATCTTCTCTGTCCTGGCCATCACTGTGGACATGAGACAACAGCGGCGGAATTGGTTGGTGAGGTGTCTCAGGCAGCAGTCCCTGGAGGCAGCAGCAGGTGAGTGGTCTCAGGCAGCAGACCCTGGAGGCAGCAGCAGGTGAGGGGTTTCAGGCAGCAGTCCCTGGAGGCAGCAGCAGTTGAGGGGTCTCAGGCAGCAGGCCCTGGAGGCAGCAGCAGGCAGCAGGTGAGGGGTGTCAGGCAGCAGTCCATGGAGACAGCAGCAGGTGAGGGGTCTCAGGCAGCAGTCCCTGGAGGCAGCAGCAGCTGAGGGGTCTCTGGCAGCAGGCTCTGGGAGCAGTGGAAATGTGAGGCTCACTCCCACATATATAGCCCCCTAGGGTCATTTCAAAGGTGCCAAGCTGCAGCAATTGGTGGTCCAGGTCTGCCTCTTTCAAATGCATCCAATGACAACCTCCACGGTGGTGGACTACGCCTACCGCGATCTTCAAAATTGCATCATGCCACCGTAATCAAGGTTCACATTGGCTCTAGGGAGAGCTCCATGGCGGTGACACACCGCAGGTGCCCAGTGTGCGCTGGCGCGATGGTGCATGATTCAAATGCATCCAATGACTGCCTTCGCGGTGGCGGAGCACTCCTACAACAATCTTCAAAATTGCATCATGCCACCGCAGTCAAGGTTCCCATTGGTTCTAGGGCAAGCTCCATGGCGGTGACACACCGCAGGGACCCGGTGTGCGCTAGCGCGATGGTGCATCTTTCAAATGCATCCAATGACCGCCTCTGCGGTGGCGGAGCACGCCTACCACAATCCTCAAAATTGCATCATGCCACCGCTATCAAGGTTCCCATTGGCTCTAGGGCAAGCTCTATGGCGGTGACACACAGCAGGGGCCAGGTGTGAGCTACCGCAATTTTGGCGGTGGAGCATGCCAACCACCATTTCCCCATGTCTCCATGCCTATCACTACCGCACTTGTGTGAATGGGGGTGCTGGTGACACACTGCCAGGGCCAGGCGGTTGCTACCGCGATTCAGGCGGCAGAGCATGCCAACCGCCCTTTCCCCATGTCTCAATGCCTATCACTACCGCACTTGTGTGAATGGGGGTGCTGGTGACACACCGCTGGGGCCAGGCAGTAGCTACCACGATATGGGTGCCATACAATGGCCATCTGGCAAACATCAACAGTGCACAGTACCCACATGGTCAATGGCACATCATTGTGCACACGATGCCAATGTTCCATTTACTCCACTGGTGACTACACATGCCATGTTTGTGTGTGTGATTTCGTAGATTGGCCTGTCCTCACTCACATGTCACTTATGAATTTGATAGTCGTGTAGGCAGGACAGTGTTTTTCTGGACTCTACAATGTGTACACATGTCAATGTGTTGAGGTGCAGTGACAATCACAGCAATGCTCGTCTCAATGAATGATAAGCTATTTTGCATGGCCTCTCATATCTGCTCATGTACACATTCGTCATTCCTGCGCCGACTGTGGTCATTGTGTGGTGGATGTGTGCCAGGTTGAAATGATGCATGAAGGTGTGACAGGTACAGCAGCTAGGTATGAAACAGTGGGGTTGATTTGTTACACATATGCTGGATGCTATACTCCCAGGTGCGCCCATGTTGAAATGTGGCCATATCCCTATGTGCATTCACATTGACCAAGGTGGTGTTTGAGGCACTTGTTTTGTGTAAGTTGACAGGTGTGCCCTTTGTGTAGCTGAAGGTGTCCCTACATATAAGCTGGTCTGTGACTCAATATTGATGGCAGTCATTGTTGTCGTTGTGTCATCCAGACCATGAGATGCTGTGCCCATCTCATGATGTATTGCATTGACATGTGTCCACTTTCATCTCAAATAGGAGGAGGCCAAATCTGATTCGTCACTTGACGGTGCTGGAGGACATGGAGGATGTGGTGATCATCCGGAAATGCCGCCTGGATAGAGCCACCCTAAAAACCCTTTGTGATCTGTTGGAGCCCCACCTGCAGCCTCGCCGGACATATCCAACAGCTTTCACCCCTACTTATAAGGTGATGGCGGCCCTGCATTTATTTGCCACTGAATCGTTCCAAGAGACAGTGGCCAGCGCTTGTGGGATGTCACAACCGATGTTCAGCATGGTGCTGCGTTGTTGGACAGGCCTCACAGACGGCTTGCTCCCTCCCCGCTCCGGCGGTTCGTGAAGGACTACGGCAGCATCGTGGGGCCCCTCACGGGTCTCACATCCAAGAACCAGCCGAAGCGGGTCAACTGGACTCCTGATTGTCAAGCGGCCTTCGAGGAGCTGAAGGCCGCCCTGTGCACCGCCCCGGTGCTCCAGGCCCCCGATTACAGTCGGGAATTTGTGGTGCAGACCGACGCCTCCGACCACGGCATCGGGGCCGTCCTCTCTCAGCTGAACCCCGAAGGTCATGACCAGCCGGTGGCCTTCATCAGCCGACGTCTCCTGGCCCGAGAACAGCGTTGGAGCACCATCGAGAGGGAGGCATTTGCAGTAGTGTGGGCCCTCAAAAAGCTCCGACCCTATCTCTTCGGTACCCACTTCCGGGTACAAACCGACCATCGACCCCTGCAATGGCTGATGCAGATGCGGGGGGAAAACCCAAAACTCTTGCGCTGGTCCATTTCCCTGCAGGGAATGGACTTCACCGTGGAGCACCGACCAGGCCAAGACCACGCCAACGCAGATGGCCTGTCCCGCTTTTTCCGCCTCGACGAAGAGAGTCCCCAAGGAGATGGGTGACTCTCCCCGCCTTCAGCTGGGGGGGACGCATGTTGGACAGGCCTCACAGACGGCTTGCTCCCTCCCCGCTCGACGGGGCCCGAACCCCGGCCCACCTGGCATATCCCCGCAACAAGCACCTGTACTCCGTCTCCCGACGGACCCTCTGCCCTCGGACCCCTACTCATCACGGGGTCCGGCCCCACCGGCTTTCCCGGCCGGGTCAAGCCGCCATCTTGGGCCCTGCACCACGCGGCCGCATGGCCTCCCCTCGACCCTAACCCCGGGCCTGGCCGGCCCCGACATCCCGGCACCACCATCCACCCAGGAGGTGAGCGGACCACTTGGCAGGTCAATGGGAGAACGAAGTGTCAAGGGCTCTCCCCCGCCAGGTGCCGATCGCCCCCAGCTCCCCCAGGCACTGGCTCCACCCCCTGCTGGGTGTCTGGACACCTTCATCCCGGACCCTCCGACCTCCAAGTGCGAGGGTCCGGACATCAAAGGGCACCAGCCCTATAACTGAGGCAGCTCCGGAGCAGGAAGGCAGTTGTATCCTGGAGTCGAGAGACACCGAGTGAACTCAACCCTGACGGTCTACTGGCGCTGCCGTAGCCCGCTCTTGTGAACCATCGTCCTGCCTGCTGGCGCTGCCGCGGCCTTCTGCAACCTTCACCTTCCTGGGACCTGCTGGCGCTGCCGCGGCCCGTTGTAACGACCATCCTCACCGGGACCTGCTGGCGCTGCCGCGGTCTTCTGCAACAGTCATCTTCCTGGGACCTGCTGGCGCTGCCGCGGCCCGTTGTAACGACCATCCTCACCGGGACCTGCTGGCGCTGCCGCGGACCGTATATCTTCCGGGGACCTGCTGGCGCTGCCGCGGCCCGTTGTATCGACCATCCACACCGGGACCTGCTGGCGCTGCCGCGGCCCATACCACCTAACCACCCAGCTCGAGGATTGTGAGCTCATCATCACCTCATCCGAACTACCTGATTGGTAAATAGACTGTCCCGCTACCCCCTTCCCTACCTTGCGAGACTCTAATCGAGGGGACCCCTGAGTCCAGACCTCCTTGTACCATTTAACCGTACCTTAAATAAGTGCTTATAAAGAACACTGAACCTTATCCGTGTGTGGTATCTGTCTGTGGGGGGGAAGTTACTTGTCTGTACGATCGCTGGAGACGGCTCTCCCCGGAGACCTCTCCTCCTGACCCCGGCCGACCCTCCCGGTCCATCTACCTTTTCTAACATGCGTAATGTACTGTCCGCCATGATGATATACAAGGACAGATACATCCATTTCCCCAGGGATGCTGAATTGCCAGCTGTGAAGGGAGACTTCTATCCCCTTGGACACATCCCCAATGTTGTTGGTGCCATTGATTGCACCCATGTCGGGATTGTGTCACCACAGGCAAGTGAGCAAATTTACAGGAATCGCAAACATTACCACTCCATAAATGTGCAGGTGGTGTGCCTGGCAGATATGATCATCTCCCACGTGTGTGCCAAATTCCCAGGCTCGGCCCATGATTCCTACATCCTGCGGAACAGCATTGTGCCCCAGCTGATGGCTAATCTGCTTCCCGAGCGTGCATGGATTGTGGGTTAGTATGCCTAGTCGTATGGCGTGCTGGGTGTGTGACCTGCTGCCCTCTGCCTCAGCGACATTGCAATGTATATTTGTGTTTGTCATACCTAGGTGATTCTGCATATCCCAACCGTCCCTGGTTGCTGAGCCCACTGCAGAATCTCAGGACCCCCACTGAAGTCCGCTACAACGTCGTGTGGTGGCGCGTACTTTTGGTCTGCTCAAGTCACGTTTCCGCTCTCTGGACAAGACCGGAGGTGCACTGGCATACTCGCCCGGGAAGGTGTGTCAGATTGTAGTGGCATGCTGCATGCTCCACAACCTAGCCATTCTCAAGGAGATTCCCCTGCTCCTAGATGATGGTGAGGACCCAAGGCCCCAGCCTGCAAACCAACCCGTGTCCAGTGATGAGGACAGTGGAGAGGACGAATGTGTTGACCTGCGTGAAAAGCTCATCACCCGCTACTTCATTTGAAGGTGGGTGACAATGTGCAACATACCCACTGTCTGCTGATATTGCTGTTGTCATGAAGGGGTATGTGAGAATTGTAACAGTAGCTAGTTGTAGTCTCAGCAGTGGTTGGGAATGTTTCTGGGACAGGTCATTTGGGAACATCTACAGGACTTGTATTCTGACACTTGTTGCCCATTGTGATGTGTGCATGTTGGGTTATCCTGATGGTAGGTGTTGTGTGATGTCTGTGATGCCACACCCAGACCAGTGAATGTTGTTCTGTTGTGGTTCCCTAGGTGCCTTCAATTTCTCCTTGCCTACATACAGCCCATACTCCTGGTACATTGTGATCATGTTGAAGACTGTACATCCTGCAATAAAGACGGAGCAGACACGACAACATGTGTGTAAGGATATTTTATTTGCAATGGTTACATGTGAGGGGGGTGTACATTTCCATTGAGGTGGTGGTGGAGCAGTGAGTTAACAGTTATGGTAAATGAGATAATCGAGTATTTACCACATTGATGTGGTGACCCAGTCCAACAGACAGATGCCATTCACAAGGCAGTGTGGGGAAGGACAGTCCAAAAAGTCAATGCAGTGGTGAAGAGGGTTGCCATCATGGCTGGCTCCATGACTGGCGTCTGGCAGGTGCTTTGCCTCCAGATACTCCCAGGGTCTTCTTAAGACGTCCCCTTCGCCGTTTGGCAGGGAGGACCCTGCTGCAGGGCCAGTGGGGTCTGAGGACTCACCCCTCTCTGTGGGCGCAGGGGAGGATGGTGAACTGTCATCCTGCGGCCCACCAGGGAGAGGTTGAGGTGTTGGTTGTGGCACAGGCCTGTTTCTCAGTACCACCACTTGCTGGCCCAAGAGGTCCACAATTTGTCCCATGCGGGTGTCGATGGACCTCATCAGCAGAATGAGCTTGTACAACAGTTCGTCCGACCGGCACATTCGTCCCTGGGCCTGTTCGTATGCGCCAAGGACTCTGGTGATGTGTTCCAGGAATTGGGTCCCAGCCTCCTGGTGTCTGTAGGTGACCCTGCCCCTCCCACCTACCCTGCTACCATAGACCTGTTGCCTCACCACTGTGGACACCCGCATCCTCTCCCTGCCCTCTTCCGTCAGTGGTGTGGGGTGGTCATCCTCTGGGACAGGGAGGGTGTTGCAGGCACACTGGTGGTGGTGGTGGTGGTGGTGGCGGTGGCCGCACAGGCCGTAACAGCAGGGGTCTGTGGTGAAGTTGTTATTGCCGCAGATGTGGTGGGGGGGACAATGGGGTCCTGGGACCTGTTGCTCCCTGGCACACCAGATGGGCCTGCTTCAAGCTCATCATCCATGGAATCCTGTGAGTCAACATCCGAGAGTCCATGTACCGGGGGGGGGGGAGACTGGCTCTGCAGGTGGCTGGTGTTGTCCTCTGCAGTGAGTTCTTGGTCACCTGTGGATCAGATGGGAAATGGTAATTGTAGTGCACCCCGCAAGCTTTGTGTTAGCTGTGTGTCATTCACTTTTTGTACACAGCACATTTGACTGATCATCACATTGTTTATTATGTGCACTACTGTGCTTCCTGACATGAGGCATTGGTACATGCATTACTTGTCCATGGTGTGAGGTGTCAAGACATACCATGTGACCCGTGCATAATTTATGATGACAGGGACCTGTTGCCATCTAGGGACTGGCACAACATGTTTTTCATTGAGGACTCTTTGTTGATTTGTCTGACCTGGCAGGCGTCACATCTGGCCATGGACTGGCCATTGTCATCTCCTGCATACCTTTGTCCTGTCATGTGCATATCTTGATTTGTACCACCACACATGCTTTCGTATTTTTTGAATGGTCCTTGTTGCACTTGCCCCATGGCGATGCACATAAATAGGTGCTGTGCATGATTGTGGCCAGACTTCTTCTACATGTGCATTGGTGTGTCACACTTTGGTAGCTGTGACGGTTTCCTTAGCTTACCAATGTGCACACTGTGCGTTGCTATGGGGCAGGTGTGCATATTTGTGCAATGAGAGGGCTGGTGTTGTCATATGGCACCATTTCTTTTGTGACGAATGTGTGGGTGCACGTGCTGGCTACTTACCTGTAATGTGCTCACATTTGGCTTTGTTATATGACACATCTGTGTGTGCATGGTGGAGGCTTACATCCTGCTCAGTGGGGTCACAAGACAGAATAATACGTCTACCTACCTGTAAGTTTGTTTGGTGTACTGCAATGGCTTCCAAATGCTTCTGGGTGGAGGGAGGGCTCCATCCTGCTGAGGTGTGGGACAGGGGGTATGGTGGGAGTGGTAGTGCAGGCCTCCCACCCACAGACACCCTCCCAGGGAAGATGGCTACCTACCTGTAAGTTTGTTTGGTGTACTGCATTGACTTCCAACTGCTTCTGGGTGGAGGGAGGGCTCCATCCTGCTGAGGTGTGGGACAGGGGGCATGGTGGGAGTGGTAGTGCAGCCCTCCCACCCACAGACACCCTCCCAGGGAAGATATCTACCTACCTGTAAGGTTTGGTGTACTGTAATGGCTTTTAACTGCTTCTGGGTGGAGGGAGGGTTACATCCTGCTCAGGTGTGCGCCAGGGTGCATGGTGGGAGTAGTGGTACATGCCTCCCACCCACAAACACCCTCATTGTGAAGTTGGCTACGTACCTGTAAGTTTGATGAAGGTAATGTAATGGCTGACACTTGCTTCTGGGTGGGGTAGGGGGAGGGCTCTATCCTACTGAGGTGTGGGCCAGGGAGCATGGTGGGAGTAGTGGTACAGGCCTCCCACCCACAAACACCCTCACTGTGACGATGGCTACCTACCTGTAAGTTTGTTTAGTGTACTGCAATGGCTTCCAACTGCTTCTGGGTGGGAGAGTGTTCCATCCTGCTCAGGTGTGCGCCAGGGTGCATGGTGGGAGTAGTGGTACATGCCTCCCACCCACAAACACCCTCACTGTGAAGTTAGCTACGTACCTGTAAGTTTGATGAAGGTAATGTAATGGCTGACACTTGCTTCTGGGTGGGGTAGGGGGAGGGCTCTATCCTACTAAGGTGTGGGCCAGGGAGCATGGTGGGAGTAGTGGTATAGGCCTCCCACCCACAAACACCCTCACTGTGAAATTGGCTACCTACCTGTACGTTTGATGAGGGTAATGTAATGGCTGACACTTGTTTCTGGGTGGGGTGGGGGGAGGGCTCCATCTTGCTGATGCTGTGGGACAAGGGGGCCTGGTGGGAGTTGTAGTGCTGTCTGCCTGTACACATGCCCCCATGGTAATGTTGGTAGCTACGTTTGGGGTGAATGTGAGTGGGTGAATGTTGGATCTGTGAGACATGTTTTTGTGAGTGTGTGGTGCAGATGGATGGAATTTGTCCTAGGTGGTATAGCTTTGTGGTTGTGCAAGGCAGTACATATCAGTTTGGTGGTAGTCATTTGTTTGTACTTACCAGCCTCCACTCCCCTGTCTACTTCTGTGAGACTCTCTGGATGCAGTATGGCAAGCACCTTCTCCTCCCATGGTGTGAATGGTTTTGGTGGAATGGGAGGGCCACCGCCAGTCCTCTGAGCCAGCTCACGGTTCTTGCTTCTCCTCTCTTTGACAACCCTCTTCAGATCATGCCACCGCTTCATGATCTCTTTTATGGATCTTGGGGTGGTCCCTACTGCATTGACCCTTTGAACTATCCTTGCTCACATTTGTGTCCTTGTGGCTAATGGTGTCTGTTGGACCAGGCTACCAAACAATTGTGGTTCCACTCTGACTATCTCATTTACCATGACTGTCAACTCACTCTCAGTGAATGTGGGCATTTTCTGTGTAGACATGGTGTGTGGGTGCAGGGGTGTGAGTGGTGGGTGTGGTTGTGATGTGTGTGGTGTGTGATGTGCAGGGGGTAGTGGTTCATGTGTGGAAGTGATGGTGGTGCTGTGTGTGGTGTGGCTAGTGATGTTGTGTTCTTTGCCTCCTTTAAGCTGGGGTGTGTGTCCCTTCTCTCCTGGAGTATTGCAAAGGATTGTGGTCAGGGAAGGGGCTGGTTTTATACTCAGCTGTGTGGGTGTGTCCAAATGGGGTATTGCTGTCAGGTGTGGTGTGTGTGTTGTCCTGGAAAATGTATTTTACTTTTTGCCATGTGGTTGTGTCATTGGGGTGTATTTTGTGTATTTGGGGGGCATGGCTAGTTTGCTGTGTGTACTTTTTAGCCTTATTGTGGGTTTTCTGCTTCGTCCACCATATTTTTCACGAATCGTCTGCAGCGGTGGCTGTGCTGCAGCTCTTCCTCTGGCTCTCCCATTCATCCCAGTGTGCGACCGCGGCGGTCGGAAACAGCGGTACGTACCGCGGGACCGTCGGGGATATCCTAATTTCCTGTGCAGTGTCTCCACTATGCTTGCGGCAGGATGGTGTTTTTCTGCCGCGTATCCGACCGCCGCGGACGGATTTTGGCAATCACTGCCCGCTACGGGCGGTTTTTCTTTGCCCCGTTCCACCACGGTCGGTGTGTTTTTTGGCGGATGATCCCAATTTGCCCGCCGGTTTTTCCACGGTGCCGGCGGACGGTTGTTTTCCGCTTCCATGGCGGTCGGGGGGGTTTTCCGACTGCCATACTAATAGGCCCCTTAGTTACTTGGCTATACAAAGCCATACAAGAACTTCTAAACCAACCATTAAGCACACTGCGCGAAACATGGGAGGAAGAAATAGGGCGCCCGTTACACGACAAAGAGAGGGAGAAAGCACTTGAATACCCAAAGAAGGTGTCCCGCAATCCACAGTTTAAAAAAATACAATTCTTCATATTACATAGGGCATATCAAACGCCGGCGCGTCTTCAACGCTATTATCCCACCACACAGTTCCTATGTTCCAGATGCCAATCATCAAACACAGATTTTCAACATATGTTCTGGACATGCCCTACAATACAACCATACTGGACTACTATACATGAAACATTGAGGGCACTCATGGGCCTATTAGAAATGGATACCTGGGAGGACTGTGCACTAGGGGTATTCCGGCGACGGAAACAACACAAAGTGCAAGTACGATTTGCGTCACTAGCAATATTAATAGCTAAAAGACGAATAGCTATGCACTGGTGGGCCCCAAAAGGACCCCCAAGAGCAGCATGAGTGGGAGCGGTGAGCAAATGGGGAACGGCAGAAGAAGAAGCAATCAGGAGTGAGGAATTGAAAGGACTGTGCAAACACCACATATCCATGGAGTGGACTTTCTCTTACACCACTTCAAACAGCAGAGAAAACAAAATGACTCAAGTGCATCATCTCAAACCTCCCCAGCTCCATAGTCTCAGATCCTGATTACAGACACGAATATTAATCCCCAAGATGCCATAAACACGTAATGTCTCACGACAATTTAGCTATATGATAAGCTGGTGAGTTAGAAACGCAGAGACAGACATAGCCGCTCTGAGCATAAGAAGCCAAAGGTAACTATTGGCATGATATCACGTTTTTATAGTGCCCCGCCTGAACAAAATCGTCAGATCTCATGAGAACCATCCCAGTTAAACCCCCTAAATAACAGTTGAAAACTTACACCGGTAGTTATTAGGCCAGCAATCAATGGGAAGGAGATACATTTCCATATGTAAACGAACACATAACAACGCAACTTTGTACATATGCACAATTATATTATGTACAACGTAGATGCCATCCCAGATAAATGATTGTGATTGTAAACGATTTGTAGGAAGAAAGTGCGAGTTGTATGAAACAAATTCAATTTACGTGTACTAATGTGTGATACGATACAAGTCTGAAAATGTTAATAAAAATATTTGACAAAAAAAAATGTAGCGTCAAATGGAGAAGGTAGGAATGTGCCATATCTTAGTAGATATCTACTAAGATATGGCACATTCCTGCTCTCCCTATGCACTGGCACACTTGTGGCTGTCAAGCCCCAACACAGACACACTTGCCCCATGGTGCAGGGGTGCCGGCATTACAGCCAGATTTGTTTTTGTTCAGGAAGGAAGGCAGTTGGCCTACATGAAGGTAGCTTTAGTGCACAGATATGGGCCTCCTCAAGAGAAGTATCTCAGAAAATGTAGGGTCACACATAAAGAGTCGTACCAGGCTAGGGAGGATTTTTTGGAAGCTTCATAAAAGTCTCTGCATGGCTGGATGAGGCAAATAAACTAACTGATCTTGATGACCTTTATAATCTTAATATGCAAGAGCACATTTCAAGTAATATTTTATATAGGTGCAGTATATAGTGAGCACCGAGCTCGGTAGAGAAGCTGATCAGTGGGTCGGCACTATGGTATTTAATAAGGCACTTGAGTACAGAATGGTGAGCTGCAAAGGTGTGAACCCGATCCCCTGCTACCAAAATCCAAACAAGCAAGAAGGGGAAGAGACAATTAAAAGTGAACCTATTGCCAAGTAGCGGGGCGTCATGCAGACATGGGAATGACCATCAGGTGAAACATAATATACCATGCATATGAATATGCTGTGAATAAAGAACTTTGGCCAGACGTTGATTGTACAGGCAGTGATTCGGGAATCCTTTTCCACCATGTTATGTTAATACAGCTAACTATGGCGTACAAATCACCTCCAAAGAAGTATCTCGGCGCTAACAATAAACATATGGCTGGGTTCAAAATGGAATGGCATGGTGAGCAAAAAAACGATGGATTTAGGCCCAGATCTCTGTACTGGGGTGAATGTATGACATTGTTCTGCATTCTGTCCATCAACTGTTGTTTTTACATTTGTCACCCCGAGGGGGAGGGGTGTGCCCAGACGTGGGTCCGGTGCACTCCATGCCACTGGAATCTAGCTATCCTGGCTGAAGAGGGGTGAAACCCTGAAACCGGTCCAAGGATGCTTGTTTTCAGTCCAGGGAGGTCCTGGCTTAGCAGTTCGGGCTGGACTGTGCCCATGAGGCACAGGTTCAAGACTGATTTGCATATGGCTGGGTTCAAACTGGAATGGCATGGTGAGCAAAAAAACGATGGATTTAGGCCCAGATCTCTGTACTGGGGTGAATGTATGACATTGTTCTGCATCCTCTCCATCAACTGTTGTTTTTACATTTGTTACCCCCGAGGGGGACGGGTATGCCCATACGTGTGTCCCGTGCTCTTCATGCCACTGGAATCAAGCTATCCTGGCTGAAGAGGGGTGAAACCCCAAAACCAGTCCTAGGATGCTTGTTTCCAGTCCAGGGAGGACCTGGCTTGGCAGTTCAGGCTGGACTGTTCCCATGAGGCACAGGGTCAAGACTGATTTGCATATGGCTGGGTTGAAACTGGAATGGCTTGGTGAGCAAAAAAACAATGGATTTAGGACCAGATCTCTGTACTGGGATGAATGTATGACATTGTTCTGCATTCTGTCCATCAACTGTTGTTTTTACATTTGTCACCCCGAGGGGGAGGGGTGTGCCCAGACGTGGGTCCGGTGCACTCCATGCCACTGGAATCTAGCTATCCTGGCTGAAGAGGGGTGAAACCCTGAAACCGGTCCAAGGATGCTTGTTTTCAGTCCAGGGAGGTCCTGGCTTAGCAGTTCGGGCTGGACTGTGCCCATGAGGCACAGGTTCAAGACTGATTTGCATATGGCTGGGTTCAAACTGGAATGGCATGGTGAGCAAAAAAACGATGGTTTTAGGCCCAGGTCTCTGTACTGGTGTAAATGTATGACATTGTTCTGCATTCTGTCCATCAACTGTTGTTTTTGCATTTCTCACCCCGAGGGGGACGGGTATGCCCAGACGTGGGTCCCATGCTCTCCATGCCACTGGAATCAAGCTATCCTGGCTGAAGAGGGGTGAAACCCCGAAACCGGTCCTAGGATGCTTGTTTCCAGTCCAGGGAGGACCTGGCTTGGCAGTTCGGGCTGGACTGTTCCAATGAGGCACAGGGTCAAGACTGATTTGCATATGGCTGGGTTCAAACTGTAATGGCATGGTGAGCAAGAAAACGATGGATTTAGGCCCAGATCTCTGTACTGGGGTGAATGTATGACATTGTTCAAATTCTGCCAATCAACTTTTGTTTTTGCATTTGTCACCCCGAGGGGGATGGTTATGCCCAGACGTGGGTCCCGTGCTCTCCATGCCACTGGTATCAAGCTATCCTGGCCGAAGGGGGGTGAAACCCCGAAACCGGTCCTAGGATGCTTGTTTCCAGTCCAGGGAGGACCTGGCTTGGCAGTTTGGGCTGGACTGTTCCCATGAGGCACAGGGTCAATACTGATTTGCATATGGCTGGGCTCAAACTGGAATGGCATGGTGAGCAAAAAAACGATGGATTTAGGCCCAGATCTCTGTACTGGGGTGAATGTATGAAATTGTTCTGCATACTGTCCATCAACTGTTGTTTTTGCATAACGATAAACATAGGCAAAAACCTAACACAGAATATTAAAATAATATTGTTTTAAGCAATTGTCTGAATTTGATGTAATCAGGGCAGATGCAAGCATAATAAGATGCGAGTGTAATAAGGCAAAGCATTGCAACAGTATGGGCCCAGGTAAGAGAATGACCCGCCCCCACATATAGCCTATCGGATACAAGGGACAATAAGCAGGGCTTTTTCCTTAGAGCACAGATACCTACCTGGACAGTAATAATTCAGTTTTTGAGGTAGGTAACTATGTCCATTTCCTGTTAGTGATTTTTGTGCAAGGCAACCGATTTTGAAGGTGGACCTTTTCTGAATTAGTAGCCAATGCAAGGCTTTCAGTATAGGTTAAGTCAAAAAGTGGGAAGGAAGATTACACACAAGTCATGCGACAGTGTTTTGAAGCACTTGCAGTTTGGACATTAAGGACTCATTTGGTGATGCATGTAAGACATTGCCATAGTCAAATTTGCTAATAATCAAGGCATGAACAAGGGTTTTCCTAACAGAAAGAGGAAGATAGGAGAAAGCTTTCTTCAAAAGACGCGTCATATTGAAACACCTGCTGCTGGTGGCAATGATATAGTCTTTCATGGACAGAGACTGATCTATTTTTTTTTTTTTTTTTTTTTTTTTTTTTTTGAAACCGTTTATTACAAGACTCAATAAATTATACAAGTATGGGCCTACAACCTTCCGGCCGGCCGCTAGCAATAAAAGGAGCATACGGTATACATTTATAAAACACATGGTGCTGCGGCCGAGAATTTACAGGAGATAACATCGTTGCGTGCCACACTATTCAGACCCCATTATACGGTTCCATTTTAAATTTAACGCACAACAAACACAAACAAACCCACAAGGCAATCCTCAATCGGAATAGCAACACGTGCTCACCTAGAGGGGGGATTCTAGCCATCCATAGGAATCTCAAGAGGGGGGGGAGAGATCAGAACTAGGATTGGGGACACCCAATGCCCAGGTACCGGGGGGATGAGTTGGCTAAGGGGACGGGGCTGGCGACGGATCAGGCAATAGGGGTGGAGCACAGATTCCCCCGCGGTAGGCGTTCGAGGGGCCCCACACTTTCACCCATGTCGCAGGCTTACCTCTCGCCACATACACCACCTTTTCCCGAAACATGCACCAATCCATATGTTCCTTCCAGGCCGAGACTGTCGGGGGGCTCTGGGATCCCCACAGCTGGGCAATATCACGCTTGGCAACCATATATCCCAGAGTCACCCACCACGTCTGCGGCACCGAGTAGTCGGTAGGCTCCCACACATTCAACAGGCATCTCCTCGCTTCGGGCAACAGCGCCACATGCGTGACCACTCGCAGCACCTCATGCACACCTCGCCAGAACCCCTCCACTTGCGGGCACTCCCAAAGGATATGCAGAAAAGTCCCCAGCGCACCACACCCACGCTTACACAAACCGTCCTCAGCATAGCCCATACGCAGGAGCTTTGGCCCCGTCATATAGACCCTGTGGAGTATCTTGAGCTGGACGAAACGAAGGCGAGCCGGTATGGCCACCTCTTTCGGGGAGGCCACCGCGGAGATCCAGTCCTCGTCGTCCAGCTCCAGCCCATCGGCTACCCAAGCCTCACGAAGGGCAGTCAGCAAGTCTGAGCGATCGTTGATCAGTTTTTTGTAGATCAGTGAGATCGTGCTGTCAGGGACGTGTCCATCCAGCACTCTATCCTCCAGGGGGAGCACTCCGGGATGGAGGCAACGTCCGGAAAGACGGACCCAGCGCATGCCGGACCTGCAAGTACCGAAAGTACTCGCTGCCCTGCAACTGAAATTCCGTCTGCAGCATCTCGAACGTTTTAAATCCTCCCTTCGTCCAGAGATCCCCAACTCTGCTGATGCCTATTAAATCCCACTTCTCAAAGCCCTTCGAGGTCCACAAGGAGCCCAACCGCTCAGATGCGTATAGTGGTGACGCCCGGGTCAAACGGTCCTTCCACCCCATTGCAGCATTGGCCGCGTGCCACACTCGCACCATGACACGCGTGGGGCCCGTCAGGCGAGCGTCGGGCGCGCTAGAGTAGAGCGCTCGATTATAGTCACCACCTGGAAGTAGCATCCTATCCATTTCAAACGCCGGGTTTAAGGCTGGCCCATATAGGCCCTGATTAATTGCAGCTAGCTGGGAGGCCCAATAATACCGTTTAATATCCGGGAGGGCAATCCCCCCATCATACCAGGGGAGCGTCAGCTTAGCCAGGGCAATACGTGGCCTCCCGTCCCAGAACAGGCGGCGCTGCAAACTCTCCACTTCGCGGAAGTAGCGCGCTGGGACGAGGTCCATCGTGTTCTGCAACGCGTATAGGAAACGCGGCAACGACATCATTTTAAACAATGCCGCCCGGCCGTGCGGCGAAAGCGGCAAACGTCGCCAGCGCGCGACATCCTCTTTCAGACGCTGGAGGGGGGGAAGCAAGTTCCGATCATACCGAGCCTCCGGGTCCAGAGTAACGAAGACACCCAGGTACCTAAATCCCCGCGGGGCAACCTGGATCGGACAGCCCTGCGGGAGGATAGGAGCCTCCCCAGAGAGAACATACACACACGATTTAGCCCAGTTGATGACCAGACCGGAGTTACGACCGAATGAATGCAGAACATCAACTAGTACTATGAGTGATTTACGTGGGGAAGCTAGGTACAAGAGGATGTCATCAGCGTATAGGGATACGCGGTCCTCATACTCGGGGGTCCAGCGGAGACCACGGATGGAAGGCTCCCACCGCAGCCACTCCGCCAGGGGCTCCAAGGCAAGTGCGAAGAGGAGCGGCGATAAGGGGCAGCCCTGTCGAGTGCCCCGGCCCAGCTCAAACGGAGCCGATACTCTTCCGTTCACCACCACCTGCGCCAATGGGCCCGAATATAGTAATTTGACCCAACTGATGAACCCTGGGCCAAATCCAAACTTCGCAAGCATCGCCCAGATATATGGCCATTCAAGCGTGTCAAACGCCATGGTGGCGTCTAAGGACGCCATAATGGCCGGCTCCCGTATAAACGGGGCACGTGCGAGCACACCGTGCAAACGCCGCAGATTAAGGGCTGTGTTGCGATGAGGAATAAAGCCAGACTGGTCCTGATGAACCAAATCGCCCACCACGCCGACCAGCCGATTGGCCAGTACCTTAGCGAGAATCTTGGGCTCCGCATTCAGCAGCGAAATGGGCCGATAGGATGTAACCCGGTCCCGAGGTCTCCCCTCCTTGTGGATGACCACGATTGTAGCCAGACGCTGGTCCGGCGGGAGGGAGCCCACCGAGTGTGCCGCCAGGAACATAGCCCGGAGGTGGGGTGCCAGCGTATCCGGTCGTAACTTATACAACTCGATAGGGAGACCATTCGGACCCATGGCCTTGCCGGAAGCGACCGAGCGTATGGCGAGGGCGATCTCGTCGGAGGTGGGAGCGGCGTCCAACGACACCCTGTCCTCCCCGGAAAGGGAGGGCAGCGCGATATCACTGAGCAGGGCAAGGGAATCCTCTTCCGAGCAGGGAGACACCGGGGAATACACCCCATGGAAATAATCCGCGAAGCAGGAGACAATTTCTTCTGGCTCAGTCACACACACACCATCCGTTTTCTCAATCAGCGGGACCACACGATTCGCTCTCTCTTTTTTGTCCAACCACGCTATAAGTTTACCCGCCTTATCACCCACATCATACAGACGCCCCTGTTGCTCTCTACTGAGGCCCCTGGCCGCCTCCGTGACGAGGGCCCTGTAGGCCGCCTGCTTGAGTTGGACATGTAATGCAGCATCCGTCACCCCACCATCTAAATTCCCCTCCAACTCGGCTATTTCAGCCTCCATCCGGGTCACCTCCTCCCGCTCGCGCCTCCGGGCATGGGAAATAAGGGATAGGGCCTCCCCTCGGAGTACTGTCTTGAAGGCCTCCCATAGCGGTATGGCCGACGGCACAGACCCCACATTCTCATCAAAATATCGCTGAAGGGATTTAATCAATGCAGCGCGAATGGAGGGGTCGCGCAGGTACCAAGGATTGATTGGGACCACCCTACCCTCACCCCTCGGAAAGACATCAAAGTGCAGTAGGAGCGGGGAGTGGTCCGAAATACCCCGTGGCAAATGGCGTACCTCTCCCACCCTCCCAACATAGGCCGCCGGGACAAGGACATAGTCTAGTCGTGAGAGACTACCATGGGCTCCCGAGTGGAAAGTATACTGCAGCTGCGCGGGGTGTTTTAAACGCCAGCAGTCCACTAATCCAAATGTATCTAAGAGGCCGGGTAGCCACGCCTGTGCCCGGGGGAGGTCCCTAGGGGGGTGACGATCCAAAGATCCAGATACCACCGCATTGAAATCCCCCCCCACAACCAAAAGCCCCCCCGGAAGGCCAAGGAGAAGGCGCCCAAGGTCCGCAAAGGTGGTCGACTGCAGCCCCGGTGGGATGTATATTGACACAAAGACAACCACTTTGCCCTCCAGTCTTCCCACCAAGACCGTATAACGTCCCCTATCATCGTGGAGCACCTCATCAATCTCCAACGGGAGCGAGCTCTTCACCATGATGCCCACACCCCGTGAGCCGGACGTAAAGCCCGAGTGAGCCACTAGGCGATAGCCACGCCGATTCATGGCGCAGAAGGAGTTACCAATGAGGTGTGTCTCCTGCAGAAAGACTACATCAGGCGAGATTCGCTTCAAAAACTGCAGGACCACACCCCGTTTGATCCTGTCCCCCAGTCCATTCACATTCCAGGATAACAAAGTTAGTTCCCTACCCCCCATCATATACAAAAGCCATCATTCGTACCCCGGAGAGCACTTTAAAACCAACACAATAATACGTTTGCCTTGTGATAAAAACGAACAACACCCCATCCCTACCCACCCACCCCAACAGAACTCCCCCCTCCCTGCACCCCTGCATGAGCCCAAACAGCCCCCCCAACGTGCAGTGTGCCTGTCGCCCCATATGTAGTTGGACTAACTAAACCCCCTAGAGGAGGAGGGAGAACCCCCAAGAGACCCAACACAACCTCCATAGGAGGGGAACTTACAAAAAACTGACGCAGAATTAAAAGTGGCATCATTTTCGTCCAGAGTGAGGCCCATTATTAGACCCTCAGTCCTGATCCAGCGTGCCGTCTCCCCCCGCCGCCCCCCCCCCCGCCCCCCCGATCACGATCCCCGGGCAGAGTATCCAGCCAGTCCCCGGCCGCCTCGGGACGATCAAAGAAATGCGTGCGACCATCCACCTCCACACGCAACTTGGCCGGGAAAAGCATGGCATATTTGAGGTTTAGGTCCCGAAGACGGCGTTTGACACCTAGGAAGCTCAGTCTCTGCTTCTGGACCGCTGGGGTGAAATCAGGATAGAAATTAACCTCCATATTGTCAAGCTTGACCGGTCCATGCAGTCTGGAGGTTTGCAGGATAGCGTCTCTATCCCGAAAATTGAAAATCCGGGCGATGAGAGGTCTCGGAGGGGCCCCGACATTCGGCCTTCCCCCGGGAACCCTGTGAGCCCTCTCCACAGCGAAGAATTTGCTCAGCCCCCGTGGCTGAAGATGGGTAGCAATCAGGTCCTCCACAAAGAGATCCGCCGCCGCCTCCTCACGTCCCTCGGGCACCCCGATAATGCGGATGTTGTTCCTCCGTGCCCGACTCTCGGAGTCCTCCAGGCGTCGATCCATTAGCGCAGTCGCCCGACTAAGCCGGCGCACCTCCGTTTGCAAGGCCGCCACATCTGTCGTTAGGCCCGATGCGGTGTGGGCCAAAGACTCTACTCGGTCATTGGTTTTGGAAAGATCGGCCCTCACCAGGCCAACATCCACGAGGACCGAGTCAATCTTCTGCGCCAGTGTATCAAACCGCTGGCCCACCGAGGCCTTCATCTCGGCAATGGCGCCCATAACATCTCGCAGAGTCAAATCTGCGGGCAGGTCTGGGGCATCAGGAGGGCTCTCAGGGGACTTGCGCGGTCCATCGGGCGATCCCTTCTGGAGGGTATAGCGGTCCATACTGTTGGCCTGATGGACGGCGCCGCGCCGGGTCGATTTGGTCTTTGCCCGGTCTCCATCTTGTTTCGTGGCCATGGCCACCAGTCTCCCAGTCGCACCAGCCACGTCGTGTAGGGCAGGAAAGCAGACACGAGCTCCGGGGGGGCCCCCTCAGGGCAGCGGGGTGGATCACAGCCTGCAGGCAGGCAGGGTCTCCCAGCAAGGCCACACCACACCAACACCAAGGGCTCCGCGACCCAACCTCGCAGAGACGACAAGGTGGTGCGAAAGCGAAAGTGCGGGGCACGCGAGTCGCCAGGCCCTGCCTGCCGCTGTTGTTCACTTTGTCACTGGATCACCCCACAGCGCAAATCCGGGGTCCGGCGAGGGGAAGGCCGCACACTTCAATCGGTGCTCACTCCGGTGTCCGAGGTCTGATTCGGAAGCGGGAAACGGGTGCCACCTCAGCTCAGGTTCACCAACCTAGTCCCCTCATCCAGGGCAGGATAATGTCAGGATAATCGTAGGAGGTCGCGGAGGTCCTCGGGAGCCTCGCACCTACGCGGCCATCTTGGTTGCGCGCTAGGCTCCTCCTGAGAGACTGATCTATTTTAAGGCTAATATTCGTCACTACCTGTTGGGTATAGGAGCAAGGCCTAATTCTAAAGGCCACCATTCTGAGGTCCAAAACAGCTCTGCTTTTCCAAATAACATAATCTCCGTTTTCTCTGTATTCAATTGCAGACAGTTGATTGCCATGTAGTCTGCAATAGCTTTCATACCATTTGAGAGCTGTTCTTTGATCCTCTCCAGGTCATCCTTAAAGAAGATGACAACCTGGGTATCATCCGCATACCATACAATTTCAAATCCAACGGATCTAGCTATGACAGCTGGAGGGGCCACATAGATGTTAAACAACATGGGGCTTAAACATGAGCCCTGAGGTACTGCCTTGTCAATCGACAAAGGGCAGGACCTGAAAGTGCCCAGCGAGATAGTCAGATCTATTTCTTAGAAAATCCTGAAACCACTGGAGAGCTATACCAAAAATACCAATCTCGTGCAGCCTTTCAATCAACCTTGTGTGAGGCACAGTGTCAAAGGCCGCAGATAGATCTAGTAATACCAGCATAGATGGGATGCCTTTGTCCAAGAAAAGCCTGATAGAAGCGGTCACTGCAACTAGGTCTGTCTCTGTACTAAAAGAGAGTCTGAACCCAAATTGAGATGGGTCCAGTATCTGGTCATCCGCAAGGTAATTTGAAAGTTGGATATTTATTAAATCTTCCAGAGACTTCCCCAGGAGCGGGAGCAACAAACTGTTTGCTAGATAGCTAGGGTCAACATTGGACTTCTTTTGTATAGGTGTAACTTGAGCTGAATTCCATGCAAGAGGGAATGTCCCCGAGTCAACAGAGAAATTAGACAATGCCGGACCACAGGTGTAATCTGATGGGAGAGTGAAGCGAAGATGCATGGAGGACATGGATCTTGAGGAGTGCCAGATTTGTCTTTTTCCAAAAACAATTGGATCTGCTCGATGGAAAAAGATGTAAAAGTTTCAAGGCTAAAACTACAATTTGAGGGAGGAGTGTCGTAAGTATGTGCCTCAATAGGCTGGCCTGCCGGAATGACAAATTATAAATAGATCTGGTTAATTTTATCTTCAAAGAAATCCGTTAAGGAGTTACATAGTTCTTGCGAACCTAAGCTAGCGTGGGAGCAGGTAAAAGAATTGACAAGGCCATTTAAAACTTTGAACTAGTCTTTAGAGAATTTCCTGCTTCCTCAAGTTTCATGAGAATGTGAGATTTGCGAGCCAAGTTGATACTTCTGTGATATAGCAAGAGCGCCCGTTTGAATACGTCTTTGTCATTCTGATTTTTGGTCCTTCTTTCCAATTTTTTACAGGAGGACTTCTCCTCTCACAGTTCCTTAGAAACCAAGGAGCAGGAGGTGGAGACAACATTTTTGACCCAGTTTTCAAGGGTGCAATGTTGTTGAATTCCAATTGTAAAGTCTTATTAAATTGAGCTAAAGCTGTGTCCATTTTTAGCTCTTGGGAAGTAAACAAAAACTCAAAAGATTTAAACAAAGACTCAGGGTTCTCTAAACGCCATTGTTGAAAAACTGCCTAGCCACTAGATTTAGATTTGACTGATCCACCAGTTTTTAATATGAACATATTGTTGCTTAACTATGTTGTCATTTTTGATAGCAGAAAACAGAAATAAAGATGTTACAAGAAAAGAAGGCACCCAGAGAGATCACAAGAAGTGTGGGCCAGCAGAAAAAGAGGGAATAAGAAATAAAAGAAAGGATTCTCTAAAGGACTCAAAACGCTGACAAAGGTTGTGATTTCCATCCCACTTCTTGGCAGAAGACGGGGTGGGCAAATGAAGAAGAAACCCCAACATCCATCTGTGGACAAGACATGAGAGCGAAGAATCAGCTTGTTCAAAAAGGTTCCCAGAGGTGGACAGACTACTGGGATTGCTAGTATAGAACTGTGGATGTAATTCAGTCCACCGGGGACACAGGTATGGGCAGAGGTTACCCTAGATTTCATGGGGATGGGGTAATTTGAGCCCATGGCTTACATGCCTGCCAAGACTAAAAGCATGGGGAAAGACTGTCCATCTAACATAACAAAAGGGATTGAGTGATAAAGGAACAAGCAGAACTAGTCAAGTGTCGGTTGGATTATTCCTGATGTACATCACATAGTTAAGGCAGAAGAAAGTGGCTAGTTACCATCCATTGGCAATGGTTACCCTTGAGCAGAGAGTCACGGGCACTAAGTATTATTCAGTAGACCCTGCAATTCCTGTGGACTTTCTGTTAAGTCCTGACTTGGAGAAGTCTCCCTGGAAAGAAATAAAGCTCCATGCTCATGCTAAAATGTTGGCACTGCTTGATTCAGTGCTTGTAGCCAAATGGTTCCAACTAGCCTGCCAGAGGAGCCAGTCAGACCTCAAACCTATGTTGCTGAAATCAGGAGCGGGGACAACAGGTAGGGAAAACCAGCCTCAGAGATTCCTCCAGTCTGTTTATCCATTTGAGGTGACCCAGAGCCAACAGAGGAAGAAGTGTTTGGACTTGGAGACCTGTTTGAATTAACTGAGTTGAAAGCTATATTAGAGTACATCCAAGTTAATTTCTGCAGAGTGAGTAAGAGACTCCTCACTCTTGAGGGTCTTCAGCATCAGACTGCACAGAAAAATACAGATACCACTGGAACCTACTTGATCTCTTTGAAATACAGTTTCCTCTACAGTTTGCATATGGCATGTGAGCCTGGGAAAGTCAGAGTGCTGATAGTGCTGCAGGTTCAGGGGGCTTTCCTGTTAGGATTGGCTCTTAATTGTCCATTTTTCTGGACATGTTTGGAAGACCAAATCCTTTGATAAGCTCATGACCTACTTTCACTGGCCCCTGAGGTGACAGAAGGTAAGGGTATTCTGTTACTCTTGGGTGACTTTCCAAGTTAATGGCATATCAAAAGGACAACATATGGGTCCCCGTGGAGATGCCTTTTGAGAGGTTAGGGAAGGGGCATTATCAAGCATCTCGGTCTTCAGACAGTTCTGGGAATAAGGACATCCAGGTAGCAATGAACCATGCCATTACCTCTTTGAATAAAGACTGCACCCATGATGGAAGGGCCCTGCTGGGATTCTTTACTTGAGTATTATTTCTGAAAAAAGGTACTTAAGTACTGGGGATACCCCAACATGTCAATAAGCTCATCAGCCCGGGGATGGGATGAGCATCTGTGTTTGTCACTGAGTTTAGCCCTCTATAATCCACACAGAACCTCAGTTCAGGTGTGGTGCCCGGTGGGGCAGCTTTTAGTACCAGAACCACAGGACTGGACATGGGGCTACTGGACGGTTCTATCACCCCCAATACCAGCATCTTATAGAATTAACTGTTAACGCTGGCCCTCACCATTCTGACAACCTGTAAGATTTATTCTAAACAGGAAAGGTTTATCCCCTGTGTCCACATCATGGGTACACAGGTGGGTAGTCACAGGAATAAGGGAGAACAGTCTCCCTGTTGTTCAGGAGTTAGGCTGGGGTAAATGATTACTCCTTCCACAGACTCATATTTCTCCTTGGACTCGAAGAGGTATGGGAGAGGTTCACCCTCCTCTTCGTCTTCTCCATCTCTCACCACCAGCATGGTGATCTTAGACCTCTCAAAGTGGGGTTTGAGGCGCTTGATATGAAGCACCTTGTGGGGTTGCCTGGGGGTCTTAATGTCCACTAGGTAGGTGTTCTTACCCTTCTTCTCAATCACCTCATAGTGCACAGCCCAATGGTCCTGGAGGGCCTTGGTTTACACAGGTTCCATCACCCTCACTCTCTGCCAGGACTGTAATTCCACAGCGGTAGCCTTTTGGTCATATCACTCTTTCATCACAGCCTGACTGGCTTTAAAGGTGTCAAAAGCTGACTTCCACAGCATATCCATTTGGCTTCTAAAGGTCAGCATGAAATCTTCCTGGGAGCTTTCTCCCATCCTTCCTTGACCAAACTCAAAGGTCCTCTGACAGGGTGCTCATGAAGAAGCTCAAAGGGGCTGAAGCCCACTCCCTTCTATGGTACCGCCTTGTAGGCAAACAACAAGCATGGTAAGAGGATGTCCCACTAATACCTCAAGACCTCAGGTAGTTGAATCTCTCAACAAAACCATTGATTTGTAGATGGTACGGGGTGGAGAATTTGTAAGTTTCCTCACATTCCTTCCACATGGACTGCATATATGCAGGGACTGCATATATGCAGGCTTGAACTTTGTGCCCCTGTCAGACACAACTTCCTTAGGGAAACCACTTGGGAAAAATCCCCATCAGGGCATTTGCCACTGCAGGTGAAGTTATGGTCTAAACTGCTGTGTGAAATCTTGCCCCTGCGGCACACTATGCCTGGGTGTCAGAAAGGTCATAGGTCAAACCTATGACCTTTCTGACACCCAGGCATAGTGTGCCGCAGGGGCAAGATTTCACACAGCAGTTTAGTCTGTGAAGGGTATACAATCTAAAACATTTGCTGCATGTTTACCCTTTATGAACTGATTCATCACTATGCGCGCACTATTTTTACCCTCATCGGACCCCCACCCCACACACCCGCATGCACCATCCGGCAGTCCAAAAAAGATCTTCGACAAAGAGACCCTTCGGGGGACCCGTGGGGAATTGCAGCGCCGGCCCCACGAGGAGCAAACGCCTGATGATGAAGCATGACACTCCTTGGGGTGTGTGAGGGCAACAGAGGACTACATGTGTTCCTTCACTTCACTGGTGGGTCCCTATCACCTAGGATCTCTCTTTTTTCTTCCTTTGTTTTTCCTTTCTAATAAATGGGTGATTTTTGCACCTCTATGCAATGGTGACTGTTTACACCATGCAATAGGAACAGCGTCCTTTTGTGGTTTTGAGACTCCATACCATAGACATACTTGTTCCTGTATCCCTCAGAGACGCCTCACCTTGCCCATTGATGGTGACCCATTACCTATACTTTGTAGCATTTGAGGGCACATGGATCTTAGGAACCATATAACTGTCACCCAGGGACACTAGGGTAACCCCAGTAACTCCCCCCTCATTAACTGGGATGAACTCCTCCCCCAGCACTACACTAGCTCCTCCTGGATCCTTTACTCTAGTAAGATGTGGTGCTCTTTTTGTACACTTGGGATCCCCCTTGTAGTGTCTATACTCATAGCACTCATAGCACTTGATGGGCTTGGGCTGCTGACTTCTGTCAGAGTAGTTTTTCTTCTGGTCAGCAGATTGGGAATAAGAACCAGACCCTTTCCACAATTAGTTGTTTTGGGGGCCTTTAGAAAACTCTGGGGCATAATAACAAGGAAACGACAGAGCGCGGAGATGTGTCAAATTTTGCGGCGCCACACTCCGCCATTTCCAAAACGCAAGGATGAGCGGTTTTTACAACAATAAGGTTCACCCCTGTGTTTTCCCTAGTGCTGGTGCTACAAATAGCTGCCTAGCACAAACTCAAACACGCTTGCACCATTGTGCAAGGGTTCTTGTGTTTCAGGGAATAATTGTTTATGTGCAGGAAGGTGCACTCTGCAGGACACGTAGAAGTATCAAATCGCCATTATTTAATAATTGTTTATGTGCAGGATGATGATGATGAAGAAGATGAGAAATTTGTAAAGCGCAACAAATACCCTGGGGTGTCTAGGCGCTGCCTTTGATAAATACTGAGCAGAGTGGAACAAAGGGGTGGGATTATGCTGTAAACAGCCACTTTTTTAGGCCCTTTCTAAATTAAAGGAGATTGGATTCTTTCTTCAACAAGGTAGGCAAAGAGTTCCATAGGCTGGCAGTTGTAGCCGAGAAATTCTTTCCTCCCCATCTAACCTTGTTAGCTCTAGGAACAATTACATTTCCCAGTTTGGCAGATCTAAGGGCTCTGGTTGGAATGTATGGCTTTAGAAATGTCTTAAGTTGTGTGGGCCCCATATTGTTAAGAGATTTGAACGCAATACATAGTGATTTAAATTGAATCCTCTTGGCCACAGGTAGCAAGTGGAGTCGGACCAGGGCTGTGGAGACTGAAACAAATTTAGGAATGCCCAACAGTATTCTTACTGCTGCATTCTGGGCCATTTGAAGTTTGTAAATGCTGTGCCTCGTAGCACTGGAGAAGAGGGTGTTACAATAGTCCAGACTTGAGGAAATCAACACTGACACTACCTTCTTCCTTAAATCCAAGGGTATAGCAGGAAGGATTTTCCTCAATATTTTCATGACAAAAAAGCAAGCAGAAGTGACCAAATTGGTTTGGGCCTCGAAGGACAACGTGGTGTCAAAAATGACACCTAGGTTTTTGGCCTTGTGCACTGGATTAGGTAATGGAAAAAGGAGCACCGGTCACCAATTGTCTGTCCAAAATGATGGATTGTTCCCCAGCAGCAAGACTTCAGTCTTGGAGGAGTTCAGTTTCAGACAGTTGTCTGTCATTCATTTTGCTATATGGCTCATACAGTCGCAGAACCTTGATGCTGTCTGGCGGAGCTACTCACCGAGACGACGATCTGAGTGTCGTCCTTGTATGACACAATGGCAAAGCCATAACTTCTTACTAGGCTGGCAAGAGGAATAACATAGAGGTTAAATAGCGTTGGGAACCCCACAGCGTGAAAGGGGGTGATACAATTTTCCCCAAAGCAACTTCCTGAGATCGCTCAGACAGAATGGAACCTGGTAGGGACAGCGCATTGCCCTTGATACCGATGGAACTTAACTGGTCCTGCAGCAGCCCATCATCAGCAGTATCAAAGGCTGCTGACAGGTCCAGGATGATCAGAGCTGCGTGCCCCCACTGTCTAAAATATGTCTGAGCTCCTCCGTAGCAGTGATAAGAGCCAACTCTGTGCTGTGTTGAGCCCGGAATCCAAACTGGGAGGAATCCAGGATGGCTCTATCATTGAATAAGACTGATAGTTCAGTATTAATCACCCTTTCAATTACTTTTGCAGGAAAAGAGAATCTTGAAATCAGTCTATAGTTGAGGGGCTCCTTATCATCCAAGTTAGGTTTCTTTAACAAAGGAAGTATAGAGGCTTTCTTCCACTCTTTAGGAAAGAGCCCTGTGGTGAACATTGAATTAAAAATCGTCGTTAATGGAATGACTATAATTTGTGGTGAAATGTGAAGAACTTTGTGAGGGCATGGGTCAGAAGGAGAGCCAGATTTCATAGCAGCAATAAGTTTGGTGGTTTGTTCCACTGTTAAAGTGGTGAAGGAAGAAAGGATCTGGGGGTTGAGTCAGAAGGATCCTGCGTTTTAACAGGAAAGGTTGATAGAGATTTTATGAGTTCTGTCGATGTTTGAACAGAGTGATTGTCCTTCTGTACAAATAAGTCAAAGACAGACTTGACTTTGTGCTGGAAGGATTCTGCTAATGAGTTGCAGAAATCTTGGCTAATACTAATTTCAGGCGCGGTTGGCAACTTTGCTAGTTTCTTTACTGTAGCAAACAGAGCTTTGGGACATCTATTTGCTGCTGTAATTTTCTTAGAAAAATATCGTGTCTTCTCCCTGAGAATACATTTTTTAATAGTTTGAAGGTAGGTCTTATAATCAGTTTGAGTTGTTAGGTTTTCTTCAAGTCGCCACTTCCTCTCAAGTTTGCGACATAGTTGTTTCTGGGCTCTCAAGGTGTCATTAAACCAAGACTCTGATGGTGTTCTTCATGATCGATGACACTGTTTAGGGGGTGCTAATTGTGTCAAGGCTGAGTCAAGCCAGGAGTGGTATTGAGCGGGTGCTTGATCGGAATCAGTGGACAAATTAGGTAGCGTTTTTAGCAAAGTCTAGTTTAGAGAGCTAGCCTCCACTTTCTTCCAAGGGCGACTGATATAGAGTTCTATGGGGGCCTTAAGAAGCTTCCTGCACATAAACAATCATTAATGGCATTTTGTTCTTTCTATGTTTGTTGCAGATTGCATCACATATAGAAAAAGCAAAAATGAGGAGAAATAAAAGTATTTCTCCTTGTTGAACCATTCTAACACCTGCTATTACATGGCGTTAGGTTTTGGCACTGCCTCAGAATTATACCTCCTTGTAAATCTGGGGCTGCATCACAAAGCAAGGGGTGTTGTGGTGGAACGTCCACAGCAACACCCATTGCACGCCCCTTTCACTCACATACCTTTGTGAAAGGGTACTATATTTACAAACCGGTGTTATGCCACAAAAAGTGGCTTGAGACCACTTTGTAAATATGGTGCAGAGTATTGCGCCACCAGACCGTCAAAAAAAGTTACGTTTCGGTGGCTCAATCCACTTGTAAATATGTCCCTCTGTCTTTTTATCTCACCCCTCCTTTTTCTGGTGGGAGCCATAACTACCCTTTTGGGAGTCCCCCCAGATGTCTTCTTGGACAATGGTGCCGACCCAGATGTTCGCCTCCTCAGCAAGCATCCTGGGGTTAGTAATCTTGTTATCGACTAGGGGGTCTATTAGGATGGCGGATGGATGGCCACCGCCAGGCCGGTGGTGTCAACCGCCGGTGGACATCCGTCCGCGATCGCAAACCGGAAAACCGCCGGTCACATTAGCATGGTGATGATCACCGCAACGATGAGAAATTCCGCCCGCCACTTTTCTGCCGGTAGCAGTCCGCACGCATGCCTCGCGGGTGGAGTTGGACTGCTAAAATGGGGCCGGTGCAGGGCCAGGCTCCGCCGCCATGATTATGATGCCAGCGGTAGCCAGCCTTTCCGCTGCGGTGGAACCGCCATGGAAAGGCATGCGGAGAATGTCTCTAGGGGCCCATTGCGGGCCCCCAATGTGTTGGGGGGGTGTGGATGCACTGGGGGGTACCCATGATAACCCCCTACATGGCCCTATACCAGGTGGCAGGCACTGTGCAGTGCCTGCCACGCAGTGCAGGGATATGCAGGACATGCTCCTTTTGACATCGCAGCGGTGCTGCTGGCAGCTGCAACAGACACAATGTTAAAGGCCACGATTGTACTGCCACGGTTGGATTTTGACTACGGAGCATACTAATTTGACCGGCGGTTATGCCGCGGTCCTGGCGGGCGGTCTTTTCCTGCTACCATGGCAGTCGGGGTGATTTTCCGACCGCCATCCTAATACACCCCTAGGTGTTGGTGCAGCTCTGGAAAACAAATATCAAGCATGTGCTCCTTTAAAATTAAGTTGTACAGCCCTGTATAATCATCAACCTTGCTGCCCCTCACCTAGCCCTTCAGTGTCTTGCTAGCATAATCTAAGGGGAAAAACATGTTTATGATGAGATCTTGTGGCTGCTCCTGAACCTGAGCCTTAACCTCTCAATGGTCTGTTCAAGCTTACTGACTAGGATGGCCTTCATTGCAGTGTAGCATATCTGGTCCTCTACCTCTAGTGTAAGGAGTGTGTCCCTCCCCACCGTAGGCATATACCTCCATAAACTACCATCCCAGAACTCCTCTGGGAACCTGTGCACTCCTAGAGCCACTTAATAGGCTGTAACCCATGTGTCTATGTCCTCCCACACCACATAACTGGGCACCAAATTCTTTGGATGCTTGACTCTAGACTCACCAGTGGATCCTGCAGTTATGCTGCCACCATTGCTGTTGCTGGACTCCACGTGTAGGGGTCTAATGTCCAGCCCTTTCAGGTTGAGCTCATGGGTCAGTTTCCTCTCCTCCGTGGCCAGCCTTATTTCTTTATGAGCCTGCTCCAACTTAGAAAGCTACAGATTTAAATTCCTTTCAGCACTCTTGTTTGCCAGCTCCCCTGGGGACAGGTTCCCGGAGGAGCCACTGTTCCCTGGTCTGGGAAACACTCCTGCTCCGGACAAGTTGTTGGCCCCTTCTACATGCAGTCCCAAATCCATATTGGAATCCAGAATCAGGTCTTCCCTCCTAAGGAATTTCCTGCTCCTCCTCCCCTGGATGGGCATCTCCTGCTTCCTGGGTTTCCGCCCAGGCTCTCAAACCCTTCTGTAGCTCCACCTTCCAGGTGAAACTACTTGTAGACACTTGAATTGTAAGATTCTAACCTGGCCGGCTCAAAATCAATTAGTGCAGGTGCTGCTTCTTCAGAGTGCAATATGGTTTTAGCAGAAAAATCTAAAAAACAATTAGGGAGAATTTAAAAAGGCTCCAATTGATCTTAGTATAGAGTTGTAGATAACAATGAGTTACTATATGGTATTGTACAAACGCAAGTCCTATCCTCACCGCTGATCACCACTGTTAGAAATTGGATCACTAGTTGGCAGAGGTGTTCAACCTGTCCAAGTAGGACCACAACCCTTGTCAGGGTAAGCAAGATACACACTAAAATATAACCTGTTCTCACCCTCTGGTAGCTTGGCACAGAGTAGTCTGACTTATCTAAAGAGGCAATGTGTAAAGTACTTGTGCAACACACTCAAGCAGTAGCACAATGAAAACACCAGAAAAATAATCCACACAGGTTTAGAAAAATAGGGAATATATCTATGAATAACACAAGACCAAATGACAAAACTTCAATAATTAGAGCTGGAATTTGTAAATAATAAATATAAAAATAGTGCTTAGTCAAATAGCAATTGGGGTTACTTTAGGTTGCGCTGGGCCTGAGTAAAAAAGTTCAAGCTAACCGCGATGGAGGGCAGGTTGGCTATAGGACCCATGCAAGGCCCGCTGAAAATGTACCTCCGATGGAGCAAGCATCTTTGTCGAAGGCCCGATGCATCGCTTCTGATTCACGCATTCAGGTTGATGCGTCACAGTAGAGCCTCCCAGTCGTGTCCCGCGTCATCCCCAAACCCCTAACGATGCAGGTACTACATCTCCATCGACCCATGCAGTTGTGTCCCAGGTCGTTATTGAGATGTGCAAGGATGCCCTTGCATCGACACTGCATCGGCGTCAAAGGGCACTGCGTCCATTCCGATCGGCGCAAAGTCATCACTGAGTTGGGCTGAAGTCCAGTAGTGTACTGTCTTGGTAGGGTCAGAGCCCCAGTAATTCTACCCAGTTGTGCCTTTGAAGTGGCAGGCCCTTGTAGTACACAGGTCCCCTTTCATCCCAGTCTTGTCTGGCAGGCTATCTGTGGGGTGCAATCAGCCCTTTGTGTGGACACAGGACACTGCCTTTTCAGGTCAGGTTTAACTGTCAACCCTGCCCAGGAAGAGCTATCAGAATATATAAGAATGCAGATGAGTTCTCTGTCACGCCCACCCTTCCTATGTTTCTGGCTGTATGGAGGGAATGCACAAAGTGTAGCTGTCATCCATCCCAAACGTGTATTGGAGACAGGCTGCAAGGCAAACAGAGAAGTAATAACAGAGAAATGTCCACTTTCTAAAAGTGTCATTTCTAAAATAGTACTGTTAAATCCAACTTTACCAGTAAAGACGATTTTTTATTAACATTCCAAAGAAAAGCAACATGATGTAGCTACTCTTTCCTAATTAAGAATTACAGCTTAAAAGGATGTTTAGAAATTCCTAATGCTAGCCTATGAGGGGAGAAGGCCTCACCATAGTGAAAATCAAATGCAGCTGTTTTTCATTACCAGGACATATAAAAATTAACAGTACATGTCATACTTTTTTACTTACACAGCACCCTGCCCTTAGGGCTGCCTAGGGCCTACCTTAGGGGTGTCTTATGTGTAATAAAAGGGGAGTTTAAGGCGTGGCAATTTTTTTTATATGCAAGTCAAAGTGGCAGTCAACTGCCCTGTAATGGCAGGCCTGAGACAGGTTTGAAAGACTACTTTGTGGGGGTGGGGCAACCAGTGCTGCAGGCCCACTGGTAAAATGTAGATTACAGGCCATCGGTATATGCTATACCACTTTACAAGAAACTTATAAGGAAACAAATATGCCAATTTGGTACAGACTGACGTCACTATGTTTAGGAGAGAAGCACATTCTCTTTAGCACTGGTTAGCAGTGGTAAAGTGCTCAGAGTCCTAAAGCCAACAAAAAGTTACAGCAAGAAGAGGAGGTAAGCAGGCAAAATGTTTGGTGAAGACCACCCTGAGGATGTCAGGTCTAACAGTCCCCTTGTAAAATTCCAGCAGGTTTGACCTGCCAACATTTAATGGAGGGTGCATACTTTTTCACACCATATAGTTAGCTGGTGTGATATACATCGCACTACATAAAATTACAATTGGATCACAATGTTATAATTCCACATGATTACTTTTTCTGTTATCTACCCCTTCCTCCAATTTTCTTTTGAACTAGGGATTCATGAACTCCCCACTATTGCAGCCTGAGCAGGGAGTTGATGCCGCAGAGCAGTTGTGATTAATGTAAAACATTTATAGTTTTTTTCACCGCTTTTTTCAATTCAATTGGAAACTGCTGGTCTCTGATGAGAAGCTCATAAGAATAGTAGGGTATGATGGTGCTCTGGGGTGGGTCATCAAATGGAACAAGAGAGCATGAAAGGAAGGAACGGAGGGCTGAGAGCCGGATGGACGGACGGACGGGTGGATAGATGGATGGATGGATGGATGGATGGATGGATGGATGGATGGATGGATGGATGGATGGATGGATCAAGAGAAGGAAGACTAAATGGATAATTATGGATGAAGAAAAAGAAAGAATTGTGGATAAGTGGATAGAGGAAGAAAAGATGGAAAAAAGAAACAAGGAATGAGGGAAGTAAGGCAGGAAAAAGGAAAAGGACTATAAGAATGTTGGAGGGAAGGAAGGAAATCTCATATTTTCCCCAGGGATGCAATCCTCTGAATGACTATTATGTTTACTGGCTCGCTCAGTGCTATCTGTGGTATGGTTCAAAGTGTGGGGTGTTTTATTTTTCTGGCTACTCCCTTGCTTTCAAATCAATTTTTCCGCAATGAGTTCTTTCTAATCTGTTTTAATTGGGCCTTTTATATCTTAGTTCAGGCCTGCATGCCCACTAGAAAGGTTATTAGGCCCACACAAAAATAATTCAGATATTTTGTAGGCAACATCTTGTAGAATATGAACACACCGTTCTGCCCTACAGACGTCCAAGAGTACATGTAATGATTTATAATGGAAAATACACTTTAGGCGTGGCGCCTCGCAGGTCTGATTTTGACGTGGTAATTCCTCAGAAGACAAAGTCTCGCTTTTTTTCCTTATTGGCACCGAACATTTGAAACTTTGCCCTAGAGGAATTATGTGAGATTAGTACAATTGAATGGTATCACTCCTAACGCTTCTTTAGCATTCCACTTTATTGGTGTCTGCCAAACTGAGGTCATAAAAAAAACACCTTTGCCACAGGGGTGGTTACATTTTAAGTGCACCCGTGATTCTCCCAGTTAAAGATAAACACATCTCAGAACTTAAACAACCGACCTACGTGAGGTTGTGATCGGAAACATTTCGTTTTCCTGTCCTGGTTTCGGTTTGCAGTGATTAAAGGTTTATAAGAATCTCTGGCTCAGAAAATTCTGCCACTTGCCAAATTACCTGCTCTTATATTTAAGACAAATTTTGTGAGATTGTTTATGTATCAACATTTTGGAACTTTGGATTTGTGACACACTTACACGATTTTAATATATTTTCGCGCGTTTTAAAAGAAAATCAAATATTTGCAGGCGTAGGCCTAGTCGTCTATGTGTAATCCAGTGAATGGTCAAAACGTGCAAAATAAACCAGGTTATGTGGTCCTAATTATGAGTGTCCTTCGTTTGATGCCCCCCGATAAAATACGAGTTTGTGGAGGTCGGAATTTATTGGGTGTGATAAACACAACCAATTATAATGTTTTGGGGAATAGCATGCAAATTTCAGTGGGCACCACACCAAAATACATTTGTTCTTGCAATTACAACAAGCATTGGCATAGCCAATAGGTCTCACCTTTGGGACCTTATAAGTATTTAGTTATGCAGCACAATATCCTTGGTATAACAACATCAACTGTTGCATGGCTAAACACTTATAAGGTCCCAAAGGCGAGACCTATTGGCTATGCCAATGCTTGTTGTACTTGTAGTTTTTCTTCTGTCCCAAATCTAGTGCGTTAAATACTTAGCAAAAAGAAAAAGGGGTGGTCTACTACTCATGCCAGAACTATTGCCAATCATTATAGAAATGTCAAACTTATTGGCTTTGCCAATTCTTGTTTTAATCAGTTTGACAGAGTTGCAACAGGTAATTTTCAACTTTGTTTAGAGCATTACAAATTCCCACAAAATTCCTGTCTCGAATAATTTGTGCAGTTATGACATGAACGCCTGTCAGTGGGATACCACTTACCAGTGCCGTATTATTAGCAAATGTATTAATTACCTTGGTGCGTTGTAATCTTTTTGTAATTTAACAGTACTGGAATGCTTGAAAAAAATTATATGTGAACGATAAATCCAGAGTAGAGAGGTTGTAATGTGTACTTATCTGCTATGACAACAGGAACACGCATGCTGACGTTTTACGTTTCATCTGGTGCCATAGTTACAAAATGGCCCCAGGTAATTTGTATCACCCCCGGGGTGTCTTGGCCTTTTCTCCAAGTAGAACCTGTGAACGTTTAAAAAGCTTAATAAAATCACTGATGTGTTTGGTGTGAGTATCAGTGGGTATGGCCAGAAAGGGCAGAGCTTAGGCAGAATAACATCACCTCATGCTAATACACACATATGCACAATGGCGTGATAAGTCGTCGAATTGATGGTGCAGGTTGACATCCCTGCATATCTGCCACGGGCACAGTTTTCACGTGCACCATCTTCAGCAAGCCCTGACTTTGAGTACAGCAGCCGTTCTCATGCTGAAACTGCGTGCCTTATATTGAAAAGAGCCAGATTTTAAAGTGTTGTTGAATTAAAACAGCATGCGGCCGAAGGTGTGGCTGATGGCACAGGACCGTTTATGAGCATGGGCTGTTCCTCCCCCGCTTTCTTCTGTTGACCTATTGGCAGAGAAGCAACTAAAGCCAAATGTCGATGGGAGCTAATACTAATTTCGGAGGGGGGGGGGCAATTCCTCCAGCAATAGGCAAGTGGAGATGTAGGGGCTCTAAGAGGGGGTAAAAAAACAACAAAGCCTCGTTAACAAGTAATTGGTATTTTAAAGACTTGAGAAGTACTCGGTCGGGTGTGGCTACAATAAAACAGACGCCAGACCACCCAGCCTACAGAAGCTCAAAAACTGTCTGTGTGTGTGCCCGGGTGTCTGAGCCCGGGCTGATACACACGACAAGGGTGGGGGGGGGTCTGAAACCCTTTGAGTGATGCTTGCCTCTAGGCACTTAAATACCGAAGCACACCATATTACTAGTCGGAGTATAAAAATTCTGGGAATGTGGACTAGTGGTGTCAGTATTGGTGTTCTGCGCGTGCATGAATAACTGGTCTCAGTGAGCCTTGACAGAGAGGATGCGCGCGTGCATTGACACACCTTTCCTGCGGTGCCCCTAATTCTTTCATCGAGAAAGCAAAAGACACACAATTGATGGACGGAATGCAGAACAAATCAAAACATTCACCCCCAGTCAAGAGATCTGGGTTAAATCCAGCATTCTTTTGCTCACCATGCCCCCCTAATTCTTTCATGGCTGCCTGCTTGGTATTTCTAGGTGGTTCCAGCGTGTTCAATGAATCCCTGTAATAGCTATTGACTAAATTGGATGATTTAAAAGGAGCAGGGTAGAGGAGGGACTTTTCATCTTTGATCAGAGTGACTAGATCTACGAGATTAGCATGACTAATTCCCACATCATCCCGCTGTATCTGTCAGCCGCTTAGTGGAAAAATCCACGGTACGAGGTGGAAGAGGGGGACCTTTCCATTTACCGTCATTGCAGAGGATCCCAGCTCTTCCGAGGGGACACAGGCAGGCGGCATCTCAGTTTGCTTTCGGAACGCATGTGGCGCCGTGCCCGCATGGATTCCTTACACGCCGTCAGCTGGCACTGTTTGCCAAAGAAGGGCTCAGGACATTTGCAGAACCAGCTTTCTGTATCACTGCACAGGGCTAGAAAAACAAGTGAGAGGGGTGGGGGGAGTGCACAGAACGGAAGAGATGCCCTAGGAATGCTTCCCAACGCGAACGCGCCACCACGATTGCGATCTAAGCAGGCGATGAAGAAATAGAATTATAGTGAAGACTTAAATCCTCATGGTCTGAAAACTAGTAATGTGGCCAACATTTGTGTCTTCATGTATGCAACTGGTGCTATGTAAAGCACTCTGATACCCGATTCGGGTCAAGTTTGCGCTATATAGAACTCTGTAAAAATAAAAAATAAAAAAACGTTTCCAATCTTTCAAAAGAGCACAAGCATTAGCTGATTTAAAGCTCTTGTACTTGTGCTGGCATCCGCCTTGCGGGAGCGAGCAGCAGAGGCACGAGAGCCATATGTTCTCAATTATCACGCGCGCGGCTGCTCGCTCCCGCAAGGTGGATGCCAGAAAAAGCACGAATGTACTTGAAAAGGAGCAGACCAATTTCAAAAGATCATCCCCTAGAGCACCGCGTGCGTGCTGCCTAGGCTAGACCTAAAAATGTTTCCCCTGGAAAATTTCAGCAGGTTTAAGTGGTGTATACCACACAACTCATGATTCTGGTATGTGTGTTAACAATAGTTAAAGAACATAATGGGATTTATTGGCTACTCACAATGATTGCTTATGTGTTTTTTTACTCCTATGGGCAACCATTTTTTCGAATGGAGAAACCCGCCACTACAATGCCATGGCAAATAGGGTTGTATTTATCAGTTGGTGCTCTAGCATTTCCCTGAAGTAAATGGGCCCGATTCACAGAACTAACTTAAGACAAAATCCTAAACTTACTACCATTTTGGTATTCACAGAAGGCACTTACTCATTTTGGTATTCACAGAAGGCACTTACTCATTTCGGTATTCACAGAAGTTAGGACTCCTAACTTTAGGACTCCTAAATGCCTTCTGTGAATACCGAAAGTCTTAAAATTAGGATTTTTCTCAGTTTAGTAGTAGTATTGTTAGGACTCCTAACTTTAGGACTCCTAAATGCCTTCTGTGAATACCGAAAGTCTTAAAATTAGGATTTTTCTCAATTTAGTAGTCCTAAATTTAGGACTCCTAACTTTAGGACTCCTAAATGCCTTCTGTGAATACCGAAAGTCTTAAAATTAGGATTTTTCTCAGTTTAGTAGTAGTATAGTTAGGACTCCTAACTTTAGGACTCCTAAATGCCTTCTGTGAATACCGAAAGTCTTAAAATTAGGATTTTTCTCAATTTAGTAGTCCTAAATTTAGACTTAGGACTACTAAATTGAGAAAAATCCTAATTTTAAGACTTTCGGTATTCACAGAAGGCATTTAGGAGTCCCAAAGTTAGGAGTCCTAACTATACTACTACTAAACTGAGAAAAATCCTAATTTTAAGACTTTCGGTATTCACAGAAGGCATTTAGGAGTCCCAAAGTTAGGAGTCCTAACTATACTACTACTAAACTGAGAAAAATCCTAATTTTAAGACTTTCGGTATTCACAGAAGGCATTTAGGAGTCCTAAAGTTAGGACTCCTAACTTCTGTGAATACCGAAATGAGTAAGTGCCTTCTGTGAATACCAAAATGAGTAAGTGCCTTCTGTGAATACCAAACTGGTAGTAAGTTTAGGATTTTGTCTTAAGTTAGTTCTGTGAATCGGGCCCAATATGTTTCAATTTCCATTATAGGCTTCCGGCCAATCATCCACAGTAGCAGTGGCAGCTCGCCGAGGGAGTGCTGCGGGACGGTGGGGTGGGGCGGGGGTGGGGCAGGGGCAAGGTGTAGTAAACTCCGGCATACGGCGGAATGGAGTTAAGTAAATAAATAAATAAAACAATTTACATTGCGCTCGCTGCATAAATTGTTTCATTTATTTATTTATTTACTTTACTCCGTTTCAACTAATGCCAGAGTTTACTAACCCCCACCCTGCCCCTCCCCAGCCCCGCCCAACCGCCCCTCATCACTCCCTCGGCGAGCCGCCACTGTTTTTTATACATGTAAGTTCCATGTATTTGTACAAATACGTTATGATTCCTGCTTCTACTGTTCAGAAGGTCACATTAGGCGTGAAAGGTTTCATTTTTCTGTAGAACAGAGTTTGATGTTGCTCCTCCCTAACAGATGAAACAAGCAAGTTCCAGAGGGTCATGACATAAATCCCAAATTGTAGTTAGGGGCAGAAAGAAGCATGGACCTCATAAATGTGGTTAATTGAATGAATGCCTCTGGGGCTTGCAGGTGGGTGGACCCAGAGATTTAAAGATCTGCATGGAATTTTACCCTTGGCTCCTGACTTGACATGTTGACAATAGAGAGTGGGAAGCATGTTTAGTGTGTTCGAAAAGTTTAAAATCAAAGATCAAGCCAAATATCCGGTTTAAAATCATAGTTGAAGTAAAGAAAATATACCAATGCAGAATGTCATGGTTCCCGCTGTGGCAGGTCCAGGACTGCCCAAGTGTGAATGGTTGGTTGTATGTCCGCGTCTTGCGGAAATTTCACAGGGAATGCTGGACCAGTTAGTGGTGCAGCTTTCCTGTACCGGAAGCACTAGCAGGTCAGCTGACAGAGCACCAATGGGAAAGGCCGCTTAAAGCCCAGCTGCTGCCTTCCGCGACTAGAAGACATCTTCCGTTAGTCGGTGAACAAACATCCTTGTTCAAGCATACTCGCGCAGGTGCATGGATGTGATCGAGCACCGGTGACACACAGGAGCGCTGTCACTTCTTTCCTTTTGCGCAGGAGCGATTTGTTTCCTTTGGCCATTTGCGGCATGCGCAGGAGCGCGTAACCACTGGTGGCACTTCCTCACCTTCTCGCAGGAGCGCCATGTTGTCCTTTGGTCATTTGCGGCACACGCAGGAGCGTGTAGCCGCCTGTGGCACTTCTTTCCTTTCGCACAGGAGTGCTTTGTTTCCTTTGACCAATTGCGGCACGCACAGGAGCGCATAGCCACCTGCGGCACTTCTTTCCTTTCACGCAGGAGTGCCTTGTTTCCTTTGACCATTCGCGGTACGCGCAGGAGCGGGTAGCCGCCTATCCTTTAGCCCACACTTGCGCAGGAGCACTGGTGTGATATGTACTCCTGTGACAGGTGCAGGTGTGCACTGTCACAACCCTGATTTGAATTTGAGCATCCACATAGGAGTGCTGGTGTTGCTATCTACACTTAAAGCAAGTGCAAGAGCGACCACAAGATACCTTCCTGTTATCCTGTTTCCCTTTCCCTGAACACTTCACATCTCTGCCTGATCAATACCTTCTCCAGGTGACTATATGCCCCTAACAGGGCCTTTAGCATTGGTGTGTGTGGTATATATTTAGTACCCTGGGGAAGGGAAGGGCAAATGCACTAATCCATATGGTTTATCCCATATCCAGACGGTGAGTCCCAGGAGGGTTCCCTCGGCATCGGTGGGAGCAACTTGAAGAACCGGGACCTTATGGGCCTGGCGGCGCAGGGTACGCCTTAATCTCCTGAGTTCACCTGCTTTGTCGAACAGAGACACGGGACACTCCGTTAGGCGTAGAATGTTTGGTTTATTAGCTGCAGCTAAGTACAGTTGTCCCAGAAGTACACTCGGTATGTTCTTAGGAGACTGCCACTTTACTTCGTGGCGCACAATCTTTTATAACACACATATTCACAAAGAACACTCCCAATGCATACAGGGTTAACCAATGAGAAGAATGTGAAAACAAGATATTAAGTAACTCAAATAAGCCTCTCTTCCAACTGTGTTTGTCACGCTTCCCCACAAGTTAATCAGTGGTAGTGTTTATAATTCGACTTGCAGGTGGCAGGACACATTTGTATGCCCCGGAGGACAGTTGTGAAATGAGAGAATACGAGTAAAGAATAGCGAAGGCCAGAGGATAGGATAAATTCAGGAAAGAATGGTGCGAACCAACAGATAGTCGAGACAGGGATCAGTCAAACCAGACGAGGATTAGTGGAGTCGGCCAGACCCTGACACCAGCTTTAAACAGAGGCAGGAGGTTATTTGACACTTTGCAGTAGGAAGAGGGAAAACAACACCTCGTTCACCGTGCCGCCTGAGTGAGGGCAACACAAAACGGCGGCGGGACACAAAATGGTGGCTAAATACGAACGGGATCAGAAAACTGAATTACCTCAGACCCTCCTTTTGCCATTACTCAGGCAAGACGCACAGACTCATTTTAATCTGAGTCGACGTCAATGGCCATGAGGTCATCAAGCTGTTGCTGCAACATCATTTTAATGCTCTCCGTCTTCCGTGACACAGGCCTTGGGACACACATAGTGGCACAAAGACCACAGATGGCGGGGCCACACTGCATACAGAGACAACAGGAAAAAATGATGGCCAAAACCACTCCAAGGAAGGTTAATACCTTCCATCCCCATGTGGACAGTAATCCCCCAAACCATTCCAATAAAGACCAATCTCCTTCGTCCTGATGAATCGACTCGGAGATCACATGTAATTTGGAGATGGCTTGGTATACCGTAGGGGCATCGTCAGGTATAGAAATGCAACAGCTAGATCCGATCAATTTACAAACTCCACCACAATCCGCAAGAATAACATCCAGAGCAATCCGGTTCTGCAATGTCATAAGACGATCCGCCTGAAGTTCAGCTGTGAGATTACTCAAGGCTGCCACAGTGACATCTATGGTAGTCTCAACAACACAAACCAATTGTCTCATGTTTCTACTGTTGGCCATTGGGCCCCAAAAAGGGAGAAATCCTTTAAGGAAATCAACTCCCTCTTGTCCTGCCGTGTCTTTAGAATCAATAATCCCTCTGCCATATCTGTTTCTGTGATGTCCCGAAGGAGCAGTGTATGTAGGAGGGAGAAGAAAGGCTATATAGCACGTTCCTGAAAAATCCGTCGGTAGCCACGTGTAGGCTCTATAGTGGCAGACAAAATACGTGCCCTGGGATGGCACTAACGGTGGTGAATTCTGAGATGTGTAAATGTATGTATGGGAACAAAAACTCTTTCCTTGTCCAGTGTCAGTAGTCTGGCCATTCATTTGTAAACAAAAGTTACCTCGATGAGGCACAGTCCAAATTGGTGGAGATTTTCCCAGTTTAACTCTATCTGTAAGGCTAGTAACGTAACGAGTCACATTCCAACCATCGTATGCCCGTTTCTCATCAACAGGAACCCTACTATTCTCCACAATTCTAGCCATAGCCACTATTCCTTTTATCAGAGAACTATGACTAAAATCTTGTCCACTACCATATGAACCAACTGGACGTCTAAATCGGTTCTGATATGCATTTGAAAACATCACAAAATAGGCCCAAGCGGAACCTTCATAAGAAAATGGAAGGGCTAAATATGGCATCCCTTTGTCTGTGGTATGAGGCATAAGTCCACACACCCAACAGTCGGTTGTGTTGACTACCAATTGGTGTTGATGCAACAACTGGACAAATGAATTGTTAAAATATTCTGTTGTCCTAATTAGTTCATGTTGGGGAAGCGTATGTAATTGATGTGGGGAGATAGTAGAATGAAGAGGCAAGGAAATAGAAGTAGGGACAGATTTGTGCTGCATAGCATGAACAATCCAACCTACACAAGCCAATAAGGTACTAAAAAACATAAGAACACACAATGTTATGCCACATTGACTGTACACTAATTTACAATATTTCTTTCTCATCTGTTCCTTCTTATTATTCTTTCCCAATTTGACATCCATCCTCTAAAATTGTTGGTCACGGCAATCTTCCTTACTCACTGATTATTAGCTGTCCTATGACACTGCAAGTCCTGGGGGCCTAGCCACTATACAGGTCACGAACCAAGACTCCTACCGTGACCCTGCAACCTGGACAGATGATACATGTCACGAAAGAGATGAAAATCTCAGGTGTCCTTGACCAGTCTAGGCCTTAAATTATATCGAGTTCTGTTCAGTACAGTTTGGTCCTGAAATAGTGTCTGTGGATCTGTAGTGTTCAATCGGAGATGTGGCGGTACGGCTTCTTGTAAAACGCCGTCATCTTCTTTCTCTGACCGAGTTCCATCTAGGTGTGCACTACTGAAAGGTACAAACCGGGGGACCCTTTCGCCTTCAAAATCACCTACACCCTTACGGACCCACTGGTCAAAAGGCAAGGGCAAGGGCACCTTTTTGCAGTGCACGCCATGGATCCAGTTCTTTTTCCCTTCGACTATCACTGCTGTACGTGTCACCAGAAGAACTTGTCGAGGCTCCTTCCAAGGAGGTTCCAAATTCCTTGTCCTCTGAAAATTTTTCACACAGGCCCAGTCTCCCGGTTGGATAGAATGACCTGGGTCTGTGGAGGCCTCTGGTAAAGCGTTTTGAACCTGTTGGTGGAGAACACGTAATTTAGTGGTGAGGTCATGTAAGTAGTCAATCAGCATTGGATACTGTATGTCAGAATACTTTTTAAGGCGAGGGACTCCCCAAACATTAGCCGGGCGCCCAAAAACAACCTTGTATGGGCTGAGTCCCAAACGAGAATGTACAGCTGTTCTAGTGGATAGGAGAGCCAAAGGTAAAGCATCGGGCCAGGCAAGTCCCGTGCTAGCCTGTACCTTTGCAAGTTTAAGTTTGAGAGTGCTGTTATAGCACTCTACCAAACCCGCTGATTGGGGATGGTTCGCCACATGGAATTTCTGCCTGATACCAAGACCGGCACACACCTTTTTCATAATTTGGCCCACAAATTCACTTCCATTGTCACTCCAGACATTGCGTGGCAAACCAAACCTAGGGAAGATCTCTTTCAGAAGAACTTTGGCGGTGGATAAAGCAGTGTTGTCTTTCAGGGGGTAGGCCTCTATCCATCTGGAGAAGGCACACACCACCACCAAAACATATTTGAGATTGTTGCATCGTTCCATGTGAATATAATCAATTTGCAACACCTCAAAAGGATATGTTGGGGGAGCAAAATGACCTGCTGGAGTTGAGGTTCCCTTTCCTGGATTATGCATCAAGCAAACAATACAATGCTTCACTAAATTATCTGCACATTTTGGAATCCCTTCGTTCAGCCACACTGGAGCCAGAAGCTTACATATTCCTTTCGCACTGATGTGGGCTGGAGCAGGCAGTACATAGGCATCTGGTAACAGCCAACGCTGATGTTCTGACAATTCTATCCAACATCCCATTGCGTCTAACATTCCTGTACTCTCTTTTCACTTACTCAACTCTTTCTCTGTAGCCTCTCCTTGAATAGATCTCACACTTTCTATTGTATCCTCACACATTCCTTTTTCCTTGACCCAATTTGCAGGGCCCGCAACATACATGCACTTATAGCATCTCTGGCTGTTTCTTTCGCTACCTCATCCACAAAAGCATTCCCGCGACCAACATCATCAGTAATCCTCTTATGCGCACTACACTTTATGATTGCTATCTGGGTAGGCAAAGCAAGTGACTCAAGAAGATCAGTTACCAACTGACCATGCTGTATTTTAGTACCGTGGGAGGTAAAGAATCCTCTTTCCTTCCACAAACGACCAAAACTTTGTGCCACACCAAACGCATACTGGCTGTCGGTATATACATTCACTCTCTTCCCCTTAGATAACACACACGCTCTGGTCAAAGCTATCAGTTCAGCTGCCTGAGCTGAATTATGTCTGATGCGTGCTGTCTCCACAATTGTATGCAAGGTGGTAACAGCATAAGCTGAAGTTGTTTCACCATTATGGAGTTTAAAACAAGAACCATCCACCCATAGGATCCCATCCGGGTCCATTAGTGGTGTATCTTTCAAATCAATCCTACCTTTTGTCTCCTCCTCAGTACGGAGAAAACAATCATGTTGTTCCTGAATACCTTTCTCCTCTGGAAGAGGTAACAATGTGGCTGGATTTAAAGTGTTACATCGTTTGATGTGCACATGACTAGCCAAGAGCGTCAGCTCATACCCAGACAAGCGAGCACATGTAAGATGCTGCGTTTTCGTCCTATTTAGCAAGGTATCCACTGCATGTGGTACCATAACAATAAGAGTGTTATCTAGCACCACTCCAGCAGACTGACGAATAGAAATTGCTGCTGCTGCTGTAGCTTTAAGACAACTAGGCAATGCCTTGGCTACTGGATCTAATGTAGCCAAAAAGTAGGCACATGGCCGCTGCTTGTCTCCAAATTGTTGTGTTAAGACTGACAACGCACAACCCTCTCTTTCATGGACATAGAGCGTGAAGGGTTTACTGTAATCCGGAGTACCCAACACAGGAGGAGAGCACAGAGCAGCACGTAAATCAGAAAAACTCTTCTGACATTTGTCAGTCCAAGGAAGGGGTTGGGGTGTGTCTTTCAAAGTGAGTGCCAACAAAGGTTTAGCCATCAAAGGTAATGCCTAGAAAGGCACGCACTTCTCTATGTGTGGATGGCACAGACATTTGTGCAATTGCTTGAATACGTTCTGGGGTCAGTCGCCTTCCCTCCTTCGACAAGAGATGACCTAAATAGGTAACCTCTTGGCGGGCATATTGTAATTTAGAAGGTGAAACCTTATGGTGAAGGTCAGACAAGTGACGCAATAGTGCAATAGTCACGTTCTGGCAAATATCCTCTGTATCAGCAGCAATCAATAAATCATCCACATACTGAATAAGGGTAGCACCTGGCGGCAAAGGAAAAGCATCAAGCTGGCACTTCAGAGCTTGGCTATAGATGGAGGGACTTTCACAATAGCCTTGGGGTGCGCCCTTGAACCAGAAACTTTGGCCTCCTAAAGAGAAGCCAAAAATATCCCTACTCTCTTCAGCAATGGGGATGCTGAAGAAAGCATTTTTCAGATCAATGACAGAAAACCAAGCCGAGGCAGGTATCATAGTTAACAGGGCAGTGATATCTGGAACAACAGGAAACTGCGGTACAACAATTTTATTAACCTCCCAGAGATCAATAACAAAGCGATAAACAGGAGGCTGAGAAGGATCAGTGCGTTTAAGAACCGGGAGAACAGGACTATTGCATACATTTCCCCTCGTCTCCTCAACCACACCCTTCTGACCCAAATCATAAATAATAGCAAAAAGCGCTCTTTCACCATCATTGGGAATTTTGTATTGAGGGATGCGTGGCAATTTAGCATTGGGCTTGAGGGTAACGACATAGGGTGGGATCTCAAGACAACCAACATCATTTGGACCCGTCGCCCAAAGTGTTGCAGGGAGAGAGAGCAATTCAGGTGGAAATTGATCTTTAGACAAATGCATTGGAGAAGCAAGTTTCTGCCCCAAAGCGAGATGTACACCAGAAGGAGAACAATATATCGTTGCATGCAATCTTTTCAATAAATCCAAACCCAACAGATTTTCGCCGCAACCAGTCGTTAAAAGAAGCGGAGCTTCCAAATCATAAGAACCAATTGAAATAGGCAGAGGACAAGAGACCGGGCTATGAACTGGGGCGCCAGAAAATCCTACGGATACGTTTGTTAAGCCAGACAAAGGTGCCCCAGGGAGTTTGGAGTGAATAATAGAACTTCTCATCGCACCAGTATCTAAAAGAAATGGCTCTGAAACACCCATTGTAGTGACATTAACATAAGGCCCATTCTGATCTACTGGAATCGATACAACTCCCTCACTTTGTCTATGGCTGTCCTAGTTAGCGTGAAGACCATCATTCTCACCTTCAACATAGTAATCATCATTGTAATACTGTGTAGACTGAGTATTTTGCTGATAAAAGTAGTTCATAGAATGTGGAGGTGGAAGGGAACGCTGTGTCTGGGGCGACATACCTTGACCTCTACCCCTGGGCGCTAACTGGGAACCACCACGACCTTGTGGAGTAGATAGTCCTCCATTACGCTGTAATAAAACCGGGCAGCCATTCTTAAAATGACCTTCCTCCCTACAATAGGCGCATTGGTTAGGACCTAACAAAGGCCGCGGAATATAGGGCTCAGGCTTTTGAAACACCCTCTGAAACTGGGGAGACTGTTGAAACTGGCGCTGAGCAGAGCGAGGAGGATAAGCTTGTTGCAGAAGAACCTTCGTTTTTAATTCTTTAGTCTTTTTCTCTTGCTTGTCTTTTTCCTCTTTGTCCCTGTTTTCGTAATATTGAGCAGTAGCCAATATCTGAGCTGAAGAAGAAACAGCCCATGAACTTTCAGAGTCTTTTAATTTATGTGACAACTCGGGGAGCAAATTAAATACGAATTTATCTACAAATAATCGCTGTGCACCCTCCGTAGTCATATCCTGACCACTGTGATCAATAAACGTCTCCTCAAAACGAGTGAAGAAATCGGAGACACTCTCATCTTTCTTCTGTCTACACACAGCTAATTTATCCCAATTAACTCGTAAGGCGGGCATCATTGTTTTCATTAAAGTAATAATCCTACCAGGGAGTTCTGTGATCAAAACATCAGGCTTAGCACCACCCATTTGTGCTTTATCCGAGGCAGTTATAGCAGCCCATGTACCACCCAATTCTTGAACGTGATCCTCTCTACGAATCCGAGCCCATAACGCTTGTCAATATCGGCTAAATTCATAATACAGGCATCAACAGTCTGGGACAATTTTTTATAGTAACCAGCAGGTTTTTTACGGGGATCCGGTAAAGATTGTTTGAGGGCCAAAACATCAGATCTCTTCCAGGGCACATGTAGCCATATACGCTGGAAGTGAGCGGGAATAGCTGGATTATTACCTGCTTGCGCAACCTCTTCCCTCCATATCGGAGGAACCTCTCTCATTGGGTATTGTTTCAATGTCTGCCGAACAGCAGGATCAGAATCAAGAAAAGTTCGTGAAGAAAATAAGGACCTAAAAGTAACAAGTGTCCTTACGGCGTCCTCAACCTTAGAACCCACAATGAGTCCTTTATCGTTCGTTCAATATCTTTATTCGATTCATACAGAGAATCATAAAAGCACAAAATTAAAAGCATAAAATACATGGTTAAATTGAGCCATCAATGAAACAAAATTTTAGTTGAGAGACCGTCATACAGCATAAGTACAAAAAATCCAATGGGAGATTACAGATCTAAGCTAGATTATCCATAACGTTTCCTAATCCGGAGTCCTTTATCAAAATTAGCCTGAACATCCAACAGACCCTGGGGAAGTAAACCCAAATCCATATCCTCCCATCCTTTAGCAAGAGTGTCACACATAACATTAAATACATATCTCTGCGTGGGCGCATCCCACTGATGAAAGGTGATCATGATATCTTTCACACTATACTGGGGACCCTTCTCGATCCATTTGCGAACGAGAGAGTCCAACGCCACCCGTTCGTCAGAACCTGGAAGTTGACTACGAGACTGTCTTCGAGAAAAAGCCGGAGACATGTTCAGAGTCCCAAAGAAAGGGTACAGTATCTGTTATTCGTTTGCGCACAGTAGGAGAATTAGACATAAGGATAGGGGACAAGGTATTAGGCGATACAGGAGAGGAACTGGCAGTTATAAGGGGAGCCGAAGGCAAAGGAGATTGATGTTCAGGAGATGGAGACAAAGGAATCGGTGGCACAGGAGGTGGGAGTGGCAATACCGAAAGGGGCAAATGTGGATGAACCGGAACAGGTGGGGGAACAACAGGCAACTGAACAGGTTGTAACAACGGGGGTGCATTAGCACCTTGAACATAGGGTGGAGGCAATCTCAATAGGTGACACATCAAAGTGTCTTCCTCCAGATCCTTACTTTTATCAGAAGGGGAATTAGGCAACACCGGATAGCATCTATCTATTGCCATACGATGCTGTCTCTTTCCATTGCATTATCAATCTCATTATCTTTAAACTGCTGGGCAGCCTGTATAATCGTCATATTTTGTGCTTTCTTATCTCGTTTTGCCTGCTTAATTTCTTTCTGTTTGGCTTCCTTACGCCAGAGGCGGAAAGAGTCAAACATAGCCGGCCGGGCTTGTCTTTTGAACAATATCGCTTCCAAATTGTCTAATATGTCAGGCTCAAAACGACCATTCTGTGGCCACTGTAGAACGCCATCGTTCTTCGTGTATCGGATCCATGCCTTATTAAAGGCAATGGGGCCAACACCATGTTTTGAATAAAGCTCATAGGTGGGAGTTTCAACCAGAGGAATCGGACAAGAGTCCTCAAGCCGGGAATCCCTATTACAATCAAGGCAACAGAACTTCCTAAACTTACTCAGACCAGGCATCGTTATTTCACTGGACTGTTCACAAACATCAAGGGGTTAAATCAAATAATACAGCACAAACGTACTCACCCCTCGGCTTCGGCTTTTGCAATAGCCGAATCAAAGATCCAAATCAAAACAAAATAGTGGGAGCTACCCACCAATACTTAACTAAGTGTCTTCTTACGCCAACAGAGGCCCGTCTAATGTCTCGCGATACCAAACATCATCAAAGGGACCAAAGCAGGGCGGCAGTCAGGGCAGCAGTCGTCAGCAGCCGTCAGAAAGGAGAAACCGCGCTGCAAAAGACCTTCGGACCACTTCGACATACAGGGGTCGCTTGACGTGGTTCGCGATTCCTCCAGAATTTTCTTGCGGGGCTCCTCACGATCCTCGGGCAGAACTGCTACCTCTGAAGCCGCCCCAGGTCTTCACGTTAGAAGTTCCACTCCACACTTTAGTACTCCTTTCCCCTGTCCCATCCTTGACCTGATCAGTATACATTCATTTGCTAGGGAAAGGTGGGGGACGGTGGAGGTTGTTCACATCGTCCCTACGAGATTACTCCGCAAGCAACCAGGTAAGACTTGTGGGGTCCTGACACAGAAGCTTTAATTTGGATGAGCTAAAGTTTGAATGTTAAGATTGCTTTCCAGCCTGGAAGTGGTTGAGTTTAACTATATATGAACAAGACAAGTTCCACCATTTCTCAATGAAAGATTTCAGATTGTGCTACTTACACCACTTTCCTCTGTTTTGGTGGAGGTTGGTGCCTGTATGGGTCTGTGAGTAGCTGTGTGAGTGGCTACATGGGTGAGTGAGTGGTTTTGTGAGTGTCTGTATGACTGAGTGTGTGTGTTGGTAGTTGTATGGGTCTGTGAATTGGTACATGCATGGTTGTGTGGGTGTGTGAGTGGCTGTATGGGTGTGTGAGTGGCTATATGGGTGAGTGAGTGGTTGTCTGAATGTCTATGAATGAGTGAGTGTGTGTGTCAGTAGTTGAATGAGTCTGTAAATGGGTATGTGAGTGGTTTTTCTGGTGTTTGAGTGGGTGTATGAGAGGTTGTATGGGGTGTGAGGAGGTATGTGAGTGGTTCTGTGGATGATGTTATCAGTGATGTCATTTGAGATGTCATGAGTGATGTCACTAACCATGTCATGAGTGATGTAATATGTGAGGTCATAAGCAGTGCATTGTGGGGCATAAGTTATAGTTAGCTCAGGTAACTATAACTGCTGAATGTCACTGGTTTTGTACGAATGAAATCTGACCCAAACTGTAATGTCCCTGTAATCTTTGTTTATTTAGTGAATTTCAAAGGATTTTTAATTCTATTTCCTGACTATAACGTCCCCGTAATCTTTGGCTTTTTCAGGAAATTTCTACATTTTTCAAAATTCTATTTCCTAGCTATAACGTCCCGATAACCTTTTGTTTTTTTCAGTAAAATTTTATTTCCTAACTGTAACCTGTAACCTTTGAGAGTGGGTGTGTGAGTGGCTGTATAGGTAGGTGAGTTTGTGTTTGAGTGACTATATGGGGGTGTACATGGCTGTGTAAGTGGGTGTAGGAGTGCATGTGTGCATCTGTGAGTAGGTGCAAGAGTGTCTGAGTGGGTTGGTGAGTGGGTTCATGAGTGTCTTAGTGGGTCTGTGACTGGATGCCTGAGTGGGTCTGTGAGTGGGTGCATGAGTGTCTGAGTGGATCTGTAAGTCGGTGTATGAGTCTCTGACTGGGTCTGTGAGTGGGTGTATGAGTGTCTTTGAAGGTCTGTGAGTGGAGGGATGAGTCTCTGAGTGGGTGAGTGAGTTGGTGTGTGAGTGTCTGAGTTGGTCTATGAGTCTCTGAGTGGGTCTGTGAGTGGGTGAGTGAGGGTCAGAGTGGGTCAGTCAGTGGGTGCATGAGTATCTGAGTGGATCTGTGAGTAGGTGCAAGAGTCTAAGAGTGGGTCTGTGAATGGGAACATGAGTGTCGGAGTGGATCTGTGAGTGGGTGCATGAGTCTCAGAGTTGGTCTGTGAATGAGAACCTGAGTGTCCGAGTGGATCTGTGAGTTGGTGTGTGAGTCTCTGGTCTGTGAGTGGGTGCATGAGTGTCTTTGAAGGTTTGTGAGTGGATGGATTAGTCTATAAGTGGGTGAGTGAGTAGGTGTGTGAGTGTCTGAGTTGGTCTATGAGTCTGAGTGGGTCTGTGAGTGAGTGTATTAGTGGATCAGTCAGTGGGTGCATATGTCTCTGAGTGGATCTGTGAGTGGGTGCAAGAGTCTCAGAGTGGATCTGTGAATGGTAACATGAGTGTCTGAGTGGGTCTGTAGATGAGTGGATGAGTCTGAGTGAGTCTGTGAGAGTGTGTGAGAGTCTCTGAGTGGGTCTGTGACTGGGTGCATGAGTGTCTGAGTGGGTCTGTCAGTGGGTGCGTAGTAAAAAATGTAGGGGGCACACGGGAGCAGGTCATGGTGCCATCTCCCCCGTGACGGTCCTCTTGTCCAGCTTGTCTGTAGTCCGCCACCCTGTGCTGCCTTTGGTTTTGTGCCTCTTCGTCTTGTTTTCTGCTAATTTTTCTGCCTCTTCTCTGCTCGCTCCTAACCTCTAGTTTGACTATTTCTTCTCATTTTGGCTGTTATTTTGCCTCTTTCTGCTTGCTCCTGACCTTTATTCTGCCTCTTGCTGCTTGTTTCTGACCTCTATTTCCCCCTTGCTGCTCTCTTCTGACCTTTATTTTTCTCTTTCTTCTCATTTCTGACCTTTCTTCTGCCTCTTGCTGCTGGTTTCTGACCTCTATTTTTCCTCTTTCTGCTCATTTCTGACCTTTATTCTGTCTCTTTCTACTCTTTGCTTACTTTTATTGAGCCTTTCTGCTCGTTTCTCACCTTTATTCTGCCTTTCTACTAGTTTCTCACCTTTATTTGACCTCTCTACTCGTTTTTGACCTTTATTCTCTCTTTCTGCTCTTTGCTGACTTTTATTGTGCCTCTTTCTGCTTGTTTCTCACCTTTATTCTGCCTTTCTACTCGTTTCGCACCTGTATTTTGCCTCTTTCTGCTCATTTCTCACCTTTATTTTGCTCTTTTTGCTGGATGCTCAACTTTATTTTTCCTCTTTTTGCTCATTGCTGTTTATTTGCCTCTTTCTGCTCGTTTCTTACCTTTATTCTGCCTCCTTCTGCTCCCTTCTGACCTATATTCTGCTCGTTTCTCAGCTATATTTTGCTGCTGGTTTCTGACCTCCATTTTGGCTGTTTCTGCTAGTTTCTCACCATTATTCTGTCTCTTTCTGCTCTCTTCTGACCTTTATTCTGCCTCTTTCTGACCGTTTCTCACCTTTACTTTGCCTCTTTCTGCTAATTTCTCACCCTTATTTTGCCTCTTTCTGCTCATTGCTAACTGTTTATTTGCCTCTTTCTGCTCCCTTCTGACCTTTATTCTGCCTCTTTCTGCTCCCTTCTGACCTGTATTATGCTTCTTTCTGCTCGTTTCCCACTTTTATTTTACCTTATCTGCTCATTGCTGCCCTTTATTTTGCCTCTTTCTGCTCATTTCTTGCCTTTATTTTGCCTCTTGCTGCTGGTTTCTGACTTCTATTTAGCCTCTTTATGCTCGTTTCTCAAGTTATTTTGCATCTTTCTGCTTGTTTCTCACCTTTATTTTCTCTCTTTCTGCTCGTTGCTGAACGTTATTTTGCTTCTTTCTGCTTGATTCTGACCTTTATTTTGCCTCTTTCTGTTCCCTTCTGTCCTTTATTCTGCCTCTTTCTGCTCGTTTGTCTTTTATTTTGCCTCTTTCTGCTCATTTCTTATCTTTCTTCTCCCTCTTTCTGCTCGTTTCTCACCTTTATTTTGCTCCTTCTGCTCATTGCTGATCTTTAATCTGCTCGTTTCTCTTGAGGCTTTAGTAGGCCAATATAGGATGATTGTCATTTAGTTTCCCTGTCTAAGTTTCATACCTCTCTCTTACTCTTGGTCCTCCAATGGATCTTACTCTGTGCCGAGAGGGTTTGGATATAAAGGGTCCCAGCAGTCATTCAATGAGGACAGGGAATTTGATAACTGAACTACAGACTGGAAATTATACTCTTATAGATTACTCTCAATACAATACTATAAAGATAGAAGATTATTATGGCCAGCCCAAATCTCCTGAAGAAACGTAGGCGAGCCAAAGTCATACACACTAAGAGTTCTGTTAAAGCAATTTGAAATAGTAGTATTAGTATTTGATATTCTGAGATCTCTCTAATATGATCTCCTCTGGTCATTTGTCACATATTAGGAATGCATACCCAAATAGAGTCTATCATGATAGCTGAGTCGTTTGAACAATTTGGTTTAGTTTATTATTTAATTTAAGGTAAGCAAGTACATCAATATCTTAGATTTAAAGAAAGTTAGTCAGATACTAACAAGACATTGAAATAAGATACCAAAGCTCAAGGGTTCAGGGGGAGACATGAAACAAGCCAGTTCAAGCAGTCTCCCAGAAAGGAAGAGACTACTCAGCGCACATAATGCATTTGTCAGTTCGTAAAAGAAGCCAGGTGAGTCTACATCAGGCAAGTCAAGATTTGTCAAGGAAAAGTTCCGTAAGGACACAACTCATCCATCTGTCACTCCAGCCAGGCAAGGAGAGAAACAGCTGCGGCGTGTGTGTCAAGAGGAGATATTTTGTCCATTTCATTCAAGCAATATTATATTCTTGAAGTTATGGGGGTGACACCTCCTGGAATCACCTCATCTGGTCATTTTATCTGCCAGGGTTAGGCCCAAGTAACGGAGCTACACATTTTTCTTACATTGTTCTAATTTTGCACAGTAACATCTCTGCTGTGAACTTTTGCACATATTTACATATGCAACAGTGTTGGATTAGTTTCTCTGAAACTACTTTGTTTACACATCTAGCTTCGCATAACATTATAACGATGCCTCGAAATCCATGTACAAGGCCTCTTGACGCACTATGTACAAATGTCGTTCTATCTTCATCCACGGGGTGCCAGGGCTATATACATATCCATAACATCGCTAATCTATACGCACATCAAAAATATGCTTTCTATGATGAAAAATGAGCATCCCAAAAGATTAGCAGAGGAGGCACTTTAGCTGACACCAAGGGTCCCTGCATGCTAAGACTTCACCATGCAGTGTTCTGACATCTCCGTGAGGGCGTATCCAGTTCGTGACCAAGATGGGCTCCTACATTCTCTCCCACCAGGTGAGTAGGTTGGATCGACACATGCGGGTGTCATATGTCTCTGAACCTATAATGTTCAAGGGGCTATCTTACTTCTACCTAAAGCCAAGGTCCTTTGTTAGGGTTGTCAAAAATGTTATTGTTGTTTGCCGTTGAACCAAAAAAAACAAAGGCTCTCATAAAGTTTTCAGGTAAGGTGGGCCAGAAAACAAAAGGGAGAAAGTTAAAACAACCAAAGTCCGTCTGGTCTTTTCCAGTCCTGGTTCGAGAATTATATGTACTTGGTCCGCTTTGAGTCCAAGTTCTCCTTGGGAGTGTGTCTGCTGACCCCGAAGCAATGGAATACTTAAAAAAATAATAATAATAATAGGTGAGACCTGGAGGTATTTTATGTTTGTTAGCTTAACTACCCATCTCCAGTGTTGTCACCCGATGTGAAAGTGGGAAAAGGGGGGCCGGGGGGAATGAAAGGTAGCGCTCCTTTCTTATCACTACAGTTGGGGTGTGAACGACTTTTTCCCAGCTCCCCACCAGTTTTTAATAAAGTGGAACAATGGGACTTGCCTGAAACTGTGGCCCTCCTGGACCGCACTAAGGGGTATCACCGCATCCTGTCTCTCTCATGACCTCAGGATACGTAAGCGTTGCCTCTAGGCGGTATCTCAGGTTGCTCGCCTCTCCTCTCCTCCTGTTCGCCTCCTTCAGTCATCAGCTCTGTCATCAGCATGCAGCTACTTCTCTCCTCTTGACTCTACATCTCGCCTTTCTGCTCCTCTCGCGTCGTTCTCTGGTCAGCCTCCCATGACTACTTTTGTGCCGTGTCTGACGTCTCAGGGCGGTCCGTCCTCACTACTAGCGTGTCACCTTCTGTGTCCATGGAGAGTTAGACGGGCACCATCTTGATAGTCCCGGCTGTTTGGGACGGCGTATCACAGGGGGATTCTTGGCTTCACACCTGCACACACTCTAGATCACGGGTACTCATAGTACGGCCCGCGGGCCGGCGGCGTCCCGGCAAGCCTTCCGTGGCGGCCCGCGGACCTTACAGACATCATACCTGTGTGTTTTTTACATCGCCGGTTGCAGCAGCGTGGAGCTTCTGGGGCCCAGGCGATTTCTTAAAGACCATTAACTTGTAAATGAGGCTTTGTTGAATTTCACCTCTTCTTAGCGCCCCTGATGCAGGGGCGCTAAGAAGAGGTGAAATACAATAAAGCCTCATTAACAAGTGAATGGTTTTTAAAACACCTGTTAAGTATTTGGGTGTGGCGGCGGCTGTGTGTGTTCTCGGAAGCTGTCTCAGCGCGGGTGAGGTGTCAAAGGGTGAGGAGGACAGCAGGGTGAGGTGACGGAGGGCAGCAGCGAGTGAGAGCAGCAGGTGAGGTGACAGGGGGAGGAAGACAGAGTGCGCAGAGGGAGGAAGACAGAGGGAGAGGGAGAGGGGGAAGACAGAGGGAGAGGGAGAGGGGGAAGACAGAGGGAGACAGATAGAGAGACAGACAGGGAGACAGAGGGGAGGGAGGGAGAGCGAAAGGGAGACAAACAGTGATTCAGAGAGAGAGAGAGAGAGAGAGAGAGAGAGAGAGAGGGAGAGACGGAGAGAAAGAGGGAGGGAGACATAGAGAGGGAGGGAGACAGAGAGAGGCAGGGAGACAGGGAGAGGGAGGGAGAGGGAGGGAGACAGACGGAGGGAGAAAGATGGAGAGAGGGAGGGAGACAGACGGAGAGAGAGGGAGACAGGGAGACAGAGAGGGAGACAGAGAAAGGGAGACAAACAGAGTGAGTGAGACAGAGGGGGAGAGAGAGAGTGATAGAGAGAGGGAGGGAGACGGAGAGAGAGTGGGAGGGAGACAGAGATAGAGAGGGAGGGAGACGGAGAGAGAGAGGGAGACAGAGAGAAAGGGAGACAGAGTGAGTGAGACAGAGTGAGACAGATGGAGGGAGACGGAGAGAGGGAGACAGAGGGAGGGAGTGAGACAGAGGGAGGGAGATGGAGAGAGGGAAGGAGACAGACGGTGAGAGAGATAGAGAAGGAGACAGGGACACATGGGGAGGGAGACATTGGGAGACGGAGACAGAGGGAGACAGGGAGGGATAGGGAGGGAGGGAGAGAGAGAGAGGGAGAGAGAGGGAGAGAGAGGGAGAGAGAGGGAGAGAGAGAGAGAGAGAGGGAGAGAGAGAGAGAGATAGAGGGAGGGAGGGAGGGAGGGAGTGAGGGAGAGGTAGGGAGACAGACTGAGACAGACAAGAGGGAGACAGAGGGAGGGAGAGGGAGGGGGACAGAGAGAGGGAGAGGGAGGGAGAGGGAGGGAGACAGAGAGAGGGAGGGTGACAGGGAGGGAGACGGAGAGAGAGGGAGGGAGACAGAGAGAGGGAGACACAGTGAGGGAGACAGAGGGAGAGAGAGAGAGGGAGGGAGACGGAGCGTGAGATAGATAGATAGATAGATAGATAGATAGATAGATAGATAGATAGATAGATAGATAGATAGATAGATAGATAGATAGATAGATAGATAGATAGATAGATAGATAGATAGATAGATAGATAGATAGATAGATAAGATAGATAGATAGATAGATAGATAGATAGATAGATAGATAGATAGATAGATAGATAGATAGATAGATAGATAGATAGATAGATAGATAGATAGATAGATAGATAGATAGATAGATAGATAGATAGATAGATAGATAGATAGATAGATAGATAGATAGATAGATAGATAGATAGATAGATAGATAGATAGATAGATAGATAGATAGATAGATAGATAGATAGATAGATAGATAGATAGATAGATAGATAGATAGATAGATAGATAGATAGATAGATAGATAGATAGATAGATAGATAGATAGATAGATAGATAGATAGATAGATAGATAGATAGATAGATAGATAGATAGATAGATAGATAGATAAAGATGTGTGAATGCCGGGTCTGGTGGCTCAGTGGACGAAGGCGTCCGCTGCAGGGGCCTGTGTTCAACCTCATGGTCATAGGTTTTTTTTTGCTCTAGCCCCGCCTCCTCCCCCACTGCCACCGGTGCGGCCCTCAGCCACAAACCACACTGTAAATTTGGCCCCTGAGAGAAAGTTTGTGAGTACCCATGCTCTAGATACACGCAGAGTAGGGGTTGCATAGTAGGAGTATGCCGGATTGCTGCCTTGTTTATATGCCTGCATATATACACTGTTTTAGCATCAGGGTGGAACTATATCTACTATTCACTCTTTTGGTGCTTGTAATCACTTTCATCTGCTTCTGTCTACTGATTATCTCAGGACATGTATTGTAAACAAGAATAATGTTGTTCAATAAATATATTGAAAACGTCCCACTGTGTACTCTGTATATTTGTCTGAGTACAAGTAAGCACGAGTGACTGAGCGAAAGGGTCTGATCTGTTTCCACGATCCCTGAGGGGTCAGGGTTGTCATGTTTAGTGGTTGCCATAAACTATTCGCTCCCTAGTAAGGTTAGGGGGCATATGGTGACACTGTGAGCTAGCTGGTTGCTAGGCCAACATATCCTGCAGCGGTGCTCGTAATCGGTCTAGGCACCTCAACCAAAGTTTATATTGTCCAACAAACGTGCAGGTCCTATGGATTAGTGGGAACTACACTACATTCAGACCACTCAGTCCATTGGTCAGTTCGTATAGGATGGGTGTCAGGAGACATAAAGAAGACACAAAATGCGAAAAAAATAGGTGGGACCATTAAGCAGTCCTTAACCAATCCAGTGTGAGAAATGTTAGAACAATGCTCCTTTGGCAAAAGCACACAGGCAAGTTCTAGATGACAGTTTCTCAAGCAGCTGGTCAGAATTGTATCACTAAACTGTAGCAAAGTATCTCGTACAGTACATGAGAACTCAGGAAACACAACACTGTGGCACATTACTTGTTATACTGAGAAATTCTCTCACGAAAAGTAGATGCAGTAAGGCATAGACTTTACATATTCAGTTTGGCCTACATCAAATCATGCTGATATAATGTGTAAAATATAGAATTATTTAGCATACATTTATAAGAGATAATAGGATGTCATGATTCTAGTATGACTTTGATACATTTAAAATAATTTAGTGTGATTCACAAATAAACGGTGTCAGTATATTTTCGAATGTATCAACGTCTAATTACATTTAAAACATTAGTTCATTATATTCATTCTGCCTGCCTGCACTGCATTAGTACATGTATGAAATGCAATCTATAAACGTGTCAAGAAGGTATCCTTAGTTTGGAATGTGTGGCACCTACATTTCTTTTGTCATTTCGGTGTACACGTTTACACAGGAAAAATACATTTACATTGAATTTGTCACCATATTCAGGTTAAATCGAGATGATAAACTAATTGTTATTAGTTGTACACTCATAGAAATGATAAAAAAGCATGTTTAGAGATAAACTTCATAACGTAAAAAGTTCACCATTTTTCACGTTTTCTAGCACACGTTAATAAAATGTAGTTCATTTCTTTAATAAATCACAAATCATATTATTTATACAAATGATATCATCTATAAATCACAAATCATATTATTTATACAAATGATATCATCTAAACTACACTTTTTCTGCATGCTTTTACAATGCAGTAACTAAAATTATTATTTTTTGCCTGCTTTTCTATAACGTGTAGTTGGTGCACGTTTATTCATTTTCATGATCAGTTTTCTCAGTCTCTAAAAATTTAATGTAATTTTCTCTACAACATTTCTCCTCTTTATTTTGCCTCTTGTTGCTGGTTTCTGACCTCTATTTGGCTGTTTCTGCTCATTTCTCGCCTTTATTTTGCCTATTTCTGCTAATTTCTCACCTGTATTTTGCCTCTCTCTGCTTGTTGCTGACCTTTAATTTGCCTCTTTCTGCTAGTTTCTCACCTTTATTTTTCCTCTTGCTCCTCACTGCTAAACCTTATTTTACTTCTTTTATTTCTTGTTGCTGACCTTTATCGTGCCTCTTTCTGCTCATTGCTGACCTTTATTCTGTCTCTTTCTGCTCATTTCTAACCTTTATTTTGCCTCTTTCTGCACCCATCTGACCCTAATTTTGCCTCTTTCTTCTTGTTTCTCACCCTTATTTTGCCTACTTTTGCTTTTTCCTGACCTTTATTTTGCCTCTTTCTGCTAGTTTCTGGCATTTATTCTTCCTCTTTCTGCTCGATTCTCCCCACTATTTTGCTTCTTTCTGCTCGTTTCTCGCCTTTATTTTGCCTCTTTCTGCTCATTTCTGACCTTTATTCTGCCTCTTTCTGTTTGTTTCTCACCTTTATTCTGCCTCTATCTGCTCGTTTCTCAGCTATATTTTGCCTCTTGCTGCTGGCTTCTGAGCTCAATTTTTCCTGTTTCTTCTTGTTTCTCACCTTATCTTGCCTGTTTCTGCTTGTTTCTGAACTTTATTCTGTCTCTTTCTGCTCCCTTCTGACCTTTATTCTGTCTCTTTCTGACCGTTTCTCACCTTTATTTTGACTCTTTCTGCTAATTTCTCACCTTTTATTCTGCCTCTTTCTGCTCGTTTCTCACCTTTATTTTGCTCTTTCCACCTGATGCGGGAGCTGGCATTGCTGCTGCACACAGGAAGCTGCTGAAAATGAAGCTCCATCCATGCAAGAGCAATCTGTTTCATCTCTTTCCCTGCCCGAGAAGAAACCTACGCTTTCTGTGGACGGGAGCACTTGCGGGAAGCGCAGTGTTTGCTTTGGCTTGGTGGGAGCTGTGAGCTCCCGGCAAGCTAAAGCAAACAGCTATGTCCCAGGAGTGCCCACCACAGGACTTAGGAGGAGCCGTCCCTAGGGGGTGGGGCTCCCTAAGGCCATGTATGGCTTCAGTTGGGGGGCCGCACAGCCCCACTCCTTCTATTTACACAGGCCACCTCGGGGTGGTGGTGGTCACCTTGGCCCACCTCCTTCTTATGAAAGCAAGAAAGCCTTGGGGAGTTTGTGGTCCTTGGGGTGCGCGGGGTGCTCCCCCTGCACCATTTTAACATAAGCCCTGGGGAGGTGGTGATCCCCAGGAATCCACCCTGCCCCCCACACAATTGTATTTAAGTAAAGCCCTGGAAAGTGGTGGTCCCCAGGGCTTATTTGAGCCCATGGAGGGGGGTCCGCACTGCCCCACATATATTAATAAAAAGCCCTGAGGCGGTTGTGGTCCCCTTGGCACATGACCCACCATGGGGTACTTTACAAAACAGTAAGAGTAGCCTGTGCTGTTTTTTTATTTATTTTTATCACGACTTCACGAATATTGTGAATTCGAGTCAAAAACAATCTTTACATGCTTTATTGCCCTGCCAGGGTCCCTCTGGGACCCCCAAGACCAAGACTTTGGTGTCAGGGTATTCCTACCCTATCCCTTTTCTTTTTCTTACACGTTTTATTTTGGGGAATCGGCTGAAGCTGAGTGCCAAGATGGCTGCCAATACTACCTGGTTGTAGTGTTGGCAGCCAATCCGAGCTCTGCATTTCCCTGCATAGGCTCGTCATTATTCGCGAATTAACCGTGATAAGAGCTATACAAGTTTGGATTTCTTTTATTTGCTTGAAAACTACTAAACGGATTTACAGTAAATAATGAAAAGCACAATCTGTGTACCAAACGCTAGCTTTCTGCCAAATTTGGTGTAATTTCATCCAGCGGTTCGGGCTGCAGTCATGTATAAAACTTCTATAGGAATTAGCATGGGAAACACACATCTCTCACGCCACCCTTTTCTCAGCCCCTATTTGACGGATCACCCCAAAACCTTCCATGCACAATAAGACTCAGTATGAACATTTCTTGAAGATTCGTCCAACAACGCCAAAGATATAGGCAAGTCAACAACTGTTTTTCTATGGAAACATGGTCCTATCTATAACAACTTGCTGATAGCCACCAGTAGGTAACGTGTGTATATATATATATATTCAATCTACCATATATTATATGCAAAGTTAGTCCATAATTAGATTAGTTCTTTCTAATTTCTGAATTTGTGTACTATTAATCAACAACATTTTGACCTCTTTTGTATTGTTGCAGTCTCATCAGGACAGCAGAATAAGAGGGGCACATTAGAGTGTGTGCATGGTCATTTGTTTACACCCATGGTATAAGTTTGACTTTTGTTTTTAGCTTGTGTGACACCAAGGGTGAAATTCAAAAGAGTACTTACTCCCAGTAGCATAGCAAGGATGCCATTGTCCCATTTGCAAGCAAAGAAAATTGACCATTTGGCTACTGTAGGGTTAGTAGAATACATCAATTATCAGGACTCAGTGAGGCCCTCAGGGCTCTAGCTATGCTCGTGCTTATTACCGGTGCTTCAATCAGACAGGATGGCAGAAATTAACTGGACATGGCCATGCTGATGCAAGAAACTAACCTTATTACGTCTATAAAATCAAATTTGAGTATAGTTGTGTGCTTTTTCACAGACAGTATATATACTTTGCTCAACATCTGTTCACACATTGTACTTTTTTCTAAAAGTTTGATAACACCTATATTGTGATGTAAATGACTCCCATTTATATCCATTGAGTCTATGCATTCTATTCATCGCAGAAATTGTGTAAATGTTTTCCAAATGAGCTCCAGACGACCACTGTGTCTGAGTATAATTAATATCCCCAGGTTCCAACTGGTATTTGGTTTGCTCCTGTTTTTTTCATTATAAGCAGGTTGAGGCAGCACATTTGCAAATCATCTCCAGGGTATACTATGCTAAGGGACACTATCCTGATATCGTGGCTATCTGTTGAGATGGCTGCCACGTTTGCGAAATGCTGCTTGGTGGTCTCCAGTCATGACTGCCTTTTTGATCATATTATTCCTGTTCTTAGTCTAATTCATTGGCTACCAGTCGAAAGCCTTCATCTTTAAGACATTATTGTTTGTAAAACAGGTACAGCTAAAGGTGCACTTTGGTACAGAAGATGTTGGTCCTCAATAGAATTCTGAGCTTTCTGCTCATAAAATTCTGATTTATTACCAGTACTCCTCAATCACTGCACACATTTGGGCAACCATAGATTTTTCCATTTCACTGCTCTTTTCTGGAAGGACTCTAGCTATCATTTGCAGGCTACTCCTAACTTTGCCCCTTCACAGACTTCCAGAAACATGATTTTCATGCAGTAATGGGATAGCAATGGCAGTAGAAGATTAGTGATAAGATGAGTGACATTAGTGGATAGCAGGCAGTTTGCAAAACAAGACATGAACATGCATACACATTTACATACTGTAAATAAAGCTTTCAGTGAAGTAAAGACAAAATCAGATATTTATTCTGTACGTAAAATGCTGATTCTATCAGTACTCCTCAATCACTGCACACATTTGGGCAACCATAGATTTTTTCATTTTTCAACTTTCAGTGGCACACACAAGACACTGGAAAAGTCTATCAAGGTGTCTTAGATAACTAGAGACAATTTATGTTGTTTTTCTCTGGCAGTAGCACAGATGGGAGCAGGCCAGAAATTAGCCTACATGAATTTCTAGGTCTAATTGATGATTCGGTGTCCCGGAACTGCTAAATACCTGTCTTTGGAGTGCTGCTGGTGCCTACGGGGACGAAGTACTAGGGGCTCTGCGAGGTAAGGCGCACTGGGTTTTTTCTTTTCCCAGTACGCGCTCGCTGTGTTTATATTGCGCCTTACACAGTGCCCTCTTCTTAGACTCTTTGCTGGTGCGCTGCCTGTGGCTCCAAGCTACCAACACTTTAAGGGGTTCAAGGGAATGAAGGGGTAAAGCTATAGCCCCTGCTCAGCACTTCCCTGTCAGCTGCTCTACGGAGGATTCCGGACGCTGTTTAACCGATCCGCCCGCAAGGCAAGGCGCGCTGGGTCGCACTCTGCTGAACTGCGTCCTCCCTGTGTCCTCCTCTCGACGTTAAATGCATTCCTGAGGGTGACTGAAAAGCGGTGAAAAAAACTGTGAAGGGGCAAAGCCGATCCTCCTCATTTCCCCACGAACTTTGTTCCTCCTACCTAGCAGCAATCCGGTTCAAAGCGCATTTAAATAAGATAGGTTACAGATGGCGGCAAGAGTGAGGGGCAAACAGACCAAGCCAGAGTTGGGGAAGGACGTTAAGCTCCCGACTCCGACCGGTTCTCCATCAACTATAAAAGGAGAGAGAAAAAGTAAAAGGAAAAATCATCAAAAAGAAGCCCTAAAACAGAAGGTGCTGGATTCCACCGATTTATACAAGAAAAATAAGTATAATGCGTTAAGGAAACAGGCCGAGGATGACGACAAGGAGAAAAACGATCAAGAGGAGGGTGAAGAAGAAGAAGAAGTAGAGAGCCTGACCCTGTCTGAGCTATCTGCAGAACTGAGCTTGCTTGCTGTTGGTGACAAAGAAGGGGAAGGTCTGAAAGATAAGGGAGTAAGAATGGACCAGGGGGTAAAAGTATGGAAAAAACGGTCAAAACCGTTAAAACGGTCTCAACGGCCTCATCTGCTATTATGTCCTCCACTACCTGTCATGAGAGTCACGAGAATCTCTCCACCCCGAAACAATACCCTCTTTTTTTAAAAACCCTTCTTCAGCAGGGACAGTCTTCAAGCACTCCTACACACGGGGGGTTAAAGCAGGGGGGTGTCACATTAGAGCATTATGTTCTCAACACTGGAGGTCAAGTATGCAGCCCCACAGCGCAGAAGATACCGACAAGGATAGACGAGGCTGCGCCACCCACTCCAATGGTTTCATCTGACATACTCTCTAACCCTTCCCTTTCCCTCCACCCTCTTCTGCCACCAGCTCTAAGTTCAAACCCAGGCTCAAGCGGTAAGCAAACCATGATAGTTCCAAGTCAAGCCCCAAGTCAAGCCCCAAGCCTAGAAGCCTCCCCGACCTCCCAAGAGGACGGCTTGCTTGCCCTCCCGAGTACTACAAAAGCAAATACGATAGAGGATATCCTGGTTACCATTCTTCAGGAATTAAGAGACTTTAAATCCTCTCAGGCTCAGGAAATCTCACTTCTACACAGCAGGCTTACGAAGATGGAGGAGTGCTTGGGCAACATTCCTTTGAGGGTCTCCGAAGCCGAAGTTCGGATATCTTCTCTAGAGGACTCCTTAACCATAATTCAGAAAAATCTTGTGGAGGCTAATAGAGAGAAATCACACTTAGAGGAAAAACTACAGGACCTCGAGAACTATAATAGGAGATCCAATTTACGACTTGTAGGCATACCAGAGGGCCTTGAAGATGAAGATGTAGCCAGGTGGTCAGACTCTCTATTGAAAAAAGCTATCCCTGATCTACAAGGTGACCTGACTATCACAAGGGCGCACAGAGTCCCTGCACATAAACCTAATAACTTGAAATACCCCCGTACAATTCTGCTTAATTTTTCAGACTTTAGGGTAAAAGAAAAAATTTTAAATACCGCTTTTTCAAAAAGAACTTTCAGTGTGGAGGGGGTGAATAATTTTCGAATTTTTGGCGATATGTCGGTAGCATCTGCCCATAGACGCAAGGACTTCGTGAAACTAATCGACTCCTTTAAGAGCAAGGGAGCCCAAGCAATGATAGTGCAGCAATCGAAACTCAAGGTCTTGGCTAAAGGAAAATTTGTTATATTCTCGACCCTACATGATGCTCAGACATTCCTTGATGGCCTCGAGGGGTAATTAAATAAATTGCTGAATCTAGCTTTAGTTATCATTACCCTAGGGCGATCACGGGGTGGAAACAGGAAGCACACAAGGATGCAATGAGATGGCATCCATAAAGAAGACACAACAGAGAAGGGCGGAAGTGGGGCACTGGGGTTTCCGTCCACTCAAGGGGGGAGGGAAGGGGGGTGAAGGGGGTGTCGCAAGGGGGGAAAAAAGAGAGTTCAAAGGCGATATGTTTTTTCACACTTTATTGATTATGGTATGAATAAGGTTCTTCTTCTTTATTTTTTTTTATTTTTTTTTCTCATTTTGCACAAATAATATCTCGCACTCGCCACTTTTGTCTACCTGGATCATGTTAAGATGACAAGACCCTATAAGTATATTTGCTTACTTTGTACTAGGGGGCTGCTATTGTACCATTTTTGCTGCTCATCTGCATATTTGCACAGACAATGGTATTTTTCTTTAAGACGATATTATATATGCATATGGTCAGATTTTACAATGTGCTGATCTTGTATTGATCAAGTCCTCCATATTGAATGGCACGTTTTTTGTGTGTTTTTTTTTGGATAATACCATTTCACATTCTTGCTGCTCATTTGCATATTTGCACATTGAAATTTAGACTTTGCATGTTTTGCCTTTTACTGTTTAATTATATATTTATATACTACTTATTAGCCATATATGGTGTTGCTGCTGTCTGTACATTTGCACATTTGCCCATTTGCCCATCTGCATGTTAGCTGAGGGTTACGTCTATTATATTGAACGTCAAATAACATGGTAAAATTTATTTCTTTAAATGTTAATGGCTTAAATAACGCTCGTAAAAGGAACGCTATTGAGTGTTGGTTGAAAAATCTTTTACCAGATGTTATCTATTTCCAAGAAACCCACTATAAAGACCAGGCAGAGTCAGCTAAGCTCCTCAAAAGCTGGGCGGGCTATAACATATTTGCTCCTGCCGGGATGGCCCAGAGAGGAGTTTCCATATTAATAGGAAGACATGTAGGTTTTATCCTCGAAGGGTCGGCCATAGACACTAGAGGGAGATGGGCAGTTGCATACGGTAAATTAAACAACGTTTATGTTATTTTTGCCACAATCTATGCACCAATTTTGGACGACCCTCAAGCTATTTTACAGGTCAAGCAGGCATTAACCGGCCTTCCTGGACTGATAATTTGGGGGGGGTGATTTTAATCTATTACAAAATCCCCGGTTGGATTCTTCCAAGAAAGACCGTCGACAGAACAAACCTCAAGTTGCCTTAGCTGTCCAAAGTTGCAAAACTGACCTTGATGTCACTGATTATTGGCGTATTTCAAATCCTACAAAGCGCGAGTATACATGCCATTCAGCAAAATATAATTCTGCGTCACGGTTGGATTTTATTCTGTCATCCCATGTCCTAGAATTTTATAATTACGCCTATTTACCTAACGCTTTTTCAGACCATGCAGCTCTCTGCATGGAGGTCAATTTGGGGAGTCATAAAGCAAGATGTATAAGTAGATGGTTTTTTAATAAAATTAACCTTCTCGACCAACAATGATGCATGGAAATTAATGAAAAGATAGAGCAATTTTTTACACAGAATAGAGGTACAGCCCCATTAAACATAATCTGGGATGCATTTAAAGCCACTTTACGTGGAATAATCACATCTAAAGAAATTCCCAAGCTTAAGGCAAGAAGGGAGGAGAAATCCAAACTCCAAACTGAACTCTCGCAGGCTACCTTAGAGCACTACAGGGTCAGATCTACGATCTCTGGACATAAACTGTATGAGGCGAAGTGCAGGATGAAGGATTTTTATTATGATTTAGGTGAGATAAATAGTAATTCACAAGCACAAAAGACTTATGAGGAGAGTGACTACACAGGAAAGCTGCTGGCCTGGCAATCTAAAGAAAAGCAGGTGCGTAATAGAATAGATCAGTTAGTAGATCCTATCACTAAAATACGAGCTAAGACCACCACTTCCATCGGTAAGCTATTTTTAAACCATTATGAGGGGATATATCAAGCAACTTAGGGCGCTACACCTGACTCTATCACGGAATTCCTACAGCCACTTGAAATACCTAAAATAGATGCTGAGGGTAAGAACTACCTTACACAGGATTTTTCACTATTAGAATTAGATGCAGTGATAGAGGCCTTCCCCAATGGCAAGGCCAACGGCGAGGATGGCCTTCCCATCGAATTTTATAAAAAATTTAGGGGAACATTACGCAAGGAACTTTTGAAATTAATGAATAACTTACTTCAAGGAAGCCCCCCGCCGGACTCCTTTCATACAGCAGTGGTGGTCTGTATTTTAAAAAAAGGAAAAGATAAGGAAAATATAAACTCATATAGACCGATTAGCCTTTTGAATACCGATTACAAAATCTTTACAAAACTTTTAGCAAATCGATTAAATAAAATAGTAGGATCTCTGGTAGCATATGATCAGTGCGGTTTTATTGCAGGCAGGCATCTCCATTCCAATACTACATTTTTACTGGAGGCACTAGATTATTTTAAAACTAATAAGGTAAAGGCTCAAATTTGGCTTTTAGATGCGGAGAAAGCCTTCGATCTAGTGTCTTGGGATTGCATGTTTGCAATTCTACGCAGTTTTAATTTCCCGAATGTTTTTATTTCTCTTTTACATCAATTGTATATGAATTCCAGGGCACAAATTATTATCAATAACACTAACATTGGGTCCTGTGAGGTTACTAGAGGCACGCGACAAGGATGCCCCTTGTCGCCAATTTTATTCGCGTTATTTATTGAACCTCTAGTGATCGCCATTAGGAATATCAAAGCTGACACTGCCCCAATATTAGGAATGACAAACATAAAATTATATGCGGACGACATTGCCCTTTTCATAGACTCTAAACCCTCAAGTCAATTGAAGATTTTAAAAATTTTCTCTGACTTTCAAAGGCTTGGGGGTTATAAAATTAATGTAAACAAAACGGAAATTATTCTACTTAACTGCACTATAGACACTTTAGCTCCAGAATTTAGACGGATATTCAATACGGATCCAAAGAGATATCTTGGATTACTTATATCTGATAGCCCAGATGATCTCTTCTCACTTAATTTTTAACCATTATTTAAAAAAGTGGGCTCTCTTTTAGATCGGTGGAATTTATTACCCCTGTCTCTTATGGGGCGGACATCGCTAATTCGAATGTCGGTCTTACCCCTTTTCAATTTCCTTTTTAGTGCAATTCCCTGTGCAATCCAGACCTCTTATTTTAAAAAAAATAGAAACCCTGATCTCCTCTTTCTTATGGGCAAAAAAATCTCCCAGACTAGCACTGAGCACTTTATATTTATCATCTGCCCAAGGAGGGTTGTCCCTCCCAAATATTAAAGAGTATTATTTTGCGTCTTTTGCACATTATAGTCACAGGTTTCTTTTTCTAGACTCTCAAGAGATAGATAATTTCTTTATGAAAAGGATGTTGCTGGAATTGAAAATCTATGACCCGGTCAGAACCACGAAAGATCAAAAAAAAGTACGATATAAATCCCTCCAGTGGATTTTCAAGGCAAAAACTCAGTTTTTTAAATTTTATGACCTATCGGTTTTGAGTAATAAGACGAATTTAAAAAATTTTAGTTTGAGAGATGCTTGTTGTATGGACCAAAATATATTAACTCTTTGGAAGGAGAATGGCTTTGAGAAAATTGAAGACTTCCTGCTGGGAAATAGATGGAAATCTTGGGACGAAATCCACAGCTAGTTAATCCATTCGCACTTAATACTTAACTGGTCCTTTATAAGGATAAATCCAAAACTCAGAGAACTCAATATAGGAAATGTATTCAATAAAGAAAATATTTCGACTATTTTTAATAATAAACTACAAAAGAAAATGAGTATCTGGATTAAAATATTAAAAGAAAGCAAGGACCATGACCCCTATAGCAAGATTACTGAAAGATGGGAGAAGAGGGAAGATATTACATGTAATCAACAGGTATGGGACAAAATAAATAAATTCAATAAAACCGTCTTTCGTGGAGCAAATTTTAAACGAATGCAATTTTACAACAAATGGTTATTATATAGAACTCCGTCCTTTCTACACAAAATCTTCCCGCAAGTAGCCGACAAATGCTTCCGTTGTGATGGAAAAGGCACTTGGAAACACATTGTCCGGGAGTGTCCAAAAATCCAGGCTTTATGGAAGGAAATAGAAAAATATCTTTCAATTGTTCTCAAAACTAATATTGTATTTGATGATTTAATTCCCCTCCTAGGTTGTTCTCCTATCCACACCCAACATGATGAGTCCCTTTTTATAGCTTCTTTAATAGCTAAATCCCTCATTTTACAGTCCTGGAAAACAGATCTTGTTCCATCCTTTCAGGCATGGAAGACAAAACTACTTCTAATCCAGGGTAGGGAAAGAAAATATGCTCTCAGATTAGGGGCTCTCAAAAAATATGATAAATATTGGAGTGTGTTTGATCTTTAAATCTGTCCGGTTATCATCTAATCAGATTTATACCTTTCCGAGAACATCTATTTTGTCTACTAGTCCACTACGATTGTCTCGATTTCGCACGTTGCACTTTATAAATTCTGGTATATTAATTGAGAAGACGCTCATTGTATTTAAATGCCATATATTCAAATTCTTTGTATTTCAATGACATTTGATTGCTTGTTTGTTTGCTTTTACATAACCTTGCACTTTATAATTTTATTGTTATAATGACAATCTGCATGATTGTTTTTAATACTTTCATTCTCATACTGTATTAATTTAATTCTATCTGTGTTCTTTATTGTATTGTCATATTTAAACTCTCAATAAAAAAATAAAAAGATTTTCTATGTCTAATTTGACTGACTTGACTCTCACCTGACCTTTTAACCTACACCAATATTATTCTACAGTTCTTTGCTGCCACATAAATACTCTACAGTTCTTTGCTTCCACATAAATACATATTTATTCCCATAATATTTACATCTAATGCTGCATGTTACCATTGATTCAAGCTAGCCTGCCTTATGAGGGGTGATGCCCCGAAATCGGTCTCAGGATGCTTGTTTCCAGTCCAGGGAGGACCTGGCTTGGCAGTTCGGGCTGGACTGTTCACATTGGAGCAGGGTCAAGACTGATTTGCATATGTCCAAACTGGGGTTGCGTGGGGAGCAAAAGAACACTGGATTAAACCCAGATCTTTGTGACTGGGGGTGAATGTTTGCATTGTTCAGCATTCCGTCCATCATTTGTTTCTTTTGCATTTTACAATACAACATTCCTATACAGCGATACCTATTGGCCTTGACAATGCTTGTCAAAGTTATGTGAAACAATGATCTAGGATACATCCAGCAGTGGGACACTCTCCCACTAGCCATGTAAGCACAACCTAACCGCTCCTTCTACACTACACCACTGAAAAGTGAATTGATCCTACTGTCAAGTGACTGAGGGCTAAGAGCCACAGAAACAGCAATGACCGATTCCTCCTGGTCTGTGTCTAATACGATTGGTAACCCCCTTATTATGCAAGTTCCCATCCAAAATCCCACTCCTAACAACCTTATCCTGGCAACGGGCATCACACTCTTTCTGTAGAGCACTATTTGTTAGCCCAATAACTCTCCTTTCATGATTAATCTCATTTGTAACCACCTAATATAAACAGCTTCCTGTTTTATTTAATTATATGCAGGACATTCTCAAAATGTGGCATATTAGGATAGTATATAATCTTATAATCTTTTGGTTTCTCTTAAGACTATTAAACAGAAACTAATTAATGTAATTAACATTAATCTAGATCTTGAATCTTCAAACAAAATGATGGTGGTCTATATTAAATATCCAGAAATAGATAATGTCGAGATTTAGAAGAAAAAGAAGAATTTGTAACTAGTGATCTGTTCTTAGTAACCCAATGAACAGATTTCAGATTTTTATGAAGAGATGCAAAAACTTTTGGAAAATTACGAATGGAAATCGGTGTCAGCAAACAGCAGAAACACAATTTTAGAGGCTTATCAGTGGGGACCCATACATTTGCCAGTTTAACCATCTACCAAACAATTAGTGTAGGGTGATGCGACCCAACACTTCATCAAACGAAAAACCCTCTTAAGTGGAAGATGTTTTAACCAACTGCATGTGGAAGGGGCCTTTGTCTTTTAAAGAAGGCGTAAAATTTGGTTGGCTAAGAAGGATGTGAAAACACATTGTTAAGAAGAGAAAAAAGGCATGAAGAGGAAACAGCCAAGGAAATCCTTCAGGAACACATTATATATGAAATTATGACTCAAGTTAATAAACCATTATTAGTTTAAAAAATTGATATCCAGTATTGAATTAGAGATATTTCAAGTAAGACAGTCTATTGTTTTTAGCTGCAATATCCAGGTGCAGTTGCCAAAGCTCAGGCTTCCTATTAAATCACCATGGATGTCTGGCATCTTGAAAGAAGCCTAGATAATGGGTAGCAGATTTCAGTTACTAATATTATAATCATTGAAATGAACATCAATTGATTATGATACATACTGCATACAACTGGCATTCAACTATCTTTTCAGACTTTTACGGTCCATCAAATTGTAAGTGCATACCATGGCATATCTGATGAATGTGCTATTGTCATTGATGGATATGTTCACGCTAACAGCAGGACGTTGTGGGTCTTCTGCAAATGAGAACCTGCAGAGCCCCAGCGAAATCAATCAATCAGTGTTCTTGTAATGCACAACTACTCTCCCGTAAGGGTCTCAAAGCACTCGGGGGGGAATCTGCTGTTCAGTCGGAGAGCCAAGTCTTGAGGTCCTTCCTGAATTGAGGCATAGATGGAGATTACCTGAGATGCAGAGGTAGCGAGTTCCAGGTCTTTGCAGCGAGGTACGAGAAAGATCTTCCTCCAGCAGTGGTCCTGAGGATCCGTGGGATGGTGACCAGGGCCTGATGGGCGGAGGGGAGATGTCTGGTGGGAATGTGAAAGGAGAGACGGTGGTTGAGATATGTGGGTCCGGCTTTATGGAGGACCTTGTAAGCGAGTGTGAGGAGCTTGTAGGTGATCCTTTTGTTGACCGTGAACCAGTAAAGATTTCTTAGGTGGCCGGTAATGTGGCTGCGGCGCAGAATGTTCAGAAAGAGTCTGGCTGAGGTGTTTTGGATGTTTTACAGCTTCTTTTGGAGTTTTTGCATGGTGCCGGCATAGAGTACGTTGCCATAGTCAAGTCAGCTGCAGACAAGTGCGTGGGTGATCTCTTTCCTGGACTCTGTGGCGATCCTCTTGAAGGTTTTTCGGAGCCTGTGGAAGCAGGAGGAGACGACGTTGATCTGGTGGTTCATTGAGAGCGAGGAGTCCAGGATGATGCCGAGATCTTGTGCGTGGTCCGTGGGTGTGGGGAGTGTCCGAGCGCTGCGTGCCACAAGGAGTCATTCCTGGCAGAGGCAGTGGGGCTCAGGATGAAAACTTTGGGTCGTGTGTGAATTAAACTTGAGGCAACTGTCCTTAATCCAGGTGGCTACTGCCTTCATTCCGCTGTGGAAGTTGTTCTTGGCGGCTGAGGGTTCATCGGGGAAGGAGAGAATCAGCTGGGTGTCATCGGCATAGGAGATGATGTTGAGTCTGTGGTTTTGAAGATGGTTGCAAGCGTGACCATGTAGATGTTGAAGATGGTGGGGCTCAAGTAGGAGCCCTGTGGCACTCTGCAGCTGATTTCTGTGGGTTCTGAGAGCAAAGGTGGAAGTCTGACTCTCTGGGCCCGTTTCACAAAGGTAAATTGATACAAGAGTCTAACTTTATGACTTTTGGTATTCACAAGGGGCATTTACGAGTAGTAAAGTTAGACTTTTGTTGCCGTTAAACTTACGGTTTTTGTCTTAAGTTTACATTTTGGTCCCAGTTAATCTTAAGACCAAAACTGAAGCTTAATTGAGACAAAAGTCGAACTTTACTACTCGTAAATGCCCTTTGTAAATACCGAAATTCGTAAAGTTAGACTTTCGTCTCAGTTTACCTTTGTGAATCGGGCCCTCTGTGTTTGGCCGGTGAGAAATGAGCAGGTCCAGTCAAGAGCTTTGACGCGGATGCTGGCATCGTGAAGTCAAGCGCAGAGGGTGTCGTGGGAGACGGTGTCGAAGGTGGCCGAGAGGTCCAGGAGGATGAGGGCTGTGGTCTTCCATCTGTCGAGGAGAATGCGGATGTCATCTGTGGCGGCAAGGAGAGCAGTCTCGGTGCTGTGGTTGCTTCTGAATCCAGATTGGGAGCAGTCCAGGATGTTGTTTGTTTAGATTAACTTGGAGAGTTGGGCGTTGATGGCCTTCTCGATAACTTTGCCTGTGAAGGGGAGCAGGGAGATGGGACTGCAGTTCTGTAGGTCTGTCTGGTCGGTAGAGGGTTTCTTCCGCAGGGGGTTGATCTCTGCATGTTTCCAGTCTCCAGGGAAGGTGGCAGAGTTGATGGAGCAGTTGATTGTGCGGCAGAGTTCTTGTGTGATGGAGGCACTGGCTCTGTTAAAGATGTGGTGGGGGCAGGGATCCGAGAAACAACTATTTAAGTTAACAATGGTGAGACCAGTTACAAATGTTTATAACTGGCTGCAGTGTTGCCCATTCATTTACAAGTACACTACTGCATAATTGTACATGAATATGAATGGCTGTATGCCATGGCTGTGAAAATAAATGTGTCCAAATTACTATTATTTAGAGCAACTGTTCTACTGAATGCACATTCACTTGTTTATTACTACAGTGCAAAGGTCAAATTCTATTTACTACTGCAGTTCAGCAAAAGTGACATGAGAAAAAAATGTTTTACTACCTCACAGATTGCATGTAGCAATTACTTTACACAAGGAAACAACTCTCCCAACAGTCACAAAGTCGCTTCAATGTCACATTACCACATTACACAAATGTAACCCCTTGAAACATGGATTTAGTTAAAGATAAAGGCACATACATGAAAAATACCATAACACAAACTACAAATGGAGATGTGCAGAGTATAATATTCTATTTATTACAAATTGTTGTTAGAATGGGAAGGGGCATCAGGACTCTTTCGAGGCTTCATCTCTCCTGATAATGCCACTTTGCCCACACAATGTTAATAAATAGAATATTACACTATGTGCATCTGCATATATACTATTTACAGTATCTATGAATTTTCAACATTCTCTTTTTCTTAGTCCCTGCTTGTAAATGGGTAGTTGCAGTGGCGAAACTATGGCCCCCATTTTGCAGGGGGACTTGGAGCTCCAGGGGGCCCCCTCCAGCACTGTGTACAGGCGGGTTAATACTAACTCGGGGCCCGATTCACAGAACTAACTTAAGACAAAATCCTAAACGTACTACTTTTGGTATTCACAGAAGGCATTTAGTAGTAGCAAAGTTAGGATTTTGTCTTAAGTTTGTCTTAAGTCTGTCTTAAGTCTGTCTTAAGTCTGTCTTACGTCTGTCCTAAGTTTGTCTTAAGTCTGTCTTAAGTCTGTCTTAAGTCTGTCTTAAGTCTGTCTTAAGTTTGTCTTAAGTTTGTCTTAAGACTGTCTTAAGGCTGTCTTAAGGCTGTCTTAAGTCAAACTTAAGACAAAATCCTAACTTTACTACTACTAAATGCCTTCTGTGAATACCAAAAGTAGTAGGACAGACTTAAGACAGACTTAAGACAAACTTAGGACAGACGTAAGACAGACTTAAGACAAACTTAGGACAGACTTAAGACAGACTTAAGACAAACTTAAGACAAACTTAGGACAGACTTAAGACAGACTTAAGACAGACTTAAGGCAAAATCCTAACTTTACTACTACTAAATGCCTTCTGTGAATACCAAAAGTAGTAAGTTTAGGATTTTGTCTTAAGTTAGTTCTGTGAATCTGGCCCACTATGATTGTTGTTAGCAGTAGCAATATTATTATTAGAGTTAGTTATAGTATCTGTATTATTATTATTTCCCCATCATAATTTTTTATATTTTAGTATTTCTTATTTTATCATTATTGTTAGTTTTGTGGAAAACCTTAACCAATGCCTACTCATTTGCTTTGATCCTGTATTTTCTGCCAGTGTAAAGGGCATAGTATTAAAATGTTTTTGCAGGAAATAGTTAGTTAGTTCTGCAAGCATTATATATGTTGTTTCCACATTTACTCTCCCTAAACAATGTTAGTCTCTGACTGGTGAAGAAATAGATGAATTTTAAAACCTGAGGGTTTCTGATTACTTTTCAATTTAGAGACTAAGGGGCAGATTTACAAGCCCCGTGCGCCCCTTTTCCCCCGCCGTTGCATCACTTTTGTGACGCAGCGGCGGCGCAAAGCTAGCGCCATGCTGCGACAGATTTACAACGTGACGCATCTAGGGAGATGCGTCACGTTGTAAAGCTCTGCGCCTCATTAAACCCACGTCACGTTTAATGTATGCAGGGTGGGCGTTATGTCAGAATAAGCCTCGGAAAAGTGACGCAGAGAAATCTACAAGATTTCACGCAGTCACTTTTCCGACGCTGGTGCGTCAAATCCTTACGCCTGCTTCAAGCAGGCGTAAGGCGTGACGCACCATGTTAAGGATAGGGCAGGTTGGAACAGTGCTGGAGTTGCGTCGCGCTTGCAACACAACTTCTGCACTGCGCTAACCTTACGCCGGCAGATGCGTCACGCATCTGCTTGTCCTTGCGCCACGATGCACCACATTGTAAATGCGGCGCATCTGCGGTGGCGCAAGGGCAAACTTGCGTGACGCATCTTCCCTGGCGCATCCCTGCAAATCAGCAGGGATGCGCCAGGGAACGTAAATCTGCCCCCATGGATACTTACTGAAGGACATTGCGCAGGTAATAGTCCTTTTCCTTCCAAGGTGCATTCAATGTTGTCATGTTGGAAATTTTAATTACATTGGTTCTAATTGTGTAAATGTAGAAGATATTTGCAAACTTAGATGTACTTTTTATTGTTTAATTGTGTTCCATGATCTTGTTGGTAAAGATACTTATATTTGGTGATGGAAGTTTTCACACACACTTATCATACTTCCTTCATTCTTTTCTCACTAAATGTACCTTTTATGAGGTTTTGGTAGCTTGCGCCATTTGTGGATTTGAGAAACACATTCTTTGAAAATACAGGTATTCCTTCTTTAAAAAACAAAACAATTGACTCAAGATTCTAACAACTACAAAATCCTCAAGGTAAGCAATGTACATAGTAACAAAAATGCACAACTAAATCGAACAGGATTCAATTTGGTAATTCTAGAGCCTTAGACATCTAATCTTGTAAAACCAACTAATTTTCAACAAGCTTACCAGAGGAAGGATATATTTGATTTGAAGACACTCAAATTGTGAGACTCACCTGGATTTACTGAAGGGACAAAATGGATAGAAGTGATGCTAGGTCCCAACTTCCCTCATCTACCTCCTTCGCCCAACTAGGTCAAAGCAAAAGAGGGAAGGAGGGAAAGGATTGAAACAAAACAAGGGAAGGAAAAAGGGGTTGACTTCCACTGGTTCTTCTGTAGGGTGGTCTCCAAGAATCCTAAAGGAAAAAACACAAGGTAAGTACTAATCAAGTGTACAAGTAACTGGCTGTGCATTTACCCCCTACTTCTGATGAGATACTTGTGAATGAATATGCTAAGCATGTGTGGGGGAACAACTCCCATGGACTGTAGAACACTCACAGTATCTGAAATAGGAAATACAATGTTGAGTATGTAGAAGGACTGCAAGAGTTTGGCAACAAACAAGAGATGAACATTAATATACTAGCCTATGTTTGAAGCACCATAGGAGTATTTAAGACCCTTTAAATAATAATCATCAGTTACGCCTGAATTTGGGAAAAACCAAAATATTCATTTCCCAGGACAGGAGAGAGCACGGATAAAATAGGGCAAAAAGCGCAGGGTCACTTTAAACAAAAAAAGGTGGATTATCTATTAATATTAATATGATCTCTCTTTTTCCTTTGCAGCAAGAAAAGACCTAACAGAAACAAAGAAGACCGCCAGAATCACGCTTCTAATCATATAGCCATCAGATAAGTGTGATCTTCCTTCTACTCCAATAAGCAAATAAACACTAGAAACAAAGAAACTGTGATCATTTACAACCCTTGCTTTATTTGCATTTCAGATGCAAGCTGCCCGGGAAACCAAGGGTTAAGAAGCTGAGGTTCCCAGGAAACAATGTTGCCGGCGGGCAAGAAGCTACGCAGTGAAGCACCCAGAAAGGAGAAAGTATTCTGGAGAGGCCCTGCAATCAAGGACCGAAGTGACAACCAACAGGAAACTGCTGTTGAAGGATTCAGGTAAGTGCGGTGGTGAAACTGGTGGGATGCCTGGCGGGATCCGTGCTGGAAAGCGAAGCGCGTTACTAACGCAGACCCCTCCCTTAAGTATGCCTCAGGCACCGCCCTCACCTGCTGACAGAAAACAGCAGGCAGGGCTCGTGTCAACGTTCTCGAGCAGGGAAAGGAACGCTGCTGCAGGCAGCGCGCCCCATAAAGCCTGACACAAATGGCTCCCTATGGAGTGTCATAGGACAATGGATTAAGGTCTAATACTCTCCCGTCTGGACTATGGCAATTCACTGTACCTGTGTAGTCCCCTCATATGTCATCAGAAACTGGCAAGTTACTCAGAATGCCTCAGCTAGAGCGTTGCTGAGCCTGTCCAAAACGCAACCTGCTCGCTCAGCACTTGCTCCCCTTTATTGGTTGACTAGAAATAAAATATTCAAATTTAAGGCCTTATGTATTGCCCATTGTGTAGGAAGCTGGGTTCTTGTTGCAGTAGCCTCCACACACACTTTTTGCCTGGTATTTGATGCAATTTTGACTGAAGTGCACAGGGTTCCTGCTAACCGGGTCCCCAGTACCAGTGTTCTTTCCCTAAAACTGTACAATTGTTTTCCCAATTGGCAAAACCTTTATCACACTCTGTAACTCCCGAGTAAATGGTACCCCAGTACCTATGGCCTAAGATACAAAACAGGGACCCTAAGGGCAGCAGCACAAATTGTGCCACCCTAAGGGATCCAGCACCAAGCACATGTAAGTCTGCCATTGAAGGCTACATGTCTTGGTGCAGAAAAAAAGTGAAAACACAACATGTCACACATTCCTGTGTGCTATGTCCCCTAAGACTGCATGTGATATTTGTAAGTTACCCCTATAGCAGGCCTGACAGCCCCAAGGCAGGTTTCACAATATTACATGTGAGGGCATACCTGAATGAGCACATATGCCCCTTTGCTGGTCAGTTTCATTACTGCCAGTGCAAGTGGACAGGGAAGCTATTTTTAAACATGTGCTGGACACTAATGAAAATGAGTTCCCCAGCTACATGATGGCTTCACTGAAAATAGGGATGTTTGATATCAAACATCTCGTATTGATAAACCCACACTGATTCCAGTGATGGATTTACCAATACATGCACCCAGAGGGCGCCACCTTAGAGGTGCCCATGAAAACCTACCAGTGTCTGTTGTGCTCCCTGACTGGTTTCTGCCAGCCTGCCACCTGAGACACTGTCCTGACATCCTAGGGTGAGAGCCTCTGCTCTCAGGAGGTCCAGAACAAATGTCTGACTGGGAAGAAGGTGTAACACCCCCTCCCACAGGATGACCTGCTGATTAGCCTCCTCAGGCCAGCAAGCTTCAAAGAGCTGCCGCATTTGGACTGCGAGTCTGGCTCCCCTCACAGGAGAGGAAGCCACCCTTCTTTGTCCAGGACTTCCTTGGCGCCTGGACAGCTGGGAAGATTACCAAGTCAGTTAGGCGAGCTACCTCCAGGCTAGCACCACCCCCAAGGTGGGCTACAGTGAGGTGGACACGATTTTTCAGAAGTCTCTATTTTTGTGATGGTATATTTAGGAATTCTGGGAGAGAGTTATGCCCACTTCCCACAGGAAGTGGTCATATAGGGGAGTTGTGACCCCCAAGGGTCAGAAGCCCATTGGCTACTACCCTACACTCCCCTAATGCCCCTAACTTCAGTATTTAGGGGAGTCACTGACACCAGAGAAGGAGATCATGATACCTAAGAAGAGAGAAGGACATCGAAGATCCGCAAAAGTAGAGAGGAGAGAAGAAGCAGCTGACCTGATCAGATTTTTGATATATCACATAAAGAAAGTTAGCTTCCTACAAACAGGATAAAATATTCTTCAGACCCGCATCTCTTTCAGCATCTCATCACTCCATACAGTGCCCCCAGAGAACTGAGATTGAATGACCTCTTCCTTCTGGTCCTTCCCAGAATCAGGACAGCTAGAGGTGGGGGTTGTTTATTCATCTACCTGGTGGCTAAACTCTGGAACTGCCTTCTTATATATCTTAAATCAGACAAAAAGTTACTGAGCTTTAGCAAACAGGTGAAAACGTATCTTTGTATCTAAGTAGTGTGTTGTCCTCATTTACCCTTGCTTGTTCTGTCAGGCCCGGGAAGCACATTGTGGGTAGCTGTGCACTCTATAAGAACTTTTTAATAATGAATAATAATAATAATTTCCAGTCATTGTGCCAATATTTCTCTACCATAATCCAAGGTCTCATACCAGTTGTGACAGAGAAACTCTTTATGCTCCCAAAAACTCAAAAGGACCTACACCGTTCATACTGATGGGTGATACCTGAGTGTTATAGGTCTCCCTGCAGTGCATGATCTGTGGAAGACTGCCAATGCACATTGCAATTAGACCACTTGGAGAATCTAGTACCTAGAAGGGGGAAGTACTAAGTAACTCGCAGCTGCATTTGATGGTCCCTCCTCATTGACCAGTGTCCAGGAAGAAGTCTTGCTTGTCCTTGGAAAGGACATCAATCAATGCCCAAAGATCATCAGCACAACCAGGATAGGCTTCTAGCTTGCACAGGGGCTTGTTTTGGGGCTCAAGGAAGTAACAACAAAGCCAAGACTGACTAGACTACAAGCAGTGTGACATGCGCACAGCTAATTGTGGGACTGGTGTGGCCAACATTCTCTTGACCATGTATGTGTCTGTGTGCCAACACTAAACAACTGCAGGTACAGATTGTACACATGCCCATAAGAGACTGAGGAGGTACTGTGCAAATCTGTGACCCGAGACACAGAGGATCGGAATCACTATTTTTGCTGAACTTGACCAGCTTTAGGGCAGGGGGGTCAACCCAAACAAGGGAATGAGAAATGCATCAGGACAATTTCCCCTGGGATCTCAGTAAGAGGGCAAGGCTTAATTTTGCACAGCTTCTGATTGAGATCTATCAGATATGCGTCAGCTGTGGCTGCTCCCCCAAGAGCACCATTGCTCTTAATTTTGATACCGGTATAACATGCAGGGTGCCCACCTAAGTCTTATAAACACTATTGTCTTGTCTGCAAAAGTAAAATACTTTTTCTTTCATATGTAAAAGCACTGGATTGCCATGAATATATTGGTTAGTGTTGGATGGCATGTGGAGTTCTGAGTCAAACCCAACACCACCTCCTGAAGTAAGCCTTAGCCAAACTTCATTACCCCGAGGGACAAGTGCTAAAGTGCTATACTTGGTGCTCAGCTTTGGGCTCAGTTGTAAGGATAAGCCTAACACCAGTTGTAAAAGGCTCTGATCATCACAATCTGAGCTCAGTAATCCCTGTTTGCCACAGGAATCTTGTTAAAGTTCCCACAGGGGTCCTCTTTTTTGTCATCATTCCATCTGTTTAAAATGTCTGTAAAACTTAGAATATGGTGTAATCACTTTGTTTGTTCTTGAACTGCAAACATAAAGAAATTATTTCACCTAATGCTAGATTTAGAGAAGAGTGGTAACAGAACCTCTGCCATCAATTAGAGGTCTCTCACCCCCTCCACAGAATTCAACTACTCTACTATGAGGGCCAGAGAAAGTAGATGGCTCAAAGTTGAAGTCTCCTCCGGCTCTGCAATCACGTTCATCATTTACATGAAATGAAGGCAAACGGACTGCACATTCTACGGGGAAAACCTCACTGCGGTGTTAGTGCTGTCAACAACGTAAAAGGTTGGTATGGAATTCGATGTGCTCTTTCACGCAGCAAACATTGAGTGTGTTTTGGTAGCAGAAACATCTACCTCTAAAACATGTAATCAGGCACTAGGAGCTTCATTTAAACAATAGTGGGTGGCCCACCAGCCTACCAGGTCAGAGGAGACTGTGGCCTTTGCTCTCCAGCAGAGGGCAACTTACCATTTATAGATATCCCCGCCTGCTAGGCAGGGATCTCTGTGACAAATGCATCTGTCAATGTGAAGGGTGCACCTTTTCACTGATGAATGCTGAGAATTCCACCCAATTTGGCTGGTTCTGTATTTCTTTTGCTTTTTTGCTGTTCAACATAATAAATCACCACCGTGCTGAAAGCAAAAGAAAAATGACTCTGGGCCACAGGGTGTTTTCTCCCTAAGGTCAGGGATATTTTCATATTTTCCCTCTTTAGACCGCCATGCAATCCTGGGAAGGAAAAATGAAGGATGGCATCCCTGCTGTAATAGGACAGGGCTACTGCCACTGTTACCTGGCAGCCCTATTGTTGATGGGCCATCAGGCCAAGGGTTCTGAGTCTAATCCAACACCACTTCCCAGAGTAAGTCTTTGTTGAGCTTCACTACCCTGAGGAGCAAGTGCTAAAGAGCTGTACTTGGTGCTCAGCTTTGGGTTCAGTTATAAGGATAAGCCTAACACCAGTTGTAAAAGGCTTTGATCATCACAATTTGAGCTCAGTAATCCCTGGTTGCTATAGGACTCCTGTTAAAGTTCCCACAGTGGTCCTCTTTTTTGTCCTCTTTCCATCTATTTGACATTTCTGTGAAAATAGAATGCAGAGTAATTACTTTGTTTGTTCTTGAACTGCAGGCATAAAGACATTATTTCATCTAAGGGCTAGATTTGGAGAAGAGTGGTAACAAATCCTCTGCCAATAATTAGAGGAAGTCTCTGACCCACTCCACAGCATTCCACTACTCTACTATGAGGTGAAGAGAAAATGGTTGGCCCCAAATTGAAGTGTCCTCCGGCTCTGCAATCACATCAATCATTTACATGAAATAAAGGCAGACTGACTGCACATTCTAAGGCAGCGCCGGCTCCTCTGTTGTGACGGAGGAGCGTTGTCCCACTACCTCAGCAGCATAAAAACATGTCAAATAAAATGAAATTATAAGAAATCAGTTTTATCATCATTTTATTTTTCGTGACCTGAGCCAGAGCTGAGCTGAGTCTTGTGGACAGGGCCGAGACAAGAATAGTGGGCTCTTACAGTTGTGGGCACTGTAAGTGCGCATGACGGGTTGGCCTGCTCTCTTAGGGTGGCCAAACCGTCATGCGTACTTAGATGACTCTAGGCTATTACTGGTAAACAGCAGGCACAGGCTCCCAGTCCCTCTGGCAGCGTAAAACCAGCCCGCTCCACCCAATCCCAGTGCTGCTCTCATGCTGGGTAATACTATTACCAACATGAGAGCAGTGTCTGGATTGACACAGGGGGAGTCTGGGAGCCTGTGATCAGGAGAAGAACACTGAGGCAGCAGGTGAGTTTTAATTTCAATTATCCCCCACACTGCCCCTCCACTTTTCCCTCCTGGCAGCCGCCAGTGTTCTAAGTGGAAAAAAAACACACCACATTTTTAGTGCTATCAACAATTTAAAAGGTCGGTAGGGAATTCGATGTAAAAGGTCGATATAGAATGCAATGTGCTTTTTCACAAAGCAAACAGTGTGTGTGCCAAACATGGCACCTCGACTACCTTGGTAAAAGAAATATCTGCTTCCAGAACTTATCTGTGACAAAATGCGTCTGTCACTGGGAAGGATGCACCTTTTCACTGATGAATGCTGAGCATTCCGCCATGTTTATTTTGCCTGCTCAACATTTCTTTTTTGCAACAAAAAATCACCACAGTGCTCAAAAGCAAAATGAAGGATGGTAGCCATGCCCTAATAGGACACGGCTACCGCCACTGTTACCTGGCAGCCCTGTGGTGGATGGGCCACAAAGTCAAGTGTTTCTAACAGTGGAGCCAGCTGAGGTTCTGTCAGTGGAAACCCTGGGGTTCCCCCACGTCCAGATAGGGTGGGTAAGTAAGAGTTTGGCAGGACAAGCGCACCGTCAATTTATAGGGTGCTCCCAACCCAGCAGACTCTAAATAAACCCTTAAATATTTGGTTAAAGTGGGCTGTTTTACCAACTTTTACATTGTCATAATGCACCAGATAAACATATTCTAAGTGCCTTCCACTTCTTTATAGTGAGGTTTCATTATGAAAACAAGTATTAACTTTCAGTTTACAAATCAAAATTGTTTAGAATCTTGAAAAGGCTTAGCTGTGGAAATGTAATGTTCAGCCTAGAAAATACTTCAATCCAAATAGTATGTGAAAATGAAACAGAAGTGTTTTTTGTATTGAAGGCAATAACGAAAATCACTTACATTTCAGTTCTCCGTTGGAGAATTCTTAGTCTATTCCACTTAGAACAAAGGAGCTGCAACCTCCATCTTGTAGCCCCAGCCTCTCTGTGCCCTACAGAGCCCAGTGAACAAAGGAGAGAGAAGGTGGTAGGGACACAGACTTGTCCGGTGTTTTATAGCTTTAAAACTGTTGTTTTTTCTACCCGTCACTGTTTGAATGTAATCACTTGTCTTGTGTGCAATTGGTGCTATTAAAAATAGCATTTTTTACTTGTGACCTTCTGAATTGATCTCTTAGTATAGGTAACTTGGATACTGTTTTAAACTGCTGCTTTTCTACTTGTCACTGCTTGAAAATCTGTCCCAGTTTCCCCTGTACTGTGCTTAGGTGTGTAGGGGCCACCCCCAGCCCTCCTCTTTTGGGTATTTTAAAAGTTAAAAAAGTATACTCTACCTTCAGAGGCTAAGCAGAGTATGTTTCTGAGACTACTGAATCTGCTTTGAAGTTCAAAACTGTGTTTGGATAGTGTGTATAACCATCATGTTTGGCTTAAAAAAGGGATTAGGTGTAGAGTGCAAAAAGCAGTATTTAAGTGGCTTAGATTTGGGCCTACCTGCAGGGTAATCCAGGACCAACGAAGTGTGGATTGAGCCTGCCTGTATCCAAGGAGATTCTGGACTTCAGGAGCAGCTCACTGCCCCCTGGCCATCAACTTGTGCTTGAGGTCACACTCATATAAGTTTGCCATTAAACGTTACATCTGTGCTCTGATTGGCTGCTGTATCTGGTATTTCTATTGGACTTAGGGTTAGGTTTCTGATTTGCTGATAGGTCTAGGGTTCTGATTGGTCCCTGGGATAGTATTTCTATTGGATTTAGGGTCAGGTTTCTGATTTGCTGATAGGTCTAGGGTTCTGATTGGTCCCTGGGTTAGTAATTGTATTGGACATAGGGCTTAGGCTTCTGATTGGTAGAGAGGTCTAGGGTTTTGATTGGTTCCTGGGGCTAGGGTGCCTATTGTACTTAGGGCTGAGTGTTAGAGTTCTGATTAGCTAATGGGGATAGGGCTGTGATTGGTTGATAGGGGCAGGTTCCCTATTGGCTCTAGGGTTTGGGGCTAGGGTTCTGATTGGTTAGGGTTAGGGCTCCCATTGGCGAAGGTCACCTGACCTAGGGCTATTTATGCTTATGGTGTCTCAGCATTACATTGTGGCTAAGAATGGAGTGGACAAGGGCAGTTGACTTTTTAGACCTGTTAAGGACAGGTCTGACCTAGGGCCAGAAATGCTGCCCTTTTTTCCATTCATTAGCAAGCACCTTAACTCACCCACATCCAGAAACATGTTAACACACTCACAACAAATGCACTCTACTCATTTACTACAAACAAACCCAAACCAGTTTTCATTATCACAATAACCACCCAAAAATACCATAAACCACACTTATACACTCTACACAAACAACCACGCAACAGCACCTGCACTCACACACAAAACACCACTCTATCCTGTACCACTAACAAATAAACATATCACCCACACAACCCACATCCACACTATACATAACTATATCCCTTCCAGGCACACACTCCCAGCTCATAGAATGCACCAGCTCAACCATCTACTAACTCCTAACAGATGCCTTTCTGTCAAAATCAAACCTATACTCAGCCTTCCATCATTATATCCACCATCACCCTTCTCCTCTTTTTACCCAAAAGACACAACCCTTACATTCCACTCTACCACATATATGACCTCTTCCAGCAGTCCAATCCAACACAAACAGTCTTACTCGTGTCCATCCCCTCTCATACACAAAAATTCACCCTTTTCCAAAACACACCACCCCTTAACCTTTCAGCTTCCACTGACCAACAATACTTTACATACAAATGCTTCTCAGAAAACAACTAGAACATCATCTCGTCTCACTATTCCTCAAAATCAAAACATAACACACACACCAAGACAACAATATATCACACATACACTACCTCATAATACTTTCCACCACAAACTAAAAACATACACCCAATCCTCCTGACTACACAAATAATGCACACCTTAAACCAACTTTACTGCCAAGTTTTCTTGCTTCCCCCACACCTAACACATATACAGCAACAAAGCAACTCTCTTTCAACCACCTTTCATCCATTGGACAATTTAGAACCTTACAACATGACCCACATGCTGCACCACCACCCCTAACTCATACACCTTCCACCCTAAACAGACACAAACAAAATAAACAACATTCCACACTTCACAACCCTGCATCTCCATGTACACTGCACAACAAGGCTACTCTACAAAACAAGCATTTGCAATGCAATAGGTCTCGCAGTTACTCGAGTTTAAGCTAATGGCATTGTAAATGACAATGCCTTTTATTTATGTTTTTAAAACAATAACAAAAATAAAAGGCATTGTTATTTACAATGTCCATAGCTCAAACTCGCATAAATGCGAGACCTATTGCATTGCAAATGCTTGTTCCTAATGCAATGCCGGTTAGGTTCTCACTAATAAAGAACGCTAGAATGGTACACAAGCACAACAGAGGCCGTCACGTGACCTGTAACGGCTCCCTGTCAAGCACCCATCACAGGCCGCACGTGCTTCACCCTTCCACAGTTCAGTCTCGTGCGTTGGCCTCTTCATCCATTAGCAGAGAGTCTGCGGGTTTGAACCCGTCTCCCGTCTGCAGATTGCCGGGCATTGCTGTCGGCTGCAGGAGCCACGCTGTAATATCGGAGACGAGGTCAGAGTGATGAACAGACCCGGTATGTGGAGTGTTATTTCAGTGAGGTCACAATGAGAAAACTGGTGAAGCGTTTGAAACATAATTTCCTATCTGCAACTTAGTATCGTATTTTCCCAGAACGACAGAGAAGAGTGTGTATTTGTTCGAGCAAAACTGTTGACCGGCGCGTTCGTTGCATTATTTTGTGAAAGCAATCCAGTGTCCTACTAATTAAAACAAGCGCGGCCGTAATCGATTCAGCATGTGCACGCGCTTCCAGCAAAAATTTTTGACCCGCGCGTGCGTTGCATTATTCTGTGAAAGCAATCCAGTGCGCTGCTAATTAAAACAAGCGCGGCCGTAATCAATTCAACCTGTGCACGCGCATGTGGACAGCCCGATGCCATCTTTGTCCCTCCATACGCGTGCACATGTTGAATTGATTACAAAAAGCCCTTGCATGGCGAGAGCAGCGCTGTGCGCTGCTAACGCCAGGAGAGACCTAAACAACACAGCTCACCAACTCACTCTCAATCACCATCTCCACCACCTACCTAAGCAGACCCATCAAAATGCCTTCTTAGCCTGCTGGATGAAGAATACAATACAGAAAAACTACACTATTGCTTTTCTCAGACAGCGAATACCATCACTAAGGACACACATGCTACAAGTCCACAAAAACAGAGTCACTCCATCACCAAAACACATTCTCTAAACTGCCTACTAACAAATGGTTGATTAATCTCTAAAACAAGCATCACATCTACGAACTTCTCACTGACATACAACCCCTATACTTGAATATCTATGTCTTTGTGTATGTAAAGGTGGGCGAAGGTTTTCGTTTCTGGTACTGGGTTATGTTCGTTAGATTCAGCAAGATCCCGGTGACTATGGGTGTCTATGAGGGCTTTCACTGTTGCACCTGCAATCACCACTTAATAGACCAGTTGTGGTTGTCACTCCTTCATTGGGGACGTAAAAGAGATCCTGATGGACTCCTCATCTTCTGTCTTGTCTTCCTCTGGCTTTCCACTCATCTATCTTCCGGGATTTCTGGAGTGAGTCATCTCGTTTCCCTCCAGATTGATCTGTCGGACCATTGGCGCAGTATGCCTGCTGCCTTTAGCCCTGCACTTTTTGGCAAGGCTCTGACATACAAGGGTAAACGATTTGTCTTTTCACAAGCAGAACAGGATTTACCTTATGTCGGGTACCTGTCTGCTACGTAAGGCTCCAAACCACAGTTACGGCACTGTCCTCCTGCTTCTTTCTGAGGTTGTACACTCGTCTTTGGGGTGGGTCACTCTCAGACTGTATCTACTGCTTCTACCTTGATGGCAAGCATCCTGCTGGCTTGCTTTTGGACAGGCCCTCTTGCAGACCCATTTCCTATCTCCTTGGCGCAAGTGCTTGATAGGTCCTGGGACCGGACAAGGATCAACATCTCCTCGAGTTTGATGCACGGCTGGCAGAGAATAAGGTGGCGTAGTGTGGATGACCAACATGCTTGAATCAACTGAGTGTAGACTTCTTTTACCTGGTCACTGCCCGTATAAGTACTTGCCCACTTACTCAGGTAGGCGTGGAAGTTGTAAATTGTCTCTCCTTCCCCTGACTGGGCTTGCCTCAGCTTCAACCTCTCAATGTTGAGGTGCTGCTGAGGGTCAAAATGGGCATTTAACACAGTAATAGCAGTGCCATAGTTATCTTTGGGAGGTGCTTGAATAATTTTTTGATCTCTTTGACTGTGAAGTGCAGCAGTAGCAATCGTTTTACGGTTCTATCTGTCCCTGGTTCATCTGAAGTAATTAATTATAGAGGCAGTCAACCCGTGTTTTCCACCTTGGGGCTACTGTGGAAGGACTGATTAACTCTCTGAAAGGTTGGAGTGCCAAAATAGAAGCATGGGCTCTTGCTCTGCCTGTGAGGTGTACTGCCAGGCCCGTTGCCCGTCAAGGCATTGTCTGTGCATCATCCACCATTCCTATCTGGGTGCAGGTGTAGTGCTGTGCGTGATGACTTCCTTTCGGTCTCAGGCTATTCCTGCCTGAGAGATTGCTGATTGTGGTCTCTCTGCGGCCTCGTCTGTCTGCTGGTACTAGTGCCTGGTCTAAGTACCCATGTGTGCCCACCCTACATATATGTGCCCATGCCTTGGTTCTGTGGTGGAGGGGGTGGAGGTGGTACATGAGTGACCCTGCACTTTCCCCGGGCCTGCTGCTAAGCCTAGCAGTGGGGCAGACTACTTCCTGGCCTTTGTTTGTCCAATAGGCAGGGTGACCTGCCCTTGTTAAGCCGCACCTCTGCTGTGTGGCATCCTTCTGCCTGCTCAAGGGCAACAGCTGCTCCTCAGAAACGTTTTAAGGCATGGGCAAAGTGGGCTCTGGCCCAGGGCTTTCAGGGGGCCCCCTGATAGATCTGACTCTGATCTCAACAAAGTCCTGCCCTGATGACCTTGAATGATTCTTAAACATAGATTGTTTTAAATATTATTTTCCATATATTTTTAATACGAGTGATGCGTGGGAGTTTATTGCAGATATTTCACAGAGAAACGTTTGTTTTACAACACCATGCAACATGCATAAAACGTTTCCTTTCAGAGCGAAAGCGGACTTCGGTCAGAGAGATTATTTGCATTAATACTAGTGAACAGCTGCTATATTACAATCTTGAAAGCACACATCACTTTCCCTGAATATTGGATAGAAACACATTTAGAATTTGGACCAGGTTGCCCTTTCAGTGTCAGTCACCTGGCCAAAGAGGGCGTGAAGGGCTGAAATCTGATCATAAATGTAAAACTGTTCCGAACAGTGGCCCCAAAAATAGGTTTGGCCCAGGGCCCCCAAAATCCTTTTGGAGAACGATGTGGGCTGGCCAGCCAGACGCGAAACTGCCGTGTCTACCGGGGGATGATCTCCACCATCCTCATGGGGGCTCCAGATAAGGTACGTTGTGACGGTCGTACACGATGACATTCTCATTGCCAATGTGTGCAGGCCTACCCTGGCTGCCTGCTGGGAGTGGGGCTAATAGCTGCACATCAAACACTTTGTCACTGTTCAGACTGACCTGGAGCAGTACAGCTAACGTTTATTTATCCCCTAAGCCTCGTCCAGCCACAGGGGTGCGTGCTGCGGTCATTCCGCATAGTATAGAGCCCGATTGGGTCACGGCAACCGGTAAGCATCAGAGTCATGCTGAAATACCACCAGGAGGACCGAAGATGAGAAGAGTTGCAAACGCCGCCATCTGTCCTCTATTGGTCAGAGTCCTGTTGCTGGAGGAGGTTAATCTTGCCTCTTCGGAGGCAACCAGTTGCACAACATTTTTTTTCTATTGCTCAAATACCGTTTGCTGGAAACACAACCTGGCTCCTACAACACTGCAGCCACCACTGGTGTGGCGTTGTTTAACAATAATAACAAACATAACATTTTCTATGTGTATCACGCTGTAACTCGCCTTGTGCTGAAGAGAAATTAAAAAAAACAGTCACTACAGCTCTTGTTACAGTATCACACCTGAGCCCAGATTGGTGATGGGTTTCAGGCTTACCTGCAGCTGTGCAGCAGGTATTATAGTCATTGGGTGTTTGGGTATAGTCTTGTTTTATGCAAATGTTCATACATTGTTTTGGTTTATTTTACTTGGTTTAGGGCCTGTTTTCGTTACAGATTGGTCTAGTCTAAGTTTCTGGTAGCTTTGTTCTTTTTGGATAGCTTTCAGTGGTTTGTGGAGGGTTGGTTGTGTTCTTCCTAATGTGGATTGGAAAGCATTATGCCATGGTTCCACTGCGTTGTTGGTTTTAGCTTGTTGGGCTAGGGTACTGTCATACACATTCCACCATGGAATGTAGAATTTAGGTTGCTTTCTGGGTACTGATCTGTGTAGTCGCCCTACCCATGTGTCTTCGAAATAGTCAAGTGGGGGGGTTAATTTTGTTTCATTTACTTGGTAGAAGGGACTTTCTATGAGTAGGTTGTAGTGGCTTGCTACTTCAGTTATGGGAACATAGGCTAGGGCCATTAATTTTTAGGTCTCGCCTGAGCCAGCGCATGCACTGCTCTGCGAGACATTTAGTAAGCGGGGTTTTCAGTGTGCTACCCCACGCTTTTGCTGGCCTAGCGCTTGAGTGCACGCTTGCGTGCACGTGCGCAGCCACTAGCTTGCAGCGCCCGAGGCGCCATCTGGAGCGTGATCACTTTAACTTCTGCACTTTCACTTTTGCGCACGCGCACTCAACTCCCAGTCGCAGCCGCACGTTTCGCTTGTTGCGCGGCCAATGCTTGTTAAGAATAAGCTGCACCGGCGTAACTCAGGTCACCGGGGAGCCTAGTGAACTTACTGCCTGTGCCTGCATGGCCGGCCAGCAGTCGCCATTCCTTGGAATATTTATGCTTCACCAAGAATTCCATAGGCTTCAGTTGACCACAGTGCCATATAAAGCTCAGCTGTCACTCCACTACAGGTACCGCCCCTCGGGTTCATTCCACATCAGTGCCTCAATTTTCTGCTCCTTTCACTGCCCTGCTTGTGTTACTTAGGCTGCGGCACACAGATCAGCAGCTTTCGGCCTACTGCGGCTCCTAGATTACAGCACGGAGCATGCCGTTATTTCTGCTGCCACTGAACCACTTGCAGCACGCCAGCCACAACACACAATACAGCGTCCCTCGGCCTTCAGCAGCTTACAGGTTGCGGCTTGAAGTGCACGCAGCTCGTCCGTTCGTCTTCTGTGTGACTGCACATCGCATCACTTCCGGTACCTCCAGATAAGATTTCCACTTATTTATTATGCAGCCGCAAAGACACAGTTGAAACATCATTCAGGAAATCACCCAGCAAGCGTGAGAGCTGTCTGTTAGTTTGCTAAAGTCACGATCTGCAAGGCCTACTTAAAGCACCCCAAGGCATACCTGAATTGGGGACAACCAGTTGCTGAGCTGCATGTCACGCCTCCTGCTTTTGGAGTGGGTTAGTTGGGCCTCGTCTTCACTCTCTGTTTTCCCTTGTGAGAGTGCATGCGGTCACTGCATTTGGCTATGGTCAGTGTTCAGTGGGCACAGGACCAGACCTTTGGTCAGGCCATGAATCATCGCGCTATTCCTTCTACTAGTATCTTCATTTTGGCGTTTGGTAAAGCCCCCAGAAGATGCTAAGAAGATTCTATACAAAAGGTCTGGACTTTTTCCTTCCCTGTGATAACTGCTGAATCCCACATAGCATGCTGAGCACAGCCATTGGCACTCTCCTTTAAACACCTGGATGACTTTGCCAAGCATGCACACAGAAGCAAGGTTGTATTCACAATGCCAATCTGTTGACTTGTAAATGAACAATCAGTTGTAGATTCTGTGATGTCATTAATGTTACTTGCAAGGTGATGTCATCTATGTTTTGGTGTGGTCGTTATTCTGTGCATTGGAGGATATGGCTGCATAACTCAACAGCGCTAGTGAATTTCATTTTTTTAATGTTGCATTATAACCATAGTATAATTTTAACTGATGCTCATTAGAGGAAGTTTTCTTTTCTTTTTATAACCTATGTAAGTATTTGATTTGAGTAAATAACCCCTTTAATCAAGTTTCTATCTTATGAATGTCTTTGGTCGTGCAATTTTACACTTGTGCAAAGTATCCAGTGGGTGTGTGCACAGACCTTAGGTCATTGCCTCTAACAGGCCCTACCCCTACAAAAGGACCAACTTTTCTACCAAGCCTTTAAGGCCTAGATTTTGGCAGGACCTGAGCATTTGTGTCTGTGGGAGCCTAACCCTAATAATCAACTGAACTCCAATAATTCAAACTTGTCAAAATTTACCTCTGACGATTTGACTCGGTGTTTCTTGTCGCTAGTGCTGCAAGAGACATACTCTCCACAATAGCGAACCCCTTCAATTAGCAGAGTAAATCCAATTCATAACTTGGGCCATTCATTAATTCAGCATGGCATGATTATATGCTTAGGTCACATTAGACATTTCCAAAACAGAATCATAATTTCAATAAACCTTAACAATAATCCATTTCCTAATGTAAAATAATTCTTCTGTTCGCTTCCTCATCAAATGCAGTCGGGAACGTCTGGTGGATCCTGACGCTGCTTTTGGGACTACATGTCCCTGCCTTCACCCTATACTCTAAAGGAGGAGGGCCCCGTGATCAGTTTCCCCACGCCATGCGCTGAAAAGCGCCCTCCACCTACCCCCGCGCGGGATGTCTGGTGGATCCTACTGCTGCTGTTGGGACTTCGTGTCCAATCACCCTGTGCTCTGAAAGAGGAGTGGCTTCAGTCTGTACCATCATTATGGGTAGGTAACATCAGTGAGAGCTGCTTCTCTGTATGTCTGGAAGAAACATATGTTGAACATCGAACAAAACACTTCGCCCAAAATAACAGTAAATAAATGTAAACGTAAGGGGAAAAGTTACATTTTAAAGCAAAAAGATGAATCAGACGTTTTACATAGTGTTCCAATACAGTTTATGTTTCTGCAAGACTATAAAAAGAGTCTAGAATGGATTTATGACGTTTTCGGAAACATCCGAAGGCTGTCAAACTCCGAAAAATCATCCTTGACCGTACCATTCAAATTACTGAAAAGGGGGAAAGGCGTGCTTCCTCTATTTAGACAGAAAAAAGAAGAAATTTAGCACCTGCCATGGCGTTAAACAGGACAAGCACATTTCACTGATTAGAAAGGCTTTGTTTGCTCTTATCCTAAGATAAAATCATGGAACGTGAATGAAAGGACGTTGTACTGAAAACTACAACCAACCAAAACAAGCATTGGCATAAATAGGTCTCGCCTTTGGGACCTTATTAGTGTTTAGCCATGCAACAGTTGCTGTTGTTGCACCAAGGATATTGTGCTGCATAACTAAATACTTATATGGTCCCAAAAGCGAGGCCTATTGGCTATGCCAATGCTTGTTGTATTTGATATGCAAAATTACTATTTGTTGCATATTCTGTACTTAAGATATATTTTTGTAGAGGGTGCCATCTACTTTGGCTAAAGTGATAGTAGCAGCCTTGTATTGCTGCGTGGGGAACATTTTTAAAATAGCTTGTATCATTGCTTGTTCAAAGTCAATGATTCTTTTTTTAGGTAGTAATTATTAGTTTGTTCTTTAATTTGTGTTAGGAGTTCTATGTAAGTTGTAGATTGTTTATTAGGTCGTAATGCGTATATAAAGAGGATATTGGTGTTATGGTATTCCCCATGGATTGTGTATAGTTAGTAAAATGGTTTGGGACATACAGGTGGCTGTGATTTCCAGTTGTTATTCTGTACCTTTACAGCAGGGTTTTGAGAGTAGTGTATTAGAACCTGATTATTAATTTTTAATAAACCTTTGGAACTTGGCTATTAATTATTGGTCCTCATTGTGTAGCCAAATGGGTTGCACTGTTTATTGAAGTTTGATTGAATGTGAGTGCTAACTCCCATCACCTCTCAGTCAGATCTAAAAGGTCCAACGGACAACCAAAGGTGAGCAAGTGGGCCCAGAAAATCTGTATCAAATCTGGTAGCACGTCGGATGGTTTATCCACTGACGTGAGGGAGTTAGGGTGTCCAATCTATAAATTGCCCAAGCCCAGTCTAAACCCCAAAAGCCCATGATTCGGTCGAAGGATCAATGAAGATCGAGTGGTTGGGAAACAACTTGTAGCAGTGGAGGAGTGTGAGTATTAATAGGGATGTGCGTTGCAGTTGCTTATGCATAGATTCCAGTGCTTTGAAGTGGCTGTGTGGTGTTATGTGGAGTTAATTTAAGTTGACGTGTGAATGTGGCGCTTAATGCAGAGAAGTTGAAGTGGTTATCGGGACCGTTGAATGCCTAATATCCCAGAATAAAAGATGTAAAGTCAAGTTTCAGTGTGGAAGACACTGGGTGTAGTTTCTGCTATGCTGTGGTGCTTGTCATGAGACGTTGTTAACAGCATTATTGAGAAAGGGACTTTATCTTTGCGTGATTGCCAGATGCAGTTGGTATATTTGATCTCATTGCACAGGGGAAAACTGTACTTATTAGTCTGAGATCCCACTAGTCAAGGTTTCACTAGAAGGGAATTTTTGGATAGGTCAAAAAGTGTTGTTCGGAATTGACTCCTGTGTGTATGAATAATCTTCAATTTCTTTGGAGGAGCAGACCGAGTTAGAGGTTGAAGTGCTTGCATTGTTTTGCATGAATTGCTTAAAGAACGCGCTCAAGTGAAATTGTAAAGGAGAGTGAGCTGCTGCAAGGAGTGAGATTGACTTCACAGTGTGCTACGCTGCATAGGTTGGTTGGTATAGAGCAGCGCTGGGATTGGTTGAATACATCAAGGAGAGCCGTGCTGGTATTGGTTGTGATCACCGAACAGAGAATTGTGGGTGAAAATTCATTTCCTGGTTCTAATGAAAAGACATTTGTCAATATTGCATATTTGATCAAAAATGTAATTCTTCAAGGCATTACAAAGCCCAGTGAAGGGAGATGTGGCTGTGCACGTTAGAAAGGGAGAAGAGGCACAACATGAAGGTATGCCATGTCATATTATGGCAATAGACGTGGGTCTCCACACATGTGTCTGGCTCACCCAATGTCATAAGCTTAGTGAGAGAGATGGTCCTTTGACATTTCCTCATTATGGGACAGTCAATTTGAGAATTATTGAGCATTTCAGGAGGACGTTGCACGAAATGAAGCCGCCTCCTAGACCTACACAATATGAAGCACTTAATGCACGGGAACCTAGTGTCCCTCTTAGGCACAGAGAGAGATTTCAAGGGAGAGTCAAGCAAGCTATATGCACTTGTGTGGATGCTAGATGGAATGCAGAGCAGAAATCCTGGACAACTGACATGATTGAGGGAGCTAGACCATATCCTGCATTAACGAGTGAGAAAGAAGGGAAAGGTAAACCCAAGGAGAATGAAAAGAATAAAGAGACAGATGACACAGGGAATGGAGCTGAGGACAATAACAGCGATATAAATGATGATTTTATACATGAGTTACTGTTAAATCATCCACCTCAAGACAAGGATACACAGACTCAGACTGATGGAGCAACTAATGTACCTATGAGTGAAACTTTTGATGTGTGTACGGAACCAGTAAATATGAATCCCAGATCAATGGGAGAGAATTCAGCAATGACAGCCTCTTTGTATTCACGTTCTTTAAATGCCCCAGATGCATTGACTGTTCTTGTCACAATTAGTCATGTAGTTCCTTTGTATCATCCTGGAGTAGCAGGAAATACCACCTAATTCAGTGGGCTCGACAATGAGACCCATTCCTCTGACTCCAATGGTTCATCACAAGGGAATAACCCATGTGCTGCGAGTGTAGACCCTACATTAAACCAGACAGGGTTCAACTTGAGCAGGAGGTTTCCTCAGTGACCATCACACTTTTTCATCCCCAACACAAATGCCCCAACAATGATGAATTACAGGATCCCTGAGGCAGAGATGCCTATGGGAACGCCAACCTCTGACATGTCCCTTCTGAATTCACCGCCTGTTTTAAACAGTGGTACCTGTAGTGAACAGCTCGTTCTTAATACCCCAGCAGAACAACCATGTCTTACTGCTTGGTTCAGAGGTATAGACACCCCGACAAATAGTGGAAATCCGGGGAACATGAGGGACAGCTGCTCAAGCCCCAGAGAGAGAAAGGGTGATGGATGTGACCAAATTGAAAGTAGAATTAGAAGAAATGATAATTGGGACCCTTGACTTATCACAACTGAATGCTTACTAGGACGATGAACTTTTGATCCTGTGCAAAGACCTTACCAGACGTGCAAGACCGGCTCATGACCAGTTTTCTGAATCGGCTCAGAGACATGGAATTGACATACAGAAATCTAAAGCACTACAAATGAATTATATGTTAAGTTTTAGTGACAGAGATCGTGCAAACATGCTTCTGACAGGAATGAAATTACAGATTAAGGAATGAATTGCTTATGTTCGAAAGTGGAGTGAATTAGATAAATGGGAAGGCAGATGGTCAAAGAAAAAGGAACCAAAGAACGTCAGATTACAGATGCCTCCGTTTGTAACAGAGGAGGAAGATGAGAGAGGTGCCTGGTGGGGGGTATGTCCATATTCCATGGAGCAGATCAGATCTTGCATCCTTAACAAATGTTTTTTTTTAATTGAGAGAGAATACAGTGGAATATTACAGAGGGGTTGATCAATTTGTGAAAATATCAAATCTTTTGTGGAAAGATTTGGATACTTTATTTGAAATTGTGGTTCCAAGTGACCTTTGGGTTGAATGCAAGGTTTCTGGGAATTGGCTCGAGGTGGAATCCATTAGAAATCCTCAATCATATCCTCCATCAGGACTGATAATGAAAAGGTGACTACATTTTTTAAATCGAAAATCTCTCCTAAAGAGATTGACTGGGTCAAAATTGACAGAACGACTCAGGAAACTGAAGAGTCAATACATGCTTACTATGAGAGATTGTTGCAGTAATTTAAAAAGTTCAGTGGAACCAAAACTATTGAAGCAAAAGACACAGGATATTTTGTTTATAGATTTGTGTATGGACTGAAGCCTGAGGTTAGTTCCATAATTCAGCAGCATTTCATTTGCTGGCAGAGCAAGCCTATTGAAGAAATATTTAGATATGCAAAGTATTGCTGCAATGAAAACGAGATGAAACACAAGAAATTGAAGGAAAATTAATGATAGCACAAATAAATGCTGCTTGGCGAGGTCAGAATCAGTCATTTGTTGAGAATGCAGGCCCCATGCAGGAAGTGTATCAACAGGGAGTTCCTATGATGCAAGGTGCTAATGAGATTCAACAGCAAGCGTTTCAATCGCAGGGTAGAGTGCGAGTTGTCCCGATGAATCCGAGGACAGGTGTTGCTGGTGCTACCCTCTCCACTGTAAGAACAGCAGTGGTTGCTAACCTAACCCTCTCTGGAAAAAGAATCCAAGTTTTAGGAGTTGCAAACAAACAAATGACTAGTTCAGTTTCAGAGGCGGTACCTATCGAGATAGGGTCCTTTGAGGATCATCATCGATTTTTTTTGTATGTGACTCTAGTCCTGTAAATTTGCTTGGACAACATTGCTTGTGTAAGCTGAATTGTTCTATTTACTGTACCCCACATGGGCTCGAATTCCAGACCCATGATGAGAACATTGTCTTTAAACTTCTCAGACCGAGATCAGAAATCGAAATGTACCTCATGTTGACAAAAGACGATTTGCCCCAAGAAATGAGAGACATAATGTTACCTGGAGTCTGGGACTTTTCAGGTAAAGACATCAGACTTATCAAAGGTGTTGAACCAGTCCGCATTGCTGTGAAGCCAACTGCTGAGTACCCAAGAATCTCACAATATAACTTTACCCCTGAAACTGGGATTACTCCTATGATTGACTCAATGAATGAGCAAGGCATCTTGAAAGAAATTATGGGAAGCCCATGTAACTCACCCATTACGGGTTTGCAGAAACCCAATGGCAAGTACTGCATTGGTCAAGATTTGAGGAAGGTAAACTTGATTGTTGTTCCTTGTTGTCCTGTGGTACCGAATTCCGCTGTGATTTAGTTTCTGATTCCATGTGAGGCCGAGGGGGTTCTCTGTCATCGATTTGTGTCAAGTCTGTTTTTCTTTACCATTGCATGTGGATAGTCATTTTCTCTTCACTTTCTGTTACAGCAGCCGTGTCATTCCATTGTGCTGAGTCCCACAAGGGTATACGGAGAGCCTCTCAATCTTTAATCAGATACTCAAAAAGTATCTAGAGTCCTTAGTGATGCCCTATCACTCAGTTCTGGTCCAGTACATTGACAACCTTATTGGTGGCATCAAATATGCAGCATACTTGCAAACGTGTCACTATTGCATTGCTGAGTCACTTAGTTAAGAATGGACATAATGTGAACCTGACCAAACTGCAGTTCTGTAAGAAAGAAGTCCTGTATCAATTTTGTTTTTTAAAACAAATTTTTATTAATTTCCAAATCATAACGATACCATCATTATCAGAATATGTAGGCGAGCAGGTGTTCATGCAATGATAATTTGACATGGTCGCGCCCAGGAACAAGTGACATAGCAATAGCAGATATATACAGTGTTCCACTCTTCATTACAATAGTATCAAATGTCAACGAGACCATTGATAAGCAAATCCGTTAGCAGCAACCAATTTTCATAAAGGATACTGTAGTAGACACCCCTGCCGCACATTTTATAATACTAAACAAACCTCCCACCCTCCCTCTTATCCCTCCCCCTCCCCGGCACGTCACTTTTAACAATGATTATACCAACATCTAGGTGTATCACAAATGAGTACAAGAAAAGTATACAATATCAAGCATCTGGAAAATCCCTCAGTGTCAGAAGCAGAGGAAGTTGGGGACGCAATAGGCATATACATCAAACTATAGAGTAGACAGCAGTCAGGTCAAAACAACAGGGCAGACAGCCACGGGGTCCTTGTCCAGATCAGTGTGTGGGATTTTCAGCAAAACTACTAAGGTTTCCCAAGCCCTGGCTGCCTCCAGAGCTTTCTCACTATTTGCCAGTTTAGCTAGCTGTAATCTAATGGTTCCTTCACATTCTGTCCACTTGAGGAAATCAGTCTTCCATCTCTGAAGAAGTCCTGTATCCATGACATCACATTGAGAAAGGAGCAAGGAAGGTGTCACAAGAGAGAATCTTGGCAATTCTGAGAATGAATCCAACAACCCAGAAATAAGTCAAAATGTTCTTGGGAATGGTGGTTAATGCCGGCAGGGGATTCACAATTTTCCCTGATGGCCAAGGGCCCGATTCACAGAACAAACTTAAGACTAAATCCTAAACTTAGTACCAATCTGGTATTCACAGAATGCACCTAGTACTTCTGGTATTCACAGAATGAACTTACTACTTTTGCGATTCACAAAATGAACTTAGGACTTTTGCTATTCACAGAATCCATTTACGACCACTAAACTTACGTCCGCACTCGGGCCGGAATTTCCGCACCCGGAGCGGAATTTCCGGGCCCGGAGCGGAAAGTCCGCACGCGGGCCGGAAAGTCCGCTCCGGGGGCGGAATATCCGCTCCCGGGCCGGAAACTCCGGCCTCGGGCCGGAAATCCCGCTTCCGGGCCGGAAGTTCCGATTACGGGCCGGAAAATCCGGTTTGGTGGCCATTGATCATGTGAGCCAAGGGTGAACCTGTCCAAGTCCCTACCATCCCCCACCATGCATCAGCTGACACACTCCAGCCAATCCTAGCTCGGCAGCACGTATAACTGCAGAGCAGACACACACAAACCCTTTCAACATGTCACTGAATGTGTTTGTTGCACTGCCCCTTGCCATGCAGCAAAACCACTTGAGGAGGAGGAGGAGGAGAGCCAGAGCAGAGAGGATCTTCAGACAGAGGATCAACTTATTTGGAATGTCCAGTCAAGATATAAGGGCCAGGTACCGTTTCCCTCCAGAAATCATCTTGGATATGGTATGTGAGTGGGAGCAGGAACTTGACTCCGTGACCTGCTGCTCACATGCAATACCAGCATACCTCAAGATCCTATCAGCGCTCCATTTCTTCGCCACTGGCTCATTCCAAAGCGTCTCCAGTGACCATGTGGGCATATCCCAGGCGAGCCAGTCGCGGTGCCTGCATCAGGTACTGCGATGCATCACTGCAAGATCCCACCACCACATACATATGCCACCGACACTGGCCCTGAGACAAAGGGCAGCACGAGATTTCTTTCGCATTGCACAATTTCCACGTGTGCTGGGTGCAATTGACTGTACCCATGTGGCCCTTCAGCCACCCCGCCACATTGCACACATCTTCTGCAATAGACACCGATGGCATTCCATCAACGTGCAAGCTGTCTGTGATGCCAGAGGGAGGTTCATTGATGTGCATGCGGTGTTCCCCGGCAGTACCCATGACAGCTTCATATTCCGCATGTCACCTCTTGCCCGGCGGATAGCTGCGGAAGAATTTGGCAACATGTGGCTACTGGGTAAGTACCAAGCGTTAGAAAGGAGGAATATGTGTTTTTGAAATGTCTGAATGCCCCCCAAAATTAACCATTGTACTTTAAGAATCATAAAGCTAGATACAGGGCCCACCTGACAATGCATGTAATACAGTATAGATCATGTCCTGTGCAAGTCAAAGAGGGAAATCTAACCAACTGCCCTTTCCCCTCTACTCAGGTGATGCTGGGAATGCACTCACCCCACATCTCCTCACCCCTTACAGGCGTGCAGACACTGTACCACAGCGTAGGTACAATAGGGCACACATACGGACTCGAGCCATCATAGAGCGCATTTTTGGTCTGTTGAAGTCGCGATTCAGATGTCTCGACCGTACAGGGAGGGTGCTGCAGTACTCCCCAGAAGTAGTGTGCAAGATCATTTTAGCCTGTTGTGTCTTGCACAACATTGCCTTAACGCATGGCTTACAGATACCGCTGGAACCTCGGCTACCTATGAATCTGGGAAACCGGGCCATGGCACATAACCGAGGTCAGGGCATGCAAGTCCGTGAGCAGCTTGTTGCCACGTTCTTCACATGAGCAACCTGTAGTGGAATGGACCAAATGTGGATTGCTGTCTGTTGCCAATGATGAAACTTGGATATACACGACTGTGTCAATAAATTCCTTCCTGAGGCAACTTTGCAAGCCACACTAACTGCATGTTAATCACAGCTCTTGACAGCGATCAGTGTAGTGGATGTCCCGAAAGAATCTATAGCCGCAGATGCAAGATGATACATGTACTGAGAGACACAGCCGGACCTCATGAGGATGGGTCTCTTAATCAGAAAAGGCCATAACCATAGCATTGTCGGCCCTGTGCCATCAACAGATGTGACTCCCCCACAAATGATGCGCCCACGACGTGAGTGATGCAATGGGTCAATCAGACACCATGGGGCAGATTAATGTGGGACTTGCGGCCCTTTCACGCTGCCAGTGCGTCACTTTTGTGACGCTGCGGCGGTGCAAAGCCAGCCCCATGCTGCGGGGTATGTACTATATGACGCATCTGGGAGATGCGTCACGTTGTAAAGGCCTGCGCCACATGTAGGCGTTCTGGCGCAGGGGGGGGCCTTCCGGGCGCAGAAACGCCTCCTAAAAATCTACAATATTTCACTCAGTCACTTTTAAGGCCATGCTGCGTCAAAACCCTGCGCCTGCTTGAAGCAGGCGTAAGGATTGACGCAGCATCATAGGGATAGGGCACCCCCGAGACTTGCTGGAGCTGCGTTGTGCATGCGACGCAACTCCAGCAATGCGCCGCCTTTCCAACGGGGGATGCGTCATGCATCTGCACATCCGAGCAGCACGGTGCACCGAAATGTCAATGCGGCGCATCTGTATTGGCGCACGGGTGGGCAGATGCATCGCAACTCTTCTGACGCATCTCTGCTGATTAGCAGAGATGCGCCAGAAGCCATAAATCTGCCCCCCTGTGTCTGTGATATATCCACACTTCTCAAACACAATGTTCCGGAACACATCACACAACTCTGCAAATGAGCACCTAATATGGACTACATGTACCATAATGCAAAGCATGAGAAACTGAAACAGAAACTGCAGAAATGTCTTGAAATGGTCACTTCACCCTCTTGTCACATTTAAATAATTCTCACATGCACTGTCTTTTCTTTTTTATCCACAACAGAACAGCAGGATGGCAGTAGATGTGATTCCAGATTGTGGATGGATCTGGATGACTACAAAATGGCAGGCAACTACTTCCTGTGATGTATTTGCTGCCTCCCACTCCCTGTCAAACATTTCCTGTATGGAATTATATGTTCCGGGTCATTTTCGGAATTTGCAGCCAAAAAGCGGAAGCTCCGATTACGGAGTGTACGGCCCGTGTGCGGAAGCGCCGATTACGGAGCGTACGGCCCGTGTGCAGACCTCCCGCTCCGGAACCGGAAACTGCGCTTACGGGCCGTAAACTCCGAAAGTGACTCGGAACACATAATTTCATTCAGGAATTGTTTTACAGTAGGTGGGAGGCAGGAAATACATCACAGGAAATAGTTAGCAGCCATTTTGTGTTCATTCTGAGTCATCCTCTATCACAGACAGATCCTCTGACATCCTGCTGCTCTCATCTTTCTTATTATCCCCATAATGGCTGAGGGTTACGAAGAGAAGGCACCCCCTTTCACTGAAAGTGAGTTGGACATTTTGGCTGAGGGGGTGCTGGCCAAATTTTCTCAGCTATATGGGGACCCTGAACACCAGCTGAGCAATGCAGCCCGGGCCAGGCTGTGGGCCAACATCGCCGAGCGCTGCAGTGCAGTGGGAGTCCACACCAGGAGTGCGAGGGCATGCCGCAAGCGCTGGGAGGACCTAAAACGGTGGGCCCGGCACAAGGCTGAGGAGCTGGTGGGCCAGTCTTCCCAGCACCATGTGCATCGTCCTCGCCTATCCCCACTGTACAGGAGGGTCCTGCGATCAGCTTGGCCGACCCTCCATGCTCAGCTGGAGGAGCATGAGCAGCAGGGATATGGTAAGTGCATCATATGCTAAATGTGTCTGGGAGTATGATGTGAGTGAAACAGTGCTGTACCATTGTGTGTCCGATGCCTCCATTCACAGATTCCGTGTCCATGCAGCAGTAACCAAGCTTAAAAAGGCACACTGTGGCATATGGACTGTACAGGGCAGAGTGCATTTTGGGAGTTGGAGTCTCGCCATGACAACTGGCTAAATGAGCCATATTTGTGCATTTGTACTGAAATCAGCTCTTCCCGCACCACTACAATTGGCACTAGGAAATCATGTGTGCATTGGATGAGCAATGGTACAGACACTGTCCTGTGTGCGCATGGCAGGCCAAAGGGTATTGGATGCTATGACTTGCATTGCATTTTTAGAGTTTGGGTTCCAATTGTGACAAAACATCATGTGCCATGGAGTCAAGACAGACTTTGACATCCTTGCATCACTCTTAAGCGCTTCTAAATTTACAAGGGGTGTCCACTGACAGACGTCTCAGCCTCAGTGGCCTGTTTCACATTTCACATGTACAGGTAGCTGTCACTAAATTCCCCCAGTGTTCAGCGGTGTACTGCATTACCATATCAGTCACCAAAGCCAATATGTGCCACTGGATTGTCAGTACATGTGTGAGGACAGCCAAAGGCTAGACTCACAATTTAGCTACAGAAATAGGCCAGAGCCTCAGTGCATGTGTGACCCACATTCGCCACTTGTCGTGTCCCATACAATGCTACAAAGCAGATGACACTTGTCCAGACCTTCAACAGCTGCGACTCCCTATGAATGGCCATAATCTGAGATTCTGGACTTCATGTTCTCCATTGGTGGACTGCTATTGGAACCTGCACATGTAGCTGTGGCAGGACACACAGATCCCCAGAATGCCAGGTTGAGGGTTGGCCAATACAGTTGTGTAAGACACACACATCCACGTGAGATGGCCATGTCAGACTCAATCCAGGAACTGACGGTGAACATACACGTAATGTCAGCTCATAGACACTGACAACTATTGAGTGTGATCAGAGGAAAATAAGTCTGACCTTGGCTCCTATGAATGTGTCTCGTCCTGCATGACACAAACATAACATTCGGATTTTGCTTACATTTCAGCAGGCACAGCTGGCGAAACAGAAGGGCAGCAGGACCTGGTCCGGAGCAAGAGGCCACCAGTGTGGCGGCGGCTACACCCACTTTCCACCAGCGAGGAAGAGGAGGATGAGGAGGGACCCTCAACATCAAGAGGCAAGGGGATTGCGCCCACCCGGACTGACAAGGGACACCCTGATGCTGGTGCCACATCCCGGGTGGAGGCTGCAGCCATTGAATCGGAGGGGGGTGAACACGACACCTCGGACCATGAGGTGTTGGAGAGCTACTCTCCTCAGGAATCTTCACCTGTGGTCCCTGAAAAGGTGTCCTCGGGGCAGGCCAACAAACAATCTGGGCCTGCCATCAGCCCCTCCCTACCTCTAGAGTTCCCCATTCCATCGGGGGACCCAGCTGCATCCCCTGCAACCAGTCCCCCTCATCGTAGCCGCCAGCTCCCCAACATCATTGGCTCCGGACCTCAGGCACCACATCCCTCCTTTTCCACCCATGCCCCTCCCGGTGTTGTTCCTCCTATGGCTGTGCCAGTGGACTTGATGCGGATGTGTGAGGGTCAGCCAGACATGTCCGCTCGCATCCAGCTACAAGTGTGTATGGAGGTACGCATGATGCAAGAGGACATGCTCCGAACAATGGCCACCCTCACCACCAGCATCAATTCACTGTCCGCAGCCATCTCGTCTGTTGTCTCCCCAATCCCTTCCCATACCACTGTCAATGTCTCCCCTGTCCGTTGCCCCACACTGTTTCCCCCCGTACTCCTCGTGTGGCACGAACCCAAGTGGTGCCTGTTCCTGCACCCGCCAGACGTGTGCCTGCATCGGACTCTGAGGATCTGGACATTGTGGTCCTAGAGGATGACCAGAAGGACACTTGACTGTTGACGTGAACAATTATTTCATTTTCCCCTTGTAAATAGACTGTTTTCCCTGACGCTCCCTGACGTGTTATATTTTTTTTGCCCCCCCCCAATCCAGGTTCCCATCTCCCTCTGCATTAAGATCATCATTTGTTTTCCTTTCTCCCTTCCAAACGGACGGTTGTTCTTTTGTACCTTCTTAAAATACAATTCGGAATACTAATAACTTCCACTTGTTTTACTTCATTCTGAATGTCTGGTTCTGAATATGGACACATATTTGGTGAGTCATCTGCTATGCACATAATGGCTGGTTGCAACGATGGGTTACACTTGTAACTGTGTCACACACACACATACCTTCTCACATCTCCAGGCCACCTGCAACGTTACACAGGACATGATACACAACAGATTATTATTTTTGGTAGGTGTTTATTTGGTGCACACACAAACACGTGATCACATTGTCCCGGGTTCCTGTCACTGGTGAGTGCGACGCCGCAATTTGGGGGGGGATGACCGCTCCGAGTGCTCAGGTCTGGCTCGCCGCCTACGTGGAGGTGGGTACTGTCCAAGGGACTGTCCAGGGTCATCCACATGTGCTGGGGCAGATGGTGTATGCACACTTGATGGCTGTACAGGTGGTGGTGGTGGTGGTTGTGCAGGTGGCGGGAGTGACTGTACAGGTGGTGGTGGTAGTTGTGCAGGTGGCGGGAGTGACTGTACAGGTGGTGGTGGTTGTGCAGGTGGCGGGAGTGACTGTACAGGTGGTGGTGGTTGTGCAGGTGGCGGGAGTGACTGTACAGGTGGTGGTGGTTGTGCAGGTGGCGGGAGTGACTGTACAGGTGATGGTGGTTGTGCAGGTGGCGGGAGTGACTGTACAGGTGGTGGTGGTTGTGCAGGTGGCGGGAGTGACTGTACAGGTGGTGGTGGTTGTGCAGGTGGCAGGAGTGACTGTACAGGGGGTGGTGTTGGGAGTGCCAGTTCAGCCCGCTGGTGTGGATGTCTCCCTTTGCTGTGTTGGTGTGCAGTTGGTACAGGTGTGGGGATGTGCTGTCCTGTGGGCAGATATGATGGCTCCCCTCCCTGCGTTGACCGTGAAGGGAAAGGTTGGCTCACTCTCAATATGCCCTCCATCATCTTCATGGCCAAGGCATGGTGTCTTGCACTCTCTTCCCTCTGGATGGATAGCATGTCTCGCATATTTCTGTACATGTCCTGCCAAGTCCTATCCATCCTATCCAACACTTGGCTCAGCCTCTCCACCGCCTGAGGGAAGTGGACCATGTCCTGCAGGGAGTCCGACATGGTGGACAGGGTAGCCCCTATGGCACTAATGTCCTGCCTCACATCGCTCTGCTGTTGGAAGAAGTCCTGCTCCCACTGGTCATCACAGCCAGGTGCAGGCCCTCTCTGCAGCTGTCTGCCATGGATGGGATGTGCAGGTCCTACGGCAGGGGGTGGGGTGGGAGGTGGGAGCCTGTGGGCAGGTGAATGGTGCCCAGGGGATTCCAGCAGCACAACAGGGCTGGTACTACCCCCAGATGGTGGAGAGGATGGCAGGGATACACTGTCTAGGGAAGAGTGGGTAGGGGAACCACCATGTTGGTCCTGGACGTGAGGACTGTGAGGGAGTGATGTCTGTGTTGTGATGCGTGTGTGCTGTGGCTGGTTTGCTCGAGTCTGGGGACAGGCCATGGTATGCCTGGGAGGAGGCGGAGGGACGTTGCTTGGCAGAGGAGTTGATGCCCTGACCGATTTAGCCAATCTGGCACGATATCGCGCATTGGCATCTTCATCGTCAGACATGTAGTCCTCATCATCCACCAAGTGGAGGTCCTCAGGAAATTCTTCCTCCTCCTCCTGAGCAGTGCTTGCAGCCGACATCACAGCTTGGAGGATCAGGGGATTCTCCCCTCTGATTCCACGTCGGCCCGCACTGGTCAAAGGCCTGTCATCCTCGTCATCAGCATCCCCTGGAACAGAGGTTGCAACCGTATTAGGGATTGACCTGGTATGACATGTGGTGCAACACAAGGGTTTGTATCAACTGTACTTTGCATCAACAGATGAGGATCATGTGACCTGTGTAGGGTACCACCACAAATGACAGCTCACACCATAGCACTGAGGTGTTACACAGATACAGGCAAACTCACCAGCTCCAGCCACAACTCTCTGTCCCTTGGTGTTCCCCCCTAGTGTCACCTGCTGGACCCGTCTCCTCACGGGCCTAGCTGTCCCTGAACCATCAGCTGTAGAGGGAAGTGACAACATTCTCAATTATCTGCATCACCAATTGTCAGACAGGCACATGACACTCCTGATTTGTATTTCACTTTGTACACAACAACTGCTGATTACATGCAGAGGGGAATCAGGATCTCTGACATGGCTTTGGAGTCGAAGCCAGTGACACACCTCATGCTAGAATCACCTGGAGGACGGCTGCGCGAGGGTTGGATGTCATTCAGTCCCCGGGATAGTGCATGCTGCTGGGGTGTAATCCGGTCAGCAGCTGTGATAAGACATACAGGTCTATATTTTGCAACAAGAGATGGTAGCTCTGAGCCAACATGTCATTCTCAATGACCATTTGTGGGTAATCCAGAACTATGTGCAGCATGTTTAGCTCCTGAACTTTACATTTGGGCACCTGCTCACATGCAGCAGTTGCCAGCCGTTCCCTCCACACAGCAGTGACATCAATCAGATGACACATCAACAGACACCTCATGCTAGAATTACCTGAAAGACGGCTGCGCGAGGGTTGGATGTCATTCAGTCCCCGGGATGGTGCATGCTGCTGGGGTGTAATCCGGTCAGCAGCTGTGATAAGACATACAGGTCTATATTTTGCAACAAGAGATGGTAGCTCTGAGCTAACATGTCATTCTCAATGACCATTTGTGGGTAATCCAGAACTATGTGCAGCATGTTTAGCTCCTGAACTTTACATTTGGGCACCTGCTCACATGCAGCAGTTGCCAGCCGTTCCCTCCACACAGCAGTGACATCAATCAGATGACACATCAACAGACACCTCATGCTAGAATTACCTGAAAGACGGCTGCGCGAGGGTTGGATGTCATTCAGTCCCCGGGATAGTGCATGCTGCTGGGGTGTAATCCGGTCAGCAGCTGTGATAAGACATACAGGTCTATATTTTGCAACAAGAGATGGTAGCTCTGAGCCAACATGTCATTCTCAATGACCATTTGTGGGTAATCCAGAACTATGTGCAGCATGTTTAGCTCCTGAACTTTACATTTGGGCACCTGCTCACATGCAGCAGTTGCCAGCCGTTCCCTCCACACAGCAGTGACATCAATCAGATGACACATCAACAGACACCTCATGCTAGAATTACCTGAAAGACGGCTGCGCGAGGGTTGGATGTCATTCAGTCCCCGGGATGGTGCATGCTGCTGGGGTGTAATCCGGTCAGCAGCTGTGATAAGACATACAGGTCTATATTTTGCAACAAGAGATGGTAGCTCTGAGCTAACATGTCATTCTCAATGACCATTTGTGGGTAATCCAGAACTATGTGCAGCATGTTTAGCTCCTGAACTTTACATTTGGGCACCTGCTCACATGCAGCAGTTGCCAGCCGTTCCCTCCACACAGCAGTGACATCAATCAGATGACACATCAACAGACACCTCATGCTAGAATTACCTGAAAGACGGCTGCGCGAGGGTTGGATGTCATTCAGTCCCCGGGATAGTGCATGCTGCTGGGGTGTAATCCGGTCAGCAGCTGTGATAAGACATACAGGTCTATATTTTGCAACAAGAGATGGTAGCTCTGAGCCAACATGTCATTCTCAATGACCATTTGTGGGTAATCCAGAACTATGTGCAGCATGTTTAGCTCCTGAACTTTACATTTGGGCACCTGCTCACATGCAGCAGTTGCCAGCCGTTCCCTCCACACAGCAGTGACATCAATCAGATGACACATCAACAGACACCTCATGCTAGAATTACCTGAAAGACGGCTGCGCGAGGGTTGGATGTCATTCAGTCCCCGGGATGGTGCATGCTGCTGGGGTGTAATCCGGTCAGCAGCTGTGATAAGACATACAGGTCTATATTTTGCAACAAGAGATGGTAGCTCTGAGCCAACATGTCATTCTCAATGACCATTTGTGGGTAATCCAGAACTATGTGCAGCATGTTTAGCTCCTGAACTTTACATTTGGGCACCTGCTCACATGCAGCAGTTGCCAGCCGTTCCCTCCACACAGCAGTGACATCAATCAGATGACACATCAACAGACACCTCATGCTAGAATTACCTGAAGGACGGCTGTGCGAGGGGTGAACAGCTGCAGCCAGGATGTCATTGAGTGCCCGGGATGGTGCACGCTGCTGGGGTGTAATCCGGTCAGCAGCTGTGATAAGACATACAGGTCTATATTTTGCAACAACAGATGGTAGTTCTGAGCCAACATGTCATTCTCAATGACCATTCGTGGGTAATCCAGGACTATGTGCAGCATGTGTAGCTCCTGAACTTTCCATTTGGGCACCTGCTCACATGCAGCAGTTGCCAGCCGTTCCCTCCACACAGCAGTGACATCAATCAGATGACACATCAACAGACACCTCATGCTAGAATTACCTGAAGGACGGCTGTGCGAGGGGTGAACAGCTGCAGCCAGGATGTCATTGAGTGCCCGGGATGGTGCACGCTGCTGGGGTGTAATCCGGTCAGCAGCTGTGATAAGACATACAGGTCTATATTTTGCAACAACAGATGGTAGCTCTGAGCCAACATGTCATTCTCAATGACCATTTGTGGGTAATCCAGAACTATGTGCAGCATGTTTAGCTCCTGAACTTTACATTTGGGCACCTGCTCACATGCAGCAGTTGCCAGCCGTTCCCTCCACACAGCAGTGACATCAATCAGATGACACATCAACAGACACCTCATGCTAGAATTACCTGAAAGACGGCTGCGCGAGGGTTGGATGTCATTCAGTCCCCGGGATGGTGCATGCTGCTGGGGTGTAATCCGGTCAGCAGCTGTGATAAGACATACAGGTCTATATTTTGCAACAAGAGATGGTAGCTCTGAGCTAACATGTCATTCTCAATGACCATTTGTGGGTAATCCAGAACTATGTGCAGCATGTTTAGCTCCTGAACTTTACATTTGGGCACCTGCTCACATGCAGCAGTTGCCAGCCGTTCCCTCCACACAGCAGTGACATCAATCAGATGACACATCAACAGACACCTCATGCTAGAATTACCTGAAAGACGGCTGCGCGAGGGTTGGATGTCATTCAGTCCCCGGGATAGTGCATGCTGCTGGGGTGTAATCCGGTCAGCAGCTGTGATAAGACATACAGGTCTATATTTTGCAACAAGAGATGGTAGCTCTGAGCCAACATGTCATTCTCAATGACCATTTGTGGGTAATCCAGAACTATGTGCAGCATGTTTAGCTCCTGAACTTTACATTTGGGCACCTGCTCACATGCAGCAGTTGCCAGCCGTTCCCTCCACACAGCAGTGACATCAATCAGATGACACATCAACAGACACCTCATGCTAGAATTACCTGAAAGACGGCTGCGCGAGGGTTGGATGTCATTCAGTCCCCGGGATGGTGCATGCTGCTGGGGTGTAATCCGGTCAGCAGCTGTGATAAGACATACAGGTCTATATTTTGCAACAAGAGATGGTAGCTCTGAGCCAACATGTCATTCTCAATGACCATTTGTGGGTAATCCAGAACTATGTGCAGCATGTTTAGCTCCTGAACTTTACATTTGGGCACCTGCTCACATGCAGCAGTTGCCAGCCGTTCCCTCCACACAGCAGTGACATCAATCAGATGACACATCAACAGACACCTCATGCTAGAATTACCTGAAGGACGGCTGTGCGAGGGGTGAACAGCTGCAGCCAGGATGTCATTGAGTGCCCGGGATGGTGCACGCTGCTGGGGTGTAATCCGGTCAGCAGCTGTGATAAGACATACAGGTCTATATTTTGCAACAACAGATGGTAGTTCTGAGCCAACATGTCATTCTCAATGACCATTCGTGGGTAATCCAGGACTATGTGCAGCATGTGTAGCTCCTGAACTTTCCATTTGGGCACCTGCTCACATGCAGCAGTTGCCAGCCGTTCCCTCCACACAGCAGTGACATCAATCAGATGACACATCAACAGACACCTCATGCTAGAATTACCTGAAAGACGGCTGCGCGAGGGTTGGATGTCATTCAGTCCCCGGGATGGTGCATGCTGCTGGGGTGTAATCCGGTCAGCAGCTGTGATAAGACATACAGGTCTATATTTTGCAACAAGAGATGGTAGCTCTGAGCCAACATGTCATTCTCAATGACCATTTGTGGGTAATCCAGAACTATGTGCAGCCAATTTAGCTCCTGAACTTTACATTTGGGCACCTGCTCACATGCAGCAGTTGCCAGCCGTTCCCTCCACACAGCAGTGACATCAATCAGATGACACATCAACAGACACCTCATGCTAGAATTACCTGAAGGACGGCTGCGCGAGGGTTGAACAGCTGCAGCCAGGATGTCATTGAGTGCCCGGGATGGTGCACGCTGCTGGGGTGTAATCCGGTCAGCAGCTGTGATAAGACATACAGGTCTATATTTTGCAACAAGAGATGGTAGCTCTGAGCCAACATGTCATTCTCAATGACCATTTGTGGGTAATCCAGAACTATGTGCAGCATGTTTAGCTCCTGAACTTTCCATTTGGGCACCTGCTCACATGCAGCAGTTGCCAGCCGTTCCCTCCACACAGCAGTGACATCAATCAGATGACACATCAACAGACACCTCATGCTAGAATTACCTGAAGGACGGCTGTGCGAGGGGTGAACAGCTGCAGCCAGGATGTCATTGAGTGCCCGGGATGGTGCACGCTGCTGGGGTGTAATCCGGTCAGCAGCTGTGATAAGACATACAGGTCTATATTTTGCAACAACAGATGGTAGCTCTGAGCCAACATGTCATTCTCAATGACCATTTGTGGGTAATCCAGGACTATGTGCAGCATGTGTAGCTCCTGAACTTTACATTTGGGCACCTGCTCACATGCAGCAGTTGCCAGCCGTTCCCTCCACACAGCAGTGACATCAATCAGATGACACATCAACAGACACACATGTATGAGAAGATTACTGATAGGAAGGGATAAATGACCCGGATTCCTCCCCATTACACTGCTATCACCTTTGCCATTCAGACTTACATATTTCCAGAGTCTCATGTTGTTTGTTGTCAAGTCAGAAAGGGTTTCATGTGTGAGATTTACAATAGTTAGGGACATGATGTTGCTCATTTGTGCTTCCCCACGCATGAAGTCACACATATTTGTATGAGAGAACACAGATGTCTTACGTCCGTCCTTTGAGTGTCCTCTCTTTGCGTACTCTATTTCCCAGATCATGGTACTACTTAGCTGACGACGATTGGTGTCTTGTACAGCAGACATCCAAACCTCTTTTGTCAAACACTAACCTATACATGTGAATACAGTAGGAGAGGAGGCAAGCAGAATGTAACATTGCGGATAGGCTGAGAGGCTTTGATGCCTTCTGCCTGCACTGGATTAGCGTGTTGCTCTTCAGCCTAGTCATTTAGCAGGTGTAACTACATGAAGATTCACCTTAGCAGCCCCTACATTCATCTCAAAGGTACACTACTGGCATCAGTGTTGGCCTCAGCCATGCTATTTTCATCATGGTGTTTCCTATCATTGAATTGCAAGCCGGTTGTGTTTTGGTCACTTCATATGACTCATGGTACTATTGAATGTCCATTTTGCACTCACTTGGCATACATTTTGTGTCATCCTTTCATTAGCCACCAGGGTCTGATCTTGCATGGGTTCAAATGCCATAAGTGAGCATATTGTGATGCAGGACAACAGTGTTGTAATACACATGCAACATACGGCGGACGTGAAAGGCACATTTCTTGAGCAGTCAGCCTGATATATTCTTGGGTTCCCCTCCCTTGGCCCAGCACGGGAACAGTGTGTGGGCCCTGAACAGATGTCACAGCCAACCTTGTTGCAGAAGTCAGTGTGTGTCTTTGATTCTGGGAGGACCTCGTTGTACCTACAATGATAAGTGTGTTTTGCTACTTAACATTCCGGCAGCCACATGTGATGCACTAGATTTCTGGCACAAAGGATGAGCACAAGCAGTTGTGGGCATCAGCGTTGCATTAGTGTGTTATACGTAATATCATGATTGCTCCCACATTACTTCGAATGGGCCCACTACCTGGATGCAACCTATATCACAATGACATGTCTACGGATCCTGATGTGCGGTCCACTATCGTGTTTTGTTGATGGGCAACACAGAAGCCAGACAATGTAAGTGGTACATGACCAGCTGTGTGGACTGGGCATTTGATCTATATTGGAAACATTCAAAGCTGGACAGTGTATGCATTGTCAATACTAATGACCCTGGGATCTCACTTGTTCATCATTGCCATATTTCAGTCAATTACTTTGATTGATTACGTCTACAGACACCATTACAACATAGTGGGGGCACCCTTTTGAGTAGTTGTGGCACTCGATAACAGGATTGGATTCCCAGGTCTGGGCCTGTTGCTGTAAAACATGTCATGTTCCGCAATTACGAAGGTTTGATGAGCCAAGACATGTAATATATTGTCTTCAGCTGTTCACAATTATAATTATCTAAAGGTGGATGTCCATTGACTACTCCAATAGTAATGCAGCTATTTGTACATCTCTGGTTGACCTTCATATGTGGGCACTACATGTCCCTCGGTCACTCCTGGCAATGCATGCATTTTGACCATCTCCTGGCCACTTTGACTTACCAGTCGGTGAGGGTGTACGGTGGCGATGCCTCCCAGTAGATGCAGGGACCTCTGCTACGGCAGTTGTCTGTGCTCTGGCTGAATGTGTCAATGAGTGAGAAGAGAGAAAACTAAACATCTGGAATATGTGCTTGTGGAACATTTCTGTGATTTCCCCATTTCTTCTGCATGCTAACAGTGTTATGCAGTACTGCTGCTGACTGGGCAGGTAGGAGCAGTGGTGCATTGGGGTCGTAGTGGCGTGGCAGGGTGGGAAATGTACAACAGAATAGGTGTCTGACTTTTGGACCAGATGGTTCTCTCACCTTCTGCTTTGTGCTTTCAGCTTGCACGGGGTGATTTACTTCTTAGAGATTTAGTGGCATGTTTCCACGCCCCTTGTAATACATTTACACCGCAGTTGCGTCACTTCTGTGACACAGCGGTGGGGTAATACAGGTGACACATTTAGACTTATTCCCAATGTTATGCATCTATGGGGATGCCTCACGGTGTGCGGTCCTGCGCAACATTAAACATGCATCAGCTGTGATGTAGGCAGGGTGTGTGTGTATTTGGTTATGCCTCGTACAAGTGATGCATTGTAATCGCCGGCATTTCACGTAGTCACTTTTCATAGGGTGTTGCCATGCAAACTTAAACCAGCTTGAGGCACCTGTAATGAGTTGCCCTGAACGTTAGGTGTAGGCGGTCCATGGACATAGTTGGAGTTGCGTCACACTTGCAACACTACTCCAGCAGAGCATCCCCCTAATGCCATCAGTTGCGACACCCATCTGTCTATCCCAGCGCCACAGTGCACCGCATTGTCAATGTGACGCATCCGCGGTTGCACAAGAGTTGGATTGGGTGTGGCATTGTTACTGGCGCATCTCTGCTGTTATTTGTCAATTGCTACTTAGCGGGCTGGTGTATTAATGCAACTGGACAGTGGCCATGTTTTCAGAAGTGGAGGAGGGATTTGCCATTTCCATCGCTAAGGATTGTGGGACTTGTAGTGCTACATACAGAGGGTGACACAGGAGTCTCTGACTGACGGATTAATTTATACACTTTGGACTACTTCCTTATTCACACTGACAGTGCAACACAGACATTCTATTCATGCACTTTAACTTTTCATCCCACTTACCTGGTACCACGTAGCGGACGTCACTGACAGGCAGCCCATGGACCAAGTGGGGGTGTATGGTTGTCAGGATGTCCTCCTCCTGTGTGGTGAGGCAGATGCGTGGTCCAGAGTGTGCGGCTGGGAGGATCCGTTGTAATTCCATCCTGGAGTATTTCTCCTTTACCCTCAGCCGCTCATCCTGCCATTTTTTTTTAACGTCCTGGACAGTGCGCCTGTCCTCCCCCAATGCTGTGACAGCAGTGGCTAATTGCTGCCACAGGGCTGCCTTCTGGGTCCCACTGGTGCAGTAGGGTGGGAGTCCATAGAGGCGTTTGTGGTGCCTGACAATGAACTCCACAAGCATGGTGGTCTCCTCTGCTGTATAGTTCCTCTTTCTCTTCAGGAGCTCCATTTTCTTGGCCGGTCTCTGCTTGGAAATACAAACTGCGTGTGGCCAAACCGGTTCCTTCACTGTGTGCTGCTTTTAAATGTTTTTTGCTGCTGGTCAATCTGTGTTAATTGGCTTCAGCTGGATCATGGTGGGGGATGGTAGGCACTAGCAACATGATGACTAACTGGAGCTGTTGGCTGGGATTGGCTGGAGTGCGTCAGCTGATGCATGGTGGGGGATGGTAGGGACTTGAACAGGTGTTTCCCCTTGGCTCAAATGATCAATGGCAACAGTTAATGTAGTCTGGTCCCAATTCTGATGTTCCGGCCCAGAAGCGGGATTTCCGGCCCGAGGCTGGAGTTTCCGGCCCGCGTGCGGACTTTCCGCTCCGGGCCCGGAAATTCCGCTCCGGGTGCGGAAATTCCAGCCCGAGTGCGGACGTAAGTTTAGTGGTCGTAAATGGATTCTGTGAATAGCAAAAGTCCTAAGTTCATTTTGTGAATCGCAAAAGTAGTAAGTTCATTCTGTGAATACCAGAAGTACTAGGTGCATTCTGTGAATACCAGATTGGTACTAAGTTTAGGATTTAGTCTTAAGTTTGTTCTGTGAATCGGGCCCCAAGCCTTTACAGAGGCTGACACACAAAGATGTGTCCGATTCGGTACAATAGAATGACAGCTGCATGCGTGCCTTCTCAGAGCTGAGAGAATGTCTCTATGACTCCCCGACACTGGGAATGCCTGATTATAATAAATGCTTTGCTTTGTTTTGCGAGAGTGCGAGAGCATTGTTATGGGTCACCCCTTGTCAGTGCTCGTACCCCACTCTGTTGAGGTGTTGCTAACCTGTACTCAGACACAGCACCGTACCAATAGTCGACTTACCAAGGATGAACAAGTCATCCTTGGTGCCAAAAACGCTTCCCTCAAACAATGTATTGTACTAAATCCTGACACCCTATTACCCCTTCCTGGGAACAAAATGGGTGAAGGTGAAGTGAAGTATGACTCCCTAGATGGTACTGAACTGTGAATCAAGCCTAATCCTGCCCAGCGGCGGTTCCTCAGTGGAGCGCCCCCCCCCCCCACCACCATGGTAATAAAAGGATTTTATTACAATTCTATTTTTCCGGCTTTCTGACGAACGGAGAGGGCAGGGCGCAGCCAGTGTGTCTTTGCGTCGTTGCCAGCAATGACGAGTGGCCCCCTCAGTATGAATAGCGCATTTTGGTTTGGCCGGCTACCTTGCTATGATATGTACAATTCAACCTCTCCAAACTAACTGTCTCAGACAGCTGGGTTGAAGAGCAGGCACATGCCTTCAGTTATCTTCAGAGTACTGAGGGAGCCTGCTCTAGCCAATCCTGATGCTTCACTCATGTAGCATGAGAGCAGTGTGTAGGTTTGATAAGGACCAGTGAGACCTCACAAATGGAGGAGTCCGGAGCAAAGGACTGAAGAACGCCATGGACGTGCTGCAGGCTAAGGTAAGTGAAACTTTTTTTTTTTTTTAAATGTTTATTTGTGTGTTTTTTTATTTGTATTTATGTTGCCTCACCATTTTTGTGGATCACCAACCATCTTGTATCCTGACATACAAGATGTGCCTCTACCCGAATCAGATTATGTGCTGTTTGTTGGTGGTTCTTGTTTACGAGATCCTGAGGAAAACCTGAGATCTGCCTATGCCATCTGTACTGTCTCTGGTGTGGTTGAAGCTTCCTGGCCTCAAGGATTCTTTTCAACACGAGTGGCAGAATTGATTCCTCTTACTAGAGCATGCTGTGTTGTAGACTAGGTGAAGATGACAATTTTCATCAATAGTAGGGCTTTGGTATCGGTCATGACTTTGGACAGTTATGGTCCCAGCATGAATTCATGACCTCTTCTGGGTCACCCATCCACAATGGTAAGAGTGTGAGAAATTTGTTACAGGCTTTGAAACTGACTGCCCAAATTGCTGTGGTAAAATCTGCTGCTTATAGACAAGGCACTGATTATGTGACAGTGGAAAACAAATATGCTGATGAAGCTGCAATCATGAACCTTTAATGGGGAGTACATCAATGAAGTTTTGTATGCCACAGATTGCAATCTGTTGTTGTCTGCAGTTGATACCTGGGAGGAAGTTAATAGGTTACATGAATAAGTGCCTTAAGAACAGCAAGGTTGGGTCAGAGCAGTTTGTGTCAAAAGAGCTGAAGATGACATTTGGGTTTCAAGAGATAGAAGACCTGTGTTGCCAGATGTGGGACCTGGCCCTTTTTGCAGGGTTATCCTCAAACATTTTGCCCCTTTTTCCTCCTATTTTTATTACCTGTTTTGTTGGCTCTAGGACTCTGGGCACTTTACCTCTGCTAATCAGTGCTAAAGTGCATTTGCTCTCTGTCTAAATTGTAATGGTGATTAGTTTATCCATGATTGGTATATTTGATTTACTGATAAGTCCCTAGTAAAGTGCACGGTGTGTGCCCAGGGCCTGTAAATAAAATGCTAATATTGGGTCTGCAGCACTGGTTGTGCCACCCACATGAGTAGCCTTGCAAACATATCTCAGACCTGCCAATGCAGTGTCTGTGTGTGTGTGCAGTTTTTAACTGGCATGTTGACCTGGCAGTTACCAGGCCCAAACCTTCACTTTTACTACATGTAAGGCACCCCTAAGGTAAGCCCAAGCCAGCCCCATGGGCAGGTGCAACGTATTTAAAAGGTAGGACATGTGCTGGTGTGTTTTACTCTAGGGCAGTAAAAGGCCTGGTCTTTTGCTTTCTGTATCCTGCTTGCCAAGGTGCTCCAAGGGCTTGTATGTGCTTGCCTCCTGCTAAGAAGTCTCAGGGCCATCAAAGACTTCAGCTGCTGCCCCTGAACTCCTCTGTGGGGAGGTCTTACCTGCCAAGTCGGGCCAATTTCAGTTCTGGCCCCTTGGAAGTGGCTTTGCTGCAATGGGCTGAAGATAATTCACGCATCAACCTCCGTTGCCTGTTTTTCCTGACGCAGCACCATCATGCAGTTGAAAAAGCAGCACATGGTCACCATGCAGCCGAAGAATCGATGAAGCACCAGTTGAGCGGCTGAAAGATCGCCACAGCCTGAGTCCCGAGCACTGTGTCACTGACGTCCGTGGCACCCTCTCCGACTCCGATGCAGGCCTTGCTGTGCGGCTTAAGAAATCAACGCATTACCTGCTCTCGGCTGGAAACTCGATGCAGTGCCTGTTTCGCTGCCAACACATCGACCCAGGCCGTCCGTATTTTCGGCACATCGCACCTCTGTGCCAACGTCTTCATTGACATTCGCCCAGCAGTAAGTAACCAAGGCCACGTGTCCGGAAACGGATGGATCACCTCCACTCACAGTAAGGAGCCGACAAATCACCCCCTCTAACAGTAAGGAGCCAACGCATCACCTCCCCTGCGCTGCAGTAAGGAACCGATGCATCACCTCCCCTGGCAGTAAGGAACTGACGTATCACTTTGCTTTTCTGTTGCCTCACCTCCTCTGCGCCTGTTTTCGTCTTTGACTTTGACGCATCCCAGGTACTTTATGTTAAAAGTGATGCACCCATAGTCTATGGACTTAACTATTTTGAATCTTTTGAAAGTGATATCTCTACTTGTGTATGTTAGATTTTTGTCATTTGGTTTTTGTTTTATTCAGATAAATACTGGCTATTTTTCTAAACTGGTGTCGTGTCCGTTTGAAGTGTTTTCACTGTGTTATTGTGTTGTTTGTATAAATGCTTTACACATTACCACTGAGATAAGCCTGGCTGCTCATGCCAAGCTACCAAGGGGGTGAGCAGGAGTTATCTTGGGTGTGTAACTCCCTTACCCTGACTAGAATAAGGATCCCTACTTGGACAGGGTGTCAGCCACTGCCAACTAGAGATCCCCATTTCTAACATTGGTGGGCCAGTGGGGTGGATAGGACTTGTGTTTGTACTTGACATACAGTGATTGGTGTACACTACTACCACATTGCAGACCATTACGTACCAGCATACAGTTTTTTTCTCCTTTTCTCTCAGTTGGTCATTTTCCAACTTTACTCCTGTTTCATCTTGATCAACTTGGAACTCTGTGTGGTTATTGCACCTGTGAAGCCTTGACAGAATAAAAATTAATTTCTGGCACCTAGATATCTATATGATGAAGGAGCTGAAGGGTTTCTGCAAGGAGAGGGGGCTGGCTGTGAAGAGGAGCTCCATAAGGCGGGATCTTGAGGCAGCCCTGTTTTGTTATGAGGAAGCACACTGTGTAGCAACACTATCAGATGCCTCTGAGGAGGAATCTGAGGGGGAGGATCCCCAGCCAGAGTCCCTAGAGTGCAGTGGCCCTAGGATTAAGGCCAAAGAGGAGATAAATGGTTTTGCAGAGGTTCCAGAGGAAAAAGGGGAGCCCACAGATAGGGAGTCCCCTGCTGGATCTACTGCTGGCAGCAGTGTACCCTCACCGGGCCTGTCTCCAGAAGAGCCTGAGCATAGGCAGGGAGTCAGGTAGCTCAAGTTGGAGCTTGTGGACTCCAGTTGGAGCAGGAAAGAGAGAACATTTTGGAGATGGAGAGAAAGAAAATGGAGATAGAGAGACACAAATGCTTTTACTCATGAGTTGAGCTTGAAGGAGCTGGAGTTGAAAGCCAGGAGGGCTGAGTCCAGCTCAGATGGTGGCAGTGAAAATGTAACGTCCAGTACTGCAGAAAAGGTTTGCATACCCAGAGACTTGGTGTGTGAATTCAAGGAGGGGGATGACATACACCAGGGGGTTTAGGTTTACGAGGTAGCTCCATAGGTGCACAGGCTCCCTGAAGTAGATTGGGGAACTTGCCCAGGGAGTCATATTCCTAGTGGTGGGAGGGACACTCTACTGGTGCACGAAGAGATTTACAGGGAGAGGGGTTTCTCAATGGTAGAAGCCCTGTAAGAAAGTATGGAGACACCCCAGAAGAGTATGGGTTGAGTTTCAGGTAGAGTCAGATACAGTCTCACCAGCCGGAGCAGCTCCTCTGTTTGTGCGGAGGAGCATCGCCCCACTTAAAAACCCCCCCAAAGCCCCGAGATGAAAAATAAAATGGTTATTCATTACGATTCTATTTTTCACCTTCCTGTCCTGAACGAGCGTCAGGAAGGGGGCGGGCCACTGCTGAATGACAGCAGCAGGGTGGGCTGTGTGTGCATTTTTCAAAGTGCACATGTCCCTTTGGCCGGCTGTCTTGAGACAGTCAGCCAGACATGTGCACTTTGAAACATCTAAGTGAGCTGTCTTAAGACTGCTGGATTAGAGTAAGTGCAGGCCTCCAGGTCGCTGGTGAGCGCTGAGTGAGACCACTCTCTCCAATCAGGGTGCTGTTCTAACAGCCTGAGAGCAGTACCAGGATTGGTCTAGAGAGTTTCCTGGTGGCCCAGCTGCAGTCGCAAGAGGTCCGAAGCAAGAGTAAGGTAAGTTTACTTTTTTTTTATATTAAGTTCATGTCCATGCACGTGTCGGTTTATTTTTATATTTTTGTATTTTATTTGAGCACGCACTCCCGCCCCCTCCTCCCCTTTGATGCAAGCCGCCACTGCTCACCAGCTTCAGGAGGGTGATGTGGGGTGCTTTTTCAAAGCACGGGCTGGTGGGGTAAGGGTATTATGGTTAACACATGTGTGAGGCTCTACAATTTGATTGCTGGAGAGCATATGTTTAATCACAGTTTTCCAGAGCTATGCAAACACCCGGTGGAGTGTGACCCCAGGGAGCTTGCACTGGAGGCAGACTTTTTGGTGAATACCAGAGGGTCTGGAGAGGCTTTTGGGAGTAATCCTGAAGGGGGTGGCTTAGGTTTTCCCCAACCGTGGGAGGTGGGGGAGGTTTCCAGTAGCCCAGATAGGTCCCAGTGTAGTGGGATAGGAAGAGGGTCCCATGTCCCTTCTCAGGATAGTAGGAGAGGTGAGGGTGGGCAGAGGCCCATGTTGGCCAAAACTCAGTCATGGAGTCTGGATGGTTTCCAGAGGAAACAATAGGAGGGGGGCTAGTCTGTACCAGAAGGCCATCCCCTGAGGGTGACCCCATAGTATCAGGAGAGGTGGGCGGGTGGCTGTCACAGGCGTCCCACCAGTTCTGGTATCTGGCAGCACCACTCCGTAAGTGAGGGTTCAGAAGTTCGAGTGGAGGGGTCAGAGGGGGGGACAGTCCCCAGTGGGTGGATCAGTGGGTCAGAGCACCCCAGGACTGATCCTTTTGAGGCCACTTCTAGCTTGGACGGTGCTCCATGCACTATCAGATTGACAGAGGGCAGGAGACTATTGCCAAGCAGACTCTTGCACAACACTTACAGTAAGTGTTTCCCCTGGGAGGTGGGTGTACTCCCCCAGACGTCTTGGCTTGCCAGGCACCTGCTCAGCCTAAAGGTTCAGATCCTGGGTTGGGGGACCAGTTTGGATGGTTGCACAATCGCACTGACAGCTCTGGAGTCTGGGGGTACCCCTCCACAGTGGACAGTACAGGACCCCAGAGGGTAGGAGAAGGTGTGGGAAAGCCCACCCCAGTCTCCTGGTCAGCCTCCGGGTACAGACCCTGGACTGGAGTACCGGTCTCAGGATACCACCCCTGAACTGGTGGGAGGGAGAGTGGATAAATGGTGCCAGTCACCTGGGGCCTCCACCCCCGACTCTGAGAAACCACAGAGGTTATACAGCCCTGAATAGCCTGGGGCCTGGCTCTCATCACTTACAGCTGCCAGTAGCCACTGTGAGTTACTGTCCTGGTGGACACAGTTATCCTTGGGTTGGGGACAGGAGTCACACCCTGGGCGGAATGGGCCACACTACTGTGCTGGCCATGGCGGTACTGTCTGCCTACTGGGAGACATCTGTGAGCAAAGTAAGGTTAGCTGCTGCACAAATGGTTCAACAGGTGAGGAGAAGGATTCCCCATGGGCTGGCTTAGTGGAGTATGGACAGAGGGACCCAACTGAGTTCAGAAAGGCGTAGAAGTGGAAAGTGCCGGTGCTGTTGTTGGCCCAGGTCCTTGTTCATTTCCCCCAAGCAGGGAAGTCCATCAAGGTATTGATTAGTCTACCCTGGCCTTAGGCTGGAAGAGTGCTGTGTTGGACCAGGCCCTTTTTGCTGGGTTATCCCCAAACCGTTTGCCTTTTTTCTCCTGTTTTTTCTGACCTTTTTTTGGAGGCTCTAGGACTCGGGGACTTTACCATTGCTAATCAGTGCTAACGTGCAAATGCTGTCCGTCTAACTTGTCATGTTGATTGGTTTATCCATGATTGGCATATTTGATTTGCTGGTAAGTCCCTAGTAAAGTGCATGGTGTGTGCCCAGGGCCTGTAACTAAATGCTACTAGTGGGCCTGCAGCACAGATTGTGCCACCCACATGAGCAGCCTTACAACCATGTCTCAGACCTGCCAATGCAGTGTCTGAGTGTGCTGTTTTAAACTGCCAATTCGACCTGACAAGTGTACCCACTTGCCAGGCCAAAACCTTCCCTTTTACTACTTGTAAGGCACCCCTAAAGTAGCCCAAGGTAGGCACATGGGCAGGTGCAGTGTATTTAAAAGGTAGGACATGTGTTGGTGTGTTTTACATGTCATGATAGTGAAATACTGCTAATTTCATTTTTCACTATTGCAAGGACTATCTCTCCCATAGGTTATCCTTGAAACTGCCTTCTTACAAGTGTAACTTCCAATTGGGAAAAGATAGAGATTTGGAGTTTGGGGCCAATAAACTCACAATTTAAAAATACATATTTTAGTGAAGATGGTTTATAAATTGTGTGTTTCAAAATGCCACTTTCAGAAGGTGGACATTTATTTTCCTTTACCATCCTGTGCCATTCCTGTGCCCCTGCCTGCCTGTGGAATCCATATGGGGGGAGGATGACAGTTGGGCTGTTTGTACATTCACTCTAGATAGTCACACAAAGGAAGTTGAGTTGTGCCCTGCATATCCTGATGGCCCATCACCAGGCTGCTGGTTCTTCCTGAGCTAGAGTGGTGGGAAGAGTTGTCACTCACACCTGAATAGGCATGTGCCTGTCCTCACATAAAGCTGTCTCCATCCCCCTGTAGTGTGTCTTGCCCAGGTGAGGGAAAGGCAGGGTCTTGTGCACTACAAAGGCTTTCCTTTGAGGTTTGCTACTTCAAAGGCAGAAACTCATGTAAGTACTGGAGCTGTAACACCATAACTTCATAACACTTCAGGACTAAGAGGAAACTCTGCCAAGAAGAAGAGCTGGAGAAGCTGTAGGAAGAGAACTGCCACGCTGCTTGTTGCTGTGTTGTGCTGGCCTACTGCTTGCTGCTTCTGTATTGGGCAGTGAAAGGACTGACTTTAGCTTTCTGTATCCTGCTTGCCAAGGTTTTCCAAGGGCTTGTGTGTGCTTGCCTCCTGCTAAGAAGTCTCAGGGCCATCAAAGACTTCAGCTGCAGCCCAATAACTCCTCTGTGGGGAGTTCTGACTTGCCAAGCAGGACCATTTCCAGTCAGTTCTGAGCCCTTGGAGGTGGCATTGCCACCAAGGACTGAAGAAAATCTACACATCCACCTCCAGCGCCTGTTTTTCCTGATGCTGCACCAATTAATGGTTGAAAAACAAACGCATCGCTGTGGTACGGCCAAAGAATCGACACCACCTACCGTGCTACTGAAACATCACCGCACACTGAATCCTGAGCACTGTGTCACTGACGTCCTTGGCACCCACTCCAACTCCAAAGCAGGCCCTGCTCTGTGGCTAAACAAATCAACGCATCACTTGCTCGCGGCTGGAAAATTGACACAGCACCTGTTTTGCCCCCGCAGCATCGACCCAGCGCGTTCAGACTTTTTCACACCTGTGTGCCAACTTCTTAATCGACGTTACCCAGCAGTGAAAGACCGATGTCATGTGTCCGGAAACCGATGCATCACCTTCCCTCACTGTTAGGAACAGACGCATCACCTCGCCTGCCATTAAGAAACCTACACATCACCTCCCCTGTGCTGCAGTAAGGATCCAATGCATTTCCTTCCCTGGCAGTAAGGCATCGACGCAACACCTTCTCTGGGAGTAAGGAACCGACGCATCACTTTGCTCTTCCTGCCCCTCACCTCCCCTGTGTTTCTTTTTGTCTTTGATTTTGACGCATCCCAGGTACTTTGTGTTAAAAGGGACACAACCATAGTTTCCTATGGACTGAACTATTTAGAACTTTTTAAAAGTGATATCTTTACTTGTGTATGTTGTTTTTGTCATTTTTGTCTTGTTTTATTCAGATAAATATTGGCTATTTTTCTGAAGTGGGGCATGTCCATTTGTAGCGTTTTCACTGTGTAACTGTGGTTTGTGCAAATGCTTTGCACATTGCCTCTGAGATAAACCTGACAGCTCATGCCAAGCTACCAAGGGAGTTATCAGGGGTTATCTTAGCTGTGCATTCCCCTTACCTGACTACAATAAGAGTCTCTACTTAGACAGGGTGCAAGCTCCTGCCAGCTAGAGACCCCAATTTTTAACAACAGATAGCTTGTTACCTCCAATGGCGAGACGCTATCATCGTCCTGCTCTTATAGAGAAAGACGCCATGGTGCGCCTGTTTAGGCAGACATGGTTTGACACCAGATTCAGATTAATGGCTGAAAGTCTGTGTCACAGATGTGTTGTATGCGAACAGCAGAACGTAGGCAGAAGAACACCAGTAACACTAAGCCAAATAGGGAGATCAGAAGGACCCTTCAACAGGAGGCAATTAGACTTCACTGAAAGGCTTGTTTACAATGATTTGAAATATGTCCTAGTGCTTGTGTGTATCTTTTCGCTGTGGGTTGAAGCTTAGCCGACTAGGAGAAATGATAGTCTCACAATGGCCAAATTGTTGTTGAAGGAGTTAATACCATGTTTAGGTTTCCCAACTTCTTCGGATTCAGACCAATGAAATCGTTTTAACAATGAGGTCCTGAAGATGTTATGTGCAGTGCTACAAGTTGAACAGGGGCTCCACTGCAGTTACCAACCAGAAACTTCTGGAATTGTGGAGCAAGTCGATGGCACATTGAAATCCAGATTGGCTAAAGTGCGTGCTTCAACATCTCTAAAGTGGCCTGAGGCTTTGCTTCTTGTATTGATGAGTCTACTCAGTACTACGGATAGGAGGATAGGACTGTCACCCCATGAAATCAGCATGGGGAGGGTCATGAGACTGCCAGCTGTGCCTGCGAATGCACTTGTGAACATTACGGATGACATGATTCTTGATTACTGCAAAGGACTGCCTGATGTGTTGTGTTCTGTGTCTCACCAGAATGGAGAGGCTACAGCCCCTTTTCGACAGGAACAGTGTCATGACCTCAGTCTCAGCGACTGGGTTATGGTGAAGAAGCACGTGTGCAAGTATTGCATGGGGCCTAGGTGGCATGCCCTCTATCACATGATTTTGGTCACTGGTCATCATGACAGCTGTAAAGTGCAGAGGTCTCCCTAACTGGGTACAATTTGCCCATACTCTCAGAGTCCTGTGATTATGTAACAAAACCTGTTCCTGGTGTGCCGGTGGTTACAGTGAGACAGATGGAGCAGGTTAGTCAAGATGTTGGGATCAGCAAGCTGCTGGGACAGCACTCATTTGGCCTGAGGGGGGTCCGAGAGCGTCAAATGTTGTCAAGGAGGTCAACAGTTGAAGTTGTTACTGTAGGGTCTCACCCTGTAGTGCTGACTGGGCTAGATTCAGACTCGAGCGCAGTGCCAAGTGCAGTTGTAATGCGAGTTGTGCCTGGAGACGGGTGGCAAAGAGGACAGGAGAAAGGGAAACGCTGTCTGCTTGATGTACCCGTACAACACACTATCCCAGAAGATACTGAAGGAGTTGGCCTGAGCGACAGTGATAAAGAAGGGCCGACAGTAAGGAGATTCAAGAGAGCTAGAATGCCCTGTCTGAGGTACTTTTCACCTGAATGAACTTACTTAGCTATCAATAACTGAGAGAGAGAATTTTTCACCTTTTGCTATAACGATTTGCATCCAATTAAGCCTCCTTAAACTGAACTTTGTGGCTGCATTGAGGTTTGAAATTGCATTCCCACTGAATAGACTCTCAACTTATTCTGGAAGTGGTTATTAGTAAGTTTGTACTGCTAATTTATTAGAGCCCGAACTTTATAGCTTTGCCCAAACTACAACGAAGAGTACCAAGGCCTGAGTTGGTGAAAGAGCCTACGTTTGTCCCTTAGAAGAACACGGAGTAGCGCTAAGAAAGTCTAACAAAAATTATTTTTTTATTGGAAAAGACATTTGAACTTTGCTTTGCTGTTTGTGCAAGTGGAAACTAACTGCAAGCGCTGTGCTGAAATCTTCTAGTCAAACAGTCTGTCTCCATAGAACTCATGGAGCCTAATGCAAACACTATAAGACACAAACGCATATGTGCAGGAGAATTTGCTGTTGTGACAATAGTACTAGATGCTTTACTTATAATTTAGAATTTGCCCCATACAGGTAGAATAGCTTACGTCCACATGTGCCCCTCAAACACCCCACCCTACTGACAATAGTTTATCTGCCGTAGATAAGAAAGAGTTACATGTAGATGCTCCTAGAGGAGATTATTCATTGAATGTTTGTTCAAAGCTGCATGTTACATTTGTATACAATTGCCTGAGTCAGTTGCTGAGGGGATAAAGTGCCACCATATCCCCTGGACATATGGAGTTAGCTGTAGTTTATTACTGAGCTTATTCTACAAGAAGGGTAATTTCCATTAGAATTACTTGAATCATGACTTGGTCTTTTCAGGAGTTCCTGTGCTGAAGCACTTGAATCAACAGCCTGATGCGAAAAATATTGAGATAGTGGGACATTTCTTTAGACCCACCCTGACACTGGACACTGTTTGTGCACACAGACATAATCTGACTTGTGTCTTGACAGATGTAGAAAAGAAATTCATAGATTCAGTAGAAGACAGAAGTAGAGACATTTTGGCTTAAGCAACGAATCATGCAAAAGTGACTCAATGGGCTAAAGATGAAAGTGAACACAGATTAGTTGGAAACATGGCAGCATTGGCTTTAGATTGGCAACATAAAGGGAAATTATGTATTTTCATTAGAAAATCCGCAACCCACACAAATTTTATAGGGACTAGTGAATGTGACCATACACTTGAAGTTGGAGGAAATTGGAGGTTATACAAAGATGGGGCAGATCTTGTTTTTCTTGGAGTTTATTACATTTGTCGGGAAAATGCATTTTACAGGTTACCCAAGAGATGGTATGGAACATGTTACCTGGGAGTAGTTTTCCCAATGATTTATCATGTGAAACAAATTGATGATTCGACAAGGAAACAAACTTGAGAACCAAAAGAGGTGCTGGTGAAATTGTATGGTTTTGCAGAGTCTACTTGCTTTAGACGTCCTTCTCACAAAAGAATACAGTCTGTCAGATGTTAAAAGTTCAATAATGTTGTACTTACATTAAAGACGAAAGTAAAGATTTGATTAAATACATTAGCAACATTACTGACCCGAAGAAAGATTTGAATGGGTTAACAGCAACAGGTGCTTGGAAAGCATTAGGGAATGGGTTTTCTGCTATAGGTAGATGGTTTGGAAACCTAGGTAGTGGACTTGTTGGAAGCATTCTGGTGCCCTTAGTGATAATTGCTCTTTGTGGATTATTCTTGGTTGTTATATTTAAGGTATACAATCGTGCTCAAGCGAAAAAGGGGGTGAAGAGAAAGAGAGCAGAGATGGAACTAGAACTAGAAGATAGACAGAGAAATTACTACAATTACTTGAAATTTCTGGAAGATTCCAGAATAAAGATGCTGAAATAGCCAGATTTTGATTTGTCCAGCTGATAAGACATTGATGTGATGGATTGATTCTCCATCAGAGGGGGGATTGGTGTGGCGCAAAGTTGTCCTCTCTTTACACTTCACAAATGATGAAATAAGATGTTAACAGATACATGATATGAACATGCATTTAGCACTTGTTTCTTATTTGATTCAATGATTTCTGAAAATATTTCACTCAACATTACTATTAAAGCGTTCATTTATTGTCGAATTAGAGAATCTACTGTGTTTAACCATGCTAATTAAGATGTTTTAATGACATTTTAATTAATATAAACCCATCCTTCATTATTAGATAATGTACTTACTCTGAAGAAGCAACCCGACTTTTCTAAATGTGTGCTATGACATATTATTAACACATAATGACTTGAAACTGTGATTTTATGTCAAGACCGGAGAATTCTATTATGCTTTCTTAACTTGCTTAATTTTTAATAGCAGCAGTCAAGATAACGGTAAACTACAAATCCCATGTGGCTAAGCGGCAGGCTGACCAATGGGAGTACATAATGTCACAAACACAATAACCAATAGTATGAGGGAGCCATGTATAACCTCCTACTTGAACAGCTCTCTTTTATTGCTGCTCGCAGTCAAGATAAGTACATTCTGTTTGTCCATTGATACGTTTTATTACTATGTGCTGGGTTTTATATGCCTTTTATATGCTTTGGTTTTGTCAGTTATTGGCGTTTTGACAGCTTTGAGGTCGCGTATCCCGCTCACTGTTATTTTTCAGTTCTCCTCACCCGCGTGCTGAGCTGCTTCCTTGCTGCACAGTGCACGATTCAGCCATTACGGGAGCGTCTTTCAGCCTCTCTCAGCTGACAGACCTTCTCTGATGCTCCATATGACAGCGTTTGCTTTTCCTCACCGTGCTGCTCCGACGTCTCCCTTCAGTACCAGACAGCCTGTTCCTCACAGGGGCGTGGCTTCTTCAGTCGGGGCACTTTTATTCAGCTAAGTACACGACGGTGGTGGGGTTTTCGCCCTTCTTTCCACTCCGTGCAATCTTAAGCTTTTTTTCTGCTGGTTTGGCAGTTTCTCCCTTTTTCCATAATGGAAATAGATAGCTCTCCTCTTTCAAACATTGATAATGAGGAAGGTGAGGTGTTTAAAAATGACTTGAATGCTTTCATTCATTCTTCTGTAGATCAGGCCGTTACGGCCTCCATGAAAAAAATTCAAAAAATATGGAAAAGTCGATGCTGAACATGATGTAAAAGACCTTATTGTCCCATTCTGCGGAGTAAAGCAGAAAGCGAAAATGTGTACCTCTTTCCAATATTAAAAATCAGGGCCCTAATAATGATCTTGCACAGGTGAACAGTGATTTTTCCTCACGCAAGGTTGAGGACAAAGTTCCTCCCAGGCCTCCTTTCAAAGAGGGGATCTCTAAATCATACATAAAGTGCAAATCAAAATCTAAAAACATTTAAGAGGTTCCTAAACATATTATAATTACTAATATCTTAGACACTGATGACGACATGGGTGAAACAGATGACATTTCTGATAAATTTGGAGCCGATGACCCTTCCTCTCCTCCTCCCCCAAAGAAATCAAAACTTGACTCTTTTGCCACCAAACCAGTTCTGGATGCTGAAGGTTCCCCTATGTTCGATCCTTCCATGATCCGCCATCCTAATTCCACAGAGTGGTTTCCTGTCACCCATATCAAATAGTACATATCTTCTAGACTTTGCCTTACTCTGGACAAATCCACCAGAAACAAACTAAGATCTGAATGTTCACGACCTTCTCTTTCCTCAAATATACTACTTTTCCCTCTATCGGTCAACCTTTTCTAACTTTCTTCTCAAAATTCGGCAAAGCCCCACGCAAGGGCGTGGACAAAGCATGATCTACTTGCCAACACAAGCTATTGGATGTGGTGGGACCTTTAGCCCACATTTTTGACATGGTAGAGTCCGCCAGATTGGAGATCATGGAGATAGATCCTCAAGACCTTTCCTTCTGGATCCAAAGAGCTTTTTGCTTTCTTGGCAATGCCTACTAAGCAATAACCCACAAACGCCGCAAAGAGCTCCTCTTGAAATTAGATCCCAAATTAACTAACTTGGCTACCCTGGACCCAGCCATTAAGGTTGATGGCCTACTTTTGGGCGATTCTTTTATAAAGGATTTGAGTAAATATGTAACTACTTGTGCTTCTATTGACACAGCTCAGTGAGCATTGAAAAAAGTTTTTTTCTCAACAGGTTTTCGCATGGGCTAGTAGCGGCAGGGACCACTTTACCGGCCGGCCTTACCAAAATCAAGGCTCCAGAGGATCCTATGGTTCCAACTATAACTACCAGGATCACAAACAACAATTCTACCCCCAACGAGGTAGAGGCTACAGAGGACGTGGTAAACAATCTACAGAAATTACAACCAACATGGTGAGTCTCTTCTGGCCATCCTCCTGTAGGGGGCCATCTAAAGTTGTTTCTTTCAAAGTGGCAAACTCTAACTGCAGATTCCTGGGTTCTCGAAACCATCCAAGATTATGTTATAGAATTTTACGCTCAACCTTTCCAAATGTTTTTTCATCCTCCTCCAACCTTCTCCACCGACATAACTGATCTCATCTCCCTAGAAATTCAATCTCTTTTGAAAAAACAAGCAATACAGATATCCCATCTAGATCCTTCTGGGTTCCTCAATTCCATCTTCCTGGTTCAAAAGAAAAACAAAAAGATGCGTCCAGTCATCAATTTGAGACTATTCAACCATTTTTTGGTATACTGTCATTTCAAGATGGAAACAATTATTCATCTCAGAGACTCTCTAAGACAACACGAGTGGATGGTCAGACTAGACCTACAAGTTGCTTACCTCACGATTCCCATTCATCATACTCACAGAAAATTCCTTCAGTTACCAAGGCTTGGTTTAACTTACCAGTCTTCCTCTCTTCCTTTCAGTCTGTCTTCAGCACCTTGGTGCCTTACAAAGATAATGAAACTGGTAGTAACTTACCTCAGATCTCTTGTAGTCAGACACATTATATGCTTGGATTACATCTTGCTCATGAGTCAGGACAGTCATACATTTTTATCGCATCTGCATCTCACTTGCTCCCTTCTTTCAGATCTCGGTTTCCTCTTGAACACAGAAAAGTAAATTCTCACACCTTTTCAACATATCGAACTCCCAAGTTTTCCAATAAATTCTTCAACTGCCACTCTACACCTTCCACAGTCGAAGTTCACAGCAATCAAATCTGAGATTTCTCATACTCTTTGCAGTTCTGTAGGAAAGTAGGATCTGCCTCTTATGGGTACCCCTACTTTTTGCTTGATATGGTGATATTTGTGACTAGTCTGACTGGGATCCTGCTACTCAGGACCCCAGTCTATCTGCTTTCTTCCTCAACTGTTATGCTATGCACTTAGGTACACCCCAGATTTGATACTGGAGTACCCTTGTCAGTCCCTAGTATATGGTACCCATGTACCCAAGGCATAGGTACCCCAGAGGTCTCCCATGGGCTGCAGCATGTATTATGCCACCCATGAGAGACCATTCAAAATGATACTACAGGCCTGCTATTGCAGCCTGTGTAAGTTGGTGCATACCCCACTTACTTAAGATATAGGTTTACTATATCTAAGGGTCACTGCACTTAAAACCTATAAGTCACCCCTATAGCAGGCCTTTACAATCCTGTATGCAGGGTGCTTGGTTCTAAGTGAGAGGATGCCCCTGCATGAGAAGGACACCCCTGCAGCCTACAGAGTCCATTCTCCCGGGTTGTCAGTGAAGCAGCCCTATACTAATATAGAGGGGCATTACGTGACTGTGCGATGACCATCTCAAAAATGGCTGCAACGAACCCTATCTTGTTTGGGGTCAAACATGTTGGAATCAGTAACCGGTGTGGGAGGTATGATTCCACCCACCAGGAAAGCCCTCCGTGAGGCTCTCGGTATTCCCGGTACCAGCCTTCTAGCTCCAGACAGCACAAGATGGTTGCTGCCGACCAGAGACACATTTCTGCTCTCCTGCTGCTAAGCCAAGCTCGAGCAGGGGAAGGCAGGACAATAGTCATCCTGTCACAGGGAGGTGTGACCACCACCCAGACGGGATTTAGTGTATTAGGGCTGGGTGGGGGGTGCACTTGCCCGCACCTGAAAGTCTGCATGAGGGGCACATTAGTTGTCCCTGTGCATAGTTCAGTTCAAATCAGTCCTGGGAGCCATTGGCTCCCGCTCTGGGGTGAAACTTGACAAAGGACATGGGAGTACTCTCCCCACTGTCCAGACCCTCCCCTGGGAGGGTCACCTGAATCTTCTCAACCCTTTCCTTAGGGTACTTAAGGGTTTACCTGGCTATAGGACATTAGATGTGTCATGGACAAGATTCAGAACTGAAACAACTGTACTTCGACCGTTTGGGACCTCTGAACTGCGCTGGACTTCATTTGGGCATGACTTCTTCTCCCTCTCAGTCTGCTGCACTTTGTGCCTCTAGGAAGCTGAAGACAGGGAGGAGTGCCTACACTCAACGCCTGGTAGAGGTGTTACTGTTAGATGACTTGAGGAAAACCCCTGGGTCAGATGAACAGGACAGAGTGGGTGGGGTAGGGTATGAAGATAGGGCTGGAGTAGAACTCCTCTTTGACCTAGAATCTAACCCTGACCAGGTGGAGCCTGATGGCTCCCACTTGGACAATTCAGACCTCCCAGAGGAGAACACAGAGGAACAAGAGGATGCCCCCTTTGATCCTCCTGGCAAGGTGCAGAGTAGACCAAGGAGGTCTACATCCTCCTCTGCAGAGTCCAATGCTTCGAGACAGTCAGTAGGGACCTCAATTTCTAGTAATGGGGGGAACTCTTTGGATAGGGAGTACCAAATGCTTGAACTTGAGAAAGCTAGGCTTAGGCTCAGGAAAGAGCAGTTGGCCCTTGACAGAGTCCCTAGAAGTCCAGAAGGTTAGGAAACAGTTGGGACTAGAGTCCCATGGTGGCAGCAACAGTGTCCCTAGAGTTCAGGAATATTCCTTTTTTTTTTTTTTAAAACATTTTTATTGACATTTCTCATTGAAAAGCAGTGATGCATTACTTGAATATTCGATAGCATTTACATAATGGGAGAGAATATTTTACATAGTGATAGTGAGGTATGTTCGACATTGATTACCAAGGTCCCTCTCTTGCACATTCACAATATAGCTGCAGAAAGCTGCATTACACATCACAATATACTCGTTTCAGCTTAGTCACTATCCTCTGGTAGTGATTCCTCTTGTGGGGGTTCACAGAGATTGCCCCAAAATGTATTCCACTTTCCCCACACCGAGTCCATTTTTTGGGGCATCTCCTGTGTATATAGACTGATTTTTCTATTACCATTATACCGTCCATGTCCTGACACCACTGTTGATGGTTAGGGGTTGATTTGGAACCCCAGTGCTGCGCAATATTTCATTTTGCCAATGCCATACCCAGTGTCACCCAGTCTTGAGCTGCATGGTTGAGGTTTGTAGGTTCCCATATATTAAGCAGACATCTCTTTGGTTCCGGCTGAATCGTAACTCGGATGAGCCGCACTGTCGTAGGCAGAGTGGTGTTTCCGCGCTGCCTAGTCTATGCAGCAGCACTCGTGTATAGTAAGTGCGGTGTAGAATTTTTAATTGTATTAGCTTTAGTTTAGAAGGGATTGCTACCTCCTTTGGGGATGCAATTGCTTCCTGCCAGTCTGCCTCATCCAAAACTCCCACTTCAGCTTCCCATCGTTCCTTAAGGGCCATCGTGGGGTCTGGCTGATTATTTATTGTTTTTCAATATGTTTGGGAAATAATTTTTTTAGTCATGTGGTCTGTCAGTAACCTGTCCTCTAGGGGTGAGGCCTCCGGTAATGATGTGCCTGGTGGAATTGCTGCCATAAGTGCATGTCTGATCTGCATATATGTTAAAGTTTCCGTTTTCGCTAAACCGTAAGTGAGTTGTAGCTGTGTGAACGTGACAATCTCACCTTTTTTCCACATATCTCCCACCTTTGAGATACCTATTAGGCCCCATTGTCTAAATCCTTTGGTATTTCTCAGTTTGCCTAATTTACGGGTGTCCCATAATGGTGTTGCCTGTGTCGTGACCCCCTCCCAACCCAGTGCTCGTTGTGCCTCGTCCCAAACCTGGATTGTATGTGCCGTTGGACCTGTAAGGACCGACCTTCTGGGGTTATTATATAGTGCCCCCCTAATCCCTTCCGCCTCCAGGAGATGCCTATCCATGCGAAACGCTGGTTCATCCTGTGGTGCATGTAGCCACTGGTTTATTACTGTGAGCTGCGATGCCCAGTAGTATGTTTTTATATTGGGGAGGGCGATACCCCCGTCGTACCAGCTCTTCACTAGTTTATGCATGGCTATAAGGGTCTATTTCCCATCCCACAGCAGCTTAGTTACTTCAGCGTTTATCGCTATGAAGTACGTAGGGGAAACCGGGAACGGTGTGTTCTGTAAGACATCTAAGAATCTGGGGAGTGCCATCATCTTAAAGAGAGCTGCCCTTCCCAATAGTGTGAGAGGTAAAGATCACCAGTGGTTGGCATCTTTGCGGAAATGTGCCAGGGGTAGCATGATGTTTTCTTTAACGAAGTGCGCGACTTTATGCGTTATGTAAATGCCGAGATATTTTAATCCCTTGTCAGCTATCTGTATTTCACAGTTCGGCGGAAGTCGCGGCGGGGGCCATGAAGTATATAGATGAGTGATTTTGCCCAGTTTATTGTATAGCCCGAGACTCGCCCATATGCAGCACATATCTCTAGTAGGCAATTGAGAGAGCAAAAAGGGGATGCCAGGTATAGCAACACATCGTCCGCATATAGCGATATGCGATCCTCCCATCCTATAGTCCATTTTAGCCCGCGATGACCGGATGATCCTGCTGTATCCATGCCGCCAGTGGCTCAAGCACTATTGCAAATAGGAGCGGTGACAGGGGGCAGCCTTGTCTCATCCCTTTTCCCAGGGGAAAGTCAGCCGAGATACGTCCATTTACCACAACTTGTGCCAGGGGTTTGCAATAGAGCAATTCCACCCATTCGCAGAATTTGGGGCTGAAACCCATGTGGCGGAGAACCGCGAAGAGAAAGGGCTATTCAACCATGTCGAATGCCATATGTGCATCCAGGGACAGAATTATGGCATCTTCTTCGATAATATATTTACGCGCCATGACATTATGGAGTCGCCTGAGATTCAGCGCTGAGTTGCGGTTTGGCATAAATCCGGATTAGTCCGGGTGGATCACTGCTGTAAGATATGTCTGCAGTCTCATGGCTAATCCTTTAACAAGGATTTTAGCTTCTGCGTTTATCAAGGATATCGGCCTGTAGGACATGCAGAACTGCGGCGGTTTGCCCGGTTTATGTATTGCGACTATCGTTGCCAGGCGCTGATCCCTAGGTAGCTCCCCTTTTTCCAGACTATCTTCGTACATGTTGAGTAGTTGTTGCCTGAGCTTAGTGGCTGTTTTTTGTAGAGTTCTATGGGAATACCATTGGGTCCTAGGGCTTTTCCCATATGTTGTGCACCTATCGCCCGTACGATCTCTTCTTGAGTCAGATCCGCTTCTAGTGCCTGAATTGCATCATTAGATAGTGTAGGCATTTGTATGTCCTTTAGAAAGGCTAAATTATCTTCTACGGTGTTAGTGGCTATGGGAGTGTATATTCTCTCATAATGGGCGGCTAATGTGTAAACGATTTGCTGGGGGTCTGACCCCAGACTTAATCGGAGTTGAGCTATCTATCGGTTGGTCCTTTCCTTTCTGTCTAGCCAGGCTAGGAGCTTGCCTGCTTTATCGTCTAGTTCATAAATAGTATGGTGTGTGCTGGTGAGTTTGGATTTCGCCTCCTCCCACGCAAAGGCCTTGTATTCCTGTTGTGCTAGGTGTAACCTATGCGTAGTGTCATCAGTGGTGTCTGTGGCATGATCAGCCTCTGCTTGAGCTACTCCTTGCTCTAAAGTCTCAATCTGTTGTTTTTTGGCCTTTTTATGACTTGCAACTAGTGAGATTGCCTGGCCTCGTAATACTGTTTTGTATGACTCCCATAGCGTCATTGGAGAGGACCTTGAGTGTTTCTGCAAAATATTGTTTCGTGATTGCGAACAGACCCTTCCCAATCGTACAATTTTTAAGGTAACCAGGGTAGAGCGGGAACATTCGGCGTCTTCCCGGGGTGTAGGATGCACATGTACGTAGCACTGGTGAGTGGACCGAGATGCCCCTGGGTAAATGTATAACCTCTAGTACCCTTTCCAACCCTGCTGCCAATGTAAATATGTAGTCTATTCTTGAAAGACTATTGTGAACACCAGAGTGGAAGGTGTATTGCCGGCCCTGTGTGTATCTGGCTCTCCAAACATCAGTAAGACCGATTGCGTCAATAAAGTCCACTAGCTTGAGCTTTGCACAACTGGAATCTCTGGGTTTTTTTCATCTATCGATGCATCTATTGTAGCGTTGAAGTCACCTCCCACGATGAGTCCTCCCTATGGGAGTGATAACAAGAAAATCCCTAGGGCTGGGAAGGTTGACTGATGCAGCGTCGGTGGACCGATACCATGTTGTACGACCGCCCCTCCCATTGACATGATATCGCTGCAAATCGCCCTTGGTCATCCGTCCAGGACCCATTTTTTATCAATGGGAAACGTTTATCGACCAGGATTCCAACCCCTCGAGACCCGGAGGTGAAGTCTGAGTGTGCTGCCATTTTGTAGCCCCATCGATCCAGGGCCTTACAGGCTGAGCACATCAAATGCGTTTCTTGTATCAGTGCCACAGCTGGACCCTTACGTTTAATATATTGAAGAACCAGCCCCCTTTTTATCTTGTCACCCAGCCCATTTACATTCCAGGACAGCACCGTGAGAGGCAATACCATCTCCCTAGAGTTTGCGGTCTGAGGGTTCAAATTATTCATGAGTATATCTATGCGCGTCGTACGTGACATTTGCTATATATAAATGGAGGGTGTCCTGCAGTGCCCATGTCGCATTGCCATCATGTATGCCATCAAGTCCATCATCATGCATCAATAACAAATCAAACAGTAACCCCATTAACTGAATCCTACCCCCCTCCCTCCTCCCTGCTTCCCTGCATGGTGGACTCTGAAGTACCCGCCACCCCAACTTAGCAGAGTGCTTAAGTCACAGAACTTTGTACTCGCGTGCGGGGGGAGTGCCGTTTAGCGATCTCCTGCAGTCTCTCCCTTAAGCCTGTGTTTTACCACGGCCAATTGTGCACAATTCAATGTCACTGCTGCAAAAACCAGTGTCCCTGGTGAAATCAGTTCGTATAGCCAGTAAGTCTTAAGCGGCAGAGTTCACACCGCCGAGTGTGGCGTTGTTGGGTGTTCACGCGCCCATGTCTTTGGGGGTGTTCTTTCTCTCAACTCCACGGTCTGTTAGACATGACTTCAATCTGAGTCCTCATTCACATGTCGTCGTACCACCAGAGGCTTCTGCCTCTCTCATTCCAGATGATCCCGATGCCGTGATTGGGTGTCTCTACCTCTGTCTCTTTCGTCTGGGACCCGATGCCGGGCGCCACCCCTCCAGCCAGTCGTGGGCCTCCTGCGGTGTTTCGCAGGGAACAACATTGCGTATATAACTTCTCGATCGCGCAGTTCTTTTTTTACCTCCAAGAAATTATGCCATTGCTTAGTTACCGCTGCCGTGTAGTCTGGATAAAGGGTCCCAGTGCAGTTTTCAACATGTATCGGGGAAATTGAAGATGCGCGCGAGTATGGGCCTGGGTGGGGCGCCCGGTCAGGGTCTTCCTCCAGGCACTCGGTGGGCCCATTCCACGGAGAAGAAGCTGGACAGCCCACGTGGCTGTAGTTGGGTCTTGACGAGGTCTTCTACAAAGAGGTCGAGGGCTGGTCCTTTCACACTCAGGCACCCCAACCAGGGTTATGTTGTAACGTCGTTATCCTGATCGTTGAGATTGTCCTCCATTTGCTTGTGTGCCAGTTCTAATTTCCGGACTTGCCGCTGTAGAGTCGCTGTGTCAGTGGAGAGAGCCGCTGTAGTAGATTCAACCCCCACTATTCTTGTACTCATCTTGGAAACATCAGCGCGCAGCAGCGTGATGTCGGTGGATATAGTGCCAATGGATGTTTGTACCTGATGTAAGGTGGCCATTATGTCCTGCAGTGTGACCTCTTTAGGTTTCGCGGTCTGTGAGCCATCTTCGCTATCTGTAAGTATCTCTGGTGTGATCGGCTGTTCTTTATGGTAGGCATATTTTTCCAGCTTGTTGGTTTGTGTCATGAGTTGGCCTCATCCTCCCATAGTAGCTGTCTCACATGGCGGTGTCACCAGTCCTTGGAGGGGGGGGGAGCACAATAGTCACCACTGCCTGCCTGCGGGGACATCGTCCACACGCGGCCTTTCGGTTTTCCTGTTCCTCGCTGTCACTTCTCCAAAGGCAGGCCATGCTGTTGGTGAGGGCCTTAGGACCTCGCTTGGTGCTAGCTCCGGTTTGCTGCTGCCACCCGGAATCTCCGGGGTATTATACTGTGCCTTAATTTCCACAACCCCCCCCCCCCCCCCCGGTGCTTACGGTGGTGCTTTAGCTTCTTGGCCAGTTTCAGCCTTTCGCTCCATCAATTTGCCACCTTCTTGTGTAGGAGTTGCCAGTATCCTGCGCTGTAATTACGAGTGCAGGGCTGCACACTAAAGACCTGCGGGTGCTGGAAAGTTTATGGCCCGGGGAAATGCGGGTCGTAGCGCGTTGTTTTCACCCACCTCAGTGAGTGCGTCGTTGATTCAAGCTAGTCTGGCTGATGACGGCTGATTAGCCAGAAACCGGTCCCAGGATGCTTGTTTCCGGTCCAGGGAAGACAAGGCTTGGCAGTTCGGGCTGGACTGTTCCCATGAGGCACAGGGTCAGACTGATTTGCATATGGCCATGTCTGAACTGGGGTGGCGGAGTGAGCTAAAGAATGATGATGGATTAAACCCAGATCAGTTGACTGGGGGTGAGTGCTTGCAATGTTCAACACTCCGTCCATCATCCCCTTTGGTTTTGCTTTGTTCGCCCTAAGTTGGCAGGGTATGCCCAGACGTGGGTCCCTTGCTCACTTTGCCACTGGATTCAAGCTAGCCTGGCTGATGACGGCTGATTAGCCAGAAACCGGTCCCAGGATGCTTGTTTCCGGTCCAGGAAAGACATGGCTTGGCAGTTCGGGCTGGACTGTTCCCATGAGGCACAGGGTCAGACTGATTTGCATATGGCCATGTCTGAACTGGGGTGGCGGAGTGAGTTAAAGAATGAAGATGGATTAAACCCAGATCAGATGACTGGGGGTGAGTGCTTGCAATGTTCAACACTCCGTCCATCATCCCCTTTGGCTTTGCGTTGCTTCAGGGCAGCCAGGCCTCTACGCTGCGTCTTATGATATTTATTCTGTAGGGCGCACTTCGAAAATGCGTTGCGGGCCATTCAAGGTAGCCTCACGAACCGTAGGCTTTCTGCATACCGCCTACGCCGCCTCCTGTCCCGTCCGTATCGGCAGTGTTCACTCGGCATCATCAGTGAGTGTGCTGTCCTACCGGGCCACCAGAACAGCTGTCTATTATTGTCTTCTGGCTCCGTGCTTTCCGGCAAGGGCATTGCTTGGGAGTCGTTCTCAACCCGGGCAGTCACCTTGGTTATCCGTCCGTCGTGATGTGTGGCTCGGCTCACAGCCGCCCCCGGAGCAATCCGTGTCGGCACACCAACTTCTGCAGTCGTAGGGATACAGTTCGGGTTCGCCCCCGCTCCAGGCAATGTCCAGACTATGCGAGGCCCCAGCTTATCCTCGCCTCCTAGGCCATGGCCTCTCTACACGGTCTAAGTCTCTGTCGGGTGGTTGTACAGAGCCAAAACTTTCAGCGATCGTACGGTGGATGTTCCGGTGTCATCACCTGCTCTCAGATTGCAGCAGGCCGTCTGATTAATTACAGGATTGGTGGGGAGAAACGCCGTTGGTCACTGAGCTCTCCTAGGCTGTGGCCATCTTTGTTGGCTGCTAGCCACGCCCCCGAGGAACATTCCTGTGATCATTGGAACCTGAGCAAGATTGTCCCTCCCTACCATGTTGGGGATGACATCCATAAATGGATAACTGCTTTAGAAAGGGCCTGTAATGTTCAGAGGGTCCTTCAAGAGCAGTAGGCAGCTATCTTGTGGCTCTCCTTTGCTGACAAAGGTAGAGGTGAGCTCCTCACTTAGAGAGGAGCATGCTAACAATTGCTCAGTCCTGAAAAATGCTCATTTTGATGGGTTTGGTTTAACTACTGAACAGTACAGGATTAAGTTCAGAGACACTCAGAAGACACAGAAACAGGACTGGGTAGACTTTGTGGATAGTGCTATCAAGGCTCCGGAAGGTTGGTTGCTTGGCAGCAAAGTGCATGATTTTGATGGATTGTATAATTTGATTATGAGGGAGCAGATCCTTAATAAGTGCCAGAATCAGCCATTGCATCTGTACCTGGTAGATTCAGATTTGACTTCTCCTCAAGAATTGGGAAAGAAGGCAGATAAATGGGTCAGAACCAGGGTGAAGCAGAAAAATCAGAACCATGGTGGTGACCAGAAGAAGCAAGATTCTCCAAAAGCTCAGGATAAGGATGGGGACAAGGGTAAAGACTAACAGCCTCATGCATCAAGCCAAAATCCAGTCGGTAAAATACCGAATCGCTAATAACACCCATTAGCCATGAAAAAAAACCGAATCCCAATGCATCAACCAAAACTGTGAGCAAATAACCAATCGCTAAATGAAATCCGGTAAAATACCAAATCGCAATTAACCAACATGCAAAAATACCGATTCGCTAAATACTGATTTAGCAATCACCGAAATCACTAATAGCTCCCGGCAAGTGCCAATGGCAAATAAGGAATCGCTACTCAATGCAACAACAGTCGCAAATACCGAAAATCCCAAAAATCGCTATTTTGCATGAGCTAAATAAGGGGAATCAGAACCTGGAGGTAAAGTTAAAAAAAAAAATATGTGAATAAAAAAAAATGATTCTACAGGTGCAACTGATTGTGGTAATCACCAACCCCTTAAATGTGGCCAAGGAGACCCTGTTGGCTACCACAAAATGGCAGCCCTCTACGTGCTTGCAAGGAGGATGCGCATCAATGCGGCAGGACAGCGCAGGAGAAGGGACCAGGAGAGAGTTTTCAGACTGCGCATCACCTTGCTCGGCCAGAATGAGAACGAGGTGTACGAGAAGTATCGACTCAATCGTGCCATGATCATGCGCCTCATTGCAGACCTGGAACCATTACTGCAGCACCAGACACACCGGACCAATGCAATCCCTGCGCACATCCAGGTCCTATGCAGCCTGCACCTACCGGCCTCAGGAAGTTTCTAGGGGGTAATTGCGGTAGCCGGAGGCGTATCGCAAAGCGCACTCTCACGCTTCTTCAAGAAATTCCTAGATGCCATGCTGACAATGCTACACTCCCACATCAGCTTCCCCACAACCCCACAGCAGTTGGACCGCAACAAACAGGCCTTCTACCAGGTGGCACAATTCCCCCATGTAATTGGATGCATCGACTGTACGCATATCGCCATATGTCCACCCGCAGCAAATGAGTACATATTCCGGAACCGCAAGTCCTACCACTCAATCAACGTGCAGGTTGTGTGCGATGCCAATCACATCATAACGGACCTAGTGGCACAATTCCCGGGGAGCAAACACGACTCCTACATATTCTGCCACAGTGGAATCCACAGGCGTCTAATCAACGGAGAATTTGGAGAGGGACTCCTGCGTGGTACGTACAAATTACGCTTCCCCACACCAACACCACACATGTATGGACATCACCAATGCTAAGTCTTTGCTTCTATCTTCTAGGTGACAGTGCTTACGCCCTGCGTGAATATATACTCACCCCATACATCAATCCAGCAACCCCACAGGAACAACGCTACAACGCAGCACACATAAGCACTAGGAATGTCATAGAGAGGACATTTGGGATTCTGAAGAGTCGCTTTAGAATCCTACATAAGACTGGCGGCGCCTTGCTATACAAACCTGAAACCTGCTGCCGGATTATTGCTGTATGTGCAATGCTGCACAACATTGCGACCAGAAGTGGGATACCCATAGAGGTTGACAGGAATGACCACCACCGGGATGACCAACCACCCGCCCAACAACGACAGGCACACGTCCCTAACACAGCAGAGGGCCACAGGAGGCGGACATACATCATGCAACATAATTTCTGAATCAGGTGAGAATGAAACATTACAAGTTTGTTTGGGGTGCAACTGTTTAATGCACAGTAGCACTGCGGTATGTGCAACAAAACAAGCAATGGAAATAATGCTCCACAGGAAAAATGTAAAATCAAATGTGCGTTAAAGTCACCCCTGTGCAGACTCAGAAAGGGGAGGTCCATGGTTGCCCCACCATGGTCCGGCATGTCTGTGTATCTGTCTAGTGACGCTTGCCACGTACCCCAAGCCTCCGCTCAGGTGTCTCCAATGCCTCACCACGGCCTGTCCCCGTGGAGGCCCGCGAACTGCGGCGCCTGGTGCTGGGCTCTGCCAGTGACACGCTGCTGACACTGGAGGCAGCCTCACTGGCGTCATCCCCTCCCAAAGCAGCAGCACTGCATGTGCTGCTCTGTAGGTGTTCAACAGCAGTGGTCATCTGCCCTAGTGCCTTGGCAACATCCCCGCAGAAGTGCCCAAGGTCCACCTGCAAGGACACAGAGCGGCGTGCCAACACTGCGGTACTGTTGCTGTGACGTGTGATCGCCTTTGTAGAAGCGGCGGAATGCACCAATTGCTGTCGGTGCCTCCTCTTCTCGCACTCATGGCCCTCCCTCATGGCACAGGTGAGCTCATGGATGTCTTCCCTGAGGTGAGCATTGCCCTCTGCCACCACAGTGGTCATGTCCCTAACCGCCGTGCTCATGTCCGTAACCGCAGCAGTCATGGCACGCATTTCTCTAGCAAGGCGCACGATATTGCAGCTAATGTTTGCCATGTGTCGTCCCTGCAGGCGCTGTACACGCAGCATCCTCTCCTCGATGGCAGAAGTGTGTGGGAGATCCAGGTCGCCTGAGGAGACGGAACTTCTCCGAGCCCTGCGCCGCTGTGTGAGTCTTGCGCGTCCAGGTGGTGCATCAGGTGGTGTGATGGTGCGCAGACTGTGTCCCAATTGTGTGGAGGGTGTTTCCATCACCTGCAAGGGCGCAACTTGGGACCTGCACCTCTGCGCTTTTGTGGCTGTTGTAGCTGCAGCGGGTGTGGCTGGTGCTGTTGCTGGTGGCGCTGGTGCTGGTGCCCGTGCTGGTGGTGCTGGTGCCGGTGCCCGTGCTGGTGGTGCTGGTGGTGGTGGTGCTGGTGGGGTGGCAGGTGGAGGTGATGTATGCGCATCCTGCGCTGTCTCCAGGTCGGAATCCACAGGTGTCTCGGATATTATCAGCCGCCCGCTGTCGTCCGAATCCCCAGGAGATGCATCTGTGTGTGAAACAGTGCATGGTTAGTGGGATAGTTACACCTACGTAGTGTTGTACACATACATGTCCCTCTGTGATCCACTAAATAAACAGTCTCTATCCATGTTCAACTGATGTGGTGAATGGGCATTGCATTTACGCCTGTACATGCACACTGGGCTGACTAGACTACAACTCCCATGATGCACTAGTGTTAGGAGTAAAGCTGTGTGTGCCAAAGCTGCATACACACTCAGATCCTGCTGGGGGCATGGAAATGGATTTACGCTATGCTGGGTATGGGCACAGGCATGCATCTTACCTTGGGCACTTGTGGCTGCGCCGGACGTGTCCATCTGGGTCACTCCCACGACGGCTTCCCGCTCGATTGTTCCTTCCACCAGGTCCTCCAGGGCAGTGTTTGCTTGTACCATGGAAGGGCCGCCTCCGGTTCTGCTTGCCTCCCGGAGCCTCTCGGAAATCCTCTCCTTTGCACGCTTCCGCAGGTCGTACCACCTTTTCTTGAGGTCGTCGATTCTGCGGGGCGTCACACCTACAGCATTCACCCTCTCCCGGATGCGCAGCCAAATGCGGCGCTTCTCCGCCTCAGGCACCTTGAGGGACAGCTTACCGAAGAAGCGATCGTGCTTGCTGCTGACTCCCTCTATCAGGTGCTCCAGCTCCCTGTCGGAGAACTTGCGCTTGCGATCGCGTGCAGCCTCAGTGCTGGATGGTGCTTCGTTCTCCGTCAGGTATTTGTTTTGAGGATGGCTCAGTTGTTGTGGCTTCACTCTGCACAGGCAGTCTTCAGTCACAGCTCCTGTTTGCTCCTCTGTCGAGGCAATGTGGGTGGGGCTGCAGTATTTCCTGGTTGGTGATGTCATCTGCACGTTCCCGGTGCGACGCGGTCAATTGCGATTTCGCTAATACCGAATTCGCTAATTGCTAATTGGGTATTACCGAACTCGCAAATAGCTATTCGGAGTTTGCATGCCCCGGTATTGATTATTCGGTGAATATAGCGATTTTTAAGGAATCGCTAAAATTTACCGAATCCGTTGATGCATGCTCAATAGCGATTCCTTAATAACGATTCCTTATTTCTCGCTATTAAGGAATCGCTTTTGGTTTGGTTGATGCATATGGCTGTAAGAGTCTTAATCAGGACCCCCAAAAACCTGCATCTGGGGGTGAGTCACAATCCAACAAGAGAAAAGGCAAAAAGAAACCTTGTTGCTATCTCTGTAAACAAAAGACCCATTAGACAAGAGATGCTGATTGTCCAAAAGCCAAGGAAACTGCTCCTACCACCACTGCCCCTAAGGCAACTGCTCCCCCTAGCACAAGTACAAGTGGTGGTACAGGGAACAAGGGATCAGTGGGGTTAACCTTGGGATCTGAGGTGGGTTTTGGCTTAGTCAGAACTCCAGCTCAGGCTGTTTTAGTCTGTGATGGTGGCATAGATACTGCCACCTTGCTTGTCAGTTCCAGTAACCTGGGCAAGTACAGACAACAGCCTTTGATTAATGGAACAGAGCCAATGGCCTACAGGGACACCGGGGGCAGTGTCACAATGGTGACAGAGAAACTTGTGTCTCCTGGACAGATCATACTCGGTGAAAGGTACCAAGTTACCAATGCAAACAATGTCAGGACTGACCATTTCTTGGCAGTTGTTAATTTTAGCTGTGGAGGGGTAACTGGCCCTAAAAAGGTTGTGGTAAGTTCAAACCTACCAGTAGATTGTTTGTTGGGCAATGATTTGGAGACTTCAGCTTGGGCTGATGTGGATGTTAGGACTCATGCAGCAATGTTGGGCATCTCTGCAGATGTGTTTGCTGTGACCAGGTCACAAGCACAACTGGCATCCACTGAACAGGCCCTGGATCCTGGAACAATGGACCAGGTACCTTCCAAGAGAAGGAACAGGAGGGGTAAGGCTGAGCCTTCCCCCCAAACTCAGAGTGAGGATAAGTCTCTTGAAGGAGATGATCTCAGTCCCTGTGAAGGAACTGTCCCAGATGAGCTTGAGCCTGATCAGGTTGAGGTATTGGGACGGGGGAATTCCAGGGCAGACTTGAGTTTTGAGCAGCAAACCTGCCCCTCTCTTGAACCCCTCAGACAGCAGGCTGCTGCTGAGGCTGCTGGGAGTGTCCGAGGGTCCCACAGGATCTACTGGGATGAGGGACTCCTTTACTCAGTAGAGACCCCAAGCCTGGTGCTACCAGGAGGTTGGTTATACCTCTGAAATGTAGGTGCTTCCTTCTCACCTTAGCACATGACATTCTCTTTGCATGACTTAGGCCAAAGTAAGACTTGGGACAGGCTTGTCTCTCACTTTCACTGGCCTGACATGTCTGAAGACACAAAGGAGGTTTGTTGCTCCTGTGCTACTTGCCATGCAAATGGTAAGGCAGGTGGCACCACAAAGACCCTCCTGATACCACTTCCATTGGTGGGGGTTTCCTTTGAAAGGGTTGGGAAAAACCTATGGAAAGAAGATAAAAGAAAAGAAAAGAAAAGGAAAAAGATAAAGAGGAGAAAAAGATCAGGGGAAAAAAAAGAGTACAGAGCCAGGAGAGAACTGAGTTGGAAATTTGGAGAAGTCTGGGGGAGAAAGTTTATAAAGGAAACTAATTCGAGTTGAGCTGAGCTGAACTGGACTGCAACTGTAACTGAATACTACTGCTATTATACTGTTATTATAATACATTTATATCTATATATACCTGGACCTGATCGGAATCGGAATCTGAATCCAAAACCTGAACCTGGCCTGATCTAGTCTCGAATCTAGCTAGAGTCTGAAGTCTGAGGTCTGAGGATGAGGCTGAGGCTGAGTCTGAATTAGGGGGGCTAAAAAATAAAATAAAAAGGGGGCTGAATAAGCGCAAGAACATAAGAACATAAGAACACAAGAATTCAAGTATACAAGTATACAAGAATTAAAAAATACAAGTAAGAGTCGCTTGGGGACGCCGGAGCGCCACGTTCTGGTAACGCGCATGACCGACCCAATACTAGCCCAACAAGACTTTCGCCCTATATACCTGAAATGTCTCAAAAAGACAGGTCCCTTCGCGACTAAAAAAAAGATTGACAGTCAAGGGAGTCAGGGGAGCCAAAGGATCCAAAGGAGTCAAAGGAACACGTGCTAATACATCAGCAGCTGCTGAAAGTGCGGCACAATTTGTTATTAATTTAGTTATTGATACGACATCAGGAATCGAAATTGGAATTGGGGCAGCTCGAGAAAGAGCATATAACTCTCTGAGTATAAGTATTGGTGAGAAACCCAATAAGAACAGACAAAAGATATTCAGACAACTAGCATCGAAGCCAAGGCAGCTAAATTCATTGACAATACCATTGCCACTCCCACAGACCTTTAGACTAGTACGGGCATCGGGTATGGCCGATATCATGAGATCAGGGAAGGGCAAAGAGGATCCGGCAAACGACTTATTGAAATCGGAAACTACCCAAGAAAAAGCTGTACTAGACATTCAGGCCACGTTAAATCCACAACCCCCCCTAGGTACAAGCCATTCGTCACAAGCCATACATATTCTACCACTGATTCAGTCTGAGGACACGGAGGACATGGCGATGCCAGAAAGCCTGGAAAAGAAGTGGGAGAAACTAGAGTGGACAGAAAGCCAGGGAATTATTAAAGGTACGAGAAACCAACAATGCCCGCAGATGGCAAAAGACTCGCAAAGACACCAGAAACTAGGGGGTCCCGGGCAAAGGAAAACCACGAGGGGAAACAAGATGGCAAAGTAACAGCTAAAAAACAAGACAAAAAAACTAAAAATAGTGATGCAGATAAGAAGGTAAATAAAGATAATGATCAAGGGAAAAGAAAAGGGAAGGAGAAAGAGAAAGAGCTGGGAAAGGAAACAGAAGATGCGCTACTAGAGAAAAAGGCAAAAAGGATGCAAACTATTAAAAACTTGAAGGCTGCGGCCAACTCATCTGGTCAATCAATAGACTCACAGCCTAGGATAGACAATTTATTTAGCCCTCTCACTAAGGATGGGCTATGTACTGGCTCTAATAATGAGAAACTGCAGAAATTAAAGCCTCATCAAGACAAGCAAGAGGGAGTCTATGGCGGTGTAGACTTGGCAGTGCGCCTGGAATCGGGAGCTGCAGGGGACAAATTCACTACGGGTCCCAGTCAAAATCCAAATGTGGACACATACCCCGATGTTGAAGGTTATAGAGCTGGCACAAGCACACTGGATCATAACGAGAGTCGCCTTAAACGTAAGGCAGGTAGAGAGAACCATGCCTATGCTCCTTCAGAACTACAAATACACCCCTCGGGGAAAATCCCCAACTAGCTAACGACGCAAGCTCCGAAGAATCAGACTCGGATTTGTACGAAACAGGTGTCTCCATTTCCAGCTAGCCAAGCGAGGAGAGTGAAGCTAGCGAGGACTCTAAATCTGAAGGACTAAGCCCGGAAGCATCAGACTTCATGAATCCAAAAAATATGAATGAATCAGGACAAGACATAACGCCCAGAAAAAAGATTGAAAAGAAAAGAACTAGAAACAAGAGGCAATGTAAACTAATCGACGAGGAAACAACAGATCCGGGAAGCAATACGGAGCCAACCTCAAGCCGAGCTAAATTGACTCGCAGGAGCCCCCACCCAACATCAAAAGCCAAACCTGAACGGAGGCAGATCATCATGAGTAAACCTGAAGAGGAAGGGGGGCAAATGCGAAAGAAATATGGCAGTGGATCGGGAACAGCAACGGAGCCCTCGCTGAGGGAAGTCCTCAACTCAATCAAAATCCTTCACAAAGATGCAAAAAAAGATAGCCATCGGAATCATCTGGCTATTCAAAAACTTGAGGGGGCTATCAATAAAGTGGGGAACACCTGTTCGGAGATCTCTGATAGAATGAGCTGTGCTGAAGTACGTACAGATAACTTAGAAGCTGATGTGGGCAAGCTTAAATTCCAGGCTAAGGAACAAGATGACATATTAAAAGACTTAATGGCCAAGGTTGAAGATCATGAAAACCGAGCAAGGAGAAATAATTTACGCTTTTTAGGGATTCCTGAGGGCGCAGAAGGAAGTGATTCAAGGGGCTTCGTGGTCAACCTTCTTAAATCTGTATTTCCGGAACTCAGCTCATGGGATATGGACAGAGAAATTCAACGAGCCCATAGATTTCCTCTTACTTTACCAAAACGCTCTGACAATCCGCCTCAATATCCGAGGGTTATGCTAGTTAATTTTGGCAATTTCACATTGCGTGAAGCTATATATGATCTGGCAAGGCCTACTAGTAAAAAAGAACACAACGGCTTTATGTTTTTTGTCAGACCAGATTTTGCACATGCAACTGTCGAACGCCGATGGCGAATGAGACAACTTTTTACCCCCTTTGAACAAATTGGAGCTTCAGTATATCTGCAAAATCCGGCTCGCTTAAAAATTAACTTCAGGGGAACAACGCGAAGTTTTTCAAGTGAAATCCAGGCGGAGGCGTATCTGAGGGAAATATCGGAGAAAGTAAAACAAAATAATGACAAATAAGGGAAAAAAAAAAGAAAAAAAAATGTAAAGGGCTTGGCATGCGGATCTTGCTAAAGCTTGGGGTCATACCATGGAAAGGGGTTGGGGATGGCAAACGAAAAACTTGATATACAAATATGACATTAATATCTGGTATATTTGGGATTGTTCTTTAATATGCAATGAAATGGCTGAACGGATTAATGTCTTTATACCGCTTTCTAGTCGATATATCTAGGGTATATATAAATAGGCAACGGGGCAAGCGCAGGCGCACTGATCATACCGACGCCCACACCTGGGTACCCAGGACCCAGGACGCCTCATGGGGTGGTAAGAGGGGGTGGGGGGGTGGACAAACAGGTGGAAGGGAGGGAAGGGAGGGAAGGGAGGGAAGGGCTGGGATGGGGGGAAGACCAAGAGAAGACAATCAGTGAAGGGAGTACCTTTAGTACATCAAAAGAAATACATTTGTTAGTAGGATTTAAAGAGCTGATCAAGGGCCAGGGAGGAAGAGTATGGCGGTTAAAAATAACAACTATTGTTCTTACACGACGTAAGATTCATAATATAGATGGCTAGACTACGAATTGTATCTTTAAATATTTGCGGGCTCAATGACCTAAAAAAGAGACAAATTGTAGCAGAAGGTCTCCAAGCCATGGAAGCTAATATAGTTTGCTTACAAGAGACCCATATAGAGAGAGGCCAACAACATCTGTTGAAATCCTTGGGGTTTCAACTTATAGCTGCATCCACCCAGGGAACTCGTACGAAGGGAGTGGCCATTCTGGCTAAAGGAGGGGGCTTACAATTTAGTCGATCACTTGCAGACAAACTTGGGAGATGGGCCATTGCTGAGTGCCGCTACAATAGTGGTCAGAATACGGTTACCCTATGTACAGTTTATGGGAATCTAGGAGATGACCCTGATACCCTTCTAAGCATTTCTAATGAATTAGTACATTGGCCCTTGCCTCTTATTGCGTGTGGTGATCTAAACCTTCACCTACCTGGAGATTGGACCGCCGGTCCTTTATTTAACTATCAAGGGATGAAACCTAAAGTCTTTAGAGCATTTAAAGACTTGTGCGATCGACATGGCCTGCTGGATGGATGGCAATTGGGTCATCCTAGAGACCAAGGATATACCTTCTTTTCCCATCCCCATTCTCGTCATGCCCGTCTAGACTATATCCTTTTGTCGAATTCCATCAGGGATGGTTGCACTATGAGGAAGCACCCAAGGGTATTATCCGACCATAACCCTCTAGAACTGAATATTGCATGTAGTAATATTATTCGTACTAGAAACCTTTGGACATTTGAAAGAGCCTTTTTAAAAAAGGAGGAGTACCGTACTCTTATGAGAGAGTTGCTACCATCTTTTTTAGAAATAAACATGGGCAGTGCTCCTGTCGAGGTAGTTTGGGATGCAATGAAAGCTCGCATCAGAGGGGAGACTTTGCAATTCTCAGTACGCACTAACAGGAAAGGTAAAGAACAACTAGCCTCTTTATATCAGAATTTGAACAAAGCTGAAGCAGATTTGATAATAGCTTTGCAAACAGGTTCTGAAGGATTAGCGCAAGTTGCAATCGCTAGAAATAAGATATCTGAAATATTTACGGAAAAAGCGATCACCAAAGCTATGATATACAAAGAAAAAACTTATGAACTCAGCGAGAAAGTAGGGCACCAGCTGGCTGTTCGTACAAGGGAGGAGATGACGGGAAATATGATAAAAGCTATAAATGATAGGAATGGTGAATTGAGATTAGAAGAACTCAATATTAGAACTGCTTTTCAAATGTTCTATCAAAAATTGTATGAGGAACCGCTAGGAGGGCAGGAGGATGCTAGAGACTATCTGGATAAAGAGCTGGCCGAGCACCTCGAACAAGAAGATAAGGATTTACTGGACTCTCCCATTTGCTGGGAGGAAATTCTATTATCCATGAAATCCTTGACCGCTGGCAAAGCAGCAGGTGTAGATGGAATCCCTACAGAGTTTTTCCTTGAATTTGCAGAACAAATAAAAACTATCATGCTACAACTTTTTAAGTCCATAGTTCAGGGAGGAAACCCACCACCGTCTTGGTCTTTAGCAAAAATAATGATCTTTCTGCAGAAAAACAAAAATCCGTTGGAAATGGGCTCGTATCGCCCAATAACCTTGATTAATGGAGACTCAAAAATGTATTCCAGCTCCTTGCAGGGCGATTAGCACCTATAATCCATAAAATTGTATCAGTCTGACAACACGGATTTATCCCCGGCAGATCAACAAGCGATCATATAAAGAGAGTTATCTCTTTGTTTGACTATGCAGAAACTACAGGAGACCCTATGGCCCTTATTCTTCTGGATGCAGAAAAGGCGTTCGATAGGGTCTCCTGGAAGTTTTTATGGGCAGCAATGTCAGATCGGGGATTAACGAAGGGATTTATCAAAGCTATCCAAGGACTATATGTCAATCCAAGGGCCAACGTTGTGATAAACGGGAATATGTCTGAGAACTTCATGATTACGAGGGGAACTAGACAGGGGTGTCCCTGCTCGCCCCTATTATTCGCGATATATATTGATCAATTTATACGTAAACTTGATAACCATCCTTATGTGTCATCTATTACGATTAATAATTATGAAACCAAAGTCCTAGCTTACGCTGACGATATAGCTTTAGTTACCACCAATCCCAAGGAGGCAATCAAGATGGTTGAGAAGGAAGCAACACGTTTCGGCAAAACTTCTGGTTATAAACTAAATACGGGGAAAACTCAAATAATCATTAATGACAAAGTGGAGATGGAAGACGATAGAGTTGTGGAACACGTTACTTATCTAGGTGTCAATATAAGCGCCAAGGTAGATAAAATTGTACAGATAAATCTTGACCCACTAATAGTGCGCACCAGAGAAGACTTAACTAGATTGGATAATCTACACTTAACTATCGGTGGCAGATGCAATTTGATTAAAATGCTGATTCTACCTAAATTTTTATACTTCTTCAGAACAATTTGTCTCGAGTTCTCCCCGTATTACTTTAAAAACATCGAATCTTTGTTTTCCAGATTTATTTGGGGATTTAAGAAACCACGAAGGGCACTAAAATGGATTATGTTACCAAAAGAAAGAGGTGGGTTAGCGCTGCCTAACTTTAGGATCTATTATTGGGCAACAGTGGCCAAATACTGTACAAACCTGATAGTTATTGAGCCGAGTCATTGTGCGATCCCGACCCCACAGGAAATGGTATTAGGAGATAGAAGTAAAGGGTGTTTATGGAGACATATGAATGATAATTTTTTTAAGAAAACTAAACTCAAGACTATTCAGGGAATTTGGAAAGTTTGGAGCAATATCCGTAAATTCCTAGGGTTGGGACGCTTCTCATGTTATACTCCAATTAGTGGCAACTCTGATCTTTCTGAGATATTTCATTATGGCTATATGTCCAGGTGGGTCAGGGTAGGGATTACCCAACTTGGTTGCTTCTATATCGAAAACCGATTGAAAAGTTTTTCAGAACTTCGTAATGATTATAATGTTAGCAATAGGGATTTTTTTAAGTACTTACAAGTCAGGGATTTCTTTTCAAAGAAAATGGGGGGCGCTGTGATTTTCAAAATATCATACTAATAGATAAATTATGCTCGGAAACTACTCCTAGAATCGGGGAAATATATAAGGACCTTATTAGTAGATTCCCGGATGTTCTTGATAAACATCTTACTAGATGGCAGACTAACCTTTTCGCACAGCGAGTAATACCGGAACGAGCGTTAGAGCTTGCACAAATATTGCTAATGTCAATCAAATTACAAGCACAATTTTATAAAACATTTTTTGCCTTGTATTACACACCGTATAAAATGGGCAAATGGGCAATCGGCTCAGGAACCGCTTGTCCACGCTGTTTATTGGTGGCAGCTAACGATATTCACATGTTCGCCACGTGCCCATCACTTACTAATCTTAGGATAGAAGTATCTAATTTCATTTCGGATATATTTCAGGAAGAAATTACTATCTCTAGTGAAGAAATGATCTTAGGAGTGGCTGCTATCGAGCGCCCAATACAACAACAGGGGCTGATATTTGTAGCAATGGCGGTTCTTAGATTGTGTATAGCCACCGCATGGCTTGATCCCCAACCGCCATCTTCCACACAATGGAGGGCTAGATTACTTGCCATATGTAGTGTGGAGGTGGCAATTTATAAGAACAAGGGATCTAAGAAAAAACAGAGAGGAATGATGATCTGGGAACCTTTGTTACTCTGGATAGAAGATCACAGCTAAGGGTAATATATCTAAGGGAATAATCTTAAGGAGAAAGTGGATGTGTGAATTTCTGTTCCTCTGTTCCTTAGTTTTCTTTTTCTCTTTGTCTTCTTGGGCCATCAAATCTACACTCTGCGAGAGACTACTTCTCTAATGTATATACTAAAGGTGGTTTAACCGAAGGTGCTTCTTGACCTTGGTCTCAGTGGGGGGAGGGGGGGAATGAAATGTATTGTATTAAAATGGCAAATGTCAATAAAAACTATTTTAAAAAAAAATGAAAGGGTTGGGATTGACATAACTGGTCCCATGAAACCTCCTACAGCATCTGGGCACAGTTATATTCTAGTGGTGGTGGACCATGCCACTAGGTACCCAGAAGCCATTCCCCTTAGAACCACCAAAGCCCCTGTAGTGGCCAGGGCCCTCCTGGGGATGTTTTCCAGAGTGGGTTTCCATAAGGAGGTTTTAATTGACAGAGGTACAAACTTCATGCCAGAAGCTGTGGCCCCAGCAAGCTCTCCAAGACTAACGGGGTGGACCCCGCACTATTATTGAGCAAAAAGGTGAGGTCACCTATCTGGTGGACCTTGGCACCCCCACATGGTGCTCCATGTGAACAGGCTCAAACCTTTTGTGGACAGGGCTGACATGGGCTTGCTCATGGCAACTGATGAGCAACAGGAGGAAGAGAGTGACCCTCTCCCTGATCTCCTCTCACAGAACCCTGATGATGGGTCAGTTGATGGTGTAGCCTTGGCAGGCAGCCTCACTGACCAACAGCAGATTGATTGCAGGAATGTCCTCAATCAGTACAGGCATATGTTTTCTCTGACACCCAGTCAAACCACCTGGTGTACCCATGAAGTGGGCACAGGTGAGAATCTACCTATTAAGAATAAAATCTACAGGCAGCCTGACCATGTCAGAGATTGCACCAGGACAGAGGTCCAAAAGATGCTTGAATTTGGAATAATTGAGCCCTCCTATTGTCCTTGGGCTAGTCCAGTGGTCTTGGTACCAAAACCTCACACCCGGGGTGGTAAGAGAGAGTTGAGACTTTGTGTTGACTACAGGGGACTCAATGCAGTCATTAGGAATGATGCTCACCCAATTCCAAGGGCAGATGAGTTCTTGAAACCTTGGCCTCAGCCAAGTTCTTAAGCACATTTGACCTTTCTGCTGGCTATTTGCAAATCAGACTAGCTGAAGATGCCAAACCAAAAACAGAATTCTCAACCCCTAGTGGGCATTATCAATTTATTGTGATGCCCTTTGGTTAGAAGAATGCCCCTGCCACGTTCCAAAGGCTGGTGAACAAAGTTCTCACAGGTCTGGAAGCCTACAAGGCAGCATATCTTGATGATATAGCTGTATTTAGCTCCACCTAGGAGGATCACCTGGTCCACCTGAAGAATGTTTTGGAGGGTCTGCAGAAAGCACGCCTCACTATCAAGGCTACTATGTGCCAGATAGGGCAGAGCAAGGTTGTGTACCTGGGCCACCTGGTGGGTGGAGGCCAGGTTCAACCACTTCAGAGCAAAATCCAAACCATATTGGACTGGGTTGCTCCAACTACCCAGACTCGAGTCAGAGCTTTCTTGGGCCTGACTCCGTTGTTTTGTAAAGCTGCTCGTGGTCCTCTCGCAACTCCTGTGCCTCCGGCCTGTGGGTCCAATTGAGGGTTATCTTTGTTTTCCCTGGACTTCCCTGATTGATCGGGCCTGGCCTGACTCCTCTGCTTATGGTGAGTCTCCTGGACCTTGCTGGTCCGAACCGTACACTGTCTAGATTCCTGTGTGGGTTGCATTTGCCAAGGCTTGTTGGGGCTCCAGCCAGACACCGACCCCTCAGCTCTCGACATCCTTTGTAGAACAGCTTCTATCCGGCTTCTGGTCATCCTCCGCGTCGCCTGGGCCTCACAGCTGCAGAGTCAAGGACACTGTCAACTATCCTGAAGCACTCGACATTGGTGGGCATTCGTCTACCAAGCCCCTGGTCACTCCCAAGTGACCCAAACTCTGTCCCCTCTGCTTTCAGGTACTCTCCATCAAGAATGCATGTTTGGATTCCTCCGAACACTTTCTCCTCTTCCAGCAGCGGCACTTTCCTGAAGTTCTCCATTGGGTTTGACGGCGGTTTCCGACATCACTTCACAACTATGCACTCAGCTTCCCTGGGAAAGGTAACTTGAGTACTTTGGTATCCACGGGTGGAGTGTCTCTCCAACCTTCTGTCTTCCACTGGGTTTCTTCAGGGTCCACTGGGAATGGTCCCTAATCTTTAAAATTCCAACCGCGATTTGCACATAGACTTGCACAGAGCACCTTGGGTGGTTCCTTGGGGTACAATCACAAAAAATGACCTGCTCTAATATGGGACAATCTTCGTGAGCATACCCAAAGCCATATCTTGGCTCTAATATTTTAGTACCAGCTTATATAATGCTGTCCAATCTAGGTGCTCCTATCCCTAGTTTAAAAGTTTAGTGTCATTCCCCAGTATACAACCAAACATATATATTTCACAACAAAAGTCAATGTGCATATCACAACAAAGAAAAAAGTGTGAGAGTTATTAAGGTACCTCACGGAAACACCACCATGGGAGCTGCTGGTAGGTTTTCACCAGTGTGCTCCGGTTCTCATCATTGGCAACCTCCAAAACCATAAATAGTGTGAAAAAAGTGCACAAATAATTTGAAAGTGTGAAAAAAGGTAAAACACGCACTTGGAAAGATTTCTGCGTGGAACCCAAATCTGACCCCCTACTACCGAAGCAAAAATTCCACAGTTTTTTGCTTCTACAAACTAAAAACGAGCTAAACGCGAGGTGGACTCCACCATTGTTGATGATAGGGGGAGGTTTGTGGCGGTGGCGGGGAGGTGGGAGGGAAGAACGTTGGTGTTGGTTTCGGTTTATGTCCCTCCTGCCCTGCAGGCCTCCACGTTTGCAGATCTGGGCAGGGCCTTGTTGGACCTCCCGGAGGGTATGCTAGTGGTGGGGGGAGACTTTAATGCTGTCGGCTCTGGGTTGCTGGATAGGTACCCGCCCAGGGACACCGGGGGGGCTCAGAAGTGGCTTCCAGATTTTATAGATACATTCGGTTTGGTAGACTGCTGGAGGCTCCGGCACCCCACACAGAGCCAATATACCTTCCACTCCGGGGCGCATGGTAGTCTCTCTCGGATTGATTATCTGCTCACTCTGGCTGCGCACGCCTCACTGGTATCTGAGGCTAGGCATATGGCGCGGGGCATATCTGATCATTCGCCAGTGTGGGTACGGCTGAATGTCGGCCGCGAGGGAGGGGGCAGGGTTGCTCCTATTAACCCCTGGTACTTCCGTGATCCCAAGATGCGCAGTGCGCTGCTGAAGACAGTTGATCACTATTTTAAGGACAATCAGGGTTCCGTTGACTCGGCTGTGTCGTTGTGGGAAGCATTTAAGACCGTGTTGAGGGGGGAGGCCCACTCCTTGGTAGTGGCCGCCAAGCGACGGAGAGATGGCGAGGTTATGCAGGTTGAGGAGGAGATCGCGGCTTTAGAGGTGGCCCTGGAGGGGGAGGTTACAGCGGCCTCACTGCATGATCTGAGCTTGAAGCAAGCGGAATATAGGGACCTGGTGACGAATGCCGCCAAGACCCTCAGTAGGGAACAGCAGGGTCGCTTGTACGATGTTGGCGATAAGGCCGGGAAACTCCTAGCGTGGCTGGACAAAAAAGAACGTGTTAATAGAGTGGTGCCGGAGCTGACGAGAGAGGGGGGAGAGGTGGTTGTTGATCCCAAGGGTATAGTACAGTGTTTTTCGGATTATTTCCATATGGTTTACACCTCGGTTTCGGATAGGCCAACTGAGGATTCGCGTGACCTCCTGCGTGACATCGCTCTGCCCTGCCTTTCTGACGTAGATAGAGATGACCTCGATGGAGATATAACGGTTGATGAGGTGGCGGGTGCTATCCGCGCGCTGCACTCGGGCAAGGCCTCAGGCCCAAATGGTTTGCCGATTGACTTGTATAAGCTGTTTCCGGATAGGGTCGCTCCTCACCTGCGCGCCATGTTTGTGGAGGCGCGGGGGAGTGGGTCCCTTCCGTTGGACCAGCGACTGGCGACGATTGTTGTGATCCATAAGGGTGGTAAACCCCGGGATAAGTGTGCCTCCTATCGGCCGATATCACTCCTTAATGCTGAGCCGAAAATTCTGGCTAAAATCCTGGCGGGCCGCTTGGTCAGGGTACTTGGAGACCTGATCCACCCGGATCAATCGGGTTTTATCCCACACCGTAACACCGCGTTAAACCTTAGGCGACTTCATGGAGTAATTGCCAGGGCGAGCACGCTGCGTGAACCAGCTATTGTGGCGTCTCTTGATGCCACGATGGCGTTTGATACGGTGGAATGGGCATACCTGTGGGCGGTGCTTGCCAAGTTCGGCTTTGGCCCTGGTTTTGTGAGCTGGGTGAGGTTGCTTTATGAGGGTCCTCTTGCGAGTGTTGTGGTAAATGGGCGAGCGTCGACTCCGTTCCAGCTTGGGAGGGGCACCCGGCAGGGTTGCCCCCTGTCGCCTTTGTTGTTCGCCCTTGCCCTCGAGCCGCTGGCGGCGTGGATACGCTGGCACCCGGATATACATGGACTTAGATGGTCGCCTGATCACGAGGACCGTATTTCGCTCTATGCCGATGACATCCTGTTATATCTCGCCTCGCCCAAGAACTCGCTTATAGTGGTTTGTGACGTTCTGACATCTTTTGGTAAGAACTCTGGTCTCGTCATCAATTGGAGTAAATCATATTTGTATGTTCTGAGCGGCGACGTCCCACCTGTCCCGCGAACTTGTTCGATTCAGATCGCCCAGCAGGGCTTCGTGTACCTGGGGATTTTTATCTCCACTGACTCAACTTTGCGGTATGAGAGGAACCTGCTCCCTCCCTTGGCGCGTTTGCGGCGGGATGTTGCGGCCTGGCGGAGGATGCCGGTCTCCCTCCTCGGACGCGCCGCTTTGTTCAAAATGATGTCTCTTCCTCGGTTCCTCTACGCCTTGCAGAATACTCTTGACTGGGTACCGGCCAGTTACTTTCGGGAGGTTGAGAGCCTCCAACGATCGTTGTTGTGGGATGGGCGGCCGCGCATTGCGATTGCTAAGTTGACGCTTCCGTGGTACGACGGGGGTATTGCGCTTCCGGACATTCGACGCTATTACTGGGCCACCCAGTTGAGCGCGATTAATCATGGTTTCTATGGTCCGGCTCTAAGCCCCGGCTACGCCATGGACCGATGGTTGTTGCGCGGTGGTAATTATCACCGAGCGTTGTACTCGAGATCGCTGGACTCGTCCCTCACAGGGCCCATGGGGGTGGCGGTGCGGGTGTGGAAGTTGGCGACTGACTCGCTGGGCTGGAAGGATAGGCTCACCCTTGCTACCCCGTTGTTTGAGTCTGACAAATTAGGGAAGCTTTGGCATACCAAAGGTTTTGAGAAATGGGACTTGATCGGTATCTCCAGGGTTGGAGATTTGCTGATCAAGGGGAGGGTGAAGTCCTTTGAAGAGCTGCAGAAGGAGTATGAGTTGTGGAAATCTGAGTTTTTCCGCTATGTTCAGGTGCGTCATGCCCTGCGGTCAGTTCTCGTAGAAGGTGAGAAGGTGCCTGAATCCTCTCCATTGGTGGATCGGATCCTCGATGGCCATATGCCGGAGAGTACGATCTCTCTTATCTATAAGAAATTGATTAATGTTCGGGCTGACCTGCTATTGGGGCTGCGGGATCAATGGATTAGGGACGGACTTGAGCTGGATGACGAGGACTGGCAGTCTGCGGTTTCCTCTCCTAAGGAGGTTGCGATCCCGTCGCGTCTGCGGCTGGTACAGCTCAAAATACTCCACAGAGTCTATGTTACGGGGCCAAGGCTGGTTCATATGGGATTTTCTGAGGAGGGCTTATGTAGGAGGGGCTGTGGTATGGTGGGTACCTTCCTGCATATCATTTGGGAATGTGGCGTCATCATGGAATTCTGGAGGAGAGTCCATGCGGTAATGGGGGAGGTGACGGGCATTGTTATGCAGCCGGAGGCGCGGTTTTGTCTCCTGAACGTGTGGGGGCCTGCTGACCACAATGAGGCACAGACCCAGTGGGTGACTCTGGGTAACATGGTGGCTAAGCGAGACATCGCGCGCCTGTGGGGCTCCGCGGGACCCCCCACATTGGCTGCGTGGAAGGAAAACATGGACTGGAATATGTTCAGGGAAAAGACGGTATATTGCGCTAGAGGGCGCCCTCGGAAGTGGCATGCCATTTGGGGGCGGTGGAACCAATATAGGGGGGGCATATGCCTTGCCCCTGATCTGGATCCCCCCGAGGAGCAGCTCTCTCCTTAGCATTCTTTCCAGCTCTGTACATATGTTCTGATTGTTAATTGACTTCTTGGGCCTCTGCTTTTCCCCTTTTTCCTCTTATCACAGCGCTGTGATTGATAGACGAAGGGGGTCCGGTCTCCCCTGAGGGGCAATCACCAGGTGTATTCAGTGTACTTCGCCTTGCTTGGGTTTGGTTTGTGTTTGTGTTTATTTAAAATGGAACCTTTTTGTTTCTCCTTTCTATGCACTGTGGATGCTTCTTTGTATTGCTCTCTTGAAGCTGCCGCACCTCCGGGTTGTCGGCTGAATAGCTGTGTCCTTATTTTTGATGAATAAAGGTTTAAAAAAAAAAAAAAACGAGCTAAACGACCACTGGCAAAACGATCAATATTTAATCACTGCCGTGCGTCTGCTCAATTTAAAACCAAGACCTACTGTCGCACTCCATCAGTTTTTATGGAAAGCCAACATGTTTCATTGCCTTTTTAAAATTTCTGGCAATTTCTTCAGAGCTAGGGGTCAGTCCTCGCCATACTGTCAGTTCAGTAATATACCAGGGGAAAATTGACATAGACAACATGTAACACAGAGTTAGACACAGCACACGATTTAAAATCACTACACGCAACGCGTGTTTGTATTTGAATTTAATGCTCACACATATGGAATATTTACCAGGTGGTTGCCCCCATACCGGCAACCCCCTTTCCTGGGGATGTGTACACATCCACACCACCCACATGTATTACTACGGTTGCTATCTGTCAACCTGTTGAGAGAATAACAGTTGTTACTGGTGGAGTGTTGGTAAAGTTTTCCCACCTTCACATTCATCAAAGCGATGTGGGATTTACTCCCCTTCTTGCCTTCACATATGTCCCGTGCTGACATCTCAAATAAGACTGTAAATATCAACTGTATGTATATGCCTGCTTCCTCTAAACAGGTCATTTTTCAATAGCGCCATGCGCATGTCTGAAAGCTAAAGCATTCGTCCCCACTCCCCTCAGCCGAGCCCTACCCTTACTTTCACTAAACGCCGTGAATCTAGTCTGTTTCCCGCTTACCGATACTTTTCTGGCATCAGGCATCAAACTCCACGCACGCCAGTTCTTTTTCCTGTGCGTCTATTTAAACGTTTTGTATCGGGCACGAACCTGAGTATATACCCACCCTTTTCCGGTATCTCTCAGTCACATGACCCTTTCCGTAAGCACCATCTTTGAATGGGGAGCATACCGATGTGTGTATATAAACAAAGCTACTAATCAAAGGGGGAGTATGCGTATATTTCTTCCTTAGCAGTTGGATGCCACTGAACCTAAACTATTATAAGGACAGCTTGGGATCGATTCTATCGGTGACTACCCAACTAGTTTACAATTTGTATCTACTTATTATTTTCCAATTTCTCCATCCTAGAAGGCACCCTCTTACTTTTCACAGGTGTATTCTATTTTAAGTATGCTATTCTTCACAGTGTCGACAACGATACTCCAAGGTTGACTCTACTATTGTTCCACACGGAAAGGAAGAGAGTAATAACCTGGTTGGTGCATATATCATTCTGTTTTAACAATGCTGACTAGTGCAGTTACTCAAAACAAGGGGCATGGTATACACTAGGTGTATGTTCCCACCTTGTTCCATTCAATAACATCATTCAGACCTCGTTGGTCCACCCCCTCCTGATAGATCCAGAGTGCCTCCTTAGTGGTGAGTCTGTACTCAATATTGTACGTGTCCCCCACCACTCTCTCCAGTAAAACCCATCTGATGTCTTTGTAATTGTGTTTCTGCTCCTTGAAGTGACCCACTAGACGTGTGGTCAGCTTTCCTGCCTTCAACGTGCTCAGATGTTCTTGGATTCTAATCTTGATTTTACGTGATGTCAATCCAATATAATGCAACCCAAACGGGCATGTCAATCTGTAGACAACGTTTGACGTGTTGCAATTGGTAAGTTTATTCAGATACCAGGTTCTACCGTTTGCCAGTTGCACGCTTTTAGTCACTTCCGTGAATTCACAAACAGAACACCCCCCACACGGGTAATGTCCAGACGGAAGACCCGAGTTTTTGATCTCTTGGGCCAGGCGGGTAAATACCAGTTGGACACACGGATTTCTCGATCTTTTAAACGCAAATGGCAGTTGGGGCATTTTAAAGCTACTTGTACTCAACAAAAGCCAGTGCTTCCTGATTATCTGCCGTATCTTAGTTGATAAAGGGTCAAACGTAGTAACTACCGGTAGGCAGTCCCCTTTGTCCTTCACATTCCTCTCCAGTAGGGCCACTCTATGTGTATTCAGCACCCTTTTCCTGGCTCTTTTGATCACCTTCTTGGGATAGGCCCGGTTCTCTAGTTTTACTGCCAACTCAGCTGATTGTTCATCAAATTTCTGAGTAGAGGTGCAATTCCTGCGGTGTTGGACTTGGCCCTTTTCCCAGAAATGTTTCGCTTTTCGGGGAAACTAAATGATATACGAATGCTGTATGAATGTGTGCAGACTGAGTTTCCCCATTTTAAAAATGTAACTTAAAATGGATGCCAGAGCTGTGTGGTTGCGCCGTTTGACTGAGCTAGGTTGACAGTCTAGTGGTTATTTCCCAGCAGCCCCAGCTTTTGGAGGGAAGCCTGGCACCCAGGGTGCCCCCCTAGGCCAGTTAGAGCCAGTCTCCCCAGACGCTTCTAGAAGCTTCTGGCAGTGTCTGGTAGGTGGAGCTGGGCTGCCATGTGCTCAGTCAGAGGGTGGACCAGGGAGAGAGGGGACCTGCTGCCAGGGGTCACCGCCACATAGGCCTGTGTGCTGGGCCCGGAGCCTACCTACCCCCCCCCCCCTACTGTCCACAGGGCGGGGGAAAGATATAGTGGTGGCAATTCAGACCTGGAAAAGCCTTTGCAGGAGTTTAGGCGGTAGGATTAATCAGGGACCTATGCCTCTGAAAGTGACAGGGCTTAGGTGCTGCCTTTCAAGTGAGTGAGGGATCCTGAACTACCCACTGATCTGGCCCGGCGAGAGGAAAACCCAGGGACGACAGGCAGAGACTACTTAGTCCGCCTTCAACCACCAACGCAATTTCCCCCCCTCAAGAAACCCCCAAACAAGGGGCAGGAACCAAAGAGCGCTATTTACAAAGGAGAGCGCTATTTACAAGCTGCCCCTGGAAGGAGAGCGCTATTTACAAAGGAGAGCGCTATCTACAAGCTGCCCCTGGAAGGAGAGCGCTATTTACAAAGGAGAGCGCTATTTCCAAGCTGCCCCTGGAAGGAGAGCGCTATTTACAAAGGAGAGCGCTATTTCCAAGCTGCCCCTGGAAGGAGAGCGCTATTTACAAAGGAGAGCGCTATTTCCAAGCTGCCCCTGGAAGGAGAGCGCTATTTACAAAGGAGAGCGCTATTTCCAAGCTGCCCCTGGAAGGAGAGTGCTGGATTTGGTGAGCGCTATCTTTGAAGTGGCTGTGCCTGCAGCCGGAGAGAGTGACAGCCTGCTGCTGGGAGGCCGCCGAGACGCCTGCAGCCGAGAGCCCGGTGAGTGGGGCATTGGGGGAACCAGTGGCGTGGAGGGGGCAACGGGGCACATTATCGGTGCCCGCCCCGGGGACCCTTCACATTTTTGGGACCTTGTGGGGGCGCACTTGGAGGGTGTGTCGGGGCACATTGTCGGTGCCCGCCCCCGGCGTCGTGTGGGACTGGTAGTGGAGGAGGGGGGGGCAATGGGGTACATTGCCGGTGCCCGCCCCTGGTGCCAGGAGCCTGCACAGCTGCCCCACAGGACAGTGGGCAGCTGCAACGGCCTAGAGGGATGCTGGAGGGGGTGGACACCTCGGAGGGCCCACGGACCTGCCCGGACTAAATGCAATGCCTAGCGCTGCAGTGGCTGGCCATGGTTGATGCTCCCAGAGCTTGCCAAGTCTACTGCCCCAAGAGCTTGCTATGCTGAATGCTCCCAGTGAGGGCCCTATCTAAAGCGTCATTGATCTGCCAGGTGTAGCACTATGCTATAATGCCATATTTAAAGCGCTATGGTCAATGCTAGTTGTGCAGCGCTATATTCAAATGTCATGTTCTTAAGCGCTATGTCAATGGCTATGTTTTGAAGCGCTTTCGCCGTGATATGTGCAGCGCTAGATTCAAATGTCATGCTCTTAAGCGCTAGGTCAATGGCTATATTTTGAAGCGCTTTCGCCGTGATATGTGCAGCGCTATATTCAAATGTCATGCTCTTAAGCGCTATGTCAATGGCTATGTTTTGAAGCGCTTTCGCCGTGATATGTGCAGCGCTATATTGAAATGTCATGCTCTTAAGCGCTATGTCAATGGCTATGTTTTGAAGCGCTTTCGCCGTGATATGTGCGGCGCTATATTCAAATGTCCTGCTCTTAAGCGCTATGTCAATGGCTATGATTTAAAGTGCTAGTCATGTGTTGTATGCAGCGCTATGTCTAGATGCCAGGTTTTAAGGTGAATGAACTGCCTATTTTGATTCCTGCCTCAGGGGACCTCCAGGTTGTTAAGGGATATGGTCAGGTCATGATGTGTTTTATTACTGGTGGTCCGGACTAACGCCTAAGGTTATGCCCTGAGTTGACTTTATTGCAGGTTGCAGCTAATGGACTTACTTTTACTATCTTCTAAATCGCAATGATTCCGGCAGGGGCCCGATTGGCCCTGCCCTGTACATAATTCCCCCCCTGTAAATGTTAACCGAGCGCCAGTTGGTGCAGTACAGAGATTGCCTATTGACACCTTGTGGTTTTGGACAATACAAAAGTTATTTTTACCTAAACTGGTGTGGTGTCTCTTTTTGTAGTGTGCCTTGTGTGTCGCCTGTGTGTACTGCGTGGATGCTTTGCACATTTCCTCCGGAGTTTGGCCCGCCCGCTCTGCACCACGCTACCCGTTTCCAACATTGGTGTTCAGCGGTGGGATAGGACTTGTGTTTGCGCAGTACCGCAGCGACCACGGGTTGCACTGCAAACTGAGTGTGTAATGTAATCTCAGGTTGTGGGGAATTATTGTTTTTTTCCTGATTGTGATTTCCTCCTAGAAGTGTGTTTTTAAATTGTGTCCCCTTGTTGCACTGTGGGTGGTGTGTCCCGGGTGTACCTCACCAGGATGGGGTTAACCTACAACGAGGATGACCTTGGGGAGTACACGGAGCAAGAATTAATGTATTTCTGTAGGGAGAGAGGGATACCCCCAGTAGGCAACACGCGCCGGAAGTTATTCCTCTATGAGGCCCTCAAGAGGGGGGAGCCCTTAGAGATCGGTGGGACCTGTCAGATTACCCCTCCGCATATTTAAAGGGTGGATTTAGTGGAGACCCGGAGGAGGACCTCCAGTGTAGGGAGGAGTCCGAGAGTGAGGGGGCCCAGTCCATAACCCAGGAGGGGGATGACACTGACGAGGAGGAGAAAGATGATCGGGGTGAGACGCCAGTAGCAAGGGAGGACACCAGAGTTAGGGAGTCCCGCGCTGGGTCCAGTCCCGGGGGCACTGCCCCGTCCCTTTCCCTGTCCCCAGAAGAGTGGGTAGATAGGAGGGAAGAGAGGGAGCATCAGCTGGCGCTGGAAAGGCTCAAGGTGGAGCTAGCGCGGCTGAGGGTGGAGGAGAAGAGGCTAGAGACGGAGAAGGTCCTAGCGCAGGAGGGGATGGCGGAGGCAGAGAGGGCCTTTGCCAGGGAGAGACCAGCTCGGGAGGGTAGGTTGTCCCCTGAGAGTGGTTTTTGTGGTCTGGATTCACCAGTGAGGGTGGGATCCAGTGGTGGCAGCGAGAGTGGATCCAATGTAGGGTGTCCCACTCCCAGAGCCCAGGAGACGGTGCCTGATTCCCAGGAAGAGGGGGACAGGTTAGAGTTCAGGGGCAGGGTAAAACTGGCCCACCAGTCCTGGGGGGAGTTTGCGGAGGTGTGTGGGACTGCATTGGAGGATTGGGTGGTGAGGAGTGCAGTGAATGAGTGGGAAGGGCTGTGCCAGGTACTCATCCGGGAGCACATGCTCAGAAGTTGTTCCCCCAGGTTGCGTCACCACCTAGTACAGTGTGGGTTCTCCGACTTCAGGGAGCTTGCACAGGAGGCAGACCTCTGGGTGAGGGCCAGGGTGTCTGAGGAGGCATTGGGGAGTGACCCTGAAGAGGGTGGTGCAGGGATCTTCCAACCCAGCGAGGTGGGAGAGGTGGCGAATAGCCCAGCTAGGTCCCCGGGAAGAGAGAGGGTTGTAGGGCCTCACGACCTATCCATAGGAAGGAGTGAGACGGGGAGGTGTCCCGAGGTGCCCCAACCGCAGTCTCAGGGCCTGGAGAGTTCCGTAAGGGAGCCCCAGGTTGGGAGCCTAGGCTGTCCTGATGTGCCGCCCGGTGAGGGGGAGCCCCTAGTGTCAGGAGGACCCGGGGCATCTGTAATCAGAGGTCCTGAGGTTCTGGGGTTGGCCCAGTTGCAGGGTTTAGATCCTGGGCTGGGATGCCAGGTTCAGGGGTTGCCTGACCTGGCGGGTGGGACATCTGTTAACAGTGTCCCCCCAGAATGGACTTCCAGGGGTACTTCTCCAGGTGGGAGGGTGCGGAACGCTGGAAGGAGGTGCAGAGGGAGGAAGGTCTCACCTCGGGCCCCGGCTCAGCCACAGGGCTTAGATCCTGGGTTGGGAGGCCAGGGATGGGTACTGCCTGACCTGGCGGGTGGGACATCTGTTAGCAGTGTCCCCCCAGAATTGTCTTCCAGGGGTGCTACTCCCGTTGGGAGGGTGCAGAACTCTGGGAGGGGGTGCAGGGGGAGGGAGGTCTCACCCCTGGCACCGGTGCAGACTAAGGGTTTAGACCCTAGGCTGGGGAACCAGTTGAAGGGTCAAGGCCCTGGACTGGGGAGAGAGTGGTGGTCTGAGGGTGCCTCGCATGGGAGTAGGGTGAGGAACCCCAGAAGGAGAGGTAGGGGGAGGAGAGCCTCGCCCCTGAGGGCTGGTCAGCCTGAGGGTGCTGACCCCAGGTGGGAGGACCAGTGGCAGTTCGGAACTGCAAGGAGGAGGAGGAGAGTGGTCAACGGGTACTATGGGCCTGGGGTTACTGCCCCCCACTCTGTGAGACCGCAAGGGCCAGAGACATCTGGGTGGCCTAAGGGCCAGTCCTGGCCACAACCAGCTAGGGGACCCCCGGGTGGTGGCTCAGTCGGTCGAGGAAGGTTTGAGAGAGGGAACCTTCGGGTTCCAGAGTGGAGAAGAACCTGCGGGTGCTCCTGCAGTTGCGGGCCTGCGTCCACCTTTTCTCGCCCTAAGCAGGGAAGCCCATCAAGGCATTGATCGGTCTACCCTAGCTTTTGGCTGGAAGGGGGTTGTGTTGGACTTGGCCCTTTTCCCAGAAATGTTTCGCTTTTCGGGGAAACTAAATGATATACGAATGCTGTATGAATGTGTGCAGACTGAGTTTCCCCATTTTAAAAATGTAACTTAAAATGGATGCCAGAGCTGTGTGGTTGCGCCGTTTGACTGAGCTAGGTTGACAGTCTAGTGGTTATTTCCCAGCAGCCCCAGCTTTTGGAGGGAAGCCTGGCACCCAGGGTGCTCTACCCCTCCCCCTAGGCCAGTTAGAGCCAGTCTCCCCAGATGCTTCTAGAAGCTTCTGGCAGTGTCTGGTAGGTGGAGCTGGGCTGCCATGTGCTCAGTCAGAGGGTGGACCAGGGAGAGAGGGGACCTGCTGCCAGGGGTCACCGCCACATAGGCCTGTGTGCTGGGCCCGGAGCCTACCTACCCCCCCCCCTACTGTCCACAAGGCGAGGGAAAGATATAGTGGTGGCAATTCAGACCTGGAAAAGCCTTTGCAGGAGTTTAGGCGGTAGGATTAATCAGGGACCTATGCCTCTGAAAGTGACAGGGCTTAGGTGCTGCCTTTCAAGTGAGTGAGGGATCCTGAACTACCCACTGATCTGGCCCAGCGAGAGGAAAACCCAGGGACGACAGGCAGAGACTACTTAGTCCGCCTTCAACCACCAACGCAATTTCCCCCCCTCAAGAAACCCCCAAACAAGGGGCAGGAACCAAAGAGCGCTATTTACAAAGGAGAGCGCTATTTACAAGCTGCCCCTGGAAGGAGAGCGCTATTTACAAAGGAGAGCGCTATCTACAAGCTGCCCCTGGAAGGAGAGCGCTATTTACAAAGGAGAGCGCTATTTCCAAGCTGCCCCTGGAAGGAGAGCGCTATTTACAAAGGAGAGTGCTATTTCCAAGCTGCCCCTGGAAGGAGAGCGCTATTTACAAAGGAGAGCGCTATTTCCAAGCTGCCCCTGGAAGGAGAGCGCTATTTACAAAGGAGAGCGCTATTTCCAAGCTGCCCCTGGAAGGAGAGCGCTGGATTTGGTGAGCGCTATCTTTGAAGTGGCTGTGCCTGCAGCCGGAGAGAGTGACAGCCTGCTGCTGGGAGGCCGCCGAGACGCCTGCAGCCGAGAGCCCGGTGAGTGGGGCATTAGGGGAACCAGTGGCGTGGAGGGGGCAACGGGGCACATTATCGGTGCCCGCCCCGGGGACCCTTCACATTTTTGGGACCTTGTGGGGGCGCACTTGGAGGGTGTGTCGGGGCACATTGTCGGTGCCCGCCCCCGGCGTCGTGTGGGACTGGTAGTGGAGGAGGGGGGGCAACGGGGTACATTGCCGGTGCCCGCCCCTGGTGCCAGGAGCCTGCACAGCTGCCCCACAGGACAGTGGGCAGCTGCAACGGCCTAGAGGGATGCTGGAGGGGGTGGACACCTCGGAGGGCCCACGGACCTGCCCGGACTAAATGCAATGCCTAGCGCTGCAGTGGCTGGCCATGGTTGATGCTCCCAGAGCTTGCCAAGTCTACTGCCCCAAGAGCTTGCTATGCTGAATGCTCCCAGTGAGGGCCCTATCTAAAGCGTCATTGATCTGCCAGGTGTAGCACTATGCTATAATGCCATATTTAAAGCGCTATGGTCAATGCTAGTTGTGCAGCGCTATATTCAAATGTCATGTTCTTAAGCGCTATGTCAATGGCTATGTTTTGAAGCGCTTTCGCCGTGATATGTGCAGCGCTAGATTCAAATGTCATGCTCTTAAGCGCTAGGTCAATGGCTATGTTTTGAAGCGCTTTCGCCGTGATATGTGCAGCGCTATATTCAAATGTCATGCTCTTAAGCGCTATGTCAATGGCTATGTTTTGAAGCGCTTTCGCCGTGATATGTGCAGCGCTATATTCAAATGTCATGCTCTTAAGCGCTATGTCAATGGCTATGTTTTGAAGCGCTTTCGCCGTGATATGTGCGGCGCTATATTCAAATGTCCTGCTCTTAAGCGCTATGTCAATGGCTATGATTTAAAGTGCTAGTCATGTGTTGTATGCAGCGCTATGTCTAGATGCCAGGTTTTAAGGTGAATGAACTGCCTATTTTGATTCCTGCCTCAGGGGACCTCCAGGTTGTTAAGGGATATGGTCAGGTCATGATGTGTTTTATTACTGGTGGTCCGGACTAACGCCTAAGGTTATGCCCTGAGTTGACTTTATTGCAGGTTGCAGCTAATGGACTTACTTTTACTATCTTCTAAATCGCAATGATTCCGGCAGGGGCCCGATTGGCCCTGCCCTGTACATAATTCCCCCCCTGTAAATGTTAACCGAGCGCCAGTTGGCGCAGTACAGAGATTGCCTATTGACACCTTGTGGTTTTGGACAATACAAAAGTTCTTTTTACCTAAACTGGTGTGGTGTCTCTTTTTGTAGTGTGCCTTGTGTGTCGCCTGTGTGTACTGCGTGGATGCTTTGCACATTTCCTCCGGAGTTTGGCCTGCCCGCTCTGCACCACGCTACCCGTTTCCAACATGCGGTAACGCAGGAACTGGCCCACGGTAGATTATCCCGAAGGGCTCGTGGGGGAAATTATCAATAATGTAGGAGAGAATTCTCATCTGTAGGTTTTTGATGGATATTGGTCTGGAGCTGATTTTCTACTGCACAAATGTCCAAATCCAAATAGGTAGCTGTACTCCTACTGATGTTCCATGTGAACTTAAGGCATTCATCTAGCCCGTTGAGCCAATCCAAAAACTCCTTAAGGCTCACTTCTGTCCCTGTCAAGATGCAAAGCACATCATCTATAAATCTCTTCCAGAGACCAATGTTATTCTGGAAGGGATTAGATGAGTGATTGATGTAGCTAGCTTCAAGCTGGCCCACATAAATGCAGGTCAGACTGGGGGCAAAAGTTGCCCCCATCGAGGTATCAGACACTTGAAGGTACCGCTGATCTTTATAGGCAAAAAAGTTTCTTGTAAGGGCTATCTCCACGCATTGTAATTCAAACTATTGTGGAGCGTCATAAAACTAAGCTAGTAGCTTCTATACCAGAGCTTAGTAACCTAACATCGAATGCCTTAGAAGCTGTTCAATTTAAACAGAATGTTGATAACCCCAAACATGAAGTAACATGTACAATATGGCAAAGTGAAGAGATCATTGATTGGGTACTAAAATATACACAACAATTTGAGAAATGGGGAATTAAAATAGAAAAATGTAAAGACAGTTTGTACACAACATTGTTGATACCCAAGATTGACGAAGAAAGACATCTACAAGCTAACCCAACGATTATGGAATCAAAAGAAGAGAATTTTAAAACTCTGAAAGGGGCAATAGGACCACAACTCAATCTTGACTTATCTTCTGGCATAAACATCACATGTAGTAGCTAGGCCCCTCGAATTTCCAAAGAAACACAAAAACAACTAGCGCACTTGGAGGATTGGGCCTGGCTACCGAAAATACTCAGCAAAGGGAAACTTAATGAGAATGATTGAAGATGGAGCAGTCTGTCCAAAAAGAGTGGTCCTACTAATTTTAATATTTGCTCTTGGAATGTATATGGACTTTCTAGGCTGTTAGAAGATCATGATACAAAACATTTTATTCAGAATTCTACAATCTTAATGTTCCAGGAAACATGAAAATTGTGCCATGAGCCCATATTAGGCTTTCATGAATATGCCAACTTTGCAACTCGTACATCTGTCCATGGTCATGCAAAAGGCAGGCTCTCTATCTATGTTTCTTTGGACTTAGATGTTTCTCATCATGTAATAGATTTTCAATTGGCCTTGTTATTGGGTGATAAAATAGATTTTGAAATACCAATTATATTCATAAATGTGTACCTAAGTGTAAAGAACGCAATTAAGATGACTCAGCTGTCAGTATTATGGGAATCAATTGCAATCTTATCACTTCAGTATCCGGCAACTAGTATTAATATTTCTGGAGATTTTAACATGCATTTGTTCACTAAGAATTCAGGGATTGTAAAGGTAATGCTATTACTAAGATGTTCTGTTCCCAATTGCAGAAATCTATTTAGATCTTGTGCTGTTACAGGATACTAAATACAATACGACAGGTGTCCCAACCTTTAAAAATTCAAGGCAACACTCTGCTATTGACCATGCCATTATTTCAAATAAATTCATGAATAGCCTTATTGGATTATATGTGACCCCTAGAGTAGAAAGTGATCATAACCCACAAATAATTACATTATCATTGGCTGTGGACTACCTACCAAAATTAAGAGTTCCCGATAAAGGGCCAGTTGTGTATAATTTGAAAAGGTTGGCGTGGCATTCAGTAAAACAAGATGAGATTTTGGACTTTTTAGTCCCTTTAATAGATCAGGTAATACATTAGGGTTGCCACGGGAACTCAATAGTGGAAACGTGGCAAGGTCTCTGCTCTTTACTGGTTGATCGCTTTCCGGTAAAACCAGCTGTTAGGGGAAACCCTCATACGGCGAAAAGGAAAATGTGGTATTCACACAGGTTACATAAACAAAAGGCTCTAAATAAAGCTTCTCGTGCTATTTGTAAACCATCACATGGAGTAGTTAAATTTACCCAATTATGTTTAATAAAGAAATTAAGGAAATCATATAAAAATGAGATTTGGAAAGCAAAAAGAGAATATAAGGAAGACTTGTGGATAGAATTACACCATGTAAGTAAGACAAATAACCTAAGAACATTTTGGGGCATTATTAACTCTTTGGAACATGGCAATATGAGAGCTAGTAGTGCTAATATTTCCGCAATAGCCTGGGAGTCTTTTATTCCTACCCTGTATGGAATCAATACTGCAAATGGACCAAACTCCATTAACGACGCATGTAACCCGTTGTCGATAATTAATATATATAATGAGAATAGAAGGCACAAAAATTGTGACGAACAATTATTAATATTTGAGACACCGCAGGTCGACATGGTAAAGTCATTGAGAAGCAGGATGAAAACAAATGGTGCGCCTGGTCCAAATGGGATCCCGAATGCGTTTTTTAAAGCAAGAACAGACATATGGTTAAAATGTCTTACCCAAATGTTTGAAGACATAGTAAAAACCAAGCAGGTCCCAGAATCTTGGCAAGGCAGCATAATACATCCGATTTACAAAAGTGGCCGCTGAAAATCACGCAAACTATAGGCTAATTGCCCTAACGGATGTATAGGCAAAAATGTTTGCAACATTATTACTCAAAGATCTAGAGGAATGGGCAACTACAAGGAAAATTATCCCAATTTTTCAAACTGGATTCAGTAGGGGACAATCAACAATAACGAACCTGCTGATACCTACCTTGTTGGCAGAGAAAACCAAATACAAAAAGCAAAAACGTTTTATTTGTTATGTAGATCTAAAGGCAGCTTTTGATTCTGTTCCGCGTAACCTTCTTTGGGCAAAGTTATCAGCATGGGGCGTATCAAAAAACCTTTTAGATATGATTGTACTATTGTATACAAATACGTGGGTACAGGTGAAAGTGGGGGATGGAAGTAGTACCACTCGTCGCCTTGAAACATATAGTGGCCTTAAACAGGGCTGCGTACTTGCCCTCTGTCTTTTTAACCTTTTTATGGCTGACTTGTCTCATCATTTACATAGTGTCAATGCACACTCGCCAATTCTTGCAGGCCAAAGTGTAACATATTTGCAATATGCAGACGATACTATTCTGCTAAGTCACACGCAAATAGGGCTGCAAAGATTGATAGAGTCATTTGATCGATATATATATTGGCGAATGGTTTACAAATAAATGCCCAAAAAACTAAAATTATGATAATAGGATCAACAAAATCAGATAAGACTTTATGGAAAATGAAGGATTTATCCATTGAAACAGTAAAGCAGTATAAATACTTAGGAGTTACGCTGGATGATAGAATGACTTTTAAACCACACTGTGATAACTTAAAGGCCAAGGCAACTTCATTGTATTTTGCCTTTAGATCATTCTGTGTTAAAATGTGATGCCCTAGTTACAATCATTTATTAAACGTAATGCAGACGAAACTTATCCCTGCGCTTACATATGGGTCAATAATTTTCAGAGGAAAAGATAGCCAACTGCTGGATAAATTACAAATAAAAGTTTTTGAGTCAATTTTTATGATTTCAAAAAATGTTGGACACGCTACAGTCAGACTGGAATTCGGTTTGCGAAACCAAATATTGGTAAGACAAGCTGCATTTTTAAAATGTCTATTTTCACTTTATTTATCGAACCCTGAGTCCCTTGCATATATGTGTTGGCAAGAAATGAATAAGAAGGAGTATACTAGACCATGGAGGTCATACTTAATAGAAAGTTTGAATACTTTTAAGCTCCAACCTTTTGACAATATGATTAGAAATAAAACCATTTTAAAACAGATTTTAAATCAATCAACTAAATTGCTATCAATAATATGGGATCAGGAGCAGACTAAAAAAAAAAGCACGCCTGGTCAGTTATTAATTCGTATAATAAAATTGAACCCCAATTGTATCTAATTTTTTTATTTTGTTTTATTTTATGGAATTTTTAAACCAGGACCAAAAGCAATCCACTTGTTTTATGCTTACTGAGCACATTAAAATGTACTTGTCACTCATTATACAGTAAAGTATCGATTTTTGTCGCTGATACATTAGCAAAAACATTTCACCATTTCCAACACAGTGCATAGCAGCATAGCAAAACACATATATATTATCCTTATACACCCTATTACTCACTGACATGTGAAATCGATTCTGCCCGTGGGTGTTCACATATGTTTCCTCTAAATGCATTCCATTTACCCCATATTCTAGACCACTTCTTGGGGCATCCTGTGTGCATATATACTGCCCTTTCCGCCACCATTGCGCTGTCCATGTCGTTTCTCCATAGTTGGTATGTGGGGGGTATCCCCGTGCCCCAATTCCGGGCTATGTTACGTTTTGCAATTGTCATCCCCAGCGCCGCCCAGTCCTGCATCCTCAAGTTCAAATCCGTAGGCTCTCAGATATTGAGGAGGCATCTTTTCGGGTCTGGTGGGACAGCCGCCTCCCCCACCCGCGAGATCACACTCATAACTTTTTCCCAGTAGGGTTCGATCTGCGGGCATTGCCATATAATGTGATAGAATGTGCCTGGCAGACCACATTGCCATAAGCATAGGGGGTCAGGCGCTCGGCCCATTCTATGCATTGTAATGCGTGTGTAGTATATGCGATGGAGGATCTTCAGCTGTATTAGTTTTAGTTTAGAGGAGATCGCCAATGCCTCCTGCCAGTCTGAGTCGTCCAGCTCTCCTACATCTGCCTGCCAGTGTTCCCGCAGGGTCGCCATGGGGTCTGGTTGGTTGTTTATTAGTTTGTGATAGGTTTGGGAGGTGGCCTTTGTATTCATGTGATCAGTAAGGAGTCTGTCTTCTAATGGTGAGGCCTCCGGTAGCTGTGTGCCTGGTGGAATGGTACTCATCAGTGCGTGTCTGATCTGCATATATCTGAACAATTCAGTTGGCGCCAAGCCGTACGTGTCTCGCAAGTGAGCAAAGGCAATGACCTCCCCTTTCACCCAAAGATCCCCTATTTTGGAGATACCGATGAGGTCCCATTGTTTGAATCCCTTGGTGTTGTGTAGCTTACCAAGCTGTCGGGTTTCCCAGAGTGGTGTAGCCTGCGTTAATGTACCATCCCACCCCAATGCCCGCTGTGCCAAATTTTGACCGTATGCGCCATCTCCTTGTGTTAGTGTATAGGGCTCTCAGAATGCGGTTGGTTGGAAGGACATATCTGTCCATTCGGAAAGCAGGCTCTTCCTGCGATGCATGTAGCCAATGGTTTATAATCATGAGTTGTGAGGCTCAATATTACAATTTTATATTAAACAAAACGATTCCCCCATCATACCAGCTCCGAACTAGTTTGCGCATTGCTAGACGCGCAGGCTTCCCATCCCAGAATAAAGTAGTTACTTCAGCGTCAATCGCTTTGAAGTATGTGGGGGGGACCGGGAATGGAGTGTTTTGCAGGGCATACAGGAACCTAGGTAACACCATCATTTTAAAGAGGGCGGCTCTACCCAGTAACGTCAGTGGTAAAGACCTCCAATGTTTCACATCTCGGCGGAACTTTGCTAGTGGTTCCATGAGGTTTTCCTCAATGAAATAATTGTATCTAACTTCTTGGTTGAAACCAGCGGTAAGGGATATATTGCTTAAGCTTAGGTTTGGACATTACGCAACAAGAGATGGTCCACCTATATGGGTACAAGTTTGGCAATCACAAAAGTGTAGATTATGTGGTTATATTAATGAAACGTTATTGCACATTGTATGTATTTGCCCCCAATTGTGTCAAGAAAGATTAACACTTTTAAAACCAATATTTAACGACCAAGGGGTGAGAACATGTCGCCAAGCAATAACTGTGCCTCCAAGGGCGTATCATCAATTTAACAGTTAACTTTGTCAAATTTATCATTATAGCTGAGAAAAAAATGGCTCAGGACGATGTTGTGGTCATATAATAAGAATAGAAAGCGGCTATGATTCCAACTATATTGTTTTCCCCTATACTGACAATGTAACTTGATAAATGTTATAAAGTATCTGAGGTTCGGGGTAATTTTAAGAAACGTGGATGCACTTTATATTTTAAGTACTAAGATCACAACTGGACCAAACGTGTTACTGTATGATCTGCTTCTTTTTAGGGGCTGTTTAAAAACCTGATAGGGGACTCCAGGATTATCTGTATGGATGGGTTTACTAATATGTATGGTGAATAATAATGAAATGTAATGTTTATATTCGATTATGAACAAAATACTTTTTATGATATTTTATGTATTTCTAACAGTTATAAAGATATGTTAACACTTCCTCACTTCCTCATTATCTTTAAGGAACGTAAGAAATTGCCTTGTTTTATGAACTGTGTAGTTTTATTGTAACGATTTTAATTAATCGGACAATAAAGAATAAAAAAAACTAAAAAAAACATTAAATTCAAACACGCGTTGCGTGTAGTGGTTTTAAATCGTGTGCTGTGCCTAACTCTGTGTTACGTGCACTCGGTGTCAATTTTCCCCAGGTATATTACTGAACTGACACTGTGGCGAGGACTAACCCCTAGGCCTGAAGAAATTAATGGAAATTTTAAAAAGGCAATAAAACATGTTGGCTTTCCATAAAAACTGATGGAGTGCGACAGTAGGTCTTGGTTTTAAATTGAGCAGACGCACGGTAGTGATTAAATATTGATGGTTTTGCCAGTGGTCGTTTAGCTCCTTTTTAGTTTGTAGAAGCAAAAAACTGTGGAATTTTTGCTTCGGTATTAGGGGATCAGATTTGGGTTGCACGCGGAAATCTTTCCAAGTGTGTGTTTTACCTTTTTAAACACTTTCAAATTATTTGTGCACTTTATTCACACTATTTCTTTATGGTTTTGGATGTTGCCAATGATGAGAACCGGAGCACACTGGTGAGAACCTACCAGCAGCTCCCATGGTGGTGTTTCCGTGAGGTACCTTCAAAACTCTCACACATTTTTTCTTTGTGATATGCACATTGACTTTTGTTGTGAAATATATGTTTGGTTGTATAATGGGGAATGACACTAAACAACTTTTAAACTAGGAATAGGAGCAACTAGATTGGACAGCATTATATAAGCTGGTACTAAAATATTAGAGCCAAGATATGGCTTTGGGTATGCTCACGAAGATTGTCCCATATTAGAGCAGGTCATTTTTTGTGATTGTGTACTTTGAGTGGAGGGCGACCCGTTCTCGATCCCGCTGAAGTTCCTTTTTGAGCATGATTCCTTGGGGTCCCAGCAATTCTACGTCCTCTCGACATTGTCCTGACTCGAGTCGTGTTTCTTATACCACTTTCTTAGTAGATGGTTTGGTCCCCCCCTGGGGCCCGCTGTGTATTAGTGCTATTTACTGTGATTTCTTTGCTAAAATATTGTGTGCTTTGCGTCTATCTCCGTGTGGGAGATATTGTAACGTACTAGATAGTGTTATATAATAAATTCATATTTTTATAACTACAGTGTGGTTCTCTTTTCATTTAATCTATACTATAAGATTGCATTCTGGTAAAACCAGCTGCTTTAAACTCCTTCAAGACTAAGCCTGAAGGCTGCTCTCCACAGCTACCACTTGGATAGCTTTCTAAGGTTGTCTGAGACCCACTTAAATCACAGTTCCCAAATATCACTCAGATCCCTAGCAAGGATAGTAGGCCTGTTGTCCTCTTTCATTCAGGTGATCTTCCCGGGTCCTCTCCATTACCGAGCCCTTCTACACATCAAAATCCACCATCTGCGTTAAGGGCTAGCTTATTCAAATCTAATTCTCATCGATCCAGAGCCTCGTTTAGAACCTCAGTGGTGGATCGACCATTTAGACGCTTGGAACGGCAGAACTATCTTCGCATCAGACCCTGATCTTGTGTTAGAATCAGATGCAAGTCGGACGGGTTGAGGCACCCGCTGGAGGTACGTGATCTTTCGAGGAGTCCAAATTGCGCATAAATTGTTTAAGATGCCGGCAGGCTCCTTAGCAATCGAAATCCTAGCAAAGGACAGAATTTGGTGTTCCATTCTTCTTCACATGGACAACATGTTCGCGGTCCGCTATATAAATCATCTAGGTGGACCCACGTCCAAGCCCCTCGCAGAATTAGTGAAAAGTTTCTGGGAATTCTGTCTTCTAAAAAACATTTATGTCAGAGCAGAGTACCTTCCGGGCAACCTCAATACCATTGCAGACTGGCATTATCGTTATCTACGAGACTTCCGAGATTGGAAGCTACATCCTTCCATCTTCGAGTCTCTCTTCCATAAGTGGGGTCCTTTATATATCGACTGGTTTGCCTCACGTCTCAATACCCAGAATCATCACTTCGTCTGTTGGAGTCCGGATCCATTAGCTTTGACGACTGATGCATTCCTACAAGATTGGCCTCATCACCTCAATTATGCTTTGCCTACATTTCTAATGATCAACAGGGTTTTGGACCAAGTCCGGAGCCAACTAGCATCTCTAGTGTTAGTGGTGCCATTTTGGTAATCACTAGTATGTTCCCGTCTCTGCTGGAACTGACCGTTGACTTCCGGGTTCTTTTGCCATCCTTCAACAATCTTCTTTCAGATCCTCTGGGTCGCCCTCACAATCTGGTTCTCAACAACACTTTGGTTCTTTCAGCCTGGAAAATATCGGGTCAGGCCAATCTTGCCACTGTATTTTGCAAGAAGCTTCAGACTTCATTAACAAAGCTTGGGCTCCAGGAACAGCTAAAGCTTACAAGTCCTCTTGGGCTTTATGGTCAAGCTGGTGTTTGGGAAAACTTCTCAATCCCTTTTCAACAGATGTAGTTACAATATTAGTTTCCTGTCAGTGGAATCATGTGCAGGCAAGTCCTATAGAACTATTAATCTCTACTGATTTATTTCTCTCAACCCCAGCACCATCAATGGCAAACCAGTTGGACAGCATCCACTCGTATGTCCTCTTTTGAAGGGAGCAAAGGTTTTCTAAACCTCCTGTGACAAATTTTACAAAATTATGGGATGTAAACCTGTTTTTGAATTTGTTTCTCTCTTCACCTGATAATACAGTTCTTTCTTTGAAAATGCTTTCTGCCAAGCTTACTATGCTACTATGTTTGATTTCCATAAAACGGGTATCTGATGTCAAAGCATTGAGTGTGTCTTCTCACCAATATACCCCATCTGGAATGATGTTTTCTGTTAAATAGCACATAAAACAAATTTAAATTCTGTGTTTTATCCTTACTTTCCTGCTCATCCCAAACTTTGCGTGGGCCAGTGTCTTAAAATCTATGAAAAACGGTCCTTTGATCTCAGAATGTCCTCTCAGCCCCAGCTCCTCATTTCCATCCGCAAACCTCACAAGCCTGTTCCCTCTGCCACTCTAGACCTTTGGGTCAGATTGGTCATGTCTCTTGCTGGTGGTGATGTTTCTGTGTTCGGGGCTCATTCTGCTAGGGCTGTCATGGCTTCTAAAGCTTTTTTGGCGGGTTACACCTTGGAGGACATTCTGAGATCAGCTGACTGAGCCAATGATATAGTGTTTCGAATGTTTTATTGTAAACCTATTCTCACTGTAACTTCTTTAGTTTTTGACATGGTTTAAACAAGCATAATAGGAGCCTCCAGTCTTGAAAATAAATGTAAATTTTTCCTAGTAATTTATGAAGAAAGTCATAATTTTATTAAAGACATGGGGCGAGTATTATCCTACCTCAACACTTGTTACCATGTGTTTTTCTCCCCCCTGATGGCAGCTCCAGCTTTACCACCTACTGCCTCCTAATCATGGTCTGAAGCAACAGGGTCCTTCTAGTGTCCATTTTTCTTCTTCCTCACCACAAGGATGTTGTTCATCGACCTTAGTTTCCACACAAGAACTTGTTTTTATGGATTTTTGTCAGGAACTATTTATGTTGACTTTGGTTTGTTCTATTGTTCTTTCCATTTTCCCTTTATTTTCTGAACCTATCTAACTCCTCGCAGAAGAAAAGAGGGCTGTTCGCAGTCAAGTAGGTCTTATACATGGCAACTTGATACTATTGGTTACTGTGTTTGTGACATGTACTCCCATTGGGCAGCCTGTCGCTTAGCCACATGCGATTTGTAGTTTATCGTTATCTTGACTGCTGCTATTAAAATCAAGCAAGCGAAGAAAGCATAATACTCGCCTCCGTGTCTTTAATAAAATTAAGACTTTCCTTCATAAATTACTAGGAAAATCTACATAAAAGACATTCTCATATATGTAGAAGGTGATTTTATTTAAAACAATATAGTTGTGTAATGTGTGTACTGATGTTACATGAACATGCATTTAAATATAGTTCTCAGCCATATTTCTTGCTTGATTTATTTTTAAGATTTACTGCATGCCACACATAGTGGGAATTCAAAAACATGTACTAGAACTGATATTCATTTGTGTTTAAATGTGCACATGCATATTAAATATGCACCACTGAATTAATGTTTAACGTGTCTTAACATTTTGAGCTTGTATTTTACCCATGCTGCATTACGTAAAATACTGTTTTCCCTTTTCTGCTAACACGATATTTCTTGCAGGTATTCACATACATTGTTAGTTTTGAACAGATACATTACTGTAGGAAGCCGGCTCTGTAAATACGTTACCGAAGTAAGGTATAGTGTGCACAGAGTCCAGTAGAACCCCAAAGGTAGGCACAGGTAAAAGTAGATAATAATTTGTGGTAGTGTGGGCAAGTAGTAAGGCTTTATCAGAGAGTAGTGTTAAGCATTTATTGTACACACTCAGGCAAGAAATTATGTCACACACTCAAAGACTGAACTCAGACCAATTTTATTTGTATCAAATATTATTTTGTTATTGTATTTCTAGAACCAAGCCAGGCCTCCTGGTGCAGGTATGTGAAATAATACTTTGCAAGATGTATGCAGTGAATTACAGTTAAATGTAGGTTCAAATTAAGTTGGTTGATTTACAGGTAAGTCAATAATCAAAATGTATTTTATTTATGTACATTTTACTTCTTGGATTACTTTTTAAGTTATGTTTGCTACTCAGTGTGATATGCCTAAATATCACACTGGGTCATTTCCTAGTCAAAAGGTAAGTAATTCAGTTTTGGTACATTTGCAGTTTTTCAAGGTTTCATACAAACCAACTCCACACTTAGAAGAATTTTTAAAGAAAAGCAGTCAATGCAGTCCTATTGGAGGAAATGAAGTTATCTGTTTGCAGGTAAGTACTTGGTTGTGGGAGTTGGGTTTCTGGGATGAGAACCATGGTTTCCCCAGGGTTGAGGATGCACTCTCAGAACACCCTCAGCGGCACTAGGGTTGCTGGGTGCAGAGTGCCGAGCCCCAACGTTATCCAATAGGGTTAGGGGGCCTCCGGTTGGTGGCTGCTAACGAGCAGGCCACAAGGTTGTGGGAGAAAAGCTCCAGGTGTTAGGCTCAGGGCAAAGGGGATCCGAGTTAGCACACAAGGTGCACCCACAATGGCACAGGGGTGGCTGGGTGCAGGGTGCTGTTTTGGCGTCGGGTGCCTTGTTGTTTTCAATGGGGATTCTCCGGTTGCAACAAACACTGCAAGCTCGGGGACGAAGATCTTCTGCAGACGACCACTTGTTGGAGAGGTAATTTGGGATGCCTGAGGATGCTGGGACACTGTTGGTTGTGCCACCCAAGGCCGTGGGACGTTGGGTACAGGGGTGTCTTCAGGTGTCGGGTTTTTCTTACCGGCTCCGGTTGCAATCGGGGGGGATCCTCCATAAAGGGGCTGAAAGCATCGATTGGAGGCACAAGGCAGGTCAGGGATCACAAGATCCCAGGTCAGGACCGCCGGAGAGACCTCCTTGTGGTGTTGGGCCATTCGAACTCAGGCCGTGGACATCGGGTGCAGAGTGGTGCAGACTCGCGGATTTGGCCCGAGCAAGAGTCTGCGGGTGAGCAAATCCGGTGCTCGCAGGAGACAAACTCTTGGTTTGGGAAGGCAGGGCGGGTCTGTGAGAAGTTGGCCTGGTATATGCTGTCCACTAATTAAAGTGAGCACCTTGTACCTGTTCAAACAACCCTTATGATGATTAGGTTAAAGACAACCTTTATTGAAAGCTATCCTAGTGGTAGCTATGGAGAGCAGCCTTCAGGCTAAGTCTCGAAGGAATGTAAAACAGCTTGGTTCACCAGATTATAACCTCTTGAATGACCAAATGAAAGGAGAACCACACAAGGTATATACATAAAATATATGTATTTATTACTAAACACTCTCTACTAACCTCTTTATGAGATTAGAGAGCAAGACACACAATATTTATACACTAGAACAACAGTAAATAGCACAATACACAGTGGGCCCCAGGGGGAGACCAAACCATATTTTAAGAAAGTGGTATAACAACCACAACTTGACTAGACACAGTGCCTAGAGCACGTAGAATCACTGGGACCCCAAGGAACCACCCAAGGTATTGACCCAGGGGACCCACGGGGGACGCATGCAGTGTGAGAACACAGCCGCGAGCTCCGTACAATCCTATTGGAAAGTCGCGGTTGGAATTTTAAAGCTTAAGGACACTTAGGAGAGGACTTTGAGCAAACCCTTTCAAACTTAGAAGGTTCTAAGGCCAGCACTCACGTGAGCACCGGAGTACTCGTGTTACCTCACCCAGGGAAGCCGGGTGCATAGGTGTCAAATGGTGTCGGGAATTTTCGTTGTTCTCAATGGCGTGATGTGGCAAAGTGCTGCTGCTGTGAAGAGGAAAAGTGTCCGGTGTGATCCAAACCTGGATCGGAGCTGAGAAGAACCTGAAAGCAGAGGGGACAGAGTCTGGGTCACTTCGGGGTGACCAGGGGGACGGTAGACCAATGCCCACCAATGTTGGGTGTTTCAGTTGCGAAGAGGTGAAGCTTGACTCCACTGCCACGGGGACTAGGAGATGTCGACGGCAACCAAAGTCTGCAGGCGAGTTGTACCACGAAGGATGTCGAGTGCTGGGGGGTCGGTGTCCGTATTGGAGACCAACAAGCCTTGGCAACGGCAACCCACGCGGTTAGAGTAAAAATGCTTAGGTGTGGACCAGCAAGGTCCTGGGGACTCCCCAAGCGATGGAGATTCAGGGCACGTAAGGAGCAACCAGGTAAGCCCTTTGAAAGTTAAAGTACCCTTCTCAGGGACCCACAAGTCGACGGACAAGGGATCGCGAAGGGACCTCAAGAGGAATCACTAAATACCAGCCCACGGGACACTTGTGGAGTGTAGGCCAGTAATCTTCATTGGAATCAATGCTCGGAGTCTGGACTACAAGTAGCCCAAAGCACAGCTTCAGGGATAGCCAATAAGCATATGCTCCTACAAATGTGCATGGTGTCCAGGGGTTCTGGTTGCACGGTCCCTACGAGGGCTTTGAATCGCAGGTTTGCTGAGAGCACAGATTGGCCTCGAGGAAGCTTGGGAACCCACCTCCTGTGTTGCAATAACTTCGGAGTCCTTCAGGAGCTGCGTAGTTGCAAACCGGACAGATGCGTCTTTGGTGCCTGCCTTGCAGGGGAGTAACTCCTTTACTCCAAGGGAGATTCTTCGGTCATCAAACATCGTGTAGATAGTTGAAGTTCTGGGATTCTGTAGCAGAGTTTTGTCCAGGTAAATCTAAAGTCCTGTAGCCAGGGATTCCTACTTTATACCCAAGGAAGGGGTGGGACAAACTCTTGGGACAAACCTATGGGAGGGTCAGGACAGAGGGGTGGCTACAACCATGTCCTTTGTCCAGACTTCCTTTATGTAAATGTCCTTATTTTTAGTTCTTTTAGTACCTAACCATCCTCTGGACTTTGACATTCTAGATTATTAATGTATAGGCGAGAGAGTCTTAGACTATTTTCTGAGCATCAGATATTCATGTTACTATTCTGTATCGCAGTCACAGAATTGCTTGCTTGTTTAATACTAGTTCACCTCAATTTCTTCAGGCAACTGGGACTTCCAGTTGTTATGCTGTACCTTCACAGCATTGTTTTGAGAGTAGTGTATTTGAACCTGATTATTAATTGGCAATAAACCTCTGGAACTTGGCTACCGATCCCTGGTTCTCATTGTGTAGTCAAATGGGTTGCAGTATTAATTGAAATATGATTGAATGTAAATGCTAACTATCACCATCTCTCAGTCGGATCTAACAGGTCCATCGGAGGACCAATGGTGAGCAAGTGGGCCCAGACAACACTGTATCACATCCAATAGAAATCGAACTTCCTGCTCCATAAGAGCTAATCTAGAAGTGCTGTCTTCTTCTGCTGGAGCTCCTCCACCAAGGCATGAAAGACCTGCAGGAGTGACTGGGTAGTATAAGTGACGTAGGGGCCAGCACTTGATGCAAAGTTGGAGGGAGTTACCCGGAATTGAACTTCTGCAGCGCACAAACATAAGAAGCTTTGCTTCACCTGGGTCCAAATCGTGGCACGTGCCTCTTTTTAGCTGGGAGAGGGGGGTAGCAAGGTGCATTCTAAAAAAGATGTGTGCAAATAGTTATTCTAAAAGGCATACGCAACATCTGTCTGGGCTTCCTGAAACGTTTTTACAAAGGTATGGCCAGTGCTGGAAATGGAAACATAGAAGTGCAGGAAGTCTGTACCAGAGTACCTGCTTGTTTCTGAAAAGTACCAGTACTCTCCCATTAAAAGTATTACGTCTCTCTTGATAAGTGCAGGTACTTTGTACCAGAGTACCTGCTTGTTTCTGAAAAGTGCCAGTACTCTCCCATTAAAAGTATAATGTCTCTCTTGAGAAGTGCAGGTACTCTCCCTATCAAAATAAAAAAGTGCCGGTACTCAGTACCGGCCCGCTTAGAGCACTGGGTATGGCTGTATCTGTGCTTCCTTCGATGTGTACAAGCTGCATCGGTTTGGACAGACAGGTAGCAGCCACACGCATACAACTCCGAAATACCGGAGTATCCAGTGGGTGTTTCAGTTCCAATCTGACCTCAAAAGATGTATACAGTGGCTAAACTGTCGCCCGTTTCACACCAAGTCATAGACGTGGGCTTTAATCCTGGCTTGCTTCACGGGTTAACCGCACTATGTGACCTGTCATTGTGGCTAATTACCTTATCACCACGAGACTGTAATCCCTAAATTGTCCTGACTGGGAGTACTTAGAAACTGTATAAACTGGATATTTATATATCTTTCCCCTGATAACATCCCGCCAGGGTATTCGTGGAATCTGACACTATCCGTGGACAGCGCCAGGGAACTCGGCTGCTCTCCTGATATCTTTCGGAAGAATCGATTTGTCATTAAGTACAAAAGCACACACCTTAAAAACGCACACAGTTTGCGTTCGTCTTTTTTATTGTGCCATTCCAAGCACCTTCGACAGACTTAACGTTCGGGTGGCTGGCGGAGGGAATAAAAACACACCGGTAAGAAAACAAAAATTCATTTTCAGGCTTGTCCTGCCGGAGGCAGCAGAGCAGCTAGCGATTAATAAAGAGTGAGAAGTCCGCTGGGGCTGTACGCACTTGGCGATCCAGTCATCAGTCAGTCTGCGCTCCACATCCAACCGGAGATGGGGAATATTTTTACGGCTGCAATCAAAGCCTTGACTGTTGCAGAAAGACACTTGCAAGTAGTAACCAAGGGTGAGGACACGCACTGGGCGCCGACAGATGCCTAATCTTCTGTGGTTCTGTGTGATTTATTTTTGTCTAATTAATGTATCTATATATACGTATAATGCATGTGAACTACCATTACAGAGACCTTTTAGAGGTTTACGGGTGCAATGTTATTGAGGGATGCAGGGGGTCTGCGTTCAGACACCTCTCCCGTCTCTCCACTCGGTTGCAGCACACACTACGCACTAACCCTTCGGTACTGCTTCCCGGGCTACCAGCCGTGGAAGGGGCGGGATAACTCGAAGGGGCGGGCTCGGCGGCGCGAACTCTCCTATCGCGGGGCGCGTGGGCGAGCCGGCATTGTGATGTCACGAGACGGGAGGCGGGCGCAGCCCGTAAGCGGAGCAGGCTCGGCCTCCCCTGGATGAAGCGCAGGAGTCTGCAGGGGAAAGTGAGGCTGAGTCAGAGAGTTGAGCGGCGCGTCGGAGTCTGGAGCGCTGCACGGAGCGGCCCCGCGCACACCCCTCCGCCGCTGCACGCGAGGACGGACCCTACCCATGCCTTAACCCCGGGAGCGCGCAATCTCTTTCCCGTAGGAGCCAGCGGCACCTGACCGCACGGATTGCTACTGTGGTGGTTGTGTTGTTTTTTGTGCTTTGGTGGTAGTTGGCTGTTGTGCATCGGACGGGACTGGGAAGAAAACTTTGTGTGCTCGCGGGTGCTGAGCACTTCGCCCACGGCCCCTGTGCGGGCGCGCACCCCCTCCTGCACCTGGAAAGTTGGATACAGCGTGAGAGCGGCGGGGATCGCCCCTGCGCCTGGAGTGCACACATCAGCACCTGGATTCCCCGCGGCTGATGCGCCCCTCCGGAAGGATGCCCCTGGCTCGGGCCCCGCTGCTGGTGGCCGGGCTGCTGCTGCTCCTGCGGGCGGGCCCCGGGCGAGCGCTGGTCTGCCTGCCCTGCGACGAGTCCAAGTGCGAGGAGGAGCCCCGCGGCTGCGCCGGCAGCGTGCTGCTGGGGGTGTGCGGCTGCTGCCTGCGCTGCGCCCGGCAGAGGAACGAGAGCTGCGGCGGGGTCTACGGGCTGCACGGCGCCTGCGACCGCGGGCTGCGCTGCGTGCTGCGGCCGCCGCTGCACGGAGCCTCCGTCACCGACTACCAAGTGGGCGTCTGCGAAGGTACGGGGGGACAGCTGTACTCATGCAGCCCATGTGTGCCGGGGACGTGCACAGCTACACCTAGGCTAGAGGATACATGGCGTCCCCTACCTGCCCTCTCCCACTAGAGGATCACGGGTGTCCCCTGCCTGCTCGCACCCGCCGTGGACCACAGGGAAAGTAACTCTGCGGGGTGCTGTGGTAACCCCAACATTGGAGTATGAGAGGCCAATCTGCCCAACCACCTCCATCGCAGGGAAAGTAACGCCCAGGGATATGGGGCCATTCCTAAACTAAGAGATGAAAGGTTGCCCTACACGCCACTCCCGTCCCCAAGGTAGCACGAGTAAAGTAACACCCCAGGGTACTTGTAATCACTAGATTAGTAGATGACATCCCCCGCCCCAGCCCTCCAACCTTTGACTGTAACAACAGATGTTATCGGGGCACCCATTAGATCAGAGGCTATGCAAAGCCCCCTACCTACCGCCCCCCAGGGATTGCTGGGAAATTAACACTGGAGGGTATTGGGGTAAGCCATAGACTAGAAGACGAGGTGGGGGGGGGGGGGGTTACTGTATAGGGCCGTCCCCGAGGGATCACCGGGAAAGTAACCCAATTGTATTTTGGTAACCTCTAGAGACTATTGGGTGGTATCCCCATCTATCGGAAAATTCTAGGCCAGGGTATAGTGGCAAACCAAAAGGGGGGTACCCGCTATACAGCATGTGCCACATGGCGAAGGTAAGCGCGTGGGGACATGTGTGTCTGTCTACACGTGAACACCTGAAGAGGCTATAGGGGAAGGTGTCACATTGGAGAATAGTGGGGTATTAATCCATCTCTGTGTTCGCTGTGGGGTATATAGGCTGAGGACAGGCGAGCCTCAAAAAGGTTGCTGAGGCGAAGGAAGGTGTACACGAGCCTTTCCAGCAGTAACATGCAGACTAGTGTGTGGATGGTGGCGTTTTGTGTTTTTAAGTCTCCCTTGATAACCTACAACATGGCAACCCTTAACCCACAGCATCTACACTGTAACAGACAGTGTGGAAGGGTCCATTGAAGCATATGCGGTTTGCCAAGACCGTGTGCCCTGGGCACCGTTAGTACAGAGTGTGTACATTGTGCAAGATAGGAATGTTAACTCCTGGCAGACGCTGTAACTTGCGAGGGCCTTGACCCTTTCATGTCCGGGTACCTTGTCGGTCTTGGACGCCCGAGGGAGAGACAGTAGGAGGCTGACCCCTGGTTCATCTGTTTTGTACTTCAGGGGCTGTTGATGGGTTCTGGTTACAATCGTGGGTACCGGGTGCCCCCCTGTCCATCATTTGAAGCCTCAGCTGAGGTATGGGCAATACTTTGGTGATGGGTTGTGAAATTCGCCCGTAGTTGTCTGGTTGAAGTGTGCGCTGTAGAATGTGACAGGCCCTGCATCTGAATACAGAGACTTACTGTTATCTGCGTACCAGCAGTCTCTCGTTGAGACCCGGATGCTCTCCTCAAAGCCCGAAATGTAACAAACCTGAAACTGACAGCGCGGGCACCCCAGTTTCTCACGTCTGGCCAGCCACCGATCTACTGCGTGTAATTGAATCTTTTGTCGATTTATGAGTATATGCCGAGGAGTAAGCCCAGACGTTCATACTTTACCGTTGGTCCAGTTTCATCGATCTACCTACCTCTTCTGGCGAGGGGGGGGGGGGGGGGGGTAGTTAAAAGAAACGAACTGAGGGCGAGTATTTCTAGCTCACGTTGTCTTGACCTTTTTATGCTACGCCAGCGTTAGAATAGACGCAATCACAGCGCTTTCACTCTGAGCACAGAATGTGTTTCCCTGGCCAACACCAGGGCAGCGTGATAATAATAGGGACGTGACAGGTCGAGGCGAAAAGCCAGGGAACCTGTTGTGCGGCTGCGTACCATATCCGCTAGCAGCTCACTCGCACCCCCAAAGACCCTCCTGTGTACGCCCCCCCCCCCCAAAACGGTGCCCAGCTTCTCTGGGCACTACTGACCTAACTCACGCTGCTCGAATTAGACTGGTGGATATGCAGAGCCCGATGTTGTTTGTTTACATCAGGTGTTACCTTTAACCCCAAGGGATAATATCCGCGGCCCTTCGGAGCACGCTGCAGTGCGCGAAACTTGCAACCAGTGCCCGCAAAGGTTGCAGTAAACTGTAACTTGTACTCTAATGGGGTATATTAGAATGGGCGGGTGTGGGCATTTCAGCAAAGGAATCAACACAGTGGAACTTTATGTACAGCCGGTTGATAAGTCTCCAGATGCTAAGTTCGATCACGACAGGCAGTTCGGGGCGCCCTCAGCTCAGCGGAGCTCTTACGGGCTCTGTCTGCACTTGCTGCGCACGGCAGTCTCACCCTGGACCCTAGGGGCCTGAGGCACCCAGTGCCTGCACACCCCGGCAGGAGGGAAGCTGAAGTCTTTCCCTGTCCCAGGGGCACCGAGTGCCTTCATCATGCCAGCGGCCGGGCCCCAAGGAGCAGGGAAGCACCTCCCTGGACCCACGCCATCGGTGGGTTTCCGGCCCTGGGCCAGCCCCGTGTGGCGCAGCTCGCATTAGCTGCCCTGGGAAGAGGAAGTCAAGTTTGTTTTCCTGCTCCAGGAGCCGGCGTGAGAGCAGCGCCCCGTGCGCCTCAGCCAGTGCTCGCAGGGGGCGAGAAGTGTGCGTGGGCCACACAGTGAGGGGGTAGGGGCAGGATCGCGTGCCTGCTCTTCAGCTTGAGTTAGTTAGTAAACAGAAGCGTGCCCACTTTGCCTAGGGGGTGAGGTGTGGTCGCAAAGGACCAAGGGGCTGTCTGAGCCCCTGGCGCCCAGCAGGTCAGAATGTGAACACATTTCGACTCTCAGGCGCTGTGATGGGGAGACGCAGGCATGGCAGGGAGCGAGGATGCTAACGAAGAACTCTTAGGTTTTTCATGTTAGAAGAGCTCACTACAGCCGGGGGCATAGCTTGGTCACTAAGATTGGGTGTGTGTGTGTGTGGGGGGGTGTTGAGCTTCAGATTTATCAACAATTAAGCTGGCATTTCATGGTAAAATACAATTTTTGAGAGGCAGGGCATGAGGGGTCTGAAGGGGCAGTGGAAAGGGAGATCAGTGCGTTTTGTTCGCCTTACCTAAAACACAATATTTAGTGAAATAACTAAACTGATTTTAAGAAATTCAAAACGGAGAGGAGTGTGTGTTTGTCTGTGTGTGCATGTTAAAATACTAGATGGAATCCGACACACTCCTCACGATACCCAACAGACAGCTTCTGTACCAAACTATTTACTAAAGAATACATTTATAAGGGGGGTGTAACACTCCAAACTACCCCCCTTCCGAAACTACGCCCCTAACTACAACCTGTGACATCAATGATGTAAATTGATTAGGGATACTCAGTTTGAAATGTATGTAAGGCAACATCTGAACCCCAGTAAAACATTCTTGCGATCTACATTTGCGCCGAGTAAATGTAGGTTAGTAGACATGATAAAAAAAAAAGTGGAACCCCCCCCACCCAGTGACGGCGGGTTAGAGCTCAGAGCGTCGAGAACGTATTTTTTTTCTAGAGAAGCGTCTGCAAGTTGGGCTCCTGGGGGAGAGGGTTGGTGGTCGATGGAGGCCGGCTTTTCATATCCCAGAAGATAACCCTCACTTGAGGTTCAAGATAGAACAGCCCCCCCCCCACCCCCCTCATGTGATGTACAGCGCTCCGTTGCTTTGTAGTTAGGATCACGCTGTATAACTATCAGCGCATACACACAGCACACAGCCAAGCTCTCAAATGTCTGCGTGTTGCCTACTACACACGGAAGAGCAATTTACGTGAATATGACTTGAAATGAATGGTATTGAAGAAGCCTTTGCCACTGAAAGAGACTTTTTTCCAGCACAAATGGAACCTAGGAGTCATTAGCAATCTGAGGTATACAGATGAGCATGGAACAATGGCCCTTGGTTAGGAAATACAAATATTTTCATAAAGTCAAATGATCATTTTTAATCAAACAAATGATAAAACCCATGCATCATATTGAGGGCCGGTTCAAAAACACTGCGTTCTCTGATATGTGATACACATGTATGATAAATGTGATCTTCTTGTGTAGACAACAGACCGGTCAATTCAAGAACAACACAGCCCCACAGTTTAAATCACCAGTTTACAAGGGGTTGGCATTTCGATTCTCTTCAATTCATGGGGTCGTTATCCGGACTCCAGCTATTCAGTGAGCCCAATAGAGAATTTATGTAGAAGTTAAAAATGTTGTGTTTCCTAACTAGGGACCACTGTTTCTTGCTCCACTAAGAGAAATTCACACAGGTAGTTGCTAACCTCATTGACATCTTTGTCACCAGTCAGGCATGAGCTGAAGTGTATTTTACGAGTATCAATGACTCAGGAGTTTAGCACCCTCTGGAAAAACATGGGTGTCAGAACCGCAAGCGTGGTGCAGGAGGTGTGCATTTAATGTATGTTTTTCATCGAAAAAATGACTGCATGCACAGTGGGGTCCAGCTCCCAAGCAGTAATTTGTACACAAAGTGATGGGGCCTACTGGAAGTTTGAAAACCATGGGGATGTCCTCTGACATCTGAGCCCTGTCTGCTTTAAAGACAGCCAGTTCCTAGCCTGCGCCCGAGAAAGGATGCTTGTGCTGGTCAGTGCTTAAATCACACAGGTCTGCGTAGCAAGAGGGAGGCACCCCTTCCCACGATGCAACACTAACCCAGCTCCTCCATCTTGCATGGCTCATAACCTGTCAGTTTTAACAAAACTCCTTTCCTTTAGCCGGGAACCATGGCTCTAAATTTAGATTTTAGTTTTGTGATTTTGGCCGTGCGAATAACCTTCAGGGATGCTGCAGGAATACTATTGCGTTGTTTTTCGAATTGCGGGTGTACATGGCTCCCCAACTGAGGCCTTATCGAGAGGCGTGTAGTTGCGCTGAGCAGCTCTTGTAGGAGTGCAGTAAGCAGTGCCCAAAAATTATCATCATCTGGGCAAAGCTATCCAGACAGCAACAGGGTGGTCTAACTTTCAGTTGACATCTCCTCAATTGATAACAGTACTGGAACATTAGTGTGAAAAGTGCAATTTCTTCATTGAGAGTGAAGGTAAGGCTATGGGTATTTCAACGCAACGAGAGCCTGAAACCACCCCTGGCACACCTTGAAGGGAATGAGAAAACAAACTCCATGCTCGGCTTTCCCACCTTCTCTTTCTCGAGCTACAGAATATTAGACATCCATATACTTGTTCTTACTCCTAAAATGCAGTGTAATGCATACTTCTGGTCTCTTTTTACTCCTACAAAATCTTTTCTATCTTTGTAAGATGGTGTCACGTGTTGGCATAGCTCTACCTCTTCACTTGTGCAACATGAAGTCCCCCCCCCCCACCCTCCTTGATCAACACTTGTCGCCTGCCCCCTTTTACACCCTCCTTGGCACCGGTGCTGGTAGGCAGGAGCGCACACGTGTCTCGGAGGAAGGCCAGCCTGGGTAACAGAAAGCTGCTCTGTGGGACCTGACCGCAGCAGGAGGGATATTTTTCCAGTGTTTTTTTTTCCGTTCACCGGAAACGTATGATTGTGTTGCCTAGCATTCACCACTAACATTTGCAATGAAGGGGCTGCAGTGTTCATGGCATTTCCAGCCCCCTTCAACAGAATGGTTCAGTGTTTGAGGGGAAAGGCAGAGTGGAAATGACGTGTTTCTGGAGGGAAGGTTGGCTATCATGGTTCCGTGGGTTATTTTTTTGTGGAAGGTAGGTCTGGGGGATGTCAGGCTATGTATTTACTTGTACATTGCACCAGCATGGCGCCTGTGAAAACCTCAGAGCCCTTGGTGTGTACTGCCTTCTAGGCAGGTTGTGTGCGCACCTTCATTTTCATACATTTTTAAAACGGCAATGCTATGTTTTGGAAAGTGCTTGCTGGCGTTCTCTAGGTTTCATCTTTTTATTTTGCTTATTTCAGCTATCCGTGCTGCAGTCCAAAATTCTTCATCACTGACACTGCTGCGCTCCCATTAAATCTTTTTAAAAGCTGATTTAGAGTTTAAGATACAAAATATACCGTATCCGCAATTACAGTATCCCTCCCGGCAGGTCAGTAGTCTTGGGGAAAAGGAATGGGCCATATTTGGTCCAATAAAAATGGCACACTGTACATTGAGTTAAACAAAAAAAAAAAACTTTACATGGGTTAGAATTTCCCTAAAGCATTTGTGTTTTCGTCCTCCATACTTTGATTATGAACACCTTAGAATAATCTGTTCTTGATGACCATGTCACTGTACACATAACCATGCCCGTAATAGAACCTAACTCCAATCCAAAGCGAGATCTTTTGACTTGCTCAGAGGGGGTCTCCAACCAGTAGCTCGTGAGCTACTGTAGCTCTCTAGCTACCTCCAAGTAGTTCACCTGGGCTTATAACAACATTGAAATTATACAACACTAATAATGATAGTAGCTCTCAATGCGTTTCATTGAACATAAGTAGCTCTCAGTACAGAAAAGGTTGGAGACCCCTTTATCCGCCCCTTCCCCCACCCTTCTGCCTCGCATTGCATTCAGGGCTAATTCAAAAGGCCCAGATAGTAATGGCTTTGCTCTTGGTTTTGTGGCTAGAAAGCATTTCCAGGTGGCAGTTTATCAAGGACATGGTTTGGGAAGTTGCTCAATATTTACCAAACCAGGAAACTATCAGCTTAGTTACTTGGTAGAGTAAACTGACCCCAGGCAACTTTGTTTTGTTGCACAGTAGAGGCATGCCTGTGGTTACCTATCATGGCATAGGGCCGGGGCCTATAGGGGTTGTTCTCAATTCTTGACTGTTTTCGGGCCCTTGTCATGCTAATCTAGAAATCGGAAAAGAATGCTCCCTGGTCACATCCTTTGGGAGTGTCCCCTGTTGTGTTGGGGATCCTGCAAATAGGGACAGCCCGGCAAACGCGTCGGGGGGGGGGGGGGGGGACTGTGTTATGGCAGTGGTATCTGAAAGAGTGTTGGGAGAGGAATCCTCCTTTGTCCTGGTGTGGTGGATCCCACGAAATTTGGCTTCTGGCAGAGGTTATTTTGATGGGTGTGGTAGGGGGTTGTGGACTTACCTGTGTTGACTTTTTAAAGGTCTGGGCAAGGCCTTGACCTCGCAAAAATTATGGGAATGATTGATGATGGTTAGGAATTTTGTCTAGCGGACTCCAAATAATACTTGGTGCTATAAGATTTTTTTCCCTCTTGATTGTACAGCAAAATATGTCCTGAGGTGTTTAACCACAACAAATTGTAGCCTCTGCTGTTTTGTCCGTTTCCCCTTGTTCAGGGTCGCCTCCATGCTCTGCTGCACTCTCCTTATTCTTTCATTGTCTAGTATGGTTGGGTTCTTTGTGGGTGGCTGTGCTGTCTTCTTTCTGTAGGCGACAAGTGCATTGATGCCAGACGGCTGTGGTGGCATGGCGCTTAAGCCTGTCGAACTAGTCCTTCAGGTATTATACATCCTGTTGCTTATGGCCAGCATCTGGGAATCGGAACAGTGCTTGAACTGAAATCGCAGGTGGTCAACCAAAATGGGAAAATGAGCCCGACTTCTGGAGGAGAGCCCAACAACGGAACTCCTAGAACTGTTGCCGTCAATTCTGTTTCAGGGCTACTTTGGTTGTATTGTGATTCAGGAACTAGCTTCCGCTTTAAGATTGTTTTTTTGTTTCTGGAAGAACAAGAATGGTAATTTTCAGTTACCCCTTTGGAAGAGGACCTTTTCCTGTTACAGCCGAATTGTAAATATCAGACCATTCGGTGCATTGGCAGCCTGAGAGGTGATAGGCCAACTGAACCCCAATTAAGACAATCCTTTTTAGTATCCAAACACGGATATGGATCCCATTTCCTTTTTTTTGCTTTAATGCCCTTGGTACCCTTACTAGGACGCCAACCTGTAAGTGATGGACACCAGCATAGAAACAGTACCTTGTGACAAGCAGCAACTCCTGGCATTTGCCTTTGGCTTGTTTAAGAAGGGAACGCAGCCACTCCATTGCTGGTACCAGCTCATGCAGAAAATAATTTAAGTGTGAACTTCGAGATCCAGGGATGGGGCCTACATAATGAATTCCTGCAAGGTCGAATGGCTCAATGAAATATCTGGTGCACTATGGAGGCACATGCAGATCCACGTGAGGTGCCTAGAAGCAGTCCATTGCTTTGAACAGGTGTAGAATCCTCACAGGTCAGAACACACCTTTAATAAAGTACGAAATAAGTTTGAAATGGAAGAGAGAGCCTGAAACGACATGGCTGTTTTCTTTGTAAGCAGTGCTGGATCGTAGCTTGTCGGAGGAGCTGGAGGGAGGTGTCTGGGAGGATAGACCTAGCTGTCAAGGTCTTGACTCAAAAATACTGGCGAAGTTGGGCGTTTAATCACAGTAATGTGAATGAAGAATTAATACTTTTTTGGGAAGTAGAACTTGGTTTGCGAAGGAGGTGACCCCATTCCAAATAAAGTTTACGCAGGCGCTTTATTTTCAGGTGGTGAATAGAAGTTAAAGTGACACAAGTAAAATGCGGGGGAGTTGACTGGAATGGATATAGAACCCTCTGTCTATAATTTGGAAGGGTCACTCTACAGGAACTTTTTCACCCTGGCTAACACCCTTGTGGATGCTTCAGTTCCTATGAATCTTTGCGAGCGTTGCTCAAATCTGTGAAGAAGTGAGTAAGCCAGTAAATTTACAGAGTAAGCCAAGCTGGGTGCCTGGCAGTTCGGGCTGGACTGTTCCCATGAGGCACAGGGTCAGACTGATTTGCATATGGCCATGTCTGAACTGGGGTGGCAGAGTGGGCTAAAGAATGATGATGGATTAAACCCAGATCAGTTGACTGGGGCTGAGTGTTTGATTTGCTCAAATGCACCCTCCATCATCCCCTTTGGTATCGCTTTGGCCTGAAGGGCCACATATGAGCCAGGCCAGCGAAAGGGTCAGCTCGGAAATCCGCCAGCAAACGTCCTAATAAAATGTGAGGAATACACTTGCCATTTTTGTGTTTTCTAAAAAAAAACACCTGTTTTGTTACATGTCTTACAATTTAATACATAAGATGAGTGTATTTAGTGGCATTCATTGAAAGTAAGTCTCTTAACAAAACTGCCCTAGTGGGGGGCTCGGACAGCGCCCGGGTTGATTGGACTGGTTCCTTTTTGGTGTGCTGATCCCATCCCATCAGGACATAAGGTGAGCCAGACATTTGCCTTGCCAGGCTCGAGTCTTTGTCGGCTTGTCCACTCCTACGCATGCAATATATCCGGAACGGTTCCCTGTGCTCCCCTCCAATCCACCTTGAACTCGCCCAGAAAAAAAGTGCCATGATAAATGGTGTCCAGCCACAGTCGCGCGCCTCCTGCACACATTGCCTGGGGAGGATGAAAAGAATTACTGTCGTCGTTCAACTCGGCCACTGCTGCGCAAGCACTTCTGCTGTGACGTGCTCGAACAAAAGTGAAAGCGGAGCGCAGTCCAGTTAAACGAGAAAATAAACGATTATCAGAGCTGTGTGAGCATAATGTGGCGCGCTTTCTTGTCCTGTGCAGGTCCGGCCAAAGCACGCTTTGCGCTCAGGTGCCCCCTGCTGGAGGGAACGAAGGGAAGCGGCTGATGGCGTCTTCAAACTAACATCAGCGCAGAGAATTACATGTCTATGGCACGTTTTGCTGTGCTTTTGCTTGGCACAAACACTTGATTCTTGTCCTAGGTGTATTTTTAACCCTTATTTACTTGCTTCTGTGTTGTGGCATGCTCGGTGTTTGCTCTGTTTATATTGTCAAAGGCGGAGGTAATAAAATTATTTATAAACTTTTGTCCCCATTCAAGAAGGCTGTTCTAAGTCTGCGCCTGCGCATTGGTGTGCTGCTTTTGTTTGAATTTGAGTGAATTATTCCTGCTTTGCATTTGTCCTTCTAAATATCTAAAACTCGGCCGCCATCACTCGTGGAGTTCATTGCAGCGCCATTCTACGGGACAGGTGGTTAACCCTAGGGTGCCAGTGGTAGTCATGGGGTGCTTGAAGTGGCTTGCGCAAACGCTGGCGTTTTGGTGAATTGATGTCAATGGGGCGGAACATGCTGTAGGAAGAGAAATGGCTCCACCAGAACGTCAGCACACGAGAAACATTTACAACAGATGTCCGCTCCTGCGCGGTCTATGCACCCATGTGTGCTGCAACAGCACATATATTGAAACACCTGTGATGGTAGCTTACGCTGTCGGAGATGTTGGAAGATTGGACATGTCTCATACTGTAAAAAATAAGCGTGTGAGAATAATTTGTTTGACTACCTTTTTGCTTGCCAAGGACAATAAATTACCGCAAACTGTTGGTGTTTTAGAAATTTAAAGGAGTGGTTGCCTCTTGAATTCCCCTCAGTCTCAATTCTGCCCACATCACGGGGCGGGCAAGGGCCTTCTGGGAAAGTGGAAGTATTTGCTGACGTAAATCCAGGTCCCCACGCTAAAATTAATTTGCCTTTCATTGCCTGTTGGCACCCATGTGTGGTGGCATCAGAGAGTGGGCTTTCTCAGGATGTCCTAAGCGCTGTCTTTTGTATAACTGCTCCTTATTGGAGGTGTCCCTTAGTAACCTACCTGTCTCACCTGCATTTCAGCCTTTAGAATAGACCACTTAATGCCTGCTTTCTCAGTCCTACGTCAGTGACTAACATCTGTAGGTTTGTACTGAGAACCAGCCAGTGGAAAGATCATACCGCTCCCAGTGCATGTCATGTAATTCTCTGACAGGTAGGTTAGTGCCCAGTTGGACAGTCAAGGCAGAACGGCATTTCCTACAGGTGATCTGAATATGGCCTGAAACGTGGTTTTATGTAGCTAGGGCATAATCTTACTTAGAAGATTGAGTTGTAAGATGGGTTTTAAAGTTGGTGTTGACATCTGTATGGAAGCCAGGGGTTTGGTGCCAGCGATGTGGGCGCGAATGATCCTTTCAGCTATAAAGATGTGTAGTCCTGGTTGTATTCTGGGGTGCTTTTAGAGAGGGGGGGGACGTCCTGTTTTCATGTAGTTCACTTTAAGGTAGACAGACAGGTGACACCCCTGATTCCCTGAGGGGGCGGTGTGTTTTCAGTTAAATGACAACAATTTTTGGTATTGTGCTTTGGTGCAGGATGGGAGCCCTTGGTTTTCTGGTGAGACCGCAGTGTCTCGATGTACAAGTTAAACATCTTGTGCAATCGGATGGATTTCTGAGGGACGCTACTGGTTAGTCGGAGAAGAGGGAACTCGATTTCTCCATCTGGACAGTTTAGACTCTAAAAACAAACGGGATTTACTGGAGGAGTTTGCTTTTACTCCCTATGTACAGCCAGAGTCGCTAGAAAGTCTCTACGGTTACCCTGTTAGAAACAGCTGAATGACTGAGTAGGGCAAATGACTGTTGGATGTATTGAGCATTTGAAACTACTAAAAATGTGATTGTTGGTGCTACAGAACGGCCTTAAGCCAGACTGGTAGACTCCAAGGAGGATGTGGTGATCACGGGTGGAATAGGAGAGGGAATACCGCTTCTTCTTTGGATTGGCCAGTAATGTGAAAGTGAGGAATTTGCGGATAACTTGATTAGTGCTGCAGAATGAAGATGGGTCAAGATTGGATTTAGCCAGAGTTTAATGAAATGGGGAAGGTACCTTCTGTTTGAGAAGCATTGATGATGTCTATTAGGAGCTGTTTCACAGGGCTTTTAAGACCGAATTTGAATAGCTATTCTCTTTGTAGTCTGGACTGTATTCAGTGGTGGTTGTTAGACCCTACTGTACAGTTTAGGGAAGCTCTCAAAATGGGTTATTTCATTAATTTGATGCATATCAGTTCATTAATTCTTATTCGCTCATGCGCCAAGAAACCTTTGGGTAATAATAAGCTTAATACATCAAATTACATATAAATGCAAACGCAAAAGAATCCTGCACACACAAAGATGTACAAGTATGCCTTTGTGTGCTCTTCATTCTCCTTAGGAACACACTACTTTGGAGCTGTTCTCAAACTCCTTAGGCACTGGGTTTCAGATGCCCCGGTCTATCCCTGTTGAAAGACCAATAATTAAAAGAACAGCCTATTCCTTCTCAACCAGGCGTTGCAGCCCATAGCTTGTATCCCACCACTGCTGCTCTCTCGCCTCCGCTGCCTGCTTAGAGATGAGCGCATCTTCAGTGGCAGTGAGCGCTTCAGGCGCTGGACCTTTGGAATACATTGCACACATGGGGCTCTCATGAGGCTGCAACAGCAGCAAGCAGCCAGAGCTGAGCAGGAACTCGACGTGCCTAAGAGCATACGTTTGGACTAGACCCGCCACAGTGTCTTCGATTGCGGTGAGAGGCAGTGTAGCTGGTAGAAACCGTATTCCCCACTCAATATGAACGCACTCCTGGCACAGCGCATTGGCTGAAGGTCTGTCATGTCGTGAATGTGATTTCTGTTGCATAAATTTGTCTCAAAAATATGGTAACAAGCTTGTTTAAAAGATGCTGAAGTTTCTGAGTAAGTTGGTCCTCGTGTCGGAAGGATGAAATGTGTGGATTTGGCCCGCTTGCATTCAATCACGTGATCTGTGGTTTGTTTAGTGATAGTTGTGGGAGGCATTTTAAACTACTAATCTGCCTTTGTCGATTTGTTTTCTGCTGCACCATAGATTGCACCGCGGAGATTCCATCCAGTGTTGGTTTTGTGGTAAATTAGCGATACCACTTTCATATTTGTTCTGAAAGCGGGTCGTACAGGTTATATCACTGATATACAGTAGAAGTTGTACTGTTTGCTAAGCTTTTCTCCTACTGTGATTACTTAGTTGGCATGTTTATAGCACACATGAATCCTGCTGTGATCCCAAACGCAGGCCCCTTTCGAATAGCCTTTGTGTAACATGTACTAAGGGATGGCTTCAATCCTTGTAGCTAGAGGCTGGGGCAAGAGTGACTGTAAATACCTTCCTAATTTGCCCCAAGGATCTGCTCAATATAGTTTGATGGAAGGAGAAAACATCTTGCCAGATCCGACACCAACCCAGTATTTAGAATGCCGAGTGAGGCTATTAACCAGGGTTAACATTGATACTGGCAACAGTCTATCTCCCAATAGCATATCTTTCAGGAAGTCAGATCAATTCTAAAACCAAATCGCAGCGTCCTCCGCTAAGTGGGTGGCTGAGGCTAGTCCTTTTAGTTTTACGTGCATTTTTAGATGTGCTGCCATTGCCTGGTTGATGTAATCCAAACCAGTGATCACCCCATACTTGGAGCAGATGAGTTTGTGGAAAAGTTGTAAGCAAAAAATTCCTGAGCATTTTTAATTACAGTGGTCGATTTCTTTTGGGTTGCTCTTTCCCTAGATGCCAGAGAGCAAGTGGTGCCGTCTACCAGTTCTGGGTGGCACCCTCTTTTGGCTAAAGAATTCTCCTGCACCTTTTCAGTTCTGTTGAATTGTATCCTAGCTGGCATCTGTACTGCCAATTGAATACCTAGTGTTCTTCAGTTCCAGTTTGAAGGACACCTTTTCCACTCCAAGAAGACTCTGCAGGCCCCCCAGAATGCAGATTTGACCATGAAGTCAACCGAGTGCCAGATTGGACGTGGGTGGTTTACCATTAACACTCAGGGAGAATGCAGAAAGCTATCTCTTGACCTTCTGGACTGTGGCACATACAGACCCTTGGAAAAACCAGCCACCCTAAAGTTGATGAATTTATACTCATTTTATCCCAAAGGATTGGCCATCTGGTTTGGTACCTAGGCCACCAATTTAGGTGCCAAATGATATAATTTTGGGTCAACCTTCCCTGCTGATTTGGTTGGATTTTTTTGTGGCATTTAAAACTCTTGACCACCGCCTTTTATGCAAAGGATTAGTGAGGCGGCATGATCTGCACCTCCAGCCTCTGATTGGACCAGTGTATAGGTAACTTGATTTAGTCCTGCACCGTTAACTCTGGCCCCTGTTACTTTTTGAAGAAACAAGTCTGAAAAATAACTACTTCCTTTTGGTTCTGCAAATATCCCAAGAGTGCATACGCTTCAATAGCAGCTAACCGTCACATTAAACTCCAGATGCATTAAGCTTTTCTTACAGGAAGAGTTCAGAATGATCATTTCGAGATCATTGGCTCTTGCAAGGTTACTGCAAGATCTATAATCTAAGTGTAAGTGGAGTATAATAGTACATCCTATACGCAACATGTATATTGTCCTATGGTAACCAAGAGCTTGCCTGTCCTTGGATGGTGAGGACAGATGGGTCTTCAGTTTTGAACGGGGAAAGGAGTTGGCCTAATGGCTAGGGCTGTCGACCTCGAATCTGGGGACTCGGGGCAAATCGCTTAATCACCCCGTGCCTAACAAAAATGAATGTGTCCTCATGTAACGCAATTGGTGCTATGAAAAGCGCTCTGATATGTGAAACCGGGTCAAGTTTGCGCTATATAAAACTCCGTGGGGAAAAAAAACGAGTTGGGAATTTGGTTAGTCTGATATATAAGGGGCGTTGGTTCCATAATTTTCTGCGAGAATCTGCTACCATTTTTAGGGCAGACTCTGACAATCGTACGTCATTAATGGTCAGATTAGCTCCCAATGAGCACAGATAATTAATTGGAATGTACCAGTGAACTACAGCTTGCCGAGTGAATTGTGCCCTTTCCTAAAAGAAATTGTATAGGAATTCAATTCCGGGTTGAATTGGGTGCCGATAAAGAGCTCTGATCATTGGAGACACATGCCTAATAATGGTGCAACAGTATATCATCCCAGTGTCACAGTTTATATAATGTGTTCTTTATTTGCTAATTTGCCCGTGGCATCCAACACGCAATTCTAGAACAGATTTGCTAGCCGAAGATAGCCCTCACAAACGTTGCTTTCATGTTTTCATCCTCCAGTAGTTTTTGTTATTTGAAATGTCAATATAATAGGTTCACCTCTTTCTGATATTAGTGACCTGGTCTTAGAAGGAGAGGTGTGGATTACTGTAACAAGCTCTTGGATGGTGCAACTGGAAAGCAGTTTGACAAACTGCAAGTTTTATGACTGGTTGAAAGAATAGCGACTGACCTACCATGGCCTGTCCATATTTCCATGGTACCCGGCTTCGATCGGAAGTCCTTGGAAACAGCTAGAGTCTGTTCATTCCACTGACTCGCTCCTAAAGTCTGACATAGGAAGGCCCTCATTTCTCTTAGTGAAAAGCGAATTCCTGGTCTGCCTTCTTGAACGCCCTGCTCCTCCAAAAAATACTTTTCATGTTCTCCCTAAAACGAAAAAGGATCATATTGGGTGAGGGAGTCTGCTCTTCAGACTGCCACGGCACAGAGTAACACAGCTAACACTCCTGCCTCTTACATGCATGTTAAAAAACCCGAATCTCTGGTTCCTGCTGCTATTTGCCTCCCACCTTCAAGATACCTCTGGGTTCAAAGTGCTAGGTTATGAGGAGGTTGTGCTGGACTGGGATGCCCCTCCAACCCAAACCCCGATGAGTGCGTTGTTGTATCTCGCAACATGCGTTTCCCCTGCCAGCCCTAGTTTGAAGAAGCAGACCGAGCAGGCCATTGTGACTGCTAAATGCCAAGAGGCCTTTGACAGGCATAGGAAGGCCCTTGCTGAAGTCCCTGTTCTGCCTTCTTCTAGGTATTGTCAGCCCTTCGTAGTGCAGATAGATTCCTCAGGCGAGGAGACTGATGTCATTCCCTCGCAGAGTGAGAAGGGGGAAAAGCATCTATTGTCCTACATCACCCATCGACTCTCACTTGGTCAACAGTATTTGGTCACGGTTGAACAAGAGTACTTGGCAATTGTTTGGACTTTCAAGTGCTCAAGACCTTATTTGATTGGGCCCGTCTTCATAGCCCTGATAGGCTCATACCTCTGTCACTTGTAAACACTGATTACATCCAATCTTAATGCATAGAATATCTTGTATAGGAGTCCACTTTGGCCAGTCGTATCTGATGAGGGCCGGTTTGAGGTTAAAAAGAACTACTGGCATGAAGAAATGTATAGTCCTGCCTCTAGCTTGTGAATACACTGGTAGCTGACACTGCTCAGGAGACTCCTATACTGAGTCTTCCAATAGCTATCCCAGAGGTTTTGGGGTACACCCAAACCATACCCTACCCCACAGTCAAGTGAGACTACTGTTCAAACTGGGCTGGAGATTCACTGGCTGAGAACTAAACACTTTCAGTAAAGCTTAGTGTAGTCTCACAGGAATTGTGCTTCAGGTTTGATTGAATTGTGCAACACAAATAGTAAATTGTGCAGCTTAATACAGCAAATTTTGTGATGGTGTTGCTTCATTGTTTTGTCATTTTTACACTTAACACTGTTTGGACATTGGGTGCAGCTCATTAGTACCAGTTTAGCACCCAAATACAGCAATAAGCAACAGAAAGGTGACTAGCTAACCTTCCACTGCACGGCAACGTGTTGCTGCATTTCTACTAACTTTTGAACTGTTTGAGCTAGAAACATGTCTTTTGTTTAGATTATGCAACAGATGGATTATGTGGCAAATCTATAATTATGCGGAAAAATGCAGCAGCTGCACAATTGCATAATTCCAGTGGCCCTGCTTATGATCTGCATTTCCCTATAATTTGCTTGGCCCTTTGGCTCATTGTAACAGCAAAAGTTAGTGTTTGGAGGCAGTAGCGATATAACAACATTTTTGGTTATATTTCAGGTGCAGAAGGTTATAGAGCCTAGCATAGCTTTGTTATGCACTATTTTTCTTGTTCATTCCATAATGTAATTTGTTTTTTTTCCTACAATATAGCCATACATAACATGGACATTTATATAGCGCTTCTTGATCTGCTGTGTCCATCTCTTAAAGTAAGCTTTGACTTTCCTTCCCACGAGTCCAGATCCAGTTGCATTCACAAGGCACAGGGATGCTAATTGTAGATAACAAGTGCTTGCATGAGAATGAACTTCTCACCAAGTGTCCATGGACTGTAACCCCGCCCCCACTCCCGTCCCTGTGCAGCAGACACGGCTCACCGCCGCCTCTCCATCCTAAACTCGTTTTTAAGAATCTCTGGAATTGCGCGTCAGCTCGGTGCCATGGAAATGTTTACCCCGCGGCCAGTGAGAGACCTACGCAGACTGCTGAATTCTCAAACGAGACACGCATTCCAATAAAGATGATGTGTCCCTGCAAATTAAAATGTAATAACCAGTGGTTTATCAGAGGCAGTAGGCTGCATGCACCGAACCGGTGCATGCAGCCCTCTGCCTCTGGTCAGCGGTGCCATGAGCCCCTCTCCAGGAGCTGAGGCGGAGGCTGCCGCCGGGCCCTGCGGGCTTCTGAACTGGGCCCTTAAAACTTTCACTCGTTGTATGTGGGCCTCTCACTTCTGCAGGCAGAATGCGCACAAACAACACTATGGCAAGGGGGTGTGGGCAGTGAGCACACGGAGAGGCGGATGGAAAGCGAGCATGAGAAAGTTAAGAAGGAAGTGGGAAAACAGATGGCAAAGGTGGAAAAGAGGACAGCGGGAGGAAGGAAGTCAGCGAAAGTAATGAGGCACAGAATTAAAGATAAGAAACGGGGAAACCAAGGGGGAAATGGCCCAAGGGTGGATGAAAGGGTGAAATAAGTCAACAGTCCAATGGAAGGAAGAATGGACAGGTGGGTGAAATGATGGAAGAAAATGTGGATGCATGGATATATTGAGGTGTGAAAGGACAGGTGTGTGTATGAAATAGAATCGTGGATAGCGAATGAATGTATGGTTGGATCATGGAAAGGTGAAGGAAAGAACAGAAGGGTGAATAGATGGAAGAGTCGAAGGACAAATCCATGCAAGGGTCTCTTTCGAAGAGGGGTGGGCTTGCGCTCCTCAGTTTATTTAGAGTTGGGTTCAAAGTGTGTGGTGTTTCTGTGTTCTGGCTAATCCCATGTCCATGGGTCCTCGGGGCACCTAGGTCGATGTGTGTGAAAGCTAGGCCCATTTTTATGTTGTAATAAATGCAAACCTTGGAGGCCGGTGGAAATCGGAGGCAGGGTCCAGTTGGCAGTGTGAGATCTCTTCAGATGCAGTCATCGGTGTCCTGTGTGACCTTGTTTCGCATGTCAACAAATCCACCGACCCGCATGGGGCCCTGGCTTCGAATATCGCTTTCTCAGTGACGCCCCTGTTTGCTGTCTTAACAAAAGAAGCCAAAGATTGGCTGGGCAAGATTGCGCAACAAACTGGTGCACACTGGGTGACGGAACATTGGCGGCCAAAGGGCACAGCTGTCCTCAGAACCGCAGGTGCAGTGGCACCGGGACCCTGAGTGGGAGAGCCCCACCGTAGTCCAGTCTTGCTTGTTTTTCCCTCCCCAGTCAGGAAAGAGGGGCTCGTTTACGCTGCTTACATTAGGACACGTCGCAGCTTAGGTACGTCACTGACTGCGATCTATCCTTGCTTACGACTGATGGAGCGCCGCCTGGAAATGGCAGCCCCCTTTACTGTCACTCCAACGCCCACCAACAAAAAAAATGAAATCTCCCGTTTTAAATGCATTGCGTGCAGGTTTCAAGCGTGAATTAAACAGATGGAAACTACAGGGGAGTTTGTCCCAGAAGTTCCCGTCGAATACACTACTACGACTTTGTCAGCAGTGCTGCATGTCAAACATGAATGTAAGCGACGCTGGGAAGGTATTTCATTTGGTGCTGTCCTAAGCACACTCTGCGTCATTGAACGTTAAGCGGGCCCGTCGACCTGACTCCCCCCGCACCCCAACCCACACACATACTTAGGTGCCCCCTTGTTTTGACCTGGGCACTCACAATTGGGATTTTCTGCAGTGCCTCGTTTCGTATCCTCCTTTGCAAAGATCTCTGTTTGCAATTTCACGATTTCGCTTTTAGCATAGTTTGTTTCTATGCCTCTGAGGAAAGTATTTTACTAGAGCGATGTCACCCAATTGAGCCTTCCGATCAGACATATGAAAGTGCCTCTGGCCTTTTATTACTGAGATTTCTGCAGGCAGTTAGTGCAAATGTGGCTCTTCCCGCCACTCGGGTACCATGCCCCCATTGGGGGGTTCGTACCTCGCCGAGCCCCCCCATTGGACTTTGGGTTTGGCGCCGCCATGGTGCCCCTGGTGGGGGTGCTCTACTCGCCGCTTTTGAGCGTCCAGAACCGGTTCTCCCCCTTTGGCTCGGCGTGGGTTATGGTGCCGGCCCCTGAGCCTCCCTCCCCCCACCTTGGGGGGGGAGCGGCGGCCTCTGCGGGAACATGCTGAGCAGTGGGACTCTGGTAGTTAGCTCCCCACTTCGGCGGTAAGGACAGAGGCGTAGCTAGAGCTTGTGGCGCCCGGGGCTATCACTCAGATTGCCGCCCCGGGGGGGGGGGGGGCGGGGGGGGTGCTGGGAAAAAGGACGGGGGGCACTTGAAAGAGGTCTGAGAGACACGTAGTATCGCCGCTAATAGTTACCTCGATCATGCAAGTTATATGCACATACATGACACGGTCCAAGGCTACACAGTTGAATACACCGGTGACCGGCAGTACAAAGGAGAAAACACAGATTGCATGATAGATCAGGGGACTCAGAAAAACCACGTGTGACATCCATCAGAGAGCTGCGTGAACGAATACCTGGTAATCTCCTCAGCACAATACAAACATGCACATACATGACACTGTTCGGGGATCCATCATCTACAGCTGACATTAAATGACCAAATATCATGGTCCCCCCAATTAACTGGCTTCATTTTAGCTTCTGTATCTATTAGTTATCTAATAGTTGATCGAAAGCTTTTCAATTGCATGAAAGAAAACAACGACTAAACGCAATATATCCATCTATCTAACTAACTATCGATCTATCTATAGGCAAAGTGTAATCTATTATTTGTCAGCAATGTTCTGGATAGGAGGGGAAGTGATTTACAAGAAGCAAAGCCTCAAGTGTGTCATGAGGAGTATTCCCTAACTCAAAATTGGTAGTACATAACATGACTTATTTAGTAGTTATAAACAAATACATTTATAATAAAAATTTAAGAGGAGATAGTGGATTAAATCCGTACAGTGAGATGCAGGCACACTGAATAGGCCTTGTGAGCATCAGCGGAGATAGTATACTCTAAAGACATAGTAGCAAATAATCTCTGAGGAAGAAGAGTGTTCTTTCCACATTAGATGGGTTGCTCTATGGCAATAACATAAAATCTGACATTTGTTCTGTGGTATAAAATGGGAGTGGGGGGAGGGCATACATGCATTAGTATACATTCTCCCCAGAAGCATATTTAATTTAGCCACATTAATTTTCACTGTCATAGCATAGATCTATATATTGTTCCACTAACATAGATGCCCATAGATATATACCCAAATACCCTTTCTCTTTACTTATACACATACATATGTACACATCACAAGCGCAAACGCACATTAATATACTGCTATTGATTGGTATTTAAATGAAATCTGTTGCCTATTGTGAATACGCAACCGTTCTCTTCTGCTCCAGAGTCCAAACTAGTTCTGCTTCAGACTCAACACAAAATGCCTTCAGTTTCTGCTAAATTATATAAACATTCAAAACACAAAATGGAAACCTGGCTCTGTGCTGTCTTAGACTCCTATTACTAATGGAGTAACAAACAGACTACTTTTTTATCTGTTCGAAGTGAATTTTTAATAAACCATTAAATAGTCTTTAGATTGATCGGAAAACGTTTTTTAAATGACTGTAAAAGAACACCATTTCCTCAAATTAACACACAAAACACAACACATATGTAAAACAATTCACAATGACCTAAAATCATGGACATAAATGGACATACACACAATAAAAAATTACTTACAACAAATTACAAAAACAGAAACATCATCTGCTCGTTACTCCATTAGTAATAGGAGTCTAAGACAGCACGGAGCCAGGTTTCCGTTTTTTGTTTTGAAATTTGAATAGCCCTAGCTGGCCCCGGTCCTTTGGGCTTAACCCCTACAGTATTTTGAAATTATATAAATAAGCATTTGCAATGCAATAGGTCTTACATTTACGCGAGTTTAAGCTATTGGCATTGTAAATGACAATGCCTTTTATTTCTGTTTTAAAACCTAAAACACAAATAAAAAGCTTTGTTATTTGCAATGTCAATAGCTCAAACTCGCGTAAATGCGAGACCTATTGCATTGCAAATGCTCGTTTTATAGGACTTGTCTGTGAACTGTCTGCCACTCTGCCACTCACTAAAGATCCTTTCTTCCCCTCTGAAACCCGTTTAGCTCATACCTTACACAGCCTCCTGTACTCCAGCAGCCAGGGTGTCTATGGCAGGGGTTGGCCAGCACTGACAAAGTCAAAAGCTGGTAGCCAGCTAGAGACCTAATGGTTTTGACAGTGCTTGTTTTTAATACAGCATTTTACACCTGGTTTTTGGGTTAAAAATAAGGTTTACATGACCAATGTATCCTGTTACGTGACAAGTAATGTTACTGAACGACAATCTATTACTTTAAGTCTCCAGCCTTACACAAATGAAAATATTTAGCAAATTTCTTTCTATGATAGTGTTTTAGATTCAGTGATAAAACAGACAAGTTCCTTTTTTGTGTTTTGGAACCCCAGTTCCTTTTTTCACAGTGTGCCCTATCGATTTGTTTAACTCTTTCCATATCATTATTTTATTTTTTTATGTATTTGATTGGATTTTAGTAAACATAAATCCTTTTGCCATGGACATTATCATACATTGTGGTATGGTCAGTAGAACAAGAACAGCTACACATACGTTTGAGAAAGCACAGGCATTGTGGGTTCCGCGATGAGCCATGGACAGGACATGAATTCGTAGTGTTATAAATCACAGATGGATTGAATAAGGGAAAAGCAAAAGTAGAGTACCACGTAACCTCCCCTCACTCATCGTCAACCATGTTAGTTCCACGTTCGCCATTCAATCAACATAACGTAATGAAAGTGCGAGCTTTCCCTCCACACCACATGTCACAGGAGTCAACGTACAACAAGGGTAACGGGTAGCAGAAGAACTTAACAGGCTAAGAGATGCCGGTGCGTGTCACAACGCGCATGGCAGGATCAGTGGCGTAACGATACTCGAGGGAGCCCCCCTGCAAAGAACATGAAGGGGCCCCCTAAGGACTCACTCAGAAGCTCTCAGGCCAGGTTACTATGCTGAGGGGGACCCTGGTGCTCGAGGACCCCCCCCCCCCTCACTGCGGGGCCTTTGTTACTCCACTTGAAGTAGTACAGCAGGAGTACTCTTTTACAAACTCTGACCCCACATTATGAATCAGCTCTAAAACATCCAACTCCCTATTGGTAGAGGAGACGTTTTTAAGGCATGGAAAAAGTGGGCTCTGGCCCAGGACCCCAGCCTTTAAGGGGGGCGCCTGATAGAACCACCTCTGTTCTGCAGGGTCTTGGCTTGATGGCACTGAATGATTCTTAAACATATTGTTTTAAATACGACTTTCCTTTATTTTAAATGCGGGTGATATGTGTGTCTATAGCAGACATTTTATAGAGAAATGTGTGTTTCATGCAACATCCATAAAATAGTTTCTTTTAGATCAAAACAGGACCTCTCATATGAGAAATGGGAGGGTGTCACAGATTATTCGCAGTGATATTTGTGCGCTGCTTCTGTGTTACAACATTGAAAACACAGGTCACTATCCCTGAATATTAGATGTAAACATATTTAGAATTTAGATGAGTGTCTCTGTGCACTGTCAGTGGCTTGGCCAAAGAGGGCATGAAAGAGCTGAAATAGGATCATAAATTCAAAACTGTTCCTCACAGGGGCCCCCAACATATGCTTGGCCTAGGGCCCCCCAAATCCTTAAGATGTCTCTGATTGGTAGGAGTGCAAAGAGGGTAGGGGCGGCTCCTCTGTCGCCCCACTTAATCACACCCAAAGCCCCAGAGATGAAAAATAAAATGGTAATTCATTACCCTTTTATTTTTCATTCCCGTCCCAAACAGAACTTCAGGATGGGGCGGGGCCTGCTGAGTGACATCAGCAGGGAGGAGTGTGGGCTGTCTGCACTGTTTAAAGTGTGCATATCTGTTTGGCCGGCCAGCTTGCGATGGCCAACCACACATGCGTGCTTTAAACATCTATAACTCAGCTGTCTGAACAGCTAAATAAGAGCAAGTGCAGGCCTCCAGAGCGGTGTGGTGTGCAGAGAGAGGCTGCTCCCTCTAATCAGGGCACTGCTCTCATGCTGCATGAGAGCAGTGCCAGGATTGGTCAAGGGAGTTGCAGCATACAGTACCTGGAAGCAGAGGTCCGGAGCGGAGGCCGTCACGTTAGTGTTTTTTTAAATAATGTTTTCACACATATTCCCCCCAAATAGATGCCAGCTGCCACTGAAAGAGGGCAAAATACATTTCTATTTGTAAGAATTGTATAAACATATTCCCTGGATATGGTCACTTTATTCCAGTTGTAATTGTTTTGTGCCAATATACACAGGCATGTAAGAGTAAGTACAAGAGTCCTACACGGGTTCTACTCTACATTCTCCAAACTGCAGGTGTTGGTCTGTTTGCCTTGACGTTGCACAAGGACTGAGTTCAAATCCTTACACCTCCTTCACTTAGACTCACCAGACCTTATTTCCAAATCGTTCCATTATGTTCTAGGCCATTATTTGCACTTGGCTGACAATTGTCTGGTAGTAGTTTCTTCCTTCCACAGAGATTGGAAAGTGTGTGGTCTTAGTCCGTGCCTCGAAACTGTGTAACTCTTTGGTCCACACCAATCAGACAACCATGGACCATCTCAAGGTCAGGAGATGGTATAAAACCTGGTGTCAAGAGGCCAATATTTGGAAGGCAAACCCTATATAAACATCATTGGATATGTGCTGTAAATAATACAACTCAGTATATAACATAACGTTTATCTGAACAGGACCAGCACTTTTCAGCAAACCCGCCTTAGCTCAAGACAGGCAGTGACAGCACCGCTCAGAAGAGAAGTTCTTAGGGTGCAATGCCAGTCGGTTCATAAAACATTGCATGTTTATTTGTAAAGCACACGTTCACCCACACAGGCATGTTGGCACTGAATAACAGATGTTTGTTGTTACCCAACTCAATAATACTCATTTTATCAACCTCAGAAGGATGAAAGGCTGAGTGCACCCGCCAGGATTTGATCCTGTGACTATGAGGTCAAACACAGGCCCCTAGAGTGAATGGATGCATTAGTCTACTAAGCCACCAGACCCGGTTTATGAGCCCGTATCCTGTGCAGGGCTGTGAGGTTGAAATGAAATAGAGGTCTATGTAGAGGTGAGGAAAGTTTGCTTTATACTGGTGAACTTTTATCAAAGTTGTTGCTCTGTGAAGTTTCCCTATTCACTTTTGCCCGTGCAAAGTTTTATTGTAAATTCCCAAATAATTTTAAACGCAATTTGTGTGATAACTGCCTAACTGAAACCAGCCAAGCTAGGAAGGGCACGCTGCATTCCTCTCTGCAAGTTCACCCTTTGCTGAGGAGTTCTTTCTATGCTCAATAATGTATTATTCGGGGAAAGAACACGACTTTGTAAAGAGTGCGCCTGAAGCAGAACTTTTTTGACTCGTCCTGAAAAAGGTTTCAATCGTGACAGAAAGGTGCAAAGTTTTCTATACGCCTTTGCGCAAGTTAAAACAAAAAGCAAGCTTTGCAACCTGCACAGCTCTGGTTAAATGAAGGCCGGTCAACACACAGGCACAAAGAGCTGACGCCACCGAGCCTGCTCCATATTCGAGTCTTGTAAAGAAGAAAGGCCCTTCCTATCCCCGGGTAAGTCACCTGAATGAGTAAGTCCCTGCCTCCCATCCTGGCGAGGTTGCATTTTAAACAGTAAAAGGTTTTGTGGCAAAATACACTGAAATTGATCGGCACTCACCTTAGAGGGCCCGTCAACGCACACGGATCCCTGAAACATTTCCGCCGTGATTGGAGGTAACTGAGTGGCATTAATCAGTGCCTGCAGCTTATTATTAACAGCCCATTGCCAAATAACACAATCCTGACAGGAATAAACACTGAAAAAGAACACACAGGCTCACCTGAGGCCTGGGCAGCCTGCAGCAGCTTCAGAGGCAGGCGCGAGCAGGCAGCCGAAGACAGGGCAAGACTGGCTAGCCAGACAGCAGGGGCTAGTAATAATTAATTATGGCCGGGCCGGGGCCGGTGCCGCCACATGGTGACAGTCGGTCTCTTTCTCAGTAGTGACTCTTGGTGGGATGTCTAACCTCGCCTCGTCGCGGCACGCCGACGCGCACTTTAAATTGCGCTTCTGCGCATGACAATGTGTATAGTCGACACCAGCCCCACCCTATGCCCCACACGCACTCGCGGAGACATTTGCGCGCGCGGCGCGCACCGCGCACCATAATTAATAAAGAGCGGCCTGGCTCAGAGAGGCCCGTCGCGGGTCCGGCGGACATGCGCACCTTTTAATTAATTATAACGCCGGCCGTGCAGTGCTGCGCGGCTGCCGCCCCTAAATAGTGCCGCCTGGGGCGGTCCGCCCCCACCGCCCCCCCCTAGATACGCCGCTGGGTAAGGAGTGACCCCTGCTGAAATGTGTGTGCAAACTACAAATGAAAACAGTTGATGCCCTTGAGTAACGGTAGCTCCTGCTCGGCCTTTTATCCACCTGAGTTTGATAAAATGAGGAAGATCGGACAGAGTGGATTTAATTTCGTTACGCCCTGTGAGTCACGTTTTCTTGACAGTGTGATTGTTTGCAAGCCCTGTTATTACCAGTTCTTTAAAATATACTAAAGTGGGCTTTGGCTCTGCGCCAGGGACTACTTAACCTACTCACGCTATTGACTGTATCATTCCACCACTTAGGGTGTGGTTGTATTGGACAAAGCACGCCGGACTATTTTACATCTCAAAAATCCACTGGCATTGGATTCTTTGTCTCGTAGCGGCATTGTATACTGAAATACACCTGTTTTGTTTCTGTTTTTTCACGGCAGCAAGGTTTATTGGTGTGTTATTCATGGTCCAAGATGTAGCTATACCAATGGCCTTTGCATGTTTATTTTCCTGATCACCTCAAAGCATTTGTCAGGAAAAGCTGAACATACCAAAAGCTCGCAGCATGCAGAGCACCCAGGAGCTTGAGTGGAGCCATAGAGATGGAGGCGGGCTGGGATGGATTTTGGGTGGCAAACCATATGAGACATTACATATTTATCATGACGTTACACACCATAAACCTGTATACATATTTACAGTGACTGCTGTGTTTCAGAGGGAGCAGTTGCCTGAGGCAATTCCTTTGCGAGGAGGGATTCTGTCAGAGCGGTTGTGACTGGAAGCAGCGAGGGGATTTAATGACTGTCAGACTTGACAATGTTCCAGTGTACTGGAAGGCTTCTGTTGGCTGATTGTAGGTTTTGTGTTGGCATGTACCAATGTGTGCTCAGTGCAGTTAATATTCTTATTACCTGAACTTTACCTTTGTTTACCGAAGCAATCCAAATCCAACGCGCCTTCGTTGCCTGTACCTTGCCATCTGTGCGCTTGCAGTGTTTGGACCACCAGAGTGGGAGGGAGTGGTCTATGCATTTACCACTCTAAAACTGGCAAAGTGTTTGTTGCTCACACGCTTACCCTTTCAGTCCCATGTCCGGCACATAGAATCTGGATCTGCCCTCTGTAATGTCATCCCATAGCCAGATCAGTATCGTAACAACAAGCTCTGGCAAGCCCGTTCCTCTAAGATGCTTTTGCCTTATGCACTGTGTGTGTTTTTGAAGAATTGATACCTTTATTTCGTGACCCGTTTTGTCTCCAGTTTTAACAGCATTCGCTTTTTGGTTTGCTCATTGTATGACTTCTTAAACAAGAGGTGTTCAGCAGACAATAGGACAGTTCCAGGCAAACCTCAACCTAATAAAATGATTCCCGTTCACAATAATTTTATGTGAATTTATCCCTTGTGGATCTATTGAAAATCTGATATGGATCCGGAACTCATGGGTCAGTGTTGGAAAATCCCTCTACTGCTATGTCCCATTCGCATCTATGGTCTTTCTGTAATCCACCACAAACTTCTGGCGATAGAGCCTGTGGCTCAAGACGTCTCTCTTAAACTCAGTGTTCAGTTCCAGCCTTTGTGTACCCCCTGATCTTCAAGCATCCATTTTATCTTCCACGCTGGGCTTCACTTCTAAATCTACTCTGAGGTGATTTGATGTATCTTGTAGATATTTCAGTTTGTGTGTTCAACTTTTAATATATCAATTGTCCATCTTCTCAAGATTCCAGCATTTCAAGTGCACAACTTTGCTTCGAACTTGGACAATTATCTGATAAAAGGTGTTATCGGCATGATTCTAATAACATAGCAAGATTGATACGTCGCCTTTCCTGTACTGTCCTTATATATTTTTTTGTGTTTTTTTTTTTTTTAACCTAGCTGTGTGGGGCATGGCTAAAGGTATGTTGCTTTCCAGTCTGGTCATACACTTGTGTCTGTTTTAATTTGGTGCAGTAATTTGAGAGTCGCACAAAGTATTTTCATTACCTGTGTGTGTGTGTGCATGCACATGGATGTCCGTGTAGTTGTGTTTGCAGTGCTGTTGCGTAGGCTGCACTACTGGATATCTGCAACTGTGTGATCTTGGATTTCATCTGTTGCCACAGAGATTTGTGCCATGTGATGTCCGGGAACAATTTAAGAGTTTAAATCGGGCAGGCAGTGGTAATCCAGCATATAAATGTTACTTTGATCTAGCAACATAATGCCAGATTGACATGTTCGCCGCAAGTGGGCACTGCAGTGGGTGCTCTAGCTGCATCATTTTTCGTGAAAGCAAAAGTCAACACAGGACACATGATCCAAATAGGAGGGAAGATGGAGGAATAGACTTGAATGGCACTTCGGACAGAGCTCTTTTGCATAAAATTGCAATATCAAAGCCACCTGTCCTTTATAAGTGTAAAATATTACCTAAAATGATCTCTGAGCCTGAAGTTCAGCTCCTTGTTCTGTGCAAGTGCCGGGGTTTTTTCAGAATTTCCGAGCTAAGTTATAAAGGAATTGCATGGATGTCAAGTAGGGTTCTTCTGTGGTTGAGTTTGCTACCGATGGCTGGTCTTTGGTACCCCAGGCACTGCCCTTACTACTCCTGGTGGTAGTGGTCATGAAGGTATCAGCAGGGCCAGAAATTAAGCAGGTCTGTGGGAGCCCTGTGCATCCTCTTTGGTTTCCCCTCCTTGCTCTTGGTCTATCAACAAGTGCTGGCATAACCAATAGGTCTGTGTTTAAAGTGACAATGCATTTTAAGACAGGTATGCACAAGTGTACATTTCTACATTCTTTGTGTGAGGGGCTGACAGTGGTAGAGGCAGAGAAGTGTAACATTCTCTGAAATAGACCCTACAGTAGTCCCTCGAGCACTTCAATGCATGCACTCCTTTGGTTTACTTCACCAGTTGATGCATTATGTGAAAGACACTCCTCTGGGGTGAGCCGAGATGTGATTAACAAAGTCTCAAGCTAGGGTCTGGTAGAGGTGGGCGAGGCAACAAAGTAACGGGGAGAACTGAGCCAAGGGTCTGCTCTGGATCTTAGAGCCCATGCACAAGCTGAGGCCTATTTGCTATATAAATCATACAACAAACCTCACCTAAAATACGAGTCTTTTCAAAATTGGAAAAAAAGCATTTTGTTTTTTAACTTGTGGAGGCTTTGTCAATAATAGATCGCATTATAGCACTGCACTTATTAAAAGTGATATATGTGCAACTGGTATTCTGAACTCAGATATTTGAAAGTGTTTTCTCACATGATAATAAAGAAAAAGGTTTTGGTGAAATAAAATATTTTGCCTAAGATCACACAATTTACGGAGGGAAGCCACGGTTTATCTAGATTTGCTGTTTCCCTCAGTACAAATGAGACTGTAAAGTGAGATCTATTTGTCTTTCATTATGGTAAGGCTTTATATTTACCTCCGTGCATTTTGCTGTAGTTTTTATATCTACAGCATGACCTCGACCCGAACCTTTACATGAGGACAAATTACATTACACACGGTCACATGCATTGTTTATAGGCTTGGGGATATTAAATCATTTGCCCAGAATCGCAGGATGTTGAGCCCTCACTGGTTCCCCATTTCTGACATTAACGCCATATCCTGGGGAAACGGAGGGAGGGAGTCCAGTAGAAGCCGCTTTAAAGCTCCGCTCGTTGTGGGCTCGAGGTTCTAACAGGACTTCGAGCTGAGCCAGAGCCAGGTTTCCAGCTCGAGCCTGGCTCAAGCTTTCAGTGGCTCGCCCACCTCTAGAAAGAGGCTGGATGAAAAAGCTCGTGGTTAAAACAGGAGGACCCAAAACCCAATGTATGTATATTTGAAAAAACGCGTCTTTTTCGTCTGGTGCATTGTCAAACTCGGAACTTAAAGACAGGCTGTCTGTCCAAGGTTTAAGGGTGGATAATGGGTAAACCATGTGAAGGCACGGTGGGGAAGAAGGGGGCAAAATGCATGTGATTAATTGGCGCCCGTGGTTAAACCAGCCAGAGGTTCTTCAGTCGATTTTCTTCGGCTCAATCTGTTATAATTTTTTATCAGGGTTAATTCCTAGAAATCCATGATTATGACTTTGAGGATAGTCTCTGTCTACAGAGGAGACTGCTTAAATTATCACTAGTGAGGAGGCCAGCTTTCTTGAGCGGGGCTCACCTAAGGGTCATTGCACAGACTACTAACCACTTCGGCTGCTAAGTCATCCGTGGGCTGTTGCAACGTCTTTGTGGATTTCTGTGATTAAATACGTTGGAAACATCCAGATCTTGCTGCCCATCAATGACTTAAAATGGTTGAGACTCTACCATGCAAGGTACTACAATTGTGGTCATCTTCTCCAATTTCCAAACAGGACCTACAACAAACAATCTCCAAAGTAAAACCCTCAAACCACCATCAGGACGCCATTCCAGGTTCTATCAGCAAATCCCTTGCCACAAACACCTTCTTCCCATATGGACCACCATGGTGAACTCTCTTAAACAGCGCCTCTTCCCAGAATGACTAAAAATGGGTCAACTACCACACAGTCTCCACAGTCACATTCCCGGACAAAGTCCTTGGATCCTCCAAATAGTCGATGGCTCCTTCAGAAACCTTCGACTCTGGCAACTCCTGCCTCCTGGTCCTCCTGAATTTATCCGCTAGATTTAACACTAAACCATCTGGACCTCCTTCATACTCTTGATCTGCACCTGGCATGTGGAGGCACTGATCTCAACTGGTTCTCTTCATACCTATCCATCTGCTCCCAAATTGTGAAATTGGGCAACTCGCTTTTCCAGACTAGTCGGCGTTCTCTAAGGGGTTCCTCAAACCTTGATCCTCTCCCCAGCCCTCTTTAACCTCTACCTAGAACCTCTTTGTGTGATTCTCAGAAACTCTGATATTCTCTTCCACCTCTACGCCGACGACACCCAAATATACTTGAAAATCTCATCTACGGAAGGCATTGCCCTGCACTCAAAATCACTCTTCAAAACTGGCTGTCTAACCACCATTTAAGACTCAACCCACCAAAAACAATTTTTTTGATCTTGCCTCTGAAAGCAAAAACGGCAGTGCAAAAATGGATGGCCAAATGTTGTCCTCCCCCCCCCCCCCCCCCAGAAGGGCTGCCCCACCATTGTACAGAGTGCCAGATCACTATGCATCACCCTTGATAACCATCTCAATCTTCACAGCGATATCGTAGCCATGACCAACAGTGCACAACCCCAACTTAGGCAGCTTTGGGGTATCAGGCAATTAATTCCAGAACAAGACCTCAAAATAGTGGTGCAGTCTCTTGTTCTCTCTATACTAGACTGTGAAATTGCCCTTCTCTCAGATATTCTCAAGGTTTACCTAGGCCCACTGAGATCAACCCTACATACTGCAGCAAGCTTCCTTTTAGGTCTCAAGAAATTTGACTACATTTCCCCTGCCCTGCTAACCCCCTGTTGGCTCCCCATTGAAGCGCAATCCCAATTCAAAATTGCTTGCATTCCCCCCAGATCGCTTCACTCCTCCTCACCCTCCAATCTAAACAAGAAACTTGAAATCTCCGGAGCAAATAGGGGCTCCAGAAATGCCCAATCCCTGCTACTGGAACCCCCACCTTCATTCGAGAACGATACAAGAACCAATCTATCTCTGGAAGTGCCAGTAGAATCTGGAGCTCTCTGCCTCCCTCCCTGCCTCCGTCTAACCACCTGCCTAGTAACGTTCAAAAGGGACCTCAAGCTCCTCCTTTTTTAAAGACATCTTGGTTAATTCACCCTTGATCTGACCAGTGGCGGCTCCGCCGCAATGGCGGAGGAGCGTTGCCTCACTGCCTGGCTCAGAGCCAGCAAATGGAAAAAAACAAACCTGTTCTAATATAGTTTTATTTTTCATTTGCCGGCTCTGAGCCAGCGCTTAGGAAGGGGTGGGGCTGAGGCATGGGAGGGGGGGAGGAGGAGTGCTGTGTGCTCTCCCTAAGTGCGCATATGTGTTTGGCCGGGCCGGCCAAAACACATATGCACCCTTAGGTTTTTCCAGCCCGACTGAATTGAACAGCCAGGCTGGAGAAACCCGACAGACTTCCGGGTCTGAGCAGAGCATCTTTCTAACCAGCTCAGGCCAATCCCCACGCTGCTGTGCAGCACGGGATTGAATGGATGAACAACCCCCCCCCCCTTCCTCGTGACCCACTCCCTCCCTTTGCCGTAACTATTTCTTGTGATAACATCTACACACTTTCGCCATTGTAAACGTATGAGTTTAATGGCTAGTATTGTATCCTGCTGTCGTAAAGCGCTCTGATGCCTTCGGGCCATGTCCGCGCTATATAAAATTGCAAAAATAAAAAAAGGGCAGGCGTTTAGGGACGGTGCAGACTGGACAGGTCTCGGACAGGTCTCTGGTAAGCTACTTCATCCTCAGTAAGGCTGCGGTCACTCACCGTCGTTAGAAAGATGCGATGAATACCCTTGCATTTAATTCACACAGCCATCAAATCACTGGTGGAAAATGTTTTACTGCCTCATATTTTACTGCTCGGAGTTAATACTGGAACTGTTAAAACGTGAAATACTGTGTTTGTCTGCCAGGCCTGGATTTTGGGTCACGCTTTTGGCGAGATAGAAATATTTATCTCTGGCAGGCGAAAAAGAGCATTTTATTAACAACTGGTGTTCGCCTGTGTGGGGGGAAAAAAACCCGACCCTTCAGCTCCCTTGTTGTTTACATCTTGGGTTGAGAGTTCTTTTAACTGCGCCGCGCGCCCGCCATCTGATAGCTTGGATGGCTCTGGTGCTTGTATTTCTGTCTTCACGCACATAATGAAGTGTGCTTTTAATTCATGTGTCACTAAATTGCTCGCAGCATATGCTTTTGTGTCAACACAAAGTGATATTAATCTTAAAAATGTTTCATCATGCAGATTTCTAGCAGCTTGCGAGCACCCCGCGAGGTTGAGATGCGTTTCCCAGCGCAAATAGGCCTCGCCGTATGCCAGCGACTTCCCAACTTGCTTGGACGAAGAGGCTGTAGGGTTGTATTTTTTGGGGACAGTAGCACCAAATTTAATCCGTGAATCCTATGAATTCTGTATGTTTCACAAACCAGAATTTGGTGGCAGCTCTCTGAAGCTGCTGGGCTTGTGCAATGTGGCGGGCGGATCCCAGAACGTGGCTTTATATTGGGAAAATGCTGCATTTATTCTGAGAGTTGGTGTGATCTCACAAACTATGGCGACTTATATGTTGCATGCAAGCTTAAGGACTGTAAAATGGGTTAATGCCAAAATGAACTATCCCTTCCAACACTGACTCTAAACTGTTCCCTGCCACATGGGATCAAGTCCAAGCCATGCCTAACCTTTCCTTTTGTTTTGGGTGTAATCGCCTCTTTCTCTTTTTCCCTAATAATTCGAAGTTTGGCATCTAGCAGCCCCACTCCATAAATGTCCCAGCCCACTCCCTACACCTTGGCAGTAATTGGGTGGCTCTCCAGAACTTCCAAAAATTGCTCTTTAACTATTGATTATATTTAGCCTAGAGACACCTTTAGCTATCTTGTGAGCCTCGTATATTCAAAAGCATGAATAAATAAAAAAATATATAGCTATATAAACACAGAGATTTCTGACTCGACCCTCTTCATCCATTGATCTGTTCAGCTGTCCTTCACATTTTGCTCCGCCACCCACCACAGCATACAGCAGGGTACTTTGGGTCAGAATTTCACCCTTCTATCTCTTGAACTGTAATTGATCTTTCTACACATTTGCCTAAAAAAGGGCACTTAAGTGCCAGGGCTGGAGGATCATGCATTTATTTATTTTCTTCCTTCCTTCCTCCCCTCCATTTCCCCTTCCCCATGGAAGCATTTGTACTGCTCTGTTAAAATTATTATTGTTTGTGGTGACTATTTCTTCTTCTTTTTTTTTTTTTTTTTTTTAGTGAAACGGTTTTTGTTGCAAACAAGGCTACCACGTTTAGGAGGCATTTCTCGTTTTCTTTTGTGGCGTATGGTTGGAAATACATTTAAAGAAAAAATAATGACCGGGCAAATGGTGAGACTTATCGGCTTTGCCAATGCTTGTCCCCCCCCCCCCTCCTTGAATCCTCTTGTGGCACTCTCTGAGACCTCCAGAATATCTCTGGCCTCTCATATAAATTAAACACCAACTATCCACCTTCTTTGAACCTACAGTAAGATAGCGTGTTCCTTGGTAGGAGCACCTCACTCAGCCTGGTAGAAACGTGTTATCGAACGCTTACCTGCTCAACACCGAAAAGTGGTGTGGAATTCTGTATCCTGAGGTGGATTGCAATATCCGACCTACGTTCCTTTTAGTTTTGCTAATTGGTGCCGTTTTGCTAGTCCACAGTGCAGCCTCCTTGGGTGAGAGAGTTGAACGCACACTTTTTGGCCACTTAACTTTGATGGAAGGGATTTTAAGCTATTGATTATTTAAACTCTATCTCCCTTTTATCCTTAACCCCTGTGCAAGAATGCGCATGCAACTAAAAGCCATAAGAAAAAAGTGTCATGTACATGCAAGACGCAAATTACATTAGGTTATAAACTCAAAAAGCAACAGAATGCGACTATAGTAGTATGACTGGGAGGTCTTGCTGGAGATCAGGTATAGATCAGAATCATATATGTATTAATTTGCTAATTTTTTGTTTTTTGGGTCCAATGTATCAAACGTTCTTTATTTTGGTTGAAGCAGTACATCCTCCATACATTTCGAATAGAAATGCTCAGAAAGATGACACACATGCTGGACAGGACCATTTCCCATGCCAGGCCAATAAAGGTATTGAGGTTGAAGCAATTGGCTAACTGCATGACAAAATATTGTAAATATGTCCTTTCACATTTTCCATATGCATCTCACATTCTTACTGAAACCATGGAGTCACTTTGCATTGTTCCTCTTAATAGCCTTCTCCTCCCTACACTTGTCAAGACTTGTTGATAGCTTCTTACCTTTTGGCTATGCTCTGGATTAATTGTTTTGTTGCCTCTGTTCAGCCGTTTTGTTATTTCTGATAGGCCATAGGCTGAATGCACAGGCATTAATGTCCTCCACCATGTTCACATTGCGTGTTAGTGCAAGTTTAAACTACCTCACTAAGCGACGAACATATATACAAGTGAAGTGTTAGTAGACAATGACTCCATGAGCATGTCTTCTATTCTAGCCATCAAGGGTACCTCTAGACAGGAGGTGAAGAAATATGAAAACAAAACCAACAAACATGCCTTCTGGAGCTATGCTTCCATGACCTGAACTGACCTCCCCACTTCCATTGGGACCACCCTAACTCTCCTTGAGTGGCCCCTGGGCACATATCTTCAAAGAACTTTGCATCTCAATGTCTTAAGAAAGACCCGTTCCCTGCTCGGCACTCCCAAGCTACCCTACCCTCCACCCAGGAAAAGTTCTCAGATTGAAATGTTTGCCTTTCAGAAATGCTCTACTACCATTGGCTAGGTTGCCACTATATAAATACCACATACATATATAGATAATCATTGTTGTGGAATCTAGCAATGGGCAGTCTCGCAGTTTACATAGACCTTGTAAGGAACAAGAACTGAAACTGACTAAACTGTCTGCCCAGCCCATGTAGAAAACCAAGATTGCAAGGTGCTTTCCCTTTGTGTGTCCCCCCCCCCCCCCACCCACCCTTGGGGTTGTGTTCAAACAACAGTTTTTGTGCTGTCCCAGTGCTTAATTTGAGCTGGTGGCTTCTGGTGCTCGGTACCTGCACTTATGGCAGTCTGCTACATGGTGGTGCTGTTTGTATAATGTAGAGATGAGCTCAACAGTTGTTGATTAATCCAGTATACATTACAATGAGTAATACCTGCCACCCAAGCCATTCCTATAGCTTTGGGGTCCTGGAACAGTAAATTGTCACACTCCTAGGAGGCTAAAAGTAGTTGTGTTGGTACTGTCATTGGCAGATATGGCAGGGGCAATCAGTGGTATAAGCTGCAGTGGCCTCCTGACGAGTGCCCTGGCACTAATTTATTTTACAGACTAAGTACTGTGATGTCCTCCATATAAATAATATATTCATACTTTCATGTCAATATGTTATGGTGATGTCTGTACATTACATATATATTTTTCCAATTTTGGGTTCACTCTCATTTTGGGGATATTGGCAAATACAACTTTACAAGACATGTGGGTTCCCACAGATTCACCTCCATTGATTAATCACCTCTGTTAGTTAGTTAATGGAATAACGAATCTCGACTCCAAGTGCATGGAACACCACCGTTGCCTATATAATGTCGGAAAACCTTATTTTTCTTCATTTTTAGGTCTCGCCTGACCCAGCGCATGCGCTGGTCTGGCGAGACTTATTGAGAGGGCTCCAAAAAGTGCTACCAAGCCAGCCTAGAGCTACAGTGCATATGCGCGCGCCGCGCTTGACTGCGATTACTTTCACGTTTGCGGCCGCACGGCCGCTTGGCATAGCCAATAGGTCTCGCTTTTTGAACCTTATAAGTATTTAGTTATGCAACTGTTGCATGGCTAAACACTTATAAGGTCCCAAAGGCGAGACATATTGGCTATGCCAATGCTTGTTATAATTGTGAAAAATGCTGTGCATGCACTAAAAATGCGCACTTTTTCTGTACAAGCGGTTTGTGAACGCTAATGATTTCTCAAGTATAGCATTACAGCTACAAAACCAATAACTTATATCACAGGCTAGTTTCACTGAATTAGTTTGCAGCACCACTTTATTTACGCAAAATGCTGAGCCATCTACATTATAGTATGAACCGCTATATAAATAAGAGGCAATGAAGTTGTGAATTGTAACATCAATGATTTCTCTGGCGTCCATGCAAGTTTCAGCAGTTAATTCATCTTTTAACTGAGCCATCATCAGGGTGAAGTCAAATGTATCACAATATCCGAGGTCACCGTAACAGCCAGTGACGTACGTTGTAATGTAAAGCGGTCAGATTGTGTTAGTATTTCAGATCATACATGAATGAAAGACTCCGACCCCTTTCCTGTCTAAACAACCTTCTGATGCCTTCACTTAATAAGTAGAGCGTTTTTTATCACAACATACGGACGCTCGTTTATTTAACTCCTGAACCTACTATTGTCAAAGTCAAGAAATAAACCATCTTCAGTCCTTTATTTTATAGCACATAAACCTAATGGTTTCAAAACGTAGTTGAGCACTTACAAAATGTGGTGCAAAGCATATATACTTCTATCGAATGTGAGTATAGACCTACTTTGGTGTGTTCCAACTCTCGATATCCATTTCTGCTGTACTGAGGGAACCTCAAACACCAAGTTGCTTCTTGTGGAGCACAGTTTTATGCAAATTATTCACAGTATAATTCAATTTCGTTTGTAAACGATACCTTGATACCCTATCATCTTGTGGCGTTCATCAAACCGAAGTACCTTTTGTTGCAGGATCATTATTGTTCGCATATACCAAGTGTTCAGTTCAACCCTATCGTGAATATGTATGTTGATGTGATCTATTGACAATTGTTTACACCAGATAATAAGAAGCTTTTCAATTATCACACAGGTCACTCTGATGAACTTTCCATGCACGCTAAACTCAAGCTATTGAGAATGTGTGTGATAACACTAGCCAAAGCATAAGTGATATTCTGAAATCAGTAGGACCACTGTTTTGCATTGTACTTTATTCAATGATCTAGAAGGCTTGCCAGGGGGTGGGGGTGGGGGGGGGGTGGGGGGGGAAGGGGAAGGGTTCCATCCCAATCTGTCTGAAATCCCAAAGACCATAGATCTATTCTGTTCCACGCCACCATCTTGCAATGACAACGAAGAGCATCCAGTGACCTTGTGTAGTTTGTTGAGGTTTCAGAAGGCATCCTGCTGGGGGAAGGCCGGATCTCTAAGCATAGGCATCTGTTAATCTCCCCAGCAGTGAAAGGTCCAGATCTTGGGTAGCCGCGCCACAAGGGGTGTGCACTTGTTCGCAGTCCGTCACTGTGCCATTTATCGCTGTCAGTCATTCATGTTTGAATCCATACTTAAGGTCTGCTATGGCCAAGCACTGCCTTAAGATGCTCATCTTTGGAAAAAGCTAAACATTGGCCAACAAGTGTAGAAAGCAGTGGAGGGCAGGAGTTGCAAGAAGAACAGAGGGAAAGGGAGGACTACATTGCAACATTTTGACAGTTTTGTGCCCTCCTTTGCAGATGAAAACTGGGATGATGACCAACTGCTTGGATTTGTGCCTTGCAACGAGAACTTTGTGACCGGCTGCAACATCATCAACGGGAAATGCGAGTGTGACACGATCCGGACCTGCAATGATCCGTTTGAATTTCCAAGCCAGGATACTTGCCTGACCGCCTTAAGGAGAATTGAAGGTAAGAGCACATAAACCTAATCTTTAAAAAAGAAGGCTGAGAATTTTTGCTTTTTCCAGACTTAACCTATTTTGCAGGCGTAACAGCTGGCCACATGCAGTGCAGGCACGGGTATGTAGGCATTGAGACGGTTGTGTGAGTGGGCTGCCAAGGACTGTTAAAATATGTAAGTAAATGATTCTTGTGTGGTCTGGTTCCGTAGAGTTTTCATTTACTCGTGAAGGGCAGTTGACAGGCTGCAGCAAGGAAGCGGACGAGTTTGGCTAGTAGCTTGCATTCCTGCAGGGTAGGACCTGTTTTCTTCGTGCCACTGGTGTCTGCGAACGAAGCCGCCAAGGAAAGAAGATAAAAAGTTCTAAATGTGGAAAAACAGATTTGCAGCGGCATGAAGGTGGTTGTAGGGATTGTTCCAGAGAAGTTACTGTTTTGCAAAACCACAGTCCATGTTAAAAAATATAACCCTAAAAGAGGTATGCTTTCCATTTGATGGTGGCATCGGTGTCCAAGTGGCCCCTTGTCAGGCATTACACCGTCCTCCTGTGACTTTTCCCCCAAAGTTGCTTTGCATGATGGAGTTAATAAGCCCTGTCAATGGCAAGCAGGACGTTGAGAGTGCAATGCAGTTAACTAAACGACTGTCATGCGGAGTAATGGCAGCTTTGTTGTTTGTTTGGTACTTCTCATGTTAAGTAACTCTTCTAGTACGGTTCATCCACAGTTTCCTGCTGGGTTAAGGTTCTTGCACATGCAGCATTGTTTTCCAAGTGGCGCATCCATATGTCTATGAAAGACGCACATGATGTTCTAGAGGTTGCCTGTGTGGAAGCGGTGGTGGTGGTGGTGCAGTAGTGGTCTCGTTATGATGATCTGTGGCACTTTGAAACCATTTTGGCGTTTTTCATCAAATGTTTTTGCTAGTGGGCCTAAAAGTATTTCTTGCCTGAATACATTAATCAGTCAACCATTTAACGTTTGTAAAGTAGTGTGTGCTGCTTGACGCTCCGTATGCAGTGTTTTAGTAACTTTTGGCCCATGTGCGGTCTGTTGCAAGACATATTAGTAGCTGACAGTGAGCTTAGAGTGCACTCATTGGTTATCATGGTTGACTTCATTATCACTAATGTTTGCTCGCTTCTTATTCGTTACATTGGTTGTGCTTTCCTTCCTCTTCTTGTGTTTGTCCCTCACCTGGAGCATGCGCTCATTATTTGTCACATCCCCCAGCTCATTTTTTTAGGTGCTACTTTTTTCCTTTTGTTGAAGCACGCCACCAGAGTGGATGTGTGTTCTAGCTGTGTTCTAGAATTGTTTCACTCTCTACTCCTCCAGCGAGCTCCTGTTGTTCTTGCGCCCATTTATTTTTCCCCCCTGCTCCATGTTGCTCTTTCCCTGTTAGTTTCCTTTTCTTTCTGCATCCTCCTTGTTGCTTCCCCCACCCACGGCCCTGTATTTCCCCCCAACTACGCCCCTGTGTTGCTTCCACTGCCCTCCTGTTGCTTCTCCTAACCGTCTTCTGATTACACGCCCCACTCTGTGCTCCATGTTGCTGACTCTAGCCCATGTTTCTCCCTTTGTGCTTGACCCCCGGAGAAGCTGGGTATTTGAATCTGCTTCATGGTGGTGTATATTAGGTTTGCCAAACCATATGTTCAGACCCCAAGGATGAATGGGTTTGAATATTTGGCAAGCAGGTTTGCAACTGTCTAGAGAGGTGTCTGAGAATGTTCCATTGCTGGGTGGGGGTCTTTAAAGAGGTTACAGGTAAAGGATGGAGTTGGGTTGCATCTTACAAGGAGGTCCTCACAAACGTATAAAGAAATAACTTCTGCTTTGGTGAGAGTTGTTGTGTCCCTAAATGCAAGGGCTAAGCCACCCTCTCTTTGCCTATATGATATAGCTTAAGGTTTTGATAGTCTGGTGGAGCAGCATCAAGCAATACAGGAGCCATGTCTTCCCCCAGCCATGGATCAATTACAAAGTGTAAGTCAGGTTCTGTGTCTGTCATTAGGTTGAAGATTTAGCAGTTGTTTTTAGGCGTAGAACGAGAACTTACTAGTAGGCAGTTCAAAGGAACTGTTTTTGAGGTGGTGTCATATGTGCTGCAGGAGAGTTAGTATTGTTGTTTAAGATTGTTGGTGATGTGCTAATAAAGATTGTATTTGTTCTGGGAGGACTGCAATTGAGTTGTTTTGGGGTGTTATCTTCATCTAACAAGTTTAGAAGGCCTTTTGTAGAGTCTATGTGCTTGGTGAGGAGACTGGTTATAATTGAGGGGTGGGCTGGGAAATTGTCTCTGGCATTGTTATGTGGTAGAAAAGGGTATGTGAAGTTATGAAGTGTAGTGTGGTTATCTTTTCCATATGCTGCATTATCAATGAGTGTAAGTGAGAGGTGGTAATGGAGCATGAGGGTCTGGTTTTATGGCTCTGTATTCTGCAACAGATGATAGACTGTGTATGAGTTATCGCATTAGTGGATTTAGTGTTGGGTGGTTGGTGTTTTTATTGCTTGGAAACTGTGGTAGAGATGGGTGAGTATCTGAGTTATTTGTGTTTGCATTAACTGTATAATTGATGTGTGTAGGTGTGGAATAGAGGAGTTTGGGAGTGTCTGAAATGGTTTACAGAAAACTGTTGTGCGAGTTGGAGTTTGTTTTTTTGGGGTAGTATTGTATGATATTGGCGTAGTGATTTGAAATGTAGGATTTTTATTTGTAGGATTAGGATGGTGTGTATGTTGAAGGAGATGGGAATGAGGTTGGGTGTTAAAGTAGAGTGTGAGAGTGTATGGCTAGGTTTTAGGAGGGCTTTAGGGTGAGTGGGTGAAGAGCAAGGCTTACGGATATGAAAGAGTGTTGAAGGAGTGTTATGGACTTCAGGTGGCAAGAATTAAAGGGTTGTTTGGGGGGGGAGGGTGTGATAATGGTTGATTAGAGGGATCGCATGAGAAGTTGAGCTGTTGAATGAGGAGGGTGAAATGGCACCAAGCAATACCCACAATGCTTGTCAGGGAGAACCACATAATGTCTCTAATTTAACCTGTGCTTAACCCTCTGGTAGCTCGGGAAAAAAAATCAGCCAGGCTAGGTAAAGTTCAGAGTCCTAAAAGCCAACGAAAACGGTCCAGAAAGGCAAAACGTCTGGGGGTGACCCTTCAGAGAGGGTCATGTCCAACAGCTAGCACAAGCAATATTTGGAGCTGGTAAAGGACAGTGGAAGGATTTAGGCAGAAAAGGGAGAGGATGCGTGAAATTGAGAGAAGTATTTATATGGACAGTGTGGGATAGTGACATCGTGGGGATACATGTTTTACATCGAGGCTTAGCATAAACTTGTGGTTTGGTAGAAGTTAAGGGACAAGGGGCCTTGTGTGGATGTAGGGGTAAAAAGTTATGTAGGAGTGTTTTGTAGAGGTGGAGGCTAGTGGTTGAAGGGAGTAACCTTCTTTGCTGGGAGTAGCAGGCAGGTGTTTTTGAGAGATGCTAGTATGTGCATGTTAGTTTGTCTCTACCAGATTAAACCGGGTAGGAAGGCACGCTTGTCTCCTCTGCCCTTTGCCTCAACACCCCTGCTGAGATGCCCTGGGAAGAGGGCTAATAAAGCCCAGCGATGAGGCCCAGTTTCCCCATCCTCCAGAAATGACTCGGTGGGCGTCCCCGGATCCCCAGTAGTAATTCGGTGGGAGACCACCTAAGTCTAAAGGTTAGGAATCGCTGATTTATGCAACAGTAAATACACTTCAGGCCTTAAAACGGACATTTATTGTACCTCCAATTACATAGTATTTCAGCTGGCAAAATATCCCCCTCCAAGCACCCCTTCTCCCTCCCCCAACCTTGACGCAGGGCAACATCAGCTTGAAAGATATTTTGCAAAAATCTAGTAACATTCTTAACTTTCGTTCCATTGTTCTTTCAGTCCATTGCAAGCTGTAAGACAGCCTACTGTGGACTCTTTTCTTTTCCTCCAGAGTTAAAAAAACAATCTTTAAAAAGAAAGCTGTGTCTGACGCAGAAGTAGGCTAAATCTGTGGAACCGCGTAAATTAGCCATGCTGAGCGTGACGCGTTCTGCGCCCGCTATCAGTAATAAACACCTGTTGTGATGCGCGCCGACACCACGCTGGCTCCCGAGATGGCATGAAGCCTTTCGCTTGAATAAACAACGTGCCTCACAAAAGTGTTATTGAACAGTTATCTGAATAATTGTGTTTTCTTTCTTTCAATTATTGGACACTCTTCCGAAACGGAGTTTTTTCTGTTGTAAAAAAAAGAAAATGGCGAGACCAAAATGTGCTGTTGTGTATACAAGAATGGGTTGCATATATTCGACATTGTTCAGTGAGCCAATGTCAAAGTGGAAAAGTCCTTTTCGCTTTCCAAATTCTGGGAAGCCATAATTAACACGACGAACCAACAAGGAGAAAGTGAGAAGGCAGTAGAAGTCCTTTCAAAACAAATCCCGGGGGTGAAGGGTCTCAGTGAGTGATTTGAGTGAAGTGAGTTGTCTAACATTAGTGTGACTGCTTGTGAGTCTATAGGACTCAGGGAGAAACTTAAAGGGGATGTGTTTAAATTTCGCTAGCGAATGAAAAGTGATGAAGAGAGCCAATCTTAAATCCATGACATCCCTTTACCTGGCCACTGCGCACACAAACGCATTTGTTACCAAGATTCGAACTTCAGTATTGGAACACAGTGTATATTGACTTCAGTGGGTGATTGTTCACTGTCATATTAGTAAACTCTGATGAATTTTTTTTTTTGAAACGTGCAGCGGTACTGAGGTTTAGGTAAATGTTCAGTAGAGTTGTAAGTTGAGATGCAAACTAAACAATCATTTGCAATGCAATAGTACTCACATTTACAAGAGTTTGAACTATTGGCATTGTAAATGGCAATGCCTTTTATTTATGTGTTGTTTTTAAAACAGATGATAAATAAAAGGCATTGTCATTTGTCAATGTGTTCGTGATATACATATTTTTTAAAAGAGTTATGAGAGAGCTTGTCCCAACAGCGGGCAGGACAAAGCTATTTGAGAAAATAGTGCTCTGAGGATATGATTAAAGCCTACAGAGTAACAACCAATGTAACGGGGGTGTCGCCATGGTAGGTTACAAAATGAGACAAGGCAGTACTAAGGAGGGACTACTAAGCCTATGACCAATGAACAGCCACAGTTGACAGAGCACAATGACGCAAGCCAATGAAAAATATGGGCGGAGAGTGGGCGGCGCTTCAAGGCCCTACCTGAATACAGCATGCCTCGCTGAACGGCGCATGCGCTGCCCAGGCTCGACCTTAAAGGGGGAAAATGAATAAGACATTTACTCAAAAATTATCGAACAGCATTGCATGTGCCTAACCATATTAAAGAACATGACACACTTCAAGAATGTATATGGGGGCAAACTTGACCAAAAGGGAGCATTCCAAGGACGTATGGCTATTGGAACATGAAGCAACAGTAGCCAAAGGCAGCATCAAAAGCAAATAAACTACGGTCAGCAGCTAGGTTGAAGGTATTGAGAGATCTGTAGTGAGATGAACGTCAGTCAAGGCTGAAGGTGAGGATCCAGAGCAGGGCAAGGACCGGACTGGGAACCAAAAGTGGACTAGACCTTCAAAGTGTTTTTATGCCAACCCTGCGCGGAACCAAGTCAGTCAGTCCCTCCTCGGGCAGGTTTCACCCGGCCTTTCAAAAAAACGTTTGACAATGGTACCAAACAGTGCCTCAGACTGTAGATTTTTTTTCAAATGTCTTCGGTTTCACAGCATTAAGTGTTCCAGTACTTCGAAATGTGCCTTAGTGCTCTAGGAACGTTTTTCCAAAGTAATGCGTCATCTATGTGTATATAAGAAAATATGCTTGACGCACAAATTCCACAAGAGTCCGTGCCTAACTGATTCACTGCCCGAACGAAGTCTGAAATTCCTTTCAAAATTCCCAGCCTAAGATAAATAGAAACAATAAATAATGTGGCAGGTCATAATGTACTTTCCTGTGCCATTATTAGTACATCACAATGTTTCTTCAAAGAAATTGTATTGCCATGAATATACTTGCATGTACCAGTCAGCCAGAGGGTGTGTGCCGTGTGCTCCTAGTCATTCCACCCGGAGATGCCAAAGGACCGCTCCTTTGCAGGTGTTTGTGCCTATGTACCCTTGTGCTGTAGTAGTCTCCCCCCATTCGACAAAGACCTTGTTCTTCCTGCGTTAAATTATCTGTCAAATGGGGCTACCTTCTGTGAGCCGTCCTCAGGCTGCTGGTTGGAAAGACGTCCATGAAATGTAGGGTGTGGGCCACTAGGGTAATGTTTGAGGGCTGCAATGTACACTTCCAATGCCTGTTGGTTTGCCCCCTTTCTTTCTATCACTGATACAGAACACAGTCCTACATAAACTATGGATTACCTTTTTAATCTATGTCAAAAAACGAAAGTATGATCATTAAATATACTTCTTGCCCAGTCGTGAAAAAACAGGCCATCCCGAACATCATGACGTGGCATATGGTGCACAGGACAGTGGTTATTTGGTCCACTTCTTGCCACACTGCAACCTCCTCCTCCAAGCTAAATGTCCTCCAATTTTGTGAATAAAACACAAATATAAAAGCAATGAGGAAAAAACAACGTATGGATTTTAAAAAAATGTAGCCTTCCAAATCTGTTGATTACAAAATGGAAACGCCAGCAGTCCAATGCCTGTCCTGCGACTCCTTTTATTGTGTTCACTATGGCCTGTATGCATGTGAGTGGATTAATGTGTCGTTTGACCTGCACTCCCTGTCGCCCACCTCAATGAGAACATATTTTACTAACCTTTTTTTTTTTTTTTTTAATATCAGTAAATGGCTGACCCTGATTTAATTTTTATATTGGACTTCGTATACTAGGCCGTGCATACGGACTTATGTAGATCATATAGGAGCTTGGAGCCCACTCATTTCTTACCATTAGTTGCCTGTCCTGTCACTCCTATTTGCCTGCCTCTCAGTTGTGTCCCAGCTTGTCAATCATGTGTTTATCATCCCATAGAGCACTGCCTCTTTTCAATCACTTTGATTGGCAGGCCTTTATGCCCCCACTGCTTGCTTTTCAAGAAGAACTTTTTCGGTCCTGCTATACAGTGCATGCACTGTACTGCAATGTGTATTGTTTACAATTAGGGCTCCCGGTTTTATGGTATTTATTCTTTTCACATTTCCGTGTATTTATCCATATTTATTTTTGGTCAACTTTATCTGTATTTATCCATATTTATTATGGTTTTGGTGAAAAAAATAAAGCTGAAACTGGTATATTTCCGCATTTATTTCACCAATAAATATGCAATCACGCTTGAATGCCTGACAGGTTTCAGGGATATGAACACTTACAGAGATAAATGAATGCACTTATATGAAAATATGAACATTTCAGTATCAGCCTAGTGCATATCTACTGCTGTTTAAGCCTCTTTACTAAAATTCCTTTTATTTTTAACCCCCTTACCTATCATTCCACACAATTATTGGCCTGGCAGTCATGCCAAATTGTATTTAGAATCACTCAAAAAGCATCCAATTTCCGTTTTTATCCACATTTAAAAATAAATACAGACAAGAAATTAAATGGGTTTCTGTCTGTATTTATCTGTAAATTTCAGTAAAAACGGAAAACTGGGAGCCTTATTTACAATTCATTGGGCTTACAATCCGCCAACAGCATACCATTAGTTGTTTTTGATGTCACTCATTTGCAAGCTTTAGATTGCTTTACTCCCGTAGGCTTCCCTTCCTTTCTTTCTGGTGTTAACTTCTTCCAGGAGCAGGTTCCTAGTAAATGTGGTGTTCTGCGTCTTCTTGCAACGCACCATTTTAAACCTTCTATAAGTATTTTAGCATTGTTCCTGAATGTGCAGTCTTCTTTATTGCTTTTAACACAGGCATATGACTTATTTATGTTGTGTTCTCCCTATCTGCGGTCTCTATTGACGCTTTGGTTACTTATACCCACAAACTCTACTTTGAGCCACTCCACGCCATACCACTCTACGCTACTCCACTTTACCCCACCCCACCCCACTCTACTCTAAGCCTTACCACTCCACTCTGCTCCATATCACTATAAGCTACTCTACTCCACTCTGGCATTCTATGCCACTCTGTAACACTCTGCACCACTCTACTCCACTCTTCTCCACACCACTGTATTCTACCCCCACTCTGACACTCTACGCTACTCCACTCTTCACTGTTCTACTCTTTAACACTTTGTCACGCCACTCTACACATTTCCTCTGCACTACTGTACACAACTCTGCTATTCTACTCTACAACACTCTACTCCACTCCATTATTTTACATCACTCTGCTCTACACCACTACACCGCTCTACGCCACTCTACACAATTCGGCTCTACACTAGTCCATTCCACATAATGCAACTCTATGCCACTCGTCACCACTTCATTCAACGCCACTCCATTCTTCGCTATGCGTCACTCCATGTCACTCTAAGCCACTCCATTTTTACTTCATGCCATTATAGTCCATGCAATCTATTCCATTCCAGCATACTCTACGCCTCCCTATTCTACTCTGTCACTCTATGCCCCTCCACTCTACTCAATCAATCAGGATTTATAAAGTGTGGCTAATCACCCAATAGGGGATCCAGGCGCTTCTGGAGGCTTATTCACAGCCAGGTCTTGAAGTCCATTTGGAATTCCAGAAGTGAGTTCATGGTCCGGAGGAGTGTGGGGAGGCTGTTCCAGGTCTTAGCTGCGATGTGGGAGAAGGAGCATCCTCCATTTCTGCTTTGGTAGATGTGGGGAGAATGAGCAAGTGAAAGGGAGGCGGAGCATAGTCTTCTCAACGGTTGGTGGAAATGTTGGCAGTGGTTAATGTATGAGGGTCCTTGGTTGTGTAGAGCCTTTTGTGCTTGGGTGAGCAGCTTGAATTGGCATCTCTTCTGTATGGGGAGCCAGTAAAGTTGCCTGGGGTGGGGTGTGATGCCTCTCCACTTTGTTCCACTCCATTCCACTTTACATCACTCTATGCCACTGTGTGCCACTCCTCTTTACTTACTCCACTCTGCCCTACTCGACTCCACTCTACGCCTCGGTACACCATGCTACTCCAGTTTACTCTACTCTTCTCTACCCTACGTCGCTCTACACTGCACCACTCCACTCTGCTCCTCTTCGCCACACCATCCCGCATCACTCTACACTACTGTACGCCACTCTGCACTGCTCCACTCTACCCTAGGCCACTTTACCCTACCCCACCATACCCCTCTCCACACTATGCCACTAACTTTTATCCATGCTGACCAGCAGCTATGCTGCTGTACAACATGGCTAAAAGACATTGGCAAAGCCAATGGCTCTCACATAGGCGAGACCTATGAATTAGCTTTGCCAATGCTCGTTTATTTTTGGTTAAACCCTCCTTGGGAATGCATGTTTTTTTCCTAGCAGTCTCTTGTGTACTTCTCTCCCCTGCACTCTGCGTTACTCTGTCCGTCTGCTGATTCCATGTTGTGCAAACCCTTGTGCACCGCCAATGCCCCAGTTGCTTTCTTGCCCTTGTGCTTCTTCCTTGCCCACTACATATTGCTCTCCCACTTGTTGCTTCTCCTCTTCCCACCCATTCGATCTGTCTTGCTTCCGGCCCCTCCTGGTGTTGCTTCCGGCCCCTCCTGTCATTGCTTCTGGCCCCTCCTGTCATTGCTTCTGCACATTCAGCCAACATTGCTTCCCCCAGCCCACATGTGTGGTACACACATGTAACAAATTATGTAGGCGGTCACATCAAAAGCTTTTTTGTTTTTATTCTTTAGCCATGCTGTACAGCCTCTTGGAGGCTGTGCAGCATAGTTCAAAGTCATTGGCAAAGCCAATAGGTCTCAAAGCCAAGACCAACCTGTCCTTACCAGTGCTAGTTTCATACTGGGTAACAACATGCATCTGTTTGCTGCTTAAAGCACCTGCATCCTTCAGAGGTGTATGTAAAGTCTTCCTCTGAGGTGCCAGTGGGCAGACTTTGGTGCTTCTTCATTCTATAGCTAGCCCCCAAGTTTTAGTTTTCCAGTTTTTTGGCATTATACCACATATAGGTGCCTTATCAAGTCATGGTTTACGAAATTAGTCTTTGTGACTGTTAATAATACAAAATAAAAATAGCGTGGTGTGGAGCAGCCAAAAGCTTCTCTTTAGAAACCATATCAGCTACAATGCCAAAGCGGCCCAGACAAGCGGGTGAGGTGCCTATGGCGGGATGCTGGTCCTGATGCAGGAGTTGGTGGAGGATAACCCCACTGGCACCAGCCCATAAAACGTGCAGGCATTGGTCACCGGTCGCGTAGTTACCCACAAGTGTTAAAACACTTCGAGGCCACTTGGAACTAGAACTGGATTCGGCCAGAACCCGCCCCTTTAAAAGGGGCAGCAGAGCGGCGCAACGGTCTCTTCCTGCCGCTCGCCGTCTCCCGAGGACCGATGCTGCCGGCTGCCCCCACATCAAGGGGCCTGAACTCTGCAGTACCTGACCATAGGATCAGGACACCAGTTGCTATACTGGATTTGTGGTACGCTAGCAAATCTCAAGAGATGATTTAGACCCTTGCTTGAATTGGTTGACCATGGGTTGCACTCTTTCAGCAGCACATCTGCATTTAGCACCATAGTCAAGAGTATGTGACTTCATGTTAACCGTGGAAAGCATCTCTATCAATATTTAAATGTTTCCTAAAACCGTTTGATGCACAGGCGTTTTGCGCGACCCTTTCGATGGGTTGCCAGTTTGCATTTAACAGCTGTAGCCATTTCCACATTTGCTGTGCATCTGTTTTTTGTGCATGAAAGCTTTCATCCACCTCCCCCGTTTCTTTTTCCAGTGTAATTGGCTGACCCACAAAGAGCGCATAAATTAAGGAAATGATGTGCCTGACACAGCACAATTCTTCATTTGAAAATGTGTTGTGCTACCCAGAATTCTGCATTTTGTCGGATTATCAAGATTGGGAGACGACGTGGCATTTGAAGACTGCAGGCCTAATCTTATGTGTGGCTGTGATTTCAAGTGTTTGCGGTTTATTATGATATATTAAATGTATTGAAGTGCACTCTTAAGCTGAATCCGCTCTCTTTTTACATGTTGTAGCTCTTTCATTAGGGGGAATGGCTCCTTATCGGTGTGTCTGAAGCATGATTACTCACAAACATTTCGCCAGGGGCCACAAAGTACTGTCTGGGTGTTGAAAGGTGGGCATAGGGGGACGCGAAGCAGATGCATGCTGAAGATAAGCTGGCTCTAAAACATTCTTTGCTTCTTTACCTTTAGTTTAGTTAGCGTGCAAATAAAGTATGCCCGTTTCACAGCTTTCTGAATGTTCCTGCTCTGTCAAGTGAAGAGCAGCCCAGTGCTGCTGTTCACTAGGGGGGCGCAATCAAAGGTCAGGAGGGCCACATGCGGCCCTCAGGCCGTACTTTGAGTGTCCGTGGTCTGAAGGCTTATCTTAAGGAGCAAAGCGTGCAGCCTTGGAAAAGGCCCGTCCAGGCAAAACATGGGATTTATTGTATTGTAACATTCGAATAGCTCCTCGCGTCCCTGGTTGACACTGCCGGAAGCGGGTCCAGGTAGAGGAGTAAGAGATGCCCCATTGGGCATGGATAGTTAATAGATTTCTGTTGCAGGGTGGCCAGTGTGGGAAGAATTATGTTGTCACATGCATGAAGTTCAGATGGGTGCCACTGTGAACTTGTTAAGCAGCCTGGGGGGAAGCAGGCAGTCTGAGAGATAATCTTGTTCTGCTTCTAATTAACATCCCGAAGAGGCTACTCCCGTTTGTTGTGCGCATTGGTGGAGTGTGGTTATGGCTTTCACAAGATGTGTTGAGTGATACATAGAAGAGATACACTTCTAATATGGCAACAGTCAATTTTATAGTGGGAACAGTAGTGAATGTTTGTGCAAACCCAATGAAATAACCCTGATTTGATTGTTCAGGTCCACTGAAGAAACTGTCGTAAAGTATACGTGCAATTAGGCCTACGTGTTCGATACTGGTGGACTCCTGAATGATGCAGTGTGTTGCATCTCTTGAGAGGGCACCCTAATCCCAGCAATGGGCCACCAACACCAACTAAGATTTTTTTTTACTGTACATATATCAGGGAATAAGAGAGAACCCATAATGACAACCGGTCATTTTTTCCACTGCATGCTGATACTACACATACCGTGGTCCACTTGCAATGAATGGAAACTGTGTTCCTTCTGTGGACTTACTGGCACAACATCAGTGTCTCATTACAAATTTAATTATTAAAAATTGGTGTGTCACTCTTTACAATTATCAGACAGAGTTCCAGCCCTGAAGACAGCCCCTGGCACCTGTTTTGGGCAATTTGAAGGGATGATACATGTCGACCTAACAGGAAGGGTATATTGAATCCTCTACCTATCTGTTTTTTATTCTGACACACTTGGTACACAAATCCATTATATTGGTTTAGCTTTCTTCTCTACACCATACTAACCCCCCATCTGCGATTCTGAGTCCTCCTAGGTACGCAGTGGCTTCCTTTTCAGCCGAAGAGCTCCCCTTGTTTTTTAAAAGTTGTAACCCACATTGATAGAATTTCACTACCAATGTGAGGAATGACCCTGTGCTGAAGCATGCCACCTCTGGGTGGGTGTGGGCTTTCTTACTTTGAAAACAGAAACCACAGACCATTGGTCAGTTAGGCTTGAAAGTTCCAAACACAGCTCCCCTCGAAAGCTACTCTCTCCTTGAGGAGGAGCAGTTTGGGTTCCGACCGGGGCATGGCACCGAGTCGGCCCTGATTACTGCGCTGGATGAACTGCGGATGGGGGTAGATGGTGGCCAGCCAACAGTCTTGATAATGCTTGATCTGTCAGCTGCTGCTTATATGGTCTGCCATTCAATCTTATAGGACAGACAAGCTACAATTGGAGTGGGAGTCACAGTTCTGAAATGGATGGAATCTTATCTAAGAGCTCAATGTCAGGCTGTTGCTCTGCGCCCTTATCACTCCGAATACAAAAATTAGCATCGGGAGTGCCACAGGGATCAGCTCTTAGCCCCGTGCTATTCACAGTGTATATGCCTTATCACTGTGTATATCCCTTATCACTCTTACTAAGGATCATGGCCTAAAATTGGTCAACTATGCGGATGACAGTAAACTGATTCTCTCTTTTTCCAATAATCAAGGAGACAGTAACAGCTTTTTAGAGAGCCATTGTTGAAATCAGTGATTGGGTGAACGCCAACTCACTGAAACTTAACAGGAATTAAACTGAGATCCTTTGCCTTGCATCAGGTAGAATCCCCTTGTCACTTCCCCACAGGAGGGAGGCACTATTGACTTCAGATTCAGTTTGTAACATTGAGGCTGTGTTTGACAGTAAATTGTCTCTGGATAATCATGTAACTGAAGTGGCAGGCATGTGCTTTGCGTGACTACGTAGTCCTAGAAAAGTGCTTCCCTTGTTGTCACCCCCCAATCCAAAACTATGGTGGTGCAGAGTTTCATACTGACCAGACTGGACTATTGTAACGCCCTACTTCTCGGAACATCTGAATACCCGATTAAGCGATTGTACAGATTACAAGTAGCAGCGGCTACATTGGTACTGAATAGACCTCGTAGGTCTGCGGCCTACGATGGCTTGCAGGCATTACACTGGCTTCCTCTGAATCAGAGGATTACGTTTAAGGCCATGTGTATTGTTTTCAAGGCTCTACAGGGATATGGTCCTGTGCTCCTGCAACATAGATTTGGAAGATACAATCCTCCCAAGATCTCTCCGATCAAGCACTGCAAACCTTGTCTATAAGTACCGAAGATCAAGACAAGGGGGCTGGGCATTTTTCAGTGAAAGCAGCTCAGTAATGGAGTGACCTTCTGTACTTACTGAGGGATTCATCATGGCTGTTGCAATTCTGAAGGGCCTTGGAGACCTGGGTCTTCCCGAAGGAAATTCCACTGTTCAGTTGGAAATTGGTATGTGCACTCTTCGCAAGCTAAGTTCTTTGTATGCTAGCGCCAGGATACCAGTTTTGGTGACAGTACGTCCAACGCTTTATAAATAAATCTCCTGGTCTTTCTTGTGTTTATGGGAATTATTGCAGCACGAACATGTGGTCTTCACTCTTTTTGGACCAAGGTTTCGAAAAATCCCTATTTTACTGGTCTGCAGTTTTTTGAAGAGTGGAATCTTCTTGTGGTGTTTGTCGGGAATCCAAGTAACCTCTTTCTTGTCCATGTTTGGACATGGTACTGTGGTCTCCAATTACTGATCTACTAAAGGCAGAATCAGATGAAGTATTTTTATTCCTGATCTATTGTCTAACACCGGTGGTTAGAATTGAATACAGGTTTTTGTCCAAGATAGCCATATGGCCAAACTTTGCAGCTTTAGCAGACAACTGGGTCACTTGTAAATCCATTTTTGCTAGTGGGTGAGAAGACAAAGACAATGTTCTCAAATTCCAGTCGGGCAGCAATATGAAATTTCACTTTGATTGTTCGTTGAAGCCAGGTACCGCATCTGCTCTTATTGTCGTACGTGGCTCCAGTGGGGTTGCGGAAAACTTTCATTGGAACGTTATGATGAATGTTTAATCTTTATCCGAGTGTATATTTTATTTAATTCTGTTTATTTGCACACATGCTATGTAGGTGGAGCTATAACCATTTTTTTTTCGGCGAGAGGGGGTAGTAGCAAACCAAAAAATCTTTGCAAAATCATGGTCTGCTGTCGGGCCTGTTTAAGGCCTTAAAGGATTCCCTGTTTTTCAAACACTGCACAGCTCAAATATATAGTCCCTTGGTCAACATGGGTTATCCTTTGTTATTACCCCCAACTTGCTCCAGTTATTCCAACGCTCTCTGCCCCTCTTCCCATGACCTGGAAGTGCTTCCAGAAAAGGTCATCAAAACAGAAGTAAAGCATTATGAAATGCACCATCTGCCTTGAATTATGAAGTATAACGTAGCACATTCTTGAATCATGTGCAAGCTTTTCATGAACAGTGGTCACTGGATCGCTCTCTTCTTTCCTTATTCACTGGCAAGTGTTATTAGCAAAGGCAAACCACTAATCCCTCAGGGCGGAAGTCGTGCTACTGAAAGGAACTGCATGCGTATTATGTGAAAAGAAATACAAAACCAGGAGTGTGGGATGGTCTCTTTGTAGAAACCATAACTCATTTGTTACTTTCCTTTCTAAGTTGTCCAAAAATAAGATGCTTAAACGTTAACTTTTACATTTCGCTGTAGAGAAAATATTTTTGGGTGAATCTACCATATCCTAAAGCGGCGTGAATGTGGTCTTCTGTTTCTGATTTGCGTATTGTATTGGAGCATTCTAAAGTGCTTTCCTGTCTCTTGTCAAGGCCCCAAACTGCAAACTGATTTCCAGAACTCAGATGAATGGTTACCGCTTCACTAATCCATAGGTAGACGAAGGGTGAGGGTTGGCCGCACTTCTCCCTCAAGTCCATACCTGGTTAGTTATAGCACTGACCAGCCTTGTATTGGTCTGGCCGATAACATAATATTACAGTGGCACCTACCCAGTGCTTAATTTGTATTTTTTTTTTAAAAGTGCTGCGGCTTTTGTCAAGAGGCAGCTTGTAACAGCCCATTTCTCCTATTAGCCCCGCCTAAAATAGAACCAACTACTAACCATAAAAGTGGAGAGAGGATGTGTAATGGCCAGAGCTGGGGAACCAGGTTTGAGTCTTGGCGTCGGCTCAGAATCCTGTGATTTTGGGCAAATCACTTAATCGCCCCGTAAATGAATGTGTCCTTAACTGGTGTTCATGAAAAGCACCGGTGTTAATGATTAAGTGTCTGTGCTGAGCACTGGAAACCACAGGCTCAAATTAAGCATTGCACCTACAAGAGACGGTTATACCCATATGCTCCAGATTGTTTCCTGTCAAAACAGAACTTGGAAGAAGCCGTGTTTTGCTACATGTAAGCCTCTAAGCTTTTCACTTCACAAACATTGCCAAAGCCAGTAGTTCTGGCACCAGCCTGTTGGCTTTTGGAAATGTCTGCTTAGCTCTGACGAAGCTGTTATAAAACTTTGTTGTTGGTGGAGCTGCTGCACCAACATAAAAGTTGAACGTTGGCTAAAGGCAAGTCTATTTTTTTGGCCTCAAAAAGCACACATTGTCCTAGCAGGCACTGAAGGGAACTGCTTTGTGTGTGGATGTGCTCCTTGTGAAACGGAAGAATGCCATCACTCAGTGAAGTTTGCTAGTGGCTGAAGTGGGCTGCTCCATTGCCTCCTGCTCTGTGATGTAGATGGAGGAAGAAAATGTAAATGAACGATCAGACCAATGAACGAAGAGGCCTAGCTAAAAGCTCCTACGAATAAGCATGTTGCATGTATAATTTTAATAAACTGTCTTTGCTAATGCCTGACCTAACCCGTGCCAAAGTGCAAGCCCACCAGCATCTTGCAGCACTCCATTGGCATTTTGTAAGAACACAAACCCACCAAGATGAACTAACAATTGAGGAAACTTTTTTTAAAATTTGTATTTGAATCATGTTTGCTATTTTCATAAATGCCAATAGGCATTTTGAATGTGTAGGTATGCGCGAAGTGTATTTGAAGCACAAGTTGTGTGCAGAGTGCTCTGTCCACGGTGGATTTTAATTGGGTGTTGACACTGGTTCCTTGCCTGGCAGAACTGGAAGCAGTAAAGTGCTCAATACTCGCCTCTTCAAAGAACACTACATATTAAATGGTCTGTTACGTAGTCTGAACCCCTTAAACCCTCTCAACACTCAGTAAACAATTATGGACTGAATGGCTGGCTGCTGGCTGTGTAGCAGCGCGCTGTTGCCCTTGGCTAGGTTTGCGGTAAACAAATACCTACATACATGCATATTGCTTCCCAGCTCAATTAAAATATGGCTATAGTCCCCTTCCTCTCTACCCCCACCCCAAGAGGTCACTTTATGTATATTTATATAAATGAAATTGCCCAACTCATAGTAATGAAATTGAAATAAGTATTTCAATTGTTTCTTTTGGTTTGAGCGGGAAACTGGGCGGTGAGTTAGCTTTATTTAGAAACGTTCAACGTCTGCACTTTGAACTTCATTATAAATATTTCTCTGGAGGTAAGTGAAATGTCCATTGCCCCTGCCTTCTGCTAGTGGCCGCAGTTGTGTTTTTCCTTTCTGTACTGGATGTTAACTGAAACGCTGACTTCTCAAACTCCCATCCCCAACCAGGTCACAGACGTGGGTCCCAAACTCTTGAACGCGAGTCCAACATCCAGTCATGAGAGCTGCACAGAGTAGATGGGAAGATAGAGAGGGGTAGGTAGTTTGTGCAGGAAGTGGTGAATAAACTTAAGACAGAGGAGGAGAAAAAGTGTGGTAGAAAGAAGGGGAGATCAGACCACAGACGCATAAAGGGGGAAGACGTGTGTACGCAGAATAAAGGCACAGGAAAGAAACTGTGCTTAGTATGTGCAAGCAGGCTGTATGGAGCGGAGATGGGGAGTGTGAGGGGGGATTTGAATTTGAAAGTGATTTGTATAGCACATGGCTACCCGGAGGCTTCCCCGCGCTGACGTTAAGAGCTATGATGGAAGACGAAAAGCCCCCTGATGGCTAGACGGAAAAGGCCAGGTCTTCTGCTTTTTCCTGAAAATTGGTTCATTTTGCTGCCCTCTGAGGTCCAGCGGGACAGCATTCCACAGGTTTGGCACCTGGTGGGAGAAAGATCTGCCTCCCCATCTGGATTGAATTCTAGTGGTTCTGAGGAGGTGTGAGTGAGATGACCTTAGAGATCTCAAGGGGACATAGAGCGAGATCAGGGATTTAAGTTTGGGTGGGCCTTTGTTATTTACTGCCCTGTGAGCTATGCAGAGAGCTTTAAATGTTACCCTTAATGCTACTGGCAGCCAGTGGAGTACTTTCAAGGATTCTCACTGGTGATTGTGTATGGAGTTTGAGCAAGAGCCTGGCCGCCGTGTTATGCACAGTCTGAAGCCTCTTGATTACATACTTGGGGGAACCCAAGTAAAGGGAGTTCCCATAGTTGAGGGGGAAACTATTAAAGACTGTATGACGGTTTTCCTAAGATGCTCTGGAATGAATTGTAATATCTATCTGAGCATCCTCAGGAGTCCAAAGCATATGCCTGACAATTTGTTTGCCTGTATGTTCATTGAGAGTGCAATGTCGAGCCACGTACCTAAATCTTTTATCGCCAGTTTAGGAACTGTAGGATCCACCATGCAAGGGGGCCAGTGATTTAGGGGTCTCGGGATGGCCCTATTACCCAAGATCATGTATTCGGTTTTGTCACTGTTCAATTTTAGAAAGCTATTTGACATCCAGTTAGTCAGTTTGTTCAGGCAGGGGCACGATGAGGAGTCTCCCTGATGGTAGTCCTGGGGCAGAGCGACTATCAACTGGGTGTCGTCCGCATACGAAATACCTAGGATGTCAAATTCCTGTATAATGTTGGCAAGCTGCCTTACATCTATATTAAATAAGGTCGGGCTCAGGGAGGAGCCCTGCGGCACTCCAGACTTTAAGGGAAGACTGTCCGAGAGGTAGTCCTGATCCATAACTTGGAGCGATCGATCCTCTAAAAAGGAGCATAGCCACTCCAGGGCTCCACCCTGGATACCTATTCCCTTCAGTCAGTTTTTTAGCAGTGTGTGATTGACGGTGTCCAACGCCGCACTAAGGTCAAGCAAAATAATCGCTGCTGACCCTCCGCCATCAAGTAGGCTTTTGAGTTCCTCGGTGACAGCCAGGAGAGCTGCTTCTGTACTGTGAAGGGAGCGGAAGCCCATCTGCGTGGGGTGGAGGAGTGCGTTCTCTTCCAGCAATTTGGTTAGGGCTTGATTAACATGCCTTTCCAGGAGTTTGCCCAGGAGAGGGAGAAGGGAGATGGGTCGAAGGTTGCTCAGAGTGTCAGGGTCCAGACGGGGATGAGCAGGGGGGGTTGAAGTTGCGTAGTTTCTGCGAATCTCTGAAGGCCTCATTATAGGTTCCGACATGGGGCGATCACCCTTGACAAATGTGTGATTCCATGGCTCACCCCTACAGAGTACCAGGGAGTAAGAGACTACCTATAGACAAATATTCAAATGGGGCAGTTCAGAAATCTAATTTACGCACTGTATAACTATTGGGTTGCCTTAGCGTGCATGTGATCTTGGTGCCTAGGAAAGCCATACTAAGCTTCTGGGTGGCATAGACATTATGGATTAAACGTGTCGACATTTTATGAAGGATGCAAGAGGTCGCTAACTCCTCACCACGCATCCACCACTGGTTTTAAACCTTGTCTAAGGGTACAATTATTAAAACATTGCTTATTTCCTCCCACTCTTTATCCATGTTGCTCGAGAGCAGGTGACTGGAACAAGAGAAATGGAACAAAGAGAAGATGGACAAAAGAGAAGATGGACAAGGAGAGTGGGCCAATACAATAAAAACTAAAATATTAAGAGGGGAATAATCTTAAGGAAAGAGGAGGAAGGGCATGAGGCGGGAATGACGTAGACTTGGGTGGTGGGTATAAGTGCACTGCTAGAGAAAAATATTGGGAAAGAGTAACTGGATCATCAGGAATATGGGTGAGTTTTAAGCAGGGAGGAGACCACATAATTTAAATTAATTTAATTGTGTCTTAAAGACTTGAAGACTAGGGATTAGGAGAAGAGTATGGAATGGTGGAACCTCGAATGGGACGAGCAAATGGAGAAAGCGAGAGAGAGCAAGTTGGGAAATTATAAAACCCAGAATAGAAAGCGGGTGGAGGAGAGAGAACCAGGAGTAGGGGAATAAAACCACAGCTCTTCCTGCATAGAATTTTGAATTCTGTGGTCATGCAGGTTGGGGGGTGAAGTCCTTGTTTATTCATTAAAGTGTGGCATTGTCCCCTGCACAGACCACTACAACACTGTAGGGCCTATTAGCATGACCTGGTCCCCAACAATAATGTTGTCAGCTCCCATACACTGGTCTCCAGAAGTCTTGTGGGAAGCTGACCTTACTAATTTTGATTCGCTGAATAACAAATAACTGAGGCTTACAATAGCTCCAAGGATACAGTATCCTTAAGTGTAAGTAGCAAAAGTAGAAAGAAGAGAGCTTGCCAATGTGTTTCCCACATAGGCTGATATGCCTGTTTTTTTGTTTTCTCAAGGCAGAAGGCTTAAGTAGTAAGTTATTTTAGATAAATGATTGTCTAAGTCAAGTCATGGTGCGTTGTGGTGTGGTTGTCCAATTTGGTCCATATTCAGTCCAATCAATTGTGATTTCGAAAACTCATTTGCCAGTGCCTTGTTTTCTACAAAAAGGCATGGAGTGCATCTAAAATACGTTACACTTCATATCAAACGGAATCTTTCTTGGTAAGTGGAAGAAGTTAAACACAGAAAAGTTGATGGCAGGAATTCCTACGATAAGTCTAACCACAGGCAATTGCTCGGGTAGCATTCCAACCCATTGTTCTCGTGTCCACCATGCCACTTCAGTTTGGACCCAGGATTTTGCAAATCAGTCTTGACCCTTCTCCACTTGGAACAGTCCAGCCCAAACTGCCTGGCCAGGTCCACCCTGAACTGGAACACATGCAACCCAAGTCTGAATTTGATCCGATTGGGGCTCTGCAGTCGAGTGTAGCTTAGCTCCGGAGGCACCGGGGGCATGGAACCCACATCTGGGTATACCATGGCCACCTAGGGCATTACAATAAACACACAAAATGTAAGGGGTGGAATGGTTCCAATATGTCTTAACAACTGGGAATCACTTGGGGTAGCATTACAGCCCGTCCTCCCTTTTACCCATAATGCCACTTTGGAGCCAGCCGTATGCAAATCAGTCTTGACCCTCCTCCAATTGGAACAGGACAGTCTGAACTGCCAGGTCAGGTCCGCCCCCATTGATGGCAGTTTTCAGGAAGAACCATCCTTTGTGTCATTACGTCACTCCCTGTTCCGGCACACATGACCTTTTCACCTTTACTACCCTGCTATCATTCCTTGATCAGGCCTGGATGAATTTAGCCTTTTTGCATGGTATAAATAAGATGATCCTTTGGCGGCTGAGGGCCAAATTACCCGATACTGCTATATGATTAGAAAAGCTTGCACTAACTATATAACCGTAAAAAAAATCAAAATAAAACGAGGAAGGAAGAGAGGGGTACAAAGGGAATCGTGTTCACATCCGGTGGCGTCGAGCAGTAGTATGCAAGCCTTCGGTTGGCAGCTGGTAGTCAAATAACGAAAGTATACATGCTACCAGTAGGTGGCTGGGATAAGTTGTGTACATTCTTTTGTTCAGGAGGATGTTAGAGGAGGAGTTGCTGTGGTGACAAACCCAACACTCATTAATCTTAAATGCCTTAGTGTGAAGGCGCCTTGTGAGAGCCACAGAAGGCCGTCTCATAACCTTGATCAATCTACTCGGGGTGTCAGATGTTGGTTAAACAGGCTTGACATTGGCATGTTTATCCGTCTTGCAAAACCGGGGAAATTATAAAAATTTATTGACATTTTTTCCCCTTTTTCTGCTTTTTCTTTTAATTTGTTCTGTTGACCTGCGGAGGGAAGGGCCGATTTACACTGCAAAGGAAATGCCTCGAATTCCAGCTTCTGTGTTTGGGCCTTTCTTGTAATTGTTATTGTGTTGGCACTAGTACAGCACCGGGCCTTTTCTTTCAGTGTCCTCATTTTTATGCCACAGGGGAGTCAAAACAGAGTTATTTCCTTGCATATAGAAAGGAACAAGGGGCAGGAGACATTGGGGCTGCCAAAACCTACATGTTCCAATTCTTCGCTCATGGGCTGGCCGCAGTTTGTTGTTTCAAAGTTGGCTTCATAACCGAAAACCGGGGCAAATGCAGAAAAAACTGCGCCACTATTTTGGCATGGACCTGTGGAGATTGTGGCAACAGAGTTCCTTGTCACTGCAGAGAGCCCACAAAAGGAAAAATCTAGCTACATTATTTTGGGACCATCAGGGTTCGGGCTGGCCTATTGGCAGTCGGGCAATGCCCGATGGGTTTGTCTGACAGATGAGTGTGTGGGATGGTTTTTAGCAGTTTTGGGCCGGTTTTGTGGCCAGGTGGGCCATTTTCTACAGTTTTTACTGTTGATTTCACTGATGTTACCAGTTTATTAACTATATGCTTCGCTTATGGCGGGGGCACTTTTATTTTGGTGCCTAGGCCTATTTTTTGTCCGAGTCCAACACTCTGGTCCATGCACACTAGGAGTGATAGTTTACCCGCTGTGTTTCCTGATTCGCCATTAAAAAGCTACTCCCGCATGAGTAAAGTGCATTTAAAGAGATTGGGCAGTCTGTTGAAAGGCTTTGTATGTTATCCATATTTTACAGTTCCCGTTCCCTTCTGTATGAAAGACCCCTAAGCTGTAAGTCTGTGGGTGTGCCTATCTCGGAGTTCCACTATTCGAACTCACCCCTCCGGGTGCGGATTCCCAAAGACTTGACTTAAGTTGCAGGTTCCTAAGATGTGGCCAGGACCGCCCTAGGCAGGTGTTGGTTACAGATACGCAAAAAGTGCAACTTTCCAGTGATAGATACTCTTGCCTACTTGCTGTTTAGGGACTGCCTGATTATTGACGGTATGTTTATATTTTTTAAGGGGCTTGTGTGAGGGCTGCCATCCATCTCCCATCTCAAATCCATGCACAACCAGCCAATGTATCCTATTCTCCCCACAAGGTTTGTGCTGGAACCGTAAGAGCGAGTGTTCCATTTTAGTGCAGGGTGCACGTCCCTTTGACCACAGCTCAGCTGACCAAGAGGATTCAGTGGTGAATAGTCCCTCGGCTTTTCACAGCTCTGCAAATTTGAAGAAGCCCTGTTTGTCTGCCTTCTACAGACACTTCAGGTTTTCAACTTCGTGTCTGCCTTTGTTGCTGACAGTTGATTACTTTGCGCTTGTTTTCCTTCCGTAGAGCACGTTTTTGATCACTTACAGCTAAGGGCCACTTTTCTGCTATGTTATTGCACAGCGAGAGGCCTGTCTTCTCCAACTCAAGTTCATTGGATCTCATCCTGTCCACTCTTGCTTCCTGGTCAGGAGACCCCTTTCATCGTTCTCACAGCTGGTGTCATTTGGTCTCTCCCACAGTGTGAGACAATACTGCATTCTCTCCCATTCAGGAGGACTTCTTCTGGCCTCCACTAGACTTCTACCTGCCCTCTCCCAGCTAGTGAAGCGATACCAAAGGGGATGATGAACGGAACGTTTGAGCAAATCAAACACAGTTGACTGGGGGTGAGTGTTTGGTTTGCTCAAACGCTCCGTCCATCATCCCCTTTGGTATCGCTCTCCCAGCTAGTGGACAGCTCTCAACCCTCTCTCTCAGCCTGGAGACAATTTTCTGGCATTTCTCTTGACCAGGTGGCTCTGCCTTCCCTCTTTCTTTTGAGCGACCTGTTTATGCCCGGTCGGATTCAAGAGACCTCTGCGTTCAGTCAGAGCCAGCCGGCTTTGACTCACTTGAAAGCAGGTAATATAGTTTTCCTTCCAACTGACTTTTTATGCTAATACAAGCAAGTAACTGTGAAAGCCACTCTCCTGTAGTTAGCCTAGTGTGCAGGTGACTCGACATAATTTTCACTCGGTATTTTGCACTGGTCTGTCATAATGGAGTGTGATAAGTGACACACATTTATTATGGGTAGGCCCACTGGAGTTATGCGGCAGAGGAAGACCAAATTATGTGGCAAGATTGACTAAATTATACGGCAAGAAAAGGCACATTTTGTGGCTTAATGCTGCACATTTTGTAATAGTGTAACTTCCCTATTTTGTCAATTTTGCACAGGTTAACACTGTCTGGGAAAAGATTTTCCATCATTAGTACCAAAAACAACAAGCAACAGAAAGATGACCAGTCAACCTCTGCTATGGGGCTTACACTGCACTGCAACACATGTTGCAACATTTTTAGTAACTTTTGATCTGTTGGAGCTTGAAACATTGTTTTGTTGACATCTACAAGTTATGCAGCAGATGATTGATCATGTAGCAAATCCATAATTATGCCACAGCTGCAAAATCTTATAATTCCAGTGGCCCCGATTTAACAGGGAAGGCAATCTAAGCCAGAGATGCTGTCAAACATGCCTGCAAAACGATTTGGCCTAGGTGTTTACCTTACATCCCAGAATCCTGGGCTTCAATCCCACAGTCCACACTTTATGAAAAATTGAGTGATTTGGTAAAAATCCGTTTGTCTTTCCGTGATTCATATTGTAATTGTGTGATAGAAATATGTGTGATGTAAAAACTGCTGCCCATTACTATCTTTGTTTCATGTTTACATATTTAATGTTTACACCCTGTCCCGTTCACATCGCAATTCCAATTTTCAAAACCTGGTTTCAACCAGAACTCTACCCTCAGTGCTGTTCTATTTACAGCCCTTTGGCCTCTATATAGACCTTGGCGGAGGTAGGGGCGGTCCTATTCCCAAGGTACTCCCTCACTGCCATCATTTAAATAGTGCGGACACCGCCAATCCGAAGGCAGTATCCCTGTTCATGCTGTTATCCCCACCTCTGCCAGTGGCCACCAACACACCGCCATATAAGAACCTAGGGATGGGACTTGCGGTTTGATTGCCACATAGTCTGGTGAGGCGGAAGGATGGGGTGGTAGAGGTTCCTGCCTCATCGTTACCTCCTCTCTTTGACTTGAAAAATCCTTCGAGGTTTGTCCTGTAGCCCATCAGGGCTGGGAATTCAGTGCAATCCCCCCTCGGTGCTGCTACGCGTGCATGACAGGGCAGCGGGTTCATCCTGTGGATTCTCTCAGGGCTCGCCCGTCTCTTTTGAATTTGTGTTTCACTTAGTTGCTCTATCCTCCATGTTCAAAAGGATGCTCACCTTGATGGTGATTGCTGCACCACAATGAGGTCTGTCCTGCCATTCTCCTGCCCAGCTTTGCTAACCTTATAATTGAAGGCTATTACCGCCATGTGAAGTGGCGAAGGAAAGGTGGACCATGTTGGGGTTTTGGCCTGGTGCAAGAGTGGTGCCTCCTCTCTGATCTAAAGGAGTACCTTAGCATTAAAATATGATTTTGCAGCCAAGTTCACAAATCTTGAATACTAAAAATAAGGTGAAATAAAAATGTTTGTTTCTGACTTGCGCCTTTCAATTCATTCTCTTCTACGTTGACAACCCTCTCCCAAGTATAGCGAAGGTCTAATATATGCAGCGAATTTTCATTCTTGGCAGTTTAATTAAAAAGCCAGGACTCCATTTGAATTCAGAACCTGAGATGTTGACTACTTTTCAAGTGAATCCACCACAATTATCCGTTGTGGGGAGAGCTAAAAATGTGTTAAATTCATGATTTAATGCAAAAAATGTAGTCTGTAGGTTATTTAATATGAATCGCCTGCTTTTACATGCAAGTGTTGTAAATATCTTTGATTAGATATTCATATCTTTAGCATTCCACTTAATCGTCAGTTGAATAAAATTAATATTTCTTTATTTTTTGTAAAATGTTAAATATCTAGTTTCAGCTACCGAATTTGGCGCAAGTGATTTTTATTATTTCTTGTGGTTCTTGCATAAATTTCAGTTCCTTATGCTTGATGACCAATAGGTTTTTGTACAAACGGTGGTTCCTTTTGTGATGTAGACATGTCCTTTGACCCATGTTATTGTGAACCAAATGCTGCTCTCTTGTAATCTGATGTTCACCGAGAGGTGGTGGCACAACATTGAGTGTTGTTCCCCAGTGGTACAGGAACAATTTACAGATTTGGGGTGCTGCCATTAACGTTGCATCACTCATGTCATAGGGATTGCATTTTACAGCACATTGTCGCAAATGTATTGCTAAAATATGGTTTGATAGTGCACATTTGCACAGACATGTAGTTTTATTGCTAAAACTATATAGCGCTAAAACGAAAATTTGTGGAAATGTGGTTTCTGTGAACAATGATCATTTGCATATCACCAAGTGTCTTGCTTTGATCCTAATAAAATGTTTGTTTCCATCACACTTCAGAATTAATAAAAATGCACTTTCTTAACTGCTGATAACTTTTTGAAATATTTGAACAGTTCATGTACGGGTATCTAAATGTTGCCTTAGATATCGAATGCATCCTACAGCCTTTCCTTTCATGCTCCCTGTACTCCAGCAAGATTGTCAAACAGTTCATTTTACAAAATGCTCTCACTTTGTAGTCCCAGAAGGAAAAGTAAACACCAATCTCCATATAAAAAACGAATAATCAGCAATTTGTCAGAAGCTACAACCTGACATTTGACCTCTGTTTGGAAATGTGTCAGAAGTAAAATGTAAAGTCCTCTTTATTACACATTCAACTTCTGAACTTCAGCATGGTTATTTCTGGGGGTGCTGAAGCCCCCTCGCCCCGACTTCCAGCGCCTTATGTGATGGGATGTTTGCGTTTAAATGTCAGCAGTGTTTTGATTGGCTTGTTAGCGGTGTGTCAAAACAAGTATGAAATGCTATAGCACAATGTGTAATGAGCGCTCTGACTGCCGGTGCAGCAGAGGTAATTTAGGAAGCGTTGTAGCAGTAACTGTGAAAGATGACTACATCGAATCATTACGCGTGCAGCATAATTGTCACATAATGGGATGCTTCCGGCTGCACAGTGCTGTAATGACGCATTATGAGGGAAATATTCTATGTTATTCCCTAGACCTCGCTGAAAAAGTAGACTTTAATTCGATTTAGTTTCTTTATAGCGATCTGTTTGCTTTTTGGTTTAATTCCAGTATTGCTTGCTTAGATCCCTATGGCCTAGTTGCCAGGACTTTTATTATTTGCATGTTAAATGTGACACGCTCCGAGTGACTTGCATTGGTCACATGATAGAACAATCCAAAATTAGCCATACCACTTTTTTTTTTTTTTTTTTTTACAGAGCCTCAGAGTAAACTTATGGTTTTTTATGTTGGATCAATAATTCAATCAATCTATGCATTTAGTGCAGCCTTGGGGAAACTCGCAGGCTGGTCAAGGCTAGTTAAATAAAAAGAAACGTTTTGTGTCTCGCGGCTGTCCTCAGAAGCACGACCGAGTGTGGGGGAATGGTGTAACTATTATGGACTGTCATTGTAATTTCTTGCTGTTTTGCTCTACTGATGTCACTTCCTGCAATGTTATTGCCTGTACGCGAGAGAATAGCCATCCCAGATATTTGTAAATGTAATTGTTTTCAGTCACTTTTATTTGACCCAAAGACACTTTTTGATATATCCCGGTTCACAACGTTTTCACACTAGGGGAATTCAAGTGTGTCTGAAGTCTTATACAGAGTTCCGTCAAGCTCTTCGTCAGAATAGTTCCATTAAAACCAAATCAGATGCAATAGAAGAGCTCCATATTCTAATTTGAGAAAATTTAAAAAGCAAATGACTCAACTTCAGGTCTTTTTATGGATTGCTTCAATAAATGCTGCATTTATTAAAGAGAAACTTGGTAATCTTGACAGATCAATTTTAAGACTGTGGTTTATTTAATTTGCTGGTGCACTCCAGATAATGTTTACTTGTTTTATAATAGTTTACTAAATGGTTCTGAAACCATCGTTAAACTGCTAATGGACAAATAGGATGCCCTAAACAGTGTACTATCTAGTATCTAAGGAGGATAATATTAAGAATAAGGCCATTTGCCCTCAAAATTCAATTTAAAGGCAATACTCTTTGCTTCCTCTGTAATAAATCGCCTCCCATATTGCAAAAAATAAAAATTATGTATATTGATCGTAAGAAATGTTTTCTATTACCGAAGTAGGTGAACATCATCTATTAGGTTCTCTTCCAAAAGTTCAAATGGGCTATCAACCATCGGAGACTTGGATAATTGTTGCTCTGTCATGGTTTGATTGTTGGAAAAGACCTCATGGTCTTTTCTACCTTGCAGTGGTAATCTCACAAATGTGTTCCCTCCAACAGTGGCTGTAACCCCGTTATGGACAGTAACATTGGGCAGAATTCTCCTTGGTCACAGAAGTGGTGCAAGCTATTCATGAGTAGGCCTCCTGGTTTTATGGTATTTACTTTTGGAACATTTTTCTGTATTTATCCATAGTTATTTTTAGGCCATTTTATTGGTATTTATCCATAGTAATTTTATGTTTGGAGAATAAATAGAGTTGTAAAATGGGATGTTTCCACATATAACTGATAAACATGCACTCAAACTTTAATGCCTGTAGCTTTTTAGTAAGTTAAGCAGCCAAATATAAGAGACCACTAAACTGACCGGTAAATGTTAGCATTACATGCAAATATATGTAAACTTATGACTGTATTTAAGGTAGTCTGATCCGGTTTTTAATTCTCCATAGTGTGTATCTGCTTAGCAGTTGGTTTGGAATTCATGAAGGACAACAAAGAGTGTCACTCGCTAGAAGCACAATTTTCTGTACTTTTCAGTTTTTAAAAATACATACAGATAGGCAATAGATTAGATTTTCTCTGTATTTATCTGTAAAAATAAGTAAAAACAGTAAACTGGGAGCCTTATTCATGAGGCAGGATTGCAAGCAAAAATGCACATGGAGATGTTGTATTTTTGGATCTCCCATTGTTCTACCTTTTTTGGTAGGCAGGCCTATTGACCAGACGATGTATGCATGTAGTATTGGCTGGTTGTAGTGCTACTCAGTTCCTTACTAGCCGTTCAGTTCCATGTTTGGGCTTTGTTACGTGCATCTTCAGAGTTCTAACTTAATGTGTTGTGCTGTAGAATGGCGGGTGGTTTCCCTTTCTGTACAGTGGTGGAAGAAAACAAAGTGATCTATCTTGAATATGCATATATTTCAACCAGTCCTCTGACTGCGGCAAACCATCAATAACATTTTTTATTGGACCAGGTAGGTCATCCTACGGAGTACAGAGACTAGTCATGGCATTGTAAGTTTTGTTCCAGATGTATGTGGTATTTATATAGTGCCACCCTAGGTAAAGGGCAGCACACTGCTGTAATAGGTTGAGGAGACCGTTTTTGTGTGATTAGAAGGATTTCTGGGTTTGAAGTGCGAAAGTGGACTAACTGTTAATGGCATCATGATTTTGTGTTCTTTGAAGAGGTGTCAACTTCCAAAATTGGTGCATGGTTGAAGGAATCCTGATGGATGACAGGATGTCATTACAGATCCAGGATGCATAGATGAGCATGCTCTATTGCCATTTGTTTTTTTAGGTCCTGCGTCTCTGGGCCAATGATGTTCCTGGCTGTGGATGTTCTGAGAGCCACCTGACGTTTGCTTGCAAGTCCTGCTTGCGGCCTTGGCGTTACCAACTCAAGGGCATTGGGAATCATAGACATCCCTGCCCCAAAAACGGTCTATTTCTGTAGGACTGCTAGGCTCCGAGCCAGTCTAAGCGACCTGGAGTCTTTGCTTTTGGTACTTTTCCCTGGAAGCAAAAGTTCCTATTAAAACGAGCATTGGTAATGCATCGGTTTCGCCTAAGTGAATAAAAAGCTGTTATCAATCATCGTCTGGAACCAAGAACAGAGCTCCCTTACAAGTAACAGAGGAGTAGAGCGAGCATGTGGTGCAGCGGCCAGAGCTGCTGACTCAAGAGCTCGGGATCCCGGTTCGAGTCTGGGCGGTGCAAGATCTTGTGATCCAGGGCAAATCACTCTGGGTGATAAGTTGCTATCTTAAATGTGCTAAAAGAGGTAAAAGAAAAAAGACTAAACTTTATGAAAATATAGCTCCACCAAAGCGGATGTTAACAGTGTTTCGGCTACGGGAAACTGATAATTGGAACAAGCATTGGTAAAATAGGAAAATATACTACTGCCAATAGAAATTTAGGAAAAGTGGCACGCACAGAAACCAATGAAAAGCCAGGAAAGAAAGGAGGCGGGGTGGAAGCCCCTTTTAAATTTATGTGAAATCTATTGGATTTAATAAGCATACCTCAAGCGCTGTGCAGTCGAAACCTAACCAAGCACAGCGCAAGTGCTATGCAGGCAAAACCTAACTAGCACAGCGCAAGCGAAACCTAATGACTCCAATTTTTAAGAGAGCGGGCTATCTTTTACACGGGACCCAGGATGTTACAAAGCTGTAAAGTATGAATGGAAGTTCTCTGTAATTCTGTAATACAGCTTTTAGGATAGATTTGCGAACACTTTGATGAAGTAGTGGAAGAAAGAACTGGAGCCCCGTTGAAGTCTAGAGAGACATACAAAGGGCATCTGATGTTTAGTGAGTCCGGCGTTCTTTTCCACGTTCCATTTTTATCACCAGTCGAACGACGCCTCTGCCGGGGAGAAAAGGTGCCGGATTACAGCGAACACTCGGGTATGATTTATATTCCAGCATGACACGATGCCAGAAACGTAGGTGAAAACCTCTTTATTCAAGCAGCACCCGTGTGTTTACTCAGAAAGGGAGGCTTCTAATGAATAACTTATTAGTCGTCTGAAAGAGCGGTCTTGTTCGGGTTTTCGCAGCCAGTGCTTTCAATGTCTCCCTGTGTAGTGCAGGTCGCACGAGCTGCTGTCAGGACATCAAAGCCCGCCATGTTCTGACTGGATTCTTTGAGTTAAGCTTAGAGCAAATAGTTTTACCCGTGGTTCAACACTCCCCGCCAGTCAGCGAGGAACTGCGGTCGGCAACAAAGAGCGTTACACATGAAGCAAATGTCTTACTGGCGCGGACCTACTACCAAAGGTGTAGTGTTCAGCAAGCTGTATTTTTTTTTTTTTTTTTAGTCATGCAGTAGCGAAAAACGGTTCTCCGTGTGTCTCGCTGCTAGGATAACCCTTTCCCGCGGAATAGCCGGCCTGCTCTCACTATCTCCACAGAATGGAAGTTTGCTATCGCTGACAAATGTCAGTTACATTTCCCATTTAAGGTTTTCCAAAGTAGGGCACGTGGGCCAGATTGTAAAGGTGACCGTGGGCTGTCATTTGGTTCTCTTCAGATTTTTTTTTTGTACATTTATTGCCGCTGGATATTCAGAAATTCCGGTATATCTTGCCCTTTTGGACACATTCAAGTTTGATGTCTGTTTTTCCCATGGAAATTCAACCAGGGAAAACGTTTCCGCGTCAGCTGCTCAGAAAGTATTCATTTAGTCTGGGCATGGGCGTAGGGTGCAAGACTTGTAGCACAAACAAAGGGTCAAAAGGGTTGTGGGGCCAGAAGAACTGCAGGTTAATGCTTTATTTAAAGCAATAGAACCATGGTCGCCAGTGATAAAAGAAGATCCAAGGTGGTGTTTTACAATCTGTCAGGAGGGGTCAAAGGGAGCTAGAATTTCTGTCTCAGAGTATTCGGTTTAGAATTCTTGCCCTTTTTGAGTGGAGTAAGTACCAGACAGTTATGTTGCTTAATTTAATGGTACTCAATTTACCGGCTTCAGAAGGATGGAAGACCGAGTCGGCCTTGCCGGGATTCAAACTTGTGGGCAGTTTATCACCACATGCCTCAGCGGAGAGCAGTTAGCTCACTGAGCCTTCTTGCCAGTTGAATGTGGTTTGAGTTGTTTAAAGATAGTTTACTTGAGCGTTTCTCTCAGTTCATGTAAAAGTGATAATTTGGATGCTTTTGTGAATGTTTGACCTTTTGCACGCTCGTCTGGTCTTCATTCACTCTTTTGGGATTGGGAAACCTGGACGGAGGGTGCTGAGGATGTCACAAGCCCAACAGCTGGCTGGCGCTGTTGTTACCTAAAAGGTAACTTGAGCCCCTTCCCTTCTATCTGTGGTGCCTTTACCTCGGGGATGATTAGCCAAGAATGGAAAAAGGGCCCAAAGTGTGCGAATTGGTGTCCAGACTAAAGGCGCGTCCAGAGGAGTTTAGTATATGGGCATGGTTACCTGCCCAGAACTCTAGTCTGGAAGTTTGCAAGAGTGAGGAACTTCTGACCCTAGCACGTTGTAGCACAATAACCGTAAGCAATTATGCAGAGTAATGCAACCAACACTACTCCTGCATATCAACGCTCTTAGTTGTATAACCGTGTATGACTGTACATGCTGCTGGAAGAGGTGGGGACCAAATTAAGCAACGTATAAGCATGCTTTCCTAGTGTAGTAGCCAGGATGGAACTTCATCCAGTAAGGAGAAAAAATATATGAATGATTTGTGGGGATTCTCTACCCCCCCCCCCCCCCCCCCACACGTGATTTATTAAATTTTTATTCAAAGAATATTGGAGAGGGGGTGCTTGGGATTGCCTCCCCGGTATGGGCTCCAAGAACCCAATCCTTGGGCCCCAAAACACATTTATTAGTGTGGGAGCCTGTTGGTGCACCCCCCTTCCCCCGGGACCATTATTTGGCCTCTGGGACACCATCCCCTGGGGCCCACCTAACTATAGCTACCGCCTCAGGCGGGATCAAACATTTACTTTCCCTACCGCCTGTGAGTGCAGGCAGGGAAGAGTAGTTGCTCCCGCTTCGGCAGCAGAAGTTGAAACTGCTCCCACAGGATAGGAGCACTTTTGTTGTTGCCGCCTCCCTCTGGCAATAAGGATAGGTGCTGGCTGGGTATGCTCAGGGGCCTTGGGGCTCCCCGTCACCCCCGCAACCCCCACACACCTGTCACAATTTGAAGAAGTTGTGGGTGCCCTGGATCGGATAGGGCACCCCCGGGCAAAAATGAAAAAGGCTGACTTTCGCCAGCATCCAGGATGGGTGTTTGCTGGAGAGCCCCTGCAGGGGCAGTGAAAGCCTTGGATCTCCCTCTGCTGCCCCTAACTATACATAAACTGTGGGTGCCCCGGGTGGGACAGGTTTCCCAAAAAATAATTTACCAAAAATGAATAATAAATTAACTGCAGGAGCTCCTCATTTATTATTCACTTCTCCCAGCCAGGAGCGCCCGATAACGGACTTCTAGGGATCTTTTACTTATTTTTCCATGTTGTGTTCCCCCAATATGGCCAGGGACCCCACTAACGTGTTGCAAACGTTTTGTGGGGGCTGGAGGGAGCACAGTAGCACCCAAGAAATATTTTTTGAAACTAAGACTTCTGGTTCATTAAATGCATGACCCCTGGAGATCTTACCAATATTTTTAAAGCACTCCAAGCTGGATCTGTATGCTTTTCAGTTGTAGTGCAGGGACCTCTTGTCGTTGGTTTTATGACTGAATTTTGTGGCATGAAGAGTGTTAAAGAAAGACTTGTACACACACTTAAAGTTGTTTGGAATAAAAATGCTTTATATTAAATATTTTTGGAGAAAATAATCATGTAGTGCCATGCTTGTATTTATGGTTCAAATCTCTTTGCTTTTTTCTTATCTTTGAAAGCCAAATAATGTTACGGGTACACAACACTCAATATTAATCGCATCTTGCAAGATAACTTTACCCCACATAAATACCCTCCACCCATCCCTCCTCCGAATCCGCAGAAGCAAAAAACGTGCGTGCATGGTATATAGTGTGCCCCATTACGCAATTAGCTGTGTTTTCCTACTCTGGAGTCATGGAGCGAATGCCGGCCTCATTGTCCGTGAGGCAGAGTAAGCAAAGGTAGTTGGAGCAGGGGAGTTCCTGGAATTCCGCTGTAAGGCAATGTAGAGACTCCAGAGCGCTTGGTGTGACTGGCCTTGTGCGGTAAGGGTCAGGGTCAGCCTCTCCATCCCCAATATATACCAGAGGCGATGGAGCCATTCCTGATGTCCTTACCCTAATATGTCAGGATATTCCGCAAGGCCAGTCCAATCTGCAATCCCCTGCGAGACTTGAGGGGAAAAGGGAGTGTTTGGTAATCCCAGAAACATATATGCAGGGAATCTGGGCAGCTGTGTGCATAAATGTGTATTAATGTCATCGAGCACTTGTGTCCAATATGTATGCAATCTTTACTTGGAAGATAGATTTTACAGTCAATGACCACCCCGGAATTGTGATTTTAATGCACCCAAATTGCGTTGCTGTCCATTCATGACTAGGGTGTGAAGAAAAGACTTCACGCACTGTCAGTATGAAGTCCACTCTCCCTGCTCTCTGGCCAGACTGGTGTTTCTGCTACTATGACAGTCCCCCAGTGAGCTGCACTCTGGGTTGCTTTCAGAGCAGATTGGGCCAGCATGACCCACCCAGACCCCTTTATAATCACCGCTTCCTTCAGTGTGGGGCGGCTTTGAACATTTTTGCCAGATTTATTTTTGTTTTCAGTCTGCTCCTGCATAATCTAGGGGTAGTTGAAGACTTTGTTGCTTACTGTTCTCCTGAAACTGGACTAGATTGACAGAAGTAGGGTTTTTATTGGTGTCCTTTATTCAGGCAGTCACACTGGACTGTGTGTCCATAGAGCATTTTGCCAGATTACGGAATCCCAGCCCACCTATGATCACATTTTAGTTGAGATATCTTCCGTCTCTCTGCGTTCCCTACAGTGAGTGTAGCGAGAAGTGGTCAGGCTCCCTTGGGTTCATTCTATTTCCCTGCCCGCAAGGACACCCAGAGTGTGCATTAATTCTGCTCGCCTTATAATTGTTTCACACTACCCAAATCTCCAAGGAGCTGGCCATGTTGTGGTCACTTACCTGGCTCCTGAGGCTTTTGCTAGGGCATGTGATTGTGGCACACAGGCATTCTGAGGAGGAGTTGGGAAATTAGTGCACCCTCTAGGGACTGCAGAAATCTCACGGGGAGCACTGCAGGGGTTTGCTAATGCTTTTATTTTTGATTTCTTTTTAGCTTCTAGCAATCCTAGCAGTGAAACCACTGAGGCACAAATAAATGACTGATGTGCTATACACCGACCTGACTGCTCAACCTGGTGTCCACTTATCTTGGCAGCTGTCTCCCGGGTCACAAGGTTATTATTCACAAATAAAAGTATTCAGGCTTTTGTACACAGGTTTATCAGTCAGAACACATGTGGCTGTGATACAGATAGCCTTTGCAGGTGGTGAGGGATGGTTTCATTTTTCTGTGATCTTTCCTCGCTACCAAACCAAGGGACAGTAATAATTTGTCATGCTCATCTATGTCTCCTTCCCTTATTCACAGGAGGGCCAATTTCGTCTAAATTGGAATGCAGTTGTATTTTAATATCTAGGCTTTCATTTATACAGTCAATGTAAACGTGCAGATTTCAATTTTCCCTTGTTACGTGGTGAGATTGGACTCTGGGAAACACGCTGGGTGATTGTTGAGCAATCTTTATGCTCCCCTCTGTGTTTCCATTACTCAAATGTATGTTTAGAGTACCTGGAAGTGAACAGTTATCTGCCCACGAACATGCATGCTGAAGGTACTGCAAAGGTGTGTCTTCAGGGCCAGAAGGATTTCTATACAAATGTTGCAGTCTTTTTGTCTGAAGTCATGCTTGCCCCATGATTTCTTGACAAAAAACGGTTTTTGTGCCCAGAGATGTTTCTCCCTCACTGGTTAAGAACTAGACACTTGGGTCCTGATTACGATGTCGGGCGGACCCGGTCCTGGGACCGAACGACCTCCGGTCAGCGGTCCCGACTGGCTAATTACAATGTGACCAAACACTGTTCAGTAGAATACTCCCATTTCTAAATGGGAGCTCGTGTTACGGCCATAAGACAAGCTCCCATTGAGAAAGGGGAATTGTTGTTCATCACTGCACCCTGTGGCAGGCACCTCAAGGTGCCTGCTACAAGGTGCAGGGATCAACAGGTGGGCACCATGGGTGCCCCCTCGGCCCCCAACCGGAGGCTGCATGCACACGGGGGGCCTGCTGGGGGCCCCCAAGCACGCTTTCCGACATGGTTTCCATGTCTGACCGTCCGGCATGGAAACCATGTTGGAAACCATGCATCATAATCCCAAGGGTGGAAAGGCCCGCCCTTTGGGATTACGAGCCAGCTCCGACCCGTCGGAAGCCTGCCGGAATGATTGGCCGGTTTACTTTCCGACCGCCAGCATTGTAATGCAGCGGTCGGAAAGTAAACCGAGGAGCTGATTACGATGTGGCCAGGAACGCTCCGATCCATCGGTCGGAGCCTTTACGGGCTGCATCGTAATCGGCCCCTTAATGGTGACCCAGTCATGTATACAGGGAGTGGGCCCTCTCCTTGCTTAGACTGATTAGCTGCTCGGTTGAGCAGGCAAATGTAGGCATAAGAATAGATTTTGTTATCTGTTCTTCACTTTTACATTCAACAGCCTATCTGATCTACACTGGTGCCTCTGAATCTGAAAGCTGCCTTGCCTCTGCTTTCATATCTGGCTTCCTAAATCCTCCTGGACATCGCTTGCATAGCTTGGGTGGTCTCTGTCTGCACTGGTGTCCATTTGCCCAGATGCCATGATTTTTGGATTTCCTAATGAACCATATGTGAATATTCTCCAAGTCTTCTTAATACACGCTCAAAAATCTTACCAGATCCCGAAGGCGTTTAGATCCGCAAGCACCATCCTTCAAAATCCTGTTTGGGAGTCGCATTCAGTGGGGTTCAGTTTTGGATCACCCTCCAAGTTACAGTCAACAAACACTTTTGTTTCTCTTTTCCTCCCATCTCATGATGAACCTCCCCAGGTGTGTTGTTTGATTTTCAGCGTAAAGCACTCCCTCCTTGAGCTCCAGACGTGATGCTTGCTTGTGGCACGACCCATATAGGAGTACATTTCAATTGCAGTGAGCATAGACTGGTTGGATTCATAAGATACAAGATCTCGGGTGCATTCATGAAGCGCGCCAGTGCTTGGATACCCAGGTGAGGGTGAGCCTCCTAGATTGATATCAAGGCGCTAGTTTGTCCATATCAATAGATGATGGTAGTACTGAAGCACTCCCTGCATTACTTACTTTCTTTTTAGGACATTGTGCACTTTTCAGCCTCCTCCATTGGCATACATTCTGAAGAGATTTTAGACCTGTGAGTAGTCGCGCTCTATGAGAACCCTTATTGATTGATCGATCTCAGAGAAAAGACTGAACATATTGTCTCACGTTTTGTCCCAGTCATAAAACATTCAGCATGTGTAGGGACGTTTAGCAAACAGTGGACTTTGTGTTAGAGACTGGTGTCTGCCGGCGGATAACGTGGCTGCGAATTCTTAACTTCCCGGTTCTAGGATTCTATGTACTCCAAAATAATTTTATTTGAGTGTCCAGCAGCTGTAGTTTCAGTACTTGGATGAAACATGTTGATGGTTAGGAGGTGGTAGTGTTAAAGTACTTCGGATTAATCTGTCTCTGGGACCGGTCTTAACAAGGGATCCCCCAAGCATCGGTTAGTGTCACACCTCTTCACTCTGAAGACCGTCCCTTACATTTCGGAGAACCAGAAAAAGACGTTATAAATGCAAGGTCTTCAAGTGTTAACCCCACAATTAACATGATTAGAATAGACATAAATGTGTTTAAAAATCTACGCGCCAGTTTCATGACTGTTTGCGCAAAACCGCACTATTGCCATTGGTCAACTAAGACATCAGGTGCTAAGTGCTGTTTGATTAGGTGATTAAAGATGGCTTATTTTTTATATGGATGACTGTGAACTGGGCGAGTTTCATTGATGTTTGTGCAAAACTGCACAATTGCTATTGGTCGATTAGGGCATCAGGTGCTCAGCGTTGTTTGAAGTGGTTAGGTGCCCGCTGGTCATTTGCCGCAGATTTGCATTGTGTATGAACGGGGACCGGAGCTGCTCGTCTGATGCATTTTAGCCTATACTCATTCACCACCTACTGATGGTCTGTGCGAGAGCTGTGTGCAAGGACTTGAAAGCTAGACTGAGGCGGAGTGAAGGGACTGAAAGCACAGAGGTTGACAGCCACTCGCACTTGTTGAGTGATGTGGGTCTGTATGTCTGTCTATCCAAGGATGCCGAAGTCTGGCAGGGATGAAGGGTGCTGGTACTTCTGCTTCAAACTCCTTTTAGAACAGCCCTCCTCCACCTCCCTCACTGCTTTCCCTGCCTCTGACTCAAAAGTATATGTGAATGGCACTCTTCTGTATGCTTAGGTGGGCATAGTCAGTGGCCATTTCATGTAAAAGTCAATGTGCTCGACGTGATATTTCCACTCAAGTACTCTGTGTAGTTAGTGTTTTGAGAACCATACGTATGTCTTGTGTTTATGTTGCTCTTTAATTTGCTTTGTGCAAACCTACGTGCAAGTTATTTAGTTTTGAAGAATAAGTTCATGCTGCCAGCCACAGTCTGGTGTGAAAAGTGATGGACAACAGAGATGAAGCTGAATTTCGGAGTGTGGAGCCCACAGCCGTAAGTTCTAATTCTTTATTTCCCACATAATTAAATTGTGTGATTCTATCAAATCCCTCTTTGCCTCATCCATTTTTCTACAAATTAAAAAAAGAAACGCAAGAACACCTAGAAACAGGCGGTTGTTGCGTTGCCACTCGTTGGAAAGTAAGGTGGTGGCTGCATAAATGATAGTCCTGTACGTGGGAATAACTCAAGTCTCATGGCTGGTTGGAGGTTCCAGCCTCTGGAGTAGATCTAAAGGAGGCGAAACAAACCTGTTCGTCAGTGTGGCGCATTGCACCCGTTAGCCCAGCTTGCTGTCTTTTGAAGAAAGACCAGCCTGGAAAGTGAATGAAGGACATCAAATTGGTTCTGTGCCCTACTTCCCACTGTTGCAGTTAGCGCTCTAGCGTTGGACGCTAGAGCGCCGGGACCTGAGACACGACGCGTACGCCTCGAGCGTGGCGTACACGCTTGTATATAAATAAAGGGGCGCGGCCTGAGAAGGCAGTTCGCGCCGAGACCCAGACGTACAGTGTGGTGTGTCTTATTGCGGCCGCGAGCGCGCGCCGCTAGGCCCGCAATACCAGCGCTAGCGCCACAACACTGGCGACGAGGAACGGGACACACATCTCCGTGTGCCTCAGCTTTGACCCGTGCCCCGCGGCAGTCCCGCGCTCGCACGTGGGTCTGCTGTTCTGATCGGAACTACGCTTGTTTCCCTGACGTTGGAGCTGATCCCCGCGTGACCTGGCAATTCACCGGTGAGTGCACGTGTGCACCAATTCACACCACTGATCGGCGGAAGAACATTCCCGCCTCCTGCAAGGGTGGTTTTCACTGGAGGTTGTGCCCTGTCTTGGCCCTGAAGCGTCCTAGTATACCCTGGTGTGGGGATTCCCTGACTCTGCGGCCTGCTGCTACTGCTGTGTTGCGTCCCAGGGAGCCATGGGTGACGATGAACGCTCCGCCCAAGCAGTGCCACTGCACCCACCATCTGGCGTCCTGCCGCCATTCAGCGAGACTGCTGACCCTGCCACCGCCGCCCCACGCTGGCAAACGTGGATTGGCCGGCTCAATAATTATTTCTCTGGTACAAGAGAGACTGACGGCACTGTGAAGAGGTCACTACTGCTCCACTATGCGGGGGAGGAGGTGTATCTCCTATTCAAACATCTTCCTAACACAGGGAACGCAGACGACTATGATGCGGCCGTGGCGGCCCTCAATGCGCATTTCGACCCCCAACTGAACCTGGACTTTGAACACTTTAAGCTACGCCAGGCGAGGCAAAGGGAAGGGGAGTCAGTGGATGCATTCCACGCCCGACTGAGGGTGTTGGCGGACACCCACCTCGTCGGAGAGAGAGCCAAGGAGGAGATCAGAGCACAGCTGATCTGCGGCATACGAAGCAAAAAGCTACGAACCCTCATCCTTCGCCAACCGAATATCTTGATGGCGGACATCCTGGTGCTAGCACGGTCTCACGATCTGTCCGATGCCCGAGCGGAGGAGATGGAAATGGCGCTCACACGAGGAGCCGGGTCAGGAGTGACGGTCAAGACGGAGCGGGCCGACGCAGTACAGACGCGTGAAGCGCCCCGCCGACCCGGGGCCAAGAAGCCTGCGGCCTTGTGTGGATTCTGCGGGTATGACGAACACCCGGCCAGGACGTGCCCCGCAAAAGGGAAAGTGTGTGACAACTGCGGCGTAATGAACCATTTTGCGTCTGTTTGCCGCAAACGCTCCACGCAACGAGACCGAAGGGGGAGGAAGCCAGCGAAGAACATGGTGAGACAGCTGTCCCAGCTATCGTTATCTTCCCACACCAACGCAGGCCGCAAGCAAGCGCAAGCCCTGCGAGATGAGGTCTCTGAGTCCGACGATGATGAGGGGGAAACGTACCTGGTCTCATTCACCAGAGCCCTCGAGCTCGAGAAGACCGCAGCCGAGGTGCGACGTTCTAGTCGCCGGATCCCGAATAAACGCAGTGATCGACACTGGGGCATCAGTCACCGTGATGGGGGTGCAACAGTACAACCGCCTCCGGCCCAAGCCCGAGCTCAGACGATCGAAGGCCCAAATCTATGCCTACGGAAGCGACGTGCCTCTGCCCCTTGCAGGAAAGATGACGGTGCCAGTGAGGACAGAAGATACAGAAATAACGATTGATATACACGTGATCAATCAGGAAGCAGACACCCTCCTAAGCGGGCATGCAGCCGAAGACCTGGGGCTGATAGCATTCCTTCAGAAGGTACAAGACTCCCAAACTGCCACTCTGCTGGACCAGTTTCCGGAGCTGTTTACTGGTCTCGGAAACATCTGACGACCGCCGGTCAAGCTCCACATTGACCGCTCCGTCACACCTACAGCACTAAAACACAGACGGATTCCCTTCCACTTATGCCCACTAGTGGAGGAGGAGTTGAGGAAACTGGAAGAGCAAGGCGTCATCGAGACAGTAACAGGGTCCACTCCATGGGTATCCCCCATGGTGATAGCAGAAAAGCCCCGCCAACCAGGCAAGATCCGAGTGTGTATCGATATGAGGCTGCCCAACAAAGCCATCAAAAGGGAGAGACACATCACGCCCACGATGGACGACATAATCGCAGACCTCAACGGGGCCCGGTGGTTCTCCAAACTAGACCTAAACGCGGGGTACCACCAATTAACGTTAGCTGAAGAGAGCAGATACATCACTACCTTCAGTACACACCTGGGGCTGCGAAGGTACCGACGCCTTAACTTTGGCATCTCTTCAGCGGCGGAAATATTCCAGAACACTATCAGAGACATCTTGCAGGGGCTACCAGGGGTACTGAATGTCAGTGATGACATACTGATACATGCCATAACCGTGGATGAGCACTACCGGCGGGTCCGGTCCACCCTGACGCGGCTGAGGGAGTTCAGAGTCACGCCACTCAAAGAAAAATGCCAATTCTTTCAGCAAAGGATCGAATTCTTCGGGTACACGTTTACCAATCAAGGCATCCAGGTGGACCCGAGAAAGTCCCAGGCCATCAAGAACGCCCCGGCACCAACATCCGCGTCCGAAGTCCGTAGCTTCCTCGGAATGGCCACGTACTGCGGGCGATTCATCCCAAATTTGGCCACCACAGCTGAGCCTCTCAGACGCCTCACAAAGAACGACACCCTGTGGCACTGGGGGCAGGAAGAAGAGGAAGCATTCCACGCCATCAAGACCACGCTTCTTGATCAGGCCACACTGGTCTATTTCGACCCGACCAGGAAGACTGAGCTGCTCGTTGACGCCAGCCCAGTGGGGCTGGGCGCAGTTCTCACACAAGAACAAGAACCGGGAACATGGGCAACCCTGGCCTACGCCAGCAAGGCACTTACAGCAACTGAGCAGAGGTACTCTCAAATTGAGCGTGAAGCATTGGCCATCCAGTGGGGCTGCCGACACTTCCACCTGTACGTCTGCGGGCACCCCTTCACGGTGGTGACGGACCACCAACCAGTGGTGCCCCTGTTCAAGGGAACAGCGCCCCACCCCCCTCCGAGGATTGAAAGGTGGACCATCGGGTTGCAACAGTACCAGATGGATGTGATCTATCGGCCAGGGGCAAAGAACCCGGCGGACTTTCTGTCGAGACACCCGGAGAGTGAGGAGACGTCCCCGACGGGGAAGGAAGAAGAAGATGACACCGAAGCACACATCGACCTTTTGGCCGCCCTGACCTGCCCCCAAGTACTAACGATCCGGGAGATCCTACAAGCCGCGGAACACGATGCCGTGATGGCAAGGACACGAGAGGCTCTCCAGAAAGGGTCATGGGCTGATTTCCTACAGTCCGCCAACTTGTGGACAGAAGAGGAGAAGAAGGACTTGCAGCAGATCTGGCGAGTGCGGAATGAGCTAAGTGCGACCCGAGATGGAGTCATCTTGCGAGGGTCCAAGATCGTCATGCCGGCCGCACTGCGCCATCAAGCCACGCTCATTGCTCACAACGGCCATCAAGGGACAGAGAAAATGAAGGCCCGAATGAGGGCGAAAATATGGTTCTCGGGGCTGGATGGCATGGTGGAAGGCGTAGTAAGGAGCTGCTCCGCGTGCCAAGTGACGAGTGGCCCTGAGCCTCCAGCCCCCATCGTGACAGAAGAACCGGGAAGACACCCGTGGGACAAAGTCAGCATAGACTTTGGAAGCCTCCCAAACGGGAAAGCGTCACTAGTCCTCATCGACAACTTCTCCAAATATCCCGTGGTGGAAGTCTTACCGTCCACAGCATTCACGTTTGTGGGACCAGCGCTGGAAAAAATATTCAACATGTTTGGGCGCCCTTCTGAGCTAAAAAGCGACAACGGACCACCTTTCCAAGGTCACGAATTCAGGGAGTTCCTCCAGCACCAGGGGATAAAACCTCGGCGAATCACCCCCCAATGGCCGCAGGCCAACGGAGAGGTAGAACGCTTCATGCGGACTCTGAATAAAGTGATACGGATAGCCGGCGTGGAACATCTAGACCCCGAAAGGGAGATTCAGCGATTCCTGGGGGAGTACAGGAGCACGCCCCACTGCTCCACCAAGCAAGCCCCATGGACTCTTATGCTTAAAGGTACGCGTCGCGATGGGCTACCCACGGCCCCTGGGTGGACGCCCCCGCCGTTCGAAGCGGAGCAGGCCCTTCAACGACGGGTGCACCGAAACCGGCAGGTGAGCCGGGCCAGAGGCAGTCGGGAACGTGACATCAGGCCGGGGGACAGCGTCCTCGTAAAAGATCGAAGGCCGGGAGGAAAATTCAAACCCCGGTACGAACCAGGAAGTTGGACAGTTGCACAGCGACGGGGTACCATGATCACAGCCGAAAGAGGGGCGGAGTCGACCACCAGGAACATCTCATGGTTCAAACGCATTCCAGCGGCCACTGAGCGCGACCCCGGGGGACTGAACGAGGTGGAGGAGGAGACCTCGATCCCCGAGCTGGGACCTGGACCAACACCCAGCGGAGCCAGCGGAGCCAGCGGAGCCCCAGAGCAGAGCCATCCTGCCCCTGAGGGAGGCGAAGCGGGGAACAGCCACCCAGCCAGCTCCGGCACTCGTGCCACCGCAAGGTATGGTCTGAGAGAGAACCCCCCGCCAAGCAGCCGCCTCAGAGACTTTGCCTGCCGAGCAAGTGAGTGACTGTCATAGACTCTAGTTATTTTTGTTATCCAAGTTGGGGAGGGATGTTGCAGTTAGCGCTCTAGCGTTGGACGCTAGAGCGCCGGGGCCTGAGACGCGACGCGTACGCCTCGAGCGTGGCGTACGCGCTTGTATATAAATAAAGGGGCGCGGCCTGAGAAGGCAGTTCGCGCTGAGACCCAGACGTACAGTGTGGCGTGTCTTATTGCGGCCACGAGCGCGCGCCGCTAGGCCCGCAATACCAGCGCTAGCGCCACAACACCCACCACACAAATCTCGGCGGCAATAAAGTAAACTTGTACGGAATACCAACCTGTTGATGTATTTAACTTTACTGTGTCCCAGTACTAACTTACTAAGTGCTGTGTCAAAGACTTGTTATCTGGATATTAATCGTGGCGACTGCCCTAGTGACGTATACATACACATCATAAAAAGTGTACTTGGTAAGAACTTCCTCACACACACACACACTCTCTCTCTCTCTCTCTCTCTCTCTCTCACACTCACTCTCTCACACTCACTCTCTCACACTCACTCTCACTCACTCACTCTCACACACACACACTCTCACACACACACTCTCTCACACACACACACACACACGCTCTCGCACACACACACACTCTCACACACACTCTCTCTCTCACACACACACACACACACACTCTTGCACACACTCTCGCACACACACACACACACACACACTCTCGCACACACACACACTCTCACACACTCACTCACTAATGGAGGTGCCACTGCAATGTTTGTGTAGCGGCTCTGCAAACATTGGGATAATTGTCTGGCACAGGAGTGTGCAGTGCCACCGCTGATTAGGTGTGCATCAGAGCTATGACCGGATACCTTGTACGAATGCTTCTGCTGACAACTGAAGGTATTTTTATAAGGTAACAGTGGTTCTGTTGGGTGAAAGTATTGCTTTGCGTATTAGGCTTAGTCACGCGTTATTCGAACAATATACAATAATTAAACTTTAAGCAACACACAAGACAGTTCAAATGCAAGACAAAATTCTTTATATATGAATTGCGTCATTCATATATGCATACATCAATATTTTCACGAAGGGCCGTCAGGCAATAGTGTGATGACAGAAGTGACACAGTGAATAATAAGTGCTCGGTGACAATGTGCGTAATATGTACAGTAGTTTAAAATCGAAATTATTCGAAAGTGGCCAGGGGGTGTCAAATAGTAAAGCTGCGCAATGGAAGAGTTCTTTTTTTGGCGCAGATTCTATGCAAAGGTCCACAAAGTAGTCGACGTTTCAACCCTAGTACTGCACTCTTGATAGGTCAGTGCGGGTCTTCATCAGGACTTGAATTAAGCGTGACGGCCTTAGAAAGGTCTAAGTCTATGTAGTAAGCATCCGGCATGTGTGTCAGGATGGGGTTCACTCCAATGGTCTATCGTGTTGATGGGCCTATGTTAATTCACTTGAGGCTCCATCATTGTGTTTAATATTGGCGGTATCTATTTACTTACGAAGTGCTGTCTATTATCCAGACCCTTCTATCTCCTTACTCCGTTTCTTCCGAATAAGTAAATTTCGTCTGAAGAAGCCCATTTTTACCCACAATAAGGAGATAGAAGGGTCTGGATAATAGACAGCACTTCGTAAGTAAATAGATACCGCCAATATTAAACACAATGATGGAGCCTCAAGTGAATTAACATGGATGATGCACTAACCCGGTTCTTTTAGTTGGAGCATGTTGGGAGTGCTGTGTGTTGCTGAAGCATGACTGTGAGATGGAGGTTATTGTTAGCCACTTCATGAGCAATAGATACGATTGAACAATGTATTCTTTACCTGGCAAATGTGGGATGTGGTGAGGTGCATCTACCTCTTACCCTCGCTACTTTTGTAGGCTTTCAGCACATGGATGAACTAACTGAGGTTGGCTTGCGATACCGTGCAGGCTTTTATCTTCCAGCACCTACAGTGTGTCAGCCATTGGTCTCCCAAAGGACGCCATTGTGGATTCATGGTTTTCACTACTCCACCGCCACGGTCTATTTGCACCCATCTTTACTTGGTGTTTTAAAGAGACCGGTCCCCGCTGGAACACACAGACCACAGCACCTCCATGGACCCACACTTTGCGGGTGCGCCCCAGGCTGTAGACACCGGCGGCAAGCCAGAACACCCTCTGTTTTGGGGGCAGGGTTGCTTGCTCTTATAGTTGAGCAGTTGCTTTGCGTGGCAAGAATGTGGAGACGATGATAGAGGGGCAGGCTGCGTAGGAACGCCATATCATGTGCCACTGTGCCAGATGTCATTTTTGTTGATTTATCTTTGTATCCTGCAGTAATTTGGATTTGTAAATGTGACGATACCTCGAGGGTCCTCTGAATGCACTCAGCTGCTGACGGTGCTTTGTTTATTTGAGGAAACGCCTAGAGTGGAGGGGAGTTGGGAGTAGTGTATTTGTAAACCATTTTAATCACTATAACGATGTAAAAAAAGTTGCATTGTAAAAATGGAAGGTCCTTGCCTGCCTGCAGTAAATTCACCGCATATACCCTTTAAGACAGTGGGTTTGCAGATAATAGTGCAGCAGGTGCAGTGGTATTGGGGCCCAGAGATCTGAGGTGCCCTTTTTCAACCCAATTAGTGGTTGTTTGTACTCCCAAACGAGTGGGATGGGAGCTCCGCAAATGTCTTCCATGCTCTAGAGTGCTTGGTTTAAGCCATTGCTTTCAGAGGGGGGTGTTCGTATCTTAGCAGTTGATGCTGTTGAGGAGTGGGCTTTTCTTGCTCATTGAGGGCCCTTCGAGCCGGTGAAAACAGGCGCCCCGAGATCCGTCTTTTTAGCACCCTGAAGCAGCCGTGTGCAGTGTGTTGGCACTGTGTCTCAAAAACGTATCGGCCCCACTCGCGCGCATTGTGTGCTGCTGCGAGACGGGATGCGGGCGAACCTTGCTGGTATTGATAAAAGGTTAACAACAGCAGTGCCCCGCTAGAGAAGGTTTTTGTCGTCGCCAAATCCCGGGGGCGCACAGTGTGTAGACTGTCGGACTAAAGCGTGACTTTTTCAGCGCGCACCAGACTACACAGAGCTTTGCCGCTTTATCTTGATGCAGCCATCGTAAGAATTTTTAATTCCCGGGGCCGCAGACACACAGAGAAGGATTAGACCAATGTGTCCGCGCCAGTCGCTCCGACGGGGCGTGACGTGAAATCTGCGCGATGCTGTTTTTGTGTGGTGGCGCTGATGGTACGGCCCAGCGAGGCGCAGCTCAAGCATGGACAATGCCAGATGCGCCGCGGCGGGAATGTGCTGGGCTCGACCATTTCCCTGAATGGGAACAAGCCGGCGACAGCACCGTCTCTGCGGCACGAACGAGAAACAAATGTGTTTACTACAACGTGAGGGCTGCCGAGGTTTATCAAAATGTCATCCTTCCAGAGACTCTCCGCCAAAAAGCATGTTTATAGTTCACAGAGCACCAATACGGTTGCAACGTGATCGTCTTTTTCTCCTCTCCCTGCTCCTTTGCGTTGGAGCAGTGTTTTCCGTGCTAACACAATGCATAAAGTGGGCTTTGGGTCCGCCCCTTTCAACTATTGGCTTTCTTCAGCCATCCTCTTTCAGCCATTGGTTGAGATTTTGTCAATCACGTCTTGGCTGAGACCAGCTGAGTATTAATTCCTCACCTAATGCTATTGGCCCTACACTCTAGTACTTGCGTTGAGTTGCATAGACAACTATGCTACAACTATAGCCCTCTCTGTCCGTTATTTCTGAGTCACTCCTGTGTATCTTGCTCTAATGTGCTAACCCTACATGGTTTTCCCAATACTTGAACCCCCCCCCCCCCCCCCTCCCCAACCAGCCATATTTTTACTGATTCTGCCAAGTACCACAAAACGGTAGCGGAGTTACGCTTCGGCGGCGTTGTCCCCATGATTTTGAACTTTAAGCAAGGCAAGGATGGTTTATCACTCTGTAGTCCGTAACTTGCCTCTGCTTTATAAGGGTTGTATGATGGTACAATGCTAGTAAAAACGTTGCACGCCTTTAAAACACATTTGTTACCTCGCATTTGCTTAGTAGCACGCATATGCTTTTAACTCGCATGCCATTACCATGCATTGCTACAGTAAGTTTAAATATATATATATATATGTATGTGTATATATATATATATATATATATATATATATATATATTTATATATATATATATACTATATATAATCTACTGGCGGTCGCCAGTAGATAGTTATAGTTAGGACCCTGTTTCCATAGGAAATCCGCAACATTCTATTTGGAATAACTTTGGCGCCGGTCGACGAATCCTCGCCAAATTTTCAAAATAGGTGGGGCGCTACGCTCCGCTCCTACCCTGAAAGTCTCGGGGGGATTCGTCAAGCGGGGGCTGAGAAAAAAGGGGGGGTCCCAAAACGCGTTTTTCCCATGCATTTTTCCATAGGACCTTTAGACACAGCTACAGCCCGAACGGCCGAACAGAGTTGCTTGAAATTTGGCAGAGAGGTAGTCTACAGGTCAAGGAAGTGCCTTTTGTAGGTCTGGTGTAAATCTGTTCAGTAGATCCTGAGAAAATAGCATTTAAATCAATATATATATCTGAGCCAGCTTACGGTGCGCTTACGGTGCGCTTACGGTAAGCTTACCGTACGCGTACGGTGCCGTGCGCGATTCTGATTGGCTGTTAGATCTTAGTAAACATTCGAATCGGTCGAAATCAGGAAGCGGCGGCCGCCATTTTCTCTCTCGCACTCTGAGGGGGGGAGGAAAAACAAAGGGAAAAAACATGTAAAGGGGCTGTTTATACAGCTCCTAACCACCTAGCCTTGATTAAGGTGTCCCAAAAGAACCCCCAATGAAAAAAATTCAATTTGTTTTTTTTTCGAAAAAACGCCGATTACGCTTACCGTACGCGTACGGTGAAAATTATTATATAAAAAAAAAACTATCCACACTTTCCCCACCCCGTGTGCAAAAGGTGCCCGAAGGTCACCTTTTGTGCATGGCATACAATTCATAAAGAACATTTAAAATATTACCTTTCACAACGCAGCGCATAATATGTCCTCCATGTGCGGACGGTGCGCGAAGCGCATCGTGCGTACATGGCCCATCAAGCGTAACGTGGGCACGAACTGCGTTAAGTGGGCGCGCACGCCACGAATGGCGTAAAGTAACTTAGCATTTAAAAAACCGTACAAATTCACTGAAAAAACCACAGGTTTCACACATGTTATAGTTAGGAATTAGCATTTAAAAAACCTTGCAAATTCAGTGAAAAAACCATAGGTTTCACACATGCTATAGTTAGCTGGAGATTTTACTCATAAAAAACCAATGAAATTCCCCCGTTATAGTTAGTGCAGGCAACTATAACTCACGCGACCGCAATCCTCTGCTGATGACATATGTGTCTTTATGAAAAAAAAATATTTGTAATATATGTATAGCTAAAATTTAATGGAAGAAGACATGGGCAAATAAGTGTCTAAATACAGTATTAGCATCAGCAGAGGATTGCGGTCGCGTGAGTTATAGTTGCCTACACTAACTATAACGCGGGAATTTCATTGGTTTTTTATGAGTAAAATCTCCAGCTAACTATAGCATGTGTGAAACCTATGGTTTTTTCACTGAATATATATATACCTTTTTTTTATCTTTATGGGCGAAGACCCCACATACTTACCTTAAATGCGTGGTAAAGGCCTATACGTGCTAAACAAATGCATGTTAAAGGCATTGCGATGTAAAAATCGCGTTGCAAAGACCTTTTCCACTTTATAAGTGGCACCAGCATAACAACAAAAACAAGAGAGGTGTGTTCCACTTAACTCTTACTGTACTCCTAGGGAGAGTGTGCGGGGATGGTGTTTCAGTACTCCATGTAAGACGATTCCTGCTACAAAAGGAGGTTTGCGCAGTTAATCATCTTCACTCAACACCCACAGACTTTGAATTTTATTTTCCAAAACTCCAGAGATAATTCCCCGTTCACTAATCTCGCCCACCGCGTCACTGACAAATGACAGGCCAACCTGCACTGTGGAGATTCACCACAAGTGCATTACCTACCTCCATGCATGTTTTTTGTATGTGACACATCCAAAGGTCCTTTGATAAGTATGCATATTAAAACCTACACAATTTTAGGTCTGGAGTGAGCCAGGACCTTATAATTTAAGTAGAATTATATATGTAATATAATTATAGAGGCTTGCAGCAATCCCGCTTAATGTGTCATTTATTGTCATTCACGTTTTTCTCACACCCACTACAGCATACAGCACGGGGCAATGGCCGCTTCAGCCATTAACTGGCTTAATGTGAGTGACAGCATTCTGCCCTTTCACAAGGGGCACATCTGCACACAAAGTAGTTCCTTCCAGTGCCTGGGACTACTATACAACGCATGCTTTTTCAGATCAAATTTTTTTTTCCTTTTCTCTAATTAATTTTTTTTAAATTGACGAAGGCCTGGCACCTTCCACTAAAATGTTATAGAAAAAACCATGGCAAAACATACATTGACAAAGCCAAAGGGCTGGCAGCCAACACCAGTCTGGCTTTGCCAGTGCTCGTTAAACGGTCCTCTTTGTCATTTAGAAACGTATAGATACATAGTCTTGTCTTTGCACACGCTTCGCTTCCTCAGCATTTTTCCATGATGCGGATAGTGGGAGACTTGTATGTTCTTAATTATTTATATTTTGGGAATCTGGAATTTGTAAAGTGTTTCAATAAAAAGGGACTGAGGCTGGTCAAGAAATGGTAGGGGGCGCACTGGAGACTGCTCCTAGGGGAGCAGCAATTTTTAAAGCTGGTGAATGAGTCTAAACTTCCAGAAGAGTTGGCAATTCAGGATATAAGATAATATGTACATTTCTAGAAGGAATATGTGCATGAATATCTGGCCGTGCAGCAGATCAGTCACCCAGCGTCCATTTTTACTAATTCCAGAGTGCTCTGTTTTAGGCATACGCAGCCTATAGTGTGGTGTTGTGGTCGGACATAAGGTCACGTTGGAGAAGTGCTTCGTGCATGCGAGTAATTCTTTCACCGCAGGGATTTCAGTATGCCTGGCCTACGATGAAACACTGGAAGCTATAGAGGCGGTATTTGTACTGGTGATTAAGTGCTCTTGCATGCCTCTTCAGTTCCATTTCAAAGCTTTATCCAAACATTAGTTCCGCTTCCATGGTAGCCATACCTGAGGATCCAAGCTAAACAAGCTGTCAAAACCTTTAGTTCAGACATCCAGCAATGTAAATGATTTTTGTTGTCACTCACAATGTTAAACGCACATTGGCAAAGGCAGTATGTCTCTTATTTAGTATTTGTTGGCTTTGCCAATTGTTTTTAGCCATGCTGCAGAGCATCCTCGATTTAAAAAAAAAAAAAAAAAAAAAAAAAAAACCTAATAAACAATTTTACCTTTGCCTGCGACTCGTGGTTAACTGTGTCTTAAAGGGATTGGGCATTAAAAATGCATGGACCTGAAAATCTTATGTGTTTCCTTTTGGAGGTTATTCAGTCTGGTGGTAAAGCGTTTTTGACTTCTTTCCTTGTGGGATAAAGGGGGACTTCCAGTTTTGAGGAAGGAAGATTTGCAGTTTCGATCAATGTTGTTTCTGCCATTCTAGGTTAAATAAAAACTACCAAGGACCTATTTCTACTTCCTGTTCATAAAGAGTTTTGCTCTGCAACGATTGTGGCTGCATCTCAACCCTTCATGCAATGGTGAGGTCATAGTTAAGAAGTGGAACCATACCTGTTAGATCCATCAGTCACAATATTAAATGTGTTAATTAGCAACATTTTTTAACAGAGAGATCGCCAGTATTTAGACTCAAAACTATCAGTTCGTGTTTTATGGCATAATTTATTAATCATTTTTAATTCATTGCAGTTGCACTTAAAAATGCACTTTACAAGGCGTTTTTGCTGGTGCTCTATAGGGGTTAAATTAACAGATTGTCATATTTTATTAAACTGTATATTTTTACTCCATCTTCAACAGCGTTTTTTAAAACCTGTTCTTATAATGTACGGTGCTATTAGTCGAGAAACCGCTAAAAATCTTTCAATAGAAATGTGATTTTTATATGTGGTCTTTACAGTTAGTTTTGTTTTCGAATGGAGCTACAAAATTTGAAATGTACTTTTTTATACTGATTTTATGTAAATATTTTGTTTGTATCTCGACTGGTTAAATTGAAATTTTGCTTTGCATACTCTGACAGGCTATTGTCTTGGTAGACTAACCAGTCACATCTGAACATTTTAATGATCTAGTTTGTTATATCAATCCTTTTAGGTTTACTATTCAGGATCTGCAGATATGTTAGTTAGATCTCTGTCAATCAATATTATTCTTATATTTGACTGTCACTTCCAATTTATATTCCTCCCAAGGCCCAAAAACGTAATTTTAAGAACCAATCGCAAGTAGGACTGCATTCTTTATTTAGTTTCAACGATTATCTACGTCTATACAGATATATTTACAAATACATTAAATATCCTAAAATATATTACCAATTTTTTTTTGTTTAAAATATATAGCCTATAACAAGCATTTGCAGTATTTGCTCAATAGAAAAAAGTATTAAAGCTCTAAAACTGTATAATTTTTATATTTGTTAGAAGGCTAAATTAAAAATCTCATTAAAGTTCCAAACCTGGACAAAAAACAAAGTGCATGATTCAAGTTCAGCAATGCTTATTTACAGAACCTACAACAGCTGTTTTTCAGTCTTCTACACCAGTGTGTATTTGCATTTTGAATACTCACAAAACTTAGTAAGAACATTCTAACATCTGGAACTAGGGGAGCTGCTAGATAATATTGTGTTTGACCACACGTGGCAATATTAAAAATAGGATTAAGTCTGGTGATCTTGATACAATGATTGTAATAAGATAGGAAGCTTTGAACTTTAACAGTCTGTTTTACCCATCTTTATGTTTGTGCCACAGACTGATGTATGTGTATATCATTCAAATTATTTGCGAAGCATTTAAGCACAAAATTCTTTGTTTTGTTAAATGAGAATGGTTTTTCGTTGTTCTGTTTAGTAAAAGTCAAGGCACGGATTGTATTGGATAAAGCAATAGAAACTTTATAGGAAATTTCTCCAATCAGGAAATAGACTATTCAGGCAATCATTGCTATATTGCATCCATACATTTCCTTCAAAACACTGATTTATAAATTTGCTAATTTATTCAGGTTCTTTTGACTACAAGCCACATTCCTTTTTTAAAAACATTTCGAATTGAATAAAAGCAAGACCAGTGCTTAAAAGAAACTGCACGAAATGCTAGTATTGATCTATAAGAAGACTCTTGGAAATGGATTAAAGCTGTTACGGATGGCCATACCTGAATCTCACTGTCCTTTAACTAAAATATCCTACATGGTTAAATTAATTCAGTAAGCGGCCTTTACGTTGATTGGTGGGGGACTAGTTTTGTGCTTTCCTTGTATTTTTCAGCAGTTTTTTAACCAAGTAAATATTTAAAATGACCACATGTCATTAGATGAATCTCTGATATGCCACTGAGCGTCAACAATGGGGGCTCTTAGGCAGGCCCCAACTGTGACTGGCTGGTGTAACGACATGGATCTGATTATGTTTGCTGAAAAAGCTACGTATGTCCATAGGGGGTGTCCCAGGAAATGGGGTAAACTGTGGAGCAAATGGAATGTGTATAGTGGTTATATATGTACTCCTCCAATCGTAGACCATGAATCAGACAATGAGATGGAGTAATTGCGAATGTGTAATCGATCTATCACTGTACACTATAATGCCCATTGAGAAGTTTTCAGCGTATCTTTCTCTGTATGTGGAATGTTTTGCAGACTTTGTGTTAAAGACAATAAAAAATGTAATAAAAAAACAAACAATGGGGGCGCTTTATAAATGACTGAAGAAGCGTGTTTGATTTAGACCAAGTCAAGCCTCCTTAAATGATATTTTAGACAAGGTGCATGCTCTAGCAAACCAGGTAGTCTCGGAAGAGTTTTTTTTAATTTTTAAGACCATTGCAGTTCTAATGCTATTCACACGACCATTTCCTGCGTCACAGTTTTTAAATATTCACCTCAAAGGGTGGGTGTACTTTGTGATGCATCTTTCTCTCAAGGCTGTGCTGTGAACCATATTCTCACGGGGAATCCAGTCAAAAGCATAGTGAGCCAAGTAAACAGACCTACCAGTGATTGACTTTGCGACGGGGCAGTTTCCAGGTTGCAGTGGTTGTGATTCTGTTGCATAATTAAAGAAACAAAATCTATTTAATGTAAAAACTCTATCTTGATTCTGTTAAATCGAACTGACAGTTTCAGGATTAAATCGCTTGTTCTATTGAGACTAGGTAAAGTGGGCATAACTCTATTCAGACTTTTGCTCTTCCCTGCTTTATAATGACAAAATAGTTCCAAACATATTTGTCAGAGCAAGGGAGACTACAGGGATTTTCAACTTGACCTGAAATAATCTGAGGAGGCTGCTCCATGGCGAGGAAAACGGTGAGGTCCCCTCTTGACTAACAAACTTGAACCTGATTGGCGCAGGAAGCAGAATGATGATTGGAGTAGGAGTAAGACTGTGACCGTAGGAGGCCACGGTACCCTCTGATATTTCGCCATGGTATTCAACAAGAAACTGAGAAGCAATAGGAGGAGGCTTCAACTGTGATTGGTGGAAGTGCTGGCGTGTTGATTCAGTCCACAAAACGTACTGGGAATGGTACCGCTGTAGGCTTATGCCTGTGTTTGATACACGTTTCAGACCTTGTAGGAATTCACAAATTATTCCACAACTCCTCCCATGGATTTACAGCAGGTGCGGATTCCAAGGAATAGCCCTGTCGTTATTTGAATTTCTTTCTATTCCAATGCATAATCTTTTTTTCTTGTTTAAATGTAACAAGCATATATCTTGTATGTCCATGTATGTTCAACACAAGTACATTTGCACTTTCAAAATCTGCGTTTAGTTTTTTATCGAGCAAAATGTTTGTCCTTTCCCTACACCCTTACCACATTTGGGGTATTCCTCTTCTTTCCTAACCTTTTAAAAGGTTTGTATCCCTATAACTCACAGGAAACAAACCCCATCCCCAATTTACAGGGTATGAAGTGAGCTGCAGAAGGTTGTGAATTCTCACAAAAATGCACATTTGTCCATCATTTTCTGGTGCCCCATCCATCAAACACAGTCTGCCCCTTTGAGACGGTTTACCCTTACTTAAAAATAATGCCTTACTGAGAGAATTTTAAATGTTTTTTTTCTTTGGAATAATCAAGTTTATTAGATTTTTCAAAGAACAAAAATACATTGGTAGCAAATCAGACACGTTATTCAGATACAGTACAGTTAAAAGAATACGACGTAGACTCATAAGGCACTTGTGGACGGAGCACTGCCCCCCGCTTGTAACTCGCCATATACACAACCCACTTGAACCCTTCAAACAGGCAGTAAGTTAAACCATTTGCCCCATATTTTGCCGAATAGTTCGGGGCAACCCCGGGCCTCAAAGAAGGGTTCCTCTTGGGTACCACACCAATCCACACCTCGCCTCCATTTCCGCATGGTGGGTGGCTTGGGACCAGAGCGCTGCAATATCGTGCTTCGCCACTGCCGTTCCCAGGAAGCACTTATCGGCCCGGGATCCATCGAGGCCATCGAACACCCCCAGGATCCAGCATAGCAGGTCGTGTGGGGCCTCCCACCCTAGGGCTTGTGTAAGTTCAAGTTCCACCCCCGCCCAGAACGGCACTAGGGCGGGACATTGCCACACCATGTGGTAAAAATCAGCTGGAGCATGGTTGCAGCGCGGGCAGGATGGGGAGGGTCGCAGGTGGGTGCTGTACAGGCGTATTGGGGTGAAGTATGTCGTGTGGAGATAATAGAGTTGGACTAGACGCAACTTGGAGGAGGTCGTCATGGTCTTGGGTGCCATAAGGGCGTCCCTCCAATCGCGTCCTTCAGGGGACCCAGCCACCCCTCCCATTGGGCACGAAGCAGGTCGAGGGATGCGGGCTGTTGTTCACTAAGGAGTGATAAATCTAAGAACCTCTGCCCAGGTTCCCTATCAGCACTTGGGCCTCCAGGGAGCTAAATTCCGGGAAAGAGGTGGGTGACAGAATGTGGGCTTGGAGGGCGTGCCTCAGCTGTAAGTACTTATAAAATTGTGAGGAGTGGAGGGAATGACGGTGTTGTAGGTCTGCAAACGATCTGACATGGTCCCCCACCCAGACGTCTCCCAATAGCGAGATCCCGACGTGGACCTCGTCCAGCCAGGCCCCACTCCACAGAGGTGTCTGCCTGGTGAGTTTCCGGTCCCATTTTACGTGGCGTAGGGCGGTTCGCCAGGCCATGAGCACCGTTCTGGTGACGGGTGGAAGAGCCTGTGGTACGGCGCTCCTATACAGGTAGGCTTGGATCTGTGGAAAGTCCATCACCCGGAGTTCCACCCAGTACGCTGGGTCGGACCAGCCGCCCAAGAACCAGTCGTGGATCACAATGAGCCTCGTGGCCAGGTAGTAGAGGTGAAGATTGGTCACCCCCATTGCCCCATCGTAGGGGGGGTATGCGGCAATGTGCTAGAGACATGCGCGGCCTCCCTCCTCCCCACAAAAATCGGGTGAGGACGCTATCCAATTCCTGAAACCAGCTGCCCGGGAGATGAATGGTCACATTTTGTAAGATGTGCATGAAGTGGGGGAGGACCATCATTTTGAAAACGGCACTCCTACCAAGGGGATTTAGAGGAAAGGTTTGCCATTGTCTGAGGTCCGTCTTGGCCATGGTGACCAGGGGCGTGATATTCAGGGCCCACTCGAGCTCCGGGAGGAGGGCTACCCACACCCCCAGGTACTTGAATGACTGCCTCCGCAGGGGGATGGTCGTATTCCAATCAAAGCATGCCGGGATGAGTGTAAGGGAATGAGGGTGGACTTCGCCGGGTGGAGCCTGAGGCCAGAAACCCGTTGAAAGGCAGAAAGGGCATCCAGACATCGTGGGCCGGAGCTCTCTGGGTCTGCCAGGAAAAGGAGGACGTCATCGGCGTACAGGGCAATCTTTGTCAACCTGGTTCGGTTCCCAGGCCCAGCCGCGGATGAGGAGGTCCTGGCGGATGAGGGAAGCCAGGGGTTCCATTGCTAGTGCAAAAAAAAGCGGCGAGAGTGGGCAGCCCTGGCAAGTACCCCTCTGGATAGGGAACGCCTCCAAAACCACGCCGTTGAGGAGGACCCTTGTCCTGGGAGTAGAGTAAAGGACCCGGATGAGGCATCGGAAAGGGAGGCCGAAACCCATCCTCTCCAACACATCCTCAAGGTAACCCCAATGTACCGTGTCAAATGCTTTTTCAAAGTCTATGAAGAGCAATGCCAGATATGGTGTGAGGAGATGGCGATTTGCAAGGGCAAGATGGAGACGGCGTAAGCAGTGCCGGGTCCCCTGGTCAGGCATGAAGCCGCATTGATCTGGGTGCACCAGTCCTTGCAAGTGGGGGCGGAGCCGTTGGGCCACCACGGTGGTGAAGATTTTAACTTCCGTATTTATAAGGGAGATGGAACGGCAGTCCGTACAAGCAAGGGAGGAGGGCGGCTGTGTCTTCAGGAGGACTACGATAGTGGCCACATCAGTCTCTGGCGGAAAGGACCCCACTTGGACTACATGTTTAAACAGATCCACTATGTGTGGGACCAACCTGTCCGGGTAGGCCGCATAGTACTCTTGCAGGTAACCATAGGGCCCGGGCAATTTGCCGGAGTGCAACAGTGAGATAGCCCCATGTATCTCCTCTGGTGTGAAAGGCCGATCTAGGGTCTCCAAGTCCATCAGGGAAAGGCAGGGCAGCTGAGTCCTGGTCTCGGCCAGCAAAGCTGCCAGAGAAGTCGGAGGAGGTTGAGCCGCGTATAGGGCTGCATAATAGCCCGTGAACATCCGGGCAATGTCCTGGGAGGTAGTATGGTGGGCCCCGGTCCGGTCCCGTCCCGAATCTCTGGAATTGTGCGATTGGCTTTGGGGTAGGACACCAGATTAGGGAGAAGTTTGCCATTTTTATCACCCCATCCGTATACGCGTGCTACAGACGAGTGCCAAAGCATTTTAGCGGGCTCCAGCGAGATCTGGCAGATTTCTTCTTGGATCAGTGTAAGTTGTCGGGCGGAGTCAGCGCTGTCGTTGGTAGCCTGTGCATCTTCCAGCTGTGCCGCCTGGGCCTCCAGCTGCGTGAGTCTGGGGGGAATGTTCCAGGCGTTTCGCGTGGACCAGACCTCTGGCTACCCCTCGCATCACGGCCTTGCTGGCCTCCCATAGCGTGCCCGGTGAGGAGACCGAACCCGTATTAGTTGAAAAATATTGCCTCGGCTCCTGCCCGAGGGACTCAACGAGGTCTGCATCTTGCAGGAACCAGGCATTCATTCGCCATACCGTACGGGTGCCGCTAGGGGGGGTGTCCGAGACGAAGGGAGACGGGGGAGTGGTCTGAGATACCCCTGGGTAAGACTGTGGCCCCAGACATCAGTTGACAGTCCACGGCAGATAGTAGGAACAGATCGATACGAGAGTGGGTGCAGTGAGCCGCCGAAGTGTGGGTGTACTGTTCCTTGCGGTGATTCCACACCCTCCAGGTATCGCAGAGACCCAGGGCCAAGGACCAGTCAGGTAGACGTTTTGCAGAGGCAAGGCGGGAAGTCGATGGGGGTACCTGTCGTGTCGCGTGACGGATGCAGGACGGCGTTGAAGTCTACCCCTACCACCGTAAGACCCTGTGGAAAGGAGGAGAGCACCAGTGTGAGGCGGCGGAGGGCAGGGGCCATAATGGCAGAGGGAATGTATGCACACAGGCGATTAAGGGGTTGTCCCTCGATCGTACCCGTCGGGTCCACATAGCGGCCTTTTGTTTCTGTTTCGGCCTGTGCCAGGGTGAAGGGCAGCCCTTTCCGAAGTAGTATGGCCACCCCCCGGGAGCCCCTCGTAAACCCAGAGTGCCAGACCCTGTCGAACCCATACCGGGCGAGGAAGTTACACTGTGAGCCCAGAAGGTGTGTTTCCTGCAGGAACAGGATATCGGGTGCGTGTCGGTGGGCGCTACGAAGGACAGCAGTGCGTTTTATACGGTCCAGTAGGCCGTTGACATCAGGAAATTATGTGGAGGGCCCTATGGAAGGTGGACGCCATCATGGTGGGTAGCGTGGAGAAGAAAGAACGCAATCGCAGACCGTGTCGGGCCCGATAGAAACAAAGTCCCATAGCCGAGGCTTCTGGGTAGAAGGTGTGCAATGTGGTGAGTCGTGTGCCGTCGGCAATGACCTACATCTATGCGTAGCTACCAGTAAGAACACAGAACAGCAGCTCGTAGGTGGCTAAAAACAACAAACTAACAAGAGACAACGGTCCCCCCCCTTTGCCCTTCCCCCAAACTCCCCCATCCTACACTCCTGAATGTGAAGCATCTGTTGCCCTGAAAAGGAAAACCGTTTAAACAACAACCCCGCAATGAGACTAGGTGCTAAGCTAAAACGATGAGCGGAACATGAACGTGGCAGAGATGGACCCCCCCCCCTCCATGTGATCGGATAAGAGATTCGTCAACAGCTGCAATTACACGTGGGACAGGTAAGTAACCAGGAATGCAGTTAAATCCAGGGAGTGAAGGAGGGAATAGTTCATAGATCTCAAGGTTTCAATAAAAGGGATCCCCCCTCCCCCTCCCCCTCCCCCCCCCCCTCCCTCCATCGTGGGGGATTTCAAAACAGTCACACTGTAGGTGCCTCTAGGGATTGAGATGAAGAGCTCCTGCTGTGTGCCACCGTTCAAGTACCCTCTGCTTCTTCGGATCCTCGGAACGCAGGGCTCCTAGACAGATCAGAGTCAGAAATGGCATGACGTAAGGTGGCCAAGGGCCCTGGGAGATCATTCAAGTCAATGAAAGAGGTGGTCGGGCTGGGAGTGACAGATCTCCGGACTGAAGCTGTGGATGGAGGACGTCGGGATGTTGCGCCTGGCGATCGGGATGCCTCCACACGATGGTAGTTTTTCTTGCGGGACCGCGTCCAACGCCTCTGGGGTTTAGGGAGGGTCAGGTGTGGCTGCCGGGGAACCCGCTGGGTGGGGGTAGGAGCTGGCTGGGACAGGAGGGGCCGTTCCTCTGAGCCAGGTCCACGCCGCCTGGGGGTTGTCGGAAAAAAAAGTCTTGTTTTGAAATATGACCTTGAGCCGGGCTGGGAAGAGGAGACCATAGCGGAGACCCATGTTGCGTAGCTTCTGTTTGACCTCATTATAGGTCAGGCGCTGGGCCTGCACCTCCCTGGTGTAGTCTGGGAAGGCCATGATCCTGCCGTTCTGTTAGTATAGTGGCCCCTGTGCCCTGGCCGCCCCAGGGTTGGCATCTCTATCCCGAAAGTTAAGGACCCTCAGGATTATGTGTCGGGCAGGGGCCCCAGGCAGAGGTTTGGGAGCCAAGGAGTGGTGGGCCCGTTCAACGGCAAACCATGGCGGCAAGGCGTCCTTGGGCATCCAGGAACGCACCCAAGTTTCTACAAAGGTGTCGGCGTGACCTTGCTCCACTCCCTCGGGAAATCCTAGGAGATGTAGGTTGTTTCTTCTCTACCTTTTTTTTCGGCATCCTCAGCCCTTCGGTGGAGCTCTCTGAGGTCTGGGTCTGGAGACTGGCCACCTGAGCTTTAAGTTGGCCGATGTCATCCTCCTCCGTGGAGATACGGGATTCCGCCTCCGTGATGTGTGCCGTGGCATTGCGCAGATCCTGGCGAATGAGAGCCACATCCACCCTCACCTCGCCAATCTCGTTTTCTACTAAGGCCTGTGATGTGCTTATCGCCTTGAAGAATGGTGGAGAGATCCCCCCAGGCAGCGCCCTGCGCGCTAAGCGGTCCGCTTCCGGAGTCTCGGTCCGACGTGTTGAACTAGTCCATTTTGGTTTGGATTGGCAGGATTCTTTACGGGGCGATTTCTGCCCATCGCCGCCAGAAGTATACTTCGGCCCTGTACGGCCGGGGCGAGCAGCGGACCTGCAGAGGGATGGGTGCGGGCCCCCAGACACCCAGGCCGTCAATGCTCGAGCCCGGGCGCCCAAGTCTATCCCCTCGAGTCCCCAGAGGGGGCAAGATTTGATTTGCGCCTCGGCTCTACCCACAGGGCCAGGTGGAGCGCTGTAACGAAGGGTGGCCAGGCCAGGCCAAGTACCCACCACCGCGACAGTCCTCCAGCCCGGCCTCAAGGTCCGATGGGGATGGCCTCACTTCCAAGAGAGCAGTCCGGAGCAATGGGGGGTACCGGGGGAAGCCAGTGTCTGCGACGAAGTCCGCGCCCCACACAGACTGTCTAGAGCAGATGGGGGTTAGAGTGAGGCAGAAACGAAGAAGGGCGTCGTGCCGCCCCACACATCAGTTCCAACCAGACCCAAGATCCCCTCGGCGTGAGCAGAAACTATCAGAGAGCAGGCCCCTCCGGGCGACGTCTGCGGGTCAGTGTAGGTCGCCACCAAGGGAGCCCAGGCAACCCAGGGGCCAGCAGGCCCAGCAGCAAGGAGGAGGCTTTCGCCCCTAGGTCGCGCCGGTGCAGCAGTGGGAAATGGAGGCAAGCAGCTGAGTTAGGGGGAGGTCAGACCAGGCCAATGCAACCCCAGGCCGGCGGACTCGGGGAGGCGCCCCCAGATGGGAAGTGTGGCGGGAGCACCGATGTCCCCACTCCACCCGCCACGGTGGCCGATACCTGCCCACCTGGCAGACCAACAACCAGAGCCACCACCGTGAGCAAGACGCCCCCAGAAGCCCCCGCAGCCAGAAGGGGGCCACCATAGGAGGCACCCTCAAGGGAGAAGCGGGGGGCGCGGGAGCACTGACCTCCCCACACCGTCCGCCACCCGACACAGTGGCCGATTTCCCCCCCCTCCCCCCTCCCACTCACCGTCAGTCCGAGGCCTGGGACTTCAAACGAGGTCCGGGTGCCCCCTCAGGCTGCCGTTATTGCGCACCGGTGCAGCCCTCCCGCTCGAAATGGTGGCGCCCTGGCCGTGGATAGCAGCCTGGGTAGGCCCCACCTCTGCCGGCCCACCAGACAGCTCAGCCAGCGGCAGGCCTGAGCGGGGGCACCGGAGGCAGCCAGACAAGAACACAGCTGCCCGATACCGACAGCCGAGGCACGGCGGCCCCCACCCAGCCACGGCACAATCCAGCGGGACACCAGTGTAGGACTTCAAGTGCAGTATGGCCGCCCTCTGCAGCTGCCCCACACCGCACCCAGGGCCGGAGGGTCCACCGAGGGGTCCCCGCAGAAGGTGTCTGCAGCGCGGACCCAGCGGCGGATGCAGGCAGGCACGACCACCAGCGCAGTCAAGGAGCCGGACCAACCAGGAAGGCGCCCGTTCTAGGCGCGAAGGGCCGCCGGGGCCGCCATTTCAAGATCCAGGGCCGGCTGGGGGAAGAAAGCAGCTCACTGCGATAAGGATTCCGATCCGCTCACAAGTGGCATCAGAGTGGAGCAGATGTTGCGGGGGAACCCATTGGCTAGTCCAAGGAGGTGAGCAGCAGCTGAGAACGGGCGCATGCCAGGCAGATGACGGAGGGGGTCCGGAGCATTCTTAGAGTGCGACTGCCATCTTGATACCTCAGGCCACGCTTCCATTTAAACGCATTTTATGAGAGCAAATAGGCATTTTTAGAATCACATACGTGAAATTGTACTTGTAAATTTGTGCATTAATAAGTCTTGTGTGCAAACCCTTCTGAATAGGGCCACAGAAAAGGGAACGCTGGAGAGATTAGAAAGCTATACAGTTGTAAAAAGAGGTTAATGGAAGTGTGAAAGACCAGCATCTCTTGGAGAAGGCACATGGCAGGGCTGAGATGCAATCGTCATTTGTCTATCCAGGTTGTTTGTTAACGAAACAAGCCTTCACTGAAACACCCTTTCTCTAACAGTTGGTCACAGTTAATTGTATGGGATTCTGAGCACGCTGGAAAACAAAACATTAATAAAAGCGCAAAATGCTTACATATTTCATTAAATGTGTGAGTCACAAATGTAAAAAAAAAAAAAATTCAATAGAAACCCATTAAAAACAAAACCTTGAATTCACAATAATGTACTTTCAAACAGTAAAAGTATAGTCCCTCATCTATTTCTTAGACTGGAGTCTTTTCTTTATTTCTGTGGGGTAAAGGGGCACAGAAGCATAGAGAAAGGAGGTTCTAAGGTGACGGGAAAATGGATGCACATGAGCTGCAGCAGAAGGTATGGAAAGTAGGAAGGGACATGACCCAAAGCAAACAAACTAATGCCACCTGGAGACTGTGAAACTGCAAAATGTGCACCCACACAATGGATATTGCAGAAGCGGCAGTTCAAGACTCGGCAGCTCCATGTGTAACGTAAAAGTACCCCAGGAGTGAAAAAAGTGAATGTAAACACCCTTGCACCCATTGGGGTAATCATAGTCCATCCACTAGTCTTCAGATGTCCATGAAATGATTCCTGGTTTCACAGAAGTTCAGACTTATTTTGGCGTCTCATTTCTGTTCAGTGTTTACTGTTTATTTAACTCGTATGTCTAAAATGTTTGAAAGTATTGCTTTAAATCCTTTGTTTAGAGCGGTCTTTTCTGTTACCTGTGGTTTCAGGCACACAGTGATCTACTCTTTAAATGTCAGTATTCAAGTCGAAATGACTATGATTTACTCCAGGGTGAACTGACTTCAAATCCATACCACATGCCCTTTCTATATAATGTTGCTTTTCTATCATCTCTTTCCATAGAGAACCCACAGGACCTGACATTTGAGTGTTCTGTGTATAATACACCTGTGTAGAACTACACACACTGCCCAATCGCCCACACTGTACACAGTAACCTTGTACAAATCCATCTCATGCAGTGGATTGTAGCCATGTCCTGAGCTCATTTGCCCCGATTCTGGTACACACAGACCATACCCTGAGCTTGAGGTTTCCTGCATGCTGTACCCACAGGCCACACCTTTGTGCAGTACCACTACCCACAAGAGCTGTATAAATTCATTCTTGTTCTACCTACAGGGCATGGTCTCCGCTTCATGCCCTCTTGGGACTGCACACATAGTTTACCTTGTGGATAAGTCCTGTGCCTAGATCCCTGCCACAGGATTGTCATTGCATGGCCTGTGGCCATATGGCCAGGTACTACCTACAACCCCTCCTCCCCTCTCAAGGCCCAGAAAGTGACAGGAGAGAAGTTTGGATGCGGGGAGCGTAACACCCCCCAGGCCGTATTTATTAAACAAAAATTAATAAACATTTATCAAAATTTACAATATTCACATAATTTAGCAGAAAATATACATTACATTGATTACAATTGATAAGTACAGATGTCAGATGGCTAACCTTAACATAACTCTAATACAAAGGTTTCCTATCCATATCTAACATATCTTTAACCCTTTCCGTGCTCATGACGGAACCACTCCGTCATGAGCCAAGGGTGCCGTGTGCTCATGACGGAGTGGTTCCGTCATGCTGCGGCCGTTGGCGGCCGCTCCGCCCACGCGGCGCTAATTCCCCGCCTGTGCGGGCGATTAGCGCAGTGGGCGGAGACGTGACGGAACCACTCCGTCATGAGCACTGCTCACCCGTGACTCGTGACGGAGTGGTTCCGTCGCGAGCACAGCGCCACTGCAACTGCCCCCAAACCCCCCCAGCGCCGCGGCGGAATTCCTGCCGCGGCGAAGGGGTTAATAATCATTACAGTATTTATTTTCTGCATACCTAATTGGGCCTACGGCAAGGTCACTAACTGGTGTCATATCCTTATTCATTTCTAACCACGCCCTCCAGACGGAGTGCGCATGCGCAGAGCGTTCACCGTGGGGGTACTTCCCCGCCCCCCCCCCCCCCGGTTACCCCCGTACGCTCTGTACCTTATCTCCATAAAGGGGCCCTTGCAGCTGTGTGCCATTTACTGGCGCCGTTGTGCACGTGCGGGGTGGCCAACCAGCCTAGAGAAAGCGTGACCTCCTCCTCCCCCGCACCCAAGTGCCCCTGGAGTTCTAGGAGAGACCACTTGTCCCTTCCACTTGGGCGACCCCATTCAAGAATGGCGCCGCCCTCTAAGGACCTTAAATTTACTGCTCACCAATCATGACCTTACCGCCACAGGCTAGCATAGTTGACCGACTATCTAGCCCCCCCTGTGCTCACTAGAAGGTCATTCCCTGAGACTGAGGCCACCCAACCACGCCAATATATTCTCTAAGAACACTTCATTGCCTACTTTGGACAGGTGCACACAGTCTTTTAGGAAGCATGGCTCACCCCTAATGCACCCATGGGCGATGGTCTGCAGGTGAGGAGCCCTGAAAAGTCTCTCTATTTTATTACTTATTCTCCTCGCGGAGTGATTTAATGCCTTTACAGATTCCCCTCCCCTCCAGTGGAATCGGGGTATCATCTGAGACCACCCGATAGTGCCACCCGAGCATGTCTTGGCTAACCAACCTATTTCTGAGATTATAGTTTCTACCAACCCTCTTCTTCCCAGGTTTGCTAGGTCGTTCCCCCCCCCCCCCAGTGTAGTACAATAATATTGGGAGGACCCCCCCCCCTACCTCAATAAGTCTAGCATGATACCCCTGAACTGACTGAAGCAGAGCCCCCCTTTCCCATGAAATGCTATCTCAAAAGTGGCCTCCCGTGCCCTGTCTTTATAATTTCCTGTAATGAAAAGATTAGACAGACGCCTTGCATATGAGTGGCCAACAATCCAAACAATCTGTGGTCCTTTCTCTGGTGCTGATGGTCCTTGAATCGCCCCACGCTTCTGTTGTGGTGTCCTCAGTTTCCCCCCGCGTGACAGATTTGAGAAACTGTACTGAAAGCAGAGAAAAACACCTGCATCAGCGTCTGGTAAAATATCCCACTCGCAGCATATGTAGTCGCACATAGCGTTTATAACAATTGGAGGACCATTTCCCAATCCTTTGTACATTGTTGCTAGGTAGGCCCCTGGCTGTCGCCTCAGTGGCAGCCCCTATCCTAAAAGAGTGAGTTCCAAAACAGCCCAAGTTCAAACCAGCCTTCTGGATGGCCATGTCCAGTACTCTTTTAAATTGAAAACGTGTCAGTGGGACCCCATCTGCGTGTATTAGCAAAAGGCCCCCTTTGTCACAGGGTCTAACCTGCAGGTAACTCTCCACATGTGAGAGTGGACGGCATGGGTTACCATGTGCCTGATGAAGTACTACCCCATCACCTCGTGCCTCCTGATCCGTCTTGGACTTCCTAATTGATATCAGTAGTGTGTCCCCCTTCACCCTAATGCGGTCAAACTGCTGGCCGCCTTGTACATCCAGTTTGCTTTGGGCCACTAATTCCCCAATGCTCCATAAAAGGCAAATGAAAATGCTGCAGTGAACAACCGCACTTCCCCTGAGGTGTTGCAAATTGCGGGGAGGGTCCCTAGTAATGATGTCAGGAGCTCCACCCCGATTGGCTGCCTCGTGTCTGGGGACGACCCTTGGAGGCGTTGCCAACCTTTCAGAGCTTTCCTAACCGTAAAACAGTTAGTGGGATCCCCCTTGTCGCTGATCTGGGCAAAGAAAGAGATCGCCGCCACATGCCGCTTAGCGGCTGCAGCTGAACTCTCTTCCCCTTTTAGAAAACCCAGGTACTGAAGGAGTGCCCCCGTGTTGTGCCCACCCCATTCCCAAGAAAGAACAATATTGCCAAAACGCCCCTTCGTATGCCTTCCTTGTCCTGGGTTCTAGGCTAGCTGCCACGAGGTCTGGTAGTTGGGGGCACCAATTTGCCAGAGTCGTTCTGGGAAGGGGGTGGCGTGGACCGCTGCTGCTGGGAGGTGCACCCTGAAAACCTGCATCTTAAAGCGAGAAAGTGCATCAGCAGCATGATTAAGGACACCAGGCACGTGTTTAGCTCTAAATTGTACGTTTAGCTTCATGCATATGAGAACAATCTCTTTCAAAAGGCGGAGAATAATCTTACACCGGGCAGCTTGCTGGTTGATGCATTCCACGACGGTCATGTTGTCTGACCAGAACACCACTGACTGATTACGCAGTTGCTCTGGCCATACCGTCAATGCCACCCAGATGGGGAAGAGCTCCAGGAAACCGATGTTACCCGTCAAGCCAATCTCCACCCACCATGCAGGCCACCGTTGTGCGACCCACTCGGTACAGAGTATGGCACCAAATCCCTCACTGCCCGCGGCGTCGGTCATTAAACCCAACTCCGCGGAGGTAGTGGGCGGACCGGGCCACACCACTCTGCCATTGAAGTCCTGCAGGAATGCCTTCCAAATTTGCATGTCCTGCCGAACCTCAACTGACAGCCTTATGTGGGGGTGTTTCTCCCTGAGCCCAGCTATGGCCTGTGAGATGAAAACGGTCTTGCCATCGGAATAACCCTTAAGGCAAAATTTAGTTGCCCTACTGTCTGCTGTAGCGTGACCTTCTCCCTGCTCAAACATAGCTGTAAAGCTGCCCTGAACTTGGTGACTTTGTCCGTGGGCAACCTAAAACACCTCTGAATGGAATCTAACTCGATCCCCAGGAACTCTATCGTTGATGCTGCCTCAACTGTCTTTCCCGGGGCCAAAGGAACCCCAAAAGCCTGCATGAGCGCGCAATACTCCTGCAACGCCCACCCACACTCCGGGGAGCCCTGTGCCCCCAAGATAAGAAAGTCATCCAGGTAATGCATGACCCACTGATGCCCGGTCTTCTGTCTGAAAGCCCATTCCAAAAATGAACTGAATCTTTCAAAATATGTGCATGACACAGAGCAGCCCATTGGCATACACATATCCATCTAAAAACTTACTTGAAACTTAAAACCAAGCAGATGGTGATCGTCCGGATGTACTGGAAGTAAGTGAAAAGCTGATTCTATGTCTGATTTAGCCATCCATGCTCCAGGGCCCAAACCCCTGAGCATCTCCACTGCTTGGTCAAAAGAAGCGTATTTCACACTGCAAAACTCATGAATTGCGTCATTCAGTGAATTTCCCCTGGAGGCTGACAGGTTGTGTATGAGTCTGAATTCCCCCTCAACCTTTTTGGGCACTACCCCCAACGGGGAGCAGACAAAATTCTCCACAGGGACAGACTCAAATGGGCCCGCTACTCTACCCAGGCGCAGTTCCTTGGCGATTTTTGTGGAAACTATACCTGAATTGGACCGCGCCGAGAGTTGGTTCTTGCACTGTGGTGATCCCACATAACCTAGTGCTGGTATCCTAAAACCGTACCTGAAACCATCCAAAAGAGTTCTCGCAGTAAGATGGCAGGGATACTTGTTGAGCCATGTTGTCAATGCCGTTACATCAATGGGAGACCGAGCGGGGTCACCCATTCACTCCTGTTTTTTCCTACCCTTGTCTTTTGATTTTTTGAGACATTTGGATTCGGGGTGAGATGGGTTGGCACAAATGGAACATGCATGTTTGAACCTGCACATTCCTTGTGGTCTGGTGCAAGTCCGTCTATTAAAATCCCAGCATGTCCCCTTCCTCCCCCCACTGCCGTTTGAATTATTGGTGTAACTCGTGTTACCCTGTGACCGAAAGGAATGAAAAGGCTGAGAAGACTGCGGGGACTGGCTCTTTGTATTATTATGTCCTTCACCACCAAATAGATCCAACCATGCTATTGTGTCAATGCGGTCCCATGACCGCGATGGATCAGATGCCTTAGCCACCCTGAAATTCTTGTCATTTTACAACCACCCCCCCCCCCCCTCCCCTGCAAATTTATCATGGGCCAGAACTATCCTGTTCTGGTAGCAAGCCATCTGTGCCTGCAAATTTGGGAAATGCTCCGCCGTCACTGCCATAAATATAGAAAAAGCTCTGATCCAGTTGAGTAAGTTCTCTTCCACCCTGTATTTCAGCATCTGACTGGCCCATTCCCTGGGAAGCATATCATCTTTGGTTTTCCTTGCTTCCTCCCTTTCTCTTTTGCAAATCAGCGATGAGATCATATTGACCTATTCGCCAGCCCAAATTCTGTTTTTTATCTCTAGTGAAACATGTCTGCCTAAAAGTTCCTGCTCTGAGCGGGACTCACCTACGTCCAACATTGGCAATGTGGGCAGCTTACCTGCTGCGGTGGTCCCAGTTGCCTCTTGCTGCTTCCCTGCTGCCACACTGGAAACTGACAATCCCTTGTTCTCCAGTGTGCTTGTACCACCCCCTGAAATTATATTTAATGGTGCAGCTGTCCCTTCAACAATTTTTAGCACAGGCTCCGTATGAAACTGAGACACTATTTGTTTTGCCTCCGCCAGTGCATCAGTACCCAAATCCTTAGCCCCCACCGTTGAAGCGAGGATGCCTGCCTTCCCCAACCATGGCAAGATTGCCGCCAAATGTGAAACTGTCTTGTGGGATCCCCCCCCCCCCTTCCCCGGCGGTGCCTCCCCCGCGGGCGTGGGCTGGGCAACTGGAGCCGGGACCCCTGTGCCAGTTGGAGGCACTCCTGTGGGGGCGGATTGGGGCACCGGAGTCACAGGGCGGGCGGGCTGGCAGTGGTGTTGGGGTAGGCGATGCCACTGGAGGAGCTAGTATTGGCACCAGGATGGGTGGTGTTACAGGAGGAGCTGGTACTGGGATCGGTGCGCCCGGTGTCATAGGAGTCTCTTGTACTGGGACTGGGGCGGGTGCCGGGGCAAGAGGGACCTCGCCCTGAGGCACAAGTGGCACTTGAGGAACGTGGGAGGTGGGGGCAGCAGGTTCATCTCCCCTGGGAACCTGGGGGATAGGTGCAGCAGGTTCTTCCCCCCACCCGCTTCTTTGCTCTAACCCTTTTTGGGATTGGGGGAAAAGCTGCCTTGGGGGGCACATTGCTGCGCCTAGCCCTCTCCTCTGACCCTCCACTTTTTCGCTAAGATTAGTAAGGCCATGTCCGAGCTCATCCACTTTTTTCATCATTTCCTCCATCAGCCTCTCCATACCAGAGCGCTGGTCCCCCCTCTTCGCTTTTCCCGCCATTACTTACCACACTCAAAAAAGGTACTCTAACCCGCAGTACACTGTCCCCACACACTTGGTTTAATCTGAATGAGGATTTAGGAAGAATGGTGAGTTTAGCACACAACCCTGAGACTAAGGGTATCAGAGCATAACCTATAAGCTAACAGTGTTATCACAATGCCCCTTGCCAGAACCCCAGGTGTGTTTATATTGTAACAGCTCTGTTCTTAACCAAGGAGACAGTGGAAATCAAAAGCAACAGTCATTAGCACACACCGTGAGAGTAAGGGTCTCAGAGCTTCAACTTGTTAAGCTAAACATGTAATTCCACTGCCTATCGCCACAAAACTCGGCGTCTCCTTTGTTGTAATGAGACCGCCCCAGAGAAAGAAACCAACACAGTCAAAGAATAGTAGTGCTAAAATTATTAGCTTGAGCACAAGAGCACCAAATTGCAAATAAGATACCCACAAAAAGGCCTGACTTAGTTATCACCGACGCGCGGTGATTAGATTACATGCGGGCTTACAAAACGGAGGCAAAAGGCCTGCACTGCCCCAACTAAAACGGCCTGACTTACTGCTCACTGCGCGCACAACGGTGCCGACGCGCGGCGATTCAATTTAAATGCGGGTTTCCGAAAAAACTGAGGCAAAAGGCTCGATATGCACTGCCCCCACCAAAATGCACACCGGAGGACGATGCGCAGTGATTCAATTTAAATGCGGGCTTAACAAACCGGAGGGGTGTGCGCTACTAAACTGTACCTGCTCCACCCCAACCGGGTACCTGCACCGAGCTCCTTATCCTTGCTCAGACCGGCGACTCGTATCACGCCCGCAGAGACTCCCTCCGATCCAGTCAGTGTCCACGTCCGCTCTCCTACGATCCTGGTCCTGCCGGTACACGACCTCCTCAGCAGACGACCTCAGCACGCGACCTCCACACACGACGTCCCGCTCTCCTCCGCCGATACCATCGTAGCCGAAATCGATGTGGGAAATCCCTTGCCACGACACCACTTCGTCGATACTTCGGAGTCACGATCAGCAGCGATACCTGGAAGATAAAAAACCAAACAAAGTTACAGCCTCCTAGCAAGGCTGGGGGCAGGCTGGGGAGCAAGGAGTGAAGAGACAGACTCCTGTGCTCCCCAGCCTTTTATCCGTTTACGGTGGCCAGGCCAGTTCTAACTGGCCTGACGTTGCCCATTCGTGTGACCCGGAAGTGATTTTAATCACTTCCGGGTCACGCCCCCGGGCCGGGACCTGTGGTGGAGGAGGCGCGCCTATTGCGTCGCTAATGTGTGCGACAGGCCCCGCCTCCTGATCCGAAGGGGGCCGGCTCGACCGCCATACTTTTGGCGTGGCCGATGCCGGCCCCGCCGTTCTCTTCTCTGTAACCACTGCGCTCGAGACATGGCTTTGAGCTATTGTCTGTGAATACTACCATTGTCTGCAGTACCAACTGGGCTAATGAAAACAGTGTCAACACATTGGAGCGATGCACATGGGAGTCAGTAGGAGCAGACCGAGGAGGCTATAGTTGCAAAGTAGTCCTTCAATGCAAGCACTTTAGTGGAGGTGGAAATATACATCCAAACAGCCAATAGCATTAGGTGAGAAATCAGTACTCTACTGGCTGAGCCACAACACGATTGACAGACTCAAGTGTCTAAAAGTGGCTGGTCGTAGAAAGCCAATGGTCGAAAGGGGCACCCCAGAGCCCACTCTATGGATACTCTTAGCAAGAAGTCTGTTTGACAGCTGTGTTGTCAAAACCCAGAGCTGGAAAAAGTAAAAAATAAATAAATAAAAATACCTTAAAACCTCCATGACAGTGTAACTAAAAATAACTGGACAGACTTACGTAAAACCGAAAAAAGGGGATGTTTGTCCGATGCCCCATCTTCATGGTAGGTTTGTTTGGTCCCATCCAGTGGTTTCTGCTCTGCCCTTGACCCATAACTAAGTAGGTCATTTCGATTGTGAAACGACGCTTTTAGGAACGCTTCTTCTCATTATTCTGTCTATTTCAAACGTTCCGGGATCAAACTGAAGAGGCCAAATAGAGTTCGTCAGAATGCTTTGTGCAGATTGGCCAAAAGGGACATTTAAAACAAAATGTGTTTAGAGTTTTTTTTGTAGCGCGAACTAGACCCGAGACATCGGGTATCAGAGCGCTTTACATGAGCACCAGTTTCGTTACAGAAGGACACATTCATTTTTGTTAGGCACGGGTAGATCAAGTGACTTGCCCAGAATCGCAGGATGTTAAGCGTCATTGCTGAGACTCGAACCGGGTTCCGCAGCTTTGAGGTCGACCGCTCTAGCCATAGGCTACATCCTCACCCCACAGTGTTGAACATACTGTTGATGTCCAAGCATGCACAGTTACTGACAAATGACATTAAATGAAGACTTGTCTCTGTTGCCAGCTGTTGGGATTAACTGTACAGGCATACATTTATTTATGCATGCTCAAAAATGTATGTGTGCGTTTGCTGTCCTCTGTTAAAGTGATTAAGAACGGAGTGTACATTGCTGGGGGTTGAACATACCGCTTTAAGAAGAATTCCACATTCATTCTGCCTTCCTGTGCTCTCATTGAAAGGAGCGGCTTGAGCAGACGCATAACCACTGACATTCCCTCTCCAATTATGGCACGCGGGCCCATGAGGTAAAAGCACTCTCTCTCTTATGCACAGGAGCCCGGCTGGATGGGGGCATTGTCGTGCACCCGTCCGTTTTGTGATCACTTCCTGCCGTCTCCGGTGAACGGCATTGAAAGGGCAAATAGGTGAAGAAAACCGATTAGGCGAGCCGGGCGGAGAGGAGTATGTTGAATAGTGTATTTTAGCAGCAGGGTTTTTCCTTGTCCCGCTGCCAGGGTTGTGGAAAGCACTCGATGCTGCTTTGAAAGGAGCTGAATGCGCTCTCTTATTCAAAGGGCAGCACTTCACCGGATCAGGCGGGCACTGTGCGCCCTCGCGAAGGCCTGCTTCGCCGCAAATTCGAAGGGATTATCAGAAAAGGAGCAAGTCATTAGGCGCCGGGCTAGCGAGCAGTTGATAAACACAGCTCTGCTGGCTTCCAGATGGCTGCGAACCGTTTGTCTTCTGTGTGGCTCCCTTTGGGTCTCGGGTTCTTTTCAGCAGCAGTGACCGCCGTCCGAGGTATGCAGAAATGTAAAGGAGCGCCACTGACCAGCACAAGAAGGGACTTGCTCCAAAAACGCCTAAATGCTCACTTAAACCCAATTAGTCTGTGCCCGGGTATGGTTTGTCCTGTACCTGGGAACACTCTGTTTGTACTTTGCTTAGAGCCTTAACAGCGGCTGTAATTATTTATTTTTCCCTTCATTTTCGCATCACGTGTAATATTTTTTTTTTCTTTTCATGGTGATTTTTTTTTCCCCCATGCTCAGACTGGCGCAGATCTTCCCTCACTCTGTTTTGTTACACCCTCCTGCTCTGCTGTATTGCCACTTGTCTGGATTTGACCCTGTGAAATTGGGTTTGAGGTAAAGTGTTTGGGCCATAAGAAAAACACCCACCCCATTGAAGTTTAATCTTTTTTTTCCTTTCAAGATATAGCCCGGATCACTGGACAAAATGTAACTGCATTTTGTGTGGCTGCAACACTAATTGCTCAAAGTGCACCTTCTGTTGGGAATGTGGCTTTTTTCGGTCTAACCGAAGACCGCGCGCAAGAGATATTGTATAGTACAAGGGGTGTGAAGCCTGCCCATTGCTTACCATTCGTTGGCTTGTTGTCACTCTTATTTGCTGCCTCCTAATTGGCCAGCGCGTACAGGTATTACTTCCTCTTCTTTTGTGTGGAGCATGGGTCAAGTATTGATTGCTTCATGTTGATGAGTGTCCTTGTGTTGCTCATGCTGGGATTGAGGTTCTATTCCTTTCCTCTTCCTGGTCTTTCTTGTCCATGTTACTTTTTATCAGCCCCACCCTTCCAGCCTCCCAGGGAAACTCCTGATGCCCGCTACTGCCAGTTCTGCCCTGAGTAAGTCATTGCTCACCGATGACATAATAGGCATTTTAATAAGACTCCTGTTGAACTCCCCTCTTCCCCCCCCCCTCCCACCCCGTGCTTCCGTAATTGCGCTGGCCAACATATACAGGGATAACCTACCAGTGTAGCCATAAGTCTTTCATTATGTGACCCGGTCAGAGTGGTTATTGGTACAGTTGTCTACAGGCCCTGCCCCTCGTTTGACACGTCACATTGAGAGCACCAATCTGCACAATATTGGGCAACTTGCATTTACCCGGATGTAGCATCCTGCATCAGTGCCTTCAACGCATGCGCCAGAGCTTTAAGTGGGACTGATCTTGTGGGTGCTATAAAGCAGGTGCCAAACCGGGTCTCTATCGGACTCTCCATTTTTGCCCTCCGGGTGAAAAAAAAAAAAACGTACCTCTGCAGCACTACCACCCTTTACTGCTTTTGAAGTAACTTCAAAGAAACTCGCTATGATTCTTTCACAGTCTCATCATTTCAGAACTGAAGCATTTTCAATATTCTATACAATTAAGCCATAGTTGTTGCTGATTTATCTTACACAAACAACAACCATTGGCAAAGCCAATAGCCCTGGCTTGTTGTAGGTGTAATGTTACTTGTTGCATCAGTATTATATATCTGTATGCAATGACAGAAGCACCAAAATACCAGTCGGGGGCACACCGTGCTAAACACCTATTTTTAGCTTGCGCATATTTAAGCCATGCCCTTAGTTGCATCGGCCACGCCCCTTTGAGAGCCCCCCTAGTTTTTTTTATTCCACTTAATGCCCTGGCCTGCGCCATAACTCCCCAAGATGGCAAATCATCTGCCGCCCTTGCCTCCCGTCGTGCCCGTCCCACATATGCAGACTAATTGACTGTTGTGAAGGAAACTACATGGAGAAGTAACTTTTTTGCATTCCACGGGTTACGACCTCATAATTCATCTACATGAAGCAATTCTCATCAACAAAGAAAGTTATTTTATATGACCTCATCCAGTGAATTATAGGTTTTGATCACTACGATTTGTACAAAAACATTGGTGAAACGTAATACACAAGCTCTTCAAAATTATAAAATGTATTACAGCTTCTTAGGGATGCCTGGCCTGTGACAGAGCTAATAATAGACAGGCTTTCTGTGTCGAACCTAAATGCAGGCAAAAACAATATTTCAGTGCCCGATAATTAATGCCTTATTGACATAAGGGAAACATGTCACTGCGTCTTGTGAATGCAAAATAACTGGACATTCAGGGTGTTCTGCTGGCCCGAAAAAGAAACCAACTTGAACACGATACCTGAAGTATGTATCTAGCTTTCCAAGTCTGTGATTGGCAGGTCGGAGAGTCAGGCACGTCATTTCCCTGTTTGCCTAGCAGCCTAATTCAGATTCAGTCGGGTCAGCATTCCTTGTAATGTAGAAGGGAAGTCTAGTTAGTTATGTCCATGTGAACTGGGCGCATCATCAGGCTGACATGCCTGTCTGTTATTGAATACTTAGCTGAACCTTAAAAGAAAGTGAAGCCAGCGCCGGGTAGAGTTTCGGAAAGTTCTCTGGTTTCCGAGAGGGAGCCTTTCTAATGGGAAGTTGGCCGCCGAGACAAGGCACTGTTTGTGCTGCTTATGTCATCAGCTTTACTGCCTTTCGTTTTTGGTAAACAGTGCAACCGCGAGCCGATGGAAACGGCTTAAACCTGTGCGTGCCCCATGTGGCAGCCATGTTGGGTGCTACGAATGTAACCGCTCCAGCCTACTTTTGGTAGATTTTTAATTCTAATTACATTTATATAGCTCTTACTACCCGTGACGTGGCATTTAATTTTGTCTCGTGGATGGAAGGTGAATTACATTTTCTGATTACTCTGATTATTTTCAATTCCTCATTGGCATGTTTTTTTTTTTTAAATTGAAATTTAAAGAATTCTGTATTAAATCTCAAAATGGAAGACAGTCGAGTTTACGCCTGCCTATCAGATGATCTCCTTCAACTTGATCTTGTTGAGGATTTCATCTTTAAATGATTCTGATTTAACCAGGGATCCACGCACGCTCATACCTACTTGTGGCCCTGTCAGTTCGGTTCCGCTGTGCTGTTGGGTGCCCCAAATGCCATTTTAACAGCACATAGGAAATTACTTACTACATTTCCTCTTAGATTTAAATCTGCAGCATGAGGGTTGTGTAACTGCATTTTTTTAACAGAATTTTGCTTAGTTTTTTGAAAGTTATGCAAAATTATACTTTTAGTGAACTGTAGATTACATGTATCTTGTGTGACTTTTTTATGTGAGGTCACAGGATATACCACCGCAAGACTGGGTCAAGCAAAAACAAATGCCTGTGAAATTTCCTGGTTCCTCTGTAACGTGATTCCCCATTCTAACTTAAATTTTGCTCTTGCCCACTTAATGTCTGTTGATGTTTATGTCCATGACACAGGTGTAGTTTGATACCTAAAATGGCTGTAAGGTTAATGAGGCTGCAGGAGTAGTGGCTGTTCCAAAGTGTGCACAGCAAGGGACAAAATGACCTATCCGCTGTAGTCAGCTGGTGTGGCCTAAGGAGTCTCCTCATGGTAGCACCCTGTTCCCAGCCTGCCAGGGTGACCACCTCAAGCCACGTCATTACATACTTTGTCTCCGGTCCTGAACTTTTCCCCTGCAAATCACTGATTTTAGGTTTGTTTGTCTAATTAGTTCAATAGAACTAAACAACACCAAGACTGTATTAGGCTATCCCAAAAAAGTCCAGGACTGAACAGTGTCTGAAGCATCTGGATGGGATGGTCACGTACTGCTTGCCATGCTTACTGCTGACGCCATGTTTGCTTGCAAAAACACACACTTGGCTGGCCTGAACTCTGTTACCGTCCTCTCTTCAGAAACGCAGACTCCTATCATAAGCTCACTGATGTTTTGCTGCCTTTAAAGAATGCCTGCAACGAAATCCAGTCGCCAAGAAGGTTAACTGTGGGGATAAAAGTGCCTATGCAGAGCGCTTTGTGAAGTGGCTTACGGTGTTGGTTGTGCATGCAGGCGTCTCTCCATTGGTTTTCATGGGAATGATCCTATATGGATTTCACTTAGAACTTTAATCACAAACATAAAAAATACTTGCCATTCCTTTATCCTCCCACACATGCTTGAAACAAAGCCAGGACAGCGAGGAAGCATATTTCCAGCAAACTGTGTACATTAAAGGCCCACTTCATCCTGACTGTGCTACAGACTGCGTGTTTCAGTAATGCAATACAGAGCTCTCTGTTGTGAAACGCCTTCCTGGTGCTGCATGTTTGAGGCATAACGCATTATGCATTGGGGAAGCGTTCCCAGCTCACTTGGGCGGACTCCACACAAGTTAAATGAGCCCATGTGGCGGTCTTAAGTGACTTCTAGTAAATGTGTGGTAGATTGAAAAGACTTGGGCGTGAAACACCAGAAATGTTTTGCTCTCCTCTCTTAGCAGTGGCAACTGGCAGTGCGTTCACACAAGGTTTTGCGGTGTTTTGCCCAGCAATTCTTTGCAGCATCCATTTTCCCTCCCACAAAACAATAATCCTATCTTGGAAATTATATGTCTAAATTGTCTGGCAAATCCCAAAGTGGGCTAGAAAAAGAACTAAGACGGATGTTACAAATTAAGACCAAAAAAAAAAGAATAATGTTTGAGTCGTGGCCAAAACCTTAGTATCTGCATGTGTGCAGCACTCATCTCTGTTTGTGAAGGAAAGAATGCTGCATGAAGTATGTCGGATGCCATGTGGTGGGTGGTGCACTCGGCCGCCTCCGTCCAGTGATGCTGAAACCCTGCTTTGGGTGGTGCCTTGTCATCTCAGTGCTAGGAGGCACGTATCATGTGTTGATAATTCCCTGTTTTGTACTAGAAGGGTCACCAGGACACTTGCCTCAAGAAGGTGATCGCAAAACCTCTGCCTCTCGCTCCACCAGCTCTCTGTACATCCTCTAACGTTACCTCCAGTAGCTTGTGGCCACCTAGGTAGCAAGTTTGCGCCTTACAACTCTCTTAAAATAAATTAATGTAAAGAAGCAAACGAGGAACCACCTGCAAGGTAGCCACCGGGCTACCAAAAACGTCTGCAGTGCCATACTTATGGCCAAATGAATCACTAAAGGCCCTGTTCTTTATGTGCAGATACAGAATGGCAAATCCACCTGTCAAAAGCAAAATCTAAAGGTTCCCTTGAAGCAGTGTGTTTATTTTTTTTGTTATTCTTAATCGGTTTACTCGGTGGTCCTTCAGATTCAAACTATGAGATACCTTATAATAAATGGGTACAAGCCTTGCGTCTTTACTTTTAATTCTACAGCTGCGAGACTACACCAAATCAGTTCTTGCCTTACCAGTCTGTTAAAAATGACTTCTTAAAGTCCAGTGGCAGTGGAGAGCAACTGATCTTTGTAATATAAATATGTTTTGGAACTAACTAATGTATTTGGAATGTATTACCACTAATGTATGAATGTATTACCACTGGCTAACAAGCTATCGGAAAACTGTATTGCCCATTGTGGATGCTCAGAATAATTCTCAGTGATTCTCTCAACGCTGGTTTAAGGCAAAGAAATAGTTCTTGACTAGGTGACTAGGTTCTTCGACCCTTCCAACTAGTGTCCCACAGACCTGGGGGTGACCGCTCGGAGGCTGACGACACTCCTTTGCTAAGCAACACATTCAGTGTGAACCTTGGATACTTAGACACTTGTGTAACTGAAATATGTGACAGTATGGTTTTGTCAGTCCTGTTTACATGTCTGTTGGACTTGGCCCTTCTGGCAGGTTCACCCCTGAACTTTTTGCTTTTTATTGGTGACTTGGTGTGGTGATTTGTTTGGTTCCTGCGCACTTTCCCTGTGTCCCAGGGTAAAGTGCGTGCGTGCTCTGAGTGCATGTGGTGAGATAGGCCTGCCCTCCCATAGGAATGCATGGGGAATGTATGTGTCCCTAGTAGTTCCTGAGGTGTGGGGTGTGCAGGCCCGAGTTTGGTATGTGCGGACTCGTGGGAGTGAATGCTGCGCGATGATGTGTGCGGCGTGCATGTACCTAGTGTGGAAGTGCCACTTCTAGAAGTGGGCACTTCTGTGTGCAGTGCGTCTGGCGTGTGATTGGCTGGAGCTGGCTGGTGAGCCTGGCTCCAGGAGTCTGGTTGGGTCTGCCCCAGTGGTGAGTGTGAGATTAGCATGCTGATGGCTGGGGAGGAGTGCACCTTGGACCTGAATAGGGCAGGGTTTTCCCCACACACTGCTGGCTCCGCCCCCTGTGGTGCGACTGACGACCCTAGCCCTGCCAGTGAATAGAGTGAGGGGCTGAGCACATCAAGGGTGCTCCCCAACCAGCTGCGACTGGTTTTCCCCCTCACCCTGAACCCAGACAAAGGGATTTGGTGTATAAAAAGGGGCTGTGTCCCCTTACAAAATGTTCTTGTTCTACACTTGAATCTACCAGGGGCGGGCTGCTGCTGGGGCTCAGGGGAAGGCTTGCCTCCCTGGGCCCTGCCCAGCCCCTGGATGCCCTGGACACTGGAGGACTTTACTTCTAGCGCCTGGTGAGCGCTTTATTGCTTGTTCTGCTTTGGCTCCTGGCAGGAGGGGGCTTGCTGCTGGTGGGGCCCAGGAGGGACCGCCATGGGGGCTGCCTCCCTGCTGGAGGGCCCTGTGTGCTGGCCCCTGGGCCCTACATTGCCCCCCTGATGCCTCCAGGACCTTCTGTTGACCTAGCGCCTGAAAAGCGCTATCTTTTCCCCCAGGAAGGAGGAACATGTGGGCCTTGGCAGCGCTGGGCTGCGATCGCCGCCGAGGGAATCCCGACGTAGGGATTCCCCCGTGATACTGGTCTCGCGGGTGCCCACCCCGCTGCTTTTGCGCTAATTTTATGCAGGTGCCCACCCTGCGTCTTCGTTTCCAGTTTATGACTAATGCGGGTGCCCACCCCGCTTATTGTAGTTTAATCGCGGGTGCCCACCCCGCTCTCGATTTAAATAACCGAGGGAGCCTACCCCTCACTTTGCCGCCGCAAAAGAAATCACCGCCGCGGCCCGAGCTGCATTTGAAATGCATCGCCGAGCCCGCGGCCCGCCTGGTTGTGGGCGGGGCCGCGGGACGGAAGGGGAAGTGCAGCCATTGCCGGCAAATTGAAGCTCCGGAGCCTCGCAGGCTCCATCGAGAAGCACCCGGGAGCTGGGAAGCCTCGCAGCCTCACGAAGCCAGGCGGGAGCCTACCCCGCTCTGGACAACGCCCCACAAGCCGGCCGTGGAGAGAGCCAGGCAGCGCGACTCGGCTGCCCGGCCTCAGGAGAGCCGGCACGTAGGAGACCCCGGTAAGGAGAGGGCTCGGGGTGGTCTCTGTGCGTGTCTGAGCCCCCCCCCCACGAGGAGGCTCCACCAAAGGGGACAGCATTCTCTGCCTGAGAGCCCACGAGGCTCCAACGCATACGGGGGCAGTTCGTTTGGGTACTCAGAGCGGCCCCGGGAGGCAGCGGGCCGCTCCAACGTTACCGGGGCATTTCTGCCGTGTTTTGAGTGGCCCCAGATGGCAGCGGGCCACTCCCACATTAGTTACAGAGCCACAGAGGCTCTAGGGTGCTTTTGTTGTTGTTTAGAGCCCCGAGGCTCCCACGAGGCGGCCACGATTATTCTAGAGCCCAGAGAGGGCTCCAGCGTTTGGGGACACCTTCCATTTCGCCGCCAGTGCGCTCCACAGTACTTTGGGGCAAGTTCCTGTTCCATATTGGCACACAATTATTTCAGGAGCCTGTGTGCTCCAGGGGGACATGTTGCTTTAGAGCCTAGGTGGCTCCAACGTGCTGGATATTGTGTCATGGGCCATTTGAGAGCCCAGGCCCCTATTTGCCTACCACAGCTGCGCAGCACTTAGTGCCAGCTGCAGCGTTTAGGCCCTGTGCTTGTCCCCAGCTGCCCAGCAAGTAGTGGGCAGCTGCTACGTTTAGGTTCTGGCGCAACCTGGACTCTAATGTGCTTTTGGGTGCTAGGAAATGTATTGTGTATAGCCTGTTTTGCGCACCCTGTGTCTGATACCTCTAAATGTGGTTATTTCTGCCTAGAAGGTTGTTTTACCTGCTTAGGTTGATGGTAGGGAGAATGTACTTCCCTGTGCGAGGTGCGCCCCTAGTATAGTTATAGCTAGGTGGTTAGGTCTAATGAGTTAGACCAAGGAGAATTGCATAATGTGATTTATGCCCCTGTGATAGATGCAGGATAGGTTTTACACCTGATGCTAGTGTGATGACGCTGAGGTCATTAGTGCGCCAGTAGAGACTGGTTGTGCTCCACAGTTACTGTGTGTTATGTCCTATGTTTACTATTGGTGATTTGTGCTATGTTCTAAGTGCTAATTCCTGACAGTGGTCCATGTGGCCCTGTCCCCTGTATATATAATCCCTTGTAAATTCTGCCCGTGCCTGTTGGCACATTGTAGAGTGTGTGTTTTTATCTAATGTGTTGTGTATAATACAAAGGTTATTTTTATAGAATACCTTGTGTGGAGTTTCCTTTGTGGTGGGCCTTGGGTGTTGTTGCTGGGTGCGCGCGCAAACGCTTTACACATCGCCTCAGGGATAAGCCTGACTGCTCGTGCCAAGCTACCAAGGGGGTGAGCAGGGGTTATCTTTGGCGTGTAACTCCCCAGCCCTGACTAGAGTGGTGGTTTCTGCCTGGCTTTGGCGCAAGCCTCAGCCAACCAGAAATCGCCATTTCTAACATTGGTGATCAGCGGTGGGATTTGGACTTGCGTTTGCGCTGTACCGCAGCAGCAACTGGCCGCACTACAAAACTCTGCATTTAGATAAATCACATGGTATAGGGATTATTGTTTTAAAGTTTGCTTTTAAATGTCATTTCTTTGGAAATGTGTTTCTTGTGCACTGTGAGTTAGGTGTCCCTAGCTCGGGAGGGTAGATCATCCCCCTTAGTGCATTGTGTTTTCTGGATTCACCAGAGGGTGGGATCCAGTGGTGGCAGCAGATGTGTGTCCAGTGCATGTATTCCCATTCCCAGTTCCCGGGGTAGTGGTACCTGTGTCACGTGGTGGTCAGGTTGAGAAATCAGGGGCGGTAGAAACTGTCTTACCAGTCTTGGGAGGGGTTTGGGGATGAATGTGTAATGCGCTGGATGGATGTGAATGTCCCATTCCCAGTTCCCAGAGTAATAGTACCTGTGTCACGTGGTGGTCAGGTTGAGAAATCAGGGGCGGTAGAAACTGTCTTACTAGTCTGGGGGGTGTGTGTGGGGATGAATGGTGTGAGTTCTCTGAAATAAGGAGCTTGCTGAATTCTTTGGTGTGAGTTCTCTGAAATAAGGAGCTTGCTGGTTGATTGGGTGTGAGTTCTCTGGGATAGGGAGCTTGCATTGGGGAGTGATTCCAAAAGTAGTGGCTGAGGTGTCTTCCAGCCCAGCGTGGTGGAAGAGGTTCAGAGTAGCCCAGCTAGGTCTCGGTGTAGGGGCTCACGGCCTGTCTCTGCGGAGAAGGAGTGGGTGGGACTGCGTGTCTCCAGGTGCCCGAAACCCAGTGTCAGGGCCTGGATGGTTTCTTTAGGGAACATCAGGTCGGGGGCCTAGGCTGTACCAATAGGTCACTTGAGGAGGATCTCCCAGTGTCTAGAGGACGTGGAGCGTCTGTAATCAGAGCTCCAGTAGTCCTGGTGTCTGGCGGTACCGCTCCAGTTGGGAGGGTGCGGAAGTCCAGAGGGAGGGGTGAGAGGGGGAGGGATTCCCCAGTGGGAACCAGTAGGTCAGGGACCAGCCGGGAGGGCTGTGTCGCCACTGAGTGACCGTGGTGTCGCCACTTCTGTCCTGGGGGGTCTGCACGCACTGTCAGATGGACAGGAGGTCGTGAGATCAGCGCCAGGCAGACTGTCACACGACCCATTAGGTATGTGTCACCCTCGTTAAGTCCTGGTTCGCCAGGCATCTGACCAAAGGGTACGTCCCTCGGTTGGGGAGCCAGTAGTCGGTGTTTCCGGATCTGGACGTAAGGGCAGCTGTAGTCCTGAGGGCAGGTGGGGCTCATCTTAGGTGAAGAGACCCTGCTCTACAGTGGAAGGGGGTGCAGAGGGAGGGAGTCCTCGCCTCTGACCCCTTGGATCCCAGGTGGTAGACCAGTTGGTGGAGAGAGGTCCTGAACTGGTGGGAGAGTTGTGTTCTGGTGGGTGCTTCCCTGGGAGGGTGCGGAACCCCAGAAGTAGAGGTAGGGTGGGGCATTCTTGCCCGTGACCTCTGGTCAGCCTGAGGGTGCGGACCCTAGGTTGAAGGATCAGTGGTAGTTGGGAACTACACTGAGAGGGAGAGTGGAGAATGGCTTGTATGCCAGGGGTTACTACCCCCCACTCTGGGTTTGGCAAGGACCAGTGGTATCTGGGTGGCCTAGGGCCTGGTCCTGGCCGTGGACAACTAGGTAGTACCAGTGGGGTAGCCTAGTTGGGCCTGAGTTCTTTTCGGTTGTTTTTTTTCAGATGGAACCATGTTGATTGAGAATGGCGTAGAACCGGAGAGTGTCCCTGCAGTGCGGGCCTGCGTCCGTGTTCTATCGCCCCAAGCAGGGAAGACCATCACGGTGGTGATTGGTCTGCCCTGCGTTTTGGCTGGAAGGGGGTTGTGTTGGACTTGGCCCTTCTGGCAGGTTCACCCCTGAACTTTTTGCTTTTTATTGGTGACTTGGTGTGGTGATTTGTTTGGTTCCTGCGCACTTTCCCTGTGTCCCAGGGTAAAGTGCGTGCGTGCTCTGAGTGCATGTGGTGAGATAGGCCTGCCCTCCCATAGGAATGCATGGGGAATGTATGTGTCCCTAGTAGTTCCTGAGGTGTGGGGTGTGCAGGCCCGAGTTTGGTATGTGCGGACTCGTGGGAGTGAATGCTGCGCGATGATGTGTGCGGCGTGCATGTACCTAGTGTGGAAGTGCCACTTCTAGAAGTGGGCACTTCTGTGTGCAGTGCGTCTGGCGTGTGATTGGCTGGAGCTGGCTGGTGAGCCTGGCTCCAGGAGTCTGGTTGGGTCTGCCCCAGTGGTGAGTGTGAGATTAGCATGCTGATGGCTGGGGAGGAGTGCACCTTGGACCTGAATAGGGCAGGGTTTTCCCCACACACTGCTGGCTCCGCCCCCTGTGGTGCGACTGACGACCCTAGCCCTGCCAGTGAATAGAGTGAGGGGCTGAGCACATCAAGGGTGCTCCCCAACCAGCTGCGACTGGTTTTCCCCCTCACCCTGAACCCAGACAAAGGGATTTGGTGTATAAAAAGGGGCTGTGTCCCCTTACAAAATGTTCTTGTTCTACACTTGAATCTACCAGGGGCGGGCTGCTGCTGGGGCTCAGGGGAAGGCTTGCCTCCCTGGGCCCTGCCCAGCCCCTGGATGCCCTGGACACTGGAGGACTTTACTTCTAGCGCCTGGTGAGCGCTTTATTGCTTGTTCTGCTTTGGCTCCTGGCAGGAGGGGGCTTGCTGCTGGTGGGGCCCAGGAGGGACCGCCATGGGGGCTGCCTCCCTGCTGGAGGGCCCTGTGTGCTGGCCCCTGGGCCCTACATTGCCCCCCTGATGCCTCCAGGACCTTCTGTTGACCTAGCGCCTGAAAAGCGCTATCTTTTCCCCCAGGAAGGAGGAACATGTGGGCCTTGGCAGCGCTGGGCTGCGATCGCCGCCGAGGGAATCCCGACGTAGGGATTCCCCCGTGATACTGGTCTCGCGGGTGCCCACCCCGCTGCTTTTGCGCTAATTTTATGCAGGTGCCCACCCTGCGTCTTCGTTTCCAGTTTATGACTAATGCGGGTGCCCACCCCGCTTATTGTAGTTTAATCGCGGGTGCCCACCCCGCTCTCGATTTAAATAACCGAGGGAGCCTACCCCTCACTTTGCCGCCGCAAAAGAAATCACCGCCGCGGCCCGAGCTGCATTTGAAATGCATCGCCGAGCCCGCGGCCCGCCTGGTTGTGGGCGGGGCCGCGGGACGGAAGGGGAAGTGCAGCCATTGCCGGCAAATTGAAGCTCCGGAGCCTCGCAGGCTCCATCGAGAAGCACCCGGGAGCTGGGAAGCCTCGCAGCCTCACGAAGCCAGGCGGGAGCCTACCCCGCTCTGGACAACGCCCCACAAGCCGGCCGTGGAGAGAGCCAGGCAGCGCGACTCGGCTGCCCGGCCTCAGGAGAGCCGGCACGTAGGAGACCCCGGTAAGGAGAGGGCTCGGGGTGGTCTCTGTGCGTGTCTGAGCCCCCCCCCACGAGGAGGCTCCACCAAAGGGGACAGCATTCTCTGCCTGAGAGCCCACGAGGCTCCAACGCATACGGGGGCAGTTCGTTTGGGTACTCAGAGCGGCCCCGGGAGGCAGCGGGCCGCTCCAACGTTACCGGGGCATTTCTGCCGTGTTTTGAGTGGCCCCAGATGGCAGCGGGCCACTCCCACATTAGTTACAGAGCCACAGAGGCTCTAGGGTGCTTTTGTTGTTGTTTAGAGCCCCGAGGCTCCCACGAGGCGGCCACGATTATTCTAGAGCCCAGAGAGGGCTCCAGCGTTTGGGGACACCTTCCATTTCGCCGCCAGTGCGCTCCACAGTACTTTGGGGCAAGTTCCTGTTCCATATTGGCACACAATTATTTCAGGAGCCTGTGTGCTCCAGGGGGACATGTTGCTTTAGAGCCTAGGTGGCTCCAACGTGCTGGATATTGTGTCATGGGCCATTTGAGAGCCCAGGCCCCTATTTGCCTACCACAGCTGCGCAGCACTTAGTGCCAGCTGCAGCGTTTAGGCCCTGTGCTTGTCCCCAGCTGCCCAGCAAGTAGTGGGCAGCTGCTACGTTTAGGTTCTGGCGCAACCTGGACTCTAATGTGCTTTTGGGTGCTAGGAAATGTATTGTGTATAGCCTGTTTTGCGCACCCTGTGTCTGATACCTCTAAATGTGGTTATTTCTGCCTAGAAGGTTGTTTTACCTGCTTAGGTTGATGGTAGGGAGAATGTACTTCCCTGTGCGAGGTGCGCCCCTAGTATAGTTATAGCTAGGTGGTTAGGTCTAATGAGTTAGACCAAGGAGAATTGCATAATGTGATTTATGCCCCTGTGATAGATGCAGGATAGGTTTTACACCTGATGCTAGTGTGATGACGCTGAGGTCATTAGTGCGCCAGTAGAGACTGGTTGTGCTCCACAGTTACTGTGTGTTATGTCCTATGTTTACTATTGGTGATTTGTGCTATGTTCTAAGTGCTAATTCCTGACAGTGGTCCATGTGGCCCTGTCCCCTGTATATATAATCCCTTGTAAATTCTGCCCGTGCCTGTTGGCACACTGTAGAGTGTGTGTTTTTATCTAATGTGTTGTGTATAATACAAAGGTTATTTTTATAGAATACCTTGTGTGGAGTTTCCTTTGTGGTGGGCCTTGGGTGTTGTTGCTGGGTGCGCGCGCAAACGCTTTACACATCGCCTCAGGGATAAGCCTGACTGCTCGTGCCAAGCTACCAAGGGGGTGAGCAGGGGTTATCTTTGGCGTGTAACTCCCCAGCCCTGACTAGAGTGGTGGTTTCTGCCTGGCTTTGGCGCAAGCCTCAGCCAACCAGAAATCGCCATTTCTAACAATGTCCGTCTGATAAGTTCCACTTTCTCGTCTGCACGACAGCATATAAACAGTTTTACTAAATTATTGAAATACAGCCAAGTTTGGAAATGCTGTTCTGATAAAATATGTGCATGCTTGAAGGTCTGTTTTTTTTTAATCTTTAAGCGTTTGCCACTATCCATTACGTTTTAGCCGTTTGCCTTTCTCCATCCCAGTTTAGCCATCCTCCAACAGGCTGCAGACATTCATGGCTTAAATCCTCAATGACCACCTGCTCTGTTGCACCCTCTGACAAACTTGAAACAATGCTCCTTCTGCAGCTGGTGCAAGGCCCAGGGCTGGGTCCTCTGCTCACTATGCATAGTTCGAGTTATACCGCATTGATGAGGCCTAAGTAGGCCAAAACTGATCCGAAGTGGTTTGTGTTGATGTTCAAGCTGGACTGTTCCTATTTGAGAGGACCATGGCTGAATTGCATGTGGCTGGCTTATGCCTAAAGGGCCGTAATGGACCTACATTATGGGCATAAATGCGGCCTGAGGTAATTGCCAGTGGCTGTGATTTTTGCAAGCTGTCCACCCACATCTTTGTGTTTTGTTCATCAAGCAGCTCACCACATACAATTTTAAGTACTCCATAAATGGGACCTGAAGCCTTCAGATCCAGTCCCCAGCCAAAGATCAGTTGAACACTAAATTTGGCTACAATTAAGAGAGCGAACGACCAGCTCTTAGATGGTGCATGCTCATTTCTTCTCAGAATCATTTGCTGAATTGCATCATGAAATTAATCAAGTTGCTCTTGCAGATGTCAAAAATAAGCCTGGATGTGTAGCCCTCTGCAGCTGGGAATGGACTCTCATATCCTGAAAAGTAAAATCATTTTTGACATCCATCGTGTCAAATTTTTGTCTGTTGGCGAACTAGGGATTGGCGGGGCAGTAGGATTTCATGAAAGCATGGATGTTGACTCTAGTCGTGTGGACAGACATTTCTTCTGATAACCAAGAGTTGGCTTTAAAGTGTTTAGTTTGTGTAAGCTATAACTCTGGTGTAGCTCTACTAAGGTTTGTTTTCCCACCCACGGGGTGGCCTATGTGATCTTAGTTCAGTGCACCAGCGCTGAATGTGAAAGACAGGTTATTGTAGTCTAGCGTAACTCTACTCAATATCCAGTTGAAGTGAAATCATTGTTTTTGGGTTACTAACAATCCCCATAAAGGGGATCGGGAGAGTTGTTGTAATGGTAAACCTATTTCGCTCCTCACTGTATCATACACACAGTTCTAAGAAGAACACACACTTTTTAAATGAAACGTACTTATTAAAACAGGGTGCACCGGTTTCTCATTGCATCTAAAATAATCGCAGAGTCAGAATTATACAAAACAAAAATAAAATGGCCGTTTCTAACATGGTCAAAATGTTATCTAAGAGCCTAACACCCTAATTCTACTTCTATGCGCTACCCTAGGAGAGAATGTAGTAGAGAAACTTGCGGACTAGAGTTTCTTGGGAAGAAGCAGCATTCTGCATACCCTGTTGACAGTTTAGGCTGTCGTTATCAGAAGGGTTGTGAAGGAAGTGTTTCCTGCAAAAGGCAAACTAGCTGCGGTAGCAGCTCCACTCAGGTACTCTGCTCTTATCAGCTTCAGACAAGATGCATCAGCGTCTCTTAAGGTCAGCGATAACCAAGATAGTCTTCGGACGGTATCTAGCAGCATTAAATTGAAAGAAGGACCGATCTACCAAAGGGGCTGAGAAGTGGTCTTTAAATACCAGACTGTATCCGGGATGAAAACTTTTGACCTAGTTTTAGGAATGTAGCGTATAGATTAGAGGCACCAGAGAAGGGGTCCTAGACATAGCTCTGAGAAGATGGGAGACAAGTGGACGTCAATTGGAACTACACCTCTTAGATAAATTATTTATAGAGGAGAGTTCGTGGTGGTCTTCCCATATTGATAGGGGAGCACATGTTCCTGACTGAGTGTCTCATCAGGTGTAATATCTGAATCCTTATAAGGAACGCCTTTTCACTTTCTGGCCCTCCCTCGGTTTGACAAATTAGGGCAAATTTACATTCATGGTTTTATTGTTTATATGAGATCTGGCTGGAGTGTGATCTGGGATGGATTTGATTCCCTGCCTGCAATGAAGTCAGACTTTAGGGGCTTTACGTCAAGTGCACCATTATAATTCCATTGGGTGATGGAATTTGACAGCTAAGTGTTCAAAACGTTCTCTTTTTTATTTTGTTTGTGTAGTCCCAAGTATTGTTTCTATCAGAGAGCTGTTTTTACCATTCAACGCTGTTCGTCTTCACCATCTGAGCATGCGGTGTTAGTGTGTTGCCCAATGTTGTCAGATGGTGGCACATTGCACTCAACTGATAATTAGTTGTAATAGGAACTTACATTACTTGAAGCGTTTTTCTTCAAGTTGCCGACTTCATAACATGACGGGGGCACTTGGCCGTGAAATCCTTTTTACATCGACAAGCATTCGATTGATCTCATTCACTTTGAGGAATTCTAAGAGGAAGTGCAGCTTTGTAGGTCTTGTTGATCTGTTAGGAAAGGTATTTGGTTCACAGATGAACCAGTTTTCAAAAGAAAATTGATTTCCTTGCTTGGACCCCTCAGGACATAACCGCATTGATTTTCAGAATAAACATCAGGAAATTGAATATGTTGCCAGAGTCCACTGTTGCAGGCATGCTCCAGTGGCTTCTGAGATTGACAAGACGTTTGTTCAGGGACTGTTTGTTGATCTGAATCGGGAGTATGTGTGAAGTAAAGATGTGTGATGCGTTATGGCCGCAGTCGAAATAAAATGCAGGGCAAGTGGGCAAAATGCCTACTTGTTTACCCTTTTAACTACATTTGTAAAACTTTTCAGATCGTGTGAAGAAATAAAAAAAAAAAAGAATACCTCTGTTTCAGTCCTGACTGCAGGAGTGCACATTTAGTACAGAAGGCCTCATTGCTGCCGAATCACCGACCTTCGCTTTACTCTCTGCTCTAAAGCCTACTTTCACCATCCCTCTGAGGATCATGTTAGATTCTTCTTTCCATCTTGCTGCGGATCATAGAAAGCCTATACTACTTCCAACACCTGTGGAGATTGGAGATGGATTAGAGAGAACAGTGCACTGATCCTCTACCTAAGGGCCACATGGGCCAGTGTGTTTGACATTTATTTGATGGCTTCCGCCCCCCTCCAGTGTTAATGGCAAACAGAGCATACATAAGGATGCATATGGCACCAATGAGATAACTGGAAGCTCTCCTTTCTGATTACACAGTGCCCTTCAGCGGCAATGGAGAGCAAGGACGAGGTTGGCCTTATTCTTCGGGAAGTACAATAGAGGGAGTTTGAGAATTTAAGTCAATTCAAATGTTAATATTCCAAAGAGTTCCCTCCTTTTTCCGCAGAGTCCCAGAGTCCTCAAGCTTCCACTTGAATACCAAAAGGGCAAAAACTAGTCCAGTGTGGCCACTCACCTAATGTGCCCAACAGTGAACATGTGAGGCCCAACACTAGAAAATAAGTTGCCACAGGCGTCCTACAGCAATCCCAAAACTTCTAGCCAAAATGTAACCATGTTTGGGCAATTCCAAGAATCTTTTTCTGTGTCCCTTCCCTACCACGTCTCCTCCAGCACCTAAAGCCCACATTTCCATTTTGAAGTTTGGACGGCCTGTAGTGGCACCAATAGAACAATTAGTTTTAAATGTGTTAGATATGATTTCTCCCCTAATCTTCCACTTATAGCCACACTTCTAATTGCTTCTGCCACGAACCAGGTAGCCCCCCTAACTGTACCTGCATCAGCAGGTGTTGACTTAATTGAAACATTCTTTTAGATATTCGCCCACCTCACAGGTTCCAAATTGGCTCTCTGTTTGGAAACTTTCAGCCTCAGGGCTGAAACTCTTCAGTGCGGCAGAGCCATTGCAGTTTGGGAATAGTGTAACCCTCGCTGCTGACGTTTAGCTTAAGTTTTCCCAATTAGCTCTCGGGTTTCTATCTTACACAGTGCAAATACATCTGACATCTGTTGCACAGTTAAGTATCCTAACCCACTGCAAACGGCAATAACAATTGTTAAAGGCGCCAACCCAGCGTTATAGGTCCGAGCTGCAGGTGAGGGCCTGTAACGCGGGTGAGGGTGATTAAAAAAAAAAAAACGTTGCAGACCGTGGCACAAAGGCTATGAAGCTATTAGAATATTCCAGTATTTGAGTATAGATCCTTTTAAATTTAAAAAGGGAGAAACAGAAAGAAAAAGATTGGAATGTTACAGCAGGGGGTGGATTCCAACCATTTTGCCCTGAGCAACTCCATTTTCTTCAGTGGAGCTCTCAGCAGTTTGGTGTTCTAATAGAATTGAATACACCTGTAACGTTTTTGCACAAACTCTTCTGCTGCTAGCCATGAATCTAAGAAGTACTTTAGCTAGGGAGTGGCACACATCTGTCATGTTATGAAAATTGAGTGGAATAGGCTGGGAATCCAAACGTGTAGACAAGGAATTATTGCAGCTTTAACGCCAGAAAACACGGGTCTAAATATTGCTTTTACAACTTTTTTACGATATGCTTACCACACTCTTAAGCAGTAATGGTTTGGTATGTTTTTATGCTTTCTTTAAGGGCTATTTCATTTCATCGTGTAATTTTTCAAATGCTGTTAACACTACTTTTATCTGACTGACGCCTGCACAATCGGTTGTCATTTTATGAAATATTGGATTGCATTTACGGTTGTTGTCAAACACTTGAAACCAAATGTATTTTAAACGTTATGCTTGTCATTGCATTTTGCACACTAATTCCTTTTAACATTGATATATCAGTGAAGCTTTTATTGCAATTTGAAGTTTTTAAAAATGTGTATTGCTGTCGTAATTTTGAGGTGTTCTTTTAAGGATATTTTTATATCTAAATAAAGTATACTACTACTACTATGTTATGTGATTTCTGAATAGTGCAGCAGTCATAATTGCATTGACTTGTTATTGCTTTAATGTTTTACTGATTGTCTGCTGTAGGTTTATCCCAATAGAGTGAGAGTTGGTTCACTTGACCTTTCCCTGCCTCAGTTGGTGAAATGCTCTGCAGGGTTCGTATCTTCCCTGTGGGGTGCTCTGGGTGTTCGGACCCTCCAACCTAATCGTTGTGAGTGTTACCTGAGTTGTGGGTTATTCATCTTCTCCACTGAGAGCTCACATCTTGCGGCCCTCCACACAGCTTGTGCTCTTATGGCAGTTTAGTGTCTCGTTTTTAGAGTCTGGATGGATCACTGCACAACAGTGTGGGTGCGTCAGCCGTCGCAGCACCGTGATTGTGACTGTTTAATGCTTCTCCAAGGTGTTTGTTTCGGAGTTGGGTTTAGATGCTGCCCGTGTCACCCTAACTGCTTGTCCCTTGCTGTTCGAACTGGAATTTTGTTTTCAACAGGAGGTGCTGTGTTAGGGAAAAGAAAAATCTGGAGACTCCCCAAAGCATCATAACCTAGGTCCTCCTCCAGACCCTTCAGTCCATTGGCGGCATCTCTGTGTGCCGGCAATGAACAAGTTCATATGAGGCTTCTGGGATCCAGAATGCATAGTAAACTTACTTTACTAGGTTTGTACCTTCAGAAATTGCTAATAGAAGAGGAGTAATCTAGTATAGTTGTATTTACACGTGGTATCTGTAGCCCTGTTAACCCATTATAAGATTGGGGCTTTAAAATCTGGACAGGATTAACTGCTATTGCCTGGCCCTGAGGAACAGGAGTGTGGTCAATCCGCCCTTTAGCAGCCAGAGCAGGGGTGGGATTTCGATGGGCCTTTTCTGTCTGCAACTCAGCAGACAAAGGCTCATAATTAATGCGAAAGGGTGGGAAGGCGAGTGAACTGTTTGTGAAATGGTGGAGGGGTGGGTGAGTGAAGGGGGTAGATGAATAGTGCATGGATGAATGGCTGGATGGATAAATGAAATGGAGAAAGGATAGATGGACGAATATGTGCAAGGGTGGATAGATAAATGGTGAAATGATGGGTGATGAATGTAAGGGTAAATGGATGGATGAGTGAAAGGATAGATGTGAGGACAGATGAGTGAAAGAATGAATACATTAATGAAAGCGAGGATAGATTGCTGGATGAAATTATGAATGAGTGAAAGGGTGAATGGATGGATAAGTGAGAGAGAGGATGGATGAGTGAGTAAGTGGGTGGGCGTGAGTGGTCTAGTTGGTGGATGATAAGATAAAGGATGGGTGAGTGAAAGGATGGATGATGACTGAAAGAGTAAATGGATTGAGTGGAAAGTTGGATGGATGGACTGGTTGACAGGGTGGATGGATGAGTGAAAGGATGGATGTAAGGACAAATGAGTAAAAGAATGGGTGAAAGTAAGAATAGATGATGGCTGGTTGAAATGGTGGATGGATGATGAAAGGATAGATGGATGTGTGAGAAAAAATGGATTGATAGATACTTGGATGAATGAGTGAAAGGATGGATCAGTAGATGGGTGAGTGAAAGGGTTGATGGATGAATGATGAGATGGATGAGAGTGAAAGAATGGATGGATAGCTGGACGGAGTGAAAGGGAGACAGCTAGCTAGATGGATGGATGGATGAATGAAAAGATGGACGTAAGAATGAATGAGTGAAAGAATGGATGGCTGTATGAAAGGGTGCATGGATGGATAAGTGAAAGGGTAAAGGGATGAGTGGATGGATAGATGAGTGAAAGGGTAGATGGATACATGAAATGGAGGATGGATAGATGTATGGAGTGGAAGGATGATGGATGACAAAGGATGGATGAAAGGGGGATGGATAAGTGGAAGGATGGATATGTTAGGATTGGTTTGAAGATGGATGTATAGGTTTGGATCTGGATGGACGGACGGAATAGTGAGAGACTGTTGGATGAGAGACTGAATGGATGACAGAATGTAAAGGTGAAATGGTGGATATCATCTGGTAGATGGAAGGATGAAAAAGATGAATGGATAGATGCTTGGTTGGAAGAGACAAGCAAGCTTTTCTAGGGACGGTTGCAATGACTTGCTGTGCTTGCTTGGTGCCGTACGAGCTTTGGTTCAGATTGGGGGTATTCTAATTTTCTGGCTACTCCTTTACAGAGGAATTATAGAGCTCTGCTCCCCATCATTGCCCTGCAGACACCTATAAACCCCAGTGGCATAACTATCAATTGTGCAGCAGAGCATGGGTTTTGTTGAACCCACTAAACCACCGAGCGGGGTGTTGACATTTTTATTTTTCACGTTAGGGGTCGTCGCACTTTTCCTACACCTCGTTGCATTCATTCCGCAATTTATGGGGCAGGGGGCGGTTCCCCGGGTAACCGCTCCGTCCATCACTGCTAGAATAATTACTATACAACGACGCTATTCTATAGAAAAGAAAACGTTCCGTGCAAAATAAAGAGTTTAAGTTACTAAAAGATTCCCTTTCGCTGCTAGGAGACTGGCAGGCAAGGGGTGTCTGTTGACTCCGCCGCACCCCGTTTTAAAGCTTTTGGCTAGCTTCAGCATTGATTCCCGGTCCCCACAGCACACCTGCGCCGTGCCGGAGGCTTTGAAACCCGAAACTGTCGCCATTTAACAGCTCCTCCGGGATTGCAGTTTAAAGGAAAGCAAAGCTAAAAGCACCATTTGTCATCATCCACCGTGGCTGCGGGAAAAACCAATTGGGCGGAGCCCAACGGCCCCTGTTGATTTATCTGGCTCTAAGAGCCTCTGGAGGAACTAATTGGCCGGGCGCGCGGTGCTGTAAACCCGGCGTTGACCTCTGACCTCACGTTCATATTTTTGAGCCTCGGTCTCGGGCTGCTGGCATGCGCTCTCGACTTTACAGCCTCGGCCGCAGATAAAGTAAGAGGGCTGACTTCATTCTCGCGGTACCTCTAATTTGCCCCCCAGGGACGCGTTGCCGGCCTGTTGTGAGTCGGTTGCAGAGGTTACCAGCTTGTTAAAGCTCTCCCCGCAGTCCCAGGGGCGGCGCCGCCGCAGTATATGAAAAGGGGCGTCCGACGGTGTCTCACGCTCGCTTTGCACGCTGTCTGCAGGTTCACGGAGCAGCACCACCCCCGCGCCTGCTCCCTCTCGCCTTCCCTGGGCCGCTGCCAGCCTGCAAATGCTCTGTTTGAAAACTCCTACCTCAGAACATGTAAGGATTTCGCTGCAGCAGGGGCGTAACACAGGCCCTCGCATCCCCAGCGGTGCGGGGGGCCACCGAGCTGCAGGGGGCCCCCTCGGCACAGTACTTATGCCTGAGAGCTCTGGAATATATCCGGAGCGGGGCCCCTCCGTGTATATTGCTGGGGGGCCCCTTGAACTTTCGTTACGCCACTGCGTTGCCGTGTATCTGTTTGTTACACCGGCAAATTGAGTCGGGTTTTGAAAAAATGTAGAAAAAGGCTGCACGTAGGAGCCGGCTTCTTGTGCGCCTGGCCCAGGGGCCAGTGGGGTGCGAAAATCATGCAGTTCTCTGAATATTGCATTCAAATTGCAGGGTATACCAAACCGCAGCTTACTTAGGTTGCGCGGTGGTTGGTGGATTGTTTTCCAAAACCTACCCCGTAAAATGTGTTCATTCATTCTAGCCCCTGGTGTTCCGACTGAGTGTATGTTTATAGAGACCAATCCATGGAGTGGGACGAGGGAGTGTCGATTAATATACACCTCCTATAAGACAAGCAGGCGTTTGTGTGTTTTCTGACCTCACAGTCTAGCCACCTCCAAAAGTAGTTTCCTATGCCTTCCGATTCTTGGGGTTTTACCTGTGTCCCACATGGTCATGCTGGCCCGGCTGCATACCAATACGATTTATGGAAGTCCTGTCTAAATACTAGCGTGGGTTGCCTCTTCTTGACGAACCTTCTCTTCGTCTCTGTTGCACTTCATCGTTTTTTCTGTCAAGATATGCCCAGAAAGCTTATTTTACGGGCTTTTAGCCTGTTTCTAAGTGATCCCCTTTTATCAGATAATAGATTTTAGGCACAGATTGTAGCAGTATACAGTTTAGCCACTCGAACTCGTTTCCACCCAGTGTTTATACAATGTGGGGTTTCCCACACAGTTTAACTAGATTAACAAATTTGTTTGGATTTTATCTAGAATGCTTTCTTTCTTGGAGCACGAGCGTTTTAAAAACTACAAATATAACTCTTGTGGAAAACGTTGTCTTCCCTCTTTGGCAGTCAGCAATGATGTTGCTTTGTGTGACATTAAGTCAACAAGTTTTCTAATTCTGAATGGCGGTGGCTCGCTGCCCCACCTGCGCTTTCAGCAGTGCACACAGGAAATTGAAATGATAATAAAACAAGTTTATTATCGTTTTATTTTTCCTCGCTGTCACTGAGCCGAGTCTTGGGGGCAGGACCATCTTGACGGAGAGTAGGCAACGGGTAGGAGGATTGGTGGGTACTAAGTGTGCGTGTGGGTTTGGCCGGCTGCCTCAGCTCGGCCAAACCGACATGCACACTTAGCTTTTCTCCAACCTGAGCTGTGTTGCACATCGGGTGGAGAAGAGATACAGGCTTCCAGTCCCTGTCTGAGCACCAACCCAGGCTGCTCAGACCAGTCCTGTTGCTGCTCTCATGCTGATAGTAGCTTTACCAGCATGAGAGCAGCGTCTGGATTGGCCATGTGGTGTCTGGGAGCCTGTGCATTGGCTGCTGGGAGTCAACAGGAGCAGAAGACCACCAAGGTGGCGGCCAGCAGGTAAGTAATATTTTCTTCTCCCTATTTTTCTCCCCTGTGCTACCCCCTGCGCTGCCCCCCCCAGTTTGCCTTCACAGTAGCTGCCCCTGATTCTGAAGTTATGCCACAGGAGTGGGGGATTGACGTCAAATTCCCTCTGAGAAAAGAATGAAAGGTCAAATGACCCGGGTGTGAGATATTTGTTAAAAGTCACAAAGTTGTGAGAATGAAAAATGTTAGAATCAGTGCAGTTCATTACGTGGCAGCAGCTGTGGTATGACATGAGAGCTGCCCACTTTTGATGAAACCAATGAAAAACTACCTTCTCCAGCAAGTAAGCTCTGATTTACTACACTTGAAACATGGCCTCTCTCCCCAAGAAATATTACTTGTGGTGTATACTATATTTAGTATTATCTTAACTCTCCATTGATTGTCTGTTGACCTTAGATTTACCTAATGTCATAAAGTCTTCTAAATTGCCTTAAACCAACACATAGAGCTACGCAAAATAAGTGCTTTCCTGAGCCAATGTTAACACTCCCACCAAGTCATGCAGTACCCTCGAATTATCGATCACATATAACCCTATCAATTTAAACTACAACAAAGAAACTGGAGCCTCTGCCTGGAATGGTCTCCTTGAGAGCACAATACAAATCTCAATAACCCATCAGTAAGCAATAACCACTGGATCAACTACTAACCTTCGGTTCCGGAGCAGTGTCCTGCCTTATTTCAATGCCTCATCAGGGGTGGTAAGTGCTACATAAGTGCAGTTACAGTACAATACATCCATAAAAAAGCACAGCAGGCCCTTGAGCTTTCAGTTGTAATTTTTATCTTGCCTCATATGGATAATTTTGCTGTCTCCTGAAAGATGTCTTGGATATGGCTGCTCTAGGAATGCCGTTCACCCTGTATAGCTCAGTGATTGCTTTTCAATTAGATTTCCTCACTGTAGCAGCATCAGCGTTTCCCTGTCTGTTGCCCTGATGTTTCCCTGTGCAATGTCCCTGTCGTAAACAAAAGTCTCTGTTCTATGACCGGACATATCTTAGGGAACATCCAGGTACAGGACAAGTGGTAGATGAACCACTTCTGTTTGCTGTCCATACACCAGCCCCATGCCAATGAAAGGTGTAACCTTAAGATGAAGTAAACTTTCTGCACCCGTGCTGAATGCCGATTCAAATGACATGGCCGTCTGCCCATGCATTTGTAAATAATGCCAGAAAATAGGAGAAATCCGTGTTTCGACCCTTATGTACTCTATCCCTTCTACACCGTGGAGACCTTAATCTAACGGGGGTATAGGAGTGTACGTATTAAGTGTTGCTGGGTACTTTGGGGGTTGTGGGGAGCCTGCCGTAACAAAAGTGCCGGCCATTCCTTGGGAAGGAGTAGCTTATAAATGACCTGTGCATTCCAGGCCAGGAGTTAATGTCTGTCCCCGGTGGGCAGGAACAGGTGTTCAAGTGAGAACAGAAAGGATCTGAACCACATGAGGGTATCTGCAGGGTGATAAAGTCTGATGATGATCCGGTACTGCTTTCATTCCGAATAAGGAAAAAACTGCACAGTTGAAGGAGCTGTGACGGCAACAGCCTATGCATAGGAGAAATCAACCTTCATTTATTACTAGTTCTCACTTCCAGACACACGGCGCCTTGCACTGTTTGCATGTAAAAACTTGGAGAATGGCATCAGTTCAATGTCCCCTGGAACCTGAAAAAGCTTTGGAGAGGGGCTTGTTGCTATTGTTCAATTTTCCACTAGCATAGACCAGGTAGACGGCACAAGATGGAGAAAGCTGGAGGCAACTTGCCGCTATTGGAGTGTGTATTGGAAATTGGCCTCTCCACAATTCTGGCACTCTTCCACTGATCATTTGGGATCTTATCCATTTCCTGTTTCACTAGGAAGGAAATTAGTAAAAGAATGCCACGTCTCTCTGCTCCTGTGAGAGGAATTTTTCAAAATATTTTTCTTTACTGTTTTAAGCGACAAATATGTAACAACTGTATATGATTGGATTTTAATGCCATAACCAGCTATTTGTATATAAACAGTCACTAACAAAACCTATATATTTTGCAAAATAAGACTTTGCTATTTGTCACCTGCTCCAATTTTTAGGTGGTCTGGCGTTAGCCAAGAACTTTTGTTTTTAATAAAAATATAAATACTCTGCATATTTACTTACAGAGGCTTTCAGCCAGCCCCCTCTTCATCCATTAGTCTGCTGTTGTGTCATTCACGTTTTTCTTCTGCCTACTTCAGCACACTACATGGAGGACAGGGCAGCAACGTGCCAAGCTGCCTTCATTCTACTTTTGCCAATGTGCATATTTATAGCTACAGATAGGTATCTTTTGATATAGATATAAACTTACATATATATGTAGCCTCTTTTCTTATTTGTGCCTTCATACAAAACCATTCACAAACAAAAAAACATTGGCTAACCAAAAGGTCAGCAGCCAGGCCAAACCCATTGGCTTTGCAAATACTTGTTAAATTATACATTAGTCTGTCTATTTAAGTCCAAGCAGTAGCTTATGATACGTTGGTTAAGGTGTTGTCAGCTGGGCCAATCCTCACCAACCCCCTTTTCCCGTATGTAGCTGGATAGCAGAAGCATGCTCTCAAACACCTATGCTATGGACTTATCGAGATGTGCTTTCTGGCAGCATCACTCATTACTCTTAAGGTTATGTTCTGTGGAACTCCACTTATGTCATCATGGTCCTCCAATTCACCAAGCATCTTTCCATGAGGAGTTATGATTCACTCCTTTAAACTCAGGAATAATTCACACCTGCTTGCAAGTAGTTCTCTGTGAATCTGACATGCTGAGGGGAAGCAGAGATCCTGTTAGTTTTTAAAAGCTCATTCTAAAGGATAAAAGGAAGATGAGAAAGCAGGCTTCTAAAAGAAAGTAGTAACACTGCCTTTGGTAGATCATTTTTTTAATTTTTTTTATTTGTGAGGAATTTTCGATTATTGGATATTTTGTTTTATTAATGTCATTTTATAAGGTTCAAGTATTTTAATGTTTATATGGAGGTTACCAACTAAGAATAAACAATAAAGATCTATAAAGTTTTGCTCTCATGCTGGCTGCCTTTGGAAGGGTGTGCAGAGCTCTGTGCTTCAGTGTTTGTGCCAACTTCTTTTGTTGATGGCAAGAGAGCAGGGACATGACCAGTGGAAGATCATCTGTTGCGTGCCTTATGTCCTTTGTGATCACTGGGGCGGCATGTTTGCCAAACTCTTGGTAACCAGAAGGCTGTACCCCTAACAAGCACTGAAATTAGGGAAAGCACATTGAGGCCTTATACTCATAGCGGCCCTTCCACTAGATCACAACCCTTTCAACTCACCAGCCGTGTTGCATAGATGCAACGGTCCTTGGTGCACGCAAGGAACATGGCCCTCTTCACTGCTGTTGGGTTGTAAAATACTGCAATTATCAGGGTTCAATTGGCCCCTCAGGTTTCTAGGCCTCAGTCCAAGCACCTGCTGCACCAATGGTAGCTACGCCCCTGTACACCACTATGTCCATTCATGAGTTTGACGTGCAAGTATGTTGTGGTGGTAGTTTATCTTTACTTAATAGACATCGAATGCCTGCCCCTATTGCTACTATAGCAAGACATTTTAGATTACAGAATGTGTTTGAGATGATTGCATGGGGCCTAGCATCATGAAAATGTTGGAGGAGTGTGCCTTCACCATGTTACAGATGGAGACACATAGGCCGCATCTCTGGTGTGGGGGGGGGGGGGGGGAGGAGAGTAGTACAGTACCTTCCACCTAGCAGGTGACGTGCAGTTAGTAAGTTCACTAAGGAAAGTGTTTGAGATGGAGCAGGAAGGGTCTCTGTTACTCCCTACAGAGGCAGGTCGGTAGTGCACCAGCAAAGACACAGATAGTAAGGCAAGAGATGCGCTGACAGCATTTCTGTAGGGACACCCTGCATCGGGATCTCTGAGGGAGATTTTGTAAATGCCCCCTCAAGGGGAGTTGTGTCCCTGGAAGAGAGAAGTGCTGAGCATCACTATGAACCACCATTTTATATTTTCTGCGTTGTGCTCTCCAATCCTCGAGCTGGCTGCACTTTGATTTGTTAATAACAGGAGTGAAATTGAAGGGAAACATGAACCCTGAGAAATCCAAATTAATACTGCAGTTGGTGAATAATGATTTATTTATTTGTGCTGTCAGAAGAAACTACCTATCCTACATGCAAGAAACCTATAAGGAACAAAAATAAATTGAGTCAAAAATAAAATCACATTTTATGTGAGAATTTCTTGCATTGTCCTAAAATTTAGGGTATCTTGCGCTAGAGGCAACGTATTTTCTTTCAAGTCGTGATTTCTGTGCCAGTGTTTGCTCACTGAGGGTGTTCGGAAGTGCTCCCAGGTCTGTAATCCATCTCCATAGCCTCTGCTGACAGACATTCTTACGGGGCCAAGAAAAAATCCTGAGTTGGTACTTTGGTGAAAGATTCCACTCATGGAGCTTTGCTAAATTCTTCAGATATATGTACATACCACAGTACAAGCAGCATCTCAAACTAATCCGACCAGAGTAATGAACTCTAATCTGCTTTGTAAAGGACGTCCTGCAATAGACCCTTTGTGTAAGTAAGTAGCTTACGTCATGCAAATGGAGACCCAGTACACCAGGTATCATTGGTTAGCTCCTGACCACTTGAAGCCATTTAATGCTTTGACGTTAATGTGAATGATGAGGATTCTTTCAGCACGCAAAAATAATTTTTCTTCATCAATGACTGCTAGTTATGAACTACACGTTTCAGTCTTTCTATTGATTAGTGAGGGATGGAGTGATATAAGTTATGGGTAAAAGGTGCCTGTCTTGAAGTTTCATTGGTCCAAACAAACCTAGTGTCTAGCAGGATTTTTTACCAGTAAGTAAAAAATCCTGCCTCAAGTGGTAAGATCTTTTAATGAAAGAAAATCTTTCTTCCATTTCATCTACTCACACACGTGCTGTTTTCATTAAGCTGTCTCCTGAACTTGTTCTGAAACTGAACATAGACTAGAGTGATATAGTGAGCATTCTACAATGTATTCTCACTGCATTACAGACTATCTACATTGTGAAGCAGCTGAGAGAATTGGGAATGAGTTCAGCTGTCGAAATTAGGGTATGCATAGATCACCACCATCACTTTATCAAACCAATAGGTTGCAGAGCATAGTGCACGAAGGGTTGTCCTTTTTCATACTTACCTTTTTCTGTGAACAGTAAGGGAAGTAATTTAAGTTAAGTAAAAAAAAAAGCTAACATTTTCTGTTGCCAATTAGTATGTCTAGTATGTTGTAGTATCCTTTCTCAATATTCAACAATTCGGCAGTGGTGTATTCCTCCCTCTTTCCGTGGGGAATTTAAGCCTCGACTGCCGCAATTGTGCATTTGTGAGCACACGCCGAAGCTCAAGTAACGAGTCCTAGAAATATCTCCCTAGATGTTTGGTCTTCTACGGTCAGGCGGTGGATAGTTTGATGGCATTAATTAGCCTGTAACACATGAGAGAGCTGCAGAATTACATTATCAGTTCTAAGTAGGTTTTGGTATTACACTTCCTAGTCTTGGACTTCAATATGGCCAGGTTGTCCTGTGCCATATCCGTTTACAAAAGTGCAGTTGGTAGCCTTAGCACTTTTGTGTCTTGCTCCATGCCCGACTCCTACATGCCAGGTCACCTTTCACAGCTTCCGCATGTCATAGGCGTGGAAGGCTCCCACAGACTCCCTTGGAAATGCATGTGGTTTATGTTTTTCATTCAGTCTCTCAGGAGCTTTGATTTTCCTCATCTCCTCTGGCCCTGTAGTGTTTCACTTAGTGTTGGTAGTATGTGAGGAGAAAAAAGTTGCATACATCATTTTAATATTCTGGGCCTGATTTTATCACTTCGCAAATAGTCACCCACCCACTTTGCTCTACCTTGGGTGTAGACATTGTGCATTACTATTGGAGCCGGAAGATATAACTTAACTTAATGACAAGGCTGGTACAGTAGCACAGTCTGGGCTATTTGTCTTTAAGTCCTGCATATCAATGGAATTAGGTTGAGACTGGTGTAGAAGGTGCGGTTGTTTCAGGTTAAGCTACCCCTTACATTTTATCAAAGCAACCCTTCAGGGTTCTACAAGACGTTGGACTAATTCCGAGGAAGGGTCGTTGTGCAAGGAGGGTGATCCGTAGGCAGTATCCTAAAGGGTTTGGCGTAAACCAGAAGAATACCATCAAAAACAACAAGGTGTGAGCGGTATGTAGAAATCGTGATACATTTAAGGAAGCAATGCTAAAACTGAGGATTATCTACTTTTTGGAGAAACGGGGACATGCGCCTTGCCAAGAAACTAAGACACTACCGAAATGCCAGGTTTTCCCCAACAGCTGCAATCAATGTGCTAAAAACAGCATGAAAGGAAGAGTCTGCTTTTGATTATTTTCTGTTCCTTTGAGTTTGCATCGTGGACAGTTTGTAAGCGGAAAGATGATAGTAAGAAATGGATTTCTGAACTCCCAAAGGGAAGTGATGTGGAGCAGTAGAACTACAGAAGATCCTAATTTGTATTTTAAGCTAACGTTAACTGAATCTTTTCCAGGATCAAGCTATGACTACTACATCCTAGACATGGACTGTTTTTTTATTTTATTTAATAAAAGGATATTTTTTCATTAAAATTACTCGCGCTGATTCACACTTAGGTCTGGGGGAGATGCGGTTCAGGGTTCTAGGTTTATAGTTGAGACAATTGTAGAAAAGGAAGACCTGGGTTCTAATTAAAGCTTACCACGTTGTGTTTCAATCCACACAGCTCAAACTTAGTGAGACACATTTCTTCGAAGTATCGAATTTTGAGCCCTGGGAAATGTATTTAATTTGTACCTTTCTTTAGTCTGTCAATTCGCTCCTTATCATGTGCACTGCCTCATAACACATGTCAGCTTATGCACCTATGTCATGTTACTGCTCGGAATATACCAAAGTACCATGGCTGTTGAAAGAAGGTGGTGTGATGTGGTTACCTTTGAGAGGCATTGATGCACTTCTCCCAAAATGAGGTTCATGCAAAAATACAACCTGGTGTCAAATGTGTTTAAAAGAACATGAATTTGGAACAGTGGCTGAAGACTTTATTGTTCCAATTACATGATACCTCTTACAAACCAGTCTTGAAGAGGTTCTTCTGTATTAGCTAGCATGTCTCTGCTTTTTCTCACTGCACTGTGGTTAAAGTGCTGCTACAACTTCGGAAACACAACTGGAGCACTTCGCCAAACCTCAGGCAGCTCACCCACTGGTTTACACAAAGGTCTGCCTACAAATCCATACTCTTCCACCCGCCCACATCTGAAGGGCTTTAGGTTATTTAACCAGAGTCAAAGCGCTGGGTGCATAGACAGTGGTTGAGGTCCTACAACAATGTGGCAGTACAATATGATGCATTGACTTAACTTTGTATGCTGAAAATTACATGCCCTTCAAATTAGCCATTGTGATGTGGTAAAAATAATCTTAAGCATGATATTTTTCCTTTCCTCTTATTTTTGCTACCCTTCCCTTCTACACCTCTGCGACCCTTGGAAATGATCATTTGGAACGCAACCTCAGGTCTACCTTGGACTGCACCGTCTGGTGCTACTGAAGGAAACTTTAGGATTTGGCAGGACATTTTAATACGTCAACCACCCCTTCCAGCGCCCCCTGTAATGTCTGCCTATGCTTTGCTTCGTGTTACCTTATTCTGAGTATGGCAACCATTTAAAAAAGGCTGTTTTGAGTGCTGTTCCTGCACAGTTGAACAATTTGAGCTGAATAAATCCTGGGGCAGAGGCCAAACTTAGAACTTCAGCTATTGTGGAGATATTCTTGCTGAGAAAGAGCAGACTCCTTATCCAAAATTGTGGGGAATTACGTAAAGGTGGAGAGGCACAGCACTGTCATTAGATTTGTGTCTGAACCCTTAACTTCTAGGATTTCTTTGCCGAAAATAAACTTTGCTGCTCTTTTGGTTTTGGGGCTCCCCTCCTCTCTGTGATTATGCTGCCTTGCTTGGGGGAACCTTCTGGCCTCTCAGCGTTGATTCTCATTTTTCCTGATTTCAAACAAATCCCATGGTCTTGAGGCTTCTGCTAGTTTATATTTGTGACGAAATTGGTGATTCACTGGGTTTCCCCACATCTACTTGCACTAACGCACTCCCTGAAACAAGTTCACCACCGTACCACGGTATAATTTCACCTCACTTTAATAGAAGTTCCATATCTTTTTCCCCACGTGTCAATCTAGATAAAAGACCCACCAGTCACTTCTTATAAATCTGTGTACAGCTTGAGATTTTCAGTATGGGATAAAGCTCCCAGAAACTCATTGTGACTTGTACTATTTGGATATGCCAGTTTCCCCAAAACAATCTTCATCTAGAATGAGTAATACTATATCCAGCCTTGTTATAAAGTGTGCTATTTATGCATTTTATCACAAGCAAAACACTGCGTTTTATTTATTATCCAACACTACTCTGGTGGTCGGCTTTCTCTCCATTCCACTTTTTAGTCTGTGCTATTAATTTTATGTAGTCTGGTTCCCCTGGGGCAGTATACAGAGGGCTTGGATCTCATAAGTGGGCAGGTGAGAGCGTTGGAGCAAACTTGCCTACCTAAAGATATTGGGAAAGGGCACTGGTGTTCCAGAGGGGAGCAAGGCTTTTAGCTGCCATGGTGCAAATGAGCCCTGACCTGGATCGGTCCATCCGAAGGGCACCAGACAGTCCTTGTGTGACCCACTTTGCACCCCATTTTCTGGAGTTCCCGCAGGCTTCTTGGTGTCATGCCTTCCTCAACCCCCACCCCAGAAATTTGCTGTCTTTGTATGATGGGGATGTGGTTCCTTCTTGATAATGGTGTGCTCAGTACACTTCCATAGGCCAGCTGGATAAGGAGATGCAAGATGGTCCACAGGAGGGCAGAGGCTCAGAATGACGCAACGTGATAGGCTGGTGTGACAGTCTGTTGGAATTTGTGTGTCCTCTTCTTGGTAAAGTGCTATGTACCTCTGACATCACCCATAGATAGATAATTGCCCAAGAGAGAGAAGCCAGGAACAACCCTTGCTACGACTGGTTCTGCTGGTCTCCCCAAGTGGGTACTGTGGTAACTACACCCAGACTTTGCAAGTATTAGCACCACCATGTCACCTGGCAGCCTGCTGTGGGACTGACAATTGCTGCTGACACTGCCGACATCGTAGAATATTAGCTGTGTGACCTATGAAGCGGGAGCACAAATGGCCTGGGAGGACGCGACTACTAAAGAAACCAACACAGACAAATCGGCCAGGGTGCCTGGGTAGTACCTGCCTGCCGCCTATCCAGAGGGCCAAAACTGCTGAAGATATAATGATGCCACGCACAGGTTGTAGGAGTGCTGACTCTGTCTAGTGCTTCTTGTTCCAAAGGAATGTTGTTGCTGAGGCCCACACAGTGAGAAGCTGCACCACTAGATCTGCAACAGTCTGCTAACGGAACAAGGGACTAACGATTACAGAAGAATCTGGTGTCAGAGCTTAGTGATTTTTGCAAAAGTTAATGTCTAGGATGAGAACTGTCAAACTGAGTTGCGCATCTAACCAGTGGGATAAATAGAAGTGATCTGCACCTGTGACTAATTAATGCCCATGCCTGCATCATTCTGGAGGATTGTAGACAGAGTAATTTGAGGCGGTGTAGCGCCTTACTGATGAATATAACTAATTTAATCTATGCAATTGTGACCTCAATGAAATTCTGTAGTAGTTCGTTTTGCTGTGAGATTAAGGTACTTTTTTTTTTTAAACACAAATCTAAGCCCTGGGCTGGGCTGAACAGTACATTATTGTGCCTGTTGATTGGCTGTTCAGGTCTGAGCTCTTGTCCCCTACACTACCTTCATGATAAGACTCTGATGCTAGCCCTCGTTACCCTGAGAGTCGAGTGTGGAAAGGTTTTTACGTGGCCCAGTTTCCAAAGCCATAAGATGGACCTTAGGCTGTCAGTGGCAAGCAACCTCAACCTCCCAAGTTGGGGCCCAGTAGCCCCGGTCTCTCCTGTAGCCCTCCGAACAGACACAGTCCAAATAATGTTCTCAGTAAATGCCCAATTTGAAAGTGTGATTGTTCCCTCTGGCCCCATGCTAGCGAAGCATACAGCTATCATAATTCCAATGACCTGGAACTCGATAGAGGCCAGATCTGTGGGCAGCATGCTGAGCTGAACTAGGAAGCATGCTGCTCCCTTCTTATCAAATAGAGTGGTTTCCATGCCAATCATTGCACCCCAGTCCCAGAGGTTCATTCTCTTCCTGTGGTGTACCTTAGTGAGGTGTCAGGAATCCTCTCCAGCTAGTACAAAAATAGTGGCCCCTAATATACCTGCAAAGAACAATTGATAACACATCCAAATAGACTAGTCATATATGCAAAACAGGGAGTGTATAACAATGACGCAGTGGATGCCAGTGAATAAAACGTGCTTGGTGCTATCTTAAACCTGCTACAGGTGTGATAAAAATGATCATTGTGTGCATCAAATATACAAGAACAGCACAGCCCATTAATATGATACTAAATATATTTTTTTCCAAATAGTTTATATTGAACATTTTTGAAAAATGTAACACAAAAAAGCAGAATGACCATGAACAGAAGTACCAAACAAAAAATAAGTGAAATACGTTGTAAGAAAAGCAGGCGGTGTTGGATGCTAAATATTTTTATGGGCGTGCGCCTCAGTCGACAAATTGCTGACCATGCCATAGGTGTGGTTGGCCGTACAAGGAACTGTCTCAAGTGCAGAGGACTGGCTTCAGGCCCACACTATATCTGCAATTCTGCATCCCTGATCGTTTTGAGGCTGTGCATCTACTCCAGGCTGCATCGTTCGACGCGAAGGGTGATTGCCAGTGGTTCACAGAAGAAAGATCTCTTGAGTGGTAAATATCTATGATGATCTTAAAGTACGGTATACACTGTGTGTGGTTGTGTGAGTTGATGCCAGATTGGTATGTAGATCTCACTCCACCACGTAGTGTAGACAGTTTTTTGATCCTGAAGAATTGCCCAGATCCTCCTGACATACACGGCATGAAACATGTTGATCTCCTAGAGCAGAGCTATACGTCTAGACACATTATTTCTAGTACCTAGCCTCTCTACACGACTTTTAATAGGGTAGTTTACCTTGCGAATAAAATAGTGATTAGGACTAACTGACCCTTTTTACCTCACTCTCTGCTACATCCATACATACTAGACCCCTCACCCCCATGCACCAATCTGCAGGAACAAAAGATCCCCGATAAAGAGCCCCGGTTTCGGGAGCCCGTCAAGGATTGCAGCGCCGACTTGACGAGGGGCAGTGCTCATATGATGAAGCATGACACCTAGCTCGCTGGGTGTGTGAGAGCTCTAGTTCCACCAAGGGAATTCCCCTGGTTCCCTTTGATACCTTTCTGGTAACTAGCGGTTGGTTGAGTCCTTCCTTCCACTGCCTTCCTTATCTCTTTTTTACTGTACATGAGGAACTTTGTACCCTTCTTCGCAGATAGTCTCCTGGGGTTTGTACACTGGACCTCCTTAAACAAACCCCTTGTCCCCTCTCTTGATACTATTGATGCCAGATTAACAAGTCACATGTGCTTCCATCCATCTTCTGCTGGTGTGCATTGTTGCAGTGTGAAAATACAGGTTGGGCATCACGAATCGGGCAGTTATTCAAGGAGGCATAATATACATGTGCTCAAAGTCGCACAAGCGTATGCACGGTGGGCAATAAATAGCACAGGGGGCTGTAGGACAGATACATGCTTTCTTTCCTCAGTTCTTTAAAACGCACGAACACCGAGTGCAACAGAATGACAAAGCGGGGAAAAACAGCCCAGTGCTGTGCCAGGCATGAAAGTCGCACTCCTCTCCCCCAGATAAATCTCACAGCTAACGCTAGTTAGAAAGGTCCTGCCGTGAGGGCTGTTAAATGGTTGAGAATATTGGGTACTGTCCCAGGGCATCCTCTAACGTGAAATGTGCACAATTACGCTCTTACTAGGATAATAAACATGGCCGACGCTTCTCACGTGCGCCTGGTGCCCTCGGCAACGTTGCCCAAGAGGGCTCGTGCAGCCAGCCACGTGCGAGACGGTTCGGTCGCGTTCATTAATTGGTGCACGCGCAGTAGTATTGCATGGCGGGATTACTGCCTCGCCTGGCCGCTTTGTTTCCTGGGAGGTTGCGGCGGCTTTGTGTTGGAGGCCGCTCCATCGACGGGAGAAGGTATTTACCATGATTAGCAGTGTCTGAAGATTACAGGTTGGGCCCGTCGGTATCATGCATTCGGGGCGAGCTTCAGTATGCCGTAAATGCAGGATCCAGCCAAAGTGTACGTCTTGGCAGAGAGCTTAAGAACAGTTGTTTGCCATGGAGCCTTGAGTCAGACCTCGGGAGGAGGAGAGGAGACCTAGCTAATAAAATACAGGCTTTCAAATCGGAGTGCAGGCACACGTTGGGAGCAAAATTGCTGGTGTCAAACAGAGCAATTTGACCGCAGAATTACCTGCGCTTTCTGCACCGAATTATGTGCTTCAGTGGCGAGTGACTGCTGTGCAGAGAACATGAGGTTTCAGACTGTTAGCCATTACTAATTCCAGTCTGGACTACGAAAGGGGTTTGTTTAAAAAAGAAATAAAGAGGTCATTTAGCATGTCTTGCTGTGAAACTGATTTCATTTTGTAGCTGCTTCACTTTTTGCCTGCGTGGGTCGTGTTTGTTAGCGGCTCTGAGCTACTTGTGCAAAACCTTTAAATTAATGCCGTGGTCTTTGGCCAGAGCCTGGGAGTCTTGTTTACAACAGCCACGGGTTCAAACATGCCTTGGCGAATATTTTTTCTTCAGTATACTTAAATTTATTGTCCGAAATTTTCCTTTGTGTCTGGTCGAGAAGTGTACTGGGAGGTGTTGATGATTGTGGGAAATGGTTTAAGAAAAGGACAGTGCTGAACATTTGCAGGTTTTAAAATTCACCAGAGACTGATAGCACATGCACCTTTCCTTTCCTGATGTTTATCTCGGGGCTATTGTTCTAGTTTACACACAATTTATTGTTCTGCAAGCGAGGAACCTCCCATTTGCTTCCAGCACTCGCAGCAACCCCAGAGCATTTGCTAATTTCAAATCAAATTTCTGTTTTTTCCATGTCTCGTGAAAAGCGTGCCCAGGTCAGTGATGTTTGTGCAAACCAGGAAGGGACGTTTCTGTTGAGAATGCGAGGAGCAGTGTAAAGGTGGTAGTACCCTTAATTGAAATTTTGATCACACATGGAGGGCAGCAGTACTGTGATGAGCTGGTGCTAGGAAACAAAGGGGGTGGGGTGTTGATATTTCAAGGGCTGTTACAGGATCCTGGAAAATAATCAAGAACCATTGCGCTGAATTAAAAACGGGCATAATGTCACAGTATTGGTTGTATGTCATAAGACTTCTACCTTCAGTTGGCTTATCCTTGTATTTGAATAATAAAATGTCACTCAGCCCCGCTAAAAGCATCAATCAATCTCAATAAACAAAAATTAAATCGGTATTGACTTCGTTGTGCACCATTCAAGGAGAAATTGCTTTCCTGTCAGGCATTGTTCCTTTGTCAACGTTCCCTGCTCTGTATTTCTTTCACCAAAAATGCACAGACTAGCTCTTTCTCACTCTTTTGCGGTCCCACCAGATGTTTCTATCTATTTGGGAGGAAATGATTGTAGCATCTATTTTAACTAACAAAATATTTTTCGGGGGCACCCACACAATTAGTAATATTGATATCAACAATCATGTAACGCAATATAACAAAATGCGCAATTGAAACATAAGGGCTCCCTGTATTTGGACATATTGTTGAACAGATACCATCAGTGCAAAATCCTGTGGTATACAGAGAATATCAAAGTATTTCTGTACAATACTAACACATTTTTTTAAAGAATTCTTCCATATTGAGCGCGCATATATTTATGCTAAACTGGTTTGAGTGAGAGTTGAGGAGTTTGTCCTTTTCTTGGACATGGTGGATTGAATTTTAGTTCCGGACTGCACTACTCAAGACACTCCACTTTAATTAAATAATAACGTTATCATTGCTAGCGGCATCAGCTTCAGAAACAGTCATATAAGCCTTGAAAACGTTGGGTTTTTTTTTCATTGCCATACATGTTATCTATTTCTTTTACATGTGGATTTCAATTCATGAGCTTATGAAGACACCGTTAATGTAGAAGTTCGATTTGTCTTGATACAAACGAGTCATTCAAAATATGTTCCGCGATTGTGCTTCAATACTTTGATGGACTCAGTTTATGAAAGTATTTTGCGTTGGTAGTACATTTTCAACAGAATGTCCAAATAAAGGGATCCATTATATGTCAATCGTTAAGTTTATTGCATTGTATTATGATTGTTGCTTCAATCTTACTCTTCATTGGTACCCACAAACAAAGCACTCTTTTTGTTGCTAATTGTATCACACCAGTGGGTGTGTGGTGCTTCAGAGTTGCACCCCCCATTGCTGGGCCTTATAACCCAACTAAACTGTACATAGAAACTACATTGTAATTGATTTATATACTTAGTAGCCCAATTCCCCAAAGCTGCTCTCTACATTGGTTGTTTTTGTTGGTTTATCCTTCTGTATCCATGCTTCTAAGAGCATATGGCCATGCCAGATGAAATATAACTAGCAGACTATATAAGTGCATATCGCCCGGCAGTGGCACATAAAATATATTCTTTGGCTACCGTGATTTGGGGAGTTAGAGCTAACCTGGAAAGGCCTCCCCAAATAAGAGTGTTTTTGGTTTCTTTCTGACCTTGTTATGTTATTTTAAATTGGTATTGCTCATGAATCACCCTAACGGGGTATTTCGGCGCTACGGATAGACGCAACAGTAGGAACTAAGTGCAGAGATAAAATAAGAAAGTTTTAAATAATTTCTTGAATTTGGTGTAATCAACATGTGCGAATATGCCTTCAGGCGGTTTTGCTGGAATCAGTCACATGAAAGGCTTTTCAAAATAGTCTATCATGGTTGAATGGTACATCACTGTTTTTTCACAATTTACTGTTGTACAGTTTTAACAGATCGGTGATCCTTGTGCTGTAGCTTCTAGTTGTTGTTTTATTGTTGAGACTTTTTTTAGTCATTGGTGGCCTACTGTCGGATTTCAAGTCTTTCCTTGTATTATGAACCTTCCTTGGGAATTGCACTGGATCCTGATAGTAGACTCCCTACCCCTCTGATTAGTCTCCTTATTCTTGTCCGTGAATGGACCCCAGGTAAATCTACCAGGATCTAGGGAACACAAACCAAGGGGATTCTCCATAGAGGCTGAATCAAGTTAGTATCCTGCGTAGCATGGAATGAACAGTGGTAGTAATGGAGGTGGAAATGCACAAATCTGAACATGGAAACGAAATCACCAACCTACTTAGCAGTGCCCCGCTATAGAGCATACTTCTCATCCCGTATTCTTTCCATAACCTGTATGGTCAAGGAAATTAAGTGATTGTTGTGCTCACAAAAGAAGCTAGCACCATAGCCTTTGGATTTGTTTTGGATTGGTAAAGAGAAAAGAAATGGGATACATAATTGGCTAAATTAAACCTGCTAAATACTTGATACCTTTCTTTGCTCTCAGAGTCTCTGGAACCACGCAGGAAGTTCAGTGTTGTTGTAATGCTGATTTGTGGGTGTTATTTATTTTCTTTCTTCGTAGGAGAGAGACAGGCAGCCCTACGGTGTACAACTTCTATTGCAGCCCCCTCACGCCACCTGTGTTGTTTGTGAATTCTTGGCTGAATGTTTATTTCTATCCAATTTCCCTGTGTAACTTCGTATGTCTCTGCCTGCTTTCCATAATTTTTGATGCAACACCAGACCCCTATAGAACAGTAAGTGGCCTGGCTGGCCACTCCAATTAATAGTCTCAATTTCCTTCTTTGCATATGGTATTTAACCAGTGGTGGGCAGCCTTTCCCGTGTAAGCAATTTATGCACAAAAGCATTCATAAATCTGATATTTAATGTTATAAACCACATCACACTCGTCTGAATGTAAGTTTGAACAATCTGACTGGCTGTGTTTGGATCTGCTTTAATCACACTGAGGAATTTCTGTCTGTGTAGGAACAAAACACATTAGCTGTTCTGTGTATTAAGAAGTATTAACCTGTTGATAAGATAAAGAACATTTTTATCATGGAACAAGACAACCAACTTTTTCTATCATTTGGATATTTACTTCGATATGGGCTTTAGTTGCTGAACTTTGGTGACGATTCAACAAAACTTGATATGACTTGGTTGAGTGATTGGTTTGTTGAAGAAATTACTGGAAGACGTAGGAAAGGGCTTTTCTCCAAAACTAAATACTAACCTGTGCAATAAATTTCCAGCTAAAGATTGTTCTATTTTCTGCAGAAAGCAAGACTAATGTTCAAGTTCTTTTATCTAATCAAGCTTCCCAATTAATCCTAAGATCCGAGGAGGATAAATTACTTGTTTACCAAACCTACTATGTCGTGTCCTGTCCTAATGTCATAGGTCATAGTATTGAATTGTTGGTTGTAATTTGTATTACCTACACATCTTTTTCATGTGAGTTTCTTCACATTTCAGGTTGGGTTAAAGATGTTTGGTACTGTCTCAAATTTCTGGAGCACGTATTGAATGCTTACTTTTTTAGAATGTTTATTTTTGTAAGCAAGACCCTTCGTGAAATCAATTAAAAAAATTATTGAGAAATTTGCTTGATTTTAAATTCGAATTAGCAGCTTGTATGCTTTGTCATTCACTGCACATCCGATTGAATACCTGAAGATCCACCAGAATAATTTCTCCTCTTGATTTGGTATCTTAAAAGTCACAATATTATCTCGGTCATTCTGCAGATTTCGAATACTGTGAATTCAATGATTAAAGTTTCCCTGTGGATGCTCAACAGTCTCCTGTCATTGTGTATCTGTGCTTCAAAGGCACAATTTGAAAAGAATACTTTGTTTTACAAATGGTTAGACTGAAACTGATCTGAAGTTACGAAAATAAAGTATGAATAGTAACATGAAATAGGCACCCTGGGACCTGACATGAAAAGCTTGAAGTTCCATGATCAAAAATCCCTTCAAGACCTTGGTGCTTTGATACGTTGGGACTCCATTTTGTCCTGTCAGAATGGAGGCAACTGTTACTTTAAGAGCCATTTAAAGAAGTCCTAATCTTCAGTTGGTGTGCAGCGCTGTGGCAGCGATTAGATAAGTACATAAATAGGGCATGTGTGGCTTTTTGTGTATTAAGGTTTGTCTGTTTCTTTACTTATGTTAGTAAACTCCTGTAGAAGGTTTGATTCCATGAGCGCATGGAGGAATTCCTTCCATTGATCCCTATTTAGAAATAATGGTCAAAGGTACTTGGAACGATAAGACAAGCTTTAGCGCAGCAACCAACCTTAAGCACGGTTAGAGATAAGTATTGCCCCTACCATTGAATAAGAGCACGTGTCACTCCGCTTTATCAGGTTGGGAAATGCCTCTGCTTTGTCTGGTTCCAAGCAATGTGGCCTTATGCTACTGTGCCACACTTGCACTCCCTGCAGAATATTTGATCAAATAGTCTGAGTCTACCACTATATGTAGAGCACTTTAACCCCATTCATACTTCAGCAAGTGTTCTGTAACACCGTCTCTGAGCCTGAGGTTCACCTGACATCTCAGATAACTTTTCAAAAGAATTGGAACTTTTATAGATAATAAAAGGAGGGCAGTCTAGCACTTAGCCTCTGGCACATCTACTCCGCATGCTTGTCCCACAGTGTTTAAATAGTGCAGTAGTTGAAGTAAGGGCAATGCATGGTAATAGAATCCTGCTGTCCGACCCCCTTTCAAGTCTAGCCCTTCCCGGCTATTGTGTTAGAAGGAATTTCCACAAAAGCACTTTTAGTCAGTTTGAACTGCATCATATTTAGATTTCAAAGCGGAGCCCTTTGGGATGGGATTAAAATAGGAGGCGTATCACTCCTGCTTCTATTTGTCCCGAAAAACGCCAGCCCACAGTAGAAATTGAGAAGATTGTTATTGCACACAGGTATTTTCAGGTCTCAAAAAATCATAGAAATGTTACCAGCCGTTCAGATCTATTCAATTGAATAATGTACTCGACCTAACTGTATTGTACTTTACCCGTAAAAATGTTGTGGTCCTAGGTAAATATTTTATTTCACAGAGCCTCCTCTTGATTCATTATCACATATGAGAGCACCATCAAATATTCAAATCCAACTTTTACTCCATGTATAAGAAGCTAGCCCACATATAGGGTACACATGACCCCTGACTTGCCTCTTGTGTCACTAATAACATTGTCATCAGTTCAGGGGCAGGAATTTTTCTCAGTTCATGTTTAAAAACTGACTTACACTAAATATATTACTAAAGCATGGTGTGATGATAGTGCTCTTTCATCTTCAAACCGCACATTTTCCATCTAAATAACCATAAACTTTCCCTTTAACATGGATTTCTACTCATAAAACTATATAGTGTACAGACCATAATCTGTGGAAATTGGATTTCAGCAAAAATATTTATAATTTTCACACCTCCAATAAAACCTTCTGATCTGTTCTCATCCTATTAAAATCTTTTTTATCACTTCCGTAACTACTGAAATATATTTTAAAATGTTTGTACAATTTATTTACAAGCTATTTAAATGTTGTGTGCTAGAAAATAAACTGACCTCTTTCAGCCTTTCATTTCACTATTAGTACAGGACTAGTTGTCTGGCAGTTCAATTTACAAAATCATCTAACTTTGCAGTCAGAGCAAGAAAAGTAAAACTCAACCTCCATGATGAAATAAGCAGCAAATTGTAAGAAGGCATAAGCTAACATTTGACCTCTTTCTCTGAGCACAGAGCAAATTTGACAAAATAAAAATAAGATTTAAATGCATCTTTATTGCTCATTCATATTCTGAGTGAGAAGAGCACCAGTTATTTGTCAGCCCACCAGACCAGACCAGGCCAGTGGGCCCTAAAAATAACTTGCCCTGATAAAATCTGATTTGCCATTGCGAGTGGACACTTTCTAGAGGCCTGATTTCCCCCAAAAACAAACTGACCTGTAGTTTTATTTTTAAGATTAAAGTGTCACGCTTACCTTGAAAGGAAGGGGAGGGGCATTGTAAAAAATGCATAAATATTTATAAAACTATCAATAAAAGCAATTGCTATGAATTAAAATGAAAATAATTCAGAAGACCCTACGGTTGGGCTCTTTTGGTGTAAACTGCTTAGTTACTAAGCAATGGACTCGGAAACAGCCAAATAAATTAGTTTTTAGCCTTTTAGGAAGGTCAAGAGATTTTGGATTATCATAACGGCACATGAAAGGGGCATTCCTCAGATGGCGCAGGAGATGATATAACGCAAACCCAAGGAGACCATGGACAGAGCGCTGAAACTTTTCAGACACTCACCCCCAGTTATAGGCCTGGGTTGAATCCATAATCGTTCTGTAGCTCACTTCGTCACCCCACTTCAGACCCAGCCATATGATAATCATTCTTGACCCTGGTTCTCATGGGAACAGTCCTGCCTAAACTACCAAGCCAGGCCTTCCCTGGCCTGGAAATGAGCATCCTGGGACCGGTTTCGGGGTTACACCCCTCATCAGCCAGGCTAGCTTGAATCCAGTAGTAGCAAAGTGAGCAAGAGACCCACGTCTGGGCATACCCTGCCAACGTAGGGCAAACACAAGGAGCTAAAAGTCGAGACTGATTTGCATATGGCTGGGTCTGAACTGGTGTGGCGCAGTAAGCTAAAGAATGTTGATGGGTTCAACCCAGATCTGTGACTGGGGGAAGAGTTTCAGCGCTCCCTCCATCTCCTTGTGTTTGTAGGAGATGATATAGCCATGATAAAATATTTTGCTCTTCAACACTATGACACCTCAAACCGAAGAATACTCTTGCCCCTGCTTAGCCTCAAATACCCTGCAAAACGCAACTTGTTAGCAAAATGTAACACTTTTCCAAAAAGGGACATGTCGTTTTAATTGTGTCAAATACAGCACAGTTTAAATACAATCATATTTCGGGGGGAACCGTAATTTCCACTAGCTGCATATAATGCAGGGATGTCCAGTGTAGGTGCCAAAGGGGTGGATTCATGCTAGGTTTCCAAAATAAGCACTCACTATGCAAATGAGATGTAATGAGATAAATTGCATTCAAATGTATCTTATGTGGCTGGGTGCAGCCCACCTGGACATTACTTTGGCTGTGCTGTCTATAGTGCAAAGTTGTTTTTAGGTCGAGCCTCTAGACAGCACAAGCACCGTCTGTTGCAAGGCATATTGTGGCATATCACCAACATAGATGGCCTTGGAGCACGCCCATTGCTTACGATTTATTGGCTTTCTTTGTCACCCTCATGTGTGCTTCATATTCATGTCCAAGATTGTCCATGTGGTCTGTCTCCCTCCAAAGCAGTGTTGCCTCTTTACCATCATGCTTTTGGCTGGGGTTTGCGCTGGCTGTTGAAACTATGTTTTTTAATTCTTTTTTTGTAAGCACTCCATGAGAGTGTGTGTTTCCCTTCTCACTCCCTTGTTTCTTTTCCGTTCCTTTGTGTTGCAACATTTTCTAAGGGCATTACAGAGTTGCAGGGTTACTTGCTGGATACATCCAAAGCATTCCCTTTTACATTGATGCACACGGGCCACATGAGTGCTTTTTTTATAGCCTTTATCGGACATTAATTTTTTTCCGTCATGATTTACTGTAATAATAATTATTTTTTTGCCTGTGTCTTTTCCTTCCAACACCTCGATGCGCTCTGTGTTTCTAGTGTTGCAAAGTGTATTCCTTTACGTATTTTACATTTCACTGCCAAACTCAGTACACATCTTCTGCTTCTCCTCTCCCATTTGTGTTAATTTTAACCCTTACCACCTTGGGAAGGGGTGTGAGCGTGGGAGGTGCAGGGGAACAGAGGTGCAGAAGAACAGAGGTGCAGGCAGCCTCTCTGTCCTGACCCACCTTGCTGGCTCCCTCGAGAGTCCTGCACGCAGAAGGGATCAATGACGCAATCCATGACAAGATATACAGGCCACCTTACCCTGCCATCCTGGAAAATCAGCGACCTGTTAAATAAGATTAAAAAAAGGGGTGGTCATACAGTACATTAAGAGAGACATGCCAGACTTCATGCTGCTTCTGGAGAGACACCTGGGAGGCCACTACCTCATCCGTCTACATAGAGGCCAACACATAATTCTTGCACATGCTGGCTACTCCAGGGGGTCGCGATCCAGGCAAAGTAGAACCCTCCTTTCCAGATGGTGAATATTTGGCGAGACCTGGGGGCTAGGTATATGGGATCCAGAGACAGGAAGACCGTGATGATAGTAAATGTGTACGCCCTGCCTCCTCCAGCCAGTCCTTGAGGCACTGAGTGGAATTCTATTAAAAACAGCAGCGAATATGCATATTTATGGGGAAGATATCAATTCCATCATGGAGGCGACCCTTGACAGTTTAGGACGATGCCATCACAATCACAGGCCCCCTTCTCCTCTATCACAATTTACTTTGGCATTGGGACTCCTAGATGTGTGGATAGTCAAACACCTGGTAGCCAGTGAGTTCTCTATATTTTCCTCTGGCTCCCACAAGTGGTTCTTTCGTACAGACCATGTCCTCCTACCAGCAGTGAAATGTCTGCAGCCATGGAAGACAACTATTTTCCTGTGGCTATATCTGACCATGTCCCAGTCTGGGTAGCAATGGTCCGGTTTTTGCTGGAGTTTCGCAGTGGTGGATAATTGCAGACAGTCTGTCGGCACGAAGTGCAGATCTCACTGGAGCATCGCATTGGCAAACATCTTGAGCTGCGGAGCCTTTGTGCGATCGGGCGAGGTCACAGGGAGCCCAAACTTTTTCTCTAGGAGGAGCTCTCGCTGATGCCAGCCAAGGGCCCAAAGCCTGAGAGGACATCTCTTGGGGATCAGAACTCACTCCAGCAGAGGCCAGAAGTGGGGCTCAGGCAGGTCCAGTTGAACCTTTTCACACAGGAGGTGTCTCTGGAATTAAGCCAGTTCAGCTGTGGAGTTGGTCTATTAGGTACCGATTAATTCGCAATCCTAATGAATTGTTTGATGCATTAGTCCTACCAGTGACCTCTTAACTATTGCCTTTTTTATGATCCCACCACTCTTTTTCTCTCAATGCACCTACTTGCACCAGGTGATCACCTGTTCACAGACTGTTTTTTTGGCTTATTATAAATCCTTAAGCACAAAATTACTATATAAATGATTTTTGTACATAAATTGGGGCTCCTGATGTTTACATTCATTTGTATTTTTTGATTGGATTTGTTTGACAATCAACAATTGATGCTTCACTTTTTGGTAAATGAGACCTAGAAGGACTTTATTTGTCTTGAAAATTGTGAAGAGTAAGGGCCGCTCCAACAAATCGAATGCCTTATTCGTATCTAATCAGGCCACCGTCAGGGGCTCTGTCAGGCTGGTCACCATTGCCATATAGCTATGTAGACACCGAAAGTTCAGCTTCATGGATCTATGTGGCTTCACTTCCTCTTTGCGTGTTTGTTGTTTCCTTTGAACATGGCCCAAGTACTGCTTCTTGGCAGCAGCAAATGTCCTTCACTTGCTTGTGTGCTTTTAGAGGTACATTTTCTTATTTAAGTTACAGCACTCCATAAGGGTGTAAATGTTTGCAGCCAGTCTCTCGAGCAACCTCCCTCATTCCCCAGTTCCCCCGCCCCCTCCCCGATGTCTGGCATTGTTGATTTCTCCCTTCCACCCCCAACATCCCTCTCCTTTTATACGAAAGGTGTATGGGAAAAAGATACGGAGTTCATTCTACCAAAGATAATCCCATGTTCTAGAGGACAAGCAGCTCATGTGAGGCGTATGTCGAACAAGCTTGAATATAATGTGCATTTGTCAATATTAAGGTCAGGCAGAAGAGGAACATTTGCGGTGACTGTGTGCCCCAAGATATCCGTCCCTAAAGCAGCTCTCTGCCTCACCACATACTACACCATAGGTATGATTTCACAGCCGCCAACACATTCATGTACTCCTGCCTGTAGCTGCCAAGTGGGGACATAACTTGTGGACCCTTGAGACTGAACTGCCTTTGTAATAAACAGCACTGTCTCCGTGAATGTGGAGTTGGTCATTGAAAAGGTACAAGTGTGACTACCAGTCACATATTGCAACATGCTACTGATGCAGATTGCAAGCAGGCTGGTGCATGCTGGGGTGTGGGCTGGTAAAGCAAATGTGGTATGAGATAAACACACTATAACATCACTGAGGTGGATAAAGAGCAGGACTGTTTCTGGTGGTATAATGTTTTCAGGATGAGGAGCAGGTATACATACCTATGATAATATTACTAGATGTTATATTTGTTATTCTTCTGTATGGCACTTATGTCATTAACAGTGCCTTGAGGTGCATCATGGCTCTTTGTTCAAATTTTACGAAGCATTTACATTATCTTCAAAATATTCAGTCTCTTAGGCGGCCCATTTCCAATATTGCCTTTTGACTGTTTAAATGATATTTCTTGTAGGCTTTTTGGGATCATATTGAGCAGATTATATATGTTGAGGGAAATAGGGGGATCATAAATATAGAAACAAACTCCAACACACTTGCTCAGACACACCAAATGCAAACACCACATACATCCACCACCTTACCACACCACTACTCTACCACCACACTACAAATCACCCTACCACCACATCACCCTAACTAGCCTGCCACCACCCTACTACCTAAAACATACCTTCACCACCACACTACCAGAACGACCACCGCCACCCTAACCGCCACCACCAATGTTAGCCACCCTAACCATCACCCTACCACCACGACTCTGCCACCACCCTATCATTACCCTAACTAGCCTGCTACCACTATAACCACCACCTCCATAACCACAACCAATACCACCATCAGCACAAGGACCACCCTCACCACCATCCTAACAACGACCACTCTTTCACTCAACACGGTTGTCAATTCCTGTAGAAGCTCTACGTTTTATAACAACCATTTCCAAATGGTTACTTGATTGTTGTTTTCATGTAAATCTGATGCCTTAGATGCGTTTGTTTACTCTCTGGTAACTTGTTCTCACCTGAAACTATATATCTAGGTATCTAGTATAGCTAAGTAATTTCAAAGATTATGAAACATTTACACATCTTCTATAGATCTCTATCAACCTATCTGCCTATTCTTTGGAAATCAAAATATGAACACTGAGAAGAAACTCTATAGTAGGATGTTGCTATGAACCCTCGGATGGGTGCTCGATGGGCAGATAGATTCATATTTGCATAAGCTTCATATTTCATTTCCTTGTACATTTTACTTGCTGTGCAGCGAGAATAAGAAACCATAGTGTTCATCGTGTTAAGTGGCATATTTTTAATAAAACAACGTATGAATACAGTCAATCCTGCTCAGATGACCGGTTATGTGGGCTTTCGTAGCTCATTTGGTTTGTCCCTCCTCTGGAGCATGGCCTCATTACTTGTCCTTTGACTGCTTACTTTTCAGGCACTCCTTTTTTCTTTTTAATTAAGCACTCCATGAAGGATGCATGTGTTTACCAGCTGTCTCCCTTGTGTACTTCTCTTCATCCCTACACCACGCTCCATGTTTCTCTGCCCATGTGCTCCTCCCCCACGCCCACTGTGTTGTGCTTGCCCTTTTGTCATTCTGCCCTGCATTGCTTTCTCGCCTATATGCTTCTCACCCATTCCACATTGTGCCCTCTCTCGCCAGTGTGCTTCTGTTCCCCTATGCTCCATGTTGCACACTCACCTGTTCTTCACTGCTTCTGACCCAAACTCTGTGCTGCTTCGCCACACCTGTGCCCTGCTTTCCTTCTTGCTACCTCTGTCCACTTTTTTCTTTAAAAGACTTTTGCAGTACCTTTTTTTTAAATTACTAATCCAACATGGATCAATAAACAAAAAAAAAAAAGTACCCTTACATTTTGTAGGAACATGTATACGTGGTGCACACCCTTACGAAATGGCACATTTGTAACAGCCACGACATAGCACCATTTATTTTTCCTTTTTAGAAATGCTGCACAGCATCTCTGAAAAAAGTCAATTGTTCCCTAAGGCGGGATCTTTTTGGCTTTGCCAATGCATGTTTTAATATGGTGTCAGAGCAGAGAAATGGTCCTTTGTGTTATGGCTTGCTCTCAGAGTGCCTGTGTCCCATCGCTATGAACTTCGATGTTAAGATCTTGGGCTTTCCATTTGTCCATAGTATGGGTTCTCCTTTAACTGCTAAGCGCATGTTTAAGCTAATTGTGGCAGCCCAGAGTCTTGAATTTTATAGAGATGTGTAACTTTTCATTTCCAGAACCGCTAACTCTGATTACATTTTCTACTTCCCTGGACAGTTTCTACTAAGAGAACATAGACCTGTTGGGAGTTGCGAATATTCTTTGTTGCATTGTTGAAAATACATTTTTTTCAGATTTTCTGTAAAGCCTCTACAACAAATGTTGATGGCCCTATAGCCTGGTGCCTGATATCTATAAAGGGGACTATGTTTTACTAGACTGTATGTTTTGTTGCCTCGCTAGTGGACCAACCACAAATCCTTTGCCACTCTGGATTCTTCTATACCACAGTCTAGCAATGGCCATTCTCTGAGACTTCTTCTGTGCCTTGCCTTAGTATATTTAAAGCAGTCGTCTCATGAAATTCCCTTTTACTCCTCATTCACGTTCAGACCACCGTAAGATGGTTTATTGGGTTGAGCATGGTCTGTAGAGTCCTCTGTGCAAGTTTCATGGGATGCGCTTGAATACTGGTTGGGACTACTCTTCTTTTTCTCCTTCCATGGTTGTTTAAACGTACTAGATGGGTGATCGAACGACATGGAGGTAAAAAATGGAGATAGTTCAGTTTGTTGTTTTCACCATTACTGGTTGGTCGTATATGGTCGGTATGTCAAATGAGAAGTAACCTGTCTCAATTTTTCATATGTCCCTTGAAATCGATTGGGGTCCTTGTTAACAAAATGATATGGCTTGTCTCATTCTTTGATCTGGACTGTTTCTGAGCACCACACATTGGGAATATGATAAACGCATTTCAAAAACATGACGAGACACTCCACAGTGCAGATAACCCCAAGAATGTTCGGCAGACAACAGGCTGCATGTGTAAGTACAGTACAGACATACATAGCGAACTTCCTGTTATGACTTGCAATAGATGAAGTTATGCAGAATGCTAAGGCTGTTTAGACTGAGGCAGAAGTGCACAGCTGTGATAAGTGATTATTATAGTAAAATAACGAAACCACTTACTAAATAAGTACCATTTATATAAAACAGTTCTGTACTGTATCTGTAGGTTACTCGCATGCTGATGCATAGACCCACTCAGCTATCTCCAGTTAGATCGAAACCTCTTGCATTCTGGTGGCACACACACATTTACTTACCCACACACATATTTACTTACCCACAACCGGCTTTTTTCATGTGAACTATCTGTTTCACTGTGGCGCCTTTGCAAAATCACGACATGCAGGTGAATGCGACGGACCTGTGACGTCTCTCTCTTAATGGTGGGAGAAGCTGGTTACCTCAAAATGAACGCGCCCCGTGCGTGTTGAGGTGGCGGCGCGAGACCTGTCTGCGCCAGCAGGCTCCTTTGTCTGATTGGACAGGTGGGAGCGGGGTGCGTGCGTGCGGCGGCCACGCTGCCGCTGCAGGCCCTGGGAGTGGAATGCCAGGAACTCGCGCTAAGGCTAGCAGCAAGACGGCTGCTTCGCGTCAAAATAAATAATAATGAACTTTTCTTCGATCGGAAAAGGCAGGGCAAATGCAGTAAACCGTCACTCTGGGTGTCTTCATGCTGTCTGGAGACTAGAACAAACACCACTGCTGTGAAGCTCGGTTGCTTAGAATTTGTTATGGTAAATCCTATAGGTTGATATGTAAAAGCATCAGCGTCCTCCAGTATAAAATGAAAACTGCCAGAGAAACCATTCACCGAAAAATAATAAACATTGACAGTTAAACTGCTGCATCGCAGTAGCGGAAGGACGATTATTCACAACTCAAAATCCATAGCAACTTACATTTGCCGACCCTCCGTTCTGCACTGCCCGGTGCTCTAAATAACATTTAGAAGGCAAGAGGGCCGTGTGAACGTTGTACAGTAATTCCTAAAGCTGTCTGTCCTTGCGAAGGAAAGGGACCGTTATCAATCATGGACCACAATCAAGGTACCCTTGGCCGATGCATAGCGGGGTGAAAGCCTAGATGTGATGGAGATGGGCAGGGAGTGCCTTGGTGGTGCATCAGGAGCGGGGCAGTTTTGCAGGAAGTACTTTAAGTTTTTCCAGTGTCCAGCACCAAACCACCAAGAAGTCTGCTGGATCATGCATTTAAACTCAAGTGGGGTCCACTGCAAGCAGATCAGCACGCGTTCTATCAAGGCGTTATGGTAGATTCAGTTCATGTTTTTCAGTTACTCATAATTAAGTATTTTTGCTATCACTATTTGCACAGCTAGTTCCGGTTGCACCCCCAGAGTTGTGGTGGTCCTGTCGTCTGTCAACAAAACGGGACACCAAAAAACCTCTCTTAATATCTGGATGGAAGTGTATGAAGCCATCAAGAGATTAGATTGAGTTGCTTGGCGCGTGCTCAGGAGTATACATTCCTTCTCAAATATGGAGGCTCTCTTGTCACGAGAGAGAAGCAAGCTTCTTAAAAGCTTTTGTGGGGCCTGGTAAAAAGCTTTTTTTATGGGGGGGGGGGAGACGGGGCCTTATTGCGGCTTTTAAATCATAAATAGAAAAAAAGTTATTGGGGAAAGAGTTATAACACTACCTGTTTAAGTGGGATGAAAAAACTGGGGGGTCTTTCATAGGGGCATGGCTGCTGTAATTAAGGGCGTGGCTTAAAAACAACATAGCTAAAAATCTGTGCCTAGCATTATGTGCCGCCCCACTGGTATTTTGTTGCTTCAGTCATTGCCTCCAGATATATAACACAACAAGTAACATTACACCTACAACAAGCCAGGACTATTGGCTTTGTCTATGGTTGTAAGTTGCATAAGATAAATAAGCAACAACTATCACTTCGTTGTATATAGTATTGAAAATAGAACTCGCTATTGTGGGCAAGGTTGTGGCTAAGGCCAGAGCACCCGACCTTTGAGCTGAGAAAACAGGTTCGAGCCTGACGTACTGTGTTTATAAAAAATTAATATGCTCTTGTGTAAGTAATGTAACTGGTGCTCATGTAAAGCGCTCCAAGTTTGCGCTATATACAACTGAAAAACAAGTCCCTTTGAAGTTGCATCAAAGAGTGTGTCGGGTTGTGTACTATTGCAGAGTTAAGATTTTTTTTATCACCCTGTGGGTAAAAATGGAGAACCCAATAGGGACCTGTCTCGGCACCTGCTTTTAAAAACTGCTGGTGCTGAGCACCGGTAGGACCCGTCCCATTTAAAGCCATGTGTGTTGCCAAATAAAGGCGAGGCCACTTCATCGTGAAAGAGCAGACCAGGCTAGTTTTTCATTATTTGTTTTATTAATGCTTACCCTGGGCACATATCCCTGGCTGCCATCCCCTTGTGATGGTCCGTGGACGAAGGTCAACTTCGGGACAGAAAATTCCCCTTCTAACCACTAGTACACCTACTTGTCAAAAATTGAAAAGCAGCCATGCTGTAGTTTAGATAAACAAAAAGCAGGCGGTCTTTATTGACAGTTACGCCAAAACATTATTGTCTTTTTACAACTCAGGAAAAATCTTGTGGTTCGACAACAGATGCTTTAATTTGTGATCCTCTGGAGAACAAATTAAGTTCTGGCCATGATGCAAGCTAGAGACTTCAATAATTACATGGAAGAAGGGTGAGAACCTCTGTGAATTGTCAAACATTCCCACACGGAAGACGGCATGGAGGCGCGTGGTTTGCTCATTTGCAGGTTGCACTTAACCAGAGCTATTTATAAATATTTGATTCTATTCGCGTCTTAAACTGTGGCGTTCTGTACTCCTGCTCGGATCCTGCCCAATGATCACTTGCACTCATGCATTATAGATGCATTTTAACAGCATCTGCATCTGATAGCACGCGCTCGAGCAGCATTATGCAGCTGTATGTGCTGAGCATTTTTGATTGATGCCTTACATCACATTCCTTGTACGGCAGTAAGGTACTAGCAGTGCAACTCTACCTGGTAATAATTCTATGTGTAGTAATTTTACGTATATTAGAAACAGCATTTTTACCTTGAAGTGGTAATTTTTTTGCTTTTGGAGATGTTTCAAAAGCCACCCAGTCTGCTTTTCAAAAGTGTACACAGCATGGAGGGTCTCACATTTAGGAGCAGGAAATGTCATTGTTGATGTTGCCCTTTGCCTAAAGTGATTTGCGGGTTTGGTGTCCTAGTCTTTTGTCACTTCCGGGGGTAAGGACAATGGATGGTAGTAGGGTGCAGTAGAGGCTGTTGGTCTTGTCAAGTCCCTACTTTTGGGTAAGTATCACATTGTGCCCTCCTGGGAAGAGAGACTGAACAGTGGTTGACTCTCAGGCAGTATTCAGACTGTCTGAAATTTAGGGCACTATTGTTGGTACTGAGGTGGAACACAATAGCGGGTACACCGCACCTTAAAGCCCTCATGACTCTATTCTGGATTATTAAGTAAGCAAGACGAGGACAGGCTTCTAAAATGAATTCTGCTCAACCTTAATTCCATACTGACGTCTTCCTGCATGCTGAGCCAGTCTTCCTGTTTCCTTTTACTGTCTGAGAGACTCCTAGTTACCAAATGATTTTGGCCTCAATCGGTTAACCATGGCTTCTGATGGATGAAGGGCTGGACAGGCCATTCTACCATGCTGACATTTGCCCATTGGGTTGCAGGATAGGCAGTCATGACCCAACCATGAAAGAGCCTATTGACTTCTATCCGGGTGGTGGCTCCTACAGTTATAGGCTGACTTGAATTTCTTTTCCCTCACATGGTTTGGTTTTTAGTCTGGCACTACCAGGATGAGCTGATTCATTGTCTCACTGTATACATTGTTCAGTTTTTGTTAAGTCAGTTGCTAGTCAAGTTTAGTAGACTTTCCTGTCTATGCCAACGTTGAAATTCGAGCTTAAGGGCTGTGCTTCACAAACGCCCATCACTGCACGAGCACGCTACGTCCTCTCACAGCCTCCCTCCTCACAAGATCATGACAGGATGTCTCACTCCAACTGATCCCACAGCCGCTATATCATACTGTCGCTTTCCAATCCTATTCAAAATGATTCCTCCTGAGTTTGATAAATACAAAGTCGATTGCACCTTTCTGGTCCAAAAAGGAGGTCGTTACTTCACCATTAGCGTTTATTATTGCAAACTGCTTTTAAATCTTACATGGTATAGTAAGTGTTTTTATTATTGTGAGGTCCTATCTTTACATAATGAACAGGTTATGGATGGTTTGAAAGCGGACAATCTAAACACGGGCCAGGCAAGGGGATAATGCCTCATCCAAGCGAGTTAGGGCTCCCTCGCAGAGGACGGGGGTGGAAGACTGAGGTCTCTAGGAGCGAAGGATGTCCTAATCTGTTGAAAATATACATTTGCTCTTTCTCAGTCTTTGTGCCTGGAGACAACTGGTAGGGTGAGCATTTGTTTTGCTTGAAGGGCACCCATGCAAGCTGGCAATTTCTTTTCACAATGTGCAAAGCAAAAGAGTGCACCTCTTGGCGGTTTCGTAGATGTGATCTACACAGGAAGCAATTAAGGTGCGCCACTGAAAAAAACGGATGGGTGGGGCTTCCGTCTCACAATTTGCTTACTCATATTTATTTCCATAATAGGTCACAAATGTCCCTCTGACAGAGTATGCACACCGCTATGATGATTAAAGCATACTATTATTGCATACCATAACAGATCGGATATCTGGCTTTTGCCAGTTACAGAGTTCATTGTTTCTAGGTGGAACATGCGTCTGTGGCTGGTATTATTCTCCACAGAGTCCCTCATCTACAGCTCACAGGGTGGAGAAAGCTGGGTCTAAGGCCATTGTTAAGCACTTGGACCTGTTGCCAATTACCTTCTCGCCAATGGTTACTCATGAGTGGTTTTGGGTTCTCGAACACGTTATTCTCAAAAAGTGTCTGTCTTCTAGCCAATAAGGGAGAGGACCTAAGTTTGTAAGCAGACTCAGACACTGATGTAATATTAAAAATTCAGTCCACTTTTCTGTAGCGGAGCTGTAATAATTGTTGTAAACACAAAAAAGTGATTGAGATGTGAAAGGTGAAGCTAGCCATTTGGCACAAGAATGATATTGAGTATACTGCTCAAGTGTTTTTCTTAATGTCTCAGGCTTTCTTTTTTTTACCTCTTCATCAAATTATAAAGAATAAATGTACACTGAGATATTTCCACAGAAATTGTCTTGGGTGATCCTATGGCAATGGCACAGTTAACAAGCGCAAGTCAGACCTATAGTCGCCATACTCCATAGGAACTGGAATAAATGTAATGAATCCCTCTCCTTTTGGACTAGGTTTTGTAGAATCAAGTAAAAATGCCATTGGGAAGAGTCGCCGCTGTAGACTTATAGTAGTAGTTTCAGCTCTGTTTTTCATCTTTCACTACTAACTACGTTCTGTGATCTTAAAATAGGAAAAGATGAACTACGCAGGGTTGGTAAATTCCATCTGTCATAAATACCCATATTTCAGAGTGAAATTGGAAAGCATAAAAATGTCAATAGGAGTGTCAATGGAGGAGCATTGCAGATGGTTTATGATTCTCAAATTTCGTAAATGAGGGTAATAATTGGTGGTTGGGCTACAACTTGGTACAAGAAGATGCACTCACCATAGCACCCAAGTGATGTCTAAACATGTGGGCTCAAGTTTAATGACCAACCAGGTAAAGGCCACTATACGTACCACCGACCTGAGTGAATAAATGGAAAGGTTTTATATAGTTGTTCGTGACAACCCAGCAAGGGTATCCTAATACTTAATCTGGTTCCTTTGGATATCCTTCCATCTGCACCAGAGACTGAGACGAAACTGCTCTTAAGCTTAGCCTTGGTGGGGTTTGATATCACCCACTGCAATCTGATGCCCTTAAATGGACATCCTAACTTTCCTCTCTCCCTTCCACCCCACATACAACACCAGAGGTTTGAATGTCTAGCACTGGGCGCAGAAGGCTGGAGATGGTTTTGGTGCCACTAATTCAGTTGAAGACACGTTTTGGACATGCTTAAAACATTAGTAATATCAGTGCTTAATTTGTGACTGTGTTTTCCGGTGCTCGGCACCGGCACTTAATTGCCAACAACGGCGCTTCTGACAGTCTGCATCAAGGTAGCACTGTCTGCTAATTTCGAAATGATCACAACAGGTAATTATTAGTTCAATCGACAGTAAAAATTACTATTCTGACGTCCAAGCCATTCTTATAGCTTTGGCGGTCTGAAATCGTCTAAACTGTCACACTTGTGGGAGTGTGATGGTTAGTAGTTGTATTGGTACTGTCATTAGCAGCACTGGCAGGGGCGATGTGTGGTGCAAGCTGATGTGACCTCCTGACAAGAGCCCTGGCACTTACCAAGGCAGAACCAGGAACTCTGTCACGCCGCCGATATGGCGGTGGTGCCGGTCCCTGGTGGCATTTTCCGGCGGAGAGGGAGCGGGGCAAGCACCGATGACGCGCAGGGGTCTCCCCCGTCCACTTTTTAGACCTCATGGGTTAGAAGAGGGGCGTGCCCCGGAAGCAGTTGTTAGCGCTTCCGTGACAACGCAAGGAAATGGGTCCCGGAACTAGCCGGGACCTGTTTTATCCAGATGAGGGAGCGCTCTTTAAAAAGAGCCGCGGAGCGGCAAAGGAGTCTTTTTTCGCCGTTATGCCCTCCCAGCACCTCGCCAGCGCACACGGCTGGGTGCTTTAGCCTCAATTTTTTCTTTCAATTGTCGTATTTTATGTCTGAGTATCCTTGGTCTGCGGTAAGATCATGATTGATAGGTCTAATTTAAATCTCTTATTAGGCATCCCATTGGTTAACGGGGATGCCTGGGGGGGACAGTGGTTCCTCATCACACTCCAGGGGGCGCGCACAGCTGAAGGGTGCAGGGGGAAGGGAGTTCCTCTTCCGGTGGCAGCTATGGCCAACCCCTGCGCAGGCGCATTTGGGCGCCAACATGACATAATACAAATAAACATCAGCCAGGGGGTAGGGAGTTTCTGCTTCCGGTAGGCAGCTTGGACCAACCCCTGCGCAGGCGCATTGGGCGCCAACATGGCATAACATGCATAACATGTGCCCCTGGGAGTTAGGTTGGAAGGGTGTAGGGGATGCCCGCAAAAAGAGTCTGCTGGGCACACGGGCCTCCTACGCAAGGTCACTCCGGTAAAGGGGGACCTGTCAATTACTGGGGAACAATCATGACCTTGCACGTAGGCTCATTCAGGATACTCAGAAAACAAATGTACATGTTCCAGTTTAATTGAGGTATGGTTATGTATCAGATTCATGTTAAGGATAGCCATAGATCATGTCAAAAACTGTAAGGCAAACGTGAGTGACTATGTTGATGTTTTCTGCATAAAAGGTTTTTAAAAATAATTTCAATTTTGAATTATGTTTCATTATTTTTAAGAAAATACGGCCGGGGTCTCCGACCCCTAATCCAAAAAACGAATTTAATTGAGTTGGATGTTTACTATCGATACCTCGGGAGGAAGAGGGATCATATGTGTGGGGTAACTGATCAATACCTGGGAGGGGACTCTGCAATACCAGGCCATATTATTTTTTTCTTCTCTAAACTAAGCACTGAGTTGTATGTTTTTATCGTGTAGGATGGTGCCGGGTGCAGCGGTTTCAGTGCTTTAGATACATCTCCTTGTTGAGCTTGGCATTCACGAGTTAAACGGATTTGGACCTGGTCAAAACAGACACATTATTAGCCAGGTTTTGAAACAATAACGTGATACCTACCTTGCAGTTCCTGACACATTTTTTTTTTTTTTTGAAACCGTTTATTACAAAATTCAAAAAATATACAGAGATGGGCCTACAACCTTCAGGCCGGCCGCTAGCAAGCAAGAGAAGCATTGCTGACACATTTTTAGTTGCTTAGTGAATGCATGCCTCTGTGAGCAGTTTTGCATAACTGAGGCACTACATTTGATCCCACCCAATATGTATTACACAAGAATCCATGGTACCATTTTTGGAGCTCTGTGTCATATTAAAGCGACCCTAGAATTGGCCGGGCCGACAGTCGTAAAATGTTCTGTTTTGAGGCTATGCCAAATTTCCTAAGGTTTAGCTTTCTGCGACTTTGCTTAAATTTTGGCACTTAAGACTCGTTCCTGCCCAAAATGTGTTTGTCATGTCATTATAATGTATGCCTTTTTCATGCGAGTTAATAGGCCATGCTAGATACTGGCAAACCACATGTTGTGTAATTTTATGGGAATTTAGCAAACTTCACATAAGATAAAACTATTTCGCACACGCCTACGTGAAACCAGGAAATTCAGAGTCGATCCCAGATGGATTTAAACTTGTGATCTACAGTTAATGTAGTGATTTCTGGAGAGGGTGCATTGCTCCACTGTACTAGCTTAACCTCTCATGCTTCATGTACGCAGTGGGGTCGCACTCGCACAAAATGATACCCCCCTGTAGTTTGTGAGGAGTGCCCCCTCACTCGCCAATCTCACATATATTCGTTGCCCCTGAATTGGAGGGGGGGGGGGGCGGGGTGTCTCTTGAAAGTTTTAGGGAACCCCCTGAAGTGTTGCTCACCCCCTGCACACCATCCCGCCACGAGGATATGCAGGGTCCTGCGTCACGCCCCTGCACGTGCGCAGAATCCACTCACCCAAATACTGCATTCTTCCGCCGCGTTCTGAAAGAGTCCTTTATCACTGCAGCATGCGCTGCTCTGTAGCGAGTGGCAAATGTCGCTGTTGACAGAGGCGATGGAAATGCTAATGGGTTTGTCTAGACACCAAAGAGCAACCGCAGGTGTCCGTATGGTTGAAAGCCTCGGCAGCCACTCGAGTGTGTCTGTTTTTAAATCCAGGCCTTTTCGGAAGCGCGTGTCACCTGCGTGACAGGCTGCTGTTGTCGCGATGTGCCAGCGTGGGGTCAACCCTGCGGGGGGTGTGGCAGCCGTCAGGGGCCTCTGTGCTGAGTGAGAGAGCCCATAACAGGGCCGGGCCATAGCGCCCTTCTGTCGGCTAACAAGAGCCCCCGTCCGCGCTGTCTGGGTCCAGCCCGCCATGAAAGGCCCGCTCCTCCCTCTCGAGGACCTGTTGATTCTCGGAGCAGGACAGCAGTTTGTTTGGAGTGTATGATTTGCTTCATACATTTAGCATTAGTCTAATCCTGTGCACGAGGTTTGCTTTGTCAGTAGGCCGTGCTGCGTTTCGCCTTTGCTTGCGTTTGTGCTTACACTTGTTAAGCTAAATCCGTACACTGGTGGGTGCTTGTGGACGAAATGCGGCTCCCTGGCGGCCAGGCAAGGGTGTAGTTGACTGCTCTAATGCAAGTAAGGACACCCGGACCCAACTGCGGCCTATAAAGCACTAAAAAGACAGCATTCATTAGGTGTACAGTGCCCTTAGCGCCCCTGCACTTATTGCACCATTGATTCCTACGCCACTATCTTGAATGCGTCCCAACTTTATGCACGGGTGTTTCTCTGTATGGGTGGCGCTGCCTGTTTACTTCCAGATGATCTCTGCTTCAGGTGGTGTTGTGTGCTAATCACTGTATTTATTTTAATTTTATTTAGGAACTTCATATAGCGCCGGCTCAGGGCTCGAGTCGGGGTACCACGCGGGTGGACGGCATCCCCCCACTTATTTTACAGGGAGTTCGATAACTGAAGCAAATGGAGCCACACATTCACTCTTTGGCCTCTCTGGGGCGAGATCGGAGCTCATTCAGAACGCTGCTCACGCGCTGGCTTCTCTGATGCAATCGCATCTAAGGGGTGAGCGAGGGGAGGCAATGAGTCTGATAGTGCAAGCCACTTTTCGTGACTTCACTTCCCCCACTACTTTTTCAGGGTATTGGAGCACTGTAGGTTTGTTATGGGGGGGAGGGGGGTGCACGATTAATAAATCGAAAAAAGTGTCCATCTGTTTGTTGTGCTGTTGTCGCTACTTGAACTTCAATGTTCAGTCGTGTAGTTAATAATGGTGCAGCAGGTGCTGAAAGGCCAGGGCGCGCCCAATCAGACCCGAGTATTTCTGTGTTCACCGACCCAATCAGCGGTCTACGAACCAATTTTCCTTGCTTTTGCACTACGATCCCTAGCACCCTCGCAACGCCACTGCCAGACGTAATATGTGCAACACTTTTTTTTTTTTTTTTTTTTTGCTACACCAGTACTCAGTTGATCAGAAGTGTATTTTCGCGGATTTCCTAGTGCCTTCTTAGCAGTTTGTTAGGCGATGTTTTGCGTATCTCAGAGCCACAATTATACCTCCTTTACAAAGATGGTCATGAGAACAAATGTGGATGTGGTCCGGGTTTCCTAGGTCGCCTTATCATATTAACTACGCTACTAACAGGAGCCAATCTGTATGATATGATGACTGGAGTTGCAAACCTTGGCACAGCCAGTAAGTAGCACCAGCCAATCAAAGGCCAAGATATCGACTGAATGTTCTCGTTCGATTTGAAGACCAATGTTAAACAATAACCAACCGGTCATGTTAATCGGCCCTCGATATGCGAAGCCTAAGGTCATGAGGGTGAATAAGATTCCCATCGAGGACTGTCATCTGTATTACATATTTTCCGGTGACCTTTTAATACCCTTGTGAAATGGTCCCAAACTCCTGGTCTTTTGTTTTCTCCAGATAGAGGGTAGACTTGGCACTAAACCCCTGCAGCACAGTGTTGAAATGTTTAGTACAAGGCCCTAGAAACCTTTGACGCATGTGTCGTGGTGATAAGTTTTGGTGACCTATATCCAATAGAATATATTCTAGAGGAGTCTTGCGGGCCTCCAGCCTTACCCTCATCTTATATAGTCAACCGGGAAAGTGCACTCTTACTTGCAGGGTGCCTTAATGTTTGCTTCTGTTGACTGATGGTTTACTGTATGGATTACATCACAGGCGGTATTTATATGGTCTATTAAACTATACAATAGAACCAGAATTCAAAGGGAAAATCAATTTTTCTAACCTCATGTGCTTACTTTGTTTAATCTTCACCATGCTCTTATACAAGAAAGATCAGCCATAAGGAAAACCTTTTTTGTAAATTGGGAGACACATCTGGTAAAACCCAAGAGCTGATAAAAAATAACAGCTAGAGAATACATGGCCATAAATCACTAGCAAAGCCAATAAGTCTTGCTTTGTGTTAGTGGAAGTGTTTGCTAGTAGGTACGTGGCTGACGTTACTCTCATAGAAAGAAATTTCCACAATGATGCAACATCTTGCGCACGTTTAGAATTAATTAGCAGGGTTAAGCTGTACCCTCGAAGTATTAGAAAAGGAATCGGAAAATGAAGATTACGTTGTGAGTGGGGAATTTAAAAGGCATTTGGCGCAAAATATTATGTATAGATACTTTTGATAAAGGGACCGTTTATTTGCGTCCTTAAGAAAGCATTTAGGTACACAAATCTTTAGTTTCTGCACAAAACAAGTTGTAAATCCAGCACAGTATCCAGACAGCAAAGTGAAAATATCAACAAGTAATGCCAATTAGCAAATAACACTTTAGCTTAGCAAAAGGCTAAGGCATAGAAAAAGCAAGCACTTACTAAACAAAACAGCAATAAATAAGCAATTAAAATCTTGTGTCCGGAAAGTAAATGCGTCAAAGAACACACTGGGTCACAAGCTGCATGCAGCATCTACAGTCTAACAAAAGGACTACTTGATCGACCCATCACCAAATCCTAACGAGCAGATGAATTGGACAATGTATCCATCCTCACAACGTTAGGGCCTTGATGAACCGTCCAGATAAGCAGTGGCCAACTATGAAAAACATATAAAACCTAATGGCTGAAGGAGGCTGACCCAAAGCGGACTCTGTAATTCTTGTTGCGGTACTTTTTAAAGAAATTGATTACAGCTAAAACTGTTTGTAAGCGTATTTAACCCCTTCAGTGCCCGCCCCTTTCCCCGCCCTGTGCCGGCCGTTGTATTAGCGGGCGGGGTTTATGACGAGCTGGTCTCGTCATGGGCACAGCGCGACCGCGGCCCATGACGAGACCAGCTCGTCACGGGCATTGAAGAGGTTAAACAGTGGTGGGTTTAGAGTCTTATCTCTTGGGATTCATAAAACAAAAGGGTTTGCTAATATGGCCTGAGAAGGAATAAATTAGGCTTTGAGCGAGAAGGTTCCCTGTCAACAACAGTGAACCTTTGTCCCTGTGAATTGCAGCTAGCCCAAAGGAACATGCATTTTGCCTTCCATTGTAGCTTTTACGGTAGATACAGAAATACGTTTCCGTGCCTATTAATGTGTCACCTTTATATTGGAGCGTTTAAGCATGCCCATGTATAATTTTGAATGCTGCTTGTCTATTGTGTTTGTTACTGTATGGGAAGTTTCCCGCCAACAAAAACGAACTAGAAATCCCAACTCAGAGACCATCTAGATTTAAAGTTAATCACTGCCAATGTAACAAAAGTTATACATCCTGCTTTTGTATTACATGCGGTTTCTATTATAAATATATTTTTAAATTAAGTCACATAATTTGTAGTACATGATTGAATTATCTTGTAATTAATAATCGATTTTAACTAATCCATTGTATAATGAATGTTTTGTGCTGTGATGGTTCTCTGAGACGTGATAAACTGAATGAAACCTAATGTAGATTGATTGGAGTAACGCCATATGTCTATGCACACACTGTTCACTAGTTTTCAAATATATTTGTAAAAATAACTCTTAAAGGATTGAAAGTGCTCATTTAATGTACATCTGACTTATGTTTGCAGAGTGATTCACGACCTGTAATTGGAATTTAAAACGAATCTGATTGGTTGAGAGAGCTCTTTTTTTATGTTGGCCTTTTATAATGTTCTTAAACATCAAAAGGTTTGTGAAAGCCCATGATAATTGGCTGATGCATGTTAAAAGATTTATTGTGCCTAAAATACGTGATCCGTGGACCCCATTTCATGCAATAATAATATAAGGGGCTCTCTGTGGGGAGGAAGAAACTCTGCAGCAAGAGTTTGCAGCACATGGCTAAAGTCTTTGCTCAGAACGCAATGGGGTAGTGGCGCTGACTGTAGGGCCTAACTGAAGGTCCATCCCTATGCCCAGAGCTATTGGTTATAGTTGGAAGTTGAGCTCTCTGGAAGAGGGGTGCTGAGCATAGAGAGCAGCCAGGGGCCAGATAATGCTTCCTCTAGTCTCCTGCACTTGGTCAAACTTAGAGCCCTAAGTTTTCTAGGGGTATATGTTTCGAACAAAGACCATTGCCTTGGGTTAACAGTTTGCCAAGTGGACTTTGGCATGCATTGTACAGTGTAGCCTCTGTCTCTATGCCTGTATATTGTAAGGGGCTGCTTTAAGAAGGCCGGTTTCCAGCACATCTTCCATAGTGCCCCTTAGTGCTGGGATACCCCGGTGAGGTCACTGTTGTGCTCTTTTAAGTTCCATATAATTCATTCATTTATTCATTCATCCCTTTCTGCTCCGAGTGAGATTATGGTAGACACTCCTCTGTAATTGGGTAATTTTTAGGTTTTTGCCCTCTAAATTTAAAGTAGATTTGCTTATGCAGTTTGTAGGGTGCAAGTGCATTCTAGAGCAGGGTCTCTGTAGTTTGTATGGCTCTTGACCCGTTAGTACATTTCCAGGATCAGGAAACCATGTTGAGATTACATGCTGGGTTACATCTTTTATGTTTACCATCACATACACCTGGGGCCTTCATTGGTATGGCATGTTGCATTGTAATTCTTAAAGCGCCATCCTGCACAGGTCAACTCACATTACAGGGCCCCGGCTCTCTGCATATACAATTCAGCTAATATTTTTTCCATGGTAAATCCAGGAATTATTTTGGAGTCTGTTGCACGTGCTGCCTTCAGAGACCAATTTGTAGCTTTCCACAAAGAATCCATTGACTTTGAGTTTACGGCAGTTCAAGATAGGTACATATTGTATGATTCGGGGAAAAAAATAGATTTTTTTCCCCAACATTAGCTGGGCAAGGGAGAGGTAGCTGTTTTACGTGCACGTCCACAACCGGCGTCTTTCCCTGTGCTGTTTTACCTGCATGGCTTGTGTCCATCAACTGACCTCTCGCCGTTGTGTTCTTCCAGTTTCTTCTGCGCGATGTCTGCTATTGTTTGTGCTTAAGGAGTTACTTTAGACACGAAAGCCTGAACATATTGTAAGGAATGAGGCTTGGCCTGCCTTGCAAGTTGGAGATCGGTTGTGAAAATTAGCTCAAAAGGCCGAAAAAATAACATGCTTGTGGCGTGAGGGAGCATGATAGGGTGCTGTTTCATGTACCTTCCCCAAGGCCAGTTTAGCCTGGTTCCTTCACCCCTAGCGTGCTTGTTGAGAAGGTGGTGTGCTTCTGGCAGTAGGACCAGGGCCAGGATCTGCAGCTTCTAATCTTTGTGTGCCCTCCGCTTTTGATACTCCCATGCCCGTAAATTAGGATTGAACAGGACCTACTATCTGAAAGCTCGATTGTGGACCTTACTTCTCCAGCTCTTCTCCCTTCCTCTTGCTGAACGGAGGGAGTGGCTAATATCCCGTGAAAACAGAAACCCAACATAATCTTGTGCATGCCAGTATGCAGACCGGTCTCTTATAAAGGGCTTGCTCACCCCCATGTGCAGCATTAAACAAGAACATTTAATTTCTTCTAGCTCTCCCATTTCTACCCAGCTGCAGCACTAGGCCCCTGTTGCTTCTCCAAGCAGCTGTGATCAGAAGAGGGAAAGAACGGGTAATGTTGAATGCGGCTAATAAACAGAGGACAACTCCGTGTAACCCCACAGACTCTTAAGGCCCTGCTACCTTTATCCCGCTGCTTGTAAGTTGGTAAGAGGGATTTTGGTGAGGGAGAGATCAGTGAGTGAATGTGAGTGGGGATTGGGCTCCAAAACCTTCCTTTTTCCCGGTGAATTTGTCATCTGCCAGCCCTCCTGCCATTCCATTGGGTTGCTTTGTATGCTGTCCTTGTAGGGTGAGCTAGGAAAGCCAATCTGTGGTTGACAGATGTTTATACTGGGAAGAAAATTGATGGATATCGAAGGGGTCATGAAAAGTATCCAGGTGATATTCCTACAGCTTTCACAGTAGCCCATAAGTTTAGCGTTTGCTCATTTGGGCCACGTGACGGCTCTGCTGACTTTTCTGCAGCATCCTCTGACTTGCAAGCACCAGTTGCACCTCCACCCAGAGCGCCATACCATCTACCGCTAGAAAGGGACCCTTGGTAACAGCGATCCTCAAACTTGACCCAAAGTGTATCTAAATGTTTGGGAGTGAGGGGTGTAAAAGCCTTAATGCTGCAATAAGCAAGGCAAGAAGATTCTCACAGATTCTCAAAATAACCACTTCTTCCCTTCCTACACCTGTAAAAAGTAGGCTATGGAAATGTATAGCTGTGCTAATTTCCATTTTGTTGACCAAGAGACGTCTGCGAGCTTCCTTCTGACAGGGGGAGATAGAGGCCGCATGAAAATGAATTTTAAGTCTAGCAGCTGGCATGTAACGCACAATGACTGCCTTCTGTGTGATGATGAACGCCTCCTTTACTATAGCCTGTCACTATAGGAAGGCTGAAGGAAAAAAAATGACCAGTTATTCCAGCTCTCCAATTGAGATGCATTCTGAGATGAAAATGTTATTGGTTCAGGAAATGAACGTAATTTGGGCTCATTCTAGGAAATCGATGAGATTGCTCAGTGAGTTAAAAACCCACTGCTGAGCTCTGTGTGCAATTGATGTGTGTGAATAAGAACTTGACCCTCCGCCTTTCATTCTTTTCGGGCTGGTTAGTGAGCCCTCTCATACCATCTCGGATGTCACCCCTGATGCAATTGACTTGTTAGTCAGGGCACGGTTCGAGGCGTGTACTTGTTTTAGTGATGCATTCCAAGTTGACTGCATTTCCGATTTAGAGAGTTATTTTTGCAAGTGTTAATTAAAGTGTACCGTTCGCAGATGGGACAATTCTATAGGACTGGAGTGTAGTATGCTGTTCCTTGATGAAACCTTCCGAAGCTGAAATATTCAGCGTATACATTTTCTGTAAGTGATGTCTGCGTCACATGGCACCTAAAGAAAACGGCGCATTTTCCGAGCATTTCTTTTGGCAGGTCAGGGTTGAATATCATTTTCGGAAGTTTATTGTGCACATTGGCCTTATAATAATGTCCGTGGAGTGGTCGTTCCCCATCAGCACGTGGCTATCTTGATGTCTGAGTGTTTAATAGCAAAGAGCATTGCGTTGGCACAAATCCTTCAAAAGGTTATTATGAGATACCTATTTGTTCCATCGGTTACATAATGGCACCGTCCCCGCAAACCAGTCGGCTCTCTACTATCACCCCCTGACAACGCGAGCAGTGCTGGGCTTGATGTCCCACCCCTGTCAGCCTTCTCTTCCTCAGATAGGCCCGAGGCGGAAGCCAGTCAGCAGACTCGGGACACCTGCAGCGTCAACAATAGGCGGGGTTTTATTGGCCAGGCAAGGTGCTTGTTAAATCTCACCTGCCTTTGTTCCTCATTCACGCCGTCTGCTCTCGTGGAATGTGTGCCTGCTGGCGGGAGGTTGTTTGCGTGCCCTTAATGACGGACGTGCCTTTGTTGTTGTTTTTGGCAGGACTACACATTCCGAAATTGGCCTCTGCCATTCTAATAACCCTGAAGTGAACTGACATCACTATTAGGCAGGGGCGTTGCAAAAGTCGCCGCTGGCGCTAATGAAAGCACGAAGAATGGGGCCTCCATCTCTTTGTTTCCTGGTACACAGCAACTCGAATTGGGATTTAATGGGCACCTGTGCTCCGGTGCCACTGCGCCTACTGCACTAATGGCATCTATACCCATACGTCTTTGCCGTAGGAGAAACACTCTCCTTGGGCAAAAGCCTTACTTTATTGTTGAGAAATAACTCGTAGAGGCACAGTTCTTTTGGAGTGTTAATCTTATACTAGGGAAATGGGCATGGGCGTAGGAAGTGTGGGGGACGCGGGGGATATATCCCCCCCAGATTTTGGAGTGGGGGGGACACGGGGGACAAGGGTGGGGGGGACGAGGGGACAAAGGAATTTCCCCTCTCCCTTCTGTTATAGCAGGGCCATTAGCACGCGAAAGCGCTACCTAATGGCCCTGCACTTGACCTGCCTGGAGTCAGAGGCCACCCGCCCTCTGCCTTTTGTTATGCTGCAGGAAGGCTCAGCCGTTCTGGGAAGGGCAGAGAACGGAGAAAAAATAAACGCTGTCTCTTTTCCTTCATGGCAAGGACCGTGTCCACTACTCCTGATCTGCCTCTGGCGGCTGCCCTCCTCTCTTTATTCCTCCATCTCTTTCTGTCTCTGTCTCGCTCCTGCTTACGTGCTGATTTCAAGAGGCAGCTCTTAAGGTACTCTCTCTTGCCTCTCCTTTTCTTTATTTGTTCCCCTGTGAAATTGATCCAAAAAAGGCTGAACACTTTGGCTGTAAATGTCCTCATTTTCTGACCGTTTTCTATTGAAAAGAAAAACCTCGGAATGGAGAGAAAAAATAGTTAAATACCTAAATAAAGCAATACAGAGTGGACAGCAGACAGGCCAGACTGTTATTTACACCCACACACATTAGCGCCACTTTACAGAGTTTGCCAGTGAAAGCGCTACTTTCTTTTTATCTTCTTTCTTTGAACAACATTGTTTTCCCAGGGTGGGTAAGTGCGCCATTCCTAAAGGGACTGCAATACCTGGTTGATGGGTAGAGTGGAAACGTTTAATATGATCGTTTTCAACTTTTTAATTATTTTAGCTTATAAAATGCGTCTCTGTGTTTGGGGATGTGGTCTTTTTTAAACCAAACTGCATACATTTTGAAAGGATATAAGCAATGGACATTGAAAGGGGTCCCTTCCTGGTCCTGTAGCCATGTCTTGAACTTTTCAGGCAAAATCACTTACTGATTTCTGAATAATGAGTTTAAAACCGTTAAGGTAACCATGTTTTTTTCTGATTACAGTTCACATGCTTTGCTTATTCTTGCATTCCCTGTGAGTGTTTGCTTTTTCCAGGGTGTTATTCATTTTTTTTCAGGCAGCATTTTACTGTTGTCTAGTGCATAATTTGAATTTAGTTGCAGCACAATTGAGTTGTGCTGAAGGCAGTGCGAGTTTCTCTCAGTGGGGCAGTATGGTGTTCAGTGTGGGAGAGAATGTGGCACTCTGGCCAGAGCTGCTGAATTTGGAACTGGAGAACCATGTTCAGACCTTCATGACCAGTTCACCATACCACAGGTGGACCTGTCCACCACAATCCATACTGCAGTTCACTTCCAGTCTTACGGGCAGGCATATGAAGAAGCACATCCTAGATCGACAGTGAATCTGTCACTGAGGTCACAAGACCCTTGAGGCCAGTCCACCTCACCCATTGGTACCTCCATTGGCCTTTTTCCAGCACTAGCAGTGCAACTTGCCAGGGGTTGGCAATGTAGGATTTGCATGCACACCAAACTTAGGGGGTGATTATAATGGCAGTGGGACCGCCACGTCACCCCGTCGGTGGCGGTCCCACCGCCATTGGTGACTGCATCACAGCCCGCCATATTGCGGGTGGTTACCTGGCGGTCGGAAAGACCAACCACCACGCACCCGACGGGCTTCTTGAGCCCGCCGGTGTGGTGGAGGGGCTCGTGGTTCCTACAATGCTGGTGGTGCCTACCATGCATCGCAGCAGGGATTACGATGTCCCTTACCCGCCAGCTTATCAATGGCGGTTCACCTGCCATGGAAATGCTGGCGAAAGGGACATTGGGGGCCCGTAGCTGGCCCCTTTACCCCTGGCCCTCAGACATGGGTCCTGGGGGGCATCTATGATGCCCCACAACATATCACTGCACCATGTGGCAGGCACCGATATATTTAACATGTTCCTTTTTTTTTAACTTTGCGGCGGATGATGCAGCCAGCAGCACCTGCTGCAATGTAAAAGATAGGCATTGCGAACACTGTAGTGGCAGTCGCATTGTAATGCCTATCGTGGGGCCTCCACCTTGAAGGCCAGCGGTCCCATTCCCCGATTCGATGGCGGTGGTACTGAAGTCCGCCTGCCATCGTATTAGGCTCCTGAGGCTTGAGCCGGGAGCGAGTGGTACGCAGTCACTTGGTATCGTACCCTGTTATTTTATGTGCTATCTTGTTAACGCGTCGTTTCTTAAACTTTGTTTACTCTGATAAAGATTGAAAACATTCATTTTTAACTTACCTAATTTCACCTGTGGCATTACAAGTGCTGTTGAGTCGCTGTGAGCAGTGGGCGAGGCTTGGGGGCTTGGGGCTTCCACTTCCTCCGGACGGTCGGAGTAGTTTCGGCCATCTTGGATTGGGGGGAAGCAAGCTTTACAGTCACCCAGGCCGGATCCTCCCAGAGGCCTATAAATGCAGGCGCACCTAAGGCAAACCCGTCTGCTCCCGTCCGCGCCAGTCCGACGCCAGGCGCCGGGCTCTCTCTCACATGCGCTATTGACCGAGTTAGGTACTCGCGGGATGATCTCCTTGCCCTGGCCTCTGCAGGAACACTCTTATCATTGTGATCTTTGTTCACTTGATTTGCCTCTAGTACAGAGGGACGTCTGCCCATCAGGGTTTAAGGAGTTTAGACTCCTTAACCTTAACTGCCGTTCCCTGATAAAGCATCACGCTGAAGTTTTTGACCTTCTGCTTGAAGAATCCCCTGATGCCCTCTTCCTTACGGAGACCTTGCTCAGCCAAGATATCATGGCAGTACCTTGGCTGGCTCTTCCACCTGGCTACGTGTTAAAAACGCTGAATCGTGAAGGGGGAAGAGGGGGCGAGGTGGCAGTGGTAGTCAAGGAGGCCCACACTGTTAGCCTGGATAGGGAAAGTATAGTGGGTTGTGAATGCGCCTCCTTTAAAATTGGGCTAACTCACAATTTTACACTGACGGGTCTTCTGATATATAGACCTCCCGGGCCGGCCACCGGCTTTAGGGAAGATCTTTTAAATAAAATGGGACACTTCGCCAGCAGGGCAGCAAATTTCACTATCCTGGACGATCTTAACCTCCATTTTGAAAATGAAGAGAGAGCGGAGATCGGTGTTTTTTTGGCAGATCTAGAAGCTTTCCAATTGAGGCAGCATGTGCTAGAAGCTACGCACGTAGCAGGCCACTTGCTGTAGCCTGTTTTTTCCAACCTTCCTCGGATTCAAATGTGTACTCCAATCCCGCAGGCCTGGACGGACCACTTCCTGGTCTCCTTCTCCTTACTATTGCAGATTAGGACAGACCCTATCTGCCCTACTAAGCTTTTTAAACGCCCTTGGTATCGGCTTGATCCTCGGGTCCTCTCTGTCTGGCTATCTGGCCATTTACCTCAGATATCTTCGGATATTGACGTGGCTAACCAGTGTTACCACGATTGGCTGACGGCCGGCTTGGATAACTATATCCCAGCCAGATGGAGTAGGAAAGGTCGTGGACCTTCTAATCCATGGTTTGACGACACTCTGTCCCTAGCAAAGAAGGGCTGTAAGCGACTGGAGCGTGCTTGGAGACGCTCTTATGATGAAACAGCAAAACTTGAGTATCGAATGGCCCTTAAGCAATATCATAAGGGTATTCGAAGAGCGCGGGTGGATTTTGTGGCCAGCAAAATTCTGGGTAGCTCCAACCCTGCCAAGACTATTTTCTCTTTGGGGGACATGAAGAGTACAGGTGCTATTGGGGCTTCGCCTGTCACTTCTAACCGTCAATGTGATGAGCTAGCCCAGTACTTTGTTAAAAAGGTGGAACTGATTTATCTGGCTCTCCCTAAGGCAGCTCCACTGCCAGAGGAAGATGGCTTGCGGGGGGGAGCTGTCATGGAGGGTCGTAGTTTGGCGACACTTCCTCCCCTTTCGCCTCAGGAGTTTGAGGCACTATGTTTAAAAATCAAATCAGGCTCCCCGGCCGATCCAGTAACCCCTACCCATTTTCACCAGCTCTATTCCTCCATATCAGCCGTGGGCCTGGATCTGGCTAATCTGTCGCTGGGGTCGGCATTAGTCCCTCGGGCATGGAAACATGCAAAGGTCGTCCCCTTGTTAAAAAAACCTTCTTTGGACGTTGCCAATCCGGCCAACTATCGACCTATCTCCCAATTGCCTTTTCTGGCTAAAGTTGTGGAGGCTCATGTGAATTCCATTCTGGCCAACTTTGTCGAGCAACATGCTATATTTGATTCTACTCAACACGGCTTCCGGCCCAGACATCGCACTGAATCCGCCCTCCTAGCTGTGTCAGAAACCATTAAGAGCAGTCTTGATATTGGGGACTCAGCGGCCTTGGTCCTTTTGGACCTAAGTGCCGCTTTTGATACGGTGTCCCATAATATACTTCTCAAGCGTCTGCAGGATATCGGGATCAGGGACTCAGCCTTGGCCTGGATTAAATCATTTTTATCGGAAAGATCTTTCCAGGTCCTGGCACCCCCCTTTTCCTCACAGGAATTTGCACTACACCAGGGGGTTCCACAGGGCTCCATTTTGAGCCCTTTATTATTCAATCTATACGTCAGCCCTCTGGCAGTGCTGGCGAAAGAGAGGGGGCTGTCGCTGGTGTCGTATGCAGACGACACCCAATTAGTGATATCCTTTTCTAGGAAATGTACCTCCAGTTTAGATAATTTTTTTTTTTTTTTAAACCTTTATTACAGAATGCAAAAGATATACAAAGATGGGCCTACAACCTTCAGGCCGGCCGCTAGCAAACAGTGAGAGCATAAAATACAGTCATTAAACACAAGCGGCAAGTGATAAAAGGTCCCAGAAGTCGAGGGAAGCGTTGGCGGCCACACCGGCCGGACCCCCCAAATTGCGGTTCCATTTTTTATAAGAAACCACAAACAAATCCACAAGGCAGCAAAAGTCAAAGCAGCATTATGAGCTCCCCTGGGGAGGACCCTACCGATCCACAGGAATAGGGGGGGGGGACAGGCCGGGACAGTAACAAAGTAGACACAATGCCCAGAACCAAGGTGGCAAGCAGACTAGGGAGACTGGGCCACTGCCAAGTCAGGCGTCAGCGGCGGGGTACAAATCCCGCCACGATAGGAGTTCCAGGGGCCCCACACCTTCACCCATTTCCCAGGCTTACCTCTCGCCACATACACTACCTTCTCCCGAAACATACACCAATCCATGTTGTCCTTCCACACCGAAACCGTTGGTGACCTCTGGGAGCCCCACAATTGTGCTATGTCACGCTTGGCCACCATATATCCCAGAGTCACCCACCACGTCTGCGGCACCGTATAATCAGTCGGCTCCCACACATTTAGCAGACATCTCCTAGCCTCGGGAAACAGCGCCACATGCGTGACCGCTTGCAACACCGCATGTACACCACGCCAGAATCGCGCCACCTCCGGGCATTCCCACAAAATATGGATAAAGGTCCCTAACAAACCACACCCACGCTTACACAGTCCATCCACGGCATATCCCATACGCATCAGACCCGGCCCCGAAACATAGACCCTGTGGAGTATTTTGAGCTGAAGTGTAGATAATTTTAAGGACGATCTGTTAGCTATTTCTGATTGGATGGCAATTAATTGCCTTCTGCTTAATTCTGGCAAATCAGAGATCCTTCTATTTGGAAAGGATAGGGAGCTGTGGTCAGATCTATATTGGCCGGATCGTCTAAAACCTGCCCCACTTCCGAAGGAAACTGTAAAAAATCTTGGGGTATGGTTTGATCAGGGCCTAACCTTTGAGAAACAAACTAAAACGGTTGCGGGGGTCTGTTTCGGACTCCTGTGGGGTCTAAAGCCTTTGCTCGGGTTTTTCCCCTCCTTCAGTGCGCCAGACTATCGTCCAGGCATCTGTCCTTTCAAGACTGGACTACGGCAATTGCCTATATTTGGGAGCTACAAGAGCCAGCGTTAAGCGCCTCCAGAGGGTCCAGAATGCAGCAGCGCGGATTTTGGTCTCATTACCCAAGCATTGTTCAGCTGCACAGGTTCTCCCTAAACTCCACTGGTTGCCAGTGGACAAACGGATACAATTTAAAGCACTGTGCATCTCACACAAGATCCTGTCTAAACAGGCCCCGCCAGGCCTTCTCCAGCTGTTGGAGGCTTACACACCCAAGCGCCCTCTGCGTTCCGCTAACCTAGCTATGGTCTGCACCCCTCGAGTGTGGAAGGCTAGGGCAGGGGGGCGCTCGTTCCGCTGGCTGGCGGCAAAATTATGGAACTCACTCCCGACCCCTATCAGAACCATTTCTAACCATCTGCCGTTTCGTAAGGCTTTGAAGACTTGGCTTTTTCCCACTTCTACTATTTAACTGCCTCGATTTGCCTTGGTTCTCGTCTCTGGTCCTTGTGCTGCGCTGGGACGCCTCGTTGCTGGGGCAGCCAAGCGCATTATAAATCTGCAATAAATAAATCGTAGTCAGCCCCTATGTTTGCATATTATGAATATGATTCAGCGGGAAATAAATTGATGTTTGCAATTTAATTGACTTTGGTTGGCCTCTTATCTATGAGATTTCCCTGTTGAATGTGCCTTTACATTATACATTTTTGGTTGTATGAATTGATTGCATACTACACTCTCCTACAGGTATTAATTTGAGTGTCATTAGGAGTGTCTGAAACCAATTGTTTTCTTAGGAATTGTTTTCTTTACTAACCTTTGCAAAGGCCCTAAACTTCACAGCAACACAAGTCACATTTCTTTTAGTAATTTGGGATCCGTTTGAGCTACAAAATTGTTTTGGAGGAAATCGTTAGATTATGCAGCAGATGATGTAATATGTGGCAAATATGATACAGCCATAGTTAAGTGGAAAACATTTTTCCACTTAATTTTGCCCCAACATTGTAGTTTGTAAGTTCCCCAAACCCAAAAGTCGAGTTTGGGCACAATTTGCATTTTAAAAGCAGCCCTATAACACAGGGCTACTTTTAAACTGACCTCCGGCTTCAGCAGTGCACCCATGCAAGCGCAGAAAGGGCTGCTGGCCTCTAAACTGCCGTGCCTTATTATATTCTAGGGACTTAAAAGTAGTTCTAATCCCCCTGCCCTATTATGTACTAGGGCCTTATAGGATAGGTCATGCCAATCATAGGGGTACCCTAACCCATAGTGCACCCTAGTGTTTGTAGGTGTTTTCACTGTATTTTTAAGTGCCTCTTTCAGAATAGCACTGGCTGTTTAGGCAGAGGCCAGGGTCAGTCAGTCAGGTACCACCAGTACCAGTCAGCAAAAAGTTGGGGAGTGCCCAGGGCGGCTTTGCAACACTATAGAAACACAAACTCAGAATGTAAAACATAACACCATGGTTGGGGGGTTCTCTTCAATAATCAGAATTGATTTCTATCCTAATGAACTCATTTTCCAACATTAGGATAGGGAAAGCCTGGGGAAAAATCCTAACGTTCTAATCTATACATTGAAGTTTTTATGCAGCTCTTTGATGACGGTTAATAGCTCACTGTTCAATGTTAGGATTTTAACTTATAAACTTCAAATACCAAAAGAATATCTCAGACAAAAGCAGTAACTCACTGACCTATTGAATTAAAACTTTCACTAGACAAGCCTTCGATCTCCTCTCTCAAAAAAAGAACATTAATCACCAAAGTTATCTTCACATTTTTATTGTTGCCTGAAAATTGCTGGAGACCTGGAATGCAGCAGCAGGTACTTTTCAAACCCTAATGCACTTGCAAACACGACACCCCCACCCTAAGTCAGCGGCCTTTGTTTGCTTTGTGCATTAAGATGCAAGATTCATATATATGTTTTTTTTAAACATTTGGTCTCATTACTATATGAATGTAAATAACAATAAAGCATACATGCAAACTGTGACTACATGCCTGCTTTTCTCAATATTTCACTTCGAAAGTATGCGATTGTATTTGTTTAACGGGCGGTGATTTGTATAGGGTCACTGGAAAGTGCACAAGGTTGTCCCTGTCCCCCCCAGAATTTTTGTGTCTCCTACGCCCCTGGAAATGGGCACTTTTTTCAAACTTAAAACTGTGCCATCTTGCAAGTGACTAGTTGTCAAAATACGTTGGACAGTAATCCAGGTTGTAGACATTAGACATGAGTTAAAAAAAAAAAAAAAACCTTTGCGCTATGTGCCACGTTTTTTCTGTGGTCCTTAACTTCTGGTGCTCCCAAGAGACACCTCTGCTCAGCCGACCTCTCACTAGCCACCGTTCCTCGCTTCTACAGGACCAGAGCAGGTGGAAGGTCCTTCTCGTACCTTGCAGCCAAGACCTGGAATGAACTCCCCCTTCACCTCCAGCAGAGCCCGACACTGAAACAATTCAGGAGGGACCTCAAAACCTGCCTCTTCGAATGACCCCAACGGAGCTGCTCACACCCACCCCCAGCGCCTTCAGACCCTCACGGGTGAGTAGCGCGCTTTACAAAACCCTAATTGATTGATTGATTGTGTCCTACTCCCCACCTCTGCCGGATCCCACCACCTACTCAGCGAAAGAAAAAAGTAGTACAGTGCACAATGTTAAATTACCAAGGTAGCAACAAGCACCTGACCAGATCACTGTTTTATACCCCACCAGCCTGCAACACATTTAATGATCAACACAAAATACCCTCAGACTGTCTACTACTCAGTTTGAGTCAAAGACTCCCTGGTCTGCAAGGGGACCTCGAAAGATGGCCAGAAGTGTCCAGAGCAAAGGAGGCGTGGAGGCCATGTCAAAAGCAGAATGCTTGCCCCATAAATATATCTGATACAAATCGCCCTTATTGGTGCCCTGTCTCGTCATTTGCTGTTGGTGAGCATCTCCAAGGCAGTGACATGAGAGCTTTCACAGAGTTTCGGTGTGAGGGGAACCCTGGCCTTAGCCCTTGGCTAGCTGCCACATCCAGGCAGGTTTTATAGAAAGCATTCTGGGAAATCTTGCCGCGCATTTTTCTTACAGAGCAACTCGTGCTAATACTACCCTGGAGGAGGTTAAGTGCTGGGGTTTCAACCCTAGCTCATGCCCACCACAGGAAACCTAAAGCACTCATTCAGTTTAATGGGTTATTAAAAGTTAAAGTTAAAGTTCGAAATGTATCTGATGAGTCTGTATTGAGCATGAGCTGTGTGCAAAGCCCTGGTGGTCTGTCTTTCTGTGCTCTGTTCTTGAACCTAAGCTTTAATGTGCCACACCCGTGTGCAGGCACTCGTTAACCAGCAGTACTTGTTTACTACTTGGAGGCGCCGGTACTCTCTCGCTACAAATACTCGACCAGTGTTCAGAAATGTTTTTACGTTCCCTTTCAGATGAAAGAAGTGCCGGTACACCGCACCTGACCGTGCCTGCCAGTTTAAATCACTGCTTTAAACCGTGTCTGAATAGAGGCGAAATTAATACCCACGTGTTTCCACTTAAGCGAAATTTGCCAAGAGCTAGTTGGTATGTTGCCAGTCTTAATTTAATGTTTGTTTTTGCACGCTCAATGGCCCGAAGGCTGCAGGCTTGGTAAAGCAAGACTTTTAACTACCTCCAAGTTTTGTGGCTTCTATTCATTTATCGGCACTAGTTCGTCTCTGAAGCTCAAGAGATTGGTCATGATTGAAACGACTGGACAGCGGCAGTACCATAGCAAAGGCAACTTAGGCCCTAATGTAAGCAACAAATTGGACCCCTAGAACCCCCCTGGTTCGGTAGTGCCAAACATCTGCTAATTGTGGTGGAATGGGTCCCTTATACTCCTGGGCCGTGGTGCCACTGAACCTGCTGTGCTATTGATAGCTAACACCCTGGGCATTGATGGGTAGGGGTTAGAAAGACGCCCTTTTTTGTACGTTTTACGAGATCTTTAAATCCTTGGAAAGCCAATGTTTATCTTTACTCTGTCACAGATCTGCAAATTTGTGAAGCATTGACTTGCACAACAACACCGACTAGTCCGTAGGGAAAGCTGGGACTTCGATTTCACAAGTGGAAGTTGGGGCATTAGACCATATGGAAGTGGCAAGTCAATGCCCCCTCAATCGCTGAACCTACCAAGCATCAACATTACTTCAAGACACAGCCGGAGACCACTGCTTTAGTTTTGGTAGGGATATCAAAATCTCAGGCTATGTTTAATTTTTTAGCACCACTTCATAACTTCAACACGTTTTCATTAAACATATATCACACAGCGGTCCTATTTGTAGCATTGTACTTAGATCCACGTTTTTTTTACACAGTACGCTTTACATCAAGTCACCTGCAACACATTACATCCCTGTGCAAAAGGTTCTGTGAGCTCATGGTTTGGCCCTAAAAATCTGGTTTCTCTGGCACCTTGGTACTAAACCGGACTGTTCCTTTCACACAACAATCCTTGCTCTCAATACTCAAAGAAGAACTAACGCTCTAGCTGGAGCACCCCCGTCTTCGTCAGAGAGCCATTTGGGCAACTGGACCATATCTTGTTCCTCTGGCACAGACCCCATCCTTCAATCCATAAAGGGCCCATGTCCCGAAGAGCAAATGCACATGCGTGACGTTTGGTAGAAGGGCGGCAACAGCCCCCCCATGCAGATTCTTTAACTTATGCCGCAAGCATCCCCCTATGAGGTCTTCCAACACTGGGGGTCCTGTGTATAGAACTCCTATGAGATGCCAAGGGAACCTAAAATGTCTCTGCCCACCATGAACTCACCCTGCCAGAATACGACAAAAGGCACCAATATAACCTAATAGCTCCTGCAAGAAAACGGAAATTGTTAAAACAACACCTGCGAACAAGAATGCATTACTCAAAGAGCAAACCAACAGATCCTATTACTTTAGCATTTAACCCCACAAAAAACTCCTAAACCACTATCTACAGGGGATAGGTGGGCGGAGGAGTCCCGCCCTCAGCGGCTCTGCTTCCAGCTTCTGGATCTCTCAAGGATGAGAAGGGATGCGACTGCTTTCTTTCAGCAAGGAGGTCAGCAAAATATGCAGGGGCACATTTGTCCGGGTGGAAGTAAGTGAATATGAGGTCATACGGGTGGGGGGCACCAAAAAAGATTGTCACACTAGCGCAAAATATGATTTGCAAAGGTGTATTTTAATCCACAAGTTATAGTTACCTTAGGGCACAAGTTAGTTTCTAGAGAGAAGTATAGCTCTAACTTCTGAATATCTATGGTTTAGTGTGTGTAAAATCTGAACCTAACTAGAACGTCCCAATAACCATAGGGTTTTTGTGTGAATATATATCTATGTGTATATATATATATATATTTGTGTGAATATTATATCTATATATGAGTGTATATATATCTGTGTGTATATTTAGGCGTGTATATATCTGTGTGTGTGTAAACGTATGTGTGTGTATATATATATATATATATATATATATATATATATATATATATATATATATATATATATATATATATATATATATTAAAATGTACTTATAGGAGCTTTCAGCCAGCCATCTCCATACATTTTGTGTCCTTTACATTTTTCTTTCACTCAGTACAGCATAGGACAAGGGGCCAGCCCACTCCAGCCTTTGGCTAACTTCACCGTGAGTGGTGGCATTGTGCTCCTTCACAAGGAGCACATCTGCACTAAACATAGTTCCCCTCAGTGTTGGTGCTAAGAGACCAAAATCGAGTCTTTTAGCCATTTTTTTGTTTATAATGCTGGGAATCCCCCAACAATGATAAAAAAAAAAAAAAAACATTAAAAATAAATGCGAGAAAAACAGAACGAGTTGACAGAGCCAAAAGGCCGGCAGCCAACACCAATGCTTGTTATCTAAATTTTATCTGCAAGAATGATATATTCTTTTGGTTTTGGCATGAATTCAAAATGTCTAGTCTTCGCCTCCTTCCTATGCTTATTTGTCTACAATATTGTTTTCTTATTTTGCCACTTGGTAGCATGCAATATTCTGTATCGCGTACCTCCGGGGTTTTGACAAGCATCTGCAGGCTTCGGTGATCGTTTAGTGCGTGTTAGGAGAAACACCATGCCAATAAAGCAAATTAATTCTGAATTTAATCTAAGAGCTGTGGAGGCAGCAGAAATGGACAGCTATAAAAGAAATCTTTACTAAGAGATCAGTGCATGATCAGATAAAGGCAAAACGCAGTCAAAGAATGTTTTTGAAATATAGGGGAGCATGGGCCAAAAATGCGAATAAAACGCATCAATGCACAAGTGATGCTGAATGCGATATTGAAGGCTTTTCACCACCCACTTTATCTCCTTTTTTTTTTTTTGGTACAGTTAGGAGTGTACTTGGCATTACAATGGATAATTAAAGTGTGTTTGACAGTGATGACTTAGTAACTCTGAAACAAACGTTTTGATGACAAAGCAAGATTAAAATAAGCTCTGTTCTCTAAAACCATTAACCAGTCACGAGATAGGTCCACTAAATTTTCGGAGACAAGTTAATAAGCTGACTTGACAAATACAGTGAAGCGTTAAGAATGAGAACATTTTCACGCCTTAAGGAAACAATTGGGGAATCTACCATATTTCCAAGGCCCCATTGTAAGTTCCAGTGTGTCGTGACCTGCAGTTCAAACAGTGGACTAGCAGTTAAATCTGAGGGCTGTGTAAAGCAAACTCCACCCCGTATGGCAAATCTGCAAGGTCAAGGAGCTGTTGGCCAAGCTTTGATGACATTTAGGCATGCTGGACTGGACCATTGTTCCTTTTAGGGCCTAGGGCGGTTTTCTTGGTGAAGATTGTCTGTGGTCATCCAGGTTGAAGTGATGGGCCAGTGTAGTGTCTGCATGTGTTGGTTAGCGGAATGCTCCCATCGCCGGCCACAGTATGCCGGGATATAGTGATCCATGATGTGCACGCTTTAAATCCCTGCCTTTGTGTCGGAGCTGCTTCCCACAGACTGTTTAGCCATGCTCCATATCTTGATGCTCGAGGAAGTCATGCAGTGTGACAGCACATTCAATGTGTTGGCATTATCCCAATCACTGGATTCTGAAAGGTGCTGTGGACATCCTTTTCACACATTGCCGGTGGAGGCTGTAGCTTGAGTGTGGGCAAAACAATTATTCTTTGCTTGGAGTAGTCTGCCCCACAGTGGTTGCTCGAATATTGTTGTTTTGCTGTTCTGTTTCGTTAGTTGTCGCAACCCATGTGCTGGCTTGGGTTAAAGACCCCGTGGCAAGCCTTGCCAAGGATGGAAGCACGCAGTGGGCAGAGGAAACTCCTGTGCCCCTTAAGCGTGAAGGGCATAGTGAACGCCGATTCCTGGCTTGGAAGGCAAGATTCGCTCTGGAATCTGACCGCAATATGGACAGAAACTGGAGGTGAGGTGGACCTGTGACTGGAGAAGGGTACCCGAAAGGAAGACAAATGGACCTCCATGTTGCACTTGTGCCCTCAATTGAATTGGGTTGGCCCTGAAGGGATTTATATATGCCCCCACCGATGCACAAAGCATGACCCAGCAGAGATGCTTTGTGGCCTGAGGTGCCCCTCCCCCATCTACCTTGCCAATCTCCATAGCGATGGTGTAGAGACCTAAGAAGTGGGGAGGACAATACAGCCCCATGCTGGAGAGTGGGTGGCACCTGTGGAGGCCTACTCTTCGACTGTGCATGCAGGCCGTTAAGAACAAAGCTGGCCATAACGGTGGGCATTTTGCTGGGCTGCCTGGAGACTAGTATGTGCCCCCTCTTTTGTTTGGAACAGCAATGTATGTGACAAGTGCTGCCTCGATTGTGGTTGTCCCTGAAAGCATGCCGGAAAGTGCAGGAAAGGACACAGAAGGAGGATGATACGTAGGCCAGTATAACTGCACCACTGCAGACTATCCTAATATCAAGATGATGCTCCGCTCCAGCAGTGCATCCAGTCAAGGATGTAAGGTATTGAGCCTGCAGTCTGAGTGGCGCACAACTCAGTTTACAGATGGGAAAAGCATAGCTGGCTGAACTCTAACCTGCCAAAAGAGTAAAAAAAATATAGATATTTTTCACGAAACAACCTGGGGTTGCTGAGGAGGGAATTCCCTTTCAAACAGCTCCCTGAAATGCATGCTAGATAAAGTAGCTGGAATATTGGCTGCAATTAGCCCTACAAGAGAATCGCTACAATCGGAAATTGTCAAAATTGCAGTGGATCTGGGGTTAGTGCGCCAGGCCCAGAGAAAACTGACTGGCAAAGTGACCCAGTTGGAGCAGATTCAGGTTGAATTACAATCGCAAGCCTTTTAGATGAGTTGCCAGGTGCAGGACGACACAGAGCAGGTGCAGTTCTTGGAAAGTTGGGCCGAAAACATGGCAATTTGAGCCAGACATAGCAACATCTGAATACTGAGGTTACTTGAGTGCACTAAAGGCAACAACCTGCTTAAAAACCTTGGGAACCTGGATCCTGGGTTAAGTTGCACCGTAGAAGTGATCTTCCTCTTTCTCCATAGAAAAGGCCTAACAGGTTCAAAGGCATCGCCCGGCTCTGGAGTATGCGCTAAGACCCAAGGTGACCCAAATTTCTGCCATTATAAAAACGTGGGCTTTGGGAAATTGCCAAAGCTGATGCCAGGATCAGCGTATGACCTTATTTAAGATACATTGATTAACTTTGAGTACCCGTTGTTGCTGTGACTTTCACTGCGGATGTGGGCCACATAGAAGACTGCCAGAAGAGGACAGGTTAAGGCAATATTATGTAAGTAATGATCCATCCATGGAGTCTAAGACAAGGTAGCGTCCTGCCTCTGGAGGTGGTGATAGGCGGGCACACACGCCTCGCAGTGGGCTCAAACATGTCTATATCACACAGGATCCTAAAGAAAGTTATTTGAACAGCATTAATGCTTCATACAAAGTATCATATGAAGGAGTCTCCTGGTGGGGACTTGTTGACCGGCATCCACCCAGTACCCACCAAAATTGACTATTCTGGAAGCAGGCAATTTGAAGCCTGGTCCAGGGTGTGAGTTTCAAGTAGTTGACGTTTCAGATTCAGTTCTTAAAGTCACAGATGGAGAGGAGCTGCAAGGAGGAGGGCACAATATAGAGCTAAGACAAAGAGAGTTTCTCAACTAGACAAAGATGTCATTTTTGTTTACACAGAATATTGTCCACTGTGGGGAGAGTATAGGCTAAGTGGGCTGTCTAACATGCCCTGTGTGCACATACCTCACTCTACATCAATGGGCAGAAAAACACACTATACCGTACTGACCTGCAATTTCAGAGCACTGAGCTACGTTACAAAAAGACACCAAGTGCATGCGTACTTAAAGAGGTGAGGGACCCATACTACCTTATTGAAGGAAACCAATCGGGCAGACAAACTGCAGCGCAGATGTAAAAGTCAGTTGTTTCATACATCCTACTCTGTGTACGCTAGGGAGGTATTGATCTGGATCCTTCCTGGTTTTCCCTTCCCGATTATAGACCACCAGATTGAGCCAGGGCGGCTGTGTGTTTGTTTCTGAATATCTTGGCAGTTGGAAGCACCAATGTTTGACTTTTACCTCTCTGGCTTTTTTGCTGCATACGATCATCCCTTTGCTGACTTAAGAGCCACTAGAGCATCAATTGATACGCAGCAACTTAAATTTCGTTATGGACGTTAATGTAGATAGATGGCATCTCCCCTTGCCGAATGCTGCTGCTGGGCAGTTATCTGAGAAAACGGCTGCCTGGGTGGGCAGTTGGGGTCGAAAGACATGTGGAGGGCCGCGAAAGCCTAGAGGTTTTACACTGCTCTTTGCTCTACAACTTGCATTTGCGACCACATATCTTCAGGGCCACATTCCCTGAGCATTTAGCGATAACTCTGTATGACCCCAACCCCTTAGTGATAGCATTACAGAGAGGCAGAGTACTGGTTAGAATTCAAAACTGGCAACTGTAACCACTAGTACAGTATAAAGAAGTATGTGGCAGACAAAATAGACCATTATTTTGGGGTCAATGAGGGCTCCATAAGGGATGTCTTAACTGAATTGGAGGCTTTCTAAGTTTACATTATGGGTAGCTGCATTAAAACTACAGTAGGGATACAGGATACATCACAAGACTAACTGGGCAGGATAGGAGCAGAGTTTTGCCAATTAGAGGGGGAAGCCATAAGCTCCAAATTACAAAAGCAGCAATTAACATACATACAAAAAGCAGGGTGACAAGGAGACGCATGATAGATTAGGACTCGATTAACTACAAAGAGTACATCACTCAAAAGCATTTGGAGGGGGATAAATGAGGGCGACTGTTGACACGCTTCGCCAAATCAGATGGACAACAGACCCCCATATCAGCAATGAAGCAAGGGGATAGACACCTGCATGCACAGACTGACATTAACAAACTAACGCGGAATACTGCAGTTATTCGCTAGACCATCAGAAGTTGACAGCGACACAAAGGAAGCTTACATAAATGCAACTCACCTCCACTGACTGAGGTCTGAGCAAACTTTGGAACTGGAAACCCCTCTCTCACGGTCAGAAATAGGGTAGGGAAAATACAAGCGGGAGACGGGCTCCCAGCTGAATTTGATAGGTTACATCCCCAGTTGCTAAAGCGGCTCTTACAGCTGTATGCTCCAGCCAAAGATATTGGAATAATGCCACTACAACACAGGAGGCCATCATTGTGGTACTCCAAAAGGCTGAGGCCTATTTTGTTGGGCAAGTCCTTTTTTGCTGACCTGAAGGCTTTCTTCATTGCACTGATCAGGAGCTCGGTCAAATGAAGAGTCGCCTTGGAGAAACTCCGCACATCGAAGAGAGGGCCTTGATTAGCCTGATTTCAGTCATATTACATGGAAGGCCAACTTCCCTAAAGCTTGCATATGTACAGCCGGAATTGAGAAACCTCTAGATACTGGAATACATGTATGGGAGAAAGATTCGTAGCTCTGCAGTCCATGCTGTTGAAGGTCACTAAACATAGCCCGGAAGGTATTGGCAGAAAACAGAACAACACAATGCATACTCTTCAGAGCTGGGCATAAGGTACACCCCATTATTAAATACACAGACACGTACACAACTGGTGGACTTGGTGTAGAGCCAGAGTTGACACAGGTTGCCAGCTGTATGTCTCCGGGTCTGTCAGCACATCTACTTGGCTTAGAGAGCAGTATGGGATTCTTGTGAGACAGTTCCTGACACACGCAGCCTGCAGGAAGGGAGTGGGGTACACGGACTAGGAACCGGATGCAGACCAGGTGCTGCACTTGATCAAGCCACAGGGAGCACACCGGCATGCACCAACAGCATTCTATATGAACAGTCCGAGACCTGCATCGCAAAGATGTGGAAGGGCACTGAACTCACTGATGGTGAATGGGCGGCGGCACTCCAACTCACAGCTAAGGACTCCAGAAATGAGAGATTTAAGTTGCTCCACTTTAACTACGTGCACTGTACATATCTGACTCCGGTGCAATTAAATAGACTCTTTCTTCAGATAGCGCACACTCGCCCTAGGTGTATCATAGCTGCCAAGGTTTCAACTTGCTAGGTGACATTTTCATAATTTCAGTGTAATTATGAGTGACATTTCAATGACTGAGTGACACCAATCGAGGCAGATGACTCCTTTACCACATGACACAGCTGTGCCCTGCAGTGCGAGTGTACTGGGTGTCTGTCACAAACCATATTAGGAAATGAACTCGAAAAATGAAACCTCTCCCCTTGGGTTAGTGTCCAGACCAAAAACAGAAAAATCAAATTGCAAGTTTGTTGACTTGTCCCTGGTGTTGGCTAAAAGGGCGATATCAATCGAGTGGAAAGCTTCTAATTGAGGCCCTGTCCGTACTAGTCGGGTAAGCGGAGTTGTATAAATAGGCACAGGCGGAGGACAAGGTGAGCTGGTTCCTGAGACACCAAGCAGGAAGAGCAAAAGATGTAGTTCACAAGGGCGACATGTTGGTAAAACTCGGCCCAAGCCAGGCAGCAACCCACCATAGCCCATAGAGACACACTGCCTCACTGGGTAGCAGCTTCAATCGTATATAGCAGATTTTAACAGTACTGTTTGAAACCGTGGTGACCGCTGCCTTTGGATATACATGCCGCCCTTAAGCTTAGTTTTGATAACTCGGCTGTGAGCCATCAGATTTGCTGCGTCCCTTTATCATCTCTGCCACCTAGTGAATTTGTTAATTTGTTACTGCTGTCTTTGCACTTCTATGTGTCCGATGTAATTTGTGATACTAATCACTAAGATTGCTGAATTCTATTGAAAATGTATTAAACATTTTGATTTAAAAAAAGTGTATTATATAGATAACTTTCTTAATACCAATTGGTATTGGCTAAAACTAGACCTAAAAATAGGAATTGCAGCGTGTTAGCACTAAGTGCAAATACGCTGACTTATTCCACATGAGAACAATGTCTCAAGCAAATTCATATGTGGCCTAAGAAAACACATTGTGTCTTATTGGGTTCAAACTGAATTCAATGCAAGAGCTTCAGTTTGCACCATTCAGTAAATGGGAGAATTATTGTACACGCTGTTGCAGTTAGATGATCCTTGGCTGTATCCTTGATGGTTACTGTGATCACTTCAGTCCATGTCCTCTGGTACTAATTTACTCCAATTGGATAGCAAAGTTACTCTCGGTCTCTTCGTACATGGGGCTCCTTAAGGGAAGTTAGGTTTATCTGACAAGCTTGCCCGAACATGTTTTAGTAAATTTGTGAGTACGATCTGATGGTCGTTCTCCACAGTTAACTGTTGTGTACAGGGCATGCAATGCTGTTAGCAGTATGCACTACAGAATAACAGTTTCATAGCACTTGGGTGATAAGGCTGTGTGCACAAAATAAGGTTGATGTCTGGAGCCCAGGCTATCCTATACACTCAAGAGATGCCATGTCTTGGGGATCTCAGTTGTTTACTATGGAAAATGTTTCTCATTGGACCTTGATGCCAAGCACAGTTTGTATGCTATGACATGTTTGTCTTCTTTTCTAGCTGATCCTGCATTCTTTACCTTCCAACTCACACTGTGCCACTGTGTGACACACGATATCCGCTCCCATCACACAGTCTCCCTGTGAGGAGCCGATATCACACGGTGACATTGAAAATGAGATGTAAACTATTGAAAATAGTTATTTCCCGGCTAGTTGTCCGAGCCTTTGAACTGCCGACGTCCATTAGCAAGCTTTTTTTGTTGTTACTGCAGGATGGGGCTTAGAGTTGGGGTGGAGTTCAAAAGGGCCTCCTAGGTACTTCTTGGCACGAGGCTACACCCTCTCCTTACACGGTGAGCTTGTTCTTCAAGTTGACAGATATGGTGCATTTAGTGGGGGACAGATAGTTGGATTTGAGTCCAAGTGGCAGTGACTTCACCAAAACTCTAAGTAAAAAAAAGTCTATTGCCTAAAGTAAGATGAGACTCCATCCCCCCCCCCCCCCCACACCTCCCCTAGAAGCTTTGTGCCAAAACTATTTTCCTAAAGATATTGAAGTTTGGAAGCCTCTGTCTCGTAAATGGATGGTGGGTATAAAAAAATTTAATTTAGATTCGCACATGGGGTTGGGTGTGGGGGTGGAGCACACTCTTGGCAGCAAGATGCAGCAATGGATTTGGGTTAGGGTTTTACTGCACATTTAAAGCTGAGGTACCTCCAGCTCCATACTTCAAAGAATGTATGACGGAATCCTGCATGCGTTTAGCACGCATGCCTTCACCACTCCGGCATTTGAACAAACACGTCGTTACGATGCGTTCCTTTAGCACGCAAGTCATTGCAACGACTTGCCTTAGCAGGGCGCTTGACTTTGGATTAGTATAATTTACTATTCCAACTCCAGTTTGCGTAACAGTAGGGAAGGTGTTTGACATAAAATTTAACACCATTCCACCTCTGCGCCTCCCCCTTACCTAAAACAAGTCGTAATGACTTGCGTGCTAACAAATGCATGTTAACGACGTGTTTGTTCTATTGCTGGCACTGTAAAGGCACAGCGTGATTTCGGCTTCGTTTTAAAGGACGTTTCCCACTTCAAAGATAGGTGGTTTAAAGGGTTCCAGAATCAGGGTGACTGTTTACGCCAATGGAGCCCACTGTCTCCTAGGGTGAAAGAGTAAGATTCCTATGTACCTTTTTAAACATGGGTGATGCTGGGTCCCACATAGTTGAAATGCTGGGTCATCAAGAGCAGCAGTGCTTTAATGGTTCCAGTACTCCGTGCAAAATATAAAACATGTGTCCTCTGTTGTGGCTATGTCCTTCAGGCCTTTCTCCTTCAAGTTATCCTCCATACAGACCCGCTGATGTTGGCCTTGTGCTTGTTCTCCGGGGCAGGGACTATCTGGAATCCTTAATCTCTTCTTCCAGGTTGGGTACAGGAAGCGCATCTCCAGTACCTGTGGCTTAATCCAAGTCTCAAGGGGGAACACAACATCCAAAGTCCTGAGCCGAAGTCTCGCCAGCCTGGTACTGTAGTTCTTCTTTTGAAGTTTAGAACAAATACCAAGATGCTGGCTATACCGGACACGTGCTTATGGGCAACTGTAATTACCTGGGGGAGATCATAGCCTTTAATTAAGGTGTGCTGTGTTCCAAATTCATATTTCTGACCCAGTGGTGAGTTAGTCTTCACCGATTTGAACGGTTAGAGGACAGCACAACAGTGCCTTAGGGGAAATAGATTGGGATGTAACAGTGGACTGGAAGTGACAGTGTAGATTCCCTGACTGTGGTCGGTTACGTTTTTGAGCAGTTCCATGTCCGGTGGGAGGGTCACAGGGTTGTGCATGTACAGGGGCATAGTAGCAGGACAGGTGGCCTTACAGCCAAAGCTGCCAACTTTGGAACTGGAGAATCCGGTTCCAGTCTTCCTCCACTCAACATCCTGTGATTCTTGGCACATCACTTCATCTTCCCGTCCGTAAAAAAAGAATATGACCGTGCTCATGTAAAGTACTCTAAAGTCCTTGGACCAGGTTTGCACTATAAAAAAACTGAAATTAAAGGGTACAGACATTTTCAGCCCGGAAATGTCCAACCAGGCGAAGCTGATGCCGGATAGATCTGGACACGAAGCTCCCCTGGCAACTGACCAGGTTGTCTCAGTTGTTTACTCACTAGTAGAGCTCTGTCCAACCTTGAAATGGGAAAACACTGGAAATGGGCTTTCATTTGCTGTACATGGTGGATAAAATTCTTACCGGAAACAACCTAAACTGATGCATTTTCTCATTACATGGTGTATTTCCCTATTGGACGGTTGAGGGGGTAATGAAGGGCAGCCAATCCGGTGGTCATCCACTGATCTGGTCTGCCAGAATGTTCTTCTGTCCGTGCTTTCAGATGGAGTCCATGGGTGAAGGGGGTCTGTACTTGCAGGCAGTCATGGACGTGCAGTGCAACCTGCATGGAAAACGTCAGCTGGTGTTGCAGTTATTGTGTCTTTGGGGGACTTTGGAACAGTACAATATAGCACTAACGCTTGTCTCCCCACAGCATACATGCTGATTGAACTAAATGGCCCCAGCTATGGGGACGAAGTGGAATTTACACCAGGGGGTCAGTCTTTCAGGTACAGGTAAAATAGTGAGGGGTACAGTAGCCACCCCGGTGATAGGGGCACATTGTAGGTTTGTGCTCCGCTGGAGGAGTAAAACCGCGAACACGTAATGACTCCAGGGTGCTTGCAGCTGTCGATTCCACCAGCACAGAAGATTTGGGGGCGATTGGGGGATATCATAGACCAAACCAGGACTCTGGCTGGAGGCCCATCTTTACTTACACTGCACAGATTACCACCCTCACAATGAGTTACTTAGTGTGAAAACCGGTTTCAGACCACAGCACCTAACACAAATGTCAGTTTACCAATAGTGAAAATAAGAATGCAATAGCCACCTTGATACCACTTGTCAGTATACTGATGTACTAACACAGACTGAAGGAGATGTTATACCCTGTAATTGCACAGGTACATTTACCAGACACTTCTAGCTGACAAGGGGTCACGATGCGATTGGAGGTAGTGTAGCATTAGCTAACATCTATACATCTTGAAGCAGCTGATAAACACTCTTATCTTTCTAAAACTATGCCAGTGTCTACATAATCTGTCTTTAAAAAAAAAAATACAAAACTGAAGTTAAAGCTGATGTGGTTGGGTGCAGCTACAGTTCATGTGCTGCTAAGACATTCACATTGACACGGCCATTAGCTCAGACATTGCCGAGACCTATTGGCTTTGCCAATGCTTGTTATTTGTTGAGCAATAATTCCACCCAGCCCGCACATGTCCAAACGTTCACATTTAGAAATGTGGTGTCGTATGTTTACTCAGTTGATCCTCTTTAGGGGTAAAGCAACGTGTAGTCTAACGTAGTTAAGTGATGCATTTGCAAAGGAAATTTAGAGAGAGAATTTCAAGACCCCAAAATGTTAGCCGTGGTTTATGGTTCTACGTCCCATTGTCAGAAGTGATAGATATGTCAGAAAGCAGTGCTCCAGCAAGCGCGGCAGTGGCTGGTGATCTGCAGCTTTACGTCACTTCCCTCTTAACACGGAATACTGTGCGTTCCGGCTCGGCAGAATTCTTCTGGCCCTCAAGAACTTGCAATTGCGTAATGTGGTCCGTTGGCGCGCATATTCCATTACCCAGAGAAATCTCTACGCGGTGGAAAGAAATAAAGACAGGTTGTTGAAATATGAAGCGCTCGTAAAGATGACAATTACTGAGAAACTAATATTGACTGCAGGCGACTAATTAACTAAATGATGCGCGAGAAAGCGAGGCTGGTGCTAATGAGTCTGTTGTCACTGCACAGTATTTCCGTGGCAAGCCTTCTCTTCCCGTACTGCAGCACTGCTGTCAGGCGGTGCTCTTTCCTTGGAACCATCTTTACCTCTTCCGGCTCTGCTCTGTCATTTGGATTTGTTTTTTATGTTGGTTGAAGTTAGTGTGCTGGTTTTCGTAAATGATGTGCTTGCATACCCTGCACAGCCTCGCAGGAGTGCCACAGTCCTTCAGTGAAGGTATAAGAAATTGTAGATTCAGCCTCAACGCTGCACAGTGGCTACCTAGGAAGATTGGGAACTACATGCTTTAATTTGTGCAACAATAGAAGTTTCCCATAGTTTTGGTAGACGTGTTGTCTTCGCTGGTAGATTTTGTCTCTCCACTCCACCTGGAAGTTTGATCACTGGCATGAGCGGACGTACTTAATCTATTAATGCCCCTGTGTGGTTACCACATCAGAGGCCTGGTCTTAATCCATGGTTTCAGAATTCTCTCTCACTAGCCGGGTTGAGGATTTTTGTAGGGCGGGGTTGCATGAGCAGAAATGCCCCATGCACATGAGGTGTCATTTGCAGACTTGACATCTATTTCAGCATTGTTAAACGCTCCCCTGAAGCGGAGGCCTGCATTGACTAATCCGCCAGTTCATTTAACTACTGGGATTCTTTTTGGACATCAGAGGACGTCTGCACAATCCGACGGTTAAATGGGAAGGAAAAAGGGCAGAACCATTGGTGCAAAGACTGTCGGTCAGTAGAGCAAGTTGGGCAGCCGGGGAAGTATTACCCATTGCTTCTGGCAGGCTGCTAATGCAGACCCAAGCGGTACAAAACTGAACTGGGGTGGCAGAGTGGGCTAAAGAACGGTGATGGATCAAACCCAGATCTGTTGACTGGGTGTGAGTGTTTGATTGGTTCTGATGCTCCGTCCATCACCACCCCCTTTTGTACCGCTAATGCAGAGCCCTCAGGTCCCCACCATCACATACGGGTATCGATTACCGATGAGCTATTGGCGAGGCTTACAGCTACAGTAGTGGCTGTCGTCAAAGATCCATAAATACATATGTGTCTGCAAGACCTTTCCAATAACAGTTGCCCCACATATAACGTATAAAGAAGTGTACCGGCAGCATCCTCATGACGTATACATATACGTCATGTGCACAAGATACAAATGTCAGGGAAAGTGGCAATCCTGTGTTGGTGTAAGGGATGTACAGACCTTCAAAACGTGTCTGGCACAGGCAACCCACCAGTGAAGGCGTTACTTTTGGACATTTTTCTTCGAAGAAAAAATGACAAATTTCCTTAAAACTTTATCTGCCTTCTAGTAGCATATGTTCCTACCACAGTCTGATAACTAAGATTTTACATATTGCTGTCATTATTGTTCGTCCTTCTTCCAGCAGGTTGGTGGTCCTTGCATCGGAAGGTGGACTCCTCCAGAACATCATTACTTAACTTTTGTTTTACAATCCCAACCAGCACGCGCATCCCTTCCTCACGGCCACCATCTAAAGTACCTTTTCTCATCTGTTGACTGGTAGATAATTTGCATCAATATAACAAAAAATGTCTTTCATTTTGCCACTGGGCTCCTGTAATTCACGTAAACCATTTAGAGAGTCTTACACCTTTCCTTAGGAATGGCTTTGTCTTCATGGCCCAACCACTGGATTCGAGAATACTTGTTCACGTTCCACAATCATTCTCTCTTATCTATGGCTGCTTACCTCAACATGCAGTCCAAAGAATATGTACTTAAATGGAATCTCAAAAGTATGCCCAACGAATGTAGTGCACGTCGCTCTTCTCCTCTCTTCTGAGAAACAAAAGACCAAGGAATGCCATGTGCTGATTTCCAGATCCTCCAACTCTGTCTGAGCCTTGTTTTCCATTGGATCGCAAGTTGTGTCTGACATTGATAGACCAATAGCACTGCCAGCCCGTTGAGCGCACCCTGCACGCTCCATTGTATGATTTGATGGACTTGGGCACATTTTGCAACCAATTGTAGGCTGTTCTGGGGGATGTTGGTAATGTTAGTTATCTGCATCAAAGGGACTTTACACCGTAATTCACATGAAGGGAGAAGGAGATATTGTTTCTTGGTGCATTCCTATGCACATATTCCTTCCACCAGGTGCCTGGGAAGTATCCTGCTCATGTAGTAGATTTTCATCTGCTACATGCAGTCACCTCACACGGTGTCCCCTTTTGTCACACAGAATGGGCATGACCTACAGGGACACACTGTTAAATATGCCAACGAGCTGGGAAGCCCAGTATTGAATGATCTTTGATCATAGGCAGATAATATGCCCGGGAGAGGTTTTATATTTCTATTGAGGGTTTTCAGATCATCTCATAACACTGAGACGCCTCAACCAGAGCAGCCTGGCAGGTGGCTGGACTACATAAGTGAGAGCAAATGAATCCACACACTTGCAGTTTCAGTATAAAACCAGAAAGGCGCCTTCCATCAAACAAGTCCCACCCATTGTATCCAGAATTCTTTTGATCCAGGCCCATGCTGGCACTGTCCTTGTTTAGCTGGGTAGATGTGCCCCTCAATGCCAAGCCTGCAGTGGACTGGAAGCCCTGACCATGCTGGACAGATGCCACTCTCGTGGTCCTGTACATTATGCAAGAACTGTCAGGTGGTGTCCGTGAGTGGCCAGAGTTTGTATACAAGGCGACTGCCAGAGAGTTACTGCAGCGCAGGAGTGTATTATTGAGAAAGCAGGCATATAAATAGGTTTGTAACTTTAATGGTGCAATAAAGAGGAATATGAAAACATGCAGCCATGAATGTAGCCGACCAACCTTGCGTTCAGCAGTTGGATTTAATGGTCAGTCCATCCCTGCGTACAACAGCACCGTTGCACCTCTGAGGGTGACTAGCATCAACAGCACGCTGAAAGTGCTAGCCGGCAAGGCCTTTACTAGGTGCCTCCTGGCATCTGACTAGACTCCTGGACTTTAAATATCTAGCTCTGTCAACCAAACGCTAACATCCCAACCAACCTCCCCTGCCCTGGCCAGTGCTTAATTTGAGCCGGTGGTTTCCAGTACTCGGCACTTGCACTTAATTGTCAGCACCATCTCTAGTGGCCGTCCACCACATAGTGGGCGCTGTCTGTCTAATTTTGAGATGAGCACAACAACAGTGTTTAAAATAAGAATAATACCTGCTGCACATGCCATTACTTTAGCTTTGTGGGCCTTGAATAGTCTGAGTTGTCACCCTTGTAGGAGTGTGATGTTTAGTAGTTGTGTTGGTACTGTCATTGGCAGAGCTGGCAGGGGCAATGGGTGGTTCATGCTGCAGTAGCCACCCTAGAACGGCCCTGGCACTTACTGGTTTGCAAATTAAACACTGCTTTCCTCTAATATTAAACCTCTTTTAACCCCTGGCGGAACTTGATTAAACTATGGATTTCCCCAAGATTGACATGCCAGACTTTGGGGGTAGTAATTTAAAAACATATTGAGCCTCATAGTGATAACTGAGCTGTGGATGTTTGGACCCAGAGCTGTCCCTTTACCCTACACTTGGGCTCCGGTCCCAGTCTCAGCCGGTGTTGGCTGATTTATTAAAGTCTATTCTGCAGCATCCCGTTTCTGTGAGAACTTGTGTGTGTTTTTCCCTCTGATTTTGTCATTTCCTGTTTTGCTGGTGCGCATTCCTTGGACTGTGTCTTGGGCGTTGAAATTGAAGGAAGGATGGATTGAACAGTTCAATAAACAATGGCCAGTAGCCAGAGTTCATTAGTGGGTGAGTACAAGAGTATATTGCATCCTGGGATAAAACAAAGAGACAATAGGGAAAAAATTTGAGGAATTTGTGTACCTTTGGCTATATAAGAAGTTTCAAAGCCTGCAATGCAGGCGAACATAACATTGAGACACAATGATATCAGACAAGGGTAAGGAAGAAACATTGGCAACGCCAATAAGTTTGGCCTTTGCAAGCAGATGCCATGGTTATTTATTTCTTATTCCAAGCATAGGCAGCAGAAAAAAAAGAAGAAAAAGGAAAGCCTGCTGCCTCCTAAATGTGGCTGACATATGCTTGCAATACACGTATGGAAATAAAAGCATGGCTATCATTTTAATAGAACGGTAGCCAAGCTTTGGAGCAGGCAGCTTTACTCGGGTACAGAAACTCTTTTTAGTTTTAATGCCTAACACAGGAAATCGTGATTCTTATTGGTGCAAAGAAATGTATTATTGGCTTTGAATTGTTGTAACCCCGAAGGCATAGTTTAAATATGCAAGGAGGACTGAATAAAAGAATAAGGAGGTAGAAGAATGAAAAGAAAAATGAATTGGCAACATAAAATATTGGCCACCGGGCTAGGCAGTGTAACAGTTCTTTTTAGGCAAATGTGATGGAGCAACATGTCCCAGTGTAAGTGTACCAAGGGCTGAAGTGGGCTGACTAGTTTCCCAGTGGCATGTTGGGGGAAACCAAATGTGAATGGCTGCTGAACAGACCAATACATAAACAGGACTGACCCAATGTCACTCTATGTATGTATTGTATTTTATTTTATGATTTTTATTGCATGAGGCTGGCGAGATCACAAAAGCTGTTGATAGGCCAGAACTAAATATGCCCTGCCACCTTTCCTTCCTCCCTAATGTAATACAGTGTTTGTTTGCTGGCGCTCTCACTTCTGGATCCATCCTCTGTGGCTTTAATTTGTAATGCGGTTTTTGGGCACCTAGTGTCACAAGCATGCTCCTCTTTGATATTGTGCCACAAAGCCTCTTCCACCTTTTTAGTCATACAACAAATATGTAAATCTCTGACTTGTCGCACCACCTCTCCTACCCAATGTTCTCTGTTTTTCGATTATACCTTGTGCTTGCTGCACTTGAATGCCCGCTCCCTAATAAGGAGTAAGCCAATTACGGTCTGCTCTCACCACTGTTCTTCAGTCTTGATCAGGTTTCTCCTATCTTGGGCATGGGTGTGCTTTCCATGGAGTGTCCCCGATAGGAGTAATCACTTAAGATGGACTCGTTTCCACTCTCTTATGCTTCAGATTGTCATCCAGTATGCTGCATACCTTCATTCCACCACTCTACAGATGGGTTTGCCCTTTAACTACTCCCTTGGCATGGGCCTGCTGGCACTTGACGGAGTTTACCATCTCTCACGGTCACCTGTGCTGGCTTGTGGTGCACCCAGTGACAGATTGTTCAGATTATTGATTTGCTTGTGTGATAGAATCATCAAGGCGAGCACTTGTTGTGGTGTTATTAGTGGGCCAAGCAGGAAAGTTAGATCCCATTGGAATGAAAGAGTTGCTCATTATGTAGCTCCAGAAATTATTCTCAGCAAGATGCTGGGCGTATAAACCGCCATCAGAGGTGTACTGGACATGCTCAGTTTACTGAGCCTTTGCAGTTTGATGCATCCAACAGTTTCCTCCGTCCACCCACTCTGACATTATTTTGAAACGAGCTCTCTATTTTCAAAAGTATGAATGGAAGCGTGGTAACCATGCAGGGCGAGGCACGTTATATTGCCTGTATCTCTAAGAGCCCAAACTCGATGTCAAACGGTAACAAGTAGACCATCCGGTGGGGTGTGCACTCCTCAAGAACGCCCTGCTCTTGAATATATCCCTCCTCTTTTAGCATGCGTCATTGCTGCATGTGTCTACAAGGCACTTACCATCCAAAAGGCACGGGTCTCCAGAGTCGGGACCTTCCCAAAACGTTATAGGGAGGAACACAGACCTTGGGAGGTAATACGGATTAAGTATGAAAGCCCTCACTCACCAACCTGGTTGGTGACATGCTTCATCATCGGGCTCCACTGGGTATGGCCGAGTGCCATCCCAGTGTGCTACAACGCCAGGTTACTGCGGAGCGGGATTTTGTGAAGTGACAGTGAATTTGGAATTAAAAATACCCAATTAAGTCAAAAAATATATAATTTAATAGTTTTGCTAATTGGGAGAGATTAAAAAGGAGTGAGGGTCAAAAAATAGAAGACCGGATTCACTCCATGGCGGTCAACATGTTTCTGCCTTGGGTGTGTTTCACAGGCTTTCATCAGGACCAGAGTGGGAGTGTGAGAGCCCCGGAGGTATAAACGCACTAAGGTTCACCCTACCGTGGGCTATTATGTGAAAAAATGTAAATAAACAATTCAAAATCCGCCAAGTGGTATCGAGGTGGAGAGAAACGCGTTTACTTTATGAGGCCAGACCGTTCGTCGCCTCAGGGATCCCGGGGTGGGGGTGCGAACAAAATGGCACACCGCCCTTGCTGTTCGGCACCCGTTAGAAACCTGTAGCGGCTCGAGGCTGTACAGGTTTCTAACGGGTGCCGAACAGCGAGGGCGGTGTGCCATTTTGTTCGCACCCCCACCCCGGGATCCCTGAGGCGACGAACGGTCTGGCCTCATAAAGTAAACTCGTTTCTCTCCACCTCGATACCACTTGGCGGATTTTGAATTGTTTATTTACATTTTTTCACATAATAGCCCACGGTAGGGTGAACCTTAGTGCGTTTATACCTCCGGGGCTCTCACACTCCCACTCTGGTCCTGATGAAAGCCTGTGAAACACACCCAAGGCAGAAACATGTTGACCGCCATGGAGTGAATCCGGTCTTCTATTTTTTGACCCTCACTCCTTTTTAATCTCTCCCAATTAGCAAAACTATTAAATTATATATTTTTTGACTTAATTGGGTATTTTTAATTCCAAATTCACTGTCACTTCACAAAATCCCGCTCCGCAGTAACCTGGCGTTGTAGCACACTGGGATGGCACTCGGCCATACCCAGTGGAGCCCGATGATGAAGCATGTCACCAACCAGGTTGGTGAGTGAGGGCTTTCATACTTAATCCGTATTACCTCCCAAGGTCTGTGTTCCTCCCTATAACGTTTTGGGAAGGTCCCGACTCTGGAGACCCGTGCCTTTTGGATGGTAAGTGCCTTGTAGACACTACACTGACTTTGTTGTTTTGGAACTTTTCCCTTGAGGGGACTAGTCGTGTTTTTACCCTTCCTCTTCTGTTGTTTATTGTCATTGCTGCATGGACTAGGCACTTGGATACCTCCTGTTTCGAAGATGGAAATTAGGGTATTTACTTGGAAATGTGGTATTATATGATGAGGACTCGTGCTTCTGGGGTTAATGTGACTTCAAAAGCTTTATTTTGTTGAGTTAGATACTAACTCCCAGAATGCGCCCACAAATGACAACAATGCACCCCATAGGAGTACATATGCATTGATGCACCCAATCTGGGTAAAAGGCCTGTTTAGTAGTGCATCCATAGTGTCAATTACGAATGGGAATGGCCAAGATTTCATGATTCCACGTCAAAACACAATGCAATGTAATGTAATTCCTGCTGTAATCCCTGTATTGGGATTGAGGGTAGTTTGACTAGGCTCAGACACATTGTTTCAGGGTATTGTTACATTAGGCTCTCTTTTGATGTTGATTCACGCCTCCCAAGGACTGTTGTAGCGTACGACATTTTCAACGAGGAAGATGCAGAATTAACTTTTTAAAACACCATGAAGACCCGCGTTTGTAAGGGTTTGTTACATTAATTCATGCCTTAGTTTCCCTGGTGTATTGCTAATAACTTAATGCCCCTTGGCCCTGAATTAAATTGTATTTCACAAGGGGATCGTATTGCACATATCTCAGGATGGGAACTAGAGTGGTAGACCTTGCTGTTCTTGGTACCAGTGTTCTAGTAATAGTTATCGTAACCTTTGTGTTGGCCACGTTGCCTTCAAATAGGAAAATAAAAGGTTTAATTACATCTCAATGTAGTTGGTCTTTTGATGATGATCATGTTGGACTGTGTACTTTTGTCTCTTCTAGCCAAACCTCGCAGACAAAGATTATAAAACTGTTTTGGTCGTGTTGCCTAGAAAGCCACTGGAACCCATGCTAACCATTGACTGTCAATTAGTGACATGTCAAAACATAAACACACAGATTGGATGTTTGGTGACAGTCCTCTTGGATCAAAGAATGAGTGGTTTCTAAAGTTGTTCCTTATAACTAGTGCATCTCCTTTTATTTCTTGCATATGCTGAAGCCTCCAAATCACACAGCAGGGAATGAATGACTTGCAACACTTTCTCCCACACCCTGCATAGCCTAGGGGATAATCTACCCATAACCCAGAATCGAATGGTGGGCACCAAAGCACCTCCCAAAGATTTTAGCATCTACTGGGGTATGTCCATGGTAGGCCTCTTTTTATTGCTTTATTGTCATGTATATGTGTATTGTAGTCTCTAAAATATCTCTGCGTGACTCTGTCCAGTGGTTGGAAAGTCTTTTAACTGTTCATGCCAGAATGACGGCACTCCCACTTACTTCTTGGAGACATGCGCACATTGATGGCATTAGTTGGACCAGCAGATATGATACTAGCTTTAGGGTTGTTTTGCAATTGACTTGCCTGTAATATGTATTTGTGTTAACATATGGACGTTGCTGCTGCCTTAAGTTCCGGGAACTCGGCGTGCTGGCCCTAAAAGTCCGAACGTTACTCACAAGTTGCACTTGGTTTGAAACCATCTACATTGGCAATAACCCACACTTCCTCGTTCCCGCTGATTTGTCTCCGTTGTTATAGGATGTTGTAGGTCAGTAACAAGGAGGCGTCTGCTGGGGAAAGAACATAAGGGACATGTGGGGGAGGGGCACACAGACAATTGGGAGACCCCCTCAATGCACCTTTATCCTCTTGGAACCAAAGGTAAGCAATTTGCTCAATCGGCCATTTTCTAATCTCACCTTGAGTTAATCATAAGTGTGCTTATGTCAATATCGCTCTACTGTTATATTTATTACAGAATTGCTCCACTTATTTATCAAACGTTTTCCGATTCATGCGCACGCCTGAAGAATATTCAAAAAGTGGGGAATCTGTAGGAAGATATGTATAGTATCCACCAGAAATATTGTCCCTAATGGCTTGTAACGTTTTGTGGATGTTCATTACATCCTTTAAATCTCCTGCCAGCTTCGGAAGTACCCTATAAGCATCCGCACGCCAGTCCTTCGTATTGTAGGGCGGGCGGCTGTGGCACAGCGAGATCAAACAGATTACAGCATTGCGCAGAACATGTGCTCACCTTGCTCGAGTCTGTGTTGCACCAGAATGAGCTGCTAATGAGCCCTATAATTCAGCTAAATGAGACAGTATAGATTTTCGAGTTTGTTTTTTAGAAACAAAAACGCTGGCTGTAATAACAGAGTGAAGTGGTGACTTACTGTTCTGTTCCTTCCCAGGACGTGACTTCTTTTAAGGGCAATCATGAGATGATCTTAGGAATGACCATTTGACCCAGCTGGTGATCACAAAGCGCACGTATTTTCATCTCTGATTTCTTCAAACCCCTTGTACTTTATCTGTAATTTCTTCATACCCTGTATTTGAGTACTCACTTATTCTTTATCTGTAATTTCTTCATACCCTGTATTTGAGTACTCACTTATACTTTATCTGTAATTTCTTCATACCCTGTATTTGAGTACTCACTTATACTTTACCAGGTAGCTGTACAGATGCTGTACGAGCAGACGGGGGGAGTAGTTTGCGTTTCCAGCCTATTAACATGGCACTGTGATAACCGGTTATAGATGCTGTGCCTAATGTTGTGTGCTCTATGAGCAGCCTGGTACAGTGGTAAGTTCAAGAGATCCATGTTTTAACATACTAAAGTCTTCTCACCTCGTTGGCGGAATAAATGGAGGGGGCTAGCATTTCACTAGCATAGGGATGCAACATTTTCTGTATGCTGTGTGCTGTTTCTGGTTAAAGGTTAGCTGTTTTGTGTGGCTTGGTGGCATCCGAAGTATACAGTAGCTGCAAGTAGATCTACGGACGGAAGTTTTTATTAGATTGTGCCTTTTTCCCACTGCCTTCCACAAGGCCTTCAGGCCTGAGCATCCACAGCATGTCACCTCTCGGCACGAAGCAGGGCGACTCCTAACCCTTCAGCGTAAGGCCATTGAATATCTGAGATCTGAGACTCGGATGCCCCTCATCACATTATTCAGGGGGACGTCATTGTGCATTACTGGCACCAAGATGGCCAAAGGTTTAAATGAAGCAAATGCCCTCAGGTTTATGGGGAACCGGAACCCCACTCCTTTTCTGCTTCACCCGTCGAACTCCTCTGAGCGGTCTTCTGATGTCATGCCTTCTTACGGTAAGAGTCTCGATGAAACCGCCAACTGCATGTTTCCATAACGCCGTTCTGCCACTGTGCTATGCTGGCAATGGATATGAGCCGAGGAATCTTAGTGGCATAGAAACAGGAAGAGCTGTCATCTTAAGCTGCAGGCAAAAATAACTGAACTCCTTCCTGTGTTTTTGCCACAAGTTAGTGATGGTTGAAAATGTATGTTTTGTGTTCATTCTGCAATTTGGGAGATGTCAAGGCTTCCTGCTGTTCTGTGGACCTTTAGTAGGAGGCCTAAACTTTACGAGATCTTCTTGGAAAGACTCTATACGCCCTGCTAGGCACTTTTAGTAGCACTCATTATCTCCCAATGTGAGTCCATTGCGCAAGATGACCTTCACTTCAAACAATTAGCAAGTACAGCAGAAGGATCAAACTGCAAGGGAAGATGGAGAGTTGTGATTTTAACCAATTGTGAACACGTTGGAAATGCATGTTGCAAGTGCGAAAATGCAGCACACGGTAGATTTTCATTGAACTGCACTGCAATCCAATGTAATTTTTATAGTAGCATAGAAACCACTGTTCAGAGTTCCAAGAGGAGTGAGACTAGCCCTGTGGTACTAAAGGTGTAGATGTAACAGTTCTGTGGCGGAATGAGATACCAGTAATGTGCAGAGCAATAGCATGTGCTTCCTCATGACCACCATTAAATTATGTTTTTTTTCCTTGCTGTCTGCATGTTTTGTACATAAAGTTTGAGGGATTTGCCCCTTTTTAGGTCTGGCCATTAAGATCGCTTTAGCTATCTTGCGAGACAATAGTTTTCCCCCAAAAAATCATATACAGTATACACGTAGGGACTTTTGGTCAGTAGGCCTCATCCAGTGGTCTTGTAATTCAAATTCACGTTTTGCTCCTCCCACCACAGCATGGGTCAAGGGATCAGCCCACTTTCGCCACTGGCTCCCTTCACTTTGAGTGACTACACTCCGCTTTAGCACATTGCTCACAATTCATGCCTCTTTCACTTTCATTTTTGTATTTTTTTTTTCAAAGCAGCTAAATATTTTGCCTAACCGACAGGTGCCCAGTTAGAAAGTGATTTATTTTCTGTCCTCTTTTTAAAGTTGCCGTAAAGCTGCTTGTGACATTGTTGCTGGCTCAGTTTGAGTGCCTCACTGAGTGATGATTTCTTCTTGTCACCTTCGTTAAAGTAATGGTAAAAATTCCATTGTACAACTGAAAGTTTTTATTTTATTTTAAAGTCACCAGTATATGTGTTTTTGGAATGTAACAATTGTATCGCAAGCACATGGTGGCTACATTTATATGGCTGGCTGTTTATCTTTTTCTTTTTGTGGCAAATTTAACTAATGCATGAGTCTGATAAGAGCAGACCCATTGACCTTGCCAATGCTTGTTTTGTTAATGTTTTGGTGGCGTTTTTGTGTTCTTTAGCTCTTCCATTTCCAAAATGGCCGCATAGAGCAACCGTTTTCACCTCCAGACACAGTAAGTTTCAGATAGTTGGTGGGGATTGAGACAGGAGGTGTACAGTGGGCCTTACCCAGAGCTAGGCCTTCAGGTCTTCACTAAAACACTGTTCATATTGTTACTGCCTTTACAAACTAGCACAGTGCTCTTTGTATGTGTTACTTTAACAGGAAAACTGCTTTTGGGAACTGCAAAAGCCGACAAGGCAGTACAACCTAAAGCATCATTTTCTATTGAGGTTTTCTCATGTGTTTGTTAGATACTGGACATCGACCATCTTGATGAGTGTTTGTTGAAAAGGAGAAAAGGTTTGTGCAGTCTGTTGGTTGATCACCTGGCCGGCTTCGATGCCAGGAAGTTCCTCTGTACTTTGGGTTATCCATTCTGTTGCTTTTGTGTAAATGGTCCACTTTCTGATATTTTTCTCGTTTCCCCAGTGGATGGTGGTGCACACATTTCCCCATTCAGTTTTGTTTGTGGTGTTTGCTTTGCTTTGGAGATTGTTGGCAGACTCTGGAACTCTCTCTTTAGTAACACATGGACACTGTAGGCCTTTAGTTTGTACTTCTCCAGGTGGTGAAAGGTACTTTTTATTTCTGGTGGCACACCTAGTTTCCTTTGTATACATGAATCCTCATGTGGGTTGTTTAAAAGATTATTTGTCGAGCTGTGATGTGGTCAGCTGAGTCAACATTGTTCAATCAACAAATTAGTCACAAACACACGCAGGCATGCACAATATTGAAGCAACTTTGGAGTTTGTCCTTTCCCTACCGGACCTACCTGTGTGCAGGGGACGCTGCGCTGAACTTGCTGAGGCCGCCAGAGAGGTTTCAATCGCCGGGACTGCGAGGACCAGGGTGCTTGTCACTCACTTCACCCAGCACACCTGCCTCCTCTTCCCGGCCCCGCCTCCATCTGCTACATTACTTCTCGCGGCCCCCGCTTCGCGGGAGCCGCTCGCTGTCCTTGATTGTGGGACGCCTTGGAGTTTGTCCTTTCCCTACCGGACCTACCTGTGTGCAGGGGACGCTGCACTGAACTTGCTGAGGCCGCCAGAGAGGTTTCAATCGCCGGGACTGCGAGGACCAGGGTGCTTGTCACTCACTTCACCCAGCACACCTGCCTCCTCTTCCCGGCCCCGCCTCCTTTCAGACCTCCCATCTGTTTTAAGCTTCCCGCCCTTACGCGCTAGCGGGACGCAGCCCGGGGCGAAGACCGGGCGAAGACCGGGCAAAGACCGGGCAAAGACCGGGCAAAGACCGGGCAAAGACCGGGCAAAGACCGGGCAAAGACCGGGCAAAGACCGGGCAAAGACCGGGCAAAGACCGGGCAAAGACCGGGCCGTTTGAGGCCGTTCGAGACTGTTCGTGGCTGGACTGGACATATCTCGTGGTCTGTGTGTTCTTTACAGGTAATAAGTAATGGCTACTGGCCTGTTGAGGTTGGCTCCTAAGGGCAGTAACGTTGTAGGGACTCTGGACAATTTTATTACACGAGCCAGTAATGTCCTCGCTTACGAGATCGCTGCCACAGAACGAAGGCTATCCTTAGATCCATCAATAGGGAAGCGATCATCCTTGGGAGCTATCATGACCATTCCTTCCCCCGATAACTCATTACTATCTACACTTGGTGGCTCTCCAGCTGAGGCTCTGCTAGATGATCCCCCCCCCACCAGGGTCTTTCTACCCAACTTAATCCAAGTCTCCTTGGGCGCAATCATCTTGATCATTCTTCCCCCGCTCCTATATTTAATTGTGCTACTACGAGATCCATGACGGATCGGTCCGTAAGAAGCAAACACCTCGTGGGGAACCTTTCTGCTTTAAAAGGTAAAAAACATGAAGGGGCTCCTGTGAAATGTCCCTCTAAAAAAAAGCAAAAAGTGACCCCTGTTCCGAATCAAGATAATAATATACTCTTAATTGAAAATGATCCAGCCAACATACCCACCCAACACTCTGCCGCACTCCCTACACCCACTATCTCTTGCTTATAAGCTTTCCAGGGAATGAGTCCTATTGTTTTTTGGGATAGAATGGCAGTTTTAATCGATGGAAGGCTGTCTCCCTTAGTTGAGCGCCTTGCTGCTCTGGAAGGGAAAATTGCATCATTACTAACAGTTCAAAAACAGTCTAACATAGTGGCATCAGTACACTCTGATTTGAATCCATCTATCCATCAATTGACCACCATACCCGGTATTTCATCTACTGAACAGGTGGCCGCCCAGTATACCGCTCCTAACACAGCCCAAAGTGGAGGGGAATCAACCCTTAATAAGAATTCTAGGCATGCTTGCTCTGCCATACCACGACAGGCTAGTGTACCCTCTGAATTGGGTAACCCAGAGGGTTTTTCATCCCAAATTCCTCCCCCTTCCTTGACCAACCCTGGACCTAATTCTCTCCCTAACTCTAAGACTCTCCCAAGACTTGACCTACCACCAGAATGCAGCCCATATGTTGTGGTTTTAACAGGTGTACCCGAACTCCCACAAGATAGAGTTGAACCCTATTTGTCTTTGAAGCATAAGACAATACACTGGTTGAATACAAACAGACCATTGCCTTTACATCTAAATGGGGAAATTCTGATGGTTCGAAGAGTATCTTGGGTTGGCCGGGGTGTGAAGAATATTAGGGGTGATTGCATAATTGTGAATTTTAGAGACCCAGGGGTAGTAAAATATGTAGGTGAGGGGGGTTGGTGTAACATGGCTGATGGAATTCACTCTCCCTTCCTCTTATTTCTATCCGATGGGAGTCCCTAAACTTAGGAGGGACATATCTATTGCACAAGTAACCGCAGGGAGACCTCGCATAGCTCTTAGTGGAATCCAGGAGTCTGATACACAACTACCCCATTACAACATACCTTGTTGTAATAGGTTTAGCTCTCTGGACTGCATTGACTGACTGGAGCAAGATTTTGACCCCAGGTCTATGACCACATCCCAGATGGAGCCAATTGAGACCTCGGCTTCACCTTCACAGCCCCAGGTAAACACGGGCTCAGACACTCGGATTTCCCTGGATGATGGCCATGACCCTGGCAAACGGAGAACACTTATATGTCCCTCAGTAGCGCCCCTTGATCGTTTAGATCCCCCAGATAATAGGTATCCCCTATTAATAGGTACCGACTTGGCCATTCTTCCTGCCCTGTTTCCGTCCCCCTATTTGGGTGGAACCACCAAAATAGGGTTAATACATCATACAGAGTTGAAGCCAATGGAGACCCTTTCTGATAATACTCCTCTTTTTACTTGCCCAACTCAGCTAGGGCCCTTACCTACTGCTACTTGTGGCATTGTAAATACATCCTCTGCCGTAACATCTACTTCCCATAGGTCCTATTATTCCACCAATAGGGCTATGGGGTTGAAAGTCTTGTCCTGGAATGTGGCGGGTCTATCACGCTTGTTAGAGCTCCCCGATTGGGGGGAATTCATAGATGGTCATGATATCTGCCTCTTCCAGGAGACTTGGGCATTGAAGCCCTACCACCGTGTAGGGTTTGCCACCTTTTGGGAATCAGCAGTAAGGCCAAATGGGGGAAGGCCTTCTGGAGGGATGACTATTTGGGTACGATCTCATCTGGGATGTGCACCAAGGAGAATTAACACTGACACACCGGATATCATGTGCCTAGTTATGTCTACACTGGAAAATCAGGTACTGACCCTTATAAATATATATTCGCGTCCTGTGAGTTATGGCAAGGAGTCCACCACCTTGAGCAGTTTGGATGCCTTTTTGAGTATGACTAGCAATACCGACTCTCTCATAATCGGTGGGGACTTCAATTGCCATTACGAACCTTTGAACGGGTTAATTTCCCCTGTATCTCAGGAAGAGGACCAAGTGTGGGCTATACCGCCCTCCAATACCTACCCCACGAAGGCTTGGACGCCATTGGTTCTTCAACTTACCCAACTCACACTTACTTTTTCACAAAGGGCTTGCAATGGTAGGTTTCCTGCAGACAATCCAGCCAACCCAACATTTGAAAGAAATGGCCAAACCTCTATTATTGATTATCTGATGCTTAGCATGGGACTATGGCCAAGGATCCTGGATTTCAAAGTCATTAAACGCAGTGAAAGTGACCACAACCCCATTGTTGTTACCTTGGAGGGGTTTATAAATCACCACCTTCCCTCCACTGATTCATCTAGTGTAGTTCCCTTGATTGTAACTGATGGTTCGCGACGAGTTAAATGGGAGAAGATTGCCCTATCTGACAGGAAAGTTGGTGCATTGTACTCTGAAATTTATCCTCTTTTGGAGACAGTAATGGGAGCGCCAACCCCACTAGAGGCAAATTCTGATTTAGAGCTGATTGGAGCGATACATATAGAATTATGCGCCACCCTCGAGACTCACTTTAGCCTGGCTATTAAGAGGAATGTACAATCCAAAAGGGAGAATCCCACTTGGTTTGACAAATCTTGTAGGGAAGCAAAGTCATTGCTTTTACAAACTCTTAGAAATGGCTCTAAGATAAATATAAAAGAAGCAAGGGCGCGTTTTAAGAAAACTACCACCGACGCAAAAAAAGAGTGGGAAATTAGCATATGGGAGGAAATTTCCCATGCACTAAAGAATAGGGATCAAAAAACATTTTGGAACTTAGTTAAAACCGGGAAGTCTGGTTCGTCCCGAGCGTTCCAACCCAACCTAGGGGCGGAAATATGGCGTACATACTTCCAAGAACTTTATGTTTCAAAGACCTCACAACTGGGCACTCACCTCCACCTTTCGAGTCCTTGCCCAACCCCAACCCAGGCCTTACCCCCGATGTGTACCCTTAGTGAGGTTAGAGTTGCCCTTACTAAAATTCTTCCCAACAAAGCCCCAGGTTTAGATAGAATTCCAGGCGATCTTTTTAAAAGTGAACCTGACATCTGGGCCCCATACTTATTTGGTCTCTTCAACGCAATCCTAGTAGGGATGCCGCTACCACCAACTTGGGCCGGAGCTGAGATCATACCGATACACAAAAAGGGATCTCCACTTGATCCGGCTAATTACAGGCCCATTAGCCTAATAGATGTTGCCCAGAAGATCTTTGCCCGCATCCTCCTAGCGAGATTACAAACCTGGATGGAGGAATCTAATATCCTGACCCCTCTGCAGGCGGGATTTAGAGCTAGGATGTCTACTGTGGACCAATTGTTTAGACTGCAAATGATCCATTGGAAAAGCATAATTCTAGAAGGGGGCAGTCTTTACCTCACGTTTGTCGATCTAAAATCTGCTTTCGACATGGTTGACCGCAGCCAACTTTGGGAGTTGCTAAAGGGGATGGGTGTTCCTCTCTACCTCTGACTTATTTGAACGTCTCCATAAGGACACCTTTGCTAGAGTCAGGTTTGGACTTCATGGAGAACTGACGGAACCATTCAAGTTAGAAAAGGAAGTCAGACAGGGCTGTGTTTTAGCCCCAACTCTCTTTGCCCTCTTCTTGAATGGACTGATTGAAGACATTCTGGCCCTAAACGATATAGACGCCCCCAAGCTGGCAGGCAGGAAAATTCCCGCACTTATGTTTGCGGATGATACGCTGCTTCTGTCTAGATCACCCATGGGTATGGTTAGAGTCCTGGATGGCTTTGCCTCCTTTTGTAGGAAAAGGAATCTAATCATCAACGTGAACAAGACTAAATACATGGTGTTCCATGCAGAAACCATCAATCGTCCAATACCAAAACTGGATGGCCTGCAACTGGAACGGGTGAATACTTTTGATTATCTGGGTTTGACCCTTAATAACAAAATGACCTGGGCCACCCAGATCTCCAAAGTAAATTTAAAACTTGTCCAGATATCAGGGGGGATTTTAAAGATGTTTAAAAATAGTCATCTAAAATTAATTAGCCCTCTGGTAGAGATCTACAAAACTCAGGCTAGGGGGGTGGCAGCATACGGTCCTGAATTATGGGGCCATAATCCAGTTTTGATTTTAACTAAATCAGAAAATTGTTTTTTTAGACATTTGTTTGCATTACCGACAAGCACCCCCATTCAGCCGCTTAGGATGGACTTGGGTATTCAACCAATTGCGGACATGGTCTCCTCCAGACCTGTAATGTACTGGCGACGACTATGGAGCACTCCCGAACTTGTTAACTTTCAGGAGGAACTGAAGTCCATTCTTTTGCTACCTAGGGCAGGCGCTATTCCCTGGTTAGCCTATGTTAAAAAATTACTTGGGGAGATTGGGAGAGAAGACCTCTGGCTCTTACCTGAGGCCACTTGTTCCTCTCTCCCAAAAAGAGCATTGGCAAAAATCCTGGAGGAATACAAGCTGACTCAGATCATTCGATCGGCTAATACTCCAAACTTGACCTAGGCTTTTCTTGAGGCCAAGCTTGGGTATCGATTTGAGCCCGCAATAGATCTGATTCACCCGGTAATTGCCAAAAAATTATACCTACAATTTAGATACGGGTCCCTTCCCCTTTGTTCAAGAACTAACAAATGGGCTGGCTCAATCACACAATCCTGTCCTGGGTGCGGTGCCACTGACGAAACTGAGGTTCATACTATAATCTTCTGTCCGGCATATAATATCCCACGTAAAAAATGGATAATTCAGTTAGCCAAGAACTTAGGGGTCTCGAATCACAGATCTCTTCAGGTTGTTGAAATACGATTCGACCCCCGTATATGTTATTGTGATCTCCAAATTTCTTTTTTCTATGTGGCTAATCAGAAGACAATTACTACCTCATTAAGGTAATTTTATCGATATCATTTTTCTTCTTTTAATCTGTTTTTACTCTTATGTATTATGGATTAAGGACTGTACTTATATTCAGCACTATGGTTCTATTCTTGATTAATTCCTTGTTGTTGTAAATACTATTTTATGAACTTTTATGCTTGTAGCCGAAATAAAGTTTTTGACTGACTGAAGCAACTTTTTTCATTTATGGCTTACTACTTCAGGCGCACATCAGGATCCAATAGTTAACATTTTTTTTTAAAAGCAGTCCTGGCCTCATCAAGCTGGCTGCACGGAGAGGCACATAGCACCTACAAGACCACCTGTTTTGCATACAAGTCAGTATATCTGGACACACGGTGATTACATGGCATGTACATGTATCATCTTTGAGGCACACAAGCGCTAAACAATCAACTTTTAGCTGTTAAGGAACCTCTTTTCTCTAGGTTAACCAAGAGCTGTATGAGGGCTTATCGCTTCAATATACTATCACTTCACTTATCTTGACAATAATGATCTCAAACACTGTTGTATTAATCTCAGTCACTTTAGCCTCCACCATCTTAACCTTGCTCTGTCATCTACAAGCTCGGTTCTACGAACATCTGTCTACCAGAGAGTCCCTCCAACATACATTGGTCTTAGACCACCACCGTTTCAATCTACAATGTCTTCTCCATATCAACATGGAACACGTTGATCTAACTAAGCAGGGTATTTTTCTGGATATGAGCTCTGAGTTGTCTGTGGAGCCCACTTTCACTGCATCTTTTTGTTGTTTACCACATGCAGTACCTAAGAGGTTAAAGAAGTTGTATCTGCTTTTCTTCCCCATCCCCAATGATCATGCAGCTTTTAGTTTTTCCAGTCTTCATTCTACCTTTAAATCTTCCTTTCTGCTACTCACTGTCAGGTTACTGCACCACAGGGGTAGCGCATCCTAGGCAGCAAAGCCAAGTTCAAAACGACTTGCACTGCCTTCCAGTTGTGCTAAGGCAGCAGATCTCCTGGGCATTTGCGGTTTACAACGCACTCCTCTGGCACCCTCCATGTGGTGGTCATGACGTGGGCGATTGGCAGAAACCCTGGGTTTGGCAGCTCTTACAGACTCACTGGTGATCTGGCGCTACCCATCTTCACCCTCTTCCTCCAACAAAGTGGGTGGTCATGAAGGAATGCCACCATCCGCATCAAGAGATCCTGCATGCTTAGGGCGTTGCTGTTCTCAGGCTGGCAAGAGAATAGCTGCTGTGGTACACCCTGTGGAATTGGAGCTTGTTTTTCTTTCTGGTTGACTTAACTGGGGCACAGTGCCTCCTCTCAGTAGTGCACTGCCCAGATAGGTTTTTACATTGCTTGGCGTGTGCGCCGTAGACTGGCATAGAGGGAATCCAGTCCGAGCTTCGATACTACGTGGTCGTCTTGGGCTCCAGATGTGCTTCCTAAATAAAACGTTTAAAGAACTGTCTTTGTTAGTTACTGGCAGTATGGTCTCAGTAGCCAAATTGAGTTGTCAAGACAAAATGCAAATATTTGTGTGGGTAGCACTGCTAACAAATATTTTCATGTTTCTTACAAATATTAGAATTTTTGTTTAGTATAAAAAGACACTTGCAGGTGGGATGTTCTGAGCTGTGTATTGTATATTTTTTGTCAAACTCATGAATGGTTATCTCTTACCCCTACTGATCAAGCACTTTGCTGTTTCGTGTTTTTTAGGTTTGTCTTAACAGATCAGCTGCCGCTAGGCGTAATTGTTTCAACCTAAAAAAGATTTCAGGAGTACTACAGAAGAGGGGCTTTTGCTCCACCCACACGTTGGTAGCCAGGGGTATATGTTTCTATCCAAGCAGATGTTGTTTGCTTCCACACACAAAAAAGAGCTTATCCATGCAGCTGTGATTGTTTTGTTTATTTATTCAGCTGCCTGAGCCAGCAGTAGTATGGCTGTCTGAGTTTTAACATTATGGGTCACACACATGATATTTTAATGCTGTTGAAGTGTCTTAAATAAGTAGGTAATTTACAGTCTTTAGTTTTCTCTGGCAGCAGCACAGGTGGTACGAGGGCAATTGTGAGGAGTGCATTGCAGACACAGATTCCTCTCCTTCCATCACTAACATTAGACTTTAGAGAGACATTTTGTGTTTAAGAGCAGTATGGAATGCCCAGAGCGACACCCCTCCACATGGATGCTAAGGTCCGACTTGACAGTCCCAACTGTTGCCTTACCTTGTGACCAACAAAAATAGCATTCCTACAACTACTGAGGAGAGGGGCTTCTGCTCCATCCACTTCTTGGCTTGCGGTAAAACCTTATACTTGATAAAGCAGGGCTGCATTGGTTATGTTGGCAAGCCAATGATCATTGCTACAGGCCTGATCTGTTTATTATGAAAGGTTATGATAAATTCACGAAGCATGGCATATGTGTTATGAAAAGCCTATGCTAACGTACATAGGTATTTAAGTGTGGGTTGTTATTACTCTAGCTTAATGCCTACAGATAGGTATTTTGTTTATAGACTCTCATAGCTTAGTCGGCAATGTCCTGATGTTGGTTACCCTGTGTGACAAACCATGGATATAGGTTTGCTCTGCGAGGATCCTTGTTTGGTCCTCTTAGGAGAGATAGGCTTTTGCTTAGCCCACTGTATATTTGTATACCTTTCTGATTGTATGAATTTGTTTCTAATGATTTCCTTGTGGAAAAGCTTACTTTCAAAACTGTAGGCCTTAGTGGTTTGTGGCGAGAAGCGATTGACCTGATTGGTGCACTAGGAAACTTTATGCCCGATGCCTTAGGTCTGGTCTGCATATTCTGAAATGTTATTGCAAAGGCTGTTGGTCTAGCTTATTAATTGGGGAAATCATTTGTTGAAGCCAGTTAGCCTTTTACAATTGGTTATCACATTGTGTTACAGGCTGGAAACCAGTGGTGACTCCTCCGCTATTGGAATTGTACTATAATAATTATTGCTATATCTTTTTTGTTGTCTGCCAGGCTCTTGTAATGCAAAAATAATAAAATGATACATCCATGTCTATAAATTGGTGCCCATTTAGGTACATAGAGGGCCTTTGGGTCAGCTCTCTTCTGTTATTGGTCTGTCTGAGTGTCATTTACACTGCTTCCATCCACGACATTGTACTGCTTGGAGTAATGGTTCAGTCCACATCAGTCATTGGCTCTCATTCCCTATGAATGAAGCCATGTTCTGATCATGTGTGCAGCCACCATTCACCTTAAAATGAGTGCTCTTCAGTGACAGGTTGGTTGGCCAGACCTATAGTTTTCAGTTTTCTCATTTTATAGTTCCACTTACATTTCTCTGTTTCTCCTCTTTTTATTTTAATGTTTCTTAAAAGGCAGCTACAGCTATCCAGTCAGTGCTGCCAGGTTGCTTGCTTGACTCTCCTTTCCTTTCATCAGAATTGCCCCTCATTCAACGTGACCACATCTTCTCACCCAGGAATCTATTATGGAATGCTGTTGTTCAGAGTGCATCATGGTTTACCATCCCAAGATGGCCAACACATTGGTTCTAAATGTGGTGGCCATACTGGAATTTAAAACAACAATAGACTGTTTATAATACCTCTGCAAGATAGACATCGGCTGTTATGTTTAGTTTTGTTACTGCAAGCATATGCCGGTCATGTTTAGACTGCAGCAGCTTTACTTTTTTCTACTTCTTTTAATCTATCTTGTGTATGTTGTTTAGCGGTGTCTGTTTTATTGTGTTTGTCACAGTGAATATAACAATGATTCGGTGGATAGATGAAGAGATGCATACGCTAAAAAAATAGTGCCAGAGTGGATGTATTCTAACTTAGTGAGTGCTTAAACCCATCAGTGACACTAAAAGCACTTTCACTCATTAGCCATGCCTATTGGCGTGAACAGTGCTAGACCATAGTCGGACTGGCCTAGAGTGCCGTCTGGCAGTGCCAGAAAGGCTGGTCTGACTGCTCATCATGTGGACCAGTTTTTGGGCTGTTTGTGGGCCCGTTTATGGTCTGTTGGCCAGTTGTAATATTGATTTCCCTAATATTACGATAAATGTTGCATGTAGCAAGCAAAACACCAACACACCATGTCTTTCCAAATTCAAAACTGGCCCTATTTTTAGAATGTGTACCACTTTTTTTGCTGTCCCAGTCCGACCCTGCGCCTGAATAATTCAAAACCACCATATTTGCTGATTAATTTTCTTGTCCTAAGGAAACGTGCTATAAATGATGCAGACTAAAAATAAAATGTCTGTGTTTGTTTTAGATACCATGTCTTGGTAAACACATTTTGAGGTGCTTGTTAAGTGGTATCCATTGAGCTGACAAAGAGAGTGCAGGTGTGGAGCTGAGAGCACAGCAGTGACAAGGCAGTTTTATAAACAAAGTTGTTATAGGTAGGGGAGACGAAATATGTGGCGCCCGTTTCTCTGCACAAGGCACAGATTTCTTTTTCCACCTCAAATTTCGGAAAGTTTGAATATTGCCCTTCCGATTTTGAACATTTTTAGCTTTTTGTCCGCATTTCTGTCCAAGCGAAAGTCAGAACAAGCATCACAGACATCCATAGGGAGAAAAGGCTGGGCCATCGGTTAAGCTGTCTCCATAGGCCACTCCTAGTGCTGGCACTGATTGAGTCGCTAATAGATAATCGCCGTCCGGCTCAAGGTCCAACAAAGGAGAGTGGGATGGTCCACACCTCCACTGCCGGCACTGCCGGCAGAGTAGAACGAAGATCAGAAGTCTGACTGCTCCACTGCCCTGCACCCCACAGAGACACCCAGCACGCAGCAATTCCACATGAGTTTGGATGTTCGGTCACTTGATCTACCTCACCCCCTGCTTTAGAACTTACCAACTGGCACCCCACCACCACACTACACCCAGACGGGCCAGCTTTTGTCATGGATTTCCCTGAGGGTAAGCACCCAACGCCACAAGCTTGCTCTGTTCCACTTGCGCAGAGAAACCAAGTAATTGGTGAACGTACACTATCAAAAATCATAACATACTGCCTGACATGGGGAATCATATGATGAAGCGAGCATGGAGTGCCTCCAGACTGCGACTAGGAAGGAAGCCGACTGGCCGGAGTCAGCCAGTCGCCCATCAGAGGCTCACTACTCGTTCACTTCTGAATGTGCTAAGCATTTGTGTGCTGTTAGAGGTACAACCCTAAATTGGAATGAGGTGAGGTGGGGGGTGGCATGTGCAGACACCCTTTTTCCAAACACAAGGACCCTAACAAGATGTGTGCGAAGAGCTCGCCATAAAGGAGTGCATAGGAGGCTAAGGAGACATGTTCATGAATGGGGCATTGACTCTACATATTTCATTTAAAATGCGGTCTGAACTATTAGGAATTTTGAAAATATACACAGGAAGTGCAGATTGATGTCGTTTATTTATGATCTTAAATTGAGCTGTCCACGGATTTTAAAATGCTCATCAAAGACTTTTCTGTGTTTTCCTTATTTTTGTATGCATAATCTTAGAACTTGGAAGGAGAGCTTGTGTGTACTGCTTTGCCTTTTCCATTTCCTCCCTACCCAGATCCAGCTGACGCCGTTCACCAAAATCAGCATCTGTTAGTAAACAAACCACTGTGAGATAAATTTATCCTTATTAGTATATAAGAAGAAGACAGTATTGATCTGCCTTTAATCAAGCCTTAATCATGAAAAAGTGAAGTGGCAAATTATTCCGGATTAGTAATTACTGTATCTGCCCATTTCATAGGCCCTGCTTATCGCCTCATCGGTTTTATGCTCAGCCACAGTATTGCTCCGTTTGTGGGCCTTTACGAAAATACCTAATAACCAACCGCAGTAAATCCAAAACGGAGCTTCTGGATTTTAGTTTGGCACAGTCGCATTCTTGTAAGCCTATCCAACCATTTGGATACTCCATTGGCTACCGGTGACCTCTACGGTAGTATACAAGGTCCCACTTTTGCCACACAAACCAAGGCAGTGGTCAGCCTGGTTCCATCAGTGGATTTGTGGGTCAATGACCGCTTTGTTCCTCAGGTAAGCTCAGTTGTAATTTCTCTCCCTCTGTTTTGTATTTTTGAATGAAGTACCAAGTGGGCAGTCTACTCTCGATGCAGGAACCTGTGCGAGAGAAGTCATCTACTGTTATGGAAGCTTGTTACCTCTGGCAACGAGTTGGGTTAAGGAAGTGGGAAATAACGGGTCTTTTGTCTGGCATCCCATAATGCAATGTGAGGCAGTGCTCTAGCCTTAGTGATGTTGGATTAGATTGGGGGGGGCCCTCAAAGGCAGATGAGGTTCCTGGCCCATGGTGTATTGGTTTCTGTAGTGTTCAGTGGGTAATGGCGCAGTATAGGGTTCTGTGTATTTGGAGACCTTGTTCAACAGTTTAAGGTTTCTTGAATAGAGTCATTCGGTGTCTCCATGCTGGGTCCTACGTTTGATATATACGGTAATCTTCAGGTGAGGTTTGAAATGTGCTTGGGGCTAGGCTCACTGCTGTTTGGGATATGGGATTTACAGAGCTGGAAACCAAAATCATGTTCCCCAAAATGTGATAGTTACTAATTGACCAGTTTTGAAATCCTTCTCCGGTCATTATAAAGATGGTTTCTGGACAGCCCGAAGTATTGTTTTCTCTCAGGGAGCCCAATAATGCTATGCAACTACAAACCAGAATACTATTTTACTCATGTGATCAAGGAGGCACCCATGGTGCATCCATCTTGTTGAGAATGCCTACCTTCCACTCCACCGAGACTAGGAGCAATTGACATGTCTGTTGACATGACAACATACAAGCTCCCTGCTTGTACGATCAGTGCCGTCTCCCCTAATTGGGCACATTTTCCTAAACAATTTTTATGACATTCCTAGAGGGTCTCTTTGCCTGTGTGCATGCGCATGCTGGTGCGTGTATGAGTTCCCTGGCCTGGAGAATGGCGGCATGCATTAGATTCAGAGGTTGGGCATGACAAGATTGTGGTTTTGTGGGAGTAAGACTGCCCATGGGCCAGCTTAAACCTGGTGCCACTGTTCCTGAAACTATTTGTCTCTGTGGGTGGTAGCCTTAAGTTAGCTACACTTTGCCTGCAGTTCCTGCCTGATGTACATACTCTTAATATATAGCCTTACACCTGAACCCTTCACTTATTCCAACTAAATCAGTGCTGAGGAGAGCTTCTGGGTTATGCGACGTGGCAATAAGCAGCATTCTGGAAATATCTGTCTCCTCTGTGCAGCCTAACTCAGACTGCACCTTCCACCACAGCAAGAAGGAGGCTGAGCATGCCCCAAAGGTCAAGAGGTCGAGACCACTAACCGCATGATGCTATTATTCACTCCACTGGAAGGAATAGACACGACACGGGAACCACTTTACCACAAAACGAATGTATAATAGATGAGGAATGCAGCAATCCCATGCGAGGCTCACAACCACTCTGGGAACTGATGAGTATGAGTCCCTGAGCTCTGGCGATGTCCATTGAAGCACAGGCAGGTCCTCTTCGATGCTTGACACAGAGGAGGGGTATCGGGGTCAGTTTGGGATGGGGCTCTGCCAGGCCAGTAGGTTACAGGCGATCGATTATGCAGGGCAAACCCTCCAAGCATGCTTGAAGGCATCTCTTAATCCAAGATGTTTCCTGGAGTTGTTGGGCAAGTTGTCCTGTGTATTCTCCTCCCAGCAGGGATGATGACCCTGAGATAGCTGAACATATCTTCGAACACTACATGTTCTTATATTTATCAGACCAGTCCTGATGGTCCGCGATGCAGGAAGGCACGAATGCATAGAGCAAGTGATGGCCCCACCCTGGGTTGTAGGGCAAGGCAGAGAAGTGAGGCAGTGGTGCGTGGGCCAGTAAGACAAGCGAAAGAAGGCCACATAGCACTGAGCGCAACTTTATTCTTATTAATGAAAATACAGTTTTACTATCCCAATAAATACCATATCTAACAAGCAGTATCTGGACCACGCCGGGAACCCCAAGAAAGGGTCTCTTAAATTTTGGATAACATTCCAGCTAGCTTGAGAGGTATTAAGTTGCTAAAGAATGCTTGTAACCTTTTGTAGGTTAGCACTTTGAAGCAACCGCCCATTGATGCTATAGCGCTTAAAACAACCATACATAGACCGTCTTTGCAGGTTCAGAATGAACCTGCCGAGGCGCATGATTTCCGTGGAGAAGAGATGTAGATGTATTTATATGTACACTGCACCTCTAAAGTGATGGTTCACTGTCCATGAACTTGTATCTGAGGTTTCGTTGGCTACCTTGCACAAAACCCCACGCGTGAAGCTGGAAGCACCAGTATTTTCGATATCTACTAATTCGTAGTCAGAGCAGGAGCATCTGGAAGACATCTGCAAAACCCCAGGATGTATTCTGAAGGAGCCCTACAGGGCACTATGGTAATTTTCCCTCAATGAGAGAGAGAGAGAGAGAGAAACTGGTTAGGTGGGTCTCTTGTTAAGCTAAAGCAGTGCGTCACTCCTCAGGAAATCCCTTCTCAGGAAATTCCTCCAGGTCACCGAGTGACCTAATCCCAGAGGCATGATCCATGCTACACTTCCCCTAGGTTTCATACCATTAGGAAGCAAATCCTTTCACTGGGCCGCAAACCAATCTGCTAAAGTGACCGCTCCTCAGCGCCGAGACACCTGATGGTATTTGTGCGCTTTACAAATTGTTATAACATTACATAACACGGTTTGTAAAGGGGATACGCCTTTATTCATGAACACCAACACATGGCGTGATACTCTCCTCGCCAGCCACAAAACAACTGACTCTGGTAGAATCCCACGCCAACAACATTCTAATATGACATCACTGCATGACATCTTAAACACTCTAATATGTCTCTGTGTGACATATTAAACACTCTAAGCCCCGAGTACTACACAATACTTGTATTTTGAAAGACACCGTTCTGTAACTACATTTAGTTCTTTGTCTGATTCGTTATATATATTAAACCTTCTGAGCAACTGTTCCTTTGCCTTTCAAATAAATCTAAAACAAATTCAGTTGCCGAGACATTGCTAAGGTATCTGGATATGAAAAGAACACATTGGCGGCAGCTTATTCTCAGATCGGACACCTAACCTCTGGAACAAAAGCCCCAGAGCGAATCGCGATTGTCAGAAGCCATCTAGAATTCAGAAAAGCAATCGAGATCTGACTCTTCCCAAAGTCAATATTTGTCAACCTGAGACTGCATGACACTCTGATTTGAACATGCAGCACTCAAAACTACATATCACACTCAATTTGCTTAATGCTTCATGCATGAGACCTTGCTAAATACTGCTTCAGTAAGTCTGGAGCACATCTCTGGGCCTTGCGCATGATATCAAAACACACCACATACTCCACACATCCACACTTAGTATGCACCCATCCATGCCTCGTCCTTGAACAGAGTGAAACAGACTGCGTAGTATCAGGCCGCACTTGGCGTTTGGCCGCTTAATGTTGCAATCAAATCTTAATCTATGTGTTTTACTAAGCTGCCTTGTTCCACAGACCGTATTCTTAGTTTGCACGCACACCCTCGCCTGCCTCCACATAATCTCCTTGGAAAAAGACAAAGTCTGACTGTAAGTTGGGTCAGATAGTTTCATATTGGTAGGTGAACACTGAAAGGATCATGTATTTCAGTTTGAAATCTTAATACTTTAGGGTTTTAAAAAAATATTTTTTGCGCGGGTGTATAGAACAGTCCTATTTTTCTTATTAGAATGTTTCTTGTGTTGATAATGAGCGTGTAGCTCGGACTGATAGCGTAAAAGTGCATTTCTTAAAGTAGGGCAGCTATTGTGCATCGTGGGCCGTAGGGCAAGGAAGTAAAGGGCCCTCCCTTTGCTGCTGCCTGACTGATAAGATACCAAATAAAGATATTTTGAATTGGTCATTAAAACCTTTTTTGTTGAATCATTAAAACCTTGTGCCACAGGTACCAAACACATGCGTTAATTATCAAAATCAAACCTCAGGGCCTTGAGACCCACAGTGTGTGCGTCACTTACGAATCAGACCTCTTTTCTCCTGCTTGCTGCAGTATTTCCAATTGGCATTACAGGCAGGGGCCTAATTGTGCCATTACCCAGGGCGACTCTCTATGGCCCTCAATTCAAAATGCTGTTACAAGTGAATATTAAGTTCCCAGAGTCAACATTGGGTTTCTAAGCCCCCGCAGTCTATTGAAAATAGTTGACCTTGGCTATTGTATTGTATTTATATAGCGCTTACAAACCCTGACCTATATGAATAGATATAACATGACCCACTGTTGAAGCCTCTACTCGCAGACTTGGAAAAAGTCCCTGTAACATATTTAAAACCCGCTCCGGGGGCATCTTTAGGGGTAAACATCTGAAAGTTTTGAGGTGGGGGAGTAAATTGAATTACTTGTAGATTGCACGGATCTCAGGCATGCATAGAGTAGCCTTTCATGCAATATCAAATGGACACATTGCTATCTTTTCGGTGAGTTTTGGGTTTATTTTAAATGCACTTTAATGTATCTGCTCAATATGTCGTGCTCAAAAGCCTATTTAGTTCCCATTGGCTTAACAGCTCGTCCTTTCAGTGGGGTTTATTCCTATTTTTCCCCTAAGGTACCAGTATTTACCCTCAGACCCTCACATGTCTGAATTACCTTGTCATAGAGTAACCAGCACAGCTCCTGTTCGCATTTGTATCTTCGGAGTCAGAACTCATGAAAACCTCTCCTGTGCGGCGGAACTTACTCCCCGGGTGAGGGCTGGGCCAGTATGGAGGTCTTCTGACCGGTTGATGCCGTGCCATCATAAACCACCCCATTTTGATCTTTGTTGTAAAAGGAGACGAGCACTGTCGCGAGCAGGTGTCAATCTAGGGTCGGCGTGACGTGGTTGTCGCGAGCTGTCTTGTAGTCACCATTTCCTCCGAGGAAGTGAGGATATTGGAGCCCGCCACAAAAGATGTAGGAAGAGAGACTGGTCCTTACGTTGCAATAAAGCACTCTGCGCGAGTCCTCGTGGCCTTTGTCTGTAATTTAATGAATTATTAATTTTAAATACAGAGCCTGCAGAGACTGCAAGGAAGGATGACCTTTCTCTCTGGCAGTCTGCTGCGTGTACAGTGTCGACTTAATTGAAGTTCCTGGTTGATGCACTGCCTGCCAGTCCATCGGAGGTGGATTCTGAATGAGTCGGAGAAAGAGCACGCGTCAGCCTATTGGGTATATGTTCTTATTTAAGAAGGTATGAATGATTGGTGGAGCCTCCTGTGGATTAAGGTTCTGCTCTTCAAAAGCAAAATACAAATGTGTGCGAGGGATTACAAGCTGGCGGGACCACAGCATTTGCACTTGGATAGCGTCAGGAGAGCGGGCTTTGGATAATGCATCTTAAAAGACAGCAGTTTCCCGTGGCGCTTACATCACATGCACTCAGATGGCCTAGTTATCTCCAAATATGATACGGACCACAGTTAAATGTAGCTGTATGTTGAGGGGAGGTCGACCGCTGTGTATTAAGATGTGTCCGATTAAAACTGCCTTATTGTAGTGTTCTTGTTTCTAATTGTGGGTATTTGCCTAAATAGCCCATGTGACACCTGAGGCCCATGGTCCTTTCTGAGTGTGCTTGTATAAGAGTAGAGGGTACACACTCAGTGACATAGCCTGGCTGCCATGGACCCTAAAGCAAGAACGGAAAATTCGCTCGCTGAACACATCCCTCGACCTGACCTTCAGTAAAAACTGCTTCTCTCATGGTATTTACTGGTCATCGAGGTTCTCGTACTACTTGTCTTTTCCTCTCTTCTCCAGAGCTTAATTTGTAAACAACGGTGCAGTTGAGGCTGCTGCCTGGAAGCAGCAGTGGGGGGGTGGGTAGGGGTCAAGGCAGGGGTGGAAACCACTGGTTCAAATTAAGCACTGCTCTTCTCCCTATCTACATCCTCACTCATCTGTCCTTCTTTCACCTGGTCTCCTTATCGCTTCATGTCTCTTCCCCTCGTGCCTTTCACTCCTTATCGCCTCCCTCCCTATCTCTCATTTTTTCATCCTCGTTAGCCCTAAACTCTCTTCTTTGTTTCTCTTTCTGTTCATTCTATATCCTTCCTCTCATACCTATTATTTCTCTCCATCTTCCACCTGTTTCTTCGTTCCCTGCCATCCTTATGTCTGGTTCTACCCTATCTCATGTGCTCCTTCTGTTCTCCCTTTCTTTTTGTAGCACTTTTTTTTTCTTTTTTTCCAACCTTTCCTTTCACTAATTTGATCTCATATCTAATTTTTGAGATATGAGAGCAAATGTTCTTATAAATTGATCTCAGTTTTCCAAAATGGGCTTTCCCCCTTCTAGTGTGAACTGTCTTGGGTGTGATTATAGTCACTTGCCACAGTGTTGGCCTGGTAGATTTTTTTTCAAAGGCTTCTTTTCGTTCTAGGTCTGGTAGTGTACATTTCTCATCCCACTCGTTGAATATGTTTTGTTTACCTTAGTGGTGAGAGGCAGAGTTACTTGTACACTGGAGTATGTATGGCACTGCTCCCTTGGCAAGCCAGAGTAGATGGAACATAATTGATCTCGCGCTATATAAAACTTTATAAATAAATAAAAAAATAGAGGTCAACAGGACAATGATGTTGTCAATTGACCTTTCAGCTGCATCTCTTGCATTATGCGACTCTTACCAGTGTCGTGACCTCAGTCTGTACTGTTTTAAAACACTCACATCTGTAAAACAAAACCTGAAGCCTAAACAGCCACCATTCCCATTTCCCTTACCTTCTATGATACCAGTAAGCGACCTAGACTCTCTCCCCTCCTTTTTAGGTCTCGCCTGACCCAGCGCATGCGCTGGTCTGGCGAGACTTTTTAAGAGGGCTCCAAAAAGTGCTACCAGGCCAGCCTAGAGCTACAGTGCATGTGTGCGGGCGCGCGCGCCGCGCTTGACCGCGATTACTTTTACTTTCGTGGCCGCACAGCCGCTTTGATCACGATCACTTTCACGGACGCTTGGCATAGCCAATAGGTCTCGCTTTTGGGACCTTATAAGTATTTAGTTACGCAACTGTTGCATGGCTAAACACTTATAAGGTCCCAAAGGCGAGACCTATTGGCTATGCCAATGCTTGTTTAATATTTCTAAAAGGTAGAGGCAGTGGAGAGACTGACCTTACGTGTGCAGTTTAAAAATCACATACCTGGAAACTGTGTTCAAATGTTTTTCCAAACCTATGTTTTTAGAACTGCAAAGGGTATTCTGCGCCAGCCTTTACTCATGTGAATTTAGAGGGCTGGCCTCAGGCTTGCGCCTCTACTGACATCATAAAATGGGACCACGGTGGTGGCTTCCAGCGTTTTCCTGTAGAAGACATGGCCCATAAATGAGGCTAATTGTTATATTTTGTAAAGTACAGGTGTAGGTCCCAAACGCCATAAACCTTATGACCATAAATGGTCAAAAAGATAGGGTATGGTGGAAAATTACTTCGAATTAGCATAGAAGGTGCAGGAGCAGCCGTGGATGGTAGTCCACATTTGTCGATCAGTGTGTGTGTTTAGGAAAGCCTTCCTAGGTTGGCATCAACCAAAACGAAAGCCTGCCTCACCTTTACCGTGACTCATGGTCTTCTATATGGCACATTTGTCAGCGGCCAATATTCAGCTAACTGAGCCATCCTGTCTTTTTCTATGACAAGGTATACCTTAATGGTATTATACACAAAGGTAAAATCCGTTTTAAACATGTTTAAGACTGAATTGACCTTTATTTCCGCTTGTCCCGAGTTCTCAAAAGGATTACTGGTGGGCATAATCCCATTTAAAAGCATTTTTCACATCGAGTATGTGGTGGACAGAGAAAATCCAGGTTGCTAAAAAATAGCGAAATAATATGATCAGAAGAGTTGTGGTTTCCCTCGACAGTTGATTTATTCACTGTTAACACTGTTACAATGTCTAGGAGTTTTTAGAAGGTGGAAATAAAATTAAAGGGAAGGAAGTCTGCTTAGAGTTGTTGTTCAGGATCAGACCTTAGCAAGGCCGTCTTCACAAGGTTTCACCACTGATTGCTCGGAAGTAAAAGAAGTTACGTTGACAAAAGAAGCCCTGTTGTGGTGTCTCGGTACTGCCGAACCTGTGGAAATGTCAGTGCGGTCGACTCTAGCTCCCGGATTGGGACACCCACTGGCTATCCAGTTTTCTGAATGTTAGCTGCTGCAAAATGAAATTCCCTAGGAAACCCTGCCAGGTTTTCATGAACTCACACTTGTGAATCTATAGCCTGGGCGTGTTGAATAACTCCCCTAGGCCTGGAAGCTTCGTGGTTCTCGTTTCCCAGCGGACGAAAAACGGGCTTGTTGTCCAAAAAATCAAAAAATTTCGAGCACCGTCATGGCGTTGCAATTTCTAGCAATAGCCCAGATCAGGCAGGTTGCCTGTGGAAGGTGTGTCGGTCTCCATTATAAATGACTACGGAGCCTAATTCCAGCACCGGCCCCGACCCCACAGCTGCTGCTTTGCAGAGATGCTCCCTTCTACCTAGGCCCGGTGAAATTTTAATAATGCAGGCGTTAATTTGCATATTTCCACATTACACTTCTAATGTGAAAAGCCCGTCATTACACTATTACGGTACATACGCTGCTGGTCTTGACTGCACCTTTTTATAGCACAAAATGCGTCCTTACACCCACAATGGATGCGGGGAAGCCTTTCCCCTGTAAAACAAAAGAGTTGCAAAAACAGATTGTTGCATTTCACGTTCATTCTTGTAATTTAAGAAAAAATCATATCATTTCACAAAAGCAAATTTCACGAATTTTGCTGAACTGTTACGTCACTCTGGCAGATGACCAGTCCAAAGGGATGACCAAAGCACGAGGCTTTGCAAGCATCGTAAGTGCAAATTTAGGTCGTCTGTCTCTTTGTATGACCGAAAAGGTCGCCCATTGTTTCTCCACTTCAGTGTTTGCGCTTCTTCCATGTCAATGCCAGGCTTTCTGTGAAACACCTGGTCAGGGAGTCAGTCAGTGGGGCTGGCCCAGCCGCGGTGGTGAGAGGCAGAGAGGGGCTAACCGGACTATATGGAGTCCGTTCGACGCTCCCTTAGAGGATGGGCAGTGCCAACCCACCGTGCCCAGCTCTCCAGCCCACCGTGCCCGGCTCTCCGTCACACCGGGCCAGTACGTCACATGATTCGGAGCAGGAACTTTTGTCTTCCTGACAGACGATGAATGTGGCCACCTGGAGTTTCCATAGAAACCGAGCAGGTCGTTTCCATAGCGGCGTAGGGTCAAATTAAACCACTGTAGAGTTGGGTTCCAATGTTTCCGTGAAGATGCTCGAGCCATTGTACCGCTCCAGTTAATTTCAATATTGTTTTTGTTTAGGATGAAGTGGCAGGAATGGAGTGTATTTTTTTTCTGCAACTATTGATTCCCTTGTAGCATATGAAGTCTCTTGTTCGGCATTGTGAACAAAAGCAAATTCTATACCTGAGGCAACAGCTCGACGGGTTGCATTTCACGTGCCTTTCTGTTCCTGCTGTACCCAGTTGTCTCTGTGGTTTTCAATAATACTGTCGGCGCACGGGCAACATGGAGGGCTCCGTGGGCTGCGTGAGTTCGGGGCTGTCACGTTTTGCACGCCGCCTCGCAGACGGTGTTCAAGCAGGGAAATGTCAACGAAATCACAGGGGTTGCAGGTCCCCCCTCCAGCCTGTGTGAGCTCCAGAGGGTATGGAGTAAGCAGAGTTATTTGAGTGGAAGTAGAGAATGGTTGGAGGCATCGGATCTCTGGAGAAAGCAAACTGAGTGCAAGATATTTCCATGCATAAAATGTAAATTGAGCAAAATTACACATTTTTGTAGAACATACCTTTTGAATTGTGCCCATTGCATAGGAATTTGGACTGGAGGTTATATATACCTTGGGCCCAGACCGCACTCACTGACTTTGCGCGAAAGGTCAGTGCTTTGCATCACACAATATTTTTATAGTAGACTCGTGTGAATATGGGGCTGCACTCTTTGTTTTTCCGTTCGCACAATTTTTGCATGAAGCGGAGTAATTCTGGGACCAAGAGCTGGTTCAGTCAGCAGGAGATGGGAGGTTAAAGGAGCCTGGAAGGCAGGCGGTTGTGGAGTGTTGGAGGTGATGTTATGAAAAGTAGGACAGTACTGTTGAATAATTTTAAGTATACCTAAGCATTGATGTATCTGCATGTTGTTTAACCCCTTCCCCACTCATGACGGAACCACTCCGTCATGAGCCACGGTCGCCGTGTGCTAATGACGGAGTGGTTCCATCATGCTGCGGCCGTTTGCGGCCGCGCCGCCCACGCGGCGCTAATTCCCCGCCTGTGCGGGCGATTAGCGCAGTGGGCGGAGTCATGACGGAACCACTCCGTCATGAGCACAGCTCAACCGCGGCTCATGACGGAGTGGTTCCGTCATGAGCACCGCGCCACCGCGCTGCCCCCAAACCCCCCCCCCCCAGCGCTGCGGCGGAATTCCCGCTGCAGCGAAAGGTTTAAAAATAAAAGTAGCCCACTCGCCACCAACTTCAGTGTAGAGGCAGATATAGCCCCAAACAGACAGCAGTATCCTTGCCACTGACACATGCCGTATTCACCCTATGATTTTTACACGCCTGATGGGAAGATGGTGTTGGGGCCTGCCCCCACGCACACAAATACATTGTTTATGTATAAACGATGCATGGTGATGGCATACGTTGTAAAAGCATAAGCATAGTAAAAAAAATGCTATGTAAACAATAGGTGGTTAAGGCATGTGAAGTCCCTTGCGGGCTTTGCAGATACTCCTATTATGATTCAAAAGGTTGTACCTTGAATTAGTGTACTCTAGTTGATACCTTATTGTTTTCGTTCTGTTCTCCTGTCCCTGTGTGTAACGGCAATGAGAGTTTGGTCTGAACACTTCAGTCCTGCGAACAAATGAAAAACAACCATCCGACGGGGAGTCCCAGCACTACTGAGAAGTAGATAATACATTATTTTATCAGGGGAGTAAAACGCCCCCAAACACCTTTCCTCCTCTCGAAGGTACGCCTGTGACTGAATCGCCTTCAGGAGTCCAGTGAAGGGTGTGCATTCGGCCTGTGCCCAGCTTTCATGTTTGGTGTTGCCTCAATGCAAAATGATTGTAGCCGGGGAGGAAGAAATGTGTCAGTGAGGTATGTCACTGAGGGCAGGAGAGGGAACTGGAGGGGTTCATCCTCGTTGTCTTCCATTCAAGGATTTCTCCTGGAATGGTCCCATCATGCACCACCCCTCTGTTCCTAATTTTTAGATGCTTTTGTCAGGGTGACATTTTGTTGAGCGTTGTTTAAAAAAAACTAAAAAAAACTTTGTTTTGAAAATCTTTTTGTAATTAAATAGGACCTATGTTTTTTAAAGATTCCAAGAGTTGGGTCTTTGTGTTTTCTTGGGGTGAACAAGAGTGGGCGGTGGGTCACTGTCTTTTACATCCTCAGCCTGTTGTCTGGCTGGTTCTAGAGCTGATGTAAAATGTCAGCCATAGCGTTCGTAATCAAACAAAGCCTATTATACACCCCACCCAACCTTTGTGCAGCTGGTTTACCCCAGTGCAGATTTGGGCACCCAGGCCCTACAATACATAGAGCCCTGGTTGTGCAACAGGTTTTTGTGCCTGCTTTCATATTTGGGGCACTATGGTCAAATAAGCCTCTTGTCTAACATAGATTGTGCCAGTGCCAAATGCCACCCGGTGCAATCCCAACGGAGCGTTTTTTCATTTGCATGGGGGCCCGAGAAAAATTATGTAAGCCTTTACTTTTGTGCCATAGTATGTAAGCGGGCAAAGAGGCCTTGAGGAGGCACTCTGACTGCGCCATAAGAAGTGATGCTCAGTGCACCACCCAAGGGCGCCCCTTGTGATGGAGGCACGGAGGGCCCAGGGATCCCCAGACATTACCATGCAGATTGTTGTGGTCATTCACTGCACCCATCTACCGGGAATCTTTGCACCCCTTTCAACAGATGCCCAACTGCTGTCACCAATGGAAGGCGGGCCAGCTTCTTTAAAACGCTGGTCTGCCTTTCGCTAAGGCAGTGGTACTCAAAGTACAGCCCGAAGGCCGCTGGCGGGCGGAAGACCTCTCCTTGTGGCCTGCAGACATTCCTCTGGGAAAGAGCAGCAGAGAAATAAAAGCTGCCTGAATTCTGTTTTTTCCCCGTCATTTTACTAACTAACTTCATTTTCTGGTTCTGGGCTTTTTTTTTTTTTATATAGAGCCGATTGACGAGGGAGGCGGCAGATTTGTGAAGTGAAAAAATGTCTTAATATCGGGTGTCTACCTCTCAAAATTGCCTCGGATTCAACAAAAGCCAATTGGGAAAATACATTCCCTCGTTTTATTCTAAACCTCCCCTTTTCCAGTTTTGAAAAGGTGTTGTTTTTTAACTGTCCAGATAATCTCCCATCCCTCCCTGTCTCCCTGGGGATGGCCCAGCATCGATGCGGCATTCAAGCACATCCCAGACTGTACTTTGTGGCCCCAGAGAAAATATTTGTTAGTACCCATGCACTAAGACCTCCTCCCAGTAAAGGCATGCGTTCGTGTCGGCACTAGGAAGAGTTTGTCATAGTGCGCTCACTGTTGTTGTCTGCGCCTGGCGCATCCTGCTAAAGATGTGCCATGGTGCAGAGCCATGCAGTGTGCTCTGTGCCTAACATGGCCCCGGTGGGTAAAAAGAAGCAGAAACAATGGTTAAAGAGAAACTTACAAAAGGTCATCATGGGATTGTCAGTTGTGAGAAGCAAAGCTGTTCCATAGTTGTTTCTCCTTAGGCATTGTAATTGTATTGTATTGTAATTGCATGTATATAGCACTTACTGCCCCTGACGAGGTGCCAAAGTGCTTTTTCGGTGAGTAGCACGCTACTCTGGAACCTATATAGGATTAGTGGTGAGTGTTTATAGGGAAAATATGAAAGTAATTTTAGTGGTGCATATGTTAGTCAGTTATTTGGCTTGAGAAGGATAGTGGAGGGATAGAAGAGGGAAATAGGTTTGCACTTACATAGCACTTGCTACCCTTGAAGGGGTGTTGAAGCGTTTTTTCAGCGAGTAGCACTCTACTTCAGAACTCATAAAACATTAGTGGTGAATTAGTATAGTGAAATATGAAGTAATATAAGTGGAGGATATGTTAGTTATTTATGAATACTGTCAAATAAAAGCAAAAAGAGCGCGGTGTCTTGGCCCCACACAAGACTCTAAAATGTACCTGTGCAAGATTCTGTAGTTAACACTAATCGAACACGTGCTGAAAGTCCTTTTTGTGTACACGACTGCTTCTATGTGTAAGTCATATCGGCCTGTGTGCCACAAATTTGGTCCTGAAGGTTTGAAACCGGCCAGGGTTCAGTGGAGTTGCATAAATATGTATTCAATACATTTGCACCTAATGGGGATTGCATCACTATTGATTATGTAGAATCTAGAACAACAACCGTTTCAGGTTCCAGCAAGGCCCATTACTGTGCATGTCTGAGAGGCATCATGCCACAGCAGTGAGGCCTTGTATGCGGCATGCGCCGCTAACCTCTATATATGGTTGATGGGCAAAAGCCAGCCACTTTCCAGTCACTTGAGACCCTTGCTGCTGTCCCCGCCACACAATAGGCATTCCATGCAGTCACACATGGCAGGAAGGAAATATTAAAGGATAAGAGATAAACCTGGAGTGGGGGATTATGTCCCCGGAAGGAATGCAGTATGAGCCGGCTCACGCGAGAATTGTAGGGAGGCCGATGAGCAATTGAAATGCAGGGCTGTAGCGATTACAGACCGACTTTGCTCCGCAATTCCAATTTACATTTTTGTGAACCTCCCCCACACAGGACAGGCACGTGGAGGAATTTAGACTCGAGCACCCCCCTCCAACCTGCCCCCCCCTCCCCCAACAAGATGTTCTATGAGCCTGTTGGGTCTCTGCCGAAGTAATAGATACATTAATAAAATACACCTCCTGAGCTGAGGTGCGCCTTATTAGAAAGTGGTCATTCAAAATATTTCCATCTAAAGTAATTTTGCTGAATACTCTAAACAGAATAGTCGGCAGTTCTCTAGTGTGCTACTTTGTCTTTTTTACCTCTGCTGGTTTTGTGCCGTAATTTTTACATCTGGTCTACAGCTCCTTTAGCTGTCTTGCCAGCGTCAGGTAATCAAATAACATCCTAATTAAAAATACATGCTTACGTGCATATAAAGCAGTTTTTGGGTCAGCCCTCTACATACATTGTTTTTTTTATCTGTCATTCACATTTTACTTCCACCCACACCAGCATTGGGCAACCCTCTTCAGCCATTGTGTCTCTTATTTTAATACATTTTTTTAAATATCCTCATTTTTGCCTTGTATGCACAAATGCAGCAAATAACATTGACGTTTATTCAATGCATTCCACAACATATACTTAGTCATTGCTTACCATTTGTCCATTATTAACGTTTGTGTCACTGGTAAACAGGAATTTTCCCCACGTTCACTCTCACTGGGTGGGTGAGGTCTCATTTCCCCTGTCCTAATATCTCCCAGTTCATATTTTGTGTGCGTTGCCATCAGAGAGTGAATTAGAGGACAGGGCGCCCCTTCTTGGTGTTCAGGAGTGAATAATGAATCCAACAAGGTCTGCCAGACCTCCATATCCTCTGCGACTCTATGGTCTCTTCTAGACAGTTTGCAGAGCGCCGCCGGTGCCCGCACCCTCGTGTTGCTCCCCAAGCTTTGCTACTAGAGCCTTGGAGGCCAGTCACCCAGTGACTATTCTCTTTTTTGTTAATACCAGGGCTAGTTGGAGAAAGGTATATTGCATTTTATTCCGTCTGTCTGGTGCCCATTAAGCAGCAGCTAGGGGAATGTTCAAGAGTAACCCCAATAACTCCGCCCAAACACAGTATCCCAATAAAGCCCAACTTCAGAACACGCCCATACTAGGTGCAGGAAGGAGACTGCTGCTTCTTTGCACCGCGGGGAGGCAGCCGTCTGGCCCAGGTATATCTTACTAAGCTATACTGGGGTCAGGTACGTGCAATGTAGATAAATGAAATGCAGAAATTTGAATCAAGCATTGCTAGACACTGTTAGCACCAAGCTAAAAGCCATCTGCCAGTGGGTGTCCGTGAGTCCTTCTGCCCAGATCTATCTCCAAGCCACCCCTACTCCAGAATTCAGTTTTATCTGTCAGTTTTTAAGGCACCATATAAAAGATTCAGGTAGTGACGTCCCGCATCAGCCTTCAATATAATGTCTAGGGTATCAGCGGCCATAGGTGTTCCCTAGAAAGTAATAAAAGCTTCTCCCTGGTAAAGATCCCCTGGCGTATGACAGACCCCTCCCAACAGCGTGTAGGTGACATATCTGTACCTATGTGTTTGAAAGGTTGGAGCACCCAGGCTTCCAAGTTATGAGGGAAGGGAATTCGTTTCAGAACTGTCTTCACTATGGGCTCCCATACCCCGCACGTTTGGTGTATTAAGTGTGGGTAATCACCAGATAAATGTTCCCCTATCATGAGGAGCTCCCGTAATGGGGTGTCTCCGTGCGTTCCCCGAGCAGTCTCTTCTCCCAGTTGTTGTTCATTGTGACCCATTGGTTTGCGTGTTGCATCTGTGATGCATAGTAGTAAAGCTTCATGTCGGGCAGCCCCAGTGATCATGCTGCAGTGTGGTCAAGGTCGCTCTGAGCTGTTGTCTGCCTTGCCCTTAGAATAATTGCATTTTGCCTGCTCATATAGGCCTATAGAGAAATGCACTTCAGCGGCATGACTGAGTGGCCAATATGTTACTCTACCAATGCTTCTTACTTTTCATTCTTTACCCTTGTATTTCATTTCTACTTGTATGTTTAAATAATGTCTTCACTTTACAATAATTCAAAACCAATAGTACTTTTTCTTTGAGTCAACAAGAATTGTTTTTCTTGTGGTGTGCATTTTACAACTAAAAAAACGTATCTCTACTCAATTTAAGTATTACCGCCTGCTAGGAAGCACCCGCACTGTTTTATTAATTATGTTTTATGTTATAACATTTTTATTGCCAGCATAAGTCTGCCAGGGTCATACCGTAGCTAGTGTTTTTTTTTATTTTCCTCATTATGACGTAAGATTCCAATAAAAATAAACCATAGCACAAACTTGTCAAGGCTGGAATTATTGACTTTCTCAATGCTTATTTTAACCACATTCCTTTTTGTCTTTTCCTCGCTATCTCTCGGGTGTTACGTAGTTATTTTTAACATTAGTCTACTATTTCAAAGAAGTCAGAACGAGAGACATTAAAGCAATTTTCTGAATTGTATTTGATTTTTAAACTGTTCACTTGTTTCAACCTTTACTACTTTTGCTTGCTCAGACGTTCTTGTTTCTATCTCTGGTTGTCTTACCCCTTGACTCTAGTGCTTCACTCCTGCTCTAGTATTTGAGTCATGCTGCCATGTGCATGCATTCTTTCCTGTGCAAAAGCACTCATGACTCACAAACTCGGCGTCTATGAATTATACACTTTGCTCGGTCATCCTTGGTGGTAATGTCTCTTGGCCACAGAACTACTAGTGAGTTGGCTAAGCGAGTTGAAACATACAGAGCACACCTGAAGTTCGGCTTTTAACAAATGCCAATAGCCTCTTCCTCTGATAAAAGGGCTGAGAAACTGCTTTATGTATCGTGTCCATGTAAAAAATATAAAACAAACATTATTGACACTCGCTGATAAAGATGATCACTATGCCTACCTAAGACTTCATCATTGTCAACTTGGACCAGTATGTGCAACTGTATTTTATGTTCCGTTAGTTGAGTAAAAGGCATCAAAGCTTGAAGTATTTGGTAATTCCTGCCTGCGAAACAAGCTGGGCACATTAGGACCCAGCAGTATCTTGGGTAATGTCATTAAGTCTTTGAATAAGTGTCCCACAGTCTAGGAGGTATTGAAACATAACCTCACACTTAAATTCCATAAACCTAGTTTTTTCCAGAATACCCATTGGGATGTCAAATGCTCCTGGGTGGGTTGAAATCGGGGTCGGACTGGCCTATAGGGCAATCCAGCAGTACCCGATGGGCTGGTGTTACAAGTCCATGTGTGGGCCATTTTTTGGGCAGTTTGTGAACCTGATTTACGGACGGCTGGGCCAGCTTTTACTGTTGATTTCCCTGATATCAAAACAATCATTGCCTGCAGCCAGCGCAAATTCTTGCCATCTTCCATACCTTGCAAAAATCACTTGTACAGCATATCTTTACAAGTTAAAAAACACTCCCAATTGGATAACATAGCCAACTTTTTTAGGCATCTATTTCACTAATGGGCTACTTTTAATTTGGTGCCCCAGCCTATTTTCTGTCCCAGTCTGACCCTGGGTGTAGTCTTAACCGAAACGATTGGCGTTGAATCACCTCAAAACTTTTAACACAAGATTTATCCCTCATGCCTACAGCCAAGTTAGATTTAGCTTAGATTATTGGTACTGGCAAAGTATGTGTCTCAAATATTGGAATCTTTTGAAACTATAAAGCAGCCTTCATTTTTTGTCTATTGAGGCGCTTGAACGGTGAGCTTCTAAAAGCAGCTGCTGAGTATGACATGACTGCCTCTGAATCCAGGACCAGTAAGGAACCATTGTTAACTTTTACAAACAACCTGAAGATGTGCTCCTTGGACAAGTTTATCTCAGTTTGTTCAGCTGGCCTGAGCTACCACTTCATTTTCAGCCCTCTATCAAAACAGACTTCTTTGTTTGTGTTTTGTTAAATCTGGAAAAGAGAAATTGGGCTTGGGGTGATTCTCTATGGGAAAGCCATGGTTGATTACAGTCGTTTTCGATCCAGTGCTTCCTAAATGCCTGCAGTTTTACTTCCAACGTGTTTGTTTAATGTGCTAACAGCTTCAAGTGCATTAAACTTGCCTATGTCTGAGTGCCTCAGTGCTTAATTTGAGCCGGTGGTTTCCGGTGCTTGGCACCGGCACATGATTGTCAACACCAGTGCTTGTGAGAGTCTCCCACTAAGTGGCACTGTCTGGTGATTTTAGAGAGGACCACAACAGTTAATTATAATTTCAATATACATAATAAATGACTGTTACCTGCTTTCCAAGCCATTGTTATAGTTTTGGGGGCCTGAACTTGTATGAGTGCGATGGTTAGTAGTTGTGGTGTTAACGGTCATTGGCAGCGCTGGCAAAGACAATGTGTGAAACAAGCAGCAGTGAACCTCCTGACAAGAGCCCGGGAGACTTTTTTTTTTTTTTTTAACAAATTAAGCACTGTAGTGCCTTCTCATTCAACTTATTAGGTTTTCCATTTTTTAAATGTGACTGCATCGCTCTCTGCACGCCTTTCTTGCTCTTGTACGATTCCCTTCACGCCTACACTAGTATTAAAGTCTTGCATTCAGTTATGGCAGCCCTGTGACCCAAGCCCAACGGTTGTTCTGCGGCACAGAAGTGCGCAGATATTGCGCTTGAACGAATGGCGATCAGAGCTAAGATGTGTTCCGCTTCATTGTTTGTGCGCTACTGCCGTTCACCTAAAGGCAATGAAAACCTGAAACGTGTTCCAGGCACTGTGTCTCACCTAGCAGTTGTTACCCAAAGAAAAGGTTTGTGAGCCTTGGTGTGCTTTTTTTTATTTGTATCTGAATTAGGCTTGCGATAGAAGGCAGGCAGCTGTTGGGCTACCAGCATAACATCACACACATATGTTCAACAAGGATTGCTATTGCACTTGTAGGTCCAGGTCCTGCTAGGACTGTACCATCTGCCTGCAGAATCTTCCCATTGAACAGAGTTGCCCGTCTTGCATGTTTACCACAGTTGAAATGCAAGATGCCCTTTTATACGAGTTAACCAGAATACCTTGTGGTATCAACATTTCATGATTTCCTTAAGAGGGTTTCCTTTCAAGGCACTGCGACCAGCTACTCAAGAGTGTACTAGAAAGAAAATCAGACTTTCTGGGGACGTCACTGGCCAATTCCTATTTGTTGTGGGAACTAATGAAAAAAAAAAAGTTCGCTTTTATTGAACAGCCCCTTAAAATTGTATCTGTATCGTCTAGGATTCTTCAAGTGTCCACTCAGAGCTGCAGATTGTAGAGCAAATACAAACCAACAAAACAGTGGTTGAAAGAATTTCCGAGCCGCAGCGGAGTGGACCAACCGTGTCCAGCAGCGAAGGTGGTGAAATGAACGGCCAAGGGATATCCATGAAGCTGTGCTTGGGGCATAGTTGAATGAGGACTCACTGACTGAAAGTGTTGCAGGCTGACCAGTTCTGGCTGCCATCCAGTAGCTATTCCTTTGTTAAGTAACTGCAGCCACATTACTTCAATACAGCAGTAATCAGTAGTGACTGGCACGCATCGGTGGTGGTGGGATAAGGGGATATTAAACAAAAAAAAGAAAAAACGTACCTTACCGCCATCCCTCGCCGTTGTCTTTCCTTGTGTCGGAAATGGAACAGGAAGCAGACAGGCTTCCCTGACCAATCACAACGCTGCAATGCAGGGCTGTGGTTGGTCTGTTCGTCGTGGTTCGCCGCTCAGCCAGCGACTGGGGGCGTGGGCATGTTCTCCACGCAGGCTGTAATGCAGCCTGCATGGAGAACATGCGAAGTGCGCCTAACTGTTTGCCGGCCCGAGAGGGACGGCCAAACAGTCATTGTTCACTTAAGAGGTTGCTACCACTCCTCCCCTGCCCTGCTGTGTGTGCAGAGCAACCCCACGAATCAAGCAAAGCTGCCATAGCAGGACAAAATAAAAAGATAATAGCATTGCGTTATTGTCCTTTTATTTTTCCTTTCTTTCACTGTTTCAAAGTAGTGGGGCGACGCTCCTCCGCCTTAGCGGAGGAGCCGACACTGGTAGTAATGTTTCCCTGAACAAGATTACTATTGTCTAAGACAGGCAATAATGTACCATCATTCAGAAAGACGAGCTGGTGGACCTGCATCCTCTCGATGGACTGTCAAACTCTGGAATTCAGTGGCTGCTCAAATGAGGAGTACTGACAACCACCTCAGGTTTCAGAAAGCACTGCAGGCTTGGCCGTTCTGTACGCTGTAATCCCATCACAGACTATGACTCATGCAAACGGGTAAACACAGCTGCATGTCCTCTCATGTTCTCTGCAACACTTCTTGCATATGTGCTGCAGAGTAGACTGCACCATGTTTGGAGCAGATCTTTGAACCTCATGGACGGCAGCTGAAATCTCCTATACAGGTAAGTCCACATTCAACAACATGCAAGTCGCTCACCTTGGAAATTTTACCTAGGAACCAATGATCTGAGTGCTTTGTGGTGTTGCCAGGAACAAGAAGCCCTATACGTGGTGCTTAATTTGTGCTGGTGTTTGCTAATGCTCTGCACCGGCACTCAACTGTTAACATCAACACTTACTTATGACACTCCAGCACATGGTAGCACTGTCTGTCTATTTTTGAAGGGAGCACTTCAGTTTAACAATTAGATACCCATTTAGAAAATAATTCTTACTCATCCAGGTCATTGTTATTGCTTTGGATGGCCTGGAATTGTCCAAACTGCCACATTTATAACAATGTGATATTTAATCAGGAGCGTTCATACGGGTATGTGGCGATGATGCCAGTTCCAGTCAGTGGTGCAAGCTGCAGCGGCCTCCTGTGCACTTACACTTGTTTATGTACAAATTAAGCACTGTGATAAATGCACTAGTACACATTCCTCCAAAACCTTGGCTTATTTCAGTGATACTCAAAGTACGGCTCGGGACGCTTGCGGCCCTCTTGATCTTTACATGTGGCCTTCTGGTCACTAACAGACATGGGCTGCTGTTTTCTCAACTCAACACATATGTTTAAAACAAATGTTAAATAAACGGGCAAGCATTTATATAAAGGTCAAGTGAAGAAATCTTGCAACAAACCTGTAAAAATATGATAGTCTTTTTTGAATTTAAAAAAGATATTTTATTAACATACAGAAAGAACCGCTTCTTTGAAGTATGCGAGATTATATAGTTATAATAATAGTTTTCAAACATGAATTTACAAAGATTCATTCTTCCACCCACCCTGACAACAATGCCAATAGTGAACGAAGAGGATAGTCAGTTAAATGTGCACCCTCTGGGTGGCCTGGATTCCTCTTATACATAAACAACATTATAGTTTATTAAAACAGACACAGGAGAAGGTTTTGTACAGCACACATCCTGAAGTCATGATTCCGAGGTCCTCTTATATATAATAATGAAGAAAAAGGAGGGAAAGTGAAATAAAACAGATGCCTAGGATCACACAATTTGGTAAAGTGGGGAAGCCGGGGTTTCACATTGTGCAGTTCAGTCGCTAGCTATATATATATATATATATTTAGCTTTTCCTATACACACCATACCCCCTCCCCAAAAAAAAAAACAGGCTACACGCTCTGCCCCCACCCACCACCCTGCTGACATTAATGAGGCCCCGCGTCACATAATAGACCAAAATATTTTGGCCCCTGGAAAAATGTTTGCGAGTACCCATGGCCAGGGCTTTAAGTAGGCCGGGTCTCACGGGGTCTGAGCACTGGCAGTTTTTTAAAGGGGGCCTCGAAACGGGTCTCTAGCGGGCTCTGTTTTGTGCCTTGGCACAGGCAGTCCATTTTTTTTCCGTACTGCAGTGACAGCAGGCACATCGATGTGCACTCCCACTGCCACGTCATGCCAGGTGAGCGTTGTAGGGAAGGGAAATCCTTTAAAGAGTCATTTTCCCTCTGGATTTCCCTTCTCTTTTTTAAACTAAGGAGCAGCAACATTGTCGTGGTGTCACCAGGGCTTTCAGTGGAAGCTTTTTCAATATTATATACAAGCCATAGTTGCTGCTTATTTATCTTATGCAACTAACACACATTGACAAAGCCAATAGTCCTGACTTGTTGTAGGTATGTTACTCTTTGTATCATATATCTGAATGCAATGACAGAAACAGCAAAATACAAGTCGGGCGGCGTATTATGCTACGCACAGTTTTAGCTTACCTGTTTTTAAGCCACGGCCTTCATTACATTGGCCACGCCCCTTTGAGAGACCCTCCAGTGTTTTTCATCCCACTAACAGCCCGGCCCATGGCTTATATTCTAGTCCGCTTTCTGTGTCTCCTTCCAGACAGTGGCTATGATAGCACAGTCCACAAGCTAATGCAATTTCCCTCTCCCCGCCTTTATCAGCATTCACTTGTTAGCGCACCAGGCATTTCACCCCTCAGGGTTATCGTGTGCGAGTTTACATTCACGAGGCGGCGAGCCATTAATCAGGCCCCCTGTATCTGGGGCAGCCCCAATTCACATCCAAATAAAACGGTAATTTGTTGAAACGAGGCAGACCGCCTCCTCCCCCAAGTCTTCCCTGGCTAGCTCGGCATTCCCAGGCAAGATGAGCGACATTACCAATTTTGTCTTAAAAAGCGAAAAATTCGTTATGAGGCCGCCCATGTCACTTTTCCAATTAGTTTCGGGCCGTGTGTATGTACGAGAGCTGAAACATCGCGCGTGACATTTTTCCTCTCAGAGGACCGGCCTCCACGGTGGGGAAACTCGTTAGCTTTAACGGGCGCAATAAAGCCGGGAAGTTTGCAGATTGCTTCCCATTACTCTTCTGTTTACAAGTTTAACTTTGAAAGGTTCCTATGAAAATTGGCCGTTAACTAGCTGCTGTCCGCAGAATTGCACCGCTCATCGGACATCCTTCATTTATTAACAGCCGTGTTTGTTAATGAGAGCAGGCTGTCTGTTTCTTGCCGCCAAAACTCTAGAGATGAATTCGCCTCTCTCTGTTAGAACGGGTTTTTCTCGTCAGGCAATAAGCTCGTAGTGCGCGCTGCTTAAAAAAAGCCATAAAAGATTCGCTCAAGAGTTGAAACATGCGGAAGTTTGCTGACGTAGCCAGTCAAAATCAACACGTTGCACGCCGGGAGAGTGGCCCCTTGCCTGGGATTCTAAAAGGGCCATCTTGTTGGATGGGCGATATGTGGCATGGCAATTCCCATTCGAGTGACCAGATTTTGCTGCAAAATATTTCTCATTAAATGTTTTAGCACATGCAAAACGTTTCAAGTGCAAACATGAAGCAAATTTGCCCACTTCTATAAAGCGAGGTAAGCATTGCAAAGAGTGTTATAAGCTTCAAAGGTACATTGCCTATTCAAATATTATTTTTTTTTGAGTAACAACCAATAAAATATTCCCGCCCACCCAATAATGTCTATAGGAGAAAAAAGGGGCATTGAGAATTGTGACGGAGAGGGTGGCTTGTACATGGCCTAATTCTGGCGGTGTGGAAGGGGGCCGAGCTAGGAGCTTCTGATGGGGGAGGGAAAACTGGGCCAAGGATTAGTAAATATAAAGGGTGATGGGATTGGTACCTATAGATATGAGCTATGAAACGTACTTAGGAAAAGAGGTGGAGTGGGCGGAGTTAGAGAGGGGCAAAGCAAGTGAATTGCAGCTTGGTGAGATAGCAGGTAACGACTTTCATCAACCTAGAAATCTTTTATCTGAGTGAGATAGGTACTGGGTTATTTGTTCAACATTGAGTGATTCAAAGCCAATGGAATCGGAAGGCAGTGCTGGTGGGTGGGTGGGGGGTTTGACCGCTTCTTTTTCCAATGTTGGGCAGTGAGATGCTCAGCGTCTCCCTTTATCTGCTTAGCGAGAGCCCTGTCCACTGAGGTCATAGCTTCCAGGGAGTCTGGTCTCAAAGTAAAGATTTTCATTTTAGGGTCCACTGGTCTTGGATATCCAGTTGACAAGATTTTCAAACCCAAAAACTGAAACCTTACCCAAGCTTACCCAAGCATAGAAGAGGACTATATTTTTCATGGACTCGGGGCATACAGTATCTTAACTAATAGCGCTCACCAACACAGACCATGTGGCACAATGACAAATTAAATACAACTTTTAAAGACAATAGCAGCTGTGTTAAGTAACTTGCTTTCTCTGCGGAATGCTATTCCTGCACTGCAGCACCTCCAAACTTTTCTCGCTGTGTTCAGTCGAACTCTCTCTGAATACCTTGCCATGCTAAATGAAGTCAAATTTGCTGGGACGGGTGTTAAAAAAACCGCCACTGTCCCGGATGCCTAGTTGCCCTACCACTATTTATCCGCCAACCAATTGTGGCACCTGATCTCATGCTGCCTTATTGCACTTGTAAGCTTACTCAGGCTGTGAGAGGTGCCACCCTTGCTGCATAGCAAAGTAAACGCCATTGAGTTGCATTCTCCTGCGACTTCACATCTCCACTGGCGCCCGGACTTGGCAGGCACACTTTGCTCTGTGGGCACGAATAATCATTCCTTTAGAGCAGATTGCCAGATATGGTGCATTTTGCCAAAGGTGCTACTTCATTCCAGGCACTCTGCGAACCTCTGAATGCGGCTGAGCTGAGGATGGTGAACAGTTGTAGAAGGATCTATTGTAGCCTACATTTAGGTACTCTGTTCAGTTGCAAGTTTTTTTTCCAGAATTGCCACATCCATGGAAGGAGTGTGTGCATGTTTCTGTTTTTAATAATGTAAAATGCATCAGCGTAGACCATGTTCTTCTACAATATCAACTTGTCTGAATGATGGTTCCTGAACTTCGTTCTGCTATGTTAATATTTTCTAAATCATAATTTGTGACTACCACCACCAGAATTTCGCTTAGCTCTGATTTTCAGTGTCTATGGAGACAAATGTTCAAATAGTCTTTTGAGGTTGATTCACAATTCTCCATGTGAGGCGACATGCGGTGTGTAGTGTATGATAGTAGTTTGGGGTTACACTCTGCGATTTGCTAATGTTTGTGAAATAATAGGAGCAAAACCCAGTGCTGGAGAACCCCATGCCATTTTCACAGAGTTGTGTGCTTGGTTTTGACTTTGGAAGAAGACACCAAAAATGGCAAAGGGGGTCTGTGAGGGAAAAACTTTGTGTTGCAAATGACAGGCAGAAGTGTGTGCAGCGAATTAGGAAGGTGGGTGAGCCCGCCTCTCATTACATTTGGAACAACCCTCATCATTCCCTTCAACTTAAACCAGAAGTCCTTCCCTCAGCACTTTGCGAGTTTGTAAATGAGCCCTGAATAAGGAAGCACAAACCACCAATCTCGTTAATTGATACAAGAAGTGATAAGAAGAGTGCGTGAGATAATTTCAGCCTCAGGTAATTAGTCAAGGCCATATTCCAGTCCATTGTTTTTGTTGCCAGCTATGCCACTCTAGACAGATTTAGTAATATGGAAATTGGGCTTGGCCCTGTCAAATAGGAACACTCCAACCCCAAATGTTATGTTATGTTAAGAAAATGTATTAAGCGCACTACTACCCGAAGGTGTCTAGGCGCTCACGGTCTCCATAACTAAGTAAAAGAACTAATTACTAAAAAGCCATGTTTTAAGCAATTTCCTGAACAGTAACAAGGAGGAGGACTTCCTGAGGGGGAGCGGGAGAGCATTCCACTCCTTGATTGTGTTGTAAATGAAAGGGCTCCTCCACTTTAGACGAGAAGACAAGCAAGACCAGACCTGTTTAGGCCTGGATCAACCTCATCATTGATGTGCAGCTTGAGACCAGCAGCACCGTGAGCATGGGATCCATATCTTATTTCCATATGGCTGGTCTCTGGAATTGCATAGTTGGAAAAAGTGACCTGCAACGAAACCAGACTAAGTTAATTCAAGAGTTCCACTATAACCTTTTGCTGGTCCTTATTCGCCACTAAGCATATTTGAGGCTGGTTGTTCTGTATTGTCCCTCGGTTTAATACATCCTCCAGGTGTTAGGCGACCAGCCTGTGAATATGCGGTGCTTCTCGCTCCGTTGCACGTTTTGCAGATCCTCCTACATGAGCTCAATGGTGTAAATTTCCAAATTGCACAGACAACAATTCAAATATATTTTTCCACTGCTAAAACTTGACGTTCTTCTTCAGTTTGATTGCTTTGCGATATTGGACTAGCTTGGTTTTGGGAACCCAAGCACTTCTTGGCTTGTTTGTTTACTTGTTTGGTAGTTAGCAGTGTGGAGGAGGGCCTCTGGTGTGATGCTGTTAGGTAGACACACAATACATGGGCAGAGTAACAGAGAAGGAATCTGTTTTGTTTTGTGGCCTACACTGGAAATCCTTTGCCCTTATAGAAAGTATAGGAATTTTGTTCTCAAATATTTTTTTTACCTCAAAGTAAACTTATTCACTTCAGCGTTTAGTGGCATCATTAGATTTTCAATCTCCTTCCTAACTTTTTCTGAAACATGCGACCTCCTCTAACATCTGCAATAAACATCTGTTATTGAGCGCCAAGATACCCGTCGTGGTGAACGTGTGCTTTACAAATGCACTTTGTTACACATGTTATGCTCTGGAACAAGCGAAATGAGATTTGCCCTATAACTTTCTTAGAATGTTGAGAAGCTCAAAACAGTTGTGTCTAATTTCATCCACGGATGCTTTGTCATTAAGGATAAAAAATCCCCTACAAAAGCCCAGACTTGTTATCTCAGGCAGGACTGTAAAGCAAGTCTATGTTTACATTTTGCAGAGCTCCTCTTTAATGTGAGAGTAGAGGCGTTGGTCATACGGGGAACCTTCCTAGCAGATGGAAGGATTTTAGGAAATTGACTACAGTGAGACTGTAATCATCGAAACCATCACTTTAGATAAGAAAACAAAAAAGCTAAAAAAAAGTGCTGTCTATCTTACGTTTCTCTGAGACTTGTTTCTCAATCCAGTTTACATAAAAGGGTATTTTTTTTGTATTAAATTAGCATCAGTTTTTTTTCTCCCCAGGATCTCGAGAAATGGCAGCCGTTCGAGGGCGTCCGTTGCTGCTTTTTCCAAGACTAAAGCGACCCCCTGTAACATAGCTCACGGCAGGGTTTCTAGTGCAGGGCTGCCGCGGAAGGAGACGTCCAGACACGAGGAAGCTTTCTTTGGTTGTTGATGTGCAGAAAACCTCGCGCCAGCTCCTTTTGCGATCCCTGCAGCCGGCGCAGGGCTCGCGCCGACATCTTTCCATGATTGTTTAAACTGCCTCATCTAATAAAGGGCATTTTCATCAGATTGAGGTCGCCAAACTTGACCCGCGCGCTACCAGGTGCCCGCTAGTCCACTGCCACTCATCAGGCCAAGTGCCTCGTCGCTGGCAGCTTTAGATAGCATGTGTCTGCGAGACTGCATTAATTATAGCATACTGTCAATTAGCGCGGCACATGGCAATGGAAGAAATTATGCATCTCCGCCATTTATATGACATACGAAGTTTGCAGCTTGGCTTATCTGCAAAGCGGCGTGGGAACTGGAGGAAAGCCCTTAACCTGAAAACAGCTTCACCGGTGATCTGGCCCTCGCATCTCATGTAGTCTGTCTGTCTGTCTATCTATCTATATATCTGTCTATCTATATTTATATTTACACATACACTATAAAAAAAAAGTTTGAAGGGACGTTATACTTAGCTTAAAATGTCAGCTAAAACATACAATTTTAAGCAGACAGTGCTAATGAAATTCTCCAGTTATAGTTATCTCAAGTAACTAGAACTCGTGCCCTAAAGTAACTACAACTTGCACCCTATGTTTGAGGCTTGAATGGGAGGGGCTGTGCTCCCTCTCCCCATTATAAAACTACCGGCCCAGCGGGAAGGAGTCTTCAGGGCCTCATGATGGCTTGGGGAGGGGGTCCGCATGCCCCCCTCCCCAAAATTAATTGCTTGACCCCAGTAGGTGGGGTCCTCAATATCTCTACAAGGCTTAGAAGGGGGACTGCATGCCCCCTCCCTATTATATAAATACCAGCCCTAGGGTTGGGGTCCCCTGGGCCTTACAAAGGCTCGGGGGGGGGGAATAAAAAATATAATGCACGATTCTTGGGGGGTGGTTATAAAAGGCAGGAGATCTCCAATTTTATTTATCGGATCTATGGATCCTCCACAGATTTTAAAGTGCCGTTTTTGGCCCCTCAGTTTATTTTCCTTTTTTTCTAGGATGGGCCCCGAGTCCTAAGCTAGCTGCTCCCACATCTTTCTTAATGTGGTGGAAGCCAATCGGAGCTTATCTGTTGGCTCTGTCGATCCTCTGCGGCATGGAATATACATCCGTTTTAAACCTTAATTTCTCAAAAATAGTGAATAGATTTTCACCAAAAACGCATTTACTGGTCCAAGATCTAGCTTTCTGCCCAATTTGGTGTATGCTATTCAGCCGTTCTGGATGTAGCTGTGTCTAATTTTTCTATGAAAAAATGAATGGCTAAAGTGTGTTTTAGGGACACCCCCCCAATTTTCTAGGCCCCTGCTTGACTTATCGCCCCTGAAACTTTCCTCAAAGGACTTCAGGTGGATGATCTACTTTTTTGGGAAAGTTTCGTGAAGATTTGTAAAACCGTGACAAAATTATTAGCCAACCAAGAAATGCTTTACCCATGGCAACGTGCTCCTGATTATAGTTAGTGGCGACCATCACTGGGTGATATATATTTGGACCTTTAGCACCATTTATTTTTATTGACAGTTCAGAACCTTGATGGACCGAGAATTACAAGGAGAAAGCACTTAATGGCCGTGTCAGAATCGTTTTTGGTCCCAGTCTCTCCTGCATCGGGACATCTGGACACTCCATTTGAGTCAAGCAGATGAGAGACTGCAGTCTGGGCTCTTCCCCTTGCTTTGATGAAGGGGGATATAGGCTTGAGTGCCACAGAGAAGTAGAACAAATATTTGTTGATATTTTCCCACTTTTCTGTGGTTGGGCTTACATTCATTTGCCTCTCAGCAGAGCTAGAGAAGGCATCCAGACAGCTGTGTCTGAAACAGGAGCTGATGTGGAAAAAAACAGAAGACATATAGGACTATAGAGACATTTTAGCCTATAATTCAGCTGAAATGCAGACTGTAGTCACTCTGCACTCCTATATTCCACAGAGCCTGTCCTTATCCTGGGAGGGAGTTGCAGATGGAGTAGGGGTGCGACCCATTGGACATCAGTGCGCTGAAGGGAAATTGGAGTAGACCGCCTCAAAATGTTGCTTGAGCAAGCCTGTAATATAACTTTAGCATTTTGATTGGCTGTTCAGCTGCCATCAGTCAACCCAGGGTACTAACAGCACCTATTAGTCTTCAAGCTAAGGTTTCTGAGACTTACAAATCATGAACCTTTTGTGATATCAAGGGAGAAAGCAGGGTTGGATGAGAGAGGCAATAGGACTTGGGGGAGGCCACCACAAATCTCTTCAGTCCTACCAGGCCAATGTATTCTTGGTTGCCCTCAAAGAAGCATTAAAATATGAGGGACGGGGAGCAAGACAAAATTAGGACCCAAGCCGGTGAGTGAAGAGGATAAAAGAGTGAAAGCAGGTTTTGGTAGAAGAAATTCAGGGCTGGGATGATTTGAGCAGCACTGGGGCCTGGGTGAAAGAGTTTTGCATGCTGGGTGATAAATGTGTTATTGGACAGGTTGCTCTGCAAGAACCGCAGTAATGAACTCAATCAATTCTGACGATGGACCCTAACTTTTGATTCAGTCCCTCATGTAGTGTGATGAATCTGCATTACGTTGCAGCATTTGAGAATGTCTATACTGTCTTGCGAGTATTCTTCTAATTCAGATCTTTAGTGGTGTTACAGGTGGTTTGAAAATAGGCAAACATTGTGGTATTGCAGTGATTACTGATAATATTCTATAGATTTGTTAAATGTGGTACCCAGACAAATAATTTAATTAAAACCTTGATCCTCTGAACTTAATAAAAGACTCCCAAAAGTACGCTTTAGACCACCTCCTGATGCCACCTCCATTGCCTTGCATTGAGTGAGTCCATAATTTAGGCTGGCTTGATTCCACGCTATGCCACATACCTGAGGGCACATTTCCAGTCATGGGATTTTTGAAAATACAATGCAGGTGGACTTACGCGTTTCTGAAAGAAGCAGCAGGTGGCAGCTAAGAAATACCTGGCAGAGATATTCTGGAACATCTTTTTTGTTCACCTGGGCAGCCTAACTCAGACTACATCCCCCACTGCAAGGGTAGGGGGCTGAGTAAGCCACAAGGGTCAAGGGGCCGAGACTGCTAACAGCATAATGTAGTTATTCACTCCTCTGCAGGAGGAGACACGACACTGGAGCTAAGTAACCATAAAGAGCATATATTATAGATAAGAAAAGTAGCAACACCAGTACGGAGGCACACAATCGACCTCGGATCAGATTAGTCGAAAATCCTGAACTCCGCCTAAATGTTAACTGAACAGACCCCCCCCCAGGATTTCGCAATTTGCAAAAAAAAATCGCAAAATCGTCACTTTTGTAAAAATGCAGCAATTTTTACAAAAGTGCCCGCAAAATATATTAAAAAAATAAAATAAAGATTGCTGCCGTTCACCCTCTCTTTACTGGCTCTATGCTGCCACTGAGCCAGTCAAGAGAGGGCAAGCAGCAGGCAGCGGCGAGGTTAAAGGCCTCTGCTGCCTGCATTTGAAATGCACCTAGCCCCCTTCTGAGCAGTAGCCTGCTGCCTCACACGTTTGTGTGCCCCCTGCGGACTTACCCCTAACTTCCCACATTTCTCATATTGTTTTTCTTTTTAATCTACCCTCAATCTTCTCTGCTGCCATCCTCCCTCCCCCCCGGCCCCTGCTTCTCTGCACACATAGGTTGTCTGATGCCGAAAAGAGCAGGTTTTCCTATTGTAATCTGCTCTCTTTGACATCAGACACCCTCCGATTCCAGGCGCTGTGCTGCTGGAGACTCTGCAAAGTTACAGACTGTGGCATAGCACAGTCTCCAGCAGTGACAGAGCACAAGCCTGCGGTATTTTTGTGGTGGGCGCATTCTTTGCCCACCACAAAAATACTGCCAATTTTGAGGTTTTGGGCCACACTTTTTTTTTTTGCAGCGAAATTTGCCACCCAAAGCCACAAAACCCTGGGGGGTCTGACTGAAGCCCTCACATGTTGCCTTTTATGCTTGTCACAGAGGAGTTTCAGGATGTACCTTTGCCACAACAGAAGGTCACAGGAGATATCAGGTCAAAACCCGCTATGCGTGCTGAAAATCAACTTGTCCACCCAAGATGGGTTTCCTATATTTGTGCAAGAGGTCATGTACAGCCTTCCCAGCAGAGATGTTGCGCCTCAGATAGCTGAACTCCTCTTCAAACCGTCCATGGTCTTGTCTTAATCAGTGCTGTCCCTGTGGTCAGAGATGCAGCAAGTGCTGGTTCCACCCTGGGTGCCAGGGCAAGACAGTAAAAGTGATGCATCACCTACCAGTGGGACAAGTGAGGGAAGGCCACGTATTACAAAAAACCCCCATATTCTTACGAATAAAAACACAGCAGATTTCTTATTCTAAGAAATATAATTTGTAACAACAGATTTTTTACTATTCAGTTGCGGTTTAGTCCGGTTTAGGCATCAATTAGAGGAGGTAAAACAAAGAGAAAATGTAGCTGTCATTTTGGGCACCTTTCTGGAAGAGGTCCAACTGCTGTCTCCTTGGTATTCTTTTTGGGTCTGATGTCCTTTGTGACTGGCGATATGATTTGCAGCACCACATACATGAAGGTAGACCAGAGTGTCACTGGTGTAAGTTTGTGACACCATGTTGTTGTTTCCACACAGGTTCACGTGTGGCAGTTATAAGCATTGTGTGTGAGGAAAGAAAATGACAATCTCAATGGAACACCAAAGTAAACATGAGTACAGTACTCTATCAACTGTATTTGTATCGCACTTCGCTCAAGTCCTTGTGTGATTTCTCTTTTTTAGTGTAAATGCTTATAGATATGACCCACTGATTTCAAACGATGCAACAAGATGTAACTTTCCACAATGTCAATATATGCCCAAAGATTTGTCAAAATTCTCATGAGTAGGGTGGCAGAATTGGCCACAGCAAGAAAATGAATCCAACTTAGTCACCAAGATAGACTAAATTCAATGACTGAGTACTGACGGCAAAGAATCCAGTACTCCTCTTCACATCAAGCTCAGTACCTGGCAACTACGAGGACAAACCTGCGATACTGCACTAAATTTTCTCTAAAGGATCTAGGAGGAATTTTTCAAACATTAGGTTACCAGAGTGTCTTAGAGATGCCGAACCAAATCTTTGCGGGTGATGGGCGTTAACTAAAAAGTTTGTACCATACAGCATAGGGGCACAGTTAGCATCCTTCTTGCCTGTTGTATCAGATTGAGATGGGCAAAGTCTCCAATATGCCGACCGACACCCAAGCTAAATCCCGAAAAATCATTTGCAGTGTCCACAGAATGATGTCATCAGTGGAGTGTTTGAGGATTCTCCTATGGATCTGCAATACTAGCCTTAAATGTGGAAATTTTGGCTCTGCAAGAAAAAATGACACAGCCTGTTATAATCGTATAGTTTTGTCATACACCAAATATTAAAGTTGGGGATATAAATCTACTGACAATGTTTTAAGTTTGTTCGGTGTTGAAAATAGAGCCTGTATAGAATTAAAGTTTACTTCATAACATAATAATTTGAGGGGCTGCCAATGGCTTTTTCATCGCAGATATATACTCATTTATCCAGATTGCATGCCTTCAGCACAGTCAGTTTTTTTAAATAATCAAAAGAATGAATCAAATTATCCCGTATTCATAGAGTGTTTGGAATATCTACATAGTGGAACTTATTTATCCACTGCTCCTTAAATCCTGGCCTTTATCAAGGATTTATCTGTTCTAGAAGTAGACATCTAGGAACTTCTGTGAGCAATGGGGTGATGAAAATCTAAAGAAAGTAGAACGGTAGAAGAGGTAGTTACAGGCTTATTTCAAGACCTAAACTAAGAAATAACTTTAGAGAACAAAGTAACATGATAACCCATCCAAATCCATAGGCTTTCGGTCTTTTTCACGAACCGCATTACAATCCCCTACTACCAGTGCATTATTAGAAGATACAGATTATTTGGATTGAAAAAAAATCCTCAAAACTGTCTAAATTGTGTCTAAAAATAGCAGCATGTTATCAATCCCCTAGGGATGTGATCAACTTCCCCAAACAAGACTTAATGTGCGGAATGAACAATGTAATATAGTTAATAATATCTGAAAAGTATTATTGTAAGAAAATAGTGAAACTATATGCCAGGCCTCTAACATTAAGCCTGCGATTATAATGCAGTAATTTGTGTATGTTCCATGCTGGTTTGTTTCTTGATCGTGCATAATAAAAAGATTCACAGTACAATAAAACATACAGCATGACTAATGAAGCTGGAAAAGTCTGCATGTTTGTTTGGTATTAATGATGAACTAACAATTAAGTATCTGGAGCATGAAGGGAGAGCAGATTTTTTATGTTATTTCAATACATCTTGCACGTGCCCTTGCATTTTAAAGCTCCCTTTCTCGTTGCGTTGGTGATTAGTTAAATCCTTGAAAAACATGTTTTTTCCAGTCCTGAAAAATACAAAGCTTATTCTCTGACCTTTCATTTAGGTTCCCTACACTGAAGTTGTACGAATTTGCGTGCATAGTTGTTTATGCAGGCCTAAAAAGAAGCCCGCCTTTGAGTTTGTTGACAAAACATTTGCTCAGAGGCACCTTGGTAATGGGCCCGAGGATAGTGGGTGCAGTTTCTTGTGGCCTAACTACTGCCAAACTGGCCAATTGGAGTCAAAGCAGTCAGGTAATGTCACACTTTCCAACTCACACTGTGCCAACCTGTGTTAGATAGTTTTGGCTCCCTTCGCAATGCCACCAGGTGAAGCACCAATCTCACATGGAAGGGAACACGAGCTGGAAACCCCTGCGCTGGATGGGCTCATCTTTGGAGGCTCTGAGCAGTCAATTTGAAAGCACCCTAGGACACGGGCTGCAGCCTCAGTAAGCTTTTAGTTTTGTGGCAGGCATGGTCTTGGTGGGGGGAGAGGACAGTTCTCATTACAAAGTTCCATCCCTTCCTCACACAATGAGATATATATATATATATATATATATATATATATATATATATATATATATATATATTACCTACTGGCGGTCGCCAGTAGGTAGTTATAGTTAGGACCACGTTTCCATAGGAAATCCGTAACATTCTATTTTGAATAACCTTGGCGCCGGTCGACGAATCCTCGCGAATTTTTCAAAATAGGTGGGGCGCTACGCTCCGCTCCTACCCTGAAAGTCTCGGGGGGATTCGTCAAGCGGGGGCTGAGATAAAAGGGGGGTCCCAAAACGCGTTTTTCCCATGCATTTTTCCATAGGACCTTTAGACAGGGCTACAGCCCGAACGGCTGAACAGAATTACTAGAAATTAGGCAGAGAGATAGTCCTCAGGTCAAGGAAGTGCCTTTTGTAGGTTTGGTGTAAATCTGTTCAGTAGATTCTGAGAAAATAGCCTTTAAATCAATATATATATCTGAGCCAGCTTACGGTGCGCTTACGGTACGCTTACCGTACGCGTACGGTGGCGTGCACGAGCGCGATTCTGATTGGCTCTTGGATCTTAGTAAACATTCGAATCGGCCGAAACCAGGAAGCGGCGGCCGCCATTTTCTCTCTCGCACTGAGAGTGATTTCTAAAATATAAAGCCCAAAAACATGTAAAGGGGCTGTTTAGACAGCTCCCACACACATAGCCATGTTGAGGGAGTCCCCAAAGATCCCCCAAGGGCAAAAACGGAATTTTTATTTTTTCGGTAATTTCGCCGATTACGCTTACCGTACGCGTACGGTAAAAAATTAAAAAAATTATCCACACTTTCTCCACCCCGTGTGCAATTGATGCCTGCAGGGCAACAATTGTGCATGGCTTATTAGAGATGAGATAAACTAAAATATTTAAAAAATAATAATAAAAAAAAAAATTATCCACACTCTCTCCACCCCGTGTGCAAATGGTGCCCGAAGGGCACCATTTGTGCATGGCTTATAAAATATACGAAAAATTAAAATATTACCTTTCAAAACGAAGTGCATCATATGTCCTCCATGTGCGCACGGTGCGCGAAGCGCATCGTGCGTACATGGCCCATCTAGCGTAACGTGGGCACGCGGTGCGCGTAGCGCACCGCGTGCCCACCGTGCGTGCACGGCACTAACTGCGTAAAGTGGGCGCGCGGTGTGCGAAGCGCACCGCGTGCTCACTGTGCGCACACCGTGCGCGCACGGAACGAACTGCGTTAAGTGGGCGCGCACGCCACGAATGGCGTAAAGTAACTTAGCATTTAAAAAAACGTACAAATTCACTGAAAAAACCATAGGTTTCACACACGTTATAGTTAGGAATTAGCATTTAAAAAACCTTGCAAATTCACTGAAAAAACCATAGGTTTCACACATGTTATAGTTAGCGGAAATTTTACTGATAAAAAACCAATGAAATTCCCCCGTTATAGTTAGTGCAGGCAACTATAACTCACGCGACCGCAATCTTCTGCTGATGACATATGTGTCTTTATGAAAAAAAAATATTTGTAATATATGTATAGCTAAAAATGTATGGAAGAAGACATGGGCAAAGAAGTGTCTAAATACAGTATTAGCATCAGCAGAGGATTGCGGTCGCGTGAGTTATAGTTGCCTGCACTAACTATAACGGGGGAATTTCATTGGTTTTTTATCAGTAAAATTTCCGCTAACTATAACATGTGTGAAACCTATGGTTTTTTCAGTGAATATATATATATATATATTCACTGAAAAAACATAGGTTTCACACACGTTATAGTTAGGAATTAGCATTTAAAAAACCTTGCAAATTCACTTAAAAAACCATAGGTTTCACACATGTTATAGTTAGGTGGATATTTCACTCGTAAAAAACCAATAAAATTCCCCCGTTATAGTTACTTCAGATAACTAGAACTCGCGCGCCCGCAATTCTCTGCTCATGACGTCACATATTACATCACTCTTAACATGGTCAGTGGCATCACTCTTGACATCATCCTTGTGATAGAGTGGGGGTCGCGCGAGTTATAGTTATCTGAAGTAACTATAACGGGGGAATTTCATTGGTTTTTTACGAGTGAAATATCCACCTAACTATAACGTGTGAAACCTATGGTTTTTTCAGTGAATTTGTATGCTTTTTTAAATGCTAAGTTATGTATGTATTTTAATTTTTTTTATAGATTTATTTTTCAATAAACTACGTATTAAATTTTTTTTTTTAATGGGTTTTCACCGTGCGCGCACGGTGCGCGCACCCCCGCGATTAAAAAAAAAGAAATGTTTTTTCTGCCTTCGGGGTCCTTCAGGGACCCCCTGACCAAGGCTAGGGGGTCAGGAACTCTCTACCCTGCCCCCTTTTCACGTTCGCCCCCTTCCTTTTCCACTCTCGCACTGAAAACAAACAAAATGGCGGCTGACACTTCCTGATTTCGACCGATTCGAACGTTGACTGACATGTAACAACCAATCAGAATTACGCTCGCGCACGTTAGGGTGCGCAAACGGTGCGCGGCTTTTAAATGCAATTTTCTCTGGAAATACTGAACAGATTGACTCCATATATGCAAAAGGCACTTCCCTGACCTGAGGACTACCTCTCTGCCGAATTTCAAGTAATTCTGTTCAGCCGTTCGGGCTGTACCTTCGACTAAAGGTCCTATGGGAAAATGCATGGGGAAAATGCGTTTTGGGACCCCCCTTTTTTCTCGGCCCCCGCTTGACGAATCCCCCCGAGACTTTCAGGGTAGGAGCTGAGCGGAGCGCCCCATTAGTTTTGAAAATTTTGCGAAGATTCGTCAACCGGCGCCAAAGTTATTCAAAGTAGAATTTTGAGATTTCCTATGGAAACACAGTCCTAACAATAACTATCTACTGGCGACTGCCAGTAGATAATATAGATACATATATATATATATATATATATATATATATATATATATATATATATATATATATATATATATATATATATATATATATATATATATATATATATATATATATATATATATATATATATATATATATATATATATATGTATAGTGGAGAAGTGTGGCTCAATCTCCACAATGGCCCCAACAGCGCTGGGATGCCTGGCTTCACTCTGGGGATGCCCAGGAGTGGACATTTCACAGGGAAAAGCCAGGAAGGGTTCCCTTAGCGGTATGAGTACAGCGCCGGGAAACCCCGAAATGGGGTAGCTGTGCGCTATTAAGTACAAACACATTTACACATTTACATTTACATATATATATACGTGTGTATATGTGTGTATATATATATGTATATTTTTTATTAACACACGCTTGTTCACAAGCAAGTATGCTCTTAGTATGTGCCATAAGAAATCTGTTTCATCACCAAGACGTGTACAATTTAATAACAATTGCTGCTTTGGAATGCAGTGTGCCACAGTTAATTACACTTTCACGGCTCCTGTTTTGCTTCTTACCTTCAAGTCCCCGGAGGTGCAGAGTTTGTTATTACCATACCTGTAATTATTCTGCCCTTGGAGGCGTTTATATTTATTATTTACCGCCTTCATGAATCACTCCGGGGCCTGCAGTATTTATAAGAACGAAGATGGAGGGCGGTGGACGGTGACAGCAGATCAGACCAGTCTCCTATTCCTCAACCATTCCCAAAGCACGCTAGATTTCCCTCCAAAATCAAGAGCAGGCGCACATGATTGACCTAATTGGGGAACATTGGTCAGTGGTAGCAGGCTACAGCCTGGCTTCCGGCCCTCAGTCGATTCCGGTCTTGTCGGCAAGACATATTCTTAGAATCCAGTACTTATTCTCCCCAGGCTCTTTTTGCAGAGGGTGAACCTGAGTACAGAGAAACGATCGATTGTTTGTCATTTAAACTTAGTCTGATCAGCCGGAAAATTGAAGGGAGCGATTAGCAGCCAAGTCGGGCAGTGGTTGGTTAGGCTCAAGATGGCCGCTGGAACCACAGCAGGCACGTGCTTAATTGTAAGTAGGTCAGTCCAAGGAGCCGGGAGAGGTTGTAATTAAGGAACTGAAATTAGTATTGTCAGGACTCGAGTGCTACATGTAAATCACTGTTCTCCTTTGAAGACATTTTATTAAAAGGAATTTGTACATCTTGCTTAAAATGTTTTGGGCCCCATATGAAGCACGTCTTTTCTGTGCATAGTTATTTGCAAATACATTCTGCTTCAAACTGCTTTTGCAAATCTTACGTGACCACCAAAATCATTTATTGATGTTTGAATGATAGTCACTTAACTCAATACCATCAGAGGAGAGAAAGGCTGAGTCAGCCACACCAAAATTTGAACCTTTGACCTTGACGTTACTCAAAACAAATTAAAGTGGTCACATTAACCACCTAGTCTGCTTCCTGACCTCTGGGTGTTCTTTTAAACTACTGTTAATAGGGATGGCTTATATGGTGCAGCACTGGAATTCATTGGGGTCATCGTGGTTTGATCCAGCATATTGCAGATGCATTAATTAGTTAGCTAATTAAAAAATTCGGCTCCATCTCAGCAGTTTAGGCAGTCCAACTTGCAACTGCTCACCGGCACATTTGAGTATGTGCGTAAAACTTGATATATGTTAATTTATTAACATGGTTCTTATTAGTTCTGCAGTATCTCCTTTCATGGAAAATAATATGCAAACTGAGCTGTATGCTTTCTGAGAAGTGATTGCTAAGGGCTTATGGGATCTAGAGAAGCGTGGAAGGGGAAGTCACTTCAAGGAACTGGCCGTTGAGGAAAGAAAAAACGATACATTTGGAAGGCAAAAGAGAGCTAAAATAATTGACCGTATCTGATCTGACCTCTGTGTATTTTTAATCCTACAAGAGTCACACCTCTGTTTCTCAACCTCTATGCATATGGTACGACAGTGTAAGTTTTAGATAATGGAGAAAGATCTATGCCAGAATTTACTCCTTTCTCCATTACATCGGTTGGTGCTATAACCACTTCTGTCCCCAGCTATAGTTATGATACTTAATGCAATTTCTAGTTTCAAAATGTTGCTTGTATTTTTATGCAAAATACTTTTTGAATGTACCTTGCAATCCCCTGTAATGTAAGTCTAACTAGGAAAGGCAAGTGCTAATGTTTTGTGAAATTGCTCAGTACCGCCATCGCACCCATAATTTATGTTGTGTTGTTTTTAGGTTTTACCTGAGACAGAGCATGCGCTGTTGTTGTGAAAACTCTTGTAGAAACAAACAAAAAGCTTAAAATGAGCTTAGAGCCCTTCCCTTACCATTTCCTACCATAGGTTGGGTTCGGCGTCACATTCATTTCCTTGATTCTCATTGGCTAGCGCCTCCGGCTTTCAGTCTCTCTTCATGTCTTCCTGTTTCGCATGGAGCATGGACCAAGTAAAATAGTCCTTTCTGCTGCCAGGGTCTTTCCACTGGCTGACCTTTTGCAGTGGTACTTTTTTTTTTCTTTAGTTTTAATCTAGCTCTCCATAGGAGTACATGCGTTTGCAGGCTTTCTCTACCCTCCCCGTCCCCTCTCCTCTCCTGTCCTTGTTTCATGCTCCCATCCCTTCCACATCCTTGTTGCTTGCATCTTTCCCACCCTTCCCTTGTTCATGTTGCTTGACCTATCCCTCCCCCCTGCTTCGTTGTTGCTGGCCCCCTCATGTGTCCTTCTTTTTTGCCCATCCTGTAAGAAAGAAATTGCCATGATGCTTGCCCCAGGCCATCCCACGTCCTTCTTTCTTGCCCCACAGTCACAAAAAAGCATATGACGGGGCCACTGCTGGCCGTGTCCTATTGTTTTTTTTCTTTACTGTAAGACATGTTGCACAACAGCAGGTCTAAAAAACATTGGCAAAGACAAAAGATCTTGCATAGGTGAAATTATGTTGGCTGTACCAATGCTTGTTAGATAAAGCAGCATCACTGCTTCCATGACCTCTTATTATTGTTTGGCTGTGCAGACCATTGTGTGCTGATTGTGTTCGCAAACCAGGTTTCCTAGGGGGTGTGGTTACTGAAGCCTTCCACAGAACCCATGATAGTCATCATTGAGTCATTTGCACACCAATATATGTAAAATGGTTTATAATCGATCAGCTTTGAAGAAACTCTAGATCCAAATTCAACCTATGGCAGTTATGTTCCCACTATATAAATGCCATATTTATAACCTTTTATCCTTGTGTGAATGTGCAAGATCTGCTTTACACAACGTACCTCTGACATAGTCGTGGCTACTGTAGTGAGGGCACAAATGAAGGGCTCCTATAATTCAATTTAGTGAACTGTTTCACCCCAAGCTGCTTCTTGGATTGAGGAGTGAAGTATTTTTACTAAAGTGAGACTGTTGAATTCCATGCAAATGGTTAGAGGAAGTGATTCTTTAAATAAAACAAGGCTACTACCTTTTGAGCAGCATAGAGCTTTCTAGGCTAGAGAAGTTTAATCCAGGACTTCTTGCTGTCTACCAGTCTGGCTACAGCGTTCTGGGATTCCTTGAGTTGGTTTATTTGACATTCTGGCAGATCACTGTAGAGCGAGTTGGTGCTGCCGAGGCAGATGTTAATGGTGGTTCCCTTTACTACTGGGGAGACTAAGCAAACATTAGTGGAGGCATTTGGACTAAGCCCATCAACTTGGAGTATATAGTGAGACTCAACAGCACTTGATGTTGATGCTGCAACAGATAGACCTAGCAGGAAGGGCAGTTGTCGATGTTGGCATATTCAGTAGTGCTCTTGGCACTGAGAAGTAGTAGTAGTCATTTAGTTCAAGAAACAACTAAACATCCATTTGTTGGTGGCTGATGGCCACGTTCTCTAAGTCCTGTTGTTTCTTGTTAGTGATATACAAGTATTAGTTCAATGAGTTTGGCGTAGGTTGTGATTGATCTTCAGGTGGGTCTGTTGGTTGATGTTGAAGAGCACATACTACTCAAATGATTCACTTGGAGCCAGGGCCGGACTGGGAACCAAAACCGGCCCTGGCAAAGTGCTCTGCAGGCCCCACCCTCACCCCCTGGGTGGTTGGGGGTGGCGCCGAGCTCTTTGCCTGGGCCGTTTTTTGCCGATTTTGTTACAGGGCCGATTTTGCAGCTATGCTGCAAAAGTGGCCCTGTAACAAAAAACGGCCCCCAGGGGCCCAAAACCAGCCCTCACCCGTGCGGCCCACCGGGGGATTGCCCAGTGCCCGCTACGGCCAGTCCGGCCCTGCTTGGAGCTATGCATGAGAACTAGTTGAACTTTTAAAGACAGAAGTTCGCTTTGTTGTGTTGATCGGCTGGAGAGGCAGGATGAGAACCATGGAATTGACTCTGCTCAGACTCCTTTTACCTCCAAGAGGGTTTGAGTAGGACATCACTGTCGACAGTCCCAAAATTTGCATTTGGTTCTCATAACCCAACCCACCACCCCAAGCCTCGACTACCTCAAGCAACCAGCAAACACCAGCCAAATCATAACCACTGGGTCTCCACTCACCAGCGCAAAACACCTCAACCATCATGTTGTCCATCCCCTCTGAGGCGCCAACCCACCCCTACCACCACCACATCTTCAACTTCAGAGCCAACCCAATCAGCACAGAGCTCACTAGCATCCTCCACACCATCTGCAGACAGATGGAAACAGGCAGAGGTCAGACCCCTCCTAAAGAAGCCCTCAGGCGACTCCACTGACCACAAAAATTGCCTACCGATCTTCTGGCTCCGCTACTTAGCCAAAGTACTCAAGAAAGCCATCAACCAACAGCTGATTGAATGCCTAGAACTCAACCACCTACTCAACACCTCACAATCAGGATTCTGTGACAACCACAGCACTGAGGCAGCACTGATTGCTGTCACAGACGGAATCAGATTTCTCCTCCACCTCAAAGAAACGGTAACCCTGATCCTCCTCGACCTGTCTGCTGCGTTTGACACCATCTCCCACCACACCCTCATTCACAGATTCCACAACGCTGGCATACAGCAAAATGTCCTCAAGTGGATCACCTCTTTCCTCTTAGGACGCACACAGAGCATCTGACTGCCTCCTTTCACCTCCACACCCAAGGACATCACTTGCAGTGTACCCCAAGGATCATCCCTCCGCCACAACCTGTTCAACAGACCCCCCTCACAGATATCGTCCGATCCCACATCCTCAACATAATCTCCTATGCCAATGACACCCAACTCATCCTCTCACTCACTGAGGACCCTGCTAACGCCAAAAGCAACTTCTGCACCGCCATGACAGACGTAGCCATATGGATGAAAGACTTCTGCCTCAAACTCTACTCCAACAAAATGGAAGTACTGATCTTTGCGAAGAACACCTCCACATGGGACCATAGCTGGTGGCAGCAGAACTCGGACCAACACCAACAGACCACACACGCAACCTCTGCATCATCCTCGAGAGCCAACTGACCATGAAATGACAAGTCAATGTAGTTATCTTCTCTTGTTTCCATGCTGTCTGCATGCTCCGCTGAATCTTCAAATGCATCCTGGTCAACACCAGGAAGACTATCACACAGGCCCTCGTTACAAGCCACCTCGACTATGGCAACACGCTCTATGCCAGAATCTTCACCCAACTCCTCAAAAGACTCCATACCATACAGAACACAGCGGCCAGACTCATCCTTGACCTCCCCAAATGGACCAACATCCCCCCCACCTCAGAAACCTTCACTGACTCCCCATCCAGAAGAGATTGCAGTTCAAAATCCTCATGCATGCCTACAAAGCTCTACACAACCAAGGATCATCCTACACCAACCATCAACTCAACTTCCACCTGCCCGCAAGACACCTGCGCCATACATCACTCGCCCTTGCACACAACCGCTGCATTCATCGCATCCTCATTGGGGCCCGCTTCTTCTCCTACAACGCCGCCAGGTCCTGGAATGACCTACCCCTCCATCTCTGAACCGCACCTTCCCTGGTGGACTTCAGAAATACGCTCAAGACCTGCGATTCTGATGGAGACATGGCACCCTCCATGCCCAGATACCCCTAGGGGTGACAGCGCTGAACTCTAAAATGCTGATTGATTTACCACCTAGTTCCAAGACATTACCCCTGCTATTAACAGCAATTTCTTCATCAGCCTAGATCTGAAGCCAGATAGTACTGTGTTGAATTTTGTTGAGGAGGGTGGCCGTTTTGTTTGCAGTGTGATGACCTTTCAATAAAGAGAAACATTGGCAAAACATCACTGTGGCTCCAGTGGACCAGATGACTTCTTACCACTCACTATCAATCAGTTGTAAGGTGGCGGGGAGTTCTTGAACTACGTTGCGACAGCTGGGTCACTGCAGCTTTTTCCCCCACACCCCTTGTAAGGTACATTACATGCAACAGACCAACCACGTTCAAGAGTGTTTTTTTCCGTAAAGATAGCCTTGGAAACAGAATTGAAGGTTTATGAAAATAATTTTCAGACTGCCAAATTTTAGGCTCTGCAATATGCAGAGGGATCGTTTTCCCAATAGTTGAGGGTAAGGTTTGCACTTAAGAGAAAAAAAAAAAATATATATATATATTATCTACTGGCGGTCGCCAGTAGATAGTTATAGTTAGGACCGTGTTTCCATAGGAAATCCGCAACATTCTATTTGGAATAACTTTGGCGCCAGTCGACGAATCCTCGCGAAATTTTCAAAACTAATGGGGCGCTACGCTCCGCTCCTACCCTGCAAGTCTCGGGGGGATTCGTCAAGCGGGGGCTGAGAAAAAAGGGGGTCCCAAAACGCGTTTTCCCCATGCATTTTCCCATAGGACCTTTAGTCCGAGCTACAGCCCGAACGGCTGAACAGAATTACTTGAAATTTGGCAGAGAGGTAGTCCTCAGGTCAAGGATGTGCCTTTTGTAGGTCTGGTGTAAATCTGTTCAGTAGGTCCTGAGAAAATAGCATTTAAATCAATATATATATCTGTAAGCGCGCTCCGTGCGCTTACCGTAAGCTTACCGTACGCGTGCGGTGCCGTGCGCGAGCTCAATTCTGATTGGTGGTTACATGACTGTAAACATTCGAATCGGTCGAAATCAGGAAGTGTCGGCCGCCATTTTCTGTCTCTCGCACTGACAAACAAAGGTGGGGAACGTGAAACGGGGGCAACGAAGAGAGTTGCAGACCCCCTAGTGTTTGTCACGGGGTCCAAGAAGGACCCAAAAGTACGAAAAATACATTTAATAATTTAAAAAAAAAATCGCGGAGTGCGCGTACGGTAAGCTTACCGTACGCGCACGGGAAAAAAAAATAAAAAAAAAAATAAAGAAGTAACAAACACATTTATTAAATAAATTAAAGGACCCACAAGGGAGAAAAAAACAAATGTTACTGTGTAACAAAAGGGGACGCGCGCACGGCATGGACTGTGCAACGTGGGCGCTCGTTTCTCGAAGCGCACCGTGCGCGCAGGGTGTGCGCACAGTGAAAAACCAGAAAAAAAAATAAAAAATAAATACATAACTTAGCATTTAAAAAAACGTACAAATTCACTGAACAAACCATAGGTTTCACACACGTTATAGTTAGGAATTATCATTTACAAAACCTTGCAAATTCACTTAAAAAACCATAGGTTTCACACATGTTATAGTTAGCTGTACATTTCACTCGTAAAAAACCAATGAAATTCCACGTTCTAGTTAGATCAGGTAACTATAACTTGCGCGACCGCAATCCGCAATGTGTAATTTCAGATGTCATCATTGATGTCATGAGTGATGTCACTGACCATGTCATGAGTGATGTAATATGTGACGTCATCAGCAGTTTATTGTGGGCGCGCAAGTTATAGTTACCTAATCTAACTGTAACGTGGAATTTCATTGGTTTTTTACGAGTGAAATGTACAGATAACTATAACATGTGTGAAACCTATGGTTTTTTAAGTGAATATATATATATATATATATATATATATATATATAATCAATCTACTGGCGGTCGCCAGTAGATAGTTCTAGTTAGGACCGTGTTTCCATAGGAAATCTGAAAATTCTATTTTGAATAACTTTGGCGCCGGTTGACGAATCCTCACGAATTTTTCAAAATAGGTGGGGCGCTCCGGTCCTACCCTGAAAGTCTCGGGGTGATTCGTCAAGCGGGGGCCGAGAAAAAAGGGGGGGTCCCAAAACGCGTTTTCCCCATAGGGACCTTTAGTCCAAGGTACAGCCCGAACGGCTGAACAGAATTACTTGAAATTTGGCAGAGAGGTAGTCCTCAGGTCAGGGATGTGCCTTTTGAATATCTGGAGTCTGTTCAGTAGTTCCTGAGAAAATTTCAGTTAAAAGTACATATATATCTATAAGCACGCACGGTGCGCGCACGGTGACGTGCGCGACCGCAATTCTGATTGGTTGTTAGATGTCAGTAAACATTCTAATCGGTCAAAATCAGGAAGTGTCGGCCGCCATTTTGTCTCTCGCAGTCTGAGGCAGTGAAAAACAAAGGTGGAGAACGTGAAAAGGGGGCAGGGTGGACATTTCCTGACCCCATAGCCTTTGTCAGGGGGTCACTGAAGGACCCCCAAGGGTGAAAAAAACATTTATTTTTTTGACGAAAAAGCGCGGGTACGCGCACCGTGCGCGCACGGCACGAACAACGCATCGTGGGTGCTCGGTGCGTGAAGCGCACCAAGTGCCCACAGCGCGCACGGTGAAAAACCTGGAAAAAAAAAATATTAATAAATACATAACTTAGCATTTAAAAAACTGTACAAATTCACTTAAAAAGCCATAGGTTTCACACACGTTATAATTAGGAATTAGCATTTAAAAAACCTAGCAAATTCACTTAAAAAACCATAGGTTTCACACATGTTATAGTTAGCTGGACATTTCCCTCGTAAAAAACCAATGAAATTCCCCCTTTATAGTTAGTGCAGGCAGCTATAACTCACGCGACCGCAATCCTCTGCTGATGACGTCAGATATCACATCACTGTATTTGGACACCTATTTACCCATGTCTTCTTCCATTAATCTTTAGCTATACATATATTACAAATATTTATTTTTCAGAAAGACACATATGTAATCAGTAATGTAATATCTGACGTCATCAGCAGAGGATTGCGGTCGCGTGAGTTATAGTTGCCTGCACTAACTATAACGGGGGAATTTCATTGGTTTTTTACGAGGGAAATGTCCAGCTAACTATAACATGCGTGAAACCTATGATTTTTTAAGTGAATATATACATATATATATATTTTATATATATTTTTTAGTTGTCCAAAGTGCCCAGAGCAATTGAGAGCGCACACATATATATATATATATATATATATATATATATATATGTGTGTGTGTGTGTGTGTGTGGATATATATATATGATGTGTGTGTGGATATATATGTGTATGTATGTATAATGTTCCCTTTTCTTTTTTACTTTTTGGGGTTTGCTATATGTTTTATTTAGTACTTTGTCGCGTGGGCCACATTCCTAAGACATTCTGCTTACACTGGGTAAACCAAAGAAGGAAGTGACCACCTTGGGTGGTGATAGTATTTTATTGGCCGATCCTTTACGCCAAGGCATTGCCCGCTTTCCATCATCTGTCTTTTTTCCACCTACCCACTTGTCTTACATATGCAGGCGCAGTTCAGCACTACGTTCTTTCCTCCTAGTACCAAAGTACTCTCCACGAGCACTGTATATTCTGGTTTATAAAGTAATTTATCTTGCATAAGTCGAGCTTGGATAATCCGGTCACCGCACTCAATAACTGCGCTAATATAATTGCGCTAACAGTCGATTCAATTGATTCTGAAGGTCTTTGGTTTCATTGTATTGAGCAGATTTCTCTTTCTCCTTTGTAATAATGACTTCCAGGCCGACACTGAGGAGCCGAAGATCCAGATTAGTGACTTCTACAGCGTCTGTATTTTTCCTTAGGCAGCTAAGTGTTTGCTCAGAAAGAGAGGTACGGCAAAGTAGATGATGAAAGTTGGAAATGGTATGATAATGTAAAATATTTTTATTTTCATGTCAGTTCGTAAAAAACTTATTTATTTCCTCTGAGTCATTAAGTTGAAGTGACATTTGAATTAAAATACGTTTTTTTTTTTTTTTTTAAATCACAGGTATTAAATATGTGGTGCCTGTAGTGCCTTGTGACGTCACCTACAGGCACGAGGCACGGGCTTGAACTTGTGAACATGAGTTGATATCTTCAAAAAGGTTGTGTTGTATGGACCATATGGAAAGAAAGAATTCTCCAATTAGGAATTAGGGTTTGTGCTTTGGTTTAACCCACTAGTTATTAATTTCAGCTTCCCTCCACAATTGCTATTGACTGGATGCACACTTAGAGGAAGCAGAACGTTGTTTATTATTCCTTTAAACTCTAAACCACTTTTCTTGACTAAGATATTCTGTGTGTTTTGGCTAAAATTGGATGAATTTCTATATGGGAGGTATTGCAATACTGAGCTGGAGAGAACGTGGCTGCTTGGAAGCGACCCAGCACTTGGAGTGGGTATGAAGAGTCCCCTAAACTGGTGTGGGATATAAGAGGGTGAGTGCTGCAAATGAATTTCACAGCCACTCTCATGGCAACACCAATATCCTTCATGACAGGAAGCAAATCAGGCTTCCACCCAACTAATGTGGGAGCAATGGAACAATGGAACTCGAAGTGAGAAACACTGGGCATGTAATTGACCAAGTAGAAGTCTTCTGACATCTATGGAGATCCGAGTTGATGCAGGTGCGTCTCCAACGCTGGAATCCCCCTGCACTCACAGAGAGGTTTGTATAGTAGTGAGCACAAACGTGAGACTACAAAAATGTTGCCCTCAGAACAACAAAGGAGTGGTACACAATGTGATAGTAAAGGTGAGTTTATAGCAGAGTCACAGAATCCAGGTTACATGGGGAGTCCCTCCGGATGTGTGACGCTGATGGTAAAACTTTCCCAACTCATAAGTTGCGAGGAAGAAAGGAGGGGAATGGTGAGATAGATGCTTTGCAACTATCTGTGATGTTCTAAGATCTTATAGCCTGAGGACCACTGCTATAATATATGTCCTGCACCTCCTTCATCCACCCCTTCCAAATACCCAGTCAGGATTGTCGTCTTATATCACATCTGACAAGTTAGGCAACATATACATGGCTTATACCTAGCTGAAAACCACTTAGAAAAGTAGTGGATGTTGTAAGTTCCATAGGCTGTGGAAGTGTTTCAAGTAGATCAGGAGCAGAGAAGGCTGATGCTCAAGCACTGGCACAGAATGTAGTGTCATTTGCAGGGATGTGGTAGAAGGGTGTTAAATCCCATATGGAAAATAAATGCACCATCTCAGACCAGGTCGACTACTGCCCCCAAAAAATCCAGAAGGTAGTTTTGGGAGATACAAAGTAGCCTAGGGCTTAAATAACCAGTATGCCCCTCTTGTAGGTGCTGTGCATACAAGAGACAATAACTTTGGAATGCTACTGTTGCAATTGTAAATTCTATCACAGATGCAGAATGAAAACTGATGCTTCTTTAATTTTGACACAGTAATCAGTATTGTGGTAACTGTTGTATCAACATTTGAAGAGCTCCAGGGCACCTCAGGTCATCATTAGCATGGCTGAGGAACAATATAGGATATTTGATCACTAACAACCATTTGCCATTATACACCAGCCATGGGTGCTAACAGGCTACCCTTACATCAGCTTCAGAATAGGTTTTCTCAATAACGCTGCACAATCCTTTCCTCAGTTTAGTCGAAGACCCATACTTCAGCACGCTGTGGCACCACTCGTCTTTCTTTGTAAGCCAGTTCCATAGATTGTGGTCATTTATCAGCTAGTACTCATGAGTAGAAATTATCCACTCTGGCATACCTGTGGTGTGGCCCAGTGGTGCCACATGGAGAGCACATTACAGGGAGATGTTGAGTCCTTCCTGTCTCACATAATGCAGACACATTGCACGCTTTAAAGAGGGCATAACAATGCAGATTTAAAATAATTTGGCCAAATACATTGCATTTCAAATGCCCATTTTCCTAAACACAGTAACATGATCTCAGGCCCAAAATCTACCTCATGTTGCACGTTCTATTATTAGGCCTGAACCCTAATAATCCTTTGCATCTGTCCCCAGCTCCTAATTCACTATTATACTTAGGTGCTTCCAGTTTTTCATAGCGAGGAGTGATGGAAGGATACATTGTACTCTCTAGCACTGGTTATTGTTGTGGAAGGTCGTTATTACCTTTAGGCCCAACTTCTTGTCGGCATCAAAGCTACTCCATTCGGCAGCAGAGCTAAGGGCAAGTATATTCAGCATTGAGTTTTTTTTATCATAGTTTGCGAATCAACTAACTTATATTTATAGTGAATATGATAGTGGAGTGTTCTGCAGCAGTTCTACTAGCAGCACCGAACATTAACCTTGACAGCACCCTGCTTCGTGGGCAACATTTCTACTCCATAGCAGTGGGTATCTGTGCTGACCATATCAGACTTTCTTTTGCTTTCCAGGGGAACCATATCGTCCAGAGTAGCCAATCTGTGGTGCACTGTTAGAACTGTCAGTCTTGGGGTAGTCTTGTCCCACATTTTTTGCCATCCTCCTCTATTTTTGCTGATCTCGTTTTTGGTGGCCTTAAGGATTCTGTGCACTTCACTTCATCATCTGCTAACACTTGCATGTGCTCACTCCTTCAAACATTTTAACATTGGCGTATCCCCAATTGGCATATTTAATTTGCTTCTAAGTCCCTAGTAAGATTATACTAAATGTACCTAGTGCCTGTAAATTAATTGTTACAAGTGGGCCTGCAGCACTGATTGTGCCACCCACTTAAGTAGCACTTTAAACATGTCTCAGGCCTAGGAGTGCTTATAGTTTTAAACTGACATTTCGGCCTGGCAAAATAAACCTTTTACCAGGACCAAACCTTCCTTTTTAATATATATAAATCACCCTAGAAAGTCAAGAGGGCAGGGTGCAGTAGGTCTAAAAAGTTGGAAATGTGCTTTCAAGTTTTACATGTCCTGATCATAAAAAACCCTTAAATTTGTTTTTCACTACTGCGAGGTTTACCTTTCCCATAGGAGAGCTTTGCAGTTACCTTAATATATTTATTTAGCTGTAATTTCTAAATGGGGACAGGTTATCAGGTCATGTTTGGTGTCTTCAGAAGTGTAATGAAAAATCCACCCTTATGGGAACTTTGGATTTTAAATTACAATTGTGAAAATGCCACTATTAGAAAGTTCCCATTTTCCTGCCTTAACCATTAAGTGCCTGTAGCTTGTCTCTGCGTCACATGACTGAGTGTAGTTGACCGTTGTATTTTGTGTGTTCCTCCCAGACAGCCACACATAATAGAGAGCTAAGGTATGCCGGGATGGGCCATCACTGGCAGGATGGGAGGGCGGAGCTGGGCACAGCCCTTCTTAAACTTGAATAGGCAATGTCCTGCCTCCACACAAAGGGCTGCATACCTCCTGTAGTTAGCCTGGAGCCAGGGCAGGAATAGCAAGATGCCAGTAGACTTCAAAGGGAAACCTCTAGAAGCTTCTCCCACTTCGAAAGAAGTCCCAGATATAAATATTGGACCTCAGACTCCAACTCTTCAGTGTGCTTCTGGAACTGTGGATACTCTGTCAGGAAGGGTTGCTGTGCTTCTGAAAGGACTTCCACTCTACTAGATGCTGCCCTGCTGTGCTGACCTGCTGTCCTTTTGCCTGGGTGAAAAAGACTGGACCTTCGTCTATTGAACCCAGAGTGATTTCAAGGGCTAGTTATCCGGCCTCCTGATTAGAGGCTCAAGAACAAAATGCTCCAACAATCTGGAACCCAGCTCCTCGACTCCATGTGTGAGTCCTACCCTGCTAAGTGGTGCCAACCCAGTTCTGTGCCCTGGGGCCTGAAGGTGCTCGGTCAGCCCATCTATGGATCCAACAGAACCGATGCATCTTCTCTGCTGTGCAGCACAATCCTGAGCAGAACCAGTGCCTGTGCTGCCAGGGTTCTCCCAGCACGAGGACTCTGCATTGACTTAGCAGCCTGCATCAGAACTGCCTCTGTGTGAAGCTTCACTGACGCAGGCCCTCACATCGCAAATCCCTCATTGGTGGCAACCTCAATGATGATGCAGGTTCTCACATCACAGCCTCATAGCTCTTTGGAACAGACTCATTGCCTCAACTGTGCGATGCATCCATGACACTGGACTTTGCATTGCAAACCCTCAACTACAGAATCCTCGACAATACAGGACCTTGAACCCCAGCTCCGCAATTCTTCTGAACCGGCACATATCCTTGGTTGTGTGTTGCGTCCTCGGCGCGGGACCGTGCAATGCTCTGCAACCTGCATTTAATGTATTGTTGTTCAGTGGGCCTAACTGGGTCCCTGTAGCTGGCCTGCGCTCCATCGCGGTCGGCTTGTACATATGACTTTGTCCTCGTCCGGTGCGACCAGATACCCACAGTTAGAGCTTTGTGCCTTTTGGCGCTTTTTTTACTGAAACCTTTAAAACTGCATATCTCTGGTTTTACTGATTGTTTTTTTCCTAATCATTTTGGTCTTATTTTATTAAAATCTACTATTGTTTACTTATTTGGTGTAGGAACATTTTTGTGTGAGGTTTTCATTTTATTACTGTTTGAAGTGTTGCACAAATACTTCGCACATTGCCTCAATTTAAGCCTGACTTCTGTGTACAAACTACCAGAGGTTTGAGGACAGGTTAATTTGGGGTTTGCGTGTGACTTTACCCTGACATGCATTATGGTTGGTGCTCGAATATGGGCTTTTCCCACTCAATCAGTACCCCAATTTATTACATGCACTCGAGAATAATCCTGCTGTCTGCGACTGATAATTGCTCTGTGCCCTCGTATGGCTTCTATAATTCATAGTAAGCAGATAAGCTTAACAATTTCCAATGATTAACTTGCACTTCTGTGGCAAATAAGGTGTAAAAGTGATTTTTGTTGTCCTCCTTATGTTGCATTTATTCATTTCTGAGAAGACTTTCACAAGCGAATGCTTGTAGACCATCAGGCATATTTTGTAGCAAATCGTTTTTTTAACCTTGGTGTACAACCTTTCAGCTCAGTCCTAACAATGGTGAGTGTCAAAAGACAGCTTCACCTTTGGGCAGGAGTAGACACACAAGGCTGAATAGCTCTTCTATCAAAAAATATTTTTGTCTGTCTGGGGTTCTAGTCGCAGATTTGGCCTATGCCATAACCAGTTTCTCCAGCATGATGGTGTTGGCGGGGGTGTAGCTTCTATCGGTGCAGGAGCACTGGGGCCCAGAGGCCTGCTAAACCCGGATTATTGCTGTATTTCAGGTTAAGATAGCGGCCAGGGGCAAATCCTTCCTTGCACTAGGGCACGACACAGTCTGGCTGTGGCTGTTGGTTTTGTACGTGACCAGATATGCTGAGCACAAGGAGTGTTTTGCAGGTTGACTCCATCCATACCAAACTGAATATTTAAACTGAGCCCAAAGGCAGGTGACATCCTATTATTGTCACCTCACAAGTGCTGGCTAGGTGCCTTTGTCTAGCATGCTGTGGCTACGGTGCAGTTTTTGCAGGCTGGATTCATTTCAGTTGAGTTACTGAGCTTCCCCCCAGCAGTTCAATTAACTTGTAAATTTAGCATGCTCTGAATGTTTAATAATATACATTATGCAAGCGTAAATGAGGCATTAATCTACCATTTCGTGTTTTTTAAGGAAGGGTTGTCTTTTGGCGAATATGCTTTAGAGCAAAGCAATGCTCCTGCGGTGTCTGGAGATTTTCAGTCCATCTTGAAGAGCACATTCTCTGCACCCTCGAATAATTGTCCTCCCATGACCTTGTATTAAAGCTGCCTGCCTTGAAACAAAAAAAATCTTGCCGTTGTCTGCGCCGCTTTGGTCTGGCGGGCTGAATCTCCGATCTCTGCCTTTGACGCGCGCAGATCTAATGAGCCGGTGAAGGATAGAGTTCTTGTGTGCTTCTCCAACCCTCCCGCTGTCTGTCTAGAGTGCCAAAGACGGCGATTACTGTCAGCACCAATTGCTGTGATGAAGATCCAAAAGGCCGCTGCTGTGATCCCGCTGGATCAAGTCTCGGCTGCTACACAGCGGAGGGACATCAACGTTTAGACCAGAGTTTTCAAAAAGATCTCGTTAGCAAATATCTCCAAAGAAGGACTATGGCCATCCTTCAGAGCACCGGCATGAGGACTTCTGTGATTTCCTCCAATGCGCTCTGTTTTTACTGCTACTTTATTTTTACATCTGACATTGCGAAATAGTCTGACCCTTGTAGTCTAAAACCTAAAACCACTTTCAAATCATGAAAGGGAATTCTCGGTATCCTCAGTATATGAAAGAAAGAAATATATATGAGAAATTCAAGTATAACCAATTTAATAGCACTGATTAAGGACGTTTCAGGAATGTAAAATGAAATTTTATAGTGCCCTAATATCAGTTTGTAAACGCAGTGTGCATAAAAATATAGTAAGTCATTCTGGTGCGCTTCTCTATGCGTTGGTTGGTCTGTGAGTTGTTGAGCAGAATGGGGAAGAGGCAGATCTCGCCCGATCTTCAAAATTGGATTGGCTCCAGTAACAACTGTGCAGTAGGGTTACTTAGCAGGATTGCATGCGAAGCTGTATACAAGCGAAGATCATCCATGCTGCTCTAGTCATCCACAAATGACTCGTTGAAGGGGCATACGTTATGATTTTAATAAAATAGTATGTTCTCTTTGGCACACATACTTAGATCAGGGTTATTACATGTATGCAAAATAAAGAACAATGATGCAACAGTGGAAATGAATTCAGCACTTGAGGAAGGTGATTGTCCAGGTGTGTGGCATGTTGTGGACGTCCTGATTATGTGCCATCTCGCGGTAAGACTTGCAGGTTTAGAAATAAGCACCTAATCTGTATATTAAGATGTCTGCATCTATATATTTAGTTGTGCTTGATGATTAGTCCGGTATACCAATCTGAATTGCTCTTCACTCATATGGGACAGGAAGCACATATCTGTGTGACTGTGTTGAAGACGCACTGCGAAAGTAAATCCTTCAGTTCGTCGAGATGTATTTATCATCTGGTTTAGCGTTCAGACAAGTGCTTCTAGGACAGCGATCAACGCCATCCCTGCTCATATTTTCAGGGAAATCTTCCTCGCTTGGATAATGGCTATTGTCCTTCTGTTTCCTTGTACAGTTGCCGCATGTCCTACTGCACATAAGGTCAAGGAGAGTAGTCTGCTTTAGCACATTGTCTTCAGTGATCGATGTAATGTTTTCAGTACTAGTGACGATTTGTCTGCTATACGGGTGCTAATTATTTGTATTCTCCTGGTGGCCAAGGCAAACTAGATGTATTTCCGAGCAAATCATCAAAGTCTGCTTTTTTTTTGTGTTTGGCCTTAATGTGATATTTCTCATCTTCGTACAATTACCCGTCACGTGAGTTTCAGAATTGCACTGGGAGCAGGGCATCCTCATAAGAAAAATTGATGGGATCTTTGAATCCGTTTTTTTGTTCTAGATGTTTTTTGTTGAATTCTTGGTTCTATGCCAGTTACACTATAATCCCTCCTAATTCTTGGTCCAGTCATAAAGAGTATAGAAGAATATGTAGACATTCTGGTTTTGGCTCAATGCGTTTTTGGTTTCCCTGTAGGAGACATTTTGGTAGGAAATTGTTTTCTTGGCTTTGCTGGAATGGATGGCTATTTTCATACGAAGTTAAGGAATGGATGGCTACTTTTCATACGAAGTTAAGGAATGGATGGCTATTTTCATACGAAGTTAAGGAATGGATGGCTATTTTCATACGAAGTTAAGGAATGGATGGCTATTTTCATACGAAGTTAAGAAATGGATTGCTATTTTCATACGAAGTTAAGAAATGGATTGCTATTTTCATACGAAGTTAAGGAATGGATGGCTACTTTTCATACGAAGTTAAGGAATGGATGGCTATTTTCATACGAAGTTAAGAAATGGATGGCTATTTTCATACGAAGTTAAGAAATGGATGGCTACTTTTCATACGAAGTTAGGAATGGATGGCTACTTTTCATACGAAGTTAAGGAATGGATGGCTATTTTCATACGAAGTTAAGGAATGGATGGCTACTTTTCATACGAAGTTAAGGAATGGATGGCTATTTTCATACGAAGTTAAGGAATGGATGGCTATTTTCATACGAAGTTAAGGAATGGATGGCTATTTTCATACGAAGTTAAGGAATGGATGGCTATTTTCATACGAAGTTAAGGAATGGATGGCTACTTTTCATACGAAGTTAAGGAATGGATGGCTATTTTCATACGAAGTTAAGGAATGGATGGCTATTTTCATACGAAGTTAAGGAATGGATGGCTATTTTCATACGAAGTTAAGGAATGGATGGCTATTTTCATACGAAGTTAAGGAATGGATGGCTACTTTTCATACGAAGTTAAGGAATGGATTGCTATTTTCATACGAAGTTAATTGCTCACAGCTTGATATGCTCATGTTTTATGTGTGGCAGGTACTTGTATTTATTGACAAACACTGACTGGGCCATCTTTTAGGAGCCTCTGCAGGGGCCACTTTTAGAACATTGATATTTTTAGTGACAATATTATCGTTTATATTTTAGAAGAAAATAGACAAAAATATATAAATTCACCAAGAGACAATTTACCTAAAGTCGAAGTTGGAAATGCTTGCAAAGATTCTTGGGAAAAATTTATATTTGAGAGATAGTGCCTCCATTTCTACCTTTTGATCATCTATCATGAGATGCCTATCTTTAAAGAACTCTTTAAATGTCAACGTTTGAATTGATTGTGATGGTTTGTCCTGAAGGAATCTAGACTTATGAGATTCAGCATTTCAGATAGGATCTTTTTAATCAAAGGGGAATGAGTGGGAATAAATGAAATCAAGAGGCAGTGTTCAATCCTCATTAATATGCAAATTTGGTTAGGTCTTTCAATTGACAAGAACGTTTAAAAGTCCTGGTGTGTGTTTTACTCCCAAAATGCTTACGGTAGTGAGATTTTAATTGGAATTTTACGTTCATTGGGAGAGAAAAACACAGAACATCTGTTTCATTTTATCCAACATTTACAATTTTGCATCTCTTTTCAGGTTAGTGGAGTCAGTTCTCATCACTTAGATGTGTTGAGCCCATGATAGTGCTGCATACATGTTTGTCTCCCTGGATTTATTATAATTGGGAAAGTTTTGTTCTGGGGCATCGACCTCTCAGAGGCACAATTTTTGTTTATGCAAGATTACTGTCAAAATTATTGAAACCGTGAAGCTGCTTGTAATTTGTGAAGACAACACAAAAACGAGGGGTGGAATGCTTGAAGTAATCTCTTCTGTTCGCAGATATCGTGGCCTGCATTCCATTCCATCATTTGTAACTCGTCTAAGCCATTTCTGACTGGTGTTACCCATATGCTGTTGTGACCTGCTGTTGGATAGCGGGAGGCTGTAGTGACAGCACCCACACTACCTATGTGTTTGTAAGTCAGCAAAGATTCCAAAATTGTATTTCACAAAATTGCTTTCTCGATGCGTGTGGCTGATAACGTTTGCCCCGTGTAGCCGAACTAAGGATTTAGAGATGATACAAGGGCTACCACTGGTACGGCATACGTTCGACTAACGTCTAAACGTGATTTTATTTCAGGACTTCAAAATATGAGCCTTCCCCTGCTGCTCACCGCTATTAATACCGTCTTTCGCACCTTTGGAAAGATTAGAGGCCGGGTGTAGGTTACAGCACCCTGTCAGAACGTATTACGTCCTCTGCCCCGGTACTTGTCCGCCAAATATTCAGACAGCACTGAGAAATCTAGGCGCAGTTTACTTTCAGAAAATTTCAAGTACCAAGGTTACATTGCCTTCAACATTTTCCTTGGTCTCCGGCGTAGGCTAACTAGCTGTAAGTCAATAATAACAAGAACAGCAGCAAAGTGGAGATTGGGAAGTGCAGGATTTAGTTTCAGTGTTATCTAAGCCTCTGAGCCACTGTTTCAAGAAATTCATTTTCACTTGTTGTGCTCATAATACATTCGGGAAATTCATCAGCTTTTGACGACTTGAATTCGGAATGAAAGTCACTGCAGATTTGTTTTTCATGCGAGTTCAACTAAGGTTATTAATACGATGTTTTTTTTTTAAATGGCTACGGTAGACATTTTCGGTTTTCATTTCACTGGTAGTGTTACTATAAGTCTCTCTTACAGTTCTAAGACATTTATTCGTGTCTTTCTGACCTTTCGATGTTATTGTTGGGGATGGACAGAAATCTGCGAGATTCCGTGGAGTTCCGCCTAAGGGTGGAAAAAGGGACGTCGTGCGTTTCACGCTGTGATTTAGCGCAGGGAGCACATTCCACGATGAAAATCAGCGCAAATGGCACGAAGCCGGAGGGCGGCAGCCTTCTGACTATGAACGATCGCGACCTCCCACTTTGGAAAAATCTCACCGAATGCCTTCCTTGCAACCAAAAGTCATGCACGGGGATGCCAAATCTTGCTTCCGCTCGCCAACTTACTGTTTTGGCACAAACGCAATAAAAAAAATTCCGTCACACTGCGATTGATGGAATTTGGACGGAACTCCGCATTAAATGAGTATCGCAGAGTCACAAAAATTGCTGTTGGTGGGCACCGTTACAAATGTTTTGGACTGGGACTTCTTTTTTTATGGTTAGAATTTTACCGAGAGCAAGAGAGAAGAAGAAAAAGAAGAAAGAAGGTGGAAAAGCTAAATAAGAAAACAATGGGAAAGGAAAAAATCAGGGGTGAAAAAGAACCTTCAGTAGTGATATAAATAGTGACTGCGTGTAGAGTAGTGGACGAAAGAAGCATGCGGCGGAATCAAGATTATGCAGACTTGGTATTCGGCAGCCCTGGCATTAATAGTGCCAGCGGCACACTCCTAAGATAAACGCCGGGCCCTTTGGGCCCCTGCGATTGTCTTTTATTTATTTTTTCTAAACTCATGAAGTATCTTAATACCTCCGAAGTCCAGTCAGCGCATTAGTGTTGGGAACAAGATGATAGAGAGGTTAACAGAAACCTACAGAGATTTTTTTAGTTACTTAATTAGTGGATATGCCATTTATTGATGATGTGTTGAACCCATTTACTAGCTCCTGAACTAAATGGTTAGTGAGTCTTATTGTCCAAACGTCCTTCGGGCTCATCTTGTGCCAAGCAGAAAATCTAAAGGTGGGGGGGGGGGGGGGGGGGGGGGAGAAATTTAATAAAAAGAGAACTTACAATGGTAGTCAAATAGTAAATTTAGAGTTCCCATGACTGTGTGCTGTATTACTGGGTTCGGTTTGTTCAGACAAGTTCATATTATTTGAGGCTTTTAGGGTAATATGTATTTGTATGTACCAGGCCCACAATTATTAGCATGACGGAAATGCCACCCAGGTGGTGTGATGTATTTACTCACATTCTACTGCGGAAAATTAAGTGAGGCTTTAAGCTAAAGAGCCCCCCCCCCCCTTTTCTTTTAAAAGAACATCGTGTATATCGAACATTCAAGCTCTTACTCTTGCTAGAAGTCTTCCCAGTCATTGATGGTCCTTAGTCTCAAACAATGCCCTTGAGCTTACAAGAAGATGTTATTTAATGTAGGTATGTATTTCAGTGTTTTCTATACTGCTTCTGCTAAATATCAACTAATTCGGAGCACTTCAGACATGGAAAGAGATACAGACAGACCGAATTGGGCAGATATTAGAAAAAGTTATTGGAAGGGAGGTGACGGGGGGGGGAAAAGAGAGCAGGTTGGAGTTATAAGCACAAACGGGGGGTGTTGTGAAAGAGGAAGTGCTGAGAATAAGGAAGGAAACAAAAATAAGAGAGGGGTTGGAAATAACAGATCACAGGAAATTGGAACATCTTTCCTATTTCCTCTCCCCGACTGATACATTTACCTGCCAACCCCAGATCTGAAGAGCAAAGTGGAGGTAGGCGAAGCCCAGGTGTTGCTAGTTGCATACGGATTCCTTTCACAAGTTCATGGTCCTTGTGGAAGAAACGACTCCGCAGGGTTCGAGGGGAGTGTCCTCCTGGGGATGCGAAGAGACAGCATTACTCCTATTAGACAGGATAGCTTGGCATCCCAGGACTCTAGGTCTGACCCTATACTTTACTTGCGACAGCTCCTTTGTCTGCTAGGAGCCCTTTCCCTCGCGTGGACCCTTTCCCTCGCGTGGACCCTTTGCCTCGCGTGGACCCTTTGCCTCGCGTGGACCCCTTTGCCTCGCGTGGAGCCCTTTGCCTCACGTGGAGCCCTTTGCCTCACGTGGAGCCCTTTGCCTCACGTGGGGCCCTTTGCCTCACGTGGGGCCCTTTGCCTCACGTGGGGCCCTTTGCCTCACGTGGGGCCCTTTGCCTCACGTGGAGCCATTGTCACCGGGAACTACAATCACATGCATCCATCCAGACGTTTAATCTTGCAAAGATTACTTTCTAGATGGAAGCCACCCCTGTAAGATGTTCTTTAACATAATGCCCTTGCTCCCTTTTAAAAGCTCTGCTGTCTGTGGAAATACATGAAAAGATTTTGTTGAAGATAAATTGGAAATGCATCATCTTTAAATGCAGAATGAAACCGAGACGTTCGTTTAGGAAGCCAGAGGTAACCAATTCCCCCTTCAACATCCACTTTTCTTTTTAAGGACCAGGCTGACTTTGTGGCCTTGATCACTGTGTTCTAGCAAGCTGTTAATTGCCAAAGTTTCCACTTCACGCCTTTGATACAGAGGTATGATTCCATTGATTTGGTGGCCTGACTGACTGGCTTTCTATGCCACAGAAGGGACTAGTTTAGCCAATTACTTCGGAGTTATTTATTCCCTCCCTCACCTTGCCCCTTGTTCTCCCATGTAGTTATGATCTACAACTAAAGCTATTACCTGATGAAATAAAAAAAAGGGCTGAATCACCTGAGTTTTTTATTGCTGACTTGGTTAACAGGTCTCATTTGATCCAACTTCATATAAAATTAAGGGTTAAAAGGCTTTTGTGTACTTTGTCAAAACTCAAAATAGTGCAATTTTATGGTCTGTACAGTGTGCTTCATTGGTGCACTCATGGCTGATTTGTGAGCTGTCTCCTTTTCTCTGCTCTCATGTTGGCAATTTTGTGATGCTCATGTGGGCAAATTCTCTACCCTCGTGGGCTATCTTTGAGGCCCCTAGAGGAGCGGCCTACTGGCCCTTGTGAAGACAGCTTTGTGTCTAATCTCTGGACATCTCTTGGGCTGCAGAGACTGTTTCTCACTGACTTTAAGGCAGCGTTATGCCTCACTTAGCAGCCGCTTGATGCTTATTAATCATATTGAAGAGTTGTATGTTCTTTTGCCAGTTTTCTTGGCCAGAGGGCAAGTATTATTTAAAAATGTCCCAGGTTGATGCTTTCTTGTTAAAAAATAAAAAATACATTGTTGGGTCTATAGCCTCCAAGTTTCAATGTACAATGGCATCAGGAGCTTTTCAATAGTTCCTATGTTGATCAAAACTCTGCCATAAGAGTAGCAAATTTGCATCAGTTTGGTCACTTTTTGTAAAATGTATTTGTGTATGGACTTCAACTCTTTTTGTACTTTTTTTCCTCTTAATTATGTCCTGGTTTAAGTAGCTGTCGAAGCAGGTGTGACCTGTAAAGTAGCTCACTATGTATTTGTACACAGCTTGGTGCTCCCGTTACAGGCTGCTGAACCATTATTATATGATACTGTACTGAAGAACACCACAGATGTTTTCCATTGCCAAGGGTAGTGGAGGGTGGGTTAAGACTACACATGCATAGAATGGTCAAGCCAGAAAAAATCGACTGTTGGAAAGGAGGCAGCCATTTCTTTCATAATTGACATGGGTGATCCAGCTTTCCCTATGTGGAGATGTATGAAATCTTTTTTGTACCAGCTATTAACATTTTGGCGAGGTGGGGCTTAATTCTCACTCTGTGTATGTTGATGACATGTTGTATGTGAAGCTGACCGGCCCTTACTAGCGCACAACTTCAGTAAGTTCAAGGAGGTATCTAAGTTGGGAGTCAATTGGTCTAAATCTTGAGTATTTCTTGACTATCCAAACTAGTTGATCCTCAGCTTTTGCCTGAAAATGGCAATGTGGGGGGTGAGAGCCTTAAGTTTAGAAGGACTGATTCCAAATGTAGGGGGCTTGGCGTGAAAAGGCTCTTGTCACCTCGGTAACAAAGTGAAACCTAAGACTGCTAAAGCCTTATCAATGCTCATCTATAAGGTTATAGCTGGAGATAAGGTACTGAAAAGCCTGGATATTGAGACATTTAGAAGTAAGGCACAGTGTCTTCAACTGGATAAGGTCGCCAACTGGGACCCATTGAGTGCTCTTCCAGCTGTGGACACATGATGTGTCTATGTTGTATTTGTATATTGCAAACCTAGAGAAAAAGGCAGTGGAGCACTGCCCAACGATAAAGGCATGCATACAGTCAACAAGCAATAGGAGAGGTAGCTGGTTATTGGATTGTAACTGCCTGTGAACGAGTGTTCTTTTAAAGAGGTAATTCTTCAACTCTTTCATAAATTGAAGCTGGATTCTGGACTGTTGTTCCACATCCCCATTCCACATAGTGTCATGCAGTCGATTGGTTCTCACTACGGAGATGATACTGGAACTGATGCTGGACCTCTTATCCCTGCAGGGCCAAGCCCGTTCAATGAATAGCTTCTCCCTAAACAAAGTGAGGCCCTTGGGGGTAACAGGGGTTGGGAATAAATAAGAAAACCGACTTGTGGAACTTGTTCCAGTCAGCAACTGTACGGCACAGCATTAATTAGAGACCCTCTGAGTCTGCAAGGTAGATGTGCACAAGACCAGGACCTCTAATTTTACGAAGACACAATCCACTCGAAATAACACGAGGCAATTACCATCAACACACTACTGGACTTCAGTAACATACACTTACAGGCACTTTCAGAAACACAGCAAGGAAACAGAAGAACTGGAACCACAGATTGGAGCATAACACTCCCAAGGAATAACTTGAAATACAGATTGAAGTTACTTCCACTCCCACTGAAACACTCAGAACATAGATTGGAGTTAATAACACTACCAAGAATAAACTCGGAACATAGATCTCGGTACAAGGTTCATACATGAATCAAGTGCTCTGAGGAAAATACTCTTGGCACTACTGTTCATCAGAGAAACAAAGAGTAAAGTCTCTTGCTTGCTTAACATAGTTCAAAGGCCAAGGTTGCAGGAAGGGTCTGGAGCAAGAACAATCAAGGTGAACTGGAGGGAAGTCACTGTGAGGCGAACTTGAAGACAGGCCTATAGTCTTGAAGATGCCAATTCTCTGGCCTGCTTACTACTATAAAAGGATAGTGCATACTAACCTGATATCAAGTACTTAGCCTAGTTCTTCAAACTGTCCTAAGGTCAAAGGTGTTGATGTATTGACTCAGGAAGCAGCCGGGGAGCTGGAGTAGCTGAGTAGTAGGTGGAAACCAAGGATGCGTCAAGGGAACTGGAGCCATGAGAATCACCGGAGGAACTTTGAACTACAACCGAGAAGAGCGTGCCTAGGTCCGGTAGATTTATCAGGTGAGTGGGTAGGAAGGAAGCTTGTTCCTCAGGGAGCATAGTCCAAGCAAGGGGCTCAAGTTTGGGCATGGTTTATATAACATGTTCATGGTCCAATGGACACAGCAGGATCACGTGTGGCACATGTGGCATTGTCGAAGGTTCTCCAAGGCTCCTGAAGGAAACACGTGTTAGTACAGTGGCTTTGACCTTATTGGAAGAGCAGGTGCAAATGAACGGATGGAATCAATTAACAGGAAACAAATGTTTTGTTTTATCTAAACATGCACAAGGGAAAACACTTCAAGAACCTAGTAACAGCAGGAGCAAGGCAAGCTATTGGTTAACAATTTCAGGGAATGCTTGCAAGCTCAGGCAAAAGGGAATGGGGGGGGATTGGGGAAACTCAGGCATGGAATCATATCATGCCATAAGGCGCCACCTTGGTAGCGTAGTATGAACCCTGCGCTCCAGGCCAACTACACAGAGGGCACATGAGGGGGTTGTGAGACTTGTGTAATTCTAACATAGGGGTGATAGCCACATTCTGTGCTTCCTTTGGCTGACATAGCAGGAACTGTTACCTGTGTATAGTATCAATTGTCTAGTCTGGAGTTTATGACAGCTCCCTCTACTACGGCCCATTTTTATTTAAGTGAAGCGAGAACGGATTACAGTTTAGGTGGAAATATCTGCTACCTATTGTACTGCGCTGTAGCCCCAGGGTGGCATTTGTGATCTTTTTTTTTTTTTTTAAACGTTTTACCTTTTCTGCCAGTAAAAAAGTAAGGAACACTGTTTTGGGCAAGCAACATCTGCCAAGGATCTCTTCCTACTTTTCCCCAAAACAGTCATTTTAATTTTGCAGCGTTTGACCGCAATAACTGGCATCAATACCTACAAATCTCCAAGAAGAATTGCTTATTCAAACCTGACTCTGCATCTAAGGAAGGTTTCTCATAAACTTGAGTATCATCTGCATTGGATTGAACGAACACTTTGTGGTTCTCGAAGAGGTCAAAAAGAGGACCAGTCTCCATGTTATTCATAGCCGGGAACAAAGATGATCCGTGCAGGGCTCCACAGTCAAAGTGGTGGTGTTCGATATGAAAGATCCAAATGTTACCCTCTTGTGACCGACTTTCCAAAAAAAGAATGAAACCCTTCAGCTGCACTGTCTGAGCAGCTTAACACAGTTTTAGGCCCATATCCGAGTCTAAACCTGGACTGGCGGGGGGGACATACTTTGATGGTGGTCAAGCAAAGTCAGCAGCTTTTCAGCAAATACGTTTTTTTAAGTACCTTGGCTAAAATCTCTGGGGGAGGGTTGGAGATAGGGTTGTAGGTAAATATTTAATAAAATGGAAGTTTTTATTTTTATTTTATAAGCATGGTGTATCCAGAACCTCTTTCAATAAGCTAATCGCGTAAGATACATTTACTGGCTTACAGATGACTGGGAAGAAAGGTAGGTACATTGTTTTAGTAGACAGACACGAACAGGGACATTTGCAGCATCTGCTCATTTCAGTTTGGACAGAGCAAGGAGTTTTCATACGCCATAGCTTCTTTAAGGGAGCTGAAGGAGAAGGCAACTCTATAAGTGAAAAGTGGTGAGAAGTGGCTAATCAGTTTACTGAAGGCGATGCAGACAAAGGGCCTGTATAGAGTATTGAATCATTTTTGTGTGGTCTACTGTAGTATAGAAATAAACAAAAGAGGAACATAGAAGGTGCTGGACAACAAAGGTCCTTTTTCATGACAGAAAACTAAATGACTTGAGGAGAGCCATAAAAAACACGTACCTGGGTATAAGGCACGCTACCTCGGAAAAAGATGGGGTGCTGATATTGTGGGCGACTCAACAGAGACAACAAAGATATGGTTTGTACAATACAGAAGGAGGTTTCTGAAGATGCAATTGCTAGTCTTTTTTTTTTCCCTTCCAGCTGATCCTCGCCCAATACACCAGTGAAACCTCCCAACATTCAGCAGGTTACTCCATGTTCAGCAGGATCTATCCCCTGGCTGAAGAACCGAGTGTAAAATGGAAACCAGCAACTCCAACAAAATATGATTTCGAAAGCAGTAAAAATGCTGTAATTAGTCCTATTACTGATTCATCCGGAGCTCTATTTTCCAAGCAGACTGAAATTCTGAGGAAAAAAATTGCAAGTGGTTTGGAAAACTGTGATATGGCGTTGATTCCCGTCTCCACGCTTACACTAACACTGGGCCCGTGTCTAGTTTGTTTAAAGCTGAATTTGTTTTACTTTCCACTGGGCAGAGCTTAACATAAAAAATAGAAAAACATTGGGAAATGCATGTGGCCAACCACTCAAATAGGAGCTGGGGTTTCCAACTAAAAACAGTGGCAAGGAACACAGCTCAATCTTATTCAGCAAAATGTGTGTATATATGTATATATATATGTGTATATATATATGTATGTTTGTGTGTGTGTCTGTCTAATCTGGCGCGGTCAGTGAGCACGCCACAGCAAGGGTTATTAGCATAGGCTGGAGAGCTTGTTGGCTTTGAAGGACAAAGATACCTATGTTACATCTATGGTCCTGCGGTTGCTGGAGCCAGCTTCTTAGCATTTGCATTCATATTGATGTTAACGTAGTCAGACTATTAATATTAATGGCATTGGATATCACTGTCCGCTCTTGTCAGCTTGATTGCTAGCTCAGGTTTTGCGGTGCACCAAGAAAGGATTGGGAATTTGATGCGTGTCATAAGCAAGTGCCTGCAAGGGCGCTGAGGCCCAAGCGTGAGCAGCGCGGTAGCGCTCCGACTAAATGGAGGGAAACAAATATGAACACATCTTCCAAGTAGAGAACATGCTAGCCAGCCTTTACTTCCATGGCAGGACGGAAGATCCTATCGACAATTGTGTAGAATACATATCCCTCCTTCAACCTTCACAGCAGAAAGAACTATGGTGTTACCTAGTTAGAAGTAAACCAGATTTTTGCTCCAAGTCTATATTTCAAGATCTGCTAGATTTGCTACACAGTCATTCTTGGTATGTCCACTTGCAAAATGCTACCTGCCAGCAGGAAACGGGATTAACATTTGCAATTGATTTAGACCAGCCACTGCAATCTGTTAGCATTTTGGATTACTGGAAACAGATTTGGCACCAGGATGTGAAATTTGTATGTGAGGTATTAGTTTCTATTTTCAGCCTAATTTCTGTCACTATCCCAAATGTCCGCTTGTTGATCCTTAGATTGTGTCTCTCTTCAAATGTATTTCTACCAGAGATGATGCATGGGCTATCTTCTAATAACATGGCCTTAGAAAGTGTGAAATTCATGATAGGTTGTAATGAGAACATGGGTGCACTGAAGGGCCACAGACATGTCATTTGGTCTTCTGTGCTTCATGCCATGTAGTTGATTCAGACCTTCCCTTGACAGCTCTGGAGTGTTGCTCCAGTGACGTAACTGGAGCGCCGGACTCAGATATGGGTTGGTGAGCAAGCAAATTTGTGTTGTCATCCCTTCATTGTATCCTAACATAGCAAGACCATGTGGGTCAAGATAATAAATGTTGGGAGCGGCAGGGCGTGGTCAGGGAGACCCGTCGGTGCCGAGTACCATACAACATAAGTGCTGCCTCTGCGTGCTACTTCCTAGGCCTCAGAAATATTACTATCTCCACACTGTGAAGTCAGCGATCTCCATTGGTCACACACACCACGACACAACAAGGTCCTGATCTTGTAACGTCATCGTTTAGATGGCAAGCGCGCTGTACTCCTTTCAGCAGATTGTTTTACAGAGGGTTGCTTGGTAAAGAAAAATGAAAATGCAGTCTGCTCTTTCACCACTAGTTTGGCACCTTAGGTAAAGGCACTCCTTGAGAGGAGCAGCAAACTATTTCTGGCTAAAGCTTTAGATTGTCTGTCTGTTGCAGCATTGTGTGGGTTACTGCACATACCAGGATTTCCTTTCACAGTAGAAGTTGCCAGTAGAATTTCCCAGTTCTGCTTGAGAATGCGTTGCAACAAAGTGGATTTTTCTGATGTAGCTTGAGAGGGATGTTGGAGTAACACACTGGTGATACGGGAAGTCTCTGGAGCAGGCCAGCTTTGGGGGCCTGCCTTATACCCCAAACCTTTGAAGAAATCAAGGCTTGAAATATTCAGTGTGGCTGAATAGATCTCTCTGGAAGGAAGTTACTCCCTGTTCCACTGAATGCGGATGAGGAAGAGCAAGCGTTTGTGCAAATACTCTGAAAGATTCCAGGTGGCATTCCATCCACCGGAGCCTGCACAGTGATCCACCAGCCTGCACCCAGATGGCTGCAGAGAGCTCTGACTGGGCTGTATGCTGCTGTTTGGAACATCACTTGATAAATCATTGACAATGGGGGCCAGAAGAAGGGTTTATTGTGGTGTTGTCTTGCACCATCTGTATGCTGGCTGTGTAACAAAACAAGTATATGTGACAAGTGTATGTACAACCCCACGTCCCCAATGCGGGTATGGGGGGGGCCTGCTCTTGGCCATATTGAGAGATGCTGGAATGTTATTGTTACACAATAATCGGTAACCATTGTACGGAATTCGTAAGGGTGGAAGGATAATTGGATCCACTGGTATTCAAACCTGGGTGCGTTGAGTCAAGCCAAGATGCTCTCACTTGAAGAGTAGGTTCACAGAGCCACCAGAAGCGCAGCAAACAAGAGAAACAGGGACTTTGGCTGGACTCTGTTCCTTCCAGTGCAAAGGAGTCCTGTAGATAACAAAAGTGGAAAAATCAGCTTGTAACATTCAAACGTAGTGCTAATTATTGTCTTAATATGTCATGTTATAAGCGACCAAATCCAGAGTGCAACTGGAGTAGAAATGAAAAATAAGAATACTGTTCATCTAGTTGAGACTGCGGCCGTCCCATTGCCTACATGGGAACCATGTCATGTCTCACTCTGTCCACTTTCCTTGGTCCCACTGTATTTTTTTGTCTCCTATTGGGGAAAGTGCAGAGTAAAGGATTGTCCTGAGACCCGTTATTTCTGCAAAAGTTATTTTGCAATGCAGGGCAGGAAAAGCATGTATGGCTCACATCACTGCAACTAAATGACCCAGTTCATAGTATTTGGCAATCCACTGTCTGTAAGGAAAGAGATTTTAAAGGTTAGGCCAGTACACATAATTTTACTTAACGGTGGCCTTTCTACTCAAGGGAGAATCTTCCGAATTCAGCGTTTTAACCATGGCATTATGCCTTGATTTGAAAAAAAAAAATGCCACCCTCTACTGACATAGGCCTTGAATCCGCCAATAGCATTTGAGATTAAGTGTGGACGTTTTGTAAAGGCAAGGTGGTTTAGTGGAAAGACGTTCTGCTTTTGTTTTGCGCTGCCTAGGGTACTGGACCATTTGCTTCAAGCCCGCCACATCCTTCTTAACTTACCACGTTTTGCCTCCTTAGCTCTCCCACAAGCTCACATTGAGTTAACTGGTATTGACTCGTGAACAAGCTGTTGATTAATTAAACGTGGTTCTCTTATTTTTACTGGAACCCGGTATTTTGGTTAAGTAGGTCTCAACAAACGTACTATTTGTTTGCCTCTGTTATGGAGAACTGTTCTAGGTCCATTTCTGGAAGGAGATGCCATCCATTGCTTTTTTTGTGGAGTCACGAGACGAGAGGTTTAATTATGTGTTTGTGCAGATGCAGTGTAGGTAAAAGGTTTTGCAGAGAAGAAAGACACTTGGAAAGAGCATTCTCTGCCAGGAATCTTATTTACAGGAGCATAACCTTAGAAAAAATGTTTTTGTCCGAATTTTCAGCCTTGACTGAGGCTTGGAAATGCAGCCTCTGTTCGTGAATTGCAGAATTTTCCGACTTGCCAAAATTGTGCAAGTGAAATTTTAAATTTGGACCTCTCACTTCCACACATTCTTTGATCCTTAGAAAAATCACGTTATCACAATGATAAAGGACACCTATCTGTGAACATAGAAAGTGCTCAAACCAGGTAAATGCTGGGAGTAAGTGATTTATATTTATTTAGTAAAGATATTATTATAGCTCTGCCCAAGTCTGGGGCACCGTGGAGCACTTCGTGAGAAACATGAAGACAAAAGATTATAAACTTATTAAGAGAAAATTCAGGTTATATAGAGGGAAAAGAACTAGACACATTGTGTATTTAACTGTAGACAGAAGAGGTGGGGTTTTAAGGTTTTTCAGAAAGGTAGGTCTGGGTTCTGTTTGACATCCTTGGGTAGGTGAGTCAATATTCGTGGGGGTATGGCATAAAAATTCCTCATTCATTCAGTTTGAGTTCTCAACTTTAGGGTTTCCTTGTAGCTGGGTTGATTATTCTCCACTGCCGCTTTGTCCTACAAAGGTGTTGAGTTTTTTTTTTTCTCACAAAGCTGGCCAAACTAAGATATTGGGGGGGGGGGCACTGCTGTGTGATGTATACCATTTTGAAGTTGATTATGAAGTTCACGATCTCTCAAAATTGGTGTGAGTTGATCTGATTTCCTTGCTGAGGTGTGCCCAGTGCAGGAAATGAGGGATCCAATCAGATCCTAGGTTTCCCAGCCACTATTGAGCCACATGTAAATTGCTAACAACGGAACACATTCAGCCGCGCCCATTGTGTCTGCTTTCCATTCGGAGCAGTAACTTGCAGTGAGGGGTTCTTATTCTTGGCCTGACAAAATGGCCTCACTTACAGGGCCATCATCCCTCCTTTTGTTGTGGTCTCATCCTAGGGAGCTATCAGGAACCTGACACCTAGATGCCAATGCAGTGGAGAAAAACAAAAGAACAGTGTTTTTTCACTTCATAAGTGCTTGAGAGAAACTATAAGTCTGAGGCAGGTTTTTGACTTTGTTCAACCCTTATATGTAAGAGATATGCATACACTGTACGACTGCCACATGTATCTGTCTGTATGAGTAATTACTCTAATAGCACTAATCATTATAGTTAATTTATTTTATAGCCCTGTTCATAACCGTGTATAATGTCAAAAAGCTTTGCATCACATTATACAGAGACAATGAATCATACACGGATATAAATCAATGAAAGTATGCTATATAAGACTGAGGGTTACAATGTGTAGGAGTCAGATATCCTCTATGTGACAGGCATTTTTAAAAATGCTGGGTCTCGAGAAACACAAAGTCAGAGTTTAAAATGTAACACAGTGGTTGGGGTCGTCTGTACTAATACGACTTTAATACAAGCCAAAGCATCCCTTCTTAAGCAACCGATTGAGGGAAAAACGAAAAGATTCTAAACCGGGGCTTTGCAGTTTGCATGCAGCTTCCCTGAAGGTGGTTTATAAATCACTGTGGTATATTATGACTGTAACTTATGAACGGCTTGTTAGAAAGGGATCTCTGTGACAAAATCAGTAATCCACTGAGCTAATTTACTTCAAATACAAATCTGTGATCTGCATGCTACAGGCTGAACTTAGCAGCAGACATTTTAACCTTCTATAATATGTTATGATGTCATAACTGTAAATAGACAAAACAAAGAGCTCCGCAGCAAGTGTATTAACCATCTAAGTTAACTTACCATTATTATACCCTGAAAATGTATAGGCACATAAAGATCTCTGCCACATATACCATTACTACATTTTAAAATGCAGCCTATGATAAATTATTTAAGCCTGCACACACTATCACAGCTGTCCTCGTTACCAACTTCTTTGCAGCATAAGTTTAAAAAATATACACGTACATGATGACTGCCAGTCTGTTTTTATACCTCCACCCGTTTCTTCGGCCTTAACTTGACCTCCCTCTTATGGGGTCCCAGAATAATGTTTCTCCGTTTCGAGCAATGGGTGTGCCACTGCGTACAGGGCGGCTTTGGGAGGAGCAGAGTCCGATTTGAAGAGCCCAACCAGGCCCGGCTTTAACGCTGGTGGAGCCTGGTGCGACCATCATTTTTGGTGCCCCCTTCAAACCCCCTCCTATGAACTCCTCTTAGATTCCCTCACTACCACCGGGCAAAAGTGCCCCTCATCTCTCCATAGCCCCTCTCTCACATACATTTAATATTTTTTAAAGCACACGTAAAGGCTGGCTTAACTAAAAAGAATGTATATCTACCCAAACAAACCCTTTTTAGCAAACTTAGTAATAAATAATAGACAGTTTGCATGCCGGTCTTTGATGACAGTTCACTGTTCTATATCAGGGTTGTATCTTATGAACTACAGTAATCCACTCAGCTAGCCACATAAAATACAGATCTGTAATCTGTACTGTACACGTTCTTTGCAGCAGGCATATTAACCCTCTGTGCTACCTTATGAGGAGTCAAAACTAGCCCTAGACAAAACTCCAATCTCTCTCTAACATTAGGAACATTAATCATAAGAGTTATAGACATTTTTATTGGTGCCTGAAAGCTGGACGCACAAGCAACTCTGCTGCAGGTGTTTTTACATTAAATTATTGCTAAACACATCACCCCCTGAGGTCGGCGCCCCCACCCCAGGTCAGCGCCCTGTGCGACTGCACCAGTCGCACTACCCTAAAGCTGTCCCAGCTAGTAGTGTGTGAAGCCACACACCATTTGCAAGTACAGTGTTTCTGTGTATGGTGGCATATGCTGCTAGACAGCTAACCCCTCTCATCAGTGAAAGAATCCTGCAGACACGGCGCACAAGTATTTGCTGCATTGCTAAAAATGGTCGTACCTGAGACTCTTTACGTTGTGCAAGAAACCAGTATATCACAAACCATTTGTAGCACAAAAGGCCACTTTATGTATCAGCGTCTCCCCAACGAATTCCCTGTTCCCCACAACAACATTCCTTCTTGTTCCATTCACAGCCTTTCTTTGCACTTCCTACTCTCTCTCACACGCCACCAAGCATCTCCAAGGGAACTCCCCTTGACCTGCTTCAAAGCCCCAGACTTCCTCTTCCATTTACTCCCCCAGTCATCCCTGTGACTCGATCTTCCGAAACAACCGCCTGACTCTAAAACTACAAACCCTGTCCTGTTGTGGCATCACTTTTTAGTCACCCATGCCACCTTCATACTCTTGCTGACATTATTCCGATGTTGGGTGGGTGGCTCTAATTGTCGCCTGTCTGCCTTTGTGGTGATGGGGTCAGCAAGAGGCTGAACTCTTCACCTCACAGACCCTAAAGAGCCTGCAGTCGAAGTCCCGCCACACTGATCCTAACCCTATACCTTGCCGGTAATCCTGTGGCCAGTGCTGCTGGCCGGAAGACACCCGAAGGAGACTGGCTTAGCCGTTTGTGCCCCCGCGATCCTCTCCTTGTCAGACTAAGCCTCATATTTAATGTCTGTGCCCTCTGCAGCGGCGGCTCCGTTATGGCGGGGGAGCATCACCCGCCAAAAATGTCAGGATAGAAAAAACAAAACGATTATAAACACACATTTTATTTTTCCCTTCCTGACGAGTCTTGGGGTGGGGCCGGTGGGGATGATAGGAGGAGTGGTGGGCACTGCCTTCAGTGCGCATGACAGTTTGGCCCGCCGTCTGAGGCCTGCCTAACTGTCCTGTGCAGTGAAGCGCTCTCCAACCCAGCGGGAGAGAGCAGTCACAGACTCGGTCTGTGAGCACAAGTCGCGGGCGCTCAGGCCAATCCTGAAGCTGCTCTCATGGCAGCCTCAGGATTGGCCACCGGGCAGTCTGGGGACCCTATGTCTGTAGGTAAATAGTTATATTTTATTTATTTTGCCCACCTACAACCCCCTATTCTCTCTCTCTCTCTCACACACACACACACACATACACACACCTACGCCGCTCCCATAACACCGGCCGCTATTTGGCCCTCTGTGGTTCCAAATGGAAGCCACCCCTCCCCATTTTTTTCCTATCCAATGAATGTTAAACTAGTGGGGGCATGTACTGTGTAGTGGGCAGGAAGTTGCTCGATGCTGTGTTGCACATCTGCAAAACCTGTGAGTTTAAAAAATATGTAAAGGAATCTGAAATGTAATTTAATAGTCTAGCGTTGTCATTAGTCAGAGCGCCATGCACGAAGTTGCCACTTAAGACAGAAGCTAAACAATATTTATGAAAACGGTATCTGTAATTATAACCCAAGCCCAATACGTAATTGTGTGTTCCCTGCCTGGTGGACCGATTTTCGGCGCTTGAATTCTGTCAAAGATGTGTGCGGACGCGCGGCCTGGATGGTAATTACTGTAAATCTTTTTATTGTAGTTTTACGTGTTCTTTTTTTCACACCCCTGAGCCAAAATCTGAGGGCGCTCAGTTATGGCTTTGTTTTTGCTGCTTTTATAAGTATGATTTAAGGACCGTTATTTCCCGTCTTTCGGGCCGAATAGATCAGTGGCGCTGACTGCATGGAAATGGCAGTAGTGCTGTAAAAAAATAAAATGAAAGAACACAGGAAAATGGATGCTTCTAGGCGGGCGCTGCTTGTTTCTGCCGCTGTTTGTGACGCAGGAAACTAAAGGAGAACTCTGCAACCTTTTGTCGTGAAGCGGGGTTTGTTTACCCGTCCACAGAGGCGCGCCAAAAGCGTGTCTGGCCTCGGAAGAGGCACTTGGCTAGTAGGCTCGCTTGAGTGTCTTCGGTCTCCTGCGAGGTTAATGAAATAATGAATACCGTTGCTCTCCGTCTTGTACTGATGTACGGAAGGCTGACCAGTCAGTATGACATCGTCGTCATATTTGTTGTTGTGGGAGATGGGAGTTCCTGATTGGCCGGAGCTTTGTACCCATAGGGAGACTGTGACTCTGAGTGGCCCATAGAGTAGCCTGGGCACACATGAAGGAAGGCTCTCCTTTGTGAGAGAGGCGAGTGCCAATGATTTGTTTACCCTAGAGGCACTGTTCGTTAATTAAGCATTGATAGAGTTAGTGATTTGTAACTGCTTTTTCATGTGGGATTCTTTAGGTGGTTCCACTTCATGTCTGGAGCGCACGTAGAGGCGCAACTGGCCTGGTTCTGTAATAGAAACGAGCCGTGACATTTTTGATGTAAGTGACTCGGAACTTCACTGTGTCTTGCCCCTTGATATAGGCCCGTCTCTCTGGCTTTCTAAGTGCTATGGGGTTTTAAACTTGAACAACACGTGTACACTTTCATGGACCCCATTCGCTGAATTACATGGTGCTAGTTTATTTATTATATCTTTGTCCCACTGAAACCCTTACTCATTTATTACTCTCTTCGGGCGTGTTGCTCTTTGTTCTTTGCACAAACTACACATCTTTGGTGGTACTGCGGTAATTGCAACTGCACAGGCTTTTGCCAGGAACAGCCAGTATGTTTTATACAAGTATGAGGTCAGAAATGGATGTGAATTAATATATGTATTCATTTTATTTGGTTTTGTATCATTGCCCTTGTCCTGAGGAGGCCAAAGAAGGTCTAAGGCCGAAACATGTCCACGTCGACATCTATTGAGGAGGAGTCTTTATCAAATTTATAAGGAGTGGTTTAATAACTCTTTAGTGACACACTAGAGCTACAAGAAAATAAGTTCCTTTGCCTAAAGTGTTCATGTAGACTACCTCTGAGTGTATCACCCAAAATAAATGGGTAAACACTAGTATCATTTTTTCTGGGTATTGGCAACATACAGTTTTATGTATGGTTTTGTATATTTTTTTCACATGTGATTATGTTTGTAATTGTGTTGTCCATTGATTGGTGCCATTGTATATGTCTGTCTTTATCAACTTGCTAATATGTGTGTGAAGGACTAAGAACTGAAGCGAGGGTAATTAAACGTGCTCTACTCAAAAATAAAAAAACCTTATATTAATTCCTCCATACCCATTTCCTTTTGTATATGACTGATGCTTTAAAACAATGCACAGAACTATGGGAAGATGTTTGGGCGCCATGTTTCCTCAAGCTTATGAGTTGTGAAGTCTTTTGTCCTAATCGCCCTCTTTTTTTGAAGAATAGCGCGGTTCACGCACACAAGTATCATTAAAGGGTTGATTTTTATAAAAGCAATAGCATCTCTTCCAAAATAGTCCTTTCTCTCTCTGTCCAAAATTGTGGAATGTTGTCGCATTGAAATGACATCACTGTTTCTGGCACATGGAAGCCCAGGCAGGTACACACACTATGACATAATCACTGCGTGACAGTTCAATTTTTCCTTGAAATTCCTTTTCTATGACGCAATGTTCTTGTTATTAAAAGGACACAGAGCCTTCTGTAAATCAATATGTAAAAGAATATATATATATATTGGTATGTCTTGGAACACAAATGTTCCATTTATCTCATCGCCTGTATGCTATCCACCAGAATTCAGATCTGCATGGAACTGTATTGTGCTAGGTATATTAAAGTTTGACTCTCGGTTTAAAACATATATATTTTTTTAGCTTACTTGTTCCTTAAAAGTTATAGTGGACTTTTATGTTTTAAGAAGAAAATGTAGCAGTGCTTCAAGATTTGCAAAACCGGTTGCGTGGCCACTCACTAGTAACTGCGTTTTTTTCATTAAATGATTGCTCCGAGTGAGCATAGGCACGTTTGGCCTGTTTTTTTATTTAGTTTAAGAGTTGTCACTCAATAACTGTCATATTTGAATTTGTCAGTTCATCACAGGAATGGAGTTAATTTTCTTTTACCAATTTTCTTGTTCTTTTTGTGATAAATTCTGAGTACTGGGGTACCTCTGCTTATAATCTCATCCCCAGTTCAGCAGTTAAGCTTCCAAAAATGGTACTCTAGCCGCACTCAAACTGTCCAAAATTTTGACGTGTGTGCCTCCAATCAAAAATCATAATGCAGCACAAGACAGGCATTATTGCAAAATATGGCACACCTGCCTAACCTCACTGGAGGCATATGCTTGGAAAAATAAGAGAAGAAAGCTGGTTTGTTTTCTTCCAACTGTTGTTGCTAACGGTTATGAGATTAGCGAGGTGAAAAAATGATTGCTGTGTTGTAAATGGGAAATTAGAGAATTTTCCTGCAATCTCTATATTCTATTAAGACATAGAGAATGATGCCAGGAGTCCTTTTTTAGGTCTCGCCTGACCCAGCGCATGTGCTGGTCTGGCAAGACTTTTTGAGAGGGCTCCAAAAAGTGCTACCAGGCCAGCCTAGAGCTACAGTGCATGTGCGCCGCGCTTGACCGCGATTACTTTCACAGCCGCTTTGATCGCGATCACTTTCACGGCTGCTTGGCATAGCCAATAGGTCTCGCTTTTGGGACCTTATAAGTATTTAGTTATGCAACTGTTGCATGGCTAAACACTTATAAGGTCCCAAAGGCGAGACCTATTGGCTATGCCAATGCTTGTACTTACTTTACTTTCAGTCTGCAGCTAGAAGTTTGTTAACAAAATGTTACTCAGCGAGACAATACAACTCCAATGAACACAGTGACCGTGATTTTAAACGCCACAAGAACCTGCGCGTTGGCCAATGTCTAACCCATGTAATTGGTCATCAGGTCACTTTATCACCTTTGTGCACCCTGTTTTTGCAGTGAACAATAGTCCCTGCCATCTGAACCGTTGAGCTCTGAGACAGATCCTGATCTGCCAAGAAGACAATGACCAACCATTCATTTCATGCCCCTTCCTCACACCGTACATGGCTTTACCATCGAGTCATAAATTGCAGGGTAGCTCAGTACTTATCAAAGGGACCCAGAGGACAGTAAATATATCAGTAACATTGAATGGCAGTCCTATACCAACAGAGTTCATAACAGGGAATCAATTGCACAAGGTTATTGTGCCTTCCCCTGTGTTTTAGATTGCGGATTGTGTGAATAATACACTCATCTCTGTATTCAATAGGATCCAGAATTTCCAGAAATATAGTATGTTCAACTGTTGTTCTATGTCATTGTCAGATGTTCTTGTTTGTTTAAAACATGTCATCCACCTTGCCCATCATCAGGTCAGTAGGCTTAAAATGAACATTAAATTGTGAACATCAAATTGTTAAAAGCTGCCTGCGGAACCCTTACATTTGACACTTTTTTTTTTTATTTCAAATAATTTTTATTGAAATTTCAAGAAAAAGCAAGAATATAGATGCAAATAAAGAAATCACAAATTGGTATGAGTTCGGATACAGCTACTAATGTGAATGTAAATGATAACAATTAAATAGAAAGAAAGAAATACAAAAGACGAAGGAATTGCAAAGAGGTTACAAATTAAGTGGCAGTTGGAATTGTGATTAGGTTAATCATGGACGATCTTTGTTTTTGACATTTTATGTAGTTCGGTTGTAAGGCTACATGGTAAGCATATAATCGAAGACATAAAAGTTTGTATAAGATGCACTATAAGTATATCATGTTATAATGTCGATTACCTTAATATAGCAATTATAGTCACATATCCTATGCACAGTCAATGTGAAAACATCAGTAAACAAGTAATTCTCACAAATCCTCCCACCCCGCGTCCGAAGTTTAAAATCTAGGGTTTGTAAAGTGCTGCAAATCACCCATGAGGGTCTCAAGGCACTGAAGTGTGGACATGGGGAGATTAAATGATTTGCCCAGAATCACAGGATGGTGATGCCGACGCAAGACTCAAACCTGGTTTCCTCCGTCTCCGAAGGCGTCCGCTCAGGCCGTTATGCCACATCCCCTCAAAGGCATGCGTTATGCACTGTAGTCAATTAGCTTTGTATTGAAGGATTTAACAGGCAACTTTACAGAGCACACATTTCACTTCCTTAGGGAGTCTGCAGCCATTCATGGTGAGGTGGTAACTTCATAATTTTAACATACATTTCTATTTTATTCCCATTGCAAATCAAAACATTTGGTAAGCATGGGTTGAGAATGTTGCTATTACCCTATAGTTTGCAGCTTTTCTTCTGATGTTAATTTGACCCAAAAAATGAAGACTAGGGAACTCCCATTTCTCATGAAATGTCTTTTGATTAGGGCAGAAAATTCAAACAAACGTCAGATTCGAGGTAGGAGGAGAAGAGGCTGCTTAGCAGGATATGTGACTCCCATATGAAATGCCTTTATAGGAAATAAAATGTATTTTCTGAAGATAAAATGACTCGAGACCGGAGGCCCACATTGTGATTTTTTTTTTCTTTCCTTTTTTGTGCTGTTCATGCCTGTAGCGGGTGGTCCAGGATCTTTGCTTTTCAAAAAGCCTCATAGAACAGCTCTTGTTTATTAGTTTACTCATAAAATCAAATGGGAATCAGTCTTTACCCCTGTCCGTATTTATCTTTAAAAACGGCAAATACATAGAGGAGATCTTTTGAGTGACTGTCCAGGCAGTTGGTGATAACTGCAAGGTCAGTGTGTTTGTATATTCACAGCCCAGGTTGGCTCCATGGTGAATTAAAAAAAAAAAGAAAAATAGGGACGAGATTCCCTGAAATAATCACATGGGCATGCTCGTGCAATACGGGTTTTACTTAAGTGTATTACGTGTGTTACATGTGCCTGAGTGTAGTGCTGAAACTAAACAGTCCTTCAAGTGCCGGCACATATTTAGCAGCATATTAGTTACACGTTAATTTTTGGAGATTTAATAATAAATATGGATACATAGAGATGAGATGATCATAAGTAAATATGTTCACAACTGCGATGGAAATGACAAATCTGAAAAAAGTTGCTTTATTTATCACGTAATTAAATTCTTACTCTCATTTCAGTGTGTGTTTCCAGGTTGATAAAACGTACTTCAGTAATTACAACATCGCACTTCTGAAGTGACCTTTTATCTCTGCTTCTTTTTCAGAAGAGAAGCCTGACTGCTCCAAAGCCCGCTGCGAGGTCCAGTTCTCTCCTCTGTGCCCGGAAGACTCCATTCTGATCGAAGGGTATGCCCCTCCCGGCGAGTGCTGCCCCCTACCGAGCCGGTGTGTGTGCAACCCAGCCGGATGCCTCCGCAAAGTGTGCCAGCCGGGCTACTTGAACATCCTGGTGTCCAAGGCCTCAGGGAAGCCGGGGGAATGCTGCGACCTCTATGAATGTAAACCAGGTAGGCGGGATTTCTGAAAATCAACTTACCCTTGAAAAAAATAACATTTCCTGGCTTTATTCCGTTCTGCAGCTGCAGATGTGTTTAGCATGCTGTCAATAGCCAATAAGAAAGTACAAGAATGCCTGCTTGATGTTCGGTCACATTATTTGCCTCATTTTCTGCCAATGGGGGTGGTATGTTTATCCTGCTGTTTAGCAATCTGTTCACCAACAACCTCTTAAAATGCAGCTGCTTTACATATTGCTGCTCCTATTAATCAGGCAAATTTACCTAGAAGCAAGATTTAGAATTCTGAATGAGAAAGCGATGCGAATTAGTGCACTGAAATAAACCACAAAATTGAAATGTAACTATCACTGATAGAAATGCACGTGTCCTGCTGTGAGAACTCAAAGATAAAGGCTGATCGTTCAGTCTAAGTGACATAAATAGGCCTTATTATTTATCTGCAGGTATTTTAACATAAGCTCTCAACAAAGGCAAAAGAAGAAACCAAAGCAGTATTGGAGTCCATTACACTCAACTTATTTGGGGAAGATTTAACTCATATCTGTTAGCTTGTGGTTATGAGTTTTGTACTTACCTTTACCTGCTTACTTTAAAATGGGGACATTCAATTATTAGCCTAAAATGCCATTCCTTACAATAGAGACTCCCTCCATCCCCTCAACCAACAAAATATTTTTAGGCACATCACTATTTGCTTATTGTGCATTGGAATTCAAGAGATACCATGCCTGATGAATGCCCTTAGTATAATGGGCTGAAACATCTATTAGAAATGTGTGGAAACCTGGAGCGTTAACAGTTCTAAGCTATTGTCAGCAACTCAAACTGCTTTCACCGCTGTGGCCTGGCCATCCAAATTCAGACCTCCTTGAAAATGTGGGAGTTCTTGCACCATGTAGGAGCGGTGTCCTATATAATTTCGTCAAGCCGGTCAGTTCTTTGTGTGGGTTCATTTTGGCTTACCCAATCACAACAAGCCTTCAGAATGTTTGGCTGAAGGCTGGTGAAAAATGCGATTGTCACTTTTGTGGACTCGAGAAAAACACTTTGAAGTACCAAAGTGGTATAGTGATTAATGAATCACTGTTTGCAGCTTACAAATGGAAAACATGCAACTTGTGATAGCAAAGAAAAATCCAGGAGTGCATCTTTAATTTTCCTAACTAGTGTCGGGTGCGTCAAGAATTAAGAAAAACATCGAACATGTGAGATGTTGGCAATATACATGATCTGATTTGAAAATTGAGTGCCTCAATCATCCACCAGGAACTCCCTAAAATTGTCTGCTCTAATGTCTGTTGTGAGATGAGACTTCAGTGTAATAGTGTTTCACTAGTCCATACGCTCACTACAGAAATGTAGGTGTCTCTGCTGACATATTGATTTGTTTCAATATGAATAGTTTCCACCAAAATAGGATATATCACAGTTGCTTTATTGTGTTCCTTGTTACTTATGGATGAATGCCCTGTATCATGTGGAAGCAATGTATTTATAGAGACATCTGAAAAACATCTATATAGCTAAAAACGAATGGCTTCAGATAATTTACCTGAATAAAGGCCGAGAGTCCATTGGTATTGGTCAGAGTGTAGTTGAGAACCCAGGTGAAGTTTTGGGTAATGCTTTACTAGCACTAGCTACAGCCTCAGTGCACGTTGCTGGGAGACAGGAGTGTGTTAGAGAATCTGCAGACCAGAGGGTAACACGAACAGAGGGTTCAATAAGGGTGTTTCGTCAATACGTCTCTGAATGGTAACGCTTTGGTAGGAGAGTCTTCCATGACTTAGTGGGCGACTGGTTGCTCTTGGGTCCAGGCCCGGACTGGCAATGCCGGGCACCGGGCAATCCCCCGGTAGGCTGCCAGGGGTGAGGCCGTTTTTTTTGGCCGGGGGGCCGGTTTTGTTGCTGGGGCCGATTTATTTGTACGTTCAGTACAGTAGTCACTTACTCACTGTGGCTGCGTCTCACTCGCTCCTCGATCCGTGCGGGGCAACAAAAGCACAACTATCATCAATCTCTGGATTCTCTTAATTTCTCCCTATCATCTGTTCTGTATAAATAATACATTGGAGCAGAGCAGCACCATTTACTATGGGGCGTGTCGCGCGCGCCCAGCGCGCGGATGTCTCCACCAACGCGTCTGCGCGGTCTCTTCAGTTCACCCACATTAGGGTGGGCGGCTGGTGCTGACATGCGCTTTAGGGCTCGCGCAATAAAAAGTGCGCGTGACCCGCATTCCAGAACTAAGCCAGAGACTGAGACGACGAATGGCCATCTCTCGGCACCCCATACTTTAATTTATTTCTAGCTAATTTACTTATTTCTAGCCCCTGCTGTCTGCCGCCCGCCGCCGCAGGTGAGTCACTGACTGATGTCATTTCCGACTGTTTTGTATTTTTGCAAATTGCAATTGCAATCATATTATTCATCATGGCACCGCACTGTGGGTCGGGCCGGGATGATTAAACAAAAGGTAAAGTCCACCTCCCCCCGCCCCCCAATGCCCAGGCCCAGGGCCTTGGCCTATATCTTTTGTTTAATCCCCGGCCCGGTTCTGCGCAGATAGGCAGCACAGCGCACTCTAGCGCCCTGACCCCCGAGTGTGGAATGTATTATTTGTGAGCCTGCCTGCTGTTGGTGAGCAGGGGCCAGGGCAGACGACCTGGCTGCCAGAGCAAGGTGGTGGCTGGCTGCCTGGCTTGAGTACCATCTCGGCTCGGGTCGAGTCTGGCCGCGGTGCCTGGGCCTGGCCGGCCCCGACTCCCCGAGCCGAGCCCGAGACACACACGGAGACGAGCACAGAATGATTAAGATAGAAGCCACTCAGAGAGTCCGGCTAAAACTGGTTACCTAAGTTGCCCAGTTGTTCCCTTCTTCCAAGATGAGTGTTCTTCCGTGTGATCATATTGCCCGGATGGTCTAGTTTAATGTTATGTGGATTGCCTTACGTACTTCGAAATGCACACCCTGTAAAAACCGTGATTAAGTTGAGGAGGGAGAAAGCATGAGAGGATTGTAACTAAATCCAACGCATGTATGACCAGGATTTGTTTTCTTCCATTGCTTGCAGGCTTTAATTCAAAGTGATATGACGAATTGCTTCTCCTACAGTTCCATACATTCCTTTATCTGTACTATAGGAACTTGACGATCTGACGGTGCAGCCATATATCTCTGTCACCAAACACGGAAGAGCATGATTTGGAGGCAGAATGCTAAACTGTCATGAGTCACTAATCACCCCCCCCCCCCCCCCCCCCCCCCCCCCTTGACATCAAACCGAAGATAAACACCGGCCTTCTACGAGTTCAAGGCGTGACATAAGTTACTTCACAAAAATGATTGTACTTCTGAACGGAAGTTCTCAGATCCCCATGCACTATTAGACTTCTACCCCTCTTTTGCTGGCAGCCTTTTGGTTCCTACTGCCACGGCCCACGGGCCTCCCGCCGCCCCAGCAGTGCAGCACTGACCTCAAACCCTGATAAGCTCAGTCAGGTCAGATTCTGTGAAAAAATGGGTCTTCTTTTCGTCAGGGTGTTGTCTGTTCGTGTGTGTGTCCTACTCTGAGCAGGGCCAGGCCAGCTGAAATGTTCCGAGCCAGCAGGCAGGAGGATACCTGTCGTGTTTTCCCTTTGGTGGCGCTGATCTTAGGGACTCTTGGGGGCTGTAACTGGGGCGAAGGTTGGGGTCAGCAAGTCTGCTTAAAATATATTTTTCTGAAAAATATATTTTAGCAGAAAACAGGGCTTTCTAGTGTTTTTTTTTATTTTTTTCTACACGAGTGAGTCCTTTTGTTTTGTTTTCCACTGGCCACTGGTGTTGCCACTGGCACTTGCCGCTTAGGATAACGTGTACATTTCTAGGAGCCCTCGGTGCATTCCCTTGACGCTGGCTCAGTTGGTTCGTGACCCATATTTTTTTTAATTGTCCGGATTTCAGTTCGGATTTCACAAGAAAGGAGTTTGCACTGTTAACCCCTTCCCTGCTCATGACGGAACCGTTCCGTCATGAGCCACGGTTGCCGTGTGCTCATGACGGAACGGTTCCGTCATGACAATCCTGTCGGCGGCCGCTCCGCCTGCGCGGCGCTGTTTCCCCGCCTGTGCGGGGTGACAACGCAAATGGGCGGAGTCATGACGGAACCGTTCCGTCATGAGCACAGCTCAACTGTGGCTCATGACGGAGCGGCTCCGTCATGAGCACAGGCCCGCCGCGCTGCCCCCCTGCCCCCCCCAGCGCTGCAGCGGAATGTCCGCAGCAGCGAAGGGGTTAAAATGCACTTGTGTGTTCAGCGGATGGTTCACTTCTAAAAGATGCAATCGGGCCACAGGGACGGTAGCTGCAGTTCCTAGTGTGCAATCTGACAGAAGTTTTCGAAACAGACTTGCTGTTTTATAATACCCAATTCATACCAATATGATGTTTCTATTTCAATGTCTAAGGAACAGATTATCCAGCTGAATAGTATTCGTGTTTTTTGGCCTCAGAAAGCTGAAAAGGCCGGGTCTGCCTTGCATCGATTCCAATCTGTAACAAATTAGCTGCACAGAGTTCTCTACAGAAGGTGCAGTGTTAGGCAAATAACATCATCAATCCTCTGATGACATCACAGAGTTGATCTCTGATCCCAGTCCAAGCCCTTCAACAGCCTCCTACCTGCTCCTAAGGGCCTAGGGTCAGCAAGGGAAAGATGTGGAAGCTAGAACTGCTACCTCACACGGTGTGAGCGTGTGTCACACTATTGGCTCCCTTCACATGGTCACCCGGGGAAGAGCTGTTATCATAGTGCTAGACAAGGTGAGCTGGAAACCCTTGCAAAGAGCGGCCTTCCAGCTTGTGTGTGGAGGTTCTGCATTGCTGACGTCCATAAAGGGGGTTGCAACCTCCCTAGGAGATTAGTGGTAGCCTCTGAAGCTTTTGCTAGAGTTTTAGGGGAGAGAGAGGTGTGGCTCTCAGGCTAGTCGCTAGCCAAACGAACCTTGTTTATGTCCCCTCCTCCTCTCTCTTATAGTGAAAGGTTTTTTAAGTCGTCAGGTATGGGCCACTTCACACACTAATAGGCCCTTTAAAACCCTCCTTAGTTTCTATGTCTGCTCCTGCCTCCTTCATTAGCCCTGGTGCAGGGGTAGAAACCAACAAGGGCAGTGTCACCACGAGTTCCCAAGGGCAAGCCAGGGGTGGGAGCTGCTACTCCTGGCCACCCCTAACTGAGTTTCATTCTTACCAGCCTCTCTGAGATAAGGTACCGTATTTATATTAATTCACCTAAAAACGTATGGTGGAGATCAGCAAATGAACTCGAGTTTTGAAGCGTTTAATTACCAGCACTAAATTTAAGATTTAATAATACTGTGCTTTCAAAGTTAATTGGCATAAATCTTAATTGACTTGAACCTTAAGCATATATTCTGCATGCGAATTTCATAAAGTTATTTGGTTGGCTCATCTGACAAAAATGAAATTGAAGATGTGAAAGGAGATGTATTATAAACAACAGTTAAGGCTCTCTGTTAAAATAAAGGCAGGAAGGCGTGGAATTGCAAGTGAACATTGTCGGAGCCATTCTCACACAGCCTTTGGGTACTAAGGCATTGCAGCACACAGAGCATAGAAGAAAAACAATTGGGAGCCAGACGAGGAACAAATTGTGCTGCAGTGATAAGGCACCGTGACTTAAGAACGATGGGTGGTTCTGGATTACAATGGCACATGGATATGATTTTTAAAACATGGCATGTGGTTTAATAGACTTAATATTTAAACTGAGAATGTTGCCAATTTTGCACATATTCTTTCCAGCTGCCAATTCGTTGCTATCTCTGAATAATTGTAATACTGATCTGTTGAGAATGGGACCAGATTTACCATAGCACACTAAATGCTCACCACTGCGACCCCCCCACACACACAAGATCACTGAATTGTACTGATAAAGCAGGAGATAATTGTATGTTATGGTTACAAGGCCAGTGTTGTGTCTAAAACCCAGTGACGCCATTAAAGCCAGGAAATGCTGGGGAAGAGGAAAAGGAAAGGGTGGAATAATGGAAATTTGGGGGAGAAAGTAGGGGGAGATAACAAGAAAGACGTCCTGTTCACTCATAAGCTTGATAAAGGATACATTTTGCCCTTTAGGAGGAGGTCCATGTACACCGTTGCACAGTAACCCAGGTCTGTGAGGTGCAGCACTCGTAGATATTTCGGGCAAGAGAGTTCTCAAAATGCATTTGTGAGAATATTCACTCAGGGGCCCCACTGCTTCTCAAACTATTGCGGCTGGTGGTTTACTGTAGCTGGGATATTTTCCATGATCAGGGTGTGGTACAGGTTGAGAAGCCAGTCGATATCTTCCGGCATGTCGCCCATACCCCAATGACCGTTCACTGTTTGCATGTGAATTACAGATGCGCATGTTGTAGGCGTTGAAACAGCTGGGTGGAAAAGAAGAAGCTACAGAAAAAGTCCCAGCGCCATTAGCACATGTAAAATGTTTTTTTAGATACATATTGTTCATATTAACTGCTGAGACATGGTTAGATAAGTCCCTGTCGCCCTCAGATTCCTCCAAATTAAAATCCAGTTGGATCTGCGTTATTACATCAAAAAGGCCATTTTTGTTGGCTCTTAGGGCTCAGTGCACTTTACCACCACTAACCAGTCCTAAAGTGCTTGCGCTCTTTCCTTTCAAACATGGTAAAATTGGCTTACACCGAATTGGCAATTTTAATTTACTTGTAAGTCCCTAGAAATATGGTTCTACATGTACCCAGGGACTGTACATTAAATGCTGCTAGTGGGCCTGCACACTTATTGTGCCAACCCACTTAAGTAGGCTATTTAAAGATGTGTCATGTCAAGGCCAGGGCTTTTGTGTTAATTTTTCATGCTTTCTGGTTGGGTGCCATTTGAGACATTTCCATGCCTTCTGGCAGCCTGGGTGCTTATGTGTGACATTTCCATGCTTTCTGGCCTAGGTGCTTAATTATGTGTGCTATTTCCATAGGTTGTGGCCTCAGTGACCTGGAGCTGGAGGCTCATGTGTGACATTTCCATGCTTACTGGCCTGGGTGCTTCTGTGTGACATTTGCATGCTTACTGGCCTAGTGTGACCATGCCTGGGTCAGTGCCTAGGTGCTTATGTTTTAAAAGTTAATACAATCTAATATGTAATGAAAAATGTGTTGAAAAATGCTTTGTTTTGGCCTGTCTCCCAAATTTTCTTGGGGGGGACAAGTTCAATCCCTCAAACTCCCCCTAGTAGTGGTTGCTCACTGCGCTTGCTCGCTACACACCATGTGGGGGCTGGTCTCACTTTTACTTTGTTCTCTCTGATTCACTACTTTTGTCTATTTTTGGCGCGCTCTGAAAGAATGTTTATTGGTACATATGACTGGGTGGGTAACCTGGTGCTCTTTAAGGTAATCATCTACTATTTACTGTGCTTTGAAAGTTGATACAATTGAATAAGTAATGAAAAATGTGCTTTAAAATTCACCATTTTGGTCTGTCGTTTTCCAAAACTTTCTTTGGGGGAGAACCCCCCCAAACCCCCTAGTAGCTGTTGGGATCGCTCGCTGTGCTAGCTCGCTACGCGCCGGACGGGGGCTGGTCTGGCAAAATTTGCCAGGGCTGCTTTCAGTTCCCAGTCCGGCCCTGCTTGGGTCTGACTGGGCCGTGTGATTGGGTGTTAGATCAGGCCAAGAGTGTCTTTGCGGTTACGTCTGGAGGAGATCTCCCTTTCTGGTTGTATGCTACTGAGGAGAATGAGTCTTCAGGTCTTGGCCAACAAAAGCATGTCCCCTTTGAATCTTAGATTTGCATAGTTTGTTTAGAATGATATTATGTATAGCACTGACAGACCGATTTACTGCCACTCTAGACACTAAGCATACAGAATGCCTAAACAAAGTGGCATGCAGAGAGGCACTGTGAGCAAAGTGAGCATCATTCAATTGGGTACACTCTGGAAGGTGAAGCTGTCTCCCAGTTGGCCTCTGAACTGCCCTATGCACCCACAGTAATGTTCAGGATGGACAGACACTATGCATAATTAAACTGCATGGCACGAGTGACGCACAATTGAACTGTGGAATCACATGGGTTCGATCTAGTCTGTTGACTGTGCACAGTGGTAAGAGAGGGGATGGAAGGAAGTCGTGGTCAGTGTGTGACAGAGGCCCCTTTGAACAGGGGCGTCTTCAGATTCAAAAGAGGGTAGTGCAGGTAGGTTCGCTGATGGGCGCCCTGCACTCTGACAGTGTTCGTCTCTGTGCCTTCTGGATGCGGCCTGGCAGATTGTCACATTACAATACTGCTGGATCGCAGTGTGAAGGAGAAATGATGTTACAGGGTATATTACCAAGAGCAAAAGGGAAAGTGTTCAGCCAAAGGACGGTGAACTGAGCACCGGGCCATCCACTCTGCCGTTAATGAAGGGAGTTTAATCCCTGACCGAGGAAAGGCTTTTTTTTGGTCTGGCTTGACAGCGCGGCTGTCACCACACAATTACATGAGAATCACCAGGAGGAGGGCTTTGACTCTGCCCTCATGTTTGGGGGCCAGGAATACATGTTTTGATTGAGCAGAAGTTGTGCGCTTTCACAAAACAAAGTGCTTGCCCTCCACACAGCTGTGATAGTTTTTATTTATACACCTGCCTGACCTTGAACTTTCAGTGGCACATACATGACACTGTAATGCTATTAAAGTGTCTTAGATAACTAAATGATTTATGGTGTTTTTCTCTGGCTGCAGCACAGAAGGGAGGAGCTCAGTCATTAACCTACATGGATTTCTAGGGCTGGCTTGACCGTGCAAATGTCATCCGACCTTTTAACCTACACTAATATTACTCTGCATTTCTTTGCTTCCACACAAATACATATCCATTCCCATTCTTTCTGCTTGTAATGCTTCACATTACCATACAACATTCCATTAAAGCCGAACCTATTGGCATTGGCAATGCTTGTTTTTTGTTGTTGTTTTTTTTGTCCTCATCTCGCTTATAAACAACTCGCGGATCTTATCCAGTCTTAGTTACTAACGGGACACCCTCCGACCGTCTGCACTTGTTTAGGTTAGCCAACCAATCCCCTTTATCGTCCGGGATTTCGGTGTTCATCATAGGACCATGTTCCTTATCGACCGTGTATATCAGCAGAATCTCAATTCTCTACCCATTTTTATGAATGGTACCCAGTAATTAAGGGAGCTGGAACTGGTTCCTATTATTTCTAATCGGGCCATTGCAAATGCAGACTTTAACCAGTCTTCAGTTTTCGGGGGGAGGGGGATCTTTCCATTTAAGACATATTTCCCTGCGGGCCAACAGTATCAAACATAACAATAATCCTCTTTGAGACTGTTCCAATCAATCAATCAAAGCATTTATATAGCGCACTACTCACCCAGAGGGTCTCAAGGTGCTGGGGGAGGGGGGGTCCGCTACTGCTCGAACAGCCAGGTCTTGAGTTGCTTCCTGAAGGCGAGGTGGTCCTGGGTCAGGCGGAGGTGGGTCGGGAGGGAGTTCCATGTCTTGGTGGCGAGGTAGGAGAAGGACCGTACCCCTGTGGTGGCTCTTCGGATGCGGGGGATGGCGGCGAGGGCGTGGCCGGTCGATCGAAGCTGGCGTTTGGGAGCGTAGAAGTTGAGGCGGCTGTTGAGGTATCCTGGGCCTTGGTTGTGTAGGGCTTTGTGTGCGTGGGTGAGGAGTCGGAAGGTGATTCTCTTGTTGACCGGGAGCCAGTGCAGGTCTCTCAGGTGTCCGGAGATGTGGCTGCGACGGGGGATGTCCAGGATGAGTCGAGCTGAGGCGTTCTGGATCCGCTGGAGTCTCTTCTGGAGTTTGGCGGTGGTTCCGGCGTAGAGGGAGTTGCCGTAGTCCAGACGGCTGGTGACGAGGGCCTGGGTGACCGTCTTCCTGGTCTCGGTGGGGATCCACCGGAAGATCTTACGTAGCATGCGCAGGATGTTGAAGCACGACGAGGAGACGGCGTTGACTTGTCTGGTCATGGAGAGGGAGGAGTCCAGGATGAAGCCCAGGTTGCGTGCGTGGTCTGTTGGTTTGGGTGCGCTGCCTAGGGCGGGGGGCCACCAGGAGTCGTCCCAGGCGGAGGGTGAGGATCCCAGGATGAGGACTTCTGTCTTGTCCGAGTTCAGTTTCAGGCGGCTGTTCTTCATCCATTCGGCTACCTCTTTCATCCCTTCGTGAAGGTTGGCTCTGGCGGGGTCGTTGGTGAGGGAGAGAATCAGCTGGGTGTCGTCGGCGTAGGAGATGATGTTGAGGTTGTGCTGGCGTGCGATGTCTGCGAGGGGGCTCATGTAGACGTTGAAGAGGGTTGGACTGAGCGAGGAGCCTTGAGGAACGCTGCAGATGACTTTGGTGGCTTCAGATCTGAACGGGGGGAGGTGGACTCTCTGTGTACTTCCGGCGAGGAAGGAGATGATCCACTCCAGTGCCTTCTCCTGGATTCCGACGTTGCTGAGTCGCTGCACTAGTGTACGGTGGCAGACAGTGTCGAAGGCCGCGGAGAGGTCTAGGAGGATGAGGGCTGCTGTTTCTCCGTTGTCAAGCAGTGCTCGGATGTCATCGGTGGCTGCGATCAGGGCGGTCTCGGTGCTGTGGTTGGCCCGGAAGCCAGACTGCGAGAGGTCGAGGGAACCGTTCGTCTCGAGGAAGGCGGCCAGCTGCTTGTTGACTGTCTTCTCGATGACTTTTGCAGGAAACGGGAGCAGCGAGATGGGGCGGTAGTTCTTGAGGTCGGTGGGGTCGGCTGATGGCTTCTTTAGTAGAGCGCTGAGTTAGGCGTGCTTCCAGCTCTCCGGGAAGATAGCGGTGTCGAAGGAGGTGTTGATGATGTCCCGCAGGTGGGGTGCGATGACAGCGTCGGCCTTGTTGAAGACGTGGTGAGGGCAGGGGTCGGTAGGAGATCCGGAGTGGATGGAGTTCATCGTGCGGACGGTGTCTTCGGTGCTGATCGGGGTCCAGGCGCGGAGGGTGGTGGTGGGGGGGCGGTGGTTCGGTCGTGACGTGCGTCGGTTCGGTCGTAGCGTGCGTCGGTTGAGTGCTGAAGCTGTTGTGTATGTCCGCGATCTTGTTGTGGAAGTAGGAGGCGAGGGAGTTGCAGAGGTCTTGTGAAGGGGTGATGTCGTTGTTTCCGGTGTTGGGGTTGGAGAGCTCTTTAACGATGTTGAAGAGTTCCTTGCTGTTGTGGGCGTTGTTGTCCAGCCGTTCCTTGAATGCGGTTTTCTTGGTGGCGTGGATGAGTTGATGGTGTTTTCGGGTGGCGAGCTTGAGGGCAGTCATGTTGTCCGGTGTTGGGTCTCTGCGCCATATTCTCTCGAGGGCTCGGCAGTTCTTCTTGGAGCTCTTGAGTTCGTCGGTGAACCATGGGGCTTTCTTGCTACCGGGTCTGCTAGGCGGGGTCTTCAGAGGGGCGAGGTCGTCTGCGCAGTTGCTGATCAACTTCGCGAGGTTGGTGGCCGCCTGGCTTGGGTTCGTTGCGCTGGTGGGAGGGTTCATGCTCAGGGAGGTCGCGAGCTGGTCGGCTGTGATCTTGTTCCAGCTTCTGCGTGCAACCTGTTGCTGGTGGTGGTGGATTGTAGTCCTTCTGAAGCTGAAGTGGACGCAGCTGTGGTCCGTCCAGTGGAGTCCGGTGGCGTGGCTGAAGGCGATGTCCTTGCTGGATGAGAAGACTGGGTCGAGTGTGTGTCCGGCGTAGTGGGTGGGGGTGGTGACCAGCTGCTTGAGTCAAACATGCAGTGGACACCCGATCGTTAGCGTAAAAAATCAAGGATGAATTCAAAGCAATATCAATTCCAAAGGTCTTACATAGATACATACACACCCCTGTCCAATATACTTCTAATTGGGGACATTCATAAAAGATGTGTATATCATTGGCCTTGGGGAGCAGACACCTGGGGCATTTTGGTTCAGGAGTAGGAGCGAATTTCGAAATTGTTTCCGGGGTATAATAAATTCGATTAGCTACAAAAAAATGTTTTTTCTTCAAACTGGCTGATTTAGTATATTTATAGAGCAAATTCAAAGAAGTTTCCAGGAGATACCCTATATCCGCTTCGAAGACGGAGTCATTCCATACTGTCACCTGCTATGGGATATCCGCATCGTCTGCTTTTATCAAAAACCTATACCAGATTGAAATTTCCTTCTTCAGTTGTTGAGTAGTTTTAAGCATGGCTTCCACCTCCCCGTTGCCCCTAAAATTTTCCTTTTCCATTTCAAACCAAGATTTTAATTGAATGAACTTAAATTTTTAAAACCCTGTGCCAATTCTTACTTTTAATACCTCCCAGGGGTGTATGCCGTTTTCATCCCCCATATCCGACCATATTAAGACTCCCGCTCTTTTTATGGGGACAGCCATACTATCCTGAAGACAGAGTGGGGTCCCAGGGGAGTCCCAAATCGGGGCCTGATCGGAATAATAACCTATCCAACATCTGGAACGAATGCTATACCAAACTTCCAAAGCATTTTTGAGGACCTTTAGCCTTACTCTTTTAAAATAGAACCGAACTTATAGAGAAATCCGGCCATGCCCCCCCCCCCCCTCCTTCAGTAGTGACCGACTCCCCTAACAGTTTGCCCCAAGCACTTGCTGTTGGTTCAGTCAGGAGCATCCTGATGGCTTTAAATTGAAAAGCGGCCAAGTACCAACGAATATCAGGAAGGGCCAATCCCCCTTTGGCTAAGCGGCGCCTCAGTTTTTTCCACTATAACCTCACACCCTTCTCCCCCCCAAATAAAACTCCCAATTTTACTTTGTTCCTTGGAAATAGAATGCTTGGGAAACCCCAGAGGGAGGCAATGCTTGTTTAAAAAAAAGAATACAACTGTGCACAATTGTCCTACAGCCTAGGCTTCAATTAGAGGCTGTATAGGCAGCTCTAGTCCATGCATTAAGTCTTGCAGGGACCTGATAATGGCATGCACTGTTCTCTTTTGTGGAAAAAAGTAGGCAAGTTTGGGAGGCAATTGCTCTGACTGGTAGTAGAGGCGTAACAATATTCTTTATAGTCCTTTTGGAGTCATATTGGACAGTGGGCATTATTTATCTTTTAGATTCCTCTTAATGACTACCAGGCCTTTATCTGTATTCTGATAATTGGCAGAAAGACATGTGGTCTTTCAACGTTGAAACCAAGAAGAGGGGGCTGTTCAGTCCAAAAGGTTGGAGCACCCAATAATACAAGTATAAAAATCTATGTACCTTTTGGAAACCGTTCTGGAGATACTACTTCATACAACACAAATATTTACATCCATACTTACTCAAAACCACACTTCACTTAACATGTTTGAAGCACTTATCATAAGACAGATTTATGTCAAATATATATATTTTTAATAAATATCAATTCATATGAAACATCAAAGCATCAGAAATAAAAACAATACTGATACAAAAACAATAATTCCCACATGGAATCAATCATGTGCCTAAAAAGAAGAACACAAAGAGACAAACACTGTGTCATACATATGTGAATTTGGGTACGCAATAGACGGTATCGAGCATAAGTCTTCAATCCCTGTCTATGGCTAACTAATAGCTAAACCAAATTTAACTTTGAACAAAAATGGGGCGTTGATGCGTTTCGCTGGCAGAAATCCCAATAGGACCACCTTCTTCAGGACACAAGAATTTTTCTCCTTAAAATGTATATAGAGATATGGCACCAATTCCACCTGTTACAAAGACATATTTGTATATATGTATAAACCTATAGTGATTTCATTAAAATTCACTTGTTTCAATACATACAGCTCGTTATTCATCAAAACATACAATGCTCATAAAGATTTATTACATCTAAATTAAAATTATAAGTGCTCCAATCATTCCAACATAACCATGATAAATCTAGAGAGAATGTACCCCCTTCCTTTAAATCTACATTCATTCAACATTCGTCCATCTTGCATTTGACAAACTTATTTTTTTTAGAAGAACTCACCGGTGCAACTGCACTGCGGTAAGGATGTCTCCTCGCACTGGGAGTATATGAATGGTGCTTCAAGGGAAGCAGAAATGTTACAATAATAGCTGAAATGATAAAACAGTAGGGTCAATACCTTAAATATTATAAAACGTATACTGACCAGAATGACCTATATCTAATTATACATTTATTTTTTGTCTTTCAACGTTGCCATGTTTCAGTATAACTTGTTTTAATCCAGGGTAGAGTAGTTGGTGAGAAGCTTACAGTGCTTTCAAAACTGTCAGCTACTTTGCTCTCACCCCTGCACACAGGGCCTATTCCCCTCCATGTGTTTCTTTATCATTTGTAACTATTTGTAGCTCGACAGCCTCACAAAGAAACTAAGCAAACACAAGGAGATAAAGGACAGAGTGCTGAAACTTTTCAGACACTCACCCCCAGTCTCAAATCTGGGTTGAATCCATCATCATTCTTTAGCTCACTTCGCTACCTCAGTTCAGACCCAGCTAAATGCAAATCAGTCTTGACCCTGTGCCTCATGGGAACAGTCCAGCCCGAACTGCCAAGCCAGATCTTCCCTGAACCGGAAACAAGCATCCTGGGACCGGTTTCTGGGTAACACCCTTCATCAGCCAGGCTAGCTTGAATCCAGTGGCAAAGTGAGCAAGGGACCCACGTCTGGGCATACCCTGCCAACTTATGCGAACATAGCAAACACAAGGAGATAATGGATGGAGGGTGATGCCCTGAAACCGATCCCCGGATGCTTGTTTCCGGTCCAGGGGGGACCTGGCTTGGCAGTTCGGGCTGGACTGTTCCCACAAGGAACAGGGTCAAGACTGATTTGCATATGGCTGGGTCCAAACTGGGGTGGTGTGGTGAACAAAAGAATGATGATTAAACCCATTTCCGTGTGACTGGGGGTGAATGTTTGCATTGTCCAGCATTCCGTCCATCAATTGTTTCTTTTGCATATGTCACAAAGAATCTAGGCACCCAGGTTAGTCGAAATTTTAAATGTTTAGTCATACAAAACACCTATGAGTAACAAAATGGACCGATAAGGAGGTCCCCCAATAGTTGTATAAAAATGAGCACTCCTAAGAAAGACGAGACACAAATGTAAAGTATTTTACAAACACGTTATCAATGGTACTCCTTTGGTTTCAGGGGAAAAAAATTGAGTACATAGGTATCAGTGAGTGAGATTTTGAGAAAGGAAGGGGGTGACCTTCCGTTGTTACAAAATGTAAACTTTTTTAGCTGCGCAAGCTAACCATCGCTTTCTTGTCTTGAAAGCCAAAATGTGAGAAAAAGGCTGTCCACATCATAGTTGGTCGCAGTTAGCTTGAGCAAGACAACATGGCTGCAGTAATTATTTATGCTATGGCAGTGGTTTGATGTCATCTTGAAAACTGACTGACGCCATTATTCAGGGATGGCATCTAAGTAGGTTGTTAAAAGACAAACCGGTATTTGGACTAAAAGCAGGGCGTGGTCTTCCAAATGGCAGGAGTAATGCTGTAGCCGAAGGACTACAAAGAACACAGGGAGGTGGAGGATGCAAGCCAATATCCTCCACGGTAAATACAGAGTATATAGGTCGACTAGTTAAACCATCAGTGCCCTTTTCATCATAGTAACATAAGGTTGGTAAGAGAAGTCTATGCTTGGCATCACTTTTGTGGGTCTTGCTGAGATATACAAGAAGCTCAGTGGTTGAGTGAGGAAGGTATTGTGTTTTTTATTTTCATTGGTGATATTATAAAACCTATTTATATAAAGAGGATCAATCCTAGGAGTCGTGTCTCACTTAGAATTCAGTTTAGTCTTCGTCTCACGAAGGATGCACACGGTTTTGTATCAGGCAGCACTCGAGGTATCATCATAGTGCTGCAACAAGTGTGAAGTACATTCTTCTGATTTTAAAACTATCTCCTAGCAGTCTTTTATTTGTGTATGCTAATGCTGATCTGCTGATTCCCTGCTACATACCCTTTACTTCTAGGTCACACTTTTTCAGCTTCACTGGTGTGGCTTACTTCTAGGCTAAAAGTGCAGGGCTGCAATAACAAAGGGGAAGGCAAGGGAGAGGATATTTTAACAGGTTAAAAATAAGCACTAGTTAGTGGACTATTGTTTTCACCCCTTCAATCACTATATTTTTCAAACGTGTCAGTTTCTGCCCCACCAGTTTGAAATGTCACCAGCCACCGCTGCTATTGAGGGCATTCACGGCCTGAGATGGTGACTCATGGTATGGCACTGCAAATTTTACCCATGGGTGACGGTAGTGCATCTACGCACTTGATGAAGTGACGTTGATGACGGGCACCAAATATAGCCATTTACTAAAGATAGATCTGATGTTATAGGACAAAATTGCTTTATTCGTGTTCTTGGAAATGATATGTTTTAGTTTAGGGAATTTAGTTTAGTTTTAAACAAATTCGATGTCTTTTGGTACAAAACATACATTTTCATACACTGATATTCTGGGTAAAATGTTTGGCTTTCCAAATGTATAGTTATAATTACTGTTAATGTCTACTTTTGTCTCAAACCCTAATCCCTATGATTACTGCAATCTGCGTACTGTCAAAACGTGCACACTCTGTAACCTCAGTAATAGCACAGCACAGCTACATGACCATGTAAATTCTGTCTAGGATTGCTGTAGTGCTAGAGATGGCAAGATTTGTAATTTTTCTTTTTCTGATCTTGGCCTTTCCAGGGAGAATCCTAGTCGCATCATGCAGGAGAGAAAGTACTTGGTAGGGACAGAATGGTAAATTAAAAGGAAGAGAAATATAGAGGGATAGTCAACTATGTTTCGGTAAGCGGTAGGCCATGCACGATTGCGTTTCCTCAGCAGATTATATTGACTACAGCTTTTTAGAAGTTTTTATTAAAATTGTGCTGTAAAATGCATCATTTTACCACTGTGTTCTGAAAACTATCTTGTGCGGGCGGAATTGTAAGCCTCTGGGGCGTCAGGCATTCTTGATACATCCTAAATGAAGTGAAAAACATCAACGGTGCCATTTCATAGTCTGTGTATTTTTTAAATGCCCAATTTTACCCCATAAAAAAATTCCAGGGCTGAGGGTGAGATGACGCAGACTCCCCCAACTTCCTTCGAAAGATGTGCGGCTGATTTGACTGCTGCGATTCGGAGGAGGCATTACACCTCGCTACTTTCAAAGATTGCCAGCCGCCACCAGACTCATGGTTTAAGGTTAGGGCCACCCATGTTTCTGAAAGATCCCTAAGTATCGCATAAATACAGAACCCACACTTATTAATGCAGAGGCGGATCCTAAAGGTGCTACGCCAGTGTGGCTGGTCACAATCTTTACGTCAAGATGCCTTCTATTGGTCACATGCTTCGTGGAAGTGAGAACCTACCAATGCCTAGCTTAGTTGCTTACTGCTTTTATCAGTTTTTTAGCAGTGTAAGAATTTACAACATTTTCTTGGAAATCCAGTTTTCACCAACTGTGTTACCCTGTGCAAATCCAGTTTCCCCCAACCTGTGTTGCCCTGCTTGAAATGCTGCAATAAAAAAGGCAACTACGGGCACTACAGTATGTCTGTGGTGCATAAATAATGTCACCTGCATAGTTACACCCACGTCCTCCAGATATTTTTATAAGTTCCTACTGAGCACTGGTAGATGCACGTCGTTGCTTTGCTATTGGCCTCTATAGCGAACATTAAGAATACTTCTATTTACCAAATTAGGTACATAGTAATTTCCTTTCCTTGTTCATACTGGGGTTACTTTTACTAATCGTGATATTTTTCTTTTCTCCAGTTAATCAATCCATTAAAACACAACGTTTTTACTTTTCCAGTCCTCCTCACCGATCAAAACCATCTTTGTGCTGATGCCACCTTTGGTCAGAGGTCTTTTGACCACAGTAATGTGTCGTGTACAACAGCAGTAAAGTTAAACACCCAGGGACCAGGCTACTGCAGATGCAGACAGGCAAACATGGCGCCCACAGGCCCTTACAAGCACAGTAGGGCAAGTCCGACCTTATTTTTGTTGCCGTGTCAGTGCAGTATTTCCGATGAGGAGGGTTACCACAAGTTACTTATTGAAAAGGCCAACAAAAAAACCAAATGGCAAATCAACCTATCGTTACACAAAATACCATGGCCTTACAGACAGCCAACCCAACCAATGGCACCTGCTCGCTTTAATTATTTTTTTAATCAAGCCGACCTCACACTCTTGAGCTTCTAATCAAATAATCCTTCCTTCCCCAATGATGCGATAATAGGACCCTTCCAAACCTCTGTTTTCCATGAGGTTCCTAGCGCGGTTCCCAGTTGCATGTTTTTTCTTGTACTTCTGAGCGTCGACTCTGAACTGAAACGCATTCCCCTGGCAATCCAAATTGCTGAGGCAAATTATTGCATTTCTATCCTGGTGGAATGTTCATCCTGTAATGGTGGGGCGATGCCGCGCGCCCGCCTGTTGATTATAATGGCTCACGCTCGTGCATGTGTTTGACTCGGGGCTCCGCCGGTGCCGAACGGCGCCTCCGCTGGGGTCATTTATCCTGTTTAAACGAAACACGCAACAAATAAATAACGCAGACTAACCCTTCAGCTGCCATTAAGTTGTTGCTCTCTGGCGTTTCTCGGCAGTGCGAACTATTTGTCGCGAGGCTTAAAGTTAACAGCTTCTGTCAAAACAGCGACGTGAGTTATGGCTTCCTCCCGTAGCTTTCTCTCGCACTATACATTTACATTCATGCCACATTAGTTGGTGGTGATGGAGGGGACGGCGGTGAATACCGAATGAATCAAGGGTGACTTTAAAATGACTGGTTTTTAAACAAGCGTGGGCAAAGGCAATAGGTTTCAGCAATCCCAGTGCTATAGGCAGTGCTTTAAATGGGCAGGTACTATCCGGTACGTAGTACCGGCACTTTTTTTTATTTTGGAAGGGAGAGGACCTGCACTTCTTAAGAAAAACGTAATACTTTTATTTGGGGAGTACCGGCACTTCTCAGAAACAGAGTACCTGCACTTCCGTTTTTCCATATCAAGCACCGGCTATAGGCATTGTCAATGTCATTGTTCATTAGTTTTGTGTAGTGGAGAAGTGTGGCTCAATGATTAGAGCGGCAGACCCTGATGCAGAGGTCTAGCCCGGGACCAGGGTTCAATTCCCCGCCTCGGCGGGTCTTGGGCTCAAAAATTCCACGGACCTGATAATTCTCGCCTCGGTGCCATTCCAATCATGGAGTCCAACTCTGCAACTCTGGGCTTAATCTCCACAACGGCCCCCACAACGCTAAGGATGCCTGGCCTCCACCTTGGGGGTGCCCAGGAGTGGACACCTCACAGGGAAAGCCAGGATGGGTTCCACAGCGGTATTCGTACAAGCGCCTTGAGACCCTTGCGGGTGAGTAGTGCGCTGTACAAGTATCAATTTACATTTACATTAGCTATGTGTTGTAGTATGGAGGGTTGGACTGGAATTGTTTGCTGTGGAATTGTATGGTGTTCAGTGGAGTTTTGTGTAGTGGAAATCTGTGGCATGGATTTGTGACACCGTCTCTACTGAACACATGCAAGTAAAATCTATATAATACACATATGTAAACATTTAAAGAGTTTTATTTTTACTTTACTACTTGGTTGTTTTTTTTACATTCCAAACCTCAGGCATGGCTTACGTGACAGCAATGCATGTGAAAAGGGTGGCAGAGGTATTCTGAGCAACAGGAAATAAAGCCTGATATTTGCTTGGAACTTGTGTTATTTTTTAAATTATTAAATTGATTAAAAAAAAAAAGTCATTGAAGGATTAAGCGGGCTAAATACTGGTGTGATTAGCATAGTCAATACCACATAATCTCAAAGAAGTGAATTCCAGATCTTCCAAGCACAGTATTTTTGTACGCCTGTATAGCATCTTTTCTCTCAATATACCAACCGTATAGTTACTAGGTGACTCCATGCCCTCAAAGCCCCTAACTTCCTGCCCTGAGCTTTCCTTTAACATATTGTATTACTTGTTCCACTGCAGCTAAACCAAGTGAACTAACATGTGAAATCAATAACCTGAAAAGGTAACCCGGACTGAAGATAATATCTGTGGTGACATGGTGTTTCTGGTAACATTACCCATACGAGTTCCGTTACAGTTTTACACGCCCCTTGAGATTCCTCAGGACTCTGTGGGCAATGTATTAGATAGAAGTATTTATGGTTTGTGCTGCTCCCCAGCTGCACACTCTCGCCGGGGGCTGTGCCTTTGTACATAGCTGCAGTTATAAAGCCTAAACTGTGGCCTCTAGGCGCGTTGCGCCACTAGACTCCTTAAAACTGTCACAAAACGGCCTTCTAGTGAGCTTTATGAAGTTATGCGAGGATAGGCACCCCTCTTTCTTTCTATTAATTAAGCATGCACTTCAGCCGCAGTAAATGAGCACAGAAAACAATGCACCGCTCTGCCTACAGGGGGCTTCTGCAAGGTGCTGTAGGTCACCCAGAAATTCGGAGCCACTATTTTCGCCTGCACCGTCGCAACAGAGGCATCTAGCAGTGTGCAGGGCACGAGTGAGGATGCAGGTAGCGTCTCTCTCTCATGGTGCAGGAGCACACTCAGAGTATGTGAGTCACGTGGGTAGAGAGCAGCAGCAGTGGATGAAACCACCGCTCCCATCACTTCGCTCCTCGTCTGCAGGAGTTGCCATCTGACATCACCTCGTCAACTTGCATGATCATACGTGCTGCCTTTGAGCGGTGAAGCACTTCTCACACAGAGAACAGCTTTAGGTTTGTTACATGATCCCCAATTTAGCCCAAAAAAATACTGCCTTATTTTGGAGGGAAACATTAACTGACACGTCTTCTTCCCTTCAAGCTGTCCAACTTCTATTCTCATTCTCAATAAGCTTACGAAGACCTTATATTAGCGATGTGCTTAGGTTTTAACTGTCTCACATTAAAGAAAGCAAAACTACAATAAACAGCAAGGAAAACAAGCAGCAATGAGTGAGGGGGTGGGGGCATGGAACAGGAACTCTCTGAAAACAGCGTCTGACATTTGATCTCTGTCTTTGAATACTCCGCAAATGTGATGAGATAAGAACAAGATTTACAGACGTGTTTACAAAAACAGACCAGAGCTCGGAGCGATTGAAAACAGGATGTGTGAATTGTTTTTCAACAAAGAAAAAAGTAGTTCTTAAAAGTGATGCTTAAATGTGACCAGTGGATTGATATAGTAATTGGTTCCTGCTTGGGGGGATGGCTAAACACAGGAAGATGCATGAAGCATGCATGCTGTTGACAAATGGGGAGAAAGAATAGGAGAGCGACGATGGAGCCAGCAAATGGGAAGACTGTGGGCTGCCTAAAGCCCAGAAAGTATATACAACATGTCTCGAAGAGGCAGTGCAAGTGCTGTCTAGCCGAGACCTAAAAACATGCCCCCCAGCAAGGCAACATTACTGGACTGCAGTGTATCTCCCCATGCATGCTTGTCAGAATCGTTTGCTGGTTCAGTAAGTAGAGAGGTAGAAATGTATCAATTATATACATGTGGCTATATGGCACTAGCACACAACTCCTTAAAACCACCAAATGTATAGCTCATCTTCCAAAACAGACATGGCTGGTTGGGCCAATCTTCTTCTCTGGCATTTTCCCTGTGGTCTGGAAGCTTAGGAGCGGTTTCAGCGCAAGGCGAGCTACCGCGACCCAACCGGCACATTCTAGTCATGGCCTGCTGCAATGTGTGCTATTGTAAACGTTTTAGCTGGTTGCGAAACATGTCCCACACTCTTAGTCTCTCTGTCCAAAAAGGGTGCACAACCAACATCTCACTGAATCCTGATGTTGGCTCAAAGCGGACATTGGTAAGTGTTCCAATACACCCTGTGCTGCTCAATTTGTCTTCAGTGAATATGTTCTCAAATGCATGAACAGCTTAGACTTACATCATCCTTTTATTCTTTATGCTGGTTCTCCATACTGTAGGGTTCCTATAATACTGTGAGGAGTGGCGGGAGAACCGCTTGAAAGACAGTGTTTGGTTTGGGAGTTTAGCAAGGTGCTGCCTTGACAGAGGGCAGTGACGGTCTTGGTAAAAACATGTTGACCTTTTTATATTGGAACAAGGCTTCATAAAGAATAAAATGAAGATCTAACTCTAAAGTGGCTGTGCGGTTGAGAATTTGTTTCCTGAAGATATCGGCAGGTATGAGGTATATATTTTATCTTGCCCTTTTACATAAAGATGCATTTTCAACATTTCTTTTTTTCTTGTGGGATTTTGAGCGTACTGCAAAAATTTGCCTTTACCTTTTAAAGATGTGAGAACTGGCAGTGACCCACACCAAGTGATAAAAAAAAAGTGATGAGTGGTATGCTGCAATTGAGCTCAGCCATTGGTAATTACACTGGACCACATTCAAGTCTATTGTATTTCAAAGCCGGGGACTGTGTCCAAGTCGGCATTAGTCCTGCTTCAATATTTCATCCAGAACTGCAAGTCCACGTACCTTCTAAAAGGCAACATTAGCAATCGCAGATTGATGGACATCCACGGTGAAGTGTAGTCTGTATCCACTGGATTAAAACTAGCCTGGGTAAAGAGGGCTGTTAGCCCGAAACCGGTCCCAGGATGCTTGTTTCCGGTCCAGGGAAGACCTGGCTTGGCAGTTCGGGCTGGACTGTTCCCATGAGGCACATGGTCAGACTGATTTGCATATAGCTGTGTCTGAACTGGGGTGGAAAAGTGAGCTAAAGAATGATGATGGTTTCAACCCAGATCTGTGACTTGGGATGAATGTTTGAAAAGTTTCAGCACTCCGTCCATCATCTCCTTGTGTTTGCTCCATTTGGGATACAGTCAGCCTTTTTTTTTTTTCTTTTTTTCAAGGATCTGAATCAGGCTCCAGTAGATTACTCGGAGGTAGAGCACAGACTCTATCGCCTCACTATGGTGTAGCAGGGTTGAGAATAAGGCCACTCTTAAGATGTGAGAGGGATCAGTAATAAAAAGTAATACAATTTGATATAGTTAAAATAAATTTCTAGCAAGCCAACTAGTATAAATGCAAAGTCAATGGTTTTTACTTATTACAGTACCTATAATGTTAAATCGGTCAGCCAGTGTTCTGAAAACTGAGGATAAGTGGCCATAAAGAATGATCAAAAAGATACAGAACAGTAGTAAATGTTTGTATGGTTGAGTTCCACATTTTAGTTCCTTACAGCTTCAGCATTAATAACCTTTGACCGAGACCTTATTCACCTGGAGTTGCTGGCATTGCTATAGAAGAGCCGGGGTATGAGCTTCCACTTAAGTCTTTGCTGTTGCGGTGCCCTGGCTGGATGCTAACGGGTAGCGTTTCAAGTTGTACCCTGGTCTGGAGAAATTTAGGGGCATAGTCCTAAAGAAATTATGCAGCGCGGCGATGCCACCAATTTTGCAGCATCGCACTGCATCATTTCAAAAACGCAGGAATGCGTTGTGTTCATAAGAATATGGCACACCCCTGTGTTTTGCCTTGCGCTGGCACTAAAAAAGCTGCCTAGCGACAACGCAGACAAGCTTGCACCATTGTGCAAGGGTGCCTGCGTTGCAGGAACACCTTCTTACACATAAACAATCATTAAAGGCGATTTGCTCCTTCTTTGTGTGCTGCAGACTTGCTGCAGAATGCAGCACACATAGAGCAAAACGTGAGGTGAAATAAAAGTATTTCTCCTCGTTGTGCCACTCTAGCGCCTGCTTTTCAGTGGTGTTAATTTTTGGCGCTGCTTCAGATTGACCGATCCTTGTAAATCTGGGGCAGCATCCAAAAGTAATGGGTGTTTAAGTGGAACGCCCACAGCAGCACCCATTGCACACCTTCTTCATGCAGATAACTGCTTGAAAGGGTACGATATTTACAAGTGCCATTAGGCCACGCTGATTGGCTTTGCGCCACTTTTAAAATATGGATCAGGCCCAACCCAAGCAGCCCTTTCAATGTTGACGGCCGCCCTGCTGCTTCTGTTACAGGGGGGCTGATTTAGGAGCACTGCTGCAAAACTGGCCCCCAGTAACGAAAATGACCACCACCACTGCAAAATTGTCCTCCAACCTTGCAGCTTCCTAGGGAAACGCCTGATGCTCGCACCGGCCAGTCTGTCCATGGGCAGGGCATTGTGCCACCAGTGTCAGAAAAAGTGATGCTCCAGTGGCTCAGTGCCCTTGTAAATATGCCGCTTAGTTCGGGAAGAACTGAATAGTAAGAATTACTGCTGGATACTGGGCTTGGTTGTACTTACTGTTGCGTCACATGAAGAAAACTCCCAGCGGAGCCGTACTCTGTGCATCGCGACTGTGGAAGTTCCACCTGCCGTACTTTGCTCCTGAAGGACTTTTTTGCTCTAGAGGACCACACAAGAGTGAAGTCCCAGGAGTGTAACACAGACCTCCGCAGCCCCCGTGCTGCAGGGGGCCCCCTCAGCACTGTACTCGGGCCTGAGCGCTCCGGATTAAATCCGGAGAGGGGCCCCTCTGTGTACCTTGCAGGGAGGCCCATCAGCGTTCATTACGACACTGTGAAGTCCAACAGAAGCTCTGCTCGGAGAGCCTTAACTGGACAGGGATTGATGATCTCTGCCATTGGACTTGAATAGCTGAATTTAGGTTTGTTGGTCTCTGCGCTTCCTTTATTTTTGGCAAGTGCACATGCACCAGGTGAAGACAAAGCTGCTTCAAATAAAGTCAACCCTTAAACAGGATTCCTGATGCATTAAAACTGTCACTCCTTGGTGATTCTCAAGTACTGCTTCACCTACTTGTATCTCATCATCATAAATTATTTATTTTGGAAAATAAAGTTCCAAACTGAATTCCGTACTTATCTCAGCTGCCGGTTGCTGAGATTCTTATTAGGGTTCTGTGTAGCAGAGCTTTCCCTTTTATCTTTTTGGACCTCCGGCAAAAAGCCTAGTTCTCTTCATTGGGTTTCGGTCTTTTGAATGTATTTTTCTACAATTTATTTATTTTCTATGGTGCCACTATCTATCATTCAGTGGGTGTTCAGCTGTCTGCTTCTTGGCACAACAACGTTGCCGAAAGTGGTGCCTTCATAGTTCCCCCATTTCTTATTTAGGCATTTTATCCTGTTTGCCCTACTAAAGTTCAGCTCCTCTCCGGTTCTTCCCTGGTAAATTTTGTATGGACCAGTGCTTCATAGTCTGCCACAGAAGGGAGTTTGGGCTAGAACTTGGAAGAGTCCCAAACGACTCCAGAGGGCTGCTTTTCTGGTTTCAGATTGTAATGTGGTGCTTCTGCACAAAGATGCTGCAGTAGTTCAGGCTGTAGAGAAGAGACCAAGCACCTGATGATAAAACTGTCACTAAAACCTAGAAATGGCTCAAGCCTGGAAATCAGAGTCCTGTCAAGCACGCCATATGTGCTAGTTGCCTTATTGGGAGTGTGGGTGTTTCTAATTGATTGCAGAGTTCTTGGCAATGTGAAGGTTGTTAAAATGCGTGCATAAACTACTAGCTTTCTGGTCGGAGGTATTGCAGAGGCAAGCCCTCCTTGATGGATCTCAAATGTCCTCAGCACTTGGTTTTGATTGAGCGATGTTTAGAAAATGATTTTCCGTACTTACTCGCCAATACTAATGTGTACTTGCCTTCTTTCCTTCTCACCTTGTTTTCCAACAGTGTTCAGCGTGGATTGTAGCACGGTGGAGTGCCCCCCAGTCCAGCAGGTTGTGTGCCCAGTGGATAGCTATGAGACCCAAGTCAGGCTGACGGCTGATGGGTGCTGCACCCTCCCAACAAGGTATGTTTGTCGTTCCCGCTCCATGTGCACTCTGAAAATCATTTCTTTCTTATTGTGAAGTGGGCTCAGGAGTGCAGTCTTCCATTTGGTGCTTTCACTGTCGCACCGAGTACATGAATTTTCTCGCTGTGCCCCCCTGCCCCGAAATTCTCATGCTAAACCTGCGAAACGGAGTGCTTGATCCATGGTGTTCATTGTGGGAAAATGTCAACGCGCATAGGAGGATTAGCAACCAATAGTAGAATGCAGCAGAAAAACAGTGCCTTTGATCTGACCATTCACACAGACCCACTCATGCACGTTTGTCCTTTCTCAAGAGCAGAGTGGAGGAGCAAGCAGGCTGTTTTGAGTTAGTAATGCCCATCGACATGCTTTAAACTTGGCATGGGAGCTCTCAAAACAATGGTATATTGCAGCTCCTGCAATCCATGTGCTTGAGTGCTGCATAGTGCTGGGTAGTGTGTGTCTAAGAGTAGTCGAACAGCTTTCTCAGGCAGAGGCTGACAACCCCACCACATGAAGCTCCTTGCGTGATGATTCTGGGGTGAAAATTAATTTATAAAGACCTTGACATGAGAATTATTGGGCTGGGGAGAACCAAATTATGAGGCTGGGTTGACTAAATTATGTGGAAAGAAAAGGCAAAATACGTGGCACAATAGAGCACTTTTTTTTGTTATAGTAATCCCTCATTATTTTTGTCATTTTTAGGTTTCACCTAGACCGTACATGCACTATCTCTGCAAGGCATGTTGTTTACATACAGAGGGCTTATAGCTCTCCCATAGCTTACCATTTGTTATCTTCAGCGACACTCCTTTCCTTCGTCCCAGTTTGTCATGGCATGCAGGCGTCCTATCTATCTTCTTCTTGTGTTTGGCCTTCCACTGGAGCATGGACCAAGGACTTGTGTCCATTAATTGCTCCCGTTTTTGGAGCTACGTTTTTCTTTGTGCTCAAGCACTCCATGCGAGACTTTGTGTTTTTAGTCAGTCTCCCATATACCCGTCCATGTAGCTTCTATTCCCTCCCACCTGCCTCCTCCCATGTTGCTTCTTTTCCTGCCCAGCCCCCTACCCTGTACTCTACGCCACTCCATTCTACACCACTGCACTCTACTCTGCAACACTGTACTCAATGGCACTGCACTGTATGCTGCTGCACTCTACTTTACACCACAGTAGCCTACACCACTTTATGCCACTCTGCAGCACTCTGCCACTGCACCTTACATCACTACACTCTATGCCACTCTACTCAGTACCTCTCTACTCCACTGCACTTTGTGACCCTACTATACTCTGTACCACGACACTCTACACCACTCTACTCTGTACCACTCTACTCTGTACCAATACTCACTCTACATCACTCTACTCTGCGCCATAGCACTCTAGCCACGGCATTCTGCTCCAATGCACTCTATGCCACTCTACTCTATTCTGCACCACTGCACTGTACAGCACTCTAATTAATTTACTCTGCACGCTCTATTCCATGCCACTCTACTGCACTATACACCACTGCACTCTGCCACTGCGCCATTCTAAGCCACTACACTCTACCCCGCATCACTTTACTTTACTTCACTGCACCCTGCACCACTGCACTCTACACATCTACTCTGCGCCACTGTACTCTGTCACTGCACTTCACTCCACACCACTGCAGTCTCTGCACTCTACTCTATGCTGCTGCACTTTACACATTGTATGCAACTGTACTCTTCTCTGTCGCACTGTACTCTACACCACTAAGCTCTATGCTGCTGCACTTCATGCCACTGCGTTCTGTGCCAATTTACACTACTGCACTCTGTGCCAGTCTGCTCTACCCTGATCTGTTCCACTGCACTCTACCCCAGTGCACTGTATGCCACTCTACTCTATGCCACGCTACTCTGCGCCACTCTACTTTGTGCCACTGCACTCCACTCTGTGCCCTTCCACTCTGTCCCTCCACGCTACTCCACGCAGTGCCACTCTACATCACTCTACCCCACTCCATGGCTCTCTGATCTGCCCCGCTCTTATCAACCCCGCCCCGCTCAACCCTGCTCTGCTTTACCATGCTGTACTCTGCTCTACTCCACACCACTCTGTGCTGCTCCACTCTGTAGCACTCCACAACTCTCTACACCATGCCACTACAGTGCACTCCACACCACTCTACTCAATTCCTCTATGCCAACCTACTTTATACCACTCTATGCCACTCTACGCCACTCCACTCTACTTAATATCACGCCACACCACTATACGCCTGTCTACTCCATTCTTTGCCACTTTATGCCAAGCCACTCCCCTGTACTCCATACCACTCTGCTGTACAACATTGCTAAAAGACATTAGCAAAGCCAATAAGTCTTGCCAATGCTTGTTACACGTTTTGACACTATCTGGGCAAAAGTTTCACCTCAGTAGTATCAATTTGCAACCAAATAGAGCAATAAACAACAGAAGGGTGACCAGTCAACCTTTGCAAAAGGCCTTCCACTGTGTGCCAACAATTGATGCTGTGTTTTTAGTAACTATCGCTTTGCCGCATGAATCCTTTTCTGGATTCACATGCTGTGCATTATTCCACCATCTAGTGGTTGGGTCCAGAATTGTTTTTTTTTTCCCTCCGTTGAGCGAGTTGTCGACCTCTATTTGGTGGTATGTCCATCCCCTGTGTGACGTCAGACAGCACCCTGGAAGTTCCTATTCGTAGTCACCATCTTCAGATTTTTTTTCCCACCATTGGGTCTGGAAGCACGTTGACAAGATCCGAAGGTTTTTTTTAACAAATTGAAGATTTTAAAATAAAATTGCCTAAGATTGCGAGACAGATGACAACAGGAGAGAAGGGACCCTTCTCTTTTCTCCTGGTGGGGGACCTCGCCAGTACCACCCACATGGTTGTAGAATGAAGGCAGAGAAGGGACATGGAAAATAGCCCCCTTAAATTCTGCCCCAAGTGCCACCACAAGTTCGCCAAGAGAGATCACGGGGACGAAGTCAGCAACGCCTGTGATGTGTTTATAGCCAGGACTCTAAAGGTAAATTGACGATCGAGGCTACAGCACTGCACCATGGCCAGCACTCAGAGTAGGCAGGTTTCGCTAAAGGGCCTTGGTCTATCCAGAGGAGAACTTTGAGGATTCCGAGACAGCTCATGGAGAAAAATTGGATGCAAAGATCTACGCGGTTGGTAGTGAAAAAAGACTAGCATCGAAAAAGGGGGCAACGGATGCCCTAAAGAAGAAGCCGAAGGTAATTAAACCGCCGAAAGGCTCAGATAACAAGCCCTCGGACAGTAAGTCCCACAACGCATCCTCGACTTTGAAGAACTCGTTGACCGAAGGTCAGCCGAAACAAAAAGCCACATGGACTTTGACTGAGGGATGACAATAGAAGGAAGACACTGTTGAAACCTTCGACGTAGTCATCTGCCCTAGAGGAAGCGAGAGGCAAGAGCAAGGTTTTGGAGATGGTGGACCCGTTGATGCTGAAAAAACAGCACGTTGCAGAACAAAATGCAATCTAGGTCGAATGCAAAAAGAGAATGGTCAAGGCTGAAATGGTCGCCCTCCTGCAAAGAAAGAAGGAGTTTGACGGCTCATTGAAGGAATTCCGTATTCCCACAAAGCCGTCGACTGAGACACAAGAGGACTAGTCTGCTTTGGAAATCCCAGCAACTCCAGAACATCATGAAGAGGAGCAGGAAGAGTTCTACGAACTCGAGGAGGTCAAAGACACATCAGGGTTCAACGAAGAATAGTGTCATGATCTCAACGCCGAGTCCCCGGAGGAAGGAGTGGATAACTACCCTTCAGGGCCATCTCCACCAGACGACCTATCCCTCTACAACAGCCTTATCGAAAGGGCAGCAAAGACATATGGAGTTCAGTTAGAGGAGGAAAAGTGAGATTCAGGTTTCCTCCTTGAAACGATCATGCCCTCTCACATAGGAAAACATTTTCTATGCATGCTCCCTAGCAAGGGAAGGAGGCATTCTGGGAACAAGCCACTGCAAGGGCTGTAATGCCCAGAGTAGAAAAAAAGAAAAATCGTCTATCTAAGACCCTAAATACATTAAGCGGAACACTCCTGCAGACGCAATAATTGCAGCAATGGCCAGGAAAAGCAACAATGCATACAGATCCCCAGGCCCACATCTGAAAAGGAAAGTAAAAGACTTGACTCGGTAGGAAGGAAATTGGAAAGAGAAGCAAAAACTCAATGGAGGATCGCTAACTCCGTCCTCTCAAACAGATACAGCCACCAACAATAGGACGAGATGAAGTCTCTTATGCAGCACCTCCCAGAGGAGTACAAGAAAGGGCCACGGCAGTGATGCAAGAGGGGAAGACATTGATAACACCTGCCTAAAGTGAGCCTTAGATGCAGCAGACATTGCCAACAGGCATTTATGCACAGGAACAACACTAGGAGACATGCCTGGCTCAGAGTGTCTGGATTCAAACCAGAGATACAAGCCTCAGTAATCAACATGCCGTTCACATGCGATGCCCTTTTGGAACAGTTGTTGGATGAATCCCTTCAACAGGTGAAGAAGGATATCAAGACGGCAAAGGCAATTGGAGCACTACAATTCAGGGATCCCTTTAGGAGAGGAAGAACTGTAAGCAGAAGGCCCGCAGGTAAGCGCCCCTCACATCGGGCCAACAACAGCCAGAGGGCAGCTCACACCATGCCACACAACAAACGAAATACCAGCAGTGGCAACACCCTGCAAGGCAGTCCTTTCGATGATGCTCTCCTTTGGACTGTGCATGCTTGTGCTGTCCTTGAGTTTAGGGAAGGGGAAGAGTCCAAGCTCCCAAAGGGCCAGGAGCAACAGGCAAGTGACTTACACAGCAGTACATGCTACCACAAAACACTCGCGGGAGGCAGAATAGGGGATTACCCACAGAAGTGGGGAAAAAATCATCCCAGACAATTGGGTTTTGAACATAATATCTCATGGATACTGCATAGAATTACTCAAAGAACCACCACAAATCCCCACAAAACCAAAGAAGTTTTGAGATCTAGACATTGTACAGCTCAGGTCAGAAGTCAAAGAACTCTTGCAAAAGAGAGCCATAGAAAAGGTAAATACAGAGGGAATAAAACCAAATAAACTTCACCATATTTACTAGTCCCAAAACTTTTAGGCCACTCCTAGACCTCAGATTCGTAAACAAGTTATTTTGTACATAAGATGACAACACTCCAAGTAGTAAGTCCACTCTTAAGAAAAGGAGGATTTTATAACCCCCTACATCTAAATAAAGCTTATCTACACATACCTATGAACCAAAAACACAATACATTGGATTTGTATTGAACAAGGTGCATTACCAATTGAGAGTGCTACCATTTGGCATAACGTCAACCCCAAGGGTCTTCACAAAGTGCCTCGCAGCAATAGCAGCACACCATAGAAGACAGGGAATCCATGTCTACCCATACTCGGACGTGAAGTTACTAAAAGCACAATTAATAGAAAGATGTCACAAGGATATGCAAACAGTGATCCCTGCACTGAAACACCTTGGTTTCACAATAAACTACAAGAAGTCATTACCACAACAAACAGGAAAAGGGGTTCCTGGGAGCAACCCTAAACTCAAGGACAGCACAAGCATGCACAGTCCAAAGGAGAGCATCACAGAGCAGACTCACCTTCACCAGAGCGGTTGGCTCTGGCAGTGAGAACTGTCATGAAACTAATGGGCATGATGGCATCATGCCTACCACTTGCGAGATTGCACATGCGTCCCACCCAGGAATGGATCTGCAACAAATGGTCACAAGCCACAGGGAGTTGGTAGGATCTAGTGGTTGTCACAGCAAAGGTTGAAAAGGAGATACAATGGTAGAAATCAGAGAATGTGACTATATGGAGAGGATTCAAAACAACAACTCCAACAGTGACTATTACAACAGATGCATGCCACAAGGATTGGGGCGCTCACACAGGCAACCTGAAAGTCCTGAGGGCTTTCCAATCACACATAACAGATCCGACCAAACTAATCCAAACTAAAAACACAACAACCATGTTTTATCTGAATAAATGAATTAAGTCCGCCTTTCTGGGATTCAGACTACAGACTGGTAGCTAGCTCACAGATATCTTAGTGGTGAGGTTTTAACTCACTGAGCCTTTTAACCATCCTACATATCAAAGAAGTATGAACAGCGAGGAAAATATAAGGACTGTGCCCTGTAATTCTCTTTCAAAGTTTATTGCACTAATGAGGGCTACAATCTCTTATCCCCCTGCCAGGGTCAAGTCCAAAGCTGTCTTTCAGATTTATAATGATCCAAAGAACACTTTGCTACATTGAAAGCACTTCACAAAGGGCTCCTTTCCAGCACATCGTCAAAAGATCACTGTGAATGCAGGCGTAACGTGAGAACTGGTGCTTCTTCACTGCACTGTGCAGTCGTTTGGCTCCAAGTGTCAGTGAGCGCTGGTGAGCTTTGTCCACGAGCACAGACTTCAGGCAACAGTCTGAAAAGTATAACCCAGATGTAGAATAAAAACTGCACAGCAGGATGGCCGCATTAAATGTAAACTGTAAAGGATTATTTGTGCCAGTATACCAAGGTATTTCTGTCTTATGGCAATTATAATGTCCACAGTGCGCCAAGATCATGTAATAGGGTGACCTGGCTCCCAGTGGGAGTATAAAGGGCTGGTCTTTCCAGGAATGAATGATTGGAAAATGACATTCTGACCTTTTCCATTCATCTCTGAACCTATGACTTTTTAGGTCTGGTGTTAGCCATGACCTTTTGATGTGATTAAAATTATATGTATAATATACTTACAGGGGTTTTCAGGCAGCCCTCTACATCCAATGAACTGTTAATATGTCATTTCATTTTTCTTCTGCCTACTACAGCATGGGCTGAGGATCAGCCCGCTTCAGCCATTGTCTAACTTCACTATGAAGGACTATATCGATATAGAAAGTAATTGGGTAGCTCTCTTCTGGGCCAGGGACTACTATGACAATGTGTTATTTTTGAGACCCCAAAAATATTTTTTGATTTTAGCCATTTTTTGGGAGGGTGGACAAAACAAGCTCTGACAATGGCAAAGGGATAGCAGCTCATGCCAGATTTATTGCATTTGCCAGTGCTTGTTTCCAAATGCAGTTTGCGTTTGTATTCTCTGTTAAGCAAACTCATGGCTCGTTGAGCTGTTTCCATGGCCCTGTTTCTTGCTCCTTTGTTCTTTTTCAAATGTTTTGGAATGGTTCGCTCATTGGATTGCTGCAGCAGCTCGACTTATATCTTGCTATAAGGAATTTTTCCAGCAGCCGCCATTGTCTGTGCAGGTATGCAGTTCTGTAAAACGTAAAACGCTTACTAATTGCAATGCTTGTAAAGCCACAACTTTGCATTAGAAAAACTCAAGTTTCTGCAGCAGTATCCATTTATGAGTGCACTCAGACCTCCTGCAAAGGAATCGAATCTGCAGATAATTTAGCAACCACCACTTACACAAAAAGCATGAAGCCTAATAGGCGTGTATACAAGATTATCTGAATTTAATTTGATACAAAGGCACTTGAACACAAAAAATTGAGGATCACGTGTTCTCCGGTTGATGGGCAAGCCAAAGCACTTCTGGTTGCATTTGACCAAGAGAGACCCACACAGTGTGGAAGAAGCAAATAGAACAGCAGCCTGTGCTCCATCTGATTCATTTTACCTAATCGAGATGATTAGCCTCCAGTGCTTGTTAAATGTGTATACAGAGGCGATTGGAGGTGTGAGTGAGGAGGTCGAACAACATGGTAGAATCAGTATTAATCAGGTGCTCGCCACATGTTTTCAACAAAATTCTATTCTAGTTCTTTATGTAAGGATACCCGTGATCTCAAAGATCACTCACTTTTGACAAGGCCATTGGCCGTTGGGCACAGAGGAGTGCTCTTTTGATGCTCCACATTAAGACGACCAAAGAAATCTTTGAATTCTCAACTGTTGAAAGGTGGGCAGTTGTCAGACTTTAAAATCTCAGGAACACCCCAGGTCGTGAAGATACCATCTAATCTCTCAGTGACACATTCTTGAAATGTTATCTGCTTCTTCAATTGCATCAATTAAATGATGAGATGAGAGATCTTCGATCGATTGAAAACGGGAATATTCATTTACGATCACCATCAGGTGATGTCCGTTGGCAAGTGGACGGAAGAAGTCCACTGCAATTCTTTCAGATGCATGCATTGGGAACTCTGACATGTTTAAGGGGTGTTGAGTGGTTTTCGATGACAGGCGGTTGCATAGATGACTGACCATAAAAAACACTTACCGTCTCGGCGAGACGTAGAAGCCAGACTTGGTCTTGGAGAACGCATTTGGTGCCAACAATTCCAGAAAGTCCTTCATGGGCCACTTCAATTATCTGTTGTTGCAGACTCTCCAGAATGATTATTCTCGACCCTTGTAGAATAATATGGTCCTGAGTAACAGATAGTTAATCTTTGACATTCTTAAACTTTTAATATTCTCTGTTGCTGGTAAGATGTTGAAGGTGCTGGTACCAAGACTGATGTGTAATAATATTTTTCAGTTTCGACATGTCATTATCCTGACTTGTGGCAGTGATAATTTGTTCTACAGAAATGGCAACTAAAGTGCTTGATTTCACTATGAAATTTATGTAAGCTTCAGCCATCTTAGAATGGGAGCCAAGGCATTGTAGAGGCACTTGTGAGAAATAGTCGGCAGGGCTTTGATTTTTCCCTGGTCGATGCCCAATGGTGTAGTTGTACTCTTGAAATGGTAGACTCCAATGTTCAATGCGAAGAGGCATTTCTACTTTTGGATTACCAACGATAGTCAATAATGCTTGATGATTGGTCACAAGCATGAACGACTTCCCTTACAAGAACACATGGAAATATTCACAAGCCCACACAACTGCCAAGCTTTCTTTTTCAGATTGTAGGTAAGCACGTTCAGTTTGGGACAAACTTTGGCAGGCGTACGCCACAAAACATCTTCAAGCATTTGGATGTTTGCTGTGCTATGCAAGGATGACACCCAACCCGACTGGGCTAGCTTCAACAACAATCTCAGTATGAAGCTCTGGATCAAAATATGCAATTTCAGTAGTGTTCTCAATAGCTTGCTTGATTTTTATGGAAGATTTTCTCGCATTCACGTGACCGAAGAAAATAAATATTCCTTTTAGTCAAGTCTCTTAATTGCGCACTGACAGTGGCAAAGTCTTGCATGTATCAAGAGCAATAGCTGGCCATGCCCAGAAAGAAACGTAACGTGGAAGCATCTTATGGGGGACTGGCAGATGACAGTGCTCGCACATTAGCTGGATTGGGTGTCATGCCCCCATCAAAAAAGATATGGCCAAAGAATTTTAACTTTTTCTTATGGACCTCACATTTGTTGGCATTCAAAGTTAAACCGGCATCGGTGAGCAACTGACACAATTGCATGAGCGCTTTGTCTTGCTCCTTCTGTGTCGCTCTGAAAACCAATGTGTCATCATTGTAATTAAATGATTCATGACTGGCTGTGTGATACGTATAATTACATTTTGGAATAGCTCTGCAGCTGGATGATACACCAACACAGAGTCTCATGTAACGGAGCAGACCAACATGTGTAGAAAAGGGTGCAATGCCCCTGTTTATTCTCCCTGAGTTCCAACTAATGATATCCTTTATTAAGATCCAGGCGAGAGAATACATTTGGACCATTCAATCGTGTTATGTCAGCAATGTGCGGACCTGGATGTCGTTCTCTTTCAATGGCCTTGTTCACTTGACGCATATCCACGCAGATTATAGCTCTTTCACTGTCCTTTTTGGTAAACCCATGGAGTTGGACAAGTAGAACGCTCAATGATATTGTTCTTGAGTAAAGATTCAAGTTTCTTTTCAACAGCTTTCTGTAAGTATAAAATGCAATTCGTATGTGTCTGTGAGCAGTAGGACGGACATCCTTATTAATGTGTAATTGGACTTTCATAGTCTTGAGTTTTCCCAACCCATGAAACAACAAAGGGAATTTACATACTATTTCGTGATGAGCATTCATGTTACAGTTCACGGATATCAGTGGCTGTGGTGCAGCAAACAGGCGCTTGATGCCGTACCTTGAAGTACATGATTGGGCGCTTATACTTATCTTTTCACATGCTTCATCGTTGCCACAAATGAGTCTTGACTTTTTAGTGGCGTCGTTGCAGCCCACGTATACACTTTAGTTTTCGATGGCGAAAGTGAGGGCACTGAAGACAGTTCATTAAATTTCTCCTCAGGCATAATATTCATTGACCCACTACTGTTGATAATGAAAAACAATCATTGACATTTTTTGTGTGAACTTTGGACAATGTTTGAATGACTTTGGTGGTTTGTCATGTGGATTTCTCTTGGACTGGTGTTTTTCCTCACAGGCAGCCAGTCCAACATGCGCCTGCTTCTTGGAGGTGAACATCGGCGGGGCACACCCATCTTCTTCACCTTCACTTGATATTAACATGGAAAAACTATTTGACATAGATTTAGATGTCAATTGACTTCATTTGGTGTTGATTTGCCTCAGCTGATGGGGTCGCTTAGCTGTATGGGCATGCGTTGAAAGTTGCTTCGGGAACGTTCGGCCGGCCATTTTGACTTCGCACCGTGACGCACCTAATTTTTCCTTTACCTTGCACACTGTCACACAATGGTTATCCTTTCCACAGCCTTTGCAGATCTGCCTAGTGGCAGGACATTTACCTTTGTGTGTAAACGAAAATCCACACTTGATGCACAACTTCTTTTTCTGTGGAGGATTCACTCTGTGTCCCTCAACCTTGTGCTTTGACTTATTTCTCACATTCATGACTGACTCACTCAGGACACCTCCGGCCTCCATGTTAGTAGCTTGTCGATCAGCATGCACTTCATCTCTGGCATCCATGAGAACTCTCTCCAGAGTAAGAGTTTCTCTCAGCATTCGTCGTCTGAATTAATTGACAAGCATCTGTCAATCACTCTGGGCCTATAGCTTCCTTATCATTAAATTCATTAAACTTAGTATTTGATGAGAGTAACCAGTCTCTCAACAAATTTGTCAATGGTCTCACCAGCTTTCTGTCGATCTTAACTGAAGGTGTACCTTTTGTAATCTACATTTGGCATTGGATTGAACTTGATATTTAACCCGTTGACCACGGCGTAAAATCCGCCGCGGTGCGGGTAAATTCTTGCGCGAGCAGGGCCGCGTTGGCCAATGGACATGCGCAGCACTACGGAGGTAGTGCTCGCGACAGCCATTGACCAACGGGCGCATGGAAAGGGTTAAGGCTGCTTTGATTTGACTGTATGTAATTTCGTCAGCTCGCTGCTTTTTTTGTTATAACTTCTTTAACTCCTTCACAAGCAAGATTCTTGAGGTGCTTGATCATTTTCTTGTTATCTGCTTCTTTAATCACATCAATTAAATCATCAAATGTCTCTTTCCAAGCAGTCCATCTGTCGCTAATATTAAACTTTTTGGCAGTATCGAATGGCAGTGGTGGTTTCAAAAAGGTGGTGGCATTGTAACCATTAGTGGAACTTATGGACGTGGAAAGTATAGTTCTCTCCACTGTTGCTTGGTGATCTTATTTATACAGACCATCTCTGAGGCCTTGCACATGCTGGCCTCTGGATCATCTTTGATAATGACAGGAAACAGGACCCTTTTCGTGGTCTCCATTGGAGAAGCAAAAGGTCATGATTCCGATCACCGCTCTCGGCTTTCTGCACTTCAGAAACCTTTATAGTTGTTCTTAGCCCTCTCTGTGGCGTTGCTGGGGTGCCCCTTTGGATTTGGACGGATCTGCAAGTACAACGCCGGGTGCCTTCTCTGGGGTCACTCCCGCAAGCGCTGTGGCATGATGACTCTCTTTACTCAAGACTTGTAAGCAGATGACGTTTCTGGTATCACTGCCTTTTAGCAACTATTTGTGTTGTCTGACACATGGTTGATCTTTGCCGCGCAGCACTTCTGTTCACAGTGTTATCATGCACTTTGCTGCTCATTCAAAACCTGATTGCATCCGCCTATATCGTTGTCGCTCCATATATATATATATATATATATATAGCTTTGAGTTACGTAGTAGGGCAGTACCTCTTTGTGTGGCCTTCTCGTCAGGTTCTCAGCCACTGATGTAGAGACTCTTTAGTGATGCTTTCATGAGCGTCCAGTGCTTTTCACAGACCTGGGGCTGCGCTATGACTCCACATATGCCAAACGTCGATTCCGCGCTTCGACGAAGGCACATGTGGCAAGCATGAGCAGTTTTCCGGACCACTGCAAACTCTATGGGGGTTACTTATCCCCTATCCCATCGCCAGTTGTAGCGTCCTCTCCAGCCCAGATCCTCGTCAATGACTATGCCACACATGGAGCTTAGTATAACACGCCTTTAATCTTCTGCATGTAACCGCAAACTCAACATCCTTCATCTGCATTCAATTCACTACGCACTAATGCTTACGTCACAGTTCTGTGGAGTTCATCAGGAGCCACAAATGTTCCATTATTACTTACTCACAAAACACTGCAATCTTCAATCTGTTGTTTAGACTAAAACCTGGTAAGCTCCAAAATGGTTAATGCTCCACCGAAGATGCAAACCACACTTTTAGGCAGCAATGCCACTAAAGTATATTAAAATGAAATAAGCTTTATAAGCAATAGCAAAGCAAAGATCAGATATGCGAAGGATGCATTAAAATTTGAAGTAAAAAACGGTCCTTTTGAGATTCAGTTACATGATTTCACAAAAAAAGACAACATACAATCTCTTCAGTGCCAGCTAGGGTTCTTTTTCCTCTTTACCATTTTCTGGGTTCCTCCAGTCTACCCTCCTCAAAGGAAAATATGTCTGTGATTGTTGTAGTACATATCAGCCATCAAAGTCACAGTCCCCTATTGTCTTACACTATATCTTAGTCACTTTTAGTCTTTAGTGGGTTGGTCTGCTCTTGTTGCATGTGGATGGGGCTGTAGTGCTTCCTCTTTTCTGAGACCTTTGGTCTCATGTCAAGTGTACAGGCACACTGTTCGATGAAGGCAACATGGCTCATGTCCAGGCTAGAGGAAGGCCACTCTCTGCCAGTGCTGCTTGGATCCAGGCAGATCCTCCGTGGTGGCTCTTCCTTAGGACCAAACACAAGCCATCCACCCAAAGTATAGAATCCTCCCTGGTTTCAGTGATGCACCAGTGGAAGGCAGTAAAAGACCACCGATTTCGGTATGTAATCTTGGAGTAGAGCCCACTTTCTTGTGATGCTTTGGTTGAGGTGTTTGCTTGCATGTGGTCTGCATTCCTCAGGTGCCCAGCCATTCACATATGCTATAGATTCTAGTCACACTTTAGGAGCCATAGGGTCTCAATGGTTAACCACATGGGCTTGCACTGTGTATCCTTTCCTGGATTGCAGTGATCTGTGTTCCACTGCTCCTTGTATTCATCCTTTTCAAGGCAACCTCTTCTTTGTGCAAGGACACCTCCGGCATCCCTCCGCAGCGGTCAGCACTCTTCCTCAAGAAAGGACTCATGCATCATCTCTTAGGAGATTTTCAGAATGTTCAGGTTCCTGTTCCCAAACCTGGCAAAGGGGAGTTTGCAGTAAGTGATTCCAGCTCTGGAACACAGAAGAGTTTCCCAGTTGATACTACTGTGGGACCCTGATTTCTTGTTAAACAGATCTTTGCACACCAGCTGCCCTGCACATACACTAGGTGTTCAGGCAGAGTTTGTATTGACAACAAGTCCAGTCTGAGATCAGTTTCAGGCTCTTTCTAACTTTATCATATTCCTCCCAGTCTGGTCTAGCCACAGTCTTTGTCCTATAGTGTTCGCAGGATGATGGAGTAGAGTTGGGAGTCTCCGGTCACAGAGGACCAAATCAAAGGCAACACACTTAACTACCATTCAACCTATTGGTGGTAAAATAACTTGGGAACAGTGGCTCAATAAACGGCAGGGTAATCTTCCTGCATTTTAAACTGACTTACTATATACTGCATACAATAGTCTGTTCCACGGCAAAGGACCTCAGAATTGTTTTGGAGAGCCCCTACTGTTCACATTGCTATATGTGGCTCTCTCCAACCTCCACCTTATGCACTACTTTATTTTAAGGAACGCAACATAGATTCCAGGTTACCACTCAACATGCAGCACATTCGCTCCACACACACACTACGGTACATGTACACTACAAGCGCATGTCCAAGTGGATGAAGTGAAGGAGCCGGTTGCAGGGGACTCACAGACTAATGTAAAACACGGAATAGGCCAAATGTCACCTCTTCACAACAGTAAAGATTCCTGTCCAGTCATTAAGTTCTGTTTCTGCCACCACTGTTACTCTTCTGCAGCCCTCGAAGGTGACAGTATTAATACTCAGAAAAAGGAGAGTACACTCGGTGGGCCGGTATAGACAACAGAGTCGCGCTCAGGGTCTCATTCCATATCGCAAGGAAACCCTGGTGCACATGATGCCATGTGTTCTGAGGCAAAAATTAAAGCAGAAACCTGCCATAGGGAACTCAAAGGACGAGAACCTGCTTTCTAGAGCCATGCAAAGGGCCTTTCCCATCACAAGTATGCTGAGCAGTCTTCATGCCTTATAAATGTAAAAGACCTCCTATGGGGCAAATCCCACAAGGATTACTAACTGTTGCCCCAGCCTTGAAACCATTTTGAAAATTCGACGTGAGGTTAACTCGCTGTAGGTTGCATGCCCTAAAGCATAGCTGACACGACCGGCTCATGAGCAGCTGCAGGTTGTTGGTGTTAAGTGCCCAGGTTAACTCTGCTAATTGAAAAGCGAGGAGAGTGACCGCTGATCCGGAGGCAGGTGGCGCAAACCATAGCACCCTCTTCGATGGAGGAACGCTTGACCAGGCTGTAATCTGTGCTCACACATTTTAGCCTGTGATGTCACAGATTTGCATGCTACGGACATTAAGATGGTCTAACCTCCACCGATAAATGTAAGTTAAAGCTTGTACTGCCGATTTATCTTGACATTTTTATTGCTGCCTGAAAGTTGGATGCCCAAGGAACTCTGCAGCAGGTGCTTTTAAATCTTAAGTTATGCTAAACACAGCGCCCTCCCGAGGTCAGTGTCCCCCCTCCAGGTCAGCGCCCATTGCGGCCGCACTAGTCGCACGGCCCTAAAGCCGGCCCTGTGGCTACGGATAGCCAACTTTCGAGAACTGCAAACCGGCCGACTCGCTCTGGGTCCGGATGGCGAAAGATGGTGACTCGATGGGTCCAGCCTCCACACAAAAGCATTGATCGACTATACAAAAAATAAGAAGCGGGTTAGATTCAAGAACCACATTCGAATAAGGCTGCATTGACACAGCACAAGAGTCAAAAAGACACAATGATGAGGAACGCAACACGTGGTGGGCAATGGCAATTAATTGCTAAATGAGCCATGGGTTTGTGTCCTCATTTACAAGTTTTTCATAAGGAGCAATTGTAAATCGAAACAACCATTACATTTGTCAATTCTTTTAAATAGCTAAATAAAAACAATCTTCATTAGCTCTATCTTTTTACCACCATTCAGAATGGGGCAGATTGGCTGGTGTGCACGTAATTCTGCCTCTGTTACGTAGGTAAATACTTATATTGTGAAATAAATACATTATTAGATCTTCCTACCACAATAGTATCATAGTCTGAAATATAAACGCACTAGGAAAGCTCTGCAATAGCTTGTGCGCATTCTGCTCCTTGGGGTTTTAGACCCTGTCATTGAATGTGCTTTCACCAAGTGGGTTGCCTCAACAGAGATTTTACCCGTTGGGGTACCATATATTTCCTGAAATGTGTACGCGCAATGTCACATCCGATATAGCGGACATCAGCGAAACAGGCTCCATTCACATATCACATACAAATTTTGCTCCCTCAGTATTGGTTTATTGATGTCATCTCTACGATCGCACATTTAGCAAGTATTCTCGGTCAAGAGTTCTTTAATTTAGTTACATTCAATCCTTTGCTTCTCTTATTTTGCATTCATCGGTGTCATTTGTGTTTTTTCTGCTAAATATTTCTGTTTTGGAGAGGGCACAAGAGGTGGCCCCATTCATAAGCTCATGGTTTGTGTTCTCCACCCTAAAAGTGTTGATAAAGGATGCCAATCCTGTGGAGCGATTGGTAGAGGATTCAATGAGTATGGTTATCACTTTGGGGATCTGAGAAAGTCCTGAAATACAATTATTGAGCCTAACAGCATGGACTTGAAAATTTAGTGGTAGAGAGAGATATGCCACAGAATGAGCGGCATACTTAGCAAAAGGACGCCAGCCACGAAGGAATGCAACAAAGCAGTCTAAAATGGCAGTGCATACCATCTGCAGCAGCATCTGGCTAACCAAGTCTAGATATGCACAGTTGGGACTTTACTCTGTCCATTACATAATGGCTTTTGTATTTGTTATAATGCGCTCAAACTTTAGTAGCAGCAAAGATGTATCCTTAAAGCTCTTGTCAATGTTTTTGAGGTGCGCTGTACAAATTGGACCATGCTGATTCAGTGGTGAGTGGTAGCCCTTACATTATATTATGCTTCCTTGTGCCCATGAACATGTGCAGGCAAGGGCTGAGATTTAAATGTTGCTGAATCTTTATAAATATGTTCCTACCATGGTAAGGCCACCTTGCACTGCACATTACCTCAAAGATGACGTCCGCCTCTGTGTTTTCTGGTACTCCCTGCGTGGGTAATCAACAGATGAAAATAAACAAAATATCCTTCCGGTTGTGAGGACTTTATTGAGCAGCCCAGAGGCACATACTGAAAATAGTGCTTGCAAAGCTTTGTCCCAGCATGCCTTCCTTTTGTGGTTAGCCATACTACCCTTGGACAGTCACTGCATGTGTAGGCAAACCTATGTGATGAGTATATGGCTACCAATCCTTTCTTTATGTGCTTGATGCTCAAGGTTTTCTTTACTTGACCCAGAGCAGTCCCTCGGCTTTTGAGCCTCATCAAGTTTAGTTGTCCCCAACCTCTTGTCACAAGTGCCAACCATCATGATTTCCATTCCCAGGAGTGAGGCATGGTCTGTAAAGAGAAACACACAGAATTATCTCTTTACTATCCGGGATCAGGTCTGGAATTGAGCTTAGAGTGTTAATCTCAGGTTGTTTCCCATCCTTCTGTCGTATATAACTGATGCCCCAGCTTCTTGTTGTTAGATTCAGAGAGCTATGAGAAGGCACCATTCATTGACTTAGCCACTGCAGCTCTGCACCAGCCAGCAAGCAAGGGACAACATCAACCACTGCGTTCACCACATCGGAGACCCAATATCCCTTTTCAGCTTTTATTTTGAAGAAATTACATCCTGCATGATGTATAGGAGTACAGAAAATAGATGATCAATACCAACAGTATAGTTGGATCAAATATTCCTTATTCCGTGTGATATGTAGAAAAAGATGAGTAGTCGCAGTTCAAGTATTCATTAGAAGTTTTTTTCAAGTTTTTATAGAGAAATGCATACACTAAGTTGCTGAAATGTACCTTTTTCAGTTTTCAAGAGGATCTACTTTATTCTTCAGACATTGATTCTTGATGATCGTTGCAGAGATTCACTGGTTGTCTGTTACATTGCCAAAAATTCTCCAACCTGCGTTTCATCTATGTGCCAAGGCTTTTTCTATTGCTTAGTCATTCCTGAGGCAAGAGATTACCAGGCTGAGTACAAATAGAGAACACGTTTTGGCATCACTTTTCAGGAGGTGCACGGATGTTATTGATGATATTAACAGATTAATAAAGTGTATATAAATAAATAAGCAGATGTAAAATGAAATATTTTTAAGAAGTTCTGTAAATGTTCAGGAACTTGAAATTGGAGGCTAAAAATTGTTAGTATCCTCAGGTAGATTTGTGGGAGCAGCGCAAATGCATCAAACACAATACAGTATGGACAATGAGTGGCCTCAATTGAACTTAGAAAATCCCCAACCTTCCCACTAAAGTTAAATGTTTTTGTTAAAAGTGTTTGTGACTTAAAGAAAATTTTAGTCATTTGGGTGCTTGTTTGAGGAATTATTGTTTATGTATTTTTTGTGTATTATTTTGTGGATCAGATCATCTGAAATGTTTAGACCGAGGTCCCCGGATACCAGTAATGATTCATTGGAGGTCCCCGGTTTGCAGTAATGATTAAGTTGGGGTCCACAGAGGTCAAAGGGTTAAGAACCACTGCTCTATGTGACAAAATATGCCCAGGATGCTTGTTTCCGGTCCAGAGAAGACATGGCTTGGCAGTTCGGGCTGGACTTTTTTCCAATGAGGCACAGGGTCAGACTGATTTGCATATAGCTGTGTCTGAACTGGGGTGGCAAAGTGAGCTAAAGAATGATGATGGATTCAACCCAGATCTGTGACTGGGGGTGAGTGTTTGAAAAGTTTCTGCACCCCGTCCATCATCTCCTTGTGTTTGACTAAATATGCTCATCACGTGAATCTATAAAAGATACAAGCTGGTATTAGATAGGTAACCTTTTCTTAGAGGCACATATTTATTGCACTTTAGGAACGGGTCATTCATCGGTCTTGGTGTCTGGATCCATACAGGGCTGCCCTGGTTAATAAATAATTCAATTTTGTTCATTTAAAAGCACCACTTTGACAAGATGTAAAACGTTACAGAGTGTTAAATAGACTGCACAGGGCATCTTTGTAATCGTCAACCTTTTCATTCAGAACCTCAGAATGAACAAGCAGCATTCAGAATAGAGGTGCTGGTAGCTGCCTTAGAACCAATTATCCTCCACTACTCCTCCACAAATGATGTCCATGGCCTTGTGTGTCATTGTGGAGTTGCCAGGGGTCATAGCAGCGACTCCTGGCACTGCCTATGCGACCCTTGGCATCAGAGGTGGCAGAATCAGTGCCAAGAACACAGGGGTGGCTGGTGTTCCCAGCGTCGGATCCCAATCTCTTTTTCTACTCCACTTTTTATTACATTGATAGTAAATGATAATCTGTCATTCACTATTAATTGAAAAAAAGTGGAGCAGCGGGATTTGGAACGGGACCTTCACTGGTATCTTAGGTACGTAAACTAAAATGCTTTCCAATGGATGTTATATGTGTGCACATAGGTGAGAAAGTGTTTGGATGAGAGAGCGTGTGCATGTGTGAGCATGTATGTTAGTTTGTGGGATAGTGTGCGTGTGAAAGTGAGAAAATGTAAGTAAGAGTGAGAAAGATGGTGAATGAATGAGTCCGGGTAAGAGCGAGTGCAATTAATATGATGCCGTTAGGGTTAAGGTCATGTGACATCACTTCCTGTGGGTGGGTGTGTGATGTCACTTCCTCTGGCATTTGGTAAATTGATGCTCATTCCATTCCTTGTCAGGTTCTCTCAAAATACCCCAGAGGCGCAACTAGAGGCAAATTTTGGGGGGGGGGGGGCCTAAGAAAAAATATCGGGGGGGCTGAATCTTTAAGCATTAGGCAGAGTGGAGATGCAGGGGCTCTTAGAAGGGGTGAAACAACAGCAAGGCCTCATTAACATCCAAATGGTCTTTTAAAGACCTGTGAAGTGCTCGGGTGCGGCTGTGTGTGTGCCCGGGATGCTGTCTCATCCCGGGCTGCCACACACGACTGGGGGGGCTGAAGCCCTTTGAGTCCAATGGGTGTTGCGCGTCTGAAATACCCCATAGTTAAAGTTAACACATCTTGGAATCCATTTCAACATAAGGGTACTCTGGCCACTGCAGCTCTGTGAGGCTGGCACAGAGTAAGCAGTCTTAAATAGCAGAATAAGAACTGCTGCTTCTGTATTTAGAGTTTTACAGTCTCGGTCTCATCTTGATGAGTAACTACCGCCGCATACACAGTATCTAATTATTAGGCAAATCAGCACCGATACAGAAAGATGAATCCTAAGGGGACAGAAAAAATTACACTTTGATCCTGCATAGACATGAAAAAAGAAAAGAAAAAGCTAAGCGTAGCAATAAATGAAACATTAAAAGAAGATAAAATGGAAATTGCAGAGAACTCATCCGTACAGTGTATTTTTGCCAGCAGTCAACAGAAGCTGTGCTAGCGGAACAGTAAGTATGGGAAATTTACAACCGATTTATCATCTCGGAAGCAGATTTATAACCCAGATGCTAATAGTTTAATCCCATGAAAAAAAGTATTTGGCTGGAACAGTAGGCGGCTAGGCCGGGAGGAGGGAGCAGCAGGAAAGGCAAATCTTCCTGCAGACCATGATTGGAGGCTTGGTGGATATGAACATGGGGAGGAGCTGGGGAAAACACTTGGGAATCCATGACCCATGGACCCGTGGGTGCTAACGGAACCTGTGGATCATGGCAGACACTAGAAACCCAACTAAAGGGTCAAAGGAGTGGGGTACTCCTAAAAATTAAATAAATACACATAGGCACCACTTTGGAGCCAAGATGTTGCTTTGGACAGTGACCAGCCTGGAAACCGTTAACGTGTTGATAGGCCATGTGTTTTTGTAAATGAAATCTCTGTCCAAGAAAAAACGAAAACTATATATCTTAAACAGGACGACAAGGGCTTTCTTTCTTCCTTTTTAGGTCTCACGCCTGTGTTGCACTGCGCAGCAGTGCTCGCGCAGGCGCGAGGCATTTTCTAGGTGAAAAACGGGGAATCTAAGCTGACTTAGGAATCGCACACGCTCGTGCGTGTGCTTTTTCTTTGCAGCTACCCAATTGGCCTTAGCGTGCGTCTTTGAATGAAAGACTGCACGCTATTGGCCAAAGGTGGGTGCATTGCTCCGCCCACAGCCTATTGGCGTCTATTACGCGCTTGGTGCGCGTAATAGACACCAATAGGCCGTCACGTGGTTTCAATTATCGTGCCCAGACACGGGCGCGATAATCGAAATCACATGCTTGGCTGTGGCGCGCGCGCGCGCACACCATAACTCCTGCAGTAGTTGGAGTAGTGACTCCGTCATAGCACAAGCGTTAACGGTATTCTATTTTTATTCGGGGGCAGACAGCGCGCGCCCGCCTGACCGGCCAGTTAGTATGCAGTCTCCTTCTTCTGATGCTTCGAAAGAGTTCGAGGAGTTAGTCGCTGCACCTCTCCCTCATCCCAGCACCCTATTTGTTCAGGAGCATGGTAGCCCTATTCATTTCTATGTGCCTCAGAGGCCCTGGAAGCGTCTTCTGTCCCCACTCATTGAGCACGGGGGAGTGTTGTTGACATGACAAACCACGGTTTCGGCGCATGACGTTTAGCTTTCTGTTTAATTATAAACGCAATTCAAGAAATGGGAAGGAGACCTAAAGTGTTACTCAGATCATTCGCGAGCGCGTCTGATGAAGGGAGATTACCACGTGGTGCTAACGTCAATTGATTAGAATCACACAATGTGGCAGAGTGGGCAAGATTTTCTGGTCCGTCAGTAGTATCGTATCGCCCCTTTTACTGACCCCTGCATAATCTGTTGCTTAGGGGATCTTCTCTGATAAAAGCCACCTTGACAATTGTTCACGCTAAAGAAGAGGCCAAGAAAAGAATGGGTACATACCAAGCGATCCCCAAGTGCGGGATTGGCCTATGTAGAAAGCAGCATTGCTTATATCGCCCCTAGCAAAAAGGTCAGTGATGGAGTGGAGGCAGAGACCAACTAACCCTCCAGGACCGTGGGCAGAGAAGTTGTTTGGTTTGCTTTGGTCACCTGTACATGATGAGGCAAACCTTTCTATATAGTGCCTGCTACTACAGTGGTGCACCTTCATGGCACTGTTAATAACATGTGTTACTGTTTAAATAACGGTACTATCAGAGAAGCACGTATGGTCACCTCGATACCCAGTCGCGTGCTCCGAGATCAACCATGGCCTGATCTTTTCAGCTTCTTTCATAGGAGGGGAGTGTGGGCGTGTCCTTTGGTGACCTTGTCACTGAGTAGCACCACAACTGCAAACTTTTCACTCGGGCGCTGGTAATTTCCATTGCCCACGAGTTACGCCCAGCATTTCTGCAGCCCTCCCCAGAATCACTTGTTTCTGAATGTGCTCGACATGTGCAGCCTGCTTTTGCTACCTTGAGTGCTCGTTCCCTTCTCAAGCTCTCTATTCGCCCACTCTTTCTTGTTATTGGCTGCCTCTGTCACTCTGTGTCAGCTTTCATCCACTTCCGGCCCACCTGTCTGGCTGCCTCTGTTATATCAAGCGCCTGTCTTGGTCTGCCCCCTGTCCTCCCCGTTTGTCATCACTGCTTGCCACCTGTGTCGCTTTCCCTCTGCACTGGCCATGCCATTTACGATCGATAATCTTCCTTAGTTTTTCACTGCCTCACCCCACAACCCACGCATTCTAACCCTCAGCTTGTGTATATCGCGCTTTGCCCATCTCTCTCATCCGGTTTCTGTGCATTTCGTCTACGTGCCTATGCTTTGCTATGCGTGTCTCTGCATCACGTTCACAGCGGTCAGTGCATCTCACGCACTCCTGACTTTGACTTTCTCCTCTGATCCTGTAGTGCTCGTTTCAAGTGCTGTGTTTGCGTGCCTTTCTCGCACTCTGTACATGTGTCCGTCTCCCTGCCTCTGCTCTCTGGCCTGTCATTTCCATACTCCTTCGACCTTTCTGCCCGTGCTGTCTCTGCCTCCCCCTTGTTAAATCATACTGCTTATGTTTTGTATGGATACAAGCAATGGACATTGAAACAAGTCCCTTCCAGCCCTGTAGTCCCATTCTTAACTTTTCAGTCAAATCTGCTTTACTTAATCTTCCATTTTCTCTGAGTGTTTGCTATTTTCAGGATGTTACTTTTTTCCAGCCAGCAAGTTACTCTTGTCTCCCATTCCTCATTCCCTCCGTGATGTGCTCACCCATGTGTGCTTCCTCCCCACTTCTCGCCTTGATGTGCTCACCCATGTGTGCTCCCTCCCCACTTCCCTCCATCATGTGCTCACCCATGTGTACTCCTCCCCACTTCCCTCCGTGATGTGCTCACCCTGTGTGCTTCCTCCCCACTTCCCTCCGTCATGTACTCACCCATGTGTGCTTCCACCCACTTCCCTTCGTCATGTGCTCACCCTGTGTGCTTCCTCCCACTTCCCTCCGTGATGTGCTCACCCATGTGTACTCCTCCCCACTTCACTCCGTAATGTGCTCACCCATGTGTATTCCTCCCCAATTCCCTCCGTGATGTACTCACCCCTGTGTACTCCGCCCCACTTCCCTCCGTGATGTGCTCACCCATGTGTACTCCTCCCCACTTCCCTCCGTGATGTGCTCACCTTACACAACTATTACCATACACAATACGTATCACCTTCATATTCTTAAAAATATTTGCATACCTCTTACATTATTCAAATTCGCAAATAACTACATTTTATTCCATATATTTCTTATCATCTGCATAACCTGCTCTATCTCGCATTATTAAACTTTGAGCTACTGGTGTTGCATTATTTACCAATGCCAATAGCTCAAACTTTAATAATGCGAGACCTATTGCATTGCAAATGCTTGTTTTAAATGCAGTGACAAAAATTGCTCTCGTAAGCAAGGGAAGCAGATGATCCTCGTCTGCGAAGGGTCAACATCTTCGTAAAACAGAAGGCCATCTAGAACGCCACTGGCACCATTTTGCCAATTCCTTGTAGAGCAGGGTAGTTTTCACACATTTGCACCCTTTGCCCAGGACCATTGCCCACCCTGACCCTACTGCATTCCATTTTAAGACTATAGTTGGACTTTAGCAGACATCACGCTTGGTAAGTAGGTGTTATCACTCATATGTGAAAAACGACTCTACTTTTGTTTTGGCGTGTCTTTCTGAAAGCGAGAGCAAGGCCACTAAATGCCTATTGAGCGCCGGAGAACCATAAGACGCCTTCTGTCTATATCGACGGTAGATATCCATAAACACTTGTCTGCCTTGATATTGGGACACATTACAGTGTAATACCCTTGCAAACATTGCCTTTCCATTGTCAGAAAGGCAGTAATCCGGGATTATTTTAAGTTGAAATAGAGCACCTTTCCTCAAAAGAAACGCCTACAAAGTGCCCCCAAAATAGCAACAGCAGCAGTTGGTTAGCATTATGCATTCACTGTGCCCCTAGCCATTGCAGTAAATCTTGTAGAAACATTGTAAGTTATGAGGGATGTACGCTGCCTCCAGCAGCTTTGTCTTCTTACGGATATACCCTCTGCATATTGGCTTCTCTGTTGTACAGACTTGTTTTTTCAAGCATGTACCGTATAAACATAAATTATGTCTAACTCCTGTCCCAATGAAATTGATGAGTGTCCAACTCAGTTTTGAGGTGATAGCCGCAGTGCCTATTTGTGCTAGCCGCCGTGCCTATTTGTGCTAGCCGCCGTGCATACTTATGCTAGCCGCCGTGCCTATTTATGCTAGCCGCCGTGCCTACTTATGCTAGCCGCCGTGCCTATTTATGCTAGCCGCCGTGCCTATTTATGCTAGCCGCCGTAGCCGCCGTGCCTATTTATGCTAGCCGCCGTGCCTATTTATGCTAGCCGCCGTGCCTATTTATGCTAGCCGCCGTGCCTATTTATGCTAGCCGCCGTGCCTATTTATGCTAGCCGCCGTGCCTATTTATGCTAGCCGCCGTGCCTATTTATGCTAGCTGATGTTCCTATTTATGCTAGCCGATGTTCCTATTTATGCTACTCCCTGTGCCTATTTGTGCTGGCCACTGTGCCTATTTGTGCTGGCCACTGTGCCTATTTGTGCTGGCCACTGTGCCCATTTGTGCTGGCCACTGTGCCTATTTGTGCTGGCCACTGTGCCTATTTGTGCTGGCCACTGTGCCTATTTGTGCTGGCCACTGTGCCTATTTGTGCTAGCCACTGTGCCTATTTGTGCTGGCCACTGTGCCTATTTGTGCTGGCCACTGTGCCTATTTGTGCTGGCCACTGTGCCTATTTGTGCTGGCCACTGTGCCTATTTGTGCTGGCCACTGTGCCTATTTGTGCTGGCCACTGTGCCTATTTGTGCTGGCCACTGTGCCTATTTGTGCTAGCCGCCACGCCTACTTATGCTAGCCGCCGCGCCTACTTATGCTAGCCGCCGCGCCTACTTATGCTAGCCGCCGCGCCTACTTATGCTAGCCGCCGCGCCTACTTATGCTAGCCGCCGCGCCTACTTATGCTAGCCGCCGCGCCTACTTATGCTAGCCGCCGCGCCTACTTATGCTAGCCGCCGCGCCTACTTATGCTAGCCGCCGCGCCTACTTATGCTAGCCGCCGCGCCTACTTATGCTAGCCGCCGCGCCTATTTATGCTAGCCTCCGCGCCTATTTATGCTAGCCTCCGCGCCTTTTTATGCTAGCCTCCGTGCCTTTTTATGCTAGCCTCCGTGCCTATTTTTGCCGCCGTGCCTATTTATGCTAGCCACTGTGCCTATTTATCAAGCACGCAACTGTTTGACCAATGAGTCTTCGGAAGTGGGCAGCTTGAACTGCTGGACTAAAGGTGGCAATGGAGCGGGTGTAAGTTCACAGGCTTTTAGGACCAGGCTACTCAGCAGGACCCTTACTTACATCAGGCTCACTCTAAACATCACTGCTTGAACGGTCCCTATCTCATCAGAAGGCCTGTGCTTGGAGGCTTCCAACAGGCCTGTTTCTTTGCTGAATACTAAGCACTCTTAACACCTGGGGAAAACATTCAGGCTTCTAGAATTAGAAATATTTTCCCCAATAACTCTGCCTTTGGCTGACTAGCCTCTCATAGTTAACCAAAAGGCCTGAAATCTCAGGGACTCTTCCAGGGGCTGTTAAAAGCCTGCACGACTCGAGTGTGCGTGTATCGCGTGGGCCTGCCGTCCACCTTCACGCCTCGCGCGCAGGAGCGTCCCATTGAAATGCGCAGCGCTCGCAGGACGCGACGTGCTGCTTGTTTTGTGGCCTGTGGGGCCGCTTGGCGCAGAGTCACCTGGGAAGAGGCCGTCAGTCGGCGCCGCCGCGTTTATTAATAGGGCTGAAATGAAACTTCACAGTTCAGCTCTTGTAATTGCTAAAACAGGTTGGGGACAAGGCAATCTCGCTAATGCATAGCGAGCTCTTAACCATAATCATTCTAAGCAATCCATAGGGCCTGAGCGAAAACCTTCATTTCACTCTTAATAACTTTTCAGGCCTCTTTTTTTCCTTCCCGTTTCCTCTCTGTTTAGAATTGGCTGTGTGGGGGCGGGGGGTGAAGGTGTGTGTGTGTGGGGGGGGGGGGGGGGGGCGAGTGGGGGCAGTAGGTGAGTTGATTGAAGAAATGATGGATTTGCGACGCCATGCAAATTACGTTAGCTATCCCGGCTCCTCTGACTGTCATTGTGTGTCCTACTGATGCAGCGATTGTGCTGACGGCAGACTTTCTGCACTGGTTAGGCCAGGTACCAGTATAGCTTTGCACTCTGTTCTGGGTCTCTTTTCAATGAATGTATCGATCTTCCTTCTTTTATGAATTACGAGAAAATGGCAGCATCTAGGACTCTGCATCGATTGGGGGAGATTAAAATGGCATTATGCTCCCTTTCACCTTTCATCGTGAATTCTGAAATTATTGAAGAAATAGCACGCAATGTGTGTGTGTGTGTGTCTGTCTCATCCAAAAATGATTCCTTCACAGTCCACATCATTCTAAGGCCTTAAATTAAAGGTTTCTCTTATGGAGCAGTATCAAGTGACTCACAATTTTAAATCCTGCCTCTAGTGACATTTTGAGAATGCTTAAAAAAAGAATTACAGAAAAAGATGGAGTATGCATACCCACATTCAGCTGGAGACATGCCTCAGTGCGCATGTATGGCTATTAGACATTGGCCAAACCATGGCTTTTGTGCTTCTTGTCTTTCTGGAGTTTAAGAAATATTTTTTGTTATTGAGACTTGCACCGAGGAGCTTCTCATTGGAATTTTGTATGCTATGCAGTACCTTGCACCTTTGTGGTAACACGAGCTGTGTAAAAATGCGAAGGTGGCCGCGACTGCTTAGGAAATGAAATATTATCGGACTAATAACGTTTATTCAAATAAAGAAGCAAATTGAACATTTTAAGATGGTCTGTAAATGGTAAAGAGTTTGAAATTAGAGGCTAAAAATTTAAGTTAGTATCCCTAGATGGATTTGTGGGAGCAGCGCAAATGCATCAAACACAAGATAGTATGGACAATGAGTGGCTTCAATTGAATTTACAAAAGTCCCAACCTTCCCAATAAAGTAAAAAACATTTTTTTAATGTGTTTGTGACTTAAAGAAAATATTTCGTCATTTATGTACTTGCTTGATGAGTGCTGGGTTTCTGTATTTTTGTCTGTATTGTTTTGCTAATTAAACCATGGGAAATGTTTAGGCTGGGGTCCCTTGATACAAATATTAATTCATTGGCGGGTCACCGGGATTCGAGTAATGATTAAGTGGGGGTCCTCAGGAGTCAAAATGTTGAACACTTCTCTCGTCTAGTATGATCTTGATCACTAAAGGCACTCATTGACTATCTTCCTTGTTCTTGGTACCCGGTACCTCTGCCCAGGTGCCCATTATTGTCCTGAAAGGCCTTTCTCGGTAAGACAAAAGAACTCTGGTTTGTCACTGGGAGATTTTTATAACATTTTGAATATTGTTTTCTGCTCCCTCCTATTCTTTTAGGGGGAATCGAACAGAAAACTAGAAAGTGTCTACAAACCTCCTTTAAATGGGATGCTTTAGCTCCACACACGTGGAACATGTGGGGAGGGTGTGTATGCAGGTGTGTCGTGAACCCCCCACTTTACCAGCTACAGCGGAGGTGGGGCTCTTTACGGGCCTCTTTCCTGCAACTTGATAGATATGTTTATAACTATTGCTATAAGAAAGGTAGATTGATAGATAAGGGAAAGGAGGATGGGCAAGTGGATGCATGAGCAAGTGAAAGGATGGATGAGGAAGTGAAAGGGTGGGTTGATGAGAAGATGAGTGGATGAAAGGATTGATGGTTGAGTGAGTGAAAGGATAGGTGGATGAAAGGATGGATCGATCAGTGGTTGGATGGATAGGTGGATGAAAGGATGGCTGATGATTGGGTGAAGGGATGGATGATGAGTGGGTGAAGGGATGGGTGGGTGAAAGTTTGGATGGATGAGTGGAGGGAAGGATGAAAAGTATGAGTGGATAACTTGATGGATGGATTTGTGATTGGATGGATGGATGGGTGAGTAAAAGGTTGGCTGTGTGGGTAAAATGATCAGTGGGTAAAAGGATGGATGATGAATGGGTGAAAGGAGAGATGATTGGGTGAAAGGATGGGTGGGTAAAAGGATGGATGAGTGGGTGAAAGTGTGAAAGCTCTGTCATAACCCCGACCAAGTCATCAAGCAGTAGCCTCGGCCTAGTCATTCTACTTTGCTCACAAGAGGGCCGCTCACTTGGGAGGACAAGCCTCCTGCTCAAAAGCAAGTCATTATATAACTTGGTCTCAGAAGTGTCTCTGACTGAATTAACTACAGCTTTTAGTCCCTCATTCTCTTCTCTATCATAGTCATTGAAGAGTTGACCCACAAACGACTATCGCAACCATTACCATGTGCACCTGGGAATCCTGCAGTCGCATGTCAGTTCTTGACAAATCAGTAAGACTGCAGAATTCTTCTCCTTGCCTACCCCTCTTCTGCATGGTGGGAATCAGGCAGAAGGCTTGACTTACCTCTGGATCACATCACTCTTCAGTGAATCAGTGTTAATGGACTCATTGGTGCATCACTGCTGTTGATTGCATACATGCCCAATAAATTGCAGTAAATTGGTACTTTGAGACACCGGAGAATCCTTTCCACCTCCTTGGTATCCGGTGTGGTGTTCCCTAGGACTATGCATGTATGCAGTGCTATGGAATATCTTAGTTCAGCCGGCATCATACATTGGTCTTAAAGTTTGAATTCCACCAGGACCTGAATGTCGTTTGTTAGGCCTCTTTTGGGTCTTTAAATCCTCCTTTTTGTGCAATGCAAATAGCTGTTAAAAGCACCGCCTTGTCTAAGCTAGGTCCAATCAGGTTGCGCTAGCAGCTGAAACCCAGTAGCCTGATTGTGCTAGGAAAGACAAGCTCGACTGCACTAATTCTGAGAAATATGTCTGATTATTGCTTACCATCCAGAGCGTCTGGAGAGAGACAGGTGTTCACAAGTTCCACTGAAGACCTTTTTACAGCTAGGATGTTAATGAGTTTGGGACCTTGTGGTCCGGTTCTCGTTTCCATCACCAGTAGCGGTGTTCTGCTCAGCTGCTACCCACCTCACGGGGGGCAAAGGCGGCGACCAGCATATTTCTCCCCAGGTGGTCCACTAGAAGTCTTTGAAGGACGGCTTCCTGCCTCACTGCTGTTAGCAGCCATGACACATTATGGTTTTATCCAAATCAGTGTCTCCAGCACTTTGTGACCACCTGGACATTTTCAGATGTTCTCCTTGCTCATGGTCACTGCATTGGTTACGTGATCCAGCACCATCTCCTTGGGCTATGGGCTGGACTAGAAACAATATAAGCTATCACAGCCTGGAACAGAAGCGTGGAGGTGTTTTGTAGTCCGATGTGTACTGCATACAATATTCACATGTGGTACTGCAATCTTAGGTTCCAAACATTTTTCAAAGGCTTCCATTATGCTGGTACTTTGCATCTGTATTTAGTGTAAACATCTTGAACGCTAGCCACAGTAATTATTTTTGTACCATCTATATTTCAGCGAAGGGTCTAGGCGGAAAAACTTGGTTTAAAAAAAAAATCAAACTTATTGCAAAGGGGCATTTACCATCCATTGGTGACCTTTGTATTTGGGTGCATAGTGAAAAAATATTTTGTAACTATAACTTCACTTTTATTGATGAGGTTTTACAGCGCGCCACTCACAGCCTTTGGGCTAGGTTAGGGCTCTTACAAACACCTCATAAATAAATAAATACATATATAAATAAATATATATATTTATGTATTGCTGTTTCTCCTATGGGTCACCTGCCGAACTCCATGTCTGTAACATGACCCAGACCATATTTTCTTCACCAGTCCATGCAGGTGCAATTGCTTTATGTAATTCTTTTCCGCTGGACGATACTGCCCAAAAGCATTGAAAAATGTTGGTAAATCTTGCTGTATTTTTGTGTGATTTGGCTCTAGGAGTTTGGGGACAGCCTGTCTTGGTGCTCATGTCCAATGCATACTTTTTTGTCACATGTTTCTCGTGGATGCAAGATTGGTTGTATTCGTCACTCTTGAATTCATAATCTGATGGAGGAAGTGCCATTAGATTGACCCCACTCTTTATTCTGTTGCAAATTTTACGCTGGTACTTTATGGGATTACATTCGCTTCTAGCAACCCTCTAACTAAGCCCCCTCCTCTCCTTGACTCCTCACACCGGCTACTCCTGTACCATTGGTAGATTATTTTTGTATACTCGATCTTCTAAAGTTAAGCTATCTGTCCTCTACCGTCACTCCTTAATCTGTCTCTATGCACTTCCTGATCCAGAATTAATTTGTCGATTAAACTAATCCCTGTAATTGGCCCTATGTTGGAATAAATGACCTTAAAGACTCCTGAAGCATCATTTGAATACCTTAACACTGTTCGCACTGAATACTTATTTTCTGCTGTTCATCAGAAAGGCGACTAGGGTAAAGACTAAAGAGTCCCTTTGCTTTTATACCGAAGCTTTGCAGCAGATTTGAAAAAAGTAGTAAATAGGGGTAAAAATTATACAAATCTCGACGACACACTTATGTACTGATGTTCAGTGGTGTTTGGTAATCTATCATAAGTACATTTTCTCGACTACACCATGATTTGTTTTGCATGTGTAGTTTAAATCCAAATGTATTAATCAAGTCTTTGTAAACACTCAAATGAGCTGCAGGGCCCTTTGAACAATTAATTGGACCCTTAATCAGACCCTCTTGTGTGGGTCTGATTTTTTTGTAGAGCTAGTAAGCCAAGAATCATTTCATTGCCAGAGAGGGGGAGTGTGTGAGTTTTACCACATCTGTTGGCCTCTTTTGTATTTGGAAATGCCCTTCGTTACTCATTAATGCACATGTTTGCCTCCATTATAATTAAACATTTATGGTTGAGCAAGAACCATGGTGTCATCAGTTCTTACCTCATGAAAGGTATTTTCCCTAAACACATAAACATGCTACTATCCTGTAAGTGACAAACGTTTATTTAATACTTACTGCCTGATGCTTCACTCCCAGATGATTGGTCTTCTTCAATTCCTGTTTAAACTTCCGTCCTGTATACTGATCGGATTGAGACCGACATGTTCAAGGTGAGGGGTGATCTTTGGTAACAATAAATTTTGGAGGAGGGCCAAAGGGAAATATTTTTAACGACCCAAAGGTTACTAATCCCTAAACCTTACATGTAATAACAACCAAAAGTAACCTGGGTCAGAAGATCAGAGCCTAATAGTGCAGTGAACAACATATAAAGGGAGAAAAAGCACATGTGAGTCATACCATCGATGTTGAATCCCATCAGCCACTATGAATAGCGGTTATCATCATGTAGGATTCGTCCATACACACTACTCTTGTGTTAGAGATGTGTGTAGTGTATGGAACCAGGGAAAATCAGACAGGTTCATAGGATTCTCAAGCCCTGGTGTAATATGATGTCGCTACCAATAAGTTGAAGGTGGCTAATGGTCTAGAAGCAGTGCAAAAACAAACAAAGGTGAGTGCAGATGTTAAAAACAACTACTGAGTCAGTCCCACAATTTTATTCATGACTGACCGAGTGATGTAGTTAAAAACAGTGCAGGAAGCAGTTTGAAAAAATAACTGCTATTGTCCCAAAGGTGGTCTACATGTTTCAGCCATAGTGATTGAGTGTCAATCTGGCTTTCGTCAGGACCGAATCTTTATGCTACTGCTAAATAGTGTAGTAATCCAAACAGTGAAAAGGAAAAAATACGACCTACTTGCGTGGTAGTATTGAAACACTCCCGAATATACGTGGAGTAAGTAACAAATCCCCTCAATGTAGGGGGTCACGCTCACCCCACCTGGCATCCGCTCAGATGAAAGAGGCCCCGCTCTTTCCGTCGGTACCTCCGGCTAAAGTGAGCTGGACGGGGAGGCCTCCCCGTCAAACTGCTTCCTGCACTGTTTTTAACTACATCACTCGGCCAGGGCTTGAGAATCCTATGAACCTGTCTGATTTTCCCTGGTTCCATACACTACACATATCTCTAACACAAGAGTAGTGTGTATGGACGAATCCTACATGATGATAACTGCTATTCATAGTGGCTGAGGGGTGATCTTTGTCTACTGAAGACAAGCAGCTCCTGCCTGGCCTGTTGACACAGTGGCCTTGACGATGCCACTTTGTCCTAGCATTTGGCTTAGAATATGGTGTGCATCAGGTGATCATATGGCAACCCCCTGGATTATTCCATCTCTCTGTGATGTTCCTTCCCCTTTCTTTTTAGTTTATAAAAGTAACCTGAGAGGCCATGGTTTAAATTATCTAGAAACAGATGTTTTGAGATTCTTCTGATCATCCTCCTAGCCAGGTTTGGCAGCGGTGTTCGTTACTGTGTCTGCACTACGACTGTTTTAACAGTGTGCATGAGAGTTAAAAATAAAGCTGGCATGATGGCTTAATTAAAGGTCTCGTTTATTTTAAAATCTGATCGTATGTACAAATATGTTCTCAAAGTTGTCCTTGTCCATCCATCGTCTTGGCATTTGCTACCCAAAGTTTTCTCTGTGGTCATCAGACTTTATTCACTGAGAGATATTGCAGTCTCGATGCGCCAAGAGAGAACATGGGGACTTCTTGTTTCAAAAGCCTGAAGTAGTCTACCTAGCGACAATAATGTAGATGAGAAATTAGATCAATTTGAGTTTATGATGTAGTTTTCTCCCTTTTATCTAGGATTCTCCAACTGTTAGTCGCTCTGTCCGGCACTTGGAAACGGTTCTTGTTCAGGGCTGTGCCCCACATTCGTGCTGCGCTGCGCCCTTTTCAAACTAGGTCTGGGATAGTTGTGCAGCTGATTACCAAAATCCAGTTTGGTTTTCAGAATGACCAACAAATATACAATTCACCACCTTGGAAATTTGTTTGTAATTTTTTTAATGCATATTCATCATAGGTAGCAAAGTTTTTGTTCCAGTGCTCTGCCCACCCCACCCCACGCTCAGGTGCTGTTCTGGGGGTTTTCACCCCCCGCTTTTTGCAGGGAAAACACCAAAATATCTAAAACCAAGGTATAGACACCAAAAGGGCCACACTTGTGAAGCTGTAAGTTCCATCTTTTACTGCCCATGCCAAACTGACGTCCATAATCACTGCCCCAAAATTCGTTCTCCCTTAACAGGTGTTCGCCAGTGCATCATAAGGAAGAGGTGAGTAAGTGATTTAGGTGCAAGGCATCCATGCATTCAGGCAGGCATAGCTCCTTTACTAGTAAATAGCTCCATTGTAGAGCATAGGCTGCAGTAGCAGTGTATGCTGGTCATTGTAGTTTCTATTCCTTGGTTTTAGATATTCAGAAAAGCTGCCTAAATATTTGGTGTTTGGTGATTTGAAGGTTCCAAGTGTGCCTAAAACCATGCCATTTTGTTTAAATAGTACTTTTTAAAAGTCCTTATCAGTATGACCGCTTTGATGTGCCAAAAAGAGTCCTAACAAACGTGAGTAAACTTTTGAAAACACTGCATTTATTTAACATCAACTTGGGATGGCTAGTTCTGATTGGTTCATGGGAGACCAATGGTTTCCTTTTCCCCATCCCTTTCACTTTCCTCTCCTGCATCTGAATAAGTTTAAGAGGTGCTGGGTGGCTTACATATCGTCTTTTCTGGGCAGTTCCTGGCCCTGCTTGTTGCCGGGTTTCAGTGTGCTGGGGAGGTTGGCATTGTAGCAAGCGCCATTCCTCCCAGGTCTGCTCCAGTACGGTCTTCATATGCCTTTTTTTTGTTCTGAATTTCTTGGCATTAGAAGACCTAACACACACTGTATATGTCACAAAAGCTGGTCTATGTGTACATCAGCAAGTCCATGTGTATCAGTCAAGTTTGTGGGCTTGATGCCACAAATGTCAGTCTACGCCCAGGGGTGTGGAATTTAATAAAATATCTACTTGTCCATGGGGCAGGTTGCTTCACAAATCTGCTTGTCCTGTGATAAAATCCACTTGTACCTTTTGTGCCATGTAATGTGGCAACAAAACATGGTAGCATCACATTATATAAGAATCACTGATATAGCCTCTCAGATTATGCCAGGGATCATACCATAGTAGGGTTTGAATACTAGCCATTCCCTTATGTTGCCACGTTTCCCCAGATCTACATACTGGGGCTGAAGGTAATGGTAAGCAATAGTTCCAGGGTTGGAATGCCTTTTTGAGTCTGTGCAAACCTACTAACTTGCATGTTTTAAGGGTTTTCACGAACTTTTCTCTAATCTTTTCCCATACTGAGAAAGGTTGGAACTTTACTCCTGACCATGGCAGATGTGAAACTTCTTCCAGGTTTGGGGAAAAAGTTGTTGGAGGGAAAGTGAACGTGCAAACACTCAGATTTTCGTATGAGCAAATCTACACATGCATATTTTCTCATGCTAAAGTGCAGTTCATAAATATTTTCTATGAGTACTGTTTCCTGGCCTACTTCTGTAACTTTTTGTGAATTTACGAAAGTTGTATATCTGCACTTAATACAAGGACATATACCATGGGTGCACTTTTGAGACTTTCTTTAATATTTGGCCCCTAATTAGGCCTGGCGTGAACCATGGCCTTTTGCGTTTAATAAAATTCTGTCTCTCTCTCTCTATCAGCTTGCTTCACTGTGAGCGACAGCATTCTGCTCTTTCACAAGGAGCATACCGGCACACAAAGTAGTTTTGTTTAGTGCCAGGAACTAATGTGTGCTTTTTGAGGCTAAAAACTATTTTTGCTTTTGCCAATGGTGAGGGCCCGGTAGCTGCCACACCAATTTGGTTTTACAAAACCATGCCAAACCAAGTCAGACATTGACAAAACCAAAACGCTGACAATCAATTACAGACCTGCTGGCTTTGCCAATGCATGTTTATTCTTATGTTTCCCAAAATCTTATTGAAACTGGTTACACTGATTTTCCGTTATGACTATTTTTGGGAAATACTACCATACATCAGCACTTTTTACTAAATGATGTTGCAAAGAAATGGTACTTAAAATGTTATAGTAGTTTAGCCAAATGTCTTTTTTCCCACCTTGCTTTTTTTTGTGAACATTTCATTTTGTAAGCAACGACTCGTTAATCTTACTTTCAAGCCTTTGCAAATATTTGCATCTAATCACAGAGCATTCTGGGAGCATTATACATAGCTTCATATTGCTAAACTCTGAAAACGTGTGTACACATTTTTATACTGGAACCACTGTCAGTAGTACAGTCCGAGCTTACAACATTTACTTAGATCGCTCACCCTAATAATAAAGGCTTTGCATTAATGAACCATAAATACAAGTTTGAACAGCATTAACACATGGACACAAATATTACCTTGACTACAGATCGTGCCCGTCCCTGATCCATAATGTGGTACTGAAAACTGGCAGCCAAAGGGTTTGTGCTGCAGGGAGTTTGGCCTACTTGTCTCAAGGACAAAACACACATGAAAACTTGTTGCCCTTGACCCCAAACAATATGTCCTGGGCGTCGGGCTATAGGAATTCCACATCCCTGTACGCCACACCCATTTCACCCACATTCGTGGTCATTTCGGATGGGCTAGCGCTAGAGGCTAAAAGACATTCTTATGGCCAAGCCTCTTACCCGTCCTTGTTTCTGGCCATGACCTCCATGTGCATGACTCACTTTTTTCCCTTCTGGGTTTCAGGTGCGAATGCCTCTCTGGGTTATGCAGTTTTCCCGTGTGCGAGGTGGGGTCCATCCCCCGGATAATTTCTCGTGGAGACGGGACACCTGGCAAGTGCTGCGACGTCTTTGAATGCGTCAATGGTAGGTGCACTTTTTGATCTTGCATGCCTGGGTTGGTCAGCGTAGGTGTTTGGGGGGGGGATGTGTGGAAGGGAGGGGTAAACTACTGAGATGACCTAAGGTGAGGTGCATTTCAATATATAGGACGAAACATACAGCTCTGAATGTTCTGATATCCCTGGAAACTATTTCAGAACATTATTGTGGAACGACTCTATCAAGCCAGAACCTGTGGTCATAATGTTGTATCTTGTAAAGGGATACTGAGCGGACATCATCTTAACTTTTGGAAAGCTTCTGATTTTCAGTTGTTTTAATTAATTGCATGCGCAGGATTTAATTCAGATTCTGCTTTGATGACACCTGAGGAAACTGTGCAATGGAAGCTTCAGAAGTGATTAATCAGCAGCGGACATCCATTTAACCGCTTTAATTATTTATGCGCAAGTGCTAATAGATGTAGCAGGAAGTGTTCCCTGTGCTCTGCGGCATCTGACCCCAGAAGGCTCTGTGGTTTGACTGTTTTTGATCTGACATTGGAGTTGCATTACATTCAGTATCTTGTTCTCTCTGTCATAACACCTTTTTCTGCTGATTGTTTGTTACCCGAGTCATCTGGCTTCTGGAACCGTTTCCCTTCAGGAGGAGGGGTTTACTTGGGGGCTATGTGGTGGGAGAGGGCGGATGGAGCATTGGTGTTGAAGAACAGCATAGATTTGGTCATATTTTGACCAGCTAGTCTGAACAGTTTTTGATTTTTCTAGCTCCCTGTGAAAAATTCACCTTCCTGTCCTTCCTTGGGTGGAATATGAGCAGTAGGTGATTTGTTGTCTTGCTGGTTACAGTAATGGAGATGACCAGTGCTGAGTGCTGTGGATTGCTGGATTGTGTAAGGGAAAGTGGGGGCGTGAAGTAACGGTTCGACAGTTGCACGTGAGTGAGCCCTTTTCTGTTTCTCAGAGGAAGTGCTCACATCAAAACCTAGCTGGGGCTCACCTTAGATCTACCCGGAAGAGCAGATGAACGGCTGAGCAGTAAAACTCTGGTATCTGCAATTCGGCATGCACCGTATGGGGTGCGGCTAGTCACTCATGATAACCCTGTGAGTACTTTATTTTCTGGCTCCCCCTGCACTCTTTATAAAGCCTGGGCAAGAATACAGCAGGTCCATGCCTATGGTGTAGAGCTGTCAAGTTTTCCAGATCCATGCAGAAGTAGCGTATCCATTCCACATTTTTAGGTTGAGCATTTAAGACCTCTTGTATATACTTGTATGTGTATGTACTTTGTGGGCTCTGCAGATTAGGCCTAGGACTTGTCTGCTTCCGCTTAGGGACTTTTTTTTCTGTTCAACTGCCTCTATTCAACTGTCTTTATAAAAAACGACCAGTAGAGGTCAGTAAAATACCAGAATTGCTTTCTGCTTGTTCAACTGCCTCTATTTAATTGTCTTGCTAGAAAACTACCAGTAGAGGTCAGTAAAATACCAGAATTGCTTTGTGCTTAGGGACTTTATTTTTTTTATTTTTCTGTCAACTGCCTCTATTTAACTTTCTTGATAGAAAACGACCAGCAGAGGTCAGTAAAATACCAGAATCACTTTAGCATTCTCTAGATTCCAGTCCATAGAAATTTTCTTCCACGAACACCCGTAGACAATAATAATATTTTTTTCAAATCTTGTATTTTCAGTGATATGACCACCGAAGGCCCTGATTTTTATATTAAAAACAGAGCTTTGGACTATATCATTTCCCTCTGAAAGGCAATATTTCTCTCCGTGTGTTCCCATACCTGGTGTGTCATGCAGTTTGGTGCTTACTTTCCCTCCATGTTAAAGAACAGTAGATGTTTCAGCACCCAGGCTAATGTGCTGCATAACTAAATTCATATAAGGTCCCAACGGCGAGACGATTGCATTGCAAATGCTTGTTTTCTCTGCATTCTATTGCTTTTGGTCCTCTTTACGCCACTGTAAAATAAAGACTACAACTTCTAGTGGGCACAGAAAAAAACCTGGTCTGGATGACTTACTTAGGGATGGAGCTCAGAAACTTGAGATCTGTTGTGGGGGAGGGCAGCAGGAGACCCGGGGATGTTCAGGTATAAATGGAATGGGGAAATAGGGGGGACCAAATGTATGTTGATGGCAGCTTGGAAGAGATGGTGGTGCATAAACATTGATGCATCAGAATATCGAAGCACACACGTCTTGATTATCCCCTCATTAATGCAAGCTTCCTTGGTCCCATTGTGCTCCACATTGCACCCGTGCTCCTGTATTGATTTATTTGCTATATTTGTACCCCACAGACCTGGCCACAGGGGAAGCCTCTAGCTTCAGATGAAGCTAGAATTATACAGTGAAGTGTTTAAAGGCAAAGAAGGGGACGGTGGTGGCCGTAAGCAATGAGCTCGTTGAGCTGTAAAGTTAAGCAGCTCGTAAAACGTGAGCTATAATGCAAGAACCTTGATGGGACAGCGGTGTATATAAGTTTTTCCTGAAGCACAGCAATTTGGGGTGTCTTACTGGTGTTGGTGGACTGTTCCAAAATCTTGGCACTTGGTAAGAGAAGGACTGATTCATTGACTTGGATTTCACCATTTTGGCAATTAATAGGTGAAGGCTTATCTTATACCTCCAGTGACCCTTAGAAGGGAAGAGGTGTGGCGCCGCGGCCAGGGCAACTGACTCCGGAATCTGGGGATCACGGTTCGATCCCCTGCGCCGGTGGCAGGTTAGCCCAGCACCATGTGACTCTGGGCAATAGCTTGCTTAATCTTTCCGATGGCCCCCAGCGTCTAGAGACCCTTACGGGTGATTCGCGCTTTACAAATGTGGATTTATTATCGTCCTTAAGATAATAGGGGAGGGAGGGAGCCGGGGGGGGTGTGCTTGGGTTAGATGATTGCCATTTGGAAACGAGCAACAGACTTTTGCAGCACACTGTGTAGAATCACAAGAATGTCCTTCTAGAGGGGAACCTTTTAATTCTGGCTCCATATACAATTGACTATGTGTTTACCAATTGCTGTTGTCTAGACATAGAGGGAAACGCGAATTGGTGAGCTGTGTGCCTGGGGAGTGAGGAGGAATGTAAGTATGTACTTTATATTTGTCTGATGTGTGCCAAATCAGTAATTATGTGCCTTGCGGTTCTAAGTGAATACCTCCTACCCACCCTTCTAGACTTGTGTGCATCTCAAGCGGTTACTCAGCTTTCGGCTGTGTGGCGAAGAGAACCAAACAGTATCCTAGAGCACTATTTTTATGTTGTTTAATTCTCAGGGTAAATAATCAGCATTGTACTTCTCCTTGACAAACACTTATATAGCAGTGATGCCTTTGCGGAAATGGTGGGAGGTGGAGTTCGAAGAGGGGATTGCAGTAGAACCAGGCATCCATGGGCGCTTGTGAGCCTCATGTCTGCAGGTACTCAGAGATGTTCTGTCACTTGATGCAGAGGGGAGTGCGAATTGATGTATCAGGTTCTGTATTTTAATCCGTTACTGCTTGGTTTGTTTTCACCCTGTGAATGACAAGTTAGGAGGTCAGTTGGGGGGTGGGGGGGATCAATGTCCTCATTGTCATTTACTGAGTAGGTGGTTAACCACTTTCCAAAAACAGCATCCTGGCTGTTTTTTGCATGTGGTTGATGTGCACGCTGTTGTTTCTACGCAAGTGGATCTGTGGTTGACTGCTCCCTGCCCCCCCCTTTTTTAAAACAAATATGTCCTTGTAGCAAAAGAAGAAAAAAAAGAACCAACCAAAAGAATTAAATTGAGCTTGAATTGTATAACCATGTTACAATAAGATAACACTCATGGGCCAACGGGGTGGCCTCCACTAATAGAAGAACAGGTGGCAACCAAGCACTCCAGTGCAAGGTGGCAGCTCAGTGGTTGGTATATTAAGCAGCTTCCATTCCACCATCCTGTTCAAGGTTCCGCACAGTTACTTCATATTCTCGAATCATCATCTAAATTTGCATCTGTCTGGACCCTAGCCACTACATCAACGCAGCATTTGTCTGGTCTTGTGTATCCTTGCAACATAACTGTACCCCGCATGAACTGTATATTGCAACTAATGTATCACAGTATGTCGTTTCTCTTACAGTAGCCCAGTGCTGCCAGCTTGCATCGCTTTTTACTTTTTCTGGGTTTCGGGTGAAGCCCAAGATGCATTTGGTAATGGTAAACGTATTTGAATTCCCCACCACACTCTTTTATTGGGCCACTATTTGTCTCCAGAACTCCACTAACACACTCCGATGTCCACACCACACGCAGTAGATGTACTTCATTACTGCCACATATCGGCCAGGTGCTCGGATAGCTGAGATGCACCTTGCGTGGCTATTATCAGATGTGGTGCGCAGATTGTTGAAAGGACGTTGAATGCAGCGCTATGTATGTCAATCACGATTCGCAGCTGTTACTATTGGCTTGCTGTTTCAGCCAGTAGTATATTTGCGAAAAAATATGTGCCGGGGCTCTGGTCAGGAGGCAGCTTGCACAAGCCTTTTGCTCCAATAAGCGCCACCTATAACAGAACCAATTACTAACAATAAAACACTACAAGTGGGGGGGTGGCAGAAAGGCCAGAGCTGCCGACTTTGGAGCTGGAGTTTGACTCTCGGCGTAGGCTCAACATCCTTTGATTCTGAGCAAATAACCGAACTCCCTGTGCCTACCAAAAATGAATGTGTCCTTAACTGGTGCTCACGAAAAGCACTCCAATACCTTTGGCTCAAGTTCACGCTACAAGTGCTGGTGTTGATGATTAAGTACCTGTGCCGAGCACCGGAAACTACACCTGCTCAAATTAAGCACTGGTTTTACCTCCCTTGTACTGGCGTTGTTAGCCCTGGTTTTAGGAGCATGGATACAGAAGCGGGATGAGAATATTAAACCGTGCTCCAGCGTCCTGGGTTACTTTCTGTAGTTTGTACTATTGCCCTTCTCTTACTCCCTCAGTAGCATATAAGAGGAAGGGCAAGTGGTTAATCCCTGTGATGTCACTTGGGTTCAAAGGGTGCCTCATCTCACATCCACCACCCCTGGTATTTTGACGATTCAACGTCCAGCTACAGCGATAGGTTGTTTTTTGTTGCCAGTTGTGTAACGTGGGAAGAGGGCACCTGAGAATTGGGAAGGGGCGAATCAGAGACTTAACGCAAATGATGGGCACCCACTGCAGAATGCAGTGAGGGGTCTCCCACATTTCACAGATATTCACTGACTTTGTGCAGAATAGAGCCTTCTTAGAGGGTTGGAGGCCCCCCTGCGCTGCGGTGGTCTTCCCTTACCTCCTGTTGCGAACAAAGTCACATTTAGCTTGACACCTAATTTGTTTCTCCCGGGTGAAGACTACTGGACTGTTTTTTGGGGGATAAATGTGGCTTGGCTCATTGGTAAGCCGAAAGACAAAAAGGTGGGACATTTTGCGAGTGGCGAGACTCTGCATACAAGTAGAAGGCTGCTTTTTCCCTGCGTTGTCCTGTTGTGGTTATTGCATCCCGAGGGAACTTTGTTCACATTAAAAATTATTTGGTTGCAGCCTGGTGTTATTTTGTGAGGGATGGGCCAGTCAGTCTCTGTTTAATCACTCATCCATCATTTTGCTTTTACTGCTTTTACACCTCTGTCATCCGTACAAGGGAAGGAATTAGACCATAGCCTTTGTTTTGCAGGGGAGGGATGCTGATGGAGTGGAGTTTAACACAGAGCCTATTTGCAAGTGCCACTCGACAGTGGTTATTTGACAAGAATGCTATTTTTCTTGTGTCTTGTCTCCATTGCCTCCTACTACATTGAAGTAATGGATGTCTTCAATAGCAGCGCCTTTCCTCGCCCTTCATTTCCTTAATCGCAATAATTCATGCTCGAAGGCGGCTTTCTGCCAGGGAAGGCGGAGGCGGATTCCGCATCCATGCAGTGTAATCGTCCGGTTGTGTAAGGCAACAAAGTGCAAACTTTTGTATTGTCATGCCTTGCTAGGTTTGCACCCTCCTATAACAAGACTGTAGATTACATACAATACTTTTTTTTTATTTTTTTAATAATTTTGTTTTTTATTGAGAAATTGGCATGTTAAACAGCAATGACACAGCATTTCACATGTAGTTAATGGCACCAAGTGTATTAGAATATCAAAGACCTCCTCCCCTTGCAACGGAAGGTCCCGGCGCTGCACCATTATTCACGCCTCGCGTGCCAGAGAGCCTGCTAACCGAGCTGAATAGTAGTCGAGGGGAGACATCAGTGCGGGGAGGAGGGGGGGGGGGGGCGGGGAAGCTTTGGTTCATTGTCTTATTGTTGGGGGAAGGGGAGGGGGGTATACCTTGCATATATAGCGTACTGCTAGGAGACAGCAATGTGATCGCTATAGTTAACGTGTACGAATGGGGCCAAGCAAGGGTAATGACGAAGACAGTGATTAGGATATGTTTCTTTTTTCCTGTCTGTTATACACTGACACCCTAAAAGGTGTATGTTTCATGATATGCAAAAGGCAATAAAAATGTGTTTAAAAGAAAAAAAAGACCTCCTCCCCATAGCGCTATATGAATGCATTTAGGAATGTCACATCATCCAATATCGTCAATCCCACCCCCCGGCCCCCTGGTGGCTCACAAATCTCTCCCCGGAAAGTATTCCAAGGCCCCCAAATTTGACACCAATATCTCCTGGCATCCCCTGGATACATAGATAGGGCTCTCGGTCGCCATGCACTAATCCATATCTCTGGCCCAATCCGTAATACTTGGTGTGGTCGGAGCCCTCCACAGTCGTGCGATATTTCGCTTGGCCACCATGAAGCACAAAGTGACCCATGTCCTCTCCTTGGCCGTAAGGTCAGTGGGGTCCCATATGTTTAACAAAATCAATTTGATGTTGCACTGTAACTGTTGCCCCAGTACTTCCGCCATCATTAAAACCACCCCCTTCTAGAACTTCTGAATCATCTCACATTCCCAAAGTGTATGAATGAAGGTACCTTCCTGTCCGCATCGCCGTGCACACCCACTATCTTGGGCGTATCCCATATATTAACCATCGAGGGACCGGATAGGTATGTCCTATGGAGGATTTTTAACTGAACCAGTAGGAGTCTAGAGAAGATGGCGACTTCCTGGGGAAAAGCCACTGCGCCACGCCATTCCTCGTCGTCCAAGCATGCTACGTCGTGGTCTCATTTACCTCGTAACCAAGTCAGGGGATCAGTCATGTTGTTGATAAGTTTTTTGTATATGAGGGATATGGCCTTTTCAGGCAAGTTGCCATCCAGAACCCTGTCCTCTAAAGGGAGGATGCTGGGACATTCGTGCCCTTAGGGAGAGCCGAGAGTAGTACATGTCTAATTTGGAGATACAGGAACTGTTCAGAGCTAGCCATTTCAAACTCTTGACATAGTTGGAAGAATGGTGTGACATTCCCAGATTTCCAAAGATCCCCAATTCTGGAAATACCAATGGTGTCCCATTTGTCGAACCCCAAAGAACCCGACAGCCGACCCTGCTGGTCACTGTGCCAGAGCGGCGTAGCTTGGGTAAGTACGCCATCCCACCCCAGGCTTTTAGTGGCGTCGTTTTATATTTGCACAGCATGTTTGGTCGGGCCGGACAAGACATTGTTCTGAGACTTTGTATATAGCGCGCCCTCAAACCCACCCCCGCGGGAGAAGCCAACGATCGATATGAAACGCAGGGCCCTCGTGCCGCCTATAGGTGCATTGATTAATGGCTGCGAGGCCCAGTAGTATCTTTTCATGTAGGGGAGCCCAATATCCCCGTCAAACCACCCCAGTGTGAGCTTATGCAAGGCGATGCGAGGTGGACTACCCTCCCACAGCAACTCTTGCACCGTACTCTCCATTTCTTTAAAATACGACGCCACAACACGTACAGAAGAAGGGGGAGATAACATACGATACGTGGTGAATATATATATATATATATATATATATATCTACCTACATACACGCAAATCGCCGCTTGCCACTGCTTCCCTCTGGCAGAAAAAGACGAAGAGCGGACCCAAAGGATGGTGCCAATCAGAATATTTTTATTTGATTACTTGCCCCGCCTGACCGCCATAATGCGTTTCGACCCCCACTCGGGTTTAGCTGGTTTTACTTACTGGTTTTACCAGTTTTATTCTCGGTAGAGATGGGGTGTGGGGATTAGGTGAATGTTTATTCAGTAGAGAATAGATTTAATATATGGTATCAGATTGCTGAATTAATCTGTTTGACAGGATTTATTGTTAATCTCTTGATCCTGTTGCTCTCTTTAGTTATTGTGTCTTGTCTAAATGGATTGTATTGAAAGTAATTGGTTTCTGTTATTAGTGACAAGATTATGTTTTTTGCTCTCTTTACATATGAAATTCTTTGCCAATGCTCTGGAATTCATTCAATGGGATTGTTTGCACATTGTCCTGCACTAGATAGTTTTGCACTTGTTTGTTTATAGGTGTCCATTTTTAATCGATTATGAATTAATATTCGATTTCTTATTGCATATATGTACTTTATTTATTTACAGTGTTTTGTCTTGCTGGCTGAATATGTTTGACCTGCATTTATTTTTAGGTCTACATTGCAATCTCCTTTACTATTCACCATCGGTAGTCTATGGGCACTTGCCCATCATCATATTATATTTTTTTACTTCCCTTAAAATGTTTCAGAATTAGCGTGATAATTAGTTCCATATATTTATACGCTGACATTTTTTATGTAGTTACATTTTAACAACATTCAATTCTGTTTCGAAATATAAGATTGCCTTCTTTGTGATACTAGGACTTGCATTGTAGGCTTTAGCTATTTGCGCTAGTATTTTCTCCATTTCCACTACCGAGTGGGAGATGTTTTGGTGGCCAACCGCACTGTATTTAAACTCTATGGTCTTTGCTCATGTCATGTGATCAAGACCGGGTTCACCGGTCGAAACGCGTCATGCTGCTGTCTCTTTGAGGAATAAAAGCACCTATTTTTTGTCACGGAGTGGTCTGTTCCTGTTCTATGCAATCCCCGCATATTTCTTGGACTGTGGAAATTATTTATTTATTCATCCAGGATCACTCAGGGTAGCAAAGTGGGAACTCCAGAAATAATCGCCTATCAACTTATTCATTAGCCCATACCACCCACCCCTAGCATGTACTGACATGTTTTAAGGGGACTTGCATAATTTCACCCATTATTAGGTCCATATGTTATGCTTCATTCTTATTTCCAAAAAGATACTTAACTTATCTCTGTTATGGGCTGCATGCGCTTATATGATTTGTCACACAGAGGTGATTTCTTTCAGTCCTGAGTGGTTTTCGAATGTCACGCAGAAGTTGCGGCAAACTGAATCCGGTGCTCATGTGTTTGATGTGACTCTGGGGGAAGCTGTTCTTTAGGGTCTGGCTTAGCTCAAAAAGCCAGTGCATGAGCCGAGCCATTAAAATACTTCGCATGTAAACCATGGAACAAGCCTCATGTAAAATATGATAGTTACTTCAAAATTCAAAATATCACTTCACTAAGAGGTATTTATTGAAAGTGATAACTCCAAGTTTATTGCCAGATCCAATAGTAACAAGCATTTACAATGCAACGGTCTCGGCATTGGTAAAGTTAGAGCTATTGGCATTGCTCATGACATTATTTTTGTTAATGTTTTTGTTTTTAAAACATTTAAAGAAACGGCATTGTCATGAGCAATGCCAATAGCTCTAACTTTAACAATGCCGAGACCGTTGCATTGTAAATGCTTGTTATAATACTAAAAACATTGAAGCAGTGTTTGTGAAAAGGAGCAATCCGCAAATGTGGGCCACTTTTTGTTAGGGTGCCCTGGCCTAAACTACAAAAACTCCTACATAGGCCCATATGTAGGACTGGGGACGTGTTTCACTTGAGTTTCTAGAAATAAAACGTTTTTGCTTAAAAATGCCTGGAAGTAATTTTAGCCATTTTATCAAAAAAAACTATAAAACTCTAGTAGGTAGGAAACTATAAGTCCTGGCATTCACTGCCAGGCAGTTGGAATGTTTTCATGGTTTTGTGTGTAAAAGCCATGCTGGCCGCAACTGTGTAATAATAAAATAGACGCTTGCTCCTAAATGTCAGGGTATAACTGACCGAGCACCTCGGTGAGAGCTGGGTGCTTGTCTCCCTGGCAGTGGCGTTGCTGTCCTCTGTGTGGGGGAATGCTTTGCCATGCAGTACAACGATAAGCTTTTACAGCCCGACATGAAAGGGCACCGACGTGACAACGAACAAAAGCCTCCACCCCCTCCTGCTTGCTGGGGGCAGGCCGAGCAAAGCAAACTTCACACAAAGCTGCTGCAGCTGAAGTGAGTCACAGAGACGCGAGGCAAATGCAGAGTAAAACAGTCTCAGGTTTTTGCCACTCATCCATTGACAATACAACTGATTTCCTGTAAAGGGTGATTCACACGAGGGACAGATGCGCGTGAGTCCCAGCGTTTAAAATGTGGGTGGAGGAACATTTTGTGTGTTAGTCAATTAACAGAGGGGGCAGAGCCTTATGCAGTGCTGACACCGAGCGTGGTGACTTATAGTTTAATCGCACAACTCTCAGGACCCTAGGCGCTAAATTCTCGAAAGGGGAGGACATTAGAAGTAGTTACTTATGGCTTTGGGCGCTGTTTGGGGTGGAAGCAGGAACGTTTCCCCATACACAGAACAAGGAGCAGCAAGTAATGTTTCAGATGTGGGTATTGCGCCGGGATGGGGGTTATCTAGGCGCTTGTGCAGTACACGGAGATGAAATGGAGAGCGACAGGAAGCTATGACAGGTAATGTGGATTGAAGACTTGGCTGCCGCCCACCCAGGGGGTCACGAGCAGTAAAGCGGTGCGGATAGTTGGGCCACCCCCCTCCCCCCACAACAAGACGAAGTGAAGCAAGCAGCCGCAAACATTCAGCATACACTACCGTGTAGAATACATATTTTCTTTTGGGGTGGGGGGAGGGGGGGGGGTACAGGGTTGTCTCTACAGTGCGACATACAAGGATAGATACACTGATTTATGCAAGTTGACTTTCAGCACAGTGTAGTTTGAAACATAGCTTCGTGAGGGGAGTACTTTATACACTACGACATGCAGTGCGACTCATAGGAGTGAATGCACAAGGAAGTTAACTGCGATTGGCTAGGCGATATATTATGCAATATTCAATGCGACCTCTGTGCAGCCCGTTACACACACAGTGCATGAACAAGTCATGCGAAAGTCAGGATTTAAACAGTTGTCATGATTATATTTTGCCAGGGGGCTGGCTACCTCACAAATAAATGCATGTCCCAAGCGTGGGAACAAAACACGTATTTTAACACTTTCACTCCAGACACCCGTGGGCCTTAACTTTATGAAATATCGGAACCCTCTGCGAGCATGGCTGCTGTGGGCGCAGTTCTGTCCTTTTGTATTTTTAATTTACATTTAGGCAGAAGACCTAGGCATTAAACAAATATCCCTGTTAAAGCCCCCCTCGCCCCCTCCCCCCGCCCCCCCGCCTCCTCGCCTCCTCCCCCCCCGCCCCCCCCGCCCCCTCGCCTCCCCGCCTACTCCTTACCTGTAATTGCACACCTGCCCGCGGAGCAGCAAGCCCTACCTGCCGGTATCAGGAGAACGAACGGAAAGTCGGACTTTGTTTTGGTGTCTTCTGCTTTGTTCACATGACTTTCCCCATTACCACCAAGCCCCGCCCACTGCAGTCAGCATTTCCTTAGGACCGCAGTTTAAAGGGTCCGCGCTGCCGATCGTGGGCCAGGGAGGAGACGCGTGTGATCTGATTACGGACGTCAAGGAGAGAAGTGATTTACTACCCACCCTTAACTCACCCAGAAAAAACATTTTGGTTAAATATGAGTGACGGGTGGACTTTACATCGGTTTTCAAATGAATTGGCTGAAAAGGCACAGTCGACAGCCAGCGTTCAAAGACAGTTGTGGGGAGGGAGCTGGTATACGCAGGGCTTGAAGTTGGCTGGGTCTCTTCGGGTCTGGGACCCTTTAGTAATTCAAAACGTACATTGAAACGTGTGCTCATATTCTTGTCCTGTGTTGGGTTCTCGAATAGAGATACTACGTGTAAGCGGTTCCTCGCAACTCTACTACTGCTACTTCGGGTGTTGGAAAATACTACGTGTAAGCGGTTCCTCGCAACTCTACTACTGCTACTTCGGGTGTTGGAAAAGCGTCTGCAATTCACAGGGAAGGTAAAAAACATGGTTTTTAGGTCTCTAACCCCCCCTCCAAAAACAACCCGAGGGCACCGGAAGACACCACCGCCTTTCTCCGAGGCACAGCGAAAATGCCTCGGAGAAAGGGCGCCTCATTTTCGGATTTGGGGGCGTGTTTTGCTGTTGTCTCCTCCCTGAGACTTCTCGCAAAAAACACGCCCCCCGATCCGAAAAAGACGGGGCTTCAACGGAGTGACTGGACCTCTTCTCCAGTGGCTGGCCAGCATTTAAGAGGCCAGCCAATGGAGAACAGGAGAGAAGAGGGGCGGGTGCAAGCCCCTCTTCTCAATGACATTAAATCTCCGGACTTCCGGTCTGCCGACCGGATGGTCCCGAGACCTAGAAATGAATTGGCATAATACTTGCAAATTCTAAAACAATACAGTACCACAACAATAAATAAGCAGTTTTAAAATCGTAGCTAAGAATATATATACAGCGTCACAATATCTAAAACTGATATTCGAACAATGAAGTATCTTAAGAAAATGTTTGTGATCAGCCATGCAGCGTACAGAAACTTGGAAACCGCAACAGCCCCCAGCTGGCTGATATCAATTTTGCAAATTCTTAAAGCATTTACTCGATCCCTTAGTCCTAGAGACCAACACATGGGAACACTCCATCTCACGCTAGGTGAATGGTAGAAACGGCAGAAGAAACAAGTGTTCCTCTGTTTCCTCAAAGTAAGAATAGACTTGACACAGCTTTGACTTGTCAACAGTGCGCAGCAAGGACGATGTAAAAGTGGCAACTGGCAAGGCACTTTATCTAAATTTCATATAAAGTGATCTCGCATAAATGTGTTTGACGTAGTCGAGAAAATCCTCAGACCTGAACACATGTTTATGAAGCAAGATACTTTTGGATCGACTATCAAGGGCGTTGGATGATGAGCCTTGTTCAATGAATAATGATCAATACCTTTTTTTGGCAGTAGCAGTCAGGACAGGATTGATGACGGGTCCTACCAACAATTACTCATACCTAGGTCAATCAGAGATTGTCTGACATGGCTTAACCAAGAGATCTTATGGATATTGGGACAACTGATAATAGTTCTGAGCCCGTCTCTGTACAGCTTCTGTTCAGTGATATTCCAGTTTCGAAGGCCAGGAGAGCAGGCCTTAACATAGCGAACTTTGTGATTGTCTTAAGTGTGAGAGCTAGCCTAAGAGGCAGTCAGAGGGGTTCTCCTCACTAAATCTAAAAGTGACCTTACTAAGTTATTCTTGGCCACCCCCAGCTTTGACTAATCGCAGTGGCTCCTGAGCTCTGATCTGTAAAGAACAGCTCTTCTTACCCGAGCATTCTATATGTTAATAGCTGGAGAAACTGGGAAAATAATTCCCTTTTAGCAAACTTTACTATAGCAGATGCTCAATGCTCGATTAAAAAGGAGTTCTTAGAGATTTGTGACTCCTGTGAGTTAGAAGCGGACAGTATGACACATAGTCAAATTCTTTAACTCCCTCAAGAATGTTCTCGCCCAAAGTGATATTCCCCATATAATTCTTACATATTTTACAAGCTATAAATTTTATTTTCGTTATGTTAATTTCAGGCCTGGAGTTCTCACAGAATAAGGAGAACTTGCCCATAAGTGTTGGTAACCCTGCCAACGTTTTCGAAATGAGAAGGGTATCATCGGCGTAAATGAGTGTCGGGACAGTCTGATGGGCAAGGATAGGAACTCATTAGGGCGGTTAGTCAGAATACGAATACAGTCCTTAAACAGAAGAAAAAGGGTCGGGCTAAAACACAGCCTTGGTGAACTCCTTTAATAACGTTTATTTTGTTGGTAACTTTGACCTTTGAGCCCCACCGTTTTTGTGCATAATTATCCTCATGCACTCCGACTATGATCTTCTGGAGATCACTTGGAATGCTCATGTAAGCAAGCACCTTCCATAATCATGCTCTGGGGACCAGATCAATTGCAGCTCAAAGGTCAACGAAGGCCACAAAAAGTTCACACTGCTTTATATCAACCGTCTTATGAGAAAACGAAAGCTTGGTCCACAGTTCCAGTTTTTGATTCGAATCCTGCTTGAAGATGACTCAGGATATTGTGGGTCACAATCCACTCATTTACCCTCTTAAGTACCTTCGTACGAAATATCTTTTGGAGATTGTCCAATTGACTTATGCGACAGTAGTTACCAGGGCGATTACAGCTAGGTCGCAGCCTAGGTTTGCTGACTATTTCTTGGGGACATTCGGAAAGCTTCCCTCGGAATGCATTCCGCCCATGACTTACCATTGGCTTTGTAATTTGTAACTCAAATTTGCGTGGTTTCTATTTGCTGGCTATATTTATTTTAGTCTGGCCAGCTTGACTTCGTCCCTTTGCTTGCCCAAACCCTATATACTGTATTCGTCCCTCAGTACTGAATTTCTGTAAACAGTCCTTTCAATCTTGTTATTATCTTGTCACGTTTACTGTGCATTCAAAGACAAAGGTCAAATGTAAGGCTCTGTCTACCAGGGAGCTTGGTTTTAACTTTCTTTCTCTGACTTCAAAGTAGGAGTATTTGTGTGGTAATTATGCTGGCTACTCTGGGTGTGCTGTACAATGTTATTTTTTTTCTAGCACAAAGCAAAATGTAAATGACTGTAAATGAACTGTGCAGATATTTCAGAATATAGAGAGCACAAATGAAGCACAGTCTTGGTTAAATCTGAAATGTGGTGGAAACAAATATTTTTCTACAATCAAAGAAAATGGATACACTAGGTAATAACATTTCCACACATTCTTTGTGCGCTGTTTACTTTTATCAGTAAATCTGTATGTCTGTGTAAATGTCATTTCAATAGAAGATGTTTTGTCTGTAATGGCAGTGCGCTACTACATCATGCATACTCCACTTTACCCCACCCCACTCTTAACCACTCCACGCCACTGAACTCTACTCTGCACCACTCCATGCCACTGCACTCTACTCTGCACCACTCCATGTCATTGCACTCAACTCAGCACCACTCCACTATATGCCACATCACTCAGCGTCTCACTTCTACACCGCTCTACTCTGCACCACTCCACTCTATGCAAATGCACTCTACACCACACTACTCTACTATGCACCACTGCGATCTTTACCACTGCAATCTTGGCTGCTCTACTCTTAGCCACTCTGCACCTCTGCGCTCTATGGCACTCTACTACTCTGTTTCACTTCACTCTATGCTGAAACAATTTACTCTACGCCACTGCACTCTATTCTACTTTGCGCCATTCCACTCTGTTCCATTCCACTCTGCGCCATTCTATTCTGCGCTATTGCACTCTATGCCACTCCACTCCAATGCAATCTATCCTGCACCACACCACCCCACTGCACTCTACACCATTCTATTCTATGCCGCTGCACTCTACATCACTTCTCTCTACACTAATTCACTCTACACCACTATAAACAAAACCAAAAGCTCTACACCACCGCACTGTATGGCATTCTACTCTGCACCACTGCAATGTACACCCCTATACACTTCAACATTCTATACCATTGCACTCTGCGCCATTTTATGCTGCACCACTTTACGCCACTGCACCCTGTGACAATCTACTCTGAAACACAGCACTCTGCCACTCTATTCTATGCTGCTGCCCTCTATGCCACTCTATTGTATGCCAATGCACTCTACGCCACTTTACTCAAAACAATGCACTGTACACCACTCTATTCTATGCTCTGCACTCTACACCAACGCACTGTACACCACGTTTAGGCATAGAGTGCAGTGGCGTAGAGTAGATTAGTGTGAGCTAGACTGGAGTGGTGTAGACTACAGTGGCGAAGAGTGCAGTGGTGTAGAGTAGGGTGGCGAAGAGTGCATTGGCATAGAGCAGAGGGGTACAGGGTAGAGTTGAGAGGCGCAGCATGAAGTGGCGTAGTGTGGAGTCGTGCAGTGGTGTAAAGTGGAGTGATTCAATGAGTGCAGTGCTGCAGAGTAGAGTTCAGTTGCTCAGAATGCAGTGGTGTAAAATGGAGTGATGCAGAGTAGAGTGGAGTATGCTTGGTGTGGTAGCACACTGCCATTACAGACAACACATTTTCAATTGAAATGACCAGTACATTTGCACAGACATACAGTTTCACTAATAAAACTATACAGTACACAGACAAATATGTGTGGAAATTGCATCACCTCCGTGTAATGATTTGTTTTGATCATATTAAAGTATTTGTTTTCAACAAACTTCAGAAATAACAAAAAATGTGCTTCATTTGTATTCGTAATTCTGATATATTATGAAATAATTACAATGTTCATTTAAATGTTGGCGTGTGCTAGAAAAAATCCTTAACTATCCCAAGTATCCAGCAAGATTGTCACATAAACCCTCTCACTTTGAAGTCACAGAAAAAAAGTAAACAAGCACCCTTGGAAGACAGCGCTTGACATTTGACATCAGCCTTTGACTGCACAGCAAATGTGACAAGATAAGAACAAGATTTACAGGCCTGTTTAGAAAAAGGGAGCACTCAGAAGGATAAGACAGTGCCTGACATTTGACCTTGGTCTTTGAATGCCCAGCAAACATGAGGAGATAAGAATAAGATTTAATGGCCTGTTTACAGAAAACGAGTTTGTGGAAGAATACCGAAATCACGGTTTAGGCAATGAGGGACACATTGAACCTGGACAGCCTAAAGCTAATAAAGCAAGCAAATGGAAAGCAAGATAACGAGAGTTACAAACCACAAAGCCAATAGCAAGCAAACGAGCGGAATGCAATCCTAGGACAACTTTCTGAAAGTCCCCAAGATGTCTTTAGCAAATGCAGACAGCTGAGCTGTCTGGTAGGCTGCGACCTGAAATGTAAGGCTTTCTTAAGGATATGTGGTTAAAGACCCGTTTAACAAAGTAGGTGTTATCGCTTGTGAATGAGCAGGAATGTCAACCGATATGATATGAGGAGAGGTGGTACGATGCTGACAGTAGACATTAACATTGAAGCTGTATGTACTACATATTCTGATGTGGTGTGGCATACCCTTCCAAAGTTTGAGTGAAATGTTTGATATTCTTAAACATGGGCAATGAATGTGCTGTAATAAATCTGCAATATTGTGGTTTTACTACATATTGCTTTGAGCTTGGGAAAAGAATGTAGTAGATAGTGTAAAAGTGATTTGCTTTCATACAATTGAGGTTGAAATTAACCAAAATACTGAGGAGAATTTCTATTCTAGATTTGACTTTGAAAGTGAAGTTCTGCCCCCACACCCAAAATCAACATACTCAACAATTAGCTAGAAGCATTGGAAAAGCCAATAGGTCTTGCCTTTGGCAATGTTTGTGCTGAGTTGGCTTTGCCAAAGTTTATGTGTAAAGTATTGCTTATAAAAGTAAAAGAAAAAAGTTTCAAAATACTGGAGGAAAAGCAAACGAATATCTTATGGTATCTCAGAATTGTACAGTGAATTCAATGTTTGTCTTTATAAATGTAATAATGGCTTACTTTTCTAATACATTTCACTCAGTGTAAAGATGGACAGAATTTAAAAAGAATAAGGAAGTGTTGGAATGCAAAGGGAAACCTTTACCAAGGCGTAATTTACTTTCTACGGAACTCAGCCATTTGGTCTTCTGCAGTAGCCCAGGGAGCAGATGTATGGCCACCCAGGAGAAATGTCATACTAAGTACATCTTCTTCCTTAGATGCCAGCTGAGTGACTGCAGCAGAAGGCCCTTCCCTATCAAAACATAACCTGTTTGTGCCAAACCTTGTACTTTAAAGTGGTATGTGGACTGCAGTAAATAAAACATAAACAACCCTTAAAGTATGCTCTTAACCAAACCCCAGCGAAAATGTGGTGTGTTTCACAGACAAGCTGGGAAGGGTGGAGAACAACCCAGTGCATGGGGGGCGCAGGTATTTGAAGGGGTGAAGCAGCACGTGAGAGTTAGAAAACACATACAATCCCATGAAGTGCTGAATGAAAAAGAAACTAGCATTGGTGAAGTCAAAATGTCTCGCCTAAGGCATGGCTGCGATGTCTGAAACTGGTAACTCATAACTCTGACATTCGGGGCAAGCAACAATGGTGGAGGGGCTGGGTGGGCTAGACAAGCAACAATACAGGAGGGTGTTTGGAACGGACCAAGCAACAATGCGGGTGGGGGGCAGAAGGTATGGGTGTAAGTAAATGGAAAAAAGTACCTCTGAATGCGGCAAGCTATAGAAGAAGCACTAGGCAAGGGAAAAGCAGTACTTGGGCCATGCTCCAAGGTAGGGGCAAACACATGAAGAAGAAGTGAAGATGGCATTCGCTGGCCAAAGAGAAGCAAGGAATTTAATACAAATTAAGCCAACCAATGGTGCACAATGGGCAGGCTCTTAGACACCTGTAAGTAAACAAAAAGTATTGCAGGCAACTGTGCATGTGCTGTCTCGGCAAGATCTAAAGCATTTGATGTGGGGGTGGGGATTGAGAGGGCAAACTGTCAAAAAGGCAAAGGTGACCACCAAACATATTGAAGGACATAAAACAGACAATTACCCAAAATCATTTAGGGATGCCAGGGGGAAGGCAGGAAAGTGTTTAAGAAGGGGATGGGGATGTGTCCTGCCTGAAGGAAAACAGCCTTTACCATGCAGCCTTTACCACTCGAAAGTATTTGTACCTTTACCGTACAGTAATTTACCAGGCAGGTAGTTTCTTTTTTTTCTTCAAATAGCATACTTTTTATCTTATTTAGAAAAATGATCTAAGGGTTAATGGATGAGAAGAAGTAAATGGAAACATGTAAGGGTGGTTTTAAGGGCATGGGGTGGGTATCAGTAAAGGGGTAAGCTTGATTTTAGGGTTGGTAGATGGGTTGACATAAAGGGAGGTAAGGGTGATTTTATGGTTTACAGGTGGGTAGAGGTAAAGAGAGGTAGGGGTGAATTTAGAGTTCTGGGGTGGGTAGAGGTAAAGGGCGAATATAGGGTTCTGAGTAAAGGGAGCTATTAGGGTCCAGGGGCGGGGTCGAGGTAAAGGGAGGTAAGGATGATTTTGGGGTTCATGAGTGGGTAAAGGTGAGGGTCACTTTATTTTTGATATTTTTACCAAACGTTTGCTGCATATGCTGGCCAAAAAAATGTATGCTTGCCAAGTCAGATCTATTAGTTTTGCGAATGTTTGTGGTGTGCTGGTGCACCATCACTGGTAACAAACCACCTAAAAGCCACAGCAGGGGTTGCCAGTTACCCACTGGCACAAAATGTTATTCTTTGTACAGAATTCCGGGTATGTAATATAGCCAGACAATATGTTCATGCAACCTTGTGCTAAAATGGATTTCCAGAACACGAAGGGTAAACTGTTTTTTTTCCCAACGTAATTGCTATACTGCATTATAGGGCTTACAGGTGTAATCTCCTAATGTTAAATAGATAGAATCTCGGTTCTGTATGTTAAATATGGCCTGCTGGAAGAGGTGATATTTGTTGTGGGTTGCCACCTTGAGAGCATAGTATCTCGGTGAAGTGTTCTTAACACTAATAAATACACTCGCTTGCTGCTTTTCACATATTGACAACATAGGTGGCAGCTGCACCCACAATAGCTTCAGTTTTTGACGTTCGACCAAAGTCACGCTTTTGTACACGGAAACGGCACTTGTGGGGCTTTGTTTCTAGGCAGAGGCTTCCATCTTAATTAAAAGATCGAACCTTTCACTGTGTTGCTTTGTTAGCACCCTCTTAGACTCACTCAGAGCCTTGTCCTCGCTTTGTGTTTCTTGGTTAATTCACCCCTCCAACCCCCTACTTAATTGAAGTTAATTAGTTTCCCTTCCAACCCTTCTAATTGTCTCTCGACTAGCATGGCTGCTAGGTTTGCGTCAATGGGTCCTCTTCCTGCCCTTTGAAGTCTTGAGTAGGAATGCTCTAGAGTGTACTTAACACCGAATTAGTCATCTTGTCTCGGGTTTTCTTTATGACGCTTGTCAGCGGCAAGAGGAAAGAACCTGGGTGGCTTCCAAGTCGTTACAAGAGTTTTGAATGACAGGCCTCTTAAACGATGTTCAATCTAATTTGGAATTGTAGCAAAGGCCTCTTTCTTTTTTGCAGTATAAATCTACATGTGTCTCTTTCATCACTGCTGGTCAGTTGTTCTCCTACCTTTTGGGAAATAAAGTGCTAAAAATGCACTCATCAGTGCCATTTACAAGGTTAGTGTTGTCTTATGTCTTCCCCTCACGTCACCGCCCTCTCCCGACCTCAAGATGTGACAGAAAGCAATGACTGCTGCTTTGCATTTCTCCTGGCAGATTTGTGCTTGGTCCTGTGATTGGAAGTTTTAAAATTCACTTCCAATCTCAGGTTCCGGTGTTTCTTTTTATGGTATTGGGCTCCACCCAACGTCAGAACCATTTGGAGGGTCTCTGTCTGCGGGGGAGCATCTGTAAACCCGGTCCATGTTTCCCTAGCAGTCCTCACAATTTCGGAATACTATAAAGACTGTCCAGCCCGAACGTCTCGCAGGCCTCCTGGAAGGTTATGAATCTCCCCCCTAGACTTTAGGTCTTCCAGGGTCCAGCACTCCCCCCTCCTGCCAGCAGATCACCAACATGTCTTCTGCGATGCATCTAAATGGGTGAGGAGCCCATATATGTAATTCTGTTCCAAAGGCGGCTCATTTAAAAACCCTAACCGTTGACATCTCCCAAGCATCTGCAGTCTAGTGCAGTAGATAGGGATATTCCCAACGGATTCTCGAGCCCCTCATGAGCAGATCCTATAGGGGAGTATCTCCGTAGGTACCAGCAAGAAGACCCTTTTCCCAGGTGCCCTCCTCTGCCACCCATTGCTCCGCAGACTCCTGGAGCCACCCAAATGGACACCCCTCTGACATAGGCAGAATATGTGGATGAGAACAACTGCCATCTCTGTTTCTTTTTTTAGTTTAGGCTCCTCCTCATCTGCTAGGTGAGTCTCTTGCAGACACGCTAGGTCCACCCAGCACCTGCCCAATTAGGATAGTACCCTGTGTCGCTTCACAAATCCTCGAAGTCCCCGGACATTATATGCGAGCAGTTTATAGATGTGCAACATATAAGATGCTTGTGTGTTCCTTTAGTGGAGGTGCATCGTCCCTCCCTCTTCTCACCAGGGTGAGGGAGCCCATCTCCCAGGCGTAATTTACTATTCACCCTGAGCAGCTGTGAGCATCTACTGCCTGAATCATCTCCATGTATATGCCTCAACCACACCCCCACCCAACTCCTCCCGCACTCACCGAGTATTCGCAGAAGAACATCAAAACAGTACCTTTACCCATCTTGTGGGGCTAGAGTCTCCTCCTATTTCCATCCTGCCCTATCCCAGAAAACTCTTGAAGTTCAGATGTGTAACCCTAATTGCTCTCTATCTCACAGGAGGGGCCAGTCCAGAGCGGTCCTCCAACCCTTTCAGGCAAGTCACCACCAAGACCCCCTCCAGCTGCCCTAATAATCCTTTATTTAATTTGCCTGATCAGTTCCTCACATGTATATCTTGCTCGGTTATCCATGCAGCACTGTCTTTAATTGTTGCTTCTATTACCCCGATCCCATCTACGAGACCACTTCATCCGCTGCCAGGGACCCCCCCCCCCCCCCCCCCCCCGGTGAACGCCTTTTTACAGTTGACACGTTTTCCTCATTGAGTCTGAGTCCCTCCCCAACGTGCTATCCTCCCAGACAATGATTCGGTAAAGGTAATCACACGGGGAGCCTCCTCGACCCTGGGGCCTAGTAGGTACATACCGGCGAGATCCCCTCTCCGTCCACTCCCATACTCCCAGGGACACTTCCTATCATGGTTTGGTAAACTTGCCCCAAAGATTCAGCCATGTCCACACCTCGTCTGGTGTCTCAAATAAGTTGGTCTTGCCATCTGCACCACTCGGAGCTTTGAAAGGTAGGTTCATGGCTTTGAGCTTCTGTTTGACCTCCATAAACAACTTCTTCAGGGTTCGTACTTTCCTGGTATAATCATGGTAAATAGCTGTTTTGTGGTTCTCGTAGTGCAGATTCACGGGCTGCACGCAGTATACAGTCTCGGTCTCTGTAATTAAATATCCTGGCAATTATAGCTGTCGGTGGGGCCTCGGGCGGCAGATGGGCCGTTAGTGTTCTATGTGCTATCTCCTCAGTAAACATGTCTGAGAGTTCAGTCAGCTGGAACACGTGGGCAATCCAATTCTCTAGGAATCGTCCAATGAAGCGTTTCTCAGAATCGCAAATTATTGTAGTGTGAGTGCCTTCCGCATCCTCTGCCCTGTTATCCAGTGTCCTGGCTATTGTAGTCCGTTTGGTCACTTCTGCCTTAAGCGCAGTCCTCTCATCCACCTAGGGTATTGAGTGTGTTCAGTGGTTCTGACCCTTTCTGCCACCTTGCACAGGTGAGCACGCAACAAGCCAACCTCAATGGGCATTGCTTCAGTTTCTACCCACTAGCGCAACTCGTGAGACATGTATGGCCTCCAGGAGGTCGGCCCAGGATGGCTTCTCATTCTCTTCCATCCTTGGCCCTGTCTGTATAGTACTAGGCTGGGTGACCCCACGTGGTGGTGTATTCTGAGTGATGGGATTCTCCTGAAAAGTCTTGAAGGGGTCAGTCCTTGGCAATAACTTGAGCAGTGGGATAGGACCCGGCAAAACAGATCAAATTTCACTTGGTGGCCCCAAATTCAACGGATAGAGCTCAAAGTATCTGAGTCCTGTGGTAGGCCCTCTCGCTGGAGGAATGGTCAGCCCCTCTGCGTGGGATGTTGGCCACCTCCCCCTGGGTTAGTGGATTATACTCCTGTAGCTGGCTCCCACCCCCAATGTCCTCCTCAACCCTCTGTGTGGACAGTCTCCTAGGGCACGCTCAGGCCTGCACGTCCCGCTGCAGCTGTGGGTTTGCAGCCGTGCCTCAATGTTCGCCCCGATGGCCCTCTCAAACTCCCGCTCACCTCATTTGACGATCTCCCTGCATCCTCACACAGGGTTGTGGCCCGTCACTGCCAGACAGGCCGGGAGCATGCCTCCCGACATTGGCCCCCATCCAGCCAACCAGGCAGACGAGCAGTGTTGCCCCCCCACCGCTCCCTTCAGGAGTGTCCGTCGGATGCCTCTGTTGCAAGCGGGGGGGGAGTAGTCCCATCCGCTCTGGGGACCAGGGCCGACGTCGTTGCCGACCTCTATCTATCTTTGACTGGGGCTCGGTCGCTGCCCCTGATGACCTTCTTGATCTCTTCTTCGTGGAGCAACCGGGGCTTGACACCCGCCCCCGATGTAAGCACCACAACCACTATCGAATTGGCGATTGTGGCACTTCTTCCCTTATAATTACCCTCAGGGTCTGGGTCACACACCTGGTAGTAATTAAAAACGGACATTTAAATGGGTCCATACCTGGCCCTATATTCATGTCCTTAACTGTTATAAACAATGAGCTATTTCTGATTAATGTAAATCCTGCATTCCCTAAAAGTGTTATCTATTTCCAAGATGTTGTAATTTGTTTAGTGTAGCTTATCACTCATGTATGGGGCATACTTTGAACTGAGTCGCCTCGGTTGTTTATTACGGGACATACTTGAGAGGTCTGAAGTTGAGTCTGAAGGCATTGCGAGTTTCTCACTGTGCCTGTTAGTTTGTCAAAAAGATTTTAGGAGTACATAGTCATCCAGTCCTTGGCCTCTCTGCAGAGAGCACAGAGCAATGATCACTTCCAGTTGCAATTGCTATTTTGTGCAAATATGTGTGAAGTACTAACACAGAGTTGACAAAATATTGAAAAAGGTGAATGGAGGGCTGGGTGGCGAAGTCAACGAGATGTGAAAAAACCATTTCGTAGAGAGAGAAAAGAGGGTGCTGAAGAGGAAGAGGAAGGAGGTGAGGTTAGGATATGAGGATGGAGGGGATGTGGAGAGAAAAAGGCCTTATATGACTAATATAGAAAGAACATTACAGGAGTCCTTCAGACACCCTGGAGACCACTACACCTTCCACAGGCCTCACTAATGTTCAATTCACACTCACAATTTTATAATTGAAACATTTTCAAAATTAATTATTTACAACAAAATTATTGTTATTACTCATTTTTCTTATACAGCAAACAACCATTAGCAAAGGCAATAGTCCTGGCTGGTTTGGTGTATGATCTGGTTGCAATAGCAGAAAGCTTGGAGAGACACCAAAATACCAGTTGGGTGGCACTCTGCTGAAAATACAGACATTTAGTCTGTGTTTAAACCACGCCCTAGGCACTGTCCCCCACCCCACGCACTTCTTTAATCCTACTTAAAGCTCTGATTACACTGCTCCCACAAATGTCCCTGATGTTTTATATTAGAAAGCCAATTCAAGAAATTGTGTTCGTTTTTTTTGCTTCATCTTTTCATCACACCTGCAAGGGGCATATTTCAGAAGATGATGTTGACCTGAAGTCCGATAAGCTTATCTAAAAAGCATAACGCCGTCAACTTCAGCCAAGAAATGTGGCTGCACTTTCTAAAGCTAATCCTGTGCCTTGTGGGCTCCTGTTTCTGGTCACTGTGCACTCTGGTGGTCTGTATTTCTGCTGGATGTTTTCATCATTTAGTTCTAAGAATTCTTTAGATTATATTCTCTCTGCGGAAGTACAGTTGTAGTTAAACAACAAAGTCCCTTTCTTAATATAGTATGTTATGTTTACAGACTGACTACACCATGCAGTTTTTTTTTTAACACTGTCGTGGTCTTTGACGCGTACAGAGCAAACAAAACCATTTCAGAATAATTGCAGGAGACATTTTCTTGAAGAAGTGCAGATGTGGTATATTTATAAGAGATTGAGATCTAATACCACATAAACTATTTTGCCATAGGGTTGACGCGAAGTATCTCTTAAAATTGTGTTTGGGTTGATATTCTCGCTCATTGCTTTTCTTTCATAAATAAAATGTCCATAGCGTTCATCTTTCTTCAACTTGATGGTAAAAGCAATATTCTTATGATATTCAATGTGCACCAGACCACAAACTCCGAGGTAGGGGAATAGGTGAGCGATGTAGAGAAAGTCCTCTCTCAGTAGCCAAAGTAGTGTTTAGGATTGGGACTGTATCCGTATTGCACCATATGTTTTTTGAAGGGGGTAGGGTTCTAATTTTTGTTTTTTTGTTGCAACATTTGTTGTTGATTGATGAGAAAATAAATCATAACTGCACTAAATACCGTTTTACCCAGTATATTCAATGACATTTTGTATATATTTTAACTACTACCCAGAAATTGACTGTAACCCTACTCCAGTGTCCATCGAGCATAGCGACCGACTGTGTCCGACCTGCGATGGCCCTTAGAAGCATTATCTCTGCCCATCACCACAGTCCCATTTCTCTGGTCCATGTATCCACGTGGCATAAGCTGTATCAATGCAGACTACTTCTGGACAAAGGCCGTGCTTAATTTGTAAAACAATAAGTGCCAGAGCCCTCCTCAGGAGGCCAGCACAGCTTGCACCAACCTCTGCCCCTGCCAGCGCTGCCCATCACAGAATCAACACAACTACTAACCATCACACTGTTACAAGTGTGACAATTCAGACTGTTCAAGGACCCCAAAGTAATAGGAATGGTATGGTGGCAGGCATTGGTTGTTTTAAATGCATATTCAAATTATAAGCATATGTTCTTCTCATCTTTATATCACACAAACAGTGCCACCATGTGGCAGCTGTCATAAGTATCAGTGTTGACAATTAAGTGCCGGTGTCATGCACCGGAAGCCACTGGCTCAAATTAAGCACTGGGCGAAGGTTTTGTCCTGTTGGCATTTCCCGTGCCATTGCCTGTGTCGAGCCTTTTGCCTATCTCCGTGCCAGCTATCTCTACCGCAGAACCCACTCTATACTGTTCCCAATACCTATGCTTTCAGTATCTGCGCAGCATGGGCTAAGGTCATGACCTGTGACACTGTTCACATGGTAAGGATTAAAGTCATGCTCTAGGACTAGTACTCTTAAGAATCCTCCACACAGTTTGTGGATGTTAGTTTATTTTGTTTCTTTGCAGTCCCTTGGCTGGCAGCATTTTCGGTGGCAACAAGTGCGAAAAGGTTGCAAACAATCCCACTGTCAACTGTGAACCGTATATCCAGGTTTGCGGACCAAGCATTCATTGTCAGACATTTTTTTTTTTATATACTAAAACTGAAAAACGCATACATAAATAAGGCAGTGAGTTCCATCTTCGTGCTAAGCCTGGGGTTGATCGGCCCAGCGTGTTTTTTCCTGTAGATTTAGATGAAAAGTATCTGTGGAATTTAAAAATTAGAAAAGTAACTCCTAGTGAACCCCCTCCCACTTAACCAATCAACAGAATTTACCAAAATTAGATTACATTGTTTAAGTTATTAGCAAAATTGGACCAGTCACTAGCAAAAATATATTTCCCTGTTGATTTGCAAGAGTTGTGTTGCAATTGCATTTACATAGTGCTTCGTACCCTTGACGAGGCTCCAAAGCACATTAGAGAACGGTAGCATGCTACTCCGTGGCAGTACTAACAGTGGCAGTGTCTTTTTTGTAGCCTTACTGGGTTGTGTATATTATCAACACTGAAGAACAGAGTTGGCTTTTTATGGTGTATTGTGACTGCTCCTATGCTTGAATTTGAAGTGAAAAGTGCAAGACACAAAGAGCCCTTAACATCAAATGTTACTTTATGGATGGATAAGAATGTGTATGAGTGAATTGTGCCTTGGGTAGGGAAGTGATTTGGTGTCATGCACATTTGAGAGCCACTGCTTGGACTGTGTCTGCTAGCATGTAGTTGTGCCTACACATGTGCAGGCCAAAGTGTGAGAAGAGACGTGGTCATGCATGCGAATATTTACCATTTATGGAATGGGCTATGTCATACGACGCCCAGAGGCAAAGAAAGATGTGCAGGCCTGCATCACGTGTAGTAGAATTTCTGGAGTCCACACAGGAGGGGTAGAGTAGCAACATGAAGGAATGCACATTATATAACCAGCATTGGTACATGCTGCTAGAAGTCCACCTATGAGCATCACAGAGCTACCCCCAGAAATTGGTTTCATACAGCCAGCCATAGTATATGCTCTTCTGGGTCTTTCATGGTGAAACCATAGTAGATGTCTCAAGGAATGCACCAAGTGTCTCAGAAATCATCCTAAAGTAATATCCATTGTACAACCAACCATAGTTTGTGAGCAGCAGAGGAGAGAAACCCCTAGGCATAATACAGCCAGCCATGGATGTGTTCATAGAGTTAGTCTAGGAGTGGCAGAGGAACACTCCAAGGAATAATCAAACACAATTTGTATAGATGTCTCAGAGGACACTCAGGAGCAGTGATTGTGGAGCCCACCAACATAGGACTGCAACAAAGAAAGATCAGAACCTGTGTACATTGGTTGAGTGATACACACCAGTGAATGAATAGTGTCCCACACAGAAATCATACCGATCTAAGGAGTGATCAGGTGCCACACCCAAAGTGTATGAACACCGACCGGAAGATACCGCCAGGCCGTAGAGAGTGGCACAGCCTCAGCACATAGGGCCTAGGGGAGGAAAGAAGGGAGGGATGGACAGTGGGAAGGAAGGAACTGGGTGCCCAGGTACAGAAGCTTGCAGGGGTCTGTTAGTTCCAGCAATACAGCAAACTGCACTTGGGCTGGTGGCGCTGCTCGAGCAAATATGTTTGATCTGAATTGAGGTTTAACAGATTAATAGTGTAGCGAGCATCACATGCTGAAGGACATTTCTAAGTATAGAAACATATTATTTGTAAATAATTGAAGCTTAGACAATGGGTGCTTCTGGTTCAACAGCTGGCAGAGTCACTATGAGCCGTTCAAACCCACGTGGAGCAACCTCAAGAGGTTGAGTGTCAGCACAAAAGGGCTTTGAGTTTGAGGCATTGTAGTGAAGTCATAGTATGTCCTGTAGGGTTCACCCTGAAACAGGGGGCACCATTATTTGTCTCATTCACAGAAGCTGGTTACATCTAATCATTGTGGCATTGTCTTGGGTAAAACTAGGTCTTCACCACCTCCCTAAATTACAGGTGACCTTCAAGGATTTGTATATTTATCAGAAGAGACTTCTAAAGCTTACCCTCTTGTACAGAAAACAGGTCTGTGATTTTAACCAAGAGCAGAGTGTTGTGTTCAATGAATATCTCTACAGCTTCACTTGAGTGAAAGCCAGCCCATATCTTTTTGTGGCCATATGGTTGATACACCGTCTCCTCAAAGTTACATTTCTAGTGCTAAGAAGTTAATGGACTGCTTGCAGGGTCAGTGAGAAATAGTCTCATAGATGGAAGTGTAGCAGATGCTTTGCATCAGCATAATGGATTATTTTGAGTTGTGACCGAGAATATAGTAAGACCTCCTGATAAAATCAGTATGCAGGAAAAGACATTTCGGAGCAAGGGGGGTGTAACCTGAAACTTCTGAGGGATTTCTAAATACAGTAAACATCATCTTAGAGTATGCATGGCGAACAAGGTGCTTCTCGTGATTTCGTTTACTTGGACAAGTGAGAGACTTGAACCATGATCACACACTGTTACTTGCTTCTCTCAATGTCAACTGTGTTGCTTGACTCACAAGGCGCTAACCAGCGTGTTACCATCTTACCTGCGCTCCAGACTATACCATCACCAGCCCACTAGACTGCTCAGGTTTGCAAGCAAAGCTTTTTAAGTTTCCCTCGCATCCGCACTTCCAGATTTGATTGCAGATCCTGTGAGAGAGTGCAATCTTTCTTGCATGGTATGCCCCCACTTTTTGCTGAATGTACTTTGACTGAGTGTGCCCTGGGCTCCTGCCAATCAGGTACCCAGGGCCTATGTTCCTTTCCTAAAGCTGTACTGAAGCCTAAACCCAATTGGCATATCTGACCACATGTCAGCCCCTGGTAAATGGTACACTAGGTACCCAGGGCCTTGTGACCAGTGAAGGCCCCTAAGGGCTGCAGCACTTATTGTGCCACCCTTAGAGTCCCTGTACCCTGACACACACACACACACACACACACTGCCCTTGCAGGCTGAGTGTCTGGGTACAGAACAAAACAGAGAGTCGACATGGCAACATCCCTGTGTGCCATGCCCACAACACACACTGCCCTGGCATACATCAGCCACCCCTCTAGCTGGGTGCCCTATGCCAGTGGTGTGGGTACAGGTGCATGAGCCCTGTGCCCCTACAGTACCCAGGTCCATTCCTGGGCACTGTATGTGCAATGCTGCCATTTAAGAGTATATGGTGCTGGGAGATCGACAACACGAACTCCACAGCACCATGATGGCTCCACTGAAGACTGTCAAGTTTGGTATCAAACTTCTCAGCACATTAAACCCGCACTGATGCCAGTGTGGGATTTAATGTACAATGCACAACAGAGGGCATCTTAGAGATGCGCCCAGAGCCTAACCTACAATCCACGTCTTGTCTGATGGGCTGCCTAGGCTGCCACACAGCAGACATGTTGCTGGACCCCTGGGTAGAGAGCCATCCGCTCTCCTGGGCCTGCAACAATGCACATCCTGGGTGAGGTGCTAGGTCTCCTCCCCCAGAATGGGCAGGGGAAGCTTCAAAGGCATGCCGCCTTTGTGAGCTTCTCCAGACCACTTGCTGTACTCAGCAACTGTCCCCTACCGGTTCTGACCCCACTCTGGCAGGAAGACTGGCCGGAAACCCCAAGGAAGGAAAGGGGGTGTGCCAGCCTCTGCCAACCCCACCCCTCAGGTGGGGGAGGCGAGGTGAAGCACATCTCCGGGCTCTCGCCATCTTGAAGATGGGAAGCCCTGCCCAATCAGGACTAGGCTACTGCCCCCCTCCCACAGGAGAGTGGCAGGATAGGGGGTGTACCCACCCCAGGACAGGGACCCAGTGGTCCCTGCCCTTTACCTACCTGTAGCGTCCCTAAATTTTGTATTTAGGGGCACCCTGAACCTTCCTTCCTCAGATCCAGATTCCGAAACAGCAAAGTAGATCAAGAAACAAGAAGACCTGCCGTGCAGTTGCTAACAAGAGGAAGACACCAACAGCTTTGGCCCCAGCCCTACCGGCCTGTCGACCCTCGAACCTACTACTGCTAAACCCCGGCATCTCCAGTGGCCAGCAAGGTCACAAACCCCGGAGGACCTGGCTACCTTGTGACTCCAAGCAACTGGGACTCCCACGAGCAGTGGTACTGCTCAAAGCAAGTAACTGACCCCTGTCATCAGCCAGGAACCGCGAACCCTGCACACTCTGCACCCGCCAAGCTTGGTCTGTGCTGGAGTGAACAAAGACCACAAGGATGTCCCCCTGGCGACTGTGACCCCGAATCTAGCACCCAAGGACCCACCTCGATGCTCTTGACGACGACTGCAGCCTCAGAACCAGGGACCCCCGCAACCGTGAACAGCAGAGGGCAAGATTTCCTGACACCAAAAGGCACCCAGCGGCCCACTGTGCCCAACTCCTGGGTGCCTACCTATCCTCCAACTACCTAGCTTACCTCTCGAAGTGGTGGTCGCACCTGAAGAATCTTCATCCCTGAGCAGCCTTTGTTAGTTCTTGAGCTTCTCCATTGCAATCCATTGAGCACCCAACAGCTCAAAAGCACCCTGCACCCAGCCGCACAAGTGGCCCTGGCAGTGTAACCTCCACACCTATCTACTTCCCCATTTGCCATGAGCAAGTGACCAGGAGCCCAGCTCCCACAGCCTCGTAGCTTGCTAGCCAGCAGCCACCAACCAAGGGCCCCCTGCCTCCCGTAGGATAACATTGGGCCTAACTCACTCTGCACCCGGCTGCCCCTGAGCTGCTGAGGGTGTAACAACTGTACTTACCTGACCCTGGGAGACCCCTGAGTCTATGCCCAGAACCTTAACTCTGCCAGTCGAGTACTTACCCAAAAGCCGAAAACTCTTTTCTTCCATAGGGTAACATTGACTGGTTTCACTTGGAAATTCTTCTAAGTGTGGAGTTTTTAAACTTTAAAATATTCACCTAAAATCAACCGAGTAACGAAAACGAAAATACTCACCTGCTATCAGGAGAGATCTCAGTGCTGGATCTTGGTGCCCACCACAGACCCTGAAAAGTAATTACAACCATACTTGCCGCTAACCCAGTTTTCTTCCGTAGTAAACCATTGACTATTTTTCTGCGAAAATTTCTTCTGTCGATTTTTGCAATCTACAAATATTCTTTACAAATCGCACCAACTGTGAAAACGTAATGGCTTACCTGTTTTATATAGATGTCCCAGTGCTGAACCTAGGAGCTCAGCACTGGATTACAAAAGTAACGAGAACTTGCTTTACTTGTAATTAGAATTTCCTTCCATAGGATAACATTGCCTGGTTTTTGCTGAAAAATACAAAATACAAAAATATTGCTTAAAAATCACAACTGTAACTAAAACGCTTTTACTCAGTTGTTTACAGGAAATGTCCCAGGATTGAATCCAGGATCCAGTCCTGTGGTTAGAAAAGTAATCCTTAAAGTAACTAATTGCATTTAACTAGAAATTCCCATTGAGCTCAATGTATTATTGTGTTTGAAATTGTGTTGCCTATTGCAACCACTGTAACTGTTATATTCAAAAGTCTATTGCCTATTGAAAAGTATTTATCTAAAGTATCTCATCCTGAGAAAGTATATTTTGATACCCGTTGCTGGTTCTAAAATAAAACAACTATATATTTTTATTCAAAAACCATTGGCCTAGAGTTCACTTCTTGAGTGTGTGAGACTATTTGCTGACTGAGTGTGTACAACAAATGCTTTACACTGTCCTCTGATACTGCCTTACTGCTCAACCAAGCTACCACTTTAGAGAGTAAGGTTATATGTAACTTTAGCCTCTGCCAAACCTCTGGGGACTGCGGACTCTGTGCACACTGTACCTATTTGGAACAGTATATACAGAGCCACTTTCTTACAGATCCTTTTCATATCTTGCCACACTGCACTGAAATAAATTTCCTCTGAACATTCGTATTTGCCCAGAACATGCCAAGTTCAAAAGACTCCTAAAGATGTGGTTGTTCTAATTGCATTACACTGACTCGGAGTAGTAAAGCGCAGAGATACACCACCGGGTGTGAGTTGTTGCTCTATAGTAAGTGCCCTTAATATATAAATTGTACTTCAAGTTCCTTGGGCTAGACTGTTGTTGTCTGTTTGTCAGTGGTTTTACTAAATGTGTAAAATACTAGATAAGCAACAATTACAATACTTCTAAGTTACACAGCAACATTAGTATTACAATATAAAATAAGGGCATCGTAGGTAATCTGCGATCACCATCCGTCTGGTGGGCTATTTAAGGATTAATATGGCATCAGCATTCACAATCTGAACATTCAAATTTATTAACAAGAATGCTTTACTCAGGTGTCTCACTGACTGCAGAGAACATTGCGCCCTGTTTTACACTTCAATAACGTGTCCATGTTAATTATTTTGTTTAATTTCGCTTCAAGGAGGAAGTTACAGGGAAGAGGAAGTGTAACAGAAGAACTTGCAAAACTAGTCTCCAGTCCATCAAGTGTTCCTTCAGGCTTTCTTCCTTTCGAGCCACTTTAATGTACAATTGATCTGCTGCAGCGTTTCCTCTGGATCCCTCATTCAATATTCCTTCTTTGCTGCTTTGTTTCTATTTCACCCCTTGGCTGCATACCACTTTTGCCAGTGCCAAAATTGCTGCTTTAGGTCTTATTTTATTTTGAGTGCATATGAAGGTAAAAGCAGTAGACACGCTTTCACTCATTTAGGGATAGCTACATCAGGCCAGTTTTTAAAATTTTGTTTATAATCTGTTCACATTAATTTGCGATTTTTAGGCAGCTCCAGTAAAGCCTCATTCTTCATTTTGGACATGTATCTATGTCCCCATGGTTCAATTTGTGCAGCTTGTGTGGCGTGATAATATGTTTGATGTAGATGATTAAATTGCATCGGTTTTAATTATGCTGTGCTGGAGGCCTTCAAAATACGTGAGCAATCCTCCAAACACTCCACATCTTTGCAATGCTAGGTCTTCTATGTCTGACTGCCATTTTAACTTTGCGCAGAAGAATATTTTTTGAGGAATTATGCTTAACGTGATTAGTCAACATCCATTTGTCAGTGGCTCCGAGGCAGTGGCTGAGTCTTAATCTGTCAAGATCTCCTGGATTTTCTCATTTTAAGACGATCTTCATATCATCGGCATAGCTGTAGCCTGTCAGATTGAAGGATTTGATGAGGTCTGGTAATGGGCTGAGGTAAAAATTGAAGAGTAGTGGAACTGTGATTGATTCTTGAGGTATGCCTGCCTTAATGCTGAAAGGTGGTGGTGTAAATGGAAGAAGCAAGTTGATCCTTGATCTGTCCGAGAGGAAGAAGGAGATTGTCAGGGATGAGCCCCATGATACCAAGTTCCTGTTGTATCTCTATAAAAGAGCGGTGGTGGACTATTTCAATTGTAGGGGAAAGATCTGGTACGAGAGGTTTGATGCCACTCCTGTCCATGGAGATCTTGAGATCATGCCAGATGTGGCTAGGTAGATTTTGTGCCACTCCTGTCTGAAACAAGTTTTGATGATCTCAGACCAAATTGTTTTCTTCAAGTAATTCGCAAAGCTGAATAATTACTCCTTCTGATCAGCTTCAAGAATGGTCTGTAGCTGCTTGTGTCGAGATTGTTTATCTTGATGAGCGGTCCTATTTAAGATATCTCGAGTTCTGAATAGAAGGTGCCTGATGATGCTGAATAGTTGATGATGCTCATTGCTGTATTAGCAGCTGTATTGCCAAAAGTTTGTTCTTAAAGGTTTATGGCTTGTGGTTTGGGGAGAGGATGTAGCCTTATGGCTAGAGCAGTCGTCCTCGAATCTGGGGAACCAGGTTCGAGTCTCTGCAATGATGCTCAACATTCTGTGATTCTGGGCAAATCACTTAATCTCCCTGTGCCTACCCAAAAAATGAATGTCCATCTGTAACAAAACTGGTCCTCATGTAAAGCACTCTGATACCTGATATCTTCAGGTCTAGTTTACATTATATAAAACTCTTTAAAAAAAAAAAAAAAAAAAAAAAAGGCCTCCAGGAGTCTGTTTGATGTTGAATCCACATGTCCACTAACATCAACCAGATAATGGAACTTTAAGGATGAGCATGTTAGATATCTGTTGGTCAGCTTAGTCCTCATGGTCTTGCAGAGCTGAGGGTCTTGCAATTTGTTAGAGAGATGACTTTCTAGTATTGTCTTTGGCCATCAAGAAAGCCTTGAGATTAAGTCTTTGGAGTGGTACACTTGCATTACAGAATTTTATGGCGATTCTGTGCACTTCTCTTTTGGGGCACTCTTTGCGAGTCTAAATATACCTATATTTAACTGAGTCATTAGCGACTATTCGAGATAGAGCACCATGTGGGGGGAAAAAGCACTGCATTAAATTATATTGTGGGATCCACACGAGAATCATTGTGTGCTTTCCTGTTTTGCAAACCTTAACCCTAAAGCAAGTAAAACCTTTGTCATAAATGGGAAGAAACATTGACATTGGTGTATGTCTTTACCATTCTAGCAGGGCAGATGGCTGTTGCTACCTAAATTGGCTTCCTTTTATTGGAACATTTCATTGATTTGTCCAAACCCCAGGCGCACATAGTTTGCGTATTGGTGGAAACAAAAGCTGCGTAAACGTTTCTGAGGGAACAAAGCACAGTGTCTGCTTCAATAGAACTTTTGCCGCACAGGCAGATTGGCCTGGCTGACGTAATGGGCTTGTTTTGTCCCCTGCAGTCACTTTCTTCTCAGCTTCCTATTATCTGGGCTGCATTGAATGCTTAAAACAGAATGTGGGTTGGATTTTTGGACGTGGCCTTCAGCATCCATTACTGGTTGTAGCTTGTGGCCTTGCTTTCTGGGCTCAGGTAGCTCTCAATAATTGAAATAAATACAGCACTAAAGCAAGTCATGCATGAGTGGTGGCTAGACGCACAGGTCGGGAAGCATGGAGAAGTTGCTGTTCAGTGTCATCACAGCTTGTTAACTATCTGTGCACTCCACATATCTTCTCCAAATGGGTTTCTAGAGTGATCAAAGTGCCACCAGTCACTAGTTACTGACCTAGTGATGACCGCTGATGCCTAATGAAATAATTACTGCTAGGGTGGCCACTATTTTGAATCTTAGATCTTGAACCTACAAACCATTACTAGACTAGGTGTTCATCTAATTATTTCAGTTGAAGCAAGCCAAGACTACGGCACATAGAATACGCTATGTTGCATGAAATGACTTGAAACAGTGACAGTGAGGACATGGAGTAAGGTCACCGCTCTATCCATGCAGCACATTCTACACCCTTTTTTTAATACAGCTAATCAGGAAAGTGGCATTGCTGCAAAACAATGCGAGTCACCCTGCGTGGGCATCCGCCCATTGCCAGTTCTGCTATATGCAAAAGAAGCCGTCCTCATGAAAAGGATGCCTTTAGGTTGCCAATTTCTACTTGAAACCTTTGCTCAATTCATGGTAAGTTTAGGCCTTTCCATAAACAATATAAACTCCTTTGTAATGGTTACTGTTCCAAATCCACCAAGCAGAAAGCCATTTTTTGTAATAAATTCAAGATCAAACACACACCTTTAATTGTCTGGGCATTCTTCTTGATGACAGAAATATATGGAACCCACTGCTCAGTTCAAAAAGACTCATGTTAGCACGCTCTTGTAGGTCAGTTTTGGATTTCAGCGCCAGATTGGGCAGGGAACCCATAAAGGCCCTCCTTCATGTCTACACTGCTAAATGTGTATTTGCTACTTGTTATGGCAGTGATATTTGGGGGTTCCGGGATTGCAGTGCCATTCAGGTTGCAGAGAATAGGTTGTACAGACGTTTGTTGACTGTCCCACAAAGCATCTCAACATATGTTATTCATGAGGAGTTGGCCCTTAAATATATCTTGGATATCATTTGATTAAACAATGTTATGGTTGATTTCAATTTGATATAAGAGCGAGCCAACCCTGAATAGATTAGTTATCCGGCATTGTCTGACACTGGCTAACGTGAGAGCAATTTCCTGGTTTAATTCCATTGTCTGAATTCACCATTTTGGGTCATCCAAATTTGTTCTCATGTCATGGTAGGATAACCAAAGCTGATTATACAGGGTGAATCAGACCTTTTTTTTTTGTCCTCATCTCACCAATAAGCTTTTGCAGAACTTAAAAAGCCGTCATTTTCCAACTGGGCGCCCTACGGTTTACTGCACTTGCTTAGGTCAACCCGACCGGCCCCATTTGATGAAGGCTTGGTGTAATCATAGGACCATGGGGAATGCCAGCAGAGATTATATTATTCTCAGATCTCGGCCCCAACTCATAAGGGTCTGCCAGATGTTTAAAGAGGTATCCACAGTTCCATCCTGATCTAGGCGGGCCAAGGCAAATGAAGCTTCAAGCCAATCTTCTCTCTTCGGAGGATGGGGGGCTTTCCACTTCATACATATGTCTCCGGACGAGTAACACCAAGTATAACAGCAACCAATGATAGATTAACCTCGATGTTAACTTTAAAAATGCCACAGAGAGTATCTCCCACCCCCTTCCAGAAAGTTCTTAATTCGGGGCACTTGTAGAAGATATGAATGTCATTGGCGTTAGGTGTCATACACCTAGGGCATTTTGGAGTAGACAATGGTGCGAACTTGGCTATCCTGGCAGGCATATAGTAAATTCAATTGGTGACAAAAATAATTCTTCTTCTTTAGACTGGCTGGTTTAATAAATTTGTAAAGTAATTTCAAAGAGGGCTCAAGGAGGTCTACAATGTTGGGCTCGAAGGGGGATTGGTACCAGACCGAAGATTGTGGTGGAAGTTCCATTTCTTCTGCATCTAGAAACTTCTTATATCAAATAGAAAGTTCTTTCTTCTTTGGCTGTACTGATTGAAGAAAAATCTCCGTGTTCCAATCTCCACTTATATCCCCCTTTTCTGCTTCAGACCAAGATTTAAGTTGTAAGTACTTAAAATTAGAAAAACCAGGGCCTATCTTAGCTCTTAATAGCTCCCAGTGGTGGATTCCTTCTACATCCACCAAGTCAGACCAAATGGTAATGCCTGCTCTCTTAATTGATACAGCCAAACTATCTTGAAGACAAAGTGGTGTCCCATATAGGTGCAAAATCTGAATAATATCCGATTCCCCATCTACATCTCACTTTATACCAGGTTTCCAGGGCGGCCTTAAGGACCTTCAGGCGTACTCATTTGAAATACCTTGGGCCCCGAACTTATATAGAAAGCCTTCTCCGCCGCCCTCCGTCTTAGCCATCTCGCCCAACAGCCTTCCCCACGATGTCTCCACTGGTTTTGAAAGTAGCATCCGAACACCTTTGTATTGGACTGCAACTAAGTACCATCTGATGTCTGGGAGAGCCAACCCCCCTTTAGTAAGCTTACGCCTCAACTACTTCCAAGACAGCCTTATTCCTTTGTCTCCCCATATAAAGCTCCCGATCTTACTTTGAATCTTGCAAATACACATACTGGGGAAGACCAGGGGAACTGCATTAAACAGATAAGTCAGCTTGGGGAGGATAACCATCTTCACCAGGTTAACCTTTCTGTAGATTGTCTGGGGAAGATTTCTCCATCTAGCAAAGAGGCGATCAATTTCCTTGGTGGTTTTGTTCAAATTGATCTGGGGAATTTTATCCAGTTCTTTGACAATATAAATAACCAGGTATTTTAACTCTTTGCTAGTAGTACCCTCCCATTGATCGATGTTCCAACACATTACCTCAGTTTTGGAAGAATTGCTAAGTAGCCAGAGATAGAACCAAATTCTTCCAGAAGGGCTTCAACCTGCGGAATAGTCACCCCTGGATTACTGGTGTATAGTATTATATCATCTGCATACAGGGTTAGTTTACATTGGTAATGCTGGGATTTGAAGAGGTAAATTGAGTCATCCAGTCTAATGGCTTGCGCCAATGGCTCTATATAGATATTAAACAACAGAGGTGAAATAGGACACCGCTGTCTTTTTCCCCTCTGGATATTAAAACTGGAAGTGAGCATACCATTCAACAGAATGTTTGCAGAGGCTCCCTGATAACATTTTCTCAAAGTTTGAATAAAGATGGGGCCGAAGCCCATTGCCCATAGTACCTCCCAGAGATACACCCAACAGACCCTATCAAATGCCTTGGCAGCATCCAAGGCTACTACTGCCAAGGGATCTGATCTTACCACGGCCAAGTCAATTTTGCCTATCAGCAATTGAGTCTGCTCCTGTATATATCTCCCAGCTACTAAGCCCTTTTGATCGATGTTAACCAGGTTAGGGACCAGTTTGGCCAATTTCCCTGCCAGAATACCCATAAAGCTCTTATAATCGGCATTCAGCAGGGAGATCGGACGATAAGAGTCCGCTTTTAGTGGGTCCTTCCCTGACTTTAATATCAGTACGATGGTTGCTTCCTTCCAGGATCTAGGGACCTGACCTGTTGAGCTATATACTGAATTAAACAAGGTACCCAGTACCGGGGTCAATTCATCTGATAAGAGTTTGTAAACTTCATTCTGGAGTGCGTCTATTCATGATGCTTTATTATTTTTGGATTTCTTTATTTGATTTTTAATCTCTTCTGAGGTAATAGGGGCATCAAGGAGGTCACGACTGGCTTCAGTTAACATTGACACAGATTTACCCCTTAACCAAGTTCGTATTTGGTCTAGGGAGGGGGCTAAGTTCTCTTTATAAAGATCTGAAAAGAGAGAGAGGAGGCAGGTTCTCTACATTGCTTGATTTTTCCCCATTGTTATTTATTATGAGCTCATTGATATTATTTTTTGAGCGGTCAACTCTAGCTTTCCAAGCCAGTAAAGCGCCAGCCTTCTCCCCATAATCAAAATTTTGCATGCTCTTAATGAGCCATTGTGCCCTACACTTCTGGTCCAGTTTACCCCTATACTCTTGCCTAGCCCCCTCGAGAACTCCCTGGACTTGTGCCAACCTTCCTGGGCTCCCATGGCTGAGTCGATTCCTCTCAGCTTCTTTGCTCTATTGAGCGTCCATCTACATTGTAGCATATTGCTCTTCCTAAGATAAGAAACTGACACTGGAGCATGATCCGAAAGGTGACTTGGTAATACTAAGATCCCCGTCAGACTATCCAGGACATGCCTATTAGTTAAAATATAATCAATCCTGGATGAGTGGCGATATTTTTTACTGTAAAACGTGAACCCCTGAAGATCTCCCCTCTTTGTCCTCCAAACATCCACCAGATCCAAGTCGTGCAACAGATTTTTCATAGCCCGACTAATGCGTGGGGCCCCTATATAATGGATCTGGTTTGGCCTATCTTTTAATGGGTCGAGGAGGACATTAAAATCTCCACCTATGATCAAGGGGGGAGTTACCATAGTTAATTTAGATTGCCACTTGCAGATATAGGTTGGGTCGTCAACGTTAGGTCCATAAAAGGAGGCACAAACTAATTCTGTCCCTCCAAAATCCAGCTGCGCCACTATCCACCTCCCTGTCTGGTCGGTCTGCACAGATTTGATAGAACAAGAAATCCCTGCTTAATCAGGATTGCAACACCCCTACTATTGATAGTTTGTTGTGAGGAGCAATAACATTTTAACCAGGGGATTCTTGAGAATATTGAGCGACATTCTGCAAAACTCAAATGTGTCTCTTGTAAGAGACAAACTTGAGCTCTAAATATTTCAATATCAGCCTTTGTCTACGTGGACATCTTAACCCATTTACATTCCAGGAAATAAAGTTGACCGTACTGTCTTTTGTAGAAGTTCCTGCCCTTGGTGCTGGCTAGACAAACATTTCCTAAAGTTCAGATGAGACGAGGTATATTTTTTTATTTTATCCACTACTCCCCACCCAGTGCACCCCACCCTCCCTCCCCCCCACACCCTGTGACCCCTTTCCTGATGAGGAACCCTCCCTTCCAATAGGCTAAGCCTATTCGATCACCGTTCTCTCTGGCTTTCTAAAAATATGTGAGCACTAATGGCTAAGTCTAGGGACTTGACGTCCAAGAGCCCCCATAACTTCAACGCCCTCCCTCTCTACCCTCCATCGTCATATTAATTTTAACAATAAAGGCATCCACCTCCTCAGTCGTACGTAACTGGTGCATATGATTGTTCCACATTGCGCGTAATAGCGCAGGAAACCTCAACTGAGCCTTTGCCCCCAAACTATTTAAGTCCTCGAGCCTCTTCCCCAACTCCCACTGTCTTGTTGCGGTGATATGCGAAATATCTGATCTTATAGAGAAGGGGTTTTGACCCGTGGATGTTATGATGCCTTCCTTGAGAGCAGAAGATAAAATTAACTCCTTAATAGAGTATGACAGAAAGTTAACCAATATCTTCCTAGGTCTTTGTCTGCCAGGATTCCTCTTAAAAGGATCGCGATGCACCCTTTGAATCTCATTTAGAAGATCTGTACTGGGTGAGTTCTTTAAGACTGTTCCCTTTAATGAGATCACAAATCCCTTATATCCGACCCTTCAAGGCGTTCAGGAATATTTAGGAGCCTTAAGTTATTTTTCCTAGAATGGTTTTCCAGACATTCAAGATCGTCTTTTAATTCCTTGTTTTGGGCAGATATTTTTGCCACATCCGCTGAAGTAGCATGTATAGCTTCCTTAAGTTTGGGAATCTCTGACTCTATTACATCTGTCCTCATGGTGACTTCTTCCAATTTCTGGGCTAACACTTCGCAGGATGATTGAATGGACGCCTGATTTGCTTCTGACACGGAAAACCTACTGGCCATCTCGGCCTGGTTCGTCTCTGAGACAGTAAACATACTTGTCATCTCATCCTTCATGGCAAGTAGAATATCAGCCAATGAGCAAGTCTTAGAATCTAAAGCAACGTAGTGCAACATAGTTCTCAGTGACAGTGTTGTTTATAATTTTAGTGACCTTCTGCTGAACTTTCAGAGTGTCTTGTATTTCCAGGACAGAGTATTTATTGGAGAGTCTCACTGCAGGATGAATAGCTGATGCAATTGCTGCAGGTACTAATAAACCATCCAAACTCTCAACTAGATCGCTCAAAGGGACCGGTAGCTTCGGCCCCTTCAAGTTGCTCTGCGAGGTGGAAAGCGAAGCATCTGGAGCTACACTTATTTGATCTGAAGTTTAACTTGTATTGACAACTGAAAGGCTCTGTAGACTATTCACGCCTCCCATGGGGCTATCTTGGACAACATTCTTTATAGGCTCGCCGCTAGTTGCTGTTGAAGTAGACAGAACTTTATAATACGTTTTCAAAGTTGGAGTAATTTTCACCTTTAAGGGCGATGTTTTCTTGCCCCTGCCTCTTCCCTTACCCCTACCAGCCTCTCTCCCCTTAATAGCAGTCACGTAGTCCGTTGTGTCCCCTCTCTGCTTGCGCTGCTTAACTGACGCTCTAACTTCAGATATAGGAGGGGAGACTCCAAAATAGTAATGTCAGTATTGAGGGAAGAGTGGGCCACTCTAGCTCGCAGAGTGTAGCTACTGATTTTAGGTGGTGAGGTATCAACTTTCGCTGCGCCGCTTGTCTCCATACAGTAAGGGGGCACCTCTCCCCCGCAGGTAACCTGGTAATTACAAATGTCTTCTTATCCAAAGATAAATAGGCGCTGCAGGTGGGGCTGTCGGTAGAGCTGCCTGGGAGTAGTGTAAGCTCCCTCTTACCTTTGCTCCGCCTGACTGCTGTCTTTTTTGGGAAACTTGAAACTCCAACCCCCTACCTGGGGCTCTGCCACCTGAAATCTTCCGTGCATTCGATCTTTGTCCCGGAACTCGAGAGGATGCCGGCGCTGGTGCTGACCCTACCTCCGGCGACCCGGAGCAGGAAGTGGGCGGTATCCTGGCGCTGCCACTCCTGCGCTGCTTCCTCCCAGCGCCAGTCTCCAGCCCCCGGCGGGTTACAGCGGGGATCTAAAACCGCACGTCCACCGGGGCCAGAGAGAGAAAACGCGCCAAACATTACAACCTCTAAGGTAGGAGGGAGAGGGCGCTTTAAGCTAACAAAGGGATATCAAGGCTCTAACATCAAGCCCCAACGAGGAGCTCGAGGGAGCGTGACCGTGGCCGTTTAGCTAGCGGCCGCCATGTTCCATTGAATCAGAACTTTTTAACTCTTACTATTGCTATAAGGGAAGGCGATGAATTGCTGAAACTTTCTGTCTTTGCTCATTGCCTGGTAAAAACTGTGTTTTCCACTGGGCCTTATTTGACATGGGTGACTAATGTGTACCATTGTCAGCACTTGACCAGGTTCGGACTGAACCTTTTTGTGCCATTAATCAGTTTCCCTATAGGCTGTGCCGGTCTGCCCATGGGCAGCATTTGGGAGTAGTCAGGGGTCGCGGCTGTGACCTCTAGCTTGCTCCCTGCAACCCCTGGCACTTCCTTTGCGACCCCTGGGATCAGAGGGGGCAAAACCTTTGAGGCCAGGGGTAGCAAAGGAAGTGCCGGGAGTAGTAGGGAGCAAGCTAGAGGTCACAGTTACGACCCCTGACAACTCCCAAATGACGCCCATGCCTCTCTGGGACCTTGCAAGTGTGATATAATTTCACTGCTGGCCACTTCGTCCATTTTTGCGGTTTTTCATTTTCCAAAGCAAAAACTTTTTAATTCCGATTTTAAAGGTTTTTACATTTAAACCTGCCATGTTGTATCGTTTAAGTCTCAAGGATGCTCATACTTGTGTAAATGTAGTGTACTTTTTAAATCGTGCAGGTAAATGCCAGGAGGCCTGGCCTTAATTCAGCCAGGGAGCCTCCCAGGCCTTCGTTTTCGTAATGTCGTAATACCAGATAATTACACTCCCTGATGGTAATTGTGTGCAATTTAAGTCTGCAATATTCACCTGCCTTCCGGCCTTCTGGTTCTGCGTAAACTTATGTCGCCCCTTGGATATTTGTTTCACCACATGTCTGTACATTGCATGGCCTCCCTGATTTTTATCTCTCTGTTTAACCTATTCAATGCTGCTGTATCATATATTGGTATCACAGATTTTATTTAACTTTTATGGTTATCCTTTTAACCCAATAAAGAAACTTTACTTACTAATATGACTAATCATTTGATGACCACAGCAACTCAACTCGTGATTTTTACGTACATTTTCTTAGAAAACAGTCTACCTGTTGTAGTAAGGCTTCCATTTTCCCTGTAAGGCCTTCCACAAGAGAGGTACCAAGTTCCATGCAATCCGTCAGCATGAGAGCTGATGGCGGGCGGGTGGCGCCGTAAGGGCTTGGGCAGAGGCGACATGGGGTCTGTTCTTATGGGCTGGGCCCATATAGAGTTTGATGGTCCTTTCAAGATGGGGGTGCCAGGACCACATCTTATCCTTCAGAACCGCACTATTTTAGTTCTCAGACGTCTACTTTAGTGTTTCTCTGCAATGGAAAGAGCGGTATGCATGCACACTGCACAGTTACTCCTGTCATACATGATAAGTAGCATTATTGAGCCTGAAAAGCCTTGTACTCCGTGTCTGCCAGGCACTTGGAGGCCGCCATCACTGCTCCACGTACAGCCTGTGACATCAGCCTAATATCCGGCCTTGATCTTCTAGTGAATCAGCACATTCTGCACACATGGCAATGTAAGAATGGCCTGCGGTCATGGGCGTTTATTTCAGGAATGCACTGCTTACAGCCCTGAAGTGGGCGCTGCCTGGCCTTACCAAGCTGTGTCAGAAAAATGAAGTTGTTGTACATGCTACAACGCTAGCAGTGACATGGCTCTGATGAAGGCATCCCACCACGAGGCCCCAAGCCTGGGTTATTCTGATTAAACTGGAAATGCTGCATATGGGCTCTCTGAAGAGCCTGATGTTAGCCGGCTGGTGCCACAGAACACGCGTCCTTCTCTCCGGAAGATTGTTTGACAAACTCGTACGGATCTCTGCGGACTAACAAAAGACTTCATATTTCTTTCAGAGTCCCCAAGGAAATAAACAGCGAGGCAGAAAAAGAAACTGCATTTCATATAGCAAGAGATAGAGAAATTTGGAAGGAATCCCACACTGCCACTCTCAGACTTGTTTTTGGGCAATTCTGTCACTTGTAGGATGGTGGTAGGTAAGGGCCGAAAAGGTCAATTTATATTTCACTCGAAACACTGTTCCTATGGAGCTGGGAGAGTCTTTTTCAGGGTAATCTTTGAGTCCCCAGGTGAAACATGCGCCTAGGGTGTAGTGGCATCCTAAGGCTCCTTTAAAATTCTCCCAGTCTAGAAATGGCGATGCTGAATCATGGGAGGTGATTTAAACAACAATCATTCAATGACACTTGCTCTTGAGCCAAGATGAGAACTTCGACCCCTCAGACCAAAGTGCAGCTTCTGAACTCCTTAATCATGTACGCGCTGCCTATCCTATGAAAGATCATTGGCGGGGTTGTGAGCTTAAAACAACTAGAATGCACAACTGCTCAGGTACCAGATTTTGCTGGTGCACCACTGATTGCGTTGCTGCGAACGAGCAGAGACGTCTACGTGGCACTGAAGCGATTGCTGTATTGGGCAAGCTCCCGCTTCTGTCTGTTTCAGCGAGTGCTCCTGAAGCAGCACACAGAGGATGAGGTCCTTCTTTACGCATTGTACCAGCATTCTGTCCTTCCTCATGCGTACGCTTCTGGTCTGTCATTACTTAGTCCAGGAGGCACTGTAGGTGAGTGTAGTAAATCATGTGTGCTTCTTTGAGACCTGGATGAAGCAGTTATTTTTGCCCCAATATGAAGTGTATTGACATATTGGCCCCTTCTGCATGGGCGTTAGTGATCTACACAGTCCAACTACCAGATTGTCAACTGCTCCCTTGCCAGTAGACCCCTTCAAATTAAGATACAGCGGCTTCCTACAGTCCTTTTCTGCCTCTTCAACTGGGCCATCTTCCAAGTTGGAGATACTGCCAGAATCTGACAATGAGTAAAAGGCTTCGGCCGGTTCCTGTGGGTTTAAGCCAAGCTGCTGAATACCAGTGGCTACCAAGACATCATTATCTGGGCACCTGCCCTGCTGCATGATTTTCACTCCCCGTTCTTCCAGGGTAACACTGACCTTTTGCCCTGAAATTTAACGAGGTACCCTGTCCACCGCCTCCGTTCTTGATCTCATTCATCTAGATTCCCACAACTTTTGAGATTGCCAGAGCCTGCTTTGTCTTAGAGGGATTCTCTTAATGCAGAAGAGTTGGAGGCAGAAGATGCAGGTGCAGCTACAGGGGCCGACAAAGGTACCAATTTAGTGGACATTAGCAGCTGTGCCGTTTGGATGATTGGGTGTCCCACCTAACCTGGCTGTTTCCCCCTGGATTGCCATTGATGTTGAGTTAGGAGGGTTCATGTACTAATCAATAGTTTTCTGCCATACGTAATTCAGTTCTCCCAGCTGCCTGCCTTTTCCCACCATACTGCGTAAATTTGAAGCATGACCTGTTGGGGCTTGTCCACCACCACCTCTGGTGGCCATCTTTACAAATCTCCAGACGGAGGCCAATACCCTCACTGCCCATCAGTATTGTAGAAATGCTACATATAGGACAGTCGGTGCGCGTACAAATTGCTGCCTTCTTGCTAATCTTGGCTTTTGCCAAAGATCAAAATGAGAATAGGCGGCCACCAGGTTTCTTCATTTGGTGCCAGCCACACCCCTAAGCAAGTCGGGAGGAACTTGATTAGTCCTGCACTACAGGACACTAACCAAGGCAAAGAACGGATGCAGACCTCGGAGCAGGCCACTGTGCTTCTGCTGACACTGATGCTGCGTAGGTTTCCTGCAGCAAGCCTCTCCCATCTGTGCAATCTGAAGCGGGCATTACGCAAACCACTGCGCCACCGTAAGGGAAAGCATCGGACACCCCCGACTGCGGCTGCCACACTCCTTCACCACACTCTCTGTGCAACTCCTCTCTCCGCTCCACAGGAGGCATCCCCATACACCAGCTACCACCGCCTCTGTCCCCTCATTCTGCCCATCGCTGCTACCGACAGGAGTCTCAAGTACAGTTTGGGAGGGGTCGCCGTCCTCCCTAGATGAGCCTCGCACCTCCATCTATGTGTGTGTGTGTGTGTGTGTGTCAGTGTCAGTGTCAGTGTCAGTCATATGTATATACACGCACACTGCTTACGATTGCCCTTTGTAGATGAGCCTACCAGTTCCATCTGTGGCCCGATATGAAAATCTCTTGTGGAGACACCACTGCTGACATCTGAGTGGAACTAGACAGCACTACTCAGTAGGCAATCCTTAAGAACAGGTTGAGTTGCTCTGTATCATAGTTGGTGCCTCTATCGGGGACCCAAGTCTCCTTATGGCATACAGCGCCGTGAGACTGCAGATAATTGTAGTTCTGTACCCATAAGGGCGAGTAGGGTTCTTAGTACAAAGCTGACGCTTATTTGGAAGAGAAAGAAAGATTAACACTTAGAGGTTTTATAGCTCTTATTAAATTTATGAAAACATCGTATAAGATATATTTTGCTTTGGCCGCTCATATTGATGGAATGCATTCCAAAACTACCTGAGACTAATCCACTGTTGCATTCTCAACTATCATTTGACAAGCGAATATGAAAAATTCACGCACACCACATTACTGTCCCAAATGCTTCCACATACCCCAGGATAGAGCTATACCTACATTCTACAGTCCCTGAAAGTTAACAGCCCACAAATAGAATAGAATAGGATAGCTTACAGGGCAGGTTCTTCCTTGAAAGAGAACTTTTCTAGTATTTTCCTGTTTCTACCTGGGCAGAAACACTTCATAAAGGATACACTGCAGTACGATATCATCCCAGAGGTAGTGGGTTGGTAGAACAGTGAAGAGGCTTTAAGTGAAGGAGCAGAACTATTTTACTTAAGTCCACAGAACAATTCAGATGTTTTCCAGTCACAATAAGAAACACTGTTGAGCTACTTGTAGTCTATGCTGTGGATGTAAAAGAGCCTGTTTTGTCTACCTTTAGAGGCCTTGTACAGTAGTTCTGCCGGCCTTAAACATTGTCAAAACAAGAGTATTTCAAGACCGTAAGGTTCTACTCTGGCCTGCCTCATACAGAAGACTGCCTTGTGTTTATTACCTCAAATGGTTCTGCTAGTTATGTTACTGTAGGAGTCTGATCATAAGAACATCATCTGCTCCGAACGTTCAAGAGTCTTGTGGATCCAATTGAAATGGATCAGTGGCTCACACACCACCTCCAAACACCCTGGTATTATCACAGTCCCCACAGCAGCAGCACTCCTGCTGACGCCACTTTACTGCAATTGGCTGCATTATTCTGGCTACGCTTTTAATTTGTAATATGGTACTCGGAATAGAAGCAGCAGACATGTTAATATAAGAGGACTATACGTGGACATAAAAAAGACAATAGAAATAAAATGTCATGCGACAAAATCAATAATTGTTGATGGGGGAACCTTTTGAATAGGTTCTGCTATCTTCGTGTGGCGTTCTTTAAGAAACTGCTGAATTTTCTATGACATTGAAACACATTTTGTATCGCTGTGTCCCCAAATGCCAAGCTATCTGGAAAATGTTCCCGCACCACGTACTGCATAATTTCTTTTTAATTCCGTATTAGGCCCCACAGTTTTCTTTTCTTTATTTCAAAGTAGAGTCTAATGGTCATTTATTGTCTAGTGATTCCAGAGAACCTAAATACAGCTAATAGACATGCTTTACCAATGGCTAAGAAAACAGACCTCCACTTAGATAAAAATCAGATAAATCAATTGCCACTATGTTGCCAAAGTCTTACTACCCAAATGGAGGCTTCCTGCCGGTCAGAGTGGTGCCGATTGGATTAGGTTTTTAAATAATGTAACTTTGGAACCATGGTGGCACTGTTGTAGTGCAACAGGTATTTATATCCAGTCATGATGTGCATGCAGTTCGGCATGGCTAGAACCATTAGTTAAACCAGTAGGTCCCAAAAGCTAGCCCTTTTGGCTTTGCCAATGCTTGCTTGTTTTCAAATTAAGCATTTGTCAGAAGGATGCAAAAAGCTACTCGTGAACCATAGCTGAGCTGTTTAAACACAAGGACAGCATACATTTTAAACATTCCTAGATATAGAAGGACAGGCGTCAATAAGTGACCAGGTGCCCTTGGTGCGGAAGAGCGCCGCTTGGACTGTCTTGCTTTCTCCAAGTTGCGGTGCTTGGTGGTAAGGGGAATTTGAATTTCTGCTACTATATATAGCACCGGTTAATGGAAGGTAAGAAATAAGACCACAAGGTGACCGCTCCCACACTGTGAAGGGCCTCCCCTTGCACTTGCTGCTGCATCCGAGTCAACTGCACCTGGCTGACTGGAACTTGACGTTTCTGGCTTTGCCAACGTTCCTTGGCATGCGAGTTTTGTTACATGCATTGCACACCAGATAAGATTTGGCTTGGGGGGGGGGGGGGCTTTATATGCTGCTTCTAAACCCCTGACTACAGATTCAGAGTTTCTTTTAATGCTGGTACCAGGAAGTCTGCACATAAGATAAGCTTTGCCATTTAGAGTCAAAGAGTAATGCAATTTTTTTGAACAAGGCCCAGTCCTCGTGCTTAGATCAGACCATCTAGTGAGGGGGGAGCCTGCGGAGGCCACAGAGCAGGATACTATGTATGAATCGGTGTTATCTGCGTCCAAGGCTTTACTGGCTAGGTGCTATTTTTACCGTGCCCCCTAAAAATGTAGTAGTACAAGTAGGAACGTAAAATATGACAATGGATAAAGACTACCTCCCCCAGCCAGTATGTTCATTATTTCCCCACCGACTGTTACCGCGCAGGTGCTACGGGGTTTCCAGCTTTCCTTTGTCTCAGTAAAATTGCTCTCCAGTCCTGGCTGAGTCGGTCCCATCGTCGCACGCGTGACGCAGTCCTTATGAAATAACCTATCCCTTTTCAGTTCTTTATAGCAGTCAAATACAGCTCAGTAGGCGCTGGCAACCTGCACACTTTATGCTTTGTATCCATCACAGAGAAGGCTATTCATACCTTCTGCACAAGCGGTGGCGCCAGCAGGCTGTTCGCAGGTCGGTAACTTTCATTTTGGTACCTGCCAGGAACGGAAAGTGCACATTCAGAGAGGGGGCTCAAGCACTGACTATTTAAAACATTTCATTACATGGCAGCAGACTCCTAATTTCCAGTATTTACCAGATACATCTGAAAACTACTAGATGGTTTGACTTTGACAGTGTGCTTGTGCCATAGCCCCACCTTACTTAAACATTAATTGACTGAGCATCCAACACTACAAGTAGCAGCATCCTTGGGGATGCTACTGCTGTCTCATACATAAAAAAAAAAGTGTGAATATGTCTTGGGTCGTGCTGGTACCAGAACCTGAAAACGTTTGTGTTGTGCTCATGGGTCTTTATGGTACTTGCTAAGATTACCACTAAGCACTGGTACACTGGATTGATCGATTAATGTGTATCTGATTCCATTCAGCTCCAACATGGATTTGATATTCCTGCTTTATGGGGCGATTTAGTGTTTACCTGCTGTCCTATAATAAAGTCCTTCTACTTTCTCCAAGTTGTCTGTCTGTTTTGGTCAGGAGCACCAATTAGTCGAATGCATTCCTTACCCATACTCTGCTTCACATCTTCTTGTATTGTCTTTAGATACGCTTCAATAACTTGATTCATTAAAGTAAGCTTACTCTGTCTAGCTCCCTACCACGTTTGTGTGGCACCTGGAGTTGTGGTGAATTTCACTATACAAAAACTCAGTTCACTTCTGAGTTTTCCTTTAACATCTTTTTTGCACCCTGGAGTATTTGTAAAGGTTTACGTGTATAATTACCATAAGGGAATGCAAGAAATTAGCAACCTCAGAAAAGAGGGATGAGTTGCACTGCCTCACTTTGTCTCCTCCTGTGACGAGTGCTGCAGCGTTCTACAGTATTCAAGAATTTTATGCGAATCTGTTCAGTCAATGTCTCGCAACCTGCACTCGTCCAGAGCGAAAGGCCTTCATCCGTGCCCTCCTGCTGTGTGTTGGTGTACATTAGCTGTAGGGTTGGAGGCAGGAGAGCTAGTGCTGCCTCCAACCCTACAGCGTTGCATCACGTGCCCAATCACTGGAAGATGTATTCCTTAGGGCGATGATGCCATAAAGATTCATGCTCTTTAGTGGACCAGGTGTACTTCATTTTAAACCCAAGGAGGCGAGCTAGAGTTTATGGATTTTCACTAGTCATTTGGCAGGAAAATCAATGATGTCCTTTCAGCCTATTAGTCGCTGAAGATTTTTCAACATAGGCGAAAGAACTCCCCTCAAAGTATAGACATAAGTTACTCTTCAATAAGCCAGAGACCTTTAAACCCAGTGTCAAAAAAACACACAGTCCTTCTCACTTTTTTACCCTCCGAAAAAATGGTGTTTCTGAAAATATGCTTTTGTTTGCCTCCTTTCTGGGTGCTTTAGACCTCAAAGTAAGGGAGAGCTGTAGTCGCATAATTCCTGCTGGCTGGAGGAGAAGCCAGGGGCTTTTAAATGACGGGAGAGCCAAACAAAGCAGAAATATATCTGGACCAGAAACATCTATTAATCGTTGCTGCCGAAGTGTGGAAAGTGTAAAAGCGCCTTTAATCTTCCTGACGGAGCTGACCTTCTGTTAGCTTTCTCTGGCAGTAAGGTCTTCATGATTGCCACTTCGCATTTAGTGGCCTGGCAATCACAGCTATTGATGTCTTGATGTACTTTTTAAGATGAATGCTTGGACTTAATTTATTTCTTATTTTACAAACTTTTTATTTCTTAGCTTTCCCTTCTTATCTTTCTGAACTGCTGGTTATACGTGCATGCAATTTTAAAACCGTTATTGCTTCCCGCCTTGCACACGTAAATGCCCTTTTGATCGTTGTCTGTTTTGAAAGAGCCATCTTTCCTCAACAAAACAAAAAGGGTAGTAATCAAATTTACTCCTCTCGAATATCGAACTGTATTGATCAATTTGGAAAACACCTTGGTGATGCGTTCATCTTTGCAACAACATGTTGTACTGTGGGAACTACATAAGAATGAAGCATTTGACGGTCGTGTGTTTTGAGGACTCTGGGTTCACATAGCAAGTGTGTTTTGTGTCAAGTTTTCCCTGGTTTATAAGAAGTGTAGTTTCGGAGCAGCTGTGTCTGCCTTGTGTGATGTATTCTAGCTTGTGCCGATTGTTTTGTGAAGAAGTTGCATCAGCCATGTGTGTGTGGTGTCTTGATTTATCGATTGTGACTTTGCAAATAATCTGCTTCAATCTTGGTGAGTGCCGGAAACATTTGTAACTGGGGGTTGTGTCTTTCTTCCAGTGAGTTGTGAATTTTCAGATCAACTGCATCAGCCATGGGAAGAATGTTCTGCTTGTGGGTCCATGGGTGTGTTGAATAGACCATGGGTGGTGTCCTCATTTATGGTTGTCACCGGGATCCGTTGTGTTAGCTACACTTCCAAGTACCTGTTCGTAGGAATTGCAGTACAATACAACTTATCTAATGTTTTCAAGATGATTATCTGATGTGGCAGTAGTGTCCTAACGTATGTGGATTGTGCTTTTATGCATAAGCTACAGGGTCTTACTCTACTTTGGATTAGTTGCATCAGCCTTGTGTGGTGTTGCCTAGTTTATGGGTTCCTGGATATACGTATCTGCCATGGATGGTGTCCTTATTTATGTTGGTTGTGGCTGCCTGGAACAGTTGCATATGCTATTCTTCACGTGCTTGTTTGTCAAATGTTTTCAGGAAGAGTACCCAATATGGAGGTCATGTAGACAGGGTCGGACTGACCTGTAGGACAATCATGAAATACACAAAAGTTGATGGGAGGTGCTTGCAAGAAGTCTACCCGCTGGCAATAGCTTGGGTAGCACTCCAGTCCATCTTTCTTTTGCTCACCATGCCACCTCTGTTTGGACCCAGCCATATGTAAATCAGTCTTGACCCTGCACCTCATGGGAACAGTCCAGACCGAACTGCCACGCCAGGTCCTCCCTGAACCTGAAGACCTGCAACCCAGGACTAGTTTCGCCCTAATTATAGGCTCATCAGCCGGGTACAGCTTAGTTCTATGGGACCTACGTCTGGGCATACCCATGCAACTTAGAGCGGTACATGAAACGCACAATCTGGTCCTGGGTTGCCTGTTTTCAGGTTCAGGGAAGACCTAGATTGACAGCTCAGGCTTGACTGTTCCTACTGGGGCCAGGGTCAAGACTGATATGCTTATACCTGGGTCCAAACTGAGGTGTTATGGTGTGCAAAATAACAATGGATTGGGATGCGGCCCGAGTGATTACCCATGGCTAATAATAGTTCAAGCATTCCATCCATTACTGTTTTGTATATTTGTCACCCTAAGTGGGACTGGTATGCCCAGATGTCGGTCCCTTGCACACTGTCACTGGAACCAAGCTGTACCCGACTGATGAGCCCATAATTAGGGCGAAAACGGTCCTGGGTTGCTTGTGTCCCAGTTTAGGGCGGATCTGGCTTGACATTTTGAGCTGGACTGTTCCTATTGGAGCAGGGTCAAGACTGATTTGCATATAGCTAGGTCCAAACTGAGGTAGCATGGTATGCAAATAATGATGTATTGGGATGGGCCCGAATGATTACCAGGGGCTGAGTTTAATTCATGCATTCCATTCATCACTGTTTTGTATACCTTTTGGGCAATCATGCAGTGACGAATGGGCTTTTATGACAGGTCAGTATGTGGGCCATTGTTTACCAGTTTGTGGGCCTGTTTTATGGACAGGTGGACTGGTTTTTGCCGATGAGTTCCCCTATATTACCAAAAACATTGACTTCAGCAAACACTAATGCATTCAGTCGCTCATACCTTGCAAAATACCATACACCCTGTCTTTACAAGAAGTTCAAAACTGACCTGATTTGTAAATGTGAGCCAATTTTTAGCTATCTGTCCACTTTAATGTGGCCCGCTTTTATTTTGGTGTCCTGGCCTTTTTTCCCCCACTCTGACCCTATGTGTAGATGAGTGCATCTCTTGCAGTCAGGTTACGTTTTCGAATTCATGTAGGTAGTAGCCATCTGCTTCAGTTCCACTGCTGTTCAGTTTGTTCTGGTTTGGATAAGTTGCATCAGTCATAGGCATTGTGTTCTGGTTTAGATACGTTTCCTCAGTCGTGGGTGGTGTGTACTGGTTTATGGTGCTTGTGGTATCTAGATTGGCTGCATCATCATATACCATGTGTCTATATGCAAGACTTGTAGCTTGTTCTTGCTTGTTTTCAGGGAGAATTTGAAAATGGCAGCACTGTGTTGGAGAGCGCATTGCATTCTACACTGCACAACAGTGCAGAAGCAGATCCCTGATTGACTTTACCATAGCCGGTCTCCCAGACTCTGCCGGGTATTGACACAGCCTGGTATTGAGACACTGCCTAGTATTGACTCTTTACTTCACTTTTGTTTGCCGCTAGCTCCTGTCACTGTCACTTTTTACTTTTGTTTGCTGCTGACTCCCTTCATCTTAGTTTATTTGGCCTTACGTTTTCTTTCCTGCTGTTACTCTGTCTGACTTTAAAAGTTTTAGCAGTTTATTCTTCTCTGCTTGTACCGTTAGGAGCCACGTCGCTCCTTCCGGCCCGTTCTTTCCAGCCCGTTTTGCTCTTCCGCTTCCTGCCACCCTGCGTCTCTTCAAGGATCTACTTAATGGAGACCACAGCACAGTCTCACGCAGTGGGCATGTCAAAGACCAGCCTATCTGTGTCTGTCCGTGACAGGTCCGCTCCCAGTGCCAGGAACCCTGGCCCTCCAAGCACCCCCTCCAAGCACCCAGAGATACTCCTCCGCAGAACTCCGAGCCCTGGACGCCACAATATAACTACTGCCTTGCATCTTCTCGATCAATAATAGGACCGTTCACCTGCCTCCGCTGCCTCTTCTCCTGCAATTCAGGACCTCCCGCCTCCACCAAAATCCATGCCACTCCCACTTCGCCGACCGCAACTCCCCCGCATCCACTTCTGTCTCCTGCCTAATGAACGATCTCTCTGCATACATGCCACCGAAGTCATTTGGTTTCTGCTTTGTTCGCCATAAGTTGGCAGGGTATGCTCAGACGTGAGTCCGTTGCTCACTTTGCCACTGGATTCAAGCAAGCCTGGCTGAAGACGGCTGAAATGCCAGAAACCGGTCCTAGGAAGCTTGTTTCCGGTCCAGGGAAGACATGGCTTGGCAGTTCGGGCTGGACTGTTCCTTTGAGGCACAGGGTCAGACTGATTTGCATATGGCCATGTCTGAACTGGGGTGGCAGAGTGGGCTAAAGAACGGTGATGGATTAAACCCAGATTAGTTGACTGGGGGTGAGTGCTTGCAATGTTCAACACTCCGTCCATCATTTCCTTTGGTTTCTGCTTTGTTCGCCATAAGTTGGCAGGGTATGCTCAGGCGTGAGTGCCTTGCTCACTTTGCCACTGGATTCAAGCAAGCCTGGCTGAAGACGGCTGAAATGCCAGAAACCGGTCCTAGGAAGCTTGTTTCCGGTCCAGGGAAGACATGGCTTGGCAGTTCGGGCTGGACTGTTCCTATGAGGCACAGGGTCAGACTGAGTTGCATATGGCCATGTCTGAACTGCGGTGGCAGAGTGGGCTAAAGAACGGTGATGGATTAAACCCAGATCAGTTGACTGGGGGTGAGTGCTTGCAATGTTCAACACTCCGTCCATCATTTCCTTTGGTTTCTGCTTTGTTCGCCATAAGTTGGCAGGGTATGCTCACACGTGAGTCCCTTGCTCACTTTGCCACTGGATTCAAGCAAGCCTGGCTGAAGACGGCTGAAATGCCAGAAACCGGTCCTAGGAAGCTTGTTTCCGGTCCAGGGAAGACATGGCTTGGCAGTTCGGGCTGGACTGTTCCTATGAGGCACAGGGTCAGACTGATTTGCATATGGCCATGTCTGAACTGGGGTGGCAGAGTGGGCTAAAGAACGGTGATGGATTAAACCCAGATCAGTTGACTGGGGGTGAGTGCTTGCAATGTTCAACACTCCGTCCATCATTTCCTTTGGTTTCTGCTCCACCGAAGTCTGGAACACCATCTCCATCCTTGCCCCTGATGCGGTTTCCATCACAGAAACCTGGCTCAGCCACCAACATCGCCGTAGCATCACCCAACGTCTACAAGATGACACACCGAGAACACACCAGTGAGCATGGTGGAGGCGTTGCAATCATCCACAAAGAAACTATTTGCTGCACTATCACCGAAGACGACACCACCCCGATCATGCAACACCTTTCTTTCCACCTTCACACCGACAACAGAACAACCATCAGAGGCACCCTTGCCTACAGGCCCACAGGACCATGCACCGGTTCCTGCTACACCATCACTGACTTCACCCCATTAGCCATCTAGTCCAAGCACTACATCTTTCTATGAGACCTCAATTTCCACCTAGATGACCACACAGACACAAACTCTGCCAAGCTCCTGGAATGCATGGACAACATTGGCCTGACCCAGCGGGTCCCCGACCCCACACAAAGAGCAGGACACACATTGGACCCGATTTTCATGGCAAGCGACAGTCTCAAATACAGCCATGCCACGGAACTCACCTGGACCAACCACTCTATTGTCCACTTCACCATTGCAGGATCACCATGCACAGCCACCAGACCCCTAAGAAAACCTTCCGCAGCTGGAACAAAGTGAAACAGACCCAACAAGAAACGCCCTCAACACTACCCAACCTGATCCTGCTACCAACCTTGGACAAGCAGTCCAGAACTTCAACACCTAGATCACCAACGCCGCCGACGGAGATGCCTCATCAAACAAGCCAAGACCCAAAGAGCCACCAAACAAGGCAGCTGGAACACGCCAGAACTCAGGACTATGAAGCACAGCTGCAAAAAACTGGAAAGTTGGTGCACCAGCTGAGACACCACATACTGAGCTACATTTAAGTCAGCCCTCAACAATTACCACCAGCGACTCAAAGGCACGAAAAAAGATGCCCTTGCAAACTGCATTGAAGCTAGCACCAACTACACCAAGGAACTCTTCAGCATAGTCAGAGGTCTCCTGTCCTACAGCCACTGAGAACACAATCCCTCCTTCACAGGAACTCTGCGACACCCTTGCAGACCACTTCCACAACAAGATCTACATGAACTTCGAGGCACAACCGACTGACCCCCACATACTCCTCGCTCCAACGGAAGCCGCTCCCGATCAGCCACTAACCGTCTGCAAACAGCTCAGAACACCACAGACAACATGAACTCCATCCAGTTGTGAGCATCCACGAATCCCTGCCCCCACCACCTCTTAAACCTCGGAGGCAAGTATATCAGCAGCCAATTCACCACTATCCTCTACGCGTCCATCACCACAGCCACCTTTCCCGATGCATGGAAACTCACAGATGTCAGGCCTTTTCTCAAGAAACCCTCCACCAATCCCACTAAACTCCAGAACTACGACCCCCATCTTGCTGCTTCCTTTCCCCACCAAAGTCCTCGAGAAGGCCATGAACTAGCAGCTCACTGAAACCTGGAGAAAAGCAACCTGCTCGATGCCTCCCATCTAGTTTCAGTGCCAACCACAGCACCGTGACTGCCCTAATGGCCACCACGGATGACATCCGCATCCTTCTCGACAGAGGAGAATTGGCAGCCCTAAATCCTCCTCGACCTCTCCGTAGTGTTCAAAGGCGTATCCCATCACAAGCGCATCAAGAGACTGCACCACATCGGAATCCAGGAAGATAACTTCCGATGTATAGCATTGTTCCTCACTGGATGAACTCAGAGAATCCGCCTCCCTCCCTTCACCTCAGAACCCAAGAACACAATCTGCTGCATCCCTCAAGGTTCGTCCCTCAGCCCAACCCTCTTCAACACCTACATGACACCTCTAGCCGACCTCTTTAGAACCCCCGACCTCAATATCATATCCTACGCCAACAACACCCAGGTCATCCTCTCAGCAGACCCCACCACCAGGAAGGCCAACTTCATTAACTGCATGAAGAATGTTGCAGACTGGATGAAGACAAACTATCTAAAGCTCTACACTGACAAGACTGAAGTGCTGATCTTCGGCAACAACGCCACTCTTTGGAATGACACCTGGTAGCCCACTGAACTCCGGCTCACTCCCACAGCTACAGACCATGTCCTTAACCTCGGCATCACCCTGGACAGCAAGCTCACCATGAAGCGACAGGTCAACACAGTCTCCACCGTGTGCTTCCAAACCCTCCACATGCTCTGAAGAATCTTCAAATGGCTCCCCATCCACATGAGGGAGACTGTCACTCAAGCTCTAGTCACCAGCCGCTGGACTACAGCAATGCACTGTATGCAGGAACCACCACTGAACTCCTAGACTACAGAATACAGAACTCAACGGCCAGACTCATCCTCAGCCTTACCAAACGGACCCACATCCCCCCATACCTTTGGAACTGCCACTGGCTTCCGATCCAGAACAATATGCCAATTCAAGATACTGACACACCTACAAAATCCTCCGCAACCTAGGGCCAGCATACATCAACTGCCGCCTCAACTTCACCAACCCTCCAGAGACCTTCACTCCGCCACCCTTGCATAGACCCCGTTCATTCTCCAAAGCCACAGCGGAGGCTGTTCCTTCTGCTACTTTGCCATCCTGGAACAGCCTCCCCCCACAGCTCCAGACATCACCCTCGCTGGAGGATTTCAAATAGAGACTCAAGAGCTGGCTTTTGGACTGAGCCCTGACACCCAGCGCAAGGATACCCTCATGGGTAATTAGTCGCTTATACAAATTCTGATTGGTTGCTTCTCCATGCCATCTATGGTCATGTGATGTCAGTGCTGTTCTGGTGCCGGTTGCGGGACACAAGCAGAGGGGCATAAAGGGTAATCTAGTATGGGCTATCTGGGGTCTAGTAGGGCCCTGTCCTTCGCTTTCTGGACAGCACCGAGTAATGTCGGTGCACACCCCATCCTGGTGGAGCCAACATCAACTGTTTGAAAGCGAATTCTGTGCATCTGACGAAGTCATCTGCGTAGCGCGCCCTGTCGTGGAGGCCTTCAGCGGGATTTCACTGCACCTCCTATTTGATATTTTCAACAGTACATCTATCTATGGCGCCAGTCACTGGCGACGCAGACCGGGGCCCTGGCAGAAAGCGACGGCATCTCCCTTCCCTGGCGGCACCGGTTCGTTTCAGGAGCTGCTGCTTGTTGGAACTTATCTCTCAGTCCCCCTTCACCGCCCACTTACTTAACGGCCACCAAGCCAACCCTAAGAGCCGTCCGCGCACAACCACAATTGCGGAGTCGGTGCCCGACACCTCTCATTATTGCCTCCGCCTGCCGTAATGGGCCGGGACGCAGGGCTCCGGCAGGCCGCGTGCATCGGCGCTCCCTTCCAGCCACCCGGCCATGGTGCCTTCCGCAGCCGCTCGCCGTCGTTGGCCCGGTCAGGCCCAGACGCCGCCTACACCGCCAGACAATTAGGCCTGTTTTCGAGTTAATAATTTACTCGGCACACAAACGCGCCGAGGAACGGCGTCCCCTCGACCTGTGAAGCCTCTATGTAGACAGTAAAATATTTATGCTGGAGATGCATTTGTTTTCCCCCTTAATTTAACGTCTCGCAGTTTACTCATAACGTAACTAATAGCATGTCTGCTTATTGTGCTAATACCAAAATGTCCCATATTTGCCAGAAATTCTATCTGTTGCAGTTTTTCCTTCACATAGGTTAGTATATTTTTATTTACTTGATTTCCGACAAAATCTCTTAAGAGCGCATTGATGGAAAATACAATTAACACATTTCCACTTTCCAAATATGTTGCTGTGCACGAAACTATGGGGGGTTCAGGTGCTTTAGTTCCTGCAATTAACACTTTGTCTCTCTTGTGGTGTGCTTGGCGAGATTTTTTCCTGGCATGGGTGGCAAATTCTGTTTAGGAAGGGTAGTTCAGTAAGGAGTATATATCAAGGTGCCTTTCCTCTAAGCTCTCTGGTTACTTGTTTCAGTACTCTGGGCGCACCAGACCAGTATTCTTAGGGGTCACTTGGGTTTATCTCAAAGGCAGAGCACTTGGTTTCACCCCCCCCCCCCCCCCCCCCCCCTGAGGGCTATCCCTACGAGGGAATCTTGGATAATCTTCTCCTCTGACAGTCTCCTGAAGTATCTTTCTATTCGAAGCAGTTGTGTGATCTGTGACAGGTCGAGAAGAATAATCAGGCCCAATGAGAGACACGACTGGCCGTGGTTTGCTGCACGCGAGACCTTGCGAGCCTGCATGCCGGATTGCTGGACCACAAGACTTCAGCGGTCTGTCCCTACTTGACTACATGTTGCAACCAAAAACTATTGCGCTGTCTTAAAGCGCCAGAAGAAAATACACTCTTGAGTTTTCCTGAGCACAGTGAATTCTGAGTTATGGATTGCAAAGAGCCCCCCTAAGGTTTCCTGAAAACTATAGTTGCCTCCTGTTCAACTTTTTTTTGATTTAATAGTTTCATAACCACACAGTGATGCTGACCACCTGCGTAGCAAACACTACAAAGAGAAATGTTTCTTTCCATTTAACAGATGTAATTATGAATTAAATGGTATTTCTTGTATTCACTTTGGAAGGATGGTCTGCCTGCTGAGCTTTCACCCATGACAACTTTGTTATCCTGTGTACTGCTGTTTTAGTCTGCCTTGCCTGACCTTTATCACTCGCACACAAACCTACACCTACGCTGAAGGAGACCAGGTGGCGTGCAGTGTTTTCTTCACATTCCAATGCAATTATGTTTTTGTTTTGTCGAGTGAGACTTTCCCAAATTATTTTATTTGTGCCTAGACACATACCCCTATTGACACGCCTTAACGCTACCAAGTATGTAAACAGCGCAGCAGGCCATTGGGCACTGTACCCTGATTTCTTTTCTTTTTTTTAAAGCAAAAAGGAATGTTTTGTTTTGAAGATAAATCCGAGATACATAATTACACTCTGTGGGATCTATTTATACCAAGGTGGTTGTCCTGGAGGCAGAGAAGTGGAGCAGTGAAAAAAACACCTTTCTAGAAAAATGGTCGCAAGATAAATATTTGAGCCTTGCGCTGCTAAAGTGGGACACTGGCGGAAGGTGTGGAGGGGAGGGTGGTGGTAACGATCGTAGCCCAAGCTTGGAGGGGCTTGTTACTCAGAGTAGTTTTACAGACAAAATGGCTGCTCTGTATCTAAGTTAAAAGGTTGCTGGCCTTCTGTCGACACTCCATTGCTTTGGTCCTACGTGAGGTCTCGGGAAGGCTTGGGATTTGTTCTGTAGCCCATTACTCAGTGCCTGAGGGTGTGTCAGGTTTATCTCTCCTGTTTATCTCTTTCACTAGCCAATACATTTGCATTTTTATTTAAATTCCGTCTATGTAAAAATACCAGTCTTTTTTTAAGATGTTACAGCACGTTTGAGCTCTGATCCTCCATAGACGATGCCTTTTGCACCCTTATCATGATCCTTTGTGTGTAATTGTTTGAGCATCTGATGAATAAATAAGGTGCATAATTATTTTACAACATGCATCAAAATGCAGAACGGCACCCACCTCAGAGCCTCCATTCCCTGCAGCGCGCCTCGTTCCTGGTTCCCTTGCATGCATGGGAGCTGATGAAGGTGGTCGTTGATGCGCTACCCCTGCCTCGCTTGTCTGCCAAATTATACAGTGCAGCAGAGGGGCTGCACGTAGTGCCACCTCGAATAGTTGCTGACAGCTGGCAGCACTTCTGTGTTTCGCCAAACACTGGCAAGGAATTCCCTCAGTCCCTGAGAGAGCCAGATGGTGGCATTCCCATGGTACCATTAAGTGTCCTGAGGAAAAGCAGAACCGGGGAAGAAATTAATTATGCAATGAGACTTCTTCATTCACACTGGAGCATGTCACAGAATGACTCTTAGGTCTCACTAACTGTTCGCGACAGCGACCCATCGCTGTTAGCTATCCATTCAGTGTGGCTAAAGGCGTCCCCTGTTCACAGTGCTAACAAAGTGGCACACTTCTAACGTAGGTGTGTCTTATCCTCCAAATTTGCCCAAAGCACTGCTCACGATTTGGTAAGTTGGAGAATGTGAAATTCCCTTCCGTCAGAAGAAGGTGTTGCCTTAGTTATGTGGTTCCATGGCAAAAATCGTTGACTGACAGCTTGAGAGTAGTCACATGTTTGCCTACGGTGAAAGAGATTCTATAGGGCGACATCCGCAGAGTTTTCTTGGCGATGAAGTCTCATGACAAACACTAGCTTGGAGCGAAGTCTACATCTTAAAATAGATACATTTTTGGTAATTTGCTGAACCTCAACAAATTTGGTTCCGCTCAAAGGTGAAAAGAGGCCATTTCTACATCTTGCTACTACTATTGACAAGGCTCTATGCCCTGAATTGATAGTTCTAGATCTGACAATGAATATTAGAAATTGGGAGTAAGAACCGAGTAAGCATGGCAGATGATACCAAGAACATTTTTTGTTAGGAATTCTGGACTATGAAAATACAGAGCTCAAGGAAGGAGCACCCAAGGCTTTATGGGAGAGCCTCTGTTTAACTGGTAACTAGTGAAAGTTACGCAAAGCTAGTGTTTTGTGCGTTCCTTGGTTTCTTAGTGATAAGACTCACTGCATTGGCTTGTACCAGCTGCAATCGTTCCATCCGAGAGGCCAGATATATGGCACTACTATAATCCAGTCTAGATTGCATGAGCACATTCACTGCATCCTTTGACAACTCTGTGACGTAGCCAGTGACTTTTTGGAACAGTGCACACACGAAGAATCGATGCATCCTTTAGGTTCTTGGTACAGTATTAGGATTTGGATGCGCTACTTGAGAAAATAGCCAAATGGAGGACGTTTTAGGTGAAAGTCTCCTACAAAAATGAGCTTCTTGCATGGCCTTTGCCATTCATCCATATACAGATGACCTTAATAAAATGACGATCTTGTGCCACAATGTGTAAATTACCAAAAATACATCAGTCTTTTCTCATAAACTAGGTTGTTGTGAAAGCCTTTTATCTGGTTTGCTTTCAATGCAAAGCAGAAACTGATTGAAAATATTAGATGAAATTGGTTTTGCATGAAAAAAAAAAACTTTATCTTTAATCTCACGGGATAGATTGCAGCATCAGATTTATTTACTGAGGAGTAAAATATGAAGAAAAAACAAATCTGCATCTGGTCCCAGTATGCATAAGTTATTGTTTCTAAAGTATCAGAGAAATAGTGTGCAGGAAAGAGCTCAGAGTTTGCTTGAGGTTCAGCCCGTCACAGACTAGTCAACAGGCTAGTGACAGGCTCTTTCCTGTCCAGCGTTTGCGAAGCTTGTTTGCACCCCACCAAGGATTCCTTGAGTGGAGATCATTGGCCCTGTACTCCATCGCCTTTGTTGATCCCACTAATGGAGCTGCTCGAAGGCTGTTGTGTAGCAATTTACTAGTCAATATCAGGAAAACAAAGGCTGCTGCTTTATATATGTTAAATGTAAATGTTACATTAGATTACATTGTTTGACAGTACTGAATCAAGCGTGTCCAGTATCCTGACTGTGGTGATGGATTGATCAATTTCTCACTTTACCCTTATAGTCCACCATGGGGGAGAGTGGTCTTTTAATAGCCTCTATCCTTGGGACCCTAGCCCGCCTGGCCTCAGATTCCTTTGACCTCTGCACCCCTCCTGAGCTCAGATGCTCCCACATTTAATACCAACTCAGTGAAAACATGTTGTAAGTGAGACAAGCTTGTACATTGGGGTAAGAGCAGCTAATGAATCTAGAACAGTAAGATTAATGTTACAGCTAAGTAACTTGTATTCATAGATTCTCAAAGAGATGAAGCATAGGGGTAAAAACAGGATTGTGGCTCCCTCCAGCCTCTCATCTGATGTTCATCTGCTGTACCCTGTGGCTTCGCAGCAGGCTGTAGTTGACGGTTTGGAGGTATCTTGACATTGCGGTAAAAGCAAGTTACGAGCATGCATTCCCTATACGGCTACCATGCCATTAATGCTACACCGTTCTTCGCTGCCCACTAGGATGCAAAGCCAGTGCCTAGCGTATGCCGCCGTGCTGTGCAGCTGCCTACAAGTCCACTGTCTCTCCCCTCCTACCGCCCCCTTGTCTCTTGCTGGGCTTTTCCCAGATCTTCTTGAAAAGGTAGACTCCCAACGGACTGATGTACCACAAATTGAATCCATAAACTTGAGCAGTGTCTGGTGCTGGATAGCCTATTCTTTGTGCATGTCAGACTTGTTTGTATGTTACAGATTTCTCTGGAGTTCTCTACATTTATAGAGAGTAATGTACCACTGCCTGCCAATGTCTGCATGTAGTGTTAAACTTCTCCCTTCCCCACCTGCCCGAATCATTTCCCTCCGCAATTACACATGCAACAAGGCTTACATATCTGATTGTTAGCGTATGCCACATTTTCTACCACCCGCCGTTTCATATAGTCGGTACTTTTGTAGGTATGCTTCTCTCCACTTCACCTGTCTCAGTTGTTCACTCAAGTTCACCAGTCCCATCTTTTCAAAAATTAATATTTGTTCCATATGTGGTGCTCCTAGAGTTGAAGCAGAACTGCTAAATGAAGCTGCCCTTGTTTCTTTTGGGTGTTTTGTTACCTCTTCACGTCACCTGATTCTACTGATCTTTTTCATTGGTCCTTCTTGCCATCTATTGGCTACACCTAATTTGTACTTGTTCTTGTGCTGCCACTTCATCATCCCAGTTCTTTGTCACTGATTGATTTTGTGATGAGCACTCTGCATTCACATATTTTTCTTGTATTTCTACTCATTGTGGAAAATGATGTGGTCTACTTTCTTGATTGTTAGCTGTGAGGCTAGGAATCATAAGTCCTCGTCTTGGGCTCATGGTGTCTCTGTGTTTTAGATCCTGGCCAAATTACTTTGTCCATTGTCCCATTGCTTGGTTAGCAGCAAAAACATGTGGAACATTTAAAAACGTTTCAGCATGGTATTAAAAAAGTACCATTTACACTCTTGGGGAAAAAATGAATATGGGTGCTTTTGTAATTTTGGGGTTTTTGTTCAGTTTTCACATCCTTTTACTGGGGTTGAGACAGTCCATACCCATTTGTTCTGGGTGCTAGATTCATTGTCAAATATTGGAATAAAATGATCAGAGGGCAAAAGCGAGACTTTAAAAAAAAAAAAAAAAATTAACTAAAAATGGCTTTGAGCTCTCCCATTGCTTACTACTCGTTGGCTTCATTCTTACTCTGATAGGTCAGTGTGTGCTAGGATCACTTGTCGTCCTTGTTTCTTCCTTCCGTCGAGTATAGACCAAGTACTGATTGCTTCATTTTCATTAGTGTCCTTCCTCTGCTTGTACTGTGATTGAGGTACTATTTTTTCTTACTTCTTCCCCATTGTGGTTTTGTTGCTTGTTCCCCTGTCCCATGTCTTTTTCTTGTTGCCTCCCAACCTCCAATTGTCTGTGCTGCTTCTTCTCTCCCACACTCTCCCGTTGGCAGTGTTGCCCCACCCAATAGGAGCGTAGCCCAAGTACTTGTGTCCTTCCACTGTTTGCGTTTTCAAAGCTACTTTTTCTTTTTGCTGAAGCACTCCATAAGAGTTCATGTGTTTGCAGGCCATTTTCCTCATGTGCTTCTCGTTCCACTACCTTGTTTGTGTTGCTCTCTGTTACATGTGCGCCTTTGTCCCACACAACAGCTTTTGCCTGTGAGCTTCTGTGCCCCCACGTTGCTCTTTCCCCACCCTCCCTCTGTTGTGGTCCATGCTGGTGCTTGTTGCCACACACTCTCCCTTTGTAGTGCTGTGTTGGTTCTTGCCTCCGCCCTCCTTAACTCTGTTGTGCTCAGTGATACTTGCCACAACCCTTATTCCTTCAGTTGTGCGCCGTGTTGTTGCTTGCCCTCACACCCACACTCCCATTGTACTCTGTGTTGTTACTTTTCCCCATCCTCTCTTTTGTTGTGCTCCATATTGTAACTTGCTTCCTCCCACCCTCCGCTAGGTTGTTGCTTCCTGTGTTAATTCCCTCCTGTCAGCCAAAAAAACATATTGCTATGATGCAGCCAATAAATGCTGTGTCATAGCGAGGGGGTCTTCGGTGCCAGCCCAGCTCAGTTTTTGGCTTTCGAACCTCCTCAGTTCTACAGAGGTCCTTAGGTACCAGCCCTTGGGAGGGCAGCTCCTAGATCCTGGATTACCTATCGCTGCAGGTAAATAGGGGACGGTCCCTCTACAGAGGAACGGGTATTGCTGCCACTAGAGGGTTACACATCAGAGAGCAATCTGTGCCAGTATGGGGTACGGCAGCTGATATACGCCAGATAAACAAGGCCTTCATTGCACAGGGTTGTACAGTGGGACCTCTGTGGCAGCTCTTATACTCCAGTTATGTACTGTATATTTTACTTGGTGACATCCACAGTGGATCCTTCTGTGTAGTACACACCAGTGAGGTCCTGCTGGTTTGACCTTCCATGGCTCTGATTGCACAGAGGAATAGTGTTTGAGACAGCAACTGCTGGTTTTTCAGTTAAAGCCTGAAGTGCCTTCTTCAACACCTAATCCAAAAAGCATTGGCAAAGAAAACGGGTTTCACCTACGTGAGCTTTTTGTCAATGTCTTTTAGCCATGTTGTATGACTGCACGACTGTTGTGCAGCACGGCTTAAAGTAAAAAAAAAAAATGCTATGACCTGAATAGTTGCATAAGAAAAAAATTACCTATACCTCTGGTGACTTCAACACTTATTCATATGAAGTAAGATAAACGAAAATTAATACGTTTATCTAAGCAGTAATTTCTTTTATTTATTTTTTTTAATTAATATCTTTGATCACAAAAAGAACACATAATGAACTACACGAAATACCACATTAGTATTTACACAATGAAAATGAACAACGTGAAAAATGTGTTTTGACATACAATTATAAATAAACTCATAATAAGCAAACATTGAAACAACCAAATACAATGTCACAAAGAACAATCATTATATACACAATACGAATTACAAAGTTGTCATACAAATTGATGGATTAGACAACTAACACCCTAGGAGTGTTAGAATATTTAACCAAGGAGTTGAATTCCTTTGGTAGACAAAGGAATTCAACTCCTTGGTTAAATATTACAAATATACCCACTTGTGTCCCTGATATCTCAGAGGATTTGATTGATTCCAAATATAAGGGTGTTAGTTGTCTAATCCATCAATTTGTATGACAACTTTGTAATTCGTATTGTGTATATAATGATTGCTCTTTGTGACAATGTATTTGGTTGTTTCAATGTTTGATTATTATGAGTTTATTTATAATTGTATGTCAAAACACATTTTTCACGTTGTTCATTTTCATTGTGTAAATACTAATGTGGTATTTCGTGTAGTTCATTATGTGTTCTTTTTGTGATCAAAGATATTAATTTTAAAAAATAAATAAAAGGCAGAAATTACTGCTTAGATCAACGTATAAATTTTTGTTTATCTTACTTCATATGAATAAGTGTTGAAGTCACCAGAGGTATAGGTAATTTTTTTCTTATGCAGTATAACTGGCCCTACCTACCCTCTAATCCTTAGGGCCAAACCCCTCCTTTTTTGATAATGACCTGAATAGTGCCAGCTTCGCCATAGTGCTTTTTTATTGTATCTTTCGTCCACGCTGCACAGCAGTCACACTACCATACAACATACACGTTGACAAAGACAATACCTCTCGTTTGCAAGATCTGTTGGCTTTGCCAATGCTTGTTGGCCTAGCTGATGAAAAAGATATTGGAGTAAAACTTAAAAAATACTAACGAAAGATAACCTACCCAGCCCAACTCTTTTCCAAGTTTAATGAAGCGAGGAAAGAAATAACTGTCTTTTAATTTCAAGATATATTGTTAAGATGCCATTACCCTCCATTACACCTGAACATAGTGCAGCGGACTATAAAAACAAACTAATCTGCCAGCTCCATATAATAACCTTAGGATGACTCTCAGTACTTGATTTAATGATATAATTTTGAGCCAAAAACAGTAACAGTAAACTTCTTTATTACTTCAAATGTATTTTTCTTTAGAACTCTCTTTTGTAACTCATACAATTAAAGTACATAATCATTATTTATCATTAGAAGTTCAAATTACATATAAATTCCACAGAAAACAGTATACAGAACAATAAACAAGCCACCCAACGCTCCACTCTTCCGAAAATATTTAATTCACATTCATACTGGCATCAATCATACTTCATTCATTCGATCTCATTCAGACTTCAGACCATTAAAAACAATATAGCTTATGGAACCAGACTATATCCTTAAATGCAGGTTAAGTTTACCACATAACTTCTTTCATATCCTAGTAGGATCTTAATTTGCATAGAAAAACAGTACACCGGTAAATTATACAATGCACTATAAATCTGTTTGGTTATTTCTTGATAGCACTTAATTTATCATAGGGATAATGACCCTTTCTTCTCTTTCACAATCCGTTTGTAATGGCACCGACGCACGTTTTGGTGAGGCAGCGAGACACTGACCACCTTCTTCAGGGCTCTACAGAACAAACCAAGCTGGAGAAAATGCCAAAATCCAGTGGAGGGTGGGAGGCGTCCACAAAATACAAGAAATGTTTAAAAAAGGAAAAGGCTCAAATTAACAATCAAAGTTATATTTATAAAGAGTGTGAATACCTAGAACCTACACCAACAGCATGCTCTCAGAAAAAGTATTAGAGACATATGTACCCTTAAGAAGAAGAGCCATTTTTTTGAGATATTTAATGTTCTTTCGTTGAAACTGTGCTTGGGCGTTGTCTACCAATTAATGGTCCCCCTTGGGTGGACTAGCATTGGGTTATCCTAGATCCCGCACCTTACTACGACAAAGAAAGGTCCCTCAGAGGGACAGCGTCTACGTGGTAAAGTATACCAAGAAGATTGTGAAAATTCAGCATTCCTAAAGGCCGGTGCTTGATGACCATTTTCTTTAAAAGTGCTTCCACTGCCGCACCATCATGAACAGTGTCGGTGCATGTGCCGCCTTCATCCTCAGCCTATGGCAGCTCATTTTGCAAGCTTCTGTGGGCAGCCCATCCCAATAACCTGCCAGGAGTGGACAGGTGGCGGCGTAAACCGCTGCTGCCTTCAGCTGCGCCAGCGGTTTGTAAAGTATTCTGTGAGCGCATTTTAATCTCCAGTTGTCTTCGCTCAGTCTCCTCTTAGGTGCATCTCATTGGCACTTGTTTTTTGTAAGCCTCCCAATTTTCCGGTCTGAATTTTCGACAGTGCGTGCCCTCGTGTCTTTGTACACAACGCCTCAAAGAAGAAAACAAACTGCATGTGGATTCCTTAACGAAAGCCTGTATTTACAATGATAGCATGTGCACTCTGACCTGCTGGTTAGGTATCTTAAACACGAAAGAGTAAAACATTTCAGAGGGAATCATATTTTATCTGACTTGCACCTTTCTGGAGAGCAACGGCCACTCACTAAATTGGGAAATGATTAAAAATGTCACTCTGAAATATTCCCCCTTCCAAGAGCTCCACCTTGTATAATGAAAAAAAAACGAGCTGCTCAGGCCTGAGCATTGTGGATGCGTAGACTATAAATAGGACTGTTTATTTTTTAGTGCGCCCTGGAGAGTTCTGGAGCAGACTGGCAACTCGGCGCAGCTACTCCCGGTACAGCGCAGGCATCCTCGCAGTTGCTGCTTTGTGCCATCTAGTGGTAAGGGGCATTTAAGGTAAATAGCTAAAGAAAGCACTGCCCTCTAGCAGTCGCATAGCCAGTGTATCCCTAGTGCAAAGAACAAAATGCTCCTCCCCCCCCCCCCCCCGCCCCCACCCCGGCAGCTGTTTGAATTATAAAATACAGCCATGATTAGGGTTCAGTAGGCCCGTTCGGCCTCTGGGCCTTAGTGCCACTGAACCATCTACGCCACAGGAAGCTATCAAAGATGCCCTGCCAGTTTGTTTTCTGTTAAAACCTAGTGCGACAAATATTTAACGCTCCTCTGGTTCTGTAAGCTGCTGCTTTCTTCTCCGACACCAGGCTCCTCCTCCTTAGCCAAGAATGGTCCATTAACTTGCTGGTAACCTTCATTACACTGAGTTCTCACTGTAGCCACAGTCCTCTGTTACATCCGTACCACTTTTCGGTGCTTTTTCTCTTCCAGTGTATTGCTTGCGCATTACAAACCGGCTGAAGAATCGGGAAGTTATGACCACCTGGCAAGGGGTTGCAAGATTTTCTTAAAGATAGTGTCTGAGATTCTTTTTCCTGACCTGACTCTGCCTTAATGTAAGGACTGTGATGAGGAAGTAAAAAATGGTAATACTATGCTGCACACCTATACATTTTTTTTTTTAGGTCTCGCCTGACCCAGCGCATGCGCTGGTCTGGCGAGACTTATTGAGAGGGCTCCAAAAAGTGCTACCAGGCCAGCCTAGGGCTACAGTGCATTTGCGCGGGAGCGCGCGCCGCGCTTTACCGCGATTACTTTCACTTTCGCGGCCGCACGGCCGCTTTGATGTGTGATCGTGATCGTGATCACTTTCGCGGCCGTACGGCCGCTTTGCATAGCCAATAGGTCTCGCTTTTGGGACCTTATAAGTATTTAGTTCTGCAACTGTTGCATGGCTAAACACTTATAAGGTCCCAAAGGCGAGACCTATTGGCTATGCCAATGCTTGTTTTCTTTTGCTTTTGGGCATAAGTTCTCATATTTTCTTTTTTTTTTTTGTAGGGCTGGGGTTCGGTGTGTGGGTCTTTCTCTCTGAACTGATTATGTTCTGAGCAGTGGTGTCTCTAGCACTGACGTTTTAGGGGGGGGCACACATTGGGCCACAGATAGAACTGGTGAGGCCACCATACTATATGTGTGGATGCTGGTGTATATACGTGTAGGTCGTTTGTTTGTTTCCTGATGCACTTGGCATTTTGCACGCTTTAAAAGAAAATTAAATGGAGAAATAACTGAAAAATCAAAATAAAAATGGTAAATGCTGAACAACTTTAACTTGCCTGGGTTTTTGCTGATGAGAATGCTGCCTTTCTGTGACCCTCAGGGACTTTTGGTGCTTATGGATCGAGGAATACACAGGAAATCTAAATATATATATATATATATATATATATATATCTATATCCCAAATTCGTAAAACAGATGACACGCACACTCAGGAGATAACGCCAAGTTACAGGTTTAATCGGTAACGCGTTTCGACAGCAACGGCTGTCTTGATCACACAATTTTCAATAAAGTTTTGAAACCATAAATAGCCAAACAGTTGACACAAAAGAAAGTTGTTAGCAGCGTAAATGCTGATCCACTGTGACTAACATCGCGGCCATATTGGAATGATGAAATATATTGTTCGTACTAATAGTATTACAATGTATATTCAAAGCATTCCACTGATTAATCATGTAGATAATCAGAAAATCAACAAAGTTCAGTTTTTCGACACATTTGTGATATGTAAACCTTGCAAACATAAATTCTTGCACCAATAGTGGTTCATGATAAAAGGTTAACTATCATTGATTCAAATATCTGTTCGTTTTCTGTGATGTATTGACAAGAGACAAGTACTAATATATACATTTAAAACTTAATAAACTAAGTTTAATGCACCATAGTGGTTCGTTTTACGTGATATATTGACAAGTACTAATATATACATCTAAAACTTGATAAACTAAGTTACATTTAGTGCACCATAGTGGTTGTTCTTGTCATATGTTCATTTTTGGTATATCTTGTCAGGAAATACATATATCAGAACCATTAATGTCTAGTATATATAGCAATCTAGTTTGCATTGAGTTTCTGATTAAAAATACTTTATATTTTTCTATAATTTGGAAATTCATTTGCACATTTAATCATGGAATAATATATGATCTATATTATACTGCATGAGGTCACAAATACTCCTACGTATGGCAGATGTAGTATTAATAAGTCCGATTGGTCAAAGTTTGGCATTGTTATCAATTTAACACCTAGTGAATGAAAAAGTACTGTGAATGAAAAAGAAACAGAACAAAAAAGATGAAAAATCTTATCTTACTAAAGTGTAGACCCAAAAGGTGGAAAAAAGGGTAGGGACCCATATCGGAATAGCCATCCCAGGATACCGGGAATCCCTTCCTTTCTCCCTGTGATAGAAATGAGAAAGAAAAATGAGGATTAAAAGTAATTCTACTGTATAATAAATATTTACACAGAACCAATTCAAAATTGCACTAATTTAATGGAATGATACAGTTTACGGGGGAGTTTGATCTTAATCTGGTTTAGAAAAGGTGTTAATCTTCATACAAATGGGTACTTAATTCTTCATCAAGATTATGACCTGCAGGATATTTAGTTTCGAGGTTCAATATCCATTTTGATTCCTGTTTGCATAACTTGAGCACTCGGTTACCTCCTCTAGCATGGTTGTGTACCTGTTCTATAATGAAATAGCTAAGTAACGAGGTATTTGACAGGTGAAATTCCTTGAAGTGTCTAGCTATGGGGTAGTGAAAATCTTTTTTGTTTATGGCGCGTAGATGTTCCTGTATCCGTTTTTTAGCCATAAATGTAGTGCTCCCCACATATCTAAGTTTGCATGGGCATTCTAAGACATATATGCTGAACGGGGTGCTACATGTGAGAAATTGATTAATGCGTTTAGGTTTGTCCTGACCAGGTATGGTAAATTCTTGTACCATGTGACTGTTGTAACAGGCTCGGCAGTGCCCACAGGGAAAGAAACCTTTCAAATTATGTTCCCCTCTGGATGGTGTCTGAGTTATGTCATTATGCACTAGAATGTCTCTGAAACTTCGGCTTTTGCGGTAGGTTATACTGGGTCTCTTCTTCATTGTTTGTCCTATAATAGGATCACTTGTGAGAATGTCCCATTTGTCAGCTAATATCTTCTGTACCTGTCTGGAACTATTGTTAAAAGTCAAGATGACTCTAGTTTCTAGATCAGTAAGATCGTCATCGGTACATTTATCTTCACGTGATGTTAGTGTAGATAGCCTATCAACTGAAGCAATTTTGGTCAATGCTTTGTTTAGTACCCATTTTGGATAGCCTCTGTTAAGGAATCTTTCAATCATGATGTTTTTTTCTTTTGTAAATGCCGCATCTGTGCTGCAATTCCTTCTTGCTCTCAGCAGCTCCCCGTATGGAATACTCCATTTTAAATTATCAGGGTGGCTGCTGAGGGCATGAAGCCAAGTGTTACCAGCCGTTGTTTTTCGAAAGAGACTAGTGTGAAGGGTATCATGTTGAGCTGTTATCATTAGATCAAGAAATTCAATCTGATGGCGATTCATATTGACTGTCAGGTGGATATTATAGTTGTTGTTATTAAGTTTTTCTACAAACTGAGTAGCTGTATCCTCACTGCCTGACCAGATTATAAAAAGATCGTCAATATATCTGAGCCAAACTTTAACCTTGGAAAATTCCGCGGTCAAGTTGGCATCAGATTGAATATCCTCTTCCCATTTGCCAAGGAACAAGTTGGCGAAACTTGGGGCAAAACAAGTTCCCATAGCGGTACCTCGTGTTTGTCTAAAGATGGTACCATTGAACATAAAAATATTCCGTTCTAGACATTGTCTCATCATTTTAGTAATCATTTTTGTATGTTCCAGATATTTTATCGATCTATTTTTTAAGAAATGAAAACATGCTTCTATGCCTTGTTCATGTTCAATTATAGTGTATAAAGAGTTCACATCAAGAGTTATCATCAGGTCGGTGTTATTCCACGTTATATCACTAAGTTTACACAAAAAATCTTTTGTATCTTTAACATGAGATGGTAGGGCAGAAACATAATCTCTTAAAAAATGATCCACATATTTTGACACATTTTCTAAAGTACTGCCAATGGAAGAAACGATAGGTCTCCCTGGTGGATTAGTGGAGTCTTTATGTACTTTAGGCAATAGATACAGAATGGGCATCTTAGGGTAATCACGTTTGAGAAAACAGTATTCCTCCCAGGTTAAGAGACCATCTTGTTCCCATTTTTTTAGATCTTGCCATGTGTCAATGATACTCTGGTTATATATATCGAAGTTGATCTTAGCATCAAAATCGATATCATTTAGTTGTCGTAAAGCCTCGTGGATATACGATTCTCTTTTCCATAGAACAATATTCCCTCCTTTGTCCGCTGGACGGATAACAATGTCAGTATCATCAGCTAGAGATTTGATTATTTCTTTTTCAGTTTTCGATAGATTAAATTTTGATGGAATAAACTTTTGATGTTTGAGTTTTTGCAATGACTTGGTTACTACATCATGAAAACTGTCTATGTTGTCGTGTGGCAAGTTAGGATAGAAAATAGATTTAGGCTTAAATTTGGTATGTGCAGCTTGATCGATGGTTACATCCAAATCATGACCGATGTCTTGAGTGGCTCTCAAGGACAGATCATCATTTGCTAGATCATGCATCATGCATTGTACTACAAGGCATGCCCACTAATGGCGATTCTACGTAATAAAGTGAATTAAACTATCAGGTAATCTTTCTTGTGCCTCTATTCGTTGCCCATGACTAAGAGACGTGTGGTCTCAAAACGCATCGGGCCTAGGAAAATATTGGGACGGAGAAACAGAGAGCTGCAGCGAGACTAATCAAGCCCGCAAGGGAAGCACAGCGTCGAGTGCATGATCGAGCGCAAGGGCGTTTTGCACAACATAAATCAAACGCGGCTGCCTGAGCTGCGGTAACGAGAGTGCACCATTTCAGGATTATGAAAGGCTATGGAAAAGACTGACTGTTCCTATAAGCACGCTGAGCTTATGCACAATAAGCTTGGAACTCTTGATGTCCTCCTACTATAGGAAAATTAAAGTTGAAAAAACCAAACGGGGGCACGGAGCCTACTAGAGGAAGAACACTAAACTTGCATGATTCACTACAAGGACCATCATGCATTGTACTACAAGGCACGCCCACTAATGGCGATTCTACGTAATAAAGTGAATGAAACTATCAGGTAATCTTTCTTGCGCCTCTGTTCGTTGCCCATGACTGAGACGTGTGGTCTCGAAACGCGTCGGGCTTAGGAAAATATTGGGACGTAGAAACAGCGAGCTGCAGCGAGACTAATCAAGCCCGCAAGGGAAGCACAGCGTCGAGTGCATGATCGAGCGCAAGGGCGTTTTGCACAACATATATATATATATAATGTATTCCAACAATTTCTTCAAATAAACGCACTCTCAAAGTCTTAAGTGCCAAGCAGGAAGCTCTTTATTGCTCGTTACGCGTTTCGACAACTAAATGTCTTGATCATATACTTTTTTCATATATTTACTGAAAAAAGGTTAAAGGGACGTTATAGTTGGGTGCAAATGTCAGTTAAAACATACCATTTTAAAGTAACAAAACAACTGAAATTTACCAGTTATTATTATCTGGAGTAACTATAACCCATGCCTTAAAGTAACTTTAACTCACGCCTTCGCCATACACAATCTTGTCAACAATTATGTAATTTCAGCTGTTTCAGTGATGATACTGGCTCGAGGAGCGGGGGGTTCACCCGCCTTTCCTCAAAAATTATAACTGGAAGCAACGCTCTGGCCCACACGGCGTCCTTTTTTTTGTGGCCACTACGGCTCATCCGTGGATCCACAGTCCTGTAAAAAATACTATGTTTGGGCCAGGGGTGCTGGATCCCTCTAGGGCCCATCCACCAGACCTAGGGGGAAAGTCCAGGGAAGACATGGCTTGACAGTTCGGGCTGGACTGTTCCCATGAGGCACAGGGTCAGACTGATTTGCATATGGCCAAGTCTGAACTGGGGTGGCGGAGTGAGCTAAAGAATGATGATGGATTGCCCCCAGATCAGTTGACTGGGAGTGAGTGCTTGCAATGTTCAACACTCCGTCCATCATCCCCTTTGGTTTTGGAAGGATATCCTTGCCTTGCCCCCAAGTTAAAAAAACAAAATAATATTTTTACAGGACAAGGGACTGAGTTCTCAAGTCCTAAAATGGCTGCCAACACATCTTTGTTGAAGAGCGGTAGCCAATCAGATCTTATCTGTAGTTCTGTTGGCTCCACAGATCCTCTGTGCTGTGAAATATATCAAACGTTTTTTAACCTTAATTTTGTATATGCTACTGAACGGATTCACACCAAATCACAAAAAGCACGCTTTCTGGACCAAGATCTAGTTTTCTAACAAATTTTTGTGTAATTTCATTAAGCAGTTTTTGCTGTATTACAGTTTAATTTTCCTACAGAAATATGAATGAAGAAAACATGTTGCGTTACCCCCCCCCACACACATTTTTCTCTGCCCTGCTTGACCAGTCACCCCAAAACTTTCTAGCAATGAGCTGAGGTGGATGGGACTATTTTCAAAAAAAGTTTTATTAGATTTGTCAAATGGTGCCAAAGTTATAAGCAAACAAAACGTGGTCCTAACTATATTTTTATTCCACCTGTGTGCGTTTATTCGGCGTGCTGCCTAAACGCCGGGGTGCACGGAAAATGCTTGTGCCAGAGCGTATGTTAATTCCAAATTAAACCTGATTCCAAATCAAAAAAGGAAACCGCACTGCAAACTGTGTATTCACTACCATCTAATCCATCATTTTCGCAGATATAAAGCGTCAGATAAGTTTCGGCAGTTATGCCTTTGCCACAACGCTGACTTCAGCGATGCACAGAAGTTTTAAACTTTCACCACATAAAGAAAACCTAAACGTAGGACTTCAGATCAGTCCATTCACTTCACTGCCATCTTATAATGTCAAACAATTGCAAAGGGCGGTATATACGGGCATATGGGGAGTAATGTGAGCTGACAATTTCAATGTTGAGATTGCGATAATCAACCCGATGCAATACTAACAATGTCGGAGCTTAACTTTGTGGCAACAAAGAACTATACTGTTAGATCACCATTATTACTGCAATGTTCATATGCATTCATTAATAAGACGTAGGACTTCGCATCCGTCCACTTACTTTGCTGCCATCTCATAATATCAAACAAATGCATAGGACGATATGCACATGCGGAGTACTGTGAGCTGCCAATTTCAATGTTAACATTGCAATAATCAATCAGATACAATACTAACAATGTTGGAGCATGGATGACTTTGTGGTGTCAGAGAACCATGCTGTGGAATCACCATTGTTACTGTGCAGCGTTCATATGGATTCAAAGTAATTAACACACCATCCTTGGGCATCGTGATTATGCACACATCTAGAGCACATTTTTAGGGCTTGCATAGGTAAATGAAGCCCAAGTGGGCAGAAAATATTTCCTACTTCACAATCTCTTGTGGTCACATCATCTTTAGATATCACAAGATATGATGTCCTGTTTGAAACATAATTCTCAATAACCTACATCCTATGAAATGAAGCCCTAGTGGGCAAAGGACTTTTTTCTTATTTCTTGCAAAGCATGATCCTATGTGACCACAATACTCTAGAATTTCTTGAATAGGAAATATGTCTCGTGGTGACTGTATAATGTATTGCCCCAATGCCCTTATTTCGTATTCTGCCCCAATGTGTCAGTCTTTTGTCTCTAATAATAACAAAGATCTAGCGCCAGTGGTGTAATGAACACTTAGCTTTGACCACCTCGTAGATTTCCACTTGAGTGCAGCAGCTCCTTCAAATAGTTATTCTATCTGCCTTTCTTCTTGACAGCGCACCTGTGACAAAATTAAATAAGAAAGGTGAGATTAGTGAAGTGCAAAAGACTCGAGTGAAATTGTTTAAAAACATGGCACAGCTCAAGTTCTAATTTAAAATCAATATGAAAAGTATCTACAGGTGGGTGTATAGTTCTTCAATATTCATCCCATTAGGTTCTCTAGTGTCTAGTCTGAGAATGTACTTAGTTTCTAATCTCTGCAGTGTTCTCTCCCTGTCCCCTCCTCTTGGTGTTCTCGGAATGCAATCTATCACGCTGAATGTCAGTAGTCTAGGGTCACTGTTGTGAGTGCTCTTAAAGTGTCTTGCTGTGTGATAACTCTCTTCCTGGTTCTTTACGGCTCTTCTGTGCTGTAATATCTGTTTGTATACCTGCAGTTTGGTACTTCTGTGTATTTTTTGGGGCATGAGCATTCGAGCATATAGACAGCATATTTAGTTTGCAATCTACAGCGTGCCTGATTTTAAATGTCTCATTCAAATCGTTCTTGACTTCTGTGATGCTCTTTCCCTATTCATGGGCATTGCATCTACTACACCTCTTGAAACCTTTCTGAGGTTTCAACCAATGAGTTTTTTCCCTACGTCCCATTGTTATGTACCAGTTGTCCTTAACTGATTGTGCCTTTCTGTATGTGAGCTTGGGTGTTTTTCCCCACTTCTTTCCCCATTACTGGATAATTTCTGATATAATGCCAGTGTTTTTGTAGTGTTTTCCAAATGGCCTTATGTTGACTATTGTATGTAGTGATGTATCTGCAAATTCTCTCCTTTTTTTTCTGTGTTGCCTTTTGCAGGAACCACAGTGTTTCTCTCTTGTCTGTAGCAATTTTTCTTTTTGCTGCTGTTAATACTTCTCCCTGGATTTCAATCTTTGGATCATCTCAGTGTTTTTTCAAAAAAAGACTTCCGCTTAGCTCGCATGAGCTCTCCATAAGGGATACTACATATCAGGGGGAGCTGAATTGAATGGAGTGAATACACAGTTTGGAGTGCCCTTTCCTTTTTTGACTAGGAATCACGGCGAGTAATTTGGAATATATATATATATATATATATATATATATATTACCTACTGGCGGTCGCCAGTAGGTAGTTATAGTTAGGACCCCTTTTCCATAGGAAATCCGCAACATTCTATTTTGAATAACTTTGGCGCCGGTCGATGAATCCTCGCGAATTTCTCAAAATAGGTGGGGCGCTACGCTCCGCTCCTACCCTGAAAGTCTCGGGGGGATTCGTCAAGCGGGGGCTGAGATAAAAGGGGGGTCCCAAAACGCGTTTTTCCCATGCATTTTTCCATAGGACCTTTAGACAGAGCTACAGCCCGAACGGCTGAACAGAATTACTAGAAATTTGGCAGAGAGGTAGTCCCTATGTCAAGGAAGTGCCTTTTGTAGGTTTGGTGTAAATCTGTTCAGTAGATTCTGAGAAAATAGCCTTTAAATCAATATATATATCTGAGCCCGCTTACGGTACGCTTACCGTACGCGTACGGTGGCGTGCGCGAGCGCGATTCTGATTGGCTCTTAGATCTTAGTAAACATTCGAATCGGCCGAAACCAGGAAGCGGCGTCCGCCATTTTGTCTCTCGCACTGAGTGTTATTTATCAAACATGATGCCCAAAAACATGTTACGGGGCTGTTTTGACAACTCCCTCCCACATAGTCATGTTGAGGGAGTCCCCAAACATCCCCCAAGAGCAAAAACGGTTTTATTTTTTTTTCGGCAATTTCGCCGAGTACGCTTACCGTACGCTTACCGTAAGCGTACGGTAAAAAATAGAAATAAAAAAAACACTATCCACACTTACCCCACCCCCTGTGTTTTTGGTGGCCGTAGGCCACCAAATGTACAGGGCTTATTACATCAGTAAAAAAACTATATTTTGGCAACATGAAATTATAAAATCGAAATAAAAAAAACACTATCCACATTGACCCCACCCCCTGTGCTTTTGGTGGCCGAAGGCCACCAAATGTACAGGGCTTATTAAAGTTGATAAAAACCGTGCACGGAACGCACTGCGTTAAGTGGGCGCGCACGCCTCGAATGGCGTAAAGTAACTTAGCATTTAAAAAACCGTACAAATTCACTGAAAAAACCATAGGTTTCACACACATTATAGTTAGGAATTAGCATTTAAAAAACCTTGCAAATTCACTGAAAAAACCATAGGTTTCACACATGTTATAGTTAGCGGAAATTTTACTGATAAAAAACCAATGAAATTGCCCCGTTATAGTTAGTGCTGGCAACTATAACTCACGCGACCGCAATCTTCTGCTGATGACATATGTGTCTTTATAAAAAAAAATATTTGTAATATATGTATAGCTAAAAATGTATGGAAGAAGACATGGGCAAATAAGTGTCTAAATACAGTATTAGCATCAGCAGAGGATTGCGGTCGCGTGAGTTATAGTTGCCAGCACTAACTATAACGGGGCAATTTCATTGGTTTTTTATCAGTAAAATTTCCGCTAACTATAACATGTGTGAAACCTATGTTTTTTTCAGTGAATATATATATATATATATATATATATATATATATATATAGATATATATAGATAGATATAGATATAGATATAGATATAGATATAGATATAGTTATAGTTATAGTTATATATATATATATATATATATATATATATATATATATATATATATATATATATATATATATATATATATATATATATTACCTACTGGCGGTCGCCAGTAGGTAGTTATAGTTAGGACCCCGTTTCCATAGGAAAACCTCAACATTCTATTTTGAATAACTTTGGCGCCGGTCGACGAATCCTCGCGAATTTCTCAAAATAGGTGGGGCGCTACGCTCCGCTCCTACCCTGAAAGTCTCGGGGGGATTCGTCAAGCGGGGGCTGAGATAAAAGGGGGGTCCCAAAACGCGTTTTTCCCGTGCATTTTTCCATAGGACCTTTAGAACGAGCTACAGCCCGAACGGCTGAACAGAATTACTCAAAATTTGGCAGAGAGGTAGTCCCTAGGTCAAGGAAGTGCCTTTTGTAGGTTTGGTGTAAATCTGTTCAGTAGATTCTGAGAAAATAGCCTTTAAATCAATATATATATCTGAGCCCGCTTACGGTACGCTTACCGTACGCTTACGGTAAGCGTACGGTGGCGTGCGCGAGCGCGATTCTGATTGGCTCTTAGATCTTAGTAAACATTCGAATCGGTCGAAACCAGGAAGCGGCGGCCGCCATTTTGTGTATTTCACTCTGGAAAAAAAAAGAGTGAAAACAAGGAAAGGGGGCAATGAGGAGAGTTACAGACCCCCTAACATTTGTAAGGGGGTCAAAGAAGGACAGAAAAGTACAAAAAAAACATTTATTGATTTTAAAAAAAATCACGGGGTACGCGTACGGTAAGCTTACCGTACGCGTACGGTAAAAAAATAAAAATAAATAAATGAAAAGCAGATTTAAGAGTTTAGAAATTAGGGAGCTCTAAAAAGAGCTGTTGTGTTTATGAAGTCATTTTTTTAGTGGTACCTACAAGTAAGTACCGATGCAGAGTCTAAGGTTCAAGAGGAAGACTCTGTTCCCTTCATCATTGAAGTGCACACCATCTCCTCTATAAATGTCTTGCATGTCATAACGCAAGTTGTTGTGGTAAATGGCACCCATACCATAGTCACGGAGGAAAGCAGAAACAGATTTGTTGACGTGCTTTCTTGCTTTGTCAATCTGTGGACAGAAATGATTGGACCAGTTCCATTTTTGCCTTTGGCATATGTTGGAAAACACAAAGGCAGTTTTAGGGAAAAGTGTAAACAGTTGTGCAAAGGTGTCCTTCATAAGCATTTCCAGACCTACCCCAGTCAAAGTGCCTAGGTCATTGCCACCACAGTGCACTATTATGAGGTCAGGGTGTTGGATTTGAATGAAGGATTTCACCAATGGCATCAATTGGTGCCACTTTAACCCTCTCTGACCAATCCATTTAATGTCTACATTTGGCAAAGCAAGGTCTCTCACCATACCTGTTTTCTCTGCAAACTTTTCACTCCAGAAGACATAGCTGTGCCCTACAATCCACACTGTGAACATCTTCAAAGGAGAACTGGATGCACTCAGGAGGTGTCTTTCAGTAGAATGGCAATATGAAAAGAAAGACAGTTTGGAAATGGAGGCATACATATTTTTTTCAAAACAAAAAGAACTGATTGGCTGTTTCATACCATTCTAGAATAAAAACTAGGCTGTATGTGTAAATTAATAGAAGCATGTTTTATATTGGTAAAAAAAAATGTGTAACCAAAGAACAGTACTATGGATTTGCTGTTAGGTTTGAAAAGTCAAGCACTCTTGCTCTGTGGAATTGAAACATTGTTTGGCGAACTTCTGACCTAACTCAACACAGCAGTGTTCCATGAGCTGTTGCTATGGTAGCAGGCAGAAGTCAAGTTGGGGGAAGGGTACTAGGCAGAAGTCAAGTTGGGGGAAGGGTACTTTTGGAAAAGGGTTGGTTTTCAACCAATAGAAATGTGTGATTACATTTGAAAAAAAGGGGGAAGCACTGAGATTTGAAACTTACAAGTATATGTGTGGAAAAATAGAGGGAAAGTTTGCCATTATCTGGTTCTGGAGAGAGGTGAACACAACAGAGATCCTGGCTCTGATAATCTGCTGTTTGAGTGTCACATTTCTTTCACAACTAACTAATTTTAAAGGTGAGTTTACAGTTTGAGAGGGGATGTATGTGGTAACTTAAGAAATGAATAATAGAAATGGAAATTGTTTTTGTTGTAGTTACACATGGTGGTTTCATAATGTGTCAGTCTGTAAAAGTGATTTTCACTTGCCCCGAAAAAAAAAAGAGCAGTAAGTGTGCTTTCAAATTGGCAAAGAAATTTCGTTTTGGGACTAATGTGAAAACATGACTCTGTGTGCAGAGAGGAATTATAGGCAGAGATTTATTGCGTCTTGCTCTGGTGATTTCACAGTTGCATTAGATGGAAAGGGGGAGCGAATTTTTGGGGGAAGAAGCAGAGTCTTAGCACACACCCATGTGCTTGCCATGTATAGTCATGCACAGTATTTACAAGCGAGTGGGGTTTTCAGGTTTCAGTCTGTAATGCAAATACATTCAGCATCACTAAGGCTGGTTGCCCTTGCTGTAGTGTAGCAGTCTGGACATGGGCTTTTTAAAAAATCTGAAAAGTGGTTTCATAATGTGACAGTTTGTAAAAGTGATTTTCACTTGCCCAAAAAAAAGAGCAGTTAGTGTGCATTCAAATTGGCATAGAAATTTCGTTTTGTGACTATTGTGAAAAGAAATGTAGTAATATATTTAAATACAATAAAGGAATTGTTACAGAGAATCGGTGAGATCTGTACAAATAAAACTTTAGAATTTTATTGGATTACCATTGGAAATTTAATCAAAAAAGAATTTTAAAATTACTATTTGGTCTAAAGGAAATGAAATCAGATGTATTTTGGAGTTATTTGAGATATAATATTGTGATTATACTTCTGAAACAAACATATCAGACGGTATTTTAAAGAAATAAGTATTGGTATTAGATGATATTTTTTTAGAATATTATGCATTTCTATAATGTTAAGTTTAAGTAAAAAAAGAATCAGGGCTTTTTTAATACAATCTTTGTGATTATTTTTTTTGCCCGCTGTAAAATGATGAATGCAATTGCTTTCACAATTTATAGTGAAATGCAATATATTCTGAAAACAGCAAAAATAAGGCAAAAATATTTTATGGAAAAAAATGTAAATATGTGTACTGTATTATAAAATGTTTTAAAAATATTAATACTTTTTTCTTTTTTTCCAGATATAGAAAATTTTCGAAAACTACAAACATTTTTAAAACTATTTTTAAAAAAAACAAATGAATAAATATTTTTTCAGTGAGTATGGTAAGTCAATAATAATAATTGTAGTCTCTCAAGGACCTTGTAATGTGTTTATTGATTTTTAGTGTTTTTTAAAAAAAAAAAAAAAAGTACGCGCACCGTACGCGTACGGTAAAAAAAAATAAAAAAAAGTTTTTAAAAACATATGTAAAAAAAAGATGAAAGATAAGGTTGGCTCTTAAAAGAACCGTTGTGTTCATGCAGGGACAGAGGAAGGAAAATTATTCAAAGCGACAAATGTGTTGATCTATTTTGTTGTTCACTAGGGAAACACTGGTCTCCCTATAGCAAATTAGATCTTGACAAAATGTGCATCGAATATCAACCTTCCGAAATCGAGGGTTGATTTCCAGAGGGCCAGCAAAAGGAGATTTTCCCCCCACAGATGAAGGGCTCACCTGACCTGCAGAAGAAGGAGTCAGCCCTGCAGATGATGGTTCAGGCTGAGCTGCTGTGGATGTACTGGCTTGTCTTTCTGAAGAGTTACCTCCAAAAAGATGACCATGTGTCCTTCTGTGTACATCCTGGAGGTGTCTCTTCATGGTGTGATTCCCAAAGGAATACTTCCTGTTAGGATTACCTCTAGAAAGTACACGCTTACACAGCTTACAAGTCACTAAGGGTGCATTTACCTTTTGCTGGCCTTCAGGAAAAGTAAAATAATCCCATACATAAGAGGGCTTTTGTTTCCTCGATCTCTGCCTCAAGACAGTGCTGCTAGTGCTAGCCTCACTCTCAGAAGAGCTCTGCTGTTCTGCCATCGTATCCCAAAGACAAACCAGCTCCTTCTCCCAAGGGATCACAAGCAGAAATGAGGGGAATGGGTGTGGTGTAGGAGAGTTCTAGAACTGAAAGTAGTTTCAACCAATCAAAAGTTGTGTTTCATGATCACATGACCTACTGTACGCTTACGGTACGCTTACGGCAAAAGTGCGCATGCGCGTAAAAAAGACACGCGCATGCGCATAACAGTCACTCCCGGCACTTCCGCGTAATGTGCGCGTGTAGCGTACACGCGTACGTGTCCCACGCGGAGTACGCGCGGCTACGCAAATTGCGTAACTATACGCAAGCAGCGTAGGAAAATTACGGACGTTGCGTAAACCGTACGCTTACCGTGAGCTTACGGTACGCGTACTAAAAAAATTGAAAAAAAAATAGAAAAAAAGTACTGCAAATAAATTTTACATGTTTATTTTAAAAAATATATTAAAAAAAACATATTTAAGAATTTTAAAAATTTAATCATAGTCTTTATAAAAGGTAAGAAAATTAAAATAAAAATATGTTAGAAAAAATAGAAGAAAAAAAAAAATTAGCATTTAAAAAACCTTGCAAATTCACTGAAAAAACCATGGGTTTCACACACGTTATAGTTAGGAATTAGCATTTAAAAAACCTTGCAAATTCACTGAAAAAACCATGGGTTTCACACACGTTATAGTTAGGAATTAGCATTTAAAAAACCTTAGAAATTCAGTGAAAAAACCATAGGTTTCACACACGTTATAGTTAGGAATTAGCATTTAAAAAACCTTAGAAATTCAGTGAAAAAACCATAGGTTTCACACATGTTATAGTTAGCTGGACATTTTACTCGTAAAAAACCAATGAAATTCCCCCGTTATAGTTAGTTCAGCTAACTATAACTCGCGCGCCCGCAATGAACTGCTGATGACGTCACATATTACATCACTCATGACATGGTCAGTGACATCACTCATGACATCCCTGATGACATCTCAAATGACATCACTGATGACCTCACTGATGACATCATCCAGTGAATGTGTGTTTTTCTGAAAATTAAATATGTTTTATATATGTATATCTCAAGGTTGATGGAAGAATAAATGGGTATATTACTGTCTAAATGGATGATTTCTTTTTGAAAAATTGATTATGTAACTGACTGATTAAGTGTATCATAGTGAATACATGGCTTAGTGAGTAATGTTTAAATATATAAATATCTGTATCATTTTTTCACTTTGTGTATAAGTGGCTGCATGGGTTGGTGAGTAGCTACATGGGTGTCTATATAGGTTATTAGTTGGTTTTTTGAGTATCAGTCTGAGTGTCTGCATGGTTCGGTGGGGGGTATGACGTAGTGCATAGGTGCATGAATGAGTGACTCACTGTTTGTATGTGTTGAACAGAGCATGTGTGCAGGACTGCATGGGTGGATGAGTGTGTGTATGGGTGTGTTAGTGAGTGAATGACTGTCTCAATAGTGTCTTTATGAGTAACTACATATGTTTAAAACTAGTATATGTGACTATTGGTTTATATATGTGAGTATATGTGAGAGTGAGAGATTGAAAGAGTTCCTGTATGAATAAGTATGTATTTCCATAAGTGATTGTTTAAAAGACTAAGTATGTGTAAGTTTCCGTAGAAGTAAGTGTGGTGGTGTGTGTATAACTGTATATGCAAGTAAATGTATGTTTGATTCTTTATTAGCATGAGTGACTATGTGTGTGAGTAGCTCTATGGATGAGTGGCATTGTGTTACAGGATGTATAGGTGTATGAGTACATATGATAAGTGAGTACATGTATGAGTGACTGTATTGGACTGTTGGTGAATGAGTGGATGTGTATGTGGATCTTAGAATTACTGAAGAGGTTGTTGTAACTGTTATTGGTATGTCCATTGTTTTGTAAATTTTAGTCTCTATTTTTGAATGTGTGTATCAAAGGTTTTATTAGGGGAAGAGGAGGTCTGCCACTCTATCACAAGGATGATGTCATCAGTGAGGTCATCAGTGATGTCATTTGAGATGTCATCAGTGATGTCATGAGTGATGTCACTGACCATGTCATGAGTGATGTAATATGTGACGTCATCAGCAGTTCATTGCGGGCGCGCGAGTTATAGTTAGCTGAACTAACTATAACGGGGGAATTTCATTGGTTTTTTACGAGTAAAATGTCCAGCTAACTATAACATGTGTGAAACCTATGGTTTTTTCACTGAATATATATATATATATATATATATATATATATACATCTCGTAGGATTTACAAAGTCTGAAAAGTAGAGAATCATGAAAGACATCCGTGACACGGTGCACGTTTGCAAATGATCGAATCAAGTCCATCTCTCCAGGACCCACACAATTCAGCCAATCTCCCAGAGCCTGTAATTTCCTCGCTGCTGTCGGGCCATGCAATTAGAGGGAAAACCAATTAAACACCCCAGTGGGCAGCGTAGACTCTGACAGGCCCAGCGCCACTGGCTCGATAAAATAGTACAGGACTCAACAGTGAAACCTTATGTGGTAACTTTCTCTGGAGAGCAGTGTAGCTCTAAATTGGACGTGCAACTAGCTAATCTGTCATCTTGTCTGTTTCTTTTTAACAGGAGTGTTTTTTCGAATTCACTTGTTAGAAAAAAAATCACAATGCAACTTTATAAAGTTAGTTTGAGGTTTACACGCTTATGTAAATACTACACACATAAGTGTTTACACCCTGCTAATTGATGAAGAGAGCGGCTTTGTAGCATGATTATACTAATGGAATTGATTCATACAAGAGATTCAGCGTTGATTTAAAAAAAAAAAAAAAAAAAAAAATACTCTTAATTAAGTGAGGCCTATTAGTGGTAAAGAGGGTCCATACTGTGTCTGATCAGAGCACACATTGTAACTGGTACTGTAAATTACTTATTAGGTAAGTGTATGTGAATTGCAGCTGCAAGTTAACTAAAAACGTAATAAACAGACGTTTTAAATTGGTAAGTTTCTCAAGACACCCTCTAGAGCTATTCGTCCGCTCTTCTTTCCAGGTGGAAACTGCAAACGTACTCTGGGGGACTGCTTTAAGGGATTCTAAATACCAGTAAAACCTCTAGGGGAGTTGTTGCTTGGAAAATGGTTTATTTGATGATATCCATTATGTACTCCTGTATACTTTTTACGACATTGGCTAAAAAAAGTTGTGTTTTTCAAGACCATGGTGCCAGTTGGGACCATAATGGTATGCCAGTGGTATTGAAGGTTGATGAAGTTTAAAATGCAGAACCCACTACCTTTTTTTCCCCTTGTGCTAATTTAAATCATGGCACAGCTTAATATAGCAATGTGACGAAATATACTCGCTATTGTAGGAGTCTCCGAATTCAAAGTACAATCTTCTGGTTCCAGAGTCAGTGACTTAGACGCTACACCAGATCTATTCTCTGGAATGAACATGCGCGGTTACTCTATGCTAACCGTTGACCATAACACAACCTGGGTGACTGCTGCCCTAGATAGGACAGCCAGCCGCCCCAGTACCTTGTTGCCATTTTCTTAGAGACAACCAGTTGTTCATAAGAGAGTACAAATTGGGTGCTACCATTTGTAACTGTTCTCAGTATTAAGACTTAAATGGTTCTGGTAGGAACCTATTTTAAGTATATGGACAGACTAGACTTATTACTCCCTTGTATTCATTACCATGTTGCTGCTTCACAGCGCATAGACTTAGATACAGTGTTAAAGATTTTTAATAATGTAAGACCGAGGTTTGTGTGGATAGAAGCTCTATGGTAAGGTGGAAAAGGAAATGTTAAATACTCAATATGTGCTCAGAGATGTGTATCTGATACAGGAACATAGGGCCAGATTCACAAAGGTAAAATTAGACCAAAAGTCTAACTTTACAACGTTTCCGTATTCACAAAGGTAAGTTACTACTAGTAAAGTTAGACTTTTAGTCTTAGTTTACCTTTGTGAATACCGAAAATTAGTAAAGTTAGACTTCTGCATACATGCCAACCCTCCCAATTCACGTGGGAGACTACAGATTTCAAGGTTAGTCTCCCACCTCCAGATTCCTGCATGCAAAAACCTGATTCCTGTGCAGGCTTTAGACTCTGCAGGGATTGGACTTGTGTGACTCGAATTACGCACTGCCAGCAACTTGCTCTGGCAGGCAAGTGCACAACATTTTTGTCACACTCTCTCTGCCTGCTATAGCGATTTGTCTGTGCTCCTTACAGGTAAGGAAGAAACATACATTTGCATTTCTGACATCCGATCCTGCAGCAGCATACTTGTAAGTCCCATACATGCAAATAGACCCGATGCAAGCCGCAACAGAAGTTAATGCGAGAATACATTCTCTTGATTCTTTTTTTTAAATCTCCCCCTTTCCTCTTCCAAAATTTTGGCATGTATGCTTTTGGTCTAGGTTTACCTTTGTGAATACCGAAAAGTGGTAAACTTACTCAAAAGTGTAAGTTTACCTTTGTGAATTGGGCCCATTGAGTCCTAGTTATTTTTTGAAGACTGCTTAAGGATCATCCAGTTCTACAATGGGGCTGGGATCTAGACTGTAGGTTCATTCAAAGGCTTGGCAGAGGAGAGTTTATCCTTCAGCTCATCCCTTAACTTCAGGCGATGGCTCTGGCCAATTTGTCGGAAGGTACTAACTAGAAAGGTCGTTGGTTTGTATTCTTCTGCTGAGACAAGATCATCTGTATTGTGGCTTCCTGTTGTGTTTAATCAGCAGCATCGCTAGTCCTACTGCAAGGCAATCCTCAGCAGCTGTATGATATAGTGCCTCCAGCCAAATGGCCTCAGACTGTCACTTGGGACATTAAATAGGTCTCAGTTGCTGAGGCAAAAGAAATGACAACTTTGTGTCTGTCTAATATCTGTCCTTGCATTGAGAAGAATGTTCTTTTTTAGATGGTGTATTGAGAGAGTAATATGTGAAGATAGTTCGAACTTGTTGACCATTTATGTTTGTGAACGGGGTAGATTGAGTGTCTGCTTTGAACAAAGTGGTGTGTTCTGAGAGGTGGTATGTGTTACACTGTTTTCATGGTATAGACGCACAGGACCCCACATCCTCAAAGATGTGGGTTGGCTCCTGGCCTTGTGGGAGGCCACCTGTGTTCTTTGCCGTGCACCCACTGCCTTTATTTTTTTTTAACACCACATTTTATTTGGTTGTTCCATTGAATTTTGGGCCACAGCCCTACAAAGACCTGTAGGAAAAAAGATACAGCAGGAGTACCGACATTTTTGAACAATTGCAAGGCCTGCAAAACATGCAGGTTACATAACTTAAACAAAGTGCAGACTGTACTAGATTTCGGTAAGTGTACATATGATATCGCCGTAGTAGAGTAACGGGCTATCATACAATATGGAGTGGTTCGGTCCATGAATATGTGCATAGGTAATGGCTCGTATCAGGGATACGAGGTTAGTGGGGCGGGAGATCTATCCCTCGATATGTCACCCGACGGGTCCAGATTTTCCTGTGCTTTTTTGGGCAGCCACGGGCTAAAAACACAGCGATTTCTGCACCCATACAGCCGTCTAGTTCGGTCTTCCATAGCTGCCTTTATTTTTAAAAGCTCGAAGGTGGCTGCTCCCTTTTTTCAGAAAGGTTTGTAGGGAGAGAGCTCAGGTTTAAATACAGACATATTTCCATGGCACTAGACATTGCTTGTCTACTTTATTCTGGATGCAAACATTGTTTTAATGTTTCTCTGAACTTTTTTTGACTTTTACATTTTTTTTGTAGATGGCATTGCACAACAGGCCATTTTAGAAGAATTAACGTTTAAGAATTGGCATGCACACATCCCACAAGCTGCCCTCTTAGAAAATGATTCCCCGGGGAACGCTGCTCTGGCGTCAGTGGTGGAGCCTCAAAAGTTAAGAGGAAAAGGCGTGCCAATGATAAAACTATTCTCTCAATCTAAGCATTTTTTTATAAAAGGATTACAAAAGCATAATAGGCCTCTTACCAATGCTTATTTCCGTCCTCTAGTTAGTATTTAAAAAGCAAGTTGATAAGAATTGTTCTACAGCCTACGTGCCTGTCCCACTCATGGATGGGAAGGCACTCGGCAACCCGCTAGATTTGGGTTCCGTGGAGGACATCTTTCTTCGTATGCTTAAGGTTGGAAAAGTTTAATTGCTGTATTCTACTTCGCAGAAGCAAACTCTGGCAACTGGAAGGGACAGCCCTTTGATTGTATTCTCTCCTTTTAAATCAGCAATTCGTCTTTCCTGTGCTCTAAAATGACGTTTATATTTAAAGCTGAGAGAAAAAGATAAGCCAATTGAAACTTTGTAAATTGGTTATGAAATGCTGAGCTCACTAATGCAGAAAGTAAGGGGTGGAGTAGGTTTACTTAGTGGTTGCATGCTTACTGCATCCAGGGACATGTTTTGTTTTCATGAGGAGCATTGTAGCTCCACCGAGTATCCATATGGTGGATTTGACACCTCTGTCTGCGAATTCCAGTTCGAGGGCCAGTGTTTGGATGGCGAGATTAAGGCAGGGATCCGGTTGACCAGGTGAGCTCAGTCGGCGAGAAGTCATATAGCCAATCCTGAACTGACATTACAGTGCATGTGAGTTTTCATCTTGATAAGACTGAGCCACTGGTTACTGAAGGGCTGCTAAATAAGGGCTGTGAAAGCACAGGTAAGGTCTAGAAGTGTGCCCCATTGCAAAAAAGGATTTGTGATTCAAGAAAGGCAGTGTCCTTCAACATGACCAGTTTTTTCAAGTACTTCTGACAGATAAAACCAATGGGGTTTCTTCAAGATCAGCTTACCACTCCACAGCTCGCGACACTGCGACACTTTTGATTCTGCTGTTGTGGAGAAATTACTGTGGCTTACGGTTGAGTAACTCTTGATGTGGTTCACAAGTGTATCTATGCAAGTAGGGCAATTATCGATCATAGTGATAACATTTCTGGTTTGCTTGTGGTACGCGGTAGAGAACTGACAATAATTGCTGTCATTCTTAGCATAAAGTGCCAAAAAGGCTGGTCTCCAGCCTTTTGCTAAAAGGCCCGGTGGGTCTCCGTATACTGTGGGCTCAAAGAAAGAGTCCCGAAACAGAGGAACAAGGTTGGAGAAGGCACAGCATTCACATGTGGCTCTTCAAAAATGAAAATATGAAACTGAGGAAAATAAATGGCTTGGCAGATCAAAGACCCTTGCGTGGGAAGTAAGGCCCAGGGTACTGTTAGAAGATGGACCCAAAGCAGAACAAGCACAGTGGAATATACAAAATAAACTAAAGTGGACTCTGTAAGGAATGAGTGGTCAATGGTGTGAACGTGGCCCCATCTTCCTTACTAGTCCAATCACAGGCAGCGACAACATTTTAGATATCTGCAGACTGAGCACAAGATACAAGGGCTGACTCCTATACAACAATGTCTCGTAGCCCAGCTTGAGTACGTGGTGCAGTGTTTGCCGTATTAAAATTCGATTGGGATGTTGTACCACAAGCCCCACCACGACTTCAACTCAGCTCAGACTTAAAATAGGTGGCATTATGTTTTCTGCTCCTCATTTAGACTCTGCACTAATAATGTGTGCATGTGCCTGATACATGCGGGTGGGAGGGCTGCAAGATTAGTGGGGTGCAGTCATTGTTACCACCGACTTCTATGATCCTCTCTAGCTGAAGTGGAGGCTAGGGACTTTTTTCTGGGTTAGCATTCCCTGTAGCCTACCCTTCCTCCCCGCCCTACACAAACTGCATGCTCCTTCCGTGCTACATTGTGTTTATTTGGGCCGGTCTGCTGGACCTACATGCACCCCTTCGACCCTCATTTGTACTTAATACCCTTCCTGATAGCCACTTCCAGTTCCGTGGGGGAGGTCGCCATAAATCGGGGTCAGGACATGGAAATATAAGCCAGACCGCGGGACTGAGAGTATCAAAGGCCATGAGACCTTGACCTTTGCCTTCTCGCTTGCACTCCGGCCTTTACCGTAGACCACCGGATTCTTCTTTGAGGAGCAGGGAGAAAGAGGGGAATGGGGGACATTGAGCTGCATCAGTTTTCCTCCCTTTTGTTCCTTCTTCCCAACCCTGCTTAGATTAATTGCTCGTGACTACTGTGTTTAAGACAGATGTGAGAAGATGAGCATTGCAGTATGGATTGTGGGTCATGCTGAGTAGATGTATAGATTCATGGTCACATTTTCTGGGTGGCGGGTGTGCTCTCCATCGTGTGAAATTGCAGACAATTTTTCCTATTAATCACCGCTCAGAAACGCCGAGGGACTGACTTGGGCATTTTCTTTAAGTGTTTTTCTCTCTGGGTGGGATCGATGGGATCATGACCCAAACTGGGAAAGGGCCTTTAGCCTCTGGCTCTTCTATAACAGATTCTCAAGTGCCAGGTAGTTGGCAGGTTGGAGAGGAGGGCACGGGTCGGGTGGGGGACTTTTGTCTTAGATGGCATTTACCCAGGATCGTCTGGCAGAAGGGTAGAAGTGGGTGTTTTTGCCTACATATGACGTTATGGAGTGAAAGTGCTCCGATTGCTCTTGGTTTCACTGGAATGGGACTTTTTTTCACAACTGTTACACTTACCTGCGTAAATGCATTCTGAATTGTGTGTGAATTTTAAAATGTAAAAATAAATAGGACACGTTTTAAGCCAACAAGTAGGTTTGTTTTCTGTCATCGACTCATGAAAGGAAGAAGGGTGCAACCGATGGATTGTCCGCCTTATGATGAGTAGATTGCGGAGCGTGGACATGATGCTTTGTGTGATCCTTTGAGGGGCGTCGATATCATTAGTGCAAACGGTGCAGTGGCACCAGGGCCCAGCAGTGGAAAGGGGGCAGACGGATCACAGTTATAACTTTAACTAACCAACCAGTGCTGGGGTATGAGGCGTAGGATTTTCCTTGCTTTCATTGAGGCCCATGCTGTGACAATGACAATTTTAGGGGTGTTCATGTGAGAAACTTAGCACTCAACATGTCACCAAAAGGGGCCGCATGCCTAGGATGACCCGGCTCCGTGTCACCTCGATATCAATGTTCATTCCTGGACTTTACTTTTTCATATCGTTGTCAGTTGTGTTGGTCCAATTAGCTCAATTAAATTGAGCCAGTATACTGATAGGTAAAAGCAAAGACCCGGAAGGGATACCTGGAGTCCAGGAATTTAAAGGTGGCGTCTCTCGGCGACATTGACCCATCTGGTCGCCCCAATGACGGAATCAGTAGCCCCTTACATTCAGTACCCCGCTTTGACCGGAAAGCGTGCGCGTTTTCCGTGTGATTTATGCTGACGAATGCGAGACAGCCTCGGAAAGGCGATCTCGAAGAGCGGTGCCCGGCCCCCTCGCCGCCTGTCTGCCTCCATCGCGGAAGCCGCTAATCACGCACCTTGTCTGCGGTGTCAGATGTGTTTTCATCGTCCCGCTTCACAGCCCGGCCGCGCGCGCACGCGCTCGTGCGAGGCAGGTAATTATCCGCCCTAATGGCCGCCTCTTCCCCGGGGTGGCCCAGGTGAGGCAGGCGCTCGGGCTTGGCTGCCCACGGGCGCGCGGGGCGCAGAGGGGGCGCGAAAACACAACACTCGGCCTACTGACTCCATTGCATGCCGAGGCTCAGTGTTTACTCAGAATTAATCACTCTGCTAAACCGTGGCAATTGCCGCCTTGTCAAGTTGTGTCATGTCAGACAGTGAAATCATCCGCGAGGCTGTGTTCTTTTTTTGTTTTGTTTTCTAACATTCATGAGCGTTGTTAATTTATTTCTGGTTCTTTTCGTCCTTTTCTTGAACTGGGACTCTTGTGTTTTTTCGCCACGAGATGCCTGCTGTCCGCGTGAATGGAGAAACAGAAACACTGACCCGCGCTGCAAAAATAGCGAGGAAGGGCCTGCTGTAGCTGTGAATTCATTTGAGTTTCTGCATATTTTTCACTGCTAAGGAATTCATAACAGATAAACAAGGCGGAGCGCTGGGCGGGCGGGCCAAACTCTGCCAAGCAATGACAGGCGGGAGTCTCTGTGGAGCAGACAGTTCTGCATTCTTGTGGTTTCTAACCTGCACATGCTAATGTAACAGGGCTGACGCGAGGGAAAAACACAAGGAGGGGGAAGGAATTTGCTCTTCCTGGTCACTTAATTTGTGTACCGTGGGCTGGAGATGGCATTCCTGCGCGCCTTTCATTTCTTTAAAGTAGCCATATCCCAAGTGTGATATCTGGCCGGGCCCTTCAAGAGTGCGCAGGAAGCATGAAGGGCCAGCGCTGCAGAAGAAATTGAAACTCTTAAATCAACACCCTACTCCTTCGATCAGTATATACAATTACCAGAATTACTCCAGTAATATTAATTTGTAGGTTGCTGCCCTGAGGCAAAGTTTAACCGCGTTTCAGAGCAAAAGATGTTATGTTAGAGCACAAGGATAGACACTTTTCAATGCTGCTTTAAACCTCCCAGTACACTTCAAGATGTTCCTCTGCGCGAAGCAATGTATTGATGTCCCATCATTTCACTGTACTTTGTCACTCTGGTATTTGTGATGTAAAGACAGAAGCGCAAGCACCCAGTGTCTTCCCTTCGTACTGACAAGTACTGGTGCTCTCTCATTTAAAATATATATCCCCTTTCGAGAGGCACTGGCACATTCCCTTTGTAAAAAGGAAATAGCCCAGGTAGATGTTTTTAAATATATTTTTACTCCCATTAAAATAGCCATATTTTAGATGTAGAACAATCGCCAATATTATGTGCAAGATCTATCGCACATTTTAAAAATTATTACAAATAGTTATGGTCTGACACAGTTTGCCCTTTGTAATCTTTCTGTCAATCTATGCTTGTGTACATATGGTACTTCTCAGGCCATTGACGAATTTTACTTGTCAAAGCTTCATCTGGAATGTTGGGTTTATTTTCCAGTTCATACATTTATCTCAATACAAACAGAGAAGATACCTTCCAGGGAAGGGTCACTACAGTGGTGAATGGCTCGAAGCACCAATTGGGTCTGAATACCAGTAGTTTATATTGATGTATGGGGATAACCTGTGGTTGGAAATGATATCACTGACTCGTAACCCCACGCATAAATCTGGCTATCACAAGTTATTCCCCAAGGAATGGAAAATAACCATGACCCATTTTTTTCCCTGTTCTATTCTGTGGGGAATTCCCAATTCTTTGGGCGCTACCAATCACATTTACCACGTGTGCTGAGCAGGCGGTATGTTGGAGTCAAGAGCGTGGACCGGGACAGGACACAGCTGCTCGTGCAGCCAAATCTTAAAACAATTGTAATGGCTAGATTTCCTGGATGGTAAAATCTGGTCATATGATCCCACCCCAAGAATCTTGGAATACTGCTCTGCTTAATTCTAACTGTCCAGGTGTTTCTACTCCACCTGGGAATTGCATGCCCCCCAAGTTTTAATGGGGCCCAACGTGTACAGGTAGACTCAAGGATGTAAAGCTGTAGGAGGACAGAGGGGATGTTGTGTAGGGCTCACTTACTTTAAAAGAAAAAAGCCTTGGCAAGAAGCACACTTTTTAGTAGAAGTGCAGTTCAGGACTAGAGAGCGCACTTCAAGAATAAGAGCGCAGGAATAACAGTAGACCACATATCCGTGTAATAGACAGCGTCACTGCCCTATCAACACTTCTGCCTGCAGCCTTCCTCTTCAAACCCCTGCTCCACATGATGGCAGCGTTTTGCATGAAAATAAATCATCAGTGAGATAGTTTATTTTCATGCAATAGCTGCAATAACATGTCAATGGGGGGGGGGCACTGTCTCCATTTGAATTATTAGTATGTGAGGGCAGTGGCTATATAACCCAGCTCACACATTCACAATCCATACATGGTATGTGGCACTAGCCTTAAGCAGTACAGGATGTCATCTAATGGAGCTTCAGGGGTTGTCAATCATACGCCCCTAAGTTAAGATGGAGGAGCAGAGTCTGCCTACAGCCCTATACTCACTTTTGATTTGGCAGACGCTCGTGGATTAGGCCAGTCACAAGCAAAGTCTGTTCATCATTTCTGGTTACTTGCTTGCTCAATTAAGGAGTCACAGAGTCTGTGAATCTTGAACGTGTGGAGAATGGAGTGCTTGCAGAGTAAGACTAACTTGATCCTCCATTTTTCAAGATAATATTAGGTACTAGTTTTGTGCGCATCTGGAATGTATATCAGTGTATGTAGGCTTTGGTGACAGTGGAACGCAACTGGAAACATATATTTATTACATAGATGATGCATTCGTGTTTTTATGGGAAGAATGTTACCCATCTTCTTACTGCCGTACGAGTGATTAGTGAAGAAAAACTGTCATTTGAAAATGTGCATGCTTCTTGCTCCTCGACTGCGAAGGTGGCTGAGTGGGCCAAAACGCACATGACGCCGAGGAGCCGAGATGTTACAAATGAAAGGAAACACTTTCTTAAGAAGTCTTTTTGTGATGCTGAGATACACCCCCGCAATAGCATTAAAGACTGAATGAAAAGCAGGCATTGAAAACCAGATCCTTGCTCTTGAGTATGTTGTGATATGGAAGGCTGTCGACGCACTGCATGTATTGTACACTCTGCTCTTGTGTTTGGATGCTATGCTACACTGTCAGGCTGTACTGCTAAAATGGGCTGCTATGTTGGTATACGGTGCAATGGTATGTTCAATTATACTTGGTTATGTTATGCTAGGATAATAGTTGCCTTATGGTATGGTATGCACGTATGAATATGCACACTTATGTGTGTGCCATGCTGTCGTACTGAACTACAGAGAATTGTTTCTATATTGTGCTGCCCTCTTTATGCCAGCTTTATGTTGGCTTCAAGCTGATTATATTACACCATGCCATCTGTAGAGGGGCGTGTGTGATAGAAATTATATTATAAAATTACTTTTGCGCTTTGTTATGCAGTGCGGCTATGTTATGCAGCCATATGATGCTGAAATTACATTATGTAAGGGTCTGCTTGGTTATATCACATTATACTATTCAACACTTGGATAGCTGTAATGTGCCCCCCTCCCCCCAATAAGGCCTCCATCTTACAATGGAAAACACTGTACTGTGGCTAGGTTCCAGACACTCTATTCTTCTGTGGTATGCTGCCCTTGTTCCCTGCTCAGTTGGCCATCTGCTTAGGACTCAAAGGCTAACTTGTGCTTCTGGATATACTCCTTTAGAATTTAAGTGCTTCTAACACCCAGTGGCCGTGTTATGTGAGGTCATCCTGTCCTTTGTGCATGAGGGAGACGGGGCCAGAAGGCAGCAACCCTCTTTCGCTACTGTAGCTGCCTTTACATTGACTCATGCTGGGTAACAGAAACCCTACCTACAGTTAGCATGGCAGTCATGTACTGTTGCCACAAAGAATTCGAAAATGATATACAATATACATTCTGATATACTTGCTTTAATAGATCTACGTCAAACATTTTCACTCTTCGGAAACACCTGAAATAAAGCATTGTATGGATTTCCCCTTTGATTCTTCCTTCCTCTCAACTTCTTGGCACTCTTTTGATATTCTGGCTCCATTTTCTGGGCGACTCACAGCTTAATCCGTACTTGAAGAAAGGTCCAGCTGTTATTCTCATTGATTATCTCTACATGTCCCTTCCCACCCTATACTAGGGCTATCTTCTTTCTCTTTGGGTGTCCCCGCTTAGCCTGCCTCTGCACGTTAGAAACTCTATATTTTTTTAGACAATTTAATCAAAAACTATGCTGGGTATTTTGCACTTTTATTCTAAATATTTTGGGGAGGTAGATCCCCCCCCCCCCCCCGTTATCCTGGTTAAAGAAGAGCAGACTTGCTCGCTTTAAACATGCGCTCAAAATTGATAAAATTATTAATGCCTCGCCACTTTCAGCGTTCACTAGCCACCACTGTTTATAGAAGAATGGAGCCAGCAGATAGATGCGGTGGTCACAAAGGCAGCATTAGAATTAGAACTCCTGTGACACATGCATGGCTGCAGTACTGTTTAGTGAGGATATGTAAAGCTGCTGCCCTGAACCTTAGGTTTGGTATTGGACATAGAAAAGGGAATGTCCGGCAAGTTGAGGCTGGAGGTCTTTATTTGATCTCAGATTTTGTGTGCAAAAGACACACATTCTGAAAAAATGTCGGTGGGTATGCGTGACCACAGATCTAATAATCAGTCACACTCTTGTGTATGCTTACTTTCTGCACTTAGTGAAGTGAAGATACGGGATGGTTACTTTATGGATGCTGTGGGTGGGGTCCCTGTACCTGCATTCTCCCTCTCATCTTGAGCCTTTTTGGTGTGCTGAAGACAGCATTGCCTTGCAGCATGAAAGGAGGCACTTTCTTCGCTCTCCTTCATTGCCCTTTCAAGCTGCTCTGGTTTATGCTGCAAAGATAGATTGTGGAATGCAGGCCCTGCTCTTTATGGCCTTGAAGTACTTCCTTCATGTTGCTCTTACACCTTCATAGAGAAGCGGCAGAATACATTTTGCTTCCTTGAATGACGTGAAATAATTGATTTGAGTACCGTGGGCACATTTTCACAAAAGAATTACTCATCAGAGCTATCTTTTTATAAGGCTTCTTTATCAATAGCTAAGTAGATCGAGTTGTCTCTCTTCCCATACCTGGTGGAACTCGTGTAACATACAGTAGTCATTGTCAATTATGAAGCAAGATCCCTCTTTAGAAGTCTTCTTCACCTCCACTGCCCTTACAGGTGATTTTGCGGCGGTGCGTTGATAAAATGTATCGTTAGATTCTGTGTTAATATTTATTTTGACAATATCTTTCTAGTGTGTGCTAGCAAAGGTGATCAAAGATTTTCTAGGTGACAAGTGCCTTTTTTAAAAATACACTCCCAAGCAGTGCGTGTTTTTTTTTGTAAGATTTTGAGTGAGAGATTTCTACGGAGAGGGCAGGGCATGTGCTTTTGACTTACCAGGCAGTAGGGTGTTGAATTATTGCTTAAGAAAGTCAAAATAGAAACTTAAAACACTTGCATGTTCAAAGAGGAAGGTTGACTCTCCCTGATCATCAAAAACCTGCTGCCCCACAAATGTATTGATGAAGGGTGACTGTGCGGATGATCTTTTATGGTTGAGGTGGCTCAGGACCGTAGCTTATTGCGCAGTCCGCTGCCCACAAAAGGCCTCGGCGTCTCTTGGATCTTTACAGTCTAACCTTCGCTTTTCTCTCCTTTATAATCCAGTACTCGGCCTAGGAAAATAGTTTTGTTGAGATGCACACAGTTTTATTTTATATTTTTTTTTTGCTCTATTCTTGTTAATATTGGTGGTGTTGTGCTGTAATTAAGCAGTAACCATGATTCTCTCTCTGTGTTTTTCCTTTTTTTTAATTTATTTTTTTATGTTTTTGTCTTGCTCTCCTTTTTGTACACTCATGGATTATCAATAAAATCATTTAAAAAAAAAAAGAGATGCACACAGTTGTCACATTCAAGTCCATTCCACTGTCTAATGAACATTTTGTACTCTTGTTGTTTGCCACTGCTGCATTAGACTCCTTCTTGAAGTGTATTAGGACTCTTGCTCATTATGCTATGTTAGAATTACCATACAAAGATGCTCTGAGGTCAGTGTCTCCTGAGTGTTTCAGAAACACATGCGTGCTATGATCTCTCGAAACCTTATCTTTAGCAAGATCTTCCAAGCAGCTCTTTAAAGTGAGTGAGTATGAAAAATAAATAAAAGTACACAATAAAGACTGAAGCCTCCTAGATGTTGGGAATGTTGATCCCTGATGGCAGCACCTATGATAGATTATCAGGATACCCGCCGCAAAACATTTACAGATTAATCGAATTGAAACTCATCTGCAAAGCTAGTGGTTATTGTGTAAATTTGGTATTGACCCATCCCTTCTGAGTCTTCTTAGGGATACCCCTGTGCGAGTGGACAGATATGTTTCATTTGGGGTCACGGTCAGACTTCCTAACTCCTTCCAACATCAGTGACGTGTAATAGCTAGGATAAGTAAGGGATGACTGATGTGTGTTTTTGTGTGCTCCTGATGTGTGCTCAGTAATTATACCTGAAAATGTGTTTCTTCAAACAAACCGTCACCAATTCACAGCAACATTCCTGTTTACAAAAGGCTTCCTGAAAAATGCAATTTTATTTAATGTTTAATCAAAGAATTGGCAGACATCAAAAACTATTGACATTCATTCTAACATAGACTTTCTCCCAGATGCGCTAGTATGGGTCCTAGTTAATGGCAGTGTAATGGTTTGTACATTGAGGAGCATTTTGGTAAGCTGGAAAATGCACAAATTAGCTTTAAAAAGTTGCTGCCCTAGTGTTTTTTTCCCATAAATTAAATGTTTTGCACACACATGATATTAACATATAAACACACAAATGTGATTTTTTAGTAATATATGTTCAGTTACCTTTAGCGTGACCACAGTTAATGTAGGCCTGCATTTTAGAATAGTTTACGTTGGTTACCATCTTGTGGTGCGTGAAAATTTTATTTCTATGTAAAGCTGGAGTCCTAATTATCCAGTGCGAAGTTATTTTGCTTTCTTACCCATTTGAAGAAATGTTTTCTTTTCTTTGTGATTGTCATAAAATGTTTTAATGAGAAGCGCATTCACAAAGACCCTTGCAGAGTACAGGCTGGTCCCTGCTTAAGCTGTTGCATCAAGTGACACCAAACGGGCGCAGGCTGGGTGGCGCTGTGTTTTTAAAATATATTATGAGTTTAAAAGCACCTGCTGCAGAGTCCCTTGGGTCTCCAGTAATTTTCAAGCTACAATAAAAATATTAAGATAACTCTGGTGATTGATGTACCGATTTGAGAGAGGTTAGAGTTTTGTCATGTTGCCTTTTTGACTCATTTTAAGTAGTGCTGAAAGTTTATATGCCTGCTGCAAAGCATGTGTGGCATGCAGATCACAGAGTTGTATTTTATAAAGATAGCTCAGTGAGTTACTGTTTGTGTCAGAGAGATCCGTTTGCTACTTGCAGTTCACAAGTAGCAATCCTAATATAGCACAATGACCTATGAACAGTCATCAGACCTGTTTGCAAGTTAGAACATTGTTTTTCACCAGTCTTTCATTATCCTAATGTTTCTAAAAAGGGTTTGTTTAGGTAGAAATGAATTCTTATAAGCAAAGCCAACCCCAACCATTATGTTACATATCAAATCCTGACTTTGTGTTTCTCTAGACCAAGCACTCTTAATATATACTGCCTACCAATACGAATGATCTGTTACTCCGACAGCTTGTAGTCCTCTGTCTTATGTAAATTTTCCTAAGCACTGATTTACACACTTATTTGATTCATTGTCTCTGTATACTGTGTGTGAAGGAAAGTGCTCTGACACCCTACACTGCTATGAGTAGCACTATAAAAGAAACAAAATGCCTGTGAGAGAGGGCCTATGGAGAGATGAGGTGCACGGTTGGAGGGTGGTTTCATGGAGAAGGTTTTGGGGGGAGGTCAACAAAGATTGTCGCACTGGGTGCCACAAATGGCAAATCCGACCCAGTCTGTATCTTATCCTATTACAGAAAATGTTAGTTTGAATAACACTGAGAGAAGCTGTATTGTGAGGACTCTTGAGAACCTAACAAGCACATAAATGTGTCATCTTGCTTTAACCTGATTGGAACGTCTTATGAGAACTTCTCTTTTTTTTTTTTTAAACAAACTTTATTGGGGGTTACATATTTCTCCAGAGACCATCACTGCATCACATTTATCCTACAGTCGGATATACAATTACTGGACTCTGACATGTACCGTTCCATAATGCATCAACATAAAGAAGATTCCGGTCTGTGCTGTACTCGCGACTATTAGAACTTGTCTATGTGAATCAAATGCCAGAATTGTGTGATTTAAGCTAGGGCAATGTAGATTAGAGTCAGAGTGAGTTAGACTGTTTCTCGATTCCACTCCTAAACAATGTCATCACGGTAATCTAATAGAGGTTTACGACAATCACACTGGCGAATCCAAATAAATAAGTTGGCCGAAGATTAAAAGAATATAATCCTCAGATAAATTGCAGCAGTGTCATTTAGAGACAAAAACAAGTCCTTGGGAAATCCTTCAGAAACACAAAGTTCTGATGACCTGGTACCTGGGGCGGTTATAATATACGATCACGCTGCAAAGGCCTCCTAGTTTTAGACAAATCATCTAAAAGTAAAGTTGATTCATTAAACACACACTAAAAACTCTGAGTGGCCCAACGATGCAAGCATATTTCAAGATCCCATAATGCAGCGTTTCAAAGACTGGCTAGGGGAATATCAAAATGTAGTTGACACACTTCGCTGTGAAAATTTGATCTGGCACTTTCTTCATGCCCGCCCCAGCTCAGTATCACTTGGCACTAACCACTACCTGCATTTGTTTTCTTGTCTATCAGCTTTCCCTGTAGCTATCTTTGGACACGGCTCTATCTGCATCTAGGTGCTGCCTCACCCTGACTCTAAGAACAGACTCAGTCACCAATGGCCAGCAAGCTAATGTCCCAAGTTTGAGGCGGAGGTAAGCTGTACAGGAGGATGCAGTGTAGAACTTGGCGTTATGCTACTAGTGGTTCTGTAGCACCTAACTTCTCCCAAGAGGAGGTACTCTGCTGAAAGTACATTCACTTAGTCAGGTACCCATGGAAGTCTTTTTTAATAGGCAGGAATGTAGCACTAGCAATAAACCGTTGCCTTGTGCTGTTTTGAACCCTTAGTGCTCTGTGCAGTTACTCGACTCCAGAATCCTTTTCAGCCAGCAAGGTTACCAGCAAGGTTACCATGGATGCCGAATCTCGCAGCATCCAGGATACTGAGCAGTAGTGGTGAAAACGCGATGGATAAAAGAAAATGAACATGGGGTGAGATCTCTCAGGCAAAGCAGCTTTTACAAAGGCAGACGTTATATAACGTGTTAGTGTCATAATATTAATGAACTCCTTTTTGCAGCTGTTAATTGATGATGTATTGATATGTTGCCATCTGTCCATATTAAAAGACTATTTGGCTGTACGTTCTGAATAACTTCCTGTCAGCTAGTCGTGTCCCAGTGATACGTAAGTAAGGATTATTAAAGTAATCGAGAATTGATGCTGATGGCGGTGAAGGCGTAACATGGACCCATAGGCTTGGGAGGCGCCCAGTTGAGTCCCCACTCCCTCCCATTCAGCCGAGACATTACAGCATACTTATACCAGCATGGATTACACGTGAACCGTATTTATTAAAAAAAAATACAATTTTAGAACAAAATCATTTCTCACTCATCAAAAGAATAGCAGTTTTTAAACAAAAGACACACGGTTTGGGTTGCTTCAGATTACGCTAACACATTTCCAATTAGTTTGCAAATTTAGGCAACCCGGGTGTCAACAAATATTAATTACGTGGACCTAGCATAATAGCACTGAAGCCCATCCCCGCTCGCCTACTCCATCCAATCTTCATGTTGGCAAAACCGCATGCATCCATGGGAGGTGATCCCAGGAAAACCCCCACCCAAAGAGGTACCAGTACTGGTCCCACACTCCACAACTATCAGCTTGAGGGGTCTCACTATGGCAGTGAGAGCATGGTCAGAACTTCCCATGCCCTTCACTGCCACACAACACTTCTCACCTATGACTCCAATCTCCGTGAAAAGTGTGACCCCCAATGAAATGCACAGAGATGCTCTAGTGTTAACCGGGCCGGACTCCGTGCTTAACTGGCGATCCATAAATTACAAGCAACAGTTGATGATCTCCGCTGACAATCGAACCACGCCCAAAAAAACCTCCTTTGCTTGAAGTTCATTGACAGGATGGTGGGTATTTGCTTGTGATGACATTGGGTCCAGGACGCGTCACGGGAAGAAAAGACAAACGTTTGCCGCCCCATTTAAAGGTTACCTACTCCTGCAATCGTTTCCAGCCCCTATGCCATCATTTGAAGAACTTTTGGGAGCATCTGTACCTCGAGTCTGGCACCAGAGGAGATGTTTGACCCAGATAGGGGGCGACAGTTCCAGGAAGATGAAGAAGACCCATGTACCTGCCCTATCTGGTATGTCTAAAGCATTGGGAAGCAAGGATGTTGAGTGCCCCCAGTCCAAACTCATTCCCTCCCACCCGCAAGTTGAGCACGCTTGCCCTCCGCTTTAAGTAATGATGGCTATGTGAACCACCTTGCTAATATGAAATTCGTTCTCCATTTTGTGTTAGACTGGGAAAGGTACACATAGGCAAGTTACAGAGTCCTACAAAAAACCTGTAACTTTGAGGATTGTCAAATTTTGCCAGTTGTGCATGTAAAGTATAGTGTACAAACTGTGCATTAAGAGTGCTTCAAGCTATTGACGGGGTAGAGAATGCTCACTTTACTTACTAGTGAGCTCCATTACACTGTCACGCCACAGGCCTCGAATGGTAGTAGATGAAGCACTTTAGGTACAGGTTGTTTTTTTGTAAGTGGGCCTGAAAGTGCAGAGTGCTGAAGTTGGGCAGGTGCATTGTGGGTAGCAGGAATCTCAAGATCCCTCTCTGTTGTTTTGTGTTATACCACTTCAAAGTCTTATGCTCTTCTAGGCACACACAGTAACCCTAACATTCTTGCTTGTGTGGAGTGGTAAACATTATCTTTTCTTGCTCAGCCCACAGTACAGCCCAGAATTTGGGGTACTTTGGATGTGCTGTAGTCCAGAAACCTGGGGCCAACTTGATCACATTGTGGATGCAGAGGTTGGTGGTTGGTGTGGCATTTGACAGCTACCTTGATGCCCTTATAAACCAAAGAAAATAGAATGCAGCAATTCTTTTTTTAATCTACCTCAAACTAGGCTAAGGGTTTGGTTGAGGTGCCTTTTGGTGCAATCTGCTCTGATACATGCCTACTCCAGCAATATCCAGTGTTGTATCTGTGCCACATTTTAAGCATAACTACAGGCTATATAAACGATTTATATTTAGTTTAATGTTACTTAAATTAATGTAATATGAATATTATTAAAATCTAGCCTAGGTGAGGCCCTCCTGAACCATGTTTGACACTCTTAATCGACCAGCTAAATGTAATTTTGGGAAGTAAAAGCCTTTGTGAGTGGCTGTGCATGTGCAGACTTGTGTGTGTGCTTTTGTGTGTAGTGATCGAGGAGTGCACGGAGTGGGATGTTAGCAGGCAGTGCTCCACCGTTCTAATCCTTCACAGATTCTTAGCTTCTGTTGGGAAAGGCCCATAACCATCTGCAGACCACATCATAAAAGAATGGAATTTGTTGTCAGTACATGATCGCCTTTCTGCTCCCTTTTTCCCTCTATTCTTTATTAGGCTCTTTCCCTTTTGAGAAATTGCTTAAATAGCTGAGAGTTAAAACAGTCGTAATGTTTCACAAATGTTTGTTTGAGTGAATGTCTTTGCAGTGAGGTCATTGCTGGCTTCCAGGATGCAGCAGCTCTTTTGGCATTTCCTCCCCTCTGCTCTGTTTTCTGAGATATGTCAAATAAAAATAGACCCAGGCCTGGATAAATGAGAGGTCGGAAGTGTCTGGACTAACCGTTTCCCCTCACAGAGTTCTGTCATCTACTGTCTGGCAGTAGGTTAGAACATAACAAGGCTTTCCAACACCAGTAACACTGCTAAAGTTGATAGTAGTCTTCTGTATCGAGATGTGTTTTATCCCTACGTGGTAAACTTGATGTGGCAGAGCAGTCGGTCCTCTCGATTGGCTCGGTCGCCAATGGTGTTGCATGGAGGTCAGGATATTTCTGTTCAGTGTATGGAACAAGGCAAGGTGGTGATAGAGAGGAAGCGCTCCTCTGTTCTATGTATGTCTGCATGCCTTCCCCAGTCAGACTCCTGAACTATACAGTACTATTTAGACCATATCGAGATATAATTCCAGTCGGCAACAAATGTCTGAGCTGTACCATGCAGCATGAGTTCTACCAACATTGCTTCGCCCCACAGTTACTGATGTTATGTTAAGTGTTTTATAAAGCGCTCAAGTCACCCTGGGGCATCTCGGCGCTGCCTAGAAGTAGTATTCTGAGGATTAGAAAAACCTAGATAGAGAGAGGATAAGTCAGTTAGAACAAGAACTCTTTCAGCTGTTTCCTAAAAATGCTGTAGCTTGTAATTTTACGCAAAGTTGGGGAGAGCGCATTCCAATATCCAGGCGCGAGATATGAGAAGGTTGTACCCCCCCGTGCGGGTGACACGAATTCGAGGAACCTGTAAGAGATCCAGGGTGCTGGATCTGAGTTTCCTACCGGAAGAATATTTTGCGAGTTTCTTTCTCAAGTAAAGGGGACCTCTTTCATTCACCGCATTGTATGTTGGACAACAGATTTAAAAAAAGGATCTCTTCTTCACTGATAGCCAGTGCAGTTCCCTGAGCAATGGAATCGAGGTGGAACCTGCAGGACGATTTAGAATCATTCTAGCTGCGGTATTCTGTACTACTTGGAGTTTGGCCAGTGGGGTCTCTCCCACTTCCGCCAACAAAGCATTACCGTAGTCCAGACGACTTAATTACCATTGCCTGGACTTGGGTCCTGCGGTGGGGGGTGGGCATGTAGGGAAGGATTTTTCGAAGTAGCCGTAAGCTATAATAGCATGAACTGTTGGTGGCCGCGATGTGATCCTTCATGGTCAGAGCCCGGTCCAATTTTAGACCTACGTTTTTTACTGATTGTTTGGGAGTGGGGGCTGTGCCCAACTGAGCAGGCCACCAATCGTCCGACCAGATGTCCATGGCTTTACCCATCAACATAACCTCCGTTTTTTTCTGGGTTCAGCTGGAGACAGTTTCCTGTCATCCAGTTGGAGATGGCGAGCATGCCAGTGGCAAAGCGGATTTTGTCAAGCTCTGGGTTTGAAACAATGATAAACATAAGCTGCGTATCATCAGCATACGAGATGATCTCGAAACCCAGCTGCTCGACAATCCTTGCCAAGGGAGCCATGTATATATTAAAGAGAGTTGGGCTCAGACAGGAGCCCTGCGGGACTCCCTTGTCGAGATGCATTTTTGCCGAGGTGTATGGTCCTAACATAACAGTTTGGGTTCTCTCAGACAAAAAGTGTTGAAGCCACTTCAGGGCTCTCCCTTGGATACGACAGGAAAGCAGTCTCTCCGCCAGCTTTAAATAGGAGATGGTATCGAAAGCTGCGGTGAGATCTAGGAGGATCAGTATTACTGAGCCTCCTGCGTCGATTGTCTGCCTAAGTGAGTCGGTCACCGCCAAAATGGCGGTCTCTGTACTGAAACCTGGCCTGAAGCCCGACTGCGATGGATCCAGGTTACTTTCCAGGTAAGAACTTAGCTGTCGGTTGATAATACTTTCCAGTTGTTTACCCAGGAGCGGTAGTAAAGAGATGGGACGATAGTTGCCAAGGATTGAAGGTTCTCCAGTGGTTTTTTTTAGTATTGGGCGTACAAACGCCTCCTTCCAGATGGTAGGGATGGTACCGGTTTGAATGGAATGGTTAAATATATCTCGGATTACGGGGGCACAGCTCGAGGCTAGAAGTGCCATAGTTTTTGGCGGACATTGGTCTGATGGGGACCCGGATTTGGCAGCAGCTAGGCCTTTAGCGACCTCCTCACTTGAGGTTGGTTCAAAGCTGTATAGGGAGCTAGTTACTATCTTGTCCTGCTCCTCTAATTTTTTAGGAGATACAAAGTCAGGAGGGACTAGTGGAAGGAAATTCTCGTAGATTTTAGCTATCTTCTCATGAAAGTAGGTCGCCAGGGAGTTACAGAACTCCTGGGATTCCATTGGCGACTGTCTACAGACTTTAGGAGTGACAAAGTCCCTTACTATCCCAAACAGGGTTTTCGGGGTGTTGCTGGCGTTTTCTATTTGGTTAATGTGTGATAATATTGTTGCGTTGTATTTATTCCTGGATTGGTAATCAACATTACAACGGTCCCATGTCTACAATTGATTTTCACTGTATGCAGCTCTCAAAATAGAATTCGGGACAGTTAGAAAAAAGTCTCAATATTCTGAGCACTGAAGACTTAGAGCTATATCAAGATCCATCAGTCTACACCTTCCTTTCATTCAAAGCCCGCATCTGGTCTTCAAACCTTATATTTGATTGCTGTAAGTTGTGGTTAGCGGATTCTCAACGTGTGGTCCATTGGATGGCGCCTGGCATGTCTTTACTTTGGCACTCTTGCCCTTTTAGCCATTCTGGCTGCTTTTTTTCGGGAGAGTACATGAAACAAACCTGCTGTTGATTGACCTTTGTTCAGTTCTCCTTATTTCCTGTGACAGGTTTCTCAAAGTTGAGTTGCCACTTGGGATGAACATTGCAATCTAGAAATAACATATTCTAGCAAAAACGTGAATATCTTTTTATTTTTGGAGCGGTTGTCTCTTGGAGGTGTGATTGTTAGCTGACGTTTTGAGGGGAAGGGCAGGGGTTACGGGGAAGTTGTTTTATTTCTTATCTGAAGGCGGAAGTCATTCCGGGTGTCTGCAAGAGTTTTTCCAGGGGTCTCTTCGGTGCAACCTCATGATTAATACATGCCTATATAGGACTAGGGGTGTTTATGATGCAGAGTGATGGCAGTGTCTGCTGGCACAAGTGAAGTATGGTCAGGTGGCTAGAGGTCTGTGTGTGTGTGCCCCCAACCCCGGCTATTGTTCCTCAACGGCTGGTGAATCTGTGAGGGCATGGGCAGTATGCTGTGGCACTCCTCACGCTTTCTGCCAAAACCCGGTATGAGTGCCTTGAAGATGTGAAAAGTAATTGAACAAGACAATTTTGAACTGCTCTGATGGAAGGACCGGTTTCCTGGTTCTACGGTTTCCCTTCCTGCCAAGTGCTCAGAGGATTATTTTGCAGCAGCGCAATCTTGCTTCTTTCCAGGCGTGAAGACCGAATCAATTACTGCCACTCTGTTTTTGTGGCATGTCCAGGAAACGACGTGTAGTAGTTACTCGGAGTAAATTTACCATTTTCCAAGAGCTGGACATCAGGAAGATGCAGCCTTCCTCAGGTGCCACCGCAGGCCAAGGGCACCATTCAAGATAAGTCCTGCTACAATAGGAAGCTGCCTGTGCATTAAGTCTTTTAAGAAGAGCGGTTTCCTTCCATATCACCGAGGTTTAGTGAGAGGGTGAGGATGCTTTTCCCAGCTACCTCATCTTGTTTGAGCTGTATTTTCCTGTTACCTATTAAGAACCTTGGGTTATTTTTTTCTTTCACTTTGTTGTCAGGGAATTAAGGGCATGGTTGATGACCAGCCAATTAAACTGTTACTTTCCAACGTGGATTGGGCCTTTTAGTTGAAGTCCTGTTTCTGGAAATGATCTTATAGTGAATTTGATGCGGACTTAAATATGTTTATTTATTTCCTGGTGAATTGGGTAACGCACCAATAAGGAGAACGGATACCTTTGAGTAGCATAGGGCAGGAGCTACTACCCATGGCTTGTCTTTTGTGACCTTGCGACTGTCCCCGTTTCCCCTGGTCTTAGTGGTTAAGAAGGCAGCGCAGGAATAGAAAGTAAACAGGTTTCTATGAGCTGTTTGTTTTCTACACTTCCTGCTCCTTGGCCTTCACTAGTCCCCCAGCAGCAAACGGGATGCTGCCGATGGACCAAAAATTGACTATTTCATCAAACCTGTGAATTCATGGAGCTCAAAGTTTGTGTAGTATCACATATCCTACTCTTGTCGATGTGGTGACGCAACATTCATGACAAAGGCACTTGCCTGGCATACATTATCATAAGGTAAACATTATAGAGGCTCAGTTGGTCATTATGTGCAGAAATGGTCCCCTCTACTTTCGACAAGTTTGTAGTCAACACACTGGAAGTGGAACTCTTGAAAGAGGAAAAAAGTCTTCCACATAATATTTGTGGTTTTATCTGGAGATAGTTGGGATCTTATAATTCCCGCTTGCTTGCCTTGTTTATGAGACACTACTGACCTACTTTACTGTATAATTTCTCCCATCGGGTAATCTGTCTAGGAATTGCTGGTTTTCATGTGAATTAAACTACTGTTATTCTTTTATTGTAGTAAGTTTGCTCAGGTTTGGGACACTGAATGTGATGTAGTTTTTCCATTAGGTCTTCTCCGAACAGTTGCACTGTATGCATCCGACCTAATCGCAGCAGGAGATGAAGGGGGCATACTGTGGCTGCCTACAGTTGTGCTTATGTAGGATTCCTGCGCTTCAGTTCTGATACTGGCAGCGACCAATTGACTGCTTGAATGTCTTCCTGGTTGGCGTCCTAAGCAAGCATGGTCAAACATATCATTCTTATAGAAAAAATTACATGAAATCCACCACCCCGCCCCAGAGCTTAAGGGCCGATAGGACCAGCTAAAATACAGTGGAGGGCTTTGTGAGTGCGTTCTAGGCGGAAGGGGCTTACAAAATCCATATGACATATGCTCCTTCAAACGAAATAAACAGCATTGCATAACAAATGGTTGCTCCCAATATGTTAGCAGTAGGGCACCACGTGAATTATTGATGCACTCACACTTTGTTATAGAACTCGTGTTCTGATTTGGTATGCAGTGGCTTCATACACTTGGCCAGCCTGGCTGCTCGCCGCCGGCAGATAGTTAAATAATTTAAAAAAAAAGTTTTTTAACTGTTCGTATTTGTGGGCGCTCCCTACTATTTGACACCTGTAACAATTTGTGTGGACCTTGAAAATGTGTTTTAAAGGATAACTGTTTTATGTAATAATGGGAACACTGGCCTATGAAATGATTTTTTAAATCTGTTTTGTTAATATAATATTGTTTTACTTGATTGCTTCATTTGTAGTTTGTTGTTATATTATTATTATTATTATTATTATTATTATTATTATGCCTGTGCTGGGAGCATAAAAAATGTAACACACCTCACAACAGAGAAAAAAGAATTCTAAGCATCTAGTAGGTGTTTTAGAATTACAACACACGCAGTCCCCTCTTTCCCAGTTTGCACCTAAGTGACTTAAAAATGTTGTTGGGCCCCTTCTGGGACCTCAATACTGACTTGGCTTCTTGGATTTACATGAAGGCTATTCAAGTAATTTGTATGTGTGTGTTAGTCCAATCCATCGTTATCTTGTACACCATGCCACCTTATTTTGAACCCGGCTGTATGCAAATCAGTCTTGACCCTTTTCCAAAAGGAACAATCTAGCCCGAGCAGCCAAGCCAGGTCTTCTCTGAACCAGAACACAAGCAACCCAGGACTGGTTTTGTTCTAGTTATACGCTCATCAGCCGGGTACAGCTTGGTTCCAGTGACAATGGGACCCACGTCTGGGCATATCGGTTCCACAAGAGTACTTTCAGCATACTTGTGAAGGTAGCGTGGCTTGTAGCCTCCTCTTGATTGCTTTTGCCTGATCATCGAACCCTGGGTTTCTGGTGATGATGTTGTGTAGGTTTGCCTTCGTCTTTACATGAATCTCTGTGTGGTCTACTGTGTAGTTAGTGATGTGTCTTTTTATACCAGTTTCTAGCGACAGTTGGTTAGCCGTTTGCTACTGGGCTAGAAAATTTAACCATACTACAAGTCTTAGGATCGTATAGGATCAATGTGATGCTGTTCACACCTCTACTTTAGAGACTAGTTATTGTCTTCTTTGTGGCACTAAATAGGCTCCCATTAATCTGGCCTTTTCTACTCATCAGTGGTCCAATCTATAGGTGAATGACCCACACAGACTATTTCAAAGTCTACAATGGGCCACTTCGTGGTCTAATGGCTGATTTTGGATGACATCAAATTGGGACCAGTCAGTCTGGAAAAAAGGAACAGTGCGCTACTCGAGGTCTAACGAGTCCAATTATAGGCAGTTATCCTGTAGCTACTGAAGCATGGTTTGAAAGTCTTAGGTACAGCTAATGCTTGCCACTTTCTCCAAAATTGACATGTCCCTTTTCTAAAATGACAGTAATTTTGTTGGCTGAGACACGGTGACCATTAGCTTTACGGTCAGCCCTACAGATGTCATGAGCTTTTGCACTGCAATATGCACAGCAAAAACCCCATAATCTCACTGTTCTCCAGTTACTTCGGCTTCCTTTGCAGTAATGTGCTTATTTTTCGTCTGACTTGTTCTGCATTCACTGGTGTCTTTGATGGGAGTAAGTCCTGGTAGGAGGTCAGGGAGGTGATGCTGTAAACCCTTTTCCTACTGTGTGATAATATTTAGCAAACATGTTAACCATGTAAAACCATAACAAAACTGGCAAGGGCAATAGTTCTGCTTTATGGATGAAGTGCCCTGTGTGTCATTCAGTAAGTCATTCTAGATGCACTCTCTCATCTTTTCACTCATGCCTGCATTCATCCATCAACTGACTCATTCTTACTGACACAATTGCAGTAAGACACACACAAACTTAACAACTTATTCAAGACAAATAAAAAAAAATGCAAATAAGGAAAAAAAAATGCTGCCGCCTAAATATGGCAGACATATGCTTGCAAAAACATAAACAAGCATTTGCAATGCAATAGGTCTCACATTTACGCGAGACCTATTGCATTGCAAATCATAGGCATCCCGGATAATGGGAGGGAGGGTGGGCGAGGAGAAGGGACTGACAATGGGAGGGCGGGCGTGGGGGGAAAGGCACACACAACGGGAGGGTGGGCGGGGGAGAATGCACAGACAACGGGAGGGCAGGGGGCGAGAAGGCACGGACAACAGGATGGCAGACGGGGGGTGTGGAGGAGGCATGGATAACGGGAGGGAGGGCGGAGGGGAAAGAAGGCACCAACGCATGTCTTGCCTGCAGTAGGAGAACCTCATTAACCCCTTTGCTATGACGGAGCGGTTCCGTCATGCGCGTCGGTCGCGCTGTGCGCATGACGGTTCCGCTCCGTCATGACCCGCCCGCGCACGGAACCTTCAGCACAGCGCGGTAATCCGCGCCACGCTGAAGGGGTTAAAGAAAATGGTGCTCACAGTCTAAACAACACGTACTGTGTAACAACCGACGTAAAGGGGCCAGTCGTCTTGGGAGGTGACAAATGATGAGGAGGCGGTACTAAGGAGGGACTAACAAGCCTATTGACGAATCAGAAGCCAGCATTTAGGACGGACAATGACACAAGCCAATAACAAATATGGACAGAGAGTGGGTGGGGCTTCTATTCCCCACGCCTCTACAATAAGTCTTACAGAGCAGCGCTGGCTCTAGGCTCGACTTAACATAGCAGCGGGTGTCTGTCTTGCAGAGGAATTTTATATAGTCTATCATTGTTTTAAGGTTCCAGCGTGTTCCCCGCATTAAGAACCAAAGTGCTAGCCATCTTGAACTGTAAAAATAATTAATAAGCCAGACTAACTCCTTTGTCATAATGTTTCATAGTAAGCAGATCAGACCTATAGCATCTGACATAACGTTTCACAGAGCACCAATCAGGCCTACAGCTTGTCGCTACAACCAACTCAGGCCTACTATTTTGAGAGCAAACATTTCCATATCTTTTCCACAAGGCAACCATCAGGCACACAGTAATAAAATGACAACAGTATACCAAATTACAGTTGCTAAGCAAAATACTCCCTCTCCTAAGAGGGCCTAACAAGGATTCTTACAGAGCAAAACTTCTATATCCATGGTTTATTATGGGGAGAATCAACACCAAAGCCCTTGTCTGCTATGGTAACCTATGAAACACTATGTATTCAAATATATCTTTCTGTAGGCTTTAATATAGAGTAATAACAATCCACCCTTAAATGGCTATTCATTTTAACATATGTTACTCACAATTAATAAATCGTTCCTACAGATTTTAAGTTAATATTTTGTAATAAACAGATGACGTCTTTAGAATCTAAATCTAAATCCGGTATTTGTAACGCTCAAACTACTCACTGCTAAGGGCTCAAGGCGCTGGGAACCGTCATGGCGATTAAGTGAGCTATTCCCCAGAGTCACATGGGGCTGAGCTGCGCTGCCGCCGGGGATCGAACTGTAAGCCCCCATAATAACTTGGAGTCCTGCTGTACTGAGTATAAGCTTTACCACAAGCCAAAAAGTGCAATCAAGCAGTTGTTTTGGTGGAAGTGCACAAATTTGAACCTATCAAATATTTTAGTAGGGGAAACCAACATCTGACTGGAACCCAAGACCCTCGCTTATTTGTACCCTGAAAACTATTTTATTTTTGTTGATGCATAAGGTGAAACTACAGCTTCGCTGTCACAGCAGACCTACAAATACAAGTAGATTACTGCCGCCCTCGGCATCCTATGCTGCTGTCAAACATACAACTGCACACTGAATTCTAAAGTTACTGATGGAACCGGAAGGGAAGGGTGCTGGGACCTTAAAACAGCAATACATTGCTCATAACTGCTCTCTTCCCATCTGTGCTCGTGCCAGAGGGGGGAAAAACACTGTAAATTATCACCTTGTCTCAGATGCTTTAACAACCAAGAAAGGTGAAGCGGCATACCTTTGCAAGCTGACTTCATGCCGTTAATGAAACGTCTCTAGGCAGAGATAATGCTGCTGGCTCAGGCAGGTGGATAAACACACAAAATAATCAGAGCTAAGTGGAGGGAAACAAGCTCTGTGGAAGCACACAACTTCTGCCCAATCAGAACTTGTTCTCCTGTCCTCCAACAGAGTCAAATCCCTTCTTTGAAGTAATCCTGAAAGCTGTTTTATTGGGTTGATCACATAAGGTCTTGTGACAAATGCATGGCCAAGCCAGAACTAAACATGTTGTTGGTGATCAGATTGTTTGTAGATCACGTATTGCCTATGCAGGACTTTTTTGTAATCTATCTATCTATCTATCTATCTATCTATCTATCTATCTATCTATCTATCTATCTATCTATCTATCTATCTATCTATCTATCTATCTATCTATCTATCTATCTATCTATCTATCTATCTATCTATCTATCTATCTATCTATCTATCTATCTATCTATCTATCTATCTATCACCAAACATTTTCGTAGGTTACCGCCACCAGTACGTCCAAATGCTGTAGTTGCTGAACTGCAAGACTGCCTAGTGTTGATTCTACCTCATGCCTCTTTCTTCCCCCACTCTATAATGCCTGTCTCTTTATCTCACCCTTGTCTGGGTTTTTTCATCCCTGCCTTCGCCCTTTCACTGTTTTTCTATCTTCATGCCCCCCCCCCCATCTCTCTTACTCTGAGTCATTCAGATGATAAGCCACAGTCCAGAAAAGAGTGTCAGTGCCTAACACCAGCACAAATTAAGCTCCGTCTGTAGCTTCAGCATCTCCTGCTTTCTCGAGACTGCACTTGTTTGCTGTAACTCATACCCGCCTCTGCACCGTGGGAGCCCACATGCTCAGAAGTGACGCAGCCGCAGAGCAATCTCCCTTTCGAGCGCTGCTTATTCATAACTTTGCACGACGGCTCTTCACATGCTCGTGTGAGGGGAGCCTATAAAAGGAAATGCATCTCTGGCAGGATGGAAATGCCCGGAGCCGTGCTGCCGAAAGTGCCAGACAACTGAAAAGAGCCCATGTCGCGTTTTATGAGGTTCATAGTCTTTTTTTCAAATTATTTGTCTTGTGGCATTGTAAACATGTTGAGGGTGGTTTCACTTGCTATTAGGCAACCTTCAGATAACGGGCGACGCACTGGCGCTTTCCTCGACTCACTGCGGGGATAATCGTACCTGACAATATACATGTCTCAGGAGCTATGTCGATGTATGACCCAAATCACAGCTGCTGTATGTGCGTGCACGGTACTCACGAAGAACAGGTGTGCATGCTTGGCACAGATCATAGGTACGGCATGGATGCTTTGCTTAAACCGCAAATGATAGCTGGGTGTTTGGCATTGGAGCAATCCAGCCCCCACAAAGGTGGCACCCCTTTTCATGTTTGCATGTTAATTTGTGTTATCTGCCTGCTGTTTGTTTTCTCCTTTGAAACTGTCACTGTAAGGTGTAAGGGTTCCCTTTCAAGGAGCTTATAAATGCTTGCATCTTTTTTATATCTACCAGTTATAATCGGTTTTATCCGCACCTGTTTTCTGGTAGTAGGGAGCTAGCAGCTCAATTGGCTACCAGAGTTGAGGACCCTGACCGCTCTGGGATGCTGCATCTCATAAACTCTAAAGTTGTTTTACGTTTATGCTGACCTCTTTATTGTTAGGTCATTTATCAGAGTAATGCAGGGGTCTCTAACCATTTATGTAAAAAGTGCTACTTCTGTTCAATGAAAATCATACCGAGCTACCTAAATAAATGTTGTAATAGTGACCAGATCAGACCTATTACGTTGGTGACCACCATATGCGTGATTACCAGTCCTGAACACCTTAGTTCATTAGCCACGGTTGCCAGCAGTAATGTACAAATTGTTTTGAATAATGTTGGTAATATCCCTCTCCAACGCTGCATGATGTATCATTTAAATATCAGCTGTAAATTGATTTTGAAAATTCAGCCATTTTTTGCCAAAGATCAGCTTATGATCGCTGAAAATAGTCACATTTTTACTTTTTAATGTAGGTATAAATATATAAATTCAGGTGATCAAAAGCTTTTAATTTAATAGGCTTGCTGCACACAGGAGACCTACTTATAGGTAGCCGGAGAGCTACTGGTAGGTCACAAGCTACTTGTTGGAGAAGCCTGGAGTAATGAAATACCCACTACCCAGGTGGTATTAAAGATGCGCATTCAGGACAAAACTACATATAAATCATTGTCAGTTGGTTGGCTTGAGGTTTCATGTGAATGACACCCCAAGACGTACTCCTACCCTGCCACCCAAGGTGCCTAGTCTCGAAAGGGTGGCCCAGAGGGTGGTCACTGTCTGCAACTTTTGCGGTCTGTGTTGTCACTTATGAAGTCTTCTACCTGTGTCTGTGCTGACAGACGTTTTTGTAGGAAAGATATGACACTTCTACTCTTTTATTTTTACTGAAGACTTCAAGCATGTCAGTTCTTGTGCAGTGACAAGGGCACACGTGTGTGCATGCTCGTCTGCGTGCAGTGGGGTTGATGCAGTCTGAGAGTACAGGGACGGTGGACGGGACAACAATACTTTCACTGAATTACATGCATGACACAGTGCACTCACTACAGGTGTTAAACTTTTTAGCTGAACCAGCCATTTAACATAAAAAAGATAACCATGTAGTGTAGTTACCTTGGCAACCTTGTGTTGTGTTAGGTTATCAGCAAATGAATCACTCCTTCTATTGTTTGCATGACACATTAGGTCTTTGTTAGTCTGGGCCTCCTTTGTTCTTGGGTTTCAGTGGACTGGTTGTTCATAGCAGTTTGATTGTGCATGGTATGTGGAGTTTTTTTTAATTGTATCATTTTGAATGTTTAGTTCAGAAAAACGGAATATAGCATTGATAATGTAAAATAAAATGCAACACTCTAGGAAGCCAACAATTCTAACATGCGTTTAATGCAAACACAGCCAGTATGTAAGCAAAATAATTGGCAACAATTGTTGTCAACATCGGTCCAGAGCTCCCACCCAAACTCCTGGTGGAGCATATCATTTAAAATCCTTCTGTTTTACACACTCATTTAGACAACCTTTCTTAAAGCACATGATAGAGACTGTTACTTTGAAACTAAGTAATGAACAGAAGGCAGGACCTTCTCAGGAAGAAGAATGTACATGTCCTTGACGTTTGGATAACAAAATGTAAACAATGGTTGAGTCTCCTACTTTCCAAAGGTCAGGGTTTATGATGTCAGTCTTCAAAACGAGGCTACGAATACTACACAGTGCAGGCAGGACATGTACAGTTGAACAATATTTAATAAAATGGCTTCTTGGCCTCAGACGTATATGCAACTTTACATGAATATTAAAGCTAATGTGCGCTTGAGGTTAATATAAAAACAATAGTGCAATTCAGTCATGAAAGTTTAGTACATGGGCACTGACATGTTCATAATAAATTATTGACATTAAGGCACAGAAATATATTCTGATTTCTACTTAAGGACAAGATTAATACCATCACAAGTATTTCATCAAAGACAATCAAACTTCCATACAAGAGCAGGGCATGGGAGAAAGACTTTGGAGTGTAGCAGGCCTTCACATTACATGCTGACCAGGTTCAAGGAAGTTGTCTTTTCAGTTATGTAGTGTGAGCCTCTGAACACCGGGGTCTGGTTGTTGAGGAAGCATTTGAAAAGACATAGAACCTGTGTTCTAATGAAAAGTTGACCTAAGAGAATTAGTATCACCCCGTTGCAGGTTGAAATTGTGGTGTGCCTTTTCACATGTGAGAGCACACCTGATTTAAGATCTCTGAAAATTAAAATGTTTTCTTCTTCTCAACCGTGCTTGGTGTTTTTAGGATCCCACTGCCGGTGCTTCTGAATGCAAGGGTTGCCGAATACTAAGGCTGCATGTTTTTGATGCATTTATCTTCCCATCACCATGCACTCCTTGTCTCTTTACCTCACTCTAGTTGATTTTTTTTTATTTCTGTTTACTCTTTTTTTTTTTTGTTTATTGAGCAGCTTGTATAGTACACATCAGGCCTTCATGCAGGAATAGCGATTTAGTAGTGTACAAGCGCTAGTTTAGATCATAGAGCAAGAAAAACAACCCACAAAACTCCCACGTCCCACAACTCCTTGTTCCCAGTGGCACTAGAAAGAAGCATTAAGACACCAGCGTAGCATCTCATCTATGTTTGCAGTATAACACATGGTAGTCCCAAGAATTAACACAATTAGGACATCTATTGTACATCTGGGTTTGTAAGTAAATACACTGAAAGTGGAGCCCAAAAGTCCTTAGGGCAGGAGGCTTCAGGCAGTTCCCCGGCATATGTCTCAAGTTGTTCTTTGCTATACAGTAAGTCTCGGACCCACTTATTTAGAGTTGGGATGAGTCTAGAGCCCCAGCACTGCTCCACGGCCCTCTTGGCTATCAAGGTCGAGACAGCGACCGGTCTATGATTGCAGGGCTTTAGATACTGTACCCAGCCTAATAGACACACCTCAGGAGTACATTGCACAGGTTCAGCCACAACTTTCGTTAGCAGATCAGTAACTTTACCCCAGAATCTATATATACTTTTACAAGACCATGCAAGATGTAAGAAGTCCGCATCCCCTTGCCCACATCGCACACAGCAGGAGCTTTCCCGCAGACCAAATCGCATCAATTGCATCGGGGTATAGTACAGCTAGTGCAGATATTTAAAGTGGATGATGCGGAGGTTGCAATTTGCAGTGAGTTGGCCAGTGAGGATGCAGCAGAACCTCCACATCTCCAGTGTCAGCGAGGCCCCCAGCAGTGCCACCCATTTGTTATACAAAGGGGGATTGAGCTGTTCCCTTTCCCCAAGAGACGTTGTGTACAGTTTTGTGATCAGGTCCATGCGATCCGTGCCTGCCATCACCGCCTGCAGTGCTAACAATGGCGTGGGTTCTGAGGGGATTCGGGATAAATAGCATGTATCGCCTGCCACACCCGCACATAAGTGAACCCGAGCACGAAACCCCGGTCCCTATCGCCCTGTATGTCAGTGAGTGATCTGAGCTGGCCTTGTTTATAAAGGTCCCCTAATTGGGTTATTTCCACCGCACCTAATGCTTTAAGAGCTGCAGGTTCTTTTGCAGTGGAGATATCTGGATGTGCAGCGAGAGCGAGCCGTGGGGCGTAGAGGTACGCCAATTGTGCGCGTGTCGCAAGCTTCTTCCATGCCGTGCAAAGTGAAAAGTTGATTTCAGTTCGTGGTCCACCACTCCCTCCAGACAAAGCAGTCGCAGCCAGGGCCATTGGAAGGACTGCATCAGCTTCGATAGCAACATGCTGTTGGAAGCGCAGTGGGAAGAAACAATAATGGGCAAATTGGGCCTGTGCACATAGATAATATAAGCGCAGGTCAGGGGCTTCGAAACCTCCACGCTTGAACGGCAGTACCAATACCTCCCAGCTGCACCGAGGCTTCTTGTTGCCCCATACGAAGGAGAGCAGCGCTGACTGAAAATAATTAAACAACGCAAGATTGAGGTGGATAGGGATATTAATGAACAAGTAAAGAAGTTTGGGCAGTATTGTCATTTTAACTACTGCTTTGCGGTCCGCCAAGGAGAGAGGGAGTTTGGCCCAACGCGTAGCTCGTTCAGTAGTTTGTACTAGGGCCCTACCATAATTCTCCAAAACGACTACCTCTGGGTCTCTGTGAAGCCACACCCCCAAATACTTGACGGGGTCGGTGGACCAAGTTAGAGGGAGATCCAGCTCTATACCCTGCGTGCCCGCTGTAAGAGGAAGCACTGTTGATTTTGCCCAGTTGATGCCGAGCCCTCAGAAGCGTTCGAATTTCACATATTCCCGAAGTAACTCTGGGAGAAATGTTTCGGGTTCATGGACATACAGAAGCATATCATTGGCGTACATTGAGACTACCAATGGACGCTGTCTTAATCGCAGTGCCGCTTGTGCGTGACTCTGGTGGAGCTTACAAGCCAGCGGTTCCAGAGCTAGTTCGAAGAGCATCAGTGACAGGGGGCAACCCTGCCGAGTGCCTCGCTGGATGAAGAACGTAATAGATACCCAACCATTGACCCGGACTCGCGCGGCCGGCGCCTCGTATAGAAGGTGAATCCACTTCAGGAAAAAGGGGGGTAGCCCCATTCTGAGTAATAAAGTAAACATACACTCCCACTGCAAAGAATCAAATGCTTTTGCTGCATCAAGCAGCACAGCAGCAGCTTGAAAATCGGCCTCAAAGTAATGCAGGGTGGAGAAGATTGTATGCAAATTGTGGGCCGTAGAGCGGGCAGGGACAAAACCCGACTGATCCGGGAGGACCAGATTGGTGATCAGGGGCTGAAGCCTGCTGGCAATCATTTTCGCCAAGATCTTGGCATCAACATTTATAATGGAGAGTGGGCGGTAGGAGTCACACCTGTTAGCCGGCTTGTCAGGCTTGAGAAGCATAACTAAGAGGGCCTCTTTTAGTGTGGGGGGAGAGTACCGCTATCCTATGCTTCCGCAAAGACGTCCAGGAGTCTAGGCACCAGTTCATCAGCGTAAGCCTTGTAGAACCCACTGGGTAGTCCGTCTAGTCCGGCAGCTTTGCTGGTGGGCAGGGACATGATGGCCATTTTCACATCGTCCTCATCAAAGGGTCGGGTGAGGAATTCGCGTTGGTTGAGAGACAGCCAGCCTAGAGCTACGTTGTCTAGATCGGCATTTATATCAGTGGCTGACACATGCCCACGTTGTCCATAAAGGTTGGAGTAGAAGTCCAGCACCACCTCACTGATCTCCGGGGTTGTATAGTGCGGCACTCCCCCAGAGTCCAGCATTTCTGTAATGTAGACCGGAGTCGGAGGTGCAGCCAGTTTCTGGGCCAGCGAACGACTGGTACGGCCCCCCCTCCCCATAATATTGCGCCGTAAAGCGCTGTGACCTGTTTGCTATCTCCTGATCTGCAGTATCATTATACTTATTTACCAACACCCGAATGGTAGCAAGGATATGTGCGGCTGGGTTTTGAGTGTATTCGCGCTCTTAAGCAGATATCTAATCTGCCAGTTTATGCATCTAGCATCATAGGTCTTTTAGAACCCCTGCCTGTGCACCCATGCAGATACCCCTAATAGTAACTTTAAATGCCTCCCACAGGGTTCCAGGGCTGTCTACCGATCCAGCATTTTCTTTAAAAAAGTCACTGATGGCTGCGCCAACGGTGCATCTAAACACCTGGTCTGTAAGTGAGGAGGGCTGCAATCGCCAGTGAAACGGGGGGCGCTCACAAGTGGGAACATGCACCTCTAAGAGCTCGGGGGAGTGGTCCGACAATGTTTTGGCCAAGTGGCGTACATCTATAACCCAGGTACATGCTATCTCAGAGAGGAGCCAGTAGTCCAAGCGGGACCATGAGCCATGCACCGTAGACACAAATGTGCCTTCCCGTATTCCGGGGTGCCCCATGCGCCAAATATCCCGTATATCCCCTGCGTCTACAAACTCCAGTAATGCCTCAGTCGCCTGGCTGTGTCGCAGCACACCGTTCCCCTGTTTGTCTAGGTGTACGTCCAAGCATGCATTAAAATCGCCCCCCACCCCCAGAACAACGCAGCCGAAGAGAATTTAGAGATGCTGCGCCAAACTTCTGCGAAAAAGGAAGTGTCGTCAACTTTTGGGCCATAGACCTTTTACTAAAAGGACCTCCATACCCCCAAGATGACCATGGACAAACGCTACCCTGCCTTGCATGTCAGTTTCCGTGTGCAGCACAGTGAAAGGGACCCCTTTCTTCACCAGTATCATCACCCCCCACGCGTAAGAAGAGGCAACCCTCAGCCCGGCCCATCGGGAGCCTACATTCTTTTCTGATTGCTGTGTGAGATGCGTCTCCTGCAGGAATACCACCTGGGAGTTCAGTGTGTCTAGCTGCGCTAGCATGGACCGTATTTTCTTGGGACTATTTAAGCCGTGCACATTCCAGGTGAGGAATTTTACGTTACTGCCCATGGACTGTTACGATCAGATGTACTGAGTAGTGTTCGAGAGAGACTGGAGATGAGACCAAAGGGGTGCAATATGTTTACAATAACAAAGTGCCCAGTGACCCACTGAACCCACCCCCCGCAACCCCCCACCCACTTTAGCGACCCAAACTTGCCAAAGCCATCCCATCCCGAGAAAAACAATACCCAACGTGGGGAGCATTTATGCAGGTCCCTATTTGGGGAAACCAGAGTGCTATGAACCTCCCACATGATGGGAGGAGGCTGATCAAGTATATGAGATGTGCGAGGATTGCAAGCAAACATCAATCAACACGCATCAAACCTAATTCTGCCATTATGTGGTGCCATCCATTAAGAATAGTCGTCTCAGATAATCGAGGACAATAATCAACACAAGTAACATGAGTAGCCCTGTAAGATGAATAAGTGAACATCGCATAACAGAGTCCCATGAGTGTCCAACCCCGGAGCAGGTGAGGCGCAGCACAACCCAACAGTAGTGTGGTCAAGGGGTCACAGCAGAAACAATTTAAGCATGTCAGCAACATCAAACTGTGGCCTGAAACATAGAGCGCCCAAGACACCTAATAACTGTTCCTCGTCGTCCGGATCTGCAGCTGGTGCAGGTCGTTTCCGCTTCAGCTTCTTGACGTGATGCATTGCCGCTTTGGGAGTTGTAAAGACTTTGCTGTCTCCACCTTGACCGACCCGTAAACGGGCAGGGTAGAGCATGGCATAGGGAATACCTTCGGTCTGTAGATATTTTTAGACTGGGCCAAATTGACGTTGTGCCATCTGGACGGCCACTGTGAAATCTGGAAAGAAAGACCGTGTATTCCCCTGATGGTGGACAGTGCCCTTCTCCCTCGCAAGTCTGAGAATGGCGTCCCGGTCTCAATAGTTCAGTAGGCGGGCTATGATAGGGCGAGGAGGGGCGCCTGGCACCAGCCTCCCCGCCAGTAAGCGGTGGGCCCGCTCCACTGTAAACACAGGGGAGAGATTTTCGGGGCCGAAGATATCTTTGAGCATGGACTCGATGAAGATCTCCATCTTGCCGGTATTGGTGGATCCCGGCAAACCCGTGACGCGAACATTATTGCGGCGTGACCGGGCTTCCAAATCCTCGTATTTCGCCTCAGTAAGTGCCAGGACCTTCTCCATTGTAGAGTCTTGTCTGCCACTTCACTAAGGCCATCTTCATTTGTGGAGACGCGCTGCTCTATCTCCCCCATCCTCGCACTCTGTTTTTCCAGTTGGGACACCATGTGGTCAAGTCTATGGTTTATTGCCGCAATGTTCCCTTCGATAGCCTAGAGACTCTTCTGCATAGCAAGCCGGGTTGCTTCCAGCACAGATGATCCCTCGCCCGGGGCATCTCCCTCGGAGTCTGAGGCGGCCCCTGCTCAGGCTTGGTAGCCTTTCGCGCCTCGAATGTGAGGCGAGTCTGTGACTTGTCAGTTCTCCCCATGACCACCGCCAATTGATGGGGAAGGCGTCACTCTCCCAAGTCTGGTCCCAGAGGCGTAAGCACAACAGGTGGTGAATGCAGATCAATTGCGCAACAGATCGCAGCCCCAAGATGCAATCACCCACGTATCAGGGCTTATACAACGGCGAATCAGAGGCCCACTTACACAAGAGTACTGCAGAAACACGGGCCCGGACCAATCCACACTAGCACTCTCAAGGGGCCCCAGGAGGTCGCCTCCAGCAGCACCAGAATGGCCTGGGGCGCCCCAGAATCAGTTCCCGACCATGACTGGCGGGTTAATAGTTACACAGTTCAAGGCCTGAGAGGAGGGAACAACTCCCAGGCAGTCAAGTTAAGTCTGAGGCCGAGGCTCGATGTCTGGACAAGAGGCACTCCTCCTGGGCAGCAGCCAGGCCCTCCACAGCACACCCCGCGCCTTGCACACAGGCCACAACTCACAGGCCGCGGCGTAGCATATAGGCCCACTCTCGCCTTCGCAGCAGCAGGCCAGAACACGGCCGTGCCCACTCACCGCAGCCCGCTCCTGTCTCCGGCGGTGAACGCCGGACACCACTGGCCCTCGTCAGGAGCTTCCAGTCTTCTCCGCTCCACAGATTAGCTCTGCCACAGTACCCTCAGGCAGCCTCGCACGGACCCAAAGAGCCACCAAGGTGAGGCAATCCGCGCTCCCGCCGGTGGGGCCATCAGCCGCTGCGGGTGCCTCCGCCGTCACTCAGCCACCCGCTGCGGACACCCAGGGTAGGCTGCTTCTCCCCACGGGTCACCGCACTCCGCCACAGGCCCAGCAACAGTTCAGGAACGGCCCAGCGGGGCGTGCACACTCACCGCCAGTATCGGTTGTGCAGTTTGCGGCGAGTGGGATGTAGTCGATAATTACGCCGCTTCCGCAGGGGGGCACAGCGAGCCGGTGTCTCATCCCCTGTGCGTCGCCTAGGTCCGTATACCTCTCCACACGTCAGTGCTCGGAAGCGGTCGCCGCCATTTTCGTATCTCGCCGGACAGGGCTCCCAGGTGTAGATTCCACTGCGTTTTCAGCGCCCCCAGCTGTCGTCGAGGCCCCCACCAGCTTCAGGGGTGTCACGCTGCATAACACCCCCGTTTTACAGCGGAGATGCTGCGTTGGTTAGGCGGATATTGGACAGATTGGTGATCATCCTGGCCGAGCTACACTAATGTGCGGCCATCTTGCCTGGCGCCCTCTAGCGCCCCACCTTCTGTTTGCTCTTTGTTACTGTTTTCCTACCGTTCTCTGCCTCCCTTCTTTCTCTTATTTTTACCTTTCCCTCTGTTGCTCTGGGTCCAAGTCTGATAATACAAAGATTGCCCTGGTTCCAAAATATAAGTGCTGCTGCCCACCACCTGCAATAGCAGCCACAAAATAAACTCTGCTTATAGTGTGTTGCAAAGGCGTGATGTCAGGGGTGATGCTACAAGCTTGATGATACAAAATAAGTGTTATTGTGGATTGAATAAAATGGTTGTGCAGCAGCGTTCTTCTGTTGGTGCAAGCAGAGCGTATGTTGGGCCAAGTGGGAAAAAGAGGACCTCGCACTTTACTGACCAAGCGATGTGACTGAATACCCACAGGACCATCCCACCACTCTTTGCTTGGAAAAAATATTTTATGTATAAATATTTTATGCATCGTGGGAGGTCTTGCTTTGGTAGCTTCCACAAGTGGGTGCACGATGAATGCAAAAACTAGCGCATGGTGCAAAGGCCTGGATTGTCATTTTACATTCTACACATCCTCTGCTGGAACAAGGGAGACAGGCGTCCGGCAGTGGCAACCTATTATAGGCCCCAGCAGCGACTGATGTCAGGATGAAATGAGAATAATTGCAAAGAATTAAAAAAAAAAAGATGATAAATGTATAAATCATTAAAAGTAATGAGATATGCCTTCCCAGCGAAGGTATAATTAGACAGCGGTAATGAACAAGTGTGTCTGGTTTATGCTGAATTAAACCACCAGACTGAATATTTAGATTCTTCATTGTGAAGCCTGTTTTGTATTCCGGTGCCAAGCATGCCATCTCTTGAAATCAGCTAATTAAAGGGTGGATAACTAGTTTAATTGGAGCGTTAATGAGCTTAACTGTTTTGTTTAACAATCCAGACATTCATCTTTTTAAGTCTGCTGCCGTTTGATGTTTGCACCCCTTCGCCAGTCTCAAAATCTAGGCTTCCTTTTGAGTTGAAAAGGTGAAAGAGAGGGCCAGAGCTGCAACGACGTTTTTCATTTTCCTGGAGCAGGGTGAACTGGGTGTTTTGCAGAACAGTCTGTCTTCCCTGTCTATTTACATAGTTTTTTTAAACCATGAACCAAACTTTGGAACATTGCACATCAATGTTCAAAGGTGGATGTACGAACATTTTAAGGATGTTGAATAATTATAATGGCGAAGGTGCCAATAGTACAGTAATTGAGCAAATGACAAATTTGTATCATGAGTGCTGAATAATAATACTGATACATTATGGGTGGAGGTGACATACATCAGGGTGCCATTTTATTTAGGGCCAAAATGGAACAATGGTATTTCAATCAAATTCATAACGTTTTATTAAACAAACTAAGAGTTTTGTTGCCACGCATGCCAATAGGTACAATATAAAATGTTACATATTCTAAAGCGGTACAATGTATAACTATATGGCTTACTCATTTCTTATGAAGTCCATGAATAAATTGTATGTAGTGTGCAAATTGAAGGCCCTTTTAATCAGACATGAAAAACAGGTGCAATACGGTTGGCCCACCACGGACAATTAAAGAACACTAATGGTTATGCGTGAATTGTGCTTTTTTTGAGAAGCATGGTTTAGTACGTGTTTCAGTTCTGACTTCTTACTGGAGCGTGTCAGTGAGTTCCAGAGGTTTGGAGCAGCTTTAGAGAAGGCCTGCTTCATTGTCCTGTGCTTCATAGTTCTTAAACGCTCCAGGTGTGGCCCCTTCTTGCCTCTGGTCGAGTTTGCATCTCCAGAGACTTTGTTTTTATCCGCAATATATTTTGTCATTTAAACATGACTGCCTTCTAGTTGACGCTTTTAGGTTCAAATTAACTTCTTGGACTATTGCCTTTAGGTCTTGCTTTGAAATGAACAGTTTAATTTTTCGTAGCATTTTCAGTTAATACTGGACCCCCCCTTAATCTTATTTTTGTGTGTTTATTAAGTAGGATACTGTTGTTGAAGAGTGCCCACTGATTCTGTCTTTTAACCACAGTGGGTGAGGTGACAGTCTGCATGTTGGCAAAGTAATCCAGCTTTTTGTTGAAGAGTTCTCCTGGTATGGGTATGTTAGTACAAATCCTCTATTGTGGGATTGAGACTGGGTACCTGGCCTCTTGGTTCACACTGAGTTAAGCTCTAGGGAATACAGCACTGCTTTATTCCCTGCCAAGTAGTAGTTATAGAATAGGGGGTGCACTCCTGTGCTTCCTGCTGTTGTGCAAAGTTTTTGGGAAGCCCTGTAGAAACTGTGAAGGCTACTATGCTGAAGATCTCTGGGGGCTACTATTGATCTAGGAATCACAAGCCATTGCTTTTTACAGCAGCTGTCCGTTCAGCATCTTATCTACTTACCTGTGTTGTAATACAGTTTGAGGCCTACTTGTGTCACATCAGTCTCCAATGACAGTTTCACCTTCAAAGTGTGGTTAACTGGAGATGAAGCACCCCATCACATAAGGTTTTAATATGATCGTCCCATCTGTAGTGTCCTTACCCAGCCCGGGAGGAGGTTATTCTTCAGCATGCAACCGTTAATTGAACATACTGCATCACAAACTTTATTAACCACACCCAGCCACACCCACTTGATTACTTGATACTTGTAAGGAGTCTGACGAGGGCCACTAGAGGCCTCATATACACAAATGGAGGACTCAACATCCTTCTCTTTGTTACATAAAAAGTATGAACAAATATATACACATTATAATGCCTCAATGAGTTGACGAGCTGCTCGCACTAGTCTTCAGATCTAGTTGTACGAGATAAGAGGAGAGGGGTGCTTTTGTCTGGCATCTTAGGAGAAGGGTTGGATGCTTGACTTGGGCACCCAGGTGCACTTGCCTCACTCATGAGGTCTCGAGCTGATGAACAGCGAGGCAAAGCCTTAATGTGTGGAGGTTCAGGTTATGGATTTTCCAGGTTGTTAAGCAATTACCATATGTCCTTTGCTCGCCACAACTCTTAGCGGTTCAGCATCAAATGGAGCACCGGTCTTGTGTGTCCACTTTGCATGACAAGAACTCTGTCTCCTTTCTCGAACACTGTCTTTTGAACGCATCGGTGCTTATTGGCATAATCCTTCACTTTTAGTTTGCAAGAGATGTCAGTTGCACAAATCTCGTAAGGGTCTATTGACCGACTGGTGGTGCATTGTGGTATCTTCGTTCCAAGAGCTCTCCCGAACAGCAAGGTGGCAGGACTTTCTCTTTTTGTGTAATGAAGAGTGGGACAGTAGGCACAGAGGGCTGGATGTAAAGCTGACTTAGACTTGATGCCTTCCAGCGCAGCACGCTGAACAACCTTTTCAAAGTACTCATAAATCGTTCAACGCCATTGGCCTGTAGTCAGAAGGTGTACTTTTCTGATGCTCATGCGATTAAGAAAGTCTTTGAACTCTCTGCTATTAAAGGGGGACCGTTGTCAGATTTGAGAATGGAACACCCCATGTTGCGAAAATGTTGTCCAGCCTCTCGATCATCATGTGTGATATATGATAAATCTTCTACTAGAGGAAAACATGAGTACTCATCGACAACTACCATGAGATAATTTCCAATATTGAGGGGTCCGAAGAAGTCAACCTCAATTCTCTCCCAGGTTTGTTTAGAAAGATCAGATCTTTTCAGTGGTTGCTGAGTTGTTTTGGGAGGCAGACAGTTGCACAGATGACAGACAAACTTTCAGCTCCTTTCCAACTCGTTTATTAAGGTGCAGGAGCCACACTCTATCCCTGAGGGCTCATTTTGTTTTGGCAATTCCACAGTGTCCTTAGTGTGCTAGTTCAATAACTTTGTTGCCTCAGGGTTACAGGGATAACTATTCTCAACCCTCTTAGTATGACTCCATCTTGATTAACAAAGTTCTTCCCGAACATTCTTGAATTTCTGGTACTTCATATCATCTGTAAGAGGTTGAGTATGTTTCCTCCATGATTGTGTTGAAATTATTTCTTTTAGTTTAAGCATGTCTTTGTCAGTAGTAGTAGCTGTCAGAATCTATTCAATAGAAAGAGTTGCAGGTGCACCTGACTTTACTATAAAATTGATGTTGACCTCAGCCGCTTTGGAAGTTGTACTACAATGCTGTAGCGGCACTTGTGAAAAGTAGGCTATAGGGTTTTGATCCTTCCCTGGTTTGTGTAGTCATAGTACTACAGATGCAACCCCCATCTCTCAATATAAAGGGGCATCTTGATTTTCGGATTTTCAAAAATGGTGAGCAACACCTTATGATCAGTGACAAAGGTGAAATACGTTCCATACAGAAACACCTGGAACTGTTCACCCGCCCACACTACAGCTAAGCTTTCTTTCTCAGGTTAAGATCACACCCAACCCTACCGGGCTTGCATCTACCACGATCTCTCGATACAATTTCAGGTCAAAGTAAGCCATATCAGTTGCATTTTCAATTGCATGTTTTATTTTCTTGAATCTTCGGTTGCCTTCAGATGACCATTCAAATGGAACATCTTGCTTTGATAGTTCTCCTATAGGGGCACCTGCAGTGGCAGAATCACAGATATACCTTAAGCAGTAGTTGGCTTAGAAGGATCGCAGCATGGTCACATCCTTTGGAGGGCAAGTAGACAATACGTGTACCTTTTTGAGGTCAGGGGTCATTCCCTTTTTAGAGAAAACATGCCCAAAGAATTTAAGTCTGTTTTTGTGAAATTCATACTTCTCTGCATTTAGTGTGAGACCTGCATCAGCCAGCAGATGGTGTACTTGTGCGAGTGCTTTTTTTATTTGTTCCTTTCGTATAGCCCCAAACACCAGTATATCATCACTGTAGTTAAAAGCATGTGTGACAGGCTGAATTATTTGACAAATTACATCTTGAAAGATTTCTGCAGCTGACGGCTCACCAAAAAAAAGTCTCTTATATCTGAACAAGCCAACATGATTTGGAAAAGTAGTAATGTACCTACAGTTTTCTTCCAGTTCAAGTTGATGGTAGCCTTAGTTCAGATCAAGGCTGTAGAAAACTTTGGCGCCATTGAACTGTGTGATCGTGTCCACAATGTGTGGACCTGGATGTCTTTCTCTTTTGATTTCTTTGTTGGCCTGTCGCATATCAACACAATCGCACGCTGAACCTCCACTGTCCTTTTTTGGCATCACCACAAAGAGTGAAACCCACAGCATCGGACCAGCAAAGCGCTCGTCTATGTCATGCCCGAACAGTGTTTCTACTTCTTTCCCAACGGCTTCCTGTAAGTGAAAAGCAATTTGATAATGTCACTGTGCAATAGGGCAAATGTCTTAATGTGAAACTGCACCTTCATTGACTTAGGTTTCCCAAATTCCATGAAGTAATGTCGAGAATCAACACACTATTACGGAATGGGCATTCAAGTTTTAATTAATACCGATCAATCCCATGCCAGCAGCAGTATCAAAACTTATTAAGCATGAACTTGACAACACACCTGAGAGGGCATGAATTGGCACTTGCACTGTTGTTTTCTTGTGTCACTACAAAGGATTCTTTACTCTGCAAGGATGTAGAAGCTGCCCAGGTGTACACCTTTGTTCTTGACAGCCTAAGACGTAGTATCGGAGATAGTTTTTTATACTTTGCTGCCGACATGATGTTTATCGATGCACCACTGTCTATAATAAAGTTACAGGGTAACCATTTGCCTTGAGTGTGATTTTTGAACAATGCCCAAATGAACTTGATTGCTTCGTGTGGCGATTCTCTTTAGGTGTACATTTTTCTTTTGAAACGGCCAATCCTACATGCAAACGGCAGTCTATGACTGACATCACCATTGCACATCCATGTTCCTAACTGCCACTCGATAATGATGGTAAAGAACCTTTGGAAGATGAATTTGATAATGATCAACTTATTTTAGTTTCCACTTGTCTCAGTCTATGTTGCCATTTGGCCTTGTGGGAGTGGTTAGAGTGCTTCTGGAACTTTCTGACTTCTATCTTCTCATCTTTAAGTGACAAACGTAGTTTCTCTTTCGCTTTGCAAACCGTTATGAAATGTTTTTCCTTCCAGCAGCCTTTGCTTATCTGTCCGATAGTGGGACATTTACATTCATGTGGAAAGGAGAATCCACAGCGTGAACGCAATTTCTTTTTCTTCTGAGACATCACTCTGTGGGCCTCTGCCTGTGTTTCTGCTTACTTTTCATTATCAATCCTTATTCATTTTGGGTTTTTCCAGCCTGTCGATCAACCTGTTCCTCCACTCTTGCAGCCATGAGTACTTTCTGCAAACTGAGCATTTCTTGCAGCATGTGTTATCGGAATGAATTGGAGAGGCAACCATCGATAACTCTAAGACCCATGTCTTCTTCATCATAGAATTAATTGAACTTTCAGTGTTTTATAAGCGCAACGAGTCTCTCAATACACTCATCCATCATCTCACCAGGTTGCTGTCTTACTTGATTGAAAGTTAATCATTTTCACGTTGGTTAGATTTGTTTAATATTGTTGGAACCCTAGAGGTCAAGAGTAGTGCGGTTTGTGTGGAGTGTGCAGTGTATCCACACCTCTGAGGTAACCTCTCAGGGAGAGCAGTCTTGTATCCTTGGGGCACGTATCCCCTAGCTCGTCGCAAGTTGTAGTATCCTCCCCAGCCCGGTAGGAGGTAACAGACCACATATGGAGCTCCGGTTTAAACGTCTTTATTCTTCAGCATACAACCGTTAACTGAACGCACTGTGTCAAAAACTTTATTAGTCACACCTACAAGATTACATAATACTTTTAAGGAGTCTGCAGAGGGTCATTAGAGGCCTCATGCACACAAACACAGGACACGACCCCTTCGAGATCATTCGCTCTACCACATAAGATTTTATGATGGATGTCCCGTGGAGACTGTTGAGAAATGATTTATGTAACACACTACACAGTGTTCTTGTTTAAACAGCTTGATTGCCTCATTGCTAGCCCTTGATTCTCACTGCAGCAGCGTCTAAGGTGTCCTTCCCCTTTAATCAATACAAGCAAATTGGCATGAGATACGAAAAGGGCAGAGCAACGCAGAAAAGATGGAAATCAAAGAGAATTTAAGCCGCAGTCTTCTATAATTTGCCTTTTCTCATTGGAATCCCATTACTGTAAAGGTGCTTTTTATATTAGCTACTGTACCAAATGCATTTTTAATTACTGGACACATCTAAACCGAAATTGGCTTATGACTACTCGTTGCCTTAATCTGCATTTTATCACCAGTGCCAGAGGTTAATGTGGTGCTGTATTCTTTAGTGCTTAATTGTGTGCATGAACATGAAGAGGCCATGCGCTCTCATCCATTTCAGCCATCAGCAACTCGGGCTGTAGTAGCAGCTTGTGAAATGATGGTACTGTTTTGTTTTTCTGATCTTTGCCTCAGTTCTGGTGAATACAAAGCGTAATAAAATTCAGTTTAATTGTCCCAGTTTGAATGCATAAACAGGCTTCTGTGGCTTAATAGTTATCCTATCATGCATGAATTACTTCCAGTGCTTTGCCTCTATAGTAAAAATAGGAGTTGAGTGACAGGACACAGGCAGGGATCCTGCTACCCATTCTTTACTTTCTTCTGGCTTCCTTTCGTACCCAAGAATGTGCCTGAATAAAAGTAAGTTCCCCGAAAAATAGCCCAAATTTTAGTCTAATGAAATGGCTAACTAAGAAACCACCACCCAGTCAAAAGGATTTGCATCCTCCGGAACCGTAGGCAACTTTATCGATCGCCCAACTGGCCTAAATGGCTGGCCATTAGATATCACTGGGCATAAAAGTCTAAATCACTGAAATACAATGCTCAGATAAGAGCACAACTGGTCCCTTAAGGTAAAGATGGGGGAGAAATAACATAGTAATCCTTTTCCTACTATATGTCCAAAAGGCGTTTTTCTGGTGCTGAAACGTGTATCATGAAACTTATGCTTGCAATAGTGTTTCTGGTTGCAGGGTCTTGTAATAAAAGAATGCTGTAACTCTTTTGGTTCCCACTGTACACCATAGGCCTGTGATGTAAGCGTTAGAGGGATGAGTTGAAGGCAGGCTTAGAATGTTGAGTTCTGACTTACATGCAGCAGAAAAATGATGTGTAAAATTACTCTCCCTGTGTGGCGCACTAATTGGTGAGTGCCTAGGCAGGCAGGACTGTACAACTAGCAATGAGATAGGGGATCTGAAGCCCGTACACTGAAAGCGCTCTTCCAGAGAATTTGCCGTGCCACGTGTGCTGCAGTTGAAGTGTAGAATCAATGCTGGTTCAGGTGGATTCTCAGTGCAATACTAGCCTGTAAAAAACGCTTTTAGCTAAAGAAAGCAACATTGAAAGTCTACATGTTGGTGGCCAGGAACTGAAACAGCCGCAAATGAAAGGTACTGCGCCATTACGCAAATTAATGTTATATGGGGTGAGAACGTTCAATGTGCATGCAACCAGGATACAAAAGCAGAACACAGCAATAATTCAGCACAAATCAAATTGAAATTAATGTGCTACAAAGCAGAAATTAAGCAGGTGTTTGTGAAGAAACATTTAAGCATAAAGCCGACAAAATTTTGTGTTAGCTTCTTTCATGAACTAGTAGAATACAAGACTTCGCTTCTTACCAAAACTGTTAACGAATTGTCATGCCACAACGTACTGCAAAGTGGCCCCAAAAAGAGGGCCAGGGGTTGTGCGTGCGAAATTGTCCCCATATGAAGCTGCCCACCACCAAAGCTGCCTCACAGGGGCCCAGAACAACTCCCCAGACAGCCATCATGTACAGAACTCCAATGGGGAACACTGGCAAGATCCAAGCTTCACAAGTTGTTAAGGCTGAGCCCGAAGCAAGCATGTCACAATGCGCTAGAGAAGCTCTGCCTAATCAAGTTCAACAAGAAGCGCTTGAGGGACCACTACTGTCCATCAATGTATATTTGGCTGCTGCATTCTTAAAGCCACAAACTGCATTTGATACTGACAAAAAACACAATATTGGCAATAGATGGATGGCATCGATAGAGACTTTTGAAGATTTCATAGCTGGGATAGATGAAAAAGAACACAGCTGGTGAAGGAGTGAAAGAAGCCATGAAAAAGATAGCGTAAGAAGGTGAAGTGACGTACGAACAAATCAGAACAGCTTTAATTTGTCAAGCTTAATCAAGTGCCAAATGTGTATTACGAAAGATATATATTCATTCAAGACCGCCAGAGGCCATGTTAAATCAACGTTGAGTTTGTGGAGAGACTGGATGTTCTGGTGAAGCATTGTAAATTCAGTGAATTGAATGATGAGTAAGCTAACCGCCTTAGAGTAATCAATGGATGGCCGTCAGATTCCTTTAGATGAAGAATACTGAAGGAAACTGAGTTCAGAGCAAGTCCTCCAGACTGCTCGCGCTGAAGAGCGTGCTGGTCGTCAAGCGACTCGCATGGATGCCAGAGGCACCCAAAAGTGCGTCAGTCATGAGCATGAAAAGTAAGCCATGGTACAAGGCTTAGGGACACAAGGTGTTGTCTCTACAGAAAAAGAGAAAGTATTACAGATGTGGGTTGTCATTTCCGCACGAAGGTAAATGTCCCGCCATTGGACAAACATGCCTCAGCTATGGTAAAGCGAAACTTTTTGACAACTTGCAGGGCGAAGAGAAAAGTAAAAGCGTCACAGCGTGAAGACAAAATGGGCAACCAAAAGCTATCTCCACAACTTAAGACGCGCACCAACAAGGCCAAGCGGTGACAACAGCTTAAGCAAATTGACACTAAATGAAGTTGATCATCATCTAATTCATCAACTAAGAGTTCCCCAGTCTCAGTTTCTGTCACACTGGTCGGTCCTCAGGATCGGTGTGCTGCTCAGAAGGGTCCACCTCTTGATATCCCCAAGCCTTAGTAGCCGTGATGGCACAGGTCCGTGGGAGGATCAAGCGAGGGAAGGATAGGATGGGAACAGCAGGGAGGGAGACCTGAAATGATCAGAACAATATAAGCACACAAGTTCACTACTACTGGATCTAAACCTTTAAGAAACAATGGCTACTAGTGCAATCTCTATACCTGTAACAAAAAAGAATAACACCCGTAGAGGAAGACACTTCTACCATAAGTCGTTGATGTAAAAGTATCCCTTTCTTTGTTTTGGCTGTAGTGTGGGAAACATAGAAGAAAACATTCATAGGGCGAAAAACGCATCATTCATAGAACAGCAGCGCAGAGATTGTAGTACCCCAAAATACATTTGAATATGGTTCTATCAGCAACCTACCCTTTCTAAACTCCACTATGCCTCACAGGGATAGAGCGTAGTCCTATACCACTCCTTGTTACCCCTGTTGAAAATAGAGCCAGAAGAACACAAAACATAAATCTTCACTCCGAGATAGATATTATATTCATGAATATAACATTGTTATTTATATCTCAGTCTATATCAAGGTTCGGTTTACCATGACCTCCAAATGTGTAACGTATAAAAAATAAGGCATCAAAGATGAAAACACCAATCGTGAAGTTAAACAACGTGACTTCAGTCCAGTCACCGCTGTTTCAATAATCGGGGCTAATAATCCAATGACCGCTCCGGTTTGAGAACCAGGTGCACGGCTTGAACTGAGGAGAGTCACCGCTGTGTGATTATTGCTGGTAGGTTGCTCTGGCAGGCACACTATAGGATGGATGCAGTCATTGCTGGGAGCCAAACAGGTCCGTAACATTACGAGAGGCTGAATGCCGGTAAACTACCCTCCGCACGAGCGCAGCGGCGCTTACCAACGCAGGACGGGACCTGCTGGAATTACCCAGGACAGAGGGAGAATCGGTGCTAAGCATCCTTACCGGACCTCACTGGATTCTCGGGACGCCAACACCACCTCCAAAGACAGAGAATTTCCAACGCTTAGCCTCGCTGCATTTCCGCCTTTATTTTTTTATTTTATTTTTTGTAACAAATTTTTGTATTATTTTTCATTTCCATCTCAGCATCATCTCTTTCACAATTGATGCATTCAATACTCAGGAGTACTGTGCTCCTCCCTTCACCCCTACATAGTTGTCATATTATGCAACTACAAAAGTTTACATTATTACCCACACTCTCGTTGCCTATCATTCGCCAGCATTTCCGCCTTTATGGGAGTTCTCGCAACATGACGTGCACGCCTTGCCTCATGGGTACTGTAGTTCTGTGTGCGGCTGGCGTCATGGACACTGCTGATCGAAGATTAGGCTGCCGCAAAGCGCTCGATGAAACGCGCGTGTAACAGTTTCCAGTGCAAGTGACAGTGATAATTGTGCAAAGTCAATGTTTACCCCAGAAAGGCATGCACATGTGGGACTGGCAAATGTGAGAAAAAACTAAAAGTGAAGAAAAATTGACATGAAGAAGCACCAAACACACTCAAAGATTGTTGTTCGAAGATCTCTCTAAAAATAAATGGATGTTTGATACCATTCATAATTGACAGTGGTGCATCGATAAATATCATGCCTGAGGCGAAGTATCAAGAACTGTCAACGTTACCACAACCTAATAAGTAAAAAACAAAAGTATACACAAGGGCTACTTCAACGCCCTTAAACAGTCGAGGATCCTTTGTAGCCACGATGAAAGAAAAATATGGTAGAAGCACCTATTCATGTACTTCAAGGACCCGTTGGCTGAGTTTTAATACTGCTACTATGAGACTGATACCAGTGAACTACAGTAAGAATGCTCATCATAAGATTGTTATTCAGTTTCCTTCATTATGTTCATGGGCTAGGAAAACTCAAAACAGTGAAAGCAAAGTTGCACATAAATGAGGATGTTCGTCCTGTTGCTCAAAGACACAGACAAATTGCGTTTCACTTGCAAGACACTATTGAAAAGGAACTTAATTCATTACTTAAACATGACATCATTGAACGCTCCCATTGTAGTAGTGCCTAAAAGAGACAGTGAAGAAGCTGTACGCATATGCTTTGACATGCGTCAGGCCAACAAGGCATTCGAGAGAGAGAGAGCACGAAAGAGACATCCTGGTCCGCACATTGCTGCTATGATAGCTCGTCTGAAAGGTGCAAAGTTCCTCTCTCTACTCGACCTAAATAAAGCATCACCAATTGGTGCTTAAAGAAAAATCCAGGCACATTACAACCTTTTCTATGCATTTTGGTCTGTTTGGCCATAAGTGATTGAGTTTTGGTGTATCCTCTGCTGCAAGACGTTTCCAAGATATCATTAGACATATCATACAGCCTGTAGTAAATGCATTTAACTACAGTGGTGACATATTAGTTTTTCGGAGCCATACCGAAAGAACATGACCAATCTCTCATGCAAGTATGTTGTTTGCTGACCAATGCAGGCTTAACTCTGAATTCCAACATGTGAATTCCAAAAGAAAACTTTCAAATTCTTTTGCCATGTCCTTTCTGATGGGGGTATGAAACCTGATCCAGCAAAGTGCAAGCATTGTCTGCTGCAAATCCCCCACAAGCCATTTCTTTGTCACAATCCTTTCTTGGACTGGGCAGTAACTGTTCGAGTGATTGCATGGCAAAGCTTCTTAGTCCGCTGGGGAATCACAACACGCAGAAGCGAGGAGACAAGAGGCTTCTGGAAGCATTCATTCGAATGGGACACTACGACATTACACCTTCAAAGCATAGTCAAAGACGCCTCTCTTCCCCCCCCCCAACTTCTCTCCACAACATTCCAAAAGTAGTTAGTAAAGACGCCGTCAGTGATCCCTGGCGGCCCTTACTGCACAGGTTAATACTTGCTGGATCCCTGTTCGTTTCCATCTGACCCGCAATATTCCCCCCTTCTGTGCAAATTATGCTGTCCCTAATGCAGTTAGATACACTGTGTAAACCTAATCTCCTACCCCTTAAGGCCAGTAAGATACACTTTGAATACAGATACCGTACCAATGACCTAACATCATGTGCCTCTTTTCATCCCAACACATATGACCACACCACTTGCAGGTTGCTTTATTTCCCATTTGAATCCTAGGACTAGGTCATAATGGACAAATTAACTAAAAGTGCTGCAACGACAAATCTAATATCCCCAAGAAGTGTGAGTCTGTATTGTTTACAAAAGTTTGTTCTTTAAAAATGCAAATAAGATCTTTTTTAAAAGATCGTGCAAAAAATGTTTTTTTGCTAGTTGTGCTTAACGGCCAACCATGAAGAAATATCCCCCTCCAATGTACTGTGGCACTATTTGACCTATTCCCTAATATGTATAGTCTGCAGTTTTATGAAGTGATTTATGCATGCCTGTTCTTCTGAAACAGTTGGTTTGAGGCATATGAGCTGCAAATTACACACTGTGCATAGATCGCCATCTGGTGTTGGGCCCGGATGTTTGCAGTTGTTTTTCCTCTTGGAAAGTCTTTGGAAGTCACGAGGTATGTGACTCCTCCTTTGGATCATACTGCGCATGGGCTTCGGCTCCATCCTCAGATTGTTTTTTTCCGCCATCGGGCTCGGATGTGTTCTTTGCGCTCCGGTTCCGAACCGTTTTCAGCTCTTCTGATCGGCGCGCAATCCTTCCCTTTCCGCGGTATTGTTTCGATCGCGATCTCCACACTCGACGCAACTCTCATTGTTCGAAGTCTTCGATTCCAGTCGTCGACGAAGGCCTTCGGGCCTACTTGAGCTCCGGTCCTGGCTGATGGAAAGGACTTCATTTAAGAGGTGTCCTCGAAGTGGGTCAAAGTTTCCCCACACCGATCTCCATGAGGTGTGCAACCTCTGCCTATCCCAAGAACACGAGGCACGAGACTGTCCGGCTTGCAAATCCTTCCGGTCGAAAAAGACCATTCTGGACCGAAGGGCAAGGAGAACCATGGCACACTCGTCGACTGCAATCCCCGACGACATCTTCGGAGAAGGCGTCGATGTTCCCGAAGACCAGCACACCGAATAGGGCCTCGTCAGCGCCTCCGAAGCCGACAACTCCGATGTCGAGGACATCACTCCGGCACAGAGGGGCGTGAGTACTAACATCGATCCCCACCCCCCACCCTCGACTGCATCGAAAACGGCTTCGGTCACGACTTCGCCCTCGGGCCTAGGCATGACCAAAGACACTGCTTCACATACCTCGCTTTCAGGCCCGGTAAAGAAGCCCATCAAGCCTTCTGGCAGCTCGGGCTCGAGCCAGCCTGCCGTCGGTGCCGAGAAACACTCCTCCGCACCGGCACCTAAAAAGAAGATGGCCTCCTCCTCCTCCGCGCCGAGCTCCACACCGAAGCACTCGGCGCCGAAAACTAGCACTAGCTCCTCGGTACCGACACCATCCCTGGAACCGAGCAAAATATCCAAAGCTCTCGACACACACACCTCGAAGCCGAAAGTCATCTCGGAACCGAGGAAACAACCGAACATTTCTAAGCCACACAGTTCAAAACAACGAACCGATGCCGACAGATCGGCCCCTCACAGAGGAACTATTTCGGCCCGATCCACTACAAAAAACACTTGTCAAAGACGATAAACCTGGACATTTGATGCTCGGCATCAAATAGAGACCGCTGGACAAGCCTGCCCCAGCTCCACCTCCAAAGAGAAGAGACTTTGCTACCTCCCCTTTGAGACTACGTCCACCCCCTCCTCCTCCTCCACCTCCTCCCCCCTCTCCTCCGCCTCCCCCACCTCATCATTCCCCCACACCCTCTCCAGATGAGGATGATGACGATGTCTATGATGACACAGGGGACGGACCCCATGACCAACCCACAGGGGACCCCACTCCTACAGGCTCCCCAGACCCATGGGACGACTACAACATCCCAGGCGTCCCTAACATCCCGCAGGACGACCTTTACCCTTCAAGACCGTCCCCCCTGGAAGACACTATGGGGTTTAACCAACTGCTCCATAGGGCTGCACACTACCACGGAGTTGATCTCCATACAGACCCCGTGGAGGAGAACTTCCTCCTAGATACCTTTGACACTACACACAGGGCCACTTCTATTCTGCCCATGCTTAAAGGGGTTATCAAGCACGCGCCAGAGGTCTTTAAAGACCCGCTAAGGGCCAGGGCCATCAACCCTCGCATCGAGAAGTAGTACAAGGCCACCCCTACAGACCCCACCTACATCAGAGGGCCCGCACCACTAGACTCCCTAGTAGTCTCCACTGCGAGGAAGCGTGCAAACTCCCAGGCATCAGGCGAGGCACCACCACCTGATAAGGAGTCCAAACTCCTAGACACCTCTGGCAAGCGAACTGCATCCCAGGCTGCCAACATATGGCGCATTGCAAACACCCAAGCGCTTTTGGCAAGATATGACAGGGCACATTATGATGAACTAGAAGCCATAATGCAACACCTCCCTGACAAATACAAGAATAGAGCCAACTAGCTAATCCAGGAGGGTAAAACCATCACCAACACCTCCATTCGCTGCGCCCTCGATGTAGCTGACACCGCCTCTAGGGCAATTAACACCAGCGTCCTCCGTAGGCATGCCTGGCTACGAATTTCAAACCGGAGGTGCAGGCTTCCATCCTCAACCACCCCTTTGACCAGGAACATCTGTTTGGCCCAAACGTTGACGTTGCCCTGAAAAAAATGAAAAAGGACACAGATACGGCAAAGTATATGCGACCCCTACAGTCGCACCCTCCCAGGCGCTCCTTTCGCCGCTCTTCCTTTCGAAGCACCTCCAGAGGCTACTCCTCCAACAGCGCCTCCACTTCCTATAAAGCCCCTACCCATTCCACCTTAACTAGGGGTTACCAGAGAGGCGGCTACAGGGGTAACAACAATAAAGGCAGAGGCAAAACTAACACCTCCCACTCTGCCTCCACCCCTGCCCAATGACTTCCCTCCACTCCCCCCAGACCATCCCACTCCAGTCGGGGGCAGACTCCACAATTTCCTTACTGTCTGGACTACTATCACCTCAGACAAATGGGTCACACAGATAATTCGGTCAGGCTGCTGCCTCGAACTAACATCTACCCCCAAACATTCCTGGACCTCAGACCCCTAAATCACTATATACACTCAGACCATTTCCACATGGTCACACTCCCGCAGGTACTTCCCCTGCTCTCCCAAAACGACTTCCTTGCCACCCTAGACCTCAAGGATACCTATTTCCACATTCCTGTTCACAAGGCTCACAGGAAGTTTCTCAGATTTGTAGTGGACGGTCAACACTATCAATTCAAAGTGCTCCAATTCGGAGTCACCACAGCACCACGGGTGTTTACCAAGTGCCTAGCGGTAGTGACAGCACACCTGCGAAGACAACACATCCACGTCTTCCCATACCTAGACGACTGGCTCATAAAAGCCAACTCATACAACCAGTGTGTACAACACACTCACGCCACTATCCAACTACTTCACCAACTGGGCTTCACAGTAAAACCATACCAAGTCCCATCTGCAACCGTCCCACGTAAAACAATACCTCGGTGCCACCATAGACACCTCAAAAGAGCTAGCCTATCCCAGTCCTGCCAGGATAGCAAACATTCAGGCTCTACGTGCCAAATTTCACCCGGAACACTCTCTTCCAGCTCGAGTGTTCATGCAACTTATAGGAATGATGGCCTCTTGCATATTCATGTACCTCACGCAAGACTCCAGATGCGTCCTCTCCAAGAGTGCTTAGTGCTCCAATGGAACCAGGTCCAGGGTCAATTGACAGATCTGGTGTTGGTAGACGGTCGTGCCCATCGCTCTCTGCAGTGGTGGACCACCAAATACCTTTCCAAAGGGCGACCATTCCTGGACCCGGTTCCCCAGATAGTACTGACAGCGGACGCATCGCTCTCCGGCTAGGGAGCTCACCTACTACATCACACCATGCAGGGCAGGTGGACACCTCAACAAAAGTTACTCCACATCAACCATCTAGAGTTCCTAGCAATATTCTTAGCCCTGAAGGCCTTTCAAACCCATGTCTCCGGCAAGGCCGTCTTAATCCGCACGGACAACATGACAGCCATGTACTATATACAAAAACAAGGCGGCACACACTCTCCATAGCTCTCTCAGTTAGCACCGAGCATATGGAGATGGGCCATACCCCCAAAAATCTTTCTCCTAGCCCAACATGTCCCAGGAGTCCAGAACACTATGGCCGATCTGCTCAGCAGACAAACACAACAAATCCATGAGTGGGAACTCCACAAGTTCTTCACCCGTACTTTCAAATGTGGGGCCATCCACAAATAGACCTCTTCGCCACACACAAAAACGCCAAATGCCCAAACTTCGCCGCCAGGTATCCACACCCATTGTCCAAAGGCAATGCAATATGGATGAACTGGTCAGGCAGATTTGCGTACGTTTTTCCGCTTCTCCCACTCATTCCATCAGTGGTGCGCAAACTACAACAACACTCCCTCACTCTCATCCTAATAGCTCCAACTTGGGCCAGACAACCGTGGTACACCACACTGCTGGAACTATCTGTAGTACCGCACCAAAAGTTACACCTCTCTCCACGCCTCTTAACCCAGAACCATGGAGAGATCAGGCACCCAGCTCAGCTCAACCTTGCGATCTGGCTCCTAAAATCCTAGAATTCGGTTATCTTAATCTTCCCCCTGACTGTATGAACGTCATTAGAGAAGCTAGACGGCCTACCACTACAGCTTGCTACGCAGCCAAGTGGAAACGTTTCATGATCTATTGTCACAACAATAACTTCGATCCCCTAGATGTGTCCATTCAACACATCGTAGGCTATTTATTACACCTACAAGGATGCAACCTAGCCTACACGTCTATTAGACTGCACCTTGCAGCCATAGCTGCTTATCTGCAAAACAGGCAACATCTCTCACTCTTTCGAGTACCTGCCATAAAAGCCTTCATGGAAGGCCTCAAACGAATAATTCCCCCCAGAGTGCCACCCTCACCTGTGTGGAACCTAAACATCGTTCTCACAATACTAATGGGACCTCCCTTTGAACCTCTACACAAATGTGAACTTCAATTCCTAACATGGAAAACTGCATTTTTTGTAGCCATTACTCCCTCAGAAGGGTCAGTGAGATACAAGTACTCACCATTCAAGAACCTTTTCTGCAAATGCACCATAACAAGGTTGCTCTCCGCACTAATCCAAAATTCCTCCCTAAAGTCATTTCTCCCTTTCACCTAAACCAATCTGTGGAACTACCCGTATTCTTCTCGCAGCCACAGACCATTGCAGAAAGAGCTCTACACACACTAGATGTCAAACGAGCCTTACTCTACTACATCGAAAGGACACAACCCTTTCGTAAGACCGAACAACTGTTTGTGTCTTTCTCACCACCACACAAAGGCAACCCCATCTCCAAATCTGGGATAGCTAGGTGGATTGTTAAATGCATACAGATTTGCTACCACAAAGCAAAACGCACGCTATCTGTTCCCCCTAAAACCCACTCTACACGTAAAATAGGGGCTTCCATGGCATTCTTAGGGAACATCCCCATAGATGATATCTGCAAAGCAGCTACATGGTCTACACCGCACACTTTCACGAAACACTATTGTGTGGATGTGCAAACTAAACAACAAGCTAGCGTGGGCCAGGCTGTCCTTAAAACACTGTTTCAAACAACTGCAACAGATACTGGTGGTCGCCGCTAGGAGCGAGTACTGCTATATAATCTATGCAGTGTGTAATCTGCAGCTCATATGCCTCGAACGGAATATGCTACTTACCAGTATGCATCTGTTCTTGGCATGTAGAGCTGCAGATCTACACACGCCCACCCTCCTCCCCGGCTACCTTTATCTGTTCCAGTTTATCTTATTTAGATACAGCACACATGGGCATCTTCACTGCTTATTACTACGCTCCATCATTTCCCTGTTGGCGAAAAACAATCTGAGGATGGAGCCGAAGCCCATGCGCAGTATGATCCAAAGGAGGAGTCACATACCTCGTGACTTCCAAAGACTTTCCAAGAGGAAAAACAACTGCAAACATCCGAGCCCAACACCAGATGGCGATCTATGCACAGTGTGTAGATCTGCAGCTCTACATGCCAAGAACAGATGCATACTGGTAAGTAGCATATTCCTTAGCATGCACGAGAGTCCTTAAGACACCATTTTGCTAGAAAAGGACAGCTTGTACCTCTGGAATCGTACAGTTGTTTGGCAGGGATCTGCAACTGCCTGCCCCCTCCTGCTCAGATGCTGTAATGTGGGACTTTGCTGCAAGTGGTTGACATCTTGAACCATCAGCAAAAACACTGATTATTACCGTTCGTATTTGGATTGAACAATAACTGCTTATGCTGTGAAGCTGATCCAACTGGAAAAGCAAATCTCAAGATGAAGTACGCGAGACAGGTGTTCGCTACTAACATTAAGTAACCTACAATCATAGGTAGGGTGGCCAGACCTCTAGGGTATGTTGTGACAGTCCTGGTTTCCCACCATCTGTCCTGGCAAATTTTAGTACATTTTGCACGTTTCAGTGGCTGTCAAGAAAACACTACATGTCAAGCTGCCTTATCTGACCAAAAAAGTGAAATACTATGCGTAATGCGGGCAAATCTCTGCCTATAGGTGTCCACTTGACACCCAGCACGATATTTCCAACAAAGCCTCAATAAATAGGTTTTGTTGGAAAAAGTTAGCATATAGACTTTAATGTGGTGACAAAGTACTCCAGTGTGATCTTGGGAATCTTACCTCATGCTGAGAGGCAGGGCGGTCACTTTGTATATTGGAGAGGATGTGGGTGACAGGGAGGTGATATGTAAAAGGTAATTTACCAAGTAGCACTGTTCTATACCCATCAACTGACTACCTCATTTAGAGGGGATCATACACATCGCTATTACACATTTCAAAGCTATTCAGTCTCCTAAAAGGCAGCACTCCTCAGCTGGGTCACAGTGTTTTCAAATCTCCATCATCGTCCTAAATAGTTTGTTCCACATTCACATAGGACTTTGCATTCATTCACGAGCCAACAGGTTAAGAGATATGTGCTGTGGTGCTGTTTGATACCTGGTTCTGTTCTAAAGACAGGATCAGGTTTGCTGCTCAGTGTGGAGGGAGTTAATTGAAATACTGAGAAAGTGAAGTGAAGACCCGGGAAAGTATGCCTCTCCAGAGATGGCGAGAGAGAGAACTTGTAGCAAACTCAAATCTCCGCTGTGTCCACGAGGTTTGTTCTTTATCTCGAGGTGAGGCTAAAATCATACATTCAGCAATAGATCAATGACAGTGAAGGCGAGTTTGCCCCCACAGGAAAGACTGAGAAGGGTAATTTGGCAAACCATGAAGGTTTATTAAGAAAATAGTAAAGTTGCAATCTCACATTGAATAAGTTGAGCATAAACCAATCATCACATGAATGCAGCATGTATGAATATAACCCAGGCAATTCACATCGGCAAATACTCCTTATTAAAATCAGCATATTCAAAGGAAGACAAGATTTTGTTCCCAGAAAGGGATCCACCCTAATGTTCAGCTAAGGTTGTGGGCAAGTTAGAAAGTTTGAAAGCAGCTGGTGTCAATGAATATAACACCGAAAATAGAAACAAATGAAGGTTCCAATCAACAAAAGAAGAAATGTACTTCCTCTAGAAAGTAAGCCTAGAATCACAATAATGAGGAGCATCGGGTCTCGCGAGAAAGGGAGAGGGTGTCTGCCTGCAGAGGTGGTCAGGGCAAGTCTTCTTCACTAACTAACTCAGTTTCTCACAGTTAATACTTGGGGTCAGACTCCTTCTCACTGATAATACAATGGCAGATTCTTTCATCACAGCCTTCATGATATCTCACAAAGGACTATTCACAACCTCTGCCTCCCCTCCTGTGCAGGTGCTGAGAATCCTAGTGAACCAATTATTTGCAAACTCTTACACATCTAAGAAACTTTCTGTCCCAAGACTGACTTTCCCTCCTTTGTAGCTTTAATCAAGCACATTAATGCATGCTGTGATGCTGTGCTCACTGAAAGACGTCTGTATACTCTTCTGTCTCGTTTTATTGTCACATTTCACTTCTGGCTGGTTCTCATATACCCAGGTACAAGTAGTGTCTCTTGATTTTCCTGGGATATATCATCTTTCACTACTGGATGGACCAAACAGACACTTGTTTCTTAGAGTGTTGCCTCTCAATTTCATAGTAGGCCACATAGGCTCATCTAAGGAATGTGTCTCTTGTTTTTCCTTGATCCTGGGTGGATCCCATAAACCTATGGAGGAACGAGGTATCTTGATATTCCTTGTTCAGAGCTTATTTGCTCTTTAGTGCACCAGGTTAGAATGATGTGTGTTGATTTGGGTCACACTCTTCCCTTCCAGAGGCTTCAAACCCACACCTACCTACCGAGCACAGTAGGAATAGCTTTCCCCAATGTCAAGATAAGAAATAATGACGATAAGTATGGGAGGCTAAGTCGGTGCAAATGCAGTTCTATCTTTCCCACATCCTTGGTGAAGCAGAGCAACATGTTATCACAGATTTGCAACACATCTCTGAACCTTACCTACAGCACCAAAAAACGTTCAACAGAGACCACAGTATGAAACCTACTTTCTCCCAGGGATACATAACAACCTGAGTATATACGTATCGCCCACTCAGTATCATTAGAAGTAGGAAAGTGCTATGCCAATGCTGCTATAAAATACACTGCTCCACAAAGCATTACCAAAGCAAGTTCTGTAGGTGTAGTTATTATCCAGTAAATATGAAATAGGCATTACAAAAGGGAATTTGTAGGAAATAAGGTTCATTAACTATTTGGCACATAGGGACGGAGCCTATTCAATTGTACATTTAATATAACAAGGGTGCAAACAGATGAACAAAGGTAAAATCCTTCAAACCAATGTACATTTGAACCAAGAAAGTGCATTTGTCTCTACTAATATTTATCTACTCCAAGGAATTCTGGCCAACAAATGTAAATTCACAGACACAAATGAAATTCATATAGTATTTGCACAAAATAGCATGCACATCATCTCTGGTTTTGAAAATGAATGTCCGTACTATGCAGGACTTAACTTGGGGTCTGATTTAGAGTTTGGCGGACAAGGTCCTCCACCACCAATGTGGACGAGAATCCCATCTTCCCAAACTGACTATTCACACACTCTATAGTCAGATAGACTTCATGTTTTCAACATCAGTGCCCTCCCCAGCTCAGCCAGTGGAAACCTTACACTGGCAGCCTGACTGATTTTAAGTCATCAATGTAAGTACTTCAGGGCACCTGCCCTATTTGGAGCGAATGGTCTGAAATAATTCTTTGCTGTGCGGGACTGCCAGGAAAAAACCTAGCAGTCCCAAACAGGAAATAAATATTAACCTCACACCCTCGTAGAAAACTTCCAGAATTTCATGGTCATTGTTTTTTTTGTTTTTCACAAACAAACTCCTGCTTTGGATTTTTTTTTCCCCTCAAAAACAAAGTTTGCAGTGTGGCCGCATAAAACATGGCAGCTACTCAGCAACTTTCAGTGCTTTCAGAGGAGTGGTGCCTTTAAAGGCACAGAGATGTCCTCCAGGCCCGCGGAGATCTATAAATGTGGCACACAGTAATCCGAGGTGCAGCGGTGTTTAATACCTCTGCTTCCCTGATGGATGGTGGGCCACCTACCAAACGCTAAATCAGGACCTAAGTCACTGTCGTTCACTTAACAAAGTTTCCGATAAGAGACGAGAATGGTAGAAGGATTTTAGGTGCCATAGGCAAACTTTTTTTAATGGCGGTGTACTCCTCAAAAGGACCTTATTTGGAGCTCCCTTCTGTGATATGGCACTCTTTGATGCCTGCTCCTGGTGGTGCATTAAGGTAGTAGTATAGTACTAAAGAGGCTTTTGAACAACCTCCTTATAGTTCCATAGAAAACTCTTAAGTAACTATATGATCCCCAATACTGACAACATATGACATGACTTCATGCATAGCTTCCGAAAATGTATGGTTTGTATAGTGCTATTACTTTAACTGATGTTTCATTACTTTTTAATTTTTTCTTTCTTATCATATTTTTCCTGTACCAAATGTAGCTCTAAATTTCATTGACGGCTTGTTTTGACGTAACAAGTGTATAGTTTTGTATTGTAATTGCATTTATATAGCGATTACTAACCTGAATGAGGTGTTGAAAGGCTTTATGGTGAATCACACACTACTCCGGGAAACTAAGATTAACAGTCAAGTGGAATATTGGTTATCAGCTTTTGGGGGTGGGGGGGGCTAAAGCCCTCTCAGCCCAATGGGTGTTGCGCATCTGAGCTGTACTATGCTTAGCTGCCAAGATCAGGATAACTGATTAGTCCTTCCTTTATTTTTTTCATGAGCCACTACATGGAGCCGCAGCACGGCTCACAAATCTACCCCATCTCCTATTGGTGGGCTAAAGAAAGCTTGGGAGTTTACTTCCAGCTGGCATTTGTTGTAATCATGCTGGGGACCAAAAAAATGAGGTGTGCGTCCCATGATTTATTTACAAAAAATGCTCATTATCCATAATCCACCTGCAAATATTTGAAACGATGAGTAAAAAAATCTCCACTTAGTGTTCTGAATATATTCAGAGCTAAAATGCATTCAACAGCGGTGTAGGTACATTGATTGAATTTTGTCGACTCGTCACCGATCTGTAATAGGACAAACACCAACTGGACAAGGCACTGTTCAAAACCAGAACAATTTTGAGGGATCGCAGTTTGGCTCCGAGCCATACCTGTAAGATTCCCTTCGAATTATCGTAGATATAGCCCCCAAATTATGCACCAGAGATTAGCAACGCACCATGATAAACAGTTGGTGTCCAAGCTAACCAAGTAAAATCAGACTAAAAAGTTTGCGTTGGGTGCAACTCGGCAAGTTTTGGGTTTCCGTCTGACAAGGTTTTTTTAAATGACCAAGAGTTAGCTTGCTTTTAGTACTGTGGTGCAGCAAGAGGGCAAGCGGTCAAAGCCTGATTAAATGTTGCAAAAGTGGGATGAGCCATCTTGAAACACAAGTCTCCACCTCATACTCGTTTTTGTTCTTTTGTGGATTGGTTTGAGATTCATATAGTAGAAACTGCTTCCGTCTTGTTACCTGGCTTCCGGTAATGACCCAGTGGGGTCCCTGAATTCCAGTAATGAATGACCCATCGGGGCCCCGGGATTCCAGTAATGATTCGGTGGTGGTCCACAGACATCAAAAGGTTAAAAACCACAGTTCTAGCTCATGTGTTCCAGTACCCTCAAGTCAAAAAAGGTCAGAGTTCATCCCTGAAATGGGACAATTTATTCTTGGTCAGAGTTGGAATGCAAGTTTAATGATAGGCTGTGAATGGCACTGCAATGGCTGGATGTGCTAACTTCTAATAAGGGGTGCTTACACTGGCTGCTCTTAGGGCAGAATCCCCAGTCCACGTTCATGCCAGATTGCTCAGCCATGCCTAATATACTGTTTTAGGAACATTTTCTTCAGAATTGAGACATATTAGTGATGTTGATAGAAAGTATAGAAGTGATAGTTTTAAATTTGTAGATGTCTTAATCCGTCAATGTAATTGAGAAGTTTCATCGCATGCATATCCATGGTCCTCTCCCACAATCTCTACTTGACAGGATTTGCACAGGATTTGCACATCATGTAACAAATGTCAAGGTGCAATATTTCTCTTGAAAGCTAACCCTTCTCCTTGAGCAAGATGGCGGTTAAGCCGCTGGCTGTGTGAGCGGTCTGCTCCCCTCCCGGACTCTCCCGTGACCTTTTGTGATGTGGAGCGTGTGAAAGCCTACTCGACTTTGGGATGCTTTGGCGGTTTTTGCTATACCGCATTTACTCACCGCTCACCTTTCGTTGGTGTTTGTACCGGAGTGAGAATTGTGCCGTCGCTACTCTGAATCTGAAGGTACGACTCTCTGACACAATGCCGCCCAAGAACCAGCAACGGGTGTCTCGCGTCAAATCTGCCCTCCCCCCAGTGTGCTCCCGCTCGACAACTGGAGACATCTCAGGCCAAAAGACATCGGCAATTCTACAGGAGGGGGGAGCGTCTGACGCCATGGTCAGTGAGGAGCATTCCTTCTTCGAGGGAGCGAAGCTCAAGGTTCCGGCATTATTCCATAAAAACAAAGGCAAGACAGTACTCGGTAAGCAAGCTGGAGCACCAGTACTACCTGCTATGGCCCCACAGCCGCTAACCCCACTACCTGCTACGGAAGAAAATGCATTGATAGCGGATCCACAGCGTCAGTGCAATGTCACTGATGCTGGGTTACCGGAGAACGGCATTATGGGAGTAGTAGTTCCCCCACAAACATCGAGTTTGCTGATGAGAGCTGAGCAGACTGATGTGGTCCCCAAAGCTAAACTTATGGCCCCCGGAGGCAAGAGCACAACGAACAACACTGAAACCACGGGGGCTCTTTTGGGGGGTCACACATCAGGACCTGGTGCCAACACTGAGTGTTCTATTATGGAGGCTCAAGATAAAGCTTCTGTCGGAGACGATTTTTTTTCACTCTCTGATCGCTCCTCTACGGAAAGTCTAGTTGAGGACTGGCTCGGTGAGGGCTGCTCGGGTGGGGAAGATGACGCTGACGCGACGGCTAGGTTGTGTCAAACTTCTATGGCAGAAATGCAAGAGCGCTCCTTCGCTACTAGAAATATACCTGGGTCTGAAGATCTCGCAAACGGCACCTATAAAAAGTCTTCAAACCTTTCTGCTAATACTCAACATCAACACTCAACCGCACTCTTGGGCTTTTCCAATCAAGAACATCAAGAAATCACGCTCAATACTATTTATGACGTTATAATGGCACAAAGAGCGGAGGCGCAAGCAGAGAACCTCCGCACACAGACCGCGCTCAAAAAATTACAGAATTCCTTACGAAGGGTAGCCAAATCATGTGCTGATTCTGCAACAAGAATAGGGGAAGCCGAAACACGGATATCAACCCTGGAGGATGAAGTAGCGTCTCAGAAAAAAGAAATTACTTCATTGAATGCCAATAGAGATGACTATATATGGAAACTAACCGATATGGAAAACAGGCTAAGACGAAACAATCTTAGAATTCTTGGGGTACCGGAGGGAAAAGAAGGGACAGACACTCGGAAGTTCGTGGTGGACCTTCTGACCGAAGCCTTCCCTGATACTAGCAGCTGGGACTGGAAACTAGAAGTTCAGAGGGCTCATCGATTTCCGTTTTTTCAAAAGAAAACAGCTGCTCAAGAAACCTCTTTTCCCCGAGCAATCTTAATTAATTTAAATCATTTCCTTGCTCGAGAGGCTCTTTTTGATCTGGCTCGCCCTAATAAGAGAGCCCATGCTATGGGCTGTGAATTTTTTGTGAGACCTGACTTCTGTCAATCAACGGTGGATCTCAGGTGGAGATTCCGACAGCTGATCCCGAAATTTCAAGAGAAAGGAGCGCAAGTCTATCTTCAAAACCCTGCGAAACTCAAAATTATCATAAAAGGACGGTCATCAGTATTTACGGAAGAGGCTACTGCTAAGGAATTTCTATATAAGCTATAGAGGATCTTAGCCTTTCTCAGTTTAATAGTCTGGTTGGGATGGTCTCGGTTGGTTAGGTTAGGTTAGGCATGGTAAGGCACGGATCGGCTATACTCCAAATTTGGAATAAAGGTCCGGGGGGGGGATAGGGGTGGCAGCCAACTCATCACCATCTTTGGGACAGTGTCCCCTTGCTCCATGGGAAGGGTAAGGTTGGGTTGGGGAGGGGCTGGGGTGGGGGCTGATGGGTCACTGGAGGGGGGTGGAATGAAAAATCAGCATTGATGTTTTTGTTTATATCTGTTACTTATTGTTTGATATTAGAGGCCAGGCTAAAAAATAGCAACACAAGGGCTGTTGCATGGAATAGTTTTGGTGTAGACATGACCAATCTTCTCTTGTCTAAGTTTAAAAAATTGTTATTTAATGAGGAAAATACAGCTTTGTACGTTAAACATATGTGGCCTGAATGACTTTAAAAAGAGACTGGTTTTTGCACAAATAGCCAGGGCCCTCGCATGGGACATTGTCTGTCTTCAAGAGACACACATTGCTTGGGCCAACAGGTTATGGCTTAAAAAGTTGGGGTTGGAATTGATTACTTGTTCTAAGCAGTCTACTAATACAAGAGGTGTAGCAATTTTTTGTAAACCAGGTGCTGTCCTCTGTAAAAAGCATAAAGAAGATAAATACGGTCGGTGGGCCATTATTGAGGCTGGGTTTGATACAGGGGAGGTCATAACTGTATGCACTATTTACGGCCCCAATGTAGATGATCCCGAATTATATGACTCCCTCAATTTGGAATTAGCCTTATGGCCCCATCCTATCATATTATGCGGTGATTTTAATATACATTTAGCCGAAACATTTAATATAAATTCAGGGACTGATTATACGGGTCGGAAACCAAAAGTTTTTAGATCCTTATGCAACTTAGCAAGGAAACAAAGTCTTTACGATGTTTGGAACCAACTCAATAAATCCCAGCAGGGCAGCACGTTTTATTCTGCTCCCCATAAAAAATTAGTGCGCCTGGACTATATTTTTGCTTCATCCTCCATTTTGGCAGATGCTACTATTATGTTACTGCCTAGAATGATATCAGATCACAATCCTCTTGTGTTAAACTTTCAGATTTCTACAGGGCCATGTACAAAATATAAATGGACTTTTGATAGGAAGCTATTAGTAGACGAAGAATATCGGAACTGCATTAAACTTTGGCTCCCAAACTTTTTTGTAAATAATAATGGCTCTGCTCCAGATACAACGGTCTGGGATACTTTTAAAGCTGGTGTAAGGGGGGAAACCCTTAGATATGTACTTAAGAAACGTAATGTCATAAGACAGAAAAACGAACAAGATATGTTAAAGCTAAGCGCATTGGAACGAGAACTGGCTCAAAAGATTAAGGATCGAAAGGATGTCTCTACTATACAAATTAACCTCGTTAAACAGAGATCTTTAATTTATAATTATCATGCGGATGAAACGGCAGCTAAATATCAGACATTCCGAAGTGAATGTTTTGAATACGGAGAGCGGGTGGGGAAAACACTGGCCAATAGAATAAGGCAAAAGCAGTCCCAAAGCAAAATTGATAAAATAAAGGACATAGATGGGTCCCTGCAAAATTCGGAGCCTGGTATTTTGGAGGTATTTAAACACTTTTACCAAAAACTCTACGAAAATGGGGAAACTCTCGACCCGCAGGGCTATTTAGGTGAAATCACTACGGTGGGTCTGAGCCTGGCTGAGAGGGAAAGTCTGTCTACTCCTATATCATGGGAGGAAATTACTCAGGCAATGGAATCCTTGCCAAGGGGGAAAGCAATGGGGCCGGATTCGATCTCTCTGGAGTTCTATATCTCTTTCCAGGTTGAGCTCCAGGAAGTGTTACTATCTCTCTTCCAGCAAGCTTTTTTGGGTCTCGTACCCGACTCTTGGTCCAAAACAATCATAATTGTTTTCAAAAAGAAAGGTAAGGATGCGGTTGAGCCAGGCTCATACCGCCCCATCACACTAATAAACTCAGACAGTAAGATCTTTTCCAAGATTCTTGCTAGAAGACTTGGAAAGATCATTGCATCACATGTCTCATTACGTCAGCATGGGTTTGTGGCAGGCAGAGGCACTACGGATCATGTCCGGCGTTTAATTTCTCTTCTGGACTGGTCTCAGGTCTCTAAAGTTCCAATAGGGGTGGCCCTGTTGGATGCTGAGAAAGCATTCGACAGGGTCTCCTGGGAATTTTTATGGGCAACTCTCTATTGGAAAGGGTTTCCATCTTCCTTTATTAAGGCTATACAAGCTATGTACACCTGTCCAGCTGCCACAATCCGTATTTCAGGTAATTGCTCTGGGGAGTTTAAGATCTACAGGGGTACTCGGCAGGGGTGTCCCTGCTCCCCTCTCCTGTTTGCTCTTTATATCGAGCCCCTTTTGATTAAGATTGAGCATGATCTGCAGATTATTCCAGTACAGCCTGTGACCGAGTCGGTAAAAGTTCTAGCCTATGCGGATGACGTGGCTGTAGTCACATTAGATGTCCCCAATGCAATGAGACGTATCGAATTTCTGACATCAGAATTTGGTGCTGTGTCTGGCTATAAGTTGAACCTACATAAAACCCAAATTCTTTATACTGGCTCTGATGTATTATCTGGCGTTAATATAGTTACAGAGACGACTTATCTTGGGGTGAAAATTGCGGCCAATGTACAGTCTATAGTCAATTTAAATTTTGATCCCACCCTAACCTTAACAAATAAAATGCTAGAGAATCTGGATTACTTGCATCTATCATTATATGGCAGGTGTAATGTTATTAAGATGGTAGTCTTCCCGAAATTTCTCTATTTATTCCGTACGATTCCACTTCTGGTTCCTAATTCAATCTTTATGAAAATCGAAAGAATATGCTCCCGCTTTTTATGGGGGTATAAAAGAACAAGGAGAACCTATAAAAAACTAAGTTCAGCCAGGGATAGGGGGGGATTAAATATCCCTCAATTCCAACACTATTATTGGATGGCTATGTTACAACATATGGGAACTCTGTTTTTTGGTGTACAGTCTTACAAGGATCCAGCTAATTCCCCATCTATTTATGAACTTGTTTTTGGCCCAGAAGCTAACTATATGTTCTTTAAGTTTTTTGAGCCCAGCTATTACAAAAAGACACGTTTCAAGATTCTAGCTGCAGCTGTAGCAATCTGGTTAAAAATTTGTAAACATTTTACTTTTAAGGAATATAATCGATATATGCCTGTGGGAATACCAGGCAAACTTCCTACAATTTTTTCTGATTCTATAATGAGGAGGTGGAGTGCTCAGGGTGTCAGATCCATTGGTGACTTTTATATAGGAAAACAGTTAATCTCATTTGCAGAACTCCAAGAAAGATTTGGGCTGCCACATACAGACTTCTTTAAATACCTCCAAATTCGCAGCTTTTTAGCCAATTTAGATTTAAAAGGACAGATTAGCCTGGAAAAGAACTCGATACTTGAATGTATAAAAGGGAGATGTAAGATCTCTCAACTTGTCAAAATTATGACTGCATGTCAACAGGATGATCTTTCTTTATATGAGCACCGCTGGGAGATGAGGTTGGGGATAACAGGGGTTGACCTGCAAACCGTATTTAATTTAGCCGATCGGCTATTATTTTCAGGTAGGCATAAGAGTCAATATTTCATGGCTATCTTTGACCTATACTATTCTCCAGCTAAGGTAGCTAAATGGGGGGCAAATCGAGGGGTCTTCTGTCCCAGATGCACTTTAAGGGCTGCAGATTTGGTCCACATGATATATGACTGCCCCGTTATCTCCCCTTGGCTTAATGAGATACAAAATTTCTTGAATATAAGTCTTGGCATTTCAGTTAATCTGTCACCTCAACTAGTCTTGTTTGGTGTCGAGTTTGATGCAAATGTTAGAACCCGCTCTGCTCCTGAGAAAGGATTTCTGTTTCTATGTATGGTAATTCTCCGATTATGTATCACTTCCCAATGGATAAACCCCGATCCACCGTCTTTTAGTATGTGGATGACTAAATTACTCTCTCTGTACAAATTGGAAACTGCTTTGTACAAACTTAAAGGCAGGGAGAAAAAGAAATTTGGACTCTCACTATGGGCTCCAATTAAGAACTGGATATGATTAAATGTGTTATCTTTTATGCTGGATTTCCACTGTTTGCAGCTATGACCGACTGTCTATTCTTTGGGTTAAAGTCTCTTTTTTATGTATCATGTAACAAATGTTAATATTATGAAACTGTTATATCACCAATGCTGATTCTCTAAAAATTCAAAAATAAAAATTAAAAAAAAAAAAAATGAAAGCTAACCCTTCTCCTCTGTGATACTGTTTCAACTCAGCCGGACAGAAAAAGAGATTATCTGCTATTCTAACAAGCAGAAAATAACAAGCATTTTTTGGCATAGAATCTCAGCAAGAGAAATGGTGGTAATGGGCAGCCTGCCGGAGAATAGTCGTCCCTTGTTACCAGTGGGTTTTCATGCTTTAAGATACTAAGAAACTCAGTAGTCTAGAATCATCATGATCACCAGTCCTAAAGACTGCATTCTATGTTTGTTCATATGGTGTATCTAAACGTTTTTCTGATATAGCACAAACATATAACCTAAAGCACGTTTTCCAGCAGTTGTGGATGGTCCATTAATGTCATAGCACAGAGTGTGAGCAGTGCCCCACTCACTGGTTGCCCCGATCACTGGACTCCATCGTGATGATTAGGATACCACCACCAGGCACAAAAAATCGAGGTAAAAAAATTGCAACCATATCCCCTCCCCCCACACCCAACACCGAAAGAACTTTACATGCTGACCCTAAAAGCCTGCACCATCTTCAATACTGGTTGAAGTACAAGGTAGTACCCATCAACATCCTTCCATCAAAAAAAGTAATCATCCAAGCTTGCCAGGACAAGGGGCAAAACTAGGTCACTACCAGACTGGAAATCAATAAATACACAGAATAAAATAGCAGAAAGCAATAATTTATTAAGTTAAACACCAAGACTACAGATCTGCGACTTCACTTTATCACTTCAGGCAGGACATGGAATCGAATATCTTCAAGTAGCACCTCTTCGACCGTGTATGAAGAACCTTTGGATGGTGATGCTCCACTGGAAGGGTACCACTACCACTGGCCATTACCAGCAGCGGCTCCTCCGCTAAGGCGGAGGAGCGTCACCCCACTGTTCTCTGAGCAATGCAAAGGAAAAATAAAATGATAATAGAACATTATTATCATTTTATTATTAATATGGAGCCAGGTTAGGGCGAGGCAGGGCTGGGCTCGTGTCAGATTAAGGAGGAGTGGTTGGTGCACCATAAATGCACATTGCGGTTTGGCCGGCCAAACTGTCATGCGCACTTAGCACATGTTCTCCACCCGGCTGTATTGCACAGCCTGGGTTGAAAACATGCACAGGCTCCCACTCCCTGTCTGAGTGCCGAACCAGGCCGCTCAGACCAATCTCAACGCTGCTGTCATGCTGGTGACCGCAGCGCCGTGATTGGCTACGGGAGTCTGGAGCCTGGGTGCTGCCGGGAGCCAGAAAGCAGGGAGGACGTAGGAGAGGTGGCGGCTGCCGACCAGCAGGTACGCATTTTTATAACACCCCCACTACCCCTTCGCCACAGTTCCCTACCAGCCGCCACTGGCCATGATGACCCCTACCCTCCCACCCTTTGCTGTGGGCTGCACTCGTTGACTCCGAGCTGGGCTTGCACTACATGCACATTTTGAATTCTTATTATTCAAATAGAATTACAGTAGGAGTTGTGTTGGTTGAAAAGCGTATGTAAGCTGTCGAGTTTATTGTCACGTATAAAAACAAAAAGGTGATTGACAATGCTTAGTTTATTCTTTTTCACAAATTGAAGGAAGACCCTCGGGCTTGTGGATCCACCTGAATCTTGATTAACAAATTAGGTCATCATGCCAGGAAGAAACTCCGTCTGGGTCGCCGTACATCTGTGGAGGCCAGGTAGAATCCCTCGCGCGCCCCCTTCTCCCTCCTGTCAGACGCCATACTGGCTGCGCACGAGAGAATCATGCCGCGCGCCTTCCTCGAATATTCAGGTGGGAGATAAACAAAATGAAACCCCAGACTGATTGTGGGCACTGGTGATAAAAATAGAGATATGAGCCGCGATAGAATCCTGGCCGTCACCACTCTGCCGCTCAGCAGCCGCGCTCGTTTTTCATCCTAATGAATTCTGATAATGTCATGGTGTAGTCAAGCCGGGGGTATAATGATGACACAAAACCAGGGTGCACAAATGCAGCCTGTGCTGATAAAGCCGAGGAAATAAACGCAATGAGAGAGATTGTGGGGATCTGCGCCTGAGAGCAGGTGTCAGCACTAATAGTTTCTTCTTGGGTATTACTCGTGAGTTTAACTGGTAAGCTGACATTGGTAAATTGAAAGCCAAAGCAAAATTGGTTTTTTTTCCAACAGGAGGTTATCTCAGGTCGAGTTATGGCTGTGTTTTGTTGCCATCTGTTCAAAATATAGTAGGTTGGCTGCTGTAATTGGAGCCCGTGCAGTCTCCTTTGTTGTGTGTGTTACACGCTGTTGAGCTTTGATGTAAAAGTGAGGGATTGGGGGGTCCGTGGTGATTAGTTTGAGGACCTAATGTGCTGCTTTCTTAAGGACCCCCCACACATCACTGATCGTCCCCTTTACACCTGATCCACCCTTTTGCCTGACAATCCTAAATTGTTTTTCATTCAGTAATACACGCTGAAGCACTTTCAGAGGGAGATTTGCGTAAGACAGGAACTTTACCAGGAATCAATTTGCAAGCATGTAAACGAGGTTAGGAGAGCTGTTCTCCAGGACATCAATACATTCGATTACTAAACATCAGCATAACCATGTGTTGGCGCCAACTGTCCCACCTGTGCCACTCAGTCGTGGAGCCCTTTTGGAACCAGAGCTGATCAACAAGAAACATTCGGTGTCATACCCCCTCCCGTTATGTTCACTCAGTGTTAGACATGTGCACCCTTTTTCTCTCCACGCCTGGTCTAGTTGCTTATCTTATACACCTCATCTCTTTCTACTCTTTTCACTCTCTCCTGAATGCACTTCTTTGCGTCTCCTTCACTTCAGGCCCCACCCCAAGCAAAGACACACAATGTATCCACTCGCCTGTAAGCACTTCATTTTCTTTTCTTTTTTGCCTTGTCAATATTTAGACAACTGTATACCCCCTTCAAAAACATTTGCACACAATCAGAACTGCAACTGGCATTCGTGACCATTGCTCTGTGCATTCTGCAGAGAGGCCAAGGATTGGATGGCCATGTATTCTGAGCACTTTTTTTTACCCCCTGACAGGCATCAGCATAGCCAGTGTGTTGTGGGTCCTAGTTCAAAGAAGGAAATAGGCCTCCTGGTTGCAGTTTGAACTGTAAAACACAGCAATAATTAGGGTTTAGCAGGCCCCTCTTAGCCCCGGTGCCACTGCCCCTGCTGAACAAGTAGAAGTAACTTCCCTGCGGACGGGCACTGCTGTGATAAACTTGTACTGCCTTTGGCCTCATCTCCAGAGGTCCCAATGTGGACAGTTATTAACATCTGGGGCCATATTAGAGAGAGTGCCCAAGGGCGCAGCGGGCATGTGCGCACGCTTTGTGCACCCCCCGGGGCACTTTGGTATTACAGAAGGGGGCCGCAGATGCTTGTGCCAGCGCTATCAGTAAAGAGTGTTCCCTCAATTGCATGGGGGTGTAGCCCCATGCAAATGATTGATTCACTTTGCCTCTGGGCCAGCGCCATATTATAGACGCAGGCGCAGAGGCAAACGTGCCTTTAGGAAGTGCCCTGAATGTGCACCAGATAAAGGTGGCATACTTCCAGTGTGCCTCCTAAAGGCAGCCCTTTAGAGAGGGAAAAAGGGGGTCCCATGGACCCGCCCCAGACATCCCCTTGTCGGCGGTCAAGACTCAGTTCGAACTATGTAATATACAAGAGTGAAATGCTGCACGAAAAAACATACAGACACACAACTTCCTGGAAATAACGAACACGCTACAGACACACAGCATCCTGGAAATAACGAACACGCTACAGACACACAGCATCCTGGAAATAACGATCACCCTTAGGCTATACAAGATTAAATAAAACATGTGAAATATAAACGGGAACTAAATTGCTTACATGGATTACCTAACCTTTTTTTTTTAATTCATTGTTCAGAAATCGATCAGTGTTTTTGGTAGTAAAGTCAAGCACATAAACGGAGGGCCCGATATGACATACATGCCAACATTTTAGAAGGAGAAAGTGAGATATTTAAAAAAAAATGATCAGGAGAATGCATTTCCTACATTGACTTCTATTGAGAAAGAGCCAATTTCAGGCAGGAGATAGCCAAGTGTAAGCCATTTTTTTGCTTCAAAAGTGGAGTCTCCAACCTGAATCAGGTCATTGGCATGTAAGCGATAGGCAGAGCCATTGGAATCATGCGATTGTGACGCCACAATGATTTTTGGGTAAATAAAGATTTGCCACATAATCCATCATCTACTGTATAATCTACAGATTTTAAACCCCCCCTCCCCCCCAATAATTTGTTTCTCTAGCTCAAACGGTATATAAAAGTTAGTAAACACGCCGCAACACAGGTTGCTCCGCACTGAAAGGCACTTTGCAAACATTGACTGGTCTCCTTTCTGTAGTTTATTGCTATATTTCGGTGTTAAACTGGTACTAACGACGTGCAACTAATGCCCAGACCGTTTTAACAAGTTTAAGGTTGACGGAATAATGAAGTAATACTATCACAAAATAGGCTGCATAATTTGCCTTTTCTTGTCGCATAATTTACTCAACCCTGCCACATAATTCCAGCGGCCCTGGCGATAGGGACCTATTAGAATGTTCATTTTCAATTACTGCGGGGTGAGAGGCTCGATGGGCCCGGCCCACTTAAAGCCCTCTGCGGACTGTTCACTGTGGAGATAAAAACAGAACAATGTAAAACTCTTAAAATGTACCCAAAGCACAGAATATCCGGCCTCTCCCATGAATTGACGGAACCTTTGCGTTTCTTTCAGAGACCAAGCCAGCCTGCATCTTCAACAGCGTGGAGTACTACGACGGCGACATGTTCCGGATGGACGCCTGCCGGTTCTGCCGCTGCCAAGGCGGGGTCTCCATCTGCTTCTCTGCGCAGTGCGGGGAGCTGCACTGTGACCGCTACTATGTGCCAGAAGGGGAGTGCTGTCCAGTCTGCGAGGGTAATTAATTTCAGAAGTATAAACTGCCTTCTAACGGTGCTGTCCCGTTTTATATATCTATTTTTTTATTTAATGGGTTGTTTTATGAAGCTTTTCGTCTTGTCTTACGTTTATTTCATGGGGCTCTGGGGTATGATACAATAGGAGTCCGGGGAACTAGAGGCCTTTTGAGAGGGAGGATCCAAATTCTACGGGAAACGGAAGTGACATCACAGGATTAACCCCAAGTCGCACCCTTAGCTCCTGCGTAGCCTGCAGCTGTAGTGTGTGTGTGGAGGGGGGAGGGTGTAAGAGGGAGCAAGGCACGAGCAATGAAGGAAAATTACAAAAAAATAAAACCAATGTTTCAGTGCCCTGTTTACTTTCTGTTCCTGTCACTGCCCACATGACTCCTGGGAAGGGAGGTGGGGGGAGGGGTTAACACAGGCGGGTGGGGGCATCCAAGGACATGTCAGGAGCAGGAGCTGATAGTCCAGATGAGCCCTAATTTACCTCCAAGCCTGCCTTTATTCTTGGGTTCAGTGCCTGTACTCTGACTCCCAGGTAGTCCCTATCTGTTTGAAGGCTAGTTAAGTAGTCCAGTGTGCAGTTGCCAAGCCCAGGCCCCTCCTTAGTGAGTAGTGGCATACAGCTTTCTGCAGATATATGGGCATTTTCCGCCTTAGACCGTCAGCCCATGGTCCTATCATCCTCCTGGGTCCAAGGAAGCACTTACAGGACTGCTTTTATGTGGTCATGCAAGTGGGTGCATATTCTGGTCACCTGATTCTGGGGCCCCTGCGGTCTCTTGGAGTTCCACATTATTCGCTCGTGACCATTAAGCTAAAGAACCCAAACCTAATGGGAAACAAGAAAATCTTTAGTTTTACACAATATACAGTTTTCTGTCAGAAGTACCATCTAATGTCAGATGATTACTAAATATTTTACGATTTATGGTCCTGCAGTATGTGGTGACGCACAGTTCAGTATTTGGGGAAACTGAGGAGGCGGACTTTACTTCTGTGAACGCTCTGACACTACAAACATGTGGGAATCAGTGATGCTATTTTTGCTGTTTATAGCCCAACGCCAGCTTTGTCGCAGTGTTTCCCCTCTTATATATTCCCTATGCTGTGACAGGGTTTCAGCAACTTTCCTTCTTAAGTTTAGTTGACATCATTGAGAAACAAGATTTTTCCATATTAATCAGAGGCTGCTGTCCTCCCAAATCTTCCTTGTTTTTACTATGCCCCCCGCCATGCTCTGGAAGCTCCTCGGCCTCACTCTCGTCATCCCTTGTTTCTTTCTTCCATGTAGCTTGCAGTATGTCTGCAGCATCTTGGTCCCAAAAGATGTTGCCTTTGCGCCTCTTCGAACTCTCAACTTCACTGGGGAGGTGAGGTGTGTCTGAGCTTCTGCAGCCATATCCTTCTCTTACCTGAGTGCTGACTCCTTTCTGGTACGTTGTGCACAGAAAGATTCTTGCAAAGAACTTCCCCATCTTCCTTAGCACTACCAGAATCCTGTTTATTACTACCACTAAAGTCTAGATATATGTGACACAGGAGGAACGGCATGCCGATTCACGGAAAGATATTTATCATTAATTTAAGTGAATATATATTCATGGGAAGCCATAGAAGATACCGTTCCAATATGGCGGTTGTGATTAGTCTGTACGTTAGTCCATCGTTGATATCCATGTGTACCATGTGACAATTTCTATTTATAACAAGCATTGGCATAGCCAATAAGTCTCGCCTTTGGGACCTTATAAGTGTTAAGCCATGCAACAGTTGCGTAACTAAATACTTATAAGGTCCCAAAAGCCAGACCTATTGGCTATGCAAAGCGAAAGTGAAAGTGATCAAACATTAAAGCGGCCGTGCGGCAGAAAGTGAAAGTAATCGCGGTAATACACGGCGCGCGCGCCCATGCACATGCACTGTAGCTCTAGGCTGGCCTGGTAGCACTTTTTGGAGCCCTCTCAATAAGTCTCGCCAGACCAGTGCATGAGCTGGGTCAGGCGAGACCTAAAAAAGCATTCTTTTTTAGCGTGCATGTTAAACATCGAAAAAGGCACAAGCCGAAACACGTCCGTTTGCTCTGAATAAACGGATTGTAAACTGCCCCCGTGAGTGCTCTTTCCTTGACGAGAGGAGGGGGAAAAGGAGCGTTTATATTTCGGGGACACACCACCGTGATCACAGCACCCGTCCGAGAGTGCCCCTGAAAAGGTGAATCGGAGCAGTTATATATATATTCACAAATGTACACTCATTGAGAAAGCTTTTTCAAGTGTATGGGCGACAGCGGTGTGCTATACATTTTTAAAAGTGTGGTCCTAGATTTCTAAAAACGCATGTGTGCGAAAGTAACTAATATAGCTTTCCTCTGGCATGTTGTTAATTTGTCATCCATTTTACCCCCTTGTCCTGAGCTATAAGATAGGCATTACTTACTAGGGAACATTTTGGTTTAAAGTCAAGCCCGCATATATAATTTTCAGCAATTAGTGTGGTAAAATTTACTGGAAAGCCTTACTTTCAGAGAAAAGCACTAGTCAGACAGATATACATTTACTTACAGGTAAATGGCATTGGTGAAATGCCACATGAGTGTTGGATAGACGGTGACTTTGAAGTTGCTAATCCCAAAATGCATCTGGGTAAGCCACCCATTTTCATTCTTTGCCAACATAAGGCTCCAGAGTTTGAGTCCCCAGCTCGGCTGATTCAAGTCATTCATGGGTTCGCCAACAGTAAAGTGCTGTGAGGCACCTCGTAATAAAGTTGTATAATCACAACCAAGCATTTCCTAAGAAGCATCATCCGCATGGCTTTTGCTTGTGGAATTGGCATATTTATTCATTTGTTGTATTTATTCACATAGTACTTAGTTGTGGGTTTTCTGTGATAATCGTATAGAAAACTCTTTGGCCATAAATAAAATTAGAGCTGACGTGCCCTAATGTAAATGGCACTTGGGTACTGAGTCGCGTGCTGGAAATGTGCTATTAGGGCTTCTGCCTTATCAAGGACATAGGGCCGGGCACGAATTCGGAATTCAAAATACAATGCTGCACCAAACTAAAAATGTGATGCGCCTTATTTCACAGAAAGGGCCCCAGTCAAGCTGCTAAAAATGAACACCTCATGTTAGCTGCATGATGGAGAATATTTTAGGCTTCCATTTGGAAAGTAGAGGGTGAGGTCATAAAGCAATGTAATTCAAACCTATTTAGAATAAACTATGGAAGGATCAAATCAATGGGATTAAATACTTACCTGAAAAGGAATACCTTCAGTGTGCATGGCGGGGAAGCTGCTGTCAAGTGCAGGTGCATGCCCGATACAGCTCTACTTGTTGGTTGCCTTCAACCAGGGCAGAGAGAAATGTGTCTCGGCCAAAGTTGTTGGAGATTCCTGTGGGCCTGAAGGAGCTCACAGCATCTTGGTAGAGCTCTTGCCTAGCCATATTGGTTGGTTGGCTGCTTTAGCCCTGCACCAGCCAGGCTGGAATTTTTGTGCTTGTTGGCTCTGGTGATGCTCGATGGGCATTGAGTACTTCCTGGGCCCACCTTCACTGGTCTAAACCAAAGAGGCAGGCTCTCGATTGCCTCTTGCTGCCCACCATAGGGATTCAAATTTTCACCTCTGCATTTTCCTTACCAAACAAAAGATGCACAATTTTTACTGGAGTTGTTCCCACTCTAAGTGGTACAATGATTGTTACCCAGGCTATTCTGGTGGGAAAAGCTTGAGGGAGTATATGCATAGCCAGTTCCAACATTTGACAGTGATGAATAGCTGGTGGGGAACCTCCTAAACTGGAGCTGTGGCGCATGTCCATAGTGCATATTTGGAAAGGTGGCACGCCTGCCTTGTGTGTCTGCACTTGTGTCTGCACGTCGAGTGGTGTGAACTGGTTTTGTCTTTATTGCATGGTTTATTTTAGCCGTAGACAAGTACATCTGTTCGTTCAAATGCGTTGGTTATGCTTAACTATACCAGACCTCGGGGTGGCGACCCTGATCAAGAAGAACATTCCCTTTCAACCCTCACAACTTTGGCAAGACCCATTGGGCAGATACATGGGAGTTCTGGGGCTATGGTGAAGGACCAAAGCCACATTAATATGTGTATATGCACCCCCTAGGTTGCAAGCGCCCACCATGTCCAAAGTGATTGATATTCTGATTGAAACACCCTCTGCTCTGCATGTAGTAGGAGGTGATTTTAATGACCTCATGGACCCAGTTCTGGACCGCTCGGGGGAGGGAGATAGATTGATCTATAACGACTACACCATTACAGCGTTTTTCCACAACGATGGGCTTGACAGACATCTAGACGGATAAACGCCCCCTAGTTAGACAGTCCTCTTTCTATACCGGGGCTCATGATACACACACTCCAGACTGGACTACATATTTATTCCCAAAGGGGAACTACGAGATGCAGGGCATGCAGACAATACAGCCAGAGGCCTTTCATACCACTCCCCCGCTCTTGGTCGAGATGGGGCTGAGGTAGCGGGATAGTGCCCGCAACTGGAGACTGAGCCCATGGAACCTGAATAATGCCAAAATTGTGAGTGGGCTTAGAGTGGACACTGAAGTCTATTTCCTTGAAAATCAGGATTCTGTGCCCTCCGGAGTGATGGTCTCGGAGGCCTATTGGGTTGTGTTGCGGGACAGAGCCCAAAACCGAATAGCGTGGGTAAAGAGGCAGAAGGATAAGGGCTTGGTAGAACTGGAACAGAAAATAAAGGAGCTAGATATGCAGATTGCCCATAACGGCGACCCTGATCTGTCCCTTAGACTCAGAACCCTAAGACTGGAGTATAAGGAACTGGGTGCAGATAATGGCAAAAAGCGACATCTGGCGACATTACATCGCCTCTACGAGGTGGGGGACAAGGCCGGAAAGCTTCTAGCCTGGCTTAGCAGGCGGGAGGTCCAAGACAGATGGGTGAGAGAGGCGATAAATCCCCAGGGAACTAAGCAGTCTACCGGCGAAGGCGTGGCTAAGGCATTTCCCGAGTACTATAGGGACTTATATCGGGCTCGACCACTCAAATCGCAGGCTGAAATACAGGAATATCTGCCGGCAATTCCCTCCCCAATTTTAGGAGAAACGGAGGCTCCGGGACTGGAAGAGGATCTGTCTCTGACAGAAGTTCAGGAGGCAGTGGCGAAGCTTCGCCCTGGGAAAACCCCTGGCACCAACAGGCTACCCGTGGAATTTTATACGCGATACACGGATATCCTATGTCCCCACCTTCTCAGACTTTTTACAGATGACCAGGAAGAGAGTGTTCTCCCACTGGACCTGCAGATGCCTACTATTGTGGTCATATACAAGGAGGGCAAAACACATGACCAATGCGGTTCTTATAGACCCATTTCACTACTGAACATGGAAGTTAAAATCCTGGCCACCATCTTAGCGACACTTCACCTGGGTGTAATCATGGGCTTGATCCATGAAGACTAGTCTGGATTTATGCCAGGCAGATCTACTCGCCCGAACCTTAGGCGGACACACAATTGGCTTATGAAAGTACAACACCGGACAAGTCTGCAGGTGTTCTTATCATTGGGTGCAGAAAAAGCGTTTGACTCGGTTAATTGGCAATTTCTTGATGCCACCTTGTCTAAATTCATAGTGGGGCTGAAATTCCGCAGCTGGGTGGCACTCCTATACAACCAACCGATGGCTGCGGTGCGTGTCAATGGTCGGTGCTCGGAGCCCTTCCCCATTGAGAGGGGGACGCAACAGGGCTGCCCCCTGTCACTGCTCCTTTTCGCGCTCACTCTTGAGTCGCTGGCTTGTGCTATGAGGGTACACCCCACTATCCAGGGCTTCCACATCACGCATACAGACACAGAGAAGGAGAACATTTACCTTTATACAGATGATATTCTGCTGTATATTACATACCCCTAAACGACCATACCGGCCCTATTCGATCTGATCATGGCGTACGGAAGACATTCAGGCTACAAAATCAGTTGGAATAAATCCACACTTTATTGCCCGACCGACACAGAAATAAGCTGTCCTCTACCTGGCGAACTGCGAGTAGTGCTAAGGGGCTTTAAATACCTGGTTATTTTCGTTACTCCCCACTTGGAGGTGTGTAGGAGGGAAAACTTAGATGTAGTCCTAAACAAACTTAGATTAGAGGTGGAGAGATGGAGGGATCTTCCCCTTACCCTGCTTGGTCGAGCGGCCATCTTTAAAATGATTACCCTGCCTCAACTCCTATATGTCCTCCAAAACTCGTACCATCCCTTACCTACAGCCATATTTAGGGAATTCACTAGCAAACTTAGAACATTACTGTGGCAAGGGAGACACCCTAGAATAGCACTCCGGACACTACAACGCAATCCCTATAATGGCGGAATAGCACTCCTCGACATTGAGGCCTACTATTGGGCGTCCCACTTGATACCCATAAATGAATGGATACACAAACACAGAAACCACCCCACATACCGCCTTGAGAGGGAGGAAATGCTGCCCCATACACACTTACTTTACATCTACGGGGGGCAAGGTAGCTCACATTTGTTGCCTGCGACTCACGTGACCCTGTCGGCATGGACAATGGCTAACAAGACATTGGACTGGAAGGGACAGATCATTTGGAGCACACCGCTTTGGGAGAGGACCTGGTTCAAGGAACTACATAAGCTCACAGGGTTTGAGACTTGGAATCTCTTGGTGATCTCTACGATGGGGAACATAATTAAAAAAGGGGATCTTAAAACCTGGGCAAAGTTCAAGCAGGAATATGACATAAACAACTCCCAATTCCTTATATACGCACAACTGCGTCATGCCTGGCGGGCGGAAAATATCTCCAGTGCGCAATTTCCGAAATATGTACCCTTAGAGGGCAGGCTTTTACAAGAGTAACTAACTCATAAGGCGGTCTCCTTAACAAACAAAAGCATCAACAACAATATCCCAGACAGGCTATTAGGTCTCAGAGCAAGATGGGAGAAAGACGTGGGGTCTATGGAGGATATCGACTGGGAGGCGGCGTTAATACATCCCAGAGAAGTTGCCATAAAGGCAAGGCTCCGGCTCATCCAACTTAAAATACTACACCTAACATATTACGATAAGGATAGGATACACAAGATGGGAAGAGCAGAATCGCCATTTTGCCTGGCTTGCACCGCTGATAAAAGCGATCTTTTATTTATTTATTTTTTTCCTCACACGGTTTGGGCATGTCCTGCACTTCAGTTATACTGGACGCAGGTAGTCGGGCTAATAGGAACGGTCCTGGGGGTAACTTTGCCGTTGGTGCCAAGATTTGTAATACTAGAGATTCCCAGTGAGGTAGATTTCAACAGAACACAGCCCATTTTTGCCTCCCTGGGGTTAGTAGTAGCAAAAAGAGACATAGCTTGGAGATGGGGAGTGGCTGACAGGCCGACCATTCAGGAGTGGACGAGAGGAATGAACATATATATGATGGCTGAGCAGACCACGTATCGTTGCATAGGGTGCCTGAAAAAAATTCCACAAGATCTGGGACCCATGGAGACGGCACTTTGGGCTTGATATGGGAGAAGACACACAACAGTCCACTATGCATATTACACAAGGGACTTAGTCAAAGTAGCCCGGGACCACAACGCCCTAAAGATTACTCCCGAGGTTTACTTGAGGCTGATCCCTGGTCCAAAACGGAACCACATAACCACGACAAAAAGACACTGGCGGTATGCACTGATTCACACATCAAGGGGAGGAGGGGGGAGGTGGCTTAGTTGATGATGATCATATTTGTAACTGTTTGGGATCGAACCTTGCAGATGTATCATGTAAGTACTGTCTTGTGCTGATTGTTCAGTTTGAAAATAAAAAAAATGAAGGAAAAAAAAACTATACCTGACTTCAATTTCAAAATAGAGATATTTCTTAAAGAATTAATGTTTTTTTATTGACATATTTGTGTTGTCGTACCACAAGTTAAGTGTAAAATTGTTTTCTTCGCCTGGAAAGGAATATCTAATTGAATAAATTGATTCCTGTCCCTCAACCCATAACATAAATCTTGAGGATGTTGCTGTTTGTCTGATCCAGTGGCAGTGAAAACAAAACAACTTTGTAAAGGGATAACTATGCAACCGGATGGGTTATTAGTTTTTGGCTCGAGAATTCAGTTCTGCAGCCATATTGTTTTTTAGTGGATTACACAGTTGGCCAAGAGTGTAGTGCACAGGAGTAAAGAACAGAGAAATATATGTTATGTAGATAGCTTTCATTTGGCTGTTTGTACCATCCTGTCCCTTCTGACTCCTTGTCATGGGCCTTCACATAGGAAGGCAGAAAGTGGTGTAGGTAGTAAGGGTGCCCACAAGCCCTAAAGCAAGCAAGATATATGCCTCTCAGCAGCATCCTCAGGTTTGGTAGATACAAAACCTAGAGCGTGAGTGTGTCTTAGCCTACCCCACCCATGGGCCTGGTGGGTTTGCACTATTTCTGCTGCACAGTTGATAGCCACCCCTAGAGGCATCTGAGGGAGAAAGACATGCCAACTCATCTGCCACTGGGGGCAGGTCATAGAGACCATGCAAGAGCACCACTTCCAATTCAACTCCAGTAGTGCAGAGGTCTCATGAGAGCTACTTATGTACCACTACAGCACAGAGATGGAGCAATCTATGGTATTATGTATTTAAACATGTAATTAAAAAGTCCTGTGGCTATTGTCCTAAGTGCTCCCTTTTTTTCGAACCCTGTTTTTCAAACTCGCGCACGCTTACCAACATTGATGAGGAGTGGAAAGCAAGGGAGCCATATTTTCCTGGGGAGCACTTGATGGTCTCGGAGAAATTTGGGGAATACTTCCAGGTTTGGCATGTCCTCCTCCAGTGTTTGGGGCTGCTCTAGCCATCACCTTCCCGGCCACCAAGTTCTTGGGTTTTTAATTCTACTACCATTGCTCCATCTGCTTGAATGTCTCCTGATCATACCAATTCAGAACTTTGATGAATTTTAAATGTGCATTCCAGCAGCGGAGGAAAAAAAAGGCAGCCACACCATTTCCAATTACATTGCACTAAACTGTGTTTGCGGAATTTGATGTGCAACACTGTTAATTTTAAAAAATTGATCGAAATGCTGAATCGAGCTTGACAAAGTCTCTTCATAAATTCACTTGCTCATCTAGGTTGTGTAAAGTAGTATTGTTTACAGCAAATGCCATCACTCGTGCCTTCAAAATATTTTATGGACAGTTATTGTTCGTAACTTGACTTGTAATCAAATTCGTATAAAATGAATAATAACAGTGCATTTGAGATTAACGCTTACCAGCATAGTGGAAAAAGAAAATTATTGAATAAAGTTGGAGGGCAAGAATATTCAATAAAAGTAATTACAAACAAGACAAATGTTTTTAAGATAAAATCATCTAAGTGCAGACACTAATGTATATCTAATATAATATCTGATATATATTACATTGGATTCTGTAATCCCTTTAAAACTCCAGTCTCAAATTTCTTTATAATTGACGACTTGCTGCTCACCCAGTCGCCGATTATAAAGAAAAGACATCAGAACTCAACCATTATAAGTTATTACAGTTGAATTCTGACGCCAGCAGGTGAGGGAAAGTCAGGCCACTGAGCATAATTGAAACAGCAGTAAAGCAACGAAAACAGAAGGTTGCTTTTCTGTCTTCTGCTCTTTTTTACCTTGCAAATGCATACACAGAGAACATGTTTATTTTTTGCACTCATTAGATAGTTCGAGAAAAGCTAGAATTTTTCCGCATGTTTCTACACATTACGAACTAGTGCCGTTTAAAAAAAAAAAAACATCTATTGAATTGTTTGTAATATCTGTTTGCAACAAATTCCTAACAGGTTTTTGATGTGTTTAGCTTTGCACTGAGGTTTTATTTTTATTCTTCATGTCCGCATACATGCTCACTCTTTTGTGTGAAAGACCTATGCACCAAGGTTTTAAGTGGTTTGTGGGAAAGGTGATGGTGTGAACATGTATTATATGGAATAAAGTACCCCTGGCATACATGATAAGGATATTGCAAGTCACCTTGGAATTACTATAGCCTTATAGCCCGCCGTAGCGAGCTATACCGGCTGTTAAAGGCCCGCTGCAGCGTTACAGGCCCGAGCTGAAAGCGAGGGACTTTAACAAAGCAGAGGTACTTTCAAAGCCGGTATAGCCCTGCTACGAAGGGCTATAAGGCTATTAGAACATTCTGCCACTAGAGGGCAGAATGTTATAACAAAACAAATCCTTCAGGGAGCGCGAGGGGATTGAAATCCCCTCAGGCTCCCTGAAGCCTTTGTTCACAGCCAGAGCTGTGAACAAAGACACATTGGAATGTTTGTGCTCCGGGCTTATACCAACCGTTATAAGCCCCGAGCACTCCATTGTTTTCAATGGAGCTCCCAACATTCCAATGTTCTAATTAACCTTGTAAAAGAACTCGGTCATCAGCCCAGTTCCTCTATATGGTTAAAGAACTCCTCTGTGACTTGCAATATCCTTATAATTTATGGCAGGGATACTTTATTCCTTATACAAATCAACAAATAAAGAAGAAATATTAAAAGACATCCATTATCAGCTGCCTGCCTCACGCCTCACACAGCTGAAAAGAATGAAACTTGAGTAAGCATATTCTGGTGGAAGATTCCATCTGTAAAAGAAGGTATGAGGTGCGGGAAATGGTGAGCTAAGAAGATACCATTAGGTAGAGGTCGACATATAGCTTCTCAGTAGACATGAATATGAGAAATACAAAGCAGTGAAAAAAGCTGTGCCTTTACAGTGTGCTTAGGAAAATCGCAGCTCAACTGTGAAATCATTATCTGCACTGAGTGACTGCACACTGTGTTCAACTCGCGTCAAATCGCACCCTGGCCTCACATCACTGAAGGCGTTCTCACAAGCAGTTCAGTTTCAACTTGACAAACCCTTTACGGATTTTTGCGCAGTTATAAAAGTACAAGCCCCAGGCAAGAATGGAATGATGTTTTCATTCCCTGCTGTCCTACATGTGTTTGGGTAATTAAGTGGATAATCTAATCAGACTTGTTTTGCTTAATCTCAGATCTCGGTCGGTAATTACAAAATCATGAGCGCGCTGCTCAGTGCTAAGGAGAATTTGAGCAGTGGCATAGCAAGTGTGTCTTGGGCCCTAGAACAAGGAAGGAAATGGCCTACTGGTCTTAATTTGAACAGTGAAATACAGCAATAATCAAATTCTCCTTGCCTCACCGGTTCACTCCTCACCAGTGTTTCTCATCCATATGAAATAGGTAGTCCTCTGAGTCTGCTGCCCACTTACGCTGGCCTGTTAAAATGCCCTGGACTGCACGGTGTCATGTATATAGACACTGGTGGGGCTACCAGGTGCAATTTTTCCTTACAGGCTTCAAACTCTTTTTCTTTGTAATCCACTTAGTTTCTTCTGCAGTTCCCTTTAGTTTCTTCTTAGTTTCTCTAGTTTCTTCCTAATTTCTAATCCCTCACACATAGTATATTTTCCGCTCGTCGGCAGTGTTACAATCAAAGATGTGGTCTTGTAGGTTACAAACGGAGTAGGTTTATTAGGTTTGGATCAGGTTACTGGCAAATCATGTACAGCCCCACCAGGAGCAGCATCCTGTTGCTCAGACCTTCTCAATCCAACTGTCCGCTCGTCCAAGCACAAACACTCTTAACATTCCATCCATCCAGTGACCTCACTCACTGAGCCGAGCAGCGGGGAACATCAAGACTGTGGGGAGAATGCATAAGATAGCAAGAGGCCACAACACAACACTGTCTTTATGACATCAACCTGATGGACAAGAGCTCTGAATTGGGAGCAAGTTGGCATGTGGTACTCGACATTAATACATACACAGGCCGATGAGTAAGGTGTGTTTTATTTAAGTGATTCCTATAAACGGCAACACAAAGTGGAGAAAAACCTTCTACTTTGGAAGGCTGTCTATACAGTTTTAGACTGTGACAGGTGATGCAATGCTGAATTGTGCTGCAGTTTTGGCAATCAGTCTGGCCAGTTTGGTGAAACCTTTTACTTTGAAAGCATTGCAAGACCCTTCGTAATGTCCTTGTGAAGCTCTTTGGAATTGGCCAATAGTCCACATTGGCGTTGCAAGTGGCATTTTGGGTACAAATGAGAGGCATGCTTCAGAGTTTCATAATGAATTTCACACAACTGTGTTAAGAGTAAGAGTTCGAAAGAGAAATTCCTGAACTGGTCACCTTATTCAAAGCGCAAGCAAAGGGAGAGTCGTGGGATGTCAGGATCCTCCTTCCTGGCCCATAATGTAGTCCCATCACCTCATGGCTCCCGCCCGCCAAGACCCTCACTGTTAGCTTCCTCCTTCCCTCCGACTACCATCTGGCCGCCGCCACTCACAACCACTGCTCCACACAACAGGCCGTTGTTCTAGTTAAATTCAATCACTCCTCTCGCATTAATGCTTTGGCAAAGGGTTACCTATGTTTGGTCCTTCGTCTGCTCTTATTGCAGATGAGCAGTGTTCCCACAGCTGTGAAACCTCACCTTGTTTGTTCTGATGTTTGAGAGAATATCGACAGGAGGAATGTTTCATGTTGGGTGAGGTAGCACGTCCCCTCAAGCAAATTAGTGACATCATTAGCAGTGTTTGAAAGTGACCAAAAAATAGAAGGTTAAAGAGAGATGAACCTATAACGAAATGCATGTAAAAGCCAACTGCATATTCAGTATCCTTAATGTATTAAGAAAACACGTCATTTGATATGATTCCTCGGATGTGAGCTGGATGAGATGACCCCCTGCAGGGGGCAGAGGAAGAGAAACCTTCAAGATAAATGTTTCACTGCTGTGGGTATAGGTTTCCTCATCTGTTTTAATCAGGGTTGCGCCGTAAGAAGCACTGTCATCTGCCAGAGCCAAGCAGGTTCCAAGTTGTGCAGAATGCTTGACAAATCACATTCATTTTCTGTGTACACAATATGCCAAAGCCCTCAATGGGTAATATATTATTGTCGGTGATTTTGTTTCATCACAAGCAGGAGCTGAGGTTGATATTGATAGCCTCAGCCTTGTCGAAAAAACAAACATTTTCCATGTTGTAATTTTTGCAATTTTTGGTGGTGATTTTGCTTTTGTTTGTACTCTGATGGGAGTCCAGGCTTCCAAGGGGCCTGCTACATACAGGGATTGTACCTTCACTCTGTGATGGTTGACGTGGAGCTTAGATGGTACATGGGTGACTTGAAGCAAATCCTAGGTGCAGAGGTTTTGCATAGCCTTCTTTTTTTTAAAATTATTATTTCATTTTGTATTTTTAAAAAGAGAAAGAGCAGTATTCAAAAAGCACATCGTCATTAACATCAGACAAAAAGCACAATGTTAAGTTCGTGTAAATAGCATAAAGTGCAAACAAGCCAAAATATTATGCAGCTGACCTTCATAAAGCATATGGCACACAGTACTCAGATGGTGCCAATAGCAAAAAAAGTGTGAGTGCATACCCAATACCTAATGAATCAAGGCAGCATATAAAAATAAAACCAAAGCAGAAATATTCCTCGACAGAAAGTTCACAGGACGCATAAATTACAGGTGCATGGCTAATATTGGGTTTCCATAAGTTTCTTTTTGTGAGATACATAATGATGAAACTGCGAGCTGTTGCCTTGAAAGAATCCCAAATCATTGGAAAAGAGTAATTTGTGTTATTAATAGTGAAACATTCTTGAGTAAAGTTTTCAAATTGCGAGGTAAAATTTGTATTTAAAAGTAATGAGTTGTTGAAATGTCATCTACCCGTTTGTGGTGAGAAAGGAATAAAATCTAAATCTGTGTATACTGGAGCATGGTCGGAGATTAGAACAGAACCTTTGTCCGAGTGTGAGACAAGTTGAGTAAGGTTTTTGCTAAAAAAGAGATAATAAGTACAGATTAGTGAATTATGTGGCTGGGTTTAAAATGAGAATTCAAGAAGGCCAGGATAGCATAGTCTCCAAATTTCCTTGAGAAATATGCTGGTAAATACAGATTTGAATTATGCATACAGTTTGGCATGAACACATTTGACTTTAGGGCTCCGATCTGCAATAGGTCCCATGACCTGATTACAGTCATCCCCAAATATAATATATCATCATTTACTGAGTTAATGTGTTAGCGCTATTGAGCCATAAACATTATCTACATATACCGGACCATATACATTGAATATAGTGAATGGAATATTATTGAGAAGTAGTTTAGCTATGATTCATCTTCCTTCTAAGTAGTGTTCTTGGTTAACGATTGTGATTTGCAATTTTTATGATAGAGAATTAATACACCATTCTTTTTGCCCATAGCACGTGAGGTAAGAGCATTGCCAACCCAACATTATTTCAATTTATTCTCTTCCAATTCAGATAAATGTGATTCCGTAATGGGGGTAATATTAATTTTGAGCTTGGCTAAATGAAAAATGGCTCGGTGGTTTGATAGGGTTACATAAGCCCTTAACGTTCCATGAGAGAAACCAGAATGTGAAATTAAAACCATAGTATGAGCCATATACACCTCTACAATAATGTACGATAACACAAATTTAAAATAATTGAGTAAACAAGTCTGAAACCAGCAAAAAAAAAGATGTGAACTTGGAAAAGGAGAGGAAGAGGGATAGAAGGATGCAAAGGTGACAGAGGGATGACAATGTGATACGAAAAGGGGAGATAATAGGACAGAGAGAGAGTTACATATATGAGTAATATGACGGGGTAGTGGCAAAACCACAAGATGATGGTGACTACAAATTCACTCCATAGGCGGGCAGGCGGGGAGATAAGGCTTCTATTAAAAAAGCAACAGTAGAGGATCACAGGAGGAATTCGACACAAGGACCTGTAACCTGCATGACAGAAAAAGAGATAACAAAATGTAAACAAAACGGACCACTATAAACATTAGAATACTTAAAGTATAGAACTTATGAAACGAGTATAACAAAATATTTCTGTAAGCTGAGGCACATAGAATGTATAGAGTTAGATTGTTCTTGAAGTCTCCGTAGCTTCTCCTTCATGCTGTTGAAGAAATGTTTTGAGAGCAGCAGGATCATCATAAGTAGTTGTTTTCTTCTTATAAGTTACTTTGATAAGACAAGGATGGAGGAGACCAGTGCTTGAAATGGAAAAATAAAAGTGCAGGTACTCTGTACTATAGTACCTGCTTGTTTCTGAGAAGTGCCGGTACTCTCCAATTAAAAGTATTACGTCACTCTTGAGAAGTGCCGGTATTCTCCCTCTCAAGATAAAAAAGTGCAGGTACTCCGTACTGGACAGTACCGTCCCATTTAAAGCACTGGAGGAGACCAAATCTGTTTTTCATGGCTTGGATATTAAGTCGCATTTCCAAAAACTGTTTGCAGCCGCTCGCAGTAACCTATGGCACGTCCTGGGAGTCCACATCCTGACCAAATGATCTTTTTCCTGGTTTTAACAGCAGACAAAACAGTTATAAGAACAGTATATTGTAGGTAGAATAGAATAACTCCTCTGGGTGTGGTTGAGATATTTGGTGCAAGTTAATGAGCTTTTTAAATGTTGAGGACCATGGGAGAAGATCAATCCAGACGTTTTGGAAGAAATGTTTGGAAGTAAGTGATGGGATCTCAGCCTTCAGTTCCTTCAGGAAAGGCCGTAAATTTGGAGATTGTCCCTTAGATCCCGATTTTCAAGATCTTCTGTAATTTCTTTTAGGTGTAGTGATTTCTGATTCTGGATGAGCTATAATGAAGGAATATCCTCTAAGTTGCCACCCCTTTGCTGTACTGAGATACGAGTATCCAAAGATGACCATTTGTCATCTATATGTTGTAAAGTGGTGTTCGTTTGCTCCATACAGGGTTTTAAGGCACGAATTCCATCCATTATTACTTCCATTTACTGGGAGCAGGGGTTAACCAGAGAATTAGGATCTTTTTTGGGCCGTTTGTTCGACCCCAATGGTTAATTAGATGTAAAGTGTTTTGAGTTGCTTGTAGGAACACTGTTCAATTTCTGAGCTGTAGAGTCCTCCATTTTGCATGAGACAAAGTCAAAGTCTGAGGTAAGGAAATAAATCTGTGACTCAATAAGTTTAAGCCATCTCGTTTTCCCCATTAATCAAAAGGGTTCACTGAGATAAATCAAGATTTATGGTACACAGGGTAGCAGAAATTCCTTCTTCTGCATGTAGGAGTAAGTGATAGCAGTAGAAAGTAATTTATTAACAGCACCGCAAAATGCACATTAGGAGAAGCATCATGTGGAACAGCATGTAGCAAAAATGAAATTTATTATTGAGAAAAGGTGTTAAGCGAAGGTAAAGACATCAAGAAAAAGCCTGCACCATGTTGAGCAAAGGTTTGCAGAGGAAACCTGACAAAACGGCATCCAAATTGGCAGTTTCTGCAGCTTTATTTGAGAAAAGTCCCCTAGGGCTAGCATTGGCAAATATAGTAAATAGGAGACATGTACGGTAGTACAGGTTGAAGAAAGTAAAAGCGATGCATCATTAGTGAGAAAACATAGTCAAGAAGGGTTTCCTGAAGAGGTGCTCTTGAAGCTTAAAATTGTTAAAGTAAGGTGGTCCAAGTGTCTCACCGGCCTTTTAAGAGCTGCATTGCAAAGTTTGTTCATGAAAATGTGTGCTCCTCATGCACCACCTGTGGAGAAAAGCCCCGACCCGTCATAGAGCTCAGCACGGCACCGCCATCTTAATAGCTGCCAAAACCACACCCCGATCCACGACAGAGTGATGGGGCTGTTTCTTAACAAATGATCATTCCAGTGTGATTCCAGCATTTACAACCACAAGGGTGACGGATAGGACCTTCTTGAAATACTACTTGGCATCACTGCTGCAGAGTCAGTCATTCCTCCTCTGTTCCCTTACACTTAGGGACTTCAATCGCTGTGTTAGCTATGCATTATGTACAAATCAGATGCAGAGGGGCACATCATTGACTGAATGGGATACATTACTCATGGCAATCCAAGCCAAATCAGATGAGAGGCCTCCTTGGAAAGGGACTGACCAGGGTCAATTAAGCAACAAGTAGCCTGAGATACCATAAGTTATACACCCGGACGAACTAGACCCAGTGAGATCCAGGCGTTGAACACCACACGCCCTAACTTAAAGATATAGACGAAAGGGCTAAAGGTATTCTTATATACATTGCCCACCTCATAACTGTTGTGCTTTACCAGTGAGAGGATCTACAAACTGCCATTATCGAGTTTCTGGATGTATGAGGGTGGTGTGAAGGATACAGTGAGGAAGAAATGTCTATGAGCACTGGGCCTTTAATTGGATTGACTGGCATTGCAAGGGTTGGTATGTTGTACTACAGTTGAGATTGGCCCTTCAACATGTCAATAATGATGTTAACAATGTTATATGTTGGAGACATTATATAAATGTGTGACTAAAGTCATGTTAAAACTCAGTTTTTTTTTTTTTTTTTAAACTTACAAATCGGATCAATAAGGGATTCCACTTCAGAACCAGTGCTTGGCATCTGGCACCCTTATCACTGAATGTATGATTGTCCAAGCACAAAAAAGTAGGCTTACCAGTGGGATTTGGAAAGCTATCCCACCCCTTCAAGGAGATCAAAGGATTGCGTGGCTTTTCTTCCTATGCTCCTCTGGATATTGACTCTGGAGTTGTCATGAACGAACAAAAGCACCCTCTCTTACGAGAAGCGTAGATTTACTTGGCCTCTTATTACCTCTTTTCCTTTTAGTCCCACTCATGCTTTTGTGATTGCACCCCAGTTCTTTCTGCCATGGCAGTCCAAACGCCATCCCTGTTTGTGTGGTTGGTAATTAAGTATAGCAGCTTGCATCTCTAGCTTGCCCTTTGGTACACCTGGCAATGTCCATCCTACTCATTATTTCTAGGGTCTTGAAAGCAATAGTAGGAACAGAAAGTGAACACGATTTTAGAGCCATGTTCACTGCTCTCTTTGACATTTACTTGGCAAAATTGGAGCCTGTTGACAGGCCAAGGTTGTGACAAGGGCTCAACCTAGTGATGACATGAGGGTTAAAGCAAGATGTGATTACTCTTTTGCAATCCCTGGTATTTTGGTGATTTTATGTTCATGGTAACTTGATGTGATTCTTGGACTGAGACCCCATCCGGGTCTTGCCAGTGGTTGGAAAATCGTTATTATGAGGCACTCTTTAAAGTCTGTCACAACTCTATCTAGTTGGCTGGTATTTAAGTTACACCTTTGTAAGCCACCTCGAGCCTGAGCATTAGAATCCTCACTTTGTATGATACATGCACCTGTAATGGAGCTCCTTGACTTGTTTTAGTCTGCACATTTCTTTAAAGTATTGCCTTTATTCTTTACACCAGCTTTTCCCAAACTGTGGGTCTTGACCCACTGGTGTGTCATGAGCCGATTTTTGGTGGGTCCAAAAGTGCAATAAATTAAGATCCCTTTAAATTCTGTATTGCTCTTGTCACATTTGCTGCACTTCAAAGATAGAGGTCAAATATCAGGCTATGTCTTCTGACAAATTGCTGCTTGTTTTTTCAAGGGGGGAGTTGATGTTTACAAACCCCTCTCACTTTGCAGTCAGAGAAAGAAAAGTGAATTTTGTGACATACTTGTTGGGATACAGAGTGTCAAAGGAAAGGCTGTAGGATACGATTTGTGTGTAACGCACACCAAAATGTAAATAAACTGGCCAGTAGTTAGGAAAGCAAAAAGAAAACACTTTTTTTTATTTTTTTTAGTTCTTTTTAAGTGTGATTGGAACAAAGATTTTAATAGGCTCAAAACAAATCAAGACCTGTTACATGGTGATGCACAATTGATAAATATTCACCTTAGCCCAACTGATGTGCAATATAGCTTTGCTTTATCAGTAAGATTTAAATGCAAATGTAATGGCAATTTCAATGGAAAATGAGCACTCTGTAAATGACAGTGCGTTACCACACGATGCATTAGTCACATTAAAAGAATGCGCGCCTCATGTCTATTAAAGCTAGGTGTGTCGTGAAAGTTTGTTGTTGTAAAAACGGGGCGTGCTTTTTAGACTGTTTTCATCATTAATTCTCAATTGAGTCATGCTGTATTACATAACCTTTATGCCCATATGTTTACCCTACTTGCTGTCATCTGAATACTGCTGTGCAATTTATTCATAAATAGGGTTACCAGATCACTCCATGCCTTTGGGGCTCTATACCTCGGCTTTGATTTTCTAAATGTTTATCAGACGAGGTATCAGTTGGTTAAATTAAACTGAATGAGACTACAACTCCCAGAATACACTGGTTTCTTTAATTAACGAGTTCAACCAAAACGTATCCCACCAGAGGTCATGGGGGTGATTCTAAATGATGCTGAGACACGGAATATAGGGGTAGGTCTTTAATTAATGTCTAGAACTGGAAACGTTTTGTCCCAGTTACATGGAGTAATACGTAACTCTATTCGTGAATCTGCGCACACAGAGCTTGAAAGAGCTACTTACTCTCTAAGGCTGGCTTTTTGGCGATACGATGTTCCTAGATTCACAGCTCATAGGCATGTCCCACACCCTTGTGGGCTCAAACCCTGGAATTGCTTATCATGGGAGCAGTGGAGAGCAGTAGTTTTAGTGACGCCCATTTTAAAACCAGCACTGGTAAATCCATGAGGTCTGCCATTGGCAGTCAGCCTTTTGACTTTTCCAATGGTTGTTTTATCATGGTTTTATTGTTGGGGAAGCTTCAAGGCCTGTGTTAATCTAAAAATACAAGCAAAAATAGTTTAGTCCTCAAATAACACCATTGCCCTAATAGACCCTAGCACTGAAGAGAACTACTTTGTGTGTGAATGTGCTCTTTGCGAAAGAGCAGAATACAGCCACTCACAAGGAAGTTAGCCATGGCTGAATTGTGCTGACTCTTTGCCCCATACTTTATGCTGTAGCGGGTGGAAGAAAAATACCACAATAGGGGACTGTTTAAAAGCACCTGCAGTTAGTATATCCTATATGTAATTTTATTAAAATCAAAAGGTTTGGCTAACACCAGACCTAAAATGCTCTTGCTGCTTTTTAATAATGTTCTTGCTGCTTTTTAATAATGCTCTGGCTGCTTTTTAACAATACTCTTACTGCTTTTCAACAATGTTCTTGTTGCTTTTTAACAATGCTTTTGCTGCTTTTCAACAATGTTCTTGTTGCTTTTTAACAATGCTCTTGTTTTTTTACTGTAAAGATTTTAATTAATCGAACAGATAATTAAAAATCAAATCATTCATTCAGACCTAAAAATAGGCAGTGCCACCCTGTTACTGAATGACAATAAACTTGAGTGTATGCCTTCATAGAGAAATCCCATGTGGAGAACGAAGGTTTTGTGAAAATAAAACGTTACTCCTGGTTGTGAAGTCAAGGACTTATTCACGTCATCTCACACCCTACGTGTTAATTAATGTGCCTGCTTACTGGTATGCCCGTCATTCCAGTCACAGGTACAGAAAATAATGCTTGACGGACACGGTCACCAGCATTAGTACTATACATCATCAGTACTATACTATTACATACTACCTGTGGTAGTATATTATTATTCCTGCTATAGTAGGGGTGTTCATGATGTATGCACTAATTAAATAAATACTGGTAACAACATCACAATTTTGTTGCCGAATCCACTATGCATAAATAAATCCAGGTACGAAACTTCAGAAATTAGGAAATATGAAAGTTGAGGTACTTTTGTCTTAAGTCTGTGCTTTTGTCGCATAGGATGAGTTCTCAAGGATTCTTTGTATTTTTTGGCAATTCCGTGGTTAGTTGAGGAATTAAAAAGATTTCTAATCATTTTACTGGGAATAAGTCTTGCACCCCTTTCCCTTATTTGACTCTCCCTTTCACTCTTAAAGCCATTTTTAGGTCGAACCTGAGTCACCGCGCATGCGCTGCTCTGCAAGACTTGCTGTAGTGGATTATGGAAGAAAAGCTCCGCAATTGTAAATGACAATAGCTTAAACTCTCGTAAATGCGAGATCTATTGCATTGCAAATGCTTGTTTCTTAACCCTTTATTACTTTTAAATTCCTTTTTTTTGCAAGAGGAGACCCTTGTACGTCCCATCCCCTTTTTCTGAACCCACTCCATACATTTAAACGATTTGGTGCCATTTCCCATTCTCATAACGGTCACATGTACCCTTCCCGATTTTATAGTATCTATTGTTTATGAGCTTTTCTAAGTTTATTAGCCTACCAAAGTAACTGAAATCACCTTTCTCATGATTTTGCCCATTACATTTGAATACGTGTGGGGAACACCATATATCTGAGGTGAGCAACCAGTATCCCTGCATTCAGAGCATTCTTGCTTTTTTCCTGCTATGGACAGTTGCATGACTGTTACTTGTGACCTATTCCCGAACCTTGCATGTGTTCAATTGTACGCAGCTTACCAATGGAATGCCACAGTCATCCGATGACACCAAGGTAGAGATCAGCGAGTCAGGAAATTTGTACGAAGAGCAAAGCAAGGGTTCTGACTTTGGTCCAAGAACGAGCCAGCCTTCTCACAATTTTCTCTGTAACTTAAACAGAAAATGTCAAGTAAAGAATATGATAGTCTGCACCATGTCCTCCAAACCCAAATGAATCAATGTCCTCATTATCCAGAATTAGCCTTGGGCATCTGGTCATGTTTATTTACAGAAAATCATAAATACAACGCTGTTAAATCTCAAAGTGCAAACATATCGCATCAGAAACAATAATCCAAACATTACAATGCATCAGGTTGGCCACATCTATCAAAACATTCTGTCAGTGACAATAATACATACAACTATTTACAATGAGGTACTCCTTGAGAACGACTTGCAACCCTTCATCCTACTTTGACCACACAGGTGAATCCACTTGAATCCCAGAGGGGCGATCCCAACTCTCTGTACCCTTGACCACCTGCACTTAGCCCCACCCTCCTCAACACCAGGCTGCCTCAGGAGCCACTGGATGCTAGACAAGCGACTAAAGACCCAAGCCCTACTCTGGTGAACCATGAGTTTGTCCTCAAGCGGCTGTAAACCTCCTTTGCAGAATAGGTATTGCAGTGCTGACCTAAGAAGTATCAGATAGAGAGTTCCTGTGAAAAGATTAAATATTGGACGTTGCTATTATGCCTGCAGGGCAATGAGGTCCTTTGCCTTCCCCACCAAAAAATTGGGATTTGCGCAAAAGCTGATATGCCCCCGATGGAGAGGTCCGTTCCTGCATCAGACAAATGCACCCCATCACTGTGAAGCATGTACTCTTTGTTAATTAACTTATGGGGTATATTTCTTCAACACCCTAGGCCTGGGCACAATTTTGACATTTCCGCATTGTTACTTGACAAAAACGTTAATCGCCCTGGACTTAATGCCCTTGCCCCAAATGTGGTGAGGTATTATGTGGGGCAATGCAATGAAAGCATTGGGAAATGTCCAGCCTAGCCAAGCGAACTCCCATAGGATGAATTCCCTAAATGCTTTCCGACCTAACTTAATCGAGTCATTACCACCCAGGTAATCAAATAAAAGGTCTGGAATCTGGAGACTCGCACGACCCTTCTTCTCCTCCACCATGTCTCGAAGCTTTGCGGTCTTGAGGCCTCCCACTCTGCTCTGTCTAAAGAAGACATCGTTCAGCGACAGGCCTTTTGCAACCAATACACCACCCATTGCACAAAGAAGTGGCCAATGACCCAGACCATCTTGGAAGGCATTACTACTAAAAAGATCAACACAAAACAAAGGGATGTGCAGCATGGAAAATTGAGAAGGCATAAACCGAACGTAATATAACAGTTCAGGCGGATGTAACGTTTAAAGCAAAGGGTGTCCATCGACCAATGCACTTCACTTCCTGTTGTGAGAGGTCTGCTTCGACTGCAAAGGTTGCAGCGGAGGTTTACCCAAATGGCCCTAATGGCTGTGCAAATACAGCACAAAACTGGGAGTGTGAGTGGCACTCCCCATTTGAATGGATAAACAGATTAGGTTCTAAAGAGAGATATGCCCTCAAGTGCGCCACTGGGCAAATTGAAGTACCAGGGGTTGCCCGTAGCTCGATGATAGCCCCTCTTTCAAACTGGTCAATTTTGCATTTCAGTTTAGCATGATGACCAGTTTGAGTATTCAGCCACTGCAAGCCACCTACATGGTCCTGTTTAGAATTCCTGACCAATGCACCAACTCTATACTTGCTGTAGAAAGCCGCTGAAAACAGAGCCTCCTCAAACTTTGTGCTGCATACCTTATGTAAGTTGTCTAACATGGCGGCAAGCTTCTTTGTATCAAGTGGTCTCCTGCCATCTTTTGTTCTGACCCCTAGCCTGCACCAACCTACCACAGCTTTCCTTACCAGAAATCTGTTGCCTACATCTCGCACACCCACTGCTTAGTTTGTAAAACAAATAAGTGCCAGGCCCCTTGTCAGTAGACCACCGCTGCTTGTGCCACCCATTGCTCCTACCAGCACAGCCAGTGAGAGTACCAACACAACAGTAACCATCACACACTTACAAGTGTGACAATTCAGGCTACTCAAAGCCCTCAAAGCTATAAAAATATCTTGGCAGGTATGAGTCATTTTTAAAGTATGTTGAATTAATAAATAACTGGTATGATGCTCTCTAAATTACACAAACCGCGCCACCATGTGGCAGACTGTCATTAGTGTTGGTGTTGCCAATTAAGTGCTGGTGCCGGGCACGGGAAACCACTGCCTTAAATTAAGCACTGCACACACCTCTCAGCTTTGCAAAGAAACTAATGGCTAAAATGTGTGCCCTACCATAGGAAAATGACCCATTTTGCTCCTGTAACACTCCAAAGAACAGACCGAGGGGGCTAATTGAGAAAAGATTGGCAATGTGCTTCTGTAAAAAGGACCTATAGTTAAGAAATATTTTCATAAGCCACCCATGTGCGCTTTGCCAGACAAACCACTACTAAATCCGGTAAAGTGAGACACCAATCTTCCCAAATCCTTCAGGAATTCTGCTGTATTCTCATCAGCCTGTGGATAGAAATAATGCAATTCCTGCAACTTGGAGTGAGACAAAGCATCAGCAGCATTATTGAGAATCTCAGGCATGTGTCTAGCTTTAAACAACGCATTATATTTCAGGCACAGTAAGACCAGGTGTTTGAGCAATTTCAAAACTAATCTGCAAAAGGCCTCCACTACAGACATGTCAAACCAGATAACTTACCTGTTCCTGAATACACCGACCACATGGTTACTGCCTCAATTAATAGAGAACTGTTCCAGAAAATTCATGTTCTTGGTGACACCTCCCTTATGTCATGAACGCAGCCAATCTCCCCTACACCACTTGGTACCCAATATTGTCCCAAAACCAAAATGCATTCTGAGTCTGTAAATAAATCTAGCATCTGATTGGACAATGGTGGTGTGGGCTATACCACTGAACCATTCAACTGTTTCAGAAAACTGTGCCAAATTCTTAGGCCTTCTTAGACCGCCACCGGCAGCCTAGTGTCTTGATGTTTATTTAAGATCAACAATTGAACTTGCAGTGGACCTGAAGAAAGGTCTTACCATGGGAATAATCCTTAGGGCAAAACTGAGCTGACCTACGAACTGAAGCTGGTGCAGGGTCACCTTTTTAAGCACCAACACTGCATCGATTAATTGTCCAAAAGGCACTCACTTTCTCGAATGGGAGGCGACACACCCCAGCCACAGAGAAAGTGATGCAGATGGGTGGGCCTTCCAGTTTGTCAGGTGTGAATGGTGCCCCCAAATCCTGGAATATTGGTGTGAAATCTCCCAAGGCTATCCCGCATGCATATGAACCATGTGGCCCCATAAGGAGGACATCATCCCGGCAATGGATGATATCTTGGTGCCCAGTTTTCCTGGGGGAATATCCGCTGCAATGCTGAACGGAACTGCTCAAAATAGGTGCAGGAGATCACACAGCTCAAAGGCATGCACCTGTCTTGGGCCCAGTGGCCTGGAAGACAGTCACCTCATGTCAGGACAGGATAGGGGTGACCCGACAAGGTGGAAAGAAAGGCACAGAAGAACCCTTAGAATTTTGTTGTACGTATGGATTAGGCCACGCCTGGCACTAGAACAGGGGATGTAACATTGGACCGCCAACACTATGCCATCATTCACATAGGGAAACCTGTTCCTCTCTAAATTTAACCTCCCCCCCCCCCCCCCTCTCCGGATAAGCATTACAAGCCGGCTGTAGGTAATGGCTGGACTACTTCATTGTAATCTTCATTACTCTTAGTCTCCCTGCACCGTACCTAATGTATGGCCCTCCATCCTCTAGGACTCTCCAGGAAGGTCTTAGTCTGCGTTTCTGATGCATTTGCCTTATAATGTGCTGTAGTTTTAGTGAGTGCAAGTGCCATATGGGAGCCAGGGATGGTAAAAACAAGGCCACTGAAATAATGAGATTCTTTGGCAGCAGCGTTTTCCATATAAGTATGGGTTTGCTGCATTTGCCACAAAAGCCATCATTTTTTGTAACAAAAAAATCCTTTCTAGCTCAAACATCCCAAAAGTTGCTAAAACATGGCGACATGTGTAACTACGCACCAGCAGGCCCTTCTCAAAGGTTGACTAGTCATCTTTCAGATGCTTGTTTCTACATTTAGGTGTTAAACTGGTACTAATAAGGTTAAGCATGTTCCCAGGCAGTAGCATCATGTGTAAAACAGACAAAATAATGAAGTAATGCTACCACAAAATGTTCCGCATTAAGCCGAATAATTTGCATTTTCGTGCTGCATAATTTACTCAACCCGGAGGCATAATTTGGCTCTCTCCTGCCACATAATTCCAGTGGGCCTCAAACAGCAAGGAGGAGAGTCCGGTGGTAATGACGTTCTCGGAGAGCCCATGGGAGGGTCTTACCACTCGCAGTTGGTTATCCACCTGTCCGCTCGTCGAACAGATCTTCTTCCCTGGTGCACGTGAAACAAAGTGAGCACGGAAACAGCCTTACGTCACCCCGCCGCGTGCCCGAAGGAGCACCGAAAGCTCGAGCGCAGATGATTGACACGCGATGCCCCAAGGCCAGCAACTTTCATTTTCATTAGCCGCAGCAGAGCGGGCCCTCCGGCTTTGCATACCAGGGCGGGGAGGCTGGGCGCCCTTGAATAATTCAAGCCGCCGCCCTCGGCCCACACTGTGCTGCGGGATATTTCTACGGCTTTAATGGGTGCCACTGAATTATGCAAAGTGGGAAGAGGAGCGCGAGGGCAGGCGAAAGCCCGCGCTATCAGTCTGCACCAGTCGCTAAGCCCCCCTCCACTCGACCGGGGTTGAAGAGTCCCAGCAGCGGGCAGCACTTTGCATGCGTTAAGGTCGCCAGCTGCCGACCGGTGACGAGGCAGATGGCTGATAAGCAGAGTTTGCCTGATCAGATTTAATGTTTTGCATTAGCGCTCCGGAGGACGGCATAAATCTCGAAAACCCAAATGATTTCGGTTGCGCCTTCCCGCCGCAAGATTAGAGAGAATAGATCCCAGAGCCAGTTGTTCTTTTATCGTTGAATATTCCGTCCCAGCGATTCAGTCAGCCGTGCTTTGAACGCACAAAGCCGTGTGTGCCCTGAAACCTTGCAGGAGCAGCAGCCCAGCAGATTAGCACCGCCTGGAAGTGTGATAATATTTAAAATGCGAGCATCTTAGGCGCCGCGGTTTTAAAATGGCCCTAATTGCTTGATGCGTTCTCCATTCCTACGTGTTAACAAGGTGCTTTATAATTAGTGGACCCTCGACTCCCCTTTTCACTGCTACCAGGATGGATGGATATATATATATAGTCGTGCAAAACATGATTTCCCTTTGTAGCAGTGAAGGCGTAAATTGTACAGCAGCAAATGCGCAGTACAGTTCCAGACCAGCCAACCTCATACATGCCAACAGCATGGACGTCATTTAGGGGTCGCAGCTGAGACTCCTGACTTGCTACCCCTGGCACTGCTTTTGTGACCCCCCCTGGCCCCAGAGGTGGCAAAATCAGTGCCTGGCACACAAGGGCAGCTCTTCCCAATGGACGCTGGTTGGAGCCCCACTTGCCTTGTTTCTATCCAATTTTTTAAATTATTCAAGTGGTGAATAATATTATTTACTATTGGTGTAATACAAATGGAGTAGTTTAGCTGGAATATGATCCTATCTGGAAGCTACAGTAAGTAAGAAATGTTGTTAAGGGTCTGTTGTATGCATTCCTGCTGGTGAGAGTGTGTGAATGCGTTAGTATGTGTAATCGTGTGTGTGAGTCAAAGTAAAGGCCAAATAGTGTGCGATCTCACTTCCGCTACCCTTGGCATTTTGGTGAATTGACGTCCATGGCCAACAGACCCAATTCAGGCCGAAGACTTCCGATTTTTTTAAAGCCCAAAAATAACTTCATTTTACCTGTCTCCGGCCTAAAATTGACTCTGCCTCAACAGAAGTCAATGGACAAAATACAGTCCCCTGACTTGATTTTCAAAATCTTCAATTTTTCAGGTTTAAAATGTTGGCTGGTATGTAAACCTTGAAATTATTCTCAGCTTGTTCTCATACAAAGGGGTATGTGCTTTGCAATGGGCAGGGGCATGACCAGCGGAACTTTGGACCCCTTACCTATTGGCTGTCCCCTCGCCTTTACCCCTCCGCACAAAACACTTTCCCTTTAGACACCCCCGGGCTTTAAGTGGGCCGGGTCCCTCTGGGTCTCAGACCCAGGAGCAATTTAAAAGGGGCATTTAAACAGGTCCCTATTGGGCCCTAAATTCATGTCTTTTACTGGTAAAAAATAAAACGGACAATTCCGGAACAAATAGTTTGACAAAAACTTTAAGGTAATCCATGTCACTGGTTTAGTTTCTGTTTGTATTTTAAATGTTTTACTTAGTTTTGCTCTCCATAAGTGCATTAGCTATTTCCAGAATGTTGTGGTTTTCTATATATTTTTCATGTAGCTTATTAGTGTTGTATGGTGCATATACGTTAACGGAGTTACCTCGAGGTGTTTATAACAGGCAAAGATTGAGAGCTCTGGATTTGAGGCTTAAGGCAGTGCTAATTTCTCACAGTGCCTGTCATAGGGTCAAAAAGGAATTCAGAATACATGATCATTCAATTCTTGGCCTCTCTGCAGAACGCATAGAAACCACCATTGACAAAGCCAGTAGTCCTTGCTTTTTTTTAGGTGTATGTCAGTTGTTCTATATCTGGATGCAATAGCAGAAAGCTCAGGCAGACACCAATATAACGGTCTGGTGGTATGCTATGGAAATCACAGAAATTTAGTTAATGCTTTCAGCCACGCCAAAAATTGCAAGTGCATACCCATTTTAGAGATGTCCCCACATAAAACCCTGGGAACCCCATGTCTAGGGGAGATTTTAAATTGAGCCCATCTGTGCAACGCATTCACACCTGAGCTGGAGACCTATTGTATGAAAGGGTTTACAGCTCACTGTGTGATAGACTCTTCACTACGTTGCCGTGTGATGCAATGTGAAATCCTGTGGCGCATGACGGCACTGTGAGAGTTGGCGGACTTTTGCCAGATACTAAGAACTTGCACTTCTTTAATTTGAAATATAGAACATCTGCACTTCTGTTGGTGTGCAATACTGATAACAGTAGGGTACCTGCACTTCTCAGTAGGAAGCAGGTGCCTGCACTTAGGATTTTCATTTCAAGCGCGGAACACCACAATGGTGCAGGGACTCTTAATCGTACGCTTAGGACTGCCACCTAGGGGTATCCTCGGTTCCTTATCATAGGTGACCCACAGACCCATTCGTTCAAAAGACCCTGCTCTTAGGCCTTTGCCCCGCAGTGACGTCTGACATGAACGCTAATGGCTGCGTTTCGTATATATTGGTTGGAGGTAATGCATAATTGTTGCAGACATGCTCCGGCTTTAATTCGTAAAGCTAAAACCAAAATCCTGAGGTTACTTTTAGTTGCAAAGCAGGCTCGATGCTACTTTACAGCCATTTTATGTAACTTCCTTATATGGCAATAAAGGCACATCATTTTGCAGCAAATTATTTTGCATCCTACCTTGTTGCTAGAAGAAAGGGAGTGGAAGAACTGCTAAATAATTCTTTTGTTTCTAGCGCCAAAAATCCTTGCTCCAGAGGTATGAAAGTGGAATTTGTAAAAACATTTTTATGTACTTTAGATGGTAGAGCTTAAGGTGACTGGAATTTTTCTGATGCCATTAGAGGCACAGACAGCTCAGAGTATCCAAGAGTACATTCTTGTTCTATTCCATACTCACAAACATATCCTTAGGGGCCCAAAAAATACGTCTTGGTGTGTGCCCGAGTTGCATTTATGCCCTGGCTTTCCCGACTGTCAATACGCTTCCCCGTTGTTTTTTGTGTTTTTTATAAGGCGTTTGATCGATTTGTAAATAAAAGTGTATTAGGGCTATAGCAAAAAAGTGCATTTCATGCAACTTTTATTTAGTAATCCAGCTAGGATTGGTAATTAAAATGAAGAAAAATATTCACCTCATTTTGTAAGCGCAAGCATCCATGTTAGCCTGTGCTTCAAAATTACAAGATAGCCACGTCATGGCAACTATTTTTTATGACATTATTTTTTTAGCCATGCTGCACTGCAGCTGTGTTGCTACACACCATGACTAAATATCTTTGCCAGTGCCAATAGGTCTCAGAGATTAGACCTATTGACTTTGGCAATGCTTCTTCATTTAAGGTGCCTGTATTACATTTTATGTTCAATTACATGCAGGCTAAAGATCACATTTTAGCTGCAGAATATTTTGTTCTTTTTAGCTACCTGATTGACTCTTTCCCCACACTCTTACTCTGCTCCTTGTTACTCCCAATCACAGTGTCCATAATTTTTAATGCACTTCTTTTCATTCTGAGCATGGCTGCCTTGCAGAAAGTACAAGCTACACTGACTGTAGAAACAAAACCCATTAGCAAAATAGAACAAAAACATACTCTTGCAACAGCAACATCGTTTATTTTGTTTTTCTGATTCTGAGCTTGGTTTCTACAGTCATTTAAGCCTGCTTTATGAGCAGGCTACCCACACTGTCTTAGGGAGAAAATAGCCTTGCAATGCCTCCTATTGTGTTGTATGTTGTATGCTCTGCAGTGGGTGTGACACCCGAAAGCGCCTGCAAATACTGGAGCTCAATAAGGAAATAGGCGTAGATTGCCTGTTCTTGTGGTGTTTGAAATGTAGCTAGAGGGGTTGGCCCACACTGGAACAACAGTGTTTAGTCTTTTTGTTGTGTGGTAGACAGAGACTGGAATACTCTTGAATTGATTCCTACAGTATTTCTTCTTTTGTTCGTTGCTATACAGAGACCGAGGTTTGTAAACAGTGGACTGAGGCCTACAGTGTATTTTCTTGTGTTGCTTGCGGTGTAGTGGCAGAGGTGCGTATACAGTGGACTGAGGCCTACCGTGTTTCTTGTTCTCTGCTCTGCAGCGACGCGTTTGTAAACAGTGTACTAATCCCATCATTGTTTCTTCTTGTGTTGCGTGCTGTACAGAGACAGGGTAGTAAACAGTGGCACTTGGGCCTACAATTGATTTCTTTCTTGTTCTTTGCACAATCAGATGTCACCAGTGTTTCTTCTTGTGATGTGTGCCATGCAGAGGCCTGTACATAATGGGTCTAAGTCCTACATTGATACTTGCTGTGCATATACCAAGGCAGGACATGCTACAGCTGAGCCCTGCAGTGTTCCTTCTCGTGTTTGTGAACTTAAAAGTACATCCACAGCATAGACTACTAGTAGCTCAACAGTGTTTCCTGTTGTGGCTGGAAAACATCTGAATTGTTCTGTTGACCTATGTAAAATAGTTCTGCACCTTCACTTTGAACCTCTTCACCGTTCTACCAACCCACTACCTCTGGGCTGATATCGTACCGCGTTGTATCCTTTTTGAAGTGTTTCTGCCCAGGTAGAGACAGGAAAATACTAGAACAGTTCTGTTTCGAGGAAGAACCAGCCCTGCAAGCTATCCTATTATATTTGTGGGCTGTTAACTTTCAGGGACTGTAAAATGTAAGTATAGCTCTGACCTGGGGTATGTGGAAGCATTTGGGACAGTAATGTGGTCAATGTCAATGGTTTTTATAGAGCGCACAAATCACCAAAAGGTCTCAAGGCGCTAGCATGTGGTGTGTGTGAATTTGTCATATTCACTTGTCAAATAATAGTTGAGAATGCAGCCGTGGAATATTCACAGACCGGTATGGAATGCATCCCATCGATATGAGCAACCAAAGCAGAATATATCTTATACAATGTTTTCATAAATTTAAAGAGGTAATAAACGATATAAAACCTCAAAGTGTTAATCTTTCTCTCTTTATCTTCCACGTTCCGGTCAGCTTTGTACTAAGAACCCTATTCACCCATATGTGTACAGAAGTACAACAGCACTGTATGCCATAAGGAGACTTGGGGCCCCTATAGAGACACCTACTTTGATACAGAGCCACCCAACATGTTCTTAATGATTGCCTACTGAATAGTGCGGTCTTGTTCCACTCAGATGGCAGCAATGGCGCCTCTACAAGTGATGTTTAGATAGGGCCACAGATGAAACTGGTAGGGTCACCTACAAGGGGCAGTCGTAAGCAGTGTGTGCGTATATACATATCTAATGTGTGTGTGTGTATATATATATATCATTGCTGTATGGTGGACAATAAGCCCTGCTGAAATGTGACCCCAGCTGTGTCGGACCTGTTTGCTGAAGAGGAAGCGGGATTGGTGGTGATATATATATATATATATATATATATATATATATATATATATATTATTTTTTTTTCTTTCAAAACGGGATTTCCTTCTCCAACCTCCCAACGGCGATGAAGAAGGTACAAACTCCTCTTGGATTTGGCGTGAAAATTTTATTTCAGCTCACTTGCAAAGTCATTACGCGTTTCGGCCGGATAAACCAGCCTTGATCACATTCACAGAACAGCGTTACTCTGAAAGTTTTTAAACCACCATAATGTGTCACATGATTAAAAGATACTCTCCGAGTTTTTTGTATATGTCAAAAGCATTTGTGAGTTTTAAACATGTAAATATTTCTTGTGCCTGCCGGCTATTGAGACATTAATACATAGTATAAATACATGATAAAATCATATATAAATACACTGATAATTAATTAAAACCAACTATTTTGAACCGTAAAATACATCAAAACTGCTCGCATCAATGCATTCAAAATTCACAGCCTGCTAGTTCCATAGTCTTCTATATACAATATTGCATATATATCGATTGAGAATTCTATTTTAGTTCCTACCAATGCAGGTTAAAGAGATATAGTACGAGTCATATTTATATTTGACCCTCTTTTCTGCTTAAATGCCTCATATACCACCATCATGAAAGGAATTTCTCAATCCATTGCAAAGAAAATAGATATTTTAGTAACTATTATATAACAAAGCTAGCTAGGTTGAAACGGAAGTTCATATTTAATCGGTTGTTGACCTATCATATTTCTCTTCCTTTTTTAAACTTGATAAGAATGCTACTAACTCACCAAAGCTCTATTAGAGACCACCTATTTGATCACCCAAGTAAGAATGTGGTGTTACAGTAGTTATGGACATGTACAAAGATATGCCAAGTGCAAAACCTGTGTTGAGATAAAGTGAGTGTATAGATACAGTACTGTAAAACCTAGTGAAAAAATAATATAATTTATTACTAAAATCACATCTAAAAAAACTTTTTTGGGGGGGGGGGGGTTTAAGTTAAAAATGTTTTGAATGTGTACGATGGTAAAACCATATTTGTGAGGCAGGAAATCTTGTAAGTATGCCATATACCATGTTGGTTACCCTGTTCAGAATTTGTCTTATATTACAATGAACTGATCTTGTTATATATCTATTGAACCTAAAAAGTAGACGGAACAGATCATAGGCAATAATGGAGATCTTCCATAGTGTTTAGTCCCAAGGGTGTCTTACTGTCAAATTCGATAATAGTGCGTGTTTCCAACTGCCTCAATTTGCGCTCACGGTTTCCTCCTCGGCGCGATGCTGGAACGGCATCTATCTCCAAATATTTGAGGTAGTTGAGGTTGTTGTCATGTAAATTTTTGAAATGACGCGCTGCTGGGTAATTCGAATTGGTGGTCACTATTACACGCAAATGCTGTAAAATGCGCAAATGCACCTGCAGTTTCTTGCTCCCTATGTAATTCAGTCCACATGTACATGTGAGCACGTAAACCGCATATTCAGTGCGGCAAGTAAAGTGCCCACTGATAAGCCTTTCTTTGGGACTAAACGGTATTTTGTAGTGGGTTTTGCTTTCACCAAATTTACAAGCCCGACATGTGGAGCATTTGTGAAAACCCTGTTTCGGTTTAAGATATATATATATATATTCCCGTGAGCAAGCTGCTCCAAAACGTGTTGGGCGTATTCGCTGCAATTAAATAAATATATATATACACACACTTAAAATGGTTAAAAGCTGATTTTGTATACTTCTGTATATACACACATCCACACAAAGACATATTTAAGCATTTCAAGCAAACATGTATTGCCTCAAACAATCGCTGCTTTGCTGTCGAAGGAAGCTGGTCAAACTAATGTGTACTATCGGCAAGTGCAGTGTCTGTTATTTTTTTTTGTTTGTTTTGCCTCGTGGTACATTCTACAGCTGTGGTGGTGGGGCATGGGGGCAGGGTAAGCAGAGTTGAGGCACTGGCCCCATCTGACTCCCCTCTAGAGACACCAGTGGTTGGCAGAGCATGAAGTTTGACGCCTCTGGTGAAAGGTGGTTGTTTTCAGACTGCTTCAAGAAGACGGCGCAGAGCAAAGGTCCAAATGTGTAGCATTTTTTACACCTGTATCTCCACTGCTGTGCTTTAGAGACTGACTGTAGACCTTGTTTCCACACGCAGATCCAGTGTATCCAGTACATAACCCAGCGGGCTGCTACGCTAATGGTCAGATTCGAGCACATGGAGACCGCTGGCGGGAAGACGACTGTACGTTCTGCCAATGCATCAATGGTGAGCCACACTGCGTGGCCACCGCTTGTGGACAGAGCTGTCTGAACCCAGTCAAGGTGCCTGGAGAGTGCTGCCCAGTGTGTGAAGGTAAGTCCTGTATATTCCACATATTCTTTGCTTTTCACTGCTCAATGCTTTAAGATACTTACCATTTACACAAAGTTTCTAAAGCCTGCCCATGGTATTTACTACTTGAGCTTGCACGTTATTACTCTAGCTCCAGTAAATCAATTCTGTATAATGTTAGGTATTTTATGGCACCCACAGCCTGGGTACAACTATGCGAGGTATTCAGTTTCCTAGGAAAAGTGCTTTGCCCACTCTTTTATTTATTCATTCTTAGACCAAAGACGGCATTGCACATCCACGTTTACAAAGCTGATGCTGATTCAGCGTGTCATTGACTTTAGACCTCTCTGCATGGTTGTTTAGTCTGACTCGAGAATCCTTCTACATTTGCCGTCATTTGCTTGTGGTCTTCAAAGAAGATAGGATTGGTGGCCTCTTAAGGTCTGTGAGGCTGTTTGCTACAGGTATTCATTTTGAGATGTTTGGCAAGTAAGATTGATATTCAACCTTCCATTCTTCTTTGTGCAGTAGCAAAATCCCAGTGGCACATTTGTCAGCCTTCTTCGATATTGTATTGTAATTGGATTTATATAGTGCTTACTACACCTGGCGAGGCGTCAAAGAGCTTTTTCGGCGAGTAGCATGCTACTCCGGAACCCATAAAGGATTAGTGGTGAATTACTATAGTGAAATATGAAAGCAATCTGAGTGGTGGATACGTTAGTCATTTATTTGGATTCAGAAGGATAGTGGAGGGATAGAAGAGGGGAAAAGGTTTGTATTTATATAGTGGTTGCTACACCTGATGGGGTGTTGAAGCTCTTTTTTGGTGAGTAGCTCGCTACTCCGATATGCGCGTGACTGTTTTGAAAGAGGCAGCGTACAACCACACTGGGAGCAGGTTATTTCATGAACATGTGATTCTGAGGAACAGATTGCAGTGCCTGTCCCTGCAGACATGATTGGGGTTTCATAAAGGCCAACACATGGTTACAGTTTGTAAATGCTGTTGGCAGGGTGGCCAGCCAACAGTCTGCCATCTCAGTTTGACCTGCACATCAGAGCTGTTTTCTGTGACAGCTGTGAAGCCCATTAGACCCCCTGTGGTAGCTTGAAGTGCAGCATGAACAAGGCATACAGAGCAAAGGCAATACATCCAGGGGTTTCCTCATATTGAAGTGTCCAGATCTGGACGTTCCTTAGTATTATCATGTGCCTCTGTAATGGTTTGTTTCTTCCCTTTAATCTGGTGGAAACTTGGATTTTCTGTAAAACCATAGAAGGCATGAGTGATTCAGCCTGTACAATTCTTCGTGCTGTGTCCTAATCATTCTGTTCTTATTTTCACTTTTGTGCTGCTCCTGCGGATCTGCTCCTGCTGTTCGGTCTCAGATCTTTTCGGAAATTGGTCGAGATCTGAAATGAGTTTGTGTGGTGGATGTGCTACAGGTTCGCATTGTAATGATCAGCTCGCGTCGAAGCAGCGGTGTCGACATCTGTTGTTCTGTCGAGTTACGAAACACAACACCTCTCCCATTTTTCTCCAGCTGTGCTTCTTTAAGGTTTCAATAGTAGATGACAGTCACTAATCTGAAGCATTTGAAGCTGGGAAAAACATGCCAGTTGCTCGTAGATATATATAAGCAAATTTCAACCTTGAATCCTTTGTGTCTGTTGAAAGCGGCCTGGCACTGTGTGTGAGACTGGCCAGCCACAGTTCTCAGTAATGTTACTTCGGATATTGGTTCATCGAGAAACAGTGGGTAAAATAAAAGGAGAAAATACATAAAACAGTCATCAGGTAAAAACAAAGCACTGTGCTGAATATTTGCCATCTTGAAGTGTTATTTTTCTCTTGGGTCTTCCCTTCTTTCGTGCTGTAAAATAGCTACTCAAAGCACTTGTGTCTGGAGTGATATTACAGTTTTGGAGAAGACCACTCAGTCCTCAAGGGTCCTTCTTCATACCTTCAATGATTCCTGGTAGCCTCTCTGTTTTCCATCGCTTCTCTCTCAGCCCTTGCATTGAGGCTATCATATCATGGTGCGATGCACTGCGAACAAAACATTCTTATTGCCACTCACAGCAGCATCATTTTCTATTGGTGCCGGTGAAAAAGGTATGTTTTCCAGAAGGTGACTTCAAATATAGGACTCAATATAACCAACCTATATTCTTCAAAGCCAACTGTAGTCTCCTAAATAGCTGTAAGAAATACCTAGAAGTGGCGTAGGATCAGAAAACCTACATCTCACATCTAAGGTTCTCACCTTCATGTGCCTGAACACAACACTTGCAGTCTCCATCTTCATTGCCCTCACAAAATGGCACCACATTCTTCAGAGCTACAAGTTATGCTCTAGCAACTTCATATATTACCACACAGAAGCTGCCAGCAGCCAAAACATCTCACCTCATTCTAATCAGCACTCACTCAGCAGTCCGTCTTGCACTTTTATCACAGAGATTTGGCTTACACTTGCCTGCACACTGAATGTCTTTGTTCCCATTACCTACTGCACACATCATATAAACACAAGATTACAAGACTGCTGCAGACCTTCCTGCTATCCACAAGTCTGTTGTGGATGATCACAGAACCCTCCATCCTCATTTCTGCGTTGCTCCCCGGCTTCTTCCTGATCTCTACATCACAAACCATTTTGATCTCATCTACTGGCCTCCTTGAACCTGCAACAATGTCATCAAAGACTTTACTGATCTGATCGATCACTACCCCATAGTCAATCACTAGCATTATCTGGTTCTGAGATTTCAACCCGCCTCCTGCCATCATCCCCAAAACGATGAAAATGACCTTGCTCAACATCTAAGCCATCCTCAACATCACTCAACACATCTAAGAATCTGGGTACATCCTAGACTGCACCTTCCATCTTGTCATCAACTCCATGCATCCCATTGATTTTACCATCTTCATTGTAGCTGGAATGCTCAGATTACTAAGCTTTTCCACTCAAACGTTCACCACAGGTAGCCAAGCAGTAGCTGATTTTAAGGATTCCCCCACTGACACACTTGAGTAAGAGTGTTCTCTTTCTGGATCTCCCAGCTGACTTGATTGTCACTTCCAGCTTTCAATATTTGCCAGTGACATGTTGAGCTCCTCAGGACTCCACTTCCAAATCAGTCACTTGCACATTTTGGTGCCCTCCTCACCAACCCCTACATCAAGATTCACCAGTGGGCTCATAATACTTAACTGTACTATTACCATTTCAGATACTGCCTGTCCAGCAGCCAAACAGTGTATAACACATTGGGTATCTAAAGTTAAGCCCTGCCAAGGAAGATTCTGTTCTTGCCACCAAGTCCAAAATTGACTCAATAACATGCAACAGGACACATTCACTACTGAGTCAGCCTGAACTCTTACGGTTTTTTGGCTTTCTTGTTGACCAGGATTTATCCTCTAAAACTCACACCACAAAAAGCATACAGTATGCCATTGCATCTTTTCCTGGGCAAGGTCAAGCCCTGTCTTTCTGAAAGAGTGTTGAGCCCCACGGTTCAAACTGTTCCTCTGTCATCTTAATAGCAGCAGAGCACTGCTCGCGGAGGTTTCAGATTATGATGTCCTAAGGAAGTGCATCCTCCATCAAACTTCTTCCTCATCGAGAAATGATATGTTTCTGCCTTTTGCCCACTCTGAATGTTCTTTGATGGCTGCTCTTTCAAGCCTTCATATGCCTCATCTTCATGACATTCTCCATTTCATACAAACCATTAATAAATAGACCAACCCACCCATGTTGCAATCAGGAAGAAACGCTAAATTTCTTAACAATCAGCAAACTTTAGAAAGTCAGGCTATCACCAGACTGAGAATGAAGAACTACAAAAAAAAAATACATGAAGCAAATATTCTCCATCTATGTTCCAGACGAGTAGAATATGAAACTACATACCATCACACACCAGCCTTGCCCCATGGCTCCTGCAGTTCAGGAAAAAGATACACACATCACTACAAGAAGCACCTTGTCCTCTCTTAAGGGTTGCAACGTCTTATCGTTCAATATTTCCCATCCCCTTCAGTAGGTGCACCATCTTGAGTCGCCTCACCTCCTTGTAGCTGCACTACAGCATACAATTGCCCTCCAGCTAGTTGTGCACCATATAAAAAAAATCTACATGCATCAATGAACGTCAGCCAGATTTAGTAGCAATTCATCTTCGGATGACCTGATATCTACAGAAGTCTTGAGCTGGATACCGGGCAGATCAGACAGTTCCTTGAAGCTATTGCACTCAATCCATGTGATTTCCTCCTTTCTTCCACTTACGGTTTTCATCAACAATAGGAATCTTTTTAATTTGTGTTTTTTGTATGTGATCAAAGAATATATCGCCTCCTGACCAGGAAGTCTCTTTGTCAAATCCCGATTTTTAGGTCGAAGCCTAACAGATAGCACAGCTGTCTGGTTTGCTAACAGCATCTTTGGGACTTTCGGAAAGCTTCCCTGGGAATGCATTCTGCCTATTGCTACCATTGGCTTTGTGTTATGTAACTTACATTTGCTTGCTTTATGTTTGCTGGCTTTATTTGTTTTAACCTGTTCAGCTAGAGTTTGTCCATTCCCTTTTCCAAACTCTATTTACTGTATTCTTCCACAAGTACTGAATTTATGTAAACAGGCCTTTATTCTTGTTCTTATCTTGTCACATTTGCTGTGCATTTAAAAACAGAGGTCAAATGTCTGGCTGTGTCTTCCAGGGAGCTTGGTGTTTACTTTTCTTTCTCTGACTTCAAAGTGAGAGGATTTATGTGAAAATCATGCTAGATACTCAGGGTGTGCTGTACGATTTTATTTTCTTCTATCAAAAAACAACATTTAAATAGCTGTAAATGAACCATGCAGGTATTACAGAGTATGAAAAGCACAAATGAAGCACATTTTTTGGTAATTCTGAAGTGTGTGGAAGCAAATATTTGAATACGATCAAAACCAATTAGTACAGTAGGTGATGACATTTCAGTACATTATCTATTGTTTATGCACTGTATATGTTTATCAGAAAACTGTATGTCTGTGCAGATGTAATGGTCATTTCAACTGAAGATGTGTTGTCTGTAATGGCAGTGCGCTACCACATCATGCATACTCCACTTTACCCCACTCAGCTCTACTCTGCACCATGTTATGGTACTCTACTCTGCGCCTCTCCATACTTTGCCACTGCGTCACTGCACTCTTCTCTTCACCACGCTACATCACTTCACTCTGTCTCTCTACTCTACACCACTCTCATCTATGCCAGGGCACTCTACCCTACACTACTATGCACCGCTGCACTCTTCGCAGCTGAACTCTGTCAATCCGCTCTAAGCCACTCTAATCTACCCTGCACCACTTCACTCTACAGCACTGTACTCTATTCAACTGCACTTGACCGTTATCTACTGTGAAACAGTCTACTCTATGCCACTCTATCCCACTCTGCGCCATTCACTCCATGCTACTGCAGTATACTGTGTGTCACTTCACTCTACCCCTCAACACTCCACTCTAGTCTATGGCGCTGCTCTCAACGCTAATGCACTCTACACAACTAAACTCAAAACCAGTACACTCTACACAACTGCAATCTACAGCACTGCACCACTGCACTGCACCACACCTCACTATACTCTGCAACATTCTACACCACTGCACTCTACACTAATTCAATGCTTTGTTATGTTAAAATAGCTTATAAAAAATACCCATAGGTGTCTTGTCACTAGCTGAACTTAAGCATGCAGAATTAGGACCATCTTAGTTGTTAAAGAGCCACGTCTTGAGCTCCTTCATAATGCACTCTACTCCACCCTAGTCAATGGCGCTGCTCTCTACGTCAATGCACTCTACACCACTTCACTCAGAACCCATGTAATCTATGCGACTGCAATCTAATCTGCACCATTCTACTCTATGCCACTCTACTGCACTATGTGCCAATGCACTCTTTGCCCATGTATTTTATGCCAATCCACTGTACACTACTCTAATCTACTGTGTGCCACTGCACTCTGACACTGCATTCTACGATACTTCACTCTGTCTCTCTACTGTACTCTGTGCCACTCTACTCTCCCGGTGCACTCTGCCCCACTCTGCTATGCACCACTGCAGTCTTTACCACTGCACCCATATACTCTGCACCTCTGTACTCTGCACCTCTGTACTCTGCACCACTCTACGCCAGTGCACTCTGTGCCAGTGCACTCTATGAAAGTGCACTTTGTGCCACTGCGGTCTATGCTACTGCACTCTGACATTCTACTCTGCAAGACTGCACACTCCACCGCTGGACTCAACGCCACTCTACTCTGCACCACCACACTCTGACACTGCACTCTACTATGCACCACTCAACTCTACACCACTCTGCTGCACTCTTCGCCAATGTACTCTACGCTTCTACACTCTATGCCACTCTACGCTGCAGCACTCTTCGCCGCTCTAATCTATTCTGCACCACTGCACTCCATGCCACAGCACCTTACACCACTCTACTCAATGCCACAGCACATCACTCTACACCTCTGCACTCTACCTTGCACATGCATCCAACTGTGGGGAGAGACCCCCAGGGGGGCTGTGGAGTCATGGGACTGGGAGCATGCATTCATCAGCCTCGCTTCTAAATAGAATCCAAAACGCATGCTCTTCGTTAAGTCCGATAGTTAAAATGCTTCCGCTGAAGTGTCATTCAGTGAGTCTCCTGTGTTGTGAAACTGAAGCCTGGCAAACAGCTAACATGTCTTTGTGCCAGTGAGCTGCTTTCCTGAAAGAAATGCAAATGTGCACAAGTTAATCTGCAAATGTAAAGAATAATCTGCAAATGTAACAGATGTGTGGCTTTAATTGATCGAATCACTGGAAGCTTTCTGATGGCAAAGATTTATTCTTCTCGAGTGGTAGTGCAAAGAGTTAACTGAGATGGGAAAAGCTTGTTTTAATTGTCATTGTATTTACATAGCGCTTACTATCCCTGAGGAGGTGTTGGAGGGACAGTCTGTCTTATACTGTGTAAAGCAAGTATAAAATAATGAATTACAGATTCACAGTGCTTTTTGTCATAGGCTGTGACCTCGTAGCACTAAAAATGCACAAGTCACTGTTCTCCACTGCACCAACCAAGATTTAATTCTGTGGCTCTCTGGTTACAGACAGACCTTTGCGGTGCATTAACTAATAAAGGTTTCATAACGTACTATGGAGCATTTCCCACTGAATAAGAACTTTATTTATTTATTATTCATTGAAGCGGCCTGCTATTTTATATGTAGCTACCTGACGGCGAAAGGCCTAAAAAACGTACACAATATATTGTTTTTAGCCACACCTTTAACCCTGCCCCGATGGTCAGACTCTCAAGGCCCTCTAGCCCCCCCAAACATGACTGAAGTCAAAAGCAGCAAACTACTATAACCAGAAGTCAGTTTTTGCTAAAATAGAAACGTCTGTTTTCATAATGTTAAAAATAAAAACCTTTTTAGAAAAACGGTATGAAAGAAGGAATTGAAAGAAAGCATCCTACTTGGACCATACGGTTCATCATTAATGATTGTAAATGGGATGTATTAATTATGATGAATGATGTTCAGCGACCTCCAGTTCCATGCAGCGTTAAAAGTCAAGCCGTCGGCAACCCATGAAATATAGTATGGGTCTCCTGGGATACCATTCACTGAAGTTGCAGCCCATGCATTACAGCCATTATACCCAGGGCCACTGGAATTATGCGACTGTGCGGCCGCAGCAGTTTTAACATAATTATAGATTTTCCGCATTTGCCACATAATCCATCATCTGCTGCATAATCTGCTAATTTTTAACAACAACAACATGATTACTCAAACAGTTCAAAGTTACTAAAAAAAGCCGCGACACATTTTGCCGTGCAGTAGAAGGCCCTTTGCAAAGCTGAGCTGGTCACCTTTTTGTTGCTTGTTGCTATATTTGGCTGTTAAACTGGTACTAACGAGGTGCATCCACAGATTGACGGTTTCCCTGGAGAAAAACAGCCACGCCACACATTAGTTCAGAAAGCGGTTATCATCCAAATAGGTTTGTCAAATTATGTTTTGTTTGAAAAAGAAAGTGCCATTGTGCATTTTTGGGTACTTCTTTTTAAAGACTGGTGTGGTAAGGCTCTAACACCGAACTACGGCTCTAACACCGAACTACAGTCACCCACAAACCTTTAATTTGCTAGACACTGTTTAATATTATTTTCCCACTGTAAAAATGGTTTGCAGTGGGAATTGGGGGCGTTTATGGTTGTCGATGATGAGGAGTACCATCTTATTTGATTTCTTGAAGGTTATCTTGGCGTTGATGGCGATTCCGTTCTACCTTCCAACTGGTTTTCATTGGTTTCACCGTCGCTGATGTATATAGGTGTCTGCTGTACAGCCCTACTGTGTGCTTGCGTTCGCATTAGTGTAATTCACACTCTGACTAATGTCCTTAATTTAACGATACAGATACATTAGACAGCTATAGTTCTCTGCATAGATCTTAATGCATTTTATTCTATTTTTTTAATTTACTTTTTTAATTTGTGTGATGCATCATACTGCCGGTGCTTTAAAGCGTATGCCGGCAAGAGGGACAGAGCTAGTTTATGCAGAAGCCTATTAATTTTTTTAATTACTAAAAATGTAAACTTGTGGAAACTGAATAATGCAATGTTATATACTCTACATAAATGCAAAGAAAATACAATGTGTAAAACACAGCTTTTGTAAAGTGTCACATAGATGGAACTCTGGCATGGAATCACTCTTCAAGTTCCGGGTGGTCGTCCAAACGGTGCATCATATTGGCTTCGATACCACTGCGCGTGTTTGGGGGCCAGCACCGTTGTCGTCAGCACATGATCCCATGGGCCTGGGCACTCCTCTGCTGCAGTCCTGTCCCAGCACCTCTGTGACAATTTAAGAAGACTGATTTTACTTCTTTCACGGGCTCTGATTACAGAGTGCCCCCATGACATCCTAATGAACCCTGAAGAGGTACAGTGTTGTGCTAAGTTGACCCATGGCCATTATGCTCCTGTCTTATCAGTAATAGATGGACCAATCTTCAGTATGTAATGGGCGCTTTTTTTTTTTGCACTTTCCCGAAAGTCCTGTGCAAATATTTTACCTCCAATTTTCCCTTGCTTAACATACCAGCGATCACCAACAGTTGGAAGAAGAGCGTATTTATCATTGTTTGGGAAAAGAGCCTAATAATGTAAGATTCAAACTATGAAGACTAAGGAACTGTGACCCCCCAAACTAATAGGATCAGATTACGAAAACTAAACCCCGGGACATTCCACAATATAGAAGTTGGACTACAATTCTTAATTTACTGAGGGGCATTGAATGACAGTACTCAACAACAGAGAAAGCACATTCAACGAGGCACAAAAATCCAGTCAAATGCATCTTTTACACCCAGTATCATCTCTGTTAGCTGAGCAGCTTTATGATCGGGACTACTAACTAGTTCTTCACTCGAACACACGAAAACCTGATTCTCTTTGTGTTCAGCCAGCCCTTTAAAAAAATAGGTCACATACTAAATTTAATGAAATTTGTATGGACATACGGTTAAAAAAACAAAAAATGTACTGACAAATTCGGGACACCTGGTCACCCTACCCCAAATATCCCCCGAAATGTGTGTATCACTTTACTTTAATATTTCTTGGTAAAGGTTGTAGTGAATAAGAAATAGCATCTCACCTAAACAGTCTTCGTAAACACCTTTCTCGATCTTGTTTTTGTTCTATCCATACCACCTTGCAGATTGTACGAATAACATTTTTAGGTGTTCCTAATGACTTATTTATGGAATGAAGAGTGATGAACACCGATATTCAGTTCATCACCACCTCTCGTGGAAGAGACGTAGCCAGTGGTAGGGATTGGTAATTAGATCAATTTACAATATAGTGGGAAGTCTTTCTTCGTTGGTAACCGTTTTTGAACGGACAGTTGTCTATCTCTCTTAAATCTTTCTAGTTCAAACCAGCGATTGGACTACGTCTACGAACCTCAAGCTTGAGACACAAACTTTACCCACGTATTCCATGGTATGAGCCCATATTACCAACCCACGCACAACAACTTTAGTTGCCTCTTTCTCGACCATCCAAAGGCACTCCAAGGTTTGCCTCGGTTATGAAGCACTTACAAATACTACTGTGTACAGTACACGACAACCTCAAGGCTGTTGTGCCGATTTGGGTGGTTTGGACAATTGTATAGAAGCACTGAAAACTGTATTTCTGCTTGCAATCTTGGGTGCTGCTTAATATACCTCACCTCCCCATTGACATCGCATGCCATGGCCTGCTGGTCTGGCTGCAGCGAGATTGAAAGCTGGATGGAAAGTGCTTTTTTACTATTAGAATTGATGTACAATATTTTAAAGTCTCCCAAAGAAGAATCTGCCTACAAATCAAAACATGTGGCCTGCAAACATTGGGCAGTGGAGACAGTGTTCACATTTTATATTGCACTCTTCTATTGTATTTGGTCCCAAAAGGCAAATACCCTTTCTGTACTGGGAGAGAGTAGCTGAAATAATTAACTGGCTACCTCAGAAGTGGCAAATTTGAGTGGGCTTTTAACATCGTTACCCCCTAAACGGATAGATGCTCTTGGGTTCATTAAGACTCTGCACTAAATCCAGGGGCAATGGGGCGATGCAGAATTATCTCGATTTACAGGCGTCTAACCGTTTATGGGGAGTAAATTGAATTAAAGGTGTTTCTATGTATGTTTCTACCTTTAAGCGCAGTGTCACCGCTGACTTTTTTTTTTTAGTTGTTGGTCGATTGTGGTAGGTATACTTAGAACTGCTGATCTGTAACGTGCTACTATTGTTTTAAATCTGTATTAAAGAGTAGAAACTGTGTGTGCCTTGCTCATGCCCCCACAGACATTGTCTCCAGTTCTGGGCTTTTAACATACAAAGCATTGATATCCGGTGTGCCAGTCTATTCAGTGTGGTAGGTGCAAACCAGGACAACAGCTCCCATTATGCATTAGGTTGCCCTTAATGACATTAAGTAAGCTGGCCGGTATGGATAAAACTGTGTTTTAACGAGGATACAAGATATTTCTGCCCAATAAGAGCTTACGGTGGAAACCTAAATGAGGCTGCCTAAAGGGAACCAGATTTAAAACCAGCATTTGCAAAGCCAGTAGGTCCACCCTAGCTGCGAACTTTTGATTTGCTGTACAATGGGACCTGTTTTTGTGTGTTAGCACACACTGTGCAAGAACAGAATGCCATTACTCACAGAGAGGTAAACCAGTGCCGTAAGTGGCCTGACCCTGTGCCCCATGCTGTGAATGGTGGGACAAAAATTCTAATGACACACTAACAGACCAGTGGATGAAGAGAGCTGGCTGAAAGCCCCTATAAGTATTTATTAAAATCAAAAAGTCTTGGATAAGGCCTGACCTAACAATGTGGGTTGCGGCCGGACACCAACAAACCAGCATCAGTCACTATGAGGTGTGAACATTTTCCCTCTGTTTGGAGCTGAGCATAGAAGTGTAAGAGCCAGTTTGCAAGCAGTCTAATGTTTATACAGCCCTAATGCTCGGGTAGCTGTTAAAATAACAGTCTGTTTTCAAGAACCATTTCTCCAGTGTGTAGCCAGCAGCCTCTCAGAAGCAAGGACTTCAATCGGGGATAGGTGCTGCGGTCGCCCTCCAGCCAAACAGCATTAGTGTCTATCGGTTGTCATCCTGTTGGAAACCCATTTATCACTGTTACTGTGCAAATAATTTGGGGGAACGCGATGGCATTCTATAGTACGCTATAATAAGCCTTTATTGCGCTATTTCACTGATTTACAGCATGGGTCTGTTTTGCGCTGTATTCCTTTTGGTACAAATCTATTGCTTTTTAAAGATCTCGTCAGTTTTATGGAAGCTGCACAAATAAAATTAGATTGCAGGAAAAGTACTTAATGTACTTACTTCTGGGCAAGTGGCCAAAATACTGCGAACTAATTTCGTTTTGCAGCCACAAAGAATCCTGGTAGTGGGTCTCCTGTGCTGCACCTGAAATGTGTGGCAAACTATTTCTGAATTTGGGTCACAGCTGCAGAAAAGTTGCTAATATACGTGCACTCGTGGGGTTAAAATGTAAGAGCTTTCCCTAGATTTGCTTTCACACGTACAAAGTATGCTATTTTTAGTACTTTTGTGGTTACATTTTTCACCTGGTGCTAAATGTGTCATGGTGACAGGCATGTTTATTTAATGTGTTTAAATGCATCCTAGGTATATAGCAATAGCGCACAAATAACATACAGTGAACAGTTTTTAAGAAAGCAAGATAGCAAACAAGTGAAATATACAACTTTTTCATTTACATATCGAAATGACTTGTCAGCCATGTGGCCAATCATGAGCCCAAGTTGGCTAACATGATACCGCCCAAGGGTTTGTGGCCCCAGTACGATATATGTTTTCAGTAATAGATAGGCAGTAGCTAATGTGTAAGAGTATAAAGATCCGGTGTATGTATCTAGGCGGTTTGATGGCCATGAATCATGTAGTGTGTTTAGGATTAGCCACTTTCTTGAAATATATTCTGGAGACTTATTTACTGCAGATGCCCAAACATTTATTTTTATTTTATGAAGCAACATAATTGTTATATATTATTTTCTGGTAAGTATTGTGTGTCACACTCTTTAAAAACGAGGTTTTACCAAGTAAGATTTATAACCAGTAAAATGTATTAAGACCAGGTAAATGCCTTCAATTGGTTAAGAAAAAGTGAAAAAATACTTCAAGGGAACCCGTTCTCCAGCTAACAGCAGAACCATTTGTGTGTGAAAATATAAGAGAGGCTGATTGCTTCAAATAGTTGCAGGACTGTTAAATTCTATCTTTTCTCTTTAATACAATTTTTAGAATCTGTTTTCGCCCAAACGTTAGCTCCATACTTATAGACACCGAAAGCCCTAAATTTAAAACGCAACTTTTCATTTGCTTTGGATTATTATTTACTTTGGGATAGCATTTATTTACTTTATGGGTAGCTTAAGAAATAGGGAAGTGCTAGGCCCCATATACATTGCATGGCTTTTATTTGGTACCAATGAATCCTCATCCACGCAATGATGGAAATTTTACAGTACGTAATTGTGGATGGCTTTGCCTTCTGTGACAAGTTTTTATTTATCATTTTATCTAGGAGTAAAATTTAAAACAACACCCATTACCTCAAACTTAGTACCAGGAAGCTCATCGGCCCCTTAGCCCATACTAATTCAGTTCTCCCAAGATAGACTTTGTATCAGTAGCATCGGGGCGCCCTTGGACAGCAGCATGCTCTTCACGTTCATTCAAGAAACTGTTGCCATATTTTTTAGTTGCGGGTCACACTTGTTTCTTTTTTGGAGTTGGGACTCCCTTACACCTCTCTCAGTGTCAAGAATGTGGGTTCCTTGTTTACGGAGTAGAGATGTTTACATAGTGCTGTTTTTACTGCCAGTGTGGTGCATAATAGAGTCAACCTGTGATTTATTCTTGTCTAGGGCACATTCATCATTGTCGGTGAGGAGCCATCCGTAACTCCGTATTTAACTGGCACATTTATTTTTAGGCTCTGATGTCATGGAAAGAATCTAAATATTTATTTTGAACTTTAGTACAGTTTGGCATGCATCGCAACCATTCTTCAGTTTGCTTCGTGCAATGATCTACGGTGGTGAAGGTTCCTGTATGGCCCAGTGTCTAGTGTATATCCACGGTCTTTGGCAGTTGTTAGTGTTGAGGTTGTACTCCAAGTCCCTTCTGAGGAGATTGACAATGTGGTTGATGGATTTGGTGCCTTTATGCTTTGCTAGGATTTGGCAAATTGTCTTAACATAGAAGATCTTTTTGTCCTTCTCGTACCGGTAATAACTAGGACACCTCGGTGTCGGGCTGAGCGATATAAAAGTATGGACCCCGTTATGCTGATGGTTCTATCTCCTTGTCTCGTATTTTAATCTATATGAAGAGATAAAGTAGCATTTGCTGGTGCACCTGTTTCAATTTGGAGCGTAATGAACTGCCAATTTAGGTTGGTATTTTAAGCCTGCAGCTTTGCTTGGATGTTTCATGCCTCAACTCTTGAAGTGCATTCTTTCTTGACCAGTAGCTATTGGAGTGTTTTTAAGGCTGGATACATGCTTGTGTACCTTTAGATGTATGCTTTTTCTTGCTAACTGGTTCTGGAGTCACTGCAGCGTCTGGATTTGACTTTTGGGCGACCTGTATAAATGTTGGAATTTTCTGGTCTCAAGTGGATTGCGATGTTTCTTATTCCACCTCATGGTCAGTGTTTATCAGCACATGGTTCAGTACAGTCAGGCTCTAGTTTAGTCCTTCAAGCCCACATTGACCTAAAGAACGAGGTTCAACACCCTCTTGTGGTAATGCCCAAGTTTCTGTTCTTTCCACCTTGAAAGGGGCCTTGGTCAACATCTTTGACTAGATAAAATCGAGTGCATTTTATCTAAAGTTGCACATTACCTGCACCCTTAATTTCGGCATCTTTGTGATACAGGCAGCTCCTTCTCATACAGTGGTGGCAGATCTCCAGACATTCTGGGGTGCTATTCTGATTCCCCAGTTCATCCCCCTAACAGTAGCTGCATGTCCTCTGCACACACATGTGAAACTGTTAGTGGTGGGCCTTTTAGCTAGGCTATGTGGCATAGTTACACATTGAACAGCAGTGATGAAAGGTATGACGTCTACGGAGCACTGCCGACACCCACAGGAAAACCCTGATAATATTGCTTGATTTGAGCCAACTCTGATTTGTAGCAGGGCTTGAAAAAATCTGCTCACCCACTTGTTTTAGCGATCCAGATTTAATCAGGTCGAGCTATTTTTAGAGCCTTCTTGCCTGTTCTGGGGACCCGACAACAGGTGTTCTGCTTGCTTACAAAGTGAATGAGCAATAAAGATGCCTGTAAATCTTATTATCTTGTCACATTTCTCTGCTTTCAGTGGCAGGTTAAAAGTCAGTTTGTCTTCCTACATGTTTTTTTCTTTCTCTGACTAAAGTTAGAAGAGTTTGTAAAGTAATCTGCGTGACAATCGGGATGAGACCAATTCCCGGGTCAAGTACATTACATTTAGGTCGAGTAGTGTATTCAAGTTACTAGGCCTCCAGGTCTAGTAATATTTTTTCTAGCCCTGTATAGGCTTCGGTAAAGACAGAATATGACACATCTGAGTGCTGTTCCAGTCACCCTGTCCATTCCCCTATGCATTTAATTGTAGGAGCATCTTTTATTTTGTAAGAAACAAACACTGATTAAGGATAATCCACCTTAACCTGGTCACCGCTTGGCATTTCTGATTGGGTATCGGTAGATGTCTATCATTACACAGTGGGTTTCTTTTGATGGTCTATAGTCCTATTGACTGTAATGGAGGATATTATGTGTCTTTACATACTCTTGTAGCCGGAGGTCTTTATTAGCGTATCTAAATACACTTTTGTGCTCTGAGATTTTATCTCACTGTGTAGATTTTTGCCTTTCTGATTCATTATTCTATCTATTAGTCATTCAGAAACACAGCCCGTGGGGTAAAAAATATACAGCAAGTATTTTTTCTTAAATTAGACACTGCTTGTAGTTTTTTGTTCAACTGCCTCCGAAAAACCTTACATGGAAGGGAAAGTTGGCTATTGGGCAGTGTTTAGATGGCCATTTTGGTCTTAACAGGCCTGGCATTAGCCAATATCTTTTAATTTTATTAAAATGACATGTAAAATGTGCCTATAGGGCTTTCAGTCCATCTTCTTCATCCATTGGTCTGTTATTGTCATTCATGTTTTTCTGCTGCCCACTGAAGCATACTGCATTGGGCAATGGCTCCGCCCACCTCAGCCATTGGCTAACTTTACTCAGTGATGGCATTCTCCTGTTCAACAAGGAGCACATCAACGCACAACGTAGTTCCTTTCAGTGCAAGGGGACGATAAAGTGTGCTTTTTGAGACAAAAAAATAATGCTTCTAGCAAATGTTTTATTTTTTCTTTTAAGATTTGAGAAAGCCTGGCAGCTTCCCTAACAATAACGTTTTGCAAAAACCATGAAAAAAGAAAAGAAGCACTAACATAGCTAAGAGTCAGGCAGCTAACACCAGACTTTTCGGTTTTGCCAATGCTTGTTCGGGATTCACTTGACAGTGGCGCTATCTGCACGACTTGTACTTACCAGATATTGTGCCTTGAATCTGCCCAGTGGGGGGGCGTGTGTGTGTGTAGATATATACACACACACTCTCACCTCATTCTATGGACTCTTTGGCGTATCATTCCACCTCCTATGAGGTGCTTGTATGGCACTGCATGAGGGACTATTTTATATCTTACCAGTACAATTTAACATCACGTATTATATTTCCTCTTGCATACACGTTCAAAGAACGCAACAGTGATTTAATTTTTCACTGCAGCGCAATTTAAAAAAAAAACATTTAATCCAACCTCGCGTGGGGAAAAAGTGAGTAAAAGAATGAGTGCTGGCACCCAATGCTATGCTCAGAAGCCCATGGCTGGCGCTCTTAAATGTTGGCTCATGAGTACCTAGACTGTGCAACCTTAATCCACTTCAAGCCTCTTTAATCCACTACCAGACACCACCTTACCCTTCAACTCACTGTTGCAGATGTCTCCTTTCTCACTTTGCTTTTCTTTTTTCAGCTTTCTCTTCTTTCTCTTTTCTCATTTGTATGATTTCCTCTCTTGCTCTTGGAAAATGAAAAATAAGGGCCAGCCCCCAAAAATGAATGCAGGTGGCCTCCACATGCTCAAATTGAGGACTAGGAAAAAGTAACTTTACTTGTTCCCAAAATCAGCCACCCCCACTATAATGTCTGTAGCTTAAGTTTTTCTGTGTACCGAAGCATATATACATTTGTCTTCTTTACAAGTGCACCTTCAAAGTATTGTACTGCACATTTGCAAGGATTTGCTCCTGAGTTGAGACGCACCTCACGACTCGACAAGGGCTCTAGGCCTGAGTGACAGCCCGCGAGCGCCGCCCCTGCCCCCGGCGCTCGATTCTTTCCGCCATGGGTGTGGAAATGAGTGACTGCCCCTTGCCCTTTGTCGCCTCGTTTCACTGACAAACGCCAACGCTTGAAATATAACAGTATAGCTTAATGACCGGGGCTGCTTCAGGATTTACATTTTGATTTAAGGTTGTCATTCTGAGGGGAAAGTAGCGCCGTGCAGACTTCGGCGTGGTTAACTACCTAGCAGAAGTGGGCGCGCGGCTTGATTCCAGTCAGCAGAGAAGTGACATGCCTGACAGTACGCGCACACATGAAAATTTCACCTAATGGGGGTAATTACTGACCCTCACTCTGCTAGCCTGAAGAAGCCGCCATGGTGTACAGGCATCCTCACAGACGACACTGCTTATACCGTTTTATTCTTTACCTCTCCTGCTGTTTGCACAGGGTCCTGCAGGATTATGTCAGTTTTGTTTCGCAAGGCAAACCTTAAAAATCGTGTTGACAATTTTGAAATCAAAAGGACAAGTTTGCAAAATGTACTGATGCCTCACCCTAGGCCCTGAGCCTGACCTTGTAGCGCTGCAGCAGCAATAAGACACACGCGCACAGTATTATGGTGTAAGCTAAAGACCAAGTGAGGTCTCAGTTCGTTTATTATATAGACCAGTGGGTCCTAAACTTTTTTCGATCTGTGGCTCCCTTGACCTATGGGCCATTGGCTGCGGCTCCCCACTATGTTACTTTTTTTGGAGGGTGGGTGGAATGGAAGCCAGGACTCGGGAGTACTTTCATTTTTCTCCCAGAAAATAATTGGAATGAAGCTTAAGAAGGTATTATAATCATATACACAGGGTGTTTCATATTACTGAGGCGGCACCGCTACTAAAATATTCCTAGTTACACTTCTTTTGCCCATGCCTTTTTTAGAGAACCCACTCAAACTTTTTTATTGCACTTACAGTACTAGATAGCACCTCTATACATGTAGACCCCGCAAAGTGTTTCTGTGCTTGAAGTATATTTTCATGCACTGACATTTCTATCCATGTCATACGTGCCAACACACCTGTCTCAGCAGGGTGACTTACAATTTTTAAAACCAAATACAGCTTTATTTTAGCTCTGTCCGCTCTAAAACTGCCACCAATTCAATGCAAGCCAAAGAAATTACCCAGATTTTTTATTTTATTTCTCTCTTTCTTGCTTCCAAATGTTGGCATTGTGCCGTATATGATGTTTTACTTCCCTGTGCTCATGGAGAGATCAGACCTGTCTGGAAATGTGTGTGTACTGGAAGAAATGTGTACTGGAAGTACCTATGGATCAAGTACACATGTAAATACTTAATAACACTTGGGGGTTGATTACGATGTCAGAAGGACTGCAACTGACCGATGGCTGTTGCAGTCCTTTCGATATCTGCCCCTGCGGTCCGCCTGCCGCATTACAATGTGGAGGGCGGATGGACCATCCGTGGCACATCCCCGTCGTTGCGTCGGAACACACCATAATCACCTAATGATGGCGGAGCCAGGCTCGGCCCTGCCGTCGGGATTATGATGGCTGTTTTCAACATCCATTTCATGTTGGCCTTTCCAACATGAAAAGGATGTTGGAAAGTGTCCTTGGGGCCCCTAGCAGGGCCCCTTTCCCCCTTGTCCTCCACAATGGGGCCTGCAGCCCCCCTCAATATCCCTGCACTGTATCGCAGGCACCGCATTATGCCCGCCATACAGTGCAGTGATGTTTGCAAACCTCCATTCTACCTATTCCTCCTGCCACACAAGCTTCTATTGTAGAATGGATGTTTCAGACCGCCCTGTATGCTGTTACATCCAAATCAGGCGGTCGGAACCGCTGACCTAAGGTTAGGCAGCTCCAGACTGATACGGTGTCCGTGCCCAACGTCGTAATTAGGCCCTTAGTGTGTTTGAGAGACAGGACATTTTTACTTTCCTGATTACTTGATTGGTGTAAAATACATTTGGAAAAAGACTATGCTATAATTGAGTCTAACAAAATTAATTAGGCGTCTTCCGCTTACTTTGGGATTGTTGGAATGTGGGGTCCAGTGAGATATGGAGGTCATCTCCCTCGACATGCCATCAATTAAGCACTACGTTTCCAGCTTTAGGCATGTCACCTACAAATCATCTACATCATGCGTTTAAGTCTAATTAGTTTAACTGAAGTCAACAAGCCCTTCAACAATAAATGCATTAACGTGTTTGGAGCGCGGCTCCCCTGGCTGGTTTTGACGGTGCACCAAGGAGGTACGGCGCACAGATTGGGAACCCCTTATATAGCCTCTGGCCATGCTTGGCCAGAGGATGTTCAGGGTGCAGTTACGGGGCACATCAGCACCTCGGGGACAGTGCTTGGCGATTGTTACACAAAATAAAGACGTAAAACTAGCTTGCATCCTTCAAAAGTATTTATTACACTACGCCTGGCCAGAGGATGTTCAGGGTGCAGTTACGGGGCACATCAGCACCTCGGGGACAGTGCTTGGCGATTGTTACACAAAATAAAGATGTAAAACTAGCTTGCATCCTTCAAAAGTATTTATTACACTACGATGACAATAGAAGCATACCTTAATGCACGGCCGCTCTTCCCTCGGTGACTCTTTTTGGGTTTTTCCAAGTCCCACAACGTTTGACTTGATTACCCACATAAAGCTGATGGCAACATCTGTTCTAATTCGTTCCTGATAATCGTTTTATAATCCTTTTTCAGTGCTGCCACAACGCTCCGATTACATCCTGTTACATTGGTAAACTCTTTCTGACCGGAAGTGAAGCGCGCCGGATAAATGCTCAGTTTGACTAACATTTGAAAGATGGTTTTGCTCTCTAGGTTTGGCCAGACAACGTTGCTGTCTGCTGACCTATTCTTATCAATTCTTTAAAATATAAATCTAATGGCCTTTGACTCTGCCCTGTCACATTATGCTATCAGCTGTTTGGTGTATTTCCCCTCCTCCTATGAAGTTCTTGCATTACATTCCAGAAAGGACTGTTTTACCATCGAAGTATGCGGAATCCTCACACTTATTAAATCTTTCTCTTGTCGATGCGTATAGAGAAACCAATGTGTTTTTTTCTTCACTGCACCACTCTTTTTTTTAAATATTTTACTGAGGATTTAAAACACAAGCCAGATTTATTGGCTTTGTCAATGTCTTGTTCTAATTTTCTTTTAAAAATATTACACTGGCCTAGTCAAAGAATAGTGCTTCAAGGAAAACATTTTGTAACGTAGGAGCAGCATTTCAAATTTGAGGTGATGCAGTTCAGTGGAGTCCTGCAGTGATAGTGATCGAATCACAGGACGTGGCTTAGGAACTTGTAATTGGGATGTTTCATATACATTTTTATACAAAATATTTTTTAAATGTACTATTTGAAGCACACAGAAATCATGATTTATCCAGATTCGCAGGATTGTTTGATACAATACCGTGGCATGGGATAGAACATTAGTCTTGTAGGTCCTACCTCAACAGCTTGGTTAGTAGGCACTCGCATACACAGAATCCCTTTATAATTGTTTATATCCTTGTGCAATTGGAGATACTGAAATCTCTGTTTCAGTGCCACAGAAAAAATTACCACCTATGCTTGTAAATATATTGTGACTGCTGCATCACATTACCAGTTAGTTTATTTTCCCCAATCATAATAAATTATTTTGCCTTAATAGGGGCAATGACACCTTGGTTTTTATTCCAGAATAAATATAGTTTGCAATCCATGATGGCTAATGGGTCTCAGCATCTTCAATTGATCAATCCCCAACCGAAACAAGGAGCAAAGCGAATTAAGCCTGTTTTAAAACCCTGTAGTCCATGTGGAACAAACACAACCTGCATATTTCTCCCACCTTTTCTAAAGCAGAAGGTCACTTTAGAATGGCTTGTATGTTTGTATGTGGTTCTTAAAAGCATCAACCAAACCAAAAGTCATCTGAATTCTGTAAAGGATCAAAATTAAATATAGCCAATCAATGATTGGATCAGATGCTGGGTTATGAGAGTAAAGGTGGACTGTTCATTTATCGCCATTTGGTGCTCTTTAAAAAGGTGTGTCTTCAGCTCTTCCCGAAGTTGGAGCAGGGTTGAGGTGGTCCAGATGGCTACAGGAATGTTGCTTGAGATCCTGGGTGAATAAGTAGAGAAGGCCTCTTGCCTTGCCTCTTCGCCTCTGTTCACTGTCAATATGGAGATCTCACTCTGCCCTCAGTTTATTTTTATATAGATAAGACACTTTCTATATTGCATATTGGGATATTTTCTTGCACTCAAAACTGCTCCAGTAAATGTAAATTGAAAATGCGTTTCCAGGGTGGATCTATATTTATTTGATGCTGGTTATTGTAAGCTTCTTAATCCTTTGGACTAAGTGATATTTCCTAAACGTAAAACTTTGCAACTATGAATCAGGATCATATAAGCCCAGTGAGAACGTGCAGCTTTGCCTTAGCTGTGTCCCTCTTAGGGACTTCAGGATCCAATATCTCCAGTCTGACATGTGCCTGATACGCTGCATCAAGCAAAGGTTTTTCTAATTCCAACCAGGATCTGGTAAAGTTTACAAGATTAATCTCTCAGCCTATAACCACAGTCCTAGGTCCTGGAGGGCCGGGGGCAGACTGGATTCTCTATCGCCACACAGCCAATTGAGCCAAGGGTAGAGTCAGTCCATAACAACATAAAAAGTTGCCAATTTGCACTACAGGAAAGATATAAAACACACCTAAAAGACCGATATAAAAATAGTAACATAGTTTAAGTAGTTCTCAATAAAAGGTTGAGAGGCAGCATAGGAAAGATTGTGAAAACAGTTAACATACATATATGTTCTAACAAGTGTAATAGTCTTGTGTATCAAAAATGGAAACAAACGTACAGGGGTGAAAGTTACAATAAAGGCAGTAGGCCGGATTTATTTCTTGTGAAAAGCTTATGGTAAAGTCAGTAGCCATATTGGGTGGGTTATTATTAACCCGTATTAAAGCCTTCAGAGAAGTATTTTGTTACATGAAATCTCACAGTTTAGTGTAGATGGGAAGTATTTTGGTTTTGGTGACAGTCGTAGAAATCTTGGGTTTAGAATATTCCCACTATGGTGATGACTATCAGACCCTCTTGGGAGTGATAAGTGTATTTTTGTATGCATTTGTAATTTTTCACAGTATACCTGATGGTTGACTTGTGGACAAGCTTATGCTCAATCTAGTAGGTTTCAGTTGGTTATGTTGACAAGCCATTGATAAGTTATATGACAGATTCATTCAGTGGGAAAAGTTTATTCAGATGACTTAGGACTGATCTGTCTATTATGAAATTTAGACACAGGCAATAGTTTGTTTATTTTGAAATGCATGTATTGAATCCAATAGCAGTTAAGGGTGGAATGTTATTGCACAGTGATAAAGCCTGCGGCATGTATTTCGTTTCATGAAGTCTCCCAAATTGCCTTTGTAGGCAAGAACTTTAGTGTTGATTGCAAACAAACTATAGGGTTAGAAGATATGCACTGTAATCATTCTTGCTAGAATCCCTGTAGAAATCCTTATAGGCTTTGCTGTCTGCCAGGATCTTGTATTCTTTTTTTAAATAAAACACACACAACCAACGCACCTTCCACCCATACACACCCAGGCCAGCACATTGAGTTAGTCCTTTTCTGCCTTTGGCCAGTATGAGTGCCATTTACACTTTGCTTCCATCCATGGCAGCATGGAGAAATGAGTTAGCCCTCTTTAGCCATTGGTGCTCTTGCCCGATGATTGGCAGCCTTTTTCTGGCCACCTGTACACATCCGCCTGAAAAGGAGTGCCCTTCATTGCCAGGGCTGGTGTGCCAGTTCTTAAGTTTTTAATACTTTCCTTTTATGTGTCCCTTATCACTTCTTTCATTCCCCTCTTTTTTTATTTTCATTTTCTAAAGAATAGGACAACTCCCAAGACAGTGCTAAAGGGCCACTCGATTGATGATGATTTCATCTGTAGTATGCCACATCAATCACATCCACTGCCTCTAAACCACCAGCATGGAATGCTATTGTTCATAATATATTGTTGTTTTATTCTTTTAATTTAACATGCACGTGCTGACTTTGTGTTGTACTGAAGTAGCACTTTTAATTCTAGCAAGGCCTAATGGCAGTGCCAGTGCTCGTTTTCTTTGCATTCTGATGTTTTTTGTAAACACTACACACGAAAGAATTCCCAAAAAGGCACTGACACCAGACAGAGTCCAATGAGAGTTCTCTGATGTACAAAGAGGGGTGCTTTGATGCCGAGCGCGGAGAAACAGAAGTTAATCCACGTGTTAGGCATTTTGATCAGTTCCTTTTATTTCTCAAATTATTTTCTATATTTAGGCATGTTTGGGCACCGGGAAGGAAGTTTTTTCCAGGTTCAGATTTAGGGCTGGTATTTTTCATTTAATGAACGGAAAAAAGAGCCCAGGAATGCGAGCTATGAGGGTGGAAAACATTTAGTCACTCTTGGAATGATATGAATGTTTTTCCAGGGAGCTTAAGTAAACACATGCTGTATGGCTTAGGGGGCAGTATTAACTTTTTTGGACAGCAGACAGCACTCAGACAAGTACTTAAAAGCTAATGCAAGGTTATTAAGCAGCACATCCTTCAGGGGTAGGCAGGCCTGGGCTCCTTGGCAGCCTACTCAGTGAGGCAGACTGGAAAAGATGTATTTATTTAAAAAAAAAAAACCCTTAGAGAGCCTGAAATACTGTGGGAAGCCTGGCTGGGCCTTTTCGAGTGTTGTTTCCCTGATGGAAATAGCGTCTGCTTGTTTCGCCGTGCTTGCCTGCGTGGTGGTGGTACCTAAGAGAAATATTTGTTTCTCTCCAAATCTAAAGATTCCCTTTTTCTATATGGTCAGGATCATAATTTTAAACTGAAGTAGTATTTCCTAAATCTCCGTGAAGATTGAGCAAGCTGTGGGCTCTGTGGCTCAGACAAAGCTGTCGCCAATGTTTAAAAAAAAAAAAAATATACCAACAAAGGTCGCTTTATGAATTGATTACCCTTGGCATCCGCACTGTTTGGGATGGCATCCGATCCAGTTGGATCGCGGGAGCCATCACACTCCTACTGTCTCTCAATGAATTCCTTTTGTTTTGCTTCAGTGGTACTGCTCTATTGCAGAACGTTGTTTCTGGGTGAGAAGGTGCCCAGATAACGTCAAGGGCAGCATTAATGTGGTGTGATGGACTTTGCATGCAGTGCTTAATTTGAGGCTGTGGTTTCTGGTGCTCGGCACTGGCACTTGATTGTCAACACAGGTTTTTATGACAGTCTACCACATGGTGGCACTCTTTGTCTTATGCAGATATGAGCACAATTACAGTTGTCTATTGATTCAATATACATTAAAAATAACTAATACCTGCCGGTCAAGCCATTCTTATAGCTTTGGGGGGCCTAAAATAGTCTCAGTTGTCACTCTTGTAAGTGTGATATGGTTAGTAGTTGTTTTGGAACGGACATTGGCAGAGCTGGGAGGGGCACTGGGTGGTGCAAGCTACAACAGCTGTGGTAAAGCAGAGACCTGTGCAAGATACAACCTTCTTTATTCAGTGCTTGTCCAAGAATGCCGTTAGCCCCCGGCTCCCACCCGCTCCCCCCTGCGTTGTTCCACTCCAGCACGCAAGAAACGCCACGTGCGCACCCAAGAGGTGGGACAGAAGCAGAGAAGAGACAGACGCAAATGTAGGGCGCAGAAGGCTTCAAAGGTAGAACATTACACAGCCTCAAGACGAGAGCCCTGACTCTTGTGTTTTTTTAAAAAAAATACAAATAAAGCACTGTTTGTGTGGTATCTTAAAAAACAGGAAGAGGGTCTCCACTAGGAAGACCCAAAGAGGAGGTTAGAATGTGACAGCGAACAAGTCTGCGCGCATTCTGATGATGCAGCCCCTCTTGTTACGTCACATAAGTGACGAGGAGCCGGTTTGGTCTGCTCCTCCATTGGTGACTGTTTTAGGAGACTGTGCAAATTCAGTGAGCGCTAATACACCTGTGTATCTTATCGAGGTGCAACTGCAGAGCTGCAAATCTAGCATGTCTTCTCAATCTTTCAGGGTTGCTGAACAAGCTTCATCAACATGCTGTTTTACAGCTGAAGGCAGTGCTTAATCTTGTATGAAGCGCTCTACGAAAGTGAGGACATTCATGTTAATTTTGGCTAGCAAGTGGTGGCATATGTTAGCCTTTTATCATAAAGTTGATCAATAGGTAATTCATACCAGGTATATCAACATGGATTATACAGTACATTTGTATTCTATAAGAATAGGCCTTTTTGTCAGCATTTAATTTTGCCACTATATCACCAAATTATTTGGTCCACTTCAAGTTTGTTATTAAAGCGTCATGAAAATTCGCCAAGAGGTGCAAAATTATAGAGGTTATCTATACAAGTGTGCATTCCCAATAAAAATCACTTACGGACTCTGTTATTGGCTGCTGCAAAAACTACTGAGCATTTTGTTAACTAGATTTGGAAGATCGTAGAAAACTTAGGACAGAAGTGTCTTGTCTTTTATGTCATAGCTTCCCACCCTTCATATTGTTCTAATTTTTCCCACGCTGTGTTTCCCGTGACTGACCTTTTCATCCTGTTTTCTCTGACTCAAAGTTCATATGGGTGCCAGGTGCATTGTATCGTCAGTAACTAACATGGATGCCTTGGGCGGGGTGTGGGGGGCAGAGTGAGCCCCACCTTATCCTTCAGTGATGTGCCTCCTTTGTCTATGGGTGGACTGACAGGTTTGGGACAGTTTTTGTATGCATCATGGTGGGATCAGCCTTTTACTGTCCCCTGAAAGAGTAAGGTCTGCTGGCATATATGGACCTGAAAATGCCCCTGAATGTGAAGAAAGTTTGATGCTCATTTCATCCCAGCTGAAAATAAGTGGATAAAATCAGTGTCCTGGATCTTGACTTGAAGAGTCTGCCGTGTGAAGGGCTAGACCATTGCTTAATTTGAGCCGTGGTTTCTGGTGCTCAGCATCAGCACTTAAGTGGTTTCCCATGCTCGCACCTGCACTTATTTTTCATTCTGCACTTAGGACTGTCTGACACATGGTGGTGCTGCTCATCTAATTTAGAGATGAGCAGAACAGTTGTTTATGAATACAAAATACATAAACAAAATTACTTATACCCGCCTCCCCAGCCATTCCTTTAGCTTTGGGTACCAGAAATAATCTGAACTGTCGCGCTTGCAGCCTAGAGAGCTGGTTAGTAGTTTTGGCAGCGATGGCAGGGGCGATGGGTGGTACAAGCTGCAGTGGCCTCCTGGCATTTATTATTTTACAAATTAAACACTGGCGCTAGTCTGCAGACCAGAAGCATGCTCCAGCAGTAGCATGACACAAGGGTAAAGCTAACTTGCCACCCCATCCTTTTCAATAACACATTTTTATTGGCATTTCTTAATATATTTGAGACTATACAACATTCAATACATGACTTATACCAACCACTGTGCTACACATTGGGCAACTCCTGTGTACTAAGCACACTCCCTGCCCACTCGCCAGGATGCCCTCCTGTGGCTCACTAACCATTAGAAATCTATTTGATGCCAGCCTTCTTTAAAATACACAGCGACCTCCTGTGCCAGGGTCTGTTGTGCCATAGTAGAGAACTGACCCTGTGCAGTTGTGTGTGGGTGAGCCATTACAACAGTGACCTCATCTTCCAACCACGGTCTGTGATCCCTCCTGTGATCTGTGAAAGTGTGCTGAGCCACCTTTGGTTACATACATGACTTTAGTTCTCTTCGACCTCGCTCTACATGTGTTTTATGTTGTCTTCCTTCAGGCATGCACAAGAATACTCCAGGCACCATTGAAGAAGATTCCCTATATGACTTAACTTCTTCCGCCTTTGACAAATGTAGTCTATGTTCCGAATGTGGTTTTGTAAAACTGAAGCCCGTGTGCCTTCACAAGAGTGTGAATCGTAAATGGCTGTGCATTCGACACATGCTCGTCAGTTGGACCTTGTAGTATATAGGACAAGAATTATTTTAGGTAAAAATTCATTTGTTAAACGTCATTGACTGTGTCACAGAAATAGAAGTCTTGCGGTGGCTGAAAAACGCGAAAGAGCTATAACTTGCTATGTGTAGAATGTTAGTTGACAGGCCGCCCACAGGCTGTGTTCAGATGACAAGCAGAAAGATTGCCCAAAGCCTGTAAGTCACAGTCGCAAAGAAATGTACAAGATACCAGGTTTTAAAAATAGAAATGTGTTGTTTCATATTTCAATGTTTGCTGTTTGCCCAGATGTTCTCTCTTCGTGCACTCACACTGTAGTGTTATTACACATTACTAAACATGCTGTTCCTTTAGTTAATGATGGCATGTGCTGACCCTGCATGGGAAGAAGGTGCAACTCCTACTGTGAAGCTAATCACGTCGTGTGCTACTTTTCTCAAGTTCAATATTGAGTGTTAGCTGCATTGTGAAATTTGCTGCAAACAACACTGCGTAAAACGTCACCCTGGTCTGAGCTCCCATCTTTTGTTCAGATGTGTGGATGTGGTAAAGGAGGGGATGCCAACATTTCCGACTGTGGAGGGAATAAGCCGGATTCCAGTTCCTACCAGGTATTTTTTTGATCTGATAGAGACTTTAACAGCAGATTCCTCACCTTTTGAATACTTTTCCAGAATTCAGATTGGATTTGGAAAATCTTTAGCAGTACCCCTGTGCGCCAGCATGTGCACCATATGCTCCGCATCAATGATGTTTCACGCCAGACAATGCGGTGGCCTATATAAGAGCGGCCCATGCATGCTGACATCATCAGGTCCTTACTTTCCACAACAACAGACACGTATCCGGTCGACCCCTCATCTCATTTAAAAATTTCTATTTTCTAAGTTGTAAGTGTGCAAATGCATACATCCAACACCTAAATTCCTTGGGGGGTGGGGGGGGTTTTCTTAAACAGTTTGTCTGTGACTGGCCCACATGTGGTTTGCTTGTGGTACTTATGGTCGGATCACGACTCCAGAGCTTGCAATGGTTGCACCCTGATGCACTCCAAGACCATTTGAGATCAGGAAGCTAAGCCCTTTGTGGCTAAGCACCAGAAGACCCCTTGCCGGGATTGGATGAGGTTTAAAAGTAGGTTCCAATCCCGCTCCTGTGGGCGTTCCCATGATTGTCTTAATTCGCTCTCTAAGTACTTGAGGAATTCCAAAAAGATGCTTAAGAAGTCCGAGTGGGACTTGGACCCGTTGTGCTATTCTCGGTCCCCCAAGAAGTAGAAGGCTGCCTACTTTGGAGTCGATGCCAACCATGGTTCCTCAGCAACCGGAATTTCCAGGCCTTTCGGTGACACTGCAGTACAAAATGAAGTGGTCACAGTGGAAGTACAATAATTATTAGAATCAACATCACCTGAAATAAATCAATTATCCAATTCACTGTCATATTCAAGTATATTTATATCAGTATTTTATGATATGCAAAAGATCTGTATAATTTCACAAAGGTGCTCCAAGGGAAAAGAAAAATAGGTGCTCAAGAATGTGCTCAGCCGAGGGTTTTAAAGGAAAGAGAAAAGGAAATATACAATATTTATATGGTTGATTAACAAGGACCTCTCCAGCCACATTGTTGGCTACAGATGAATAAAAATACACAGTATTGAAGAGACACAGTAAATCAATTGCTGTTGTCTATACGTGAAGATGAGCCCGGTACAGGTACAAAAATGAGGGACAGTCGACGTTTCAACCCTAATGATAGATGAAGGAAAGTTTGGTCCTTAAGATGGGGTCTACATCAGGACACACAGAGATACCTATGGGTTATTTAAAATAAAATTGGCCATATTACTAAAGGTGATGGAAACGACGAATTATAAGGAAAGTTGAAAAACAATGTATGTTCATCATGTATCCACCATAATTGTGTAGGTGGGTTCAATCACAATGGTGGGCCTATGGGCTCCTAAGTCTGGAAAACAAGCGCTCGTACATATGTTGCGGCTAGAACCGTGCTGAAAATTTGGAGCACATCAGTAATTCAAACAAGGATAAAGATATATTAAGGTCCAAGGGGGCCTGTCAAAAGTACAGACTCAATCGGCATTGATCAATAAGTGAAATGGGTAGAATGGGCGAGAAAACCTATTCTTTAATTTTCGGATGTGGCCGTATGCTCCAGGTAATGGAATTAATCCAAAACGATCTAAAATAGTGGACAAAGACGGCATCACGGGCCTGAAAAGGCTCATCGAGACTTAAAACAGGGATTTAACAGAAGGGAATCCTGGAAACGGGGAGTATGGGTCGGATAAAAACACACCTCCGCACATGATGGAAGAATCTGCTTGTCTGTCGTGCGGGGCTGATCACCTGTCTAAATATAGACAGATGGTGCCACCCGAACTCGACCGAGGCTGTTCGCTCAGTTATCTAAACTGCAACCTCTACCACCCATCTGATTCCAATATGGTGCCTCTGCCTTCCGGACCAGCTCATGTCCTTCATGAGTTATTCGACACAGATTCTGATAGTGCGGGCTATGACACTGGGGACATGATTGCCTAACATTATGAAGAAGGAAACTGGTGTGAGGATCTCCAAGATGCCAGTGAGCTGGGTACCCTCCTTTCACAGGCCATGCAAGTTGGTCGTGATGCAGCCAAGTTTACCATCCGCTGTGGACTCAATACCATTGACTCCCTGTGCAAGGCTAGTGGCACTAGTGTGACCATTCACAGACTCGCATGGATACAGTCCCAGTTTTTCAGGAGACGTCAAGTCAGTATTCTGGAAATGCTGTTCAATGGCTCTTGACTGTTTGGAGATCAAGTAGATTTGACCCTGTAGTGCTTTTAAGATAGCAAGGCCACAGTGCGCTTTGGGGCCTTTCTTCTCCACCTCTCATCATCCCTTTTCTGTTATCCACATCCTCCCCCCATTTGTGAGTTCCAAGAGTCCATTTTGTCTATTTCCTGCAATGGATGTAACCTAACAGGGCTAGTTTACAGTTCCTAACATGACCTTTACTATGATACTTGGCACTGAGTCTTAATCTGTGAGTCCCTGGTGACTTGCCAGGGACGCATGCTTGAAAAAGAAACACCCTTGCGCCTTGTTGCTCAGCGGAGATCCTGTAAGTCAAAGCTGTTCACAAAAGCTTCTGCATGTTTTATTCAGACTCGCTTAATCTGGATGCACTCCATACTACCCAGCATTAATATCCTTACTTTTTTGGCGGGAGCTTTGAGTCCTTCCTCTTGGCTCTTGTTCTCCTACATTACGCTGATAACCCGCCCATTTCGGTATCTACAAGCAATAAAGCTCCTGCCGTTCTAGTAGACAGTTTACCAACTACAGTAGACAACTTTCTAATCTTAATATCATTCAGGAGCACCCCCACATTTGGAATAATTGTACCAAATTTGTCTTTAACAATTTCTCCAGCACTAGCTCCTCTTTTATGTCCATTTCTTTTTATTCTCACACAGGTTGATCAAAAGTTTCTACATATCTTTGAAAAAACTACACTTGGGTAACGTGCCATAGCATTTCCTGGCCAGTTTGAAATATGCTTTTTTCCAACAAATAAAGTAAACTCCAGGTATCGCAGGATCGTCTCCATCTAGGTATAATCCCCATCGAGTATGACGACATTCACTCTTCCCTACAAAGTATCCAACTAATTCCTATCAGTCTGTATACATAATTTCCCCGCATGCTGCCAATCTAAAGATAATGCACCTGTACTTCCTGCCATTTGATGATCCACTTACTCTTGCGACCATTTGGGTATCCTCGTTAATCCAGTGACATTAGCTAACACTGCTTGGAACCTATTTTCTACTAAATATATATGTTTATTTTCAAAATCAGTCTACCAGCAAGTTATGTTATGTTGATGTACAAGAAAAACAGGAGCAAGCCCGTTAACCCAGCTGAGACCGGGTAAATGTAGTAACAAAAACAATGTCTCAACAGGGGAAGTAAATAAGGGGACCGATCAATACACAATTCAATCAAAGGCAAGGAGGGACAAGAGAGACCAAGAGATTGAAAAAGAAAACAGATTTTATAATTAAATACACAATTAGTATGTACAATTTAGAATAACCATAACAAACATATGTGCACTGACAGTGAAGTGAGCAAGTGAACGACGCAGTGACATAAGTGTTGAAATGACAACAAGGTACGGCAAAATAATTCAAATAAATTCAGGGTCGAGGAGGAATATATACAATGAATAATTCGCACATAATCTTAAAGGTCTCACAGGACCCTTTAATTAGCCGCAAATAGTGCTGTCCGGTCGACGACGTTTCAACCTCCTTGCGTTGAGGTCATCATCAGGACTATGGTTATTGAAATATTAAAAATACCTGTGTACGAGGGTAATTAAATCACCACCTCATAGCTAATTGCAGGACAGTGTAGGACAAATAAATACAGTCCGTCACATTAGAAGGGTATCTTCGGGTGTCTATTAATGACACAGGAACTACGGAGGCCCACAAAAATACCTTAAAGCATGCGAGTAGCTCTTTTGAATTCTGTAATCTATTAATGACACAGGAACTACGGAGGCCCACAAAAATACCTTAAAGCATGCGAGTAGCTCTTTTGAATTCTGTAATCGGGATTCTAATGATGAATCTGACAATCAAGTATGAAAAAAAGCACGAGACATCCAGCGGTGAACAATCCGGCCAAACAGTCCAAACGAATCTGACGTCTTATTCGTTTGGACTGTTTGGCCCTGCTTGGACTGACCCCGCTATTCGGCGATTTGAGAAGCCCATCCCAAGCCTTGATTCTTTCAAAGCTGCGGATTGTTCACCGCTGGATGTCTCGTGCTTTTTTTCATACTTGATTGTCAGATTCATCATTAGAATCCCGATTACAGAATTCAAAAGAGCTACTCGCATGCTTTAAGGTATTTTTGTGGGCCTCCGTAGTTCCTGTGTCATTAATAGATTACAGAATTCAAAAGAGCTACTCGCATGCTTTAAGGTATTTTTGTGGGCCTCCGTAGTTCCTGTGTCATTAATAGACACCCGAAGATACCCTTCTAATGTGACGGACTATATTTATTTGTCCTACACTGTCCTGCAATTAGCTATGAGGTGGTGATTTAATTACCCTCGTACACAGGTATTTTTAATATTTCAATAACCATAGTCCTGATGATGACCTCAACGCAAGGAGGTTGAAACGTCGTCGACCGGACAGCACTATTTGCGGCTAATTAAAGGGTCCTGTGAGACCTTTAAGATTATGTGCGAATTATTCATTGTATATATTCCTCCTCGACCCTGAATTTATTTGAATTATTTTGCCGTACCTTGTTGTCATTTCAACACTTATGTCACTGCGTCGTTCACTTGCTCACTTCACTGTCAGTGCACATATGTTTGTTATGGTTATTCTAAATTGTACATACCAATTGTGTATTTAATTATAAAATCTGTTTTCTTTTTCAATCTCTTGGTCTCTCTTGTCCCTCCTTGCCTTTGATTGAATTGTGTATTGATCGGTCCCCTTATTTACTTCCCCTGTTGAGACATTGTTTTTGTTACTATGTTATGTTGATGAGCATAAGCTGTGTCTAGTGTTTTGATAAGGACAAAGTCTCTTTGAACAGTGTCACTTATTTGGGAGTAAGCATGTTGATTCAAATGTTTGAACATAGGGACTTTTGAAAGAACGAAATCATAATTCGAATAATAATACTGAAAATGCCCTGTCTATATAAAAGACTCGATATCAGACTACAAGAAACACCGTGTGTTAAAGGTATATGGTGGTAAGTGATGCCACTGGCATAGGCAATTGCATGCAAACGTAGCAATCCGTTGCATCCATGGTGTCGAAACATTTATAAAGCAATCTAGTGTATGCGTTTAACCTGTAATCTCATCTAGATAAGTCTGTAAGAAAGTCTGAATCACCTAATGAATAAAGCTTTCTATCTGCTACATATGATAATTTGGTTTTAGACTTAACCTTGGGGAGAGGAGTTGGCCTAACGGCTAGGGCGGTCAACATCGAATCTGGGGAACTGGGTTTGAGTCTCGGCAATGACGCTGAACACCCTGTGATTCTGGGCAAATCACTTAATCTCCCAGTGCCTAACAAAAATGAATGTGTCCTCATGTAATGCAACTGGTGCCATGTAAAGCGCTCCGATATCCGATTCCTTCGGGTCAAGTTTGCGCTGTATAAAACTCCGTAATATTAAAAAAAAAAAAAAAACACCTTCTCCTTTACGGCATCGGATACAGGGTAATGAAACCCCTCAGGCAACAAAATGAATCCTACTACTATAATTAACAAGGTAGTCCCTAGTATGTACCGACGCCTATGATAATGAGTTAGTTTCCATAAGTTCACTGAAGTCAGACCAATGGGTGGACAATAGCAGTAGAGTCTTCTCTGTAGGTCTCCCCCTGTGCAAAAGCAAAACCAAAGTTTGTGATATGCAACAGCGTTATATACAAATCTTTGTGAGACTTCCCTAGCCATACTCCATGTTCTTCTCAGAGCAGCCCTATTTTTATTCTTCTTCCACTAGAGCCTAGGTAATCTTCTTATCTCCTTCAAGCAACCTATAAAAGTCTCTTATCACTAACAGTACCAAAGTGTTCAGGTGACAGTCTATTGAAAATGATTTCCAAAAGGCAATGACACAGTTCATTCAGTTCCACAGGAAAATCTCTCTGGTCCAACATAGGGAAGTCAATCATATCCAGGGCAACATGGCGAGCTCTTGTTGGTATAGGAAGTTCTAAACGTAGATATAATTGATACGGGAAGTCGGGTAACAGCAGCTAAATCTACAATATTTTTCCAGAATCCTCCAAATTCTCTCTGTCATTTGCAGCAAGGTATGTCCACTCGGTAGAAGAATATCTCCAACAAGCCACCCTCGATCTTTTCGACCTTCTCAAAGCAGCCCGTCCACCTTCGTCACCACTTAGATCAGATTTTTCAGATGTTTCAGGAATAACTTAAGTCTACATTCAGTTGGCAAATTCAGCCTCTTTCTTTCTTGCCTTCTGGGCCAGTGTTCCTTTGCCGCCACTCGCGGTTCTACTACACAAGGCCCTTTGTTAGGGTCGGACTCTGGCTCATTTACCACCACGGGACAGGCTCTTCCAGCACCACCTTTCGACTCATCAGACCGATCAAGTGTTATCTCAGGCTCTGGCTGGTCTCCTACAGGTTCACTGACTATAAAGATCAGAATATTTTCAACCCAAAAACGTTTTCCTCCACAATTCCCGTACCACACTACTGATAAATAACAGCGCAGCACTCTGACAGGAACAACCGATAACAGCGCAGCTTTATCCCAACCCACCACTCTAAGCACGGCACACTATGATTCCAGTCTTGCTCCTCGCAGCGGCTAACCCTCCTTTACAATTTCCACATACATTTTCTCTCCCCAACACACACAAACACCTATAATACAAATAACAATCAACAATTGTCTGCTTCACTAAAGAAAACAGAATGCATTCACCCAAGAAATATTTCTATTCTAACACACATTCAAAATGAAACCTCGACCTGCGGGAATCACCCTGATCAGCACAATTTCCCTCAGCGCAAAGGTTCCTGGCACTGATCATCTCTCACTTTCTCACATAGAGGTAAAGTCCCCATCTCCTTTGAGCTGTCGACATCTCACGACAAACCCCACAATACCGTAGCAGACAAATTATAATACAGTGTCTTCTACACTTTTAATATCATCCCGGGATATTAGGTCACGTCGGACATGATAACTTTAACTTAACACAACACTCAAACATCTCCGCTAGACATCACATCATTTTCATACAACTCATAAGCTACGTATGAGCCACTGCAACACACAACCCTGTTAATACTCACTCCTCGGCTGCTACCATCACTTTCTTCCAAACCGCTGGAACTTTGCCAACACTTCAAGTCTGGACATGGACACTAGGGGCTAGATTTGGGGCTAAACTAGTTTAGGATAACTTTTCTACTTCAAGAACTAACCATCCACACTATGCTACCATCCGAGAACACTCTAATCCAGGTGATTCCCACTGCTCTTTAAGCAGGAAAATTAAAATGATAATAACAGTTATTATAATTTTATTTTTCACAGGTTCAGAGCGGGGCTGGAGGCTCAGGGGCAGGAGTGGTTTGCACACTTCAAGTGGGAATGACTGCTTGGCCGGCCGTCCTGGCCCGGCCAAACAGTCATATACAGTTTGCATGTTTCTCACCAGGCTGCATTACATAATATGGTTCCGGAGAGGCGGAGGAAAGACGCGGGCGGTGGACAAGGTAAGTGGTATTTTTTTAAATTATTTTGTCGTCGTCCCCGCCACTCCTCTTCCCCTCCCCTGCACACTCATTCCCTGCCAGCCGCTACTGAACTGATATAGAAGTGATATAGATGAGTCTCAGAAGCATATTTTAGAAATATAGTATCTCAAGAATGAATTCAAATCTCCTAATGAAATTCAGCCTAAACTATAGGAAACACACCAAAAACTCTGTGGCTGCGATATAAAAAATGAGAAAAGGAATCCGAAGTTATTTGCAGAATTCAATCCTCCTGCACAAACACTTGAATTAATTTTTAGATTGGTCAACCGCAATTCTTTTGTGGTTTTCTCTTAAATGCTATAGCTCGGGCGAAAATTCAAGTCCCCTCTGCTCTTGACATTCTATGCTAGAGTGAAACCTCTGTCCCTGAGGAAAGTCCTAGGACCGACTTGAGGCATAATACACAAGTCTCTGCGAGGGATTTTGCGGTATCAGTCAAGAACACATCAGAAAAATTGCAGCACTACTGCACCGTGGGCTCCAGTATTACTATTCCAGAGACTAGATGACAGATTACAGAGCTCCAGTAAACCCGAAGCTTCCTGTGGCAGGCCTGGGGATTGTACAATGGATAGGGCTGACTAATACCACTTGAGAAGGAACAGATCCTGGAAGGAAATAACGTGTGCGGAAGGATATACAGTGAGTGACATTGTCATGTTTCACAGCAACCTAACCTTTTCCGTGCGTTATGAAAAACTATAAGAATGAGAGCGTTGCTTGAGGGATAATTTGTCATTCTGGCCTCAAAGCCCCTGTTATAGTGTTTTTCATTTCATTTCAGCGCACACTGTGTGGTGAAAGAAAACTGTAACTAAAAATATCTGAGGTGAAGAAACTGCTTGGTCACTTTGGTTTATTGTATACTTCCAGAGTGTTTGGTTTCTGGTGAGTCAAAGAGTTTTGTCCTCTAAGGTCGCACTAAAGTCTAAAGCCTGATGAGGTAGCTTCTTCATTACGTCGATGAGTACTTGCGACAAAGGTGAGGAACGGCTCACATCACATGTGCGCCAGAGGACGAAGTGGAACAGCAGTACCTTAACCTAGGAATGATTAGGAAGACAGCACAGACCACATTAAACAGCACGGTATTTCTTCTGAGGGCTTCATCGCAAAAAAACATCCAGGAGGAAGACTAAATTTCGGCACACGTACAGACCCAAAAGAAAGAAAGGAAGGAAGAAAGTTGTCTTCACTGCCACCCTGACTGTTCTCGGCCACAGCATTTATATTGTAGAATGGCTGAAAACACGTATTAATGTCCGATCAGAAAGATTGGACATGTTCTGCTTCCGATGAGGATGTGAACATTGTGAACACATCTGCTGAATGGAGACTTGTGTGACTTATTCAGTCCATGGTTTGCTAATAGCTAAAAATGCATGCCGTTTACTCACGTGTCTCCCCCTTTGGTGGCCACAATATCCACCTTTTTGTACTTGACTCCTACGGATATTTTTTTCCTGGTCTTGCTGATGGCCTTTAGGTTGCCTTCCATCAATGCATCCATTTTAGGAAAAATGCAGATCCTGGGGATGGGAGCATATGTTCAAATGATACAAGGGCTTGGATGAAATAGACTGCATTCTAAAGTGCCCGTCTTGGACATACCTTGACACCTGTCTAGAAGTATCTGGAGGGTGCACTGAGATATTACTCATACGAGAAGAAAGCAGTACTGTGCAGTCTGGCGCAGAAACTACCTGTCTGGCATGAGCTTCCACCTGTGAACATCAAGGAATTGACGATTTCCTTTCCTCTACAGAGAGTAACATTCAGTTTCTGTTTCAATAGGGATTCGCCACTCCACTATTTGAGATCCTCAAACAAAGCCTTGCTGTTTATGCCCAATTACAGACCTTTCACATGGAGTTGTCCGTGTCTCTCCTTTTCTGTTGCTGCCATCAGATTGTGAAACTCATTCAGCTGAGCTTGGCAAAAACGGAATCTCATTTAAACACAGCCCTAAAACCGGCCTATTACGTGCAGGTCTTGGCAATTAAGTAAAGGTTGGTTCATCAACTTCAAAATAATAGCTACAATCATTTCAGCACAAATATACCTCTCCGGTGTTGATATTACTTGTTGCCGGAAAACGATAGCATAAGAATTGCATTGCTTTCACTGACAGGCTGATGCCTCTAAATGCTGATTTCGTCTCTGCTTCCACCTATACGTTGTGGGATAAAATGCTACACTCTCTAAACCACTTTAGACACCTATGTGATAGTGCCCAGGTATGCATTCTTGTAGGCCGCCCCAAGAAGCATACGCGTTGTCAGGCACACACATCCCACTACCAAAATTCGCCACACATATGCAGCTACTCCTTGGGACAAAGCTACTGGACTCACAAAACTCAGCTATTCTTCTGTCTGATATTAAGCCACAAAGTAATCCATGACCGCAGATGCTGAGAGAATACATTTAATGCAAACACCATTCTAGCTTTGGTCACTATGGGTTTTGTATTTGTGTTGCCCAAGCTTCACGCGGCTTGGTGAGTAAAAGTGTTGGGTGGTAGCTACCCAGAAAAAATGAATACAAGATAGCAGGACTCTTAGTCAAGGGCCAACAAAATAAGCCTTAAAAACAGTCTGCCTTGGAACACAGTATTTTTAAAATTTATATATATATCTCACCCTTACTTGATCCTCTTCGGCCATCGCTGCTCTTAATGCATTGTACTGGCTTCCTGTGTAGAAAAGTATCTTCAAGTCTCTGCGTTGTCCATAGGGCCATCCATCATGGTAGCTGCGTCTGTCTCCAGAATTGGTTTTGAGGTTACCATCCTGATTGTTGTCTGCGCTATTTGGAAGCTAATCTTCCACTGTAGTCCAAATTTAAACTTTCTAGAGTAGGAGACAGAGCATTTACTGTACAGGCCTCTGGAGTAGCACGCCCCTATCTGCAATGGATACTGGATTTGAGGCATTCCAGGAAGTTGCTCAAGACTTGGCTGTATTTCTTGTCCTCTAGTTTCTAGTTTGCGGCATAGGGGCATTGCTTAATGCAAGGACACCTTTCCAGGTAATAGTGCGCTCTAGAAATTGCAGTAATAATAATAATCTAAATATACATGCTAAGAATCTTAAATTTGGTCTTCATTAAACTGCAAGTTTATGATTAATGTTACTTGAAACGTTCTAATGAAATCTCGGCCCTGCATTGAGCTACTGCTGTCTGCTCTAGAAATAAATAGAACACATTTGTAGTGTTCTTTGAAAGTCAACACGTCTCCCAGAGTGGGCGAAATGTCATCACTATATGTGCATTCATCTAATTTAACTACTATTGGAGACATCACAAACAATTGGTCAGCCTCCACTTGACTTTCGGGTATGCCAAAACACTGTACCACTGGGGATTGTTACAGACAACACTGGCTGGTTAGCGTGAATGCCTTGAGTGACATGCACCTCTTCTTAGGCACAGTCCTGGCATTTTTTATTAACCTTTGACAGTAGTAATACACACTGCATTTCTAATCTTCTGAAGCCTATTCACAAAGGCATTTTGAAAAACAAAAAGTAGTACTCCTTTTGTATATTTTACTTATCCTTAAATGCATTTGTGAAATATCTCCAAAACATCTAAAATGAGAATATGAATGGAGTATTCCGGGAATATGCACCCACCAGTACAAATGGAAAACTCTGTGCTCTCTCTGCCCTTTTACTTATAGGAAGTAGCAAATTCGGGATTGATTCACAAAGGCGTGTAAGTAAGTAAAAGAGTACTCCTGGTGTAAGACGTATCATAGTCAGAAATGCTTTCCGGAATCAGCCCATGGCATTATTGCCTCTAATGAACCTCTGTGCCACAGAGAGGTGAGTCACGGCTGTAGCTTGCTGGATTTAAAGCATGTGAACGTGCAGTACAAGGCACTGAAGGAGCTTACTTGAATAGTTGGAAGTCATTTTCAGAGAATTGTAAAAATTGTTTATTTTTCAGGTTGCCAGTAAAATCTATAAAACTTTCTTCACCTCCGCAAAAGCAGAGACATTATGATTAGAACCTCTTTAGTTAATCATTGCTTTGCGATGATGACAGGTTGTGAGTCATAATCCGCATGCACAGACACACTAATACTGGTATTCGAGGCATTCATTACCATTGTTAGTTTGTGTCATTGTTAGATTTATTTTTTGAAGTCTGGTAGGTTATTCTATCTGTCTGGTACCCTTTGTCCATCTTTCTTAAAATCTGATGTTTGAAAGACGGAGTGTATCAGATTGCGATTCTTTTAGTTGCAAAAACAGAAATGTTCAAAGGTGCAGAGGTGGAAAGCCTTCCCATCTCTACACAAGGTAATGGTGTGTCTGTTATGGCTTGTTGGTAGTTTTCTTCTGATCCATAGTAGACTCTGAAAGCCAGGGTTTAGCTGCAGGCGAGGACTTCTTCTACGCCCTAAAAGCATCACTCACAACTGACTAAAGGAGTTTGACCGCAGAGGCATCCTATTACTCATGCAAACACTACAACGGCTATACCAGCAGTAATTCTAGTATATTGTTGCTACCACTAAACAACTGCCATTGCTAGATTGACAAGTTTTGTTTCTCCTATTACAATTTCTGGTAACCCTGCTAGACGTACAAGTAATTCTATTAATGCCCCTTTAATGGCAGAATCGAGGACCAGATCATGTGAATGAATGACGGTGTTGTGTGATTCAGGGTGCTCTGTTCCTCCCCTTGGATGGCAGTGCTCTAAACAGCTTTGTGAGGGCAGGATAACTTCAGGTTTCCCATAAGGACAAGAAGGTGTCATAACAGACTGCATGTACAAAGACCTGGCTCCCTGTGTGCTCAGGTTATGTGTGTGATTGGCTGGGTGGATAGCAAGTCATACCTAACGTCTGCATGGGTGGCTGAATACAAAATCCTGGGTATGTCCTAGTGCTGTAAGTTGGTAGCATCGTCTGCCGTAGTATTTCATTAACCACCTTCCTGCCATCCCCATTAAGTTAACTTTACTTTGTTTGGGAAAGGCAAACCTGATCTTTCTGCTCACATGGTCCACTAGTAAAAAAATCCATAATCGGGAAGTCCAACCTGAACTTTCCTCAAGAGCACAATAGAAAACACATTGGGCAAGGGTAATACTCAGTCACGGTAAGAGCCACATATGTTCATGAATTTGTACTGAATTGTTATGTACCCTGCAGCTCTCTAGTCAGTCCTGAAAGCTTTCCAAGAAGGCATTCAAAATCTCTTACATACTCCCTATGTGCATTAACTAGTGCTGCCTCAACATGGGCTGTCCATCTGGCCTGCGTGTGAGCTAGCCTCTTCTTGTTTTTTCCACTTTGTAGTAGTACCCAGCAGTGTGTGTGTTTGTTCTAATTTCCAGGAGCTTGGTACAATTTCCAGAAATATGGGACTGAAGTCATAGCTATCCTTAAACTTTTGTGATTAGACCTCTCTGTGCTGTAAACAGTATCTGTGAGACACAGCCTGATCTTTAACCCTTCTCTATGACTGCCCCTACCACAGTAACAAATCTTGATCATAACAATCAAATTGCAGATTTTATTTGGCCTCATTCCTTATATTCTGTTTGTTTTCGGTAGTAGGTGGAAACCTTTCCAACTCATGGTCTTAGTAAACATTTTCAATGTTTATCGCATTACACCAGGATCAATAGGGCATATCGATATATTATATTTGTGTTCTTGAGAGCGGTCTGCTCACTCCTCGATGTACCTTTTATTGTTGTTCCCCATATCTTGCCTCACCTCCCTGTTGTCCTCATTTCTGCTGGCTCTTCTTCCTGCTGAAGAGGTCTCCAGCCTTTAAGCCCCATATTCTTCGTACGCTAGGTCTTCCTGCCCTCCCACAGATTTCCCCTCAACCTTCCATTTCCTAATGTCCATTTTCACCAAGTATCTAAGTACCTCCAAACCTCCTCTCTTCCCCCAGATCTTCCCCATCTGCCACCATCACCTAGTTCCCTGCCTTCTAGCTCTCTTCGGTCTGGTCTTCCATCCTGTCTCCTCCTATACAGTATTTACTTGCATTATGCACAGCTCATCATTGCCGCTGTGCAGAGTTAAAACTTGCAATTACGTACGATCAGTGCACTTTGCTCAAAGCTCTCATGTTAGGTAATTGCAGCACACTTCTTCTTTGACACACTGCTTAGTGCTCGCAGCCTTGGCTCAGGTAGGACGCTCAGTCAACAAGCTAAGGCGCTTTTAAAGCACACTCCATTAGCATTGCCAGGGGATTTAGGGGTCACTTGTGTTAGTTATGATATCTGATTGCGCAGTTGTGAATTATATGCACAATCTGACATTAGTATTTCTTGATTACCTAGGGTTTGGGGCCCTTAATTTCACCCGGGACCAGTGATGCCACTTTAATCGAGTAATAAGGATGATCAAGATTGTTGTTTCCTTGATTACTGTCACTTGCGGCCTGTTTTCTAGTAACATAATGAAGAGCAGTTGTTAACATGCATCAGTTTTGCCTAGTTATTTTTAAGTTATTGGGGCTCAGACACTGTCTTTCATGTTGGCAGGCCTTTCCTACTAATGCAGAAATAAATCCCGAAACTGAGAAATTATATTACCAGTAGGTGGTATAGTAACTATGTAAATTGGTTTTGTGTCACGACTGTCTTCCAGGCAGTCATTCACACTGCACAAAAGCAAAGCTTGGTGGTGACTTGTTTAGTAAACGAAAGTGAACACATCTTGAATTTTGATAACCAAAGGTTTAAAATCAGTTATCAATTGACCTAGTCCTCAGGAGTTGGGTACAGCAATCCAGAGGTCCATCCTACCACACCAAACTTCCTCTTATTTGTTTTATGAAATGTCTCACCTTTTTAGCCCATTGGGCAAAAGCCAACCCTTTTTCTCATAGAGGCTTTCCCGCCAATGCTACAGAGCTGAGCTCTGTAGAGTTAACTTTCATAACCTGACAAAAAGCCTGTATCTAAATGTTGTGGTTTGCATGTTTAGGCCCCTGGCTTCTTCCTCTCGGGCTACGTCTTTAGACATATGATTCCTTCGACGCACATAACACTTTCATTGACTGTTATTCAAGATGTTGGGTGTCATCTTTACGTTCGCTTTTAAAGTTAAAGTAACCCAAGCATTATACATATGCTATATGTAATTGGAGGCCTGAAATCAAGGTGCCCTTGACAGGTTCATTTGGGCCCCTATCAGCCATCCACCAATGCAAAACCTCCTTGACCAGTTGAACTCGCAGAAACTGCCCTCAACAGGGAGTCACAGTTTCTGCTGATGCCCCCTTTGTGTGAGACCTTTGCACATAAGACTCCAGCAGAGTTTTGCTTGATACCACACACCTCCCCTATCATGAGAATGAGCCAACATTTCTTCAAGGCCTTTCTTAAAGCATATATTTCAGTCATGCTTCAGGTTGAAACCACATCCTTTCTATTGGCTGTCGACTGATTTGGCCTGTCTTCTAGACTTCAGCTTTGTAGCATGCATTTGGACCGTTTTGTTTCCTCAGACTTTCTTTATTGATTTTAGTCTGGCACAGAATCAAACAGTGACCGCAATGCAAAAGCCGAAGACCATAAGTACATATGACTGGTGCTAGAAGCATAGATAGTTTCCACAAGCTACAGGCATCTCAGTTAGAAAAAGACAATCGGGTGCATTATTGTAGTCTAATTAACAATTGAGTCTAATCGAGTCACTTGCCCATTTTACACCCATGTTTGTATTCAGTCACCCCTCCCCAAATATCCCCCAAACATCTAACTGGCATGAGTATAGATGTGGAAGCATCAACAGGTGTGTGAGGTAGTGAGACCATCGAAGCGGGAAAGGTAACAGAGTAGGGCCTTCGTGCCCAGAGGGTGGTCATCATCCCCCTTGGATATCAAATCTGTAAAAGATGAAGTGCTCTGGTATGCATGGGACATGCGAATAGGAGCAGGCCAGTCGAGAGAAACTGTACCACGGGCCCATATATATTCCATATTTTTGTGGTTCTCAAAGAGAAGATTGGCCATCTGCTCCATGGTTAGGGCCTGCCAGAGGCAAGCATGCCATTGCGACATCAAAGGGCTTCAGGTTTCTTCCAGGACGCAGCCAGAGCCTTCTTAGCCGTCCCCTAAGCATTACCATAAGATGGAGCGGTCTCTGAGGTCTGATATTTGAGGGTCTTGTCACGCAGCCCCAGTAGAGCAAACTCCGGACTTTTACGAAGAGGATACCCTAAGACTTCTTTAATCTGGGCTAATATCTCAGACCAGTAGGGTGTGATAATAAGAACAATCCCACCAGATATGTTTTAAAGTCCCCAGGTAGCCTACAGCCCCTCCCGCATAAATCATATGTGTTCGGGTAGATCTTTTTAAGTTTCGTAAGATGTATTTGCCAATCAAAAAGAACTTTGTAGTTCATGTCTCTCTTTCCAAGTGAGTGATTGAATCTAATAATGTCCCTCCAAATCTTACGCCACTGCTCTGAAGCAATCGCCACTCCAAGAGTTTGCTCATAGAAGGGCTAGTTGTGCAAGTGGTGGAAATCAGGTGTGCATAGTGGAAGGAGAAACAGCCCGGCGGCCTGCCCTCTCTCTGTACAAATTATTCTATTGGGGAGAGGTCTCTGGTGGCCGCAAGCCTGTTCTCTGGTTGGAGTACCCAATGCCTCACTTGTGTACAGTGGTATCTCTTCTTGCCTGGTAGATTAAAGTCCTGTTGATAATTTTCAAAGGTGAGGATGTCTCACCCATGAAATAAATCCGATATGGTAAGGCAACCCCCCTCCTGTCACAAATCAAAAGGACCCAGCAGCAGGACCACCAGCGTGAAGGCTGTGTTAAAGTGTATAGGGCAGTAGGGAGAGCAGAATGTCGCCCACCCAGCAAACCAATTCACTAATACCCGGACTTTGAGTGTGGTCTTGGTCGGGGGTCTTAGATAAGCGTTAAGTGGGCTGTCCAAATGTTGTTTCCTCAATACGTTCCAAATGTATCTATTTACCAACCACTGCGCTGTCCATGTGAAGCCAGTGTTTGTCTGACTTTCTCACTGACCATTCAGCAATTACCCTCAACTAAGCTGCTTTTTAGTTTAGTGTAAAGTTGGGTCTCTAGGTAGTGTCAACTTCTAATAGGGAAGTTAAGCTCTGCGGTCTTGCCAAATAAAACAAGTGATCAAGGAGCCAATGAAGGAGAAAAGATCTTGTTCTATCTCAATGAGGAGTCCCTGAAAAAAGTACAGAAGCTGTGGCAAGACAGCCATTTTCACAGCATTAATGCGACCGAGCCGGGAGAGATCATCTTCAAGCCGGATAGTTTGTTTTATATAGGTCCGCCTCTTTCAGAGTGATCTTAATCCCAGACAGGTTAGTTCTTTATTGGCCCAGTGAAAAGGGGTAGATTCCACAATCCGCTCCATTTCACTTACGGAAAGAGTAATGTTGAGGAAAGAGGACCTGTGGAGGTTGATAGTAAAACCCCATTTTACCAGTATTTTATGACTCTTGGTTGTTCTTGTTGACCTCAGATACGATTTTGGTCCTTTCCTAAGTATGTACCACTCTTATCTAAACAAGAACTATCCGATCTTTGTACAAGGGCCGCCAGACGCGGTCTGTCGGCAGCAATCCACACAGGGCTTGGATGATGGGGTTTCTCTGTCATATTATGCATAAGATCAAACAGGGTGGCTATAGTCTCCTACCCTCCACTGAACAGAATCTAACAAAATTTCTGTCTCTCCCAGCTGGGCATCTGTGTAATTTCCTAATTAGGCTTTCGGTATAGAGTGCTCCAACTAGTGCAGTCAACGTGGCAATACTAAATAGACTCGGCTTGCAGTCTGTGCAGCTGACGGGCCGGGGACGGATGAAACAAGACAGCATGATACATATTTAGAGACTGCGAATCTTTCTTTTGTATCCCCTCGTGCTCTGCTGTAACTCCGGATGAAAAGAGCCGCCACTTACATCAGAGCCCATTCTCCCATTCGTCCTGATGCAAATGCTCTCATCCATCTCCAATAAACCTAAACTTCTGAGGCCAATTCACATTCATTGCATCTGATGGGCCACTGCCCTCTGCCTCTTTTATCTCTGCCATCTGTGAATATTTTTTTTTTTATTTCTTCCCTTCCTTTTAAAAAATATTTATTAAAGAGCTACTCTCATTTCATGTGCTTCTTGCTGTGTGCAGAAAGGGAGTTGTATTTTCAAATGTTGTTGCTCCATCACCAGTGTTTGCACACTCATGGAATGAACAGCTGGCTGAAGAACAAAATGTTTTGGCAGTGCACATGGCAGCTGCTCTTGTCATTTGTAGATATCCGTTGAGACTGCCGTCACCCTTGATAAAAGGTCTTGCTGGGCATTCTGGTACTGGACAGTTGTGTGGGTCTGCCATAAGCCCGTGGCTGCAGAGCGGTGAAGCCTCTTTTTAAGGTGGCCTTACCTGCTGCTGCTACAGCTTTGGCCTTTGCTTTCTCCTGCCATTGGAGGATTGTTGGCCTGCCAGCTTGTTTCACTGCTTTCTCTTTCCTCCAACGGTGAGCTCAGTGCAACACCTTCCCAGTCAAGTTCTTGTGTCTGTCATTTACCTGATGTCACAATTGTCTCTAATGGCATGTGGTTTTTCATCAAATGGATTATCTATTCAGCTAGCACTAGCATACATAACCCATCTAACCTGCTCCAACAATCCATATTCATCCCATGCATCATTTGAGTAATTAGCTGCTATTTGTAGTGTTAACCGCAACTGTTCTTTCATTTCCATAGTGGTCTATTGCGCCTATTCTCCTGTGCTCCCTGACACAACCTCCAGAGAGCACATCAAGCTCATGAAGGACTTTTACAAAATGGTACTCAGTCTAGAGCCTAATGTCGACAGAATCATGTTCTCGAGTGATTTCAAACTGTGGACCAGATTCAAGACGTCACAGAGACCGTTATTGGCCCTGCTCGGATGCACATGCGCACATGTTCACACTCACTCATGCTCACAATAGAGCTCATGTTCACCTACTGCCTTTCAGCACTGGATTTAGCGGTACAATCTCAGATATGGTTCAGCCACGCCTAAGCACCACCCCGGCTTAAAAATCATCCACTTGTTCCAACGACCCTTCCCTATTGTTTTTGTAGGATGCTTCAGAATCATTACCAATTATATTTTTGAGTCGCACTGTCATGCTGTGAAGAGCAACCTGTATGGTTTTTGTTTGCCTGAATCTATGCTAGACCACCTCTTCCTCAACATGACATACAGTGAAGACATCCCAGCACTAAGTCCTTCGCAAAAATTCAAGCAAAGTATCAAAACACCCAATATGTGTATAGCTAACTAAATTGCACCAAAAAAACTTGGAACAGCAATTGTAAAATTCCAAATGTGAAGATGATGAAACTGACAATCGTATAGGTCACAGAGGCTACCATGGAGGTGTTAATAGAGCGAAAAAGGCTTACTTCACTGGATGCATCAATATAGTACTCAATGAGGCTAAGTACATTTCCCAAGAATATTCACTCCAGGGCTCAAAAATGCATGCTACTTGTACCCCAACAATACTAAGACTTGAGGTATTGAAATCCAAAATTAACAAAACTTGAGTCAATTGTCAATACGACAGAATTCGCTCTCTTCTGCCCATGTCACCACTACCAATACAATCTATCTTCTCCTTTTTATAAATTTATCAGCAAAAGAAACATACGTTTCATCTCACCATGATTGGGTTACATAGGTGGTAGTGAGTGTTACGCTATCAGCATAGTATTAGCATAGTAGCATACCCCACTCAAACACGACCATCAAAACAGGTCAGATCTTGGGGTTAACTCCTTCTGGTACTATGGTTTAACATTATAATGATCAGCGTTTTTGTCCCATTACAAGCCCACTTGTGAATACTAAAAACTCTTTTCAATTCAGGACTCTCACCCAGTTCGTGGACCATGAATGTCCTCAGCTTGTGTGCATCAGCTTGATTCAAGTAGAGAGGCCATGGCACAGGTACCTATTGTTCGTCAAGGCACCAGATTCCTTTATTCCCACCTTCTGGAGTTTCCCATCGGGTCAGAGATGACTTGCAACATCTCAGCCAACACCACCAAATCATCTGATAACTTTTCATCCCTTCTCACTTGTTTCTTGTATGACTCTTGTGCAGCAGCCATTCTAGCATGTCACAGATATAGGCTTGCCTGGGCGGTGCTCTAATACTTACTTCATACGCTTCCTCTTCCCTCCCCTTGGTAGGTTGTCCAGTATGTAGTGCTTTAGTGTTAGGGTGGAGCCAGCTGGTGTGAGATACCTCCAACCAGCAAGCATTTATGACAGGGCAGTGCAAACCTACAGGAAGAAAATCTGCCTCGTCCAACCACACCTTGCACATCTCGCCAGTGGAGTTGGGTAAATTGCATGTAGTTTCACCGGAGTATGGTATGTCAAATGAATATAATTGTACTGTATTCATTTAAAGCGTGCGTTACTGGACACGTTCTGCAACCCCCGCACACCCTTGACCCCTCTGTGAGCTTGCAGCCCAGATTGTCCTACCACTTGTCTTGGACTTTCAATACCGTTGCCGGTTTTTCTGCCTGTGATGCGCTGTATAAATAAAAGAGGAAGAGTTTGCAGCGGGGCAGGGCCAGCAGTATAGTCATGGTATGGGACTGCGGGAGGGGGCCTCTGGAAAAGCGGCCCGTATCAATCCATCCACTTCTTATGCAGAGCTCTGAAGAACAAAGAGCTCATAAGCATGGCCACAGAAACCTATGCATCAGTCACCCATGCACCCTCTTCAGATGTCTGCGTCAAACAGTTCTTGCCTTCCCACTTACACAGCTAAAAAGATAAATGCCTCCCTCCACTCAAGAGTTGTGACCAGGCCTCCTAAACATATTCATCAAAAGGACTGCTGACTCTCACATCCTATCTAACCACTGCCAAATCTCCAGCTTCTCATTTCTCTGCAAGATTATGGCAAGGGAGGTGACAAAAGACACCCAAGGCTACATTGAGCATAGGTGACTAATCCATGACAAACATTCCAGATTCAGACCACCAAGAGACACTAGTCAACACAAGTGGGCCTTCTAATATACATTTCCGAAGACAACAAAATAGCCATGTTACTCCCTGACCTGTCTGCAGTCTACAACGCTGTCGACTACACAATAACACAGCCAAATAGGCGCTCATCTTTTGAATCAGCCTAACAACCAGTGCCCTTCGGCATCCCCCACGGATCATCCCTCTATTGCTTGCTGCTCAAAATTTACACTTGCTCACAGCCCAGTTACTAAGCCAAGACTAAGTCAACTTACAAATGTATATGGGTGATATGAAAATTCTCTTCAGGCTAGACAACTATCCAGACCATCATGCCAACATTAGCTCTTGCTTGAATGATGTACTCCGCTGGGTGTATAAACACAAACAAAATGTACATCCTTCTGAAGAGACGTCCTAGCCCACACACACCTCTTCATTGCCGCAAAGATTCAGGAACTGCCACCAACCACACGAAAATCCAAGAATTTGGAAACACTTTTGGTACTTAAGTTTTGTTTGCTACCTATGTCAACTCAGTGCAGGCTATCAATCCCCTGGTCTCTATTATGTGCAAAGCCCCTCTAATTTCCCAAACTCATCTCCGGGTAGAGCTGACAATATCGCTTGGCATAACACACCTTGAATACTGAAACATCCGCTACGTGGCCCTGGCCAAGAAATCCACCACCAGTATACAGAGATCACAGAACCAGATGGCCATGTTGTACCTACACCTCTGTAAACGAGACCACATTAAAACCTTTAAATGCTGTGATTCGGCCTGTACTCCCTCCTTCCCCCACAGAGTTCTGAGCGCTTTCTAAAAATATTTGGGGGAGGTCATGTGTTCATGTTTAAGCTTCCATACATCTTTTTCAGCAAAAAATATCTAGGCGGATGTTGGGATTTCTAAACGTATGCAGTGTATATAGATTCTCCCAAAGAGAAATGAGAAAATAGCTCAAATGTAGTAGTTTTTTTCTTTTGGAAAACTGCTGTGCAAGAAAGGTGCTGATTTTTCTCTAAGAATGGCATCAACAAAAGCTTGGCTGTACGTTGTCCACCCACTTCCCCGCTTTCAGGAATAGGTGGATTTTGCAATTTTCTATTCATTCAATATTTCCAATTTTGACGGTTTCGACCTGTTAGCAGTTTCTTTTTTAAACAGATGTGAAACTCATGCTTACCTAAAAAGATGTACGTGTCTGAAAAGTAGACAACATTCTGAAATAAGCAAGGGGTCATGTGTGCTGATTGCTCATTGTTTTTCCAAGCAAACAAATGAAAGTAGGTAGGAATATGTAGAAATAGGCGAAAATGTTTTCATTAGTAAATTTGGTGGCCTGGTAGCTGATTAACAAAATTAATTTACATTAAGTCCGTCAGTGTCTTTCATTCTCAGTGATATGTAATGTTAATTGATTATCCATAAACTCTATAGAGAGAGCAATCAACTAAGCTGCAGCTTACAATAAGTTTTCAATTGATAATAGCAAATATTTTACTATTCTCTGTTACCACATTTCCCCTGGTAAAAACAGTACCCCACTTGTGTGGGTGGGCCTATTGTTTGTGCTAGGAAAGGCCTCAAAATGCAACTTATTACTTTGAAATTCGCTCTTTAAATGCTTTATTTCGGTCAAAGACCATAAAAGCAACCATAAATTTGGTCCTTCTGAGGATGTGAGTGGCTGTGGCGTTTGGGCCCGTGGCCGGCCAATACCCAGGGAAACCTACTAACCCCAGAGATTTCTGACAACAAGGCACCTATGTGGATCGAGTGTGGTGTGGCTTGTGTGAATCCCACTGTTTTCATCCCTAACATTCTATGCAAGCCTCATAATTTGATTAGTATCATGGACTTTACTCACATTCCTCTGCGGGAAAGTTTGGAAAACTTTGGGGATCAATAAACGCCTTTCTGCCCAGTGTTCCCAATCTTCTCCTGATAAAAACGGTATCACTTTTGTGGTTTGGCCTCTAATCCGCAACAGGAACCACTCGAAACTTGGAGTGAGTGAAGTCAGTATGGTGTCAATTAGGTCTTTTTGGTTTTGGTATGTTCTTATGACAGGCTTTAGGTCCACCCCCAGAGGGCTTGCATTGTTTCATTTTGGAAAGGTGTGTTAACTCAGATGGTGAGACTTTGCCCACTGGCTGTAAGTGCCTGAGTTTTCTGTCACTTTAAAATGAGGGAAATAGTGTTTTTGACTCATATGTTGATGTGTGCAGTGCATTTTGGGTAAGCAAATGTATTATGATCTTCGCAAGGTAGACTAAACTGGATTCCCTTGGGTCTGCCTTTCCCAGGGAGAGGATAAAAAAAAGTGAGAAAATTAGGTGCAGGGCCTGCCCATCCTGGCACTGGACTGCAGTCACAGGCCCCATGCACCAGACCATCATTTGGTGGACGATTGGAGTGGGTACCTCCTATCTTCTTGTCCTAGGGGGAAGAAAGCCAGCTGGGCAATAGAGATTGATTAAAAAAACACAAAGAGAGAATGAAGTATGATGTCCGCCTGTCTTGTCATGGCTTCCTACTCTTGGGCACCAGATAGTCATTCTGCTACCCAGAGGAGGCATAATATAGGGGGGGGAGGGGGGAGGGTTTAACCTATCTCTGCAGGCTCATATTTTAGAACTAGAACCAAAGGAATCCAAAGTTCCTTTCACTTGCCATGGGGATAGCTGCAGTATTTTGGCTCAACTTCCCCATGGAGCAGAAAGATTGGTCTCCAAACGTGTGAGGTGTGGAAGATGCTAGGACAGACATGCCCCCAGCTTATTTTCTTTTAAAAAGCCCTCTCCTCCCCTGAAGGGCAAATTAGAGGGAAGCACCAAGTCCACTGACGTCTATTGGAGGCCAGGATCAAATTCAAAGTCTTAAGTAGATTAGAATTCAAGGAACCTACTGGAGCAGAAGGTAAAAATATCTAAAAGGTAATCCTCAGCTACATACCTGCCGGCAATCTCTGTCTTCCCTCAATAATAATAATTCAAGATATTTAAACATAGATGCTGATCTAGAGGCAGACGAGCCAGGCACCTGGATTTTGCCCAACTTCAGGTCTGCTTAGATAAATGAGCCAAAAATGAGCTGAGCTTTTTTGCGACTTTTGCTGCCCACCGTCTTATCAAAACCACCAAGCCCTCGCCGCCACTCCTGCAGCAGAGGACTGTACTGTGTTCCTTTTGTAAGTGGGCTCATAGTGAAGTCTGTAGAGTGCTGTGAATGTGCTCTGAGAGGAATGTTAAGCTAACCGTTTTTTCATCAAGCACTTCAAAGTACTCTGCAGTGTATTGATGTTCATCTCTTCTGAAAGGACACCCAAGGGGAGTAATGAAAAATGTAAGAATCCTACACAGGTGGGCTTAATGTGACCGTCTTTTGGCTCTGCACTTCCCTTCTGTACTGGGTGCACCATTGACTCTCCAAGACATTTGTTTTCTCAAAGCGTGGAATTGCATTCGCTTAATGGTATTGAGTTTCTCCTGGAACTGGTATTTTTTTTTTAAGTCTAGGGAAGCAGATGATATTAGCATTATAGAAAATGAAAATACCACACCATACTATATGTAACAAATGACTTACCTCTTGGTTCACTAACTGCATCACAGACTAGGTGGAGGGAGAAGGGCCGTAAATGTTTCTAACTTTGTGTTTAGAAACCATCACTTCTAATAAATACCACTCAATTCAGTGATACAGTCTAATGTACGAAAATGAAACGCTTCCCCGTCGTTAAGAAATGTATGTTTTGGGATTTGGAAACATCTATATCATATTTTTAGGTGACATTTGTTCCATAGTTTAGATATCAAATATGCCGATATCTTGGCTGGTGGTGTGACTCTCAAAGGCATGCTTGATCCCTGGCTCAACGTTGTCTCAGCTGTGCTTATCAATTTTCCCACTTGTCCACCTACAGGCCGATCATTGGGAGGGCAGGCTCCTAGACTATGGGATCCGTCAACCCCTGAACTGATCCTAACCAATAAAGTCAGGAAACACACAGATACTTAATTGTTCAGACTTGCTTTCTAACTGAACTCGTCATTGGCCAAGGATCGCAATGGAAGAAATTTGGGTGACACACATCCAATGGCACTCCAACTTTCCTTTTAATTATTTTTGTATAATGTTGTAACTGAGTATTGCCAGTTCTTCCAGTGTTCTGAAGTAAACGAAAGGTAATACGTAGCGCTGTACAAACCCCATGTACTTCATGTACTTAGGCTGATGCACCAATAGCCATTGGGCCTTTGTAGTTAGTGATGAATTTTGGGGTGAAAATGCCCTTAATGCTTGCATTTGATCCGGTAGTTCACGTTACTGTTCTGTACACTGTTTAACCTACAACAGTGCAAAATACCAGTCTCTTTCCTGTGTCCCCCAAGGGTTTGTTCTTGGATGCAAGGCTCTGCCCTTTTCTTGTCTATTGGCGATAAGAGCCTACATGTAAGGTTCTCCAATGATGTGTGAGCAGGAGGGAAATATTGTGTTTTTCTTTAGGATGGGAATACTCTGCTGGAAATGGCAGCTGTGCCGGACCTCCCTCCTCCAGTCACCCTTACGTCACATGGTGCACATCCGTGGCTGCCGCTTAGGAGAATGCTTGTGCAAAATGCCTGAATCAATTAAGTTTGAACTGGTGTCATATGTAAGAGGTTGAACCACCTCATCATGAGCTATCCAAGTTATTTGGCTGGAGCAAACCTACTCCCTCGCCTTCCACGGTCCATTGCGTTTGTCAGTTAGCCAAACACCACTTTTTGCAGTGTATTGGTAAGGCAGCAGGTGCTGTGTCTACTAGAGTAAAACTGATTCAATCAAATCCGTGTGTTTATGAAAGAAGACGCAGGAGTAATTGTTGAAGGAACTCTGCCACACACCCATCGATAACTCGCTTAGCTCGTGTCTATTTGGCAGGGCTAGGGGGCGGAGTTAAGACTTTTTCTAAAAGTATAATTTGAAGAAATTCGTGACCGTGCTTACCTTCAGTATGTTTCCAGTGGTAATGGTAGGCAGAGAGGCAGACATGCAGGCTTTGCACACAGTTTCCTACCATTTGCCTGTTTAGTTGAATTCCATGCCCCTGGCTAGGGCATCAGTTGTGATGGCTTCTGGATAGCGTGACACGTGATGCTTACCACATTCAGTTAGTCTATGTATGGGATCAGAACCGCCTGGTGATAGCGATGTTATTTGTTGAGTCTGAAGAGAGGTGGGCACATTTTGGACAGGATAAGCTAGGAGCAAGGTAATACTGTTAAGAGTGATGAGTGAGTTGGAAGGCCTTCCCTCTTCTGATGCTCATTGAGAACCAATTTTAAGTAAGCAAAATGTGTGTCCATTTCCACAAGACCATGACTGACCTTGCAACTGAATGCAGCACCATGGCTTCCTGCAAACTACAACTCCTTTTTGTGTGCAGCCAATTTTGTGTCCAACACTACTAGACAATTGTCTTTTGCAAAAAAAATATTCTTAGTAGTTTTGGCACCTGTCGATCTAAGCAAGCAGTCGGAGCAGATCTGCAGGCTTGTTTGGATATGTGCCGGGGATTTGGAGGAAGCGCAAAATGTATGTGATTTGGGTGAGAGGACGACCTGGTTCACCCGACATAAGATTTTCGACAGCGCAGTGACGGCTGTTTCCTTCCAGTCTGTCACACATGGAAGCAACCCTACTGCTTTCATAGGTTTTTGCTGCTCAGTGCAGAAGGTATGAGTAGTTATAAAAAAGTGCACACGTGGGTCCTCCTGTTTGTGCTGGTTTATTTTTTAGAGACTGTCAAAACCTACAGTTTTTCAAACCCGTCCAAGAGGCACGGCGCCAAAAATGGAAATGCAAGGGAGATGGGGTGAGATTATCTCACCAATATCAATGCTGATCTTAGGAATCCAAGCGAATGGAAGAGCAATAGTCACAGCTCGCGTGGCAGCACCTGCTGTCTTACCAGTGAGTATAATAGTCCTGATAGGGTTTGGAGTGTTTAATAAGGTGTTGGTTGAACGCTTCACCGAGAACCATTCCAGTAGCCTTTATGTTTTGTGTTCTTGGTCCAGAATTGAATCTCAAATCTCAGAAGCTTGTTTTAGCCATCAGTAATGCTTTTGTGCAGCTACTTTCTGTGCCTGGTTATCCACTAAATGCCAATGCACACCATGCTGCGCTTGGCCCTGTGCCAGGCTCCAGCTCATCAGAACCTAAAGATGATTGCCCTGTAGTGACAGCAGGTAAAATTTAGACTTGGTGGGGTATAAACAGGGCCACTGGAATTTTGCAATTCAGTAGCTGTTGTGTTTTCCACATAACTATGGCTTTATCACATTTAAATAACCTGCCTCTCTTTCGACCCAGCTACCCAGACCTTTGAAACAATTATGTGGAAACTTGGCCAAATGGTGCCTTATATAGCACACTTTTCTTGTAAATTGCATAAAACTTTGAAGGGGCAATAATGAAATAGCTAATTGCATTAGTTGTTTGCCGGGCAGGCCTTACCTTTGAGACATTTTTCAATAATTTGTCGCCACAACCTTACCTCTCTCTGGAAGAACTGTCCATGGCTGCAACCGAACAATCCCACATCCCATTTAAAGGGGTGTGGGAATTTGGGGTCTCTGTTAAATGCCCAGCACGAAATATGGATGTACCTTTCGACTGGCACAAACTAATCTTATTTGTTGGTTTAAATTTCAAAAGTATATTTAAATATCAGAACTGTGCACATTAACGGGTGGTGAAATTTGGCTTTAATTATCTTTGCATACAAATAGCAGCTCCTCAGATTGTAAGTTGATTTAGCCTGGCCATATGTTACATAAAATAAATATTAGTAGCTGCCAGCTGATAATTCTGTTGTGGCCAATTGTGCTAGTGTTCCTAGTTCTAACTTGAGAGACGGGCAGATAGATAGATGCCCTGTGAAGGACCAATCCCTATTGTTAAGACCAGTTGTAAATGGCTTCTACTCTCTGCTTAATTTGTGCTTGTGCATTGCCGGTTGCAGACACAGGCACTCATTTTGGAGGTATGTGACTTAGTTTTCATCATTAAACTTTAAACAGAGCAATGGAGAGAGAAAATGGGGTAAGAAGAAGAAAGAGAAATCTAGAAAACCAAATCAAAGGGAGAAAGCAGGGATGAAAAAGAATGTGCATGATGGAGGTAAAGAGGCAGGAAGTATAGGTTGGTGAAAGAAAGAGGGAAAAGGTATACTCAAGACTAGGCAGTGTGGTACACAGAATGCCAGGAATTCAGCAGTACCTGCGGTGAACTCCTAAGAAATCGTTGTGCTTATTTTTGGACATATTGAGCACTATTTCTGCTGCACCAACTTAAGACCCAAGGTTTGTCAGTTAGTAGACTGGTATATGAAGCAACATTTCGAGACATATAACTGGGTATTTAGAACTAAATTTGGGGGAATTTAATCTCTTCATTCGCACGCCTTCAAATTGAGAAAAATCTGAAGTGCGAGCAATCTGAACTAAAGAGATGTTTGGCTAAGAAAAACATGATTCCTGCTAAATCGACAGTATTGATATTTATGGACTACAGGAAAGTAGTGGAGGGAAAAACAGAATTTCTACTTGCAAAGTAAAATTGCCCACTTAAGTCGACCGACCACAGAGACCAGTAGTAAGTTACAGGATAAAGCTGGAACCAACCAACATTATCTCCACAGGTATCCTAATGCCCAGGTGCTATCAGGCTTTCACTCCAAGCCATTTACAACGGCTAAATTGAATTTCTACTAAGTGTGTTGAAAAGATTGGTAGGGTTTTTTTTCGTTGTTGTTGTTGCTGTAACTCACAACTCCACTTAGCTGCATGTTTTTCCTTTAACTCCCCTACATCCCAATGAGATTTGCACAGTTCTCCTTTGTAGCAGTATCTCAGAGACTGCCTCATTGGTGTAGTAGGGTGAACTGCGTTCTCTCTGTTTGTGTTGTGTGTTTTTCCCAACAGCCGTGGCGGGTATTCTTCATGTGTTTTTTGGCGCAGAGTTTTATCGCTGTGTTTTTTCGCCCCTGAATTCTTCCAACTCTGCACGCAGGCCCTTTGTCCTCTTGTAAATTCTCCATTTCTTGACAATGGCTGTTGTCAGTAAATGAATAATCCTAGCCCCGGAAGGTTCCTCATTATGAGTTCTGAGTTCACACTGATTTGCCCCCGCTCTGTTCCCGAAGGTTCGCTGTCATGGCCGCTGGAACACAACGCGGTCGTATATCACCCCGGCACAATGGCCCCGGCGCGGAGCGGCGATGTCTGCTTTCAGCCGCGCCATTGTCGGAGCCTTTTCACTCGGTGCTGACATGATTGTTTTCAACATCCTCTCTCCCCGCCCTCGCGACTCTTCGTCACCTCCGATTAACCTCTCCCACCAATGTTTAGACAGTGTCTGAAGCCGGCCCCACCGCCATTGTCACGTTATAAAACCAGGGTAAGCTTTCCCACACGGTTCTGTCAATAAAACTACTGTAACTGTTGACCTGCGCGCCTGCTGCTGTGCCACCGCCGGCCCGGCGCTCCGCTGCGACTGTGAGAAATGGCGGGAGTGAGGGTGGGGCGAGCGCAGCGAACGGCCCCCGTCAGGTCACCGACGCTGCGTTATTGGACATTTGTTACTTTAATTCGGCGTTTAATCACGGCGAAGCTCCGCTCTACAGCAAATAACCCCATTCAGGTTGTTTGTGTTCCTTATTTAGTTATATCTGTAGCAGTTGGATTGTAGATCGTCGATAGTGGGCAGCGGCGCGCGAAATTGGCGTTATTCGATTACGTGTAATTTCGGGGCGTGTGACGGGTATTAGTAATTATGCGAAATGCAAAATGCATTATTTACCACTATATTTTAGGAGGAAATGCATCCTTGTGTTAATTTTTGAGGCAAGACGCATTTGGCCAAAGGTTTCCGCTAAAAAAAACAATTGCATAACTAGCGCAGTGCGAAATTCACTAAATTGTGCAAATTCTGCCAGCGTATTTGTAAATTTCCCCCGGGCCTCACTTTTATCACGATATTCGGAATATTGGCAGTAACACGTGAGCTTTTTTTCCACATACATATAACGTCTTTTAATTAGGAGAACGCTTCTTAGCTTTTATTGCTGCATAATAAGACTCCAGTTTCTTGACAGAATTACGCCAACCAGCGATTGATTTGTAAATGAATAAGTACTTTGCCGCAATTTTTTGTCATAACTGCCGATCGCTGGAGCAGAATGCCAGGGTCGCAGAATACAAAGGCTTTCTATTCTTTTTTTTTTTTTTTTTTTTTTTTTAAAAACCTTTATTCGTGCATCTTAAAAGAACAAATACGGGCCTACAACCGTCAGGCCGGCCACGATACAGTAAAGCACTGATACCCACATTACAGCCCCCGTGCATCAACGGTCAGGATTAACAACAGGTTATGAGTCACATACTGGAGATATCTTTGAAACCCGGGGAAGGAGAAGTGAAGGTTAATTTTAAGTTTTTGATAATTTTATCAAAGAAAAAAGTCAATGAAGGATAAGAGCAAAGTAGATTCGAGTCCGCAAGATAGCTTCACCACACGGGCGAGCAGCAACATCAGTAAGAACAACAATGGGAGTAAAATCTCAATCAGTGAGGCGGTGCAGAGATATATCAGGATATTCACATGAGCAAGTACGCGCCCCTCCAGAGCCGCCCCCACTCGATCCACCCCACACCCGGACCCCGAATCGAAGAAAGTAGAGCACAGGGACATAAAAGAAGAAAGGCCCATAGAACTAATTGAGAACAGAGTATTACCCCCCCACCCTACACCAATGCGGAGGCTACGGCCTACCCCCCCCCCAGCATAGTGCCTGTCGCCCAAGGAACCCGAAATATAGAGAAGAGAGAAAGTAGGAACAGAGTAAAGAAGGGAAGAAAACAGAAAAGAAGGTGGGGAGGAGCCCACTAGACACCAGAGCGCCCCGAACCATCAGCCAGTTATGGCCCCCACACACTGAGAGCCCTCTACGCCAAAAACGGCATGCAAAGATACCATGGCACCACAGTTTAAGCAAGGGATACAAGTCGCGACAAGTGCGCGCAAAACATACATACAGTCCCAGTCCCAGGCCAGCCCGTCCATAAACCATAGCGATAGAAGTCAGACTAGCCCTGGCCCGATCGCGGGCTTGGGATTAAACCAGCTCCTGCGTGAAGGCCCCGTGTCCCGAGCAGACAAAGACAAGATGGCCGCTTGTGAGAGGATGGGGAAATAGGATCACGAAATGGCCGCCGACCATCGATTGAGGTCCCTTGTTGCACCACATAAAATCCAAACCTGGCAAGTAAGGTACAGGAGTTCCACAAAAAGGCAGCAGTGGGCCACCGCGGACGGTCCCTCGAAGCCGTTAAGTATCGCTCAGCAGGATAGCCTCGCGGACGCGATGAGGCAGGGAACAGTGAAGCAGGCAGCCATGACCAGGGGGACAAAGTATCCGCAGTTGAGGTGGAGAGCGGTGGACCCTGGGCGCCGGGAGCGCTAGATGAAGGCACCAGTGTAGCACACTCATACACCGCCGCTGCGTCCCCGCCAGAGGACAAGAGCACCGGAGGACCCACGCCCTGTGGATGACAAACAGTGCGCTCACGGCCCGCAGCCGACAGTATGGGGTCAAACCTCTCACTCAGCGCCTGCAGGCCAGCGCACATCTGTAGTTGAAAGTCCCGCAGGACAGCCAGAACGGAGCCGCATGTCAGCGGAAGCTGGGCCCCAACATCGGCAGCAATCCGGGACGGCACTGTGGAGCTGGTGTCCGGAAGAGGGAGGGCGAAGTGGGCAGCGGGCGAGACCGGAGTATCACCCCCCAGCCGCGAGCAGGCACTCAACGCCATGTTTTGCCGCTATACGGTGCAATGGCCAGGGGGGGGGGGTCGTGGCAAGTGGTCAATTCCCCTCAGGTCTACGCCGCAACAGGAAAGGCCGACAGTCGCTTATCTTCTCGCCGGTCCCCCTCGCCGCTGGCTAGGCAATAGGCAAAGGGGGCAGCAGCCCCCCACAGCTCGGTCCTCAGAGCGGGGCAGGAGACTCACCGCACCGGGGCCCACCCCACCGCTCCAGCCCGTCAGGCACAGGGTGCAGAAGGTGTCCGGCCGTCTCTCCCCGGGCTCATCCGGCAACGATCCATGGTGCGAGGCGAGATCGGGACCGCGGGGCTCAGGTTAGCGCTAGCTGATCCGGTAACTGCGGAGCTTCCAGGAGGCCGGCAAAGGCCGTAAGGGCGCAGGGTTTCAGTGCCGAGGACAAAAGCACCCAGAACTCGGGCATCCGGGCGGGTTGAGACTCCGGGAAATCAGCAGCGCGGTCAGCGCGTCTTCGCACACGGTGCACCTCGAGAATCGGCGAGGATGGGCATCAGGATAGTAGTCCGAGGCCACGGACCGACGGAGCCGGGCGCTCAAGCGTCTGCTCCGGTCGCCATCTTAAGGCTTTCTATTCTTGATTGCGCCTCATACCTCCACCCTCCTGTATTTTTACCTCGCCCCTGCTACTCTCCAAAAAAGCGCTTTGACGCCTCGTCTGGGCGAAAAAGCGCTATATAAATGCAATTACAATACAATTGGTCCAAGGGCATATCGTGCCAGGTCTTTTCTCTCTACAGACCCCTTTCTGTTTATGATTGAGGCATATTCACCCCAAAACGTCCACACCAGGGTGGGGAGTCGTTAACAAAATACCCTGCTGATCCCTTGCTGGGCTCAGCATTTCAACCAGGTGGAAGGGAGGTTCTAATTAATCCAGTGGCTTCACATGAGGCAATGTTCTGAGGTATTGCATTTATTCATTTGTAATTTTTCTTGCACCCGTTTTAGTGCACCAGTTCCCTTTATCACTCTTTCACAAAGCAAGCTGTAGTAGTTGTGGGCAAGACACTCTTTAAACTGTATGAAACTTAAAAGAAAAAAAAGATTTTATTTTGAGACCCCTCCCACAGGGAGGTTTGAGTTAGAAACTAAATAGGAAAAAGATGATTGTATTTCTTTTGCATAACTTAATGTACAGTATGCTTTTTAAGTAAGATAAGAGGTTGCGATCAAGTGCACCAGATGTGAACCTCATTTCAGAACTGGAAGGAGAGGGAAAAAAATTGTCCGCAGGGCTGGAGTCCGTCTATCAGAGTCCCCTTGACCACGCTGCATCGCTTAGAACAGAGGCATATAATGGGAAAAGAGGTGCAATTACAGTTTGAATTAAAATGATGATTTATCTTATTTCATGACTACTTTTCTTGTAGAAATTGAGCACAGTACAGCCAGCCTCTGCGGGCATTTTTTAGCAATTGCTTCCCTGTAAGTGCTTGCGTCTCATGGGTTCCTCATCACGTCCCAACACTTAGAGTGGTTGTCAATTTGCCAGTGTGTGCTCAGGAAAAATGTTCTTGGATTCTAATATCTTGAGTTGCCGCTTGCATTGTCACTGGTCTCCTAGACCAGATGCCTTCTTGATGTATTTCATTAAACATATTTCCGGAGATGAACGAAAGGAGCGCCAAATAACCTGATCAGGTTCAGTTTTAAAACAGGGAGACAAGACGGACACTGTCACAGATAAGCCTTCAGGTTCTTGAGTTCTTGGCCGAGATGTCCAGTCGGATGATTAACATTCTTCAAGTCATCTGAGCGCTATTAAATCCCAACCATAGCTTTACTGGCATCCTCTTCTGTGCACCTGTTCTGTATATACATTTTTGTATATTTGCACTGCACATGGGACATCTTCCTAGGACCACATAGTTTGACCATTGGGGTTTCAGAAATCAGGGAGAAAGTCTAGTTTTAGCTGTCCTGAAAGTATTCATGCCATTTGTGTAATTCTGAACTTTACAGAGATTACTTTGTATATTAACTGTGGGTTTGATCAAGCGGAATGGCAATGGAATAGATGGCACCAGTAACAAGATTGCACTTGAGCCTAGGAAGCTAGAGGAGATGTTTTCGTGACACTTTTTTCAGAAATAGTTGTCTGTTTTGTAGAGAAACTGTTGGACCAGCATTGAAACCATGTACTTCTTACTTAAGAGCCATCAAAGCTTCTTCTGCATCCTTCGTACAAGTTGCCGCTACTTTTCACCTGTCCATGATCCCGTGTTGCATCAGTTGCCTCTGTTCTAAACATTTTTTTCAATTGCATTCTGTCAGTTACCCTGTTCTTTTTGTTTTTCTTGGACAATGCACCCTACCACGCTTCAATTCTCCTCTTGCATAGTTCACAGGGAAACCACTACTTTAAAAGTTTGCTATAAAATCATAGCAGTTTTTCACATGCAAACCACAAATTGTTTTTCAATTCTTTCTTTGATAGTACATCCGGTTCTGAGATGATTGGTTTTCAGTCCCGTGATTGGTTTGACTTTTAGGGGTAAAGATTGTGTCATCGTGGCTTGATTTATAAAAAGGCAGTGCATACTATATAGCATTTAGCAGTGAATCCAAACTGAGTTCCTGATCATGCAGTGTTTTAAATGTTTTGCATTTCATTTAAAGCATTGGGTGAAAGGTCCCACATGGGATCAATGGGTAGGTTTGCTTTGGGTAAATAACGTCAGCTTTGTTCATCATCTACGGTTGTTATTATTTGGCATTTGTACCACACACTCTCTGCCATTCTTGTGTAATTGAAGCTGGACTTGGCAGAAAGTCATTCATTTCTTTCTAACCTTAGGATACACTTCCAGCTTGCCTAAGGGTTAGTGAATGCCTGAAAATCAAAAATAGGATTAGGTGTTGTCTCATTTGCGGATCGTTTCCCATCGAGGGCCCACATGAATATTAAATATGGGCGGGGATGGTTGTTAACCCTCTGACTCTTTCCCCAAAAGCATTTAAACATTTAACAGATATGTAGCACTCTGGTTCCAGAATTATAACATTCTGGGATGATTTCTGGCAATATCTTCCAACAAGTCAAAAGTCCTTAAGCTCATCCGTGACTGTTTTGAAGCCCTCCAATAGACAGCTGCTGTGCCCACATTGCTGCAGATTAAGTCCCATGAAAAGTTAGAATCCATACCGTACTTTAGCAAGTCTTCTGGTCAAAATAGTCATGTAGTCAGGCTTATCAAAATTTTCCTTCATGATGTTTGAAAATGAGGGTGTGTTTGCAATTTCCCAGTAGACCGCCAGAGCCTCAGAAGACTTTTTTAGAAAGGTTATACTGTGAGCAGTTTTGGCAAAGGATGCTTGTAGTCAGTGGTTCCCATACTTTTTAGAACCACAGCCCACTTTTTAGAATGACAAACATTTGCAGCCCATCTACCTTTCGTAGACCTGAGCAGGGGTGATTTTGACTGTAACTAAAGCATTGTGTGGTCATAAAAGATCACACATTTTCGATTAAAATGGCCACTAGTATTGCACAGACACAACAGTTTTACTGCTAAAACTAGATAGCATACAAATTATAATTTGTGGAAATCTGTTTTCTGTGGATATTTATTATTTGTGTGTCACCAAGTAAAGTGTCTTGTTTTGTTTTGATCCTATTAAAATCTCAATTTCCAGCACACTTCAGAATTCCAAAGAATCTGCTGCATTTTCCTTTCCTAACTGCTGAATGCATACAGATCATTTACAGGTATTTACATTTGTTGTGTGTTGCAAAACAACGACAGCCTTTCCTTCCACACTGCATGTACTCCAGCAAGATTGTCACGTAATTCACTTTAAAAACTCCTCTCACTTTGCAGTCCAAGAAAGAAAAGTAAACATCAACTCCACGTTACAAGAATAAGCATACATTTGTCAGAAGACATATCCTGACATGTCACCTCTGTCTTTGAAGTACCTGCAAATCCTACAAGAAAAACTGAATTTGAAGGCATCTATATTTATTGCTTTGACTTTCCAGAACCACCAAAAATCAGCTTGTGACCCGCCAGTGAATCGCAACCCTCGGTTTGGGAAACGCTTCTGTAGAGGGTCAGGCATTGATCTCTTTTGATAATTTAAGGCATTGCCTACATTCCCTCTCTCTGTGGAGCCACTCTTCTAGTAAGCTTTAATTTTCAATGTTTCTTACTATTTTCCACTGCCCTCTGGTGACTTTCACCAATTCTCTTTGGCCTGCTTAAACTTGAGCTGCTGAGCACCAATGGGAATGCAAACAGAACCTTTTCTACATGGCAAACCTAGGAATGGCAATCACTAATTGTTTTCTGGGTATGTTGAAAATGATGCATGCTCCTCAGTCCTGCCTTGAGTGGGTTTTTCGGGTTCATGAGTGAGGGTACTGTGTGTGTAAATTGTACCTCTAGCTGATTCACTCTTCGTTGTGGGTTAATGAAGTCAGCATGTTCTGCGTTGAAGTTGTAGACCAAGGCTACCAAGAATCCATCTTTACATTCTTGAAAACAGTGGAACAGTGGGGACCACATGGTTTTACGTGTATCACCATGCCTAGTACCTTGTATGGGCATATTTTACGCCTGGTGCGTCTCTGTGCTAAGCATGTCAACGTATATGACATCGTTGCCTAATTTGTTGGTGTATTTAAAGGACACTAGTGCGTTTTTAAACGAGTGGAGATCGCCCTCGCATACTAATAAACGACCTTCAATATCGCAGCTGGTGCTCATGTAAAGCGCTCCGATACGTTTGGGCCAAGTTCGCGCTTTATTACAATGCCCCCCCCCCCTCAGAAAAAAGCCTGTATCACATGTTTGCTGGGTGACAAACATACATTTAAATACAGCCTGCACCAGTGATCAGGTGACACTTGCAGCCTTTGCCATGTCTAATATACGTGTTGCTTTGTAAAGTCGGGCAGCATTTACTAAGTGTCTTCTATAAAGCATCGACATCCTACAAATATTGACTTTGGGAAGGATTTACAAGCTCTTACCTAATAGAAACATGGTGCAGTGGACCCGAATGCTTCTGAGAGATGCTCCACTGTAGGTGTCAGCCTGAGCAGCACAAATACGAACTTGTTCAATTAAATTGAAGGCTGCCACCTTTTACTGGCTGCCTTGTACTAAACAAAACCGCTGCACTCCCTGCTTTTGCACTTTCCTGGCCTTTTTGATATTGTTATGCTGGGGCGGCTCCTCTGCTTTGGCAGAGAAGCGCCGCCCACCCGCTTAAAGGTAGAAAATGAAAAATAAAATGATAATAAAAGTTTCATAATCATTTTATTTTTCATTGACTCGGCCAAGTTTGCTGAGTCTACCGAGTTTGGGGCGGGAACAGGTCGCAGCGCCACCAGCAGGGGGGAGAAGGAGTAGTGTGCACTGAAAGTGCGCATGTCGGTTTGGCTGTCCACGGCCAGCAAAACTGATATGTGCACTTGGATATCTCTAGGCTATTCCTTGGAGATATCTGCAGGTTTCAGGAGCACAGGCTCACAGTCCGTGCTGGAGCGTGAAACTGGCTCTCTCTGCCCAATTCCAGTGCTTCTCTCATGCTGGGAGTAATGGCGTTAGAGAGGTGCTGGGACTGTGTGGTGATCTGGGAGCCTGTGCTCATGGGAACTGCAGTGCCAGGAGCAGAGGAGCAGCGAGGCGTGGCTCAGAAGCAGAAGGTAAGTGTGTATATTTTTTTCCCCGGTACTGACTCACCATGTAGAATGGGCAGCAGCCGCAACTGTTGTTATGGCAGGTCAGACTGGACTGTTCCCATTGGGCACAGGGTCAAGAGTGAAACCGGTCCTAGGATGCTTGTTTCCAATCCAGAGAGGACCTGGCCTGGCTGTTCAGGCTGGACTGTTCCCATTGGGCTCAGGGTCAAGACTGATTTGCATATGGCTGGGTTCAAACTGAAATGGCATGGTGAGCAAAAAAAAACTATGGATTTAGGCCCAGATCTCTGTACTGGGGTGAATGTATGACATTGTTATGCATTCTGTCCATTAATTGTTCTTTTTGCAGTTGTTATGGCAGGGTCACAAGTTTGAGTTTAGAAATGTCATCAGCTGAATAAGCTGCACACCCCAATTGGGCTGCCATACCTTCGCACCATATTTCACACAACTAGGACCATTGAAAACCTGATGCAGAAATACAATCCCATTTTAACATTCCAAATTGAGGGGCTCTGCCTTACTGACTGTTAATGGCGTCAAAGCCCTAGTCCAGGGGATCCCAATATTTAGACTTCAGTGGACCCCCACTAAGTCACTATTGGAAACCGGGGACCCAGGCTAAGCAATTTTTAAGACTTGAACCTCAAAACTATACACAAAACAGTAACATTTATACATCAAACAAATACACAAGTTATGAAATATTTTGTTTAGTCGCTAACAAAAAAAATACTAAAAAACGAAGTTTTAACTGGAAGGTTGGAGCTTTTCAAAATGTAGTTTTTTAAGAGACAAAGTGATATGCAGGACTCTAGTATATCTCTTTCTGTTTTGCACCTAGTGCATGTTCTGTCTCTGTCTGCTCGTACAGGTGCTTCATTTAATCCACGATTGTCCATATTACCGTTTGCTGTACTTGTGCTGCTCCCACAAATCAGGCTAAGGATACCAACTAAATTTTTAGCCTCAAATTTCAAATTCCTTCTAATTTACAGGCCGTATTAAAATTTTCAGTTTTACTTTTTTTATTAGTATATATACATTAATAATCTGCTAATATTGTGTGATTTTATAAACTATCACGGACCCCTGGAGGTTTGATGACCCCAGGTTAAAAACTGTTGCTGTAGTCCGAGCCATGACTACAAGCGAAGCAGAGAGCCCGCCGTCCTCGGGACAACCAACCCCAGAGTTAATTAAAAAAAAAAAAAATACTCAAACTGGTCTACTCACAGAAGCACTGCTGCTAAGATCCTCTTTGTGAGAACTGCAGAAATACCAGTTTGGCTAGTACCTCCTGTTACCGGCCTATAAAAATTATAAAGTGTGCCGGGACGATGCACTGTTGATTTTTTTTTGTAAAAATTTTTTTTTTGTCCTCTCACCTGTCCATATTTCACCAGGAAAAATATGGCAAATTCTGTGAGGGTAAACTGGCCTTAAGCTTAGTAGAAACATGCGAGAATTGATGCAGAAACACCAAATTTTGCAGTTATTTTAAATTTGTCAGGGACATGCTTTCTGGCGTGCCTCATTATTTATCCCGGAACTAGCTGCATCCCATGCTTTTGAGATTTCTGGATGAGGTACTACTACCTCACTGACGTTCTATGAATATGATAACGAGGGCCTATAAATTAGTAGGTGAGGGTAGCTTTAAGCAGGTAAAAGCATAGTCAGTAGAGTTTTGGAAAGAAACAGCTGCTGTTTGTCTCTCAGATGCTGTGCAATTTACTCCAGATACGGCCCTAGGGAGACTGTGAATTTAGCAGCCACTCGAGAAGGACGGGTAAAGCGAAAGGGAGGTGAGAAATGTCTGAAAGCCCTAGTTACTTGCTATCATCGCTCCCACAGCATGCGCCCTGACTGCATTAGCAGGCCTATTTACAGAGCTCGGCCTAGCGGTGCTCTGATTGAGATCCAATCCCAGCTCCCTTAATTACAAATAATATGGACATAAATAGCCCTTCCAAATCCATGGCAGGCTGCATTTGCACAGAGGCATGGAAACATCTCGGCCACTTCAGCCAGCAGCTCCCCAGGCCAGAACTCACCACAGTGCAGCAAGCGATGTCGTTTGTGGTTAGGGTAAAGGCACAGCCCTGCTGCATTCTTTTAGAACCTCTCAATTCCTCAGTTATTGCAGTGTTCACTATGTTATTATATAACGTGTGGTCCAATCATTATTTCCAAAGTTCAGTTATTATAATACTTTTCTCATCATAGACGATCACAATTAAACAGGACCCTGTATGTGCCTTAATTTGTATATAATATGCTTAGGGGTATATTTTGTAAATTCTACTTAGATGGCTATGTAGTTAGTGTTGTGTTTTTATAAATGTGCATGAAGGAAGTAATTTCGCTTTCTCGAATGACCCGTTCATTCCCATTTTGTATTCCTCACATATTTTCTTATACTGAAAACACCATATTGTTTAATGATTAAATAAGGAAACATGTCAAGGATCAGAAACAATCCTCTCCCCCAGTGTGGAGTTGGTAGACTGTGATATCACTGTTTTTTTCGGTAGTTTCAATAGTAATGTGCTTAAATACGAAGTAATCTGTTTTGCTGAGGCAGGGGAGAGAGGTGGGAGGCAAGGGGTCTAAGAAATTTATTTGAGCTTTAAGTGTGAAGAAAAGATGCTTTACTGTACGCGATGTTGTACTGTGATAAGCACACTCCAGTTGGATTTGTGAGCGCCATGTGGTGGGAGAACAGATTTGATGCACCATATGTCGCTTCTGTCTCCAAGCTACGATGTTACAATGAAAATGTGATTTCACAACCGTATGTGTGTGAGGAAACCGAAGTATTTGTAGAAAAAAGTTAAGAATGCACCGTCAGTAGTAGAAGTAATGCACTGATGCAAAACCTCTGTCTGTTAGGGAGTTTCAAGAGGCTTCTATGTACAATACAGATAGCTTGAAACAGTTTCCTAAAGAACTAAACTGCTTATGGACCGCATGGGTTATTTCTCTGTGTGCACGTTCAGCTTCGGTGTGTGAGGCGGATGTTGTCAAAAGATTCCGAAGACCATGTAGGCTGGACAAGCTCTTGTGTGAGAGGACCTTCTACTGTGGGAAAACCGAGCCTTTTATAATTGTTATAAATGCCAAGGACCCTTCACAGCACCAACTAGGCAGATATGGAGAAATCTTGAAGGTTGTATTTGCTTCTTCTGTGATTTATTTTCCAGGTTAGGAGCATTTGAAAGAGAACCCTCTTAAATAATGTGGTTATGAAAAGGAAACTGACAACAAATGAAGGTGAATTCAAAAATTTAGCTGTGCTGTAATATTTTGGTCCAATTTAGGCTAATGCCTGCTGCAGCAGAAGTTATTATTAACAGGTTAGGAGCATTGAAAGAGAACCCTCTTAAATAATGTGGTTATGAAAAGGAAACTGACAATAAATGAAGGTGAATTCCAAAATTTAGCTTTGCTGTAATATTTTGGTCCAATTTAGGCTAATGCCTGCTGCAGCAGAAGTTATTATTAGCAGGGAATTGGCCTTCCATTTAATAACCAGTTCCACATGCTAATTCGATAGGATATGTCGACCACTGGTCCAATTTTGCAGCTTGTTGCAACTCGGTGGGATTTCTTTCATTGACGAGTAACCCCCTCTGGATCTTGGTTTGAAATCAAGATGGTTTTGTATTGGGCTTAACACTTTCTGCCTAGCATTCCCAAATAGTGTCTGCCCTGGTCTTTAGAAAGACCTAGAACAATGTGTGGTTTTGACCATCATCTACCTGGAAGACGTTGCCCTCTTCTATCACAAGATTTGCCCCAGGGCTCCAAGCTGTGCTGTCACTTCTCCTTATAAACCACTGAAGAAGAAATCTATTGAACTCTTGTTTGGCAGGGAGCCTTATCAGTGCTGCTTTATTGGCAGTCCACTCCCTGTGTCTTTAATGCAGCCATTAAACATTCTAGTTTGTAGTTGCGGGTGGGCCTTTGGCCCAACATCTGATTGACAATGTTCTATCTGTATAAGATGTTTCTATCTATGGCCTAGTCTTCCTGTGGCTTATAGCGTATTGTTGTATGGTGGCGCCATTCAATGATCAGCCATTTCTTTGGTGTTCACACGCATAAGGACTGTGACTAGAAAGAATAACTTGGTGGAAAAATGTATATTACTCACCAGTTATTGTTATTACATCGAAGTCCTTGATTTGCTTTAGGCCTACGGGCTCTAATCGTCAACAAATCTTGTTACTGCCTTGGTCTATTAAAATGGGAGTTGCTGCTGTTGAGTTGGCTACGTTTATAGGGAGGTGCTAAAATAAATGTTTTTTTTTTATAAACTAAGCCATTGAATCGCCTCTAGGTCAATATATGCAAAATACACCATGCCATTCATTGCATGCAAACAGTGCCCCCTCATGCATCATGTTTTATCACATCACATTTTGTTCTGCAGGTGTGCTTACCCGATCCAGTCTTAATGTGTGTGTAATTGTAAACCAGATGCAGGAGGCACAAAAGCAAGATATTGTTTACCAGGGTATTTGATTCACTTGCTATCAATCTGAATGAGTTTGTCTCATGTGCTTATGCTTCCTCCTATAGGTGGACATGCATATAATCAAATAATTTGAACGAATTCTAAATCTCACAAGAATTACAACAAGATGGAATCAATAGTGGTGTTTTCATTGGTCGTGTTCTCTTATTAAACGCAAGCTCAACCAGTGTGTTTTGGTACGGATGTATCTACTGCAAATGGCCCAAAACTCGTTTGAGGGCAGTGCCTCCCACTTAGGCCTGAGGACTTGGGTCTTCTGTGTGGAGTCATTGGTTTCTTTATGCCTGCATCAGGAGAGAGCTGAAAAACGTACACACAGGCTAGCAAACCTACCCCACGCTACATGCACAGCAGTCTATGATTCAGTGGTCAGTAATACAGATAGTCGGTTACAGTTCTAAGTAGTCAGTAGAATACATGACCCAGGAGTGCACATGGGTGGTGGGGTTTACTACAGAGATTTGAATACATATTGAGAGTTCTGCACGAAGTTCAGCAAGCTTGTGTCTCTTCTAATGCAAACTGAGTGGCATGCTTGCAGCAAAATCTGTCCAATAATCAAACCAATGCTGTGTTATACGTATATGGTATCATAACCAGCTCCATAATTATTTTTCTATATCAAATATAAGTGGAGTCTAAAACTGCTGCATGATGTATAAAGCTCCTCCTCAACCCACTTACCCTTATTTTGACTTGGCGGCTGCTGTCACATGATTAGGGGTGTGGGAAGGTGCAAAGTGGGAGAACTTGCATCTTCTGAATTAAAAAAAAATCCTTCCAGGCTTGGCAGAGTGATCAGCTTAATAAAAGAGGCCAACATCAGCTTCTGCTTTCACCAGCAGGAAGCTCTTCCCCTACTATGACAGGACCGATTGGCAGTAGTCCTCTGTTGGGCCCCGTACCCCGAACATGTCTCCTGCCCCTCCCCATGCACATTCGTCCTCCGTCTTCTGCATAGAGTCCCCATGCTTCAGGTTTCTCTGGCATATACCAAATCAATGTCTTCTCCCTTCTACTTCTTCCGCTACCATCTCTTGTGTTCCAGGATTAGAAGGGAGATGTGCCAACACATGTGGACATGCACTTACCGTGCAGCTCTTCATTTGTGAATCCAGGGCTCAAGAGTATCGTGGAAGTTCTTGCACCCGGATACTTACATAGCAATTGGACCTCATTCCTCAGGTTCCAGACCAACTAGAGGGTATTTAGTTGATTCTTTTTGCCTGATAACACAACATGCAAAGGTCACCAATACTTACCTCAAGACTTGAGAAGGTGTATCCCATCTGACCACAAATCATATTCAACAGGGTGGAAGCATCAATGTCTACATGATCAAGTGACTGGTTTATTGCGGTTACAACCCGACACAAAATTGAGTTAACTGTTTGTCAGTGGATATTTAGTTTGCATGATTTATTAGCAGGTTTTTGTGGTTTTCTTCCGGATTAATATTTTGAAATATTATATGTTCTGTTTCTGAAAATAGATTGTTTCCCACTTAGTGTGTACCTTTCTTTCATTTTTTCTCATTAATTGGACTCTAAGACAACCACTTTTAGCCTCTTTTCCAGTAATAATACATTATATTGAATTATTCCCGACAGAATCCTCATACGATATATATAACTTAAGCCCAGCTTCTGAGAGTTACTGGGTTTTGAGCCCGTGTATGTATACTTGCTTTAAAAAATGTCCAGGTTTGCATCGCAAGCAATTTAAACTTAACATTGGCAAAGATGGGCAATCTTCGATGGGCCTAGTTTTTGACTAAAGAGAACATCACAGGTAGATACTTTTTACATCGCTGACCACGATTTATTGTACAGCCACTACAGTACACAGGGTGCACAATGTTGGCTTCTTTTATTACTGAGTCTCTTTCTTTCAGCCAAGCAATGCTCCTCTTTTGAGACTTGTGCAGTTGTTTTTCAGCCAAGCAGATTAGCATGTGAGAAGTTAGCAAGCAAACATTGAATCTTTCCACGGAAAACATTGGTGTTTTGGTATGTCCTTGATGTATCCTACGATAAATAAACAAAAAAGCAGGAAAATATGTGAAAAAGCACGAAAAATATTTGCCTTATGTGTTGTTGCAACTAGTGTGGAAAATCAAAGCTAACTGTTGCCTCAGCGATGCAGTATTTTTAGTTTGGATCAGCTAAGAAATGTGCTGGCCTGTTTTGTTATTTCTATTTCTGCAAAATATTGCTGTTCCTATCAGGGTTATGTGTAAAACTGTGCTGCGACACTGTTGTCACCTCTTTGCGCCTCACCGACCACGCACCCAAACATGTCTGCTTTGCACATACGTGGGAGTCCACAGGAGCTCAGTTTTTTGAAGGACATGGGGAAATACTTGGGCCTTGCGAGTTATAACGTGCCCTGCCGGTGTGGAGCGCACCTGGCTTGATGTTTATGCAGCCTCCAGTAGCATCCATATCTAGAGAAGAATGTCAACATGGCGGGAAGTAGTCGCATCATTGTAGTCCGCAGCGGTCAACACTTGCTGCCTTCTAGTATGTGTTCTGTGATTTGTTTGCCAACGGGCACTTGATAAGCACACCTTGACCCGTTGTCTTGTCTTCCTTCTCTTATGATGATCTTTTTGGCTTTTGTTGCTCATCTGATCCGCAGTTAACCAAGTTTAGTTACCCTAATGTGTTTTCTGACCTGTAAATCTTTATGCCAATGGGGGAGGTGGCCAGGAATCAGGATTACACATTGCTGTTCTGAGGGGGGATTACACTGTGAAAATCTTTGTACACAGTGGTTGTCTAAATCCATTTTCAAGCATAGAAGTTGCATATTGGTGGGGGAAGGAATTCTGTAGGACTACCTGTGGGCTAGTGTAGCCTATAGAACGCACCCTCTGCTCTGCTTCCATTTCCGGCTTCATTTATTAACCAGCTCACCTTGTGGTGTAACTGGAAACCATATTTATTTTACATCTGTAATTCTTTTATGGATATTGCATCACAAAACGTGTAGTAAGGTAGTACTGGGCAATAAATGCATGATATGATGAACATACAAACCAGAGCTGGGAACCCCAGGGCCTCCTGCACTAACGAAGATGCAGAGCTGTGTGTTATGGCTTGGGCGTGGTGTCTTCTTTTTATCTGTCAAAAGGTTGGTGAACATTACGAGCAGTCTGAGGGCCTTCTATAAATGTAAGATCTATAAACCATCTGTAGGTCTGAACAACCTCAAGTAGCACCCTTTGGTTTCATGTCATTTACCATCTAAAAGGAAAGTGTGGGTACACTCTCTTCATGATAAAACAAATAATACCCTTAACTGTGAAGGCTTGGAGCCTGGTTCGATGACAGAAATATGATTCCTGTAATTCCCTAATATGTAAAAGTTCTTTTTTGGTCAATAGAACCTTCCTTCGTCAGAACCTTCGTACTAACCAGGAAGCTTAACTAGAGTCAGTGAATTTCAGCCACACGTTGACTTTAATTTAGTGCTTTAAATAGTGCCTCTCACCCACAAAGGCTTTTTGCATCATGGTGTCGGTGACACATGCTCTTTGTGTCCGTGGCAGTCAGTACTTCGCAGTATATATACTGAATACTATTGCTTTCCACTGGTTGCGTGCAAAGTAATGTCCTAGTGGGATAACTCAGTTACTCCAATTGTACATTTGTCTCTCCATCAGCGGCTATGTCGACAGTGATGTAGCAAGATAGCCTTGGGTCCCAATTTAGTCTGTGAAAGTGGTTCCACAACCCCCAGTTGGGTAGTAAAAGATAGCCATAAAAAAAAAAAAAAAGATAGCCATAATTGGGGTACTGAGAACTCTTCAAGTCCCGAGCTATTGGGATCTCACACAGTAGTTTTTCTATGCTCCTGAAGTAATCTGTGACCTTTTAGACAAAGGGAAAACTGCCAGATGTCTCTCACCCTTTTGCGCCGGGGTAATCTCCTAGAGGCAAGAGTGTTAGGTTCCAGGCACAAACTGATGACTTCTTCCTTGATGTTGAGTAGTCAAGTCTTACTCCAAGCAGTGGTAGTGTCATTGCCACTTTGATATAGTTCAACACATAAGTCATACTCCATAAACTCCGTTTCTAGTCAGAACTTTAATTTTCCGGCCACAATTATAGGGCACTTAAAATCATGATCAAACAATCTAGAACCTTCTAAGACCTTGTGAAGCCAAGGTATGAACAACAGTTCTACAGAGCTTACAGCCACATTCAGTGTGTAGCAGAATGCAAGCACATCCACAAATCTGTGGTGCTGCCACATCAGCCATTTCCCGCTCTATTTAGACCACGGCGAAGGGCCAGGTTTATACCAGCAGCGTTTCTGCTTTCACCTGGTGGCTGATCTGCCAAAGACCCACCAGGTCAGAGTGACGGTCACCCTGCCCCGTTGAGGTCTGTGAAGGGGGCTGACTGTGGTTGCTCCCTTCGCAACACATATAACCCCATAATGTAAGTGGGGATCTCTAAATAGGGCAAATGAGCCTCTATGGTGAAGTGTCCATCAGGTTTTAATACAGCCCTTTGTTCGTAACTTGTAGCAGTTCAATGAACATCTCTCAATCATGTAATTTTATTGGTCGTTTTTTCGCACACACGTTAGTTATTACATCTGTGTGTGGGACGTGTGCATGCGAGCACTTCCACACACAGGCTTGCACACTGCTTGTATCCAGTACATGTCTGTGTGCTGCTTGTCTGTGACTCACGAGTTGACTATCCAAACCATTTACCATCACTGCCTGTGTCCCGGGCACTCCAATCCCCTCTGGAAGAATCAAACAAGTTTGTTCCATGACGGCTCATAATCGACTACACTTGTGGGTTGCTCCTCTGCAACTCAACCCCAATCAAGAAGCGTTATTTTTGCCCTGCATGGAATGGTAAGCAAGTCCACATGTGCAGCTGTTTTTCACACTACTACAGTCCACTTAACATTTACGCACATCTACTCAATCACAGCAAGACAACATGTACCTTTCACTTCTCATCAAGCTTGACCCCAAAGCACTTACAGAACACATACCACTCACTACCCATGACCTTTTAACCAGGCACAACTATACATGAATGTAAAGTGGTAGCTTTCTAGCTCCTATTAGTCTTCCATCCACCACATGCATAGATCCCTCGACATCAGTTTTGATTAAGGCACCACTGTGGTCAAACTTGCACAACATCAAAACACTTCCCACATAGGCCACACTCGCAACCCAATGCCTTTTCAACCAGGCACTACTGTAAGTTAATGCAAAGCAGGCAAATTCTAACCCTCACTTGTCTTTCCCTGCTACATGCAAGACAAGGTGAGAGGACCATTCTGGTCACTCACGCATGACACGAACATTTTCGACACCAATTAAACATTGTTCCACTAAAAAAAGCCAAACTCCATGGTGTAGCGAGCTGCCAGTCTACCAATGCTTTTCCACGCCTCATGAAATGTTTGTTACATAAATGCAATTGCAATAAAATTTACATAGAACTGGCAAGGTTAAGTTTGTTTAATGCACTCGGAATCAAGAGGCTGACATGCTGCATACCAGTCAGGGTAGATTACATAGGTATAGGTACTAAGAGGGCGCCAGTGAAACGTGAAACAGCAAGGCAATTACTGCCATGGAAGCTGCCACAGCCCAATCCTCTTTATGGTTTTAATCGAATGTCATGTGTAACACTACAACATATCAACACAGCCTTGAGAAGAGCTGTCTATTCTATTTTTATAAAGTCTGTTAGTGACATTATAACACCCTGGCTAACTTTAATTTGCTTGCAAGCTGCAACTGAAAAGGTTGTTATGTAAAACACACCACTAGTAAAAAAAGCCACATAAGTGAATGTTTTTACCTTGTAAAAAATGTTTGTTGCAACTTTATAGCGACCACAGGGAGGTTACTTTTTTTAACGGTTTGTTTATGTGGCATAACCTTACCATATATTATAAAAACAAAAAAATGAAAATCACTGCACCAGCTTGGCAAGGTCCGACCTATTGACTTTGCCAGTGCTTGTTTTTTTTTGTTATTGGCATTCACAATGTGCTTCACCCAGAAGGCACTACATTAGTCTACTGCATCACGATTTCCAGGCTCTGGGCAGGAAGCCATTACCGTTCACCTTATTCTGGTCTCCATGGCAGACTAGATTCCTGCTGTGGCAGCAGAGGAATATATTAAGGATGACTGAATCAATTTGCGTATGAATAAAAAATTACATACTTCAGTTTCAAAATCATATTGGGCTCTCAACGGGTATCTGGATGGATCCGGGCACGTCATGTGGTTTGTGTGGGACCCATCGCCTTTGTAAAGCTGCCTTATTGCCGTCATTGACAGACAAAGCTTCCTCTACCCCTTAGTTCATCCTTGTTTTTTCAGTAATACTGCAAAAGTAATAGTACAGGCCACCCTTAGTTCATCCTTGTTTCTTCAGTAATACTGCAAAAGTAATAGTACAGGCCACCCTTCGTTCATTCTTGTTTCTTCAGTAATACTGCAAAAATAATCGCCCAGACCACCCTTAGTTCATCCTTGTTTCTTCAGTAATACTGCAAAAGTAATGGTACAGACCACCCTTAGTTCATCCTTGTTTCTTCAGTTATACTGCTAAGGTAATAGTACAGGCCACCCTTAGTTCACCCTTGTTTCTTCAGTTATACTGCTAAGGTAATAGTACAGGCCACCCTTAGTTCATCCTTGTTTCTTCGGTTATACTGCTAAGGTAATAATACATGCCACCATGCAATGGACGAGGCCAGTACATCCAGAGGAAGGTGCATTTATTAGTGCAATGCAAGGAACACCTATTGTACCCCGAACAAAGCCTTAGATGGCTAAATTCAAGACTCCCAAGGCAACAACGAATAAACTTATTGAAGTAGACAAGATGTTAAAAAAAAAAAAAAAAAAGAATGGTGAGAAAAAAAATGTATTTGCTTTTCTTTATTCTTTATTAAGTTTCCAATGTTGCAAAAATTCACATTAAGATTAATTGAATAAAAACAGGACTTACGCGGATTCGTATTTTACGAAATTAGAAAAAGTGATCTCTTTTCCTCAGGGCTTGTATACATCTCCATGATTCTAGTGTCGATCACTCGCCGGTAATAACGTATCATTTAGATCCTGTTGGTTGCTAATTCATAAATCATCTCTATAGACGCAATCATTTCGTCGCTATAAAATCAGGCATGATAACCCTCCACTTGTTAACGCAGCATGTGCAGTAGTAAGTAGTATCACTTTGAGGTTTACATGCCCTGAGGGAGCAACAGACCTATTTCTCATGTCATAAAACACCTGTTGGCTCTTGTCCCATTTCTTTTCAGTGAATTTTTCTGTTGATGTTTCCAACATTGGAAATGTATCAATGAAAAAACAATCCCGTTTTGATGCACTTTAAAAAAAAAATTATTATGAATCTTGCCTACTTCAATTAATGTATGTAGTGCCAGGGAGGGGCTTAAGCCCATATGCGTGGTTAAGGCAGTCAGAGATTTAACTACTAAGGGGATGGGCGGGGAGAGAAATCGGCAGGATCGTGGCACGAAGAAGGACCAGGACATGGCTTGGGAAGTTGGGCTGGAGGTGGGGGGAGGTTTTAGGCCTCAGGGAGGGGTGCTGGGGTCGGCGTAGTTTTTGGGAAAAGGGCAGAATTTTAGGGCTTGGGGCAGGAGGGGGGCAGGTTTTTAGGACTCAGGGCGGGGGTGCTGTGATCGGGGTCGTTTTTTGGGCTGGGGTGCTGGGATTCAGTGCTCAGGGTAGGGGGTCGGGGTAGTTAATGGGGCTAAGGTGGGTAGATTGCAATGAAGGAGGGCCGACTTTTAGGGCTCAGGGCTAAGGGGGCTGGGGTGGGATCTTTTCCACACATACACCTTTACCAATCATGCCTTTACAGGGGAATTTGTTGTAAAGGCATGCGTGGTTAAAACGTGGTCATTGTAAAGACTGCATGGTTAAGGCATGCGCGATTTAGGCATGCATGGATGTGTCACACAACCAAGGCTTTTTAGTCCGTCTCTAAGTCTGTCCTACCCTGAATTTAACAAATACACCTATATGTGATCCTTTGCTGAATTGATGTATTGACATACTGCTGGATTGCGATAAAAATCAATAATGAAAATAAAAATTAAAAAAAGTATCTTTTCTCTTAAACTTTAGATAGGAGTAGAAAAGCTATATTCTTCAGGTAACGTTTGCTGGATTCCTCCCTGCCCAGAGGCAGGAGTGTAGCTTACTCAGTAAGATTTTGAGGGGGGGGGGGGGGGGGGGAGTGTTATGAGCTTCAGATTTTCCAACAATCACGCTGGCATATCCTAGTAAAATATGCTATATGACAAGCAGGACAGGTTGCATGAGAGGAGCAGTGGAAAGAGAGAGGAATGCAGCTTGATAGCGGAACTAAGTGAGAGAAAACACAATATTTAGTAAAATAACCAACATTTTCAGGGATTTTCAAAATAGAGGGAGAGAAAGTGTGTGCGTTTTTGTCTGTGTGTATAAAAAAATTCCTGCAGAAGTCCAACAGACACCTCACCATACCCAACAGAAAGCACCTGTACCCAACGATTTATCAGAAATACATTTATTAGGGGAGGTGTAACACCCCAAACAACCCCTCCACTCAAGCTACGCCCCTGCCCAGAGGTATTTATTTTTTTGTATTATAATAAGATAGTGTTCTACATTTTGGGACTCGGATGTATGGTGTAGCCTTGTCTTGTTTGTTGCCAGTTAAGGTGCAAAAACTGTGGCACTTACAGCGTCAAATTAGTTGGTGGGCTTAGTCCGGTGGAAGCTGGCTTTCTTGAACACACATATTGTCTGTCCAGCCAAAGCCTACAGCAGCATGGGTATGGAATCTGAACTCGCCACTCAACTTTCCATTGGTTACTGAGAACTTTGATGTGCATGTGTGCAGAAGATCACCAGGCACAATTCCATTACAATGCTCTCGCCATATAGTGGTTTGTGGAAATAACACAGGCTGAAATGTGTTCTCACATGACTGAAACCGAGAACGATGAAAATCATTTCAGTTGAAAAAATGTCATGAAAATGCTTGAGTTTCTTAACTCTAGGATTTTCATTTTGAAGCGACCGTAGTAAGGATCTATATTTTTCCATCTTATCAGTGCCATAAAAAGAGCCCTTTCGTAGGTAAACCATTGTGCCGCGACTACTAGAGGTAAAAGTGTATAAAACCTAAGGCTATTCTGTGCAGAACTACTTTAGGCACGAAATGCAGAATATTACACGTCCGTAAAATCTCTATGCAAAATTACAAAATTCTCATTTGAAGTCGAGAAGATAAGGGAGCTTAGTAATGTAGCATCCAGTAGAATTATCGCCCCTGTGGTAGGTGAACAAAGTACATCACATGATAACATTGCTTGGCATTCTTCTGTAGAGATTGAGAAGGGACACTTAGAGTTTGGTTTCCAAGAGTCCATTTCTTGGGAAAGTGTCTCTTAAGTGCTTGACTCTTTCAATGGGTAGGGTAACCCATCACAAGTTGAGGCCGGTCCTATTTGGTTGGCAGTCCTGTCTGCTGGAAGTGGGTGACTCTAGCCTTGGTTTTATTTGTTATTTCTGGATTGATGGCATTGTGGATGCCCATCCAACAAATGGTTAGTTGCTCCTATGGAAACTTCACCCTACTCTTGGTGGGGAGAGGAAGGGGTCTTCCAGCCTGAGGGGATGATTACAAAGAATGCATCTTATGAGTCCTATAATAACTCAAATTAGAAAACACCTTTGATTATTTGGATGCTAGATTTTCAAGCAAGTTTGTTTATTTGTCCAGAGTTAAAAAAAAAATGTAAGTGATTTCAACCACTGCAATGAATACATTACTTTCTATGTAGTAAAAACTGTAGTGTCTGCCTCTAAAGGTAAATCCCTCTGGGGAAACAGTATGTAGAAGACATTTGAGACATCACAAAAATAATGTTCTTCTCCAGGTCTGTAAAGTGTCTTCATGGATGTGCCAAGATTGGGGGCTTTGGACATGATGCTGCAGAAGGAACTGAGAATAACTAGGATTGAGCACCATATTGTCACGTGTCATGAGGTTCACCACCCAAAGCTTCATTTTCCAAGGATGTTTAATTAATTAAAAAACTATGGAATTCCAGTAGGCTGTGTCAGTTGTTTGATTTCAAGGAAACATTTCTTTGATAATGCTTGTTTTAAAAAAAAATAAAAAACTTTTAGGTATTATTCCCATCCTAAAAATTATCTTGAATATTTCAGCTACCGAAGTGAAGAGAAAGACCTAAGTAAATTGCTTCGTTTACAAGAACAGTTGATCCTTTATATTGTTCATTAGCACCTTTGCTTTGGTGGTAGGTTACGTGGCAAATCAATGAATTGGCAGCAAGTTGTCTCCATTGATTTGGCCATTACAGTTATTTCATCAGTAGAGTCTTGCTGGCAGCCTCATTACAGCACTACTTGGTCCTCTCATGCCTTGGTCTTGCGACTCAGCACCTCTCTGTACTCAATATCTTTCTACAGACATATCCGGCAGCACCCAACTCCCTGCAACCATTTTCTGCAACCAGGACGTACCACCTCTGCTCCAATTACCTGTGCATAGCATGTGTCTCTTATCGCTTCAGTATCATGTCACGCATGACACTTCCTCTCGCCAATGCTCGTACCTCTGTATTCACCTGCTGCCAGTTTAGCAGGCGCCAGCACCCTTAGGATCACTGCTCTTAATGAAATTGATCCAACATGCAGTGAACATTTCCCTTAATTGTCAACCAGGGCCTGATTCTTCTCATGTCCTCCCTCACACAACACCTTGTGTTTCATTTCATCTCATGCCCCCCCCCCCCCCCAAAAGTCTCCTGCTTTTCTCCTTGGGTCTCTTGCTTCCCTCCTTAGCTCTCCTGCCCCATTTTGATCTCTTCTATCTTCCCTGCCACTCTTTTTCCCGTCCTTCTTGCCTAATAGATGCCTATGACTGCCTAACCATAACACTGTATTCCCAAGCTGAGTGAATAGCATTTTGAGACGATCACCCTGAACAGAATGTTCCTTCCTCATTAAAAAAAACAAAAAACTTACCCCTTCCTTTCCAACTCCCTCGTCTCTTTTCCATCACCGCTCTTCCGCGTTAGCATTTTCAGGGGATACGATAAAGGCATTAAGTTATGTACCAATACATGGCAATCTCAGCACCACTTCAGCTCAACTTCCTCACCTAATCCTCTACTCACCCTGAACTCACCTAATCCTACCGTGCCTCAAGCCCATTCCAGGTCTCCACAATCTTGCCTTCAACTCAAAATCACCCCTCTTAATTTGCAGCAGTAATCACCTCCAATCAAAACTCCCCTTAACATTACTGCAACCTCCGCTTACCTGTCTACCAGGAGCGGCTTCTCCATAGGGGCCAAAATGGGACTGTTGCAGCCCATCCCTTCACAGATGCAATACATATCTTACATGCTGCACTAACATCAGGCAGTCCAGCATGTCTGATAATAGTGAACTGGGGCCTGTCGGTCATAAGCCCTTATGCCCAATCAGAAGCCATGATGAATGAAAAAGGACAGCCTTCCGTCCAATCTGAGCTTCTGGTTGGACATAAGGGTGAGAGCCTCGCTCTGGCGCCATGTTTGTTCAATCTGAAAGTTGGGAGTCGACGTGCAGAGGAAACTGTGCCCTGAGGACTACCCCAGGTAAGGTTTAACATTGTGAATGAGGGGGGAGGAGCCTAGCGCGCAACCAAGATGGCCGCGTAGGTGCGAGGCTCCCGAGGACCTCCGCGACCTCCTGCATAAATCCTGACCATATCCTGTCCTAGACGAGGGGACTGTGTTTGTGAGACCGAGCTGAGGTGCCACCCGTTTTCCGTTTCCAAATCGGACCTCGGACACCGGCGGGAGCACCGATTGAGGTTTGCGGCCTTCTCCACGCCGGCCCCCCGGATTGGAGTTGTGGGGCGATCCGGAGACAAAGTGAACAACAGCGGCGGGCAAGGCTGGGCGACTCGCGTACCCCGCACTTTCACTTTCGCGCCCTCCTTGCTGCCAAGCGAGGTAGGGTAGCGGGGCGGCGTGCGGTGGTGTGACCTCGTCGGGGTGCCCTGCCGGCCCGCCAGCTGTGATCCGCCCTTCGGAGCTGTGGTCGCCCCCCCCCCGGAGCCCGTGAACTGGTTTGTCAGCCCCTTTCAAGGAGATTGGCACGATTTGGGGACTGGAGCCATGTCCACGAAGCAAGATGGCGACCGGGCAAAGGTGAAATCGACCCGCCGTGGCGCAGCCCATCAATCCAACAGCATGGACCGCTACACCCTCCAGAAGGGATCTCCAGAGGCGCCGCGTAGGTCCCCTGTGGGCCCGACTGATGCTCCTGCTCTGCCCGCGGATCTGACCCTCCGAGACGTCATGGGCGCCATCGCCGAGATGAAGGCCTCGGTGGACCAGCGCTTTGACACTCTGGCGCAGAAGATTGACTCGGTCCTCGTGGATGTGGGCCTGGTGAGGGCCGATCTGTCCAAGACGAATGACCGGGTCGACTCTTTGGCCCACACTACCTCGGGCCTCACAACGGACATGGCGGCCCTCCAAAAGGAGGTGCGCCGACTTGGCCAGGCGAGCGCCCTGATGGATCGTCGACTGGAGGATTCCGAGGGTCGAGCCCGGAGGAACAATGTCCGCATTGTCGGGGTGCCGGAGGGACGTGAGGGGGAGGCGGCGGATCTGTTTGTGGAGGACCTGATCCTCACCCATCTCCAGCCCCGGGGGCTGAGTAAACTCTTTGCGGTGGAACGTGCCCACAGGGTCCCCGGAGGAAGACCTAAGGCCGGAGCCCCTCCGAGGCCTCTCATTGCCCGGATTTTCAACTTTCGGGACAGAGACGCTATCCTGCAGACTTCTAGGCTACAAGGACCGGTCAGACTCGACAATATGGACGTAAATTTCTATCCTGATTTTACTCCGGCGGTCCAGAAGCAGAGACTGAGTTTTCTCGGAGTCAAACGTCGCCTACGGGACCTGAACCTCAAGTATGCGATGCTTTTTCCAGCGAAGTTGAGGGTAGAGGTGGATGGCCGCACGCACTTTTTTGATCGTCCAGAGGCGGCCGGGGACTGGTTGGACACTTTGCCCGGGGATCGGGGCCGGGGGGGTGGGGGGGGCGCGGTTGGCGGGGAGGGCTCGCCGGATCAGGACTGAGGGACTAATAGTAGGCCTTGCTCTGGACAACATTATTGTCATCATTGACTGATTGTGTAAGTTCCCCTCCCGTGGAGGTCGTACGGGGTCTCTTGGGGGCTTTCCCTCCTCCTCTGGGGGACTAGTTAGTTTTCTTATCTATGGGGCGACAGGCACACTGCACTTTGGGGGGGCTGTTTGGGCTCATGCAGGGGTGCAGGGAGGGGGGAGTTCTGTTGGGACGGGTGGGTTGGGGTGGGGTGTTGATCGTTTTTACCGCAAGGCAAACCCTTTACTGTATTGGTGCTTTTGAGGTGCTCTCGGGGGGACGAATGATGGCTTCTGTAGGTGATGGGGGGTAGGGACTTGACTTTGTTGTCGTGGAACGTTAATGGACTGGGGGATAGGATTAAGTGAGGTGTGGTCCTGCAGTATCTGAAACGAATTTCGCCAGATGTGGTCTTTCTGCAGGAGACACACCTTATTGGCAATTCCTTTTGTGCCATGAATCGGCGTGGCTATCGTTTGGTGGCCCACTCGGGCTTCACGTCTGGCTCGCGGGGGGTGGGCATCATGGTTAAGAACTCGCTCCCGCTGGAAATAGACGAGGTGCGCCATGATGAGAGGGGACGCTACACTGCCTTGATGGGGAGAATGGAGGGCAAAGTGGTTGTCTTTGTTTCAGTGTACGTCCCACCGGGGTTACAGTCTACCACTTTTGCGGACCTGGGGCGCCTCCTCCTTGACCTTCCGGGGGGGCTTCTGGTGGTTGGGGGGGATTTCAATGCGGTGGTTTCTGGGACTATGGATCGTCACCCCCCTAGGGACCTCCCCCGGGCGCAGGCGTGGCTGTCCGGCCTCTTAGATACATTGGGATTGGTGGACTGCTGGCGCTTAAAACATCCCACGCAGCTGCAATACACCTTCCATTCGGGTGCCCATGGTAGCCTCTCGCGGCTTGATCATATCCTTGTCCCTGCGGCCTATGCTGGGAGAGTGGGAGAGGTGCGCCATCTGGCGCGGGGTATTTCAGATCACTCCCCGCTCCTGTTGCACTTTGATGTCCTCCCGAGGGGGGAGGGCAGGGTAGCTCCAATCAATGCCTGGTACCTGCGCGACCCCACCATTCGTGCTGACTTGATTAAATCCTTGCAGCGGTATTTTGAGGAGAATGTGGGGTCTGTCCCTTCGGCTATCTCCCTGTGGGAGGCCTTCAAGACAGTTCTTAGGGGGGAGGCCCTCTCCTTCATATCCCATGCCCGGAGGCGCGAGCAGGAGGAGGTGACCCGGGTGGAGGCCGAAATTACTGAATTAGAGGGTGATCTGGGGAGTGGGGTGACGGATGCTGCACTACATGTTCTACACCTTAAGCAAGCGGCCTATAGGGCCCTCGTCACGGAGGCAGCCAGGGGCCTCAGTAGAGAGCAACAGGGGCGACTGTATGATGTGGGTGATAAGGCTGGTAAATTGATTGCGTGGTTGGATAAAAAGGAGAGAGCGAGTCGTGTGGTCCCGCTGATTGAGAGGATGGATGGTGTACGTGTCACCGAGCCAGAAGACATTGTCTCTTGCTTCGCGGATTATTTCCGCGAGGTGTATTCCCCGGTCTCTCCCTGCTCGGAGGCGGATTCCCATGCCCTGCTTCGAGATATCGCGCTGCCCTCCCTTTCGGTGGAGGACAGGGAGTCGTTGGATGCTGCTCCTACCTCGGACGAAATTGCCCTCGCCATACGCTCGGTCGCATCTGGCAAGGCCATGGGCCCGAACGGCATCCCTATCGAGTTGTATAAGCTGCGACCGGATGTACTGGCACCCCACCTCCGCGCGATGTTTCTGGCGGCCCACTCGCGGGGCTCCCTCCCGCCGGACCAACGTCTGGCTACAATCGTGGTGATCCACAAGGAGGGGAGACCCCGAGACCGGGTTACCTCCTATCGGCCTATCTCGCTCTTGAATGCGGAGCCCAAAATCCTTGCCAAGGTGCTCGCCAACCGGCTGGTCGGTGTGGTTGGCGATTTGGTCCACCAAGACCAGTCCGGCTTTATTCCCCATCGCAACACGGCCCTCAATCTGCGGCGCTTGCACGGGGTGCTCGCGCGTGTTCCGTTTGTGCGGGAGCCGGCCATCTTGGCGTCCTTAGACGCCACCATGGCGTTTGACACGCTCGAATGGCCATACATTTGGGCGATGCTGGCGAAATTCGGATTTGGACCGGGATTCATTAGCTGGGTCAAATTGTTGTATTCGGGCCCATTAGCGCAGGTGGTAGTGAATGGACGAGTCTCGGCCCCATTCGCGCTGGGACGGGGCACGCGACAGGGTTGCCCCTTGTCGCCGCTCCTGTTTGCACTGGCCTTGGAACCCCTGGCGGAGTGGCTGCGGTGGCACCCTTCCATCCGTGGTCTCCGTTGGACCCCCGAGTATGAGGACCGCGTGTCCCTCTACGCTGACGATATCCTTTTGTACCTAGCCTCCCCGCGCAAATCACTGATTGTCCTGGTTGATGTCCTGCGCTCCTTTGGCCGTAACTCAGGCCTCGTCATCAACTGGGCCAAATCATGTGTCTATGTGCTTTCCGGGGAGGCTCCCGTCCTCCCGCGGGGCTGTCCGATCCAGATTGCCTCGCAGGGGTTTCGGTACCTGGGTGTCTATATCACGCTGGACCCGGAGGCCCGCTACGAGCGGAATTTGCTTCCCCCCCTCCAGCGCTTGAAGGAGGACGTCGCGCGCTGGCGGCGCCTGCCGCTTTCGCCGCTCGGCCGGGCGGCATTGTTTAAGATGATGTCGTTGCCGCGCTTCCTGTACGCTCTCCAGAACACTATGGACTTAGTCCCGGCGCGCTACTTCCGTGAGGTGGAGAGTCTACAGCGCCGCCTGTTCTGGGACAGGAGGCCGCGTATAGCCCTGGCGAAGTTGACGCTCCCGTGGTACGACGGGGGGATCGCCCTCCCGGACATTAAGCGGTATTACTGGGCCTCCCAGCTAGCTGCAATTAATCACGGCCTCTATGGGCCCGCCTTGAATCCGGCATTTGAAATGGACAAGATGCTCCTGCCCGGTGGCGACTACAATCGAGCGCTCTACTCTGGCGCGCCCGATCCCCGTTTGACGGGGCCCACGCGTGTCATGGTGCGGGTGTGGCACGCGGCCAATGCAGCTATGGGGTGGAAGGACCGTTTGACCCGGGCGTCGCCGTTGTATGCGCCTCAGCGGTTGGGCTCCCTGTGGACCTCGAAGGGCTTCGAGAAGTGGGACACGATCGGCATCAGTAAAGTGGGGGACCTCTGGACGAGAGGGGGATTTAAAACATTTGAGACGCTGCAGACGGAGTTTCAGCTGCAGGGCAGTGAATACTTTCGGTACCTGCAGGTCCGTCACGCGCTGGGCTCCGTCTTCCCAGACGTCGCCTCCATCCCGGAGTCTTCCCCCCTGGAGGATAGAGTGCTGGATGGCCACGTTCCGGACAGCACGATCTCCCTCATTTACAAAAAATTGATTAATGACCGCTCGGTCCTGCTGACCGGCCTCCGTGAGGCTTGGGTTGCCGACGGGCTGGAGTTGGACGACGAAGACTGGATTTCCGCGGTGGCCTCTCCGAAGGAGGTGGCCATACCGGCTCGCCTTCGCTTCGTCCAGCTTAAGATACTCCACCGGGTCTACATGACGGGGCCAAGGCTTCTGCGTATGGGCTATGCTGAGGATGGGTTGTGTAAGCGTGGGTGTGGTGCTTTGGCGACCTTTTTGCATATTTTGTGGGAATGCCCGAAGGTGGAGCGATTCTGGCGTGGTGTGCATGAGGTCCTGCGACTGGTTACGCATGTCGCGCTGTTGCCTGAAGCGAGGAGATGCTTGCTGAATGTGTGGGAACCGACTGATTATTCGGTTCCGCAGACGCGATGGGTGACTCTGGGATATATGATAGCTAAGCGTGACATCGCTCAACTGTGGGGCTCCCAGCGGCCCCCGGCGGTGTCGGCCTGGAAAGAACACATGGATTGGTGCATGTTCCGAGAAAAGGTGGTGTATGTGGCGAGGGGTAAGCCTGGGGCGTGGGTGAAAGTATGGGGCCCCTGGAACGCCTACCGCGGGGGTATCTGCGAGCCACCACTGCTGCCTGCTGCCTCACCGGCTCCGTCCCCCTAGTTGGCCCCCTCCCCCAGCCCCGGGCACAGAGTTCCCCCAGTCCTGGATTTGTTTCCCTTCCCCCTCTTTAGATTCCTGTGGATGGTCGGGGTCCCTCATTAGAGGAGCACGTGCGGTTACTTTCGATTGCGGGTTGCCTTGCGGGTGTGGTTTTTCTGTGTTGTTGTGTTTGTATAAAATGAAACCGTATTGTGGGCTTAGTCATGTGGCCCACGTCGTTGATACCTCCTGATTTACTTCTCTGCAACGCCAAGTGCCTTTTTTGTACGTTTGTCAGGTGCTCCTGTCACTCTAGCGGCCGGCCGGAAGGTTGTAGGCCCATACTTGTATATACTTGAGATTGCAATAAACGGTTTCAAAAAAAAAAAAAAAAAAAAACGTGAATGAGTAAGGGCATGCATATGTTGTTTATGTGCCTGTCTGCAAGCGTGCGCCAGTGTGTGTGCATGTGAGCGTGAGTACCGTTTTATAAAAGCTATTGTTAAGATGATGTTAGTATATTCCAGAAAAATGACTTTTTGTTTGATAGCAGCTCCACTTTATAAATTGACCAGCCGCCACTGCTGCCTCCCTCCTTCTCCCCTCGCTCCTTCTCAACCCACCTCCATGCACTTGTGCTCATCAATATCTGCAGGTTCCTGACGTTATGGGCCCGGTCACAACTCAGTATCCCTTGCTGATGATTTTATTTCATTTAAAATTCCATCCCAACATTTATTTTTCTGTCTTTGAAGAAGTGCAGTTCTTAATTTGAACAAGTGGTTTCCGGTGCTTGGCACCGGCACTTAATTGTGAAAGCCAGCACTCTTTATATTCTGCCACAAGGTGACATTGTTGTCTAATACAGAGACAAGTACGATAATACTTATTTATTAATTTAATATATATTAAAAAATGACTAGCACCTGCCACCCAAGCCACTCTTATAGCTTTGGATTCCCGGAATAGTTTGAATTGTCACTTTTGTATGTGTGATGGTTAGTAGTTGTGTTGGTACTGTCACTGGCAGCGTTGGCAATGAGTGGTGCAAGCTGCAGTGCCCCCTCGACGAGGGCCCTGGCACTTATTTTTCTACAAATTAAGCACTGAAGAAATGTCACATTGGTTAGGGACTGTGAGGTCATCCAGTATGAGAACTCTATGTACATGGAAAAGCCTGCACCGCTGCTACATATGGTGCACCAGTTATATGCTGCTGCTCGTGCTGTACCCGTTCTGTGTGAGAGGAATGCTTGCACTTCCGTGTTAAGAACGTTTGCACTGGTGTTGTTCATGTGGCAGCTGCGCTGTGTGTATTGAATGAGTTCGCAAAATGTTTTTCATTGCACAAAATTCAAAATGATTGTCTTTAACAATGTGATTTATCCAGAGCAGTTACTGTGTGAGCTGAGAGAGTTGCATTGCTGGGGGCGCCCTATCAGTGTTTCACAGGTGTCCATTGTGACTGTAGCTATGCAGCAGTAAACCTTAGTGAATGTTAGCCTTTTTACATTCTTGGTATATAAATGTTCGAATTTCATGCTATTTCAGTTTAATTGTAGTTTGTTCCGATTGTGGCTGTCTGCTACTGTCCAAGGAGTGTTTTGGTCACAGACTTTATTAAGGGGTGGCCAGAAGCAGCAGCCGTCTGGATCCCATAGCATTACTGTTGCTGCACTCGGTGCCATCAAGAGAATAGTGCCCGGATCAGAAACGAAACTGGGCATTTATAAACCTCCTAAATTTTTGTGTTTCCACTCCACTCCTGTCCCCTCTCCCCTCAGCAGTGCAGAGAAAGCAGTTGAGGATTGGTACAAGGGTTTGATCCTATAATGTGGGGGGGGGGGGGGGGTGGTGTTCGAAGATTGTGAGGTGTCTTTTCCACTCGCACTGGCATTTCCATGAATCGGCCACCGAGCAGTGCCTATAGGGCAGCCTACTAACACTCACAACACAGTTATCATCAGAAGTGCAATCAAAGCCCATAACCTGCTGGTGAGCTTGACTTAATCATTATGGTCTGGTTTGACAGCGCAGCTGTCGCCAGACAAATATGTGGACATGCACGAGAGAGGGGCTTTAGCTCCGCCCACACGTTCGGAGCCAGGAGTACACGTTTTCATTGGGCAGAAGTTATGTGCTTCCACAAAAAAGTGCTTGCTCTCCACGCAGCTAAATCATTTTGTTTTATGTATCCAGCTGTATGAGGTTGAACTTTCACTGGCACACACATGACATTGTAATGTTGTTAAAGTGTTTTAGATAATTTATGGTGTTTTTCTCTGTCACACCACAGATGGGAGGAGGGCAGTCATTAACCTACATGGATTTTCAGGTCTGGCATGACAATGCAACTGTCAGCTGAGCTTTTAACCTACACTAATATTATTCTACACTTATTTGCGTCCACACAAAAGCCTATCCATTCACATTCTATCTAATTGCTTCACATTACCATACAACATTCCTTTCAAGCCAGACCTATTGGCATTGCCTGTGCTGGTTTACCTTTGAACTTGCCTAATATGAGCCATCAAGGTAGCGAGTTGTTGACCATGAAACCGGGCAAGCTGGATGAGGCAATATCTCTTGAAGCAGGGAATAGGATTTCATGGAGCAGTGATCCTTCTGCGTGTATAAACAGTTCTAAGACCCAACTTGATCCCTGTTATGGAAGTAATTTCTGTTATGAGAGCATTCTGCTCGAGGACATTTTACCTTGTTTGGTTCCAAGAATGTTCTTGAAAGAGGAACCCACTGTATTATTAAATTCTGCTAGAAATGCCGCGGTTCAAAACACCCTCCTGGGAATTAAACTATCAGTTCTATGGCACATATGTATAAAATGAAACTGACACTGCTTGACTAGAGTGCAGTCTTAGTTTGATTTTCAGTTCGGCAGCTTTGTATTTGTTTAGGTGGTTTGTGTAGTGCCAACAAACTGCCTACGGTTGGTTCAGAGCACTATGATGCACTGTAAGCTTACAGAAATCCCAAATCAAAGCAGTATCTAGAGCAGTGGTTCTTAACCTGTGGTCCGGGGACCAATGGGGGTCCGCAAAGCCGACTCCGGCGGTCCGCGACGTCTTTGAAAATTGAATATTACCAGATTAATAAATTATCCATAATTTAAAAAGCAAAATGTACATTTTTAAAACGTTCTGTAAATATGAAAGAATTTGAAATTGAAGGCATCAGTTGAATGTAGAAAACATTCAGCCTTTCCATTAAAATTCATATATATTTTTTTATATATATATATTTGTTTGTGATTAAATTACATATTTCATCATTCGTCTGTTTCTTTGATGAATTCTTGAGTCTGTATTTTTGTGTATTGTTTTGTGGTTCAAATCATCGCAATTGCTTAGGGCCTGGTCCCCCGGCTTCCAATGATGATTCAGTGGAGGTCGCCAGATTCCAGCAATGATTCAGTGGGGATCCCCGGGTTCCAGTAATGATTAAGTGGGGGTTAACAGAAGTCAAAAGGTTAAGAACCTCTGATCTAGAGGGTGGCTGTGAGCACAGTGAACATCAGTCGTGCATCAAGGGGTGTGAATTTGGATGTTCTTCTATCAAGCATAAGGATGTGAACTGGGGGGTTATTTTATGCAGTTTTATAATCGAATACTTGCTTTTAGACATTCAAAAAATGTAAACACCTTCAGTTAAGCAACTCTGAAGCAGGAAGGGATTGGCTCCGGTGCCTTCAGCTCCACTCTGCTCCCAGTGATTCCTGAAAGAACCATTGAGCGACAAGTGACTGGGCTCTGTGTGTGGGTGTACTGCCCAGGACTAGCGACGTATCCAAATGAGGGTGAATCTGGGTCTGAGCGCCCCTCCTCTTGGCAGGGCCGGACTGAGATCCAAAACTGGCCCTGGCAAACTGCTCAGCCGGCCCCCCAAGGGGGGGGGGGCTGAGGGGATGCGGCTGAGCTGTTTGCAAGGGCCGTTTTCTGGCGATTTAGTTACTGAGGGCTGATATTGCAAGCCCCCGGTAACAAAAACAGCCCCCAGGGGCCCAAAACTGTCCCCCACCCTGGCGGCCCACCGGGGAAACGCCCGGTGCCCACTACGGCCAGTCCGAACCTGCCTCTTGGTGTAAACAACCTGGCAACTGGCCAATGGATGCAGCCGTTGGAGTGGCTGTGTCCAGTTGTAGGGACAGTGCTCACCCTTGGCCAGAGTTTGGTTATCTACATTAACTTACCTTATGTTTCTTTATTGCTATGCTTCCTACAAAAGTGTGTCTTTTGGAAGAGAGTGTATGTCTTTTAATATAGTCACCATTTTGATTGGGAATCGTGTCCATTTATGTTAGAACAAAGTTTTATAGGCTGTATATGTTTTGAATTATCTGGCTGTTCCTAAGCACAGATGCCTAAAGCAGAGGATCACAGCCACACTTAGTATTTGCTCTATTTACCTTGTGGTTGCGCCTCCCCAGACCGTTAACTAACCTATTGTCCATATTTCGGTAACATAATTGTCTGTTAAAGGGTATGAAAATATAATTGGTCAATGTTTTGGTTGCCTCAGGACTAAAGACATGGTGACTTGCATGCCTTTTCTCTATATTCTTGCCTGCGTCTCACCATAGGTACCTACACATTCTAAGTTTTGTGGAAATTTGACATAAGGGTGAATTGTGCCAATTTGCAACTTCTCTCCATTCATCCATCGTAGCTTTCCCATCACGGTACAATTCCTCATTCTCTCGAGTTCCCCTCGCATCTTTCGCCATACCAATTCCGATTCTTGAAGTCTTCGTTCCAGGTACAAACCGTACATCCGCCGGATTACTCTTCATGCCATAGGTATGCCCACCCCAACAGCAAGGCCCTGCGTTCTTTCACTAAATCTACTTTATATCTCTGTTCACTCTTATCCGCATAAGTAGAACTGGAGCATCAGTAGTCGTCCCTCTTTTGTCTGCTTTCTGTGCCTTGATCCATAATGGCAGATTATTCACATCTGTACTCTGCAGACATTGCGGCTGAGTGCATTGGATTGCATTTCAGTCCTTTTTCACTTGAGAAGCAGTACTGTGAACCCCAGAGTGAAAGAGTTGTAAAATAAAAGATGAAAAGGGTGGCCTAATACGTGTACACCACGAATATTGAATTCTATCACAAAGCTAACATAATTCAGTAGGCCTCACGGTAGTCATTGAACAGTCATATACCAGGTCCAACATCTAGATTCGACAGATGCATTCTCGGAAGTCTGTTGCTTCCTACTGCCTAGACCTTTAAAGTCGAAGATTAAAAACATTTTGCAGGACAAAGCTGATGTTTTCCGCCTGCTGCTGCAATGCATTAGAGTAGATTCATCAAAGTGAGCTGGACACTGTTTGCTGAAAGAGGTATTTGGAGGAACTTATCTTTTTTTCTTATTTGCATTGGTTATTCCTACTTTTGTGTTATTTCTTTGTGTCCCTCTATACATAAAAGTTCATGGTTGTATTTTTTTGTATTATGATTGTTAAATAGTTGGAAATATGGCATTTGAAGCCAAGGAACTGTGTGGCATATGCCTTTGTGTTTTCCCATTTCCTTTTTGCCAGAGGATGAGTGAACCGTGCTGTTGTAGGGTTACATACATGTACAGCAGTTCTATAATTATAAACAATTATCAATGCAGACTGCGTTGAGGTAGTTGCGTTCAATAAGTTACATACAGTATTTACATACAGAAGACATAGGTTGAGTTTTGCTGTTCAAATACTCGCGGAGTTTATTTTCCTTGTCGATGTTTTATTCATGGTTTGCACTTGCCCTCTGGGGAATGAGAACGCCAAAGATGTACTTTTGTGGTAGATACTAACTGTTGCGTTCCTGGTAGTGAAAGTGACTGACTACTTGAGAAATAACGATTATATTGGTTTTTTTTTAACCTGATTCCAGTCTTGTATGTGGAAATCAGTGGCGTAACATTAGCCACCACGGTGTGAGTCTGAGATCCAGGGGGCCCCCCTGCACGGGCAGCAGGCCCCTGGCCTGAGAGCTTCTGATTGGGTGTGGAGTGTGTGGGGGGGGGGGGGCGCAGTGTACTTTGCAGGGGGTCCTTGAATTTCGTTACGCCACTTGTGGGAATGGTCTATGGAGGTATATCCTAAATAGAAAGTTAGTATTGATTAGGTGGTCAGTCCTATGCACCTTTAACAGATATTGTTTGTGGCTGCCAAAGCGCATTGCAGACTAGTGATATTTGGACTTTCGTACCAGTATATGGCCTGCGTGAGTGCAGCTGCAATTATGAATTTTTTATGAAGCTAGTAAATAGGTGCGCATAGTGAATGCATGGTTTAGTACTTTTAAACGTTTTTTTTCCTTCAGATTAGGTAATACTGCTAGTTGCTGCACATATCCAGTTAGATGCTCACATTTTACAGAGAACTCTCATGCCTTCTACTTAGTGTGATCGTGACAATATTCTGCAGCTAAGATGCATGCTAAGCTTCGAAAGGGTAATATATCTGCATTCCTTCTCATTAGATATGTGAAACAGAGCACAGGAATGTCTGACATCAATTCACTCCCTTGAATCAAGCTCAAAGACCTTCCATACCTTACCAACCCACCATTCCGAAAATACCTACGCAACATACATGCCTGCCTACCATAACTACACTTCATAGCTACCCCCATAGCTAACGTACTTGAAACATCTACTGTAATAAACATGCTAACCTATCTACTATACATGACATACCTTACCCACTCATCATACTTACCCTACCTAAACTAACTACCTGCCATACTTAACCTACGTCTGCTGTGTGGTATATCAATATACCTACTACCCGCATTTGGCTTTTTTATGAAAAGGGTCAAGTTATATTTATGGCGAATTTTACAACTTTGAAAACTTATTTCTAACCCCTGTATTAACACAACCTACGCAAATAATCACATGCTAACCGTTTACACTATTATTTAAAATAAGATTCACGCAATAACTTACAATCTACCAGGCACAAAAAATAACTCTTCAAAAAATGCACAATGCATTTTACAATGATATAAAAACGAAAGCCATCTCAGCACGCCCTAAGAGCACTCAAAGCATTAACACCACACAAGATAAACTACAGTTTTATCAACTTCAAAACTTTCTAACGCTTGAACCTTACTTTATAAAAACTACCATAACTAAACAATAAAAAGTAACACATTTTTAATAAATTACGCTTCGATTACTCCTTCTATTCTACTTACTTAATACTAAACTTCATTTACATGAGTTGCAATGCTAAACTAGACAAATGCAAACCTAAGACGCAGGGAATTAAAAAACTACAACTTAATTTACTTTCAGTATCCTTTAAAAAAACCTACATTTCTTTTTTGTTATCCGTATTCAAATGTTGTAAGTACATATGCTTCTATTAAAATTCAAGTGTATTGTCTAAATGAATAAAATATTACAAACTATACTGCTCTTTTGCCATTTTATTTCAACAGAGCTGACAAAATAAACAACATAAATAACTATTTAGGCCTGTGGACATTACTAATGTTGGTTGAAATAGTTTTGGTTCTTCATGTATCTCCCTGCTCATGTTTTCACAATAATGTACTTTGTAGTGTCATTAAAAAGTATTGTACAGGTGCCCGATGATGTTTTTAATGGTTTTAACAAATCTCTTTTACAGAACCAACATATATCACAATAGGCCCTCCCACATGTGAGCTGTTGGTGAACTGCACTCTGACGGAAAAGGATTGTGCCTATGGGTTCCGACTGGATCAGAATGGCTGTCGCACCTGTCACTGCAAGACAAGTAAGTATACAGATTACCCACACTGGCACATTTTTGTGTTTTGTCACACTTTTGGATTTCCAGGTTTGGCTCAAATGAGGAAGCACCATCATTATTCGTATAAAAATATAATTGCAGTGTTTGTACGTAGTCTTAGCTAAAAATCGACTAAGAATTATTTATATTTGAAAAGATACTTCACTATTGCTATATTATATAAACTATGTCTCTTTCAAATGAAATCCTCTGCATAGCCTTACATTTACTTTAATCCCCTAAAATGAAATATTTAATAAAATGGCCGGTAAACGGTAAGAGTAAACTGTTAAACGGGAAGCTCCATTTGTCATAATCCAATACATTTTTGAGGAACGATAGCCATTAGTTTAGGAGAAGTAAATTCCAGCAGAATACACAGGACATGATAAATTACTTTAGTTCTTATACTGTAATACGAATAGTGAACTATTTGCCACGACTCAACCCCTGGCGTCCAGGCCACGGGACATCTGGGGGCCACTTAAGTGTTATTTGCTGGCAATTGGCTCGCCACCCCTTCCGCAGCACCCGGCAGGAATAGTGCCTGCCGGGGTGGGTTAGACCTCTGCGGCTGTTTCTGATGCAAGTAAGCACCTCTAAAATACGGGAGGTGGGCCATGAATCTTGGCATAAAGCAGAGCTTTCCAAACTTTTCATGTTTGTGACACACTTTCTAGACATGCATCATTACGCGACACGGTAATGCGGTTTTACTAGCAAACCAGAGGTCAAATTAACTGCATTTTTAGACGTGCATCATTTCGTGACACAGTAATTCAGTTTTACTAGCAAACCGAAGGTTAAATTAACTGTATATAAGAGATAAAGACAAATACATATGTCATAGAAATTGTAAATAACAAAATATATGGGGACACAACATATCTCACGAAAACCTTTCATATTTTTTAATGTGATTTGTAAGATAACACACATATATTTCCAAACTGCTGCTAGCTTCTGGGAATGCTCCAGTAAAGAGTATACACGCCCATCTTAGACGTTCTACCACCTTCCCTTAAAAGTGAACTAGCCTTGATGGGAAATGACTGTGGTGGCACATTAAATGCACACCCACTCGCTTGAAAAGTGTTGTACTCGGCTATTGAAAGTACAGAATCCCTGCCGCGATCTCTTGTGAATATCTCACCAACAGATAGTGCTTAATGCGGACGTTCTGTCACTCTCACATTAAAGTGAACCAGCCTTGTTAAGAAGTGATTGTGCGGGCGCTTTAAGATTAAAATATCCTGCCCGCTTCGAATGTGCTGCCTGCACAATTAAAAGTTTGTAGTCCTATTGAGAAGTTCTGTCGCAGTCCCATTAAAAGTGAACCAGCCTTTGCTGATACCTGGGTCTGTGGAGTGGACAATTATTGACATACAAGTGGGCTAGGATAGTACACAGTGCGGTGTGGTGTCATTTTGGAATTGCACATTTATGTCTGATAGAGCCTGCGTCTCTGTTTCCTTGTGAATGGTGTCGCATAGAGCTGTCCCTAGTTCTCTCAGATGCTTGGCGAGTGATAGGGTTTGTGTGCCTGGTGTTTGACCCTGGTTGAGTGTCATCGTGCATGGTGCCTGATGGTGGGCGTGCACAGTCCTAGCTCGTTAGATGTGCCCAGTGTCTGACAGTGTCATTGGGCCGTGCTATTTCCTGCTCGATGTCTGACAGAGGCTGTATCTTGTAGTCTTCTGCTGGTGTCTGACAGTCTCCAAGTCTCGCGTTTTCTTGTGTCCTTGCATAACGGAGTCCAGTGCTGTGGTGCGCGGTGTCTGACAGTGAGCGTGCCCCTGGGTTCACGCACCTGCTGTCTTTCAGGTGATGTGCCCATGCTGTCTCATGCTGGTGTCTGCCAGCTGCTGAGCTCTGCGTGCTCTTGTCCCCAGCGTCTGACAGTGTCTGTGCCCCACGCTCTCTCATCCCCGGTGTATAGCAGTGGCAGAGCCCCGTGCTCTCTTGTACCCGGTGTCTGACACTGGCTGACCATCGAGCTCTGTTGTGCTCATGTGTGACCCCAGCATCTCATGCCTACTTGTCATGGTGTGCGCGCTCTCGGGGCTAGAGGCCCACGGGGTTGTACCCCTCTGCCCCCCCCCCCTTCTTCCCGTCATGCCTGTTGTCTAACAGTGGCCCAGTCTGACAGAGGTCATGTCCGATGCCTGGCAGTAGCTGCGCCCTGCACGCTCTTGTGCCCCGAGTCTGACAGAGGTCATGTCCGTTGTCTGTCAGTAGCTGAGCCCTGCACGCTGTAGTGCCCGGAGTCTGACAAAGGTTGTGTCGGTGTCTGACAATAGCTGAACTTTGCACGCTCTCGTGCCCGGAGTCTGAAAGCGGCTATCTCTGACCTTCTCTTGTGCCCGTGTATGACATTGGGCGACTGTGCCCTCTCAAGCCTAATGGACGTGCCTTGCACTCTTTCATGCCTGGAGTCTGGCAGGATTGGGGTTTGGCTCTCTCATACCCGTTGCTGACCCATTCCGTACCCCCTGCTCTACCCTGGTGCTCAGGCGCCGCAGGGGTGCCCTCTAACCGCCCTCTAACCACCAGAGGAGGAAATGTCCAATGCAGCAAACAATGCATAACCCTTTGTCAGTCACCAGGACCCTTCCCCGCCCCCACCCTGTACACTCCCCCGGCAGAAAACAACAAGAGGAAGGCAGGCCATTTCTTTCCCCCACCCAGAAAAGCGCAGCCCCTGCTTCTGGAGTTGTCAGAGGAGCTGCAGCTTAGTTGTACTGTGTCACTGACATGAGCAGTACCGTCCTGCAAAATCAATGAATAGACAGTGTTTATTCATTTTCACGTGACACACCCAACCATGGCAGGCGACACAGTACTGTGTCGCGACACTGAGTTTGGAAAGCTCTGGCATAAAGGGACGTTTACAGGTTGACCAATCGTTGATTTAGTGAGAAAATGTGTGTTGCCCCGGACAACAGTGTGTGTTATGTACTTTTCCATTTTTCTAAACAATGTACTTTGTACTGTTGCAATGAGTAATTAATATGCAGATTTCGTTGTGTATCACTGTGAAAATGGAAATAAAGTTTGGAAAAAAAACTACTTTAGTTCTCATTGTTGCCCTTGATCTAGATCAAAATAAAATGTAACTGCACAGGAAACCAAGATTTGCCATAGCATACAGCTGACCGAACTGAACTGGTACAGAAAAGCACTTCACTTCAATATAACCAACAACTGTAGGCATGGTATTTCCTTCTGGAAAGGAAAATGCATAATTTCCCTCTGCTTCCTTTTGTTTTGCTTCTGTGATAGTTTGCTTTATTCAGGGAGGTTTGTAGCATGAGTTTCTAGTCTGACCGGGGTAAGATGCATTTCTTCCTGTGCTTGTATAGTTCAAGTGCAGAATTCACATGCCTTTTGTCACTCTAGTAATGCCAAACAACTACAGTTCTTATAGATTAAATCACTATTCATTTGACCACGTTAGGGATTTGTACCTGTTATTCCAAGGAGAAATGAATTAATAAACACAACACTCCCAGGTACATTGGGGATAAGAACATTTAACGGGACAGGTGGGTGCTCGTGGTGAAAACCCGGCTCTATTCTGTGATTGATCTCTGCAGAGACCACACCCATTCATAATCAGCATTTGCAACGCAATAGGTCTTGCCTTTGGGACCTTATAAGGCAACATTTAAAAAAAACAAGCAATGAATCTTTATCAAACCTGCTGTGAACGGCATGAGGTCAGAGTTGCCAACTCTGGAGTTTGAGTCTCTGCTTCGGCTCAACATCCTGTGATTTGGGGCAAATTACTTAAAATACAAGCAGTGATCTCAGAGGGGTTGTAGGGGCGGGGTGAAGGGGGAGACGGCACAGAAAGAGCAGGCTACCACAAACAGGAAACACAAGCAGGAAGTGGAATAAGCGAGGGGGTAGGGCACGTCACGCCCTCTAAGGGGAGAGATGCACGCAGGCTGGCAAATGGTGAGCACTTTCGCGGCAGCTTTGATGTTCTCAGTGGCCGCGCGGCTCACTGAGAACATCAAAGCTGCCGCGAAATGATCACGCAGGCTGCCAAATGGTGCGCGCGCCCGGCGCACATGCACTGTATTTGGAGGCCTGAAAGCACTAGTTTGCACTTCCAAATCCCCCCGCTTACTGAAGCTCTCGCGAGAGCAGCGCTAAAGCGCTGGCTCAGGCGAGACCTAAAAACGCAATGGTGAAAATGAGTGGTCACGTCGTTAAAAGGAGCACGGCCTCCAAAGTAAAACAATAATTAAACCTGCAATGCAAATGCCGAGCGGAACATGAAGCACAGCGTCCGTGAAGCAGGCGCTGTGCTGATACACAAGCTGAGGCAAACAAGAAAAAATATATAGTGTGCACAACGGAACCCATTTAAAAAATAAAGCGTAAAACCACGTTTCAAGTTTATTTTATTCATGCTCAGTTAAAATAAGCCATTGCAAGTTTGTAATGAGAATCGTTACAAAAATGTATACAACCTTTCAAACTAGGAAAGGGAACGGCCAACTTATACCTAGTGGCAAGGTAGTTCTAAAATATTCGGTTGCATGATAAAATACAAGTTCCAAATGCATCTCGCAAAGCAGTAATCAATAAATAAACAAGATAATAGACACTATAAAAGCAAATTCAACGTTATTAAAATACTTCAGACAACCTTCGATCAATCTGTTCCCCCAAACAGGTTTTGTCTCTGTAATAAATTAAGCTGTGGGTAATTTTGTGCATTTGTGGCTCGGTCAGCCATTTCTTCCATTATTGGGAAAGTTAAACTGCTAGTGCGTTGAACGATGAGATCGTTTCGTAATGAAACCATTTTACCCTGGTCTTTACCACGTCTCTGGCATGGAGCCCTGAGGACTGATTTGGAGCCTTCAGATGATGAATTGCACTTTTAGTGGGTCAGGTCATTGTTACTTGTGAGTCCGTGCTTCGTGCCTTTATACTTTATAATGCAGGAGGATCTAATAAAAGGAATTTTAAGTTCCAGAAAAGACCGGTGGAGCGACGGCTCTTCGCATTTTGTCAATTTTACTTAGAAAATTAACCAGGCCGCAGATGGCTTGAGGATGAGGGTCGTTTAGCAAACAAATCTACGGATGTCTTAATTGTAGGGGCCCCTTGTTTGATCCTTGCTTGTGAGACCATGTGTAACGGAGGCAGTCTCCTGGAAGTGTTTAAAACACAAAAAGGTTGGACTAATTAAACATGCTGACCAACAAAAATCATGTGTTTATGAAGGGCACGAACAGGATCAAATGGAAAAGATGGGAGTTGCTTCAAGCCACAGTCTAGATTATAGCATGCCTCGTAAACCTGTACATGCGCTGCTCAGGCTCGACCTAAAACTAGATGCGTGATGTATAGTTGCCCACTTCCGAATCCTGTACTGTTATTGTAGGTGCTGGAAGTAGATATGCGCGAGAGGGGTGTGCTGCAGCACCCCCAAAAATTAACCATGCTGGACTCAGTAGGTGAATGAGCATTAAATATGACTTCACATTTTGTTTTTATCTTGTCACATTTGCTGCGCTTTCAAAACAAAGGTCAAATGTCAGACTGTCTTCTGATAAATCATTGCTTATTCAGCAACTAGGGCTTTTTTTAGCTGTAAAGTGAGCGGATTTTGTAGAAGGGACCAATGTGGCAATCTTGTTGGTTCAAGAAGTGATAGGAACTGTTGGAGGATGTCAGTATTTTTCTAACACACATCTTTTAAATACCTGTAGATAAACTATACACATTTTAAAATGTGTCGGCAATTAGGAAAGCACAACTGAAGCACGTTTATGTGTAATTCCAAAGTGTGATGGAAACAAAGATTTTAATAAGATCAAAACACAGCAAGACACTTTACTTGGTGATGTGCAAATGATAAATATTATCTGAAACCTGATTTCCTCACGTAATTGTTTGTGCACTGTATAGTTTTACCAGTAAAACTGTGCGATTATGCAAATTTAGTGGCCATTTCAACAAAAAATGTGGAGTCTGTAAATGCTTGTGCTACCACCCCAGTGATCTAAAATGCGCTACCGGCTACATAACACACTGACACATTTGCCACACTTGCTTTGTGTGACACTTGGAAATTTCACAATCCCTATGACTTCATTAATATAGCCTTAATAGCAGCACCCTCGATCTCAAAACTGTTCTAGCACCACTGACTAATTTTGACATAATTAATTGCCCTCTAATTTGAACAATGTGCGTGTATATGCCCTAGGCTTATACTCTCATTCACAGTTGTGTAAATTTGGCCTGTTATTAATTGTGTATTGAAGTGGATCATTTTATTTTGATGAAGACACCAGCCCTAAATTAATGGGTATCCAAAACAGTGATGGATTGAATGCTTAAATTAATCTCAGCCACAGGTAATTTCTTGGGCTGCATCCTAATCCATTGTTGTTCAGTCTTGACCCTGCTCCAATAGGAACTGTCCAGCCGGAACGGCCAAGTCAGGTCCTCCCTGAACCGGAACACTGGCAATCCAGGACTGGTTTCGCCCTTGTCATGGGCTCATCAGCCAGATATAGCTTGGTTCCAGTGACAATGTGCACAGGACCCACATCTGACCATACCCGTCCCACTTAGGGGGACACAATAAGTATACAACACAGTGATGGATGGAAATAATCTCAGCCACTGGTAATTACTTGTGGCCTCATCCCAATCCATCCTTATTTTGCATATCATGCCACCTCAGTTTGGACCCAGCTATGTGCAAATCAGTCTTGACCCTTCTCTAGTAGGAACAGTCCAGCCTGAACTGTCAAGCCAGGTTCTCCCTGAACCCATGCTTGCCATGCCACTGGATTCAAGCCATTGTGGCTGATGAGGGGTAATACCCCAGAACCAGTCCTGGGATACTTGTTTCCAGTCCTGGGAGGGCCTGGCCTGGCCAGGCAGTTCAGGCTGGACTGTTCCCATAGGGAGCAGGGTCAAGACTGATTTGCATATAGATTGGTCCATACTGGAATGGCATGGTGAGCACAAAAAAATGGATTTAGGCTCAAATCACTGTACTGGAGGTGAGTGTTCTACATTGTTCAGCCTTCTGTCCATCAATTGTTCTTTTTGCTCTAAAGAAATTGGGTGTCAGAACATTGATGTTCTGCAGTTTTGGTGAGGTTTGAAATGAATTGTGCACTATGGACAGAACAGTCATTAAACCCTTGCTTTTACCCATGCACTTTTGTACCAGTCGATTCTCGTTTACCCTTTTTGGCTTGTCTTGTATTTTGATTCACTATTATCACAATACACATGCACTGCGCAATGCACTGTGGGAAAGAAAAGACCAGGATGGATTTAAGACATGGTGTGACAGAGTATTTAAAGATTAATAACTTGAAGATGCAGGGAGCAGTTTGCTCTCAGGAGATATTCTATTGTAACACACAAATGGTCATGGGGAGGAATGCTGATAGTCTAAACCACTGGCGATCTATCTGGCTAGCATTCCTACCCACAGTTTATTTTCCACTGCGCCATTCTAAACAGAATCTTTACCTATGCAATTCGGTACTAACACTGATGGAATTGAATGCCACCCTGAGTGATTACCATTGGTTTAGATTATTTATGTGCATTCCTCCGATCATCTTTGTGTGTTGGCTGGTTATACTGTAGATGAGAGATTTGCCTGCTGCTGTTAACTATCTAGTGCACCAAAGGAACAAGCTCTAGTGGGAGATGAACCGGCATTCCTTCAGATTTAAAGTAAGCAATGAACTTGTTGGGGGGGAAAGCAGCCCTGCATGTCTGCTTGGGAATAAACCACTGTTTTCTCAACTGCTGGCCCTCAAAAGTCCAAGCAATAAATAAAGATGCTTTAAATTCTGTATTTATGTTATCACATTCGCTGCGCTTCAAAGTCAGAGGTCAAATGTTAGGCTATATCTTCTGACCTATTGCTGGGTTTTTTTAACATAAGGATTTGTGTTTACAAACTCCACTTACTTTCCATCCAGAGCAACAAAAGTAAAGTCAGCTATTTGACCAGTAGCGGCTGCTACCTGATGGGGGCGGGGGGTATACAATAAAAAAAAAAAGAAAGGACTTACCTTAAACAGCCGGCCACCGCCCCTCCTCTGTCCTCATAATCTTCTTGGTCTGGCCGACTGCAGCAGGAAGCACCCAGGCAGACAGGCTCCCCTGAGACAATCACAACGCTGCAGTGCAGCGTTGTGATTTGTCTGAGTGCCGTGAATCGGCGCTCAGACTGCAACAGGGAGCCTGTGCATGTTCCTGACCAAGCTGTGTAATGCAGCCTGGTAGGAACATGCAAAGTGCGCATGAACTGTTTGGTCGGCCCAAGAGGGCTGGTAAAACAGTTCATGCGCACTTTGGTTGTGCACATGCTCCTCCCCTGCCCTGCCAGCCCCGCCCACCATTAACTGCAAGAGAGAAAATAAAATTATAACAATTATATATTATCATTTTATTTTCCCTTTTAAGCAGTGGGGCGACGCTCCTTCGCCTTAGCGGAGGAACCGCCACTGTATTTGACAATCTTGCTGGGGTACAAGGAGAGTGAAAGGAAAGGCTGCTGGATGTCATATTTTATAATACACACAAAAATGTCAATACCTGTAAATTAACTGTACACATTCAGCAGTTGGTAAAGCAAAATGAAGCACTTATTTTTAATTCTGAAGTGTGATGGAAACAAAGAATTTATTAGGATCAAAACAAATCAAGAGACTTTACTTCAAGATGCATAAATTATAAATATTCTCTGAAATCGAATTCCACGTGTTATCATTTGTGTGCAATATAGTTTTAGAAGTAAAACTGTATGTCTGTGCCAAGTTAGTGGCCATTCCAATTAAAATGTTCTGTCTGTAAATGCAAGTGCTACCACACCATACTTTCGTTACATCAAAAAATCACCATTCTATACATTTGGCAGTGGTTCTCCAAAGCTTTGGAAGCACTGCTCTGGACGGGTGGTTATTAAAGGCACTCGCAGTTCACTCACCAATGCCAGCGGTTCAGTTCACTGTAGATCTGCATCAAAGTCTGAAATTTTCAGTCATACGTTAGTCAAATACTTGTGGGGCAAATTTTACCGCAATGATCTTGAATACACTGTTGACCAGTTCATAACCACTCGTAAACAAAAGATTTATGCTGTTTAAACATAAACAGATTATCCTCCAACTTGGAGAGCCATGTGCATTGAGAGTTTCAGAGCACCTACATAGCTTACTAAAGACAGGTAGGTGCTCTTGGAGTTGATGACGCTATTCACTGTCATACGTGCCAAAGTGCGTCTAGTCATGTGTCCAGCTGAGGCTGTCTGCACAGTGAATGGTCTCTTGCGGTGTTTAATTTGTGCCAGTCTTTTCTAGTGCTGAACACTGGCACCCCTCTTTAGGGAATGGAACTTATTTTTCATCATCAGAATTTTACCCAACACAAGACAGAAAACCACCAAAGGGAGGCAGAAGGAGGTAGAGAAAGATAGGAGAATAGTGACAAAGGAGAATGCAGAGATGAAAAGAACGTACAAGAGTAGGAGAAAGAAACAGGAAGGGTAGGGGTGGAAGAAAGAGAAATAATGTAGAATCATGATTCGGCACCGAAGGTAACCTGTAACCCCCAGCTGCTGTGGCAGGCTCCTTGGAAAATCATTTGGCACTTTTTTTTTTTTTTTTTATAAATTCAGTACTGGTCTGGTTTAAGTATGAAAAGCATAACGTATTGCTGTTTTTTGGTGGGTGAAGGAGGAGAATTTACTATGTTTGTTTTTAGGAACTCCGAGTAGCCAGGTTCGCTTTGAAGTCTTTTCTGCCTTACCAGCACGCCGTCTATAGAAAGAGGACTGGATGAGATCCGTAGCACTGCTGAAGGAAGATCAAGTGATGTGAAGATGGCCTCTTCACAAAAAACTCTTTCACACTGATCAGGCTTAGCAAATGGCAATGCAGACATCTACAAGAAGGACCCACATGAGAGTACAATCCCAAAGAGGTGTTCTTGTTTTGTAGCGGCCTTTGCCAAAAAATGACCCATATGTCACAAAAAAGGACATAAGGTGTCCAGCTTTGCACTGAGATAAAATATGAGCTGCGGTGTTATGGCAGTTCCTTCTCATTAAACTGATGGAGAAACCTTATTTTCTGTTCTCCCCTCCGCCCATCTCCCCACCACCCCCACCCTCATTATGTTGCATTTTCTAGCCATGTTGACACTTTTTAAATGTTCAGAATGTTGGGGTTTTTTTTGCGTTTCTGTGACAAAGGTTGCCTTCTAAGTTTTTGCTTCAATACGATCCAGACTGAGGGATGTGTGTGATGCTGACTGTAAGACAGGGCCTCTTAAAGATAGTCAGTAAACTCTCCCAAACCTTTTCTCAGGTTTTCAGTGCTGTTTGGTAGTCTGTTGTGGGTTTAAACAACTTTGGAGCTCTCTTGCCAGATAAGGAAATATTGCTTACATGGAACAATTGTTACCCAGCAAGAGTCCTGTCTCAAGATTCATGACACGGGTGGAGACTGTCTGTACATGCTTTGCTGGATGAATTAAAATGGCTTCCATTGAGCTCTGCGTTCTGGTATGTTGCATCCCACCAGTCCCAACTATTTAACAGAGCCTACCCCTTTTAAAATAGAGTTGCAACTTGAAGGGTATATTTTTACAAACAAAGTAGAAAAGTAAAAATGGTTTTAAAATATGTCCTGGATTCCTGCCTAACGTTAGGGAGGCATTGAATGTAGGGGGGAATCCATTGTTGAAAGTCTATGCCATTAGTAAGTAACCTTTACTTTGTATTCTGCAAGATGTATTCATTCTATAAGCACATCTTACGCACCTGGGCAGGTCTCTGAGCTAGACAGAAGAGTGAAGGAATGGTACTACTAAGCTTTAGCTTGCATGTCATTAGACTCCTTGGTAACAGTGATTGTATGTACGTCATTCGCACATAAACTCTGCATATGGCACAGGGTATTTTGATGAACAGCTTTGCAGACTCTCACACTTTTTTTTATCAAAGCATACGTAATATCTCACTGTTAAGAAGTAACAATTTCAAAATGTCATAATGTCGCTAAATTTTCCAGCATTCCAGCGAGACGAAGCTAATCACAGAAGTATGTTGCCATATTCCTAAAGACCGCAATATATTTTTAATGAAATTTGTCCCTATTCACTTGTGCACTTTCCTGTTTTAGAAAAAGGCTGTTCTTTTTTTTTTTTTTTCTTCTTCTTTTTTAGCTCTTGTTAGAACATGGCTTTCTCGTTGCTGCACACCACTGCTGTGTATCCTTTACTCCCGTGCAAAAATCTCTATAGACCAGATTTTAAATCCCTGTGCACCTATCAATTTCCTTGTTAGAACATCATGTCCAGATAGTTCACCTGCAAAAAGTTATTTTACACTTCCAGTCTAATCCCATGCTATTCAGGGGCCAAACATGCAAGCTAGTAGAGGTAGCCTCCGTACAAAGCTGCTGCCACAGTCGTAATTTTCATTATTACTGCAGGAGAAGTAGCACCTGGAGCCCAGAGGTCTGAAGGGCTAGCGGTCCAAACACTATGCGATTTTCCTTGCATAATGGCCTCCATGCTACACCACTATCTTTTGGCAGAAACACGGTCCTCAATCCATTTCTCCTTGATGCCTACAGCCAGCAGCGTGTTACTTAGAGATTCGTCTGGATCATTCCTAAGAATGGATAATATTATAGGACTCCCTAAGCCTCCTGCGGAATTGAGGTGCAAGAAAGCCGCTGCATCTTTGCAAGAAGATAACTTTGCCGAGGATGAACCAAATGCTCACACCAGCCTGCACACTGATGCAAAGTGTTGCTGCTGCATGTCGATGCCTGTTTATGGTGTGGCTTGGCAGCGCAGATGTTCCCAGACAATTGTGTGCATCACCAGACAGGGGCTTTGGCTCTGCCCACATGCTGGGAGCCAGGAGTACATATTTTGATTAGGAGGAAGCAGTGCTTGAAATGGAAACATTAAAGTGCAGGTACTCGTTATCAGAGTACCTGCTTGTTTTTGAGAAGTGTTGGTACTCTCCAATTAAAAGTATTGCATCTCTCTTGAGAAGTGCCGGTACTTTACCTCTCAAAATAAAAAAGTGCCGGTGCTCAGTACAGGACAGTACCAGTCCATTTAAAGCACTGGGCAGAAGTTCTGTGCTTCCACAAAAAAAGTGCTTGCACTCCACACAGCTGTGATCATTTTTGTTTATTCAGCTGCCTGACCTTGAACTTTCAAGGGCACACAACACATTGTAAAGCTATTAAAGTGTCTTAGGCTACTAGATAATGTATGGTGTTTTACTCTGCCAGCAGGACAGATTGGAGGAGGGCAGTCATTAACCTACACGGATTTTTAGGTTTGGCTTGACTGTGCAGTTGTCAGTGGAAATTTTAACCTATACTGTTATTCTTTTAAAGTTCTTTGCTCCCACACAAATGCATATTCATCCATACTGCCTACTTGTAATGATTCACAAACCTACTGGAATTGCCAATGCTTGTAGCAATTGTAGAGACTGAAGACGGGACCGAATACATGATTTTCTCTAAATTGAATACAGTGAGGCACCGACTGTCGCTTGGTCAAGACATTGAGTTGCGACCTTCAGAAGTCGAACACACATTCAGAGCCTTGGTTGCCCTGGTACTCAGCCATGCTGGGATCGATTGATATTCCTTAGGCACAGCACCTGCACAGATCTGTCTCTGCCGGCCTCCACCAGCCTAGTCTTTACTCTACTGGGATGTATTTCTTAGTGGGGTTTTTTGTGGTGACTCGGATAGTTGCTCTTAAAATGTTCTCCAGAGATAAGAGGCTCGCCATCAATCTAATACCACTGCTCTCCGATCCAGGTTTGAGCGTCCCACTGTGCGTAAACTGCACACAGATTTTAGAGCATGTTGCCCGTTCAGGCAATAAAAAAAAAAATACGAGGGGCAGGACATAAAATATAAATATGGCTGGAAGTATTTCACAATTTCTTTGTCAGCTGCAGCAAGCTCCATGACAGCTTAGGATGAGATTGATAACGAGGGCCAGCCGGAGAGAGACGACTGAATTTCTAATTGAGGAATGTGTTTCTGCCGGCAGAATGCTTTGCAAACACCCCGCCACGCGGGCTCGGCGGCACGACTCGCAAGGCGGGAGAATATTCCATCAGTATGACCTTGCCTGGCGAGACCATTCCAGCAAGCTGCCGCTGCTTGTCCGGCCGGCGGGGGGCGCTCTCATTAAGTGAAAAGAATCACGGCCGCGTGACGTCGCCATACGCTGCATGGACATGATACCTGTAAGATTGTCGGGCTGCATGCTTTGGTTGACGGATGTGTGCAGAAGCTGTCAGATTTTATTGTCCCTGTTTTGCCCATTCGTTAGGTAGTCAGTCATTAAGAGCATTGTTCCCGACTGAAAGCTGAGAGGCAGCGCCCTCGAGCCATCCCGCCATGGTATGATGCCTTACCGGTAGCAGACATGGCAACATTATTATATCAAAAAGGAGTCACTTTCACCCTTAACTGTTACCCAAGAGATTTATTCCCAAAAGACGAACTCTGCGGTCTGCCCACCGTGATTTACATTTCACACCAATGGATGGATGTGTGTACAAAGCGCACTCTAACCAACGGCAGGTGCCCGAAGCCACTAGGCCAGTGGTCTTCAAAACATTTTATGCCGCCCCCCCCCCCCCCCCCAGTAAAGAAATTAAATTCTTCTGACCTCCCCCTCAGGTTTTTCACAATTATTCTGTTAACCTGGCAATGTTTAAATATGTTGCGACTTATTTTAAACAAGAGAGATATTTAAACATTGCAGTTACAGTCTCTTACCATTTTCCCAGCTAGGATATGAATGACAAAAGAAGCTTGCTGCCGCCTTTTTTACCCCACCGCTTAGACCAAAGCACTGCTATCAGCATAGTGCTTTGTTTGTCCAGAGCCTTGCGCTCCACTCCCCCCACCTCCCACAGGATCACTTGAGGCCCCCCTAGGTGGGCCCGCCTTCCTGTTTGAAGACCCCTGCACTAGGTTATATATCCTCTGCTTATTGGAGTGCTGACGCTGGTTCCAAGGTTACTTATCACCCCACTGATATGTAATTCTACCCCATCAGCCGGGGTATAGAAGCTGACTGAAAGCCAGTCGTGCCATTTATTACTTGATTGAAACCCTTGCCACTTAAAATTAGCTCAAAAGGTTCGTGGACTAATAAGTGATTTTTTTGATTGCCGGCTCCAAATCAAAGGCTCCAAATCCTGTGTACTCAGCTCCTATTATGTGTTTCTGAGAATATTTTCCATAGGGTGGTGTGTTTTTCTGTACGCACGTTGAGCTAATGCCACAGGCATCTTTAAGATTGGCTTAGATACATAGAACTTGGAATGCACCTCTAAGTACATATCCATATTATAGCCCGAAGTACTTGTTTTTCCTGTCTCAAAGTATATGTTGGTGAAAAAGTACACAGGAGATTGACAAGTCTGGCATGACTTATAGTGCTGGAGGCAGCAAACATTGTGCCAGTGAATTACTTTCATGACATCTCCCTCTTTGCCTATCAGATTATTCACAAAATGGGTCTTCAGAAGGTTTGCAGGAAACGATATGTGCCGCTTTTCGATTCTTTTAGTGCAAAACCCGAACATTTTACCTCAAATTGTAATAGAGCACACACATTTAGCAAAGGGCCTAAGAACATTTTGTCCATTCCTTCATTTCCAGGATGCATCCACAGTAAGGTCTGCTTGTTTTCACTGCATTATTGGAGTAAAGCTGAAAATAAGGTTGAATTTTCTGTTTTTGGAAAATCAGTAGCAAGGAGAGAGGAGTTGGCCTAATGGCTAGGTCGGTCAAACTCGATTCTGGGGAACCGAGTTCGAGTCTCACCAATGACTCTGAACATCCTGTGATTCTGGGCAAATCACTTAATCTCCCCGTGCCTAACAAAAATGAATGTGTCCTCATGTAACGCAACTGGTGCTATGTAAAGCGCTCTGATACCCGATACCTTCGGGTCAAGTCACGCTATATAAAACTCTGTAAAATAAAAAAATAAGCACAGCCAGTAAGGAAAAAAAAAATGTCAGCAATCCCGATTAAACAAAATATATTTTTGCTTGTGGAGATAGCAAGCAGATTTATCCCCAAAATGATATTTTCAGAAATCTGTATTACAGAACACAAGGTATGTTCAAAAGAAAAGAAAGAGGGTAAGGGCCCAAAAAAATAAACATTGCAGAAGAAGTGGGCAGGAAGTCAAAAGCTAAGCAGAGGAAAAGACAAGGTTGGATGCAAGGTACATAAGGGAATGTATGTGGTCACACCCCTTCCAAGCCGACACATAAGAGTGTATAGAAGCAGGTGGGAGAGCAGTGGGTGTATGGGGAAGCGGAGTGAGGCACATGTTCGAAAAAGACATTTTGAACCAAGTGCATTTTAAGTGGAAAGCAGTGGCGGCTCCTTCCCTAAGGCAGAGGAGTGTCGCCCCACTGCTCCTTAAGCGGCGCAACAAAAATAAAATAATAAAACACAATGTTATTACCATTGTATTTTTCAGCGCGGATTCAGAGCCAGGTTAGAGTGGGGTAGGGCAGGGCTGGCCAGAGCAGATGGAGAGGAGTGGTTTGCACTCTGTAAGTTCACATGACGGTTTGACATGCCTTCTTGGGCTGCCCAAAACGTCATGAGCACTTAGTATGTTCTCCACCCGGCTGTGTTGCTCAGCCGGGTGGAGAAATGGCACTTAGGCAAACAGACCGCCGCTCAGACCAATCGCAACGCTGCTGTCATGCTGGTGACAGCAGCATCATGATTAGCTGGGGAGTCTGGGAGCCTGAGTGCGTCCGTTCTGTGCTGTAGAGAGAAGAGGACGGAGGAGAGTATGGCCAGGTACTACCTACACCCCCTCCTCCCCACTCAAGACCCGTGACAGGAGAGAAGTTTTTGGATGCGGGGGGCGTGACACCCCCCGGCCGTATTTATTATACAAAATTAATAAACAATAATCAAAATTACAATATTTACAAAATATAGCAGAAAATATACTTTACACTGCTTACAATTGATAAGTACAGATGGCTAACCTTAATATAACTCTAATACAAAGGCTTCCTATCCATATCTAAACATTTTTAAACATATAACCATTGAACTATTTGAAAAAGTTCTTATTTGAACTATTAACGTATATGCCAAAAAGTATCGAAGAGATACTGACCGTTTGGTAGTAAAATACTTTTGCCCGTGTATGCAGTAGATTGCATGAGGATCTTCAAGTTACGATGGGACCATTAGGGACAGACTTGCAGGGGGAAGACGAGAGTAACAGTAAAATGTTCCATACAAAAAAGGTGACAAATCATGGGTCTGTCACAAGTATGAAGGGCATGGACAAGCCTCATAATAGAATGAATTAAAAACACAAAACTCTGGGAAGAAACTATAGTTGCAAGAGCAAAGACAAAGGTGGAGAATTAGTAAAATAAGTGGTGATCCAGTAGGAACGGAAATTGGTAGATTAGATGGGCATCTGGCAGGTAATAACTATTGGCCTGATTGTTAAAGTGTTTTATCACCTGAGTGGGTGCAAAGTTTCCAGTTTCTGCAAAAAGCTTATGGCAGACTTTTACATGCACAAATTTTACTTGTGAATGTGGAAATTATCCAAGTCAATTTCTGTGTTCGCAAATTTAGTTGTAGAGGTCAATTCATGGGTGTTCATGAGTGGGTGCAAGTCCGTGAACTCATTGATTTGTGGGTATTCACCAACAATTTGCAGGTACCTTCCCCCATGTAAACAAATGTACACTCACTCTCGCCTGAGACTGTGATTATGGTTTTCTAGGGCTGGAATTGTAAATGGAACACACTGATACTCAATTGAGATTTTGGGATAGTGGATTCTCAAGAAGGAAGAAAAATATATTCCTGGTGGAGAAACAAAAAAAAGTACCACTGCACTGTAGTGTTGCATTTCCATACACGGGGAATTACGCATGAAGGAATAGTTTCTGTGTTCCTGGAAGGCCGGGACTGACTATCAATTTTCTAGCATTGATCTTATAAATGTTTGTCAATCCCCATAAAGTAAGAAATTTGCTTCACACATGGATGTAATCATGCGGAAGTACCCCCACCCCCTTTCACGATTCTGCCCCTATTTATTAGCTGAAATATTCATCTTGATGTAGCAAAATCTTCCTCTTTCCTTTTCAATGCATTCCGCCCCAGTTAAAACTACTGCTTGAGGGACGCAATGCACATGAAATATAAAATTTGTGTCGCTTTCTTTAAAGTGTTTAGGGTTTGTAGCGTTTCTAGAGACGTTACCTGCTGCAACAATTAAAAAAAAAAAAAGATATACACATGGAGCATTGTCCTATCGTTCTCTGTCTTCGAACCAGCCACTACCATCATCAAATAAACGTTCATGCACTGGTGATGTTTTGTACAGGCACCCTTTGGTTCTTGGATCTACAACTATTTAAAGTCCAAGTAGCTATCCCTGGACAGAAGTTAATGGTTTGTTTTGCATAATCTACTCTCCACAGGTTGCACTCTAAACTCGTCCCTGATTTATTTAAAAAAAAAAAAAAAAAAAACCTTTCACTGGTGTCTGGCATCCGCACTGCCTAATAGTGGTGTTTTTTTAATACCAAGGCTGCCTAGTCTTGTTTTCATTTCGTGCCTCTTAAGGCCACCACCCTAAACCTCCTGCCACTTCATCTCACTCATACAGAATCTTTTTATCCCTCTACCACTCATTCCCTGTCTATCTTTTTTACCTGCTTTACACCTTTCATGATTTTCTCTATCTTTCTCAAAGTATGATGATGCATAATAGGTCGTAGTCTGTATAGGAAAATCTGCCTTTTCTTGCATGTCAGCTAAGATTTTTCAGCTTCTCTGAACCCTATATTGACTTTAGAAATCTGTGCACTTTACCCTTGCTAACAGTTGTAAAGTGCCTCTGCTCTTCGTTTAAACATGGTCGAATTAGCATATTCCATATTTGCATATTTAACTTGCCTAGAAGTCCCTGGGACATGAGACCAAATGTACACAGGCCATAAAATATCACTAGTGAACTGCAGCCATTATTGTACCATCCACTTTAATGGCAACGCAAACATGGCTCCAGGCCTACGATTGGATAAATGAGTTCCAGCCACCATGCACAAATTAAGGAGTGCTGCAAACTGGTTTTCCGTCTTTATAAGGGTACAGATCTTCCTTTTTACGCAGTATTTGCTGCTAATTCATATTAATCAACCATTAAAGTAGAAATCCCATTAATTTGGAAATGTGTTTTACTTGTCCATTGAAAAACAAAAAAACTGCTTTGTAGTATGAATAGTGTTTTGGTTAGCACCTTACTTCATCCACATCAGACGCTAGGCCTGCAGCAGGCATGAAAGTGCATTTAGAGCTTTCTGTTACACACCACACTTTTAAAGCATTCAAATCTTGGAGTAAAAGAAAAAGTCAAAGGATTGCTACATGTTCAGATTCATGGAAGTTACTCTTCAAGGAAAAGCACAACTGAAAACCGTATTCCTGGGTGACGCCCTATTGCGTCTTTCCCCTTATGGTACATTAGATGTTTCCCTTACCCCCAGTGTGTGATCGTAGTTGATCTTAGTTTTTTTTACTTGGTTGCATTTAGATAGCCCTTCACACCCCTGACGCGGTGCCAAAGTGTATTGGACTTTAGGTAGCATGCTGCACCAGGGGGGAGGGCTTTGGTGGAAGAGTGTTGTACTGCAGTGTGGCCAATGACGAAAGCATTGCAGTATCGTGTGTGAGTGATCAGAGTAGTATTGCAATCTTGTCCTAGGTCTCGGTGCCTAGGCGTGTAATGGAAAGGAAAGAAGTGAGAGACAGAACATATGGACATCACCACAACTGAATGTTGTGCCTGCTTGAGGGGGTCTCTGTGGGATCCATACGTGGATAGCCCGTATTAGGTCCTGCATACGGCCAGCTGTGCAGATGAGCGACCCCCCCACTCAGGTCAGGCACCCATTGTATATGATCTAAATAGTCTGTATTAGGAATGATGAAGTGAACCTATAAGCGTACACAGGAGACATCCAATCGTTATGAATCCTTGTTAGAGAGATTGTGTTCCACACTCCCACCCAGTTAATATTAAGTAGCTTTAATTTGCAGGAACGGGAGAATCCAGAGGTCACATTCTCAGCCAATTCCATTTAAGAAAAAATGAGCACAACTAGGATTATCAAGTTCTCAATTTTGCAGATTTATTCAGATATGAGAGTTATCATTACAGTAATCATAATCAGGGAATTGGCATACGTCAAGTCATAATAATAAATCCTAAATATAAAAGGACCAGGTGTGATTAGCCCTCTCTACATGAAATCAGCATCATTTCTCTCTGTTCTGAAAAGTTAGCAGAATAGAATAATAGAAATTGTATTTGTATAGCCCTGATGAGGAATTGAAGTAAGCAGTGCCTCTCTAAAATAAAAACCAGCACTTTTAAAATGTGCAGTGCAAAGTGAAAAAATATCTACACTCTAATATGGCTAAGGAAAAATGTCTAGGGCAAAAATCCTAAAGTTTCTGGCACATTTAAAAGAGAAATGTCAATTTAATACAATGGGCTGTTCTGCATATTAATAACAAACGTAGCAACAGAGGTTTATCACATTACCGTCCAACTATTTCAAATACATCTCCTTGGCCAGGAAAGCTTAAAATAATGCTTTTGTACATTCAGAGACACAGTGGCTGCCGTTGAATTTCAATTATTTTCTGAAAAGTAAAGGAAAAGAAATGCTTGTGCATAACATTTAAACAAACTCTCATTAATGTGGCCTACTGGTTATGCTAACTGAACCAAATCTATATTAAGCAATTATTTTTATAATGGAAACTAATTTTCCACATCCACAGGTATGCATAGTCAATGGCAGTCAAGGTTCCAAAAGTCCCAGCTTGCTTAGTGTGCCTCCAAAGTATCAAGACAAAATAAGACCCATTTAAGAAGTCACAGGTTGAGGCTACGACCTAATGCCCAGCTTGTTATTGGTGCCCCCCCCCCCCCCCCTGGAGAGTTTGCAGTGCCAGGCAGATTTCAAACTTTGCTTTCTGGGTGCATGCAGAAGCTACAGAGGAGCGGCACATGCCATGCACTGGTTTGAGGCAGCCGGATAAATAACCACAGGTCTACCCACAAATGACAGAGGAGCAGCCCTTGATGTACGCTGGTAATAGGCAGTCGCCATTAATGCCCTTTAGGGTCCACTCAGAAGCAGTTGAGGAGGGGATCCACATATGCACTGGTTACGGGAGCTGGAGATGCAGTGGTGGCTGCTAAGGAACGGGGTGGGGGGCACAGGGGGAGTGTGAGCGGGGGTAAATCAATTACCTGGTTACGGCCGCCGACTCTCCTCCGTCCTCCTCTCTTTCTCCTGACTCCCTGAAGCAGGAAGCTCCCAGGCTCCCATAAGCCAATCGCAATGTTGCTGTCACAAGCATGATAGCAGCATTGTGGTTGGTCTGAGCAGCCTGTTTGGCTGCTCAGGCAGTACCTGGGAGCCTTGGGACATTTCTCCTTCCGGCGGTGCAACACAGCCAGTTAGAGGAATGCTGAGTGTGCATGACGATCTGGCTGGCTCAAGATGGCCAGCCAAACTGTCATGCGAACTTAGTAGTACCCATACCACTCCTCCTCCTGTGAACCAGTCCAACCCCGCCCCAACCTGGCTCCATGCAGAAAAATAAAATGATAATAAAAATTTGTTATTATCATTTTATTTTTCTGTGTTGCACTGCTCTGAGATCAGTGGGGCGACGCTCCACAGAGGAGCCACCGCTGTGGGGATACGTGCTCCATGTAGTCGATTTGAAATGACCCAATGGCAGCAACTTATTGAGTATCTGGCATTCCCAGTATAAATAGCGCGTGTGGTGGGGTATATCTGAGAAAGGAATATAAACAGTAAAGCTTAGTGACTTGGAGAAGAGAATGATTCATGGGAGACATAGATGTTGGGGTAACCATAAAGGAACCTGGAGTTGGACCCGGGTCCCTAAAAGGTCTCAGAAGGAAGACTGAGTCCCTGTTTATATTATTAAAAAGGTTCTTTGCCATACCCTTTCTGTGGAGCAAATTGGAATTGTATTCGGTTTGTCTTGTAGGCGGTGTCTCTTTTGGATTTTTACTGGTAGTGTGTTGTGCCATTGCAGGAGCAAGTGTTTTGGCCCCAGGACTTTCTCTGCCCTACAAGTCTAGAACCAGGTTGTGCCTTCAGGGAGTCGACCTTTACTCTAGGTGCCCTTCAGGATACCTGGAAGGTGGAACACCCAGGAGATTGTGAAGAAAAACTCTGCAACCCTGTCACGTGATTTACTCAGATGGAACAGACGGCTTTATTGCTACAGATAATAATGTGATATCCCATACATAAAGATCTATCATTGTTCACCATTTTTCAGCCACCCCCAGTTCTTTGGCTTATGGGAGTCCGATTAAAGCTGTTATTTCTCAGTGAATTTACAAACTTTTCATGTACTTTTCGTATACTTTTTCTATATGCTTTACGTAAGAGCATAGTGTTTTATAACTGCCCCAGATAAAAATGTGTTCTTGCTGCAGTTCCTGAAAATTTGCTAAAAATGTAGTGAATCTTGCAACGTCCAGAAGAGAAAACCTGATTTAGGATTTCAGACATTGAGTGTTTGTTGTCCAATGAAGGCAGTAAACCAGACCTGCTGTTTCTCCTCTAAGAAAGTGCTTGTTTTGTATCTACGCATCCTGGGCCAGTCACAGAATCACAATGCCTCATTCTGTTCACTGTGGCAGTTCCTTTTTGGGTATCATTACAAGGATACTGTGCACACCTTTTTTTATCCTTATTATTGTAAGGCATGGTTGCTTAGTTCACCATTGCTGAGCGTGCAGCCCATGTGTGTGATCCGCCCAGATTCACACTCGCGTTGAAAACAAGAAACAATAGGACCGTGTTAGCGTTCCTTTGCATGGGCGCACAGCGTTGAGATTCAATTAATTCTGATTTCCCAATTTTCCACAAACTTAATCAATGTACTCCAAAATGTTGTTTAAACTTGATTTATTTTTCAAATGCTGAATCACACGTGAGATGATAAGTCTTGAAATGCTTCTCATGCCTCAGATATGCTAATCCAAACCTAGGACATTGTGTTGGTAACTTTAATGTTACGATTGCAGAGGGAAAACGCTGTTTTTTGGTTAGCTGTAATCCACGCCATAGCTTTTTTAAAACTCTTGAATGTATGGTTTTTTCAACAAAAATGAAGCGTATTGTGTATGTTTTAATGATTTTAGAGTTGCAAGTTATTTACACAATTTCTTTCACTTGTAGTGAAACCCCAGAAGAAGAGCTTTTTTAAGCTCGAAATGCATCGGGTAATACATGATTCACTTCTGAAGATGTGTGTTGTCTAGAGGCGTGCCCAGAAAAAGGCTTGGATTAGCATATCTGAGGAATGAGAAGCATTTCAAGACTTATCATCTCACGTGTGATTCAGCATTTGAAAAATAAATCAAGTTTAAACAACATTTTGGAGTACATTGATTAAGTTTGTGGAAAATTGGGAAATCAGAATTAATTGAATCTCAACGCTGTGCGCCCATGCAGAGGAACGCTAACACGGTCCTATTGTTTCTTAGTTCCTTTTTGGGCACAGAATCACATTTATGTCCAAACCAGAATTCACACTGGTGCAGTAATTCTGCAAGTTTTTGCTGCTTACAGTTTGTCGGGTAAATGCTGTCAGAAATTGTGTACGTAAAATGCGGCAGATTCCAAGTTTTGCAGCTCAGAAACATAGAAAACATGGCAGGTTATTGCTTTATCCTTCATTTCAAGGTACAGGAATTGGATTGTGGAGCAGTGGCCACATGCAAAATGATGCGCCCACACCCCCTGCAGAATGTGAAGTGTCAGTGGTCTTTGAGACTCGTATATCTCAGATATTCATTGGCATATGCTGAATGACACCCCCAGCTCGGATTGGGAAGGTGGGCAATCGGGCATTGGTCGATGGGCCGTTGCCCCACGGTCACATGTGGGCAGTTCTTTAGGGGTTCTGTAAACCGGCCCAAGAGATTGACTTTCTTTCCCAGTCCCCGCCAGGCACTTTAATGTGGCCAGTATCTTGACCACTCCCCTGCCGTGCTGTAAATTTTGGCTGGGGGCCTGGTGTTGCTTTAGCCTTTGGGGCTTTCTCACCGTGGTGCCCTGCCTTGCGTGCCCTTCCAGAAGCAGTACTATCCCCCGCCGGGCCATCACTTTCAGGCCATAGCAGGTGCAGGGAGGGTGGGTTGGTATGCAGGAGCCTCACAGGGGGGCAGGTATTATTGGGCCATTCTCACCTACCCCCCACCCACCCACACCATCTTGAGCAGCAGCAATGTGCTTTTTGATACTTCCCTTGCCAGGTAAATGCCCTGAAGCTATAATGGGCTCAGGAGGGGGTGTGTAAGAGAAGTGTCCTCCGTAGCAGCCAGGTGTTGTGACCTCATCCCCAGTGTCTATTAGGACTTGTTGGGGAGAGGAGAGGGTTGCATAAAATTGTGCTATGGTCAGCGTTGCAGACGTTCAAATTAGGTTCGAGTCCCAGCCTCAGCTCAACATCCTGTGATTCTGGGCAAATCACTTAATCTCTATACTGAAAATTAAAATGAATTTGATCTTGTGTAATGTAACTGGTGCTCGTGTACATTGCTCCAATGACTTTGGGCCTAGTTAACACTATGCAAAATTAGAAGTGAAAAACCGGCCAGATTCCAGTGAGACTAAACAGATGGTGATCCATGAAAAGGAAGATCAAGGAATGTGGGCCACTTTTTTGATCCCAATCCAACCCTGGCGATCCCCCCCCCCCCCCTCCAAAAAATGGGGCGGGGGATGCCTGAAGTCTTGGGAAGTGGGTTCTGCGCCACTGGGGCCTACATTACATCCCTGAGGGGGGGGAGGTAATACTGCACCCGGTGGTGTCTGTTTTACTAATGTGTGCATTAGTAGCTTCAAAACAGCAGGACACTCCGAGCGAGGGCCAGAATGTTATGGGAGGAAAAGCATTATGGGAGGATGAGAACAGTTAACATTTGCGGCAAACATTGCTGCTGGCTTGTCAGTGTTGATAATCAGTGGTTTGTACTAACTGAAGTAGCGTTAACTGTTTTGCCAGTGTTAATAAGCGGTGGTTGTTGTATTAACCGAAGTAGTTTTCGCCCCCATGCCACCTCTTTTTACTCCCCCCCCCCCCCCCCCACTCCCCCCCAATGTAAAATGCATAACTGGATATCCTCTCGAGTGCCTTCCCGCTCGTATGACGCGTCGCTGCGGTTATGGAACAGGAGGCGTGCTTCATTAAGGGGGTGTTCTGGTTTGTCTCTGACGTCGGTACTAACACATACACCTGAGAAACGGTCACTTTCAGGAAATGCGCTCCATCGCGAGGGGATTAAGTGGGTCTGTATTGTACAACTGAAAGCGCAGAAATGACATAAAAGGGTTTTAATGTGCCTCAAAAAGTGTTTTCTTTTATCACCTTGTCTGAGAGAAAAGGGCTAATGCAAAAAAAGTGCTTTTTGTGCTAGTCATAAAAAGCATTCCGGAAGGAAATAAGTGCAGGGGTACAGAAAAACAAAAATATGAACACCAAAACTGTTAGTGCCTGGAGGGAGTGATGCTGTCAGCCTTGGCAACAGTGCTATCGTTATGCTTTCAATTAGCAATAGTTGTACTGTTTTTTGTAACGATTATGCTGAATGGCGATGTTTGTTCTCCGCAGGGGAGGAGCTGTGCACGGGTCTCATTTCAGGCTGCGCCTTAGACTGTCCCTTTGGTTTCCAGACGGATGTTCACAACTGCGAGGTCTGCCAGTGCCGGCCGCGGCCCAAGAAATGCAGGCCCATCAACTGCGACAGGTCCTGCCCCTTCGGATACGTGTAAGTATTCTCTCAAGCCACGTTTTGGTGACATTTGCAAATGGCGAACGTTAACCAAACACAACTTGCTCTTAGCAGAGGCGCAACTAGAGCCAAATTTCGGGGGGGGGGGGGGGGGGGGCGCTGAGCAAAAATTTCGGGGGGGGGGGGCTGAACTTTAAGCAATAGGCAGAGTGGAGCTGCAGGGGCTCTTAGAAGGGGTGAAACAACAGCAAGGCCTCATTAACATGCAAATGGTCTTTTAAAGACCTGTGAATTGCTCGGGTGCTGCTTTTTTGCCCAGGAAGGTGTCTCATCCCGGGCTGCCACACACGACGAGGGGGGGGGGGGAGGGTGAAGCCCTTTGAGTCCAATGGGTGTTGCGCGCCAAGCTCTTAGATATACAGGTCAGTGGGCCTGTTTGTAGGTGGGGCGCCATTAACGCCTCTCTTCACAAGCTTGAAAGGGGGCGGGGCGTGTCGTGTCGGCGAACAATGAAACATTTGAAATTATTGTGTGTGGCTCCTTTGACGTTGATCGGAAATTTAGGACTGAAAGAAGGGCATAAGTGCTCAGATCCGGATTACCCAATAGACAAAGTAGGCACCGGCCAATGGGCGCCACTCCTTTTAGGTCCCCCGCGACAACGGATCAAAATATAACTGAAAGTACATAAACCAGAGACATCAGATTCACATAAGTTTGTCTCTTAACCCCTTCGCCGCGGCAGGAATTCCGCCGCGGCGCTGGGGGGGTTTGGGGGCAGCGTGGTGGCGCTGTGCTCGTGATGGAACCACTCCGTCACGAGCCACGGTTGAGCTGTGCTCATGACAGAGTGGTTCCGTCACGTCTCCGCCCACTGCGCTAATCGCCCGCACAGGCGGGGAATTAGCGCCACGTGGGCGGAGCGGCCGCCAACGGCCACATCATGACGGAACCACTCAGTCATGAGCACAGCGCAACCATGGCTCATGACGGAGTGGTTCCGTCATGAGCGGGGAAGGGGTTAAAAGCTCCTCTTTTAGCAGCTGTCAGTTTGGAAAAAAAATTGTTGCTTTGGATATTAGGAGATAATTTGTTAGGGGGGCCCTAAAATTTTGACTGCCAAGAGGCCTCCATAGAGTTTAATCTGGCACTGTACATACGACCTCTTGCAGTGGAAGGGAAGGAGGGAGAGAGGGGGTTGGAGACTTGATGACAACAGTAGAATAGAGGAATGCAGAATTGGACCGAGAAGGCAGTGGCGTAACGAAACTTGAAGGGGCCTTCTGCCTGGCCCACCACCTACCCCTTTGCCTCACCAACCAAAAACACGAGAGAGTCAAACTAACACTAACTGCTCCCAGACCCAGTCAGAGTACTGTGCTGAGGGGCCCCCCTGGAGTTTGAGGGGGGCCTGCATTGCAGGGGCTAATGTTGCGCCACAGAGAGGTGGAGGGAAGGATGTAAAGAAGGATGGAGGGATGGTTGTAGAGAGCGATGGAGGATCAAGGGAAGTAGGAGTAGAAGAAGGATGGAGAGAAGATAGTGGTGGGTGGAATGTAAGCTGGACGGATGGATGATAGAAAGGAGGATGTAGAGATGGATGAAGAGAAGGAAAACTGGATGATGGATTGAAAGGGAACTAAGAATGAATAAAGAGATGGGGAGATGAATGAATGGAAACGAAAGAAAGAAGTATGGTGGAAAAAATACAGTAAGGATGAAGACAAGGAGGGATAACACGGAGAATAGGAACGAAAATCAAGAATTGCATAATTTCCTCGGGGGCAGTTTCCTGACCAACTGCTGGGTTTGCTTAACTCACCTGCTCGCCCGGAGTGAAGTGTGGGGTATTTATTTTTCTAGCTACTCCCTTTCTCTGTAGCTCAAGATCAAAGGTCTAAATAGGCATATAAATGTGCTTCGTATGTGTTGAGAATTTTACCTCCTCTTGGATATGAGCCAGCTAGCGGTCAATGAACAGTACAGAACATGGCACCCACGCTGGTGCGAAGTTATCCCCATTACCTGGAATGCCTAGCAGCCTGAAACCCACCTGCACTGAGAAAAATGAAAGCATTCACCACTCTGCTTCTGCTGGTGGAACTGACCAGTTTCATCCTTCTTTGAGGAGTTTTAGGACCTCAATCCTGCTCAAGTGTCCAGTTTGCCACAGCCTTTTTAGGTCATGTGTTGAAAATTTCAGACTGCGTATTCATGAACCTGACAAAATTCCTCCAGCTATAAGAAAAGCATTGCACAATGTTTAGGTGTCATATTGCTGAGCTTAGCCCTATTGCCCCAGTACTTGAACCACTGGTAGAGTTTGAACGCAAGCCTTATAAGGCGTTTGAAGTCCCCTTAAAAGTGTTTTTTTTTTTAAAGATTTTATTGTGCATAAAAGGGTTACAAACACGGGCCTACAACCACCAGGGCTGGCCGCTAGTAGTCAAAGTGTTCCAGCATATAAGAAAACAATGGCTAGCCCACAGGGGCTCCGCACTATCACAGTAAATCAGACTGCACATAAAGCAAATCAGAATACACACTTTTAGTATAAATAACAACAACAAAAAAAAAAAAAAAGAAAAATACAACAAACAAGGCGAAACGACTTATGAAGGGCGGCGAACACCAGCCGGGGGAGTCAACACCCAACCACCCGAGGGCGGTCAAGAAAAGAAGACCTGAGAGGGAGGGAGGGGGGGGCAACGAGAGAACCAAATCTGTACTCCGAAGTACGAGATGCACAAGGAACCCTCAAGGATCAGGGGGACGAGGCAACCCCGGACGTATCTACCAAAGGGGGAGCACAGATAGACCCACGATACGCGTTCCACTGCCCCCAAATTTTACCCCAAGCCCCCGGTTTACCAGGGGCCACATACACCGTTTTTTCCCTGAACATGCACCAGTCCATGTTTTCCTTCCAGACGGACACGGTGGGAGGCCGCTGGGAACCCCAAAGCTGCGCAATATCTCTCTTTGCAATCATGTTCCCCAAGGCCGCCCACCGAGCCTGAGCCGCATTGCAGTCATTGGGCTCCCATACATTCAGCACACAACGACGCACCTCCGGCAGCAGAGCGACCCCGGTGACTCGTCTCATAATATCATGCACCCGGCGCCAGTATTCCGCCACCTCGCGGCATTCCCATAGGATATGGAGAAAAGTAGCACTGAGCCCGCAGCCACGCTTACAGAGTCCGTCGTCTGAGAACCCCATCGAGACCAGGCGGGGGCCCGTCACATATACACGATGGAGAATATTAAGCTGGACCAGGCGGAGACGGGCCGGGATGGCCACCTCCTTAGGGGATGACAGTGCAGTCTGCCAGTCCTCATCGTCCAGCTCCACCCCATCTCCCGTCCATGCCTCCCGAAGACGCACCAAGAGGTCAGCCCGATTGTTTATCAGTTTTTTGTAAATCAGGGAAATAGTACTGTCGGGGACGTGACCGTCGAGTATGCGGTCCTCGAGAGGCGAAGAAGAAGGGACCGTGGTCCCCTCCCCAAAGACCGAAAGCAGGGCGTGCCGAACCTGTGCATAACGGAAGAACTCTCTGTCACTAAGCTCATACTCGCGCTGAAGCGCCGCGAAGGATTTAACCGCACCTTTAACCCACAGGTCCCCCACTCTGCTGATGCCGATTGTATCCCAGCGCTCGAAGCCTTTCGTTGTCCAGAGGTTTCCCAAGCGGTCTGAGTCGAATAGAGGAGTGGCGCACGTTAAACGCTCACTCCAGCCCATCGCCACGTTAGCCGCCTTCCATACACGGACCGCAATCCTGGTAGGGCCCGTAAGGGCCCTACCAGCAGACCGCGAGTAAAGCGCTCTGTTATAGTTACCGCCGGGGAGCAGGAATTTATCCATCTCATATGCCGGGTTCGAACCAGGAGCGTACGTAGCATGGTTAATGGCAGACAGCTGGGAGGCCCAATAGTACCGTCTAATATCAGGAAGCGCAATGCCCCCGTCATACCAGGAAAGAGTCAGCTTGGCCAACGCGATACGCGATCGCCCGTCCCAAACCAGTCTCCTCTGCAAACTCTCCACCTCCCTAAAGTAGGCTGCAGGAATGACATCGAAGAAGTTCTGGAGTGCATAAAGGAATCTGGGAAGGGACATCATTTTAAACAGCGCCGCGCGACCAAGCGGAGACAAGGGCAGCTTACACCACCGAGCCGTATCTGCCCTCAAATGCCGAAGTGGAGACAGGAGATTCTGCTCATAGCGGACCGCCGGATCCAACGAAACGTACACCCCCAGGTATTTAAAGCCGGACTGAGATATTTGGAGCGGAAGCCGAGGCGGCAAGAGAGGAGAACCACCAGAGATAGGATACACACAAGATTTGGACCAGTTGATTATCAGACCCGAGTTTTTCCCGAAGGAAGTAAGGACATCAAAGAGAACATTGAGCGACTTCCGCGGTGAGGTGAGATACAAGAGAATATCATCCGCGTACAACGAAACCCGATCCTCGAAGCCCGGGGCCCACCGGAGCCCTCTAATCGAGGGCTCCCAACGGAGCCAGGCAGCGAGCGGCTCCAGGGCGAGAGCAAAGAGCAGCGGGGACAACGGGCACCCCTGCCTAGTTCCCCTCCCGAGAGCGAAAGGCCGAGAAACCCGCCCATTGACAACCACCTGAGCCATTGGTCCAGCATAAAGGAGCTTCACCCAGCCAAGGAACCCCTCCCCAAACCCAAACTTCGCCAAGACGGCCCAAAGAAATGGCCATTCAATGGTATCAAAGGCCATCATGGCGTCTAGGGAAACCAATATGGCCGGTTCAGCCAAGTACTCAGCCCTAGCAAGGACGCCGTGCAGACGCCGTAAGTTAAGAGCGGTATTACGATGTGGGATGAAGCCACATTGATCCGGATGTATCAAGTCACATATAACGCTCAGCAAGCGATTAGCGAGGATCTTAGCAAGGATTTTGGGTTCGGCATTCAGCAGGGAAATAGGCCTATAGGAGGCACAGCGGTCACGTGGCTTACCCTCCTTGGGAATCACTACTATAGTAGCCAGACGCTGGTCGTCAGGAAGGGAACCCCTCTCGAGCGATTCCTGAAACATATGACGGAGGAAAGGCGCGATTTTATCCGGGCGCAACTTATATAGTTCAATCGGCAGGCCGTTGGGGCCCATAGCCTTGCCCGAGCGGAGGGAGCGAATCGCAGTAGCAATCTCTTCGACAGACAAAGGGGCATCCATCAGCTCGCGGTCATCGACTGATAAGCCGGGCAGGGCAATATCCCGAAGCAGAAGACGAGAGTCGTCCTCATCTCTCTCGGACACCGGGGAGTACACTGCACGGAGGTGGTCAGCAAAACACTCAACAATCTCACCAGGCTCAGTCACACACACTCCATCCGACACCCGAAGCTCCGGGACCACACGATTCACTCTCTCCTTCTTATCCAACCAGGCAATCGGCCTACCCGCCTTGTCTCCGGCGTCATACAACCTGCCCTGCTGCTCCCTATATATAGTCTTGGCAGCATCAGTGACGAGAGACTTATATTCAAACTGCTTCAGGCTGAGGGCATGCAGCCCATCCGGGGTGACACCCGCCTCCAAGGCCGCCTCCAGCCCCGATATTTCAGTCTCCAGCGTCACAACCGCCTCTCTCTTGACCCTCTTGGCCTCCACTATCTGGGACAGGGCATGCCCGCGAAGCACTGCTTTGAAAGCTTCCCACAGGGACACCGAGGACAATACCGACCCCTCATTCTCAGAAAAATATTGATCAATCGACTTAATCAGGCTATCACGGATCTTGGGGTCTCGCAGGTACCAAGGGTTAATAGGAGCGATCCGCCCAGCGGACCGCGACCCAGTGTCAAAAAGCAACCACAGTGGGGAATGATCAGAAATACCCCTGGCCAGGTGTTTGACCTCTCGAATCCGAGTAGCCTGGGCCGCGGGCATAAGGAAATAATCCAGTCTGGAGAGACTCCCATGGGCCCCAGAGTGAAAGGTGTACTGACACTGTGCCGGATGCATTAACCTCCAACAGTCCACCAGACCGAAGGTCTCCAGGAGCCCGCCCAGCCACGCCTGGGCAGCAGGGAGGGCCCTGGGCGGATGACGGTCCAGGTCACCCGAGACAACCGAATTAAAGTCCCCACCCATAAGCAGAAGACTGTCAGGAAGCCCATGCAACATACGACCCAAGTCTGAGAAGGTGGAGTTCTGGAGGCCCGGGGGAACATAGACTGAGATCAAGGAAAGGGACTGCCCCTCCCACCTCCCAGTCAGAGCCACATAGCGCCCTCTATCGTCTGGGACCACCCTAGTGATCTCCAACGGAAGTGAAGCTCGCAAGAGAATGCCCACCCCTCTCGAACCAGTGGTGAAACCAGAGTGGGCCACAAGTCGATATCCCCCCCTGTTCATAGCCCGACAAACGTTGCCAACCAGATGCGTCTCCTGTAAGAACACCACATCAGGAGTCAAACGACGCAGATATTGCAGCACAACACCCCGTTTGATACGGTCCCCCAATCCATTGACGTTCCAAGACATCTGTCTCAACCCGTCCCCCCCCATCCCATCCAGTAGATCAAGGGCCCCCTAGCAAAGAGCTCAACACCCAAGGATGAACCATAGCCAATACTTCGCCTTGAAAACAAAAAACACAAATGCAAACAACCCCACCCACCCACCAACACCCCCCACCCTGCACCCCTGCGGTTCAAACCACCCCAACTTGCAGTGTGCCTGTCGCCCTACAAACCCCATTCTACGAAAAGACCCCGGAGGAGGGAGGGGACCCGTCCCCGCCCGCTCCCCACACACAACATAGTGAAACAAAATGCACAAAAGAAGTAGAACCCAGCCGAACAGTACAACCTGGCAGAGTCCGGGACCATAAGTCACTCCAAAGGAGACCCACCACCCTCGGTACCGGCAGAGGGCCCAGTCCGGTCACCCCGGTCTGGCAGCTAATCCAGCCAGTCACTCACAGTCACAGGAGAGTCAAAAAAGGTAGTCCGATCTTCATGTTCCACTCGGAGCCTTGCAGGATAAAGCATAGAGTACTTGAGACCGAGGTCCCGGAGACGCCGCTTCACCCCCTGGAAGCCCATCCGCTGTTTCTGGACAAGTTGGGTGAAGTCCGGGAAAAAGTTAATGGACGAGTTCTCATGTCGGACCGGGCCATGAACCCGTGAGGCCTGCAGAATCGCGTCTCGGTCTCTGTAGTGGAAAAGTCTCGCAACGATAGGCCTCGGGGGGGCACCCGGTCGCGGCCGGCCACCTGGGACTCGATGGGCCCGCTCCACAGCGAAAAACTTACTCAGGCCAGCGGGAGCAAGATGTTCGAGGATGAGCTCCTCGACCAGAAGATCAACCGGGCGGTTATCGGAGGTCTCCGGAACGCCTATGACGCGGATGTTATTGCGGCGGGCCCGTCCCTCGAAGTCTTCCAGCCGCCGGGCCATCAGATCATTGGCCGACTTGAGATCGCCGAGAGTGGCCTTCAGGTCTGACACGTCCGTCCCAAGGGAGGACGTCCGCACATCCAGCGATTGAACCCTCTCGTTGGTCTTAGAGAGATCCGCCCGGATTAGGGTAATGTCAATGGCCACCGTGTCGATTTTACGGGCCAAGGCCTCGTACTGTGTTGCGATGGTCTCTCTGATGCCCGTAATGGCGCCCATGATGTCCTGCAGGGACAGATCCGGAGAAACGGACGAGCCACCACTGGTGTCATCCGGGGGGACATTGGCTGTCCCTGGGGATCCTTTACCCTGAGTGTAGCGGTCCATGTTGTTCGTCTGGACCGGTCCCCCACGTAGGGATGTCTTGGTCTTACGCCTCTCGGGGTCTCCCCTGCCTCCCATGAGAACCTCGATCGCCGAAGGGGACCACCGAGGAAGCGTCGAGGTGGCACAGACCAGGCAGACGTGTGTCGCACCACAGGCCGCAATATGGCGGAGCGAAGGGACCACCGTCAATGAGCACACTGGCAGCAGACGAAGCCACCGGCATCAAGCGAAGGCAAAATGGAAGCCCAGTCGCACCGTGCAAGTCCACAGTCCAGCCCCTCAAAGACCAAAAGTGAAACCGAAAGTGATGTGACGGCCACTGGCACCGCTCCGCTGCCGTTGTTGTTCAACTACGCCCCGGCTCCACAGATCACCCTTGCATCGGGCACTGCCGTAGGGTGGGCCTCAAAAGTTCAAACCACCATAACTCTGGATTGCCAGGTCTGATTTGATTTCCGAAAGGAGTTTAGTGTTCAGCCAGCATTCGTCTCCCAGATTCCATCAACCGGGTCAGGATAGATTCAGGATAAATTCCGAGGAGCAGCGAGGGTCCGGGGAGCCCTGTGCTCACGCGACCATCTTGGATGCGCGCTAGGCTCCTCCTCCCTTAAAAGTGTTTTTAATGAGCATTTCCCTGCTTGTGTATGGTTCCTTTGCTGCTGGTGGATTCAGTTTCTTTGGGGGGCATATTTTCGATAAGCACATAGGGCCATGATTTGTCGGGCATGTGTCACTTGCAGAGGCGGTGCTCATATCTGTTTAGGTGGCCTGTTTGTTTGCCGAATTTTTGCACTTGTGACCCTCCTCTTGTAATCATTGTCACTTAGTTTCTGATGATGTGGTTGTTAGATTTTTAGCCTAAAAGAAAAAAAAAGCTCTATGTGGAACTTCAAGTAGAAGCAATATTGTGTTGTGTTCTCATTGTTTTCTGCTGTCCACTATGTGTTTGTGTATGATTGTACCCACCTTGTGGTGACTAGGGTTCTACAAAGAGGGCGTTTCTTTAGATTTCAGGAAGCAATAGATATGATCTGGCTACATCCTTTTCAGAAATAAACTGAAAATAGGTTTGTGGGAATCTCTTTTTACCCTTAGGGTGCACTGAGCACAATTTAGGACAGAAAGAGATAGGGTATTTCTGGTCTTGGAAGCGTTTTGATTTTGTTGCAAATAGTGATGGAAAAGAGGCAGCTGTATGGATGTAATTATTCCAGGCATCTTTTTGTTGAACTGTGCTGCTGAAAGCTGAGAAAGATGTGAAGTGGTACGAAGCCAGTAATGCTGCGGCTCCGCTCTTTGTGCAATAGTCATTGTAGATGCCTTGCGAGTTAGCAATGACGGAAACCCTTTCGGCTCCTGATGGACAGGGAAGGGCTGTGACTTAAGTGTTAACCCCTTCAGTGCCACACCCTTTCCCCCTCCTGTGCCCGGCGTTGCATTAGTGGGTGGGGTTCATGACGAGATAGTCTCGTCATGGGCACAGCGCAACCGTGCTCCATGACGAGACTATCTCGTCATGGGCACAGAAGAGGTTAAAGTGGAATGCAGTGAAGGCTGATTTAGAATATTGAGTTTGCCGTTACGCGCAGACGAATGAAGAAGTGTAATAGTAAACTCTGTGTGTGGCAGAGTCATTAGCGAGTACATGGCCTGGGGAAGATGCTACAGTTGGTGACAATATAGGGGATAAGTAACCTGAAGATCGACAGTGCTGTCCAAGAGAGTTTACCGTGGTCCAAGCAAACTCCTCGTGCGTGCCAAGTGTGCCGTCGTCTTAGTACAGAATTAACCCTTTATAAATGTGGAGTCAAAGTGCAGCTCCAGCCCCTGTGAAGCAGTTGAAGATAACAAAAGCAGTGCAGAAAATCTACACATCGTTGGCTGAGACCTGGTCAGGCCATTCATAAAGGAACCGCGCTGCCTCGCAAGATAAAGTCATACATTATACAGAGTGTTACTGTCAATGGTGGATATGCACAGTAACAGAAAAGAAGCGCTAAAGACTGCCATAGTCAAATACGAATATAATACACAAAGCGCTGGCTGACAAAACCGTTAACAAGAAAGCATACTGTCAATGCACTTACCAGAGCCTTGATAAGTGGAGCTCTACGACCTCAGCACCGGGGAAAGAGACCCAAGAAGAAGAACAATGGTTGTGCTTATGGAGCTGTCCAATACCTGAAGTGGCACACCACCAGACCTGCCAGGTGGTGGCTCAGAACAACTCCAGAGTACTCTAGAAAGTGAAGTGCTTTGATGGAGACCAAGAAGGAGCTCACCGTATGACAGATTGTCCAGGACGATCCAGAGACCGATCCATTGTAGGGCCTCAGAGATGGTGCAGATGACGCAGGTCCTAGTGGGCAGCTGACAATCTCTAAAAGAGCTCCATCCTCAATGACATTCACTCCCATAAATGGTTACAATGGTGCCACCTTCCTGAAACGACAACCACCTTTCAATACCACCAAAAAGAAAAATATTGGCGAAAGATGTATTGTGTGGATAGAGACATTTGATGATTTCATTGATGTTCTTGAAGAGACTGATAACAAAAAGATCATCAGATACCTCAAACATCTTGTTGGTAATGGTGTAAAAAAAAGTCATAAGGAAGATGCCTCAAACTGATGAAGAAACCACATACCGTCGGATTAAAGAAACTTTGAATCTCAATTTTAATCCAGTGCCCAATGTGGATTACAAAATATGCATTTACAGTAAAGAAAGACAGAAAGTTGGTGAAACCATTGATGAACTTGTGGAGAGACTTGACACGATCATCAAACACTGTAAGTTCAATGAATTTATAGACAAAGAAGCTATATGTCTTAGTCATTGATGGATGCTTGTCAGATTCACTCAGACAATAAATGCTGAACGAATCTCTTAGTCTGGAGCGAGTGTTAATGGCTGCCGGAGCTGAAGAGCGTGCCGATAGACAAGTTGCAGACATGGAGGCTGGAGGTGCTCAGAATGAATCTGTCATGAGTGTGAAAAGTAAGCCAAAGCAAAAGACTGAAGGACACAGGGTGATGTCTGCACGCAAAAAGAAGTTGTGTTCTAGATGTGGATTTTAGTTTCCACACAAAGGTAAATGTTCCGCCAATTGAACAGATATGTAAATGCTGTGGGAAGGAAAAACTATTTGTGACTGTTTGCAAAGCAAAGGAAAAAGCAAAGGTGTCATGGAGCGAAGACAAAATGGCAGCCAGAACGTGTCAGAAGCAACATTCAAGGCCAATTGGCGACATCAATTAAGACAAATCAACACTGAACGAAGTCAGTTGTCATCTAAATCACCATCAAACAGTTCTTCTAGATCAGCATCAAGTGAAAGTGAAGAAGATGATTCTGCCATGTTGATGTTTACTTCAGAAAAGCGTGTGGATGTTGGACTGGCTGAATGTGAGGAAAAATGTCAGTCAAAGAAAAGTTGACATGCCAAAGCACCAAAGTCATTCCAACATTGTCCGAAGATTTCATTGAAAGTGAATTGCTGTTCAATACCTTTCATCATTGACAGTGGGGTTTCAATAAACAAGTTATACCTGAGGAGAAATATAATGAATTGTCCTCATTAACTCAGCCTACGTCATCTGAAACCAAAGTGTACACATGGGCCGCATTGACGCCCCTAAAAAGTGAAGGTTCATATATAGTTATGAAAAAACACAAGAAAACGAAGGTGCAATCACCCATCCATGTGCTTCAAGGTACAGCGTCAATTGCCTGTCTACTCAGTTTCAATACAGCTGCTGATATGGGACTGATTTCGGTAAACTACAGTGTGAATGTTCACCACAGATTGTATGTCAATTCCCTTCATTGGTTCATGGTTCAGGAAAGCTTAATACTGACAGTAAAGCTATATATTAATGAGGGTGTTCGTCCTGTTGCTCAAAGACCTAGAGGAATTGCTTTTCATTTATAAGATGCTGTTGAAAAAGGACTTACATTTTTACTTAAGTATGATATCATTGAGCGTTCTACAGGTCCCACTCCATGTGTTTCTCCCAAAAAGGACAGAGAAGTCGCTGTACGCATATGCGTTGACATGTGTCAGGCAAACAAGGCAATTGAACAAGAATGACAACCAGGTCCCCCACATTGCTGACATGATAACACAATTAAATGGTGCAAAGGTCTTCTCCCGCCTTGATTTGAATAAAGGTTATTATCAATTGTAACTCAAAGAAAATTGCAGGTACATTACAACCTTTTCTACACATGTTGGTCTGTTTCGATAAAAAATACTTGAGTTTTGGTGTATCGTCGGCTGCAGAACCTTTTCAAGACGTCATTCGACGTATCATACAGCCTGTCATGAATGCGTTCAACTATAGCGATTACGTATTGGTTTTCAAAGCTACACAAGAAAGAGCACAAAAAGGCTCCCACACAAGTGTGTTGTTTACTGGCTGATGCAGGTTTAACTTTGAATGCAGATAATTGTGAGTTCCACAAGACAAAGCTAAAATTATTCGGCCATGTCTTTTCTGATCAGGGTATGACACCTGATCCGGCTAAAGTACAAGCACTGTCAAATGCTGATCCCCCACAAGATGTTTCTATGTTGCATTCATTTCTTGGCATGGCCAGCTACTGTTCCAGGTATATACGAGACTTTGCCATTGTAAGTGCTCCATTGAGTAGGTTGATGAAAGAGAATGTTTCATTTCATTGGTCGCATGAATGTGAGAAACGTTTAAAGAAAATCAAACAGAGAATGCTACTGAAATTGCTAATTTCAATCCAAAGCTTCATACAGAGGTTGTTATTGATGCTGGCCCAGTCGGGTTAGGCGCTATTCTTGCCCAGCGCAGCAGATTCCTGAATGCTTGAAGGCACATTGGTGCATATGCAAGTAGGAGTTTGTCCCAAACAGAACGTGCTTATTCACAACCTGAAAAAAAGATTAGCCATGGTATGGGCTTGTGAACATTTCCATGTATTCCTGTACGGAAAGCCTTTTATGCTGGTCACTGATCATCAAGCTTTACAAACTATATTTAGCAATCCAAAGGCCAAGTTTCCTCCTCGCATGGAAGGTTTTGGAGTAAGATTACAAGAATACAATTATAGCATTGTGCATCGTCCAGGGAAGAATCAGAAACCTGCTGACTACTTTTCCAGAATGCCTACACAAAGTCATGGTACTCCATCCTACACATCTGAAGCCTATATCAATTTCATTGTAAAATCAAACACACCAGCTGCCGTTTTGTTAGCCTAGATTATCACTGCCACAAGCCATCATAGTGACATGCTAAAGTTGAAAGATATAATCACACGTCCCTCACGGAACCAGCACCCTCGACCTCTCACCAGTGATGGTGAATGTCTAAGATGAACTGTCCATAACTCAAAAAGGAGTTATACTGCGACGGTCAAGGATCCTGATCCTAGAGACTCTGCAGCAGAAAGCAATTTAAGTGGCCCATGAAGAGCATCGTCGTTTCCACAAAATGAGCTCTCCATGACTGTCTGGTTTCCTTATCTTGATGAACAGGTTGAAAAGGAATTAAAGATCTATCATCTATGCAACTGCCTTTCTACAAAAGTTACTCAACATACCATAAACATGTCAGATCTTCAGAAGTATGCCCAGGAGAGAGTAGCCATTGACTTTTTTGGTCCACTTGACAGTGGACATCACCTGATGGTGAATGTGGATGAATACTCAAGATTTCCATTAATTGAGGATCTCCCTACCAATGAAGACAGAGTCCTTAAAAGACTAGATGGCATTTTTGTGACATGGGGTGTTCCAGCCATATTGAAACCTGACAATGGTCCGTCTTTTACCAGTCGAGAGTTTGAATATTTCTTAGAGTTTCTGCATATAAATCATCAGAAGAATACAGGTCTGTGGCTGCAGGCCAACAGATTTGTTGAGCGCTTTATGAGTACACTAAAGAAAGCAGTGCAGCATGCTACTCTTGAGAAGCTCGATCTATAAAAAAAATTGCTTAATTCTACCCTCATAGCTTATTGTTCAACACTTCACTCGACCACAGGTGAAAGTCCTGCGACATTGATGTTCGGGAGACCAGTGACAACCAAGATACCTCAGTAGGCTAATCCGAGAGAGAAAGATTAGAAGGCAATTTGTGAGAAAGACTTGGTTCATAAACAAGAGATGAAAGCCTATGCTGTCAAAAGCGGACATGCGAAGAACATCGTTTTAAAGAGAGGGGATCGAGTGCTTGCATGCCAGATGCGGAAATAAAGATCTGATGTTCTATTTGATGCAGTCTCTTTTCAAGTGGTGTCTACCAAGGGACACATGGTGATTGCCCAGCTCCCTGTGAAGTTTATTACTAGAGACTCTTTGTTCATCAGATCTACATGTTGAATGTGAGACTGGTTCTGAAGCACCAGTAACTGCTGTTGCCTCTCCACCATCAACGCAGATTCTGTGTATAAATAAAATTTATCAGGGGGAGCTGTAGTGTCTTGTGAATTAGCAATGACAGAATCCTTTTGGCTCCTGCTGGATTCAGTAGAGCTGTGACATAAGTGTTCGAGACGAGTGCAATGCAGGCTGCTTTAGAATCTTGAGTTTGCAGTTGCACCCAGACTAATGAAGACGTGTAATAGGAAGGTCCGTGTGAGGTGTAGTTATTAGCGGGTACCCGAGCTGGGAAAGATGCCACAGTCTTCACATGCATCTAATGAGCTTAGCTCCAACAAATGCCTCCTGCCTTGTACTTATGAAGTCCGATACATCTGTAAAGCTGTCTTGAGTACTGTATAAGAACACCCGGTGCTGCCCTAAAGTATCTAGTAGTTGCACTGTCAATGTTTTAGACCAGTTTATAGTTTATCATAGTCTTGTAACAACTCATTGTGCACTGTAGTGAATTTTTTGCATGTGTATTCTTAGCATATCCAGGGGAAATAATGTTAACTGTCTGTTTGTTGTGCATTTTATCCAGTGTGAATGTTTTTTGTAATCTATCTACTGTCTTAGTAATGCTGTGCCACTGCTTCAGGGGTATAATTCAGGTTTGCTCTGCCAGTGTTACGGAGTCAACACAGTTTGGAAATGAGGAAGGGTGGTTGAGAGCAACACCCTGTCTCCAGCTGCCTTTTGTACATGCAGGGGTCCTTGTGACCTAGACCCCTCCCCACTGCTGTGTGTGTCACGAAAATAGGGTATCCAGTCACATTGGCCGGGTGTGTTCATCTAAACTGTGACTGAACACATGATATTCTTGCTGGTGTCGCATTGTCCTAAGCAGATCGCTTTTCTGTCCTGCTTCACGGACAATATCTCTGGAGGTGGGCGGCCAAACAGAACCACCTCCGATAGGAACCTTCCTGGGGATGTGAAGTAAGGATTAGTACACTCAAGGACCTGTGCCAGATCCAAAATGGCGGCTCCAGCACAAGATCATAGTTCCAAATAAAATGACATTTTGATGTTTGGGCGCTCTCTTTCCTCTAGCAATAAGGCATAGTTTGAAGCCCCTTCTAGCAGTCTGGCGTGTTCATGTGGTTGGTTGTAGGGTCACCATAAGCTGTTTCCTTCACTGGCCTTATGGAGAAACAACCCTGAAAGCGGGATGGGCCTGGCAATAAAGAAGCGTGGTCATTTTGTTGTGAGCTAATTCTAACAAGAAATTATAATGTTCTGTTCTGTGCTGATTTGTTAATGGGGTTCTTCATATTGTTTCTTCGACCTAAAAATTCAAAGATTAATGTAATTACTCCGGTGGGTCTTAACCAGTTGCTTCTCTGCTGAAAGTAAGACCTTGGGGTTTATTGTTTTGGCACACTGACTGTGTTTGCTTTATAACCTTGAACTTGTACACTTCTATCTGACGAGGCTTTTGCCTTGTGAAGTTTTTGTCTTCCCTTTCTTGCTCTAATCGCCAGTGGGTGGCTCTCTTTTTTTGTCACACAGGAAGAACAAGCACGGCTGTGACATCTGTCGATGTAAGAAGTGCCCAGAGGTCCCGTGTGGGAAGGTCTGCGCAGTGGGCTTCGAGCAGGACAGTCATGGCTGCCTCACCTGCAAGTGCCGAGGTAGGTGGCTAACGTCCCCGCCCCCTCTCTGTACCCCTGCCAGTCCGCAAGCCCCGCCCACCGCCTCCATTTATCAATACTTGCGCGCGGGGGAGGGTGCTGGGGGCCATGTGTGACAGACATTGCAAGGCAGAAGCAAGCATATCAACGAGCAACGAGGAGGTATTTATAACTCCCGTGGTGGATGTTCAAGCCATTTACTGTCAGCACGTCCCTATTTATTAGGGATTTGCTTCCCATTTGTGGTAATTTCGTTTTTTAATTACTCCATTCTAATGAAGTAACCCATCACGGGATTGAGAATGACTTTTTAATGAGCCCATACTTCAAGCCAAAAGGGAACGGACTGGATATGATGCTTTCCCGAGCTTCGAGGCGGGGCCTGTTCCACGTGCTGCATCACTGAATCGTTTTTTTTGTGGGTTTTTTAAAATTTATTTTTTACCACAGCCGTTGCTTCCGTGTATTCACCACGCGCGTTCTCTCACGGTGGAACGCGTGAAGTGTGTTGTTGCACACGATTGATTAATACATTGGACATCTAGCAGAGCAACGCATTCTTTTAAAACGTGCTATTGCTGCGTTGTAGGAATGGCTTATCTGGTCATGACTGAGAAATGGCGTCCACACCCAGTACATCCCCAAAAGCATGCCTATAGGAAACCAACAGCTGGGATCTACGAAGCAGAAAAAAACTTGTTTGATCCTTTTATAATGCTGGGCTTGGACGTTTGAGTACTGGGTCGTACAAGCCTCTCTGGTATTTTCCTGGCAGGCCCAGGCTAGAAGCTGCTTTCAGACTTCGGTGTGCTGTCATGACCCAACCGTGAAAGTCCCCATAACCCCGTTCTAGTCGTGGCCTATTGGGACTGGTATGATCATATTTGCTAGGGTTGCCCTATGATGTCTCTGTTTGCCTGTACATATAAATGCTCTGTGTCATTCAAAGGACATTGGGTTTTGTGACATTTCACCGCAAGTTGCTTTGACTGCACCGGGCTCCAAGATTAATGCCATCTCTGTTGCTTTTGGGAATGTTGTATCCATGGCAGTTCATGGTTGGCGAATAGCAGTGCTTAATTTGTAAAAAGTTAAGTGCTAGGCCCCTAAGTTATTTGCACGAGTCCACTGCAGCCGCCTCTGCAACTGCTGCTGAATGCAAGTGCCAGGGCGGCCTTCTGACGAGCACATTCACATAAGTGTGACTTTTTGGACTATTCCAGCACAACTCAAACTGCAGGAATGGACTGGAAGTGCTAGTTTTATCATTAAAAAAATACATATAAAATAGTTAAACATGTCACTGATGTGATCTGATAAAAATACTCCCATCACCACCATTTTGTGGACTCTCTTCAATATATCCCGTTAGTTAGAAATGGGTGCCAGTGCAAAGCACTAGTAAACACCAGCACAAATTAAACATTGGTTAATGGCATTCATAATAACCATGCAGCAGCATTACAACCCTTAAGGGTATAACCTGAATAGTCCATGTTTGCGCTGATATCTTCTGTTGAAAAAAACACCTGCATAATGCAGACCTATGTTGTGTATGGGACTTGATAAAGCTTAGTTTTGGTCATGTGTGTTTGGATCCGGAGAGTGGTTTATAGAACACTGATTGGAACTAACCAGGGCTGAACTAGCCATTTTGGCATTCCGGTATTTTCCTGGTAGGTTACAGGCTAGGGAGTCTTCTTTCAGAACCGGATGGGCTCCCCAGGGCTCCATTTGAGTCACATCCTCTCCCAGTGTAGGCTGCTTTGATCATTTTTGCCAGGGCTGATTTTGCTTTCCAGTCTGACCATTGGTGGAACGTAAGCAAAATATGACAGTGTTGGTATGCACAGATCTTACATTTTCAAAAGTGCATACAGTCCTTTTATGAGACAGTTTTGCACTTAGCCACTTGCTTCTTTTCCATTGTCCAGTTAGAAATAGTAAACGGACAACGAGGATCCCTACCTCAGTTTCCTATTCTCTTTTCCTGCTTTCCAGTTTTGGTACATCTATTGTTTGCCAAAACTTCCACTTTTTGTTTAAGGAATTGATATGTGGGTGGGATTTTACAGAAATGTTTTATATACAGATGTAGGATTCAATACTGGGTCCTGAAGGTTATTGGGGCTTTTTCCATTAATTAGTCCACAGGCATACCTTCATGTCTGTGTGTGTGTGTGTGGTGGAACACCATCCAATATTTGTCAGTTGCGTAATATACCACAGCTGACTGGCTGATTGGGTCGGCTTATAAGGTGACCTTTCCCGTGGTTGTGAAACATGACATTGTGACATCATCAAGATAGGGCACTCGTGATCAGAAATAGGTCTCTATCACAGTGAGCCCAGTGACTTAGCCAAATGTGTTACACATCAATGGTTGGGGTCATCCACAAGACATCTGTTGGGGATAGGGCCAACTCTCCCAACAAGTGAATTTGCAACACTTCTTGGGAGGCCAGGATTTCCTGTCCTGGAAACTCACCAGTGCCCTTTAAGAACATGTTTTATTTTTTTACCAAATTGTAGCGGTGTTACAGTTTCATATATTATGCCTGGAACTTTGTGTCTTATGTTTTTATATCCTGGTAGGAATTCTGCAGCTTTTCCTGCTGTCTCGGTTTTCATCAGTTTCCTCATTTAGCTTCTGAAAGCTGTTCCTCAACCACCCATCCAAGTCTGCTGCTGTTGCTGGGCCTTCGGTTCCCCTCCGCAGGCTTGGGTTGCTGCTGTGCTTGGGCTGCTACGAAGCCTGCTCTTGCTGCCCACCCTCGGCCGGGTCTACTGTTTTTAGACCAGAATTAGTGCTAGTGCAGCTCGACTAGTCCTCCCTGGCCTAGATTAGTATCCAGGAACTGGACTGGAGTGGACAGCATCATCCATCATTTCACTGTGGCCCTTTACTGGCTGACTGGCCTATCATCCGATGGGGAGCTTAGATATGGGCTGCCTGTAAACCGATTAAGTGGAGGCCAGAGAAGAGTCCACTGTCCTTCCTAAAAAAAACATACGTGGTGACTGTCAGATGGGACTGAATGCCCGACTCACTACATAGTTTCTCTACAGCAGGTGGTGAAGATAGGGGTGAGGGAACCAGACATCCAAGTACAATCAACACTTGGTGGTTTCTTCACGTTTGCATCAGTTACGCATCTAGATCATGCCCTGCTCACCTCTGTGGTCTGTGACCTTTCATTGAGTATTTTTTCTTAAAATAGGACCATCTTTAAAGACCTCAATTGAAAGAATTCGGTGGCCCATGCCAAGCACACAATATTATACTGAAATGGCACAGTGCCATGCCTCCTGTGCTTATCTTCTGGTGCATATCATGTGAATGTGAAATTGCATTGTACCACTTTGGAAACGTAGCACTACGTCACATGCTTGGCTTATTGTACTGAATAGCATTTTTGATATTTATCTGGGCGTTGTAACATTCTACTGGTTAAGGGCATGTGACTGTTTGGTCAGAGGGTGGTTGCACCTATATATTAAGGCTGCAAAGAATGTTCCTTAATTTTTCAGACTCTAAACTAATTTCGCTAACTCCGCCTACTCAAACCACGCTCAAGCCCATCACATTAACTTTTTATTTGGGTAGATCACATCCTTTATTGGGGAATGTCAGACTCTCTCATCCCGAATATTATTGACACAGCTACTACACCCCTAAGTTAGGTAATAGGAAAATTGATTTTGTATAGAAATGACAGTCCTCGCTCTCCAAAATGGTTCATCAGAGTCGATTACATATTCCCACCTACAGGCCTTAAATTTGCTTTATTATTTGTTCTAAAAAGTGAACAAAGCTGAGTGTTGCAGCAAACAGAAATGCAGCACAGAGTCACCGGCTCATGTTTATTGGAGTGACTGATTGTGCTCCGCAGGCAACGTGAGGAACAAATGAGTCCTCCGTGTCTCTGCTGGCAGTATAATGAGAGCTGCCTTTGCCCGTTTTATTTCTTTTTTTTTGTTTTGTTTACACCAAGCGAAATCAGACAGCTCGCGCCTCGCCTATCCTCTCGGGTGAGATGTTAATGTTTGACTTCATTAGCGGCTAGAGTGCTCTTCAGTTCTGCTGCTTTGTGGTCTGCTCCTTTCTTTTGCATTAAAGTTTCATTAATGAGGGACTTTTACAAGAATGCCCATAATTATTTTATACGTCACCGGGGCCTCATCTGAGATGGACTTCAATGCATCCTTCGTTTGATTGTGCCACAGTTCATTAAAGCAGAATTCTGCCCTCATCGCTCTCGCCGGAATGAGTTCTTGTAATGGCCGGCAGAGCAGTCTTGTTAACGAAATAGCCTTCTCTTGTACAGAGAAGGGACAGCGCCGGTGCGGCACAGCTGTTTTTGTTGTCTTCTCTATTTTTATTTAAACCAGAAGGCACTAAAGGGGCTTTACTCGTCAACAGGGACCTTAGCGTGGTCAGTAAAACTGGGGGGGATGTGAGCTTCAGATTTCCCAAAAATCACGCTTGCATATCTTGTAAAAATACATTATATGAGAAGCAGGACATGAGGGGCAGTGGAAATGAGTGCGGAGTGTTAGAGGGTCTGTCTGTGTTTTTGTCAGCGCGGACCTGTTAAAATCCAGGATGAAATCAGACCGACACCTCACCATACTCGACTGAAAGCACCTGCAACCAACTATTTACCGCAAAATAAATTTTGTTAGGGAGGTGTAACACCCCAAACGCCCCCCGAAGCTACGTCCCTGCTCATCGAGAACTGCACCTGTATGATATCAGCTTGACGCATTAAAAGCAGCCTGCGCATTGCTAGGGCTGCATCTTACCACAAAGCATTGACTGCAAGTCTTTTGGCTTTACCGCTACTTGTTTTGTCATGGTTTTTGCCAGACTTTATTGTTGGGGAAGTTGGCGGCACTCATCAATATAATTTTTTGGGGCTAAAAGCACACCTTGCCTTTGTGGTCCCCTGGCACTCAACGGCTGACAAAAAATAGTGTTTTTGAATTAAAAAAAAATTATTTTGGGGTTCTCATTTGCTCTTTGTACTTAAGGTATCACGGATTGGTTCATGTGCATAGTTCTCAACCCAAGTGAGTACAGGAACAGGCAGATATTATACTGCATACATTATGTACTACAACGCTGGAGCTTAGCCATATTTTTAGTATGACCACTCACAAAGGAAATACGTTCCTCAACCCCATGTGTTCATTCAGCAGTCTTGCATGCTGCTGATCCCCTTCATTCAGAATAAGACACCAACCTATCCACCACTCAAATTACTTTCATATTTCAGTATACAAATTTAACACTAATCCTTTATGAGATCAGGAGTAGCGTGCTACTCGCCGAAAAAGCGCTTCAACGCCTCGTCAGGGATAGTAAGCGCTATACAAATGCAATTACAATACAACACAATACAATTACACCCCTGTAATGTGAATTCTGTGTCTGAGCAATCATTAAAGATACTAACGTGTCACCTTCCATTTGATGGGTGACACGTGTTCAGCAGATGTGTCCGTTGTAGGTTGTCCCGATTGGAAATATAGTTCTTATGGTAATCTCGATGCAAAATCTGCTGAGTGAAAGGGTTGTAATAAAGAAGCGCTCACCCAGTGAGACAGCTGTGGAAAAATGAACATGTGTGACTGCTCTGAAATTTTGCAAACAAATATGTAGTGCTAGTGGGTAACAAATAAGGGAACGCTAAAGTATTTGTCCATGGGCCTGCATCCAAAGCGTTTCAACTAAGGTGCCAAGATAGCATCTTTCTAAGCTTCTCCATTGACTTCAAAATACAGCTCATAATGAAAGGTTTATTCGGGTCTGAGTGCTGTGTACAGACTGTAACAAAGATGCGCACCTTTTTTCCTCTTGCCCTTTTTAGGTTTCGCCTGTACAGCGTGCACGTGCTGTCAGCAAAAACTTTAGTAAAAAAAAAAAAGCTAAAAACAATGGGCTTACAGCTCTCCCGATACTTAGCGTTGCTTACCATTGGTTGACTCCCACGTCGCTTTCGTTTTCCTGCTTCTAATTGATCGGAGCTTCCTGCTGCTTTCACTTATTCTTCAGTGTTTGCTGGCGTCCGGTCGCACATAGAGTTTGGACCAGGCACAGTTACCGTTCTCTGCAGCCAGTGTCAATCCACTTTCTTTTTAATCAGGCACTTAATAAGAGTGCATGTCTTTATAGGCTCTATCTACCTCTCTTAAACTCTCTCACCCACTCTCCCGTCCTTGTTGTTTGCCCTTCCTTCCCACCCCTCCCTTCCTCCCCTTTTTTTTTTTTTGGTGCCCCCTTTACCCTAACTTTCAACAAAAATGACGGCCAGCGCTGGCCACACAATAGTGCTTTGTTTTATTATATACAAGTTTATCCCCAACGCCAGGGCACAAGTCCTAAAAAAAGAAGTGGGGGGACTAAGCTAGTTAATCATTGTGCAAGTTACATCATAGCGCGTGACATCACTAAAAGTGACATCAGATCCTAAGCCCTCACATATATGTTTAACAGGTCTATCATGAGTACAATTGAGTGCATTTCGAGTATACATGCAAACCCTCCTGATTTAGGCAGAAGATTCACGCTTTTGTAAGCCACACACAAAGCTATGTTGCATTTTGTCAGGGTAAACTTCCTCTACCCATGGTGCTTTCTTTACAAGAAAAAATAGTGGTACTTAAATTATTTCAACGCCTCCTCAGGGGTAGTAAGCACTATATAAATGCTATTTATTTTGTGTAAATACTGGGAAAGACCAGCACAGCTGATGTTCTTAGAGTGAATGCTCATCTCCTAAGCAGAGCCTGAACAAAGTGAAAAGCTGCCTCTCTTGAAGTGCTCACAAGGTGTGAGCCTTTGTTTCTCCTCTGCTGCATTTGCATCAGGTGTAAGGCTCCGGACTGCTCCCAGCCAGGAGACTCCAACAAAAGAAGGCCTGCTAACACCTCAGATTTGACCTCTGTTATGGGCCCAGCAGGAGTCTGAAATAAAAACTCCTTGTCCCCGCCTGCACGTTGTTCCGGATCGAAAGCAGACAACAACGTGCAGGTGCTGTGGAATGTGTCCTGGTGTTTGCAAATTACACTGGTACGAATTCTGCATATTTTTCAGTGGGGCCCAACTTCTTGGCAGGGTGGACGGCGGCCACCCTGTGAAAATAGTGGGCGGATGCCGTCCACCCGCGTGTACTCCCGACTCGTGCCCTGCCCAACGCCACATATAAGGTAGCTTGTGTCTTGCTAAGTTAACATACTTTGTATATTATGTACAAACTAATTTCTTAATGCTGTGCGAGTCAGAATGCATATGCAACTTTGATTTATTTTAACTTATTTGAATGTAAATAAATGTATTCGAACATCAATCGCGTAGGACTTTCTGGGTTGTCTTGTCCACTAGAATTCATATTCATTTAATAACAAGTACATCGTTTGGCCCTGTTGTCAGTGCAAAACTTGAAAACTGCTAAATCCCACATTTCCAATCCATTACTTGCACTCCCTTTTCCAAACCTTTTTAGGTCGAGCCTAGTGCAGCGCGCATGCGCTGCTGTAGGAGAGGGCCTCTTGGAATCACTCCAGCTTTTCTGAAAACTCATGCGTGTTTGTTTCTATTTTCCAGACATTGTATCAGTGTTTTTCGCAGTCTGGTGATCAGTCTGTTTTTTGTGCACTCTGTAGTGATCAGTCACTCCCACTGCTTGTGCCGCGTGCATGTGACACTCTACGCCTCCTTTATGCAATCTGTAGTGCTCACGAGTCACTTGTGCTCAGTTTCATTTGTTCAGACTGCAGTAATAAGCGGTCAGTCTCACTCCCTTCCATTCGCGGTCAATCTTACTCTGTCCTTAATCACTCCACAGTAATAACCATCCAGTGTTCCCTGTTCTTCATCTGGTCTGCAGCCACGATAGGTCAGTCGTGCTCTCCTCTGTTCATGCTCGATAATGATGCTGTATCTTCTCCTATCCTTGCCTATATTACCACTCAGCTTATGTTACTCCTTTCCCTTCTGCATAAAATCTTGAGTCTTCATCCTCTGAAATCACCTTTCCACCCCCTTCGCTCTCCCTGTCACTCATATTTTCTATTTCTTAATAAGCCCAACGGTTCCCTGCTGGATCTTGAAACCACGGTGAAAGTTGTCGGTGGATACAGAGGGTCTAGGCAAATCAGGACAGAACATTGCTTCTGAAAGGCCAACGTGGCTGAGGCAGAGAAAGTCACAGTTCGGGGTTTTGAGATACTTATTATTAGGTCTCGTCTGACCCATCGCATGCGCGGGTCTGGCGAGACTTATTGGGAGGGCTCCAAAAAGTGCTACCAGGCCAGCCTAGAGCTACAGTGCATGTGCGCGCCACGCTTTACCGCGATTAATTTCGCTGTTGCGGCCGCAGGGCCACTTTGCATAGCCAATAGGTCTCGCTTTTGGGACCTTATAAGTATTTAGTTATACAACTGTTACATGCCTAACACTTATAAGGTCCCAAAGGCGAGACCTATTGGCTATGCCAATGCTTGTTTTTAGATCTTCATATTCTTATTTTTTACGTTGTTTAATATGTTGCTTTGATTTTGTAACCGCCAGTGCTTTTTTTGAGCCGGTGGATTCCATGACTCACCACAGCATTTAAATAACAACACTGGCACTTATACAGCAAACTGGACCTACAAATATTGAAATTCTTTTTATGAGTATAACTTAAGGGCATTTTATTCTCTGGTACAAAAGTGGAGACTAAGTGATTTGCCCAGGATCACAGGATATTGGGCCAATGCCAAAACGCAAACTTTGTTCCCTAGCTCTGAAGTCGGCACCTTTCAGTGCTATGTTATAGCTTTTCCTTAATGGCATTTGCCTCTCCTAATCTGTTACTTTTTCTATAGTAGTGCTTAATTTGAGCTGGTGCTTTCCGGAACTCACCACAGCACTTAATTATAAACACTGGCACTTATAGCATAAACTGGAAACAGCGTTTTTGGGGTGCTTTTTATCCGCATTACTTAAGGACATATTACTTTATGGAACATACACTGTTATTTTTATAAATACCACTTAAGGGCATAAGAATTTTTGGTACAAACATGGAAATTAAGTGATTGGCCCAGGATCACAGGCTGTTGATCCGACGCCAAGACTCGAACTTTGTTCCCCAGCTCTAAAGTCGGCATCTTTCCCCAATGACATTTGCTTCTCCTAATCTGTTCCTTTTTTTTTTTTTTTAATAGTAGTGCTAATTTGAGCCGGTGTTTTCCTGCACTCCCCACCGCGTTTAATTGTCAACACCGGCACTTACAGTGCAAACTGGACCCAAAGGTTTTGGAGTGCATTTTACAAGCACCATTTAAAGATATATTAAAACGCATCATAACACGCACAAGTAAAACTCATTTCTGATATATTTTTTATTTATAAACTGCGATGTTGTTTTTGTGCGCAATGTTTTACATGCTCTTTGGTTTTTATAACACGCACAAGTAAAAAGCATTTCTGATGTAGCTTTTATTTATAGACTGCAATGCTGTTATTGTGCATGTCGTTTAATATGCTTTTTGCTTAATTTGAGCTGGTGGTTTCCGGGAGTCACCAAGGTACTTAATTATTAATACCGACACTTATTCAGTTGTATATAATGTTTTTTTAGGTTATATATAAGGTGTCATAAATGGTTATAACACTTTTTTTTATTATAACTTAGAACTTTTAAACATGCTGCACAACATTCACAATACTATACAACACATATTAAAAACATTAACAGAGTCTGTCAAAACACATATAACGCCCCAAATGCGAGACCTATTGGCTATGCCAATGCTTGTTTATGTTGACACGGACCAAACGTTGAAGGAAGTCTGGTGTAGTTGATTGATTTGCGTTGCCGATGTTTCTCAGCGCATTTAAGTATATTTTTAAATAAATTGGGACTGAGTTTTGCCCATGTTTTCTCCCAGCACGTTGTCTAGTCGGGCTGTTTTGTTGCAGGGCCAGCACGCGTTCTCTTGGCTACTGCGCTAGCATGTTCAGCCAAGTGCTGGGCTGCCATCGAGTTTCTAGACGGTCTCTCCTCACATAGTCTGTTAGAACCCTGTTCTAAGGGTTATTTTAAATCATTTTGTGAAATTCCAGAAAAGTCTAATCAACTGGCTTAGAAATTGATAAGGTCTGTAAAACAAGTTAGTACTACTGGTGAGCGGTCGGTACATGCATGCGTTCTTGTAGCAAACTATCAAATTAGTTCCAGGATCAAAGCATATGGCACTTGTTGACCGGATGATGGTGTACTGCTCATGTTCGACGACATGAGAACGATGAAGAACAGTTTATTGTTCAAAGGAGGGGAATGTCAGGCATTTAAAAAAAATTAAATGCAGAATAAAGGGCTTGCAAACAACACTCCTTTAAAGTTCTGCATATTTTAGGTGACATTTCGTAAACCTACATTTTGTTATGTGCATTGGTGTCTTAAATTTGCTAGTGATGTTAAGTACAAGGTCCATACTTCAAAGTTTCACGATTAAATGATAAGCAAACTCTGGAACAAAACAAAATGCATAGCTCTCCCATTAGCTTTGTGAGGTGAAGTGATTTATGCTTTTCAAGTGCTGTCCACTAGACCATATTTTAAAATGTCTGTTTCACGTGTCTGTTTTCGTTGAACTGATGTCTTTTGCATTTAAATGCAAACTGGGGGTGGCGTGACAGGCTCAGTACTTTTGGTCTTGACGGCATTCCCGGGTCTTCAAACAGCATTACTATGCATGTTGAGGTGTTTAGTTTCACTTTCAAGGTTTGGACCTGAAATTCCCAGCAGCTTAGTAGTGTTGGTTGGACTAGCCGAAATTGATGGAGTCACGTTCATGACATGGTGCCAGTTGGCATCGAAAATCTCTTCACTTTGTTTTCTTGGAGATAAAACAAAAATTACATTTTGGCCCCGCGAAGCTGGTGGCTGGCCGGTGGTGTGTACCTATTTGGGTTTACATTTCTTTGATTCGAAGATGGAAAGTGACCCCGTATCTCCCATTAATAGTTTGCTCAATTTTGTGGTTTTTTAAAATTTGTATTTAGAATGCATTTGTATCAATTAACCAGCTAGTTCGTGCTGCTTTGCAGCATGAAAAAAACATTGACAAAGCCAATAGATCTTGCATAGGCGAAACCTGTTGGCTTTGCAAATGCTTGTTTATTTTATTTCCCTTTCCATACACCTCCTTTCTGGTCAGAGTGGTTCACATTATCTCCTTCACTCACGTCACATATCCTACTCTGGCCATAACTAACCTCTGTAAAGTGGCTTGGGATGAGGTGTGTGTAGAGAGCAATTCTGGCATCTTCAGTCATGTGGCATTGAAATAAAGAAAGGCTAAGCTACAACAGAGTGTTGCATGATTCCAAAGCACTTGGACGGTGTTCATGCCACCAGCCCTATGCCAAAAATTGAGGCAAGATACTGGGGACAATTAATCGAAGAAATTGGGGTGAAAAAATCCACCGTCTACTAACCCTAGAAACTGCAAGCTAGTAGTCGCCAGTTCAAAGTTCTTGAGACAGGCTGACCGCCACGAGCCTCATAAAACTTGACATGCCAATATGACTAGTACGAGCCACAAATGTTATGAGCAGGTGGATGCGTGCACGCTATACAAACTTCCAAACTCACTCAGTTATTAGTAATATTGAAAAACAGAGCACACAAATAATGAATCAAGACTAGGACTACCTCCTGCTCGTTGAATGCTGTTTGTTTGAATGTATCATTTGGATATATGTACAAGACCAGCTTTTTACTTTTCCTGGTCCCAAACCTTTGGCCTGAAAACCATTGCTGGTACAAAGGCATGCAGCCCTCTTTCTCCCTGACATTCTCACAGGACGTGAATAAGGAAGAATGCATGTTTTATGTTTCAGTTTCAGTATTGATGTATTAAACCAGCTTTTGATTTATTGCATTGATGTATTTGATTTTTTATCTACTTGTGGGTTGGCTCTATAATTTTAATCTTGTAGTAAAGCTGATCATAAAATATAAACTGGTGAAGGGTAGAAAACAACATTCAGCATTTTGTATGAGTGTTCTGCCCTGAGAAGCTCCCTGACACAGTTTACTTTCTGATTATTTGATTCAGAAGTACCAGCATCTGTTGTGCCGTCTGTGAAAACGACATCTTGCCTGTCAATGGATGGACGCCGACATGAAAACGAGGAGAGCTGGCATGATGGCTGCCGCGAATGCTACTGCCATAATGGCAGAGAGATGTGTGCCCTGATCACCTGCCCTGTGCCAGACTGTGCCAGTCCCACCATACACCCGGGGCAGTGCTGTCCATCGTGTCCAGGTACCCCGGATTTTCAATGGCATATTAAGATATCTATTGTGACCTTGTATGTTTGCGCACCCCTGTTTGATTTCCGTTTGTATTTCCAGAATGGTGTTAAAAGCAATGTGAAAGCTAGTGTTGTCGATACTTACGAAAACAGTATGGTTGTGAAATTTACAAGTCTGCAATTAGAGCAGGGCCACAGGCTCTGTAACAGCTGATAAAATGCCATGCAAGTTTCACCACCACACAATTTGCATTTTTTGAAAGTGATCTGGAATGAGGCGCTGTAGGGACGGCGTCCTCTATTTTTCGCGTTGCTGGTGCACGTTTTGTGATCGAGGGCTAGTGGAATTACACCTTCGCTATAGAGCAGACATGGGCATGCAGCAATACATGAGTTTGGCTGTAGAGCAGATACAAATCTCCACCCATAAATGCATGGCTAATGTCTGCCCAAAGAGGATCTGCCAATACGACTACTCTTATGCTGTGTAGTGACACCATATACCTGGTGATAATGTCAGACCTCTGTATTCTTTATGGGGAACTGTCTGCTTTCTGGCTTTCTGAGATTATTATGTTTCTAAAAGTATTGGTAGTACAGGGGAAATGCATTAATTTCAGCCAAAAGGACATCTGTTAATTACTCTCTGAAACATAATTTCTCTCGTAGGGTACTGTCCATTATAGTCATAAGCACTGAATAGTCTCGCCCAAGTGCGGGACCCCAGAGCACTTTTTCATAAAATATCTTCTTAAGTGCATATTTTTGCCTTTCTTCAGGAAGGCCTGCATAGCCACTTAAGAAGGAAAAAGATTATGCAAGCCTAAAAGAATAGACTACAATGGCCCAATTCTTCATCTTATATTCATACCGACATTGAGGCACCACCACGATTTCCGTCTACGAGCAGGTCAACATCGACGCATCTAGAGCAGTTGATGTTGAGAACTCTTTCGACATTATCAAGGCTACAGGAGGCAAGGAAAAAGAGGAGACATATTTATTCAACTCTAGATTCTGAATATTTCAGAACATACTCCCCTTCTTCAAGGGTTGAACCATGTTCTCCAGTGCCATCTCCTCCTCCTCCACCAGCGTCATCGATTCCACCACCTCCAGTGCTTCCTACACCAGCACAAGTCACTCCCACATCGAGGCCCAAATCTCGGTCCAGATCGCGACGACATTCTCGTCCCATCTTCATAGCCCAAGGTGATCATCTCCATCTTCCAGGTGCTCCCGCCATTATCACTATCTATGATGATCACGGTCTAGACATCATACCATGGATACATCTTCCATGTCTATGGGACGATACTCTCCAACACTTTCAAATTCCCCACCTCCACGCATATCACCGGTGGATAATATCACCACATTCTAAGAGGTTTTGGTGAGGGTAGCTGCAAAGCTCAATATTGCTATGTCAGCGCTAAACTCCCAACAACATCAGTAATATTTGGAACACTTCCAACACAGGTCAGCACCAAGACCATTGCTGCCACTAGTGCCAGCTCTTATAGAACCGGCTTATGGACCTTTTCCTGACTCCAGCCTTGGGTAAACCAGCTCCATTGAGGCTTCAAAAGAAATATCACCCTCCGGAACAAGATCCTTCTCTTCTCCATACAGACCCATCTCCAGACTCTGTGATCGTGGCAAAAAAGCACCATGCCAATACTCCGACTACTACAGCGCCTCCCGATAAGGAGAGTAGAAAGTTAGACTTGGTGAGTCGTAAAGTTTGCAGCACTGCAGCAACCACAATTAAAGCAGCTAGTGCAACAGCACTCCTTGGCAAATATGACAAGGCACTATGGGAATCCATGCGGCAGTTCACGGAACATCTCCCCAGAGATAAACTGGAAGACTTCATGGAAATCCTAAATGAAGGATTAATGGTGTCCAACCAAATCATTAGTGCTGCAGCTAGCTTTCCCTTTTAGCGGCACGAGTACTGCCACGGTGTCTCTCTGGGAACACATTCTTGACTTAGTCTCACATCCCTCAAGCCAGAATCTCAACAGAGAATATTGAATCTCTCATTCTCCAGTACTATCCTCTTTGGAAGCCATACTGATGAGGAGATGCCACAAATAAAAGCAGAAATTGAGACTCTCAAAGCAGTCGGCTTAGAGTGACTCGGAGAGCAGAGGAAATCTTTCAGGCCCTACCAATGGCGTTTCTATTATCAGAAGGTTTAAACCCCTTGGTGGTATCAGGGGCACCAACAACAGCAACAGTTATCCATATTCCAATTACCTTATCAGCCATGCCAACTGAAGCAGACTAGGGGAAGAGCAACCCATTAGCCTGCTCAAGGAAGCAAACAACCATCTAGATCAAAACCCTGCATTATTACTCCCACCCTACCCCTTTTCTGTGACCCATTCGGGTAAGGGGGAAGCATTTCTCGTTTTCTGGCAGAGTGGCAAAACAACACAAGATGCCTGGGTTCTGAATATTGTGCAAAATGGATATTGTCTCGGATTCACCAGTCCTCCACCGTCCATACCTCCGAAGCGGTCCAGTTTCCAACTCAAGCTGCTAAGATCGGAAGTCAACATCCTCTTACAAAAGCAAGCGGTGGAACCTGTTCCTCATAAACAATGAGGGACAGGCATTTATTCCAGGTACTTTCTGGTGAAGAAGAAAGATAAGAGCGATTTCAGACCCATACTTGGTCTCAAAACAGCCAACAGGTGGATTCAGTGAGAAAAGTTCCGGATGCTGGCATCACTTCAAATCCATCCCCAATTACTCCAGGGTGATTGGCTGTGTTCCTTCGACCTTCAAGATGCACACTTTCTTATTCCAATCGCCAGAAAGCATAGAAAGTTCTTGATGTTCGTAGTGGGGTTGGCCCTTTTTCAGTAACAAGTACTCCCATTTGGCCTGAAGTCAGCACCCATAGCATTCTCCAAGTGCATGGCAGTAGTTGCTCTCCATCTCAGGAAATACAAAATATTCATCTACCCATACCTAGACGATTCACTAATCAAGGCATCAACTTCTCAGGAAGCCCAGCTTCATTACAACTGGACTTGCTATCTCCTCCAAAGGTTAGGGCTTCATGTAAACCTCAGCAAGTCATTGCTTATCCCGGTTCAAACCTTACATTATCTGGGTGTCTCCATTGACCCAATAGAGGCAAGTGTGTGTCCTTCGGAAGAGAGTCTTATCGATCCTTCAGAAGTGTCATTCTCTTATGAAAGCCTCTCATCCAACGGTGAGAACAATATCATCTCTTCTCGACTCGATGGCCTCCTGCATCTTCCTCACATCGAATGCCCGTCTCTACATGCGACCTCTGCAGGAATGTCTTGAGGACCAGTGGAGCCAAATGACAGGCAATTGGGAAAACGGGATAAAACTATTCCTTCATGCAAAGATGTCCCTGAAATGGTGGTGCTCCCAGTCAACCTGCTTCAAAGTATGCCATTTCATCAGGAGGTTCCTCCTCAAACAATAGTGGCGGATGCATCACTACTGGGATGGGGAGCCCGCATGGATCTTCTTCAAATTTAGAGCAAGTCATCTCAGAGGGAGATGACGTATCATTTCAATCTCCTCGGACTACACACAGTCCAGCTGGTGCTGAAAGCGTTTCACCCATCGTTCAGATTCCAGTCCCTGCTTGTTCAGACAATTAGTACAGCCACCAATGACTACCTCAACGAGCAGGGAGGAAAGAGGTCCAGGCACTTGTCATACAATACCAAAACAATTTGAAAATCGCTCAAAGCCTGTGTCCTGATGATTATGGCAACTCACCTTCCCGGTGTCCAAAATGCTGAGGCAAACTCAGCAGAGTTCTGCAAGAAAATCATGAGTGGGTCTTACACAATGGCGTACAAAACATCTTCAAACTTTGGGCACTCCAGCCATCGACTTGTTGTCAACCGCAAAAAATGCCTCGAGGTATTTTCAGCCAGGGACACTGGGGAATGCCCTATGGATCGACCGGTCCGGCAGATGTGTCTACACTTTTCCCCTGATCCCATCAGTCCTCATCAAGCTGTCCCACTCGAGAGCCAAGATGATCCTAACACCTCCAGAGTGGACCTTCTTCATTGGTCAGAGCATCCTCATCTCAAGTTGCCATGCAGACCAGAACTTCTAATGAAGTTTGGAGGTCAGATGGTCCACCCCAACCTCTCCTCCTTGAATTTGGCTGTATGGCTCATGAGCTAGTGCAGTACGGACACTTGAATCTGCCACAAGACTGCCTAGACATCCTCAAAGAGGCTATCGGCCTTCAACAGTTCCGCATATATGCCTTTAAGTGGAAGAGATTTTGCATGCAGTGTTCCTTTAAAAATGTGGACCATACAACTTGCCAGGAAGATGTAATTCTTCCATACTTACTACATCTGACAAAATCTGGCTTGCATTTCTCTTCTATAAAGGTTCACTTGGCAGCTCTTTCTGCCAACAGAAAATGTCCTTCACAAACTGTTTTTTTCAAAATGCCTGTGATAAAGGATTTTCTAGAAGGGTTGAAATAGCTACCTTAGTTCATCCTCTGTTTTGTCCGCTGCTCTTGGTAGGCCCTGCTACTGTATTCAGTGCTTAAGACTATCAATGGAAATAACCTTCGAGAGAAGGAATAGTTTCCTACCTGTAACTCCTGTTCTCTCGTAAGGTAATTTCCATTATTATCATAAGCAACCCTCCCTCCTCCCCTTTGGAGTTTACAGAGGTAACCATGAGACCTAAATATTATCGTGCTTCGCCTCAGAGAACTGAAGCAACTGCTACCTGCAGAGCATTATGGGATACTGGTGGTCCCTGCGTTCTTAAAGGCACAGTCTCTATTTTTAACTCCATTAAAGACAGCTTCTGAGTTTACACTGTCCTGCTCTCCTTCATCTCTTTCAAAAAAGGATTTTTTGAAAGAGATTAATGCTGTTTTCTTAACACATCACGAAATTATACACATACACTTCCTCAACCAAGGCACGTGTATTCCAAGGCGTACGCAGTAAGAGCATGAAGAGGACAAGTCTCCCGGTGTAGATGGGCAGTGCCGGATTGCTGGGGATGGACATCAACTGTAACGTGACAAATCCGTATGTTTGGTGGAGACGGCTGCGCTCGGAATAGTTCTCCGGCATGCAGTGGGAAAGCAGAACCCAGCAACTGCCTGGGTCCCGAGGGCGAGTGAAGCCCATCTGGATCCGTGAATATGGTCAAACGGCGACCGTATTCATGGATTCAGGTGCACTTCACTCGCCCTCTGGACCCAGGTGGTTGCTGGGTTCTGCTTTCCCACTGTACGCCTTGGAATACACGTGCCTTGGTTGATCACTGCTTTATGTCCCGACTTGATTCATTTCTACACCCCTGGCTCTTCGCATCCTTCCAAGAGCCAGCCTGCATCTTCCGGACTTGATTTGCTCTTCTCCGTTGGATTCTACGCTACCACCCCAGCACTTACCTTATTCACATAATCAGTCCTGATGATGACCTGAAATTGTACAGGTCAAAATGCCGTCGACCCTTCAGCGCAATTGTGGGTGTTACTGTGGTCTCCATAAACAATTGAATCCCGTTCTTTAAAATTAACTGCGAACTGTTTTTGTGATCTCCAACTGTATTTTTGCACCATTTACTGTTTCTTCACTTTGCCTTGTGACACTGCGCCTTTCACCTTCACGAGTACGAATATGCACACCTACTATTGGGTTACCTATGCATATATTGTAATGTAGTGCTGATATAACTACTTTCATCCCACAACAAGATTTACTTCCTCTTTACATTTCCTTTGTGGTCTCCCTTTTTTACCGTTCCTCTCACATTGATTTGTTTCTCTTAAATTGCATTTGTCTTCTAAATGATTTCCGGTTGAGACATTGTTTCTTGTTTATACACTACAAGAACAGCGCACCCTGCATTCTCTTTTCGTCAAAGATTCAGATAACAATTACAATGGTGGTTATGAGATTGACCAAACTTATCACAAGGAGAATTTATATGACGACATGCAAGAGGCTAGTGGACTTGATATCTCCCTTGAGTCCAGTCCCCGTACTCTATGGCCCTGCCACTGAAGAGAGTACCTCCTACTCCATGGTTATGCTAGGGCGGCCGAATTCCTTGACTTCTAACTCCCCACCTTGAAGGTCAAGACCAGTATACTTACGGAGGCTCTTCAGCTGGGACTGACACCTACTGAGCCCCTCTTACCACTTAATAGGACTCCTAAGGCTACTTTGTTCAGCCTGCCTGCTGGCGAAACTGCATTTGTATCTCAGCTCACCTCACTTAAATGCTTGTTGGCACAGGAGTCTGCAAGCAAAACTAATCCCAACACATTCTCTTCAACTCCACCTATAAGAGAGTCGAAATGGGTGGAGATGATTGGGAAGAGGGTTTTCTTATCCACTTTCTTGACACCAAGGTCAGTGAATGTTAGCTGCTTGCTGGGCCACTATGGTCACACCCTTTGAGACTCTGTGTCTCAAATCCTCCCAGGTGCCCCAATGATTTCTGACTGGTTCTCACCCTAGCTATACAGGCCAGTCACAATGCAGCCAGGTTAACAATTCTTTGTGGCTTAGACTTCACTGATTCTATTGGGTGGGCTATTGGCAACAATCTAGCCTTTCGCCACCATGCTGTGCTCCAATTCACGTTTTTTTCATGTGATGTGCAGGTCTTCCTCATTCAAATGCCATTCTACAGGACTCACCTGTTTGTGAACAAGGCAGACTCCGCTCTTGAGTGGTTCAAGGAGAGCAAGGCCAATGCACACTCCCTGGACTTATCTGCCCCCATTTCGTCAGTTGCATCAGGCCTACCGCTCTTTTTATGGCTTTGGCAGAGGTACTCCTTATCGCCAACCCAACCTCCACAAGCTGCCCAGCGGTTTCACAGTTGAGGCAGTGGTGCCCACCGCCCCCGTGGTCAAGGTCACCTCACCACCCAGTCCATTAGCCCACTGTTGTAGCCCCACCTCCCAAACCCCTTTATCATGCTCACCCATGGGGAGGCAGGATCTGCAATTTCTACTGGGTTGGCATGAGAATAACATCAGACAGGTGGATCCTGCAGATTTTTTGTTGAGGATATGCCCTACCATTTATTGTCTCAAAGCCGCACCTTCCACTCAACCCCTGCAACAGATAAAGGGCCATCTCTCCATTTTGAAGCGGGAAGTACAAGCCATTTTGGCCACAGAAGCGTTTTAGGGGGTGCTGGCACCAGAAGTGAAGCGTAGTTGTTATACCCACTACTTTCTGTGCCTAAGAAGGATGGAGAACCTCATCCTACTTTAAACCTGTGCCCTCTCAACGACTTCCTCCGGCAGAAGAAATTCAAAATGCTCACTTTGGTCCAGGTTCTGTCTCCCCTCGTGCTAGAGACTGGATGGCGGTGTTGAACCTACATGACGCCTATTTCCATATACCCGTCCTGCAGGCCTATTAGCACTACCTGTGGTTCTTAGAAAAACAGGAGCATTTTCAGTTTGCTGTGCTCCCCTTTGGTCGCACTAGCGCCCTTCTAGTGTTCAAGAAATCAATGGTGGTGGTAGCAGTACACATTCAGAGGCCAAGCTTGGCAGTCTTCCCCCTACATCAACAACTGACTTTCGAAGACGGTCTTGCCTCAGGCAGTCGTCACCATCCTCTAGACTATGGCATAGCTCCTGTCTTTGGGGTTCGGTATCAACATGCCATAGTAACACCTGACTCCTTCTCAGATGCTCCGGTTCATTGGAGCTGTTTTGTACATGGTTTGTTTTTGTGCTTTTTGCCACCCCTCAGAGAAAAAGTTCAGGACATTCATGCTATGATCCTGATCTTTCAATGTTAGTTCTGGATTTCAGTGATGTCGACTCTGCGGCTACTTAGATTGATGGCCTCCTGCATCCTGATGGTCGAGCACGCCTGGTGGCGTATGTGGGCTCGGCATGGGATCTGAAGTCTCAGTGGGCCCAACATCAAGGGGTCCTCCCCAACCACGTTCAGATTTTGGACGAGACTGCAAAAGATTTGCAGTGAAGGTTTCTCGACGACGACTAGGTCTGCGGCACTCTCCCTTCTCCACACAGAGCAGACAGTGGTGACCGATGTATTGATACTTCGTTGAGGTGGCCATTTGGGAGAGGGGAGAAGTCTCTGTTCTCTAGAAGAGTCCTGGCTCCATATCAGCCTTCTGGACATGAGGGCCAACTGCTTGGTGTTGAAAGCCTTTCTTTCATCCATCAAGGGGAGGCTAGTTTAGTTGCTCAAGGATGATACCACCATCATGTTGCACTACAGCCAACAGGGCGGTGGATGCCACTGAGCCTCTGCCAGGTGGCCATGGGTTTCTGGTGATTGCTGGACCACCAAACAGTGTTCCTGGTGGTGAACCACCTGGCAGGCTCTTTGAATACCAGAGCAGACAAACTCAGCTGTCAGTTCCTAGCTGACCACGAATGGCAGTTACATCCTGAGGTTGCACAAGGTCTCTTCGGAAAATTGAGAGAGCCTTTGCTTGATCTCTTCATCACCGCAAAGGACACAAAATGTCAGCCCTTCAGCGCGTTGGAGTTTCCAAGGTGTCTCTCGCTCAGAGATGTGTTTGGCCTCCAGTGGAACTCAGGACTCCTGTGTACCTTTCCGCTGATACCAGTCCTGCCCCAAGGTCTCAAGAAGATCAGGACCGACCAGGCTCCAGTAATCCTAGTGACTCCGGATTGGGCATGGAAAGTAAGGTTTCCAGAACTCCTGGGCTTAAGTATCTGTCTTCTGACCAGGTTATCCTTCTGGGGGGGGTTCTGCTTTTGCAGCGGCAGGGCAGTGTTCTGCACCTGGGCCTTTGCCATCTCTACCTTCATGCTTGGAGATTGAGCGGAGACAGCTGACCACATTCAATCATCCTCTGGAGGTGGTTGATGTCTTTTTGGCTGGCAGATATAAACTATATATGCCTGTTGTTGGGACACATTTGTGGCTTGGTGCGACACTCAGGAGATTCACACGCTCCAGGCGAATTTATCTGATGTTTTATTATTTGTTTTGGCTCTAGCCAGGCAAGGCTTTGCTTGGGGCACAGTTCAAGGGTACCTTTTGTTTTTTTCTGCTTTTTTGTGGTTGCCTTATCAGCCTTAATTGTTTAAGCCATTCATTGTTTTGTCTTTTAGAAGGGTTACAACATTTGCTTCATCCCTCTTCACTTGTCATGCTACAGTGAGACCATAGCTTGGTCGGTACATTGCTGATGTGCACCTCCTTCAAGCTGCTTCATCGCTGCCCGTTGCAGCTTCTCAATCTCAAGACAGTTCTCCGCACAGCCATTACATCAGCGTTGTGTGTAAGTGAGATTTAAGCTGTCGGTCTCAACCCACCATACACAACCTTCATCCCAGTTAAGCTGGTATTGTGGATACGGGCATCTTTCTTGTCTAAAGTTGTGACGACGTTCAGCATTGGTAAAAGCATCAAATTGTGGACGTTCTATGCTTCGCCTCATCCCTCTAAGGAGGTGGGGCGACTCCATTGCTTGGGCCACAAGAGAGCGCTAAGCTTGTACATAGATCGCACCAAAGGTCAGCAGATGGACGATCAGCTCTGTGTGGATTTTCCTGTAGTGAAAAAAGGCAATGCTTTGCAGGAGAGAACCATCTACTGCTGGATCGAACTCTGCATTAAGATTTGGTATACAGTGGCCAAAAAAGCAGCCTCCGGAAGGACTGCATGTCATTCTTCCAGGGCCAAAGCTACTACCACAGCAATGACGCTCTGAGTCCCTATCCTGGAAATTTGCCAGATATCTATGTGAGCGTTTCTCAATATGTTCATGATGCACTATTGTTTGGACAGTCTTGTTAACCGAAAGGGGTATTTTGCCCGCTGGTCCTGCTGTACTTTGTGGTTTGAGTCCATTCACACAGACACCTACAAATAAATACTGATTTAGTATCAATTCAAAAGGCAATAAATCTGCAGCTAGAAGTCTCTATCAGAAGTACGAGTTACTTACCTTTGGGAATGCTCTTTCTAGTGGAGACTCTAGTTACAGATTCCTCACCGACCCTTTCATCTTCCCCATTCTGTGATTGGATTATATCCATTAATAAGATCCCAAGTCTAGGAATCGGCTCACGAGTAGCACCAATTTGCTTTTGGGGCTCTGCGTCTGGGGGCGACAGACACTCTGAAAGGCAACTGCTATCTGCGCACAATATTGGCGCCTATATAGCCGCTGCATGTCATTTCTGGAGCAGAACAGTGTCAATGCTGAGCCGCTTGGGGCCACTTACCAGCACACACACAAGTTTTACTCAAAAGTTTCCAGACCCAGATTAACACCTGGGAAATATTCAAAACATGAGGAATCTGTGGCTAAATAGTCTCTACCAGAAAAAGTGATACCGAAGGTAAGTAACTTGTTCATCTAGCATTAGCCAAATTGAGGTAATGTTCAACCTGTTTTTACTAGCCCCTGCAGGTTTTTGCTGAATTTCTAATAGAACTAGTGGTGCTTCACCATTTAAATAGTCAGTGCTTCATATCAGAAAATGTGTGGATATTCACCGTCTGCTTAATCCAAATGAGGTGAATTTTTAGCCTATGAGAGGGTCAGAGATCAGGATACATTTTTAGAAGGCCCACGGTGGGATGATAGTTGTCAATATGCTGAAATTACTAAACAAATCTACTATGCTTGATACCATTGACCATTGCTTCCAATTGCTGTTGTAGCAGGCTATGTGTTGCTGGCAAGATGTAAATGTGAAACTTTCTCTTCCACTCTGGAGTGCGGTGGGGATATTGAGCGCTTCATTTAAAATATCATTTTCCTGCTGGAGTGAACTGCTTACATTGAAAAAAGGGATTTTTTTTCCCCTGCGTACTTCAGTAATTTGGCTAGGATGACAAGCCGTCCCGGATTTACCCAGACAGTCCCCGGATTTCACCAGCTGTCCAGGGAGATTTCAGCAATTTTGGCTCATGTCCCAGTTTTTAGAGGGGGGTCGACTGAAACCTGTGAGTGGCTCATATTGGGTACTCTAAAGTTGTGCTATTTAGCAGCTGTTATGAGTAAGCAATTTAATTAACAGGTATGATACTGGTTTTAGAAATGTCATATTATTTATTTTCTTATTGTTTCTTCTGTGTTCCCATGTCGATAAGAGTTGTCATTCTGCGCAGCACCGTTGATGTAAAATTGTAGTCCTTCTATTTTTTGCAAAATGTCCCGGTTTTTGGTTCTCAAGATCTGGTCACCCTAAATTTGGCACCACCATTAGGTAGCGTTCTTAGACTCATTCATATTTGAAGTATCTGTCCTGCCTTAATTTCAGGTATAACCCTTTCTCAAGTTTATGGGCCTAATAATGCTATTGGTACAAGACAGCCTGGGTCTTTGGCACGCGCACTTGGGAAGTACTTAGCATAGCCAGTAGCAAAGGAATACATTAAAGCCCTGCTTCCAGGCCCAGATATGGTGTTTACGGATGCTAGGCCTGTAGCTGCTGTCAATCAGTACATAGACTGTGTCCAAAAAGCACTGGGCCTCGCAGTCCTCAGTCGAAGAATCCATGCCTAGTACAAAGCAGCAGAATCAGTATAAATATATGTATAATCTGGATCACAAGACGATTGGCCCAGCAACAACTACCTTTTCAAAAAAAAATTGCCCAAAATATCACGTCTCAGCTGATGAGAGAAAATCTTGCTGCAATTATTGTGGGTGCCAGCAGTTCTGTTCGTTTATATAGCTCACTCCACTAAGGGATTTGTGCCTTGGTGCTGTAAGGGTGGATGTCATAATTATTCAACTCGTTGGTTTTTATTTTATGAACCTTGAAAGAGCAGAAGTTTTGTTGCACTCCCACTGCCACGCCGTCTCGAAGCCCTCTCCTACTGTCAAGAGAATACATACCCACATCTGTGCAGAAAACATTTAGAACGCACTGGTTGACAAGCAAGCACGCCGGCTGCTCGTAACGCGCGTTATTTCCTGAAGCCAGTCCCGGCTGACCACCAATCGGATCCCTGCTTTCACTTCCGCAGCAGCGGTGCGTCTGCAGCGCCGTCGTTTGTGTTGAGCATTTAGAAGACTCCCTACTCTGCAAACAGCTGTTTCCATGATGGTTGGCAGACAGCTCTCTCTTATAATTGGCGAACTCTTACCACTACAGCTTGCCAGCTCCTGGTTTTGTGGACTGTAACAACAACAGAAGTTATAGCTCCAACTTTTTAATTGGTGTTTATTTTCCTGCAGTGCGTCTTCAGCAGTCACTTTGCTCCCGACGTGTTTGCTAAAAGTGAGCGGTGGACTTTCTGAGAAGTCTGCGTCTTAGTTGCTGTGTTTTTTGGAATGCTTTTGAGGAAAGTAGAAAGTGTAGTTTTGCTTAAAAAAAATCTGTCATAATTTTATGGCTATCTAATAAATCTCCTTCTCTGATGACATATTTCTTAAAAAAATAGATCTCTTCACTACGCCTACATTTATGCTTATTTGTGGAAACAAAATGCACTAGAAGTGAACAAACTGCTAAGTTTACAAGTGAGTGCTGGTTTTTAAGTCTAGCCTAGAGACTTATTTGTATCATCAGCCCTTTAATGAAATAGTGGATACATAAAAATAAATATAAACGCTCAAGGAGGGCCTTTGGGGTAGCCCTCTTCATCAGTTGGTCTGTTTAACTGTCCCTCACATTTACATCTGCCCAACACACCATACAGCATGGGGCACTGGGTCAGCCCTTATCAGCCATTGACTTTCTAGTCCTGCCCAGCCAATTGAAAAAAAAGTGCATTTTCGTGTCCGGGCGAGTGGGCCATTGCTTTAATTTGGCAATATTTTTTCATTTTCAATCTTTAGTGTTGTCTTTTTAAAAAAAACATTTATAAACGTTTTTTGTCACCCTTTTGTGTTTAAAAATTGTCTTCAGGATACAATAATTCAAAGTCTTTAGTACCTTTTGCTTATGCCAACAGGAATCATATTTTTATGATGTGCATTAAAACAAACATGGCATTCTAGACCTGCTACAAGTACACCTGCCTGTCAGGAAACACTCATACTGTTCTATTAAGACATAATGATTATTTTTTTATTTAAGATTGTTATTGCCAGCGTGAGTGCTACACTCTGCAGGTGGTTATTTATTTTTCTTTTCTGGTGTATGCTTGCTATAAAAATGGAAAAATATTTAACCACCAGACCTATTGACTTTGCAAATGTTTGTCAGAGTTTGATTTTTGTCAGAGTAATAAAGGAGGTGCAGTTATGTCTTGTTTAACTGGACCACAAGACATGTTTCTTAGAACACAGCTGGTTTCAAGATGTACATGAAAGTTAGGCTGATGTAGGGTAGCAGCAGTGCTTTAAACAGGACTGTTCTGTCCGGTACAGAGTACCAGCACTTTTTTATTTTGAGAGGGACAGTACCAGCACTTCTCTAGAGAGATGCAATACTTTTAATTGGAGAGTACCAGCACTTCTCAGAAACAAGCAGGTACTCTGGTACAGAGTACCTGCTCTGATATTTTTCCATTTCAAGCACTGGGTAGCAGCACTTTATTCATTTCAGTCATGTGCTGTGGGACATTATAGCAGTGTCTATTTAACATAGGGGCCCAAATCCTTCTGTACTCCTTTTCATATGTCCTGACTCAACTTCAGTGTTTTGTGCCAGTTGAAAAGGGCCTGACATTCTTCCAAATATTGAACCCACATTTGTGTATACCAGAATGCAATGCATACATATATCTAGTGCAAACAAGCTGTCGTTGGTCCAATAAGGTCCTGGGTGTGTCAGATCTCATGACTTTGTTGACCTTGTTTTCCCCTATTCGTTCATTCTGTAGAATCGGAGAAATATACCTATATTTTATAGATTTGCGCTGTGAATTGTTTTAAAGCCAGCGCCTCTGCCTATTCAATCAAGCTCGTCGACAGTGGTGTTTCCCAGTTATTGATGGCCAGGCTCCCCAACTCAGGAGGACACCACAGCAATTTGATATTGGCTAAAGAATGGGGGAATTCTAACATCTTGTTTGCGAAATCCAGGTTTACTTTCTCCCCTGCGCTTTGACCTCTGTCTCTGTCCAGTCAATGTAATATAGTTCCATCAATGTAGTATACTTACACGGCTGAGTTCTAAAGGCGTTGCTGCCGTCCCATGTTGCTCCCTGCCTACGACCTTTACACTGTCGGCACCGCCAGAGCTGTTTGCCTCAAGGCCCCTCTTTTCAGGGCTCTGCCCTACCACAGTTAACTGTATTTATGCACCAAAAGAGCAGGCATGGACCGCTTTTGTGATCTATTCATGACCAGGCTGATAATGTCACCCGCCTGGTGGACCAAATACTTGAGCCTCCTCGAAATGTGTCGCTGAGCATGGTTTTTCTTCAGAAAAAGGTGCTCTTTCACCAGAGTGGGTTCCCACATGTTTTTGGGGACCCAGTCCCACAAACACTTATGTCAGGTCTGTCCCTCCCCATAGATGTTCCTTTTACACTGTCTACTATATATAGTTACCCTGATTTTCTTACCATGTGTGCACCAGCCAGCAGCTTTATCCATCACACATATTAAACCAAATCTTCATATGGATAGTAGTCTATGGTGGGTTCAAGATAGTGCAGTGAGTAGCACATACCCTTGTGCTCCATTTGCAAAATATTTTCTCAGTTGAAAATATGATTTGCTTTCTCTGTGAGGCCATGCAGGTAGGGTTAGAGAGGCAAACTAAAAATAAATGCAACAATTCGAAAAGCAGACAGTGCATTCTTTGAACACATGCTGTGGTGATAAGTATGTGAGGGCCACGTATATGGCTAGCACAGACATTCCATAGAAGCTGTGAGTGAAGGTGCAGAAAGGTCACTTACTTTGACCCTAGAAGGTGATGCAGAGCAGACTCTTTAAGCTTGGTTGCCCATTTGCTCTTTAACAATCCGAGCTAAGACTGATTCCTTTGGGGCTGTGGAGGGCTTGAGACGTCCAGTGGGGCTGAATTCTAGAGAGAGGTGCTCTCCCCTATTGTCAAGATTGACAACAAATATGCATGCATGGGAGGTGTAGGTTGCAGGGGAATTGCACAGTGTTCCCTCCTTCTGATGATAATGCAGAAATTGAAAAGAATTACATCTCCAGGACATTTTTGGCAAGTCAGATTTTTGATTCTTGACGCCCCCCAACCCCACCCGCGGAGGACCTGGTTCTAGCCACCAACTTTACTTTGCAATACTGAACTCTACCTCAGAATTATGTTCCACTGTCTGCTGAACATACTCCGATTCACTGGAAGTTAAGAGTTGTTCACAGATTCTTGGGTCACAATTCAATAAATGTGGAAGTGCTGCAGTACCTGGAAGTCCATTTGAGAACCGACAGTCAAAATGTTCTATTGCTCTAAATCTGTGATTTTCCGGAGTAGCAATTGTTTTTATCAAAACATACGACATTGTGCACCAGCCAAATGCCTACAAATCGTAAAGAACATAACTAGATTGACAATCCAATTGCCATTGATGTTACATCTTCCATACTTGATAAGGATGTATGACAATGTACAACTTCATTGTTTTTGATAGATATGTAAAGTGATCCTGCTTTTGTCACATCCTGCCGCTATACAAACTCGAGAGACGAGAAGCAAGGGAGTGGGAGCTAAGTAACAGCCTATGTATGGATTTCATAGCTCCTCCCCTTCTGTAATGGAACATACTCAAAGACTCTCCCTTTTCTGGTGGCCTAGAGACTACTCTAACAGACATTATTTTTACATTTGCTTCAGAGAGGATATCCCAAACACTGTAGTAGTAAAATGTATTTTTATAGCACTTACTACCCCTGACGAGGCTTTGAAGCGCTTTGTGGTGAGTCAAGATAGCAAACATTACTAACTGAATTGCTAGAAAACAATTTATATTTTTATGTTTTTGAACCTGGGAGGGAAACCTAGGAGTATTTCTCTAAATATAGAAAAATGTAAATAAAAAAACTAAAAACCCAGGGCTTATGTAGTTCCATATTTTGTTTACACCGTCAATCACACTCCGCGTTATAGGAAATAAAATCACCAGACCAGAGTAAAGTATTATGGGGCAATTAAGCTGCACTTGCCAAAGGAAAGCATTTTTCCCAAATCCTGTCTGCTTAGTTCTTTTCTCACTGGGGATTCCGTATGATCTCCGGCTCCCTGCAGATAGCCTCATTAGGTAATGAGGATATTGAGGTAATGGCTGTTCTATCCCTTGCTTTACATTAATGCAGCACATAAGGACCAGAGGGAAAAAAAACAACATCATACATTCTGGCTTTTATCCCTACACCACTAGATACAGACACTGTTCTTTGGCTTTCTTGCGAGGCATTGAAACCTAATATATCTATTTTAAATGCACTCTTTTTCACCTTCAGCCAGTTGTTTTATTTACTTGACGTTATGGTTACCAGGCAGAAGAAGTGCTTGGTTCCTGTATCCTTAAGACCGTAAGAGAATGGAGACAATTTGTGAGAGATGGGGATTTATTAGGGAGTCCCTTGTCGTTGCACATCTTGCTGCTTTCGACCACATTGCAGTCTTTGTTTTAAAAAAAACCAACCTTTTAATGCATGCAAACCGAAAAGAATCCTGGTGGCAATATGCAGCAGGCTTCCTAGTGATAATACATAGGCACACAGTGATAAAGTTCCATCCGATCTCTGTAACCTCGAAACCTCCCTCTACTTCCCCAACAATTCACAGGTCAGCGAAAAAGTCCAGGCACCCCTGACACCAAGCGTTGCATTTGGTATCCCCAATAGTGACATAAAGCCCTCCCCGATGCACATTCCATTCCCCATATCTTGGTCCATTTGTTCGGACAACCCTTGCCTTCATAGACAGCTCTCTTCGCCTGCACACACCAATTAATATCTCTCTTCCGTACACTTAGTTGCGGTGTTGATTCCGCTCCCCACAGTCCTACTATATTGTGTTTAGCCACCATCAAAGCAGTCCTTGTTAAATGAATCCTGTTGGAGGACGAGCAGTTAAGTGGTTAATAAAGTCTCTCTCGCTCTCTACTCCCTTCCCGGCAGCCTGTCCCCACCAACGACCCACGATTTAAAGACAGCTCTTCCTTGTGACCAAATGGCATGACAATTGGAGTTCTGTGCTGCAGAAATGTGTAGTATTGCAACAGTGTTATACGTAGTAATTTTTGTTTCTGTAAAAGAAAGGTCTACTGGACTTTTACACATGGCCTAGAGACTGGAAAAAACTATATAATATATATGTGTGTGTGTGTGTGTGTGTATATATATATATATATATCTGTTAAAGTGTCCTTCACATTTTGCTTTCACCACCGCACAGTGGGCCAGCCTACATTTGCCATTGGCTCTGTTCACTGTAGGTGGTGGCAGTTTGTTTGTGCACATGCACATCCACCTAAAAAGTAATCATCAACTTAAGTGCAGGACAGTTGGGGCAATATATGCTTCATTTAAATTTGTATTCATGTTTTTGTGCGAAAAATGCCACCAACTTTAGACGAGATCATTTTACTTTTTAATACTTACATTTTTTTTGTGCCTATTACATATATTTGTAAAACTAAATAAAGGTAATAAGTCATCATGGCCAGACCATCTCTGTTGTTGGTCTGTAGCTAAAAGGCATTCAACAGATAAAGCTCAAAGGGGCTCCCAAGCTTGCGGTAGAAGACTTTTTAGGCTTGTATGTTGTGGGCTGATTTGGAAGGAATGCATATGGCTTCCAAACTGTGATCATCACAAAAACAGTAAATGTTCAAGCTGCCTCTATCGGGTATACTGTTGCATGAACTGTCTCTTCGCTGTGGCCAAGGAGACACCTAAAGGGATTTTTTTTTTCCGCAATTTTTTTCCCGATAGCTACCTTAAGCAGACCACATTAATTTTTGATCCTGCCGGTGGCCGAGAGTCACAGCGGGCTCGTAATTCAGAGTCGAATAGAACTGTTCCTAGCAAGTTGCCGACAAATGAGCAAAAGACACCACAGAGAATATAAGGGGCATGTTAAACTAACTGATGATTTGGAAGGGCTGATGTAGCAGACACTGCAGTGCTTAATTTGCGCCAGTGGTTTCTGGTGCTTGGCACCGGCTCTCAATTGTCAGCACCAGCGCTTGGGACAGTCTGCCACGAGGTGGCGATGTCTGGCTAATTTAGAGATGACCACAAAAAAGTTATTAATTCAGTATACATTAAAAATTACTATTACTTGCCGCACAAGCCCATCTTACAGCTTTGAGGCCTGGAATAGTCGGATGTCACACTTCTAGGAGTGTGATGATTAGTAGTTGTGTTGCTACTATCATTGGCAGCATGGCAGGGGCAAGTGGTGGTGCAAGCTGCAGCAGCCTCCTGATGAGAGCCCTGATACATTTTGTTTTACAAATTAAGCACTGAGATACTGTATCTTAAAACCTAACTTAGAAGCTACAGGCAGCTGTGGAAGAACCTGGCAAGTACAGGACATTAAATTCAGAGCAAAATCACAAGAGTTTTCACTTCTTAGAGGAAATGTTCCCGCTAATTATTTTCACACCCCACACAGGAGCTCCCCGGTCCACAATACCTTATCCCCTCCGCCTTCCTTCAGACCAGAATCTTGATTCACCGGTATTTTGTTTGCTTCACGTGTAATCCCCCTTACTCAATGACTACCATGGCTTCTGCTTCTCAGATCGTTCGCCTATCAGACTTTCTCTGCAGATCTCTCTGGCTGGTTGCAGACAGTTCGCCATGCTTCCCGCAGCTGCAGAGTTGAGCAGCCTCAAAGGCACAACACCCAGCATTGTGGACAGTCGTGCCTGCAGGAGACACAGCTTCCCATAAACACACTTAAAAAGGCAACAGTAGCTACTAATAGAGCATGGAACAGGTCAAGGGCCCTTACTACTTTAAAGGCAACGGAGGAGACAGCAAGTTCCATCCCCGCCAACAGCATGAATGCACAAGAGGCACACTGCACTTGTTGGTCTCTCATGTAGGAATTGCAATCTGTTATAAACAAGTGGTGGAAAGATGTTTGATTACTTGTTGTCTAGGGTGCTTGCTGTTCTAGTCTTACTGTTTCATAGTTGTGGCACCTGCATATATTAAGATTAAACACATTTTTAACTCTTTTTAAATAGCATTTTATAAAGTACATTTATTTTTAGTTAATATAACTTTGAGGTTAAAAGGCTCAGAGTTTGCCCCACTAGGATGCAAACCTGTGAACTACAGGGAACGTACAACTGCTTCAGTAGGCACGATACCTTACAGAGCTATTTTTGTATGCTCTACGTTTGGCTGACTTGGTTTTTTTTAATGCAGACTGAACAGGTTGTGTAATACTTAGTCCAGGCAAAATTGTTTTTATTGCTTTATAAACAATTATGACCTTTCTAGCTGTACTATTTTTGTACGAAGCTGTTGCTACTGTCCTCAACTGGCCTGATGCAGTCAATGTGATTGATAGAATCAGAAAATCAGCTTTTACAACCAGCTCTAGCACTTGTGTGGCAACAATTCAACACACTGTAAAACAGCTGAAAATTGATCACGGCCCCCTAGTATGATGACCACATGTGCATAAATACAGTAAAATGCACTGAGTAACATTTGATTTTATATGGAGGTTTACATGCATTTTATTTGTTGACTTTTGCTGTTTGTGATCTGCGGTGGAGTAAACCACATACACAAATGCTATTCACTCCACATTTGGTTACTCTAGTGATCTCTGATAGACAGCTTGAATCTTTATTTCAAGATACACTAAATATGGGGATTTTTAAATGCTCCATACCCATGTATACACAGTGCTGGATTTCGGTTCCTCCCTTTATTTTTGGTGAATTTTGGCCCTGAAAGAAGAGTTAGTGGTGACTAACTTGAAATTGGAATTGAGAATACAACAGTACTGAAGTTTGTGACACACACACAAGATGAGGATGGAATAGTCCTAGTTTGGAAAGCATTTCCTCTGCCGATGTCTGAGTCTGGGGGAGAAAGCTTTAAACCAAAGTCAAAAAATGTACCTTTGATTCCATAACTGGGAGAGGAGCATGAAGGGTGGGCTAAAATGACTATGAAGTGGGAAATGAAGTGCTGGTGACCTTTCTCTGGGTGATGGTGCCCAGTACCATCAATTTGGCTACTCTTTGAATTGGAGCTGACCACCCATTATCCAGCTCTTTGGGCTCAAGAGGCGGTATCCAGGCGTTAATGTGATAACCCCTAAAATAGACATAAAATTGGGTGTCATTGGCATAAGAACAATCGGTAGTCTAAAATTAGGAGAGGATGGAGAAAAATGGAAGGGAATGTGCATTAAGAAATCATGTATTGAATAAAAAAAGCCAATTCAGTACCCAATACAGGCTAACGCCTCCAAATATTTACCAGTCCGATTCCGATATACGGCCTCTGTTAGATAGCGAAGCCAGTAAAATTGTGAGACTTATTAAATGTATTTTGAGTAAATTCACATTTGTTTACATGATGTACCGTATGAATGCTTTTTATTGACCTGTCAAAACAACACACATCCCCTGGATAAACCACAGGAGCTGTTCTAAAACGAATCAGTCATTTTAGAAAAATGAACAAATATTTTAGATCTTAGTCCTAAATGTTTGACCTTCTAACACCATGTCATTGTCCTGTGTTCTCAGTGTTTTTCTGGGAGAGGGTAGATGGATGGCAAACAAAATGACGTATTACAGGAGTTCGAAATGAATCCATTTTTGAATAATTTCACTGGCCACATATCTGCCAAGTAGATAGTTATCTTAATGACAGGGCTCACGATATTTGAATTATCAGGCTTTCTTCATGTTGTTCCGGGTTGCGGTTTGATAAGGACTGATACTGCAATTGAGAATGGGATGCCGGCGGAGCGGAAAGTTCTCCCCCATTCGACCTGCCCCATCACATCTTAAAATGGCTGCGCTATTAACTTTTGTTGGGTGAAATGGGGCACATTACAGACCACTGACTGTGGAAAAGGGCATTTTGTTGAAACAGGTGCGTATTACACAAACATCTTCGGCCTATGGCCTCACAGAACTAAAACCTCACTATAAATTGAAACACCTAAATTCCTTCTTTCCCCTCATCCCGCCCCAATATACATGCCCTTCAAACTTTAACATGAACACCTACTGTACTTCTCTGACTGTTTTACATTAAACTAGCCCTTCTGCCTAGGAGTGAACGAATTAACCTGTACTCAACTTTTTATTCCTATGACGTAACATTTTAACTCCAGGGAAACCGGTGTGGGCTTTTTGAGACCCTACCTTTTGCTTACTTAGCCTATATTAACCAAAGTGAAGGCCTGCAAACTTGTGGGGCAACCGCCCTGTTCTCAAACCTGTTTCAAGCAACAACCAATACATATCTTCCCCTATGAACCTGCTGCAACCACTGATGGCTTGTCCGCTCTTCTCCAGAACCTCCTTGATATGAACTCTGCCCATGCTATAAAACAGCCTGACCGTTGCAATCTAATATCCCTCTTTCAAGTACTAGAAGATAAGCAATCTTACACCTTTGCCCTCAAGTATGGAGCACTACAAGGTTCATCCTTCAGCCCAACCCTTTTTATTCTATATGTTGCGCCGCTAGAAGAGATGATAAACTTGTATGGTATTACGTCCATATCGTACTCGGACGATACTCAATTGATCATTAGTTTATCCGATCAAAAAGAAAAGACCTCACCTCTCCTTAATTCTTGTTTTATCATTGTAATGAACTGGGCGGCAACTAGTAGCCTAAAGATAAACAGTGATAAGACAGAGGTGATGGTTGTGGGCAACAATCCTTCAAGTTGGATGGAAATGAATTGACCAGCCGTACTGGGGAACCAGCCTACCCCCAAAACAAAGGTAAAAAGTTTAGGAGTATGGCTGGATGAGGGATTGTCAATGGAAGTCCAAGTGAAGCAATGAGCAACTACTTGTTTCGGCCTGCTTCGTACCCTAAGAAAACTTTTAAAATGGCTTCCAGACTCAATATGCAGACTGGTGGTTCAAGGCCTTGTAATCTCTTGATAGCACTATGGAAACTCCTTATATCTTGGAAGCCCTCAGACAGTCTTGAAAAGACTACAGATTTTACAAAAGGACGCAGCACGTTTTATTTTGAAACATACCCAAACACCAGTCAGCGAGGGCAGCATTGGTAGCTCTGCATTGACTTCCTGTAAACAAGAGTGTCTAATTTAAAGCCCTATGTCTTGTACACAAAGCAATTCATAAAAAAGGCTCTAATTTGATTCAGAACCGCATTACCTCGTACATGCCAGTGAGATCACTGCGCTCTTCAAATCCGCTACTGCTCATGGTCCCCAGAATTAAGAGAGTTAGAGCCGGAGGTCGATCTTTTGCTTATATCGATCCGAGGCTCTGGAACTCTCTTCCGTTGCATATGAGGCAAATTGAATCAGAACTACAATTTAAGAAACTATCAAAGACTAGACTGTTTGAGTAGCGACAGTAGCTTGTCTTTACGCCAGCAATGGGAAGCCTTTGTGGGTAGCCATGCGCTTTATAAATCAGAGAATAGAAGCACTTCGTCTGCCTCCTTATCGTCGCTTCACTCCAGCATGGCTGCTACCAAAGCTGACGCCCTAACGCATGGCTCTGCTCATGTGGCAGCCACCGCAGCTAGACACTCCAGTTGTCCTTCATTTCTGCCTGTCCCTGTATCCATCTTGACTTCTGAAACTGAAGGTTGTCCCCACCCTTGTTCTTTTCCTGCAGCTTGAGAGTCCCAGTTTCACCCCACCTGCATCGCCTATGTGTCCCTTCTTCACCAGGGTCCCCACAAGCACCATGGCCAAATAATGCTGTGCCATAGCTCAGCCCCTCCTCAACCTGCTGCAAGGAGCTACAGGCCCCTTCTTCACCATGGCCATACTGAGGAAGCCCATATGAAAGGAGCTCCTCTACCTCTCACCCACCAAACTCAAGGTGCTAAGGCACATCAATGCCCCCAGTCTGCACTGCCTCTCCCCAGCTCCAAATGTGCCTAAAAATTCTAGCATGCTGACTGGGAGGAGCCCCTCCACCTACCCTCCTACTTCTGCCTATTACCACGGACCGTGGAGCCTTCATATCCTGCTTGTCAGTGGCTCAAGCGCGGTCTCCTTCCCCTGCCCGGGGAATTCCTCATCATTGCTGTTTATCACCCACGGCTCCTCCCTCAAGTTGATGCCGGTTGAACCTGAGCTGATGCAGGGCCCCTAGGCACCAACACTGCAGTCGCCACCCCGCTGGTGCCCATCCTCACCCACTGTGCCCACTGCGCAACGTGCTCGTGTCAGCCAGTAGGTCCAAGCGCCTGTCATCTTTGAGCAGCCGGAGCGCTTCTCTAACGTGGTTTTCCTGCAAGTGGCATGGTGTAATGTTGCCTAATACAGTGCCACAAAAACTTCGATAGACCTATGCACACCAAATTTCCCTTACTGCTAAAGGGATGACACCGTGTTCACCTACCAACAAAATAGTGGGTGGCAGCCCAAAATGGAGCACTATAATTACCTTGGGCTACACCCTTTACCGGATGTAGCCCAAACCAGCCCAGTCGTATAGACTGCGCCTGGTTCCCCCAATACTCCTGGGGAACAGACCTCCCTTGGGTCGCTTGTCCCCCAAAGCCCTATTCCACATGGTAGTGCAAAAGTCAAATGTCTCAGCACCTCTACTATCCTGTTATGTGGAGCCCGCTATCCATCTGCCATTGCAACTCAAACACCATAAAGCTGAGCTGTCACCCGCCTCTGGGGCTAAGGCAGAGTTGGGTCACACTGGCGTTAGACACCGGTGTTAACAACATGGATGTATTCCCAGCTCAAGCAAGATTTCAGCGGGTTCGTTTTGAACGAGAGATTTCCTATGTGGTGACAGCACTTGAAACACACATTACCCTGCCACTGTGCAAAGCGTAGACTGCAACCGGGAATACTAGAGTGCTGCGCCGCGAGACCAAGAAGAGATGTCTCATTTTGTCTCCATGACTTTCATTGAAAGGATGCACCACGTGGCTAACCAATCCGGACGTTGAACGTTTCTGTGTGCATTACTGACTCTTTTTTTTTTTTGTACGCAGGGTCACTTCTATAAAGAAGCGAGTTCTTAGGATGCCACCGATTAGGAGCTTCAAATTGCTGTAAAATGCTTTAAAATAGCTTTTTTGAGTGTATGACGAGCACTCCATCACACAGCTTTCTGGTCTTCCTGGATTGCTGGAAGTCCTTTCAATGCACCTGCTTTTTGATTGCGAAGACACTGCAGTGTCTTATCTGACTCTGGTCTCTCAATCTATGATGGCTACAGGGCCTGCAGTAAGACACATGCATTGCATAGAAGTGTGAGCATAGAAGGTGTTTTGCATCTGCACTCCAAAGTCCCATGTCCCTCTGACTTCTAAATGGAGACAGTGGCATTTTTCTAAAATGGCCACCTCTTCTTTTCATGGAGGGGGGCCTGTTTTATCAATGTTTTTTTTTTAAATCCAATATTGTATGTGCTCAGCTGAGGGGTGTGAAGTAACCGAATCTTCTTCTCGTAAGCTGGTGAAGGACCAGTTATTGCAGAGAAAGCAATCGTTGTTTACGGTGCTCCTCTCTGGTTTAATACGGTCTGTGCCACTTGCTTGTGCTCGTACAATAACATGTCTTTCTATTCTTATTTTTAGAAACATCGAGTTCTTGACTTTCTCTTTGTGTAGACTGCAACCAACATGAGTAGGGTTTTTTTTTTAAAACAGTGAAAAATCAAGCCTAAAGCATGTGGGAGTATATTGCAACGGAAAACAGTGATCAGTCAAAGTGGTTTAATTAATCTCAGCCATTGGCAATTTCTATCTACTTATGTCCAGTCCATAATTACAGACATGGTACAACATACTTGGGACATTCTTCGATCCTCCTCTACAATGACCGTCCAGCCTAGATTAGTAGATCCCATCTAACTCCCTACCCCCCCGCCATCGATTGTATTACCAACATCCCCGGGCAGGTTTCATCCTTATGGGGCCTCATCGATGATGTGCAGTGAGCGACATCACCGTAAATCACTTCTGCATTAAAAAAATAATGCCTAGAATGGAGAAAGCCGTGGACAAGTAAGCATCAGCAAAGTCAACCCTTCCACATTTGGACGGCATAAAGTCACAATCCAACCCGTTTGTTTTCCACAGCAATATTATTTTCTTATCGCCTACGATCAATAGGCGGTCGCAGTCCTCCCGACTGCATTGTAGTTACTGATTTCAAAAGCATCTTTTCTCCCTTGGGTTGCCAGAGTATTCAATCTGACTAGGTGCAGAAGGTTTGCCTGCACCCTCGAACAGAAAAGCTCTTTAGGGTTTCACTTTCATTCTGGCATTTTCTCCTCACTTTCTCTTTCGGGTGCCAAGTCAGGAGATCTGTGGTTCTTCTCTTTGGGTTCCTTTAATGCCTCTGCGGTCTGGCCCTTTCAAATGCTTCCCTCAATCTGAGCCCCTGAAGCTTTCATGACAGTTCCTGCCACCTTGTGATCTTCTATGTTTTGGCATTGGTGGGCTGCTTTCTCGTCTTGGCCCCCTGTGAAGGAGGCTTTCCTGGTTCCAACTAACTTGTACCCTCTCTCCTTCTCCTTACATCAAGGCCAGGCCTGCTCCTCCTCTGCATTGCATTGTCTTCGACTGTTTCCTCTTTCCTCAATGGTTTTCTGTGCTGTATCTTTTGCCTTACAAATTGATATTTGCTTTTAGGGTAGTCCTGTTGAAGTTACCACTTAAAGATCTGCATGCTTGTAGTTACTTTAACTCAAACAATTCACATATTTGTTTAGCTGTGTTAAACAAAAGTGTTTAGTTTAGAAAACCTGGAACTAAGTAGACTGTTGATGATCCACATTTGGTGGACACAAAAATCCAGCTCGCTGCATTTAGCACTGCCAGTGAAACATTGGCTTACTTGACAAAAATGTAAAAACAACCGCATTTTGTCATGAGATTGCTTCTCACTACCAACCAAAAGGCATCACTTTGGAGTGTAACACTAGCCTGCTTATCGCAAGAGTTTCTTCTGTTATCGAGCTAGGCCAAAGGGTCCTGGGCACCATAGAAGTAGCATGCCAAATGGTGAGTTAGGTCATTTTAGAACATTGGATTGTTGGGAGCTTCATTGAAAACAATGGAGTGCTCCGGGAATCTAATGACTTTTAAAAGTTCGGAGCATCAACAGTCCAATGTTGTCCTTCAGAGCCGTTGCATCACGTAGCTTGAGGGGATCCCAACCCCCTCTGGCTTCGTAAGCCTTTTGTTTTACTAATTCGAACATTCTGCCCTCTAGGGGCGGAATGTTCTAATAGCCTTACAGCCCTCCTTAGCGGGCAATATCGGCCATTAAAGGCCCGCTTCCTTGTTAAAGGCCCTCGCCTTGGGCTTGGACTTTTAAACCTAGAGCGGGCCTTCAATGCCCGGGTATAGCCCGCGACGGCAAGCTATGAGGCTATAGTAGAGTTTCTAAAGCAGGCTTCTCTAACGAGTACCAGGTGAGCTACTAGTAGCACTCCAACTGTCTATATATATATATATATACCAAAATTGTCCATTTAAAATAAAAATGTTTGTATTTTTAGAATGTATCAGCTGCTGTTTGGAGAAAAAAATTCTGAATTTCCAAAATATATTTAAAGTGGATTTTTGAGTATTAAATCATGTGTGGAGACTTAATATTACTTTTGTGCCAGGGGCACTGCGCTGCGGATGGCATGCACTACCGACATAGAGGGATTCCAAACAAACAACACTTTTTTTTACATTACTTCTCTCAACCCTACCTCATGCACTGAGGTAATCACTGCTGGTAATCTTGCATATAGTGGCCACTAATGTAATCTTGTCCAATGTGTTCATTATTGTCACACTTATAATAATGGTAGCCTGTGAGGATTTTATTTGAACCTAAGTAACTTACTACAGAAAAGAATTGAGTCCCCTGGTCTAAGGAGTACAGTCGTGCTCAGAAGGAAATAGTTTGCATTATATTTCTAATCTTTTCGCACTAAGTGGTGGAGTTGAGTTCAGTCAATGAAGCACTGTTTTTAAACTTCAGCAGCTTCTAGTGAAAGTGCTGATTTAAACCCTGTAGATGGAAAACAGGCGTTAAAGCAGTGACTCAAGCTCCTAATAAAAAAAATGTGTCATGCACACTCAGGCGCGCAGTCGGATACTTCCAGTCATTGCTTTACGTGCATAGAACTCGGTTTGCCATGCTTGAAATTGCATTTGTAGAACACCCATATGGAGTGGTTGTGCATAGGAGGAAACCGTCTTGAGAATGAGGTAAATTGCCACCCTGGTCAACCATGAAGCTGCTTGACGTGTGCAGAATGATTTGGGTGTTTTTTGTGTTGCTCACACTGCGAGCAAAATAGCCTTGAGCCTGGTTACTTTTAGGGAATGGATAATGTGTATGGTATATAATCGTTTTAATGAATGGCTTCCTCCTTTCTGTTCACAGTGTTAAATATGTTGGGGCCTTTTCACATAGGTAAATTTACACTTGTAGATTTACTAGCATGTAAACTCAGTACTGCACCTAGTAGTAACTTTAAATGTTTCATATTCACCATTTCTCAGTGTAAATGTACTACTAGGTGCAGACTTGCATGTCTCCACCCCCTTAAAACTGGGGGTGGAGCCTGCAAGAATAAGATTTGCACGTGTAAGGGTACTACTAGTAACTTTGCACACATAGTCAGATGTCCCTACCACCGGGACAGAGATCTCTCAATGATGTCAAGTACAGAAAAAAATAATATAGTTTAATATTTATTTTAAAAAAAAATACAAATATAATGTAAAATAAGAATGTAAATTAACTAAAAATAATTCTTAATCTAGAATTGAGAAAATAAAATGTTACAACACATTACGTCTTGAAATTGTTTTTATAAATAATTTCACACATTCATTAATGTAATTTGTTCACCATTTAAAATTATTACAAAATTTCCATCACTCATTTATGTATTTAAATAATATTTATTAAATATTTTGGTAAAAACCTATGTTTCATTTTTGTTTGGTTCTTTAATTAAAAGTTCACCGTTTTATTTGTCATTTAAAAAAATACTTGTTTAATTTGATATAAAATAATGTTTTAATTAATATATGGCGTGGTCTTTTAAGGGCCTGCTTCCAGGTTTTTCTCTTAGGACTGTGTTGGGAGACATGTGAGTGACCAAGTGAGGTGCTGCATTTACTCCAAATCTAGGTGGGAGTACATGTACACTGTTGTCGTTTGTTTTTGCCTTTAGTAAGTTTAGAAGTGTGGTCTGTGAATAGCAATGGTCTTTCACTTTTGTGGGTGGATGTTTGCGTTTCCATATTGCTCCATAAACCTCTCCTAATGCCTCCCAAAGATCATTTTATCCCTCCCTAGCCCCCTCCCTTTTAATAGTAGGTATTCATAATTTTCCTGCCACTACCATATGTTCCTCCCACATTTACTCCTAAAACATATACCTACCTGTGTGTCGACATTTGTAAACGGCGTGGAGAGGTTCACATAGAAAAGACAGGAGAAGCAGAGGTATCTGCGTGTAGCTTTGTGAACAGGGTTTTGAAGCATTAGAGTAGTACTATGGTAGCACTTCTAAACTCCTCGGAAAATGTGGTTTGTGAATAGGCCCCTCAGTGTTGTAAATGAGACCTGTACATCACAAGTAAATCCTCATGTTCACTGGATATATTTTCTGATACTTTGTAATGTGTATGCCTCATCTAATGCAGAGTGACCTTTGTAGAATCACCTTAAAAATATATAACATTCAATATGAGTTGAATTTAAACCCAACGCGTCACAGGAGTGTTTGTTTTACATTTCATGAATATTCTTATATCTCAAGCTGAAAAATATGAAGACTGCATCTTCGTCAAGCACATCCATCAAATTTAATTCCTGTTTCAGATTACTACTTGCGGAAACAGAGTTGAAAGAACTACTTTCTGATGGGCAGTTTAAGGGTCCGAGTTATTGGATAAATCAAGTGTTTATATTCAGAGAAGGTCGAACAGAAGAGTGGTGGATGTAACCCCATATGCAAAAGAAAGCTTCTTAACAGGACTTGCCCCCATGGTGAGCGAGACAAAGAGGTCCCAGTGGATGGCCTTGATGGGCATCATGGGGTGTGCTGATTGGTGCCCCAACAAACCCAATTAAAGAAAGGAAAATGTTGTTGCACTTGTGAAGAAGGCACCCCAGCATGCCATCTCCCTGATATGAGTAGCAGACGTTTGCATCAATTACTTTTACAGGAAAGTGTATTCCGATACCTAGAATAAGTGGGTTGCAGGAAGACTGATGGTACCACAACAAATGGACATGCCAGCTAAAGAGATCCTACCAAATGATTAGGAGTGGTGTGAACTGTTGGCATTTGTGGAAATGCTTGAATATGGTTCCATGCATAAGAGGCATTTACAAATTACCAGCCTTGGTGTGTGAGCCAGGACGGTAAAGTGGATTAGGAAAAGAGTGATGCATCTAAGATGGTGCTGGTAAATAACATCACAACATGTTCATATTGTAATAAATCGAAAAAATAATTGTCGCCAAAATTATTGATTTTCTTCCTGAAAAAAAATATGTTGAACAACGACTTTTACTGTAAAAGTGAATGTGCAAATCTCTGAATTTTCAGGTTCTTACCAGACCTAGTTCCTGATTCTTCTCAGTCTGAATTTGCCTCTTCCACTACTCATCTCCGTTGCCCCCACATAACGTCAAGCATCTTCAAATCTCAGCTAAAACACCTCTCTTAAAACATTCTGCTCCCTAGAGCATCCTTTCTGGTTTCTGTTAGAGATCCTGCTCTACTTTCAGGGGGTGCCGCCATTCTTTTTTTCTCGCTAGGTGAATTTAGATGTACACACGGATACCTGGAAAGTATAGGTGTGGCGGTTATATGGGGATTATTCCAGGTACTTGGTTTTATATCTGCTAATAGTTGTAGATTCACTCGTTCGGTCCTGCAGTGAAAATGACTAATTCCATATTATTGTGTACTACTCCTAAAGAGTAGCAGCAATCGCTGCTTATTGTCTCGCATTCAGAGGAGACCAATTAAACCCATACGAGGCCTATTTAATGGGATTTTATATCCTGCACCATTTTAACTCCTTGTTCTCTGGTCCAGTTGATTACATTTATTCATAACTTCTACACATCAACAAATAGAAAGGCGCGTAGAGTATCTATTTAGAGAGAGAGATAGAGAGATATAGCCATGTCTCACTAGAGGCTGAGCCTAAAATGGGACATGAAGTTCCTTCTGTCCCTCAACTATGGTAACCAGTATCATTTTACTCTCAGTGGATCTGCATCGATACTCTTCCCCCTTGCTATTTGTAGATGTGTAAAATTTATAAATTTGTGTGTGTGTGTATATATATATATATATATGCGCACACACATATATATACTCCTATATATACACGTATTATTTATGCCATGCAGTTTCTTCATGCATAAATGTAAGGAGCATAGTTGACAGCGGACAGATAATAAGGAGTTACGTTTGAAGAACGTATTCAAATAGCCCTTGTGAGTATGTGCACATTGTTTTCCTTTTTGAATCGATTATATCTTGGAATCGGTTGGCCATGAGCAGTGATGTATCCAGTTAGTTATAGTGTACTGTGTTCAGACCATGGCATTTCACTTTGCTAGTCAAACGCAAATGCATCACTTTCACCATTTCAGCCCACAGGTGGATCCTTGACCTGTGTTGTCCCACATGACTGCTCTCTAAGCCTTGCATTGTTGAATCTCAGTCTGCCCCCCCCCCCCCCCCCTGGCCGCCTTAATTGAATCTTTTGGTGTCTCTTTAGTGGCTTTGATGGATGACACCAAGAGCATACTGAGGCTGGACAGCAACTCTCAAGTAGCTCAAGCTAACTTCCACAACTGCTCGGTGACCATCGCCAAACTGGCCCAACTTTGATGCCCAACAGTGGCTAGAAATTTGTGAAAACGTAACTTTGAGACATATGGGCTCATTATTGGTGGTGCATGATCTCTTTAGTCTAGCCATTGGTGGCATCAGAGTTCGGCCACTCTCCCTCAACAGTGAAGACCCTATGTAACTTGGGATTCACGCTGTGAATCTTCTAGCTCAGAATCACATCTTTGCATCAGATGATACTCAGTCTTGCCTCCTTTCCAGCCTCATAGGTTCATGCTGGACTATGACAATTCACTTTATTGGGCCTACTTGATTAATCGCCTGCTAATATTCCAGAATGCAGCTACACGGCCGCTGCTTGGCCTCCTACCCTCTGTTCCCATATCTTGCTTTTTGTTCAGGCTCCAGTGCCTGCTTAGTTTGAAACAGCCTCTGAACCTGCCACATAACAACGAACAGCTAAGGCTCCACTTTTTTGGGGGCTATTCCCAGCCTATAGTCCATCAGTGGCACTGAGATCAACAAAAGTCAGATTCTTGATGGTCCTCAAGATTAGGAGTCCTTTTCTTTTTTTGACCATCACAGGTTGAAACTCTTTTCTCTTGTGTTCAATGGAAACATCTGCGCACTTCACATTCAGGACGATTCTATAGATTTAACTCTTAATGCAAATTGTCTACAAGGCTGGATTGGCCATTGTGCCACTCTGGCATTTTCCTGGTGGGCTGCAGGCTAGAGGGCTGCATTCAGAGCAGGAAGTGTTGCCTTTATGTAGCCACGCCCCAAATCCCCATTCTGATCACAGGCTCCTGCAGCGTGCGGCTGGTTTCAACATTTTTGCAAGGCTGATTTTGGTTTCCAGTTCGTCCTTGGTTCTCTACCACATTTATTTGAAAAGTTTTATAAAGCGCGAACATGACTCATCCAATTAGCTCCAGATACTGCTCGGCAGTAGATTCTTTAGTACCAGGGGTTCTGACCCGACAATTGTGTGCTTTATAAATAATTGAAATAAATAAATACTAAATGTTTATATGTTTATTAGGACACTTGCTGCAAGTGGGGGGTTGTTTTGGGGAATATTTATTTTTAGTCCAATATGGCAGAGCAGCCATGCATCTGTGGGGGAACCTGGATAAATCAGCAATTTGAAGGGCCTTCTCTGTGGAGATATTCTATTGAAACCCAATGGTTTTCCGACCTGTGATGAAATACTGTGCGAACTCTTAAGTAAAATCGTATTGAAGGAAGAGACGTTAAATACCTTCCTTATTTGTAAAAGGAAACAAACTTCTGTTGTTTCAATACAAAAATGTACTTTCATTTCTAACCTCTTCAGTACAAGACCTAATTGGTGAAAACATTTTATGCACTTTAAATGTATAGTCACTACCTTAGCAAAAGTAAATATGTAGAATACGTACAATAAATATAAAAAACATGTCATGCAGTGCTTGAAATAGAAAAGTAGAAGGGCAGTTACCTTATACTAGAGTACCTCCTTGCTTTAGAGAAGTACTGGCACTTTCCAGTTAAACGTATTGCACCGATACTGAGGAGTGCAGGTAACCCGACCCCCCCCCCAAATAAAGAAATGCAGTCTTTTTCTAAATGTGACGCCTTTTTCTCTAACTTGATCCTTTCTTCAGCTAGGATTTGCGTGGTACATTTCCTCTGCCCACCCCTCCCTCCTTTCGTTGCATGACAGCTTTATTAGAAACTCTTACTGCGTTCCTTCAGATGTTTACATGCCCGCATGCTATATAGCTTTCTTTACTTAAGAAAATGTGCAAACAAGGCATGCCTAGCCGTCTTCAGAGGAAGGGCTTTCAGTGTGCGTGCTCTCACTTGCTTCTAGCTAGAGGCAACGTACGAGTTGGTTAGTCTAGACTCCAGCCTCCGCTCGATTGTTCAAAACAATCTGAGTAACTTGAGCCAGACACCCATTCAAATAACAAGAATTGCCAAAGCCCATAGGTTTGATGCTTGCGCTCGAACCGTGACGTCAGCAATAAATAATTCTATTGCAGTGCAAAACAATAAAAAATGACAGGTTTGTGTATGCAGTACATCTATGAGATCAAGATTTTAACCGCCTGGTGACAGTGTCCTTCCAGATGTAAAATAGTCCTTCAAGCATTTCTTCGGATGTGGAGGGATACACACAGGTAATTAAAACAAAAGTCTCGAGTAAAATACTCTGGTGGTCTGATCAGAAAAGTGGTTCACAATGTCACAAGCTGAAAGCTGAAGGTTTCTGAGCCAGAAAAGCTAGTGGCTAGTGCAACCAAAGCCAGGAGATTAAGCCTCGTGGTTAGAGCCGCTCACTGTGGCACATAGACAGCCAGGTTTGAATCCCTGTCTCGGCTCAAAGCCAGTGGACACCTAATCTTTCTGTTCCCAAAATGGAAAAGACTGTGTAACTTAGTCGGGTTCTGTTGTAAAGCGCACCAAGTGCGCCTTGGGCCAGGTTTGCCCTATAAAAACACTGCAAAGCGAAGAAAAGGTCCCATGAAGTATCAATAACAACATTACACGTTAAACCCCAAAAGTAGTACATTTTAATAGTATGCGGAAGGAAATGGCAGCCATCTGATCTATAGCCATGCTTTGGCCTCTCCTACACCGGTTTATAAAGAATGGCAGCTGTTGATTTTTATTTCTCTTCATTTCCATCTGTATTGACACTGAAAATACACCTAGTTTTTCACATGCAAGGTTTTTCTCCTTTTGCTTCAAGAAGTGCTTAGACATCTGTTAATCTTCTCCTTGCTCGCTGGAAGTTCTGATCTAATGCCTTTCAAAAACAGATTTGTCTCAGTCAAGACCTCTGCATGATGTGATGTGATTGGGCCTTTTATTTTATGTCCCATAATGACATCACACGCTGGGGTTTCGAACGTTAAAGTGGAAGCGAGTTACAAAGCAAATTCTCTTTTTGTAGTTGCCATTAGCCAGGTTCTTCTTAATTTGATAGTTTGGAGATGTAGGCATCGTGGAAGTCTTGGTGTTAGCATTTTACGTTTTTTTTGTGTGGAGTGCATGGGATGGGGAAGAAGGCTTTTCTCTATTCAATCAGATCGGATTTCTCACATGGGATACAAAAGATTTTAACAACCAAGCCTCAGATGTCACAAGAACGTTATCCTACCAAGCGTCTAGACCTAAAATTAACAGATCCATTTTGAGACTTTGAGAAGTAAAGTTCATAATCTTTCCTATTTGTTGATAATTTAAACATTTTATAACATAAAATAATATTCAAAGCAATAAAGTTTCCTTTATATCTTAGTTACTCAATCCAGCCACTCATTTTGACTTTGTTATTGACAGATGTATTTGTTTTTCTGTGGCATCTTATGTTATCCACTATAATTATGCACTAATTTTCATCAGATGACTCCAGTGGAGAAAAGCCATTGCTGAGCAACCCATCTGTCTGCCATGCCCCCGGAGGGGAGTACTTTGTGGAAGGAGAGACGTGGAACATTGACACCTGCACCCAGTGCACCTGCCACAGTGCCCGAGTCCTCTGCGAGACCGAGGTCTGCCCGCCCCTATTGTGCCAGAACCCCACCCGCACGCAGGACTCTTGCTGTCCGCAGTGTTCAGGTGAGCAACCCCTACTCCTCTTTAACGGAAACCTTGAAACACCCTCTACGAAAAGGGCTACTTGGGTACAAATATTTGATGGTTTAGATTTTTTTATTAAGTTGGAATATTAGACCGAGAAAACAGCTTATTCGGGGATGCATAAAGAGACCCAATTACACAGGAGGGTCCTGCGCAGGAAGAGTAACATACCTCAGTAAAAGAAAAACCCTCCCCAACCCCCCCACCCCCACCCTCCTCCCTCGGACCTGGTGACTAAAGAAGTAGTAGTAAGGCTACTAATGTGCAGTGCGCCTGCCACGGTGTATCGCTATTGTTGTTCAGTGCCATGGGATTCCACATCCTCTGATAGGCGTAATAAGCGAAGATATTTGGGGCAAGTAAGTTTGTGAAATTCTGATGTTAACGCCAAGAATGGTGCCCATAGTGCTGAGAATGCCAGACCTTGATTAGCTATAGACAAACTAAAGCGTTCCATCCCTACTATGTATAACAGCCGATGTAGCCATCCCAGGTGTGTCGGTAGATGTGCAGCACTCCAGTGTGAAATTACATTTTGCCTAGCCGCACATAGTGCCACGCCAATTTGTTTACCTCCGCAAGACCTAAAGGGAAATGTGAGGGGATTCGGCAGGCCTAAGATTACATAGGCTGAGAATCTGGGGAGGTCTGTGTTTAAAGTGCTTATCTATATCCAAGAGCACCTGTTCCCAATAGGGCTTAATTTTCGGGCAATCCCATAGTATATGTAGCAGTGTACCTGGGGAGCCACACTGTCACCAGCAGTCCGGAGACCTGGACAGATTATATTTGTGTATCCTGCAAGGTGTGTAGTACCAATAGGTTGCGATCTTCGTGGCTGCAATGCAGGCCATGTTATGCGCAGTATGCCTTGCAATAAATGTCTCACCATTCTTTGGTTGTGAGTTCCCTGCCAATATCTGCCTCCCAGCGGAGTTGGCTCGCAGGCTTGGGACTCTCCACTGGGGAAATTATCATATGGTAAACGTCGGAAACCAGGCGCTTGTCGATTGTTCTCGACAGGAACCTGCGTTTAAAGGGGGTGAGTCGTCGCTCTACCACCGGACGAATAGAGGGTTGCATCACCCAATAGCGTACCTGGGTAAAGTGGCAGTGCTCCGTTTCAGGGAGTGCAAAGTCTGTACGGAGTGCTTCGTAGGGGAGTGGGCCCTCCGTATCAAATAAGTGTCCGACTGATCTGCAACCCTTCTGCACCCAAACTTGGAATGAGGGCTCCTGAAAACCTGGCTGAAACTCTGAGTTGTTAGCTATGGGAGTGAGCAGCGAGGGAAAGGTGGTGAGATTCCTTTGTGTCGCTAGACTATTCCACACTGTCAAGGAAGCCTTATTGATGGGGAAAATGTAGAGTGATTTAGATCGTGTGTGCTTAGGGAGAAATGTGGTGCCCCATAATGCCTGGCCCGCCAGTGCCTGGTCCATAAATAGCCAATTCTTCTCGGATTCAGCACTCATCCATTCCACAAAGACCCTCAGTTGAGTGGCCTTGTAGTACCAGAGGAGATCTGGAATCACAAAGCCTCCCTCTTCGGCAGTTTGATAGCTAAGGTCCCGGCGGGGGCTCTTTTCTGCCCATACAAATTTATTGATCTCCTGCTTTAGAGAGTTTAGTGTCCCTGATGGGAGGAAGGCCGGGAGTTCTTGGAAAAGGAACAGGATCTTGGGGAGGATAGTCATTTTGATGGCTGAGATGGGTCCAAGCCAAGATAAAGGGGTGAGATCGCCATTGCCCCAAGTCCGTTTTGATGCGTTGAGTTAGCGCTTGGTAATTTAGGGTAACTGTGTTCGCAATGGTAGATGACAACTGCAAGCCTAGCTACGGAATAGATGTCCCAGCCCATTGTAGCGGCAAGGTACGTCGTAAAGCGTCCAATGTTTGTGGTTTAAGAGTAAGATTGAGAGCTTGTGATTTTTGTATGTTGACTTTGAAGCCCGATGCTAAGCCGAAGGCCTCCAGGTCGACGAGGAAGGCCGGCAGTGAGGTGAACAGTTCCTCTAGAGAGGCTATGACATCATCTGCATATAGCCTTATAGTATGTGGCTCTCCGCCAAATTGAACTCCCTTGATCTGCGGATTGGTGCGTACTCTCTGGGCCATGGGTTCCATGTAGAGGGCAAACATCAGGGGCAACAGTGGGCAGCCCTGTCTGGACCCCCTGAAGAAAGAAAAGAAAGCAGAAGATCGCCTGTTGACCCGGATGGTAGCCTTTGGGTGGGGAATAATTGCTGAGGATCTATCTCTGAAAGCGGTCCCTGATGCCGAAGTGGGTCAGGGTGGCTGCTAAAACGGGCCAGTGAAACCTATTGAATGCTTTCTCTGCGTCTGTTGCCAAGAGCATTCATACATGGGTGTATCTCTGGGCTTTACCGATTATATGCAAGATCCGGCTCGTGTTGTCGCTACACTGCCGTTGAGGTACAACTCCTGCTTGATCTGTATAAATGAGGCCAGGAAGGAGAGTGCCATGCCGAGCGGCCAGTATCCTGGTGAAACTTTTTTGATCTGTGCTCAACAAAGAGATATGACGATAAGAGGCACAGTGGGCCTTGTCCTTCCTGGGTTTGGGGATCACTACTATGTCTGCTCAAAGTAATCGATGGGGTAGTGGTCAATGTATCCCCTATTGCATTAAAAAGCCTCCTGAGTATCGGGGCCAAGCTTTGACAGAAAGCTTAATAGAAGGAGGCCGGGAAACTATCGGGGCCTGGGGAGTTGGACTGCTTCAAAAGGGAAATACTAGAGATAACCTCTTCTATCCTAATTGGTTGGTCCAGATCTGCGGTCTGTGTGGAAGTTAGAGATGTTGTGGTGGCCCCTGCAAGATAGATCGAGACCGCGTCTGGTGGGAGATTTTGTGCAGAGTATGGAGTCTGATAGTGTTCACGAAAAGAATCTGCAATGTGTGCATCCTCCGTCTGTTCTTTTCCCCCCTTATCCAGGATTCGAGTGATCCTCAACTCCTGGCGTTGGCCACGTAGACAACCCGCCAGAAGGCGGCCAGAGTGGTCGCCACCTACGTAAAATCTGTGCCTGAGCCTAAGTGCGTTGTATTCAGACCTGTCGATATCTAGTCCTGCCAGTAGCACCGGGCTGTTTCAAGCTTCCTCCACATCCTGGGGGCCCCTGTCCTTTGTGTATATGCTCTAGTTCTGTAACCTGTCGGGACAGACACTCTCTTTTGTCCCGCCGGGACCTGTTGTCTGCCGAGACTATGACAATAAACTCCCCAGACGTGGGTCCCTTGCTCACTTTGCCACTGGATTCAAGCTAGCCTAGCTGATGAGGGCTGTTAGCCCGAAACCGGTCCCAGCATGCTTGTTTCGGTCCAGGGAAGACATGGCTTGGCAGTTCAGGCTGGACTGTTCTCATGAGGCACAGGGTCAAGACTGATTTGCATACAGCTGTGTCTGAACTGGGGTGGTGAAGTGAGCTAAAGAACGATGATGGGTTCAACCCAGATCTGTGACTGGGTGTGTGTCTCTGAAAAATTTCAGCGCTCCGTCCATCATCTCCTTATGTTTGCTATAAACTCCCCTCTACCAACGGCCTTCAAGGCGTCCCACTTCATGGAGATCGGGGACTCGGATATCATTAGTCGCCAAGTAGTTCTGTATTGTCTTGGTTATCTGGGCCATGACCTCTGGGTGATGGAGCAGGGAGTCTCGAAGCCTCCACTTCCCAGGAGAAAATCTAGAGGGTGATATCGAAGTGTCACTGTCATTGCAGCATGTTCAGAAAGCGATCGTGGCTCAGTCTCGGATTCCTGAATTGTCGCAAGGATATCCGGGGTACCAAGTAGAAAATCAATTCTGGCATATGTTTTATGGGTGTGAGAGTAAAATTTGTAATCACGGATGTCTGGGTGTGATGTTGTCCATATGTCCACCAAGCCCATGTCCCTCAACCAATTCCGACTCGCTTTAGTGAGAGTCCCTACCTTCCATGGTTCAGCGCCGACCTATCTATTTCAGAGTTAAATACCAGGTTAGGGTCGCCGCCCAGAAGCACCAGCCTGTCCTGCGTGCCCATAATCTCCGTCACCGCTCTGCGGAGGAACGGTTCCTGACCTTCATTATGTGAGTAGATGGTACCTACTGTTATACTGCCCGTCCCAACATGTAAGGTGTATGCCAAGAGTCTGCCCTTGCTCTCTGCCTGTTTAGTTCCCACCCTCCCGGCGAAGGTCCTAGAAATCAAGATTGCGACTCCAGCTTTCTTGGACGAGAGAGAGATGGGAAGAACTGATGTAGAAACGCTTTAGAGCTCAGCCTAAGCTGGTCTTTGGAGAGCAGGTGTGTTTATTGTAGCAAGCAAATAATGGCCCTGGAATTTTCTAAATATGAGAGGATCGAGGCTCGCTTCAATGCGTGGGTAAGCCCTTTGACGTTGAGAGTAAGTACCACTAAGTGATTAGACATTGAGGTGAAATGTGAGTGTCCGCTGCGTCAGTAGCCTAGTCTATAACCAGATGAGCATGGCCGATCCCAAGCTAGAGGTCTGTAAGGCGAGATGGTAATGAAGAGCATTTGTGTGTCGTGTCACCAGGTCCAGTAAAACCTATTGACAAAAGATCCGAGTGGCCAACCATAACACAAACCAAATATTCATGAGAATAAGAACATTGTCCATGATGGGTGTTCCATCAAGTGACATACTAGGGGGCATTATACATTGCCTCCCACCCCGCTGGGCCCAAGTGAAAGGGAAGGAAAACTTCCTGTGAAGTTAACATAGGTGAATGCTTTAGGAAGTCGTTGGCCCCGCTGTGTCCTCTGCGAGGGTAAACCAGTACAGCCTGTCTCTCCCTAGCTATGGTATCTGGGTTAGAACCTAGTTTCCATAGGACAAGCATTTTTGACTTGCCTATATCTTTAGTGCAAGTTGATGTATCTTCACAAAATTTTCCCCCAAAAAGTGTGGCAGTGGGTCTTATTGTGCATGGAAAGTTTCGGGGTGATCCATCAATCCGGTAAAAAAGAATTGCGTTTCCCAAGTTAATTCCCTTAGGGATTTTGAACACAACTACAGCCCGAACTGCTGGACGAAATTACACCAGATTTGGCAGGAAGTTAGCTCTTTGTCCAGAAAGAGCCCTTGTTGTTATTTGGTGTAAATCCGTTAAGTAATTTTCTGGTAATCAGGTCTCATAAGAACCCTGCCAGGGCAAAAAAGCGTTTTTTAAAATTGGTGCAGCAAAATTGCGAGGATTTGCAGCAACAACAAAAAAAGGCAACCGTGGTCTCCTGTGCTTGTTTACACTTTAGGCCCCGGGTGGGCCTGGTCCCTGACGCTCATTTCACAGAAATTAAACCTCAGTGGGAGGCACTTACAAAATAACAGGTGCCCCAGTTGAAGCTCCACTTCTGTAAAGAACAAAATTATCCTAACTTCCTGGGTTAGGCGAAGGCAAAGCAAGTGTGTTTTACTCAGCAGTTCCACATTGAAAAAAGTATCTGAGATCCTTGGTGAAGGTAAATGCATCATTGATCTATCAGAGTGCAATCTTTAGTGATTGTGACTACTAGGTTCTTTTTTAGCCTCACCTGGTGAAAGTCGATGCTTCTCCCTTTAAATGACTACGATTATTCAAATGTGCAAAATCCCCTGAAGCTCCGCTCGTTTGGCCAGCCCCATCCACCTTAGTAGTATGCATAGGTCTTCCCACCTTTTGTCAGATAATGGATACCTTACCAAAAGGCCCCCAGCACAATTCCTGCGGATTTTTGTGACGTCTGCTTGATGCCAAGGAACATGAGGACATATCTACCAAACAAATAAGCACTTGCTTCATATAGCCAAGAGTAAGTACCATTATTTGGTGTACATTAACCTCTTTGTAGTCTCATTATCTTTGCTATAGGGCAGAGTCCATGGTTCTCCCTTTAAAGGACTGCAAGTATGCAAAAGTGCAAAATCACCTGAAGGCATCACCCATTTGGCCATGCACTGTCCACCTTAGTAGTATGCAACTCACATACAGCCACTCACACCCTCATAACCACTGTCACACCCATACAGCACTCACAAACCAAGTCACAGACTCATACAGCCACTCACACACCCATTCACAGACCTATACTTCCACTCACACACCCACTCAAAGACCCATACGGGCAATCACACTCCCACTCACAAAGGTTAGATGTTACAGTTAGGAAATACGAATTTTAAAAAACGTTGAAATAAAAATAAAAAAAACAAAGGTTGCGGGGACGTTATAGCTAGGCTCAGATTTCACTCCTGCAAAGCCATTGAAATTTAGCAATTATAGTTACCTGAGCTAACTATAACATATGCCTCCACAATGCATTGCTTATGACCTCACATATTATATCACTCATGACATGGTCGGTGACATCACTCACAACATCACTGATGATATTATTTACAGTACCACATACACATACACTCACTCACACATCCACTCACATACCCACACAGCCACTCACTCATTAAGCCACTCACACCCATTCACTCACCCACACAGCCACTCACTTACCCACACAGCCACTCACTTACCTATACACCTACTCACACAGCCACTCACTCACCCCTACAGTCACTCAAATAGCCACTCACTCACCCATACAGCTAATCACACACCCACTAATTCACCCATACAGTCACTCACACCCCCACTCACTAACCCATACAGCCTCGCAACAGAGGCACTCACTCACCCATACAACCACACATGCACCCACTCATACACCCACACAACCACTTACATACCCATTCACACATCCATACAAGCACTCACACAACCACTCACTCACCCATACTGAAACAGACTTTCACTCTCCAATACAGCCAATCACACACCCACTCAGTTAACCAGGCACCCACTCAAACATCCACTCATACAGCCGCTCACTCATTCACCAATACAGCCACTCGCGCAGTCACTCACCCATTTAGCCACTCACACACCCACTCTGATACAGTCACACAGCCATTTAAGTGACATGTTAGAAACAGTATCACTCTTTATTAGTAAAAAAGAATAGTAATTTAACAAATGCAGTAGCTTAGTATATATCTTTAAGTCTTTGAAACTTTTATGAAACACACTCACTGGATGATGTGATCAGTGATGTCACTGACAATGTTAGGAGTGATGTAAAATGTGAGGTCATAAGCAGTGCATTGCGGGAGCGCAAGTTATAGCTTGCTCAGGTAACTCTTACTGCTGAACTTCAATGGTTTTGTACGAGTGAAATCTGAGCCTAACTTGAACGCCCCTGTAACCTTTGCTTCTTCAGTGTGTGTGTGTGTCTATATATATATATATATATATATATATATATATATATATATATATATATATATATATATATATATATCCATACGCCAGGTTGTCCCCAAAGAAGCGCTTCACACGGAGAGGTATAAACACAAACCACCACAGGCAGCAATGACTCCAGCAGGCTCCTCGATCAGCCATACGCGTTTCGAGCCGCTTGTGTGCTCTTGTTCACTGGCAATAACTGACGGTAGTCGGGGTATTGAAGAACATTGCTTTTATTTCAAGTAAGAGTCCCGCCCACCATGGGCGTCATGCAGCAAGGCCTTATGGTAAAGCTAGTTTTCAATCATGCTGCTCGGACTACGGCGTTCATTAACCAAGTGGACTCCGAAACTGCAGTCAGTATAAAAGTGCAAATCCCGGTTGGGTGAGTCACGTGCCACCATTGCTGATAGCCACACCAATATTTTCCTGTGGCTAAGGCCCCCTCCGTCCCAAGGAGTGTCCATGATTCCAGGCACTCAGGGCCCGCCTGAAGGCAGTGGAGCGCTTCGCGGCCGGACCAGCCGCTATAAATCCATACACCAGGATGTCCCCAAAGAAGCGCTTCACACGGAGAGGTATAAACACAAACCACCACAGGCAGCAATGACTCCATCAGGCAGCAGGCTCCTCGATCAGCCATACGCGTTTCGAGCACATGCACACCCTTCAGCAGCGTGAAACAGGCCACACCAACGTACTTTTCAAATTCTTTATTCCAGGCAAAACAGCATGGCGCGTTTCGAGGTGAAGCGCCTCTTAATCATATGTATAGTTCAAGGGTGGGTTTGTTAGCTTTTTCAAACGTAACTGAGACATTGAAGAAGGACAAATGTCCATTTGCTTACTTAAAGAGGCAGTCCGTTTTTTTGTTTTCAAATTATTGCTTTTAGTAAAGGTGGTGAGTACTTTCTATATTCTTTTGTCTTTTCATTTCGAAAGTCTTTTTGAAAAACATATGCGTTTTAGTTCACCTTTACGTTTCTCTGCTATCATTCCTTCATTTATAGATACTCTGACTCCAATGCCTTTCATATATTATTCAATCTTAGGTTTCTTTTTCTTCAATGTAGTTCTTGGCAAAACTTCCCAAAGTGTTACTGTCTACCAATGCTGTCTACAAATGCCTCTTTAAGTAAACAAATGGACATTTGTCCTTCAATGTCTGTTACGTTTGAAAAAGCTAACAAACCCACCATTGAACTATGTGTGTGTGTGTGCGCGTGTGTACACACACACACACACACCACACACACACACACACACCACACACACACACACACACACACACACACACACACCACACACACTCACCACACACACTCGCACACACTCGCACGCACACACTCACACGCACACACTCACACACACACTCACACACACACACACACTCACACTCACTCTCATGCAAAAAAACGGGACAGGCCAGATAAAAAGTAGTGCTTAATTTGTAAAAAACGTAGTGCCGGTGTACTCGACAGGAGGACATTAGAGCTTGCACCATCCGTTACCCCTGGCAGCACTGCCAATTACACCACCAACACACTTCTAATCACCACACTCTTAAAAGTGTGACAGTTCATATTATTACAGGCCCCCAAAGCAATAAGAAGGGCTTTGGATGCAAATACTAATAATTGAAATAATAAACAGAAGTTGTTGTACTCATACCTAAATTGGCAGACACCACTACCTTGTGAAAGAGACATAAGCCCAGGTGCTGGCAATTAAGTGCTGGTGCTGAGCACCGTAAAGCACTAGCACAAATTAAGCACTGTATAAAAGTGTGACTAAAGGCTTTAGTTCAATTTTTGTATGTCTGACCTGTCCCGGTTTTTGCTTCTCAAAAGCTGAACACCCTACCATGTGAAGGGAGCCAGAATCCTGTGGCACTGTGTGAGTTGACATGTCTGACTGTTTTGTGTAACATTCCACCTTCTAAGGAGTTCCTCCATTGGAATGCACAAGGGACTGACTATTTGTGAATCTGAAAAGTAATCTAAAACATCGCACTTGGATTCAGTTTTCTCAATATGTTTGACTTTAACAACAACATCCTGAGCAACATTTGTGCATGAAAAGCATACAAACTGCATTTATGCATGTAAAGTGTGCAAACCGCATTTGTGTATGAATGCGTTTGCAAGTGTTAGTATAGGTTTTGTTGGGTACTCCAGTGCTTGCTTTCATTGCTAAAGGATTCGCGTCATTTCATTCATAACCCTTCTGAGGCTGTTGCCTCTGATTTTTATGGCATTTTTTGGAAAACTGTCATCTTGTTGTAACAAGTTGAAATGAGGTCAATACACTTTATGCTTTGAACATCGGTGACCTTTAACTGCTTTCACAAATATGACTGTGATTTATATGAGAGGTTTATTGATTATTTTTTTTCCTCATGGGGGCATGCTCTTTCCTTTTTCTGCTGATAACCCCTAAATTAATGGTGATCTTGGGCTTGTATACAGTGATGCTGAATTTGCCTGTCATGACCCTGAGTTAATTGGGCGGCTGAATCTAGTTTGTTGCCAGCCCAACCATCTGCTGCCATATTCACATTATGCCTTTGTAGCTGCTATCAAGAAGGTGGCTATGGCCTTGCCAGTTTATACATTTTTATATGTTTACGGCGATATTAAAAGTTGTGTTCTTAATCTTGTAGGGACACAAATGGCAATTTGATTGAACAGTCACTCCAAAGCCAGTGTAAACCATTTTTATTCCAAATGACATTGGTCTGTATGCCCCCACAGCACACAACCAGCGTTGGGACCCCAGAGCCATAAGAGGTGTGACTGTTGTTTGTGGTGGCTGATACAATCCCCTAACAGGAATGAGGAAACCCATTTCGTTTTTTAATCCAAAAAGAAAAGTGGCAGCTATACATGTCTGACCTGCGTTCATTTTGCATGCCTCTTCCAATAGATCCTGACGAGCCGTTGTCATCAGCCAATGACAGCATGCCAAGCTACTGCAAAAACGAAGACGGTGACATCTTCCTGGCAGCAGAGTCCTGGAAGCCCAACGTCTGCACGAGCTGCGTATGCATGGATGGCGCCATCAGCTGCTACTCGGAGTCCTGCCCACTTGTCACCTGCGAAAGGCCGGTCCTGCGAAAGGGGCAGTGCTGCCCATATTGCATAGGTAAGTGAAATGCTAGCTTCTCCTAACCCAGTCTTTGCCGTTGGTGCCAGGGGTGTAGTGACTCCCCTGCCCCCACTCCCCCACTTTACCAACTACTGCGGGGGTGGAGTTCTTTACGGGCTTCTTCTGCCTGATCGCGATTAAAGTTAAAGAAAGATGGCGTCGACAGAAAAGGGAAGGAAGAACAGTAGGAAGGATAGGTTAAAGGATGAGTGGGTGAAAGGATGGATAAAAAGGGTGGATTGGTCAAAGGATGCTTGAAAGGATGCATGGGAAGGTGGGTGACAGGATAGGTGAAAGAGAAGATGGGTGAAAGGATGCGTGGGTAGGGGAAATGATCTGTAAGCGATGAAAGGATGCGTGGTTGGATGAATGGGTGAATGGATGAAAGGAAATGTGGGTGAGTAAATGGATTGATGAGTGAAATGAAGGGTAGGTGGGTAAAAGCATGGTTGGGTGAAAGGATGGGTAGAAGGATGAGTGAAAGGCTGGGTGAGTGGGTGATAGAATTTGTGGGTGGTGGAGAGGATCGGTGAGTGGGTGGAGGACAGGTTAATAAATGGGTGGATGTCTGAATGATGGATGGAAGAACGAGTGGATCTCAGAATGTAAAAGTGAAATTGTGAATATTAGTGGGTAGATGGAAGGGTGAGAGGCAGCTGCGGTCCGTGCAGGTAACCGCGCTGGGCAGTGGCGCTGGGTAAGGGGGGGATTTCGAGGGACGATGTTGAGGGGAAATTATTTATTTATTTCCCCTTGGCATCGTGCCTGGAAATCCCCCCTTACACGGCCCAACCGCCCCACTGCTGTTACCTGCACGGACCGCGGCTGGTGAAAGGATGAATAAGTAGATGCTAGGATAGAAGAGACAAAGGAGATATTCTAGGGAGGGTTGGGCTCATTTGCTAGGTACCATCAACGTTTTGGTTCAAAGTGGGGGATATTTTAATTTTCTGTCTACTCCTTTGGTTAGTGCCCTTGCTAATCTGCCTTGAAGACCTCTATTGCAGTGCACAGACAGAAAAGTATGTTTCTGTAAGTCAGTTAGTTGAGTCACAGCAGGACCCTTGTTAGTAATTAATAGTCAAAAACAAAACTCTTCTGGAAACCCAAAACATCCATCCAAAGATTTGTTGTTCGCACCCTGCATTACACTGTGAAAGTGTCGCAAAGTACGTGAGGATGTTAATTTGAGTTTTTCCAAGAAAATAATCAGGCCACTTACGACTTGTGACGGCAATATCGGCGAAAAGAGAGAAACGGACCCGTGGCTGGATCGCAAGGCGTATTTTATTTCTCCTTACGCCTCACGCCTCACGATGACGCGTTTCGGGCAACAAGTGCCCTTGATCACATACGGAGCGCAGTCCGCCATACTGTTTTAAATGCTTAGTGCACACCCCCTAGTGTCACGTGACAATTGACATAAACAAAACACTAAGCATTATTTTTTTGAAAACATATTTTATTTCGTCAATTGACCATCACAATGCAGGGCTCTGTACTCCAGAGACATCTACCACATCAAACATACTTATACATGAAAGCAAACGACATTTGTATATGGAAAATCAAGATGTAGAAAAACATTCTCATTTTTAGCGCACATTATTCCTATCACAACTTGTCCTTTATATTTAAAAGCAATATACATGTAGACATCAAATGATTAGATGAATAATTTAGTGAATAAATAGTACAATCCACTCAACACCTCAAATTCAAATATATACATATGTTTGTACCGGGACCGTGTAAACATCATCATTTTAAAATGGAGGCATAAAAGACATGAGTGAATAAATAAATATGCAAAAATATATATATATATGTTTGTGTATATATACATGTGTGTGTGTATATGTGTAATATATATATGTGTGTGTGTGTCTATATATATATATATATATATATATATATTACCTACTGGCGGTCGCCAGTAGGTAGTTATAGTTAGGACCCTGTTTCCATAGGAAATCCGCAACATTCTATTTGGAATAACTTTGGCGCCGGTCGACGAATCCTCGCAAAATTTTCAAAATAGGTGGGGCGCTACGCTCCGCTCCTACCCTGAAAGTCTCGGGGGGATTCGTCAAGCAGGGGCCAAGAAAAAAGGGGGGTCCCAAAACGCGTTTTCCCCATGCATTTTTCCATAGGACCTTTAGACACAGCTACAGCCCGAACGGCTGAACAGAATTACTTGAAATTTGGCAGAGAGGTAGCCATAAGGTCAAGGAAGTGCCTTTTGCAGGTCTGGTGTAAATCTGTTCAGTATTTCCTGAGAAAATAGCATTTAAAAGCATATATATATGTGGGCGGAGCCTAACCACACATCTCATCCTGAGATCTGATTGGCTGTCAGCACTTCATCCAAGAAGTGTTGGCAGCCATCTTGGGACCAATATACATGATAGCACCTCATTAAAAAACATTGCAGTTAATAGAAGGTTTTAAGACTTTAGTTACATTATAAATCATTTGTTGATGGTACCATACTCATTTTAGGAATTGTGGTATGTTCTAAGGTGATTTCACCATGTGAAAAAGCCTTCTGCTGGGATATCATGATTGAGAGAAAAATATTTTCTCATGCTTTTACCTCAGAGGTTTGGAAGGTGATCTATAGGCTAAACTGAGAGCTTATTTTCTGTAAATTCACATTATCTTTCTCAGTCATGTGAGAATGAAGTCTGACATTCTCAGTAAAACATGTACATCCAACAAGGGCAGAGACTGTCAGTTGATTCCTTTGTGTTCTACTGCAGCTTCCCAGAGTGTTCCAAAGAACTACTAGAGCGCTAACAGTCCTACTTATGATAAACGTATGGAACACCTGAAGCCATCTTGCTTGGATTAAAGTGGTAACTCTTAAAACATTTAATTTAAAAAGGAACAAAATGAGGGGGTTCATTTTTCAATAAAAAGTATGATTAGTGCTGCAGAAAGAAAAACTAGGGCACATTTTGAGTGACTTCTCAAATCCTCTTCTATTTCATTAAAAAATTCTGACATGCAGACTGAAACATGCACTTTCAATACCAGCAGCAGTTTTCCCTGGTGAGCAGTAGCTTTACTACAGTGATCTAATGAGCAAAAAGAGTGCTAACATTGTGAATTTATGGCAAATGTGTGACACATCTGAATGCCTTCTTGATGGAATCAAAGTAAAAAACTGAAAGTATTTCCTACTGAGGAGACTGCAGTAAATGAGGAAATTAGGAAACTTCATAACAAATAAGTCTCCCAAGATGGCCACCAGAGACAAAAGAGCCCAAATGTAGCCCAAATATCACCCAGATGTAGCCCATGTATAGCCCAATGACAGAATGTCCCAGAATGTTCTTAAAAACAACTAGAGCGCTTACTGTCTTCATTATTACAAAAGTATGGCACACCTGAAGCCATCTTGATTGGAATAAACTGGTAACACTTAAAACATTTAATTTAAAAAGGAACACAATGAGGAGGTTCATTTTGCCATAGAAATTATGATTAATGCTGAAGAAAGAAAATGAGGGCACATTTTGAGTGACTTCTCAAATTCTCTTCTATTTCATTAAAAAATTCTGACATGCAGACTGAAACATGCACTTTTAATACCAGGAGCAGACTTCCATGGTGCAGTAGTTTTACTACAGTGATCTAATGAGCAACTAGAGTGCTAACATTCAGAATTTATGGCAAATGTGTGACATATCTGAATACCTTCATGATGGAATCAAAGTAAAAAACTGAAAGCATTTCCTACTGAGGAGACTGCAGTACACGAGGAAATTAGGAAACTTCATAACAAATAAATCTCCCAAGATGGCCACCGGAGACAAAAGAGCCCAAATGTAGCCCAAAATCACCCAGATGTAGCCCAAATATAGCCCAATGACAGAAGTGTGCAAAACACTTATTATTTTGTGTTTTTGCAGTGTTATATAGTGCAGACTTGTCAGGTATTGGAGTGCTTTACATGAGCATTGGTTACATCACACAAGAACAAATTCATTTTGGTTGTAGACATGGGGAGACTAAGTGATTTGATCAGAATCACAGAATGTCGAGCTGAAGCAGAAACTTCAACCTGGTTCCCCAGTTGCAAAGTCTGCAGTTCTGGAAGTAACACCACATCCTCTCCCCTAAGTGCAACATTTAATCAAGTGGTCAACTGGATAAAAAAACATAAAGATAACAAATAATTTAAAAGTGCTTTGTCGCTATTTGAAAACTCAGAAAATATGTCCTTATTTTAGTCTTTTAGAGCACTAACCATAATTTTGATGCCAATAAGACCCTCTCATATATGTAATTTCTAAAGGAAATGCTCTAGGTATTACAGTTTTGATTACATCAAGATGATGTCAGGCGTTCCACACTTTTGTAATAAATATAGAATGTTAGCAATCTAGTTGTTCATTAGGATACTGTTGAGAGGCAGAGGCCAGGGGCACGGACTCTGAAAATTGAAGGCAGGTAGGAGGGTGCAAAGGCAACAATTTAACCACACTGAGCAGGCAGGAAGGGCCGTGGAAGCACAACAGACTATGGAGGGCAGTGGAAAGGGGGGCAGGGGCAACAAACCAACAATACAGGACTTGCAAGAGAGGCTGTTGGAGGGAAGATCTATTACGGGTCAAGGAAGCTAGGGGCGGTCCCCAGATCCCCGGGAGCCACCACAGAACTGAGCAGGAGAGTGAGTCAGGGACAAAAGGGGCACCTTAATTTGAGCCGGGGTGCCTAGGAACGCTTGCTCCAAAAATGAAGAAAACAGACATATGAGACATGGAATTGGAGGCAGAATACAATGGCAGTTTAATGAGAAGATGCAACTTCAAAGAAACCGCAGAATAGAGACAAAGTACAAAATACAGAATCCAGATAATCATACAGCTGTCATAATATTCTCTGTATCTCAATTAATGTACTGACAGAGAGAGAGAGAGAAAACACATCTATAAATGCATCATGAGAAACAAGTTACACCAAGGAAAATGTTACCTAGGAACACTCACGTTTACTCTTAGAGCAAGCATTCCTGCAATTACAATACAAAATCTTTTAAATGCAAAAGTAAAGAGAACAATGGTTAAACATAACATGACATTTCATATAGGTAAAATAGAATAAGATACTTCAAGCAAAGCAGAGCAAGACATTTTAAGCAAAGGAAGACAAGAGCTCCCAGCTCTTGGGGAAAACCTGCACTGCCTGTTAACCTACATACAGACGGCGAGGTAGTCCGTCGATATCTGTGGGTGCTCCCTTTTTATATCATTTTGTGGGCTCCTTTGCACGCTACATCTACCTACGTATGCTACCCAAAAGCTTTGTCTGCAGATTTTACCAGACATTTCGTCATTTACCCACTTAATGCTGACAATGGACTGGGTGAAAAGGTCAGTCTCTCAGGCCAATCGCTTATCGTAAGTTCCATAGAGCAAGCAGAAAATAATGGGTATTGTACGGGAATTCAATATATTCATGTATAAAATCTCCTCAGTTCTCCTAACTTGACGCTCTGCGGTTGCCACTTCCTTAAAAGCGGGAAACCTGCCCAGGAAGCAAGTACCAGTCCAGGATGCAGCCTACTGTATGTCGACAGCTTCAGGGGGATGTTGAACTTTGATACCGAGCACGGAGCACTCGGGTAGGGTGGGGGCTACTAGTTTGGATCAGAAGGCCTCGCAGACCTGCCTTCAGACTGCTATACACTAAAATTGCAGAGCTATGGTCAATTTAACAAAGAGGCCTACATATTGAACAGAAGGGCCTACACAGGGGTTTTATGCTGGCTGAGTGGTAAGGATGTCTCAGGATAATTATATAGCAACACAGGACCCGCTGGTCAATTTAATACGGCCTACAAATGCAGCTGGCAGGGCAAGGACAAGGGTCTCATACTTCAGGTGTGGACAGAACGGGTCAGGGGCCCCCTGTGATACAAAATCTACCCTCCTTCAAGGCTGTGGCAATGTAATAGACCATTGTGGGCAGAAGGAAGAGGCAATGGTAGTACAACCATACATGCCAACAGACCCGATTCAGCCAGGAAACGTCCAATGTTTTTAAGCTCAAATGGGCTTTATTTGATCTGTCTCCTGTCTACAATATCCTCTTTTTCAATGTAACTCAAAGGGGAAAATCAATACCCCAGTTTTTTTTCAAAATCTCCCTCTTACCAAGTTCAAAATGTTCGCAAGTATGGTACATTGGATCATGGAAGGAAATGGGATAGGGACATGGACTTGGATAACAGAGGACAGGAGGGACATGGAGAGGTGCACCAAACTGACCCTGCAGGGCAGGCATCAGGGTTTGCAGCAGCACAATACACCACACAGGGCATGCAGGATGGGAGTGCAGCACAACAATCCATAGAAAGCAAGAGGGAGGGGACAGGACCATGCACATGGACAACAGAGAACAGAGGGGCAAGAGGCAATGGTAGCTAGCTGACCATAATAGACAGACAGGAGAGAAAGCTGCAGCATAACAGACCATAAAGGGCAGGAGGGACGGATCAGGGGCATTACAATGGAACAGACAAGCCAGGAGGGAGGGAGTAGGGCTGGGGGCAAGGGGGCAGGGCAGGAGCAGCAAGATAGCCATGGAGGTCAGGCAGGATGGGCACTAGAAGCAAGACACACCATGAAGAGCAACAGTGAGACTGTGATGGCATACACACAGACCATGGAGGGAAGGTGGGAGGGGGTCAGGGGCAGCTAACTGACCACACAGGGAAGGTGGGAGGGGACATGGCAGCACAGAAGACCATGCATGGCAAGTGGGAGGGTTAGTGGCAGCACAATGGCTATGATGGGCAAGAAGGAGGGTGGAGGGGCATGCACAAAGGACGATGGAGGATAGAAGGGAGGGTCAGGACCTGTGCACAGACAAGAAAGTTCAGGGGAAGGGACCTCACAACAGACCACACGGGGCAGGCAGGAGGAGCAGTTGCAGCACAACAGACCAGGGAGGGCAGAAGGGTGTGGCAGTACAATGGACCATGTAGGACAGGAGGAAGAGGATAGGGGCATGGCATGTGGACAGGCAGGGTGGAGGTGGCAGGGACAGGTTACAGTCATCTGACAATGCTAGGCAGGTGGGAGGGGAGTGACAGCTCAACAGAACACTCAGAGTAGATAGGAGTGGCAGGTCCATGGGACATGGTGGGCAAAAAGGATGGAGCAGGGGCATGCACAAAGACATCGGAGGGCAGGGGGAAGGAGAATAGGGGCAGCAAGCTAAGCACAGAGTTTAAGCAGGAGGTCAATGATGGGGCATAGAATTGGGCAATGGAGGGCAGGAGGAGGGGACTGGTACATCATACTAAATTGAGGGCAGTGGCAGCACATCAGACCATGCATGGCAGGAGGGAGGAGGCTAGTCCATGGATTCACACAACAGAGGATAGGGAGGAAGGGGATGGGGCAGCAAGCTAACTGTTCAGAGAAGGCGGGTATTAGGAACTTTATTGTTTTTAAAACATTGTGTCTGTGCGAACTACTTAAAATATGAACAAGTATGCAGCATAATCTCACTTTTATTCAGGAAGAAGAGGACGTTTGTGACTGTGACTCCGGGCTCACTTGGCAGAAACACCCCCTGACCCTCCACCCCCTATCGCAAAATGTAATACCCGTGAAAAGGGTAGGTGAACACAGTGTTATATAGAACATAGTCCTGAGAGCACGATTGAAAATGAAAACTAGATATAGTGTATGGTATAAACTATGCACCAAAAAGCGTGATATAAGATGAACCGGGCGTGAAATATAATATGCAATACATTGTGCGCAATGACAGATTCATTGGAGAGCGCGAGATAGCACAGGCACTAGCGCGTGCTATGCGATATGCGCCTTGGAGTGTAATATGCACAGGGCAGTGTTGTGTAACCTAACTAGTCTCTAAAGTTGTAATATAAAATATGTGCTGGGGAGTGTAACGTTGCATATGCACTGTGACAAAGATATGGATCCCAGATTGTAATATGTATGGCATAGCACTGTGCGTTATAACATAGGCATCGAGGAAGGCACGTTAGATGGGGCAATATAACCCGTGCGAAGACAAGTGTGGCATGACATATTCACGGGGTGGTGTTACAGTGCACATGGGCTAGAGAGTGTCATAGCATATGCACTAGCTAGTGGAATACAACACAGAGGTGTGTGGCACTCGGCAGGCAATGGTGGGTGTAACACAGCATTGAGCTCTGTCAGGAGCACGCTGTGACTCTCAAGTGATGTTCGTCCCCTTTCCAGAGAGTAAAATAAAAAGTATTACACATCCGGCAGTGGATGTGTGTTTTATTAACCGTGAGGGGGGTTTCTTGCATAGTTTTGGTCGAATTTTTGTCGAATCCCCTTTGAATGGCTTGGTGTGCATGTGTATTAAATGTGCCCGTCAATAGCTACCCATGTTTGTATAAATAAACGACAAGGGTGTCTACCAAGATTAGGCACGGTAGGGCATCAGACATGTCAGAGCTTCACTAGTGGTGTAAATACATTCCACGTGGATTCATTGCATGCATAGTCGCCTTTTAATGAATATCACGCAAATCGCCATGGTGATAGGTACGTACGGTTTGTCCAGCATGTCCTAGGTGTGTCTATAAATATATATTTTTTAAAAATAATAAAAAACAGTGGCCGGCCCTGGGGATTGGGGTCAAAAAAATATAATTAGGAGACTGGCCCTGGGGGATGGGGTCATCAGGGCCAATAAATTAGAATAAGAAGGGGAACCAAACAGCCCCCCTTCTTAAAAAACTAAAATAAATAAAAGACTGGCATCGTGCCGGAGGCCATGCCCCCTCCGTGCAGCACTCTGCAAACGCGCCCCCAACAGGCATCTCCAGTATGCGCCAGGGAGCTGCGCTGCAGCCAGGTGTTCTGAGGCCAAGCCCCTTTTTACACCTCTCTGCAACGCAGCTCTGTGGCGCATACTGGAGGTACCTAGTGGTCTAGTTTGACCCTAGGGACCCTTAGGATTCAGGGGGACTTAATCTCTCAACTTAGAACAGCCACAGGGCGCGTTTACACAGTGGTGAAGGGAGGGGACGGGGCCTGAGGTGACGTGTGCAAACACGCACTATGGCACGTTTTAAATTGGGGATATAATTTCCCTTCAATACTGAGGGCCCCTGGGGGCTAACTAGCCCACCAAGTGCTTCCAGTAAGCGCCACTGAGCTGCATTGCAGAGAGGTGGTCCAGGCCGTGCCACTTTTTACACCTCTCTGCAACGCAGCTCTGTGGCACTTACTGGAGGTACCTAGTGGGCTAGTTGGACCCTAGGGACCCTCAGGATTCAAATGAACTTAATCTCCCAACTAACAATGGACACAGGGCGTGTTTACACAGTGGTGAAGGGAGGGGACGGGGCCTGAGTTAACGTGTGCAAAAACGCCCTGTGGCCTGTTTTAAGAGGTAGTTTTAATCCCCATGCCCTATTATACACTAGGGGCTTACAGAGGAGGTCTTGCTAATCACAGGGGGACCCCAACGCATAATGTTCCTTAGTGTATGTAGGTGTTTTCACTGTATTCTAAGTGTCTTTTAACATAGCACTGGCTCTAGGACTGGTTAGTCAGACTCAGTTACCACCAGTATCCGTCTGAAAAAGTTGAGGGTACAGGATGATTTTGCAACAAGGCTTCTTTCTGCTCTTCTTTTTGTTCTTTCTGCACGTTATCCTTCTTCCTGCACTTATCTTCGTATTTGAGGACTTCTGTTGCTTCTTTCTGCACTTCTTTTGTTTCTTTCTGTGCATTTTTTCTTCTTTCTTCACATGTCCTATCTCTGTAGGCATAGTTAGAAATTAGCATTTAAAAAACCTTTGAAATTCACAGAAAAAACCATAGGTTTCAGGCACGTTATAGTTAGGAATTAGCATTTAAAAAACCTCAGAAATTCACTGAAAAAACCATAGGTTTCAGGGGTGTTATAGTTAGCTGGACTTTTCACTTGTACAAAACCATTGAAATTCCCCCGTTATAGTTAGTTCAGCTAACTATAACTCGCGCGCCCGCAATGCACTGCTGATGACGTCACATATTACATCACTCATGACATGGTCAGTGACATCACTCATGACATCACTGATGACATCTCAAATGACATCACTGATGACATCACTGATGACATCATCCTTGTGATAGAGTGGCAGACCTCCTCTCACCCTAATATAACCTTTGATACACACATTCAAAAATAGAGACTAAAATTTTCAAAACAATGGACATACCAATACCAGTTACAACAACCTCTTCAGTAATTCTAAGATCCACATACACATCCACTCATTCACCAACAGTCCTATACAGTCACTCATACATGTACTCACTCATCATATGTACTCATACACCTATACATCCTGTTACACAATGCCACTCATCCATAGAGTTACTCACACACATAGTCACTCATGCTAATAAAGAATCAAACATACATTTACTTGCATATACAGTTATACACACACCACCATACTTACTTCTACGGAAACTTACACATACTTAGTCTTTTAAACAATCACTTATAGAAACACATACTTATTCATACAGGAACTCTTTCAATCTCTCACTCTCACATATACTCACATACATACACCAATAGTCACATATACTAGTTTAAAACATATGTAGTTACTCATAAAGACACTATTGAGACAGTCATTCACTCACTAACACACCCATACACACACTCATCCACCCATACAGTCCTGCACACATGCTGTGTTCAACACATACAAACAGTGAGTCACTCATTCATGCACCTATGCACTACGTAATACCCCCCACCGAACCATGCAGACACTCAGACTGATACTCAAAAAACCAACTAATAACCTATATAGACACCCATGTAGCTACTCACCAACCCATGCAGCCACTTATACACAAAGTGAGAGACTGATACAGATATTTACATATTTAAACATTACTCACTAAGCTATGTATTCACTATGATACACTTAGTCAGTTACACAATCAATTTTTCAAAAACAAATCATCCATTTAGACACTTATATACCCATTTATTCTTCCATCGACCTTGAGATATACATATATAAAACATATTTAATTTTCAGAAAAACACACATTCACTGGATGATGTCATCAGTGATGTCATCAGTGATGTCATTTGAGATGTCATCAGTGATGTCATGAGTGATGTCACTGACCATGTCATGAGTGATGTAATATGTGACGTCATCAGCAGTGCATTGCGGGTGCGCGAGTTATAGTTAGCTGAACTAACTATAACGGGGGAATTTCAATGGTTTTGTACAAGTGAAAAGTCCAGCTAACTATAACACCCCTGAAACCTATGGTTTTTTCAGTGAATATATATATATATATATATATATATATATATTCACTTAAAAAACCATAGGTTTCACACATGTTACAGTTAGGTGGATATTTCACTCGTAAAAAACCAATGAAATTCCCCCGTTATAGTTACTTCAGATAACTATAACTCGCGCGCCCGCAATCCACAGCTGATGACGTCACATATTACATCACTCATGACATGGTCAGTGGCATCACTCTTTACATCACTGATGACATCATCCTTGTGATAGAGTGGCGGTCGCGCGAGTTATAGTTATCTGAAGTAACTATAACGGGGGAATTTCATTGTTTTTTTACGAGTGAAATATCCACCTAACTATAACATGTGTGAAACCTATGGTTTTTTAAGTGAATATATATATATATATATGCATGTGTGTGTTTGCTGATAACACGTTTTGCTGTCTGTTCTGGCGCGTCTCTAATATTTAAGTCACCCACTGTACCCAGAAGCAATAATGTGCGTGCCCATAAGAAAACTGTGTGCCCAGGGCAGTTGCTGGTTGCACAACAAATATTTGTGCCACACGAAAAATGGTGTTTATGTGAGTCACAGTGCCACATTGTATACGATGCAGGACCAAACATGCTTTGCAGCATTCTGCATGCCACGCCCGACAGCGGTTCTGTGGCAGAAAAAGCTGGGTTCTGTACATCACATTCGTGGCATGCACGCCTGCTGTTTCCATTTCATCTTGCCTGCTCCTCTCGAGCGGGCATTGGAGCTCCATTCAGGGGACAGGCGCTCTTCCATTTGATGAGATAATAGTGCTTTGGCGGAATAGTGGCTGCAGTGCTTAAATTTTTAACGAAAGCGTGCCGTGGCCAAAGCTCTGCTCCGGCGGTGCTATTAAAAATCAGTGCGCCGAATACCAAGGCTGCATAGTGTTGAATCCACCTCAGGCCTCTTTAATCCACAACCAGACACAGCTGTCCCTTTATCTCATTCTTGCTAGACCCTGCTTTCTCCCTTTGTGGCCATTTTTTTGTCTTGCTCTTCTTCCTTCCTTTTGTTTTTTGCAGAGTTTTATATAGCGCTAACTCGACCCGAATCAGGTATCAGAGAGCTTTACATAGCACCAGTTACGTTACATAAGGACACACATTCATTTTGGTTAGGCACAGGGAGATTAAGTGATTTGCCCAGAATCACAGGCTGTTCAGCCTCAATGCCAAGACTCGAACCCAGTTCCCCAGATTCGAGGTGGACCGCCCTAGCCGTTTCTCTCTTTCTCGCACGTGGTCAGTATCTGATGAAATCAAATAAGTGTTAGTCCCCAAAAATGAGTGCCAGTGGGCCACAACCTGCAACCACCGGCCCAAATTAAGCACTGCATGGCAGTCCTGTGCTCGCTCAGCCCATACTGCGAATATTTCCCTATCCTCCTTTCCAGTCGCGCTCCTTCAAAGCACACCATACCCTTGGCTGTAAGTGTATGAATAATAGATTGTGACGTCTATAATCCGATAAAGCAAGAATTAGTTTCTCGTTTTCTGAAACGCTGGAATGATTTATAAGAAGAAAAATGAGCCTGGGGTTAAGTGGTCTGTGTACAACTGCAAAATGCAATGCATCACACCGCACGCCTGTTGTCGTCGCAATGTTCTCGCGCCACCTCGGCTCCCAGAGGAGACGCTGCACTCTCTCTCTTTCTGCACTCTGAAGCGCCAGTGAAACCTCCATGAATGACGGGGGGGCAGTTAAGGCCAAAAATCTGTTGAAACCCTCCTCCTCCGGGTCTCCACCCGTCTGGCTGCAAGCACATTTGCACAGCGAGATTTGAGTAGGCCCACCGCGGTTTCTGTTGCATTGCTTCTGTAAATATTTTAGGGATGATGTCGGTGATAGAAATGATTTGAGGACAATTTGTGCGGTTTAAAAGGAATTCTCCCTTCCCATTGATCTCACAATGCATGACCGTGGCATAGCAAATGTGCCAGGGCCCTTAGTGCAAGCAAAGAAACTGCCCCGCTTCTGTTTGGGTTGCAAAATACAGCAATAATTAGGGTTCAGTGAGCCCAGTGCCATTGCTGCAACGTCCATTACTACGCCTTTGATACAGGTCCCAATAGTTTTAGGACTTTTAGATGGAATAGGTCAAATATTTCTTTTCAACTTGCATCTGTAAAAATGCCAATGTAGGTGGGTCGTCCTGCCTCTAACTACTGTCTTGTGTCGAAATTTGATTAAGGGATGCACCTCATTTCTCTAATGCAAGTGTTGAAGTGCTGCAGTTGAAGGCACTGAAACAATCTGAAAAAAGATTATCTCTCTCTCTCTCTGTATATATACTGACGATATGCACAATTTCCTATAAAAGTAAAAAGAATCATCCAGGATATAAAGGCTTGAAGTATAAACAAATAAAGGAAATGATAATATAATCTTTGGATAACCTGACAGGAACCTTTTATCATGAAGTAATGACTTTAGGCTTGTAATCGCTGCCCCTATTTTTCTATTTGATGATTTTAGTACATAGATTTTTTAACTTCCCAAATGGTATCAACTGAATCAAAGTTTTTACTGTTCGCTTAAATTTTGCACAAACACAATTGGGCACTTTAGCATAAGCACTTTTTTACACATTTATGCACATTTAGGTTGGCTGCTAAACACTAAGGCACTTTAATACAATGAATTGGGAATAATAAAAAAAACACAATACATTCTGTAAGACTCATTCATAAAAGGGGAAAAAATTAATCCTTTAACTGTCAAAATGTCAAAATTACATCACTTTGAGTTTAGTGTGCAACATTTATAAAATATGTGGCCATTCAGGCCAAAGATTATTGCTACTAAGCCATCGATAAGGCGATAATGGTAAACCACAGCATTTGTGCAGGAAGAGGAATAAAATAGTAGATATTTAACACTATTGAAGTAATCTGGCTTAACGATCTGGAGATAAAAGGGCAAAAAAATATATTAGCGTGGTTGTAAACATATTGTGCTCAGTTATACGTGTATTATGCTTTTAATGTGTGTTCATGCCTCCTATATTTATTAAGCCATTTGTACTTTTAATACTATCTATTTATTGAAATGTGATATAATTTATATATTATATTTTGTATATATATTCTTTAGTGATGTCTCAGAAAAATGACAATAACAAAGGATACATGATGTTCTTTTATTGAGGGAATGTTGAAAGTATTTTCTCTATGTTCATTGACACGTGATACAGAGGGGGGTGGGTGTGTACAAAGCATTTAAAAAAAAGATTATGGCGGACTGCGTTCCGGATGTGAACAAGGGCATTTGTTGCCCGAAACGCGTCATCGATGTGAGGAGTGAGAACAAATAAACATCTTGCCAAAACTATTACCCGGGTGTCTGTTACTCTCTCTTCGCCGAGAGGAGGTTGCAAGAGTGTGGAGGATTTCGATACAAAACACGGAAGTTGGTTGCTTCCGTCAACGGACCCCCTCCCCTGAAGTAGGCAGCCGCCCTCAACCGAAATGGCAACGAGGATCTGTGGTGGAACGTTGGCGGCCGCCCCCTACTGCAGCCAAGGAAATTGTCATCGACCAGAGGACGACAGCGACGGGGTCGGAGGACCCATTGACGTTCGAAATCAAGGCGGTGAGTCAAGTGGCATAAGGCATAGGTGGGGAGGTACAATAGAAGGCAGAAAGAAAGCAAGCCGGCTAATATTGGGCTTAACTCACTATAGTAACGACACATGTCTGCGGAAGCGGTACGCGAGAGGGAGGCAACGGCAGACCAATTGTTTGGTAACCTGCCCAAAGCATCCACAAGTTGACAAAATATGCATGAAAGTGGGGCGAGTAAAGAAAATGATGTAAAAAAACATTAAAAAATCTAGAGAAAAATATGAGAATCAAGATCACAAATTGGTGGGAGCACAAATCTTTGACTAAATATGTGAAAGTGGGAAGAGTTCCACGAGGGCGAAGGATCCTGCTCGCCCCAAGTTTTGACAAACCAAATCCGGACATGCTCAGAGTGGGGAGAGAGCAATTTGGCAGCCTCCATGAATTTAGTAAATATTTTAATCAAATATGCCGAAATAGATCGGAAAGCCATATTAGAAGAAATTGACAAAATTAATGAAGAACTAAGCAAATCAGAAATGACAGACTATATAAAGACAACAAGAGGTGAAATTAAAGAGAGGCTCAGAAAACATGAAGACAAAATCCGCAAAGCTCACAAATTTGCGCGTGATCAGGCCGATTACGAAAACGGCCAAATATTTACCTTGGCGTGCAAATTTGACAATGCAAGAAGACAACAATACAGCGACAAAACAAGAAGTAACACCACTAGAGACACACAAAAAGCAAATAACAATGAAGAACTTTCTAGTATGGATGCAGAATCACGAACAAGTGAATCAGGCTCAGAATGTGAAAGTCCAAACATCACAGTAACTAAAACCAAATTGAGTCTTGGGGAAGAACTGAATTTTTTAGTCCTAGAGCGATTACAAACCCTGAGGCCGAGAAATCAAAGGCGGCCAGTCGAAAAAGAAAAAACGCAAGAAGGCGGGACAGACACAAAAGGCGGAAATGCAATGCCAAAGAAAAGATCGCAATGGCGCAGGAAGTAATAGGAAGTGACAATACCATAATCAATTTATCTCCGATTTCTCTGACGAAGGCTGAAGAGCAATTGATATCACTGGGACTAAACTACTGCCCAGAGAGCAGTTTTAACTACACGAGCACAAGGATTAATGTATTCTGCTTCATTCGAAAACTTAGCTTAAAATGTTTTTTACCATCAAAACAGGCTTGTAACAGTCAAAAACGGTACATGATATAGTGACAAGTGATGCACAATCACTCAAGGCATCCGATATTCCAACGCTGCTAACCCCGTATGAATTGAACAATGAAACCGAAATTCCATCTTCGGAATCTGAACATGAAGATCCAACACAGATGAGATAACAAAAAATAAACATATCAAAAAGAGGTGCCGGGAGTAGTCCGTTCAGGCTGACGTCAACTTTTCTCCCTCTCATGCCAAAAGACGCAGTGGATATCTTCCTTGAAAAAGTGACTGAAGATACCAAAAAACGATATCATCAAGTAAAACACAAGAAAAGGAGCAAACAATACAAAAAATTAAAATATGCCAAACTGATGAAAAAATTAGGAGAAAACCAAGAGATCATAATAAAAAAATCAGATAAAGGTGGAAACATTGTGATATGGCCGAAAAAAGATTACATTCAGGAAGCAAAGAGACAACTAGACAACAAACTATGTTATGAAAAAACAACAACTATAACAAAGCGAGGGAGACATTAAAGGAAGATTTACAACAATGGAAACGGGAGGGATTGATTTCAGCAGATGAATATAAATTCATGTAGAAGGAATTCCCGGTCCCCCCGGTTTTGTACCTCATCCCAAAAGTCCATAAGAACATGGTACCCATACCTGGAAGACCAATTATTTTGGCAATTAACAGCATGGGAGAGCAGGTTGGGCGATACGTTGACTATTTCCTACAGGACATGGTGAAAGAACTACCTAGTTTTGTAAAGGACACAGGAGATTTTTTTATTAAAACAGAGGACATTGTATGGGCAGACGATCTAGTACTCATCACACTAGATATAGAGTCGCTCTACACGAGTATTGAACATGGAATAAGCTTGAAAGCAGTCAAGCACTTTTTAGACGCTAGGCCCTGTGAATACTACGAACATAACAAAATTATATTAGATCTTATCTCTAGGTGTCTCAATAATAATTATTTCTTGTTTGGAAAAGAAATTTTTAAACAGCTAAGCGGAGTAGCGATGGGAGCCTGGTTCTCCCCCAGCTATGCGTGTTTACACGTCGGCTGGTGGGAGGAACAGGTTCTGAGAAAAACACATTGTGAAACAGTTGATCAACATGTATTGTATTGGCTCAGATACATAGATGATGTTTTTATAGTGTGGAAGGGAGATGAAGAAAATGCCAGACAATTCATCAAGGCATTAAATATCAATTCCATGGACCTTAATTTCACATCCCATGTAAGTAAAACCAATATCGAGTTTTTAGATGTGAGTGTTCATGTTAAAGATGGCAAACTTGAGACTATCCTATTCAGAAAACCTACGGCTGGCAATGCTACGCTACATGCTAGCAGTGCCCATCCGAAGCACCTCATTAGGAGCATTCCCTATGGGGAAATCCTAAGGTTAAAACGCATCTGCAGTCTAGAGGCAGATTTCAGCAACTGTGTGGAGGACACTCTAGTTAGGCTCAGAACGAAATATTTAAAGAAGCTATCAGTAAAGCTGAAGCAAGGCCAAGAGCAAGTCTCCCCATAAGATCAGAGGGTAAAGAGAAATAAAAAATAAATTCAGATTCACCCCGAGAAATTGAGGGTCCCCGGCTAATAACCACATATAGTAATGAAGAAAGGAAAATAAGGTCCATAATTAAAAAGAACTGGCCAATAGTGCACACTGACAGTGTTCTGGGAACTAGACTCCCGGAAGTTCCTACGATCACTTTCAGAAAATCCAAAACCATGGGATCTCAGTTAGTTAACACAACCCATTTTCTTACTCCATTTAGCAAGAAAGAGGTTGCCATCAAAAGCAGCTTCAATTGCAGAACTGAGTATGCAGTTTGTGTTCTGACATGCACCTGCGGCCTAAAATACATTGGAATTACCAAGCTGCAGGTGCATGTCAGAATACTACAGCATTCCAGAACGATCCTTAATAATGATCCCGCATACCCAGTAGCACGGCACTTTAAGACGACACATAATAATGAGGTCAACTATCTCACGTACTGTGTGATCGACGCCATTCCCAAATTCCGCAGAGGTGGGAATAGGGAACGACAATTGAAACAGTTAGAGACACGTAGGATTCTGAAGTTTGATTGTAAAGTACCAAGCAGGCTCAATAATACTGAAGATATGCACAATTTCCTATAAAAGAGGTGGCGGTTTAGCGATCATCCTTAAGGAACATTTCGAAATCTTTTTTTAAAGCCCTTTCTGCATTAGCTTTTAAAATTGAACTTCGTAGCCAATACTCCTTTAATGAAGTCTTACTTTACTGGCCCCCTGGGCTTAGAACCGTATTTATCCAACATGGTCGGCCACTTGGTAGAACTAAAAGCTAATCTCCCTGGCTTTCTTATACTCTGTGATTTTAACTATCACCTTGATAATCTTTCGGATAAGGAATCTGTCAGTCTTATAGACTTAATGTCTAGTGCAGGCCTAACCCAATTAGTTCAAGGCCCCACACATGTGGCTGGCCATCTTCTTGATGGAATCTTCTCTGATAACACACAGCTTAGCTGGCTAGCCTCCCTCCCTCTGGTCTGACCATCTGGCGGTTGTTCGAGATCAGGGATCTCTCCCGTAAAGCCATCATTGATCCCACTCCTACACTCTGTGTTGGCCTTGGCATAAGATCAACACTGACCAGCAAATTTGTAATCTTGCTCAGAACTCACTTGAGGTCTCTACTGACCTTGATCTTGCTATTAATAATTACCCTCACTGGCTATAATCATCTAAAGAGCATTTGGGTCCAGCCAGAAACCACAATAACCGCAAATTCATTCCCTCGCAGCCCTGGTTCAGTGAGAACCTTGGACTTCAAAAACAAAAATGCTGTAGACTAGAAAAAGAAATCGAGTTTAGATATGAAGCCAACTAATAAAGACTCATACAAGGCTTCTATACAACTTTATAAAAAGATTATTCAAGCTGAAAAAAATCAATACTTTACGGCTAAAATAGAAACTTCCAAAAATTTCTCCAAGAGTTGTTTGCCTTCGAAAAACAATCTCCATATTCCCAGAGGTAAAAAATCCCATGGCCAACCAACAGTTCTGTAATACATTGCCAGCTACTTTTCAAGCCAAGGTTCAAATTGTATACAACTCTTTTTTCGTCTCCAGTGACTCAACCCCAAACACAACAAGCCAGACAACAGGAGTCACCACCTCTATAATCAGTGGATCAAAAACTCCTTTAGGGGAAACGCCACACTGTGTGCCTCAAATGGCGACCTCCCTTGTCCATCTACAAATCCTCTCCACATCAGGAAGGATAGTTCTCTTTCCATCTTTTCTGCTCTAACTGTTGACCAGACACTAAAACTCTTAAAGCAACTCAAATCTGGATCACCGTGGGATCCCTGTCCCGCAAGAATTTTGCACATGGTCCTGGAGGCAATTGCCACTCACATCACTCCCATATTTAATGAGTTATTTTGCGCTGGTCATTTTCCAAAAGGGCAAAAAAAAAAAAAGCCTCCATCATTCCACTTCTGAAAAAATATAATCTAGATGCTAGTGACCTGAACAATTACAGGTCGAAATCTCCTCTATCTTTCCCAGCAAAGCATGCCGAGAAGGCCATTAATCTAGATCTAATGACCTTCATCCATAGTAACCATATACTAGACCCGTTTCAGTTGGATTCCATGACCATCATAGCACAGAATTCAGCTACTGAAGAACTTTGTCAGAGGTTGGACCATGGAGGAAACGCAGCCTTGATCCTACTAGATCTTTTGGCTGCATTTGACACGGTCAACCATAATTTGTTGGTTGACCATCTTGCATCCATTTGCATTAAGGAAAGAGCTTTAGCCCTTCTATCTTCTTTTCTCTTGGACCACACTCAATCTGTGGATATGGAAGATTTTGTATCACCATCCTTTCACTGCCTTGTGAGGTGCCACAGTGGTCTTCTTTAAGCCCTACCCTTTTAATCTGTATGTTACCCAACTGGCTGGCCTTATCAAATCTTAAGGGTTCTCCCTGGTCTTATATGCTGGCGATACTCAAATCGTCGTGTCAGTAGCAGGTAACCTTGAAACATCAGCTGCTCAGTTCCATAATTGTATGCTCCACATAGGTACCTGGAGGAGGGACAACTGTCTCAAGTTGAATTCCTCAAAGACGGAGATCCTACTATTTGGCAACAATCCATAGTTCTAGTCCCCCAAGTGGTGGCCGTCTGAACTTGAAACTCTTCCAACCCCAAGTATTAAAACCAAGAATCAGGGGGTGATCTTTGATACAAAACTGTCTTTTGAGGGCCTGATCAAACATATGATGTCCTCATGCTTTTGCATTCTAAAAGAACATAGGAAGGTCCTCCCCTACATTCTATCTGCCTTACAGAAAACTGTAGTCACAGCACTTATATCAGCTAGACCTGACTAATGTAACACCGTATTCACAATTTCCCCCAAAAACGGGCTTTAATAAGCTACAGACCCTTCAGAACGTGGCTGCCCACCTTCTCCTCGGTATTCCTAGATATACATCCGCATCTCCTGCTCTAGTCCAGTTACACTGGCTGCGGTTGAAAAGCGTATTAAGTTCAGGGCCCTATGTATAGCCTTCAAGTCCTTACATGGCCTGGGCCCAGCCCAATTAGCAAAGTTTTTTCAGCTATATGTTCCGTCCTGATCTCTCCTCTTTTCTTCTAGCGGCAACCTTGTCGTTCTCAAATCTAAAACTGTCAGATGGGACGAGAAGAGTTTTGTCACCAGTACTAGAAGGCTGTGGAACTCTTTACCCCCTGTGATTAAGAATAAACGAAGCATGCTGGAATTCAGAAAAAATCTAAAAACCTGGTTCAACCAGTAATCTTATCTTGGGTTTCTCATTTAGTCTGTTGCACCTAAGCAAGCTAGCAACTAGACACCTCCAGCTATTAGCTGCGCTTTATAAGTATCATTTTCATTTCATCTATCCCTTATCAACAGGACTGGCTTTAGTGCGGTGTGGCTGGTGCAGCCGCAGTGGGCGCTGACCTAGCAGGAGGGCACTGACTTCAGGAGGGTGGGGATGTGTTTAGCAATAATTTAAAATGTAAATGCGCCTGCTGCAAAGTTCCTTGTCAGTCCAGCTTTCAGGCAGCAATAACAATGTGATGCTAACTCTTGTGATTAATGTTCCTGGTAGAGAGCGAGATCGGAGAAGCTGAAAGGGTTAATTTGCCTGCTGCAAGAATAGATCTGTATTTTATGTGGATAGCTGAGTGGATTAGTGAAGCCAACCTTTACCAGAGCTTTAAAAAAAATGAAATGTATGTGAGAGAGGGGCTTCGGAGACATGAAGGGAACATATGCTGGGTGGTAGTGTGGGCATCTGAGGAGGGGGGGGGATGGTGGCGGTTGTGCCAATAAAGATTGTCACACCGGGCACCACCTGCGCTAAAGTCGGTCCTACTTATGAAGTTAACCCAAAAAGTATATTTGGTATGTTTTTTTAGTCCAGGTTTGCCCCGCAGGCAAATTAAATTAAATAAAAAAGTGGGCAGCTTTTGCATTTCATCAATTAGTTTTGCCTGCACTTGTACAGAATATTGGAACCGTTCAACCCCCCATTCTTAGACAGAAGTGAGGCTCCTGCAGCAAGTGCAGCGGTTCCTATTTGCCAAAATTTTAGAAATATTTTAGGTACACAGAAATATCCTACTGACAACACATGCTAGTATTTCTGTAAAAGTGGGTTGCGCTTCCCCCTTCCTGGTTCCCTTTCCTTGTTTTCTGTGCTTATCAGGGCACTAATTTACTTTCTCCTCGCAAGAAGTTATTGTAAGTGTAACTTTGGGACTATTATTTTCGAGCTAGACCCTCGTGCTTAAAACTTTGTGGGACAGAGTCCCCTCGATTAACAATTGAAGTATCAAGCCACAAATCTAATTATTTTTGTGGTCTATAATATGTACATGCATTTGTTTATTTTACCTGTTTTTTATTAATGTTCCCTTTTTAGGTCTCGCCCACGCAGCGTGCATGCGCTGCATAGGAAAAAGACCTTTAGTAATCGACACAGCTTTGCGGGCAAAACGTGCACGCGTTGCATCGCTTTGAATGGCAAACACGTGCACGTTTGGCGATTCCCTTGCGGGAGCGAGCTTTGGCGCCATGTGTTAGCAATTATCGCTCCTGGCGCTGCTCGCTCCCGCAAGGGAAACACTTCCACTTTTGGCGACACTTTTTCTTTTTTTTTTTTTTTACTTTTAGCACGAGGCGCGCGCGCTTGTTAGACCTAACAAGGGTCCCGAAAGCCACCAGTTGTTCTGCAATTAAAATGACGACTCGTAGCCTTGAAAACCAACCCAACTTTGAAAAGCAGGATGTTTCACTGAAATATAACTTCTGCCCTTGCTGATTTTCACAGCACGGAGCTTCGGTTTGAAATCAGGAATAGATCACACGTTTTATTTTGTGATGGACACCTTCACACTCGCGCATACAGAAATAAAAACAGCGAACTGATAATACAGTCAGCTTGGAAGACACTAAGCGAAAATAACATATGCCATTGTTTATTCATCAGCGATCCTTGCTTTGAAGGATATGAAGCCGGTGGATTGCGGCGGTGCCATGTTATAAACATTCGTTAATGCGTTTGTCACTCACACCTCTGCAGCGTGGTGGAGTCTCCCATCATAAGGCATTAATCTCACAGCTGCTGATGCAGAAATGCAGGGTTGCTTGTCCATTAAATCAAAATAGTGCTTGGTGCTTCGAAAAAACGCAGTACGGTTTGGTAATAAGGAACATTGCTTTGAAGCCAATGTACCATAATGTTGATTCCTTCACTTGTGAAATGACCTCGGTTCAAAAGGCGCCCACACAAATCTGCTAGCTGTTCGCCGCTTTAAAATATAGAACGTTTCGTCCGCAATTGAAACCATATCGCGCAGCTTTCCTTATTTCTGAAGTCCGTATTGGGTTTATTTTCTATATTACGTTTCTGAAATATGTTTATCTGGGAAATGGTCTCAGAGAGCAGTGCAGTTTTACTGGGTGGTTGTAATCGACAGACAGCTATGTGAAGCGGCTAGAAGTAGATTATAAGAGTGACTACAATGTGGTGCCACCTGCATGTAGATGAAAGTATCTCAGGTGCCTGTTTTATTTGCTAGCTTCCCTGCCTCCTGTTTGTATGAGGCCAGGGGCTAAACGTGAAATAATTGATTTCAGTACTTCCCAGATAAATCATACTGGCAAAGGCTGAATGTAGATGATCAAAAGTAATGAGCCATAGACAGGGTATGGAGGACAGGCTTTTCGGCCTTCATGAAATTGCCTTTGTTGACATTCGTAAATGCCATTACACAAAATGGTGTCAATTGTAGGGTATGTATAGTCACTTCCTCTTTACTTTTGTCTTCCTGAAGTATGATGAATGGTTCAGTTGTGTATTGTCACCGATCAAACTGGTGGCAGCCAGGACAGGTATTTGGAAAGTGGAGCCTCTGATTATAAGAAATTGGATTATTTGGGTTGGGAGACCACCCACTCCAAGGGGCCATCACAACTCCTGTCAAGGTGAAACTCAATCCCCTGGTAGCCCCGGCACACAGCAGACAGGCTTCACTTTGATGCAACCGCCAAAGTATATATACAGTCCCAAAACAGGAATAAAGTTGAAATGCAAAAAAAAATAAAACTCAAATTAGAACAAGCATTGGCATAGCCAATAGGTCTCGCCTTTGGGACCTTTTAAGTGCATAGCCATGCAGCAGTTGATGTGGTTGCACCAAGGATATTGTGCTGCATAACTAAACACTTCTAAGGTCCCGAAGGCGAGACCTATTGGCTATGCCAATGCTTGTTTATGCTTGTTGACGGTTTTTATTATTTTTTGTGTTGGTGGTATTTTCCTAACTTTTGTTGCAGTGGCTTTTTCATAAAGAGTTGTGCTGGCTCAGTGCTTGTTTTTTGAGTTAGCAGTGTGTAGCACATATTTAATTCTGAATTTCTCTTAGTGCACGATCTGCACACATCACAGCTCACAAGCTGTGAGTAGGGGTTGCTTCCTATTTACAAGCTGTACTGTCTGAATATCATGCGCTATCTTGCTTCTGTTTAAGTGGTACTATTGGAACCTGTTTTGGCTGGAGGAAGCCCTTCTCGGGTCTAGTAGTCCACAGACAAATCATCAGAAGCCACATGCCAAGTCTGGGTGACCAAAAATTCTTGTTCTCACACCCCTTGCTAGAGAGCCTGGTGGTTCAAGCTTCCTCTTCCAAACTGAACTCCTCCGATCAGGGAGTCTAAGCAACTGTACACAATGTGCTGGTCAAATTTTGTGTCTGGCAAATGCTGCATGCCTGCTAGGTCACTGTGTCAATTTCCTGGCAGTTGTAAGTCTACTGATGCACATGAAAACGCCATATTCTTATTTGGTCAGTGATGGCTTGAATGCTTCATAGCAGAAATGGAATTGTTATTTGGATTTTTCGGACAGTGTGGCTGGGTCCATGGGCAATGCCATCAATCTTTGCCTTCATGTCTGAATGCATTCCAATGGCTTATTGGAACATGCCCAGGCCACCGTGGTGGGTAGACATGTCCTTTAATGGTGAGGGGCATTTTGAAAGAAAAGGCTGGATCTGAAAGAGACACGTTAGTGATAGATTCCTTACCTTAGAATTACCTCCAGGCGTCAGACTGGATCCGGAAAGTTTTCATCAGCAGTACCCCCTGCGCGTCGCAAGGTGTCGTCGTGCGGCTCCGCGTCTGTCGTAAGCGTCATGATCGCCAGGATGACGTCGCGGCAGCTACTTAGGCGCCGCCCTTGCGCGCTGACGTCCGTTCTTTCTTTTTTTGCGCCAGCAACCGCAGATCCGGAGAGAGCGGTACCCCTAGTCAATTTTTGACTGAGTTTTCGGGGACTTTTGTCTCTGTTCTTTTGAGTCTTTGACTCCTGGTGTATAGGAATGCACGGTTTCAAGTCTTGCAAAGCTTGTCCCCGCACGATGTCGGTGACGGACCCACACCACGATTGTCTCTACTGCCTGGGGAGCGACCACGACCCCGCGTCGTGCCCCAACTACTGGGCCATGGCTCTGAAAACTTTGCGGGAGCGGTCCCGAAAGTTGCTTGAGGCCCGGGATCTGGCTCCGCGCCGTTCCCGGTCCCGTGGGAGGTCGAGGGACCAGTCGTGGAGCCGCCACCATCGTTCGACGATTCCTGGTGGATGACCAGCTCTTTGTTGGCTACGTAGGTGCCAAGAAAGGCCGGGCTGTACACAAGAGGACTATCTCCTGCTGGGTCGTCTTGTGTATCAAAGCCTGTTATTCTCTGGCTAAAAAGGAACCTCCGTGGGGTTGCGTGCCCATTCTACCAGGGTGACCGCAGCTACTACTGCATTGGGACGTGGTGTCCCCCTGCAAGACATCTGTCAGGCAGCCACGTGGGCCTCGCTGCACACTTTTACTAAGCATCATTGCCTTGACAGTCAAGTCCGGAGAGACGGCTTCTTTGGCCGTTCTGTTCTCCGTGACTTTCTGATGTGATCTTGGTTCGCAGACCCTCCACCGGGGTTGGTATTGCTGGGGTATCTATTCTAAGGTAAGGAATCTATCACAAACGTGTCTCTTTCAGATGCATAAGTTACTTACCTTCTGTAATGATATATATGAGACATTAGTTAGTGATAGATTCCTTACCGACCCACCCATCCTCCCTGTTCTGCGAACTGATTTCTAGGGCGAAGGTCATCCCTTTCAGGGCCCTAGTTTCAATGCACCAGTGGTCAGTATCTTGCATGGCTCTGTGTTCCTGGCGCGGAAAGTCGTAAACAGAACTGACGTCCGCGCGTGAGGGTCAGCGTCTAAATAGCTGCTGCAACGTCATCCCAGCGATCATGACGCCTACGAAGGACGCGGAGCCGCACGACACCACCTTTCAACGCGCACGGATACTGCTGACGAAAACTTTCTGGATCCAGTCTGATGCCTGGGGGTAATTCTAAGGTAAGGAATCTATCATTAAATAATGTCTCTTACAGATATATCATTACCGAAGGTAAGTAACTTGTGCTTCCTTCCCCAGACCTTACAACAGTAGCAGAGATATGTCTCACTCATTGGACATGGCTTTACCTGTGAGGCAGTTGCATCAGCAGTACGGAAAATTCCAGGACTATTTCAGCCCTCAGCTGTCCACGGAGAGGCAACCCTTTCAATCAGTCCGAAAACCTCAGCAAATGTACCACTCGTTTTGTAGCCAGGGTTGGATCTAAGGGTCGCCATCATCAACAGACGATTCAGTTAACATTTTGTTCTGCAGCTTCAAAGCCTCATTGATTCTCTTTGCCTTCAACTCCACCATTATCCAAAGGCGGGCAGGGTTTTGTACGTCTCCGTCAATTGGGAGACTACTGAGTCATTCAGTTGATCCTGCGGTAGGTACTCTCTTCCCTTCCTGCCCCTTCCTCGAGATCACTTCCTTCCACCAGATTGTACTCTCCAGCTCACACCACAATACTGGAGCCGGCACGTATCCTGCTGAAAAAAGTGACCATATAAGTGGTGCACCTGGAAGAAAGGGGAACTGGATTCTCTTCCTTTTACTCCTTGGTCTCCAAGACTTGCTCGCTTTGAATGAGAGAGATTAGTTGACATCCCTGGATCATCAGGATTCCTGTTTCCACATGCCTGTTCTCCCTGCTCACAGGTATTTCCCCGGAGGTTCATTGTGGGTTCCCAGCACTATAAATTACCAGTCTTCCCATGTGGGCCGATAAGCATGCTTAGTGTTTTCCAAAAATGATGGCTGTTGTGGCAGCTTCACTGAGACGATCCGGAGTCCATGTATTTTCACACTACAATGACTGGATGGAGAAGGTGAAGTACCTGGTTCTGATCTTCTTCATCTGATGACTTCATAGTGACTTGGGGTTTACCATCAATGCCCTGAAGCGCAGAGGTTAACCTTGATAAGTGCAGTGCTGAACACAACCTGCATGAAGGCCTTTCCTCTTCATCAGAGGATCATGGATATTCAGTAGATGATTCAGAGATGTCTGACTCTGAGGTATCACCCAGTCCTACAGGTCTTGCATCTGCTCAGCCTCATGCCTTCTGCTGGTTCCACTCAGCAGATGGTGGATAAGGGCCTTCCAGTGGTGATTGCAATGACCGTGGATACAAGAGCAAGGGAGTTTCTCAGTTAGAAACAAGTATTCCAGTCAGTCAACTCAGACTTGCAATGGTGGATGGACCCCTCCAGTCTGGAGGTGGGTCTTCTGTTCATCCCTCTCCAAACTCATCCACCATCATCACAGGCACCACCTCACTGGGATGGGTGGCATGATGGCGTGGGGCCCTTGGTCCATGTCAGAAGAGTGTCCGGACACGAATGTGCTTTAACGGTGGTAATTGTATGTGTCAACTGTGGTAGTTGCTTAGTGTGTCTATCTCTTAGGAACTCCATTTAGATGCATTGCATTAATATACTTAGTGAGTTGATGCAGTTGTTCTATGAGCTTTTATTCCATGGTAGAAGGAGAGACTCAAAAGAGTTTACCTGGAGTAAGGTTCTACATATAGAATTGTTAAATGGGTAACTGTGAATAGCATGAATGTTTTTACCAGTGCTTAATTTGTGACAGAAAAAGTGCTGGAGCCAAAGGTTTTGTTTAAAGGCCATGGCTGCCGCTATAGAATGTCTGGGGTGCCAAATATCTAAACGGCCTCATCTTTATTCTGCCTTGTTCCTCTTTCATCCACCACCAGACACTCCCTACTCCCGTATTTGTAACTCTTGCAGATTTTTTCATCCGTGCTTTCTCTCTTTGTCACTTTCATCACTTTCTTCTGCTGCTGTTCCCCTTTTGTGTTTTTCTTTCTATGCTCTAGTTCAAAGTTGGAAGTGGAAAAATAAGCGCGGACCCCCCCCCCCCCTCCGCCCCCCCCCCCCTCCAAAATGTGTCCCTCATGCAAGTAAGGGAACTTTCTCGTGAGATAGTGCCAGTGCTATATGTGCTGTGGCTTAATTTGTAATAGAAGGGCTGCACAGGCATCTGCGACTCCTGCTGTCATACAACGGTTCCCAGGGGTGTAAAAAATGGGCGCACACGTCCTTTGCGCCCTTGGAGCACACTGTATGGAATATATACCTTGATGGGCAAAGACTGGAGAAGTAGGAGGCCAATCTAGTGACAAATAATGGATTTGCTTCCACATTAGACCAGTAAGGTCAAACCTTAGTAAAATATAAAAGCCACTTTATGCAAAGTTTGAAAAATGGCCTCCAAGGATTTTTTTCACCCAAAAAGATATGTGAAATTGGTGAATTTATAAGCACACCAGGCCAGGAACATTGAGCAACATTTACGCATCAGCACTACTTTGTCGGCAAAGCCAAAAAATACAATTCCCAGCCAAAAAATATAATTCCCGGCCAAAAAATATAATTCCCTTATGGTTACAATTGACGGCTGCCTTTGTTTTCAGATTAACTTTATTTGGAAATCTTTACCGAGGCTTTGTTTTGTCCCCCAAAAAGTTAGAACAGACTTTGTACATCCAGCAGAGAGGCAGGTATTTAGAAGGAAAGAATGCAATACTTTTTCTCAAATCTTCTCGAGCGTTAAAGGAGAATGCTGGCAACTTTATTCAAGAGTTAATGAGTTTCTTTTTCACCCTTTCTTCTTTCTTCTGTTGGACAGGTGCAAAGCTGTCCAAAATGAAATATTTGGCATTTTTGCTCGCACAGCCTGTTTCCCTGCATGTCATTAAATAGCAGTTAGATTTTGATATTGCATACCGTAACAAGCTTTCAAAGCAAGTTGCTACTGGCGTTGTTTCACTGAGTAAACCTGCATTTCTCAGATTTTTTTTTTTTTTTAACTTGAAACAAGGCTTGTTTTTCAAATATATCCCCGCAGTTTAAAGAGTTGAAACCTGCGTGAATTCAGGGGACCTCTTGTAAAGGGGGTTGTGGAGCACCTTGATCGCCTGGCAGGGTTTTGTCCTTGCCTTGCAGTAGGTTTATAACCTGTTCCAAAATTTGGGCTTTTCAGTGCCTTGCTGTGCTTTTGGGTTTGAGGCGCTTGTATTTCTGGCGTCCTAATCCGAAAATACCTCACTTTTCCCCGGGTGCACAGTCATTCGGTAAATCAGCATTGGATACGATTAAAATCTACCACAGAACGGAAGTCATATTGATGTTTTTGCTTAAAAAGTAAAGTGCCTTTTTCTTGTGGTGTTTAATAAAAAGTATTTATAACTCGACTATATTGAAACTGAGTTTACACGTGCATGCCTCACTTTTCGTGTCATCGCTTGCGGAGAGCAATCACATCGGCTCTATCCTATTGGCCGTTCCGTGGTGAGAAATTATGAGGGAGCGTACACAAGGGGGTGGAAAAGGGGCGAATAAAGGTCCAACATAGATGCCCCCAATCAGGCTATGCAAGTCAAAGAAGTATGCAGTTCCTAAATAGAGAGGAAGAGGGCGGGAAAGCCTGCAGCGTCCGATCGGGGTATCTGATTCCTCAGGAGCAAGAGCCCTCACACACTCGAACGGGCGTCATGCTTCATCATCGGGCAGCTCCTCGTTGGGCCGCCGCTGCAATGCCCAACGGACCCCACAAAGGGTGCTCTTTGCCGGTGTTCTTTTATTTTTTGCTGATGCAAAGAGTGACGTCCGGTGTTAAGTGAGGTTAAAAATATCTACGGCATACCCTAGTTTATATAATATGTGGGTCCCCTTGTTAACGTTAAAAACATTGAATGGCTAGAAATGGCTGCAATGGTCCGAATGAGCTTCACAGGCAATTGTTAAAAAAAGGGTGACATGTTTCTTGCCTATTTAATGTCAAAACTGATCACGACAATTCATCAGGACCAAGATCCTAATCTACTTGTGATTGGGTTGCTAAAGAGTGCGTGATATTGAAATTGTACCCAACGGCATTCAAGTATATAGTATACCTTCAGGGTTAAAATCCTCCCATACAGGGAGAAGTACAATGCCCCAGCACTAAGTGGCAGAGGAATCGCTTACTGGCGTAAACCAGTTGTAGTGAAGTGCGCGATTTGCAATCGACCTACACCAAAAATGATTTTGAAAAAACTCATTGATCACTACATTGTTGATTGTATGTGGGCATTCATAGTATGAACATTTTTCGTGTATCATAGCAGCCCTGAGGAAGTGTTTTCAAAGCGAAACACAGCTGCATTATCCATCGGATGTCATATAAGAAATAACCAACTGTTCCTTACTATGTATTTTTTTGTCTGAATTGTCCTCGTATTGCCCGGCACTTTGTAATTTGGCACTTCATTGGCATGATTATGGGCATGTATTCTTACCTGTTCATAGGACACTCTTGTTTTGTTCTATGTTATTGAATGGTTTAATTGTTTCACAAACGTTTTATTAAGGATAACATTCTCTATGGATCAAATTTATGAAATACATCTTGATATTTTGTAAAGTTGATCAAAGTTTTGGTTAATCTTATGTAATTACTTGTGTTGGATTTGTTTATGGTGGCGTGCTCCATTTTAATACAGCAAACTATACTTTGCAATTACATTGTAATTTCCATGTTTCACACTTTCCTGCAGCAAGAGTGTCATATGTGCTGGCACCCACCTACTATTTTATTGTAGTCATTGTTACACACATAGGATGGGTTAGTGCGGTTTGTATTTTGCCCCTGATGCTATCTGTAATAGCAGTTTTGAGTGTTGCTTGGATCCTACACTTGTCCAGTACTGTTTTATTGGAGCTCCCTCATTGCGAGTTTGAGTCCACCCTTATGGTACTATCATATCTGTGTGGAGCAGACTGATAGTTATGAAGCATGTCTCAGTGGTGTGGGTGAGGTTTTGCCATCCACTTAATTGAAGACTACCCCCTTTTCGCCCAGTGTCACCCCCCAAACGAGTGTAGAGGTGGTACCGACTATCGTATTCGTTATCTGTTGAATGTCTGGTTTGGAGGGCGCACAGCCTTCTTCTCTCCAATGGTGTGATAAAAAAAAAATAAGTAGCAGCAACACAACCCTCATTCATTATTGCCAATGTTTTTATCTTACTTGCTGCTATATTGGAGCAGACACTTTCAGAGGTTTTATCTTCCGCTGCCAATGTTGGCTGAATTACATTTAAGTTTTTATCACTATCTCCTGTTCTTGGAATCCTCTCCCCTCCTCTTCACTTCTGCTCCTTCACTGTTCTCTTGGTCTCTTTCACTCGCACCCTTTTTTAACCTCTTTTAATTTATTTCATTGCTTTTTTTCCATGCTCTCAATCTGCTTTTGCCCGCTCTCTCCCTTCTCTTTCCAAATTGCATCCTTTTCACCGATCTTGCCTTTTTTCATTGCCATTTTCCGCTCTCACCACTCTTTTGCCCGCTGTGCCCCCTCTCTTTCTTGCATCCTTAGCACTCCTTGACTCTGCTTTACCTTGCTTTATTTTCCGTTTGCCACTATCTTTCTGCCTTGTACATTTGCCTTTTTCCGCTCTCATATGCTTTTCTGCCCCTCCTTTGTTCCCTTTTGCTGCTACCACTGTTGTTCACCCGCTTCCCACCTTCCGCCTCCACCTGCTCTTTACCTGCTCTCCTGCACATCTTCCCGCCTCTTAGTCTGTCCTCTGTAGCCCTGCCCACTGCCCCCGCACCCCTTCTACCTTCCAGGAACTATTTAATGGCAGCTAAGCAGTGGCCCAGAGGCAGTCAAAGGCAAGCCCCTCTCTGCTCATCTGTGCCTGGCCTAGACCCAGTGCTACGAACTCTCGTCCTTCCTCCCTCCGCAGCGACACCATCACCAATCTCCACATCCTCAACCCCCGAAATGAACACTGTTGCTGTGCTTCTCCACAGTCCACGATAGGACCTTTTACCTACACCCACTGCCGTTTTACCTGCTACAGCATGCATACTAGTACTCCACCCAGGCCCACTCAGACCACACAGTGGCCCACACCAGCACAACAAAACCAGCTCGCATGCGCCATCCTCAACTCGCGCTCACTGTGCAAACATGCCACCGAACAATGGGAACTCATCTTCAGCCTTGCACCCAACGACATCTTTCTCACCGAGACCTGGCTTCACCCAAAATCCACATGTGACATTGCCACTGGTATACCTGGAGGATACAAGATCACCCACTGCAACCGCATCAATAAGCCAGGAGGAGGGATCCCAGTCATACACAAGGAATCCATCCAATGCATCACCACAACTGATGACATCACCCCGGGGCATGAAACAGCTAAACTTCAGGTTCCAAATGGACAGAAAGACTACCATCAGGGGCACTCTCGCCTACAGACCTCTGGGCCCACGACCTAGATTCTGCAACTTCATCACCGATTTCATCCTCACCCGCGACTCCAATTACTACATATTCCTTAGCGATCTCAATTTGTACATCGACGACCATGATGACACCAACACCACTCCTCGACAGCATGAACAGCATTGGCCTCCCCCAAGTCATCCACAATCCCATGCACATTGCAGGTCACAAGCTAGACTCCATCATCACCTCCAGCGACCGCATCATGTACAGCCACACCACCAAATTCACTTGAACTGGCCACTCCATCATCCACTTTAAAGCCACCAGCCCATGGATCTCCTCCCCCACTGTGCTCAGCACCCCCCATCGCTACTGGAGCGAAGTCTCAGTGGCTAAATGGATAGACACCCTCAACACCACCCACTCAGACACTTCCAGCAACCTAGACCAAAACTTCATGAATTTCAACACCTGAATCACAAACTGCGTTGACCGCATCATTCCAATTGGCAACAATAAGCACAGAACGTTTACCAAGCAGGCAGCTGGTACAGACTTCAGAACCGCTAAACACCAATGCAAATAACTGGAAAGGAGATGGCGCACAAGCAAGGACACCACCAACAGGATTTCCTTCAAGACGGCCCTCAAACTCTACCACCGACAGCTGTGGGAGACGAAGAGAAAAGCCCTAGCTTCAAGCACTGAATCAAGCTCCAATGATAGCAAAGAACTCTTCAACATCGCCAAGTAATTATCCAACCCCACAGCTTCAGCAAACAACATCACCCCCTTACAAGAACTATGCAACAACCTTGCAAACTTCTTTCACAGCAAGATCGCCAAAATCTATTGGAACTTTAAACCCCCACCTAAGCTTACCGACTTTTCCAACCAACACAGTTTCTGTGGAACCACCAAAGACAACTGACTGACCACAGTCAAACCAGTTCGCCCCCACAGGATGCCACCTCCCTCATGTACTTGGTCCACTCAGGGACCCACTCCGACCCGTGCCAACACCACATCTTCAACCCAGGTGGAGCCAGGATCAGCCACAAACTCACCACCCTATTCAACACCTCTATAGCTTAGGCCACCTTCTCTGAAGACTGGAAGCATGCTGAGGTCAACGCCCTATTAAAGATATCAGCCCACCCCTGCGAACTCAACAATGATTACCCATCTCCCTACTCTCATTCCCGGCCAAAGTCTTAGCAAAAGCCAACAACTCACCAAACCTCTGGAACAGAACCATCTCCTTGACACCTCTCAATCCAGAATTTCCCAGCACAGCACCGAAGCAGCCATGACTGCAGCCACAGACGACATCCGAGCCCTCTTCGACCAGGGAGAAACAGCACCACTGATCCTCCTCGACCTCTTGGCAACATCTGACACAGTCTCTCGCCACACACTCATCACAAAGCTGCATAACATCAGCATCCAAGGAACCACTCTCAGATAGATGGCCTCCTTCCCCACTGGAAGAACGCAAAAAGCCCACCTACCACCATTCACTTCTTAACCCCAAAAAATCATCTGGGGAGTACCTCAAGGCTCATCCCTCAGACCACACTATTCAACATGTACATGACACCACTGGCTAACAGTGTCAGATCTCACAGACTCAACGTCATATCCTATGCCATTGACACACATCCTCTTCTTTTCCAAAGACTCCACCAACACCAGAACCAACTTCCACAATTGCATGACCAGCGTCACCAATTAGATGAGGGACAACTCCATAAAACTCAACACATACAAGACAAAGGTACTGATCTTCGGCACCAAAAACTCCCCTTGAGATGCTTCCAGGAGGCCCACAGAACTCTGACCAACACCAACCCTGACCGACGACACCAGAAATGTAAGCATTATCCTGGATAACAAACTATGAAGTCCCAGGTCAATGCTGTCTCGTCCTCCTGCTGCTTCTTCCTACACATGCGGCGCAAGATCTTCAAATGGCTATCTCAGAGCTCAAGACACACCATCACACAAGACTTCATCTCCAGCAAACCAGACTACGGCAACACTTTCTACTCGGGGAATGTAGCCCACCTCCTCCTTAGGCTACAAACCATACAGTACACCACGCTCAGACTCGTCCTTGACCTCCCACAACAAACCCATCACCCCTCTCCTCGAAGAACTCCACTTGCTCCCATTACAGAAGAGCTGCCAATTCAAGCTACTCACTAAAGCCTACAAGGCCCTACACTACTGCGGACCAGCTTACATCAACCCCCGCCTTAATTTTCACCAGACACCACCGCTTCCATCTCGCTCACTCCTCCATCGGCTGAAGCATGTGCAGATGATTCTCCTACTATAGAGATGCACCACCGTACTTCTTTTACTTTAGGATTGGATTACACAGCAAATATTTTGTAGCATCTATATGACCCAGGCATGATGCACATGTGAGTTGCTAGTGGTTCACAGTGACGCCCATTGTCTAATTTTATGCGTTGTGATAGTTGTGAGATAAAGGTGCGATTTTTACGTATACATGTGTTTATTTGGGTGTTTTGCAGAGCGCTTTATGATCACTTTCAGTTACTTAAAAGCTCTTATTGTTCTTTTTTAGAGATGCAGGAAAAATATAGGCGTCTTGGGTTAGTGCCTCAAATGTAGCATGCTAGGATAGCGCACTAGTGTATGCTGGCGAAAGAGGGTGACAGCGGGTGACACGGTGAGCCTTGTAGGTTCTAGTGTGTCACTGAGAATGTAGGAAAGAACGCTTTCTATGTCTGATATGTTTGGTCAGCGAGTGAGTTCAGTTTACACTTCTCCGGTGTGGTAGTGTTTCTTAGTGGGAGATCAGTGTACATGTCTACTATGTCACATTTTTTATTTTATTTATTTATTTACTTGAGTTTTATATAGCGCTGGCTAGACCCGGAGGTATCAGAGCGCTTTACATGAGGAGAGTTACATAGGTTACAAGTTACACATTGTTACAGAAGGTACGTCAATTACAAGTTACATCCGTTGGTTCAAGGCGTGTGGAGGGTAAGGGGTAATGTAAAAGGGCGAATGGGAGGGAGATTAAGCAGAGAATTGGCACAAGGAAAAGCAGGGCATGTAGGGGGAGAGAGATTCAGGGGAGAGAGGAAAGGAATGGGGGAGGCAAGCAAAGAATGAAGGAGGGAAGGGGTGGGTGGTAGGAGACAGCGAGGAGACGAGGAAGTAACATTGTCTGATGTCCGGCTCGGTGGGAGACGCCTCCCCGCGGTAAAGGGATCATTTCAAGTCTTCCATTTTGTGTGATTCCCTTGTCACGGTGGACTCTCTCAGCGGGGTCGCTAATACTCCAAGGCATAGATGCTGGATCCCTTCCCAAAAAGGGGAGAGGAGTGCTTTGGTCATGGGCCCACTTAGAAGAATGAAGGGGGAGGGTCTAGAAAACCCAGCATGGACACAGTGTCGAATTTCCGGCAAGGTATGAGACTGTTTCCAGTGGTAAGGGGATCAATCCCAGACCTCCACTATGTGAGACTCCCTTGTCACTGTGGACTCTCTCAGACGGGTCTCTGAGACTCCAGGGCAAAAATGCTGGATCCATCCCCAACAAGGGGAGTAGGTGTGCTTTGGACAAGGGCATACTAGAGAGGGCCATAATAGGGAGTCGGGCTGGTAGGGTTGCATAGGTTACAAATTACACATTATTACAGAAGATACGTCAATTACGAGCTACATCCATTTGGTAAAGGCGTGTAGAAGGGTAAGGGGATAATGTAAAAGGGCGACGGGGAGGGAGATTGAGCGGAGCATAGGCACGAGGATAAACAAAGCAGGTAGGGGGAAAGAGATTCAGGGGAGAGAGGGAAGGAATAGGGGAGGCAAGCAAAGAATGAAGGAGGGGAGAGGTGGGGGAGGGGATAGGAGACGCAGTGAGGGGACAAGAAAGTCCAGGCTAGACCCGGAGGTATCAGAGCGCTTTACATGAGGATTAAGGCATGTTACAGCGTTAAATCAATTGCAGTTGCATTACAGTTAGATCCGTTGCTAGTGCATTCAATAAACATGGAAAAAAAAAGATGAGGAGGAAAACAGTGTCTGATGTCCAGTCGGCCCCTCTGCTCACCTTTTGGGAACACACAGGGCGTAGACCTGAAATCGCCTGACTGGTGCCATTTTGAAGATAGGCGACATCACCCAGTATGTGATATTGGGCAACATAGCAGGGACCAGGAGTGTGAGTATAGGTGAAGTGAAAGACCACTCCAAGATGGCCACCATAGTTTGTGAAGGGAGCAGGCCCGTTTCTATTTCCATGCTCAGCAGATCATCGAAGCCTGGGAAAGGAGCAGGCCCATTTCTATTTCCATGCTCAGCAGATCCTCCGGATCAGGGAAGGGGGCCATCTTTGGGATCAGCGGTAGGAGGACATCATGGTAGTGTAGTTATAGCAACAGGCCATAAACTGTGAACAATGCTTGTGGCTATGAGGGGCCCTGCCCGTGTCAGCCTTACCCAATCATCAGTGGTGGCTGCTAGTTTGCCCCGGTGCCAGATGCTGCAGTCCAGGGATCTAGAGGGCTGGAAGCACACGTCTTGTCCTTTCTGTGCCCGTGGAAGTTTATCTATGCAGCCAGAGGATTGTAACGCGGCTTCCCAAGCATCAGAGAGTGCCACGAGTCAGATCGGGAAGTGTGCGATCCCTGATAGTCATAAGGAGCTTAGCGGGAGAGTTTAAAAAAACAGTGTTGGCTCCCCATCTACTGCTGCATTTCCGGCCGGTACAGGCGCAGCGCCACACCTGGGCCACCTTTGTGTGTTGCTTCATGACACCGCTTCGCCTGGTGCCAAAGTCTTGTGAGCAACCCCTGGTGTCTGTGGTGCTTACAGAGCTGGGTCTCCTCTAGGAATCAGACAGGTAGCTACCTTTCACTCGCTCCAGAATCCGTCCCAGACCCTGGATTAAGTCAACTGGATGCTTCCAGTCTCAGCCCAGTCTGGGACGGGCTCACAGTCTGTGACCGCCATTTTATCAGCCGGCTCCCGGATCGCGTAGCAGCTGGTATTGTGGTTACTGGCTTAGTTCAAGGAACGTTTCTCAGCTCCACTGCTCCTGTGTACTTTCCGATCACTCATTCTTCGTTTTTCGCCGGGGTTGGACGCCATTTGATGCAGTTCTGGGCTATGGCGCGTGGTGTCTGCACAGAGCTTCTGCTCCAAGCTACCATTTTGGTTGCCACTTCTGCTCTGTATGCCCTGGCAGGATCCTGGCATCGAGGGCACACCTTGCAGGCTAATCCGTTGAAAGAAAGACACGGATTAAGTGACCGTCCCGACCTGCCGAGCTGTGTGCTCATGTACCGCTCTCCCTCCGTCTGCACCCAGGGGGTTGTTGCTTTAATTGATCTTGCATTGCCTATGAGTTTTTGCTATTTCTAAGATGTTACTTTTTTCCAGCCAGCATATTACTATTGTCTCCTCTCCCTCATAACCTATTTCCCATTTTCTGCGTATCCAGTCTGAGAGATCATACGAAGGGCAATAGCGCTATCAAATATCATCACTCCACTGCATACAAAAAAACAAAAGTAAAAAACATTGTCATGTTCAACGCCAAGAGCTCTAACTTTCACAAATGCGAAACTGATTGCGTTCTAAATGCTTTTTTATACGTCCACTTCACTCCAAACACATGAGTAAAAGACATTTTCATTTACAGCACCAATAGCTTTACCTCTTGCTAATGCTAGTCCTATTGCATTGCAAAAACTTGTTTTATAAAGCAGAGAAAGATCATAAAAGGTCCAGCTACTGCTTTAAAAAAATACAAAATTAAAGTTTACAGTTTGGGAATGTATTGTAGGGTGAAATTTGGGGGAATGGCATTCCCACAAGAGCAGCTTCCCCTTAACGAATAGGTTACCACTCCAACTCGAGACTCTGTAACGGTATAATGGTTTTCCGTCTGCAATTAGGGTCTCCAACTAATGATGCATAAATAATCAGTGTATGTCACTTTTGAACCACCACCTATTTGCATTTGAGAAATTAGTGATTGCCAAAGAAACTTGTATTAGCCAGAAAGTTTTTTGACTCTTAAAGTCTTTTGTACATTGTAAAATGACCTTCTGTTGGTGCAGGACCTGTGATTCTGTAAATCGCAGAGTTTGGACCTCCAAAGGGTCATGTACATCAGGCTCTGTGTGGTAATTTCCGCAAACGTTGGGTGTAATGCAGTGTGACCAGAGACGTTTTAATGCATGGGCAAAGTGGGCTCTCGCCCAAGGTGCCAGCCTTTTAGGGGCCCCCTGATAGAGCCCGCTCTGTTATGCAGACGCCTCCCCCGATGACTTTGAATACTACTTCAACAAATTGTTTTAAATGCCATTTTCCTTGAATTTATTTTCAAAGGTGGTGATGTGTGGGAGTCTATTGCAGAAATTTTGCAGAGAAGTGTTGTGATTATATTTTATGTAACATTCATACAAAAAGTTTATTTTAGAACAAAACAGGACCTCACATAGGACACATGGGAGGAGTGGGGGGGGGGGGTCACAGAGATTATTTGTAATATTAGTGAGCTGATGATGTGTTACAACATTTAAAACACACATCACTATCCCTGAATATTAGACGTAAACACTTATAGAATTTGGACCAATGTGCCTGTGTACTGTCAGCGACCTGGACAAAGAGGGCGTGAAAGAGCTGAAACCAGATCATAATTCAAATCTGTTCCGAACAAGGACCCCAAAATAAGTTTCACCCAGGGCCTCTAAAATCCCTAAGATGTCTCTTAAGTGTGACATGTTTGGTTGACTGTGATGCAGTGTCAGAACCGCGATATTGTTAAGCACGGTGGGTAGAGTGTTACATTAAAATGCATGATTAAATTGGATTTTGTCGGCAGTCGACAATTATTATTGAATTCGAATTATAATCTAATGTTAGCATGCGTTGTCGCACAGAATTCTGTGAATGCCTGCAGGCATTGCGCCCGCGGGCATTGTTAGGTAGATGATTGCAACCTTCCTTCGATTGTTCAGTGCTACTGTAGAAGGTGCTGACATGTTGAATCCAATCAGGCGATCTGAACATTTCACAGCTACTATGTTCCACAAAGAGTAATGTTCCGAAATTATAAACGAGCCTGAATCAAAAGTGTATTATGCATAAAACGGTAGAATAATGTGGACATGGATACACCATCAGTTGGATAACTGGGGTAGTAGTTGGAGTTGAAAATATGAGCGAGTGTCTAATTTGCTAGCGTAGCTGCGCATTGTTGGAATATATGTATGTAATTTTGTTAAAAGGATGTAGTCACAATGGGGGGTTTGTGTGTGTGAAAAAAACCTTGGTCATGTCCTTGTTTTTGTGTGATTTCTCTCCATCTACGAAGAACGTAGCTATTAAGCATGTTTACGGAATAAAACTAAAAATGAAACCTGAGATAGTGCGTGAATGCCATCTAGTGGTCGGAGCCCTGAATTGTATTGCTGTTAAATAGTGGGTTATTTGAATTCGTTGCATTTCAGAACCGCTGTTTGACTTAATTAAATAGTAGATCTATGTAAGTAGACTTTGACTTACGTTTGCCCTACCATTACTCTTTATTTCGGGAAGAGGGGGGGATAGAATTTACGGAATTCACGTGAAACATCAACCGCTTTTGCAGCTCCCAGTGTTGGTAATCGAGTTTAGGGTGCATCGTGCTGTTTACTCTGAAACCACTTTTTCCTCTGTCTGTATATTTGTGCCGGGGGCCTGATCTTTTCGCATCACCCTCATTAAACCTGGGAGTATTCTTTTATCTTCCCCTCCCTTAAAGCTCATTCAAAATGTATTCAAATTTTTGTCATTGTGTCCCATTAATTTATTTTGGTGTGGATAATAATAGTCAAACATGAATGCTTCACAAATGTCTTTCCTCAATCTGAATTCTCCCTTTGTGTGCCTTATCGACATGTTATCCTAGAAAGTACTTTAGATGTGTAATCCGCACATTCTTCTTCTATTTTGCAAGCTACTTCAGCACAAAATAATGTCAGATTTCGTGGCCTGGCCCTTTTTAGGTATTTTGTTTTGCGGGCAACTCAGTCATTTAATGTCGCGGTTTTTTGCCTTTTGACAGAAGATACAATACCAAAGAAGGTGGTGTGCCATTTCAATGGAAAGACGTATGCCGACGAGGAGAGGTGGGACATCGACAGCTGCACGCACTGCTACTGCCTGCAGGGCCAGACCCTCTGCTCCACGGTCAGCTGCCCACCCCTGCCCTGTGTGGAGCCCATCAATGTCGAGGGAAGCTGCTGTCCAATGTGTCCAGGTAACACAGCTGCTGACCTCTTGTTGCGTTTATTTTTTGGCAACAGCAGTGCATGTTCATGGGGAAGAGAGCGCCGCAGAGCAAGCTTGCAGTATGTTTGCTTGCTTTTCTGAAAGCTCTGGGAAGGCCATTTTTTCCAGGCAGTAGTCTAAAGTTGTAGAGATTGCAGCTGATCTAGATGAAACTGCTATTGTATTGTAATTGAATTTAAATAGCACTTACTACCCTTGACGAGGCGCCGAAAAGCTTTTTGGGTGAGTTGCACACTACTCCGGAACCCATAAGGAATTAGTGGTGAATTAGTATAGTGAGATATGAAAGTAATTTGAGTGGTGGATATGTTAGTTATTTGGATTGAGAAGGATAGTGGAGAGATAGAGGAAAATGGTTTGCCTTTATATAGCGCTTGCTATCCCATATGAGGTATCCTGGCACTTTTTTGGCGAGTAGCGCACTAATCCGGAACCCATAAAGGATTAGTGGTGAATTAGTATAGTGAAAATATTAAAGTAATTTAAGCAGTGAATATGTTAGTCAGTTATTTGGATGGAGAAGGATAGTGGAGGGATAGAAGAGGGAAAATGTTCGCATTGATATAGAGCTTGCTACCACTGATGAGGTGTTGGTATGCTTTTTTGCCAAGTAGCACGCTACTCCGGAACCCATAGAGGATTAGTGGTGAATTAGTATAGTGAAATATGAAAGTAATTTGAGCCGTGGATATGCTAGTTAGTTGTTTGGATTGATAAGGATAGTGGAGGGATAGAAGAGGGCAATGGTTTGCATTTTTATAGCACTTGCTACCCCTGATGAGGTGTTGAAGCGCTTTTTGGTGAGTAGCACGCTATTCCGGAACCCAGACATTTGCCTCACGTGTACCTTTGCATGTCTCTTCATTTTGTGGTATTTTAAAATATTTGTATTCTGTTATTTGCCGTTTGGGTAAATAGTGTCCGTTTCAAAACCCATACATTGCATGAATGATGACGTGCTGTAAATTATCTCAAAAAAGAGAGTTTCCCAGGGACCAGAAAGGACTGGGTGTCAGATATTTATCAAAAAAGATTCCTTTCTGTGTATTACTCTTTTAGTTGGTGACCATGAGGCCTACACATTTAGATCAATAACCTTTGATTTTTGACTGTGACACTGGACAAATATTATTACTCCAGACTAGAATATACTTTTTGTTACTCTCAAAATTTATTTTTCATAGGAAAACACTTATATTCAATAAAATCATATTTTAAAATTGCATTCAATATATACTCTGATTGGGTGCTCTGGTACAATCTTATATATGCTATCTAACAATTCCGTATTACGGTATCTATCTCAGAGTCACACACAGTTCAAATCATGTACTTTCAAAATTGCAAATTAAATACTACACAAATACATTTCATATGCTTTAAAAAGTCCCACTGTCGACGCGTTTCGGTGCATAGGTTACAATAGTAGCACCTTCCTCAGGACGGACGAAAATTTAAAACCAAAGTTTTGTTCTTCTTTTTTAAGTGTAGGGGTTGAAGTCCTTCTGTGGGTGTTCAGGACAACTTTATCACCTCTCAACTTTTGTGATTTTAGACCACTTGCCTCATAGTCAGTGGAGTCATAGAATTTTTTAAAAAGTCACGTTGACACATGTTCAATGGTGTCTTAAAGCAGGTACGTCTCTCGATATGCACCGCCTGTATTCAGTTGTTTAGCTGTGCCAATAGGTTTTTCGCCTAATGTTTAAGTTCAGGCTGTCCTTCCCTGCACCTTTTCAAGTGGTGTCCTGATACCAGTTAGAGCCTGCAATATCTTGTGGCAGCCTGAATCTTGACAACGCTGTCTTCTTTTCTTTAAGCGCTGTCAGCCACACTGTAGGTTTTCTTGGGGGTGTTTTTACTTTTACTCCCAACCTTTAAAAATCGGCGAGCCTGCTTGTCACAACGTCCTGCTTCCACCGCAACTGGACACCACTTGAAAAGGTGCAGGGAAGGACAGCCTGAACTTAAACATTAGGCGAAAAACCTATTGGCACAGCTAAACAACTGAATACAGGCGGTGCATATCGAAAGACGTACCTGCTTTAAGACACCATTGAACATGTGTCAACGTGACTTTTTAAAAAATTCTATGACTCCACTGACTATGAGGCAAGTGGTCTAAAATCACAAAAGTTGAGAGGTGATAAAGTTGTCCTGAACACCCACAGAAGGACTTCAACCCCTACACTTAAAAAAGAAGAACAAAACTTTGGTTTTAAATTTTCGTCCGTCCTGAGGAAGGTGCTACTATTGTAACCTATGCACCGAAACGCGTCGACAGTGGGACTTTTTAAAGCATATGAAATGTATTTGTGTAGTATTTAATTTGCAATTTTGAAAGTACATGATTTGAACTGTGTGTGACTCTGAGATAGATACCGTAATACGGAATTGTTAGATAGCATATATAAGATTGTACCAGAGCACCCAATCAGAGTATATATTGAATGCAATTTTAAAATATGATTTTATTGAATATAAGTGTTTTCCTATGAAAAATAAATTTTGAGAGTAACAAAAAGTATATTCTAGTCTGGAGTAATAATATTTGTCCAGTGTCACAGTCAAAAATCAAAGGTTATTGATCTAAATGTGTAGGCCTCATGGTCACCAACTAAAAGAGTAATACACAGAAAGGAATCTTTTTTGATAAAAAAAAAAAGTGCTGTAAATTATTGCATAGGAGTAGCAGTCATCCACAAAAGATAACTGCGTATTAAATCCATAATGAACTTCAGTACTCTGGCTATGCTCTCTCATACCCAGTAGTCCAAGTGGTCTATACCCTTACCCAGAGAGCTGGGCATACTCTGGATGCAGTGTTAGCTTCTCACAATATCATCATCCTAGGTACTGGAAAATCTCCTGTGACCTGGTGTTATCATGCTATGTTCCAGCTGAACCTCCAGCTAGCCTCCCCGCCAGCCAAATAGGCAGCCTGTATGACAGAAATGTATACCAGTGCATGGACACGATTGGACAGTGGCACTTTCTCTGCTCAACTTGATAGATTGTTGACTAACAGCCCAGCATGTCCGTTCTGCAGCTCCGTCACTGGCTGACACCGGTCCTCAACAACATCATCCCAACAAAGGCCAGCAGAATCTGCCATTAACACCTGAAAGTTAGGTGGATGTCGCCAGAGTTGAAATCCTGCATATCCAACTCAAGAGCTCGGGAAAGACCCTGGGAAAAGACTAGTAATCACAATAACAGACTAGCACTGTGGAAGATATAAAGGCTTTATGAAAGGCGAAAAGGCTGACCTTCTTGTGTCGCTTATATTAAGCACCCTGGTCAACCAAGGAACTTCAAAAGACAAGCACGGAAATCCCTGAACCCAGAATACCCAACCCTAATAAGCCACCCACGCACAAGAACATTGTGCCTCTCATAATGACTGCTTCATCAGCAAGGCCTTCATAATGGAATACCCCATAGATGAGGTTCATCCCGTCTCATACATCACCTTAAACAGCACCTCATCTTCTACACTCCTCAAACTATGTATACTAATGGCATTGCCAACCTTACAATGGACTCCGGCACATCAAGCTCACTGTCTGATCTCTGTCCAGCATATATATTCAGGAACATCCTTACTCCGTTCTGCAGTAATCCGGGCAAGAGCTTCCATCAACCACTCTGTGTAGTCTGGACTTTTCTTAGAGGAACTCAAAGATGCCTTCCTCAAACCTTTTCCAAAGAAACCATTCACTGACCTGACGCTCCCATCTATCTGTCGCTCGGGCTGCAACTTCCTTCTCCTCAGCAAACTGATTGAAAGAACTCTTTATCTAGAATTATCAGCTAACGTAGAAGAGAATAACCTTCACACCCATATCCAGGGAGAATTGCACCATTGTAGGAGCACAGAATCTGTACTTAGTGCATCGTGTGAAGACATCCCCACCGCAGGGTACTCTAAAACTGTTGCCGTACTTGTGCAATTGGATCTTCCTTCTAGTTTGGATATGTTCCATCACTCCACTTTTCTCTGGAGACTAGAATTTAGAACGATACAAACTATGATCCTTAGCTAGGCTACTTTCTAACAGATCTCTCATTCCATCGTTGCTTCACACGTGTTTGGATCCTCAATGATCCACAGTCGCTCCCTCCTGTTGAGTCTACTGGAACTGATCTCCCACCTTCAACTGCTACAGATACACACAGCACAACATTTATACTTCGACTTGAAATCCAGGCTGAGTTACAACTCCTGTGCAACTGACCAGTGCCTATTAGTGGTAGATAATTAAATGCAAACGAATCAACTTAAATACACCACAACCAAAACTCGGATTCCAGCCTGTGCTAAGTGTTCCACCTTCCCTCGGCTCATCTATCTTGTGGCCAAAAGACCGAGGCCCACCTTCTAACCGAACATTTTGATGAGGAATTGAGCTGTAATCGTGGATACAAACCTCTTCCTGATTCCACAACTGAATCGAGATACGAAGGGACCCTTTCTGCATCATGAAATGTCTTCATCGAAGCTCTCTTTACTTGGGATTTCCGCAAAAGTACAAGCCAACATCAACCTGGACCCTCCGGTGTAGATTACACCAGTGGTGTATACCTTGGAGCATCCCACGAAGTGATTAGCATCCTAAAGAGAATTGAGGAACTAAATCCCTTAACTCGGCGTCTATACAGGCCTGGTAGATGCATCATGTTCAGAGCAACGCGCCTTGCTCAACATGCGGTTCACAGCACGTGACCCGCTTCCTACAGCAAAATATCGATACCCACCACTAGTCCACATCTTATCAATGTAGGCTGGATACGCTTAACCAAATCCATCAATAAATCATGGACTGGTGGAAACTGCTTAGCAGTGTAGCCAAAACCCAGGACCCACTTGCTGAAAGAATAAAATAATAGTTCGCAACCGTCTTGTATTTTAATCTTTCCTTGTTTATAACTGATATACTCTTTTCAGCCCTACATTGGGTAGGTATATGCATGCACAAAAGTGTATATTATTATATTAACATTCCTTTTGAATCTGTTACTACATTGATCAAACTGTTTTCCTTTTCCCTCTTTCTGAAGTAGATTCCATTCATGTCCATGGCTAGTTCCTCATGCAGGGCTGGTCCATCAAGAGGGTGTTCATCTTTGAGTGCAAACCGTTGTTAATGGTGGATGATTCTCCAGCTGTCGTGTTACTCAAAGTTTAATGCTACTTGTCACCCCAATCTACAGAGATGTACATCCCCGAGCCCACCAACATCCCCATTGAGAAGACAGACCGGAAGGAGGAAAACAGACTAGAAACTGCAATGTGGCCAACACCCGGCGAGAACGACATTGTTCATCATCATAGAGGTACGATTTACCAGTGAATCTTCTCCCCGCCTCTTGCAGGCCTACAGTGCTCTAAATATGGCTTTATATTCCGAATACTGGCACTCACGCTGTCGTGGACACAGTTACAATTAAACCCTAGGAGTTGAGCTTTAAGTACGTGACTGATTTGAAGGGAGGAATGTTTCCAGTAATTTGTCAGTTTTTTTTTTCTTCAAATAATTAATCTGTCATCTGTTAGCTCAACAATTCTCCACTTACCTGTAGATTCCGACAGAAGTTGTATGGGAAGACAATACTTTCAGTGCACTGTATCCAGCAGTTCTTCACACTCCATGTATATCTTGCATCTGTAAAACAGGCATTTACCAAAGCCACGATTTTTGTATATTTACAAGGTTTTACCAACGTTCACACACACGCTTTGCAGTGTAAGCTGCCCTCATAGACCAGATAAATCAAGGACTGCCCAGGTAGAGCCCAAACAGCAGCAAGCCAATCATGTCAAACACACACAGCTCCCACTGCAGCAAACTGTTAGACACTTAGCACAGGTAAAGTACATTCAGCAGCCTTTCAGGTTTTCCTTCACACCCAGTCCGTACCAGTGGCAGCCGCTACTTAACGGGGGTGGCCTGGAAAGGGGGGGGGGAGGGGGGCTGTGGGTTGAAGGGTAATTGGAAAAGAAAAGACTTACCTGCAGGCCTGCTGCCGCTTGTCGGTCCTCATCGGCTCTTCATTCGACTCCAGAACAGGAAGCACACAGTCTCCCTGACTCCCTTAGCCAATCATGACATTGCGTTATCATTTTATTATTATATTTTAAACTGCTCACAGAGCAGTCAGGCGACGCTCTTCCGCCGCTGGTCCTTGCGTCTTGTCCTACAGCAGTGCAAGCTTTCCTCACACACACAGAACAAGTACCGCTCGGGCAGGAGTGGAACCTTCAATAAAGCACATTGGAGCTCTCCTATCGTATAGGATCAAAGTGGGTATACATGAATGCGGCAGAGTAAGGGGGATGTTGGTTTGCAGAGAGATAGAGTGAACAAGTGGAAAAAGGAGGTTTTGGGACCATGCTGCAGTACACACATCACTAGTAAGGCCTCAGTATGTTATTCTGTTGCAAATGTTTTGTGTCCATTTCTCATGTTGTGGTTGGCAGAAATGTTTTGTAAATGTTTCTTTATTATTTGTTTGTGTGAATCAGTACATGGATGGTCGGGTGGATGAGGATAAATGGATGAATGAGTGAGTCGATGAATAAATCACATGGTGAACCCACGAGACATTGAGTCTTACATTTTAAACATTTTGGCAGAGTACGCTTACCAAGGAGCCTTATTCTTAAACATGTTTCATTCTAGCCCAGGGATCCGTGTTTGCACTTGCCAGTGCTAACTATACTGCAGGAAGCTGATGTGTGTGGCTGGGGGTTGAAGAACAGAACATTGTGTCACTTCTTAATCGCTGGCTGATCCTGGTACAAATTAGAGTAACCCCAAGAAGTTGTCAGGGCCCACAGAAGAGAGAAAAGAAAAGAGTTTTCAGTGCTTTTACTGAGTTTTCATTGAGGTAGCCCGCATGAGACTGCAAGCAGCAGTATGGAAAACGGAATAGCAACCCTGGAAGGCCCAGAGATGATGCTGCATAGTCCCTCCCGACTGAGAGTCACACTTCGGGCGAGAGTAGGCGAGCCCATTCACCATTTAGTGGGCAGATTTCACTCAGCTGGGAGGCAGCTTGCTTTGCGTGGGGTGGACGATACACTGTTGAGCTCTTAAGTAGAAGCGTTTTGACATTTTTGTGCAATCTCCAACTAACATTCACTGGCTTGGTGAATTACCATGATTTTGCATGGAATCCCTGGACAAAAGATTTGGGACCCATTCTATGTATTGCCGTCAACATGTTTTCTACTTGATCACCCTAACGGCCAGTGGTATTTGATCAGAACGTGGGGTTTCTCACTGCACCTACCACTAGTACTTCATTGAAATGGTGTTGAGGTGTGTGGAGAACAGAGTTGTACCACCATGATCTGGATCTTAAGATGAACCATGGGACAGATTCAAGAGCCAGCCCAAGGCCACACTTGTCACTTTACACACTAGATGTGCCTAAAAATAGGAGCCCCTTGGGGTTCTAGGTACCCCTATCCTTACACTAATCATAGAGTTAAAACCAGAAAAATACATTGAATATTTCACACCATGCCATGTATTTTACTTTGCATCTGTTTTTCACTAACACATTCACAGAGGACTGAAGTAGTAGTTTCTCATACTTCCTGGAAAGAGGATACATTGAAGGATGTTTAAAAATGGCAGTGAGACCGATTCAAGACATGCGCTCTCATGCCGGGGTAGGAATGGGCTTTTTGTCAATGAGATAAAACAAGCACTGGCAAAGCCAATAGGTCTCACCTACGTGAGAGCTATTGGCTTTTTCAATGTTTTCTAGCAATGTTGTACAACAGCGCAGCTGCTGTGCTGCATGATCATATTAAAAAAAATTCTAAGACACAGCCAGTGCTGCTGGACACGTAGAGCTTTTTTTTTTTTATTGCTGGTGGGGCGGAAGGGGAAGGATGCGTGTGGGAGGGGACAACATGGAAATTGAGGGTTGATTGGGGCAAGCAAAAACGGTAGGAGGGAGGGTAATTGTAATTGCATTTGAAATAAAATGAGCACCAAGATGTAATTATAATTTTGTGCCTACTTACTCTATTAACTCCGAAACTAAGCTTTTCTGTTAGAAGTGAACATTTTCCTTGCGTAATGAATTGGACACAACCCTCGACCACCAATAATGTTTATGGTGGTATTTGTGAAGAAGAATGGTCAGAACTAACAGCGTACCGGCCTTTAAGAAATGGTGGGGATAGTCGTCGTATGTCTGCCCTTTTAAGGTTCTGTCCTCCTTAATCTCGACCTGGGTTGAACGAGCCTCCACCGGCAATCATGAAAGGCGGGGTCGACATAAGCAGGGGTGAAACAGCCATGCCCACCCTTCCCGCCCCAGTGAGTGTGCCAAGTGCTCTAGACAGGCAATGAGCAGCAGAGGTGTCTTTCAAATAAGCAAAATACATCAAGATTAGATGCATGGCCCCCATGCAGCCTCTGTGGAGTTTTGGTAAAATAGCTCGAGCACTGCGCACTTTGTAGCTATTTGTAACCTTATGTTGCAAAGATGACTCTGCCTTTCATCCTTAAAAAGCAATGCAATGAGTACACTGGAGCTGGATAATTGTTGTATATGTAATCCCAGCTTTGAGACACCAATGATTTTAATACTGTTGAAAAGCATGAGTTAGTTTTGTTCATAAGCAGGAGCTGGAGAATGGCTCATCTCGCATCACCCCTAGAAGAGCCTTTGATACTAATGGAATGGTGGTGGAAGTGGGGGCCTGGCAGTGGGAGGGTTACCTTCTGATGTTGCGGGTCATTAAGATGGAGAGGGCTGTCTTATCATGCACCCACGCCCCCAGGCTGCTAACCCCGCCTATGGTTACTCCTGCTGTGCCCCTTCCGCATTCAAAAGAAGAGGGAGTAGGGCTGCAACTTATGCCAATGGAGTAGACACCTCAGCAGGTTCAAGCCTTTGCTGCAGAGATTTGTGTACAATGCAACAGCTTTGTCTCTCACTTGACTGCATTAGCTTCTCATGTTTCTGCAGCCAATAAAAGGAGACATTTTCAAACCGCCATTTCACAAGGTTTTTATAAATCTGCATCTTATGAATAAGCGACATAAAAGGCAGTGGAATATTGTTGTTCAACCTCCCATCACCTGGCCTTACAAGAGATTAGTTTTTGCCAGGAAAAGGCTTCCTGCTCAGGAAGGGGGTGTGGCTTGGAGAGGCAGAGACATGGCAGCACAACCTACCCACAGAGTGCACAGCTGGCAAAAAGCCCTCGATTTACACCACGCAACAATCTGCATGCATGGATTATTAAACCCTTAGTGGGGAAAAGAAAACTATTCAGCACCAGGAAGGTCTACTGTCTAAGCTGTTTCCTCCTTTGAGGTGTCCATAGGAAGTGCAAGTTGCATATATGATATGCCGCTACATTAACCTCCTTATGCACAGCTTGCCCACAAGTAGGGAGTGAGAGCTGCAATTGGTGAATGAATAAGACACAGGGACGTAACCCGATTTTCAGTGGAAGTGACAGTGCAAGAAAACACCATCAGCATGCAGTGTCTTAGACACATTTACAAACAGTACACAAATGAATATGTGCAACAGCGAACAAGAAAGGATGGAGGGAGGGTGGTGACGGTTAACAAATGAAGGAAGGACGGCTAGTGAGTGGTTTTGGGCGGGAATAACAAAGAGGAGAGAATGTGGTGTAACTGCCAGAGCTGCCGACTTTGGAGCTGGGGAACAAAGTTCGAGTTTCCACATCGGCTCAAAAAAACTGTGATTCTGGGCAAATCATTTAATCTCCCCTTGCCTACAAGAAAGAAGGCTGCAAATCTGGAGTTTGTAATTCTACGTGACCGAGACGGATAAATCTGCAGGAGATTTTTGTCATTGACTGTGACCTGCTGTGGCCCGCCTTTTAAAAACAGTGTACCTAAGAGCATAATTAATGACTACACATTAAAGAGAACATGGCTCTGATTATCAGGGCATGACCTTATTTTTGCAGAGGTGGCAGAGATGACAGTTGTATCACACTAAAGTTACATTTGCCACCCTGTTCTACTTCAGAACTGTAAAGTGTTGGCTGAAATAAAGGAATAAGAGTGAGAAAAGTGACAGGAGTGTGGTAACAGCAGCTATGCCCCTGCAAAGTCTGTGGAAGCTGAGAGAGACACGTGTTACGTATAGGTCAAGGGATGAATTGTTTGTGGACCTAAGGCTTAACCTCATTCACCTGAGCACGTTTACACACAAAAAGTGCTTGACCTCCAGGCATTCTGCCCTGATGGGGGTGACCCATGGCCAATATGGGTCTGTCAGTCAGAGTGGCCTATTAATCTACCAAAACCCAGCCCTACGACTTGCTGTCTGCTTTGCCACCAGTACGGTGCATGTTGCAGCTCTCAGCTTCCCTTGCAGATTGGTGCCTGTCCTCTCTTACTGCTGTCCAAACTGACTGACAGTGCTATATAATGAGTTCCTACTCGTATGAGTTAAACTGTATAATTGGCTGCTGATGCTGTATTTAACCATTTATAAATGAGTTCAGCTCACGACGTGTATGGAAAGTGTGCCTGCTTGTTTTTAGTACGCAAAGCAATGTTCGAGCCCCAGGGCTCCTTCTACCAGCACCCAAAAACAAGCACCGCGCTAGAGACACGCTGCATGACGGGGCTGTGGCTGCAGAAGTGGAGAACGGTAGAATTGTCATGTGATATGGCATAGTCTGATCAAGTGAGAGGTGAAGAAGGGAGAGGAGTGGGGAGGTAGTGCAGTAATGTGACTTGAAAGCAGTGCTCTGTTGTTATGCTGGGAGGAGGAGGAAATGGTATGTTACAGAGATGACCTGCTGGCACAACTGAATCACTGATCAGTAAATGTTACTTACACACCAAGCAATGTATGTAGTTATGCCGGAGGTTCAAAGGCAGTGAATGGGTGGACTGGGGTAGGGGGATGGGGCTGGCGTGGCTCCAGAGCAGGATGTCAGAAACTCAGACTCCCTGGTCTCCCCCTCTGGCAGGAGCGCTGGCTCTTGTGAAGCAGAATATGACCTCCTAAACAGGCAGTTCCCGGTTTTGACTTGGCCTCTGGGGCAGTCTGACCGATGTGCATTCGGCGTGTTCTTGTGCGTTCTTTAAGAGATACCCGAAATCTCCCGTTTTTTAAATTTCTTAACATAGCTAGCTGCTTTTTAATACAGATTTTTAGCAGTCTGGGGGGGGGTCGGAGAAGCACAAGGAAAGCAGCAGGACCAAGCGATAGCGGGAGGAGGGGGATTGGGGGGGGCACAGGGGAAGAACCAAGATAAGGACATGATTTACATCCGTCGGCTGAGTGCAGCCCTGTTTACAGAATTTGTAGCTCGGAGCCAATGAAAACATTGAGCGCTGGTGTGAAATGCTCTTAGAGAAAGGGAAAAGTAGTCCCTCGACAGATGCTAATATTAGGACAAGTGGAAGGGTACACGTAATGCAGCACTGCTCAGTGGAAGTGAACAACCTACACAAAAGAGGAACAAATAGGAAAGATTAACCTCTTAGAAGCAAGTAGTTTTAAAGGACACAAACAAACAAATGAAAAGCAATGGGTGGACTTGAAGCCCACAAAGTATATACAACAGGTCTCGAAACTCAACCTAAAAGTACTACAATAAGAAAAAATGTCTTTGTTGTGGAACAGTAGCCTCCTGCTCCAATAGAGCCAGCATGCTTCTTCCTCAAAAGCATCATTTTGCACAGGAGTAGCAGTGTGCTCTGTATACAGCAATGTCCAATCTGGGCCACTTTTGTGAGGAAGCAGGATAGGTGATTCTTCATCTAAACTCCTGGTCTAAATGTTATAATACCAATACAGTTGTTTCCATTTACATCATATCATGCAAGGGCACTCATTTCTGTTTCTTTAGAATGTGGGAAGTCCGTTTCGGTCACTGACATGTCAGTCCAGGGTATGCCCCTGTAGAGCTTCATAGCTATTCAAATTATTGCACATTCAATTGATCCCTGAGCCTCTCGAGCTGAAGGAGATTTCACAATAATGACCTACAAAATCTGGCACTCCATGTTATCACGTCCTAGGAACATCACAACCCCTGTTTTCACTTTGCACCCAGAATCACATAAAAATTTAGCTATGTTATGTTGAGAAAGTGCTGCCAGCTTCCTCTATTACAATTTGGAAAAATGTATGAGCTAATCGTTTCCATCAAGGAGCCCACACAGTTCTCTATGATCATAGCCTTATTTTTCTATTAGTACTTGTTTTGTATCTGTCTTGTAATATAAGTCTGCCGTGTTGCCTTTTCTAAGTGCTTTAAAAATCTGGTGTAACTGTTAGCCAATTTGATGGTAACGATTTACTCACAGAGCCATATTACCGACTGGCAGTCTCAGTCTAATTGTCAGTCACTGACTTAATCACCAGCTTTTCTTTCTTCTTGCATGGGCATCTCTTGAGCTATTGATGCATTGTTACAACTATTTTCTCTAGAAACCTTCCATTGAAGCTCCCAGTGCTGTTTTACTCTCCGTAATCTGGGAAATTGGAGAAGTCAGAAGACGTTTAGAAACCTCCCTACAATGTGTTTTATGTTTATAGTTGGGGCCCCTTACAGAATGACCAAGGTTGACCAGGGCAGTGTGAGTGAACCCAAACGGGCTTGGTTTCTCAATCAATTTGAGGAAGAATACAAGTGAATATGGTCACTCAATAAAATGTGAACTAGCAATTAATTAAAAGGCGAATTGCATTCATGTTTTTTTAGATTATTGACTCTACTTTTAGTTCAGTTTGTGCATAGACTCTGTTCCGCACATTAGAGCATCTAGTTCAAGCAATTGATGTTAAAGTTTGCAAAACATAAGTATTCAGCCATGTTTAAAGATCTATTCCAAAACAAGAGCACTTTTAGTCCAAATTTGTTGCAAAGTCATTGTGCAAATACACTTGCAGCAACATAAAACATCTTCAAAAATAACGTTCTGCCTCTAATAGGGTACTGTTTGGTAATTTGATGAGCTAACACTGCTAATTTATAATGGAAGACCAGATTGATATTACTGTTACAAATGAGTGTATTCATTCTACGGCGTGTGTAATTCAGTGAGTAAAAAAAAAAAAAGGGCCAAATGTTTCATTGACTCCGCTATATGGCATCCTTCATCAGGGTAATAGTTCCTTAGTATTAGGCCTCGTTAGTGGAGGATGCAAAGCCAACATAGTGTGAAATCTTAGTTATCACTTTGACATTACCATGGTTATTGTTACTAGATGCTGATTACTGTTCTAGATTGTTGTGTGAGGCATTCAGTTAGAGAGTGGTCTTGTTGTGTATGGATGTAGCTGCTTACTCCAATAACTACATATCTTTCAAGATACTTGTAGGAGTCTTACTACACATAGTGGACAAGCATTGCAGAAATACTAACTTTTGTTATTTTCTTTTCCCCCAGAACTGGGTCATCTGCAAGTGGACTACAGGGAATCCAGTGCACCACGGTCAAGTGAAGAAGCGTCCCTACATTCTGTTGCCTGGGTGACAGTCCCCATTATGACAGCCCTTGTACTGCTAATTGCCCTTCTTCTCATCAATCAAAAGAAGCGTTGGATACCAGTTCCCTGCTACAGGACTCCGACAAAGGTATCAGATCAGTCTAGTACTCCTGGCCCCATCTGTTTCCCTAAGTCTTCATTTTCATTCATTCCTAACCTTAAAACCTGGTAAAGAATCTTGCCAAGGCTACAGCCACAGTTATTCCAGTGATCCTGTATGCCACAGACCTACACTTTTCGCAGTAGATCATAATTGCATTATCTATGCTGGTTGTCCATTTAGGCCTGAAACCACATTATCAAAACAACGTTCTGAAGTCATTATTCTAGGATGTGGTGTTGGTGCGTTAACGGAGCAGTACTGCGATTCTCAGGGATGAATCTCTCAAAAAGATTTACCAGCCTCCAGCCAAATAGATTTGCCCATTTTCTACTACTGGTTGGTTCAGTGAGTGATAACCTGCCTGACAACAGCAAAATAGGTTAAACCAGTTCAAGAATTCTCTAAAATCAGTGGTTGCAAAGGTGGTTAGTAGGGCTTGGCAATGTAATGTAATGTAACACGGATATGTAGAGCGCTACTATAGTTTGGAAAGTGCTTCACGGCACTAAACATCAACAAATGGAAGCAAGGAGCCAAACTTGGAGGCCTCCTGGACTAGGATCGCCAAGAAAGTCAGATTAGTGTTTGTTTAAATAATCCAGTTTTCAAATCTTTCAAGAATGGGCAGCGGCCCTTCTTCAGCCAGACAGAGATAGGTTGGCTGTTTCACAGCTTATCCTCTAACAACACTTCGGAGCTGCCTCCTATTCTACTTAGCCGAATTTGAGATGGACAATAAGAAAAGATTTCGCGGACTGGAATTTCCATGATGAAACATAAGACTTAAAAAAAATCCAGAGCCTGGTGGGACCAGAGAGATGTAAAGCTCTGTGGATGTGCATCAAGGTTTTAGATTGAATACTTTTAGCAATAGGGAGCCAGTGCAGATCTCACAAAAAAGGAGGCAACAGAGCTATGTCGGGGAGGATTCAGAAGTAGATGGGCAGCCGGGTTTTGCACCTGCTGTAGCTTCCTGATAAGTTTAGATGGAAGACCAAGGTACAGCAAGTTGAAATAATCCTACTTGGACGTAATGAAAGGATGTACTAGGTTTTTTTAATTTTGCCTTAATGGGAAAGCGAGGAAGATATTTCCGCAGTGTTTTAAGGAGTGTTTCACTTCATGGATCTGTTTAAAATAAAGATTAGTATCAAATTGATACTCAAATTGCAGACCACTTCTGCTGGGGAAGGAGTAGGTCTCAGTTCCTCTGGCTACCATTGGCCGTTCCGGGCTTGAGGGTTCTTGCCTAGAATCGAGACTTCCGGTCTTATCCGAATTCAGCTTAAAGTGTTTTTTTATTCATCGAGGTGGCAATGGAAACCAGACAACCTCTGAATTTCTGTTGGCAATTGAGGCTGCTATCAGCCATAGACACTATCAATTGGGTGTTGTTGGCAAAGGACCACACCTCAAAGCTGTGACTCCGGATTACCACTGCTAAAGAATGCATATACATTTTGAAGAGTGTGGGGCTCGGGCAGAGCGCTAAGGAACCCCACAGTCTAAAGAACTGGTGACATAAAAGGTAGAAGTCTCATCACTTTCTGTCTATTAGCTAAGAATTATTTACCAATCAAGTGCAGAGACTTCGACACCAAACTCCCTTAGGGGTTGGATAAGTAAGTAAAGCATGAGTTATGGTGTTGAAAGCTGCAGATAAATCCCAAAAGATAAGGGCAGCCATACCACCCGCATTCAGGATTTGCCTGAGTTCTTCTAGACTGTAGGCAGTATGCATTCCATGCTAAGGGCAACACAGTAATGATGATGTATATGTGCTTTCAACATGTTAGTAGGAATAGGAGTCAGACCGTTCACCCTGTAGTTTGAGGGAATGTTTGTATCTGCATTAGCCTTCTTCAAGATGGAAGGAGCCATCACTACTTTCCAAGCTATGGGCAAGATTTCATTAAATGGAATAATTAAGTAAATATTTTAGAATGGGAACAATTATTGGAGCTGCTAATTTCAAAATAGATTCTGATCAATGATCAGTCGGTGAGCAGGCGTTGCAGTTTTTTTTCAAAAGAACATCTAGATGTGTCTCTGAAATAGGTTTTTCTCAGGGAAGGCTGGTGCTTGTCAAGGTAGCAGCACATATTCAAAACCATAGGAGTGGAAAGGGAATTCTAGATAGTCACAATTTGTTTTTAGTTGCTAGCATATCACTGTCCTGTGAGTGTTCCAGCTTTTGACTCATTGCCTGAGGGTGAGTCATTGTTGTTACAATTCAGAAGACCTCTTTTGAGGAATGTTAAACAGACTCCATTTTCTTGGCATAAAATACAATTTTTGCTATTTTAATGTCCTTATGACACTCTCGACGTGAAGCTTAATAGGCTTTTTTGTCAGCATCATAGTGCATAATGTGCCACATATTCATTCCTGCCTACAGCATCATTTGATTTAAACAGTTTCCAGAAATATAAGGCTGTATCTTCAAAGCCCTTTTTTACTTCTACTAGCAAAAACCATAATAATAAGAATGACTGCTTATATGATGGGCACCATGTGCACATTTTCTGTTGGCACATTTCTGAGAAACTTTAGTATCAGATGGAGAGAACCATCTCTCCCTTGTTCATCAAGTGTCAGCCAATCCTCATCTTCGTATATATGTTTTTCAAAGCACTGAACCTGGAGTTCCAAGCCACCAAAGGATTAATGCATTGATTGGATAAGCTAAGAACTGAGACATGCTTAATTTGGTTGCAGATTTACTCAGATCATGGAGTGGGACAGTTGAAGGCGGCCTACAAGATATATCGGATCATTTTACTTGATAGTTCTGAACATTCAGGTGGTGATCATTGTGAGTGTCCCCATAGTCACACAAAGTATGGAGCATTAGTCAAATGACATTGGTCCTGGTGAGACCCAACAAGCAGATACAGGTCAAAACGCTGACATCCCCTTTCTTGGTTGTTTTGCGTCGAGATACTGTATACAGAGAGATACTGGCTCTTACCCTAATTGTTTAGAATCATCCTACAACCTTGGGTCTTGTACAGTGTCTTTGTGTATGTATTTATACATGTGTTCACCATTTAAGCACTGCAGCCCCTGCACTGTCATTACACTGTGCATATATGACACCGAGTTCTTATAAAGAATGTTACAGATCTAAAAAACAGAAAAGTATCCTGTATGCATTTGTTATTATTTAGTAAGAGATGGATGTCTCAATTACTTTGCATACCACAGAAGCATTGTAGAGGTACTGTGATAAATTAGATCTATGGGACATTTGCTGCATTCTAATATGTTTACACTTGTCCTCGTGGCAGATAGGGTTGCGCTTGTTTTGTAGACACACCAAAAGATAAGGATATGTATGTATACATAAATTGTCAGCATAATCCGTAGCTGCTGCTGTTGGAAGTATAAACAGAATGCATCTTGATCGTTTAACACAAAACCTATAAAACACTAGAAAACAAAAATTCTTGGGACGATTATAGGCCAGGCCAGCCTGTTTCTTTCTCAGGAGAATATCAACGTGGAGAATATGGCTCAGACATCTTGTGTGTTAAGAGGAACTATAACATTAAGGAGATCTTTGGTGTATCTTCTTTCACAGCTTTCCGTGAGAGGCACACACTAGCACAGCGTCATTTTCCCCTGAATCTGCTGTGCTGCCTTCACCTAGGTGTATTCATCGCAACAATCCTATGACATGGTTTTCTTCCTCCATGTCATTAATTAGCACACATAAGACCCAGCACTGGTCGTTCAGTACATGAAAGTGACTAAGTACCCAAATTCCTTTGACTTTTACAGCATTCTGAAAGAAGAGGTCCAGGATTAATAAAACATCGTATAGGAGCTGAACAGATCAATTGTACTCCTGTAGTTGTTTGGGCACCAGAAGAATGGAGGATTTTGAAAACTGTTCCTCCAAGGTTTCAGCTGGACCCGCTAGGAAAAGTATCTGACCGGCAGTTTCACAGCGTTGGATTAAATGTTTGCTTTGTACCACGCTGAGAGCTCCACACTTCTCAAAAAGTGATAAAGTCCCATTTTATGTTAGGACTTAAAATGTTTCCAGTGATAAATCTCCAAAGCTCCAAAACACCAGTGGGACCAACCTGCTTATGCTATCTGGCCTTTGGTTCCATGGGGATAGTTACATTTTCAGTAGCATTCCATGCTGGGAGCAATTTTCTTCTCAAAAAGTGACAAAGTACCATTCAGTGCTGGGACTTAGAAGAAATTTGAATGATTTTCTTTAAAAAGTGACAAAATCCCTTTCTGGTGTAGGACTTAAAAACTTCCAGACTTTCCCTTTGACGAATCCACTTGGTGTCTCAAACTAGGGCTCCATTGCGTTTGGCCTCAAATCTTGCCTAGGGCCTGGTCTGCCCCTTCCATAGACTATCATTGGTGTGTAGTGCCTTTTGGTACTATTTTTACTTGCATTTAAAAACATGAATATCTCCTTGTATTTTTGTTGTCTTGGTGTCATTTTGTTTAGTAAAGTGTACTCTATTTTTTTTTTTAAATTTGGTTGAAGTATTTTATTGGTTGGTGTTTTTACTTTATTTGCATACATGTATCACACACTTCTCTAAGTTTAGCCAGTCTGCTCTGTTCCATAAGTACCAGGAGGTTGAGATCAGGTTAAATTAGCGATTTTCAGGGTTCACCATGACGTGAAATGTTATTGTTTCTTGAGAAGGACAGTCACCCACCCCAAATTAATAATCCACATTCTTCCTTAGAATGACCCATTTTTTGAGGTTTTAGTGCTCTTCTTTTACAGTAAGACTTCAAAATGTTTGACAAATTTGTTTCTTGTCATAACTATGCTTTACAAGTTAAATGGGAATGTAGAACCTCATCGACAAACAGTCGCATATTTTACATCATGTTCCCTAAATACCATTTCCGTGTGCAGATTAATGGTGGAACTTTATCCTCACGAGAAGCATTAGTGAATGTGGGAATTCCATCAGTATTGTGTTGTGAAGTATCCTCGGCATTGCGGAATTTCTGTAGTCGCAGATTGAAGATTAGTGGTAGTTTGTGGGCATTCTCTGTTTTCCTTACCTAAAAAACAATGTGAACTCTGACAAACTCCTACATTTGAGGGTATTAACATACATCTAGCTGTTAGTCACCCACTCTCACAATGCCTGTGGTCTGCCTATGATAAGGGTTAAAGTCATTTTAGGGTAGATTAGAGATGGAGAAGACCGTATTTAAATTAAGTGTAAGGGAATATATTTCCACATGGATACCTAAAAAACAATTTTCCCCTTTAGAAGCAAATAAAGTAAATGAACAAATACTAATTTCTGCCAATTTTCTGCACGTGGGACCAAGTGGAAATGCTGCATACATAAATGTTAGGCATGCAAGTACTTCTGGTAGACTGAGTGTTGTAGATTTCCTGAAAGTGTTGGGGGATTATTTCAGGGTCAAATCAAAGCCTTGCTATTAATGGTGTTATAATGCTTGAGCAAATTTCTGACTTTTTCCATGTCCTCCTTTGAATTTTTTCCTAAATTCTTTTTAGATGCAATTCATGTTGTAGGAGTAATAAATATGGTGAAAGTGTCATACCTGCTCCATATGAAGGGACATGGGGCAAAACTGGCCCTGCAGGAATGTTAATTATACTAGAAGGCACACGAGTTCACCTCTTTAACACCAGGTGTCAGAGTAAAATTACAGCCAGCGTTTCGAATGGGACGAATAAAATGTAAAGGGTCATAAAACTCTTTCCTTGGATTTAAAAGAAAATATCAGATCACGGATCATGCATCAGTCTCACAATGTAATATGTATGTCCTTTGTAACTTCAAGAGTACGCGTTTGTGGTGGGATCACCAGAGATGATGTACTATAAGTTACTTTAGAGAGGTGTGTGTTTGTCTAGATCTCACCTATAACCTTGTACCATTCACTAGACCGCATTACTCTGCCTGGCTCCAACAAATAATTTGTCATCTGCTCCCATTAAGCTTAAACTTAGCCTGGGCTGTCCGCAACTTGTAGACAGTTTGTCCTGGTAAATAAATTCGCTGAAATGAGGAAATTAGCTTGATACCCAAATATAAAATGTTGACAGAGTACCTATCTCCTCAGCATCCAGTCCTTTGGCTCCTTAATATCTCCAGTGCAGAAATTACTCAATCACCTTTAGTTTTTGGTGATGGATGCTATATTTTGTTTCATGGAACCTGTGGGTGAGATGATAAAAGGCACTCTTGGGGTTTAGGGTTATGGCTGTAAACTCTTGTGTGGATCTCTACCCCCTGTTCCGTTCCCAGCATAGTCCATGTTCTGTTCCCAGAAGTTAGTTTTTTAAGGTCACCTAATCTAAGTGTAGTTACTATGTTAACTAATGCTTTTCTCTTTTTTGCAGCCTTCTTGTCTCAATAACCAGTTGGTGTATGTGGACTGTAAGAAAGGCACAATGGTGCAGGTGGATAGTTCCCAACGGATGCTCAGAATGGCCGACCCAGACTCAAGATACAGTGGATTCTACAGCATGCAGAAACAGAACAATCTACAGGCAGACAATTTCTACCAAACAGTGTGAAGAATTCAAACATTGCCCAAGAGTCTATACAAGCTAAAGAAACTAGACAGAACGAAGGAGAGAGACAGTAACATAACTAGAATTGTGCACTTGGCTAATGGATTGTATTGGATTTGTGAATTCTCATGTACAACTCTTGAGACCTTTCTGGGATGAGCGCTGTCTCCTGCAATGTGCCAGATCAAGCATTCCCAATTCACCTTGCGATAACTGACCAAGTGTTTTCTTAGAACCAAAGTTTCACACACAAAAAACTTGTTGAACATGTATCTGCTTGTATCCTAGCAGTGTAGAGATTTCTTTAGGATGGGGGTTAAGCAGGTCTGGAGACATGCAAGGGGTGGGAGAATGAAATTGACTCGTAGTAGGTAAGTGAACCTGCTTGGATTAAGGAGTGCAAGAAACAAAGGAAGGACTGATATCAAAAAATTGACAAGCACTAATCAGACCGTGGCTTTTTCTGACCACTCTGAAATCTGCGACAAAGGCCTAACCCACACATATGTAAAAAAAACAGAAAGAAATGTCAGGTGTTATGTGTAGATCCTCCCAGAACAGAACCTACAGCGCAAATTCACATTGATCAATCTTCAAATTTATTTGTTTCTCAATATCATTATTTGCTTTACAGTCTGGAAGTTGTGGTATCTATTAAAACAGCAAGAAAAAATAAGCAAACAATATTTCTAGAGGAAAAAATTAATGGGTGGGCTCACTACATTTGTGTAATCTTATACCATGTGCTGCTTATATTTTTTGTATCTTTTCCTTTTTCCTTCAAAGTGGATTGCTCAGTTTATTGTTGGCAAAAAGTAGCAAAGCAGCTGAAGCCTAAGTAGTGTCTTAATATATGAGCACTGGATCTTTTTTTTCTGACAGGATTAGCAAAAGCAGAAAACGTCAAGAAAGCCATGCAGTTCCAGGGGCTTTTTTGTTTGTGTAATTTTATTTTCCTTTAATTTGTGTTTTGTTTCCTTCGGTGTGTTTATAGAGTTTTTTTAAAAGGAGAAGTGAAAAATTAATCTATGTTGGACAAAGCTCCTGCTAAAAGAATATAAAACAGCGTGAGAGAGATTAGGTTTTTTGTTTGGTTGTTAATTTACTGGTTTATGCAGACTTAGAAACTGCTTCCGTGCTAGGGAGCTGCTTAAATTGTATATTATACTCAAGCACCTTTTTTGAAGCTCAGAAAAAAAGGAGATTATGCTTCTTTGAACCTTAGCATTATAGGAATATTTATGTAAATATATATTATGCTAAAACGAAAACAAAAAAGTATTTGTATATATATAAATATATATAATTTTCTATGTTTTTTTTCCTGTTGAATGTATTTTTATCTGAGAGCGCGATTTTACCCAGAACTAAAACACAAACCAACGCATTCCATGTCTTTGCTTAGTATGCTTATATATTTTGGAAAGAAGAGGATGAGCATCTCATTCTATCTACCATTTAATTTTCAAAGTTTTTGTCTCTGTGTGCCTGTGCACTCATTTTTTTTTTTGTGTGAGCGAATATTTGTGTATGCACGTGTATGTGTGTTATACCTGTGTGTGTGAGACCACCTGTGCATATGCACGTGTGGGACTTTAGCAATAAGCATTGCTCTTGCTACATTGTGTGTGGGGGTAGGGGAGGGAGGGTAAGAATAGGTAGGTTGTTTTATTTTATTTTCCTGTTTGGTCTTGTAAAGGCTTTTAAAAGAACGCATTGGCTAGAGACACTGAAAGCAATGCGCATGCAGAGCTTATCGACATTTTGCAAAATTACTTCAGCTCCTGGATTTTTTAAACTACTGGAATAATATCCACAATAAGCTTCACGTTTATTGTAATTTGCCTCAACAATAAACACTGACTGTGTAACTATAGCGTTAACTTTTGAAGAGGTCTTGGCACTTTTGTACTAATTACCCATTTGTGTAATGCTTTTTTTCTTTTTACCAGTGTTCATTATGAAAGACACTGAACCCAGTTTGCTTAATGTGAAGAGGACATGTGTTTTGTTTTGTGAAAGAACTCTCAAGTATTGTTGTAAATACTTGACCAGTGCTTGCTGAACTTTAAAACTGAAAAAACTAATTTATTGTTATAATGACCTAATTTATTAATCTGAAGATTAACAAAGAGAATGAAAACCATGGAAGGTGTTCTAGCTGTTGACGTCGGAGGAAAATCGGTGTAGCAGAGAGTCTGTCTCTGTTTATATGGCTGCAATCTCTCACATGAAAAAAGAAAACATGCCTTCCCTTTTTAATTCACCTTTCTTGATAAGTATTGAAACCAACATGTTTTGGTCCTTCTAGCACAAAGTTTCTGTCAAGACAAATCATCCATTCCTTGCTTAAAAGAAAAACGTCTTTAACTATAAAACAAAGAAACTGTAAAATGCTTGCTTTTGTTTTGCAATCAAGGCCATATTCTGAATAAAATACTAACAAGATGTAGGACATGGTGTACAATGTTTTTTTTCATTATGATTATTATTTTAAAGATTATATGATTTTCCTATGTGCTGTATCCATTACACTCTTTTACTTTGGTTCATGTTGTTCTCTCTTGTAAAAGAAACACAAATATAATTTTCCTGAGAAAGAAACATGAATTAGAAAGCATTTGTGGCACTTCGAGTGCACTGCAGTTTGACAGTTTGCTTGTTTACTTCTTTTTTTTTTTTTTAAACTGTAAAGCAGTTTCTTGTAATTTGGTTCTCGGCAGCACAATAAAAAAAATTAAACCTGTTGTTGCACATTCTTTTTATGTTTGCTTGCTATTTCATATGCTATGGTCAGATGTGTACTGCCAACTACGCTTCTTGTCCTAAAATGTTATATTCCAGTATATTCATGCGTTCTCTAATGGAGCAAAGTACACCATTATGTTTTGAATTAGAGACACTGAATAACTACTTTAATTGCCTCCGTGTCTGTGCTTATTTCAGGTACTGAATCAATATTTCTTTGAAAGTATTCCAGGATTTCCCAATATTATTTGCTGTGAAATACGCTGTATTTGAGCGTGTCTTGTGCCATCCTCCATTGTGTAATATTTATATGCATTCCCAGTATAGCTATTAGTATTACTACTGTGGTATGGTCAGATAGGGTTCTTGCAAGATGACCGACATCTGTGGCCCATGTCCTGGTGTCGGTGATTGACAGCCAGTAGTCTAGCCTGGACCACATGCTGTAGACAGAGGACACAAATATGCCCTTGCAGGTTGTTGAGGGACTTCTCTCCAAAAGTCTGCTAAAGCGTAACCTGCGAGTGTTTTTTGTTTTTTTAGGTCCTCCGCTGCCCCCAATGTAGGTTTTGTCTGACCTTGTGACTACCCAGGGTGCTATTCAGGTTGACGTTAAAGTCCCCATCCTAGAGAATCGATTTTTGGGAGGGATCCAGCACCACCGACCACAGCGTCTGAAAAAAGTGTGGCTCATCCACATTAGGACTATATACCTTAACCAATATAAAATAATGACACTGTGTCAATTTTGTACCCTTTCTAATCACAATCGCCACTATCCTAGCGTATTATGAATTGGTGTAATGCCCATCTGGATTGCTGGTACTTCTCAGTGGGTTTCTTAAGGTGAGCCTCTTAAAGTAATGCCGTATAGATCTTCTGCCTAGTGAGCTATGCAAAGACTTGCCTGGTTTTGCAGGTGTTATTCAGCCCTGTGACATTCCAGTTTAGAACCTTAGGTAAGGGCTCTATCTTAAGAGGCATAAGTCAGTCTTGCCATGTTTTAAACATGTCGTGTGATGTGTCTTGTAAAGGCTATGATAAATGTGCAAGGTTGCTCTTGGCATGACTTGTCTGTACATCATCTGCTGAGGAAGGCTTTCACAACTTCTCCCCCTCCTTCACCAGCATGTCCAGTGCACCCGTGGCAATACGAACCCAACCCTCCTTCACACCAATACGACCCGCAAACAATAAGGACCAAAAAGTAGCCAACACAGTACAGGATGATGGATTGACTAATTAGGGAATTACCCATGGGGTGCTGCAGGAGCGGCCACAGGAAAACTTCAGTTGAAGTGAAGGTGGCCAAGGACTATGCAGATTGAGAAACAGCAGTAACTGAAATATAACTGACCCCGTGACTGGATTGCAGATTATACTGAAGTTAAAGTTCTTGAATAAATCATAGTGTGATCACATAGCTTAAGGAGACATCCCATTTGTCAATATATGAGTACATACTAGTGATACTAGGCAATCATGTTATACTGAGGTTCATCATCATCAAAATCAAGGTTATTTTCTTCCCTGTGTTAATTGACCAGAGTTTTCAGAAAAGTTGAAGTGTCCTGGGGTGAGTTGAAAATGTGTTGTCTTCCTAGGTGGTTTCTTCTGAGACATGATAGATAAAGCATGGCATAACTGATGCCCTCTTTTTGTAGTCTACGTTTAACCTGAAAGAACTCACTGCTAGTATAAAGTCTGGGAAGAACGTGACATTATTAATTTTGAAGTTTAGGACCCATTTTTCAAGGGCCATCCTGAGTAGCTTGTCACGACCTCTATATTTTAATAAATTCGCTATAATGGGGCACACCCCAGGGTGGGGCCTGGGTGCAGGCGAACAATGCACCTTGTGACCACCAGCTAATGTGACAGATTTTCGGCACCAACGAGGGATGTGAGCATTTTTTCTACGAATCCCTCAATTCTTTCTGCTTTTGCTGGTTCTGGCACACCAAGATTGTGTAAATTAGGATGGCAGGAATGCACCTGGAGATCATCATTTTTCACCTTTATCACTGCAAGCAATTAATATTGAGGCATTTTACAGTTGTTTCTTTTCAAGTCCACTTCAATATCGGAGATACGTTGCTCTTCTGCCCCCGATCCTCGTCACGTTGGTCTAACTTGGCTGCCATGGAATCAAATCATCGGGCTTTTCCCGTCACTAGACCCCAGTTTTTATTGCATTGCTTGTAACTGATTTTTGTGGGGGGGGGGGGGTGGACACATCCCAACATTTTCCCTTGGGCCCAAGCTACCTGTGCCCTCTTTCCATTTCTGTGTCCTGCATTCTGGCAATGCGTTTAGACTCAAAGGTGAGTTTAGACTGCTTGCTATCTGTTTTTCTCATCTTCACCTGTGTGCGTGTGGGATCTATTATTTTTTTTTCTTTTTTTGCAGAGTTTTATATAGCGCAAACTTGACCCGAATCCAATCAGGTATCAGAGCGCTTTACATAGCACCAGTTACGTTACATTAGGACACACATTCATTCGTTGTTAGGCACAGGGAGATTAAGTGATTTGCCCAGAATCACAGGATGTTCAGCGTCATTACCGAGACTCGAACCCAGTTCCCCTTCAACCCAGAGCAGACAGACTTATATTAACTTTAGGTTCCTCTTGTGGTATGTAGATCCATAGGCTACTAAGCGGGATTATGCAGACTCTCCCACAAACGGCAATTACTTCAGTGAAGGCCAGCAGGTCGCCTACCTTGAAGTTCGGCTACAAGTCTCGGTGTAACTACTGGGATAATAATTTTACCGTTCTCACGCACAACTCACCTAGACCTCATTTGGGTCGGTTATCAGTTCAAGATTCTAATCTATAACATGAAGCAGGTCACACACACTAAGGCATAACGGGGGCGCAACAATCACTCACAAATGTGGGCACAAGCAGGCCCAGTACGGATTCATGCCAGAATTCAGTTCAGATGGGACATATGGGGAATTCAAGAGCTCCTCACTGTGTTTAGGTGTACCAGTGTCCAGCAATCTGAAAGACCACCTTCCGCAGGGATCCCAAGGCATTCACGATCTAGTTTATTTAAGAATTTTGCTGTGTCATTTACACAACTATTGTGGACGCCATCTTTTGCTACTCATTGTGCTCCACTGTCTGGCCGTGCCCACTCTACATTCATGCTGGTAGTGTTCACATCATGGTGTACTGTTTCATATCTCTTACCTCTGCCCCCTGCACTTGCCTGTCTCACTGATCTCATAGGTGGCACAAACTGCTGCAACATCTCACCTCACATGGATTTACATACCACCTCCACCCTCTCTCTCACGTCTCCAGAGGCACTCTCACAGGTACGCAAAGTGGTTTTACCTCGAGTTATTGCTGTACCAACCTCGCCCTATACTTTAGCAGCCCAAAACTCACCTGGGATGCCCCCAGCACTGATGACACGTTATGGGTGGGAGTCCGTGCCTTACTGGCCCATGCCTTTCCTCCTCAGCAGGCTACCCTTCCCGAAGGGGCTGTTCGGCAGGTCACACAGTTCTCACTTGCGACTGATGTGGACTCCGTCACTACTCTTTCCTTGCCGTTTTTTGCCTCTATCAGGGTTTGAGATGTATCACACGGCCATGTATTGTGATTAATTGTGTTTGGGCAGATTATTAGCAGATATTGATGCCCTTGCCTGCAGAACTGCACTAAAATGTGGCAGTCTTGCTGCAGACGCTCTGGATCCCCTGGAGGATGCTGCTTAGCCAGTGCTCAGCAGTACTGTATGCTGAGAACACTCCGAGAGATGTTTTTTGCACTGGCATACCCTTCTTTGCCCCGGAAAACCTACAAAGAGCTAATTGTCCATCTGGTGTTCCTTGATAGGACTGATATAAAAGCTCAATTCTCTTTTAGGATCCAAGCAGGGGAGTCTCTCGTCCTGTTTAGAGGATTGAGGTGGAGCAAAGACAACTGGGAGTGTTATAGCCTGACGGATGTGGAAAGAGGTGGCCACTTAAGGTAGAAAGAAACCGCGTCGTCAAAACCAACTTATAGTTAGGGTGGTGTAAGGTGGATTTACACAGAGAGCTTGACGTTAGCTCATGTCTAGCCGATGTTGTTTCAATGAGAAAGACTGTCTTTGGGTCAGAAGTTTCAAAGGACAACTGTTCAGTGTCTCAAAAGTTGTCACATCAATAACATGAGGACAGAGCTCAAATCCCACCATGCATTACAAAGGGTTTTGGGTGTTTCAAACCTTTCAAAAAAACTCGTCCCAAATGGTGAGCTAAATAAAGAAGGCTGATCCGGCAACAGATGGCCGAAAGAGCCGATACGTTACCCTTAACCTTGCCCAAAGCAAACTCTTTCGGGGCGAGGGATAATACAACCCACAAAACTTCAGACAATGTTGCCTGTAAACGGCCATTGTATTGAGTGGTGCACTAATCCACAAATTTGGCCCAAAGGCTAGCATACACTGATTTAATGGTGAGAAGGCTCATTGCCTGCATGACATCAATGGCCCCAGTGTGGAGATCGAAGAAGGTCAATTGTTGCCACTCAGTCGACTTGCATAGAAATGCAAAGTGTGCAGGCCTGGGAGCAGAACCGCACCCTGTTGCTGTTACAGAAGATCTCCTCGAAGTGGCAACCAGATTGGAGTCCAGATGCTCATGCCCAGGAGTTCTGAGTACCACATTCTTAGCTCAATCTGATGCCACCAGGATGATTTGTGCCTGGTCCGTTCTCACCTTCTTCAGAACTCAGGGCAGAAGAACAGTGGTGGAAAGGCATACAGAAACTTGTATTCCACTCTAGCCGAAATGCGTTTGAGTGAGAGGTGCTTTGGAAATTCTAGCGTGCAGAGGTGCTGACGTGCATTCCCAGCGGAAGTGAAAATATCAAGCTGGGTTCTCCCCCCTTGCTGGAAGATGGGTGTTTGCCACCTCCAAGCATACCTGTCATTCATGATCTGCTAGGCGCCAGTAGCTTCGTTTGACCACCCTGGCATGTAAAGATCCCACCATATGGTACACTATCAGAGAAATCCCTTGATGGTTCAGCCACTTCCAGAGGTGCAAGGCCACTTGTTACTGGGTCCATGACCTCACCCTTCCCTGCTTGTTTCATTACCCGATGGGGGTGGTATTGTCTGTGTGCAACTTCACCCGCTGTCCTTCGATGGTAGGTAGGAATGGTTCAACACCAAGCGAATCACTTAACTTCAACAAGTTGATGTGGAATTGAGACTCCATTGGAAAGCAGAGTCCTCTGCTTTCCCCAACCCAGTAGTGATGCATCCATGACCTCCGTTAACTCTGTGTGGGGTAAGGAGAAAGGCCTGCTGCTGATCCAATCGTGGTCTGATGCCTTCACTGCAGATCTTTTCTCGTCTCCTCTGAAATCTGGATATAATCGATAGATTTCCCTGATGTTCTGTCCATTGGAATTTCAGGACCCATTGTAGAACCCACATGTGACACACGCAGGGTGCAATTCCAGCAGCCTCCGAGTCATCCGCACTGAGATCCAGGAAAGTGGCTGCTGCAACATCATACCCAGGTTGTTACAATTACACTTACTAGCAACAAATAACCCCAGGCTTCAATTGTTGCTGGAAGGCTGCAGTGTCACTTTCAATTTCCAGATATCTCGGAGGTTGATTAAACACCAAATCCAGGCTTTATTCTACTATGAGCAAACCAGTATTGAAAGGTGTAAACATTTTCAGCTTTAATTTTTCTTACCTTTTTCCTGTGGTGGGCAGCCACTTGCAAGACTATGTTTTTCCACAAGGAGAGCAGATCCAGGTGGGTGCTTGACTTTTGTCCTGCTGAGAGGCAGCCCCCCTCCGAACTTTTCTCTCCTGGGCTGACTGGCTACTGGGGCAGCTGACTGCTGTACCATCTCAAGCTATGAAGTTGTGGGAATGTCCTAAACTTATTAGGAGGGCCAACTGTCCCCTGCCTGGCGTCCTCTTCAATTCAAACAGAAATGTTTGACAAGTGGAGCAAATTACAACTTCCTCTTTTGCCCAGTTGGGCAGCAGATGCAAAAGAGCCCAAAGCAAATTGTTCCAGGGCAAAACTGACAAACTTTCCAGAGATGACGTGGCCCCTGGCATTAGAAGGAAACTAGGTTATTAACTCCCTTCTCCTGGTGGCTCAAAGCAGGCCAAGGAGTGACCATGTCATTTTTTCTAGCCTTCTTTATTTGGTGCTCGACAACATTCAATTGGACAAGCGGAGAAGCCATAGGAGGTCAGGTCGCACCAAAGCCAGATACCTTAGCTACAAGGACTCTGCTGAAGTCTTCTTTTAGATGGCAAACAACTCTAAGCAGGACCAACCCGATTTTTTCTGAGGTTGATCATTGGGCGGAAAGCCTTGTGTGGCTGGTTCTGGTTTTCCGGAGGTGTGGAAGTCCCAACATTTTCCAACTTTACGAAGTAGCTCTTCTTGGCCATTTCTAAGACTCCCACTACCTCCGGGACGGTACTCGTAGAGTCCAAGACCCGATACGTTCTCTAGGGGTACCCCCAGGCCCCATCTTGAAACGCAGGGTTGGCAATTTGACCCCCCCCCCCTTGCACCAAGGACTTAGGCAATGTGCCAGCTCGTGTCAGAAATCCAGTTGGCCTGCAACCCTTACACAACTCACTGAGCAATGTTGAGCAGGAAAAGTTTACTGGCAATGATCAGTCCCATAACATAAATTCAGACAATATCATGAAAGTCCCAACCCTGTTTTACAGAAAACACTCAAAATAGCACTAAGATGCAAGATATGTATTTTAAATGATTCTTTTTAAAAACCTAACATAATGCATAAAATGTGAATGGTAACCACACAGAATATACATGATATGGCAGCGAAGCATGTTAAAAATAATGAAAATAGCAGACAAATTCTAAAATGTTTATTGAAATGTATGTTCCCTAACACCCTCATGCTGCTACTTCTAGGTGCTATGCTAGCTCTAGCTGAATCAGTCAATAAAAGCCAATGTCTGAGTTACAACGATTGTGTGCACAGTATACCTGTTTTCAAAACGGCAAGGAGTGGTTGTTGTTCAGAAATAGCAACGCAGCTATTTCCTATCACCTTTGTGGAGCTCTGGAACATAAACAGCAACTAACGAAGGCCACTCTGCTCACTGTCGCTTTTGGCTAAAGTGGGTACTGTAGGCTGGCATGACCTAGTTTGTGATATCCATGGTGAAGCTCCTCTCTAATCTGTAGTCTGATACCTGTTTTTTTTTAGGATCTGATCAAGAGATTTGTTGAAGGAACCTTATCTTTGTTATATATTTACATCATATAATAAATCTCTCAGACATCTGTGATTATTAACTAAACAAGAGGTCAAAGAATCATGGATGTGAAGGCATCAGCTCAATTATCACCTTAATCTGGTATATTCTAGTTAAAACATAACCCTAGAGACGAGGTGCACTTGACGCGAGCAATTCTGCGTATGTCTATTTACACATTCTATAAAGAAAATATGAGTTTAAACAGTAGAAATGGAAGAGTTTAAATGCATAATAAAAAGGGAATAGAAGAGTCTGAACTCAGTGTTCACAACAGACCCACACCACTCGAGGCCACCAGCACAGTCTGGTCCAGACCCACTTGCAAATGATCAACTGGTCACTTGCAGCTTTTGGTGACCCTGTAGCCACACAGGTCACCCAGCTGACCCTTGAAATCCACCTCTCATTGCTATGTATGTCAGAAAAGTCAGAACAGGCCCAGCCCTTTCGATCTCCACACAGGTCACAGACCTCAGGTGTCTGCCTCCTTTTCTCTTCCACAGGTCCAGATGTGTTTTGAGGAGCAGTGAGTGAGACGACACTTTTGTATAATTCACTGCCAGTGGGTGGGGGTGACTTCTCTACACTCCATAACCAATGGCAAACAGTTCCCAAGGGCAATCTTTCTCCCCTTTTGCCGCACATCCTGTTTGCTTTACTGCAAACTATTCCACTGACTATTCTCCAGGAAAATTAATCAAGATGGCAGAACCTATCTGTGTTTGGAAGAGGCTAGTGGCTCACCAAGTGGCGTGCCAAGGGAAATTACCATTCTCCTCCTCCTCAACCCCACCAAACATGTTCTGGGACCAGCGTGCTTCCTCCTGAAATGGAGCTAGGTTGGCTACAGTTAGCCCGGGGCTCAAGGAGCCCCTCTTCCCTCAGTCTCACTTTACTATGAATTGGTAGATTGCACCCTGGTTCCTTTTAAGTTAATAAAGTTCCTGAACCCTCTCCAACTGACTACCATGAGAGAGGATGAATCCCATACCTCACTCCCAGGTCTTCCTACCAAAAGTCCCAAGACACTGTATCTGCTTTAGGAGAAGTTTTCAACCTCATTAAGGAGAAAGCAGTGACAGGGAAGGTAGCTGCAGGAAGGCTATTACTAATTAGCCTACTCGAGGTCCAGACAGGGAAGGACTGACTTTTTAAAAGTTACTTTTCATGTACGATTATCAAAACTTCAACTGCACCATTTAATTGAATGTTTAATAAATATTAAAACCAGTGATTGAATGGACTCTGTAGCTTATTCCGAACCAAAGTTACCAAAAATAGGATTTTAATTGTATTTTAGTTTTTCTCTTAAAAATATCTAGACCTATACAGTGAAAATAGGGTTTGGGGGATAGCCACTATAAGTAACATGCCAACCTTGTAAATTCTTATATGTTTCACTATCAAATGGTAAATCACCAACCTTGGTAGGCTAAAAGGCATGCTTAGGGGTGCCCCTATGCTTATAAGTAGTGTCCCTTCCGTGCAAAAAATGGTTATTTTGATGGGTTCACCTGCAGGTTTAAAAGCGGCAACAGTCAGGATACACATATAGGCCTTGAGCCATATTTCCCTTGTCCACCTAGTGGATGGCACAATACATGCTTCAGTCAATACGTGACATTTAACTTGAATGCCTTTGGTGTATTTCAGGAACCATATGCTACTACAACAAAAAAGGGAATGGCATAAAAAAAGAGGGATTTTGTCACACAACATTTAAAGATGGTTGCAATGAAAGGGGAGGGTAGAAGGGACTTGGAATGTAAATACTGTGTATAGGTAGTGGGAAGAGGACGTTTCGAAGAGGGACACACAAAGGCTGTCCTGCATAGAAGCTGTGATCAGACAGCCAGTGACTATTTTTAGCAAAGATGAGTAGGGGGTAATGGATGGGGAAGGGTCTCCTTGCAGTACGTTGACACAAGCAAGAAAGAGCAGGATGGAAATGGGGGCAGCACAGAAACTTGCAAAATTGAATAAAGGAGGGGTCTCCCACACCTCCCTGCATCCATGTAAATCAGTCCCTGCAAGAAAAATAAAGGGCAACAAGCAAGTATTAAGAAAAGTTATGTGACTTTCTTATACACTTTATCAATATGATAAATAAGAAAATCTCATTCCATGGACTGGTGTATGCTGCAGGAGAAGATAGTGTATGTCTCGAGGGGGTGCCCTGGGAAGTGGGCGGTGATCTGGTCTCCCTGGAATACCTACCGTGGTAACGTCTGTGAGCCCCCAACCTATCCCTCAGTTGAGGAACGGCTAACCCAAGAACGTGGGGATAATTTACGCTCCTGATCTGTTGTGCCATGTTAAGAGATACGAATGTCTAAGAGTCCAAAGTTGTGCCACTGTAACTCAAAAAGATCTGAAATTTGTAAGTGACCGGTATGTTTATTTTTGTCAATAAAAAGAATTTATAAAAAAAAAAATAAAAAAAAAAATCTCATTCAAACCAGTATCAAATATGACTTGTTTTTATTTCTGGACCCAGGTTGTTAGGGACTTTTATCCATACAACTAGTGAGGGGTCAAATTATGGGCTGCCTACCACCCTTCCCCCCACAGGATCATGGAGAGTTTCATGATTCATTGCTCTGCTTGGCATATGTAGAAACCTATCAGCAAGAGCCCTGCTGCAAAAAATGTCTCTTCACAATCAACCCATTGCTGATGAAGGCCCACGGAGCAACATACTTTGGCTAATGCACCCCATTAACCTTGCCAGCTCTCTAGGCATGTCCAGGTGAAAGAAGTTGCCCGAATCGGGTCACTCGGGTCGCTCACGACCACCTATACGCCTTCCCAAAAATGAAGAGTCGTCAGACAGAGAATACAAACCAATTAGTTTGTCTATACGCTGCGGCGGAGCCCAAATCTGATCAGTCTCCGAAGAGGACTGCCGAGGGGTCTGATCTCTCCCCTCATGGTTACATCAGTTATACAATTTGCACACCTCTAAAGACCAGTTGAAACTGGAATTTTCCAGCCCAGGACACGATGAACAATGGAAAGCACATAAGATGGGCTGTGCCACTGTGTGAAGAACATGTTATCTTAGTCTCAAAGGCATGCAGCAGCTCTCTACCATGAAAAGCGGTGAGAGCGAGAACATCCAATGGCAAAAATATGTAACAATGAACAGTACATTCATTAGGACAGCAAAGCTCCAACCTTGAGGAATACGAGCCAGAGGGGTGGGGTAACCTTCTTGCACAGGAGAGCATTACAGAGACAGACACTCGATCTTGGTTATGAAGCAACATGGCGCCGATAAAGATGGCGCCGTGCATGCTAAATGTAGAAATAGAGCACGGTAATCACACGCATTACGGGAATTACATTTCAAATCCAACACAGGGAGCAAACAAAGTGTACCCTTCCTTGTTCCACCACACGCCTAGTTGTAGTGTAGGGAATCTTTTACCAACTCACTTAATTGAGAGACTTTATGGATTTCAATATAGTTGTCGGTCTGAACTTAAGTGGTTTTTCAAATTACAGGGGGATTTACGACCTGCAGGATTTACACTCATGAATGCTGGGCCTTGGAACATGTAATGAGGTACCTCATGCTAGCCTTTAAGGATTTGGTGGACTGACATTTGCCTGTATGATGCCTGAAGGAGACCTGGACAGCGTCCGGTTCAGCCCCACTAGCTCTCAGCTGCAGCATGATAGGAGAAACTAACAGTTGTTATAGCTTTCTCTATCATAGTAGGCCAAAAAATTATCAGCTGAGGGGCCTGACCCTCGGCAACAAAATGCAAACAAAAAACAATGAATGAGGTACCTATGTGCGCCTGAAGACCATATGGCTGCAAGACTCTCAAAATAACGTTGTGGGATTTTAGAAAGTGGAGGCGCAATAAAGAGGCATTCATTTATTAGTTTTATCTTGTCACATTTGCTGTGTGTTTAAAGACAGTGGTAAAATAGTAGACCATGCCTTCTGACAAAATGTTGCTTCTTCTTTTAGCATGTAGATCGGTGTTTACTGATGCAAAGTAAGAGGATTTTGTAAAGTGAGCAATTTGACAGTTTTACGGAGGTACATACAGGGAATGTGAGAGGTAAGACTGTAGGATGTAAGTTTTATTTTAACACACAGCAACATTTACATACCTGTAAATGAACTTTACAAATATTTCAAAATATATCAGCCTAGGAAAGCACATTTAAGACATATTTTTTTTGTAATTCTGAAATATGATGGAAACAAAAATGTTATCAAGATCAAAACAAATGTAGACACTTTTCTTGGTTATGCGCATTTAGTAAAAATTTGCCGGAAACCGATTTCCACACATTATCATTTGGGCATGATATAGTTTTATCAATAAAACTACATGTTGGTGCACATTTTGTGGCCATTTCAGTGGAAAGCGTGCTGCCTGTAAATGATGATGTACTTCGACACCATGCTTTAGTAATATTTTTCCATCAGTGTGCTCCACTATGCATTACCAGCTTTCCATTTTCTCTTGCTAATGCTCATGAAGTGTCAAAACTCACCTACGGTCTTCAAGGCGCAGGTAACAAAAAACTGTCAGTATTGAAAAAGCGCTTACATGATTGTGAACTGCCTTTACAATTAATCAGAAAGCCAAGTTTTGATTTTGTCATGAGGTTATTAGGGCCCGTGCACAAACGCTCCCCTTTTTACATGTTCACGTTTGAAGTGGACATCTTTTTAGACAAGGATTTGTAGCTCGTTTTGCTAGCATGTAATAGTGTACACAGAAAGCGTTTTGCTTACAAATACATTTTTTTGTAGGCACATTCATTTCACTGTACATTTTGTGCAAGGACCTAGTACACTGCACAAGCTGCCCTTACATATTGTTGTCTGTTCGGCGACAGCTCGGAATTGGTGGAATCAACAATGACAGCCAGATCTCAGGTGGGGCACAGTGCGAATGGGTCCAGTTTTCATTATATACACTGCCCAAAGCCTTTGCTCTGCAAAGGAGCATTTCCATGGATTGTTGTAGTCGCCTCGTGCCTGAATTCTAGCCCAGCTGAATCTCATCACTATCCTGAAAGGGACGGCGGCCTGTTCTACACCAAACAGGCTTCCGGATGAAACACTCACACAGGTAAATGGGGAGTTAGAACACTCCAAGGAATCTGGCAGAACCAAATCCACCCTATAGTTTCTAGGATAGATAGTCCTAGGTAGGAGTACAATTAAATGTATTCAGATTATTAATACAATAATTGTAACTGTTGAATTATTCATCTTTTTCACCATTCATGTAATGCGGGTTACAATGCTGTGTCCTACTAATCATTGCAGCGCACGTATTTTACACAAGAATCCGATTGCTTCAATAAATGTTTGAAATGCCAATTTGTGCATTTCTTGTGTCTCCCTTTAGGCATTCCTGAGATGATAACGAAAGGGTAGATTTGTTTCTACGGTTTGCTAGGTGGAATTAGGGGGGTCATGTTCTGGGGTTGCAGACACTATCATGTACCCTGTGAGGTTTAGGGGTCCAGATGGCTAATTGTGAGCTAGCCAGGAACCAGGTGAATATATTCTGATGGTATGAGTGGACGTAGTCCCCATAGTTTTGATGCTTATGTTGCCCAAATGCACAGTCTTAATGAATTAATAGGCACGGTACGATAGTTTCTTTCCTGATGAGGAATTACAGGAGGCTAGATTCTGTGTGCATATTGATGGGCAGTGCATTCCACTAGGAAGCCTCAACGACAGATACAGCTCAACCACCTAGCCTGGATTTCTGAAAGTTGGAACTTGAACATGATGTTGGTTTGTGGATCTGAGTGTTGGGCCTGGTTTCTAACAATTAGAGAGATTGGTTAAGTAGGTGTCACATGCTCACTGTGGGAGATACCAATAATAAGTCTACCCACCGCATTTTGCACTAGTTGCGGATAGTGCAGTTCTACTTTATCATATTGTAATAATTCAGTCTTGCTGATACAAAAACGTTTACTGGTAGTGGTGGAAGTAATCATTTTATTGTTTAGGTTATATTAAAACTCAATAATAAACATCTGTTGTTAGACATCAATGCACTTGTGTCGAGTTCATTAAGAAAATTTATTTGGCAATTGTTAAAAATCATAAAAGAATTATCATAATACCACCAACTTAGTCAAACTAGTCCTTTATGCAAGAGGCCCTAAGTTAGGGAAATTTGATTGAGCAGCCGATTATTTTGTTTGTTGTGCTGGAGGACACTATTTGTATCGTTGAAGGATCTTATTCACTTCAATAAAACATTGTAGTTGATTACATACTACCCTTTTAATGAATTTGGATAGACATGTAATTGGGAGATGGCCCGATAATTGCCCAGTACCTCTGGGATGAGGCTTTTTCAGAAGTGAACCAATGGGGTCAAGTTAAATTGAGCTGGAACATAAACTGTTTGTAGTTAGAGTGAAGCATTAAAAATGTCATAATTCAAATTTTTAATATGGGCATACAATTCTTAAATTGTTTGCAGGAATGAGATCGCCTGGAGGTCCTGACGGCTTACTTCTGGCTTCTAAATTTTCTATATCGGAAAGATTTCAATGGAGAAGATTTTACTATATGATGGAACTTCTAATCTTATCTAGCTTTGATTTAAAGTGCAAAGCAAGTTTTTTGGAGACATGGTCAGCGAAACAATTGTTTATTTTGGGTGGACTAATTTCAGCTAATGTTGGAAAGACAACCGCTGTAATATTGGCTGAGCAGAAATGTCTTGCAGCATGATGGTCAATTTGAGCATTATTAAACTTGGTTTTAAAGATTTTATATTCATTTAGCCAAGTACCTTTGTTTTGAGGACATGTCGTGCGCCTCCTTTTTTTCGATTGTCAGTGATGTTATCACTGGCTGCATTAAATATCAGAATTGACGTTGCAAAGAATTGCTCTAGTCCACATCTGTTTGCTTACTGAATGAATACAGACTTCTTTCCATGCCTTGCATTTACAACCTACTGGACATGGCCAATTGTAATGCACTGCACTTTCTTTTACATTCAAAGTCGACCTCTCAATGAAAATACCCCAATGCGCCAGATAATCCTGCTGACAGCTATTTCCATTTTCTCCAATAGAACAGACCACCAGTCACTGTCACCTAGGCGCTAAAGCCAGGAGCTACTCCGGGCCCATGATTCCCAAGTGACTAAATGCCAGTCAAACATGCACAGTTTACCTACTATCAAGAGCTTTAAAATGTAGTATTTTGGTCATATTTTCAAAAAATATTCTACGAGTCCACCACATATTTTTGTTTGCTCTCTCAGCGACCCTTGTATAGATGGCGTCCTCCTTCACCTTGTCCAGATTATTCAGATCCACTTGTGAATGTAGTCAGTCAGTCAGTCAAGATCCAAATGAACATGAGTTGAGCCCCGTTTAATGGTACAGCAGAGCATCACATCTCAAAATAACTCAGTCGAGGAAAAGGTCAGTAGCACGGTCTCCCTAAAAGAGTATTAAAAGAGACGCCCTAATTTGTTGCAATGTTTATTCAAGTTCTTAAAGTATGTATTAAATACACTTTTTTTTTTTAATATTCTTCTATAATTAAAAAGTCAAAAGGAAATCAGAAAAAGGTGCATTGAATTAACCAAAACAATGAAGAAAATGCATATATTCAAAATAACTACCCAGAAGACAAACGCCAATTACTACTAGGCTCTGCAAACTGAATGCTGCCCTCGAAAGCCCCACTTCAGCTCCAATACGAAAGGTGCTCATGGCCATCTTACCTTCCGCAACCACCTACGGCTGTGAGGACTTTCCAGGGCAACTCATCAAGTTTAGAAGAACGCAGGGGTTGGACTTATGGGGCACAGTACTGGATCAAGAAGACCTCACGGTATGATGCTGGTGGTTGATTGAGCTGATCCGAATTGTTGACTCTATCTTGATGTGTATACCATTTATCGTAATGCACTGCTGTTGCACTTGCACCCTCTGTTACTTAATCAATAAAAAGACATTAAAAAAAAAAAGTTTTGAAGAGAGTGTTCATGTTACCGAATTACATCAGGGGATCTCTGGTGAGACTTGAATTTGGTTTGGGAGGTCTATTGTGGACTAATATGGGGGTCTTTCTAAAATACTATTATGGATGCATCTCAGCCTTGCCCTGCATCTTGAAGTTTGTTGTTCAAAGCATATTCAAAACCAAAAACAGCCCTTGGTCTGCTTACTTAACTGCGGCATCAGACACCCTCCAAATAGACCTGACTGCACTAAATACTTTATTGCTTATGCATATTGCAGTGAAAAATATTCTGAAAAAACAGACAAATCTTCTCTCGAAGTCTGCAGATATGGAAAACATAAAGTTGACTCTGTTATTAAACACTCTAGCAAAGTCGAATGATCACGAGCTTCATGCTGGCATGCAGCCACGACCATATCTAAGCTACGCAATTGGGAAAGTCTGCCTTACCCAAATATTGGCTGCAAAGTTGATGGCACTACAAATTAAAGACACTTACCCAAACTGGCTGCTCCTTTCCAATATTGTTAAGTGCAGGCTGTGTGACTACAAATCTGAAAATTTGACTCGTCTATTATGTTGTTGCCCGCTGCTGCTTTACTTTAGGCAGTCACTGCTAAAGCCATAAGGACTTGCAATAAAGCCACAAACTGGATCTTCAGCACTACCGTCCCTTCTGATCTGCCAAGAATAGGCAACGTTTTTAAAGTGGTGCAGGACTTTCTCAAAAAAACCTTGAGAAGATCGTCGAATTCCATACTCTTCCACTATCATTTAACTTCTTAACACACACTTTTGCACTTGGAAAATATGGATCTTGCACCTTTATTTTACTTGCAATAGCAACACGCCTTTTATGTTACCAATAGCCGTCTTTTCTTTTTTAAACAATTGTTTTATATTCATGTATTTTTTTCCTGATATCATACATCTGCTTGCGTCAAACTATTTTATACTGTTTTGTTCTTTTATACTGTTTTTCGTATAGCATGGCTCCTTCAAATGCCTATATTGTCAAAGTTTTAATTTTTCATACAGTAAAACTTTTTTGACTTGACAAACGCCACCCTAGTTCCAGGGAGTCGTTTATTTTCTGGATAGGTCAGCAATGACTGAAACCACGTCAGAACCATCCCTTTGTTCTCATCCTGAAGCACAGAATATTTAGTAAAATGTAGAGTTAAATGCTGCTTAGAGATCAAGCACAACTGGTAGACAGCCTTTGCCTTCCTCCAGAATTTATAGTGTATCATCTAAGATCTGGTGTGTTGATGTCTCTTTACTTCATTTGACATGGAATCTAGATTGAAAGGCAGCCAATAGGTTTTGGCTGGAGAGTTGGGCCAGGAGCTGAGTCACAACAGCATTCTCTGTAATTTCCCTGGGAAGGGAAGCTTGATTACTGCCGGTCTAAAATTTGATAGGTTACTAGGATTAAGGTTCGGTTTTTTGAGGAAGGTGTGACGTGACCGGATTTATGTGATGATGGGAAAATGTATGATTTTGAGAATATATATCTTATACATATACTTTGGGTGTTATGGTTGTCGATAGATGATGTATTAGTGAAAGATATTTTCTGTAGGAAGTGAGAGTCCGTTTGTTGAAAGTATAATAGCAGTAACGCATCTTTACAATTTCATTTACAAGTGGTGAGACTGATTGTCAGTGGTGATGTCATCTGTCCCATTAGGTTGTTTAAAGTGCATGGCTCAGTTAACAGGTATATTAGATTTTGGATTGTAACCAAAATCCCATCTCAAAGAAACTTGATAGCTATCAGCTACTCAAATCATAACTGCTGCCACTACCATGCACTGGTCAAGACAACATTTGTTGTTGAAGAAACAGTGGTCTGGGGAGGCCACTAAGCACTTTCACTTTCTTGTGTGAGCACCAAGACTAGTTCCTCTTAAGAAAGTGAATGATACTCCGTTTATGATGTAAATAAATGTGATGTCATTCTTACAACCCTGTGTCCCTGCATACATTGCTTTTCCAGTCCTGCTCGGACTCCTTCATTACTAACCTAGACGTAGGCTGTATCTCAAATAGTAGCAGCCCTGGCTACCCGAGGACCTTAGTGGCCTCCCCCAGACCACTGTTTCTTCAACAACATATATTACCCCTGATCTTACTACTGGGGTACCCTTGTTCTTCACACATACAAGACAGCATTTGTGGCATCACTAAAATATCACAAATTACGTCACCAATGACAACACTTCTGATTACACAATATGTTTTCACAATGACATCAGAACATAGATAAAAAACAATTTTTGGAAACAGTTTAAAAGCTTTTTTTCTCTCTCATATCACCCACTTGAACAACCTTGTTTACAAACTGTTGTTGACATGCACACAATTCCCCCCCGCCCATCCCCCCACACTACTCGGGACATGTGCAGCAGGTATGGGCAACAAGAACAGACCCGCAGCAATGCCCTGCCCTAAGGCACCATGCAGCCAGCCCTCCTTCTGTGCACAGACTTTGGTTAGTCCCAGCATGAGTCGGGTGCAGGGAATGGCCTGAATCCAGTCCATGTACCCCACCATCCGTAAGGCCAACCCAAATTGCAATCACAGCCTGCTGTGCACAGTCGCATGACAACTGCTGGGCCTCTCTACTAGCATAGTTAATAAAAAAAAAATGAGTTGTGCAGTGGGGTACGGGTGCAGGCATTAACCTGTGCCATTTGGTGAGCCTGCTTTATATTAGAATTTCGTTGACAAAAATATATTCGAATGTAAGTATTGTTGCACAAATATTGTCCCTGTGGTGTAGATTTTTTTTATTATTAAGTCCGATCAGAGTATATTTTTGTAAATTATATTTAGGACCCATATTGATGGCAGTTGATACTTAATGCACAAGATTTTGGAACCATACCATGAGCCTCCCCAATGCCAGCCAACCACACGTGCTACAGAGCAAGCTGAGCACAGTCTTCGGCCATGTACATGGAGCTCTGGGCCCAGGCCTTTCTTCCACCCCCATGCTATTGAACCAGCAGTGCATAGCTGGATGGTGCAGGACTTGTATTACTCACCAGTGGTGGCTGGCACAAATTGGGGGTGGTAGGGCATGGGAAAGGGAACTAAAATAACTTACCTTATTGCCATGTCTCTCCGCCTCATCCCTCCGCACCGCCGGAACAAAAAACGAGCATCAAGGCCGTAGGTCGACGCTCAGCCTGAGAATGGGAGCCTGGGCATGTTCTCCACTCGGGCAGTAATGTAGCCTGGTGGAGAACATGCTAAGTGCCCGACCAAACAGTCATGGGCACTTACAAAGTGTGCTTAGCAATACCCTTGCTCCTGTCGTCCGTGCAGCCCTGCCCTGCCCTGCCGAGCTGCCACAGCAGGTCAAAATAAAATGATAATAACCTCGACTTATCATTTTACTTTTACTTTATTTCACTGCTGCTCAGTAGTGGGGCCACGCTCCTCCGCCTTAGAGGAGGAGCCACCACTGCTACTCATTCTGTGACCAAACCATCTGCGCGCAATGGAGGAAACCTGTTTTGAAATAAAATGAGGACCGATGCAGCAGCTCTGGGAGAGCTGGGCCTGGGACCTCCTCAATGGGGTTGCGCTTCAGTCTCCATTAAGTAGGTCCTTGGAGGAGGGAGGGGAGTTGGAGGTGGTGGGTGGGGCTAGGCAGAGGCAGAAAAAAAACGGCAGGCAGGAGTGGCAATGAGGGAAAAACTAAGAGAAAGCAATGAAAACCAGGGGAAAGCAAGGAGAAGGCACTCAAAAATGCAAGAAAAAGAAAGGGGAAAGTGAAAACAAGGATCAAGCAAGGAAAGGGCACTCAAAAACAGGAGAAAAAGCAAGGAGAAAGCAACGAAAACGAGGGAATACCAAAGGGAAGGTACTCAAAAAGCAGGGAAAAGCAAGGAGAAGGCAAGAGCTAGAGCGATGCAGCAGCATGGGGAGACTTGGACTTTCACATTCTGCGTAATACTTGTTTCTAGCATTGCGGGCTCAGCATCTTTTCACAAGTTTGCAAGAACCTCATTAGATTAGCAGTGGTGGAATTGAAGGGTAACTAATCATTTAAAAGGGGCAGAGATGAAGAGCTGTGACTAGACATTGTGATCTTTTAACATTTTATCTATGTGGGACATTTGATGTGGTGATAATGGTGCAGGCACGAGTACTCATAGGGGGTTGCAAAAGGAATCCGGCTTCTTAACTTTTCTGACTCCCTATGAATGGGGGTTTGTGATGTGACTAATTAGAACATCAGTTTCAGTGCAAACTGAAGGTGTAGCTCCAAAGCAGTCTGAGTGCAAAAATCACCGACTGCTTAGTCATGCCAGCTTGGTACATTGGGTCCCAAGTGCCAAGAAGAGACAACACCACAGGTTGCACACACAATTAGTGATGGCAGGCTACAAAGGACTGAAGTCAGAGGCTGGTAATTATGCATTATAAAATATTTGAGCTACTTAAGAAGCTGGCAGAGACGGTTTTTTGGAGTAAATCACAGACAAGCAAATGTACTAAAATACAAACAAACAGCAAGCATATTGTAATATTCTGATGCAAGGCGGCTTGCAGGGTATTTTATAGAATGTCAGGCACGTCCTAAGAGGAATATAGATAGAAACATTTTGACAGTTGAATCTTGACTGCACTGATGTTATGCTTGTTCTGTTGCAGCTCCTATAAATAAACTACGGGGGATATTCACAAGAACATGTGATACTTATTGCAAAATTAGCTTAATGCAACTTTCAACATCGCAGTCTATTGCGGGAAAATAACGATGTGTCAACGTGGTATTCTCAACACGGCGGTACCATGCGATAGTCTCACGATACTGTGTCAAATGACCGCAGTAAAATTAACGCGACGCCTAAAAAAATGCATAACGCGTACGCGAAAAAAGCAGCGATGTCCCAAACCGCGATACAAAATTCAGCGATAACCAGCACAGCCCTGGAATTGTCATGCGGGAAAATGCACCAGAAAAGCCGAGAAAAAAAACTGTGAGATCACAATGTACGAGTACAACTTCACATCCGTGATGTAGTACAAATGTCCACTGTCCCGCATCATAAAATATCTCCTCACAAACAGCCACAATGTACATTGTCATGCAGTCCGTATGTAAACTTCGCCAATGCGTAAACATACATGGAACACACTGTGAAACGGCATCTCCCCTTTACATTGCAGAGGGACAATCAAAACCTCCTGCAGAGCAGACCCTACATCAAGTCAGTGATGATGGAGACGACCCTCACGACAATGACTACGACACACTCCAACGGTTCATGGACAATCTCCAAACCCCACCTCCGGTAGCTGGGCAGCCCAGCACCATTGAGGTGAGCCCACCCCCTACACAGACCACACAGCAGGAAGCACCCAGCCCCAACGACTGGCTCCTAGCACCTCACTTAAGAACACATGGCGTTCCAATGCCGTGTGTTAGACCGCCAGAAGGAGCTGGCTGAACAGGTGCAGGTGGGGTTTGGCCTCATGGCAGCCAAACTAGATGCCATGCGTGGATTTCTAAGTCCCATCAGGGACCACTTACACTCCCTAACGGACACCCACAGTCCGCCCCATGCCCTCCAAAAATCCATGGCTGGCGTCGCTGAAGTCATGACTCGGAGACAACAACAACTGTCCAGTCAGAGTAGCTACAGCAATGTCATCCGTGATTTGGTAAACATAAGGAGGGTCATGGAGAACATGGAGCGGATGCAGGCGCAACAAATGGCTCCCACGGCTGCACACGAGAAAGCTGTAGATGGGATCTTCCATGCCCTGCAGATCCTCATCATGGGAGTGATGCCACAAGACAGTGTGCAGATGAATGATGCTGCTACTTCTACATCCACATCTCTGGCCCCTGATGTGTCAGTGTCACACACTGCTGCAGACCAAATAGCACCACCCACATGTGAGCCACATGAAACGTCAGAGGACGAAGATGAGGATGAATCTGCCTTAGTGGTAAGAAGGAAGCAATAGCACTCATCTCCGCCATATGGCTTGTTTCTGCTTGGTTCTGCCCTCTGCATCATGCCCTGGCAGTACACCTTCCACCGTCCCCGATACACTCTGTGACACTAACCTTGGACCTCGACACGGACTGCCATATTTTGTTTGCTTAACTATGACACAGCAATCAGCCTGCCGACTGGACTCTTCCCCTTACGAGTAACTTGTCAATCCCAAAGGACTCTGGCTGGCCCTCCACGGGGCAACATTGTAAAGTGTTGTCTGCATGGCCCAGTACTAAGACAGCTTCAACATTGCACTGAACGTGAATAATACATGCTAATGCACACAGATGTGTCATGTCTATGATTAATCAAGTATGAAAGCCTGGACGAATGTAGGGCCAGCGATTCTCCCTTAAGTCCAGGTTGCTCATGTTGTGGGACTTGAGTCACAGGGTGCATCCCTGCATCATGGTGGTACATGTCTGACCCCAAAAGAAGGCCTGTTGTCAACTGTAGGTCACAAATGACAGCCAATGTGTAATGATTTGGGACACATGTGAAACGCTGAAGACTGGGATTCCGTACTATCTTTGACACACAGAAATGGCATTTTGAAAACGTGACACCCCAAACAGTCTCTCTGGACAGAGGTGACACACCCACCATCTATTTTCAAATTAAGAGACTGTTAGCACTACATGTTGCACTTACACTTGTCAGAGTGATGTGCCTGTACAGAGGAGTGACATGCACTCAAGGAATGTGTGTTGGAATGAATTTATTTGCACATGCTGTGTCTGTGGTCATTTTGGACTGTCCCATGATTGCTAAGGACTGTGACAATGTGACGTGCTCATGTGAAGAAATTGTCAATGATGTCAAATTGTCAATTCCTGCTGCGGCTGCAGTGGGGTGTGGTCCACCTGCCTCATATTCCTCATCATCGTCCCAGGTCTTCCCCACTGCCTGAGGTGACATTGCTGCGTCAGCTGTCCACAGCACAAAAAGGGTCCATGAGTTGTGGTGCACTGAGTTAGTGGCACCTGAAGAGCTGAGCAGGGTATCAAGCTGATGATGGCATATACAACAGGTGTGAGCAACTCTGATAGTCTGGCTGTAAGACTCTTTCAACTCTGGCAGTTGTTGGTTGGAGGTGGTCCTGGCGGTGGTGGCGTGTGCATCCTGCGGTGATGCGTTGTCCAGGCAGGTCAGGACTCGATTTGATGTGTGAACCCTGGTGGACCGCAGTTGAGGCGATAGGCAGCGGTCAGCGCAGGGCCACAGACACATGGCATTGATGACCCCCAGGCCATCGACCCAGAGGCCATTCAATATTAAATCAGACAGGGTCCATGACTTAAGCTGCACAGTTAGTGGCCCCGGATGCATTGCGGCCAGCACAGGCACACCGCCACGGGACGGTGACTTGCAGTGCACTGAGGTAGGGCCACGAGAGTTGAGCGGGTCGTCGATGTCTAAGGTGAATGTCGCGGAGTGTTTCGGGGGACAGTGGAAGGTGTTCTTCCAGGGCATGATGCAGAGGGCAGAACCAAACATAAACAGTCAATATGGAGGAGATGAATGCTACAGACTCATTCTTAACACCAAGTCAGTATCAGCTATATGATGATGAAGACAACCCCCCAGGCCAGATACTCAGACGCCACCAAGTTCAACCAGACAGTGTCCTTGACTGTCGGGGCACAGAGTTAATGGCACCAAAGCTGGAAGGGGATGCAGTCTGCGATGAGACCTGTACAATGATATAAACTCTGCCATGAAGAAATCAAGACTCAGTTCCAAATGTGTGACCTACTCGACCGCAGTGTAGGCCGGAGGCAGCGGTCAGCAGGGGCCCACAGCCACGAGTCGTTGGCTTGCAATGCACAGAGTCCGTGGCACTTGCCACCTTCGCACATGCCTAGGTCCCACCTCTCCCCACATTCTGCTATTGTGTGGCTGAGGTGCCATGCCGTTGATGGCTTGTGTACATGGCTAACCAAGGTTACCACAGTAAGTTGTGCTGTCGTGTCTGGTAGGTGAGCATGTTGTTTGGCATGTTGTATGTGAGTTTGTAACGTGTGCATTCCCAGAGTAGTGAGTTGCATGATTGTGAAGTTGAGGTGTGTGGTGTGTTCATTTGGTACTTAACAATGAGCAATGCATTCCCATAGGTGGCAGCCTCAAAGCGCTGGTTGATGATGGACTGTCGGAAGATGAAGGAATCATGCACACTGCCTGGGTAGTTGGCGACGACATTGGTGAAGAGTCCCCGGTGGTCCACTATTGCCTGCACATTGATGGAATAGGTGTGCTTTCTGTTGCGGTAATTGTGTGCAGTGTCAGCAGGGGGCACAAGTAGGACATGTGTGCAGTCATTTGCCCACAACACGTGCGGGAAGCCGGCTATGGCGTAGAAGCCTTGCTTGGTCTCCAGCTGTTCCTGCGCAGTGTGGGGGAACTAAAGGTGCTGGGGTACCAAGCTGATGATGGCATCCAAGACAGGTGTGAGGAACTTGGATAGGGCTGGCTGTGAGACTCTTCCGACTCTGGCGGTTGTTGGTTGGAAGGTACCAGAGGCCAACAAGTGCAGCACAGCCAGCAGCTTTGTCTGAGGTGGGATGTTGGTTGTCCGCTGTGTTGGTACCGTCAGCCTGTGGGCAATAATGGTCAGGATGCGGAGGATGGTGTTAAGGTGTCACGTAAAATAGGTTCTTCACTCAAGGAGGTAGTTCAAGTAGTCTTTAATAGATCCCAGGTAAAGACCACCAGTCCAGACACAGGTCAGGCAACAACTGACTCTGGCAGACTCTATGTTCCAAATGGAACATACACGTTACCAGGTAACCTACAAAGGATTACAATTAAAGTGGTAGTGTTCAACCACAGCAGATGGTTGTCCTTTTGAGCCTGTAGTGGGCAATGACATCCTCTGGTGTTAAGTCTATGAGGCTGGTGCGTTTTCTGAAGGTCCGCTGTCTTTGTATGTGCTGCCTCTGTGGTAGTCTGGAGTGGGTCGGGGGGGGGCTGGCAAGCCTGGGGGTGGTGGCGGGCCTGGGGGTGGTGGCGGTGGGTGTTGTGGCCCTCTTGGGGATCCGAGCTGCATGATCAGTAGCTCCATGGCATCTGTTGTTCTTCAGGTGTGGTTCTAGGCTGGGCTCCCTTTTATGGTGCAGGTTTTCGTCCGACTTTACACCAGGTAAGAGCAGGTGTTAAATTCCTGCTGCTAACACGCCTTCTCGCCTGTTTTGTGATCTTATCGCCGATCTGGCTGGTCGTTGTGAATGTTGCGAAGTGGTGTTGTCACGGCGTTTTGCACGGGAATGCCTACTCTGTTTCTCATTAGCGTTAGTTGCCGGTGTCATCTGTGGCGATGTTTTTGGCAGCTGCAATCACAGGTAGACTGGTGATATCGGCTGTTAGCACCAGCTTGTGAATGGGGCGATGAAATTATCACCACTTTGGCTGAGATAAAGTGCCGATAACTAGGCGATAAGTCCTTGAGAATATGCCCCTATGTTTCTTCTACAACATACCTGATGGATCACTTTCCATTTTTTGACATTACCACATCTTTGATGGCGACGAGAAGGAATTCAGGAGCTGTCGAAACAACCCAATGAAGCACCGTGGTGGACATTATTTACAGCACACGGGGGGGAGCTTATCGCCCTGCAGGGGCCCATTATCTTTCAACCATAATCGGTAAGCTAGTGTGGGGTTTCTAATATGACCACATTTATTTCTATACACTTTGCATTTCAGAAACAGTGGCTCCTGCGTTCCACGGGCCTCAACAAAGTCTGCGTTTCACCACATACTGTTTCCTGTGCAGTGCATTCCAGAGCCTTTTAACGTGCACGATGCATCATACACAACGTTTGTGGCCAACATCGTTAGTCATGAAAATAAATATATATATATATTTACTCGTGCAGGAGTTAGTTTGCTGCAAAAAGACTTTGTACATGTATATCAACTAATTTTTTTAAGCAACATGTTTTGATTATGGATGAGGCTTACACCAGGTTTAGCCCATATGTGACAATTTAACATTGCAGGCCTGTTTCACAAAGAGCCTTCGCTCTCGAGGTGGGGGCTCCGCAATGAGAATTCCCCATGACTGCGGGACCTCCAGCACAAGTGCGAGGCCTTCTGTTAATCAGGTGCCGTGTATATGGATGTTATACTTTCAAAACAGCAGCCATTTTTTATTGGGAAATTCTACACTTTATTCCGTGATACACAAACTATTGGATTAACGTGTATCTGTGGAGAGGTACTTATATTTTCACATCCTCGACTACATATAGTCACAGAATCGATAAGAGAATTTATTTACAGGCATGTCAGTTTGATATATTCAGTGATATGCACACTACTTATCTAAAAATAAACAGTGGTATGCACACTTATTGATACATATTTTTCAACCAGTAGAAAATTCAGTGATATGCACACTAATTATCCATGCACCGGAAGTCACACACTTCAACAAGGCTGTCATTTATCAAAAAAGTAATCAGTGGCACACACACTTTCCATTTAGAGACATTGGCACACATTTCTACAATGTAGCTTTACTTTACAGGTCTATTAATACTTTGTTTACAGGTGCAAGGTGATGTATGCAGTAAATCTACCACCACCATTTTTGGAATCAACTGGGGAACCTCCAGTAAGTGGAAGAAACTGGTTTGACGTATTCCAAATGTATCTGGGGGTAAATGATGCATCCAGGTTCAGACCTGAAAGAAAAAAAGGTTTACTGTTATATTCAGTAGGTTTTGAAGGTTGTGCAATTTTCAAACATTTACCTAAGATAGAATATGTGGTAGAAGAAGACTTGGTTGAGTACATGAAAGTAATAAAGAAGCTAGAGACAAGATTTAACTTGCAACCTAGTTTAGTAGTACTACGCCGCACATTTTTAATGTGGCAACAACATAATAGTGAAAATGTTGATGCCTATGTATCAGCACTCAGGAGATTGGCAGCTGAGTGCCATTTCGAAAACTTTACGGACCAATTAATACACAACCAATTTATTGGACATTGTAATAATAAGGTCATTAAACATAAACATTTGTCTTTATGGAACCCAACATTAGAGGAAACATTACATGTTGCTAAAAGTATTGAGACATCACAGATTTTGGTGAAACAGCTGGAAGGCAAAACCATAGAGGTTGTAAATGTCGAGAAACAAAATGAAAGCGCTAGTTTTAAAAAAAAATTGAATGACCAAAGATGCTGTTAAACTGAATAAGAGCTTTTTAAATCAAACAAATGTGTGCTTCAGGTGTCGAAATATTGCATAATATAAAAGTGGAAAGCAAATGTGAGTCAAGGTCAGAGGAAACAGCCAAGAAGAAGTATTAAATGTGGTTACGGAGGAGTCTGATGAAAGCAATGACCATGAATTTGACAAACTTCATGGGGAACTTAAAGGCATGGTTTTAGTTGTCAATGAAGGGAACATCGTGACTGGTGATCAAGCTGAATGTGTGACTCCCTACATTGATGTTGAGGCTGGTGACAAAACGATAAAACTATTGGTAAATTCAGGTGCCAGAGTAACTGTGATTACTGAAGAACTTTTTCCTGAACAGGGGTCAGGTAGAGTTTTGGAGCCTCCTGATAGGGTTCCCATGTCCTATGAGGGGAGAAGAATTGAGCTTGCTGGATAATTTGAAGACGTCTTGGTGTTCAGGAGAAGAATTTTTTTGAGCACAGTTTATGTGGCAGTTAAAGGGTTGTGCATCTTTGGCTGGTTCGTTCAGTGTTTGTTTCACATGGTGTTGAGACGGGGCACTAAAGACCAAGTATCAATATTAAGTGATAGTCAATATTGTGTAGAAGAGATTAATGCCAAATTCCCTTTGTGTTTTCAGAAACGTTAGGTACTATTAAAGGGTTCAAACAGAGAATAAAAGTAAAAGATGGAGCTATTCCAGTTAAACATATATCCCGGAGTGTTCCTTTTTCCATCAGGGAGGATTTGGAAAGAGAGTTGCTGGGTCTGCATGACAAGGGGATCATTGAGCCCCCTGACTCCTCACAGTGGTTATCCACCTTGGTTTTGGAACGTAAACGCAATGGTAAGCTTAGAGTCTGTGTTGATTTGTGGAGCCTTAATAAGGCCATTTGGGTTTACTCCAGTCCCTTATCTAAAATTATTGCAGATCTATTGGCATTGGTGTTGGTTGCCAAATGGTTCAGCAGACACTATACTGCAATTGTATCTCCGAGTGGAACATTTCAATATTGTAGAATGCCTTTTGATTTGGACTCAGCGGCATCAGTTTTCCAGAGGATAATGTCCCTGTTTTTCAGAGGCATGAGATGGGTTGCTGCTTTTGAGGAGGAAGTGTTGATCTTTGCACCATCTAGAGAAGAGCATGACTTCATTCCTCATCAAGTTCTGAACCTACTTTAGGAGAAAGGAGTGGTTCTGCAATTAGAAAAGTGTAAATTCTTAAAAAACAAGGTGGAATATTAGGTCATGTAGTGTCGGGTGATGGCATTCAACCAAGACCTGGTTTGGTCAGTGCCATCATTGAGGCTTTGGCACCCGGAGATAAAACAAGTCGCAAGTCTTTTATGGGATTGTGTAAATTTTATGCACGTTTTATTCCAGATTATGCATCACACATAAAACCATTCACAACATTGTTAAAGAAGAATATACCTTTTGTTTGAAGTCATGAATGCCAAGAGTTATTCATATGGGTTAAGAAACAGTTGGCAAGCTCTAAAATTCTTAAACCATTAGATCCTTGGTTTGGGTGCTGTGCTCCCGCAAAGAAAGGGTGGTGAGGTAAACACAATTGAGTATGCCTCTAGGATGTTGAAAGAACCAACATTTCATTCCTCCACTATTCAAAAAGAGTTGTTGACTTGTTGGTGACCTATTCAGAAATGCAGGCCTTATGTGTAGGGAAATAAGTTCATGGTTAAAACTGACCACAAACCTTTGGTGACTATTTTGAGCGGTGATAACATCAAAGATCACATTCCCCGCTCTTAGAAATGGGGGTCTCTAGTTGGCAATGGTTTGCACCTTGTCCAAGTAGGGACCCTGCCTTCTAGTCAGGATAAGGGAGTTACACTCCTAAAATAACCCCTGCTTACCCCCTTGGCAGCTTGGCAAGAGCAGTCAGGCTTACCTTAGAGGCAGTGTGTAAAGCATTTGCACATAACCAACAGTAACACAGTGTAAGCACTACAAAAGAACACCACACCAGTTTAGAAAAATATCCAATATTTTAAATACTTAAGACAAGACCAAAAATGATAAAAATCCACAATACAGTATTTAGAAATCTTAAGTTATCAAAATAACCTTGAAAAACAGTCCCTTGATGTCGATAGCTCCCCCTGGGGCTATCACGGCGTAGTGAACAAACCAATCAAAACAGTTCTGGCTGACCGTGGCGTCGCTGGCCAGCTATGGTGTCGGGAAGACCCGAAAACCAGTACCTTTAGAAATGCAGGGCGTCGGCGACCTCTTGTTGAGCTTTCGAAAGCACGGCATCCGCAGGCGTTGGTTCTGGAGGTCGGTGCGGAAGTCGTCGGGCCCTTGATGTCACACACATTGCAGATCGAACGCCTCGCAGTTAAAAGTCAGGAGTGCCGGCATGAGCAGACGTCAGGGGCTGCAGTGCGAAGTGCAGCGGTGCCGCGTGCAGTGCCATCAGGTCACATTACAGGCAATGGCTCAGTGATGGTCATCCAGCGGCATAGGTGAGACCAGGGCTGTGGTGCGAAGTGTTGCGGTCACAGTGCAAGCAGCTTCGTCGTCGTTGCTGAAGCGCTGTCGTCGGCTGACGAACTGGAGTCGATGGCACCGGAGTCAGTGGGCCAAGGCTGCGGTGCGGGATGAGGACGGTGTGTCGTGTGACTTACAAGCAGTGCCCTCGAACCACGGTGCAAGCAGCAGCATCGATGTCGGCGTGGTGCGTCTGCGTCGGGGATAACAGGGCAACGCCGTGAAGCGGGGCAGTGCGGAGTGCGGTGCCCACAGGTCGCAGTGCAAGCAGCGGCTCGGTGGCAGCATCAGCAGGCATCGTTGGTGAGACCAGGGTTGCGGTGCGGTGCTGCGGCGGTACCCTCTGCAGTGCCTTCAGAATACGGAGTCGGCTGCGACATCGTAGACGGCATCGGGTTGCTTTTTCTTCTGTTGCAGCACAAAACACACAGTCCCCAGTTCTGAAAGCAGAACTTTAAGTCTTTGCTGTTCCTGAGACTTCTTAAAAAGGGGGCAAGCTCTGCCTCAAGCCTTGGAGAAACTCACAAAAAGACATTGTAGAAATTTCAAGTACAGTCCTTTCACTGCCCAAGACAGAAGCATCCACTGCAGGCCAACACAGCAAAGCACACAGCAAAGTGGTAATTCCTCCTCACAGCTTCTCCAGCTTTTCTTCTTAGCAGACTTCTTCGTTCAAAAGAGTTCTAAAGTTTAGGGGTTTGGGCCCTGTGAGAAGTTGGCCTGATGTATGATGTCACTAGTTCTAGTGTACACCTTATATCAGTCCAAATACCCTTATGGTGATTGGTTGTAAAAGTCAACCTTATAGACCAGCTATCCTAGTGGTAGCATGGACAAGAGCAGTCTTAGGCTAAACTCTGAATGGCATGTGAAGCCAGCTGTGATACCATATATAATCCCTTGAATACCAAATGAAAGGACACCACAACAGATATATATATAAAATAAAGTGTATTTATTCTAGTCAAACCCTCAGCACTCTTTATGAGATTAGAGGTAAGTACAACACAGTCTTATTTAAGCATACATTAAGTCACACAGGTAAGTAATACAGTTAGGCCCTAGGGGCCACGCAAACCATATACTAAGTAAGTGGTATAAGGACCACTGTCACGGAAATAGGATAGGCCTAGGCCTAGGGAATCGCTGGGGCTACACTACACTAGCAACAGTTAAGAAGTGGGAGGCCCACGGGATTCAGGTGCAGAGTGGAAACACTCACGCGTAATGCGTAAAAGTCGATAGAAATAGTAGTTGTTAGCAATTAACAGTTTAGGGACACTTCTAAAGCCGCTAGAGAGTCGAGACTCGGAAACTAGACCCTAGGATAGTCACTACCCTTGTGAGCACCGAAGTACCCAAGTTACCTAGCCCACAGGCTGCGGGTGCATAGGTGTGAACTTGCGTCGGGTTTCGTCGTGGACTTCTATGGATGCCTGAAGGAAAGATGCTGACAGGCAGTCAGTGAAGAGTGTCCGGTGGATCCCAAGGCTGGGATCAAGAAGAGAGGAGACCTGCAAGCAGAAGGGACAGAGTCAAGGTCACTAGCCAGTGACCACGTGGAACCAGGAAGGAACCAGGCGATGTCGTGAAGATTGCAGGTGAAGGTGAAGCTTGTCGTTGCAGCCACGAGGACCAGGGAACGTCGAGGACGACCAGGACCAGGAGGCGAGCTGTTCCACGAAGGCTCTTGCTGTCGGCGGCGTCGAAGTTGGACTAGGACTCACCAAGCCTTGGCAAGCGGAACCCACGAAGAACTGAGGACTTGCTTCTGGTGCAGACCAGGAAGGTCTGGGGTGCTTCTCTTTTTCAAAGGAGCAGGAGCCAGTCTGGAGGAGCCAAACCAGCGCTGAAGATTACGGGATGCGTCGTCACAAAGGCCACTAGCCAGCGGGCAAGCAACCGGACAGACGCGGCAAGCAGGAAAATGCAGAAGGGCCCCACGCAGGACTCGTGGAGTGTGGGGGGCTGGTCTTCGGTGCAGATGGTGCTTGGGGGTGGGGCTTCTCAATCCCCGGTGCACAACTTCGAGGGTGCCTCAGAAGCTGCGCTTGAAGATACTAGCCACTTTTCCCAGGTAGCCGGTCCCACGTCTCTCGTCGCCTCCACGGATCTCAGCTCTGCTGTGGATGTGGATCAGGGTCGGAGAAGTCTGGAAGTCAAGGCTCTGGTCGGGCTCTGCAGTCGGTCCCTCGTAGAACTTTAGCAAAGCAAAGGGTAGTCTCTTGATGGTGCCTGTTTGCACAGGGTAGCCACTCCTTGGCCACAAGGGAGATTCTTCAGTCTTCTTTCGTCGAATGTCGAAGGTCCAGAGTTTCTGTTCAAGTTGCAGGTTCAGGATAATCTAAAGTCTTGAGGCCCAACTCCCACTCTTATACTAATCTGGGGGGCTGGGATACCTGCTAGGTCACGCCTTATGGGTGGGACCTGGGAGGGGGTGGTTACACCCACTTCCCTTTGTCCAGTTTCGCGCCAGAGCTGGGGCTGGAGTGCCCCAGCGCCGGTTTGAACTGGACTATGCAAGGAACACCTTGTGTGCCCCAGGCATGTCTCATTCCTTTCAGCCCACCCTGCCCCAATACACTAAAGGTTGTCTGGGGAGGTGCTAGCACCTCCCCAAGCAGGAAACCTATTGTCCAGGCCTCCCTGGCTGGGATCACTCCCAGCAGCAGGAGATCAGACTTGTGTCGTGGCAGCAGCATCCATTTTGTGATGCTGAGGCTTTGGTCAGAGGCTAACAGTAAAGTATGATTTTAACATGTCTTTCCCTCTAGAAGGGGGGAATAATATCCTCATGTCCAGAAATGGTATGGGGGTATTATTCCACAGTGTTAGACACCTTACACGACATGTTTCGATAAAGCCAAACCATAGTTACCATAACCGTTTAAGATTATAAGGCACTTTAAGAGTATATGGTAGGCTATATCATAGAACAGCTATAAGGACATGGTTCCGAAAGCTGCAGACAGGCTCAGCTCATGCTAGAGCACCATCTCACATGTTACCAAGCACTCTGCCTCCAGGATTGTTAAGGCCTGCCATAGGAGTGGCTGATAGGTACACATGTGTCTATATGTAAGTTAGGTATAGGAATACTACACCTAAGCAAGGGGTGATTACACGACCTTGCCCCAGCTGAGTGATCAGCCAGTTGTGTCAAAATGGAAGGCCAGGCCAGGGGTGGCATAATACATGCTGCAGCCCCTGGTAGGCCTAGGGTACACCTATGCCCTGGGTACCTAGGGTACACTGTACAGGGGCCAATAAGGTGATCCTATCCAAATGGGTTATGCACCTAAAGTACATAGTATCAATTTAGAGAGAGAACAGCAGGGCTGTGGGTCTGATTAGCAGGCCCACAGCCACATCTAAGTCGAAAACCAGTAAAGCAAAAGCAAAAAGTGGGGGTGAACATAGAAAGCAGACCCTACTCTCCTACACAACCCCCCCCCCCAAACTTAGGGACATTAAACTAACCTTGACCAGTTGAGTCTTCATGTTCTAAGTGGAAATATCTGGAGAGTCCATCTGCATTGGCATGGTCAGTCCCAGGTCTATGTTCCACTGTGAAGTCCATCCCCTGTAGGGAAATGGACCACCTAAGAAGTTTGGGATTTTCACCCTTCATCTGATTTAGCCACAAGAGGGGCTTATGGTCTGTCTGAATCTTGAAGTGGGTGCCAAACAAGTATGGCCTCAGCTTCTTCAGGGCCCAAACCACAGCAAAGGCCTCCCTCTCAATAGCTGACCAACGTTTCTCTCTAGGGGTCAGCCTTCCACTTATAAAAGCAATGGGCTGGTCTTGACCATCTACATTCAGTTGTGATAGAACAGCTCCCACACCTAACTCAGAAGCATCTGTCTGGACAATGAACTCTTTGGAGTAGTATGGACTTTTCAGAATAGGTGCACTGCACATGGCCTGCTTCAGGTCATCAAATGCTTTTTGACAGCTTACTGTCCACTGAACTTTCTTTGGCATCTTCTTGGCGGTCAAGTCATTAAGTGGTGTCACAATGGACCCATAGTTCTTAACAAACTTTCTGTAGTACCCAGTCAGGCCCAAGAAAGCTCTGACCTGAGTCTGGGTAGTTGGAGGAGTCCAGTCCTTTATGGTCTGGATCTTGCTCTCCAGTGGTTGAACCTGACCCCCACAACTAGGTGGCCCAGGTATACAACCTTGCTCTGCCCTATCTGGCACTTAGTGGCCTTGATAGTGAGGCCTGCCTTTTGCAGGGCCTCTAAAACATTCCTCAGGTGGACCAGGTGATCCTCCCAGGTGGAGCTAAAGACAGCAATATCATCAAGATAAGCTGCACAATAATCATCCAACCCAGTAAGGACTTGATTCACCAACCTTTGGAAAGTGGCAGGTGCATTCTTCAAACCAAAGGGCATTACCACAAATTGATAATGTCCTCCTGGGGTCGAGAAAGCAGTTTTGGCCTTTGCACTCTCAGCTAGTCTGATTTGCCAGTAGCCTGCTGTCAGGTCAAATGTGCTCAAAAACTTAGCAGCTGCCAGTCTGTCAATGAGCTCATCTGCCCTAGGTATTGGGTGGGCATCTGTCCTAGTGATAGCATTGAGACCTCTGTAATCCACGCAAAACCTCATCTCTCTCTTACCATCTTGGGTGTGAGGTTTTGGCACAAGGACCACAGGACTAGCCCAAGGGCTCTCTGAAGGTTCAATGACTCCCAGCTCCAACATCTTTTGTACCTCAACTTTTATGCAGTCCCTGACATGGTCAGGTTGCCTGTAGATTTTACTCTTCACAGGCAGACTGTCACCAGTGTCCACCTCATGGGTGCACCAGTTGGTCTGACTTGGGGTCAGAGAGAACATATGTCTGTAGGACTGCAGAACTTGCCTGCAGTCCTGTTGCTGATGGGCAGTGAGGCTGTCAGAAAAGACCACACCATCAACTGAGCCATCATCAGGGTTCTGAGTCAACAGGTCTGGGAGAGGGTCACTCTCTTCCTCCTGCCCCTCATCTGTAGCCATGAGTAGCCCCATGTCTGCCCTGTCAACATATGCCTTCAATCTGTTGACATGAAGCACCCTGTGGGGGCTTCTGGGAGTCCCAAGGTCCACCAAGTAGGTGACTTCTCCCTTTTTCTCAACAATAGTGTGGGGTCCAGACCATTTGTCTTGGAGTGCTGCTGGGGCCACTGGCTCCAACACCCACACTTTCTGTCCTGGCTGGTAAACAGTCAGTACAGCCTTTTGGTCATGCCAAGCTTTTTGGAGTTCTTGGTTTGCCTCAAGGTTTTTAGAAGCCTTCTTCATATACTCTGCCATCCTGGAGCGGAGACCAAGTACATAATCCACTATGTCCAGTTTGGGTTGTCTGAGAGGTCTCTCCCATCCTTCCCTTACCAAACACAGGGGTCCTCTTACAGGATGCCCAAACAAAAGCTCAAAAGGGCTGTAGCCAACCCCCTTTTGTGGGACCTCTCTGTAAGCAAACAGAAGGCAGGGTAAAAGGATGTCCCATCTTCGCCTAAGCTTGTCTGGTAAACCTTTTATCATTCCCTTTAGGGTCTTGTTGAATCTCTCAACAAGCCCATTGCACTGTGGGTGATAGGGAGTGGTGAACTTGTAGTTCACACCACACTCCTTCCACATTGCAGTCAAGTATCCTGACATGAAGTTGGTACCTCTGTCAGAAATGACCTCCTTTGGAAAGCCCACTCTGGAGAATACTCCAAGCAGGGCCCTTGCCACAACAGGAGCTGTTGTGGTCCTCAGGGGAATAGCTTCTGGATACCTGGTGGCATGGTCCACTATCACCAGTATGAATCTGTGCCCAGATGCTGTTTGTGGGTCCATTGGTCCTACAATATCTATGCCCACTCTTTCAAAGGGGACCCCCACCACAGGTAGTGGTATGAGGGGGGCCTTTGTTGTGCCACCTGATTTGCCACTGGCTTGGCAGGTGACACAGGAGCGACAAAACTCCTTAGTATCTTCTGACATATGGGGCCAGTGAAAGTGAGGGACAAGCCTGTCCCAAGTCTTGTTCTGGCCTAAATGTCCTGCAAGGGGAATATCATGGGCCAAGGTAAGAAGGAAGCCTCTGAACTTCAGTGGTATGACCAACCTCCTGGATGCACCAGGCTTGGGGTCTCTAGCCTCTGAATACAGTAGCCCTTCATCCCAATACACTCTATGGGTACCTTGAGCATTCCCTGCAGCCTCAGCAGCAGCCAGCTGTCTGAGGGGTTCAAGAGAGGGGCAGTCTAATTGAGCCTGCCTCAGATCTGCCCTTGAAGGTCCCCCTGTCCCAAGAAACTCAACCTGATCAGGTTCAAGTTCTTCTAGGACAGTTCCTTCAGGGCTCTCAGAATCATCCTCCTGGGAGGGCTGATCCATCACCTGAGGCAGGGGGGAAGGCACAGCCTTAACCCTACTGCTCTTTCTCTTGGGTTGTGACTGGTCCATAGTTTCAGGATCCAGCACTTGTTCAGTGGTGCACTTTTTGGCCTGTGACCTGGTCACAGCAAGGACATGTGCATCTATCCCCAGCATTTCTGCATGGGTCCTATACTCCACTTCAGACCAAACTGAAGTTTCAAGATCATTGCCCAGTAAACACTCTACAGGAAGGTCTGAACTAACAACAACTTTCTTGAGGCCAGTTACCCCTCCCCAGGAGAAGTTAACAATAGCCACACTATGGGAGGTAGTGGCATTGCTAGCGTTGGTCACTAGGTAATTCTCACCTAGTATGATCTGTCCAGGGTCCACAAAAGCAGGTGTCACCATTGTGACACTAGCCCCAGTGTCCCTGTAGGCCTGAGCCATTCTTTGGTTGATAAAAGGAGTCTCTCTGTACTTGCCCAGGTTACTGGGGCCTACAGTAGAGGACAAAGCCAAGTCCCCATCACAGATCAGAACAGCCTGAGTAGGTATTCTGACTAGGCCAGAATCCTACTCAGTTCCCAGGGTTAACCCTACTACACCCTTTTGCTGGAAACCACCACTTACAGCTGAACTAGGGGGTACAGTTGCCTTAGGGGCAATGGTGGCTTATCCTTTTTGGTGCACTCACTAAACCAATGTGAGTTGGACTTACAATAGTTGCACCATGGTTTCTTTTGGCCTTCTTTCTTTTTATCCTTTTTGGGACCACCCTCCCCCTGAGCTTTTTGGGGGCCTGGTGAAGACTTCTGGTCTTTTTGTTTCTGATCATTACCCTTCTGGTCTGCCTTTTTCTGATCACCGCCCTGGTTCTGGTTTTTCTGCTTAACTCTAGTCCTGACCCATCTATCTGCCTTCTTTCCCAATTCTTGGGGAGAAGTCAGATCAGAATCAATCAGGTGTTGATGCAATAGCTGGTTTTGACAGTTGTTAAGGATTTGTTCTCTCATGATCAAATTATACAATCCTGAATAGTCCTTAACCTTACTTCCCATTAGCCAGCCTTCCAGAGCCTTAGTGGCACAATCTACAAAGTCAGTCCAGTCCTGAGTCTGTGTCTTCTGGGTATCCCTGAACAACAACCTGTATTGTTCAGTGGTTAGGCCAAACCCATCAATTAGAGCACTCTTCAGGACAGTGTAATTATCTGCATCCTCATCACTAACTGTGAGGAGCTTGTCTCTACCTTTCACAGAGAAGGAGAGCCATAAGATAGCTGCCCACTGACTTTGGGGTACCTGCTGTACTTTGCAAGCTCTCTCCAAAGCAGTTATCCATTTGTGGATGTCATCCCCACACTTGTAGGGAGGAACAATCTTGCTCAGGTTTCTATTATCATAGTGCCTGTCTCTATCCTTAGGGATATTGCTGCCACCAGTGGGCTCTGACCCACTTAACTTTTGCTCTCTAGCCAGAGCAAGCTTCTCCTTGGCAAGGGCAAGTTCTTCCCTCTGAATCCTCAGATTAGCTTCCCTCATTCTGGCTTCATGTTCCTTTCTCTCAGGGGAAGTCATTCCCCTGTGAGAGGAAACACTAGAGATGCTAGAGACATGGGAGTGGATGGATTCCCTTGAAGGGGATCTGTCCCTCCTGCTTCTCTGTGTAAGCCCACTTGGGGGTCTGTATGGGGGGACCCCATGCAAACTCCCATGTAAGCTTAGGTTAGCCTGGCTAAGTCTTCCTACTTGGCCCTGGCTGTCTACCTCTTCATCTGAAGTCCCATCTGACTCATCTGTGGTGGGTAGACCCTCCTTTGTACCTAGGGTACCTGCCTGTGAGGCTTTAAGAGCATCATACTCCTCTAGGAGTTGTCTTAGCTGAAGGAGGGTAGGGTTTGCACCCTGTTTTATTCCTCTGGAGGTACACAATTGTCTCATCTCCTGGAAAGTTAGGGTATCATATCTAGAGGGGGTCTTCTGCAGACCTGCCCCTCCTGAGAGAGCATCTACTTGATCTCCTCCCAGAGACATGATCTAGTGAGGGTGTGGTGTGTGCACCTACCTACACTAGTTGTTTCTACTAAACCTCTCTGGTAGTTGTAGTCAGGGTGTGTTACTCCCTTCAACCTACAACCACTAAGTCCAGTAGGACTTAAGTATTATAATCTATGTTATATGTACCTAGACAATATCTGTGTGATCTTTCAATTTAGTATCTCAAGATTACAACGGTATTACAACAGCAAGCTCAGATCCCAACCGCTGCTCACCAATGTGAGAAGTTGGCCTGATGTATGATGTCACTAGTTCTAGTGTACACCTTATATCAGTCCAAATACCCTTATGGTGATTGGTTGTAAAAGTCAACCTTATAGACCAGCTATCCTAGTGGTAGCATGGACAAGAGCAGTCTTAGGCTAAACTCTGAATGGCATGTGAAGCCAGCTGTGATACCATATATAATCCCTTGAATACCAAATGAAAGGACACCACAACAGATATATATATAAAATAAAGTGTATTTATTCTAGTCAAACCCTCAGCACTCTTTATGAGATTAGAGGTAAGTACAACACAGTCTTATTTAAGCATACATTAAGTCACACAGGTAAGTAATACAGTTAGGCCCTAGGGGCCACGCAAACCATATACTAAGTAAGTGGTATAAGGACCACTGTCACGGAAATAGGATAGGCCTAGGCCTAGGGAATCGCTGGGGCTACACTACACTAGCAACAGTTAAGAAGTGGGAGGCCCACGGGATTCAGGTGCAGAGTGGAAACACTCACGCGTAATGTGTAAAAGTCGATAGAAATAGTAGTTGTTAGCAATTAACAGTTTAGGGACACTTCTAAAGCAGCTAGAGAGTCGAGACTTGGAAACTAGACCCTAGGATAGTCACTACCCTTGTGAGCACCGAAGTACCCAAGTTACATAGCCCACAGGCTGCGGGTGCATAGGTGTGAACTTGCGTCGGGTTTCGTCGTGGACTTCTATGGATGCCTGAAGGAAAGATGCTGACAGGCAGTCAGTGAAGAGTGTCCGGTGGATCCCAAGGCTGGGATCAAGAAGAGAGGAGACCTGCAAGCAGAAGGGACAGAGTCAAGGTCACTAGCCAGTGACCACGTGGAACCCGGAAGGAACCAGGCGATGTCGTGAAGATTGCAGGTGAAGGTGAAGCTTGTCGTTGCAGCCACGAGGACCAGGGAACATCGAGGACGACCAGGACCAGGAGGCGAGCTGTCCCACGAAGGCTCTTGCTGTCGGCGGCGTCGAAGTTGGACTAGGACTCACCAAGCCTTGGCAAGCGGAACCCACGAAGAACTGAGGACTTGCTTCTGGTGCAGACCAGGAAGGTCTGGGGTGCTTCTCTTTTTCAAAGGAGCAGGAGCCAGTCTGGAGGAGCCAAACCAGTGCTGAAGATTACGGGATGCGTCGTCACAAAGGCCACTAGCCAGCGGGCAAGCAACCGGACAGACGCGGCAAGCAGGAAAATGCAGAAGGGCCCCACGCAGGACTCGTGGAGTGTGGGGGGCTGGTCTTCGGTGCAGATGGTGCTTGGGGGTGGGGCTTCTCAATCCCCGGTGCACAACTTCGAGGGTGCCTCAGAAGCTGCGCTTGAAGATACTAGCCACTTTTCCCAGGTAGCCGGTCCCACGTCTCTCGTCGCCTCCACGGATCTCAGCTCTGCTGTGGATGTGGATCAGGGTCGGAGAAGTCTGGAAGTCAAGGCTCTGGTCGGGCTCTGCAGTCGGTCCCTCGTAGAACTTTAGCAAAGCAAAGGGTAGTCTCTTGATGGTGCCTGTTTGCACAGGGTAGCCACTCCTTGGCCACAAGGGAGATTCTTCAGTCTTCTTCTTTCGTCGAATGTCGAAGGTCCAGAGTTTCTGATCAAGTTGCAGGTTCAGGATAATCTAAAGTCTTGAGGCCCAACTCCCACTCTTATACTAATCTGGGGGGGCTGGGATACCTGCTAGGTCACGCCTTATGGGTGGAACCTGGGAGGGGGTGGTTACACCCACTTCCCTTTGTCCAGTTTTGTGCCAGAGCTGGGGCTGGAGTGCCCCAGCGCCGGTTTGAACTGGACTATGCAAGGAACACCTTGTGTGCCCCAGGCATGTCTCATTCCTTTCAGCCCACCCTGCCCCAATACACTAAAGGTTGTCTGGGGAGGTGATAGCACCTCCCCAAGCAGGAAACCTATTGTCCAGGCCTCCCTGGCCGGGATCACTCCCAGCAGCAGGAGGTCAGACTTGTGTCGTGGCAGCAGCATCCATTTTGTGATGCTGAGGCTTTGGTCAGAGGCTAACAGTAAAGTATGATTTTAACATGTCTTTCCCTCTAGAAGGGGGGAATAATATCCTCATGTCCAGAAATGGTATGGGGGTATTATTCCACAGTGTTAGACACCTTACACGACATGTTTCGATAAAGCCAAACCATAGTTACCATAACCGTTTAAGATTATAAGGCACTTTAAGAGTATATGGTAGGCTATATCATAGAACAGCTATAAGGACATGGTTCCGAAAGCTGCAGACAGGCTCAGCTCATGCTAGAGCACCATCTCACATGTTACCAAGCACTCTGCCTCCAGGATTGTTAAGGCCTGCCATAGGAGTGGCTGATAGGTACACATGTGTCTATATGTAAGTTAGGTATAGGAATACTACACCTAAGCAAGGGGTGATTACACGACCTTGCCCCAGCTGAGTGATCAGCCAGTTGTGTCAAAATGGAAGGCCAGGCCAGGGGTGGCATAATACATGCTGCAGCCCCTGGTAGGCCTAGGGTACACCTATGCCCTGGGTACCTAGGGTACACTGTACAGGGGCCAATAAGGTGATCCTATCCAAATGGGTTATGCACCTAAAGTACATAGTATCAATTTAGAGAGAGAACAGCAGGGCTGTGGGTCTGATTAGCAGGCCCACAGCCACATCTAAGTCGAAAACCAGTAAAGCAAAAGCAAAAAGTGGGTGTGAACATAGAAAGCAGACCCTACTCTCCTACAGGCCCCACTTTTTATAGCCCCAAATCCTTTGTCCTCTCAGGCAGAGAGTGTCTGTGCTTAGTTCATACCAGTTTGGTCCTTTCTGGCCCAGCTTTCCAGCAGGAGGCGGAGACAGCATTGTCTAAGACAGACAGGGCCTATTCAGGTGCAAGGAAAATCTCCTCCCACCACTCTAAAATGCAGACCGGGTCTATTCAGGTGCTAGTGACAACTCCTCCCACTACTCTGAATGCAGCCCGGGTCTATTCAGCCCAGCTCTGACTCATCCACATTCTCTGGAGCCACTGCACATCCCCAGCCCCTGTCACTCCGCAGCCAGACAGTCAATACACATCCTAGCAGAGGCACACTGGATGGCTAAGCAAGAAAATACCTACTCTCTCAAAGTGGTATTTTCAAACACAGAATGTAAAATTCACCCTCTTTAAAAGATGCATTTTAACATTCTGAGTTTAGGCATACTAAACTTTATTTTCCTATCTGGTCCCAATGGGAAGTTATATTTATAAGATGTTCTAAATTAACTCCCATGCTTTCCTATGGGACAGATAGCCTTTCCATAGTGAAATATGAAATGCACTGTAATTCACTACAAGGATATGTCACACACACCAGTGCATGTCCTACCTGTAATATAAACAGCACCATGTCCACAGGGGTACCTTGGGCCTACCTTAGGGGTGACTAATATGTAAGAAAAGGGAAGATTAGGGCCCTGTAAGTGGGTGCACTTACCAGGTCGACATGGCAGTTACAAACTGCGCGCAGAATCTGCAGTGGCAGGTCTGAGTTACGATTTCGGGGCTACTCATGTGGGTGGCACAATCATTTGATTTACAGGCCCTGGCACACTCACTGCACTTTACTAGGGACTGATTACTAAATCAAACATGGCAATCATGGAAACACCAATCCATAATAACAATTTTCAAAGAGAGCATATGCACTTTAGCACTGAATAGCAGTGGTAAAGTGACCAAAGTCCTAAAACCAACAACAGCAGGTCAGGAAAAAATAGGAACAAGAAGCAAAACGTTTGGGAGTAACTCTGCAAAAGGGGCCATCTCTAAAACCCGCATTTCCAGGTTGTCAACTAAATCACTGCAATTAGTACTGATCAACCGTGGTTAGATATACAACGGATGCGGTATTATTAAGAAAGCCATAATGGGTCCAAAAAATTCCTATTCCTGTCAGTATCAGAGATGACTGTGAGTGTACAGGGCTATATGGCGTTTAGCAAACCCCGTATTGTGCTGTGCACTCACATCCGTTATATATCTAACAACCGTTGATCGGTCTCTCACTTTTTCTCATAGGTTTATTGGACCATGTTCACTACCACTATTTACATGGTGGACTGTTCGCCTTTTTAGATACTGGGGTTTTCGAAGGAACCATCACATAGTGATTATTACTTAGATGGCTGAGTACTCTTCCCATATACTAGGGTGGACCTGTGATGTGTCTTGTAGCTAACAGCATGGCCAAGAAGTTGATTAGATCCGTTTGAGATAACCAGCACTGATGAAGTTGAAATTCTAGACGAAACACGTGTTGACTTCCTCGACTACTTTGATAACCAAATCTTGAATAAATGACCTAAGGAATGCAAGAATTGAAGGAACATATGAACTGAGAATTGCATTATTACTTTAATTCAGATATTCATTACAAATTGTGTGTGCCAATTCGGAATTTGAAAATCCTGCTGTGATCTTAGTCCAAATCCCTCCAGAAGCGGAGTGGTTCACAGTCATTGATCTTTGTCAGGCATTCTTGTCGGTCCTGTTGCACGAAGAGAGACAGTTTCTCTTTATGTTCAGGTTCCAAGAGAAGACCCTTGTGTGGTGTCGTGCCCCACAAGGGTACACAGAGAGCCCATCCTACTTCAACCAGATTCTTAAAAAGAACCTAGAAGACAGCAAACAGGACACTATTGCTTTACTCAATCATTTGGCTAAGAATGGACATAAGGGCACTCCTGAAAAGCTGCAATACTGTCAGAGGGAACTCATGCATGTAGGACATCAAATAGATATGGTGAGTGTCTCTGTGCATAGAGACAGTTCTTAAAATGAAGTTCGCCACCACTCAGAAAGAGGTGATGATGTTCTTGGGCATAGTTGGCTACTGCCGACAATGGGTCCCAAACTTTTCTTTGGTGGCTATGCCTTTGATAAAGCCTGCTGCTGATATAAATGACCTGGTACCAAAGGATGATGAGACTTGGAAACCTTCCAGGAGCTTAAAATTTTACTTTGCAGCTCACCCGCTCTTGGAATACCAGACTATATGAAAGATTTTGTGCTCTTTTGTCATGAAAGCGATGGGTGTGCAGCATCTAAAATAACACAATCCCGTGGAGACACCAAGCGTCCCATCGGCTGTTTCTCAGGTACTCTTGATCCGGTGGGTGCAGCATTGCCTGGTTGTCTCAAAGCGGTTGCAGCCATTAGCCTTAATCTTCAGCAAACTGAGGGGATTATGATCTGTTAGCCCTTGATTATGATGGTGCCACATTCTAATTAGATCCTCATGACTCTTTCCAGAACTCAACATTTGACAAATATCCTCCTAACCCGCTATGAGAGAATTATTTTGGCAGTTGAGAATGTTTCCATCCCAAGATGTAATATAGTAAACCTAGCTTCCCTATTACCAACCCCAGAGGGAGATGATGAGAGGGACTCCGACCACGACAGCATCAGTGTAACTGAGTTGTACACAAAACCAAAGCCAAACATACTGGATGTCCCCCTTACAAAATCTAACCATACCCTTTTTGTTGATTGGTCATGTCTGAGAGACCTATGGGGTATTTTAAGAGTGATTATGATATATGTACTCTGAATGGGGTAGAGGAAGCATCTTACTTGTGCCATGTAACTTCTGCGCAAGTTGCTGAATTGATAGCCCTTACCAGAGCCTGCTGTACCTCAGAAGGCTTGCAAGTTACTATTTATACCAACAGTCAGAATGCATTTGAAGTTGTGCATGATTTTGATCAGTTATGGTTGCAGCAGGGATTTTTGACTTTGGCTGGTACCCTCATCCACAATAGATTTTTGGCCAGATGTATGAGCGTTTTTGCATGCGCAAACGGGTTTATGCATTTAGCGAGTCGCAATTTATTTGTGACTAGCTAAATAGGTTTTGCGACTCGCTATTAGGAAGGGGCGTTCCCTTCCCAATTGCGTGCGCAAGCCCATGTATGAATGTTTTGCGTCTGCAATTGTGGGCACAAAACACTCTCAAAATACCAGCCTCTTCAAGAGGGTGGAAATGCACACGCAAAAGGGAAGGGGTCCCCTTCGCCTTTGTAAATGCATGGGAATTTCTTTTTCTAAGGGTAGGCAGTGGTCCCAGGGACCACTACCTACCCTTAAAAAATGAAACGAAAACGTTTAATTTTTTTCTTTAAGGAAAACGAGCTGCATTAAAAAAAAAAATGCCTTATTTAAAAGCAGTCCCAGACATGGTGGTCTGCTGAGCCCAGCAGGCCACCATACCTGGGTGGGCCTGCTATTCCCAATGGGGTCACAAATGGCGAGAGGCTCATTAATATTCATGAGCCTCTCAATTTGCGACCCCATTGGGAATTGCTAACAGTGTGTTACACACTGTTGTATATCCAAAATAGCGCCTCGCAATTTGCGAGTCTCAAAAAATTCTCAATTTGCGAGGCGCTATTTTGGGCGTCACTCATCTGGCCCTTTACGTTTCAAATCTGTTAAATGACCTCCAATTGGACTATGCCATCAGCAACTATGGTTTGTTTAAAAGCTTTAGCAGCTTCTATATTATATAGAATTATTTCAAAGTAGTGACCATACAATACTTCAACTAGAAATAGAACTCCATTTTCAACCAACTTCACCATGGTCCCTACCATATTGTAGGGGGGAGGTAATAATTAAACAAAAGCCAGTTCGAAGCTAGTGGAAATAAAATACCACTGAGAGCTGCTCCCATCCCTCAAAAATAATGGGCTACTTATTTATCCAAACTATATGCGGAAAATCTACCTTCTATTGACATCGGTAAATCCCTATATCACAGCGAGATCGACCAGCAGATAAAGCCACATAGAGATCAGCAAATTGCCGTGTACATAAGAAAAGCAAGAGACACAGCAGCAATGGGACCAGACAGGATTCCGGTGAAGGTCCTAAAAGAAAATATTGAAGGATGGAGTACATTTCTGGCCCCCCTATTTATGTACTGCTATCGAACTGGCCAAATTCCGAGCTCATGGAAGGGAAGCATAGTAGTTCCTCTTTTTAAAAAAGGTTCTCGCTTTTCTCCGAGTAATTACCGTCAGATTGCCCTCCTTGATGCTACTGGAAAAATATTCGCGGCCAGCATTTTGGAACATCTGAACGATTGGGCCACAGCTAGGAGGGTAATACCTATGGTACAAGCAGGTTTTCGTAAAAAGCATTCTGTGATTGACAATGTTGCCATCCTTCAAACTATTATTGACAAATATGTAATTAGTAGAGCTCAGGTAGTTTATAGTTTATTTGTAGATTTTTCTACAGCTTTTGACAAGGTGAATAGACCTTTCTTGTGGAGGAAATTATTGAAGTTAGGCGTTCCGATAAGTTTGCTAAGAATAATAGTAGCACTTCACACAACCACATGGTGTAAGGTACAAATGGGAGGAGATAAGGGCTTAACCCAAGAGATATCTACACAAAACGGTCTCAAACAAGGATGTTTACTTTCCCACCTCCTTTTCTCACTATTCCTTAGTGATTTACTGGACTGCTTCCAGGAGGTAAAGAATTTCCCACCTCAATTATCATCACAAAAAATTCACCTTTTAATGTATGCAGATGATGTGGTTTTATTAGATCTAACCCCAATTGGGCTGCAGCGTAACATGAAGGCTCTTTTTAATTATACTGAAAGACACTTTTAAAAAATAAATATTTCAAAAACAAAAATAGTACCATTCAGGGGTAGGAAAAAAGCTATATCTTTTACCTGGAAACTAGGAGGAATAACAGTAGAAATAGCATCTACTTACATCTATTTAGGGAGAGTTTTCTCTCAGTCCACCGGTACTGCCTCGCACTTTCAGCGGACTGAACTAAAGACAGTATCTCATGTAAGTGCTATAAAAAAGTTTTAGCTCTCTACCAGGAGGCAACATTTTTCAGCTCTTCTTGAAGTTTATCGAACAAAGATTACCCCGATTCTAACATATGGTTTAGAATATATTCCAATAAACCGTTGGGGTTTTCTAAATCTCAGGAAGGGAAAACTCTTGCGGATGCTTACGACTACAAGCCAAGCCACTCCCGTTCAGGCATTTCGACTGGAATTAGGGGTAGTGAGCGCATACGCGAGAGCTATGGCAAACCTTGTTAGATGAGCTTATAACATACTACATGCACCTGACGGTACGTTAAGAGCAATTTTACGCCAGGAAACTTTTAAGGCAAACCCAGGTGTATATACTTTTAAACAAAATTTAAAGTTATCTCTCTGGAACACTTTTAATGCTCAGAGAGCCTTTTACAAAGCTTGTCCCCAGAACTATTGAAGTTCTTTTTGAAAAAATCAACCTCGAAGCTGAGTTTCGAAATGGATAAACTTTATTGTCAACAGTTATCGCATTACAAGATGGCATTAGCTAGTGTGGAGTATAACGAGCGCCCAAAATATTTGAATTTCACATTGGACCATGAGGTTAGGCGTTACATTTTGATGTAAAGGCTAAGGATACTCCCGCTAAAAGATGTAACAAAAAAGTAGGGCGGCTACGTTAATAAAACAAGCCAATGTGATTTGTGTAATGGAGGAATCCAAGACTTGGCACATGTTTTATTTGTCTGTCCAAATAGCAGTTTGGTTGAGGGGCGTTCACGATTTTTAAAACCTATCTGTATAAAATATAATATTCTTAGAAATACGGATCTGATTGAGAACATAAGAACCCCTCCTGATGAATGTGTATGCTACAAAGTTTGTACCTTTTTTAAAGTGTTATTCCCGCTATTTTAGAGATATATAAGCTAAGAATAATAATCAATTTTGCTCATAAAGAATTTTATGATATTTTGTAATACAATAGGATTGGAAAGTTGTAAATATTATTTTACTATATTGTGGATCTCAGATGAGCTCTATATCTATCAATAAATTTAATTTAATTTAATTTCACCTCCAATTGCCAAGGGAGTGTGCTGCACACAAGAGCTGCAATGATTTTGTCAACAGAGGCAACCGCTATGCGGATGAAGTTGCCTGATTCTGCTCTCAAGTCCAGTAACTTTCACCTAGACTAGCCATGTAAAAGAGAGGAGGAGACATTGACCAATATGTTATTGAATACTGTACACACATTCAAAGAGTTGAGGGAATTACAACAGACTGCCTCTGAGATAGAAAAGGCCAAGTGCGAAAGGATGGGATACGCAAAGGATGCCAGTGATATTTGGGTGTCAAGTGAAGGAAAGCCAGTTCTCTCAGATTACCTCCGACCAGCAATGGTGAGACACATGCTTGGTCCAACTCATGTGGGAAGGGATGGAATGGGGTCTACTTTCCGTTCTCACTGGTTTAATCCTCTGTTCTGAATTATAGCAGAAGATTTGTGCTGAAGATATATGACCTGCCAAAAGCAAAATGTGGGCAGGAGAGTTGTGGGACTATTGGTCACATTGAAAAATCGGCTGGTCCATTTAATCGCCTTCAGATTGACTTCGTGGAAGTGCAATCAGCTGAGTTACATCCTCATCATCGGGTGCTTGTTTTCATGATAGGTGGAGGCTTATCCCACCCGGAGATGTGAAAGTATAATAGTTGCCAAACAATTATTGCAGGAATTAATACAGCAATTCGGGATGCCAGTTCATCCTAAATCGGATCAACGAAAGCATTTCAAGAGCGAGGTCATGCAGTTGATATGCACAGCTCTAGGGATTGACCAAAGGTTTCACTGTAGCTACAGACCAGAAGCATAAGGAATTGTAGAAAGACTAAACACAAACCATTAAAGCTAAATTGGCTGAAGCTTGTGCCTCTAGTTCACTTAAATGGCCTAAAGCAATTCCTTTAGTGCTCAGGAGTATCTGAAATACCCCATATAAAAGAACTAGATTATTGCCGCACACAGTGTTGATGGGGAGAGCTATTCCCATACCCTTTGTCCCGGCTCTGTCCTTGTGACTATCACAGATGGCATGGTCCTCGAGTACTGCAAAGGACTATCTGACGTGGTGCGTTCTATCTCCTAACAGGTTGACATCACTACTCCAGCAGTCCAAGAATCCCCAGGGCATGACTTGAACCCTGGTGACTGGGTCCACACCAAGAAACACATCCGTAAGTCCTGCCTGGAAGAGCGCTGGTGTGGGCCCTACCAGCTGATCCTGATTATAAACACTGCTGTCAAGTGTGCTGGTTTGTTGAATTGGATACACAGCTCCCACACCAAAAGGGCAAGGCACGAAGGGGAAGAAGCGGAGTTAACCGCTGCCAATTCTTTAAGTCGCCCAAGGTCTGAAGTTTCGTAAGAGGATGAGGAGGATCAGACTGGGGATCTATAATCTCTGTTGGATGAACAGACTGCAGAGCCAGAGACTGATGGGGATGCTGTCACTTCGGCAACCACTGTGATACTAACAACTGGATTGAGGATCTGCATATATTGGGACAGTGAGAATTCATGGAAGGCCAAGACTAATCTACCACAACAACTTTCCCAAGGAGCGGAAGTTGAATCTTAACCAGAAGACTCCACCTTGGGTAGTGGATTGGCCCCATCTGAGCCAGAAATCTCGAGTACTTCAAAGGAAGGTTGGCCAAGAACAACTACTTCTAGAAAGCGACTGTTGACACCTAAGACAAGACCAGAGACAATTAAGGAAGATAGTGAACTAGAAGATCAAAACAATTGGACCATATTGGTATTCAGGACCTTGACTAGGAGTTTAACAACTAAGCATCCTAAGAGGGAAAGAAAGGTGAACCCAAAGTACTCAGGTCTAGACTAGATGTAACTTGCCAAAATCAAGTTTGACTCAGATGACTGCCAGACAGGAGGCGAGCCACCTTGTTAGGCTGACAGAGAGCCTGTATGCTAACAAATGACAAAACGTCAAAAGGATGAATAGATGGCAAGGGTGACAGAGGACGATAGCTCCTAGGGCCTCCAGCTGACATAGAATAAAAATCCTGGTAGATTTTGAGATAGGGCAGAGACAACAGGATACCAGCTAGAGGACTGTGAACATGGTGCAGTCACGCTGCAAAATTATAAGTGTGAGTATTGCAGTTGCCATTTCGGTTCCTATATTTGGTTGTCTGTTGGATGTTTACTTGTTGGGAGGAGATAACTTTCATGTTCTAGATAATTTCACCCTGTCCCCTGTAACTAGCCCTCTCTTGCCCGAGGTTAAGGTTTCACATCTCTCACAGCATGAGGGTGTATACAGCTATAACGTGTTCCATCAGATGCCTGATCGTGGAGGTTGCGGACTGCTTCGTCTGTTTGTATTTTCCTGCTTCAGCAGCTGAAGGAACAGCTTACTCTCACCTACCTCTGTCCGATACAATTTGCTGTCATGTTTTCTTAAATCTATTTTATCAACCGATCTCCATTAAACAGTTTTATTCTGATTTTAATGCTTCTTTAGAGAATGTCCCTATTGTCAGTGGAATAAATCAGTACCTATGGGCTACTTAACACATTTCTCACAAAGGGTCAAAATAAAAGGATCACCCATGTTTGTGATGAGATCTTATGGGTGCCCCTGAAACTGAGCCTATACCTCTCAGAGGTCAGTCAAAACTTCCTGGCTAGGATGACCTTCATTGCAGTGTAGCATGTCTGGCCCTCTATCACTAGTTCAAGAAGTGTGTCCCTCCCCACGATGGGCATATACCTCCACAAACTACTACCACAGAACTCTTCCGGGACCTTGTGTATTTTCAGAGCCACTTCCTAGGCTGCAAACCATTTGTCTCTGTCATCCCACACCACATTATTGGGAACCACATTTTTGGGGGATCCTGACTCTGAACTCACTAGTGGACACTGTAGGTATGCTGCCACCATTGCTGTTCCTGGACCCAACTTATAGGCATCTTATATCCAGCTCCTTGAGGTTGAGCTCATGGGAAAGTTTCCTCTCCTCCATGGCCAGCTTTCTTTCTTCACAAGCCTGCTCCAATTTGGCAAGCTTTAATTTTCTTTTCTCCTTCCTGTCTGCCAGCTCCTCTGGGGACAGGTTTCAGCAGGAGACACTGCTCCTTGATCTGCGACCCTCTACTCTTCCTGGCAGGTTATTGGTCCTCTCCATAGGCAGTTCCAGAGCCATTTCAGACTCCAAAATCAAGTAATTCTCCTCTTCAGGGATCTCCTGGTCCTCCTCTGTGATGTCATCCCTGAAACCTGGGTCTCTGCCCAGGCCCTCAAAGCCTTCTGTAGCTCCACCTTCCTAGTAACATCCCTTGTAGATACTTTAAAGTCCTTGCAGAAATCTTTCAGCTGCTACACAGTATAGGATTCTAACCTGGCCAGTCAAATGTAATTCCTGCAGGTGTGGCTTTTCCATAGTGAGACATAATTTAACAAAAAAAAATCAGAAGGCCAATCAGGGAGAAATGAAAAAGGCTCAAATTGGTCTTAAGTACAGAGTTGTACTGAACACTGAATTACTTTATGGTATTGCACAGATACAAGTCCTATCCTCACCACTGATCATCAATGTTAGAAATAGGGTCCCTAATTGGCAGAGGTATGCACCCTGTCCAAGTAGGGACACAATCATAGCCAGGCTAAGCTAAAAACACACTAAAAGATAACCTGTGCTCGCCCTCTGCTAGCTTGGCACAGAGCAGCCAGGCTTATCTAAAGAGGCAATGTATAAAGTAGTTGTGCAATTCACACACGCACAGTAACACAATGAAAACACCACAAAAAGACTCAACACAGGTTTGGAAAAATAGAGAATATTAACTAAGCAAAACAAAAGCAAACAAAAACAAAAATCTATTACGTAGAAATGGAGTTATGAATTCTTAAGGAAGAAACCAGAAATAGAAATAAACTCGTATACGTGTCTCGCTGACAAAGTACCTTCGATGGAGCAAAGTGTCGTCATCGAACCTCGCAGTCAGGATCTCGGATCGGCGCTGTGCATGGATGTCTTCGGATTGGCACTGCATCGGCATCGAAGGGCATTGCGTCTGTTCAGATCATTGCAGTGGTGACAATGCATCGGTTTTGTCGCAAGGGTTGGACTCCCAGATAGCAGAGTCCAGTAGCAGTAGCAGAGTTGCAAGAAGTCTTTTATGACCCTGAGACTTCAAAAAACAGGAGACAAGCCAGCAAGCCCTTGGAGTCACTCTGGGTTCAAGTGAGATAGGTTAAGTCCTTATCCTCAGCAAGACAGAGATCACCAGACAGCAGGGCAGCTCAGCACAGAAGACAAGTAGATCCTTGGAATAGTCGGGCAAGCAGAGTGGCAATCCTTGTAGCACAGCAGTCCATACTCCTGGCAGAGTACTTCACAGGTCCAGTACTGTACTGTCTTGGCAGGGTCAGAGTCCCAGTATTTATACCCAAATGTGCCTTTGAAGTGGGAGTGACTTCAAAGCAACTCCTTTAAGTTCACAGGTGTCATTTCATTCTAACCTTGTCTGCCAGGCTGTGAAGGGTAATCGGCCCTTTGTATGGGACACAGGACACTGCCTATTTAGTTGTACGTGTCAGTTCCCACTCCCCTTTCCTATCCAGGAACACTATCAGAATGCAGATGAGTCATCTGTCACACCCACCGTTCCTGTGTTTGTGGCTGTCTAGAGGGAATGCACAAAGTGTAGCTATTACCCATCCCAGACTTTTATTGAAGACAGGAAGCAAGGCACATAGAGCAGTAAGAGGAGAGAAATGTCCACTTTCTAAAACTGGCATTCCTAAAACAGTAATATTAAATCCAACTTTACCATCAAAGAGGATTTATGATTACCATTCCAAAGATATGAAACATGATGCAGCTACTCCTTTCAAATCAGGAATTACAGCTTAAAAGTGTTTTTAGGAATTCCCAATGCTAGCCTATTAGAGGAGTAGGCCTCACAGTAGTGAAAAACAAACTTAGCTGTTTGTCACAACCAGGACATGTAAAACCTAATAGTCCTACCTTTTAATGACAGAGCACCCTGCCTTTAGGGCTACCCAGCGCCAACCTTTGGGGTGATTTATATGTAATAAAAGGGGAGTGTAAGTATTGGCAATTGGTTTTAAATGCCAAGTCGAAGTGGCAGTAAACTGCACACACAGGTCATTTAATGGCAGGCCTGAGACAGGTTTGAAAGACTACTTGTATGGGAGGAACAGTCAGAGCTGCAGACCCACTAGTAGCATTTATATTAAAGGCTCGGGGTATATGGTATACCACTTTTTATGGGACTTACAGGTAACATAAAAATGCTAATCAGGTATACACCAATGTTACCATGTTTAGGTTAGAAGCACATGCACTTTAGCACTGTTTAGCAATGTTAAAGTGCTCAGAGTCCTAAGGCCAACAAAAAGATATAGTAAAATGTGGAGGAAAGCAGGCAAACGTTTGGGGGAAGACCACCCTAAGAATGGCAGGTTTAACATTGCTGTCAACCCCTCTTTTGATTATACTAATCAGAATTGCATGTGTTCTCACATTCTTGAAATTTTATAAAGGATTTTCATCAAAGAAGGGAATGAATTGTGGGTATAAGAAACTGTCAGCAATGAATGGAAGAAAGCAGAAGAGACTCAATGCCAAGGTTGAAGAAATGCAAAGCGAGCTTGTGACACCTTGAAGGATCTAGGAGCGACTAAGAAGAATCCAAAATTAATAAATGATGTACTGTTATAAAGAATTTGGGTGATGATTAACATCATCGGGGGGGGTTGTGAGCGTCGATTTTCTGCCGACAAAAAGAGCACTACGATTTGAGCTTCTGCTAACATTAGCCCATGTTTACACTGTCCTCCATCTTGCCTCAACATCAAAATATATCATGTGAAAAATGTTGTTGATTTCGATTCTAAATAAAACTTGTTTAGTTTTCACTTGAGTAAGGAAAACATGTTCTCAGAGAAATGTTCATGTTATACTGAATCAAGGATGGTTCTTACCATCCCAGGCTTATGTTAAACAATGTATCAGATTGACTGTACAGCTAAGACTCCGAGAATGGTTGAATCTCAATGTACCACTATGCTAATGCAATCCTCAAATGGATTCTGTAGTAAAATGTTTCTTCTAGGATGTTTCCTACTGGTCAAACCCTGAGATTCAAGTATTCCCACAGAATGTATGAACATATTTGTCTAAAGCCCTTTAGCCTTTAGAAGAGTGTGGATTTTGCCAGCTAGAGAGTCCCCCTATTCCCCATCTTACAAGGTGAATCTTTGCTGGATTCCATTTAGAACTGTACTGAGTTCTTTGTACTTATGGCTTATATGCTTACTGTTAAATTTGCTCATGGCACCTTTTCTGTATTTAGCCAATTAATTCTTACATAAAGCATTGAAATGAGAATCTTTGTCTGTCATTCTTATGAGAAGGTTTCAGCATCATCGCATGAGTCCTTCTAATTAAGAGGCAGTTCCATTCAGGAGTACCAATGTCATTATTGGGGCTACACTGCTCCCCGTCCTTGATGTTGGCACACCCCATGAGTTAGAATTTAATATAGATTTCAGCGCCGGCAAGTGGAGAGAAGAGGTTATCAGGCGGGCGGTTGCACAGAGGGAATCACTACAGCGTGAGGAATATAGGGGACTACGAAAATGTCCAACATCCTTAGATTGGGCACGCAGACACAGTTGATGAGTTGGAAGACTCACAGGCTACAGTGATGGAAAGTAGTGCAGATACATGATTACTGCTTGTGAGTTGGCTGGATTTCTAAAAGATGTACTGTCCCCCCCATTCTCCCAGTTCACCATATGTTCCCCTCCTTCCCCTTTCTCCCCTTTCTCCCCCTCCCTCCCCCCTCCTTCCCCCCCTCCTCCGTGCCTCTCCTTCCCCTTCTCCTGTGATTCCGGACCTGACAGTCACCCGATACAAAACATCTGGTAGGGTGTATGGTCTCTGTAGCGGCAAAAGTTTTTATTGTTTGCTTTTCGTATTATTTGAGGTGGGTTTTAGTTGGGAGGGGGTAATGGGTACTGATATTTCTGACAATACTCACATTATTATAGTTTATGCACTTATAATGTGCCCACATTCATATCTATACAATGCTTCCACACTTAATATTAAGTGGATAATAGTTCTGAATAATGAAAACGTAGTACATGTATGCGACTATCACCATCTTGTTATAGAAAAATGTAAACAAAACGTCTGATTGTAATCATACATGTGTATGTACCATCTGTAGTACTCAATAAAGTTTGTTAAAAAAAAAATAAGATTTCAGCACCAGCACAAGCATGTAATGAAAGTAAAGCCCAGATTCTCAAAGAATCACAGAAAGCAGCAGACAAAAATGCTGTGCTGAGTTGTGTGACAGGGAGGGAGCAGCAGGACGCCATATCTAGAGAACTATGCCTTTCTCCGCCCCTCTCCATAGTGCCGGGGCAGATTTTAGCTGCTGTGCGCCAGGCACAAAAGTTTGCTCCATAGTGCTGGGATGCGTTTTTGAGTCTACCATAGGTTTTGTACTGGAAAACATTCCAAAATAATATGCTTAGACACTCTTTAAAGCTTTCCCTTCTTTGTATGTGTGCTTCATAGTGAGGTACACATGCAGAATCGGTAAAGAAAGGAGAAATAAAAACATTTCTCCTTTTAATGCCTCCTTTAAAATGGTGTTAACTTTTGGTGCTAAACCCTGTCTATTATTGTTTGTATATAGGGAATGCATCAAAAGGCATGGGTAGTTGCATTGGAACGCCCATGTAACTCCCCCATGGCGCTAATTAACACAAAGCAGTGCTTCGTGCTGCTTTGCATGACTTTTTGGGTACTTCCAGCGCAAAACAAGTGTGACACTGGAAAATGAATAAAGAAAAAAACAGTTTGTGCTGGTTCACATCTCTTTTGTGACGCTAACCCGGCGCAAAATGTTTGAGAATCTCCCTCTAAGACTCCAACCTACCTCTCCTCAAAATTGCCATGTCTCATGCCCTTCCTACATCTACATGCCATTATTACTCCCAAACTATACCCTAACAGCCCCCACACAAATGTATCTGTACCAAAATAATTAAAAAACAAACAATGGCTAACTCACAGTTCACAAACTGAATTTTAAAAATAAAACATTTATAAACTTATCAACTGCAGACAAAACTTAACAACACTCCAACAAACACAACCATTGTAGATCAATACTTTCAAAACTAACAATCTCACCAAAAACATGTCGAAGCACACAAGCACCATAGCCTTAGCGTCATTTGTCGGTGTGTAATGACATTTTGTGATATTTTGCATGACTTTCTTCATGCAGTGCTACGCAGAAGTAGATGCTGCAGATCGAGTGGAAAGTCACACAAAAGTTAGAGAAAATAAATTTTTGTATTTTCACATTCTACTTCTATATATATACAAATAGAGTAGATATTTTGTCCTACATAGCAATGTATGTACAGGCAACATTCTAAATATAATATAGAATAACAGAAAAATATCAGTTCTTGTGCCACTGTGGGGTAACCTATGAAACAAATGAATTGCCTTTTTGTTACAACTAAGGTGTGGAAGATGTTCTGGCTACATGTGCGTCATGTTGCTGCTCTACTACATCAGAGGTTTAAGCTTTGTGTGTCACTGTAATGAAGAAGGTACTGTTTTGTGGCGGTATAGATTTGCCAGAATTATTCCATAAACACATTAATTAATCAGTAATTTTATTAATGGTTCGGAATGACTCTCATATAAAATTTTAACCTGAATTGAACACACAGAGGCAGATTAACAAGCCCCTTGCGCCACTTTTGCGTCACTTTTGCTATGTTAAAAGTGACGCAAAAGTGGCACAAGGGGCTTGTAAATCTGCCCCACAGTTGGCAGTTCAAACCCATATCCTGTTTATAAAATAATTTTTTTAACAAATAGGAGGAGGGTGAAGGCTATAGTACCGCACCTGACAAATGAATAGTGTTTTTAATGTGTAATTCTATAGTGCAACGAACCGAGGAGCACTTCCCTCTGAGCTCCTCAAACAGGAACAAGTCCTATCATATACATAAATACAACAGGGTTCAGCACTATATAAAAGAGAGTCCGTTAAATTGAAAGGAATGTCCAAGACGTAGATATAATTTTCCAAAGGAAATTCTTTTTTTTATTTAATACTTTCACAGGCATGGAGTATCACAGCCTTAATAGCATGAGAAAGCCATAGCCTTTGGAAAATTATATCTACGTCTTGGACGTTCCTTTCAATATAACGGACTCTCTTGTAAATAGTGCTGAACCCTGTTGTATTTCTGTTTATAAAATACTCTTCTCCTGTTGAAGGTCAATAGAAATATTCTAAATACACACTAGGACATTATTTTTCATAGTTGTATAAAATATATACGTTTAAATTTAGTCAATGTATTGGACACAGGCTGTGGGACACATTGGCAATTTATCTCTTGCCTAACAAATATAGATTAAAGTTTTATCTGCTATGCCCAAGCAAACACTAATATACCGTACGTTACTAACTTCACACACTGTGTGAACACACAAGTTTAAAGTATGATGGCTACAGCAGCAGAGTTGTAATTCAGTATTTGGAAAAAAATTCCAGAGTAAGTTAATTGTGCAGACAATCTCATCATTATTTGATGCAAAGCGTGCATGTTGTAAGGGGAATGCCCTCTGCGCGGTGCAGCGTGGTGTTCTCTGCCCAAAGTTTGATCTAACCTTTTTAAATGTGTCATGTGAATTGCAGCCTACTGGTCCATTCACCCAGAATTCTATTGCTAACATTGAACCTGGAATTCTAGCACCAAGATACTGTGCACCTGGACATGTGCATGTATGTTACTAGAGGTTTTATTCAGTGCCTGATTGAACCAGAGTAACTCAGGCCTATGGGTTCAATTTTTCAGGTTCTCGGTCTGATCATATGTACAAGATAGAGGCAAGATTGGTTTCCCAGCCAGTAGAAGTCTTTTGCAGACATTCCTGAGACTGAAGGGAGGGAACCCAGACAATTAAGTGAGAAAAAAGGAGGCAGGATTCCCCTCAGAAATACAATTATGTCCTTTATAATACTGAGGGCCGCTGATTGGTCTTTGTTGGAAATTGGGTTTCTGGTAAAGGAGGGTGAAACCCTACTCAAGCAGTAACCACAATCTCTGTCAGGGTGAGACACAAGCAAACCCCAAATTAACCGGAGCTCAACTCTCTGGTAGCTTGGCACAAAAACCGTCAGGCTTAACTTAGAGGCAATGTGTAACACTACTTCAAATAGTAATAAAGTGAAAACTCAACACAAGAATATTCCTACACTAGTTTAGGTATGTAGAGCAAAGTTTAATGGATGATTTGAGACCAAAATGTCAAAAACCCAATCAGTAGAACCAGAGATATGACATTTTAAAGATTTCAGGCAAGTAAAGCACCTAAAAGCGAAAAGCACTACTCACGGGTATCTGGTCGTGCGACACCGGGTAAAAGGCACATGTCAAGTTTAGGCGAACCGCAATGGAGTGCAGGCGAATACAGGGAGCAGGTAACTCCTGCTGAAAGAGTTACCTTCCAAAGTCCAGTCGCAACAGTTACGTTTGTGGTGGAGGTGGCCTTGAGGAGCAGGGAGAGCATTGTGGATGGTCGTCGATGTAGCCAGAAGAGCAGGCCGGGCGTCGCAGAGAGTTATTGCTGTAATGCGAAGATCTTGTTGGGTGTCAGGGACCGCTGTAGCTGGAGTAATGTTAGAACTGGGGGTCTCTAGTTGGCAGAGGTAGGTACCTTTGACCAAATAGGGACCCTTGCTTCTAGTCAGGGTAAGGGGGATACACACTTTAGATAACCCCTGCTCACCCCCTTGGTAGCTTGGCACGAGCAGACAGGCTTATCCCAAAGGCAATGTGTAAAGTATTTGTACCAACACTCACAGTAACACAGTGAAAACACCACAAATGGACACCACACCAGTTTAGAAAAATAAAATATCTTTATCTAAACTAAACAAGACCAAAACGACAAAATCCAACATTGAGATACTCAGTAGAATGTCTTTAAGAAGGTGGTTGCAAAAATAAGCTTGTACATGGGAAATGCAACACTTTACTCTCAACGTACCTTGGATGCATAACACAGAACAAACAAAAGGGTTGCAGAGAAGGTGATGCGTCGATTCTTCCTGCGCTCTGGTTACGATGCACCTCAATGTGTTGCGACGATCTGGTGTGATGCAACAAAATGGCGTCTTTGATGCGATGTGACAATGTGGAGGTGATGCGTGCACGCCCAACGGCCGTGCGGAGAAATCGGTGGTTTCTTGAGCCGCGAAAGGCCCTGTGACACGCTTCTCCGGTGATGCGACGGCACCCTCGGTGGCGGCGGCACACTTCTCCGTTGATGGGGCGGCGATCAGCGGCGGCAGCGGCACGCTTCCTCAGCGATGCGACGGGCCCTGCGACACGCTTCTCCGGTGATGCTGTGGTGAACAGCGGCAGCACGCGTCCTCAGCGATGCGATGGCGGCTGCTGCGGTGGCTTCACGCTTCTCCTTCATTGCACCACGCTCCCAGCTCCCAACAGCAAGGGCCTCACACACAGTTACAGGCACCTCCTGGTAGGTCAGAATTCCCAGCAAGGCAGTTCAGGGAAGCTAGGGGTGAAGTCCTTTTGTTCCTGGGACTTCAAAAACAGGAGACCAGCTCTTCTCAGGCCCTTGGAGACTTTTCTTCAGATGGATACAGCACACAGCAAAGTCCTTCTTCAAGCAGGGGGACACAGCACACAGCAAAGTCCCTTGGTCCTCTCCTCAGCAGAAACAGCAAACTGCAGGCCAACCCTAGACACACAGCAAGGGTAGTACTTCTCCTCAGTCTCTTCAGCTGTCCTCTTTGGCAACAGGTTCCTCTTGATCATGAAGTAGTCTAAAGTTCAGGGGTTTCCGCTCTCATATTTATACCCCAACAGTCTTTGTTCTCTAGTTGTAAGGGGTCCTGGACCCAGTCCAAACCAGTTCTGGGTGCATTCTGCAAGTGCACAACTTCTTCCTTTGTGAATGAGGGCCGGGGTCTTCAGACGCACCACAGGATGTGGAGCCAGCATTGTGGAAGTCAGGCCCAGCCCCATTCAGTCCCAGGTTGTACTCCTCCCACTCTCCAAATGCAGATCGGTCTATTCAGCCTAGTGCTGACTCACCCAGACTCCTGGAGCCACCCCAGCCCCTGTCACCCTCAAACCAGACAGGCAATCCACAAACAGGCAGAGGCACACAGAAAGGTTGAACAAGAAAATAGTTGCTTTCTAAAAGTGCTATTTTCAAACACAGAATTTAAAAACAATCCTTCCTAAAAGATGTGTTATTAAATTCTGAGTTCAGGGATACTAGACTCCAAGTTTCTATCTCACCCCTATGGGAATATATGCTGGTAATATGTTACACAGCATTCCCCATTCTGTCCTCTGAGAAAGATAGCCTTTCAATAGTGAAAAACGAAATTGGCAGAATTTCACTATCTGGACATGTTAAACACACTAGTACATGTCCTACCTTTCACATACACTGCACCCTGCCAAGGGGGGTACCTTGGGCCTGCCATGGGGGTGTCCTGTGTTTAAGAAAAGGGAAGGGTAAGGACTGGCAAGTGGGTACACTGGCCAAGTTGACATTGCAGTTAACAAACTGCGCACAGGCACTGAAGTGGCAGGCCTGAGACCTCTTTTAGGACTACTCGTGTGGGTGGCACCATCAGTGCTGCAAGCCCACTAGTAGCATTTGAGTTACCAGCCCTGGCACACTCAGTGCACTTTACTAGGGACCTACTGGTAAAACAAATATACCAATCATGGATAACCAATCACAATAACAATTTACACAGAGAGCATATGCACTTTAGCACTGATCAGCAGTGGTAAATTGCCTAGAGTTCTATAGCCAACAACCACAGGTCAGGAAAAACAAAGGAGGAAGAAGTAAAAAGTTTGGGGATAACTCTGCAAAAAGGGCCATTTCAAACACCATGAGGTGTCTGTGTTGTAGCGCAAAGTGCAGATCTTGCATTTCAATGCATTGCCGGCGGTTGCTAGGCGCAAAGAGTCGGGTTCACTGGAAATTTGCATTGGCGGGCACCGTGGATGGCAACTTCTCAGCACAAACAGACCCGTTTGTGGTCACAAAGAGGGCAACACTTCAGGATTTATCCTTTTCTTTGGTGAGGAGCTCAGCTGATGCCACACTAAGGGTCCAGTAGGGGCACCTCTTGGGGGACAGGAACTCACTCTAGCAGATGACAGCAGGGCTCAGGCATGTCCAGCTGCAGGTCCAGCCAGCAGGTCAGCTGGGCAGTTCCAGGGAATCTCTGGAGCTTGTCATGTCCATGTAGCTCAAAACAAGAAGTCAGTCAGCTGACCAATGGAGTCACTTCAGCCTGGGATGAAGGTTGCAGGTCCAGTCTTCCTTCTCAGTCAGCACAGCAGCAGAGTAGCATGGCAGCAGAGTGGTGGTCCTTCGGGCAGCAAAGCAACACAGCAGTCCTTCTTCTGTAGTATCCTCAGATCCAGGAGTGTACTGAAGACTTGGGTCTGAGGGTCCACTATTTATACCTGGGGCTCGCTTTGAAATAGGGGATGTTTTGGGAGAATTCCCTTTGAAGTCCTTGCAGTTTCCTGCCTCCTTTTCCATGGATCCGAGCTGACTGTATGGGTAATGCCGTAGTGACAAGTCTTTTGTGTGGAGGCAGGGAACAGCCTAGTCATTTGCTTCACCCCCCCATCTTGCCAGTTGATGGCTCATCCAGGCACATCTAATCCCTTTATAGTGTGGCTGTCTAGGAGGAATAAACAAAGTCCAACTCCCAACTGCAACCAGTCATGTGACCCAAGAACAGACTGCAAGCACCAAGTAGTTAAAGCAGTAAAATGACAGCTTTCTAAAAGTGGCATTTTCAAACTTTTAAATTAAAACTCAACTTTACCATTAAAGAAGATTTTTAATTACAATTTCTCAGACTCCAAACATGAAATATTTACCTATTCCCTATCAAAGCTTAGCACTTATTAAATGTGATAAGGCAACCCAATGAGTTTCACTACCAGAACATATAAAAGCTAAAAGTACCTGTCCAATTCTTTATATTCATGGCACCCTCCCCCATAGGCTATTTAAGACCTACCCTAGGCATGGCTTATATGTACTGAAAGAAAGGTTTAGGCCTGGCAAAACGTTCACTTTGGCAGGTCGAAATGGCAGTTTAACCTGCACACACAAACTGCATTGGCAGGTCTGAGACATGTTAATAGGCTACTTAAGTGGGTGGCACAATCAGTGCTGCAGGCCCACTAGCAGCATTTAATTTAATTTACAGGTCCTGGGTACATGTAGTACCACCTTACTAGGGACTTACAAGTAACTTAAATAGGGCAAATGGGTATAAGCCAATGTCAGCATGTTTAAAGGAGAGGGCACACACAGTTTAGCAGGGTTAGCAGTTGTAAAGTGTGCAGAGTCCTAAAACCCAACAAGAAAGTGTTCAGAAATGAGGAGGGTGGAGGCAAAACGTGTGGGGGTGACCCTGCAGAAAAGGCCAAGACCAACAGTCTTCCTGAAGCAGCCATTTGGTGAATGGCTGTGATGAAATGTGGGACTGCAGAATCTGTAGTCAGTTTGTGAAGCATCCTTTAGTAAGGGGAACAGACATTTACTCCATTCAGTCTTACAGTCAGATGTGGTTGTTGATAGTCAAAGAGTAGACTTTTCACACATCTTTGTGCCACTGTTGTGGATGAGTGAACTTGGAAATGACCCTGCTGTGAAGGACACTGTTGAAAATGACCATCTTCTGTGTGATGTATCCCCAGATTTTAGTCCTATTGGTTTTTTCTGGCTGTAGAACTCTATTAATGTTACTCCTTCTAACTAGTATTTAAGTGCTTTTATTTCCCTATTTTTAAAAAAGGTCCAATTGGCGTACGCTAATTGGCATATTTAACTTACATATAAGTTCCTAATATATGGTGCAAAGAGTACCCAGGGCCTCTGAGCTAACTGCCACTAGCAGTCGGAGGCAGCTATTGTGCCTTCCATTACAGTGGCAGTGTAAACATGGCTTCAGGCCTACCATTATAGCATGACTAAAGCGGCTTTTAAAGCGCAATTTGACTGGTCAAAATTAAACATTTTGACAGGGTTAAACCTTCCTTTAACATATTAATAAGTCACCTGTGTAGAGGCCTTACTACCCAAACGGCAGGGTGCATGGTGTTTAGAAAATCTAATGTTACTCATAATAAAAAAAAACAAGCATTGGCATAGCCAATAGGTCTCGCCTTTGGGACCTTATAAGTGTTTAGCCATGCAACAGTTGCATAACTAAATACTTATAAGGTCCCAAAAGCGAGACCTATTGGCTAAAAGTAAAAGTGATTGCGATCACGATCAAACATCAAAGCGGCCATGCGGCCGCTAAAGTGAATGTAATCACGGTAAAGCGCGGCGCGCGCGCACATGCACTGTAGCTCCAGGCTGGCCTGGTAGCACTTTTTGGAGCCCTCTCAATAAGTCTCGCCAGACCAGCGCATGCGCTGGGTCAGGCGAGACCTAAACATACCTGTGTGTGGGAAGGGGAGGGAGGGTATTTTTATTGTTAGGAAATGCAAGCTACTGCCTCCCTATCTGTAACTTATGTAAAAAAAAGATATCCCGCCACCCTTTCAACTGAGCTTTAGAAAAAAGCTTCAGAAAGAGTTTCAGCAAAGATTTACTCCTTCTCCACTGGAGGTACCGATCACGGTTTATTGATCCTCACACACCCTAATGGTGTCATGCTTCATCATCGAGTCACATTCTGTTCTCTATAAATAAGGGGAGCGCACCCATATTTCAAGGTGTTCTTTGCGTACTCTTTTTTTCTGATGGGAATTCTAGAGAATTAAAAATACCTAAAGGACACCCCGGTTTCCCTTTATTATGGGGTGCCTATAGTATGGTTAAAAACCTACTTTTTGGGTATATACAAGAGAGGGCTACTACTTCTGCACCCTAAATCTTCGTCAACACGTTTCAGCCCTTTACCATGGCCCAAAGAGGTCTTGGGCTTTCATCAGGACTCTTATTACTCAATGCCCCATAGATTGTGAGCTGGCCAATATTTCTGTACTTGTTGTCTCATCTTGTATGTGATCAGTCTTATGTCAAACACTGGATGCACATATAGCATACATTAATCATGAGGAAGACCTACTTGCTTGTCTCCCGGTTGAGAGGGCATATATTTATGCCCTCGCAGGTGTATGTTGACACTGTATATTGACTGGTGGGGCACGTCTCTGTTGACTCTTCTGCCTAAATTCATCACCACTTCACTTATGCCAATCACGAGTGAAGCAGTGGCAAATTTAGGCAGAACAGTGGCACAAAACCCTGGCATGTCCTACCAGCCCTATACGGTGAGCAATCCGAGTGTCCTTTAGATATTTTTAAATAATTATTTATTATTCATTTATTTTATTTATTTTGCTAAATTACATTAGGCACTGACAAGCTTATAAAGATGAGGCATAGTTGACTACAGCAAAAGACTCATAAGTAATGAACATTTCTAGGTGCTCTACAAAGACTCTTCTATTGTTGTCTTCTTTGCTTACATCAATAGATGGGTGTAGGCATTATAGTTTTAATATGTATCCTATATAAAAATGTACAAAGCGGTGACCTTTGGTGAATCTGTCCGTATTTCTCAATATTTCTGTATGACTTGTAGCATTTGTTATTACAATGCTAAAATATTTGATCCTCTTCACCCATCAGTTTCAATCTATTTTGAACTTCATCTTGCCGTATTCCTGCAGCATCTCAAACTCTCTTCTGTCTATCCGCAGTTGATATTAGCTTTTCTTTAGTTTAGCATATGACACATTTTTCTTTGTTGAAGGAGTCCTCAAATTTTGAAGTTAGCAACACTGGCAGGAGGTAAAGATCCTCTGCTGCCACATTCTTCGCTCATGTTAACGAAATTTGAATCAGTGGGAAAACCTGAAACAAGACCAATATTAAAATAAATTACCAATATGATGGCTAAAACACATCATTATAGAGCCACCATTTTGGAAAATGGCAGAAGGATTGCTCTGAGGAGTTATTTTCTGTCTCTATGAGACTACTTGACCCCAAAACCTATGTTTTGACACCAAAATAAAGTATATAGGTGTCATGGTTCCTGAAATATTACATCATCACTGCAACACATCCGCCATTTTTAAAAAAGTTGTCCAGAAAAATGTGTCCCGGATTAGCAATGTCTACCCAAGCTAAATTACTTCTCTAGTGATACAAAACACAAATCAAAACTGACAATCTCTGGACAACAATTTTTTACAGGGGTATGTCAAAGGGCCAGGACTATATGTAGAAGTAGCAAAAGCGCAGATGTTTCACACATTCTACAAAGGATATATTGAGTGAGGGTGTTTTCAATAAAAAGCGAGAGTCGCTCTCTCTCTCTTGCTGACTCATGTTCATAACTCGATGCTGGCGATGAAGTATGTAACCTAAATCCCTGACAGACACAGTCATCCTTGGAATTTCCTGTGCCCCTTGGAAACCTGCGTCTAATGGCAGAGTACATGGAAATATGCGTGTGCTGGCATAACAGAACTGAACATCACTTGTGTTAAAGCCAGCTCTTCATTAAACAAATATTTCTCATGCAGAACCAGCCGCCCTTGTGCTGGATATAGCAACTGCGTCTAAATAAAGGCTCAGTGTGCGAGAGGTTTGACGGGCGGCTCTTCCCACAGTATGCGCCAGTGCATTTTTGGAAACTGGAAGCACAGCGCCTCCAGTGGTGGGCATTTGTAACTGTGCTTCGCTACATGCTGAGGCGCTTCAATCCTTAATGTGGGTTTCGGAATTTGTCAAAAAGACGGGCCACCATTATAAATACACCGTTCTTAATATTTAAGCTGTTCTGACTTACACCCATCAAATTTTAATTTAAAAAAAGCGTTATAGATATACTTTTCGACCTTTTCCAGGCCAAGGAAGGCATTTGATGAGCATTACATAAGACTAGAATACAAGTGCCTCGTCGTTCCTGTGATGAGTTTCAGAGACAAGAGAAACCAGATAACCTACGCAGTCAGAAAACCCCACCATTAACGGCAGACCTATGAAACAAAGCTAGAGGGCTGAAAATAAAATAGCTCTAGGATCTGTTGGGTGGTGGCCAAAACGATTCCTCACTACGCAAAAAGTTTAGGTGTTACCAGTTACATCCAACAGTCACGTAAGTGACGTAGCAAGTTTGCCCGGGGGCCTATAACAAGTAAGGAAAAGCAGGCTTTTAGATGTATTAGATGTATTAAAATGCAGTCTTAATGAGGATGTTGGGGGTCCCTGAGACCCATGGCCCAGTGCACCTGCTGCACTACTTGTAACGGTACCCCTGTACCCTGTGTCCGAACAAACTGTTAAAGATGATCCTGTAGAAACTCAAACACATCCTAGACATCCTGTACAATCTATCGTCACAGCAAGACATTCCATAGGACCACACTAGTGAACTTAACCATGCGAATGGAGGCTTTCTCTCTGTCCCAGACATTCCAGTGTCTGGAGTCCACAGAACTACACACATTGGGATCATCTTAAAACCGCTACTCTCACCCCTGAGTGAAAACCATTATGAGATGTTTAGTTCTAGTTCTGGTTCGATTTTAGCCCCCTGCTCTAGTCCCCTGTTCATAGTGCCTCTGAATCTGACCTGCTATACAGGTAGGTGTCTTGACTCATAAATGTGAGGTTAGCACATAGTTATAGCGAACATGTCCACTCTAAGACACAGTCTCCATCTCCATTCATGTCTAATGACGTCACTCTTGGATGACTGGAAACCTCATAATGCTAAACCCACTAACATCGATTTTTTTGATCTAACAATTGAACAAACTATACACTTCTCTTCTAAACATCCAAGCAGCATAAGACTTGACTGTTAATGGAATTCGGAGTTAATTCTTCCTAACCGCTATCATGATACAAGAAGCCAAACAAGCATGAAAAATAAGTCTACTGATGGAAAAAGCGTGCTGTTAAAGTTGACTATTTTGATACTCTGAGGCTGTTTCACAAACATATTGATGAGTAGAGGAATGACTACAGGAGCACTCATTCACATGATCTTAAATGCCTTTGTGCAGTTGCGGATTACCAAATAGGCAAAGTAGGCACCAGCCTATGGGCCCCACTCCTTTTATGGTCCCCGCGGCAACGGATCAATCGATGATAACATTAATAATTGTAAATGTTTAATTTTGTGTCATAAAATTGGTTCATTAAAATTGTTGGCTGGTAAAATTAAAAACGTATGAGAGGATAATTTGCATAGGGGGCCCTGACATTTTGACTGCCTAGGGCCCCCCACAGGGTTGAATCCGGCACTGCCTTTGTGAATCGGCCCAAAATAACCAACTCCGTACAAGAAAAAGTTTGAGGAGGGTACAGTCCTTTCCATTTGTAATAATTGTATATAAATATTCCCTGGAGATTCCAATTTTGTTGCCAATTTATATGGTTAGTGTTCAATTCACAAAGGCATGTAAGAATAGGTAAAAGAGTACTACAGGAGTACAAAAAAGAAGGTTTTTGCTATCGCTTTCTTCCTCTGTTAAATTGTTCAGTTTTATTTTCCACATTTAAATTACAAAGTTGCAGTTACTGAATTTTTCTTATTCTCACTCAAAAAACATCAAGCACTTAGGTGCCGATCACGATCCGGTAAAAACCGGGTACGAACCGTCGGACGGAGCATATTCTCCGTCCGACGCGTACCCGGTCTTAAAAATATACAAACATGGAATTACGATTCGCACGGAAACACAATTTCCGTACGAATCGTACAAAACCCCGACCGACGAAAATAAACATACAAATGTGATCCGGGAAAGCGCCGACGTGACGTCGGGACGCACGCAGCCTGCCATTCACGAACCAGGAATCACGATTCGCACCGACGTCATCCCGCACGGTGAATATTTTCCGGCAGCCAAAAACTGCCAGGAAATCAGGACGACGCGAACAAGGAGTACCTGTACGCGACGGACAGACATGGACACGAACCTACGTGTCATCCCGGCCCTCATAGCAGTCGACCTCCTCCACAGGTTACGACGCAGACGCCGCAGAAGGTCAGAACAACAAAGGGAGGGGGGAAAAGGGGGGGCAGGACCAGGGGCAGGCCACAAAACCCCCACCAAAGTCACACAGCACACATGCCCTGGACATACCTGACCCCCAGGCCCTGGTCACTACGAGGGGGTGGGGGCGTGTCCAGCAAAGCCAGCGTCCGCCACAACGGAAGTGCTTGACGACGCGAACCGGCAACACAACAATACAGGTATGTCCCGTACCCAAGCCTTAAGAGCGTGGGTACGAGTCGTACCACGCCCACACCTACGTCATCCCAACAATGGCGGGACGGCTGTACCCACGTGGCAAAGGCCTGGGTACGGCCCGAACAAGCATCACATAGCGTGGGGACGCATATGTACGGACCGTACCCCCACCCCCGTATGCATGGAGCGTACCCCCAACCGCAACAGTGTAAGTACGACCCGTACCCCCACCCCAACAGTGTATGTACGACCCGTACCCTCACCCGCGTACGTATGGAGCGTACCCCCACCCCAACAGTGTAAGTACGACCCGTACCCTCACCCGCGGATGTATGGAGCGTACCCCCACCCCAACAGTGTAAGTACGGACCCTACCCCCACCCCAACCATGTATGTACGGCCCGTACCCACACCCGCGTATGTATGGAGCGTACCCCCACCCCAACAGTGTAAGTACGACCCGTACCCTCACCCGCGTACGTATGGAGCGTACCCCTACCCCAACAGTGTAAGTACGACCCGTACCCTCACCCGCGTACGTATGGAGCGTACCCCCACCCCAACAGTGTAAGTACGACCCGTACCCTCACCCGCGTACGTATGGAGCGTACCCCCACCCCAACAGTGTATGTACGACCCGTACCCTCACCCGCGGACGTATGGAGCCTACCCCCACCCCAACAGTGTAAGTACGGACCCTACCCCCACCCCAACCGTGTATGTACGGCCCGTACCCACACCCGCGTATGTATGGAGCGTACCCCCACCCCAACAGTGTAAGTACGACCCGTATCCTCACCCGCGTACGTATGGAGCGTACCCCCACCCCAACAGTGTAAGTACGACCTGTACCCTCACCCGCGGACGTATGGAGCGTACCCCCACCCCAACAGTGTAAGTACGGACCCTACCCCCACCCCAACCGTGTATGTACGGCCCGTACCCACACCCGCGTATGTATGGAGCGTACCCCCACCCCAACAGTGTAAGTACGACCCGTACCCTCACCCGCGTACGTATGGAGCGTACCCCCACCCCAACAGTGTAAGTACGACCCGTACCCTCACCCGCGTACGTATGGAGCATACCCCCACCCCAACATTGTATGTACGACCCGTACCCTCACCCGCGGACGTATGGAGCGTACCCCCACCCCAACAGTGTATGTACGACCCGTACCCTCACCCGCGGACATATGGAGCGTACGCCCACCCCAACAGTGTAAGTACAACCCGTACCCTCACCCGCGGACGTATGGAGCGTACACCCACCCCAACAGTGTATGTACGGACCCTACCCCCACCTCGTATGCATGGAGCGAACCCACACCCGTGTATGTTCTAAGCGTACATATCCTGAAATAGGAGGGGTGGGTGCAGAGTCCTCCCAGCAGTGCCCAGAGACAGGAGGGGTGGGTGCAGAGTTCTCCCAGCAGTGCCCAGACACAGGAGGGGTGTGTGCCTATCACTTCCAGCAGTGCCCAGAGACAGGAGGGGTGGGTGCAGAGTCCTCCCAGCAGTGCCCAGACACAGGAGGGGTGTGTGCAGAGTCCTCCCAGCAGTGCCCAGACACAGGAGGGGTGTGTGCAGAGTCCTCCCAGCAGTGCCCAGACACAGGAGGGGTGTGTGCCTATCACTCCCAGCAGTGCCCAGAGACAGGAGGGGTGTGTGCCTATCACTCCCAGCAGTGCCCAGAGACAGGAGGGGTGGGTGCCTATCACTCCCAGCAGTGCCCAGAGACAGGAGGGGTGGGTGCAGAGTCCTCCCAGCAGTGCCCAGACACAGGAGGGGGGTGTGCAGAGTCCTCCCAGCAGTGCCCAGAGACAGGAGGGGTGGGTGCAGAGTCCTCCCAGCAGTGCCCAGACACAGGAGGGGTGTGTGCAGAGTCCTCCCAGCAGTGCCCAGAGACAGGAGGGGTGGGTGCAGAGTCCTCCCAGCAGTGCCCAGACACAGGAGGGGTGTGTGCAGAGTCCTCCCAGCAGTGCCCAGACACAGGAGGGGTGTGTGCAGAGTCCTCCCAGCAGTGCCCAGACACAGGAGGGGTGTGTGCCTAACACTCACAGCAGTGCCCAGACACAGGAGGGGTGGGTGCAGAGGCCCCCAGCAGTGCCCATGGAAAAAAAAGGGTGGAGTACCCACAGATCCAATTGCCACAATTGTCAGTCAGGTGCACAAAGACGCTGCAGTACATGTAACACATGTGTGCGAGGCTGGGAGTACACACATGCCTACGGCATAAAAGGGAACATGTCCACATGAAGTCATGTCAACAGACTACATACACAAGTACAGTGATCACCAAGGATGTCACGAATGATGCAGGTGGAGACATCGGTCTGCATGCATGGCCAAAGTTGAAGGGGTTCGTCACATACCCAGCTAATGTAGACACAGCTCAGCGCTAAATATTGGGAACACCCTGCAGGGAAGATGTCAGGGTACACAGAGGAAGGAACACACCTTGGGACAATTTCACCATGCAGGAACTGCTTACATGAACAGAGAAACCTAGCTAACACCTTGTGATGGCACACAGATACCAGGGTACCCCCTATGACCAGCACACTACTACATTTCCCACACACCCAACACATGATCACCACCCAAAATCATGTAGCAGCCCCACCAACAGCAATACCACAAAAGCAGTAGTGTTCTAAGGGAAAAAAAAGGCTTTATTCAGCATTTCCAAATAAAGTGTGTATGGATAAAGTTCAATATTTACAAAGCCCATAGGGCAGTCCATGAGTCACAGCTGGATGGGGGACACAGTGGGACGCGTGTCCCCTAGCTTGCCTGCACAGTCAGACCCCTTTGTCTTCCACAGCAGGGAGGGCATCATGTGGGGGGGAAGGACGAGGCACCGCAGGGACATGAGGGCGAAGGATAGACGTCGTGGGTGCAGGGATGGAGGACTCCACCACAGGGGGTGGGGCAGGGCCAAAGGCAGAGGCCAGGATGTCGCTGCACACCTTAGCAAGGTCCTCCAGCATCTCCCCTGCACCCGAAGGAACCACAGGCCCCAAGGAGGGGGGGGGGGTCAGAGGGATGGGTCGCAGCGCCACTGGGGGAGGGTGTGGACGGGGGGGGGACTCAACCACCCTGACCGGGGACTCCCTTGACCGCTTGCGGGGTGGTGTCACAGTGGGGCTCAGGGACAGAGCGGCCATGAAGGAGTCCTTGTCGGATATGTGGCCAGGAGAGCTGAGGGGAGGGGATTTGGAGGGAGTGGATTTGGTGGAATGCGGACTCCCACTCTGGCTGCGTGACTTACGTTTGCCCCCCGACCCAGTGGGTGTGCCTACTTCACCCTGTGTGTGCGTGCCAGGAGGTGTGCGTATGACCTTCCCTGCTGGTGTGGTGCCTGTGTCTGTTGTGGTGGGTGCATGCTGACGTCTGGGTGTACGTGGGACAGGCATGGGAGTGGGAAGTGTGGATGGGGCAGGGGTAGGGGGTGGGACGTAGCGCTGCAGGAGACCCACTGCTGCAGTCAGTGTCGAGTCTATGGACCTCAGCAAGTTGCGTTGGTCAGCCTGCGATGAAAAAATGCCCTCCAAGTATGCCTCCATGTTGTTCAGCACTTGGCTGTGGCCATGGAGGACATTAAGCATCGCAGCCTGACCAACCTGCAACTGCCGCTGGATGTCCACAGACTCGGCATTGGCGGCAGCAGTGGAGACAGGGGCAGGGGGTGCGGTGCCTGGCAGGAAGGAGACATGTGGTGACCGGGCACGCTGGGAAGGGACACGAGCAAGTGGGAGGCGGCTGATGGCAATGGAGGGGGCGGGGTGAGATGTTGTTCCGCTGTCGGCTGCTGGTGCAGCCTCCGCCCACTCGGAGAGATCATCCTCGGACCCGTCAGCTTCATATTCTGTCGTGCCAGTGGACAGGTCCTCGGCCTCACTCTCCTCCGCCTCAGTTCCACTCAATGTGCCAGCCACGATGTCAACGCTGGCACTGGTGCTCGGTCCCTCCGCTCCGTCTGTGCTCATGTCTCCCTCCGTGTCCCCCGACGATGCTGTGGGCAAGGTGAAGAGACAGCAATTAATCACACACCTGTATACATATGTCACATGAGTCCAATCTACATAGGTTACAGTGCATAGCCTGAAAAGAAAGATCAGTAACATCTACAAAACAAGGTACAGATGTAGGGCATGCAACACGCAGTTGGTTGACCCACCATGCCACTGAAAATCCATGGAGAGCATGACACAATAGCAAATGACATGAAATGGAGTTTGACATAGGAGCCAGGCCCTGGGGACAATCCAGCACTGCATCTGCACCACACAGCGTTCCCGAAAATAGGGATGAGCAGGGACCATATCCATGAACTTGAGGCACATGCTGCATAGGTAATACTGAAAACATGCCCACCATGACTGGCTCACTGCACCTTGAGTGTATGTCCAGACAAACATCACACACTGGCCAGACCTAGAAAGGAGAATTCTGGTTTTGACATGTAGGCTTTGCCCGCACCAACCATCCCCTACATGAGACAATTTGTTGAGACACAGGTGGCACTTACATCTCTTAGTCTGGGTGAAATACACAGGGGCTGCATAAATGCAAGATTGGACGCCAAATACCCAAGGTGCGCCTGTCCAAATAATCATGTACAAATGGCCATCATCAGATGATTGTAACAAGACACACAGGCACTGGCCACCGTGAGTATGAACAAGGAAAATCAGGTCAGGCTGTACAGTGGACACTTGTACTACATTTTACGTCAATATACATGGTGCCAGGGGACAATGGCACAGAGCACAACCTATGCTGTAGACACTGAGAGTGTCCACGTTTTGTGATGACACACATGACACCTAGGAAAATATGCCCCAGGGGACAGTAGTGGCCACACAACTCCATGGTCCTGAATGGGAATGACTGCAACACACGCCACCATCCCTGCACTATGCGTATCGCACACTCATGCACATCATGTCACAGGCCACAACATAGGACATGCGTGCTGTGAGGCATGACACTTGAGATACTAACTCCCACGTCTGGACTCAGCATCAGTGGCAACTGACATGGAACCCACATGTACTGAACTGGACAGGGCACAGGCAAGGTCCCAAAACCTGTTACACACCACCCCCACACATGATGCTACAGGCATAGTTCACGTGGAGAAAGCGCCAGCCTACATTACCTTGTGAAGGAGTGACTACACACAGACCAGGGAACACATTGCAAGGAGGGGAAGGGAGGCAGGAGAGCACCGCTATACTGTGGGTAACTGGATCTGCACAGCACCTTTAAACCCTGGCAGTGTATCCATGCAACTGTGCACTTACAAATGCTGGTGACACACAACAAACACACATGTACCTACCCCCTTCCTGCTGCTGCTTCTCCTGTAAGCGCCTGTCCAAGTCTGGAAATACCACCGCCAGCACACGCTTGTGGATGTGGGTCAGACGGCAGCGCCCGCGGTTCTTATGGGTCTCAGGTGAGTCCCCCAGCAGGACCCGTGCGATCCTCCGCGTCCAGCACCGGATATCCTGCCAGCGTTTCCTCACCTGGGCCAGGCGCCGCTTGCGACCATCCGCACTCCTCACGGCACTGACGGCGGTCAACCATATCTGCTTCTTGGCAGAGGCGCCTACCTGTGAGGATGAACAAGTGACACTACATCAATACACCAGGCACATGTCACAGAGAGACATATTAGAACAAATTTGCTGTTTACAACAAGGCATAGTATGCATCCAACACATTGCACCTTTGTCAAAGGGACATGATCCTCTGGGGAAGGGCAAAAGCAGTACGTGCCATTGAAAGTACACAGGTGGAATGAGGGCAACGACACAATCAATGATCCAGGCTCACACTGTGCATCAGAAGGTACACCAGGATAATGTGCAGCACCTCTAAGCAGTCACATGCCACAGGCCACTGACGCTACCGCAGCAGAGTACACAGACACACACAGGCACAGGACATTCACCTGCCATTGCCAAATGCAGCGACAAACCTCACTCTGCACATGTGCCACTAGACGGGGGGGCTCACAGGTGTGGGGCTGGCCCTGCACATCAGACACACAGCACTGCTCCCTGCTCACATCACATGGGCAGGGTATATCCATCCCTCATGCAGCCCGGGTGCCACACTCCACATATGCACCCACCCACATGACAGGGGACTTACACACACACACCGATGTCCAGGGCATGAACACATCATGTGGACACTCTCAGCACAGGTACACAGAACTAACACACATCTGTGGGTACAGTCACCTGTCACACTGGGCTGACCACATAATAAAATGAGGACTGTAGAGGCTACATTCCCAGGAGGACAAGACAGGCAGAATGTGGCATGCACCATGCAGTGATTGTCACAGTAAACACAATGCAAGTGAGGACGGCAGACATGCACCACAGTATGCACTGGCTGGGAGACATCAGGCATTCCCCCCCGGGACCCCCCCCTACAGTACATAGCATGTGTGCCACACCTGGACACAATGCCAGAAGTCACAGTCACAAACAAGGGACACAGTCTGTGCTAGTAGACTCTGCACTCACCTGATACCCTGGTCGGCCATACAGCAGGGGGTACTGTGGGAGGATCACATCCAGCAAAGCCAGGTTCTCCTCCAGGGTGAAAGGCTGTGACCTCTCCACAGACCTTGACATGGTTCCAGGGAATCAGTAGCAGCAGCTGGGTCGTAGAATCCAAAGATGTGCAGACAGGTGCTCCCTCATGGGACCTGGCTGCCTTATATCTGCCTTGCTGGCCTGTTTCATGCACAGGAGTACAGAGTGATTGGTCACTCACATTTGCATCCTATGTTTCCTCCAATCCCTTCAAACCTAGCACAGTCAGTGGGTTCTTATTGTGTTTTTTTCTTGAGCATGATGTCAACTCCTGAACCACATTGCAACAAAGTAGATTCATTCAAACTGACTACTGCTGTGCACCTGCAGAAAAAAATTCAAACTTTAAACTTGGTCTCCATGACAACCAGCATGCATGTAGGCCTTTATACTTGTCCCTCATGTGTCCCCTATGAATTTGGTGCGTACCGGGGCCCTAGGGCACCACGAATGCATAGCAACGGCCCGTACAGGCGTGTGTACGGTCCGTACCACTATGAGTACGCATACGCGAGAACACCCATAGTGATAGTGAGTGTACAGGCGTGAGTACGGTCCGTCTCACTATGGGTGTTCTCGCGTATGCGTACTCATAGTGGTACGGACCGTACACACGCCTGTACGCTCACTATCACTATGGGTGTTCTCGCGTATGCGTACTCATAGTGGTACGGACCGTACACACGCCTGTACGCTCACTATCACTATGGGTGTTCTCGCGTATGCGTACTCATAGTGGTACAGACCGTACACACGCCTGTACGCTCACTATCACTAAGGGTGTTCTCGCGTATGCGTACTCATAGTGGTACGGACCGTACACACGCCTGTACGCTCACTATCACTATGAGTACGCATACGCGAGAACACCCATAGTGAGATGGACCGTACAGGCGTGTGTACGGTCCGTACCACTATGAGTACGCATACGCGAGAACACCCATAGTGATAGTGAGCGTACAGGCGTGTGTACGGTCCGTACCACTATGAGTACGCATACGCGAGAACACCCATAGTGATAGTGAGCGTACAGGCGTGTGTACGGTCCGTACCACTATGAGTACGCATACGCGAGAACACCCATAGTGAGACGGACCGTACACACGCCTGTACGCTCACTATCACTATGGGTGTTCTCGCGTATGCGTACTCATAGTGGTACGGACCGTACACACGCCTGTACGCTCACCATCACTATGGGTACACATACGGCAGCACTCCCATAGTGATAGGGAACGTACACAGGCCCTCTGAGCGAAAGTACGGTGCCTTTCAAACATCACAGTGGTGACAGGCAGCACACAGGAAGGAATAGCGCTGACATACTTGTCCATGGATGGATATCGAGGCATTGTCTGGGCAGTACTACATGTGTGGGGCACAGGTGTGAAAGGCTGTGATGTGGCACATTACTCCTGAGTGGAGAAGGCACCAGATGTATGATGAGATGTGTACAGATGTTATGTGTGACGGTGCAATGTGTGCCAGGCATGCCCTTAACTCCTTTGACATGTGTGCATGTCGTACTGCACACTTGGGATGAGCGTCACTGGCATGGCACAGTCAACAACACACGCAAGTGTCCCCTGATGCCCGCTACTGGGGTTACCACACCAGAAATGTGACTACCCACGGTGCACGATGTGACTATGTCATGTATGTGTGGGGGTGGCCATTTGCTTGATGTTGGAGCTCCCTCAAAAGCCGCAGCTGTTGCAGCAACCAACATGTGTCTGTGTGTAGATGGACATGGCACACTGTTACGCACACCAGGCCACATGTGGTATCGGATGTGAGGTGCGTATGTATGCATGGGACACGGAGTAGCGTAACAAGGACATGTCTGCATCCTCTCTATGAATGTGTGGTGAGTCATGACATGTACACCTTATTGGCTAGGTGTGTGGGCTGTCCTAGTGTAATGTCATGTGACCTGTGGCTCCAGTGTTCCACTACCAGTCTCTGCAATCGACATCCTACTTCTGCTGATGTGTTGATGTATGTCATTCCTGTGTTGCGTCTGGCTGTTCACTTACACTGGGACACAGCTAATCCCATGCCATGGCATGTGGAGGTTCACAATCTCCGTGTGTAGCTGGGTCTTGGTAGGAGTGTCACCTGGCAGCCATACGTGTCCAGGGCATGTGGCACATACCTCACTCCGTATGTCGCATATGTGTATTGACAGATTAACATGTGCTCAGCACCCAAAAATTGTTGTAGTAGTGCACTCACTCTTCCTTGTCACTTCCAAATTACTGCAGAGCGCCGCCTCTTCCCCGAGCAATTCCGGACTTGGCTGACATGCGGGAGAATGACTGTATCCGGTGCTACCGCTTCCCCCAACCATTGATTCTGGAGTTGACGGCGAGGCTGGCACCACACCTGCAACCGCTGCACAGGTATCCTACGGCACTGACACCCAAGCTGAAGGTAATGGCAGCCCTACATTTTCTTGCCACGGGTACCTTTCAAAATACCATTGCTCATGTTGGTGGCATGTCCCAGAGCATGTTCTGCCGTGTGCTGCATGATTTCTTAGAGGCCATGTTGCTTCACCTGGATGAGTTCATCCATTTCCCAACCCCTGAAATGTTGACTGGTGTCAAGCATGGATTCTATGCCCTGGGAGGGATGCCCCATGTCATTGGGTCCATAGATGGGACACATGTGGCTTTGGTACCACCACAGGCACAGGAGGTAGCGTACAGGAATCGCAAACACTACCACTCCATCAATGCCCTTGTGGTGTGTCTGTCCAACATGGTGATTTCACATGTCTGTGCTCGTTTTCCAGGATCAGCACACGATGCCTACATCATGAGGCGTAGCAGGGTGCCTGAAATGATGACGCAGCTGCGCAACGAACGAGCATGTGTTGTTGGTGGGTACACTCTGTCTGTCCTGTATTTTGCGTAGACTTCCAGCACGACCGCTTCTCCTGTCCTACTTATGTCCATGTGCTTTCCATGTAGGGGACGCTGGCTATCCCAACATGCCATGGCTGATCAGACCTCTCCGCAACCCCATCACGCCGGCCCAGCTCTGCTACAACACCGCCCATGGCCGGACAAGGCGAGTGATAGAGAGGACATTTGGCCTCCTGAAGAGCCGATTCCGATGCCTCCACAAGACCGGCGGCGCCCTCCCATATGCCCCGGCGAAGGTCTGCAAAATCTTCATGGTCTGCTGCATGCTGCACAACATGGCAGTTGAGAAAGCTGTGCCACTCATCCTGGATCAAGATGATCAGGACCATCCACCCGTGGAGGACGAAGGTCTTGGCAATGGGGCTAGTGATGTGGAGGATGTGGTTCCGCAAGAGGACATCCGGACTCGGCTCATACGCGACTTCTTTGCTTAGTGGTGAGTACCAGTGTCTGTGTGTGCACGCATTGGTCCCCGTGTGGCATGTGTTGCGATGTGTGTGTCCATCTGCATGTATGGCACGTTAGTCAGAGGTGTGTGTGGATGTGTCACTGGAGTGATGGTGCCAGTGATGTGTATTTCCCCAGTCATAATTGCGACCTAGCATGTTGTCATCCTTACATGTGTCGAGTACATGCACATGCAAGTGGCTGTGCTTTTTGTGGCTGACTTCTTGTGTGTCTCTCTTCCCCAGGTACTTGCGCATGCCGTCTGCTGCTTGCATTGTTGTGGCACTGCTATTCCTCATGGACACGTCATCGTGTGCTGACTCAGCGTTACACGCACGGACAAGTTTGGAAGTCTCCTTAGGGTAAGGGATGCATCAGGGGTGTATTGGGTGTGGCAGTTGTTTACGATGTATGCACTCTGCCCCTGTCGATGTTTGGTTCCTCTGCAGACATGTCGCATCACCATGGTACACATGACATGCAGCTGGGTACACCTGAATAGATGGTCAGACTTGTTGACAGTCATCAGTGATGGGATTGTGGAATGTGATGATGGCATCAATGTGTGTTACACTGCCCTCGGACACATACGGTTTGCATTGGCTTGACATGGTGTGGGACTTCCACATCAGCGGATCAATGGTGTATGGCAGTCTCTCCGTGAGCAGCAGGGGGTGTTTAGCTGTTAGCCGACACTTGTGTGCCAGTTCCATGGCTATCACGCATTTGTGCTGCAGAAGAGGGGTTCCAGTGTTGGACCCACATGTTACTCCACATGACCCGTTCATGTGTACTCCGAGTTGCCTCTGCAATCCCGAATACATGACTAATAAAGGTGTCCCTATGCCTCCAAGGTGCCTCTTCTCAGTCAATGCTGGTGTGTTGCCACGGTGCATCCGGCATGTCTGGCATGGTTTTCCGTGATAGTGGCTATGTGTCTATGTGTAGAGTAGCAAGATGCAAGCTGTTTGTGTGGGATTAGACTGTGTATTGTGCATGATGTCCATGACTGTGTGGGTATTGTGACATGTGCCATCCCCATGCATCCAACGTTGGCCAGGCCACCATTCTCTGCATCCACCTGACTCAAGCTTGCAGGACATGGTTCTGCCACCTGTCCACACATACCTGGGTGCCCCACAGGACACTCCACATGATCCCTGACCTCTGCGCATGGCTGTCGCTGTACTCAAAATGTCTGTCGGCGCGGTTGTGCGGCCACCCCCTCAGCTGGTTGGGCCCATCACGGGTGTGTATGGTGCTCCATGTCTGTCTTGCCTAATACAATGTGACCCATGTGTGTCCTGTGCCAGACTCAGGCCCCAGGGTGTGGATGGTTGAAGTCAAATGAGAACTCAGGCATGGTTAGACTTTACAAGACACATGTAAGGTAATAATGCAATAAGTAGGCATCTTCTCTTTATGGTGTGACTTTTTATTTTGGTTGGGGTGGGGGGGGGGTTTGAAATGAGGGGCTTTCCGGGTGTGTGGAATCCAAAGTTCACTAGGGGAGTTGGTGTCCTTGCCATTTGAAATCCTCAGAGTCCATGCCACAGTCTTTGTCAACATTGGTCAGACAGTGACCAGCAAGTCCATGTGGCAGAGAATGTCTTTTGCTGCTGTGCTGCTGTTGCTCCAGTGGGCCAGGTGCCAGGCCAGGTGTCCTGGGAGATGGTGCTGTTGCGCCGACCCTCACGGTCTTTTCCGTGGACGACCCGCCCTCCTGCGGGGACCCTCAGAAGCAGGCCGTGACGATGTTTGGGATGCTCCGTCGGATGTCTCCTCCTCCTCCTCCTGATCCCTCCCTGTGGGTGGTGATGTTCTACGCCTGATGGCACAGGGAGGGTTGCCCATGTTGTCGGCTATCCGACGGAGTGTACTGTGAATTCCCGTGAACACCGTCACGAGCTCAGCCTGTCTGTCCTCCATCCGCCCTTGGTGTCGCAGTAGACAGGCATGTTGCTGCGCATGTTGCTGGGCCTGCTGGGTCTTGATCTCATCGAGGGTCCCCTTCATCTAGTTGAGGGTGGATACAACCTGGGCCATGCCCGTGGTGTCCTGCCGGTATGTGTCCAGGATGTTTCGGACATGGGAATATACCAGTTCCGCAGCCAACTGGTCAGGCTCGCGCCTCCGCCGTCCTCCACTCCCACCACCCCTGCCCACTTGCACCTGGCCTGCCCTTGTGGGCACATCGGGTCTCCGGGACCCCTGAGGGGTGGCATTGGCGTTGTCGCCTGCCTCCTCCTGGGTGCCCGGTACACCGTGTCCCTCCTGGCCAGCCTGGCTGCATTGTGGTGGTGGGGCAGGGATCCTGGGTGTCTCCTGGGATGTGGCAGGAGTGGGGGTGGTGGTTGGCCCTGTTGTACCTGATGCAGGTGCTGCAGGTCGTTGGACACCAGAGGGGCCAGGTTGGTCGGGGTCGGGTTCGTCCACAGAGTGGTGAGAGTCGTCGCTGCCGGTGGCTCCGTCATCCCGCCGAGCCAGGTCCTGTGAGTCTTCCCCCCCAGTGTTGGGGGGTGATCGACGACGTTGACTTGTGTGTGAGAGAGACAATGTTAATTTAGTTCCATGCAACATCCATGTTTCATTGGTTTCTAAGTTGGCACATTTCCTCTGGGAATTTGGATATGTCTTGCATTCCACTCACAGTGCACTTGTGCATGGGTATGTCCCTTGGCCACAGCTTTTGCGAATTTACCTATGTGTGGCACAGTCTTACTTGCTGCGTCAATTGTGACTGCAGTCAGCAGTGGAGTGGGCAGGTGTGGCGAGCCATGCATTGGCGCCTTCCGTGTTGCACTGTACGTGGGCACATGGAGTGGTTCCACACACTTAGATAATGCAGGTAGCTGTTGTTGTGCTCGTGCACAGGTTGTGACATGGCCCTGTGTTTTGCCATGGAGAAGAGGGGGGGTTCTGGCACTGGCCACCCTTGTCTACATGCACGCAGTCCACCTGCTGACGAGCAGACATTCCCACGCCCCACAAGGCTGATTTGCTCTCCCTGTGTGTCCCTTTCTCGCTCCCTCTCTGTCCCCCTCTCCCTCCCTCTGTGTGTCAGCCTCCTCCCTCTGTCGGTCTCCCTGTGTCTCCCTCCCTCTCTGTCCCCCTCTCTCTCCCTCTGTGTGTCACCCTTTGTCACCTCAGCCAAGCTTCCTGGGCCCACACTGTTAGCAGATCTTTGAATGGCCCTTGGATTGTTCATGTGAGTTTGTTTCTGATCTGCAGGCACCCATTGGGTGTAGTGTCTGTGTGTGCGCTGCTGCTGTGGTGGTGTGTGCTGCCACTCTTTCACAGTGTTGGCTGTTCATTAGCTGCTGTCATGTGCAAGAACGTGCCGTCACACCCATGTGTTAATGCAAGGCGTCCGCCATTTGCTGGCAAGTCTTTCCTGTGTGGGGACACACTGTTTGTCTGGCTGTGACCTAGGCCATATGGGCAGGGGGCATTGTTGTCTGCTTCTGAGTTGCACTATGTGATTTTTGGGGCCCACACTCCCGCCATCCGGCTTACCGTGTCTTGTGTTGGTGTTTTCTGTGGCCTGTGACTTGGCATTGTCCAGCTGGGTGCATGGGGCATGGTGGCGCCAGTGGCATGTGCGTGTTCATGGAGTGTGGTTGAGTCATGCGATAGCTTGGGGTGGTTGCGTGCCTGTTTGTGAGTTTGGTTGTGGATGACGTTCCCCCCATGTGAGGTGAGTTGTTTGTGTACTCACCCGGGTCTCGGAGTCCTTCTAATCCGTCCACTGCCACCACCGGCAGTATGGCCATCACCCTCTCCTCCCAGGGATGGTATTCTACGCGTCTGCGGGGCGGCCCTCCTCCAGTGACGTTGGCCTGGTTGTGTTCGTCGGTCATTTTGGCTCGGACCCTCCTCCGCAGATCGTACCACCTGGCTTGGCATTCATGCCTGGTCCTTCTGGTGTCCGCAACAGCATTCACAGCATCGACAATCGTCTGCCACATGGCTGTTTTTTCTGAAATGCTGGTCTGTCTGACCAATGTTCCAAAGAGGTGTGGCTCGACTCTGAGGATTTCATCGACAAGGACCTCCAACTCTCGGCTAGTGAACTTTGGATTCTTGTTAGTGGGCATGGTGAGGGGTGTGGGTGTGGATGGTGGGGGGGTGTGTGTGTGGATGGTTGTGGGTGTGTGGGTGTGGTTGTGCAGGTGTGTGTGTGAATGTGATGAGGGTGTGTTTGTGAAGGTGTGTGTGTGAAGGTGTGCAAGTGTAAGGTGTAGTAAAGGTTCTAGTATGGTGCTATAGGTTGTCTGTGGGGTCTGGCAGCAGTGAGTCTGTTGCAAAGGCTCATGGTTTGTGTGTGTGGGCCCTTTTTATTGGTCCATTGGTGGGTGTGGCTGTGTTTGAAGTTTGGGTGGGTGTGTTATAAGGAGTGGTTGTGTTGTGGGCCTCTGTTTGGGATTTTGGCAGTTGCAGGTCAGTGAATGTGTTGTTTTTGTGCTTGTTGGACATGTTTAGTGGCTTTGTGCCATTCGAATGGTGTATTCTTGTGTTGTTTTGCTTTGTCCTGGTTGGGTACGTGCGTTTTTAACGTGTGTACGGTGTGTACTTCGGGCATTTTGTTGTACAGTGCTGTCCTTGTGTCTGGCTTGGTACGAATCGTACATGCGCGATGTTGTGTGAAGGTGCTGGTGTTGGGGCCTGGGGTGCGCTCCGTACTTAGAATGTTTGGGTGGGGGTACGCTCCATGCATACGCGGGTGCGGGTACGGGTCGTACATACACGGTTAGGGTGGGGGCACGGGTCGTACATACACGGTTGGGGTGGGGGTACGCTCCATACATACGCGGGTGAGGGTACGGATCGTACATACACGGTTGGGGTGGGGGTACGCTCCATGCATACGCGGGTGGGGGTACGCATCGTACATACACAGTTGGGGTGGGGGTACGCTCCATGCATACGCGGGTGGGGGTACGCGTCGTACATACACGGTTGGGGTGAGGGTACGGGTCGTACATACACGGTTGGGGTGGGGGTACGCTCCATACATACGCGGGTGAGGGTACGGATCGTACATACACGGTTGGGGTGGGGGGACCGGTCGTACATACACGGTTGGGGTGGGGGTACGCTCCATGCATACGCGGGTGAGGGTACGGGTCGTACATACACGGTTGGGGTGGGGGTACGGTCCATACGTACGCGGGTGCGGGTCGTACATACACTGTTGGGGTGGGGGTACGCTCCATACGTACGCGGGTGAGGGTACGGATCGTACATACACGGTTGGGGTGGGGGGACCGGTCATACATACACAGTTGGGGTGGGGGTACGCTCCATGCATACGCGGGTGAGGGTACGGGTCGTACATACATGGTTGGGGTGGGGGTACGCTCCATACGTACGCGGGTGAGGGTACGGGTCGTACATACACGGTTGGGGTGGGGGTACGGGTCGTACATTCACGGTTGGGGTGGGGGTACGCTCCATTCGTACGCGGGTGAGGGTACGGGTCGTACATACACGGTTGGGGTGGGGGTACGCTCCATACGTACGCGGGTGAGGGGACGGGTCGTACATACACGGTTGGGGTGGGGGTACGGGTCGTACATTCACGGTTGGGGTGGGGGTACGCTCCATTCGTATGCGGGTGAGGGTACGGGTCGTACATACACGGTTGGGGTGGGGGTACGCTCCATACGTACGCGGGTGAGGGTACGGGTCGTACATACACGGTTGGGGTGGGGGTACGGGTCGTACATACACGGGTGGGGATTCGACTCGTACATAGGAGGGCTGGGGGGGTGTTGGGCGCGTATGCGGGCACATGTCTCCATGGTTGCTATGGGAGTTCGGTGCGGACGGTGTTTTTTCCATACGGTTGTAACATCGGACGCACAGGATGGATCGTGATTCCGCGGTCGGACTTCACTTTTCACATTTGTACGGTAAATCGTCCGAGGACGTGTCGGACACATTTTCCGACCCGAGGACGTGTGGGGAATAATTCCCAATGCGGTTCGTATGGACTTTTTACCATGCGAATCGTGATTGGCAGTTTGTACGGCACTTGTACGATTCGTACGGTAAAAAGACCGGATACGAGTCGTACGGGGAATTTTTTTACCGGATCGTGATCGGCACCTTAATCTCCCCGGACCATCTGAAAATTGCTTTGCAAGCTCTTTTCCTCTTAAGATTCAACTACAGATATGCTATTTTTGTGGGTGCCCCACAGTCCGCTCTTGCTCTGCTCAAGGCCGTGTGCCACGCAAGTCGCTGCGCTGCGCTGCGTCACCCTGCATCAGGGCGGTGTGCCTTGGGCGTTGCGGTGGGTGATCCCACTCAGCACCCATGGTATCTGACACATTCCCAGATTTACAAGATAGCGTAAATCTGGGGTTGCGTCAAAACTGTGCGCCTCCCCAGTGCAGGCACAACAATTGTTTTTGTGAAGGAAGGTGTCCTTTTCTACACAAACACAACCAGATTTCAATGCAGGCACCCTTGCGCCATGGCACTAGGTTATATATATTGGGGCAAGGCTGCCCAAGTGGTGCCAGCACAAAGGAAAGGACAGGAATGCGTTGTATTGCCATAAAAACGATGCATCCTTGCAATTTCCTTATGGTGCACTGCGGCGCTGCAAGCTGGCTTGGGGCGCCGCGTTGTGTCTTTTTTTGTAAATGAGACCCAGTGTGCTGAAGTGTTCAATTTATACCTCTTGTGGATAAAACTATCAGTGAAAACTGTGTGGGTACTTAAGGCAATTTTGAATACCGAACAGTGTCTATAATTGGAGGACATGAGTTTCAGTTCCCTACAGTTAGTCCTATGAACTGTTACTCCATTGTATTCAACTGTGTCCCTGGAAAGAGGGCCAGATGTAGGACTATTCCATTTAGCAAATTCTGATGTTTTGCGACTCACAAAATGGAATGTACAACAGTGTCTCAGACACTGTTTGCAATTCCTAATGGGGTCGCAAATGACCTGCCTCATCAATATTCATAAGGCAAATGACCTGTCTCATCAATATTCATGAGACAGGTGCAACTAGCGACCCATTAGGAATGGCCAGCACTCCCAGGGATGGTGGCCTGCTGGGGTCAGCAGACCACCATGTCTGGGACTGCTTTTTCAATAAAGCAGGTTTTGTTTAAAATGCAGCCCTTTTCTTTAAAGGAAAACAGAAGGAATTTAAAAATGAAACGTTTCTGTTTCATTTTTTAAGAGTAGGCGGTGGTCCGTGGGACTACTGCCTGCTCTTAATTTTTTTTTCACATCCCTTCACAAAGGGGGAGGGCTCCCCTGGGGACCCCTTTCCATTTGCGAGTGGTTTACCACCCACTTGATGTAGGTGTTAAGTTGCAAGTGTTTTGAGACCGCAAATGTGGTAGCAAAATAATGTTACATTCTATTCGGACTCGCTATTAGGAACGTAGGCCCTTGCAAGCCCCTTCCTAATAGCGATTCGCAAACACTATATTGTGAGTCACTAACTTGCAAAGTAGCGTTTGTACATATTAACACCCTTTTTTGCAGTCCCAAACGGGCCGATTTCCTCTTTGCGACCTCTGGATTTAGCACTTCTTTCAGAAAATGGGTGTATCTTCACCACGGCTGTTGCAGTGGATTTTGGGCCCTTGTTTTCTCTACTCTCATCATATGTTTTATTTCTTCTGACACTCACTTGATACTCCAATGGATCTTGTATTGTGCCACTGTGGAGTTGGATATGAGAGATCTAGTATCTAAATATCCAGTGAGGATCAGGAATTGGATAACCGATTCACAAATTGATAATTACATTCATGTAAATTACTCTCAATACTAGACCATATAAGTAAAGAATTATCACTGCTAGTCCGAACCTTCTGAAGAAATTTAGCTGGACTAAAATCATGCAAGTCAATAGTTCTGTTAAAGCAACACAAAACAATAACATTAGTACCTGATGATTAGAGATCTCTCTATACTGATATTTCCCTGTAATTAATTAATCAATTGTAATGCACAATCAACTTAGGGAGACAAGTCATGAGAAACATGAAGACTAGTTTAGTTAAAAGTACATTTTATCAAAGATATTCAAAGGGTAGTGCATCATTAATAAACGTTTAGGATCTAAAGAGTGCTGGTCAAACAAATTAGTTTAGTGTTGCCATAAGATGACAAGAGCCTCTGGAAATATCAGCAAGGACATGAGCTATAACAGCTCATGGGCAGTTTCCCATCGAGAAAGAATCCACAAATGGCACACACAGCGTATGCGTCAGTCCGAAAGGAAAACAAATAGAGTCTGCGAAAATTCCCAGAGGCAATCTCTGAGGTCAGGTCTGGTTCAGATTGGGAAAATCAGGGTGAACCAGTCAGTCCGTTCATCACCAACGCAATCTAATAATCTCTCTCAACTTCCCCAAATCAATGTATATTATAACCCACTAGTTCAGAAGATTACACCTTCTTGGTTACCTCATCATGTCAGACCACTCAGTCCATTGGTCAGTTTGTGTAGGATGTTTGTCGTGAGACATAAAAAGACACATATTATAGATAGATGTGGTAATAATAATAATAATAATAATTATACAGAAATTTATTGAGCGCGAACAGCTACCTCTGGGGAGGTGTCCCGGCGCTAGCGAGTCCCACAACAAGAGTAAGTAGTCAGGAAGGGGGGCAGGATTATTGCGTAAAAAGCCAGGTTTTTAGGAGTTTCCTAAAACTTGCTTCTGACGTAGCGGATTGGATGGCAGGAGGCAGGGTATTCCAAAGTTTCGCCGTGCCGGCCGAAAAGGATCTGCCTCCAAGTCTCGCTTTCCTTATGTGCGGTACAGTTAGCTTGAGTAGGGAGTTTGAGCGTAGCTCACGTTTTTGGTGGTAGCGAGGAAGTCGGAGTTTCAGATAATTTGGACATGTGCCTTTTAGCGCTCTGAAAGCCAGGGTTAGCACTTTGAACTTAATTCTGCTTGCCACTGGTAGCCAGTGCAGCTCGTGCAGATGCGGAGAGATATGCTGCCTAAAAGGGACCCGTTTTATTAATCTCGCAGCCGCATTCTGCACGATTTGTAAGCGTTGCACCGCATATTTAGGTAGACCAAGATAGAGGCCATTAGAGTAATCGAGTCGAGAGGTGATTGTTGCGTGAACAACCGTTTTCCGGCACTCGAGTGGTAGCAAAGGCAGAAATTTCCGCAAATTTTTGAGTTTATGCAGGCAGCCCGTGGTGAGCTGTTGTATATGCGGCAAGAAAGACAACTTCTCATCCCATTTTACTCCTAGATTTTTTGCATGGGGGCTGGGAGATGGGGCAGGGCCCATTTCCGTTGGCCACCACCGATCCGGAGGGGGATGTTTGGGGTTACCAAAGAATAGCACCTCCGTTTTGCTCGCGTTCATTTTAAGTTTGTTTGTGTTCATCCACTTGGCCACGTCTTGCAGACAGCCCCTGATTTTGCTAAATGCTGCCTCGGACGTGTCTGTGTATGGGAAGACTAATTGCGTGTCGTCCGCGTAGGATATTGCCTTGACCCCCCATTTGGCAATCAAGGTGAAGAGTGGGGCCAAGTATACATTAAACAGCAGGGGGCTGAGTGCCGACCCTTGTGGGACGCCACACCAGAGATTTTTTGGTCCAGAAGAGAAGGGGCCCAAGGCCACTTTCTGGGAGCGATTAGTGAGGTAGGAGAGTAGCCAATTAAGAGCTTTGTCTCCAATACCTATGTCCTTAAGTCGGGTCAGCAATCTGCTGTGATCTACAGTATCAAAAGCAGCTGATAGATCCAGGAGCACCAGCATAGCTGATGCCCCTGAATCTAAGGACCACCTGATAGACTCGGCAACCTCAATGAGGGCCGTCTCGGTGCTGAAGCCGGCCCTAAAGCCCGACTGAGTTTCATGTAGGGCGCCGCTGTCTTCAATAAATTTGTTAAGCTGCCGCTGGATTATTTTTTCAAGCATTTTGCCGGGGGCTGCAAGGAGAGAGATGGGTCGGAGATTGTTCAGATCATCCGGTGCGCCTTGGGGTTTTTTTTCAGCGGGAGAAGTGTGGCCTGTTTCCAACAGTCCGGAAACGTGCCCGTAGCAATGGACGTGTTCCATATGTGTAGGAGGGGAACTGCAATTGCTTCCGACATTAGTTTCCACAGTTTAGGTGGGCAGGGATCGTCCGGGCCTCCCGATTTACATTTTTGTAATTCTTTTACTGCTTCAGAGAGGGTAATAGGCTGAAATTGATTTAAAGGGGTAATAAGGCACTCAGAGACTCTTAGCTCATCCATTAATGTCGGCTCAGGGTCCGTAAAAGTGTCATAGACTTTTAAAATTTTGGTATCAAAGAAGTCTGAAATGGATTCGCAGAGATTTACTGAAGGGATGATATCCGTCTCGATAGCTCTGGGCTTGAAAAAGGATTGAACAATCTTGAATACTTCTTTGCTTGATTGTTCCGCCTGTAGGATGGAGGCCTCAAAGAAGTTTTTCTTGGCTTTTTTAATAGATAAATGTAGAGCATGAAGGGCTTTTTTATAGCTAGATTTGGCAGCGTCGCAGTAGTTATCTCGCCAAAGGCGTTCCAGTCTTTTACATTTACTTTTTTCGGCCTTGAGTTCAGGGGTGAACCACGGTGCAGAGGGAGATTCTCTTCGTGATGTGGCAATACTGGCCGGCGCTATAGAATCCACTGTTTTGCTTATCCACAAGTTCAGAGAAGCCGCATCGGAATTAGCATCTGAGGTAAGGGGTATGGGGGTCGCGCGAAGTGCTGGGCATAATTTGTCCGCTTTTAGATTGTCCCATTTTCTCCGCACATAGGATCGCTTTCCAGTGCTCTGAGATTGGGTGGGGATTAAGATGGTCATGGTAGTTAGGTAGTGGTCCGTCCAGAGCAGCGGTAGCGGAGAGGAGGCTGTTGTGTTTGGTATGTTGGAAAAGAAAAGATCGAGCATATGCCCTGCCCGATGCGTGGTGCCTGTAATAGCTTGAGTCAGATTGGCCGATTGCAGGGTAGAGATAAGATGGGAAGCCTGTGGACGGTCAGGAATGTCGGCGTGGAGATTGAAATCGCCGGCTATGAAAAAGTAAGAGTGGTCTAGAGAGTTTAGGATTATAAAGTCCGTAAGCTCACACAGGGCTGATGTCGGACAGTCAGGGGGTCTATAAATAACTAGGCCTGTAAGAGATAGTTGGGGGGTAATTTGGAGGCAAAAGCGTAGCCCCTCAATGCTTGGGAGTGTGGTAGGAGTGGAGGACAACAGAGTGTAATTCTCGTTGTAAATGAAAGCCACTCCACCTCCTCTTCGGCCCTCCTTTCTATTGGAGAAGCTCATTTTAAAGCCTGGCGGGATTGCTAACGAAATGGATGCCATGTTGTCTTCATTGAGCCATGTCTCTGTGAGGCATAGAGCGTCCCAATGTGAGTCCGTTATGAGCAAGCATAGGTCATTAGCATGCTTGGGAAGAGATCTGCAGTTAAGTAATCCGATTCTAAGTTGGATGGAAGGGGTGTTACGAGAAGGTTTGCAAGCTTTTTTGGGAAGTGAGGTTGTTAGAGAGGAGACTGTGCCTAAAGACATATGGCAGCGTGGGCAATGGGGAGGGAGAGCCTGAGTCGCCAGATTAAGTTCAGGCGTCTGACAGATAGTAGCAGCATTCAGAGCCCGGAGCTCCTCACTGGACCAGACTATCCTTTGTTTGTGGGCGCGGGCAGCATGGCTGGCGCTGGTCGCAGGCCGGTCACGGACGGGCGCAGACGGGCTTGCCTTAGGCGCGCCTTCGGCGCGCAAACGGCGCTCCCGCTGCGCTCGTCCGCTGCGCTTCCGTCCAAGGCACATTATGTAGGTAATTGCCAAGGGGGAGGTCTGGGGGCGTGTCCTAAAAGGGGCGTGGCCTAAGTCCTCGCGCTGGGAGCGTCCGAGGAAATGTTTCAATGCTCGACCAGCCGGCAGCGTTAGGATCTGCTGCTAGTGCTGGTGAGTGGCAGAGAAGTCAACAAGGTGCTTTTAAAAGCTAGCACACATAAACAAAGTGATAATTTTCAGTTTTTAAAAACGAGCAAATTCGAACCTCTCCCGGCTTCCGCCTCAGGAGTGTGGACTGCTGGCCTGTCAGGCGCTTGTTTTCAGCGCTTTGTAGTTGACGCGGGGGGCGTGTCCTAAAAGGGGCGTGGCCTAAGTCCTCGCGCTGGGAGCGTCCGAGGAAATGTTTCAATGCTCGACCAGCCGGCAGCGTTAGGATCTGCTGCTAGTGCTGGTGAGTGGCAGAGAAGTCAACAAGGTGCTTTTAAAAGCTAGCACACATAAACAAAGTGATAATTTTCAGTTTTTAAAAACGAGCAAATTCGAACCTCTCCCGGCTTCCGCCTCAGGAGTGTGGACTGCTGGCCTGTCAGGCGCTTGTTTTCAGCGCTTTGTAGTTGACGCGGGGGGCGTGTCCTAAAAGGGGCGTGGCCTAAGTCCTCGCGCTGGGAGCGTCCGAGGAAATGTTTCAATGCTCGACCAGCCGGCAGCGTTAGGATCTGCTGCTAGTGCTGGTGAGTGGCAGAGAAGTCAACAAGGTGCTTTTAAAAGCTAGCACACATAAACAAAGTGATAATTTTCAGTTTTTAAAAACGAGCAAATTCGAACCTCTCCCGGCTTCCGCCTCAGGAGTGTGGACTGCTGGCCTGTCAGGCGCTTGTTTTCAGCGCTTTGTAGTTGACGCGGGGGGCGTGTCCTAAAAGGGGCGTGGCCTAAGTCCTCGCGCTGGAAGCGTCCGAGGAAATGTTTCAATGCTCGGCCAGCCGGCAGCGTTAGGATCTGCTGCTAGTGCTGGTGAGTGGCAGAGAAGTCAACAAGGTGCTTTTAAAAGCTAGCACACATAAACAAAGTGATAATTTTCAGTTTTTAAGAACGAGCAAATTCGAACCTCTCCCGGCTTCCGCCTCAGGAGTGTGGACTGCTGGCCTGTCAGGCGCTTGTTTTCAGCGCTTTGTAGTTGACGCGGGGGGCGTGTCCTAAAAGGGGCGTGGCCTAAGTCCTCGCGCTGGGAGCGTCCGAGGAAATGTTTCAATGCTCGACCAGCCGGCAGCGTTAGGATCTGCTGCTAGTGCTGGTGAGTGGCAGAGAAGTCAACAAGGTGCTTTTAAAAGCTAGCACACATAAACAAAGTGATAATTTTCAGTTTTTAAGAACGAGCAAATTCGAACCTCTCCCGGCTTCCGCCTCAGGAGTGTGGACTGCTGGCCTGTCAGGCGCTTGTTTTCAGCGCTTTGTAGTTGACGCGGGGGGCGTGTCCTAAAAGGGGCGTGGCCTAAGTCCTCGCGCTGGGAGCGTCCGAGGAAATGTTTCAATGCTCGACCAGCCGGCAGCGTTAGGATCTGCTGCTAGTGCTGGTGAGTGGCAGAGAAGTCAACAAGGTGCTTTTAAAAGCTAGCACACATAAACAAAGTGATAATTTTCAGTTTTTAAAAACGAGCAAATTCGAACCTCTCCCGGCTTCCGCCTCAGGAGTGTGGACTGCTGGCCTGTCAGGCGCTTGTTTTCAGCGCTTTGTAGTTGACGCGGGGGGCGTGTCCTAAAAGGGGCGTGGCCTAAGTCCTCGCGCTGGGAGCGTCCGAGGAAATGTTTCAATGCTCGACCAGCCGGCAGCGTTAGGATCTGCTGCTAGTGCTGGTGAGTGGCAGAGAAGTCAACAAGGTGCTTTTAAAAGCTAGCACACATAAACAAAGTGATAATTTTCAGTTTTTAAGAACGAGCAAATTCGAACCTCTCCCGGCTTCCGCCTCAGGAGTGTGGACTGCTGGCCTGTCAGGCGCTTGTTTTCAGCGCTTTGTAGTTGACGCGGGGGGCGTGTCCTAAAAGGGGCGTGGCCTAAGTCCTCGCGCTGGGAGCGTCCGAGGAAATGTTTCAATGCTCGACCAGCCGGCAGCGTTAGGATCTGCTGCTAGTGCTGGTGAGTGGCAGAGAAGTCAACAAGGTGCTTTTAAAAGCTAGCACACATAAACAAAGTGATAATTTTCAGTTTTTAAAAACGAGCAAATTCGAACCTCTCCCGGCTTCCGCCTCAGGAGTGTGGACTGCTGGCCTGTCAGGCGCTTGTTTTCAGCGCTTTGTAGTTGACGCGGGGGGCGTGTCCTAAAAGGGGCGTGGCCTAAGTCCTCGCGCTGGGAGCGTCCGAGGAAATGTTTCAATGCTCGACCAGCCGGCAGCGTTAGGATCTGCTGCTAGTGCTGGTGAGTGGCAGAGAAGTCAACAAGGTGCTTTTAAAAGCTAGCACACATAAACAAAGTGATAATTTTCAGTTTTTAAAAACGAGCAAATTCGAACCTCTCCCGGCTTCCGCCTCAGGAGTGTGGACTGCTGAGTCCCATAATAGTCACATAAGTTGTCAGATCATTCGGTATATGTAAACTCCACAAACAATTGATCCTTCAGCAGTAGGCACGAGGACAGTTTCCCTTAGCAAATGCTTCAAATGTAGCAACTTTTGTTGCAAATAGTCCTTTTAAGCGAGTGAGAACACCTTTAGTAAGACACCGTTTCCCTTCACATTTTAAGTTTATGAAACTTTCTTCTGAGGGTACAACAGTGTAAGGAAGGAAGAAAATGCAGGCCTCGTATATTTGCTTTAAAAGATGTGCAGAATATAAAGAAATGAAAATATACATTTCATGAAGAAAAACAATTCTCTAAGATTCTTCCCATTTATAGGCACTCAGAATACATTATCAGTTGTATTATAAAGATCACATATAGCTTTAGCATATTAATGCATTTCAAAGTATCACGCTGTAAAATTGTTTCAAATCCTAAAATATTAATATTGTTTCAAATGATTTACATTCAGAAAAGTTGCACTAAAGATGGCTATGCAACACCACTTTTTCTTGTCACTTTCAGTGCACATTTTCCCACATGCAAATGACGAAATTCAGAATGAACCCTTCAATATCACATGTAAAATTCTCTAATTCACTATAGATTTCATTAATTCTTTACACACATTAATATTTCAATGAGGATGGTTAGGAATCTTGTAACATGTGAGTACATCACTCTAACTTTTTAATATACTTTGAAATAGCAATTAAGGCTGGTTAATAAAATATCAGCCTATATTATTTAGTTTAAATGATTTAATCTGTCCTACAATTTATCTGCATGCTTTTATGGTGCAGTAACTACATTTTCTCACATTACATTTTTCATGACTCTTTACCGTGTGATTAGTGCACGTTTCTTCATGTATTACTCAAGATGTCTCACAATCAGTTTAGGTGTCGGTCAAAGGGTCTAGTTGCTTATCAGCTGCATTACTGCTTAATTCTAAATTGTGCTAATAGTGTCCAATATCAAACCATAACTGTGAGAAATTGGGTTGTTTGTTGAGTGGGGTGTGAGCCCAGATCAAACAACGCAAAAGACACAATCGCTTGGAGGGTAAACAACAAAAAGCCACTAAATTAACCTGTGCTTAATCCTAAGTAGCTTGGCACAAAAGCAGTCAGGCTTGTTTTAGAGACAATGCTTAAAGAATTTATGCAGTACACAAACAGTAATAAAGTGAAAACACAACAGAAGAAAAATCCCAAACTAATTTAGAAAAATAGATTAAATTTGAATAAATTATTTAACACTAAAATGACAAAAACCTAATAAGTAGAACCAGAGATACTGATTTTTAAAGTTTTGAGTGAAAATAGAGGCAAAAAGCACAAAGCACCAACAACGGATATCTGGTCGCACTGGACGGGGACAAGTTTTAGAATGTGACTTAGGTACGTGGCAGAATAAGTGCTGTAGGCCCTCTGGTAGCATTTAAGTTACAGGCCATGATAATATGGTATACCCTCAACAAGGGTCTAACAAGTAAATTAAATATGCCACTTAGGTATATGCTAATCAAACCAGGCTTAGAGAAGTGAGCACAGGCACTTTAGCACTGGTTAGTGCAGAGTCATAAGGCCAACAGAAGCAAAACTGGAGGCAAGCAGGCAAAATGTTTGGGGAAGAGCACCCTAAGACTGACAAGTCTAACACGTGACCCCCCCCAGCTGAAAGTAGAGAGAACAACCCAACCTCCTGGGAGTTCTTATCTTTAAGGCTGAAGAACCTGGCGAGACCATCAGCACTGCCATGGTCTGACCCAGGTCTCTGTTTCACCATAAAGTCCATTCCCTGTAGGAAGATGGACCACTTTAACAATTTTGGATTCTCATCCCTCATTTGCATTAGCCACTTGAGATGCCTGGGGTCTTTCTGAATTCAGAAGTGAGTTCCAAACAAGTATGGTCTCAGCTTCTTCAGTGCTCCGACCACGACAAAAGCTTCTTTCTGAATAGCAATGAACCTCTGTTCCCTGGGAAGTAACCTTCTAGAGATAAAATCCATAGGTGTGTCTAGACTCACATCATTAAGCTGTGAAAAAACTGCCCCAATGCCCTGCTCTGAGGATTCTATTTGTACTATGAGTTCCTTGGAAAGGTCAGGGCCTTGGGCACAGAGGCTATGCATATATATGGCCTGTTTTAGGGAGTCAAAGGCTTTCTGCCAAGCCTTTGTTCAAATCACATTTCTTTGCTGCTCCTTAGAAGTCAGCTAAGTCAATGGAGCAACAATCCCCAAATCCCTTGACAAACCTCCTGTAGTAACCTATCAGGCCCATGAAGGCCCTCACCTCGGTTTGAGTTTTTGGGTGCTCCCAGGTCATGATGGTCTAAATTTCGGCATGGAGGGGCTGCACCTTACTCCCTACCAGGTGTCCTAAGTACAGTCCTTGACCTATCTACCACTTACTGGCCTTGATAGTTAAGCCAGCGCTCGGCAGAGCCTACAGCACTTCTTGCAAGTTAAAAAGGTGGCCCTACCAGCTGCTACTGAAGATAGCTATGTCATCCAGGTAAGCAGCACTGAAGGCCTTCATACCAAGCAAAATGGGTTCACCAGCCTCTGGAATGTGGCAGGGGCAGGTTTCAATCTAAATGGCATCCCTGTGAATTAGTATTGGTCCTCTGGAGTCCACAATCCTGACCTCTCCTTGGCTCCTTCAATTGGGCCAATCTGCCTGTACCCTGAAGTTGGATTAAAGGTACTCAGGAACTGGGCGGCCCCTAACCTATTGATGACCTCATCAGCCCAGGGAATGAGGGTGACTAAGTTGAGACCTCTGTAATCCACACAGAACCGAAATTCTGGGTTGGTCCCCGGTGGGGCAGCTTTTGGTACCAGCAACACAGAGCTGGACCAGAGGATACTGGAGGGCTCAATCACCCCAGCTCCAACATTTTGGAAACTTACTCCTTGATGCTGGCCCTCACTTTGTCAGACAGCCTGTATATTTTGTTATTGACAGGAAGGCTGTTTTCTGTGGCAATGTCATGGGTACACAAATGTATAAGCCTAGGAGTGAGGGAAAACAGAAAGGAAATCTGCCCCAACAAGTGGGGACAGTCCCTCTGCTGTTCTGAAGTCAGGGTTGGTTAGAGGGCTACACCTTTCACTGATCCATCCTTCTCCTCTGATTCTGGGTGGTCAGGTTCTCTCTCCTCTTCCTCCCCACCATCTGTCATAAATAGCATGGTGACCTCAGATCTTTCAAAGTGTGGTTTAAGATGGTTGATATCGAGAACCCTTAGGGTGTGTGTGGGTTTTTTCAAGTAGGTGGCCTCCCTCTCCCTCTCAATAATCTCATAAGGCCCAGTCCAATGGTCTTGGAGGGCCCTTGGCTCCATCACCCACACTTTCTGCCCAGGCTGGAGTTCCACAGGGATAGCCGTCTGGTCATACCACTGCTTCATCACCCCCTGACTGGCCTCCAAGTTCTCAGAAGCCTTCCTTCATAACTTGGCCACCTGGTTCTGGAGGGCTAGCGTGTAGCTAATCACATCCTTGGGAGGTTTATTAGGAGCTTACTACCCAGGCTGAGAGGTCTCCTTACAGGGTGACCATACAGAAGCTCAAAGGGGCTAAATCCAACTCCTTTCTGTGATACCTCCTTATAAGCAAAGAGCAGGCATGGTAAGAAGACATTCTACTTGCACCTCATAGGCTCAGGTAGGCCCTTGATCATGCCCTTTCGGGTCTTGTTGAATCTCACAACAAGCCCATTGGCTTGTGGGTGGTAGGACATGTAAAACTTGTAACTAACTCCATACTCCTTCCACATTGACTGCATGTATGCAGAAATAAAGTTGGTGCCCCTGTCAGACACCACTTATTTGGGGAAAGCCACTCTAGTAAAAAATTCCCCTTATGGCCCTAGCCAGTCGAGGTGCAGTTGCAGACCTCAGAGGTATGACCTGTGGGTGTTTTGTGGCATGGTCTACCAAGACCAGAATAAACCTGTTGCCAGAGGCTGGCGGAGGATCCATGGGCCCTACAATGTCAATGCCCACCCGTGCAAAGGGGGTGTCAACAACAGGCAAGGGATTCAGGGTAGCTTTCAACTTCTGCCCTGTCTTCCCACTGGCAAGTCAGTAAGCTCAAGGTCACTGGCAAGTCCTACAGAAGATATTGGAGGACATTTTAATCCGGGGCCAGTAGAAGTGGGGGACAAGACTTGCAAAGATCTTGTCCTGTCCCAGATGTCTGGCAAGATATATCGCATGAACCAACCCCAGTAGGAAGGCCCTGTAGCATTGGGGAAACTACCAGTGCCCTTGTTACCCCATGCGCAGGTGCCTTAGACTCACTATATAGGAGGCCATCCTCCCAATAGATGCAATGATTCCCAGAAGCATTATTAGCTGCCTGGGCTTTGGCCTGTTGCCTCATGCCCTCCAGGATTTGGGCATGCCTTCTGTGCCTTACAGAACTCCTCCCTAGTGGGTCCGACTTCTGTTTAGCATCCAACAAGCTCAGGCAGGTTACCAAGGGAGGCAATGTCCATTCCAGTGGGCTCCTGCAGCAACCCATCCACCTCATCAATGGGACATTCAGGGGCTGGTTTCCCACGTCCCTTGCCCTTACCTCTCTTGCCAGCTGTGAGCCATTTTTCCAGGCTCCAGACTTCTTTGACTCCCTTCCTGTACAGAATTGGACTTGGTGGTTACAGATACCCACTCAGGCAACCCCAACATTTCTAGGTATGACCTGAGCTCCACTTACTTCCAGGTAGTAAGCTCAAGGTCATTCCCAAGCAAACAATCCACAGGCATGGCAGGGCTCACAGAAGCTTTCAGAAGACCTGAGACCCCCCCCCCCCCCCAAATCAAATCGAACAAGAGTCACAGGGCAGTGGCTCTCTGCTACTACAACCTGGTGAAATATATTCAGTATGAATTGTTCTGGGGCCACCAGCTGACTCCTTACTAAAATCATGCTGGCTCCTGTGTCCCTCAGAGCCTCCACACCTTACCCATTGATGGTGACCCACTGTCTATACTTTTCAGTATTGGAAGGCATGTGGGCTTTGGACACCCTCTCCACGTCATACAGGGATACTAGGGTAACCTCACTGACTCTCCCCCCTACTAGCTGGGACCATCTCCTCCCCAAACACTACACTAGGCAACCCTGGGGTCTTTCCTCTAGTGGGATGCTGTGCCCTTTTGGGCCCCTTCATATGCTGAGAACCACTTGTCAATATTATCTCCCACCACTTAACTGGTCACTGTTAGAAATGGGATTTCTGGTGGCTAGGGCTTGCGCCTAAGCCAGGCACCACTCTAGTCAGGACTTCCTCTCCCTGCTCCCCCCAACATCAGGCAGCTTTGCCTGACTTCCGGGCCGGGCCGAATCGGGTCGGCGCGGTGATCTCCTCTCTCGGCAGCAACACGGGGTGGGCTCCTGCTTATCGGCAAAAATGCTGGGTGGGCACCCGCTTGCTCAACGGGAGCACATAAGTGGGGTGGGCACCAGCCAGTAATCACAAAATGCGTGGTGGGCTCCCGCTGTCCTCCAGCAGCTATGGGGAATCCCTACGCCGGGATTCCCTCTAGATCCTCATGCTGCCCAGCGCTGCAGATGCCAACTCCTTTCTTCTGCTGACAAGTAAAATATAGCGCTCCCAAGGCACTAGGAGTCCTTAAGGTCCTGGAAAATTAAAAGCAAAGTGCTCATTGGGCGCAAGAGTCTTCCAGGGTCCATGGTGCACAGCTGGGCCCAGGGAGGGCAGCACACAGGGCCCTCCAGCAGGGAGGCAAGCCCTCGTGGCTCTCCCTCATGGGCCTTCAGCAGCAGCAAGCCCCTAACAAGTTCAGAAACAGCACAAAAACATGGGGTCACAGCCCCTATACTTAAATTCATTTTCTCCTTTGTCTGGAGTGCAGGGCTTGGGGGAACCAGATGCAACTGGTTCAAGGGGGGATTGGAGCACTTTGTTTACCAGGCTCCTCTTCCCCTTTGTCAGGTGGGGGCTCGGTGATCAGACACTCCACAGGGGGCGGAGCCAGCATTGTACAGGCTAAGCACAGACCTATTCAGGGTCAGAGGATTATTCCTCCCACTACTCCCAATGCAGATGTCCCATTCAGCCTAGTGCTGACTCACCCTGCCCCTCCTGGAGCCACACACACCTCCCAGCCCCTGTCACTCAAAAGCCAGACATGCAATTCACATCAGGCAGGCAGAAACATAGCACACAGAAATACCAACTTCTAAAAGTGGCATCTTTAAAATAGTTATAATAAATCTGCGCACACCATTGCGCAGCATTTATTATGACAATTCAAAATATACTAAACTTGACCACGCTGCTCCTCTCATATCAGGAATTACCACTGAAACACTTATCAGGGAATCCCCAATGCATTTCTATCGGAGGGCAGCCCCACAGTAGTGAGAAACCAAAATGTCTGTTTGTCACTACCAGGACATGTCACACACTTAGGGTACATGTCCTATCTTTTATGTACAATGCACCCTGCCCATAGGGCTAGCTAGGGCCTACCTTAGGGGTGACTGACATGCAGTAAAATGGGGGGTCACAGACATGGCACGCACTTTTGGTGCCACGTCACAGCGGCAGTAACACTGCACGCACAGGCCCTGCAATGGCAAAGGCCTGCAATAGGTTTGCATGGTTACTTTGGTGGGTGGCGCAATCAGCGCTGCAAGCCCACCAGTAGCATTTAATTTACCAGACCTGGGTATATGAGATACCACTTTACAAGGGACTGACATTTAAAAAAAAATCGCTTACCTGTTGTCCTTAGGAGCTGCCCTGCACCACGGTCCGTCGCGGCAAGTGCCGATTGCACGGAGGGTGGACCTTGGGCCTGACTCCTCCCCCTCCCCCCACCACTTCCGGGGCATTGGGGTTAAAATCTATGGCCTGGCGAACGCGCAGCGGACATAGCTGAGTGCTGCTGAGGTGCGGATCGGAACACCAGTTACACCTACTTTGCATTTTTGCACATGTTCTAATTGTTTACTCATTTTAAAAAAAATCGCTTACTTGTTGTCCTTAGGAGCTGCCCTGCACCCCGGTCCGTCGCGGCAAGTGCCGATTGCACGGAGGGTGGACCTTGGGCCTGACTCCTCCCCCTCCACCCACCACTTCCGGGGCATTGGGGTTAAAATCTATGGCCTGGCGAACGCGCAGCGGACATAGCTGAGTGCTGCTGAGGTGCGGATCGGAACACCAGTTACGCCTACTTTGCATTTTTGCACATGTTCTAATTGTTTACTCATTTTAAAAAAAATCGCTTACTTGTTGTCCTTAGGAGCTGCCCTGCACCCCGGTCCGTCGCGGCAAGTGCCGATTGAACGGAGGGTGGACCTTGGGCCTGACTCCTCCCCCTCCCCCCACCACTTCCGGGGCATTGGGGTTAAAATCTATGGCCTGGCGAACGCGCAGCGGACGCGCGCAGCGGGCGCGCCTGCGGCGCGCCTGCGGCGCACCTAAGGCAAGCCCGTCCGCACCCGTCCGCGCCAGGACGCGGCTAGTGGCCAGTACCCCTATTAACGCTTCCTTTGAACCGCATCTAAATACTCCGGAACTTATAAAATATTCCAATTCTGAGCTCAAAGCCATCAGACTTCGGAGCTATCAAAGTAATCCTCAGAGACCTGCATGTTCGTTCCCAGCTGTCCTTGAAGGTCCCGTCTCCTGCAGACACTGCAGATTCCAATGCTTAGCTTACAATAGCACCAATTTGAAGATACTACCTTCCCAACTAAAGCCTCCAAATGCGTTACAGAAACCTATACTAACCTGGAATTGCTTCCTGGCCAATGTGCGCTCATTACCCAAACATGCTACTAATATTTGGGATTTGTTGGCTTCTAATCATCCCCATATTGGGTTTTTAACCGAGACGTGGACAAAGCCTCATTCCAATCCTGATATTGCCATCGCTCTCCCCGAGGGCTATGGCATTCAAAGGCAAGACAGGCCTATCAGGACAGGCGGAGGTCTGGCAATTATATTCAATGACCCTATAAAAGTAACTATCATCGAACAGCATTGCACTAACTTGATGGAGATTCTGATTTTTAGAATTGACTTACATCCGCAATTTTGTTGGAAGGGTGCCTTGGTCTACCGACCACCGGGGCCTTTATCTAACTTTTCAGGTCGCCTACTGGAAATAATCTCTCCGCATGCGATTTCCACCAATAACTTTCTACTACTTGGGGACTTTAATGTCCAGGGAGAAAATCTTAGCAACAAGGAAACTTACTCCTTACTAGCAGACCTATCTACTTTAAATTTAAGTATCATAAACACTAATACGACTCATCAGGCAGGGCACATGCTCGACCTTATTTTAACCAACTCCTCGGATATCCGCTACAATGCGACGACTCCTCTTGAGTGGTCTGACCATCATTTGGTGGACTTCTCAATCCTAAGCAAACAAGAATTAGGAGGACATGAAACCAGACCCACCAGAGCATTCAGGCAGTGGCATAAAATCACTCCTCAATCCTTTCAGGATTTCTTTACCCTCCCACGCTTTAAAGGGTCGGACGACATAGAGGACCAATTAGCATCTTTGAATACTAACCTTGTTACAGCCATTAATCATTTAGCGCCATCTAAATTACAACTTAACCCCCTTAAACGTGTGTAAGCCCCTTGGTACACACCTACTCTGAAAACAGAGAAATCCCGGTGTAGAAAGTTGGAACGGACCTGGCGCCTCTCACACAATCAAACTGATAAAGACTTATTCAAAAATGCTTTGACAATTTACCATAAAAATTTGAAGCTTGCACGAAAAACGCATATTGCGACTGAGATTGACAATGCTGAAAATTCTTCCCGCACGCTTTACCAAATATTAAACACATTTATCAATCCAAAAGCTTGTAATGCTGATGCTGCTCCCTCACAACTCCTCTGTGACAACATAGCAAATTATTTGTCTCAGAAAATTGAAAAAATATATCAAAAAATTACCTCGACCATTGGGCCTTGCCTCAGTCAGCCCCTAAACTCTATCCCTGTTAAGGAGACACTACACACCCTAGACACCTTCCCTTTATGCACTATATCGGAAGTTGCTGCTCTGTTAAAAAGTACCAAATCTGGCTCGCCTCTAGACCCTATGCCTGCCAAAATTGCAGCCACTCTGTCAACTTCGCTCGCCAGTCCCATTTGTGCCATCCTTAATAAATCATTGGAGGATGGTGTCCTTGCGGCTGAATGGAAGGCAGCCCAGGTCGTTCCCATTAAGAAAAACATGAAGCTGTCACCTGAGGACTTTACCAACTATAGACCTATCTCTTTACTCCCCCTCTTCAGTAAACTCCTCGAAAAACACATTAACAAACACCTTTCCATGTTTATTGAATCCTCCCACTGCTTAGACGAATCACAATCCGGTTTCCGCCCGAAACATAGTACGGAGACCACATTAGTGGAGGTCATAGACAACATCAGAATGGCAGCAGATAAGGGTCAGGCAGTGATGTTGGTCCTGCTTGACCTGTCTGCTGCCTTCGACACCATATCTCATCAGGTTCTTATCACCCGCCTTGAGGAGATGGGTGTAAGAGGTAAAGCACTAAGTTGGTTGACTGACTTTCTAACCAACAGGACGCAAACTGTCAATCTTGGTCCCTATCGCTCTCCAACCACCGGTATCAGCAAGGGGGTTCCTCAGGGCTCTTGTTTGAGCCCTATATTGTTCAATATCTATGTAGCCCCCTTGGCAGGATACCTTAGACGGCTTGGATTTGACCCCATATCCTATGCCGATGACACACAACTGTTGATGTCATTTGATAAAGCAAATCCACTCACCCAGGACTTCTTTTCTGAGGGCATGAAAGGTGTTGCGCATTGGATGAGGGACAATTTTTTACAACTAAACTCTGATAAATCAGAAATCATGCTGTTTGGAGAGGCAAAACTAAGATGGTCCCCCAGTTGGTGGCCAGAGGAATTGGGCTCTGCCCCGTCCCCTAAAGATGTTGTAAAGGATTTGGGTGTGCGCCTGGACAATGATCTTACTCTTGAAGAACATGTCAACAGCACTGCCAACACATGCTTTCACACTCTTCGCATGTTGCGTAGGGTCTGTCCCTTTCTTCCTATTACCACCCGTAAATCCTTGGTCCAATCATTAATTATCAGTAGATTGGACTACTGCAATGCTTTGCTAATTGCTGCTAAAGAAAAATCTTTATACAAATTACAGGTGGTCCAGAATACCGCAGCCCGATTAGTAAACAACGCACTTCCCAGGACCCCGTCAGCCCCTTTGCTTCGCGACCTTCATTGGCTCCCCATAAAAAAGAGAGTCAGATTTAAAATCTGCTGCATGGTTTTTAAATCCCTGCACAACTTGGGTCCTGGCTATCTTGCTCGGAAACTTGTTAGATACACTCCTACTAGACTACTGAGATCCAGCCAACTTGCATACCTGCATACCCCCCGCATCAAATTGGCCCGGATGGGAGGGAAGGCGTTCTCCTATCTGGCACCCCATTATTGGAATCTCCTCCCATTACATCTACGTCAATGTACCAACCTAGGGGTCTTCAGGAAATTTCTGAAAACAGAACTTTTCTAATCGTACTCTCCTCAGTGGTCAATCAGCGGTCCAAAGCGCAGAGATACCCCGTATGGGGTGATTCAGGCGCTATATAAAACCCATAAATAAATAAATAAAATAAATTAAATAGGCAAAACAGGTGCAGGCCAATCTTACTAACTGTAACACAGAGAGCGCACGCACTTTACACAGGACAGCAGTGCTAAAGTGCCCAGAGGCCTAAAACCACCAACACCATGTCAGAGGAAAGGGCTAGAAGAAAGGCAAAAAGTTTAGGGATGACCCTGCAAAAAGGGCCAAGTCCAACAGTCACCAAATCCTTATGTATGCAAACCCTTCCTTCTCCTTTGGACACTGCAGGTATACTGCCACCATTACTGCTGGACTCAATCTGCTTATCTCTCAAATCCTGCTCTCTGAGACTGAGCTCATGGGCAAGCCTCCTCTCTTACATGGCCAGTCTCTTCTTCTCTAAGGCTCTCTCATCCTTAACTTTCTCCTTCTATAGCTTCAATTTGGCTAGCTCCAGTTTGAGCTTTCGGTCCTCTTTCCTGTTCTCCACCTCCTTTGCGATCAGGCTCCTGGCAGACACACTGCTCCCTGCACCATCCTGGTCATCCAGGGCTTCTAAGTTCTCTGCTGGGGTCGCGTTTGGCCTTCTGGCTGCTCAGGACCCTGGGCCGGGTCCTCCCTCTCCTCCTCCTCTATCTGTGCTTCTTCCTCCTCTTTGTCATCCACGTCATCCTCCTCTGAGGTGGCCTGCCATTGCTGCACTTCTTCAAAGGCCCTGAGGGCTACCTGGACATCCCGTTTGATAGGCTTCTTGTCTGCTTTCAATTCCTTCTGTTTGCAAATTTTCAGCAGCTCAGCCCTTCTAAAGGTGTCAAAGTCTCAAACATCCACGGTGCAAAAAGGAAGCTAGGGCACTTAAATTTAGAAAAGGGAGAAACATAGCCATTTAAAAAGGGGTCACTCTGATGTCAAATTATTTATCTGGGATTTTTGTGTAACACAAAACACTGTATAATACTGCACAAACACAAGTCCTGGTCTACACCAATGTGAGAAATTGGGTTGTTGGTTGACTTTCAGTGAGAAATGGTATAGTTCAAAGCTCTGTTTTTAATATAAAAGCAGGGCCTTTGGTGGTCATATCACTGAAAATACAAGATTAGAAAAAAATATTATTGTCTACAGGTGCTTGTGGAAGACAATTTCTATGGATTGTAATCTAGAGAATGCTAAAGAGATTCTGGTATTTTACTATCCTCTACTGGTCATTTTCTATCAAGAAAGTTAAATAGAGGCAGTTAAACAGAAAAAAAGTCCCTAAGCGGAAGCAGACAAGTCCTAGGGCTGATCTCCAGAGCCCACAAAGTACATACACATATAAGTATATACTAAAGTATATGCTAAAGTATATATACTAAAGTATATACTAACGTATATACAAGAGGTCTCGAATGCCCGACCTAACAATGTTTGGGGGGTGAAGAGAACGGACAGGGGCAGTCAGTGGATGTTGATTGCTGTTGCTCCCTGTCATGTCGGGGTTTTCTTCTGTAAGAATAAATTCCTCACATGTACTTCGGGATCTGTGTCTTCACTACAATACCTATACCTTACACCTTATCTGGATGAGCCCTAAAACTAAGACTAAAGGACAGGATCCACCCTGCCAAATCAGTGGCAAGGTTTACTGAGTTGCATTAAAGATCTGGAGAAAATCAACATTTAAATTTCACAGTTCCCAGAGCTCCATAAAATGCAAGACCATTTACTCGTAAAGTGGTGAAGCGTGTCTTTGAGCCAAGAAGGCTAACCACATGCTCCGTCACTTTAGAGCTTGCTAACATTGAATGCGGAATTAATGTTTGTTAATATGTGTTTTAATAAATCCCTTGTATGCACACTTACTTGCTAATCCTTGTAAATATGGGGCAGCAGCAAAATCAATGGGTGTTGCGGTGGAACACCACCGCAACACCCATTGCCCTCCCCTTTCATGCTAAGTATGGCATTAAAGGGTGCCTTATTCACAAGGCAGCGTTAAACCACGTGAAGTGGCTTAACGCTGCTTTGTAAATAAGGCGAAGCCCCTATCACCACCACAACGTCCTGAAAAGTGACGTTGTGGTGGCAATAGGGGCTTGTAAATATGCCCCTAAGTGTCTCACTGCCCATAATGACTGATACAGACCTTCTGCACGAGTATTCCAACGCTTATATCTTTGTTTCCCCCCTTTCTATTTTAGAACATTCAACTATTATTGGGCCCTCTATCTCTCTTTAGGCCTTCACCTGTGTCTTTAACTTGGGTTTGGACCTTTACCAACCATTAGAACATTGGAACGTTGGAAGCTCCATTGAAAACAATGGAGTAGCTCCGAGCTTATAATGGCTGGTTTAAGCCCGACGCTCCAACATTCCAATGCTTCTTTGTGGCTGTGAACAAAGGCTTCAGGGAGCCTGAGGGGATTTCAATCCCCTCGCGCTCCCTGAAACCTTTGTTTAATTTGTTAGAACATTCTGCCCTCTAGTGGCAGAATGTTCTAAGAGCCTTATAGCCCTTCGTAGCAGGGCTATACCGACCATTAAAATCCTTCGGCTCGGACCTTTAACGCTGCAGCGGTCCTTTAATAGCCGGTATAGACCGCTACGGTATAAGGCTATATTATGGCCGTTGACAGTGGGACATCATGTTTAATGATTCCATGCTTGAATTGTGATCAGATTGCTTTACTTACCTTTCCATATGTCAATAAAGGTCTGCCAATCCAAATGTCAAGGAGGACCTACATGATAGGTTTCACACCCACCAACTATCTTTCTTTTAAGGCTTTTCCCCTTGTAAACACTTCTCTTCTCTGGTGGTACTGTGTCTATCATTTGGAAATGTATTTTCTCTATTTTATGGAGATTTTGATGGAACTGATGAGCCACTGAAAAAGACAGATTTTTAGCTCTTATATATGATTGTGAGAAATGCCTTCTGCCACATTTAGTTCCCCTGGATTTTGTTGGACTCCGTGGTTTATGGACTTGGGCAATCAGTGTGCTCACTTCCTGAATCTTGAAGCTCTGTTGCAATGGATTGGGAGAGCTCACCACTTCTGTCTGTCTCTTAAGATAAGATCCACTACTCCACAGCTAGGGGAAAAAGATCTGGGCTGGTGGCTCCTGAATACATGCACACACGTGTGCGGGATTGCCATGTGGGACTGATGTCTAATTCAGCCCGACATCCGTGCACAGGTTGCCTGTCTCAGGGTGACCAGATTGGCGCTGACCTGTGCAGGGATTTCAATATGTGTAGTCATTAATAGTGTAAATATATACATCCGTAGGGATTCACTAAATTATGCAGAATGCTTTCTGTATTAGACATTCTAGGCGAAATCTGACCCAATCCACAATTTTGCCATAGTTTGGCTAAAGACTCAGTTGATGTACCAATAATATGGTAACTTAAAATACTGAATGCAAATCGGACATTGTTTTCCACATATATGCACTACTTAGAGCACTTCAAGATTCATCATGTTTCTCTGACTCAGCTCGTAATTAGGTTCAGGCTTTTGAATCACCCTGTTGGTCCAAGTTAAGTACCTTGATGGCCAGCTGGAGGATCATAGGCTTTCCCACACAAAATGGCCTTTAGCCAGCAATTAGGCATACTTCTGGGAGAGGAGAGGGTGGGGACTAAATCTGCATATTCTAATTACTTTTCACTCTGCACTTGGCATGTGAAGGCTCAACCCCATAGACACAAAGAACAATAGATAATCCTCTGGAGCTAGTCACAGTAGTGGCTGTCCTTTGACATTTTGGAGAAAAGAGGCCAGGCAGCTACAAGGAGGGCTTAGGCTCTCAGAGAATGTCTTTCAACAGACCGCTTGATGGCACATCTTGGAAATGCCCAAAGTAACATGCAGGAGGAATTGGGCAGGGGTGGAATGATGGTGTATCACGTTAGAATTGGGCAGAGGTTCCTAGCTTCTGGAACTTTCCACCCCCATTTAAAAACCCTGCATAAGGTAGAGACCTCTGAGAACTGTCTGGACCTGGGGAAGTGATGATAGAGGAATGCCCTGCTGGAGGAGAGAAGACCCGTGACCCTTACAGAGATGGACTTCAGGACTTTTTGACTTCAATGCAGAGACTAGGATTTGTTTCTCCATAGCCAATGGCACCGACCTCCCTATACCCACTGGGGCATAGCTGAGTGATAGATCTGCTGGAGAGGAGCCTGGAGGGTTCCCCTGGATATTCTGTGGACTGGTTCTGAAGGTGTGCAACCTTCCAAACAAAGAGGCCTCTGGCTACTTTTGACACACTGGTGCCTTGCAAGCAGCTTGGAAGCCATAGGTCCTGCGGCGTTTGAGCAGGAAAGGTATTCTGCTTTAGGGTCCATGAAGGTGCTGCTGAGGAAGACCCTAGGCCCGGGACCGCTGCTAGTTGCACAGGAGACAGCCCCAGTGAAAGGAGGGAATGCAAAAAGAGCAACCTCCTGCAGAAATCAAAACCTTTAGAGCCCAGAAGTCCTGGTGAAACCGCTACTGTTGGTTAAAGCCTACCACCAGGAGCAAAGTATAGCAACACCAGAATTGTCCAAATCGGCCCAACAGACATAATATCGAATTTTTAATATCGAATTGCCAAAATATCGAGTTTTTTTTATATAGAATGGACAGAATATCGAATTGCCAAAATATAGTGGTGCAGAATATCGAAATTCCGGTAAGAAATATCGATTGTCATAATAGCGACAGTCATAATATAGTTGTTAAAAATATCGAATTTTTTTATAGTGTTTTAAGTGTTAGTATATGTGTTAAAATTATGTATTATTTTTGTAATGTATGTTTTAATTTTTTTAAAGTAATGAATTTTATGTTATTTAATTTTTGCGTAATTTAATTCCGTAGCGGGTTGTGGGTTTATAGGGGAACAGGGTGGGAAGTAATTTATTATAGTAAACAAAATTTTAATTTTTAGGAATTCTTAATTATTTTTAATTTAATTTTGCGTTTTAGTTCTGCAGCAGTTTGTGGGTTGATAGGGGAATAGGGTGGGAAGTAATTGAATTGCAATTAAGTAATTATTACATTTTATTTATTGGTATTGATAAATAATTTATTGTTAATTAATTATTAATTGGTAATTAATTTTTATTAATTGGTAATTAATTTTGATTAATTGATAATTATATTAATTGTATTTATTATTCAGAGCGGGTTGTGGGTTTATAGAGGAATAGGGTGGGAAGTAATTTAATTGTAATTAAATAATTATTGAAAATATTTTTGTGTATTGATAATTAATTTACTGTTAATTAATTATCAATTGGTAAACATTTTGTATTACTTATGAATTTTTGGTATTGAAACATAATTGTTGGTTAGTTAATTATTAACAGGTAATTAATTTTTATTTTTATATTTAATTAATTATCAAATAATTTGTAATTGGGAATTCATTTTTAATACATTTTTATTGGTATTGTTAATTCATTTATATATATTTAATTATTAAATAATTACTTTCCCTACTGTTGCACTCACTGGAGGGGGAATAGTAATTTTTACCCTCCCGTTATCCAACACTTTCCCTACTGTTGCACTCTCTGGAGTGGGAATAGTAATTTTTACCCCTAAGCTATCCAACGTTTTCCCTACTGTTGCACTCTCTGGAGTGGGAATAGTAATTTTTACCCCTACGCTATCCAACACTTTCCCTACTGTTGCACTCACTGGAGTGGGAATAGTATTTTTTACCCCTTCTCTATCAAACGCTTTCTCTACTGTTGCACTCACTGGAGTGGGAACTGTAATTTTTACCTACCCGTTATCCAACGCTTTCCCTACTGTTGCACTTTCTGGAGTGGGAACAGTAATTTTTACCCCTACGCTATCCAAAGCTTTCCCTACTGTTGCACTCACTGGAGTGGGAATAGTAATTTTTACCTACCCGCTATCCAACGCTTTCCCTACTGTTGCACTCACTGGAGTGGGAATAGTCATTTTTACCCCTCCCGCTATCCAACGCTTTCCCTGCTGTTGCACTCACTGGAGTGGGAATAGTAATTTTTACCCTCCCGCTATCCAACGCTTTCCTTACTGTTGCACTCACTGGAGTGGTAATAGTAATTTTTACCCTTCCGCTATCCAACGCTTTCCCTACTGTTGCACTCACTGGAGTGGGAATAGTAATTTATACCCTCCCACTATCCAACGCTTTCCTTACTGTTGCACTCACTGGAGTGAGAATAGTAATTTTTACCCTCCCGCTATCCAACGCTTTCCCTGCTGTTGCACTCACTGGAGTGGGAATAGTAATTTTTACCCTCCCGCTATCCAACGCTTTCCCTGCTGTTGCACTCACTGGAGTGGGAATAGTAATTTTTGCCCTCCCGCTATCCAACGCTTTCCTTATTGTTGCACTCACTGGAGTGGTAATAGTAATTTTTACCCTCCCGCTATCCAACGCTTTCCCTACTGTTGCAGTCACTCGAGTGGGAATAGTAAATTTTACCCTCCCGCTATCCAACACTAAAAATATTGAATATTTTTAAATAATATTAAGTTAATATATATAAGAATTAAAAAATAAAAATGCATGTTTATATTTTTTAATTTACAATAATTATTTATTAATTTTAAGGTTATTTAAGTATTTCATTATATTACATTACTTTTAGGACATTTAAAAAATGCGATATTTTAACAAACTATATCATTTACAACGATATTTTGGATTCGATATTTATGTACTTATCTGTTTGTAGATGGGAAGTCGATATTCTGTCATTCTATATTTTGTCATCGATATTTTGTCAGGTCGATATTTTGCTCCTCGATATTCTGTCAGTGATCCGGCCCAACAGGGGTCAGGAAAACAAAAAAAGAAGCCTGGTCCCCTGGGCGGGAGGCAGTGATCAGGAGCACATGTCGCCCTTCTGCATGCCCAATCGACTGTCTCCAGATGCCCCCATTTCCTTGGGGTCCAAAGGAAAAGAAGAGCACCTTGGGGTACATGTGTGTCCCCATTTATTTATGTTACAGCTATCCCTGAATGCCCTCATGTAACCAGGAGCCAGCGCTATAAGCAGTAAGCACAGCCACACTCAAATACAAAAAAAGTCCATGGAGCCCCTTCTCCCCAAGGACTATTTTCATTTCAGAAACTTTATTCGGTTTTACAATATTAAAACCATAAAAGTTGCAATATATACACATCTCATAGGAGAAGTACATTAAAAAATTACGATTCATAGCCATAAAAACAGAAAATATATATAATTTACAGGGGGCAGAGACACATGGGCCGTGAGTTTGTAACAAAAGAAGAAGTAACATCTCCCACTGAGATGGCGGAGGTTCAAAACGAGCCCATGTTCCCACCAAAGGTTACAGATAATAATAACAAGTACAATAAATAAATAACATATACATTTCTGTACTTAAAAAGGAGAACACGCATGAGTCATACCTTAAAACTGTGAGTACCTCCTCCCCCTAAAATAGCAAGCCCTGGTTCTCACCAGAGATTTTAAATAACCTACAATAAAAAGGACTAAGCTAGCAGGAAGAGTGCCGCCATGTTCTTGAAGTATTGGGTCATGGGTAGACAGAGCCCTGGAAACATCTGCGTGTGCTGCTCCCTGAGCCTATGTATGGTGGAAGCGAGGAAGCGTAGCCCTGCAGAAACCCACCCACGGGTAGAGAATGGCAGCTCCCACACTGGCACAGGGAGCTATTGGCTGGGTGGGAATCCGGCCATAGTCTTGCAAGTTTGGGCTCCCCCGCGGCCCCCAGAATAGACCATCCCAGATGCCTCATAAAAGGGGCAGAGGCACCCGTGTTTTAAAAAAACAGAAAAAAGATGTGGCGTAAGGCTACAAGAGATTACAAAAGAAAAAAGGAAAAGAACACAGCTGCAGTCCAGTGGATCGCCCCATAACCCCGCAGCCCGATCTGCTGGGGCCAAGTAGCACCCCATAAACCAGTGTGAGGGGCTCTAAATTGGCCTATTGGCTTTTTGTGGTGGCCATGACAGGGCAGGAGCACCACAAATGGTATACCAATAGGTTTGGGGGCTGCTAGAAATGCAGCAGCCCCCCAGAGGACGACCTCAGGATGTTTCTACCTTTTGCCCTACGTCTCCCAGGGGGTTGCGACGGAAAAAGGTTGCTGTGTTTTTTAAGCACTTCCGGAGCATGGGCTTTTGCCTAAAAGGCTCTTGAAAGCAGGGATTTCTTGTTGGTGGGTTTTAAGACGGTGTTGTAGCATGTGTAAAAGTAGAGAACAGACTCATGTAAACATTTATTAAAAATATAAATGCTTTCTTGACAATGACAAATTAACAGTGAGTCATGATGTGTATTAATGAAGGTCATTGAACTGCTTCATAGACATTCACAAAGTTAACAGTAATCCATTACTTGGCCTAATGACTGTCATTTGACGATGATACCATCCATAGTGATTGTAATAGTGTTGCTTTGGATTATTATGACATATCTCAGGCATCATCAATGTGGTGACTCCATGACTTAAACTATTTTCCCTCAATAAGTGCCTGAAGTGTGCAGAGCTCACAGTGTGGATCACAGCAAACAAAGAAATATGGACTGTGAATACTAATAGCCAACTATTTTCTTCTCTTTACCTGCAGATACTACAACTGAGGAAGTCAATCAGGATGGTTCGTATATGTGGCATGTTTGAATGTGTGTGATTGATGCCAATGAAAAGTTATACGGAAGTGTGGAAACCTAAACCTAAATCGAGGCTTGAAAAGGAATCTACAAACTGGCCCTGATAAAAACCTATTGACCATTAAAGGCATATGTTGTGGCTGAAACATGTAGACCTCAGATGATGGAGTTATTAAATTCCTCCAACAGCACTGTAGTTTGTGTTTACTTTTGCTAGAGGATCCTGGAATAAAACTTCAGGATACAATATAGAGACTGATTTGAAGAGCTCCCTTGGGGGCATGGCTAAGATAGCGGACCCATAAGTTGTGCCTTGCGGTCTTTCCGACCTGGCCTTCAGAGTTCCTGCTAGCAATCCCGGTGTCTGGTCCTGCTGCTGCCCGGGCGGGATGCAGTGGACGATGCGAGCCCAGTGAGACCACTGTGGCTGTCCCGCAAGCCTGTCCCAGTGCCATACAAGAGAGACAGCCAGGGGCAGGAGCCGGCTGTAGAGAAGGCTGCGGCAGCCACAAGGTGGGTGGGGCAAGGCTGGTGGTATTTCCTGGCCCTGGGAGCTCTACGCTGGGGTCATGAGCTATGGGGCCCTGCTCAGACGCTGGAGGTGCCCAGAACCATCCTTTGCACTGCCTGATGCCATGGGGCTCGCGGCATAGCGAAGTCAAGATGGCACACGCCGTGGCCCACCGTCCCTAGGAGCTGAGAGTGCTTCTGGCCTGATAGCCCCTGAAGGGAAAGTGTGCCTTTGGGGCTTCTCGATCTTGCTGCTAACTCACCAGTCCATGGGGGGGGACTCTGGTTAGGCCCTTCAGGAACCTGGGTGCCGCAGACGAGGGAGCGGAGCACACTGGTCGAGACCCATGTGGTGCCTGGAAAAGGCTAGAGCCTGGGCGAGGGCCTGGTCGGAGTGGCCTTCTGGACAGGAGACATGAACAGTTCCTGTGGCCTTCCCTTCACCTTGCAGATGGCTGGCTCCCGGAGTCAGCTGCGGGTCCAGGAGTGGGGGGCAGAGGCCTCAGGCCCAACACTGCCAGAGGAGGCCATTGACCGGAGTTGCAATGTGAACACTCCTGAGGTGACCAGGTAGAAACAACATGGACTGAGGAGGGCATGTTTCACCCTATATCAGTGCTTAAGGGGGCCCTGCTAGGGGCCCCCCTGGAGGTCTCAGCGGTCCTGACACTGGCACCCCTATGCCTACACCAGTGGCGGCTGGTGGATTTTGAGACTGGTGAGGCGAATGCATAATGAATCAAAATATGCGAGCGCGCGTAGCGCGCGAGCTCTGCGGCAAGAAGGAGGGTTCGGGGGGGTTGTCCCCCGTGAAGAATTTTTTTTTAAATTGGCATCTTTTTGGTGCGATTTTCAGCACTATTTCTGTGATAAATGGACTAAAACTTCAGTTCTTCTAGGCATTCATAAGAGAAAACTCATACATTATTTCAGAGAATTTCTGGGTTGACAAGCAAATCTGACTTCTGAAGAGGGCTAGGGTACTAAGCAAGACTGTTTTGGCTCTACCCTTTCCAATAGAAAACACTAGTTAGTGATGTGAACAAGTTCAATTGACAAACCTGGGGTCTAGGGAGGGTCCCACTCCTGAGGAAGAAATTCAAAAAAGGATTGCCAAATGGTGCATTTTAAAGCAGATGAATGCAGCGATAAAGCAAGGCTTATTAAGCAGTGGGAATGTATAGTCTTGAAATATTAAACAAGTTTAGCGAGAGAGGCGGTTGCAGGGAGAGAGGATACAGGGAGGGAGAATGCATTGGTAGAAAGGCTGCACAGATGGAGGATGCAGGGTTAGAGAAAACACAGATGGAGGGTGCAGGGATAGAGTATACATTGAAGAAGAATGCATTGGTAGAGGATGCACAGATGGAGGCTGCAGGATTAGAGAATACCCAGAAGGAGGGTGAAGACAGGATTCATGGACGAAGGATGCGGTCGCAGAGGATCACAGGGTGCAAGGAGGGGGTGCAGTTGCAGGAAACATGCTGACAGCGGATGCACGAAGTGGGATGGCGAGGCTAGCTGTCTGGAGGTGCTCAATGCTTTGCCCTTGTTCACTAGTAGGTATCAGCCCTCGTCCCTTACCCCCGCAGCACCCAGAGGCACCTGACTGCTCCTGACAGATGTTACTCATTCATTCCTCGCAGCCTGTGCGATTCTGCTGGCCACCAGCTTGGAACACGGACTAGGAGCAGGGTGAAGAGGCGCTAAACGTCAATCCATGTTTTTGGCATCAGTGTTTTAACTAGCGCGTGGTCTGAGGCTGTACAGCTGCCTTTGAGGTGTTCCATTCGCAAAAACAGCACTGGTGGCGTGAGTGGCAGCTGGGATCAAAGACCCCCAGCATGGAACGGGATGACCCCTGTTGTTCATATTCATGCCACACACAGAGCTTCGCTGCTTCATTATCTAGGGCTGTGATCTGCTGCCCTGACATTGCATTCCTCTGAGCATTAGCCCTCCCCTCCTTAACCCTGGAGCAGCTGAACAGCGAGCGGCTGCCTCTGGGAGGGTGGAGGGGGAGAGTGCCATCGGACCAGCCCACGCTACGTGCCTGCTGTCACCCAGCGCTTTGACTAATCACTTCTAACACTAGTTCACACTAACACCGTACACACTTCAATGCTGCTCATTCCCTGGCAGCGAGAGGATGAAATGCTGCATCAGCCCTGCATCAATCGGACCAGCCGACGCTACGAGCCTGCTGTCACCCAGCGCTTCGACTAATCACTTCCAACACAGGTACACAGTGACCTCAGAACATCCTGGAAACACCTAGAGATTTACACATTTTGGCAAACGTACGCCTAGTGTTCTGCTTACTGTTTCTAATTTCTTGCAAGCTTGTCCCCTTTCCTTGCACCGTCCCGTGGCTGCCATAGCAATTGGTAAAAACAATTTACATTTTAAAAAAATGTCACTCCTATGCTGCTCCCGTTTGCCCTGGCAGAAGCTTTAAAAAACACATCACTCAGCACAGCTACCTCCAGCTAAGAGAGGCATTAAATTGTGCCCAAGGAACGCCTCGACAAAACCGGGCCTGGGTTATGCAAGTGAAAGTACCATAAAAGAAAACATAAAATATGTAAAAAGTACAGAGTCAGGCAAGGCTGGAGAGGCCTCCACCCTGCAAAGGAAAGTACAGGAGAGACCATGGCTCAGCCTGTTTCACCATACGGAAGCTCTCGCGCTTTCAGCAAATGCGTGATTTACTACATCAATGGATTCAATCAATCTTCTCAGGTCAAGAAGACAAAAAGGAGACCAGAAGCAATTCGAGCGTAAAACGGATTTTCAAAGGAGCACATACAAAATGCGCTTTAAAGCGGGTATAAGACGCGGCGCCATAATTAATGAAATGAATCAAATAAACTTACCAGGCATCCCCTCTGCCGGTCCCGCGTCGTGAAACTAACTTCTCCCCGCTCTTTTGATTGACTAGCAAGTGGCAAATAAGAAGACTGGATGCAACTGAGGGTGACGTCTCGGCTGTATCCTGGCATTTGACAGGGCATAGGGCAACTGTACGTCACCGCCCGAGCAGGATCCTATCTTCAGGCTCCTGAACTACACTAGGCATGCGCAGCATACCTAATGTAATGTTAATGGAGTGGGATGGTAAAATAAAAAGCGCTCTACTCGCAGTTGCGCAGTTGGAGTCTAGACTCCTGCTGCTCTCTCGCCTGCCTGCGCTGTGCGTTTGTTGACTCATGCGCACTTGAGGCAGTGAAGCAGCTGCCAGCACAGGCCGGAAATGTAAACAGACGAAGTGTCAAAGCTGTCAATTCGTCTGCTTACATTTCTTGCTGCCTGATTAGTGAGCAGTTTTTCTTGTTGATTGCCTTGTGGGGCGCTGCCCCCGCGCCCCCCTATGGACCAGCCGCCACTGCTTGTGGGGCGCTGCCCCCGCGCCCCCTATGGACCAGCCGCCACTGGCCTACACCTCCTTAGACTCACTTTGTGGATTTGCGGGGATTTTCCACTGGCAGCGCCTAATTTACAACAAGGGGAAGGTGAGCACCAGGATCAGAGGCCCTCGTTGGCTCAGCCTCAAGGCTCCCGCAGAGGACCGACTCCAGCGTAGTAGACGAAAGCTTGGGCTGTGAGTAGCTATGAATCGAGCTGCCTGGAGGTCTGAATTTGACAACAGCCAACTATCTCCCTGTATAGACTGGCAAAGAAAGGGGCTGTGGTGGGGTGGCCAGGAGATAGTCACGGGACATACCCAGAGTGGATCTATCTACGATTTGAAACACCCAGTGTATTCCACTTGAGAGGGCTGCCCGGTGAATGGCTGTCCTCTTGACCTGCTAGCCTGCTCTAATACCTCTGTTAACTTACTGTGGTGGGTCCCAGCCGAGAGCCCAATGGGATTACTGAACCACATCTGCAACAATTATACCTGTAGATTACATCTACAGAATTACGGCACCGTGCATCAAAAAGGACTGCACACTCAAAGGCATGCTCACAAAGCAGATAAGCTCCTTGCTTACAGCCTGCTCTCACACGTCTAGCAGAGGTCCGTCTCCTGAGGATGGAGACATCGAGGTGCCCATGATTCGCTCCTACTTAGAAGCATTATTCTCCCCATTGTGGGAAGAGCTGCAAGTGGTCAAGAAGGCTCTGTTGCATGAGTTGCAAGCTATCCGGAAGGAGGTGGCCGAAATAGGGGACAGAGTCGATACTTTGGAAATCCATGAAAGGACGAGGAGGTTGAGGCAAGAAATCACACTCCTCATGGATCAATAACTTGACCTCCAGGCACATACCGAGGATCTTGAAAACAGATCGCGGTGTAACAATATATGGATCAGGGGGACCCCCAGAGCAGTGGAGGGAGACAATATCCAGGCAAATGTGATGGTCCTTTTTGCTCAAATCCTTGGAGACACGCATGCCCAGACATGCGCTTGGACAGAGTAAACAGGGTGGGCCTTCCACGGTCCAGGGATTCTTACCAATTGGACATTTTGACATGTGTTCATGATTTCCCCCTAAAAGAACAGATTACGCACAAAGCCAGAGATACAAACACAATACAAATCCGGGGACATTCCCTGCAGCTATTCCAGGACCTCTCCACCATCATGCTTCAGAAGAGGCATGAGCTCCGCCCGGTGACCACTTTCCTTCACAACAGGAATATCACGTACTCTTGGGGCCACCCATTTTGTCTTATCTTCTCATGGGAAAGGAAACTTCATCAAATCTGCTCTTTTGCTGTGGCCTGTAAACTTCATCAACTTGAGAACTCTGAGGCGCCTGCCACTCAGCCGACCGCAACGGAGCACAAGGGCAGTCAACGCTCCCACTGGCGGCGAAATCTATCCCATGCTGGGGTTCTGAGGCCTGATTCTGCTACAATTGCTCAGGAGAGAAAGGCTGTCCTGGAGAGGCTGGCTGAAGAATTGATGTCCCAAGATACTACTTGATGACGCCAGGACCGTAACTATGTTTTTCTAGATTTCGAGGGATTCACTGGGACGGGGGAGGTGAGGGCGGCTCTTTGAGGCTTGCCTGCCGTGGACCCCATTCATCGTGTTTTCACTGGATTGGCACTGGTGCTGTGTAGTGACCTCCACTTTCCTGGGACACTGACTTTGACTTTGTTTTTATTTCCAGTTGGGTTTGTTATTGGGGTACTCACATACACAGCATCAGCATTGCATAATGGGTCTTTATAAAACCAGGGAGGCTCCTTCCTAACGCACTTCCCGTAGCTCAGTTCAGCCATATTAAATGTGAAAGGGCTTAATAACCCTAGCACGAGGCGTGTCGTCATCTCCTATCTGGAACAATCACACACGGACATTTGCCTCCTCCAGGGAATGCATTTGTTAGCGAGTGATTGGCATCGACTTAGGTCCAAAGTCTTTAGTCATCAATTATTTTCCTCCATGCCCCGTATAACGGCTGGGGTGGCAATTTTGATTTCACCTTCCTTCCGGGGGAAAATCGTCCCTAAACTTGCAGAAATTAGGGACCGCCTTCTTGTCCACCGGGTACAGTTAGTTGCACATAGACTGATCTTAAGCTTTCTTTACGCCCCCAATGATGAACAGGAACATTCTTTACAGACATCAATAGCAGACTCTTTGACTGGGCATGAGCAAATGGTTTTAACTGGGGCGATCTCAACTTGGTGTTTCATAATGACGTAGACCACTCAACCCAGAGGGGGGAAGGTGCAGGAGCGCTATCATCGGAGTGCACCCAATGGCTTCAAGTGATGGGTTTAAGAGACTTGTGAAGGGACTGTCATCCGCCAATGCGGGATTGCACCTTTTCTTCCCACGCACATACACCTTAAGCCCGTCTTGATCACTTTCTGTGATCCCGGGAACTACAGCTGATGGTCAAATCATTGGAAATAGACCCACGTCCCTTTCGTACCCTTCTTCTATTTCCATAGAAGTACAGCTACCACAGGTTGATGTTGCTCCTAGGCCATGGCGCTTGAGAGAGACCCTCCTACATAGACCAGCTGAGGTCGAGCAAATAAGGAAGGCCATCACTGAGTACCTCAGCATTAATGATAATCCTGATGTTGCCATGTCATTGGTGTGGGATGCTCTTAAGGTTGTTATTAGCGGTGAAGTTCTCGCAATATCAGTGGCAGATAACAAACTGAGGGAGGACAGAAAAGAGCAATTGCAACAGGTACGTGAGCTGGACCATATACATCATCTTACTGGGTCTCCCAGGATCTGGCGCGAAGTGGAAACTGCCAGGAAACAGTTAGCAAGATTAGACCTTAACAGAGCTGAGCATTTCGTACTTCATCTGCAGCATTCCTTGTATGTGGGGCCAATAGATGTGGGAGAATACTGACAGACAAACTCACGGCACAGCGACAAGCCACAGGAGTAGAATCTCTAGTGATGGAGGAGGGGGTGGTTGTCGAAGGGGATGGTCAAATCACTTCCAGATTCAGGGACTTCTTTAAAGATCTCTATTTTTGCTCAAATACGACCCGTCTGCCTGAGGAGCAAGCAACGGTGCTTGACTACCCAATACGTATAGAAGAAGTCATAACTGCCATTTCCAGACAAAAACCTCTGAAATCCCTGAGTCCCAATAGATTCTGGACACTTTTCTATAAGTCCTTCTGTTACTTATTAGCTCCCCTCCTCACAAGACATTTCAATGCAATTACTAGCTTGGCTTCAAACCCACCTTCAAAGATGAAGACATTGATTGTGGTATCCATAAACCTGGCAAGGACAGCCACCAGTGTGGGTCTTACTGACCCATTTCATTGCTAAATGTAGATACTAAGCTGTTTTCTTTTATTCTGGTGGCCCGGTTTAACCCCTTGATTCCACGACTGGTGGCCCCAGACCAGGCGGACTTTACTCCTCAGAGACAATGTGCGGATAATACGAAAACGACCCTTTACCTCATAGATAAGGCTAACCGCTCTAAATTAGATATATTGCTACTCACTATCGATGCCGAGAAGGTCTTTGATCGTGCTCACTGGCATTACTTGAAGAAGATGCTAGGCCATTTCGGTATCAGAGAATGGTTCCGAGCCTGATCTTAAGAAAATTAAGCAACTGTTACAGTTAACTGATGGAGTTCTACACCTTACCCAACTTGAAAGGGCACACAACAGGGGTGCCCACTGTCACCCCTGCTATTTACGCTCTACATGGAGCAATTCCCATAAAGGGTAAGGGATCACCCAGATGTCACCAGGGTGCGCTTCGGTGGGGAGGAACATATCATTAGCTTATATGCAGATGACATCATTGTAGCATTAGATAATCCCAGAGCAGCCCTGCAGAAATTTTTGGATGAGTTGAGGGAGTTTGGAGAGGTCTCAGGCTTCCGCATAAACCTCCACAAGTCGCAGGCCCTTAATATGTCTGTTCCCCGTGAAACGACGACCCACCTACCACAGAATCACTCTCTACAAAGGACGTCTAGGTCCATCTCTTACTTGGGTATTCAGCTGGTGCTGACATTGGAGGAGGTTAAAACTATTAAATACCAACATCTTCTTTGGCGGTTGAGGGCTTATTTGGCTCGCTGGAAACTCTTCCCTCTGTCCTTGCTGGGCCAAGTGGCTGCTCTGAAAATGACGATCCTACCCAGGATTGTTTTCCTTTTTCAGACTATCCCTCTATGGCTCCAACCATTGATGATATCACCCTTACAAGACCTGATACAGTGGTTTGTTAGGCTGATGAATGCCCTTGTATGAAGAAGGAGCTCAGTTGGCGTCCTCCTGCGGAGGGGGGCCTGGGTCCATTACTACCAAGCGACCCAACTTCGCTACCTGGTTGAGTGGTGTAGAGCGGAGTTGGAGAAGCCATGGTTGATTATGGATTGGGCAATTGCCGGGACCCTGACAGGGAAGATTCAGTTTCTATCCCGAGCCCATAGACCGCCAGGCCTCTATCTGTCCACGATAACCAGCTCGATTCTGAGGACATGGAATGGGCAGGTGATACGGGGAGTCTTTCAATGTTTCCCTCCCCCTTGCCTTCGGTTGTAGGAAATTCAGCCTTTACACCAGGACTTGAACTGGCGATGTTCAGGGTCTTGCAGGAGACTGGAGGCTGCTCTATTGGGCACTTTTTCGATGAGGAAAGCCCCATATCCATTGATAGGCTTAGGGAAGACTTTGCAATATCTGAAAGCGAAAGGCTGCATTATCTCCAAATCAGACATTAGATCATGCATCTCTTGGTGATGGTAGAGCCACAGAGACACCTAACGAGGTTTGAAAAATGGCTCCTCACCAAACAAATAGATAAACACCTAATCATGGACTTGTACACAATGCTTCTTCCAACTGCACTTGGGCTGAAGTTCCTGTGCAGCTCTGCTGGGAAGTGGAGTTGGGTAGACAGTTGAGCCACAAGGAGTGGCAAGATATATATTACAGGGCACGACATTCAGCGTGCAATATATCAAGCATAGAGATAGCCACAAAAATAGTAACCTATTGGTACTTGACCCACGAAGGTTGCATGGAGGTAACTCCAACCGCAGTGATGACTGCTGGCGGCGCTGTGGTGCCAAGGCCACTCTTATCCATATTCTGTGGGATTGCTCCAAGCTTGCTCGTTTCTGGGAAGACTTATTACCTGACATTAAGGCACATTTCCAGACTCAGGTTCCCCGCTTCCCGGCTTATACCATTTCTGGGACTTCCCAACGTCCTTACATACCCACTCACATCGTGCAGGGGTTGTCACATTAGTTTGGCACTTGGGGCAGCACACCAGACGATACTGGCACACTGGGGAAAGAGAGAGACTACTGTCTCACTAGGATGGCCCCACCCCATTTGGCATGTACTGGGGATGGAGAAATTTACGCTCACACTGACGGCTCAGGGGGACTCCTATAGAGATTTGTCGCAACCATATATAACCATATATAACCCTCCTTTTCTAGGAATTTAGAGCTAACCTGTCCCCGCTACCTGAGATTGCTCCGCATGACCGAACCGGTCCATACACCAGGGCGAGGGGTACCCACCGCCATAGACCCACCCCGTAGTTCATTCCTCTTCTGTTCTTGCTCTTTGCATTCAGATATGTGAGTACCGCAGGAGGGTGATGGGAGGGGTGGGATGGGGGTTTGTTGGAATGGTTTAAAGTAGTTGCACTACTAAGCATTGAAGATCAGCATTACTGATTTGCAGCTTACGCCGAGAAGCCTTCTGTATGTGTATTGTTCCAACAATGAAAGCAAATTTGAACCTAAAAGAGCTCCCTTGACAATCAATTTGGAGCCCGCCTGGATACAGACTGTATATGATGAATCATGCCACTAGAAGGTATAGTGGATGAGAGTCCTTTAACAACTAGAAGGGATGCCCGAGCCGGTTGAGCGATAGTCAAAATATTTCTTTTGAGTGTGTGGACTCCATGACAAATCCTGCCTTTTGACAACCACCCCATTGCATTGTTTTGTATATGTGGGGGGGTATTGTGGTTATAGGATTCAGAGCTTGCTAGGTGTGTGAACTGTTAGAAGGGTATCACCATATCTATTGCCACGTGCAGACATGTATTTTTGTTTATATCATAAAAGGTGCAGTATTGAGTGGTGTGTGCATAATGAAGTACTATTCTTATTGATAAGTAAAAAAAGCACTGACTGGGCATGATTTATAGGCCGTTGTTTTTGGTGTACCTGCAGAATTACTAGTCCACTCCACCTTCCTTGAGCAGACTTTAGACTGCTCTGCCTCCCTACCCTAGGAGAGTCAAGTGCTACCACAGGATACTTGGTTCCCAGTAGTAGGAAGATTGCAACCTTATTACTTGAGACCAACCCACATCCTACCCAACTAATTACCCACTTTCTTACAGTGATTTATGTTTATTTCATCCTCATTTCACAAGCTGCAATAGTAAAAAGTATTTTACGAATACCTTTATGGCGGTCGTATTGTAATTAGGCTGTCAGGACCTCCGACTCCTTGTTGGATTGTCTCGTGCCCGAAACGATGATTGTAATGAGCCCCATAGTGAGCTCAGTGGGTGGCACCATAACAGGACACTGATTGGGGTCACAACTGCTCTCGCTACTTTTAGATCATTGAAAAGAAGTGTGGCAAAGGATTGATGTGTGCCTGCACTGATCACAACTAAAACACGCCCGCTATCTTGACATGCTCTGCCATATTCCCAATTTGATGTCTACTGAATGGATACTAAAATGAATCAAGAACAGGATCCAGCCCTCGTATATATATGAAGGGCCTAAAGTCTAGGTCCCAAGTTCAAACGCCACTAGTAGGGAGCTGAAACCACACTTACATGTGCACAAAATATAAAACGAACGACAAAAAGTTAAACATATTGGTTTGATATGAAAAATAAATTTCTAGTTTATTTGATTGTTTTTTTGGTTGTAAATACACATAATATAAGTTTTGGTATTAACTGTTTTTTATACATTTTGTTTGGTAAAAATATTTTAGTGCAATTCAGTGATATAAAGAACAACAATACATAGTATTGTTATATATCAAACAATGACATGTCCCACTCAGCATTCAACGCATACATACCCACAATCATTCATCACAACTCAATAACAATAAAACAATTGGAATGGTGAGATTCCAATGAGGACAGATGTATCATACAAACAAACAAATAATATATACAGGTGTCAGGAGTACAAACGCCAGATGAAATGAAAACAGATGGACGTTACAGGTGTCAGGAGTATAAGCGCCAAAAAAAAATTTTTTAACGCGCGTTTCGGTGTATGACCCGGGCAAGGGTCACACCTTCATCAGGGCGCAGAAAGATAAGTAGAGGGGGACATGTACGATACGTAATTTGGAGGGGACGTGCCCTTGGTGGTTTAAGTTAAGGGGTACATCAATCAAAAGAACAAGTTCCACCATTCACTGGCTCTTCGCAAGACCAGGTAGTCATAGGGATGCTTGGTGAACAAGGGGTTTACATAGCCATACAATAGGAAATATCAGATATGTAGGGATGGCAGACTTGGACTACAGCTTCCAAGGAAAGTAATTGCTGGCCTGTGGCAGACGCGCGTCGTGGAGACATAAGAGTAGAAAATCAACGTCTTCAAAGGAGCCCCGTTGGGATCAGTGAACCGAATACGGATATGGGGGGATATACGCAGCTAGGGCTGCTGGTTTCCACAAAATTTCATGAAGCGCGTTCTACACGAGTTCATCCGATAGCCATGGTCCTGTCGGGCGTACGTCCGGGATCAGTTTCAACTGATCTCCTTTGAAGACGTTGATTTTCTACTCTTATGTCTCCACGACGCGCGTCTGCCACAGGCCAGCAATTACTTTCCTTGGAAGCTGTAGTCCAAGTCTGCCATCCCTACATATCTGATATTTCCTATTGTATGGCTATGTAAACCCCTTGTTCACCAAGCATCCCTATGACTACCTGGTCTTGCGAAGAGCCAGTGAATGGTGGAACTTGTTCTTTTGATTGATGTACCCCTTAACTTAAACCACCAAGGGCACGTCCCCTCCAAATTACGTATCGTACATGTCCCCCTCTACTTATCTTTCTGCGCCCTGATGAAGGTGTGACCCTTGCCCGGGTCATACACCGAAACGCGCGTTAAAAAATTTTTTTTGGGCGCTTATACTCCTGACACCTGTAACGTCCATCTGTTTTCATTTCATCTGGCGTTTGTACTCCTGACACCTGTATATATTATTTGTTTGTTTGTATGATACATCTGTCCTCATTGGAATCTCACCATTCCAATTGTTTTATTGTTATTGAGTTGTGATGAATGATTGTGGGTATGTATGCGTTGAATGCTGAGTGGGACATGTCATTGTTTGATATACCAATACTATGTATTGTTGTTCTTTATATCACTGAATTGCACTAAAATATTTTTACCAAACAAAATGTATAAAAAACAGTTAATACCAAAACTTATATTATGTGTATTTACAACCAAAAAAACAATCAAATAAACTAGAAATTTATTTTTCATATCAAACCAATATGTTTAACTTTTTGTCGTTCGTTTTATATTTTGTGCACATGTAAGTGTGGTTTCAGCTCCCTACTAGTGGCGTTTGAACTTGGGACCTAGACTTTAGGCCCTTCATATATATACGAGGGCTGGATCCTGTTCTTGATTCATTTTGACTCTCATACCCCGCTGTTCGGGCCCTCCATCTATTCTTTGGGGTCCCCCTCCTTAATTGGTTACTGAATGGATACTACCCGCCATGCCTCAAGTTGTGTAGCCTGAGGGTACTCCCTCTTAGCCGCTGACGGTAGGGCACAAGGGTGAAGCTGCTATAAACGCCTATCATGACGCTCATTTTCTGTGGTCAACCTGAGGGAGTTGGGTCCTGCCTGGTTCAACTGCCCCTCCCAGTAGTCGATCTCCCACTCACCCAACTGCATCTCTCACCATGACTGGATTTGAACCACTCACTTTCAGAATATCCAAACACACACATGCACACCAACTCACACTCATGCACAAACACCCACAAGTGTGCCCAAGAACCAACAAACATGTATGCAAACACACACAGACACACACACCACTTTCCTATCTCTATTAACAACAGGAAGCGAGCACTTGTTTTTTTCATCAATGATCGTTCTACACCTATTGGCTTAGTCCAATACAGGTATTCTTCAAGTGGACAGTGCCCCTTTCCATAGCCCAAGCAAACTATAATTTATTATTATTCAAATTCAGGTTTTCCAGGGTATACTTCTCCTTATCTGGGAAAGCCTTAATAAACCCAAAGCAGCAATGCTTTTCTTTTCAGAGTGCACCTTGTTAAGGAGGTCCAGATCCCAGGGATTTGCTTCCGATGCAATCCAGTTTGGTAATGATTGATTTCACCATGAATCATAAAAGCCGTATTCTCATTGGTCAGTACTGCTGGGATTGTCACTGAATTGGTGCATGGGCTCTTTTTTCTATGCACCATATTATGATGACTATATTTCTGTATTTCATCTCATATACACTCATCAATTTTATTTGACCTTTATACTTGCTTTTTCACTTTATGGATCTTCTATATTCATTTACCACATTTTCTGTTTGGCATTTCATAAACCCTTTATTGCTGTTTCCATATAGCATTTTATTTAATTTTTATTAAGCACATTTGTACGTATGGAACCTAGCCACAGGGGCTTTGGCGCGCTTCACATAAAATTGTAGAAGTATAATGTGAAAGATTTGAGAGCACTAGAAAAGAGTTGAGAGGCAGAAGGCTTAGACATTAAGTTACATTCCAACTAGGTGTGCCTTTAGTCTTTGCGTAAAGATTAGAAATTGGTGCTGAATCAAAGACTATCAGGAGAATGAGTAAACAGATAAAAAAATTAAGGGGCATATTATCAAGCACGGCGCTAAAATGATCGCCGCTTTAGCGGCAGAAAACTGCCGCTAAAACGGCCATAATGGGCTTGATAATAAGCCGCAGAGAATTCCAATAGAAGCCCATGTTCACACCAGAAGCGGGGCTTCTATGGGAATTCTCTGCGGCATATTATCAAGCCCATTATCGCTGCTTTAGCGGCAGTTTTCTGCCGCTAAGACGGCGATAATTTTAACGCCGTTTCTTGATAATATGCCCCTAAATTCTGCTACAGATTAGAAATGAGTGGTGAGTCAGTTAACTCCCAAACATCATTAGTAGAATAATCTAAGGGGATGGGGAGCTCCCAGTCACCGGGAGTCGCAGCGATGATACATGCAATAAAGAAGAATCGTCAGATGTGGACCATGCGAATACCAATCTGTAACTGTATTGCTTTTGAATTGACTCTGTGTACTGGTTACTGTACGAGGTCACGCGTCTAAATTGTAAAGTTATGCAGTTCTAAATAAAATATTAATAAAAATATACAAAGGAAAGTAAATTCTGAACAGGTGTGTCTTTAAATCTTTCTGGAAGGATTTGTTGGTGTTGTCTCTTAGCCAGAGCCTGGGTACATGGCATGAGAAGGACTTGTTCATTTTATAATCACTAGGGGGCATATTTTCAAAGAGTTCATGCAACACAGCCGAGCAAATGAAGTTGCACTGCGTTGCGTGAACGGGAGAGAGCAGAGCAACGCTATATCTTTAAAGAAATGGGGCAGTTCTGCTCCCTCCATGTGCTGGCACACTCTGAGCTGCCTAACACCAAGGCAGGCACCCTTGCGCCATAGTGGAAGGATGTCTGCGTTAAGGTCAGGATAGGTTTTATGTAGGAAGGGGTACGTGCCTGCATAAAATCTATCCTGTGAGGCTATTTCATTTTAGTATCAGTCCTGCAGAATACAGCACACATGCAAAGAGGAAACAATGAGGAGAAATACAGCTATGTATCCTTATTATGCTAGCGAGGAAGGTGCAACATTTTGGGGCAAACCCACGTCTTCAAACCTTTGTGGATATGGGCTGCATCAACATCCATGGGTGGATGCACCATAACACCCAATCAGCACCCATGGACGGCCTACATGCTGCAAAGTAATCCAAGGGAGCACAGTGCACTGAATTGGGCTATCTTTCTGTTTTACAAAGGAATGCAAATAACTGTTTGCATTACTTTGTAGTACCACAAAGCATTTTGCGTCAGGTCTGCATCAAAAAAGAGCCCCAAACCCAACACAAAATCTTTGAAAATCTGGCCCTAGATCTTTACTTCCTGTCGTATGGTTCATACTTTCTCAGTAAAACTGTACGTTTGTTGGACAACATAAATATAAAAACGGTGCAAGACTGACTCTATGCACACCATCAAGATATGTTGGCCTTAGTCCTGCTAGCTCACAGTGCACTATCTGTACCCCTAACCTGACAATCCTGACTCACCAAAGAAATCGTGGAAACAGATCTAGAACCCGTTTGTTTGGTAACTTATGCATACCCAAAAGAGATACACCAGAAATACACAACATGACATTCCAATATTTATTGAATCATTAAGCTTCTAGTGTAAAATATGTGTGTTGCAGTAATCGATAGAAGGAAACAGAATGCCGTGATCAGCATTAGAAGAATGGTTAAGAAGTTAAACAATTCAACTGTTTTGCTGCTACAGAGAATATATGCACACATATAGGTACAGTTATATTTTGTGCTCCTACCTAGCGCTGCCTATTCTAGTAGACCTAAGGTGGGTGAATCTGCCAGAAACCCTGTAGGGTGATCTAAATCCCCCGTTACCTATGAGTAAGTGTCATCGGGGAGTCCGCCTTGGTGGGGAGCTGGGCATCATCACTCGCGGGTGGTAAACAGAAACCAGCTGATCTGGAATTCTGGCTTGAGGGCAACCTCAACAGTGTCAGTGAAATGCCCCTCTGCCTTAACAAAGGAGTGATGTTATTTATATAATAACCTACATGCATGCAATCATGCCGGAGCTCTAGTCAGGCCGCTATTTTTGATTCTCTCGTTATAGCTCAGTCGCCAAGCGGACAATAACAAACAACAGCATTTTGCATAGTGAACTTAGCCCTTGTACAGAATCTTCTAGGCACTTTATAATATGCCTACGAAGAAGCGTAAATGTAAACAAAGCCATTTCAGGGAATATTATCCTGCACAGGGACGCAAACAAATGTGTGTTAAATGCTAGTGTTTAAAAAAAGACGGCAACTCTAAAAAGTGAGTATGTAAAAATGTTTGATTGAAGAGAGCCTTCGTTGTCTCCACCCCTGAACACACGTTATTTCCTTTTCTTTTTTTCAAATCTTTTTAATGAAATTTTCCAGGCAATAAAGGAGCAAAATGCGCATTATAGCAACTCTATACACAAGCCTTTACTAGCGAGGATGCTGCAAGAGCAGGGCTGTCAGTTAGTAAGATTAAGCATAGCACATTTCGTGGTCTGTCCTTCATAGGCGACAATATATGCAACAAGAAAATGACAAAGCTTGACAATTAACAGCCCTCCACCACCCACAGAATGTATTCGCCAACTAGGAAGAATAAGAAAACAAAAAGCCTGCAAAGAGATTCTTCTGACCTTGATGGGAGTAAATGGCAAACCACTTAACTGCAAAAGGTTTGGGAAAGATGTCCCCCATCTTGAAAAGCCCACAAATGTGCCTCCCTTGAACAGATTGTAGACATGGAAAATTCAAGGTTTCTATTGGAATTTTCTGCATGAGGAAATCCATATATTAAAGAACATTATCATTCTATGAATGAGAAAAGTGAATTTGACCTCGTAAATTCAGTAATTTGAGACGAAAACATAGGTGAACAAATACCTTTAGACCTTCAACTCTAGTTCCACATATGTTATTATCACTTGTTATTTATGTTCATAATGACCTTCATGTTCAAAACTGACCAGATCATAGTGTGGTCAGTATCTTTCTGTTTCCTTAGGCCACAATATAATCACTTTATGGCTATCTCCATGCGCTATTTAAAATCACTTTTTCCTTACAATATTTCCGTCACCTTCACCATAATCCCTTGAGCTCTTTTTGCAAACATACGGAGCCTTATCTAACCTCTATTCCCAGGCATTATTCTCATTTCATGCTATTCCTATTCCAGGACACTATTTTTGAAATTTGTTGTCTGCTGTACACTATTGTATATTAGAACATTGAATGTTGTGAGCCTGCAGCTCTGGTCTATACCTCGGGTTTCAGGGTCTGTGGCTATAAGGCCTTTTAAGAACTTTGAAATTCAGGGGGCGCTAATGAAGACAATGGAGTGGATGAGGGCTAATAATGGCTGGTATAAGCCTTCTGCTCCAACTTTCCAATGTTTGTCTTTTCATTTCTCCCTTTTTAATTTAGAACACTCTATCCCTGTGATACTCAAAGTAAGGCCCGGGGGTCGTATGCGGCCCTCCGGACCTTTACATGTGGCCCCCTGAACAGCAGCTGCACTTGGCTGCTGTTTACTCGACTCAGCAGAAACATGAAGAGAAAAAAATATACAGCAAGCACTTATTTAAAGGTTAATTGCCGTTATGGAAAGGAAGTATTAACTTTAGGAACATCTTCATTTTTAAAGACAGCAAATGTGTACAAATAGGATAGTCTTTTCAAGATTCAAAAAGTGCATTTCATTGACCTGTAGAACTATTTCACCTTTGTAAATCAAATTATAGCAGTGCATTCAGAAGTAATTTTCTTAAAGTGATGTTTTTCAAACATGAATTTAGAAACGTTCATGCTCCCCCCCACCCCACCCCTACAACAATTCCATTAGTGATTACATCCAAGCACAGGAGATGATTTGAAAAGCAGGCATGCTGAAGTCATATATTTTTAGTTCCTTTTGGAGGGAAATTGAAATAAAACAATTGCCCAGGTTCACACAATTTGGTCAAGTGGAGAAGCCGGAATTCATCCCAGGTTTTCTGGTTTCACATTGCGCAATTGAGTTCAGCCACTAAATATACATGCTTTCCTTCATATACACCGACTTTACACCCCTGCCGGCATCAGTGCGGCCCTCGGTCACACCAAAGACCAAAGTTTGCGGTCCCCGGGGAAATGTTTGTGAGTACCCATGCTCTATCCCATGTGGGTGGAATGTTCTAATGGCCCTCTAGCCCTTTACCTTGGGCTATAGTGATTATTAAAGGCCCTCTACGAAGTTACAGGCCCTCGCCTGCAGCTCAGTCCTATAACTCTAGTCAGGACATTTAACAAGTGGTAGTATAGCCCTCAGCAGCGGGCTATAAGGGTATAAGCACTTGCTCTTTGCTTCAATATGAAGTCTTATAACTATCTTCGATCAATCTACATGCATCGCCGAATAATCATGATCACTATTTTTCCAGGAACCTAAGGCATCCACTAATACGAATACCAGTAATTCCGGTAATTCCGGGCTGCAGTATAACCAAGCAATCACAAGGTACTGTACTAGGGATGCTATGCAGAAATCTGTGTTAATGCATATGTAACTTTGTCGTTCTCGGAATTCTTCAGGTATTGTATTGTACTGTAGCATTGGCATAGAGCTTACTATGCCTTTGAGGGCCGCTGACGCATTTGGCACACAGATAACGAGCTGCACAGTGTAGGGTGTATAGTTTGATTGGAGCCATTTTTGTTTTGAGCCTGTGTGGGAAGAGTGTAATGCAAGAAATTCGTCCAGTTTTTACCTGGAGGATTTGTCCCCAGAAACCCATGTGGCATTACCGGATGCGGAAATACCTTGAGTGTCATAAAATGAGTTTGGGTGGAAGGCTCTTGTTTCTAAAGCAATAATATTAAGATGGCGCTCGTAAGGGGGCACTCGAAGTTTCTCACTTTTTCGTCTGTTTAAGAATGGGAGGAACAGGAACAGGAGTCTCACTGGTTTGTTTTTATACATTTTGGGGGGGGGGGAGCTTTATGTAGTGTGAGCTCAACCCGAAGGTATCAGAACACTTTACAGGAGCACTAGTCGCGATACAGACGGATGCATTCATTTTGTTATGCAGGGGGAGATTAAATGCAGGGTTGGACTGGGAACCATAACCGGCCCTGCCAAACTGCTCCGACCCCCCTGGGGGTGCGGCCGAGCTGTTAGCTAGGGCCGGCTTCGGCCGAATTAGTTACAGGGGGCCGATATTGCCAACCCCCTGAAACAAAAACGCCCCTCCAGTCATGGGCGTCAGAAGTGTGGGGGACGCGGGGATATATCCCCCCCCAGATTTTGGAGTGGGGGGGACACGGGGGACAAGGGTGGGGGGGACGAGGGGACAAAGGAATTTCCCCTCTCCCTTCTGTTATCGCAGGGCCATTAGCACGCGAAAGCGCTACCTAATGGCCCTGCACTTGACCTGCCTGGAGTCAGAGGCCACCCGCCCTCTGCCTTTAGTTATGCTGCAGGAAGGCTCAGCCGTTCTGGGAAGGGCCGGAGAAAAAATAAACACTGTCTCTTTTCCTTCATGGCCAGGACCGTGTCCACTACTCCTGATCTGCCTCTGGCGGCTGCCCTCCTCTCTTTATTCCTCCATCTCTTTCTGTCTCTGTCTCGCTCCTGCTTACGTGCTGATTTCAAGAGGCAGCTCTTAAGGTACTCTCTCTTGCCTCTCCTTTTCTTTATTTGTTCCCCTGTGAAATTGATCCAAAAAAGGCTAAACACTTTGGCTGTAAATGTCCTCATTTTCTGACCGTTTTCTATTGAAAAGAAAAACCTCGGAATGGAGAGAAAAAATAGTTAAATACCTAAATAAAGCAATACAGAGTGGACAGCAGACAGGCCAGACTGTTATTTACACCCACACACATTAGCGCCACTTTACAGAGTTTGCCAGTGAAAGCGCTACTTTCTTTTTATCTTCTTTCTTTGAACAACATTGTTTTCCCAGGGTGGGTAAGTACGCCATTCCTAAAGGGACTGCAATACCTGGTTGATGGGTAGAGTGGAAACGTTTAATATGATCGTTTTCAACTTTTTAATTGTTTTAGCTTTTAAAATGCGGCTCTGTGTTTGGGGATGTGGTCTTTTTTAAACCAAACTGCAAACATTTTGAAAGGATATAAGCAATGGACATTGAAAGGGGTCCCTTCCTGGTCCTGTAGCCATGTCTTGAACTTTTCAGGCAAAATCACTTACTGATTTCTGAATAATGAGTTTAAAACCGTTAAGGTAACCATGTTTTTTTCTGATTACAGTTCACATGCTTTGCTTATTCTTGCATTCCCTATGAGTGTTTGCTTTTTCCAGGGTGTTATTCATTTTTTTCAGGCAGCATTTTACTGTTGTCTAGTGCATAATTTGAATTTAGTCGCAGCACAATTGAGTTGTGCTGAAGGCAGTGCGAGTTTCTCTCAGTGGGGCAGTATGGTGTTCAGTGTGGGAGAGAATGTGGCACTCTGGCCAGAGCTGCTGAATTTGGAACTGGAGAACCATGTTCAGACCTTCATGACCAGTTCACCATACCACACTCCTGACAGAGCTTATTCCGATGCTACACCTTAGAAGGCCCGATAGACCTTAGAAGCCCAGGTGTCTTAGCACCCGCAGGTGGACCTGCCCACCACAATCCATACTGCAGTTCACTTCCAGTCTTACGGGCAGGCATATGAAGAAGCACATCCTAGATCGACAGTGAATCTGTCACTGAGGTCACAAGACCCTTGAGGCCAGTCCACCTCACCCATTGGTACCTCCATTGGCCTTTTTCCAGCACTAGCAGTGCAACTTGCCAGAATTGGCAATGTAGGATTTGCATGCACACCAAACTTAGGGGGTGATTATAATGGCAGTGGGACCGCCACGTCACCCCGTCGGTGGCGGTCCCATCGCCATTGGTGACTGCATCACAGCTCGCCATATTACAATGACGGGTGGTTACCTGGCGGTCGGAAAGACCAACCACCATGCACCCGACGGGCTTCTTGAGCCCACCGGTGTGGTGGAGGGGCTCGTGGTTCCTACAATGCTGGTGGTGCCTACCATGCCCACACCAGGGATTACGATGTCCCTTACCCGCCAGCTTATCAATGGCGGTTCACCTGCCATGGAAATGCTGGCGAAAGGGACATTGGGGGCCCGTAGCAGGCCCCTTTACCCCTGGCTCCCAGACATGGGTCCTGGGGGGCATCTATGATGCCCCACAACATATCACTGCACCATGTGGCAGGCACCGATATATTTAACATGTTCCTTTTTTTTTTACTTTGCGGCGGATGATGCAGCCAGCAGCACCTGCTGCAATGTAAAAGATAGGCACTGCGAACACCGTAGTGGCAGTCGCATTGTAATGCCTATCGTGGGGCCTCCACCTTGAAGGCCAGCGGTCCCATTCCCCGATTCGATGGCGGTGGTACTGAAGTCCGCCTGCCATCGTAGTCAGCCCCTAAGTTTGCATTTTATGAATATGATTCAGCAGGAAATAAATTGATGTTTGCAATTTAATTGACTTTGGTTGGCCTCTTATCTATGAGATTTCCCTGTTGAATGTGCCTTTACATTATACATTTTCGGTTGTATGAATTGATTGCATACTACACTCTCCTACAGGTATTAATTTGAGTGTCATTAGGAGTGTCTGGGACCAATTGTTTTCTTAGGAATTGTTTTCTTTACAAACCTTTGCAAAGGGCCCTAAACTTCACAGCAACACAAGTCACATTTCTTTTAGTAATTTGGGATCCGTTTGAGCTACAAAATTGTTTTGGAGGAAATCGTTAGATTATGCAGCAGATGATGTATTATGTGGCAAATATTATGCACGATAGGTTGGAGGCTAGGAATGTACTTCATAACACTGTGTTGAACTGATGGCCTCCTTATTTGTATTGTGATATTCTGGATAGGCTTCGATGACAACACCACATGGGGCACAGCGGTAGTATAATGCCTGCATTGTATCCTGCTCTCTCTGTATAACTAAAATGCTCAATGTCATGTGTACTACGATGTACCCCCACTTGAAAATCCCAATAAAGTTGTTTAAAAAAAAAAATGTGGCAAATATTATACAGCCATAGTTAAGTGGAAAACATTTTTCCACTTAATTTTGCCCCAACATTGTAGTTGATCAATTTGTAAGTTCCCCAAACCCAAAAGTCGAGTTTGGGCACAATTTGCATTTTAAAAGCAGCCCTATAACACAGGGCTACTTTTAATCTGACCTCAGGCTTCAGAAGTGCACACATGCAAGCGCAGAAAGGGCTGCTGGCCTCTAAACTGCCATGCCTTATTATATTCTAGGGACTTAAAAGTAGTTCTAATCCCCCAGCCCTATTATGTACTAGGGCCTTATAGGAGAGGTCATGCCAATCATAGGGGTACCCTAACCCATAGTGCACCCTAGTGTATGTAGGTGTTTTCACTGTATTTTTAAGTGCCTCTTTCAGAATAGCACTGGCTGTTTAGGCAGAGGCCAGGGTCAGTCAGTCAGGTACCACCAGTACCAGTCAGCAAAAAGTTGGGGAGTGCCTAGGGCGGCTTTGCAACACTAGAGAAACACAAACTCAGAATGTAAAACATAACACCATGGTTGGGGGTTCTCTTCAATAATCAGAATTGATTTCTATCCTAATGAACCCATTTTCCAACATTAGGATAGGGAAAGACTGGGGAAAAATCATAACGTTCTAATCTATACATTGAAGTTTTTATGCAGCTCTTTGATGACGGTTAATAGCTCACTGTTCAATGTTAGGATTTTAACTTATAAACTTCAAATACCAAAAGAATATCTCGAGCAAAAGCAGTAACTCACTGACCTTTTGAATTAAAACTTTCACTAGACAAGCCTTCGATCTCTCTCAAAAAAAGAACATTAATCACCAAAGTTATCTTGACATTTTTATTGTTGCCTGAAAATTGCTGGAGACCAGGAATGCAGCAGCAGGTACTTTTCAAACCATAATGCACTTGCAAACACGACGCCCCCACCCTAAGTCAGCGGCCTTTGTTTGCTTTGTGCATTAAGATGCAAGATTCATATATATGTTTTTTTTAAACATTTGGTCTCATTACTATATGAATGTAAATAACAATAAAGCATACATGCAAACTGTGACTACATGCCTGCTTTTCTCAATATTTCACTTCGAAAGTATGCAATTGTAATTGTTTAACGGGCGGTGATTAGTATAGGGTCACTGGAAAGTGCACAAGGTTGTCCCTGTCCCCCCCAGAATTTTAGTGTCTCCTACGCCCCTGCCTCCAGTGGCCCAAAACAGGCCCCCACCCTGGTGGCCCACTGGCAAAACGCCTGGTGCCCGCTATGGCTAGTCCGGCCCTGATTAAATGATTTGCACAGAATCACAGGATGTTGAGCGTCCCTGCCAAGACTCGAACCCCATTCCCAGATTCGAGGTCGACCGCCCTAGCCTAAACCATCTCAATTTGAATCTGCAATCAGATCATATGCTACTTTTACGAAGGCTGTGGAAGCTACGCTTTCTCTTTAGGTTTCCAAGTAAACATCTGTAGGAGATTTTTTCCTAGTGCATTGCCCTGAACCTACAGGCAAGCCATACACACCGCACTGGACCGAAGACACACTGCTCTTGATCACTGTCAAGCCATCATATAAATGATGAAGTACTGTAATCTTGTATGATGGAAATTGGATTAAAAAAGGACTACTTCATTCTGCTTGGTAAATATCAGCTATCCCTTCCCTGCACAGAATCACCCAGGACAACCTTTGATGGATGGGCACCAAAGCGCGGGACACATTATGCATGAGGGAGCCTGACACACCTGCTGCCGCAGCTGGAACATAACAAATGTGGCGCGCGGGAAGGAAGTGGGAGCGAATAACGAAAATGATTCAAACTTCACCTTTACTTCTGAGGAGTGATGTCCAGGCGCAGCAGGCGCAGCAGACATGGTATCCGTGGGTCGCACGAGACATGAAGAATGGTGTGAGGAGAAAAAAACCGAAAAGGAAACCCAGCACAGGAGAGGCTGAGAAACCACCGAGGTGCTCAAACGATGTAATTTACAATTGCAAATTCTTCTTAGCAGTTCACAGAATGTGAATTTGCACACCTAAATGGATTTACTCCCACTTAAAATTTCAACGGTATGTGGTCATTGTATAGAGAGTACATCCAAGGGCCATTTGCCAAAAAACTCATGAAGATGTTGAGAGTGTGGGTACTTTCAGACATTTTGTGGGTAATTTCTTACATTGAACATAGTAGATTATTTACTTCTGTCAAGGGGCGAAGTAAATGAGTCTTGACCGTAGGAAATGGAAAAGAACACTCCCAAAGCTAGTGGGGTTTGGGGTATAGGCTTTGCTCAGGTTAAAAAAAGATAGCAATTTTTTTTGTGTGTGTTCAATGTATTTTATTATATTTGAAGAAAAAGGGATATACATATTGGTGAGTAGAATAAGTGATACTGGCTAAAAAAATGCAGTACAAGTGTGGAATATATGAAGGACATCCGCAGGCAGATGTAATCATAAATCAGATGAGAAAAGTGAGAGAACAAATAGAACAAAAATGGGGAGGCATATAACTATACGGAACAAGAGCATATCCGTACAATAACATGGCAAAACGATACATACACAATTACAGCCTATATAAGCCAAAAATATCCGACGTTTTGGTGTAGAGTCTGAAGGGAAAAAAAAACCTTGTATCACAAATGTCACTGTATAGCAAAATATATTTTTGATCCAAATATACTGAAGCCATATATGTCTTTATACGTAAATGTACACTTGGTATATTTCCAGATGTACACATGTTTACACATGAACCACTGAGAGTCGCAGCTTCTCTGGAGTGCTTCTGGTATTTTATGAGAATTCCATTAAAGTCAGAAATGTGATCTTAAGTTTTTCTTAAGGAGCAAGTTTCTGACTTTCTTTGTGAATCAGGCCAACACGTAATAAATAAAGGCGAGTGTGACAGAAACTGGGAGGTGGTAGAAACTGGTGGGAGTGACACAAACCAAAAATACTTTTTCTCTGTGAGATGCCTGTCAGATGAGTGTGACAGGTGGGCCAAGACATGGGTCCCTCAGCTCACTGAGCAATATCATTTAAGCTGCACTTCACTGATGAACCCCGAAAGGTCCATGGGATTGCTTGTGCCCCCTTACTGAAGGGCGTGACCTGGCAATTTGGGATGGACAGTCCCTTTGAGCGTTGGGCCAAAACTAATTTGCATATTGCTGGTCCCTGTTTGTAGTGGCATTGAGCAGGGAACTGAGTGTAGCCTCCAGTAAATAGCATTGGCTGTGATCATTTCAAGTACCCCCTTTTATGGCTTTCCTCAGCTGTAGCAAGTATGACAGACACATGAGAAACGAAAAGACAAAAGAGTTATGACACTGAAGTACCCTCATTTGAAAATGTATATATTTGTGGACTGCCAACATAAAAATGAAAACAGAGAGGAATGTAAAAGAAAGTCATCATGACAAATGGTAATGACCTGTCTTGTAAAAGCAATGAGACAAAAATTAATAGAGTATGTGTGTGTCATTAAACAAATGTGTTACAAGAGTATAAGTCCAGGGGTGCTTGACTGCTTCATCAGGCCCCATTTCCTGTCTTTATCTCATCCATTTCCTGAGCTATCACAGCATGCTACCCTTAAGACATCTAGGGCCACAAAGCAGGGAGAGCATCGCATTGGGGGCCAGTGCAGGAGTCAAATTTGAAGTGGCCAGCATGGATCCAACAGATTCCTACTGTAGTTTAACTAAATTGTGCATACTGACTATTTTAGTACTGTAGTGTTGCACAACCAGCAGGCACTCCACCACAGAGTAGTCCAAGAACCAGGAAAATGCAAAGAAAGTTTCTGTATCCTCAGTCGCCTTCCCATTTGCAATAGCACAACCCCAGTGGGCAAGGAGGCCTAGACAAACACAACTGACTCATAACCTTTCTGAACACAAGTGGAGTTAGGCAACTGACACTGTTCCTTACCAGCCATTTGTAGGGACAGTATAAAGTAGCCAGCAAGTGGCATCCACTGGTGAGGTGAATACTGAACTTGTTCTTAGGTAGCAGGATGTTAACCAGTGTGGAAGTGATGGGAAGAGGCTTACCTTATTGCCATGAATCGTTGTCACACTGTGAGGTTGATTCAGGAAACCATTTATGAGTACAGGAAGAACTACTACAGGAGTACTCATCTACATCCTCAGACATATCTTTGTGAATCAGCTAAAAACATCCCAACAGCTGGGGAAAGTGGTGGAGGCAGCAGGAGCAGAACTGACCTCCAAGGGCTCCAGCCCATTGGGGAACAAAAGACCTGTCCAGTCCTGTATAAGGGCATGTTCTGAAGGACGTCATGAATTCATGTACATCCGAATATGCAGCAGGTCCTCTACATTCTCACAAGCGTGCTCTACCCAGAATTTTCCACCTCTTTGGGACTCGTTCCTAAGACCCATCAGAATTGTGCCTAGTAGATGAAGGCCTGGGGCAGCCATTTGAATATCTTACGAAGCAAATGGAGGATGAAAAAGCAGTAGGAGGGAACGGAGTTGACCTGAGTCATTATGGTTAGCTGGTTGTCCAGAATGATGTCTAGGTTCCTAGCGTGGTCAGTGGGAGTAGGAGTAGACCTGAGTTCTGAGGGACAGCAGATGCATTTCATGGAGAGCTTTTGTCTCTGAAAATCAGTACCTCTGTCTTGTTCGTATTGAGCTTCAGGCAGTTGTCCATCATCCAGTTGGCGGCGTCTGTCATGCAGTTGTGGAAGTTGGTCTTGTTGTTGGTGGTGTCTTCGGAGAGGGAGAAGATGAGTTGTGTGCCATTGGCATAGGATATGATGTTGAGTCCATGTATTTTGGCAATGATGGCCAGAGGTGTCATATAAGTGTTGAAGAAGGTGGGGCTGAGCGAGGATTCTTGGGGTACTCCACAGATAATTTCCTTGAGTTCAGAGGTGAATGAAGAAAGGCAGACTATTTGCGTTCTTCCGGTGTGGAAAGAGGAAATCCATCTGAGAACAGCTCCATGGATGCATATGTTGTACAGCCTTGTGATGAGTGTGTGGTGGGAGACCCTATTGAATGCTGCTGAGAGGTCTAAGAGGATCAGAGCCTCAGTCTGTCGTCAGTCAAGTAGGGCTTGGATGTCATCGGTAGCCACGATGAGAGCTTGGTGCTGTGATTGCTGCAGAATTGGATTGGCAGTAGTCAAGTAGAAGGTTGTGTTCAAGATGTGAGGAGTGTTGTTGGTTGATGGGTTTTTCTAATACTTTGGCCAGGAACAGAAGCAGGGAGATTCTTCGGTAGTTGTTGAGTTCGCTGGGGTCTGCCGATGGTTTCTTTAGTAGAGCGTTGACTTCTGCTTGTTTCCTGCCCTCTGGGAAGATGGCCATGGCAACTGAGGTGTTGAACACAGTGGTGAGTATGTGGCTGATTCTGGCTCACCTAGGTTGAAGATGTGGTGACGGCATGGGTCGGTTAGGCCCCTTAGTGGACCGAGTTTATGATGGAGGCGGTGTCATGTGGGGCAAGCTGGCTCCATTCGGTTAGTCAAATGACTTTGGTGGTAGTGGAGTCGTTGTGTTGCTTGAAGAAGTCGGTGGCCTTGGGCAGGGTTTTGAAGTTTCTGTAGATGTTGCCAATCTTGCTGTTTAAGAAGTCTACAAGATTGTCGCAGAGTTCCTGAGAGGGGATAATGTTGTTTGTTGAGGCTGAGGGGTTGGATAATTCTTTGATGATGTTGAAGAATTCAACTGTTTTTGGAGCTTGATTCGATGCGTGAGGCTAAGGGTATAATCTACCTTAGGTCTGCTGGAAGATGGAGTGGAAGAAATCAGGTCTATTGGCCACCACTAGAGTGTGAATTAAATATATTGTTTGAAAAATAGTTTGCAGGTTACATCTTGGAGTACGAACAATTTAAGTCAACACCTGATTTAAGGTAGGGATACCACATCTTATAAATTGTACCGTATTACATAAGTGCAACTTCTTTCTACCTGTATCCTTGATGTCTTTTTGGGGTCAATATATATTGATATGCTTCAAATCTTCAGTTATTTCTTCATTAGTTGTCATACTATTTTGTTTATTGTAAAATCTGCATTCTGCAGTGAAAGGATGTGTTTCTGATTATACATGGCTATTGTGTCAGACACACAGCTTTGGGATTGCATAAAACCCACAAAATTATAAACCATTTGCTGTTTCTTCTAGTGACATTGTAACTCGTGTTTAAGCACAGCTAAGAAAAGGGGTGGCTGGAAACATTAATTCCTAAAAAAGCATCTGTTCCTCTGCAGATGCAGGTTTTACCAAAATAGGCAAAATATCATCGCATACAGTGACAGAACGAAATGTTTTCTCATCTCTGTTTTAGGAAAGGACATGCCCCTGCTTAAGCGTTTTCCACTGAGACAACAAGTATATATGCATAAAGGGCACATGTTGATCACCATTACTCATTTTATTTTCGGACTTGTTGCTCAGCCAGGCATGGCTGTCATTTAGGGGTCGCAGCTGTGACCCCTGGCTTGCCCATTGCTACACCTGGCACTGCCTTTGAGAACCCTGGCCTCAGAGGTGGCAACATCTGTGCCAAGAACACAGTGGCAGCTCGTCCTTATGGACGTCAATTGGGGCTGCACTCTCTTTGTATTCTGTCAATTATATTATTCCAATAATAGTGGATCATAAATATATATATATATATGAGGTATGTAAAAAATGCTTTCAGATGTATGCTTTGTGAGTGCTTGCGGGTGACTATTTTATGTGAGAGTGCGTGTGTAAGTGTGAATGTGTGTATATGTAAGCATGTGTGTGCGAGTGAAAGTGGAGGTCAAAGGGCGTGTGATGTCACTTCCAATACCCCAGGCATTTTGGTGAATTGACGTGCATGCAGCAAGGGTCCCACCATCTGCCAACGTCAAGTTCGCAGCTGGTTCAAGTGGGACTAGGATTGACACAGATCCTTGTAACAAGTTAAACCCTGCACCTAGAGGCCACTGCGGATGAAGGACAGACGCCGAGAGTTGAGTAGAATGGGCCAAGGCACAAGGCCTGGAAGAAGGTCAGGCATCATAGACCAGACCACACACCTATTGGTTGAAGTGTGAGGTCAGAGGTCATGCATGCATAGTAGCTTTGGATCAGATAGTGCTGGTTTCGGTATAGCAAAAAAAAAAAAAAGAAAATCACTTCATTAAACATAAATTGTAGTTGCTATGGCTTATGATAAATTATCACACGTTTATAAACTTCTCAGAAATTCGATGGAAAAAACACATACAGTTAATGTGATATTAGTTGCAATGAAAAACCTAAACACCACTCAAATTCCGCAGTTGTGGAACACTGCGTAAACTATAGCTCATGCCCCTGAAATACGCAGCTCATGACATCATTGAAGTTATTGGCAACCACAAATCTTCTGTGTTACCCTGAAGTCTCTGGGGTAACGCCTAGCAGATTTCCAGAGGCAAAAAAAACCGATGACCTTTTCTGAGAAAATGAAAATGTGTAATTTTCTCTCCCCCGGAGTTATATCTTGTGAAAAGGCAGTGTAAACCTGTCAGATAATCTCTCATATGTACCTGTTGTATAGCAGTGCCCTTCCTCAAGAACCAGAATTCGTACATTCATAATAAAAGCATTATAATAATATTTTAAAATGTATGTGCTATTCTCAAATAAATCACGTGAACAAGAATTATCACAACAATAATAAACACCTCAACAATCAAAAATTAACCAAGATATAAAGCTAGATATATCACAGAGATTGTCATGCATTATTAACCTATTGGTATAATTCTATTAGTATGTTGGGGTCTAGCCACAAACTGCGTTTTGTAATATGTGACTTGTACTACAGTAGCACTACTCAATTACTACAAAATGCTATTCATTAATGCCCAGGCATAGACTTTTACTCTCTGATCTTTTTATGTGCAGAGATCTCTGCCACAGTGGTAGAGGTCTTCCCCCTCACAAGCCTACATTTTCATATTAAGAGGAGAGAGACGGTGGTGCATCAAAAGATTAATTTCTGGCTCTCATCCCCACTCTTTATGATTCTCTTTTCAGCCCCATCTTGACCCTGAGATGTGTCCAGGCCCCTTCCTTGTGATCTATTCACTGAGTCAAAGATCACCCTTTGAAGTGTACAGGGAAAGCCTCCCTTTCCCTACTCCGGTGTGTTCACCCAGGTCAGAGGAATGCAGCAATACACAAATCTGTTTCGGGAGACTCTTCTACCTTTTCATGTCTTCACCGGGCAGACCTGGTCCTTCCAAAATGGAACCCAAGGTCCTCGATGTAATGTACCATTATAGGCACACTTACACAGAAAACACACTCTTACCTCCATGTATTGTACAGCCACACATACCCTCAGCACACACATGCACTCTGTGCCCCCTGGCACAGCACAGTACTGTAGCCTTTGTTGTATTGTGTCACTTGCAGGCACACCTAAAGTCAGCACACACATTCTCCATGCGAGCTCAGCACAACACTACACCCTTCATATACTCTGATCCTCTTAGGTGCACATACACCAAGTACATACACTCACCATGCACGCACTGCACACCACTGCTCTATCTCTGAACTGTAACTTTCCCAGGGACTCATACAACCAGTGCAGAGTCAGCACTGCATATCACTTCACATCTAACTGATGTAGGCCAAAGGTGAGTTAAGAACACAGTAGCAGAGCTTTAAAAAGTAGGTGAGTCTATACCCTCACTCCAGTGACAGAGGTTAAAATGGACCTGTTCACTCCTACTCATCACTACACAGTATGCTGCCAAAACCACCCTTGTGCTGCTTAACTCCAGGTGGAGGCAGAATCTTCTACAACTGTGAGGGCAGAGCTTTGGGCACCCCTCTCAGTCCATTAAGATCGCAATACATAAGACAGGCCTATGTTGTGGCGCACACACACGATCTATTTTCACCTGTGACAACAAAAATGAGCATTAGAGATCCAGACAACAGTATGGTTGGGCACTCACCAGGGGTACATGCCCATTATCAAGCAGAGGACTTTCCATCTCAACCAAGAATAATACACTTTAATATTTTTCCTTATATGTTCCAACAAGGGGATTTCTGCTATTGTAGTGAACATCTACACCTACACGTGAAAAGGTACTAGTAGCATCTTTAAATGCATAATTTAGGTTGTAGGCAGCTCAACCATCGGGGACATTTAATTGTATACTTAGGTAAGAATAGACACTTGGAAATGGTGAAAAGAGAAAAAGGGTATATTTACACCTGAGTGCAGTAGTAAATTTACACATGATTAATGCTACACAATTGCATTTAACTTTGTGAATTAGGCTCATCACGTGTTTCTGGCTGGCAACTTGAAGTATTACTTTAAAATAAATCATATGATTTGGCAACTCATGTAAAGCCCACACATACCTGTCTGTGGGCCTCAAATTGTAGCCATGATTGTCAGCATTTCCCCCAGCAACCAATCAGTCTGTGTCTCCTAGCCCAAAATCTCGAGTCTAATATACCCTTTTCTTGTATTAACATCTATGGAGCAATAGAGGCTCTTTCCTTCTTGGATCTTATATTTGCTACACCGCACTGAAGTCAAGGCTTCCATTATTTTATTAGGAAACATGCAGAAGCTAACAAGTTGTATCTTTCCATCTCATCCACACGGAAGTTGCACAAGGTCAGTCTGTTAGCAAAATTTGAGCTACTATGCAGTAAACGCCCCTCTCTTGCTATTATAACATGAGCAGCAGAAAATATGTGACAATTTGTCACACACAAACACGGCCACCATGCAGAACAAATGAAGCAAAGAAATTCATGTTAACAGAGGCTTCCATTAGGCTCAGCACATGTGCATTTTACTGAATCACACATCATTTTCAGTACACAAATCACAAGGATGTTAACATGCATTAAGGCTGGTACCATAAATAACATACATCGGGAAAGTGTGCTGACAGATCTACAATTTTATGTTTATTTTGCTCTCCCCCCATCCACTTACCCAATCAATTACATTTGTATTCAATATTTGGAACCAAGATAAGGTCCCCATAAAACAAGACAATATAGCAAATAACATAAGTCCCATTAATATACATCGAAACAACATTTAAATATAACAAAACTTTTTGAAAAATGATTTCATTCATAGGAGAGAAAAGGAATTACCGAGCGGTGGCTACTATCTTGATATTGCAAAATAGAAACATCAGCCTCAAAATGTGACAGCGAGAAAAGTGCAGTGCAGAGCAAACAAATAATGCAGGAGTAAGGTCCTGAGTACACATTTTACACAGATTACAGTGTTTCTTATTACCTTTGGAAATAGACCAGTTTGCAGTTGGCACATTTAAAGGGAGTAAATTCATATGTAATAATGTCCAAAAGCAACAGATTCCACGCTCCAAACTGCAAGACAAATACTGCTGAGCTTCATGTAACTGACAGTAGGCAGTTATCACCTCACATTTCTCTTTAGTTCACAGTGTTTCACATCTAAGGGGCCAATTACAATGTCAGACGGACTGTCCAACATCATCTGGGAAACAACATCCTATTGTCGGTCCCAACCCAGCAATTAGGATGCGACGGACACTGTTCGGTCAGAGGTGCAGTTCATCCCTGCATCCCTGCAGGGTGTCACAGGGTGTGACAGGCACCTCAAGGTGCCTGCCACCGGGCACAGAGATTAACAGGGTGGCACCATAGGTGCCCCCTAGGCCGCTATTTGGTGGCCTTGCACCCATGGGGGCCCTGCTGGGGGCCCCCAAAGTCAGATTTCCAAAGCCTTTCTGAGTCAGAAAGGCCGGCACAGAAAGGCTGTGGGAAACTGCCATCATAATCCCTCAGCCGGAAAGAGCCGGCTGAGGGATTACTGAAAGGCTTTCCGTATAGGGACGGGCTCTCTGAGCCCGTCAGCAGCCATTCGGAAATCCGACACGGATTCCCTTCCGACCAACCCCATCAAAATGGGTCAGTCGGAAAGGAATCCAACCAGCCGATTACGATGCGGTCTGAAGGGCTCCGACCGGAGTTCGGAGCCGTTTCAGACCGCATCGTAATCAGCCCCTAACCGTTGACTTATTAACTGGATGAGTTCTTTAAAACACGTGTACGTTGAAAATAAGAGAAAGAGCCTAGTAAATCCTACTATAGCTCAAATGAATATTCTACTGATGTTGACATTTCTGAATGCAAAAAACCTTCAGTGAATCCTCCTTGCCATTCATGAGCTAGTGGCCCCGCCAGATAACACTAGCCACGCCAAGCCTAGCACATGACAATTTTTTAAGCAAAATTATCACCTGAAAGCAAGTACAGGGAGTGAAATATTAAAATCACACAATTTACTCTGACTTGGTCTTCTATCTTCTCTAAAAAGATCCCACTTAGACAGGTTGATTGATTCTATGGCATACAGTAGCGTTGGGGGAACTTTCACCTTATATACAGATAGGAAGTGCCTCTGACCCACTGCGTTATAATATATTCTTAGCCCGTTGGCATGCAATAAGACCTTAGATGAACAGTTGTTAATGTGATCCTTTTCGTTCATACTGCCCGACCTAAATTTCCTCAGATAGGTGTATGATTTTACTACCTCCAGCTTCTCTGAACCCAAAACCAGCCAAGACTTCCAAACTTTGCTGCCTTTAAAAATCAGTACTTTAACTTTTTGAGACATTCAATTTCAGAAAATGAGAAGAAACAGACTGCTGTAGTGAGGCCAACTGATTATTTAAACGCTTGGGAGTTAATTCCGAATAAAAGTGTCATCAGCATACATCAAACATGGAAAAGGACTGCCACCAGTACTGGGGGAGTTCTTCTTACTATTCAATAAACTTTGAGCAAGGTCTTAGATACAAAGGGGCATATTTACAAGGGCATTATCGCTGATTTAGCGGCACTTTTTGCCGCTAAAGCGGCAATAATTTCATCACCCTAATAACAAGGCGGCGCTAACATGCATTAGCGCATGTTAGCGATATACATCGCTAATTAGATGCACAGTAAGCGTACCTTACCGTAACACCATGAAAAAAGGTCCCGAACAGGACATCATGTTATTTACAACATGGCCCCGGAACCACGAAGCGATGATGAAAGCCGTGATAACCACGGTTTATGCCGGATCCTTACGCCTGGTCAAAACTTGACTTAGGCATGTTTTGAATGGGAGGTGGATTCTTTGGTTACGTCCACACTCCCCTATTATCAAGCTTTTCATTAGTGTGTGAAATCATCGCTTGATTTCACACGCTAATGATGAATATCGCCGTCTATCGCAGGTTTGTACATTGCCTGTGAGCAAGGCATTGTAAATATGCCGGTAACACGGCGATGTAAACCTGTGATAGGCGGCGATATTCCAAATCGCGCTAAGCGGGATTTGTGATAACGCGATTCGTTGTTAATATCCCCCAAAGTGAGAAAAGATGGGGAGCCAACAGACAACCCTGTTTCAAATAATTTGTTATTGGAATTATAGAAGAGAGGCCTCGATCCTCACCCAATAGCACCTGGCATCGAGTGGAGAAATGAAGGCCAATAACTAATGTAGGAAGGATTTCAGGCATGCCTAATTTCTTTTGTTTATTCCATAAGGTGGGGTGTTCCACCCTATCAAATGCTGTGTTAAAATCTATAAACTCAGCAGATACATTAAGGCCACATATAGACACATTCGTTTCCACTACTATTTTCAGCATGAAAATATTGTCTAGCGTACAATGCGTCTTCCTAAAACCTGGTTGTTCTACAGGAAGAAGCTTTTTCTCTTCAACTCACACTGAAAGGTGATCAAGCATACTCTTGGCAAATATTTTTTAAACCGCATCGAGGCGGGCAATTTGGCAGTAATTAGAAGGGAGAATCCTGGGGCCCTTTATATGTAAAGGAATTAAAATACTCCCTGTCCAGAAAGGGGGGATTACTCCATATTGATAACAATATGCAAAATCACCTGTAAGAAAAATGGGCCATAACGAGACCTCTTCAATTATGGAGATAGGAATCTCATCGGGCCCTTTCTCCAAAGAGGCTCGCATTTCTCGAGTTATACTCAAATTCACTCACCCTGCTCGCATCACCTGTGCAGCGGTAGAGAAGTCATGGGGGAGTAATGCACAACATGTCCTCACCTATTTCAACCCCCATCCTTAAAGTAGCTGGCTTTATGACACCTTTTGCCACCCCCCTCATGAGAACCTTTCCCTCCCCCAACCAAACCAAACAAAATATCTGGGGGCAGATTTACAAGCCCCTTGTGTCACTTTTGCGCCACCGTTGCATCACTTTTGTGACGTAGCGGCGGTGTAAAAGTTGTGGCCCATTTACAACGTGACGCATCTAGGGAGATGCGTCACGTTGTAAAGCCCTGCTTCACATTATACTTGCGTCAGGTATAATGTATGCAAGGTGGGCGTTCTCACGCAAAAAGCCATGTCGAACGGACGCAGTGAAATTTACAACATTTCACTGCGTCACTCTACGTCTTCGCTGCGTCAAAATCCCTACGCCTGCTCAGACCAGGCATAAGGAATGATGCAGGGCTTTTGAAATGGGACTCACCTCTCTTAGCAGATGCGTCATATTCTTGTAAATCTGCCCCCTAGGGTAATGCAATCCTCCCTATCCACACTTGCCAGTCCCATGCTCTTATGTTCCCCACTCCGAAAACTGTTGGAGATCCTGCTATCCAAACTTTCCACCATTGGCAATACCCTGACCTCATATTTCCCTTATATTACAAAAAGGTGCCAACACCATCCTTTGATCATTCTCAGCCTAAACCTTCCTAAGTTGCAACTCTTCTCCTACAGAGGTACAGACCAGCGGTGCCAAGTTCACAAAAGCTCTGTGGGAGTTCCACACTAGCATCGTCTGCTTTCCCCTGTCAGTACAGGTCTGTTGAGACCTGCAGCTGAGAGGGGATATAGTAGCTATTGGCAGAAAGATGCCACCTGTATTCCACTGCCTCCCTTGGGTTTGTGGAGACTGAAGCAGCAGCACATAACCATCAGTCACAGACTTTGAGGCAAAGGCTTCAGTGCTCTGTCAGAGCAATGAAAAAGCAATGCTTATTTTTTCACTTCTCTGTCATTAGAACAGTGAATACTTGGGTTCAAAAACCAATGGCTTTTTATGGAAGCCATACTAAATATGTAAAGTTATTGATGGGCAATTGCCAGTAACCCTATTGTTTTCCGATGCAGAAGCTCGGGCCCACTCAAACATTTATATCCAGATCGCCAACCTTTATAGCAGCATGTGAGGTAAAGGAAGAAAATTATCACTTCTTTAACATCTCAATACAGTGTAACCAATGTGGTCACACAATCACCCACTCGACAACTTAATCTGAGTTTAGTAGGGTTTAATTATAAATTTAGAACCAAATCAATATAGACCAATCTCAACATCATCAAATAGAAATACAGAAAGACCAAGATAAGTCCAAATCTCCTGAATATATTTACCCTGTATAATACAAAGCAGACAACTAACTTTATGATGACGATACCGATGATCAGGACATTTCACATGATTTTCCAAAGTAAACATGAGAAAGCTATTTCTCCTTACACTACCTTAAAAGGGCAACCCTAAACTAACTAGCATTTGGAAACGGTGAAATCCGAAAGGTGTTAGCTGTCCGAGTTTTCAGTAGAAGGCACTCCAACAGTGGATCATGTAGCATAAAGTCACACAAGAAGAAGCACACATCTGCTCTCTGTGAAATCCGAAGATAAATTCCTCTCCCTCACTATGTTCAGTATAAAATATCAATTGCATTCAGGGTAGATAATCCTATGTGATTCTTGCCAATGAATTTCCATAGCCCCGTCACAACTGTATACTTCCTCCACCTTTCCCACATTGATCAGTTGCAACTTTGCTCATCTTTGGTCATTCCTCTCCTCTCCCATGAGAACTTGCCTCCTTGCTTGTTACCGCGCTTCTCCTTGCAAACTTAATCTTCTCATACCTTGCTATTTAATGAAACAACACCATTCCATGCCAACTAATGAGGGTCTATCCATACCTAGGGTGGAACCAAAATACAAGAAAATGGATTGTGCAGTGAAAGTTATATACCAATTACTTTGTAGATCTTAACGTGAGCATGAACCAATGTTTCGCAAGGCACACTCTACTCAACTTTAACAGTGCACTGGGTTACACAATACATGCACATTTCTACAGACACAATAAATGCAGCTTCTTAATACATGTATAAATGGTAAAAAATTATGAAGATGTCCTTCTAAATGCACCCGCATGGAAACAATTCTTGTTATATGTTTAAATATTAAAACGGTTGTTTACACATTCACAGTCTAATTGTTTTTTTTAAAGAGTTTTATATAGAGCAAACTAGACCCGAGAAATCAGGATCAGAGTGATTTACATGAGCACCAGTTTCGTTACATGAGGACACATTCATTAACCTCACAATGGAACACATTTTGTTAACCTCCTCTCACATTAATATAGAAATGTTACATAGATCTTTATTAAGCATGTTCTATACATATTCTCTTCATATGGAGTACTTTAAATATGCAATACTCCACTCTCCTTAGTAAGATTAATCACAAACAATATATTTCAGTGCTGACTACTCATGATTATGATGCACCCTTATGGTATCTGTTAGAAATGGGGGTCTCTAGTTGGTTAGGGTTTGCACCATTGTCTAAGTAGGGACCGTCCCTTCTAGTCAGGATAAGGGAGCAGCTCAGTGACAGACGTCCAGCAGTGTCGGTGAGACCAGGGCTGCGGTGCGAAGTGATATGGAGCTCGTCGCGGTGCGGGCAGGTCTTGGAGCAAGCAGCAGCGGCGGTGTTGCTGAAGCGCTATCATCGGTTGATGAACTGGAGTCGATGGCGCTGGCGTCAGTAGGCCAAGGCTGCTGTGCGTGATGGGGACAGTGCATCGCGTAACTTACAAGCAGTGCCCTCAATCCACAGTGCAAGCAGCGGCGTCCATGTCTGCGTGAAGTGGCATCATCGGAGTTACCAGGGCGGCGGTGTGAAGCAAGGCGGTGCAGAGTGCGGTGTCCACAGGTCTCGGTGCAAGCAACAGCTCGGTGGTGGCATCAGCAGGTGTCGTTGGTGAGACCAGGGTTATGGTGCGGCGTTGCCTTCTGCGGTGCCTTCAGGACGCGAAGTCGGCAGCGGCGTTGGGTTGCTTTTTCTTCTGTTGCAGCACAAAACACACAGTCCCCAGTGCTGAGGGCATAATAACTTGCTGTTCCTGAGACTTCTTGAACAGGGGGCAAGATCTTGAAGTCACACGCGTTGCAGATCGAACTCCTCGCAGTTGAAGTCAAGAGCACCGGCATTGGCAGGCTTCGGGTGCTGTGGTGCAAAGTGCAGCGGTGCAGCGTGCTGTGCCCTCAGGTCGCGGTGCTGGCAGCAGCTCGGTGACAGTCGTCCAGTGGTGTCTGCGTGAAGCGACGTCATTGGAGATACCAGGGCGACAGTGTGAAACGAGGCGGTGCGGTGCCCACAGGTCGCGGTGCAAGCAGCGGCTCGGTGGTGGCATCAGCAGGTGTTGTCGTTGAGACCAGGGTTACGATGCGGTGTTGCGGCGGTGCCCTCGGCGGTGCCTTCAGGACACGGAGTCGGCAGCGGCGTCATAGACGGCGTTGGGTTGCTTTTTCTTCTGTTGCTATAGAAAACATCGATTGATACCCAGGTCCTTTGACTTTACTGGGTTACCCCATTTATTATAATGGTCTTTTCTTCTGTTGCAGCACAAAACACACAGTCCCCAGTGCTGAGGGCAGAAGAACTTGCTGTTCCTGAGACTTCTTGAATGGGGGGCAAGCTCTACCTCAAGCCTTTGGAGAAACTCACAAAAAGGAAGTTGCAGAAAGTTCAGTCCAGTCCTTTCACTGCCCAAGACAGAAGCAGTCACTGCAGGCCAACACAGCAAAGTGGTAGTTCCTCCTCACAGCTTCTCCAGCTCTTCTTCTTTGCATTCTTCTTGGTTCAAAAGAGTTCTAAAGTTCTGGGGTCTGGGCCCCAATATTTATACCACCAAATCCTTTGTTCTCTGAAGGCAGAGAGTGTCTGTACCTAGCCCAAACCAGTTCTGTCCTCACTGGTGCAGCTTCCTGGCAGGGGGTGGAGACGGCATTGTGCAAGGCAGACCAGGCCCATTTAGGTGCAAGGAAATATCCTCCCACTACTCTAAATGCAGCCCAGATCTATTCAACCCAGCCCTGACCCATCAGTCTCTCTGGAGCCACTGCCCCTCTCCAGCCACAGTCATCCCAAAGCCAGACAGTCAATCCACAACCCCAGCAGAGGCACACAGGATGGCTAAGCAAGAAAATACCTACTTTTCTAAAAGTGGTATTTTCAAACACGGAATGTAAAAATCATCTTTACTAAAAGATGCATTTTAACATTCTGAGTCCAGACATACTAAACTTTATTTTTCTACCTTGTTCCCAGGGGTAGTTATGTTTATAAGATGGTATAAACAAACCCCCCATTCAGTTCTATGGGAACAGGCAGCCTTGCACAGGTGAAAAATGAAATACACTGTAATTCACCACCCGGATATGTCACACACATCAGTACATGTCCTACCTCTAACATACACAGCACCCTGCCCACAGGGGTACCTTGGGCCTACTTAGGGGTGACTGATATGTAGAAAAAGGGAAGGTTGGGGCCTGGCAACTGGGTGCACTTGCCAGGTCGAAATGGCAGTTACAGTTACGGTGGCAGGTCTGAGTTACCTTTACAGGGCTACTTCTGTGGGTGGTACAACCAGTGCTGCAAGCCCATTAGTAGAATTTGATTTACCATCTCTGGAACTCTTGTGCACTTTACTAGAGCCTCACAAGTAAATCAACTATGCTAATCATGGAAACACCAATTCATAGCATAATTTACAACAGGAGCACTTGCACTTTAACACTGAACAGCAGTGAGAAAGTGCGCAGAGACACTAAACCAGCAAAAACAGAGTCAAAACTGGGTCAGAAAGCATCACAGACAGGGGAAACACATCAAAAGATGCCAAGTCTAACAGTATCTCAAATGGGATCAAGATTACACTTCTCCACCACTGAGGGTTTCAAGATACATCAAACAAACAGCAAAAGTGACACCCAGGGGGGAATTCTGTTTTATTGACAACTAACCTTGCTATGCTGTCCATTGCTCTTTATTCCCATTTCCCTGCTCAGATTAGACCCACACTTCTCAAGTAACTCTTCCTAGCCCTACGCAAGTATAAACAAAATACCTTGTATCCATTCACCCTCTCTACCACCATTATGAGAATCGTCCCCTCCACCATCCAAATACAAAAAATACCTGACATATGACCAGTCTCCCTCATCGGCCCCAGCAGTAATATTCCACTCATCAATTAATGACAAAATATTATTACATCCTGCCACTCTCTGTTTACTTTCAGCAGACTACCATCTGCGTCTCAGGGCTTTCGCCACAGGTCGCGGTAAGCAAAAGCCCAGAGATGCAGACCGAACAGGTAGACGAGCGGGGCAGGACCCTTGATGTAAGTCTGACTACAGGGCTACCCCCGCAGTGCTGCGATCTCTCGTAAAGATCGAATTCCTCCAAATTGGGATGGAGTAAAACAAAATCACCACAGGAACTAAGATAAGGGATCTGTTTCCCGTGTTTCAACAAAGAAGCAGCTATCTGCCCTTTTCACATAAAAGTTAGGATAAATTCCGGTGACTATTTAACCAGGGAGGCCAACACATTTTTGCCCTGAAGAAGGTCCGGGACCCGGTTGGCCCACTAATTTTCGGACTGAAACATGTTGGCACTAGGGTCATAGGACCATAAACCTCCTCACAACCCATATATACCTTTTGTAAATTTTAATATCCCCGGCAGTTCCAAGAATAAAGGATACCAGGACCTGCAGAAGGAGTTTTAATCTTTATACCACCTGGCCAATTTTCTTTTAAGCGCTCCCTGAAATACTGTTGAGCCCACCCTGACCTTTAGGAGTCAGGGTGAACCCGATGATGAAGCATGGCACTACTAGAGTGTGTGAGGGTTATATTATAAAAAGGATTTGCTTCCTTCCCCACGATTGAGTGGTTGACAATTGCTATGTTTTCCTCTAAATTCCCATCCAAATTTTAGAATTTGAGGGTAAGTACGGCATAGAGTTTAGTTTGGGAGGACGTATCTCCACCCCCAGAAACCCCTCTCCGCCCTTTTGGCTCTGGATAAGTTTCATATTCTCTGTGTAGCTATAGTGTATAGAGCCTGGCTAATGGCCAAGCCGGATGCCCAGCCCTATCCTCGAATGACCAATGGCCAAAGCCTATGCACAACATATTGTATAGCATTGCAAAAGCACAAACCTTTACTGATAAAACTTTGTTAAAGGACAGTTATGCTTAAGTACTCAGATACCCCAAAAAGTTGTTAAAAACACTTAAATTGCATTAAAAGATGATGGGATGCTATGATTTTGGTTTAAAATCTAAGTATCATTAAAATTCACTTGTTATTGTGAGCAAACAAACATAACTCTTCCCAATGCACTGATCCTTACCTCTCATATGATGTCCCAGATGTCATCACAAATAACATCACTAATGACATCCCTGGCAACATTATAAATTACCTCACCATTGACATTATTGATGACATTATTACAGATAGCCAGTGCAGTGTAACTTTATTCCATAATAGTCAACTTTGGTAGGAAACACAACGGGCCAGATGTACGAAGCCATTTAGCATTTCTTAACGGGCCAAATCGCTATATCGGCCCGTTAAGATATGCTAAATAGTATTTTGTCATGTACAAAGGCTGTTTGGGAATCACAAAATGCGTTTCTACCCAGTAGTAAGGGCATTTTGCGACACCCAAATAGGAAATGGCAAATAGGTATTTACTATTTGCAATTTCCATGGCACATTTACAAAGCATTTCCGAAATGCAAATTGGCCATTTAAGAAATACAACTCAAAGTCGATGGTAACTATGTGCAATTTTTAAAAAAAGCACTTCAAAATGCTTTTTTTAAAAGAGCTCTAAATCACACCCATGCCACTTAGGCATCTTTGCGCTTTCCAAGTGCACCAACTTTTTTGCGGTGCAGGGGGGGCCTTAGGCCGAACTTCACCCTTGCTTTAGCATTTCCTAGTTTGCGATTTCCAATTAGGAAATTGCAAATTAGGAACTGCAATATCATTTGCACCTATAGGAATAAATGGTTTGGTATTACCTAAATAGCAATTTCCTAATAACGCTTCCTGCTCTATAGGAATCTGTAATAGGGAATCTCTATTTTTGCGCCTACCATTTTGCTTTTCCTAAATGACGATTTCTATTGAGGCGCTATTTAGGAAATGCAAAATAAGTATTTCGTACATCTGACCCTAAATAACTAAAAATTGTAGTTTTATTTTAAATTAAACATTCTTAAATTGAGGATCAAATGATTATGAAAGTAAAAATCATTACTGCTGTATTGAATGGACTAGAAAGACTGCCTTTTAATTTGCTGCTAGAGTAGGGGGAAAGGGAGTAGGGGGGATTGCAGATCGAAGAGCTCATTGTGGTCAACGTATATTTGGGGTGCCTGAAGTTATGCCTTATGTTGAATGTTTATGCTAAACATTCAGGAGGAGGAAATGTGGCCTAACAGCCAGAGCTGTCAACTTTGAAACTAGGGATCCAAGTTTGAATCTCAGCCTTGATTCAACATCCTGTGATACTTGGCAAATCACTTAATATTCCCATGCTTAAAAATGTGGAACACAATCTGTTTCTCATGTAGAGTGCTATAATGCCATTGGGCAAAGGACCATTTGGCCTCTCTCTGGTCCCCAGGTTGATGGGCTACTGAGCTAGGTCAGAGTCCTCTACCATCCAACATGACAAAGAACCTTGGTATGGTGATCAACAGTAGTATACCCATGGCAAATCAAGTCAACACTGTCACTTCCACCTGCTTCCTCACCCTGAAAATACTCAGAAAAATCTTAGAAAGGCTTCCTCGGGTTACCAGCAGAACCATCATACAAGCTCTTGTCACCAGCATGCTCAAGTATTGGAAAGCCCTCCACGTTGGAATCACTACCCAACTCACCAAATGGCTTCAAGCTATACAGAACACAAGCAAGACTTACACTCAAAATCCTACACCACACACAGATATTCAAACACCTCAAAGACCTCCTTCTGCATGCAACCCACAAACACATCCTTTTCCAACTCTTCACTGTGAGAAATTGGGTTACTGGTTGGGGGGGAGGTGACACTCTTACTCAAGCAACAAACACAATCCTTGTCAGGGTGAGGTACAAGCAAACCCTAAACAGCCGCGGCCCGTGGAGGGAGTTCCGTGGGGCGGTAAGGTGGGGCGGGGGAGGGGCAGGGTGGGGGGTTCTAAAAACCGGAATATGGATAATTGCAGGTAAGTAAACAATTAAATAAATAAAACAAATTTAGTAGCGCGCGCTGCATCGCAAAATGCGATGCAGCGCGCGCTACGAAATTCGTTTTATTTATTTAATTGTTTACTTACCTGCAATTATCCATATTCCGGTTTTTAGAACCCCCCACCCTGCCCCTCCCCCGCCCCACCTTACCGCCCCACGGAACTCCCTCCACGGGCCGTGGCTGACCCTAAATTAACCTGTGCTCATCCCTTTGGTAGCTTGGCACAGAGCAACCAGGCGTAACTTAGAGGCAACGTGTAAAGTATTCGTACAGCACTTAGAGTAAATTTTAATACATAAAACAAGACCAAAACGACAGAAATCCAACCAGTAGAACCGGAGATATGCACGTTTAAAGGTTTCTGTGAATATAGCGCCATAACATACCAAGCTCCATCTTTGGACATCTGGTCGCGCCGGACCAGGGCAAAGTCACAAGTTCAGGTCAACAGCAATGGAGGCTAGGCCGATTACAGGTACCCAATTAGGCCCACTGAACAAGAGTACCTTAAATCCTGGTTGTGCAGCATTGCGAATTCCAGCTTCAAGGATGCGTCATGCAGCAAAGGCGATGCGTTGGTCCTGAGGAGCTGTAGAGCTGTGATTTGAGGTCCTGTATAGTCGCTGAGGATCCCATCAATGAGGGCTTGCATGCGAAGGCCTACATCAGTGAAGCTTCGTACAGTGGCAGTTCAGATGCGGGCCTGCAAGGTCGATGCGTAATACTTGCGCTGAGAGAATTCTCATAGCAGAGGTGATGCATCGGTTCTGCTGGCTCCACAGATGGACTGGCAAAGCACCTACATGCCCACTTCCAAGGACCAGGACTGGGATAGCACCACTTAGCAGTGTAGGGCTCACAGTTGGCAGAGTCCAGGTGCTGGGTTCAAGGTTTTTGCAGCCTTCAGTCCATGAGGCTCTAGTCAGGAGGTCAGTGAACTATCCCTTGGAGTCACTCTGGGGTCCTGGGTTCATCAGATGCAGGAACAGCCCTCCTTACACAGGCAAGAGGTCAGCAGGTCAGCACAGCAGGGCAGCTGCTCTTCAGAGCAGCTGTCCAGCAGAGTGGCAATCCTTTCAGCAGCACAGCAGTCCTTCTTCCTGGCAGAGTATCCAGAGGTCCAAAAGTGTACTGTAGAATTTGTGTCTAGGGTCCAATATGTATACCTGAGCCTTCCTTTGAAGTGGGAAAACCTTTTAGAGTTTGCCTTTCAAAGTCCTCAGGCATCCTGCCTTCCCTGTTCTGGATCTAGACTAACTACAGGGGACATGCAGTCCTTTGTCTGAAGGGAGGACACAGCCTATTCAAGCAAAAGTAGGGCTGTGCTCAGCTCCGCCCACCCATCCTGCGAGTGATAGCCAATCCAGGCATACCTAAGCTCTCTATTGTGGGTGGCTGTATAGGAGGAATACACAAAGTCAAAGTGTACCTGGATCATGGTACCCAGAGACAGGCTGCATGCACTAAATGGCTAAGGCAGGAAAATGCCAACTATCTAAAAGGGGCAATTTCAAAATTTAATTTTACAATCTGACTTCACCATGAGAAAGGATTTTTCATTACAATTTCAAAGACAGCAAACATGAACTGGGTTCCTGCCCCCATCTGGAACTTTTCACTTATTAATTGCTATAAGGTAGCTCCAACGATATCCTATGGGAGAGGTAAGCTTCGCAGTAATGAAAAACACATTTTCACTACCAGGACATGTAAAACTAAAAAGTACAGGTCTTATTTTTTAAATACATTGCACACTCCCCTCTGAGCTGTCCAGGGTCTACTCTAGGGCAGACTTATATGTATTAAAAAGGAAGGTTTGGGCCTGCAAAATGTTTGTTTTGCCAGGTCGAACTGGCAGTTTAGCACTGAAATGGCAGACCTGAGATGTTTTAAGTGCTACTTAAGTGAGTGGCACAATCAGAGCTGCAGGCCCACTGGTAAAGTGTGCAGAGTTCTAAAGCCAGCAAAAAAGAAGTCAGCAAAACAGGAGAGTTGAAGGCAAACATTTAGGTGAGAAACATGCCAAGGATGCTAGGTCTAACACTTACACACACCAACAAAGCACTACACAACCAAGGCCCTGCATATCTCAACGACCGTATTCTATTTGACATCCTGGCAAGGCACCTCCATTCAGCCAGTCGGCTCCTTGCCCACTTCCCATGCATCCATTGGCCAGAGAGGGAGGTTTAGTATTCTTCTACCTCCACCCCAAAGCCTGAAACAAACTCCCCTTTCACATCAGTGCCTCCAGTTCCATTATTGAATTCCAGAATAAACTAAAAACCTGGCTCTTTGAACAGACCCCCAGTCAGGCCAGTAGTTCTCTTCCTTCACATGCGCCATCCAGGGTCACCACCAAGATCCAAAAATATTATTGGAAATCTCTTGCAGGGCATTTAGAGTGCTCCTTGGGTTGATTAATTGATAAGAAATGAGCAGCTCAGAACTGCTTATTTATTATTCTTTATACATCTTTATATTTACTTTTTGGATACCCCCTTGCTCACCCGGGCCACCCATAATGTAGCCTTCTTTGGTGGTTGCAAGGCCCTGCAGCCTCTACCAGCTCAGCATCTGGCAATTTTATTTTTAAAGCGGGTATCCTGGTGCCTACCCTGGGCACAAACAAATGCCAGTATTTTTGAATGCTGTGGTGAAGGGCCCCAAGGCCCCGTGTCCACAGCCGGATTCCTGGATAGCCCCCATACAAGGTGCCTACAGGATCTGGCAATTTTATTTTCAAAGTGGGCTTTCCGGGTGCTTACCCAGAGCACCCACAAATGACAGAATTCACCCATTGTGGCAATGACAGGAGCCAGCTCTTTAACTTTGCTCCTGCCCAGGTGAGACCAGCCTTATTCAAAGCTGAGGTGGATGAACTTTTGTTTCTATCCATCTATCCATCTAATCAATCGCCAGTGGCAGTCGTCCCAGGGTAGTAAGGAAGTTATAGTTAGGACCACATTTCCATTGGAAAATTATTTTTTGGTTTGCAAATAACTTTGGCACTGTTTGACAAATCTTCACGAAACACTTATAGCTACAGCCAAAAGGGCTGAACTGAATTACACCAAATGTGGCGGAAAGCTAGATCTTGGTCCAGAATGCATTCTTCTTGTTATTTGGTGTAAACACGTTCCCTAGTTTTTGAGAACTTACAGTTCAGAATTTACATATATATGTCACACCTTTGAGATCCATGGAGCCGACAGATCTCAAGATAAGATGATAAGATCTGATTGGCTGCCACCACATTAAGAAAGAAGTGGCGGCAGCCATCTTAGGACTCACTTCCCTGTCCTAGATAATAGTTTAAAAAAATATATATAGGGACCAGGGTAGACATACTCCCCCCCACACAGGCATGGTGTGGAGGGGGGTTCTAGAGGAACCCTCCCTGAAGCCAAAAACAGCCTTTTTGTATTTGTGGTGCAGAGGATCCATTAAAAAAAATAATGGCCGTCTTATGCCTTTAGAAAACACTCCAGGAGGGACCAGGGCCCAGTGAGATGGTATACTTATATTGTTTGGTGAGGGGGGAGTACGTAGGACCCCTCCCTGAAGCTTCACAATGGCCCTGGAAACTTCACCCCCAACCATATCTATATTAAAGGGAAAAGAGCGTCAGCCCCAGGTCCCTGACTCCAGCAGTATTTAAAAATAAAGGTGAGTAGGACATTCTGTCCCCTTTCCCGAATTGTTGATCCATCCCCGGGGACCAAATCCCCTGAGATCCAACATTATTACACTGTCCCGGGGACCCCATCCCCCAGGACACTGTATAGTTCTATGCCTGGGAGAGTGCGGGTATACCCTGCCTGAACTCTACCGGGCAGTTAATCAACTTTGCTTTCATGCCTGCGGGAGCAGTGAAAAATACTGCTCCTTGACGGGCGGGAGTTAAGAAATAGGGCCAGCTTCTGCCAGAAACCAGAATGATGCTGGGAGGGAAGCCACGAAGGCCTATGTTATCCTCCCACAGCCCCTAACGAGCGAGACATTGTTGGTGTCTCGAATGGGCACCAACTTTAAAATATTTTTTTTTTAAAGGCTAGCTCCTGCCATGGAGGTTGCTGGGGAGCAGGCAGGGCCCCGGGGGCCCTGAGGCTCCCACCGTAGCCTCCTACTATTTTCAGTATGGTGTGGGTGCCACAAGTGTGCCCCAGGATGCCCACTTTACCAAAAAGGGGGCCAAAAAATGCCAGCTCCAACTATTATTTGTACAGGCTGTACAGAGTGCAGTCACCCCCATAAACATAAGAAAAAACAGTAAGACTCCTGGGTCATTGCATCCAAGACCCTAGCAGACCTTGCCATTTTTTTTAAAGCACTCAGAGATGGTGCTGTAAGCTCTTCAGCTGGATAACAGGAACCCCTTGTGGTGGGTTCTATTGTCGCACTTTGTGGCCTAAAAACATTTTGTGATAAAAACTCAGAGACATGTTGATGTTATAGTTGATAGTTTCTTTAGGGCATGAATTAAAGTTAATTCAAATATTAAAATAACTCTAACTGGTGGAATTCGGTGGTTTTGAAAGTTTAAAACAGTATGATCACACTGGCATTTTCACATAACTAAAGTCCTTTTAACCTTTGTTTTTCTCAAAATAAATATATATATATACTAAATAATGGATGACGATGAATGTGCAGCGAGACAGCAAGAAGCTTTAAAGATCTTTGAGGAAACTGCTCAGCCTATGTTGAGAGAGAGGGGTGATGTACCCCCGAGAGAGAATAATGATTTAAACGGGCAGTTAAAATATGAGAAACTGAGAAGGAGGGAAAACTCACGATGGTGGGAAGTGGCATCCCTGAATCAATACCTACAAGTGGGTCGAGTCCCAAGAGGACTACGTATAATGATTACACCGACATATGAGAATCCAAAGTTGGAGATGTTATGTGAATGGGCTGAGAATAGTGCAGCCAGCTCTACCAATATGATTCACATTTTAGTCAAATATGCGGAAGTGGAAAGACGTGAATTAGTGATTAAGCTAAACGAATTAAGTGACATTCTCGATAATAATGATGACAAAACAAAAGTGAATAAAGTCAAAGGTGAAATTAAAATCAGATTGGAGAAATATGAGAAGCGGATTAACCCCTTCGACGCTCATGACGGAACGGTTCCGTCATGAGCGTCGGTTGAGCTGTGCTCATGACGGAACCGTTCCGTCATGACCACGCCCGCGCAAGCAGCGCTCAGCACAGCAGGGGAATCCGCCCCGCATGGAAGGGGTTAAAGACAGGAAGGCTACCAAATTCCTAAGAGACTGCCTGGATTATGAGTCTGGAAGGATATATAACTTCGCAAAAAAAATTGATTCTGAAAGAAGACAAAAAATCCAGAGTGGAGTTATAGGCCAACAAATTGTCATCCAAAGTGAAGCTAGTTCTGACGCGGGTTCAGAACAAGAACAGGAGGAACGCAATAGAAGAGGCCTAAGGGATGTGAGACTGGCTGTAACTGACGAATTCCGTTTTATGCTATTAGAGCAACAAACAGATCATCGTCCAGGGAGAGGCCGGGGAAGAGGAAAAAGCCAAAGAGGGGGAAACAGAGAAGAGGGGGCGAGGGGTATAGGAGAAGGACCAGAATGGCAAACAAAGCGCTCCCTACGCTCCAATGCGAAGAAAACAACGAAAAAGTAATAGAGAACAATACAATTATAAATTTGAGTGCTGTGATTTTAACAGAGGAGGAACAGTCAATACTAGAATTGGGGCTCTCATTCTGTGATTATAATGATTTTAATTATCCAAGTTGCAGAATGGATTTGTATCACTTCATCCGTAAACTCAAATTGAATAAATTGCATTGTAATCGTAATCCTCATGGCACCCATGAACAGGAATCAACTCTTACGCCTCAACATGAATTGGACAACTTGAATGTTAATGACATACCCATTCTGACAGACCTTATGATGCTAGTTGGAGAAGAGAATGTGAATATGGAAAATATGGAGAATGTGGGCAATTCTGAAAATTTTAATAGCAACAATATTGAGGAAATATCAAGATACAATGAACAAACAAAAGTGTTGTCATTGAGTATGCAAAGAGACGATCAAACCCCATTTAGAATACCGTCGAGATTTGTACCACAAAGGCCAAGAGACAACTTGGACATTTTTAGTGATAATGTAACTAAAGATTTGAAATTATTGTATTATGACTTAAATCAGAAGAAAAAAAGAGTCAACTCTAGGAAAGCTCAAATACATAAGACTGTGATCAAACTACAAAAAGAAGACGGAATTTTGATAAAACCCTCTGACAAGGGGGGAATGTTGTTTTATGGGGACGTGAACTATACAAAAAAGAAGCACGAAGTCAATTGAATAATCCAGAATGTTATCAAAGGATTAGTATGAATGAATATGAAGATACAAAGGACTTCTTCTTTGGAAAACTTGAGGTATAGAAACAAGAGGATTTATTAAGCTGGGATGAATTTAAATTCATTAAAAAATACAAATCAGTAATACCTGTATTTTATATGCTCCCGAAGGTGCATAAGAGTATCACTACACCTCCGGGAAGGCCTATAATTTCTTCATGTGGCAGCTTATTTGAAAACGCATCCAGGTATCTTGATTATTTCCTTAAACCTATTGTAAGAACATTGACTTCACATATTAAAGATTTGACGGACTTTCTTAAATGTATTTTTGATATTCGTTGTGTTGGAAGGCGGACCCCGAGGAGTCGGCGAGACCACCAAGGGGGGCCCTCACACTGTACGAAGTAGCCGAGCGCTGCCGAGAAGTCTCCTGAGAGATCCTTCTCCTATCACGTACTAGCCCAGTAACACCACCACACAGGACTCAAGGAGGTTGTCTCAAGACAAGCAATTCTTTATCAGCAATAAAAAGGTTACGAGGTCAATATTTACACGATGGGATCGCGGGATCCATCAAAAGTCTCAGTGTCTCTTTGGAAGGGTAGGGGTAGCGGGACAGTCTTTGGCAGGAGTGCGGTACGAGGGTATCTGGGGCCCAGTTCTTATCCTCAAGCTGGAGGACCTCCGGATCTCGGAGGGGTCGAGCCGCGACGGCGTCAGCAGGGCTCTGGCGTACAGTTCGTGGAGAGCCGCGATCCAATCAGCAGGGCTCTCAAGATGGTTTCTGCTCAGCTCGAGCCGCGACGTCGTCAGCAGGGCTCCGAGGGAGGTTTCAGTGAGGTTGGGCCGCGACAGCGTCAGCAGGGCTCCGATGTTCCAGGTGGCTTCACAGTGTTCACAAGAAGGAGCCGCAACGCAGTCAGCAGGGCTCGTGATGGTTCCGACAAGAGTTCTTCTCCGTAGGGTCAGCCGCGATTCAATCAGCAGGGCTCTCGACTCCGGGATACAACTGCCGATCGGTGGCGGGGTCGCCCCAGATATAGGTCTGGAGCCCTTTGATGTCCGGACCCAGGCGCCCGGTGGGGGCGGAGAGGCCGGGTGGAGGTGGCCAGACGCCCAGCAGGAGAGGCGCCAGGCCCAAGGGAGTTGCAGGGCGATCACACCTCGAGAGGGGAGGACAGTTGGGGGTCCCATCGATACTGTCCTACGCCGGGGGCGATGAATGGTTCCTGCGGCACCCCCTGGCCAGTTCGTGGTGCCTCGATGTCGGGGCTTCGCTGGGGTCGAGGCCGGGTTGAGCGGGGTCGCGCTGGCTGGTGCACAGAGTCACGTGGTTGCCAACAAGATGGCGGAGCCACGAGGGGTATGCGACCTCGTGCAGCTCAGGATGAAGGGCCTCGGTGCAGTTCAGAAGGGTGGCCCGTGAAGGCCGGGGCGGGGAACGGGCACAATCCACGGGGGTAAGGACCATGCCACGAGGCCGGGTCCAACAGGCGTCCCCCCCAGCCGAAGGCATGGAGAGTCACCCATCTCCTTGGGGATTCTCCTCGTCAAGGCGGAAGAAGCGGGACAGGCCATCGGCGTTGGCGTGGTCATTGCCGGGCCGGTGTTCAGCATCAAAGTCCATCCCTTGTAGCGAGATGGACCACCGCAGCAGCTTGGGGTTCTCGCCCCGCATTTGCATTAACCACCGCAGGGGCCGGTGGTCGGTCTGGACCCGGAAGTGGGTACCGAAGAGGTAGGGCCGGAGTTTCTTAAGGGCCCACACCACAGCGAAGGCCTCACGCTCGATGGTGCTCCATCGTTGCTCCCGGGGCAGCAGCTGTCGGCTGATGAAGGCCACTGGTCGGTCGAGCCCCTCTTCATTGGCCTGGGACAGGACGGCCCCGATCCCATACTCGGAGGCGTCCGTCTGTACCACGAACTCCTTATTGTAGTCAGGGGCCTGTAGCACCGGGGCAGTACACATTGCGGTCTTTAGGGTGTCGAAGGCTGCTTGGCAGCGGGGTGTCCAGTGCACCTTCTTGGGCTGCTTTTTGGACGTTAGCTCTGTGAGGGGGCCAACAATGCTCCCATAGTCCCGGATAAACCGCCGGTAGTATCCGGTGAGACCCAGGAAGGCCCGGACAGCGGTCTGGGTAGTGGGGGGTTCCCAGGCCTGGATGGCATCTATTTTCGGTTGGAGAGGGGCCACCTGCCCGCTCCCCACTTGATGGCCCAGGTAGGTCACGGATCCGTGGCCGATCTGGCATTTGCTGGCCTTGATTGTGAGCCCGGCCCGCTGGAGGGCGGCCAGGACGGCTTTAATGTGAAGGAGGTGCTCTGCCCAGTGGTTGCTGTACACGGCAATATCATCTAGGTAGGCCGCGCTGAAGGCCTCAAGCCCGGCCAAAACCTTGTTCACCAGTCTTTGAAAAGTGGCCGGGGCGTTCTTCATTCCGAAGGGCATCACCCGAAAGTGGTAATGCCCATCCGGGGTCGAAAAGGCGGATCTTTCTTGGGCGCCGGGGGTGAGCTGGATCTGCCAGTACCCGGCGGTGAGGTCCAGCGTGCTCAAGTAGCGGGCGGCCCCTAAGCGGTCGATGAGTTCGTCGGCCCTGGGTATGGGGTGGGCGTCCGTCTTGGTCACAGCATTCAGGGCTCGGTAGTCCACGCAGAATCACAACTCCGGGGGGTGGCCGGGAGCTGCGGCCTTTGGCACCAGGACGACAGGACTGGCCCACGGGCTGTCGGAGGGTTCGATGACCCCCAGGGCCAGCATCTTCGTTACTTCGGCCTGGATGCATGCCCGCACTCGGTCGGGTACCCGGTAGGCTCTGTGTCGCACGGGGGGGCTCTCCCCGGTGTCGACGTCGTGGACGCACCAGTGGGTCACCCCCGGGGTGAGGGAGAAGAGGGCTGCGTAGTCCTGCAGCAGTTGCTGGCAGTCGTTGCGCTGTTCCGGAGTCAGGGAAGAGGCGAGTTGGACACCCTCGATGGTTCCATCATGGACGTTGGACTGCAAGAGGTCGGGCAGGGGCTCGGAGTCGTCCTCGCCCCCCTCGTCGGTCGCCAGTAGCAGGCTCAGTTCGGTCCGGGCAAAGTGGGGTTTTAGCCTGTTAGCATGTAGGACCCGGAGGGGGTTCCGGGGGGACTCCAGGTCGACCAGGTAGGTGACGGGACTTTTCTTCTCCACTACCTTGAAGGGCCCGGTCCACTTGTCCTGGAGGGCGCCGGGTTCAACCGGGGCCATGACCCATACCTTCTGACCTGGCTCGAATTCTATGGTAGAGGAGTTCCGATCGTACCACCGCTTCATGTCCTCTTGGCTGGCCTCGAGGTTGGCTTCGGCCATGGCTCGGAACTTGCGGGTCTGGTTTCGGAGGGTCAGGAGGTATCGGTAGACGTCAGGAGGGGCGCCTTGGGGCTTCGTCTCCCAGCTCTCTTTGACCAGGCTGAGCGGTCCGCGGACCGGGTGTCCGTACAATAGTTCAAACGGGCTGAACCCCAGGGACTTCTGCGGGACCTCCCGATAGGCAAACAGGAGGCACAGCAGCAGGACATCCCATCTCCGCCTGAGGGGCTCTTCTAGCCCCTGGATCATTCCCTTTAATGTTCTGTTGAACCGCTCAACCAGTCCGTTCCCCTGAGGGTGATAGGGGGTCGTGAACTTGTATGTGACCCCGCACTGCTGCCACAGGGACCGCATGTATCTGGAAATAAAGTTCGTGCCTCTGTCGCTCACCACTTCGCGGGGAAATCCCACTCGGGAGAAGATCCCCATTAAGGCCCGGCCTACCACGGGGGCCGTTATAGTTCTTAGCGGGACCGCCTCCGGGTACCTGGTGGCGTGGTCCACGAGGACCAGGATGAAGCGGTGGCCCAGGGCGGTCTGGGGGTCCAGGGGCCCCACGATATCGATTCCGACCCGTTCGAACGGGGTGCTGACGGCTGGAAAGGGTTGGAGGGGGGCCTTGACCCGACCCCCCGTCTTCCCGCTGGCTTGGCAGGTCTGGCAGGACCGGCAGTGGTTGTCCACGTCTCTCCGCATCCGGGGCCAGTAGAAGTGGGTCACCAGACGGCTGTAAGTTTTGTCTTGCCCCAAGTGTCCGGCGAGGGGCACATCGTGTGCCAGGTTGAGCAGGAACTCCCGGAAGCGGAGTGGGACCACCAACACTCGGCTGGCCCCGAGTTCTGCCACTTTCTGCTCACTGTATAGCAGGCCCTCGGCCCAGTAGACCCAGTGGGTGCCGGTCTGGTCCCCGTTGGTTTGGGCGGACGCTTGCTGGCGGACCCCTTCGAGAGTGGGGCAGGACTGCTGCTCTTGTTGGAACTGCTCCCGGGTGGGGCCCCCTTCATGTCACCATTGTGTCAGCTCTGGTAGGGCGCACGGGGAAGCCATCTCTTCGGGGGAGGATTCACTAGGTCCAGGGTCGGTGTCCGCCTCCCCCTTGCTGCTGGCGGGAGGTGGTGCGAGCCCCTCGGGCTAGGCGGCCCCGGAGGCTGAGGATGAGCGGGGGGCCCGGGTGGTCATGGACCGGGTGATGGCACAGGCCCAGTCAGATAGTCCCAGCATTCGGAGGTGCTCTCGTCGCTCTACTTGAGCCCAGGGGGAACTCTCCAAGTCGTTCCCCAGGAGGCAGTCGACGGGGGCGTCGTCGCGTACCGTTACCTTCAGCAGGCCCGTCACCCCTCCCCACTCGAAGGGGACCAGGGCCATCTGGCACAGGCTTTCGCTGTTGTCGGCCGTCCGGACGGGACACAGCACATTCGGTAGGATCTGTTCGGGGGTCACCAGGTGGCAGCGGACAGCGGTGACACTAGCGCCGGTGTCACGAAGGGCTTCGGCCCGTTGTCCATTGACCGTGACCTGCTGCCGGTACTTCTGGGTGTTGCTGGGGATGGGGGTGCAGGGTACCATTTCTCGGCTACCCAGGCAGACCAGGGACATGGCTGCCGGCTCCCATTCAGTGGTCCCTCGGTCGAGGGTCTCCTCTTCCTCTTCTCCTTCTCCCAGGGCGGCGGCCGCCAGCTGTCGGGGCGGGGGCCCGCCGGCCCCGTTTCTTCGGTTCAGGGGGCAGACCGGATCGCTGGCATAGTGTCCGGTTTGTTGGCAGCCGTAGCACGTTACGGGTGGCCGGGGTCCGGGTCTGGCCGGGGGCGCCCCCCTTCGGGCCAGGCTCGGGGAGAGTTGTTGCTGCGGTGGCCCTCGAGGGGGGCTCCTGGGGGCCCTGGCGGGAGGGTCTCGGTTCCTGTTCGGCCCTCCCCCTCCACCGCGCTGGCGGGGGGGTCCGGTGGGGTTCCTCTGGTACTCCCCCATTGAGTTCCGGGGGACCCGGGAGTTGACCCATCGATCGGCCTCGACGGCGAGTTTTCGCGGGTCGGTCATTTTGCTGTCGAGGAGGTGCTGTCTCAGTTCCACGAAGCAATTGTTGGAGAGATGTTCCCACACGATGAGGTCGACCAGCTGCCCGTAGGTGGTTACTTTGCTACCTCTGATCCACCCTTCTAGGGCCCGACTGAAAAAGTCCACATATTCCACCCAGGTGGTGCCCGGGATTTTCTTGCAGTCTCTGAACCGCTGGCGGTACATTTCTGCGGTTAGCCCGTAGCGGGTGAGCAGAGCCTCCTTCATGTGATCGTAGGAGGTCATCACCTCCTCCGGCAGCTGGAGCAGTGTGTCTCGACCCTCACTCAGGAACCGCCCCCACAGGCCCGCGCCCCAGTCTTTTCGGGGCACCCGATGAGAGGTCATGGCCACCTCGTAGGCCTTGAACCATTGTTGGATGTCGTCATTCTTGTAGTACTCCTTGACGACCTCTTTCGGGATATGTACCTTGGTTTCGGCAGGCGGTAGAGTGTCTCTAGTACTGGGGGCGTTGGTCCCTCCGTTCTTGGCCTTGATTTCGAGCTCCTTGAGGCTGTGCTCGTGCTCAAGGGTCAGTTTCTTTTCCTCCAACTCCCGGTGTCGCCTCTTCTCCTCTATCTCCTCTTGAAGCCGTAGCTGCTCTAGGGCCAGTTTCTTTTCCGCCAGCTGGAGTTCGCCAATCCAGCCGCAGTCGTGCGAGCTCTAGCTCGTGGTTCCGGACCTTCTCCCGCTCTCGTATTTCTTCTTCGGAGAGGCCGGTTTCTAGGCTCTTTCTTCCTCCGGTTGCCGGAGTCAGTGCGGTTGATATAGTCTCAGTCAGGGGCAGGGGACCTTCTTCCTGGGAGGGGCCTGCCCCGGCCTCCAGCCATGTCCTCAGAGCTTTCTGCATGTCCTCTTTGGTACTTAGGCCGGTGGTTGCAATGCCTTTGTCTTTGCAGAACTGTTTTAACTCTTTGTGCGTATATTCTTCCAGCCGTTCGGGCTGGAACTCCATTGTCGCGTTGTTTTCCTGGCTGCTCATGATTACTGTCCGTTTGGATGGGTAGCTAGTGGGTACTGGCTGGTACGTACTGCGTTCAGCTCGGATCCCGTCGCTGGCCACCAAATGTTGGAAGGCGGACCCTGAGGAGTCGGCGAGACCACCAAGGGGGGCCCTCACACTGTACGAAGTAGCCGAGCGCTGCCGAGAAGTCTCCTGAGAGATCCTTCTCCTATCACGTACTAGCCCAGTAACACCACCACACAGGACTCAAGGAGGTTGTCTCAAGACAAGCAATTCTTTATCAGCAATAAAAAGGTTACGAGGTCAATATTTACACGATGGGATCGCGGGATCCACCAAAAGTCTCAGTGTCTCTTTGGAAGGGTAGGGGTAGCGGGACAGTCTTTGGCAGGAGTGCGGTACAAGGGTACCTGGGGCCCAGTTCTTATCCTCAAGCTGGAGGACCTCCGGATCTCGGAGGGGTCGAGCCGCGACGGCGTCAGCAGGGCTCTGGCGTACAGTTCGTGGAGAGCCGCGATCCAATCAGCAGGGCTCTCAAGATGGTTTCTGCTCAGCTCGAGCCGCGACGTCGTCAGCAGGGCTCCGAGGGAGGTTTCAGCGAGGTTGGGCCGCGACAGCGTCAGCAGGGCTCCGATGTTCCAGGTGGCTTCACAGTGTTCACAAGAAGGAGCCGCGACGCAGTCAGCAGGGCTCGTGATGGTTCCGACAAGAGTTCTTCTCCGTAGGGTCAGCCGCGATTCAATCAGCAGGGCTCTCGACTCCGGGATACAACTGCCGATCGGTGGCGGGGTCGCCCCAGATATAGGTCTGGAGCCCTTTGATGTCCGGACCCAGGCGCCCCGTGGGGGCGGAAAGGCCGGGTGGAGGTGGCCAGACGCCCAGCAGGAGAGGCGCCAGGCCCAAGGGAGTTGCAGGGCGATCACACCTCGAGAGGGGAGGACAGTTGGGGGTCCCATCGATACTGTCCTCCGCCGGGGGCGATGAATGGTTCCTGCGGCACCCCCTGGCCAGTTCGTGGTGCCTCGATGTCGGGGCTTCGCTGGGGTCGAGGCCGGGTTGAGCGGGGTCGCGCTGGCTGGTGCACAGAGTCACGTGGGTGCCAACAAGATGGCAGAGCCACGAGGGGTATGCGACCTCGTGCAGCTCAGGATGAAGGGCCTCGGTGCAGTTCAGAAGGGTGGCCCGTGAAGGCCGGGGCGGGGAACGGGCACAATCCACGGGGGTAAGGACCATGCCACGAGGCCGGGTCCAACACGTTGGGATGCTACTACTATGTTTTTAATAACTTTGGATATCTCAACATTAGATACGACCATACGACATGTAGATGGTCTTAGAGCAACAGAGTATTTCTTGAATAGGAGACCTTTGAGATTTGTAAAGCATAACCGTATGCTTTTAGAGCTAATGGAACTATGCCTAACTATGCCCTTACAAGAACAGGGGACGGCAATGGGCACCTGCTTCGTCCCCAGTTATGCCAATTTGCATCTAGGCTGGTGGGAGGAGCAGGTGCTCGGGGGGCCACCCCTGGAACAGTGGTCTTATAACATTTTACTCTGGGTAAGATTCATAGACGACGTTTTCGTGCTGTGGCAGGGCACGGAAACAGATATAGAACAATTTGTCATGGATCTGAACCAGAACCCATTGAATTTGAAATTTGTGGGACAATGCAGTAAGACTACCATAGATTTCTTAGATATCAGAATTCAATCAGTAGGGGAGAAATTAGAGACCACGATAGTCAGAAAAGCTACTGCGGGGAATACTATTCTCCACGCAGATAGTGCCCATCCAATGCCATTGATACGCAGTATTCCCTTTACGGAATTCTACAGGGCTAGGAGAGCATGCAGTAGCCAGGACAAGTATTTGAAAATTGAAAAAGAGATGACAAATAGATGCAGGTAAAGAGAATATTCTCCACAAGCAATAAAAGGCGCAGCTATAAAAGCTAGAAAATGTGATAGACAAAAAGCACTCTTTGAACCATCACGAACTCAGAAAAAGAAGGACAGTTCAAAGGTAGAGAATCCGAGATTAATTATGACATTTAACATCAATCCCAAAAAAATCAGAACCATTTAAAAAAAACATTGGTATCTGGTTCGAGGAGATCCCTCAATAGGTTCAAAATTAAATAGACAACCTAATATTACTTACAACAAATCAAAATCTTTGAAAGATCTTATTGTAAGTAGTGAGTTTCAAGACAGGAAGAGGGGAGCTACAAATTGGCTCCAACCGAAGGCAGGTTTTAAAAAATGTTTTAAATGTAAAGCGTAAGCACACAACAGGGTTATACCCAATTGACCCTTTATATACCTGGGTATGGGACGTAATTATATACAATCAAGAGAGATGGTATAAAGTAATTGATACACATATTATTCTTGAATAGAGCACATTTAATTACTCTTTCTCTATAATTTCAACTAATGTCCTCCTATTACTTTGAGACGGACCACTAGGAGGTAGTCCAAGTAGTACACTGGAAATCTTTCAATGAATGTAGACCATCTCAGGGTACTGTCGTGCAATGTCCAATCAATACTTTATTTCTGCGACTCCTCCTTCTGAAAGTGTCTCGAAGTAATAGGAGGACACTAGTTGAAATTATTTTTTGGGGTTAGCGTATGTGCATGAGTTCATTTATGTTATATGTGAGTTTTTGGTGTATATACAATCTTTGTGTATATATGTATTTTTGTTTTCTTCTTGATCAGATGCCAATATTTATGTAGATTGCAAACAATGTTTTGATATATCCTAGCTAGATTAATCACTAGAGAAAGAGTAATTAAATGTGCTCTATTCAAGAATAATATGTGTATCAATTCTTTTATACCATCTCTCTTGATTAAATGTAAAGCGTGCCAACATGGCCTGAACAGCACAAATTTTAAAACATTTTTTTATAAAACTTTTTTTATTAAAACCTTTTTAACCTGCAGATCTGATTTTGTTGTCTATTTATCACAATGTAACTGCCCGAAAGTATATATAGGAAGTACGACTCTACCTGTATATAAGAGAGTTCTCCAACACAGAAGAGCAATTTTAAACAAAGACAGAACATACCCAGTCGCAAGAAATTTTGAAAAATGTCATCAAAGCAATCCCTCGAGTCTCCAATATAGCTGTATAGCTGAGATCCCTCGTAAAAAGAGAGGAGGAGATAGGGAGAAGGAACTCAGGAAATTGGAGGCTTATTGCATCTTAGAGTTTAATAGCAAAGAACCTCATGGACTGAATGTCGATGAGGATTTATATACTTGCTTGCACTGAGATAGTGAAATGAGGGTTGCTGAGGGTAGAAGCTGCACAAAAGGAGACCTTTTTGGGTTTTTTAAATGAGAGACTGCTACAATGAGTAAAGAAAGGACATAGGGGTGATGGTTTTCTTCTGTATATGAAATGTGGATATTTTTTAATACTGAAAGTGTAAGATTTGCTATAAAAAAAGTTTTTTTAAATATGTAATTACATTTTAATTATATATATTTTTTGGGGATAAAGGGCCTCATGTAGGTAGCCAAATACCGGTCGGTAACGGCCGATTTTCGGTAATTATACCGTTACCGACCGGTATTTTGGCTTTCGGTATGTAGGGGGTGAATTTCTGTATTCGGAATTTACCGAATCGGTAAAATTACCGAATCGGTAAAATTACCGAATCGGTAAAATTACCGAATCGGTAATTTTACCGATTCGGTAAATTCCGAATACAGAAATCAGATGTAGGGGGACTGTGTGGGTGTTGTTAGGAGTCGGTATTTACCACCAACTAATAGTTGGTGGTAAATAATGTATGGATGACGAAAAGCATTTAAAAGCGCTTAGAAGTGTGCACATGTGGCAGACATACATGCCCTTAGGGCATGTATGTGTGCCACATGTGCACACATGGCCGAATCAGGGGTGCAACAGGGTGTCAATGTGACACCCTGCCACCCTTGCATGTTCTCCCCCATTACCGAATCGGTATTTACCGATTCGGTAATGAGGCATACCTTCCCCTCAATGGGAAGGTATGCCTCATTACCGAATCGGTAAATACCGATTCGGTAATTACCGAATTTTAACGAATCGGTAAAAATTACCGACTCATTACCTACATACGAGTTACCACTTCTTAAATACCGATTCGGTAACGTTCGGTATTTAAGAAGTGGTAACTTGTATGCTACCTACATGAGGCCCAAAGTGTTTTAAAAAGTGTATGAAATATGTTTATTTATGTCTTGTAAAGCACATGCACTTTAAGAAAAACTTTGAAATCTTGAAAATTCCTTTTTAAATATGTAATGATATTTGAATTATGTATTTATTTGACAAATGTTTTTCTAAATGACCAATGAGATGCGTATAACAATATATTGTGAAGCACTGACACTTTCAATGACTAATTTGCACAAAAACATAAAACGAAGAAACATGCATAATGTAAATTGAATAGGTGCAGATATATAAATGCGTTCTTTGGTAGATGTTTGGCAGAGCCATAAATAATTTTTATCTTGTGAGTTAATCTGGACTAAAAATGCAAGGGGTGAAATATCTCTGTGATATATATAAATCCAGAAAGATGAAATTGAAATATGGCAGCAACATCTTTGCGTTTTCATGTCTATAGAATAGATGGTGTAAATTGGAACTTTCCGAATAACATGTCATTTATTTGTACATGCACCGTGTACATTTAAATATGGCTGCCACTTTCAACTGAAAAGAGTGTGTGAGCAAATATGTGGAAACTTCGATAGTCCTTCCTCATTGTTGTTACTCTTTGATAGAGTATTTTAGAGTAAAAATGATGGCGCTCCAACATCGTGAACAAGGCAGCTGAGACTGCTGAAATGCGTAAAAATAAAGATCCGAGTGATTAAAAAAAAAAGATGTTTATCGTCTAAAAATAAAGATCTGAGTGATTCAACCCTTCTGGAGTGCTGGACGATTATTTCCTATATACCAAGGAGAATCTTATTTTTGAATATATATATATATATATATATATATATATATATATATATATATATATACACAAGCGCACACACACACATACATTTTGGTGCTATTAATGCACAAAATGCAATGGCATAAACAAAATCATATTTTGCAGATATTGAATTTGGCCCTTGAACATTTTTGCCGTCACCCCTCCTATGTTTTGATGAATTCGTTTTTTTTTGGCCCTGGGACTATGTGCACTTTGACACTGCTAACCAGTGCTAAAGTGCTTATGCTCTCTCCATTTAACATGGTAAGATTGGATTTCATCTGATTGGCATATTTAATTCACTGATAGGTCCCTAGTAGAGCATTTTACACATGCCCATGGCCTGTAAATTAAACGCTACTAGTGGGCCTGCAGCACTTATTGTGCCACCCACTTATGTATCCACTTAAAACACTTATCAGGTTTGCCATTACAGCCTGAATGCAGTTTTAACTGCCAATTAGAGTTAGCAATATAAACCCCATGCCAAGCCTTAAACTCTCCTTTTATTGCATATAAGTCACTCCTAATGAAGGCCCTAGGTAGCTTAAAGTGCAGTGTGCATTGTAATTAAAAGGTTTGACATGTGCATTTTATTTTTGCATGTCCTGGAAGTGACAAACTCCTAAATTCTATTTCACTACTGTGAGGCCTACCTCTCCCTTAGGATAGCATTGGGTTGCCTTATTACATTTAATATGCGCTAATTTTAATTGGGAGCAGGTAAACATTTCATGTTTGGTGTCTGAGAAATTGTAATCAAAAATCCCCTTTGATTGTAAAGTTCTATTTTAAGAATTTTCCGGCCTTAACTATTTGTTGCCTATAACCTCTTCTTGGGTCACATGACTGTGTGTAATTGCCAAATTGGACTTTGTTGATTCCTCCCAGACAGCCACACAATAGAGGGATTAAGTATGCCTGCATGGGCTATAAACTGGCAGGATGGGGGGGACGAAGCTGGGCACAGCCCCACTTGCAACCGAATAGGCTTCACACAAAGGATTTGCCACCACTGCATTGTTCATGCAGCCAGCTTGGAGACTTGGAGTCATGGCAGGGGAGGCAGGAAACGTCAAGTACTTCAAAGGAAATTCTCTTGAAGCTTCTCCTACTTAAAAAAGGCACCAGATATAAAAATAGGACCCTCAGACCCACTCTTCAGTTTACTTTCTTGACCTGCAGAAGGATACTCAGGGCTGCCTGCTCCTGTGGCCAGCTGTGTACTCACAAAACTGCTTTGCTGCACCTGGAATGACTGCTTTGCTGCCTGGAGCCTGTCTTGAACCCTCAGAGGCCCACCCTGCTATTTCAGCCCTGTTTCTGCTGTTGAACCCAGGACTACCAGAGTGATTCCAAGGGTTTGATGGCAGGTCTTTTGATCAGAGTTTCTGGTGACATATACATACCACCAGTGGCATCAGAGTGCTCTACTTATGAAACTGTACAGCTTAAGATACTTTAATAATGGGGATATACAAAGTCCTAAAACACCCATAAAAACAATAAAAGTATTCAGAAGTGCATAAGGAGATAGATGTGAAGTGCTCTAACATACACAATTGTTCCCAACTTAATAGTATACGGACCTCACTCCAGGTCATTACAGGGATTGTGGCAAGACCTGAACTTTTCAATTAAAAAAACACTGGTTTTGGTGTGTCAGTCTATTACTTCGATGGATTCAAAGCTAAACCAAGGACAATAGTAAGGGCCAGCACTCTCTTCTTTGCATTTAGTGCTGAACCTATTTTGAAACGCTGAAACAGTGTTTAGATCTTTTCAATTGATTTTAATGTTTAATTCATTTGTTTTTAAACTTCAATCTCTAATTAAACTTTGTTAGCTCTGCATAGATGTTTTTATATTTTTAATTCCCCTGGGGTCTTCCACTGTTTTTAGTGTTCCTGCCTCAGAAGATTGCATGAGGCATTAATACGTGCTTCAGTGGGCGCCATATTGTTTCACCTCTGACAGTAATACATTCTGCCTGACCGGTTGGCGGTTTAGCCATCGATCACATCATAGAGGCCGATTCCGATCGGGGTCGGAAAGCACTCTGACCGTGCCGGATCCGGAGTGTTTTCCGACCGAGCCGGAGTCCTGCAGTCCGACCGAGCGAGTACGATGCGGCCGTATGCTGTCGGACTCGGTTCGGTCGGACTCCCATAGAAGTAAATGGGAGCCGGTCGTACGACGCGTACATGGGCTCCCATTGACTGAATGGGTACGTCGCGGACAAGTGCGCCCCCTACAGTGGGTACACATTGGTGCCATCAGCACCGTACATGCCTGTGTTGGGGAGACCCATGGGTCTCCCCCTGTGTCCGAGTCGTAGGGCTGCGGATGACAGGGGGTCTGACGCGGACCCCCAAAGGCAACCCCCCGGACGATTTGCGAGCCGGAAACTCCGGCTCGCACAGGCTGTCCGACGCGTGCATCCTACTGGCTCGGTCGTGAATCGCATCCATTGCACGCTACGGTTAGCTTACGACCGAGACGTACGGAGCGGTTCGGACCCCAAAACGAGTCGGTCGGTGAATTTCATATAGCTCGCATCGTACTTGCTCGTTCGAACAGCTGTACGAGTCGGGCGGAAAACACGTGTACGGCGAGTAGTTTTTCCGTCCGGATCGCGTTCGGTGCCCTGCCGACCCAGATTGGAATCGGCCCCAAAGTGTCCCAGCTACTTCATTATAAAATGTACGCCCACGTGTGAATAAACATTTTAAATTAAGTTTTACTGCTAGAACTGGTGCTCTGCTCATTGAATTTTGTGTCGAACGTAATGTTAAATTATGTTTAGACCTTTTCAACTGATGGTAATTCCTTTGTTTTTATCCTTCACTTCAATCAGTGATTGCACTTGACTCGGTAGGGACCTTTATTAATTTTTATATCCCTCTGGCGTCTCCCACCACTTCTTGTCTTCCTGCTTCCGGCTTTCTGGGGGTGTCATCCTGCTTCTTCTCTGACAGCAGTGCATTCCACTTGACTGATTAGCGGTCCAGTTGTCCATCACATGATAGCTACTTCATTATAAAATGGGGTCCCCAAGGTAGATGCGCAGTCAACATTTTTAAGTAACTGTGAGGGTCGGGGTTCCATTCCTTGTATTTTGTGCTGAATTTACTGCTAAATAGTGATCGGTTTTTCCAAAGATCTTAATGTTTTCTTAATTTTTTTTCTTAACTTTTCAATCACTAATTACACTTTTAAATTTTAAAATCCTTTCGGTGCCTCCAATTGCTTTTTGTAAATTGTAAGGATTTTGGGGTCCCTGAGCCAAACATATATCTGGAGACACTGTTCGGAACAGCTGTACATTTATGATAAGTTTTCAGCTTTGTCACGCCTTCTTTGGACAGGTGACTGTCACTGCACAGGCACAGTGGTCCAAATTCTAAATGTGTTTCTAACCAATATTCAGGGATAGTGAGGTGTGTTTTCAACATTGTACTATAGCAGCTGTTCACTAGTATTAATGCTAATAATCTCTGTGACCAAGCTGCTCTTTTGCTCTAAAAGGAACATTTTTATGGATATTGCATGTCGTTGAAAAGCAACATTTTTATGTGAAATATCTGCAATAAACTCCCACGCATCACTCCTATTCAAAATATATTAAAGGGAAATAGTATTTAAAACAAATTGGGGCAGATTTACAAGCCCCTTGTGTGTGTTTTGTGCCGCCGTTGTGTCACATTTGTGATGCAGTTGCGGCGTACACGTTGCGGTCCATTTACAACGTGACGCATCTAGGGAGATGCGTCACGTTGTAAAGCCCTGCGTCACATGTTACCTATATATAATGTATGCAGGGTGGGCATTCCCACAAAAAAGAGCCATGTAGAAGTGACGCAGTGAAATCTACAAGATTTCACTGCGTCACTCTATGCCTTCACTGCCTCAACATCCCTACGCCTGCTCAAACCAGGCGTAAGGACTGACACAGGGCTTTTTGAATGGGACTCACCCTTCTATTGTGGCACATTTCTGGAGTTGCGTCACTTTCATGAGCAACTCTAGCAATGCGTCACTTTTGCGCCAACAGATGCGTCAGAATTTCTAACGCATCTGTTAATCCTTGCGCCATGGAGCACTGTGTTGTAAATACAGCGCCACCATGGTGGCACAAGAACATTCAGAGCTGACGCAAGGAAACTGACGCACCTATGCAGATGCGTCAGTTTCTTGTAAATCTGCCCTTTTATGTTTAAGAATCCTTCAAGGCCATCAGGGCAGGGTTGTGTGGAGAACAGAGCCAGATCTATCAGGGGGACCCCTGAAAGGACCATTTTGCCCATACCTTAAAACGTCTCTGCTTTTGAGGGTGCAGTAATGCTCCCGTCTTATTGCAGTACATTCTACATGACCGGTTAGTGGTCTAGCCATCTTTCACAGGATAGGGATCGGCAATTGCATTATAAAATGAATGCACAAGTACGGATACACAATTGACATATTTAATTAATTTAAACTGCTAGTGCTGGCACTCTGTCCCTGTAGTCTTGTGCTGAATCTATTTTTATATTCAAATGCTGTAACCCCTTTGTCTTTTAACATTCAAATAGAGATTCAAGTCATGCCATTATAAAAGCGGGTACACCAGTAGCATGCGAAAAGCAAGCCTTTTTATGTCTGTCTGCACCATAACATGCCCAGTGGCCAGAAGTGATTACAGATCATGTTTAGAGGTTTCCGAAAATTTAAATAAGTGAAAGTTCTCAAGTAATTAATTATTAGAATTCTATTCTTATAACTATACCCTTAACAGTGAAGCCTGAAATAAGGTTCAAGAGGTAAATCTTTTTCATCTGATTCCCCTCACTTAGGTGGAGTCACTCAATCAACAACTCCAGTTACCCACTCACTATACCAATGTCAGTGAACAGGTTACAATAAAGGAGGGCTATGTAATGTTAGCTCTGCCATAAAGATCAGGGCCCCATATTAATGTGCTAATTTGTAATGATATGTTCCAGATATGTTTTCTTACTGAAGCATGCCTCACAATAGACTGAAACCGTATAAAGGAGGGATTGGTTTCCCCCAATTACAAAAGCCTTAAGAGTGAGTGCAAGGACAAATTCAGTGAAGCAGTTGAGACTATTTTAATGTGCTAACAGCATGCAGGAGTAAGTCTTCTGCTGTTAGAAATTAGTAATAAATATAGCCTTAATGTTGTTTCCTTTACTACACACTAAGCTACTGATGCAGGGAAACATGGTTTGCAGCAGATAAAGACCCACACAGATCTAAAACCTGAGACCCCAGGTGAATCTTTCTGGTTAGAGATAGCTTCAGCACAGACCTGTGTATACAAGCAGAGGCGCGATGAAACACAATGTGTTCAGCAGAAATGGACAGGTCACATCACACATTAAGGTGCCAATTCCGATCCGGTAAAAAACTTCCCCGTCCGACTCGTATCCGGATTTTTTTCCGTCCGAATCGTCAAAGTAGCGTACAAACTGCTAAGTACGATTCGAACGGAAAAAAGTCCATACGAATCGCATTGGGAAGATTTCCCCACACGTCCTCGGGTCGGGAAAAGTCACCGACACGTCCCCGGTCGAAAAACCCACCGTGCGGAAAAATAAAGTCCGACAGCGCAAGTACGATCCCTCCCGTCCTCCCCATTTCACAACCGTACGCAAAAAACACCGTCCGAACCGAACTCCCATAGCAACCATGGAGACATGTGCCCGCATACGCGCCGAACACCCCACCACCCCCCCGCCCGCGTATGTACGCACCGAACCCCCACCCCAGCAGTGCATGTACGCCCCGAACCCCCACCCATGTATGTACGCCCCGAACCCCCACCCGTGTATGTACGGACCGTACCCACACCCGTGGAAGTACGGCCCGTACCCCCACCCCAGCAGTGTATGTACGCCCCGAACCCCCACCCCAGCAGTGTATGTACGCCCCGAACCCCCACCCGTGTATGTACGCACCGAACCCCCACCCGTGTATGTACGCACCGAACCCCCACCCCAGCAGTGTATGTACGCACCGAACCACCACCCGTGTATGTACGCACCGAACCCCCCCAGCCATGTATGTACGCCCCGAACCCCCCCAGCTGTGTATGTACGCACCGAACCCCCACCCGTGTATGTACGCACCGAACCCCCACCCCAGCAGTGTATGTACGCACCGAACCACCACCCGTGTATGTACGCCCTGAACCCCCCCAGCCGTGTATGTACGCCCCGAACCCCCACCCGTGTATGTACGCACCTAACCCCCACCCGTGTATGTACGCACTGAACCCCCACCCCAGCAGTGTATGTACGCACCGAACCACCACCCGTGTATGTACGCACCGAACCCCCACCCCACCCGTGTATGTACGCACCCAACCACCACCCGTGTATGTACGCACCTAACCCCCCCACCCGTGTATGTACGCACCGAACCCCCACCCGTGTATGTACGCACCGAACCCCCACCCCAGCAGTGTATGTACGCACCGAACCACCACCCGTGTATTTACGCACCGAACCCCCCCCAGCCGTGTATGTACGCCCCGAACCCCCCCCCCAGCCGTGTATGTACGCACCGAACCCCCACCCGTGTATGTACGCACCGAACCCCCACCCCAGCAGTGTATGTACGCACCCAACCCCCACCCGTGTATGTACGCACCTAACCCCCCAGCCGTGTATGTACGCACCGAACCCCCACCCGTGTATGTACGCACCGAACCCCCCCCCAGCCGTGTATGTACGCGCCGAACCCCCCCCAGCCGTGTATGTACGCACCGAACCCCCACCCGTGTATGTACGCACCGAACCCCCCCAGCAGTGTATGTACGCACCCAACCACCACCCGTGTATGTACGCACCTAACCCCCCCCAGCCGTGTATGTACGCACCGAACCCCCACCCGTGTATGTACGCACCTAACCCCCCCAGCCGTGTATGTACGCACCTAACCCCCCCCCAGCCGTGTATGTACGCACCGAACCCTCCCAGCCGTGTATGTACGCACCGAACCCCCACCCGTGTATGTACGCACCGAACCCCCCCAGCCGTGTATGTACGCACCGAACCCCCACCCGTGTATGTACGCACCGAACCCCCACCCCAGCAGTGTATGTACGCACCCAACCCCCACCCCAGCATTGTATGTACGCCCCGAACCCCCCCCAGCCGTGTATGTACGACCCGAACCCCCCCAGCCGTGTATGTACGCACCGAACCCCCACCCGTGTATGTACGCACCGAACCCCCACCCGTGTATGTACGCACCTAACCCCCAGCCGTGTATGTACGCACCTAACCCCCAGCCGTGTATGTACGCAACGAACCACCACCCGTGGAAGTACGGCCGTACCCACACCCCACCAGGGAATGTACGGACCGTACCCCCACCAGTGCATGTACGGACCGTACTGACGCCAAAAACACACGTACTGAACCAGGACAAACCATATTTACACAAGGAGAGTCAATTAGAGTTTCCCCACACCACCAAACATGCCCAACCGCCCCACAAACATCACATACACTGACCTGCAACTGCCAAACTGCCAAACAGAGGCCCAAAACTCAATCACTCCTCATAACACACCCACACAAATTTCAAACACAGCCACACCCACAAATGGACCAATAAAAATGGACCACACACACAAACCATGAGCCTTTGCAACAGACCCACTGCTGCCAGAGCCCACAGACGACCCACACCACCATACTTGAACCTCACACTTGCATACCTTCACACAACCACCTACACAAACACCCCCTCATCACATTCACACACACACCTCCACTACCACACCCACACACCCACAACCATCCACACCCACACCCCCACAACCATCCACACCCACACCCCACGCCATGTCCACCACCAAGAATCCAAAGTTCACAAAGGAGGAGCTGGAGATCCTTGTCGACGAAATCCTCAGAGTCGAGCCACAGCTCTTTGGAACATTGGTCAGACAGACCAGCATATCCGAAAAAACGGCCATGTGGCAGAGGATTGTCGATTCTGTGAATGCTGTTGGGACCACCAGAAGGACCAGGCACGAGTGCCAATCCAGGTGGTACGATCTGCGGAGGACGGTCAAGAGGAAGATGACTGACAATCACAACCAGGGGAACATCACTGGAGGAGGGCCGCCCCCCAGACCGGTACAATACCATCCCTGGGAGGAGAAGGTGATGTCCACGCTGGCGGTGGAGGGACTACACGGACTACCAGGACTCCCAGACCCTGGTGAGTACACAAACAACTCACCTCACATGGGGGGGATGCCATACACAATCAATCATGCATGCCACCCCCCCCAAGCCACCACCGGACACAACCACACTCCACAAACACACACATGCCACTAGCGCCTCCATGCCCCATGCATCAATCAGGGCCATGCCAAGTCACAGGCCACACAAAACACCAACACAACACAGGATGTGGCCGATGCTGGGAGTGGGGGCATCAAAACTAACATTGATCAACTCACAAGCACACAACAATGCCCTCAGCCCATATGGCCCAGGGCACAGCCATACAAACTGTGTGTACCCACACAGTACTGTCTTGCCTGCAAATGGTGGCTGCCATGCAGGATGACATGGGTCTGAAGGCACAATTTGCACATAACAGCAGACAATGAAGATGCATCGCTCTGATAGAGTCTCAGCACACACCGCCACAGCAGCAGCCTACACTCAGACACACTGCCCAATGGGTGCCCGGAGAACAGGAACTAACTCACATGAACAAGCCAATGGCCATTCAAAGACCGGCTAACTGTGTGTGCCCAGGAAGCTGGCCTGAGGTGACAGAGGGTGACAAATAGAGGGAGGGAGAGGGGGAATGAGAGGGAAGGAGACAGAGGGGGACACAGGGAGACAGACAGAGGGAGGGAGTAGGGTGACAGAGGGAGACCGACAGAGGGAGGAGGGTGACAGAGGGAGGGAGGAAGGGAGACACAGGGAGACTAAATCACCCTTGGGTGGTGTGGCCATGTCCACTCGTCAGCCGGTGGACTGTGTGCATGCAGACAAGGTCTGGCAGTGCCTCAACCCCCCCTACCGTAGATGAAGACCGGTCCATGTGTCAATCTGTGCACAAGTCCATCCGTGCTGCAGGCACAGACCTAACCACACACCCAGTATACCCACCCACTGTGTCGGTAAGAACCCTGTCACAAATGCTTCAGTCACCTACCTGCAACATCAAATTGCCTTGGCAAAACACCATTTGGCCACGTACAGTGCAACACGTAAGGCGCCTCTGCATGGCTCGCTACGCCCGCACACCACACTGCTGACTGTGTACCCAAATAGATGCATCAACTAAGATTGTGTCACACATGCGTAAAGCCCTGACAGCTGTGGCCAAGGGACATACCCATGCACAAGTGCACTGTGAGAGGAATGCAAGACAGATCCAACTACCCAGAGGAAGAGTGCCAAATCAGAAATGCATGAAACATGGATGCCACATGTAACACTGTTAACATTGTCTCTCTCACACACAGGTCAACGTCGACGATCACCCCCCAACACTGGGGGGGAAGTCTCACAGGACCAGGCTCCGCGGGATGAGGACCCCACCGCCAGCGACGACTCTCACCACTCCGTGGATGACCCAGACCAACCTGGCCCCTCTGGTGTCCAACCACCTGCAGCACCTGCGTCAGGTACAACTGTGCCAACCACCACCCCCATTCCTGCCACATCCCAGGAGACGTCCAGGAGCCCTGCCCGCACACGACCACCCAGCCAGTCTGCCCAGGAGGGACACGGTCCTCCGGGCACCCAGGAGGAGGCAGGCGGCAACGCAGATGCCATCCCTCAGGGGTCCCGGAGACCCGATGCGCCCACAACGGCAGGCCAGGTGCACGTGGGCAGGGGTGGCGGGAGTGGAGGGCGGCGGAGGCGCGAACCTGACCAGGGAGCTCAGGACCCGGTAGTGTCCCAGGTCAGCAACATCCTGGATACATACCGGCGTGACACCAGGGGCATGGACCAGATTGCGTCCACCCTCAATGACATCAAGGGGACCCTCGAGGAGATGAAGACCCTGCAGGCCCAGCAACATGCCTGTCAACTGCAACACCAAGGAAGGATGGAGGATAGACAGGCTGAGCTCGTTGCGGTGCAAACCCAAATGACCGGTGTACTCCGTCGGATTGCCGACAACATGGGCAACCCTCCCTGTGGCACCAGGCGAAGGCCATTACCAGACACAGGGAGGGATCAGGAGGAGGAGGATTCATCCGACGGAGCGTCACAGACATCGTCACGGCCTGCTTCCGAGGGTCCCCGCAGGAAGGTGGGTCGTCCACGAAAAAGACTGTGAGAGTCAGCAGAACATCACCATCTCCCAGGTCACCTGGCCTGGCACCTGGCCCTCTGGCCCAATAGCAGCACATGACATTCTCTGCCACATGGACTTGCTGGTCACTGTCTGACCTATGTTGACGAAGACTGTGGCATGGACTCTGACATTTTGCTACGGCAAGGATACCAACTCCCCCAGTGAACTTTGGATTCTACACTCCCGCTGTGCACCTCTTGTCATCCCCACAAACCCGTACCCCACCACAAATAAATTAATCACACTTACAAGATGATGCCGTGATTCTGCATTATTACAATACATGTGTGTGTCGTAAAGTCAAAGCATGCCTGATCTCAGAATTAACTCCAACCATCCAAACCGTGGGGTCGCAGTCTTGCCCAGGACACACATGGGTCCCAATGTATCATCTGATACAGACATGGAGTACCATACTCACCTGTGCTGGGCCCAACCAGCTGAGTGGTTCCCGCACAACTGTGGCTACAGACACATTCAGGGGAGCAACAGTCATGCGCAGAGGTCAGGGATCATGTGGAGTGACCTGGCTTGCCGCTCCCAGGTATGTCTAGACATGTGTCCCTACCATGTCCTGCATGCTTGCGTCAGGCGGATGTTGAGAATGGTGGCTAGGCCAAGGTTGGATGCATGGAGATGCCAGAATGCAGTTTTGGATCACAGTGCCACATGGTTGTGTTGGGGTTGTGGGCTGCATCATGAGTGTGGGCGTGGATCGAGAAGGTCATCCTGCAGCTGGCTGTGAATCATTCCCCCCATCCCGTTTGGACGTTGATGTGGCCTGGTTGCCCGATGCAGTAGCAGAGCTGTGCAGATGCACTCCGGATATGGACAAGTATCATGGGAGTCGTAAGGCACATGTCCGTAGACTGCAGGGTAGGATTCGACACGGATGTTGTAGTTGCCCTGGGGGATGGTCTCTCTTGCCTTGAGGTGGATGGAACTGTGCATCTTGTGCATAATACAGTTTCCACTCCCTGACAAACCGCTAGCATCTTGTCACTCTACACATAGACACATATGCACCACCTCTGAAAACTATGCCAGACATGCCGCACGCACAGTGGCAACAGGCCACCATTGACAGGGAAGAGGCACCTTGGAGACAGAGGGACAAATTTATTAGTCATGTGTGTTGGAATGACAATGATACTCTGTCAACACATACACAGGTCATGTGGATGAACATGTGGGAGCAACACTGGCACCCCCCATTGCAACACAGATGCTGGTATTCCATTGAACTGGCACACAAGTGACGGATAACAGCTAAACACCCCCTGCTGCCACGGAGAGGCTGCTATACACCATTGAGGCCCTGATGGGGCAATCACACACCATGTCAACCCGGTGCAACCTGTATGTTTCCGAGGCCAGTGTTACACACATTGATGGCCTCATCACAATCCCCAATCCCCTGACACATGACAGTCACCAAGTCTGACCATGGCTCCAGGTGAAGCCTGCCCCATGTCATGTTCCCCATGTAGGATCCACATGTATGCAAATTGACCACACATGAACCGGAGAAGTGCACACAGACTACAAACAATTTACACACCCAAAACGCCGTGAGGCATCCCTTACCCTAAGGAGATTTCCAAACTTGCCCGTGCATGTGACGCAGAATCAGCACATGTTGCTGTGTTCATGAGGAGTAGCAGGAGCACAACAATGCCACCAGCAGACAGCATGCCCATGGACCTGTGGAAGAGAGACACACAAGGAGTCAGCCCAAAGGAGCACATCCGCAAGCATGTACTCAACACGTATCATGTTGTCAACATGACAGGTGACAATGATGACTCTCTGACAACATCCTTCCATTGCGCCATCACTCGAGTGACACTTCAATACACACCACTGACTCACTTGGCAGACATGCAGATGGACACACACATTGCAACACATGCCACACACGGCCCAATGCGTGCACACTCAGACACTGGAACTCACCACTAAGCAAAGAAGTTGCGTATGAGCCGACTCTGCATGTCCTCCACAGCCTCCTCCTCCTCCATATCACTTGCCCCGTCACCAAGGCCTTCTTCCTCCACGGGTGGATGGTCCTGGTCATCTTGATCCAGTATGAGTGGAACAGCTTCCTCCACTGCCATGTTGTGCAGCATGCAGCAGACGATGATGATCTTGCACACCTTCACCGGGGCATATGGGAGTGCTCCGCCGGTCTTGTGGAGGCACCGGAATCGGCTCTTCAGAAGTCCAAACGTCCTCTCAATGACTCTCCTGGTCCGCCCATGGGCGTTGTTGTAGCGGTGCTCGGCAGCCGTGCTGGGGTTGCGGACAGGCGTCATCAGCCATGGCATGTTGGGATAGCCAGCGTCCCCTACAAGGAAACATCATGGACAGAAGTGTGTCAGCACAGGCAGTGAGATTGGAAGATGACGCCAAACACTGAACTGCCAGAGTCTACCCACCAACAATACATGCTCGCTCGTTCCGCAGCTGCAGCATCATTTCAGGCAGCCTGCTACGCCTCATGATGAAGGCATCGTGTGCTGATCCTGGAAAGCGAACACAGACATGTGAAATCACCATGTTGGACAGACACACCACAAGGGCATTAATGGAGTGATAATGTTTGCGATTCCTATACACCACCTCCTGTGCCTGTGGTGGTACCAACGCAACATGTGTCCCATCTATGGACCCAATGACATGGGGCATCCCTCCCAGGGCATAGAACTCACGCTTGACATCTGTCAACTGCTCACGAATTGGGAATTTAATGTACTCATCCAGGTGAACCAACATGGCCTCTAAGAAATCATGCAGAACACGGCTGAACATCGTCTGGGACATGCCCCCGACGTCAGCAATGGTATGTTGGAACGTACCCGTGGCAAGGAAATGTAGGGCTGCCATCACCTTCAACTTGGGTGTCAGTGCACTGGGATACCTGTGGCGCGGGAGGAGTTGTGCTTCCAGCCGGCCAGTCAACTCATCAATCAACCGTTGGCTGAATCTGTAGCGGCGTATACAGTCCCGTTCATGCAGGGCAGCCATGTATGGCATACGTCGAGGGAGAGGCGGAGCCCTGCAGTGAAATGGAAGGAACACCGAAGAGTGAGCACTGTACAACGACATTGTCAATGCACTGAGCACATGTTACACAGCCAATACACAAATGCCACATTCTGAGTCAGGTCTGTGCCACATTTCCTGGACACGTACGCCAGTCAGGTGACACTCCTACAGCCACTAACGGAGTGGGGCAAGCTCACGATGACATGGCATGAGACTAGCTGTGGGCCAGTGTAAGTGAACATGCACACGCATCACAGGATTCACAGACATCCACACATGTGCAGAAGTAGTATGCGTATGGTACAGACAGGTTGGTGGATGCGATATGCACTGGTCACATGTCATAGGAAAAGGACAGGCCACACACATTGCCTTGGAGGAGTACATGTCGAGACAGAACATACATAGAGAGCATGTGGATATGTACTTGTTTTGATACTCCGTGTAGTTGCATACATACACACCTCATGGCAGATCACATATGTGGGCTGGTGTGCGGAACAGTGTGCCATGGCCATCTACACACAGACACATGTTGGCAGCAGCAACTGCTGATGCATTGGACCACACACCTACAGCAAAATCATGGAAACACATGCCACACACATGACATGGTTGCAGCGTGCAACGCAGCCATACACATGTCATGTGTAATATTCCATGTACCTGGGATCAGGGGACAGGTGCGGGTGTCCGTGACTGGGACATGCAAGTGACTCATGGCTCCACTAGTGTGTACGACATGCACACATGTCAAAGGAGTGCAGGGGATGTGTGGCACAATGCGCACCATCACACACGACATGTGTACACAGCTTATCGTACATATGCTTTGCCCACACCTCAGGGGTAATGTGCCACATCACATCCTGACACACCTGTGTCACGCACATGTGGTATTGCACAGACAATGCATTGGTGTCCACCCTTGGCAAAATCTGACCGCTCCATTCCTGTCTGTGTGCCGCCTGTCACCACTGACAGGTGTGGAACGCACCGTACATACGCTCTGAGAGCGTGTATAGGGTCCCTGGGCCAACATGGGCGCTGGCGTATGCGTACGCCACAGTAGTACGAACCGGACGAGCGCTTGTACGCTCCGGATCGCAATATGGGCGCTGGCGTATGCGTACGCCACAGTAGTACGAACCGGACAAGCGCTTGTACGCTCCGGATCGCAATATGGGCGCTGGCGTATGCGTACGCCACAGTAGTACGAACCGGACAAGCGCTTGTACGCTCCGGATCGCAATATGTGCGCTGGCGTATGCGTACGCCACGGTAGTACGGACTGTACAAGCGCTTGTACGCTCCGGATCACAACATGGGCGCTGGCGTATGCGTACGCCACGGTAGTACGGACCGTACAAGCGCTTTTACGCTCCGGATCACAACATGGGCGCTGGCGTATGCGTACGCCACGGTAGTACGGACCGTACAAGCGCTTGTACGCTCCGGATCACAACATGGGCGCTGGCGTATGCGTACGCCACGGTAGTACGGAGCGTACAAGCGCTTGTCCGGTTCGTACTACTGTGGCGTACGCATACGCCAGCGCCCATATTGCGATCCGGAGCGTACAAGCGCTCGTCCGGTCCGTATCACTGCTTTCTGGAACGCACCGTACCTGTGTGTACATGCATGAAAACACATAGGGGACACATGAGGGACAAGTATAAGGGCCTAAATGCATGATGGTTGCCATGGAGACCGAGTTTGATTTTTGAATTTGAGCACCAGGTGCCCAGCAGAAGTCAGTTTGCAAGAATCTACATTGTTGCAAAGTGGATGTTGACTTGACATCATCATCAAAACTGAAACCATGCAAAGCCACACACTGGGGTAGGTTTGAAGGGATTGGATGAAACGTAGGATGCAAATGTGACTGACCAATCAATCTGTACTCCTGTACATGAACAGGCCAGCCAGGCAGATATAAGCCAGCCAGGTCCCATGAGAGATCACTTGCCTGCACATCCATTCATCCATGACCACTGCTGCTGATAGTGATTCCTCTGGCACCATGTCCAGGACTGTGGAGAGGTCACAGCCATTCACCCAGGAGGAGAACCTTGCCCTGATTGATGTGATCCTCCCACAGTACCAGAGCCTGTATGGTCGACCAGGGGTTGAGGTGAGTGCAGACTCCACTAGCTTAGACTGTGCCCCTTTTGTGTGACAGTGACTTCTGGCTTTGTGTCCATGTGTGACAGACATGCACTGGTGTTTACAGTGGGTCCCAGGGTGTGGAAGGCCTCATGTCACCCATGCAGCGCATGCTGTGTTTCCTGTGTGCACTCCTCACTTGCATAGTGCCTACTGTGACAATGAATGCATGGTGCATGCCACATACTGCCGGGCTACTCCTCCTGGGGATGTTGTTTCCACAGTCCTGATGTGATCCTGTGTTCCCCCCAGTGTGACAGGTGACAGTACCCATGGATGTGTGTTTGTTCAGTGTACCTGTGCTGTGAGTGTCCAAAGGCCGTGTTCGTCCCCTGCACATTGGTGTGTGTGTCAGTCCCCTGTCATGTGGGTGAGTGCATATGGGGAGTGTTGCACACTAGCTGCATGAGGGATGGATATAGCCTGCCCATCCGATGTGAGCAGGGAGCAGTGCTGTGTGCATGCCGTGCTGAGCCAGCCCCACACCTGTGACACCCCCGTCTACTGGCACATGGGCAGAGTGAGGTGTGTACCCGCAGTTGGCAATGCCATGTGATTGTCCTGTGCCTGTGTGTGTCTGTGTACTCTGCTGAGGTAGCATCTGTGTGCTGGGGCAGGTGACTGCTTCGAGGTGCTGTACATAATCCTGGTGTGGCCTGTGAGGCGCAGTGTGATCCCTGGTCAGTGAGTGTGTGGTACCCCTCATGCCACCCGTGTACTTTCAATGGCACGTAGTGCATTTGGCCTTCCACAGTGGATTATGTCCCTATGACAAAGGTGCAATGAGTTGCATGCATACCATAGCCTGTTAATGAATAGGATTGTTCTATATGTGTGTCTCTGTGTCTTTGCTCATGTGGATTAATGTATTCTCACTTTTGCATCCTCACAGGTAGGCGCCATTGCCAAGGGGGAGATCTGGAGGACAGCCGTCAGTGCCGTGAGGGGTACAGAGGGTCGGATGCGGAGCCTGTCTCAGGTGAGGAAACGCTGGCAGGACATCCGGTGCTGGACGAGGAGGATTGCACGGGTCCTGCTGGGGGACTCACCTGAGAGCCGTAAGAACCGTGGGCGCCGTCGTCTGACCCACATCCAGAAGCGTGTGCTGGCAGTGGTCTTCCCCGATATGGACAGGCGTCTACAGGAGAAGCAGCAGCAGGAAGGGGGTAGGTACATGTGTGTCAGTTGTGTGTCCCCAGCCAATGTAAGTGTGCAGTTGCATGGATACACTGCCAGGGTTTGATTGTGCAGTGCGTCAACTTCTCCCCAAAGTAGCACAGTGCTGTTCTCACTCCCTCCCTTCCCCTCCTTGCCATGTGTTACCTGGTCTGTCTGTAGCCACTCTTGCACAAGGTTATTTAGGCAGGCAGTTCATGCAGGTACCCAATGCTAGCAGCATCATGTGTGGGGGTGATGTGCCACAGGTCTGGGGACCTTGCGTGTGCCCTGGCCAATTTCAGTCATTGTGGTGTCCATGTCACTTGGCACTGATTGTGAATCACGACATAGGGGTGTGTCTCCAAAATGTACAGCTTTCCAGCATGCATGTCCAATTGTGTGCCCTCTGACATGATGTGCCTGAGTGGGAGGCCTGCTAAGTGCAGGGACGGTTGCTTAATTTGCAGTCATGTCCATCCTGGACCATGGAGGAGTGTGGGCACTACTGTGCCCTGGGGCACCTCTTCCTAGGTATCATGTGCGTCATCCAACAATATGGCCATTCACTGTGTCTTCGCCATGGGTTGGGTAGGGTGGCATTGTACCCTGGGCTCAACTGTTAGGACCTACAGGTTGCTACATGTGTCCACTGTACAGGGGGACCCATTTTGCTTGTGCATACTCACAGTGGGCATTACCTGTGTGTGTTGTTGAGACAATCTGATGATGTTTGCCTGTCAATGATGTGTGGACAGGCGCACCAGGGGCTGTGTGTGTACAGTCATGAATTAGTGGAGGCCATGTGTTTTCATCCCAGAGTAAGAGGTGTACATACTTTCTCAGTCTCAATGAGATTGTCTCAGGTGTGGGTGGTTTGTGCGTACAAGGCCTACATGTCAGAAGCTTCATCCTCCTTGCTGGGTTTGGCCTGTGTGTGATGTTTGACTGGACATACGCTCAAGGTGCAGTGACCCAGTCATGTTTGGCATGGTTTCATGTATTGCCTTTACAGCATGTGGCAAGAGTAAATGGATATGATTCCTGCTCATCCCTTTTTGACGACGCAGTGTGGTGCAGATGCTGTGCACATTTGTCCCCAGAGGCTGGCTCCTCTGTAAAATTTTAGGTGCAGTGATTTGCTGTTGTGTCATGCTCTCCATTGTGTCTCAGTGGCATGGTGGGTCGACAAACTGTGTGTTCCATGGCCTACATGTGTACATTGTTTTGTAGGTGTTACTCCTGTTGCTTTTCAGGCTATGCAATGTGACCTATGTATATTTGACTCATGTGACATATGTGTACAGGTGTCTGATTATCTCCTGTCTCTTCACCTTGCCCACAGCATCGCCGGGGGACACGGAAGGAGACACTAGCACGGACCGGGAGGAGGGATTGAGCACCAGTGCCAGCAGTGCTGTCCTGTCTGGCACATGGAGTGGCACGGAGGCCGAAGGGAGTGAGGCAGAGGACCTGTCGACTGCCAACACAGACTATGACGCAGACGGGTCCGAGGCTGAGCTCCCAGAGGTGGCGGAGTCTGCCCCCCCAGCTGATGGCAGCCCTCCACATCCCCCCGCCACCTCAGTTTCCATCACCGGCCTCCCACCTGCTTGTGGCCCTTCCCTCCGTGCTCGGTCCCCACATGTCTCCTTCCTGCCAGGCACCGCACCCCCTGCCCCTGTCACCACTGCTGCGGTGAGTGCGGAGTCTGTGGACATCCTGAGGCAGTTGCAGGTTGGTCAGACTGCGATGCTAAATGTCCTCCATGCCCACACCCAGGTGCTGACCCAGATGGAGGCATACATGGAGGGCATGTCGGCTGCGCAGTCTGACCAACGGCAGTTGCTGAGGTCCATAGACTCCACACTGACTGCAGCACTGGATCTCCTGCAGCGCTGCCTACCCCCCCCCCTACCCCTGCCCCATCCACAATTCCCACTCCCGTGCCTGTCCCACGCACATCCAGACGTCAGCGTGCACGCACCCCACCAGACACTGGCACCACACCACCAGGGAAGTCGAAGCGCACACCTCCTGTCAAGCACACACAGGGTGAGGAAGGCACACCCACTGGGTCGGGGGGGAAACGTACAACACGCAGCCACAGTGGGAGTCCGCAGTCCACACAACCCACTCCCTCCAAATCCACTCCCCTTAGCTCTCCTGGCCAACAGTCGGAGACAGCATCATCCACTGCAAGTGTGCCCCCCCCCCCCCCCAGGAGGACACCACCCCGCAAGCGGTGGAGGCAGGACCCGGCCAGGGGAGTTGAGTCCCCCACCCTGTCCACACCCTCCCCCAGTGGCGCTGCGACCCATCCCTCTGCCCCCCCCCCCCTCCTTGGGGCCTGTGGTTCGATTGGGTGCGGGGGAGTCGCTGGGGGACCTTGCCAACGTGTGCAGCGCCATTCTGTCCTCCACCTTTGGCGCTGGCACCCCCCCTGTGGCGGATTCATCCCTCCCTGCACCCACAACACCTACCCTTGCCCCTCCTGTCCCTGCGGTGCCTGTTTCCACCCTCCCCCTGATGCCCCCTCTTCTGTGGATGAAATGGACATGTGAACTGTGCAGGCAAGCTAGGGGACACACGTCCCGATGTGTACCCCCCCCCCGGACTTTGCTGCTGGCCTGGCCCATGGCCCTTGTACATAGTGGACATTTTCTCAGAGACATTTTCCTGCTGAATAAAGCATTTTCTTTTGGTTTTGCACACTGATGCTTTCCTGGACTTGCTGTTGGTGCTGGTGCTCCCTGAGTTGGGGTGGTGATAATGTGTTAGGGGTCTGTGAAATGTTGTAGTGTGCTGCTCATGGGGTGTACCCTGCCATCTGCGTGCCATCACAGGGGTCTCTGCCAATGGTATTTGGTCATGTTTGCTCTCACTGTATGGTGACATTGTCCCAAGGTGTGTTCCATCCTCTGTGGAGCCGGCCATATTCCCTGCAGGGTGTCTCCCATATGCTGTGCTGTGCTGTGTCTACATTTCCTGGATGTGTGAGGGTTGCCTTTCAATATAGCCATGCTGGCTCAGCGATGGCTCCACCTGCATCTGGGGTATCACCCTTGTTGGTCACTGAACTTGTTGATGGGGTATATTGTCCTATGTCTGGGCAATGCTGGGGGACTCTGCACACACCCCTCCTGTGTCTGGGCACTGCTGGGAGGACTCTGCACCCACCCCTCCTGTGTCTGGGCACTGCTGGGAGGACTCTGCACACACCCCTCCTGTGTCTGGGCACTGCTGGGAGGACTCTGCACACACCCCTCCTGTCTCTGGGCACTGCTGGGAGTGATGGGCTCCCACCCCTCCTGTGTCTGGGCACTGCTGGGAGGACTCTGCACCCACCCCTCCTGTGTCTGGGCACTGCTGGGAGGACTCTGCACCCACCCCTCCTGTGTCTGGGCACTGCTGGGAGGACTCTGCACCCACCCCTCCTGTGTCTGGGCACTGCTGGGAGGACTCTGCACACACCCCTCCTGTGTCTGGGCACTGCTGGGAGGACTCTGCACACACCCCTCCTGTCTCTGGGCACTGCTGGGAGTGATGGGCTCCCACCCCTCCTGTGTCTGGGCACTGCTGGGAGGACTCTGCACCCACCCCTCCTGTGTCTGGGCACTGCTGGGAGGACTCTGCACCCACCCCTCCTGTGTCTGGGCACTGCTGGGAGGACTCTGCACCCACCCCTCCTGTGTCTGGGCACTGCTGGGAGGACTCTGCACACACCCCTCCTGTCTCTGGGCACTGCTGGGAGTGATGGGCTCCCACCCCTCCTGTGTCTGGGCACTGCTGGGAGGACTCTGCACCCACCCCTCCTGTGTCTGGGCACTGCTGGGAGGACTCTGCACACACCCCTCCTGTGTCTGGGCACTGCTGGGAGGACTCTGCACACACCCCTCCTGTCTCTGGGCACTGCTGGGAGTGATGGGCTCCCACCCCTCCTGTGTCTGGGCACTGCTGGGAGGACTCTGCACCCACCCCTCCTGTGTCTGGGCACTGCTGGGAGGACTCTGCACACACCCCTCCTGTGTCTGGGCACTGCTGGGAGGACTCTGCACACACCCCTCTCATGACTGGGCACGGCTGGGAGGACTCTGCACCCACCTCTCCTATTTCACAATATGTACGCTCATGACATACACGGGTGTGGGTTCGCTCCTTGCATACGCGGGTGGGGGTACATGTCGTACTTACACTGTTGGGGTGGGGGGTACGCTCCTTGCATACGCGGGTGGGGGTACGTGTCATACTTACACTGTTGGGGTGGGGGGTACGCTCCTTGCATACGCGGGCGGGGGTACGTGTCGTACTTACACTGTTGGGGTGGGGGGTACGCTCCATGCATGTGCGGGTGGGGGTTCGGGGCGTACATACACGGGTGGGGGTTTGGTGCGTACATACACGGGTGGGGGTTCGGGGCGTACATACACGGGTGGGGTGGGGGTTCGTTGCGTACATACACGGGTGGGGGTTAGGTGCGTACATACACGGGTGGGGGTTCGGTGCGTACATACACGGGTGGGGGTTCAGGGCATACATACACTGCTGGGGTGGGGGTTCGGTGCGTACATACACGGGTGGGGGTTCGGTGCGTACATACACGGGTGGGGGTTAGGTGCGTACATACACAGGTGGGGGTTCGGTGCGTACATACACGGGTGGGGGTTCGTTGCGTACATACACGGGTGGGGGTTAGGTGCGTACATACACGGGTGGGGGTTCGGTGCGTACATACACGGGTGGGGGTTCGGGGCGTACATACACGGGTGGGGTGGGGGTTCGGTGCGTACATACACGGGTGGGGGTTCGGTGCGTACATACACGGGTGGGGGTTCGGGGCGTACATACACGGGTGGGGTGGGGGTTCGGTGCGTACATACACGGGTGGGGGTTAGGTGCGTACATACACGGGTGGGGGTTTGGTGCGTACATACACGGGTGGGGGTTCGGGGCGTACATACACGGGTGGGGTGGGGGTTCGGTGCGTACATACACAGGTGGGGGTTCGGTGCGTACATACACGGGTGGGGGTTCGGGGCGTACATACACGGGTGGGGTGGGGGTTCGGTGCGTACATACACGGGTGGGGGTTCGGGGCGTACATACACGGGTGGTGGTTAGGTGCGTACATACACTGCTGGGGTAGGGGTACGGTCCGTCCATACCCGTACCCACTCTCTGCATGCCTGGGTACGGCCCGTACCCATGCCTTTGGTGGGTGGGTACGGTGCGTCCCCCCATTGTTGCGGTGCCGTGGGGTCCGCACCGTACACAGTCCTTGGGGGCGTGGCTACGGGTCGTACCACGCGTACCCCTACATGACCCCAGCAATGCTGGTACGAGTCGTACCCAGGCCTTTGTGACGTGGGTACGGGCCGTACCGCCATTGTTGTAGTGACGTAGGGGGACGCGTGGTACGTTCCGTACCCACGCTCTTGCGGCCTGGGTAGGGTACGTACAGGTTCGCGTGACCATCCACTTCGGATGTGGCGGACGCATGCGTTGCTGGCCACGCCCACACCCCCTGGAGGTGACCAGGCACTGATGGTCAGGTATGTCCAGGCCATGTGTGATTTGGTACCATGTATTGGTGTTGTGTGTCCTGCCCCTGCCCCCCCCCTTAGCCCCTGGTTGTTGTGCTGACCTTCTGCCTGCGGCGTCTGCGTCGGTTCCTGTACGCCAGGTGGACTGCTAGGAGGGCAGGGATGGCACGTAGGTTCGGGTCCATGTCTGTTCGTCGCGTCCAGCTGCTCCTTGCGTGTGTCGTCCTGATTTCCCGGCAGTTTTTGGCAGCCGGTAAATCTGTTCCGTGCGAGATGACGTCGGTTCGAATCGTACTTCCTGGTTCATGAAACGTAGGCTGGATGCGTACCGACGTCAGGTCGGCGCATTTCCGGATCGGAATTGTGTTTCGAATTTGTTCGGACGGTGTTTTGTTCGATTCGAACGGAAAGGCTGTTTCCGTCCGAATCGTACTTGCATTTTCAGATGGATTTCGCACCGGGTACGAGTCGGACGGAGAAAAGGCTCCGTCTGACGGTTCGTTCCCGCTTTTAACCGGATCGGAATTGGCACCTAAATGTTTGGATATAGCTTGTGGTTAGTTACCTGAGATGCTGCCCGAAATTTTGGTGATCTTTTCCTTCAGTCTCCGGAAACTTGACAGAACATCAGCGGTTTGTGCAGATGTCACAAAAATAGGTAACAGCTCGTGTGCCCTTGGCGGCCAGGTCGATGTCTGCCGGAGGTATTCCCACAGATGAGGAGCAAGCCACAGGACTGGAGAGGAAGATCATGAAGGCTTTGGAGAAGGGAAAGGATCCATACAGTATCCTGAAACCACCTCATTATGCTGGGACAAAGGAGGACCCTCACATCGTCCCTTCCATCAACAAGAAAAGGATTGTAGGCTGCATTTGTGAGGAGGACAACACCAGTGTCATCTGGTTTTGGCTTCATGGAGGAGAGCCCCAACGCTGCCCGTCTTGTGGTGCCCATTACAAGCTGGTCCCCCATGAGCTCCCTCACTAGCTTGTATATCGCTTTGGCTGTACTTCCTGGCATTTTGGGGTGCACGACTCCCACTTGTTCTCAGTCTGCAACGTGTGGTGTAATTTATCTTTTCCAGTTGAAATCTCTAATAAAGAGCTGCTGCGATCAGCGTTCTCTCTACTACTTGTTTGAGCTCATTGTTTCACTGCCTGGTATTAGCTGGGTCTTCTTGGGAGAATGGAGAAAGGAGTGCTGCACAGGGAACAGACTGATCATTAATTGTACAGTGGCCATTTAAGCACATACATGGTGCATACATAGAAAAGCTTAAATAGGAACACCTGTCTGCCGACCCAGTGTATTTGTAGAGGATTTAAAGGCATTCATACAGAATGTGACGAATCTGCAACCGATGTACATTTTTCGGAAATAGTTTATAGTTTTTCTACATTAACAATGTTTAAATTACCGCTGAATCATCATATAGGCATTGGGGGTGTAGATACCCCCCAAGAAAGAACAAAGGTTGAAATTGTGGGTAGACTAATGAAAAAAACAATATCTGATTTATTTGTATAGTCTCCAAGAGAAAAGGCGTTGGGCTATGTCATAACATTTAAACTAATCCTGATATTGCAGGAAACCTAGATAGCAAGTGTTCGCTTACGGGGGGCCTTACTTCGAACCCGATTGTGTGCCGCTAGCACCAACATTCTACAGTGCTGATAAGCAGCAACAACAAAATCATTAGAATAAATGAAAATAATCTGATGTGTGACAGGAACGGTTTCATTAAATCCTAACGTTAAACAGCTTACTGTAAAGGTAACCACAATCTCCATCTGCTAGAGGAACCAGCCGAGATGCACCAATCATGTAAGAGCTCACTTCTCCTCTGTGCTCTGCGATCCCTCACACCACCTGACTTGACATGTACAAAGGATATGACAATCCTGACCTGAACACATACACAGGAAGAAATACCAGGTGCACACCCTGCCTTAGAACATACTAGCGCACATGTGCATGCTTCAGCTATAACCACACTTTCACACCTAAAGGTTAGAAAGCTTGGTGAGAGGAACCACATGCAAAAGGTCAGATGCCTAGACCCAATCAGCATTTAGCAAGATATCACCACTCGCTGTGTAGTCAGATAAACATATCTGTGATGCCACTTAAAGTCCAAGAGACGAAACCCACATGGGGGTTTCTGCTAATCATGCGAGGCAAGGCCCACCTACATAAGCTTTTGTTTCCCAGAAATTGCTACATCTGTCGATGTTATCTTGTATATTGCTTAAGTTTAGACTTAGGACTACTAAATTGAGAAAAATCCTAATTTTAAGACTTTCGGTATTCACAGAAGGCATTTAGGAGTCCTAAAGTTAGGAGTCCTAACTATACTACTACTAAACTGAGAAAAATCCTAATTTTAAGACTTTCGGTATTCACAGAAGGCATTTAGGAGTCCTAAAGTTAGGACTCCTAACTTCTGTGAATACCGAAATGAGTAAGTGCCTTCTGTGAATACCAAAATGAGTAAGTGCCTTCTGTGAATACCAAAATGGTAGTAAGTTTAGGATTTTGTCTTAAGTTAGTTCTGTGAATCGGGCCCTGCCACTTTTGAGCTGTACTTTGGGCATCAGCATTCAGTCTCTTTGGAGCTGGCTGATCTCCCCAGTTAACTGTATTGATTAAATCCATTTTACTTTGTCAATTGTGGTCTTGGTTTTTGTTTAACCTGACTTCCCTCCAACATATTGGGCAGCTACGAGCCAGGGGTTCTACTTGTTCTCACCGATTGCCACATCCAGAATACCGCCTGTCCCCTTGGAGTGACTTGAACATTTTAAAAGAAGATAAAGAGACGCTGACATTTTATTGAAGTCTCATCATTTCTCGAGATGGGTAGGACTCAGAAGTTGGCATCATTAAGGTGAGAATAGTGCGAACTTCATTCCTTTTTATTTAAAAAGGCAGCATTTGACATTTTAATGTGAATTATTTGTGCATATAATTTTTGGATTCCCATGGATGATTGTATACAGATAATGTATACAATAATTAGTGGTAGTCACATGCAAGATTATGTATAGATTTATGGTACAGTATTTAAGCATCCCTGTGGTAAGTCCGAAGGATACAGGGAACTCGACTAAGTTGTCAAAAGTGGTCATAGGCAGAGTAGGACTTGAGACTGGGGTTCCCAGGGTATGTTTTGTCAATACAATAAGGAGACTGCTGGACCAGTTTCATTAAACTGTACTCTGAGTAACAATAAAACATTAGAGTCAATTCTGTAATCCCCGCCCTTAGGTCTGGAAATCACAATTTGTAGTTACAAATAGTGAACGTTTATCCCCTTTCTGAATGAGGAGGGAAGTGACCCGTAGTCTTTTTGCCCTAGTATGTAGTTTAGAATTGATAAAATTGGATGTGTAGATGTAAACAGAAATGTGGCCACAGATTAATGTTATGTTGTCATTTTATGTTATTTATGTTATGTAGAGTATAAACTTAGTATTTCCTATTTTGTGAGGAATGTTGTAGAATGTTAGGAAAGGAAATCTAGGTGATTGACTTAGGCAAATGTCTCAAGAGTGCCTGAGTGATCAATCATAACAGGTCACAAAATTAATTGACATTCTTTACAACAGTCAGGTTGTAGGTTTCTCCAATACCACTGACCGCATCAAACTACCAATACCAGTGCCACCTAATTATACCTTAATGGAAGAAATGTTCGAATGCCTAGGAATCTACACCACATCACCTTTAGGTCTAAGGACAACATACATTGATGTAATAACATTCAATACTTTAGATGATTAGATAATTATTCCAAAGAATTAATTACAAATGTTTTTTATAACATCTTACAAGGACATTGTCCTGCATATCGAAAAGAGTAGTGTAACAGCCTTATGAACCCCAATGCTACCAACTATTTTCCCTATGATAAAACTATAATTACATCCTCTCAAGATTGTAGACTAGTAGATTTATCAAACAGTCTCAATAGGAATATAGTTAAATATTTTGCAGGTGATTTCGAGCGGGACCTTCGTAAGCTTGGAGTAGAAGAGTTTGTTTCAAAGTCCACAAAACCTGTTGCGGGTGTCCAACCAATGGCGAGGTACCCTCTAGGAGGTCCCCAAAGAAATTGATTAATCCTCTCTATGAGTATTGAGGGAAGAGGCCTAAGGGTAATATAACATAACCATGAAGGACAGATGAGGAAAGATCGGCCAAATGCCCCTGTGACCCCATAATACTAACTGATATAGACAAAGAAGAGACACAACACAACAAGACATTAACAAAATCTTTGGCATTTATAAAGTAGGAACTAAAACATCTTGGAAGAGGGTAAATGTTCTACCTGATACAAAGGGCAGGACAAGGACAAAGTGAACCTTCATTTACGAAGATATTTAGTTTGAACTTTTCATGAGTGACACTGATGCCACCTTGTGGCCAGTGACAGGCTATATTGAAGTCATATTACATTTCAGTGGGACCACAGGCAATTGTTGTGTCATTTCACCCCCAAAATAATAACGGACTCGCCCATAATATATACATCCTAGTTTACCCTCTTGTCATGGACGTTCTAAATTGTGGGATTTTAGGACATGAGTAACCCACAAACACCACAAAAAGTATATATTCATGATAACGTAATTGTGTCCATTGTATCGGGTAACAATCCACTTATGCCTTCCATTAATGCACCAGCCCAAGACATATATATGGATGGACGTCTGTAGAAATTAGTGATAAAAATGTCTGTTGTTCACCTTCATGGCCTAACCACAATTTATGTGAAGTCCGGAAATACACCCTGAAGTAGACAAGGGTCCACTTACGATACAATAGAAAGGACAGCAAGCTATTCTAAATAAGAACGTTAGGGAAATTAATTATTTACATTAAAAACACAGTTAGGACTAAATATAGGAGTAAAATATAAGACGAGGTCCACCAATATTCCATGGGGTCCACTGTAGAACACCTGGTCGAAGTATGCCCAGAAAACAGACTGGACAGTAACACATTGTACAGAATGGCACAAAGCCACTAAACACCACACACAGCCGTGGCCCCAGACACCTGCCAGTCCTCCCACTCAGAAGAAACCCAGGGGCAGACCTGAGGGCAGTACAAAGAAAAGTCGGAGTCTGCCAGTCCTCCCACTCAGAAGAGACTCAGAGGGCTGTATAAAAAACAGCTGCTCACAGAAACAAGTAGTAGGTGCACAGAAGAGGCCAAGAGAAAGGCCCTGAAAATGGCGAACACCAGAGGGTCCTAGTGATAACAAAGCAGAAGAGGAGACATCAAGAGAAAACCAATGCCCTCTACAGTTGACTCACATCATCTAGAAGTTAAGTGTCATAAACTCAACACAGCTGTCTGCTTTGTATACCCAATTTCAGACATAGACGAAGATGCCCATGATACTTCAGATGAGTGTACCCAAACAACAGAAGAACCCATTCTGGGTAGTGTTGTATATTTTATAAATGGGTTTTCTACAATAGATTAGGACACAGGATTGAGACACACTGGTCCGGTTGTGGTCAAAGCCATGCAGCATGACTCTTCAGATTTATTGATGATACTAGACCAGATAATGTTACCACCTCATTACTTAGTCCAGCTGCTGAAGTAGTAGCTTTAGTATCAGCCTCAAACCTGAAGTCAGCACCAGGTTGGTGGCACCGGTTGCACCACCCTAGAGCCGGCCCTGATTAGAGTGAAGGGCTCTTGTAGTCGAGATATTGTGGAAACTATTCCTTTGAAGGTGAGGTTTGGTGAATACTGCTGGCACACAGTGCACGTGTGTATGTACATTGTAAGCGAATCTTGGCATATGTGGCGGGCCATATTGTCTCTGGCAGTGTGTGAAAGAAGATGTATTTGGTTTAGGACTATCAGTAGTAATGTGTGGGACTTGACAGGTTTTCCTATAGATATCTGAGTGTATATTGAGTATGTTCCTGTTTGTGTGCATCCTCTGGCTTCCCACGATTATTTTTTATGCTCTGGAACGTTTTTTTTGTATTTCTCTTAGGTACAAGTGAGCTGTCTCTGGAAAATGTCTAAAGGTATCCAAGGGGCATGAAGGTGGCGATGTTTCACTAGCTACCAAAACTGTGGTATGTATATTAGTAAGAGGGTGTTTTGCACTGTCGTGGTGACGTAGGCTAAATCAAAGTATACTGTTATTGCTTCCCCTCCCCCTTATTAAGTGTATTGATTAAATCCATATTAATTTGTCAATTGTGGTCTTGGTTTTTGTTTAACAGACTTAACTCCAACACCACCATTTCTTTGAATGGCCGGAAGAATGGGTCACCAAGTACTAGTTGAAATGAAAGACTTATTTATTCTAGGCGATATTAATATATGGGCCAATCCTGAAAAAGACACCCACGCTATCAATGTGATTCCTTCCCTAAATTTTTGGGGATATAAACAGATCATAAAATGTCCTTTTCATAAAGCCAGTCCTTCTTTAAATCTCATTTTAGGTCTTCTGACTGCTTTGAGTTCACACTAATGAGTGAATTAACATGGTTAGACCTTTACTACATTAAATTTGAATTTATCTTGAGACGTTCATATTTAGTCAAACCTACTGGACTAAAAGGTGACATAAAAAAGATAGAAAAAAGTTATATCTTGGGTTAGATGCGAAGCTGGTAAAAGCCCTCTCACTGACAAATGCCCAACGTCAGAAAGCAGATTGCTGTGATAAGCTTAATTCCTTTAATAATTCCCTTGCCTTGTTTCTTGATGTACTAGCACCTATGGAAACCATCACACATAACTGTACATTTCAAAACTGCTAATGGTTTACACCAGAACTACATGTATAAATTTACAGCTCAGAAAGCTTGACTCCATTTGGCGAAGAAACTAGGATCACAGAGAGAAATTTAATAAATGTTGTTTTGCAGAAAAATAGACCATAATTAGAGCTGAAAAGAGTACTCTTTATTCCAGAAAATGTAAAATGCAAAAAACACATCTTAATAAAATGTCATCACTAAGAGAGTGGGATACCTCAAAGCCTGCTTCGTTAAGCTGCCTCCATCGCAAATTTCATTTGACAACCTGTCCAATTTCTATTTAGAGAACATTTCTTAGAGATGAGCTCATTAATGATGTAAAGGCAAATTAGGAGGGTTAGAATGAGGAGTATATACTTTCAACAGTTAGTGACAACATGCTCTTCATGTAGGCATCCATCTCAACTGAAGCATGCAAATGTTTGGCAAAGCATAGCAATGCCTCAGATTGCCCTTTGATATATGTCCTGCCTATATACTTAGATACTAAATTCAGAGAAATTTCCCACTTGTCTCTTACATTATTAATGACTCCCTTAATACCAGTGTTACCCCTACAGAATCCAAAAAAGCTTTTATTCACCATCTCTTAAACAAAACAGAATGAGACAACTAGAGCTTGGCAAATTTAAGATCAATCTGCCTCCTATCTTACCTATCCAAATTGTGAGAATGAATGAATAAAGCTCAACTATGAGAATATGTTGAGCACAACAATATTCTTGATGAGGCTCAGGTTGGCCTCTTCCCAGACACAGTCTGGAATATATGATGCCATATGATCCAAAATGGTGAAACAGGGCAGAAAGCTTCGACAACCAACGAGGAGCCTTTATTTTTTGAACTTTTAGTCTGTGAACATCTGCAAACCAAGTCCTCAAGCTTTCATAGACTAAAATGGCCAGAATATAGAAATGAAGAAACCCTATCAAGCCCGCCCTGCACCTTATTTAACATTATTTTCTCTGAAACTACCAAACAGATTTATTTCAGATTAACCAAAGCATGCCTTCTGAATGAAATTCTATGTTCAAGCCAAGTTTTGCATAAATCCTGTGGTTTTTGGTGTAGCTGTGAGGAAATATTTCTAGGTGAGGTAAAATGGAAAAACACATATTTTGCCCCTGCCTTTTTGTCTCAATAGAAATCCGCAAAAATTAGAATGACAGACCTCAGCTGACTTTACTAAGTGAGTGCAAACATTCCTGCAAATTTCCATGGGTTGCAATGTTGTAGACAAATCAAAAATGTCTTGAATGGAAAGTGCGGATGAACCATATCTACACGGTGAAGACTGAAGCAAAAACAAAAAAAAAACACAGTTAAAATTAAGAAATGACTAGAATTGGTTATGACAGCTTAAAAGACCACATTTAAAGTGAAGTTATGGTTACAGAAAAGCATCTAAAACCCACACAAATGTGCCAGTTTTGGTTACTTCCTCAAGGCATAACTTGCATGCACACCAAACCAAATGCTCATGACCTCACCCCTGATGTGAGAAATACCGTTACAAATGTCATATATGATTTTACAGGTCAGATTACATGTTACATTACAATTAAGGCTTTGAACTAGTCTAATCCTTGCAGCTGGTACACTGTAAAATGTAAATGTACAGCCAATAAAATTAATAGAAAACAAATAACCTTGCTCTTGTCCTGTTGGTCAGAAGTTAAATTCTCTCCACAGTTTCCGATACAACATCCTCATTTGAAGTCCTGGTCACAGCAGCTGGGCATCATTCAGAATCTTAAGCTTGCTCACTACCTACAAGGGAAACAGCAGTTTAGAGTCCTGTTTGTTGTGAAACATCCATCTGTGCTGGTAAAGCAGAGTGTCTCCTTTAACCCAGACAATTACATCCCGCTGACTCATGTTAGTATTGGCAGCATTGTCGGAAAGTCATGGCCATCCAAAGGATGTGACAAGTTCAAAATCCATGACTCCGACTAAACAGAGCAGGGAACCTCTTGCCTGGTTATTTCACACAAATTAGTTCTAGCTCTAGATTTCCTGAATGGTGTAGGAAGCCGGCCTTTATATGGTACACCAAAAAGAGGTATACTGTGCAAAGAGTCCAGGTATTCCCTTACTAGTGGACAGGAGATTTCTCTAGCAATCCCAAGGTGCTCTTCTAGGGGATGGTATGGTTGAGCTGCTTTAGGCTTATCAGAGAGGAGCGTTAGACATCTTTTGGAAATAAACACAGTTAATGAATGACATACACAACTCAATAAGGAGATCCACAAATATTTATAAAAATAACACTTATCTTTATATACCTCTAGGCACCAAGATCATCTAAATCAGGTAAGTATTTTTTAAAATAGCAGGTTTGAAGAAAAGAGGTTTTTGATACTTTAAATCGTAATTGAAGCGCTTCACGGCAATGTTAACTTTGGAAGAAAACATACAGTAAAACGAATTACGGGACCCTTCCTGAGACTTAGGGTGAATATGGGGCAAGGTCCTAGCCAACACCATCAGGTCACCTCTGGAAGCATTGGGGCGTTCGTGTCAGAGTTGTATGTTTCAGTGCTGGGTGCTTTTGATACTTTAAATCATAATTGAAGCACTTCGTGCAAAATGTTAACCTCTGGAGGAAAAGCATGTATTGCATTTGGGCACCCAGTAGTGACTTACAGGACCAATCTTCTGGACTTAATGTGAGTATGGGGCAGGGTCCAAGGTGTCACCAGCAGTTCACTTTGGGCAGCACTGGGTGCAGAGGTGCCTTACAGCGTCGGGTGCCCCATTCAAATCCATGGAGACGTCTGTCTGAAAAGAGGCTGCAGGCTTGGACTGGGAGAGAAGTATGCCTGAACCAACAGGGGAACTCATCTCTTGCGATGCTCGGAGACGCCTTTGGTCCTCTTCTCCATTGGTCAGGGGCAACGGGTGCAGAAGTGTCTCTAGGCAACTGATTTTTGTCACTGGGAGCACTTGCAGTAGAAGGGGCCTGCAACAGAGGCTCCAGGTGGCAGGAAGTCCACAGTGGGCAAGTCCAATGTGGGTTTTGTCTCTTGAGGGTTGGGGGACCACACTGGCACCTTTGGTCCACTTCAGATCCGGCTAGGAAGCACAGGTGCAGTGTTGTTTGGCGGTGTCAGGTTTTTCCTGTCCGGAGCACTCACATTCTTCTTTGGGGTGCCTGCAGGATGCAGGGAGTCAGCTCTGCTGCTCCACAGGAGTTCTTGAGTCTGTATTGAAGCCAGGCTATCCTCCAAGGCTTTGCGATACAACAGCTGCACGACGGGACGTCTTTGGCGCAGTTTTGATGGAGAACTGCAAGTGCCAAGTCAGTTGCTCTTCTTCAGTCTTCTGCATTTGCAGCTCTTTGGTGTCCTTCTTCTTCGTAGGTTGTCAGGATAGAGGGACCCTGTTGGCCCACTTCAGCTCGGGCTATGTGGCTTGGGTGTAGTGGTGCTTTCTGGTATCTGATAGAGCCTTATAGCTGAAGATTCTTTACCTTAGAATATCCCAGGTGTCAGGCTGGATCCGGAAGACTTTTACTTGAGCAATACACATGTGTGCCGGTAGGTGACGTCGGTTGGCTCCCCATGGACTGGTGCATCACCTATATAGGCGCTACCTCGGCGCGCTGATGTGGGTTCTTTTTTTTCTGCACCAGCCAGCACAGATCCATGAAGAGAACTACCCTCTGTCACATATTGACAGGCTTTTTTCAACATTGACAAGATTATAAGACCCCTGAGCAATACAACATTCAAATGTCGGTACAAAAACTGTTCTTATTGTTTCGTTGTATTTCTTTGTCTTTTTATTCTTCCATCTCCACATGAAGTTTAGGTCACTTCTGGAATTCAGGTGAGAAGGGCAGCCAAGGTCCTGCATCTTCAGCTCCCTTTGGTGGAAGTCAAGGCAAACATCTTGACAGAGGTCCTGCAGCCGGGCATCTCCTCCTCAGAATCTCGCCTGCCTTTCAACAAGGCTTTGACTGATGTCCTTCTGTTAACCTGGTCCAAGCCCAGCACATGGGCTCCGGTGACTAGGACAGTGGCCTGCCGCTATCACCCTGCAACGGCGACCCAAAATTCCTCACCAACCGCCTTACTCCCGGGACCTTGGTGGTCCAAGCATGTACCTCACATGGTGCGTTCCCTTCGGCACCCCTGGTCAGGGACTTCCAAGAGGCTGGATAGTTGGGACAAAAAGATCTTTTCTTCTGCCTGCCTTGCATTGCGGTCAGTGAACACCGCATGAAAATTGGGCCATTTCACCCACTCCTTGTGGGAAACGGTTGCGCAAGTGCTGCCACAGGTTTGGAGGAGACCTGTCCATTCTCTCACAAGTGGTATCTGATTGGAGAGATGTAGCAAAGTTCACCATTCGTTGTGGGCTTGACACCACCGACTCGCAAGTCAGAACAATGTCATAGACGGTGGCTTTTCGACTTTATTCCTGGCTCAGAACTTCTGGCTTTTCTGGGGATGTCCAGGCTTCTTTCATGGACATGCCCTTTGATGGCACCCGTCTCTTCGGAGACCAGACAGACATGGCCCTGGAGTGGTTTAAGGACTCGCGTGCTAAGGCCAAGTCCTTTGGCATTTCGGTAACCACCCTTCCCCGTCTGCTTTTTGCCCCTTTCGTGGTCACAGAAGGGGCCTTCAGCCATGGCAGCCATATCCCACCCACAAGACCTCACAAGTTCAACAACCTCTGCGAGGCCATGGGTGCTGCTCCTTTGACCCCGTGGGTCAGGCAGCCAGAGGTCCAGTCAGTCCACTCCTACCCTTGCAGCCTCTAAACCTTCCTAGTCCACACATTCAGGATCATGGGCAGCTGGGTGGTGGCAGAATCAGCCATCACCCCCACCACTGACAAAACATCACATCATACAAGTGGGTTCTTCAGGTAGTTCGAAGGGGCTTCTCCCTCCTCTTCGAGACTACCCTTTCCCCCATGCCTCTGACTTACGACCGGCTGATGGAGGACTACCTAAACTTGCTTCAGGAGGAAATCAGGACTTTCTTGGCCAGAGAGCCATAGAGAGGGTTCCGGCACCAGAAATAGGCTGTGGTTGCTATTCCCGCTACCTTCTGGTTCCGAACAAGGGCCTTCATCCTATTCTAGATCTGCAAGCTCTCAACTACCTCCTTAAAAAGGAAAAGTTAAAAATGATCACACTGGCTCGGGTCTTGTCTGCCCTAGACCCTGGATACTGGATGGCCGCATTGGACTTGTAGGATGCCTATTTTCACATTTCTGTCCTGCCTGCCCATCTGCATTACCTACCGTTCATGGTAGGCCACAAATCTCTCCAACATGGTTTACATCTCGGAGGGTACTGCACAGGATCTGTAGTGGTGGTTGAGCAACCGCGATTGGGTCAGAGGCAGGATCCTCTACCATACCCAACTAGATCACATAATAGTGACAGATGAATCACTCCTGGGCTAGTGCAGTCATCTGATTGAGGTGGAGATCAGGACTCTGGTCTCCGGTGGAATCCACACTTCACATCAACTTGATAGAGCTTCAAGCAATTTGCTTGCCATTGAAAGCTTTTCGGGTTTAAAACAAGGGAAAGTTGGTTCAGGTGTATACAGATAACTCCACCACCACGTGGTACTGCAACAAATAGGGCGGGTGGGGTCCTAGACCCTTTGTCAAAAGGCCCTCCATCTCTGGATATGGCTAGAACAGCAGGGCATAGCTCTGGTGGTTCAACACCTGCCAGGTTCCATGAACGCCTGGGAAATGAACTCAGCCATCAATGCCTAGTGGATCACAGATGGAATCTCTATGCTGAGGTGGCGCATGCTCTCTATCGGAATTGGGGAGAGCCTTGGTTAGATCGGTTCACCTTTGCCAAGAACACGCATGTCAGCAGTTATGCGTGCTGGAGTTTCTAAGGCAGCACTCGCTCGGCAAAGCTTTCCGTCTTGAGTGGAGCTCAGGTCTCTTGTACGCCTTTCCACCAATACCACTCCTGTCCAGAGTGCTCAAGAAGATCAGGAGCAAATAGGCCCAAGTCATTCTTGTGGCTTTGGACTGGGCATGGAGAGTCGTATCCTTAGCTTCTCCAACTGAGTAACGATCCTCCGATCACGCTACCAATTTCGAAGGATCTACTGACAGAGCAGTATGTAGTCTTCTTGTATGGAGATTGAGCGGCAGCAGTTGACAGCATTTTACCTTCCTCCCAAAGTCTGTGATGTGATTTTAGCAGCCAGACGTCTCTCTATCAAGACTGTGTATGCCTACTGGTGGCAGAAATGTGTTAAATATTGTACAGAAAGGTCTATTGATCCTCTTTCTGCTTCCCCCTCTCAAGTCCTTCTCTTTATTTTGACCCTTGCCCAGCAGGGCTCTGCTCTAGACACTCTTAAAGGGTACCTTTCGGTTTTGTATACCTTCCTTAGGCTGCCAGACCAACATTCTTTATTTATATCCCCTATTCTAAACAGATTTCTTAAGAGCTTGTACATATGTACCCACCTGCCCCATTCATCATGCCTCAGTGGGACCTTAATTTTTCTCTCACCTCCCTGATGTGCGCTCTGTTTGAACCTCTGCACAACTGCCCCCTCTGGCTGCTTTCCATCAAAGCAGCCTTTCTAGTGGCAAAAACCTCTTCCAGGAGGGTGAGCGAATTGCAGGCTCTGTCACCGAAGCCTCCTTACCTGACCATCTTCCCTGATAAGTTGGTGCTTTGCACTGAGACCTCTTTCTTACCGAACGTGGTAACACCATTCCATGTGGGGCAATCAGTCACCTTTCTATGCTCCTCCACACCCTCCAAAGAGGAGGAGTGACTCCAGTGTCTGGACCCAAAAAGAGCGTTGTCATTCTACCTTGACTGCACTAACGAGTTGAACGACCAACTCTTCGTGGAGTACATTGGATCAAAGAAAGGTTGTGCGGTGCAGAAGAGGACTATCTTGCGATGGATCATCCTCTCCAACAAAATTTGCTCTCTCTGGAAAAGAAACAGCCTCCTGAAGGCTTGAGAGCTCATCCCACCAGAGCTAAGTCTGTGACCATAGCATTGCAGCTTGGTGTTCTAGTCCTTGACATTTGTCAGGCGGCAATATGGCCGTCACTGGACACATTCATTAAGAACTACTGCCTGGACAGTCAAGTCCACAGGGATGGCCTTTTTGGCCGCTCTGACTTCCTGTTCTAAACTTGTCCGCAGTCACTCCTCTGGGGATGGTATTGCTTGGACATTTATTCTAAGGTAAGGAATCTGTGGCAAGATGTCTCTATCAGATGGGCAATATGGCCGCCTTAGTCCACCCGGATCAGGCGGGCTTTATTCCTCGACGCAGCACCGCCACTTCCGTGAGAAGGTTACTGCGAGTGATGGAGCTGGACCGGGAGGTCTTCCCGGAGGCCTGCACGCTGTCGGTCGACATAGAAAAGGCCTTCGATAGTGTGGAATGGCCGTATTTGTATCGGGTGTTGCGGGAGTTCGGCTTGGGGGAGGACTTTGTGCGCTGGACCGCGTTGCTTTATAGCGAGGCCACGGCCCGGGTGAAGACCGGGGTCACTATATCGGACTCCTACCAGGTCCGGAGGGGGACGAGACAGGGGTGTTCCCTCTCCCCCCTATTGTTCGCGCTGGCCATTGAACCATTGGCGGCTCATGCCCGACGGGGGGGTGCGTATGTAGGGGTTACCTTGCGGGAGGATACGCATTATATCTCCCTCTACGCGGACGATCTACTGATGTTCTTGGAGGACGCGGCGGGTGCACTGGAGGGAGCGGTGGCCCTTTTGGAGGTGTTTGGTCGGCTGTCTGGGCTTAAGGTCAACTGGCGTAAAACGTGTTTGTTCCCGCTGTCGCGAGGGGGACAGCCCCCGCAGGCGCTGGGCCCTATCCGCTGGGAAGGCAGCTGCCTCCGTTATCTGGGGGTTAACATCTACCATGCCCAGGCTGATTTGCTGGAAGGGAATGTGGGTAGAGCGCTTCGAGGCCTAAGGAGCAGTATGGGATTTTGGAAAACGCTACCGCTCTCGTGTGCTGGGAGGGTGGCGCTGCTGAAAATGGTGGCGCTGCCGCGGCTTCTTTATTATTTTCGCACCCTTCCAATATGGATCCCAGCTTCGTTTTTTGCGAGGCTGCGGGTACTCACCACGAGCTTCATTTGGGGTTCGGGAAGACGTCGAGTGGCGCTGACCACCTTGCGGCGGCCGCGGGCGGAGGGGGGCTTGGCGGCCCCGGATTTCGAATGGTACTATCTGGCGGCCCAGCTCCAGTGGCTCACGCAGGTGGTGGCCAGGGAGTACAGGGGCCCGGAAGGCCCTCAGGGCAGACTAATCCCGCGCCACGTGCTGGCCTTTATAGTCCTTCACCAGAGGCTGGACCTAGCCCAACTCACCATGGAGGAACGTACCCTCCGGTTATGCTGGAACAGATGTCAGAGAAAGGCCGCCATAGTTCACCCCTATGCCCCGGAGATCCCCCTGGGGATGTGTACGGCGTTACCACATGGAGGCGATTGGTCGGGATTAGCGGTCTGGGAGGAGTTGGGGGTGCAGATGGTGGGGGACTTATTTCGAGAGGGAGTACTGCTGCCTTTTCAAGACTTGCAGGACTCTTATGGGCTTCCGCGGGGAGACTTCCTGCTTCATGCGGCCTTGGTGGCGAGCCTCCAGAGGCATTGGAACGTGGGGTTGTCGGAGCCCCCGACTGCCGCGGGTTGCCAATACGTGGTGATGGCGGCGGGGACGGCTAAGGCCATCACATGCCTTTATCGCCGGCTGTCGACGGAGAGCCTCCTCCCCTTGGGCACCTTGAGGGAAAAATGGGAGGCGGACCTGGGGAAAGAGATCCCGGAGTCCACATGGTCCACGCTGGTGCGGAGGGCATGGAAGGGGACGAGGAATGCCAGGTTCCAGTTAGTCCAGTTTTTTACACTACACAGAGCGTACCTGACACCGGCCAAGATCCTACAATATTTCGGGGGAGCGCACTCTCAGCGCCCGCGGTGCGGGGTGGACAGTGCGGACTTTCGACACATGTTTTGGGCCTGTCGGCAATTGGGCGATTATTGGGAAGCGGTGGTAGATTGCTTGAACCAGGTCACGGATCGCTCCATTGATCCGGAGATGGGGACCTGCTTGCTGCTGTGGTTCCCCCACACTCGTCGCACGAAGGTCACAAGCAAATTTTATGATCTAGGGCTGATACTGGCTAAGAGGGAATTGACTCTGCACTGGAAATCCCGGGGGGGACCCAGCTTCCTGCGTTGGAGGGCAGCCTTGGCGCGTTGGGCGGGGGCTGAGGGCACGCTCAGGGTGCAACTGGCTCTCCGGCGAGAGGACGAGAAAGCGCTAGCGACAGCCCGGGCATGGGAGGCGTTGGTGGTAGAACTTCAGGGGTTAATGTCTGAGTCGGGGGAGGGAGGGAATGGGTCTGATGGGGAGGTGGTAGTGGGGAGTGGGGAGTAGTTGAGGTGGGATGGCGGGCCCTGACCGCCTATACTTTGGACTGGGCTAGTGGGAAGGTCCTGTTGATTTAGGGAGAGGTGAGGCCCCTGTATTGCCTTGACCAGGGGGAGGGAATGCATCGAGAGTGGGAAAGGGGTAGTAGATGGGGGCACACTGACAGAGGGTGGGGGGGGGGGGGGGAAGGGATTGGGTGGGACGGTTGAGGGGAAATGCTGGTAACTGTGGGTATTTCCTGAATGGGTGGGGGGTGAGGATTGATTGCTGTATTGATGTGTTGGAAAAATAATAAAAAAATGTTTCAACAAAAAAATCAGATGGGCAAGTTACTTACATTTGGTAACGCCTTATCTGGTAGAGAGATATTCTAGCAGCAGATTCCTTACCGACCCACTGATCCTCCCAGCACTGCGGACAGGCTTTAGTATCACGGTTGATCCCTTTCAGGGCCCTAGTTGTTCTAAATACACCACTGTCAGTGCACTTCATGGGTCCGAGGTCCTGGCTTGGAAAGTCGTGAAAAGTAACTGATGTCAGCGCACCGAGGTGGCACAGATATAAGTGGGCAGACGTCACTTCCGCAGCAGAGCTGACCAACTCCACCTACCAGCGGCAAGCCTATTGCTCGAGCAAACATCTTCTGGATACAGCCTGATGCCTAGAATATTCTAAAGTAAGGGATCTGCGGGTAGATTATGTCTCTATTAGATAAGGCATTACTGAAGGTAAGTTACTTGTCTGACTGGTTTTCACAGTCTTGGAGCCTCACAGCTCAGTCTTTGGTTCCTGCAAGATGCAGGGGAACAGTTCCACTGTTCCACAGGAGTTCCTGAGTCTTTGGGGAAGTGCTGGCAGTCCTACCAGGCTTTGGAGAATCAGCAGCTTGAAGGGCAAGACGACTTTGGTGCAATTGTCGAGAATAGGCGAACAGGCCGGCAAGGTTGGTGCCAAGTCAGTTGCTTCTTCTGCAGTTCTTGCTTCCGAGGCTCTTTGGCCCTTCTTCTTCTTTTGGTCATCAGGATCTGATTTCCTGGTGCCAGGGCTTCCCCTAAATTCATAATTTAGGGGCTTTAGAGGAGTATAGGGTAGTAGCCAATGTTGGAATGGGTAAATACGATATCAATGAATACCATGATATGTGTAGGCCCAACAATGGCAATACTAATAAATGCAAAATCCATAACCTGTGCCCACATAACAATGTCAATACCCATAAATGCAATGTCAAAGTATGCCACAATCTATGCCCGCACAACAGTGTCGATACCGGTAGTAACAATGTCAATGTATGCCATAATCCATGCACAAATGACAGTGTTGTTACCAGTAAAAGCAATGTCGAAGTATGTTATGATCTAGACACGCATAACTATTTTAATACCAGTAAAGACAATATCGATGTATGCTATGACAATTGTATGCACAATGTTGAGAGTGTCAAAGAAAATAATACCAGTGACTGCCATATTATATTCAGGAGTTCCAATGAACTCATATCATTGCTGTTGGATTCAGACAAAGTGACCTCCCCATCAACCCAGAGTCAGAGATACGTGGTCAGCAGGTCCTGCGACCCATACCAATGCCTATCAAATGACAGGGCACAGATGAGGTCTCTCTTAACCCAAAGAAAAAAGCGCACCTTGGGAAAACCCTGTTCGATCTCACAGATAAATAGTTGTACCACAAACAGGTCCAAGGAAATTGGCCCCAATAAAACACGTTTGGCCAAAGGTTTGTGTTCCCAAAAACCCCACAAAGCTAGATACCACATGTGGATAGAAACACTCAGCCAATCAGGACATGACATGCACACCACACGTAGTGATCATTCGCTCCTCATGCTGCACATCTGGACACATACACACAGGCACACACTAGCTCTCCCCGAGGTCGAGAGCCATATGTATCCTTATCAGATGCCCAAACTTGTTAATTTATGACTGAGATGCTTTTTCAGGAATGCAGAAATTACTTCATTGTACATCATGAGATGTCTATGATGTCAACCAAAACTTTGTATACAGAAAGACTTTCCTTAGACGCATTCTGTTGAGACTCTCCTGGCTGCTGCATTTAATTAAACCAACTTGTTCTTGTTTTGCCAAATACTCTTGTCTTTTCATTTCTATAAGGTAAATTAATATTCCAGCAACACTAATAGACTTATTTCCCCTGGGGTCACTATGCTCCCTATATGACCACTTCCTGGGGGAGGGGGGCATAAACTTGTCCCAGAGATCCTAAATTTGCCATCACCAAGATGGTCACTTCTGAAAAGTCGCATCCACTTCAGGTAGCCCAGTTCAGAGGTGGTGATCGCCTGAGAGTGGGCATACCTGTCTTGCCTAGCTAATTTTCCCACCTGTCCAGTCACCAAAGGGCTCTGGACAAAGTGGGTTGGCTTCTTCTGCTGTGAGTGAAGCCAGATTTGCATACCAATTGTGGTGGACCTCTTTGAAGCGCCCCGACCTTGGAATGCTAATCCTCAGGTCATCCTGTGGGCGGGCGGTGCAAAGCATCCTCTGCCTGTGATCCAGCAGGTTACCAGCTAGAGATACTCACAGACCTCATACTCACCTGGGTCCATTAAACACACATTCACATGAGCTAGTAAAGTACCGCTGGGGTCAATTTGTTGTACTAATACCTGTAAGATGAATTTATCTTATAATTTCTTCCCAAACCTTTCTGATCGAGTGTACTTTCCTCTGGTCAATGGACCTTTTAGTTAACTATTGTAGGTAAAAATTGACATAGGATAAAATCTCTTTAAATAACCACAGACTCGGGAGAGTTTTAAATGTTTATCTAGTTAAATTCATATGAGCCAAGAACCCAAATACAATTTGTACACCGTTTTCTCCAAGGAAGGAAATAAAATTTAAGTCAGAAAAATTGTTAAACAATGTTATTACGATGACAGTACCTGAATAGGGAGAAAATAGAGAGAGCAATACAATGACATACTACACAGAATTATAGTTACCGAGGATGGTGTGGAAACCAACCCCTTAGCCAAGGAGCTGGAAAAAGGTTGCCTGGGACAGATTAGGTGACAAAGGTTCAGGACAGGATTCAGGAACAGGATAGATGACCTCTTCTAGATACGACGCCTGCGTCGCACCCCTCTCTGACACTCTCTTACTCCTCGATTCTTCCGCGATCTTCTTCTATTATGTGCCTCCTCGATTCTTCCGCGATCTTCTAATTATTGGCTCAAATTCTAAGTCTGGAAATCGATTCTTCTTCAGCATTAATTCAGTTCTCGGACAGCATCCCGGTCTCTCAGCATCTCGGCAGTATGAGCGATAACTAACTAACTGAACAACCTCAATTATGCCCTTCTAATGGCATGTACCACCCCTAAATGTTTCAAATTTATGAAACTCCTAATTCTGATTGGACAGGAAAGGGGGAATGATCATCCCACCATGCTAAGTTTTAATATTTTTTTTAAGTCTATTCTTCAGCGTTCCTGCCCCTTAATTTATTTTCCCAAGCTTTATTTCCCACCCGCATTTCACATTTTTATCAATAAAAAGTATACATTTAATAATTTTCTCATTCATCTTTCAGGAAGTCTACTGCTTTTCCAGGACATGTTGCGATTGTGACCTAGGCTGAGGTTCAAAACCATCATCATGGTTCCTGGAGGGTTATGAGTGCGCGTGCGTTGAGTATCACATGGGATATTGACTTTAGTATTGCTCTGAGGCCCAAATACGAACTAAATAGAAAGAGTCAAAGAAACATTTTTAGAAATCAAAATAAAATAATTTCACTGTATACCACCTATCTCTACTCTAATCCTATTTACTTATAAAAATCTTTCGCATTAGCATTTTAATAAAGTTGCATGGTTTAGTTTCAGCAAAAGCATGCGCTTTAACATGTGAGTTCCAAGCAGCCATCTTAGGAGCGATTGCGCAGCTGCATAGATTTCCCTCCAAGCAAAGACTCGTCATTACTACGTAGATGTAGTTGACGCATGCGCAGTACAGAATTCTGCGTTAGCAGCCATTTTAAGCCACACTCGGGTTATTTGTTAGTACGACACATATGCAAGCTTCCCCTAAACTTAAATGTATGAACTGTAATGCATGTTAGTATTTACAAACATGATTATTACGATATTACAAGTTATTTGAGAGGATTGCATCCGAGCAAGTCTCTTTTATACGAGTCCTTAGTCCTTGCTCCATCAATCCCCTCTCTGATGGCATTTTATGCCATCAGTAATTTCCCACCACCAAATCAGATGCCAACTTTAACACATCTCAATTCCTTCTTCAACCTTTTCATTTATTTCGTTCTTGTTATTGTACTGTAAAGTCCTCATCTTTTTATATAGATCTTCTTTCATTTCTTCTAATTGTATCACATCGTACTTTCTTTTCTTCCCCTGTTTGGTCACTTCATATCTCTTTCTTTTCTTACAACATTTGAACCATATCATTATTGCTAAGACTGATAGTGTTATTCCAAACATTGGCAATATTATTTGGCCTATACTGCTCTTACCTCTGTTAGAAAACCAGCTCCCTATTGTAGTGATACTATTTGTAAATTTTTTCCATACACTGTCAACTTCCAGTGGTTTCAAATCTTCCTCCAATTTCGTAATATTTTTAATATATCCTCCAATTTTAACACTTTTGTCCAGAATGTAAGTGCAACAATGTTGCACTTACAGCATTTTACAGACTCCGTCCTCTTTTGTCAATAATATATCAAGAGCAAGTCGATTTTGCAAAACCTTAGATCTAATTGCAACCATTTCTGTGTTGATCATCAAAAATCAGTGATAACCGATCAACTACTGTAGACAGCTGACAAATTGTTTGTGAATTTAGAATTACTCCCACTGAAGGTATCAATGCACTAAATATATCACCTGCTATTTCTGAAAAACTAGCTCTCTTAATACGTGTTAATTCCTTTGCATCTTCATTGCTTCCAGTGATTCTTTTCACATGGTACACCTTTGGGACTACTATTCCAAAATAGCAACTCCCGTACCAATGAGCAGGCAGCCTGAAATAGGCTTTATTGCCACACACGTAATATACTCCAGGAAATACTGGATCTGTTCCACCTTTTAGTCCCCGTCCCCCAATAACTAAGAAATTATATTCACATTCACTGGAACCAATACATGTATTGTTATATTCAGTCTTTAATCTATGGAGGCAGATCTTCCCTTTCTTTTCAAAGTCCAAAGACATAGCAGCCTGAGTCTTGCCAGTTGTATAAATTCTTCTTTCTCAGCCCATTGAGGGATTTGAGGTTTTGGTTCAGAAGTCCTGTCTCCTTTGCTCAACTAAATCCAAAAATATATTTTCTTTGTGTAATTTACATGTTAAAATGTGCTTGTGTGCTTCAGCTACATCTATTGTTTTCATAGTTAGAAAATATTCTCCCATAAACTGTACATCCTTAGTACTAAGAACTGGGTTCATGCTCTTTCGCATAGGAACCTCAGAAAAAATCACACCTACGTTAGAGTAATAATACTGTAGTTTTCCTGTTCTATAAAATAACCTCGACAAATTACTACATGAAATATCATATGTTAACGGTAAATGGTGGTAAGTTATACTTTCTGCTACTGATGCAGGTATTTTCATCCACACATAACAATCACTAAATTCTATAGTGTCCACGTATTGCACTAATAGCTTTGTAAATACATTTAAAGCAGTGTCATTATTTGTCACAGTGTGGTGAATATCTAACTCATCTGGTGCTCCTAAATCCACTCTTTCTCTTTTAGTCTTAGACTCATCTGGTTCTTCTAATGCTAGTCTATCTCCTTTAATGTTAGCCACCCTATCATGTGTGTTTGTGTTATTCTTTTCTTTTGTTACCATCAAATAAGGGATGGCTACTGTTAGTACTTGCCAAATTATAAGTGCCAAAAATATACTACATATGCATATTCTACAAAATCATTTTACACAATTTCGTTTTGGTTTTCCAGCAGCCCTATCATCAGCCATTTTGGGCTAAGAAGATTTCTCTTCTTTAATTTCGAATTATTCATGAGATATAAATTCTTTGGGAATTTTCAGGTTGGTCTCACTTCTTCGACAATCTGTTCTGCATTTATTTCTTCATCGCTTTCATTTAAATCTAGATTCTCAAATTCTTCAAGGATTACATATGTCCATTCAGGACCCTTGAACTTATTGTTCAATACATTTAATCTTTGACTTCTTCGTTTTGGCTTATCAGTAGATGTCCCAGACTGACTAGACATTTCGTTTACCTGTTCAGGATCTTCATTTATTGTTTTGAAATGATACTTTAACCTTTTAACACCACCTGGCCAGTTATCACCCCTTCTGACCCTTTTGGCTTGCACTGTTACTGTCTTCGAGTGTTCTTTTATTTTCATTAAGTTGTGGCACAATCTGGTTATTTTCGTTTTCAGAATACCACTCTGTCTGTCCTTGTCCAGGGCTTATTTCTGTAACGTTATTTTCTACCTGGACGCGTTCTTCTTCCCTGGCCTGACCCTGTTCAGGTTTTATTTTGATTTTCTATTCTTCTTCTACCTGAACTTGTTCTTCTTTTCCCAACTGGTCCTGCTCAGGTCTTACTGCACTTTGGTTTTCTGCAGCCTGAACGTGTTCTTCTAGACCTATCAGTCCCTCCTCAGACTCATGAATGGTTTCATTCACCTCTGATTGATTGTTCTCTCCTTGTCTGATCCTGCTCAGGTTCTCCAAAAGTTGTATTTTCACTTTCCTGAGCTTGTTTTTCTATACCTATCTGGTCCTCTCTATTCTCCTGTCTTTCTAACCTGGTTTCGCTTCTTGTTGTCACATTTACTTCAGGTATGTCAACCACTGGTATCCAGTCATCCTGACTTATGCTCGGTTGTTCTTGGTCAGCTACTTCAGGATCTGATACTCTAGATACTTCAGCTGCACAACCTTCTTCAGTCTCAACTGCTTGAGTCAGTTGGGGTTCTTCCTCGTCAGGTGCTGGTATTCTTTTAGTATGGCTTGCATGAATCCAATTAGGCAAGCCTGCACATTTCACTGCTTTTGTAACCAATATAACCTGTTATGGTTTTTCCCCCCTGGGTGGTAAGCACGACTCTCGAGTGTGATTCTTCACCAACACCCAGTCACAGGGATTCAGATCATATGCTTGATCTGGCTTCCTGGCAACTGCGTCCTCTCCAACCTGGTGAGAGATAGAACGCACTAGGTCAGCCAGTTCTTTGCAATAATCCAATACCAAATCATCAGATATATTCAACAGTTTGTGTCCTGGTATACATGCTTGCCTCATTGCTCTTTCCATGAGTATTTCGAGGGGACTCAATCCTGTATTCTTGTCAGGAATGCTCCTTAGTCCCATCAGAACAAGAGGTAAAGCATCAGGCCACTCCAGTGGGGTGGATGCACACACCTTTGCCAGTCTTATTTTTATAGTGCCATTCATTTGTTCTAACACTCCAGAAGCCTCTGGACGATATGCACAGTGCAGTTTTTGTTCAATTTTAAATGCTTCACAGATTAGTCAAATTATTTCATTATTAAAATGAGACCCTCTATCTGATTCCAAAGTTACTGGAAAACCGAACCGTGGAATTAGTTCTCTCAACAATAGTTTGGCAACTGTTATACTGTCATTTCTTCTAGTAGGGTATGCCTCCACCCACCGTGAGAATAAACAAACTATGACAAGTATGTACTTCAAACCTCTACAAGGTGGTAATTGTATGAAATCTATTTGTAGCCTTCTAAATGGACCGTCTGCTTTTCCAAATCTTCCCATACTGACCACTGTTTTTCTGCCTCAATTCATTTGTTGACAAGTTAAGCATCTCTGGCATAGACTCTCTGCTATGTTCCTGAACTTTGGATTAAACTAATCCTGCCTAAAGAGTGTGATCATAGCATCCCTGCCTATGTGAGTGTCTCTGTGATACATCCTAGCCAAGTGTGATAGCATACAGTCTGGCATTACTAGCCTGCCATCTAGGTAAACCCACACATCATCTTCTGACCTCTTTTGGCACCCTACGTTTTCCCATTCTTCTCCTTCTTTCACTTCTACCTCATCTTGTAGTTGTCTTACTTCTTTCCATGTTTCCAATCCTGAGAGTAGCATAAGTTGGCAGCTAATTCCACTTGTTTCAATTTCCTTGTTTACCGGCAATTTATTTCTGGCACATTATTGGGCAACCTGGTCAGCATACCTATTACCGGCTGTCGCATAGTCATCTCCTGACTGATGTGCGGCACACTTGACCACTGCCCCTTCTTTTGACAATTGTATTGCTTCAAGCAGTTCTTTTATGAATTTTCCATTTTTGATTGGGGATCCTGAAGAAGTCAAGAAATCCCTCTGCATCCAGAGATGGCCAAAATCCTGCACAACCCCGTAACCATACTGGCTATCAGTAAAAATGGTTACTTTCCAATTTTTCCCAATTTTGCAAGCTTTAATCAACGCTATCAATTCGGCTACCTGTGCAGATTTGACTCCTGGTAAATAGGATGCTTTGTCTATTCCAGCCAATGTACACACAGCGTGAGCAGCACTTAGTCCTCCCTTCTCATGGCGCATACACGAGCTATCTACAAATAGCTAATGTTCAGCATTCTTCAAAGGTTCTTCCTGTATGTCTGGACGGGGTTTGGTGCATAGTACAGTCACATCGAAACAGTCGTACTCGACTTCATCTCTCACCTCTTCTCCATATACATCTGGTAATAAGGTGGCAGGATTAAGTACAGTACACCTGACTATTGTCACATTTTCAGCACCCAATATGATTCTTTCATACTTAGTCATCCGACTAGGAGTAAGATACTGGGTTTGAGTTATTGTTAAAAGAATCTCAACTGAATATGGAATATGCACCTTTACAGGATGTCCCATCACAATTGATTTGCTTTGTTCCAGACTCATACAGGTTGCAGCTACTGCTTTTAAACAACCAGGTAAAGCTGAGGATACAGGGTCCAAAGTAGCAGAGCAAAGTAGCAGAGAAGTATGCCACTGGACGTAGCATCAGACCATGTCTCTGTGTCAAAACTGAGAGTGCACAACTATTTCTTTCACAACAAAACAGTGCAAATTCTTTCGAGTAATCTAGCATACCTAAAGCAGGGGATTCACACAAACACTTCCGTAATTTCACAAATGCTTCCATACTTTCATCATCCCATTCTATAGGATCCTTTGCTCGTTTCTTCGTCGTTTGTATTAGGGGTTTGGCTAGCAGAGAAAACCCTACAATCCACTACCTACAGTATCCCACAACCCCAAGGAACATTCTTATTTCTCTCTGTGTTTGCGGCAATTTCATTTGTCTTATTATTTCTATTCTTTCAGGGGTCACTTTCCTTACTTCGCGTTCTATTTGGTGTCCTAGATATTTGACACCGGGTTTGCAAAACTGCAATTTTTCAGGGGACTCCTTATGTCCACCATCAGCCAATTGATTTAAAGGCAATTGAATCAGTAACACAGTCATCTCTTGTCTTAGACGCAACTAACAAGTCATCAATATACTGTACCAGTACTGATTTCCTGGGTAGTACTAAGGTTTCTAGCACTTTTTCAATCTTTGATTAAAAATCGAAGGACTTTCAGTACACCCTCGAGGAAAGCGATTCCAGAATAAAATATGGTCCTCAAACTTAAATGAAAAGAGATACTGGCTGTCTGGGTGTAATGGACTGGAGAAAAAGGCATGACATAGATCAATTACAGTAAACCATCCTGCCTTCCATGGTATCTGGTACAGAATTATTGCTGGGTTAGGCACTACAGGGCAACAAGGTACAACAAGCTTGTTAATCTTTCTTAAATCTTGAACTATTCTATATTTCCCGCTGGGTTTCTTAATGCCAATTATAGGTGAATTACAGGGACTGCTCATTATTTCTTTTAGAATGCCTTGTTCAATCATTCGATCAATTTCTGCTGCAACACCAGCTTTAACTTCGGGGCTCATTTTGTATTGTAGAGTGTTTGGATAGACTGCACCTTCCTTCACAGTTACCTTCACCGGGTCTACATTTGCCAGTAACGCTGCTTCCTTCCCTGTAAAATCCCACACATCCTTACCACTTCCTCCTTGAAATCCTGTCTCCGCACTGTACTTGGCCTGGTTCACAAAATTTGGCATAGGGGCAGGTGGCAACTGACTCTGTAGATTTACTCCCTGCTGCGGTTGACTCATTATCATCTCATTCTGTATCTGTGGATTTAAATTTTGATTTGGGCCATTATTATTCTGAATAATTTTACACTCATTTTTCCAATGCCTCAATTTTCCGCACCCATGACAGGGAAACTGTTTCTTTGCCTCCTCTCTACTCATTCATCCTTTTTGTTTTCCCCCATTATTTTCACTTTGGCCTTGCCCCTTCCCTTGATTGCCTGTCTGACTGTTTAATTGGAGTTCCTGCGGTTCTGCTAATTTTACTTGGGCCCACATCACCTTTTCTTCTAACTTCTTTCGTATATTGTCAATTTCAACTCCACAGTACTTTGCGTATTTAAGAATGTCATCTATTGGTCGCGCTTGCCAACACAACATGTGTTGCCGAATCATGCCTGCAATTTCTGATTTTAATCCTGTCACAAATCGATACACGAAATGTCCCATATCTTTATCTCCAATATTCTCAAATCCACTATACTGTTTAAATACCTGCAGTAGGCGTTCATAATAAGTATGTACAGACTCATTTATAGTCTGGGTTGTTCTATCTATCTTTACCCAATCTGTTTCTTTTGGAGGACTTTTCCCTTTCAAGAAAGTGATCACCTGGTGATATTTCTTCATTACCTCTTCTGAAGGGGCTCCTGTTTTCTCATCCCTCGGGTATTCATCACTAGGCCAATCAACAGTAATTTTACATTCTGTACATAAATCAGCAGGTACCACTATATCAAATAAGCCATCCAAATCTTTTAACAATACTTTAGAAACCTTCACAAATCTTTGAACTTGCCGATACCATTCAACTGGCTTTTCTCTTAACTTTGGGAAATCATTTGTAAACAACAAAATATCCTGTCTGGTCCATGGAACATGTACATATCCTCCTCCCGGTACTTTGCTCATTGGACATAATCTTTCTACCTTTCCTGTTTCCTTCAACAAAAATTCAGAAGTCGTCGATTGGCATGTGCTTCTTCATTGTTTCTCATCCATCTAGCTTTCCATTTGTCTAGATCACCCCATTTTTGTAAAATGGTCATTAATTCTTTAACCTGTAATTTTCTTCCAGATACATTCATATTTTCCAAATCCTTATCACTGAATTCTGCTCTGTATGGTTTCTGCAATACCTTGGATTTTCCTATTTCAACTCCCATTTCAGAGGCTAGGTCTGTCAATTTCTCATGGACTATCTTTGTATTTCTAGTGATACTTCTACAAATGAACAATAACTCTTCTTCAGTGTAAGTATTTAATCTATCTAACCCTACATTTCCAGCTATTATTTCTTCCAATTCTACTTTCAATTTATAAATATCTAAAATCTTTGGTTGTTGGTTCGGTTTGTCTATTCCCTGTGCCCATCACTCTAATTCTTCCGGGGACACTATTGTGGCACTTTTGGTTCCTGTAGATGTTTCTTTTTTTTTTGTATTTGTTTATTAACGTTTTCGTTAACATATAGCACATTCGAACAACAAAACAGGCCAGTTGGACGTTACATCTTCCCATAACAATCTGTGTATTCATGAGACAGAATATAAAGAAAATAAATACAGTATCCAATCACACATTTGCATACAGCTTTTATAAAACCTACATTGGTTGTGTTCCTTCGAGGGTCATCAATGATGAGTAATAACCCCGCAAGAGTACTACATCAAGACAGTCCAGTAAAATTGCAACAGTTATACAGTCTAGTCAGTTATACCTGTGCGTTCATAATGACCACTTATTAAGGTATGTGAGGAACTAAAGGATGCCACCTAATTCCCAATAACGCCATCCCCTGGTGCAAAATTGTAATGAGAGTTCCTGTATATCTACTCAGCTACGTCTTTCTGATTTTGTGCCCATTGCAGAAAAGGCTCCCAGATGTCATGAGGCCTGGAGGTGGGTGGCATGAGCTCCCAAAAAGTAGATAGCTGAGTGTGCCCAAATGTTACAGCAGCGAGTCAGCCCTCAATCGATGGCAGTCTCCTCCCACCCCAACACAACACCACCTGTCTTTTAGCAAATAATAATAGCAGAGCATGCAATTTACGTGCTTTTGGCAGAGTGTCTTTAACAAACCCAATAGTCCCAGTATGGGAGATGGCAAATCGGACTTTCCAACTATTTGATTCACTGAGGTAAATATCTTGGTCCAATAATCTGTTAGTTTCGGACACTCCCATGCCACGTGCAAAAATGTGGCAAAGGAGAAACCACATCGCCAGCATCTATCATCTGCACGGAGTCCCATCCTATGAAGACCAATAGGTGTTCTATAAAATCTGTGCAGAAACTTGAAATGGATTAATCTTAACCTATAGTTTGGTGACAGCTCAGTGAGCTGCCCGCAGCAGAATTTCCACTGGTCCTCGGTCAGTGGGGGGGGATAGCTCATCGTTCCAGTATTGAAGGGATTTGGGGCAGACTATAGGGGCCAAGTCCTGCATGTGCTTATAGATCCGTGTTACCAGTTTACGGGGGGCTGGGGAGTCTACTACATTCTCCAGAGCAGGCAGCACCGGTGGAGCCCTCGGGAAGTCACTGCTAAGAGCTCTACATGTCGCGCGGAGTTTATGATACAAGAATAGCTCAGAGAAAGACACATCTCGGTCATCGTCTGCAGAAGGAGGGGGCCTGAATGTATTATCAGGTAACAAGTCAGCGAAGGTATGAAGATGCAACTTTTGTACAAGGGATTTGCCAATCCCATCTACGACACATGGTAGCAATGGGTTTTGCGTCAGTGATAACGACGGGGCATACAACAAAGGGACGCCCACCCTTTTACGCAGCGCCTCCCATGCCCATCTCAGCGTGCCTGCGGTATCTATATCCACCTTTGGGCGGCTAGCTGGTTTACAAATAGCCACTTTAAGCGGGGTGGGCGCAACTGCGTCGTGTTCTACCGCTACATGAGGCTGGAAGGGTGTCGGGTGTACCCAGAAATGTAAATATTGGGCCTGAGCGCTAAGCACAGATAAACGCATATCTGGAGCCCCCATGCCTCCCTGCCACAGTGGGAGGGTTAGCATGTCCCAGGATATCCTCGCCTGCCCACCCACCCACGCCAGCGTGACGAGATGTGACTTGAGAATGTTGAAAAAGTGCGACGTTAAAGGAATCGGAACGTTCGTGAACAAGTACAAAAACTTGGGTAGGATAACCATTTTGGCTAAGGCTAACCTACCAGTCAGGGATAGGCGAAGTTTCGTCCATATTTTGACCTTCTCCTCCAGCCACATCATGGCTCTCCCATAATTTTAATTCCAAATTTCCTGCACATCCCGACTGATCCATATTGCCAAGTATTTTACTGCGTCTACTTCCCACTTCAGAGGGTACTCGGAATCGGCTCTTGGCGTGCCTTCTGTTAAGGGGAGGACAACCGATTTTGACCAGTTAACGGATATCCCAGCCAGTACTCCGAACCGTATAAATTCCCGCAAAACGGGGTCCAAATTATCCTCCGGGTTCATAAGGTAGAGAGTGACATCATCAGCATATAGCGATATCAAAAGGCATCTGGAACTAAATCCTTTACCTCTTGCCGTGTGATGCTGGCAGATACGCGCAGCGAGTGGTTCCATTGCTATTGCGAACAATAGTGGGGAAAGGGGGCATCCCTGTCTTGTGCCCCGCGATATTGGGAATGGATCAGAAATTATCCCGTTGACCCTGATCCGAGCGCTGGGGGAAGCGTAGAGTAGCCGTATACTGTTAATGAAAAGTGGGCTGAACCCCATACGACCCAGGATGGCGAACAGATAAGGCCACTCCAGGGTGTCAAAAGCTTTTGTGGCGTCTAAAAACACTACTGCGGCGTGGACGTCAGGATGCAAATAGTGTAATACTGAGAAAATGGTTCTTAGGTTGTGTGACGTCGATCGCCCCGGAATGAACCCTGACTGGTCAGGAAGTGCAATCATGGGCAGCAATGGCTGCAATCGATTAGCAATCAGTTTCGCGTATATTTTGACATCAACATTTATCAGGGAGAGTGGCCTGTAAGAGTCCAACTCAGAATCTGGCTTTCCTGGTTATAGCAGAGTAATTATTATAGCTTCCCTCATAGTGGTGGGCAATATTCCCGTTTCCAGGGCTTCCCCGTAAACCTCCAGCAGCCTTGGCGCCAATTCTTCTACGTAAGTTTTATAAAAAGACGTGGTCAGACCGTCAGGGCCGGGGGCCTTGTCAAGGGGTAAGCTCATAATAACCTGTGCAACGTCTGCAGCAGTGTACGGGAGATAGTGTGTATCTCGTGAATGAAGGTTGCGGCTCTGGGTGCCTTTATCATACCGGCCAGCATACGACCCGGTCTGTCTCCCACCCCATACCTCCTGGCCTCTGCGTATTTCCACAGAAATTTGACCTCCCGCTGCGCCTCTTCGGAGTAGTCTAACAGTTTAGCTTTAAGCAAGCCAGTAATTGCCGGGTCCCTTGTTGCATAGAATTCTTCCTCTAGCGCCTTGATATTGGTCTCCATAGAGGCATGTGTTCCTCTTATTGCCTTTAAAACTCCCGCCTGTCTGGCAATACATTTACCTCTAATTACCACTTTAAAAGCCTCCCAGAGTGAGGCTTCGGTATCCACCGAGCCCGTATACAGATCAAAGTATTCAGTGATATCGGACCTAATTTCTTCCATAAAGGCTTCATCTAGGAGAGCGTGAGGTGGGAGGCGCCAGGCAAAAACCCTCTTTGGTGCTTCGGGGATCGCCAGCCACAGCATGCACGGAGAGTGGTCCGATAGGGATCTAGGCATGTGCGCAACATTTATAGACCAAGTGGTGACATTTCAGGATACCAACCAGTAATCCAGACGGGACCATGAACTGTGATGATCAGAAATGCAGGTGCCCTCCCTTAGCAAGGGATGCCTTTCGCGCCATATGTCAATAAGATCTCCATCGGCCACTATCGCCCCCAGGGCGGCGCTAGCCGCCGGGTGCAAGGTGCGGGAAGCTCCTCTCCTATCAAGGGTATCATCTAGGATAGCATTGAAGTCTCCTCCCCATAACACTGTAGAACAGCCAGGGGCTCTAATTTTGGACCAAATGTTATTAAAGAAATCTGGAGAGTCGACATCGGGGCCACATATAGCCACAATAGTCATAAGAACACCACATAAGAGTCCCTGCACTAAGACATACCGGCCCTCAGGGTCGCCCTGTGTATACCTCTTCCTCCAGTCTAGCCCCTTCTTAATCAGCACAGCCACCCCGTGCATAATTAGAATATACAGAAGAATACACATGCCCCCATCGGATATGGCGAAGTCTCTGTGAGGGTGTTACATTCAGGTGTGTTTCTTGCAGTATGCATATGTCTACATTGTGGCGGGATAAATAGGCATGAACCATTCTTGATTTTCTACCATCATTGAGCCCACGAACATTCCAAGTGAGGCAATTTAGAGTGTTAACAGACATCTATCAGGTTTACTGTTCCAATTGCTTTGCATACATCCACAGCGTGATACTTCAATCAGCTGTAATATAGTTTCGCCCCTAGCTTACCTCCTGTACTGGCATTAAACAATAATATAAACCCTACCCCCTTCCCTCCACCCACTCCAACCCCCCAAACAGGTTGTAGCATATCCCCCCTAAAAAAAACAGAACATGCAAACAAAAGCATGACAATCGGGATCCTTCCCAAGAGGGCCCAGCAACACTGGCGTACTTCCTTGCTTTGCACAAGGTGGCCGGGAATACTGCGGGTGAGGTTATCCGCACAGAACCACTAATACACTAAATAACCTGAAATAGAGCTGCAGACCAATTGGCAGTATCTCTCTCGATAATTCACAAGTCTCCCATCTGTACAATACAATCTGCCAGAACATGGACCATGCTATACCCATATTAGTCATTGTCGCTTAAGTTAGCTCCCGCTATCCCTTCATCTTACTGATGCCCCTTCTTCTGCTTCCCACCGACATGTTTAGCAAACTTGAGTGCAAATTTCGCATCAGTGAAAAAGTGGGACGTTCGAGCTACAGACACCTTTAGCTTCGCTGGGTACAGCAATGAGTACGAGATTTGTGCCAGCAACAGAATCCGCTTTGCTTGAATAAATTCCCGTTGCACCACTTGCACCGCCGGGGTGAAATCGGGATAAAAGGAGATGGTGTTCCCTTTGTGTGTAATCTTGCCTTTCGCCCTTGCCATCCGGAGAATAAGGTCCCTGTCCTGATAAATTAGGAGCTTTGCTATGATGGGTCTGGGCGGGGCACCAACAGGAGGCTTCTGGCCCAGCGACCTGTGGCCTCTTTCCACCACAAAGACTGGGGAAAGGTGAGGATCAAACAGTTTGTGCTGCAGCTCTATTACGTAGGTCTCCATTTTAGAAATGGCCGTCGTCTCCGGAATCCCCGTGATGCGAAGGATGCTGCGTCGCGATCTCGCTTCTAAATCCTCGTTATTAGCTCTGATGACCCCCAGCAGTTTGTCCATGTGGAGCAGCTGCTCCTTTGTCTCAACTTGGAATTCGTGATACTCCGTGTGCTGGTTTTCCAGGGCATCCAGGCGCGTCTCGTGCGTCGACACCTGCGATCTGACTGAATCCAACTGGGCAGTTAAATTGTCCAGCTTGGTATCTATGGTACGAAGGCTGGATCTCATCTCTAACACGAGTGATCTCAGGTCCCCCCCTGGTCCTCCGCATGGGAGTCATGAGGGCCCTCAGCCTGTGAGTCATGTTCCAAGTCTGTATGGCGGGTGGAGCGCTTATTGTCAAAGTTTAGTTTTGGTTGTTTGGCGTCGTGTTTACCCATAATTGTATTGGTGCTGTAGGCTTAGATAGGAGGTCCAGACCAAAATCAACCCGTCGACGCAATGGACAAACGCCCGTCCCCTATGTCGCAGAAGCGCAATATTACACCGAAGGCGCTCCAGCAATGTCTGATATCTCAGCGGCTTGTTCTATGCACCACTAGGTCTCCAAAGCCGCCTAGGGCATATCCCCGCCCTACAGAGAGGATCGAGCAGCGCAGTTCAACACAGGCAGGCAGCCAAGCTTCCACAGCAATGTCTCACAGTTTAGCAGGGCAACGTCGCTCTTGAAGCTTCGCGGTGTCCACTAGGTCTACGGGCTCTTCATACACGACAAGAGCAAGTCCAGCAACTACAGTGAGCACCCCATCATCTCAGCGAGTACTTCCCACAGTCCTACCTGAGTGCTCCCCTGTGCCACAGGGTCTCTGCGCACCACACGCCGCCTTCGTGTGAAATCACTGCGCCCCGGCACAGCACCCGACGGGAATCTAGCAAAACACCTTTGCAGGGCCACCACAGATCAGGCCGACGAGCACCCCCAACAGCTTCTCCTTAAACAGGACAGCTCAGGCATTATTAGCAGCAGGGACCTCGCCTTCACAGAGTTCCACAGGGCCGGTAATGCAGCTTCCAAAATGGCGGCCTAGGGGTACTCACAGAGCTCTGATGCATTCACAGGTGCTCGTGTGGCAGCGTGGGGTCACAGGAGCAGCACTCGATCGTCCTTAGCCCCCCGCTGTCTCCGTCGCACAGGATCGATCCGCTATGGCGACATCCCCATCAAGGCCGGAACGGCCCCGAGCAGCGCAGAGGCCGCCAGCAGCCGCAGGCGTCACCGACACCGCACCTGGGGTCTGTGTGTCCCTCAGCCCCGCAGGGCCGCCACCGGCCGATCCCCCTGGCCGCCACACAGTCGGGCGGGCCCTCGATAGCGCGCCAGCCATCTGCATCACCTCCGGAAAGCAGCGGGAGCCCAGCACTCCGGCGCCAGGCCCGTGCCGCATCAGCGGTCTCGATTTCGGCTCCGCCCGCCCACGGTTACGCCAGGCCACACCCAGGCCACAGCTACAGAGACACCTGGTGTTCGTCCCGGCTCAGGCACGAAGGTGGAGCATCGGGAGTGCAGCGATGGGGTCCCCGCACTGCCTGCTCAGGATACAGTAGGTTCTGGGGGTTAAGGATTTTCTCCCGGCCGGCGGAGCGCGCTCAGAAAGCGGCCATTCCCCTACACAGCCGGCCACGCACCCCCCTGTAGATGTTTCTAACCGTATTTCTTTTGAACAACTAGGCGTAACTCGGGGTTTCATTTATCTGTCCTCTTATTGGTAAATCCATTAATTATATCACCGAATCACATTCATTGCCTTGATTATCAATTATTATATTCTCTTTTCTGGGTTCAGTTGTAGGTGTGGACATGACTGGTGGTTTGTGACAGATTGCTTTATCTCCATATAATGGAACCACCGGACCTATAGTCACTGGTATAGTCAGTGCTTCAGGGTGGGTTCTCAATTGGGTTATTTTCTGTTTTAATTCTTCTCTATTCTTTTTTATTGCCTCCTCTTTTTCCTTTTCCTGAAGTACCCTTCCATTCATTGGATCATGTATAACTTATGGAACCAATGGTGTTCCCAAAACCGGGGCACTAGGAGTAGTTCTACTGAGTCCTTCTTGGTAAGGCGGAGGGTTTTTCATTAAAATGTCCTCCATGAAATCATCTTCTGATTCTCCACTACCTGTCATCGTTAAATGTTTGGTTTTCTCTGTGCACTTGCCTCCTGACTGTTCCTCAGCCATTAGTACAGGATATAACCCTTCAGTCACCATTGCTTGTCTCCATTGTTTCATCTGATTATCTTGTGATTCGCGCGGTAGTGTATGAGAACGCGGCCAGACTGAGGACCGAGATTCAGATGTGTACTCACGTTAGTGTAACTAAGACTATTGAAGCTGGATACGGAAGTCGCGATTCACGGATATTTTACCATATATGCTCTTCCAGACTGATACACCGTATTTCCTGCTTTGGTGGCTAGGATGGAAATAGAACTGGTCCTAAGGCTACTGTCCTGATTCGCATTCACCGCCTTGCCCTGAGGAAGATGCGGGCACTCCCGGGCGACGAAACACGTGTTGGCTGGACCAACGAAAGAGAAAGAAAAGGAAAAGAAGAGAAGATATAATTAAACTGCAATAAATCGTGGAATTGTTCTGTTTATATTCTGTGGATAATATATCTATACATGATATGATGGTTGTGCTCGGGTTCTGATACAATATCGTGTGTTATCCCTAGTGATTACGATTTGGGAAGGGTGGGTGACCCTTCTTCCCTTGAGCATCCACAAGATAATTCATACTCACTATATCACTGGCAAAGGGTCAGCGCCATCACCAACCAGGGACCTTTCATCCATTTAGTGTGACTTATTCGCGCGGTAGTCTAGGATAGAACCCTCTAAAGCTTCTGCCACTTCTGGATCTATCGCACTCAAATGCTTCAGTCTCCCATTCTTCTAAAGCCTCATATTGTGTTAATGTTGGTCGTGGCTCTAATTCATTAATTCTTAATCTCAGATTATGTAGAATTCTCCCATTAAACGTACCTTGTTCTGGGAAAGCTAGCACTCTATCACTTTTTGTATATTCTATCCAATTTTCCAACCATACACAAGTATGATAGCCTCTTTCCATCATCATGTATGATGCAGGCGTTTTCGGGGGAGGGATAAGAATTCCTTCTCTAGTCTTAATGGGTGTATCCTTTTTTAATTTTCTGCATAAATGTCATCTTTCTTTTTTCTCCGTACATTTTAGGTATCGATCCTTTTATATATTGTTCTCTGGAAAATCCTAAATACCTTCTGTCTGGGAGATTCCCTATTAATGTTGGTTCGTATCTCCACATGTAAATCCCACTGTCAATTATTATTGTAGCTTCTAATTTACTAACCAATTAAATGTTCGCTTTTACTCTAATAATTGACCAATGCCAGCGCGGCTTCTATTTTTTCGACCAATCAAATTCTGTTCCACGCTATGCGTTTAGCCAATACTAGCGTGGCTTTTCTGTGACGTCAGTATCACTCTTTACTACTGACTCCTCCTTTACAATTTCGCATCAGTCACACGCCCTATGTTCCAACTAAGCCCAGCGCGGCCCTCTGTGAAGTCAGTGCAGCACCCGCAACTGACCCCTCCTTTACAAGGTAACACGAATAACTTATTTTCTTTCAATTTACATACAAAATTCCTTAAATGACAACATAGAAACATTCGCTACTCTGTTTATTCCGATAAAATCAGAAAGTCGATTACATTTACTGCGAGTAAAACCTTTCCGCTTACTCTTCACACACTATGAGTAAAACTCTTCCGCTTACTCTTCACTCAAGTGCCGACTAACCTGATACTCCTTCAGTATTACCCTTACTAGGTGAAATAAGACCAAAGTTTCCCAGCGAACTCTTTGCTATCAATCACTCTCACTTTTATACAAATGAATCCCTAAATCAGCACTGCCAGCCTTGCATAGCCTTCCAGCTCTATCTTTAACAAACGAGTAACCTCACTGCAGTGTGGTTTCCATTCACCACCCGCTATTCAATATTCCCGGGAATTTCCAGACAACATAGAACAAGATACAAACGGGTTTGTTAATACATAATCAATAATTCAAAATTCAATATTTTCACCTAACTAGTTAATAAATTAAACCATAGCTCTGCTACCTAAAAAACTGATCCAGCGGGTTACCAGCTAGAGATACTCAAAAACCTCCTACTCACCTGGGCCCATTAAACACACATTCACATGAGCTAGTAAAGTACGGCTGGGGTCAATTTGTTGTACTAATACCTGTAAGATGAATTTATCTTAACATTTCTTACCAAACCTTTCCGACCGAATGTACTTTCCTCTGGTCAATGGACCTTTTAGTTAACTATTGTAGGCACAAATTGACATAGGATAAAATCTCTTTAAATAACCACAGACTCGGGAGAGTTTTAAATGTTTACCTAGTTAAATTCATATGAGCCAAGAACCCAAATACAATTCGTACACCGTTTTCTCCAAGGAAGGAAATAAAAATTTAAGTCCGAAAAATTGTTAAACAGTGTTTTTATGATGACAGTATCTGAATAGGGAGAAAATAGAGAGAGCAATACAATGACATACTACACAAAATTATAGTTACCTAGGATGGTGTGGAAACCGACCCCTTGGCCAAGGAGCTGTAAAAGGGTCCCCTGGGACAGATTGGGTGACAAAGGTTCAGGACAGGATTCAGGCACAGGATAGATGACCTCTTCTAGATACAACGCCTGTGTCGCACCCCTCTCTGACACTATCTTCCTCCTCGATTCTTCCGCGATCTTCTTCTATTATGTGCCTCCTCAATTCTTCTGCGATCTTCTTCTAATTATTGGCTCAAATTCTAAGTCTGAAAATCGATTCTTCTTCAGCATTTATTCAGTTCTCGGACAACATCCCAGTCTCTCAGCATCTCGGCAGTATGAGCGATAACTAACTAACTGAACTACCTCAATTATACCCTTCTAATGGCATGTACCATCCCTAAATGTTTCAAATTTATGAAACTCCTAATTCAGATTGGACAGGAAAGGGGGAATGATCATCACACCATGCTAAGTTTTAATATTTTTCTTTATTCTGTTGTTCAGCGTTCCCGCCCCTAATTTATTTTCCTAAGCTTTATTTCCCACCCGCATTTCACATTTTTATCAATAAAAAGTATACATTTAATAATTTTCTCATTCATCCTTCAGGAAGTCTATTGTTTTCCCAGGACATGTCGCGATTGTGGCCTTGGCTGAGGTTCAAGAACATCATCATTGTTCGTGGCGGGATACGAGTGCGCGTGCGTTGAGTTTCACATGGGATATGGACTTTAGTACCCAAATACGAACTAAATAGAAAGAGTCAAAGAAACATGTTAGAAATCAAAATAAAATGATTTCACTGTATACCACCTATCTCTACACTAATCCCATTTACTTATAAAAATCTTTCGCATTAGCATTTTAATAAAGTTGCATGGTTTCGTTTCAGCAAAAGCATGCGCTTTAACATGTGAGTTCCAAGCGGCCATCTTCGGAGCGATTGCACAGCTGCAAAGATTTCCCTCCAAGCAAAGACTCTTCATTACTATTTAGATGTAGTTGACGCATCCGCAGTACAGAATTCTGCGTCAGCAGCCATTTTAAGCCACACTCAGGTTATTTGTTAGTACAACACATATGCAAGCTTCCCCTAAACTTAAATATATGAACAATAATGCATGTTAGTATTTACAAACATGATTATTACGAGTCTCTTTTATACGAGTCCTTGCTCCATCACCTGGTCAGGCTTGGTTTATGGCCCTCGGAAAGTAAAGGCACTTACCCTTGAGGGTCAGAAACCCATCTTTGGTGGCTGGCTGGTGAAAACCAGTCAGTCAGTACACCAGTAACTTCTCGGTTTGCAGGGGGCACTTCTATGCCCTTTGTGCATGTATTATTAAATCTGACACTGGCATCAGTGCGGGTTTATTAATATGAGATGTTTGATACCAAACATCCCTATTTTCAGTGAAGCCATCATGTAGTTGGGGAACTTGTTTTCACCAGTGTCCAGCACATGCTTTTAAAATAGCTTCCCTGATCACTTGTACTGGCAGTAATGCAATGGACCAGTACGGGGGCATATCTGCTCATGCAATTATGCCTTCACATGTAGTATAGTGCACACTGCCTTAGGGTGGTATGGCCTGCTGTAGGGGTGACTTACTTATACTGCATGCAGCAGGCAGGGCACACAGGATATGTGCCATGTCATGTTGTCACTTTTGTCTGCACCAAGACATGCAGCCTGCAGTGGCAGTTTGTATGAGCTTGGTCAGGGTTCGCTTAGGGTGGCACAATTCACACCACAGCCCTTGTAGACCCTCTTTAGTACCTTAGGCCCTAGGTACCAGGGGTACCGTTTACTAGAGACTTACAGATGGTACTAAAGGTATTGCTAATTGGGGAAAACATTTGCACAGTTTTGGGAAAAAGATCTGGCACTGGGGCCCTGGTTAGCAGGAACCCAGTGCACTTCCAGTCGAAATCACATCAAATACCAGGTAAAAGTGGGGATGACCCTGTCAAAAAAGGGCACTTTCCTACATATGGTGTTCCTGTAATTGTCATCCAGCTCTGAATGCAAGTCGAGAGGGGGCATCCACAGATAGGGACAGTTTGAGGATTTGAGGAGCGCTAGGCTGATACTCCAAGCAGGGTTTGCTTGTCCTTGGGCAGGTTTTCAGGCAGAGCTGCTCAAAGCAAAAAAGCAGTTTCTGACAGTCCTTAGATCACCAGCAGATGTCAAGCCTAGCAGGAAATAGATGTGGATTTCTCCAGCCCTCTCCTATTGACTACTGGGCTTTCAGAGGGCAATCTACATGTAGGTCATCTCATACACAGCAGCTTCAAGATGACCCTACCCGGGGCCTAGTGGCACAGATCAGAGGCCTGTGCCTCGAACTATTGTTTCAGATCCTATCAAGTGTCAGTCTCTTCGTAGCTTGGTTAGAAGGGGCAGTGGTCAACCTCTTCTATGTATAGGAGGACTCTTTGGTGTAGGACTTTGTTAGCAGATCCTCGTGTTCTAGTGCTGGAATATCAAAAACTACTGAGCACCCTCAGTGGGCTAACAGAATGTTTTAATACATAGCGGAAAAGTACTATGGTCAGCAACAAAAGTTGAGGACAGGATGGCACTGCTGCCAATATATTGTGTGGAATTTTTCTATACAGTGTGTCAACATTTTAGGCCTTTGCTGCCAGGCCTTAGAGATATTTTTTAATATTTTGAAGACAAGTGGTGCAAAATAAAAGTGCCCAGTTTATTATGGACCATTAAAGAACTATAGCCATGCTACATAGGCCAGCACAGGCAGAAATAGCAGGGATGCCCCAGATTTAGGTGTTCAAACTAGGGAGCCCATTCACAAAGATAACTTTACACATGTGTAAATGTTCACGTGTAAAGTTACTCTTACACTTCGTAGTAAGTTTACTACTTTAGGCTATACACCATTTACGAGTCTAAAGTTACCACAGGATGAGGACTTACATATCCCCAGGGGTGGAATCTGTAAAAACGTCATGTTCGACCTTAAACTTACTACCAGTATTGACTTTATGACTGTATTTTACGTTCCGCACACTTGTCAGAGACCTCTGCAATCAGGCCCTTGTTTCCCCTATGGGAAAGTACAGGAAAAAATATAAGTTTATGAAAGTTGAAAAAAAGTCTGAGACTATCATTATGACCAATGTTAATGTAAACTAATTTTAATATGTATTTTGAATGTAGAATACTTTAAAAAAAAAATGCTACAGCAGTAGCAACTAAATTATATATTTAATGTTTTTTTCAAAACTAAATAATTAAAAAAAGATTTATTAACAAAAGCCACCTAAAGTAAAATGTTTATATATATTTAATAAGCATTAAAAGTTACTGAACATTATGTACATTTTTAGAATTGGATTAATAATTTTTTCAAATTAATTTGGTACATTTATTATTATTAAATTATTAGTGTTATTAAATATGTTATAATGAAACAATATATATTTATAATTGATATTTATTTTTTAAATATTAAAATCAATGGGGCCTATTCACAGAACTAATCTGAGACAAAATCCTAAACGTACTACTTTTGGTATTTACACAAGGCACTTACACTTTTTGGTAATCACAGAATGCACTTATGACTTCTAACTTTATGTCCGCCCTCGGGCCAGAATTTCAGCACCCGGAGCGCACTCTCCGCACCCGGACCGTACTCTCCGCACCCGGACCATACTCTCCGGCTAGGGCCGTACTCTCCGGCTGGGGCCGGATAAAGTGTAATCAATGGGCCGGATTGCAATTTTTACAAAAAGGAACATTAGGAATGTGTGATAAATGGTAGAAGAGGTCATGAAAAACAGTTTGGGTAGGGAAAAGGGTACAACCAGACACTACATCATAACCCAGAAAGGTTTCTCCTTTGCATCATGGTACATGCAGTGCACAATTTGAGCTCCCCACATTGTTTACTGCACAGCATGAGTGTATAGGTACTGCCTGAGTGAATGGATGAGTGCATGAGTAGTGCCTGAGTGGAAGGTTTGGTGGAAGGGTAATGTCTGGGTCATTTGATGAGTGCAAGTATGAGTGCAAGAGTAATGCCTGGGTCATTCGATGAGTGCATGGGTAGTGCCTGAGTGAATGGATGAGTACATGGGTCCTGCCTAAGTGAATGATAGAGTGCAAAATTAGTGCCTGTCTGATTCCATGGGTGCATGGGTAGTACCTCAGTGATTGGATGAGTGTATGGGTAATGCCTGACTGGACGAATGGGTGCAAGGTTAATGTATGGGTCATTGGACGAGTGCATGGTTAGCGCCTCAGTGAATGGTTGAGTGGAAGAATAATGCCTGAGTGATTGCAAAAGTACATAGGCAGTACCTGGGTGGTTGCATAAGTGCAGGGGTACTGTCTGAGTGTTTGGATGAGTACATAGGTAGTCCCTGAGTGACTTTATTAGTGCATGGCTAATGTCTGGTTGCTTAGATGAGTACATGGGTAGTGCCTGACTAAAAGGATGACTGCAACAGAGATGCCTAGGTCATTGGATGAGTGCATAGGTAATGTATCACTGAATGAATGAGTGCAGAAGTAGTATTAGAGTTGGATGAATGAGTTCAACAGCAGTGCCTGAGTGATTGCATGAGTGCATGGGTTTTGCCTCTGTGAAATTAAAACTTCAAGGATAATGCCTGTGTTATCCTATTAGTGCCACAGCTGTGCCACAGAGATTAGACGACAGCATGGATAGTGTTTGTGTGAAAGGATCACTGGCTGATGACATCAGCAACATAATGAAAGTTTTTGAATAGTGTTAAGTATCAACATTATTTTTTATTAGAAATAAATAACATAACAGTGTTGACTTCATAGTCAACGCTGAGGGGAGCGCAAATTGTGCACTGCATGTACCATGATGCAAAGGAGAAAACCTTTCTGGGTTATGATGTAGTGTCTGGCCATACCCTTTTCCCTACCCAAAATTTTTATGACCTTCTATACCATTTATCACACATTTAGAGGAAGTAAAGCTAGACAATGGAACCCTATAGGCCACAGCACCTGACCCGCTCTCCCTAAGTCATATGTATATACTCTGGAACTACCCAGAAATCCATGTGCACGCTGTAAAGCACCCACTGTCACAATGCAATTCCAATGCAGGAATATCACAGTTTAAACAAAAACAAAGGTGTACCACCAAAGACCCAGACAAGGAGAAAGGATTTTTAAATCCGTGTTCACGAATATATTCTTCAAAGTTTTTCTATTATTTTGATACAGGATTAAAACACGATCAGGACGATCAAAAAACAGCCGATGCATTTCGTCCCTACAAAAGGACTTCTTCAGGGCACAGTAAGTCTGTTTGTTAAACAAGACGGTGAACAATCCAAGGAATGAGAGTAACCAGGGATGTGGTATACTCCCGTCAGCTTGTCTATTTTATAGAGCAGACAGAGAGCTCTTCACATATGTTGAGAGAAGAAAGTGGTCCAACCAAACGAAAATTAGTGCCACTAATGGTATCAGATTACTAGAACGCTTCAATTGATTTTATTTTGTGTACAGTCAGCGTCTTGTCTGTCAAGTGAGGTACATTTTTGTATAGTCACTTCATGGTGGAACGATCCATGGTCCAAAGTGAAAAGAGGAAACAATGTAGTTGGCAAGAGTGCTGTAACCGGCTGTGATCAGTCGGTATTTGAGTTCCTTGCGTCTGCTCTTCGTGTTTTAATCCTGTATCAAAATAAAAGAAGAATTTTGAAGAATATATTCGTGGACACGGATTTAAAAATTCTTTCTCCTTGTCTGGGTCTTTGGTGGTGCACCTTTGTTTTTGTTTAAACATTTATCACACATTTCTAATGTTCCTTTCTGTAAAAATTGCAATACGGCCCATTGATTACACTTTATCCAGCCCCAGCCAGAGATTACGGCTCGAGCCGGAGAGTACGGTCTGGGTGCGGAGAGTACGGTCTGGGTGCGGAGAGTACAGCCGGGTGCAGAGAGTACGCTCCGGGTGCGGAAATTCTGGCCAGAGTGCGGACGTAAAGTTAGGAGTCGTAAGTGCATTCTGTGAATACCAAAAATCGTAAGTGCCTTCTGTGAATACCAAAAGTGGTAAGTTTAGGATTTTGTCTCAGATTATTTCTGTGAATTGGCCCCAATGTGTATATATTTATTTTCACATTATTTTCTATGGGTTTTTTAATTTTAAGTCCATTCTCCATTATTTTCTGTGGGAAAGTGTTGCCGTACCTGTGAGTGACCATGTGTGGTGCTCGACTTACTCTAGGTCTGAGCTGGAGGACATTTAGTACTGCTTTGGATACTTTTTGGCTGCAGTAATTTTAGAAGTGCACTTTAGAAAGGGCTTAACTGTTTTGTCCATGGGTGCATGTCCCTTACAAAACCCCTTCCAATGCCTCCCTTAAATTGTCCTAACGCTTCCCTAAACCTGCTACGATTAGCACGACCTGCGCCGAATGTTGTCAGGTCTGAATCGGATTCCACCCCCTGAAAGACTACGGGGCCGATTCACAGAGCTTATCTGAAATAAAATCCTAAATTTACTACTTTTGGTATTCACAGAAGGCATTTCGTAGTAGTAAAGTTAGGACTCCTAACTTTACTACTACTAAATGCCATTTGTGAATACCAAAAGTCGTAAAGTTAGGATTTTGTCTCAGTTTAGTAGTAGTAAAGTTAGGAGTCCTAACTTTACTACTACTAAATGCCTTCTGTGAATACCAAAAGTAGTAAGGTTAGGATTTTATCAAAGATTAGTTCTGTGAATCGGCCCGTACATTTCCCATAATGCTGTGTAAACACTTCCGGGGCAGAGGTGGCGTCATGAGGACGTGCTTCTGGGAAGTGCGGGGATTTAATGGAAGCCGGAGTGGACAGACGCTGCAGATTATTCCTGCCTGCTAGCTTGAAGAAGGACGGTCCAAAGCGGACCTCTCTCTCTCTCCTGTTGGGTAAGGGTGCTACGGCACTGGTTCTGTGTTGCCAGAGGTTCCTGATTGCTTTTGTGTTATTTCTCGCGGAGTCTCTGAACTTCTGTTTGTTTGCCTTTGCTCCCATGCCTTCCATTCTGCCAGAGGAGGTATCAGACACTTGCCGATTACAGGCACTATTATCCTGGTACTCTCAGCCGTGAGGGGAACGGCCTTTTGTACCACCATTTTGTTACATCATTGCCGAAGCCGTGTTTAGAAACGGCCAACGTACAGTTGCCTTTTATTTTTTGACAAAGCCATGTTTAGAAACGGCATATTACTTGTTCCTTTGGGTCTAATTAACATATGCCTTGACGGGAACGGTGGGAGTCTTTTCAGGATCCCTTTCTTATCAGGATGATTGACTACTACATATTTCATATTGCTTTTGGTGACATATGTTTGATTTCGGTATACTGTGAAAGTTGTTACTATCATAAGGAATGTTTATGAATACCAGGGATCATGGATACTGTCTGCTATGAGTACCTATGACAAGGAGTTAAGGGCTTTATTTTTACAGTGATGTCTCATTCATGTTTTCTCATGCCTTGTTATATAACAGGGATCTTTCAGGGATTGGTGATGCCATCCCCTGTGATGTTTGAACAGGTGTATGTGATAGAGCACATTCCCTTAGTCAAGCATTGTACTAAAGGCATCTTTCTCTTCTTCCAGGACTCCCTCCCTGCTGTCCCCATCCCTTCCTTCTCTCGCTTGATCATATCAACCTTCTGTGCTGTAAGAGCAAGCAGAATTGAGACGATCAAGAGGTGGGCCCCTTTTGTGCATCGTACCAACTCCGAGGTATCCTCAGAATCCTCAGAATGGAGAAGAGCTACAGTAGCTGACAAAACCCCTCCCATATAGCTGTAAACATTTTCCATTTTCCAATCACTGCCCCATCCCTCTCACATCAACTACTGAATTAAAGGGGTATGTGGGGAGCCCTACGCAGTCAGGGTGGAAATCACCGCACAGAAAACATAGGAGAGGCGGATGCACAGACTTACCGCACACAGGTTAGTAAATAGCATATAATACAAAATAAATGACAAAAAACAATCTAATTCTGGCAAAAGCCTGTTCCGCAAAGTAACACTGGAGTTCACTTCATCGGCCTGGTTGTGTGCATGCATGTAACCACTTACCTGACAATACTGTCCAAAGAACAATATTTAGGACCTGAATACAAGATACTTTGAGTATGAAGGTAGAAATATGTGGGTTGAAATTACTGATTGCAGAAGGTATCTCCCACCAAACTCCAGAAATCATTAGTTATTAGGCAGGAATGAGCATTAAAATTGTGACCCAGTATTACAGGATCAATTTTCACACTCTGGGCCTCATTTACAAAACAATGACACACCGCGGCGCCGAAAGTCATTGTGCTGCGCCGAGTTGCATCATTTTATAAGCACAGGGATGCGTTACATTCACAACAATACGACACATCCCTGTGCTTTCCCCTGTGCTGGTGTACAATTGGCTGCCATGTGCCAGCGAAGGCACCCTTGCGTCATGTTGCAAGGGTGCCTGAGTTGCAGGGATGATTGTTTTTGTACAGGAAGGGACACCTTCATGCACAAAAACAATCTTTGATGACATTTTCTTCTTTCTACGCATGCTGCTGAATGCCGCACACATAGAAAGAGGAAGAAATGAGGAGAAATAAAAGTATTTCTCCTCTTTGAGCCACTCTGGGGTTTCTGACGCATTCCCAGCTTTACAAAACTTTGTAATTCATGGAATGTGTCAGGTTCCATGGATGTTGCATGGAACAACCACAGCAACACCCATGGAATGCCTCTTTCACGCAGAGTAATGCATGAAAGGGGCCTATATTTGCATGGCCATGAAAGGTCATGCAGGGTGACTTTACATGGCCTTGTAAATATGGACAGGCAATCTGACACACCAGCGGTGCAATGGCCTTGTAAATGAGGCCCATAATATCCTGGTCTAAGCCCTATACTGGGTATCAGCTTTTCTGAGCTGGCGGTAAAGAGAAGCAGGAAGGTCACGTGGGTCGTGACCCTGGGGGCAGGGGAATCAGGCAGCAGAGCAGGTTCCCTATTGGTTAAAGGCTTATAGCTTGCTTCTTGGTGGTGATGGAGGAGGTTGGGCTAGCTATTGCCCACAACCACTTCCCCGGAGTTACTGGTATTTTTCCAGGGTGTGGCAACAATGGACACCTTAGAAATGCACTAAGCTGTCTGCCATGCTCAAAGATACTGCACTGGCGATTCATAATGAGGGTGATAGTATGGAACAAGGATTAGTATTCACTTGCGGCTACAACTATAAAAATATTGTTGGGGGCTACGGCGCCAAACGCACCATATACTGCTCCCCCGTGTGCGCACCTCTTTCCCTGATCAGCGTACATGAGCAGGAAAGGTGCTGCTCAGTGGACACCGATATAACCAATCCTGGAGCAGCTTTCATGCTGGAAGCAGCTTCATGATTGGTGGGAGCAAGCTAATCCAGCATTCATTTTGAGATTGGGGGCCTGAGCCAGCTATGTCCCGGCTGTTTCACATCCTGGGGATCGCTGGGTTTACATGTCAGGCTGGCCGTAGCAATACAGCTGGCCAACCTGACATGCGTACGGCAGTGCCAGCTGTAATCCTTGAATGAAAGGATTTATCTCCCACCCCCTGACCTCGCACTGTGGCATTTAACTAAAATGGCATTGATATATACCATTTTCCTTATCCGTTTGCAGGCGGGGCGACGCTCCTATACTCAAACAGAGGAGCTGCCCCTGTTAGTATTGAGAGTTTTCAAACACAAACAGACAAGACTAAGAAAAGCTCTTAGAAAAATATAGTTTCATGTCAATGCTACTGTTTGCTTGCTGAATTTCATAGTGCAGACCTGTCGGATCAAACTACTCCCTGTAATTTACAACAGTTTCTTGTTTTCGTGTAATTATTGACAGGGCTGAAAAATGACACTGTTTCCTTTACTAAAAACGAAATGCCGTTCCACTCTATTTTGCAATCAAGAAAACATTTTGTTCTTGGAGCGTGTGTGCTGCTGGCGTGTTATGTTTTAAGGTGCACAATTTATCACGATGACAGGAAATCTCCTCCTTACTGATATAAGATTCTGTTCACCTCACAATCTCCCGCGGAAACAGATAATAGCAGATTTAAAAAGTCTTTTTTGACTTCAGATGCAGGGGGCGGTCTAGCCTCAGACACATTTCTTAGTTGAATTGAGGAAATCGGATACAGGTGTTTCCAAAGGCTGCTTGGAGTTTTCATTGTAATGTATAAATGCTGTCAAGTGACAGCTTATATTTTGTAAAATTCTCTTACATAATCAAGAGTTATAAACATTGACGCTATGTAGGTCTCACTGGTTCAAACCTTCAACCTACCTTGCTGTGAAGAGGTAATGTTGTGACTGTCTTATTGTAAAAGAGGCAGTGACTGTTGTACTTAAGATAAGATAAGATACATTTTGTAAAGCGATCGAATGACACGGCGTCTTGGCGCTGAAAGTGTGTAGAGGGACTGTACCTTTGACACCGGCGACTTGGGGGCATATTTACAAGGGCCATATTTCCGCTTTTTGGCTTTTAAAGCAAAAAAAGCGGAGATAAAAATATCGCCCTATTTACAAGAGGGTGCTAATATGCATTAGCGCATGTTAGCATCCTTTTTTTCCGACGCCTCCCTTTGCATCTCTAATGAGATGCAAAGTGGGCGTCACTGGTCAGTACAACCTTGTAAATATCGCTGATGTGCACATCGCGATATTTACAAGGTGGCCCACGCATTTTAGCATACGTTAGTTTTGGGCGAAAACCACAGTTTCGCCCCAAACTAACGTCTGCTAAAATCATGACTAACCCATACCTAACATGGGGGGTGGATTCTTATTGTACGACCACATGGTCGTATCAACAAGCATATCGCCGTTTTGCAGGGAACATCGCTGGAAAACCAGTGATGTTCCCTGCAAAACAGCGACTACCCCGCTATCGCTGGAATTTACATTGCCATTGCGCTATGCGTTGTAAATATAGTGCAAGCATGGCGATAAATTCCAGCGATAGATGGCGATAAATATAAAAGCGCTAAGCGCGCTTTGCTATATTTATCGCCGTCTGTTGTAAATAAGCCCCGTCGTCTCATTGCAATAGGCATCTGATTCCACAGTTTGGCTGCACAGTGTGAAAGACTCCTACCTCCCCATCCTGCTCTGCAAATTTTGTAGATATGAATGAGGCCCGCATTTGTGGATCTAAGATTTCTGGTGGGAGTGTACCATGAGAACAATTTCTGGATATCAATGGAACCACCTCCATACAGTGCCTTGTGCACCAAACAGAGGGCCTTAAATTCTACTCATTGCTGGATACTCGTACTTGATCTGAATCTAAGAACCCTTATGACATTCAAATGAATTCCACTTTCTGGTAAAAGTCCCACTTTGTTAAACAATGACCAGAGAACAGCAGAATATTTAGGTTTTGTTATACTGACTGCAATCACACTGAAGTAGTTGATGGACAAAGGGCAGAATTTAGAAGACTCCAAGGTCAATTCCAGCGCACAAATCAAGGACTAAATTTACAAACATATCACTCGATGCACCTCAGCAAATGAAGTTGCTATGCTCTGTTGCGCGAACAGAAGAGAACAGAACAGCGGCATATCTACAAAGAAGTGGTGCTGTTCCGCCCTGTCCCTGTCCTGGTGGACTTTCAGCAGCCATGCACCAACGTAGACACCTGCACCAAAGTACATTGTGGTAAGCGTAGTTTTTGTGCAGGAAGGGGTCCTTTGCGCCACAAAAACTATGCTGAAAGCCAGTTCCCTCTTTGTATGTGTGCTGCACAATACAGTACACATGCAAAGAGGAAAAAATTAGGAGAAATAAAACTATTTCTCCTTATGGCTCTTCAGGGAGGCACAGGATTTTGTGCAAATCCAAGTCTACGAGTCTTTGTACAATTTAATTTATGCCAAAATCCATGAGTGGATGCGCAGGAACGTCCAAGCACTACCCATGGAACACCTTCTTGGCACAAAGTAACGCAAGTCAATACATTGTGCTGCATTGCGTTACTTGCTTTACATTGGATGGTAAATGCCAACCCAACATTTTGCATCGGTCTTCGTTAAAAAAGTAATACAAACCCAATGCAAAGTATTTGTAAATCTGGGCTTGGATGTTTATAGTTTATGACTCTGTGATTCATATGTTGGGTTAAGAATCTCCATCCACACAGTGTATTTACTCCTATTTTTTTCCATATTTGTAACGCTGGAATGATAGCCTTTGCAGAGGACTGAGACACAACATGTTCACGTCTCTGCTACTAAATTAGCATGGCTTGGCTCTCCTACTGCACACTATGCTACCTTGGGGCTGGCCTGGCTCCATGTTACAGCCTCAGTGTGACACAGAAGAATAATGAAATATTAACCACTAGCCAGTAGTAAGGCAAGAGAAAGTGTGGGCCTCCTTCCTATTGAATATGTGTCAAAAATGGAATTTGGGAGTGGGATATTTTGTAGATATGGCTGAAGTCCTAGAACTCACAACTTTCCAATGTTTTTAAAAATTGTGGGATCTTTGAAGACCTCAAAGTTGGTGAAGTGTCTTCAAAAACATGGGTACTGAAAAGACACCTTGAGCTTCAGCAGGAATGTTTCCACTGCAGCGCATAGCCACAAGCTCGTCACTCTGTATCTGCTTAGCTTTGAGCGCCTCCTGTTACCCTTTTACAAAATGTTCCTGGTTGAGGCTTGCAGGCCTGGGAAAGGTACACATTTGGGTGCTGACCTATCTTCTTCTCTTCAAGAAAGGCTCCGCTTCTGACTTTCTGTCTCCACCAATCTAAAAGTGCTCAAATGCATTTGAAGTGGACAGGGCTGAACTAGTTAATAGTGGGTGGAGCTGAAGGGAATCAAGTGCTACTTATGCTCAAGGTTGTCCTTAGTTGTGTGGGAGTTTCATCTGTCAGGGATTTTAGAGGGATTTTAGTGTCACTACGAACATCCCCAGAACAGAAACAATATCAGACTTTAGTAAAAGAAATAGGCGCATAGAGTGTGAGAAACATTTAGGGTTTGAATTAGGATAACCTACCAATGGCATGGTAGCTGTCCTTTGAAAAACATGCTTGGCCCTGTGGCACATCAGAGAAAGAAGGGGGAAGATCTTCATGCACACTGTGCTAGAAGGATTCCTGTCTGTCATGCGATCTGTGCTTACCTATGTCTGAATATTTGCCAAGCAACACATGATTTCAAGAGCTAGAGTAATAAGTTACCTGAACTCTCCCATGGGACTATTTGTAGGGATGCCGCTAGCGAAAGCTGCCTGTCTGCCATGAGAACTATCACTTGTAAGCTTTGGTCAAGGAATTTGAAAACAGTACAGGACAAGAGGAGGCTGCTGACCAGTTGACAAGATCCAATTAACTGGCATTTTCTGGGGCAAATGTGATATTGTAGTTGTTCTCAAAGAAGTATTCATCTTAAGAAATTTTAATCAGTAATGAGTATAAGGGGCAGATGTACAAAGCTTTTTTCAGCTTTCAAACAGCCAGATTCACAGAATCGGGCCATTTGAGACCTGAAAAAAGCATTTTTAAATGAACAAAGCTCTTTTTTTTAGATTTTGTAAGGTATTACCGAATCGCAAATTGGGTTTGCGAGTTGCTATTAGGAAGAGGCATGCCAAGGGTGTCCCTTCCTAATAGCAAGTTGCACTGGTACGTAGGAATCTTTTACGACCGGGAAGGTGGCCACAAAACATTCGCTGTTACCATCAACTTCAAGTTGGTGGTAAACCATTCTCAAACGGGAAGCGGTCCCCACGGGACCCCTTCCCCATTGTGCATTTGGGCGCCAACGAACCACTGCCTACTCTTAAAACATGAAAAGGAAACTTTTCATTTTTCTTTTTTGAATGCATCCTGTTTTCCTTTAAGCAAAGGGGAGAGGATGTAGCCTTACGGCTGGAGCGGTAGACTTCGAAGCTGGGGAACCGGGTTCGAGTCTCGGCAACGACGCTCAACATCCTGTGATTCTGGGCAAATCACTTAATCTCCCCGTGCCTACCAAAATTGAATATGTCCGTCTGTAACGAAACTGGTGCTCTTGTAAAGCGCTCTGATACCCGATGTCTCTGGTCTAGTTCGCGCTATATAAAAAATCAAAACAAAGTGGGCTGCATTAACAAAAAAAACTAGTTTATTTGAAAAGCAGTCACAGACATGGTGGCCTGCTGACCACCGCAGGCTACTATCCCTATGAGTGTTAGCCATTCCCAATGGGTCGCAAATTGCGACCTACCTCATGAATAATAATGAGGTAAGTTATTTGCGACCCACTGGGAACCTCAGAAAGTCTTCAACACACTTTCGTGCATGCCGTTTTGCGATTTCCTAATTCTGAATCGCAAGGATGCGCAATTAAGGAATCACAAACTGGTTTCTTAGTACATCTGGCCCTAAATCTTTAGTACAAATTGAGAACTTATTTTCCAATCTGGAAGCGAATCTCTCTTTCACATTTTGCATTGACGATATCATTGAATTAATTCAATTGTTACAGTCAAAAATCAAAAAACAGTTAGGGGCAGATTTATGTTTCCTGGCGCATCCCTGCAAATCAGCAGGGATGCGCCAGGAAAGATGCGTCGACGCAAGTTTACCCTTGCGCCACCACAGATGCGCCGCTTTTACAAGAGGAGGCGTTTGCAAAATTGCTGTTCCGACACAACTTGCCCATATCTTTACGCAATTTTTTGTTTGTATACATTGCACAATAAAGTTCCATGTTGCGGTTTTCAACGAACACATCGTCACGAAACTACATCCCCCCTGATCCTCCAAGACTCAGATCGGGTTCCCTGGCGGGTCTTGGGAGATTCTACGGGTGACTACGCTGGAAACAAATAGATATAATCCCATCAATCGCCGCAGGCCCCAGTAACCATTACGCTAATGTCTAAAGTCGACAGATGGAACACAGACTTGCCGCAACTACATATCCCAGAATTCCCAAGTTCCCCACCCACCCCCTTGGCGGCTACACGGGTGGTTAAAACGGTTACCACTTCCTGTTCTAAGCACACGACTATGGCGTTCTCTGCACGGTTCGGGTTTGCTCCGGTGGCGATGTGAAAACTGCTGAACAGGTAAATGCGGCACACAGATTTTTTAAGTGTAGCGTTAAGAGAGAACCTGGTAGCGGCGAAACAGTTCAAATAACCGAAGGCTCACGTCTTCGTTTTTCATCCGCTTTAGAGCACACAGCCTAAGAGGGATTTCTACAAACAGCATGTCGCTGACCTAAATCGTGAGCACTGTTAACTTCTATTGGGATACCAGAGGACAGAAGCGTTTGTTGTGAGACACCACATGTGCATGACAAGTAAGATTTCTATCATTAGACATCTGCACCTCAAAGTCGTTGGGCATCAGCCTAGACTTATTACTTATCTTTCCTTTCTTCTCTTTCTCTCCTCTTGCTGTTCGTAGGGATCCTGACGGACCCATGTTTCATATTTAAAGCCTGTGTTGTGCACTTTCAAGTTGTAGGTAAGATTCCTTAGAAAGGTGAACAGCTAATTTTTTTCAGATTTTGGTAGGGTCGATTGGTCTAATTCAGTGTTGTGTCCGTTTTGTTCCAGAGAGTGTTGGTCCTGATGAGAATCCCCATAGGTGAAGGGATTCGAAACGCGTAGACCTATCTTCGCCTTTTGGCCAATCATCTGCTAAACAACTAGATACAATTTATTAGAAGTACTGCAAATGATATTTGCTGATGGCCTGATGTATTTTGTACATTCAAGTGTAAATCGTTTGTCTAATAGTGTATAGTTAGTGTGTTTGTTAAGTTTGAGTGTTGCTGTCCGAGTGATTGGAGTACGCTAGTGTTGGTGTCACTTATATGTGTTCATGTAATGTAAATATCAATAATGTATTGTTTGATTTTTTGTGAAATGTTTCAATTGTTTCAATGAAACCGTGCAAAAGAATAAGTTAATTTATTGCATAAAAATAATTTTGATTAAAATCAACCAAAAAGTGGCCAAGAGTGAACCTGTTTTATTCAGTTCATGGTTTAAACTTTTTTGCAAGTCAAGTGCAGCATTGGCACTCTCTCTGTTTTGTTAAGCTTTTACAATGCAGCGCATCGTGGCGCAAGGATAAACAGATGCGTGAAGCATCTGATGGCGTAAGGGCGGCGCATTGCTGGAGTCGTGTCGCAAGCACGACGCAACTCCAGCAATGTTTAGGGGCTGCCCATACCTTACATGCTGCGTCATGCCTTACGCCTGCTTTAAGCAGGCGCAAGGTTTTGACGCAGCAGCGTCGGAAAAGTGACTGAGTGAAATCTTGTAGATTTCACTGCGTCACTTTTCTGAGGCTTTTTCCACTGGAACGCCCACCCTGCATACATTAAACCTGATGCAGGTTTAATGTGGCGCAGGGCTTTACACCGTGACGCATCTATGGAGATGTAAATAGGGTGCAACGTGGCGCAGGGTTTACGCCGCCGCTGCGTCACAAAAGTGATGCAACGGCGGCGTAAGAGTGGCGCAAGTCTAACATAAATCTGCCCCTTAGTAACTAATCAAGATTTAAGTATGCAAAACACTATGCAAATCACCACCTCTGGCTGCCTTAACGATGTCTAAAAACGTCAGAGAGGTGCACGCATCTGTTAAGGTTATGACAGCTGCGACAGACGATCTTGACCTCAGCAGCGCAGCATTTATAAATGACCAAACCCATGCCAAAGCCAGTTCACTAGAACTAGAATGCAACAACGCTACTGATGATGGAAACAATGGATTCCAACAGTATGTAAGTAAAAGGAGACTGAAAACTATGAAAAAGCTTAATACAAATCTGGCAGCTAATGATGCTAAGTGCAGCAAATGTGCACTTCTGACACATCAATTGAGCATTATCCTATTTTCAGTTCATCAACAACAATACAGGACCACCTACAGGACCACCTAATTCAGCTTTAAATGAAATAATCAATAATCCTTCCCCTGGGATTGATCCCAGAGGAACCTTTGTTACACAATTCAACTTGTCAGACCCAGACCTCCCCCACACCTGCTTACTACAAAATAGTCAGAAGACAGCTTCAATCAAAAGTACATTTAACAAGTCCTGTACAAGCGATATATGACAATGTGGCTTACGTTGATTCGGCTGTCTCTACAGATATGATAAGAAATATTGCTGACGGTTCAACTCGTATACCTTACAAACTGACTTCTTTCCACCAGGTTAATCCCCAGTTAGAAAGTAACATTGTTAGTTTGTCACCACCCCAGCACACTTTGACCTCAGTAGATCATTTTAAAATGGCTGCGTTAACATCTGGTGTTCAGTTTCAGCCCTTACAAGAGGCTCTTAAACCTCAGCTTTTGATAGGTAACAGCAATCTACAGAGGTCTTATCATGCACATACCAATCCACCCAACTTGCTTAATACTGGCAATGCAAAAATAAAGTCAGGTGTATAATGAAGATAACTATGTACCCACTGAGATCGACCCACGTCCAACATATAAGACCAAAGGTCACCATGATGTCTTCAATCGCCAGAATATCCTCAAATAATAAATCATTTTTAAGAATTACACTCTACAACTTCCGCAAATTTAATCAGTATTCGATTCATATATAGCCATAGCTATAAAAGAAATGTCACATGAACAAAGTGGAACTCTTGATCTATCATTTAAAACATTTGCACTAAAAGATCTGACCTGGCACAATGGGGCATTATATTCATTCTAGTCTTAAAACCAATATATCCACATCTATCTATCTCACCAGCGTCATAAAAAATGCTCAATATTAAAGGCCCTGAATTCAATCATGATTATGTAAACTTTAATATTTCCACAAATCAATTTCCCTTAATTAGACAGAGCCTTATGACTCCACGTACTATTAATCGCATCGGATTACCTGGCTCCAATTCTACTCAGGATTCCTAGCCTCTTATTTATTCCTTCATCAACCCAAGATCAAGCATTTACAATTTGTTCATGGAATATTGTCGGTTAGGAACGACACCTCCGGACCTCACCAATCTACATGAGTTTTTAACATCCTATCAAATAATCTGCTTCCTTGAATCTTGGAAAACTCTGCATGCAATTTTCCTACCATGCATGACAGCTTAGCAACAGAAAACATTTCAGGTCATTTGAGCAGTGGCCTTGTTGTAAATTAAGGCAGAATGTGATTAAGCATTTACTGAAAACATTAATGCTTTCCCTTGCGATCATGTTTTCTTCGTTATGTTGACCGAAGTCCGGACTCCATTTTGTATTGGCATGCTGCCATGTGTTCACCACGAGGAGAGTCCGACCTCTGTGTTAGTTGCTCTTTAATCTGCCTAGCAACAGTTTATAAATAGCTCTCTCTTGTCCATCTGGCGCATGCCCAGACTTGACCACATCTGTTATAATTAGCCTTGCTTGACCATGTCCTTTCACGGGCTCAAGGAGTGTGTTGGCTCCGCCCATGTATTGATTCAGTATCGAGAATGACCATAAATGGTAATGTTCTTCGGCCTCATGTTGTATCCACCCACTTATGAGCCCCTCTGTTGTGTATAAAAGGGGACTGTGTACGAATGTTCTGTGTGCTACTCCATGCAATACTGAAGAGTGTTGTGTGGATTGTAGGACCACCCTTAAGGGTTAATAAACGTTGTTTTTGTACTTTGCAGTTTCCGTGCCAACTTCCTTATAGATTCCGTTACAGGAGAGCGAACCCTTGTGTCTTGCGGGCCTAGCTGGGGCCTGTATTCATCAATTGGCGCCCGTCACGTGGGGCTCATCGGCGACTCGGATGCTCGAAGGACTGGTCGCGACGAAGGTGAGGAGTTTGGCCGGGGACGTGATCACTGCCAGCGGCGTCTTAGCCCTGGCATCCCGAGGTTTTTCTTCCTTCCCTTCCGAGCTGACCGTCTGGGTGGCGCCGGTCATCGACTGAGACCTCTTCTGTCGGTCCTGCCGTGAGAGCCGTTTGGGCGATTGTGGAGCTTGGCAGTTGGAACCTGGACTCTTGATTGGTAAGAACCGTTGTACGGTACTTGCTCCGAGTTTTTGAAGCCTGGGTTGGCTATTTGAGTTTGATTGATGATGACTAGTCATATTTTGAATTTGTCTTTGTGAAAATATATGCGTTGCAACACATATAGGCAGGTAATGTGGAGAGATTTCTCCGGAGCTGTGTAAACTTTGAACGGCGCAACGATTAAGTGCCATTTTTCCTTATAATATTGCATATTTTGCATTATTCCTAGCATGCCTGCTTTTAGCGCACTCCGTAAGTGGTGCTGTTGTTTTGGTAACCGGTTGAACCTCGAGGAATCTGCTCCAGCTCCCCCAGAGGGGACTCCTAGTAGGGATATGTATGTGAAGCATGGTCTTTCTTCCATAATGTACAGCACGCTATGGAGGAAATACACGAGGAAGGATCCTGAGTTGCGATGGCCTTTGTATGGATCGTTTGATATACGTAAGATTGAGTATGTGGAACAGTGTATGTGTAAGCGACGTGCTCGTCAGGATATGTTTGAGTGTGTGCGATTATGGGTGAAGGAAGTGCGTGAGCGAGAGAAACGTGAGAAAGCGCTGTTTGATAAAGAGCAACGGAAGAATGACCATGTGCGAGCGCAGGAAGCGAAGCGTCGGGAGGACAAAGAGCACACGGACAGACAAGAGAAAGAGCGTAGGCTACAGGTCTCGGGTCAATATGTTGTTCGCCAGCCACTTTATCCTGTCCTTAATAATCCTGATGATGATTTTTATTTACTAGATCGCTCTCCGCCCCCTTATGTTGGCGCATCTGCTCCGCGGCCGCAAGATTCTGGCCCGGCTCCGGGTAAGGTCGACACACGGTCCATGTTATCGGCCGAGCATATGGCTGAGCTTCGGAAACTTTCCCTCCGTGCACTTAAGGGCAAGATGTCTAAGGAGGAGTTGTTCCATACTTGGGGGTCGTGGCAAGATAGAGAGAGGGTGTATTTTCTGTCTCATTTCGCAGATGAAGTAATTGCTGCTTTCCGAAAATATTCTAGTGTCCTTGAGCCTGACGAAGTGTCTTCGGATGCCGGAGCATTACGTAATGGTGTTTTTTCTCCCCCTAAGGCTCCTGAGGCGGCTCGGCGGTTGTTCGCTTTGCGGGACGAGGTGCTGGCCCTTAGAGAGAAAGCACGCCAACAAACGGAGGAGGAGAAGCAGTCGGATTCGTCTGCAGCAGGGGGCCACCCATCCGCCTCCCAGTCAGATAAGGATGACATAGTGCATGCTAAACCAATGCGAGAGGCGGCGCCTTTGTATGTTCCTCCTAAGGGAGCAGGGACTAGCTCGGATATTAACTCCGCCGATGCAAGGGGATATTTTGTATATAATTGGGTTTACACTCCATGGCATAGGGCCGATGTTATGGCATTAAAGAATGCGCTGCCTGACCCCCGCAAGAATCCAGCGGCCTTCTATGAAGAAGTCGAGGGGGCCTTGAATTCTTGCATTATGACCTTAGCGGATATAGACCTGTTCTTTGGCCTTATCCTACCGCCGGATACGTGGCGCTCTGTCCGAAAGGTAGATGATGCGGTTGCCTTCAAGGCCCGGTGGTCTGACCTTGAGGATGAGGATAGGGAACGGAAGCCCGCACAGAAACCACCCCAGAATATTTTAGATCTCCCTGCGGCTATTGTGGCTAAGTTGAAGACGATTATCCCCCCTAAAAAGATTGACTGGAATATGTTAGCTGCATGTAAGCAGAAAGTTGACGAGTCAGTTGCGGACTTCTTTACGCGCTTTTAGGAGACGTTTCATGATTTTAGTGGCCAGTCACTTACTGACGACACGGGCCGCCACCTTTTTGCGGACAAATATGTGGCTAATCTGCTACCGGCAGTTGCAGCCCGGTTAAAAGCGAGCGAGAGTTCCTGGTCCTCCGCGACGCCGACGGCCCTTCTGACAATCGCTCAGTATTATGAGCGTCAGGAGCACGAGGCGAAGGGCCAGGAAGAGAAGAAATCGAAAGACCTCAAGACTAAGGTGATGTTAGCACAAGTATATGGCCCGCCCCGACGGGGTAATAATAGAGGACGGGGCGGATCTTATGGTCCCCCTCCGGGCCGATCTGATTTGAATAGGAACCAGTGTGCATATTGCAAGCAATTGGGCCATTGGGCCAGGGATTGCCCAGTGTTGCGTGCTTCACGTCAGGGGCATACTCCGGGTGGCCCGAGAGGTAGAGGGGGTTCCTCGAACTTTAGAGGGAATTCTAATGACAATGCCCGTTTCGATACTGCTGGGCAGCACCGAGATAGTTCAAATGTTTTCGATCGCCAGCACCAGTATCATGTATCGGACATCGATCGATCGGGATATCACGATTCGCAGCATGCATAGGAATGCGTTGGATGGGGGTCTGAATCAGTTGAGGTGCCGGTCGATCAGACGGGTCCTTATGTATCGGCTGAAGTTTTAGGTTCTACTGATCAGTTCCTAGTAGATACAGGAGCGACACGTAGTGCATTGTCTAGGTACTTGGTTCCGGGGGCTCCCCCATCCGGCTCAGTGGTTACATCGGTAGGGTTTGACGGTACACTCTCCCGAAGCCCTCTTTCACAGCCCCTTACATTTAAGGTTGATTCTTTTTCTGCGCCCTGTCCGTTTCTGCTTGCTCCGTATACACCGGATAACATTATGGGCCTTGATATGTTAAAGTATTTTAGGGCTACAATCCGCTGCTCCCCTGAGGGTGTGAGGGTGATATTAAATGACAACTACCCCCGGTCTGGGCGGATGTGTACGATATCAGAGGATGCGTTGTTGGCTACCCTCCCCCGAGCTTTATGGGCGACTTCGGACACAGATGTGGGACAAATGGTGATTCCTCCGGTCCACATTAGCGTCCAGGAGGGGGCGGTGTTACCACGCCTCCCGCAGTATCGTATTTCCCAGGAGGGCGAGGAGGCTCTCATACAGATTGTGCAAGACTTGATCGCAGTAGGGGTAGTGGAAGAAGTTCCCTATAATATCTGTAACAGTCCGATTCTCCCAATTTTGAAAAAGGACACGGATGCAAAGGTCTATCGGTTCATAATTGATTTGAGGGAGGTAAACAAGATCGTGATACCTCAGTACCCGGTGGTTTCCGATATCACGACGTTGCTTACCTTGGTCCCGCCTACGGCGACCATGTTTTCAGTGATTGATTTGAAGAATGCCTTCTTTTCCATTCCCATTCACCCTGATAGCCGATTTCTTTTTGGGTTCACATTAAACAATAGATCTTATCGTTTTTGTAGAATTCCCCAAGGCTATACAGAAAGCCCTAGTATTTACAGTCAGGCTTTGAAACGACAGTTGGATTCCTTTGTTTTACTCGAGGGGGTCGCCCTCATTCAATATGTCGATGACATCTTGTTGGCGGCTGACACCCTGGAATTGTGTGAGAAAAGCACGCTATCCTTACTTTCCTTTTTAGCCTCCCACAACCATAAAGTATCTAGGAAGAAATTGCAATTCTGTAGACCAAAGGTGACTTATTTAGGTCACCTTTTGTCTAAGGAGGGGCGTGCACTCACACCAGATCGTATCCAAGTAATTTTGGACACACCGAGACCATCCACGCAGAAGAATGTGCGTGCATTTTTGGGCCTTGTTTCTTTTTGTAGACAGTGGATATTGGGGTTTTCACACATAGCTAAGCCATTACTAGCTCTTTTGACAAAAGACACGCCTATCCCAATCCCTTGGTCAGATGAGTGTGATGCTGCTTTTCAGCAACTGCGACAGGCCCTTTGTTCAGCACCAGTGTTAGGGACCCCTGATTATGCAAAACCCTTTTCGTTGTATGTGCATGAGAAAGATGGATGTGCATTGTCAGTTTTAGTGCAGATGCACGGCGATAAGCAGCGCCCTTGTGCATATTTTTCGGCTGTGCTTGATCCTGTCGCCCGAGCATTACCAGGGTGTTTTCGCTCGGTAGCGGCGACAGCTGTGTCAATACGCCAAAGTGAAGGAATTGTGTTGTCCCATAAATTGTTGGTGTTAGTTCCCCATGCTGTGGATGCCCTGCTTAATCAAACAAAGACGCAGCATTTGACCAGTGCCCGTTTAACGGGATATGAGCTGACGCTTTTGGCTCCTCATATTACGTTGAAAAGGTGCGTGACATTAAACCCGGCCACATTGTTGCCATACCCCGAGACCCAGCCTGAGGCGCAGAAAGCGCATGATTGTATTCTTGTGACTGAGGAACAAACAAAGGGTCGTATTGATCTCCAGGATACGCCCTTTTCAGATGTAGATGGAGAGTTGTGGGTAGACGGATCATGCCTGAAGCTACCAGATGGTACGACTTCAGCAGCGTATGCAATTACCACATTACACACGATAGTGGAGACAGCACGCATACCACAGAAATCAGCTCAAGCAGCGGAACTGATAGCATTAACACGAGCATGTGAGCTCAGTACAGGATTATGTGTGAATGTTTATACAGATAGCCGCTATGCCTTCGGAGTAGCGCATGACTTCGGCCTACTCTGGAAGGAGAGAGGGTTTTTAACGTCACATGGAGTACAGATAATGCATGGAGAGTTAGTTCATAATCTTTTAACTGCATTGACATACCCAAAGAAAATTGCTATCGTTAAGTGTAGCGCCCATAGGAAAGTGGTTGATAAAGTTGGAGAAGGGAATGCGTTAGCGGATCGAGTAGCACGGGAGACTGCGATGCAGCCCGGCGCTACTGCCATGTATGTAGTAAAGTCACAGGTGGAGAGATGGCGTGATGCGAAGGAGGAAGTGCGAGAAATGCAAAGGACCGCTTCTGACAAAGAGCGGGAACAATGGGCTAGCGAAGGAGAACTGGATGACGAGGGTTGTTGGAGAAATAAACAGATGGATAGATGGAAGTTACCCACGGCTTTCGTACAACCTATGGTTCAGATGGCACATGGGCTAGCACATGTTGGAGCTTCCGCAATTGTGAAATTGCTTACCCAAGTCTGGGAGCATCCAGAGATTGCTAGCACGGCAAAGAGGGTGGTGCAGACCTGTATGATCTGTCTGAAGTATAATCCAGGGAAAGGCACTCGAACTCCAGCAGGAGGATTTGCGACACCCACTGCACCCTTTGAGGTTCTGCAGATGGATTACATCCAGCTTGAGCGCTGTAACAATTTGAAGTATGTTCTAGTAGTGGTTTGCGCTTTCAGCAAATGGGTTGAGGCGTACCCTACTAAAGACAATACTGCAATGACCACGGCGAAGCTACTGCTAAAAGAGTTTTTCCCTCGATACGGCGTCTGTAGACTTCTGTGGAGTGATAATGGCCCTCACTTTGTAGCGGATGTTATAAAGTATGTCTTGAAGGGCCTAGGCATCACTCAGAAGTTTCATGCCGTGTTCCACCCTCAGTCTGCCGGACTAGTCGAGAAGTATAATGGTACACTGAAGCTTAAGATCGCCAAAATCCAAGCTTCAACGTCTTTGACTTGGCCAGACGCCCTGCCACTGGCGTTATTGTCAATTAGGTCAGTGCCACACTCTCGAACCGGCCTTACGCCATACGAAATAGTATTCGGACGCCCAATGAACATTTGGGGTCCACCAAGGCCTAAGGCTGTGTATGATGTACCTTGTGTAATGATGAGCGATTATCTGGCACAGTTAACGGATAACTTGGTTTCTATTCATCAACAGGTCCGAGAGGCGCTCCCTGATCGGTCTACCGGCGAAGGACATGGTCTCCGGCCTGGAGATCATGTTATGGTGAAGGTCTTCGACAGAACGAACAGTTTGGAGCCGAGATGGGTAGGACCTGAACAAGTCCTCCTTGCAACGAGGACGGCTGTGCGAGTCTCGAACCGAAAGAATTGGATCCATTCCTTGCACTGTCGAAAGGTACCGCCCGGATTGGTGGAGTCTGCCGTGCTGACCGATCAACGAGAAATCCTAGCAGCAGAGACAGGCCGTGCTGCTGAGCCACGAGACACTGAGGAGCTCTTTCCGGACCACACGACTTCTGGAGGAAGGCGATATCATCTTCGACCAAGAAAGTAAGGTTTCCAGTACCGGGACATACTGTCAGAACGGCCCTTGGGTTAGTGAAACGGAGAGCCGATGAGGCAAGGGGGGGGGATCAGCCCTGCATTAGTGTAGCGACACCCGTCTTGGCCCGCTGGTGAAGAAATCAACCACTGCCCAAGGGGAAGAGTTCTGACAGACTTTTTAGTTTCAGGAAGATACCAGGGTATTGTTTCTTTTGACATGGAGAAGAAGAAAATCCTTTGTGCGTTGGGGTTCATGCTAACAGTAGCTATTGTTGGGATAACCACATGGTTTGTGGAGGAGGTAACTCCTGCTCGGAAAACACTTGTGTTGACAACTCCGGTGCCTGAGGAGCACTACTTTTATACATTACCGTATCAAGAGTTGAAGCATCGACAATCTTACTTGAACAACACTTTCATCCAGATGCTGCATCATACCCACGTTGCTACGAACGCTACGAACTGTTGGATATGTGGGATGATGCCGGCCCATCAGAAGAAAGGAGGTACGCCATTCATACCACTTCCTTTCTCTCATAATGGCTCTTGTAGAGCATGGTACACTTTGCTTTTTGCCACTCGGAAACCGACAGTGGGACGATTGCTTTTTAGACTTAATAAAGAATGCCATCAGGACAAGAATGGGTATCCACAAGCGAATGGGACAATTTGGGAATGGGAAGAGTACCGACCGGACAATGAATCCATTCCCTATATCTTCATGAACACCAGAGACACTGTGGGGAAGGACAAATTCGTAATCCAAGTAGCACAAGCTCAAGCGGACTTGTGTGTCCAGAGTGTGGGTTTTATCCCTGTTGGTGTCAGTGATTGCATAACCGTATTGAACATTGACGGGTTGAATAACAGTACCTTCCTAGCGTCCCATAATACCTACTTTGTGTGTGGAAATAAAGGTTATTACCGTTTGCCGGCTGGGTGGTCTGGGGTATGCTATGTATCATTCCTATTACCTCCTGTATTCCTAGCACCCGCGTCATATCATAAGGATTTGAAACTTTTGAATAATGTGACTGTAAATAGATACAAACGTACTCTATCAATTGATGATGTGGATCAGACCGATACCAGCTTGCAACAGTATATTGATTTTAACTTAGGACTGTTTTTCTTTGTTGGAGCCGCTTTGAATAGTAGGAAGATCCGAAGATTAACAAGAGTGGTAGAAGCTGTGACCAATCAGACTGCCGCTGCTCTTGGGAATCTTACGGAAGAGTTACAAATAACTAGGATTGTTGCGTTGCAGAATCGTATGGTATTAGATGTAATGCTACCTGATCGAGGAGGAGCCTGTAAAATTATTGGAAGTAGCTGCTGTGTGTTCATCCCTGATCATACGCCATCCGTTTATAACGCCATTAACAAGCTGCATAAAATAGCAGCTGAAATCCACACAGAAAACGGCACTTGGTCCTTTTCTGGATGGTTTTGGGCGTTGGTTACTGCCTGGGGATGGAAGGTCTTTACTGGTCTCTGTATTATTATAGCAATTCTGTTCCTTTTCTGTATGTGTATTCAATGTGGACCATTGTGCTGTTCTGTATGCATTTCATTCTGCATTCCAGATAAGAAAGCTGTTGCCGATGTTGCTCACCAAAGGGGTCTAGCTAAAGAGGTTAAAGGAATGATGACAATTGACATATATGATGATTATTCTTGGAAACCGGATGTCTTCAGTAAATGCTGAAAGGGTCGTCTGTTGTAAATTAAGGCAGAATGTGATTAAGCATTTACTGAAAACATTAATGCTTTCCCTTGCGATCATGTTTTCTTCGTTATGTTGACCGAAGTCCGGACTCCATTTTGTATTGGCATGCTGCCATGTGTTCACCACGAGGAGAGTCCGACCTCTGTGTTAGTTGCTCTTTAATCTGCCTAGCAACAGTTTATAAATAGCTCTCTCTTGTCCATCTGGCGCATGCCCAGACTTGACCACATCTGTTATAATTAGCCTTGCTTGACCATGTCCTTTCACGGGCTCAAGGAGTGTGTTGGCTCCGCCCATGTATTGATTCAGTATCGAGAATGACCATAAATGGTAATGTTCTTCGGCCTCATGTTGTATCCACCCACTTATGAGCCCCTCTGTTGTGTATAAAAGGGGACTGTGTACGAATGTTCTGTGTGCTACTCCATGCAATACTGAAGAGTGTTGTGTGGATTGTAGGACCACCCTTAAGGGTTAATAAACGTTGTTTTTGTACTTTGCAGTTTCCGTGCCAACTTCCTTATAGATTCCGTTACAGGAGAGCGAACCCTTGTGTCTTGCGGGCCTAGCTGGGGCCTGTATTCATCAGCCTTATTACTTTAATCCGTGACACCTTAGTTATGAAATTCACCAGTGTTAGACCCAATTCACGCTATATCCTAGCTGCCTGCTTGAAGATTCTTCCAAAAACAATATTGTAATCATAAATATATACTTTCCTCCAATATTACTAAAAAAACAAATCTCAGTACTTATATCAATCTCTGCTCCCTTCAAGTAATTCCCCTACAATGTAAGCCTCACCATGTATGTACATCGGAATACAATCCACAGTTGTAAATATTCCTATCATTCCTCAGTTTACGCATTCAATGGTAAGGAATCTCACATATGACCTGCTCTATGATTTAGGTTACATAGCCTCAAAAAGTAGATTTATAATGGCTCCACCAGAAAAATATACATTTCATTGTACAAAAGCAACCAGTATACTTGATCTGATAGAGACTTCCAGCTGCAGATTCCTTACCATAGAATTATCCCCGGACATTAGAATGGATCCGGAATTTGTTTGTGAGCAGTACTCCTGAGCGCCAGTGGGTGGCGTCGTTTGACTCTGCGTGGCATCGTTGTCTGCACCGTAAGTGACCTGCACAGTGTCTATGTAGCTGCCACCCCAGCATGCTGCCATAATTTCTTCTTTCCCCGCCAGTCAGCGCAGATCTGGCGAGAGCTACACCCAGTCATTTTTTGACTGACCTTTTTAAAATTTATGTCACAGTTGTTTAAGATCTTTCTATGGGTGTGGCAGGGATGTCCACTAGAAAAGCTGGCGTCAAGCCCTGCAGCGCCCGTCACCGACAGATGTCGATGACAGACCCACTTCTTTTCTGCCTCTGGTGTCTTGAGCGGGACCACAACACGAAGATCTGCATCGACTGCCGTTGTGTAAGCCCTTTGAAATTCTACCCCATTTAGAGATGCCTCCGAATCCTCTGGTGATTACACTGGTCTTAAATGACTAGAGCTAAAGATTAAACGGAACATTAGCAATGGTTCTCCTCTTGCTATAAACAGTAAAAAACTGAAATTAACTCTGTCCTTTCTTCTGTATGAACTAGACTTTGTTGCAATAGCCCATTTTGTTCTTTAATTGATGAATACCCAATTGACTTGATCCTGAATGGGAAAGACTGTTAAAATGTATGCTAAGACATCTTTCAACTCAATCAAGTTCTTGTATTTCAAGAAACCAGACTGCCCTGTTACACAATCATACTACTCACTTACTTGCAAACGTAAAACAGGACATCGTAAACTATTAAGGGCGCTCCTAAAAAAACCCAGCTCCCTAGAGAGTAATAACTAATAAAAACATCAAGTCAGCAACAAAACTTAATCAAAAATCTATTCAGGAACTTACAGGAAGAGGCGTGGACAAGGCTTGTGACTTGCATTAGCACAAATGACACCAAACAATGATGGTCAATGATCGGATCGTGTATAGGAACACTTAGCAAATGATCCCTTTAGCTCAAGAGAAATGTAGTCATCTCATATTGGAACACTATACACTTCTTCCATTGTGGCCACCACATCAAACATTACTTATGAAAATGTTGTCTGCACTATCACTGCTAGTGAAATGATCACTTTGATAAAGAGATCTCGTTTCTCCTGAGCCGCTGGCCCAAATAGGCTACCAACAGATGTATTAAAATGGACCCTTACTTTTGGAGCGCTGTGTTATTCAAACTATTTTCTCAAGAGCTTGCTGCAGGGTTTATCCCCAGCTCCTGGAAATGCTGTATCATTCAACCTATTTTTAAAAAAAGGACTGAAGTCTCACCCACAAAACTATCCCTTAATAGCCTTTGTGAAGGGAAACTATTCACTAAACATTTGTTTAATTTGCTTAATTTACTAACGGATTGGGTAAAGGTAAAACATTTAATTACACTCACCCAAACAAGCTTCCAACCAGACTCCTCACCAACTGATAATATTGCTGCATTAACCATTCTCTAATTGAAGAAAAGAAGAGCGAAAAACATCACCCGCCATGCTTGTTTCATCAACTACAGTTCCACCTTCAATAAAATGAATGAATTTTGGAAACCTCTGGAACAAATTGCTGAACTGGGACATTAATCTATTATACCTCTTAGTAGAACTACACAAGGACACCTGGGTAAGAGTTAAATTGACCTCAACAAACATCCTGTCACCAAAAATGTTAACAACAAGGCTGGATTTTGGCCTCGTAATTATTTTCGCTCTACATCTCTGACCTCCCAAGGTATTTGTATGGCTCTGAGGGTCTGCTTCCAAAACTTAGTAATTATGGTATCACCCATCTGGCATATGCTGGTGATATTGTCATGCTCTACCTAACTGCAGAAGGCCTGAAGTTCCAGCTGTCTAAGCTCAATCTTACAATCTACAAAACGACTTACATGCCAATATTGCAAAAACAAAAGTTATCATATTCAGGAAAAAAAGTAAAACCAACGACTTGGGAAAAAGACTCAATTATAAAAAAAACAGAAGACAGCTACGGATACTTGGGTGTTAGACAGAGGAGTGACACAGGCCCCTGTGGTGCAGATGGCCCCCCAACCCTTTATGAAGGGCCCCATTCAGCACAAGGCTGATCAATATCTGTGAGATATGGGAGACATGGGGGACCCTCATCACATTCTGCAGGGGGGGTCCATCATTTTGTGTTACGCCACTGGTGTTAGATCCAAATGTTTCCTGATGAGCTGATTTGAAAACTAAGGGGTATATTCACAAGAACGTGTGCTAAACATCACCAAAAAATGGCAACGCAACTTTACACATCGCAGTCAAACGCGGGAAAATAACCCCATGTCAATGTGAAATTCACAACAAGGCGGTACCATGCGATAGTCTGCCGAAACCACGGACAATGTCCACCATAAAACCACCTTGATGGAGATAAAAACACAAACCACAACACCTGCGATGGGCTTAAGCGCGATGAGGAAATCAGCAAGAAGGAGTGCCAGGCCTCCAACACACAACTGGCCAGCGGGAAAAATCACCATAAAAGTAGAAAAAACACCCAAACACAAACTAACCAACATCCAAGCACCATGGAGGCATCTGGAGCAGGTGCAGAGGACGAGCGCAACCCCACAAACACCCTGGACGACCAGCCCGGGACCTCGGGGAAAGGGAAGACAAAATTCAGTCCGCAGGCGAACAGGATCATAGTCACGGAGGTGATGGAACACCATCAACAACTGTTCGTCACCTTCAACTTGTCATTGGGTACCAAAACTGAAATATGGCGGTACATCGTGAACAAGGTGAATGCCGTCGGAGAGCACAAGAGGACAATGGACGAGGTCAAGAGGCGATGGAATTACATCAAGCGGGAGACCAAGGAGAAACTCGCAGCCAACCAGAAGCAGCAATGCAGACTGGAAGTGGGGGCCCAGCGCCACAGCTTTTGCTGGATGACATGGAGGAGCTGGTGTCGACAGTCTTCAGGGTGAATACTGTGCCGGGAGTCGGGGGATCGGACACTGCTCGACAGGACACAACACATCCGCAATAGGGTGAGTGACCACCAGGTACCCGGGGGACGGGTGGGGATGGCCACGATGGTACACATGCACAATCAAGTACAGCACAGTGCACACTCTCAATAACTCTGGGTCATCACCCAGATTCATAGACTGTCACAATGTACACTGCCATGCTATCTGAATGTCAACATGTCCCATGTGGCTACATACATGTGGACACGTTGCAATACACCATCTCCCCTTCACATTGCAGGGCCAGCAGCAACACCCCCTGCAGAGCAGACCCAGCCACTCTTCACTGATGACGAGGGGGACAACCCCAGCATCGACACCCAAGCCCTCCTATACATCATTGGCATCATCCACGACTCACCTCCAGGATCAGGGCTGACCAGCTGCATTGAGGAGACCCCACCCACCACCCAAACCACCCAGCAGGAGGCACCCACGGCCCGCAGTCTCCCAAGACCCCCAGGAACAACACATGGCCTTCCAACGTCATGTGCTGGAGGCCCAGAGGGTGACGGCTGAGCAGGTGCGGGTGGGGTTACAGACCATGACTACCAAACTGGACGCCATCCATGGGTGTCTAGATCCGCTCCATGGCCTCCAACGAGCCCTGACAGACACTGCTGGGATCTACCATGCCCTGCAGATCATCATCATGGCATTGCTGCCACAAGGCATGGTGCAGATGAATGCTGCTGACCCCACACCATCCACATCTCTGCCCCCTGGTGTGTCAGTGCCCCACAGTGCAGCAGGCATTGCCACTCCGGCACCTGATGTGTCACTGCTGCACAGTGCGGACGACAATCCTCCTCCGGCCCCTGAGGTGTCAGTGGCACACAGTGCCTCAGCCGGTACTGCAACACCCACAGGTGGGGCAGAGCACACATTCGGGGACGAGGATGTGGATGGGTTTGTGATCAGGAGGCACTAGCATTCATTTCCGCCACCTGGCCTGTTCCTGCTTGGTGCCGCACATGGCCCCATGACATTCCACTGACCCCCTATACACTCCGATGCACTCACCTTGGACAGCGACATGGACTTCAATATACTGTTTGATGACCAAGGACACGGCAACCTGAAGGCGGACTGTACCCTTCCTCTTCCGCAGTACTTGTCATCCCCGGATGGACTCCGGCTGGCCCTCCATGGGCCTATATTGTGTAGTGTGCTCGGCACTGCCCTGTACCGCTCCAGCTGCAGAACTGCACTGGATGTGCAATAAACATCCAGTGATGCACTGCTGTGTTATGTCTTTCATCATTTATGCATGACTGTGTGGGTGAATGTAGGGACAGTGATGTCCCTTACGTCAATGATGCTCATCCTGTGGGATGCCAGTCAGAGGGTGCTACATTGCATATTATGTACTGGGTCCCGTGAACACTACAACAGGGACACACGCATCAGTCACCTCCATGTCCGGACATGGACTGAACCACGGCCAGATCCCACGAGTCATTGTTGCAAGCCCTGCGCTGGTCCGGCGAACGCCAGGCCAGACCACTCCGCTTACGCTCCGAGGGGGGTCCTCATTGCTACCCGTCGCAGGCGTACTCGCTGGTGGTGTGTAGGTCACTGGTCTAGTTGTCAGAATGTCACAGCCACTCCCTGAGGGCAGGTTTGCACACCCACCACACCCATCCAGCACAGGTGTCACAGGCCATGTGACTCCGCCAACATAAGGGGCCGACAACGTCACATTCCCCTCTGCCGGTGGTGACTGAATGACGGACGCTCCACGGTTCTCAATCATAAAGGGCCCATGAGTTGTTGTGCACAGGGTTAGTGGCACCCGAGGCCTTGTGGCCGTCACGGGCCTGCCACCATGTGGCGCTGAATGGGGTAGCACAGGGATAGTGGCACCTGGAGCATTGCGGCCGGCACAGGCATCCCGCCATGGGACAGTGACTTTGGGTGCACTGAGTTAGGGGAACCTTGAGCTGGTGAGCGGGTGTGCAGCCTACGATGATGCCCCGTCCCGGCAGTCCGCATAGCTCAGGTTTTGTGTGCCCTGCTGTACCATAGTGTAGGCCAGAGCCAGCAGGCAGCGCAGGCCTACCGCCATGTGGCGTGGCCTCGCGGGTCACAGAGTTAGTGGCACCTATTGGGCTGAGCGGGTGTGCAGCCTGCAATGATGCCCTGTGCACTGGTATGTCCTCTGCTATGGAGTAATCAAGACCCAGCACCAAACGTGAGACCTGGTGGCCTGCGGAGCAGGGCAGCATGGTGTGGAGTGTGCCATGTCTGCGGGCCCCGGGCTTGTGGCTAGCAGCGGCACATGGTGGGACCTCCTGTCTGCATGCCGGTGGCGGAAGGTGAGCAGTGCCGCCTGGGTGTACATGGGTGGGCATGCTCCGATGGACGGCGGGAGGGGCTGGGGTGCCTCTGTCTGGGTGTGCATGGGCGGGCAGGCGATGTTGTCTTGTGCAATTGTGTGTACTGTGCCAATCATGTATCTGGACTCTGTTTCAGATGACGGGTCTTTCTCAGATGTGTGACCTGATGAACTGCACTACATACCGGCAAGTGGTTGGAGACACACCGGTGGCAGCAGGTGAGCAGTGTGGCCTGGGTGCGCAGGGGCGGCACTCTCTATCTCTCTCTCTCTCCCTCCTTCCACCTCTCTCTCTCTCTCTCTCTCTCTCTCTCTCTCCCCCTCTCTTCTTCTCTCTCTCTCTCTCTCTCTCGCCCTCTCGTCTCTCTCTCTCTCTCCCCCTCTCTTCTTCCACCTCTCTCTCTCTCTCCCCCTCTCCTTCTCTCTCTCTTCTCTCTCTCTTCCCCCTCTCTTCTTCTCTCTCTCCCCCTCTCTTCTTCTCTCTCTCTCCCCCTTTTTTCTTCCACCTCTCTCTCCTCCTCTCTTCTTCTCTCCTTCTCTCCCTCTCTTCATCTCTCTCCCCTTCGCTCTCTCTCTGTCCTTTGATGTGTGCAGGACACAGCTTCTCATCATGATTTTTGTCTTGCAGGCTTTGACCTACGGATTGTCCCGAGGAGAGCCTCCATGTGTCTGCATTTCATTTCTGTGTTCATATTAATAAAGTTTGATTTGTAGCTTCGGAAATGAATGTGTGATGCTCATTTTTGTGATGACACATACATGTCACCAGTTGTGATTCTGCGACATCAGGCGGATTATTTCGTACGTGTTTGGGTGTAGCTGATGTGGCATGACTTTGGTCGGGGGTGCCGGGGAGGGGGGGTCCTGGGGTGGTTGCGGTGGGTGTTGTTTCCCTTACAGCCCTCCGGGCTGCATGTTCAGTTGTCTGTCGTTCTTCAGGTGTGGCTCTGGGCTGGTCTTCCTTTTGTGGTGTAGGCTGTGGTCCGACTTAGCACCAGGTCGGAGCAGGTGTTATTTTCCTGGTGCTAACGCGCCTTATCGCCTGTTTTGTGTTCTCATTGCAGATCTGGCTGTTCGTTGTGTATGTTGTGGAGCGGTGTTGTCGTGGCTTTTGGCACGGCAACGCCTACTCTGCATCTCATTAGCGATAGTTGCGGGGGTCATCTGTTGCGATGATTTTTGCGGCTGCTATCGCGGGTAAACTGGTGCTGTGGGATGTTAACACCAGCTTATGATTGGGGCGAAAAGTTTATCATGACTTTGGTTGCGATAAAGTGCTGTTAAGACGGTGATAGATCCTTGTGAATATGGCCCTAAGAAGCAAAAGTCTATTCAAACGACAAAATCTCAGAGAAGGTTCTCAAAGCTCCAGTATGGAAGAGAAACAAGTCAATCTTTGACAGCACTAAGATCAAAACTTACTACTATATGCATCCCTGGTATTTAATCAGAAAATACTAACACAGCTAAAACTAATTTATATGCAAAATATTTCAACAGCTTTTGAACTTGCGAACCTTGACTCCTCACTGTTTAAATAAGGCCAGAGCTACATATAAAACCTTCGCCTAGTCATCATTATGCTTCAACAGTGCATTGCATATGCGTCTGTGCTAATGCTAACTGCTTACGATAAAAGGATTAAATCCAGAGGATTTTAAATAAAACAAATGTAAAAACAGTACTCTTCATTTGGATGACATTAATAAAGTGATCAAACATCATAATCTTCCAGATTTGGCAACACTGTAATTCCAAACTGAACAGAAGAATGTGGTCTAAAAAAAAAACCTTGAAGCTGACTTATGTACCGAGGATCTGAAGTGACTACTGAACTGCAAACATTCGGCCCAATTCACAGAACTAACTTAAGACAAAGTCCTAAACTTACTACCATTTACTCATTTTGGTATTCACAGAAGGCACTTACTCATTGATGAGTAAGTGCCTTCTGTGAATACCAAAATGAGTAAATGCATTTACTCATTTTGGTATTCACAGAAGGCACTTACTCATCAATGAGCAAGTGCCTTCTGTGAATACCAAAATGAGTAAGTGCCTTTTGTGAATACCAAAATGGTAGTAAGTTTAGGATTTTGTCTTAAGTTAGTTCTGTGAATCGGGCCCATAGTGACTTACTCTATAATTCTTGCCTCAACTTCAAGCAAACATATTGTGGGCCTTATTTACCACAAAGTAGTGCAGCGCGGTGCCGCAAGCCATTTGGCTATGGCGCTCTGCGTTACTTTGGAAGCAAAGGAATGCGTCACATTTGACTTGACAGCTGGCTACTGGCAGATCAGACTAGCTGATGATGCAAAACCAAAGACTGCATTTTCTACCCCTAGTGGGCCCTACCAATTTGTGGTGATGCCCTTTGGTTTGGGAATGCACCTGCCACTTTCCAAAGGTTGGTGAATAAAGTCCTTACAGGCCTGGAAGCCTATAGTGCAGCATATCTAGATGATATTGCTGTCTTTAGCTCTGCCTGGGAGGATCACCTGATCCACCCGAGGAAAGTTTTGGAGGCCCTGCAAAAAGCAGGCCTAATTATCAAGGCTACTAAGTGCCAGATAGGGCAGAGTCAGGTTGTGTACCTGGGCCACCTTGTAGGTGGAGGCCAGGTTCAACCATTGCAGATCAAAATCCAGATCATCATGGACTGTGTTGCTCCAACCACCCAGACTCAGGTCAGAGCTTTCTTGGGCCTGACTGGGTATTACAGAAGATTTGTATAAGGTTATGTATCCATAGTGACTCCATTAAATGACCTTACTTCTAAGAAAATGCCCAAGAAAGTTCAGTGGACAGTTAGCAGTCAAAAGGCATTTGATGACCTAAAGCATACCATGTGCACTGCTCCCATTCTGCAAAGTCCTGATTACTCCAAAAAGTTTATTGTGCAAACAGATGCATCTGAGTTGGGAGTAGGGACTGTACTGTCACAGTTGAATGATGAAGGTCAGGATCAGCTAGTAGCTTTTATTAGCAGAAGGCTGACCCCCAGAGAGAAACGTTGGTCAGCCATTGAGAGGGAGGCCTTTGCTGTGGTTTGGGCTCTGAAGAAGTTGAGGCCATACTTGTTTGGCAAGCACTTCATTGTTCAGACAGACCATAAGCCCCTCTTATGGCTAGAACAGATGAAGGGTCAAAACCCCAAACTTTTAAGGTGGTCCATTTCCTGCAGGGGATGGACGACACAGTGGAACATAGACCTGGGAGTAACCATGCCAATGCAGATGGACTCTCCAGATATTTCCACTTAGAACATGAAGACTCAACTGGTCAAGGTTAGTTTAATATCCCTGCGTTTGGGGGGGGGGGGTGTAGGACAGTAGGATCTGCTTTTTATGGTTACCCCCACTTTTTGCTGATGTTTCACTGTTTTTCGACGTTAGTCTGGCTGGGGCACTGCTATTCAGGACCCCAGACTAGCTGCTTTCTCTCTAAAGTGATTCCATGTACCTTAGGTACACCACATATTGGATTCTGGGGTGCCCTTATAAGTCCATAGTATATGGTATACTATGCACCCAGGGCATAGGTACCCCAGAAGCCTACCAGGGGCTGCAGCATGTATTATGCCTCCCCTGGGAAGCCCTCCAAAATGACACCACAGGTCTGCTACTGCAGCCTGATTATGGTGGTGCATGCACCCCTTACTGAGATATAGGTTCATTATCTCACCATATCACGGCACATATAAACCTATCAGTCACCCCTATGGCAGGCCTTATCAATCCTGAAGGCAGGGTGCTTGGTTTTATGTGAGAGGGTGCCCATGCATGAGCAGACTCCCTCTGCAGCCTTCAGAGTCTATTCTCCAGGGTTGTCTGTGATGCAGCCTGACCATATACTCTTAAGTGCATTATAACCTTGCGGTAAATGCTAACTTTGGGATAGCTGCATGGAAACATGTCATGTTTGGTGTTAAACACCTTGGAATCATATCCCACACCTGTTGTGGGTGTATGATCCCACCCTTCTAGAGGGAGAGACATGACAGCACCGGTATACCCGGTGCCAGCTAACAGAGCCCTGGCATCACAAAATGGATGCTGCCAGCCACAGACACGGCTCTGGACTCCTGTTGCTGACCAAAACTCCGGCAGGGGCGGCCTGGACAATAGGTTTCCTGTCACAGGGAGGTGTGACCACCTCCCAGACAGGCCTTAGTGGATTAGGGCTGGGTGGGTGCACTGCAGGAGTGCTTTGAAGTTCAGCACTGGGGGCACATTTGGTGTCCCTGTGCATAGTCCAGTTCAAACCGGTTGCAGGGGCTACCAACCCCTGCTCTGGCATGTAACTGGACAAAGGACCCTCCCATAGGTGGGTCCCCAGAGTATGTCCAACCCCTTCCTTGGGTATAAGAAAGGAACCCCTGGCTACAGGACTTTAGATTACACCTGGACGAAACTCTGATACAGAAATCCTGGAACTTCGATGATCTACACGACTAGATGACTGAAGAATCTTCCTTGGAGTAAAGGAGTTACTCTCCTGCTTGGCAGGCACCAAAGACGCATCTGCCCGGTTTGCATCTCCGAAGCTCCCGCTGGACTCTGAAGTATTTGCAACACAGGAGGTGGGTTTCCTGACTTCCCAGAGGCTGACCCGAGTCCCCAGCAAAGCTTAGACCCTTAGCCCTAGTGGGTACCATGGACCCGGAATCCCTGGACACCGTGCACATTTGAAAGTGCATAGGCTTCTCAACGTCCTTTGAGGCTGTGCATTTGGCTACTTGTAGCCCAGACCCCAAGCACCTTTTGCACCAAAGATTGCTGGCCTACACTCCATGAGTGTTCGGTGAGCCGACCCTTTGTGTTTTCGCTCGAGGTACTTTCACGATCCTTGGTCTATTGACTGGTGGGTCCCTGTGAAGGCAACTCTTACTTTAATTGAGCTTCCCTGGTTGATCCAGACGTGCCCTGACTCTCCATCACTTGGGGAGTCCCCAGGACCTTGCTGGTCCACACTGAAGCATCTTTCCTCTTCCTGCGTGTGTTGCAGTTGCCTAGGCTTGTTGTGTGCAATCTGGGCACTGATGCTGCAGCACTCGACATCCTTTGTGGGACAGCTCAAATCCAGCTCCTGGTTGTCCTCGACGCCTCCTGGTCCTCGTGGCTGAAGAGTCAAACTTCCCCTCTTCGCACCCGAAACACCCGACATCGGTGGGCATTCATCTATCGTGCCCCTGGTCACTAGCAAGTGACCCAGACTCTGTCCCCTCTGCTTTCAGGTTCTTCACATCTTTAATCCAGGCTTGGATCTCTTCGCACACTTCTCCTGTTCCCGGCATCAGCACTTTTCAGTCTCCTGCCATTGAAAACGACGATGCAACCCGACACCATTTGACACCGATGCACCCGGCTTCCCTGGGTGAGGTAACACGAGTACTCCGGTGCTCCCGTGGGTGTTGGCCCTAGAACCATCTAAGTCCAAAAGGATTTGTTCCTAGTCCACTCCTAAGTGTCCTTAAACTTTAAAATTCTAACCGCGACTTTCCCCATAGAAGCTAACGGGAGCTTGCGGCTGTGTTCTCACACTGCACACATCCCCCATGGGTCCCTTGTGTCACTACCGTGGGTGGTTCCTTGGGGTCCCAGTGATTCTACAGGCTCTAGGCCTTGTGTCTAGTCAAGTCGTGGTTCTTATACCACTTTCTTAATATATGGTTTGGTTCGCCCCTAGGGCCTATCGTATATTGTGCTAATTTACTGTGATATTTGAAGTGTAACATATGTGCTTTTACCTCTAGCCTCATAAAGAGACTAGTAAGGTGTGTTTAGAAATAAATACATATGTTTTATATATGTACCTGGTGTGGTTCACTTTCATTTAGCCATTCAAGAGATTATAGACTGGTAAAACAAGCTGCTTTACATTCCTTCAAGACTTAGCCTGAAGGCTGCTCTCCATGGCCACCACTAGGATAGCTTTCAAATAAGGTTGTCTTTAACCTATCATCAATAAGGGGTTGTTTGGACTGGTGCAAGGTGCCCACTATAACTAATGGACAGCATATACCAGGCCAACTTCTCACACCCACGTCTCGGCATACCCGGCACACCTAGGGCGAGGAAGCAAAAGACACACAATTGATGGATGGACTGCAGAACAAATCAAAACATTCACCTCCAGTCAAAGAATCTGGTTTAAATCCATCATTCTTTTGCTCACCATACCAACCCAGTTTAGACCTGGCCATATACAAATCAGTATTGACACTGTGCCTCATGGGAACAGTTCAGCCTGAACTGCCAAGCTTGTCCTCCCTGGGCGGGAAACAAGCATCCCAGTACCAGTTTCGGGGTATCCCCCCACATCTGCCAGGATAGCTTGATTCTAGTGGGACAGTGAGCCCAGGACCCACGTCTGGGCATTCCCGGCAAACTTAGGGCAAGGAAGCAAAAGACACATAATTGTTTGACGGAATGCAGAACAAATCAAAACATTTCCCCCAGTCAAAGGATCTGGGTTAAATCCATCATTCTTTTGCTCACCATGCCACCCTAGTTTAGACCTGGCTATATGCAAATCAGTCTTGAACCTGTGCCTCATGGGAACAGACCAGCCCAAACTGCCAAGCCAGGTCCTCCCTGGAGCGGATACAAGCATAATAGGACCAATTTTGGGATTTCACCCCTCATCAGCCAGGATAGCTTGGTTCCAGTGGCACAGTGAGGCCGGGACCCACGTCTGGGCATACCCCACGCACTTAGGGCGAGGAAGCAAAAAACACACAATCGATGGACGGAATGCAGAACAAATCAAAACATTCACCCCAGTCAAAGGATCTGGGTTGAATCCATCATTCTTTTGCTCACCATGCCACCCCAGTTTAGACCTGGCCATATGCAAATCAGTCTTGACACTGTGCCTCATTGGAACAGTCCAGCCCGAACTGCCAAGCTAGGTGTTCCTTGGACCAGAAACAAGCATCCTGGGACCAGTTTCGGGATTTCACCCCTCATCAGCTAGGGTAGCTTGATTCCAGTGGCAAAGTGAGCCCGGCACCCACATCTGGGCATACCCAGAGCACGTAGGGCGGGGAAGCAAAAGACACACAATTGAAGGACGGACTGCCGACCAAATCAAAACATACACTTCCAGTCAACGGATCTGGGTTAAATCCATCATTCTTTTGCTCACCATGCCACTCCAGTTTAGACCTGGCCATATGCAAATCAGACTTGACCCTGTGCCTCATGGGAACAGTCCTGCCCAAACTGCCAAGCCAGGTCTTCCCTGGACCGGGAACAAGCATCCTCGGACCAGTTTCGAGATTTCACCCCTCATCAGCCAGGATAGCTTGATTCCAGTGGCACAGTGAGCCCGGGACCCATGTCCCAGCATACCCAGCACATTTAGGGCGAGAAAGCAAAAGACACACAATTGATGGACGGACTACAGAACAAATCAAAACATTCACCTCCAGTCAAAAGATCTGGGTTAAATCATCAATCTTTTGCTCAAACATGCCACCCCAGTTTAGACCTGGCCATATGCAAATCAGTCTTAACCCTGTGACTCATGGGAACAGTCCAGTCCGAACTGCCAAGCCAGGTCCTCCCTGGACCGGAAACAAGCATCCTAGGACCAGTCTCGGGGTTTCAACCTTCATCAGCCAGGATAGCTTGATTCAAGTGGCACAGTGAGCCCGGGACCCATGTCTCGGCATACCTGGCGCACTTAGGGCGAGGAAGCAAAAGACACACAATTGATGGACGGACTGCAGAACAAATTAAAACATTCACCTCCAGTCAAAGGATCTGGGTTAAATCCATCATTCTTTTGCTCACCATGCCACTCCAGTTTAGAGATGGCCATATGCATATCAGTCTTGGCCCTGTGCCTCATGGGAACAGTCCAGCCCGAACTGCCAAGCTAGGTGTTCCTTGGACCAGAAACAAGCATCCTGGGACCATTTTCGGGATTTCACCCCTCATCAGCCAGGATACCTTGATTCCAGTGGCACAGTGAGCCCGGGACCCACGTCTGGGCATACCCGGTGCACTTAGGGCGAGGACGCAAAAGACACACAATTGATGGACGGAATGAAGAACAAATCAAAACATTCACACCAAGTCAAAGGATCTGGGTTAAATCCATCATTCTTTTGCTCACCATGCCACCCCAGTTTAGACCTGGCCATTTGCAAATCAGTCTTAACCCTGTGTCTCATGGGAACAGTCCAGCCCGAACTGCCAGGCCAGGTCCTCCCTGGACCAGAAACAAGCATCAGAGGACCAGTTTCGGGGTTCCAGCCCTCGCCAGCCAGGATAGCTTGATTCCAGTGGCACAGTGAGCCCGGGACCCATGTCTGGGCATACCCGGTGCACTTAGGGCGAGGACGCAAAAGACACAAAATTGATGGACGGAATGAAGAACAAATCAAAACATTGACGCCCAGTCAAGTGATCTCGGTTAAATCATCATTCTTTTGCTCAAACATGCTACCCCAGTTTAGACCTGGCCATATGCAAATCAGTCTTAACCCTGTGACTCATGGGAACAGTCCAGCCGGAACTGCCAAGCCATGTCTTCCCTGGACCGGGAACAAGCATCCGCGGACCAGTTTTGGGATTTCACCCCTCATCAGCCAAGACAGCTTGATTTCAGTGGCACAGTGAGCCCGGGACCCACGTCTGGGCATACCCAGCGCACTTAGGGTGAGAAAGGAAAAGACACACAATTGATGGACGGAATGCAGAACAATTCAAAACATTCACCCTGAGTCAAAGGATCTGGGTTAAATCCATCATTCTTTTGCTCACCATGCCACCCCAGTTTAGACCTGGCCATTTGTAGATCAGTCTTGACCCTTTGCCTCATGGGAACAGACCAGCCCAAACTGCCAAGCCAGGTCCTCCCTGGAGCGGAAACAAGCATAATAGGACCAATTTCGGGATTTCACCCCTCATCAGCCAGGATAGCTTGGTTCCAGTGGCACAGTGAGGCCGGGACCCATGCCTGGGCATACCCCACGCACTTAGGGCGAGGAAGCAAAAGACACACAATTGATGGATGGAATGCGGAACAAATCAAAACATTGTTTTGAATTCTGTCCATCAATTGTTCTTTTTGCATTAGTCATCCCGAGTGGGACGGGTATGCCCAGACGTGGTCTCCATGCCACTGGACAAGCTATCTTGGCTGATGAGGGGTGAAACCCCGAAACCGGTCCTTGGATGCTTGTTTCCAGTCCAGGGAGGACCTAGCCTGGCAGTTCGGGCTGGACTGTTCCCATTGGGTGCAGGGTCAAGACTGATTTGCATATAGCTGGGTACAAACTTGAATGGCATGGGGAGCAAAAATAACTATGGATTTGGGCCCAGATCTCTGTCCTGGGGTGAAAATATGACATTGTGACATTAAAGCAAGTGTACGAGTCAAATTGAACACCCTTAATTTCTACTCAAACCCGTGCAGAATAGATAAAGCACTCTCCCATTTAAATGAAAGGAATGGAGTTATGACTCACAAGCAAGTATTTTCATTATAGATATTTTATTGCTGCAGTCAATTTTTCTCTGGATGTCTTTTTTACCAGGTAATTAGTGATTTGCTAATCCCTTACAGACTGTCTGTTCTTCCTGTGCCTTTCAGTACAACGCTTACAGTTGCCTCCAAATCAGACCTTGGTGCATGAGCGTGAAGGTCTGTGAATAACATTTTGTGCTACAATGTGTTCTTTAAGAGAAATTGCGCCAGTTACCTGTATTTGTTAAGCTTCCTAGGGTCCAGCTGTTGCCAACCTCCTTGGTCTCTACCACCATAGCTGGGTTGGAACCCTCTGGGGTTCTGATGTGTTGTTCCCCTGGAGACTGGTGCCATTTGCACGGTCGCAGCCAACGTGGCCCCCACAAGGCTGGCCTTTTTCGATTTGTTTTGAGCCAATTTAGCAGCCTCTTTCTGGGCTTGCTCCTGTTTGGGGACCGTCCCTGTGGGTCACTAAGTGGGGAATACGTGTGACCGCCTGCCCGTTCCATACATGGCCTTCTTCACTATGCGGTTGGTGGGGACATTTTCAGGCTATGGGTTTTTGCCCCTCTGTATGCGCAGCACACTTTACTACAGCTATGCGTTCTGATAAAATAATCGACAGCTGAAAGGGGTGCACTGCATAGCACTAGGGAGCCTTGTCTACGCCACCTCTCAGTGCACTGTGGTGGTGACATAGGCTGCGCTCAGCGTTTCTAAAGGCCCGTGGGTTCTAGCTGTTATGGCCATTGTCCCCGTGTGCCTTACCCCTGTATACTGATTTGTCCCAGGGGTCTCAGTGGGTGAGAAAGTAGCAGAATCTCAACTCTCTTCCTGCTCCAATACTTTATTGTCTATGAAGGCTTTTTTTTGTAGCCTCAAGTAGGAAACGGTGTGCATGACATACCCACTACCTAACAAATTTACAAAGATACAAGATTTTTTTCATGTTCTCCAAGACTTCCTCAGTGAAGGCAGTCTCGTTGGGTGGTGATGTCTCCGCTTGTTTGCCTGTGATGTGGGGGTGTTTTAATGACACAGGTCCCAGGGAAGGGTTCCAGGGGAGGAATAGTCCATAGTCCTATTGTCAGAAAACTGGATGTTCATTTTTAGTTTAGCCATCAAGTCTCTTCCTAATAGCTTGGTTGGGGATGAGGGAAAATATAATAGCTTTCTTCTCACTACTTATATCCAGTTCAAGGGGTTTCGTGGAGTCGATCCTTGTCACTGTACCTGCAAACCCTTGCATAACCGTAGTGTCTTTCGATAAGGGGACTATCCCTTCCCTCAGGCATGACCTTGTTGCCCTGTGTCCATTAGTAGCTGTATGGTGTATTGTTCATGAGTTCCGCAACTATGGGTTCTTCTTTTGGCCGGCCCGTGGTTGACAGTACGAGGCGTGTGTGGTTGTGTGCCTTTTCTTTGTCGAGCATCAATTCCTGATTTTCCCCCATGGTTAACAGGGCAAATCCTGTAGCCTGACCCTCATCATTTGTTCCTGGGAGAATAGGGCTCCCTTCCTCACCCCTACTAGAACCGCCACAAATCTCCCTGTCACTTGTGTATATTTGCTCGAACAAGTGGGAGTACATGCTCTCCATGCTACTGAGGTTCTATGTGTTGGACCTGGTAGACTGGGGAATCCAGCTTTTGGGGACTTTTTCAAGGCACTTGGGTTGTGCTGGAATCGTCTGGCCTTTTTGGCCTTTTGGTTTCTCATACTTGGGCCTAACTATCCGTCTTCCGGTGGGGATTTCATCAGCTCCCAGTATTGGTGGATTGGAATGTCCTAATGCAGGGGTAGCTGGCATGAGCACCTCTATTCCTATATGTGGTGGGGGTGGCGTTGACGCCTTGCTTGCTATCGGTGGTGTAGGGTTATCAATCTGGGCCTCTTTGAAGATGGCTCATAACTCTAGTAATGCCTCTCTCCTGTTTCTCTTTTGACCTGTGTATTTAGGGGCAGATTTACGAGTTCTGGCGCATCTCTGTAAATCAGCATGGATGCGACAGAAAAGATGCGACATGCAATTCCCTGCCTGCGCCACCACAAATGCGTCTCATTTACAATGCGGTGCACCGCGGCGCCAGGGTAGGGCGATGCGTGTCGCATCCTGTGGCGTAATGCCAGCGCATTGCTGGAGTTGTGTCAAAAGCGCGACGCGGCTCCAGCAATGCTCAGGGGCGCCCTATGCCTAACATGCTGCGTCACTCCTTATGCCTGCTTCAAGCAGGCGCAGGGTTTTGACACATCATGGAAGTAAAAGTGACTCAGTGATATCTTGTCGATTTCACTGCATCACTTTTACGAGGCGTTCCGGTGCCGGAACGCCCACATGAAACCTAACGCAGGTATCATGAGGCGCAGGGCTTTACAGTGTGACGCATCTCCCTAGATGCATCACGTTGTAAATAAGGCGCAACGTGGCGCATGGTTTAAGTCCGCCACTGCGTCACAGAAGTGACACAACGGCGGCGTAAATGTGGTGCATGGGGCTTATAAATCTGTCCCTTAGTTTGTATGTGTGTTCTAGTATGTTCAATTGCATTAATGTCAAAAGTTCCCTCCTTAGGCCAGGGAAATGTGTGTGCCTAAGTGTGTGCGTGTTGTTCTTGGCAAAACTTATTACGTTTCTTTTCCTGTGCGAGGAACCTGGTTTCCATGTGTTTTAATGGGGTATCCATGAAAATTTGGGTGATTTTGTGGACAAAATACGATGTAACTCTTTTTGGGGAGTCTTTGTTTTGATCTGATGGTCGATACAGATGTGCGTGGTAAAGTCTTACAGTTTTACATACTATGAGCTCAGCGCTATCTACAGATGCATCAGACAATTCAAAATGAACATTTAAATAGACACAGATGACAATGCATATGAGGGGTTGTGGCATAGGTGAAAAATGATGTAGTAGAAACAGTATCAACACAATGTCAACCTTTCGCAAAATATAGTTTGCAATGAATAACAGCACGCTCATATGAAGTATAAAAACATTGATGAAAAAACATGAAACATTAGGACAGTGTCTTCATGATATCAATTCTAGTAAATAGAAGCACCATAACATTATATGTACATTACACCAACTCAACATAAAGCTGACAGAAAAAAAAATATTCCTTGTAAAAAATCTCTTAGCTGCTCCTAGCGCATGCTATCCTGTGACTAGGGGGAGCTCTTTGCGGTACACAGTACTGTGAGCCTGATAGTCTGCCAACATTGGCTCTGGGACAAAGATAATGGTAATAGATATGGAAAAAGAAATGTCAGAAACCACAGGCCCCTCTTGGCCACATGCAAGTTATACCTAGTTTCCTGGGTCCAAATCTTTTTTCCTAAATGTCCGAATCGCACCCTGTGTCAGACCTAAGGGCAAAGCGTACCATCTATGTCACACACGGCAGGCCAAGTGACCAACATCCTTTACTCCTTTCAGATAACAATGGTGTTAAGAAACCAGTAGCACTGAGGAACCCTTTTAGACTAAAGAATATGAGATTGAGGTACCAACTGTGCCAATCAGGATAGCTTTATCACAAAAATCATGTCCTGTGAGCCTATAAAGGGCTATACAAAAAATATTCACCTATCGAAAAAAGGGTGACTGCAGTGGGATCGCCTTGGAGGCCACCTTGCGACTACTCAGCAAGGACTTATAAAATAGGTAATATGCCAAATTCTGTCAGTGGCAGGGTGGTCAGGTTATCTTTTTATGCTTCTCCCTAGTTTGCCATGTGCCAAATGCTTTAGATTAGGTTCTGATGTAGTCTTTTACCCTCTGTGATGGCTGCTTCAGGACAGACCTCTGCCTGCAAATTCAGCAGAACTTTCAGTCAATTGCGGTGTCTGCTCACCTTCCTTGAGGCACAAATGTGAATCTGTCCGGGAAGGGTCTCCTTCCTTTGGCTGCAGACAGGTTCGAGTTACCAATCAGCTCCTTTCAGGCTCGCCAAAATATTACTTGAACATGAAATACCTTTAAAAAATAAGAGATAAGAGTCATTTGGCAAAACAGGAACAGTTTGTTTAATTAAAGAAAGTTGCCAGGAGAACAGTTACAGGGGCAGGATCTGAGGACTGTCTTAATTCACAATCGGTCTGCAGCCTTTTTTTTATACAGTTCATTGTGTACAATAAAGTATTTCCTGTAGTCCATGTACGGTGGGGAATGTAAGCTGCTGCCTCTGGAGTCATAAATTAATTGTCTAATGGAAAGTAAAGGTGGGCTTCAACATTGCATTGACACAATGTGGCTAGTGGGTAATGTCTCCAGATGTCTGGCATGGGGAGTGAATGATCATTGCGTGTGCTGTGTCCTGATTGGATATATGTTCCTAACTCGTGTGCCACCTGATTTTATCATACCCTTCTGGCTATGTATTCTTTATTGAGGCCAATCAACCTGGATCATTGTAGTGCCGCTTAACCAATTCGTGGGATTGATCTAGAGTTTCCTGCTTGTCCGTTTGTCTGCCAGCTACGAGCCACTCCAACTGTGACCTATCAATCAGTGACCTCTGGCCTAGGTCTCTGAGCCTGCCTGACTACGTATTTGTGAGTCGAGGTTGATGTGGAGTTCACAAAAGGGCAAAGCGACGGCGGACTATAATAGCCGCACCTCACTGCTACGTTCCTTGTGTAGAAATGTCTTGCAATGATCAATAAGAGTGTGCACAACAAACCCTGCACCTGCCGTTGCTGGGTGCAACTGCAAAGCAGATCTAGAATATGGATTATATTGAAATGGTGCACCACTGAGCTTCTTTCCCAAGGTACATAATATACGGACAAGAGTTCCTTATTTTGTTTCTCCTTTATTCAAATAGTGTCAATGCACTCCAGCCAGTGCATTTCGTTCAATTGGCATTGAACTTCATCAGGGCTTAAATGTAAAATCGGTCAAAAATCAAATTTGAGGTAGCGAGAATAGAAGTAAATCAAAACACAGGTAACTTGCTTTATCTCCCCATGGTTTCATGTTGAAAAACCAGAGCTGCTACAACCAAATATGGAACAGTTCCATGATAGGGCTCAGGTGTGTAGGCCCGTCATCAATACCTTAGCCACGTTTGTAGGACGTCCAGTCTTCGGTCCGTTCGAAATTGATGTGGAGTTCACAATGGGAAAATTCGTTAATAAAGATGCAATTTCATTCTCATACATGAATGTATCATTTTACATATTAGCTTTGACTTTTTCCATATTAAGAAGCTGACTTCGTCTTCCTTGAGCTAGTACTGCTTGCAGTATTACCTTTAATGCATGAAAGAACTGAAGAAACTGTCAGCAGACCCCAGAGATCTCCAAAACTGGCATCCCATCTCCCTCCTCTTGTTCACCGCCAAAGTCCTGGAGTAGGCCATCAACCTCCAATTTACCCATCAGCTAGAAAGAAACAAACTACTGGACCCATCCCAATCGGGCTTCTGAGCCAACCACAGCACCAAAACAGCCCTGACTGCAGCAACAGATGACATCTGAACCCTACTTCATAGAGGAGAATTGGCTGCCCTCATCCTCCTGGACTTTTCGGCACTGTTCAACATCATCTTCCACCACACACGCATCCATCATCTTCGCCAGATCAGAATCACAGACGATGAGCTCAGATGGATGGCATCCTCATGGGACGCACCGAGAGAGTCCACCTTCTCCCCTTCACCTTGCAGCCCAAGCACACCATCAGCTTCACCCTCTTCAACAGCTACATTACAACACTTGCAGACATCATCAGATCACACAATATCAACATAATCTCTTATGCCGGCACCCAACTTGTCCTCTCACTCTCAGTGAACCCCAGTCAACAAGGACCAACTTCTACAACTGCATGAATAATGTTGCAACATGGATTATAGACAATGGCCTCAAACCCAACCGTCCTGATTTTTGGCAGACACACCACTCTTTGGAACAACTCCTGGTGTCCAGCAGAACTCGGACCTACGCCCACACTGAAAGATCATGATCACATCATCAGCATCACACTTGACAGCGAACTCTCCATGAAACGTCAGGCCAACGCCGTCACCTCAGCCTGCTTCCACGTGATCCGCATGCTCTGAAAAATCTTCAGATGGTTCCCTATCAGCACCAGGAAAATGGTGACGCAGGCCCTCATCACCAGCTGGCTCGACAACAGCAACCCACTCTATGCCGGCACCACCACCAAACTCACACAAAGACTCCAGACAATTCAGAACGCAGCAGCTAGGCTGATTCTCAATCTGCCCAAGAGGACACACATCACCCTTCACCTGAAAGACCTCCACTGGTTCCCTCCCAAAGAAGAGATCAAGCTCCTAACCCACGCCTACAAAGCCCTCCATGAACCACTGTATGGCCTTCCACCACCCTTCCAGAAACTTTTGCTCTGCACACCTCGTCCTCACTGAAACGCCACAGATCCACTGCTGTCGCACCAGAGAATGCTCATTCTCCCACCTCGCTGCCAAAGCCTGGAACACCCTGCCTCTCCACCTCTGCACCGCACGCTCGCTAAACCACTTCAGAAAGGGACTCAAGACCTGGCTCTTCGACTGAGACCTGAAGCACAGCACCTGGGTGTTGAGCAGCGCTATACAAATTCTATCTGATTGATTGAATCCTTGATTTCTGAGCCAGCACTAATTAGTGCATTCTTCAACTTTCATTCCTTCTGTATTTACTTTTGTACTAATCCCCGCCTTTCTTCCCTTTTACCTTAGTACCAGTTTCTAGTTAGCTACATTCCTGTTCTGGCTGTCTTAGCTTCCATTTCTCTTGTGTGCGTTGTACTTTCTTTCTGCCAAGTGTGCCTTTCATTTTCCTATCTTTCCTGGTAAGCACTCCTGCTTGCTTGCTCCTTGTCTATTCGTGGCTGGATATTTAGTTCTGTACTCTAGCTGTTACCGCCTTGTGTGTTCCTTTTCGATGGCCAGGATCCATGGGCACAGCTGACAACCTAGGTGGTGTTTCTTGTCCCCTGTGAGTATTGTCATTGTGTTTCTTTCATGACATCTCCATAGGTATCAGCTCCTCAGACCCTACCTTTGCAAATATATCCTATATGTGGGTGTTTTCAGTCAGTACCTGTAATAGGAATTGTGGGTGAGGAACTTACTGAATTTCAGTATTGCCGTGTGGAGCTCTTGAGTTCCTTATACCACATTCTCTTTATTGTCCTGGGTGTTAGTTAGTCTGAATGCCAAATTGCCTCTTAAGTGCCTGTCCTTTCTGAGCCTTAAACCTCTTGTTCCCTTGTGCAGAGCTTCCCCTTGGATCCCCTCTCTCCTCTGACTCTCGGTGTGATCTTGGGCAGCTCTGTACCCAATCTTCTGCCTACGTGGTCTTCCCTGCCACCAGTCCTTACCAGAGTTCCTAACAGTTGCTCTAACTCGCTTAGGGGCATATTATCAAGAAACAGAGTTAAAATTATCGCCGCATTAGCGGCAGAAAACTCCCGCTAAAGCGGCGATAATGGGCTTGATAATATACCCTTGAGAATTTCCATAGAAGCCATGTTTTGGTGACAACATGGGCTTCTATTGGAATTCTCAAGTGCATATTATCAAGCCCATTATCGCCGCTTTAGCGGCCGTTTTCTGCCGCTAAAGCGGCGATAATTTTAACTCCATGCTTGATAATATGCCCCTTACTTCTCTAATCGTCTCTCAGTTTCAGTCAACATTCTCTTTTGCCTAGTTCTACTTTTTTGCCACTCTTCTCTGCGATGCACTTTTCCCCTGAAATACTGGTGATTTTTGGCTCATGAGTGATTGCTTTGTTCTCAGAACCAGAGTGCTCTTTCTCAATTTCACTGTCTGATTCAGAGAAGCCTGTTGCGGGCCGACCAGTCTCCACTTTCCAGAAGGTTTGGCTCTCTCTGCTAATCAGCAACGTCACTCTAGAGTGTCTGATGCTGATTATGTCTGTGGGCTTTGCACCGTTATTTTTCTTTAGTGACTGCATTGACACTGCTGGAGAAGACTGTGAAGCCTCAGGTTGACCCTCTTCTTCTTCAGATCCCTCAGAAACCTCAAATCGGGGCAGACTCGGGGAATTCGTGGATGTTGGCTCCACTTCTTCCTCTGCTCATCTCACCCACTTGGTATGAGAAGCATGTATCCAGTTCAGCAGTCTGGTACACTTCACGGCAGTGTTGGTGATCAGGATAACATGATAGGGTCCTCTCCAACACTCCTCCCAGCACCACTTGCAGACATGTTTCTCACACAAACCCAGTCACCAGGGCTCAAATCATGACAGGGAGTCACTTTCACCGACAGAGTTGCAACATCGACCTGTTGGGAGATAGAATGCACCACATCAGCTAATGGTTTACAATATTCGAGTTCCAGGTCATCTTTGATATTCACAAGAGCGGCTGCTGCAACTAAAGGGATTCTCAAGGCTCTCCCCACAAATACTCTGTGGGGGGTGAGCAACATTCTCCTGCATGGAGTGCTCGAGTACCAAGGGAAGTGTATCGGGCCATTTGAGGGATGTCAAGCCACAGCTTTAGCTAATTTGCTATGATCCTGCCATTCATCCTATCCGCTTTACCTGAAGCTTCCGGTCTGTAACTACAAAGAAATCTTTGGTCAATCCCTTGTGTACTACACAAAAGCTGCGTGACTTCGTTCTTGAAGTGACTTCCTTGATCTGATTCGAGGTGAACTGGTATTCCAAATTGTGAGATCAATTCCCGTAATAGTAGTTTGGCAACTTTCAGACTGTCATATCTCCTACACTAACTAAACACACAATAACTAATAAATACCTCAACGGATCAAATCGGTGTATCTCCAAGAAGTCAATCTGGAGATGTTTGAAGGGCCCATCTGATTTCCATACGTGACTCATAGTCACAGCAACCTTCATGCCTACATTTTGCCTCTGGCAAGTGGTGCAATGCTAGACCAAGCTTTCGGCCATGGCCATGACTCTAAACTTGGGGTTGTACCACTATCCCTTGAAAGTCATCAGCATTCCATCCCGAATTACATGGGTTGACCCACGCATGTGTCTTACCAGCAGACAACATGGAATTGGGCAAAACAGGTCATTCACTTAATACCCATAGATCGTTAGTATCCTTCATATGGCCTGTTTATTCACTTATGTCTTTCTCACTTTCAGGGACTTCATGCTGTAGTTCCCTTAGATTTGGGAAAAAGGGGGTGGTGATGGACAGAGTTTCTGAATGAAGCAGAATACTCTTACCAAGTCAAGAGATCATGGTTTTAATCCATCACCGTTTTTTAGCTCACTGCACCATCCCAGCTCAGAACCTGGCTACATGCAAATTAGTCTGTACCTGTCCCAGTGCATGATGGGAACAGGGCAAACCAAACTACCAAGCCAATTCTTATACTGGGAAGGAAACAAGCTTCCGGGGACCGGTTTCTGGCATCACAGCCTTCATCGGCCCGGCTTGCCTGAATCCTGATGGTGCAATGAGCAAGGGACTCACGTCTGAGCATACCCTCCCACACTGAGTGTGGATAAAATCGATTTGGGAAAAAGGGGGTGGTGATGGACAGAGTTTCTGAATGAAGCAGAATACTCTTACCAAGTCAAGAGATCATGGTTTTAATCCATCACCGTTTTTTAGCTCACTGCACCATCCCAGCTCAGAACCTGGCTACATGCAAATTAGTCTGTACCTGTCCCAGTGCATGATGGGAACAGGGCAAACCAAACTACCAAGCCAATTCTTATACTGGGAAGGAAACAAGCTTCCGGGGACCGGTTTCTGGCATCACAGCCTTCATCGGCCCGGCTTGCCTGAATCCTGATGGTGCAATGAGCAAGGGACTCACGTCTGAGCATACCCTCCCACACTGAGTGTGGATAAAATCGATTTGGGAAAAAGGGGGTGGTGATGGACAGAGTTTCTGAATGAAGCAGAATACTATTACCAAGTCAAGAGATCATGGTTTTAATCCATCACCGTTTTTTAGCTCACTGCACCATCCCAGCTCAGAACCTGGCTACATGCAAATTAGTCTGTACCTGTCCCAGTGCATGATGGGAACAGGGCAAACCAAACTACCAAGCCAATTCTTATACTGGGAAGGAAACAAGCTTCCGGGGACCGGTTTCTGGCATCACAGCCTTCATCGGCCCGGCTTGCCTGAATCCTGATGGTGCAATGAGCAAGGGACTCACGTCTGAGCATACCCTCCCACACTGAGTGTGGATAAAATCGATTTGGGAAAAAGGGGGTGGTGATGGACAGAGTTTCTGAATGAAGCAGAATACTCTTACCAAGTCAAGAGATCATGTACCGCTTTGTTCGCCATAAGTTGGCAGGGTATGCTCAGACGTGAGTCCCTTGCTCACTTTGCCACTGGATTCAAGCAAGCCTGGCTGAAGACGGCTGAAATGCCAGAAACCGGTCCTAGGAAGCTTGTTTCCGGTCCAGGGAAGGCATGGCTTGGCAGTTCGGGCTGGACTGTTCCCATGAGGCACAGGGTCAGACTGATTTGCATATGGCCATGTCTGAACTGGGGTGGCAGAGTGGGCTAAAGAACGGTGATGGATCACACCCAGATCTGTTGACTGGGTGTGAGTGTTTGATTGGTTCTGATGCTCCGTCCATCACCACCCCCTTTTGTACCGCTTTGTTCGCCATAAGTTGGCAGGGTATGCTCAGACGTGAGTCCCTTGCTCACTTTGCCACTGGATTCAAGCAAGCCTGGCTGAAGACGGCTGAAATGCCAGAAACCGGTCCTAGGAAGCTTGTTTCCGGTCCAGGGAAGGCATGGCTTGGCAGTTCGGGCTGGACTGTTCCCATGAGGCACAGGGTCAGACTGATTTGCATATGGCCATGTCTGAACTGGGGTGGCAGAGTGGGCTAAAGAACGGTGATGGATCACACCCAGATCTGTTGACTGGGTGTGAGTGTTTGATTGGTTCTGATGCTCCGTCCATCACCACCCCCTTTTGTACCGCGTAGTTCCCTTAGAGCGTTGAATGTTTTCAGTGGGTGTAACATCATGTTCAAAACTATCCCTCCTTCTCCACTACATGGCACATCTAAGTCCAATGTGCTGGACAGAAGAGTGCAAAAGCGTCAATCTTGTCCACATACCTATTGCCTCTTGTCACAAAATTGTTGCCACTCCTGTGTGCAGCACATTTCACTACTGCAATTTCCCTTGGCAGCTAAAGTGCATTTAAAAGGTTCAGGATGTACAAGCTGTACAAGCTGCTCTTAATTGACGAAGCAGACAAGGTCAAGAATACTCTCTGGGACCACAACTGCCCCAATTTGTGCAAAACACTGATTCCATACTTGCTGTCAGTATTGTTGGTGACTCTAGATCCATTGGATGTACACTAGGCTTGGGTGACGGCAATCAGTTCAGCTACACATGCATAAGTTACACAGCACAGATAGGATGCTGCCACTACTCCACTTAGCGCTGCTCTTAAAATGCCACATCTGTCTCTTAGACAAGATCCTTCAACAAACAGGGTATGGTCAGGTTTAACATGGGGCACATCCAGTATAACTGATCTCAGATTTGTGCACAACTGTGGTCAAACTTTTACCCATCATCTTCCTCTGGGGTGGGTAACAGGGTTGGGGGATTGAGGGCTTTGCATCTTCTCAGTGACACAGTTTCTGGAGACAAAACGATTCACTCATAGCGGATTAAGCAGCTATTGGCCAAGCGTTGTGTGCTTGTATGAGTCATAAAAATTTCAATGGAGTGGGGTACCATGACAATGAGAGGGTAGCCCATCACATTACCTTTGGCTTGTTGTATACTAGGCTAACTGCTGCAACCGCTTTGAGACAACCAGGTAATGCTTCGGCTACTGGATCATGGGTAGCTGATAGGTAGGCAACCACATATTTTGATTTGCCATGGGTATGTGTTAACACAGATAATGCACACACATTTGGCTCGTTGCTGAACAGCACAAACTCTTTGGTACAGTCTGGAATTCCAAGAGTGGGTGCACTGCAGAGTAAATTTTTGAGCTCTTGGAAGGCTTTCAAGCTCTTGTCATCCTTTGATATTGGATCATTGACATCAGTGTGGGTGTGAACTTCTTGTAGGGCTTCATCACAAGGGAAGAATTCTGGATCTATTGTTGGCAATAGCCAACCATGCCCAAACATCTGCACTTCACTCTTTGTGGTTGGGTATTTCAGGACAGCATTAATGCGCTCATGGGACATTCTCCTAGCTCCCTTCTCAATCTGATGTCCCACTTACTTGATCTCTTTATGACAGGACTGCATTTTCTGTGGGAAAAACCTTACGCACGTTCTCTGGAAGGTGGTTGAACAGGGCAATAGTGTATTGACTACAAGCCTTTTCTTATTGATGCCATAAGTAGGTCATTGATGTATTTCACTTGGGTTGAACTGCATGGCAGCTGTAGGGTCTCTATGTTTTTTCAGCATCTGATTGAAAAATGAGGGGTTCTCTGTATACCTCTGAGGAGCATGGAACCAAAAAAGAGTTTCCTCTTGGAAACAGAGCACGAAGAGATACTTGCTCTCTTCATAAAGGGGAATGCAAAAGAATGCCTGACATAAGTCAGTGACCGTAAATCACGGTGCTTCTGGGGTAATTTGGAACCGGATTACTGTTGAGCTTGGTACCACAGGATAGCATGGAACAACTGTTTGTTTTATTTTTCTAGGTCCTGCATGACCCTCCATTTTTTATTTGCTTTTTCGCAAGTCCATAATCAGAGAGCTGCATGGACTCCCAATGACCTCTTTAAGGATGTCCTGTTCTATCATGCTCTCAATGATGGAATTATTCCTGCTATGGCTTCGGGTGTTAATTTGTAGGGTTTTATTTGAGGAAAAATTGTATTGGATCTGAGAGGACTCTTTAATGGCTTAGGCCCTTTGATAAGGACAATATCCTTTACTGTAAAATCCCATACCTCCTCTCTGACTGATTCCTTCAAGTCAAGGTGCAGGTCCTCTTTGGTAAAAACAGGGTACAGCCTTAGTACGGACTTGTAGGACATAAAGTTGAACTCAGTGTCAGCTGCCTGGGTTTCTAGTTCAACTCCTTCGCACTTCTCTCTGTGTAGTTGGGAACTTCATATTGAGAACAGTGCCCAACGACCTACTTAAAGTTGCCCTGTTCTATCATGCTCTCAATGATGGAAGTTATTCCTGTTATAGCTTCAGGTGTTAATTTGTAGGGTCGTATTTAAGAAAAAGCTGTACTGGATTTGACAGTAATCTTTAATAGTTTAGCACCTTTGATCAGGCCATTTTCTTTTCTTGTAAAGTCCAAGCCTCCTCTCTTACTGATTTCTTTAAGTCAAGGTGTAGGTCTTCTTTGGTGAAAACAGGGTACTGCCTTACAATGGACTGTTGGGCCTTAAGCATGAACTCGGCCTTAGCTGGTTGGGTTTCTAGCTCAATTTCTTTTGGCGTGCAATACATCACGCAATTGAGCTTGCAGGGCAGATCCCTTCCTAGTGTTCACAGGACTTGAACCACTGATTACAAACTGGTGACGGTCTTTTATGGTCCCTCTTTTTACTAGTACAAGGTTTGAATCTTTGCTTGTGTGCTACTGATTTGTTATACCAATGACTTGGACCTCCTGTCCCAAGAGGGGCAGGTTCGGGACCTCAAACATCCTAACAGTTGAAAGAGTGAATTTAGTAGGCCTAAGTCTAAACTTAGGACTATTAAATTGAGAAAAATCCTAATTCTAAGACTTTCGGTATTCACAGAAGGCATTTAGGAGTCCTAAAGTTAGGAGTCCTAACTATACTACTACTAAACTGAGAAAAATCCTAATTTTAAGACTTTCGGTATTCACAGAAGGCATTTAGGACTCCTAAAGTTAGGACTCCTAACTTCTGTGAATACCGAAATGAGTAAGTGCCTTCTGTGAATACCAAAATGAGTAAGTGCCTTCTGTGAATACCAAAATGGTAGTAAGTTTAGGATTTTGTCTTAAGTTAGTTCTGTGAATCGGGCCCTAGTTGTTCGATATTGGTTCTTTGGAGGTATTCTCTGCTTGCAAACAACGCGAAATAGAGATATTCTGTCTAGTCATTGCAAGCAGTGAAAAGATAGGTAGTGCAGACTTTTGTCCCCGTTGTAACCCGTCATGCCTATCTTCTCCCCACTGATTGGTAGTTGGTTCCGCCCGGACCGCTTGTTAGAGATGAACCATCCGGCTCCACTGGAAGGCACCCCTAATAAGGACATATTTACTAAATATGGATCAGTCGCTGTAGCCTACAACAAACTAGGGCATAAAAATTGCTATAGAGAAACAAAAATAATCGAGAGAGACCAGTAGACCACTGATGGGATCCTTTTGACCCTACAAAAATAAGAAACACTAGGAAATAGCCCTTTGCGAAAAATATGAAACTAGGGGAAGGAGCCAAGCTCACGGTCGAGATGGCCACGAGGTAGCTCGGCTCCGTCGCTCTCGTTGTCTAAACATGCCTGCCCTACCACCCACCCGCCCAGTAAACCCAACAAAATCCTGCACAAATGGAAGTCTGCCGATACCCACCATTGACGTTACCGAACTGGGCTAGATCGCGCACAATTGGGCTATGTCATTTTCCGGTTACGCAGTGACATCCTTGTGCTCGTTGCCAGATTACAAATATATACAACACTCCAACAAAGTAGTATAATTAAGACGTTTTAATAACTTATAGATATATGCAACACTCCAACAGGGTAAGCACGTTAAAACACGTTTTTAACAACTATTTACATGACAGCCTGCTGCAACACCCATCCCAAAGCATTCACGTCCGCGTGATACAGTCCTCGCCCCTCCTTCCTCGAAGTAGCAACATTGGCCTGTTTTGGGCGGTCTTTTTAGTCGGCTTTGGGCTATAAAAGGCCCGCAAAATCCATCGGCCTGTGAGGCGGCATCAGTGGCGGAATGTTGTTCGAATAGGCCGGAGGCAACACGACGCGCCAAGACCAGGACGGCATAAGAAGTGGTGTCCAACAAGTTGTTGTGCTGGTCTTGCCAACCTACAATGCTGCACAGATCGACAACGAAGGGTGCCCTGGGGGGGAGGCGACGCGAACGGGCCTCCCCCGCCTCCCCAGGTGGAGGCTCACCAGCTGAGAAGGCACCCCTGCCGTTTCACTCGCCGACCAGCTGAGAAGGCACCCCTCCACTCGCCGATTAGCTGAGAAGGCACCCCTTGCCGTTTCCCTCACCGGCCAGCTGCAGCAGGACAGCCATTTACGTCTCACCTGCCGGGCGACCACCCAGGCGCGGGTTCCTTTCTGCACCAAGATTGCCATTAGCGTTCAACGCAAGAAGTGGGCCCCCGCAGCCAAGTGGTCGGGGGGACCCACCCCGGTGGCTGTAATGAAGAGCTGCTGCTGCCACTGGACTCTCAAAATGGCGGTCAGCTCTTCAGATTCAGGCCTGGTCCACTAAAATATGGCTCTGGGCTACCTTGGAACTCGGAAGCTTGCCTGCTCGGGCGTGGGCCACACCCTTGGAAACGTCCTCTCAGCTTTGCAGATTCAGCGGGAGTCATTGGCCTTCGACTCCCGCGGACTTCCGGTGGGGGCAACCGCCGCTATTGCTCGATCATTCCACATTAACTTGTCTTTGCCCCGGGCGGCAGCCATCCTGCCTCCTTTTGGTGCCGTGAGAGAGACTGATTCAAGGCGTCGGCAGAGAGACCCGCCTGCTGTCCCGCCCTAAGAACGGATCACGGCATTGCTGCGAGACCGTGGTGACGCCATGCTGACGCAAGCTTCTGTTTGAATTATCAGGAGACACTGTAGCCTAGCCGCTCGGATCAGTTCCGGTGGAACCTCAACATGACCCGGTCGGAACAAAAACTGTGCTTCCCCACCCCCGAATCACGATTCATGCTGTCTGTTCTTTCCGTTGGCACTAACGAAAGTTCCCGAACTGCCGAAAGGGATTCTGGTCCGGCCGCCAGTTAGTGGAAGGACTTAGACTGTACCCTGGACCCACCCGACCTCGCCCCAAAATGGCGCCGATGTAGGAGGGGCCTACAACTCCTTATGGCGTTTCGGTTACTTGACATTTATGTTAGAAGGATATGTATGCGATGTTTTCACACATGATGGGCGGGGGGACGGGGAGGGTACTGATCGGGCATACGAACAACCTTATTAATGCTGGCCTTCCCATTTTTATTATCATTTTTATTTTTTTCGTGTTAAGGTAGTGTTGCTCATGATACTCGACGCCTCTCACACCGTGGCCGGCCTGTAACGGTTGTAGGCCCGTATTTGTATACTGACATTGTTTTCAATAAAGGGCTTTTTGAAGGAATTACGGAATCAGCGTCATAACAAATCATCTAGGTTGGTAAAGGTTTTTTAATGACTGTTACTCCCAAGCAATAGAAGGCAGATAATGCAGACCCTTTTTCTTTTTTTTTTGCCTGAATTTTGGATTGATGAAATTTGTACCCATCACGCCTGTCTTTTTCAGAGTTGTTAGAAAATGGTTGACTATAGCTTAAGGTATCTGCCGAATGCAAGGTACGGTACCTTGCCCCATAATATGCGACCGATTGAGAAACAAATGCACGACAAGGGAACCCGAATTTAGGAGACGAATAAAATGGAGCATCTTGTATAGTCGAAAGGAAGGATATAGTAGGTCTGTGGTATTACCCGCTCCTGCAGCTAGCCTGGTACGTGGTAAGTAGAACTTTTTCGTGTCTACGCGCGCTAACGTACTTTGAATGCTGCACCCCCCCCCCCCTTCTTTTCTTCTCTATAGGTCACATCGGAGTTCCAACTGAAGAATGGAGTGGACATGGACCGCACCGTGCTCAATGTAGGGAAAAACATAGACAAATGTTGTGGGATGGTGCGTGAAGTGCAGACCACCACTGGGAACGTGAAAAACTGTATGGTATGACTGTGCGTATGTGCCCTGATTGTACGGTATGAATGTGTATGCATTTCATGTGCTTGGGTCGCTGGAAGAGAACATCATCTTATGACTGAAGTGCTTGTCTATCGATCAAAGGGAGGGGAGTAAAAAGTCCGACACCCCCCCCCCCCAAAATGAATTACGGAAAATACTGAAAATACGTAGCATGCATAGGAAAGAGGACAGGAAAGGAGAGGTCCCCGTACTCAACGTAGCTCTGTGTCTTCGTCTTAAGTTTCTGTGCTTGATGTATGTACTGTTACGCCCTATCCGGTATTTGTGTGTACGTGATCGCCGAATTTATGTTTTTCCCCCGCTTGTGTTTTCTTACGTAGAACTGACCCGTGCTACTCCATGTTGTGTGTACACCAAGTAGCCTATTATCGTACACATGTCTCTCTCTCTCTCTCTCGTTTTATGTCGTACGTATACCAAATAGCCTACTTGATGCGCACGTCTCTCTCTCTCTCTCTCTCTCTCTCTCTTGCCCTCTTTCTTTTTGAATAAATTAACGACACTATACCTCCTCAGTATGTGTATAATTGGCCTAAAACACAACAGTGTTCGAACAAATTGACAGAAGCAAAACGACCGTATTTTACCACATTACTACCTCTCCTTTCTGTAAAATGTTGAACTTAACTGGCTGAGAAAGAAAGGACAGGTACGACGACTGATGTCTCCCAATCTGGCCCTCATCACGGGGACTATATGTCAGTGGTTTTCGTTTTAGAGCTCTAACGACACCACCTCCACCGCTCAGAATCGCCCCGCCCAATTGCTCAGAACTGGAACGTCTAAGCACCCCGTCCTCCCAGAATAGCCCCAGTTCTGTACTAGCCGTCCCAGGGTATTTTGAATAATACACCTGATGACTTTATTTTCTGAAGATACATCGCCTAAACTAATGAGGGTTACCTATTGTCTCCAGCAAGAAAAAATGTTTAGCTTGTGTCCCTCCCCGAAATAGATATTGGTGAACCCATGACAGTAGCACCTCGCACTTTTTCATAAACTTAGCAGTCCTCGGAGAAAAATGTGAATTAACAGAGCTTGTGTTAGAAGAACGAGTTTCTACCGGAGAAGCCGGTTCGAATTTTGATAGACCAGAAAGTTGACAGATGTCAGGCCTCCTGCAACGATTATAAGGTACAGGAATAGACACCTAGCAGGCCAGACGATGGAAATTTGCAGGAACACGCACAAAACATGCACCACAGCAATGATTAATAAGTTAGTAACATACACTGACATAAGAGTTAATAGACATCCATCATAGAGCGACCGATAAAACATTTCCCCGACTACTCGGTGGTTGGGAGAGAGAATGAAGTGCGTAAATGTCTTCCCTGCCAGTTCTCTAAGATTTTGTTTCTTGTACTCATTCCAAGATAACATGCAGTCATCGGAAGAGAGGGGTCGGACGTGACGCACAGCCTGGCTGCGGATCATGGAACACCTATGGCATCGACCAAGGGGGAGCCACGAAGCAAAAGGATGCGGGACGAGGCACCATTCTCAGCATGGAAAGCGATAGAACGAAGGGCTATCCCGAAGCCCCCTGCTCGCTGATCAGCTCGTGCCTGAAGTCCCAACCCGTCGGGCCCGATTGATGGGCCCAGTGCTGAAAGATTCTGCTCTCCTTGGCCCACTTTTTGATCCGATCCCACTCCACCCCCTCTTCCCTCGGCCTCCCAAAGCACCCCTATTTTGAACTTGACTTGACAAAAGAAGAATGAGAAGCGGGTACTCCGTCTCAAGGTACCTATGATAAGACCAGTCAAGGGACAGGACAAAACAGGACTGTGATCCAAGAGCAAAGAATGGTCACACCCTGCAACGCGAAAGCCTGGATTTGAGCTGGACCTTAGCTCCACCGCCGGTGCTCAACAGTGCCAACGAAAGAAGAACAATGAGAGCTTACCAGTGATGGCTCGATGCAATAAGACACTGGAAAGAAGAAACCCCCCCCCCTCCCTGACTGTAACTCATGTTGAGTTGTATTCCTCTCCCAACCACTTATGAATTGACTATCTTCCAATCAAGTTTCCAAGGTCCTTTATCGGTCACTTCCAACTACACACTAATATCTAAGAAACATTAGCTTGGTATAAATGACAATTGTATAGCATCAGCCGTACACCTGACTATGCTGTTTGGTTTGATCCACACAAAGTCTAGGCCTTGAGTAATGTGCATAATATTCCTTGTCTTGCCGGGCCACCTCTTACGGTATCAAATTTGTGTTCAAGCGAGCTTCCCTCCACCTATCTCCGGGTCTGACATATGACGCAGCTGATGTAATTTTGTATACGCTACCTCCTCGCCTGTCACATCAACCACATGTAACTATGTACAATTGTGTCAGATTGTTCCTGTCTGTCTGTTGGACCCGGCCTCGTAGAATGGCCCTACGTGCCCCCGCACCCCCGAAACCTGGTACCTGCAGCCCAAGCACACGGCCCAGCCGACCCTCCCCACCAGGACACACGCACCGACCCGGACGTCCCCGTCCATGGCCTCTCTCCTTTCGGCCACCCCGGGCCCGCGTGCCCACTTCATGCACCAAGATGGCCGCCGGCCCCAGCGCGACCCGGGCCTAGAGGCGCCACTCCGGCTGGAGGACATCACGCTTCCAGGGGATGAGAGAGGGAGGAGCAGTTTCTATCGCACCTCTGAACTCCCCTGGGACGATGGGTTTCGATCGGCCCTCCGGCCTCCCTGAGGGCTGGCTCCGTGCCTGCTGGGTGTCTGGGACTCCTCCCGACCCGGCCCCGAAGGGATCAAAAGACAATAGCAGGAAATCCCGACAAGCGACCCCCAGGTGACAAGACCCCTGCCTGCACAGACTCCGGACATCAAAGAGGGGTCGACCTATAACAGGGGGTGCTCTGGGTCTGTCCGGCAGATTCGACGCTGGAACAACGAGAGCCTGCCGACGTGGTGGCGGCTCCTGAAACTTGGACCCTCCTGAGCCCTGCTGAGAGACTCGCGGCTCCCCGAAGATCGTAAGACCTCCGAACTTGTACCTGAGCCTGCTGAGTGACTCGCGGCTCCCTGAAGATCGTAAGACCTCCGAACTTGTACCTGAGCCTGCTGAGTGACTCGCGGCTCCCCGAAGAACCGTAAGACCTCCGAACTTGTGCCTGAGCCTGCTGAGTGACTCGCGGCTCCTTGAACCTCGTAAGACCTCTGAACCTGCACCTGAGCACGCTGAGTGACTCGCGGCTCCAACGGACTCTCACGGTCCCGCCGGACCTCGACTACCACCACGTAGCCCCCAGCTCGAGGATTGTGAGCTGTGCGCCGGATACGTCCCTGCCTTGAACCTTTACCAGAGACTGTCCCGCTACCCTCTACCCCTTCCAAGACTCATTGAGCTCGTGCTCACCTTGTACATATTTGCAGTGATAACCTACTTGATAAAGATTGATTTCTAAGAATACCTGGTGTGGTCACTCTGTGTCGTGGGGTGCCAGAAGTACGATCCTAGATACGAGATTCCTCCCCCTGGGGAGTCTCCCGCCAGTGCCCGGCTACGATACTTCGAGGGTGGGTCTCAGGGTAGTCCGGACCCCTTCCAGGCTCCTCTGAGGTCGCCGTCTAACATTGGTGGCAAGCGACGGGATTCGGGCCCATCACCTAGAGATCGTACTGTGAACAACGGAAGCACTACCGACAAAGATGGCAGAAGGAAGCAACGTGAGCCCCGCAGAAACCAACGCCAACAGGGTGTTCCAGGTGGAGCATCTAGAAGAATATACACACAAAGAGCTAAAGCAATTTTGCAAAGAACTTAAAATCGCTACCACTGGTCTCAACACTAAGGAAGATTTGCAGAAAGCACTGAAAACTTGGGTGGAGACCGGGGCCTCCCGCCCGGAAGGCACGGGGGAGCGCCCCGACGAAGCCGCACCCCCCCAGAGTGAAAGCAGCAGCAATCAGGTGCGAGGCATCGTACCAGACGGGGGCCTATCCCCGGAAGAGCTCGCGGACAGAGAGAGAAGTCGCAATCATGAACTCGAGTTAGCCAAACTCAAAATCGAGGGTGAATTAAAGTTAGCGGAAAAAAAGCTAGCGGTAGAACAAATGCGTGTACAAGGAGAACTAGAAGAAAAGAAGCTCCAACGGGAGCACGAAGGAAGGAAGCTCCAGCTGGAGCACGAACGCAGCTTGAAGGAACTCGAGCTCAAGGCCAGAAATGAGGAAGGGAGGCCCCCGGGAAACCGAGAGACGGCCTCCCCAGCGGAACAGAAGGTCCACATCCCCAAGGATGTGGTCAAGGAATATTATAAAAACGATGACATTCAGCAATGGTTCAGGGCCTACGAGGTCGCCATGACCTCCCATCGGATCCCGCAGAAGGACTGGGGGGCGGGGTTGTGGGGGCGGTTTCTGAGCGAAGGAAGGGACACCCTGCTCGACCTACCCCTCTCCCTGCAGACCTCCTACAGCCACATGAAAGAGGCTCTACTCACAAGATACGGCCTCACCCCAGAAATGTACCGTCAGCGATTCCGGGACTGCAGGAAGATCCCGGGCACCACCTGGGTGGAGTATGTAAACTTTTTCAGTCGGGCCTTCGATGGGTGGATCAAGGGCAGCAAAGTCACCACCCTTGCCGAACTCACTGACCTCATGTTGTGGGAACACCTGGCTGCGAACTGCTTCATAGAACTACGTCAGCATCTGCTTGACAGCAAGCTCACGGACCCCCGGAAGCTGGCTGTGGAGGCCGACCGCTGGACCAACACCCGGGTCTCCCGGGGCATGGTAGGAGAGTACCCCCGAGCCAGTCAGGGACCACCCCGCCAGAGAGGGGGAGGGAACCAGGGAGGGCCGAGAGAATCCCAGCCTAGCCCCCCGAAGACACAACCTCCACCTTTCCCGGCGCCCCCCCCACCAGTGACAGGGCCCCCTGGGAGACGGGGACACCGGGTGACCGTCACATGTTTCCGTTGCCAGAAGCCCGGGCACTATGCCAATGACCCAGAGTGCCCCATGGCCACCCAAGTCTCCCCTACCACCCCTACGAGACAGATAGCCAACGTAGCCCTGGGGGAGGAGGTTGAGGAAGCCGAGGAGTGGGAACCCGCAGCGATGGCCCTAGTATCCTTGGGAGACAGGGAGATGATCCCTGGTAGCCTCCTACCCTCCAACACCCAGAAATACGGGCAGCTCGTCAAGATCAATGGCCACCAAGTCGAGGCCCTGCGGGACACCGGGGCCAGTATCATCGGTGTCCTCAGGCACCTAGTCCCCGAGGAGCAAATCCTCCCCAACGTCTTTTACCCCGTAATATCCGCAGACAATAGAGAAAGTATGTGTCAGGTAGCCCTGGTGCCGTTTGAGTGGGGAGGGGTGATAGGTAAGCTCAAGGTGGGCGTAAGAACCTCCCAGCCGGTCGACTGCCTCTTAGGGAACGACCTGGAGAGTTCTCCCTGGAAGCACGTCGAGCGCAAGGCCCACCTAGGAATGATGGGACTCCCCATGTGGGTGTGCGCCACCACCCGATCGATGTCAGCCCGACTCACTCCCCGGAGAGAAGTCGAAAGCACCCCGATCGAAGAGACCAAAACGGTCCCCGCCGAGGGTCCTCCCGTCCCCCCATCAGAAGGGTCCGTCGCCCGCGACGAACCCGCACCATCCGACCCCGCCCCGGTCCCCGAGTTGGGAGACCTACCCGAGTTGGCCCAGTGGCGCCACGAGGGGGGGCCCACCCGGGAAGAATTTTGCCGGGAACAAGCCACTTGTCCTTCCCTGGTCGGGCTGCGGCGCCAGGCCGAGGGCCAAGCCGCAGGGGACCAGACCGGGACGCACCGAATCTATTGGGAAAATAACATCTTGTACAGTGAGCAGAAGTCGGTGGAGCTGGGATCCGGACGGGTATTGGTGGTACCCCTCCGCTTCCGAGACTTCCTCCTGGGCTTAGCCCACGACGTCCCCCTCGCCGGCCACCTGGGTCAGGACAAGACCTACAGCCGTCTCGTGACCCATTTTTACTGGCCTAGAATGAGAGCAGCGGTAGAAGCCCACTGCAAGTCCTGCCCCACGTGCCAGGCCAGTGGGAAGAGTGGGGGGAAGCGCAAGGCTCCCCTCCAACCCTTCCCGGTCGTCAGTACCCCTTTTGAACGAGTCGGAATCGACGTCGTAGGACCACTGGACCCCCCCACCTCCCAAGGTCACCGTTTCATCTTGGTCCTAGTGGACCACGCCACCCGCTATCCTGAGGCTATTCCCCTACGCACCATTACGGCCCCCGTGGTGGGCCAGGCCCTGATGGGGATCTTTTCCAGGGTGGGTTTTCCCCGCGAGGTCGTGAGCGATCGCGGCACTAATTTTATCTCAAAATATATGACGTCCCTGTGGCAACAATGTGGGGTGTCCTATAAGTTCACCACCCCGTACCATCCCCAGGGGAACGGCCTAGTAGAAAGGTTTAATAGGACTTTGAAAGGGATGATCGCTGGCCTAGAAGAGCCCCTCCGGCGTAAGTGGGACGTCCTGCTCCCCTGCCTCTTGTTCGCTTACCGGGAGGTCCCCCAGAAGTCCTTAGGGTTCAGCCCGTTTGAATTACTCTATGGACACCCCGTCCGAGGTCCCCTCAGTTTGGTTAAGGAAGGGTGGGAGGCAGCGCCCCAGACCACCCCCCGAGATGTGTTCCAATACGTCCTGGCCCTCCGGAACCAGACCAGGAAGTTCCGAGAACTGGCCGAGGCCAACATGGAGGCGAGTCAAGAAGAAATGAAGTGCTGGTACGACCAGAATGCCACTCTGGTCGAGTTCCAGCCGGGCCAGCAGGTGTGGGTCATGGCCCCCGTGAAGCCTGGCGCCCTCCAGGACCGATGGACTGGGCCCTACAAAGTGGTTGAGAGGAAGAGTCAAGTCACATACTTGGTGGACGTCCAGTCGCCTCGGGATCCCCTCCGGGTCCTGCACGTGAACCGCCTCAAGCCTCACTTTGTGCGGACAGAACTGAGCCTCCTGCTGGCCACCGATGACGGGGCCGAAGATGAGTCGGATCCCCTCCCGGACCTCCTGTGTGTCAAGGAGCAGGATGGCTCCGTGGAGGGAGTGAACCTCTCCCCAGCCCTCACTGCCCAGCAACAAGCGGACTGCCGCCAGCTCCTAAGACAATTTTCAGACCTCTTCTCCCTGACCCCCCGGGTCACCAACTGGTGTGTTCACGACGTGGACACCGGGGACAGCGCGCCGGTAAGACACCGAGCCTACCGGGTTCCTGACCGGGTCCGGTCCTGCATTCAAGCTGAAGTCTCGAAGATGTTGACCCTGGGGGTGATCGAGCCCTCTGACAGTCCTTGGGCCAGCCCCGTGGTCCTGGTCCCGAAGGCAGCGGCCCCCGGTGTCGCCCCCGAGCTCCGATTCTGCGTGGACTACCGGGGGCTCAATGACGTTACCCGAGCCGATGCCCACCCCATTCCACGAGCCGACGAACTCATTGACAGACTAGGGGCAGCCCGGTTCCTCAGCACCTTCGACCTCACCTGCGGATATTGGCAGATTGCGCTCACCGAAGGGGCCAAGGAGCGGTCCGCTTTCTCCACCCCCGATGGGCACTACCGCTTCCGCGTGATGCCCTTCGGGATGAAAAATGCCCCGGCCACTTTCCAGCGACTGGTGAATAGGGTCCTGGCCGGGCTAGAGCAGTTCAGCGCGGCATATCTGGACGACATCGCTGTTTTCAGTTCAGAATGGAGTGAGCACCTCCAGCACCTCCGGAGGGTGCTAACCGCCCTGCGCCAGGCAGGCCTCACCGTAAAAGCCAGCAAGTGCCAGATCGGGCAAGGATCCGCAGTCTACCTGGGGCACTAGGTCGGGAGCGGCCAGGTCGCCCCTCTACAGCCAAAGATCGACGCCATCCTGGCCTGGGAACCACCCATCACCCAAACAGAGGTCCGAGCCTTTCTGGGACTCACTGGCTACTACCGAAGATTCATTCGGGGGTATGGCAGCCTTGTCGGCCCTCTCACAGAACTCACGTCTAAAAGACAGCCAAAGAAAGTGCAGTGGACGGCTGCCTGCCAAGAAGCTTTCGATGCCCTAAAAAAGGCCATGTGTACTGCCCCCATCCTCCAGGCTCCCGACTACACCAAGGAGTTCATAGTCCAGACCGATGCCTCCGAGCATGGCATTGGGGCCGTCCTGTCCCAAGTGAATGACCAAGGCCTAGACCAGCCCGTCGCCTTCCTCAGTCGGCGACTGTTGCCCCGAGAACAGAGATGGAGCACCATAGAGCGCGAAGCCTTTGCCGTGGTCTGGGCACTCAAAAAGCTACGACCCTACCTGTTCGGCACCCATTTCAGAGTCCAAACGGACCATCGGCCCTTGCGATGGCTCATGCAGATGCGAGGAGAAAACCCCAAGCTACTGCGGTGGTCAATCTCCCTCCAGGGGATGGATTTCACCGTAGAACACCGCCCTGGTACGGACCACGCCAACGCTGACGGCCTCTCCCGGTACTTCCGCCTCAGCGAAGAGAACCCCCCAAGATGATGGGCAGTTCTCTCCGGCTTTCAGCTGGGGGGGACGCGTGTTGGACCCGGCCTCGTAGAATGGCCCTACGTGCCCCCGCACCCCCGAAACCTGGTACCTGCAGCCCAAGCACACGGCCCAGCCGACCCTCCCCACCAGGACACACGCACCGACCCGGACGTCCCCGTCCATGGCCTCTCTCCTTTCGGCCACCCCGGGCCCGCGTGCCCACTTCATGCACCAAGATGGCCGCCGGCCCCAGCGCGACCCGGGCCTAGAGGCGCCACTCCGGCTGGAGGACATCACGCTTCCAGGGGATGAGAGAGGGAGGAGCAGTTTCTATCGCACCTCTGAACTCCCCTGGGACGATGGGTTTCGATCGGCCCTCCGGCCTCCCTGAGGGCTGGCTCCGTGCCTGCTGGGTGTCTGGGACTCCTCCCGACCCGGCCCCGAAGGGATCAAAAGACAATAGCAGGAAATCCCGACAAGCGACCCCCAGGTGACAAGACCCCTGCCTGCACAGACTCCGGACATCAAAGAGGGGTCGACCTATAACAGGGGGTGCTCTGGGTCTGTCCGGCAGATTCGACGCTGGAACAACGAGAGCCTGCCGACGTGGTCGCGGCTCCTGAAACTTGGACCCTCCTGAGCCCTGCTGAGAGACTCGCGGCTCCCCGAAGATCGTAAGACCTCCGAACTTGTACCTGAGCCTGCTGAGTGACTCGCGGCTCCCTGAAGATCGTAAGACCTCCGAACTTGTACCTGAGCCTGCTGAGTGACTCGCGGCTCCCTGAAGATCGTAAGACCTCCGAACTTGTACCTGAGCCTGCTGAGTGGCTCGCGGCTCCCCGAAGAACCGTAAGACCTCCGAACTTGTGCCTGAGCCTGCTGAGTGACTCGCGGCTCCTTGAACCTCGTAAGACCTCTGAACCTGCACCTGAGACCGCTGAGTGACTCGCGGCTCCAACGGACTCTCACGGTCCCGCCGGACCTCGACTACCACCACGTAGCCCCCAGCTCGAGGATTGTGAGCTGTGCGCCGGATACGTCCCTGCCTTGAACCTTTACCAGAGACTGTCCCGCTACCCTCTACCCCTTCCAAGACTCATTGAGCTCGTGCTCACCTTGTACATATTTGCAGTGATAACCTACTTGATAAAGATTGATTTCTAAGAATACCTGGTGTGGTCACTCTGTGTCGTGGGGTGCCAGAAGTACGATCCTAGATACGAGATTCCTCCCCCTGGGGAGTCTCCCGCCAGTGCCCGGCTACGATACTTCGAGGGTGGGTCTCAGGGTAGTCCGGACCCCTTCCAGGCTCCTCTGAGGTCGCCGTCTAACACTGTCCTAAAACTCTGTACTTTTAAAACAGGAACGCATGAAAGCATTTACGATATTATGGCTAAGAGGTTAAGGAAGGTGAATGTCGGCTAGACAAGCTGGCTAGATATGTTGAAAAGGGAGGACTGTTAAAATCTGGTTTGCGATGTCAACATAATCGGCGCCATCTTGTCCCCTCTCAGGCCCGCACGCTCCCTCAAGCAGTAGCCATTTTTGAAAGCGCCATGGCCCCTCTGCCCCTCCCCCCCGCGGACCACCAGCGCGTTCCCTAGGTGCTGCAAAACAGCCGGTCACCCCCGCTCTCTCATACATAGGCCATGAACCCTCTCCTTCTGCGCGACCCTGCGATGAAACCACATCCCGCACCTGGCCAACACCTCCTTTTATCCCTTACATGGTCATACATCCTTTCGGTAATCCCTTCCTCCACGCCTGATCGTCCGAACTGATCCCAGGCCATCACCTAGCCCTACGGACGCAGTTTTATTGCCCCTACTGTAAAGGAAGCACCTCACATCTAAGGGATTGCAGTAGATCAAGGCCCCCAACCCCTGTGACCCGATCAGTCGCACTCACCCCCCGGGAATTGGCGGAATGCCCAGCTGTGTGATAGCCATCTCCTGCTGTGGGTGGGGTGGGGACTTCCGCTGTAGTTATGTGTGGGAGCGGATCTAAGCCGGGGATTCCGAGGATGTTCTTTCATGTATCAAAACAAATTCAAGAATGTGCCATGTACAATAAACCGATAATAAAACAATAAACCTGTGTATAAGAGGCCAGGCCTCAGAGATGTGGTCAGAGCATCTCGAGAAGATTCCCTGTGGGTCTGATCTGATGTGTTCTCCTCCGGAGAGAATAAACCTTTGTTTCTTGCCTTCCAGTCTTCAGCGCCTGCCTCTTTTATTGGTAAATCATCGAATGGTATAAGAGGCGATTACCGCCGGGCAATACTTGAAAGGTTATCGACTGAAACTGCCGCTACCATTTAACACTACACAAGACCACAGAACATGCATGTATGCTGCTCTCTGTTTTTCCCCAAAGGGTATTATTTTACCACTCCTCCTATGGTCTCCTCATTCTCCTCCCCTGTGGGATCCTGTTTCAGTTTCACCTTCAACCTTTCTTTTAAGTAAACCAGACAGTGGTATTTGCTTTAGGTAAACGGCACCACATAGAAAATGTACACAAATTATTATAAAGAACCCTGTATTTGACGGTGCTACAAGGTGAGGAGAACCACCCCACTCCTCAGGATAGGCCACAGCCTTCTAGAACAAATAACACTCCTTAGCACACGTGACAGTTTAAAATAACACAAGTATGTAACGTGTTTCCACAAATTAAATGCAGTAATGAACAGAAGGTTAGTATTCTTTCTTCTTTGTTGGTCACTTTATTTAGTGTAAGATTTTCCGGAAGTTTTCTACAACCTTTCTTTCTTTCATCACAATTCCCTGAACTCCATTTCGCTCCTTTCTCTGATGCATTCGATCAGTTCTCTCATGTGTGTCTTCCACCCCTTTGCCTTTAATATCTTCAAATCCTTGTCACTCATCATCATTTTGACATTCTTCCTCAACTTCTTTCGTTGCGTCAAATTAAATCCACATTCATCAGCCAACTACTCCATCTTCGCATATGCTACTCTTGCTGCCTCTTTGCTCAAGTAAACCAATTTGCTCTCAGTATACTGTCCTAGAAAGTCTAATCCTACATTACCCTTACAATCTCTTCAAATTAACTTTTTAACTGGGCAATATTTATTCTTCATGAGACTACTTTGTTTAGCTGTGGGGCTAATCTGAGGGCTGCAGGTTGTACCATTTCTCTGGTACCGGGGATCTAACTAAGCCCTTCGATTTGACTTCGAGGGACTAGCATGCTTGATGCGTCTCCAGAGGTCAGGGGCCTGCTCAAGTGTTGCTGAGCTCAGGGTGTGGTGGTAATTGTGGGGTGGAAGGAATGCTTGTGCTGGTCAGGGTCTTGGAGGTGGTTAAGGTTACTGAAGTCAGTGGGGTAATTTGGGTTAGAGTCTTTGACATGATGCTGGTTTCGTCGTAACTAGGTGGGGCACTTCCTTCTGTGGAGGGTGTTGTGGTGTATTCTTTTCCTGCCGGAGTTTGGGTCAGGTTCCCTATCATGGGTGCTACATTATACAGGGGTGTTCTTGTTCTTGAGATCTCATTTATAAAAACATCCTACTTCTCGCTCTCTTCTTCTGTCTCTCCTTTGGGTTTCTTTTTAGCACTGGGGTTGTTCTTAAGTTTCACCATCTATTGAGTGGTATGCCCCCACCATTTTGATTACATTCTCCTACCATTTCCTTTGTCTCTTGTCATCTTGTGCGCTTATCCAGGAATAGGTCTTATTTTGGACCTTAATCACAAATGTCTTCCTATTCTTCTCGTTCGCAGCCTGTTTCCAAAAAATCAGGGTCTCAAATTGATTGGGTGTAGTTTAGGGCTGCATGTCATGCATTCTCCTCAGATTCTCAAGTCTAGTTATGTGAAACGTTCCTCACAGTAGGAACCACAATTCAAGATCTTTTGGAGTGTATTAATGCCATTGTTTGAGCCACACACATACATAAAACCCTTTCTTGGCTACCATTTCCCTATCTGGTGTTTAATCAGGTGGGAATTTCTCTTCCTGATCTAAAGTGTTCTTAATTTTTGAAAAAAGGATTCCCCATTTGTCTGTATAACTGTATCTATGATTATCACACTGTTGTCACACACAAGCCTTTCTCACTTATAGAGCTTGTGGCTTGTCTACCAATATCAGTGTGAACCTGTCAAAGTGCAACCAATTACAAAGCGGCACTCGGCGTTTGCCAGCCAATCCCTGCGTGGACCTTATGAAATCCGCAACATGTGTACTGTCGCTCTCCCCTAAGCTCTTTGCCCAACTTCCTTAAAATTTTACATTGTCTCATTCTTTTATATGAGAAAGTTTCTAAAAAATGGAGAACACTATCCACATACACTCGCTGGCACACTCCTGACCAGAGGGAGCTTGCTGTGACCTGCGCACTCACTCCTGTGCAGGAATGAACCACTACTGAACCTCGTTTAGTACAATCGCAAAATAGTAATGTTACATCTGTATCCTGCTGTGACTGATAGCACTTCACAGTATGCCCCACCTTAGCAGACAATACATCAACATATCACATCTCAAACTTCAACTGAAGTACCTTTTTGCACTCTTGTATGTTCAATACCTTAAACCAAGAGTGACTTACACAGCACCATTCTCCAAATAAAAAAACAAAAAAACATCAAAGATACAATGATTACTGTCCATAGAAGTCCAAGAATCAATGCCACATCATAGTTAAATTCAAACTTTGTCTACTGCATCTAATTTTTTCACTCACCTAGTAGTCCCAAAATGTGCCACTTTGATTCATGCTCATCCAAGTACAGACACAGTTGTCCCTATTGATACTCACGCCGTTGTCTTCAGAGTACCAGAACATCCACCTCATCTTCCCCCGGTCTCTGGGGATCAGAGCTCTGGGCTGGGTTAATTTGAATCTTGGGGTAAACCTGCCTGGACCATTAAGGTGCCGACTATTTGTTCTATGGTTAATTTACCTCACCTTGGCAGGTCCAGTCAATATCTGATGAATCTAGTAAGAACCATTAGCTCAGCTACCAGATCTGTCAACGCACTAACCCATCTGTGGTTGACTTACCTAGCACGCTGGCAGTTTGGCTTGGGAGCTCTGTAGGCCCAATCAGACTTTGGTGCTTCCGCTGGACCTATCTCTTTGATATTTTGGGCTTAAATAATAGAACTAAGAAAGGAAAGTGTTCTGCTCAAGAAAGACAGACAAGGGCCAAAGTTTAAAGATTTACTTAAATAAAATAGTTACAGCAATGTATAGGCTGGGCCATCAATTAGGAATATGAAAGTAGATAGGTTCAATAGGGATTAGAAAGTCAAAACTCAGTAAAAGTCTAGCAATGGCAAATCCGGCATAGATTCGCCTTCACAGAATAGGAAAAAGGAGTCGTCCTTACATGGAAAAATATTGCTCTTTTATAGGTCTTTAGTCCATGGATTTCATACATTCACTATATTAGTACATGGTTCAAAGGCTTTTAACCAATGAGGGACAAGCAAAGAGAAACGGTAAACAGCCATTACAACGAGGCTGTTCCCACGCAAGTTGTAACATTGCATGCGTAACAACACATGAGATGTAACAACGACTACCATTACAACACAAACCATTACATCGCATGCGCTTTTAAAACGCATGCGACCCCCAGTCCGGTCCCTACATTGAAACACTACCCTGCACGACCCCCCAACACTACCCGAAACCCTAAATCACTACCTTACACTATAAAAACACCACAACACTACCCTAAACTCTAAAACACTACCCCCAGCATGATCCCCCAACCTCCAGTCCGGTCCCTACACTCAAACACTACACTGCACGACCCACCGACACTACCCTAAACCCTAAAACACTACCCTACACTACAAAAACACCACAACACTACCCTAAACTCTAAAACACTACCCCCAGCATGACCTCCCACCCCCGACCCCCAGTCCAGTCCCTACACTCAAACACTACCCTGCACGACCCCACGACACTACCCTAAACCCTAAAACACTACCCTGAACTACACAAACACCACAACACTACAATAAACCATAAAACACCACCCCAGCACGATCCCCCCAAAACCCAAAGTCCAGTCCCTACACTCAAATACTATCCTGCATGACCCACCAACACTACCCTAAAACCTACAACACTACCCTACACTACACAAACACCACAACACTTCTCTAAACCTGACAACACTACCCCCAGCACAACCCCCCAACCCCCAGTCCGGTCCTTACACTCAAACACTACCCTGCACGACCCCATGACACTACCCTAAACCCTAAAACACTACCCTGAACTACACAAACACCACAACACTATCATAAACCATAAAACACTACCCCCAGCAAGACCCCCCCCAAAATCCCCAGTCCGGTCCCTACACTCAAATACTATCCTGCACGACCCACCGACACTACCCTAAACCCTAAAACACTACCCTACACTACACAAACACCACAACACTACCCTAAACCATAAAACACTACCCCCAGCACGACCCCCGACCCCCAGTCACTACCCTACACTACACAAACACCACAACACTACCCTAAACCCTAAAACACTACCCCCAACATGATCCACCAACCCCCAGTCCGGTCCCTACACTCAAACACTACCCTGCACGACCCACCGACACAACCCTAAACCCTAAAACACTACCCTACACTACACAAACACCACAACACTACCCTAAACCCTAAAACACTACCCCCAGCATGACCCCCCAACCCCCAGTCCGGTCCCTACACTCAAACACTACCCTGCACAACCTACCAACACTTCCCTAAACCCAAAAACACTACCCTACACAACACAAACACCACAACACTACCCTAAACCCTAAACACTTCCCTCAGCACAACCCCCCCAACCCCCAGTCCGGTCCCTATACTCAAACAATACCCTGCACGACTCCACGACACTACCCTAAACCCTAAAACACTACCCTACACTACACAAACACCACAATACTAACCTAAACCCTAAAACACTACCTCCAGCACGACCCTCCCCTGACCCCCCAACCGGTCCCTACACTCAAACACTACCCCTGCACAACCCCCCGACACTACCCTAAACCCTAAAACACTACCCCCAGCATGACCACCCCGACCCCCAGTCCGGTCCCTACACTGAAACACTACCTAGCAAGACCCCCTGAGACTACCCTAAACCCTAAAACCCTACCCTACACAACACAAACACCACAACACTACCCTAAACCCTAAACACTTCCCACAGCACGACCCCCCCGACCCCCAGTCCGGTCCCTACATTAAAACACTACCCTGCATGACCCCCAACACTACCCTAAACCCTAAATCACTACCTTACACTACACAAACACCACAACAGTACCCTAAACCCTAAAACACTACCCCAGCACGACCCCTGACCCCCAGTCACTACCCTACACAAACACCACAACACTACCCTAAACCCTACCCCCAGCACGACCCCCAACCCTCAGTCTGGTCCCTACACTCAAACACTACCCTGCACGACCCACCGACACTACCCTAAACCCTAAAACACTACCCTACACTACACAAACACCAGAACACTACCCTAAACTCTAAAACACTACCCCCAGCACGACCCCCCACCCCCTGACCCTCAGTCTGGTTCCTACACTCAAACACTACCCTGCATGACCCCACGACAGTACCCTTAACCCTAAAACACTGCCCTGAACTACACAAACACCACAACACTACCATAAACCATAACACACTACCCCCAGCACGATTCCGCCCAAACCCCCAGTCCAGTCCCTACACTCTAATACTATCCTGCACGACCCACCAACACTACCCTAAACCCTAAAACACTACCCTACACTACACAAACACCACAACACTACCCTAAACCCTAAAACACTACCCCTAGCATGACCCCCCCAACCCCCAGTCCGGTCCCTACACTCAAACACTACCCTGCACGACCCCACAACACTACCCTCGTCCCTAAAACACTACCCTGAACTACACAAACACCACAACACTACCATAAACCATAAAACACTACCCCCAGCACGACCCCACCCCCCCAAACCCCCAGTCCGGTCCCTACACTCAAATACTATCCTGCACGACCCACCGACACTACCTTAAACCCTAAAATGCTACCCTACACTACACAAACACCACAACACTACCCTAAACCCTAGAACACTACCCCTAGCAGGACCCCCGACCCCCAGTCACTACCCTACACTACACAAACACCACAACACTACCCTAAACCCTAAAACACTACCCCCAGCACGATCCCCCAACCCCCAGTCCGGTCCCTATACTCAAACACTACCCTGCACTACCCCACGACACTATCCTAAAACACTACCCTACACTACACAAACACCACAACACTACCCTAAACCCTAAAACACTACCCTCAGCACGACCCTCCCCTGACCCGCAGACCGGTCCCTACACTCAAACACTACCTCTGCACGACCCGCCGACACTACTCTAAACCCTAAAACACTACCCCCAGCATGACCCTCCCCGACCCCCAGTCTGGTCCCTACACTGAAACACTACCCAGCAGGACCCCCTGAGACTACCCTAAACCCTAAAAAACTTAACCCATACCCCACGCCCAATCCCACGCACCTCTCCCTCCTCGTGGTTCCTCTCTCCTCCTGGTTCATGCTTCACGTTGTCTGTCTCTGAGGGGCGGTGCACATCGTTGTGAGGAAACGGAAGAGCCTCTGTTTCCTCACGACGACGTGGATCACCTATATTTTTTTTACATGGCATGCGCATTTACCATACATACCTTTACAACGAAATTCGTTGTAAAGGCATGCGTGGTAAATGCACACTCCTTGTAAAAAAATGCGGAGTAATGGCATGCGGGGTAGATGCACCATGCGTAGTACTTGAATGCGGAGTAATGGTATGCGGGCTAGGTGCACCATGCGTAGTACTTGAATGAGGAGTAATGGCATGCGGGGTAGGTGCACCATGCGTAGTACTTGAATGCGGAGTAATGGCATGCGGGGTAGGTGCACCATGCGTAGTACTTGAATGCGGAGTAATGGTATGCGGGGTAGGTGCACCATGCGTAGTACTTGAATGCGGAGTAATGGCATGCGGGGTAGGTACACCATGCGTAGTACTTGAATCCGTAGTAATGGTATGCGGGGCCAACAATTCGTTGTGAAGGATATTTACCCTTTTACACATAGAACATGAAATGTTACGTTGCATGTTATTCAGTGTGGGACAATTAGCTGTCCTTGGAAAGGAACATTTCTTTCAACTCGGTTGGGAAAGTCTCCTTGGTATTGGAAAGCCTAAAAGTATTTGTTATGGCAGAGAATAAACAGCAGTAAGAGTCACCAGGTGTCCGGCAATGTCACATCCAAGATGGATGACAGAAGCTAAGTTGTCCTATGTGAGCTAAAGCTCATTTTCACGTTCTACAAATTAACATTTTAACACTCTATTTTCAGAAAGGTCCTGGTGCTACTTCCCATGCCTGCTGTACATGCCATGATGGGAAGATGGCAGAATTCACAGAGCTAGATTAGATTCACAGCCAACTCAGGGAATGTTTCTCTAAAAATAAGGTCTGGCAAGCAACACTATCTCCCCTGCACAGTGTGATTTTTGCCCCTAAGGACAAATAGTGCGTGGCATTTTGTTTACAGGGTAACTTGAATTCCCATACTAAGTACATTGATTAAAGACCTTAAAGGTCGTTGCCCAAACAAACCTACCATATTCGGAATCCCCAAGTTTGGAGTCTGAAAACACCCACAGTAAACAAGAATGGGTTAGAACTGATTTTATTTCAGGAATATTTTCAAACCGGAGCTTGCTGCTTGCGTGTTGTTTTGGGGCCAGTGACCCCCTGATGTCAGATGATTGTTTAGTGCTGCATACGGAGAATGGAAGAATGCAAAGCATCTAGGCGCTAACTCTCATTTAAACCTTGAAATGCCCTTTATCATTAGCAAACCCTCTCCCATTTTAAGTTTGTTCAACCTGGCCCTTGGATGCTGCAGCTGACTTAGGTGAAGCTGTACTTGTGCTAGTTTGTTCGGTAGCTTCCTGTTGTTCATCACATCCCATCTTTAGTGCTCGAAAACTCACAGAACACATGAGAAATTTTATTTAAATGTACTCGGTCGTCATAAAAAAAATTGCAGCAGAAAATTCCTGGTAGGCGAATAGAGAACAATTTGTAACAATCTCGATTTTTCGTCAGCACAAATGTTTCTTCAGGTCATCAGGGGCGCATTTACCCATAGTGCAGCAGGTGCCGTGGCCATGGCCGAGGTTTGGCCCTACTTGTTCTCATCCCAGCTGTACGCAAGTGAGTTTAACTCAGCTTCTTGACCAATAACCCCAAGATAGATTAAGGACGCCATTATGAGTAGTGCAGAATTCCGAGTGGGGATTCTTCGTGGCAGGAATGGCTGTTACCCAGAAGAAAGTATGCTTGGACCCCTGCAATTACCGGATAATCGCCTCAAAATGGGATATAACTTTACAGACCAGCAATGACCGGATGGAATTCTTAGTTTTTCACAAGCGAGGGTTTTAACCCACACATTTCCCTTCTGCTGTGAGCAGGCAGTATGAATATGCTGATGTGAGGTGGGGAGGCAGGAGGGTCGGGAGAGTAGGGCACAGAATTGGAAGTAGTGTCACAGTGGGGGGGGCATTGCATTCTCCCCCTTGCCGTAGCCGCGGGACCAGGTCAAGCCTAAAGTGAGTTTACCACCTTTTTCTCTAGCCAATAAAATCTGTGTTGGTGTCATGTGGCCAGTCACAATTGAGCAGAGCGGAGTTCCACGCCGGAATTCCGCTCTGCATGACTCACAATCGTAGCTGCTTCTATAGCAACCAACAAATGATTTTCAAAGTGCAGATTCCTGTCGGCGCCTCCAGTGTGTTGGATGAAGCTTGTTCACCTCCGTCTTCCTTTCACAGCTTTTGGACTGGGTACCACTGGTAAGCATACTGAATACCAATTGCTCCCATCAGTAGCATCAGGAGACAAGTCCTAAATAAAGAAGTGGGGGGACAGAACCAGGTTAGGCAGTATGCAGGTGAAATCATGACGCATGCCATCACAGCGCATGATGTCACGACGCGCGACATTGCATGTGATATCACAGAAAGTGACCTCACTCGAAGTGACATCACAGGAAATGACATCAGATATTAAGACCTCACACGTATCGCTGCTGGGGGCATTGGAAGCTTTGTGACTCTCTTACCTCGGAAGGCTGTGCCTGGAACTTTAGTGACCTTAGTGACGCTGAGACGCTGCAGAGGGCGAGAGGGGCTGCTGGACGGACTCTAGTTCCCAGGAGCCCGGGCGGGATTGCGTGATTGCTTGCACCTGAGTCGCGGCCCTCCCTCCCGCCGACAAACATCCCCTCCCTCCCGCCTATTGGCCCCTGCACTACTCTTCAAATTCCAACTGGCACCGCAGCGCGGGACGCGCCGCGGGACGCCCCGGACGAAGCCCGGACAAAGGGCGGACAGTCTGAGACAGTCCGGGACAGGAGGGGACAGGTGGGGGCAGCGCCTTTTGAGTTTTGTGATTTGTAATTTAGTAATGGTTAGTAGGAGAATGGAGAATTCACTATTCAGTTTAAAGCCAATATCATAGCAGGTATTCAGAGAATACACAAGGGCTGATAATTACTTGCTATACGTACTGTTTGTTTTGGGCTGTATCAGTTTAATTCATGTCCATGTCCAAAGCTAAACCGGCGTCGGCAAATTCGACCATGGATAATTACCTTGTGAAAATGGTTGATAAGATAAATCAGGAGCGTAGGAAGTCACTGGGACGACCTGAATCTGTTGCCCTAACCCCCCCAAACACCAACTCTCCTACCCCCCCAGTAACCTTGACTCAGGATGTCAGTAATGAGTACAGTGAACCCAATCAGGGTATGGAAGATGCTATAGTGGTCAGCGCCTTAGAAGGAAATAGCAACACTGATCCATCATCCGAAGAAACGATAATTATTTTAGAACCACCATCTGTTACTCAGACGGCTCCAACATCCCAGAGAATACTACGTTCTAGTAAAACTCATACTAAGAGTATACACTCTAAAAAGGGGGGGGGTCGATCATCTAAGAGAGCTGACCCTTTGCCTACTAAACCTGTTGGTCACCCTGCCATAATGCAGGACAGCAACTCGGTCACCATTGATAGTAGGCAGTTGGACCTTTTAATTGGTATGATCGATGCTAAGTTTGAGCTTCTAATTAAACCATTACTTAATAAATTAGATATGGTAACCAATGAAGTGGCCAGATTAGGAGGTTTGGTAGAATCACACCTTAACGCCAAAAAAATCACTGAAGTTAATGATGAGGCCGTAGGAAATAGTCATGTTTCTCAACAAACCTCTAAGACTGTTAAACCAGCGACCAAGACTAATTCTCACAGGGCTCCATATGGAGAAGGCTGCGAGGAGAGAAGAAGTGTTTTAGACTCCCTGCAGACCCAGGGACAACACAGTCTGCCATGTACCCCTGTTATTGTGAATCAGTCAGAACTTAGTGTTAATGACCTTGGTACTTCCAGGCCTGATTTGCCCCCGGCCTGTGCTCCATTTGTGGCAGTACTTACTAATGTACCCCCAGTTAACAAGACAGGCAACAATTATAGTGAATCCCATACCTCCTTGAAAAATAAAACTTTGGATTGGCTACATCGGGAGTGCGGATTCCCAGTTGTTTTAGCAAGGGATATATTAAGTACCAGAAGAGTTAATTGGATTGGGAGCTCGCGAAAGACCTGTGGGGGTGATTGCATTATAGTTAATTTCCGAACCCCCCATCTTGCTTCGACAGCTCTGTTAAGAGCACAATCATCCCCCCTCCAGGAACCGGGGATAACTCTTCGGCCTTTAGGGTATTTTTACAGGCACCTTAATTCCCGCCCTAATGTTGTGCGGCTTGGGTCAATAGAGGGAGCCGCTAAGATTCTCCCCGGGCCAAATATTATCACGTCTAATCGATACGAAATTTTAAGTGGTCTGGATTGCAAAGACTGACTGGTACCAGTTGTGTCCGAACCAGTGGATGTTGTTGGCATTGTCGGTGACCCGGGAGGGGCTGTTATCCAGAGGATGTCTGACATAGTAGATGTTAGCGGGAATGATAATCCCCCGGATAATACCAACGGAAAACCAAGTTGCTGTGACAGTGAGAAACGGGTCCACTTGGATAAGGATCAGCCTCATAATATTGCCCCCTCGGGTTTTACTAGCTCTATTCCATTATCTAGACCTTGTAGACAGAGAGCCTGTTTGATTGCTAGTTGGAACATTGCGGGACTTGCTTCTAAGGACACTTGTCTGGGATGGCTAGAGTTTATTAACATTTTTAATATTGTATGTTTTCAGGAAACCTGGTGTGTTAATCCAATCAACTATAATGGTTTTGTTTCTTTTAACTTACCTGCTGTGGCTTCATTATCGGGCAGGGCAAAGGGTGGGTTATTGGTTTTGATTTCTGTAGAAGTACCCATCAAAGTTAAGAAACATGTCTTGGTTGGTGCACACTCCCAGATTTTATGGCTTCAAGAGGAGCAGGGTAGAAATATCCTTTTAATCAATTTTTATAATAATGTATTCGACTGTTCAAGGTACCAGGTGGTACTTGCTCTGGAGTCTGCTTTGGAAGATATTATAACCAAATCTGATATCGTATTTGATATCATCTGGGTAGGGTACTTCAACACAACGGTATGCCCCTTTTCCGCTGATAAGGTATGTGGTTATATCGACCATTGGGGGGATGGTGTATGTCACTTCCCCCATAATTCTTATGGCAATTCCTTAAACAAAATCCTAACTACATATGACATGGATATTTTGGTTAATCAGGTCAATTCCACAGGTGATATAATTCCTACCTATACAGGTAGGAATGCTAATACAGTTATTGATTTTATTTGTGTATCATCTGGTATTAGTCCTAGGTGTTCAGTTCCTGTGGTTGTGGACAATTTAGTTAGTGACCATAATTGTATTACCATCGAGGCTTCACTATGGAAAGACCGACTTGTCCCTATTCCACGTATTGTTAATAATATCGAGCCACACAGACCTAATGGTATCCGCATTAAATGGAAAGGTAATAATGCGGATATTTCATCTAGCACCATTGTCTCAAAATGTCTTACGGAAATTGTCACGATTTTAGAAAGTGAGGAAGGAACTGCCGACATTGTGGATAATTTTAATAAAATTAATTTAGTTATAGATAGCAACTTCACTATAAACCCTAGGGGTAAGAAATCTCAGTATAGGGGATGGTTCGATCATGCGTGCACTAATGCACTCAAGGGTCTCAAAACAGCGTTGGCAGCAGAAAAAAGAGATACTAGTATGATTAAAGAACTGCGAGGGATCTATCAGTCCGCAATTAAGTCAAGGAAAATAGAACTAAGACAAGAGGCATGGGATAAATTGGACCAGGCAGCGTCTACCGCGGATTCCTCTCTATTCTGGGCAACTGTTAACAGCCCCTTTTTAAAGGATGATAAGATACCTGAACGATCGGCTTACGTCAGTGTGGAGAGCTGGGTCACCCACTTTTCCTTGATTTTTGACTCGGCTAGATCCAGGGGAGACCACGATGAAAGGTGGCCTGTCATCCCCCTGGATATTACCACTGCCGAAGTGTGGGACAGCATCAAATCTAGTAAGGGTGGGAAGGCCCAGGGACCTGATGGGGTTCCCATTGACGTATATAAAACAGTCCCAGAGGTTTGGGGTCCGTTGCTTGCAAAGGTATTTAATGCCGCTGTATGCAACGGTGTTCCCCATACATGGGAGGAATCAATAATTGTACCAATCCATAAGAAAGGAGACAAGGGGGAAGCGAAGAACTATCGCCCAATTTCCCTCTTGGACTCCTCTGTGAAAATCATGAGTCGGGTACTTATGGTTAGGCTGACAGAGTGGGCTGAGACCAATAATATCCTGGCTGATTCCCAATATGGTTTCAGGAAGGGCAGAGGAACACTAGAACAATGCCTCAACCTTGACTTGATAATCGGAAAATATACAAAGGCAAAAAAAGGATCCCTCTACCTCTGCTTTGCCGACCTAAGCAGTGCATTTGATATGGTGGACCACAATATTTTATGGACTAAATTATTAGAAATGGGGGCACCGGAGTCTATTGTTTATTTTTTGGCGAGACTCTACATTAAACTAAATTCGACCGTTCGTTATGGCCAGGCAGGAGAGTGCACCCCCACGTTTAGGGTCAGACGGGGCATCAGACAAGGGTGCGTGCTTGCTCCTTTACTTTTTATTCTTTTTATTAATGAAGTAGATTTAGTTTTAAAGGAAGTTGCGGCTGACGCACCAAAAATTAAGGATTTCAGTGTCCCCGTACTTCTTTATGCGGACGACGCAGTAATCCTGTCTAGGACCCCTATCGGCCTACAGCGCCTGATGGACAGATTCTCACTGTTCATTAAGGATAGGAAGCTGTTAATTAATAAATCTAAAACGTTTATTATGGAATGTGGTGTAGGGTGTAAAAAACCCCATGCCTTTTTTATTGATGGCCACAAGGTGCTAACTGTGGAGTCTTTTAATTATCTTGGTATTACTTTTACTAATAAGGGCAGTTGGATGAGAGAGATCAATGGTGTTCAGGCAAAAATGGCGAAAAGCTCCTATGGGGTGTTCAAATTTGCCACCAATATTGGAGATAAAAGGATTAAAGATATGCTAAAAGTTTTCCAGATGAGATGTCTTTCGGTGGCTCTTTACGGAGCCGGGGTCTGGGGGCACAGTAAAGCAGGGATTTTGCAAGTGGAGGAAATTTTTTTCCTCAAAAGGTTACTGTGCCTGCCAAAATCAGCCACTAATGACCTGGTCCACAGAGAATTAGGCATTTTCCATCTTTCAGACCTATTAACATTAAGGCCTTTAATGCTGTGGCGCTCAGTGTGGTCAAAGGAAGAGACATCCCTAACCAGAGTAATTATTGGAGATTGTCTTACCACTGATGGCCACCTAAAGATCCCATGGATTAAATTTGTTTCAAATAGTTATTTAGAAATTTTTGGCATTAATCTCAAAGATGACTGTTATGCCCCCTCCAGTCTGCCCAAAGAAACGATGAAATCGGTTTTCATGAATTTTAAGTTAGAGAAACGGGAAAGGACTAGTAATAACTTAAGTACATGTCTGTTTTACGATAGATTTTGTGAAACAGTAGGATTTCAGTCTTATTTAAGTATAGTCACCCGCCCCTCTCACCGGTATGTCATCACAAGATTAAGGTTTGGGATAGTGCACCTTTTGGTGGCCTACCCGAGTATTAAAAAACAACCGGTTGGCCCCTGTCCTTGTGACAATGTATCAGTCCAAAGCACCATGCACTTTTTATTACTGTGTAATTTATACAGTAATTTACGCCAAGCTTACCTTAAGCCTATACTGTTAAAATACGGAGTCAGGAATATGCAAGATGCCATGAAGTTGCTTTTTAAACCTTATCCTGATGTCTGTTTTTTTACTGCTACCTTCCTCCTATTAGCTATCAAAGCAAGACCTAGTATGCTTTTTTAATTATTTGTATGTTTTAACTATGTAACTTGTATGTTCTTTTATAATGGCTATGTATATTGTATTGTGTTTTATCTGTTTTGCTTTTATGGACTTGTGTCCAAGCTCCGAATAAAGCCTTATGAACTGAACTGAACTGAACTGACCTCACACCTATGTTTATCAGGTAAATCATGAGTACATTTAAGCACATTATGAGATTTAACAAATGAGATTTGGTGTTGGGTTTCTGCCAAAAAAGTAGGGCAATCCTGACGCAAAATCTGGGCCTTAACTAATAAAAACATTTTAAACACTGTTACAAAGAAATTGGCAACAAGGAGAAGCATGGCAGTAGATCGGTTCTGCTTAATTGGTTCAAAAGTCTGCAGTTTAAAATATTTGATTGGGTTAAGGCATCTGCTGTGAAGGTGCCCAGTAAATCTCAGGGAATAGTAATAATGGTGAGATAACTCTGGAGGTTAATGCATTTGCTGGAGAGATTTGTGTTTTGTGAAGTCTCAGATTTGAATCAAAGTAGTGTAAGATTAATGTGTCTCCTGCAAAGCCCATCGTGTAACAAGCAGATTACAGTTTTTTATTTTATGTAGATTGTAAAGTGGGTTCCTACTTTTAACACAGAGATCCTTTTGTTACCTGCAGGTCATTTATTTGAATCCTTGTAATATAGCACATTGAGTTATGAAGGACATGTGAGTCCTACACCTTGTAAGCCTGTATCATGTAACTCATCTTGTACATTGATTTACACATGTTAATGTATAATGTGTATGTTACATAGAGAGCTCTGACACCCTGCATTGGGTTGCGTAGCACTATAAAAGGAATAAAATAGTGCTACTGAAATTGTTATTTGTGTGAATACTGGCCAGACCAACACACCTGAAATTCTTGCAGTGCATGCATCTCTTTTATACAGGGATTGAACAAAGGCAAAAGCACGCCTCTCTTAAGTACCTGTGAAGAGATAACAAGCTGTGTTCCCTTCCTCGGCATTTACATTTAATTGTGAGGTTCCACGATGCCTCCAGTCAGGATATTCAAACAAAAGCAGGCCTGATGGCCCCTTAACTTCGGCCCCGCTGGAGGTGGAAAAAAAAACCCCGCCCGCCTGCACGTTGCTGCTGGAAATGGAAAGCAGACAACGGGCAGGCGCTGCTGAACGTGTCCCGGTGTCTGAAAATTACACCAGGACAAGTTCAGCATATTTCTGTGGGGCCTAAGTTCTTGGCAGGGTGTACGGAGTTCATCCTGAGAAAATAGTGGGTGGACGCCGTGTACCTGCGTGTACCCCCATCTTGTGCCCTGAGTAGTATGGTGGTGAGTAGCATCTTTCCTGCTTTCATGTCCACTTTGTCCTGCTGAGCATGTAGGATGTTGTCTGTATTCACTGGGATCGTTCTCCTGAAGGAACAGGACTGGGGACATCCAGGAGACAGGCAATGGTGGTGGTCAGTGTTTAATCTGTAAAAGAGTATGGTCCTGATTCTGGGTTTAACATCCTGGAGCAGGTTACTGTAGTGGGGTAGAAGGCTCTCCCAGCCCCGCTTAGGCCCATTCGCAGTAGCGCCTCAATGATGTACATACACACAGTGCTCATGTATTGGCGAAGACCCAGCACAGTCTTACGCCCATTTATTTATCCCCTCAGGCCACGTCCAGCCCGGGGAGTGACACAAGTGAGGACTATTTTGTGTAGAGGCCGGGTGGCTCTCTACATCCCTCCTATTCTTTATTGAGTTCAAAACAACCAGCCTCTCACTCGGATTGTGTGGGGGTAGGATTAGGCCGGAACCATTATGTCTGGCTCCAAGAGTTGTTTCTGGACTCCTGTCTTGGCGGGCCAATGCTCATTTTATCTCCATCCAGAGACTTGCTTCCTTGCTGGCAGGGGCTTCCGTTTTCATGTTCTCCACAGGGTAATAAGATTGCATTGGCCGTCACCATATTGCATTTACATTTTTATCAATTTCCTATATCTTGAAGCATATTGTTTAGATTTCATTGAACAAAAGTAATCAATAAATGTAGTTGTTTTAATCATTTTGTAATATATCCTTGTTGCTGCAACCAAGGAATACATTGATGCCTGTTTGAACACCAGGTAAAATAACTTTGATTAAGTGTAAACTCCAACTAATTGCTATAACGAACTCGCATTGCATAGAATATTTGTGTAGCTGTTTTTATCCAAAATTGAGCATGTTTGAATTTTGATTAGTGTCATTCACAAGAATTTGACTATGGTTACCTGTATTTGTTGCCCAAACTTTGAAAAGGTTGGTGAAATAACCATAAGCAATAAACAATAACCAAGGGCGATAGACATTCTCTCCCTCTTTCTGGAGAAGGAAATTTCTCGCTGGCATACCCTTCTCTGGCCGTCATCTCGACTGCATCATCGACTGTCTATGGAGTGGCGACTACTTTCTTAAACCAGGAAACAGTTCTGGTGACTGTGCACGGACCTCACTGTGATGTAATCATCTTGCCATTCACCGATATAACCCTCCAGACCTCAGGCTCATAGGGGGTCCTAAACTCACATCCAGTGAATCTGTCCTTGAAGATCAATTCATCACCCACTTGCAGAGTAGGGGTTTGTGCTCTCCGGCGTGCATCACTCGCCTTCTGGCTAGTGACTTCCCACTTGGCTTGAGTGGCTACCTAGTCAAAGTCCGGCGGGTGCCACTCTGGACTAACAGGGATGCTGTCCCACGTGGGCTTCCAAAACAACAGGTACGCTGATCACAGTTAGTGGTGAAGTGAGGAGTCTGCCAGTAAGTGTTTAGAAATCTGTGTAGGCAGCATTCTGCTTCCTTGCCTTGCTCCACTCCTATCTGGATTGTGCAATTGAGAGTCTGCATAAATCTTTTCACTTCCCTGCTTGCTTGTGGCCACTGCGTGGTGATTTTTCTGTGCTTGATGGCATGGGATGTGAGGAAGCCCTGAAATTCGTGCCACAGGAAAGGTGGACCATTGTCCGACTTTAGCTCCTCTCTGAGACCCTTTGGTGCAAAGGTCTTGTCTAGCACCGCTTTGACCTGTGGAAACGCAATGGACGGCACCATTTCCACAATTGGGTACTTGGAGTGCGAGTCTACCACCACCACAGTGCTTCATCCATCAGGAAAACTCCAACTATCGATGCTGACTTTTTTGCAGGGCTCTAGGCTCGGTTCTTGTGTGACAGAGGGTGCCAGCAGCTGATCTCCACTCGTTATCTCACATGAGTGGCAATTGTGCACTGCCCCGTCGACGAGGGTGTCCATTCCAGGGAACCATACTTTGCTGTGGAGCTGGGCTTTAGTCTTCACTGTGCCTTGGTGGCCTAGGTGAGCCAAAGTGATCATCCTGCTCCACAGACCTTTCAGGACTACAATCATTTGGCCCTGTAGTAGTAATCCATGCTGTCATTCACTGAGTTCATGCCGGACCCTCCACAGCTTTTGTCTTGCGACTGGACGTCTGTGGTTAGTGATCTGGATCGTTCGAGGAAATGCTGTCATTTACTCTGGGCCAGTGCAACTTTGGCCCTTTCCAGAGTCTCGTCTTGCCTTGTCGCTTTCCTAATCTCCTCAAGAGTTAACGCCATCGGGCAGGCGTCCTCGATGATCATCTGGACAAACTCCTTGGTCCGCTCTTCCTCCTGGGTTTGATGCGGGGTCACTTCCAGCATAGGAAGGTGTGACAAGTAGACGTCCGGGTTGTTAGGGCCTGGGTGGTAAACAATATCAAACGTGTAGGCCTATAGCTGTATCGACCATTGCTCGATCCTCCGTCGAGCTAGCCGGGTAGTGCCCATGAACAGAGGAAGAAGAGGCTTATGATCCGTCACTACTCTAAACTCCTGTCCACAGATGTAGAGGTGGAAATGCTGACAGGCCCATCATGGTTGCCAGAGTTTCCCACTCGATCGGTGTGTATCACATTTCAATTTCTAATAGGGCTCTACTTGCATATGCTGTTGGTGTTCATTCGCTGTCAGTGCCTTCGTATGCTATTGGTGTCTGCTCTCTGTCAGTGCCTTCATGCATGAGCACGGCCCCAAGGCCAACAGGGCTAGCATCAACAGTTACCTCTGTCTTCTTCTTTGGGTGGAAGTAAGCCATGGTGGTCTTGTCCATGAGGGCATCCTGGATTGCTTTGAAGGCTATATCCATCATGTGGTTCAAGTCCCAGGACACCCTGGTGCATGTGAGTGCCCGCAGGGGTTCAGACAGAGAGGCAAAGTTGGTTATAAAGTGCCTGCAGTACACGGTCATTCTAAAGAAACTGGGGACTTCTGTCGAGTTTCTGGAGGTGGGTGCGACTTGGATGGCCAGGGTTCTCTTCAGATCCACTCGCAGACCCTCCTAGTAGAATATGTATTCGAAGAATTCAATGGAGTCTTGATAGAACGAACATTTGTGCTTGTTCAAAGTCAGACCGCTGTCTGATAGATGTCGCAACGTTTTTCTTAGGCAAATGTAATGCCCTTCCAGGCTGTTCAAGAATATGAGGATGTCATCACTTAGGTTGATGATCCCTAGCAGTCCGGACAGGGTCTCCTTGATGGCGTTCTGGAAGACCTCCAGCACGGATGACACGCCGAAGCTCAGTCTCTTGTACCTCTGAGGCCTATGTGCAGAGAGAAGGTCGTGATGTACCTATTCTCAGGGGCTAGTTCCAGCAAATGGTATCTGGAGTTGAGGTCGAGTTTAGAGAATCACTTGGCTCGGTTAAGGTCGGCCACAATGTCGTCCATCATGGGCATCATATGGCACTCCCTCTAGATGGCCTGGTTCAGGAGTCGCATGTTTACGAAGAGCCTTATCACTCCTGGCTGCTTCAATTTGGGCGCTATGACCAGAGGCGACATCCAGGGAGTTTAGCCGGTGACCTTTGCAATGATCCCAAGGTCCTTCAGCGCTTGCATTCTCGTTCGACTTGAGCCCTTAGATGGAATGGGACTATTCGATGTTGTAGGTCACTAGGTTTAACTGATGTGTCAATGTGTAGTGGGATCTGTTGGTGCTTTAGCTTGCCTAGCTATTGGAAGAGCTGTGGGAATTCCGTCAGGATGGAGTCTGAATGAGACTTGTGTATTTGGTTTGCGAAGATAACAAGTTTGAGATCTTTGGCCGTGTGGCAACTCAGCAGCGTGCCCTACTTTCCTTCCGTTATGTGGAGTTTTACTCTGGTGGCCTACTTGTCACAGGTGATGTCCACTTCTATGAATTCACGAAGTGGCAGAGGCTTTGTGCCACCACACGTGTTGATCTTGGCTTTGGTGTCAGATACAGAAGACGGGGTGTGAGCAGGTCCATTACATTCACTGATGCTCCGGTGTCAATGAGTGCCCTCACGGTCGTGTTTGCAACTTTTGCTGTGCACTATGCTAGACTCCTATTGCCTTGACTTTAGTTCATGATTTCCTCTCCTAGGAAATTTATTTTGATTACAGTTGCCTACAAATGTTAGGTTAGAAGCGAAGCTGTTATATTTTTAATTCAAGTGTATCCCAAGGGGATATTTTTCATCTTCCCTCTGGTTTTATTAATCTGTTAAACAATACTGATCGGTATTTGATGGAATGTGCTACCCAAATGAAGAAGACCACAGGGACATTGCAATACATTCATACATATATGCATCCATACAATTAAGAAATTACCTAATTTCAAATTATTTGCAATTGCTTCCATCCGTTTTTCTAAACTTCAGACAAACATTACAGTTTCCATGATTAATCAACAAAAAGCCAAGTTTTCACCTGCTTGTGAATCCACAGGTGCGAACGAAGGCAGCTGATATGCGCCGGAAGGGCATTCCAGAGCGTGGCAGCTCCCACAGTAAAGGCTCGTTCCCCCTACCTAACTTTCTTACACCGAGGAACCGTTACCATATACTGGTCAGCTGAACGTAGTGGTCTCTTCAGGACATACCAATTCAGGGTTGATTTGAGATAACTCATTCCCTGAGAGTGGAGGGCTTTATGAGTCAAGCAGAGTGTTTTAAAGCACAACCTCTTCTTTACTGGCAGCCAAAGAAGAGGCCTCAGTCCTTCCCTAACTGAGGAGCACTTGGGTATGCCATGAACCAGGTGAGCGGCAGGATTCTGGATAATTTGAAGCTTATATTGGTTGGCATTTAAATAAAGGGCGTTGCAGTAATCTAAAAGGGAGGTGATAAGAGCAGTGACCACCAACACCCTAAACTCTTTTGAAAGAAAAGGTAATATTTTCTTCAGAATGCCAAAACTCCAGAAGCAGGAACTCACCGTTCTAATAATCTGGGTGTTGAACGACAAGGTGTTATCAAAAATCACACCCAGATTTTTAGCCGCAACCACAGGTGTAGGGAGAGTTCCACCTGTTTCTGGCAACCAGCGGTTGGTCCAGATGGAGCTATCAGCTCCAAACACCAAGATCTCAGTTTTCCCCCATTCATTTTCAGCCAGTTGTATATTATCCAACTGCTGATCTCCTGCATACAAGCTCTAAACCTGTCTGCCACCTCGTCCCAGTCATCAGAAATAGACACAATGATCTGGACATCATCCCCGTAGGAAGCTACCTGGAACCCCAAAGAACCTATAAGTTTTGATAGAGGGGAAACATACAAGTGAAATAAAATTGGGCTCAAGGATGACCCCCGGGGAACCCCGTAAGAAAGCTGAGGGAAGCTGTTTCTAATATACCTACAAATGTTGTTTTCTTTGTCTATTGAAGTTGGAAGACACAATTATATGTTGATAATACATTATTGTATTCATATTTCATTTATTTTATTGTTTCATTATGACGGCACCACAAACCTTGGCTCAGATGTAGTAAACATTTTTACACTCGCAAACAGGCAAAATCTCTGTTTGTGACCGCAAACACTTTTTTTGGCATGTTCTAATAGCATTTTAGGAGTCAGAATTTTTTTTACAGACGCCTAAAAGTGGGTTGCAACTCCAAACCAAACCGCTATCTGGAAGGGGTGTCTTGTAGGTTTCATTCTAAATAGCGATTCAGTATGAGATCAATCATTTACAACAGGCTAAGTCTCGAAGGAATGTAAAGCAGCTTGTTTTACCAGATCTTAACCTCCTAAATGACCAAATGAAAGGAGAACCACACCAGGGATATATAAAACATATGTATTTATTACTAAACACTCTCTACTAACCTCTTTTTGAGATTAGAGAACAAAGCACACATTAAATCACTAAAACGACAGTAAATAGCACAATACACAGCGGGCTCCAGGGGGAGACCGAACCATATACTAAGAAAGTGGTATAACAACCCCAACTTGACTAGACACAGTGCCTAGAGTGCGTAGAATCGCTGGGACCCCAAGGAACCACCCAAGGTAGTGACACAGGGGACCCACGGAAGACGGGTGCAGTGTGTGAACACAGGCGCGAACTGCGTACAACTCTATGAGAAAGTCGCGGTTGGAAATTTAAAGATTAAGGACACTTTGGAGAGGACTTTAAGCAAACCCTGACAAACATAGAAGGTTCTAAGGCCATCACCCTTGAGAGTACCTTGGTGCCCGTGTTACCTATCCCAGAGGAGCCGGGTGCATAGGGGTCAAGTGATGTCGGAAACCTTCGTATTTTTCAATGGCGTGATGCGAAAAAATGCTGCTGCTGGGAAGATGAAAAGTGTCCGATGGGATCCAAGCCTGGATCCGAGAAGAGAAGAACCTGAAAGCAGAGGGGACAGAGTCTGGGTCACTTCAGGGTGACCAGGAGCACAATAGACAAATGCTCACAATGTCGGGTGCTTCAGGTGAGAATAGGTGAAGCTTGACTCTGCAGCCACAGAGACCAGGAGACGTCGAGGACCACCAAAGTCCGGAGGTGAGCTGTTCCACACAGGATGTCGAGTGTTTGGGGGGGGTGGGGGGAGGGGGAGGGGGTTGTCAGTGTCTGGATTGAACACCAACAAGCCTTGGAAAGATGCTTCGGTGAGGACCAGCAAGGTCCTGGTTACTCTCCAAGCTATGGAGAGTCAGGGCACATCTGGAGTACCCAGGAAAGCCCACAGAATGTCAAAGTTACCTTCACAGGGACCCACAGGTCGACGAACCAGGGGTCGCGAAGGGACCTCGAGCTGAATCACAAAATACCAGCCCACGGAACACTCATGGAGTGTAGGACGAACTGTGGCATTACTGCTCGCAACCAGGACTACATGTAGCCCAAAGCACAGCCTCAGGGATTGCCAAAAAGCATATGCTGCTGCAAATGTATGCGGTGCAAAGAGGTTCGGGTTGCATGGTCCCCACGAGGGATACGGGCCTCAGAATTGCTGAGAGCTCAGATCAACCTCAGAGACCTCGGGAACCCACCTCCTGTGTTGCAGAAATCTTCAGAGTCCTCAGGAGCTTGGGAGATGCAAACCGGTCAGATGCGTGAAAGGTGCCTGCCTTGCAGGGGAGTAACTTCTTTACTCCAAGGGAGATTCTTCGGTCATCCAGCATAGTGTAGATCTTCGAAGAACTTGGGGGCATATCATCAAGGGCTGGTGACATAATTATTGCCGCTTTTGCGGCTGTTTTCGGCCGAAAAGCGGCGATAATTATATCACATTATTTGCAAGGACACGCTAGCGCGTGCTTCATTGTTTCAGCTCCCGTTTTGTTCACGCCTCGCTTTGCATCTCTAATGAAATGCAAAGGAGGCGTGCTTGACAAAACACCATGGGAAAATATCGCTACCCCAGCTTCGTGATATCATCAACGAGGGGTAGCAATATTTTAAATCCCGTTAACTATGCCTTAACGCAGGAATTTAACGTATGTTAAATTCCTGACTAACAAAACACACAAGATGATGGACGGAATGTTGCACATTGGCAAAACATTCATCCCCAGTCACAGATCTGGGTTTAATCCATTGTTATTTTGCTCACCACGTCACCCCAGTTCAGACATGGCCATATGCAAATCAGTCTGGACCCTGTGCCTCATGGGAACAGTCCAGCCCGAACTGCCAAGCCAAGTCTTCCCTGGACCGGAATCAAACATCCTAGGACCGGTTTCGGGGTTTCACCCCTCTTCAGCCCGGACAGCTTGACTCCAGTGGCGTAGTGAGCACGGGACCCACGTCTGGGTATACCCTTCCCACATAGGGCGAACAGCAAAACACACAAGATGATGGACGGAATGTTGCACATTGGCAAAACATTCACCCCCAGTCACAGATCTGGGTTTAATCCATCGTTATTTTGCTCAACACGCCACCCCAGTTCAGACATGACCATATGCAAATCAGTCTTGACCCTGTGCCTCATGGGAACAGTCCAGCCCGAACTGCCAAGCCATGTCTTCCCTGGACCGAAATCAAACATCCTAGGACCGGTTTCGGGGTTTCACCCCTCTTCAGCCAGGATAGCTTGACTCCAGTGGCGTAGTGAGCACGGTGCCGGGAAGATGAAAAGTGTCTGATGGGATCCAAGCCTGGATCCGAGTTAAGAAGAACCTGAAAGCAGAGGGGACAGTGTCTGGGTCACCTCAGGGTGACCAGGTGCACGATAGACGAATGCCCACCGATGTCGGGTGCTTCAGGTGAGAAGAGGTGAAGCTTGACTCTGCAGCCACGGAGACCAGGAGACATCAACTATGACCAAAGTCCGGAGGTGAGCTGTCCCACAAAAGATGTCGAGCGCTGGGGGGTCAGTGTCCGGATTGAACACCAACAAGCCTTGGCTGCTGCAACCCACGTGGGCAGAGGAAAGATGCTTTGGTGAGGACCAGCAAGGTCCTGGGGCACATCTGGAGCAACCAGGAAAGCCCACGGAATGTCAAAGTTATCTTCACAGGGACCCACCGGTCGACGGACCAGGGATCGCGATGGGACCTCGAGCTGAATCACAAAATACCAGCCCACGGAACACTCGTGGAGTGTAGGCCGGAAATCTTCAGTGGAATTACTGCTCAGGGTCAGGACTACACGTAGACCAAAGCACAGCCTCAGGGATCGCCAAAAAAGCATATGCTGCTGCAAATGTATGCGGTGCACAAGGGTTCGGGATGCACGGTCCCCACGAGGGAGACGGGCCTCAGAATTGCTGAGAGCGCAGATCAACCTCAGAGACCTTGGGAACCCACCTCCTGTGTTGCAGAAATCTTCAGAGTCTTCAGGAGCTCGGGAGATGCAAACTGGTCAGATGCCTTAAAAGTGCCTGCCTTGAAGGAGAGTAACTCCTTTACTCCAAGGGAGATTCTTCAGTCATCCAGCATAGTGTAGATCGTCGAAGTACTTGGTTTCTGTAGCAGAGTTTAGTCCAGGTAAAATATAAAGTCCTGTAGTCAGGGGTTCCTACTTTATACCCAAGGAAGAGGTGGGACAAACTCTGGGGACCCACCTATGGGAGGGTCAGGACAGAGGGGTGGCTACACCCATGTCCTTTGTCCAGTTTCGCACCAGAGCAGGAGCAAATGGCTCCTGCAACCGGTTTGAGCTAGACTATGCACAGGGACACCAAATGTGCCCCCAGTGCAGACTTCAAAGCACTCTCCGAGTGCACCCACCCAGCCCCAATACACTAAAGCCTGTCTGGGAGGTGGTCCCACCTCCCTGTGACAGGAAACCTATTGTCAAGCCTTCCCCTGCTCAAGCTTGGCTCAGCAACAGGAGGGCAGACTTGTGTCTGTGGCTGGCAGCATCCATTTTGTGATGCCCAGGTCGAGAAAGCTGGTAACGGGTAGCCCGGTGTGTCACATATCTCCCTCTAGGAGGGTGGAATCATACCTCCCTCGCCAGTTACTGGCGGGGAGGTATGATTCCAATGTGTTTGACACCAAACACGACATGTTTCTATGCAGCCGTTTTAAAGTTAGCATTTACCGCAAGGTTATAATGGACTTAAATATATATGGTTGGCTGCATCACATACAACCCGGAAAAATAGGTTCCGAAGGCTGTAAAAGGGGTCTGCTCATGCAGGTGCACCCTCTCACATAAAACCCAGCACCCTGCATTCAGGATTGATAAGGCCTGCCATAGGGGTGACTGATAGGTTTATATGTGCAGTGATTTAGTATAGATATAGTGAACCTATATCTAAGTATGGGGTGCATGCACCACCTTACACAGGCTGCTGTAGCATTCCTGTGGTGTAATTTTGAATGGTCTCTCAGGGGTGGCATAATACATGCTGCTGCCCCTGGGAGGCCTCTGGGGTACCTAGGCCCTGGGTACATAGTATACCATATACTATGGACTTATAAGGGTACCCCAGAATCCAATCTGGAGTGTACCTAAAGTACATGCAATCAATTTAGAGGAGAAAGCGTGGGACTGGGGTCCTGACTAGCAGGATCCTAGTCAGACTAAGTCGAAAACAGTGATACATCAGCAAGAAGTGGGGGTAACTATAAGAAGCAGATCCTACTTTCCTACAGTTCCCCTTAAAGAAAATATATTTTTTAACCCTATAATCAGCTAACCAGATTAGCTCTGGGGTACTTAGCATTGTGAGGAATCTGAGAAGGCACCTTATGGTATAGTTAGATCCTGGGTAGATTCTGGGAGAATGAAAGATTGTTGTCCTCCCTTCCTTCGGGCATCCCTACAATTCTTAGATTTGATCACCTCTAGTGATTTTCCAGTTGTTCCTGTATTTCACAAAGAGACCTGATCTCTTTCTTATACTTCTGGGTCTGAAGTGAGATGATTTCCAATGTATTGCGCACCTTGAAATCCGCCGTTCCAGTTCCTCAAAGCAATCAGCAAATTGATTCGTTTGGCCCTCTGTCTTCCCCAAGCATTACTTAATTTCATTTGCAAAATCGAACTGTTATTGCCTTAAACTTTTAATTTCACCCAGAACTTCTTTGAGCAGCAGCAACACAGGGCTAGAGGCATTAACTCCGCACAGCAATTGAACATATTGCGGGGGACAGGATCCCCTAGTTGTTTGCCCTTTGAGTTTTTAAATCCCATAGTAGGGGTCAAATGGCCTGCGACCCTACTTCAAGCCTCAGCACCTGTTTCCTCAGATGTTATAGACTTCTATGCTAGAAGGCCAGTTCTACTCTCTTTGTTCAATGAAATATTAAAATTAGTAGTAGTATTAGTATCATCCCTCTCTGGGGGGCCGGCCAATCAGTGAGTGGTGCCTGCCGAGATAGCAATTGTCTCTGTAAGAGTCGCTACAGTAATCCAAGGTATTGAACTTAGCCTAGCTAAACTTGGTGCTTGATTCTTCTTATCCTCAAGACATATTGAACATTCACCATTATTATCGGCAATAGAATCATTACTTAAAGCCTTCCTAGGGCATACAGGCCATTCTCTTGCCAGATCTCGCCTTCCAGTAACACCTGTATCCTGTGCAGCAAGAATGTCATCAGCCACCAGCACACCTTTAATAATGACGTCAGCTGTAATCATGCCAGACTGAGGCATGCCACCTTCTGCTATACATTGGTCATTGCCCGAATTCCGCAATAATTGAAAGGCCGGTGCTGAGGCAGATGAGATGGAATGAGAAGCTAGAGGAGGTAATGCTACTTCAGAGCTCCCCTTGGATGCTATTGTAAGTTGAAGAAACTTGAGGTTGACTTGGAAACAACTGCCTGCTGCGGTTGCTTCCTGTTCTCCATACCTCTGGACCCCTTAGGTGGCATAGCCGAGACCAAACCTCTCCAGGGGCACAGCTTTAGATAATGCGCTCATTATTTCCAGTCTAGCACACTTCAGAAATTCTTAGGAACAGTCTAACAAATGGGGCAGGATCATTTTCAACTGGAACATATAGATTAACTAATGGTAACATGCCGCTCAGCCTTAAAACACGCCTCGGACATTGCCGACCTCACAATGAATATGAAAACGGACATAACCATCCTCAACGAATCGTCCTCGCCATGTCTTGACCTTCTAGTCCCCCCAGACTACAACATCATCAGACTAGACAGACCTCTTAAAAATGGTGGAGGACTAGTCTGCATACATCGATCTGACCTCACCATCTCAAAGTTTCACTCTGAACCCATGGACGCCTGTGAATACCTTGGGATCTCTGTCAAATTCTCTGATAACCACTTCCACATACTTCATATCCTCTACCGTCCCCAGGTAAGAATGCAGGATTTACAGACCAACATATGGAAATCATTACTACAAACTCTACCCCTCATTCCAACGACATATTCCTCGGCGACTTTAATCTCCATTGGGAAAACCCCCTAGTCAGGCAGGTCATCGCCCTCAAAACCTTCCTAGCGGACCATTTCTTTATCCAAGCTATCTCAAAGCCCACTCACTCTAAGGATGCTACTCTTGACAGGCTCATCTCTAAACAAAATATGATTGAATCTATCCTGATCACCCCGTGTGACTGGTCAGACCATCACATCATCACCTTCCATATCTCCTCCACTACCAAGAAAACATTTCCGCAGCAAAACAAGCCTAAACAATGGATAAGAAACTCAAAAAGCCTTGACTGGAACAACCTAGCATCCCACTGTGAGAAAGTTCTCATCCCCCCCAACAACATGTCAGACGTCAATGACCTCACCGATCATTACAACTTCATGATGACCAAGGTCTTAGGCCAAGCTGCTCCACCAATACTCAAAAGTATACCAAACAAAGACAAAAACCCATGGTTTAACAGAGCCCTGAATGAAGAAAGGCGTAAACTTAGATCTTCAGAACGGAAATGGAGACAACATCCATCCCCCCTCCATCTTAAACTACTTTGGAAAGCTAGAAACTCCTATAAAAAACGTATTCTACAATCTAAAAAAGACTTCTTTAGATCAGAACTAGACGGGGAACAACCTTTACAACGCAACTTTTACAACGCACTACACTTACAACGCATTTTTTACAACGCAAAATCCATTACAACGCATTGCATTACAACGCATGACACTACAACGCATTTTTAAAAACTACCTTTACAACGCATTCCATTACAACGCATACTACCTTTACAACGCATACCATTACAACGCATAATATTACACTACACTATCCAACACTTACCCTACTGTTGCACCCCCTGGAGTTAGAATTTTTACCCCTATACTATCCAACACTTACCCTACTGTTGCACCCCCTGGAGTTAGAATAGTAATTTTTACCCCTATACTATCCAACACTTACCCTACTGTTGCACCCCCTGGAGTTAGAATAGTAATTTTTACCCCTATACTATCCAACACTTACCCTACTGTTGCACCCCCTGGAGTTAGAATAGTAATTTTTACCCCTATACTATCCAACACTTACCCTACTGTTGCACCCCCTGGAGTTAGAAAAGTAATTTTTACCCCTATACTATCTAATACTTACCTTAAATGCAATTTAATATTATGCGTTGTAATGGTATGCGTTGTAAAGGTAGTATGCGTTGTAATGGAATGCGTTGTAAAGGTAGTTTTTAAAAATGCGTTGTAGTGTCATGCGTTGTAATGCAATGCGTTGTAATGGATTTTGCGTTGTAAAAAATGCGTTGTAAGTGCATGCGTTGTAAAAGTGTGCGTTGTAACGACATACATCCGAACTAGACAATGCCAAAAATAGACCTAAGAAACTTTTTGAAATTTAGCAGTGAAGGATTATCTTCTTTCTTCACAGCAAAAGCGAACTCCCTCCAACTTGAGCTTAACACGGCAGCAACTAACTCAGCCACCCCTAAAAGCATTCAAACCAAAAACCCTGAACAACCTGGGCTACCTCTGCCAAAAAATAACTCTCACTGGTCCACTTTCAAACTCTACGATCTTAATGACATCACCAAAACCTTAGCAACTACTAAACTCAACAACCACTTCAACGACCCATTCGCCTCAAACTGCCTTTCCCACATCTACCAAGCCATCTCCCCTCTCTGGACCAAAATCATCAACGCATCGCTAGCATCAGACTGCCTAAAAACAGGCCAAGTCACCCCTATATTAAAGAAACCGACAGCAAACTCCGCCGACCCCAATAATTTCCGAACCATAACTATGCTAGCCAATGTCCTGGAAAAATGTGTTCAGCAATAACTGAACCAACACATCATGGACTTCAACCTTCTGAACAGCCACCAATCAGGTTTCAGGCCTGGCCATAGTACAGAAACAGCCATTCTGCACATAGTTGACGATGCCCTCCTAGCTCCTTTTTTTAAATTTTTTTTATCAAATCTGTTTTTATTATTTTTAAAGAGTATACACTTTAGTAACTTACATCGCATACAGAAGTTCGTAAGCATGTATAAATTGCTAATCAATACCTGGGCCTTTGGCCACCTTAGTTTAACATGCATTCAAACTGTGCAGCAAATTACATGATGAATGCTCACTCAGGAGCTAGCTGTACTACCGTTGTCAATTCTGGTGCAGTCTCTAAGAATTGGCAGGAGAGACCCTGTGTCAACCTCTTAGCCGTGCATGCAGTCTTATGCCGACCAGTCAGCTCAGATACGATGCCCTCCTAGCTCTTGACCGCAACAAAACCTGCCTACTAGTCCTGCTCGACCTCTCCTCAGCCTTCGACACCGTCAATCACGACAAAATTCTACGACGACTGGAAAACAGGATGGGTTTATCTGGCACAGTCCTTCAATGGTACAAATCCTTTCTGGAAAGTAGAACACAATCGTTCATGGTGAACAAAAATCTCTCTCCCTCCTCACCAAACCTTCTAGGAGTACCACAAGGCTCCACCCTATCACCCACCCTATTCAACCTATATGTCGAACCACTAACTGAACTACTTCAGCAAGCAAACATTGCCTACCATATGTACGCGGACGACACTCAAATTTACATCAAGATCTCCTCCATTGAAGACATAAAGACAATGAACCCTGCACTCGAAAAGACCGTCCAGTGGCTAACGACCAACTTCCTAAAAAACTCGCAAAAAACAGAATTTCTTCTAATCTCCCCCCCCTGCCCCAATAACTCCCTGGAGACAAACGAATGGACCAAGTTGATCACTGCTCTGAACTGCACGCCAACTTTGGTGGACTCCACCAAATCACTCGGAATTACACTGCAAATACACATCAACCTGTTAGCTAAAAACGCACGCCTTCACCTCAGTTACCTTCTAAAATGAAACCGTTCATCGAAAACCCGGACCTCAAAACAGCAGTTCAGTCCTTAGTCATCTCAAGGCTGGAATACGGATGCACCACCCTCGCCGGGCTTCCCAAAATCTCAAACGCCCCTCTAAAAACCTGCCTCAACACCGCAGCAAGACTCCTAACAGGATCTAGAAAATGTAACTAGATATCACCACACCTGAAAGCACTCAACTGGCTACCTTAAGAAGCTCGAATCCACCTAAAAATGGCATGCATCACTCACAAAGCGCTTCACCACAATACGCCACAGTACCTATCCCAAAAACGTACCCTATCTGGATGACTCAGACATTCTAGGAGCGTCGATAACCTACTCCTGAAACCCTCACATTTCAGCAAGAAAAAAACATCTGACAGAGCATTCTCCGGAGCAGCACCAAGAATATGGAACTCACTCCCTCCTTACATCAGAAAAATCTACTCCTCTGTTCAAAAGAGGAGCAAAATCATTCCTGATGTGCAAATTCCTCCCGTAAACTCTCACAGGAACCAGGAACCATTTCCGCTCTACAACCTTATACTTCCCTCCGATCTTTGACAAAACATGCTGATATTATGTACTGCTTTATTTTGCTACTTGTTTTACTCGTTCTGTGTACTCATTGTAAAGCGCTCGGATACCCTACCCTGAGTCTGGTCCACGCTATAGAAAACTCTAAAAATAATAAATAAAAAATAACCTCAGTTAATTAATCGGACAGTCTACCCAGGACCATCGTCCTTCCGTATCTGACTGCCATTTATGAATCCTTACTTAAGCTTTCTTATTTATATAAATTGCCACTCCCCTATGCGCTGCCCCCACAGAAGTGAAATATTCATAATCAGCCCATGTTTTAAACATGTAGAACTTGGGTAACCTATTAAGGGGAATATGAGTTGCTTGCAACAAATAATCACAGCAGGTTTACAGCTTTTTATGCAAGTTTTGACTGCCTATTTTTTTTCAAGCATTGTTTAATTCATTAGTGTTAAGCAAAAACAACTCACCATTCCACTCCTTTAAGAACAGAGAGATCTCCCCTCCCTAAGAGTCCTAACTTCAAATCAACTAAAATTATTACACTCCCCCCCCCCTTGGCTATAGTAGGATTTCCACCCACCTCCCACTTCATGGACTCCCCAAACCCTCCTTCAACCTGTAGGCCACCTACCCCATGACTGGGTGCTGTTTCCTCCCAGATCCGCCCAGCCCCACTTCCGCTGTCACCTGTTACTGTTCTTCCGTCAGCCAGCTAATCTATTTGGCCTAGATATAAACTCAATCAATGCAACAAGTGCCAAAAGTCAAACCCGCAGATTAATTAATTAATTCATTCATTCACTTTATTAAAAGGTGATCATGGACATGGTAGTCAGCTGACCCCAGCAGTCCACCATTCCTGTGATGGTCACCAATTAGAGTAAGTTACTGAATATGCATAGGAGATTCGTAGCTGGGTGACAAATACCCAGTTATGTTGTACAGATTCTGCTGTCTCATTTCACTTAGATATGTTTGAAACATTGAAAGTTAAAATGTCTTAGTGCAGCCTATAACAGGATTGCTGAAGACCCTCTTACTCTGTCAGTTATCACATTTATGCTGCAGATGTTTTTCTTTTTTCATTTGAAAGTATCCCACACATAGAAACTTTCAAAATGAAAAAATTAAAGGCACCTGCGAAATGAAAGTTAAACATCAACATAGTAAAGGGCGGGCCTATAGCATGCCACTGAATGGAATATTTAAGTATGTTTGTGACCACCATGTTCAGGAATAAGAATGGTGCACTTTAGGCAAGCCCTCAAAGTGGGATGATGTAATTTACAGCTGCCTAGCGAAGCTTTGGAAGCGTTTTTTGTTTGCAAAAAAACATAAGTTGTCCATATTAAAAGCATCCACTTCTCTTGTGCTATGCCCAAACACATCAGCTTTTTTTAACATTTAGTTGCAGACATTTATAAAGTGTATGCCAATAAAATGTTTTGCCTGCACATAGAAGGAGCAGCAAGCACATAGTAAATGATTGAAAGACATCGATGTAGTGACCGGCTGGTCACGTTCTAGTCTTTGTAAAATATGTGTTTTCACCCACCACTCCTTGAGGGCTGGCTTCAACACTTACCCCACACCCATCACAGGTGTCACTGGTCAGGTGACCCTGCCAATAAAAGGGCTGGAGACACATGCCCTGGACCAGTTTCAGATAGTATACTACTGTGTCTGCGTGGTGATTATAACTGCATGGGGGCCTAAGGCCCCGACCCTTACATTGGCAATGAGCGGGTTGGACCCAAGTGCAGCAGTGGCCCTGATACTTAGTGAGGGGGGAGTGTAGCCCGCATTGAGGGCACCCCCTTGTCAGCGGTCGTAGGCAGCATCTGGTTACCCGCTAGGCATGTAGTAAGGCCCGGGTATACTGAGACTACAGGCGAAGTGGAGAAGCTGGGCACATGTAGCAGCCCCTACCCTGTCTGTGGTGGAGGCCCATTGTGGATTAGCACAGCATAGAGGAGCACTGCCCGCCGGTGAGCAGGCCACATCGGGCATGAGGGGCTCCCCCTGATGCATGAAGACAGTGGCCGGAAAGTGGACTGTTCACAGCGAGGAAGTCAGAAGGGCATCACCGGGCAGACAGAGCAGCGAGTGAAGCCACGCAGGTGAGGGTAGTGTGAATCAGGCCTGTGGCCGTGTCACCACATGAGTATCACCTCCCTCAAATTCACAAAGACTGTGCTTGCGAAATAAGGCATGGCCCGCAGTGGGAGGAAAGCTGCAGCGGCCCAGAGAAGCACCGGTGCCGCAGCGGAGAATAACGCAGCCCGCAGGTAGAAAATGACTGCTGCAGCCAAGGAAGAAAAGAGCAGCTGTGTCCCCCGAGAATAGGTGCATCACCCTGTCATTACTCACCAAGGGGCATATTATCAAGCATGGCGTTAAAATTATCGCCGCTTTAGCAGCCGAAAACTGACGCTAAAGCGACTATAATGGGCTTGATAATATGCCGCAGAGAATTCCAATAGAAGCCAATGTTCACACCAAAACATGGGCTTCTATGGGAATTTTCAAGGGTATATTATCAAACCCATTATCGCCGCTTTAGCGGCAGTTTTCTGCCGCTAAGGCGGCGATAACTGTAACGCCGTTTCTTGATAAAATGCCCCCCAGTCCCGGTGAGAGGACAGCCAGCGTGAGGAGGTGTGGATGCCCTGTGGGTGAGGAGAACAGCTTCCCTGCAGCGCATGCTGGAGGAAAACTGGAGGAGGTGATGTGGCAGGCGAGAGGTGTCCCCATGTCTGACCCTGGTGCCACGAAGCTGTGCCAGTGTGGGAGCCCAGCACCTGTCTCTGCGGTGGCCCAGCGGGGGGCCCGCCCGCTGGTGAGAGGAGGGGCTACAGAAAGACCTATTACTGGACTCACCATCATCTGAGGAGTTGTGTGAAGCCCAGCTTCAGATCAGCAGAGGGAGATGTGATGTGCCGGCTATGCCGCCTCACAACCGGCAATTCCAATGCACCAGAAGGCCTGAAGCGTTTTGCAGCCAACCGCAAATTCAGTGAGGAAGGGAGTGGCATTTCACTGGGGCCTGGGGGTGGAGCTGCAAGAGCGTGTGGTCTGAATCAAGGCCCCTGGAGGATTTAAACTGCCCAGGCTGAAAGAGATGTGGTGGGATGAGATTAGCTCCCAAGAAGCTCGGTTTTAGCACTGCCATGCTCCAAGGCAGTGGGTAGAGGAAACGACAAACCAAAAAATAGCTAGGCAAGTGGACCTCGAGGGGAAAAGCAGATTGGGCTAATGAAGAGTACTGCAGTGACTCCTAGTGGCCTTGGGTGGTCACTTCAGCAGCAGAGGACACCTGTGGGAGAGAAAAGGCCTGTAGCACTTAGAAGGCTGCCTAGCACATGGTTGAAGCTGGTGGCAGCACCCAGGAGCATGGATTGTGAAGGGGTAAGGGACGATATATCCCAAGGTAGGAAGCCCCAGGAAGTTTAATGCTGCCAGCTAACAAAGCTGCCATGAGTCCACTGATGTCAAGAAGCAACCAGGCAACATGTCCACAAAGGACAAAAGAGTGTGCACTGCTAGCACACCCCCAGTTGTTGTTAGAGACCACTGCAATAGAGGAGATAGCGACGTGCGCCCCAAGTGAATACTGGGCACGCAGGGCACCAGCAGGGGGTGCTTCTGAACAAGACTGAGAGCATGAAGGATAGTGGTGCAAAAATCAGACAGCACAGACCGGAGCCCAGGAGTGAAAGAGCCCTATGAGGTAGAGGAACTGTGGCTTCACACGGTATGACTGGCCTGCGAAGGCTGCTGAAGTGGAGACAGAACCGAGTGCCACGATGTCTGAAAAGTTGCTGAGCTCTGTCCATCATCTCCCTACGTTTGCTTTGTTCGCCCTAAGTTAGCAGGTTATCCCCAGACCGGGGTCCCTCGCTCACTTTGAAACTGGACTCAAGCTAGCCTGACTGATGCAGGGTGTTACACAAAAACCGGTCCCAGGATGCTTGTGTCCAATCCAGGGAAAACTTGACTTGGCAGTTCGGGCTGGACTGTTCTCATGAGGAACAGGGTCAGGACTGATTTGCATATGGCCGGGTCTGAACTGGGTTGGGGAAGTGAGCTAAAGAAAGATGATGGGTTAAACCCAGATCTGTTACTGGGGGTCTCTGGAAAGTTTCCGTCCATCATCTCCTTGTGTTTGCGTTGTTTGCACTAAGTTGGCAGGGTATGCCCAGACGTGGGTCCCTTGCTCACTTGGCCACTGGATTAAAGCTAGCCTGGCTGATGAGGGGTGTTACCCCGAAACAGGTCCCAGGATGCTTGTTTCCGGTCCAGGTTAGCCCTAGCTTGGCAGTTCAAGTTGGACTGTTTCCATGAGCGCACGTAGAAAAGAACTACAAGAAGCTCAAAGCTGCCCCACCCAGGGAAGCTGCCAAGAGTCCAGTAAAGACAGGGGCAGCTCATCCCAAAAAGAAACACCCCCGCAAAAGAAAGAGAGAACAGTAGCGGAGATAGGTTTTAACCCCCCTCAAGGCCCTGCTTATCAGCTAGCAAGTACCACTGCCACGGCCTGCTGGCAGAGATCTGTTTCCTCAGAGAAGGTTTGAAGTGTATGCGCTGAGAGAAAGGCCACAACACAAGAAAAGGCCCCAGTGAGAGAGATGGGCGCTACATGGCCCCTACTGGTGAACAGCCACCACTGCAAGAGAGAGGAGCAGGCACCCAGGGAGCCAACAGAAGGCACTGTCTCGAGAGGCGCAGAGAAAGTGCATCGCCACATGAGAGAGACTGTGCCAGTTTGCAGTCCCAGCACTGAATGGCACCCACTGGCCTACCATTGAGAGCGTTACACAAACTTGCCAACAAAGCACGAATCTCAGCAGGACTAAGTGCCGGAACGGCGCAGTCTTGAGTTGTAAGCACTGTACCACTGGAAGGAGGAGCACGTGGCATGACGCCACAATGCCACTGGTGCCATGAGTAAGAAGACTGTCAATGCTACCTACCACAAGTTAATTAAGGACATGTCTACCATCTACCCCACACATGTAGCCAGAGCCACCAGTGCCCCCCAGAGCCAAGAGAAGTGGAAAGGCCTAGCGTGGCCTGAATGCAGGGGAGAGAGCCTCTACACCTTCAATGCACCAGCACCACGCTGCAGTGGGCCAAAGACTGTACCGAGAGTGTCTTCCCCCACACTGCTTAAGACTGAGTCACCAGTGGCCTGATACAGGCAAGAAGAGAGTCACACACCCCAAGTGAGAGGCTGCCACCACAAACCTTTTCCCCCGAAGACGTGCAACACATGGCTAGATGCCACATTACACTGCATTCAAGATGGAGCATGGCATGATGCAACCTCGTGAAGAATAAATGAGAAGGAGAAGGGACAATATGTACACTGGACAGGAAGGCCCTCACTATATTAAATACCTATGCACACAACACGCATGATCGTCACTTTTTTTAGGAGAATGCAGGAATTGCTCCAGGATAGTATTGATTCCCCCCATCCTCTGGGCAGGAGACTTTAACTGTGTGACTGATGGAGATAGGGATATGCATCAGCCCCATATGGGAACAAAGCAGTAGATGACCAGGTCACTTTTTAATGTAATCTAAAACTTGGGCCTTTCAGATAGTTGAAGGGTACTACATCCGCTAAACTGGGAATATACCTGCCATTCGTTGAGGCACAATACCTATAGCCGCTTGAATCGCATACCGGTGACAGGGCTCACTCCTGCCGCCTTGGGGGATTCAGCACTCCTGGGGAGGTACCTGTCTGACCATGCTTCAGTATTACTCAGGTACCTGTGGTGGACATGGGTGAATGCCAGAAGGAGTTGGCGGCTTCCACTGGAGGGTCCTCATTAATACCATATGTACGGCCTCTTTGTCAGGTGCACTAACAGACTACATAGAGCTCAACTGAGATACCATGACCAGCAGAGCCAACGAGTGGGAGGCTATGAAGGTGGTAATAATAGTGGCTAGCATAGGGGCCATATGGGGTATAAGTAAATGTTAGAGCAGGGGTGGCAAGGTGTAAGGCACAACTGGCAGTGCATCAGCGAAGGGAGACTGGTGATGTAGGACAGGCAGGGGTTTATAGAGACGCAGCAGGAACTGCACACTCATTGGCTATCCAACTCAAGCATCTTTTGGGGAATGATAAATAACCTGAATAGGCCAGTGAACAGCATAACCTCAAACATACAAGAACAAGAATGTGCTGAGTTTTCTAACAACGAGATTTAGATTTTCAGAGAATACAACCCCTGTACAACTGCCTCCCAAGCATTTGGTCGACTCAAATTATCAAGATTGAGCAACGCCGAGGAGACTAACAGCAAAACAGCACTGTGAAAAGGAAGGAGTGGACACCGTAAAGGAAAACAAAACAAACCTGCCCTTACACTCAGTAGAGGAAATAACAAACATACAGCCTCATGCATCAACCCAAAATCCAGTCGGTAAAATACCGATTCGGTAATAGCTCCCGGTATTAAGTAAAAAATACCCAATCCCAATGCATCAACCCAAAAGCAGAAATCGCTATTTAAGGAATCCTTAAATAGCGATTCTTTAAATAGGGATTCCTTAAATACCGATTCCTTAAATAGCGATTGCATTTAAGGAATCCCAAAGTGAGATTGCTTAAATGCAATGCATCAAAGTTAAAAAATTAGCGATTTCGCAAATAGGGGGAGCAAATTACCATGAAGATGAACTGCATGGTAATTTGCAAAAACTTTGAAAAATGCACTTTTGTGCATTTTTCAAAGTTTCATGTTGCGCACACACATGCCCTTAGAGCATGTGTGTGTGCAACATATGTGCACATATCATTTTCAGGGGTGCAACAGGGTGTCCTTTTGACACCCTGGCACCCTTGAAAGTGCTCCCGCTATTAGCGATTCGGTAATACCGAATCGCTAATACAGACTGGCTTTACATTCATTCCTATGGGCCTCCAAGCCCATAGGAATGAATGGGTAGGTATTCCTTATTACCGATTCGGTATTACCGAATCGGTAATAAGGAATATTAAGGAATCGCTATTTGAATAGCGATTCCTACATGCATAGCCTTTTGCTATTCCTTAGTAGCGATTCCTTATTTTTCGCTAATAAGGAATCGCAAATGGCATTGTTGATGCATAGGCCCCATAATAAGTAAAGATAGAGGTAATGGAGCGCCAGGGCCAAATGGCATCCCTCAAGTAATCTTTAAACACGATCCAGTATTTTGGAGTAACCATCTGGCCACACTTTACAAAGAGGTAGAATTATTTGAGAATATCATCAAGCTGGCAATGCCCAATCGTCACACCAATATATAAAGAGGTAGACAGAACCGATCCGATAAATACAGGCTTATCGCGTTACTAGACGTTGAAACAAAGTATCACGCCTCACTGATCTTGGCAGATCTGATTGACTGGTCAAACAAACTTAATTTGATCGCAATAAACCAAAATGGCTTCAGAAAGGGGATCGGAATGATCACCAATATTTTATCTCTCTCCCTAATAGCAGAAAAACACAAGTGAAAAAAACTAAATCTGCATCTCTGTTTTGTTGACCTAAAAGCAGCCTTTGACAGTGTGGATTGGTAGCTCCTGTGAAACAAACTTATAGCCTGGAATATACCAGAAAGAATATTAAGGGGCATAATGTTATTCTACTCTCAAACTCGGCTAAGAGTAAAGCTGGGTGATGGCTCCAAAGTGTCAAGAAAAATCAACACAAATAAGGGCACGAAACAAGGATGTGTGCTGGCTCCGCACCTTTTTAATCTGTTCATGTTGGATTCGTCCCACAGGCTTGATAAGATTAGCTCCCATCCACCGCAACTGGGAAAGCTACCTTTGTCTCATGTCTTCCACGCAGACGACCTGATCCTCATGAGCTTAACTAAGGTTGGCCTCCGAAGATCGCTTTCTGAAATGATGATATTTGTAACAGCTAATAAACTAGAAATTAATGTATCTAAAACCAAGACAATGTTCATCAGCAATCGTCCAACCCAATATCAGAACATCTGGGTTGACGGTAAACCTCTGGAAGTAGTAACTTATTACAAGTACCTGGGGTTTTACATTGACAACAGACTGAATCATAAAGAACAGAAAAATGACATGGCACAGAGAGCCCTGCACTAACATTTGCTTTTAGGACCCTGGCAAATACATTAGAGAGTCCATTTTATAAATCCTTGCTCTCCGTTATAGCGGCCAAAATGCCACCCACCATAACATCTGCTAACATCACTTTATACGGCAGAGAGTCCGACACTTTGAATAAATTGATAGTATCTACCTACAAAAAGGTTTTTCAACTACCACAGTCAGCATCGCCGGCACAGGTGCAGCTTGAATATGGGCTCATAAATGAAACTATAGGGAGAATGTACACAACAATAAAGGTTTGGTACTGATTGAAACAAAACTTCGCGTGCTCCGTACTTAATAAATAATTATGGAGAGAACTAGAAAATGATAAAAAGTCAGTGTACAATCAATACCTCAATAAAGCATTAACAACATGTGAAGTCGAGTAATGGAATAAAAATCTGTCCTTTACAACAGTTAAACAAGCATTAAAAAAGGTCGCTAAACTTCACATCCTGCTACTTGACAAAACACCTTCAGTCATAGATCTCACGCCTGGATGGTGATCAGTAATTACAAAACCCTAAACCTGCTGCCTACTTAAATCCTACCTTCGCGGCACATCTAAAAGCAATTGATGGCACTTTGCATGGGAAAGCTACCATCAGTAGAGGATCTCTGAAGTTGGAAATACAAAGGGCCCACAAAATGCCAACTTTGTGGTGGTAAAAAAGAAGACCTCATTCATATAATTTTTAAATGCCCGAAATTACATCAAGCATGCGTCACTTTACTAAGTAAAGCTCTCATCAACAGAGGAATACAGACTTGTAGAGCTGCTATAACGAAAGGTCTAGAACCGGAAGACCCCCAAATGAATTGCACATTGATTGATAACATTTTTAGACTGCATGACCAGGCTGTGAAACCAGCAGCCCAATAGGAGTTTATGCATTTTAACTTTTATAGTCTTCGATGAGGTAAATTTAAGTACACTGGATGCAAAAGTTACGCGAAATCTGGACCACTCCAGACCAGGTCTGAATCACCAATAATGTTGACTCCATAGCGCCCCTTAAATCTACAATTATTAAAAGGACTTCTCCCTCCGAGCCATGGTTTGATGATAGTCTGAGACAACAGAAGCAAGTCAGCCGTAGGCTGTAAAGGAAGTGGCACTTGCATTACGAAACCGAGGACAATGCTTCGTACAAAAGAGCCATTGCAGACTATAAAACAAAAATTCTGAACTACTAAAAACAATCTTATTCCACCAAAATAAGTGCCTCCCTTAACTCCACCAAAAAACATTTCGCCACGGTGCAGAAACAGAGTAAACTCCCCGCCCAGCAAAATACAGGAGTAAACCAAGACTTTTGTAACCAGTTAGCGCTTGTCTTTCAAGCTAAAGTCAGCAGTCTCGGACTCCTTCATTTCCACTCAGGGAGTAGTAGGAAAGCAACCCAAAGGACCCCCCCACCACTACGATGGAAGTTTGAAGCGAGGAAGGCTTTTCAGCAGACACTATCCCCTGCCTCGACAACTTTGGAGCCATCTCTGAATTGCAGGTTAGGACAATGTTTAGTCAGACAAGATCAGGATCACCCTGGGACCCTTGCCCCCCCAAATTCTCCACATGGTCCCAGAGGCTACGGTCCCCTACCTTAAAGGTATTTTCAACCGGATGCTTTTGGTTGCATACTTTCCAGTCGCCTGGAAGAAGGCATCTATTCTCCAGCTGTTGAAAAAACCAAACCTGGATACTTTAGATGCGAATAGCTACAGGCCTATCTCTCGTTTGCCCCTGCCCGCTACGATCATTGAGAAGGCCATGAACAAAGAACTTACCAAGTTCATGGAGGATAACAAGATATTAGACTTGGCGCAATATGGCTTTAGAAGTCAACATAGTACTGAGCTGGCCCTGATCAATGTGTCGTAGAAATTTGAGAGGCTCTGGATAAAGGTGGGAAGTCAGCTCTGATCCTTCTGGACCTCTCAGCGGCCTTCAATATGGTTGACCACAATCGGTTTGTTAGCCGTCTCTTTTCGGTTGGGATCAGGGGCAAGGCTCTGGCACTTCTGAAGTCCTTTCTCTCTGACAGAGAACAACGGGTGGAGCTTGACAGGCACAGCTCGTCCTGGTTCACCTTGCCCTGTGGGGTCCCGCAGGGCTCTTCACTGAGCCCAACACTTTTCAACCTGTATGTCACCCCTCTCTGTTTGCTCATAAAGTCCTTTGGATTCAAAACAGTCACTTATGTCGACAACACACAAATTGTGGCGTTGTTCTCTGGAGACCCTACGGACACTGCACGGAGATTCCAAGAGTGTCTACGCAAAATCGCACATTGGTTGTCCCAAAACTGCCTCAAGCTAAACACAGGGAAAACTGAGGTGCTTTTTTTTGGTCGTGACACCTCTTTCTGGCAACCAGGCTGGCGGCCACAGGAAATGGGTGAAATCCCCACCCCGTCTCTAAGGTGGAAAACCTCAGAATTTACTCTGATTCCAAGCTATCCTTCGAGGGGCAAATCAACGCAATTACCTCCACCTGTTTCTTCATGATCAAAACCATCAGAAAGATCCTTCCCTTTATCCCACTTGAGCTCCAGAAAGCAGTGTTAACAGCGCTTATATTATCTAGAATAGATTATTGCAGTGAGCTGTTCCTTAACAAACGAGCACACTTCCTCAACAAAATGCAGGTCCTCCAAAACGCAGCAGCTCGTCTGCTGACTGATACCCCGAAACATCAATCAGTGGCTCATGCATTACCAACCTTGCATTGGCTACCTGTTAAAAGAAGGATCAAATTTAAGGCCCTCTGAATTGCCTTTAAGGCACTTCATGGACTCAGCCCTGACTTCTTGACAACAAGTAGTGGTATCTTCCAGGGAGGCAGCTTCGCTCCACAACATCCGCAAACCTCGTAATTCCTCGAGCCCGAATGGCCTCTTGGGGAGGGAGAAGTTTCACTGCAAGCACAGCTAGACTGTGGAACGCACTTCCAATAGCATTGAAAACAGAAAACAATCTCCTGGCTTTTCATAAAGCTTTAAAACTCAGCTTTTTAACAACTAGCCTGTCCTCACTTTCTGAACTCCCTGCGCAGGCTTATAGATCACGAAGAGCCGCTGCGCCTAGACACCTCCGGGTATTAGCGCGCGTTATAAATCTAAATTTCATTTCATGACTGGAAGGGCATAATTGCACTGTTTAAAACACATAAGATTGTCTTAAATGTAAGACATTTTTAACTATTTTTATATATTGTAATTTTACTGCAAAACATTGTTATGGTTTTAATTAACTAAACAATAAACTACCTACAGTGCACACTCTTTGGGACAGATTAGATAAGTACTCAGTACAGGCAGCACCTACATAGTGAGGGTGACAAATCAGGGAAACTTCTGGCCTGGACACTTCGACAGGGGCAGGAAGCAACTCCTATCTTATACCTTTGGAACCAGGGTGGACAGATGGTCAATGCACGACCTGACATTCTACAGACCTTTCAGACATATCTCCAGGAGGTGTACTGGGCTAGGGAACCCAGGGTGGGAGACGCAGTGGAGGTCTTTCTTCACCAGCGGATGCTTCCTAGTCTCGCGGTGGAGAGAGTGTAGGAACTAGACACAGACCTCACACTGGAGGAACTGCAATGGACCATAATGGAACTCAATAGATCAAAGGCACGGGGGGTGTGTGTAGAATTTTACCAAACCTTCTCCGCACTCCTCTTGGAACGGTTACTGGAAGTATTCGAGGTGGCGAGGAGGAAGAAGATTCTCCCCTCTCCATGTGGGAGAGATTTATTTGTATATTGCTCAAACCCGGAAGGGATACACCTGACCCGTTGACATACAGCCCACTCACCATGTTTTATTCAGACATTAAGGTGCTCTGCAAGTTGTTGGTGACCAGGTGCCAATGGATGATATGTGATCTTGTACATGATCAAAGTAGGCTCATCCCACGTCGGAGTACAGCTCTCAATATTTGTAGCCTAACACATGTGTTACATGAAGTCGCAGGCAATGAGCAGGAAATGGCGCTAGTGGCAATCGTCTTGGAAAAAGCCTTTGATACGGTGGATTGGTCATATTTAATGGGTGTGCTGGAGGCACTGGTTTTTGGGCCCTCCTTCCATGACTGGGTGCAGTTAGTGTACACGGCACCGCTGACTATGTTTCGGGTAGGCACTTCAGTGTTGAACAACTGGTCAGTGGGAAGAGGCACCCATCAGGGCTGCCCCCTGCCACTGCTGCTTTTTGCTTTGGCATTGGAGTCCCTAGTTGTCCTATCATGGTGAGAGATGAGAGATTGAGGGATTCCTGTGGGAGACACTGTGCATGTCATATTGCTATATGCGGATGACGTCCTTGTGTAAGTCCGCTATCCCACGGATGCAGTATCTAGTCTGATGTGACACAAGCCAGCTTTTTGAGAGGTCTCTGGCCTATGGGTCAATCATGATCAAATGCTTTTATTTCCCCTGGGGGGAATGGTGGATGCCCCTAGAGAGCGTCTGGCGGTGCTTGGTTTCCGATGGGAGACCGACAGCTTTAGGCACTTGGGAGGAATGGTGGTTCACATCGCAGCACGACAGACACATTGTCATATAGAGAAAGTGTTGGAGGGTCTTCGGGGGGGTCAGCCAGGTTCTGGAACACGCTTCCCCTCTCTATTTTGGGCAGGGTGGCTGTAGCCAAGATGGTCATCATTCTACATTACCTTTACACTGTACAAAATTGCTTGTGCCTCATATATCAGGATGTGTTTAAACGCTTGGATAGCTTGCTTATTTCTTTGGTGTGGGCAGGTCACCTCAGTAGAGTGACTTTGCCGATGCTGAAGAGAGTTATGGAAGATGGAGGACTAGCAGTACCTGACATGTAACGTGATCATTATTATGAAGCCTATCTACAATATGTGGCTAAATGGCTGAAAGATGCAGATAAATTGGGAGAAGCATTTACTATGAGGCACAACCATATGTGTTCCATTGGCTTGGCTCCTCATGAGTGGAGGAGGGCTGACCGACCACTTCCCTACGTTGTGCGGCACACAGTGGTGGTCTGGGAAAGGGTGGTCACAGACCTCCCCCTTAGAGCACTATTTGATCGGAAGCTACGACTTTGGGTCTTAGCTCTATTCCATACAATAGACACACACATGTCCATGGAGAGGTGGAAGAGGGGGGTTCACATTGTGGCTGGTGTTCTCTACCCCGGGGAAGTCTTCATTCCTTACAAAGAGGTGCAGGACACCTTTCAGTTGAGGGCTGGTCAGTTCCTGCATTATAGGAAACTAGGGAATGCTGCGAGAGAGGTGTGGTGCATATTTCCAGCTGCTTCGATACCATCACAAGTATTGGGTGGGCTTCTCCGTTGGGGTGGGGAACTCACCTGATATTGCTCTTATATGGGGCCCTCCAAGGAGATCTCACAAAGCCATCACTGAGGACACAACATGCATGGGAGGCAGAATCGTATGATCATTTCTCAGATGTAGATTGGGATCGGGCCTGTGTGTTGGTCCGCAAGGTATCTTGCAACAGTATATTCAAACTCATACACTTCCACTATCTTCACTGAATGTACATTACCCCACATACCCTAAGTAAAATGTATACACCCAGGGTGGTCACATGCCTGTGCATGCTGAAAACTCATGGAGTATTGGGGGAAGGGATGCCCCAGATCGAAGCAGCTATAGGGCTTTGGCTCCCAGTTGCGCCACAGTCATGCTTCTTGGGTATGTTGATCCAGCCTAAAGATCGGAAAATGGCTTATACATTTATGAAACTTGCCCTTCTTCTAGCAGAGACAAGGGTGGCCATTTGTTGGATGCGTACACAGGCATCTCAGGTAGAAATGTGGTTTAGAGATGTCCTGGAGTGGGTTGTGGCTTAAGAACAACACATTAAGCTGGCTAGATATGATGAAAAAGCCCAGGAAGATATTGCAAAATGGGCATTGGTGCTGGGGTTGTTTCAATCATATGAAGTTGTTAAAGTCTAAACCTATTTACACAATTCTCTCCAGAGGGACAGGTCTTTCTAGTAGAGTGAGCGGTGAAAGGAATCAAATCACTGGTTATCATTTCAATACAGTGCAACAAACATGGCTACACTTTAATCCACTCGACTTCTTGATCTCAGTTTAGAAGGTTTAATTATAAGTTCAGAAACAAATCAATATAGATTAGTCTTAGTGTACTCGCATAAATATACAAAAAGGTCAAAGTAAGTCCAAATGTACTTAAGAGATGGTCCCTATGTAGTACAGAGCAAATTACTAACTCTAAAATAATGAAAACAGTAATCAGAAAGAAGAAATGAAGATTAAATTGCATCAGATGATTCACTTTTACAAGCATGAGTACCTAACTTTCCCTATTCTACCTTAAAAGGGCAACCCTATACTAAAGTATCTGAGTAAGGACATAATCACATAAGAAAAGAAGAAAGGTATCAGTGATTGAGCCTTCAATAGAAAAACTCTGAAAATGGGTCAAGTGCTTAAAGCCACGGAAGCAGTAGCATAGGTCTGCTCCCTAAGGAAACCCAAGATGGACTCTCTCCCTAACTAAACAAAGCACAGACTATCATCTGCCGTCGACGTAATACTCTCATGTGGCTCCTCCTTGGGAAATTTCCATAGCTCTGGCACAACTGGATACTTTCATTACTTTTCCCAGCCAGATAGCACATTATCCCTTCTCGTACTTGGCCATTTCTCTCCCATGAGAGCTCCTCTCCTGGCTCGTTCCTGTGAGTCCCTCCTCTGACTCCTTCTCATGCTTTGCTATCTCTTTGCACAAAACTTCTTTATTCTCCTTAATGAGACTTATCCACACCTGCAATAGAAACAACTCAGCAACATACATTTCATAATGAAGGCTAAAGGTGAATTATGCATATAAATACTTAACATTAGCTGCACACAACCTAATTAAGTATCTCACAATGCAACATTTCATGTTGTTTTCTCCTGTGGCATTAATTCATAACTTGTCACACAACTTTATTAATCACATTCTAAATGCATTTATTTCAAGCAAAACACCTTTTAACATATAATACTCTCTTCCCTTTAGTACATTAGTCATGACAGAGTATGTTTGAGTGCTGACTATGTGTGAATATGTTACACACCTACATTATCTTCATATGGGATCAAGATTACACTTCTTCAAAGGTAAAGATGCGGGATCAGATTTGGATACTAACACAGACAGACCGCCGCCGCTACGATGCCAGCACACTCCACGCCCTCAACCCCGGACGGACCCACACCTGCTTCAAGGCCGCCCTGAAACGCACACACAGTCCCTTCACCTGCCGGAACTGCAGCTACACCAGCCTCAGAAACGACGAACCACCCACCAAGAAAGACCGCACCCACCTGCGATGCATACTACTGAACACCCGCTCCGCACGCAAACATGCCGTCAAGCTCTGGGACTCTTCTCCTCAAGCCCGCACGTCTCCGTCAGCCACATCACCAAACTCCTCTGGACCGACCACCGCTGCATCCACTTCACCTTCCAGAAACCCACCACACACCACCACACCCAACAGATCCCCCGCCGCTGCTGGAGCAAAATCACCGAAGACCAACTACATGCAAACCTCGCTCTCAGCCCACCCACCGAACCCTCCAACAATGACGACGCTGCCCACAGCCTCAGACGCTGGATCAAAGACTGCGCCAACACCCTCGCCCCGCTGAAGAAAACCCCCACAGAGACACCAGCAAGAGGGCCAGCTGGTTCACCCCAGAACTCCTAGCCTCCATGAAAGCCTGCCGGAAACTAGAGAAGAAATGGCACAGCGAACAAACTCCGGACAACCGCGCAGCACACAAGGACGCCTGCCGCAACCACCACCACCTCATCAGGGCCACCAAGAGAACCTCGTTTAAAGACTGCCTCGACAACAACGCACACAATAGCAAGGAGCTCTTCAACATCGTGAAGAAACTCTCCAACCCCAGCTCCAACACCAACGACATCCCGCCGTCACACTCCCTCGCCACCTTCTTCCACCGCAAGATAGCAGACATCCACGACAGCTTCAACACCCAGACAGACCCAACAGACAGCAACACAACAGACCCCCCGCACACCATCGACCACGACCCCCTGCCAGCCTGGACCAGTGTGAGCATCGATGACACCATCAAGACCATGAGCACAATCCACTCCGGCTCTCCGTCAGATCCCTTCCTGCACCACATCTTCAACAAAGCAAGCAGCTCCATCGCACCCCACCTACGCAACGTCATCAATCTCTCCCTCGAAACCGCAACCTTCCCAGAGAGCTGGAAATACGCCGAGATCAACATCCTACTGAAAAAACCCAAGGCTGACCCAAGATACCTCAAGAACTTCTGGCCCATCTCTCTGCTCCCCTTCCCGGCCAAGGTCATCGAGAAAATCATCAACAGACAGCTAACCCGATACCTCGAAGAAAACAGAATCCTGGACCCTTCCCAGTCAGGGTTCCACAGCAACCACAGCACCAAGACCGCCCTCATCACCGCCACCGACGACATCAGGACCCTGCTGAACAACGACGAGACCGCAGCACTCATCCTAGGCCCCTCCGCCGCCTTCGACAATGTCTGCCACCGCACACTACGCGCACGCCTCCACGCCGCAGGGAGCCGAGACAAGGCTCTGGAATGGACCACCTCCTTCCTCTCCGGCAGAACCCAGAGCGTCCGCCTCCCCCCATTCCAGTCTGAAGCCTCCGAGATCATCTGCGGCGTACCCCAGGGATCCTCCCTCAGCCCGACTCTGTTCAACATTTACATGGCCCTGCTCGCACACATCGCCCGACAGCACGACCTCAACATAATCTCCTATGCCGACGACACTCAACTGATCCTCTCCCTCACCAAGGACCCCCACCACCGCCAATGTCAACCTCCACGAAGGAATCAAGGCCGTTGCCGACTGGATGAAGACCAGCCGTCTGAAGCTGAACTCGGACAAGACGGAGGTCCTCATCCTCAGCTCCAACCCTTCAGCCTGGGACTACTCCTGGTGGCCGACGGCACTGGGAACGGCCCCGACACCTACCGACCACGCACGCAACCTGGGATTCATCCTCGACTCAATGCTCTCAATGACCAAGCAGGTCAACGCCGTCTCCTCCTCCTGCTTCAACACCCTCCGCATGCTCCGCAAGATCTACAGATGGGTCCCGACAGATACAAGAAAGACAGTTACTCAGGCCCTCGTCATCAACACCCTCTACACGGGAGCCCCGACCAAGCTCATCAAACGACTACAACGCATCCAAAACGCCTCGGCACGACTGATCCTCGATGTACCACGCCACGGCGACATCACCCCCCACCTGAGGGACCTGCACTGGCTCCCCGTCAGCAAGAGGATATCCTTCAAGCTCCTCATCCACACACACAAGGCACGCCACAAGACCGGCCCAGCCTACCTCAACAGACGGCTCTCCTTCTACATCCCCAACCGCCAGCTACGCTCTGCCGACCTCTCACTCGCCACCATCCAGCGCATCCGAAGAACAACCACTGGCAGGAGATCCATCTCCCACCTCGCCGCCAAGACATGGAACACCCTCCCACTGAGCCTACGACAGACCCAAGACCTGCTGACCCTCAGGAGGATGCTCAAGACCTGGCTGTTCCATCAGTAGCGCCCCCCGCGCCTTGAGACCCTCGCGGGTATGTAGTGTGCTTTACAAATGACTGAATGAGATTGAGACAATGAGGATTAAAGCAGCCTTAACTACTACTGTTGGAAGGGGTCCAGCTGCTGCGGAAATTGTCCTTACTATGTTGCCTATTCGGGCTCTAGCCCTGGCTCTCAATGTAGTGCCCTTAAGCTCTCTCCAATTTCTGAATTGATTGTAATTTTTACGCAATGCTGTAAGTGGTGCGATGGACATAGGTTATGGGCAGCTTGTTTGATCTGTCTTCTTTATCCTATACCATTTTTCTTTTCTTGTAACACTGCAAATCAAAAGTATTAAAAAGGAAACAATGCCATTTTGTTGACTTTTTTTCTACCTATATAATTTGCCCTGTTTTTTTATTAATTTTGAATGTTTAGTCATCCTAATCTTTCCACGCACCAAATCCACCATTTTCTTACATGGCATTCTTGCATGAACAATTAACAACAAAAAAGGACAACCTGGTGGGAAATGTGTCACTGGTACCATGGGGTGGAGGGTTTTGTTTGTTTTCCCTAATATAGCCTGCCTCTGTCCCTAGACAACCTGCCCTAACTTTTGTGCAGCTAATCCCCTCACAAACCCCTTGCTTGCCTCGTAACCATTGTGGCAGCAACGCCTCCAACCACCGCACTGCTAAACAAATCCACAATTTGTACAAATATTCAGCGCAGGGAGCAGGCATGAGATCAGCACCTGGCACCGGGCTGTTTGTCACATCCAAGACTCTCTGTTTGTATTTCCTTTATTTGATATAATATGTTTTGCCTTTAATTTCCTTCTTTTTTCTACTATTCTATGGATTTTGATACATTTGCTTTTATATTTACAATTATATTCGTTATTTTTTCTCTACTATAACGTATTTTAAGATATGCAATGTTTTTATATATTTATTGTACCTTATTTATGAAATGCTAATAAACTATAACACAAGATCCTCTTCTACGAATGGACAAGTTCATTACACACTTGTTCACTACACCTTCAATAGGGACACACAAAATCACAGTCACAATACAACCAAAACTACCAGCATCACATTCACGTCTTTAATTTGAAAGGAAGAGTACCTCCACTTTCCAGAAGCGGGTTAATACTTGTTATGGGAGACTACCTGCACTTATCAGTAGCAAAAAGGTGCGCTAGGATATTGATATTTACAAGCCCTCATTGCCAGCGGAGCATTGTTTTTTTTTATGCTCCGGTGGCACAGTGCCATTTTCCATAACTTGCGTGGCTTAACGCCACCTTGTAAGCCCCTTTCTGCAGCAGCCTTCTGCTGCAAAGGGGCGTGCAATGGGTGTTGCTGTGGGCCTTCTACCACAACACCCATCGTTTTTTTTGCGCTGCCCCAGATTTACAAGGCTGAGGCAGCGCCAAAAATGAATGACATGGAATGCAGGCGTTAGAATAGCGATGCAAGGAGAAATTATTACTTTCTCCTTGTTTTTCCTCTTTCCATATGTGCTGAGTTCTGCAGTACACATAGAAGGTGCAACTCGCCATTATTGTTTATGTGCAAGAAGGTGTCCCTTCCTATACATAAACAATTGTCCCTGCAGCTCAAGCACCCTTGCAACATGGAGGCAGGGTGCCTGCGCTGGCGCTAGGCAGGTATTTTTTGCTCCAGCGCTAGGGGAAACACAGGGGTGTGCCGTTTTCTGGTGGAAACGGTGCATCACTGCGTTCTGAAAATGTCGGAGCGCGGTTGTTAGACCTGCCAGTCCTTTGGCTGTCCCCTCCTCATTTTTTTCTTCCTTTACCCTCTAATTTTTCTGTCCACTAGTTTTTTTGGTGTTGACTTAGAGGCTCTGGGTGCCCCATTATCACTAATTGATGGTGTGGCGCAAGGTGCTTCCCTAAAATGGAGGGAGGGAGAGAGCTCCTCCACAAAATGGTGGCCTAAACTATCACCTCAGAACCTGGGCCATAGGCTGGCTTGAGGAGTTCCAGAACCTTCTGGACCACTCTGGACAGTCAGGGCCCAGGCTATATATAGAGGTGAGGTGCGACGGCCATTTTGTGTGACGTGAGGTAGTCAGGAGTAAGGCACCTGAGTGGGGAGGTAGGAGCGCAGGAGGGGGGAACTGACTGTTCTTAGGGCCTGCTTTTTCTCCCCCCTTCGGTTGACACTACCCCCTACCTTGTGACCTAGCCCTGCCTTTAGCCTCTGACCCTGGGATCACGTTAACCGTCTTGTGCTCCCCGCCTGGCCAGGACTCCTGAAGAGAACAGGGGAAGAGAGTGACCATCCACCATTCCACCATTGCCCTGACTTTGCCTGGAACCCCCCTATCTTGGTCTGCCCCTGGCGTATGGCTTGCCGCTTCCCAGCCTGCCTGCCCTGAGCTGGGGCGTACCTGTGAGAGTACGGGGCGCTGGGCGCCAAACTGATCACCACCCCTCAAATTGTAGGCCTACCCTTAATTTCCACACACCCCCATTGAGGGGGTCCTGAAAGAACTCACCACTGTGGCCTGGGGGCCAGAAAGATTGCCCCTGCTATCGCTGGGGCCCACGGAGAAGCCCGGGGCCCCGTTACTGACGTCACAGCCGAGTTTACGCAGCCCCCAGGGCTGAGGAGGCCGCCAGAGTTCAGGGAAGGCCTCGTTAGGCCGAGCGATCTAGTCAAGGCCGCGTAGGCCCGAAGCCAGTGACTCCTGTCATTGGCGGCTGCGGGCGCGCCCTGGCCGCGGTGCATCGACAGTGGGAGGCCCGAGAGGCGCGATCGACCCGGACATCGCCGGGAAACCTGCACGGCTGGCGGAGGGGGCACTGAGGATCGTGGTCCCCGTCCGGCTGAGGATCTTCGCAAGGGCCGGTAAGGCCGAAGCTTGAGGTAAACCCCGGGGAGGAGGGCGGGAGGCCTGGGAGAGGCCCAGTGCATGCCCCTCCCCCTGGGAATTCGATCGTTGGGCCCGCTTGGCCCTGCAACTACCCTGGAGTGGGGAATTGGCCGATCCATGGTCCCCTGAACTTGTGCCTAATGAAATATTAAACGTTGGCTCCTAAGAATTGAAAGTCACTGCCTCCCCGGATAAGACGAGTCCCTCAAGGAGGTATCAGGTTCAATGATCAGCGCTTGGAACCCCTGATTAAAAGCCATAATTGAAGCGCTGTGTTCACTGGGAATGTCTAAGGCTCCAAAGGAAATCGTATGGCGCCTCAATGATATTTAATGACTCTATTTAAAGTGCTAAGAAATGGCTATGTGCAGCGCTATATTTAATGACTCTATTTAAAGTGCAAAGAAATGGCTATGTGCAGCGCTATATTTAATGACTCTATTTAAAGTGCTAAGAAATGGCTATGTTCAGCGCTATATTTAATGACTCTATTTAAAGTGCTAAGAAATGGCTATGTGCAGCGCTATATTTAATGACTCTATTTAAAGTGCTAAGAAATGGCTATGTGCAGTGCTATATTTAATGACTCTATTTAACGCACTATAAAAATTAGCTGTGATGTGTTTGACCACCAGGTGGCGCGCTTGAACTCATACCAGATCTAAGGTATTTTAACACTGCCAATTTAAACACACTGAAAAGTTTTGACCCTAATGTGATGTAAAAGAAAACCGATTGGTTTCCCCTGAAAGAAAAGAAAAACATGATAAAAGGACAAGATAAAGCGTATCTAACTATTTTCTAACTCCATGGTGTAGTGTCGTTTTTAGTGGTGGTACGCTGGAGTGCTGAGGTGAGTGTGATGCAAGCACGACATGTTACCTGGAATGAGGCCTTTCCACCTGAGCCAAGCTACCATAGGTCTTTAGGTCCAACAAGTTGGTGTTCAGCGGTGGGATTCTGAGCTTGTGCTTGCGTCCACTTATCAGCAATTCAGTGTGCGCCACGCACCCTACACCTGATTTTTGTTTTTATTGGAGTTTTCTCCAGGTTGTCTCCCTGATTGGATTTTCCCTGTCCTGTGGTGTAGCTTTCTTTTGAAAGAAGGTTTTTCTTACCTTGAGAGTGTTTTTCCGCATTGTTTAGGGCCCCACCTGGCAAGATGGAGTTTGAGCTGGGTAGTCTAGAAGAGTACACTGTATCCCAGTTAAAGGAATTCTGCCAGGAGAGGGGGGTATTTTTCAAGCGGGGAGCAAAGAGAGAGGAGCTCCAAACTAGCTTGAGAGCCTGGGTGATGGCCCACCCTAGCGGGGGACGGGAGGAGGAGGGACCGGGACAGGACACCACGGAAGGGGCAGAGTCACTTCTTCCCACTGAGAGCAGCAATATGGTTGCAGGACCCAGGGCGCCTAAAAGCGCCGGTAGTAGCGTTTCAGGGGGAAGCCTGTCTTCGGCCGACTTAGCCGACAGGAGGGAGGAGAGGCAATTCAGGATGGAATTAGCCCACTTGGAGAAGGAGAGGGAAGAGCGGAGGTTCCTTCATGAGCTCCATTTAAAAGAATTGGATCACAAGGCCCTTTAGTTAGGGACCCCCAGTAGTCCTGTTGGTGGCAGTGTACAGAAAGAAGTTCCCAGGGAACCTAGATCCCACTTGCCAAAGGACGTAGTTGCCAGCTACGGTGTTGGGGACGACATCGCCAAGTGGTTGGCTGCCTATGAGGTCTCCTTACGAGCCCATGGGATCCCGGAAGCTCGGTGGGGGGGGTGGTCTGTACAAGTAGTTGCCTCCGGTGGGGAGGGATGCCCTTTTAGCCCTAGAACAACAGGAGCATACCAATTACCCCACCATGAGGTTCGCCTTGATTAGGAAGTTTGGGCTGACCCCTGAGAAGTACAGGCAGAGATTCCGGGGTAGCCAAAAGCTGGCCACCCAAAATTGGGTGGACTTCCTGGACTACGCCAAAAAGGCTTTGGAGGGCTGGGTGCAGGGCAGTGAGGTAATAGACTACGAGGGGTTGTATAACCTGTTTTTGAGGGAGCACCTCCTCGAGAAAAGTTTTCCGGAGCTGCGTCAACACCTGGTGGACAGCAAGCTGACTAACCCTAGGAAGCTTGCAGAGGAGGCGGACATCTGGGCTAGTACCCGGGTGTCTTCAAAAGGAACTGGGGGGAATTCCCAAGGGACTGGGCAGGGCGCTTCCCAGAAGAAAGAGGGGGAGACAAAAAGAAGGAGTTCCCTAAAGGCCCCCAAAAGAGCTCGCAGGGAAAGGGATCAGGATTCCCTCCTAAGGTTGGCCCCACAAACCCCCTTATCCTGACCGTGGTCAGCAGCCTAGGGTTGTCCGTTGTTATGAGTGTGGCGAGATTGGGCACTACAAGGGGGATACCAAGTGTCCCAAGAGACCACACCCTCCCACTGGAGGAAAGACCCCTGGGGTGGCGAGTGTAGTGCTCGGGGAGGAGTTGCCTCTAGATAAGGGAGGTGAGTGGGCAGGGCTAACATTAGTGTCCCTGGGAGATTGCGAGATGGTTCCTAAGACCCATGTGCCCTCGAATACTACCAAGTACAGGCAATGGGTCACCATCAATGCCCAGAGGGTGGAGGCTCTGAGGGACACAGGAGCCAGCATGACTATGGTAAGGAGTCAGCTTGTGTCCCCAGAGCAGGTGGTTCCCAACGTAGTCCACCCGGTTGTGATGGCTGACAACCGAGAGGGTCACTATCCGGTGGCCCAGATTCCCTTTGAGTGGGGAGGGGTTGCGGGTCCTCTTCGAGTTGCAGTAAGCCCTGCCATGCCGGTCGACTGTCTGTTGGGAAATGACCTTGAACATACGGCCTGGAAGGAGGTCGAGTACAGGGCTCATATGGAGATGTTGGGGTCGCCTGAGTGGACTTGTGCCAACACGCGGTCCGTGACTGCCCGGAGGGGGAGTTCACAGAGGTTGGAGCCTGTGACAAAGGCCCAACCAGCTGCCAAAAAGGGTAAACGGGGACAGGGGAAGCCTGCCCCGGCATCTGCACCTCGTAAGATGGATGGGGCAACTGAGGTGGCCCCGGAGTCCACAGAGGGGGATGTGACTTCCCTGGAGGGCTTACCTACCCCTGCAGAATGGCAGGTGGAGGGAGGACCTACCAGGGAGGAGTTTTGTCGGGCCCAGAAGGAGTGCCCCACCCTTGAGGGCTTACGGCGGCAGGCCGAAGTCCAGGCAGCGGGTAACGATTCGGGGAACTTCCACATATATTGGGAAGATGGTCTCCTCTATAGCGAACCCAAGGCTCTGGTGCATGGATCATCCCGGGCCTTGGTGGTTCCCCAGCGTTACCGAGCCTTCCTTTTGGAATTGGCGCATGAGATACCCTTGGCAGGACACCTGGGACAGGACAAGACCTTTGCTCGGCTTGTCCCTCACTTCTACTGGCCTCAGATGAAGATTACGTCCGACACTTTTTGTAGGATATGTGTCACCTGCCAAGCTAGTTGGAAAACAGGGGTGAAGCTGAAGGCTCCCCTGGAACCACTGCCTGTCGTTGGCATCCCCTTTGAGAGGGTGGGCATCGACATTGTGGGGCCATTGGATCCACCAACATCTGCCGGTCACAGGTTTATCCTGGTTCTGGTGGATCATGCCACCCGGTACCCAGAGGCTATTCCTCTGAGGACCATTACCGCACCTGCGGTGGCACGGGCCCTGATGGGGATTTTCACCCGGATGGGGTTCCCCAAGGAAGTTGTGTCTGACAGAGGTACCAACTTCATGTCGGCATATATGCGGGCTATGTGGAAGGAGTGTGGAGTCACCTACCGGTTCTCCACCCCTTATCACCCTCAGACCAATGGTCTGGTGGAGAGGTTTAACAAAACCTTGAAGGGCATGATCAGGAGTCTGCCCGAGAGCCTGCGGAGGAAATGGGACGTCCTCCTGCCTTGCTTGCTGTTCTCCTACAGGGAGGTACCACAGAAGGGAGTGGGCTTCAGCCCCTTTGAGCTGTTGTATGGACACCCTGTTCGTGGACCCCTCAGCCTGGTGAAGGATGTATGGGAAAAGACTCCCAGAAAACTTCCCCCGGATGTGGTGAGCTACATGCTGGCCTTTCGTAGCCAAATGGCTAGGTTGTGGAAGCAAGCTTCCGAAAACCTAGAAGCCAGCCAGACGGTCATGAAGGAATGGTATGACCAAAATGCTCACCCGGTGGAGCTGGAGCGTGGCCAGAAGGTGTGGGTCATGGAGCCTGGAGAGCTTAGCGCCCTCCAGGATCGCTGGTCAGGCCCCTTTGAGGTGATTGAGAAGAAGGGCAAGGTCACCTATGTGGTGGATCTTAAGACCCCCAGGCAGCCCCATCGAGTGCTCCATGTCAACCGCCTCAAGCCCCACCAAGAGAGATCAGAGGTCACTTTGATGATGGTGACTGATGGGTTAGAGGAAGAGGAAAGTGAACCTCTCCCTGATCTTTTCGCGTCCCAAGAGAAGGATGGGTCAGTAGAGGGAGTGATCCTCTCACCATCTCTAACTCCCGAACAGCGGAGAGACTGCCGCCAGGTTCTGGAGCAGTACGCTTCACTGTTCTCACTTATCCCGGGAAGGACTCATCTGTGTACCCATGATGTGGACACAGGGGACAGCCCACCTGTGAAGTCCAAGTCCTACCGCTTGTCGGATAAGGTGAAGGCTAGCATCCATGGTGAAGTCACTAAGATGCTGGAGCTGGGAGTAATTGAACCTTCAAGCAGTCCCCGGTCCAGTCCGGTGGTACTGGTACCTAAAGCTGCCCGCCGGGCACTACCCCAGAACTCAGGTTCTGTGTGGATTACAGGGGACTGAACTCTGTGACGAAGACCAATGCTCATCCTATCCCGAGGGCGGATGAGCTCATTGACCAGTTGGGAGCTGCCCAATACCTGAGTACCTTTGACCTTACATCCGGGTACTGGCAGATCTCCCTGACAGATGGAGCAAAGGAAAGGTCAGCCTTCTCCACACCTGAGGGACACTACCAGTTCTGCGTAATGCCCTTTGGGCTCAAGAACGCCCCTACCACTTTCCGTGGCTGGTGAACCAGGTCCTCTCCGGGATGGAGGCTTTCTCAGTTGCTTACCTGGATGACATCGCCGTCTTCAGCAGCAGCTGGGAGGACCATTTGTGTCACCTTCAGGCTGTCCTTCAGGCCCTGCAGCAGGCGGGCCTGACGATCAAGGCCAGCAAGTGCCAGATCGGGCAGGGGTCGGTAGTGTACCTAGGTCACTTGGTGGGTCGGGGCAAGGTGCAACCCCTTCAGGCCAATCATGGCCTGGGAACCCCCCAAGACTCAGACGGAGGTCCGAGCCTTTCTGGGCCTCACCGGTTACTACCGACGCTTCGTCAAGGGGTATGGAGCGATCGCGGCTCCCTTGACTGAGCTTACATCAAAGAAGCACCCTCGACGGGTAATCTGGACCGAGGAGTGTCAACGAGCCTTTGACACCTTGAAACAAGCAATGTGTGCGGCACCTGTCCTCAGGGCCCCTGACTTCTCCAAAGAGTTCATCGTCCAAACGGATGCGTCGGTGCATGGCATCGGGGCAGTGCTGTCGCAGCTCAATGAAGAGGGTCTGGACCAACCTGTGGTTTTCCTATCCAGGAGACTACTCCCTTGGGAACAGAGGTGGAGTGCGATCAAGAGGGAGGCTTTTGCGGTGGTGTCGGCTCTGAAGAAGTTGCGGCCATACCTGTTTGGCTCGCACTTCCTGGTTCAGACCGACCACCGGCCCCTCAGGTGGCTGATGCAAATGAGGGGCGAGAATCCTAAGTTGTTGAGGTGGTCCATCTCCCTACAGGGAATGGACTTTAGGGTGGAACATCGCCCTGGAGTGGACCACGCCAATGCTGACGGTCTCTCCAGGTATTTCCGCCTTAGTGAAGAGAACTCCCAAGGGATTGGGTAGCTCTCCCCACTTTCAGCTGGGGGGGACGCGTGTTAGACCTGCCAGTCCTTTGGCTGTCCCCTCCTCATTTTTTTCTTCCTTTACCCACTAATTTTTCTGTCCACTAGTTTTTTTGGTGTTGACTTAGAGGCTCTGGGTGCCCCATTATCACTAATTGATGGTGTGGAGCAAGGTGCTTCCCTAAAATGGAGGGAGGGAGAGAGCTCCTCCACAAAATGGTGGCCTAAACTGTCACCTCAGAACCTGGGCCATAGGCTGGCTTGAGGAGTTCCAGAACCTTCTGGACCACTCTGGACAGTCAGGGCCCAGGCTATATATAGAGGTGAGGTGCGACGGCCATTTTGTGTGACGTGAGGTAGTCAGGAGTAAGGCACCTGAGTGGGGAGGTAGGAGCGCAGGAGGGGGGAACTGACTGTTCTTAGGGCCTGCTTTTTCTCCCCCCTTCGGTTGACACTACCCCCTACCTTGTGACCTAGCCCTGCCTTTAGCCTCTGACCCTGGGATCACGTTAACCGTCTTGTGCTCCCCGCCTGGCCAGGACTCCTGAAGAGAACGGGGGAAGAGAGTGACCATCCACCATTGCCCTGACTTTGCCTGGAACCCCCTTATCTTGGTCTGCTCCTGACGTGTGGCTTGTCGCTTCCCAGCCTGCCTGCCCCGAGCTGGGGCTTATCTGTGAGAGTAGGGGGCGCTTGGTGCCAAACTGATCATCACCCCTCAAATTGTAGGCCTACCCTTAATTTCCACACCCCCCCGTTGAGGGGGTCCTGAAAGAACTCACCACTGTGGCCTGGGAGCCAGAAAGATTGCCCCTGCTATCGCTGGGGCCCACGGAGAAGCCCGGGGCCCCGTTGCTGTCGTCACAGCCGAGTTTACGCAGTCCCCAGGGCTGTGGAGGCCGCCAGAGTTCAGGGAAGGCCTCGTTAGGCCAAGCGATCTAGACGAGGCCGCGTAGGTCTGAAGCCAGTGACTCCTGTCACCTGATGGGGGCGGACTGCCAAACGCCGCCCCCGCCGCTTCACTACTCGCTGACTGGGCCGCGCCCCCGCAGGCCGCACTGTCATTGGCGGCTGCGGGCGCGTCCTGGCCGCAGTGCATCGACGGCGGGAGGCCCCGAGAGGCGCGATCGACCCGGACATCGCCGGGAAACCTGCACGGCTGGTGGAGGGGGCACTGAGGATCGTGGTCCCCGTCCGGCCGAGGATCTTCACAAGGGCCGGTAAGGCCGAAGCTTGAGGTAAACCCCGGGGAGGAGGGCGGGAGGCCTGGGAGAGGCCCAGTGCACGCCCCTCCTCCTGGGAATTCGATTGTTGGGCCCGCTTGGCCCTGCAACTACCCTGGAGTGGGGAATTGGCCGATCCATGGCCCCCTGAACTTGTGCCTGATGAAATACTAAACGTTGGCTCCTCAGAATTGAAAGTAACTGCCTCCCCGGATAAGACGAGTCCCTCAAGGAGGTATCAGGTTCAATGATCAGCGCTTGGACCCCCTGATTAAAAGCCATAATTGAAGCGCTGTGTTCACTGGGAATGTCTATGGCTCCAAAGGAAATCGTATGGCGCCTCAATGATATTTAATGACTCTATTTAAAGTGCTAAGAAATGGCTATGTGCAGCGCTATATTTAATGACTCTATTTAAAGTGCTAAGAAATGGCTATGTGCAGCGCTATATTTAATGACTCTATTTAAAGTGCTAAGAAATGGCTATGTGCAGTGCTATATTTAATGACTATTTAACGCACTATAAAAATTTGCTGTGATGTGTTTGACCACCAGGTGGCGTGCTTGAACTCATACCAGATCTAAGGTATTTTAGCACTGCCAATTTAAACACACTGAAAAGTTTTGACCCTAATGTGATGGAAAAGAAAACCGATTGGTTTCCCCTGAAAGAAAAGAAAAACATGATAAAAGGACAAGATAAAGCTTATCTAACTATTTTCTAACTCCATGGTGTAGTGTCGTTTTTAGTGGTGGTACGCTGGAGTGCTGAGGTGAGTGTGATGCAAGCACGACATGTTACCTGGAATGAGGCCTTTCCACCTGAGCCAAGCTACCATAGGTCTTTAGGTCCAACAGCGGTGCTGCCAAATTTGCAGCAACTCAGCGCTCTGACATTTTATTGTAAATATGCCCCTGAGTGCATGCACTTCTATATATCCATTTCAGCCACTGTGCATAACTTACCAAAACTATAGCACATAAGATTTCCATACAAGCCAACATTTTCAAACCGGGATGTGGAACATTTTAAAAAACAAATCGGGGGAATATATTTTCCCTACTGCCTAATATTGAAGCAGCAGAGACAATTTTAGGGGGAGACACCTAAATAAAACCAGTTATTGCTTCAAACATCGGGGGTCTCCCGCTCGAAGTGTGTGTGTGTGTGTGTGTGGGGGGGGGGGGGGGGGGGTTATTGGCATTTATGGGCTTGGAGATTCCTAGAACAGTGAGAAACGTCCAACCCAAACAGCCCATGCTCTGAGTCTGTGCCATGTAGCAAAGCAAGCCAAGCCTATTATCCATCACATAATCACGAGGTAACAAGCAACCCAGACAGCCAACAGTCGCAAAAGGCAAAGCCAATGCCAGAAATTCATTCTTCTAAAATAGCATAATGAAGACAGATTGCATGCAGCGTTGTGTGTGCTGGCTGGTCTGAATAATTTGCGGCGCTTGCTAATACCTAAGCCGAGGGGCAAACTTCTATTTAGCTCCGTGAAGGCCAGTAAATGGATTTATATTTTTCTGTACAAATAGGTTGCAGGAATTTTCTCGGCAGTGACATTTTTAACAAGGTTCTTCCACGTGAGGATGTTGATGTTGCTAGGCTCGGAGCGTCATTGAGAGATATATTAGGCTTATACTACCATCTAGTGGACACTAGTGAGAATAAAACGCACTTCATGATCCAATTATTTTGTGTAGTGCCTCAGAAGAGGAAATGCACAAACTTGTTACCTGATACGACTCACGATGAAGCTATATGTTTGGTTGGACTGTCGTGACTGTATTAATGAGTGTGATCTTTGTATAATGACTGTAGTGTCGCGATAGCCCATCTGACGTGACACGCGATTGCGTGCGCGTCAGGTCACGTAGCCTGTTCCCCCTAATAAATATGACGTCACGCCTGCGCGTCGGCAGAAGGGCCACGGCAGCGTAGACGGCAACACCACCAGTACATGTGTCCCGAGTCTTCATTTGACCACGTGGGTCTGGGCCTGTAGTACGTGTGTGTGTGTGAGCGACCCTAAACCTCACGACACCACAAATTGGCGACGAGGGTGAACGTGCCCTCGCTCCTGCTCCGTGCGTTTGGTTGGTGTGGCGGCCGGAGAGCGCTCCTCGCTCGCGGTGCTCGTGCCCCGCCAGTTCGCGCGCTGCTGCCCCGCGTCACGGGCTCTGGAGTGGACACGTGCGGAAGCGCCGGAGCGCTCCTGATCAGCTGCTGGCTCGCGCTGGGGCCGTCTCCTGCACCGTCGCCCCAGCGCGCTTCGGTGTCCTCGCGTGCCCCGCCCCCTCGCCTGGGGAGTGGAGAGCATCCTTCGTTCCCTGTCTCCTGACTGTCGCCCAGGGGGAGAAGGAGCTGCGGTGCCCTTTAATGCCTGCCGGGTGTGCAGTCCCGAGGACACAGCGACTGACCGCCTGAGCCACGTGCTGCCAACAGAAGTAAGCTTTTGGTTGCCCCTGCCTGCATGAACAGCCTTTGGGTCACAGTGATTGCCCCTGCCTGCATAAGAAGCCCTCAGCACTGCCAGGTCCCCAGAGCCCTGCCTCCCGGAGGTCCCTCAGGGAGTCCCACACAGCACAGAAGGGACGGTCCTACAACTCACGGGGGAGCCACCTGGGAGAACCCCATTGTCAAGGGGTGGAGGAGGTCTCGCCCAGCGCAAGAACACACGTGAGCGTGAGGTCCCGCCCAGCGCAAGCCGCGCACGTGCAACATGGCGACCATCCCGCCAATAGAGCCGTTCTCTGTCGAGGGGTCCCCGTCAACGGTGGCGGCCCGATGGAGAGACTGGGAGGACAGAGTGCGCATCTTCTTCGAGGCCACGAAGGTCCACAGAGATCAGAAACGCGCAATGATAATCCACCTAGGTGGGAAGGAGATTCACAACATCGTAAAGACGCTTGGCGAGGCCACCCCCAAGACGCACACGACGCTAATAGCTGCGCTCAATGAATACTTCGAGCCAATGGCAAATCGCGACTATGAACGCTTCATATTTCGCCAAGCGCGCCAGCTGCCAGAGGAGTCGCTCGACAAGTTCTACGCCCGCCTAAAGAACCTAGCGGCCACCTGCGGGTTTAGGGATGAGACGGAGGAGATAAGAGGCCAGATAATACAGGGCTGTGCGTCCGCTAAGCTGCGGGAGAGGATCCTGGAGGAGTCCGGCAAGCCCCTGGCTGATATCCTGACGATGGGCCGAACAAAGGAACTGTCTAAAGCGCGCGCCGCGAACATGGAAGCGGCCCTACAGGCGCCAGTGAAAACCGAGCCGGTCAACGCCGTAGCAGTCAAACCGAAACAGAGGTGGCCCCGACGAGGACCAGGCCCGGCCACTCAAGAACAACCGAAGTCCTGTGGGTACTGCGGTGGCTCGCCTCACACCCCGTCCGAGTGTCCAGCGCGAGGGACCAAGTGCAGGGGGTGTGGACGCTTCAATCACTTTGAGAAAGTGTGCCGGTCGAAGAAATTCCGAAAGCCCCGCCAAGCCGTCAACACGGTTGAGGAAGGCGGCCAGGGGGCCAGCGACATGGACGATGATGAAGAGGAAGAAAAGGTCATACACCGGGTGCACATGATAGGCATGGCCGCCCGCCGGACTAGAAGACTGCCGCAATGCAACATCCGAGTAGGATCACAGGACGTCATGACGGTGGTGGACACAGGAGCCAGCATCAACATCATGGCCGCTGCCATGCACAAGTCCATGCGCCCACAGCCCGCACTCCAGCCCTCGACGATCACGGTGTTCGCCTATGGCCAGGAGGAGCCATTAAAGGTGCGGGGGAAGTTCAGGACGGTGATATCCCATGGGACGCGCTCCATCACGTCGAATGTATATGTCACTGAAGATGGACAAGGCATGCTCCTGGGCTGTCGGGCGGCAGAAGACCTCGGAGTGGTGACGTTTGCGTTCGGTGTACACCAAGAATCAGTACACCACACCCTGGAGGAATTCGAAGACATCTTTCACGGGATAGGCAAATTCCGGGGCAAAGAAGTCCACCTACACATTGACCCCACCGTCCAGCCAATAGCCCTCCGGCATCGCCGCATAGCGTTCCATCTCAGGCCGCTCGTGGAGGCTGAACTGAAGAAGCTTGAGGCGGCGGGAATCATCGAGAAGGTGTCCGGGCCAACCCCGTGGGTGTCACCGATCGTCGTGGCGAAGAAACCCAAGCAGCCAGGCGCTGTCAGAATATGCGTGGACATGAGGCTCCCCAATGCCGCCATCAAAAGGGAGCGACACATCACCCCAACAATCGATGACATTGTCGGAGAGATGGCAGGCGCCAAGTGGTTCTCAAAGCTGGACTTACGCTCAGGATATCACCAACTAGTGCTGGACGAGGAATCCCGGAACATAACCACCTTCTCCACGCATGTAGGTCTGAGGCGGTATACGAGGCTGAGCTTCGGGGTGTCGAGCGCTGCGGAAGTATTCCAAAATGTGATACAAGAGCTCATCGCAGGAATTCCCGGAGCGATCAATGTCAGCGATGACATCATGGTGCATGCCACTACCGTGGCGGAGCACAATGAGAGGCTGGTGCAGGTGCTACGACGCATAAAGGACGCAGGTCTCACCCTACATAGGGAGAAGTGCGAGTTCCTGTGCCGGAAGATCCAGTTCTTCGGCTACACCTTCTCGGCAGATGGTGTCAACCCGGACCCGGACAAGGTCAAAGATATCAAGGAAGCGGCCGCTCCTGCCAACGTCACGGAAGTAAGGAGCTTCCTGGGAATGGTGAACTATTGTGGCCGGTTCATCAAGGATCTGGCGAACCTCACGGCGCCACTAAGGGAGCTCACGAAAGAGTCCACTCCCTGGACATGGGACAGTGACCAGGCTCGAGCGTTTGAAGAAGTCAAACAGGCCCTCTCAGAAGCCACGACGTTGGCCTTCTTCGACCCAGCCAAGCTGACGCAAATCGCCGTTGACGCAGGTCCAGTCGGGTTGGGCGCGGTCCTGCTACAACGAAGGACAAGTGCCGAGGAATGGGCCCCGGTGGCATTCGCCAGCCGGTCGCTCACGGAGACGGAGCAACGATACTCCCAGATAGAAAAAGAGGCGATCGCCATTCACTGGGGATGTCGCCATTTTCACCTGTACGTCTACGGAAAACCCTTTGTTGTGACCACGGACCACAAGCCACTGGTATCCCTGTTCGCGGGCACGTCCACCAAGCCGCCGCCAAGAATCGAGAAGTGGATGTTGCAGCTTCAGGACTATAACTGCAAGATTGAGTACCAGCCGGGCGCCCGTAACCCGGCAGACTACCTATCTCGCCACCCTCGCACCGCGACTCCAAAAGAAATGAAGGAGGCGGCAGAAACAGAGGAATACGTCCGCTGCGTCACAGCGCGGTCGTGTCCCCGGCCAGTGTCCATGGCCAGCCTGTCTCAGGCCACCAGCGAAGACGAGTGCCTCCAAAGAGCGAGAGTGGCAGTCCGAGACAACAGCTGGACTCGCACCCGAGAAGAGTGGAAAAGTCTGACGCCCCGGGCGAAGCAAATAATGGAGAGCCTGTACCACGTGAGAACGGAGCTGACGGAAGACGATACAGGATGTTTGCTGAGAGGCCACCGGCTAGTTATTCCGACGTCCCTCACCCAGAGAGTAGTGGATCTAGCCCACATTGGTCACCAGGGCATGGTCAAGACTAAGTCCCGGCTCAGAACCAAAGTATGGTTCCCTCTCATGGACGAACTAGTGGAGGCTACGGTTCGAGAATGTCCGGCGTGCCAGGTCACCGGAGAGGTGCCCCGGCCTGCCCCTGTGGTGATGGAGCCTCGCCCTCGGAAGCCATGGTCGAAGATCAGCGTCGATTTTGGCAGTTTGCCAGACGGACGGCACACCCTGGTGGCGATAGACGATCACTCTAAGTATCCAGAGGTGGAAATACTGACTGTTCTGAGTGCTCAAGAAGTAATCCCGAAGCTGGAGAAAATCATGGCAACGCACGGCATAGTCAAAGAGATCAGAACCGATAACGGGTCACCGTTCCAGAGCCAGGACTTCGCGGCATACCTACAGACCCTTGGAATCCATCACCGGCGGATCACCCCCCGATGGCCTCAAGCGAACGGAGAAGCTGAACGCTTCATGAGGACACTCAATAAGGTGATACGGATTGCTCACGAAAAGAGCCACCCTGTGGAACTTGCAATTTTCACATTTCTCCGCAGCTATCGCCAAACGCCCCACTCTGTTACGGGAGTGGCACCGGCACACCTCCTAATGGGGCGGGTTGTCACCGACTCCATACCGCATCACCCAGAGTGGAGGCCTGAAACTCCCAATGACAGTGCCATTGATGAACATCGACGCGGAGCCTTCGCTCAAGCCGACGCCCGCCGGCGGGCTGTGTCCTCCCACCTAGCCCCAGGTGACACTGTACTGATCCGCAATCGGATGCCAGGGAGCAAGTTTCGGTTGAACTTTGAACCTCAGCCATGGACAGTGGAGAAAGTTCGAGGCACATGTGTGACAGCCCGGAAAGGCGCCGACCAGATCACGAGGAATGTGTCTTTCTTCAAGAAAATTCCAGGGCCCCCTGGGGCGGGTGAACGACACCATGACAGTTCCACGATGGACAGGCTGCGGGAACACCGATTCCGAGAACCCGCGGACCAGGCGAGTGGAGGAGCAGAATCCCCAGGTCATGAACTTGACCCGCTGCTGAGCCGGCCAGAGCACGCTCCACCCGAAGCGGCTGATGTACCCCAGGCGAGAGAGAGCGACGCTGATGGTGACCCCGGGGGTAGAGACCGTGGGGGAGTGCGATATGACCTGAGACCACACCCTGCGCCCTCCTGTAGGTTACGGGACTATGTCAAGTAAGATTGTTTCAGTTTGTTCCCTTTGTTTTATGTTCAGAATGCCAATAATGTGCGCAGGACTGTGGGACACTGAGAGACTGTTTTCCATGCCACAGCGTGCAGTCACCTACCGTAGGTTGTTGTTTGTTGTTTTTTTTGTGTGTTGGGGAGGAATGTAGTGTCGCGATAGCCCATCTGACGTGACACGCGATTGCGTGCGCGTCAGGTCACGTAGCCTGTTCCCCCTAATAAATATGACGTCACGCCTGCGCGTCGGCAGAAGGGCCACGGCAGCGTAGACGGCAACACCACCAGTACATGTGTCCCGAGTCTTCATTTGACCACGTGGGTCTGGGCCTGTAGTACGACACCACAAATGACAAGTGTCAAGATTTTATTTATATGAAGTGCCACTTCTGAAACAAAGCAAGACTAGGCGGCTGTAAGCGTAGTCGATAATGTCCCTACAACAAACGCATGCAATATTAAACATAAATAAAGACTAGCAGATAACCACCGACCAACAAAACACACCACAAACACATCTACTTAAGAAGCCAGACCTATTGGCTCGGTCAGTGTTTCTGTGCAGCACTTTGATAGTATAGTTGATTAATGCTTCTTCTACTGACATTTATGAGTATCCTGCACGGATCCAACCAATCTGCTACAAGCTCCTCACTGAGCTCCTACAGGAACCGAGATTCTGTTTCACAGGAATTCAAATGAGCTTCTGCAGGCAGGGCCTGCCTTAGGCCCAGGGGTGGCTCCTCCCGGGGAGCGTTGCCCCGCCGTTGCGAGCTCAGTAATGCAATTTTTTTTAAATAAAATGGCATGCCAATGCCATTTTATGTATTTTCAACTGCACCAGCTCACTCTGTGTACAGCGCAAGGGTGGGGGAAGAGCTAAATCCTGCAAATGAAGGATTACAGCAGTGGTCTACAGTGCGCATGACTGATTGGCCGGCTGTCTTGAGATGGCCAGCCCGACATGCGCACTGTAGACCCAGCAATTCAAAGGCTGTGAAACAGCTGGGGACTTCTGGCACAGGCCCCCAGCCTCAAAATGAGCGCTGGGTGAGCCAGCTCCCACCAATGCTGGGGCTGCTTTCACAGCATGAGCGGCAGCTCCAGGATTGGTTGGAGTGGCAGTCCCCGAGAAGGAAGGAAGTCCTTCCTTTTCCTACTCGTGGACAGCAAACAGAGCACCCGGGGGCCCTTTGCCCACCTGGCGCAGCTCTCATTTGTTTGTTGTCCATTTGGGCCTGTGTTGGAGGCCTGTTGACATAACTGATTTATATGCAAACAGCATCCACCATGGGACTCTTTTTTAGAAAAAAATGAGCAATCCTCTCCAATCCGTTTGGGGGAGCCACCATTCAATATATTTACTCATATACACTAAGCGGTACCTACACACTTTGGTAGCCTTTCATATAGAAGCAAGTGTGATAAATTGACCAAAAATCACTGACAATAGTTTCTGTGGTTATTTTTTTTGTATTATCTTTTCAAAGAATGATATATGTAAATAATATTATAGTTAATAACACATGTGCAGGTGATGCAGTGCTCCAGTGTGAAAAACAAATACAATTTATACACATCAGACACAAAAACAACAAAAAGTTCACTGATTCTATATATTTAAAGAGAAAAAGCATGTGTGTACCACATTGCAGCATGTGAAACAATTGTTAATTAGAATAAACATGTGAAGCAAATGTTGACGCTTCGACCCCTGTTGAGTCTCTGGGTCTCCTCAGGACAATAGTCGTCTGACTTATTCCCTGCAAGGTTTGGGTGGACAGGAACCAAAACCAATCGTCAGTCTATATCCACTCAATGCTCAGGGTATTTGTGTTCTATTTATGGCGTCACGCTATCCTGACTTACCATAAATAAGTAGCCACTGTCCACTGTCCAGTATGTGTTCCAGTCTGGGGAAATCTGGCTGCAGTCATCCGAGTTAAGTCCATCCTGTGCAGGAACGGACTTTGGTGCTCCCATTGCGGTGCCTTTCTAAGAGGCACTGCTGTGGGACCGCCCATCAGACCACAAGGAACCTTGTTATCTGGTGGGTGGCCGGCGGTTGAGTTTGGCAGTGCCGGAGTGGGGCGCTGGCATGGCGGCCTGCTCCCACACTGCCAAACTCTTATCAGACTCTTAGTTCTTTGGAAATCCTGATGGATTCCCTCCAGGTAAATGGACCTTTGCTGCCGTGTTCTGAACAGAGCTGAATCAGACTGCACAGGCCATGTATATAATCAACTGTCAAGTTCTTTATTTTCAGTCAATGATGAGAGGTATGAGTAGTTTTAAAGGGTTTTATTTTCTTATTAAATGGTAGGTTTTTCTGATTCTTTATTCATTAGTCAAATATCAATCAGGTTACAGAATTGATATTAGAAAAATAAAGTTAGTGCAGATGATATTATAATGTGCATACAGCACATTCATTAAAAGAAAGAGTTCCTATTCTAAGAAATGGAGCGCAAATGATGTCAGTCAGAACCCATGAAGAGCTCAAAAATAAAGGCAAGAGTGAGAGTAGCATGAAGCTAAAATCAATAATTAACAATTACAGAATTTCCAATAAAGAGAAAATGAAGCATAGAGCAAATAAGCTTTCACAAAGTCAAGTAGTCAAAGTATAAAGCTTGGGTTTTAATAAATGTTAAAAGAACACAGCCTGATGTGTCTCCTCTGATTCTCAGCTGATCTGCCTCTCGTCTCTCCAGTGGAATCTGTGCTGTGCTAAAGGAATCTCTCTCTGAAGCTCCTAAACTAGGAACACGTTTTATAAAGCTATATTTTAATGTTACAAAACATGTGGACTGTCCTTGTCTTCATCCAATGGACATCTCAGCGTTCTACCACATCATCCATCGTGTGAGCTGGCTATTTTATTTATGGAAAATGAATAAATCCTTCCCAAGGCACATTCTTTTCACAGCTCGAATCCTATGTAAAAAGACTTCTATTCCAAACCTTCTGATCAAGTAACTGTTATTTTAGCTGAATATAAGGTCTGTAAGCTGCAAAGAAACTTTATTTAAGCAGGAAGTCATTAGAATATATATATGTAATATGGTAATACATTTTGAAATACAGGTGCTTTCTGTACCCTGTGGCAAATAAATGAAGCTTTTTAGTCAGTTATGAATGGGGCTCTGTTTAAAAAGATAACATTTTACCAGCAAATTATACCATATCATAAAGGTTACATGCTGAGGCATCTCTATTTCACAAACGAAAGGCACATTCTACTGTTATCTGGCAGGTCAAGTTGAAGCTCCTCGAGCAAGCAGTATTTCTACAAACCATTATTTCTAGTTAGCTGTCACTGTTTTCTACACTTTTAAATGTTGTCTTATTTAAAACAAACTACACATTAATGCTGCACACGTTTCATCATTACTGTAAGTTAAAAAAAACACATTCTATAGTTAAGACAGAAGCTAAATTAGTCACATTAACTATAAATTATTTTTTGTGCATGTTTTAGCTTCCTAAAGTAGCAAAAACAAGGTATGCTGTTCCTGGGGAAGGTGTTGACTGGAGGAAAGAATGGAGTGGTGTCCCAGGTGCCAGGAGGTTTAGAGGACAGCAGGGGGGATCGCTCCTGTAAGGAGCAAGGGTCCTCACACACCCCGGAAGATGTCATGCTTCATCATCGGGCAGCTCCTCGTTGGGCTGGCACTGCAATGCCCAACGGGCCCCGCGAAGGGGGTCTTTGCTGGAGGACTTCTCTTTTGCGGATGTGAATTTGGAGGGATGAGGGGGCAAAAGGGGCGAAAGGATGATATGAGTAGATATGGGAAGGTGCAAGTGTGACTTAAAAATGGCAATAAGGAACCCACAAGATACCCTATTGACTGGGTTCTTATGCTATGATAAAAACAAGGATTATGAAGATGTAGCTGGAGAGAGGTAATTACTACTTCTTGAGCTCAGAAGAGTGTATGTGCAGTGAGGGGGTGTCAGCATGTTTCATGCCTATTTAAAGTCCAAGGGATCTCAGCATTTCATCAGGACCAAGGGATCCTCGTATACACAAACAGGGATGATTTGTGTGTGTGTGTTCTGTGAAATGACATCTCTGAAAAAAGAATTCACGATGTAGTCCAGTATAAATAGATAGATAAATTACCTTCTGGATACACCTGGAGGGAGAACATGGACGGTCCTATGAGGGCCAACAAGGAGAGAGAGGGGTCAAAACACAGGGTGGCGGTACATGGTATTATCATGACATCTCTGCCCATGGTATGTCATAATTTAGACCTGTTTGGTGTGTAGCAAGATGGTACACCTAGCGTTGTTCTTTGTGAAAAAGGGCTCTGGTGGTTATGTTGGTGTGAGTCTCGATTATTGTCCAGTACATGTTGTCTGGACTGTGGCCCATCTCAGTGTAATGGGTGAGTATTTTGGTCAAAGTCCTACTGTACCTCACATTACAGCAGTGTTCGGTAATTCTGGTCTTGACTGCCCTTGTAGTCATCCCTACGGAGTGTTTTTGGCAAGGGCACATGATGACATATATGCAGTTCTTCGTGTTGCAGTTGGTGTGGGTTCTTTGAATCCATGTGTAGGGCTAAGATTGTCCAACCATGGCTACTACACTCCCATTAGTCAGCCTTCCTTATCAATAATCATACCAGAACACCGTATTTTTATACCCTGTTCAAAATCCACAAGAACACCAGACCCCCACCATGTAGACCAATACTATCAGGAATCAGGTCTACACTCGAATCACTCTCACAATTTTGTGATCACTATTTGAAGCCCTTGGGGATGAAAACCCGTCCTTCCTAAAGGACACAACTGGCGTTTTTAATCTCCTCGGGGACCTGGCAGATGATGCCTCTATTGATCTATTAGTCACTCTAAACATAGAGGCTCTTTATGCAAACATACCCCAGGATCCAACTTTAAAAGTCATACAAACTATCCTCATGGCAGAGGAGTGGACCTCTCCCACCCCAGTGAGCTTCATTATTGAGTGCGTCACCGTAGCACTGAATGAGAATTTTTTCCAATTTGAGGACCAACTGTACCATCAGACTGAGGGTATCTCGATGGGTAGTACCTTTGCCCGAGTCTGGCCTGCCTCTATGTGGCAGACTTCGAGGCAAAACACATCCTTGTGGACAGTAACCCCTATCAGACCAACATTCTGGTGTGGCGTAGGTATATTGAAGACATACTGATTCTATAGCAGGGTACCACAACTACATGCCATGATTTCTGTGTTTGGATTAACACATTGAACCCGTATTTGATTTTCAGCAAGAATGTCACCGCAACAGAAATCCCATTCCTTGACTTGCTAATCTCACTCACATGAGGACACCTAAAAACAGCAACATACAAGAAACCAACAGACAGCAATAGTCTACTGAGATATGACAGTCACCATCCAAACACCTGCGAGACAACCTTCCTTTTGGGCAATTCCTACGCTTGCATCCTCAATGACTTTTGACAAGCCTAATACTTGAATACAGATTTAGTAGCAAGACGATACCCCCAACACTGGTACAAAGAGCCTACAAGAGAGCTAGGAACAACAATTGAGAGGGTCTCCTAAAACCCTACAGGTGAGAATCCACTGACGTCATGACCTGCGTCACTTCCTTTACACCACAGTCCAATCACATACAAAAAACCATTAGGAAACACTGGGCAATATTACAGACGGAGGCCATGTCTCCCTCCAAATCCCGGTGTGGTTACAAACAAACTGCAAAAATTAAGGACATTATCGTGCACACAAGACCAACCACTCCTAGACTAAGACCATAACAATCATTGTGGGGTCTACCCCCTGTGACGGGGTATTACCCTTGTGGAGCGTGCAGTGACACGTTCCTCTAAACAGATCAATCTGAGCCCTACCGACACATGGATTAAAAAAAAACACAACAACTGCAACACGAAGAACTGCATATATGTCATCACTTGCCCTTGCAAAAATTCTGCTCAGGGATGACTACAAGGGCAGCCAAAGCCAAAATTACCGAACACCGCAGTAATGTGAGGTGCGGTAGGACTACGACCAAAATTCTCACCCATTACACTGAAATGGGCCACACTCCAAACGACATGTACTGGACGATAATCGAGGCTCACACCAACATAACCACTAGAGCCCTTTTTCACACAGAACAGCACTGGGTGTACCATTTTGCTACACACCAAATAGGTCTAAATAATGACATACCATAGGCAGAAGTGTCACGATTATACCATGTACCACCACCCTGTGATTCTGACCTCATAGGCCCATGCATGTGCCCTTGTCACCCTGTTCCATTGAGCCGCCGCTTGGCCACACAGAGTCCACCATGGCCACTGCGGCTTCTTTCCCAATTTTACAGCCATTTCTGAGCTTTCATGACTGTATCTAGTAGAACCAGCCTACTAGCTCTACTGAGAGCACTTATCATAGAGGGTGGATGAGTCACATATTTTTGATCTGCATTAAACTAAGTGCAGCCCCGATTACTCAGTCAACTATGGGACATAGGCCTCCACCTACACACACCCTCCCCATGCCCCACATGTTTATAACTCGGGTTTTCACTCATCGGATTGGTGATTTAATCGTGTCTATACTTATTCTCCCTCCAGATGTATCCACAAGACAATTTATCTATCTATTTATACTGGACTGCATCACAAGTCCTTTTTTAAGGGATGTCTTTTCACAGAACACACACACACAAATTGTCCCTGTTCGAGTAGACGAGGCTCTCTTGGTCTTGACGAAATGCAGAGATCCCTTGGACTTTAAATAGGCATGAAACATGTTGACCCCCCTCACTGCCATACACTCTTCTTAGCTCGAGAGATTGTAATTCCCCCTCTCCAGCTACGAGTTCATAGTCCTTGTTTTTATCATAGCATAAGAACCCAGTCAATAAAGGATATCTTGTGGGTTGTTCCTTATAGCCATTTTTAGCTCACACTTGCACCTTCCCATATCTACTCATATCATCCTTTTGCCCCCTCACCCCTGCAACTACACATCGGCAAAAAGAGAAGGCCTCCGGCAAAGAGCCCCCTCGCTGGCTTTGCTGCACCGGTCCAACAAGGAGCTGCCCGATGCTGAAGCATGAAACTTTCCGGGGTGTGTGAGGGCCATTGCTCCTTATAGAAGCAATTCCCCCTGTTGTCCTCTAAACCTCCTGGCACCTGGGACACCACTCAATTCTTTCCTCCAGTCAACACCCTTCCCAGGAACAGCATACCTTGTTTTTGCTACTCGAAAACCGGGGCATGATTTATTAAAGGGAAAGCATCTAGTTAAATGCCTTTGAATATCAAAGCCTTGTGTTTTCATGTTTTAAGCACCAAATGTCTGTGTGTCATGTTTAAACCCCAAGGCAGATTTGTCTTTCTAATTTGTTATGCAAATCACAATTTATTTTTAAAGTCATTTTTCCAAACCTCAATTTCTCTTTTTCCCCATTCAGCTTCATACTGACTTTTACCTCTCCCTGCCTCCACACATCCAGTTTGGCACTGATGGAAAGAAGATCGGGTATGGCACAGGTGATGCAAGTGAGGGGAAAATATGTGTTCACAGGCAGTCACTGCTCTGAGATAATCAGCTAAGACCTGATCTGTGAACACAAATGCCCCCACCCCCCTGCTGAGATCATTAGCAGCAACAACCTAGAGGTGGCAGTGAGAGGACTGGCTTATACTCTCCCCACACACATCCAGCACAGGCGTCACTGTACATGTGGCCTTGCCAATAAAGGGTCCGGGCGCACATGCCCGTAGCCAGTTCAACAGGATATATGCAAGTGTCCCTGTGGTCTTGTTGTATGCATGGGGGCCCTGGGCACTATGACATTACATTGTGCTGTGTACAGCGGACGCAGACATGTCACCGCAGGCAGCGGTTAGAACTTGGACATGTAGCTTTGTCTTCACCCACTCAATTCATAAGGGAAGTCGACTGTGCCGTCGTACGCAGAGCCAATGTGGGTGTGTGACTGATTTGTGCGTGCCCCTGGGCGTGGGTCTGTACTGGGAATGTGCATTTGCATGTGTCTCTATGGCAGTGTGGGTCTCCTTTGTGGGGTGTATATGGTCCCTGAAGGGTATTGGACACCCACGTGTGTGTTCCAGTTCGCCTTTCATGGTTTCGGACCACACCCGCACCTGTTGGGCCACCTCCTTTTGGCGTTCTGACACCTGGCATTGGGATGCCATGTGTGGGTCAGTGAAGTGTTGTGAGCCAGCCATGCTTGCGGGTGCTCCATGCTGTGTGGTCTGTTGCAGGAGCTGGGTTCTCCTCTTAGAAGCCTGTCTGCCCTGGTCCTGGTGGTGGGTTGCATGGGATGTCCATGGGCTGTTGTAGGGTGTCGGTGTCGAAGGTGTGGTGGTCGTCTCGGGCATCACTAATGGGTTGTCTGGTCTGACCTGCTGGAGGTGTTGTTTGTCCCTCTGCAATGTGAAGGGGAGATGCATGTTGAAATTGTGTTGACATTTGTGTTGGCGCATTGTTCTTGTAGACTTGCAGACTGTGTGACAATGTACATTGTGACTGTTTAGGCGGTGCTGGCAATTTGAGTTGGGACAGTGGGCATTTGGACTACATAACTGATGTGAGATTGTACCCGAACATATGCATCACACAGTTTCCTGCTCTGTCCAATGTGATTGGCCTGATTCTGCACATGGGCGGACCCAGTTGTGTCCCCTGTTCTGCAGTGTCGGTTTTGCACTTTGTGCCACATTGTCATGGGATGTGCTGTGATTGCTATGTGTGTGTGCTGCAGTGTGCCACGGTTATGGGGGACAAGTCCCTGTGTCATTGTGGTTGTGCAGTGTGCTACATATCGTTGTGCATGTGTGCCATTGTGCCCATCTCCCCCCGTCCACCCAGTCCCTGTTGGATCCTCACCCTGTTGTTGTTGTGTCATGTCCTCTCTAGCTGTGTCCGTACTCCCAGTGTTGTGAGGCCATCAGTTTGGTTGTCCCTGGGGCTCTATCTGTACAAAGGAAGGCCCTGCCTACAGGGATCTCAATCCATGCTTTTACAAGCCTCACACTGGGATCCTCTAGGAAACAGTTTTCTATTCTGCAGAGATTTAGCTGAGCTCCTGCAGGGATATCTAACAATGCTTTTGTAAATCTCTTACTGATCAACCCAATCTGCTATAAGTACTTCACCTAGTTCCTGTAGGAGGTAATATTCCATTCTGTCGGAATTCAACCAAGCTCCTGCAGAGATCACTCACCACGCTTTTGTAAAACTGTCACTGAGCTTTGCTCCTGCAGGAACCAATCCTCTAATCTACAGAGGTTCACTTACATTTCCAAAGAGATCCAACTGATCTCCTACAAGTACCTCAAGAAGCACATGCAAGAACCAATATTCTGTTGTGCCGAAATTCTGTTGTGCTTCTGCAGGGATATCTAACAATGCTTTTGAAAATCTGTCACTGAGCTTCTGGAGGAATCAAACTTCTATTCTGCAGGGATTCAGCAGAACTCCTACTGGGATCCAACCATCCTTCTACAAGACCCTCACTGAGGTTCTGCAGGAAACAACATTATGTTCTGCAGGAATTTACTGAGATCTTGCAGGCATCTTTGACAACGCTTTTGCAAGCCTCTCATTGAACTCCTGTGGGAGCCAATCTTGTGTTTTGCAGAGATTCCGCTATGCTTCTGGAGGAATCCAACCCATCTACTACATGCACCTCACTGAACTCCTGTAGGAAACAATGGAGCATATTCTCAAGAACGTGTGATAACCATCGCAAAAGTTACTTAACGCAACCTCCAACATCGCAGTCGATTGCGGGAATTTTACACCGTGTTAACCAGGTATTGACAACATGGCGGTACCATGCGATAGTCACCAGATAACATGTCAACTGACCGCATTAAAATCAACCTCAAGCCGCTAAAATGCGAAACGCTAACGCAAAAAATCCTGAGATGAAGCCAATCGCAATTCAAAAAGCAGCGAAAACCAGCCACAGGCCTGCAAATCCCACGCGTCGGGCGGGAAAATGCATTATAACAACTACAAAAAATACATATCAGAAAGAATCCAAAGTGCGTAGCAACATGGATGCACCCTGACCCAGCGCAGATGCCAACGCGAACTCCCCAAGCCCCACAGACCACCAAAAAGGAACAACGGGGTCAGGGAAGGCCAAGGAGATGAGGGAGAGGAAGACGGGGTGCAGTCCGCAGGAAAACTAGACCAGCGTCACGAAGGTGACAGATCACCACCAGCAACTGTCCCACAATCAGACCACCTGGAATGCAGCCGGAGTGTCGAGGAGGACAATGGATGAGGCCAAAAGGCACTGACATGACGTGAAAACCTAAACCAGGGCCAAAGCCGCTGCCAACAGGAAGGCAGCAACGGCGACAGGAGGTGGGAGTACTGCGCCACAGGAGGAGCTGGAGGAAACGGAGGCCAGTCATCAGTGTGGAGACGGTGCAAGGAGGTGGGAGTACAGACACAGCTCGAGAGGACCTGACACAACAACAACAGGGTGAGAATCCAACAGGGACCGGGGGACGGGGGAAGATGGGCACAGTGGCACACATGCACAACGATGTGAAGTACACTGCACAACCACAATGACACAGGGACTTGTCCCCTATCCCCGTGGCACACTGCAGCACACACACATAGCAATCACAGCACATCTCATGACAATATGGCACAAAGTGCAACGCCGACACTGCAGAACAGGGGACACAACTGGGTCCGCCCATGCACAGAAACAGGCCAATCACATTGGACAGAGCAGGGAAATGTAAGATGCATATGTACGGGTACAATCTCACAATAGTCATGTAGTCCAAATGCCCACTGTCCCAATTCAAATTGCCAGCACCGCCTAAACAGTCACAATGTACATTGTCACACAGACTGCATGTCTACAAGAACAATGCGCCAACACAAATGTCAACAGAATGTCAACATGCATCTCCCATTCACATTGCAGAGGGACAAACAAGACCTCCAGTAGGTCAGACCAGACAAACCATTAGTGATACCCGAGACGACCACCACACCTTCGACACCGACGCCCTACAACAGCCCATGGCCATTCCACGCAACCCACCACCAGGACCAGGGCAGACAAGCTTCTAAGAGGAGAACCCAACTCCTGCAACAGACCACACAGCATGGAGCACCCGCAAGCACGGCTGGCTCACAACACTTCACCGACCCACACATGGCATCCCAATGCCAGGTGTCAAAATGCCAAAAAGGAGGTGGCCCAACAGGTGCGGGTGTGGTCCGAAACCATGGAAGGTGAACTAGAACACATACATGGGTGTTCAATATCCTTCAGGGACCACATACACCCCACAAAGGAGACCCATACTGCCATAGAGACACATGCAAATGCATATTCCCAGTACAGAACCATGCCCAGGGGCACGCACAAATCAGTCACACACCCACATTGGCTCTGCGTACGACGGCACAGTCCACTCCCCGTACGAATTGAGTGGGTGAAGACAAAGCTACATGTCCAAGTTCTAACCCGCTGCCTGCGGTGAGTCTGCGTACGCTGTACACAGCACAATGTAATGTCGTAGGGCCCAGGGCCCCCATGCATACAACAAGACCACAAGGACACACGCATATATCCTGTTGAACTGGCTACGGGCACATGCGCCCGGCCCCTTTATTGGCAAGGCCACATGTACAGTGACGCCTGTGCTGGATGTGTGTGGGGTGAGTATAAGCTAGTCCTGCACGGAGTGCTTAGTGCTGGCAACAACTTGAACAGTGGACACAAGTGCAATGGAAACAGAAAACACCAGCATAACAGAGTCAACTGCAGAGCAACATGGAGGGAGACGGAGCAAGGATAGAGGTCAACTAAAATTAAGTCAGGAGGTTCCGTGAGTTACAGTGCACCGAGGTAGGGGCACTAGAGATGAGCGCGCTCATGTGAAGAAATTGCTAGGATTGTGTCCCTTCGTGTTAGTCCTGATGCAGATGCAGTGGGGTGTATTACACCTGCATCACATTCCTCTTCAATGTCCCAGGTCTCCCACACTGCCTGAGGTGACAGTTGCGTCTGCAGTCCACAGCGCAATACCCAGTAATAGATCCGGGTGTGTAGCTTGACTACCACCTCCAGTCTGCATTCCTGCCTTGGGGTTGTTGCCTCCTGCTGTGTCATTGTCTGTGCCTTCTGCCGTCCGAACATTTGACACATCTTCCTCATCATAGTCCCAGGTCTTCCCCACTGCATGAGGTAACATTGTTGCGTGCACTGTCCACAGCACAGTACCCAAGCAGAACAGGACCATGAGTTGTGGTGCACAGAGTTAGTGGCCCCGGATGCAGTGCGGCCGGCACAGGCACACCGCCACGGGACGGTGACTTACGGTGCAGTGTGATAGGGACACCAGAGCTGAGCGGGTCCTCATCGATGTCCAAGGTTAATAACGCAGAGTGTTTCAGGGGACAGTGGAAGGTGTTCTTCCAGGGCCTGATGCAGAGGGCAGAACTAAGCAGAAACAGGCAATATGTAGGAGATGAATGCTACAGCCACCTACTTGACAGCAAATCAGTATCAGTTACATGATGATGATGACAACAGCCAGGCCATAGTCTCACACGCCACCAAAGTTCAAACAGGGAGTGTACATGGATCACGGGGCACAGAGTCAGTGGCACCAGTGCTGAAAGGGGATGTATTCTGCGATGATGCGTGTACAATGGCATAGAATCTGCCATTAAATCATGTCTCAGTTCCACATGTGACCTACTTGTCCGCAGTGCAGTCCGGAGCCATGGCTCAGCAGGGGCCCACAGCCATGTGTCGTTGGCTCGTGATGCACAGAGTTAGTGACACAAGGGCAGTTGTCGGTAGTGTTTGATCACCTCCGTAACGATGATCCTACTCCCTACGGACTGCAACACGTCATCCTCTTACACCTCGCCTTGCGTGCAATGACATGTATTCTGCCTTTGAATAATCGATGTTTAGTTCCAATACTGTGCCTACTTGTGCGCAGCGTAGGCCGAGGGCAGTTGTCCGCATAGGCCCACAGACACGTGTGGTTGTAATGCTATGCACAGACTTGGTGACACCACATCGAAGGAAGTATAGTGACATAAACTCTGCCTTAAATGATGTTCACTGCCATGGTGTTATCAAGACTCGGTTCCAAATGTGTGACCTACTTGACCATAGTGTAGGCCGGATGCAGCAGTAGAGTACGTCAACGGGAAAGGAGTAAAGCGGGCCTGTGTCGTGGAGGCCGTGATGGTTTGAGGAGGCTGCCAGGGTCACGGGCCTCGAGCTTGGAGCTTGCGCTGGCACGTGGTGGGCCCTCTTTGACACATGCCGGTGTCGGCAAGTGGGCAGTGTGGTCTGGCTGCGCAGGGGCGGGCCTGACAGGTTAGGGGTCCAGCAGGCGCACAGGATCGCAGGAAACTCCGTTCACGAGGACAGCGTCGGCCACGTGGCAGGGTGAGAGGTGCCACCCTAGCAGAGACGTTGGGCATTCTGGAAGAGGACCACGCCCAGGGCTACGTGCTTTTTATTCACACCCCTACGCTGGCCTGGCATATGTCGGGCCATCCCACTCCGCTCACGGGGGGGATGTAACAGGCAACATTTCCGCGAACTCCCCCACTGGCTGGGGTGACATGGTTGCGTCCACTGTCCACTACACTCCATACACCAGCAGTGTCTGTCGTCAAGGATCTGGGTGTGTTATGCATACTGGAGTCTGTCCAGCACGTCAGCGCCACTCTTGGCATTGTGTACATTCCCAATCATTGATCTCCTGCCTCCTTCACACATGCCTGGTTCCCACCTCTCCCCACATTTGGCTATTGTGTGGCTGAGGTGCCATGCCATTAATGACTCATGTTCACGGCTTGCCCAGGTTACCATTGTAAGTTGTTCTGTTGTGTCTGGTGGGTGGGCATGTTGTTTTGAATGTTGTATGTGATTTTGTGACGTGTGCATTGCCAGAGTTGTGAGTTGCATGGTTGTGGAGTTCAGGTGTGTGGGGTGTTCATTTGGTACTTGACAACAGGCAGTGCATTCCCATTGATGCCATCCTGTAAGCGCTGGTTGATGATGGACTGTCAGATGACGAGGGAATCATGCACACTGTCTGGATATTTTGTGACGACGTTGGTGGAGATTCCAGGGTGTTTGGATGTTGCCTGCACATTGATGTGAGATGTGAGCTTTCTGTTGGGGTGAATGTGTGCGGTGTCACCAGGGTGCACACGTAGGACATGTGTGCTGTGGATTGCCCCCAACACAGGAGTGCACCCAGCTATGGCTTATGGTCCTTGCTTGGTCTCTATCAGATCCAGCGCATTGTAGTGGACGTATAGGTACTGGGGTACCAGGCTGATGATGGCATCCAGGACAGGTGTGAGGGACTTGGTTGTGGCTGGCTGTGTGACTCCTCCGACTCTGGTGGGTGTTGGTTGGGGGGTACCAGAGGCCAACAGGTGCACCACAGCCAGCAGCTTGGTGTGTTGTGGGATGTTGCTTGTCCGTTGTGTTAGTGCCGTCGTACTGTTGGGCGACGATGGTCAGGATGCGTAGGATGGTTGTCCTTTTGAGCCTGTAGTGGGCAATGACATCCTCTGGTGTTAAGTCTGTGAGGCTGGTGAGTTTCCTGGGGGTCCGCTGTCTTTGACTGGGCTGCCTCTGTAGAGGTCCGGAGGGGTGGGGGGTGGTGGGATTGGGGTCCTGGGTGTTGTGGCCCTCTTGGGTGTCCGGTACACATGTTCAGTGGCACCATGGCATCTGTTGTTCTTCAGGTCTGGCTCTGGGCTGGGCTCTCTTTTCTGGTGCCAGTTGTAGTACGACTTTGCACCAGGTCTGAGCAGGTGTTAGTTTCCTGGTGCTAACGCACCTTATCGCCTGTTTTGTGATTTTATCGCAGATCAGGCTGGTCGTTGAGAATGTTGCAAAGTGGTGTTGTCGCGGCTTTTTGCACGGGAACGCCTACTCTGCATTTCATTAGCAATAGTTGCCGGGGTCATCTGTGGCGATGTTTTTTGCGGATGCTATCGCAGGTAAACTGGTGATATGGGCTGTTAGCACCAGCTTGTGAATGGGGCGGTAAATTTATTGCAATTTTGGCTGCGTTACGGTGCCGTTAACTCGGCAATAGCTCCTTGAGAATATGACCCCATGTTTTTCTGTACAGTGAATTAACGAAGTCCCTGCACATATTCAACCAATCCATTGCAAGCCCCTCACTCAACTCCTGCAGGAACTAATCTTCTATTCCTAAAACAGGAACCAATTTTCTGTCCTGCACAGATTCAACGGGACACCAGTAGGTATCAAACTGATCTACTGGCATAACCTTACTTAGCTCCTGCTGGAATCAATCTGCTATCCTGCAGGGACAATAATCAGTCCTTTCAAGGATCCAATTCTGTTACTAATATTAACTCTCTGAGCTCATGTAGGCAAACACTGATAAACTGTGTCGACCCAACTGAGCTTTCAAATACCTGATAAAACCCCACCAGGCACTCAAATAGGTTCCTACCCTGAAACATGCTCTGCACATTCTGACACATGGTGAGCAGATTTGTTTCTCGGGCCCTTTAATCTCCCTTCTGCCTTTCAAGTCTTACACCCTCTTCTTCCATCTCGCAACATCTCACCTTACACACTCTGGGGCATATTTACAATAACTGGTGCATCCCTGCATATCAGCAGGGATGCGCTAGTTATTGTGCGCCACAGCTCCGCCAGCATGGATGCGCCGCATTACAATGCGGCGCACCATGGGGTAAAAACGGCACAGATGCGTGACGCATCTGTGCCGTAAAAGTGGCGCATTGCTGGAGTTGCGTCGCAAGCGCGACGCAGCTCCATCAATGCTCTGGGGGGCCTTATCAATGCTCTGGGGGTTTTGACACAGCCATGGCCTAAAAGTGACTGAGTGAAATCTTGTAGATTTCACTCAGCCACTTTTTAGGAGGAACGCCCCCCCCCCCCCCCCTGCGCAGGAACGCCCACATGTGGCGCAGGGCTTTACAACGTGACGCATATCCCAGATGCGTTACGTTGTAAGTACCCTGCACCATGGCGCAGGATTTGCACCGCCACTGCGTCACAAAAGTGACGCAACGGCGGCGTAAATGAGGCGCAAAGGGCTTGTAAATCTGCCCCTACGTTTTCCTTGCCTCTCGGCGCTCTCCCTTTCTCTGTTTTTACTTTTCTCTTCAGCATCTGTCAGTTTTCGACTGCTATTGATGTTTATCCAGGTTATGGCCGTTGCCTACAAAAAGGAGAATAGAATAAAAGAAAACAGAAAGGAAAATATTTAGAAAAGAGTAATTTGAAGCAGTCAAAATATGGGAGATCCCTTGCTTATATCGGTTTATTGAGTGCTTTAAGTATTATTTCTTTCATTTGACCGGTCAGTGATGCTTACGGTTGTTGGACTTGGCCCTTTTTGCAGGGTCATCCCTAAACTTTTCGCCTTCCTCCTGTATTTTTTCTGACCTGTTGTTGCCTGTTTTATGACTCTGGCCACTTTACCACTGCTGATCAGTGCTAACGTGCATATGCTCTCCCTATTGTAAATGAATGTATTGATTAGTGAGTCCATGATTGACTGATTTGGTTTACTTGTCAGACCCTAGTATAGTGCACTGAGTGTGCCCAGGGCTTGTAAATCCAAATGCTGCTGGTGGGCTTGCAGCACTGGTTGTGCCACCCACAGAAGCAGCCTTGTAAAATGTGTCTAAGGTCTGCCATTGCAGAGCCTGCGTGCATTCTGGTACTGTCATGCTGACTGGGCAAGTGCACCCACATGCCAGTCCCAAAACCTTCCCTTTTCTTCAAATCAGACACCCCTATGGTAGGCCCAAGGGCAGGGTGCATTGTAAGTATAAGGTAGGACATGCTCTGATGTGTGTGGCTTGTCCTAATAGTGAATTACAGGCATTTTCGTTTTTCACTATTGCAAGGCTACCTGTTCTCCATAGGCCAGAATGGGCTGTTAGATTATTACATGTTTATAATCTTAACTGACCCAGAGAACATGGTAGAAATTCGAATTTAGTATGCCTGAACTCAGAATGATAAAATACATCTTTTAGTGAAGGTGGTTTTAACATTCTGTGTTTGAAAATACCACTTTTAGAAAGTAGGTATTTTCTTGTCTAACCATTCAAACCAGCCTCTGCTAGGCTGTGTATTCCTTGTCTGGAGTTTGAGTGACAGGGGCTGGGGAAATCCAGGGGGCTGGGAAATTCCCGGAGACAGGGTGAGTCCGCCCAGTGGTGAATAGAGAGATCTGCCTCTAGATGGGAGGGAGGAGTTGCACCTGGGACCTGAATAGGACAGTGCCTGCCCCCCACAGTGCTCGCTCCACCCCCTGTGGTGCGTCGGATGTCTCTGCCCTGCACTGTGAAAGGAGAGAAGGAATCATGTCCACAGAGTGCTCCAGAACTGGTTTGGACTAGGCAAAGGCCCCTCTCCCCTCAGAGAACAAAGGATTTTGGGGTATAAGTAGTGGGACCCTGATCCCAAGAATTTAGATCACTTCTGGAACAATAAGAAACCTTTACTGAGGAGCGGAACCTGAAGAAACTGAGGCGAGACTATCCCTAAGCTGAAGTGCTGCTTGGGGGATTGGCCTGCAGTGGTTTGACTGACTGCCAAAGGAGAAGAGACTTTATGTGCTTATTTCAACTTGTAAGGATCTCCAAGGGCTTGGAACAGAGCTTGCCTCCTGCTGAAGTCTCAAAAACAACAGACTTCAACCCCCAGCTCCCCAGAGTTCTTTGGAAGTGCCTGCTGCTGTTTTGGGCCTTCGGAGGGACTGCGTGTCGCAAGGAGCTGGAAGCGCAACTCAACGAAGCCGAAGCGTGTCGCTGTCGCTGCTGCTGCCGTCGCACTTCTGAACAAGGGTGTCGCCGCTGGAGTTGTCGCACTGCACCGCATCGAGAGAAGCGTCTCAAAACGAAGAGGAAGCGTGTCGCTGCTGCCTGCCGTCGCATTTTTGAACAAGGGTGTCGCCGCTGGAGTTGTCGCACTGCACCGCATCAAGAGAAGAGTCTCGCAACGAGGACGAAGCGTGTCGCCATCGCTGTTGCTGCCGTTGCACTTCTGTACAAGGGTGTCGCCGCTGGAACTGTCGCATTGCACCGCATCGGAGAAAGCGCCTCGCATCCCCGAGAAGCACGCCGCCGTCGGAGCTGCTGCCGTCGCATTTCTGAACAAGGATGTCGCCGCTGTAGTTGTCGCATCGTGCGGAAGCTTCACGCATCGTGGGAGAAGAGTGTCGCAGTTGGAGCTGTTGCCTTCGCACTTCTGAACAAGGGTGTCGCCTCTGCAGTCCACGCATCGAACCGAGAACTTCTCGCATCTCCGGAGAAGCGTGCCGCATCTGGAAGATCTTCACGTCTTTATTTCTTTGCACCAGAACTTTGCCGCATTTCCATCGCTGCGACATTGCTTGTCGTGGAAGCGCAACGCATCGTAAGGTACATTGAGACAAAGTGTCGCATCTTAAGAACTGAACTGAACTAAGCTAAAAACTACCATCTTAAAGTAATAGTATTGTGTATTTTTGTCGTTTATGGTCTTGTGGTAAATCTATATAAAGTATACGTATTTTTGATATAAAACCTGTGTGGTGTCCATTTGTAGTGTTGTCACTGGATTACTGTATGTGGTCACAAATGCTTTACACACTGCCTCTGAGATAAGCCTGTCTGCTCGTGCCAAGCTACCAAGGGGGTGAGCAGGGGTTATTTTAGGAGTGTACCCCCTTACCCTGACTAGAGGCAAGGGTCCCTATTTGTCACAAGTACCTACCTGTGCCAACTAGAGACCCCCAAATCTAACAACGGTATATTAGGGAATGTCTATTTTTCTGTTGGCTGCTGACATAAAGAGAGGTGTTCCTTGACGATAGATGTAAATGGGAGGGGAGCTTGGAACAAGACCAATAAAGAGAGCAGAGAACCAGGATGGACTAGGACACATTATTTCTTTTGTAGTCTCAATGGATTTCTCTGTGTTTGAGGAGATGTCTCTCTTGTCCACATCTGTTGTCTCAAACATCTAAGGCCTATATCTACAAGGCAGCGATATAAAATTATCGCCGCTTCTGCGGCCGTTTTCGGCCGAAAAGCGGTGATAATTTTATCGCTATATCAGCAAGGTCACGCTATCGCGTGAAACTTTGCCTTAGCGCCTGAATGCCTAACGCCCATCTTTGCATCTCTAATGAGATGCAAAGTGGGCGTTACTCCCCAGGATAACGGGAGAAATGTCGCTAAACGACATTTCTCCTATTATCAAGCCTCACGCAAAGCAGCATAGCGACAAGAAAAGTAGCGTAACCTCTGTTATCGCTACTTTCCTTACGCCTGCTTTGAAACTGACTTAACCATGATATCCTATGGAAGGTGGATATCATGGCTGAGTATGTGAGGCCCTATCAGCAAGCTATCGCCAAACTTTGTGGGATTATCGCTGGGTTTCCAGCAATAATCTCACGTTTGGCAGTTAGCACTAGGATTTTTATCACTTCTGAGATAAGTGTTGCTAATAGCACGCTATCTCAGCGATAAAAATCCACGCTAGCTGGCGATAATTATCCTAGCGCTAAGTGCGCTTAGCGATAATTATTGCCGGCTGTTGCTGATATGCCCCTAAATTAGTATTGATGAAGGATGGAGCTTTCAGACACCTTAAAAGTTATTTGGCTACATTTTTCAAAGCTTTTATTCCATACATTTAAAGGGCACTCTAGAGTACTCCTGACAAATTCATCCGTAACTTATAGAAGAAAGGGACATACAATACATGTGAGAGAGTGTTTTTATTAGTTAGAAAATAATGCCTAATTCCAATGTGTTTAGGTTAACATAACCTAGCTTTAGTTGGCATTATGAGACAACACCCAGCGTGCATTGTCATTCATTCATATTTGCTGAAAGATAAGTGCTTTTGTTTTACCGATAAGTGGGTGCAGATTCATATTTCTCTGTGTCCTTTTCCATTTCAGAAAATCATTTATAAATACAGCCTCAGTGATGGTATCTACTCATGAGTAAACAATGATGTTTTCATTTGCTTTCCTTAAGAGGAAGCCATGTCCAGGTTGTTTTTGTCTCTGTAATAATTATTTTGATCAAGGCTCCTATATGGGCCATTCATCTCTTGAACATGAAATTGGAGAAATTATAAAAACAAATGTTTTTCCCTGGGGGACACAATCGTGCCCCCAGGGGAAGTGAAACCATATACATATATTTTAAAAAAATTGAAATTGTCAGGGGATTTCGGCCCCCCTGCATACAGGCGACCCCCTGCCGGGCCCATATTTGTTTTGGAAATGTCTGTTTTCCCTGGGGGGCGGATTGTGCCTCCCCTCCCTCCCCTCCAGGGGAAAGCACACATTTTCAAAAATAATTAAAATAAATGTTAATGGGGTCGGCCCTGAGGATATAAGTCGATCCCCCATTGGGGCTCATTTAAAAAAAAAAAATTGTTTTCCCCTAAAGGGATGATTCTGCCCTCTCCCCCATGGGAAAATACACATTTTTTTTTTTTTAAAAACACACTGTAGAGGCATGGCAAAAATGTGCTGCGTTATGATGCATAATTTGCCTTTTCTTGCTGCATTATTTAGTCAACTTTTTCGCATAATTGGGTGCTCTTCCAGTGGTATAAGTCCAGTCATCCTGGTTGTACACTGTGTGTTTTCACAAGGAGCACACCTGCGCACAGAGTGGCAAGGGCTATTATGTGAATGTGTGCTTCTTGATAACTAATTTTGTGTTTATTTACTGTTGCACACATCTCTCACACACACACACACCCACTGACTGTTATAGAAGAATACATCTGATTTCTATGTAGGACAGTGTTTTAGAAGGAAGGTTTTAGCCAGTCAGCAGAGATAGCGTCTTCGTGGATGGCTGCAGCCCAGGCCTAAACTCTGGTTATGGAGGACACCTCTGAGGTAGGATCAGAGAATGAAAGAGCAAATACTGAGACGGCATCTGAGGGAGAGGAAAATGGAGCAGAATCTGGAAGTGATTTATCAGTCGGCGGAGTTCCATCCATCAACTCTTTGTCCAGCAATTCTGAGGGACATGATGATGGCAGTTGTGATGTCCCTCCGCAAGCACAGTCTGTGCAGTGGAGCGACCCTAGCAGTGTAGACCAAGCCAGAGGGCGGACACATGTGGCTTTAAGCACAGACGGAGTGCTCTCTTGGCAGCCCTCCAATTTAGTTCATCCCCAAATTCCGCTGTTCACTGGCAACGCTGGATGTAAACTCAATACAGTCAACTTTTTGCCAATTGAATATGTCCATCTCTTTTTGGATGATGACTTCCCCAAGCAAATTGTGTAGCAAGCAAATTTGTGTGCCGAACAATTTCTGAGGGAGCTTGGAGGTAATCTAAGGCCTCATTCTAGGGAACATCAGTGGAATCCTACTTCACTAGAGGTGTTGCAGCCATTTGTGGGACTTACACTCAAAACGGGGTTTTTGCACAAACCAAGCTTGCAATCCTACTGGTCTACTCACACGGTTTGGGTAACATCCATCTTGGCACCATACATGAGCAGAGATCGGTTTTTCACACAACTATGTTGTCATTACAGAGTCTGCTCTAAGCAAGGAAAATGGCGGGATAGTCATGTTTACTGTACCCTGTGTCCATCTCAGTCGGCCCTGTGTTTTCCTACTTGCTTTATGTTATACCATGCAAAAGTGCAGTATTGGGAAATTGACTGAAGTGGAGTTGCTGTAACGTAAACCTTAAAATGACTGTGCATGGATACCTACCACATGGACCATTGTGTCACTAGTAAGGGTGGGCGACAATTTCCGTTCCGCCTGTGGAAATTGCGAAATTTCGACATTTTCGCGTTCCGTGCCGAACGCGAAAATTTCGAAACTTCCGCGATCCGCGAGGGAACGGAAATTGTCGCCCACCCTTGGCTAGGCAGGTGTGCTTTCTCCCCATAGCTACCGTGAGCAATTTGCTGTAAGGAGGTCTGTGCATCCATGGGTTTCTCGAGCGCAATCCCCGTGTAGTTCCTGAGGTTCTGTCTCCTCATCTGCTGCTCTGGTCGGCCTCTGACCCTTTATAAACAAGAGGCATGTGAACTGCATAGAAGCCCCGCCCCACACGCTGGCAGTGTGCAACGTCTTCCCGCCCTTTCCCCACTATGATGGACAGCTCACTCGAGGGACCCAGGTGCCCATTGGCGCGGTGGCAAAGTTACAGACACACATGGTCACTGGAGACAACTCTTCTGGCCCTTTACGCAGCTGCAGTGTAGGAAAAGCACTGTACATTTACCCAACAAGGTAGCACTTACTGATTAGCCAGTAGAAAGTACTCCAGTTGAGAAGATGTATTGCACAAAACGGTGGCAACTTCTTGGGTAAATATGCAGGGCAGGATTCATTCTGACACGATGCTCCTGTCACAAAAATTAAACCGTCCTTAACAGGAAGCACTTACAGATATAAATAAAGCAGGTGCCCGAGTTGAACTTGAAGCTCAAATTCAGTAACGCATTAATCAGCACAAAAACATTTGTGAGCACGGTCGAGGCTAGGCAGGTGTGCTGTCTCCCCATATCTATCGTCAACAATTTGCAGTAATCCTTGATGGAGCTATGTGCATCCATGAGTTTCTCGAGCGCAATCCCCGTGTAGTTCCTGACAGCAGGAGGTTCTGTCTCCTCATCTGCTGCTCTGATCGGTCTCTGCTCTCTGGCCCTTTATAAACAAGAGGCATGTGAACTGCATGGAAGCCCCGCCCGTTTGGCCCCGGCCCTACACCAGCGGTGTGCAACGTCTTCCCGCCTTTTCCCCCACTATGATGAACAGCTCACTCGAGGGATCCCGACGCCCGTCGGGGCGGTGGCAACGTTACAGCCACACATGGTCACTGTAGACAACTCTTCTGGCCCTTTACGCAGCTGTAGTGTTGGAAAAGCACTATACATTTACCCAACGAGGTAGCACTTACTGATTAGCCAGTAGAAAGTACGCCAGTTGAGTAAAGGTATTGCACAAAATGGTGGCATCTTCGTGGATAATGCAGGGCAGGATTCATTCTGGCACGATGCTCCTGTCACAAAAATTAAACCTCAACAGGAAGCACTTATACTGAATTTGACCTTCAACTCGGGCACCTGCTTTATTTATATCTGTTACAGATATAAATAAAGCAGGTGCCCGAGTTGAAGGTCAAATTAAGAAACATATTAATCAGCACAAAATCTCTGCAATCACGTGAAATTTCGTGTGATCGCTGAGATTTTTTGCCGTTTCGCGATATTTTGCGAAAGGCACTTTTGCAAATTCCGCCCACCCTTACGCAAGCAGCCGTAGAATATTTTATTCTCTTCTTTACCTCTATGGCCTGCTCAACACATTTTTCTGCAGTCAGAACGTGGTAGGTGTTCTGTTCGCTGATTGAGAAGTGCATTATACTCCCTACACTTCACATAATGGTGGAGGGAACGTTGTCACAGAGTACCCTGTGTGGCAAAAACATAAAGTCTTGATTCGTTTATGAAGTGCTTTTTAGGGAACTTACGTGTACAACACAAGGGCCACCTAATTGCCCATGAGAACCAGAGTTAGTTTAATAAGTCAAATAAATGTCCCATGGGAATCATTCGCCAGCACTTCTACTTTCAAACTCCATTAGTAACTTCACACTTCCAAAGCAAAAGTAGAAGTGTTGGTTAATGAGTACCAAGGAGCCTTTGTTTGGCTTATTACTTTCGGAAGCTTAGGCAGTATTCCCCAGCATGTTTGGATTTGTTTCAATGATAGATATGTCACTCAGTTTTCTCAGCATTCTCGGACAACCCCAACTTGCAACCACAAACTGGAAGGAGTTGGCTTTAGAACAGTGACTGTACTGAAGGAGGATAAAAGGCATGTTTTGTTTAGCTTCAAGTAGCTAGCGATAGAAGGCGTTAGTAAAGGTTCACTTGGCAAGTATACAGGATTAGTCAGGACTTTGATGAGGAAAGAGACATGAACGGGTAGGAAAACTTCAGGCTAGGTGTGTTTTCACAGGGATATTGCATAGGTAGAAGGCAGATAGTCAAGGTAGTACAGATACACATGCCATTACTTCATCTTCACCTACGGACTTAAACCCACTGATGCCGTACTCACCCTGATACTGAATACTCCCTCACTCAACTAAGCAGGTGACTCCAAACCATACATAGCACAGCAGGCAGCCTCCTCCCCCAACATTCCAACCTGCACACTCCGTGCCCTTCAAACAGCTTCACTGACTACCCATCCACAGCTCTTTTCAAACTCCTGACACATACATTCAAAGCCTTTCACAGCCCTGTCCCAGCATACATCAATACTGCCTCAGATTTCAGAAACCTTCCGGACACCTCTGCTCAGCCAGAGTCGTACTCGGACACATTTCATGCATACGCAGCACCAGAACAAGCAGAAGTCACTTCTCCTAATTGGCCCCAAAAATCCTGCCCCTACACATATGCGTCATTTCTGAAATGTTTGCATTCCAGAAACGCTGAACACTTGGCTCTTTGACTAGGTCCTGTGTCAGTGAGAGGATACGGTCCCGGTTATTAGTGCGCTTTACAAAAAAATCATAACATTACAGAGGAACTCTGCACCCAACACTAAAGGTATGGGAAAAATGTTTGTCCTGTTTGTCATGTTTATCCTCCATCAAAACTTAGTAGATGTTCAGTTTGCTGTATAACAAGTGCATTACAGTCATAGCACTGCATAGAACAGTGGACGGGACATATGCTACATTCTCACTGACAACACAGTGTGTCAAAAAATAACGTTCTTCGCAGTATGTTACGTGCTCTTTAGGGAACTCAGGCAGTCTTCCCCAGCATGTTTGCCTTACTTTCAAAGGTAGATATGCTCACTCAGTTCGAGCAATGTAGGCCTCAGAGGGCTTTGTTGGACACCTCCAACTTGTATCCACAAACTGGAAGGAGTTGGGTTTAGCATAGTGAGTGGGCTGAAGGCGCCACATAAGACATGTCTTCCAGAGCCTCATGTGGCTGTCAAGGGAGCCATTAGTAAAGGTTCACTAGGCATTTGTTCAATAATGTTCAGAATGGAGGTGGGTATTTGAAAAGTGGTAAAAATGTAATCAAACTGTTTATTCGTGTGGGAAAGTTGTGGATGCATCAACCATCAATATGTTGAGACATATGTGTTTATAGAGGTTTGTTCGTGGTGTATTTGTGTGCAATTTAGTTGATGATAAGTTCAGAGGTTGTCTTGAATGGGGATCCCTTCCTTTGGCGTATGAATGTGATGGGCCTTTGAGTAGCAGCTGTATGTTGATATGAGTGCACTGATCTGCTTGATTGGGACCATGGTCAATGGTTTGGAAGTCTTGTGTGTGGTGCGTGAATTATGTGTGAATGGATCATAAAGCGGATGGTGCCTTGCCGTGGCTTTATGGCTTACCTTCAGTAGTCTTGGTTTCAGTATTCAGATGCTGTGATAAGTATCTGTACTTTGAGGCTAGCATTTCTGCAGGTGCTAAAACCAGTGTAAGTGGTGGATTCAATTTAAAAAATGAGTACCAGATTTATATCTGTGGCAGTAAGGATACTCCATACCAACAGTGACAATGGTCTGCCCACCTGATATATGTGCAGACAGACCATTGGTGTAACCGTGGGGAAAACTACTCCATCTCTGACATGGCTGTACCCCACCTAACCCACCATTCAGTGAGGGTCACCTACGGCTGACCCCTATGTCCCCCCACCTAATTTAGATGTGCGGACCTAGAGGTCAATTTTCAGTGCCCATTACCACCTGGAAATCCATGGTGGTAGGGGCAGTGAAAACTGTCTAATGTCCCCCTTGCCATTGGAGATAACTTCCATGGTGAGGGGTCATTTCTTTTTTCAAAAAGAAAATCCAGGTTTGGGATTTTGTTATTGAAAATTTTAAAAAAAGAAATTGATTGATGGCTCTGTCATGTTGGTGGAGCAGCGTGTTTAACATAAAAAGGCATTGACAGGAATCGCAGTGTCAGCGGCTCCTGCTAATGTTTTTTTAATTGATCGGCAGCTTGGTGGTCATTTCTAAATGTGGCGGGCTAAGGAGTCTCAGCATGACAGATGTTACGTCCTCCACCAGAGTGACGGATTCTCCTCTGTAAGCCAGAATGTAAATCTAGCCCCGTTAAGAACTAATTTATTTACTTTTTGTGTTGGAAATATATATTATCTGTTGAGGTCCACAAATTGAGAACCAATCAGTATTTCCATGTGTCTCCACATAAAAACTGAACCCAATTTTTGCGGGTGGCCCCAGCCATCATAATTGGAAAATGCTGGAAATGCAACCTAGACTCATCACATTTATGCAGTGAAAACGCAATGCGGGTAGCTGTGGATTTTGGGCCCTAGCTCAGCCAGCGCCTAGGCAAACCCGCACATTTTTTAAAACTAGACAACAACAGGAGTCCAAGGGTGCATGACTTGTGTGGCTCTTACTGTGTAAACTTCCTACCACCCTAAGTTCCCACACGTCTCTTAATAAGAACTGCACCCCACCTGTGTGGGTGGGCAAAGAGAAAACAACACAAATGCCCTAAAGGGCTACGTTGAGAGATAACCAATAGGAGAGCTGCTGTATTTGGGGCTATGCTGTGGCACCATCCATGCAAACCTACAAACCACATACACTTTAACCACAATGCCGTGTAAATTTCAACTCTACCTGGAATCACACATTTTCCTTCCATTTCTGTGATGGAAACATATGGAATCCGCAGGAATCAAAAAAAAATAATATCACCCTGCTCTACCCCACTTGTGCCGATAAAAACCCTGCCTTACCTGTGTGGCTGGGCCCAGTGCCCACTTCAAGTACGAATCAAACCAAGGTCAATGGGATCTCTCATTGCAAAAAAGCATCAGTTTTCAGTGTAAAAATGTGACGTGTGTTTGTTGTGTTTTGGGACATTTCCTGTCGTGGTCACTAGTCCTACCCACACAAGTGAGGTACCATTTTTATCGGGAGACTTGGGGAAATGCTGGGTGGAAGGAAGTTTGTGGCTCCTCGCAGATTCCAGAACTTTCTATCACAGATATATGAGGAAAATGTGTATTTTGATAAAAGTTTGAGGTTTGCAAGGGTTTCTGGTGAGAGCCATGCACGTCATCCCACACTGGATTTCCCTTGTTTTCTTGTTTTCAAAACTGTGCAAGTTTACTAGGTTTCCGGTTAGAACTAGGATTCCTAGTTGGCTGAGGTCCTAGGCACCAAGCCAGGCAAGAACCACCACTCTAGCCAGGGTAAGCTGAGTATACACTATAAGGTAGCTTGTGGTCAACCTCTGGTAGCTTGGCACATAGCAGTCAGGCTTATCTAAAGAGGCAATGAATAAAGTATATGTACAACACACACACACACAGTAACACAATGAATACATCACAAAAAGACTCTACTCAGGTTTAGAATAATAGTATAGTATATTCTGAACAAAACGACCAAAATGACAACATTCTAATTTCTAGAAGTTGGGATATGAATTTTAAAAGAATAAGTGAAAAATACCACTTAGAAGCAAATAGTGCTTTAGGGATTACTTGGGGTCGCGCTGGACTGGGGTAATATCAAAGTTTGGGCCAACCGCGATGGAGAGCCAGCCGGCTACAGGACCCAGACAGGCCCCAGTGAACAAAGCATCTTTCCTGGTTGTGATGCAGCGCCGTGGACAAGATTGACATATTCTCCCTATGTCACAGATTCTTAATCACAACTCATTCATGCACTCATTCATTGGCGAGGACCATAACACCAACAAACACTCGTCATTCAATAATTCTCACTCGAATCTGTGCACAGGAAAAAGCGCTGGACATGTGGGTTACTTTATTACCTATCAGGATTAAATTGCTTTACCTTATATACATTTTATACATATACAACTTCAGAATCCTGACCTTAACATCAAGGCACTCCACCACTTAGTCGATGGACCAATTAGTTGGACTGGTTGATGGTGAATTAGAACCAGCTAAATCTCAATTAAAGCCTAGGAAACATTTGGTATTTTCTGTAATTAATTAAAGAACCACAAACTAATTTCTTATTATTTCAAATTTTGTTTATCTAATAATACATTTCTTTTCGTTTGAATGTATTCACTACAGCTCATAAAATAAATTTAGTTTTATTTAAAGAGAAGTCAAACATTTAGTAAATAGACATGAATTTAGGAAAACGCAGTCAATTAATTACCAATTTGCAATTGAAGACGGCTCCTGATCAAAAAGAGAGTTATCCACATTCTCAGGTACAATTCCCAGGACAGGCTGTCTGACCCACACCGAGGAATCAAACCATCAGGCAAATTATATGATACACCACAAATCTCTTCTCCCAAACGCCAAACAAGCCCAATGCAAACCAACGCCATAAACGAGCGGGAACAAAACCCAAAGAACTCTCTCCCAATGACAGATGAGGGGCCATTTTATACCCTCTTTCCCCTTACTTCATACAAAATTTGGTGACAATTAGGGGCAGAGAAAATGTTCTGATTGGACAGTTTGGGGTTATGTGTAGGTTATTAAAATTTCCCAGGGCAAAACTGGTTCTTCATGATGACTTGGCATAGAAAGGCACAAATTATTACGTTTCGTTTTGGGCTCCCAGGCGAGAGCAGCGAATGTAACACTTCCAAGGTGAAAAAGTTGTATTACACGGGTTCTTTTTTGTCCTTTCCGCTGTTCCCACATAGTCATCTGTTGGCACGCGAACAAGTCCCTATCCTTGACAGGGAACACGGTTTCAAGAATTCTGGTCATTTGGTGATCTCCAGAGCGATCCGGACATGCGCAGAAATCATCGCGCTCACATGGTGGCATCTGCTTCAGAGAACGCCATCTTGGGTACTGCGGCCTAGTAGGCCCGAATGCCAACTTAAGCAAACATAGACATAACAGTAATTAAAATATATAAATGAAGATTCTAATGTTTAAACCCACAATAATCCCAATGTATATTAGTATTTTCCCTGGCCGTAGCAACATTTAAAGCGATAATACTTACCATTTGATGATTTAACCCATTCACCGCGGGGGTAATTCACCCGCGGTAGCGGGGGGGCGGCGGCGGCGGTGCTGTGCTCGTGACGAGCCCAGCTCGTCATGAGGCACAGTGGAGCTGTGCTCATGACGAGCTGGGCTCGTCACGACTCCGCCCACTAAGTGATTCTCCCGCACAGGCGGGGAATCAATTACACGTGGGAGTGGCGCGACCGTTATGACGAGCCCAGCTCGTCATGAGCACAGCTCCACTGTACCTCATGACGAGCTGGCAAGAAAGATTTTCCAATGAATCTAATTAACAATTGATAGGAATTATTTCACCTAGTTTGTGAAAACGTTTTGACCCCAAGAAATGTTGGAACTTGGAGAATAGTTTGGATTAATTCCAGTGTACATGTAGGTGAATTACATGAGTCAAATTGGGTTTCGTGTGATGATTTTTCTGGCTTTGAGTGTCCTGTCTTGCAAAGTGTGAAATCTTTTGGTATGCAGTGAGCATTATTTCAATGATGTTTTGTTTTGCTCATGCATCGAAAGTTCAAAGCTGTATTGTATTGCCTTATAATGTGCAAAGGTTACAGGTTTATGAAAAATTTAAATCTCAAGATATTATGAGTTTGTCTGCTGAATGGACCTGGTCTGAGAACTGTCAGATAGTAACTGGGTCAATGTCCTCTGCTATGCTCCATGTACTTCCCATAATGCTTGCTTTAAATTAATCCAGTATTACTACCTGCACAGGGTATACCAGCCCGCTAAACAACTCAATAGGATGTTTCCAGGGTCCCACACAGCTTGTCCCATGTGTCTAGTAGATGGTGTAGACTTTTATGTTATGATGTGGTACTGCCGGATTCTCACTCCATATTGGGAAACTGTGATGGCCTTGTCAATAGTGCTATGGGCCACAACTTCGCTAAGTCCCCAGCTCTTTGTTTGTTGAGATTGTTTCCCAGGCGCTAAATCACGGACAAGAGATGTGGAGAATAGGCTCCCGTACGTCGTTCTAAAGTATTGAGCACAACACACAAAGGTAAGGGGGCTCACCAAAATACAAGGAAGCAGAAGGTCTCAAGAAACACAACTTCCTAAACTACAGGGAAGTGTTCAGTATGTCCGCCCAAAAGACATAACAGGCTTTCTTTGAGATAACATTGGGTTACCTTATTATTTTTAATAATTGATGTGTGTGGGAGCAGGCCAGAAAGCCATGTTTGGTGGCTGAGGAACTGTACATTGAAATCATCTTAAATAGTAAAGTCAGATTTTAAGTCCCAATTCTGAAAATGCCATTTTTAGAAAGTTGGTATTTTTATGTCCTAACCATTTGCTGGCTGTAGACTGTTCCTGGGTCACATGACTAGGTGTAGTTGGCCTTTGTGTATTCCTTCAGGCGGCATCACAGTAGAGGGCCTGGGTGTTGATAGGATGGGCCATCTCTGGCAAGATGAGCTGTCACCCATTACACTTGCACTTGAAAAATACTGGCACAGGTCGCACACAAATAACTTCACACTAGCCTATTGTGCCCCCAGACAGATTGGGACTATGGCAGGCAGACAGAAAATTCTAGACACCTGTGTAGGTGGAAAACTTTAGAATCTCCTCCCACTTCACAGTAGGCACCAGGTATAAGAAGGGAACTCTCAGCACTACTCTTAAGTACACTCCTGTACCTGTGGCTAATACAGAAGAAGGACATCCTACTGCCCTGTTGCTTGAGACCTGCCCTGCTTGCTGAGAAGGAAGATTGGACCCTGCACCCTTAATTCCAGGCTAAAATGACTCCAAGAGTCAGCTGGCTGACCTTCTGTTCTGAGCTATAGGGACATAACAAGCTCCAGAGGCCTCCTTGCACCTGCCCAGCTGACCTTCTGGCGGGACCTACAACTGGAATTGACGTAGCCCTGCAGGTCTCTGCTGGAGTGTTTTCCTGATCCCCAAGAAATGCCCCTCAGGTCCTGGACCCCTGGTGTGGCATCAGTAGAACTCTTCCTCAAAGAAAGGAAGAAATCCTGAAGTTTTAAGCTGTTCATGACTACGAATGGTCCCGTTCATGGCAAGATCTTGCTGCCCAAGCCAGATGCAAATGCGATGCTCTGGTGAACCTGACTCTTAGTGTTACAGCTAATGCCAGCAATGTAGGAGCTACACTTCACGCTACAGCACCGAAGGCTGGTGGTAACCGCAGAAGCGAATCTCCAGCAACGACCAACCATAATGCCCGGCCTGCTCTTCGCTGTATAGTGACACCCATTCACGATGCTCTCCCTGCTCCTTGCAGCCTCCTCTACCGCAAACTGGACTCGTCATGCTAAGCTTTAGAAAGTAACTCTTTAGGCTGGAATAATCTGGTCCCTGTATCTGGCCTGCAGTCCATCGCAGTTGGCCTGAACTTGTGACTTTCGCCTGGTCTCACACGACCATATTACCACAAGTGGCGCTCTGTGTTGTCAAGCGCTATACCTACCTTAAATCTTTGAGATTGCAAATCTCTGATTCTCTGATAGGAGTTTTCTTATTTTGTTGTCAAATTATTTATTACATTTTACTCAATTTTCTAAATTGGTGCCGGAGTTATCTTATATTTTCACTGTATTACTGTTTGAGTGCTGCATAAATACTTTACACATTGCCACTAAGTTATTAAGACTGGCTGCCTTTTTTGCCAAACACAGGCTAATTTAGTTGTTAATCCTGACAGGGATTGTGGTTGTTGCCTGAGAAGGGCTCATACCACCTCTCAACCAACAACCCACTTTTTCACAGTGTGAATTAGTAAATTCGCATCAATTGAAGAAAGTAAATTAACAGTTTCAAAGCACAGTGGAAGATGTTGGAAGAGATGTAGAAGGGGCCTGTTTCACGTTTCCTAAATGACTCTCCTTCAATCACCATATGGTCAAACACAGATGGGCATATTGTAAAAAACTATTAGTACATGCTTTTCAACTTCTATTTTCCTTACGTTCATTTTCTCATATTCATGTAGCATATCGGAAATTGGGCTGCTTACTTAATACTCTAAAAATGAAGGGACATATTTATGAAACTATGGAGGAGTGCAGCAAGTCGACTTTCCATGCAGAGCCATAGGAAAAGGGCAAGAATGCTTCATATTTAAGGGAATACAGCACATTCCTGCCTTTTCCCCGGTGCTGGCCCACTTTAGGCAGCCTATCACCAACGCAGGCACCCTCGCACCATGGGGAAAGGGAGCCTGTGTTGTAGGAAGGATTGTTTGGGGCACATTTGTGAAACTATGGCACAGCAAGTCATCTTGCTGTGCTGCACCATAGGAAAAGGGCAGGAATGCACGTATTTAAGGGAATATAGCACATTCCTGCCTTTTCCTCTGCGTTGGCGCACTTTAGGCAGCCTAGCGCCAATGCAGACCCCCATGGTGCAAGGGTTGTTGTGTTGTAGGCAGGATGGTTTTTGTGCAGCAAGGGACACCTTCTTGCACTGAACAATCCCAGAAGGCATATTCCTCTTTCTATGTGTGCTGTAGAATGCAGCATACATAGAAAGAGGAATTAATGAGGAGAAGTAAAGGAATTTCTACTTGTTAAGCCCACCATAGGAAGGCGTACGATATTGGCATATTCCCAGGTTTACAAGTTCTTGTAAACCTGGGAATGCGTCAAAATCCATTAGAGTTATGTGGTAACACCCACCAGAATGCCCATGGAACGCCAACCCAGGGCAGAGTAGAGCAACACAGTGATCTGCGCTGCCTTGCGTTACTCCAGATTTATGAAGCCACTCAGAGCCACGCAAAAAGGCTTTGCTTCAAAAATCTGTCTTAGAGGTTTGCGTCACGCATGTGCCACATTGCGTGGTGCAGACGCGACGCAACCTTCTTATAAATATGCCCCACAACCTTGCCAACTTTTCACAGATTAAATCTGGGGAAGTTGCCTTTCTCTGTCTCCTAATGACATAATTTCTTTAATATGCCATTGGAGGTAATGGTGGCAGGGTTGGGCATGTGGGAGTGCTTAAATGGGATCCATTTTTGGTCAGTGCTCCACACATTTGAGTTCTGGGCTATGCAATGACTTAAGAGCATTGCAAGATTTCTGCTAAAGAGCGAAATGTATTTAGCTTTTTGATCACCAAGGTGACAAGAAATCTCAACAGCAGAGAATGCTGGAGTGACAAATGAAAGGATTGCTAGGAGGCAATGAGCACACTTGAAAGAGGAGGAAAGAAGACAGAAGGGAGAAAGATAGTGAATGGGAAAATAGGCACAAATGATATAGGGGAGAGACATAGGGAAGGACAATACTAGTATATGACCGAGAAATTTGGACAGGGCTCCAGTATATGAAAGACGGGCAAGAGAGAACGTGAGAAATGGAGAAAGAAGTGACAAATCAATTTAATGTGAAATATATTTTGCGCAATGTAAGTTGATTTTCATGTGGTTAAATGGACTATGTTAGTTTTATTTTATGAATTATTTTTTTTTCTTTTATCAAATGTGTTGTCATCTCCTTATGTGCACCTTGAACCATTTATTGCAGGACGTGCATGTGTTATAAATAAATAATGAGCGGGGAAGAAAGGGAAAAGTATATAAGGGAAGACTGTGTGTGACATAGACAGGAATGGAAATGGAAAGGACTCTTTCTCTTGATAGTTTTCTCATATGGGTGTGACATTTTGGGGATGCAGTGCCTTTTCGTTAGAAGGGAATTAACATGCACATGAAATAAAGGTTGATTATGCCACATTCTCGGAATAGAGGGGCTGTCAGGAGTAAAAACATTCACCTTAATCGGAATCTAGAGGAATGGCTTCTCCCTTTAACAAACGAGTTAGATTTATTGAAGAGTTTTCAAAAGTGTTTCATGTTGTCTTTCAGGTCCTTCAGTCTGCTTGACTGAGGAAAATACAATTCATTGATGGAAGGTGATTGGAATCCAACCAGGCAGGGCCAATGGCCACTTCAGGTCGGGCACTATATTGAGTCGGCAAGATCACCCTTTCTCAACTAGACCTATTCATGGGTCTCACAGTGTATGTTAAGTAAACAGATGGTGCTTGATAATGTTGCAGAAGAACAGAATGACTGAGCCGAACCAGTGAAGACAACATTGCTAAGGGCATATAAGAGATTTTGTGGTAATTTAGTGACTTTCGATGCTGTTGACAGAGGATCACGAACCTCTGCTCGCCCTGCTAATAAAAATGTGTGGTTTTAAGCTAAAGACTCCTGGTTAAAACCAGAGCCTGTTGACTAGTCCCAGGGAAGTCTTTCCTTTTTCATGGTAACAATTGGAGAAGGTACAATGCCTTTGGGGTTTGCAACAGACATGCCCATAATAGGAGGCAGATTACTTCTATAATTATCTAAGCATATGGCCCAACAAAATTAAGTCAAATGACGAACAGAAATATTTTTTTATTAAAAGGATCAGTATGTGCTTTACTCAGAGTAAACTATAAAAAACGTAATTAAATGTACCGTGAAAAGGACAGAGAAAATAGGGGAGTCAGATTGGCCCACAGAGTCATTGGCGTTTTACAAGAGAAAAAGGCAACTCTTTTTGTGGGTGAGAGCACCTACTGTTGAAGACTTATCCTGATTGAGAGGGCCATCATATCCTATTAGGTGGCTGGCTGACTCACAAGGAGAAAAATCTACTTTGCGAACATTTAAAAACTTGCTTTGGATTTGGACGACTTACTTTGCAGTTCCAAAGAACATTTTCACCTATCCCACTATTGTAAGGTGGTGAGTTTTTTCTTTCCATAAATGTTTATTTAGATGATCAAATGTCCTCAGAAGCATACAATGGCATAGAAAACAGAAAATCAAAGTTTTTGTAGCTAAAAGTCATTATTTGAATGTAATACCTTCTAATATCTGAAATTGGGTGGCTTGCTTTAAACTCTGAAAACTAAGCGTCACAGATTCAGTTTGGGGAAGTTGCCTTTCTTTATCTCATAATGTCATCATTTCGTTAATATCCCATTGGAGTTGATGGTGACAGGTTTTGGCTGGATATAGACCTGCAAGGGTGTTTTCTGGAACAGACATGTCCATCCTGGTGTTGAGCAGAGACGTGTGGGAGTGCTTGAAGGGACTCCATTTTCTGTGCTGAGCTCCAGACCTTTCAGTTCTGGGCTATACCATGACTTAAGAGCATTGCAAGATTTCTGATAAAGAGAAAAACGTATTTAGCTTTTTGAGTACCAAGGTGACAAGAAATCTCAACAGCAGAGAATGCTAGAGTAACGAATGAAGGGAGAGTGGGAAGGCAGAGAGCGCACTTGAAAGAGGAGTTAAGAAGACAAGAGAAAGAGAAAGGGAGGGGGATAGTGAATGCGAAAATAGGCATAAATTATACAGGCGAGAGACGTATGGAAGGACACTAAAAGTATATGTCAAAGAAATTTGGAGACGGTTCCTGTAAATTAAAGACAAGCAAGAGAAAAAGCGAAAAATTGAAAAGATGGGACATTTCAATTTAGTTTGAAATATTGTGTAATGTCAGCTGAGTTTTATGTAGTTAAATGAACTCAGTTACTTTTACTTTATTTTAGGAATTCATTTTTTTCTTTCATAAAATGTGTTGTCATCTCCTTTATGTGCACCTTGCAACTTTAATTGAGGGTATGTATGCATTATAAATAAAATAATGAGCGGGGAGTAAAGGGAAAGGTATATAAACGGAAGACATTGGGTGATGTAGACAGGAAGGGAAATCGGAAGCACTCTTTCTTTTGCTAATTTTCTGTGGCATTTTGGAGAGTCAGTGTCTTTTCATTGGAAGGGAATTAACATGTTCAGAAGATAAAGTGAGATAATGCCACCTTTCCAGAATGGAGGCTGCTTCGAAGTGTTATGTGCCCGGGTTAGAACCATGTAGCGAAGCAGCTCATTTCTTCCATTGTCCTATTTTTCACAATAACATTTATGACATGACCTTTTGCACATATTTGCATGCACGGCAATGCTGGATTAGTTTCTCTGAAACTACTTTGTTTACACATCTAGCTTCGTAAAACATTATCATAATGCCTTGAACATCATATACAAGGCCCTTCTATGCACTATGTACAAATGTCACTCTATCTTCATCCATGGGCCGACAGGGCTATCTACATATCCATAACATCGCTAATCTATACGCACATCGCAAGGCTGCTTTCTATTATAAATAAAGAGCATTCCAAAAGATTAGTGGAGGAAGAAGGCACTTCAGCTGACACCGAGGGTCCCTGCATGCTGAGATTTTACTAAGCAGTGGTCTGACATCTCATGAGGGGTGTACTGTTTGTGACCAGGATGGGGTTCTTCATTCTCTCCCACAAGGTAATGGAGTTAGATCGTCCCTTTGGGCGGATTCTTGTCTCTACACCTACACTCTAGGCATACTTAGAGTAGGGTTTGCATAGTAGGAGTACGTCAGATTACTGCATTGTTTATAGGTCTGCATATATACACTGTTTTAGCACCATGGTGGAACTGTATCTACTATTTACTCTTTTGGTGCTTGTAATCACCTTCTGTCTACTGATTGTCGCAGCACATGTATTCTATACAGGAACAATGTTGGTTCAATAAATATATTGAACTCGTCCCACTGTGTACTCTCTATACATTTCTCTGAGAACAAGTAAGCACGAGTGACTAAGGGAAAGGATCTGATCTGTTTAAACGATCCCTGAGGGGTCAGGGTGGTTATGTTCAGTGGTTGCCGGAAACCATTAGCTCCATGGTAAGGTTAGGGGGGCTACGGTGGCACTGTGTGCTGGCTGGTCTCTAGACCAACATATCCTGGGTGGGACCCGGAATCAGTTTTAGGCACCTTACCCAAAGTTTATATTGTCCAAACAAATGTGCAGGTCCCACGGATTAGTGGGAACAACACGACAGAAGAGGGGATATCAGGAGTTCTACAGATCACCTTAATCAGAATCTAGAAGAATGACCTCTAAGCTTCAGTACACAAATTAGATGTACTGAAGAGATTCATTAAATGTTTCATGTTGTCTTTCAGTAACTCCAGACTGCTGGACTGAGGACAATACAATTTAGTCATAGGAGGGGATTGGTTCCAATCAGGCAGGGTCACTGACCACTTCACGTCAGGCGCTATATTAAGTCTGCAAATCACCCTTTCTCAACTGAAAGTTGGATGAGTATTACAGTATATAGTAAGTAAGCAGGTGGTGCCTGATAATTTTACAGAGGAAAAGAATGACAAAGCCAGTCCATTGAAGATAACATTGCTAGGGGCTTAAACAACATTTTGTGATGATTTAGTAACTTTCAATGATGTGGACAGAGCATGACAAACCTCAGCTTGCCCCATTAATAATATGAGCGTTTTTTTGTTTTTTATTATTTTCTTTTTAATAAATTAATAACAAGCTTCAGATACAAGCAAAACTCAATATGCATATCCCATGCATGTGGAAGACATGGCAAATACCAGGCAATATAACAAACAATGCGCGATTATATTATATGCAGTGCCGCACACTACCCCATTGAGTACATCTCTAAAACCTCCCGGAAGGCCCATTCAATGGCACCTCATGAGTCCCATCACAGACCCCTATACAATGTCCACAGCCCCCATATTTTCTCCTATTTGCGAGGGCATCCACATCTTTTATAAACCACCTGCTCTGCATTGTGACACCAGTCCATATGTCAAAACCATGCAGCCACCGTCGGGGGTTCCGTCGCCCCCCATGTACATGCAATGTTCCTCTTAGCGACCCCCCTGCCAAAGCTAGCCATAGCTTGGCCTATTTTGGCCATGTGATCTCTCCCCCGTGACGCAGAGGATATGCCATCTGGACTTCAGCGGGACCTGTTCGCCCACTACAGCCTCCATCACACGGGTGACGCCCTTCCAGTTCTTCTGAATCCTGGGGCAAGACCTCAAAATATGAAAGAATGATCCCCTCTCGACACATCCCCTGGCACATACCTCGGAGCCCCAGCCCTTAATACGGGCCTGCACCATTCTCGAGGCATATGACCTGTGAAGGATGCAAAGTTGAACAAGTCGAAAGCGCGCTCTGATGTCTATTTCCCTGGGGCACTGGAGGGCCTCCACCCAATCATCATCCTCCAAAAGGCTCACATCTGTTTCCCAGGCCTCCCACAGGGGGCCCAGACAGTCCAGGGTATTGTTTACTAGTTTTTTATATGTCAGTGACACCGCCTTCTCGATCATGGGGTACAAGAGAAGCCTATCCTCTAAAGGGGAATATTCTGGAAGCACAGTCCCCTCTTTCAAATGGCAATGGAGTACCGAACGCAACTGTTGGTACCTAAGAAATTCACCTGCCCCCATTTGGAAGCCCTCCCGTAGACTATCTAATGTCATCATTTTACCACCTTTCCAGACGTCCCGAGCACGTCAATACTAGGGGTGGGCAGAATTTGCGAAATCCACTTTCGCAAATTAGCGCGAAAATGTTTAAAATTATCGCAAACAAGCGGAAAAATCGCGAAGATGCTGATTTTTTTTTCCCGCATGTTCGCGAGATTTTCTGCATGGTTGCGGGTCACCAACTTACCCATGTGGATGCTCGCGGGCGCGGCCATCTTGTTTTGAGTTGTCTCGCGGTGCATGATCGCGAGAAGAAAGACGTGATCGCACGACGCATGACATCACTGCGGGCGCGAACTGTCGCGAGACAGCGCAAATGGCTAAAAACAATCCAACATCTCATGGAGAACGCGACCGGATCAAGAAAACTTGTCGGCGAACGCAGGGATTCAGGTAAAACGATCGCGCGCGCGCGAGAATGTATTATTTTACAGCGCGAGCAAGAAACAAATTATCGCCAAGCTGCGGAAAGCGGAAATTTTGACATTTTCGCGCTCTCCGCGGAACGCGAAAATGTCAAATTATCGCAATTTCCGCGAACGGAACAAAATTTTTGCCCAGGCCTAGTCAATACCTTTAAGGCTCCACTTCCGGAAACCCTGCAGTCTGTGCACCTCTTTCAGAAAATCTCCCTCCCACAGTGGGGTCTGTTCAGTGAGTTTCCACTCCCACCCCGTCATTCTAGTTGCTTTATGCCATATGTTGATGACCGTTTTGGTGTGTGGTGGCAGATGTACTTAGCCCCTACCCCTGCGGTACAATTCACCCAAGTGACTACGCTCGCCCAAGACCAGTCTGCCCACCTTGTAGGCTGGTTCCTCAAGTGGGGAAAAAACCCAATCATTGACATTAATAAGATGAGCAGCCCAGTAGTGGTTCCTAATATCAGGGACTGCCAGCCCCCCTTTGTACACCCCCTTCTGTAGTTTCTTGAGCACAATCCTGGGACAGCCCCCCCCCCCCCCATAGTAACTGGCGTAGCTTGGACTCGATTGTTTGAAAGAATCCTGAATGCGATAAGGAGTGTTTTGGACGGCGTAAAGTTTACGCGGGAGAGTCATCATCTTGAAGAGGACTGCCCTTTCCATAAGGGAGATCGGGAGCCCCCTCCATTGCATCGTGTCATCTCGCAACCTGGAAAGCTGCACCTGTAGATTCAGTTCTGTAAACTCTGCTTCAGTCTTGGTTATTCATATGCCCAAGTACTTAAATTTATCCTGCAGTACCATCTTAGACCATGCGGACGTCAGAACCCGAGGATCTCCGGCTAGAGAAAAAAAAGACTTATTCGAGTTGATACAATATCCGGAATAGGAACCAAAAGTCTGAATTATGTGGATGAGCCTATAAAATGTTTGTCGTGGCTGGTGTGCGTAAAGAAGGATATCATCTGCATACAATGAAATGCGCTCTTCCCAACCCCCCCCTAAATCGATCCCCCTCACCACCAGATCTCTCCTAATCCACGCCGCCAATGGCTCAAGCGCCAGCACAAATAACATTGGGTACAGAGGACACCCCTGGCACATCCCTCGGTGCAACGCAAAGGATCTTGAGATGACCCCGTTAACCCGAACTCAGGCCATCGGGGCAGTGTATAACAACTTTTGCAACTGCGGACCAATACCCACTTTCTCCAGCACAGCAAAAAGGTATGGCCATTCGATGCTGTCAAATGCCATCCTCGCGTCTAATGAGAGGAGAGAGGCTGGGATATCTGGCTGCCTTTGAGTCATATACATGACTCAGCACAGACATCTCAAATTGAGCCTTGTGCTCCTATGTGGCATAAAGCCAGATTGATCCGGGTGAATCAAAGAGTGAAAACCGGACCCAACCGGTTTGCGATAACCTTGGCTAGAACCTTGGCCTCGAAATTTAGGAGGGAGATAGGTCTGTAGGAGCTGCAGAGGTCATGCGGTTTTCCCTTCTTAAGGAGTACGACAATAGTCGCCATTCTCGTGTCTTCTGGAAGTTGCCCCACTTCGGACGCTTCCCTAAACATGTCGAGCATGTAAGGAGCCAACTTGCTCGCCACACATTTAAACTGCTCGGTGGGGAGCCTATTCGGGCCCGCCGCTTTCCCAGATTGCAAGTCTCTCATGGCATTTTCTACTTCCTCCAGGTGGAAGTCAAAATCGAGCGCCTCCCTATCCTCCGACCCTAAAGTCAGCAGAGAAATGTCACGCAGGAATTCAGTGAATTCCGGTTCCCCCCATGTGGAGTGAGACTGGTATATGTCCTCATAATATTTGGCAAAAAGTTCGGTTAGGGCCGCCCCTTTACCACCCTGTGTCCCCCCTGTGGACCGAATCGAGGAAACCCAGTTGCGACTCCTGTCCCTCGTTCCAGTCATGCAATCAGTTTGTTGGCTTTGCCACCCAGATCATACACTCTGCGCTATGTGGTGAGCGCGTGAGCCCAAGCCCCGCTTTCGGCAAGGCCTTGAAGGGTTCACTCTTTGAGTTTGAGGGAGTGCTTAAGCCCACGGACACCCCTGGAGTACGCGGTTATCATGCGCTCCAAGGCGAGTATCTCCTGCTCGAGTTCCTCGCACTGGATCCGTTTTTCTTTACGTTGAGCACCGTTTGCCGCTTGCACAAAATCCCTCGCCACCACCTTGTACACTTCCCAAAGGATACTGGCGGAGCTAACAGAGCCAACATTTTCAGCAAAGTAAAGTTCGTTGCATTCCACAAAGCGCTCCCGGAATTCCTGGTCCCAAAACATAAAGGGGTCCAATCTCAGAGGGAGAGACCAGTCGCGAGCTGGCCCGTGAAGCTGCATCTCCACTGGTAAGTAGTCAGATATCCCTCGTGCCTTATGGCACCCACCCTGGAAAAGACCCGCCGAGGCAGTATGTGTAAAAATATAGTCGAGCCAAGCCCCACTGCCCTGTGCAGCAGATATACAAGTGTATTGTCTAGACTTGGGATTGCGGTATCCCCAGAGATCCACCAGGGCCATCGCCCACAGTGAACAGTGGACGGGGCCCCTTTACCCCAGAGGGAAGAATTTCCCTATCTGTTTCAGGTGTGAGTATATCGTTCATGTCACCCTCCAAGAGCAAAAGTCCGGGCGGGAGATCCAATAGGAGCTTACTGATATCTGGAAACATAATTTCATGCAGTCGCGAGGGAATGTACACTGAGCATATATTTATCACCTGCCCCACCCGAGTTCCTGACAGAGCCGCATACTGATCCAGTTGGTCACACCATGTGCGCTGTATCACCAGAGGAATCGCATTTTTAATGAATATGGCCGTGCCCCTGGACCCTGACGTGAAACCAGCGTGAGCCTGTAGTGTGTATCCGTACCGATTAAGGGACAAGTAATTGTTCCCCCTGAGGTGGATCTCTTGAAGTAAGACAATGTCTGGGTAGTGTCTGTGCAGATACTGCAGAACCATAGTGCATTTAATTTTGTCCCCCAGTCCGTTACCATTCCAGGAGAGGATTGTCAGCTTTTTATTAGGTCGTGTAGCCATGTAGCCAATCTACCCCAACCCCCATCACCCAGCAAGTAGAGACCCCCCCTTATGCGCGTCAAGACCCAGCCTGGTGAAGGATGTCCCCAGACACAAATATTGAAGCATTAGATCTGAAGCAAGAACCAAACAGTGAACCACACAAAAAATACAAAAACCCATAACAGTGTCCCCCCACCCTGCAACTGTGCCTTGTAGGTCTAGAACTACCCACATCCCAACCAGCATTGCGCCTGTCGCCCCAGTGAATAAGAAACAAAAATAGGGCTGTCTGGCACCACCACCCAATAGCCACCCTTCCGGGTCCACAACTTCACCCCAAAACACATTGTACACCTGGAGCATACAAAACAGTGTCCCGTCCAGACGTGCCCCAGACTTCTTCCTCACTGGAATATGAGCTCTAGTATCGGGCCTTGAAGACTGTATCGTAAGAACCTCAAAATTATACAGCTGTACACAGCAATGAGTCCTATCCCTCACTTCCCCGGAGACTGTGCTTCACTTACGGGGCTTCCAGACCGGGAGCTCCTGGATCTGGATACTGACCTTTCCCCCTCTCTGCGTCGAGGTGGAGATTCGAGAGTGCGGAAGCGACTCCCGCGTCAGTCCCCTTCAATACAACGATTGAGTGGCCGGTGGGGTCCCCCATCTGGCCATTATTGGACCTCTGTGGGCGATGTGAAGAACAAGGACTTATCGGTATCTAGGACTTTGAGCTTGGCCGGAAAAAGCATCATGAATTTTATCCCCTTCTCTCGAAGGGCTCGATTCACCCCGTCGAACGTGCGCCTCTCCTGCTGTACTCTCAACGTAAAATCTGGGAAAAACCTTACTGTTGAGTTCTCGAAGGGGAGGTCGCCACTCACTCTAGCCGCCTGCAAAATGGCATCCCGGTCTCTGAAATTCAGGACACGCACAATGATCGTCCGAGGAGGAGCCCCGGGTCTCGGCTTAGGGATCGGGGCTCTGTGTGCTCTCTCCACAGTGAACAGGGTAGACAGTCTCTTAGGCTTAAGGTGGTTCAAGATAAGGTCCTTAATGAAGAGGTCCATGCTGGGGCCTTCCGCCCCCTTAGGCACACCCATCACCCTAATGTTGTTGCGGCAGGCCCTCCCCTCCTGATCATCCGAGCTCAAGGCCATCAGCTTGTTTTGATGTGCTAATTTCTGTACACGTTCCTCCAGCTTGCGCGTTGCAGATTGGAGCTCTCCTACGTTCTCCTCCATTGCTGTGACCCTCTTCGAGGTCGACCGCATGTCCGCCCTCATCAAGTTTATTTCAATGGTGACCGTGTCAATTTTGGTCTCCAAAGTCGTTCCCAAGGATTGGATCGCCGACATGATTGAACTAAGGGACGGATCCTTTCTGGACGATTTATCCCCATTAACCCCCTCCTCGGGCGTCAGTTGGCATGGTACAGCATATTTGTCCAATTTATTCATTAGCAAAGCGGCCGGGGCCCCCTCCGGTTTTGTCATGCTCAAATCCACACTGTTTGGGGACACAGAGCCCCTTCACCCCTGCATAAGCCAACTGCGAGCCACTCCGGGACTTATCTCTGAACACCAAGGTCTGCAGGTGCGCACTTCATGTGCATTCTCACCCCTTACCACTCGCTCAAATATGCATCAAACAACTTGCTCGCAGCACATGTGGACCCCACAAAGACGTTCCGGACTGGGCAGAAAGACTTGCAGTGGAAGGCACTGCTCCCTGCGCCCTATGAATCCTCACCGCTCAGGGCTGGGCCTCCTACCGATCACAGCAGCCCAGCTGTAGCCGCTGTACCACCCTCCGCTGATGGTATCAGTCCACCCCAGTTGCTGATCCCGTGTCGTCACCGGTGGGGACTCTAAAGTGGCCAAGGATCGTCCCCCGTCTCTCACACTATGCCCGGCCTCACCTCCGTAAGCTGTCCCGGCGTGGTCATGTGGGCACTAGCAGGCAAACCGCTAAAATGGCACGTCAGAAGATCTCAGTCACAGTAGCACACGTTCTACGCGGCCCTGGGAGCCACGTCCAAGATGCAGAAACCAGCGACGACCGTAGGCCCCACTCAGCGGGTCCGTATGATGCAAGTCTCAGACTTAACCAACTGGGGGTAGATCATCCAGACGAGTCTCAATAAACTTCGTTGTCGTCAGTAAGCAGGTGTCGCCGCGTCCCCCGTGAATCACTCAGGGTGAGCCCCTCCACCTGTCACCACGACCCTGATGCCGAAATGCGTGTCAGACTGGCACAAAGTAGGAGCCACCAGCGGGCTCGCACAGGTAGATGGCAGGCCCTGGAGAACTCAGCACCGGCAGATCACAAGCAGCGTGCTCCAGGGTCCTCTGCACCGGCACATGATGCAGCGCCAGGTAGCAGATCTCGAGTGGCAGAGATCCCGGGCTGCGCACTCCAGGTGCAGGCAGTGCTCCGAAGCCACGCTGCCCCCTCGCCGTCCAGAGCACTTCGGTGATCGCCAGGCAGGCTCCTTGCCACCAAGTACAGGCCGCCGCACCATCCGGGGTCGAAGACACTTCGCAGCCTCAGGATGTTGTCATGAACACAGCGCCGGCTGTCTCCTCTGTCCAGCTGCTGGAGCAATTGCGGATATTGCGGGCTAAAGTGAGAGCCTGGACGGAGCGAGAAAGTTACACTGACCTTTTTCATGGTAACATAGGAGGCTGATTACTTCTATAATTATCAAAGCATATGTCCCAACAAAATTCACTGACATGTCAAAAAGAAATGTTTTGTTATTAAAAGCAACATTATGAGCTTTACCCAGCGTAAACTATAAAAACACAATTAAATGTACAGCGAAAAGGACAGAGAAAATAGGGGAGTCTGATTGGCCCACAGTCATTGCATTTCACAAACCTCACAGTGAAGGTCAAGGAAATAATAGAAATTACCTCATCAGTGATGTCATAGTGAGTTACCTCTGCCCTTCAGTGTGCCTAAACTTAGTTATATCACAATTTCTGCTCATAGAGGGAAATGTTAGGAAGCTTCTCTGCTTGCTCTTCTCTATAGATCTGACTCATTGGTATTTGCAGTCTATCTCTCTTGCAGATCTTTTTCTGTAAATCTTAATCCAGATTGTTGTTTTGTGGAGTTCAGAACACACCTTGAGAGAGACAGACAACTCTTTTTGTGGGAGAGAGCACCTACTGTTGAAGACATTATCCTGATTGAGAGGGTCAGCATATCCTGTTAAGTGGCTGGCTGTCCCAGGTGGAGAAAGGTCCACTATGCGAACATTTGAAAACTTTCTTTGAATTTTCATAAATTACTTTGCTGTGCCAAAGAACATTTGCACCTTTTCCCACTCGAGTTTTACTTACATAAATATTTATTTAGATAATCAAATGTTTCCAGAAGCACACAAAGGCATGCAGTACAACAAATCAAGTTTATGCAGCTAGAAGTCATTATTTAAATGTAATACATTCTAATATCGGAAATTGGGTGAGTTGCTTTATATTCTGAAAACTAAGCGTTCCCAACTCTTCACAGATTTTGCCATTCTCTGTCCCCTAATGTCATAATTTCTTTAATATGCCATTGGAGTTGATGGTGGCAGGGTTGGCCTGGATAAAGAGCTGCATGGATGTTTGCTGTAATAATGTGTACATAGTACCGTTGAGCGAAAGTGGAACTTTGGGTAATAGGTCTGCTTGAAGGGGCGCCATTTTCGATGCTGAACTCTAGACCAGATCAGGGCTATGCCATGAATTTAAGAGCATTGCAACATTTCTGCTAAAGAGCAAAATGAACCGCAGAGAATGCCAGAGTGGCAAATGAAAGGAGAGTGGGAAGGCAGTGAGCACACTTGAACGAGGAGGAAAGATGAAAGAGAAAGGGAGGGGCATAGTGAATGCCAAAATAAATACAAGTGATACAGGGGAGAGGCATAGGGACGGACAATACAAGTACATGACCAAGAAATTTGGAGAGAGCTCCAGTAAATGAAAGATGGGCAAGAGAGAAAGTAAGAAATGGAGAAAGAAGGGACAAACAAATTTAATTTGAAATATTTATTGTGTAAAATAAACTGATTTCCATGTACTTAAATGGACTACATTATTTTCACTTTATTTTAGGATTTTTGTTTTCTTTTAAAAAATGTGTTTTCATCTCCTTATGTGCACCTTGAACCTTTTATTGCAGAAAGTGTACATATTATAAATAAATAAAGAGTGGGGAAGAAAAGGGAAAGGTATATCGATAGAAGACTTCGTGTGACATTGACAGGAAGGGAAATGGAAAGGACTTTTTCTTTTGCAAATTTTCACACTGGGTGCGACATTTTGGGAATGCAGTGTCTTTTCATTTCAAGGCAATTAACATGCACAGAAGGTGCAGTGAGATAATGCCACCTTCTCAGAATGGGATATCTGGAGTTCAAACAATTACCTTAATCAGAATCTAGAGAAATGACCTCTAACCCTGGGTATATAAATTAGATTTATTCCAGAGTTTTCTAAAATGTTTCATGTTTCCTTTCAGTCACTTCAGACTGCTTGACTGAGGAAAATACAATTTAGTGATGGGAGGGGATTGGAATCCAATCAGGCAGGGTCACTGACCACTTCACATCAGGCGCTATATCAAGTCTGCAAAATCACCCTTTCTCAACTGAAAGTATCAATGAGTATTACAGTATGTGGGGGCATATTATCAAGAAATGGTGTTAAAATTATCGCCGCTTTAGCGGCAGAAAACTGCCGCTAAAACGGCGATAATGGGCTTGATAATATGCTCTATGGAATTCCAATTGAAGCCCATGTTCTGGTGTCAACCTGGGCTTCTATTGGAATTCTCTGCGGCATATTATCAAGCCCATTATCGCCGCTTTAGCGGCAGTTTTCTGCCGCTAAAGCGGCGATAAGTTTAACGCCGTGCTTGATAATATGCCCCATAGTTAGTAAACAGGTGGTGCCTGATAATTTTACGGAGGAACAGAATGACAGAGCCAGGCCATTGAAGACAACATTGCTAAGGGCATATGAAACATTTTGTGGTGATTTAGTTAGTAACTTTCAATGCTGTGGACAGATCATGACAAACCTCAGCTTGCCCCATTAACAATACGAGTGTTTTTAAGCTGAACACACCTGGTTAAAACAGAGCCTGTAGTCTAGTTCCGGGGAAGTCTTGCCTTTTTCATGGTAACATAGGAGGCTGATTACTTCTATAATTATCAAAGCATATGTCCCAACCAAAGTCACTGACATGTTGAAAAGAAATGTTTTGTTATTAAAAGCAACATTATGAGCTTTACTCAGCGTAAACTATAAAAAGACAATTAAATGTACAGTGAAAAGGACAGAGGAAATAGGGGAGTTCTGATTGGCCCACAGTCATTGCATTTCACAAACCTCACAGTGAAGGTCAAGGAAATATTGTAAATGACCTCATCAGCTATGTCATAGTGAGTTACCTCTGCCCCTCAGTGTGCCTAAACTCAGCTGTATTACCATTTCTGCTCACAGAGGGAAATATTAGGAGGCTTCTATGCTTGCTCTTCTTTATAGATCTGACTCATTTGTATTCGCAGTCTATTTCTCTTGTAGATCTTTTTCGCTGAATCTTAATGCAGATTGTTGTTTTGTAGAGTTCAGAACACACCTTGAGAGAGACAGTCAACTCTTTGTGAGAGCACCTACTGTTGAAGACCTTATCCTGATTGAGAGGGCCATCATATCCTGTTAGGTGGCTGGCTGTCCCAGGTGGAGAAAGGTCCACTTTGCGAACATTAGAAAACGTTCTTTGAATTTGAACAACTTACTTTGTGGTCCCAAAGAACCTTTGCACCTTTTCTACTCGAGTTTTACTTACATAAATATTTATTTAAATAATGAAGTGTCCCCAGAAGCATACAAAGGCATAGAAAACAACAAATGAAGTTTATGTAGTTAGAAGTCATTATTTGAATGTAATACATTCTAATATCGGAAATTGGATGGGTTGCTTTATACTCTGAAAACGAAGGGGCATATGTACAAGGAGTTAACGCCGCTGTAGCAGCACTTTTTTGATGGTACGGCGGTGATTTTTTTATCGCCATATGTACAAGCTGTCGCTAACCTCAGTTAGCGGCAGTTTTTCAAGCAAAAATGTGCATTTTAAAGATCGCCACTTTTGTTAGCGATAGTTAACGAAAATGAGATGGAAGGAAGGTCTTCCAGTGCAAAATCGGCCGCTAACCCCACTTTGCAATACATACAAAGAATTCCTTGTATGGAGTAAAATAAAAATAAAAATGCTTCTAACTGCAGTTATTGGCAGTTTTTTAAGACCAGAAAATAGATGGTCTTAAAAATGGTGCCAAGAATTGGGACCTCATTTCAGCAGGTTTTGGTGCTGGACAGTACTGCAAGGAATGTTGCTGCGCTGCCCTGCGACAAAACTACAGGGCAGGAATGCGCACCATCAATAAGATGGGGCGCATTCCTGGGCCTCATTCATGAAAAGTATTGCAGCGCTGTGACAAAACAGCGTTGCAACACTTTTCACTACACTCTTCTTGCGAAACCATGGATGCACTGTATTCACTGTAAAGAGCTCCATGTCGCAATTAATGACAGATACATCTGGAATCTTGACGTATCTGTCAGCGCTAAAGTCACGCATTGCTGCAGTTGTGTCACTAGCATGATGCAACTCCAGCAATGCATAGGGCCAGCCTATCCCTGTGGCACTGCGTCACCCTTACGCCTGCCATGAGGCAGGTGTAAGGTACAGAAGCAGTGCCGTCCTACAACTGTCATAGTGAAATCTGATGGATTTCACTGTGCCACTCCTATGAGGCTTTGTTGCTTGGGAACGCACACCCTACATACATCATATTGGATGCAGGTATAATGTGGCACAGGGCTTCACAAGTTCAAGCATATGCCTAAATGCATCACTTTACAAAGACGGTGCAACGTGGTGCTAGAATCACGCTGCAAGTACGTCAAGAAACTGACACACTGTCAGGGTGAAACTGTCAGAAGAGGCCCATGAATAAGCCCCCTGTCTTTATCATCTACGTTGGCACACAATGGCAGCCATGCGCCAATGCAGGCACCCTTGCGCCATGTGCAAGGGTGACTGTGTTACGGAGTTGATTGATGATGTGGCTCCATCACTTCTCGAGACGTTGGCAGGGCATCTGGACTAGTGGAGGGTGGGAGTGAACTATTTGGCCTTCTTGGAGTGTTGTTTGCCTGGTCTTTTCTTGAGGGGTGCCAGGGTGTTGGCGCAGTTGGAGATCCATCGGTGGTGGTTGCGTGCTGCCGTGTTATCGTCTGTAAGCATTGGCGGAATGGTGGTGCTGAGGGAGTTGACGAGAAGTTCTTCGGTGGCCTTGATCCAGCTGCGAGGGGGGCGATGATGGCGGTGGTGTACAGTGGGCATGGTGAAGAAGTGATGTATACAATGATAGTCGGTCCAGGAGAGTCCGGTGGTGTGGCTGTAGTTGACATTCCCGCTGGCGGGGGAGACGTGTTTGGGAGACCATGGCCCAGGGGGGCTGCAGATGAGGGTGCCGCAGAGGATGGGATTGGGGTTGGTCCAGATCTGGAAGTGGAGGTGTTCCATGGTCACCGTTGGGTGATGAGAGTGTATGGTCAGTCAGAATATGGTTTTGTAAGAGATGGCAATGCTTCCTCCTGGACGGTCGGGGTGATCCTTGCAATTGATTTAGTAGCCGCCAGGGATGGTGATGGCGATGTCTGGCCCGGAGCAGAGGTTGGTCCAGGTTTCAGTGAAGAAGGCGATGTCTGAAGAGATTGTGTCAAGGAGGTCCTAGATTTCTGTTGCATGTTTGAGGAGTGACCACACGTTGAGGAGGATGCAGTTGAGCCGGTCGAGTACTCTGTTGGTTGGCTGGGCGGCACGAGGTACTGGTGTGCTGATGTGGCAGAAGGTGCGTTTGTAGTTTCGACAGGAGCATGGTTCAAGAGAATTCCACAGTGTTGCTAGAAGCAGGCGATGTGGCGTCCAGGGTTGATGGCAAGGAGGGTGCTGGCGTGGTAGCGGTGGAGTGTCCGAGAGGAGGGGTCCTTGGTGCTGGGTGCGGTCCAGGGGCGGACGGACGCAGACAGGCTTGCCTATGGCTTGCCTTTGGCAGGGGTGACGTCCATTACAATGCAGGCATTACATCGTAATGCCTTTACAACGCAACCTTTACAACACATGCCATTACAACGCATTGTAAGGTTAGTAATGGAGAATTTTAAGTGTTAAGGTGGGTGTGGGTTTTGGGGTTCAAAGGTGAATTTTAGGTTTCATGGTGGATATGTGTTTTGGGGGCAAAGGTGAATTTTAGGGTTTATGGTGTGTTTTGGTGGGCAAAGGTGAATTATAGGGTTCAGGGTGTGTTTGGGCTATGGGGTTGTTATGTTATGTTATGTTAAATTTATTTATAAAGCGCACGTACACCCAGCGGTTTCATGGCGCTACAGCAATGACGTACTAAATCAGGAGGTTATAGGTAAGCTTGCGTGAATAACAGGGTTTTGAGGAGGGATCTGAAGTGTGGCAAAGATGTTTCGAGTCTAAGTTCCAAGGGAAGGGAATTCCACATTTGAGGTGCCAAAAAGGAAAAACTGAGTCCGCCGTGTTTTTTCCGGTTAAAGCGAAAGGGGGTGAGAAAGTTGGCATGAGACGAACGAAGAGCACGAGTTGGGGTGTAACGAGAGGTTAAGGAGGAGATGAAAGCAGGGGTGCAAGAGTTAGTCTTAGGGTTGCACCCACTGGAGTGGGAATAGTAATTTTTAGCCCTCCGTTATCCAGCACTTTCCCTACTGTTGCAGTATGCTTTTAGTATGAATTGTAATAGAATGTGATGTAATGGTATGCGTTGTAACGTCATAAATTCCTTTGGCACACCATTGGTACGCATGCTTTGCATGGGCGCACAGCGGCCGCGATTGAGAAGTACTGCGGAGGAACTGGACAGCTGGGAGGTGGGAAACGCGGGAAAGGACACTGGAGGTTGCGGGGATCCGGGGGGTTGTGGGCGGGGGTTGTAAATATTTTTTTAAATAACTCTTACCTCGAGGCCAGGTCTTGCATCTTCTGTGCTCCTGCTTACCTGAGTCTGCTTCCAGGAACAGAAAGCAGGCAGCCAGGCTCCCTCCCCTAAGCCAATCACAACGCTGAAATGCGATGTTGTGATTGTTCTTGAGTACCGTGACAAGGCGTTTACCCAGGGGCTGGAGATGTTCTCCATGCAGGCTGTAATGCAGCCTGCATTGCGAACAGAGAAGTGCGCATGATGCTTTGGGCAGCCTGAGAGGGCCGACCAAACAGTCATTGCACACTTGAGTGGGCATACCACTCCGCCCCTGCCCTGCTTCGTGAGTGGAGCAGCGCTACCCACCTTCCCGCTCCCAAAGGAAACATAGCATGTGTGTAGCAAAAAGTTATCATGTTATTATTTTTGCCACTTCTTGCACTGCTCAAAAGCAGTGGGGCGATGCTCTTCTGCCATTGTGAATGAGCCGCCATTGGGGGTGCGTCATCCGCGGGTGCTAGGTCTGGGCGACTCAATCCCCGTGCCTCCTCTGCTACGCATCCCGCCTTCTCCTTACCCTGGACAATGACACCGTGGCGAAATCCACTGCACCCTCTCCAAATCTGGGACTTTTCTAGCAGGAGCCTCAGCCAGGTGGGATTTCACAAGCCTGGGTACAGCACTCACCGCCAAGTCTGCTGGGGAACCGCCTGATGCAGGTGATGCAACAGGGCCCCCTTAGTTGCAGCCCTCCTGCCACACAAGTTCGGCGGGGGCCTCACCCTCCACAGCATCCAGCCGGTGCAACATAATACGGCCTGTGATGCACAGAGGCGCCGCCCACCATTGGTAATCTCCTCTGTGCAACCTGGTGTAGTGGTGGATCGTAGTATGCGTTGCAGACTTCCCTACATTGGTGCGCAGGCGCGCCTCTACCATTCACAGCTCCAAGGGGCTCAAGGCAGTCTTCTCAAACAGGTCAGCAACGTGTCTCCATGCGACCTGCCAGACTTCACCACCAGGTAAGGGCGATCGCTGCGCCTCAATGTCTTCCTCCACGGTCCAGCGACTCCAGAGCACCTACGCATTCAACTCCTGGTCCCAGGCGCAGGACCAGCAAGGCCTCCGGGCCCCAGACGCAGGCCCAGCGAGGCCTCCGGGCCCTGGGGACTTTCCACGCTTTCAAGGTTTTGGATGCTATAGTGTTGCAAGGAGTTCGCAGTGAAAAGTGATGCAGCATGTGTTTTGTACCGCGATGCGCCTCTTTTCATAGATGTAGCCCTGAATTTCCTCTTGCCCAGGGACTCTGGCTGGTCATCCTGGATGTTGGGGGGCTTGTTGGTCTGTGCTGTACTTGGCTCAGGCTTCTCCATTCTGCATTCTATTGTTTGTTTCCTATTTTTCATTGGAGGTGGACTGATAGGCTATTTTTTCCTATAGAGCAAAAAAAACTCATGTTGGGCTGACTAACGTGTGTTTTTTTGCCGCTAACGGGCCTTTCGTTAGATTTCACCCGCTAACGCCAGAATTCCTATCGCCTTCTCGCTAGTGTTAGCAGCAGTTTTCACTGTGACTCCCTGAAAATATCGCCATGTAACGACGTCTTGGAAATACTTCGCTAACAGGGCGATAGTTTTCAGCGGCAAGAGGCAGTGGAAAACTGCCGCTAACTAGCGTTAGCGGTAGTTAACGCCAGTCCTTGTACATATGGCCCTAAGCATTCCCAACTTTTCACAGATGTTGGCTTTCTCTGTCTCCTAATATCATAATTTCTTTAATATCCTATGGAGTAGATGGTGACAGGGTTGGGCTGGATAAAGAGCTGCATGGATGTTTGCTGTAATAGACATGTCCATCCTACTGTTGAGCTAAAGAGGTATTTTGGGTAATAATTAGTTCTGCTTGAAGGGGCTTTAGACTTCTGATCAGGGCGATGGCATGATTTAAGAGCATTGAAACATTTTTGCTTAAGAGCGAAATCTATTTAGCTTTTTGTGTCCAAATAGAAAGAAATAGCAACAGCAGAGAATGCCAGAGTGACAAATGAAAGGAGATTGGGAAGGCAGTGAACACACTTGAAAGAGGAGGAAAGACGACACAAGTGATACAGGGGAGAGACATAGGGACTGGTAATACAAGTACATGACCAAGAAATTTGGAGAGGGCTCCAGTAAATGAAAGACAGGCAAGAGAGAAAATGAGAAATGGTGAAAGAAGGAACAAATCAATTTAATTTGAAATATTTACTGTGTAACATCAGCTGATTTTCATGTAGTTAAATGGACTAAATTAGTTTAATTTCATTTTAGGATTTTTTTTCTTTTAGAAAATGTGTTGTCATCACCTTATGTGCACCTTCAAAATTTTATTGCAGGACGGGTACATATTATAAATATATAAAGAGTGGGGAAGAAAAGGGAAAGTTATATCAATAGAAGACTGTGTGTGACATAGACAGGAAGGGAAATGGAAAGGACTCTTTCTTTTGCAAATCTTCTCATATGGGTGTGACATTTTGGGAATGCAGTGTCTTTTCATTTGAATTAAATTAACATATACAGAAGATACAGTGAGATAATGCCACCTTCTCAGAATGAAGGCTGCTTTGAAGAGGGGATATCAGGAGTTCAAACAATCACCTTAATCCGAATATAGAGAAATTACCTCTAACCTTGAGTAAATAAGTTAGATTTATTAAAGAGTTTTATTAAATGTTTCATGTTTCCGTTCAGTCACTTCAGAGTGCTTAACTGAGGAAAATACTATTTAGTGATGGGCGGTGATTGGAACCAAATCAGGCAGGGTCACTGACCACTTTTCGTCAGGCACTATATTGACTCTGAAAAATCACCCTTTCTCAACTGAAAGTATCCACGTGTATCACAGTATATGTTAAGTAAACAGAGTGTGCCTGATAATGGTACGGACGAACAGAAGGACTGAGCCAAGCCAGTGAAGAGAACATTGTTATAGGCATATAACACATTTGTTATAAACTGAATGGGGAAGAAAAGGGAAAGGTATATCAGTGGAAGACTTGGAGTGAGGTAGACAGGAAAGAAAATGTAAAGGACAATGTGAGTCAAAGTGGAGGTAGGAACATAAGTGATAGTGGGAGAAGGAACTGTGCCTTGATGTTTGAATAAACTTTTACATAATAGGAGGCTGGTTCCTTATGTAATTTGCAAAGCATATGGGCCAACAGAATTAACTGAAATGACGAAAAGAGACATTTTGAAAATAGAAGCAACATTCTGTGCCTTACACTGAGTAACTTATAGAAATAAAACAATTACAATGTTTCACCAATTTTTTCTCCGAAAATAGAGGGAGAGGCCAATTGGGCCACAGTATCCATGGGAATTATACAAATCTCAATGTATTGTAATGTAATTGTATTGCAATTGCATTTATATAGTGCTTAATACCCCTGACGAGGTGCCAAAGCGCTTTTTCGGCGAGTTGCATGCTACTCCAGAACCCATAAAGGGTTAGTGGTGAATTAGTATAGTGAAATATGAAAGTAATTTGAGTGGTGGATATGTTAATCAGTTATGTGGATTGAGAAGGATAGTGGAGGGACAGAAGAGGGAAAAAGGTTTGCATTTATATAACACTTGCTACTCCTGATGGGGTGTTGTAGCGCTTTTTCGTCGATTAACACGCTACTCTGGAACCCATAAAGGATTAGTGGTGATTTAATATAGAGAAATATGAAAGCAATTTGAGTGATAGATATGATAGTCAAGGAAAGGAAATGACCTCATCAGCCATGTCATGTGAAGTTACCACCTGCTCCTCAGTGTGCTTGAATTTAGCTGTTACTTCTTCTGCTCAGGAGAGGGTGAGTTTGATTTATTTGCTGGCTCTTCTCTTTAGGGCAGAAATATTGCTACTTGGAGACCATCTATTCTTGTCGGTCTTGAGTAAATACTTATCCACATTGTTTTGCAGGGTTTAGTGTGAAGTATCCACCTTCTTGTGAGAGACAGAAATCTTTGTGGATGAGGATAGACAAGTTTTGAATACATTATCCTTTTTGAGAGACTCATCCTATCCACAGAGGTGGCGGCCTCGCCCACATGGAGAAAGGGCTACTTTCTGGAATTTTGGATACTTTTTTGAATTTGGCGAGGTTGCTTAGTGGTCGGAAAGAGGGACATTTGCATCTTTTACCCAAGTTTCTGAATTTGCTTTTTTTGTTCTATATTCATATTTACTTTATTATCCAATTAGAGATGAAGGTGACAGGATCGGTGGGGACTGAGATAGGAGCAGCATAGATGTTTGCTGCAATAGATCTATCCAGCCTGCTGCTTAGTAAAAGAACACAGAAGTAATTGATTCTCTGATGGATGGTTCTCCATCCCCTGGGCTGAACACTAGACTTTTCATTCAAGTTCATGTCATGACTTAAGAGCTTTTTCGCAAATCCGCTGAAGAAGGAAATGTATTCCTCTTTTTGAGGATCTAGAAAAAAGATGACGGAAGAGCCTGTTAGATTGACAAATGAAAAGAGTTTAGGGACACAAATTAAAAGAGTGTAGTGACACTGTGAGTATGCTAAAAAGAGGAGGAAAGAAGAGGGGGATAAAGAGGGAAGGAGAGAGAGACAACAAAATGGACAAAGACAATAGAGATAGAGAAGGGTAATAGACGTGCATGAGGAAGAAATTTGGAGAGGGTTAAAGTAAATAGTACAAAGACAAGAGTTAAAAGGGGAAAGATGACACATTACATTTGTGAAAATATTGTGTCATGTGAACTGATTTTCAGGACATGAAAATAGACTTAATTAGTTTTACTTTCTTCTTTAGTAATTCTATTTTTCTTTTGTTAAATGTGTTTTCATCTCTTATGAGTACTTTGAAGTTCTGTTTGAAGGGCATGTATGCGTTATAAATAACAAGTGAGGATGAAAATGAAATGGTATCCCAATGGAAGAAAGCAAATGAACAGCTTCAAAGTACACTGGGATATATCAAAAGAAAGAGGCTGGAGAAGGAGTGTATCCCCTCTTTGCCTCTCCCATCACCACAATCTTTTCTTTCATAGATAGACATATTGAAAAAAGGAATTGTCAGAATGTGGTTTTCAATTCCTGTTTTACTTATGTGATTTTTCTCATGAGTGTGACATTTTGGGGATAGGATGTCTTTTCATAAGAAGGGATTTTAACATGCACAGCGGATAAGATGAGATAATGCTGTCACTGCTTTCAAAAGGGGATATTAGGAGTCCAAATTATTGCCTTAATCAAAATCTAAAGTAATGTAACTTTGAGCAAACAAGTACAGATCTATTGAGGAGTTTTGTAGAGCACTGTGTTACTTTTTGATTACTTCAGAGTGTTTGAGGAGAATACAGATGAGGAAGGAGTCTAACCAGGGAGCATCACTGAACTGTTCCCAACCGGTTGTATGTTGATTGCTAGATCACCAAGGGTAGGGGAAGTCTGCATTTCTGTCCAGGAATTCCTCAGTGAGTTTGCAGTCACCCACAAATGCACATGTTAATGGATGGTTGCCAAGTCCTCTGCAACCCATCTTGCACTGCAAAAAGTTTGAGGTTTTCCCTGTCAATGCCAGGAGTAAATTGCTTTACAGAATGTGAAGAGCACACCCAAACAATTGGTGGAGGTGCAGTTGAAGGAACTCGTTACATTGAAAAAATATTTTCCCCATGGAGTAAAACTAGAAAAGGGTAAGAAATCTCATTTGCATTTCTGATGTTTGTGCATGGGGAACATGCACTTCCGTGTGTGCATTTTAGAAAAACATGGTTGAACAAAATGTATTGAACTAAAGAAAAACACAAAATTAGATCTTGTTAAGGTCAAGAAAAAATGCAGATAACCTCATCAGCTATGTCATAGTCACCACCTGCCTCAGTGTGTCTAATCTAAGCTGTGCGACAATTTCCGCTCAGGGTGATGAGTATATTAAATAGAAGTCATAGAGGGGAGAGAGACAAAAGGGGGGAGAATGCTGAAAATGTTAGTGTGATATGTTTGAGGGCAAGCTAGATAGCCTAGTAGGGGGAGGAGAGGTTAGTGAGAAAGGGAGCAAGTTTAGTAAAGTTGAGAAAAGAAAAGAAAATCTAAATCGATCACCACTTCTGCTACAGTCATGCTGAATATTGAATTCTATGACATGCCACTGAGGCTCGGTATCCACTAAATCTCCTCTGGCCTCATAGCTCTATTCTTGTTAATATCAAATGCGCTGAGAGCTCTACTCTTCATAAAACCCATAGCTCTCTTTTAATAAAACAGAGTTACTCTCAACAGTTGACTTAACAATGTTTAGAGTGCCTCAAAGATCCTCCTTGGCAAATACGGGTGTTTATAGATTTGCCCTGAGTCCCTAAGAGCAGGGCTGGGGAGTTTGAGCTGTGTGACTGCCTGCTGGCGGAGAGAGGCCAGTGCCTACTGAGCAGCTTTTTTTTCATAGTTTGAACACACCCAAATGTGTGCATACTCTTTGCCAGGCAGCACCCTCTCCGAAGAGTGCTTACCAAGGTACGCCATCATTGGACTCCCCCCCCCGCCACCCTCCCTCAAATGGGTTTGTACCTCTGAAAACATGATAGGGTCTACAGACGAGCATCAGGCCTACTGCACTGGGATAAAGTATTCCTATTCTGTTCATTATCAACCATGGGATCCCATCCCATATCCAACGCTCACCCCACAAAATCAAATGTGAGATGTAATAATTAAATATTAAATTGTTCGTCTTTTTTGTAAAATTTATACATTTGAGACTGTTATCTAATAATGGTGTTTTTTGTAAAATTGTGGTTGTATAATACTTTGTGTTTGACTAAGCTTCCTCTCAAATATTTTAAAAGGAGTTTCCTGTATTTACCTAAGCACATTTAAGATTGAAGAAAAATTTCATTAAATTAGATGTAGGTCATAAAACTTTACTTTGGTATCTACTGTATTTGTGGCATCTTTCTAATATCAAATATTAATGTAGCCATTCAGTCAAATGAGAAGAGAAGTGGACTCAAACGAAAGTTGAGTGTTAGTTAATGGTATGGCTGGAGAAGGCTCCAGCTCAGTTTACTCCTTATGTATTTAGGGGCATATTATCAAGGACGGCGTTAAGATTATCGCCGGTTTAGTGGCAGAAAACTGCCGCTAAAGCGGCGATAATGGGCTTGATAATATGCCCTGGAGAATTCCAATAGAAGCCCATGTTCACACCAGAACATGGAATCTTCCTCAATGCATGATGGGACTTGAAGTCCCTAATGTGAGTATAAATGTTCGCTTTTGGTAAGTTCAATGTGTGGTTATATTAAAAGCATTTCAAAATCTTGCATTGAGGAAGATTCGCACTGAGCAAACGCCCACTGGGGGCAAGTATGGAAATAAAAGAATGCTGGTAACTAAGTAATGTGAGCCGTCATTGTTGTGGTCGAGCAGCCCATGAAGAAGGGGATTGTATCCTTGAAACGCATTGGCTTTAATAATTGAAATGGGAGCAGGAAGACAAGCTGCATCATAATGCCGAAGGCAGGGCGCTGTCGAGTGCCTTCTCATTGCTTTCGGGCACATTGGATTGAATATATATATATATATATATTATCTACTGGCGGTCGCCAGTAGATAGTTATAGTTAGGACCCTGTTTCCATAGGAAATCCGCAACATTCTATTTGGAATAACTTTGGCGCCGGTCGATGAATCCTCGCGAAATTTTCAAAATAGGTGGGGTGCTACGCTCCGCTCCTACCCTGAAAGTCTCGGGGGGATTCGTCAAGCGGGGGCTGAGAAAAAAGGGGGGTCCCAAAACGCGTTTTTCCCATGCATTTTTCCATAGGACCTTTAGACACAGCTACAGCCCGAACGGCTGAACAGAGTTACTTGAAATTTGGCAGAGAGGTAGTCCTCAGGTCAAGGAAGTGCCTTTTGTAGGTCTGGTGTAAATCTGTTCAGTAGTTCCTGAGCAAATAGCATTTAAATCAATATATATATGTGGGCGGAGCCTAACCACACATCTCATCCTGAGATCTGATTGGCTGTCAGCACTTCATCCAAGAAGTGTTGGCAGCCATCTTGGGACCAATATACATGATAGCACCTCATTAAAAAGCATTGCAGTTAATAGAAGGTTTTAAGACTTTAGTTACATTATAAATCATTTGTTGATGGTACCATACTCATTTTAGGAATTGTGGTATGTTCTAAGGTGATTTCACCATGTGAAAAAGCCTTCTGCTGGGATATCATGATTGAGAGAAAAATATTTTCTCATGCTTTTACCACAGAGGTTTGGAAGGTGATCTATAAGCTAAACTGAGAGCTTATTTTCTGTAAATTCACATTATCTTTCTCAGTCATGTGAGAATGAAGTCTGACATTCTCAGTAAAACATGTACATCCAACAAGGGCAGAGACTGTCAGTTGATTCCTTTGTGTTCTACTGCAGCTTTCCAGAGTGTTCCAAAGAACTACTAGAGCGCTAACCGTCCTACTTATGATAAATGTATGGCACACCTGAAGCCATCTTGCTTGGATTAAAGTGGTAACTCTTAAAACATTTAATTTAAAAAGGAACAAAATGAGGGGGTTCATTTTTCCATAAAAAGTATGATTAGTGCTACAGAAAGAAAAATTAGGGCACATTTTGAGTGACTTCTCAAATCCTCTTCTATTTCATTAAAAAATTCTGACATGCAGACTGAAACATGCACTTTCAATACCAGCAGCAGTTTTCCCTGGTGAGCAGTAGCTTTACTACAGTGATCTAATGAGCAAAAAGAGTGCTAACATTCTGATTTTATGGCAAATGTGTGACACATTTGAATGCCTTCTTGATGGAATCAAAGTAAAAAACTGAAAGTATTTCCTACTGAGGAGACTGCAGTAAATGAGGAAATTAGGAAACTTCATAACAAATAAGTCTCCCAAGATGGCCACCAGAGACAAAAGAGCCCAAATGTAGCCCAAATATCACCCAGATGTAGCCCAAGTATAGCCCAATGACAGAATGTCCAAGAATGTTCTTAAAAACAACTAGAGCACTTACTGTCTTCATTATGACAAAAGTATGGCACACCTGAAGCCATCTTGATTGGAATAAACTGGTAACACTTAAAACATTTAATTTAAAAAGGAACACAATGAGGGGGTTCATTTTGCCATAGAAATTATGATTAATGCTGACGAAAGAAAATGAGGGCACATTTTGAGTGACTTCTCAAATCCTCTTCTATTTCATTAAAAAATTCTGACATGCAGACTGAAACATGCACTTTGAATACCAGGAGCAGACTTCCATGGTGAACAGTAGTTTTACTACAGTGATCTAATGAGCAACTAGAGTGCTAACATTCAGAATTTATGGCAAATGTGTGACATATCTGAATACCTTCATGATGGAATCAAAGTAAAAAACTGAAAGCATTTCCGACTGAGGAGACTGCAGTACATGAGGAAATTAGGAAACTTCATAACAAATAAATCTCCCAAGATGGCCACCGGAGACAAAAGAGCCCAAATGTAGCCCAAAATCACCCAGATATAGCCCAAATATAGCCCAATGACAGAAGTGTGCAAAACACTTATTATTTTGTGTTTTTGCAGTGTTATATAGTGCAGACTTGTCAGGTATTGGAGTGCTTTACATGAGCATTGGTTACATCACACAAGAACAAATTCATTTTGGTTGTAGACATGGGGAGACTAAGTGATTTGACCAGAATCACAGAATGTCGAGCTGAAGCAGAAACTTCAACCTGGTTCCCCAGTTGCAAAGTCTGCAGTTCTGGAAGTAACACCACATCCTCTCCCCTATGTGCAACATTTAATCAAGTTGTCAACTAGATAAAAAAACATAAAGATAACAAATAATTTAAAAGTGCTTTGTCGATATTTGAAAACTCAGAAAATATGTCCTTATTTTAGTCTTTTAGAGCACTAACCATAATTTTGAAGCCAATAAGACCCTCTCATATATGTAATTTCTAAAGGAATGCTCTAGGTATTACAGTTTTGATTACATTAAGATGATGTCAGGCGTTCCACACTTTTGTAATAAATATAGAATGTTAGCAATCTAGTTGTTCATTAGGATACTGTTGAGAGGCAGAGGCCAGGGGCACGGACTCTGAAAATTGAAGGCAGGTAGGAGGGTGCAAAGGCAACAATTTAACCACACTGAGCAGGCAGGAAGGGCCGTGGAAGCACAACAGACTATGGAGGGCAGTGGAAAGGGGGGCAGGGGCAACAAACCAACAATACAGGACTTGCAAGAGAGGCTGTTGGAGGGAAGATCTATTACGGGTCAAGGAAGCTAGGGGCGGTCCCCAGAGCCCCGGGAGCCACCACAGAACTGAGCAGGAGAGTGAGTCAGGGACAAAAGGGGCACCTTAATTTGAGCCGGGGTGCCTAGGAACGCTTGCTCCAAAAATGAAGAAAACAGACATATGAGACATGGAATTGGAGGCAGAATACAATGGCAGTTTAATGAGAAGATGCAACTTCAAAGAAACCGCAGAATAGAGACATGAAGTACAAAATACAGAATCCAGATAATCATACAGCTGTCATGATATTCTCTGTATCTCAATTAATGGACTGACAGAGAGAGAGAGAAAACACATCTATAAATGCATCATGAGAAACAAGTTACACCAAGGAAAATGTTACCTAGGGACACTCACATTTACTCTTAGAGCAAGCATTCCTGCAATTACAATACAACATCTTTTAAATGCAAAAGTAAAGAGAACAATGGTTAAACATAACATGACATTTCATATAGGTAAAATAGAATAAGATACTTCAAGCAAAGCAGAGCAAGACATTTTAAACAAAGGAAGACAAGAGCTCCCAGTTCTTGGGGAAAACCTGCACAGCCTGTTAACCTACATACAGACGGCGAGGTTGTCCGTCGATATCTGTGGGTGCTCCCTTTTTATATCATTTTGTGGGCTCCTTTGCACGCTACATCTACCTACGTATGCTACCCAAAAGCTTCGTCTGCAGATTTTACCAGACATTTCGTCATTTACCCACTTAATGCTGACAATGGACTGGGTGAAAAGGTCAGTCTCTCAGGCCAATCGCTTATCGTAAGTTCCATAGAGCAAGCAGAAAATAATGGGTATTGTACAGGAATTCAATATATTCATGTATAAAATCTCCTCAGTTCTCCTAACTTGACGCTCTGCGGTTGCCACTTCCTTAAAAGCGGGAAACCTGCCCAGGAAGCAAGTACCAGTCCAGGATGCAGCCTACTGTATGTCGACAGCTTCAGGGGGATGTTGAACTTTGATACCGAGCACGGAGCACTCGGGTAGGGTGGGGGCTACTAGTTTGGAGCAGAAGGCCTCGCAGACCTGCCTTCAGACTGCTATACACTAAAATTGCAGAGCTATGGTCAATTTAACAAAGAGGCCTACATATTGAACAGAAGGGCCTACACAGGGGTTTTATGCTGGCTGAGTGGTAAGGATGTCTCAGGATAATTATATAGCAACACAGGACCCGCTGGTCAATTTAATACGGCCTACAAATGCGGCTGGCAGGGCAAGGACAAGGGTCTCATACTTCAGGTGTGGACAGAACGGGCCAGGGGCCCCCTGTGATACAAAATCTACCCTCCTTCAAGGCTGTGGCAATGTAATAGACCATTGTGGGCAGAAGGAAGAGGCAATGGTAGTACAACCATACATGCCAACAGACCCGATACAGCCAGGAAACGTCCAATGTTTTTAAGCTCAAATGGGCTTTATTTGATCTGTCTACAATATCCTCTTTTTCAATGTAACTCAAAGGGGAAAATCAATACCCCAGTTTTTTTTCAAAATCTCCCTCTTACCAAGTTCAAAATGTTCGCAAGTATGGTACATTGGATCATGGAAGGAAATGGGATAGGGACATGGACTTGGATAACAGAGGACAGGAGAGACATGGAGAGGTGCACCAAACTGACCCTGCAGGGCAGGCATCAGGGTTTGCAGCAGCACAATACACCACACAGGGCATGCAGGACGGGAGTGCAGCACAACAATCCATAGAAAGCAAGAGGGAGGGGACAGGACCATGCACATGGACAACAGAGAACAGAGGGGCAAGAGGCAATGGTAGCTAGCTGACCATAATGGACAGACAGGAGAGAAGGCTGCAGCATAACAGACCATAAAGGGCAGGAGGGACGGATCAGGGGCATTACAATGGAACAGACAAGCCAGGAGGGAGGGAGTAGGGGTCTGCACATGTAAACAGAGGGCTGGGGGCAAGGGGGCAGGGCAGGAGCAGCAAGATAGCCATGGAGGTCAGGCAGGATGGGCACTAGAAGCAAGACACAACATGAAGAGCAACAGTGAGACTGTGATGGCATACACACAGACCATGGAGGGAAGGTGGGAGGGGGTCAGGGGCAGCTAACTGACCACACAGGGAAGGTGGGAGGGGCCATGGCAGCACAGAAGACCATGCATGGCAAGTGGGAGTGTTAGTGGCAGCACAATGGCTATGATGGGCAAGAAGGAGGGTGCAGGGGCATGCACAAAGGACGATGGAGGATAGAAGGGAGGGTCAGGACCTGTGCACAGACAAGAAAGTTCAGGGGAAGGGGCCTCACAACAGACCACACGGGGCAGGCAGGAGGAGCAGTTGCAGCACAACAGACCAGGGAGGGCAGAAGGGTGTGGCAGTACAATGGACCATGTAGGACAGGAGGAAGAGGATAGAGGCATGGCATGTGGACAGGCAGGGTGGAGGTGGCAGGGACAGGTTACAGTCATCTGACAATGCTAGGCAGGTGGGAGGGGAGTGGCAGCTCAACAGAACACTCAGAGTAGATAGGAGTGGCAGGTCCATGGGACATGGTGGGCAAAAAGGATGGAGCAGGGGCATGCACAAAGACATCGGAGGGCAGGGGGAAGGAGAATAGGGGCAGCAAGCTAAGCACAGAGTTTTAGCAGGAGGTCAATGATGGGGCATAGAATTGGGCAATGGAGGGCAGGAGGAGTGGACTGGTACATCATACTAAATTGAGGGCAGTGGCAGCACATCAGACCATGCATGGCAGGAGGGAGGAGGCTAGTCCATGGATTCACACAACAGAGGATAGGGAGGAGGGGGATGGGGCAGCAAGCTAACTGTTCAGAGAAGGCGGGTATTAGAAACTTTATTGTTTTTAAAACATTTTGTCTGTGCAAACTACTTAAAATATGAACAAGTATGCAGCATAATCTCACTTTTATTCAGGAAGAAGAAGACGTTAGTGACTGTGACTCCGGGCTCACTTGGCAAAAACACCCCCTGACCCTCCACCCCCTATCGCAAAATGTAATGCCCGTGAAAAGGGTAGGTGAACACAGTGTTATATAGAACATAGTCCTGAGAGCACGATTGAAAATGAAAACTAGATATAGTGTATGGTATAAACTATGCACCAAAAAGTGTGATATAAGATGAACCAGGCGTGAAATATAATATGCAATACATTGTGCGCAATGACAGATTCATTGGAGAGCGCGAGATAGCACAGGCACTAGCGCGTGCTATGCGATATGCGCCTTGGAGTGTAATATGCACAGGGCAGTGTTGTGTAACCTAACTAGTCTCTAAAGTTGTAATATAAAATATGTGCTGGGGAGTGTAACGTTGCATATGCACTGTGACAAAGATATGGATCCCAAATTGTAATATGTATGGCATAGCACTTTGCGTTATAACATAGGCATCGAGGAAGGCACGTTAGATAGGGCAATATAACCCGTGCGAAGACAAGTGTGGCATGACATTTTCACGGGGTGGTGTTACAGTGCACATGGGCTAGAGAGTGTCATAGCATATGCACTAGCTAGTGGAATACAATACAGAGGTGTGTGGCACTCGGCAGGCAATGGTGGGTGTAACACAGCATTGGGCTCTGTCAGGAGCGCGCTGTGACTCGCAAGTGATGTTCGTCCCCTTTCCAGAGAGTAAAATAAAAAGTATTACACATCCGGCAGTGGATGTGTGTTTTATTAACTGTGAGGGGGGGTTCTTGCATTGTTTTGGTCGAATTTTTGTCGAATCCCCTTTGAATGGCTTAGTGTGCATGTGTATTAAATGTGCCCGTCAATAGCTACCCATGTTTGTATAAATAAACTACAAGGGTGTCTACCGGGATTAGGCACGGTAGAGCATCAGACATGTCAGAGCTTCACTAGTGGTGTAAATACATTCCACGTGGATTAATTGCATGCATAGTCGCCTTTTAATGAATATCACGCAAATCGTCATGGTGATAGGTACGTACGGTTTGTCCAGCATGTCCTAGGTGTGTCTATAAATATATATTTTTTAAAAATAATAAAAAACAGTGGCCGGCCCTGGGGATTGGGGTCAAAAAAATATAATTAGGAGACAGGCCCTGGGGGATGGGGTCATCAGGGCCAATAAATTAGAATAAGAAGGGGAACCACACAGCCCCCCTTCTTAAAAAAATAAAATAAATAAAAGACTGGCATCGTCCCGGAGGCCATGCCCCCTCCATGCAGCACTCTTCAAACGCGCCCCCAACAGGCATCTCCAGTATGCGCCAGGGAGCTGCGCTGCAGACAGGTGTTCTGAGGCCAAGCCCCTTTTTACACCTCTCTGCAACGCAGCTCTGTGGCGCTTACTGGAGGTACCTAGTGGTCTAGTGTGACCCTAGGGACCCTTAGGATTCAAGGGGACTTAATCTCTCAACTTAGAACAGCCACAGGGCGCGTTTACACAGTGGTGAAGGGAGGGGACGGGGCCTGAGGTGAAGTGTGCAAACACGCACCATGGCACGTTTTAAATTGGGGATTAATTTCCCTTCAATACTGAGGGCCCCTGGGGGCTAACTAGCCCACCAAGTGCTTCCAGTAAGCGCCACTGAGCTGCATTGCAGAGAGGTGGTCCAGGCCGTGCCACGTTTTACACCTCTCTGCAACGCAGCTCTGTGGCACTTACTGGAGGTACCTAGTGGGCTAGTTGGACCCTAGGGACCCTCAGGACTCAAATGAACTTAATCTCCCAACTAAAAACGGACACAGGGCGTGTTTACACAATGGTGAAAGGAGGGGACGGGGCCTGAGTTAACGTGTGCAAAAACGCCCTGTGGCCTGTTTTAAGAGGTAGTTTTAATCCCCATGCCCTATTATATACTAGGGGCTTATAGAGGAGGTAAGGCTAATCACAGGGGGACCCCAACGCATAATGTTCCCTAGTGTATGTAGGTGTTTTCACTGTATTCTAAGTGTCTTTGAACATAGCACTGGCTCTAGGACTGGTTAGTCAGACTCAGTTACCACCAGTATCCGTCAGAAAAAGTTGAGGGTACAGGATGATTTTGCAACAAGGCTTCTTTCTGCTCTTCTTTTTGTTCTTTCTGCACGTTATCCTTCTTCCTGCACTTATCTTCGTATTTGAGGACTTCTGTTGCTTCTTTCTGCACTTCTTTTGTTTCTTTCTGTGCATTTTTTCTTCTTTCTTCACATGTCCTATCTCTGTAGGCATAGTTAGAAATTAGCATTTAAAAAACCTTTGAAATTAACAGAAAAAACCATAGGTTTCAGGCACGTTATAGTTAGGAATTAGCATTTAAAAAACCTCAGAAATTCACTGAAAAAACCATAGGTTTCAGGGGTGTTATAGTTAGCTGGACTTTTCACTTGTACAAAACCATTGAAATTCCCCCGTTATAGTTAGTTCAGCTAACTATAACTCGCGCGCCCGCAATGCACTGCTGATGACGTCACATATTACATCACTCATGACATGGTCAGTGACATCACTCATGACATCACTGATGACATCTCAAATGACATCACTGATGACATCACTGATGACATCATCCTTGTGATAGAGTGGCAGACCTCCTCTCTCCCTAATATAACCTTTGATACACACATTCAAAAATAGAGACTAACATTTTCAAAACAATGGACATACCAATACCAGTTACAACAACCTCTTCAGTAATTCTAAGATCCACATACACATCCACTCATTCACCAACAGTCCAATACAGTCACTCATACATGTACTCACTCATCATATGTACTCATACACCTATACATCCTGTTACACAATGCCACTCATCCATAGAGTTACTCACACACATAGTCACTCATGCTAATAAAGAATCAAACATACATTTACTTGCATATACAGTTATACACACACCACCACACTTACTTCTACGGAAACTTACACATACTTAGTCTTTTAAACAATCACTTATAGAAACACATACTTATTCATACAGGAACTCTTTCAATCTCTCACCCTCACATATACTCACATATATACACCAATGGTCACATATACTAGTTTAAAACATATGTAGTTACTCATAAAGACACTATTGAGACAGTCATTCACTCACTAACACACCCATACACACACTCATCCACCCATACAGTCCTGCACACATACTGTGTTCAACACATACAAACAGTGAGTCACTCATTCAGGCACCTATGCACTACGTAATACCCCCCACCGAACCATGCAGACACTCAGACTGATACTCAAAAAACCAACTAATAACCTATATAGACACCCATGTAGCTACTCACCAACCCATGCAGCCACTTATACACAAAGTGAGAGACTGATACAGATATTTACATATTTAAACATTACTCACTAAGCCATCTATTCACTATGATACACTTAATCAGTCAGTTACACAATCAATTTTTCAAAAACAAATCATCCATTTAGACACTTATATACCCATTTATTCTTCCATCGACCTTGAGATATACATATATAAAACATATTTAATTTTCAGAATAACACACATTCACTGGATGATGTCATCAGTGATGTCATCAGTGATGTCATTTGAGATGTCATCAGTGATGTCATGAGTGATGTCACTGACCATGTCATGAGTGATGTAATATGTGACGTCATCAGCAGTGCATTGCGGGCGCGCGAGTTATAGTTAGCTGAACTAACTATAACGGGGGAATTTCAATGGTTTTGTACAAGTGAAAAGTCCAGCTAACTATAACACCCCTGAAACCTATGGTTTTTTCAGTGAATATATATATATATATATTACCTACTGGCGGTCGCCAGTAGGTAGTTATAGTTAGGACCACGTTTCCATAGGAAATCCGCAACATTCTATTTGGAATAACTTTGGCGCCGGTCGACGAATCCTCGCGAATTTTTCAAAATAGGTGGGGCGCTACGCTCCGCTCCTTCCCTGAAAGTCTCGGGGGGATTCGTCAAGCGGGGGCTGAGATAAAAGGGGGGTCCCAAAACGCGTTTTTCCCATGCATTTTTCCATAGGACCTTTAGACAGGGCTACAGCCTGAACGGCTGAACAGAATTACTAGAAATTTGGCAGAGAGGTAGTCCTCAGGTCAAGGAAGTGCCTTTTGTAGGTTTGGTGTAAATCTGTTCAGTAGATTCTGAGAAAATAGCCTTTAAATCAATATATATATCTGAGCCAGCTTACGGTGCGCTTACGGTACGCTCACCGTACGCGTACGGTGGCGTGCGCGAGCGCAATTCTGATTGGCTCTTAGATCTTAGTAAACATTCGAATCGGTCGAAACCAGGAAGCGGCGGCCGCCATTTCGTGTGTTTCACTCAGAAAAAAAAGAGTGATAACAAGAAAAGGGCGCAAGGAGGAGAGTTACAGACCCCCTAACATTTGTAAGGGGGTCAAAGAAGGACAGAAAAGTACAAAGAAAACATTTATTGATTTTAAAAAAAATCGCGGGGTACGCGTACGGTAAGCGTACGGTAAAAAAAAAAAAAAAAAGAAATGAAATGCAGATTTAAGTGTTTAGATATTAGGGGGCTCTAAAAAGAGCCGTTGTGTTTATGAAGTGATTTTTTAGTGGTACCTACAAGTAAGTACCGATGCAGAGTCTAAGGTTCAAGAGGAAGACTCTGTTCCCTTCATCATTGAAGTGTACACCATCTCCTCTATAAATGTCTTGCATGTTGTAACGCATGTTGTTGTGGTAAATGGAACCCATACCATAGTCACGGAGGAAAGCAGAAACAGATTTGTTGACGTGCTTTCTTGCTTTGTCAATCTGCGGACAGAAATGATTGGACCAGTTCCATTTTTGCCTTTGGCATATGTTAGAAAACACAAAGGCAGTTTTAGGGAAAAGTGAAAACAGTTGTGCAAAGGTGTCCTTCATAAGCATTTCCAGACCTACCCCAGTCAAAGTGCCTAGGTCATTGCCACCACAGTGCACTATTATGAGGTCAGGGTGTTGGTTTTGCATGAAGGATTTCACCAATGGCATCAATTGGTGCCACTTTAACCCTCTCTGACCAATCCATTTAATGTCTACATTTGGCAAAGCAAGGTCTCTCACCATACCTGTTTTCTCTGCAAACTTTTCACTCCAGAAGACATAGCTGTGTCCTACAATCCACACTGTGAACATCTTCAAAGGAGATCTGGATGCACTCAGGAGGTGTATTTCAGTAGAATGGTAAAAAGAAATGAAAGACAGTTTGGAAATGGAGGCATACATATTTTTTTATAAAAAAAAGAACTGATTGGCTGTTTCATACCATTCTACACTAAAAACTAGGCTGTATGTGTAAATTTATAGAAGCATGTTTTGTATTGGTACAGAAAAATGTGTTACCAAAGAACAGTACTATGGATTTGCTGTTAGGTTAGAAAAGTCAAGCACTCTTGCTCTGTGGAATTGAAACATTGTTTGGCGAACTTCTGACCTAACTCCACACAGCAGTGTTCCATGAGCTGTTGCTATGGTAGCAGGCAGAAGTCAAGTTGGGGGAAGGGTACTAGGCAGAAGTCAAGTTGGGGGAAGGGTACTTTTGGAAAAGGGTTGGTTTTCAACCAATAGAAATGTGTGATTACATTTGAAAAAAAGGGGGAAGCACTGAGATTTGAAATTAACATGTATATATGTGGAAAAAGAGAGGGAAAGTTTGCCATTATCTGGTTCTGCTGAGAGGAGAGAGGTGTAAAGAACAGAGATCCTGGCTCTGATAATCTGCTGTTTGAGTGCCACATTTCTTTCACAACTAACTAATTTCAAAGGTGAGTTTAGAGTTTGAGAGGGGATGTATATGGTAAATTAAGAAATGAATAATAGAAATGGAATTCTTTTTGTTGAAGTTGTGTTTATTATTTTCTGTTTTGGGAGAAATTTAAATGTGAGGAACAAGTAAAATAATATGGACTATGTTTTCACAATAAATTAAGGTGTACTGGTATAAAAAAAGAATAGTTTAAGGGTTTGAGGTTGGACTCAGTAATGCAAATACATTCAGCATCACTAAGGCTGGTTGCCCTTACTGGAGTGTAGGCAGTCACCCAGGTTACAAATGGTGCTGGTCTGCAAAAAGCAGTTTGGACATGTGCTTTTTAAAAAATCTGAAAAGTGGATTCATAATGTGTCAGTCTGTAAAAGTGTTTATCACTTGCCAAAAAAAAGAGCAGTAAGTGTGCTTTCAAATTGGCAAAGAAATTTCGTTTTGTGACTAATGTGAAAACATGACTCTGTGTGCAAATAGGAATTACAGGCAGAGATTTATTGCGTATTGCTCTGGTGATTTCACAGTTGCATTAGATGGAAAGGGGGAGCCATTTTTTGGTGCAGAAGCAGACTCTTAGCACACACCCAGCTGCTTACCATGTGGAATCATGCACAGTATTCACAAGCGAGTGGGGTTTGAGGTTTCAGTCAGTAATGCAAATACATTCAGCATCACTAAGGCTGGTTGCCCTTGCTGGAGTGTAGGCAGTCACCCAGGTTACAAATGGTGCTGGTCTGAAAAAGCAGTTTGGACATGTGCTTTTTAAAAAATCTGAAAAGTGGATTCATAATGTGTCAGTCTGTAAAAGTGTTTATCACTTGCCAAAAAAAAGAGCAGTAAGTGTGCTTTCAAATTGGCAAAGAAATTTCGTTTTGTGACTAATGTGAAAACATGACTCTGTGTGCAAATAGGAATTACAGGCAGAGATTTATTGCGTATTGCTCTGGTGATTTCACAGTTGCATTAGATGGAAAGGGGGAGCCATTTTTTGGTGCAGAAGCAGACTCTTAGCACACACCCAGCTGCTTACCATGTGGAATCATGCACAGTATTCACAAGCGAGTGGGGTTTGAGGTTTCAGTCAGTAATGCAAATACATTCAGCATCACTAAGGCTGGTTGCCCTTGCTGGAGTGTAGGCAGTCACCCAGGTTACAAATGGTGCTGGTCTGAAAAAGCAGTTTGGACATGTGCTTTTTAAAAAATCTGAAAAGTGGATTCATAATGTGTCAGTCTGTAAAAGTGTTTATCACTTGCCAAAAAAAAGAGCAGTAAGTGTGCTTTCAAATTGGCAAAGAAATGTCGTTTTGTGACTAATGTGAAAACATGACTCTGTGTGCAAATAGGAATTACAGGCAGAGATTTATTGCGTATTGCTCTGGTGATTTCACAGTTGCATTAGATGGAAAGGGGGAGTCATTTTTTGGTGCAGAAGCAGACTCTTAGCACACACCCAGCTGCTTACCATGTGGAATCATACACAGTATTCACAAGCGAGTGGGGTTTGAGGTTTCAGTCAGTAATGCAAACACATTCAGCATCACTAAGGCTGGTTGCCCTTGCTGGAGTGTAGGCAGTCACCCAGGTTACAAATGGTGCTGGTCTGAAAAAGCAGTTTGGACATGTGCTTTTTAAAAAATCTGAAAAGTGGATACATAATGTGTCAGTCTGTAAAAGTGTTTATCACTTGCCAAAAAAAAGAGCAGTAAGTGTGCTTTCAAATTTGCAAAGAAATTTCGTTTAAGGGCCTAATGTGAAAACATGACTCTGTGTGCAAATAGGAATTACAGGCAGAGATTTATTGCGTATTGCTCTGGTGATTTCACAGTTGCATTAGATAGAAAGGGGGAGCCATTTTTTGGTGCAGAAGCAGACTCTTAGCACACACCCAGCTGCTTACCATGTGGAATCATGCACAGTATTCACAAGCGAGTGGGGTTTGAGGTTTCAGTCAGTAATGCAAATACATTCAGCATCACTAAGGCTGGTTGCCCTTGCTGGAGTGTAGGCAGTCACCCAGGTTACAAATGGTGCTGGTCTGAAAAAGCAGTTTGGACATGTGCTTTTTAAAAAATCTGAAAAGTGGATTCATAATGTGTCAGTCTGAAAAGTGATTATCACTTGCCAAAAAAAAGAGCAGTAAGTGTGCTTTCAAATTGGCAAAGAAATTTCGTTTTGTGACTAATGTGAAAACATGACTCTGTGTGCAAATAGGAATTACAGGCAGAGATTTATTGCGTATTGCTCTGGTGATTTCACAGTTGCATTAGATGGAAAGGGGGAGCCATTTTTTGGTGCAGAAGCAGACTCTTAGCACACAGCCAGCTGCTTACCATGTGGAATCATGCACAGTATTCACAAGCGAGTGGGGTTTGAGGTTTCAGTCAGTAATGCAAATACATTCAGCATCACTAAGGCTGGTTGCCCTTGCTGGAGTGTAGGCAGTCACCCAGGTTACAAATGGTGCTGGCCTGAAAAAGCAGTTTGGACATGTGCTTTTTAAAAAATCTGAAAAGTGGATTCATAATGTGTCAGTCTGTAAAAGTGTTTATCACTTGCCAAAAAAAAGAGCAGTAAGTGTGCTTTCAAATTGGCAAAGAAATTTCGTTTAAGGGCCTAATGTGAAAACATGACTGTGTGCAAATAGGAATTACAGGCAGAGATTTATTGCGTATTGCTCTGGTGATTTCACAGTTGCATTAGATGGAAAGGGGGAGCCATTTTTTGGTGCAGAAGCAGACTCTTAGCACACACCCAGCTGCTTACCATGTGGAATCATGGACAGTATTCACAAGCGAGTGGGGTTTGAGGTTTCAGTCAGTAATGCAAATACATTCAGCATCACTAAGGCTGTTTGCCCTTGCTGGAGTGTAGGCAGTCACCCAGGTTACAAATGGTGCTGGTCTGAAAAAGCAGTTTGGACATGTGCTTTTTAAAAAATCTGAAAAGTGGATTCATAATGTGTCAGTCTGTAAAAGTGTTTATCACTTGCCAAAAAAAAGAGCAGTAAGTGTGCTTTCAAATTGGCAAAGAAATTTCGTTTTGTGACTAATGTGAAAACATGACTCTGTGTGCAAATAGGAATTACAGGCAGAGATTTATTGCGTATTGCTCTGGTGATTTCACAGTTGCATTAGAAGGAAAGGGGGAGCCATTTTTTGGTGCAGAAGCAGACTCTTAGCACACACCCAGCTGCTTACTATGTGGAATCATGCACAGTATTCACAAGCGAGTGGGGTTTGAGGTTTCAGTCAGTAATGCAAATACATTCAGCATCACTAAGGCTGGTTGCCCTTGCTGGAGTGTAGGCAGTCACCCAGGTTACAAATGGTGATGGTCTGAAAAAGCAGTTTGGACATGTGCTTTTTAAAAAATCTGAAAAGTGGATTCATAATGTGTCAGTCTGTAAAAGTGATTATCACTTGCCAAAAAAAAGAGCAGTAAGTGTGCTTTCAAATTGGCAAAGAAATTTCGTTTTGTGACTAATGTGAAAACATGACTCTGTGTGCAAATAGGAATTACAGGCAGAGATTTATTGCGTATTGCTCTGGTGATTTCACAGTTGCATTAGATGGAAAGGGGGAGTCATTTTTTGGTGCAGAAGCAGACTCTTAGCACACACCCAGCTGCTTACCATGTGGAATCATACACAGTATTCACAAGCGAGTGGGGTTTGAGGTTTCAGTCAGTAATGCAAACACATTCAGCATCACTAAGGCTGGTTGCCCTTGCTGGAGTGTAGGCAGTCACCCAGGTTACAAATGGTGCTGGTCTGAAAAAGCAGTTTGGACATGTGCTTTTTAAAAAATCTGAAAAGTGGATTCATAATGTGTCAGTCTGTAAAAGTGTTTATCACTTGCCAAAAAAAAGAGCAGTAAGTGTGCTTTCAAATTTGCAAAGAAATTTCGTTTAAGGGCCTAATGTGAAAACATGACTCTGTGTGCAAATAGGAATTACAGGCAGAGATTTATTGCGTATTGCTCTGGTGATTTCACAGTTGCATTAGATAGAAAGGGGGAGCCATTTTTTGGTGCAGAAGCAGACTCTTAGCACACACCCAGCTGCTTACCATGTGGAATCATGCACAGTATTCACAAGCGAGTGGGGTTTGAGGTTTCAGTCAGTAATGCAAATACATTCAGCATCACTAAGGCTGGTTGCCCTTGCTGGAGTGTAGGCAGTCACCCAGGTTACAAATGGTGCTGGTCTGAAAAAGCAGTTTGGACATGTGCTTTTTAAAAAATCTGAAAAGTGGATTCATAATGTGTCAGTCTGAAAAGTGATTATCACTTGCCAAAAAAAAAAGCAGTAAGTGTGCTTTCAAATTGGCAAAGAAATTTCGTTTTGTGACTAATGTGAAAACATGACTCTGTGTGCAAATAGGAATTACAGGCAGAGATTTATTGCGTATTGCTCTGGTGATTTCACAGTTGCATTAGATGGAAAGGGGGAGCCATTTTTTGGTGCAGAAGCAGACTCTTAGCACACAGCCAGCTGCTTACCATGTGGAATCATGCACAGTATTCACAAGCGAGTGGGGTTTGAGGTTTCAGTCAGTAATGCAAATACATTCAGCATCACTAAGGCTGGTTGCCCTTGCTGGAGTGTAGGCAGTCACCCAGGTTACAAATGGTGCTGGCCTGAAAAAGCAGTTTGGACATGTGCTTTTTAAAAAATCTGAAAAGTGGATTCATAATGTGTCAGTCTGTAAAAGTGTTTATCACTTGCCAAAAAAAAGAGCAGTAAGTGTGCTTTCAAATTGGCAAAGAAATTTCGTTTAAGGGCCTAATGTGAAAACATGACTCTGTGTGCAAATAGGAATTACAGGCAGAGATTTATTGCGTATTGCTCTGGTGATTTCACAGTTGCATTAGATGGAAAGGGGGAGCCATTTTTTGGTGCAGAAGCAGACTCTTAGCACACACCCAGCTGCTTACCATGTGGAATCATGGACAGTATTCACAAGCGAGTGGGGTTTGAGGTTTCAGTCAGTAATGCAAATACATTCAGCATCACTAAGGCTGTTTGCCCTTGCTGGAGTGTAGGCAGTCACCCAGGTTACAAATGGTGCTGGTCTGAAAAAGCAGTTTGGACATGTGCTTTTTAAAAAATCTGAAAAGTGGATTCATAATGTGTCAGTCTGTAAAAGTGTTTATCACTTGCCAAAAAAAAGAGCAGTAAGTGTGCTTTCAAATTGGCAAAGAAATTTCGTTTTGTGACTAATGTGAAAACATGACTCTGTGTGCAAATAGGAATTACAGGCAGAGATTTATTGCGTATTGCTCTGGTGATTTCACAGTTGCATTAGAAGGAAAGGGGGAGCCATTTTTTGGTGCAGAAGCAGACTCTTAGCACACACCCAGCTGCTTACTATGTGGAATCATGCACAGTATTCACAAGCGAGTGGGGTTTGAGGTTTCAGTCAGTAATGCAAATACATTCAGCATCACTAAGGCTGGTTGCCCTTGCTGGAGTGTAGGCAGTCACCCAGGTTACAAATGGTGATGGTCTGAAAAAGCAGTTTGGACATGTGCTTTTTAAAAAATCTGAAAAGTGGATTCATAATGTGTCAGTCTGTAAAAGTGATTATCACTTGCCAAAAAAAAGAGCAGTAAGTGTGCTTTCAAATTGGCAAAGAAATTTCGTTTTGTGACTAATGTGAAAACATGACTCTGTGTGCAAATAGGAATTACAGGCAGAGATTTATTGCGTATTGCTCTGGTGATTTCACAGTTGCATGAGATGGAAAGGGGGAGCCATTTTTTGGTGCAGAAGCAGACTCTTAGCACACACCCAGCTGCTTACCATGTGGAATCATGCACAGTATTCACAAGCGAGTGGGGTTTGAGGTTTCAGTCAGTAATGCAAATACATTCAGCATCACTAAGGCTGGTTGCCCTTGCTGGAGTGTAGGCAGTCACCCAGGTTACAAATGGTGCTGGTCTGAAAAAGCAGTTTGGACATGTGCTTTTTAAAAAATCTGAAAAGTGGATTCATAATGTGTCAGTCTGTAAAAGTGTTTATCTCTTGCCAAAAAAAAGAGCAGTAAGTGTGCTTTCAAATTGGCAAAGAAATTTCGTTTAAGGGCCTAATGTGAAAACATGACTCTGTGTGCAAATAGGAATTACAGGCAGAGATTTATTGCGTATTGCTCTGGTGATTTCACAGTTGCATTAGATGGACAGGGGGTGCCATTTTTTGGTGCAGAAGCAGACTCTTAGCACACACCCAGCTGCTTACCATGTGGAATCATGCACAGTATTCACAAGCGAGTGGGGTTTGAGGTTTCAGTCAGTAATGCAAATACATTCAGCATCACTAAGGCTGGTTGCCCTTGCTGGAGTGTAGGCAGTCACCCAGGTTACAAATGGTGCTGGTCTGAAAAAGCAGTTTGGACATGTGCTTTTTAAAAAATCTGAAAAGTGGATTCATAATGTGTCAGTCTGTAAAAGTGATTATCACTTGCCAAAAAAAAGAGTAGTAAGTGTGCTTTCAAATTGGCAAAGAAATTTCGTTTTGTGACTAATGTGAAAACATGACTCTGTGTGCAAATAGGAATTACAGGCAGAGATTTATTGCGTATTGCTCTGGTGATTTCACAGTTGCATGAGATGGAAAGGGGGAGCCATTTTTTGGTGCAGAAGCAGACTCTTAGCACACACCCAGCTGCTTACCATGTGGAATCATGCACAGTATTCACAAGCGAGTGGGGTTTGAGGTTTCAGTCAGTAATGCAAATACATTCAGCATCACTAAGGCTGGTTGCCCTTGCTGGAGTGTAGGCAGTCACCCAGGTTACAAATGGTGCTGGTCTGAAAAAGCAGTTTGGACATGTGCTTTTTAAAAAATCTGAAAAGTGGATTCATAATGTGTCAGTCTGTAAAAGTGTTTATCTCTTGCCAAAAAAAAGAGCAGTAAGTGTGCTTTCAAATTGGCAAAGAAATTTCGTTTAAGGGCCTAATGTGAAAACATGACTCTGTGTGCAAATAGGAATTACAGGCAGAGATTTATTGCGTATTGCTCTGGTGATTTCACAGTTGCATTAGATGGAAAGGGGGAGCCATTTTTTGGTGCAGAAGCAGACTCTTAGCACACACCCAGCTGCTTACCATGTGGAATCATGCACAGTATTCACAAGCGAGTGGGGTTTGAGGTTTCAGTCAGTAATGCAAATACATTCAGCATCACTAAGGCTGGTTGCCCTTGCTGGAGTGTAGGCAGTCACCCAGGTTACAAATGGTGCTGGTCTGAAAAAGCAGTTTGGACATGTGCTTTTTAAAAAATCTGAAAAGTGGATTCATAATGTGTCAGTCTGTAAAAGTGATTATCACTTGCCAAAAAAAAGAGTAGTAAGTGTGCTTTCAAATTGGCAAAGAAATTTCGTTTTGTGACTAATGTGAAAACAAATGTAGTAATATATTTAAATAAAATAAAGGAATTTTTTTTTAGTTTTTTTCAGGTATTGCTGAAGAGCAGTGAACAAAATTTAAGATGCCTACAAAATCCAGAGTAAAAAAAGACCACAAAAAAAACCTATATTTGAAGACAACTGGAGGACCTAAGTTAGTTGAAGATGCTCATGTTGGGAAAAAGAAAAAATCTTCTGGTAAGCAGACAAAAAATTTTCTAAAGAACATATTCAAAAAAAGGAAAAATGTACAAAATGTCTGTACTGGAAAGAATGATTTCAATCGAAAAGGACAGGAAAAAATTGAGAATTTAGTGAATGCAAATATACCTTCTGCAACTAAAAAGATTAACTTAAACAGAAAAACAGCGTTTAAAGAGATACGTAGAAAAATGTTTCAGAGAAGAGTTATGTCCAATTTGATAAAGGATGTAAAGAAATATAAGCAAAAGGCTAAGTTTTATAAGAGAAAAAAAGAAATTGAAGCCATTGCAGCAAAGGCATTAGAATTAAAAAGGAAACTATTCATTTTAATTTTGAATAGGATGCGTACATTAGACAAAATGGTTAATGTACTGAAATCACATAGCAAAAGGAAAAGAGTAGTGAACAGAACAAACTTTTCTAAAGTGTTTTTAGGAAAATGGATGCATAGTTCAAGTAGTGAACCTTTTTTTAATGAAGAGAGTTATTTTCAAAGTAATAGTTTGCTGCATGCAGTTGACACCAGAGGTCGTGCTTATGAAGTGAAAAATGGTTGCATAATGGAGAAGGAGATAATGGTTCCAAGAGATGAGGTACAAGTGATGGCGGATGAGGCTATGGGGAGACGTGCTAAAGCCCCAGTGTACACTTGGAATTGTAGTAGTATTTGCACTGTGCGTCAGGAATCTATTGATAAATTTCGTGAGTTTCTAAGAGAATATAGTAAAAAAAGTGTAAAACAGAAGATTAAGGTGCTTCAAAGTTTGGATCCATGCAGACTGAGAGAGAATACTGGTTTGCAGGGTCATTCTCTGGCTTGTCTATCTAGAAAAGTGTGTAATAGTGTTTTCCATCATTTTAGGATGCTGGCTGTTCATCATACTGAAATGAGAAAGTTTGTGAGACGGTTGTATTTTGCTAAAAGTCCAGCAATAAAGTTAGATGAATTGAATAGGGCTCTGTTCCATGGAACGGTATCAGATGTAGAGAAGGTTGTTGATGAAATTCAGTTTTGTTACTTTGGTCCTGAACAAAACAGTGCAGAGAAGGACACAGTAAATGAGGAAGAAGTGGAAGAGAATGTAGAACCCTCTGTAAGTAAGACATTTAATGATCACATAACAAAATTTGCAATAATCTCTAATGAAAGACCAAATATTACTTGTATTTGTTGCCGCAGAACTCATTATAGAAAACAAACCAGGTATGTTGATCTCTACAGAAAGAGTGAAAATGAAGATAATTATAAGTGGAAGGATTTTGCCACATATATATTTCTTGAAAATTGTTTTGAATTGGGTGAAGTTCAGCGTATTTGTAAATACTGTTACAACAAGTTAGAGGAAAATAGAATGCCGACCAGAGCTGTACATAATAATTTAGAATTGGATGCTATTCCTGCTGAACTTTCTGAATTAAATACATATGAGTCTATACTCATTCAATGTGTTCATCCGTTCCAGACCATAGTACGTATGGAGCCCAAAACTGGTAAATTACCTCCTTCAGATTTACTGAGAGGTTTAAAAGGTAGAGTGGTGTATTTGCCCTTGGATTTGAAAAAAAATATGGAAACTATTGATGCGGATACTTTGGAAACTGAACCATTAATTATTCTGGTTAATGGTGTACCTACAAAGAATAAGAAGATTTGGCAGGAACTGGTAGATGTACGGAAAGTACAAAGAGCAAATTTGTATTTGAAAAGGAATAACAAATGGTATGAATCAATTTATATAGAAGAAGAAGAAGAAGAAGATTTACAAGAAGACACAGAAACACCAACTGGACAAATTGAAAAAGTGGACAAGTCAAAGGAAGAAGAAATTTATGAACATTTTAGCATACATCCTCTTCATTCAAAAGAAGTTATGGGAGACAATATTGATCTATTTCAGATGAAGAAAGCAAAAGGAACTCCCGTGAGTGTATGGGAGGAGAGCTTGGAAGCTCGATGTTTTCCCCAGCTGTTTCCTAAAGGAAAAGGAGGACGATACGATGAACGTCCGGAACAGATTCCAGCTTCTGAGTATCGGACTACAAGACTATATGCTGAAGATTCCAGATTTCGACAAAGTATTCCTTATTTGTTCCATCTTTTATTTGAAAGCGACTTGTCTGCATTGTCTTATGCAGTAAATCACATTTTAAAAAGTGGAGTACATTTGCAAAATGTGTCTGCTAAGGATTTTATGGAGAAAGTGCAGCACCGAGATGATCATTTGGAAACACAACTGATCAATCTGATGGCTTGTCAGCGTGGGACAAATGAATATTGGTACCGACGCCATGGTGAATTAAAATGCATGTTACGGAATTTAGGAACACCAACATGGTTCGTTACCCTAAGCTGTGCGGAGTACGCTTGGGATGATTTACTGGATTTTCTACGAGAGGCAAATTCAAACATTAAAAACATCGAATATAAGACAGCAGGAGAACTGTGTTCATTGGATCCGGTTAATGTTTGCAGATATTTCAATCATAGATTTGAGGCTATGATGTCCTTCATCTGCAATAAAAAAAATCCACCTCTAGGAGAAGTAGTGGATTTCTTTTGGAGAAAAGAGTACCAGGCAAGAGGTGCTCCTCATATTCATATGCTGTTGTGGATCAAGGATGCCCCAAAGTTTGGAACAGATACTGATGAAGCAGTGTTATCTTACATTGAAGAATATGCAACATGTGCTATACCAAAAAGCACAGAAGAGAAAAAGTTAAAGGAGCAAGTTTTACGTTTCCAAAGTCATCGGTGTGGAAAATACTGTCGACGGAAATACAAGAGCAAAGATAAATACTACACTAAATGTCGATTTGGATTTCCTAGACCTGTTCTTTCAAATGGAAGAGTTAACAGTTTTATGTCATCTGTGAGACATACTATCACAAGAAAATCACCTAAGAATACCTACAACCTTAAAAGAAAAGAAGAATCAAAAAATATAAATGACTACAACCCAGTGATTTTATCCATGTGGAACGCTAACATGGATATACAGTATGTAGCTGACAATTCCATTGCTGTTGCTCGATATGTAACGTCTTACATTACGAAATCAGAAAAAACAGAATTGAAGGAAATGTGGGAAGAGATTTCTCACGAGAAAACTGTCAGTAAGAAGCTGTACAGTTTCAGTTTGAAGATGTTATCGCATCGAGAAATTGGATCCTACGAATGTTCAGATAGGTTATCTTCTGCAAGTCTCTACTCGAAATCAAGAAGAATAATTTGGGCAAGTTTAGGCCTTGCAGCAATGAGAAATCGGGTACTGAAATCTGTTGGAGAAATTGAATATTTGGCCGAGAATGACCCAGAAAGTACAGATATTTTGAAATCAAACATGTTGGACACATATTATCCCAAGAGAAGTCATCATCTGGAGAACATGTGTCTCTATGAAGTGCTGCAGAACTACATTTATTCACGGAAAGCCGCAGAAGACATCAACAATGGAAAATATAAAGTAATTGGTGAGGAAGGATGTTTGGTGAAGCAAACAAAAGGAAGTTTGATAAATCACCGGAAGCGGAGTTGCGACACTACTGACAAAAAGGAATTTTACTACTTGGCTCTTTTACAGCTGTTTAAACCATGGCGTACAGAGGATGAACTACTGGGAGAATTTCAAAGCTATGAAGATTCTTTTAATGCTTGCAAAGACAGCATACAATGCAATACATTCACAACTTATCTGCAAATGTTAAATGAAGAAATTGAACAGGAAACTACAATTGCAGCAGAAATAGCTAGAGACAGTTCTCAGGACAGCCAAAGTTCAGGAACACTCAGTCAAGATCCCCTAGGACAACCAATCGTTGAAAATGAAGCATCAATAGCCATGAATGAAGTGGAAACGGCTATGAATCAAGCTCAAGAAGAATTTATAGACTTACAAAATTTGGAAAGACAACTGAACGAAGAGCAGCAACAAATTTATGAAGAGATCAGAAAAAAAATTGATCACGGATTTCTACATGAAAAAAAAAGAGTGCTCATGCACATCATTTCATCCAATCAGGATGTATGTAAGCGGACAAGCTGGAACTGGAAAAAGTTTCCTAATAAAAGTCATCAGAAGCTACCTACAGCAAAAAACGGATTCTACTTTGTCTTGTGTGGTTACTGCTCCAACTGGGTTAGCAGCATATAACATAAAAGGAATCACTTTACATCGTTTGCTAATGTTACCAGTGGAGCATGAGAACAAAATACAACAAGCTAACTGGAGAAGCATGCTTGGAAGTTTCAAGAGTATTGAAGAAGATGCAAGTTCTCATTATTGATGAGGTGAGCATGGTATCAAACTTAATGCTTGCCTTTGTGCATTTAAGAATGCAGCAAATTCTGAAGACAGACTATGACGTGTTATTTGGAGGAAAACACGTCATAGTTTTTGGAGATCTTTTGCAACTTACTCCAGTTAAAGGACAACCAGTGTTTAATACTGTGACACATGAAGACACGAAGAAGTCATTGGGAAGCATCGGTAATACAAATATTTGGTCCTTCTTTGAGTACAAGGAACTTACTACTAATATGAGGCAAGCAAACGATGAAGAATATGGAAGTATTCTGAAAGATATCAGAATTGGACTACTCGCTGAAGCTGGCAAAAAAGCATTACAGAGTCGGCTGCTACATAATTTATTTCCAAAGGAAGAAATAGTTGCAGAGAAGATATACAAGAACATTGCAGAAAACAAAAGTGTCATCTGCTTAATGCCAACTCTACGTGAATGCTCAATATTCAATGAGGAGCTTTTGAAATTGGAAAAGGAAGATATCAGGAAATTGGAAGCAGTGGACAAAATTGAGGATGGAAGAATTACTGTCACATTAACAGGCACACTGAAAAATAAATTGGATTCACTAGAGAAGAACATTTCCAAAACAGCTGGATTAGAAAAACATCTATATGTTTGCATGAACTGTAGAGTATTTTTAAGGAGAAATTTGGATGTTGAAAAAGGTTTAGTTAATGGAGCTATGGGAAGAGTTGTGGGTTTTATTAATTATCAGAAAAAAGATGGAATTGAATGTTTAAAAATAAAATTTGATCAGATAGAAGAAGTTAAAGACATTTGTCGTTGTTCAGTTCGTTTCATGCTTGTGAAAGACTTATATGTACGTAGGAAGCAGTTTCCGTTTTCTCTAGCATATGCTGTAACTATTCACAAGTCTCAAGGATTGACTGTAGATTGTGCATTTGTGAACATTGGTTCAACTGTGTTCAAAGAAGGTATGGCATATGTTGCTTTGTCACGAGTGAAAACATTATCAGGTTTATTCATGATAGACTTTGATGATTCAAAAGTTAGTGCTGATACAAATTGTGTAAAGGAGTATAATAGATTAAGAAGAAGCTATGCTCCTCATTTAGGTCAGTATCCTGTGTTGGAGAAACGTGTAGTTTCTCGTAAAAGGAGAAATGAGAATATCTGTAATGAAGATGTAGAGAGGAGGAAAAAAAAGAGGAGTGATGTAATTGCAAGCAAAAAGAATAAGGAAAATGAAGAACAGGTTGTAGGATGTTATTTTGAAAATAGCTCTGGTGTCAACTGCTACGCTAATGTAGTGCTGAATGTTGCATTTTATCTGGAAAGTTTGCAAGAGCAGATAATAGTAAATCAGGGAAAAAGATTCTGTTCTGTGCTGAGTCTCCTTTTTGAAAAGCTGAGTAATGATAAAACTCAAATAGAAAGTGCTACTGAAATTAGAAAAGTTTTAGATGTATGTTCAGGACGAACACAGTTTTCTCAAAATGTACAGCAAGACGCACAGGAATTCTTGATTTATTTTCTTCAGGTACTGGAAGAAGAAGGGGTTCCCATTGAAAATTTATTTGGTCTCTCTTATAAATGGGAATATAGTTGTGAAAACTGTTATAATATATGTGGCTCTAATGTTGATTCTGAAAGGTTTATTTATTTAACATTGCCAGAGAGTAAAACAGTCACTTTTGCTAAATTAGTTAAAGATGCTAATCATAGCATGCAATGCGGTGAGTGTAAATCTGACATGTTTTCAACATTAATTTTAAAGGAATACAGACAGTATGTAATTTTAATGATGCAACGATGTAGAACTGATGGTTCAAAATTGGATACTTTAATAAAGAAGTTTACAGGACAGCAATTATCAATTTCAGGAAAAACTTTTGTAACAGTTGCAATAATTTTCCATGATGGACCTACTGTAACTTCTGGTCATTACACAGTTTATCTTAAATGTGAAAAAGGCTGGACACTGTGTAATGATTCCCAATTGATTTTTAAGCAACGTTTGCCTTTTGATTTAGCAAATTCCTATCTAATCTTCCTGAAACCTAAATTTTAGAGAGATTTGGCAACATCTGGACAAAACAATTTTACCATTTTATTGGATTACCATTTGGAATTTACAAATAAAAAGATTTAACAAATTATCATTTGGCCTAATGGAAAGGTAACCAATTGTAATGTGCAATTTTTCCATTTTTTAAGGAAACTTTGGAAAACCAAAAATTTAGAAAAAAACGGTAACATCTGCACAATTTAAATTTTGGAATGTTATTGGATTGCCATTGGAAATTTTTTCAAAAAAGATTTTTAAAATTACTATTTGGCCATGCGGAAAGGTAAACAATTCTATTGTGGACTTATTTAATTATTAATTAATCTTTCGGAAACCAAAATGTTACAGAGAATCGGTGACATCTGTACAATTTAAACTTTAGATTTTTATTGGATTACCATTGGAAATTTAACCAAAAAAGAATTTTAAAATTACTATTTGGCCTAAAGGAAATGGAACCCGATGTATTGTGGAGTTATTTGAGATATATTATTATAATTATACTTCTGAAACAAAAATATCAGACAGTATTTTAAAGAAATAAGTATTGATATTAGATGATATTTTTTAAGAATATTATGCATTTCTATTGACGTTTCAATCATTTACACGTATGGGCCTACAACCCCCCGGGGCCGGCCGCTAAGTAATCAGAACAATAAAAGCAAATGTAAACACAGGCGGCACCTCGGAGAGCAAAATCTTCAATCCAATATAGTCCGGCCAATGAGCCGCGCAGGTAGGACACCAGGAGAAAAAGGGTTTTTCATTTTATGATAAGACAAAACAGTAGGATCAGGTGCCAAACAATTTCCCAACAGCGATAAGGGGCAAGGATAAGAGACGTAAGCAATAAGCAGCAATATATTGAATCAATGGCGCAGACACGGGAAAGTCCGGATGGGGAAGAATATCAAAAACAGTTGCGCCTGCAGACCCCAATATCTAACGCCCAGTGAACACCCCGGAAACTGTGGCACACGTGAAGAGGCAACGATTCACAATAAGGGAACTGTACCGCGCTGATCCCAGAAAAAGGAAAACAAGAAGAAACAGAGAAGAAAAAGGAGGCCATGGAAAAAGAGATAAAGACTAAAGAGTCCCCTCCCCCAACCCCCCACCCTGCACCTCTGCGAATGAGTATGGCCCCACCCCCCAGCAGTGTGCCTGTCGCCCTGGAACTAGACCCGAAATATAGAAGAAACAGGGAAAAAGGAGTAAGAAAGAACCCCACCAGACGGGGGGGCGGAGAGAGTATAATAAACTGGAGGAGGGCCTTCAAAACATACCCCCGGCTTCTCCCTCCCGCACGGTGAAGTCTCCCCACAGCAAACAATAAGCAGCACCAAGTCGATCATATCAAAAAAAGGGAGGGGAATGGGGAACATTATGCACCAACTATGCGAATAACCATGAGAGCACGCAACCATGTGTCCGCCCGTCTACTAGGTGACCACCCCCGAAGGATCAGCCTCAGCCTTGACCACTCTTTACGATTCTGCCCATGCCTGCCCCTCGACCCAGCACCATGTCCGATGTTCCAAGGTACAGGAGTGTCCAAAAGCAACCGGGAAGCGACACACACAGGTGGGGTGGAAGTCTCTGAGTACCAGCACAGACCGCATCATGGAGGGGCGTCTTTTCCAGTGCCGCCCCAGGATCTGCACTGCACACAAGGTCCAGACAGGCTGAATCGGCCAAAGGAGACACACGTTGCTGGAATTGTCCCTGGGTCGCCGGAGATCGTGCACGGGACAAGACCACCATCTTCCACTCAGGTCCAATACCTCCGGAACAGATCAAGCCCACAGTTAGCCGACCACACGGTAGCATACTGTCCGGAGTGTCCTGCTGTGCACTAATCGCAGGGGGGGCCGCAACATCTTCCTCCTGTGTGCAGTGTGGGAAGCCACTGTGTACCTGTGGGCCAGCATGCCGCCACTGTCCCAACGCTGATGCCACCCCATCTAGCTTCCTCCCCAGGACCCCGGCGCCATGAGCCAAGGAGAAATGAAGGGCACCAAGGGCCTCCAGGAGGTCACCGTACCCCAGAGCAGCTCTCTCCGATCGCTCTGCCACACTCCCAAAAGTCACACACCCCCAATCCTGCTGCGACCCAGTGGACTGGATGGTAGGCTGCATAGCAACAAAATGGCCGCTGGGAAGGCCCGACTCGTATTGGGGCCAGGACCCCGGGACAAGCGCCTCGAGGTCCACGTCGCTGAAGACAGGGATCCTGGGGCAGGCACAAATTCAGCCGTTGCGCGGTCACGGGCAACAGTCGTCTCCGCCACGGACCAGCTCCCGCGAAAAGCCGGGAGCAGCCCGCAAGGATCAGGGCGAGCTAGGGACGGCGTCCGGGCAGCTCACCGTCAAAGGCAGGGGCAAACACCACAGGATCCGAGAATTGCACCCCCGGGCGTGTCCTCGGTCCGCAACGCTCAGCAGGGGGAGCGACTACAGCAAAATGCAGGCCGAGGGCAGCACCACTCCGGCGGACCGACTCCACCCAATCACCACAGGCCGCTGTTGATAAACTGCCACCCGGCCAAGGCGTCCACTCGAGGTCCCGGCTCCGGGGCCGCAAAGTTCAACCGCTGATTTCTCCGGCGGTACGGCAGCCAGAAACCTCGGAGTCACACGATCGGTTGCCACTTTCGTTTACAAACACGATCTCATAGCGCAGAATAAGGATCTCATGCAGGATATCCGTGCGGGATGCGGAGGTTCACGGAGCCGGGAATCTACGCTGCCGTCCCGGTCGCCATCTTGGCTCCTCCTCCCGATTGTGGGCTTTTTTAAAACAATCTTTGAGATTGTTAATTTTTTTTTTGCCTGCTGTTAAATGATGAATGCAATTGCTTTCACGATTTATAGTGAAATGCAATATTTTCTGAAAACAGCAAAAAAAAGGCAAAAATATTTTTTGAAAAATATGTAAATATGTGTACTGTATTATAAAATGTTTTATTAAATATTAATACTTTTTTCTTTTTTTTCAGATTGAGATAGAAAATTTTCGAAAACTAGAACCATTTTTAAAGCAATTTAAAAAAAAATTTAAATGAATAAATCTTTTTTTGAGTGGGTATGGTAAGTCAATAATATCATGGTCCCTTTTTTCCACTTCTCTACAATCACATTTTCAGTTTTTAATTGTAGTCTCTCAAGGACCTTGTAATGTGATAATTGATTTTTAGTGTTTTTAAAAAAAAAAAAAAAAATTACGCGTACCGTACGCGTACGGTAAAAAAAAAAAAAAAAAAGTTTTTAAAAACATATATAAAAAATAGATGAAAGGTAAGGTTGGCTCTTAAAAGAGCCGTTGTGTTCATGCAGGGACAGAGGAAAGAAAGATTGGGAATATTAGATGGTACGACAAGTGTGCTGATCTATTTTACTGTTCACTAGGGAAATACTGGTCTCCCTATAACTAATTAGATCATGACAAGTGGCGCACCGTACTTCAACCCTCGTAAACCGAGGGTTAAATTCCAGAGGACCAGAAAAAGGAGATGCTCCCCCCACAGATGAAGGGCTCACCTGACCTGCAGAAGAAGGACTCGGCCCTGCAGATGATGGTCCAGGCTGAGCTGCTGTGGATGTGCTTGGTTGATTTACTGAAGGGTTACCTTCAGTAAGTCGAGCATGTGTCCTTCTGTGTACATCCTTAAGGTGTCTCATCATGGTGTGATTCCCAAAGGAATACTTCCTGTCAGGATTCCCTCTTGAAAGTACACGCTTACACAGCTTACAAGTCACTAAGGGTGCATTTACCTTTTGCTGGCCTTCTGGAAAAGTAAAATACTCCCATACGTAAGAGGTCTTTTGTTTCCTCGCTCTCTGCCTCAAGGTAGTGCTGCTAGCCTCACTCTCAGAAGAGCTCTGCTGTTCTGCCATCGTATCACAAAGACAACCCAGCTCCTTCTCCTAAGGGATCACAAGCAGAAATGAGGGGAATGGGTGTGGTGTAGGAGAGTTCTAGAACTGAAAGTAGTTTCAACCAATCAAAAGTTGTGTTTCATGATCACATGACCTACCGTACGCTTACGGTGCGCTTACGGCAAAAGTACGCATGCGCGTAAAAAAGACACGCGCTCGCGCGCATGCGCATAACAGTCACTCCCCAACACTTCCGCGTAACGTGCGCGTGTAGCGTACACGCGTACGCGCCCCACGCGGAGTACGCGCGGCTACGCAAATTGCGTAACTATACGCAAACAGCGTAGATAAATTACGGACATTGCGTAAACCGTACGCTTACCGTAAGCTTACCGTACGCGCACTAAAAAAAAATTTTAAAAAAAGGAAAAAATGTATTGCTAATAAATTTTACCTGTTTATTTTATAAAAAATTTAAAATAAAAACATATTGTAGAATTTTAAAAATTTAACCATAGTCTTTAAAAAAGGATAGAAAATTAAAATAAAAATATGTAAAAAAAAAAGAAGAAAAAAAAAAAAAAATTAGCATTTAAAAAACCTTGCAAATTCACTGAAAAAACCATGGGTTTCACACACGTTATAGTTAGGAATTAGCATTTAAAAAACCTTGCAAATTCACTGAAAAAACCATAGGTTTCACACACGTTATAGTTAGGAATTAGCATTTAAAAAACCTTAGAAATTCAATGAAAAAACCAAAGGTTTCACACGTTATAGTTAGCTGGACATTTCACTGACCATGTCATGAGTGATGTAATATGTGACGTCATCAGTAGTGCATTGCGGGCGCGCGAGTTATAGTTAGCTGAACTAACTATAACGGGGGAATTTCAATGGTTTTTTACGAGTGAAATGTCCAGCTATCTATAACATGTGTGAAACCTTTGGTTTTTTCATTGAATTTCTAAGGTTTTTTAAATGCTAATTCCTAACTATAACGTGTGTGAAACCTATGGTTTTTTCAGTGAATTTGCAAGGTTTTTTAAATGCTAATTCCTAACTATAACGTGTGTGAAACCCATGGTTTTTTCAGTGAATATATATATATATATTCACTTAAAAAACCATAGGTTTCACACATGTTATAGTTAGCTGGACATTTCCCTCGTAAAAAACCAATGAAATTCCCCCGTTATAGTTAGTGCAGGCAACTATAACTCACGCGACCGCAATCCTCTGCTGATGACGTCAGATATTACATCACTGTATTTAGACACCTATTTACCCATGTCTTCTTCCATTAATCTTTAGCTATACATATATTACAAATATTTATTTTTCAGAAAGACACATATTTAATCAGTGATGTAATATCTGACGTCGTCAGCAGAGGATTGCGGTCGTGTGAGTTATAGTTGCCTGCACTAACTATAACGGGGGAATTTCATTGTTTTTTTACGAGGGAAATGTCCAGCTAACTATAACATGTGTGAAACCTATGGTTTTTTAAGTGAATTTGCAAGGTTTTTTAAATGCTAATTCCTAACTATAACGTGTGTGAAACCTATGGTTTTTTAAGTGAATTTGTACGTTTTTTTAAATGCTAAGTTATGTATTTATTAATATATATTTTTTTCAGGTTCTTCACCGTGCGCGCACCGTGCGCGCACCGTGTGCTTTTTCACGATGCGTTGTGCGTGCGCACCCCGCTCTTTTTAAAAAAAAAAGATTGTTTTTTTCATCCTTGGGGGTCCTTCAGTGACCCCCTGACAAAGGCTAGGGGGTCAGGAACTGTCCACCCTGCCCCCTTTTCACATTCTCCACCTTTGTTTTTAACTGCCTCAGACCGCGAGAGACAAAATGGCGGCCGACACTTCCTGATTTCGACCGACTGGAATGTTTACTGTCATGTAACCACCAATCAGAATTACGCTCGCGCACGGCAGCGTGCGCGTACGGTATGCTTACCGTACGCGCACGGTGCGCGCTTATAGATATATATGTACTTTTACCTGAAATATTCTCAGGAACTACTGAACAGATTGACCCCAGAAATTCAAAAGGCACATCCCTGACCTGAGGACTACCTCTCTGCCAAATTTCAAGTAATTCTGTTCAGCCATTCGGGCTGTACCTTGGACTAAAGGCCCCTATGGAAAAATACATGGGGAAAACGTGTTTTGGGACCCCCCTTTTTTCTCGGCCCCCGCTTGACTAATCACCCCGAGACTTTCAGGGTAAGAGCAGAGCGGAGCGCCCCACCTATTTTGAAAAATTCCTGAGGATTCGTCAACCGGCGCCAAAGTTATTCAAAATAGAATTTTCAGATTTCCTATGGAAACACGGTCCTAACTATAACTATCTACTGGCGACCGCCAGTAGATAATATATACATATATATATTTATTCACTGAAAAAGCCATAGGTTTTAAAGACGTTATAGTTAGAAATTAGCATTTACAAAACCTTTGAAATTCACTGAAAAAAACATTGGTTTCAGGGACGTCATAGTTAGAAATGAGCATTTAAAAAACCTTTGAAATTCACTGAAAAAAACATAGGTTTCAGGGACGTTATAGTTAGTTGGTCATTTCACTCATACAAAAACAGAGAAATTCGAACGTTATAGTTAGTAGAGCTAACTATAACTCGCGCCCCGTAATGCACTGCTGATGACGTCACTTATTACATCACTCATGACATGGTCAGTGACATCACTGATGACATCTCAAATGACATCACTGATGACATCATCCAGTGAATGTGTGTTTCTGTAAAGTTTAAATATATTTTATATATGTTAATGCCAAGGTGTATTGAAGAATGAGTTGGTGTATAAGTGTGTGGGTGGAGAATTTAATAGGTGTGTGACTGACTGTATAAGTTAGTGATTAAATGTGTTTTACTGAATGCATGGGTTAGTGACTAAACTGTGTGAATGTCTGTATCAGTCTCTAAGTTGTTGTGTAAACTGCTGCATGGGTTGATGATTAGGTACATGAGTTACTTATTAGTTGCATGAGTATCTGTATGGGTTCCTCAGTGTTTGTGTGGGTGGGTGGGTGGTGTGTGCCTTTCCACCTGCATGTGAGTGGATAATTTACTGGGTGTATGGGTTCAATAGTGCATGTGGAAATAGCTGTATAGGTGAGTGAGTGTGTGTATCAGTGTGTTGGTGAGTGAATGTATGTCTCATTGGTATATGTGTGAGCAACTACATATGTGAAAGGCAGTATATGTGAGTGTTGGAGTCTATAAATGACTATATGTGAGAGTGAGTAATTGTGAGAGTGGCTGTATAAATGAGTGTTGCTTGTGTCAGTGATCGTATAAGAGAGTAAGTATGTGTTAGTATCTGTACGAATAGGTTAGATGGTGAATGTATAACTGTATGGGTGAGTAAATGGCAGTGTTATTGATTCTTTACATGACTAGCTAGGTGTGTCAATAACTCTATGGATGAGTGACGGTGTATGAGTGTTTGTATAGGTGTATGAGTACATATAATAGTGCTGTATTGATGAGTGACTGCATGTATGAGTAACTGTATGGGTGAATGAATGAATGAATGAATGTGTGTGTATAGCTAGGAATTAGTCAGTGGGTATATAGTAACTGCTATTGATTTGTCTATGGTTTCGAAAATGGTAGTCTGTATTTTAGACTGGGTGTATCAAAGGTTATATTAGGGTGTGAGAAGGTGCATCAGATTATCATGTGGATGATGTCATCAGTGATGTCATGAGTGATGTCATTTGAGATATCATCAGTGATGTCACTGACCATGTCATGAGTGATGTAATATGTGACGTCATCAGCAGTGCATTGTGGGGGCGCAAGTTATAGTTAGCTCTACTAACTATAACGTTAAAATTCCTCTGTTTTTGTACGAGTGAAATGACCAACTAACTATAACGTCCCTAAAACCTATGTTTTTTTCAGTGAATTTCAAAGTTTTTGTAAATGCTAATTTCTAATTATAATGTTCATTAAACCTATAGTTTTTTCAGTGATTTTAAATTATCATTCCATTCTCAACCTGGTTAAAACAGCCAATATCGCCAGATTTCCAGCAATAGCTCCTGCCCAACAAAATTGCCACAAATGAGAGCATCAACTAACGCAAATAATATGCAGAGTAGGCGTTCCTGTACAAAAATAACACAAAACACCGTACAATGAGTACAGGCTGACACATTGGCGCTTGCGGCCCGGGTGGCGGCAGCACTACAACAGGGACACCCGCTTCAATTGATTCCTCATACAGCCCAGGATGGAACCACGCCCAGAGCTCCGGAGTCATTGTTCACAGCCTTACGCATGACTGGCATACACCAGGCCAGCCCAATCCGTTTACACATACAGGGAGGGACAACAACGCTACATGGCCCAGCTTTTCATTGTAGTGATCTGCTGCTCACAGGTCTAGTTCTCAGTACGCCACAGCCACTCCCTGACGGCTGGTTTACACCCACACCACACCCATCAAGCACAAGCGTCACAGGACACGTGACCCTGCCAATAAAAATGACCGGACGCACGTGCTCCACGCCATTTCCATTTCAGACTTGGTGCACCAGATGCACTGCGGTCGCCACGGGCACACCACCACGGGACATTGAATTTCGGCCCACTGAGGTAGGAGCATTGTAAGTGCTGAGCGGGTGTGCAGCCTGCGATGATGCCCTGTCCCGGTGAGTCGGACAGCTCCTGTTTTGTGTGCCCTGCTGAACCGCAGTGTAGGCCTGAGCCATCGAACAGTGGGGGCCTACCGCCACTTGCGTGGCCTCGCTGGTCACTGAGTTAGTGGCACTGCAAGGGCTGATCCGGTGTGCAACCTGCGATGATGGTGGGTGAACTGGTAGGTCCTCTGCCATGGCAAAATCAAGACGCAGCACCAAATGTAAGACCTGTTGGCCTGCGGAGCGTGGCTGCATGATGTGGAGGATGCCCTGTCCACGAAAAGGTGAGCAGTGAGGCCTGGGTGCGCAGGGGCGGGCAGACACCTCTGAGCGGCGGGAGTGGATGGGGTGCAGCAGCCTGGGTGCGCAACAGTGGGCAGATACCTCTGGGCAGTGGAAGTGGATGATGTGCAGCAGCCTGGATACACAAAGGCAGGACAGCGATTTAGGCATGTGCAGTCGTGTATATATGGTCATTCCTGATTCTGTACTATGTTTCAGATGTGGGAGCTTGAGGGCTCCATTAGGTCCCGGCATGTGGTTGGAGACACAGTGGTGGCGTAAAGGTGAACTGTGAGGGTTTTGTCCACAGTGTGGGCAGTCACTGTCTCTCCTCATCTCTTCCTTTCTCTCCCTCACACTGTTTCTCTCTCTCTTCCTCTCTCTCACACTGTTTCTCTCTTTCTCTCTCTCTTCCTCTCTCACTCCTTCTCTCTCTCTTTCTCTCTGTCTCTCACTCTTCCTCTGTTTCTCTCTTCCTCTTTCTCACACTCTCTCTCTCTCATCCTCTCTCACTGTTTCTCTTTCTCTTCGTCTCTCTCACTCTTTCTCTCTGTCTTCCTCTCACTCTTTCTTTTTCTCTCTCTTCCTCACTCTCACTATTTCTCTCTTTCTCTGTCTTCCTCTCAATCTTTCTTTCTTTTGCTCTCTCTTCCTCTCACTCTTTCTTTCTCTCTCTCTCTCTTCCTCTCTCACACTCTTTCTGTCTCTCTCTGTCACTCTCTCTCTCCTTTGATGGACGAATGACGCACAATCTTATCTTGCTTTTTGTCTAACAGGCTGTGATTCACGGATGGATTTCCCCCCCCAACACAGAACTCCCGCCACTCAGTGCCACCAGAGCTGAACGCTTGTGCAGCCTGCAATGATACATGGCCATCCTGACAATCAACACCCAGTCTGAATTGTGAGCTCTGCTTTACCGAGTGTACGCAACACCTGAGAAGGTTGCTTCGGCATGTGGTGCACCCTCTTACACACACGCCGGCGGTGGAAGGTGAGCAGAGAGGCTTGTTTACGCAGCAGCAGGCAGTCACCTCTGGGTGGTGGGAGTGGATAGTGTGCAGCAGCCTGGGTGCACAAGAGTGGACAGACACCTCCGGGCACTGGGAGTGGGTGAGGTGCAGCAGCCTGGATGCACAGGAACGGGCCGTCACCTTCGGGCACTGAGAGTGGATTGGGCGCAGCAGCCTGGGTGCACAGCAGCGGGCAGACACCTCTGGGCAATGGGAGTGGATGGGGTACATCAGCCTGGGTGCGCAGACGTGGGCAGACACCTCTGGGCGGCAGGGGTCAATGGTGTGCAACAGCCTGAGTGCGCAGGCCGGACAGACACCTCTGGGCGATGGGAGTCAATGGGGGGCAGCAGCCTGAGTGCGCAGGGGTGAAACAGAGAATTACGTGTGTGCAGTTGCATGTACTCTGCGATCACTGTTTCTATACTATGTTTCAGATGACTAAACTTGAGGGCCGCACTATATCCCGGCACGTGGTTGGAGGCACACCGGTGGCAGAAAGGTGAGCTGTGAAGATTTTCTCCACAGTGTCAACACTCCCTCTCCCTCTCCATCTCTTCCTTTCTGTCACTCACACTCTTTTTCTCTCTCTTATTCTCTATCTCTTCCTTTCTCTCTCTCACACTTTCTCTCTTTCTCTGTCTCTTCATCTCTCTCTCATTCTTTCTTTCTCTCTCTTCCACTCTCTCACTCTTTCTCTCTCTCTCTTCCTCTCTCACAGTATTTCTCTCTTCCTTGTATCTCACTCTTTCTCTCACTCTTTCTCTGTCTTCATCTCTCTCTCACTCTTTCTTTATCTCTCTCTTCCTCTCTCTCACTCTTTCTCTCTCTCTGTCTCCTTTGCTGGACGCATGACGCACCATCTTATTTTTCTTTTTGTCTTGCAGGCTGTGATTCACAAATTGTCGAGGGATGACACGCCATACCTGTACCTACTTTTATTTTGTTCTTTTGTTTAAATAAAATGTTTTATATGTAAACCCATACATGACTAAGATCCTTATTTGTCCAACCTCACAAGCATCTTCTTATTAATAATTGTACGACATTAGCCAATTTTTTACGTTTCAGATTCACTAACGTGACTGTCACATTTGTTTGTGGGTGGTGAGGGTGAGGGGGGATGGCGGACAAGGAGCTGCTGCTGGGGGGGTCAGAGCAGTGTTGGGTGTCCGACCTGCATGATCGTTGGCTCCATTCCATCTGTTCTCTGAGACTTGCAAGCCGGCGGGCTGACTCGTACATGAAAAGCTTCGAGCCGACTGGCTGCCTCGTAGAGGGAGAGCCGCGGCCCGTCAGTTCGCAGAGGGAGAGCTGCGGGCCAGCTCGCAGAGGAATAGCTGCAGGCCGACAGGTATAGGGAAAGGTGTGGGCCGTTGGCTTCCAAAGGGATAGCTGAGGAACAGTGATGTGGGGAGAGGGAGCGTAAAGGGGGTATCTCGCAGAGAAAGACATGCAGTATATTTCCAGTCTTGGCTTCACAGATACAACTGTGGGCCCGACAAGTCGCACCCGAAGAGCTGCGATCCGCCCAGTGGTTTGCAGAGGGAGACTTGCGGGCCCAAGAAGGTTGTTGGGGGTATGCTGGTGATGTGGGAAGAGGGTGCGTTATCTGCTGATGTAGGGAGAGGCAGCGTGAAAGGGGTATCTCGCATAGACAGAGCTCCGGTATGTTTTCAGAGTTGCCTCGGACAGATGCGAGCTGACGGACTGAATCACAAAATGGCATTTCAATGCTCATATAGTGTGACTTATCAACAGTTCCCAGCCAGGCTCGCAGAGGGACAGCTGCGGCCCGTGGGCTCGACTCTCAGAGGGAGAACTACAGGCCGTCCGCTCCCAAAGGAACCGCAGCGTACTAGCTTGCAGAGGTAGAGGCACAGCAGCGTACTAGCTCGCAAAGGTAGAGAGCTGCGAGACGATGGACTGGCTTCTAAAGGCATAGCTGCGAAGTGGTGATGTGGGGAGAGGGAGCGTGAAACGGGAATCTCGCACAGACAGAGCTCCGGTATATTTTCAGTATTGCCTCGCAGAGGTAGAACTACGGAGAGATACGAGCTGACGGACTGCATCACAAAATGTCTGCCAACACTTCCTAGTCTCAACAGTTCACAGCCAATGAGCCGCAAGCTCGTGCTCGTAACGCCTCATCCAATCAGATGTCAGAATTCTCAAATATCGATATCTGTACAATATATTTCTCAAAAACTACTGAACAGATTTACCCCATTTAAACAAAAGCGTGCTTTCTGGACCACGACCTTTCTCCCTGCCAAATGTGGCACGTCCGCTCGCAAAGAGGCACAGCAGCGTACTACCTCGCAAAGGTAGAGAGCTGCGAGCCGACGGACTGCTTTCTAAAGGCATAGCTGCGAGCTGGTCATGTGGGCAGAGGGAGCGTCAAAGGGGACAAAAGTGTGCTTTCTGGACCACGACCTTTCTCCCTGCCAAATGTAGCGCGTCTGATCGCAAAGAGGCACAGCAGCGTTCTAGCTCGGAAAGGTAGAGAGCTGCGAGCCGACGGACTGCCTTCTAAAGGCATAGCTGCGAGCTGGTGATATGGGCAGAGGGAGCGTGAAAGGGGTATCTCGCACAGACAGAGCTCCGGTATATTAAATTGCCCCCGGCACCTTTGTTTCATATTTTCATTCGATGCGATGCACAAGATGGCTGCTAACACTTCCTGGTTTGAAGTGTTAGCAGCCAATCAGAGGACACTTCCTGGTTTGAAGAGTTAGCAGCCAATCAGAGGCAAGCTCGTGCTTGGGAGTTAGGCTCCGCCCAGATACATATTTATATTTTTTCCTTTAATATCTCAAAAACTACTGAACGGATTTACACCATTTCATCAAAAGCGTGCTTTCTGGACCAAGACCTTTCTCCCTGCCAAATTTGGCGTAATTGCGTTCAGCAGTTTGAGCTGTAGCCTTGTCTAAAGTTTCCTATGGAAAATGCATTGAGAAAACATGTTTTGGGACCCCCCTTTTTTCTCAGCCCCCCATTGACCAATCACCCCCAAACTTTCAAGATAGGAGCTGATCAGAAAAGAGAAACTTTTGGGAACATTTTGTAAAGATTCGACCAAAGTTATAAGCACATGAAAAAACGTGGTCCTAACTATAACTATCTACTGGCGACCGCCAGAAGAATATGTATGTATATATATATATATATATATATATATATATATATATATATATATATATATATATATATATATATATATATATATATATATATATATATATATATATATATATATATATATATATATATATATATATATATATATATATATATAAAGTTTTCAGCTCCAGTAAGCAAAACACGCACTCAGAAAGGTACAGCTCGTTGGCGATTTATTCACAAGGTAACGCTACGCGTTTCAGCACAGAAGTGCCTTGATCACACGTTAACCTTCTACCAATCAGAAACATCTTATGTACAAACACCAGTACTCGTCAATTGACAACAACATAGTGGAGGGACACTCCCAAGAAAAATAATGATTCGTCCATATTGAACTGGTTCCTTTCCATTGAATCCCTATTGCATCATAGAGATATGAAATACAAAACAGTGAGTCCGCTTAATTCAAGTGAAAGATCTGGACTACATCTCATATGAATAATACAAGAATAACGTAAATATGCGCATAATAAGTAATATCGCATATATGCAACAGAAACAACATTGTACTCGGTCTAGTGCCCGAAAGGAATCAGTTTCTGAAATTCAAAAAATGATCAAGCCAAATTGCGAGTAACTAACGTGTCCAATATCCAGTAAGGTGATCCCAATGGGTGCGACTAGGGATGTTCCAACATGGTAATTAGAGTGCATCTAGATCCGAGGATCAAGAAAAAATCCAAAAAAGGGGGGGAAAAAAAGGGGGGGAAAAGTAACAAAAGTGACAAAGTGTATCTTAGCTTTATCGTGGTGAGGTGATAGTCTTCTATTCAGTTCAGACATGTGAAGATCAGTGCAGTGCTCAGGTTTTCTAAGGAGTAACGTGCCCCCGGCTGACTCCTAGAAAGAAGTGACAAGAACATTGATTAAAATGGATTAAAAACAATATCATCAATTAATATTTAGCAAGAACAATCAGAAAACAATCAAGCATCAGGACATGAAGGTTTATCATGGACACATATGGACAATAACTAGATGAGTTAATCCGTATGTAAATGGGTTGCAAGTTCCTCGTCCAAATTATGTCCCCCAGGAAATTTGGTCTCTAATTCCAATATCCATTTAGATTCTCTAGTCCTGAGGGCAAGTTCTCGATTCCCTCCACGCCTACCCACATTGACCTGTTCAATCGCATAGTATCTCAAAAGATCGCTGTTTGATTGGTGTACATTTTGGAAGTGTCTGGCAATGGGATATTTGGGGTCTTTGTTATAGATGGCTCTCAAGTGTTCCTGGACTCTCTTTTTAGCCATGCACGACGTGCTGCCCACATACTTTTTTTGACAAGGACATTCCAAAATGTAGATTACATAGGTGGAGCTACAAGTAAGAAATTGTTTGATTTGTTTTTTTGTTTGGGTCCCTGGTATTGCAAACTCTTTAACCATCACACTAGACCGGCAGGCCCTGCAATGTCCACATGGATAAAATCCACTAAGTCCTTGGATATGTTGGCCCCTTTTATCAGTGATGTCACTTTTCACCAACATGTCCCTAAGGTTGCGACCTCTTCTATATGTTATGAGTGGTCTATTGGTCAATTTTGGGCCTAAGATGGAATCCGATTTTAAAATTTTCCAATTATCGGCCACTATTTTTTGGACTTGTTTAGATTTTTGGTTGTAGGTAGTTATTATTCTTGGTGGTTGTGATGAGACAATGGGTTTAGGTATAGGGTTCAGGGTCTCTGATCTCTGGATGATCGATGCTTTAGAAAGGGCTTTAGTTAGTACCCACTCAGGGTATCCCCTGTCCCGAAACCGTTGGAGTATGTTGCTACTCTCGTGTGTGTAATCTGTCTCTTTAGTGCAATTTCTTTTAGCTCTTGGCATGGAGAATGCCCTGAGCTCCCATCCTGAATCACTCAAATGGAGCATCCCTTATGGGGAGCTCTTAAGAGCTAAAAGAAATTGCACTAAAGAGACAGATTACACACACGAGAGTAGCAACATACTCCAATAACAGGTCTTAAATGCATTTAAGTTTGTTTTAGCTCATGAATGTTACAAACACCTACCTCGTAATAATACATGATGTGAGAAGCGAAGTATCTCTACTATGTTTATTGGGTGATGGTCACGTGATGTATGATGCAACTGGTTAAAAACAATGGCGGATGTAATACCCTGTGTGTGATCAAGGGCACTCAGTGCTCGAAACGCGTCGCAGAGGGAGTTAAATGAAATAAAATCTTCCTGCCTGAGCCGTGACGGTCCGTTTCTCCTTTTTTCACGAGTGGAAGCAGAAACTTCGTGAGAGTGTGGAGACTGTACTATTTATAGTTATCACGGAAGCAGATTGTCTCCGACAACGGTACCCCTTCCTCGCAAGTTTGGCCGCCACATACAATCGACAAACCAAGAGGATTCCGGAGAGGAGTAACAAGCGGTGGCCCCCTACAGCAGCGCGATACATCACGGAAGCCGAGAAGGATTACGAAGCTGCCTAGGTCGGAGGACCCGGTAACAACGCAGTCCAGCGGTGAGTGATATGAATGTCTGCGCGTAGGTGAGGAGGTACGGCTCATCAGCAGCAAGTGGAGGGATACGGCGGACGCCTACCCTAATATACCTAAACAGACTCTCCCCGCCATATTTACATAAAAAATGTCAGCCAGCCTAGTGAATGAACGGGAAGCAGCAGCCGATGAATTGTTTGGCAATCTGCCTAAAACTAATACCAACATAAGGAACATGGAGGGCGGTGAAAATATCAGCGACCAAAATGCCAAACAGCTTTTAAAAGATTTGGAAAAGAAGATGAAAGGTGAAATAACAAAATGGTGGGAACACAAATCCCTCACCAAGTATGAGGAGGTGGGACGAGTCCCTAGGGGATTAAGGATCCTTTTGGCGCCAAGTTTCGAGGAACCCAACCCTGCTATGCTGTTAGAGTGGGGGGAAAGTAATTTGATGGCATCCATGAACTTGGTCAAAATTCTAATAAAGTATGCAGTGATAGACCGTGAAAAGCTGCTAGAAAATATCGCAAAAATTAATGAAGAACTTGACAAAAATTTAGACCAAAAGGAACTTATAAGTAAAACGCGTAAAGAAATCAGTGAGCGGCTGCGCAAGCACGAAGATCGCATTAAAATTCGTAAAGCACACAAGTTCGCTCGAGATCAGGCAGATTATGAACAAGGACGAATATATACGTTTTCTCGTAAATTCGACAATGCTAAGAGATTGAAATTTAACATCACGAATTCAGTGAACCCATTGGAGCAACATCAAGATCAAAGTGAAACCGTACCGGAGAGTGAAGGTGACACGGCATCAACTTCGAGCATGGTCAGTTCTGATCTCAGCAGCCATGGAGATGCAAACTCAAAGTTGGTGTTAAACTTGGGGGAAGAGATCGATTTTTTAGTGGGAGATCGGAGACAAACGCTCCGCCCGAGGAATCGTCCCAATCAAACAGGCAAAAACGTAACATACGACGGAGAGCAAGAAGAAAGAAGCATAAAACCACAACAAAAGAAAAAACAGCAGTGGTACAGAAAGAAGCGGTAATGGATTTAACAATCACTAATTTATCTGATATCACATTAACAGCAGCTGAAAATCAACTTCTTGCGCTCGGACTCAATTTTTGTCCTGAAAGTTCATTTAATTATGCAAGTACCAGAATCGACATCTTTTGCTTTATTCGAAAATTGAAACTTAAAAAGTTCTTTACCATCAAAACAGGAAATGCAGACACGGACGCAGAAAAAGAGAAACAAAAAGATACCACCTCATGCCCAGCCGTCTCAGCATCTGATGCTGAACTGTTTCTTACACTTCATGCTTTAGGGACTCCATGCTCCAACTTGTCACAATCCAATGATGGGGAGGAAAACAGCATACAAAATCGATTGCAAAAAATCAACATATCCCAAAAAGGAGCGGGCAAGAGTCCTTTTAAATCCAAAAGTACATTTATTCCTATCATGCCCAAAGATGCAATTGACATTTTCCACGAATGTGTAATTGAAGATCTAAAAAAACTGAATCGAACAATCACCAAGCAACGTCAATGCAAGAAAAACTACAACCTTACGCAATATATCAGGTTAATGAAGAAATTAAGTAACAACCAAGAGGTGATCATAAATAAGTCCGACAAGGGAGGTAACATTGTACTTTGGCCCAAAAAAGAATATATTATAGAGGCAATGAGACAACTAAATGACGAACAATGTTACCACAAATCCAGTGGAAGTGAATACAAGAAGGCAAAGGAAGAAATCAAAAAAATACTGTTTCAATACAAAAGACAAGGTCTAATTTCATCAGCTGAATTTGATTATCTGCATATTGAACATCCAGTAATTCCCATCTTGTATCTCATACCAAAGATCCACAAAATGGTCACCCCGACACCAGGCAGACCGATAATATCTGCAATCAACAGTATGAGTGAACATATTTCACAATACATCGACTTTTACTTACAGGACCTAGTAAAAAGCTTGCCAAGCTATGTGAGAGACACCGGTGACTTTCTAAGCAAAATACATTCAATTTGTTGGCAAGAAGGCTGGTGTCTATTAACATTAGACATTGAATCATTGTACACCAGCATTAACCATCCAGCGGGTCTCAAAGCCATTAGTCATTTTCTCAACACAAGACCAGTTGAATATCTCAGTCATAATGAAATGATATGCAAATTGATTGCCTGGTGTCTTAGCAATAATTTCTTTATGTTTGATAAAACCATTTGGAAGCAAGAAAGGGGCGTGGCTATGGGGTCCTGTTTCTCCCCCAGCTATGCATGCTTGCATGTTGGCTGGTGGGAGGAACAGGTCCTAAGGAAATTACCCAACATAGACAAAGTCCACCATTGGCTTAGATTTCTTGATGACGTTTTTTGTGTATGGGATGGAGATGAAGTAAGCGCACAGGAATTTGTTAGGACAATCAACAACAACTCCAGCAATCTTAATTTTACTTCTAACATCAGCAGAAATAAAGTAGATTTCTTAGATGTACAAGTATCAATTAGTAACTGTACATTGGAAACCACACTATTTAGAAAACCGACTGCTGGCAATAGTATACTTCATGCGAGCAGTAAACATCCCAAACACCTTATTGAAAGCATCCCGTTTGGTGAACTACTAAGACTTAAACGTATTTGTAGTTCCCAACAGGAATATACAAAATGCTCAGAAGACATGATAGGGCGATTGAGAGAAAGAGGATATAGTGATTCCACCCTCAATAGAGCACTCAAGACAGATGAAAGATCTAGAGAATCGCTACTAGCCCCCAAAGAACATATTGCTAACAATGATGATGAATGTCCACGCTTCATCACCACATTTAGCAAACAAGAAAGAAGAGTAAAAGCAATTATCAAAAAGAACTGGCCCATTATTTTGACAGATGGTGTTCTGGGCAGTAGATTACCTGAATTACCTACCATTACATATAGAAAATCCCGATCTATGAGAACTGAGTTAGTAAAAACAAGTCCTGAACTCAGTGTGGTAACTACATGGCTGAAACCCAAAACAGGTTTTTTTAAATGTCCATCATGCCGCGCCTGTAAATTTGGCACGAATACTACACACTATACAACTCCCTTCTCTGATGCTCCAGTTGCAATTGAGGGTAGTTATAGTTGCAAGACGGAGTATGCTGTGTATGTTCTGACGTGCACTTGCGGCTTACGCTATGTGGGTAGCACCAAGCTGCAGGTGCACGTCAGAATCTTGCAGCATCTCAGAGCCATTGTAAATAATGATGGTGCTAGACATTTCAGATCAGTTCATAACAATGATTTGAACTGTCTATCATACTATGTCATCAAGGCAGTAGGTCCCTTACGAAGGGGAGGCAACAGAGAAAAACTTCTAAGGAAGTTGGAAACACGCATGATATTAGAACTGGACAGCAAAAATCCAAATGGGTTAAACACTACTGAAGATATGTACAATTTTTTATAAACTATACATAACATGAAGATTGGTGTAGCTACCTAAGATAAATGGATGAATATTCAGATGATTGGATTCTGTAAGTTTAAGGAATAAGTGCTTTTTATCTCACTACCTTCACTTCTTCTTCTAAGTTTTTTCTTTGGAAGCTTTGGAATTCCTGATATCAGATTAGTACTTCCCGTTCATAAAAATAATATTTTTTCACTTTATATGTTTAGTTATATTGCAAACAGTCACAATTCACATACACTTCTTTATTTTAATTTTTTGCTTTTTTCTGCAGAGAGATGGTAGTTGGTATCAAATGGTGAGGGATGTGTATCAATAAAGTTTTTTTTCTTTTTTTGATTACACAGTAAATACCCCACAATTTTTTGAGATTAGTCAGGAAAAGCAACACAAATATAAAACTAGAAAGTTGATCTCGCTACAACAGATAGATTTATGAGGTTAAAGGTGTCCAGCATTAATGTTGATATAAAATCCCATGTGGAAAAAGGAAACAAACTCATGCATGAAAAATATGAAAGGGGCAGTCACATAATTTGCGAAAGTTTGCACATTTGAACTATTTTGCACAATTGATTTGTTTACATATATAATAAGAATGTTTACAAGTGACTATGCCTTACATTGTAGTTTTAAGTGGTTTTATATTTTTTTATATATATATATATTTTTATACGGAAAATGTTCTTAGCAATATTTCTATGTATTTATTATATTTATATTATCCACTGTAAAAATGAATTTTACAACACTGCATTTTACGCAGTCTAAAATAACAGGTCTTAAATGCATTTAAGTTTGTTTTAGCTCATGAATGTTACAAACACCTACCTCGTAATAATACATGATGTGAGAAGCGAAGTATCTCTACTATGTTTATTGGGTGATGGTCACGTGATGTATGATGCAACTGGTTAAAAACAATGGCGGATGTAATACCCTGTGTGTGATCAAGGGCACTCAGTGCTCGAAACGCGTCGCAGAGGGAGTTAAATGAAATAAAATCTTCCTGCCTGAGCCGTGAGGGTCCGTTTCTCCTTTTTTCACGAGTGGAAGCAGAAACTTCGTGAGAGTGTGGAGACTGTACTATTTATATATATATATATATATATATATATATATATAAACAAAATTCCAGCCCCGCTCACATGGTCTGATGGGGATTTTCTGGCACGGACCTCTTTTCAGTCTCTTTCAAAGATAGAAACGGACCACAGCAAGATTGCGGTGTGCAGTGCAGAATTTATTCCAGCATAACCAGATACATCCAGGAATACTTGGACTTAGTACCCGCTATTGACGCGTTTCGCTCGCTCACGCGAATTTGATAACGTGACGCGCTAACGAATGGGAAGCACTAAATACAAAGAGGTGCACTAATGGTTGTGAAAAGTGACTACCATGTGGCTAAAAATAGAAAACAGATTTTAGACATACATAGCTGCCGATATAACTACCCACAGATCTTCAAAAAGGAGTAGAGGCATTACCTATAGTACATAATATTGAAATACAAAATTCGAATTCAATATTGAAACAATGAATCGCACAGTGCGAAGAATAGCATAATGAATGCATAGTAGCAACATATGGCACTGCTTCAAAAATTAATACACATTGAAATATATAAATTCGAATATACAGAAATTGCTTTCACAAATCACAAATATCAAATGCCTGCGCAAATGCTCCGAATAAAAACATTTCAGAATCTCATTTTGAGCACTATATTTCCGATTCTAGGGATTATATTTATAGTCAATAAAGTGCAAGTGCAAAGGCTGAATTCATGTTCCCAAAACCATTGTAGTGGTCAGAGATAATAAATGTTTGTGTAAGTGCTTCAGACATTTTAACCCACTATCAATATCATTTAATAAATACATTTACGATTATTGGGAAGGTAATTGTAAAAAACTAAAGTGCAAGGCAAAGGGAAATGAGTTGAAGCCCAAGTGTAAACAACGGTAAAGTGCAAGTGCATTTGATCTCATAGCATTGTGCGAAAAATGTTAACAGATGATAAAAACCATTAGGCCTATACTCAACAATCCATTTTTTCATAAAGTTTAAATATTAAAATGAGCTGTCGGGTCTAAAAATCAGAGTATATAGTCTAATCAAGCAGTCTGTAAAGTGCTGTGCAATGTGCAAATATGTGTGCAAAATTAGTGCAAAGATTTAAACATATATATAAAATGTAGTACATAACATATCAGCATATATACTCTGTCCAAGCCTGAACAGAGATACACTCAAATTGCCAAGGATCTTAAACAGGCTGGCCTTATTTACATATATACACAGGATCATAAAATCAGAAAGATAATCAGATGTCTAAAAAGAGCGAGAAACAAATGAGGTAAAAAGAGAGTGTCAGTTAGAAATACCATTATAAAAAATTGTGCATGTCTTCGCTGTTATTAAGGTCATTTGGCATCTTAGTATCGAGTGACAGTATAAAGTGTGTCTCAAAATTGCCAAAGGGTCTTTTCTCGGTTCCCACCCCGTCCGGAAATGGGAACGGCGCCTAGTACTGTGTACTCCAAATCTTTACGTTTATTATTGTGAACCAGCTTAAAATGTCTCGCCACTGGGTAATTGGGGTCCGAGTTGACAATGGCCCTCACATGTTGTAGGATGCATTTATGCACAGGGAGCTTTGTACTTACAATATAACTGAGGCCGCATGTACAGTGTAATTTATAGACTATATACTCTGTGCGGCATGTCAAGGGTTCTTTAATGGGAATTCTTTTCTCACTAAAGGCTGTAGTATAATCAACACTATTGGTGGAAAAAGTGCAAGTACGGCATGAATTACAAAAAAAAAAAACCTTCTTGGTCAGCCAGGTGTTCTTAGGTGTTGTTTCTGGACTGGATTTGACGAGGGCATCCCTCATAGAGGGAGCCCTTCTAAATGTCATGGCTGGTGTATCTGGTAAGATAGATTTAAGTGTAATATCTGTCAGGACTATTGACCACTGAGAGTAAATAATGATGCATATTTTGCTCTCCTGCTGACTAAAGGTGGGAGTAAGTCTTACATTTATTTTATCATTATCTGCATCCACTGAGGGTAAGACCAAAGTTGTTAAACGGTCTGTTTTGGAAATCAGTAACTCCTCCCTAGGTGACAAGTTTGCTTTAATTACAGCCTGGTTCAATAATGTTTTGGTGTATCGAAGGCCTCTTGTGGACGTGTATCACATTCAGATTTCTCACTGCAAATACGGCGAATTTGAAGGAATTCGCCATAGGGTATACTTCGTATAGGGTGGTAGGGGTGTGCACTTTCCGCATGCAGAATAGAATTGCCTGCGGTTGCCTAGCGGTGTAATTTAGTATGTAACCCTCCCTCATTCACATAGAGTGATACATCAAGAAATTCGACACTTTGTTCGTCAATGGTCGCTGTGAATTTCAAATTTAAGTCATTGCAGTGGATGGACTCAATAATATATATATATATATATTTTTTTTTTCCCTTCATGGAAATATTTGCATGAGGTCTCTCTCCATTCATGATTCTACCGCCATGACATAAGGTGCTGTACTTTTATGGGAGGAAGGTTTCTTCAAATGGAGTTAAGGTAGCCCAAAAAGATTCATGTTATCCATTACTCTTGATCTAAGGCGAGGAGTCTTAAACTATGGGAAGTAAGGCTTCCAATATAATTGATCTGACGTTAATATACTGCTACTAAAAGCGTTGCTCGGGCAGTCAAGCTTGCAAATATAATTTCCCATGGAGCCAGGCTGTTAGTTACATTTTAAAGCTTAAATTCATAGGAGAAGGGGCTCTAGGTGCTACTCGCACACAAATCACACAACCCAAAAATGTAGATATCACACCCACACACACACACACACACACACACACACATACATAGACACTCTCTCTCTCTCTCTCTCACACTCTTTATCTCTCACTCTCTATCTCTTGCTCTCACTAGTGGGTAGTGAGGGAGCTAAGCCTTCCCAATCAGGGATGAAGGCAAAATGTTATGCACCCCATAACTAGTGGTCAGCTGGCACTAACCATTAGTTGTGCAGTGGTCTGGACATGGGGACAGTATTATTCCCATTGGGATGAGGGCAAACTTTCAGCAGAGCCCCTGGATCAGAGTGATAAGTATTTATTGAGCTCTTTCCCTCTGCCTCGCCCCCTCTCCCTTTTCTATCATTCACAGGTGGACACGGAGTAAAAAAAAATTGAGATGGTTTCTTTTATTTGTTTTATAGTTTGGCTAGCTGTGTTTACTCTCTAGGGGTGATGGACTGTGTCTTGGGTGGAGGGCGGGGTAGCATGTCCAGAGAGTGGGGTGAAACAGCACCTGACAATTCATAAATTGAAATGTGTTCCTAAATATATCAGCTGTTGTATTTCATTCACACTGTTTTGTTTTTAGTTTTCTGTAGTTCCTGAGCGGTCCATCTGTCTTCTCCAGGCACCCACAGACGAATCCCTTTCATATTATTTCGAGATGCCTTGGGTGAGTCAGTGTCAATTTATTGTTTAGAATATGAGTATTTTATAGTTGGAAAGGGGAGTCAGTGCTTATCTCCTGTTCCTTGGTAGAAACAGCCCACTCTTTGCGTTATCTATATGGTCCTGATATCCTCCTGGTTCAGTGGTATTCCTTTGAATTAGGGGATTGATTGATGAGGTTGTTGTTTTGGCAGTCACTTCTAGATAGTTTTATGTCTGATATTGGCTCCTTTTTCTAGAAGAACTAGGGGCCTCATTTATGCGGCTTTGCCGTAGGGCAGCGGGACTTTCTGCTGTGTTGCCCTAAGCAGAAGAAAAGGGCAGGAATGCACCGTATCTATCAGATACTGAGCATTCCTGCCCTTTTCCCCAGCGTCTGTGCACAATGGGCTGCCGGGTGCCAACGCAGGCACCTTTGTACCGTGGTGCAAGGGTGCATGTGTTGCGGAGATGATTATTTTTGTGCAGTAAGGGAAACCTTCATGCATAAAAACAATCACAAGAGGCTTTTTCCTCTCAGCACTCATAGCAAAAAGGGGAAACGAGGAGAAATAAAGATATTTCTTCTAGTTGGGCCTCCCTTACGCCTCCCGAGGAGGGTTAAGTTTTTGGCAATGCCTCAGATTTGCGATTTCTCGTAAATCTGGGGCGAGTGTCAAAAAGCCATGGGTGTTGCTGGGAATGCCCCCAGCAACACCCATTGCACGCCCCTTTAACGCAAAAAACTAGGTTAAAGGGAACAATATTTATGATGGAGCATTAAGCCAAAAGAAGTGCCTTAGTGCTGCTTCGTAAATATGGAGCAGGCTCCTGCGCCACGGAACGTCACAAAAAGTGACGTTCCAGCGGCGCAAGGGGCATCATAAATGAGGCCCTAGATTCTTGATGCAGAATCTGTTTTACCTCCTCAAAGGCACCCATGCACGTTTAGCTCACCTTCTCATTGTCAGTAACATGATTCACCTGTGTTAAACAGACATTGCTGGTAGAGCAGACAAACTTTCTGTCCCACTTGGATGTTTTATTTTTGGTTACTCATAAACATCTCTCTAGGCCTGGTAGCTTCTCTACGACGGTGAAGAGTTTGGGTCCACCTAGGCATGGTTGATTGTGCTTGGTAGTTGATGGTTGTATTTTAATAGTGTGTCTGATTTGGGGTCTGGCAGGGCATGTTTGATTCTCTGAAATTTGAGGGACGGTTTTCTGGTTGGCCCTGTAGTTTGTCTCGCTGTGCACTAATGTGCCTGGTTTACCAAGTCACCTATCTGGGGCTAGATTATGTGGGATTGTTCAGTCAATGTATAGGATTACGCCTTATAAGTTTTAATAGTTGGTTTGAATCGCGTCAGGAGCCATTGCTGATTCCAGAGTGTGGAAAATATGTTCTCAAAGCATTGAATGAGGTGTAGAAATATGATTCAATTCGTAGTTTAGACGAGTGAAAGGAGAAGTAGTAACACACTAATGCCAGATTGTGAACTATGTAGTAACACGCTAATGCCAGATTGTGAGCTATGTAACAGTTAATTAGAAACAACAAAAACTGTTTTTTCCCCTCACGTTTCACTTGCAGAGATTCTGCTGCGGCCGTCGATCCTACAAGCTCCGTGATGGAAGTAAGGGGTCATCCTACAAGCTTTTCTGAATTTTGTTGCTATGTGAAATCTATTGAGTTTGATTATCCTGTGAACAGTTGTGCAAACCTGTAATCTGTTTGTGAGGACCAATAACACTGATGCTTTCAGACATTTACATTTTAGTCCAAAATGATGACTCCTGTCCCTTCTTCAGAAACAATATTCAATGGCTGTAGAGGCCAGTGGTCAGCTCAATTGAGACAACTGGTCAGGATGATACAATAAGCCTCCCCTCTCCCTTAGTATACCATTATAAAAAACTGCCAATATAAAGTATACTTTTAAAAGAAACTGAGAAGCAATAAACAATGGCAGCTTGCAAAATGGAACCTCCACACATTTTATAAAGACAAAGAAAGGAATCACCAACATACGCTATTTTATGTTATTGTCCTTCTCCGCCTATCAAGGAAAAGGAGTATAATCATAACTGGATAAACCAAGTGAATCAACAATGCTTAAATAGAGAAACCTCCCGTAGTCTTAACCTGTGCAAAAGGGTAATTTTCCCTGCTGGGTGGTAGTCAATGGCAATGTCTTGAGAGGGGTTCATAGGGCCCCATGTGGGGTGTAAGACTGAAAGTCCCTGGTGCAGTAACCATGTGGCATCCTTTTTTTCGTTTTGTCTGATCCTGTATGAATTCCTGTGCAGGAGGCTTGTGTCACAAGTTCCCTGAGAGGTGCTCTACAGGATTTTGGATGTTGCTCACTACCACAGTGCTAAACACTGTTATGTGATTTCTCCTCGTTTTTGCTGTTTTCATGTGTGCTGCGCTGTGCAGCACACATAGAAACAGCAAAACGCCATTGATTGTTTATGTTTATGTGCAGGAAAGTGTCCCTTCCTGCACATGAACATTCATTAAAAAAATTGATGATTTGCAACTTCTGTGTGTGCTGCATTTTGCAGCACACATAAAAGTTTCAAAATGCCATTTAAGATTGTTTATTTTCAGGAACCCCCCCGCACCGACAAACTTGCCCACCGGCCGCCCGCCAAATTACGAGTTTCCTAGTAGTCTGGTGGGTGGTACTTTGGCGTTCCCACAGTGGTGCCTTTCACCACAATGGGAGCGTCAAAGCCCCTTCCAGCACGCCATGGTCTGTGAAGTACATGCAGTGCAGGAAAGGGGGTGCATGAAAACAGAGGGACACATTTGCCCCACTGCATGCATCCCATGGGCCTGAGGCACCAGGGGCCCCAGTAGGGCCCCATTTGTTTCCTCCCCGCTACTCTTTCCAATGCGGTCTCACCGCCGTGGTTAGGGTTGCAGTGAGGAAAGCTGCAATATGCTTGGCGGTGCCGCAGCAGCACCACCGAGCACATTGCGGCCCCAAGATCATCGCACCAGCACCACGGATTGCGGACCCATGGCAGCTGCGGCAGTCATCTCATCGTCCGACCGCCGTACTTGTAATACGGCATCCGGACCGGTGGTGCGGCAGTCCCCAACTGACACCACACCTCCACCACGCCCTCATAATTAGGCCCTATGGGTCTTCCTTCAGCACAGCCTAAATTCAGCTGTTCCCTGAAATGAGAAACCTTGTTCAACAGAGACTGCCAAAACTGGAGGCCACTGCCCAGCCCAATCAAGATCATGATGCTCCATTCACACTGGGAAGTGAACAGTGGAGACGTAACTAGGGTTAACAACAGGACGTTAATGTAAAGCTCTCTCTGTGTCTCCCATTGTCCTTGTGATCTCCATCAGGGTTCCAAGTTTGCATGAGACCTGTCACCCTCTGCACCAGTGTTTCACTGTTGTTGATGCCAATTGGCCCCTTCTATGTATAGGTGCCTATAAGCCTCTGCTCCGAACTCATGCCTGCCCCCAGCCTAGCTTCTCCAGCTCCTAAAGCATTGTGAATTTGAAGACTTTTTAGAACAAAAAATGTTTGCAACCCACCTATCTTTAATGGACATGAGGTAAACAATTATTTGTATGTAACTAAAGCATCAAGCGGTAGCGCACTGTCATTTACAGACAGCACATTTTCCATTAAATTTGCAAAGACATACAGTTTTAACTTGAAAATGTTTTCTTACCCAGACATTTTATGCAAATTGCAATGATTTAATGAATCTGCAAATAAAATATAAGTTAGTTACTTACTTACAGTTTTACTAATAAAACCATACTGCACACAAATGAAATTTGCGGAAATCAGGTTTCAGTGAATATTGTTTGTGCATCACCAAGTGTCTTGATTTGTATTGACCCTATTAAACTATTTGTTTCCATCACAGTTCAGAATTACAAAAAAATAAATGTACTTCATTTTTGCTTTTCTTACTGCTGAATGTTTACAGTTCATTTACAGGTATTCACATTTTCTTGTGTGCTACAAAAAGGAGATCCTACAGCCTTTCCAGTTAAACTCCATGTACCACAGCAAGATTGTCACATAATACACTTTACTCTTCTTTCTCCGACTGCAAAGTGAGAGGGGTTAGCAACCACAATTCCCCATGTTGAAAAAAAATAGGCAGGTACATACTCCGATAGTCAGAAATTCAGACCTTACGCCAGCACTAGACCGTAAAGCATTCCCAGAGTGGTCTGAAGGGGACTGCAGGACCCAATGCAAGGTTGAAATCCAAGTTTCGGAACAAGCCAGATTACAATATTGCCAGCTCCGGCATTGTGCCCTTAACACATTTTACCTCTTAGCTGCTATGTGGAAACTGACCCCCTTTGAGAACCTGGCCTCTATGTACACAAGCACAAAGAAGCTCATTTCTAGAACTTAGAAAACTCTCCAAGACTCTAGGCCAGTCATGACACATACCTACCAAACCCGATGGGAAACTGACCTTCACCAGACATCGCCATTAAGGACTGGGAATGCCTCTAACTCGACAGCCCGAAAAACCCTCCATAGCGTGCCACAGAGGAAACAGCTTACACAATAATCTTCCAATGATACCTCACTCCAACTCGCTTACACCAAATGTTTCCTAGGAAACCCTTCAGATCTAGTAACAACATGCCCACAGCACCTAGCTATCATATCCTGGAATGTCAATGGGCTCCGAGATAAGCTCAAGCGGGGACTGGTCCCGCAGTATCTAAAGCGTAAAGCACCGGCAATAGCCCTGATACAAGAGACCCACTTAACAGGAACGGCATGTAAAGCACTTGACAGATGGGGCTTTACAACATCCGATTATTATAAAACATACATGTACAGATGATCAGGGCCGAATCGCAGCACTGTCGTGCCAATGGGAGGGACGGGTGATCAAGATAGTTTCGGTTTATATCGCTCCGCGCCTCACTCGTTGGCGTTGCCGGCATTCAGTGCATCTCTACTCCGGCTCCCGCAGGGTAACTTAATTCAATGGGGTGATTTCAACGCCACGCTGGATGATACCTTAGACCGGACACCCCCTAGGCAACAACATAAGACGCACACCATCTTTGCAGATTTCTTGATAGACACTTGGCGACTCCGCTTCCCACAGGCACGACAATATACATACTTTTCAGGCGCATATAATAGCCTATCGAGAATAGATCATGTACTGGCACGGGCAGGTGAAATAGGGAACTTCCTGGATATTACACACCTAGCGAGGGGTATCTCGGGTCACTCCCCAGTCAGCATTCTCCATACGTGGCATGCCACAACACAGCGTTGCATATTCCCCATATATCCCGAATATCTAAAAAATTCGGCAATTTGGACGGGGCTGACAGATACCACCAAACACTATTTTAATGAGAACAAGCCCTCAGTCTCCTCTCCGCTCGTCCTGTGGAAAGCATACAAGGCGGTGCTCCGTGTACAGGCGATCTCCCTTATAACAAATCACAAAAGAGAGAAAGTCCAGACAGTGGCGAACCTTCAGCGGGAGGTGGGTGACCTAGAGAGAGCCCAAGGACAGGACCCCTCTGATGCAACAGCCCATCGGTTCCTCCTCAAAAAACAGGAGTACAGAGACTATTTATGGGAGGAAGCAAAAGCACGACTCTCTGCCACTCAACATACAATATATGAAGTCGGTGATAAAGCCGGCAAGCTCCTGGCCTGGCGCGACAACCGAGAGAAGGCCGACAGGTGGATTGCGGAGCTTGAGCTCCCCACGGGCGATATTACATCAAACCCCCAAGACATAGTCGACATTCTAGCACAACACTATGAACAGGTTTACACCTCAACGCTTACAATAACAGAAAAGGAGGTGGAGGACTTCCTATGTGATATCCGACTTCCCAAACTCACAGAAAAAGAATCCCAATCACTGGAAGCAGAACTCTCCGCAGAAGAAATAGCGATAGTGATCGGTAAACTCCAGTCAGGAAAGGCGCTAGGCCCCAATTGTATCCCAATAGAATGGTACAAACGAAATACAACAACACTTACACCCCACCTAGCGGCGACGTATGAGGCCAGCTTGGATAGGGGAGAACTCCCACGAGACCAACGGACAGCGACCATAGTGGCCATTCACATACCCGGTAAACCTGTCCGGGAATGTACCTCCTATAGGCCAATATCTCTGATCAACGCCGAGGCCAAAATATTGGCTAAAACCCTGGCCACCAGACTTATACTGCATCTAGCCACATTAATACACCCAGACCAATCAGGGTTTATGCCGGGAAGAAATACAGCTCTAAATCTAAGGCGCCTTTATGGCGTGCTGGGGCGTAAGCATACTATACAAGAGGACGCGATTGTTCTGTCCCTGGATGCGCGAATGGCCTTCGATATGGTCGAATGGCCTTTCCTCTTTGCCGTGCTCACAAAGATGGGGTTCAGACCTAAATTCTGTTCCTGGGTTAGGCTAATATATACCACTCCCATGGCACATGTAGTAGCCAATGGGCATATGTCTAGAGAGTTCCCACTACACCAAGGCACGAGACAGGGCTGCCCATTATCGCCGCTCCTCTTTGCCCCTGTACTAGAGCCCCTGGCGGCCTGGGTAAGACAAGAACCGGTCATTCGCGGACTCTACTGGATGGTAAGCTGCGATGTTCTCCTCTATATGGCCTCTTCCAGGCGTTCCCTCTCAAGTCTATTAGATATATGTGGCTCCTATGGAAGACACTCGGGGTATATGATCAATTGGGCTAAATCAGTCCTATATGTCTTGCAAGGGCCTCCACCAACACTACCAATGGGTTGTGACGTAACAATAGTGAAGGATACTTTCAAATACTTGGGAATCCATGTCACCCATGATCCGGAGGTCTTCATGACTCTGAATCTTCAAGCTCCCCTGCAACAACTACAAAGAGACACGAAACACTGGCAATCGCTGCCTCTGACGCTCTTGGGGAAGGTGGCACTTTTTAAGATGATGGCGCTCCCGAGGTTTCTATCAACTTGCAAAGCACACCTTTCCTAGTCCCTCAGTCGTACTTCCGAGCCATAGAAGCGGAGGTCACCAAACTCCTCTGGGATAATAAACCAGCTAGAATAGCTATGACAAAACTGTTCCGTACATGGTATGATGGTGGCATCGCACTCCCCAGTATACAGACGTACTACTGGGCGTCCCACTTAACCATAATCCATCAATGGCTAAATATACCCCACACGGACCCGGCCTACGGCCTTGATAGACTTGAGTTGGGCGAAGAGGGACTATTTCAAGCACTCTACAACAAGACCCGAGCCCTGACAGGCCCAACGAACCACACACTCCAGATATGGAACATAGTGCGCAAAAAGCTGGGATGGCACAACAAGATCCCACTAGTAACGCCCCTCTGGGTCACAGACAAATTAGGCCGGTTGGGAAAGAGCAAAGGCTTCAAGCGCTGGGACGATATAGAAATCTCCAGGGTGGGAGATCTCTGGGCATGGGGAAAGGTGATCCCCTTCACACAGCTCCAGGAGCAGTATGAGATGGCACCCACAGAGCAATTCCGCTATCACCAGATCAGGCACGCCCTGGGGCAGCAATTCCCCCTGACACTACCCCGCCCGAAGCTTCACCATTAGAGGACAGATTACTGACAGACCATATGCACACCAGAGCAAACTCAATGACATATCGAAAGATTATCAACAACATGACTGACCCCATGCAAAGGCTACGAGATAAATGGGGGGAGGAGGTAGGAGACCTAGACGACACTGATTGGCAGGAGGCACTAGCATCACCCAGAGAGGTAGCGATTACATCAAAGCTACGTCTCGTACAGCTCAAAATCCTCCATAGAATTTACTACACTAGAACCACTCTCTATAAGCTAGGCAAAGCTGATACCCAACTCTGTCTATGACAATGTGGGGCAATTGGTTCCTTCTTCCACACACTCTGGGCCTGCCCCGCCATAATGGAATACTGTCAATCTGTCATGGACACCATTACGAGAGTTAGCAGGAACCCAGTCCCTCCGGAACCCAAATTATGCCTGTTAAACATCTGGGAGGCAATGGATCTCCCCGCCATGGCGCAGACATGGGCGACACTAGGAATAATGCTGGCAAAAAGAAACATAGTCAAACACTGGGGGGTAGCTGCCACCCCCACACATACAGATATGTAAAGATATGGAATCAAAAGGGAAGAGGGGGACCAGGAGCTGGTTGTGGTCCAATGTCCGTGCTCCACCAATGACAATTAAATCAATGAGGACATTGTTCCATGTTGGCGGTGAGACAAAAATGGCGATCACCTGCTCAACGAAAAAAGGGGGAGAGAAAGAGTGTAGAGGAGGGAGGGAGGTAGAGGGGAGGTGAAAAGAGGCAGAGAAAAATGTCCCCAGTGTCAAGGATCCAATCCCGAAGGGGAGGACTCAATGTAGCCTCTTGTTTGCCCTCACACACCCCGAAGGATGTCTTGCTTCATCATCGGGCTTGTTATTGCTCCTCGTCGGGCCGGCGCTGCAATGGCCGACGGTCCCTCAAAGGGTCTCTTTATCGGAGGTCTTTTAAAGAGAAAAGCCGTAAGGTGAGTGCGGGTGTGTGGGCTTAAAAAATGATGGTAGTGGATCCAGGAGAAAGGTGATTGCGTGCGTGCAGAGTGTGTTAATAAAAATGCCTAGGGGTGGCCAAAAAGGTACTACTTTAATAATGTGGGGCCCCTGGCAGAGTAAAAAAGACCAGTAGGTCACGGGGTCACTAAAAAGCGCAAGGTGCTAGTGTGACTTATAAAAAGGTCGACATGTTTCACGCCTAGATAGCCCGGGAGGGTCAGTGGCGATTCTTCAGGACCTAACTCAGTGGGGGGTGAAGTGCACGGTGAGGACGGGGGTTCCTGTGGTAGACAAGGTAACCTGCGTCTATGAAAGGTAAAGAAAGGTACGGAACTGCGGGGTACAGTGACCTATTCAGCATATATAGAGAAAGCGTACCAATGCTAGTGTTACCCTCGTAAATGTAAGCGAGGGCTTCCTAGGTGTTGCCGTGGCTGCCTGCGCCCTATTTCATCAGCATATATGAAAATGTACCAAATACAATATGTTATTTATCACCAATAATTATTGGAGGGAGGCACGAGACACTAGAGCTGGAACCTTGAATGGACCATGATGCCAATGCTCTCAAGAATGGCAGTACATGGCATACTGCTGCCTGTGGGTGTGCATACATGGAGCTTCACTGAACAAAACAGCAGGACTGGGCTGCCCCCTCCAGGGACCAAGATTCATTAGCATGGGGATGGTTACTGTCTTTAGTGTGCCAGTGAGGTATACACATTGGACATGAACTTGAATGCCACCCAGAAAACTACATGTGGCTGAGATTAAGTCAAGACTTCCACTGATCATTTTTTGGTTTTACCCCAGTGAGATGGCATAAGTGCCAAGGGTGCAGAAGGTGGAGATGCTGTAGCTCACTGCCATGTGCCTCATGCTTGACCTCACTACTGAGTCCCAGTCAGCTTGAAATGGGTCTTGGTTGGCATCCATTCCTGTACTGAAGGGACGTAGCAGCTTGAAATGGCTGATTTACTAGAATGCAAGGATTTATATCCCAGCATGAGATAAAATCAAGTTACATTAGTCTTATGAGTATGGGACAAGTTAATTTCCATAAAGTGAATGCTACACGGTGTAAGTTAGACAGGGAATGGCGACTTCTCCTGGTAGGTGGGTTATACCACAGTAAATTCGTTCATTTTACATTTTCACCATGGTAACAACTGCCTGCTACAGACATATGCTTAAAATGTTTCCAATATTGTGATTTTTTTATGTCAGTACATAAACTTGCGTCACCACCACATGCAATTTTTCACCCAATAAAAGGGTGTCCCCTTATTTCAGGCATTCCAGAGGCATGTAATGAAGTCTGTGTTACTTCCTATAGATCCGTAAGCAGGTGCTTCTGACAATGGGCCCAATTGCAAATTTGCTTCCTCCAGACCAGTTGGCCCTGGAAATACCCTGCATGATCCGAGAAGTATTATACCTGCAAGCAAGCCTGACACAAGAGAAAACCTATCGCCTGATGAAGGTATGTCTGGAGCATAGGTATGCCCCCTAAAAATCTACTGTATATCTGTATGAATCATATTCATAAAATATTGTAGAGAATCACAATCATAAGGTGATGTGAAGTAGGAGGGTGCTGTATTTTGATTTGCCACTCGGCTCTCTTAGCCTTTGACCCATTTGACCACCATAGTGCACGGATTCTCTGGGTGTCTCTTTTAATGTCTCGGATATCATAGTTTGGCCCTCATTGCAGCTTTGTGGTGTTTCACTCACAGATGTAATCTTCAGTTGCCAGCTAAATCCCCAGGCAAAAAAAGCATGTACAGTAATTCTAATCCACACATGTAATTCCTCCAAAATGTGTAATCCTCGTTCTTTCCTCATACTGGAATTGCCACAAAATGATATGGATTATTAGGGGCGGCTCGTCATGAGGTTCTTAGTAGTCCTTAACGAATCTAGGAAGTCCCCGAAAATATTCCTTCACGTGCAAAATTTTCAAGCTGTTTTATAGAACCATCTAAGAAACTGCCTTGCCAAGGGTTGTTTCACAATTGGAAGGAAATGTGTGAATTTAGTAAATTCCTTCTGTCAAAAAGACAACATCTTAAATCAAGTTCCTTCAGTTTTTGTTTTTTTCAGGAAGTCTGCCCTCTGCCTCACTAAGAGTTACAATCATACTCGTTCACAATATATTCTGTACAACTTATTGAGAGAGAAATAATAATCAACTGGTTTTATTGTTGCTGTTGACAAGTGATTAGTTATAAGAATATATAACCCATAAGAATTCTAATCTTGAAACCTCCACTAAAAATCAAGACCGCTTCTTCCACTTAACTTTCAATAGCTGCTTTGTTTTTCATGAGAGTATATCATTTGAAAAAGGTTTTACTATTTTTTAATGTTTGTCTTAATATGTTTTCTTCACAGCTACATTTCAACTGTTCCTCACATGTGCTCCTCAAATGCCCTATACATAAGTTTGAAAGCTTGCAAACCTCTCCCTACGGACAGTGCAACATCCTTGAGTACACTGAACACCTCTCCCCTTTGTGAGCAGTCTTCTGACCGCCTGCTCTGGAAAATTCTTTTTAACTTTACCCTCTGAGAAATCCTGATCCTCTCAACCCTTTAGGGTATTTGCACACTTCTCTTGAGAATCAGTTACACATCTAATTCAATCAAGCTTCTGACCTTTTCACACAGATGATCCTAATCGCATACCTCATGAGGATTCTTTTAACCTGCCCCCTCAGAAGATTCTGAACGCTTCCTCCTTTCTGATGATCCTGATGGATTCTCTCCCTTAAGGTATCCTATCACCTCCAATCTTCAAAGATCTCAATGAGCTTTCCCTGAGATCATGATAACCTCCACATATAATTCCTCATCAGTACCCCCACCAAGGACTTTGTGCATACGTCCCCCTACAAGGAGATTATTAATTCCCACCTGAGAATTTCAATCACCTAATCCTTTGAGAGTGTGGATAATCTCTCTACCATAAGGATCTAGAACACCTCAGTCCCCTTGACCACTGTGAACTCCCTTCCTGAAGTTGGAGCTTGAGCCTCTGTCTACTTCCTAAAGTATTGCTTCTCAAGTAGTGGAAAGGGACATGCCTCTAGTGGTGACAGCAGATGGCTATGTTTGATTTGCATAGTGGGGCAAGATTTGTCATTTGTGAGCCATATATATGTAGTCATGTTGGAAATGGCTGTGGTAAATGAAACTGGTGCCAAATGGATGAACCGTTTTAGAGACCCCATTACTAAAGGCTTCCCCCATCTTAATTCCATGTTCCTTTCCATGCAGCCCCTGGAACAGTTCCTATGAGCTGCTGTCTCCAAAGCCTGCAAGGAGGTTTCTTTCCCGGATGTGTTGACAGCACTGAACAATGTGGTAAGGGATTTTATTTAGGAGAATCTTCTGTCACGAAATCACCTTATCTAAATATTATTCCTGGTTTGACAGCAAAGATGAAATTTAGGCCTGACCATTCTCTTGCACCTCTTGGTACAGGACTGCGAAAGCCCTCACCCCCGCCCCCGTCCCCATAGCATGGTGCCAAGCATATCACCCACTGGCTTTGAACCACATTGCTTTAAATGTCACCCACTGTCTCCAAAGGGGATGGAGAAATTCACCTTTGATTTCCATGGGATGTGAGTGATATCATCGCTCATTATCATAGCAAAGAACTCAGAATGTTAGCCACAAGCTCTCCAGCAGGGGACTTAGCATATCATTCAATTTTTTTGCATCCAGAATTGACAATACTATTGATCTCCATTCACTGGGTAAATGTAACAAAATGGCATTACTGCAAGAGGGGTGACAATGACACCCACTACCTTTATACCAGTGGGTGCAAGAGTGACCAACAATCTCTAAAAGGGGCGCAGCATGTCACCTATGTCTCCACTGCTAAGTATTCTGAATGCCATTAAAATTCTTAATTTTCGTTTTGGCACCAAAAATGTATTCTATATTACCTTTTCTTAAATACAGAACACAACCCTGTCTCAATGTGAGTTACAGTCTCTCCCCGGGAATGGGGGGATAACTGACTGGACCTAGAATTACTGGGTCACAAGTCACAAGTCAAAAGATACTTTATTCGACAAATCAATGCCATAAAAGTGAACATATAGGAGGAAACATTTCATCAACAAAAAGACATTGCTTTATAAATGACGATTAAAATTTAAAGTTTTGTAAACCAGAAGAGAAAGTTAAAATTATTGGATAGAGCAGAGGGTTCCATATAAAGTGCATAGTGCCAAATTCATATTACTATATACAATAAGCAAGTTAAAATTCCTAACTGAGGCAGATGATAACGTATAAAATATCGAATACTAACTGGTGGAGTACAAAATACTACATTCACATTATCATAAACAATTGGACAAATATTAATATTTAAGAAGTTAATTTTAGTACTTACAGTATAGTAGACACTACAATTTAAAATTACTAAATAGAACAGGGGTATCCAGTGACGTGCAAAATGCTGTAATATAAATTGCAACGTGCTAAATTTACAATTTAAATAACAGTAAACATTTCAAGTAATCATGATTACATGAACAAAAAAGTCGTTTTGACAGTAATTGTTAAAATGACAACTTTTTTCTACATCTAATGGCTCCTGATAAAAAACTTGCAACCCCAAAACAGAGACCATAGGTGAAGATAGCATTTGGAGGTATAGCAAAGCGGGCCTAACTTGAAAAAAATGGCAATCTTTAAGAAAAGGAAGTATAAATCTTTTACGCAGCTGAGCATAAAAATCACAGAAAAAGATAAAATGTAAGGTATGTTCTGAAAAATCGTCACAAGGACAAGGTTTGCGAGTACCTTGTTTCTAAAAACCTTGTGGGACAGCTAAAAACCAAGGGATCAAGTGTAATCGAAATCTTGTTAACAGAAAATGATGAAAAACATTATTTACAAAAAGTAAATATGGTTGAACTTGATTATGCAAAGGTAATGTGATATATCTTCTAACCGTTGGTTTTATTAGCTCCTTTTCCTCCCTAAGGCCCTGTTGCTTCTCCAAAAACTGTGATTTAATGGCTCTAATTTTAGATTTGCTCCTCAGTTTCGGCCTGGTATATAAATCTGGGCAACCTAGCCATTTAGTCAGGTCCATTATATACTTCAGCCATGGAATATCCAAGGCTCTATCCAAGGCTATACAATCCATGATTACCAATTGGTTTAGTTTTGTGCTAGGGCTAGCCCAAACTCTGAGCCAACGTAGCAAAGGGGCTATCGCTATCTCATCCTCAATATACCCCACCCCAGCCTCTTCATGTAAAATAAACGCCGGGATATGGTGGAAGGTACCGCCAAAAGTTTACGTAAAAACTTATCTTCGGCTCTTTGAATCTTTTTACCTTCCTTATAGCCCCAAATATCACAACCATAGGAAGCCATGGGGATACACTTTTCTTTATAAATTTTCAACAGGGCGGGTAAAGGTTTGGTTCCTAGCTTCTTTGCAAAATTTAGGGTAGCCCCCGTTGCTCTGGTCAAGGTATTCTTTTTTGTATAATCTGTGCTCCCCATGACCCACGGTCATCAAAGAGTATCCCCAAATATGGAAATATTGCGACTTTTGTTAGTTCGACCCCCTTGAAATGAAATTTGAACTTCGGGGGTTTTCGGGAGCCAATAGACATTATATGTGACTTCTTAAAATGTATTGATAGATGTAAAGAGTCCATAAAAACTATAAAACCATCTAGTAATCTTTGGAGCCCCACAGCTGTTCTTGCAAGTAAAACCGTATCATCTGCATATAACAATGCGGGTATTTTCTTGTCACCAACCCTAGGGATATCTATACAACTAGTTGTTAAAAAATCCCCCAGATTATTTATATACAGAGTAAAAAGGAGGGGGGCCAGTATACATCCCTGATGTACCCCCTATTTACATCCCAAGGGCTTGTCAAGTCACCATTTTTATTATATCTAACTGCGGCCGTGTTTTTTCATGAATCTTGAATAAAAAAGCCACTAGCTGGGGTTCAAGGCCCATATCCCTTAAAATTAGCCATTGTTTGGACCTATTTACGCAATCAAATGCTTGTGTCAGATCCATAAAACCCAAATGTAGTACTCCCTTTTTGGCAATCGTATACTTTCCTATGACTAAATGTAAGTTAAGAGATTGGTCCAGAGTCCCTTTGCCCGCCATAAAACCATATTGTAAATCGGAAATAACGTTTAAAGGGTCTAGCCAAGTCGTCAGGCGCTCTAGAATGACTTTGCCCATAATTTTAACAGCAGAGTCTAAAAGAGAGATCGGCCTATAACTGATAGGGTGGTCTCGTGCACCTTTTTTTAAAATAGGGACAATGACTGCCTTTCCCCAGGATGACGGGAGACTTTGTGAACACGCCGCGTTAAAAACATGTGCTAAAGTTCTCGACCAAACACTAGCGTGAGCCTTAAACAGGTCTGCTGGAACCCCATCGGGGCCCGGAGCTTTTCCCCTCGCTGTGGATAAAATTGTGTTATAAACTTCCTCTACGCTAAAAATAAAGCTCTGCAATAATATGCTCAACCTCCACGGGCTCTGTAATTTCTTCTATACTGGCATTATTAAAAATACCGCTAAAGTGTGAAACCCATTGGTCAGCTGGAATTAAACACTCTTTATTTAAATTTTTGGAATCCGAGAGGAAAGGGCTATTGACTACTGACCAGAAAATTCCGCTATCTTTCAATACGCATGCCTCGCTCAGGGTTTCCCATGCCTGCTCTTTTAACTGGTTCTTTCTGTTCTGAATAGCCAATTTGTAGGCCGTCCTTTTAGCTCTAATTTCTATTGTATCTCTGGGGATACGTTTCATGGCCTGTAAAAGCTACCTATGAGTTTTAGAACAAGAGCTATCAAACTATCTTTCGGCCTTCGAACAGCTGACCTTGCTCACAACAGTAAGGTCTGTAGAGATTTGTTTTGTTAATGTTTCGAAGGCTTCTAAAATGGTATGGTCATCCGTGGATGAATCTAAGCAGAGTTGGATTTCCGAAGCACAAGAAGTGTACAGGTTTTCAAGGAAGCTATCTGGGATAATCCTTTCCCATTTTAACCTGCGATTTTGATCTTTAGTTGTGATATCTTTATTTATAATATGGGTAGTTATCCCCTTGAGTTCAATCGCAGAGAGTGTGATTGTAAGTATAAGGGGATTATGGTCACTGTAACATGACCAAAAAACTGTAAAGTCCACAATATTTGAGGCTAGTGGTGCAGTCAGAAAAATATAGTCAATGGTACTGGACCTTCCATTCCCTGTATAAGTTGGTACTGACTCCACGCTGTTTTTTAAGGACATAGTAAATTATGGGTTGAAAGGGTATTTTCCAACAAAGTGCCAGCTGGTTTATGTTCAAAATGATTTAGCGTAAGGGTAAACTCCCCTTGGTCCAGTTTGATAATGCAGTTAAGGGTACATGAATGAATATTAAAATCCCCTAAAATTATTAAATCATAATGTGAAGATTTACCCTCCTCATAATTTTCCAGAAACTCCTCTAGGATTAGCAAATGTTCTAGCTCGTAATCTCTAGAGAAGGAATTTTAAAAATGTACTACTAGCAAAGTGGCACGATTTATAAATGAAAGTTCTACCGCTAGCAAGTGGTGAGATTTGCATTCAACCATTCTGAATTTACTGGAGAGTTTTAATGAAAACATTAAAAGTAAACCCCCTCGTGCTCTACCCATATTGGAGGGAATAGCACATTTACAAAAAGATTTAAAACCATCTAAATAGAAACAGTGTTTGGTGTTTGTTTGTAGCCCAGTGGCAGTGGGCTGGCGCGCAGACGCTTAGAGAGCTCTCAGAACCTTTTCCTGCATCTCCTCAATTTTACTGTGCAGCGTCCCGCTGATTCGAGCGGTCGGCGCTTTCACCCTACACGAGGGTTTTAAAACTTTTATTGGTAACCCCTGTACTTTTGTTATGCAGGTAAAATAGCTATACCTTATCATTCCAGGTATTCTGCTGGCTGGGGGCTGTTTGAGATCGCCGGTCCCCGCCGGTAGCGGCCGCCATCTTTGATTGGGATCGTTTGATTGGAGTGGAGCCCTGAACTCCACCCTCGCTCCGCCCCTATTTAGGAGCACGCTTTGAGCCTCGCTTCGTGTTTGTTTGTAGCCCAGTGGCAGTGGGCTGGCGCGCAGACGCTTAGAGAGCTCTCAGAACCTTTTCCTGCATCTCCTCAATTTTACTGTGCAGCGTCCCGCTGATTCGAGCGGTCGGCGCTTTCACCCTACGCGAGGGTTTTAAAACTTTTATTGGTAACCCCTGTACTTTTGTTATGCAGGTAAAATAGCTATACCTTATCATTCCAGGTATTCTGCTGGCTGGGGGCTGTTTGAGATCGCCGGTCCCCGCCGGTAGCGGCCGCCATCTTTGATTGGGATCGTTTGATTGGAGTGGAGCCCTGAACTCCACCCTCGCTCCGCCCCTATTTAGGAGCACGCTTTGAGCCTCGCTTCGTGTTTGTTTGTAGCCCAGTGGCAGTGGGCTGGCGCGCAGACGCTTAGAGAGCTCTCAGAACCTTTTCCTGCATCTCCTCAATTTTACTGTGCAGCGTCCCGCTGATTCGAGCGGTCGGCGCTTTCACCCTACGCGAGGGTTTTAAAACTTTTATTGGTAACCCCTGTACTTTTGTTATGCAGGTAAAATAGCTATACCTTATCATTCCAGGTATTCTGCTGGCTGGGGGCTGTTTGAGATCGCCGGTCCCCGCCGGTAGCGGCCGCCATCTTTGATTGGGATCGTTTGATTGGAGTGGAGCCCTGAACTCCACCCTCGCTCCGCCCCTATTTAGGAGCACGCTTTGAGCCTCGCTTCGTGTTTGTTTGTAGCCCAGTGGCAGTGGGCTGGCGCGCAGACGCTTAGAGAGCTCTCAGAACCTTTTCCTGCATCTCCTCAATTTTACTGTGCAGCGTCCCGCTGATTCGAGCGGTCGGCGCTTTCACCCTACGCGAGGGTTTTAAAACTTTTATTGGTAACCCCTGTACTTTTGTTATGCAGGTAAAATAGCTATACCTTATCATTCCAGGTATTCTGCTGGCTGGGGGCTGTTTGAGATCGCCGGTCCCCGCCGGTAGCGGCCGCCATCTTTGATTGGGATCGTTTGATTGGAGTGGAGCCCTGAACTCCACCCTCGCTCCGCCCCTATTTAGGAGCACGCTTTGAGCCTCGCTTCGTGTTTGTTTGTAGCCCAGTGGCAGTGGGCTGGCGCGCAGACGCTTAGAGAGCTCTCAGAACCTTTTCCTGCATCTCCTCAATTTTACTGTGCAGCGTCCCGCTGATTCGAGCGGTCGGCGCTTTCACCCTACGCGAGGGTTTTAAAACTTTTATTGGTAACCCCTGTACTTTTGTTATGCAGGTAAAATAGCTATACCTTATCATTCCAGGTATTCTGCTGGCTGGGGGCTGTTTGAGATCGCCGGTCCCCGCCGGTAGCGGCCGCCATCTTTGATTGGGATCGTTTGATTGGAGTGGAGCCCTGAACTCCACCCTCGCTCCGCCCCTATTTAGGAGCACGCTTTGAGCCTCGCTTCGTGTTTGTTTGTAGCCCAGTGGCAGTGGGCTGGCGCGCAGACGCTTAGAGAGCTCTCAGAACCTTTTCCTGCATCTCCTCAATTTTACTGTGCAGCGTCCCGCTGATTCGAGCGGTCGGCGCTTTCACCCTACGCGAGGGTTTTAAAACTTTTATTGGTAACCCCTGTACTTTTGTTATGCAGGTAAAATAGCTATACCTTATCATTCCAGGTATTCTGCTGGCTGGGGGCTGTTTGAGATCGCCGGTCCCCGCCGGTAGCGGCCGCCATCTTTGATTGGGATCGTTTGATTGGAGTGGAGCCCTGAACTCCACCCTCGCTCCGCCCCTATTTAAACGGCCTCCATGTGTCGGCGCAGCGGACGAGCGCAGCGGGCGCGACGTAGGCGCGCCGGAGTTGCGCCTGAGTTAAGCCCGTCTGCGCCCGTCCGCGGCAGGCCGGGGCATGGGGCATGTCACTCTGCTCCCTTACTCATCTACACTCGCTCCTTTCTAGTCTGTGCTCATGATCCTGCCCTCCCACCCCCCCTCTCCGTACCGAAACTGCTTCTTCATAATCTGTTCACGACTAGAACCTCGTTCCCGGAAATTTCCCCTATCTTTTTCGATAATGGCGTCCATTCTTCAAATCCCGCGTCCCGGGCCCAGTCTCTCCCTCGCTCTACTTCCTCCCCATTATCTGTGATGTATCTTAACACCCGGTCCCTGGTCTGTCATCAATCAGAAATATTTTACCTCCTGGACTCGGAACAGCCTGATGTCCTGTTCTTGACCGAGACCTGGCTCACTGACGATTCATCTCCTGACGTTCTGGCGGCCATTCCCCCAGGCTACTACATCCTGCAGACCAACCGCCCTGCTGGTAAAGCGGGCGGCGGCGTTGCAGCCATCATCAGACACCCCATTAGGTTCTCCCCAGTGTTCTTTCCTAGTATCGCCTCGACAGACTGTCTCGTATTAAGACTGGAGCAGCCTGGGTCTTCACTCATCTGTGTGTTGACCTATCGCCCCCCTCAATCTATGCCTGACTTTTCTATCCTGTTCGGTAACATGATCACCCAGCTTACCATCAGCAATTCCAACGTGTTGATCATGGGCGATTTTAATTACTGGCCATCAGACACTCATGAAACTGCTGATTCGCGTGCTTTTTCTGACCTAATGTTGAGCCTTAACTGCACTCAACATATACATGCACCCACACATGTTAAAGGCCACATTTTAGACCAAGTCTGGACCACCTCTCTTGCCATCTCTGCTCCCCTCATCGCCCCTTGTCTCTGGTCTGACCATCACCTCATCACTTTCTCCGTATTCCTGTCTTCCCCTATCACCGCTGCCCACCAATCCAATTTCCTGGCGCGCAATTGGAATAAAGCCGACCTTAACAAACTTACGGCTCTCCTGAGTTCTTCACCCCCACTCATGACTGGACCCAACATCTCTATCGACCTTCAGTCCAAAACCCTCACACACTGGCTTACCGCCGCGGCCGACTCTGTGGCACCACTAAAACCGGTTAAGACAAGGCGCAGGCACGATGCTCAAAAGTGGTTTACCGCTGAGCTCCGCGCACACAAACTTACTCTCCGCCAGGCAGAGAGACGCTGGCGCCGGGATTACTCCCCCGAATCGAAAATTATCTTCTCGTCTCGGCTGAAGGAGTACAAGAACGCTATTACTGTGGCTAAATCATGCTACTTCTCAGGCAAAATTTTAAACTCATCCAATAAATCTAAAGATATTTTTTCTATAGTGGATGAATTATCCAACCCGGAAAGAGTCATCTTAGCCCCTCTCCCTTCTCAATCCTTGTGCGACTCTCTTAATCAATTCTTTGTGGAGAAAATCACCAAAATTAAAACTAGCATTTCCACCTCCCCACCTGCCCCTACATCCTTTTGTGTCCCCAGTTATTCTCCCACACACACCTTTACTCACTTCCCTCCTATTTCCAAGGATAACTTTCTCTCACTCCTACACAACGTCTCTTCTGGCTCTCCCAGCGATTGTTGCCTCCCCTCGGTCCTTCGAGAAGTTTTTACCGCCTGTCCTGACCCCCCCCTTGCCCTCTTGAACAACTCTCTAGCCATAGGGGAGGTTCCGGGACCCTTCAAACAGGCCGAGGTGGTTGCCATCCTCAAAAAACCTTCGGCAGACCCTTCCATCATGAGCAACTTTCGCCCTATCTCTCTTCTTCCCTATCTTAGCAAAGTTCTAGAGTCGCACGCCACTCACGCTCTCAGCTCCTTTGTGGAAGAATCTGGTGTACTGGACCCCCAGCAGGCTGGATTCAGACCTGCGCACTCAACAGAAGCCGTCATCCTTTCTGTTATGGAGGAACTGCGCAGGGGCGCGGACGTGAACATCTGCCAGGCCTTGGTCCTCCTGGACTTGTCGGCCGCCTTTGACACGGTCGACCATCAAATTTTGGTCGATCGTGTCAGGGAGGCAGGCATCCAGGGCACCGCTCTGGCCTGGGTCCGATCCTTTCTGACCCAACGCCATCAAGCTGTCAGACTATCCCAGTTTACTGCCTCCCAGGTCAAACTGTCCTGTGGTGTCCCACAAGGCTCTTCCCTCTCCCCCCTCCTTTTTAATTTGTATCTTTCCCCACTTATCCGCGCCCTCCGTCAGTTCAATGTCACAGCATTCAATTATGCTGATGACATACAACTAATTTTTAACATCAACTCCTCTGCTGACTCTATTGCCACCTTTCAAAATACCCTGTGCTTTATCAGCAACTGGATGAGCTCAAACCATCTGAAGCTCAACCCCGACAAGACCGAACTCGTTCTTGTCGGGGGTCCCCTCAACCCTTGGGATTCTTCTTTTTGGCCTCTCAGCCTTGGCAGTCCACCTAGCCCCGCCAACTGTGTTAAAAGTCTGGGAGTCGTCATCAGTAGTAATCTCTCCATGACGCCCCAGATTAGCGCGGTAGTCTCCTCCAGCCATTTCCAATTAAGGAAAATTAAGAAAATCTCCCGGCTACTTACTTCCGAGGCTCTTACCTTGGCCCTGATGGCGCTTGTAATATCGAGGTTAGACTACGCCAACGCGCTCTATGTAGGCATCCCAGCCTACCAACTCAGGCGGCTTCAGCTGATCCAGAATCAGGCTGCCCGCCTGATCCACTGCCTCCCTAGAGATCATCATGTCCGTCCCCTCCTAAAGAGCCTTCATTGGCTCCCTGTAGCCGCCCGCTGTAAGTTCAAGCTGGGTTGTATCATTTACAAATCTCTAGCCGGCCAGGGCCCCCTCTTTATTTCTTCCCTTCTTCAATCCTACGTCCCTTCCCGCACTCTCCGGTCTTCCCAAATGGTCTTGCTTTCCATCCCTAGATATAAGAGGAAGAAACACGGCGGGCTCAAGTTCTCCTTCCTGGCTCCCACTTTTTGGAACTCCCTCCCCTTGTCCCTGAGATTGACCACTTCGTACCCCAGCTTCAGATCTGCCCTTAAAACTTTTCTTTTCACAGAATCTTATCAATAAACGGCCTTTGCGCTATCTTCTGCTCTCTTTACTTTGGCGCCAAGAAACCTAATGGTGTTAGTTGCGCCCCTATAAATTTATTTAACATAACATAACATAACAACAGTCATTTACCTCCCATGTTTCCTGAAAGGCAATAATATGATGATCTGCTAGAAAAATTTCCCAATTTAAAAGGCCTCTTTTTGACCTTAGGCCCGCTATGTTCTACGACAAAATTTTCTCATGGACATTCAAATATGAGGGCGTTACAGTGTGGCGATCCACAGGCTCAAAAAGGTAGACAAATTTGAAGAACAGTGATTGATCAAAGTGTTATCTAATAATGCCGGTGAAACCAGTCAATCTTGTTGGTCCAGGTCCGATAGGGGAGAAAACCTATTATGTGTTTTAGTAATAAATGGGGCTATAATTTTATGCTCAGTGGAGGACTTATAAAAATGATCTAGGTGCAACGGCCAGATCTTAGTTGTTCTGCCAATGTTTGATCCATAGGATGACAACAGAGACCTTACCATATTTGGGTGATGGAAATTAATAACAATGCATTCACCCTTAATGTCCTTAATGTGAATCCCAACCCACCCAACCCTGCGGGCCATAATGATTTCTCCAATCTGTGACTCCCGGAGGCCCCTATGTTTTATGAGCCAGTCTGCACATTTATTTCGGAGTTGCTCCCAAGATTCTCCCTGATTCCCTCTAAGAGGGGGTACTCCGGCTAAAACTAGCACATATGGGTAAGCAGCGGGAGGTAAGTTTAATAACTCATTGCAGGGTATTAAGTCATCTAAGGCCTCGGGGGATGATGTACCCTCTCTCTGTGGTTCTGAAATCGAATTAGTCGGGCCCTGATGGGTCTGCGGCACTACGTTAGGGTTGGGAAGTGAGGGGGAATTTATAGGTGGTGAAGATGCTATACTTCCAGCATCACTTGGAGAGTCTCTTTTAGGCAGTGTTTCTACTGATGATGGTACCACTCCTAATGTAAAATATCCCTTAATTTTGGTACAGGTAACACATGACTCCTTAGAGATGGAGGAGGACGACAATGGCTGTGAATTTGGGTTTGTAATAATAACAGGTTCGCAAATAGTCTCATTGATGCTTCCCCCCACAATCGTTATCTGCTTGACGGATTTTATTTGAGAACTTATATTATTAGACAAGGTGTCTAATCTTTTCCATAGGGAAGTAAAATGTTTATCAATCAGGCCTTTAATACTAGTTGAAACAATTTTCACAATATTGTCTATAACATTTTTGTCCAAAGAACCACCCAAAGGGCAAGAAGAATGACAGTCAGTCTGAGTAGCAACTGACCGCTTGCAATAGTGACAGAAACGTCTGTCACAGGGTTAGCAATAGAGGTAGAGGTGAGGTAGAGACGAAAGGAGGGCACTTAAGCCATGAACTCATTGATGTACAAGAAGGGATATTACGTGGCGGTTGTTTCCTTTTAGTGCACACAGGTTTGGCCAACTTCATTTTCCTTTTAGCACCCAGAGTAGGAGAAATAGTCGTGAAATCCGAAGTGCCCGGTAAATTAACCATGTTATCCTCATTGCCTGAGACACAAGGCAAGTCATTATTAACGGCGTTGGTAATGTTGCCTACATGGCTCAGAGTAGTAATTGGACCTTGCAAGGGGCTGATTATGTTCAGTTGTGAAGTGCAGGCAGAAACAGATGGACTGAGCATAGGATCCAATGCAACCACCTCCAGCAAAGGCCCAACCTGGCCAGACGTGGTCCCCATAGATAGGCGCCTCTCCACATGTTCAATTTCATTGGCGACAATGCTTACAGCTCGATCTAAAATGCTGTTTATACTTGTGGTGGGACGAGTACAGGAGCTCCCGCTCTTCTTCCCCATTATTACTGCAGTGTTGAACTTTAACTGTGTAGAACTGACACGTTAAAAGCCACGCTCACCTGCCAATGAGAATCCAGATACAGATGTCAGGGGTCCGCCGTAGTCAGCAAGTGGGCAGAACGAAGCAGACAGCTAAGGGATCACTAATGGCTGTCTTCGTTAGTGCGGACTTACTTTGATCAAACTTTAGCCCAGTTCTCCAAACTTAACAATTCAGAGGGGTCGCCCAGCCCGGCCTCTTCAGGGCTCTGATGGGCGCGGACGGGCCCACCCTTGGCCCGGGCTAAGCCCGGACGCGGCCCTGGCACGCCTGCGCGCTTCCCGCGCTGCTGAAGCCCCGCTGAAGCCCTGCTGCTGTTTTAAAGCGCCTCCGGGCGCGTCTCGCGGGTGTTGGCGGCGGTAGCAGCCGCTGAGGATCCTGGAGCCTTGAGTCCTGTCCCGATCCTGCTCCCCCTCCGAATGGCGGCAAATGCGGGTGAAAGGCTGACTCGCGAGGCTTCCCGCGCTGCGGGAGCCCTGCTGCTGTTTTAAAGTGCCTCCGGGCGTGTCTCGCAGGTGTTGGTGGCGGTAGTAGCCGCTGAGGATCGTGGGACCTTGAGTCCTGTTCCGATCCTGCTCCCCCTCCGAATGGCGGCAAATGTAGATGAAAGGCTGACTCGCGAGGCTTACTAATTTTACAAGGTGTTTATTCCTGATTTTCTGTAAAGAACACACTGACATTTTCCATCTGCCATATACTCATACCCACAGCTCATTGCACTGCAGCAACAAAGACTTGCCCGATGTCATGGAGACCTGCAAAAATAAAAAGGGCTTTTAGAGTCTGTTTACTTTCGATAGCAACTACTACTACGACATGCTAACCCAAGCTGGCACCTACTGCTGGCTAGTTTTTGGTTTAGTTAAGGAATATTTAGGTAGATAGGTAGCAATTAGGGCCCCTGAAAGAGATGTGAGTGTGGGAGGAGGGTCTTCACTACAAACAGCTCAGCATGTTGGGGTTCAGTGATCCTCTTGCTGGGCATCTTATGGCAAGTGGAGCTGTAAGTGATCATGATCCCTTCACTAAACATTGTCTTCTTTTCCTTGGCAGATCTCTGCCCCAGAACCTCTGTCCATCAATGGTCAAGCAGCACAACAGAAAGCAAAGGAGCTCCTCCTCCTGTCATGCAGATGCGTCACTTTGTAAACCCCTGCGTTCCATTATACCTGCATCAGGGTGGGTGTTCCCCCGCAAAAAAAGGCTTGTAGAAGTGTCGCAGTGAACTCTATGAGATTTCACTGCGACACCTCTAGGACACCACTGCGTCAAATCCTTACGCCTACTTAACAACAGGCGTAAGACTGGCCACAGGCCCTTTTACGTGGGGCTATCCCCATGTGAAAGGACACATTGCTGGAGTTTCGTCTGTTTTCAGACACACCCCAGCAATGTTGCAGTATTGCCCCTACAGATAAGCGAGGAATACTGAAATATCTGTAAATCTTTGAGACATGGAGCGCCCTACAGTAAATACGGTACATCCATGGTGTCACAAGGAGGGCTCACTGAAAAGTGTTGCATTGCTGTCTTCATGCAGCGATGCAACACTTTTCATAAGTGAGGTCCTTTGTTTCTTTCTATTGCCCAGACTGCCCATTCAGTGTTCTTAGAACTGTAGAATTTGCTTTTGGAGTGGGAACAGGCCAAGGTACGGCCATAGACTAGGCAGGAATTCATCTAGATCCCTCTACAAGAAACTAACAGGAAGTTTTTCAGCTCACAAACAGTTGGCAAAAAGATTCTTGTTGGCCTAAGTCCATCAATCGTTAAAGTGAGAGGTTTGCTCTAGAATGAACCCTAGGTTCTTGACTTTGTTAACTATCAGTATCATTGTTATGAGAACAAACGCTGTGTGTGTGTCTGCTCTAGTTGCAGTGAGATTCCATAGAGAATGACCTCTGGTTTACAAATTGATGTCCAACTCACCCAATGGCATGACTAGCAACAAATGTCCTTGTTTTTCCAGTAACTTGATAGGACCATTATGATCTTCCTCTTCCCTTCTGGAGGACTGCTTATCATGCTACCAAACTCTAGCTGTAGGTTTGGGTCGGTCATCAATTTAAAAAGCTATGCGCGCTCTTTATAGTATTCGGACAGGATGATTTGAGGCATGATCTCTTAAGTTAGACAAGGGGGGAGATAGAAGACATTTCTCCAAATGCAGCCTCCATTTCTGTGTCAACCTTTTCCTGTTGCACTGCTACAGCACAGACCAGGGTTCTGCTATGAATGCCGGCTGTATCCTAATAATGAGTGAAAGAAACAAACCACGAGGTAAAAATACAAAAGTTGCATTTCCTTTTAGTGAGAAATATTTCCTTGTAGTGTTCACTGACTGAACAGTCTTCATAGGTTGTTTTACATTTAACCTTATAATCGGAGATGACCTGAAAATAAAAAAGATACAAGTTCCAACGGATGTTCCATTAGATCAATGGGTCTGTCATCTGATTAGAAAATTTACGTTTTTCTATTATCTTTTTTCCCCCAAACTTTAGAGACACATCAGATCACACCATCGAACGCAGGCGATCAAGTGCCTGACACTGAAGTAAGTACTGTGATAATGTCTCTCCACTGAGCTTTTTCCATAGGTGAACATGTAGGGGAAGAGGTTGCCATTTACAACACACTTGTTATGGCCTGCAATTGAGAAGCTATTTTCTTTGTTCAGAGTTCTAATTTCTTAAATGATCACTTTAGCAGTGCTTGATTTGTAAGATAACAAGTGCCAGGGCTCTCGTCAGAAGGCCGCAGCAGCTTGCACCGCACATTGCCCCTGCCACGCTGCCAATGATAGCAACAACACAACTACCAACCACCCCACTCGTGCAAGTGTGACAATTCTGACTATTTCAGGCCTCCAAAGCTATGAGAATGGCTTGGGCGGCAGGAAATAGTCATTTTTATGAATATTAAATTAACAATTGCCTGTTGCTGTGCTCATCTCTAAATTAGCCAGACAGCGCCACCTTGTGGCAGACTGTCACAAGAGCCGGTGTTGACAATTTAATGCCAGTGCCAAGCACCAAAAACAGCTGGCTCATTTTAAGCAGTGGAACCCAAAACAGTGGCTCCTGTTGTATGGAGAGGCATTGCCTCCTTGGGGACCATGCTACAGTGGCATAACATGTGGTGACAGAATAATCACTTCCGGCACACTCTGGCAGGCTCTCATATGTCAGCCCCATCCATATGTGTGATTCCTGTGTTGTAATCACTGACTCAGAGAGATGTTACTCAGTCTTGCATTTATTTTTACGCCTTTTACAAAGATTATCTTGTAATTTCTGAACCGCATACCTCTTTTTATACATATTCTTAAGTACATTGGTCTGAATGGCCCTTCTCATAAGGATTGAAATTCACCATTCTTTGAACTGGGTCTGAATGACCCATTTAACAATAAATACTGAATAAAATTTCAATGGGCATGGTTAGCATTAAGTAACGAATTGGAGCAGCAGCACGCTTAGGTGGACAGACAAGAGGAGGGGGAAGGGACAGAAATGTTATCTCTTTGCCTCACCAATGCGCAGGCATCTATGAACGATTCACTGATTCATCCTAGAAAACATTAATGTCACATAATTGTTAAGCAGCAGAAGGGCTGTAATGAGGAGAGCAGCAGAATGGTTAGGTAAGTTTAAATACCCGCAACCGAGCCACACTTTTATCCAGTGCTTAATTTGAGCCGGTGGTTTCGGGTGCTCAGCACTAGCACTTAATTGGTTTTCGGTGCTTGGCACGGACATTTAATTGTCAACACTACACTTATGACAGTCGGCCACATGGTGGCGCTGGTCATCTAATTTAGAAATGAGCAGGACAACGGTTGTTCATGAATACAATATAGATTAAAAAATACTAATACCTGATCCCCAGCCATTCTTTTAGTTTAGGGGACCTGGAATAATCCGAAATTACGCACTGCGTTTATTCCATTTCTTATGCATCATAATGCAGAAGTAATCAGCCCTCACCAATTTGGACCCGTTGGGGAATGGGCAAAGCAGACTCCTAGCCTAGTAGTAGTGAATACCGTCATGGTTAGTAGCAGGGTATATTTTATTATGTGGCTGGCAAATAGCACAAGATTGATGCTAAGCTCTACATTGGAACATTGGTCACAGGCCCAACTCAGTAGGCCTGGTTTTAACGGAAAATGACAATCAGACCTTGGTTTTGGCAATGCTTGTTAAAACTTGTATTGATCATAGCGCTGTGTGCTGCTTTGCTATATGATATTGCAGTCTTGCTTCTAGATCAGGAGGCAATGTTGGGCGTCGCTCTTTTCTGATTCCGGCCCCTGCCACCTGGCACAGACTGCTAGGAGAGCTTCATCTGTCAGGTCAGCCGCTAGAGGTCACAGAAGCAGCTCAAGACTTGGTAGATCTACAGCTGATGAGTTAATTTGATTCACTGCATGTAGGATTCTGTTATGTGGCAGGCACCAGAATTGTGTTGTGCTATATAAAATGTTAAGTCATGCTAATAAATGTGTGTTGCGCTGTATTGCCATTATTAGTATGGCATAATATAACATAGCACAAACTGGTATTGGTATTTAGGATACATACATCCAGGGGCGCTTACGCTTTAGGGTGCAGTAAAAGACAAAAGACTGGATTCTCTGCATGATCTCCCTTGCACCTCTGGTATGCACCAATAGAGGGCGCTGATAATTACTACTGCTGCTGCTTGCTTGCTGGGGTCATATATTGCCTACCAGTATTATGGAAAATGCCCCGGGGGCCCAACAGGCATGTGCGCCCTCATTGCGTGCCCGCGGGGCACTTTGTTATGACAGAAAGGGATGAAGATGCTTGTGCAGCCCTTTCTGTAATACAGATATGCAGTGCCAGGCCTATACTCAGAGGGTATTCCCTCATTTGCATAGGGGTGTGGCCCCATGCAAATGAGGGAGTCCCTTTGCCCCTGTGTTATAGAATGGGGCGCAGAGGCAAAGAAGCTGTCAGTGCGCCCCTGATAGCTCCTCTCTGCAGGGGGAAAAGGGGGTCCTATGAACCTCACTAGACAACACCTTGCATGCAGGTGCAGTCACTCAGTGCACCCGCTAGCAAGGGGATCCTCCACCCCTCTTAAAAGTACAGGTGGGTTGCCGCCTGCACAGTGAAACACAGAGTGGCTGCTTCAAAATCGCTCCGTTTTTCATTTGAATGCTCTGCCCCCAGGGCAGCACGACTTTGCGGCTGCCCTAGGGGCAGTGCATTCAATGTAATAGGGCACACTTTCCCTGTGTGCACCCGGAGCACCTGTTTTAAGGTGCGCTGTTGCGCAAACAGGGAAAGTGCGCCCTATGTGTAATTTGGTCCTGGTGTAACCATTATGGTTCCTTATCTTCCTATCGGAGGGGGGCATCTCGCCCTACACTGCTACTGTTTCTCTCAAGTTGATATTGGTATTGGTCCTGCCTCCTTCATGGCACATTGTTACACACCGCTTACATCATGAGGCCATTATTACCTATGCTGCCTAAGTGTTCAGGCCACTGTCGCCTCTCCTGCTTATCTCTTTGTGGATTTATGATGGACAATATGAAGCTCTATTTACTAGCCTTTGGATTCCAAAATGTATCCTAGTGCTGCTATTTTAGAAATGTTTGCTCCCTGCTCCCTTTACCATAATTTTGTCAGTCTGATACTTTCTTCAAAATGTTACCTGGTACGGCTAGCATAAAAAAATTATAGTTGGGCGCGATGGCACACAACTAACCATAAGGAGTGGGGGCATGACCGATGTGGCACTTCTCTGCTGGGAATCAGATCCTGGTTATCCACGAGCAGCAAAGGGAAGGACTTCCCTTCGTGCCCAGTGGAACACGATCCAACCCATCCTGGAGCTACTCTTATCAGCATGAGAGTAGCTCCAGGATTGGTTGGAGCAGGCTAACCCAGCGCTCATTTTAAAGCTAGGGTCCTGTGCCAGCAATCTCCAGGCTGTTTCACAGCCTTTGGATTTCTGACATGTCGGGTTGGCCGTCAGAATACGGCCAGCTAATTCGATATGCACGCTGTAGACCAGTGCTGTAATCCTGCATTTGAACGATTCAGCCCGTACCCACCCTCGCACTGTACACAGTGGGAGCCGGTGTGGTAGCAAATAAATTACATGGTATTGACATGCCGTTTTATTTATTTTTGTTGTCCTGCTGCGCTGGCATCAGGCAGGGAGCCGCTCCTCCACTCTTCAGGAGGAGAGGCCAAGGCTGCACCAGTTTTATATATACAAGTGATCCTTGACTTGCAGGTTTATCTCCCTTGCTTTTCTTCAAATACTATAAATTGCTGCCCAAGTAGCCTTTTTTATTTGGGCTGGTTTGACACCGCAGCAGTGTAATGACTTTTTAAAAATAATTCTTCAAAATACACCGAGGGGGCTTTAGTTCCGTCCAGGGGAACTTTTCTATGTCACCTAATGCTACTGGCTGTTCGTATTAATCTGTCTCCTATGGAGTGTTTGCACTGGAATGCATACTTTACCTCTCAAAAGCTCACTGAATGATGGCACAATTAAATTATTTATCTCAGAAATGCATTGAAAATATGCATGCTTGAGGGAGGAGCCAAGATGGCGACCGGAGCAGACGCTTGAGCGCCCGGCTCCGCCGGCCCTTGGCCTCGGACTATCATCCTGATTCCTATCCTCGCCGATTTTCGAGGTGCAACGTGCGCGACGACGCGCTGACCGCACCGCCGCTTTCCCGGAGTCTGAGCCCGCCCGGATGCCGGAGCTCTTGGTGCCTTTGTTCTCCGCGCTGGACCCCTGCTCCATTGTGGCCTTGGTCGGCCCCCTGGAAGCTCCGCAGTCACTGGACCCCCGGCGCAAATCAGAGCCCCGCGGCCCCGATCCCGCCTCACACCACGGACTGTCGCCAGACGAGCCGGGGGAGAGACGCCCGGACACCTCCTTCACCTTTCACCTGACGGGCTGGAGCTATAGGGTAAGCCACGGTGTGGCGGGTCTCCTGCCCCGCTCTGTGGCCCGCGCTGTGGAAGGCTGCAGACCCCCTTCTTCTATTGCCTAGTCGGCTGCAAAGAGAGTCCGAGAGAGGGGAAGCGACTGTTGGCTTTCACCTGTTGCGGCGCAGACCTGCGGGGAATTGCCTCCTTGTTACGACCCCCCCCCTGGCCACTGTACCGTTCAGCGGTAAAACATGGCGTTGATTGCCTGCTCGCTGCTGGGGGGTGATGCTCCGGTCTCGCCCGCTGCCTGCTTCGCCCTCCCTCTACCAGACTCCAGCTCCACAGTGCCGTCCCGGATTGCTGCCGATGTGGGGGCGCAGCTTCCGCTGACATGCGGCTCCGTTCTGGCTGCCCTGCGGGACTTTCGTCTGCAATTGTGTGTTGGCTTGCAAACGCTGAGTGAGCGGTTCGACTCCATACTGTCGGCTGCGGGTCGTGAGCGCCCCGTTTGTTCTCAACAAGACGTGGGTCTGCCAGTGCTTCTGTCCTCTTGCGGGGACGCAACGACTGGGTATAACCGTGCTGCACTGGTGTCTGCATCTGGCTTTCCCGGCACCCAGGATCAATCGATCTCCTGCTCAATTGTGGACACTTTGTTTCCCCGTTCATTGCTGCCTGCTTTGTTGTTGCCTGCCTCACCGCGCCCGCAAGAGTATCCAGCTGAGCGACACCTGACGTCCTCGAGGAACTGTTCACGGTGGCCTACGGCTTCTTTTATGTGGAACTCCTGTACTTTACAGGCCAGGTCTGGATTTTATATGGTGCACAAGGGGACCTCAATAGATGATCGGCGGCCATTTTGTGACTCTACTTCTCCATCTTCTCCCAAGCGGCCATATTGTCTTTGTTTGCACGGGCTGCGGGGCCTTCATGTGGGGGCTAGTCTAATCTTACGCCCGCGATCGGGCCAGGGCTAGATTGCTTTCTATCACCATGGTTTCACGGATGGGCTGGACTGGGACTGGAACTGTCTGCATAGGTTGTGCGCACTCGTCGCGATTTGTCTGCCTTCCTTATATTGTTGTGACACGTTATCTTCACACGACCGCCTTTGGGTGTAGTGGGTTCTCAGTGTGTGGAGACGTAGTTGGCCGGTGGTTTCGGGCGCTCCGAGGTTACGTGGGCTCCTCCCCGCTTTCTTCTTTGTTTTCTTATTTTCTTTCCTTTATTCCTACTTTCTCTCTTGTCTATATTTCGGGTTCATTGGGCGACAGGCACTATGCTGGGGGGGGGGCAGGCCGTAGCCTCCGCATTGGTGTAGGGTGGGGGGGTAATTAACTGTTTCTTTTTAGTTCTATGGGCCTTTTTCTTCTATGTCTCTGCGCTATCCTTGTTTCCGATTCGGGGTCTGGGTGTGGGGTGGATTGAGTGGGGGCGGCTTTGGAGGGGTGCGTATTTACTCATGTGACTATCCTGTTATATAACTGCAACGCCTCACTGTCTGAGATTTTCTATGGCCGTTTCTAATGATGCTGCTGCTCTCCTGTGTGATGAAGCCATCTTGCGGACTCGAATCTCCTTGGTTCTATCCTCTACTGACTTTTTTCCTCGATAAAATTATTTTGAAAACCTTAAAATTAACCTTTACTTCTCCTTCCCCTGGTGTCAAGGATCTCTCCAGTGTATAACTCCTGAATCGTTGCTAATCTTGACCATTGATGCACAGGGGATGTAATGTTTGTCTCAGTGCTTAACCGTTTTGTGGCCGGCCTGATGGTTGTAGGCCCGTATTTGTTCTTTTAATATGCACAAATAAAGGTTTTTAAAAAAAAAAAAAAAAGAAAATATGCATGCTTTTAGAAGTATTTTAAAAGACACACAATTGATGGACGGAATGCTGAACAAATCAAAACATTCACCCCAGTCAAGAGATCTGGGTTAAATCATCATTCTATTGCTCATCATGCCACCCCAGTTTAGACCTGGCCATATGCAAATCAGTCTTGACCCTGTGCCTCATGAGACCAGTCCAGCCCGAACTGCCAAGCCAGGTCCTCCCTGGACCGGAAACAAGCATCCTAGGACCGGATTCGGGGTTTCACCCCTCTTCAGCCAGGATAGCTTGATTCCAGTGGCACAGTGAGCCCAGGACCCACGCCTGGGCATACCTGGCGCACTTAGGGCGAGAAAGAAAAAATTGTGGGAAGGGGGAAGGGTATGCCTAGACGTGGGAAGGGTATGCCCAGACGTGGGTCCCGCGCTCTCCATGCCACTGGAATCAAGCTATCCTGGCTGAAGAGGGGTGAAACCCTGAAACCGTTCCTATGATGCTTGTTTCCTGTCCAGGGAGGACCTGGCCTGGCAGTTCGGGCTGGACTGTACCCATGAGGCACAGGGTCAAGACTGATTTGCATATGGCTGGGTTCAAACTGGAATGGCATGGTGAGCAAAAAAATGATGGATTTAGGCCCACATCTCTGTACTGGGGTGAATGTATGACATTGTTCTGCATTTTGTCCATCAACTGTTGTTTTTGCATTTGTCACCCCAAGTGGGAAGGGTATGCCCAGACGTGGGTCCCATGCTCTCCATGCCACTGGAATCAAGCTATCCTGGCTGAAGAGGGGTGAAACCCCGAAACAGGTACTAGGATGCTTGTTTCCAGTCCAGGGAGGATCTGGCTGTGCAGTTCGGGCTGGACTGTTCCCATGAGGCACAGGGTCAAGACTGATTTGCATATGGCTGGGTTCAAACTGGAACGGCATGGTGAGCAAAAAAAACGTTGGATTTAGGCCTAGATTTCTGTATTGGGGTGAATGTATGACATTCTTCTGCATTCTGTCCATCAACTGTTGCTTTTGCATTTGTCACCCCGAGTAGGACGGGTATGCTCAGACGTGAGTCCCGTGCTCTCCATGCCACTGGAATCAAGCTATCCTGGCTGAAGAGGGGTGAAACCACGAAACCGGTCCTAGGATGCTTGTTTCCAGTCCAGGGAGGACCTGGCTTGGCAGTTCGGGCTAGACTGTACCCATGAGACACAGGGTCAAGACTGATTTGCGTATGGCGGGGTTCAAACTGGAACGGCATGGTGAGCAAAAAAATGATGGCTTTAGGCCCAGATCTCTGTACTGGGGTGAATGTATGACATTGTTCTGTATTCTGTCCATCAACTGTTGTTTTTGCATTTAAAAGTATTTTAGTCATGAATAAAAATGCAAGTGACTTTGTCACACAACTGCTTTCTTATTGGCTGGAAAAACAAACACTGCTTTTCCTAATGTCTACTTTGACAATCCATAGTCTGTAATCAACTTACTATCTAGGTAGAGTATATTTGGTATTCTATAACAGTTAAGAGAGTATGCTTTGCTGTCTTCAGAAAAGGAGTGTGGGTGTGGATTATTATGGTGGTCCCTGTATTGGGTCTCAGGGCCTTGACTGATGCCCTTTTTTGGTATCCTCACAGAAACCACTGGAACCTGTAAGGGGTGAAATGCAAAAGAACAGGTTTCTTGCACCTTACCGTTGCCTAACTGAGAGGGTAAGTGAAAGGAGATGTGAGTGAATGGGGGATGCAAGTAATGAACACATTACCAGTATTGTCTTCTGCCAGTGGTTTCACTATAAACTCATCATCATCCTTTAACCTGGCTCACACTCGGTGATAGAACAGCCTAGTCTACAAAGTGGGTTTCTGTGCACCCTCAACATATCTTCGACACCTCTGCATTCTTAGTCCATCCTCCTATCCACTGGCTCATGTCCTGCTGATGACACCTCCATCCTTCCTAGCCTTATGGGCCTGCCTAATACTAACACCATGCCCCTCACTCTTGGGGGGCAATATCCAACTTTCCTTGGTGTTTCCCTTCATATCTGGATCAGAAGCATGGTTTTCCTCTCCCCATCCTCCCCTTTTCTACCCTGCTTTGTCCCTCACTTCCCCATCTAAACTGAGGTCGAGTAGAACACATTCATCGATCTGAAATGATTAATGCTGGTCACTCTACTCTTTGTTGCAAGCTAGAGCTGGAGGATTAGAAAGCATTACTGATTGAAAGTAGAGAGTAATGGACCTAGAATCTTATTAAAAACAGAAACTTGACCATTCAGTTTATTAACACGTTTTGTATTCCCCATGATAGCCATGAGTTATTGCAGACAATCACAGCGAGTTAGAATCTCAGCTGAATTCAATCGTCCCAGGATGTATATTTCCTCAAGTGCCAAATATATTGAAAAACCAGAAAGTCATTGCCTTCAGTTGTTTGTAATGACTGATACATCAAAGATCATGCAGCCTGTCCAGTGCCAGAAATAGGGTGAAATCATACGGTGTACTAATGTTTTCTAATGGTCGACAAGCTACTTGAAAACTAAAGTGATAGCTTGGAATATTTCCAGAGCACATGTAAAACATCACAATCAGGTTCTCAGAGTTGTCAAGCACTTCAAGTCGGGACTTAGGCCTACATAGCAAAGTCTGGAGAGTGACCAGTCATTTGCCATTTATCTCATCTGGCATTTCCCCAGGGGGTCGGTGCCATTGGAGACAAGCATTAGAAGGACCAAACCACGTATTTCACTCACTAGCTCCATGGGGTTTATCACAGCAGGCACAGCGGGGGGCATAAGAAGAGAGAATACAATCAGGGAAAGAGGAGTGTTCTATTCCATGAATGGCCCCTAGAAGGATGCCCAGGTACCCACAGGAGATGTGTAGTGTTCCAATTTCATTTATTCTCCTTATCTTCTAAACCTAAAGAAACACAAGGGAAACACTGTGCTATAATTATTATCCCTCAGCAGAAGGACATGTCTCGTTAAACTACATTTTTCTGGAATTTTAAGCTGAATGAAGGTCATAATAATTGTGAGGCAATCGGAAACAAGTGCAAAATTAGACATAATGATATTTTTTATGATTTACAAGTAAGATAGACAGACAATAGATTAGAAGCTTATCTGATAAAAACTTGGGCTTGCTTTCTTGGGTAAATTGATATCTAGCATGCCTTCTTCCCAAGTTTGAAATTGATGAGATGCTAGCCCGTCCAATTGTATACAAAGTAGTACCATATACTCAGAACTCCACATTCATGTACGTACAATGCATATATGTTTAATTATACAAGAATGGTAGATATTATGAGTGGTCAGTATTTATCTATATATAATTATCTTATCAACATTATGTCTGTCAATACTTTTTGCAATATTAAAATCTTGATATTCTAACAAATATTCAAATACAGAGAACGTTGAATTGGGGGCCGAAAGGAAGAGTGGGTCTATTAGTGGACACTGGACTTGTTCTTGTCTAACATCCTTTTTTTGGATTCTTCACAGCTTCCCATACTGCCTTCCAGAAGCAACATGAGACAAAGGAGTTTGTCACTGAATAATAACCCAACATGTCAAATTGCTGGGAGAGGATGGGTAAGTCAAAAGGTATATTTTAATTGTATTGGAGTGTTTCAGTTCTCGTCTATACATGTTATTTGTAGTTCTCTAACACAGTATCCTTTATAAGTATAATCTTATCACCCACCTTTGTTTGTGATCTATAATCAAACTGCCCTGTCTCTAAAGAATCCCTTTTACAACATTCCAGACCAAACCATAGCTCTTCTAAAGTTCAGTCCATCTGCTTAGCATCCTCACTTGTTACATTGACATTACCTCAAACCCACTAGCACTTTTAAGCCACCATTACTGGCAGTATTTACACTTTCCTCTTCTTTCCTTTTGTGTTTGGATTAGAAGCCACAAATATTTTCGCTACCCCAATTCTTTCTCTCTTTATTTGATCCCTTGCGTCCTCAGTGTACCAAAGAAGAGTATATAGGGTTAGTAAACGTACGCTTCACCATTGACGATTGTGGAGCATGATAAGGGTTTTCACACCTGGTACATCTCTCCAGGCCCAAAGACCTGTGGCTACATTTGTATGGGCCCCGAGGATCACAGAGATCAGACAGGTGTATCAAACACCTTCGCAATGGCTACTGCATCAACAGTGTCAGTACAGAAAACTGTAGTCATGCCATAGACCTAGCAAGGACTTTGTGGGTGAGCTCTTCACCACCCCAAAGTCAAAACACACACTCAAACACACACACACACACACCTTGTAGGTCTTAGATGATACATAGGTTATATGTCATGAGACATTTTCTGTCTGGCTAGTTTTACCAGATGCAATTTTTCATCATTTGTATGCATGTGCTCATCATACTCCTTATGAGATTGCATAGGATAGATAACTTTGCCATTTAAAATACCTTTTGTATTGAGTTTGGTGCTGAGAGCCCTAGATGGTAATGCATAATTCAGAGGAATAGATCTATATCTAACTTTAGGAGCAGCAACCTAAATGTTTTGTGCACCCTGGAGGAATGTTTGTGTTGTCTGTATTCCTTAGTATAATCAATCAACAAGAGTTATTAGTGCATCACCAAAAATACATTTTCTATGCCTATGCATTGTATAAAATACTTAAGAAATTTACATTCAGCCTTCGTCAACTGCATAGGCAAACTAATGATTGAAATAATTAGAATTCTCTATGGAATTCGGAAACTATTTCAGCTACTCCAAAGCCATAGAAGTGTCACATTAACCTCTGCCCCTGCTCAAGTGCTACATTCAGGGAAAGTCTGAAGCAGAGACAGGAAGCAAACCATTGTATTTGGCTTGTTGGCCTTCCTGTAGGGATGAGATTGAGATGGTCTTGATACTAATAGACGGATTCCTCTCATGCTCCTCACTGGTAAGAGCTATTAATTGCTCTTTCTCATTATGCCCCTCACATAAATAAATGATGGTCAATTAACGAAGGTGGCTGCCCTAAGAACATGGTATTAACTAGTGTTAACACACTTACCAGAGAGCAATGGTAGTTCATACCACACAGTGGGTTCCAGAAGAGACCTCTGGAAAATGTTATCAATTCATTAGTGAACACAAACGCTTGGGCAGTTAGGCTAGAGAGTGACAGTCACAAAAATGTGTAAAGATTAAGGAGTGTGGTACCCATAGATAGTACACCCTGCATACCCGAGCCGATATGTAGGAAAACTTGCCTCACTTTGCGTGTCAGGCTAACCACCACCTTTCAATGTCAAAATATATACAACTCTTCTTTTGAATCATCATATGCAGCCAGTATTCACATTTCTTTTAATTAAATAGGAGCCTGTCTACTTGTTTAGCTCATAGCAATGTGATTATGTGTCATGGCTATTTTTCCCTTTTAGCTGAATTATTTGGCCACTGGCAAAGACTTCATGTATTTAATCTATACTCAGAGATTGTGTGTAGGCCAGAAATCCAACCACAAGACTTTAACACTGGGGTATTCAAAGCTTAGAGATCTAGCAAATGTATGACTTTACAGGCAAGTAACATGGAAACAAAGAGTATCTGATCACACACCTCCTTAAACTTGGGTGTTATTGAAAAGTTGGATGAGGATCTTTTGTTCTGGCCATAGAGGGGGTGTTGGTATGGACCGTAAGGGTACTTTGGAGAAGGTTTCACCTCATGCCATTTTTTACCTTTAAAGCTGCCGTGCCGGCCTGCCACAGAGACAATGAGACAGAGCAGAAGCCTCGTGCCTTATTCTGGTGAAAGGGTAAGTAAGACAATCTCAAAAGCCAACAGGTGTGTGTGAGTATTTCCTTTGCTCCATTACATTTTTATCTTGTTGACCTCTAGAAATGAATTATCTACAAAACCAGTCTCAACTCGTGTCCCCTTCTATAGCTAAACTGCATAACTAAAGTGTCATTTGCTGTCCCACATGATTTACTAGAAACTAGGTGGGTGGAAACAAAGAGATTGTGATCACCTCCCTACTTAAACTTGGATGTTGCTGAAAAGTTTGATGATTTTCTTTTGTTGTGGTTACGCATGGGGTTTTGCTATGGATTTGGAGTGGACTTTTGCCTTATTCCATTTCTTACCTTACAGCAGCTATGCTGGCCTGCCATGGAGCTAATGAGAGACAGCAGAAGCCTTGTATCTTATGTTAGCGAAAGGGTAAGTGGGACATGATATCAAAGATCACCAGATGTTTGAATATTTCCTTTTCCACAATTCATTTTATCTTGTTGATTCCTAGCAATGGATCATCTACAAAGCCAGTGTCAGCTCTAGTCCCCTGTCCCCCACTTTAAACTGTACAGTCTCCTCTTTTCTCCATTGTCTTACCCCACTGTTTTTACACAACAGCAACCACATCAAAAGTCCCTCATGTTTTCCTTTTCCCCCCTCTAGACACTTCCTTCTCCTCCTTCACATCCCCTTCCTGCACCCATGCCGCTGACAAACCATAAAAAATGTTTATGATGATTTTGCAGCTACTCTACCATTGACACAATGATTACATTTCTGCAGAATGCATAATTCTAGATCAAAGTGTCCACGACTTTCCCTGACATTTAGACTATTCAGAAGCCTTTACCAATGAAATGTCCTCCCTTTTGGCCTGCAGTCTGCTAAACAACATTTACAAAAAAAATCTGTCAATAGTGATTTCACAGTTGACATAGCAAGGCACCATGCCCTTCAATCGAATGGGGACGGTGATTCCATTTCAGTGCAAACTCATGTTTGAGATGTGCAGACCACTCAGCCTTCCTCCTGTGATGTCACCAAAGCCCCTTGTGGCTATTTTGGCCTTATTACAATTGGCATGTTATGCATTTTTTAATTCACAGGATTATTTTGGGTTAGTCAACTTGAAAAGCGTACCAAACAGGTAAATATTTACGGAAATTGTAAGTGAAATAATGGATTATGCAGTTTAATTGTCAGCAGTAAAGTGAAGAAAACAATACTTAAATATGTAGGTAAGAAAATTGACTTTTGTTGGAATATTTGACTTAGAGTTACAAAAAAATGTTTTTCCTTTAAAGGGAGGAATTGTTGTAGCTGTTCCCTTCAAGATGCAGCTAGGAATTTTCACTGGTTGGGATTAGAATGTTTAGGGTTTTGACCTCTGCTTGACCTTTTTCCCCTGCATGAGACTGGATGAAATGTGGCATTCGGGATCATAGTTGGTAACGCTAATTGAGTGCTTACAGTTCTGCAGGTTGGTTCATGGACTTTAGAGTGTAAGTGAAATTAAAAAAATGCCTTTTTAATGGAAAGGGTGGCTAAACCATAACATAATGACATATAGAGACAGAGAGTGGGTGTCAGGATGTCACCTTATGACACTGGAAGGTAATCAGACCATGAGAACATTGCAAATTGCTAACTGTTTGTGACAATCTTTCTATTTAGTCAAGATAATGTTATGGACTGTAGACTGTTAATGGAGGAGAGGAGTCGTGGGCTAGTGTTAGGTGCAGTTAACTTCTGGACTCGGTCTTGCTTAATGTACTTTTTTGTTATCTTCACAGCTACCAGATTGGCCTGCCGCGTTTAGATCCAGACCTGCGAGTACACTGGTGATCACACTCATGCATCACATTGCTGGGAGAGAAATGGTAAGGGAGAGGGGGCTGTTAGTGGACTGAGTTTGAATGATGCCTTTGAATGTTTACTAGGGATGAAGAAATGCCTTCTGTTGTAGTCATCCAGTATGGCTTCTCATACATATTTACAATTTATTTTGCCTGATTGGTCAACAGCATGTGTAATTTCACACCACCGACACCAGCACCCTAGACGATACTCAGATTTTAATTGGATCGCGAAAGCATCTAAAATTTCTCCGCTTTGTCTTGAAGTCGATGAGGACAGTTTTTAAAAAATTCGTGTCTCTAGGCTAGTCTAACTATTTAGCAATTTCTTGACAATTCTTAGCTACTTTCTTCCCATTGGGCTCCTCAGAATGGACAAACAAAACATTCTTGAGCCTACGGATATATCTTGCACCTAACAAATTATCAAAAACGAAATACAAATATTTAATTATATCCCACTGTACATTTTCAGTCAAACCCCCTCAACCCAAAGTTTTGTTTCACTCCCTGACAGACTCTGTGGGCCTCATTTATGAGAAGTGACGCATCACTGCGTGAAAGCAGCATTGCGTCACTTCTCAGTGCGCCCTCCTTGCGACATGATGGATGCGTCATATTAACTGTATGACGCATCATGTCGCAAAGAGTTACAGATACGTCAGTATTTCTGACGTATCTGTAGGCGCAAAAGTGACGCATTGCTGGAGTGTGCCACAAAAGTGACACAACTCCAGCAATGTTTCCTTTTACATCTTGTAGATTTCACTGCATCACTTCTATGAGGCTTACTTACGTGGGAACATCCACCCTGCATACATTATACCTGACGCATGTATATTGTAGCGCAGGGGTTTTCAAAGTGACACATCTGCTTAGATGCGTCACTTTGTAAATAAGGAGCAACAGGAAGCATGTTTTACGCCGCTGATGCGTCACAAAAAGTGACGCAACGGAGGCGCAAAACTGTTGCAAGGCCTCATAAATAAGGCCCTCTATGTCCTTACACACTTCTCAATAGGTCAAGTGTTAGAAAAACCCCACTCCCACACCGGAAAGGGTGGTGCTAACGGGGTCTTTCCAGACATACACTGTGGTAGCTTGGCTCGAGTGGTCAGGGGTCAGGCACCGTGTTAAGCATACGTCATTCCCACACAATAACCATGCGTGCATCCGTTCCAAAAACGACACTACACCTTAAAAATTATGAAAATATCTCTGTGTTTATCTTCTTTTCTCTTAGTTACTGATTAAACAAATAATAATACAATCACAGTACACAAGCTTCTCCTTAAAAAGTGCAGGTCAAATAAATAGTAACACTTTACAGGTGCAATAAATAGGATCAGGTCAAATAAATACCGCGAGGGAATAAATACTGTACAGGAATAAGTTAGCTCAGGACAATAAATACATTACAGGAATAATTTAGATAAATACATTAAATACAGTACCCTCAATAAATAATAAAAGCCAACAGTGACACTTATAAATCAGATCACATTTTAAATACTATGGGCTGATTTGGCCCAGGCACAGCTTCTGGTTAGGTGGATGGCCTGAGGGTGTCTCCCCTAGCTTGGGTAAGGCTGAGGCTAAAACTGAGGTAGATCAAGGGTAATCTAGGAATCTGGCTCTCCCAAACTACACAACCCCTCACACAGGTCACTGTATCAGTCTCAGTCCACCCCTGGCACTCCCAGGCTGGTTCTAACACCTCTTTATCCCCTAGGATGGTCTCTTAGGGCTCCACAGGGCCTTAGGCGCCCTCTATTCCACTTACTGCCCTTTTTATGAAGCTCCGACGCCGCTGGAGTCGTGTCGACGCCGTGAGGCGGTTCCGGTTCGATGTCGGCGGCCTCGGCGCAATGTCAGTTCTTGACGACGCCGGTAGGCGGTTCCGGTTCGATGTCGGCGGCCTCGGCTCGATGTCGACCTCCGGTTCGATGACGTCGGGCTGTCTTGGCTCGATGTCGACTTCGGGCAGCTCCGGTTCGATGACGTCGGTCGGCCTTGGCTCGATGTCGACCTCCGGTTCGATGACGTCGGGCTGTCTTGGCTCGATGTCGACTTCCGCCGGCTCCGGAGTGCGACCTCCACTCCCGACCTCCGGCACGATTCTCTTCAGGTTCCGGCGACTCCGGAGTGCGATCTCCACTCCCGACCTCCGGCACGATTCTCCTCGGTCTCCGGCGACTCCGGAGGGCGGACTTCACTCCCCCGTCGACGCCGCTCACTTGACCTCAGGTGTCTTCCTCCTCGACCTCTGGTACTCTCCACGACCTCCGTCGGCGCCCTCTCTCGACCTCTGGCGGCTCCGGGTACGACGTCTGCTTTCCAGTCAGCGCCGCTTCTCCACCTCGGGCTCCAGGTCTCAGGCTTCTCGACGTCGGACTCCAGGGAAACCAATAAACAGGTCAGATTCTGGCTTTTCTTTACTTCTAAGGCCTGTTCCTGCTGTCCAGGTCCTTAAGATGGTTTTTCTTGCTTTGTCCCACACAGGGCTCCAGGCTGGGCTCAGTCAGTAGGGACTAGTATCAAGGGTGGGTTTATGGACCCCACTCCAGGCACAAGTTTCCACCCCTGCTGCCTCACTCCTTCCTCCTTCAGGTTTCTGCTGCTCTCTCTTCACCAGTCAGGTGCCAACTGCCAACTCCAACTGTCAACTCTGGCTTTAGCTTCTCAACATTCCAAACCGCCTCCAACTGTAACAGGGTTCCAGAATGTTGCAGAAGGTTCTAGTAGGTTCCAGTGGGTTCTGATGATGTCACAGGTGGCCACCATTTTGTGCTCCAGGCCCTCAGACAGAAGTTCCAGGGGTAGATAAAATGGCTCCCTGAATCTGCATCAATACGAAAAAGTCTGGTGGTTCCCAAAAAGGAAAAATACTAACAGTGTTTGAGGCAAAAGTGGGACAAAATAAATAATGATGAGGAGGGACCACCCAAAGGGCTGACAGGTCTAACACGCGTCCCCCCCAGCTGAAAGTGGGGAGAGCTACCCAACCCCTTGGGAGTTCTCATCACTAAGGCGGAAATACCTTGAGAGACCGTCCGCATTGGCGTGGTCCACTCCAGGCCGATGTTCCACCTGAAAGTCCATTCCCTGTAGGGAGATAGACCACCTCAACAACTTGGGATTCTCCCCCTTCATCTGCATCAGCCAACGAAGGGGTCTGTGGTCGGTCTGAACCAGGAAGTGCGAGCCAAACAGGTATGGCCGCAACTTCTTCAGAGCCCATACCACTGCAAAGGCTTCACGCTCTATTGCACTCCACTTCTGTTCCCTGGGAAGTAGTCTCCGGGATAGGAAGACCACGGGTTGATCCAGACCCTCTTCATTGAGTTGCGATAACACTGCCCCAATGCCATGTTCTGATGCATCCGTCTGGACAATGAACTCCTTGGAAAAGTCTGGGGCCCTTAAGACCGGGGCCTTGCACATGGCTTGCTTCAGCTTCACGAAGGCCTGCTGACAAGCCTCCGTCCAGACTACCCGTCGAGGTTGTTTCTTGGACGTGAGCTCCGTGAGGGGGGCTACAATGGTTCCGTACCCCTTCACGAAGCGGCGGTAGTATCCCGTGAGGCCCAGAAAAGCTCGGACCTCAGTCTGTGTCTTGGGGGGTTCCCAGGCCATGATGGCCTCGATCTTCGCCTGGAGGGGTTGCACCGCTCCCCTACCCACCAAGTGTCCAAGGTACACTACCGACCCCTGCCCGATCTGGCACTTGCTGGCCTTGATCGTTAACCCAGCTTGTCTCAGGGCCTGGAGAACAGCTTGCAGGTGTCGCAAGTGATCCTCCCAGCTGTTACTGAAGACAGCTATGTCATCCAGATAAGCAGCAGAGAAACTCTCCATTCCGGTGAGGATCTGGTTTACCAGGCGCTGAAACGTGGCAGGTGCGTTCTTGAGCCCAAAGGGCATCACACAGAACTGGTAGTGGCCATTGGGCGTGGAGAAGGCTGACCTTTCCCTTGCTCCATCAGTCAAAGAGATCTGCCAGTACCCAGAAGTAAGGTCAAAGGTACTTAGATATTGGGCAGCTCCCAGACGGTCAATCAATTCATCCGCCCTAGGGATCGGATGGGCATCAGTTTTGGTTACTGAATTCAGTCCCCGGTAGTCCACACAGAACCTCAGTTCCGGTTGGGCACCCGGTGGTGCAGCTTTTGGTACTAACACCACCGGACTGGACCAGGGGCTGCTAGAAGGTTCGATCACTCCTAGCTCCAGCATCTTAGTGACTTCACCGTTAATGCTGGACTTCACCTTGTCTGACATCCGGTAGATCTTGGACTTCACAGGTGGGCTGTCTCCTGTGTCCACGTCATGGACGCACAGGTGAGTCCTACCCGGAACAAGGGAGAACAACGAAGAGTACTGCCCCAGGACCTGGCGGCAGTCCTCCTGCTGTTCAGGAGTTAGAGATGGGGAGAGAATCACTCCCTCCACCGACCCATCCTTTTCTTGAGACGCAAACAAATCGGGGAGAGGCTCGCTTTCCACGTCCTCTGCTCCGTCAGTCACCATCATCAAGATGACTTCGGGCCTCTCGTGGTGGGGTTTGAGGCGGTTGGTGTGCAGCACCCGTAGGGGCTGACGAGGGGTTTTAAGGTCCACCAAATAGGTAGCCTTACCCTTCTTCTCCAATACCTCAAAGGGTCCTGACCAGCGATCCTGGAGGGCGCTAAGCTCTCCTGGTTCGATCACCCACACCTTCTGGCCAGGCTCCAATTCCACCGGGTGAGCATTGTGGTCATACCACGCCTTCATCACTGCTTGGCTGGCTTCCAAGTTGTCAGAAGCTTGCTTCCACAACTTAGCCATTTGGCTCCGGAAGGCCAGCATGTAGCTCACCACATCCTGGGGAAGCTTTCTGGGAGTTCTTTCCCATCCGTCTCTCACCAGGTTGAGAGATCCACGTACAGGGTGCCCATACAGAAGCTCGAAGGGGCTGAAACCCACTCCCTTCTGTGGCACTTCCCTGTAAGAAAAGAGTAAACAGGGCAGGAGGACGTCCCATTTCCTCCGCAGGCTTTCAGGCAGACTTCTGATCATGCCCTTCAAGGTTTTGTTAAACCTCTCCACCAGACCATTGGTCTGGGGGTGGTAAGGAGTGGTGAACCGGTAGGTCACTCCACACTCCTTCCACATGGCCCGCATGTACGCTGACATGAAGTTGGTCCCCCTGTCGGACACAACTTCCTTGGGAAAACCCACTCGGGTAAAGATTCCCATCAGGGCCCTAGCCACAACAGGTGCTGTAATGGTCCTCAGAGGTATTGCCTCTGGGTACCGCGTGGCATGATCCACCACAACCAGGATAAACCTGTGACCAGCTGTAGTAGGTGGATCTAACGGGCCCACAATGTCGATGCCCACCCTTTCAAAGGGGGTGCTAACGACAGGAAGTGGTTCCAGGGGAGCTTTCAGCTTCACCCCCGTTTTCCCACTGGCTTGGCAAGACACACATGTCCGGCAGTAGGTATCGGACGACACTTTCATTTGAGGCCAATAAAAGTGTGGGACAAGACGGGCGAAGGTCTTGTCTTGCCCCAGGTGTCCTGCCAAGGGGATCTCGTGAGCCAACTCCAGAAGGAAGGCTCGATAACGTTGAGGGACTACCAAGGCTCATGACGATCCATGTAGGGGTGCCTTGGGTTCACTGTAGAGGAGGCCATCCTCCCAGTAAACTCTGTAGTTCCCTTCAACGTTCCCTGCTGCCTGGGCTTCGGCCTGTCGCCTCAGCCCCTCAAGGGTAGGGCACTCCCTCTGGCCCTGGCAGAATTCCTCCCTGGACGGGCCTCCCTCCACGTGCCACTCGGCCGGGATGGGTAGGTCCTCCAGTTCGGTGACATCCCCCACCGCAGACTCCTGGTCCACCACCTCCGGTGGCCTATCCGTCCTACGGGGTGTGGACGCCGAGGCAGGCTCCTCCTGTCCTCGGTTCTTCCCTTGACTGGCAGCTGGCTGGGCCTTTGTTCCAGGCTCCAGCCGAAACGAACTCCCTCTCCGGGTAGTCGCGGACCTTGTGCTGACACAGGCCCAGTCAGGTGTACCCAGCATCTCAGTATGAGTCCGGTATTCCACCTCCTTCCAAGCATTGTGCTCCATGTCGTTCCCCAGCAGACAATCAACTGGCACGGCAGGGCTTACGGCAACTCGAAGTGAACCTGCAACCCCCTCCCATTCAAAGGGAACCTCGGCCACCGGATAGTGGCCTGTTCTGCCGTCAGCCATCGCGGCTGGGTGGAGTACATCGGGAATTACCTGCTCTGGAGACACCAGTTGGCTACGTACCATAGTCATACTGGCTCCTGTGTCTCTCAGAGCCTCCCCTCTTTGGCCGTTGATGGTGACCCACTGCCCATACTTTACGGTATTTGCGGGCACCTGGATCTTAGGAACCATCTCCCGTTCTCCCAGGGACACTAAAGTGACACCCGCCCACTCCCTTCCCTTAGTTAAAGGCATCTCCTCCCCGAGCACTACACTAGCGACTCCGGGGGTCTTTCCTCCAATGGGAGGGGGTGGTCGTTTCGGGCACTTCGCATCTCCCTTGCAGTGTCCAACGCCACCGCACTCGTAGCAATGGACAACCCTTGGCTGCTGACTCTGGCCAGGATTAGGGTTTCTGGGTGGGTTAGCCCTAGGGGTGAATCCTGTTCCCTTCCCTTGGAAGTTATTTTGGGGGCCTTTGGAGAACTCCTTTTTCTTTTCCCCTCCCTCTTTCTTCTGGGGGGCGCCCTGTCCGGCCTTTTGAGTATCCCCTCCAGTCCCCCTTGTGGACACCCGGGTACTAGCCCAAATGTCCGCCTCCTCAGCAAGCTTCCGGGGATTGGTCAGCTTGCTATCCACCAGGTGTTGACGCAGTTCAGGGAAACATTTTTCGAGCAGGTGTTCCTTCAGTGCTAAATCAAACAACCCCTCGTAGTTCCTTACTTCACTGCCCTGAATCCAACCCTCTAGTGCCTTCTTTGCATAGTCCAGGAAGTCCACCCAATTCTGTGTGCCCAGTTTGTGACTACCCCGGAACTTCTGTCTGTACTTTTTGGGTGTTAGTCCAAACTTTCTTATGAGCGCCACTTTCATGGTGGGGTAGTGGGTCTGCTCATCCTCCTCTAAGGCCAATAAAGCATCCCTACCAGCTGGAGGCATGTACCTGTACAATCCCCCTCCCCAGTACTTCTCTGGAACCCCATGGGCCCTTAACAAGACCTCATAGGCCGCTAGCCACTTGGCAATATCGTCGCCCACACCATAGCTAGCCACTATGTCTTTCGGCAAATAGGGTTTGGGTTCCCTGGTGAACTCTCTTTCTTCGCTGCCACCATTAGGAATAGGGTGTGCCCTGGCTCGTAGGATCTGAAGATCTATCTCTTTCAGCCTTAGCTCATGAGCCATCCTCTGTTCCTCCTTCTCTTTCTCCAGCCTTGCTAAGTCCCATGTGAGCTGTCTTTTCTCCCTCCGGTCTGTTAACTCCACTTCAGACAAGCCACCGCTAGAGGCACTGCTGCCCTTCCTAGAAAGTGTCCTGGGCCCCGCTAACAGGTTCCCCACCTCAGGTTGGTACAAACCAGCTCCCTCACTGTCGGGCTCTCCATCCCTGTCCTCCTCCTCAGCCTTGCTTTCTCGTCGTGCCTCCCCCCAAGCCCTTAAGCTGGTTTGGAGTGCACCCTTCTTTGCTCCTGGGGGACAATACACCCCCTCCCGCTGACAAAACTCCCTGAGTTGGGCCACAGTATAGGTTTCCAGGTCTTCTAGCACAAACTCCATTTTGCCCACTCAGAACAGAAGACAGGTTTTTACAGAAGCAATGCAGGGGGGTACCTTTAATAATACCTCCTCCCACCACCAGAGTAAATTTGGAAAAACAAAACTCACAATTAGGAAGGCCGCTTGGAGAAAACTCCCGGTGTAGGCCTAAGGACTACCCACAGTTATTGTCGAGTATACGTAGGCACAGCTCTATCCCACCACTGAACACCAACTATGTTAGAAAAACCCCACTCCCACACCGGAAAGGGTGGTGGTAACGGGGTCTTTCCAGACATACACTGTGGTAGCTTGGCTCGAGTGGTCAGGGGTCAGGCACCGTGTTAAGCATACGTCATTCCCACACAATAACCATGCGTGCATCCGTTCCAAAAACGACACTACACCTTAAAAATTATGAAAATATCTCTGTGTTTATCTTCTTTTCTCTTAGTTACTGATTAAACAAATAATAATACAATCACAGTACACAAGCTTCTCCTTAAAAAGTGCAGGTCAAATAAATAGTAACACTTTACAGGTGCAATAAATAGGATCAGGTCAAATAAATACCGCGAGGGAATAAATACTGTACAGGAATAAGTTAGCTCAGGACAATAAATACATTACAGGAATAATTTAGATAAATACATTAAATACAGTACCCTCAATAAATAATAAAAGCCAACAGTGACACTTATAAATCAGATCACATTTTAAATACTATGGGCTGATTTGGCCCAGGCACAGCTTGTGGTTAGGTGGATGGCCTGAGGGTATCTCCCCTAGCTTGGGTAAGGCTGAGGCTAAAACTGAGGTAGATCAAGGGTAATCTAGGAATCTGGCTCTCCCAAACTACACAACCCCTCACACAGGTCACTGTATCAGTCTCAGTCCACCCCTGGCACTCCCAGGCTGGTTCTAACACCTCTTTATCCCCTAGGATGGTCTCTTAGGGCTCCACAGGGCCTTAGGCGCCCTCTATTCCACTTACTGCCCTTTTTATGAAGCTCCGACGCCGCTGGAGTCGTGTCGATGCCGTGAGGCGGTTCCGGTTCGATGTCGGCGGCCTCGGCGCAATGTCAGTTCTTGACGACGCCGGTAGGCGGTTCCGGTTCGATGTCGGCGGCCTCGGCTCGATGTCGACCTCCGGTTCGATGACGTCGGGCTGTCTTGGCTCGATGTCGACTTCGGGCAGCTCCGGTTCGATGACGTCGGTCGGCCTTGGCTCGATGCCGACCTCCGGTTCGATGACGTCGGGCTGTCTTGGCTCGATGTCGACTTCCGCCGGCTCCGGAGTGCGACCTCCACTCCCGACCTCCGGCACGATTCCCTTCAGGTTCCGGCGACTCCGGAGTGCGATCTCCACTCCCGACCTCCGGCACGATTCTCTTCAGGTTCCGGCGACTCCGGAGTGCGATCTCCACTCCCGACCTCCGGCACGCTTCTCCTCGGTCTCCGGCGACTCCGGAGGGCGGACTTCACTCCCCCGTCGACGCCGCTCACTTGACCTCAGGTGTCTTCCTCCTCGACCTCTGGTACTCTCCACGAGCTCCGTCGGCGCCCTCTCTCGACCTCTGGCGGCTCCGGGTACGACGTCTGCTTTCCAGTCAGCGCCGCTTCTCCACCTCGGGCTCCAGGTCTCAGGCTTCTCGACGTCGGACTCCAGGGAAACCAATAAACAGGTCAGATTCTGGCTTTTCTTTACTTCTAAGGCCTGTTCCTGCTGTCCAGGTCCTTAAGATGGTTTTTCTTGCTTTGTCCCACACAGGGCTCCAGGCTGGGCTCAGTCAGTAGGGACTAGTATCAAGGGTGGGTTTATGGACCCCACTCCAGGCACAAGTTTCCACCCCTGCTGCCTCACTCCTTCCTCCTTCAGGTTTCTGCTGCTCTCTCTTCACCAGTCAGGTGCCAACTGCCAACTCCAACTGTCAACTCTGGCTTTAGCTTCTCAACATTCCAAACCGCCTCCAACTGTCACAGGGTTCCAGAATGTTGCAGAAGGTTCTAGTAGGTTCCAGTGGGTTCTGATGATGTCACAGGTGGCCACCATTTTGTGCTCCAGGCCCTCAGACAGAAGTTCCAGGGGTAGATAAAATGGCTCCCTGAATCTGCATCAATACGAAAAAGTCTGGTGGTTCCCAAAAAGGAAAAATACTAACAGGGTTTGAGGCAAAAGTGGGACAAAATAAATAATGATGAGGAGGGACCACCCAAAGGGCTGACAGGTCTAACATCAAGTATCTGCAGCATTCTCTCAGGACTATCACCAGGCCAATGATTGGCACCATGACATCATGGATGCCCACCACATTCCAGGATTTAGCACCATTTTGCAGCAATGAACCTTTACCAGGGGTTGGGCATTATGCCATGGATGACTACAAGCTGCTAAAAATGCAAACATTATGCAAGGCCCAGGATTTTACAATGTTAGTGCAATAGGGTCCTCTCATGTAACCCCACAAGTTGGCAAGAATTACCACCATTGTGTATGTGCCACCACTCTAGTAGGGTGGGAATGAGCAACATGCCATGGGTGCCCAAAGGTTCCCAAGAATTACCACCATTATGGTGGGCAGCCTTTTACCACAGATGGGCAATAGTTATCATTAGCATTGTGTGTCAGGGCCAGCATTTTATCATGGTGGGCAGTGAGCACAACACTCAGACACTTCTCATGCAAGCATGCAAACGTACGTTCTGCTGGGTGCTGCTATCCTTACCTCTGGTGTTAATGCTCTCCCTCTCAAAGCTCGGTCTTGTTCTTATTAAGGTAAATATTATTTCATCCTGGGAGGAAGGTTGGGTGGACAGGAGTTTCCTGGGCGCATGCAGAGGCAAGTGTGTGTATCCAACAGGAGTGCCTGAGGGCAGGAGGGTGAAAACAATATGAATTCCCGGGGGTGGGGAAGGAAATGGAGCAAGCAGGATTTATTTTGGAGGAGGCAAAGTAGTGCTTATTTGAGCCGGTGGTTTCTGGTGCTCAGCACCACCAGCACTCAATCATCTACACCAGCGCTTTTCATGAGCATCAGTTAAGGCCACATTCAGTTACGGGGAGATTAAGTGATTTGCCCAGAATCACAAGAAGTTGAGCAGACACCAAGACTCAACCTGGTTCCCCAGCTCTGGCCATTACGCCACATCCTCACACCACTTTCATGGTTCTGTAGTTGCCTCTGTTTTAGGCGGCGCTAACAAGAGAAATGGGATGATGCAAGCAGGGCCGGACTGCCTACCGGGCGTTTTGGCATGCTGCCGAGCTGGGGACTGATGTCACTGTGGTGGGGGCTAATTTAGTTGATGGAGACCTGTGTGTGCTTCGAAATAAACAAAGCAAAATGAATTTCGTTCAGCACACGCAGGTCCCCATCAACTAAATTAGCTGCTGGTGTTAATCAATATATACCAGCAGGACAAATTTAAATGTAAAAGCCTAGCTGTGTTACGTTTTTCTTTAATATAATTTAAGCACATTCATATTATTTACTACAAATCCCACAATGCAACAGTAAGGCTGTAGTGGGTATAAATATATATATATATATATATATATATATATATATATATATATATAGCACCCAACCACACTCTCTTCATGCGAGCATCCAACCCAACAATCACTCCAGAGTCTTCCCCAATCACACGCCCCCAGGGCCCTGACCGTGTCCCGCGCCACCCTCTTCCAGTGCGCGCTCATTGAGTCCCTCGCTTTGTGCCTCCCCCTGGCCAACCGTCTCAGTGGCCCTGGAAGTCAAATAAGCTGTACAGCCCCCAGAAGTTCTTGGGGCGACTTTTCGGCGGCAGCAATTCGCTGTACGTCTCCGCCTGTGTGCTGCAGTACAGCATGTCGCTGGCCCAACGCTTCCTAGTGGGAAGCGGCCCCCTCATCCAGCATATCGCCACAACTCTCCTAGCTAGTAATAGCGCTATATCCGTCAGGCGCCGCAGTGCCGGTGGGAGCGGCCTGGAGTAGCCCAGCAACGCCAACGACGGGTCGGGTAGTATCTCTGTTCCCAAAATCCGGCTCAGTTCCTGGAATACCTCCGTCCAGAACTTAGCAATTCCCGGACAGTACCAGGCCATATGTATGAAGTCCGCGCGAGGAAATGGCAACGCTCACACTCCGCTGTTCGGCGGAGTCCGTACCTATGCAATCTCTCCGCGGTGTAATAGACCCGTTGCAAGAACTTAAAGTGCACTAGTCTATGCCGGCCATTCAGCGACACCTTTCTGGTGCTGGCGCAGCAGTATTTCCACATCTCGTCAGAGATGTCCATTTGCAGGTCAACCTGCCAGTCTCGCCTCGCCTTGGTGCACTGGCGCTCCGTGCGCTGGTCCCCCATCTTGGGAAGGGCCGAAACCAATTTGGACGGCGTCACTGTTTTAATGACATAGGTGAGCTCCGGGACTTCCGGGGGTTCCACCATGCCCGGCCCCAACAGGACCGACAGAGCTCTACGGACCCTATGGAATTGAAAACGCTGTAGGAGCGTGGGAGCAGATTGTGCCACGCCGATCTGCTCCCATGTTTTTGCCACCCCATCCAGAAACAGATCCGCCATCCTGACGACACCTAAACGTCCTAACGCCTGCAGCACCCCTTTTTCTCGCAGTGGGGGGAGCCAAACCGCCCACTCCACCAGCATCAGCGGGGAATACAGTAATGCACAGTCTTGGGCTTTCATTAACGCCTGCCAGCCATGATTCGTGGCTTTGAGAGAGTCCAGACTGCCCACACGGCGATCAACCGGCTGGAAGACCGTCGCCGGCAAGGGAAGCGGGTCTGCAAACAGTCGCTCCAAAAGTACGTGAGGAACTGCAGGGTCGGCGTGGATCCACAAGTGCAGGTGAGCCGCCTGTGCTACCCTGTAATATCGTTCCAGATCCGGAGCTCCCAGCCCCCCCATCTCATATGGCAGCGTCAACACCTCCCACCAAATTCGTGGCTGTTTACCACCCCAAGCCAGCTTGACCAGGGTCTGGGTCAGCTGCTTGAAAAAGACCTTGGACAGCACTATAGGGAGGTTATTGAAGAGGAATAGAAATCTCGGCAAGACCACCATTTTCATGATGGCTATCCTGCCCAGCAGTGACAGAGGAAGCCAATTCCACACCTCCACGTCCTCTACTAGATTAGCGTATGCTACTCCGTAGTTTTCCCTGAGGAGAACCTCCGGATCCTTGTGAAGCCGTATCCCCAAGTACCGAACCGAATCCGTCATCCACTGTAGGGGATATTCCATCTGGAACGGTAGCGTAACCGGGGTCAGCGGGAACGCCAACGACTTGCTCCAGTTCACCTTAAGGCCGGACAGGGCCCCGTACCTGACCACCTCCCTCAGCACCGACGAGAGGTTCGCCTCCGGGTCCCTGACGTACAGGAGCATGTCATCTGCATATGTTGATATACCTATCTTGTAGGTGGGAAAGTTAATGCCCTCGAAACTGTGGTATTCCCGTATCTCGCACGCCAAGGGTTCTGCCACTAACGCATATAGGAGGGGGGAAAGGGGGCAGCCCTGCCTGGTACCCCTACCAACTTTGAAGGCTTCCATAACCCGATCCCCTATCCTCAGCCTGGCAGTAGGACGGTAATACAATGCCCCGAGCATCTGTAAAAAGGGTTCACCCAGACCAAACTTCCTCAGCACCCGCACCATAAAGGGCCACTCCACAGAGTTGAATGCCTTTTCCATGTCCAGAAAAAGAGCCAAGGCTTTGCACTCCGGGCGCACATGCTGCATGGTGCCCAAGACTGTACGGATATTATAGGTTAGGTTTCTGGCTGGGATGAATCCCGCCTGTTCCGGAGCTACGAGCTCCGGCGCCAGCAGCGCAAGACGCATAGCCAAAACCTTGGCGTACAGCTTGGCGTCAACGTTGATCAGGGAGAGAGGTCTATACGATCCGCACAGATTAGGAGGTTTCCCAGGTTTCAATATAGTGACAAGCAGGGCCTCTCTCATTGAAGCTGGCATGCACCCTTCCTGACAAATATCGTCGAATAGCGTAATCAGATGCGGGAGGAGCTTATCCTTGAAGGCCTTATAAAAGGCAACCGTCAGTCCGTCAGCCCCCGGGGCGCTGCTGGATCTCATTCCCTCCAAGGCCTCCAGTATCTCATCCCCTTGCACTGGTAACATCAGGAATTCCCTCTGCGAATTGGACAAAAAGGGCATTTTGATATAGCTGAGGTAGTCCTCTATTTCCTCTTCCATCTGAGAGGACTTAGACGTGTAAAGCCCAGCGTAGTACTCTCTGAATTCTTCTATTATCTCTTCCTCACCAGTAACCACTGTGCCCGTAGAGGTGACAAGCTCGCCAACGACCAGGGGCCTCCTGGAATTCCGAAGTACCCTCGCCAATAAGGAACCCGGACGTTCACTCTCCCCATATGTTCGGGCCGTAGCATACTTGCCCATATGCTGCACCTCCCTATCCGCCTCCACATTGTATTCAGAGACCAACGCTTGAATCCGAGCTGCGACGTCGGGGTCCGCGGCCACCCTATGTTGCTCTTCTATCTGCGCTAGTTGCATCTCCAAAGTCTTCAGCCTCTGCCGTATGGACTTGAGGACGTCAGAGTGCTTGGCCATAGCCATGCCGCGGATGTACGCCTTGAACGAATCCCACAGCGTCTGAAAACTCTGCATAGAACCCAGATTCTTTTCGAAGAAAGTGTCAATATCCTCCGCCAATTCGCCCCTGAATACCTCATCCAACAGTGAGTAGGGCGGGAACCGCCATGTGAACGGCGGGATGCGTTTGGCCGGTGTGTCCAATATCAGGAGAAGAGGGGAGTGGTCAGACAGCGTACGCGGTAAGACCACGCACCCCTTAATCGCCGCTAGCAGCGATTGCGAAGCCAGCCAGTAGTCAATTCTAGTGTGCACGTCATGGAACGCAGAGTAGTGTGTATATCCCCCTTTCCCAGGGTGTCCATGTCGCCAGAGGTCTACCATATCCAGCCTACTCAGTTCCGCTTGCATGTGCAATGCGGCCGCCGCCGGACCCCGCAGCGGCCCCGAGGAGCGATCCACGGTCGGGTCAAATGTGAAATTGAAATCGCCCCCCCACACCATACTGGGGTGAGTGTATCGCCTGCAATGCACGGCCAGAGTGGCATAGAACGCTGGGTTATCATAATTAGGTCCATACATGTTAACGACCACTAAGTTGTGACCGTTCCCGACGCATCTGACAATTAAATAGCGCCCCTCGGGGTCCACTTCCAGTGCCGTCAGAGTCAGATTAGAGCACGGATTCACCCATGTGACCACCCCTCTGGAATGCGTAGTAAAGCCCGCCGCAACGCTAGTGCCCGCCAATCCCCTCGCAGAGAGCATTTTACTCGTGAGAGGGAGATGCGTTTCTTGCAGAAGCGCCAAATCTATGTGATGCCTGCGGAGGTAATTTAGCACCTTCCTCAGTTTGCGAAAATCATTCAACCCTCTAACATTCCAGGTCAACGCTCTCAGAGTCAGGCCGTCGCCGTCAGCATTCGTATCGCTAGAGGCTAACATCGCCGCCATGTCGCGCCATGTAAACAGCAAAGATGTGACCCCCGCAAAGCGCCACCCTGTAGAAGGCACCTGGCAACATAGTCAAGACTTGCATAGACAAAGCAGAAGAGATATCTTTCAGCGTACAGTGTGTACCCCCAACCCCCCACCCAAAACATCCCCCAATGTGCACTACCCCCCACCCACAGCCGACCACCCCCAACCTGGCCAGACAGATCCCCGTCCCTTCCCCCCGCCCCGCCCAACAACAAACACCTGGAACTTTCCCCAAACCGGCCCCCATAGGGACCATGTGAGCCTTCAGCACTGGGGCAGAGGTAACCTGGCCGGGTACAATCACAACCTGTCCACAACCCATAGTTACGCAGCGCCCCCGCTTCTCCGCCCCCAAATAGTCGTACTGCGCGAGCTGCTCTCTTGTCACCCCCATTAGAGCCAGGCACGTCCCCCATCACCCCTTTACGGGTCCGAGCCCGGCGCCCGGGGGAACCCTCCTAGTGGCCCCGAGAGGCCCAAGCTACAGCCCCCCCCCCTCCTCCCCTAGTCCCGGGCACAGGCCAACCTAGCACATGTCCATGGCAGGCTCATATAGGGCCCTCCGACCCTAGGGAGCTCGGAGCAATCAAGTTACCTGCAGGTGAGAGACAACAAAGCCGTCCCCAGGAGTTCCACGCAAGGAAGCCCACCAACACCACACATGCGCAAGGAATCAGAAAAGTCTCACCAAATATCTGCAGCGTAGTCCTCGCGTGCAGCGCCACCGGCCGCAGCTGTTCGTTCAGTACGAGGCGTTCGGGTCACCTGCCTGAGCCACGAACACCCCCCACCCAGACAGACCACAGACCCAGACCGCGCTGCCACAGGCCAAGCCGGACCACCGGCAACGGACTAGTCCCGCCCCTCCACACACGAGGACTCCGCCAAAGTGTCATTTCGCCCCCGAGGACTGTTCCGCTGTTCCCTAGACCATTCCTTCAGGGATTTCTGCAGCTCCTTCGGGTCCGTGAAGAAATGAGAGCGGCCCTGTCTGTTGATCCGGAGCCTCGCCGGGTACAACATTGCATAATCCAGTCCGAGGTCACGCAGTTGTTGTTTGTACGGGGCAAAGTGCTTCCGTTCTTCCTGCACTTTCGTCGTGAAGTCAGGGTATAGGGAGATGTCCATTCCCTCAAATTGCAGCTTCCCTTTTTCTCTAGCCACCCGCAGGGCTGCATCCCGGTCCCTGTAATTGAGCAGCTTAGCTATTATCAGCCTCGGTGGCGCTCCCGGCCTCGGGCGAGGCCCCAGCGAACGGTGGGCACGCTCCACTACGAACATGGGAGAGAACACCTCCGCCCCAAGCAGGGAATGCAAGAGCTTTTCCACAAAGGGTTCCATCCGTCCAGTGTGTGTCGACTCCGCCACACCAGTTATACGAATGTTTGATCTCCGCGAACGGGCCTCCAAATCTTCCGACTTGTCCTGGATGACCTGGAGCAGTCTGCTGAAGTGTTTACGGTCTGCATCCCACTCCGTCTGCGCCTCCTCCACGTGTGTGACCCTCCTCTCCGCCATGTCCAGACGCTCCGAGTTCTTGTCCACCCGCTCCGACATGCGGTCCATGCGGTATGTGAGAGCATCCAGCTTGGCGTCAATGGCAGTCAAACTGCCCTGCAGGCCCTTTTCCATCGCCGCCAGCATTTCTTTGATGTCCGCACACATTGAATTCTCCGAGGCCGCACCGACGGTGGGCGCCTCCGGTACCGCAGCCGTAGACCCCTTCGCCTTACGTGGGTCAAAGGATAGCTTAGGCTGAGTTTTGTTGCCCTTGCCCATGGCGATGTGATAGGCCAACACCTCCACCGTTCCAAAGCCTCTATACGGCTACCGCGTCCCGCGGCCCTGGTGTCGTAGGAATCTGTACAATATGCCACGCAGCCTCGTGGAGCAGGAGCAGCCCCCACCAGTGGCCGGGTGGGGGCCCACCCCCGCAGCAGCCTCGGCTTACACCCCAGGACCGGTCCCAAGGGCCTATCCACGCACCCGGAGAGTCCGGCCGCGGGCTCCGCACCTCCAAGCGACTGCCCTCGAGTGACAAGGAAGGGGGCACCACCACAGGGGGCACCGGAAGGCCGCGCCTCCGCGCTGATCCAGGGCCACCTCACCACAGATCACCACAGGCCCGTCACACCACCATCTCCGCCAGTCGCCAAGGATCTCACTGCAGGCCGCTGTAAGGAGGGGGGCACGCCAAACACAGCTCCGCAGCGGCGCAGGGGGTGCAAGGGATCGCCACTTCTTCTCAGGCGCCCCAGGAAAGGTCCGATGCAGTGACGCCCACCTCGGAAGGACCCCCTGCATGGGTAGGTTGCCACCGACCAGGGACTCCGGAGCGTCACGGGCCCAGGATGTCGTCCACAGCGGCGCGCAGACCAACTCCGTCTCACGCCAGGATCTCTTCGTCGGAGCTCCCACCTTGCACCGTGGGAGCGCCCAGGTCCGAACTGCACTCCAGGGGGGGGGGCCGCGTCCCGACCCCTCCGGTCCACACAGAGACTGCGACCATGCGCGGCAGGGCGGGCCAGCAGCCGACAGCCAGGCCGCACGCCGCGTCGCGCACTCCGGGTAGCGTCCCAGGACAGTCCGGGGATGACGGCCCAGTCTGACCGACGCTCCGCCTCACACCTTCCGCACGCCGCACGGCTCAACCGCCGGCCCCCGGGGTCCGCACGCCGCTCCTTCAGCTGCCGGGAGCGCTCCCCCGTCTAATCCACTATATAGCTCCGCAGGAGAGGATCTCTGACAGGATTATGCTAGGGCTTCGGTGGAGAGCGCCGCGCTCACGCGTCCGCCATTGCTGCCGGCAAGCTCCGCCCCCCAGGAATAACATTTAATGGACTCCTGGACTGGATCTTATAAACGGATATCATTCATTTCAATGTAATTATAAACAATGAAAACCAGTAAATAACGTAATTTTTCCATCACAAACATTTAAATCAACATTTAATGCAATTTAAAGTAAATAACTTTTACATTGCTTACAGATACAATGCCTAATTGTTTTAAAATCTACGAAGCTATCTTTTTTAAAGTGAAACATGCTTCGAGAACTTGCCTGACATTTTCTTTAGCTTTGCACGAGATGTAGCAACATGCATCCTGTAGATATAGCAAAAGAAATGACCTGGTTGCACAGCTGCCTTGAAAAGCTCTGACTATGACTATACCTAATGATGAACCCTACAACCCTAGGTCCTACTTTGATACATCCATCTATAGGACAAGAGATATTTCACTCCTCATACACCAATGCAGCACTCACATACACAGCTTACTCTTGGGGGATTTAATGGCCCAGATAAGACAGTCTACATAGGGCTCCAGAGGAAGAGTTGGTTTTCCCATAGTGCTTAGGGTATGAAGGCCTGTACTCCATGACTTTCAGCTGCCAACAAGCATTAGTCATGCCATGTACTGGTCATAGATGTCACTAGTCACCAATGATAAATGGCGCTAGGTGGAGTGCATTAATAGAGGAATTAGTACGTGGATGGTTGTAGAGTGAAATGCATGGATAGATGGCTAGATAACAGGAAATGCACATGAATGAATGAAGAGGGAGGGGATGTGTGTGTGTGGGGATGTCTTAGACTGGATTTTGCCTGATGTTCTTTTTTTTTCTCTTTATGGCGTTTTCACAGGAGCAATCACGCCAGGACACGCTGGAAACGAGAGAGAACACAAGTCTTCTCCCTTATGATTTTGGACGTGAAAGGGTGAGAATGAGGGTTCTGTTGTGGGTCATACCATGCCAGGGATTGTCAGTTATGTGTGCAGCAGACTAGTGATGTTGTAGGCAGATGAGAATACAATGCTGAGAAGGATCAGCATGCTTAAAGGAACTTTGGTTTGCTGAATCTCACATGTCAACCGAGATATCCACTAGTGCCATTTCTATCCTACATTTATGACAGAATTCAGATTTGTTCTCATAGAAAAATATTTTTTTTATTAGTCTTCATGCTAGATTTCTTCAGCTTTTGCTGTCATGTGTTGTGTGCAAGACTTTGGTGTATTAATGAGCTCCCTAACAGAGAAGAAGTCTTAGTTGTTGGTGTGATTGCATATGACGTATGAGAGAAAATAATGATCATGAATCTAAATGTTCATTTCAAAAGGTAAAAAATCAACCAATCAGGTATAAAAGTTTTTATAAAACTGAGAGTGCCTTGGAAGGGCGCTTTTATTGCACTCAAGGGAGAATTACCATTTTATAGTGTGTAGGATTTTGTCAGTTTCAATGTGATCTTGCAGTTGGGTGGTGACAGCTTGGCCCAGCAATTAATTCCTTCATTTCTTCAGTTGGCAACTACTGACCTCTCCAGTGAAGCATTCATAGGAATGCATAAATATGTGCTGTAAATTCTGCTGGCTGTGGACATCTTTAGTTCACTCCATACAATCTAGAGTGGATTCTGGAATGTACCTCACTTTTTGCAGTCTAAAGTGGATCCTGAAACATATCTCACATCATACAATGTAAAGGTCTAGAATGTATCTCACTTCATACAATCTAAAGGGGATTCTGGAATTGGTCACACTACACACAATCTAAAGTAGATTCTGAAAGCAGTATGACAATAAAGAATCTATAATCCTTTTTCAAACTAGGCAGAGCAAACCATGGAGACTACTGACTGGTGAAAATAGAAGGATCTTTTGTGACGGGCAGAGAGGTGATGTGAGTGTGGAGAGTGGTGCAGTACTTTGACTGCATATCCGTAATGCCCATGTTTACTTCTTTACAGCTGCCACTGTGGCATGACACCCCTGAAATGTTTCAGAGCAGCCCTATAATTGTGCTCCAGATTGTTCCCTCTTCTGGAAGAGAAATGGTAGGTAAAAGGAAATATCAATGGATAGGCCTGAACCATACCATGAGTATTCATTTGGCCTCTTGCACAGGCTCTGTTGTCCTTCAGAAATGGTGTCTAAAATCCATCCTCATCTTGCACCACCTACTCCTCCTTCTATGTAACTTATTTGTCCGATTCCTAAACTAAAATGGCTGCCTGGCAGTCCTTTAACACACCTCTTGTCAAATTGATGTTTGCGCCATCCTTCCAAGCCCTGTCTGGATAGCTCATATTTACACCATAGTTCTCTCCTTACAGCTCCCCTTCTTCCTCTTCTTTCCCATCACACCACATGAGAGGCAGAATTACTGTCTTTGCCAGTGCATGTTGGCACTCGTGTCCAAATAATTACAGATGAATTGGAAACCATATTTGACATAAGCATTGTTTATACCTCATTTTTAAAGCTTAATAGAACGCTTAACTAATCTAAATCCATTAATGATCTCTTTTGAAAAATAAGCGGTTTCTGCACTATTTGTGTTAATTGTGCAATAAATGACAGAACAAAATGACTTTGTCTCAAACATAGTAGATGGATTGTGAAACCATAATTACCTTATGTATTGTTTATACGTCTTTTTAATAGTAATAGACAGCTTAACTGATATGAATCCCAAAACAGTTTTTCTTTTTCTTTTTTTTTTTTTTTTTGAAAAGATTTTATTGTGCATAAAAAGGGTTACAAACACGGGCCTACAACCACCAGGGCCGGCCGCTAGTAGTCGAAGTGTTCCAGCATATCAGAAAACAATGACTGGCCCACAGGGGCTCCGCACTATCACAGTAGATCAGACTGCACATAAGGGAGATCAGAATACACAGTTTTAGTATAAATAACAACAAAAAAGAAAAATACAAAAATACAACAAACAAGGCGAAACGACTTATGAAGGGCGGCGAACACCAGCCGGGGGAGTCAACACCCAACCACCCAAGGGCGGTCAATAAAAGAAGACCTGAGAGGGAGGGGGGGGCCACGAGAGAACCAAATCTGTACTCCAAAGTACGAGATACACAAGGAACCCTCAAGGATCAGGGGGACGAGGCAACCCCGGACGTATCCACCAAAGGGGGAGCACAGATAGACCCACGATACGCGTTCCACTGCCCCCAAATTCTACCCCAAGCCCCCGGTTTACCACGAGCCACAGACACCGTTTTCTCCCTGAACATGCACCAGTCCATGTTCTCCTTCCAGACGGACACGGTGGGAGGCCGCTGGGAACCCCAAAGCTGTGCAATATCTCTCTTTGCAATCATGTTCCCCAAGGCCGCCCACCGAGCCTGAGCCGCATTGCAGTCATTGGGCTCCCATACATTCAGCACACAACGACGCACCTCCGGCAGCAGAGCGACCCCGGTGACTCGTCTCATAATATCATGCACCCGGCGCCAGTATTCCGCCACCTCGCGGCATTCCCATAGGATATGGAGAAAGGTAGCACTGAGCCCGCAGCCACGCTTACAGAGTCCGTCGTCTGAAAACCCCATCGAGACCAGGCAGGGGCCCGTCACATATACACGATGGAGAATCTTAAGCTGGACCAGGCGGAGACGGGCCGGGATGGCCACCTCCTTAGGGGATGACAGTGCAGTCTGCCAGTCCTCATCGTCCAGCTCCACCCCATCTCCCGTCCATGCCTCCCGAAGACGCACCAAGAGGTCAGCCCGATTATTTATCAGTTTTTTGTAAATCAGGGAGATAGTACTGTCGGGGACGTGACCATCGAGTATGCGGTCCTCGAGAGGCGAAGAAGAAGGGACCGTGGTCCCCTCCCCAAAGACCGAAAGCAGGGCGTGCCGAACCTGTGCATAACGGAAGAACTCTCTGTCACTAAGCTCATACTCGCGCTGAAGCGCCGCGAAGGATTTAACCGCACCTTTAACCCACAGGTCCCCCACTCTGCTGATGCCGATCGTATCCCAGCGCTCGAAGCCTTTCGTTGTCCAGAGGCTTCCCAAGCGGTCTGAGTCGAATAGAGGAGTGGCGCACGTTAAACGCTCACTCCAGCCCATCGCTACGTTAGCCGCCTTCCATACACGGACCGCAATCCTGGTAGGGCCCGTAAGGGCCCTACCAGCAGACCGCGAGTAAAGCGCTCTGTTATAGTTACCGCCGGGGAGCAGGAATTTATCCATCTCATATGCCGGGTTCGAACCAGGAGCGTACGTAGCATGATTAATGGCAGACAGCTGGGAGGCCCAATAGTACCGTCGAATATCAGGAAGCGCGATGCCCCCGTCATACCAGGAAAGAGTCAGCTTGGCCAAAGCGATACGCGATCGCCCGTCCCAAACCAGTCTCCTCTGCAAACTCTCCACCTCCCTAAAGTAGGCCGCAGGAATGACATCGAAGGAGTTCTGGAGTGCATAAAGGAATCTGGGAAGGGACATCATTTTAAACAGCGCCGCGCGACCAAGCGGAGACAAGGGCAGCTTACACCACCGAGCCGTATCTGCCCTCAAACGCCGGAGTGGAGACAGGAGATTCTGCTCATAGCGGACCGCCGGATCCAACGAAACGTACACCCCCAGGTATTTAAAGCCGGACTGAGATATTTGGAGCGGAAGCCGAGGCGGCAAGAGAGGAAGACCACCAGAGATAGGATACACACAAGATTTGGACCAGTTAATTATCAGACCCGAGTTTTTCCCGAAGGAAGTAAGGACATCAAAGAGAACATTGAGCGACTTCCGCGGTGAGGTGAGATACAAGAGAATATCATCCGCGTACAATGAAACCCGATCCTCGAAGCCCGGGGCCCACCGGAGCCCTCTAATCGAGGGCTCCCAACGGAGCCAGGCAGCGAGCGGTTCCAGGGCGAGAGCAAAGAGCAGCGGGGACAACGGGCACCCCTGCCTAGTTCCCCTCCCGAGAGCGAAAGGCCGAGAAACCCGCCCATTGACAACCACCTGAGCCATTGGTCCAGCATAAAGGAGCTTCACCCAGCTAAGGAACCCCTCCCCAAAACCAAACTTCGCCAAGACGGCCCAAAGAAATGGCCATTCAATGGTATCAAAGGCCATCGTGGCGTCTAGGGAAACCAATATGGCCGGTTCAGCGAAGTACTCAGCCCTAGCGAGGACGCCGTGCAGACGTCGTAAGTTGAGAGCGGTATTACGATGTGGGATGAAGCCACATTGATCCGGATGTATCAAGTCACATATAACGCTCAGCAGGCGATTGGCGAGGACCTTAGCAAGGATTTTGGGTTCGGCATTTAGCATGGAAATAGGCCTATAGGAGGCACAGCGGTCACGTGGCTTACCCTCCTTGGGAATCACCACTATAGTAGCCAGACGCTGGTCGTCAGGAAGGGAACCCCTCTCGAGCGATTCCTGAAACATATGACGGAGGAAAGGCGCGATTTTATCCGGGCGCAACTTATATAGTTCAATCGGCAGACCGTTGGGGCCCATAGCCTTGCCCGAGCGGAGGGAGCGAATCGCAGTAGCTATCTCTTCGACAGACAAAGGGGCATCCATCAGCTCGTGGTCCTCGACGGATAAGCCGGGCAGGGCAATATCCCGAAGCAGAAGACGAGAGTCGTCCTCATCTCTATCAGACACCGGGGAGTACACTGCACGGAGGTGGTCAGCAAAACACTCAACAATCTCACCAGGCTCAGTCACACACACTCCATCCGACACCCGAAGCTCCGGGACAACACGATTCACTCTCTCCTTCTTGTCCAACCAGGCAATCAGCTTACCCGCCTTGTCTCCGGCGTCATACAACCTACCCTGCTGCTCCCTATACATAGTCTTGGCAGCATCAGTGACGAGAGACTTATATTCAAACTGCTTCAGGCTGAGGGCATGCAGCCCATCCGGGGTGACACCCGCCTCCAAGGCCGCCTCCAGCCCCGATATTTCAGTCTCCAGCGTCACAACCGCCTCTCTCTTAACCCTCTTGGCCTCCACTATCTGGGACAGGGCATGCCCGCGGAGCACTGCTTTGAAAGCTTCCCACAGGGACACCGAGGACAACACCGACCCCTCATTCTCAGAAAAATATTGATCAATCGACTTAACCAGGCTATCACGGATCTTGGGGTCTCGCAGGTACCAAGGGTTAATAGGAGCGATCCGCCCAGCGGACCGCGACCCAGTGTCAAAAAGCAACCACAGTGGGGAATGATCAGAAATACCCCTGGCCAGGTGTTTGACCTCTCGAATCCGAGTAGCCTGGGCCGCGGGCATAAGGAAATAATCCAGTCTGGAGAGACTCCCATGGGCCCCAGAGTGAAAGGTGTACTGACACTGTGTCGGATGCATTAACCTCCAACAGTCCACCAGACCGAAGGTCTCCAGGAGCCCGCCCAGCCACGCCTGGGCAGCAGGGAGGGCCCTGGGCGGATGACGGTCCAGGTCGCCCGAGACAACCGAATTAAAGTCCCCACCCATAAGCAAAAGACTGTCAGGAAGCCCAAGCAACATACGACCCAAGTCTGAGAAGGTGGAGTTCTGGAGGCCCGGGGGAACATAGACCGAGATCAAGGAAAGGGACTGCCCCTCCCACCTCCCAGTCAGAGCCACATAGCGCCCTCTATCGTCTGGGACCACCCTGGTGATCTCCAACGGAAGTGAAGCTCGCAAGAGAATGCTCACCCCTCTCGAACCAGTGGTGAAACCAGAGTGGGCCACAAGTCGATATCCCCCCCTGTTCATAGCCCGACAAACATTGCCAACCAGATGCGTCTCCTGTAGGAACACCACATCAGGAGTCAGACGACGCAGATATTGCAGCACAACACCCCGTTTGATACGGTCCCCCAATCCATTGACGTTCCAAGACATCAATCTCAACCCGCCCCCCCCCATCCCCTCCAGTAGATCAAGGGCCCCCTAGCAAAGCGCTCAACACCCAAGGATGAACCATAGCCAATACTTCGCCTTGAAACCAAAAAACACAAATCCAAACAACCCCACCCACCCACCAACCCCCCCCCCAACTCCAACACCCCCCACCCTGCACCCCTGCGGTCCAAAAAACCACCCCAACTTGCAGTGTGCCTGTCGCCCTACAAACCCCATTCTACGAAAAGACCCCAGAGGAGGGAAGGGACCCGTCCCCGCCCGCTCCCCACACACACCATAGTGAAACAAAATACACAAAAGAAGTAGAACCCAGCCGAACAGTACAACATGGCAGAGTCCGGGACCATAAGTCACTCCAAAGGAGACCCGCCACCCTCGGTACCGGCAGAGGGCCCAGTCCGGTCACCCCGGTCCGGCAGCGAATCCAGCCAGTCACTCACAGTCGCAGGAGAGTCAAAAAAGCTAGTCCGATCTTCATGTTCCACTCGGAGCCTTGCAGGATAAAGCATAGAGTACTTGAGACCGAGGTCCCGGAGACGCCGCTTCACCCCCTGAAAGCCCATCCGCTGTTTCTGGACAAGTTGGGTGAAGTCCGGGAAAAAGTTAATGGACGAGTTCTCATGTCGGACCGGGCCATGGACCCGTGAGGCCTGCAGAATCGCGTCTCGGTCTCTGTAATGGAAAAGTCTCGCAACGATAGGCCTCGGGGGGGCACCCGGTCGCGGCCGGCCACCTGGGACTCGATGGGCCCGCTCCACAGCGAAAAACTTACTCAGGCCAGCGGGAGCAAGATGTTCGAGGATGAGCTCCTCGACCAGGAGGTCAACCGGGCGGTTATCGGAGGTCTCCGGAACGCCTATGACGCGGATGTTATTGCGGCGGGCCCGTCCCTCGAAGTCTTCCAGCCGCCGGGCCATCAGATCATTGGCCGATTTGAGATCGCCGAGAGTGGCCTGCAGGTCCAACACGTCCGTACCAAGGGAGGACATCCGCACATCCAGCGATTGAACCCTCTCGTTGGTCTTAGAGAGATCCGCCCGGATTAGCGTAATGTCAATGGCCACCATGTCAATTTTACGGGCCAAGGCCTCGTACTGCGTAGCGATGGTCTCTCTGATGCCCTTAATGGCGCCCATGATGTCCTGCAGGGACAGATCCGGAGAAACGGACGGGCCACCACTGGTGTCTTCCGGGGGGACATTGGCCGTCCCGGGGGATCCTTTACCCTGAGTGTAGCGGTCCATGTTGTTCGTCTGGACCGGTCCCCCACGTAGGGATGTTTTGGTCTTACGCCTCTCGGGGTCTCCCTTGCCTCCCATGAGAACCTCGATCGCCGAAGGGGACCACCGAGGAAGCGTCGAGGTGGCACAGGCCAGGCAGACGCGTGTCGCACCACAGGCCGCAATATGGCGGAGCGAAGGGACCACCGTCAATGAGCACACTGGCAGCAGACGAAGCCACCGGCATCAAGCGAAGGCAAAATGAAAGCCCAGTCGCACCAAGCAAGTCCACAGTCCAGCCCCTCAAAGACCAAAAGTGAAACCGAAAGTGATGTGACGGCCACTGGCACAGCCCCGCTGCCGTTGTTGTTCAACTACGTCCCGGCTCCACAGATCACCCTCGCATCGGGCACAGCCGTCGGGTGGGCCTCAAAAGTTCAAACCACCATAACTCCGGATTGCCAGGTCCGATTTGATTTCCGAAAGGAGTTTAGTGTTCAGCCAGCATTCGTCTCCCAGATTCCATCAACCAAGTCAGGATAGAGTCAGGATAAATTCCGAGGAGCAGCGAGGGTCTGGGGAGCCCTGTGCTCACGCGACCATCTTGGATGCGCGCTAGGCTCCTCCCCCACAGTTTTTCTTTTTAAACAAATAAGCTATTTCTGCATTATTTGTGATAATCTTGCAATCTTTTACATAACAAAATGGTTTTGTCTCAAGCATAGTAATTTTACATTTGAAAAATAGACAGGATGTATGCTTTTACACAATTAGAAAACTAGTATTGAATCAGTTTGCCTCCTGTTTTGTCGATGTGCAAATATCATTTGCTCAAAACTGCATAAAAGAAACAAAAATGGTGTGAACTTATTTGAACTATATTTTCTGGAATTGCCCCAGTGCACACTTTTTGTTGTATGGCCATGGCTCTTTAGCACTTGGTGACATTAGAAAGACAAGCTGTTGAAGCCTGACTGTGGGTATCACTGTCCATCCCTCCCAGGCTTTTCCTCCCTTATCACGTTGTCATTTCCTCAAAGCTGTTAAAATTCAGACTTGACCAGCTACACAAGCCCAGGTTACTTTTCTTAGGATTCTGTGACTTATAGTCCTGGTTTCATGTTGCTAAACAGGACTACAAGCCCCAAAATGCAATGAAAACCCCCAGACTAAAGCAGCTAGTCACATATGTAACTCGGAAGCTTGGCACAGCTGAGAAGTAAATGCCATCTCCATTTTGCCATGTCTAATCTCCTACGGCATGAACATTGGTCCCAAGGTGAGTATTTTTCAACCGAAAATTATTAACACTTGTTTCGTTTCATACTTTTGAAAGTACTGAAGGCCAAATGAATCATTAACGCATGTACGCATTAAAATGCAGATAATATAATTGTTCAATACAGTTCATGAATCACGTTTGCTATTTGGTGCATGATTGGTTTCTGTTTTGTGTTCAAGTTACCTAATAAGGTAAAACGTTTCATTTACCTTAAAAGAAATGTATATTTATATATGTCTGTCTTTTCCTTTTCCAGGTGACTGTGCTTATCTCCTAAAACCTGCTGGTTGTCTGCACATGTATGCAGTACAATGAGAAATGCTTATGCTTTTTTAGAAATAATTTTGTCGAGTTACATATTAGAGAATGAAAATGTTGAAGAATACTGTACAATAAAAATGATATTTTAGAGATGCGTATGGGAGTCTAATAATTATGTTGATGTTTAGATTTGTTTTGGGAAACTTGTGCCTCAGATTGCGCCTGACATTTACTGGATCCTGTAAGTGGAGTGAGGGCTGGGCATAGTTTGTTGTCCCAACTAAGGGCCTCATTACGATGTGGGTCGGAGTTGCCTCCGACCAACACCGTTGCGGTGTCAGGACCGACTGACCTCCGGTCGGCAGTCCCGACACTGTAATTACAATGTGCCCGCACTTGGTGCGGTCACATACTCCCATTTCTCTATGGAAGTTTGTGCTGCAGCCATAAACCGGCCATAGCACAACCTCCCGTAGAGAAACGGGAGAATCTGTTCATCCCTGCACCGGGTGGCATGCACCTCAGGATGCCTGCCACACGGTGCAGGGATTAACAGGGGGCACCATAGGTGTCCCCTCGGCCCCCAACTGGAGGCCACAGGGTTTAGGGGGCCCTGCTAGTTGCCTCCAATGTCACTTTCCGACAGAGCTTTCCATGTCAGAAAGCCCAAAATGGAACGCCTGTTGGAAACCGACATCATAATCTCTATGGCGGAAACACCATCCATAAGGATTAGGGGCATACCTCCAACTGTCCAATGGGGTCCTTGAGCCCATCCTAATCCTACCGGAATGACCGTCCGGTTTCACTTTCGACCGCCTGCATCGTAATGAAGCGATCGAAGCTGAAACCATGATTAGAGTCAGAAAACCTCCGACCTGTGGTCGGACGCGTTCTGACTCTCATTGTAATAAGGCCCTAAGATGTTAGACAAAGTGCAAAACACTGTGATAACAATGCTCTACCATTTCTGAATTGTTTCCTCATGTATAGTACCTCTGTCCACAAGCCATTTTATCCATCCTAGACATGCCAGACGTTTTTGTGGGGCCTGGGTAAACGATCTAAAGTAGAATCCTTAGGACTTTATTTCAAAATTTAAAAGTATGCCCTAGAGGGAAAGAACAAAATGGCACTTTAAGCATCTAGGGTATTAGCTGTTTTTGCTGACTCGTCACTAATAACAACCATTCACAAACCCAAGAGGTCTCACATTTACAAAGTGAGTGCTGAGCTCCTGGATTTACAAATTCTGGTTTATAAAGCATTGTTTAAAGTAAAAGAAAAATATTAAAATACTGTAGGAATAGCAAACATTTATCTTACAGTATTTTGAGAATTAACATTGATTTCAATAGTTTCAATCTTTGTAAATAGTTATGTCAGGAGATTTGTAAAGTGTCTGGTTACTCCAATAGTATGGTTTATTTTTTCAAAATGTTCACTGGAAACTCTGAACGGGATTTAAAAGCTTATAGCATGTGGTCCTGCTTAAAATTAATATTGAGAACTAACTGCAGGTACTTAAAAGCACACAATAGCTAGAAATGAAGGAAAATGCTTACCAACTTCCAAACTGGAACAAATGCTCCAGCCATTTTGTCCTGTGCAACAACCTGTGGGACATATTAACTGCCTATGGGAGAACTGACAATATAGGCACTCTTCTGCCTCAAACACAGGTTGAGTATAGTTACATCTGCTTGGCCCTGCCTGCAGCACAATAACTTTTGCCTTTTTATGCCATGCTCTGGGCTTTGATGCATTATGTGGAAGGTGGGAGAAAAACAAATGCATAAAGTCTACCCATTAGTCAAGCTTGCATCACATGCTCTTATAGATAAGCTGGGAGGGTGAGAGGCAAAACATGGAATTCAGGGGGACAGGAATGTAAGGGGGAGCAACACATGGGAAGAAATAAAGAAATCACATGTATCCACTGGACAACTCAGAAAGAAAAAAGGAGGTCGCCGAGCCATTGAATGATGTAAGATATCCAGTCAAAAGAATGCTCTAGAGGAGTGCCACACAAAGAAAAAGAAATGCTGTCAAATAAGAAGCAAGCAAACAAGATTGACAAGAAAGCCAACAAATGCTAAGCAATTGATGTTTGGGGAAGTTCTCATTTAAGCCAACAAAATAGCCAAAAGATAGCAACATCTTTTTTTTTTAAACAGGAAAAAAGTGCAGTTCAAGAACCTGTTTGTTTCTTTTTAACAAAAAAGTGTATCAATAAAATGTTTGCTACGCTGAAATCATTATCTTTTTAACTTTCAGAAAACGTTTTATTTACCCATTTTGCATTTTTCTAAATGGTAGTCCATGAAACCCATAGGTGAGCCTGGCAAATTCTGAAAACTAGACAAAATGTTCAATTCTGCAACAGTTCATTTGTGCAGACCACTCATGGTTTTCCCAAAGAGACTCACTGTTGCAATAAAAAATATTGTAAAAATGGAAAAAATGTGAATAGCTGATGTTTTTATCTGTACGTTTTTATCCTGATGGCTGATTCATAAAATAAATGTACCATTTATATCTATAAGATCGTTCTGATGGCAGGTACATATAGTATTTGTTGATTCTCCAAACAACTATGATACCCAGAGCTAACAACTAATCTGCAGATGACAATAATTTTTTATTGTTTATTAATCATACTGCCTTTTACATGGCAAAATCTAATGAATAAAAAATGGGGATGAAGAAACCCTATGCATTTCTTTTAATGCAATCAAGATCCTGAGTTTAGGAATAGTGATTATGTGTACTACTGTGCATTTGGGCTGCCTATACTATCAAGTGATTCAGAGGGCATTTCGCAAATTGTGTTGTTTTTTGCACACGTCTCACACTTAGAAGGTAAAAATGGAAAGAAATTCAATTGATAATAACAAATATCAACTATTCTGTATTCCTAAACTTCCCCAATACAAAGGAGTACCTTATTTTAGTGACTGGGGTCCGATTAGCAGTGAAAAGAAAGGGCCTAAAATGCAACGTGGAGACATCGGGCCCGATTCACAGAACTAGCTTAAGACAAAATCCTAAACTTACTACCATTTTGGTATTCACAGAAGGCACTTACTCATTTTGATATTCACAGAAGGCACTTACTCATTTTGGTATTCACAGAAGTTAGGAGTCCTAACTTTAGGACTCCTAAATGCCTTCTGTGAATACCGAAAAACTTAAAGTTAGGATTTTTCTCAGTTTAGGAGTAGTAAAGTTAGGACTCCTAACTTTATGACTCCTAAATACCTTCTGTGAATACCGAAAGTCTTAAAGTTAGGATTTTTCTCAGTTTAGGAGTAGTAAAGTTAGGACTCCTAACTTTAGGACTCCTAAACTGAGAAAAATCCTAACTTTAAGACTTTCGGTATTCACAGACGGCATTTAGGAGTCCTAAAGTTAGGACTCCTAACCTCTGTGAATACCGAAATGAGTAAGTGCCTTCTGTGAATACCAAAATGAGTAAGTGCCTTCTGTGAATACCAAAATGGTAGTAAGTTTAGGATTTTGTCTTAAGTTAGTTCTGTGAATCGGGCCCATCACATTTTCAAGAACACTGACTTAGGTTTGTAATATGGGGAGCTGTGGAATTTGGTCTTAGGCTTGGCTACCACCCTGGTCAACATACCAAACCCAGACATTTCTGAAAACAAAGGCACTTGGGGGAATCCGAGATACTGTGAGTTATGTGTATGTATACACTACAAAATTCAAGTTTTGGCTATATAATCATGTATTTTCCTCAAATTTCCATGAGACGTAGGCTTCTTCTGGGTTGAAGGCATAGCCAGTGCTTGAGCAGGCAACCTCTACCTGTTTTTCTTTACAATTCCTAGCGCCTAAGGAGCTTCCGCTCTCCGGGGGGTTGAGGGAGGACAGATTGGGGATAATACCCTTTAATATCCCTTCTAATACTGGAAGGAAGACTTCCTTTTTTGTAATCTGGAGCTCTTGCCCATGCCCTGCAGAGATCTCTAAGCAGGGCTCCACTATGGAGACTTATCATTAAAAATGGGAGATTCCTCCCTTTCCAACTATACCTCTCCCATTGCAATAAGTGCTCAGAGCCTAAGCTATGTCTTCCAAGTACCAACGGAAGTTTAAGTAAAATGAGTCTTATTACTCATTTTACTTTCCCTTTCTTTCTAATGTTGATCATTAAAAAAAGAAAGTGGGCTGCTGGGGAAGCTCTTCCCAAGCGGGAAACGGCCACTACAACGTGGCCGTTTCCACGAATAACCATTACCACGCATGCATTACAACGCATGCGTGGTTACAACGAAAAGCCTTTACCACGCATACCTTTACTACGAAATTCGTAGTAAAGGCATGTGTGCTAAAGTTAAAAGAAAAAAAAATGGGGGTTGGGGGTCTCCCCCCCCCAAAAAAAATGTGAGATTAAAAAAGAGGGTTTGGGGGGCACCCCCAAAAATAAAATATAAAAAAAACGTACCTGATTCCATCAATTAAAGAGAGATATGGAGGCAATCCACGTCGTTAGAGGAAACGGCAGGACACTTCCGCTTCCTCTTAACGACGTGGAACGTCACCAAGGAAGATCGAGGAGAGGAGAGGTAAGGGGGAATGAGGGGGTGGTGTCACGCAAGGGAAAAATTTAAAGAGTAGATAATAAGTGCGATATCCTTTAACAAGAAAATGCCATTAACATGCATAATTTAACAACGAAAATCGCTGAAAAAGTATGCGTGTTAAAGGCATTTTCGTGGTAAAGGATATTCGTGGTGATGGCATTTGCGTTGTAACGCATGTGTGGTAAAGGCATGCGTTACAACGGAATGCATTGTAAAGTCATATATTCCTGAAAAATTAAAAGGGACCCCTGTGGGTCTATCACCAGAAGAATTTCCATGCCTGGATGCTTTGATAACGCTTCCTTGTCAATAGTACCTAATGGTTTGTGCTGACAATGGGGAGATCACATCAGTCGCATCCAATGGGTTAAAATCTCTAAATATCAAAGCACAAGTTTGGGGCTCTGAAGAATTGGTTCTGACGAAAAATGACCCTTCATCAACATTCCATCCTTCATGTTGTGCCTAAGCTGTCCGTAATTATATAATGGCATTCCACCGACCCAAGGACAACATATGTTTGGAAAATGTGTACCAACTAAACTTTATTGAGGAGGGCACTAAATGAAGTGATTTGCTTTTCTGAATACTCCTAGTTCACACAGTGAATTTCAAATTGCATATGATTCAATTTGTGGCTCAGGTATGTGTTAAAATAGCAAGGCACATAAAAGGTCCCTTAACTTTCAGTAGCTGAAAAAATTGAAATCCAAAATTTTACATGAAGGCTCAAGTCAATGCAGTGTGCACCTCCAGCTTCCACATTCTACACATGCTACAAAAGATCTTTAAATTGCTGTCTCAGAACACCAGAAGGACTGTCTCACAAGCATTCATCACCAGCAGGCTGGACTACAGCAACACTTTCTACGTCGGAATCACCAAACAACTCCCACGCCATACCTACATCACGCCGCACCTCAAGAAGCTTCACTGGCTCCCTATTCATGAGCGCAGCCAATTCAGACTTCTCACACACATACAAAGCCCTGCACAAAACAGGACCAGAATACCTCAACAGCTGTATACACTTTCACCAACCCACCAGACACCTATGCTCTGCCTCACTCTCACTTACACACATTCCCCACATCCGCAAAAGCAAAACTGGAGGTCAATCATTCACCTACATCACACCTAAGACATGGGACAACCTCCCTCAACACATCAGGGCCTCCTCTTCACTTCTTGAGTTCTGCGTGAAGCTGAAGACCTGACTCTTCTCATAAGCACCTTGGGGACCTCAAACCTACACACCTGCCCAAGCCCCTGAATACCCTCTCTGGTGATTAGTGCTCTATACAAATCAATTTAACATAGCACAGGGATTTATTAAATATTTGACAGGTCCCTGTGGAATACGAGTTTCTTTATCATAATGACAAACCCCAAATCAGAGGTTTACCATTGTTTGTGCCACTAGGATTATGCAGCAATGGAGCAGTGTTATCCATGGTATGCAGAATGAAAAGGTAAATTGTGCAGTATGATGTTGCACATTCTCTGGAATGATTCATTATTTTTATGAAGGCCTATTTGATTTTGTCAATTTGACAAAATAAATGCAGTACGTGCAGCAGTTTAATATTGGATAGGTGACAAAATTGGCATAATATGGCAGAACTACACATTAAGCATACCAAATCTAAATCTGGTCAAGACATAGCGGTGTTGAGTGTTATTAACACAGGACACATAGTATTGACAATACTCCCTGTGGGTAATGGACTTGAAGAAAGCAACCGTCCGTTTCTTCATCTCTTCGCACATTCTTCGATCATACATGTATTTGAAGAAAATAGCCTAATATGGCTCTTGATGAGGGATAAAACTTTGTGCAGGTCTTGCCTCACTGACAAGTTAAATACAGTACTAAAGGGTATATTCGTATAAGAAAGCTAGGGGATAAGAGAGACATATCCAAATTCAGGCAATCTTAAATAACTGATTTCCTGAAACTTGTTTCTTCTTTTGACCATATGGAGAACCAAAGTAATAAGCACTGCTTAGGTCAGAAAAGCCGAGGTAAAGGAGTCCCGGCTTGGCCCTGGTATACTTTCCAATCTATAGGTTCAAATTCACACATTGCTTAACCGTCCCCAGGCCATTCCTAAATCGGAACTATGCTTCTGATAGGATAGAATTATCCTGCGCACATTCCTCTAACCGCATTATTAGAACCCTACTCAGGAATTATACTGAGGAGTACAAGAGGGAAATAGGGTGATAACATTTGTGATCTGATTTTTGACCCTTATTAAAAATGGGTACAATTAGTGAGACAGCCCAGGAGGGAGGACTCATAGGGGGATATGTACAAGGAAGTGGTGGAGAGAGGCGTCAGCCGTCATGGCTTAACGCCTTTCTCCGCCACTTCGGAAACGAAAGACTTTTTTTTTTTTTGCACCATATTTACAAGAATATGGTGCAGCATTGCGTTTCCCCCTACGATGGCGCAAAGTTAAGCAACTTAGCGCCAATGCAGGCACCCTTGCACCATTGTGCGAAGGTGTCTGCCTGCAGGGGAGGATTGTTTATGTGTAGGAAGGTGTCTCTTCCAGCACATAAACAATCCACTTTCATGTGTGCTTCATGCAGCACACATGAAAGTGGCAAAATGGCATTTTTTCTTTTAGATTGTTTATGTACAGGAAGGGGGACCTTCCTGTACATAACCAAACCATGGCATTTTGCTTTTTCCATGTGTGCTGCACAAGGCAGCACACATGGAAAAAACAAAAACGAGGCGAAATAATGCATTTCTCCTCGTTTCACCAACTTAAGACCACGTTAAGTGGCTTAACGCTGCCTTGTAAATAAGGCGCAGCCCCTAGCGCCACCACAACGTCGATAAAAGTGACGTTGTGGTGGCCATAGGGGATTGTACATATGCCCCATAGCCTCTGCAGCCTCATTAAACACCTGTGTCAAAATGGGTCCCCATAGATCCCTGACTGCTTTAAAGACATCTATTGGTAAACAATCGAGGTCAGGAGCCTTTCTGCCTGCACTATGATGTAAAGCAGGTAGAACATCAACAAGAGTAAGATTTAGGGGAAGAGAGGTCCAACCAGGGTCTCCCTCACAAACACAGTTAGGCAACAATCCCCCTGGTTCTGTTTGAAAATATCCAAAAAAAGGACAACCCATTCTTCACAGGAGACAAAGGAATTAAACTATGTAATTAGGTAGTTTTTCTTTTTTTAAAAGGGGCATTGACCGTATTTCAAAATAACTTATTGTCCTTTGTTTCAGCAGCTTGGGTCAGTTTTATCCATGCTTCTTCCTGTAGCACCTTCTTCATGGCTGCTAATACATGATTATAATTTTTCCGAAGTAACTTAATAGCCATATGGTCCCAGGGAGAACTATGTAGGGTCACTTTCAAGCGCTGAGACGCCTGAGTGTACGGGTAGTCGAACGACCCGCAATTTCTAGTTTGTGTGGGTCTCTGAAATTGTGTCAAAAGGGAATTAATAGAACATGAGATGTGCTTAAAACTAGACAACAGTTTTTCATGGTCCACCACCTTCTCCAAGCAGTAGCTGAGCTCGGTTGGATTATTATCTCATGTAGAACAGTATTAGGCTCCATTCTTGTCCATTTAATCCATACACCATTAGGCCTAACTGTAGTAATATTAAGGACCAGAATGGATGGCTCACATTTGTTGGCCCAAAAAGAAAAAGGTAACATAATAGGGTTATGGTCACCCATTGCAGTTAGTATGAAAGTATATGATCATAAGCGGAAGCAAATACCAGAACATGGTCAATAACAGTATTAGCATTTCATCGATAAAAGGGATCTGTTCCCCATCAGTACCGCATTTACACTCTAACATAAGAAGATTATATTAAAACAATTACTGAGTTCAGTGCATTCCCATAGTCATTATGACAAAAATGCATAATACCATCCCCATCCGGCTAGAATAACCACATATCTGGTTTGCAGGGATAGGGCATGACTGTATATTAAAATCATCTGCCCATATCAATACATAGTATATTAAAATCACCTGCCCATATCAAGGGCATGGATAACCGTATTATGGGAGGTATCAAATACACAGTTATAAAAATTGGCCAACACCAGGTCAGAGCCCCCTTTGTAACTAACCACAGCAGCTCAGAGTGGGGTCCAACAGATTAAAGCCTTTCAGCAGTAACGGATAGCTTATTAGATATTAATATCTGCAGCCCTCCGAAGACCCGCCCTGCTGGGGAAGGTACAGCACCCGGAAAATATGAGGAAAACCCCTCCACATGAGTTGGGTTTACACACTAGGTTTCCTGTATGCAGATAACATCAAAACTGAAGGTAATACTCAGCCAATCTGGAGATCCCAACTTAATCTGTTACCAGCACACATTCAATGTCGCAAATGTATCAACACCTTCATGTTTCTGACTATTTGTAGTCAAAAGGGGCTCAACAAATGGTGGCGCATTGGAGCTACTGTTATCTTTGTTAATAGTTACAATAGTCCATTAGGTAGTATCTGCAATAGAGCCTTCAGTGCCAGGTATAGATGAGGAATTGGGGTGTGAAACTACAACAAAATTCAACAGGTTGTCCCTCTACTCTCTCCACAACAGGGGAAAGAGTAGCCCTTTCTGCCCTTAAGTCAATCATTATCTTGTAACAAACTCAAAACCTGGAACCTGTTGGACAGGTCTTTAGGAGAAATATATGGGAGATCACACACAGTCATCTGTCGGTTGTTTAGTTTGACACTGTACCCCGGTGCAATACTGCGTAGATGACAATATAAAAAGCCCAGTTGAAATAGAGCCACGTTCCTGGTAAATGGGGTGGTTGGCATTGACCTTCTTAAGGATTCCCCTGCAAATCTACGTTGCTTAAAATTGATGATATTACAGTCCCCCTGAAAGTTTTTCCTTAGTGGCCCACTCCATCTCACTCATCTCGTCAATAGTATTTGATTAGCTCTATTAGTCGTATATGATTCACACTGAGCCAATGTATGACTTTATTCTTCTGCATTTCCAAGGTTTCGCTTAAATCAGAGTTCAGAGGAGGATGTTAACCTAACCTCCAACATAAGGGCAGCCGGCTGGTGATAAATTAATAGTCACTGGATCAATGAAGTCTCTATGTCATTACTCCCAGGGCAGTTTAATGGTTTACAGACATCTGGTTAGTTAAAAAGAGAAGCTGGTTCTGTTGAATACTAGCCAATAACAGCCCTCAGCATCTATCACTGACACATAAAAGGAGCCAAGATAGCAGCCATCACCACCCGCATTGACTCCGCAGCTATCCTCACAAAGAAACTCTTCAAAATAGTCAAAAAATTCTCCAACCCAACAGGCACAGAGATACCATCTACCCCGCACAAAAACTCAACGACAACCTCTTATACTACTTCCACAGAAAGATCACCAACATCTACAACAATTTCAACATGCAACCCACCACCCTCAACCCCAACGACCTCAACCAACCAGTGAACACCAGCGAAACCATCACCACCTGGTCACCGCTCACCAGCCTGACCACCTTAGCCATCATGTCTTTCATCTACTCCGGGGCGCCCACCGACTCCTGCCCCCACCACCTCTATAGCCTCGCAATGAAGCAAATCTGCACACAACTCGCCAGCATTTTCTGCTCCACAACAAGTCTACTGGGCAGATAGAGACACGCATATGTCAGACCCCTCCTAAAAAAGACCTCGGCTGACCCAAACAATCTAAAAACTCACCATCCAATCTCCCTGCTCCCCTACGAGCCTAAAGTTTGAAAGAAAGCCATCAACCATCAGCTCACCAAATTCCTGGAACAAAACCAACTACTGGAAGCCTCTTAATCAGGATTCTGTGCCAACCATAGCACCGAAAGAGCACTGATTGCCGCCACAGACGACAATCAGAACACTCCTTGACCGTGGAGAAACCGTGGCAAAAATCCTCCTTGCGCTCTTTATGGCTTTCAAAACAGTCTCCCACAGCACCCTCATCAACAGACTGCATACAGGAAGATGCCCTCAAGTAAATTGCCTCCTTCCTAACAGGACGTAATATCCGACTGTCTCCTTTCACCTCTGCATCCAAAGACATCATCTGCGGGGTACCAAAAGGATCATCCCTCAGCCCCAACCTGTTCAACATCTACATGTCCCCCTTGTAGATGTCACCAGATCCCACAGACTCAACATAATCTCCCTAAGCAGATGACACTCAACTGATCCTCTCGCTCACCGAGGACTCCTCCAACACCAAACCAACTTCTTAACGCCATGACCAAAGTAGCCAAATGGATGAGAGACAGCTGCCTCTAACTCAACTCTGACAAAACTGAAGTACTGATCTTCGGTAAGAACACCTCTGCATGGGACCACAGCTGGTGACCTGACTCATCCTAGACCTCCCCAAACTAACCCATATCACCCCCACCTGAGAGACCTCCACTGGCTCCTCATCCAGGAAAATGGCAGTTCAAGTTCCTCATGCATGCCTACAAAGCACTCTATAACCTAAAACCTGCCTACCTCAACCATCGACTGAACTTCCACCAGCCAGCTAGACACCTGCGGTCACATCACTTGCCCTCACACACACTCTCTGCATCCATCGCAGCTGCAGCAGTGACCGTTTCGTCTCCTACATCACTGCCAAGACCTGGAACGACCTTCTCCTCCAGCTCTGTACAGACCCCTCGCTAGCAGACTTCAGAAAGAGACTCAAGACCCGTCTTTTCCGTTTGGTTGGGGGGCTTCTGTCAGGAGCTCTATCATGAGGCAATAATAATAATTGGCTGGGATTCTGCCCCTGTTCATGGCTATGTTCAACAGGTCTGAGAGGAGCATCTAATGTGGCTTGTTGAGAATCACTGCTAATCACATTGGAAAGTTGTGTCTTTGACTTAAGAGATATTAGAGTATCAGAGGCCAAAGCTACTGAGACAGTTAGCCGTTGTTCCGTGCTCTCTATTTCTTTATTAAGGACTCCCACTGCTTTCCTAATATAGCCATCTAGCATGGAGTCACCAGCCTTTGCAGGGGTTGTATTTTACCCATGGCTCAATGTGTCAAAGGTGAACCATCAATCCACAAGCATCAAAAAGGAATAAAACACTAATTATACATTACCTAAATGAGTCCCCCGCAGGATTGGGCCAAGAGGAGTTGACCAGCCCAGCCTTGCCTGGCTGCGGATGGGCGCAGACGGGCCTGCTTTCACCCGTGTACATCCCAGGCAGTTGGTAGTGTGACGGCACTTTAAGTGCTAGGGATGGTTCCTCTGTCCTTGCAGCTGTGGAAACTATGGATGCGCTGATCCCTGGGACTGCGATTCCCATCACCAGTGAGATGCCAGTAAACGTATCAGTTCCCACAATAAAGGGGTATATTCACAAGAACATGTGCTAAACATCACCAAAAAATGTCAACGCAACTTTACACATTGCAGCCTATCGCGGGAAAATAACCCTGTGTCAACGTGGAATTCACAAGGACGTACCATGCGATAGTCTGCCGAAATCACGGACAATGTCCGCGATACAACCACCTCGATGGAGATAAAAACACAAACCACAACACCAAAAAGCCTGCGATGGGCCAAAGCGCGATGTGGAAATCAGCGATAAGCAGCGCCAGTCCTGCAACACACACATGGCCGGCGGGAAAAATCACCATAAAAGTAGAAAAAACACCCAAACACAAACTGACCAACACCCAAGAGCTAGCTACAGTGGTATATTTGTAGGTATGTGGGCACCAATAAGAAGAATATCACTGATTATTAGTTAGGAAAGCTATATCTGGGTGACGGTGCTCGCAGGGTGGGGAGAACCACTAGCCTCCTCAGAATTCAATCTCTGTGACCAAGGCCAACAAACACATTCAAAAAATGTTTACAAATCCCCAGCACTCGTCCAAACAATAACTTTTCAGATAAGAAATCAGAGTACAACAATAAGTACAGAGTATCTTGAATGCAGGTAATGTTTCTTGTTCTTTATTTCCTGTGTGTCTCCAGGCTGAAAGATTTCTTAAGACAGTGACAGCTGACACGTGTTTCGTCGCAAAAGGGTAATATCCCGCGACTTTTTCAAGGCTGTAATGTACAAACAAATCAATGTATCCCCTTACAACATCCGGAGAACATTAATCAATAACAAAACGTCTGAGAGGCCAAACATGCGAAGAAAGAGAATAACAAGAAATATAGATATGAAATGTCTTGAATGGGACTAAGTAGCCCTGAGTAGAGATGGAGAATAAGGCAAAGAAAGAAGTGTCCAAACGTGACAAGTGACGATCGTAGATTAGGAATAGACTGAGATTATAAAAATAAATGTGAGAAAGAAAACCCAATTTAAGAAGCGGGGGTGATAATAGCAACTGAAAGATATAAGTGACCGATCAGAATGGTGCGAATCTCATTGTTATGGAGCCTATCATGCATCAGTGCTGATATGGAGTGTCATACATATGCATGAAACACAAATGTGCACCCTAAGTGGCCCAGGTTGTGATTAAATAGGCAAAATAGTTGGACAAATACCTCTGTCTTTTAAGTAAAGGCTTCTGAAACAAGAGTAACCAGATGATAAGAGTAATAAGTACCAGACACTAAACAAAAAATGCCCAAAATTCAAAAAAGAAGGGGAGGGAGGAGTCCAATACCTACATAAATCGTGGTTTTAATTCCGTCCCACGGGGGATAAAATCATCTCAATAAAGCCGTACGATGTCCTAAGGTCAGGATGCTGAACAACATCACATTTGGCGAATCTGGGAGATAAAATATACCAAACCTAAATAACTAACGCTAGATAAGCGCTCGTTTTGTTCCAGATTAAACAGATATGTCTGAGATGATCAAACAGAAACAACAGTCATAACGTGCGCATATGGTGCCATAATCATCACTATGCGCGGGTTCAAAATAACCGCTCTTAGTTCGTGATCTAATACCCGAATAAAAGGGTGTTCAGAGCTCTGCACACTTCATATGTAAAGTCATGCCGGGCGAAAACATACACATTTCAATACACCATCTCTCCTTCAAATTGCAGGGCAAACGTCAACACCCCCTGCAGAGCAGTCCCAGCACTCTTAGCTGATGACGAGGAGCATCGACACCCAAGCCCTCCTAGACATCATTGACATCATCTGCAACTCACCTCCAGGATCAGGGTTGACCAGCTGCATCAAGGAGACCCCACCCACCACCCAAACCACCCAACAGGAGGCACCCACGGCCCCACCAGACGCCCAAGACCCCCAGGAACAACACATGGCCTTCCAACACCGGGTGCTGGAGGCCCAGAGGGAGATGGCAGAGCAGGTGCAGGTGGGGTTCGACCTCATGGCTACCAAACTGGACACCATCCATGGGTGTCTAGACCCGCTCCATGGCCTCCAATGAGCCCTGACTGACATGGACTGACGTGGAGAGAAGAACAACTGTCCGCTCAGAGTGGCTCCAGCGATACCAGCCGTGAGCTGTCACACATGCGTAGGCTCATAGAGGACATGGTGCGGATGGAGGCGGAAAGGATGGCAGCCACCTTTGCACACCAGCGAAATGTAGCTTGGATCTACCATACACTGCAGATCATCATCATGGCATTGCTGCTACAAGGGGTGGAGCAGATGAATGCTGCTGACCCCACACCATCCACATCTCCGCCCCCTGGTGTGTCAGTGCCCCACAGTGCCGCAGGCGTATCCACTCTGGGACATGATGTGTCACTGACACACAGTGCGGCCGACAACCCTCCTCCGGCTCCTGATGTGTCAGTGGCACACAGTGCCCCAGCCGGTACTACAACACCCACAGGTGGGGCAGAGCACACATCCAGGGACGAGGACATGGATGGGTTTGTGATCAGGAGGCAGTAGCTTTTATTTCCGCCACCTGGCCTGTTCCTGCTTGGTGCCGCACATGGCCCCATGACCTTCCACTGACCCCCGATACACTCCGATGCACTCACCTTGGACAGCGACATGGACTGCCATATCCTGTTTGATGACCAATGACACGGCGACCTGACTGCGGACTGTACCCTTCCTCTTCTGCAGTACTTGTCATCCCTGGATGGACTCTGGCTGGCCCTTCACGGGTCTATATTGTGTACTGTGCTCGGCTTTGCCCTGTACCGCTGCAGAACTGCACTGGATGTGCAATAAATATCCAGTGACGCACTGCTGTGTTGTCTTTCACCATTCATGTATGAATGTGTGGGTGACTGTAGGGACAGTGATGTCCCGTGTGTCAATGATGCTCATCCTGTGGGATGCCAGTCAGAGGGTGCTACATTACATATTGTGTACCGGGTCCCGTGAACACTACAACAGGGACACACGCATCAGTCACTTCCATGTCCGGACAATGACTGAACCACGCTCAGATCCCATGAGTCATTGTTGCAAGCCCTGCGCTTGTCCGGCGTACGGCAGGCCAGACCACTCCGCTTACGCTCCGAGGGGGGGTCCTCATTGCTACCCGTCGCAGGCGTACTTGCTGGTGGTTTGCAGGTCACTGGTCTAGCTGTCAGCATGTCACAGCCACTCCCTGAGGGCAGGTTTGCACGCACACCACACCCATCCGGCACAGGCGTCACAGGCAATGTGACTCCGCCAACATAAGGGGCCGACAACGTCACATTCCCCTCTGGCGGTGGTAACTGGATGATCGACGCTCCACGGTTCTCAATCATAAAGGGGCCAGGAGTTGTTGCACACAGGGTTAGCGGCACCCGAGGCCTTACGGCCGTCACGGGCCTACCACCACGTGGCGCTGACTGGGGTTGCACAGGGTTAGTGGCACCTGGAGCATTATGGCTGGCACAGGCACCCGCCACGGGACAGTGACTTTGGGTGCACTGAGTTAGGGGCACCTTGTGCTGCTGATCGGGTGTGCAGCCTGCAATGATGCCCCGGTCCGGCGGTCCAGACAGCTCAGGTTTTGTGTGCCCTGCTGGACCGCAGTGTAGGCCAGAGCCAGTGGGCACCGCTGGCCTACCACCACGTGGCGTGGCCTCGTGGGTCACAGAGTTAGTGGCACCTATTGGGCTGAGCGGGTGTGCAGCCTGCGAGGATGCGCTGTGCACTGGTATGTTCTCTGCCATGGAGTAATCAAGACCCAGAACCAAACTTGAGACCTGGTGGCTTGCGGAGTGGGGCTGCATGGTGTGGAGTGTGCCACGTCTGCGGGCCCCTGGCTTGTGGCTTGCAGCGGCACGTGGTGGGACCTCCTGTCTGCACGCCGGTGGCATAAGGTGAGCCTGGGGTTGCATGGGCAGGCATGCTCCAATGGGCGGCAGGAGGGGCTGGGGTGCCTCTGTCTGGGTGTGCATGGGCGGGCAGGCGATGTTGTCTTGTGCAATGGTGTGTACTGTGCCAATCAAGTATCTGGACTCTGTTTCAGATGACGGGTCTGTCTCAGATGTGTGACCTAATGAACTTCACTACATACCGGCAAGTGGTTGGAGACACACCGGTGGCAGCAGGTGAGAGGTGTGGTCTGGGTGCGCAGGGGCGGCACTCTCTCTGTCTCTCTCTCTCTCCCTCTCTTCTTCTCTTTCTCTCCCCCTCTCTTCTTCTCTCTCTCTCTCTATCCCCTCTCTTCTTCTCTCTCTCTATATTTCCCTCTCTTTCTCTCTCTCCCCTTCGCTCTCTCTCTGTCCTTTGATGTGTGCAGGACACACCTTCTCATCATGATGTTTTTTTGATGGCTGTGACCTACGGAGTGTTAATTTTAATAAAGTTTTATTTTTTGCTTCGGTAATGAATGTGTGAAGGTCATTTTTGTGACGAATGCAAGAACAACAGTTTGATGGACAGAATGCAGAACAATGTCATACATTCACCCTAGTACAGAGATCTAGGCCTAAATCCATCGTTTTTTTGCTCACCATGCCATTCCAGTTTGAACCCAGCCATATGCAAATCAGTCTTGATCCTGTGCCTCATGGGAACAGTCCAGCCCGAACTGCCAAGCCAGGTCCTCCCGAATTTTTGTGACGACACATGCATGTCACCAGTCGTGATTCTGTGACATCAGGCGGATTATTTTGTACGTGTTTGAGTGTAGCTGGTGTGGCATGTCTATGGTCAGGGGGGGTGCCGGGGAGGGGGGTCCTGGGGATGGTTGCGGTGGGTGTTGTTTCCCTTTCGGCCCTCTGGGCTGCATATTCAGTTGCCCGGGTGCATCTGTTGTTCTTCAGGTGTGGCTCTGGGCTGGTCTCCCTTTTTTTGTGGTGCAGGCTGTGGTTCGACTTAGCACCAGGTCGGAGCAGGTGTTATTTTCTTGGTGCTAACGCGCCTTATCGCCTGTTTTGTGTTCTTATCGCAGTTCTGGCTGTTCGTTGTGAATGTTGTGGAGTGGTGTTGTCACAGCTTTTGGCACGGGAACTCCTACTCTGCATCTCATTAGCGATAGTTGCAGGGGTCATCTGTGGCAATGTTTTTTGCGGCTGCTATCGCGGGTAAACTGGTGCTGTGGGATGTTTACACCAGCTTGTGATTGGGGCGATAAGTTTATCGCAACTTTGACTGCAATAAAGTGTCATTAATTCGGCGATAGATCCTTGTGAATATGGCCCCCAGTGTCCTGGGCCACGGGTAGAGTGACCTAAACCTTACATAAAGGGCTTTAGTGGAGGGTGGTTCAATCTGGTCCATAGAGGCCTCAAATACCAAAAAGGGTTTAAACTCTTTGAAACGATCACTATAGTACCCTGGGTTTGACTGCTTCATCAGCTTCATCTCTTCATGTTCCCAATAGAGAGACTTCAACTTTTTAGCGGGGGAGGATGTGATGGCAGAAGTATCTACCCAGAGCTTTTGCATCCCAAATGAATAAAGGGTCTGTTTAATGCATCACAACCATGGTCATAAAGCCCTGCTTTTTTGCCAACCCAGGATGTCACTCAAACCCGCCCTGTAGTCGAACAGCTCGGGAACAGACTAAAGATGTAACCAAAAAAGTAGGAGTTTCAACCACACCATGAAGGAGATTGGGTGGATACCTAGATTGTGCTTGAAGGTCAAAGGAATGCTCTGAGGTAGTTTAAGAGCCATCCTCAAAAATGTTTTTTCAGCTGTGCTCAACGCACCTATTTTACTGTGTCCCCAAAGTTCTGTGCCATAGGCAGTGGCTGCTATTGGCTGGGCTCTCCAAACTTCTGAAAGTGGAGAAACAGGATGGAAAGAGGTCTTGCTGGCAAGTCTTAACCCCCTCTAGAGTTAATGCCCCACTGTAACCCCTGTGTGGACTTATTACCATGATCTTAGTTTTGGATTCGTTAATGATCAGGCCAAAGGTAATACAGAATGAATGAAACCGTAAAAGGAGAGTCTTGATATCCAGGAGAGTCTTGATATCCATTGGGGTTTTCGAAATTAGTAGTGTGTTGTCTGCGAACAATAACACTGGAATTCTGGTACCTCTGAGCACCGGGGAGTCATTGCCGCAGCCCATAAGGAAGTTGACACGACTGTTGATAAAAAGAAGAAATAAGGTGGGAGCAAGGGCGCAGCCTTGCCTAACTCCCCTACTGACTCCGAGATGGTCAGTAGTTTTCCCATTTAATCCCCAGTGGATTTGCACGAAGTTGTCACAGTGAAGTCTGGCTATAATGTCGTACAGAGGACCAGGTAACACTAGAACTTTGGGGGTGGACCAAAGTTTAGACCTAGGGGCCATGCCGAATACTGCCCTCAGGGTAACAAAGGCAATATATAAAATAGCCTCTATATGTCAACAACCTTCCATCTTATAAACTGGAGCATAACATCTTGATTGTCTGGGCTGGTTCTGGAGCGAAACCCAGACTGAAACTGAGAAAGAATCTTGCTATTAACGATCCAGGCTTGCAAGCGATCCAGAACCTGCTTATAGAATATTATCTGACTTGAGTCAATAAGACTAATGGGTCAATAGTTCGCTGGATCAGACTTAAGACCCTTCTTAAAAATGGGAATATTCTCTTCACCTTTTCATGTAGCAGGTATTTCAACACCTGCCATTATAGCGCTAACTACACAATTAAGACATGGTACCAAGACACCTTGTGCAGAAGTAAATAAATCAGTCGGGATACTATCCAATCCTGGGGCTTTGCCAAACCTCTGGTAGCAAATAGCAGAATAGGTTTCTTCTAAAGTAAAGAAGCCCAAAGCATCTCTTGAAGCTTGGCCTGAGGAGATCAAATAAGACATTATGGATAAAAAAGTTGTTGGGTTGGCCCTAGCCATGGGAAGGAATGGGAGAGGGCCCTAGGGTCACTGTAAAGGAAATGGAAGTGGTTAACCAAATCTTGCTTGAGAATGTTGACTTCAGGCCTTGATCTGGACGTCTTAGCCCCCTGGGATATTATGTGGTCCCTTGTTCTTGAGTCGGTCAAGATGTCAGTCCAAACAGATGTATTCCACGTGCATTGTGCATGCTTTATGATAAGTTTGTAGGAACCTCTTCCAGACTAGATGTCTACAGAAGAGCCTGTCTTAAGGCAGGGGGCTTACTCTTGGCAGAGGGCGGTTTAGTGAAAACCACGTTTTTAGTTTCTCAAACCACTTATTTGGGGGTTTCCATAATTTTATCAGGAACTAACTTGGGTAGGGAAAGCAAAATTGGTATAAAATCCTTATAATTGGGCGCGAGCACTGTAATTGTTTGTTACTTTCTCCCACCTAACCTTCTTCCAATTAATACTAATCATTAGGTCACCACTAGGCTGTGTTTGGTTTTAGACCGTGGTATCAGAGACACTCCAAAGGGAGAGGGCCAGTGGAAAATGATCATTTTTGAAACGAGCAGGACCTTCATCTCAAGTTTGGTATACCATGAATTAACATCTATAAGAGTATAACAATGCTGCTTCAACAAATACTCCTTCTAAATGTTGGGCGCCTCTCTAGATTAGACTTCGTTCTGCCAATACTAGCTCTCAGGTGACAGCACACACAGAGGTCCAGCATCTGCAGAGCTATCTTAGAAAGGGTTTTTAGGTTAGGCCTTGTGGTTAGGGTATACCCCAAAACGAGTCCTCTCTAGCAACTTTCTTTAGCCTCAAACTTTTCCACATCCCCCGATTCACAGGCCAGAAGAGGAGGAAGATTTTATACCTTTCTGACAACTAGGCTGCAGAATGCCCTCCCTCTCAAACTTAAACGTTTCATGTCTAAAGTTGCTTTCAGAAAGTTGTTTAAAAAACTTTCTTTTTGAGTTAAGTTAAGCCAGCTGTTAGTATCTTTCTGCTCCCTTTTTTGGGAGATCTTTACCACAAGCGCCAGGATGCCTCTGCGGAGGTATCTGTGCAGGGGCGGCTGGTGACTTTTGAAAAAGGTAGGGCGTAAACGTTGTGCGTGAGTTACCAGCGGCAAGAGAGACTGACCGCCAAAAGAGGGGTTCAGGGAATTTCCCTCTGAGAACATTTTGAAAATAAGAGTGGCCAAATGGTGCATTTTCAAGCAAATTTGAGAAAACAAGTTGGTTAATAAATCAATAAAAAGATTTCATATGATAAAATGACATAGGTAACTGCTTATCCAGTATATCCACAGAACTTAACAGACTTTGCGATAACACCTCTGAATATGCTAGTGAAGTATCTTACATCTGATGCTGCGATGGCAGCAGTGCCTCGTTACAGGAGCAAGACTTACTAAGTGTCAGTGGTGGTTGGTGAAGTCTGACAGTGGTGAGCTGAGATGGGGCACAACATTTTTATGGAAGTCCGTGGAGATTTACTGTGCATTTTTTTATGGGGTTATATTAGTTCTCAGGCTGATTGACAGAACGGAGTTACACATGTGGGGGCCAGGAAAAGTTATTTTCATTTTAACAGCAAAGTGCACTGTTTACAATATATATATTTTGTGAATGGGGATGATCAACCCAGGTTCCTTCATAGGCCTAGCAAAAATGTGCCACATGCAGGCAAGTCTGCATTTGCAGCATTTAAAAAGGAGATTCCCTTCGCCTTTCCATAAATAAAGTCAAAATCCGTGGAAGTCTGAGACTTTTGACACTTCAGCACACTACCATCTATCTCAAGATAAGGGCCTGCACTTACCCCAATCATAGAGCATATGAAAAGCGACAATAAAGACAAAAGAGAGTTGATCAGGCCTCATAACCACAGAAGCTTGAAAACACTGGAGTTTACAGTACCCTTCGATTTATAGCGAGGCAAGATTCCCTGCTCTTCACAAGGGCGAACAAAGCACACGTCACACGTTTTTGCTGTTCGCTCCACTGAAAAAATTAAAATAAATTCAGTCATGCTTCATCCAAGGGAAAGGCCAGACATTTATTGTAATCTAATTTGTTTCTGCAGTGTATCACGGCCAGCAATGCGTGCCCTAGTAATAAGAAAAACAAAAGTAACTTTTCATAGCAGGATGTAAGATGGTAGTAGAGTGCTTTACATGAGCACCAGTTACTTTACACAAAGACACTTTAATTTATTTTTAGGCACGAGGAGATTTAGATTTTGATTTGCCCAGGATCACAGGAGGTTTAGCGGACGCCGAGACTCAAGCCTGGTTCCCCTGCTTGTAATTTATAAATAGTCACAAACACAATTTATTATTAGCAGCACCCTTAAAAATAAACTGCGCTAGCCTACAGCTGCATATTCAAACATTGGCGACGGCGGCATTGGCATACCATAGAAACACTTAAACATAGAAAATCAACAAAACAGAGTTTACCTTGTAATTTTGGCCAGCCCGGGACTGGGGGCCTCGGGGGGAGCAGAGCGGAGCGGTCTCCCCCCGGGGTCATTCGCCCAAATGGTACGGGCACGGAGAGAGGTAGGCGGCGTAGGCGTAGCGTGCAGCGCGAGGCGTAGGTTATATAAGGAGGTCAGGGGCGCGAGCGTGGAGTGGCGCAGCGTCGTTTTAGAAGCAGTTAGGTGTGGGAAGTTTGTTTTCTGCCACCCTCCCACCCCAAAAAAATAAAATAAAATATATATATATATATATATATATATATATATATATATATATATATATATATATATATACATGAGGGGACCATGCGGGTTGGGTTTGGGGAGGTGTGTCTCGCCACAGTTGGACAGGTACTCGCTCAGGCACGTATAGTTGTGTAGGCAAGATGGGGGAGGGTAAATTTGGAGCGGATTTTACCCAACCCTCGTTATTGGTAAGTTGTTAAAGAAAAGGGAAGAAAAAGGATTGAAAACAAAATATGGAAATGCAAAAGTAAACATTGGTTTTGCTTGGAAAATTTACAGTTTGTTAGGCACAAATTGCGAAATTGTTCTAGGAAGTTAAGTTGCCTGAAGTAATATGAGTTACCTCGCCCAATAAAGTGGCCTTTTCTGCTATTGAGTTACATGTGTGGTGTCCGTTATTTTGGGCGAATGTCCAGTGGGGAAGGGGACTCACGAGTTGATGGAAGGAGGGGTCTTGCCTGCAGCGCTCCCTCATGTGCAAAACCGGCAATGTGCACGAAGTGAAGTGAGAAGAGAGGCACGAGCAGAAATGGCCAATCACAGCATGGCTTCATGATAAAGCCATACGGTGATTGGTCATGTTACAGCCCTGGCCTCTGTTGAGATGTATTAATTGGATTATATGACAACGATGCGTGGCAAAGGGAAAATAATGATTGTCAAACAGTCGCGAACATGAACATATTAACTTTCAATTAATGTGCACACTCCTTTATTTGAAAAGAAACTGTAATAAAACCCCTACCTTAACCTTTAATTTGCACTTTGATTTGGCTAGAGGTGCGTTTTAGCTGCACTGGCTCCTCTTGTAGAATTCGGAAGGCCTGGACCGCTACTCTCTAATCTGTAGGAGCTGGCTTGTCTATGAAAATGCTTTCTTTGCTGTTTCCCATTTTGCCGGGTTTGCTGATTTTTGTTAAACAAAAAAAGGATAAAAGTGGTTGTAGCAATTTATTGTCCTTTTCTGACTTATTCAAATTCATCAAGTTTGTCGCCAAAACGCTTTTGTCCATTAAATGGAAAGGTGAAATGAGAGTTCTCTGGGCTGCATCAAGCCTCCATTGCCTCATATATGCCTCCTACCCACCCTGAGGTTACTGCTGTCCATGAAGCATCTAACGTGCGGTCTGCTAAAAACCATATTAGTCTCACTGTGCCAAATAGCTCAGCCTTCCCCACTCTGAAATGAATCAAAGGATCTGAAGGTCCTTGATGAGACCCTCTAAAGCATATGCTTCGTACATCGCTGTGAGGAAGGAAAAACTGGATACCAGATAATCCCTATTTAATTCTCAGTCGCGTCTCGCGGGGGGGGGAGAAGGGGGGAGGGAGGGTCACATTGGGGTGAGGGGGGAGTATAAAAATCCTTATCCTACCCAAGGTCCTAGGCAGGTCCGCGCCGCCTCAGGTCCGTTGGCGCAATGGCGCCTAGAGCCCCTCTCAGCCAATCCTGGCGCTGATTGGCTTAGGGCACGGTTACTGCTCGCCCGCCTGCCCATTAGGAGACCGAGGTTTGGGCCTTTACTAAACCCTCCCTCTCCTAATGGGCATGCACCAGCCTGTGCAGCCACAAGTGCGCATGACTGGGTACGGCGCGAAAATTCGCTCACCTTCCCCACTCATGCACACTTGTGCTGCAGCTGCTGCCTGTTGCCCCTGGTCCGTCTGACAATCATGTCAGTCCACATGACGCCGGACCACCCACCCCTTCAGACTCTGAAGGGGGTGGGCGGTCCGACGTCATGCTGACTGACATGATTGTCGGATCTCCCTCGGCATCTTTGAAATTAAGTAAACTGATTCAGCTTACTTAAGTTCAAAGACGCCGAGGGAGCTGCGGGCGGGGGGGCTACGCCCCAACACCCTAATGGACACACCGCTGCTGTATCTGTGTGCTCTACGAATGTGATTATATAGTACTGTATTGTAATAGAGTTGAGGGTTCAAAGGCCACGTCAAAATCCCCGCCCACTATTACAGTGGTCTCCTCTCTGATCCTGATTATGGTGTCTCTTAAGAGATGTAAAACCGGAGATTCAGCTTTCTTGGTCAGATTCCTACTGTAGACATTAAGGAGCAATAAGTGGACCTTATTCCCTACACGAACTTCAAGACCCAAGAAATCAAGTGAATCAAGGAGTAGCTGTCTTATGTTACAATCTAAGGTAATCGTTAGTCTTACAGCAAGCCCCCCCCAGGGTCTACCAGCATGGGATTTGCAAGCTGGGACATGAATCATTTCCCACGCTTCCGAAAACATAAAAATATCACACTGGTCAATAGGTGCTTCTCAGTCTTCCTGAGCAAGCTTGCTCCCAAGCCCGGATATGTTCCATGAAACGAGACTAAGACTATTGGAAGGATCTGGTTGTGGGGAAATCCTGAATTTCCTGCGGGACAATTAGTGATTCACTGAAGGGAGGACTCAGAGTGATTTCGCTGGGGGGTGACTGCACTTCAGAGCTAATGGACAAGATTATTGGAGAGTAAGAAACACAAATCTGTGTTGTGGGATTACAGGTGGTGTTTCCACTAACTAAAGAACTCTAATGGGCATGGGTTCTCTGCCTGCAAGGTTACTTTCGGGTGGCTACCCTTTTGGCTGGCCTCAACCCCATAGGTGGTGGGGAGTTGGTCTAGGTCCACGTAAGCTCACTTTCCCACTTGGCATCAGTCTACATCCTTTATTTTTTCTTTTTAACACACCATGAGTTTTCTTCTAGTTTGCCGTGCAGCACTCCATAAGTGCCCTATTCCATGGCACTTTACTTAATGAATCCAATAATGTGACTTGCAGAGTACAAGTCAGCCGAGTTGCACAGCCGCATGTACATAGGTATTCTAATTAATCCACCTCATCCATTGTGTATCCAATTTCATTGGGTGTGATGTTTGGATTCTTGGAGAGTTAACAAAATTCGCAAACTGCTGTATGATAGGCCTGGATGGGCAATCATGATGTAATTAACAAGCACAAGAATGTCGAATTTTGTAACCTTTGACGTGACACTAAGATTAAGACAAATCAAGTGAATAAAATATGGATGAAATTGGATACACAATGGATGAGGTGGATTAATTAGAATACCTATGTACATGCGGCTGTGCAACTCGGCTGACTCGTACTCTGCAAGTCACATTATTGGATCAGTCTACATCCGCCAGATCTGAAAGTGAATGGAACTAATTGGAAACAGGGGGAGAGAGAACCGCACGGACTTGTCTTGCTACTCGTTGGGCTGGCGATTCCCCATATTATCCTTAGAATGGGGTGGGGGCGGGGTTGAGGTGTTTGTAAAAAAACAAACAATTGGGACAATGTTGATGGGTGAACCAACCCCACACCCTAGCTCCTTACCCCATGATAGATTAAGCGCTTATCAAAATGAAGATTTTGTACAATTTGTATATCTTCAAAGTACACCACTCGGTGTACTCAACACGATGTGCACAACTAATGAACCTGTTGGGTTACTAAGTGATACATAAATATTTATATATTTAAAACAATTTGCCCACACATCTGCTCAATGTCTCTACATTTAATGAATAACTTGTTCTGGTCAATTGCAAATCTTCAATGTTACATTTTCATTGAACTTATGTACATGAACAACCCTCAATTTTACATCATGTGAGAAGTTGGCCTGGTATATGCTGTCCACTAATTAAAGTGGGCACCCTGTACCAGTCCAAACAACCCTTATGGTGATTTAAGATGTCAAAGATGACATTAGAAAGCTATCCAAGTGGCAGCTGTGGAGAGCAGCCTTCAGGCTTAGTCTTGAAGGAATGTTAAGCAGCTGGTTTTACCAGAATGCAACCTTATAGTATTGATTAAATGAAAGGAGAACCACACAATAGTTATAAAAATATGTATTTATCAGTATAACACACTAAAAGTACAACTCAGTAGCTTCTACACGAAGATACTCACAAAGCACAAAATACTGTAGCACAGAAACAATCGTAAGTAGCACTAATACACAGTGGGCTCCAGGGGGAGACCAAACCATATACTAAGATAGTGGTATAAGAACCATGACTCGAGTCAAGACAATGTCTAGAGGATGCAGAATTGCTGGGACCCTAAGGAACCACATAAGGCGAGTAAGTAGGGACCCCACGGAGGATGGGTGCAGTGTGGGAACACGACCGCGTGCGCCGTACAGTTCTATTTTGTCAGTTGTATTCCCTCCTTTCTTGTTGTCTGCTACTGATTATGTGATCACTTACACAGAATAACTGAGACATTTTTTACAAGCTATGTTTCTGACATCATGTCAGCCTATGATGTGAACAATAAAATAGAGATGTTCTCAGATCACCAGACACTTGTATGTACGTATGTGTTGTTGTGACATGCTTGTGATCCTGAATTGGACATTGTTTACATAAAACATATCTATGCTTCCAGAAGTCCCTAGTTTTGACAGTGCAAAGTTAACATGGTAGTACATTTCACATTGTTATATGTGACAATTACAACAAGAGACAATAATTTGGTGATGTGTGTTTTTTTTTTTTTAAATGATTTTTATTAGCAATTTTTTCATAAAATTATACATAAACCTCCCACCCCTCCCTTTGGACCAAGATATTACTTCACATTATATTCATCCACAAGAGAGAGAAAAAAAAAAAACAGTTCGATAGATCTGTAGAATAATACAGCATATATTGTCAGACTCAGTATAATTACAATAAATATTCACCCAAATAAGATCATAATATTGACCAAGCATTTTAGGTGTGATCTAGTTGCCAATGCAAAAGCGGACCCCAAATCTGCATCCCTCTTCTCTTTTTTCTCCTCCCTTTAGTTTTATATATAGCTACTTCCAGAGTGCAGATTGCTAATAGTCTGGATCTCCATTATGTAATCTGCTCTTAGGTGATGTGTGTTTTTAATGAAGTGAACAAAGGATAAGATAAAGAAATTAACTTAAAATTACTCAGTGCAAACAAAAGGTGAAGTCACCAGTCATGGTGGAGGAAACCATTGTAGTAGAGTTTAAATGATCAGGAGTGCAAAGTCTAACATACGACTATCAGATTCGTAAAAGTGGGCAGGAATAGTCCAAAAAGTGAATATGTAGTACGCACAGGAGGACATTAGGGGGAAGGTTTCTTCCTTGTGGTGGTGGGTGTCTTACCATCATGAGCTCCTGGATTTTTGGGTGGCTGTCTCCTCTTTTTGGCAGAGGAGAGATCTGGAGCTGCTGAGACAGGGGTGTGTGCAGGCGTGGGCTTCTCTGACAGGGCCTCCCTTCCTGTGGCTGCGGCAGATGTTGACCGCCTGGATTTTCTTTGACCACAGGAAGGGGTAGATGCAGGTGGAAAAGCCCTGCAGAGGGTGTTGTTGCTGTCCCATAGCACTCCAAACAGGGAGGCCATGTTGATGTTAATGCCAGCCACACTGGTGTGTATTTTGGCAACCTCCTATGGCCGGTAACCTCCTGGTATGTATCTCTCTGCAGCTCCTTGATTTCCAAGATTTTAGTCAATACCTGGCCCATGACACTTTGGGAGTCCTGGTAGACTCCCAGGACTTGGTTGATGGCAGCCTGGGTGTCAGTGTCCCCAGCGGGCTCACTCTGCGGGTCCACAGTTACCCTCCCACTATGGAGAAGTGTGGCTCAATGGTTAGAGCGGCAGACCCTGATGCAGAGATCTGGCCTGGACCAGGGTTCAATTCTCGCCTCGGCGGGTCTTGGGCTCAATTTCCCCGGACCCGATAATTCTCGCCTCGGTGCCTATTCTAATCATGGGCGCCACTCTGCAACTCTGGGCAATAGCTTGCTTAATCGCCCCAACAGAGCTAGGATGCCTGGCTTCACCTTGGGGGTGCCCAGGAGTGGGCACTTCACAGGGAAAGGCCAGGAAGGGTTCCACAGCGGTATGTGCACAGCGCCTGAGAGACCATTTCGGGGGTGTGCGGAGCGCTATATAAATGCACTACATTTACATTTACATTTACACGCCTACCCCTACGACCCTGTTCCCTTAGCACAGACTTCACCCTCCCACTGGGTCATGGTTCCTCTGTGACTGGCGTGATGATAGCTGGCTCAGAATCCAGGACTGGGGGGCACGGGATGGGACTCACTGTGCTAGGTGCACAGGTTGGGGGCAGTGGTTGACTGTGTCTTTGCAGCTGTGGTGAGAGGTGTTGTGAGCACAGTGAACCCCACTGTTGCCATCTGCCTAGGCTGGCCAGATGGGTCAGGATCGTCATCCACGTCTATCTCTTCAGGAGCGTTGAGATCACTGAGGGTTTCGTCCTGGGGTGGAGAGAAATTCTGTTTGGTTTCCAACCTCTGTGCAGATACAGTGGTGGATCGACCAGTTGAGAAATCAAGAACATTATTATTGGTGGAAGTGAAGTAGCTACATCTATGTTGTTTGTGTCAAAGTAAATGTGGACCTTTGAATGGAACAAAATAGATATAGATTAGTATCGTCATCTATTTGTCCTAAGTTGGTTACTAGACAATTGTAGACATTCAATAGATGTAGTAGATTTCATCATCAGCTTATCAGATATGCAGACATGTGGCATTTTGGCTAGGGATAGACATGACATCTCCAAACTTCTTCTACAAACATAGTTTAGTCATAACGTGTATTTGTCAATTCCAAGGCCTAGTTGTTTCTAATACAGAAAAACACCCAGCTTTTTTTTGTGATTTTTTTTGGGGTAGGTTTATAAAGTGCAAACTAGACCCGAGACATCGGGTGTCAGATCGCTTTACATGAGCACCAGTTTTGTTACAGATGGACACATTCATTTTTGTTAGGCACTGCTTGGTTGTATATTTATCATTGCTCATCGTGTGAGAAGTGCAGAGTCAAGGGGTCACCTGCCACTGCTCATCAGCTGAGATTCCTTATTGGCTCGCATATATTAGGGGTACACCGCTGTTATGGTGTCACTCATGCCATCAATAGTTTCAGTTGATGAGACCAGGATACCATCAAACAAATTATTCAGACGTATAACTGAGTGGAGCATTTTCTGTACATTGCACAGTCCATGACTAGTGAAGGTCAGTGACATGGCAGACAAGTGAGAAGGGGCAAAAGGAATCTAGCATCTTGGTTACAGTTACAGTCACAGGGCCTCATGGTAGTAGTAGCCACTTCAATCTCACTTTACCAAGACTTGACAAATGGTAACCTGCATGAAAAGTGAACATCCGTTGTAATATGGCAGACAAGTAAGAAGTGCCTAAAGGAGTCTAGCATCTTAGTTAGAGGTAGAATGAGAGGGCCTCATGGTAGTTGCAGTCACTTCAATCTGACTTTAGCAACACTTGAGAAAAGTAAGCTGCATGAGGAGTGAAGATCAGTTGTAACATGGCATACAAGTGAGAAGGGGCCAAAGGAGTCTAGCATTGTGGTTAGAGTTGCAGTGACAGGGCCTCATGGCAGTTGTGGTCACTTCAATGTCACTTGAGCAACACTTGAGAAATGGGAAGCTGCAAAACTAGTGAAGATCAGTAGTAACATGGCAGACAAGCGAGAAGGGACAAAAACATCAAAGCAATACTCCTGTCCGACCTCTATGTGTTTATCTTGTGGCCTGCACAGGGCTCAAATTGGGCTGTTCATCAATAATCAATCTTGCCATACATGAATATGCAAAAATATATTAATTTTTAGTCATCTATTTCTTTTTTGATTTTTATAATTATAGCATCTCTGTTTATAAAAGTGTACACAGACTCATGATACCTCACATCATACAATCTCCCCTCTCATACCACACTCTCACAATCAGTACAATCTCACACAAAGAAATATGAGGGGATGGCAGGCATACACTGATGGCAAAAGGTAGCGGACTGAACAAATCACAATTTTGATCCGCTTTGGTATTGTCCTTTGGGGGTTTCCAACAATTCAGTCACAAGCATTTCTAGGGGGTACCTTTCTTTGAGGATTTAGACAAGTAAGAAGGGGCAAAAGGAGTCTAGCATCTTGGTCAGAGTACCAGTCACAAGAACTTGTGGTAGTTGTAGTCACTTCAATCTCAACTTACCAACACCTGACAAACGGTTATTGTATCATACCTGTTGGCAACATGCATTTGGGATGGACCATGCTTTTAAACATTGAAACCTATCATGGGCCCTGAATTGATATTTTGATGGCAATCCACTTACAGACAGCATTGAAACACGTGGCATGTCCTGGAGTTGGATACATGTGGTCTTATATGCAACAATACACATTGACACAGACAAACCAACATCTCAGATAGTTTGAGTACTGCATGTTAGGAAAGTAGATCGAGAATACAATAGTAAAAGTAGAGTTGAGAACGAAGAGGATATTATGCCAGTTACTAAAGTGTAATTACCAGTGTTCACTTCTACTTCTATTCCTATCAAGCCCTCAGATTGCAGGATGGTCAAGACCTTCTCCTCCCAGGGAAAGAATTGTAATGGTGTGCAGGGAGAGTGACTGCCAATCCTCTGAGCCTCCAGATGGTAGTTGTTGTACCTTGTACGCATCCTCAACCTGAGGTCAGCTCACCTCCTCCTAATGTTGGCCTGTGTGCATAAGGTAGTACCAACTGCATTTACTCTGTTTACTATCCTGTCCTACATTTCCGTTTTCCTGCTGAGAGGAGTGTGCTGGACTTGGGAATGGAAAAGTTGGGGCTCTACTCTAATGATTTCATCCACCATGACTGTCAACTCTTGCTCAATGAAGCGTGGGCTTTTTGTGCCAGGGATGGTACACAAATAAAATGTGAATGAGTATATGAATGAAAAACAAACAAGTGATAAAGGTAAAAAAAAGCAGCAAAACAAAATTTACAGGTGGTGGAGCATGCTAAATGGGAAGATGGAAAAGGGTAGCTGGTAAAAAGACTGTCTGTCTTGCTGTGCGGCAGTTGGGAAGCAAAGGATGCTGGTCAGGGATGTGGTGTGTCTTTTAGTGTGATTTGCAGGCATGTTCACTTGCCAAAGGACATCAGCTGTGTAGTTTTGAAATGCATCCAATGGTTACTGTTGTGGTGTTTTTTCTCCACACGTACTGGTGTGGTCAACCGCCGTTGGGTAACTGCTGGTTGTTAACTGCTGCTAGAAGACTGCAAGTATGACTATGTAGTGGTAATACACTCAGCAGCTAGACTTCTGACCTGAAGGCGTCCGTGAACGCAACAGTAAAATTGTAGAATGCCACGGTCCCTGCGGTCCGACTGACGTGGCCACGCTCATCATTTGAGACACCACAACTCGTAAAACGGCAGGAGGTAACCCGCCAGTGCAGCGGTGATATAGAGGAAGTGGCATTCAGGTGGTCAGACTCTCCAAATAGTAATCAGGCCCTTAGTGTAGGCTGTGCTGGGGTATATTTTGAAATTGGTTTGAATCATGGCTTATTCAAAGTCTATAATTATTTTTCGTCGGTTGTAGTTATTTTGTTTTGTGTTTAATGTAGTGTAAGAGTTCATAGTGAGTGCTGCTTTGTTTATTTGGTAGTAGAGCATATATATAAAAGGGATATCTGTTTTGTGATATTCACCATGTATGGTGTATATCTGAGTGAATGGTTTGGGACACGTTTTGAAGACCCCATCCATCATCCAGCTTTGACAATGGCTTTGTTTTAGTAAGTTATCCACTGTACAAAATATTAAGATTGTTTATCATTGTTCAGGTTGTCATATAACAGGAAAGGCTCCTCATTATGTGCCATTGTTAAATGTTCAGATATTTCTATGACTTGGTATCTTCTAGGGGCAGGAGGAGCATCACTGGTGACTTTTTTAGTACATGCAATTACACGTTTTAAAGTGGGTATGTTTGGAGACATTCTGGTGTATATCTTTTAGGATTTTGGTTGTGGGTTCACGGGACCTAGTGGTTGCCTCTTATACCCTGCAATACCTCCCTTACTTCCATTTCTGTTCCATTTTGGGTGGTGGTTTTGCTTCCTTACGTGAATTTCAACAACATCTTCCATTAGCATGCATTAGAATAATATGTGGTACATTTCCAATTCACATCACCTGTTGATGTACTCTCTTGGTTGTAGGTGTAGCTCATGTGACTTAGTAGCTGATTTCCTTTCCGGTAAGTGAATCCTAATCCACAGGAGAATGTTCAACAGATGCTATGTGGGAAGAAATCTTTTGAGGTATTTGTGGAGACACTGCCACATTGGAGTCACTTGCCAAGATGGTGGAGAATTCTGCCAAACATCCATGAGTTCTAAGAACCTTTCAATGTTCAAAAAGGGTAGGACAGGACCAAAGGCTGCAGACATACAATTGTTGGACCTTTTCTTGGGTGATGTATTGTCTGCCTCTGAAACACAAGAAAGATTCCATTAATTCTTAGCATTGTTAAAATGTCTTTAGAATATTATATCATGAAAAACAGTATTAAAGTGAGATACTAAAACATACATAGATTTATAAAAATGGAATTAAGTATGTTAACTATTACAAAACATATATGATAAATGTAACCTTGCGGACCCTGAAATAAAAATTATTTAAAGGCTACATGTGCTATTTTGAATTAGTTTAACAGAGCTCAGTGTTTAATGTTCATTCTGTGTTGATTTTATTGTTAAGTGAAATAAACTATATACCAAGAATGCGTGTTGTAATCCCGCACTCTTTTTCCCCGCAGAGAATCACAACGCGGTCATTACAACGACCGCGTTTTGATTCTGCATACTATTACTCCGCAAGTCGGAACAACGACTTGCGGAGGGGGTGCTGGATGTTGGAATAGTGTAATTTACTATTCCAACTCCAGTCTGTGCGGACAATAGGGAAGGTGTTGGATTTTAAATCCAACACCTCCCCCCCCCCCCTCTGCAAGTCGTTGTTCCGACTTGCGGAATAATGGTATGCGGAATCACAACGCGGTCATTGTAACAACCGTGTTGTGATTCCCTGCGGGGAAAAAGATTTGTGGCAAACGTTGTTTACCATATACCAAATCAAGAGATGGTAATGCAATGCAGCCCAAGGGACACGTTCAAAATGTACATCTAGATACCTCAGGTAAATGTGCTTCTTTAACTATTGGCTATACGTCCAGTGGTAATTCAGTTGAAAGAGGTGTTCTCCGCGCTACATGTTGTCCTGGGTTACCCTCTACCGGAATATTTTTCTTGTGTATTAACTGGAGAGAGTACATGAAACCTACTCTACCAGACTAAAGGTGATAAAATACTAATATGGAACTGCTTGGGAGCAGCCAAAACTACGACTTAAGCCACATGGAAAAAGAATGACCCTGTGACATTACACAATATTATTCGGAAGCGGGGGAGACTTGGAACGAGAAGATTATGCCTTCCGTCCAGTCGTTGGCTACCTTTTAATATATTGGGCTGACTCCCCTTCCTCCATGTTGTATAACTCCCCGCCGAATAAAGGTGAAAGGTTAGGTGATGTCCCTCATCGGGATTCCCTTGTGATCCAATTACGTCCTCTGATTCTGGAGGATCATATCGATTGACGTTCTCCACTGGGGTTCGTCATTACCTACCATAGGTCCTGAAGAAGTGTCGCTCGAGTTTGGAGCCTCTATGACACGAAACATGTCGACCTGATACACTCCACTTGCTACCTAGGTACCTTAAGCCCTGTTGTTGGCATCACTGTTTTTACTTAGACCCAGTTCTAGCACTGAATAAAGAATTTCTATAGACCTGGAGCCTATTTTAAAATCACTCATTCACGTTATTACACACATAGCACTGACTGCCCATAAACACCCTTCACATACGGCGACTACAGATCAAAAGAACTCCGCCAAAGTAGCCACCAGGCCCGTTGGACATTGCAGCGCCGGTCCGACGAGGAGCGCCCTATGATGAAGCATGACACCCCTAAAAGGTGTGTGAGGGCATTATGATCTGAATATCAGATCTTCCAGCGACAGATATTTCTAGGCATGCAGTGACACTTTCCACGTATATGCCATATATGCTATAACAGAGGAACTGTTTACCCTTAATGTCTTGCATATGTACATTGAGGAGCACGGGTACAGGACCTCTATAAATATTAGCTCTTCAGTCCCCCTTATTGATTATGTATTACACAATATTACTCATGCTTATGGAATATTATACCAATCGAAAGAATAGCTTGTATGCTAGAATATAACATTAAAGATTGTAAGTGTTTTCAGACCCTTTGGTACAATACATTTCTGCAACAATAACATCCCTCACATACTCTCCGCAACTGAAAGCTCTGAAATCGTTTTAGACAGACATGGAAAGCTTATCATTTACTGAATGTAAATAAAGGGGAGTGAATGAGGTAGTAAATGTCTTAGAGTGATGCAACTTTTTTCTTTTCCCTTTTTTGGTTTATTCTTCATGAGCTCATAGAAGGGGGGAGGGGGAGGAAATCTGGGGGATTTACAAAAATTACAACAGTTGACACCAAAGTAAAAGTCATTGCCAGAAATTGTGAATATGCATAAATATGGCAATGTACTTGAATAGAATACTTTACACTCCTACTCAATAAACTGTTTTTATTAAAAAAAAAAAAAAAAAAAAATTACTAAAGAACTTTTGGTGTAATTTTCTGTTTTCTGGACCTTCTCATTTTCTGTTCATTTGGACCTAAAATAACAGTTGACTCATTCTGATGCTCCTAATGGGCCAAAATAAACGAATGAGTAAAAGTCTCTGAAAATGACTTAGAAGAAGAAGTATTCATTCACTATGGGGTGTGAAACAAACAACATTTATAGTCATTTAATCTTCAAGTGAAAACGTATAATATTTTATGAAAGTTACAGCTCACAGATCATAAGAAATTCCTCACAATGGCACAAATACGTTTGTTTCCAAATGCTGCAACTTTTCACGTATCACTACCAGTCACTAATTGTACACCGTAGATTTTTCGCTGTATATGTATTATGTCATAGACAGCCATTTCCTTGATTTGCATGTGTATGAACACGAAGTAAAGTAATTCATTTTTTTGCATAATCAAGTTGTCCTCTTCGGTGTGTTACTTGGAAATATGATTAGGACATATTTACCTTAAACGTATCTAATACCTTGTACAAATCATTTGACCTTCCCGACAGAACCACTCTTTCCTATAGCCCCAATTTAGTGCAGCCCTAAATTCCTCCATTCAATGGAGATATTGGATGTTACGTTGATAGTACACATTTTTTGCTAAATGACAACATCCATCTCTTTTTGGATGTTGACTTCCTCAAGGAAATTGTGCAGCAAACAAAATTGTGTGAAGAACAATTTCTGAGAGAATATGGAGGTACACTTAAACCCCATTCCAAGGTACACCAATGGACACCCACTTCACTTGAAAAGTTGAAGACATTTTTTTGCCTTAGGCCCATAATGGGGTTAGTGCACAAACCAAACTTGCAGTTCTACTGGTCTACTCGCAAAGTTTGGGTATCATCCATCTTTGCACTATACATGAGCAGAGATTGTTTTTTGCTATTGCAGCTAATGCTGCATTTCATTGATAATACTGCTGCATTGCCATCCAGAACATCCAGAACATGACAGGTTTTTCAAAAGTCAGCCTGTGATGGAACATTTGTTTGGCAGGTTTCCAGAGATTTATACTCCTGGAAAGAATATAGCCATTTATGAGTCTGATCCTGTACAATGGGCGGCTGCTGTTTAGGCTGCACAATCTGAACAAAAGAGCTCACTATGGCAACAATTTGTACATGCTGTTTGCAAATGCACTAATGGCTATGTATACAGCTTGAGAGTGTATACAAGGAAGGTCTCCACTCTAAACCCTATAAGTTGCCCTACTATGCTAGGAGTCACAGGAAAGATTGCATGGGAGCTTGTCCAGCCAAACTTTCATGAAGGTTATAATCTTTATGTGAACAAATTCTATACAGGAGTATAGCTATTGAGTGAGCTTTACAAAGCAGGCAGTGAAGCATGCATTACAGTTTGCTGTCACTGCAAAGGATTCCTGTAGGAACTTTTTTGAAAAACTCAAAAAATCTTAAAGCACTATGTTGCATTCCAATGAACTACTCGCTCTGCATTTCTCTGATAGGCGTGATTTGTATGTGCTCACTACAATTCATGATGAGTGCACTTCCCCGTCATGATTTGGAGTCAAATGGCCAAAGTCCACAAGCCCACTTGTATCCTTGATTACAAGTACACAGGTGAAGTGGATACAAATGACCAGGTTCTTCAACCATACATTGTGAGTCATAAAACCTGCACTTGATATAATAAGCTGTTTACCCACCAGATCCAGGTGGTGACATACAATGTGTATGTTGTTTCTTGTCAGTCCACCTCAGGAAGACCCATGTCTTTCTTGATTTTCAGTTAAATGTCATTGAAAGACATATTGCAGCTTCCACTTCGTATGCTGTGGAGGACAAGGCAATGCTGCAGGATCAACACTGTTCCGACTGCATTTCTACAAGAGCTAGAAAGATTCTTCCATGTCGTTGTTATAGAGTCTGCTCTAGGCAGGAGAGTCAATTTTACTGTTCTCAGTGCCCATCTCAGCCAGACCTGTGTTTTCCTGCTTGATGATGTACCATACAAAAGTGAAGTATTGGGAAATTGACTGAGGTGGTGATGAATACAGGCCCCAGCTAGGCCCGCAGGACACAAGGGTTCGCTCTCCTGTAATGGAATCTATAAGGAAGTTGGCACGGAAACTGCAAAGTACAAAGACAGCATTTATTAACCCTTAAGGGTGGTCCTACAATCCACACAACACTCTTCAGTATTGCATAGAGTAGCACAAAGAACTTTCGTACCTGGTCCCCTTTTATACACAGTAGAGGGGCTCATAAGTGGGTGGATACAACATGAAGACGAAGAACATTACCATTTATGGTCATTTTCGATACTGAATCAATATGTGGGCGGAGCTAACGCACTCCTTGAGCCCGCGAAAACATGGTCAAGCAAGGCTAACTGATAACAGATGTGGTCAAGTCTGGGCATGCGCCAGATGGACAAAGGAGCTATTTATAGACTGTTACTGGGCAGATTACAAGAGCAACTAACACAGAGGTTGGACTCTTCTCGTGGGGAACACGTGGAGGCATGACAATACAAAATGGAGTCCAAGCTTCGGTCAACATAACAGAGAAAACACGATCTATAACAGAGGAATTAATGTCTTTAGTAAATGCTTAATCGCATCGTTGTTTCAATTTACAACAGACGACCCTTTCAGCATTTACTGAAGACATCCGGTTTGTTAGGATAATCATCATATATATCAATTGTCATCATTTCTTCAACTTCTTTAGCTAAACGTTTTTGGTGGGCAACATCGGCAATAGCTTTCTTATCAGGGATACAGAATGATACACATAATGAGCAGAGCAAGGGACCACATTGGATACAAATACAGCATGAAAACAGAACCGCTACAATAATGCAGAGACCAGTTAGAACCTTCCATCCCCAGGCGGTAATTAACGCCCAAAACCATCCAGAAAAAGACCAAGTGCCGTTTTCTGTATGGATCTCAGCTGCAATTTTATGCAGTTTATTGATGGCATTATAAACTGATGGCGTATGATCAGGGATAAACACACAACAGCTACTTCCAATAATTTTACATGCTCCTCCTCTATCAGCTAGCATAACGTCTAATACCATACGATTCTGCAATGCAACAATTCTTGTGATCTGCAATTCCTCCGTAAGATTCCCAAGAGCAGCAGCAGTCTGATTTGTCACAGCTTCTACCACTCTTGTTAATCTTCGGATCTTCCTACTGTTCAGGGCAGCTCCAACAAAAAAAAACAGTCCTAGGTTAAAATCAATATACTGTTGCAGACTGGTGTCAGTCTGATCTACATCATCAATTGATAAAGTACGTTTATACCTATTTACAGTCACATTATTCAATAATTTCAAATCCTTATGATAAGATGCAGGAGCTAAGAATACAGGAGGTAATAGAAATGATACATAGCATACCCCAGACCACCCAGCCGGCAGGCGGTAATAACCTTTATTTCCACACACAAAGTACGTATTATGGGAGGCTAAGAAGGTACTATTGTTCAACCCATCAATATTCAAAACAGTAATGCAATCACTGACACCAACAGGGATGAAACCCACACTCTGGACACACAGGTCCGCTTGAGCTTGTGCTACTTGAATCACAAATTTATCTTTTCCCACAGTGTCCCTTGTGTTCGTAAAGATGTAGGGAATGGATTCATTGTCTGGTCGGTACTCTTCCCACTCCCAAATTGTCCCATTCGCTTGTGGATACCCATTCTTGTCTTGATGGCATTCTTTATTAAGTCTAAAAAGCAATCGTCCCACTGTCGGTTTCCGAGTGGCAAAAAGCAAAGTATACCATGCTCTACAAGAGCCATTATGAGAGAAAGGAAGTGGTATAAATGGCGTTCCTCCTTTCTTCTGATGAGCTGGCATCATCCCACATATCCAACAGTTCGTAGCATTCGTGGCAACGTGGGTATGATGCAGCATCTGGATGAAAGTGTTATTCAAGTAAGATTGTCGATGCTTAAACTCTTGATACGGTAATGTATAAAAGTAGTGCTCCTCAGGCACCGGAGTTGTCAACACAAGAATCTTCCGAGCGGGAGTTACATCCTCCACGAACCATGTGGTTATCCCAACAATGGCTACTGTCAACATGAACCCTAATGCACAAAGGATTTTCTTTTTCTCCATATCAAAGTAAAAATAAAACCCAATATCTTCCTGAAACTAAAAGTCTGTCAGAACTCTTCCCCTTGGGCAGCGGTTGATTTCTTCACCAGCGGGCCAAGACGGGTGTCGCTACACTAATGCAGGGCTGATCCCCCCCCCTTGCCTCATCGGCTCTCCGTTTCACTAACCCAAGGGCCGTTCTGACAGTATGTCCCGGTACTGGAAAACTCACTTCCGTGGTCGAAGATGATATCGCCTTCCTCCAGGAGTCGCGTGGTCCGGAAAGAGCTCCTCAGTGGCGTTTGGCTCCGCAGCACGGCCTGTCTCTGCAGCCAAAATTTCTCGTTGATCGGTCAGCACGGCAGGTTCCACCAATCCGGGCGGCACCTTCCTACAGTGCAGGGAGTGGATCCAATTCTTTCTGTTGGAGACTCGCACAGCCGTCCTCGTTGTGAGGAGGACCTGCTCAGGGCCCACCCATCTCGGCTCCAAGCTGTTCGTTCTGTCGAAGACTTTCACCATGACATGGTCACCAGGCCGGAGACCATGTCCTTCGCCGGTAGACCGATCAGGGAGCGCCTCTCGGACCTGTTGATGGATAGAAACCAAGTTATCCGTTAACTGTGCCAGATAATCGCTCATCATTATACAAGGTACATCATACACAGCCTTAGGTCTTGGTGGACCCCAAATATTCATTGGGCGTCCAAAGACGATCTCATATGGCGTAAGGCCGGTTCGAGAGTGCGGTACTGATCTAACTGACAATAACGCCAGTGGCAGAGCGTCTGGCCAAGTCAAAGACGTCGAAGCTTGAATTTTGGCGATCTTAAGCTTCAGTGTACCATTATACTTCTCAACTAGGCCTGCAGACTGAGGGTGAAACACGGCGTGGAACTTCTGAGTGATGCCTAGACCCTTCAAGACATACTTTATAACATCCGCTACAAAGTGAGGGCCATTATCACTCCACAGAAGTCTACAAACGCCATATCGGGGGAAAAACTCCTTTAGCAGCAGCTTCGCAGTAGTCATTGCAGTATTGTCTTTCGTAGGGTACGCTTCAACCCATTTGCTGAAAGCGCAGACCACTACTAGAACATACTTCAGATTATTACAGCGCTCAAGCTGGATGTAATCCATCTGCAGAACCTCAAAGGGTGCAGTGGGTGTCACAAACCCTCCTGCTGGAGTTCGAGTCCCCTTTCCTGGGTTGTACCTCAGGCAGATCATACAGGTCTGCACCACCCTCTTTGCCGTGCTAGCAATCTCTGGATGCTCCCAGACTTGGGTAAGCAATTTCACAATTGCGGAAGCTCCAACATGTGCTAGCCCATGTGCCATCTGAACCATAGGTTGTACAAAGGCCGTGGGTAATTTCCATCTATCCATCTGCTTATTTCTCCAGCAACCCTCGTCATCCAGTTCTCCCTCGCTAGCCCATTGTTCCCGCTCTTTGTCAGAAGCGGTCCTTTGCATTTCTCGCACTTCCTCCTTCGCATCATGCCATCTCTCCACCTGTGACTTCACTACATACATGGCAGTAGTACCGGGCTGCATCGCAGTCTCCCGTGCTACTCGATCCGCTAACGCATTCCCTTCTCCAACTTTATCAACCACTTTCCTATGGGCGCTACACTTAACGATGGCAATTTTCTTTGGGTATGTCAATGCAGTTAAAAGATTATGAACTAACTCTCCATGCATTATCTGTACTCCATGTGACGTTAAAAACCCTCTCTCCTTCCAGAGTAGGCCGAAGTCATGCGCTACTCCGAAGGCATAGCGGCTATCTGTATAAACATTCACACATAATCCTGTACTGAGCTCACATGCTCGTGTTAATGCTATCAGTTCCGCTGCTTGAGCTGATTTCTGTGGTATGCGTGCTGTCTCCACTATCGTTTGTAATGTGGTAATTGCATATGCTGCTGAAGCCGTACCATCTGGTAGCTTCAGACAGGATCCATCCACCCACAGTTCTCCATCTACATCTGGAAAGGGCGTATCCTGGAGATCAATACGACCCTTTGTTTGTTCCTCAGTCACGAGAATACAATCATGCGCTTTCCGCGCCTCAGGCTGGGTTTCGGGGTATGGCAGCAATGTTGCCGGGTTTAGCGTTACGCACCTTTTCAACGTAATATGAGGAGCCAAAAGCGTCAACTCATATCCCGTTAAACGGGCACTGGTCAAATGCTGCGTCTTTGTTTGATTAAGCAGGGCATCGACAGCATGGGGGACTAATACCAACAGCTTATGAGATAACACAATTCCCTCGCTTTGGCGTATTGACACAGCTGTCGCCGCAACCGAGCGAAAACACCCTGGTAATGCTCGGGCAACAGGATCAAGTACAGCCGAAAAATATGCACATGGGCGCTGCTTATCACCGTGCATCTGCACTAAAACTGACAATGCACATCCATCTTTCTCATGCACATACAACGAAAAGGGTTTTGCATAATCAGGGGTTCCTAACACTGGTGCTGAACAAAGGGCCTGTCGTAGTTGCTGAAAAGCAGTATCACACTCATCTGACCAAGGGATTGGGATAGGCGTGTCCTTTGTCAAGAGGGCTAACAATGGCTTAGCTATGTGCGAGAACCCCAATATCCACTGTCTACAAAAAGAAACAAGGCCCAAAAATGCACGCACATCCTTCTGTGTGGATGGTCTCGGTGTATCCAAAATTACTTGGATACGATCCGGTGTGAGTGCACGTCCCTCCTTAGACAAAAGGTGCCCCAGATAAGTCACCTTTGGTCTACAGAATTGCAATTTCTTCCTAGATACCTTATGATTGCGGGACGCTAGAAAGGAAAGTAAGGACAACGTACTTTTTTCACATAACTCCAGGGTGTCAGCCGCCAGCAAGATGTCATCAACATATTGAATGAGGGCGACCCCCTCGAGCAGAACAAAGGAATCCAATTGTCGTTTCAAAGCCTGACTGTAAATGCTAGGGCTGTCTGTATAGCCCTGGGGAATCCTACAGAAACGATAAGATCTATTATTTAATGTAAACCCAAAAAGATATCGGCTATCAGGGTGAATGGGAATGGAAAAGAAGGCATTTTTCAAATCAATCACTGAGAACATGGTCGCCGTAGGCGGGACCAAGGTAAGCAACGTCGTGATATCGGAAACCACTGGGTATTGAGGTATCACGATCTTGTTCACTTCCCTCAAATCAATTATAAACCGATAAACTCTGGCATCCGTATCCTTTTTCAGTATGGGAAGAATCGGACTGTTACAAATGTTGTAGGGGACTTCCTCGACTACCCCAACCGTTATCAAATCCTGCACTATCTGTATGAGAGCCTCCTCGCCCTCCTGGGAAATACGGTACTGTGGGAGGCGTGGTAACACCGCCCCCTCCTGGACGCTAATGTGGACCGGCGGAATCACCATTTGTCCCACATCAGTATCCGAAGTTGCCCACAAAGCATGAGGGAGGGTAGCTAACAGCGCATCCTCTGACATCGTACACATCCGTTCAGATCGGGGGTAATTGTCATTCAATATTACCCGCACACCAGCAGGGGAGCAGCGGATAGTAGCCCTAAAGTGCTTTAACATATCAAGACCCATAATATTGTCCGGTGTGTACGGGGCAAGCAGAAACGGACAGGGTGCAGAAAAAGAATCAACCTTAAACATGAGGGGCTGTGAAAGAGGGCTTCGGGAGAGTGTACCATCAAACCCTACCGATGTGACCATTAAGCCGGATGGGGGAGCCCCCGGAACCAATTGCTTAGATAGCGCACTACGTGTCGCTCCTGTATCCACTAGGAACTGATCAGTAGAGCCCAAAACCTCGGCCGATACATAAGGGCCCTTCTGATCGACCGGCACCTCAACTGATTCTAACCCCCATCCAACGCTTTCCTATGCATGCTGAGAGTCATGGTACCCCGACCTGTCAATCCCTGACGCTTGATACTGATGCTGGCGATCGAAAACATTTGATCTATCTCGGTGCTGCCCAGCAGACTCAAGACGAGCCTGTTCGTTAGAATTCCCTCGAAAGTTCGAGAAACCCCCTCTACCTCGCGGGCCACCGTGGGTGTGCCCCTGGCGCGATGCATGCAACACCGGGCAGTCCCTAGCCCAATGACCCGATTGCTTACAATACGCACATTGATTCCTATTCAAATCAGACCGGCCCGAGGGAGGACCATAAGATCCTCCCCTACCTCTATTACTACCCCGTCGAGGCGGGCCATAGACTTGCGCCAACATCACCTTTGTTTTCAAATCTTTCGATTTCTTTTCCTCCTGGCCCTTTGCTTCTTGCTCCTGACGCTCATAATACTGAGCGATAGTCAGGAGGGCCGTCGGCGTAGCGGAGGACCAAGAACTTTCACTCGCTTTCAGACGGGCCGCAACTGCCGGCAGCAGATTAGCCACATATTTATCCGCAAAAAGGTGGCGTCCCGTATCGTCGGTAAGCGACTGGCCACTAAAATCATGAAACGTCTCCTCAAAGCGCGTAAAGAAGTCCGCAACTGACTCATCAACTTTCTGTTTACATGCAGCTAACATATTCCAGTCAATTTTTTTAGGGGGGATAATTGTCTTCAACTTAGCCACAATAGCAGCAGGGAGATCTAAAATATTCTGGGGCGGTTTCTGCGCAGGCTTCCTCTCCCTATCCTCATCCTCCAGTTCAGACCATCGAGCCTTAAAAGTGGCAGCATCATCCACCTTCCGCACAGATCGCCACATGTCTGGCGGTAGAATAAGCCCAAAGAACAGATCTATGTCTGCCAAAGTCATGACGCAAGAATTCAAGGCCCCCTCGACTTCTTCATAGAAGGCCGCTGGATTCTTGCGGGGGTCGGGCAGCGCATTCTTCAATGCCATAACATCAGCCCTATGCCATGGAGTGTAAACCCAATTATACACGAAATATCCCTTAGCATCGGCGGAGGTAATGTCCGAGCTAGTCCCCGCTCCTTTAGGAGGAACATACAAAGGCGCTGCCTCTCGCATTGGTTTAACATGCACTATGTCATCCTTATCTGACTGGGAGGTGGATGAGTGGCCCTCTGTTGTGCACGAATCCGACTGCTTCTCCTTCCCTGCTCGCTGGCGCGCTTTCTCTTTATAGACCAGCACCTCGTCCCGCAAGGCGAACAGCCGCCGAACCGTATCTGGAGCCTTAGAAAAAGAGAAAACACCATTACGCAATGCTTTAGCATCCGATGATACTTCGTCGGGCTCAAAAACACCAGAACGTTTCCGGAAAGCATCAATCACTTCATCCGCGAAATGACCCAGAAAATACAATTTATCTCTCTCCTGCCACGACCCCCAAGTATGAAATAATTCCTCTATAGATATCTTGCCGTTAAGTGCACGGAAGGAAATTTGCCGAAGCTCAGCCATTTGGTCGGCTGATAACATGGACCGCGTATCTACCTTACCCGTACCCGGGACAGAATCTTGCGGCCTCGGAGCAGATGCGCCGACATATGGGGGCGGAGGGCGATCTAGTAAAGAAAAATCATCATCGAGATTATTAAGGACAGGATAAAGTGGCTGCCGAACAACGTATTGACCCGAAACTTGTAGCCTACGCTCCTTCTCTTGCCTGTCCGTCTGCTCTCTGTCCTCCCGACGCTTCGCTTCCTGTGCTCGCACATGATCATTCTTCCGTTGTTCTTTATCAAACAGCGCTTTCTCACGCTTCTCTCGCTCACGCACCTCCTTCACCCACAACCGCACACACTCAAACATATCCTGACGAGCACGCCGCTTACACATACACTGTTCCACATACTCAATCTTACATATATCAAACGATCCATACAAAGGCCATCGCAACTCAGGATCCTTCTTTGTGTATTTCCTCCATACTGTGCTGTACATTATGGAAGAAAGACCATGCTTCACGTACATATCCCTATTAGGAGTCCCCTCTGGGGGAGCTGGAGCAGATTCCTCGAGGTTCAACCGGTTTCCGAAACAGCAGCACCACTTACGGAGTGCGCTGAAAGCAGGCATGCTCAGAAATAATGCAAAATATGCAATATTATAAAAAATGGCACTTAATCGTTGCGCCGTTCAAAGTTACACAGCTCTGGAGAAATCTCTCCACATTACCTGCCTATATGTGTTGCAACGCATATATATTCACAAAGACAAATCCAAAATATGACTAGTCATCACAAATCAAACTCAAATAGCCAGATCAGGCTTCAAAAACTCGGAGCAAGTACCGTACACCGGTTCTTACCAATCAAGAGTCCAGATTCCAACTGCCAAGCTCCACAATCGCCCAAACGGCTTTCACGGCAAGACCGACAGAAGAGGTCTCAGTCGAGGACCGGCGCCACCCAGACGGTCAGCTCGGAAGGGAAGGAAGAAAAACCTTGGGGTGCCAGGGCTAAGACGCCGCTGGCAGTGATCACGTCCCCGGCCCAATTCCTCACCTTCGTCGCGACCAATCCTTCGAGCATCCGAGTCGCCGATGAGCCCCACGTGACGGGCGCCAATTGATGAATACAGGCCCCAGCTAGGCCCGCAGGACACAAGGGTTCGCTCTCCTGTAATGGAATCTATAAGGAAGTTGGCACGGAAACTGCAAAGTACAAAGACAGCATTTATTAACCCTTAAGGGTGGTCCTACAATCTACACAACACTCTTCAGTATTGCATAGAGTAGCACAAAGAACTTTCGTACCTGGTCCCCTTTTATACACAGTAGAGGGGCTCATAAGTGGGTGGATACAACATGAAGACGAAGAACATTACCATTTATGGTCATTTTCGATACTGAATCAATATGTGGGCGGAGCTAACGCACTCCTTGAGCCCGCGAAAACATGGTCAAGCAAGGCTAACTGATAACAGATGTGGTCAAGTCTGGGCATGCGCCAGATGGACAAAGGAGCTATTTATAGACTGTTACTGGGCAGATTACAAGAGCAACTAACACAGAGGTTGGACTCTTCTCGTGGGGAACACGTGGAGGCATGACAATACAAAATGGAGTCCAAGCTTCGGTCAACATAACAGAGAAAACACGATCTATAACAGAGGAATTAATGTCTTTAGTAAATGCTTAATCGCATCGTTGTTTCAATTTACAACAGAGGTGCTGCCATAACATATACCTCTCAATACCTGTGCATGGATACATACAATCCATGGGCCACTACTTCACTAGGCAACAGTAGTAGAATAGTTTTTTCCTCTACTTGAGGAAAACATGGACTTGCTAATGGCCTGCTCGGCATCTTTATCAGCTGTCAGACCGTGTAAGTGCTCTGTTCATGGTATGACAAATGCATCATAGTCACCACCCTGCACATAACATGGATTGAATATAAGCCACGTTGTTATGGAGTACCCCGTGTGGCATAAACGAAAAGTCTTTTGTAGTTTTTTTAAGTGATCTTTAGGGAACTTAGGCAGTCTTCCCCAGCATGTTTGCTTTAGTTTTAAAGGCAGATATGCTCACTCAGTTTGACTGTGGGGCTTTCAAGGCAGACTCAGACACCCCTAATATGAATTCACAAACTGAATGAGTTGGATTTAGCACAGTAAGTGTGCTGAAGGCGCGCAAAAGCCTCGTTTTCTAGACCTTCTGGTAGCGAGTAATGGAAGGCGTTAGTAAAGATTACCTTTACAGGATAAGTCAAAACTTTAAAGGAGACATGAACAGGTAGGAAAAGGTTAGGCTAGATGTATCGCATAGGTAGAAGGATGATAGTCAAGGTAGTGCAGATACATATGCCCTCACTTCATCTTCACCAAAAGACTCAACCCAATCAGCGCTGCACTCATCCGGATACTGAATTACTCCCTCACTCAACTAAGCAGATGGCTCCAAACCACACAAAATACAGCAACCAGCCTCCCTCTCAACCTCCCACCATGCACACAACCTGGATCTCAAACAGCTTCACTGGCATCTCATCCACAGCTCTTTTCAAACTACTGACACACACATTCAAAGACTTACACAGCACTGGCCCAGCAAACCTCAAAACTGCCTCATATTTCAGAAACCTTTCAGACACCTCTGCTCAGCTGGACTTATACTTGCACACATTTCATACATACGCAGCATTAAAACAGGCATAAGTAGTTATCCTACCGTTCTCCAAAAGGCTGGAATGACCTGTCCCTACACATTTGTGCCATCTCCAAAATTATTGCATTTCGCACAAAGCTCAACACTTGGCTCTTTAACCAGGTGAGTCCATGGATCAGCCCTGCCTGCTCCTGCGTTGGGAAGAGGATACCCTCCAGGTTGATTTTGCACTTTACAAACACACAGTATATAACAGAGAAATCTGCACCCAACGTTACACGTTTGTGTGACATATGTGTCCTGCTTGCTATATTGATCCTCTGTCAGAACATAGTAGATGTTCAGTTTGCAGCATTACAAGTGCATTACTGTCACAGCACTGCCATTAATGGAGGCTGGGACATATCTCAGTAACGCTCCTCATAGTTTAGGACCTGCTCTTTAGTGAACGTAGGTTGGGCTTTCCCAGCACATGTACCTTAGATTCCAATTTAGATATGCTGACTCAGTGTGAGCAATGTGGGACTTAAAAGGTAGTCTCGGACACTCTCCAACTTGCATCCACAAACTGGAGGGAGTTGGACTTAGCACAGTGAGTGTGCAAAAGGCGCATGAAAGACACGTCTTTCCTGAGCTTCATGTGGCTGTCATGGGAGCCGTTAGTAAAAGTTCACTAAGAACGTGTTTGGTATTGCCCGGAATGTCAGGGGAGCTGGATACTTGACGGACAGTGAAAACGTATTTAAACTTTTTTATCATTTGAGAAGGTTGTGGAGGCTCCAACCGTCAACATGTCTGGTATAAGAGTATATAGAGGTTTGTTTGTAGTGTGTCTGTGTGCTAGTTGCTTGAAGACTGGGTCAGAGGTCGTTTATAATGAGAATTCCCTCCTGTTGTGAATGAATGTGATGGGCCCTTGACTAGGAGCTACATGTTGATGTGAGTGCATTGATATGTTGAATTGGGCCCGTGGCTGGCAGTATGAAAGTCTTTTGTGTGGTGTGTGAATGGCATGTGAATGGACCATAAAGAGGTTGGTACCTCGAAGCAGCTTTACGGCTCACCTTCAGTAGTCTTGGGTGCAATATTTAAATACAATGATTAGTATTTGTTATTTGAAGCTAGCAGTTCTGGAGGTGCCAAAACCAACCAGTGTAAGTGGTGGATTACATTTTAAACCTTAGTGCCAAACTTCTATTTCTGTGATGGAATCTTCCAGAATCAGCAGCAATCCTCAAAATTTCAACCACTCAGTGTTAACCAACTTGTGTAGATAAAAACACTGCCCCACTTGTGTGGCTAGGCCTGCAGAAATGGATCAAATGCAAGATCAATGGGAGCCCCCAAGGAGGGGCTCTGTGACATAGCACATATAGAATGTCATGAGGTCTGTGATGGAATGAACTGACCAGCAGTTATGAGGAGATGGCTGTTGGATGAGGTGTTTATTAATAAAGCTCAACCTATTCATACTTATCTGTGGTTGATTCATTGTTCGAGGGCATCACATTTACCGGCGACAGGATTGGGATGAACTGTGATTACAGCTGGCACCTCAGCAGGGTGGAAATTGGTCCGATCACCGTGTTCTCAGTGAGACTGTTTTTGTGTTGACGTTTGGATGGATTCTGCATTTTTCCGTCCGGTATCGTGAGGAGTGGATACAGAGGGAGTCCACAGAGGTGCAGAGAAGTGGGCAAGACACACAGATTTAGCATGTCTTCGGACAGCAACAATGTCACACTGTTGGCAGAGCTCAAGTTTGTTTGGCCACGCGTTCACTGCACACTCGCCTATCATTATAGCCAGTTCAGTGCTATAAGCATTGAGGGTGAGTGACGCACATATTGTTACTGCAGCCTAGTGATCACACGCTTGTGGTGATCAGCATCATATCAACATCGCACTCTTCCCTCAAAGCACAACATGTGGGGGGAGCCTGAAGTTGTTTTTTGGAGTTGAATGCAGGACTCAACAAGGGAGTCCTGGTTTAGGTGCAGTCAGCAGACACATTGGAAGTGGAGGATTGGATTTCTTCTCCCAACAACGAAACAGTGATATGCACACTTTGAGATTATTTGGGCATATATTTATGATATTGGTTATTTGCACTCCCTTTGAGATAGATTTATTTTAGTATTTATATTTATTATATGATGAAGATATGCACATTTTTTTTGACCATGATTTAGTCGTGTGGCAACAGTGATGTGCACACCTGCATAACTGTTAATACATTTTGTTAAACTGTGTTGATAGTATCATTGGGTCATATTTTTAGATAAGGCACACATTTTTAGTACTAATTGACATTGCAGTAGTCTAAAATAATTGGGTTGAGGTTTAACATTGGTGTTTTATAAATAGTTAGCAGGTGGTGTGTTAGAGGGAATCATGCAGATCGTTATAGCTCCCCCTTTTTTCTTGCCTTCACCTGGGGAGCCTTTGATCAAATTGTCAAAGTGGGAAAAAGTATTAAGCAACTATGTGTGTGGCACGAATTTAAGTGCAGAACAGAAGTATGCACTTTTGCTGCATTGTCTGGGGGCAGAAGGATAAGATGTGTTGGAAAACCTACCGGAATTGGGTCAACCTGAAATGCATGATTTGAATGCATTTGAGATAGCGATGACCAGGTAAGACCATTATTACCTACCAAGAGTTAGTACCATTCTTGAGAGGTATCATTTTGGGTTGAGGAGTCAAGGGTTGGAAAAGTCTGTGGAGGATTTTGTCACGAGTTTCAGGAAACTCGCCTCCACTTGCAAGTTTAGATGTTCAGTTGAGGAGAGAATTGGGGACCGTTTATTTTACATTGCAATAGAGACAAGATACCCGAGGAGTTGTGGATGAGCCACCTCTGGAAGAAGTTTTAACTCTTGTAAAATGTGTGGAACATATGTTGAAATGCATGGGTGAAACTCATGGTAGAAAAAGAAGTGAAAGATTCATTAAGGGGAAACAGTGTCAGAATTGTGTGCAGTAAAAATGGTAAAGAACTTTCCAAAGAAGGTGGTGACGAAAGTGAAAGAACATAAGAAGCCCGAACCAGATTTCAAGGGCACTTGTTTTAGGTGTGGGTTTGATAGGCACAAGGCTAATGATAAGTCTTGTCTAGCCTGATCACAGTTGTGCAATTACTGTGGCGTTAATGGTCATTTTAGCAAGTGTTGTAGGAACAAGGGAAGGAAAACGTTTAAGAGTAAGGAGAACAGGAGTCAGGAGGTATTTCAAGCCATTGTATTACAAATAAATGAGGAGGGTAGACTGTTTCCCTCAGAGATAATAGCCATTGATAAAGTACAAGTACCCATAAAATTTGACTGGTGTTTATGTATTTCCATCATATCCAAGCAAACCTTCATGAACAATTTTCCTTAAGGGAAAGTTTTACCAGACATGGATGTGAAACCGGGTGGGTATGGTGGTATGATTATTGAGATGTTGAGTTACTTTCAGGCTGATATTGGGATTGGTAGGAGATCAGTGGGAAAGTATAAGTGTCATGTCAAGGGGATGATTTGTGGGTTGGGCTCATCAAAAGGAATTAGGTGTGATGTTGAATTCTAAAACAGTATGTTTGTCAAAGAATTTGAAGAGTTATTTTTAGATAAGTTGGGTAAGTTGCGTGGATATAAGCCCAGGATAAGGTTGAGGGTGAATGCAAAACCAATTGTAGCTAAGGTAAGGAGGATTCCCATGAATATGCAATCTGCCATGGAAAAAGAATTAGAAAGACTATGTTGGAGTGGGGTGAATGAACTGGTTGAGGCAACAGAATGGTTGGCCCCCATAGTAGTGGCATTCAAGGGTAAGCGAGATTTGCACATTAGTGTGGACCTGAGGGCTCTCAACAGGGAGGTGGTGGTTGATAAATTCCCTTTGCCTAATATTGAAGAGATTGTCACAACTTTCTCTGGGGCGAAGGTTTTCACGACTTTAGATTTAGTCTCCGCATATCACCTGGTGGAACTTGATGAGGCCTCTCAGCTTTTGTGACACCATTTGGTGTATATTGCTCCAAGAGACATGCTGTTTGGTTTGATTTTGGGTGCTGTAGCGTTCCACAGGGTAATGAAGAACATATTGAAAGGAGTACCTTGAGTGACGTGCTATCAGGATAACATTCTGGTTTTTGGATTTACAATTGTAGAACATGATCACAGAGTGAGGGAGGTGTTACGCAGACTACAAGAAGTGGGACTTACCCTCAAAGCTCAAAAATGTAAATTTGTGATCGGTGAAGTCGGTTACTTGGGCTATAAAGTCTCTGGGTCCGGGATCAAACCACGCACTGAGCTGGTTGAAACCATAAAGTCCTTGGAAGAGCCGGAGAGTAAGGAAGAGCTGTCATCTTTTCTTGGCATAGTGGAATATTATAGCAAATTCATCAAAGACTTTGCTAGCAAGACATTTAATATGAGGAAGCTATTGAGGACGCGAATAGAATTTCTTTGGGATGTGGAGAGTGCAAATGATTTTACAATGGTAAAGAATGAACTGTGTGATGCTCCTTCATTACAAGAATATGATCCAATGTATTGGACTAAGGTTGTGTGTGATGCTAGTGTGAAAGGCTTATGAGCTCTCCTCATTCAGACAAAGAATGGTAAAGAAAATCTGATAGCTTGTGTTTCTAGCAATTTGAATTAAGCAGAATGTAATTATTCCTTTATTGAGAGGGAATCTATTGCTGTGTATTAGTCGGTCAACAGATTCAGGCAGTTTTTGGTGGTTATTAAGTTTGTTGTTCGGACAGATCATAAACCTTTGGTTGAAGTGTTTGCAAAGAATGGGCTGGATTCAATCTCAACAAGCATCAGGAAATAGATTGTGGGACTTCAGGATTTTTGTTTATTCGGCATGGTGCAGGCACCCTTGCACTATGCCAAACTGGCGGTCATTTATAAAGCATCCCTAGAAACCGCTGTCACCGCGGTTCCTGTTAATGCATTTTTCTGTTTAAAAAAAAAATGAAATGCTTTCCTCGCCATGGGATTACTCTTCCATGGCAAGGGGAGCATTTAGCAATTTTCACTGCCCCTTACCGCCAAGGTTTTCCTGGGAGTGCTGGGCAGTGAAAACTGACCTGTCATTCCAATCCATCTAAATTAAGTGGGCGAAGTGACAAGTCAACCTTGTTCTGCGACAGCTGAGATGGTGTGTCTACGTCGTGGCCAAACTTTAAGTCTGCCCGCATAATATTCTGGCGGGCGGACCACTATGTTAGTGGGAAGGGAACTCCATTGCTGTTGCCATCCCACCAACATATAAATTGGGTCCTAAATTTAGAAAATGGAAGGCAAAAATCTTAGGCTGGGCAAAGCAGTTGGCTGTAGACGCAGAGGGCTCCAAAAAGGTCAGATAGAGGCCAGACAAGGCCCCATTGAAGCTGTTGGGTTTTTCCAAGAAAGCTCAGACTGGGAGTAATCCAAAGATATTGCCATGGGAAGGTCCCTGGCGGACCGGATAATTTTGGCACCTGCACCCAGTCAAAACTTCTTTGTTCACATTCAGCTACTTTTTAGGATCATATCACTCCAACGGGCCAAAGGCTGCAGTCTCAAGCCGAAGAGAGCTCCAGTAGGCTAAATACCATCTCCGTGAGAACCAGCTGATGAGGATTTGCAGTCACAAAAAAGTTTGAATGGGGTGTGTGAGAAGTTGGCCTGGTATTTGCTGTCCACTAATTAAAGTGGCCACCTTGCACCAGTCCAAACAACCCTTATGATGTATGAGGTCAAAGATAACCTTTAGAAAGCTATCCTAGTGGTAGCTGTGGAGAGCAGCCTTCAGGCCTAATCTTGAAGGAATGTAAAGCAGCTTGTTTTACCAGAATATCACCTATAGTCTTAATTAAATGAAAGGAGAACCACACAGTAGTTATAAAAATATGTATTTATTCATATAACACTCCCTAGTATCCTCTACACAAGGGTACAACACAAAGCACACAATACTTTAGCAAAGAAATAGTTGTAAGTAGCACAATACACAATGGGCTCCAGGGGGAGACCAAACCATATACTAAAATAGTGGTATAAGAACCACGACTAGAGTCGAGACAGTGTCTAGAACACGTAGAATTGCTGGGACCCCAAGGAACCACCCAAGGTGAGTATAAAGGGACCCCACAGAGGATGGGTGCAGTGTGTTAACATGACCGCGGTCTCCGTACAATTCTATGAGGATTTCGTGGTTACAATTTTAAAGTTTAAGGGCCCTTCTCAGTGGACTTCGAGGAAACTCTTTGGAACTTAGGAGGTTGAAGAGCCACCCCACCCGTGGATACCAGAGTACCCGACTTCCCTATCCCAGAGGTCTGGAGTGGTGTTGTAAACCGCTATAGTTGTCAATGGAGGGCTTCAAAGAAGAGCTGCTGCAGGGAAGGAAGAACGTGTCTCTAGGAATCCAAGGGTGGATTCGTGATAGAAGGAAGGGGACAGAGTCTGGGTCACTTCAGGGTGACCAGGGGCTCGGTAGATGAATGCCCATCGATTTTGGGTGTTTTAGGTGCGAAAAAGGGATGCTTGACTCTGCAGCCACGAAGGTCCAGGAAATGTCAAGGATGACCAGGAGCTGAATGTGAGCTGTCCCACAAAGGATCTTGAGTGCTGAGGGGTCAGTTTCCAGCTGGAGCACCAACAAGCCTTGGCAACAGCAACCCACGCAGGAAGGTCAAGCAGGTTACGGTGTGAACCAGCAAGGTCCAGGGAACTCATCAAGCAATGGGGAGTCAGGGCACATCTGGAGCACCCAGGTAAGTCCAAAAGAATTCAAGATGACCCTCAAGAGGACCCACAGGTCGAATGACCAGGAATCGCGAGGGGACCTCGAGCAAGATCACAAAGTACCAGCCCACGGAGCACTCAGGGCAAGGTAGGCTTGGAGTTCTTTGGTCGAAATACAGCTCAGGGTCAGGACTGCATGGAGTCCAATGCACAAGCTCAGAAATTGCCAACAAGTATATGCACTTGCAAAAGTATGCAGTGCACAGGGGTTCAGGTTATGCGGTCCCCACGAGGGAAACTGGCCTCAAACTTGGTAAGAGGGCAGCTCAACCTCAACAAACTTTGGGACCCACCTTTTGTGTTACTGGAGCGTTTGGAGTCTGCAGGAGCTCAGGATCAGCAGACCGTTCAATTGCGTTACAGTGCCTGCAAATGCAAGGGAGTGACTGCTTCACCCCAAGGGAGATTCTTCAGTTGGCTTTAATGCCCCACAGGTCCTGCAAGGAACCTGCATGGTGCAAGGGCACTGACAATGCTTTGGACGGAGAGGGAGACAAAATTGGGCCCAGTCAAAGTCCACAGTGTCCAGACGGTCGAAGGTCAGTGGTTTCTTGTTCAGAATCTTGTCCATGTCAAATCTAAGGTCCTACAGCCTGGTAAGCCCTTATGTACCCACAGGAGAGGGTTGGACAGATTCAGGGGACCCTCCTAGGGGAGGGTCAGGACAGAGGGAAGGTTACTCCCATGTCCTTTGTAGAGTTTTGCACCAGAGCAGGAGCCAACAGCTCCCAGAACTGGTTTGAGCTGAACTATGCGCAGGGACACAAAATGTGTCCCAGGTGCAGACTTTCAGGCACTTTGGAAGTGCACCTACCCAGCCCCAATACACTAAATCCTGTCTGGGAGGTGGTCACACCTCCCTGTGACAGGATACCTATTGTACTGCCTTCCTCTGCTCAAGCTTGGCTCAGCAGCAGGAGGGCAGAAATGTGTCTCTGGTCGGCAGCAGCCATTTTGTGCTGTCTGGGTCAAGAAGGCTGGTATGGGAAAGACCAATGAGCCCACGAAGCTCGCTTCAGAAGGGTGGAATCATACCTCCCACACTGGTTACTGGTGTAAAGGTATGATTCCAAGGTGTTTGATACCAAACACAACATGTTTTGTTTCAGACGTTTTCAAGATAGCATTTACCACAAGGTTATAATGCACCTCTACCTATATGTCTGGCTGAGTCACAGACAACCCAGGAGAATGGTCTCCGAGGCTCTGCTCATGCAGGGGCACCCTCTCACAGAAAACCCAGCACCCTGCCTTCAGGATTCTTAAGGCCTGCTAAAGGTGTGACTTATAAGTTTAAATTGTAGTGACTTATAGATATCGTGAACCTATATCTAAAGTAAATGGTGCAAGCACCAACTTACATAGGCTGCAATGGCAGACCTGTAGTTCCATTTTGCATGGCTTCTCATGGGTGGCATAATACATGCTTCAGACCTCTGGGGTACCTGTGGCCTGGGTACATGTGTACCATATGCTAGGGACTTATAAGGGTACCCCAGTATCCAATCTGGGGGGCACCAATAGTACATGGCATAACAATTTAAGGAGAAAGCAGATAGACTGGGGTCCTGATTAGCAGGATCCCAGTTAGACTAGTCAAAACAGAGTAACAGCAGGCAAAAAGTGGGGGTAACCATAAGAAGCAGATCCTACTTTCCTACAGGGTGAAACCTGAATCTTCATCCCAGTGATAACGCACCTTGTTAGGATCAGCTTGGCAGTCTTGTCCCAGTTGTCTGTAGGTGTAGTGTAGTTCCTATATCCCTGATAGGCTCTGCGCATTGGAATAATATACACTATAGTTTTGACGTAGGACTGAGGTCAGTATGTCTCTATCAAGTACATAAACTTAATTACTTGTGTGTGCCAACTAACTCAGAGGTCACTAGAAACTTCTCGAATATACAAGAAGGGATTAGTTTCTGACAACCGTATAAACATGCAGAAAAGAAAGACGGACTTAACTAAAGCCCTCTTTCTAAGGGAACAACGCTGGGTGTTCCGCTTACGCACTTGGGGCGTTGGTTTGAATGACGAAATCCCCTGGCTCCAGATGGGAAGGTAGTAATCTGAATAGGAGCTTTGGGTATAAAAACTAAAAGGGACACTCAATCCCCTCGATAAATCATGCTAGGAACAAGGCACACCAAATGAACTCCTTTCACTAACCTGTAATCCTATATTAGGCTCCCGCATCCCTCAAAAGAATATTTCTATACTTGAACAGGGACTCTCACGCTCTTCCTACACTAGAGCTGTCTGTATAACTATAGTACTCATATGCACCTGGCACCATTATACCTCTTTTTTTATATTAAAAAAATATCATGGTACCCCTCTATACAATGCACTGGATCTACTGTATATTTATGATGCCTTGACATAAGAGACTGACAGTGAATTCAACGAAGGGTTATCCCACACCCTCGTTTCACTGATTTGCCTGACTTCCGACTTCTCTGTTCATTGGGACAGAGTCTTCCCTTACAAGCCACGCCCTTGGGAGAGTAGCGTTAGGTAGTGTTTTCATTTACAACACGCAGAGGACGACACGAACACCGCTTCCTCTTTAAATACGTAACTTCACCTTGCACGCACACTAGATGTGACAAGCTCGCCCATTGGGAGCGGCGCGCAAATAGGGAGAGCGATAATTAGGCACTCCAGGTTCACCAAGTTTGTATTGGACACTGGGTCCCACGGCGATTGGTAATGACGTATTACTCGGAAGTCAGGCCTGATCAGGCAACGAGATTGCCGGGCGCACTTTGGACACCGGATTCCACACGGGTGTGTCCTATCAATGGTAAAAGCAGGCCCCTCCCTGCATTTTACCAATTAAGGGCGCTATTTATAAACCTTCCCTATCCAGACTCACTTGTCACCGGGGAGGAGAGCAGTATACAGCTAGGTGATACCGCGGAGAACGCACCTCGACGAAGTAAGGCGATGGGTTATGAGTGGACGTTGGATGCCTGTACAGGAGGATGTCTTTAACGTTCTTCTTTCTTCTTTGTTTGTTTCGGTCAAACCATGCTGCCTAAAACTGTTCTTTACATGCTTTCCTCTTCAGGGTTTGACTACAGGGGTTCTCCTTTACTTCCCCCTCCCATGAAGTACATAGGGTTAAGGCTGTAGGTAAGAAGTGGGAGATAACTCTCCCCTGTGTTTTTACTCACCTGTGTATTCACATATGTAAGTCACGTGTTATACACTTGCACCACGCGCACTTAAAATGTGAGTAGTGGCTTTTGTCTTTTCGTGAATGACCTTCATACCTAACGGTTGCTGAGTATGTGTTGTTTATTTATTTTTCTTTTTTACAGGGTACTTATGACCCATAAAACAGCAGAGAGTGACTAAGGTCACCCCACCGCAGATTTTCTCTAACCACAGTGTTGGTAAGAGTGGAGCCCTGTATATATTTAAGTACCAAGGTCCTGATGAATGCCGAGTACCTCTGTTGACATAAGGCAGAAACAGGTCTACCCAATTTCATCCGGCGAGGGGGTAATAACTTTCCCAATTTCGCCGTTCACCTGTTTTTATATACCATACAGTCTCCTAGATCATTAAAAAGTAAACGAGGTTACTGTAGTGGTTTTTAACTTCACTCACTCATTTTGGGCCCCACTTAGTTAGAAGTGCATCCCTGTCGTCAGGCGTATGCCCGCCCTCTATCAAACCGAGTTTTTAGAGGGCGAGGACTGGCCAATGATGAAGCATGACACCAGGTGGTGTGTGAGCCCAGTCCGAAACTTTTTGTGAGATGTCCACACTCACATTCACATAACACTACTGAGCATATTTTAGGTTATTCTAATAGGAGCGGCCCCATTTGTGTTTAACAACCGTATAAACATGGCAACTTTGTTTCCCTTAGAATCGGAACAATCTCAGAATCGTGGAAAGAATAGATAACAGTTTCACTCAGTCAATCATGCATGCTTCGTTTCTACAGAATTGTACAGAAATAGAGAGACGGGTGTGTTATGCCCTGCATAGTATTTTCATATCTTGCAGTTTATCAGTTCACCTGCTGATCAGCCACAGTGTGTGTTTGGAGTAGAATGTTGAGAATGCTGTGATGCTTAGAACGTTGGGAGTCTGACTGGGTGAGGTATGACAGTTACAGATGGGCTGAGCAGTAGGCAGGCTGCTCCTGGTGGGGTTTGATACTACAAAGGTGTTTGCTGTGGCATAGGACCAAGGACTGACTACTGGGCTAACCTACTTTACCTTATCCTGTTACCTGTACTACCTGTTGGATGTACCAGTAAACCAACTTGCTGTACTACTGGAATAAAGGTACTAAAGAACTTACATGGCTATCAGCGTCTACTTCATGTAAGAGCACAACATATTTTTGGCGACGAGCGAGAGTTGGAGACTTACTCACTGCCCTACATGCCCTTGGAGATGATCTAGGAACAAGAAGAAGAAATTTCTAACAGTGCAACAAAAGAAGTAACTCAAGATGACACAAGCAACAAAAGAAATTGGCACAGCACTCTTCGCAACCCCACCAGTGTCCTGTACATCGGACAGCCCCAGCAACAGAGTGCTGTACAGTGTGGCTGTGTGTACACCCACAAGTTCTGCGCCTAAAAGGATAGTGAATGTCTTGAAAATATTTCTCTACAAGTACTTAGGCGCAGCAAAGATCAAGACAAACATGGACTGTTGTTTAGCGCCATATTTTGATGATGCCTGGTGTTGGCGTTACTTTGGAGGTGCATGAGGGTTACAGCACACGTCTAGTCTGACATCTGGAGGCGGTTTAGATGTGCCTGAAAATACGTTTTGTACATGTCTCATTGATCTACAATCGTGGAGTATTCACACGAAGGAGAGTAAGTGATATGCACTATCACTTACAAGTTATGGACAAGTACGAGTTTCTCATTGGGAGTGGCTAAAAGCATGGAGCGGCTGGTGTGACTTATTTTCTTTCTTTTTATGGTTTTTGGAAGCCGCCCAGAGGCCTTATGGTCGCGGTGAGTCTCAACCGCCTATTTAGTTTTTAAAAACAAACGTACCGCGAGCTCTGCTTGGCACGTGAAAGCCTACCTTCACGAAGACGCTCGCGGCTTTTTGGGTCTTCTATGACGTGTAACAAAGTCTTCTTTGCTGTTTATTATACGCTTGGCACATAGTGCGTGCCGTGAGCCACTCCACACGGCGTGTAAAAGCGTGCTGCCATTTTGAAATGCAAATTTGATCTGCCAACCACGCAATGTTCATCTGTAGACGCGAACCTTATCTGTACCACGTAGTTATGCCAACCAGTTTTTTTTGTGCGCTATGTTTTAATAAAGTTACATGAAGCAGGAAGATGATCGAGAAGGTGTGTGAGCGCGCTGCTGATGAACCAGGTGATTGATTGGCACACCGGCGGTGAGTGGAAATTATTGGTTCCATCAGTCTTAAGAGTATCCAGTGGCAACATTTTTCTTGGATATTCTGTTTGGCGAATATCCCGCTTCACGTAGACATTTGGAAAGTTAAATTCAGAGAATGTTCCTGTTTCAGAACATTGGGGCTGAACATTGTGCAGTGACTATTTGGAGCGTTGGTGATTTTTCAACATGAACGGTGGAAATGTATTCGGGTGAGAGATCGCTCACCGGTGTGACACAGTTTTAGGATGTATTCCATTTAGTGTACTTGCAAGTTTTATGGAATGTTATTAAGTGTAGTGATATGCCACAGTCTTCGCTTCCCTGTATATGGGTGGGACATATAATGTCGGGGTGGTAATCACAGGTTTATCCCTAGTTTCAGGGATGTGGTTCTGTTTATGTTCATTACGTAGTTATTGTGCTCTATTAGTGGTGTTATTGGGCAGAAGCTACATGTATGCCTGGTTTAGTTAGTGAGTGTAAAGTTGAGGTGTTTCGACCTCAGTGGTTCTAATTCCACAGGTTTAGTGCCCTTACGCAAGGGATGCCCTAATAGAGTTGTTAGTGGGCAGTTTGGGTATGGGTTTGTTTTTTTTTCATTCCCATGTAGAGTTATTGGAACCCCTGCTCTGGGGTGGGTATGTGGTCTTGGTACACATTAAGCGGTACACGCGGCCTTTTTATTGAGGCGGGTTGGTGAGTGAGTTTCCCACTCACAGTTCCTTTACAATAGGGTTGGTCGTAGTTTGCTACACGCAGCCTCTACTGAGGTGAGTTTTTGGGCATTGGTCTCATTCAAGCGTGTTAGGTAGGTGTTTATAGTGCGCTACACGTAGCCTTTTTCTAAGGTAAGTTTTTGTTCCCATTCAAGGTAGGATGGGCATGGTTTGGGTACTAGCCCCTTTCCATAGTGCGTAACACGCAGCCTTTACTAAGGTGAGTTTATGGGTATTGTTCCCATTCAAGGTTTACAGATTAGTTCTTTTTGGTAACCCGGATGCGGGTCATGTTTTCATGGTTTCCAGCAGTTAACATAACATTGTACCCTCTCACAAGGTTGGTTTAGATTTAAGGGTACGGTTCCTCTACACAGGGTGTATCTTCTAGTTATATGGTCCCATATTCATGGTTATAGTCTTAGACCCTTATATTAGGGTGGACTTTAGGGTCATAATCCCAAGTTTCTGGTACCTCACAAGAGGAGTGAAGGTTTGGTTTCAATCATCTTCACAACGTAGGTAAGTTTCCTTATGCTGGGAACTTTGCTTTTCATTTGTTCCCTTTCTTTAGGGATTGTACTATAGGGTTGGTATGTGTCGGATGGGTCCCATGCTTTTCAAGGTCATTCCTACTCAGGATGTGCATGCATGGGAGTTAGACTCAAATACAGTGGCAAGGTGGTTACCTTTTGTCTAACGCAATGACACTTTCTCATTTTGTTTTTGGGAGAGGATGGGTTGTTGTACTCAATTTTTACAATTGTTGTATATTATCCGTTCTCTACTTTGAATGGTTCATTATCTCTCGTGATGTTCTTAATTGCACATCCCTGGTTTTGATTCATTCTTTTCATGGGTAATTTTGCTATGTTTGAGATTTGGCAATATGTGCATTATGCTTCAGAATGTTTTATAGATTGAGTTGGGTCGTGGGGTTTGTTTCCCTTTTGCTATACGCTACTTATTGTCTCAATCTGTTATATTCTTTTTATTGCCTTTGAATCTTTCGTGTTGTTTAACACTTTTAGGCATCTTTGAGTTTTGAATCATTTTATTATAAGTGTATTTTCTTTTTGTGTGTGGTTTATTCATATAGCATTGTTGTATTCCCATAATACAAATGTCACTTTTGTTTTTCATTTGAAAAGAAGGGGGATATGTTATGCCCTGCATAGTATTTTCATATCTTGCAGTTTATCAGTTCACCTGCTGATCAGCCACAGTGTGTGTTTGGAGTAGAATGTTGAGAATGCTGTGATGCATAGAACGTTGGGAGTCTGACTGGGTGACAGATGACAGTTACAGATGGGCTGAGCAGCAGGCAGGCTGCTCCTGGTGGGGTTTGATACTACAAAGGTGTTTGCTGTGGCATAGGACCAAGGACTGACTACTGGGCTAACCTACTTTACCTTATCCTGTTACCTGTACTACCTGTTGGATGTACCAGTAAGCCAACTTGCTGTACTACTGGAATAAAGGTACTAAAGAACTTACATGGCTATCAGCGTCTACTTCATGTAAGAGCACAACAGGGTGTTTTAATAAAAAGGGTTAATTGAACAGTCTTATTTCTCATGCAAGAGATATGAACTGCTACAATCGTAAGACAGGATGTGAAGTACAATACATACAGAGTTAGCAGTAAGATGAAATAATACTGCAATAGCATGGTTTGTAGCTATGACATATATTCATAAAATACATACATAAATAACACAGGCTAAAATGTGGATACTCATCTGATGCTTCTAAATAGTTCTACCCTAGTGTACCTAACCTAAGTGTAGTACGAGGTAAGAAGTAGGTGCTGTTTTCTAAAGTACAGCTAGCTATAGTTTTAGTTTTGCCAAGAGTTGACAAAAGTTTCTCTAAGTTCTAGTCGGCTCCATACCTTAGAATGTGTGAGGTTGGAATCTCTTTCCGGGACTCGATATCTAACACCCCGCAAGGGGTGTCAGAAACACTGGAGCTGGATTCTCTGCGAGGAGGATGACAGCGTCTGGTCAGTGCATCATGCGGGAACTTGATCTCCTTCCGAACTTGCTGTGGTGAACCGCAAGTAGGCAGTCGAACTGGACCGTACCGGAACCGTGGTTTGCCAAGGCAAGTGCAGGTATATTTATACCTTGAAGGTGTTTAGGAATGCCCGTATTGACGTAAAAGTTGGGCATCGGAACATAATAAATGAACCCCTAAGGAATAGATGTTCATGTATACTAAATGAGTTCTTGGAGAAATCAATATCCAAGCAAGGGAAATTCCTAAAGGCTTAAGAGTCTGGTTTTCCAAGAACTCCTTGTGATGTGGATTGACGGATGTGGGAGACCATGCCTGTATTTGGTTAGCATGGACAATGCCTAAATAAGGGCTGGATTTTCTATGCCTAAATAAGGGCAATATGAATTGTACCTATATAAGGGTATACATCGGGAAACCTATATACGGAATCTAAATCTACACACAACATAGGCCTTTGGAGCCAAAACATTTCTAAGTCCCAAGTTTTCAGAGGTAGTAGGAGAGGTCCAGCCAGACACAGCTAAGGGCTCCTTGCCCTCAGGAACAGCACTTGGAGGTAAGGACTCACTACAGTAGAGACTACCAGCAGGGTCCATAGCATGTCAAATTCGAGCCAATCAGTTAGACGGTTGCAGAAAAGGCCTCATGTAGCTTATTGTGTCCTTGTAGCTTGAATAGGGGAGCAGCCTAGTGACCCTTGTCCACTTCTTTGTCCTGGGTGCAAGAGAAAGCAGGTCTGGTCCTTCTGGACTCTTCTCAAGTCACAGACAGCAGGTAAAACCCTCCTCTGATCTTACTCAGATCCAGTAGCATTCTGAGTAGGGTAATGGGGATGCCACATTTATGCATGCCACCAGTTTGTGAGTGACTCCTTAGTCCTCCCTAATCAATAGGATAAACGTTCCCAGGGATTATCCTACCCACATTTGTAGCATTGCCTGTGTGTCCTACTGCCAACAATCACACAGTGCCTCTCTCTCTAAATCCAAGATGGTACAACCCTTCTCGTCGGGTGCAGAGCCTGTGTGCCGGTTGTTTGTGATTTCATAGAAAAAACATTTCATGGAATACCATTACTGAGAAACCATTTCATCTTGCCTGTTTAATGGGAATTTTCAAATGAATAGCATTTACTTTTTCATTGAAACCGATTCATAGAATGTCTTTTTGGTTTAAATTGGCTTTTGAAACCATATTTTCTAAGTGCAAATGCAATGGGTACAGGTCTTACTTTCAGAAACAGTTTTGTCAGAGATATTTATTTCTGTGTTTTACTTCAGGGGATATAATTTCATATTTATATCTCTTATACTGCCAAACAATGACTTTTGGATGCTTTTATTTGCAGACCCATCCCTAACTGCATACACCATCCATCGCTGACCCCTCAAAACCCCGAACACCATCAATACCTGCACCCTAAGCCCCTCACTACATTTAACTATACTCATTCCTAAAGCCTAAAAGCCCTTTCTAGCCCAAAATGCACAATCCCTGAACCCTAAAACCACTCACTACCCTTAACTCTACACATTCCTGACCCCAAAAAAAATCAGATTCTATGCCTAAACCTCATCTATCCCACACCTTTTAAAATAGCTCAGCACACTCAAACTCCACCTATCCCTGAACCCTAAAAAACCTCACATCTTTAAACACCAGCCAGATATGACCCATATGAACTCCTCATCACCCTAAACTACTCTTCCTTGAACCCTAGAAACACCTCTCTGCATCTAAACTCTGCCCATCCTGGAACTGTTAAAATCCCTAACCACCCTAAACTCCATCCCATCATGAACCGTAAAAACTCTTCACCACCCATGCTGCTACCCATAAAACCTTAAAAGCCCTCACCGGCCCTAAACGTCACCCATCGATGAATCTAAAACCCCTCAATACCCTTACACTCAATCCATCCCTGAAACCTAAAACCATCTCACACACCTAAACACCACTCATCCATGAATCCTAAAAATTCCTCATCACTCCTGCACTCCACCCATCTCTGAACAATAAATCCCCTTTCTATGCTTGAACTCAAATTATTTGTAATTCCTAAAAAAACCTCATCACCCTAAACATTGCCCATCTATGAACCCAAAATCCCCACAGTAGTACTAAACTCCACCCATGGTTATCTGCTTTTGATTGTTGAAATTGCCTTCTCACATTCTGTGATCCAGTGAAACTTGTGACTCTTTTTAGTTAGTTCCCTCAGAGGGTTATTGGTTGTCATGTAGACCTAGATGTAATGAGTGCAGTAGCTAACCATTCCTAACAACAACATCACATCACCTGCATCTTTTGGGGCTGGTGTTTCGTTTAGCAGTTTGATCATGCCTGAATCAGGCTTCATGCTATGTCCGGAGAAAATGTGTCTTATGGAACTCACAAGTGGCCGAATGTAGGCTTCGAATTGGCTTTCTGGAGTGCTCAACATGTTTGTTCTAACGATTGGTCATGTTATTCCATTGTATCTCCGAATATTAGGATGTCATCACTGTAATTTCTTGCATTTATTACTGGGCTGATTATGCGTCTGATGACTGCTTGAAAAATCTCAGGGGCTGAATATACTCCTAAATGTAGTTGGTCATATTGGAATAAGCCAAGATGTGTGGTCAACAATGTGATGCACCTGTAATCTTTGCACAGTTGCTGTTGGTGGTAACCTTTGTTGTGGTCCAGTTTTGAAATTATGCGAACCACATTTAGAAGTGCAATCATGTCTGAGAGGTGAGGTCCTGGTTGTCACCTCTTGCTGAATCGCAGTGTTAGTTAATCTCATGTTCACACACAGACAAACCTGTCCTTCTGCATTGTGCTTGGGTACTATTACTAGTGTGAACACCCAGGCTGTTGATCCATGTGTCCACTCAATGATCTCCATTTTTAAGAGTTCTTTTAATTCATATTTGACAGCTTTGGGAAGGTGAAATTGTATTCTCGTGTGGTGTTGAGTCACTGAACTGACCTGATCCTTATTTTACCATACAATGAAGTATTTTGTTTTGCCAAGTCCTGTAAATAACTTTAGATATCAACTTACTGGCTGATCTGTACATCACATGTATGTCTGCTTCTTAAATCCGATCCTTGTATATGAGCATTGTTGTAAATTTTCCAAAGCATGGAAACAGATTTTTGCCATTCAGGTGAGAGTTGTACTTTGGTAGGGAGTATCTGTGGCTTGGATCTCATTTTGCTGTATTCAGGTTCACAGATGTAATTTAACGATGCTTCAATGTCTAGTGTGAATTTGGCGCTGTGGTCTCCCATGCTAAGTTGAATGTTAGGGCACCTGTTTCTGCCTTCTTCTTTGTGAGCTACCATTAAACAGTTTTCATCCCTTTCAAAGGATATGGAGTATGAAGTTAAACTTTATGTAGATGACCTGGAAATTGACAGTGTCATCCAAGTAGTTTATTATGATGTGCGTGATCACAACATACTGCTGTTAAAGTCTTCCACTACACTCAGATGGTGTTTGGTTTCTCAATCTTATGACTGTCTGTTTTGTGCCTCCATTGATCCCCTACACATCTTCTTGAAATGATTTTCTTTTCTGCATCTGAGGCATTCTTCTCCCATGTTCCATCATGTGAGTATGTCTTCCCGCATCTGTAGCATTCTTTTTTCACTTCCATGCTCCTTGTTTATATCGGTATTTGAATGTGCTGTGTCATGAGTGGTGTTTTTTTAGTTTTCTTCTGGATTGATTTTCTAGCCAGAATGCTTGTTCTTGTTTTTTAGCTTTCCCTTCTTCTATTCTCTTTGCTTGGGCTTCCCTTGCATAATTTAGCCTTGTTAATTGTTTGATCTTGTCTAGGGCGTAGTTTATACTCAGTAATGCAACAGATTGACACAGATTAGCACCATTTGATGATGCCCAGATGAATGTCTTTGACACTGTTGAGTTTATCGAATTTTCAGTATTTTACTAAACGACGGAGTCTTGTGATAAACTCATTCATTAACTCTCGTCTGTGATTGTGTAGGTAGTAGTTTATGAATGATTTTTCGTATGTCTTTGCCGTGGCCAGGACTTGGTATTCATCTTTTCCTTCAGATGCTTCATTGAACTCATAGAAATCATTTAGCCATTGCTTCCATCTTGGTTATATGGGGCTTCCTGAAGAGGGGGTCATTGATCTGTGGGTTGCAGATATGGAGCTGATCCTCTTCCTGGTTTTATCTCTGACAACGTGTCGCCTTCAATTGTTGAACTTTAATGTGTTGCTGAAGTGGTGCTTTCCTCTTGGGACATTGTTCTGAAACATTTGTTTGTTTTAGTCATTTATTCTTGGTTGCCAATGTTTAGCAGTGTTATTTGGCTGTTTCCGCTGTGTGTTGAGTTTTAAAATGTTCGCCTCGTCCGTTTTAATGAGTATTCACTGACTTTAAATTGGCAGCTTCATAGGCTAGAATGGTGTTTCTTCCTGCTGCTTGACTTCACGATGTCCACTATATTGAGTTGAAAGGACATCCACAGGATGCCTGACTTTACGATGGCCACCCCACTAGTTTCACAAATGATTTAACACAACAGTGGCAGCCCGACTAACCCAGAACGAAGGGCAATAAAGTTTGTGTGTACAACAACGGTACCAGGAAAATAATAACTGTTTCAAAATCAATACAGAAAAATCATACACAAAGAATATGAAGGGCCCACAGATAAATTCAAAGTTATATACATAACAAAAACACAACATAAACATTACAGTACATACATTCTTGCTGATTAACATATTACACAAAAAATCACTTTAGACAGTAAATAGTTTATTACAAATGAAAAGAAAATGGCATAGAGGCCACAGCTTTTTAGATTAGTCCATCGATGAAAATGGAAGATTGTGCATTTTTATCCCTTCCTAAATGCTAAAAAGTGTCTACAGCATTTTGACCCCTATGATTCGAAGGGTCATCATTAGGACAGAGAAAGGTTTATGAGCAAAGCAAAAGAATCTGAAAAAGTGTACAGAGGGCACCTTTAGTGACAGATAAGGAAATAGAAAAACTAAATCTGCAATGATGACTATGTTACTTATGTCAGGACCATCAATAAAACTTAGTCCAGAATCAATCCTTCCAGAAATAAATCAAAACCAAGTCACTTATTTTGGACAAATAATGGAAGCTGTTATGACCAATACTAGGATGAATATCCATGCACCAGGTGAGCCAAACTCAGCTAAATGAAATGGTGGGCGACCAAGTAGATAACACCCATGTTAAAAGTAACTTTAATTATGCCATGTTGAGGGGAGGAGCCTAGCGCGCAACCAAGATGGCCGCGTAGGTGCGAGGCTCCCGAGGACCTCCGTGACCTCCTACATAAATCCTGAAAGTATCCTGTCCTAGATGAGGGGACTGTGTTGGTGAGCCCGAGCTGAGGTGTCACCCGTTTTCCGCTTCCAAATTGGACCTCGGACACCGGCGGGAGCACCGATTGAGGTTTGCGGCCTTCTCCACGCCGGCCCCCCGGATTGGAGTTACGGGGCGATCCGGAGAAAAAGTGATCAACAGCGGCGGGCAGGGCTGGGCGACTCGCGTACCCCGCGCTTTCACTTTCGCTTTTGCACCCTCCTTGCTGTGTAGGCGAGGTTGGGTTGCGGGGCGGTGTGTGGTGGTGTGGCCTCGTTGGGGTGCCCTGCTGGCCCGCCGGCTGTGATCCGTCCTGCGGACCTGTGGCTGCCCCCCCCGCCCGGAGCCCGTGAACTGGTTTGTCGGCCCTTTCCGAGGTGATTGGCACGATTTGGGGACTGAAACCATGTCCTCAAAACAAGATGGCGACCGGGCAAAGGTGAAATCGACCCGCCGTGGCGCAGCCCATCAGTCCAACAGCATGGACCGTTACACCCTCCAGAAGGGATCTCCCGAGGTGCCGCGTAGGTCTCCTGAGGACCCGACTGATGCTCTCGCGCTGCCCGCGGATCTGACCCTGCGAGATGTCATGGGCGCTATCGCCGAGATGAAGGCCTCGGTGGACCAGCGCTTTGACACACTGGCGCAAAAGATTGACTCGGTCCACGTGGATGTTGGCCTGGTGAGGGCTGATTTATCCAAGACCAATGACCGGGTCGATTCTTTGGCCCACACCACCTCGGGCCTTACAGCGGACGTGGCGGCCCTCCAAAAGGAGGTGTGCCGGCTTGGCCAGGCGAGCGCCCTGATGGATCGTCGACTGGAGGATTCCGAGGGTCGGGCCCGAAGGAACAATGTCCGCATTGTCGGGGTACCGGAGGGACGTGAGGAGGCGGCGGCGGACCTGTTTGTGGAGGACCTGATTCTCGCCCATCTCCAGCCCCGGGGGCTGAGTAAATTCTTTGCGGTGGAACGTGCCCACAGGGTTCCCGGAGGAAGACCTAAGGCCGGAGCCCCTCCGAGGCCTATCATTGCCCGGATTTTCAACTTTCGGGACAGAGACGCTATCCTTCAGACTTCTAGGCAACAAGGACCGGTCAGACTTGACAATATGGACGTAAACTTCTATCCTGATTTCACCCCAGCGGTCCAGAAGCAGAGACTGAGCTTTCTCGGAGTCAAACGTCGTCTACGGGACTTGAACCTTAAGTATGCGATGCTTTTTCCAGCTAAGTTGCGGGTGGAGGTGGATGGCCGCACGCACTTTTTTGATCGTCCCGAGGCGGCCGGGGACTGGTTGGACTCCTTGCCCGGGGATCGGGGCCGGGGGGGTGGGGGGGGGCGCGGTTGGAGGGGAGGGCTCCCGGATCAGGACTGAGGGATTAATAGTAGGCCTCGCTCTGGACAACATTGTCGTCATTTTTGACTGTTCGTTAAGTCTCCCTCCTGTGGAGGTGGTACGGGGTCTCTTGGGGGCTCTCCCTCCTCCTCTGGGGGACTAGTTAGTTTAATCATTCATGGGGCGACAGGCACACTGCACTTTGGGGGGCTGTTTGGGCTCATGCAGGGGTGCAGGGAGGGGGGAGTTCTGTTGGGATGGGTGGGTTGGGGTGGGGTGTTGTTCGTTTTTACCGCAAGGCAAACCCTTTATTGTATTGGTGTTTTTAAGGTGCTCTCCGGGGGACGAATGATGGCTTCTGTATGTGATGGGGGGTAGGGACCTGATTTTATTGTCCTGGAACGTTAACGGACTGGGGGATAGGATTAAGCGAGGTGTGGTCCTGCAGTATTTGAAACGACTTTCACCAGATGTGGTCTTTCTGCAGGAGACACACCTCATTGGTAATTCCTTTTGTGCCATGAATCGACGTGGCTATCGCTTGGTGGCCCACTCGGGCTTCACGTCGGGCTCACGGGGGGTGGGCATCATGGTGAAGAACTCGCTCCCGTTGGAAATAGACGAGGTGCGCCATGATGAGAGGGGACGCTACACTGTCTTAGTGGGGAGAATGGAGGGTAAAGTAGTTGTCTTTGTATCAGTGTATGTCCCACCGGGGTTACAGTCTACGACTTTTGTAGACTTAGGGCGCCTCCTCCTTGACCTTCCGGGGGGGCTTCTGGTGGTTGGGGGGGACTTTAATGCGGTGGTTTCTGGGACCGTGGATCGTCACCCCCCTAGGGACCTCCCCCGGGCGCAGGCGTGGCTGTCCGGCTTCTTAGATACACTGGGATTGGTGGACTGCTGGCGCTTAAAACATCCCACGCAGCTGCAGTACACTTTCCACTCGGGTGCCCATGGTAGCCTCTCACGGCTTAATTATGTCCTTGTCCCTGCGGCCTATGTTGGGAGGGTAGGAGAGGTGCGCCATTTGGCGCGGGGTATTTCAGATCACTCCCCGCTCCTGTTGCACGTTGATGTCTTCCCGAGGGGGGAGGGCAGGGTAGCTCCAATCAATGCCTGGTATCTGCGCGACCCCACTATTCGCGCTGATTTGATTAAATCCTTGCAGCGGTATTTCGATGAGAATGTGGGGTCTGTCCCTTCGGCTATCTCCCTGTGGAAAGCCTTCAAAACAGTTCTTAGAGGGGAGGCCCTCTCCTTTATTTCCCATGCCCGGAGGCGCGAGCAGGAGGAGGTGACCCGGGTGGAGGCCGAAATCGCTGAATTGGAGGGTGATCTAGAGGGTGGGGTGACGGACGCTGCACTACATGTCCTACAACTTAAGCAGGCGGCCTAGGGGCCTTTATAGAGAGCAACAGGGGCGACTGTATGATGTGGGTGATAAGGCTGGTAAACTGCTTGCATGGTTGGATAAAAAGGAGAGAGCGAGTCGTGTGGTCCCGCTGATTGAGAGGATGGATGGTGTGCGTGTCACCGAGCCAGAAGACATTGTCTCTTGTTTCGCGGATTATTTCCGCGAGGTGTATTCCCCGGTTTCTCCCTGCTCGGAGGAGGACTCCCATGCCCTGCTTAGGGATATCGCGCTGCCTTCCCTTTCAGTGGAGGACAGGGTGTCGTTAGATGCCGCTCCTACCTCCGACGAAATTGCCCTCGCCATCCGCTCGGTCGCATCCGGCAAGGCCATGGGCCCGAACGGCATCCCTATTGAGTTGTATAAGCTGCGACCGGATGTACTGGCACCCCACCTCCGTGCGATGTTCCTGGCGGCCCACTCGCTGGGCTCCCTCCCGCCGGACCAACGTCTGGCTACAATCGTGGTGATCCACAAGGAAGGGAGACCTCGAGACCGGGTTACATCCTACCGGCCTATCTCGCTCTTGAATGCGGAGCCCAAAATCCTCGCCAAGGTGCTAGCCAACCGGCTGGTCGGCGTGGTGGGCGATTTGGTCCACCAAAACCAGTCCGGCTTTATTCCCCATCGCAACACGGCCCTTAATCTGCGGCGCTTGCACGGGGTGCTCGCGCGTGTCCCGTTTGTGCGGGAGCCGGCCATATTGGCGTCCTTAGACGCCACCATGGCGTTTGACACGCTCGAGTGGCCATACATCTGGGCTATGCTGGCGAAGTTTGGATTTGGCCCGGGGTTCATCAGCTGGGTCAAATTGTTGTATTCGGGCCCATTGGCACAGGTGGTGGTGAATGGAAGAGTATCGGTCCCATTCGAGCTGGGACGGGGCACGCGACAGGGCTGTCCCTTGTCGCCGCTCCTGTTCGCGCTGGCCTTGGAACCCCTGGCGGAGTGGCTGCGGTGGCACCCTTCCATCCGTGGTCTCCGTTGGACCCCCGAGTATGAGGACCGCGTGTCCCTATACGCTGACGATATCCTATTGTACCTAGCCTCCCCGCGTAAATCACTGATTGTCCTGGTTGATGTTTTGCGCTCATTCGGCCGCAACTCAGGCCTTGTCATCAACTGGGCTAAATCATGTGTGTATGTGCTTTCCGGGGAGGCTCCCGTCCTCCCGCGGGGCTGTCCGATCCAGATTGCCTCGCAGGGGTTTCGGTACCTGGGGGTTTACATTACTCTGGACCCGGAGGCCCGCTACGAGCGGAATTTGCTTCCCCCCCTCCAGCGCTTGAAGGAGGATGTCGCGCGCTGGCGGCGCCTGCCGCTTTCGCCGCTCGGCCGGGCGGCATTGTTTAAGATGATGTCGTTGCCACGCTTCCTGTACGCTCTCCAGAATACTATGGATTTAGTCCCGGCGCGCTACTTCCGTGAGGTGGAGAGTCTACAGCGCCGCTTGTTCTGGGACGGGAGGCCGCGTATTGCCCTGGCGAAGTTGACGCTCCCATGGTACGACGGGGGGATTGCCCTCCCGGATATTAAACGGTATTACTGGGCCTCCCAGCTAGCTGCAATTAATCATGGCCTTTACGGGCCCCCCTTAAACCCGGCATTTGAAATGGACAAGATGCTCCTGCCTGGTGGCGACTATAATCGAGCGCTCTACTCTGGCGCGCCCGGACCCCGCCTGACGGGACCTACGCGTGTCATGGTACGAGTATGGCACGCGGCTAACGCAGCTATGGGGTGGAAGGACCGTTTGACCCGGGCATCACCGTTGTACGCGTCTGAGAGATTGGGCTCCCTGTGGACCTCGAAGGGCTTCGAGAAGTGGGACACGATCGGCATCAGTAAAGTGGGGGACCTCTGGACGAGGGGGGGATTTAAAACATTTGAGACGCTGCAGACGGAGTTTCAGCTGCAGGGCAGTGAATACTTTCGGTACTTGCAGGTCCGTCACGCGCTGAGCTCAGTCTTCCCAGACGTCGCCTCCATCCCGGAGTCTTCCCCCCTGGAGGATAGAGTGCTGGATGGCCATGTTCCGGACAGCACGATCTCCCTCATTTACAAAAAATTGATTAATGACCGCTCGGGCTTGCTGACTGGCCTCCGCGAGGCTTGGGTTGCCGACGGGCTGGAGTTGGACGACGAAGACTGGATTTCCGCGGTGGCCTCTCCGAAGGAGGTGGCCACACCGGCTCGCCTTCGCTTCGTCCAGCTTAAGATACTCCATCGGGTTTACATGACGGGGCCAAGGCTTCTGCGTATGGGCTATGCTGAGGATGGGTTGTGTAAGCGTGGGTGTGGTGCTTTGGCGACTTTTTTGCATATTTTGTGGGAATGCCCGAAGGTGGAGCGATTCTGGCGTGGTGTGCATGAGGTCCTGCGAGTGGTTACGCATGTCGCGCTGCTGCCTGAAGCGAGGAGATGCCTGCTGAATGTGTGGGAACCAACTGACTACTCGGTTCCGCAGACGCGATGGGTGACTCTGGGATATATGATAGCTAAGCGTGACATTGCTCAACTGTGGGGATCCCAGAGGCCCCCGGCGGTGTCGGCCTGGAAAGAACACATGGATTGGTGCATGTTCCGAGAAAAGGTGGTGTATGTGGCGAGGGGTAAGCCTGGGGCATGGGTGAAAGTATGGGGCCCCTGGAACGCCTACCGCGGGGGTATCTGCGCGCCACCATTGTTGCCTGCGGCCTCACCAGCCCCGTCCCCTTAGTTGACTCCTTTCCATAGCCCCGAACACGGAGTTCCCCCAGTCCTCGATCTGTTCCCTTTCCCCTCTTTAGACTCCTGTTGATGGCTGGGGTCCCCCATTCGGGGAGCACGTGCGGTTACTTTCGACTGCGGGTTGCCTTGCGGGTGTGGTTTTTGTGTTGTGTGTATAAAATGAAACCGTATTGTGGGGTCAGAGTGATGTGGCCCACGACGCTGATACCTCCTGATTTTGCTTCTCTGCACCGCCCAGTGTTCTTGTATGTATGTCATATGCTCCTGTCATTCTAGCGGCCGGCCGGAAGGTTGTAGGCCCATACTTGTATATTCTTGAGATTGCAATAAACGGTTTCAAAAAAAAAAAAAAAAACAATTATGCCATGTTTCATAGTCATGTGGCCCAAAAGCGAAACTCCGTGGCAGAGCATGTTTCGGGCCCTACTCTGCCCGTGCCGTTCAGCCGCAACCGGGCTCCCAGCTCCCAATCTGTGCTGTAGTGGTCATCACCAGAAACCAATGCTGCCCTCAGGAGCAGTCAGCCACAGCACGCGACACCAGCTGCCAACCAGCAAGGCACCGGGCTCCCCACCGCGCAGCCCAGCAACTACCTGCACCAGGGGGATGCTCGCCCACCTCCGCTCATCAACCTCAGCCAGACTCCTCCTGGCGTCCCCGGCTCTTCTCTCATTCAGTGAAGCCCCCACATGACACCGCAAGACACCACCACAATACTGCAGTGCTCTGCCGTGGACACCCATAGGTGCCTGGATACTGTTCTTTGGGTGATCCAAGGAGTATAGTTGTGGGAGGCAGCTGTGGAAACTAGCAGAGATCGCTGTTAGCATGAGCTGAAGCCATTTTGCTTGTGGCATCCATTTTAGTTAGCCATGTGTTTGCCATGTGCTTCCCCGTCTTCGCTGTTGCCTGCTTCTCTGTTACGCCCGAGTCATCATCTATAGTTAACTCCTTCAGCACTGAGCCTGAGCACTGCGCATGCTCCGAAAGGCCTGTAGCTGCTAGAATGGACCTGTTACAGACTCGACTGCCAGGCTAGTTTAACTGATGTTAGCAACTAGGTAGCTCCTCCCACTCTGTTGACTAAGTGATTCTCATGTATCCTTATATGTGAATAGCTATTTGTGTGTACACTTGTACTGCCTCTTTTTGAACCTCCATGCTTACACTATAACTATCACAGTATATAAGCACCATGGTTTCTGTACTCCATGTGCTGCCTCATACATTGCCTGAGGGTTATGTATTGATGTAGTTCCACTCGTGAGGTTTAATAAACTATTTCTTTGATATTACAGCTTCCATGCCAATCTCTATTTTTTCAGTCTAAAGGACTAGTGCGCAAAGAAGGGCCAACCCCTGCACCGATGAACCTCTGAAAGGCTCACCCCACACAGCGACTTAACTTATTACGCTGGTTTGGGCAGCGCAGTGCGGCAGGCCCAGGGCTCTGTGCTCCGTCTGTGCTCCGGTCTTGGCACCCTCCAGCCTGAGCCATACTCAGTTTCAGGGATGCAGATATTGTGGCCCCAACTCCACTTTACGTCTCTTACTGCCCACAAGCCGCCCTTGGTGTCCCACAATAGTAGCTGGTCCTCCACTGTTCCTGCAGTGACCCCACCCTGCATCAAGAACCTTTGTCACAAACATTAAGAGGCACTCATTCAGCACCCAGCAACCTCCATCTTGATTATTGCAGCCCTTCGGTGCGGCATTTTCCCTCATGATCCTGCTGCTTCCTGTGGCGGATTTTGCTAAATTTCGCTCTCCTCTGCTGCTGCTCCCCACCACAAACAGGTCTATTTCAGCTCCATCCTTTAGCGCAGCCGGATTGCATGAAATGTATTGGATTGTTTTCTCTCAGCCAGCAGAATTGCACTAAAGTGCGGCCATCTTGTCTTGGGCTCACTAGCGCACCTCTCAACTTTCTAATGTAGATAGATAGATAGATAGATAGATAGATAGATAGATAGATAGATAGATAGATAGATAGATAGATAGATAGATAGATAGATAGATAGATAGATAGATAGATAGATAGATAGATAGATAGATAGATAGATAGATAGATAGATAGATAGATAGATAGATAGATAGATAGATAGATATCAGGGGTGTAGCCAAGAGGTGAGAGAGGCCCACTGCTCCATTGAACGAATTCTCAAATGCCCTTGGTTGGTTAAAAGTTGCTTTTCCGGACATATTGAATTTTCCCCATTAAAGTGAAACTTTAAACAGTGGTTTTCGTCTTTACTTTTTTTTATATTAAATGGCACCTAGCCAGTGGGTTGTTAGACAGTGCAGCATTTTATGGGATCTTTCTATCTTCCTTTAGGAAATGATGCCCATAGCTTATATGATTCTACAGGAAGAAGCTGCTGGTTTGGACCACCCCGTGTATTGACAATGGCAGAAACAATGACCTGCTTCTCCAACAGCACCTTCATTGATAGCCAAGTGTATTTCAAGATCCCTCTCTCCTTTCCAATGAAGGGGACACAGCCCTTAGGTTGCTTCAAGAACCATTTCTTATAAATAATTGAACCAGATTCTTTTTTTTTTCTTTTTTTTTTTTTTTTTTTTGAAACCGTTTATTGCAGTTTGAAAAAGTTACAGGTATGGGCCCACAACCACTCGGCCGGCCGCTAGAGTGACAAAAGCATATTGCATACATACAGTAAGAGTCTCTTGGCAGTGCAGATTAGCAAAACAGGAGAAATCAATGTTGCAGGCCGCATAGCTCCATGCCCACAGTACGGTTCCCTTTTATCGAAACAAAACAACACAAATAACCACACCCGCAAGGCAACCCGCGATCCAAAGTGACAGCACGTGCTCCATAAGTGGGGGATCCCAACCAGCAGCAGAACTCTGGAGAGGGGAATGGGAATAGATCAGGGACTGGGGGACCGCGTGCCCAAGGCCGAGGGAGGGGGGCCATCTAGGGAGACGGAGCAGGCGAGGCAGCCGGTAGCAGTGGCGGCTCACAAATACCCCCGCGGTAGGCGTTCCAGGGGCCCCAGATTTTCACCCACGCCCCAGGCTTACCCCTCGCCACATACACCACCTTTTCACGAAACATACACCAATCCATATGTTCTTTCCAGGCCAACACCGCAGGGGGCCTCTGGGATCCCCACAATTGGGCAATGTCACGCTTAGCTATCATGTATCCCAGAGTCACCCACCGCGTCTGCGGGACCGTATAGTCATTTGGTTCCCACACATTCAGCAAGCATCTCCTCGCTTCAGGCAACAGCGCGACACGCGTAACCACACGCAGGACCTCATGCACACCACGCCAGAATCGCTCCACCTTTGGGCACTCCCACAGTATATGCATGAAAGTTGCCAACGCGCCACAGCCACGCTTACACATTCCGTCACCAGCAAAGCCCATACGTAGAAGCCTTGGCCCCGTCACGTAAACCCGGTGAAGGATCTTAAGCTGGACGAAACGAAGGCGAGCCGGGATGGCCACCTCTTTTGGAGAGGCCACCGCGGAAATCCAATCCTCGTCGTCCAGCTCTAGCCCGTCGGCAACCCAGGCCTCGCGGAGACTAGTCAGCAGGCACGATCTGTCGTTGATCAGTTTTTTATATATGAGGGAGATCGTGCTGTCTGGGACATGGCCATCCAGCACTCTGTCCTCCAGGGGGGAAGACTCCGGAATGGACGCGACATCCGGGAAGACGGAGCCCAGCGCATGGCGGACTTGTAGGTACCGAAAGTACTCACTGCCCTGCAGCTGAAACTCCGTCTGCAGCGTCGCAAAAGTCTTGAATCCCCCCCTCGTCCAGAGATCTCCCACAGTGCTGATTCCGATCGTGTCCCACTTCTCGAAGCCCTTCGACGTCCACAGGGAGCCCAACCTCTCAGACGCATATAGCGGTGACGCCCGGGTCAAACGGTCCTTCCATCCCATAGCTGCATTAGCCGCGTGCCAGACACGCACCATGACACGCGTCGGTCCCGTCAGACGGGGGTCGGGCGCGGCAGAGTAAAGCGCTCGATTGTAGTCGCCACCGGGCAGGAGCATCTTGTCCATCTCAAACGCCGGGTTCAAGGCGGGCCCGTAAAGGCCATGATTAATTGCAGCCAGTTGGGTGGCCCAGTAATACCGTTTAATGTCCGGGAGGGCGACCCCCCCATCGTACCACGGGAGCGTCAATTTAGCCAAAGCAATGCGCGGCCTCCCGTCCCAGAACAGGCGCCGCTGGAGGCCCTCCACCTCACGGAAGTAGCGCGCCGGAACCAAGTCCATAGTATTCTGGAGGGCGTAGAGGAAGCGCGGCAAGGACATCATTTTAAACAAGGCCGCTCGGCCGAGCGGCGAAAGCGGCAGACGCCGCCAGCGCACCACGTCCTCCTTCAAGCGCTGGAGGGGGGGCAGCAAATTCCGCTCATAGCGGGCCTCCGGGTCAAGAGTGATATATATACCCAGGTACCGAAACCCCTGGGAGGCAATCGGGATCGGACAGTCCCGTGGTAGGACCGGAGCCTCCCCGGAAAGCACATATACACAGGATTTCGCCCAGTTGATGACAAGGCCTGAGTTGCGACCGAATGAGCGCAAAACATCAACCAGGACGATCAGTGATTTACGCGGGGAGGCGAGATACAGGAGGATATCATCAGCATAGAGGGACACACGGTCCTCATGCTCGGGGGTCCAGCGGAGACCACGGATGGAAGGGTGCCACCGCAGCCACTCCGCCAGGGGCTCCAGGGCCAGTGCAAACAGGAGAGGTGACAAGGGGCAACCCTGTCGTGTGCCCCGCCCCAGCGCGAATGGGACCGAGACTCGCCCATTCACCACCACCTGCGCCAAGGGGCCCGAGTACAACAATTTGACCCAGCTAATAAAGCCCGGTCCAAATCCAAATTTCGCCAGCATCGCCCAGATGTATGGCCACTCAAGCGTGTCAAACGCCATGGTGGCGTCCAAGGACACTAAGATGGCCGGCTCCCGCACAAATGGGACACGCGCGAGCACACCGTGCAAGCGCCGCAGATTGAGCGCCGTGTTGCGGTGTGGTATAAAGCCAGATTGGTCTTGGTGGACCAAATCGCCCACCACGCCAACCAACCGGTTGGCCAACACCTTGGGAACCAGATTCTTAAGTAGAAACCACAGCATCCAATTTATATTCTCTCCAGGTTGAAGGAATAAAGATAAAATATGACTTTAAAAAAGCTCAATATTTTTTTCAATCACAGCAGAAGCGCTTCTGATGCTGTCTGAAAAGATTTGTAGCATAGCACAAAACAATTCCATAAATATAAAAGCCTCAGCAGTCCTTCTTTATTCCATAACGTTTTCATTATTTATGATGTTTGGAAATTACCAAATCAGCAGGAAGCATTAATGAGCCACATACAATAGTAGTTGTGGGCCAACCCCTTTTTATGCAGCTATGTGACCTTCTACCTGTCAAATCAGTTGCAACTTCCAGCTTCCATGCTTCTGTCAGACCTGCATTTGAAGCATTCACACCTTTGGCAAATGTGCTCCCTGGACCTTCATTTCAACAGCAGACACTTTCAAAACTGATTGCACCACCATGTTAACAAGCACAAAACACCAGATGATTGGCTGGCGAAAGGCAAGCAAAAGCTATTAAATGTTTTTCACAATCCTGATAAGATAGAGAGGACACAAGATGGAACAATAGAAAGACACCACACACCACATTTGTAACATACAACACCCTCATTCATATAGTCCTTTATAAGATACCAAAGAAAATAACAAAGCCCACTTAGTCACATGTGCACACAGACGCAAACCTCTGTCTTCCAACCACTCATCAACCTAAGGAAATAAATCCTAAACTCTACAAATATTGTTGAAATTGATCCACAACCTGCTTTATGTACACACCCAGCCATTTGCTCCATGAAGATGTACACCTCTTATTTGTTTCTGGTGACCTACATCCTCTGTAGATCTTTTCAAAGTGTTCTGAAAGAACAGATGTGGGGCAACATTTCCTGAAATCATATTTGGGTATTTCGGTAATGGACCGTGCTACATTTATTTCATTTTCTTCCTGCGTTACATTGCTTGGTGCTTCGAACAGGGGCACAGATTTACTAACACTATGCACCAGATTTGTGTCACAAAATTGACGCAAACTAGCAGAAAGTTTGTATTTATATTTACTTTCCACACTTGTTTTGCACACGAAAGTAGCCCCGGGGCTTTAAGTGGGCCGGGTCTCACCAGTGCTGAGCACCAGCAGTTTTTTAAAGAGGGGCTTGAAATGGGTCTCTATCGGGCTCTGTTTTGTGCCCTGGCACAGGCGGTCTGTGTTTTTTTACAGACTCCAGTGACAGCAGACACATTGATGTGCACATGCTCACACTGCTCACTTCCCACTAGTGGAGAAGTTACGGCATGACGTCATGCCAGGCGAGCATTGATGGGGAAGTAGAAATTCTTTAAAGAGAATCATTTTCTCTCTGGATTTCCCTTCTGTTTTTGAAACTCAGGAGCAGCACCATTGTCATGGTGTCAGCAGGGCTTTAAGTGGAAGCGTTTTCAATATTTTTTACAAGTCATAGTTGCTGCTTATTTATCTTATGAAACTAACAACTATTGACAAAGCCAATAGTCCTGACTTGTTGTAGGTATGAGGTTACTTGTTGTATCATATATCTGGATGCAGTGACATAAACAGCAAAATACAAGTCGGTCGGCACACTTTGCTAAGCACAGATTTTTAGCATAAGTGATTTTAAGCCATGCCCTTAAATAGATTGGCCACGCCCCTTTGAGAGACCCACCCAGTTTATTCATCCCACCTCAAAGCCCTGAGTAGCCCTAATGTGACGTAAAGTAGCACTATGAGCTAATTTGAGTTATGTACATCTTTGCTCTTCTTTGCATCAAGGGGCCATACCATAGATAGTACATGGCCATTCCCATGCAGCCACCCATGGATTTTATTTTTCTAAACTTATCCAACTTTGCATGTGTGCATAAAAACATGGTAAATGTTAAACAATACCTTCGGATAGACTATGCACTTGAACGGTGGCCTTCCAGTGTAAAACCTAACCTAGACATCATGCACTCACCCTTGCATTATGGTGCAAGGTTGTATGCAATACACAGGCAGCCTAAAGTGCTACGAGGGAGAGAGATACAGCACCATCTCTTTATGGTTATGTTGCTGTTCTGCTCCCTCACTTAAACGCATCACAGCAACTGTGCTTGCTAAGCTATGTCACATCTTTCTACACTTCCCGCATGATGTTACATAAAAATGCTTCAAACCCTTACAGATTGTGTTATAGCACCCAGGCAGGAGCAGGCATTCTCATGTGTTGCTAGAGCCTAATTTTAGGCTGTGGTGGAAGATTTATGTTGTTATCACAAAGGTAAGAAACACAAAAAAGAATTCATCATGTAGTTATTCTCCATCATAGTGCCTATTTCTCCAAGTTTCAATTTCATAATCACTACCTCAGGCATAAACAAGACATGAATTTGCTGTTTAGTTTCTCCTTAACCAAAGCCAGCTATCTGGAGTCAGTAGCATCAGGGGTCAAATCCATTAATATATTGCATTACTCACTGGAAAGAGCTGTGTGAATCTGGCCAGAGATGCGAACCAGAATCATTCATCCCTTTCAGTTGCCAAGGAGATGTGGATAGTCCACATTGCAGCATACCACGCCAGTGAGTGATGGTCACGAGGCCTGCCAGCTCTGCCTTTACTAAACCCATGAAGCTGCAGAATATGTTTTTTTTCATGACATGAGGTCACAAATACAAATCATCCCGTAATTTCTAATTATGTGTGAGATAATTGTTCAGTAATGGCTTATAATTAAAATGGGTACCAATTTGGACGTCGATTGTCTAATATGGGCATGAAATGATCTCGTTATTTCAGAGGTTTGAAATCCATGCTGCTTTTTTAGAAAAAAAAAGTGCTTTTTGATTAATCTAGTTTTGTTGTTCTCGCTGGGTGATGCCCTCCAGTAATGTCCTATGGCACACTGGCCACACCAGTAGCTTTTCTTGTTTTCCATGAGCATTGATGCTGAAAATAGCAACCTTTGACACTGCACTTAATTTTTTTCATTTCCTCATCACCTGCACAAAATATTTTCAAAACAAATCTCAAAAACTGAAAAGGCAATACCTTCCAAGTGAACCAGAGAACTATTTGCTGGGCACTTTTATTAGAAAAAAACAGATCGTTTCTGCTCTAAAGCATACTCTTGCCACATCAATGGCTTTCTGTAAAACAATAATCATCGCTGGACATCGTGTCCCGTGTTTATATGCATGAAGATTCAAGTGGCCCTCGACAGTCTCCTTCCAAGTATCACATATGAGGCTGCGTGTGGTTAAAAAAGTTTATGACGCAGTGCATTCAGCTAATGCTTGTACACTGAAGAATACAAATGTGCATAACAGAACTTTGTTTGTGACGTGATCATTTGCATGCTCCCGGGCTCGGCAGGATGCTACAACTGGCGATGAGATAGGAGATCTGTAACCCGAAGAAACGAGAGTGCTCTTCCTGGAGTTTGCCAAGGTTCAGCAAACTGCACGTGCACCTCAGTCGAAGTGAAGCAGTTGACGGTTGGCAGATGTGGAGTCAAAGTGCCACTCCAGCAAGTACAAGGCTTACAAAAAAGATGGAGGCCCCACGGGAAGTTCAGTCACAGTCGGCCCGGAACATGCTGGTAAGGCCGAAAGTAGCGGGACTGCGCTGCAACAAACCACAGAGCCAGATTATATACAGTACGATAGCAATAAAGGCAACGACAACCAGGTACAGCGAAGCACAGAAGGCTGCAATAGCCAGGTGCACAAGTACGACAAAAGCAGCAGCTTCCAGGTGCTAAGAAACGCTAATGGCAGTGAAATCCAGGTATGATGCAGAAGGTTGAGAATGGTGAGACCATGTACAGGAGACAAAACCATGACTTACAGCCAAGAAGAAGCAGGCGCTTGTCAAACTCTGCGTGGGCAAGATGACCCAGATTTCAGCACATGGCTAGTGCTTGACCAAGGTGCCGGTCCAAGTGGGCAGCCAACATCGCCACAGTTGGTTATGATGCCACCATTTTCTAAAAACCACCTCTTTCATTCAATACCGCCAAAAAGCAGAATAATGGCGCCGGATGAACTGCATTGATTGAAACATTCAATGATTTCATAGAAGTGGTAGAAAAAACAGATGACAAAAAGATCATCAAATACTCAAAGTACCTTGCAGGTGATGGAGTGAAAGAAGCAATAAAGAAAATACCACAAGCTGAGAAAACATTTTACCATCAGATTAAGGTGGCATTAGGAATCAAGTTCAATGCAAGGCCGAACGTCGACTATGAAAGGTACATTTTCAACCAAGCCAGTCAGCAACCTGGTGAGAGAATGGATGGGTTTGTTGAGAGACTTGATACGCTTAGAAAGCAATGCAAATTCAATTAATTCATTGATGAAGAAGCCATGCGTCACAGAGTTATTGATGGATCCCTCTCCGACTCATTCTGAGGACGCATGCTGAGAGAAACGCTCAGTTTTGAGAAAGTGCTCATGGTTGCAAGAGCAGAAGAATGTGCCGATCAGCAAACTGCCGACATGGAAGCTGGAACACCCCAAAACGAATCAGCATTGAGCATGAAAAGTAGGCAGAAATACAAGACAGAGTCCACCAAGTGATGTCTTTGAAGAAAAATAAATTGTTCTTCTGATGCAGATTCTCCTTTCCGCTCGAAAGTACGTCTCGCCATTGGACAAAATTGTAAAGGCTGTGGGAAAGAAAACCATTTTGTAATGGTTTGCTAAGCAAAAGAGAAACTAAGTGTGTCACAAAGAGACAAGAAAATGTACAACAGAAAGTTCCAGAAGCATTACCTGGGAGCCCCGTTGTCTACTACTAAAGTCCTGCAGACCGTACAAAATTGTGCAGCCCGACTTTTGCTGAATATTCCTAAACGTCTATCAGCTAGGTCGGCACTCTCCTCATTACACTGGCTTCCCATTCAGGATAGGATTAAATTTAAAGCTATGTGTATTATACAAAAATCTTTGAATGGGAAAGGCTCTACCTTGATTGAGGCCATGATGCACCTCCATCAACCACAAAGAACTCTAAGATCAGAGGGCAAATATTTGTTGACAGTTCCCAGAGTAAAACGCACCAGATGTGGAGGCCGTAGGTTCTCCTACTGTGGGGCGAAACTCTGGAACATCGCCACTATGCACATCAGGTCTCAAAGCAATCATGCTCTTTTTCGTAAACAGCTAAAAACCCTACTTTTCCCTTGAATCTCTATTTAATGATCAGAGTGTCCACTAGCGCGGGGATGCCTCCGGGTAACCAGGTGCTTTACAAATGCTACATCATTCATTCATTATTTCCACTCCCACAAGGCCAAACGGCAACATCGACTAAGGCAGGTGTAAATGAAACAAAGTCGAAACAAGATAGTTAGCAAATTGATTTTCCAATGGTACATTGACATCATTGAGTAACAATGAAGAAAATGGATGTGCGATGGCAATGTCAGTCACATATCAAAGTGCAAATGTAAGATTGGTCACTTGCAAGAAAAAACACAAGTCTGAAAAGAACTGCCATATGAAGCAATAAAGATCTTTTCGACTTTGTTCTGAAATAACACTCAAAGTGAATGGGTGCCCTACAACTTTCATTATAGACAGTGGTGCATCAATAAACATCATGCCGGCAGAAAAGTACAAAGGACTGTCTCCGATACCACGTCTCACAGTGTCAACAACCAAGATATATCCCTGGGCATCTTCCACACCCTTACAGAGTAAGGGATCGTTTGTGGTGATCATGTAGCACAAGAAAACGACAGTGCAAGCGCAGACTCATGTACTCCCAGGTGCTTCATCGAGTGCATGCTTATTATGTTTTGGCACTGCTGCTGACATGGGACTGATCTAGCTTAACTACAACATGAATGCCCATTCTGAAATAGTGAGTCAGTTACGAACATTGTATCATGGACTTGAGAAACTTAAGAAATGAAGGTACAGCTTCACATTAATGAAGATATTCGCCCCGTTGCGCTGCTACACCGTCGGATTGCTTTTAACCTACAGGAAGCTGTTGAGATACAGCATGACATTATTGAGTCCGACACTGTGGGTTTTTCCCATTGCGGTGGTGCCAAAAAAGGACAATGGAGGCTCAGTGCACATTTGTGTTGATATGCGACGGGTCAACAAGGCAATCAAAAGAGAAAGACATCAAGATCCACACATTGTATACATGATCACAAAGCTCAATGGCGCCAAAGACTTCTCCCGCCTTGATCTGAACAAAGTTTACCATCAACTTGAACTAGAAGAAATTTGTAGGAACATTACTTCTTTTTCAACAGATATTGTTTTTTATCAGATATAATAGACTCAGCTTTGGTGTGTCCTCAGCTGCCGAAATCTTTCAAGATGTCATTGGTCAAGTAATCCAGCCTGCCAAACATGCTTTTAACTACAGTGATTATTCACTGGTGTTTGGGGCTACACAAAAGGAAAATTACAAAGCTGCTTGGGGATGTAGGTATCACACTGAATGCTGAGAAATGTGAATTTCACAAAATGAGACTGAAAATATTTGGGCATATTTTCATTAGCAGAGGGATGAGTCCTGACCCTGAGAAGGTACAAGCATTGTCATTTACTTGCACTCCAGAAGATGTGATAATGCTGGTATCCTTCCTGGGCATGGCCAGTGACTGCTCCAGGTATATTTCTGACTGTGCCACTGTGAGTGCCCCTCTAACTGAACTAACAAAGCGAGAAGATTTGTTTGAATGGTTATCTGAATGTGACTAAAGTTTCAATAAAATAAAACACAGAATTGAAAATGTAACTGAAATGGCTCTTTAATCCGAAATTTCATACAGAAATTGTGGTGGATGCAAGCCCTATGGGGTGGGGAGCGATCCTTGCCCAACATAATGGACAAACCGATGCTCAGAGACACATTGTGGCCTATGCTAGCCAGAGTCAATCTGAGACTGAACATGCTTATTCACAACCAGAGAAAAAAACGTAACTGTGGTATGGGAAAGTGAATACGTACATGTGTTTCTGTACAGAAAGCATTTCACCCTTGTCACAGATCATGAAGCGTTGCTCACCATTTTTGGAAATACAAAAACCAAGATGCCCCCTCACATTGCAAGGTAGGGGTTGTGTCTGCAAGAGTATGATTACACTATTGTGCTTAAACCGAGGAAAGATCAAAACCCTGCAGACTACTTTTCACTAGTGCTGGTACAGCGTCATAGCACAACGACCAAAGCATCTGAGGCCTACATAAATTTCATAGTAAAGTCAAGTGTGCCTACAGATCTTCCAAAAGAACAAATTCTGACAGCTACCAATACTGATAAAGACATGCTTATGCACAAGGAAATCATTACACACAATCATGGAAGCATACTCGACCTCTTACAGATGATGTTGAATATAGAAATTCTAAAATGTTCGTGAAGAACTTTCTGTTACACATGATGGTGTCATACTGCTGGGGGTAACAATAGTTATCCCTTAAAGCCTGAGACAGCAAGTGACTGAACTGACACATGAAGGACATTGCTGCAACTAAAAGACCCCTCAGGGATTGAGTGTGGTTCTGACCAACAAGTTGAAAAGGAGTTAAAAGCTTGTCATCTAGGCAAATAGCTGTCTCCCAAAATGACTCAGCACCCATTGAATATGTCTGATCTACCTAAGCATGCTTGGCGGAGGACTGCGTTGATTTCTTCAGACCTCTCAACAACGGACATCATCTCATTGTAATTGTCAATGAGTGCTCATGTTTTCCTCTAGTTTAAGACTTATTATCAACCACACATGACAAAGTCACCGAAAGACTGGATGACATTTTCACAACATGGGGTGTTCCCTCCATTCTCAAATCTGACAATGGCCCACCCTTCAATAGCAGAGAGTTCAAAGACTTTCTTCATCGTTTGAACATCAAACATCAGAAACTTACACCTCTCTGGCTACACGCATACAGCATTATTGAACGATTTACGAGCACTTTAAAAAGGGTAGTTCAACGTGCTGTATTGGAAGGTGTCAACCTCCAGTCTGCTCTGTGCCCAGCTCTTCCTGCCTAATGTTTCACTCCTCGTTCCACAGCAGGAGAAAGTCTTGCCACTGTGCTGTTTGGGAGAGCTCTTGAAACAAAGATACCTCAATGGACCACCAAACAGTCAATAGACCCTGATGAGATTCATGTCACTGACACCACTTGCAACTGCAAAATCAAGGCCTACTCCGGCAAGGGGTGCACTCTCGAGACATGATTTTCGAGAACGGAGACTGAATTCTTGTTAAGCAAAAGCGGACACTCAAGGTGGACACTCCATTTAATGCTGAACTACTGAGAGTTGTGGTGAGTAAAGGACATATGGTAACTGCCCAAAGACCTGAAAGGCATAACCAGGGACTCATCACACTTTAAGCCTTTGACTCGATGTTCGTCAGCTCCAGACCTCGTTTGTGAGGCAAGTCTACCTGATTGCCCAGGTCAAGCATAAGACTCTTCTCCGGAGATGCCAGATGAGGGTGCCCCTCCTCGATCTCAAACAATTAGATCTGGAAGACTGGTGCAAGCACTTCGAAGACTCATTGAGGAATTGTAATGTGTGTATGTATATATTTTTGGGTAATTTTTATTTAACAAAGGGGGAGATGTCATGTCCTGCGTTCATGTGTATGAAGACACTAGTGGCCCTCGACAGACTCATTTACAAGTATTACGTAATCGGATGCATTTGGCTGGGTGTGGTTCATAAAGTTTATGACGCAGTGCATTCAGTTAACGGTCTCACTTAAAGAATTAACACGTGCACTACAGGGCTTCATGTGTGGCATGGTCATTTGCACGCTTCCAGGCTGGGGAGGACTATACACTGCCCATTAAACATCAAAGGTATCCCTTTCTACTGATAAGAGGACAGATGTTAGCCTATCTTCAGCACCCTGATGCCCCCAGCATTCCTAAGGAACCCTAAGGTGAAACACCTTTTTCACTGCCTTGACGCCTACTTAAATTCTGTTTAACAAAGTGATGCCTCTCAGCCTCCCTTAGTAGCTTATGCCCCTGCCGCTACAGTACTCTAATATTCTACCCATTCCTCTGAAGTCTGGTGCCCCATAATAATCAGGAGACTGATGCACTATGGCATGCCCTTAGCTCCCTAAATCACTTTACCCTACTACAATACCATGGCAAAATGTCAGCACCTTCATTTCTTGGCATTCATATTTGGCACCCCATAGCCATACCATCCACGGCGCTCTGATTACCACATGCCCCTGTAAGCACCCTGATACCGGATTTCCCTTCTCCTTATGCTCCCTCCATTCGTTCCCACGATGTCCCTTCCCTTAAAGCACTTGATACTCTCTACCCCACTTTCCTATCAATATATCCCAACCTCTTCAGAGCTCTCATTTATCCTACAATGTTCCATCACCTTAATGCCATTTCCCTCCAGTGGCCTAATTGCCCACCCATCCTCAGGACTTTGTTACCTCACCTGTTCAACAGCCGGATGCCCACTACCCACATTATCAATTCTGATACCATCACCTACCTTCAGCATCCCAGTGCTTTTTCCCCCTTTAGTACCATAATACCAAGCTTCAGCACTCTGTGGACCCTAAACTATGTACTATGTACTGATGTCTCCTCACTGCTTACCTGTTGCTAAATGAGTCATCCTCTCCTGCCCAGCCCATAGTCATGACCCAGGACGCCATTATCTGGCTCGCTGGACTCCATGCCTTGCACCCACAACCATTCCTAGGTCATCACTCCCCAATTTGCTTTATAGATGCATGCGGGGCCGGACTGGGATGGCATACCAAACATGACAATTGCGACCGACTGGCATCCGGGAGGGAGGGGGCTCTCTGGAGCGCTGGTGTGCTTTTGTTACAAGGGGCCAATTTTGCAGCACTGCTGCAAAACTAGCCCCCAGCAACAAAAATGGCCCTCTACCGGTACAAAACCGTCCACCACCCTTCCAGCCCACCTGGGAAATGCCGGAGCCCGCTACAGCCAGTCCAGCCGTGAGTGCATGCATTTCTTTTGACATGCAAATAAAAGCAATTCTATGAAAATGTAAAATTGTTACTGTTCTGCACCTTGCCGCCCCTTCTCTACATTTAGCAGCCTGGTGTCCATTCCACAGATATCAGTGGCAGTCTTTGGACAAAATAATGAGTTTTAAAACCCAAGGGAAATAAATATCTCTAAAAAGAGTATTGGTACTACCAAACTATTTTGGGACAGAGTATAGTTGGCAAGAATTTTGGCTTTTTTGTGGTATATAATATTGTTTTTAAAAATAATGGGGCCAATTCACAGAACTAATCTGAGATCAAATTCTAAACGTACTACTTTTGGTATTCACAGAAGGCATTTAGTAGTAGTAAAGTTAGGACTTCGAACTTTACTACTACTACTAAACTGAGATAAAATCCAAACTTACTACTTTTGGTATTCACATAAGGCATTTAGTAGTAGTAAAGTTAGGACTCCTGACTTTACTACTACTAAATGGTTTTTCTGAATACCAAAAGTTGTAAAGTTAGGATTTTGTCTCAGTTTAGTAGTAGTAAAGTTAGGAGTCCTAACTTTACTACTACTACATGCCTTCTGTGAATACCAAAAGTAGTAAGTTTAGGATTTGATCTCAGATTAGTTCTTTGAATCGGCCCCATTGTTTTTTATAATATTTTATGTGATATAGTTATACAAAATATAGTTTTTTAATTAATTTGATCCTATCCACTCCTTCACTGGGCAGGTCTTTGATCAGAGTCATTGATTCACTCCCCTTACTCTGTGCTTGTGCCCACCCACATGCATCACACGCCAGGAGTGCACGGAGTGCTGCACAGAGAGCTACAGGCATCGTGGTGGTTGGCGGCCTTTCTCCCTCTAAGACCGCTTCGTTTTTTGCCACACGCCGCTTGCCTTCACTTTGCCACCTCGAGTCCTGCCACGCTCAGTGGCCTGCATTAGGGGGCAACATGACTTAGCTGAGGCCAACACAGCTACAGTTATAGGCCGTTACAGGTGGGGCCGCTGCTGTTTTTGCTGTTCTGTCTGTCTGTCCACCATTACTGTATCTGCCTTGCTCGTGGAGACGGGCTGGTAAGGGTGTACAGCAGGGCGGTAGTATGCTGGGGACAGTGGTCAGCTCTTTTTGCTGCAAAGATTTCCACAAAAACTTACTTAGGTAGGTAATGTGCCTTAAATATTCATAGATGGGTAAGGATTTGCGTAATAATTATGAAATAAATAATATAGTTTGGGATATTAGGATTGATATAAGGGGCACTCGCCAAAGTTGTCCATTCACAAATAGTGGTTTGTGATTGGTGGATTATATGAGCGGACCAGAGAGGGAACTGAAGAAGGAAGTAACAGCGAGTGAATATCGGAGCAATTCGGATTGGTGAATAGACGAGCAAACTGATTGGTAGTCGACGACACTGGAAATAGAGATAAAGTCCGTTTCAAAATAGTGTCTTGTGATTGGTTGATTATAATAGCGGATCTGAAAGGGAACTGAATGAGGAAGGAATAGCGGGAGAACACCAGAGCAATTCCGATTGGTTAACGGACTAAATTGGATAAGCAACCTGATAGGCAGATATTGCATTCAAATATGGGTGAGCAAGTTGAGAGCTCACGGCGGGAGTTTCGTGACGGACAGTGGAGAGCCAGGACGTGCATTTTGGAATACGGTGAGCAGATATGGACTGAGCGGGGAAGTGCAGGAATGTCTATAAGATTAGCGGTATATTCATTCAATGTTGCTTTGTATATTACAGCATACTTGAATGATCAGCATTGACCATACAAAATAGTGCGGGTGATTCAAGAACATAAGAAGGAGCTCATCAAATTGGTTCGGATGTTACAATTCAGGCAAAATAATGGTATAGTGGTTCCAATTTAAGTTTAGTATTAAAGCGCACTTGCATAGAAGATTGGGGTTGAATTATTTATCTTTAATACAGGAACCAGTAAAGAAATATTGATTAAAAAGAGAAAATAGCAGTGGGCCAGCTTATAAACTATGAACCCGGCAAAAAAACTCAGGTACTTGAAATTATTGACTAAGTTACACGTCATTGACATTGAGGAATAGATTTCCACAATAGCAGGAGGGGAGTAACTGAGTTAACGTGAGACAATAAAAATTCCGCCATTTCAATAGGCATTTGAAATGGATCACTTAGTTTTTGATACTGTGGAAAAGAATTTTGTTGGAATAAATGGTGTGAGACCTAGTTCATAGTGAATAATTTAAAAAATCTATTCATTTTGTAAATATATTTTTTCATCTTGTAGTAGCAAGAATCATTCCCGCCGTCTTACTAAATTATCCACTGGGTTATAAATAATTGAGAAGCGTAACCGCAACAATACAGGTATGTAGGTTTAAAATGAAATTGAATATTACAGACTGAGAAATTGCATTAGCAGGTACTCCAACAACTATCTTTTTTTAATAAATAGGAATACAAGCGATGATTAACTAGCAAGCTATATATCGGACAATAAGAAATCGTGTGCATTGGACGTTTAAACAACAATTACCATAAATACAAGGTAACAAAGCAAGGATATTATCAATAAACAAGTTTCAATAAATTTCTATAGGGGAGTGATTGAAGCGGAGGATTAATAGATGAACCAGATTTGAGGCATGCTAATATGCAAGACTTAATGAGTAGTGACGTTATGAATTGTATGGTTTTTGTCACCCAATTCAAGGGGATGATGTACTTATAAGTTATGCTGAAGGATGCATTGCTATAATGAAGTTTAGTGATATGCTGTGTTTCCAAAATTGTTTTTCCATCCCATGTTCATGTAATTAAATAATCTAGAATGGAGATAGGCAGGCCTAAAATATATTAGTCAGATAAATAGAAGGGCACAATATTTTGAGTTCATGTATCACAACACTGATAGTGTATATATTTTGTTTTTTACAGCCCAGATGAAGTCCTGTGTTAGGACGAAACGCGTAGGCTGTGTCTGTTAAGAATTAATGATGATTAAGAGTTGATGGATTGATCTGCGACTGAATGAAGATCATGGAAATAATTGAAAGAACCTTTTTGAAAATAAATAAGAAAATTCTGTTTTTTTCAACATTGAAAACAAATTTGGAAAATTCTTGGCCTGAGTATTGGACTTTGGAATATAATGAGCAATAATGTATTGATTATTGTAATTTATGACTAACACGCTCCTTTCATTGTATATATGTTTTTTAAAAGTTCCCAAATTTCTGTAGTACACTACCAAGGCCCCCAGTGCATCAGAGGAAGCTCTTAGAGACTCTCGGGGTGTCAGACAGAGAGCAACAGCAAAGTTCAGTACAGGTCCAGTTGCCACCTGTCAGCTGGGGTTCTCCACAGGCATGTCCAGTTTTTGTATATTTCTGGAGCCACCCAGGGGAACAACCTTATGATCATTGGAAGTCCTTCTCACAAGTCACAGATGCCAGGTTCAGCCCACCTTATTTCCTTTCACAATCCATGCAGTGTTTGGAATAAGGTTGGGTGAGGGTTCAGCTTTGTAAGGTTCTCCAGCCTATGGGTTCAAGAAACCCTTTGACACTCCTAGTTGCTCTGACCAATGGAGCAAAGGTTCCAGACCCTGCAGTAGTTCCTTTTGGTGTTAATGCGGATAGGCCCAAAAAACAATGTGTCGGGGCAAATCTAAAATGGAGAAGGTCTTTGGCCACACTAAACGTGGGCTCGTTAGCGAGAGGTGTACTATGATAATCCTAGTCTCCTTCCACAGAAGTCTGGTAGACAAAAGCAGGGTCCTTCAGCAACCAGGTGAGGGATGAAAAAGGATAGTTGTGGCATCATGTTGGCTTTCTTTGAAGAGCACCAAAGAGTTACATGTGGCTCAAATAGACATGTTAGGTCACATTTGATACTGTGGTGGCAAACATTATGCTCACAGCCCCCACCTTGAAGGTTCTGCAGGACTCATTCCTGCCAATTCAGGTGAACCCATTGTTTAGCTTTTGGGGAAAAATGCCTTGTTCATACCTCGTTGGCCACAGGCTAGGAGTTGGCAAATGCTAATGCTAATTAGTCTTCTGAGAATTTAAGCAGATAAACGTTAATTTTTTAATGTTGCAAAGTCATCCTGTGTGCCCTGTGCGCCTCCTTTTGTTGTGTACTAGTACTGGTGGTAACTGACTCTGACTGTCCCTGGGCTCTGTCTGACCAGGCCCAGGGCCAGTGTAATATTGAAAACACAAGTGAAAACACACACATGCATTATGGTACCCTATATATAAGGGTACACTTACAATTAGCATGACCTATTCTATAAGTTCCTAGTAGATAATAGGGCAGGGCGGTTAAAACTACCTATAGGTCCCTAGTATATAATAGGGCAGGGCAGTTTAGAGGCCAGCAGCCCTTTCTGCACTTCCTTTTGTGCTCTGCTGAGTCCTGAGTTCATTTTAAAAGCAGCCCTGTGTTGCAGCACTGCTTTTGAAAGTTATCTCACTGCAAACTCGACTTTGGTGGTAGGACTACTTACAAAGTGATAATCTACGATATTTTGACATATTGGGCACTCCCAGGGTCTCCCCTAGGTGTCCCAGGGGTGGGGGGGCATGTAATTCTAAGGAGGACCACTATAAAGGATGTTTTATATGCCCTGTGGATAGAGAAATTGCACATTTCACTTTCCCCATTGTAGTAAAGGGCCTCCAAAATTTGACTTTGGTGCTATTAGTACTGTGTAGGGAGGACCTACACTAGTTTTGCATATTCAGGACTCACATGCTCTCCTGTAGGTGTTCCAGGGGTGGTGTCATGCAAATATAAGCAGTGCCCTTATAAACGATGTTTTATATGCCCTGATGATGGGGAACTTGCACATTGCAGTGTCCTCACTCTAGATGTGGTATTGATAAATCCTAAAATATGCCATTGCTTGAATTTATCCTAAAATATACAGACTTTCTTGTTTGTAAGCCAAAATCAAACCTTCCTGTAGTCTTCCCTGATTGGTCAGAGTTAACAGGATTAGCCAGGCTGCTTTGATTAAATGATTAGTGGCTCACCCAGGGAGAGCCTATCTTGTGGAGAGGCCTCTGCTACACAGGAATGCCAGAGCAGGAGGGAGGGGTTGTAAACCATGAAACGTCAAAGGAGAACTAGGACAGGTAGGGAATGCCAGGTCAATCTACCCCCATCCCCTCTGACCCAGCCAGAAGGGAGGCTTAAGAAAGGAATCTGCAGACGTAACGGGGTGGAGATCTATGGAAATGATTCATACTGAGAGTTGGTTTAGTTAGCTATTCATGCTCCTCTAAGATTTCAGCCATGTTGAATTTAGGAGGAATAGTGCTTCCTGGGAGAAGATTATACCACACTTTAGAGGAAGCGTTCATGCTCTGGGGTGTTGCCTTGCACCTCATTAGACAGGAGTGCTCTCCTGCAGAACACTGAATAAATATGTGACAGGTGCAAAGCCTCTCAGATCTGCTGCTTGAACTTAAGAGAAGAATAAGGATTGCCATGCTGAAAACCTGATTTGCGCCATCAGGTCCTACATTCTAACTGACTGTGCCTGCTGCATTATATGAAACTACAGCCCAGTGGATGTACCTTGCTTCTAAAGGATTAAAGAGTAGACTCCCTCCAAGCTACAGGTTAACAGAGCTCACCTGCATCCTCACCACCAAGAGTCCATTGCTTGGATGGCGTCCAGTGGACTTTTAAGGTTTTTGTGCAGATGCACCGTGGGAATTGTGGTCCCAGACTTCCAAGGACCATCTTGGATCTTCTAGGCCCTTGGATTGTGTTTTTGGACCCTCAAGTGGAACTTCAGGAAGAAGTTCCAGACGTTTAAAGAAACTTTGGAAAAACAGCTCCATAGGGGGACTGACTCACCCGCGAGAGTCAAGCCGGCTTCCTTCAACTGCGAACCAGCTCGGATTCTAGGTTTGTCCCGCAGAAGAGCTCCAGAGGTCCAACTTCCAGAGTTTGACCAGGAGGTCCCTGAAAGTCAAGGTGGCGAACCCTCACAGAATCCAGACGGGTGAAGAGCATCGAGGGACCCCGGCGGAAAAAGCTCCAGAAAGTCAGAGGTCAGTGCCGCTCAGTGTATTCACGCAGGGCGCTATCGCGGTCTACCTGAAAGTATGGCTTTGTCCCATTCAAGCACGACCATGTGTCCCAGAGTGGTGCTAAAGGTTTCTAAGTGTTAGAAAGTTTTTATTCTTTAAAAATGTCATATCTCCGATTCCCTTCATTGGATTTTTGTTATTTTGGTATCATTTTAAAGATACAAATATTTGATATTTTTATAAATTGGTGTTGGATTTATATTGTGTTGTGTCAATTATTTACTGAATTGGTGTTTTTAAATGCTTTACATACCTGTCTTCAAAGTTAAGCCTGCCTGCTCGCAGCCAAGCTACCCAGGGTTAAGCACGGGAATAATTTACTGAGACCTGTACTAAGTCCTAGACTGTGTTAGTGGCCTTATTGCCAGTGGTACATGCATATTTACCACTACTAATAACCCACTTTCTAAAATTATTTTTCCTCCGTAATTATTATAAATCAGACATCACAATGAATTGAATTTTTAATAACTAATAAGCAGAAGTTTCATTAGTTTTCTAGCTGGTTCAATTCTGAAATACAGTATTAGTATATTAATCTGTAATCTGTTTTTTACAAAGGCCAGCTAGGCCTGTCACAGTGAAACTACCTTTAAGAGCCTTGTCCCTGTAGGGACATAGCAACATTGGTTTTCTACATGTCTCACTTTTTACATAGGATTGACTCACTAATATTTAAAAGGGAGGTTTTCTTTAAAGTCTGTTTATTAAAGGAAAAGCAACAAATGACAGGAGGTCAAGCAAATTAGGGGCTTATGTCCCAGCAAAAATAGCGGCAACATAGCAGCAGAACATGTGAATTATAGCTGCATCATAGTGAGGACCGTCCCGCCAAATAAAGAAAACATTATAAGGTATAAACACATTAGAGAATGATGCCAATCATAAAACAGACGAATAAGAGAGGACAGCAAAAGATAGAAAGAAGACAAGAATCAGGACAAAAAGAGCAATCAAAGGGAGCTTCCCTAAAAGAGGGGATTGCAGAAACTGGATGCGCTACAGTAGTCTAGGGGTTAGGCTGGGGACCAAAAAGGGCTCAAGTGACAGAAGAACCCATCCGTAGGTTCAAATGAGTCAGTCAGGGGAGTCTGGTGTACGACCCCTAGCAAATGGCTCCAGTGAGTCTTCAAACAATTGCAGGGCCCTTAATCGGGGGTTCCATTCGAGAATGCCCAGTCTTGGAGAGATGTTGTATCAGTGGCTGCCAGAAGCGCTCAAAGCGTGTCCGTATGATTAATGCGGAATATAAGCAACTCTAAAGCTAGAACATTCCACAACCGAAGAACCCAAATGGCAATAGGCGGAGGATGTAGTTTCTTCTAATATAAGGCAATGGATTGTCTAGCTGCCCCCAGCAGGTGAAGTATTAGGTGCCACTCAGCGTTTGTCATTGCTGTCAATGTGGCGGGTTTAACACCCAGGAGCACAATCAATGGCAAGGAAGGAATCGGAAAACCCACCACCTCCTTGATATGACTGAGGACCTCTTTCCAAAATAAGGTAAGACCAGGACAAGACCACCTGCAGACGTGTTGGGTGTAGTACCACCTTGTCATCAGTTTATAGGCAGATTCACGTTGCTGGTTGCTTCGAAAGATCCTAGGGATGTCCCTCCACAATCAAGCCCATGTCTGTGACCCAACGTGTCTGATATCCATGTGGTGTTGGATGTTGGGAGTGTTGTAGAACAGAGTAGGTTTTAGAGATGAGACCCTTAGAGACCACAAATTTGCGGACCAGAGATTCGAAGGGGGTGAGTGGTCTTGTGGCCTCTTGTGTATACAGCTGAGAAGTGAGCCAGTGCCACAATCGGTAGTATTGCATATGAAAGATGAAAAAAGTTGTTTGCATTGTTCAAAGGTGTGGAAGTCATTGCCGTGAAAGAGATCCTGTATGACTTGACATTCACCTTCAGCCCAGGCTCCAAATGCCTGCGGTTGTAGGGGAGGGGGGAACCCAGGATTGCGTGTTATTGGTGTGTTGAGGGAAGGAAACGTCGTAAGACCCCGAGATATTGCTAATCGATCCCAAATCTCTAACACCGTCCTCGTAAGTGTGGTAATGTATGCATGACGGGGGCGAGCCCCTTGTGGAAGCCACGCCAAATCCCACATGGGTCTACAAGATACCACACTGTCTAAATGAAACCGGTATTTGACACTTTCATGACCTACCCATTCCGATATGAATCGGAGGTGGCAGGCCCAATAATATTTCAGAAGGTTGGGGCAGGATAAACCCCCCCCTCGCCCCCCCCCCCCCCAGTTCCGGAGGAGCATAAGAATCTTATTAGAAAAGCGAGGGCGAGATTTCCCCCAGATAAATTTTGTAAAATCGCGCTGGAGGGCCAAAATGTCCACCCGGGGTATTGAAGTAGGGAGAGTTTGAAAGAGATATATGACTTTAGGGAGAAGGGACATCTTAATGGCATTGATGCATCCTAACCAGGCAAGGGGAAGGCCTTTCCATCTGCACATGTCCTCCCGTATGGTCTGGCTACATCTGGGCCAATTAGCCGAGGTCCAAGTAGGAGTCAGATCAAGACCCAAATATCTGATTGGTTCAGGAAAGGGACAGAAGAAGGTCATCAGCAAAAAGGGAGGCTTTATGTTCATAACCACCCATAGGGATACCCCGTATGATTGGATTCTGACGTAGGGCAATAGCGAGAGGTTCCACTACAAGAACGAATACAAGCGGAGATAGGGGGCACCCCTGCCTGGTGCCGCGATGAATGGGGATAGGGGCTGTGCAACATCTCTTAAAGCGAATGCGAGCAGTGGGCTTTGCATATCGAGCCATCAGTTTAGAGATCAACCCAGGACCCAAACCCACTTTGCGAAGAACCGCCCTGAGTAAGCCACAGATCACGCAATCAAATGCTTTCACCAGGTCAAGGTACACGAGACAAGCGGGGATATTTCTAAGGCGCGCCTTCTCCACCAAGTGGGCAAGCTGGCTAATATTGTCTGCCCCCTGACGGTGACGGATAAACCCCACCTGGTCAGGGTCAATGAGACCCGGCAAGTGTGGTTACAGGTGGTTTGCCAAAATCTTCGTATATAGCTTGGCGTCGGTGTTCAACAGAGCACAGGGATGGAAGGAAGTGGGTAGGGTATGGTCCTTACCCGGTTTGCAAATAAGCATGACTTCAGCCTGGTTCATTGTGGGGAGAGACCTGAACTATCAGTGAAACTATTGAAGAGATGAAGCATGTGATCCTTAAGCTGCGGGTAAAAGACACAATAAAAACCTACAGTCAAAACGTCAGGGCCCATGGTTTCATCGAATGAGAGTTGTTTCAAGGCTCTGGATATTTCATCTTGAGTGATAGTACTGTCAAGAAGTTTCGTGAAGTAAGGGTCGATCGGTTCCCAGGGACAAGAGTCAAGAAAATCCGAAACGGCATCAGGTGAACACGGGTCATCTACGTAAAGATCTCTATAGAAGGTTTCTAGTTCAAGGCTTTTGTCCGCTTCCGAGATGGCCCAGGTGCCATCTCGCCGCTTAAACTTAGCAATGTGAGATCGCGCAGTCTGGACCCGGGGACGTCGCACCAAGCATGCCCCAACTTTAACCCCCCACATAGAATTTCTGTTTGAGATTAATTAAGAGTCGTTCGGCTTTGTTGGTGCGATGTAGACGCAGTTGGCCGCTAAGTTCAGCAAGAAGCCGCTTGTTCCGAAGAGAGGGGGTGTGTGATCTGTACGTTCGAATTCTTTAATATCCAGAGAGAGGGTGGACTTCACCAAGCGTGCCTCACGAGTCCTGGCAATCAAAATGGACGTGATGGCCTCTCGAATGGTAGCTTTGAATGCATTCCACCGAATATCCTCGGGGGTATCAGAGAGGGTATTGGCTAGAAAGAAGGCCTCGATCTCTTTCCGGAGATCTGCCACATCAACAGGATGTCGGAGGACCTGAGGGGGTAGTCTTCATCGAGGTAAGGATTCCCTGCGTGAATCAGGGGATTGGAGTGAGAACTGGATATGTGCATGGTCCGATATAGAGATATCCGATATCTCTGCAGTACAGAGCATGCGTATCAATGGAAGGGAAAGGAAAAAATAATCTATACGAGAATACGAGCGATGTGCATGGGAGAAAAAGGAGAAGCCCCGAGAATCTGGGTGAAGATGCCTCCAGGCGTCAACCAACCCGGAGTCGGTAAGGACATTTCGCTGTGTCGCAAACATGGCCCCGGTTGATTGAAATGTGTGTGCAGTGCGATCCCATTCCGGCTTCCAGACCAAGTTAAAATCGCCCCCGAGGACAACAGCGGTTGTAATGGGCTGCAAGAGGGTTCGAAGATGCGAACGGAGATAAGCATCCTGATTTTGATTAGGGGCGTATATAGTGACCAAAGTTAGGGACCATTGATCCCGGGACACGTGTGCTCTGAGAAATCTTCCCTCAACATCCACTGTAATCTTAAGATTCGCCGTCTGCCACCTCGATTTCAAGAGAAGCGCCACCCCACCCGTTTTAGAGGAGGAACATGCCCAATATTGAAGGGGATATTTAGGGTGTGACATAAGGTTGGTGTCTGCCGAAAGTAAATGAGTCTCCTGAAGAAAAATCACGTCAGGATCCTGATGGAGTAAATATCTCCAGACCTCGCGGTGTTTATTAGGGGAGTACAGCCCTTTCACATTTAAAGAAAGAAATTTAATAGGGTTAATCATGGGGCCTAGAGGAGAATGGAGCATCCTTCACCTGCAGGTCGGCAGCCCAGACTGTCCATGCCGCCCCCAAGAGTCAAACTCTCCAGTGCAAGATTAAGAAAGGCCCCCCTAACCTCAATGCAAACAGAACATGTACGCGTAAGCCCCCCCAATGGAGCCTCAGAGGATCGTAAGAGTACAGCCCCCACCAGTAGCACGTCTAAGGTAATGAGATATACAAAGAGATAGGGAGAAAGAGGAGAAGAAAGAATAGAGAAAGAAGAAAAAATACAAACAAGAAGCCAACTGGGCCAGGCAATTACAGAGTCTGACAGGAACAGCCCGGGATCACTCAGGCGGACCATTCCGGAGAAGGCACTCCCCTGTGGGACTCTGCTGTGGGGGGGTGTCTGACGCACAGAAGTCCAAAGGCCTCCGCTGCCTGCATCCCGTGTGAAAGAAAAGTAAGCACAATTCAATCAGGCCACCGGGCCGAAGCTATGAGAGGTGGTATAGATCGAGCACTAGCACAGGTTATAAAATGTCATTCAGCTGGGGGTGGCAATTTCGTTGGAGACGGAGAGTCACTCAGAGTGGATGTGGCTTATGATGTACTGTTTCATTTGCGAAGAATCAAGTCCCTGCATTCGACATTTGGATCTAGGATGGGGAACAGTGGACCATTCCGGACGAAGCGCTCCAGTTCAACGCTCTCGTGATGAGGATAGGTCTTCATCTTCAGGGTCCACAGGAAGATGGAGGAGCCGTTGCGCCTCTCTCAGTGAACGAAGAACTAGTCGTTTGCCCTCCCAGGGGAACATCAATGCAAAGGGGTGGCCCTCCTGGTATTTAACATCAAGGTCTCTCAGTTTATCCGTAATAGGTTTGAACTCCTTCCTCCGTCGGAGCGTGGCGGAAGCCAGATCCTGGAAGATTTATATCGGTAGGCCGTTATAGGAGACAGATTTAATCCCCTGGACCTTTTTCAAGATGGCCTCCTTATCCGTTAAATAATGGACCCTCGTGAGGATGTCAGGGACAAAATCAGGGCGATTGCGAGGGCCAGAGACTCGATGCGCCCTGTCGAGCAAAGGCGGAGAGAGGCGTCTTCTTTCTCTCGGATGGCATGCAGGAGGTCCGCCGTATATGTTAGGATATCCTTCCCTTCCCTTCCCAATAGAACCCCTCTGATGCGTAGGTAATTGTAAGGTGATATTTTGGTCTTCAATTTCAGCTATCTTCTTCCAGAGGTGTTCGATGTCTTCCGTCCTGGTGTCCATCGTGCGTTCGAGGCCGTCCACCCTATCGCCCATCTCTGTGACTTCTTTATGGATATTTTGAAGCCCAGCCTTAAGATCCTGTCAAAGGGAGCCAATCTCATCCTTAATTTCCTGCAAAAAAGATGACATGAACGCTTAAGTGATTGGCACATCTGACGTGGGTTTCTCAGATGACGCTGCTGAGGGGTTAGGGTCCTCTTGCACTTGTGAGTTCGTCTTGGACCAGAGAGAGGTAACTGGGTTGTCGCGGGAGGCTGAGGAGTCAGCGTCCTTGTTGGTCTTATGCTTGGGGGGCATGTTAGCAGTTTCAGTGAGAGCCAAAGGCCCAGTGCCAGAGAGAAGAGACAGGTGGTGGAACCTGAATGAGGCGGCAGTAAGGCGGCGGAAGGCAGGACACCGGCACTTAACACTACTAATGTTCCCCATAGACTTGCGTTTCGGCCGGGGAACACCATGCAACTCGCCAGACCAAGGACAGGAGGAGGGTCACAGCTGTCACCACACCAAGCCTGCAGGACTACCCAGGACCCAGTCAAGGAGGTGAAAGTAGATAAGCAGCAGTCTATAGGAATCACCACTCTGATATCAGTCCGTAATGCCAAGACACAGTCCAGGATCTTCAGGCATCCACAATGAAATGAAATGAAATGAAATGAAATGAAAATTAGATTTATAAAGCGCTACAGTTGCCCTGAGGCGTCCAGGCGCTGGAACAGATGGGACCCTCTTGAGGTTACTAGCTAGGCATTAAACAGCAGGGTTTTTAGTTGTTTACGGAAAGTGGTCAGGTTGGGGTTGGTTCTTAGCTGCAAAGGGAGTGAGTTCCAGAGTTTGGAGACGTTATACGAGAAGGAGCGTCCTCCTGCTCTAACTCTGCGAGTTCTGGGGATCTCAGCCAGGAATGCTGTAGAAGAGCGGAGGGATTTATTCGGCCTATAGGGAGAAATCAGGGGTCGGTTGATGTCTGGGCCCGTTTCCCAGAAAGTCTGGTGGGCAATGCAGAGCGATTTGAATCTTACTCTGTCCCTGATAGGTAGCCAGTGCAAGGTCCTCAAGCTGGTTCTCACTGAGGTCCTCCGGGGGATGCCCAACAGTGCTCTGGCAGCACAGTTTTGGGTGCGTTGGAGCTTCTGTAGGGTGTAATCCGGGGCTCCTAGGTATAAGGCACCACCAGCCCAAGAACAGCTAGGGAGAAATGTTCCAGGACCCACCACCACAGGAAGGCAGATCCGGATAGACGGGGCGGACACAGTGTAGGAGGAACACTTGCACAGGGTCAATGCTGGTATTAATGCATTATGCACCAGGGCAGAACTGCCAAATGTCTCTAAAGTTCCAGTATCACCAATAGGGAGGCAAAGTTCAGGGGCCACGCGCCCTAGGGCACAAGAGCACGATCACCAACCAGACGTGGGGTCCCAGGCAGGGGCAAAAGACAGTCTCTGCACCGCCAAAAGGGGGAGCCCCTCCCACGAACAGTTGCAGTGCCCCGAATGACAGGGGGGCCCCCAGCCAAGAGTCACAAATCAGGAGCACCGCGGGGCGGAGGGCAGTAGCGGGTTTCCTCGCGTCAGCAGCACTCACCACTGTCTTCATCTAGCATATTCCCTCCGCAGTAACAAATTTCTCGGGACAGTTGCGGGGCAATCTTGCCTATAGTGGGGGGTCCACTAAGGGCAGGCAGGACATGGCGAGGTGGGCACCCGATCCAGGAACCCCTCATGGCAGAGCTCCCACGTCCGGGTCCAAGGCCGGGAGCAATGTCGTCAGGGTGGGAGCACCCCAGGTCACAGGTAGGCCTCAGGAGGCCAGGGGCCATAAGGCGATGGGACCGAATCCAAGCAGACCCCCCCAGTCACCGCTGGACGTAGTCGGCGTGTCCAACAGGCTCTGCTATGCAATACTGTTCCAAGTGCGATGCACGCTGTGCAGATCATCAGCAGGCCGTCCACTAGTCCTGGCAGCCGGAGCAGTCAGGTATTCGACGTTCCCTCCGGGGAGCCCTGGGGGTCGAGGGGCCCCCAACCAGCATGGGACAGCCAAAGGTACAAGCCAGTGCTGGGGGCCCCACCGCGAAAGCCAATCACCCTCAGCGAGCAGGGGTAGGACCGATGCTCAGCCGGCGGGCCCTCGCAGCAGTTGTTGCCCAAAATGGCGGCCGGAAGGATCCGAGTCGCAGCCGATCATAGCCTGCGATAGTGAGGACTTGATGGGCCGCTGTCAACCGCAGATAGCAACACCTCAGCTTCTGGACGATGGGCGAATTGCTCTGCACCGATTTATAGGGCCAATGACAGGGAGTTTTTACCTGCTAAAATGGTCATTTTAACAGATCACACTGCTTAGTTTACACTGCAGCAGTCAGACTACAATGGGTGGCCTAAGTCCATGTTTTCCTTTATCACTCTAGCGAATGGCACAATGAGTGCTACAGTCTACAGGTGACATTTAAGTTCCCAGTTTCTACACCATGTATTATAGATTAGTGGAGAGTTAAATAAGTCACTCATGCATTAGCCAGTTTATATGTTTTAGGGGCCAGATCAGAGCAGAGCCCCTGTGTGCAAAGTCTAAAAGGCAGCAATAAAATTCAGTCAAAAATTGAGGTGACCACACAATAAGGGACATTTTCTCTGAGCAATCAACAGGATGCTGGGTCCCGATGGGTTCATTAAAGGTTTCTACATAATCTTTGCCCTATTACCGGTGCCTAAACGCATCTCACCCACAGCCAAAGTGCGAGTCGAACATATTAATCATTGTTAAACCCAGTAAGGACCAACACTTTTGCACATCCTAAGGGTTCATGGGAAATATCAACACTGAAACAAAATTGTTTACAAAAATCCTGGCCTCGAGGCTTGATCCTTTTGTACCCCGGTTACTCCTTCAATCAATACAGATTTTCCTGGGAGAGTCAATAATACCAGGAGAGTGATCCATCTCACTGAAAGAAGAGAATCCCAGCATTCATGGTGTTCTTGGATACAAAGGAGATGATCTGGTCTTCTTGGTATAAGTCTTGCATTCTGTGGTGATTCTGCCCATTTTATGACTTGTCATTTAGTTAACCACAAATTCCCTTACACTAGAAGAAACCTCTGGGGTCAAGCATCACACCCCTGGTTCTTTGGAGAGACACGAGGCAGGGTTGATCTTTTCACCCTTTTTTATTTGCCCTAAATTTCAAGTCCCTGGCATGCAGTATCTAGAATGATGAGGCGATGTGACGAATATTGGTCATTGCAGATAACATAAGCTATCTCTTTTCATGGACCTCGGAGCGTGGCTTTAAAATTACTATGGAAGAGGCAGAAATGCAAAATCCTATGCTTGCACCAGAGGTAGTATCCTACCTGCGTATGGAGATCCATTTCCATTGGGCCCCAAAGGCTAATACATACCTGAGCTTCAAATGACCCCTCTTAGTCACATATCTCTACAAAGCAAATGTACCCTCGCAGGGTCACGGTTACACAAAGACCCAGTTCAATGGTTTACATTGTTCCTTTGTAGATGGGGAAGAGAAACACAATTGAGATAAGTGTGTTGCAACTTGTTCTGTGTCTTTTTCAGGCTCCGTCTGTCACAACTTTCTTTGATGGGTTGCAACAAGGTCATATCCAAATTCACATGGAGGGGTGCACATTCTAGAATGCCGCTTTGATTCTATCTTCTTCCCACGCCACTTGAAGCCTCTTGCTCCTGATTGTATGTTGTACTACCGACCAGCAAAATTACAGGTGCCAATGAAATAGTCCAAGACTATTTTGGATATCTACAGGCTGGGTGACTGACATGGTGATGGTTTCTGTGGGATGTGACTTGGCTTCACAAAACTTAGAGGCCCCCAAATGCCTTTTGTAGCACCTACACGAAAACAATACTGACAACATTCCATAAAATGTGATGAGGATGTGGTCTGTCGGCTAGATTGCCGACTTTGGTGCCGGAAACCAGGGTTCGAGCCTCGGGGTCACGTCCACATCCTGTGATTCTGGGCAAATCACATAGGGGCCTATGCATCAACAATGCCATTTGCGATTCCTTATTAGCGAAAAATAAGGAATCGCTAATAAGGAATAGCAAAAGGCTATGCATGTAGGAATCGCTAATCAAATAGCGATTCCTTAATATTCCTTATTACCGAATCGGTAATACCGAATCGGTAATAAGGAATACCTACCCATTCATTCCTATGGGCTTGGAGGCCCATAGGAATGAATGTAAAGCCAGTCTGTATTAGCGATTCGGTATTACCGAATCGCTAATAGCGGGAGCACTTTCAAGGGTGCCAGGGTGTCAAAAGGACACCCTGTTGCACCCCTGAAAATGATATGTGCACATATGTTGCACACACACATGCTCTAAGGGCATGTGTGTGCGCAACATGAAACTTTGAAAAATGCACAAAAGTGCATTTTTCAAAGTTTTTGCAAATTACCATGCAGTTCATCTTCATGGTAATTTGCTCCCCCTATTAGCGAAATCGCTAATTTTTTAACTTTGATGCATTGCATTTAAGGAATCTCACTTTGGGATTCCTTAAATGCAATCGCTATTTAAGGAATCGGTATTTAAGGAATCCCTATTTAAAGAATCGCTATTTAAGGATTCCTTAAATAGCGATTTCTGCTTTTGGGTTGATGCATTGGGATTGGGTATTTTTTCCTTAATACCGGGAGCTATTACCGAATCGGTATTTTACCGACTGGATTTTGGGTTGATGCATAAGGGTGTTAATCTCCTCATGCCTGAATGTGTAACGTAACCGGTGCTCATGTAAAGTGCTCCAATACCTTCGGGTCGAGTTCGCACATTATATAAATCTACAATTATTTTTTTTTTTAAAATGGCATGTAGATGTACTATGGCCACCTTCCCTTCCCTATACAATACAATAAATTCTAAGTGGATTCCTCCCCTGCTAGACTCCAGAGGCTTTTGATTGATGGCAGGTAGAGAGTTGTAGAATCATTTCTGACATGTTGAAGGGGGCACAATAAGGCCCGGGATTACTACAATTTTGCATTGAGGTTGTCATTTTTGTGGTGCAGGGCTGACGCCAAATCCAATTTGGAATTTACCACAGCATGCAAATCAAGATTTGCGTGAATTCAAGTGAGATATACCCCACAATTAACGCAAGTTTAGTGCTGCTTTGAGTTACCTTGCTTCAGAGAGGTGTTTCTTGGGTGGAGCATGGGTGTCCCATGCATCTACCCAAGTATTTTGATGCAAACCCATATTTTCTAAAGTCAGTAAATAGAGCTTGCAGCAAAATGGTGCAGCTATTCATGGCAAAATACAAAGAGGAAAAAGGCTTCAAAGTAAAATGTTGGTGCAAGAAGGTATCCCTTCTTCCACAAAAACTATTCTGCCCACAAAGCAGGCCCCCTTGCGTCGTGGCACAAGGGTGCCTGCATTGAGCTAAGCAGCCAGAAGAGCACCAGCGCTATGAGAGATCAGAACAGCACAATATCTTACTAGATATGCCGTATTTATCCCTATCCCTTTACACAGCACAGCACCTTCCTTGCTGCAATATTTGCATCAAAGTTTAGTAAACCAGGCCCTCAATTGTTTGCTGGGTGCAATCGTGAGTTCTAACTAGATAACTGGGAAAGATGCACTTCATGCAAAATAGGCATTGATCTATACAATCCTTCATGAATGCAGCAGGGATTGTACACTGTTTGAGAAATTTATCAAAACAAACTCAAGCTCCAATGTTAATATTTCAAACATCTATTCAATGTTATCTGTGGAAACGCTGGCTCATTGTTGATCCCACACTCGTAAAAAGAATTCTAATCTCGGTATTGAGAGGAGATAGTGCCAAAAATATTAGATGTGTCAGAAAATACAGATCCTATTCGATTGGTACAATATCGCTATGAAATGGCACCTTATGTTGCCTCAAGGGTCCCAATTGTTGGGAAGGTTGTTGGGTTTTGGGTGATACTGTTCATATTTGTGGTCATTGTCTGACATTGGCTATATTTGATTGGTTATATTTGATAAGGACATTTACATGAAAGGGTTTTTGGGATGTCCAATTTTAGAGGACCCTCCATAGTCTTGCTTGATACAAAGTTAATATTGGCTGAGCTATCTGATGGAACTTGCGACAGTGTTGTGGGTGAGAAAGTGGCAGTGGCTTGTTTGGACAAAGTATTGGCTTCAGAGGTTATCTGTTGTGTAAAGCGGTAAATGGTTGCAAGATTTTTTTTAAGATATAGGGACTTTGTCTTGATGATCTCCAAGTTGAAAATTCATTAACACTGCCAATTTTAAATTCTGCAGCTTCCAAGGGCAGGATCTTTTCTGGTTCCATCTTGTGTTCTTTGGAGGTTCGTTAATGGCTGCCATGTAGTGGCCATTGCACAGATCCAAAGAAGAATTGATCATAGCACATGCAACAGCTGCTCTATCCTTTAATTAAAGTGGCAGCAGTGGCTGCTTTAACTTGTGGAGCTGTAAAAACACATGTTGAATACAAAGCTAAATTATAGTCAAAGTGTTACCTTGTAATGTCCTATTCCTTTCAGTGAAGCTACAAAAGGGTCTTCAAACAAGGAGGGCTGGGTTAAGCCTGAGGTCTTAAAGAGAAGAACAGCTTTATTTTCAAGCAGGGGGTTAATGGAGTGGGACACTCCTTCCCTACAAGTGTAACTATGCACTTTAAGGTTCTTCTACCCTTCCCCAAACTACTATGTTGGTGTAATGCTGGGTGCCGCAACGAATAGAGCAACGGCAGAATGCCTAGCCTTTCCCTATAGGATTGCGTAGTGCAATCTGTTATTCTGCAATTTTACTTTCTGTTAGATCGGTCTACTCAGCCAAACAAACAGACTTTAAAAGTAGAACACTTTGGGCTATCCACTGTTTTAGCTGCAAAAATCCTTTGATTAAAAGCTAAAAGGTTTCTTGGTCATCACTGATTTACAGATGTTTCTGTGCATCATCTGCGTGTGGTTGACAGTGGATTGGGAGATCCTATAATTTTAGAAAATAAAGAGACCAAATAGATATTGAAAAGAAAAGGGGAGAGGAATATCCTTGCAGGGCAATCGGTCTGCAACTCAATGTAATGTTTCATCTTCTATGTGGCTTCTTCGATGAATGAGCACTGGCAACCTCCAGCCTTTATGGACTTGCGTCTGTACTTAGCTACTCAGATATCAATGGATTACTTGTTTGCAGCACCTCATTGGAAAAGTCAACCTTAATCAACTCCAAAGTCTGATGAGCACACTCACTGGGAGTCAACACATAATAATACAGGAACATGGCAATGCACAGGGGGGATTTTCCACAGGAAATGTTTCCTACACCCTCAGCATGCTCAGTATATAATATCCCGGTCGGCATCAGTAGTCAGAGTCCATATTTATCACAATTTTTCAAATCACTTCACTAGTCTACACTACTATTTCCTGCACAATTAGCATTCTGTCTCTTTTAAGAGCTCTAACAAAAGTAATCATTACAACTGTCCCCTAAAAGTATAGGTCATAAAATGAAGGTGGGCTCACAAATAAAAATATATCAGTCACAACTTAGGGGCTTATTTATGAAAACTGTTGCATTGCTGCGTGATAACAGAGATGCAACAGTTCTCACTGCACCCTCCTTGTGACATGATGGATGCGCCGTATTTACTGTATGGTGCTCCATGTCACAAGAGTGACAGATGCATCAGGAATCCTGACGTAGTTGTCGGTGCAAAAGTCACGCATTGCTGGAGTTGTGTCGCAGGCAAGGGGAAGGCCTTTCCATCTGCACATGTCCTCCCGTATGGTCTGGCTACATCTGGGCCAATTAGCCGAGGTCCAAGTAGGAGTCAGATCAAGACCCAAATATCTGATTGGTTCAGGAAAGGGACAGAAGAAGGTCATCAGCAAAAAGGGAGGCTTTATGTTCATAACCACCCATAGGGATACCCCGTATGATTGGATTCTGACGTAGGGCAATAGCGAGAGGTTCCACTACAAGAACGAATACAAGCGGAGATAGGGGGCACCCCTGCCTGGTGCCGCGATGAATGGGGATAGGGGCTGTGCAACATCTCTTAAAGCGAATGCGAGCAGTGGGCTTTGCATATCGAGCCATCAGTTTAGAGATCAACCCAGGACCCAAACCCACTTTGCGAAGAACCGCCCTGAGTAAGCCACAGATCACGCAATCAAATGCTTTCACCAGGTCAAGGTACACGAGACAAGCGGGGATATTTCTAAGGCGCGCCTTCTCCACCAAGTGGGCAAGCTGGCTAATATTGTCTGCCCCCTGACGGTGACGGATAAACCCCACCTGGTCAGGGTCAATGAGACCCGGCAAGTGTGGTTACAGGTGGTTTGCCAAAATCTTCGTATATAGCTTGGCGTCGGTGTTCAACAGAGCACAGGGATGGAAGGAAGTGGGTAGGGTATGGTCCTTACCCGGTTTGCAAATAAGCATGACTTCAGCCTGGTTCATTGTGGGGAGAGACCTGAACTATCAGTGAAACTATTGAAGAGATGAAGCATGTGATCCTTAAGCTGCGGGTAAAAGACACAATAAAAACCTACAGTCAAAACGTCAGGGCCCATGGTTTCATCGAATGAGAGTTGTTTCAAGGCTCTGGATATTTCATCTTGAGTGATAGTACCGTCAAGAAGTTTCGTGAAGTAAGGGTCGATCGGTTCCCAGGGACAAGAGTCAAGAAAATCCGAAACGGCATCAGGTGAACACGGGTCATCTACGTAAAGATCTCTATAGAAGGTTTCTAGTTCAAGGCTTTTGTCCGCTTCCGAGATGGCCCAGGTGCCATCTCGCCGCTTAAACTTAGCAATGTGAGCTCGCGCAGTCTGGACCCGGGGACGTCGCACCAAGCATGCCCCAACTTTATCCCCCCACATAGAATTTCTGTTTGAGATTAATTAAGAGTCGTTCGGCTTTGTTGGTGCGATGTAGACGCAGTTGGCCGCTAAGTTCAGCAAGAAGCCGCTTGTTCCGAAGAGAGGGGGTGTGTGATCTGTACGTTCGAATTCTTTAATATCCAGAGAGAGGGTGGACTTCACCAAGCGTGCCTCACGAGTCCTGGCAATCAAAATGGACGTGATGGCCTCTCGAATGGTAGCTTTGAATGCATTCCACCGAATATCCTCGGGGGTATCAGAGAGGGTATTGGCTAGAAAGAAGGCCTCGATCTCTTTCCGGAGATCTGCCACATCAACAGGATGTCGGAGGACCTGAGGGGGTAGTCTTCATCGAGGTAAGGATTCCCTGCGTGAATCAGGGGATTGGAGTGAGAACTGGATATGTGCATGGTCCGATATAGAGATATCCGATATCTCTGCAGTACAGAGCATGCGTATCAATGGAAGGGAAAGGAAAAAATAATCTATACGAGAATACGAGCGATGTGCATGGGAGAAAAAGGAGAAGCCCCGAGAATCTGGGTGAAGATGCCTCCAGGCGTCAACCAACCCGGAGTCGGTAAGGACATTTCGCTGTGTCGCAAACATGGCCCCGGTTGATTGAAATGTGTGTGCAGTGCGATCCCATTCCGGCTTCCAGACCAAGTTAAAATCGCCCCCGAGGACAACAGCGGTTGTAATGGGCTGCAAGAGGGTTCGAAGATGCGAACGGAGATAAGCATCCTGATTTTGATTAGGGGCGTATATAGTGACCAAAGTTAGGGACCATTGATCCCGGGACACGTGTGCTCTGAGAAATCTTCCCTCAACATCCACTGTAATCTTAAGATTCGCCGTCTGCCACCTCGATTTCAAGAGAAGCGCCACCCCACCCGTTTTAGAGGAGGAACATGCCCAATATTGAAGGGGATATTTAGGGTGTGACATAAGGTTGGTGTCTGCCGAAAGTAAATGAGTCTCCTGAAGAAAAATCACGTCAGGATCCTGATGGAGTAAATATCTCCAGACCTCGCGGTGTTTATTAGGGGAGTACAGCCCTTTCACATTTAAAGAAAGAAATTTAATAGGGTTAATCATGGGGCCTAGAGGAGAATGGAGCATCCTTCACCTGCAGGTCGGCAGCCCAGACTGTCCATGCCGCCCCCAAGAGTCAAACTCTCCAGTGCAAGATTAAGAAAGGCCCCCCTAACCTCAATGCAAACAGAACATGTACGCGTAAGCCCCCCCAATGGAGCCTCAGAGGATCGTAAGAGTACAGCCCCCACCAGTAGCACGTCTAAGGTAATGAGATATACAAAGAGATAGGGAGAAAGAGGAGAAGAAAGAATAGAGAAAGAAGAAAAAATACAAACAAGAAGCCAACTGGGCCAGGCAATTACAGAGTCTGACAGGAACAGCCCGGGATCACTCAGGCGGACCATTCCGGAGAAGGCACTCCCCTGTGGGACTCTGCTGTGGGGGGGTGTCTGACGCACAGAAGTCCAAAGGCCTCCGCTGCCTGCATCCCGTGTGAAAGAAAAGTAAGCACAATTCAATCAGGCCACCGGGCCGAAGCTATGAGAGGTGGTATAGATCGAGCACTAGCACAGGTTATAAAATGTCATTCAGCTGGGGGTGGCAATTTCGTTGGAGACGGAGAGTCACTCAGAGTGGATGTGGCTTATGATGTACTGTTTCATTTGCGAAGAATCAAGTCCCTGCATTCGACATTTGGATCTAGGATGGGGAACAGTGGACCATTCCGGACGAAGCGCTCCAGTTCGACGCTCTCGTGATGAGGATAGGTCTTCATCTTCAGGGTCCACAGGAAGATGGAGGAGCCGTTGCGCCTCTCTCAGTGAACGAAGAACTAGTCGTTTGCCCTCCCAGGGGAACATCAATGCAAAGGGGTGGCCCTCCTGGTATTTAACATCAAGGTCTCTCAGTTTATCCGTAATAGGTTTGAACTCCTTCCTCCGTCGGAGCGTGGCGGAAGCCAGATCCTGGAAGATTTATATCGGTAGGCCGTTATAGGAGACAGATTTAATCCCCTGGACCTTTTTCAAGATGGCCTCCTTATCCGTTAAATAATGGACCCTCGTGAGGATGTCAGAGACAAAATCAGGGTGATTGCGAGGGCCAGAGACTCGATGCGCCCTGTCGAGCAAAGGCGGAGAGAGGCGTCTTCTTTCTCTCGGATGGCATGCAGGAGGTCCGCCGTATATGTTAGGATATCCTTCCCTTCCCTTCCCAATAGAACCCCTCTGATGCGTAGGTAATTGTAAGGTGATATTTTGGTCTTCAATTTCAGCTATCTTCTTCCAGAGGTGTTCGATGTCTTCCGTCCTGGTGTCCATCGTGCGTTCGAGGCCGTCCACCCTATCGCCCATCTCTGTGACTTCTTTATGGATATTTTGAAGCCCAGCCTTAAGATCCTGTCAAAGGGAGCCAATCTCATCCTTAATTTCCTGCAAAAAAGATGACATGAACGCTTAAGTGATTGGCACATCTGACGTGGGTTTCTCAGATGACGCTGCTGAGGGGTTAGGGTCCTCTTGCACTTGTGAGTTCGTCTTGGACCAGAGAGAGGTAACTGGGTTGTCGCGGGAGGCTGAGGAGTCAGCGTCCTTGTTGGTCTTATGCTTGGGGGGCATGTTAGCAGTTTCAGTGAGAGCCAAAGGCCCAGTGCCAGAGAGAAGAGACAGGTGGTGGAACCTGAATGAGGCGGCAGTAAGGCGGCGGAAGGCAGGACACCGGCACTTAACACTACTAATGTTCCCCATAGACTTGCTTTTCGGCCGGGGAACACCATGCAACTCGGCAGACCGAGGACAGGAGGAGGGTCACAGCTGTCACCACACCAAGCCTGCAGGACTACCCAGGACCCAGTCAAGGAGGTGAAAGTAGATAAGCAGCAGTCTATAGGAATCACCACTCTGATATCAGTCCGTAATGCCAAGACAGAGTCCAGGATCTTCAGGCATCCACAATGGCACCACCAGCCCAAGAACAGCTAGGGAGAAATGTTCCAGGACCCACCACCACAGGAAGGCAGATCCGGATAGACGGGGCGGAGACAGTGTAGGAGGAACACTTGCACAGGGTCAATGCTGGTATTAATGCATTATGCACCAGGGCAGAACTGCCAAATGTCTCTAAAGTTCCAGTATCACCAATAGGGAGGCAAAGTTCAGGGGCCACGCGCCCTAGGGCACAAGAGCACGATCACCAACCAGACGTGGGGTCCCAGGCAGGGGCAAAAGACAGTCTCTGCACCGCCAAAAGGGGGAGCCCCTCCCACGAACAGTTGCAGTGCCCCGAATGACAGGGGGGCCCCCAGCCAAGAGTCACAAATCAGGAGCACCGCGGGGCGGAGGGCAGTAGCGGGTTTCCTCGCGTCAGCAGCACTCACCACTGTCTTCATCTAGCATATTCCCTCCGCAGTAACAAATTTCTCGGGACAGTTGCGGGGCAATCTTGCCTATAGTGGGGGGTCCACTAAGGGCAGGCAGGACATGGCGAGGTGGGCACCCGATCCAGGAACCCCTCATGGCAGAGCTCCCACGTCCGGGTCCAAGGCCGAGAGCAATGTCGTCAGGGTGGGAGCACCCCAGGTCACAGGTAGGCCTCAGGAGGCCAGGGGTCATAAGGCGATGGGACCGAATCCAAGCAGGCCCCCCCAGTCACCGCTGGACGTAGTCGGCGTGTCCAACAGGCTCTGCTATGCAATACTGTTCCAAGTGCGATGCACGCTGTGCAGATCATCAGCAGGCCGTCCACTAGTCCTGGCAGCCGGAGCAGTCAGGTATTCGACGTTCCCTCCGGGGAGCCCTGGGGGTCGAGGGGCCCCCAACCAGCATGGGACAGCCAAAGGTACAAGCCAGTGCTGGGGGCCCCACCGCGAAAGCCAATCACCCTCAGCGAGCAGGGGTAGGACCGATGCTCAGCCGGCGGGCCCTCGCAGCAGTTGTTGCCCAAAATGGCGGCCGGAAGGATCCGAGTCGCAGCCGATCATAGCCTGCGATAGTGAGGACTTGCGGGGCCGCTGTCAACCGCAGATAGCAACACCTCAGCTTCTGGACGATGGGCGAATTGCTCTGCACCGATTTATAGGGCCAATGACAGGGAGTTTTTACCTGCTAAAATGGTCATTTTAACAGATCACACTGCTTAGTTTACACTGCAGCAGTCAGACTACAATGGGTGGCCTAAGTCCATGTTTTCCTTTATCACTCTAGCGAATGGCACAATGAGTGCTACAGTCTACAGGTGACATTTAAGTTCCCAGTTTCTACACCATGTATTATAGATTAGTGGAGAGTTAAATAAGTCACTCATGCATTAGCCAGTTTATATGTTTTAGGGGCCAGATCAGAGCAGAGCCCCTGTGTGCAAAGTCTAAAAGGCAGCAATAAAATTCAGTCAAAAATTGAGGTGACCACACAATAAGGGACATTTTCTCTGAGCAATCAACAGGATGCTGGGTCCCGATGGGTTCATTAAAGGTTTCTACATAACCTTTGCCCTATTACCGGTGCCTAAACGCATCTCACCCACAGCCAAAGTGCGAGTCGAACATATTAATCATTGTTAAACCCAGTAAGGACCAACACTTTTGCACATCCTAAGGGTTCATGGGAAATATCAACACTGAAACAAAATTGTTTACAAAAATCCTGGCCTCGAGGCTTGATCCTTTTGTACCCCGGTTACTCCTTCAATCAATACAGATTTTCCTGGGAGAGTCAATAATACCAGGAGAGTGATCCATCTCACTGAAAGAAGAGAATCCCAGCATTCATGGTGTTCTTGGATACAAAGGAGATGATCTGGTCTTCTTGGTATAAGTCTTGCATTCTGTGGTGATTCTACCCATTTTATGACTTGTCATTTAGTTAACCACAAATTCCCTTACACTAGAAGAAACCTCTGGGGTCAAGCATCACACCCCTGGTTCTTTGGAGAGACACGAGGCAGGGTTGATCTTTTCAACCTTTTTTATTTGCCCTAAATTTCAAGTCCCTGGCATGCAGTATCTAGAATGATGAGGCGATGTGACGAATATTGGTCATTGCAGATAACATAAGCTATCTCTTTTCATGGACCTCGGAGCGTGGCTTTAAAATTACTATGGAAGAGGCAGAAATGCAAAATCCTATGCTTGCACCAGAGGTAGTATCCTACCTGCGTATGGAGATCCATTTCCATTGGGCCCCAAAGGCTAATACATACCTGAGCTTCAAATGACCCCTCTTAGTCACATATCTCTACAAAGCAAATGTACCCTCGCAGGGTCACGGTTACACAAAGACCCAGTTCAATGGTTTACATTGTTCCTTTGTAGATGGGGAAGAGAAACACAATTGAGATAAATGTGTTGCAACTTGTTCTGTGTCTTTTTCAGGCTCCGTCTGTCACAACTTTCTTTGATGGGTTGCAACAAGGTCATATCCAAATTCACATGGAGGGGTGCACATTCTAGAATGCCGCTTTGATTCTATCTTCTTCCCACGCCACTTGAAGCCTCTTGCTCCTGATTGTATGTTGTACTACCGACCAGCAAAATTACAGGTGCCAATGAAATAGTCCAAGACTATTTTGGATATCTACAGGCTGGGTGACTGACATGGTGATGGTTTCTGTGGGATGTGACTTGGCTTCACAAAACTTAGAGGCCCCCAAATGCCTTTTCTAGCACCTACACGAAAACAATACTGACAACATTCCATAAAATGTGATGAGGATGTGGTCTGTCGGCTAGATTGCCGACTTTGGTGCCGGAAACCAGGGTTCGAGCCTCGGGGTCACGTCCACATCCTGTGATTCTGGGCAAATCACATAGGGGCCTATGCATCAACAATGCCATTTGCGATTCCTTATTAGCGAAAAATAAGGAATCGCTAATAAGGAATAGCAAAAGGCTATGCATGTAGGAATCGCTAATCAAATAGCGATTCCTTAATATTCCTTATTACCGAATCGGTAATACCGAATCGGTAATAAGGAATACCTACCCATTCATTCCTATGGGCTTGGAGGCCCATAGGAATGAATGTAAAGCCAGTCTGTATTAGCGATTCGGTATTACCGAATCGCTAATAGCGGGAGCACTTTCAAGGGTGCCAGGGTGTCAAAAGGACACCCTGTTGCACCCCTGAAAATGATATGTGCACATATGTTGCACACACACATGCTCTAAGGGCATGTGTGTGCGCAACATGAAACTTTGAAAAATGCACAAAAGTGAATTTTTCAAAGTTTTTGCAAATTACCATGCAGTTCATCTTCATGGTAATTTGCTCCCCCTATTAGCGAAATCGCTAATTTTTTAACTTTGATGCATTGCATTTAAGGAATCTCACTTTGGGATTCCTTAAATGCAATCGCTATTTAAGGAATCGGTATTTAAGGAATCCCTATTTAAAGAATCGCTATTTAAGGATTCCTTAAATAGCGATTTCTGCTTTTGGGTTGATGCATTGGGATTGGGTATTTTTTCCTTAATACCGGGAGCTATTACCGAATCGGTATTTTACCGACTGGATTTTGGGTTGATGCATAAGGGTGTTAATCTCCTCATGCCTGAATGTGTAACGTAACCGGTGCTCATGTAAAGTGCTCCAATACCTTCGGGTCGAGTTCGCACATTATATAAATCTACAATTATTATTTTTTTTTAAATGGCATGTAGATGTACTATGGCCACCTTCCCTTCCCTATACAATACAATAAATTCTAAGTGGATTCCTCCCCTGCTAGACTCCAGAGGCTTTTGATTGATGGCAGGTAGAGAGTTGTAGAATCATTTCTGACATGTTGAAGGGGGCACAATAAGGCCCGGGATTACTACAATTTTGCATTGAGGTTGTCATTTTTGTGGTGCAGGGCTGACGCCAAATCCAATTTGGAATTTACCACAGCATGCAAATCAAGATTTGCGTGAATTCAAGTGAGATATACCCCACAATTAACGCAAGTTTAGTGCTGCTTTGAGTTACCTTGCTTCAGAGAGGTGTTTCTTGGGTGGAGCATGGGTGTCCCATGCATCTACCCAAGTATTTTGATGCAAACCCATATTTTCTAAAGTCAGTAAATAGAGCTTGCAGCAAAATGGTGCAGCTATTCATGGCAAAATACAAAGAGGAAAAAGGCTTCAAAGTAAAATGTTGGTGCAAGAAGGTATCCCTTCTTCCACAAAAACTATTCTGCCCACAAAGCAGGCCCCCTTGCGTCGTGGCACAAGGGTGCCTGCATTGAGCTAAGCAGCCAGAAGAGCACCAGCGCTATGAGAGATCAGAACAGCACAATATCTTACTAGATATGCCGTATTTATCCCTATCCCTTTACACAGCACAGCACCTTCCTTGCTGCAATATTTGCATCAAAGTTTAGTAAACCAGGCCCTCAATTGTTTGCTGGGTGCAATCGTGAGTTCTAACTAGATAACTGGGAAAGATGCACTTCATGCAAAATAGGCATTGATCTATACAATCCTTCATGAATGCAGCAGGGATTGTACACTGTTTGAGAAATTTATCAAAACAAACTCAAGCTCCAATGTTAATATTTCAAACATCTATTCAATGTTATCTGTGGAAACGCTGGCTCATTGTTGATCCCACACTCGTAAAAAGAATTCTAATCTCGGTATTGAGAGGAGATAGTGCCAAAAATATTAGATGTGTCAGAAAATACAGATCCTATTCGATTGGTACAATATCGCTATGAAATGGCACCTTATGTTGCCTCAAGGGTCCCAATTGTTGGGAAGGTTGTTGGGTTTTGGGTGATACTGTTCATATTTGTGGTCATTGTCTGACATTGGCTATATTTGATTGGTTATATTTGATAAGGACATTTACATGAAAGGGTTTTTGGGATGTCCAATTTTAGAGGACCCTCCATAGTCTTGCTTGATACAAAGTTAATATTGGCTGAGCTATCTGATGGAACTTGCGACAGTGTTGTGGGTGAGAAAGTGGCAGTGGCTTGTTTGGACAAAGTATTGGCTTCAGAGGTTATCTGTTGTGTAAAGCGGTAAATGGTTGCAAGATTTTTTTTAAGATATAGGGACTTTGTCTTGATGATCTCCAAGTTGAAAATTCATTAACACTGCCAATTTTAAATTCTGCAGCTTCCAAGGGCAGGATCTTTTCTGGTTCCATCTTGTGTTCTTTGGAGGTTCGTTAATGGCTGCCATGTAGTGGCCATTGCACAGATCCAAAGAAGAATTGATCATAGCACATGCAACAGCTGCTCTATCCTTTAATTAAAGTGGCAGCAGTGGCTGCTTTAACTTGTGGAGCTGTAAAAACACATGTTGAATACAAAGCTAAATTATAGTCAAAGTGTTACCTTGTAATGTCCTATTCCTTTCAGTGAAGCTACAAAAGGGTCTTCAAACAAGGAGGGCTGGGTTAAGCCTGAGGTCTTAAAGAGAAGAACAGCTTTATTTTCAAGCAGGGGGTTAATGGAGTGGGACACTCCTTCCCTACAAGTGTAACTATGCACTTTAAGGTTCTTCTACCCTTCCCCAAACTACTATGTTGGTGTAATGCTGGGTGCCGCAACGAATAGAGCAACGGCAGAATGCCTAGCCTTTCCCTATAGGATTGCGTAGTGCAATCTGTTATTCTGCAATTTTACTTTCTGTTAGATCGGTCTACTCAGCCAAACAAACAGACTTTAAAAGTAGAACACTTTGGGCTATCCACTGTTTTAGCTGCAAAAATCCTTTGATTAAAAGCTAAAAGGTCTCTTGGTCATCACTGATTTACAGATGTTTCTGTGCATCATCTGCGTGTGGTTGACAGTGGATTGGGAGATCCTATAATTTTAGAAAATAAAGAGACCAAATAGATATTGAAAAGAAAAGGGGAGAGGAATATCCTTGCAGGGCAATCGGTCTGCAACTCAATGTAATGTTTCATCTTCTATGTGGCTTCTTCGATGAATGAGCACTGGCAACCTCCAGCCTTTATGGACTTGTGTCTGTACTTAGCTACTCAGATATCAATGGATTACTTGTTTGCAGCACCTCATTGGAAAAGTCAACCTTAATCAACTCCAAAGTCTGATGAGCACACTCACTGGGAGTCAACACATAATAATACAGGAACATGGCAACGCACAGGGGGGATTTTCCACAGGAAATGTTTCCTACACCCTCAGCATGCTCAGTATATAATATCCCGGTCGGCATCAGTAGTCAGAGTCCATATTTATCACAATTTTTCAAATCCCTTCACTAGTCTACACTACTATTTCCTGCACAATTAGCATTCTGTCTCTTTTAAGAGCTCTAACAAAAGTAATCATTACAACTGTCCCCTAAAAGTATAGGTCATAAAATGAAGGTGGGCTCACAAATAAAAATATATCAGTCACAACTTAGGGGCTTATTTATGAAAACTGTTGCATTGCTGCGTGATAACAGAGATGCAACAGTTCTCACTGCACCCTCCTTGCGACATGATGGATGCGCCGTATTTACTGTATGGTGCTCCATGTCACAAGAGTGACAGATGCATCAGGAATCCTGACGTAGTTGTCGGTGCAAAAGTCACGCATTGCTGGAGTTGTGTCGCAAGCACAACGCAACTCCTGCAATGCAAGAGGAAGGCCCACACACATAGCACTGCATCACCCTTATGCCTGCAATAAGGCAGGAGTAAGGTTTTGACGCAGTGGCATCCTAGAAGTGGCGCAGTGAAATCTGATAGATTTCACTGAACCACTCCTACGAGGCTTTGTTGCGTGGGAATGCCCACTCTGTATACATTATACTGGCGAAGGTATAATGTGGTGCAGGGCTTTACAAGGTGACACATCTGCCTTGATGCTTCACCTTCTGAATATGGCACAACGTGGTGCATTATTTACGCCGCCGCTGAATTGCGAAAAGTGACGCAGCGGCGGAGCAAAAGTATTGCAAGGGGCTCATAAATAAGCCCCTTAATCTTTCACTGCAAAGCGAAGAAATACTCACAGTTTGTGCTTCTTGTACCAGCTGGAGAATTGAGGTGTACCAAAAGGTATGCAGAAACACACCATAATAACGCATGGATAATATGTTCAAGGAACCTTAAAAAAGATGTTTTTGAGTGGACAGTGGGAACCCATTATTTAGCCAACCTAAAACATTCAACAGTGCCCCATTAATCCGACAGTCAATGTAGCACATATATAGTCCCCCTTCTCCTTGTGGAAAAAAGTATTTAAGGCTCCTATTGACAAATGGCTTCCGAAATCGTAATGAACAAAAAAAAAAGGAGGGGCTAGCTGCCATTTTTAAGATGGCATTATGAGGAATTGCATGCCCCGTAGGTACATATATTTGTTTTTCCCTTGTGGCAAAAAATAAAGTTTGTTTCTTAATGAGAGATGGTGTTATGCAGACCACATTGCGCTGTGCAAGCTTGACACACACCTCTCATAAATATGCCCCTAAATGAGGGTACAGATCCTCAATTTGATCTATCGTCAGGATTGGTGGCCTATAATAAGGCTTCAGTTGTTGATCCAAGTGTCATGAAACTGGTGACCAAATCCTCTAACTTAGTGTTAATTCCAGTAATCAAGAAAGTGTCTTTATTCCTTGAAATCCTTCAAAAGTACAACCCGACAGCTAGTCTCCCTGGGTGAAAGTATTTTTGAAGAGGATCGCTTCTTCCTAGACCATCACCAACAGTCGGATAGCCACCAGGTGATTTTCAAATCACAACATAAGACATCAATTTCCTTCCTTCATTACTCAATGCTGTTTTGGCTGCTGCCAATGAAGTTGAATTGCTACTTTTAATTTTCCTGAATCTGTCCACCAAATTGAGGCAGAACTTCAATTGGTTCAGGATGGAGGCCACTCTGGCATTCAGCTTTAAGGTCATCAGAGGTCGATCCTAGAGTGCTAGACTTTGCTCTTTCCAATCTTCTGCAGTAATGAGAGCATGAAGTACCCAAAGGGGATTTTTGTTCATTTATAAGAGCAATGATCTTTTGTTTGACATTTCATATTGATGTGAAGGGCAGTGCTTAATGTGAGCCAGTGGTTTCCGGTGGCCCACACCGGCACTTAGAGCCTTATTACGATGAAGCCCGGTAAGCTTCCGACTGCAGGTCGGAGTCTTTCCAAGCCTCATCGCGGTTTCGATTTCAACCGCCTAATTACAATCTAGGTGGTCGGAATTGAAATCAGACGGTCAGTCTGTCTGGATTCCGACGGGCTCAAGGAGCCCGTTTGGCCAGTCGGAGATCGGTCCGATAATCCCTATGGACAGCATATCCGCCATGGGGATTACGATGCTCGGTTTCCGGCAGGCTTTCCATGCCGGACTTTTGGACATGGAAAGCCTGACGGAAAGTGAGTTTGGGGCCCCTAGCAGGGCCCCCTTCTCCTTGTGGTCTCCGGTTGGGGGCGGATAATCCCTGCACCGTGTGTTAGTCACCTTGAGGTGCATGCCACCCGGTGCAGGGATTAACACAATCTCCCATTTCTCTATGGGAGCTTGTGCTACGTCCAGTTTACGGCCGCAGCACAGGCCCCCATAGAAAAATGGGAGTATGCAACCGCACCACATGCGGTTGCATTTGAATTGTGGCGTCGGGACCGCCGACAGGAGGTTGGTCAGTCCCGAGACCGCGACTGTGTCCGTCAGAGGCAACTCCGACCAACATCGTTATCAAGCCTATATTGTCAACACCAGCACTTATGTCAGTCTGCCACATTGTGGCGTTGTTTAAAGTGCACAGTAATAGTTCTTTTTATCAAATGAATAAGCATTAAAAATGACTAATACTTGCCGCCCAAGCCATTATTATAGCTTTGGGGACCTCGAATAGTCTGAATTTTCACACTTGGAAGAATGTGATGCTTGGTAGGTGTATTGATTTTGTCATTGGCAGCCCTGGCAGGGGCATTGGGTGGTACAGGCTGGAGTGGCCCGAGGAGGGTCCTGGCACTTATAGATCCCTTCACCAGTGCTCAGTTTGTAAAATAATAAGTGCGGTTTTCACAATGGAAGCGTCAGATTGATCTGCAAGAACAAAGGGCGATAGGAGGCCTATCCATGGCTCTCATCCCCCCCCCACCTATTATTTCTACTAAACTCCAAAACATTTCTCCAGTAAATCCAAGGAAGAAGTCTGCATGTACCGCTCGATTTGGTGAGCAGCCTGCTTCCTTAGCTAAAGAAGTGAGGATTAATGGACACTTATTTATAAATATTTTCCATTCACAAAATGTATCATTTTTAAATACGTTTGATTAAAAATGTTGTGTACTTGTTTATTATTGCACAAATCGCCGTATATTGTAAGAAACATATAGTAATAGTTTATATAAGAAGCGTTTTCATTTTGTTTTGCTATAATTTGCAAAACCATATCTATATATATTTTTTTAACTGAATAATCAATATAGTTTTAATGAACTCAATAATTGTGCCCATCTTTATTATTTTAAATTGTTAATTCATTTGAAATACACTGATGAAGTTCATGTTAGTTCATAAATATATTAATAACACGTCAAAAAATTGAAATGAAGTGTTGCATTGGTAATATTTAGTGTCGCGGTTTGAATGTGTCATATAATATTCAATAGCACAATGTAATTCAGATATCACTTGCCTTTGAGATACATATTCTATATAAAACATTATAAAATAAAGTTACATTATTAAAATGAAAAAAAATTGAACAAATGATAATTTAACGTTTTAAAACGTTTGTCATAGTTTTTAAACTATTAAATAAACGTACACTTCATTTAAAAAATGTACCATCTCAACTACTCGGTAAAATCGCCTTCGGGTGCAAAGCTTGTATGTGGACGGAGCGAAATGAACGCATGAAAAAGTATGGCCGTTTTGAGCCGCAGCGGGAAGGCGGTTCCAGGTGATGACGTCCTGACTGACGCAGGTGACGTCACACTCACATGTTATGAAATTCTATTTGGCCCTAATTGTCACCGACTTTCGTTGTACTTTAATATTCCTATATATCAGACCTCTATTTTAGCGGAATGCTTACTATAGGACATATTTCAAGAAATGAAACACTGTGAACAAAACAATTCTAACATGCAACGCTAGAGGTCAGCATTGTTTTAAACTTCGACATGCTGATGTTCATATATTTACTGATTCATTTATGTACGTATTTTACTTTGTACAACAGCAATCATATCTCATTGAACCCACTTTTGAAACCGACGAACATTTTAAATTAGCTTGACATGTTTTCATTGACTGGTTTTATTTGTATAATCCACAATGCACTAGGTTGATTCTGATATGAGGTGATCTGTTCATAAACGTTGAGGGATGGGTCAGCTTGTATTATAAACCGAACTCAACCAACCATTGTATTATTGCTAAACAGAATATATATATATGTAATGGATTCTAATCTCTTTACCGTTTACGGTGATGTTCCATGACTCCCTTCTTGCTCATCACGAGCACCTGATCATTTTAATAGCTTTCACTTTGTAATCAGTGACTGCCTCATACGGCGAGAGTACATTTCCATACATTTATATATGGCCAGCGCAGAGGCATAACTAGAGCCAAATTTCGGGCGGGGGGGGTGTTGGGTTTGGCGGGCTAATATAAATTTCGTGGGGAAGGAGGCTAATTCTTCCAGCTATAGGCAGGGTAGAGCTGCAGGGGCTCTAAGGAGGGGTGAAAAAACAACAAAGCCTCCTTAACAAGTAAATGGTCTTTTACAGACCTGTGAAGTACTCGGGTGCAGCTGCAATATGAGGGACGCCAGACCTGCCAGCCCACAGCAGCTCAAAAACTGTCTGCTTGTATGCCCGGGAAGCTGTCTCAGCCCGGGCTGACAGACAAGACACATGGGTGGGGGAGGTGCGTTGGGGGGGACTGAAGCCCTTTGAGCCCTATGGGCGTTGCGCACCTGGGCCAACGCGACCTGCGGTTCTGAGGAAGTTGTTTGCAGGGGAGTCGCCTTGGCGTGTTGAAAGAGTACTCACTGTTTTTATCAGCATGACCTGTGGTTGCATCTATTTGACTATCAGTGTGGATATTTGTATGATGCCCACCTGAATGTATATCTGGGGGGCTTGTTTGATGATACCCTGGTTTAGAGTGTGCTACCTTGTGCTTGGTTACATCCAGTGCTTTAAATGGGGACAAATAAGTACAGGTCCTCATCATATTAAGCAAAGGGCAGGGCAAGGGGCGGAGCTGTGGTCAGACATGATTATATGAATACACTACTGCCATCTGTAAAGTATTCATTTTGCCTTTGCATTGCAATTGTTAATAGTCTCAAATTTGCTGTATTTGCAAATTCCATGAGCACATGTGGGCAAGGCATATATAGACAATTAATAACCTCTCTCCTAATATGACACTCTCAAATGTGTAAGCCGCCGATTGCGTTTAAGGGGACATGTTATGTTTGGATCAAGCTTTCTATGCCACGGGATTTGTGATATGAGGATTACAGTGACCTTGGCTAAGTCCTGTTTGATCATGGGCCCTCGCTGTTTGATCAAGGACCAGCAGTGTTTGATTATGTGCCAGTGTTGTGCGTTGTTAAACCAGAGATGTAGGATTCTGCTCTTGTGTTGATTAAGATTGGTTCAGCAACAGGCAAGACAGAGCCAGCACTATGTTGGATTGACTTTGCTTTGAGACCTTGGCCTAGTCCTGCATGATGACGTTGGGCCTGCGCAATGTTGTACGCCAACATATGTGACCCCGCACCTTTAGGATATTGGGCTTTGGTGAGATGGTTTGTGAGGTTGCGCCACTGAACGAGCGCTGTTTCATAATGGTGCTGTGCTCTGTAATACCAGGCCTGCGCCATGTGATACTGCCGCAAAGCTGTGTGACGTCGGAATAACTGTGTATTTAGATGGACAGAGCCAACATGGTGTATTGAGATTGGTGCTTTTAATACATCAACATTATGTACAGGGAATTGATATTACACCTCATTAAACGCTGAGAAATGCCACTCTGAATATGTGTACAACTCTGGCCTCTTTGAAGAGAACCTTTGTTCCTTCATGGTTAATCCCAAATGGAGAGGTATTGTAATCTCTGTTTGTGCAGAATTCCTATCCAGTGACTTTCTATAGACAATATATGTGAACATGGAATATTTTAGGCGTTATTGTATACCAAACATTGACAGTGTGATAAAAGAAGTTATTTTTGCACCTAATGGAGACACACATGTATGCTCTGATTGTTTCAGCGAATGGTATGAACTTACAATATAACTGGCATTATCGTATTTCGGACGGACTGCGCCGTGAGACACGTCCAAATACAAAAGAACAAAACAACCGGAAGATACACTAAAAAGGAAGAGAGATATAATACGAAAAAATACGTGGCGCGGCCTTCTCTCTTTTTAAATAAGAGAATCCAAATATATTTTGGGGAAAGATGAGTACCATATAGGAGATCTGGATATTTCTGATCCAAACACCACATCACGCCCGCATGATACAACGATTGAAGCCTTGAAAAAGTTTCGAAAATAAACGAAACACGTGTCGGCTGCCGGTTCAATGTTGAAGATTGTTGCACCAAGCTGTCTATTCCCAATTACACTGATATTGTGTTTCAAATTTGAATGTTATGATTTAAGATTTTTTGTGATATGTTCATATTAAATCAATGTAACAAGAACAGAATTGATGTCATGCTGGTACTTTAGATGGATCTTTGCTAAATATCTATATGAATTGATGTAACAGTTGAATTAGAGTGCCGAGGTTTATATCTTGATTTTGAATTTTCACTTGGTCTTATTGGACTCCGGTTTCTGGCATCTTAGGTAATGTAATGTAATGTAATGTAATGAGGTGCTTATATAGCGCTCTATCACCCGACGGGTATCCTGGCGCTTAAAAAGGAGAGTCCCCACCAGAAGTTAATAGGGGCAGCCGAGGTGTGACACAGGAAGGGAGGAAAAGAGAGATAATATCAAAGGGAAAAATTACTCCAGCCTAGGGAATAAAAACGTTTTCAACTTTTTCCTGAAATCCATAAGACTTTGGACCTGGCGTAGATCCAAAGGGAGAGTGTTCCATAGCCGAGAAGCAACGGCAGAGAAGGATCTGCCACCTGTTCTGGACCGCCTGAACCTGACTACATTCATCAGAAATGCAGAAGCAGAACGAAGGTTTCTAGTTGGAGAATACCAGCTGAATTTTCTTTGCAGGTTCTTAGGGCCCATTCCATGAGCTGCCCTAAAGACAGTGCATAGAGCTTTAAATTGAATTCGCTGGTGGATCGGCAGCCAATGCAAATCTCGCAAGGCTAATGTGGTTGAGGTCCCGCTCTACCTATTTAAAGCGAGTTTCGCTGCAATGGCCTGTAGTGTGTATAGCTTCCCGATAAGGGTGTTAGGCGCACCCAGATATAGAGAGTTGCAATAATCAAGTCTGCTGAGAATTACTCATCTCACAACCTGCGTTCTAGCAGAGTTAGGCAAGAAAGGGAGGATCTTTCTCAGCACTCGGATTAGCGAGAAGCAAGTGCCAACCGTTTTGTTAACCTGAGAATTCAGTTGAAGATCCTGATCCACCATCACCCCCAGATTGCGTACTGTACTAGAAGGGGTAATAGGTGCACCAGTAGGGGACAGCTGAAAGATGGGTAAAACAGGCTGATCAGATCTTCTGGAAGAACACATGACCACTTCCGTTTTAGAGCTATAAAATTGTAACCAGTTCTTCTTAAGCCACTTTGTGGTGCTAGTCATACACTCGTGAAATCTTTCCAAGGAAATGGAATCATTCCCTTCCAAGGAAAATACGAGCTGGGTATCATCCGCGTAATTCACCACCTCCACTCCAAAAGATCTAATAAGCGGAATGAGAGGCTGCAAATAGATGTTAAAGAGCACAGGACTAATCCCTGAGCCCTGCGGGACCCCCTGTCGTAAGGAAGACTTGTTAGCAGAGAACGGCTGAAGGCACACTGTCTGTGTCCTGTATGTTAGATAAGACCAAAGCCAGTCAAGGGCACGACCAGTCACACCCTGGTCTTTAAGTCTCTCCAACTGTATACCGTGGTTTACAGTGTCAAAAGCCGCTGACATGTCCAACAGCACCAAGATCACTGACTGGCCACTGTCTGCCCGCATCCTCATTTCATCAAGCTCGGTAACAAGTGCTGTTTCAGTACCGTGCTTGGGCCGAAAGCCAAATTGCATCTCGTCAAGGAGCGAATACTCCTCAAGATACTGGGATAGAGACTTACTGACGATGCGTTCCAGAATTTTAACAGGATATGGCAATAAAGAAATTGGCTGATAGTTGGCCACACACCCGGTGTCAACCGTGTTTTTTTTTTAGAAGAGGGGTCACAACTGCTTCCTTCCAGTTTTTAGGGACCTCCCCCATACTCAAGTATAGACCACAGATCTGTCGTAAATAGGGAAAGAACTCGGCCCCGTATTCCTTCCAGATTCTGTGGGGAAGGGTGTCCGGGGGGACCCAGAGGAGACACCACTGGCTAAGGTATCAAATGTTTCCTCGTCCGGAATGCGAAAGCAATCCAGAGTATGCTGGCAGTGTTTTAAAATGGTAGGGTTGCTGGGCTTAGAGTCTGGTGATGACAGAGAACACTGCTCAGCATTGGACAACTGAGGATCAGGTTCTTCCACCGCTGTTGGTGGATCAAAATCCCTAACTATCTTGTCGATTTTATCCTCCAGATAGGAAGCTAACTCATCGCATAAAGCTTGAGTAACAGGAATTTTGTTATTAGTACAGTCAGGTTTAGACAGGCTCTTTACTAAGCTGAATATAACTTTGGTGCTATTAGCTGCTAGAAGAATGGTATTAGCAAAATACTCAGCTTTAGTTTTCGCTATAGTGTTTTTGTACAGCTTAAGTTGATTCTTAAAAGTATTTTTGTTTGAATCACTATATCCTTTTCTCCAGGCCTTTTCAGCCACTTTACAACCCATCCTGAGTGCTCGCAATTCCTCGTTAAACCAGGGGGCTGAGGGTTTCTCTCTCTTTTTTTAGCTTCTTTGCAGGAATATGCTTATCAAGCCTGTCTCAGATCTGCACACAGTGGAATTGGTAATTCCAGTCCACTGACCTACTGGGGTCCAGGCTGTCTAAGTCATTCCAATGCAAGGAATTTTTAAGCTTACTCAATGTGGCCCATTCTCTGCCCAGCCAATATTGTCTCTGATGATAGATTTTACAACACACATTAGGCAGAGTAAGCCTACATTTTACCAGACTATGATCAGTCCAGCACAGTGGTAGAACATCTGTAATTGTAGCCATGTTGGAATTAGCAAACAGTAGATCTAATATATGTCCACCCTGGTGCGTAGGTTGCAACACCAGCTGGAGCATATCGAAATTTGCGCAAGCTTCCGACAATTCCTTAAGCGCCGTATCCAGCGGGCCATCAGCCCACAAGTTGAAATCACCCAGGATGATCAGTTTAGAGTGTGTCAAGGCCAGGTTGCACACCACATCAATCAGGGCAGAGCACTTAGAGTTAGGTCCTCCTGGGGGTCTGTAGCAAAGCATACCGGTTAATAGATGACCGTGAGCTTCCCTTAAGGAAAACCCCAGGAGTTCGAACCCTTCGGCCTCATCTAATTCAAGAGGGGTGAAGTTCCATTTATCTTTGAAGATTACTCCCAGCCCTCCTCCTCTCCCTGATATACGGGGTTTGTGAAAAACATTATACCAGGGGGGCAAGCAAGTCCTAGTTCAACTAAAGAATCGGTGCAGGTTTCTGAGATAAAAAGTACGTCCAGGTCGTGACATTCCAGCAGGATGTGTATTTCCTGAAAGTGTTTAACTAGAGACCTGGCATTCACAAGACCGCACATTACCTCAATCAGCGAGCCATCAGTACGCGAGGCCTGGTACGCCTCCCTCCCAGCCTTAACCCCTACCTCGGACTTCTGCCCACCAAGCCTCATAAGTTGGTCCTTGGAATAGCAAACACTAGCAGGGCATGGGGGCTGGGAGAGTGATTCGCCAGCATGACTGGCACTGTGCACGGTCAGTGCGCGGACGGGCTTGCCTCTTGCCTCTGGCGCGCACTTGCATGGGTCTCCCTTTTAAAGAGGGAAGGTGTTGTGATGTACATTTACCTTTTTGGACTTGGCTGCGTCCAGTCCTTGCCTCCGCTTGGAATGTTCAGGCCTGAGTGTTCTGCGAGCGTCAGTTGATGCCTGGCTGGCGCTAATACACGACGCTCGCTCGTTGCTCTATCGATTTTGTTTATCTTGTAATAAACATCTGTTCCTGTCTAAGGTACAGTGTCTGGTGTCATCACTGAGGAAGGACTTCCTCGTGTCCTTGTTATGGATAATGGGACTCAACTGGTTTCAAAAGAGATGAGAAATTTCCTGGACATGTGCGGTATCACACACCACCGCACTAGTCTCTATAACCCACAGGCTAACGGTATGGTTGAGCGGGCCAATCTCATGGTCAAGGGTACAATCTCCATGGCAGTAAAGAATCTTAAGGATGTGTGTGGTTTGGTGAATGAAATGGTTTGGGCGCACAGGACGACAGTACACAGTGTAACTGGGTTCTCCCCTTTCGAGAAAATGAGGGGACGGAAACCAGGAACTAAGCTTGTACCTGCTTGGCTTATGTCGCCCATTTCTCATGTGGACCGAGAAAAAGACCTCAACGATCACACTTCAGGTATCTGTGTTGGTGATTTAGTTAAAATCAGACATGGCAGGACCGTACATGGACTGTCAAAATTTTGGGGCCCTTTCAAGGTAAAGCAAGTGTTTCAGAACTATGTTGTTGTGGAGAATGGCAACAAATGTAACAAGCGTAAGGTCGCTTTGTACAGTAAGGGTGGGGAGTCTACTCTTAAAGCTGATGGGACAACAAAAAAAAAATCTGACTCACAATCTAACGAGTTTTGGCTTTTGAGTGATGTGGGATTTGACACTAACGGTGGGAGCGGACCGAGTGACTGTGTTTTGCGGCCCAGCACAAGTATTGTACCTAACCCTTTGCAAGGGACCTCTGCACCTTCCACAACATCATCTTTTAGGGTGGAGTCTTCTCGCCCTTGCCGTGAGCGCAGAGCTCCTAGCTATTTGTCTGACTATGTACTCACTTGATTACCTTGTTTTTCCCTTTCCTCTGCCGCCCTCACTTTCACTTTGTTTCTATCTTTATTTCTCTTCCAGGATGAAGGGAGGGAGGTGTGTTGTGATGTACATTTACCTTTTTGGACTTGGCTGCGTCCAGTCCTTGCCTCCGCTTGGAATGTTCAGGCCTGAGTGTTCTGCGAGCGTCAGTTGGTGCCTGGCTGGCGCTAATACACGACGCTCGCTCGTTGCTCTATCGATTTTGTTTATCTTGTAATAAACATCTGTTCCTGTCTAAGGTACAGTGTCTGGTGTCATCACTGAGGAAGGACTTCCTCGTGTCCTTGTTATGGATAATGGGACTCAACTGGTTTCAAAAGAGATGAGAAATTTCCTGGACATGTGCGGTATCACACACCACCGCACTAGTCTCTATAACCCACAGGCTAACGGTATGGTTGAGCGGGCCAATCTCATGGTCAAGGGTACAATCTCCATGGCAGTAAAGAATCTTAAGGATGTGTGTGGTTTGGTGAATGAAATGGTTTGGGTGCACAGGACGACAGTACACAGTGTAACTGGGTTCTCCCCTTTCGAGAAAATGAGGGGACGGAAACCAGGAACTAAGCTTGTACCTGCTTGGCTTATGTCGCCCATTTCTCATGTGGACCGAGAAAAAGACCTCAACGATCACACTTCAGGTATCTGTGTTGGTGATTTAGTTAAAATCAGACATGGCAGGACCGTACATGGACTGTCAAAATTTTGGGGCCCTTTCAAGGTAAAGCAAGTTTTTCAGAACTATGTTGTTGTGGAGAATGGCAACAAATGTAACAAGCGTAAGGTCGCTTTGTACAGTAAGGGTGGGGAGTCTACTCTTAAAGCTGATGGGACAACAAAAAAAAATTCTGACTCACAATCTAACGAGTTTTGGCTTTTGAGTGATGTGGGATTTGACACTAACGGTGGGAGCGGACCGAGTGACTGTGTTTTGCGGCCCAGCACAAGTATTGTACCTAACCCTTTGCAAGGGACCTCTGCACCTTCCACAACATCATCTTTTAGGGTGGAGTCTTCTCGCCCTTGCCGTGAGCGCAGAGCTCCTAGCTATTTGTCTGACTATGTACTCACTTGATTACCTTGTTTCTCCCTTTCCTCTGCCGCCCTCACTTTCACTTTGTTTCTATCTTTATTTCTCTTCTAGGATGAAGGGAGGGAGGTGTGTTGTGATGTACATTTACCTTTTTGGACTTGGCTGCGTCCAGTCCTTGCCTCCGCTTGGAATGTTCAGGCCTGAGTGTTCTGCGAGCGTCAGTTGGTGCCTGGCTGGTGCTAATACACGACGCTCGCTCGTTGCTCTATCGATTTTGTTTATCTTGTAATAAACATCTGTTCCTGTTTCTGTCATCACTACAGAAGGATCGTTATTGCGCTAGAATGCTAGAGCGCCAACCAAAATGTCGCTCACCCGGTGTCTCAACAGGAAGTGAGGGAAAGAAGACACACCGGCTAGAGCGTCTATAGGAAGTGAGGGAAAGAAGACACACCGGCTAGAGCGTCTACAGGGATCGAGCACACTCAAGACAATGGCAGGTACATTTTAAAAGCAACATAAAAAACAAACGATTCCCAGCAGCAGTCCCCCCAAAGTAGTGCAAATAGCAAAAAATAAGATCAGTAAGTGAAAATTTTGTTTTTTTAAAAGGCAATGAACAGAGTTTCACACACACAACCAGCAAGTAAAAATTTCGTTTAATAAAAAGCAAGGAACAGAGTTTCACACACACAACCGGGCTCTCAATTTGATCTGAGGCACGCTTGCATGGGTCTCCCTTTTAAAGAGGGAAGGATCGTTATTGCGCTAGAATGCTAGAGCGCCAACCAAAATGGCGCTCACCCGGTGTCTCAACAGGAAGTGAGGGAAAGAAGACACACCGGCTAGAGCGTCTACAGGAAGTGAGGGAAAGAAGACACACCGGCTAGAGCGTTTACATGGATCGAGCACACTCAAGATAATGGCAGGTAAATTTTAAAAGCAGCATAAAAAAACGATTCCCAGCAACAGTCCCCCCAAAGTAGTGCAAATAGCAAAAATAAGATCAGTAAGTGAAAATTTAATTTTTTTAAAAGGCAATGAACAGAGTTTCAAACACACAACCAGCAAGTAAAAATTTCGTTTTTTTTAAAACAAGGAACAGAGTTTCACACACACAACCGGGCTGCAGTCATTGTAACCTTGAGGGGCACAGTTACTTTGACTTATGCATTGAATGCACAAAGAGAATAGATGTGCTACCGGTTAAACCACCACTGCCATTTGTAAATACTATAACTGGCATTATAATGAGTTGGTTTATAAAAAATGACTAAAAATGCATCTCTGGTTGTTAATTTTGAAAGCACCCTGCAGGGATTGACCAAACTGTTCCGTGAGGATGTAGCTCCACACTGTGACTAAAGTATGAAAGAATGCCTTTCAGGGCCAACCCTTCTTTACACAGTGATACAGAGAATGGTTTAACTCTAGATATGCTAAAGAGGGGCGTGAAGACCTGCTGGGAAGAAGCCCAACCTAGTAGAGAAGGAGCCTCTTAACCTTCAGTGCAGCCATGCCCCCCCAGCAATAACACTGTTGAGGTAATGGTCAGCCACCCCCGTGCATCCAGTGAAAGACTTCAAATTAGCAAAAACTATGAGTTATATTAGTTTCAGCACATACAAAAACACATGATAAATGTATAAACTGCTTAACTCCTTACAAAAAATTAATGAAGGCCAAGCAATATGTTATGCTTTCGTTTCTGTGCTTTGTGATATTTGCAGCTTCAGTTCTTATTTGTATTAAGCACAACACTCATACATCATCTTGCCCATGAGTGCGAGCACACACAGACACAAGCAGACACGGACACACAAGGCATTACTCACATTCTCTTTAAAAAACCTTCAGAAAATTCCCGATGCTCTATCGTGTCTGCACTCTCACACACAAAAGCAGACATCCACTCACACAAAAGGCTCACAGCAGGATTTAAAGCATTGTTTTAATTCTTACCTCACACGGATTTCTTCTTTCTGACTCTCAGCCGACCGCCTGGACTTGCAGTGCATGTACAACTTCACCCCTGTGATTTACAGTGCAGAGCCTGATTGGACTCTGTTCTGTCACTCACAGTATGATACTGAGCGTGCCAGCACCTGGGCACGCTGATGTAATGTAATGAGCCGCTGCTGGGCACAGGGCTACAGGGGCACTTTGGCTGTCAGAATGGAGTTCAGACCTATCCCCCCTCACAGCCTCAACCTCAGCAGCACCAGTACCTCTGAACCTGCCAGCCATGAGTATTGGTATTCTCCTTGGCAGTGACAAGGTGCTGGTACTCAGGAGGCTAAAAATACAAGAATTTGCAATGCAATAGGTCTCGCATTTGTGAAAATTAGAGCTATTGGCATTGTAAGTGATAATGTTTCTTACTTATGTTTTTTTGTTTGCAGTGGAGTGATTTATATGGCATGTTTATACATTTTATACTAGCTAAAAGGTGACAGAGCGAGTTGAGCATAATTTAATTAGTTGACTATATTATAAGAGTGCTGGCCTAGGCTCTGTGAAAGATGCAAAAGTGTATGTGAGAGACTCAACCTCATTAGGTCTCGCTGAGCCCAGCGCATGCGCTGGCTCGGAGAGACATTTTGTATGTGAGTTTTCAAAGTGCTGCTGGCTGGCCTAGCGCTTGCGTTCACGCTACCATGCATGCACAAACGCTAGCCTTCAGCAGCACTTTGAAAACTTGTGCGCCATCACGATCACTTTCGCTTTCAGAGCGATCGCGATGATGCACGCTTTCAATGCTTGTTTCTTCTGTCCCTCTCTCTGCCTTTGTCTCCCTCTGTCACTTCCTGTCTAAATTCAACTCCCTCTCAACAAAAGAGCATCTCTTTTTATTGTTTTTTCCATTTTTCACTGTTCTTGTCCTTACCTATTTGCACTCTGTATCCTTAATGTTCCCTCTTTGGTCTTCCGCCTGTTGTTCCTCCTCCTGTTTTATACTCTCCTGTGGATTTTAACGTATTCTAGTTGCATTTAAATCGTTTGTCATACACCTGATGGGATGTCCAAGTGCATTAGTGTGTGGATAACATGCTGTACTACAGGTTGTGCTTGGTTGGAAGGTTTGTGGATCATGGGGTTTAGTGTGGTCTCTGTGGAAAGCTATTTGGTGTTACGCACAATGGCCAGTGTTGCTCTTACCTTGTCATCTGCCAGTGCCCGTAGGTTCGGAGAGAATGCCTCGAATGTATTTTATTGTTGTGTCTGGTTGGAAGATTGTCGCTTGTGAGCATATTTTATGTAGGAGGTGTTCATTTGTTGTGTCTGAGTAACAGACTGCTCTTATTGTGTCACTGCGATCATGTATGTAAAAAAACGAATCATTGGCAGATCTTGTATTTTAACTGATGACAGTGAGCAATCACTCCTCCCTCCACTTTAAACTACGGTTGTCAAGGAGCTGCAATCAGCACCTAATCTCGCCAGGAACACTCCTCCCCCTGCGCTTTAACCCCTTCGCCGCGGCACGAATTTTGACGCGGCGCTGGGGGGGTTCGGGGTGAGCGCGGCACCGCCATGCTCGTGACGGAACCACTCCGTCATGAGTCACGGGCGCGCTGTGCTCATGACGGAGTGGTTCCGTCACGACTCCGCCCACTTGCATTATTCTCCCGCACAGGCGGGGAATCAGCGCCGCGTGGGCGGAGCGGCCGCAATGGCCACAGCATGACGGAACCACTCCGTCATGAGCACACGGCGCCCGTGGCTCATGACGGAGTGGTTCCGTCATGAGCAGGCAAGGGGTTAATGGGGCAGTCAGGGGACAGAAAACGCAGGGTCCACCATTATGCCCTTATGTCTGGAGTGGGATGAAGTGGAGCGAGAGATAGTTGGCAGTGCACTGCATATATTTCTCCTCTGGCCACTGTGGTTGTGTGCAAAACAGGAATACGCACATCTCCTCTCTGATCTACATCATAGATAGGTGGGTTGAAAATCAAAGCCTGCTGCAGCAGCGCCCCTTATGTTTACATGTATCCTTTGTGCATCCTTAGAAACTGCTCAAACTTCACCCTGTACACATCTAGACTAGGGCGGTATGTAAAGCTCTTCAGGTAAAAGTCACTCTAGTATCACCTGATTTTGAGCAGTGGAGTCGCAGCTTTTCAGGTTTGATTTAAAGCTTTTATGGTTTTCAAAAATGCACCTGCGACTGAGCATAAAATGGTGGATTAAAAAAACATAGGTCCCAAATTTGCAATAGTAACCAGAGGCATTGGGCAAGCCCATAGCATCAGCACTACACCAGCACACTCAGAGTTGTGTCGATTGTCCATGCATAACAGTGCTAGGGCGCAATCTCACTCATATGTAGTGCATATATCCCAGGGCGGAAGTGAGTGAAGTTACATGAGCCTGCTAATGCCATCAGATTGCTGTCCATTCACGAATGTCACTCCTGGGCAATCACTGATGCGTATGGGTCTCTGTGAGCCAGTCCATGTGAAAGAAAAGATGTACATTTCCACTGCTAATTTAGGGGGGGAGGGGGAGTGCAATTTTGTTCCTCTCATGTATTTATCCAACAGTGAAATGTGGGGTCTACATCACTAATTGGGAATATTTACATGCAGATAATTTTGGGAGTGAGGGTATTTGCTTTATAGATGCATTCATGTGCTAAATGCGCAACATTTTGTGATTTTCGTCCAGTTATCCCTACCCCGGCCAAAATGTGCATGTTTTGGTGAATCACAATCATTTTCTTCTGTAGCAAAGCAAATTGCTAAACATTTGATGGGAACATTTTGAATTCTTTTAAGAATATTTTTCTAATAGGCATGATTACCAAATGTGATTGTGCTTGGGTAAGTCCCATGAGAAAACAAGCATTGAAAATGCAATAGGTCTCGCCTTTGATTAAGTTAAAGCCATTTGCTTTGCTAATGGTATTGTACAGCAAAGCAAATGGCTTTAACTTAATGAAAAGTGAGACCTATTGCATTTTTAATGCTTGTTTTTACAAGCGATGTGTAAGGGAGGGTGAATGAAGTCTCATGCAGTGTTTAGCAAAATAATGTTTTTTGGTTCTCACAAAGCAAGCAGCTAACCAGGTGGTGCTAATGGTTGCTATTCGAGCTAATTAAGGTTAAGAGCATGTGTTATGTCTGCATTTAAATGTGAAAATATAAAAATAAGTGCTGAAGAATAAAAAAAGGGCAAAACTCGTTTGTTGAAAAGTGTAACTGTTTCAAATGTAAAACAGCGTATACGCCTGAATACATCTCCTAAAAACCCAGTGTGGTTATAAAAAGCAGCACTCAAGGGCTAATAGCGCACAAGCTGCCTCAAACTGATGATGAAATGCCATTGCTATTTTAACCCTCATCTGCAGGAATACGTCTCGTGGAAGTGGGCAGTGGGAGTGTCCGGGCTGTGCCAACTGCAAACATATTTTTAGAAACTATTTGCATAGGAAATCCTATTAAAAATATCCTCATAGTGCCATTGGAATAGTGTAACAAGTTTATTTTTATTGTTTCAATGCTCCTAATGTGAGAAACTGGCAAAACGATGTTCGTAATTTTTCCGGTCTTACATAAATACTCGTTTGAGTACTGCCCTACCTCTAAATTGCAACACGAATGCAGCACATTCGCAGTGTTTTGTTGCCTTCCGGTAGCTTTGTGGTGCTTAGTGCAGTGTTGTAAAAACTTTAAACAGTTTTTTAGTTATTAGTGAAGGGCGGTGTGTCATGCGGCTTTAAAGACGCAATGTTGTATGGGGTGCATATTGAAGATGTGGCCGCTATTGCTGATTTACGGTGTGCCGCACTGATCTAATACAACATCACTATTGAAAAAAGAGAGTTTGGCGACTTGTGCAGTAGAGAAAAAAGGCGCTTGGCAGCCATTATTAAGGATAATGCACAAATACTGCTGGACATGGGGAGGTGAGGTGAACTATCGTAACACTTACTATAAGGCAGTACTTGATTAAATGTATATCCTAAGAGGGTAACTGTTCCTAAGAGAGTGAGAAAAGTGCCAAGGAGTTGGTATGTGTGCTGTTAACGCGGTCGGGTGAAAGTGAGTGTGGGGAATTTCTCCTTTAGAATATAGTGCCCTCACACACCCTTTCGAGTGTCATGCTTCATCATCGGGCGTTGCTCCTCGTGGGAGTGGCGCTGCAGTCCCCCACGGGCGCCAAGAGAGGGTTCTTTATCGGAGAACTTTTATGGAGACGCCGCAGTTGTGCATGGGGGTGTGTGGGCCTATAAAAAGGGAGGTGAGTTAGTGCGTTCAAAAAATGCTGTATGGAGCCCAGAACCTAAGTTTCACGGCTCCGTGTAGCAAAGGTTCAAAATAATCCTGGAGCTCCTCTTCGGAAAAAATGATTGAGGGCAGGTGTGTAATTAACTGCTACTCTCAGGATGGGTGAGTGGAAGTCCTACAAGTATGGGGTCAACATGTTTCGCGCATTAATGCTGGTCCTTAAGGGATCCGTTAGCGCTTCGTCAGGACCGGAATTAAGGTGAGAAAAAATATGAGAAAAAATATTCTAAAGACCAGGTTCCAGGGAAGTACAATACTGTGAACCTGTGGTACCTTAATAATAAAGGGATCAAGCGTCCACGCGCTGATAGGAACTCCTTCTTTTAGGAACCTATACCCAACCTGGTGAGATAAAAAGACACACATATGGACAGAAAAGAGACAAAACAAAACATATACTGTAATTCATTTTTCCAATGATGGTCAAAAAAACTCGCATGTTGTGTTCATTTTGCAAGTAAACACAGTAAGTGTTCATTCAAACAGGCTTGCACACAATATTAACATGCAGGCAAAACGACCTGGTGCCGGAGCGTCATAATCCTTGTGCAGTTGACCGCTGTGTTGGGGTACATGTTCTATAGGCAGTTATCAGTGATCATGTGCCTAATAAAAACAACCCCGCAAATGGCCAGCAGCATGTGAAAATAATTCTAAAACAGAACCGTGTGGGTTATTCGGTTTCAATGGTGGGGACTGATGGTAAGAGATCGTAAGACATCTGTCTGTAGATACGTATATCGTGTAAAGTATACGAGGCAAGAGCTGGCGGTGTGTCAGTTCCGTATGGAACTTATGCGTGCTCCTACCCGCTATGTGGGAAGTGGTAGTCATGCTAGATCTAAAAGTGATGTGCCTACCCTTCTAGTTCAGGGAATGGGCTCAGTCGGCGCCTCGGAGATGGCAAGTAGAGAGACTGTGAAAAGGAGATGTAATATCAGTACACCATTGCAGATGGACGCCAGTCCTCCGGTGGTGTTCGTAGGTTGGAAAAAGATTGCCGATTCCATAGAGAAGAATATATACTCACGAGTGCTCGTCTGCCCAGGGTGTGGAAACCTACCCCTCCTCCGTAGTGCGCCGGGATTGATAAGGAAGGGTGGAGAGAAAGGTCTTTTAAATACACTTCCTTATTGACGCTAGCCTGATGGTGGGGGCGGGTCTCAGCGTCTGAAAGTGACGCGGTGACGTATGTATTCACGCGTGCGTGTAGTCACGGCTTGGCGTCTCGTATCGATGGCAATCCCGTGTGAAAATGATGGGAAAGCAGCAACCATATTGGAAGGGTTGTCTCGCATCGGGGGACAGAATACCTACAGATGGTGTATATGAGAAAGCCAGGTGTAATTACGTGCAGAGTGGATTGTCAATGGCAAATGTAGGACAGACAGTAATTCTGTGTCAAGGGCGTGGTGATTGTTGATATTTAAAAAAGTATATCCCCAATACAATGCAGTTGTTAGCAGCAAGTGTGGATATTGGAAGTTGATTGGTTCTTTAGATGTAGGTTGGTAAACATATTGCGAACCATGGGAGAGAGGTCAGGAGAGGGCCATAAAAGGTCATGGAGAAACCAAAAAAAAATGTTTGTAGAGTTCTCTCTGCAGAGTTGTGACCCGACCCTAGTCTATGTGGTCTGATTAAGTGTCAGGTTAATTCTACCCACGGGATTTCGTCGTTAAGGCCCATGGTATCGCATCTCAGTCTATGAACCCATCGCTGTTCTTGCTTAGACAGAGTGCGTTTGGTCCAGTTGGGATTGGAAACGATGATGGTCCATCTCAAACTATTCGCAGTGTGTCCTTGTTCTGCAAAGTGTGTAAGTAGTTTGGTGTTAGTTCTGCCTCGTCTTATTGTGCTTTTGTGCTCACTAATGCGTGTCTTGACTGCTCTGGTGGTCATGCCCACATATCTCTTATTGCAAGGGCAGAGTATTGTATAGACACAGTTGGTGGTATTACAGTTCGTGTGCCTGATTTGGCGACAAGGTGTTGTCAGGCCCAAGTCGATTTCTTTTGAAATCGTGGTTTCTGCACAGGTTGAGCAGGAGCCGCAGGGGTAATGGCCTACTACTGGTGGTAAGGACCATAATGTAGGTTGACGTGTTAGTTGTGGTTTAGGTCTTGTATGTACGAGGTGGTCTCTAAGATTTTGCGTGCGTTTGAATGCAAAGAGTGGCGGCGGGCCTGGTACGAAGGTGCCCGAATTCAATATGGCCCAGTGTTTCCTGATGACCTTCTGTATTCTGTTGGAGCTGGGCGTGAATGTGGTGACACATGTGATGGTGTCTAGTTCAGATTTATCCTTTGTCTCAAGGAGAGCCGTTCTAGGGTTGTTTCTAGCTCTCTTTTGTGCTTGGCGAATTATGCTGCTCGGGTAGTGTCGTTTTTCAAGGTTGTGCCTGAGGAGATTAGACTGTTTCTCGAACTCCTTGACAGTGTCACAGTTCCTACGAAGACGTAGGAATTGGCCCACCGGAAGATTGTTCCTGAGTGCCCTGGGATGGTGGCTATCGTAGGTCAAGAGAATATTCCTATCTGTAGGTTTTTTGTAATTCGTGGTGTGCAAGTAGCCATTATCCAAAGAGATGAGTAGGTCCAGGAAAGGGATCTCATGTCGAGATCTTGTACTCGTGAATTTTAGATACGGGTTCAGAGTATTAACCCAATTGCAAAACGAGATACATTGTTCTTCATCCCCTTTCCAAAACAGGACAATGTCGTCAATATAACGACGCCAAAGTAAAATGTGTTGACTAAATGGGTTGGTTTCTCCAAGGATGTATTGTTCTTCAAAATGGGCCATGTATAGGCAGGCCAGACTAGGAGCGAATGTGCTTCCCATGCTCGTACCTTGTATTTGGTGGAAGAGCTGTGATTTGAAGGCAAAGAAATTTTCTTTAAGAGCTAGGGAGGCACAGTCGCAGATGAATGAGATAGGTGTTAGAAAAGGCCAAGGTTCGATGTTGCGGAGAGTGTTCTCTAGTACCTCTAGTGTAGCGTCCTGCGGAATGTTTGTATAAAGGGCTTCTACGTCCATGGTCACTAGGAAGTCAATTTTATCAGGATCAGGGAAGAGTTCTATGAGATTGAGAACCTCAGTGGTGTCCCTGAGATAAGAAGGAGTTTTGCTCACCAGGGGGCGTAGATAGAAATCGCAGAACTTGCTCAATGGTTCTAAGACAGAGTCAATGCCGGAAACAATCGGGCGGCCCGGTGGAGGGGTAACCCCTTTATGGATTTTAGGTAGTGTGTAAAAGTAGGGGGTTTGTGGGTCTTCAGTGGTAAGGAAATTGGCTTCCTGATGTGAAATCCAACCTTCAGCTGATGCTTCGCTGATCATACTCTTAATACGAGTGGTAAGGCGTTTGGTAGGATCCTCTGTAATCGGTTCATAGTATGCAGTATTGGCCAATTGGTGGTTGCATTCTCTGTCGTACGTATCCTGATTCTGGATGACAATGGCACCGCCTTTGTCTGCTGGTTTAATTATTATGTCAGGATCTTCGGTGATGGTTCGGAGGATAGTTCTTTCTTCTTTGGAAAGATTGTTGTATGGTCGCTTCTGACTCATAGCTCCTACATCTTTTAGGACGGCTTGTTCGTATGTAAGGATCTCATGTGGTGTCATAGCCGCTGTGGGGGTGAATTTCGATGGTTTCTTCAGGCCAGTCTCTGTCGGTGGAGTGTCAGGTTTACCCTGAAAAAAGGCCTTAAGTCTGACTTTCCGAAAAAATTGATGTAGTTCTTGATGTAACCTGAAAGGGTCTTCCTTGGGTGTAGGGACGAATCCCAAACCTTTCTCAAGAAGTGTTGTTTCTCCATCTGTAAGTTGCCTAGAGGAAAGGTTGACCACTAGGGTCTCTGGCCCCTCGCCTGGCTCCGTAGCGTCATCGGTTCCTGGTCTTGCCATTGCACCGTCTTGTAACCTCCTCTTCTTCTGCCTCTTCCTTTGCCCCTCCCTCTGTTGTGAAAAGGGGGGTTCGGGAATTGGTGGAAATGAGTCGGTTGGAGATGGTGGGACGGTTGAAGATGGTGAGTAGGGGGTACGTGCCACATGGGTGGAGGTCCCATCCATTGTCCTGGGTAGATTGGCGGTTGAAAGGATTGATGAGAAAATGGTGGAGGTGGAGGGTTCTGAAATAAAGGAGGGCGTGTTAGTTGTTGTGTCCCTATGGCGTGCGGTGTATACCGGTGCCCTTCGTGACTTGAGTCACTGCCGAACGATCCTGTTCTACTCGATTGGTTGCTGCTTCCTCCATCAGAAGTGGTGTCATAATTTTGGAATACATAATCTTCTTTGATGTAGGGGTACACCTTCTCTTTGTTAAAACGTTTCAAGTCTTTCTGTAATTTGGTGATCTTCTGCTTGGTAAGAAAGTCTTTATGCTCGTTCATTTCTTCGTTAATTTCGGCTAGCCTGGACTTAAAAGAGGTAATAGAGATCCCTGTTTTTAAACCGTTCTCAGCTATCGTAATCTGTATGAGAATTTCGTCCGAGAGACGTTTGGCCGTGTTAATGATTAACACGAGCCAATCTCGTGTGCATTTCCATGCAATTTGTGACCATTCTGTGCGAAAGGACAAGTCTTCTAAGAAGATCCTGGGAGAGAGGGTAACTAAAAGGCCATTAGGTGCTATGTTAGCCCTAAGGTACTCAGTCATCATCAATCCATGCAGGGCTGTCTTTATCTGTAGTTTCCTTAGTGATAGTAAGGATTTCCAATCGTCTGCTTTACTGCCTGTGGCTGCGCTGCCATCATCTGCTAAGAGTGATGGTGCACGAAGAATCTCTGCAATTGTGTCATCATCGAAACTGAGACCCACGGTGTCCATTTTAGGTAGTTGTGACAGGTATTGTTAATGACTCTCAGAGTGGTATGGATTAGGAGAGAGCTATTGTGTATGGCACGGTTGAAGCAAGGGGAAGATATAGAGAAAATGGTCCCACGGCTAACTGCCGTTCGTTAAATCGTAGTACAAATAGAATGGGGGACTGGGAGCATAATTAGAGAAAGGTCCAGTACCCGTGCTCCCTCAGAATACAATGTATATACTAAGAGGGTAACTGTTCCTAAGAGAGTGAGAAAAGTGCCAAGGAGTTGGTATGTGTGCTGTTAACGCGGTCGGGTGAAAGTGAGTGTGTGGAATTTCTCCTTTAGAATATAGTGCCCTCACACACCCTTTCGAGTGTCATGCTTCATCATCGGGCGTTGCTCCTCGTGGGGGTGGCGCTGCAGTCCCCCACGGGCCCCGCGAGAGGGCTCTTTATCAGAGATCTTTTATGGAGACGCCGCAGTTGTGCATGGGGGTGTGTGAGCCTATAAAAAGGGAGGTGAGTTAGTGCGTTAAAAATGCTGTATGGAGCCCAGAACCTAAGTTTTTATTCACGGCTCCGTGTAGCAAAGGTTCAAAATAATCCTGGAGCTCCTCTTGGGAAAAAATGATTGAGGGCAGGTGTGTAATTAACTGCTACTCTCAGGATGGGTGAATGGAAGTCCTACAAGTATGGGGTCAACATGTTTCGCGCATTAATGCTGGTCCTTAAGGGATCCGTTAGCGCTTCGTCAGGACCGGAAATAAGGTGAGAAAAAATATGAGAAAAAATATTCTAAAGACCAGGTTCCTGGGAAGTACAGTACTGTGAATCTGTGGTACCTTAATAATAAAGGGATCAAGCGTCCACGCGCTGATAGGAACTCCTTCTTTTAGGAACCTATACCCAACCTGGTGAGATAAAAAGACACACATATGGACAGAAAAGAGACAAAACAAAACATATACTGTAATTCATTTTTCCAATGATGGTCAAAAAAACTCGCATGTTGTGTTCATATTGCAAGTAAACACAGTAAGTGTTCATTCAAACAGGCTTGCACACAATATTAACATGCAGGCAAAACGACCTGGTGCTGGAGCGTCATAATCCTTGTGCAGTTGACCGCTGTGTTGGGGTACATGTTCTATAGGCAGTTATCAGTGATCATGTGCCTTATAAAAACAACCCCGCAAATGGCCAGCAGCATGTGAAAATAATTCTAAAACAGAACCGTGTGGGTGATTCGGTTTCAATGGTGGGGACTGATGGTAAGAGATCGTAAGACATCTGTCTGTAGATACGTATATCGTGTAAAGTATACGAGGCAAAAGCTGACGGTGTGTCAGTTCCGTATGGAACTTATGCGTGCTCCTACCCGCTATGTGGGAAGTGGTAGTCATGCTAGATCTAAAAGTGATGTGCCTACCCTTCTAGTTCAGGGAATGGGCTCCATCGGCGCCTCGGAGATGGCAAGTAGAGCGACTGTGAAAAGGAGATGTAATATCAGTACACCGTTGCAGATGGACGCCAGTCCTCCGGTGGTGTTCGTATGTTGGAAAAAGATTAACGATTCCATAGAGAAGAATATATACTCACGAGTGCTCGTCTGCCCAGGGTGTGGAAATCTACCCCTCCTCCGTAGTGCACCGGGATTGATAAGGAAGGGTGGAGAGAAAGGTCTTTTAAATACACTTCCTTATTGACGCCAGCCTGATGGTGGGGGCGGGTTTCAGCGTCTGAAAGTTACGCGGTGACGTATGTATTCACGCGTGCGTGTAGTCACGGCTTATACGCGTCGCACCAGACAATTCCGGTCACACACAAGGACGAGTTGCAAATTCTGTACCTCCCTGGAAATGAGGCACCACGTCTGGTCGCATTGATATGGGTCGCACACACAGGAGCAAGTTCAGCAGTGCCTCAGTAGAATGAGACAATACTACAGGTACACCCTCAGCTCCAAGAGTCGCAATCTGTGAATTGAACACCGCATGCAATGAGCGGTGTGCCACACAAGAGAGATACGGTTCTATCGGCGACGCATGCCACGTGGTGTTCCGCAACCGGTGAATCCACTAACTATCAACAAGACGCTTATGCGGGTTAAGGCCTCACAATGCAGGGGACAAACTTCTTAGATGTGGGCAGTACTTTTGGGATTCCGCACAAGGCAATCGGGTCTCCAGGCACAATACTTTGCTCCATGCTCATACCGCGCTACCATCTTGGATCCAGCAAACAACGTGGGCACTTAAGAGTGCACTGCTCTCAAGGTGTCACAATTAGATGGTGTGGGTCCCTCGCAGGAGGTCTCTGATGTCCCTGAGGGGCAAGCCAAAAAGCCCTTGGAGGGCACACTTCAGGGTGTCACACAGCAGCAGATGTAAAGGTCCAGGCCAGCCATTATTAAGGAAGGGTGCACGGTCCCTTCCAACGGCAATAATCCTCCTTGTACACAACAGATTCCTCTGGCTGTGTGCACCACCCAGTTCCAGGATCTCTGGTCCCACGTCCCCCACAAGTGTATCTCTTCCATGCCTAAACATGGCACCAGTAATTATATTGTAGTGTGCCTTTGAAGTTGGGGGTGATTCAGAAGGTTGAACCACAGATGTCTGCTCTAGATTTCAGTCCTGTCTGCCAAGTGGCAGGCAATGCAGATCTTAATCTTTAGTGGGGCCATTCTGGCTCCCAGAGGCCAAATGTCAAAACCTTTTCCTCCAATCTATCCAGCCAGGCCCTAAAATGGCAGAGGTCTGACATTCCAGTTGTATGTCCAATGTTCAAAGTGGTCTCTGGGAAAATGTACAGATGTTCTCCCCCATCCCCCAGTGTGATATGGAGTCAAACTTAAAGGCATGCAAAGAGTTTCAAAGCAGAGAAATGCCCACTTTCTGGAAGTGAACAGAAACAGCTAGGTATGCACTTGACTAAACCAGAAATGTGTGAGAAATTTACACTACGAAGGGTCAGAGCTTTGCGGATCCAGCTCTAAACGTTCATATTAGTGTGAGCCTATCTTATTTCAGTCCCTGTGCGTTGGGTCTGGGGTGTGACCCATATGCATCCCACAAGGTGATTATGAATCACCACTTCACAGAAAAAACAAAAATGACCCCGCACCCGAGCACAAAAAAATATATATCTCTCTATAGTATTTCTAGATATCCTAGTGTGTCATATAACAACAAAGAACATGGTATTTCAATAAATAGCTTCCCAGAAAACTAAGTTAGACAATCGCAAAACTTGATCATAGACAATTTATTCTTTTTTTCATTCGGAGACACTTTATTCTTTTAAAACATCATGAAATTGCTTGCCGCCAGAAATGTGTACAATTTAGAACTAGAATGCAAATATTTTAAATTTTAGTGTGCACCTGAAGCGGAGGTACAGCCCACCTCCTACTCAAAAGTGTATGTAAGCTAGGACAAAGGTCATAGCCTCCAAGTGCACTACCTTAAACACTCAAAAAGAGTGTATCGCTTTGTATTGTAAGTACTCAATTGTGACACGACAACACACAAACAGTGATACATCAGAAACCTAAATGATTCAAAGTATAATCATAGTACAAAAACCATGTAGAGTAGGGTAGATGCTCCGAAAAATTCTTCTTTTTATTGAGCAATCTTGTATATGTCTCCCTTGGAGGACTTCAATCAATGATGTGAAATTTACAGTTGTGAGCATCTTGTAGAAGTTTTTCGGGTTCACTATCTCCTGGAGGGTTACCTGGTTTCATTTGCACACTACTCTTCGTTGATTAAACTACAGCATTCTAGGTGACAGCTTTTTTCGATCTTGTATCTCACTGTGTTTTCTCATTCTCTCCTCTTTTTCTCCCCTTTTTAGGCAAGACTTGACACCATCTATTCTATCTATCAATTCAGCAGTTTTTTCCAAGGTAATGGACCTGTGTTCTCTACATGTTCGTACTGTACTTTTACTATATAAGAGGCGTTGAAAACTCACATAGACATTATGTTCATTTAATTTGTAGATTTTCCCTGATGAAGGGTGGATTAGCACGGCCGAAATGCATTGGGATTCTTTCACTTCTACCAGAAGCTCACAACTGTAACTTTCACGTCATTGATCGAAGTTCAAAAAGGGAGACATATACAAGATTGCTCAATAAAAAGAAGAATGATAGGAAACATTATGAGGCTGCTCCGCTGTAAGGTATTATTGCAGCTTGAAATAACTTCAACCATTCCCCCATGTTAACCTATGTGAAGGGCAAACCTCATAGGTAGTGACAACACAAGTGAGTATTCTTCACTACCTGGACAGGGAGCACAAATGTGTACCTGCCCTGCCTTTCACCTGCCACTTTCTTCACCCCCTTAAGACTTTTCCCAGGGATGCCCTAGTGGTAGTGAGAGGTCCCCTCAGGATTGGCCAGTGTCTTAGAACGGCCAACCTGAGCATAAGTGCAATTGCGCACACACAGCCCTGCAAAGGCAGGCTTGACACATGTTTAAAAACCTCATAGGTACAAGTGTGCACCCACAGCCCTGAAATGGCAGGCTTGATACATGTTTGATAGTCTATTCTGGTGGTTGGAACAATCAGTCCTACGTCCCACTATTAGCCAGTGCAGTATCTACCCTGGGTATGTGGGGTACCTTTTTACAGGGCACTCACAGGTCCAACACCTAACCCAATCAAGTAAGCACCACTTCCTAGCATGGGTAGGAAGTGTCAATCAATCAATCAATCAGGTGTTTATGTAGTCTGGCTACTCACCCGTAAGGGTCTCAAGGCACTGAGGGTGGGGAGGGGGGGGGGCTGTTGATCCATCTGGGCGAAGGGGTTTAATTGAAGAGCCAGGTCTTGGTATCCTTCCTGAATTGGGTCAGCGACGGGCCTTGTCTGAGTTGGAGAGGTAGGGTTTTCTAGGTCTTGGTGCAAGGTGGGAGAAGGATCTTCCTCCGGTTTTGGTCTTGTGGATCCGTGGGACGGTGGCCAGGGCCAGTTGGGCGGAGCAAAGGTGTCTGGCGAGTACGTGGAAAGAGAGGCGGTGCTTCAGATATGCTGGTCCTGTGTCGTGGAGAGCTTTGTAGGCATGTGTGAGGAGTTTGAAGGTAATACTTTTTTTGACTGGGAGCCAGTGGAGTTCTCGTAGGTGTTCAGTGACGTGGCTGCAGCGGAGTATGTTTGAGGAACAGTCTAGTTGTGGCATTTAGAATGCTCTGTAGTTTCCTAAGAAGTTTCTGGGTGACGCTGGCATAGAGTGCATTGCTGTAGTCGAGTCTGCTGGTGATGAGTGCGTGGGTGACCATCTTTCTGGATTCTTTGGTGATCCATCTGAAGGTCTTTTGAAGCAGGAGGAGCGTGTGGAAGCAAGATGAGGAAACAGTGTTGATATGCCAGGTTCAATGTGAGCGAGGAGTCCAGTATGATGCAGAGGTGTGTGGTCTGTGGGAATGGGGGAGGGGTTCCTAGTGCGGCGGGCCACCAGAAGTCATCCCGAGCTGAGAGGGTGGGTCCCAGGATGAGTACTTTGGTCTTGTCCGGGTTGAGCTTGAGGCAGCTATCTTTCATCCAGCTGGCAACGGCCTTCATCCTGCTGTGGAAGTTGATTATGGCTGCTTTGGGTTCGTTGGTGAGGGAGAGGATCAGCTGGGTGTCGTCTGTATAGGAGACGGTGTTGAGTTCTTGGTTCCTGACGATGGCAGCAGAGGGGGGCCATTTAGATGTTGAATAGGGTGGGGCTCAGGGAGGAGCTCTGGAGCACTCCCCAGCTGATCTCTGTAGGTTGAGAGGAACAAAGGTAGTCTGACTATCAGTGTTCGGTTGTTAAGGAAGGAGTGGATCCAGTCCAGGGCCTTGTCGCAGATGCCGGTACCATGGATTCTTGTTATTAGGGTGCGGTGGGAGACGTTATCGAAGACGGCCGAGAGGTCCAGTAGGATGAGGGCTGTAGTTTTACCTTGGTCAAGGAGGGAGCAGATGTCGTTGGTGGCGGCGAGGAGTGCGGTCTCAGTGCTGTGGATGCTTTGGAAGCCGGATTGGAAGATGTCCAGGATCTGGTTCCTTCCGATGAACTCGGAGAGTTGGGCGTTGATGGCCTTTTTGATGACCTTGGATGGGAAGGGGAGCAGGGAGGTGGGTCTGGAGTTCTTGAGGTCTGTCTGGATAGCGGATGGCTTCTTTAGCAGGGGATCGATCTTGGCGTGTTTCCAGTCATCGGGGAAGGTGGCAGTCTCGATGGAGCAGTTGATGGTGCGGTGAAGCTCAGGGGCGATGGAGGTGGCTGCTCTATGGAAGATGTGATCTGGGCAAGAATTCGAGGGGGATCTGGAGTGGATTCTCTTCATGATCTTGATTGTGTCGTCTGTGTTGAGCGGAGTCTAGTTAATCAGGATCTGTTGAGGTGCAGCGTGATTGCATGTGGTGGCGACGGGCGTGGTGGGAGGCTCTTAAGTGTCGAAGCTGTTGTAGATGTGCCTGATCTTGTGGCTGAAGAAGGTGCCGAGTTTGGTGCAGGGTCACGCGCTTTCACATTGCATTACAGTAGGAAAGCACCCAGACTCCTAAGGCCATGAAAAGACAATTAGCAAGTACCAGAAGGAGAAAAAGTAAAACAGTTTAGGAAAATTCGCTAAGAAGGGCCATGTCGAACAAGTGCTATATGGTAAGATCTTCGCCATATATGCCTTTCAATGCACCAAGTTCTAAAGACCACCATACTTTATCATAACACACATAAGGTCTCCATTTAGGACAGTATTGGCCTGTTTCTCGGAGTCCAACAATGGTTCCTAGGCCAGCCTGTTATCAGTGAATGATCCCAGTTGTGTCTCTTAATTACCTCCAGCTTCTTTCTGCCAGGGAACCAGCCAAAACTCATAATCTTGGTTCCCCCCGCATCGGCAGTGCAATTATTATTTGAAGCTTAGTTCTCTAAATGGGTTATAAAACACTGAAGCACATTCAGAGACATGTCCAGAATTATCATATCATCTGCAACAAAAAAAGTGCAGGCATTTAGTCACCACCCAATTTTAGGCAGATATCACTCATCAACTCCGACCTTATCCACCAGATCACTGATGTGCATGAGTCATGCAACAAAATGGTTTCTCACAAAAACACATCACATAACTGTAACCAATAATAACCTGCACTTGACAACAGTTGACTGTAGATGTAGTTTGCCTCACAACAGCATTGCCACCAAGGGCGATGCATTGATTTGCATTTGCACCTCACTTTCGGCAGACTATTATATTACGCTCTAATATATGAAAATATTTAATACTTAATGGACCAATCTATTTGCGAACTCATTGCTCCCATGAATGAGTCTCCAGAAGGAATCTCTTGTTAGCCCACTTTAAGCATTTAAACCATCATTGTTTCTACTGTTGCAGGGATTCTGCTCATGCACAGAACTATGCACAGGAAACCAGGATCTCAGTGAATTGTGGTGTACCAAAAAACTCACCTCAGTACCCAGAACCCCTATCCGACTAGCATCAGTGTCTCATTCATTCTCCATATCATTTTGAAGCTACCAATGATTAGACAACCCAGAACAAGCGGCTTAGAGTACTCTCAGGAATGGTGGGAATCAGAAACACCTTTTTTCGTTATTATTCTCATATCAGTCCACAACAAAAGTAATCAGAGACACAGAAAAGTTTAAAATGTTTATTTTTAACTACGTGCTCTAAGGTGCAGTACTTTGGCTAATATAAGCAGACAGATGATTAAAAATAAAACCATCAGCATTGTTACAATACCATAGAAAATGAAGGGAGAAATCATATTAAAATGATAGTGGAAAACAAGTACTATAATACTTTGTGAACCACCCTCCCTTGGCTAGTGAACTAGTTTTATAAACTAATAGAAGGTCTCTAGGTTTGAATGGGGAACCCCATACCTAAAAGATCAGTTTAGGTGAATTACATCACAGGATCAGCTCTGCTCTCTGTGTCTGGAAAGGTTTTCTCCAAGTGTCTGAATCATGCATGCAAAGTGCAATATTAAAGGCACCCGAGTTTCAGATATTTGCAGCTGTTGTTTCTAGAGCTTGGGCCGATCAACCTGAATTCAACAGCATACATTGTTATTTGACCTTGACTGCTTCTGCACACAGTGTTCAGACTAAGGTCGCGGTGCACATCTAGTGATGTGAACAACAGACCGTTCTCATGTGAAAAAAAAGCAAGCAAGCAATTTTACATGTAATAACAGCTACCTGTAGTGTCGTGTGCAAAAGCAGCAAAGCGGCAAGATGGTGCAGAGTTCAATTTCGAGTGAGACAGAACCAAGATAATATATTGCCAAGCCGTATAATTGGTAGTGAAAGTTCAAAAAATTTGTTGGGAAAAGTAAACAATTGAAACATCTCTCAGGGTCAGTATACAGCCCAATGTGGAGTAAAAAAGAAAAATTAAAAATCTGGATTAGGACGTGCGGACGGTGGACAACTGCCAATTTAATCCATCAACGTGTAAGCACAATAAGTTGCTACTGCCTCCAAGAGGAAGTCATTATAATGTTCAGTAAATGAGTCAGCCATCCAGTCAAGTAAAGGAAATGAACATACATGTTCTTCGATAACCGGAGCCTCTAGCACCATCAGAGGACAACCTGCGTGTTCTTCAAGATAACTTCTCACCAGGAAGTCATATGCTACCGCATATATATATCCCAATTCCCTAGGACTCCGTGCGCCGCTCAACAGGCCATAATCCCAATACCAGAACAGTCCAACTCATGAGCCACTAAGGGACTCATTAGTCGATCATAATCCGGGGCAGGAGACACCGTGTTCGACAGGCACAAATCCAGAGCCCATTTGAATGGACAATCTATTCAATGGAAAACAGGTTGCACGCAAGTAAAGTACGAAAACTGGAAGGATAATCCATATGCTACGCTCAAAGTGGCCAGTGGTAATGTTCCATAGTATTCAAGCATCCGGTTGTGCAGTTGAAGCAGCCAGGGCAGGCTGTTGTGCGATACAGATCGTGCAGCCATTGCGGAGCAAGCAAACCAACAGCAGCACACCAGCAGTCAAAACAAGAATCAACGGAAGCCCGCCGAAGACGCTGGAAAAAATAGAATGAAAAAATGCAGGTATCACACCAAAGATTGTTTGGAAGGAGGTTCCAAGGCTGAAGCCCACAACTTTGAAAAAATGTACCAAGCCAGTTGTTGACGAGGCATTGAATACTGTATGAATCAGAGCACCGAAATGAAGGGGGAGATTAGTATTTAAAAGCGCATGCACCTCGGTGCGGGTGTTTGCTACGTGAAGGACAAATGTTTCACGGGAGGAAGTCAGGGCGACTTCTTTTTGAGACAATAGAGCCCTTATTCTGCTCATCTTGTTGAACTCTGCTTTCAAGGTCGGTATGGAAGGCCAGATGGATACATCTAGTCTCCCATGAAGGGGTGGGAAAAGGACATTCTTACAACAGACTTCTCGTTGGGAGACAGTTACAATGTATGGAATCCCCACTAGCATCCCGCAGCATGCCTCATTATTTAATAATAAATAACTACCATTAGCTAATAACGTGAAAGTGGGTGTAATCGCTGGCACAGGATTTCCCTTCAGAATGCAAGCTAAATTCGGTGCTTGAACGTTGCACGCACCATGCAATTGGATGTTCCTACAGACTACTGAGTGATCAGGTGTGGAAGTGCATTCCTCTCCTTTTAAGTAAACCTCTTTACCCTCTCTCAGGCACCTGTATGTGAATGGAAGCGACCAAACTTCATGCAGGAAAGCAGTACCCAATGGTTCGTACCTGCCGAAGGGATAGTGTTTCATACATGAACTGAATTTAAACAATGGAAATGGTAATGTGATTAATCCATGGATAAGCCACACAGCTGAGTTCGATTCGGCCACAGAGAATGGTAAAGGTTCTAACTTTTCAATATGCAATAATGAGTATGTTGCATCCTTCATGGACATGAACTGTAGTTTATCAGTCAGATTAAATGGCAGGAATAAAGATGATGTGCTCATGTAGTCCCAGGGAACTTTCCCAGCCTTCAATGTTTATAAAGTCCATGCAAACTACATTATAGAACGCAATTGATTTTGACCACGGTATAAAACAAACAGACATATCATCCTGCACAATGTCCACAACAGATGAAACAATATTATCCAATGTGTAAATTCTGGAAGAAAGGGTGTTAATGCTATTATCAATGACAGCAAACACTTTTTCCAAATTTCCTTGATCAATAGATCTTAATCTAGAAGCAGCCTCAATTTGTGATAGTTTCCAAACTTCGTTGTAAACAGCATACACCCATCTTTTGGACCTGCCACCCACAGGGCCTTTAACAATTCAAATCTACCTTGTCATTCAATTTGGATAAATGAAGTTTAACAGATGCCAAGGTGGAATGTTGCAGCCAGGTTTGACATAACTTTCCTACAGAATAGGTTATAACAGAATGGGAAGATTCAAATCGGAGGTCCACCCTAACCTGTGTATAACCGGGGAGTAAACCCAGAAAACAGTGTTGACAAGAATCTGAACTCTTCTGCCACACTAACCATACTTCAGGATCTAAGTTGGAAATATTGAAGGATGTATTAGTAATAAATGACTGCAATTCATCAAGGGACAGATCTGTGTGATTATCCCATTTTGGATAAGCACCCAATTCAGGAATAGTAGGGGAATTCATCTTTTTAGAAGTAGCCAATCCAAAGCAGGTGATCTGAAAAATGGTAGAATTAAATAACAGCATGTGGTTCGGGATAAGGCATGCACGATGCAGTGCCTCGTTGCCTTGTACCTGCCAAGCTTTAGAACCCCAAACAGATTTAAGATCAATGGTATCTTTCCACAGCTCATAGCCCCTTATAGCTAAGTCATCGATAAAGGACTTCGAATATAATAATTTAGTGTGGGTCAGTCTGACTTTGGAAGCTGACTCAGCAGCCATTTTAAAATAAAAGGCTTCAGGTTCAGATACAATGAAATCAGTAAAATATGTAAATTTTTTCACTAGAGTTTTGAAGCTGCCTTCAATTGGTGCCGGACAATGTTCCCATTGTGTATAATTGACGATATTCCTAAATGTATTTGCTTTATGCAGGAAATGATTGCCATAGCGTTGGTAACAAAACAACTCTGCATAATTTGCTGTGTCTAAATACAAATCTTCAGCATCAAAAGCAGCATAATATTTCAAAAAAGAAAAAAGAGCCTCGACGGCTTGGACATCCCAATCATCAGAGCATATGTTTTGTTTCACAACATCCCCCATAGAATCTCGAAGTACATTGGGGACATTAATCACCTCGGTGGGACCATGAATTTGAAATTTGACAGCATCCCATACAATCCCATCCAACACAGGCCAGGCAGGAATATTAACAAAGGTCTGATCCCTCTTCATGATGTGTGATGAGGAGTGGGGAGGCAAAGTTCCATCAATTAATCTAATTTTAGATCTTTCGGTTAGATAGTGTCCATTTACTAGACGAAAAACTACAACCACAAATCCAATCGACATAAACAAAAAAATAGATATGAGCACCAGCCAAATGTAAGTCCGAGGGGGAATTAAAAACTGTCTTTTAAACCAAACAGCAAAAATAGAAATTTTCGATGGGGCATGGAGTAAGTGTCAAATGAAAAACGTGGCTGGTCAACTGCACTTGATTGTAAACCAGGCAACGACACATCTGTGGGATAAGTATACTCAGTATCTTCAACTGGACCACCAGCCGGTGGAGGCAATAAAGGGTTAGTAACTGTATGCATCTCAATGGCAATGTCAGGCCTGTTGGTAGTCGCCGGAGCCAAAATAGAATTTCTCAGCATTGCTGGACAAGAGACCGCTGGAGTCATACTAAGAAGAATCGGCCACTCATTGTAGTTTGACATTGTCAATGGAGATGTACCTGTTATCCTTGCGACCAGTAAGTGGAGGTAAAATTACTGTTCTTGTACCCCGCACGCCAAGCACTGGAATCGGAGCACGATAAGAGGGGCCAAACTCCTTCTTGTTCTCCACCTTATCACGGACCAGGTCACCAACTCGAGGTAGCCAGCCGACTACCGGAATCTGAAGTGCAGCATCAGTTGTGGAGGGCAAGTGCTCCTTTGCAAGACTGTCCCGGGTCTCTTGTAGATTCTCTAATACAGCAGAATGATCATCTACGTCAAAGGGAGCAGCCGACGCTGCTATGTCTAGACCATCAAGGTCCAGGACAAGCATCTTTATGCCAAAGAGCATTTCGTATGGGGTCCGCCCACCCAGAGACCTTCTATTATTAAGATTATTAAGTGCACGTTGAACGCTATACAAATGGGCCAACCAGTTCCTGCCAGTACCTAAAACCCTAGCTGTCAGGGACTGCTTTAAGTCACGGTTCATTCGCTCCACAATACTGTTGCCCTCAGGCCTGTATGGAGACGAAAATTTGTCCTGGACCCCCAAAGATCTCATGGCATCCTTGTACGCCCTAGAGGCGAACGCCGGACCCTGGTCTGAATGAAGAGTACCACATGCAAAGATACCCACAAAGACACGCAAATCCCTGATGACAGTTCGAGCATCAGCACTCCATTGTGGCCAGACCCATAGAAAACTGTGCACGAATCCACTGCAACTAAGATGTACTTATATGCAGTACCAGAGGAGAAAGGACCGCAGTGATCCAAATAAACACACCCAAGTGGTTTATTAGATATGTACAACTGTATTTGAGGTGGAAGCGCAGCAGTCGAAGGTTTAATCTTCTGGCAAATGTCACAATTAACGACGTAAGCACAAGGCTGTTTATACAATCTGCACCACCAGTGATGTTGTTGTAAGATAGTAACAGTCGCCAAAACGCCGGCATGGGCAGAAGCCATACCTTTGTGTGCGGCTGTTATCAAGGAAAGTCTGCAGTCTGCATTGGGAATCAATCTGTCACCAACGTCGTTAATTCTCACATAGGGAACTTTATCAGGACTTAAATGATCAGAGTATTTAGAAGGGAAACCCCGAGGGTAATTATCACCCTTCGCTGTCGCAGCAATTGCTGCCAAGATGTCATCATCAATCTTACTTTTGGAGCTTGTAACTGCTGCTACTAGATATGTCGCCACTGCTGTTTTCGCTGCCTCATCAGCTAAACTGTTGCCAAAAGGGTGGACACCTAAGCGCTGGTGCCCAAGAGTATGAATTACATTCACGAGCGGCAGACGTTGTTTAAGTTCTGCGACTCGAACCCAAAGCATTTTATGCTTGATTGTGCTACCTTTGGAATCACGATACTCATTTTGAGACTAAAAGAATAAATTGTCGTTGTAAGACTGAACACAGTAAAAAGAGTCACTCACTACAAGAGTAGTCACACGAGGATCAGCAAACTCCAGTGCGAGCACCAGAGCACGAAGCTCTGCCACCTGGGCAGTACAATCACCCAATGTCTGCGTGTGCACGACATCAGACTTGAATTCACCATTCACGAAAGTACCAGCCACTATTGCACAGGCGCTGAATATGCATGCTTAGATCCTGTCGCCGGTTGCGCCGAACCGTCAGTGTAAAGGATACAATGGTATTCCTCAAGCGGGCGCAAGGACAGAGGAGCTGGATGAACAAATTCATACTGCAAATTCTCCAGAGTCTGCAATGAGGCATCAAAGATGTAAGTGACATCCGGAAACATCAAAGAAGTGGTCCATTGTAGCCAACGCGGATGCAAAGCTTTAGAATTCGGTACACTGGCATTCGTCACTGCCTCTAGGGCAGGATACGGTGTGACAACCAACATGCGCTTCCCTTGCGACAGCGCTCTCTCTTTCAGAATCGCCATCTGTACTGCAGTCAAGACTTTTTCGACTGTGGAAAAGCGCATTTCAGCCGAAGTGTACAAGTGTGACTTGTAAGCAACGGGGACTGTGTCGCCCTCATTGAACGTTAAGTATGTGAAACCCACTGCGCCAGGCACAATTCTTACTACCAGGTTTGTGTGTTTATCACGCGTCAGTAAGTATTTAGAAGCAAGAAGATCAGCCTGCAAAGATTGCAGGATAGCTGTGTGTTCTGGCAGCCAGTTCGATTTGAAAAAAGTAGGTTGTACCAAGGCATATAGCGGCTTGATACGCCTGGCATAATCGGGAATGTGAGTACGCCCGAAATTTAAAAAACCCAGCAAAGATTGTAGGTTTTTCAGAGTTGTTGGAGCGCGTAAACATGCGCACTTCTCCAGGAAGTGAGGTGCTAAACCTCAAACTTCGTTGTTGAGTTCATAGCCCAAAAACAACACTGTATACTCTGCTATGTTTGATTTTGCAAAGTTAAATTTGTAACCGAAGTCCGCAAACATAACAATGATGTGGTCAACGCGACACAGATGCGGCCATAATTAGTCGTCTGTGAGATAGATATCATCAACATACGAGTACGCATCAGGGTCAATGCTCTCCAACAGAGAGACTAAAGGCGCTGCAAAGACACCAGGGCTATTTTTTTAGCCCATGGCTAATCTTTTAAACTGTTTCTGTTTGCCGCCAGAAGTAAAGGCTGTCCATTGACTACTAATAGAGGACAGGTTATGGCTATAAAAGACATTGGATATGTCAAGTGTGGTCTTAAAACTTTTTCTCACGAGACTATCAACGAGGGCAGAACAGTGGGTATTTTGTACCGCGCAAGTCCGACAATGAGAGTTCAAATGTCGATAATCCAAAACTAGGCGGTACGACCCATCGGGTTTGGTTACAGTAAAAAGAGGATTATTCATGGGTGACACACGTTTCAATTACACCTTGATATTCTAATTGTTCAAGGATTTCTGCGACGTGAGATCTAGCTTCGTGGCGCATGGGATATTGGGGTTGTGCCTGGGGCATAGACTGTAATGGAATCTCATGGCTGGGCGACAATTTATCCCACCCAACCTGAGTATGGTACAACGCCGGAGCAAGCACCTGTGCCCACCTTTCTGCAAAGTTCTGAGCTTGTTCCTTTGGCACAGTGTGTGCGAAAGACGGAAGGATTACCTCCTCCCCTCTGGGAGCTGAGAAAACTAACAGAATGTCAGATGTAGAGGTCAGATTTTCCCAAAAAATCCCTTATATGGTACATTGTATGTCACCTTCAATTAAAAGGACTATGTCATATAGTCTGTCAGGGGGAGCCACTCTAGTGTCAGCAGTTTCTACAGTAATAAATGTGTCAGTTGCTGTCGCCTTCAGATATGAACGCAGTGCTTGCCGCACTATTGTAAGCTCTGCTGTGCTGTCTAGCAGCGTTAGTGCCCATGTCAGGTTCCAAAACTGCATTCTCACTTTCTGTGGCATACCTCGCTGTTAGTGCAGCAACCTTCTTTTTCTGAAATGGGGGTTTTTGATGTGCAAACTCTTCCTGCTTGCTTTTACCGTCAGTCTGGCGGGGTTGCTCACGTCCTTGTTGGGCACCCCGACCTTTCTCCTCCACCGGACTGCGAGACCGATGTTTCCTGTGAAGAGCGAGGAGAACATTGTTCAGGAACCTGAAATCTATCAGGAGACCTAATTCTAGTGCGATCGCGCAATTCATAAGTGCGTTCAGTTGTCATTTGTACTGGTGACGCAGGCCTAGACCCCTGTTTCTGTTGCTGCTTCCCCTGTTTCTTAGTTTTTCAATTCTGTTTAGGAAAAGCTGGACAGTCGTCTTTAGTAGACGTAACCGTGTGAGTTTGCGGTTGCGCTATTGTTTTAGCAAAAGGCTTAACCCCTAAACTATTGCGGCCAATGGTCTTATAAGCCTCCGCAATAATTTTCGGTAACTGTCGGGGTTTATCGACGTTGGCGACAAGGCGCAGTTCATTCGACACTGAAAGTTAACGGCATCTCCCTTGACGTTAGCAAGGATGAGATCAGCAACTACGTCGAACGCACTGACAAGCCTCATTCCTAACTCGACCGCCGCCTCCGGACCGTGCTGATCCTGAACACGCTTTATCACGGAGGGCAGTACAGTCATAGACGGTGTGCCGAAGCACTTCGAGTAGACTGCTGCAAATACCTTACCCCAGTTCTGAAAATCATTTACCTCTGGGGCCAAGTCTTTCTGCAAACTAATGGTAAGGATCCTGTGTTTCTCCACAGGAGTAGAATTTGGAAATACCACTTCCAGCTGGTCAAATTTCTCAGCAAGCCAATAAGGCATATCGTCCTTATTCTGGGGGCGCTTGCCCATAACCGAATTAACCATGACGAGACTAATAGTAATCCCAGCCGGGCCAGCTGGTTGCGCCTCAACTCCAGGTGCCCCCACCTGGACATTTCGAGATACGTATTGCACTAAAGCCCTATGTACCATAATTAAGGCGGTATGGAGTTGACGTAAGTCATCCAGCGGGGCTTGCAAGTAACGTGGATGTGGTGTAAACCCAGCCAAGACTGGCCAAGTGGCCCCTGGGATGGACAAGCGATCCAAACGAACCGGTGTAATGGTGTGGGGGAGGGCGCCATTGAACAAAAAATACGATGCTGCCAAGCAGAAATGGGAATTTCCTGTGTCCTATACGGCATGTAATTAGCTGGGACCGCCGTAGGAGTGTATGTGTGAAACGTCTTATCATTCGCATTCACCTCTGGCAATGTAACCCAAGAGTAAAACAGCTCGTAGGGAAACAATGCATCGGCACTCACCACAAAGATAATAGACATCCCATCGTCAGGCACCCCGAACTGCGTCAAATGACGTCGGAGAGGTGCGCGACTATGCACTGCAATAGCAACCTCAGCCATAAGGACGCAGATAGGAAAAACAATCTATATTTAACCGTAGCACAAAAGGGGTAGAAGTTAAAATGAAACCTTTTTAATTGTCAAGCTTGAGAGAACCTATATATTAACTATTTAGATAGGTTTAAAACGTCACTCTCGTCCACCGGAAACAAGAGTGAGGGTGTTGTGGACAAATATAAGCACTACTAAGGCGTCTCAATCATAAGACCAAAACGTTGGGTGCGCCATGTTGCAGGGATTCTGCTCATGCACAGAACTATGCACAGGAAACCAGGACCTCAGTGAATTGTGGTGTACCAAAAAACTCACCTCAGTACCCAGAACCCCTATCCGACTAGCATCAGTGTCTCGTTTGTTCTCCATATCATTTCGAAGCTACCAATGATTAGACAACCCAGAACAAGTGACTTAGAGTACTCTCAGGAATGGTGGGAATCAGAAACACCTTTTCGTTATTATTCTCATATCAGTCCACAACAAGAGTAATCAGAGACACGGAAAAGTTTAAAATGTTTATTTTTAACTACGTGCTCTAAGGTGCAGTAGCTAATATAAGCAGACAAATGATTAAAAATACAACCATCAGCATTGTTACAATACCATAGAAAATGAAGGGAGAAATCATATTAAAATGATAGTGGAAAACATGTCCTATAATACTTTGTGAACCACCCTCCCTTGGCTAGTGAACTAGTTTTATAAACTAATAGAAGGTCTCTAGGTTTGAATGGGGAACCCCATACCTCAAAGATCAGCTTAGGCGAATCACATCACAAGATCAGCTCTGCTCTCTGTGTCTGGAAAGGTTTTCTCCAAGTGTCTGAATCATGCATGCAAAGTGCAATATTAAAGGCACCCGAGTTTCAGATATTTGCAGCTGTGTGTGTGTTGTGTCTAGAGCTTGGGCCGATCAACCTGAATTCAACAGCATACATTGTTATTTGACTTTGACGGCTTCTGCCCACAGTGTTCAGACTAAGGTCGCGGTGCACATCTAGTGATGTGAACAACAGACCGTTCTCATGTGAAAAAAAAGCAAGCAAGCAATTTTACTTGTAATAACAGCTACCTGTAGTGTCGTGTGCAAAAGCAGCAAAGCGGCAAGATGGGGTTTAGCTTCTAAAACGCTTGTGCTAACATAGCAATGTGTGTACGTAAAACCCTGTCTCCACTACACTACTGTTTCTCTGCACTTCTGTATTTGTCCTGCATTTTTATTTATGCTTATGATAATGCAGAAACATGATTTTGTATTAGAGGCCTGAAACATCAAAGGTGTTACTGTTCATCCATTGTAAATCAAAACCATGTTGTGTACTTTAGATGTAATGGAATGGAATAACCTCATTTGCTCCGAAAAGCTGTTACAGTAAGTATTAGATTGTATGTTTCTTTACAAAACTTTTTTTCAATCACAGGTGTTAAGGTCACCACTACCCTTGGTACCAGCTGCCTGAAAAACACACCAGTCCCAGAGTATGCACTAGAGGACAGAGTGTGGCTCTCCACTAGGCACCAACATCTGTCTTTGCAAAGTAAGCTACATCAATGTTCTTGGGTACGTTCTCGGTATTTAGAAAAATGCGAATGGCACCTGGTGTTCCGTGTTTGCTTAGTGAAGCTGATTCTTCCTCGACCCTGCTTAAGGGCACCACCACTCACTGAAAATGGGGAGTTAGAACCTGAATAGGTTCATGGTGTGCTGGACTCATGACAAGTAGCAAGTGTGGGGCTTTCCTTGCAGGACCCTCTGGAGAGGAATGGGTGTGGACCAGAGGAACATCCCAGGAAACCTGCGATGCGCATATCTGCATCCTGGTTATGCCATTGCTTCTATGAAGCTCATTCTAACAACCCAGGCCCTGACACAGGACCTTGTGACAGATGGACAAGAAGGCGTTCCTGGGCTCCTGCTCATAAAAAGCGGAGGGAATTGCAGGAGCACTTGACGTTGGAAGATAAGCTGGTAGACCTTGAGAATAGGAGGACTGCCACTTTGAATGCACACACCCTCCGCCAGCTTGACGTCACTAGAAGAGAATACAATCACTGGTCACCAAGCAGACACGGGCACACTAGCTTGCGTCGCAGTCCAACATCTGCTGTATGAGACTGGGGATAGGGCGGGCAGGTTGCTGGCATGGTTGGGCAGGAAGGAACAAGAGTCGAGGTGGGTTATATCTATTAGGGAGCTGGATCAGACCTACACCACGCCACAAGATATTGCCGGGGCTTTTGCCCGATATTACTCGACACTCTATGCAACTCAGACATGAGCCACTGAGACACAAATTACACAATACCTTAAAGGTTGTACTCCCCTGCCTCGCCCCTGAGTAGTGTGAGGTGCTTGATGTAGACATTTCATTAGACGAAGTCACGAAGGCCAATGGTCGTCTGAAGACGGGGAAAACCCAGGACCCTAACGGCCTCCCGGGGGAATTTTTTAAACAACATAGTACCTTCTGACGCCGCACCTACTTAGGATGTTTCACGCTTCTAAAGATACTGGGATACTCCCTGCAGATCTCCGTATGGCAACAGTGGTGGTGATACCCAAGGCAGGGAAACCCCCGGACGCATGTGGGTTGTATCATCCTATTTCGCTACTAAATATAGAAACCAAAATCCTAGCTACTATACTGGCGACACGCCTTTTAACAGTCGTCAACTCCTTGATTCCCGAGGACCAATCTGGCTTTATGCCAAAACGAGCCACCCGCTACAATCTCCGAAGAGTGGCTAATTGGATGGATGCTGCCTGAGACCAGGAAGAGGCCCACTTGCTCCTTTCTCTTGACGCTGAAAAGGCGTTTGACACAATCCATTGGCCCTTTAAGGGACACATTCTCTAGAAATTCTGACTTTTTAGGAAGTGGGTGGAGCTGCTTTATACGGAGCCCGAGGCTAGGGTGCCGTTTAACGGAGCTCTATCGGAAACCCGGCCAATTCAAAGAGGGACCAGACAGGGCTGTCCCCTTTCCCCTCTGCTTTTTGTTCTTATTCTAGAACCCTTAGCCTGTGTCATTTCAGCCTCCCCGAGGCTGTAGGGATTTGTAGATGACTCACGATTGCTAGATGAGGAATGCATTTTGCTCTATGCGGACGACATCCTACTTTATGTGACGAACCCAAAGGAGACGCTTCCTCAACTCCTACAAATTTTTGAGACCTATGGGCACCATGCGGGATATAAAATCAACTGGAGTAAGTCAACCCTATATCCAGTTGGGGGGGGAGGTGGAGCCCCAAACATTCCCCGGTTGCTTACGCTGGTCGAGTGAAGGGTTTACCTATCTTGGCCACTATATCACTACAGACGAGGCAGTGAGCCTAACACGTTATATTAGGCGTGTCCTCTAAAACTTTCAGGAATGACGACAAGAGATGGAGAAGACTTCCTTTAACTATTATGCGGAGGGCCGCTATGTACAAAATGATCACACTTCCCCAACTGCTATATGTGTTACAAAACACGTACCGTAAAATTCCAGACACGATGTTCAAACTCATAGATAGTGAATTGCGCTTGCTCCTCTGGGACGGGGGGCATTCACGTGTGGCACTTCAAACACTGCAGAGGAATCCATACAATGGGGGTTTGGCTCTCCCAGACATTAGGACACACTTTAGAGCGTTCCACCTCACAGTTATCAAAGATTGTATCCACGCACCGGGAGGTATCTCGACATATCGGTTGGAAACTTTACAGTTTAGGGAATGTACGCACCTTCACTATATTTATGGGGGCAAGGGCACCAGGCGCTTGCTACAGGTGACCCAGAGATCATTGGAGGTATGGAAAAGCTCCGAACGTCAAATGCAATGGGATCGGGAGTGTACCAGGGAAACCCCGCTGTGGGAAGGAAATAGGTTGACCGAAGTGGGGAAGCTAAGGGGCTTTAAGAAATGGATCCTGAGAGGCATTTCTAAAATAGGGGATATCTTGGACAGGGGTGAGTTGGCCACTTTTAGCACACTCCAGGACAGGTATCAGCTACACGACACTCAGGCATATGCATATCTTCGTCTGAAACATGCATGGATTGCAGAGGGGTCGACTCCTGCAGGAAGAGAACCCAGCTAAAGCCATCTCATTTACTTATAAGACGTTACTCAACAATATGCCCGACAAATTAGGTCCACTCCTAACTAAATGGGAAACCACTACCGGTGTTCTGGAGGATATAGATTGGGAGGCCGCTCTCATGCATCCACGAGAAGTGGCAATCAAACTTCGGTTACGTCTCATCCAATACATAATCCTCCATCGCACTTACTTTGATAGAGCACGATTGCATAAAATAGGGAGGGCGGAAAGTCCAGAATGCCTTAGGTGCCCGGTAGCAAATGGAACGTTCATACATACTCTGTAAGAATGTACAAAGATCCAGGCATACGGGGGAAAGATTGTGAGGGAGCTTAATAATATCCTTGAAGTCCAAATAGAATTAGAGCCACGGTTTCTTCTCCTAGGAATCCCCACAGACGTGGATATCTCAAGACGCAAGCTTCTACTAGCCAACTTGGGGTTAGTGGTCACCAAACAGGACATAGAGTAATATTGGGGTGCCCAACAAATACCGACAATCAAGGAATGTAGGACGAGTCTTGATCTCTATATGGTGGCGGAACTAGTGACGTATAGGGCGAGTGGCTGTCCACGGAAATTTCGGAAGATATGGTCACCGTGGATAAAATACTACGATATAGAAGTGGAAGGGGAAGCAAAGGGAGGGGGATTGGTATCTGACAACGGGGGGAAGAGCCTTGAATGATGTACTGTATGTCCCTGCTGTTGGGAACCTAGTGTATTATAGTCTTGGATTGTTCTTCATGCCTGCTCGGCTCGTTCAAACTCATCGACAGATTCACCTACAATGGCCGTCACATTTGGACTATTGCCATATGAGACAAGTGTGGAATGACAATTATTGTGCATTGTGTATGCATGCTCTGTTCAATGTGTTATTTTTCTTTTCAAAACAAAATAAAGTATTTAAAAAAAATAACAAAAAGAGCAATGCTGGGCCGCATTTGTCCCTCCCATGACAGCAAGATCTAATCATTCGCAGGGATCTTCCAGGTGGCACAGGGCAGTCTTCCAGAGATTTGAGTGGCAATTGGCCATACAGCATGTGGTTCAGAGGGTCATGGCAGGAACTAAGGTTTTTGTCGGTGGCAATCTTCTGGGGTTGCAATTCGCTCCAACACTCTAGTGGGTACTTTACTCACAGCTCACTGCAACACTCCAGTGGGTACTTGACTCAAAGCGTAGCTCACTCTGTCACCCTGGTTAGTACTTGGTGCTGTTTGAGTGCGCCACCAACATGCCACAGAGGTTCATCCTTCAGTGTGACAGATGCCTGGGGTTATCTTTGGCATGCACTCTCTTGCTCGCATTTGAACGCAACACTTGCTGGCGTACACACCGGCACTGTACTTACGGGAATAATGGGAGTATCATGGCCCTATAGAAACTATCCAGAAACATATTTTATTCTTCAGCAGCTTCCTAACCTTCCAGTACTGCACGGTGAAGACTTACAGGCCAGCTATAGCTTATTACACAGGGATTCCGCTATTGTTGATTCATTCAATATCAGGGTCGAAATCTATCCCTCGGGCATTCATGGTTTGATTGGACTTCTACAGATTGCTACATTATTCAGCCTTGAGAAAGTTGTCTAAAACAAAACATGTGTCGGCTGTCTTCTTATGTACGAAAATTGTTACCACTACTGGACCTTTGATTTCTTACCAATACAATTGGATCTGTTTCAATGGTAGACCAACAAAGAACTTTTGCAGTGCTCTGTGTCATTTAATGTACAGATAGCTACCATTGACTTACAAAACCAGTCTTCAGGAGTTAATATCAATATTGGGCAAGGTTCAATTCAGCACCAACCAGAGGCACAGGGGTGGCTAAGGGCAGGGTGCAGATACAGTGTTGGGCGTTCAATACAAATCAATGAAAAATAGGGCAATTGGACAGAGGCTGCTTACAGGTAAGTAGCAGCGGCTTAGGGGGCTAGGCTCTGGGGATAAAGCAAGCACGTGGCAGGGTCCAAAGCAGCACCAATACTACACTACTAGCGGCACAGGGGCAACTGGGTGCAGGGTGCCAACATAGTGTTGGATGCCCAATGTAAAGCAATGGAGAAAGGCAAAAATCAGAAAAGGGCTGCAGGCTTAGGCCAGAAGTCCGGTCGAAGGAAACCAACAGCTGGAGAGGTAAGTTGCGATGCTCAGGACGTCGGGACCCCTTTGGTCAGCTTCACCAAGGCCCAGGGCTGACAGCTGCAGGGAGGTCTTTTGATGTTGGAAATGGTTTATCTGAGCAAGTCGTGGTTGAAAGCGTCTCCGTGCAGAGCCTGCTGGGCACATCGAGGAGTCCGGGTTGGGTCAAACCATGCTGGACTTGGGCTCTGGAGCACTGGGGAACCTAATTAGGGCCGGTGGGCCACTTGGACTCAGGCCGGAGGCATTGGATGCAGACTTGGAGCAGGGAGTTCCAGTTCTTCAGGTCACAGAGGCCTTGCTTGAAGTTTGTTTCTGGTGAACAGATTCACTGTTCTCAAGAGATATTGATCTTTGCGAAGACATGCAGTCCTCTCAAAGTTTTGGAGGTCGCTGGGCTGCAGGACGAGTCGTCTTTTAGTGCAGGATTGTTGTGGGCGGCAGACAGGCCAGTAGGGCTGGGGCCAAGTAAGTAGGTCACTGCAGTCTTTTCTGCTGGTGCCACTCTGTGTTGTCCGGCTCTTCTTAGATTGTCAGGAACTGATGTTTTGGGTCTGGTGATGCCACCAAAATACTAATTCTAGGGGAGTTATAATGGAGTGGCAGGTAGTGGCCACTGGGCCCCTTACCTGGGGTGTCAACACCCTCTATTATGCCCACCTCCTGTGGGAGGGAGACAAAGTCCTAACCCTGATTGGATAAGTCACACCATCCTCAAGATGGTGGACACTGTAAAGTGTGCTTTACCTCACCTCCAGCACCTGAGGGGTGGAGATGGCAAAGGGGGGCACACCTCCTACTCTTGCTGAGTTTTACCGCCTGTTCTCCCGCCAAAAGGGGGTGAGGACAGGACTGGGGGCCTGCTCCTTCTAAAGGGAGAGGCTGGGGGTCACGTTACAAAGGTGGCAAGGTATTTGAAGCTCCCTGCCACAGATGGCTCTTCCTGACTAGGGGGAGGTGTGAACACCTCCACCTAGGAAAGGCATTGTTTTCAAACTCTGAGCGTTCAGGTACTCACCGCATGAGGTCAGAACATTGTCTGGTGGTAGTAGGCTGCTTAGGCCAGTCGGTGACTGCACTGAGGGTTGGTAGGTTTCAGGAGACCCCTCTAAGAGGTCCACTGTTTGCAATTTTTATAACTCTGACACTAGAATATGTGCAGGTTTATTATGACGAGACATTTGGTACCAAACATCCCATACTTTAGTGAAGTCATCATGGAGCTGGGGAACTTGTAATGAGGAGTGTCCAGCCCATGTACTTACTATGGCTTCCCTGGTCACTTACAATATTCAGGAATCTACAAGGATTTTGCAGGGGCACTACTGCTCATGCATATATGCTCTGGTGTCTCATTCCCAACTTACTCTTCTGGACTGTGTAAAAAGTGGAACCTTAACAGCTATTTATATGGCAGGAAAATGCTAGAAGGTGCTTGACAAGTAGAGCAATGTATGTACAATATACATCACATTATGACAATGTATATAAGAACACGGTGTCCTTATTATATCAGTAGATGTATTTCTCTCAACCAGACTAACCGAAATGTTTAACAGTTTTTAGTTCAACATTAATATATAAAGACAAACAGCTGCCATTTTTTTATTTACTTTTTAATGTATTTATTTATGTATGTACAAAGTGCAGCAATCACAGAGGGCCTCATGGCGCTAGGAAGAGAACACCTGAAGAATACTCTTCTGTTCCTAGCTGAATAGAGTATATTTGGTGGTTCGTTGCAGGCCCTGTGGGAGTTCGATCCTGAGTTTAGGACTGCGGAATCTTCGGGAACAAATATTTAGTCACATTTCTATGTCTAAACTAGGATTTTCTGTGATCTATTTAAAAAATATATGTAATGAGCGTTATACTTCATCGGTGGATGTGTCATAAGTTACCTCCTACTTCACGCTCCCAGATGTTGTAGGTTACTTCCCATTAGGTGCAACTCAACAAACAAAATCAGCCTCCACAGAGGTACTCATTTAGAAATGGGTGCTCAACTCCAGATTAATATCATGAGGTCATAGTAGTGTTACCGCATTTTTGAGGTGCGGTGATAACCCCGGAATGTGAATCATAGACCCCCATTATGAGTTTGTTCAAACTGTATCTGACGGGGGATACTGCTCCATACTACTACTGGGCTTATTTATAAGCCCTGTGCGCCGCCGGTGCGTCACTTTTTGTAAACTTCCGTGGCGCAGGAGCCTGCTCCATATTTATCAGGCAGCACTAAGCCACTTTTTGTGGCTTAATGATGCCTTGTAAATATTATTCCTTTTAATAAAGTTTTCTGCATTAAAGGGGCGTTCAATGGGTGTTGTTGGGGGCATTCCCAGCAGCATCCATGGCTGTTTGATACTGCCCCAGATTTATGAGAAATCGTAACTCCAAAAACGTACGCCTCACCCGGGGAGGCGTAAGGGAGGCACAATGAGGAGAAATATCTTTATTTCTCCTTCTTTTTCTATGTGTGCTGCATTCCGCGGCACATATAGAAAGAGGAAAAAGCCTCTTGTGAGGTTTCCCTTCCTGCACAAAAAGAATCATTCTGCAACGCAGGCGGTAGCCATTGTGCGCCTGTGCAGGGGAAAAGGACAGGAATGTGCTGTATCTGATAGAAACGGTGCATTCCTGCCCTTTTCTTTTGCCATAGGGCAGCAGCAGGAAGGCCTACGGCGCTACCCCACTGCAAAAACTCATAAATAAGGTCCTACGTCTTTCCCGCTCCGATAAGGCCCAGAATTATCGGGTCTTCAAACTCAGGCCATGATCAGTCTGAGCCTGGAGGTATCTGTCCATGACTTCCATCTGGAGCTGCATGGGCTGTGGGTAGCTGGTGGGCTCAGCCCAGCCCGGCCGCATCCTTCAGCTGTACGGAGCAGAAGAGGCTCTCCCCAGCTATAGTAAAAAGGTACCTGCCCTGCTCTGGCCCTGTCCACTTCCATTCCCCCCACAGGCATAAGGAAAAGCCTCTCCAAACATTTACCACATGCTCCAAACATGTGGTAAGTAAATGTTTGCGGTTTTGGACCTGTTTTTTCTCCCAGCAATAGGAACAACATGCAGAATTGGACCCTGCATTACAGATTCTGTATATTGATCCCTATTCCAGGTAATTAACTTGTAATCTCTGTTATCTCTGGGCAATATAACGCCCAGTATCAATAATTCCGTCCCCAGTTTCTCCCTATACAGATAACGGGGAAATTGTAATGGAGCCGAAAAGGATTTCATAAAAAATATGGAATAGCTGATGCAAATATCGAACCTTTTGTGTGACACCTTTTACTGCCTTGTTACCATGAAACGTTTGCTGGTGTTATATATCGGTCGTTGTAAAGAGCTCTACTGGGAAAAGTAGAAGAGTCCGTTTTCCGCACATTTATCAACTGATAATATGTCCAGGAAGGGGTGGGAGCACACTGCTGCACCTCCCAGCATAGTTCGCCCCTTAGCATTCTGGTCAATGCAGTCCATGGTACATGCTTACTTCAAATTTCACAGGAGTGTGAGGCAGTGTGCGCCCAACCCCTCCTATTTGAAAAGGCTCCCTTGAACTAACGAGCTGACGAGCTCTGGTTGATGCACCTGAGCCCAGCGTGTGGTACTGAGACCTGAGAAGACTTTGGGCAGCATCTCCAGCACCCCCCAAAAAAGTGTTACTCTCTACTGAAGAAGGACAATTATCCTGAAACACATGTCTAGAGATACACAGCGCTAGCTGCACCAACAAGGGTGAAAAACTAAAGCCTGACACCGAAGAAAGAGTTATCATGCACTGCATTTATTATGATGCATAGGGGCAAACTGAGTGCTGGAGTGGGAGGCAGTGTGCACCCATCCCCCTCCTATTTGAAAAGGCTCCCTTGAGCTAACCAGCTGACGAGCTCTAGTTGACGCACCTGTTCCCAGCGAGTGGTACTGAGAAGACTTTGGGCAGCGTCTCCAGCACCCCAAAAAAAAGTGTTGCTCTCTACTGAAGAAGGACAATTATCCTGAAACGTGTCTAGAGATACACAGCACTGGCTGCACCAACAAGGGTGAAAAACTAAAGCCTGACACCGAAGAAAGTGTTATCATGCACTGCATTTATTATGATGCATAGGGGCAAACAGAGCGCTGGAGTGTGAGGCAGTGTGCGCCCACCCCCCTCCTATTTGATAATATGTCCACTTTGCTCCAAAGCCTAGTGGCAGGAAAGAACAGCTTATATTGAAGTGTTCTTATGCATGCATCAAATATGCATACCTAAAATATGCTTCTTCTGTATTGCCTACCGTGTTGAATCTGTGCAGCAGGGCACCTCCAGTAAAGGGGTAAGGGTCAGGATGATACAGAGTGTTAAAAAGTAGCCAGGGTGGCAAGGTCTATTCCAGTACACTCACACTGAAGAGCCCTTGCAAGAAAGCATCCATATATGTAGGGTGACCAGACGTCCTGGATTTCCCCAGACAGTCCAGGTTTTCAGAGGACTTACCCAGTGTCCCAAAACTTTTGTTAATTTTAAATACATGTCCCGGATTTTGGGACAAAGGCCAAGTCTTCCTGCTCAGCAGAATTTATAGGTATGCACTTCTTTCAGGCGCCTGTGAAGTCTGAAATAATGTATTTGTTTTTACCAGGCATCATCTCAGGAACAGGTCGCTGCCTGCTCCAAGCAAAGACACAGAGGGCCTCATTTATGAAAAGTGACGCATCGCTGCGTGAAAACAGCAAAGCGTCACCTTTCATTGCGCCCTCCTTGCGACATGCTGGATGCGTCATATTTACAGTGTGATGCATCATGTCGCAAGGAGTTACAGATACGTCAGTATTTCTGGTGTATCTGTAGGCACAAAAATTACGCATTGCTGGAGTGTGTCACAAAAATGACGCAACTTCCGCCATAGGTCATTTCACATGGGCAAGTGCCATTTCAAATGCGCCTGCGACACTCTTCCGCCTGCTGTGAGGAAGGCGTTAGATAATGACGCATTTGCGTCCTAGAAGTGGCGCAGTGAAATCTCATCGATTTCACTGCATCACTTCTATGAGGCTTACTTGCGTCGGAATGCCCACCCTGCATACATTATACCTGGCATCTGGTGCAAGGGTTTACAAAGTGATGCATCTACCTAGATGCGTCACTTTGTAAATATTACGCAACATGCTGCCTTTTTCACGCCGCTGGTGCGTGACGCACTGGCCGCACAAAAGTGATGCAAGGGCTCATAAATAAGCCCCAGAGTGGGGAAGAGGGGGGAGCAAGGTGGAAGTCTTGCGTCATTGCCAGTTTGAGTTTGTGTGTGTGTATATATACACCCATTTACGAGACTTACATGTCTTGCATATATATATATGGCGACATGGTGTTAGCACAATAAACATCACTGAAAGAAATTGGGTCTGCACTTGCCTTCTTCGAGCGGAAAGGAGATTATAGGCAAGCGTGTGAATATATCTATATATATATATATATACATTTTTTAAAGTCTATGCAAAAAGACGGGACAGGCCAGATATAGAAATAAGACTAAAGGTTTTAGTTCTACTTTATTTCTGACCTGTCCTCGTTTTTGCTTCTGAAATTCTGGTCACCCTACCATATATGAGACGAGCATCCTTCCAAGTACAAATGTCTGCTGCTGTTACCACAACCATGTCCGTGAAGGCACGAGGGCCTCCTTCGGTAGTCAGGAGAGCAATAGCGCGGGAGGGTCAGGTGGCGACCGTGACCAAACGTAAAGGTCATTAACATTCACTGTCCCCTCAAGGCAACGTAATCAATCATGGAAAACACCTTTGCAAAAAGTAATCCCTCGCTTTAATCAGCGCCTCCGCGAAGTAATCAGATTGCAAGTGAGCCAGTCATGGCCGCTCATTGCATTAGCGAGCGTGAATAATGTGAAATTAAGAAGCGGCTCGGCTGCTGAGGGTGCAGAATGCAAATGGCCCTGCTGTCAGCGAAGCCCCGGCTCTCCTGGGACTGGCACGGCTCTGAAGTTTGGACACGTAGACTTCAGAAGGAGGAATTGCTTCGTGAGGAGATGACGTTCCGGTCCTTAACATGGCGGACGCGGACAGGCTTCCGACTCTCTCCCTATAAATTCACTTGTTGTAAAAATGCTGTTGTTCCCATATTCCGAAGGCAGCCAAACTGCGGGTTTGTAATGTTACACACAGGAGAATTCAGTGGCCAGTGGCAAATGTCAGGCAGAGGGCTCTCAATTTCAGAAGGAAGTGGGGCACGGCAGAGACTAGCAGATGGACGAGGCATCAGCAAAGTATGTATGGGCTTGTAGTCAGTGTTTAATGTGTTGTGACAATAACAATGATAATAACTATAAAAATAATAACAATAATTTTTAAAAAGTATAAATAATAATAATTGAATGGTCCAAAGTTGTTCTTACTAGTCCGCCGCCAATGGCAATAATGAATGCCTGGGTTGCTGAATAACGAAAACTAAGTCTGTCTACTTTCCACTCCTGGCCATGCCCCTTACTTCTACCACTCTACACTTCCTATACCTTTAGTTTCAATCTTGCAGGCTCTATTCATCCCTGTTTTTCAGGTAATAACTGTTTTCCTATCTCTCTCTTCTGCCTTCTTTTTCTGTCTTTCTTTCACATGTTCTTGGTAAAAGTCTGCTGATGAAATATATGTCCTGGTCCCAAGAACGAGTGCTGGTGCCACCCACAACTAAGGCACAAATCAACTACGGGCACAAATCAAGCACTGCTGGTAAACAGTGCCATCTTTTGCACTGGTGGCGCCCATGGCCGGATTGACTGTAGCGGGCATCATGCGTTTTCCTGGGAGGCTGGAAGGGTGGGAGCCGGTTTTGCAGCAGTGGGGGCAGGTTTTGTTACTGGGGACCAGTTTTGCAGCAGTGTTGCAATATCAGCCCCCAGTAACAACAGCAGCTGTGCCTCATACGTTCACCCCCCTTTGGGGGGGTGGTGGGGTGGTGGGCTGGACTGACAAAATTGCCAGGACTGCTTTGGGTACCCAGTCCAGCCCTTTTGGCTCCTGGTGCGACAGTCTTTGTTGGCTGCCCCCTCCCGCTCCTGCAATGACCTTCTTCACGGATTTCCTCGCTACCATCCTCCAATTATGGCCCCCATCTCTCGTTCAAACGTCTCTTGCATTTATTTATTTTACAGCGCTACTTATCCCAATGTAGAGTGTCAGAGCGCTTTACATAGCAAATATGTTGTACAGTGTGGACAATGTTTCATGCAAGTGTCTAAAGCAATGTATAGGAAATGTTACTTATGATGAAAAGGACTGCAAGGTGTAGGTCTTAGATCATGTTTCTCCTAGTAGGGATTATATTTTGAGAATGCTTGGTTAGGAGAAACAAAGGGGCATATTTACTAATTTTGCATGCAGTGTAGTAATCAAAGTTGATGCACTGTGTTGCATGAAAAGGAGGGAGTGCAGCAGCACCATATCTACTAAGATATGGTTCTTTTGCTCTCTCCTCTTGTGCTGGTGTACTTTAAGCTGCCTTGCACCAATGCACACACCCTTGCACCAACGTGCAAGGGTATTTGTGTCATGTCAAGCATAGTTTTTATACTGGAAGGGTACACTTCCCGCACAATATTCTATGCTTTGACAAAGATTAACAGATTAACACTTTAACACTTTGTATGTGTGCCTTACAGGGCACCGCACATGCAAAGTTGGAAAGGTTTGGGGAAAATATTTTTTTTCAAACTTTACGCCTGCCTCACGAAGGCGTAATTTTTTAATACAAATCCTTTTTGACCAAGGTTAGCGATTAGCGATAGAATCCATAGGTGGGTGCACGGGAACATCCATTTACCACCCATGGTATTTCTCCTCGATGTAAAATATCACATATTGATATTGTGTTACTTTAGGGCTACTTTTGAACACAATTCAGCATTTGTGCTCGGAAGTACCCAAAACAACACTTTGCACCAGGTTGGAGTCACTTTTGTGGTACAAACCAGGTGAAAAGTGTTAGGAAACCCCCTCTATAAACTCAGGATTTGAAATGTAACATAATGATTGGGAGTCTCAAACGAATAAAATCGTATTAGTACCAAAAGGAACCATTTTCAGTAGTCTTAGGTCAACAAAAGATTGAGGGAAAAACAATAAGGTTGTGGCGTAAGAACCAGAGCTGTCGACTTTGAAACTGGGCACGAGTCTCAATGTCAGCTCAACAGCTTAAGTGATTCTGGGCAAATTACTTAATCTCCTGTGCCTACAAAAAATGAATGTGTCCTTGTGTAATGTAACTGGCGCTCATGTGAAGCGCTCCAAGCTCCAATACCTCCGGGTCGAGTTTGCTCTATATAAAACTGCAAAAACAAAAATTAAATTAAAAAAACAATTGATGGACAGAATGCAGAACAATGTCACACATTCACCCCAGTACAGAGAGCTGGGCCTAAATCCATTGTTTTTTTGCTCACCATGACATACCAATTTGGAGACAGCCATATGCAAATTAGTCTTGACCCTGCGCCCAATGGTAACAGTCCAGCCCGAACGGTCAGGCCAGGTCCTCCCTGAACTGGAAACAAGCATCCTAGACCAGTTTCGGGCTTTCAGCCCTCATCAGCCAGGATAGCTTGACTCCAGTGGCATGGAGAGCATGGGACCCAGTCTGGGCATACCCATCCCACTCGGGGTGACAAATGCAAAAAGAACAATTGATGGACAGAATGCATAACAATGTCACACATTCACCCCAGTACAGAGGTCTGGGCCTAAATCCATCATTTATTTGCTCACCATGCCATTCCAGTTTGGACCCAGCCATATGAAATCAGTCTTGACCCTGCGCCCAATGGGAACAGTCCAGCCTGAACTGCCATGCCAGGTCCTCCCTGGACTGAAAACAAGCATCCTAGGACCGGTTTCGGGCTTTTAGCCCTTATCAGCCAGGATAGCTTGACTCCAGTGGCATGGAAAGCACAGGACCCACGTCTGGGCATACCCATCCAACTCGGGGTGACAAATGCAAAAAGAACAATTGATGGACAGAATGCAGAACAATGTCACACATTCACCACAGTACAGAGATCTGGGCCTAAGTCCATTGTTTTTTTGCTGACCATGCCATTCCAGTTTGGACCCAGCCATATGCAAATCAGTCTTGACCCTGCGCCCAATGGGGACAGTCCAGCCCGAATTGCCAGGCCAGGTCCTCCCTGGAAACAAGCATCCTAGGACCGGTTTCGGGCTTTCAGCCCTCATCAGCCAGGATAGCTTGACTCCAGTGGCATGGAGAGCATGGGACCCAGTCTGGGCATACCCATCCCACTCGGGGTGACAAATGCAAAAAGAACAATTGATGGACAGAATGCATAACAATGTCACACATTCACCCCAGTACAGAGGTCTGGGCCTAAATCCATCATTTTTTTGCTCACCATGCCATTCCAGTTTGGACCCAGCCATATGAAATCAGTCTTGACCCTGCGCCCAATGGGAACAGTGCAGCCTGAACTGCCATGCCAGGTCCTCCCTGGACTGAAAACAAGCATCCTAGGACCGGTTGCGGGCTTTTAGCCCTTATCAGCCAGGATAGCTTGACTCCAGTGGCATGGAGAGCACAGGACCCACGTCTGGGCATACCCATCCAACAAGGGGTGACAAATGCAAAAAGAACAATTGATGGACAGAATGCAGAACAATGTCACACATTCACCACAGTACAGAGATCTGGGCCTAAGTCCATTGTTTTTTTGCTGACCATGCCATTCCAGTTTGGACCCAGCCATATGCAAATCAGTCTTGACCCTGCGCCCAATGGGGACAGTCCAGCCCGAATTGCCAGGCCAGGTCCTCCCTGGAAACAAGCATCCTAGGACCGGTTTCGGGCTTTCAGCCCTCATCAGCCAGGATAGCTTGACTCCAGTGGCATGTAGAGCACGGGACCCACGTCTGGGCATAACCGTCCCACTCGGGCTGACAAATGCAAAAAGAACAATTGATGGCGCTTTGATGCCAGTTCAAAGCTGAATGTGCTATATTAGAAGAATTATAACATGAACTCCAAGTAACAAAAGGATCTCTGTGACAAAAACAATAACCCGCTGAGCTATCTACATAAAATACAAATCTGTGATCTGCATGTCACACATTGTGCTCTGCAGCAGGTACACTAACCATCAATGCTACTTTATGAGGAGCCAAAACAGTGACTAGACAAATCACCAATCTTTCTATCAAGTGCATTAACCACTAGAGTTATCATCACGTCGTTATTTACCCCATAAAAAATGCTGGGCACACAAAGATCGCTGCAGGTTATCCTTATCTCACCTCACCCTTTTATTCAAAAAGTGTCCCTTCGAACCTGGCGCAAGGTGCAACAGCACCAGCTGTACTGCCCTAAAGCAGGCACTGCTGTAGTCACCTAATGTACTTATAATGGCTTCATGCCCCTTGTCCTTTTCATGCCACCTTTTTATTCATATTGTAAGCGTATTGTCCACCCTTCCTGCTAATGCCTTGGGCTCAGTAGGTGCTGTGGCAAGACAGATGATACAATTTCCAGAACCTATTGCAAAAATGTAAGACAATCATGTTGAGAACAGGTCTATAAGTGGGTAGGTGGCACTATTACATTGCTGTATGGACAGGTGGTTAGACATCTAGATTAAGTTAAAATATTTGAGGTTCTAGGTTTCTCTTGGAACTTCTAAAAGCCCTAGGGCCTGAAGGATGGGATGTGACATCCGAAAAGGTTCGAGAGTTCCAATGATTTCAAAATGTTGGAGCGTTGCTTTAGTTGAAACTTAGGCTGAAGGAATCTTTCAGAGCTGAATGATTTAGTCACTTTGGTTTGATGAATAAATAATATATTAAACACTGTTCCGCAGTGCAGTGGAAATAGATTAGCGTGTGAAGAGGCGTATGAGGAGACCATTCCTATATCCCTTAGGCGCTCTAGGGCCCTCCCCCCTACAAGGTTCTTTTCCACTTGAACTGGAACCAGTGACCTGCTGATTACATATGCACATGAGCGGTCAGTACACTAAGCCATTGAGATCTGATACTCAGGTTATAAATTGTATTATGAAGAGAGGTTAGAGGCATATAATGAGTTTTTGCTGGGACCAAGTCAACAGTCTGAAGCAGGGTTCTTCATAGGAAGAGGATCCGTGAAAATATTTTTTAATGACCTGCAGTGAGAAAAAAAGCATGGCAGACCCAACATCTGGTGCCAAGTAGTGGTATTAGCCATGTTAGCTGCCACATCAGTAATAACTATGGCAGTATTGCTTAAATATATGTAAATAAATGTTGTAGCATGAGCAATGGGTCCTGATAAAGCGCAAGGCCTGGAAAACATTTTTCTTCCTCATCGAGACTGTTATCCCTATAATGTACAGTGCTCCACTGTATTATATTTAGATTTGGACTATAATTGTCACTGCCATTCATATTATCAGCTGCCATAATTAGAACTGGTTTAAAAATGTACTCTTCTATCTGTCTGCCTCCCTAACTTTATTTATGCTCCTACGTCTGTGTGTCTCCTCATTGGCAAAGTTACTGGTTTTGTCAAATGCTGTTTAGGTTTCATCTGCTGATATCTACCGGTCATGCCTATACTTGTAGTATTACAAACACAACCTCTGGATGTGACCCCAGACCACTATGTCTACCCCAATGCCCAGAGAGTCTGTACTCATTTCTTTGGGTGCTTTTAGACCAACATCTGTAGTTCCACAAGAGACACAAAGGTCACATAGATGCCCAGTGAAATCCCTTAAAAATCAAATTCTTGTGAGAAAACACACTGGTAGTCATCTTGGGAAAAATTCCAGGGTGGCTGGTAATTAAACTCAACCTGCCATAGAGCAAGCTCCAGTTGAATAAGATATGGATGAGAGAACATCTTGCTCTTGATGTGCCCCCAATTTTCAGCACTTTTCATGTTGCCATTCATAAGCTGTTTGGTCTTCCCGACTCATCTTCTTTTTGCTCTCCATAGAGCACCTATCACTTAAACTGACTCTCCATGCCACATTATGTTCAGCAAGTAATGAGTCTGTCATTACAGAGGTACGACAAATCAGAATACGTGCTCTGTTTGGTGGTGCTCATAGTATTAGCTTCTTGTATCTGTCTTTGTCGCTATCATGCTTGCCATAGTTATAGACACGGAGTTCCTACGCACATGCTCGACTTAAGGGTACAATCAAGACTGTTTAAACACAACAGTTTTGGGGTTCTGCCCATTTATCCCCGCTCGAGTTTTCACACTTGTCTGCCTGGTTTTTGGATTTGTACTGTGAGTAAGTCTCATTACATGAGTCTCACTTACAGTAAATTCAGGGTAATTGAACTGTGCATGCTAATCACCAGTGTCCACTTTTTAAGATAAGGGTGCTGCTGGGAACCCAGAGTAAGAGGATCTGGCCTGGTTACACATGAACATATGACCACACACGTGCAGGATGCACGTATGAGACTACTGAACTGTGCAGTCCAGTATCTGCAGACAGGTAGCCTGTCACAGAAGTGATTATCCCGAGACTGGTACTGACGTGGGGTAGGGCCTACAGCATGAGTGGGCATTCTTTACTGAAGGTCTGTCGTGCTTACACAGGATAACACATTATTATAGGCCCTAAAGCACAGGTTCACTCCACTTAGGCCTACAGGGTCTAGCGAGGTATCAATCTGTGGATAAACATGCATCCTGAGTATGAATTTACAGGCCCTAACATCCAATATAAACACCTTATGCAAGTAAGGATTTGTCATATTTCCCTGGCGTGGCTCAGAATATGATTTCAGACCTTTGTTCCCCCTCAGGGCCAAGTTAATTACTCTGCTCCTCAGCAGGGGGGTCAAATGGCTGCCACACAATAGGGCTAGTAACAATTATTGACATGTTCCTGGAAAATGAAGGGTTGGGAAGGAAATCTGCACCTTTTAATTAGCTTGTCACACTACCCAGGTCCACTGGTACAAAGAAGGAGGGCCAGCCCATGACGTCAGCACAATAGGGTCTCCCCTTTGAAGTTTTGGTGAAATGGGAGTAGGCAGCTGTGTCAGCTAGGTGCAGAGCTGAGGCTCTCACAGGAGAGCTTTCCACAGATAACTTAAAGTCGCCATATTTGTTTGCCCCAGAATGCTGTACATGAGGATTGGGACAGTGGTGAAGTGACGTAATTGCATCCTAGGATTAGCCATAGGTGCCTGGATTTCTAAAACTTTCCACCCACACTGCAAAAGCCCCTGCACAAGGAGGTGACATTTGAGAAGACACTGGGCCTGGGAGCGACGATGGCAAAGGGACTTTGATTCTACCTGACCACCAGCCCGAGAATGGGGCCCTTCAGGGCAGTAGTGCTGGTCCCCTTATGCCTCTTGAGGAGCAGGGCATGAAGTGACCTGCTGGGGGGACCCTGGGAGGTTCCCTTTAGACCTTCTGTGAACTCGTCCTTGACTTTACTGACACAGAGATTCCCTTTAAGGAAGCAGGAGGTCTGGGACCCGGGTCATGTGGCACAGTGGAGTCTTTGCTGGCTGGCTGCGAAAGACACCGCACAAGCAGGAGAAGGACACCAGGAACCAAGTCACCAGAGGACAAGTCTGATGCAGAGAGCCAGGAAATCAAGCTCCCCAGAAAACAAACCTTTACAAGTCAGGAGGCCTGAGGGGAATGCTCCTAGTGGTCGGGCCTGATCACCAGGAACAAAACAAGCCTATGATTGTGTCAATTGGCCCTATGGGGCCTGAGACACAGATAGGGCCCCGGAGGGGAGGGGTATCAAGCAGAGCAAAGGAACATGGCACTTCACCCGATTTTGAGAATTTTAACCCATGGAAGACCAAGCCCTTGGAAGACAATGCCCACTCCATATTTATTTTTTATACAAGATTTTCCTTGGTGGGTGCATGAGTAAGAACCTTCTCAGGACTCAATGCACATGCCATAGAACTGCAAGAATCATAATGTAGCTGGGGGCGTTGTTTACCACGTGCTTGTATCTCCCAGCCTGGAATGCAGGCAAGGGAAACTATTCATCTGAAAAGAAATGTTGCTCCCGTCCCACTGGAGCACAGATGAGTATTGACAGCTCTGGAGTGGCACCAGAGGAGGTGTCTGCTCCACCCCACAGCCGCCAACAACTAATACCAGTTGTAGATGTTCTGTGTTTGACTGGGACACCCTGGACAAGTAGAAAGGAAAAAGGATTGCAGCTTCCAGGCTACCTAAATGAGGCAAACTGGAAGCTTCTCATTAAACATTCACTGCTCATGGCCATAATCCACTGCGAGGGGGTTAAATATGCATTCACCTCTTTTGTGGTGCCCCAAGGAGGGGCAAAGGCACACATGTATTGTGGTGGAGGGGCTGCAGAATTTGCAGCAGCCCCCTAGAATGTTTCAAAAATACCAATTCTACTTAAACTTTCAAGCACTCCCGGATCTAGAGCTTTTGTTCTTGTGGCCCATTGTGATTGGTTCTATTACTTCAATGGCAGTCTAATTAAACTGAAGAAAGACTCTGACACATTTGAATTATCATGCTTTATTTAAATATTGATGTTGATACCTCAATGTTTACCATTATAATGAATGCATATTGATACTGTTTCAACTGGTTTTTAACAATGATATGGCGTTGAACCATTACATGTGGTTACTTTTGTAAATGGGTTTACACCCTGACAAAGCCATTAGGCATCCATTATTTATAATGATACCTCTTTGTATTGTGACTTTGCAACTAGTATGGGTGGGGTGTAGTGTGATTATGTGGTCCAGGATCCATAAGGGTGTGATGTAATCTGAGGGTGTCACCATAGGCATTTCCATCTACCTGAGGGACAGATTTGTAGCTTAATACATAATATTTAATAGGGTGAGTATAATGAAAGTACTTTTCCTTGTGTTATAAACAAAATCACTGACTGGACACTCATTTATTGAGTGTTGTTATCACGTAACAGCAGAGATAGGGTTCACCAGTCCACACCATCTCCCCAGTGTAGGTCTTGGACTGCTCTGCTTCATTACCCAGAGAGAGTCAAGTACTACAACTGGGTACTTGGTTCCCAGTAAAAAGACAATTGCAGACTTATTACCTGTGAAGGGTCCCCATCCTTTGCAACTAATAACCCAATTTATCATGAGAGCCATTGCCCAACTCAGAACCAGCAAAATCAGTCTCTCTCATCTCAACTGTGAGAAATTGGCTCATTAGTTGGGCTGGATTGGGGTCCACCACAAGTAGTAAAGTCACTATCCTGTTAGGATCAGTAAAAGGTTTCACAAATTTAAATTTGAGCTCAACCCCTCATAACTGTGGCGCAGAGCAGACATGTTTAACTTAGAGAAAATGGGTAAGTTATTTAAAAGTACCAAAACTGTTAAAAGTGAAAAAAAAGACACAAGGAAAATCCCAATCAATTTATAAACCTAGAGTAAAAGTTAATGAACAAAATGACATCAAAATGACAAGAATCCAATAATTGGAACTGGAGATATGATTTTTTAAACATTTAAGTGAAACTAACACCAAAAAGTGCAAAGTGCCAATGGTCGTGGTAGATTGGGATCTAGGTATGGTTTGAGTCTGACCATGATGGAGCAGAGGATGGATACAACTTGCAATGCATGGGTCTGACTGCTGCTACAGCTGGACTGCCACCGCTGCACCCCGCGAGTCTGGCAGTCCTCGAACCAGCAGACTCTCAATCGGTCCTTAAGTGTAACACAAGGCACAACAGAGCGGTAAAGTATGATTTGACAGTGTGGTGTGTACAGAATGCCTGAATATTCTGTGGCGTTCATCTCTGCCCATTCAGATTAGCCTACTGCTGGGAGCTGGCAGAGGCTTATGCTGATTAGCCTTCTCACAGTTGAGGGGGGTACATTTTTAAAAGATACTTTTTCCTTAATACTTATTAAAATTCTGACTTCACTATTAAATTAGATTTTTAATAATTATTAAAATTAGTACTTTAACTATTTTTCTAACTGGTCTATTCCCAAAATAACAGTATTAGACTTTTTTTTCTGCACTCTGGTTTTCTAAGTGGGACAGCTAGGCCTTGCAGAGTGAAAATAGTTTTTTAGGGCCTTGACACTGTAGGGACATGGTAACATTATTTTTAAACATGCTCCACATTTAAATACCATGCACACTACGGTCCAGATGTGTGGTCATTCCGTTTTGCGGGTCGCTAATTGGGATCTTTTTGGCCACTCGCAAAAGTGAATGTACTCATGTGTCTCAGACACATATAACTATACCCAATGGGTCGCAAATGACCTGCTTCATCAATTTTCATGAGGCAGGTCACAATTAGCGACCCATTGGAAATGGCCAGCACTCACTCACAGGGATGGTGGCCTGCTGGGGTCAGCTGCCCAACACAAAGGTGAAGGGGTCCCTTTGGGACCCCTCCCTGCTTGCGACTGTCTAACCACCTACTTGAAAAAGGTGGTAACTGCAATCGTTTTGCGACCGCATTTGTGGTCGCGAAACAATTGTACATACCAGTGAAACTTCACTATTAGGAAGGACGCCCTTGGCATGCCCCTTCCTAATAGCTACAAGCAAACCCTATTTTGCAAGTCTGTAATAGGTTACAGACTTGCAAAATAGGTGTTGTACATACCACAACCATTTTTGCAGCTGCAAACGACCCGTTTTTCTATTTGCGACCGCTCAAAAGGGTCGACCTTCTGCTCCTACAAGCCTTAAATAGGGCTGACTTACTAATATTTGAAAAAGAGGTTTTGGACTGTTTAAAAGAGTACTTTTAACAGGTCACAATCCAGGTTCTTCATTTCAGCATTCAGGCTACAATAGCAGGCCTGAAGCAATGCTTTCCTTGTCACGCTCACGGATGGCACAATAAGTGTTGCAGCCCACAGGTGACATTTAACTTTTCATGCCCAGGGTGTATTTCCTCACGATATAGTATAGACTTATAGAAACATTTAATACGCTAATCAGGGATTAGCCAAGTTCTACATGTTTTGGGGGGCAGGGCACATACACTGGGTACTTGACAGCAGCCTGAAAACTAGCAATACAATTCGACAAAAAATGGGGGTGATCATATAAAAAGTGGCATTTTCTCACACCAACCTACTAACCCCATCAGATATCTTGGATCTCAAAACTCAATATTCAATCAATCAATCAGAGTACTTGTAAAGCGCGCTACTTACCCGAGAGGGTCTCAAGGCGCTGAGGGGGTGGTGGGGTGCCGCTACTGCTCGAAGAGCCAGGTCTTGAGGAGTCTTCTGAAGGCTAGTAGGTCTTGGGTCTGCCGTAGGTGGGTAGGGAGGGTGTTCCAGGTTTTGGCGGTGGGGTAGGAGAAGGATCTCCCGACGGAGGTTGTTCGTTGGATGCGGGGGACAGCGGCGAGGCTGGCGGAGCGGAGCTGGTGGGTGGGGGTGTAGAAGCTGAGTCTGGTGTTCAGGTAGGCTGGTCTGGAGTGCGTCGTGTGCATGGGTGAGGAGCTTGAAGGTGAACCTCTTGTTGACGGGGAGCCAGTGTAGGTCTCTCAGGTGGGGCGTGATGTGGCTGCGGCGGGGGGCATTGACGATTAGTCGGGCTGAGGCGTTTTGGATGCGTTGTAGTCGTCATAGGTATTTGGCTGGGATTCCTGCGTAGAGTGCATTGCCGTAGTCCAGTCTGCTGCTGACGAGGGCCTGTGTCACCGTTCTTCTTGTTTTGGTCGGGATCCACTTGTAGATCCTGCGGAGCATGCAGCGGGTGTTGTAGCAGGAGGAGGAAACGGCGTTGACCTGCTTAGACATGGAGAGGGAGGAGTCGAGGATGAATCCTAGGTTGCGTGCATGGTCGGTGGGTGTTGGTGCTGTTCCCATTGTGGTCGGCCACCAAGAGTCGTCCCAGGCTGAGGGGGTGGGTCCGAGGATGAGGACCTCCATCTTGTCCGAGTTCAGCTTAAGGCGGCTGCTCCTCATCCAGTCGGCGACGGCCTTCAATCCCTCGTGGAGGTTGGTTTTGGCGGTGTGTGGGTCCTTGGTGAGGGAGAGGATGAGCTAACTGTCGTCGGCGTAGGAGATGATGTTGAGGTCGTGATGGAGGGCCACTTGTGCGAGGGGGGCCATGTAGACGTTGAATAGCGATGGGCTGAGGGATGAGCCCTGGGGGACGCCGCAGATGATGTCGGTGGCTTCGGATCGGAAGGGTGGGAGGCGGACGCTCTGGGTTCTGCCGGAGAGGAAGGACGTGGTCCAGTCAAGGGCCTTCTCTTGGATTACGGCTTCTAGGAGGCGTGTCTTTAGAGTGCGATGGCATACCGTGTCAAAGGCGGCTGACAGGTCTAGGAGGATGAATGCTGATGTTTCGCCGTTGTCTAGTTGGCGCCTGATGTCGTCTGTGGTGGCGATGAAGGCTGTCTCGGTGCTGTGGTTTTGTCTGAATCCAGATTGGGACGGGTCCAAGATGTTGTTGTCTTCCAGGTGGTGGGCTAATTGCATGTTGATGATTTTCTCGATGACCTTCGCCAGGAACGGGAGCAGGGAGATGGGCCGGAAGTTCTTGAGGTCCTTGGGGTCCGCCTTGGGCTTCTTGAGGAGGGCGTTGATTTCGGCGTGCTTCCAGCTTTCCGGGAATGTCACTGTTTCGAAGGAGATGTTGATGACCTTCCGTAGTTGGGGTGCGATGGCTGCGTCTGCTTTGTTGAATATGTGGTGTGGGCACGGGTCTGACGGAGATCCTGAGTGGATGGAGTTCATGACCTTGCGTGTCTCGTCGTCATTGACGTAGGACCAGGAGGTCAGGCGGTTGGCGCTGGTGGTGTTCGCACGGGAGGTGGAGTCTGGTGTAGTCGGGGCGGTCGTGGTGTTGAAGCTGTCGTGGATGTCAGCGATCTTGCGGTGGAAGAAGGCGGCGAGTGAGTCGCACAGTTCTTGTGAGGGCGGGATGTCATTGGCGTTGGCGCTGGGGTTGGATAGTTCCTGTACGATGCTGAAGAGCTCTTTGCTGTCGTGTGCGTTGTTGTCCAGGCGGTCTTTGAAGGAGGATCTCTTGGCTAATCTGATGAGGTGGTGATGTCTGCGGATGGCGTCCTTGTGGGCTGCGTGGTTGTCCGGTGTGCGTTCGTCGAGCCATATCTTCTCCAGTTTCCGGCATGCGCGTTTGGAGGTCTGGAGCTCGTCGTTGAATCAGGTGGCTCTCTTGCTGGCGTGGCTGTTGGAGGGTTTCTTGAGTGGGGCGAGGGTGTTGGCGCAGTCGTCGATCCACTGTCTGAGGTTGCGGGCTGCGGCGTCTGGGTTGGTGGGTGGGTTCTGGATGAGAGTGGCGATCAGCTGGTCTTCAGTGACTTTGCTCCAGCAGCGGCGAGGCAGCTGTTGAGTGCGGTGGTGCGTGGTTGGTTTCTTGAAGGTGAAATGGATGCAGTGGTGGTCGGTCCAGTGGAGTTCGGTGGTGTGGTCGAAGGCGAAGTGGGTGCCTGTGGAGAAGACGGGGTCCAGCGTGTGGCCGGCTGCATGGGTGGGTGCGGTGACGAGTTGTCTGAGGTCGAGGTTGGCGAGGTTGTCGATCAGGGTGGCGGTGTTGGCGTCGTTGTTGTTCTCGAGGTGGAAGTTCAGGTCCCCGAGGAGGATGTAGTCCTTGGAGGCGAGTGTGTGGGAGCTGGCGAGGTCGGCGATGGTGTCGCTGAACTGAGCCCGGGGTCCGGGGGGGTCTGTAGATGAGTGTTCCTCTGAGGGTGGTGTTGGGGTCGGTGTGGATCCGGAAGTGCAGGTGTTCAGCGGTGTTGAGGGTGTCGTCTGCGTGGGTGGCGACCTTGAGGGTGGACTTGTGGACGATGGCTATTCCTCCTCCGATTCCATTGGCGCGATCCCTGTGGGTGATCTTGTAGCCGTCCGGGATGGCTATGGCGATGTCGGGCGCCGAGGAGTCGTTCCACCAGGTCTCGGTCAGGAAGGCCACGTCTGGGGCGGAGGTGTCGAGCAGATCCCAGAGCTCGGCAGCGTGTTTGTGTGCGGAGCGGGTGTTGAGAAGTATGCAGCGGAGGTGGTTGGGTCCAGTCCTTGGAGGTTTGGTGGCTCTGTCACAGGTGAAGCTGCAGGTGCGGCAGGAGAAGGGTCCGTGAGTCCGTTACGGGCAGCCTGGAAGCAAGTGTGGTTTCAGCCGGCATTGAGTGCGTGGAGGGTGCTGGCATCATAGCAGAGTCTGGGGTCCAGGGGTTCGGCTAGTTAGAGATATTGTGGTGGGATTCATATAATTCCATGAACGTCAAGGTATAAGATTAGTGCATTTGCATGTTCTGACAGTACTCTGCTCATATTGCAGGATGAAATAAAGAAAAAAAAGAATAAACAGAAACAATTAAGCCGAGAAATTGCAGGCTAAATTAAAGTATCCTGTGATATAAGAGCTTCCTTAAATTTAACCCAAGAACTTTGAATTAATTTTTGGGTCTAAATTCTCTGGTTGAGCCTCAATGGTAGATAGTTTCTCTGCACATGCACATTCTTTTCTTATGTTCTACCTGGGTCTTAGATAGGGGTTATCTTTTCCCAGAGGCTTTTGCTTTTTGTAGTTTTTTTATGAGACACTGCTTAGGAAAAACACCAAAAGGACAGCGCCCGAAGGGCACAATCTGGTTCAGGAAATTGATCTGCATTTGCCCCATCTGAAGATATGTCAATATGGTCCTCAATATGAGTTTGCTGGATTTAGTTGTAGGAATACAGAAGAAGGATGGGAAGAATCCTTTATTCCAGCTGATATGCCTATACCTAAGCCAGGGGATTTTGAGTTATTTTCCTCAGAATGGGGAATCAAGTTATGTTCCTCAGAATGGGGAGTAATACGTGAAAAAGTGCTTTTAATAATTAGAAAATAATGTTTATCTTGATGTGTTTAAGTTAACAACAGTACGCCTCAATTAAAATAACTAGGCCTCAAGTTAATATTATTAGGCCTCAGCCAGCTCGCATTCACATCCATTTGAAAGCTGCAGAAAAGAAAGCACAATTCATTGTTTTGTCAATGTTTCCAATGCTTATATTCCTGTGTTTTTCTTTTGCAGACAGTAAGAGAAATAGAGTTCATTTTCATGATGAGGTTTTTCTGGTGCTTATTTTACTGAGCTGGAATATATTAATTTGTGTTCCTTAAGAAAAAAGGCATGAGCTGAGTATTCATATATTTGCAGTCTATTCAAGGTAATTTGTTCAGGACTTCTCTAAGAAGTACACTGTGTATTTTATTTACTTTTTGCACAAATTTTGCATTATTATTGTTTTCATCTCCTATGTTTAATTAGGCATGAAAGTAGGTGTTCCAAAATGCTTCATGTTTAATGTATCATATTTATACGAATGGTTTGTTGTTAGCCCTATGAACTTACTTCACACCTTGATGAAAACATGCCTTTCACTGTCTGAAAACAATAAAATGTGCCCTTTTTGGGATGTGTGCCAAACGTTTTCTCGCCTTACGAACTGAGCAGCCTCTAAGTTTTATGCTACTGATTCAGACTTTGCTTGACATTTGAGTGAGCAGATTTGTGGTAGTCCTCTGCTGAACTATATTCTGGTTCTGGCTACTTATTTGCTTTGGACGGCGACTTTGTTATAACCTTTCGCAACTGGCTTTATTTGATGCATAATGAATGCTGATAATGAATCTAACTATTTCTGCTTTCTGTAATAGCTCTTAGATTTGAGTGAACCTTTATGGTTTTGACTTTTAATTTTGTCCTGTGATGCTTTTCTTTATTATCATAGGGCGGCTGCCCTGTGGGAGTCACATGGTCCCAATCCTGCGTGCCAACCCATTTAACATTTTAGTTAAAGTATTGACAGAATTTCGGTGGAGAACGCTTGGGCAGAATAGTAAAAATTACAATAGAATTTCAATGAAGAACGCTCCAGCAGTTTGACAATCAATTTGAATAAAATAACCTTTTTAATTCACTGACATAATCAGTGAAAAAGTCGACACAAAAAAATTGTCAGGACTTAGGGAATCCTGCAATAAGCTGGATTTACGCTGCTGTACCTGTTAATGGTGTAGGGAATTGCATAAGGTGATTATCAATAGGTCCAGGTGTTTTGCTTGTTTTGCAAGGTTTTGCATCACTTTTTAAACATTAAAATGTTACATTAACAGTCTTCACGACATGGCATAGAGAGTGCACCACAACATTTTGCATTCTTGCATCACTGTATAGTAAATATGATGGTGCAGGCTATCGTGGCGTGAACAGCAATGCAGTAGGATTTGTTTTACAAAGAACATTTTATTAAGCATTTAACTGGGTAAACAGCAAATTATAGGTTAGCCATTTGAGAGAGAAACTATCATCTGTTTTGTATGCTCATATTTCAAAGCAAAATACAACAAATATATTCTTAAGAATCCCGCCAGCATACCCTTGAATCCTTCCCCATACCCTCCCAATCTGACAGGGCAGCTTTATTTGCCATATCTTGGCGAAGCGCCCACCATCCAAGAAATGTCCCTTCCTTGCCTCAGTCCACCTCTGAGGGTTCATGCACCTCCTCCGCTGTCATTCAAGAAAACAAGCACAGCAAACTCAATTGTGGTAGAAATTGGCACATGAGAGCGCCTTCTAATAGGTGACTAAGTAAAGGACAATATTGGGCTACATACTGAATGTGAGTACCCTCCAGGTTGCTAATGAGTTTCTCCATAGCAACAGTGTTCTATAGTAGTTGATACCATTGCACGATAGTGGCAGGATCCACTTTTTTCCCCAATGTATTGCAATAGCGAGCTTAACCACCGCTAATCAATATAATGGTATGTGCCACCCTTCTTTAGCCATTTGTGTGTAAATAGCTGGCCTAATGCCTAACAGTAGTGTCTTCGGGTGAAATGAGAGCAGGAAACAAAGAATATTCTTTAGGGTATCCGCCACTTATCCCAACAAAGTTGCGAACATAGGGTACTCCCACCACTTATGGAGAGTAGTTCCCGACATTCTATAAACTCACCAGCGGGGTACATCCTATGTATCTTCACTGGGGTATAGTAGCAGTCTTATATCATTCTAGTGTATTGCTTTATTTTGCAGTTTGATGGAGTTCATGTGTATATCCCATTGGAGAAGCTTTCACTCCCTCTGTCTGATTTGAGTATTTAGGCACAGATGTGCAAACATTAAAAATACAGATTTCCTAATTGCGAATCTCTCTGAATCGCAATTAGGAAATCTGTATTCCTTATGTATGAAACTCATTAAGTTTAATTTATGGATTCCTTGTGGGCCGCAAATTGATCTACCTCCTGAATATTAATGGAGTAGGTCGCAGTTTGTGACTTATTAGGAATCACAGCCATCACAGGAATGGTAAATATACAAAAGAGTGATGGATGGAAGGATTTAATTAATCTCAGCCACCGGTGATCATTTGGGGCCACATCCCAATCCATTGTTATTTTGCACACCATGCCACCTCAGTTTGGACCAAGCTTTATGCAAATCAGTCTAGACCCTGCTCCAGTAGCAACAGTCCAGCCCGAACTGCCAAGCCAGGTCCGCCCTGAACTAGAACACAAGCAACCCAGGACCGGTTTCGCCCTAATTATGGGCTCATCAGCCAGGTACAGCTTGATTCCAGTGACACAGTGTGCACGAGACCCACGTCTGGGCATATGCATCCCACGGTTCTGAGACTCTGGCAGGTTTTGCTATAGGGTCTTGGGTGGGAAGGAAAGGTTACAGGGGAAACTTCATTGTGGCATGGGACCCACGTACCTTAGATCTTCACCCTGGAGAGATTCAAATGGGTGGGACATCCTTAGCATTTCCTCCCTGGGCCATATAGTTTGCTCCACAGGAATGTAATTCTATCAAGACCTTCAGAAGGCATGTAGAATAGAACTCCCAATCTTTCTTTTACCTGCAACGTAGGTATGAATGTGGGTCCTAACTTCCAGACACAACTGATCTTCCCCACAACAACCCACTAGAAGGCAAGTTACCAATGTCTCATCTGCCTAGCTGGAACCAGGTCTCCTCTATATATAAGACACTGATCATTAACACTTCAGACTCCTTTTTGGACCTAAAGTGTAAATGGGAGCATGTCGTAGGCCTACTTGATGAATTAGAATGGACATTGGCAAGCATGGCTCCTCGAGAAGCTGTTATCTCGACATGCTTTAAATTGATCCAATTTAAATATTTACGCCGTATCTACTTGACTCTACATCAACTATGGCACATGAATAGAAGTGCTACACCCAACTACCTCCACTGTATGGTAGCAGAGGTGATCTTCTCCACTCTACATGCAGTTGCAGTTTAATCCACTCCTTTTGGTTAGCGCCACACTGCTCAGACCTTTACAACTCGCCCCTAATATGCTCTGTTGAACATAATGGATGATGAGTGGTTTACGCATGAGACGGAATGCTCCAGTTCTCCTGCTTTGAGTCAGCACCATTAGACATGATAGAAATAATGACTGTGTCCGACACAGTAATTAATGTATCCTAATGTTGGCATTGCGTGCCTGTCACATGCATCATAAGTATATATGCAACGACCCATCTCCTACCCCTCTCCCCCCCTTCTTTTCTCCCTTTTATCTCAATGTCTTTTGTAAATTGTCTATCCTATAAAAGCAAATAAAGATAATTAAAAAAAAAAAAGAGTGGTTTACGCATGCAGAAAAACCATAAATTAGACTGGGTCTTGTATTTGGGAGGACAGGCATTGCTTAACAGTAGCGACAACCTGCCCCTCCCACAGGATCTGGAAGGAGGAAATGTATGGATCTATGCTATATTGAAGAAAAAACAATTTACGAATATCGGGGATGACCACGGAAGCCCTTCCAGAGTATGGGGTATAGAGGAAGCTTGTAGGGCAATATGGAGTCTGTCGCTTTTACCAAGTATTTGCATCCTCAATGTTTTTTGCATACACTGTTCTTTGGATGAACATACAAGACAGCAATAGCAAGATGTTCTATATTTTATCTGTACTGGCTATTTGGTTTTTGCCTCCTGGTGGGCATATTTCCTTGTTATGCGTTATATGTTTATATGTGTCACTCTTTCAAAATCAAAGTCGTTTGCCAAAACCCATCCACTCCATAACCAGCACCATGAGGGACCAGTACACCCGGTCAAAGGCTTTTTGGCATCAAGAGACACCAACAGTGGCAGCTGGTGAGATTTGGAATTAGTGAGGCATAACATTTCTGGTGGAGCAGATCGGGCGAGCGAGCGTAGCGAGCGTGCCCGAATGATCTAAGGAGGGTTCGGGGGGGTTCTCCTCCAGAGAAAAGTTTGTAAAATGAGTAGGCAAATGGTGCATTTTCAAGCAAATTTGAGAACACCTGCACTTTACTCTTTACAGTAAAAAACATGGTGAAGGTTGGCCTTAACTAATTAATATTTAGTCTAGGCCAACGCTCACCTCCTTTTTGACTGTGAAAAGTAAAGTGCATATGGTTATGTAGATGGTTAAATACATTCATCCCAACAGTGACCCTCCCGGCAACTTGCATCCACCCTGCCCTTCTGGAACTAGGATGCAGACACGTGACTGCCAGGACCGCAGCACGCCCTGCTCTCCTTGTACAATTTACACGCACACAGCTCTGCCAGTGCACCTCCGTGCTGTTCAGTAGCACTCGGTACCTCTGCTCTCCCAGTACAAGGTCATGCACACACAGCTCTCACTGAGACTCACAGCAAACCTGACCTTCCAGGACTAGGAAACACAGCTCTGCCAGAGAAAAACAACCTGTGAGTGGCATTACTTGTTACTGTGTGAAATACAAATGGGCACAGCACACAATACTAGCATTTCAGTTAAACTAACTCCCTTGGAAAAGTCTGCGTGGCAATTGTGGATCAGATATTCTCGCTTAAAATCTTAAAAGCACAGCAGCTGCCCCTGTGTCATGGACACCAGGCAGTAAAACCCACTCCCCATTGTGCAATGTGTGAACCTGGCCAGTCTCATGCTTTAAGGGCCAGCTGGAACTCCAAGCTCACACAGGCGTGTACAAACATGAGGCCTTACATCTGGAAACAGGACACGCTCGTGTGCAACCTTCTAGGTAGGATATTCTATTTATATATATATATTTATAAAAAGGGGTTGACCATGGACACTATTTTCTTGTGTGCTGTAATGTGAACATTCTGTTGAAGGTGAGCAGTTAAGTAATGCTATCATGGTCATACAGGAGCGTTAGCCCCGAGTCTGGACTGTGAAGGGTGGTCTCGAAGGGCGAGCTTTACAGTGCAATCATCGGGGGAGTGGGCAAGAGCATCCAATAACCAGTAGACATGACAGCGAGGTGGCAGTCAGGGTGAGTAGAGCTGGACCAGTGGCATGTGTTTTATAAGTCGTACTGGAAAAAAATGAGGGGTGCCTGTCGTACTCCAAAGGAGTTTTTCCGAGCAGCATTCTGGAACCTGTAGTTAAGCTTTTAACAAACACTATCGGCTCCAATGCAACGCGCTGCTGATGAAAAAGCCGGGACGAGCAAAAGGTGTCACAAGTGACTCGCGGCCCACTTGTGGTTTGAAAAATGATTACTCTCTTCAGACCAACACTACAATCGGCTTGCGTTTCCGGATCCTCATAGTAGCAGCATAAAAAGAGAAATGCCACACAAACGTATTACCACAGGGGAAACGCAAAGCTCTTATTGAAAGACGTTCCCATCCAGACAACGGTGGTCAATCATGCAGAGGTAATTATTATTAACCATAGAGATCATCGCAAGGTTTAAACGCACATAACGGGAGAGAGGCGTGGACTGCGCCTCCCTCTATGCAGAACCAAGCTTTTAAGTCGCTTTTGTCAGCAGGGTCCTTTAGCTCGCTAGTAATTACAGGAAATTAGAACAGGAAATAGTGTAGATGTAAAGCATTTCTCAAGTGAAAATTAGCACATGCGGTTCTGCAAACATCCTTATCGTGGGTAGCACAGATCGGTAACTAAAAACACAGCACTTGAACATTTCATGTGAACAGCAGGCACGGGGGAGTCAGGAGGGGTTTAATTAAATTAAAATAAAACGTACCTTCTCCAGGCTGCCTCAGCTCCTGGCCTGGTCCCGATTCACACTTTTTCCGCTGCTCACCTCAACAGGAAGCAACCACCCACAGGCAGCCTCCCTACCCTCCGCCAATCACAACGCTGCAATGGCCGCGTTGGGATTGGTGCAGTGCAGGCACACAACGCCCCAGCCGGGCACCTACTGGGAAGCCCTTTTCTCTATGTAGGCTGCATGGAGCCTACATAGAAAAAAGTGAGAGTGCGCATGACTTCTTTGGTCGGCCGCAGGCCGACCAAAGCAGTCAGGGTCCACAACAGCGGGCAAGCCACTCCCCCCTGCCCTCGAGCAGGACTGCCCACCCACCTGCCCACAACCAGGCACTTCTGCTGTCTTGCAGTGTGAAAAGCATAAACATAAAATTGTAGTTTTACCATTTTATGTTTCTGCTTCTCACACTGCAAGAAAGCAGTGAGGCGACGCCCCCACGCCCCTATGGAGGAGCCGCCACTGGACACCAAGATAGCTGGTATATTTTTTTCTGCCTCTTTTAAACCAGATGGACCATTGTACGGATGTTATCATGTGTCTGGCTGGTCGGTATGAATTCAGACATTTCAGCATGGATTAGGGCTGTAAGAATTTGTTCCATTTTGCCTGCTAAAATCTTGGAGAAGTGCTTGAGCTCAACATTTATCAAGACTATTGTACAAAAGGAGACAAACAGCTGTGGGTTCTTCCCTGATTTGTGTATGATGGAAAATGCCACCTCTCTCATGTCTTTCAAGAATCCCCCTTGTTGCACTATTTGGTTATATACTTACTCAAGTTTGGGGACCAGCAAGGACTCAAAGGTTTCATAGAAGGGGTTGTAAACCAATCTGGGATGGAGATCCTGTTGCCCTTCAGGCTTTAAATAAAAAATAAAAAATTAGTTATAAAAACCTTTATTAAAAACACAAGGATTATTGAACACAGTGTGGTGCCTACAACCCTGGCCGGGCCGGCAGAGTAAACACTGAGAATGACACCCAGTCAGTAAGCCAGAGGATACACAGCAAGTTGCCTACAACCACTTCGGTCCGGCAGCGTAAACAGAGTCATTACTCACAAGGTAAAGGGGCCCGAGGGATATCAAACCATGTAAAGCAGGAGGGCCTGAGCAGTAAATGTGATGTATGCATGTCCCCATGTTGGCATTGGTAGGGCGCATGCTATCCTGAATCCCAACTGCATCCCTGATGAGGCATCTGCTCCCAGGTATTGCACACCATGCGCGCAGAAATATAGTGTTAAGGGCAACACTCAGGTGAACGTGTGTTAGTCCTGAAGTCCAGGGTGGCTCCAAGAAAAGGAGGGGAATGAAAACCCCTATCATGTCAACTTATACAAAACAACTATAACAGTTTGCGGTGTAAGACCTGGTGTAGGTCATCTAACATATATCATATAAGGGTGCTCAATAGAGGGGGTTCTAGTTCAAGGGATAATCAGAGTGTGTCATGCAGGCTGGGCGCGCACGTTATTCAATCGCTTGGGAAAAGCTGGAGGGCTCTGAGTCTTGGAGGACTGAAGCATGTGAACTCAGTGACCATTAGATAGGATATTAAAGGCTGCCATACGTGCTGAAAATCCTTTTCGGTGTTCGCCAGGCTGTGGGAGAGTCATTCCATTGCCAAAATGGGCCAGACACTGGCAAACCATTGGGCCACAGAAGTAGAGGAGGTGCTCTTCCATGTGCACGCTATAAGTTGTTGTGCTGCTAGGAGCAAATGGCTGATGAGGGCCTAGTCCTCTGGGTCCTTGCTTTAAGGGTAGGGGGGCTTATGCCGAGGATAGTCACGTGCTCTTTCCACAGCACCAACAGTGGCTGGGGACTGTGCGGTATATAGCCGGCTGACGGGAGACTGTATAGTACCATTGTAGCATTAATATGTATGCGGTTTCACGGGAGGCAAGGCTGCAATAGGTCTTGGGGATGTCTTGGCATAGTGTGTCCCACTGCTTGGGGGAAATGCCCTCCGGGGTTGCTTGCTGCCATGCAGTCTGGTATCTCTGGGTGCGAATCGGGGTTGAATGCTGTATCACCTGGTAGGTTTTAGAGATCAATCAATCAATCAATCAATCAGGGGTTTATAAAGCGCGCTACTCACCCGTGAGGGTCTCAAGGCGCTGGGGGGGGTGGTGGGGGGGGTGAAGGTGGTGATGCGGTTCCGGATCAGTCGAGGACGAAGAGCCAGGTCTTGAGGCTCTTCCGGAAGGTGTGTGGAGCGGGGGAGCCCTTGATGTTGACTGGGAGCTCATTCCAGGTCTTTGCTGCGATGTAGGAGAAGGCTCTTCCACCTGCTCTGGTTCTGTGGATGCGTGGGGACTCTGCCAGGGCGAGGTCGGCGGAGCAGAGGTTCCTTTTGGTACGTGGAAGGAGACTCTCTCGTTGAGGTATTTGGGTCTGGTGTTGTGGAGGGATTTGTAGGCATGGGTGAGTAGCTTGAAGGTTACTCTCATTTCGATGGGAAGCCAGTGGAGGTCTCGTAGGCGCTGGGTCATGTGTTCGTGTCGTGGGGTTCCGAGGACGAGTCTGGCTGTGGTGTTCTGGATGGTTTGGAGCTTGTGTAGCAGGGTTTTGTTGATTCCGGCATAGAGTGTGTTGCCGTAGTCCAGTCTGCTGGTTATGAGTGCATGAGCAACGATCTTTCTGCATTCGGAGGGTATCCACTTGAAGGTCTTGTGCAGGATGCAGAGGGAGATGAAGCAGGTGAAGGCGACGGCGTTGATCTGGCGGGTCAAGGTGAAGGAGGAGTCTAGAATGATGCTGTGGTTCCGGGTGTGGTCCGTCAGGGTGGGTGGGTTTCCGAGGGCAGGGGGCCACCAGGAGTTGTCCCATGCAGTGGGGGAGGGTCCAAGGACGAGGACCTCTGTCTTCTCCGAGTTCAGTTTTAGGTAGCTGTCGCTCATCCAGGCTGGGACCTCTTTCATTCCTTCTTGGAAGCTGAGTCTGGTGTCTTTGGGGTTCTTCGTGAGAGAGAGGATGAGCTGGGTGTCGTCGGCATAAGATACTATGCTGAGCCCATGCTATCTGGCGGCAAGGGGGGCCATGTAGATGTTGAAGAGCGTTGGGCTGAGCGAGGATCCTTGGGGTACTCCACAGTTGATCTCTGTAGGATCGGTGAGGAATGGGGGGTGGGGGGGGGGGTGATCCCTTGGGTTCTGCCGGAGAGGAAGGAGCGGATCCAGTCAAGGGCGGTTCCTTGTATACCGGCGTCATGGAGTCTGGCTGCGAGAGTACGGTGAGAGACGGTGTTGAAGGCTGCAGAGAGTTCTAGCAGGAGACAGATCAGCAAGAGGCACAAGGGCAGACAGGGCACAAAGGAGACAAGATCAGCAAGAGGCACAAGGGCCGACGGGGCACAAAGGAGAAAGGAGACAGAGAGCGGCAAGAGGCACATGGCAGACACGGGCAAGTGGAGACAGAAGGCAGCAAGTCGGAGAGGTGGCACTTGACGGCGGAGCTGCGGTGGGAGAGCAGGTCTCTGACCAAGGCCCGCACTAGTTTCTCAAATAGTGTAAAAGGGCGCGCCGCTGGCACATGGATCCCCGGGGTGGACAGCCAGTGTCGGAGCTGTATGTATTGAAACTAGGGGTGGGCGGAATTTGCGGAATTAACTTCCGCAAATTATCGCGAGAATGCAGAAAATCTCCGCAAACACGCCGGAAATATCGCGAAGATGCGGAAGTTTTTTTGCCGCCTGTTCGCGGTATTTTTTGCGTGCTCGCGGGTCGCCAACTTACCCATGCGGTCGCTCACGGGCGCGGCCATCTTGTTTTCACTTGTCCCGCCCTCTGGCGTTGTTTACTTCCTGTTCCGGGTCGCGCAATGCATGTTCGCGGTCGATATTTCCTGTTCGCGATCGCTTTTACTTGATCGCGTTGCTTTTTGCTTGCTCAGGGAGACAATATTGCGCGAACTTGCGCACGTGGTCGCAACGGGCGCGGCCATCTTGTTTTCCACTCTATTGCATGGTTCTGGGGCCTGATTTTCAATCCTCCCTAAATCTTTTCAATCCTTTGTTTATAGCCACTTTTTTTGGATCTTTATTACTTATTATTTCTCTAACTATTTTCCTGCCTCTATATTTTTGGTTTTTGTGTACTTTTTTTTTTGTTTTTTAGCTACTTTTTCTCTTTGTATTGCCCGCTATTTATTTCCTTTACTCCTTTATTTATTTTACCTTTTCTTTCCCGCCCTGTCCCCAGAACCATGTCCAAGGGCAGGGCTGTTCGCCGGCGCAGCCAGAGCCGCGACCGCCTTACTTGCGGAAGGCGGCGCCCAGAAGGGGTGCATGCACGGGCCTTATTTGGGGAGGCGGAGTTGGCTGCACTAATTTTCTTTGTGCAGCGCCACCTCCCCTCAACCCTGGCAGCAGGTGGCAGGCCTGGGTCCGGGTACGGCCTCCGGGAGCGTCGGCAGCGGTGGGGGAAGGTGCGCCGGGCAGTGTCGCGCATCTCTGGGGTCCGGCGCACCCAGGCACAGCTGACGCACCGGTGGTCCGACATCCTGGACCGTGAGCAGGACCTGCTGGACCTGCTAGGAGTGGAGGTCCCGGGGCTTGGTGAGTACCTATTTAATTATTACAACTTTGTGTCTGTTCTTCTGCTCTATGTTATATATTGCGAATATCTTTTTTTCCTTCCAACCAGCTAGAATGTTGCTGCTTGCAATACATTCCAGGTTAATAACGTTTAAAAGTCTTCTGTGATTATGACACAGGTGCTCTTCTGCGCTACTACTAATCTTACTTGTTTGCAGCTTTGCGTTTGCGCTTGCTTAGCGTGATTCTTTACGAGTTTATTTTAGAGAAATTAAGTTACGTAATGCTACAGTGACTCACGTCCACTCCTTACTTTGTCCTGTCACTAATAGATAGGGGCGGATTGATACATAGGTTTAGGTACTTTGTATGAGCTTCTAATTGGTTAGTGGTATGCGTGATGCCCCCCTCACTCAGTTACGTGACGTGCTGCTAGTACGCCAGTCTTTAGAACCTTTCTAGTTTGTTCAATGAGTGGAGGTAGGCTTTGCAGTTACTTAGCAGTAGCAGATCAGCATCAATCAAACCAAAATTTGGTGTATACAAAAAATGTAGTCATGTTCATGTGTCCTCCATGATTGGATCATACACATTGTTGAGGAATACAGTGGAAATGCATACTTAATGTACAATTGGCATGCCTGGAATAGGTGGGCTAGGTTGGGTGGTACGTTGTACTAATACTTAGGCTTACTTGTAACTTAGTTTTCTGGAATCAGAATGATAAATAGTAACTTAAGTAGTCGAACTGCGAATCCCCCGATATTACATGTTGACCAGATGAGATCGGTCAATGTAGTTATTGCAATTGTTTACATATGTGTTTTTTGACCGTTGTTGAAAAATATTGTATTTGCTTAAGTTGACACCATCCATCAATGTTTCTCTCTTTCTCATATCTTTCCTGTTCATCAGCACCCAGGGGCAGACGGGCAGGGACTGGGCAGTCGGCGGGACAGGAACACCACCAGGAGGACACCGCAGAGGCCTCCTCTGCTGGCCCCAGTAAGTCTTCTTGTTTTTAATAATATTTCTTATTCCATAACTTTTACTGCCCCATTTCTCCCGAACTATAGTGTGTTTCCAAATGCTATTTTTTTACCACCAATTATCCTTCGATCTGTACGGTTTCAAAAAGCTTATCCCTGCCTCCGCTATGATGACTGAGTACTACTACATACTATCAGTCTGTCTGTCTGTACTGTAGTAGCTAGTCTTGCCCAGTTGGCCAGTGCCACTCTTTGTGAAAGGTTGTAATATAAAACTCATATTCACCAGTAGCTCGTACAATCCGTTGGGTCGTTGTCTTGTACTACTTTTTACTCTTGTTGATGTTTAGGCTTTGAAAATTCACAGCAACAGCCCTACCAGATTTCTTAATATTTTGATATGATACCCTATAGGACATACAACTGTTGTAGGGATCTTGCACATACATTTGCACCAGAAAATAGGATGTTGGTGATGGTAGGTTGGACCTTCCTTGCACACCTCAATCAGAAATTCCGCACCCACCACAATTCCACTGCAGAACATTAACACACCCAACCTCTGTCGTGGAAGCAATTCACATGCACACCCTTACTTTAATTTGCTCACTCGTGTAAGTTAGTCCACTCCACACCAAATACCACAAAGTCTATGTAAGTTTAAAATTTTTATTTCAATTTGAGAAGGTCTGTACACTGTTTTCTTAGCAGCACCAACCGGCAAATCAATAACATTAAAACAATATACATTGTTACACTTATACAGTTGGGAATTAAATCATGATAACTGAAGTGGTGGAAGGCAGCACCACCATCCCATAGCAATTTAGTTTATATACATTTATAAATGAAGATGTGAGTGAAGGGACCCCTCACCTCAGAAGAACCTAGTACTGGTAGTTGGTGCATCGTTCAGAAGCTCTGGTTCGTAGAAGCGAATCTTGCGTCTGTAATGCGAAAAAAGAAATGGTGTGCGTTAGTATATTGCAACTTGCAAGCATTTCTCAGCCGTGCCAAAAAGTGTAGCATCTATGGATAAGCAATATGGACTAACAGTAACAGTAGTACACCAGTTCTTCCTAAAAAAGTGGCTTGTTAATGTTTGTTGACTGCCTGTACGCAGCGCGTAGACTAGACAGTAGCAGTGTGAGGCAGGTCATGTGGGCTCAAAGGTGTCTTAAGAAGCTGCAAGGTAAAGGTAACGTCACATGTGCATGGCTAGGGCTAATCAAGCAAATGCTACAATGATCATATAACTTAGTGTCTACTCTACTACTACCTGATTTGTACTAGTGATTTATGTTAGTATTAACTCATTTTTCAACCTTGCTACTGATCAATAGGGGGGAGGTGTATATGTTGCCTAATAAATGTGTAATGTTTTCTAGGCGCACTACCGACCACCATTGCTGGGGCCAGCGAAGGCGACGCAGAGGGCGAGGATGCGGCAGTTGCAGATAGCAACGGAGGGGGAGTGGCAGCACCAGTGGCAGGCGGTGGTAAGTTAGATTCATAATCTTTAACTATTGTTGAACTTGACAGCACACTCACTGCAAAGGTGTACTGTATGTATATGTATACTGTACAGTTGTGAATTAGGGCCCCATTAGGATGGTGGGCGTATTGCCCCCGCCGGGCTGGCTGGAATTCACTGCCGTCACAGCAGGGGCAAACCTCCCGCCATCCCTGTAGAAAATATTCAGACATGTCTAGGCGTAAAAGGGTTCAATATGGCGGTGGTGTCTCTCTCACCACACCGGCAGCCATATAATCTGCATTTTGGAATGCCTTTGCGTGGCGGCATTACCGTCCGCCACGGAAAGGCATGCACACATTGCAGAGTATGCTTGGGGGCCCCCATGGAGGGTACCTACCGATGCTATGGTACCCCCCCGACTTTCAAAGCAAAACGTGACAGGCTCCGTGCGAGGCCCGTCATGTTGTGCTTGGAAAAGCAGCACAACATTTTAGCATTGCTTTCAGCAAAGCCAACCAGAATTTAAATTTAAAATAACAGGGTGCGCCCGCCACTGTGCCGGGCGCATCATCCTAATTAATTGTCCCCACGGGACCCCCACCCTTTTTAGCAGTCGGATGGCGGGCGGACAAAGTCCGCCCGCTATTCGATGTCGTAAGTAAGTATGAGTTCTTGGGGACGTTTGAAGAGTGAACTAGAAGACTAGAATTCCCTTTAATTGGTATAGGACTAGGAGCCGGAGTATTGAGTAACCAATGTCCTCATCTATCTGATTTCAACTCCGCTTTGAAAGTTTTATGGAGAAGAGCACCTGGTGCACTGTTCAACTAAAAAGTGTAAGACAGGTGGAAGGAAGAAGGACGGGCGACATTTAAAATGTTATGTACTACTGTGCTTTATTTTATAGTGCTACTCTACCATGCCACTATGTGTATAAATAATTACCTTGTCCTACTGTTTTATTAAGACTATATTTTACAATTGTCTTGTTTTTTTCTTTTTGATACACAGCAACTCAGAAAGTCAACCGTAAGGAGTTGGCCGCCAAGGCACGGCGCCGGAAGCTGGAGGCAATCCAGCAGGAATACCGGCGGCTGGTGGTCCTAGCCGAGGAGGAGGAGGAGGCTGCTGCAGCTACTGAAGGCTCCTCCATTGCCCCGGGCCCCAGCCACCGCCCTCCAGCGGTACGGCGCCACCGCCGGGCGGCTGCCCGCCGCCACCGTGCCATCTCCGGTGCCCCCCCCCCACTGTGGCTGCAACTGCCGCGGCCTTAGACGCCGCGTCGCCCATTTAGAGGACCAGATTCGTGTCCTCCTCCAGTCCCGCCCCACCAGTTAGTCCCTGTCACTGCCCCTTTTTTAATTCCTGTTCGTTCTTCTCGTTTGGGCGTTCTCTATTTCTATGGACAGTCGTTGGGTTTAGGGAGGTGGGTGGGTTAGCTTTTGTGGGTTTAGTTTATTTGTTAGGGTCAATTAAATATATTTTTCTATGTTACATGCAATGTTGTTAATGTTTTGTAGGTGGGGTAACTGTTTTACATCACACTGTTTCTTTGCTGGTGCATGGCCGCTCATAGCGTGTGTTTGATTTCAATAATTTGCTGACTGTATAAGACACAAACAGATAGATGCGACACACCTCACTCATTGACTGGTCCTACTATGCATTCCTTGGAGTGGTGTTTGAAACTGACATCATTGACAACATGTCCATTATTGATTCTGCCTCCCCCAAACTTCTCTCTTACCGGTGCTTGATGTTTATGTCCAACTGTGGCACAGCACTGGCTGCATGGTGAAGATGGTTTCCTTTTTCATACATGCCATGATTGGGGTGGTGGTGGTAGTATAGTAGTAGTAGTATACACTGGCAGAGTGGCAGCATTTCCAAAAAAAGAAAAGGAGATAGTCAATCGCCTTTGAGAGACTGTTAGAGGAGTAGTTGAATGAAGTACATCACAGAATTTACCGAGCAACAATTATATGCTCAAATATTTGACAAAAAAACTGAATGCTGGTTATTATGAGGATAGCCTACTAGACAGTTACAAACTATAGTTTTGTCGACTTGGCTATGCCTACAGTCTAACAGTTAGTGCTGTATATGAGGAATGACAACAAACAAATCCAATCAATGCCGGCAATTCATGCTGAGGTATATGTTCCTTTGTTAAATAAAATAACCTGTGAAATATCCTACTCATGGGTGGGCAAGCAGAAGAAGATCATCGCTCTGCATTGAAATTGAAGTAGTGTTGCTTTCACCACATCCGCCCCAGCAAGTGTGTGATTAAGTATTGGTGTACATTTAATTTAGTTACACCTCGACAATAAGTCACACAGCCCGGGGGAAGAGGGTTAGGGTCCGTTGATTGGATGGGAAGGGGGATTTTGGGAAAGGTTTGACATAGAAAAACAGTATGCATACATAGACAAACAAACGACAATCATTGAAGACTACCATACCATATCCATTCCATATGTTAAGGTATAAAAAAGGAAATGCATGCATGATGAGACCCGGATTACATACACTTCTATTTCTTGTTCTGTTCCGGCCTTAATACTTTAACAGATAGCAAATAGAAATTTTAAATATTGGTAGTGAAGAATCGTAAACACAGAGCAAACGTAATGATGATTGATAATAACAACTCCAAGAACACACTGTTGTAAAGAATGTATACAAGATATTAATCAAATTATTTAAAAGAAGTGAAAAGTGGATACTGTTACTGTCTTATCCTGGTCAAAAATGTGGACTGATTTTTTGCATCTCGGCATTCCTCTTGCTCCTCTCGTCCATCAATCTTGGGTGTGTCGCCTCACCACTCGCCACTGCCCGGCTGGAATAAAAAGGTGATTGATTGGTAAGGTAATTAATATGCATTGTAATGTTTTACAAAGTTTTGGACAAGGCCCGGCCTGTAATTTTAGATTGAAAACCAAAGGGGATATTCAGAAAGAAAGTGAAAACAAATGCACAAGTGATGGTGTAGTGCAACAAGAACACTTTCCGAGGTGGCATGTATGCATATGCATCATCTCTACTGTAGTCTGATTCCAGCATAGACCTTCAACAGTAACAGGAGAGATCAGGCCCACAGTGCTTACCATTAGCACATCCTACGTTAACACTTTAGAGTCCTTTTTTTTTTTCTCTCAAAGAGTTGGACAAACGCAAAGCACATTATCCATTCCAGACATAGCATTTTACAGTTAAAGTTAGTAAAATCAATGCACTGCAGTCATCCCACCGCTACACTCTATTCAACTTCTACACAGACATTTGGGTGTGCTGTGGTTGTTGTTCACGTGTTTACCTTTAGGCTTTTCCGTTTTATGCCACTCATGAAACATCCTCCTGACTTCATCATCAGCTCTGATACTTCTACTGACTGAAGATCGGCCTGCAGTACAAGTGTAATTTTTATAACACAACAAGAGTAGAAATATAAATATTACTGACTTGAGTCATTCTTTATTGTGTACAGAAAGATAGATTACCACTAGTACACTTTGACATCACTTTGTGCACAACAAACAACGCAAACACAAAGACCAATAGCTCAGAGTCAGGTGTCCAATGCATGCCAGTAATTATCATCATTTATTACCTGTTCCTTCTCATCTTAAGTTAACGGGCCGTCTCTTTCGCCATCATCATGACGGACGGTGCTGTTAAGTCACAGTCATTTGCATTGCGCAGATTGAGTGAGTCCCCTCCCTGTATTGAATTAAAAGCAATGTATCACCAAGATGCAGGAGAAGTACACATTTCTTGTTTGCCAGAAGAGGAAAATTAGTAATTACTTGTGTGTTCTGTAGAAAGTTGATTAGTGGCAGTGCACAATTACATCAATTCATGCGCAACACACCACAAAATCTACATCATTCAGTCTGCTATTCTGCGGCCAATGCATGGCATCAATCATTACCTGTTGCATCTCATCTCGTTAACGCTGCAGGCCGTCTCTTTCGCCATCATCATGATGGACGGTGCTGTTAAGTCACAGTCATTTGCATTGCGCAGATTGAGTGAGTCCCCTTCCTGTATTGAATTAAAAGCAATGTATCACCAAGATGCAGGAGAGAAGTACACATTACTTGTTTGCCAGAAGGGGAAAATTAGTAATTACTAGTGTGTTCTGTAGAAAGTTGATTAGTGGCAGTGCACAATTACATCAATTCATGCGCAACACACCACAAAATCTACATCATTCAGTCTGCTATTCTGCGGCCAATGCATGGCATCAATCATTACCTGTTGCATCTCATTTCGTTAACGCTGCAGGCCGTCTCTTTCGCCATCATCATGATGGACGGTGCTGTTAAGTCACAGTCATTTGCATTGCGCAGATTGAGTGAGTCCCCTTCCTGTATTGAATTAAAAGCAATGTATCACCAAGATGCAGGAGAAGTACACATTTCTTGTTTGCCAGAAGAGGAAAATTAGTGTGTTCTGTAGAATGTTGATTAGTGGCAGTGCACAATTACATCAATTCATTCATGCGAAACACACACAACAAAATCTACATCACTCAGTCTGCTTTTCTGCGGACAATGCATGGCATCAATCATTACCTGTTGCATCTTATTTTCAGTTAATGGCCAGTCTCTCCCGGCTCTGAAGGAGGATAGCTATAGAAGTCATCAGATTCATGGTCCACTTGTTTTGGAAGGACGAGGAAAGTTTGAATTTGTTGTTACCATCATCCAATCATCATTCATGAGGGAAATGGAATTGACCAGGAGATGCAGTATGATTGAGCGGAGGAGCTGGATTCTGAGGACTGTAGTGTCAAATGGCAGACACCTGAAACTTGTATCTTAAATTAGAAGATTAGAAGACTGTGATAATGCATTGGTTGCGATTCACAAGTTTATAACCGGAACAACAGCCACAAACAAAGGGGGAAAAAAGGGAGGAAGACAGTAAGTGCGAGCCTAATTGTCAGGGAAGTATAGCTCGTCCTCAAACTCTGGGGGATCTTCCAGTAGTAGGTAATCATCTGACACAATACTTCCGTCACCTGAGCCGCTGTCCTCATCTTCCTCTGTTGATTCATGCATTGTGTAATTCGGTGGTATGAAGTGCTGATTCATTTTGATCATTGTTAACCTCTCCACGTTTTTGGGAGATAGACTGGTCCTTCTCAAGGTTACAATGGAACCTGCAGCACTGAAAACACGTTCGGAAGAGACACTTGCGACAGGGCAAGCCAGATAGCTTATCGCCAGCCTGCTGAGCTGTGGCCATTCAGACCTTTTCCTATGCCAATACTGCACTGGGTTTTGATCAACGTACACCTCTGTTGGGTCGTCCGGATAGGCCTGGACCATCCGCTCAATGTTCAGGGTTGCTGCTGGTAAGCTTTTGTGCTGTTTTTTCTGTGCATCAGCACTGTGCTTAAGGCCCATCTTTACATACCAATCTGATAATGATTGTACTCGTCCGAATGATCCAGTTATTGTTTTTGTAGTCAATGGTGATGGTGAGTGTTGCGATTGTGAGCCAACCGCACTGCCCTCAGCAGACGAAGTTGCACTTGATTCTGCATGGCCTGCTTCAGTATCAGTACTTGTTGTGGGTTGATGTGGCGGGCTTTTAATTAGCAGCCCTTCGTTTTCAAACTTGATGGCTGCTTCAGCTATACAACTTTTGTAGCGGGCAACATCAGTGTCGGAAAAAGAACGGAATAGTCCTAATTTTGCACGTGGATCTAGAATTGTGGCACAAATGTAATGTTCTTGTGACAAAATTTTATTTTGTATCCTTACATTTTCTGATAAGCGCCTGGATAAGCTCTCCACCAAGTCATGGGCTTGCCTTCTGTCCTCTACACCTTTGTAGGATTCAGACACATTATTCAGCTCATGCTCTAGCATTTGCAACAATGGGATAGCTTGGCCCATTGTACAGTCCTCCTTGCTGACTTCACGTGTGAAGACCTCAAAAGGAGACAGCATCTCAGTCAGGCATTGAATTAGGGTCCATTGCTCCCTCTGAAGGGTCATGCCTTTAACACTAGCATCACTGCTTCTGTACCAGACATAATCATTGAGTGACCTGTGCTGTTCGTACAGACGATCAAGCATGTAATACGTTGAGTTCCAACGTGTTGCCACCTCCTGGATGAGTGCCTTGACTGGCACCCTACGCTCACGTTGGAGGATCCTCAGCTGCTTCCGAGCTTTAAAAGAATGGCTGAAATGAGTGCATATTCTTCGGCAGATGGACAGTAAATTGCTTACTATGGGTTCTTTTTTCAGAAAGTCTTGCACTATAATGTTTATGCAGTGTGCCAAACACGGAACCCTGAAATAGGAACCAAGTTCCATGGCCTTAAGTACATTACTGCCATTGTCTGTGGCAACAAAACCAATACCAAGCCCTCTGGGCTGCAGCCATTCCAAAACCTTGGTGCGAAACTCTTCTAAAATGTTTTCAGCCGTATGAGATTTCTCCATGGCGAACATGGCTACAGTTGCATGTTTCCGAGTACCTTCAAAAATCGCAGCTGTGTCAACAACACCTCGTGCAGATAGTTGATCTTTAACCCCCACAAAAGAGATCCAGTGTGCAGTGATACACATGTAATCTGTGGCTTGGCAACTGGTCCACATGTCTGTTGTCAGGTGGATATTGTGCACAGCACTCTTCTGCAAAGCTTGTCCAACCAATTCCAGAACATCATGATGTAGTGCCGGAACAGCAATTCTTGCGAAATAGGACCGGCTTGGAACTTTCCATTTCGGGCAGATGGCAGACACAAATTCAAGGAAACCCACCCCTTCCACAAATGAAAAAGGAAGAAGGTCCAGCGCTAACATTTTAGCCAGCTTCGCATTGTACAATCGTGCCGTTGGGTGGTTGCGTTGGAACTGCCCCTCCAACCTAAACATGCTGTCAATGGTAGGCTGGCTTACTTTCCTTAGTGGTGCCATTAACCCACTAAGGCTCAACGACACAGATTGTCTCATTGAGGTACTCGCCGGTCGCCTTGGTGTCTCACCCACACTCTGAGTATGGCTCTTACTGCGGTGCCACTCTGATGTTACTGAGGAGGATGTGGGCGTTACCACTGCAGTGACTGCACTACTGGAGACAGGGCTAGAAATGCCTCCCTGTTCTTCACCTGCCACCACAATAATATCGCTCCCTGATTCCTGACCAACTTCAAAGGGTTTAGTTTTCCTACTTTCTTTTAACTTAAGTAGGTGATCCTCCCACACAATAGTGTGGTGTATTCTGAGATGACTTGCTTGTCCTCCGGTACCATAGTTTGTACCAAGCTTACCACGCCGAACACCTTGTCGACAAATTGCGCATATAGCAACGTTCTCCTCCTTGGCGCTAACAGAAAAGAAGTCCCAAACTGGGGAGGAGAACTTTCTGGCACTGCTGGATGTGCCACTTTCAACACCAGATGAACTTGAGGGGGTGCTTGAAAATATGTGACCCTGTCCACCTACACTGTGACTTTTACTACCACTTCCTACTGAGGTGGTTGAGCTGGATGTAGGTCCCTGCCGGGCCTTGGAAAATATGGCAGCTGGAGGTAGTGGTGGTGTTACCTGTGTTGGTGAGATCCGTGCTACATCCCGCTCAGTAGCAGCCTTTCTGGATAGGGTTAGAATGTCGGTCTCCAATCCCTTTGGGGCGGGAGTAATGTGCGTGATGACTGGCTCGTCTTCATCAACATCATCACCCCCCTCTTCTACATCTACCTCCATAACTCTAAGTTTTTCTGGGACCTTCCTTTTCAGAAGCAATGTCTTGTGGCGTACTTCACTCTCAGACCGAGCTGGTGGGACCCAAGTGTCATCACGATCATCAGAAGCGGGGCTTGAAGAAGATGATGGACTAAGCCTCCTTTTCCTTGCTGGTGGTCTGGAAGACAATAGATGTTCTGAAACAGTGGTTTGACTTCGCTCCGCTTTGTCTGCAGGAAGCTCGATTTCCTGAAATGCCCCTACGTCAGGAGCAACAACTACTATGGTGGGCTGTTGTGGCGGCTGCTGCTGTTCTGGTTGCGGCGGCTGCTGCTGCTGTTCTGGTTGCGGCGGCTGCTGCTGCTGTTCTGGTTGCGGCGGCTGCTGCTGCTGTTCTGGTTGCGGCGGCTGCTGCTGCTGTTCTGGTTGCGGCGGCTGCTGCTGCTGTTCTGGTTGCGGCGGCTGCTGCTGCTGTTCTTGTTGCGGCGGCTGCTGCTGCTGTTCTTGTTGCGGCGGCTGCACACTGATCTGCTGAGTTTGCGCCTGCGTTGAACTTGATTGTGTACTACTTTGCGGTAATGACATTTCTTCAACATCGCTGCCCGTTAGTAGACTGGCTACCTCTGCGACAGTAAAGCCCTTGAGCCTAGGTTGGTGGGGTTGCTGGACCGCTGTGCTGCTCCCAGCTTGGTTCCCGGACAACGCTTTGGTGCCAAAAAAAACCTTGGCCGGCACACCACCAGTCGTGGTTAATGGCACTTCCTTTTTCTGTTCCTTCTTCTCACCAGCAACTTTCTTGGTACTGGACCTGGTACCTTTCTTTGGGGCCATCTTATTCCGACGTCAGGCAGGAGGCAGATGCACAACAAGTTCTGGTCACACGTGGGCGTGATGCGCAGCAGGACATCTGTCTGGCTGGCAGTACAATGGGTAGCCAGGTGATGCCGATGACACCTCCTACTCTGTCTTTTGTGCACCTAAAAGCAAAGAAGACAGGAGAAGAACATCAGTGAAATGTTGCATTTGTTTTTGTGGTTCAGTTACTTAGTACTGTACTAGTGCAAACAAAAGATAGTCTAGCCATTTATGAATTTTTTTTAACTAGAGCTATGTTATACTACTAGTACTGTGTACAGAGTAGACACACTACACTCTCAGGAAGGTGATGTCTAAAAATTCAACAGATCACATAGAAAACACTTGATCAATAAAGCTGTGGCTACCTGCTCTGGTAGCAGTGGATGAAAGCAGGCCTGCTGGCAGACAAGGCCAGGCAAGCTTGCAGGCCTAGGCCTCAAAATGGCCACCAGCCACATGGCCAGGCCCAACAACATCAGCAAGGCCACCCCAAAAAACACACTTCCCCAACTCAATCCAATGCCATCCATGCCCAAAATGATGCCTAAATTCAACAGAGCACACAGAAAACAGTAGATTACTAAAGCTGTGGCTACCTGCTCTGGTAGCAGTGGATGAAAGCAGGCCTGCTGGCAGACAAGGCCAGGCAAGCTTGCAGGCCTAGGCCTCAAAATGGCCACCAGCCACATGGCCAGGCCCAACAACATCAGCAAGGCCACCCCAAAAAACACACTTCCCCAACTCAATCCAATGCCATCCATGCCCTAAATGATGTCTAAATTCAACAGAGCAAACAGAAAACAGTAGATTACTAAAGCTGTGGCTACCTGCTCTGGTAGCAGTGGATGAAAGCAGGCCTGTTGGCAGACAAGGCCAGGCAAGCTTGCAGGCCTAGGCCTCAAAATGGCCACCAGCCACATGGCCAGGCCCAACAACATCAGCAAGGCCACCCCAAAAAACACACTTCCCAACTCAATCCAATGCCATCCATGCCCTAAATGATGTCTAAATTCAACAGAGCAAACAGAAAACAGTAGATTACTAAAGCTGTGGCTACCTGCTCTGGTAGCAGTGGATGAAAGCAGGCCTGTTGGCAGACAAGGCCAGGCAAGCTTGCAGGCCTAGGCCTCAAAATGGCCACCAGCCACATGGCCAGGCCCAACAACATCAGCAAGGCCACCCCAAAAAACACACTTCCCCAACTCAATCCAATGCCATCCATGCCCTAAATGATGTCTAAATTCAACAGAGCAAACAGAAAACAGTAGATTACTAAAGCTGTGGCTACCTGCTCTGGTAGCAGTGGATGAAAGCAGGCCTGTTGGCAGACAAGGCCAGGCAAGCTTGCAGGCCTAGGCCTCAAAATGGCCACAAGCCACATGGCCAGGCCCAACAACATCAGCAAGGCCACCCCAAAAAACACACTTCCCCAACTCAATCCAATGCCATCCATGCCCTAAATGATGTCTAAATTCAACAGAGCAAACAGAAAACAGTAGATTACTAAAGCTGTGGCTACCTGCTCTGGTAGCAGTGGATGAAAGCAGGCCTGTTGGCAGACAAGGCCAGGCAAGCTTGCAGGCCTAGGCCTCAAAATGGCCACCAGCCACATGGCCAGGCCCAACAACATCAGCAAGGCCACCCCAAAAAACACACTTCCCCAACTCAATCCAATGCCATCCATGCCCTAAATGATGTCTAAATTCAACAGAGCAAACAGAAAACAGTAGATTACTAAAGCTGTGGCTACCTGCTCTGGTAGCAGTGGATGAAAGCAGGCCTGTTGGCAGACAAGGCCAGGCAAGCTTGCAGGCCTAGGCCTCAAAATGGCCACCAGCCACATGGCCAGGCCCAACAACATCAGCAAGGCCACCCCAAAAAACACACTTCCCCAACTCAATCCAATGCCATCCATGCCCTAAATGATGTCTAAATTCAACAGAGCAAACAGAAAACAGTAGATTACTAAAGCTGTGGCTACCTGCTCTGGTAGCAGTGGATGAAAGCAGGCCTGTTGGCAGACAAGGCCAGGCAAGCTTGCAGGCCTAGGCCTCAAAATGGCCACCAGCCACATGGCCAGGCCCAACAACATCAGCAAGGCCACCCCAAAAAACACACTTCCCCAACTCAATCCAATGCCATCCATGCCCTAAATGATGTCTAAATTCAACAGAGCAAACAGAAAACAGTAGATTACTAAAGCTGTGGCTACCTGCTCTGGTAGCAGTGGATGAAAGCAGGCCTGTTGGCAGACAAGGCCAGGCAAGCTTGCAGGCCTAGGCCTCAAAATGGCCACCAGCCACATGGCCAGGCCCAACAACATCAGCAAGGCCACCCCAAAAAATACACTTCCCCAACTCAATCCAATGCCATCCATGCCCTAAATGATGTCTAAATTCAACAGAGCAAACAGAAAACAGTAGATTACTAAAGCTGTGGCTACCTGCTCTGGTAGCAGTGGATGAAAGCAGGCCTGTTGGCAGACAAGGCCAGGCAAGCTTGCAGGCCTAGGCCTCAAAATGGCCACCAGCCACATGGCCAGGCCCAACAACATCAGCAAGGCCACCCCAAAAAACACACTTCCCAACTCAATCCAATGCCATCCATGCCCTAAATGATGTCTAAATTCAACAGAGCAAACAGAAAACAGTAGATTACTAAAGCTGTGGCTACCTGCTCTGGTAGCAGTGGATGAAAGCAGGCCTGTTGGCAGACAAGGCCAGGCAAGCTTGCAGGCCTAGGCCTCAAAATGGCCACCAGCCACATGGCCAGGCCCAACAACATCAGCAAGGCCACCCCAAAAAACACACTTCCCCAACTCAATCCAATGCCATCCATGCCCTAAATGATGTCTAAATTCAACAGAGCAAACAGAAAACAGTAGATTACTAAAGCTGTGGCTACCTGCTCTGGTAGCAGTGGATGAAAGCAGGCCTGTTGGCAGACAAGGCCAGGCAAGCTTGCAGGCCTAGGCCTCAAAATGGCCACCAGCCACATGGCCAGGCCCAACAACATCAGCAAGGCCACCCCAAAAAACACACTTCCCCAACTCAATCCAATGCCATCCATGCCCTAAATGTGATTGAAAATGAAATATATTCAAAAAACAAAAGGAACAGTTGCTTCATCATGCACACACACACCCATGAGGCCATGCCCATGGCTAGCTCGGGCCTACTACTACAACCCACAAAATTAAAAAAAATTAAAAAAAAAAAAAAGGAATGATGATAATTAATTATCAAAAATAAATTGTAGTTAAACAACAACTGCAATGCCCACAATCAAACACAACAACCACTTACTTGTAAAATATCCTATTCCAAAAATCCTGAAATCCAATTGCAATGATGCAGCAGACAAAAAGAGTGATCTTTCCAGCTCCAAATCCAAAGGCAGAATGAGCAGGAGATGGACAAAGCACTGGGAGGAGCCTGCTGGACAGGAACAGGAAGTTGGAGAATCTGTGTCACTTCCTCCCTCTCTCCACCTTGTAAAAAAAAAATGACTCCTTGCACAAAAAATGAAAGCCAAATGTGAATGTAAGGAGTTCATCCAAAATCAGTATTTGCAGATGGTTTCATGCTGCTAGAGCCGATATTCCTCTCCAAATTGTAAATTTTACGTTGTTGAGTTCTCCAGCTTCACATTACTTCCGCCGGCGTGTCGAAAACGATATGATCGCGTTCTCTTCTTTGTCCCTGTCGCGTTGGATATGACGTGTTCGCGGTCTCTTTCTCCTGTTCGCGTTCGATTTCATGTGCCCGCGTCCTCATTCTCTGGCTCGCGATGTAGAATGACATGTTCGAGATCTCAATCTTCTCATACTCGCGCGGTGCATGATCGCGAGAAGAAAGACGTGATCGCGCGACAAATGACGTGATCGCGTGAAAAATGACTTGAATGCGGCCGCGAACTCTCGCGAGACAGCGCAAAATGGCTACCAAAATTCAACATCTCGTGGAGAACGCGACCGGGTCAAGAAAACTTGTCGGAGAACGCAGGGATTCAGGTAAGGCGATTGCGCGCGCGCGAGAATGTATTGTTTTACAGCGCGAGCAAGAAAAAAATTATCGCTAAGCTGCGGAATGCGGAAATTTTGACATTTTCGCGCTTTCCACGGAACGCGAAAATGCCAAAATATCGCAATTTCCGCGAACGGAACGGATTTTTGGCCCAGGCCTAATTGAAACCTCACCGTGGTGGGGAAGTGTGAATCTCGCCCTGCAGGCTTCAAACGTCTTCATATCATCTCCTATTAGTAAGTTGCGGAGCGTCCGACAATCCCCGTTGCTCCATCCAACACGACAATCGGTAAGCCAGGACAGAACTCCCGGTTACTTGCGATAGGGGTATTTGGGGACGGGAACATAGTTAAGCCCTTTTTTTACTTCTATTCTATCCCAGATGTCCAGTACTGTTTTGGTGAGAGTCACGACATATGTTATTTGCTTTCGCGCACCACCCATTCAGAGATATACCTTAGATGGGCCGCCCAGTAGTATTACAGCAAATTAGAGCAAGCTAGACCCCCCATCCAGCGGGCGAATCAGTAGGCCTTCAGGTTTTTCTATTGCCTTCCATATCTCTTCTTGGGAAATTACACTATTTAGGGCCTGTCTTTTGCCCTCTGTCAAGAGTGGCAATGTGACTTCATCAAACTATTGCACCCGTTTTTTTGTCAAGAGCTTACTGGCATAGTATTTACAGAAAGCCTCAAGTTTGTCCCTTACCATTTGAAGGACCTCTCCTGCCAACAATATTTGTTTGACATTCTCTATTTCTTTATTCTCTCGCAGCTGCGTTGAAGATGAGATCTCACTTTTTTCCATGAACGAGGGAAGTTTTAAATGCAGCACAGAGAGTTCAGCCATATTGGTATATAGGGCTCTAAACTGGCCTCTCTAGTGAGCAAGCTGTCTCAGAAGTGCTATTGAAATAGTTTCTTTGTATAGCATCTCTTTATCTTTTATAACCATCTCTGATTTCTCAGCTTCCTTTTTTCGGGAGCTAATGGATTTGGGGCTTCAGAGAAATACACATCCTTCACACTACTGCTTTCAACACTTCCCACAGTCCTGTCGGGCTGACCTCCTCTGTGTCAATAATTTCAAAGAATTCTCCAATCTTTTCTAGCATAGACCCTCTCAATGGAGTTCCCCACGTTGCCTCGGGGCTAACCTCCCGTCTGACCACCCAGGTCTAGGTCAGCCAGCACAAGTTGTATGATCTGAGATGCCCAGTGTACCTATTGCAAGGTCTCTTGTAAGGGCTATGAAGGGATTACTAACTAATATTAGATCGATGCAGGAGTATGTGAGGTGTACGAGTTAGAAAAGGGAATATTCTGTATATAGGGGGTTCGTTTCAGACCATGGACCCCCAAGTTCCCACTCCTTCAGGCTCGTCTTCGACATCATTGAGAAGGCACCAACCGGGGTTTCTTCTCTTCCCCTGCAATCTCTGGTGGGGTTCAAAATTAAGTTAAAATCCCCAGTCAGGATAACGACCCCAACAGCTCCTTTTCCCAGTACTGAAAGGAAGTTTATTATATATTGCTTTTGTGCTCTATTAAGGGAATACAGCGAGGCTATGGTGAGCAAATGTTTCTCCAGTGTGCCCCACAGAATGATAAACTGGGCGAACACTATGCAAGGCCTCAGGCAAGGGCAATGCACAGCAATAAAACACCTACACTATAGTTGTATTGCAGCAGTGGCCACAAGCGACCACGAGCCCATTTATTTATATCCTTTGGGCCAAACTCGTCCCTAAGGGTGCATGCAGTAACAATGTAGTGTAGAGGCCGGTTGCCACTATACATCCCTTCAAACTTTTACTATGATGGCCCTAGCCTCTTGGCCATCCTACTTGGCAGACATAGTTTCTCAGCTAATGACTAGGTGCCGAAATGAGCCAAAGATCATACCTCTTGCCCGTCATTCGCTCCCGCTTGCCAGAAAAGGAGTGTCGGGGTTCACTTGAGTCCGGACTGATGCTTTAGCATTAGTCACTGGGAGTGGCTCACTCAGGTCGACAGGGGAGGTAGTGGTGTCCTGGAACATCGCAGGTGCACCCTGCTCAGGTGAACAGTGCATGAACAAACATTCCCCGCTGGCATCCTCACTTTTCTAAGCTCCTTGGTCTAGACCCATTGACAGGTTGGTCACCTTTTAAACCAGGATACGTTCCTGATAGTGGTGTAATGTCCCCGCTAGACTGTGAGCATCATCCCACAGAGCTTTACTACTTGCTATGTTTCTGTCTAAAAAGGGGGTCTGGAACTTCCACCCTGGGTGCAGGCCTTTCATGAACCAGCACTTGGAGTTGTGGGACGATGGCCCTCAGTCCAGGCTTGCCTGGATCTTCGTTGCTTTCCTTTTCTCCTGTGTCATTTAGACATCCAAGACAGCCGGCTACCATTAAGAGACTGTCCTAAGACTGTCTCTAAGTGGCCTCTGGAATATCAGATCTTCTGGCACACAGTTGGAGGTACTGTGTCGTAAATAAAATATTACGCTCTATGTATTTCAGAATATCAATAGGATCATGCATAAAGCAAGAGGCTGAGTCTGTGGTATCAGGTTCAAAAAGGGCTTTATTCCAATAACTCGAGTCAAAGGGAGAATATTACCATCACCACAAGGGATCTGGAAGGGTCTCGAATGTATTCTCAAAACATTATTCACAGAGTACAGTATATATACATCGGAAGCGAAAAGAGCAAAAGAGAGTGAGATAAGAGCATGTGGGCGTGTAAGTAGGTGTGAAGGTGGGCGTCCATGTGGGCGTCCACTTGATGATAATGGGTAATTTGTCATAGGTGGGTGGATACCTGGAGGGGGTTGCGTGATCTGCTGGAATTGTACTGGAACTTTGCCTTACTGGTGCTCAACTCGAGCATGACGTGTACCTGACGTGGGGAGAGGTTGCTATGCAACCGGAAAGTCTGGAAGTGAGGCCTTCAGTGAGGCCTTCAGTGTCAGGACGACCAGCACATCTTGTTTTATCTGATATCTGATGTCTGGAGCAGGGACTGATTTGTGGCATAAGTTGCTCATCACCAAGAGCCGATGTGGCATCCATTTCTTCATTTACTTCATTTACTGCAGAAGCCTTACATGGGGGCTACGGGCTTTTTACGGACGTGAGCTTTGCAATCTCACAAACAGAGACAGAAAGGCTGTGCTTTCTCCTGTGCTGATGGGCTATGTTGATCCCTCCTTCTCCAGGCAGGAATGCGGCTCCGTAGGAGTAAGCAGATAACCGTGCTCAATACTGTCTCGGCACCTTGGGACAGGGCCCCTTTGGCTGAGGCCCAAGTGTGTAAGGCCAAGGATACGCGGCTACAGCTTTCTGAACGTCTGAGGCCTGAAACCTCTGTTCGGGTCTAGCTGAGCCACAAACACGGGTTTGTATGTGGTGCAGGAAAACATGATGCAAACGTGTAGGCCTCAATACTGATTTGTCGTTTCTCTCATGGGGGTCTGGATGATGGCAGGCCACGTTATAGCATAAGTTTCATGATAGGAAAGGCCATGGAGGGGACATGCATAGGTTACATGCATGTACACATATGCGTTGGGGGGGGCACATGGGGACATATAGGCCTCATAGATTTTTATTTTCCTCATTCCCTCCTTGTACCCTAGTGAACCCCCTATGTAACGTCTATTCTCATGAGACAGTCGATCTGTTCTTGCAGCATTATTTTTCCATTTTCAATGCTCTGTAAATGGGGATGTGAAACACATGCAGTAGCACACAGGCCACAAATGGCCGGGCCACACTGCAGACATAGGCAACAACTGAATATCATTAATAGTATCAACCCACAGACGGTCAACACTTTCCATCCCCAAGCCGATATTAACCCCCAGAGCCAACCGGACCATGTCCACGTGCCTGGGTCTTGATGTATGCTATGGGCAATCTTGTGGAGCCTTGTTATTGCTTTGTATACAGACGGTGCGTTATTAGGTATGAAAACGCAACAGCTAGAACCGATGACCCTACAAGCCCCGCCCCTATCCGCCAGGATGACGTCAAGAACAAGACGATTCTGAAGAACGACCAGTCTCATAGCAGACTGTTCCTGGGTCAGATTCCCCAGGGCCGATGCAGTCACATTAGCAACTGTTTCTAGAATCCTTGTTAGCCTTCGGATAAGTTTACTATTCTGGACGGGACCTATGAAGAAAAAGAATCCTTTATTGAAATCTGTATATTGCTCCCAAGCTGTCTCAGTCTGGTCAATGCCAGAGGCATCGAGCCCTCGTCTGTGTCTGACAAGTGTGAGCCGAAGATCTTGGTGATAGCTCGATGGGGCCAAGAAAACGGGTGGTAGGAGAAATGATATGTAGCATGTCCCACCCCAGTCCAAGGGCAGCTGTACATAGGCTGTCTGGCCACAAATAAAGTAGGTGTGTCGTGATGCTCTGAAATAGGACTTTCCTTTGTCTTTGAATACTATTATAGTATCACACTCACTGTGCCCCAAATGTACTGAGCCTTCTTTTCTGACACACAAGTTCCCTTTCACTGGCAGAACAGCAATTGAAGGCGGACCTGACATGTGTTGGGGCTTTATGTTCAATACTATGAAATCGAGGGTCACATTTCCTTGCAGATACTCTTCATTTTCTAAATCTGTACCTTTCATTTGGGGAAGACCCTCTTCATCTGGGAAACATGCTTTGTTCATGACTTTATTCAAGTTACCCCATACCCACTCGCCCCTACAATCCTCCTCTTGACATTCTGTGGCATCACCATTGATGGATGTCATTAAGGCAAACCATGCTCCGCAAGAACCATTATGGGAGAACGGAAAAGGGAAAAGGGGCAACACTCCCTTCACCTTCAGGTACGGGGGAAGTCGGCCACAGACCCAGCAGTCTGTAGCATTTCTGGTCTGATGTGAATGGTGCAGCATCTGAATAAAGGTATTGTTACGCAGAGCAAGTCGATATGATAACTCATGGGATGGTAGATCACTAAATGTGTGTATTGTGGTATCATTAGTGGAGGAGTGTAAAGGTGAAGCAATAGGAGGAAAAATAGCATGTAGTACGAAGCTGATACATATTATCGTGGTACATAGGAGAGATAGAAAAATCAAAGTAACTATACATCTACCACGGTTACAGTATTTGCTCTTCATCCTGCTCTTTCTTTCGGTCGCTTTGTTCGAGATCTCATGCAAGCCAGAATACATGTTCAACCGCTTCACCACCTAGTGGACTTAATCGATCAAACGGGTTCTGACTTATGGGATCTGAGTTTCGCTTTATATTTCTGCTGCGGAGTCTCCTCTAGTAAAGGGGGCTCAAAGTCCGAGCAGTCAGTGTTCTTTTTAAAAGTACAGTCGTTCCCGAAGTAGCGTTTGCAGTGGTGAAGGTGTATCCAACCTTTCCGTCCCTCGACTTTCACGGCGGTCCTTGTTGTTAGCAACACCAGTTTCGGCGTTTTCCACCTCGGTTCAAGAGGACTTGATCTATCAAAGTTCCGGATTAGGACATAGTCGCCAGGAGCGACTGAGTATTCTTTGACCTGGGTGTTGTCAGGGAAAGCAGCGGCAACCTGCGAACGACAAGAGAGTAGTGCAGACATCAAGGAAGCCAGGTAATCTGTCAGCATGTTACTATCAACATCAGTAATCTTTTTCGGTATTGGAGTGCCCCACATATTCGGTGGTCTACCGAAGACCACTTCATAGGGAGATAAGCCTGTTCTAGAATGGGCTACCATTCGCATGTAAAAGAGGGCAACTGTTAGGGCTACCATCCAATCCACGCCTTTGTCTGCGCAAATCTTTGCCAGTTTTATTTTTAAAGTCTGATTATGTCTTTCTACAAGGCCTGCTGCTTCAGGATGTCGCACACAATGGAACTTCCAGGTATACCCTAACAGAAGGGACACTTGTTTCATAAGTTCAGAGGAGAAAGGCTGACCGTTGTCGGAATATACGACACGCGGTAATCCATAACGTGGGAAAAACTCTCGCACCAGTTGTCTGGCGGTAGTTACAGCAGTATAATCAGGGACTGGATAGGCTTCGGTCCACCTGGATAATGAACATACTACTACCAGGACATATTTGTAACCTCTACATCTATCCATTTGGATATAATCCATTTGGAGGACCTCAAAAGGATGGTCAGGTGGATGGAATCCACCTTGTTCCATCGGAATGCCTTTACCTGGATTGAATTGGCAACAGATCATACATGTTCTAACCTTTTGTTTCGCTGCTGCACGCAGGTGCTTGTTGAACCATATATTCTGTAAGCTGTCTAGCATTGCTTTCTCTCCTAAGTGTGCAGGACTATGTGCGGTATTTATGATTATTTGTACCATCGAATCAGGAAGAAACCATGTGGATTTGCCCTTTGTCATCCAACCCTGATCAGTCAGTACCCCTCCTTGTTCCGACCATTTCTTTAATTCGTCTATAGTAGCATGTGTCTGTATGTCTTGTACATCCTTGGAAAGATCCCTAACTGTCATGGCTTTGGACACTGATGGTACCTGTGACTTTGTCATGTCTAGTGGGGTCTGAGCTGTCTGTTTAGCAGTTCGGTCTGCCAGATCATTGCCTTGGGAAATGGTATCTGTGGCTCTGGTATGTGCTTTGCATTTTAGGATAGCTATGGCTGTTGGTAGATGTATTGCTTCCAGTAGGGCGTGAATAAGGGGGCCATGCTGTATCTTGGCCCCATGAGAGGTCAAGAAACCTCTTTCTCGCCAGAGCACCCCGAAATCATGAACTACCCCATATGCATATTGGGAGTCGGTGTAAATGTTTACTTTCAGGTGCTCAGCTCTTATGCATGCTTGTGTTAGGGCGATGAGCTCTGCTGCTTGTGCTGACAATATGTCTATTCTTTTAGTCTCTATTATTTCAGTATCAGTAGTCACTGCATATGCTGCCACTAATTCTCCCGCCCTGTCCTCATGCATGAGCCGTCAACATATAGTGTTAGGTCGGAGTCTGGAAGTGCAACATCTGTCAAGTCTTGTCTTGGTTTAGTCACGGTATGTATTACTTCAACACAGTCGTGTAGTGAAAGGCTTTCCGTATTGGAGGGCAATAGGGTAGCGGGATTTAGTATGTTGCATCGTCTGATCTCTATGTGTGGTTGAAATAACGTCAGCTCATAGCCTGTTAGTCTAGCTACAGTCAGGTGTTGGGTTTGTGTCCGGTTCAAGAGAACCTCTACTGCATGCGGTACTTGTACTGTCAGAGGGTGGCCCAGCACTATCGAGTCACTTTGTCTTATGGCTAAGGCCGTTGCTGCAACAGATTTTAGGCACGCAGGCAAAGCCTGTGCTACTGGGTCCAATGTACTAGAAAAATAAGCACAGGGCTTGTGTTTTCCTGCATGATCTTGTGTGAGGACAGATAGTGCTGTTCCATCCCGCTCTGTCACAAAAAGCATGAACGATTTGTTGTAATCAGGGATTGCTAAAACTGGTGCTTGACATAAAGCTCTCTTTAATTCTTCAAATGCCACAGTATGTTCTTGTGTCCAAGGGAGGACTTTAGTAGAAGCTACCTCCTGTGTCGTCAACTGTATTAGGGGCTTGGCTATGTAAGCATACTGGGGAATCCACTGCCTGCAATATGAAGTGAGGCCAATGAATGCCCGTACCTCCTTTTGTGTCGTGGGCTGTGAAAGACCTGAAATTAATTGTATACGCTCAGGTGTTAGTCGCCTACCCTCCTTGGATAGCAAGTGCCCAAGGTACGCCACTTGCTGTTCACAGAATTGCAACTTCGAAGGGGACACTTTATGCCCCTTGTCAGCCAGGAAATGTAAAACCATCAGGGAAGCATCTTCACAATCATGGTCCGATCGTGCAGTGATGAGAATGTCATCGACATACTGTATCAGTGCTGTAGAGCTAGGCATATGAATACTATCAAGTTGTCTTTTCAGAGCCTGACTATAAATGCTAGGACTTTCCGTGAAGCCCTGTGGTGCTCTTGTGAATCTGAAGCTGCGACCTTTTAAACTGAAACCGAAAAGATATTGGCTGTCCGGATGTATTGGAATACTGAAAAATGCGTTCTTCAGATCTATCACTGTGAAGAGCGTAGCATTTGCATCAATGGCAGTCAATATCGAAGAGATGTCCGGGACCACAGGGTACTGTGGTACCACACATTTGTTTAATTCTCGCAGGTCCACAACTAATCTATATACAGGTGGTACATTGGGGTCAGTTCTTTTAAGAATAGGAAGGACCGGTGAATTATATATGTTCGAATCAGTCTCAATCACCACCCCTTGTGCAATCAGGTCGTCTATTATTTTTAGTAAACCTACTTCAGCCTCAGGTGGTATTTTGTATTGTCTGATCCGTGGTAGCACTACACCTTCCTTGAGGGTGACCTGGTGTGGCGTAATGTTCATGTAACCCACGTCAGTTGGGCCTTGTGCCCATAGGTGCTGTGGTACATCTCGGAGTCTGATGTCAATTTCTTTCATTACAAAATGTCCTTTGAAATCACGTAAATACAGTCGCACTCCTTCTGGTGAGCAACAGATTACTGCTCCTAGTTCTTTTAATGTTTTTATACCGGGCAAGTTTTCCGGACATGATTTAGTAAGTAGTAAGTCCGTAGTATGTATCAGTGGACCAACTCCTAAGGAGACTGGTTCTGAAACCTCATTAACGATAGGTCTACCCGAAAATCCCAGGGATACACTCTTTGAGCCCAAGAGGGGTGCCCCGGGCACCTCGGAATGACTAATGGTAGTTCTACTAGCCCCAGTGTCAATCAAAAACTTTTTACTTTGTCCCAGTAACCGTGCATGCACATAGGGACCCGCTTGGTCCACAGGAACTGGAATGAGGGGCAGGTCGCATTCCCTCTCTGGGCAGCTTCATGAATATGCCTGGTATTCTGGATAGTTATTTTGAGCGTGTTCATACATTTGTGTTGTAGCTCGGGCTGGTGCAGGTGCATGGACAGGCGGTGGCGGCGGTGGAAACGTATCTGATGTGTGTTACTGTCCTTGGGAGGATATTGACGAGGCTTTGTTTTACCTAGCGCCATATTGTTTTTCAGCACTGCACACTCATTTACGAAGTGGCCTGGCTTCTTGCAATAATTACAAGTCCCACCATTTTGTTTTGTGCTATTCTTGTTCGTGTTGGTATTTGAGTTTGCCGGTGTCGATTGGGCAACCAGCATCTTCATCTTTGTGTCTTTCATTCGTCTCTTTTCTTGGTCATGTTCCTCTCTAATTCTGTTGTGGTGGTACTGTAACATCTGTAACATTTGGGAAGGGCTGTTTGCTTGCCAAGTACTCTCAACCTTCAGTACTCTATACTTTACTTCTGGTATGGAATTTTCCACTAACTTGCTCACAAATAGATGGGGATATGACTCACTACCGGGCTTAAGGCCACTGTTGATAGTAAAACATTTTTCAAACCTAGAATAAAAATCACTAGTGTCCTCGTCTGGCTTCTGCTTACAAGCTGAAATAGCATCCCAGTCTTCTTTCTTGGTAATTAATAATCTTGGCAAAACTTGTACAAGGAGTTCAGGTAATTCTTTAGCTCGGGGACCCAGACCAACCCCCGGGCCTCTTGCATTTTCTTCTCTTTGTAACACATCCCAGCTAATCTTGCTCTCTCCCACCTCCCAGTCTTTTTCTTTAAGTTTCTCGTAAATACCAGCAGGCAATAGTACTTTTAATAACTTTAGAACGTCCGCATATGTATATTCCCCTAAGCGGAGAATGTCTTTTAATTCCCTGTGGAAACCCCCCGGGTCTTTGTCATGGGAGGGCAACATTTGATTCATTTCCAGTATCTCTAATTTGGACAGTGGGGTGTAGACATACGCCCGTTGTAGTTCATTGTTTGCATCCTTTACAGGATGTACCTCACGTAGGGGGTTCAGTTTGTCGTATGTCTGTCCTTTAACCTGCGGTGGAACGGGAAGCAGGGATCTAGTTACATATACTATATATTTGTGTCGCTGATCCAAGATGACATTAATCAGTTCAGTACCCAAGTTCATCCATCTGTCTAGTATTATGTCGTCCAGCAACCTATACAATATACCAGGACCAGAGTACTGACTTTCATACAACGTTATTAAATGTTGGACCATGTAAACACCAGCTAAGCGCTGTTCATTCGGTGGAAGGCTCAAAAACGTCTGTGCTACGACATCGTTATTATATAAATCGTATTGGGACACCCACAGGGTGGCTGATCGTGCTAATTCGAGTTCGGTCGGAGTTAAGGGCTGTTCATTACCTAACCATTCGTTCACCGCTTTGTCGGTGATTTGGAACAAATTTTCAAGGGAAAATCTCTTTTTTATAGCCGTACCCTGTTTACGGTAATTCAGGCCTTTGGGTTTCTCGAATCGTCGGGCATGGCCCACGTATTGTATTTTATCTTGGTCCCCGGCTTCATCATCAGATGATAAAGCAGCTTTATCGTGCGGTCCTGCTTCGTGTGATGCTATTATTGCTTTTCGGATTTTGGTCAACATGTGGTCTGTCTGTCCTGATTTATCATGCTGACCGGCATCTATGCGATCACTCCAACCAGTATAACGATGGTCTACATCCCCGTTTCCTTCGTCTTTTTCTCTGATCAGACAATTAATTCGGAAGCGAAGGATGTAATTCTTAACAACCACTTTTCTATTTTGTATAGCATCTGTTATGCTCTCAGGACCTTCCCCTGTTCTTATGAATGTGTACATTTTCTTTAGATGTTTATCCATATCTGGTAGTTTTTCCAGATCTGTGACTGCTCTTCTAAGCCGTAGTGAAAACACAAGCATCCTGCCCGTTCCTGGGTCTGGATCATATATACATTCGGGGATGTCTACTTTTACTGTCGACACCCCTCCTGACGCTGTCCCGGATCCCCCCTCCTCGCCGTCATCGAGCTCCTGGAGCTGTTCTGGCGTTGGTGGTGCAGGGAAAGATCCGTCCACGTAGGCTGGTGGGGATTCCTCTAGATAGGTGTCAATAAACCTGTCGGATGCTGTTTTTAATTTTCGGGGTACTGGCGGAGGCACTCTAATGGGTCTTTCTACTGGAATCACTTTTGCTAGTTCCTCTGAAAGGACAGGGTAAATACCAGCAACGACAGTATTCATTGTTCTTTCAGTCTGCTCTCTTTTTACTCGTTCCCCTTCCTCTCGTAAGTTCTGTTCTTTGGCTTTTTCTGATTCTTGCTTACTTCTCTCTATTTTGTGGAACTCTTTTTCTGTTCTTCTATGTGACTCCTTGCGCCACAACTCAATGGCATCTTTCTGAGCAGGTCTAGATTTTCTCTTCCATATTTCTTCCTCTACTTTCATAATGCTTTCCGCATCCCACGTTCCCGTGATAGGCCATCTATATTTTGTCTCTAAATCCTTCGTGTAATCTACCCATAGTTCCAAGAACAACACGGCATCTAAACCATGCTTACAGTACATGAAATGTCCAGGTGTGTCCCTAGGAGGAATGTTAACTGGTTCCTCTAGTACACCTTTTCTGGTACATATTTTACGTAGTTTCGAAAATAACGGCATGTTGGAATGTAACCGAAATCAAAAAATCACAATAGCGCTGTAAAAACAAAACTATAATAAAACAAACTTACATAAAACCTGACACATTCAAACCTAACTGAACCTGACTAGGACAATAACATTCATACAGGTATATCGGTGCACCTTGAATACTTTGAGATCTCTATTTCCTATAACTCTGACTGCATGCACTTGATTGCAACCCCCATGAGAAAACTCACCGGGAAGCGGAACTTGAACTTGAAGTCGAAGGCCTCCGAAACTTGACGCTGCGCGGGGAATGGCGTATCCTAGGTGGATCTCCAGAAACCTCGGACACAGCTCTCTCGCAGGTGGGCTCTGGGTAGGACAATCTGCGTTCCTCACCGCCTCGTATGGATGCCTGGTCGCAGTCCGTCTCCTTCGTTGGCCTGAGGGAGTTAGCGGGAAAACCCGCGACGTGCGCACTTGAAGTCCGTCACGGCTGTGGAAGGGGGCAAAACTGGACCCTCATCTCCGGCGTGTGGGGAAAGAGAATTGTCCCTGTTCGGGCGCCATTATGTCGTAAATAAAATATTACGCTCTATGTATTTCAGAATATCAATAGGATCATGCATAAAGCAAGAGGCTGAGTCTGTGGTATCAGGTTCAAAAAGGGCTTTATTCCAATAACTCGAGTCAAAGGGAGAATATTACCATCACCACAAGGGATCTGGAAGGGTCTCGAATGTATTCTCAAAACATTATTCACAGAGTACAGTATATATACATCGGAAGCGAAAAGAGCAAAAGAGAGTGAGATAAGAGCATTTGGGCGTGTAAGTAGGTGTGAAGGTGGGCGTCCATGTGGGCGTCCACTTGATGATAATGGGTAATTTGTCATAGGTGGGTGGATACCTGGAGGGGGTTGCGTGATCTGCTGGAATTGTACTGGAACTTTGCCTTACTGGTGCTCAACTCGAGCATGACGTGTACCTGACGTGGGGAGAGGTTGCTATGCAACCGGAAAGTCTGGAAGTGAGGCCTTCAGTGAGGCCTTCAGTGTCAGGACGACCAGCACATCTTGTTTTATCTGATATCTGATGTCTGGAGCAGGGACTGATTTGTGGCATAGGTTGCTCATCACCAAGAGCCGATGTGGCATCCATTTCTTCATTTACTTCATTTACTGCAGAAGCCTTACATGGGGGCTACGGGCTTTTTACTGACGTGAGCTTTGCAATCTCACAAACAGAGACAGAAAGGCTGTGCTTTCTCCTGTGCTGATGGGCTATGTTGATCCCTCCTTCTCCAGGCAGGAATGCGGCTCCGTAGGAGTAAGCAGATAACCGTGCTCAATACTGTCTCGGCACCTTGGGACAGGGCCCCTTTGGCTGAGGCCCAAGTGTGTAAGGCCAAGGATACGCGGCTACAGCTTTCTGAATGTCTGAGGCCTGAAACCTCTGTTCGGGTCTAGCTGAGCCACAAACACGGGTTTGTATGTGGTGCAGGAAAACATGATGCAAACGTGTAGGCCTCAAAACTGATTTGTCGTTTCTCTCATGGGGGTCTGGATGATGGCAGGCCACGTTATAGCATAAGTTTCATGATAGGAAAGGCCATGGAGGGGACATGCATAGGTTACATGCATGTACACATACGCGTTGGGGGGGGCACATGGGGACATATAGGCCTCATAGATTTTTATTTTCCTCAACTGTTCAGGGTCGATCTGCCTGTAGGCCCTCAGGAGCCAATGCAGGCAACACTCAGCTTTCTTCTCCTTGGTTGAGCCCAATCCTATGCGCATGGTTCAGGGTCCTAATGAATGGCTCAACTTCCCTGTTTTCTTGCGGCCATTGGGGCATCACTTTCCGGTGCCTGATCGACAGGTAAGTGAGTTACTCCTGGAACTCTTTCCCCTGGAATAGGGGTCCATTGTCTGTCTTCAGCTACTCAGGCAGACCGATCCGAGTAAACACCTTCTCTACCAGTGGATTGACCCTGGAAAATGCAGTTGACTGCCCCAGCTCCAACAAGAGGGAATTTTGAATGGGATCTGATGAGCACAGCCGTGCCACGACCATCTGGGAAACTCCCAAAGTCCATGCTCACCTTCACCCACGGGTTCAGGCTTGGTTCTTCTATGATCATGGGGGCCAGTTGTGGGTCCCCACTGGTAAAAGCACAACGACTGTCAGTTGCGTACCCTCCCTTCTACATGGGTGTCCGTCCCAGGGAACCACACCTTCTCCCTCAAGATTGCCTTTGTCTTGACCACATCCTGGTGTCCTTGGTGTGCTAAGACGGCCACTCTGGCCCATAGGCTCAGCAGAGTGATGATCTGCCAGCCCCTGAGGAGCAGCCTTTCTTCGCTGGTGCTTAGCTCATTCTGTACTCGTCAAAGCTGGTTCCTCATGACCTGTTCATCTTGTTTCAGTACTTTGACTGTTGAGGAAGTGCTTCCATAGTTTCCTGGGAAGCGCCTCCTTGCTTTTCTGGGGATCCCATCCATTGCGTTTCTTCCTGAATGTCTTGTCTGTTCTGGGTGTTTGGGCACACTTCTTGTACCACCATTAGAACTAAATCTTCAGCACCCTCGTTATCAGCTTGGTCTCAGCAATTGAGCGCTGACGGTGCCTGGTTAGGTAATCTGCAGGATTGTTCACCCCTGGGTGGTAGACTACTTAAAATGAGTAAGGCTGGAGCTTCACAGCCCATCACTCAATCCTCAGTGGTGCCCGCCGGGCTGAACCCTCGAGCAACGGGACCAACGGTTTGTGGTCTGTGACCACTCGGAATTAATGCCCACACAGGTACAAATGGAAGGGGCAACACACACAACGGATGGCCAACGCTTACTGCACAATTTGGGTGTATTGGATCTCTGTGTCGAATAGCGCCCTGCTCGCAAAAGCAATGGAGACATACGGGACTTCAGCTTTCTCTTCTAGGAGCACCACTCCCAGCCCAACGGGCATTGCATCAGCGAGCTCAGTTTTTCATTGGAGATCAAAGTACACCATTGTGGCATCGTACAGGAGGGCCTCTTTCACATACCTAAAAGCCTTGTCCGCTTGCGACCCCCACTTTCATGGGGCATCCGTTCTTGTTAGAGCCCTCAGTGGCTTAGATAGGGTGGCCAGTATCGGGCCAAACATGCCACAGTATGTTACCATACCTAGAAAACTCCGGACTTCTGTTGCATTCTGCAGAACGGTCACATTCCTAATGGCCTCAATTTTCCATGTTTCCACCCTCAGGCCATCCCTCAAGAAAATGTAACCAAAAGAATCAAAGGAGTTTTGGTAGAACAAGCACTTTTTTGGTGGAAGGTCAGTCCGCACTCTGCCAACCGCTGCAGAACGACTCTTAGTCGCACGTGTTGATCTTCAAGGTTCCCGTAGTAGAGCAAAATGTCCTCACTGACATTCAGCACCCCGACTAGCCCTGAGAGGGTCTTCCTGATGGTGTTTCAGAAGACCTCTGCGGCTGACGACATGCCGAAGTTGAGTCTCTGGTACATCCTGAGACCAACGTGAATGGAAAGCGTGGTGATGTAGCAGCTGGCAGACTCCAGCTGGTGATAGCCAGTGTTCAAATTGAGCTTCAAAAACTATTGGGTGCCATTCAGGTCCGTCACAGTGTCATCCATGGTTGGCGTGATGTGACACTCCTGCCGAATGGCTTTGTTCGGGAGCCTCATGTCCACACGCAGCCTAATGGCTCCGGGCTTCTTGGGCTTAGGTGCAATGACTTGCTGGCACACGCGGGGCGTGGGTCTTATGACTTTCTCACTGACCCCTTTTCACTCCTGGTCCCAGAGTTCCTTTTCCACGTGCTCCCTCGGGTGAAACGGGCCCTTTAGTGATGCAGTACTGTAAGTCGATTATTTCGTCGATGTGTAGATGGATTTGTTTTCCTTTGAGCCACCCAAGGCCTGTGAACATTTGGGGAAACTCTTGCATTAAATCTGCAGCATGCGATTCGTGTAGCTGCTTTGTAAAGAGCACCAGTCCTAATTCCTCTGCAATGTGGCACCCTAACAGGGTACTGGACTCTCCTTCCGTGATCTGGAGCCTTGCAGATCAAAATGTCTGTCAGGGCCACTGCAGCAGTGTCAAAGTAATAATCACCCCCTGTGTTAGGCAAGTTCTCAAATAAGTTATAATTATAAAGCTCTGTCCCACCAAAATGTATCAGCAAAGACCTCTTCAGTGCTCCGTCAGTTTTGCGGGTGGTGCATAAACAGTGGTGTAGGCACAGAATCTAGGTCCGCCATCTTAGTGCTGTCGAGGTGGGGTCAGCTAGTTCACTAAATGGCGGTAGAGCTGCAACTAAGGCATGAACATATGGGGCCTGACACAGAGGTGCTGGGAGTGGTTGTTGATCCCTCATCGCGATGGGTACCGATGGTGCTTGGACACGACTCTTGCCACTTCCTGGTCACTGGGGGCCTGTACTGTGTCCTGCACTTTTACTTGGCTCTGTCAATTTAGTGGAGCTCTCACATGCAAAGTCCCAAACTCTGCAGGCACTCCTGGGTTTTAAATACACTATTGTTATGTGGCACCAATTGTCTTTATGCATAAAACCCAGTACTTCATTCCTTACTGGCTCTTCTTGCATGCAGTTCCTTCCCTTTTTCTCTTTTTTTTCTCCAGTCTCTGAAATGACCTACTGTCGCAAAGCAGAGATCACTGTGAAAATGGCTTTGTCCATCAAGAAAGAAGAAATTTCCACTAAATCAAAAGCACTCACAACTCCTGGGCCTTCCGCCTTTCATGGCCCAGTCGGCAGTCTCTCTTCAAATAACGGCTACACTGCCGTATGCACGCCGCCCACTTCCCAGCCTCGTGGTGCAGAGATCATCACCAGTGTTGTGTTTGCAACAATGCGAACATGATGCAAGGCCTCAGGCAAGGGTAATTCGCTGTAATAAGACACATACACTATAGTTGTATTGCGGCAGTGGCTACGAGTGACCTCTAGCCTATTTATTTATAACCTTTGGGCTGAGCCTGGCCCTCAGGGTGCATGCTTTAACAACATAGTGTAGAGGCCAGGTGGCAGGCTACAAAATAGGTCCTGTCTGTCTGTCTTGACATTGTGTACTGAGAAGCGGAAGTCTTGTCTGATAAATACAGAGACCCTATTGTATTTGCATGACACTGAGGAGCGATATGCAATAGGGCTGTTCCTCTGCCTCATCATATGTGTTTTTATTTTGTATTATTATTTTTATTAAGAATTTTGTTGCATACTGTACTCCTACACACCGCTTTGTGCCTACAACCCTGGGGCCGGCAGCGTTTTCCCTTATATACGTTACACAGCCAGTAAGCCAACATCCCAAGGGGCAGGCAGCGATCAGCGCTCAAGGAATAAAAAAACCATCAGATATGCATAAAAAAAAAATTCAAACAAAAACTACATAAACAATAACAAAACCCATGTAGCCTACGTCTTCCCGCATTGTCCTATTGTACTTAAAAAAGCATTAAAATGTTGCTTATGTATCAGAAAATATTATAAGAACGGCGTTTGTTAAACCTAATAATTTTCGCTAGGTCCACATTCCCTGTCTTCCCATGATGTTAGATAAAATAGAAGAAACTACCCAAATCTGTCACAGCACTACCCTTCTATAGGTCACCCTCTGATGAACATTGCCTAGGGGTGATTAACTAGTGTCCCCCTGCGCTGCGTCTTTTGGGTGAGCGTGAGTCGCCGTTCCCGTGTCCGAGGTTTTGGAAAGCTAATACGTCGTGTAGAGTCCCCAGAAATTCTTAGGTCTACTCCTGGGAGGGAGCAATTTGCTGAAATTTTCCATTTGCGTGCTACAATATAGCATGTCCTGCGACCACTGCGTCGGGTCGGGTCCGGGGCCAATTCCTTGTCTACAATTTTCCCCAGCTCCTGAAAAATAGATTCCCAATATGTATACACCCCCGGACACTGCCACGCCAAATGAATAAAGTCTGCAGGTTGTGCTCTGCATCTGTCACAGGCCGATGTCTCTAACAACCCATACCTATGTAATCGCTCTGGTGTGTAGTACACTCTATTGATATACTTAAAGTGGATCAGCCTGTGTCTACCGTGTAAGGAGACACATCGGGTGTTAGTGCAAAAGTAGGTTCACATGGCATCATCTATGTTCCGCTGCTTATCACGTTGCCAGGCTAGTCTAGCATTAGTGTACTGGTTGGTTCTATGTGACATACCCAATTTCTAAATGTTAGTGACCATTTTACGGGGCGACTTGGCCTTTATTATGTAAGTGAGTTCCGGCACTGCAGGGGGCTCTAGTAGGTGATCTCCTAAGGTATCACGCAGTGCTCTCCGCACTCTGTAAAATTGGAACCTTTGTAGCAGGCTGCCAGGGGACTCCGGGTTCTCCACCTCTTCCCAGGATTTAACAATTCCCTCCTGAAACAAATCCCCTGCAGCTGAGATATTCATTGATTTTAAATGCCCGTAGGACCCCATTATCCTTGCACGGAGCCAACCAGCGAGCCCACTCAAGCGGCATGGCTGGCGAATAAAGCAGCGCCCCAGCCTGCATTTGCAGTATATTGTGCCATGCGTGCCTAGTGGAATTAAGCGAGTCCAAAAACCTTGTTCTACGATCAGCAGGCTCAAATATTGTGGCTGGTCGGGGTAGAGGCTCCGCAAAAAGATTCCATACGTAAAAACGGAATCTCAGGCGATCCATGTATCCAATGATAGGCTTGGGCAGCCTGTGCCGCTCTATAATACAAGTTTAAGTCTGGCGCACCCAGACCCCCCAAATGATATGGCAAGGTGAGCGTCCGCCAATTCACCCTCGCCTGTTTGCCCGCCCAGGCAAATTTGATCAGCAACATGTTGACTCTCTGAAAAAAAGAAAGGGGCAAGACAATTGGTATATAGAGGAACAAAAAACGCGGCAGGATCACCATCTTCATGACTGAGATTCTACCAAGTAAGGACAGTGGCAGTCTGATCCACGTTTCTACATCATCCTCCAGTCTACTGACCGCAGTGCCATAGTTTTCTCTGAACACAATCTCCGAATCCATGTGCAGACGGTTACCGAGATATCGTATCGCGTCAGTACTCCACTGTAGTGGGTAATCCGGCTCAATGGGCCGTGTAGTTGGGGTGATCAGAAAGATTATGGATTTGGACCAGTTAACACGCAGTCCAGACAGAGCACCAAAGTGCACCACCTCCCGGAGCACTGAGGAAAGATTGACTTCCGGCTCACGTACATATAATAGTGTGTCATCAGCATACGTAGACACTATGATCTTATAATTGGGAAAGCAGACACCCTTATGGGCATGATATTCTCTCAGCGCGCAGGCCAACGGTTCTGCCACTAGAGTGTATAAAATAGGGGACAGCGGGCAACCCTGCCTTGTACCCCTGGACACCTTGATAGGATCAGTCACTAACTCACCTACTTTGATTCGCACCGTGGGAGAATTATAAAGTACCCCAATCAGTTGTAAAAAGACTGTGCCCAGTCCCATCCTAGATAGGACCTGTCGCATGAAGGGCCATTCGACAGAGTCGAAGGCCTTCTCCATATCCAGGAAGACCGCGACAGCCTTCGAGTCTGGATTGATATGTTGGAATGTGCCAAACACAGTACGCAGGTTGTATGTAAGATTCCTATCCGGAATAAACCCCGCTTGCTCCGGGGCCACCAATACTGATGCCAGTGGCACAAGCCGGTTAGCCAGTATCTTAGCTAACAACTTGGTGTCAACATTGAGTAGGGAGAGCGGACGATAGGACCCGCACTCATCGAGGGGTCTGCCTGGTTTTGGAATGGCGACAATGACCACCTCCCTCATCGACGGCGGCATTGTGCCATATACACACATATCGTCAAAAAGCTCAGAGAGGTGCGGAAGCAGCAGATCGAGGAAACTTCTATAAAAACCAACTGTGAGGCCGTCTGTCCCCGGAGCGCTTTTAGCTTTCATACCAGACAGTGCCAATACTATTTCATCTTTTTCTATGGGTCGCATAAGGAACTCCCTGTGTGTGTTAGTAAGAAAGGGTAATTTAATATATTCTGAATAGTTCAGGATTTCTTCTTCTGAGCCAGACGACCGCGACGAGTACAAGTCTGCATAGAATTGCTTAAACCTGCCTGGAATTTTTACCTCATCAGTGAGTGTTTCACCCTCTGCTGTCTTAATTTCGGTGACCAGTGTTTTACCACGTTTTGTCTTCAGTATCTGAGCTAAGACCGAGCCCGGCCTATCTCCTTCTCCATATACACGCGCTGTGGCGTATTTGCCAAGATGTTTGACTTCACTGTCTGCCGCCTCTTGATATTCCCCGAGAAGGGTTTTTATTTCATTCGTTATTGCCTCATCAGCGTTTGCCTGCAGTCGCTGCTCCAGGGCGTCCAGCTGCCGCTCAATCTCGGCCAATCTTTGCCGAATAGAGCGCAAAACCCCCGAGTGCTTGGCCATAGCCACCCCTCGGATATAGACCATAAATGCCTCCCAGACAACCTGGAAGCTGTCCACTGAACCCACGTTAGTGTCAAAGAAAGTTTCTATAGCTACTGCCAAGTCCTCTCTAAAGGCTGAGTCCAGCAGCGAGTACGGCGGAAACCGCCAAGTGAATAGCGGAACTGACTTCCTGGGAACATCAACTACGAGCAATACAGGAGAATGATCCGACAGTGTACGAGGAAGCACCAAGCAATCCCGAATATACCCCACGAGCGACGTAGAGATCAACCAGTAGTCAATATGAGTGTGCAGATTATGGTATGTGGAATAGTGCGTGTACCCTCCCTTGTCCGGACATCTAACCCGCCACACATCACAAAGATCCATGTTTAGCAGTACACAGTCTAGTGCCTTGGCCGCCGCGGAGAGCCGTCTAGACGGACCCCCCGATCTATCCAGTTCCGGGTTCCTGACCAAATTGAAATCTCCTCCCCAAAGGAAGCGGGACTACGGATACTTAGAAGTAGTGCAAGCAAGGGAGTCATAGAATTCCAGGCAATCATAGTTGGGGCACTAGACATTAACTACTATCATATCCATTCCTTTCCCCTGACACCTGGAGATCACAAATCGGCCTTCCCTGTCTGTGTCTAATTGTACCATTGTGATGGCTGACTTGGGATTAACCAATGTTAACACCCCTCTAGCATGCGTGGTGAATCCTGAAATGGCGACGTTATGCAGCAGCCCTCTACTGCGCAGTAATGCACTATTCAATGGTAAATGCGTCTCCTGAATCAGAGCTGTGTCTATATGCTGTCTATTGAGGTAGTTCAACACCTTACGTAGTTTACAGTAGTCATTGAGACCACGCACATTCCATGTAATTGCACATAAGGGACAAGGGGACCCTATCGAATGTGTCTCACCGTCTCCCATCGCCATGTGAAGTGTAGCTCATTATGCTTCTAGTCCTAAGCAACAAAATGACATTATACAGTATGAAAACGCATGGACGTAAGGCTGTAAACAACTGCATTATCCAAACTATCCCTCCAAACATACCACCCCCCACCCACAACAGACCACCCCCAACTCGGCCGTGACACATCCCCCACTACCCAAAAAATTACCCACCCCTCACCACCCCCAAAAATACAAGCCTCCTCCCACTTGTGTGATGCACTCGTGGGCGGATGTTGCTCGTTCGCTATGGATAACAAAGATAACACAGCTTCAAGCAGCCCGCTCCCGTGCACCGTAAGAATCTAGTTGTACATTCCCACACATTAAACCAACTATTATCCTAACTCTTATATGGCCTAATTTGAGAAGATGTCTCCACATACCCAGTGCAAGCTGTTCCCGGGAGCAATAGTGATCTGTTGTGGCAGCTCTTCCATAGGTGTAACAAACCCAGCTCAGCCCTACTCCAGTCGCCCGCCGCCCACGCCAGTCCACCGCTTCCGAGACTGATAGCCCCTACAACGGCACCCGGATACCTTGACTCTCCCAAGTGTCCCCCCACATGTTGCTAAGGCCTGAAATCCACAGCCCAAATTTCGAAACTACCTGTCTGGACTTTGCACCGCCCCCCGCCACTTTCACTAAAGCAAGTTAACCATACTTATCGTCCAGCAGCCAAATTTCTTCGTCAGTCCTGCTCCTCGAGAAAGAGCACCCAGCAGCATCATTAAGCAGCTGCCGATCCGGGGTATGACGCCGCTCTTTGGACCATTCTTTCATTGCCTTCTGCAAAGCCTTGGGGTCAGTGAAGATGTGAGATTTACCCTGCCTGTTGAGTTTGAGCTTTGCCAGATACAACATGGCATAATCAATGCCCATGTCTCGCAGCTGTTTTTTCATAGGGACAAACTGGCGGCGAGCCTCTTAAACACGAAGTGTAAAGTCAGGAAACAATTATATCTCCGAGCCTTCATAGTTCAGCGAACCCTTTTCCCTGTCCTGCTTCAGGGCAGCGTCTCTGTCCCTATAATTAAGTAGCTTCGCAATGATCGGATGTGGTGGAGCCCCTGGGGGCGGACGCGGTCCCAGAGAGCGATGGGCTCTCTCCACCATGAACATGGCCGAGAAGACTCCCTCTCCGAGCAACGTGCTTAACAGTTTCTTTGTGAGTAGCTCCATATTACCAGTTGGGGTGGATTCTGGCAGACTAGTAATTCTGAGGTTACAGCGACGCATCGAGCTCCCATATCCTCTGTTTTGTCTTGAAGCACCCGTAGGACCTTCCCCAATTGCTTGTGATCCAAGTCCAATGTGGTATGCGCTTCTTCAACTTCTCTTAATCTTCGTTCCGACATATCTAGACGCTCCGCGTGTTTGTCTAACCTTTCCACCATTCTATTCATCTGGTAAGAGAGGGCGTCCATCTTAGTACCCAGTGATGCAATGCCGCTTTGTAGGCTTTTTTCCATTGCGACTAGCATCCCCCGAATATCTGAACTAGGCTCGTCTGACTTGAGGGCAGTCTGAGGTCTATCAGCCCCATCCGAGGCAGCGTCCTGAGATTTTGAGCGCTTCTGCTCAAAGGAGTGCTTGGGCTGAGCCCTGTCAACTCTGCCCATGTTGTGGTTCAATGGTTCCCTCCACGCAAGTCGCACCAGAACTCCGGCCTAGGGGCCATATACTCCAGATAACAACCAGGACTCAATAGCGCCCCCAAGAGAACCAGCGGTCAGCGTTGTCTCCACCATACATGGCAAAGCATCCCGTGCCACTGTGTACACAACTGCAGTTAGGTCCTAACTATGGAGCACAGGACGGCCCCCCCAAGCAAAGGCAATCAGCAGCAGGCAGCAAGACCCATCCCCCGACTGCGTCTAGTAGTGATTTTCTTCCCATACGTGGTGAAGGTTGCTGTGTCGTAGTACAGTGTCCTATACGACGGTCGGTGTAGGTACAAGCCTCCGCTTCCCAGAAACGTGTGCATTAGCGGTAAATGAGCAGAACCACAGTAGTCCCAATTGAAGGCCACACTTCCTCTGCAGCAGAAACTCTCACTCAGACAGCCACCAATATGCTCACCGATATAGTAGCACACTGGGTGTCTTTTATGCGTGGCCCCCAGTCAGTACACCGCCGAATCCCAAGGCGCCCGTACAGCTCGCAACTCCAAGCGCGAGATTTCACGCGTCCTAAAATCGCAGCATCAGAGAGGGGGGGGGGGTAGGATACCCCCCCACCAGCGTCGCTACAGTGTCACTTAAAAAACGTACCCCCAATCAATACTCGCACCGCACACCGGCACGATTGCCTCCCAGCGGCATAACAGGGGAGGTCGAGACCGCCCGCCCGTGTGTGCCCTCTCTGTGCAACGCACACAGTCCAGAATCAGCCGATCAGTCCCGGGGGTCCGCGCTTCCTCCTCTTACCGCACAGCTGCAATCACGGCGTTCCGCTTGATCCCCAGCCGAAGCAAGGCGCGAGGCTGCAGTCCTCCTCCGCACGTAATGCAGCGGGCCACTACTCAGCCAGACAGCGGCCCATGGTGTCGCAGTTTCCGCCGGTACGCCCACTGGAGCTCGGGGATCCGGGCCCTGCGAGGCAGACAACTTTCAAGTGGTGCAGCTGCTCTTCTACCGGTCCTAGAAGAACCGGAGTACAACCGCCTGGTAGCGGAGACGTTCTCATACACAGCCCGCAGTTATGTAGGTAGAAAGCGCTGTGGAAATGTCAGATCGTTTCACGGATTGTGATACGATGCACGGAGCTATGGGCTCAAGTGTCCATCTTGGTCGCGAGCAAGCTCCGCCCCCCCCCTGCCTCATCATATGTTAATCCTGCAGTGTACAATGTGTTTTTTGGAGGCATATGATATGAGTTTGGGAGCTTTTAATAGATCTCCATATCGCACCCCTCATAATGGTAAGTATCTTCACCACTGCTCTAACCTGTAATAAGTAATTACATCTTGCAGTAGTAGGAGTGTTTTTCATACTTATGGGGTTGAGTTTGCAACGGCCTGCACCAGCCGGTGTCCCATTATAGATGCATAAGAATGCCTTTGCAATTCAAACAATCAACAACATTGATTCATTTCAATACCTATCATGATTCTTTTTGATACCTTGTCCACTGCCACGGCCCCTTTACCAAGGAAGACGGCCAAACTCCCTTGGTTGCTTGTGGCTTGTGTTGGCAGTTTTGACAGTCTGAAAGTTATTGGATTGGTTCATCAGTCTCTTGTTTTTCCCCCTCTGCTGTGGTTTTTGTCAAAGTAAGGAGATGATGACAGAACAGGTGAGGTGTAGTGTATGGCTATATTATTAGACCATGAGTCCTGGTTTGACCCAATTTGGATTGATATTTCATTGTAGCACAGCAGCAACAAATGTCTTATTAGTTTAAAGATGTTGGTAGACAACCTCATGTCTTGATGGTGAGGCAGAAAATTGGTCATTATATGGCCCACTCTCTCTTGTCTAGTGAGGAAGTGCCTCAAACCCCTCTACTAAAGACCGGCTTACCTCCCGGTCCACCGCCGCGGTCTCCCTTCTTTCTGTGTCCAGCTGACGGCATCAGGGGCTGGAAAGGGAAAGAAACACTAAAAACGGACTGTGCTTCGTCTCCGCAGGATGGGAGCCCCGCGTCACACCAAACAAACCAATTACGGAGCAAGGGTGTTAAACAGGAGGGCCAAACAATGGCCAAAAAAGAAAAGAGAACAGGAAACAGGAAGATGACGAGGCGGAACTTGACGGGAGAAGAAGACGAAAGAAAATGGCCACAGAGGAAGAAACCAGGAGGAGAGACGCCATCAAAGAAGGAGTGGACGCCTATCCAGAGGATACCGAAGCGAAGAAGCCGCAGACGTGTGGAGCGAGGAGTGGTGGTCACCGGAGGACGGCCAAGAGGCGCCACAACTCTGGAAAGTTGCGGCATCAGTACGTAACCAGTAAAGAGGGCGGAGGTTGGGTAGTGGGAAGTGAAGCCCTTACTGTCTCGCTGTTACATCCATTTTGTCTGTTGTTTTTTTTTACCTCCCCCCCCTCCCTTTTTTTCTTCCTTATTGTCCTTGGGGGTTACAGTTATTTAAGACCTCTCCCATCACAGCCGTTTTTTCCCCATCAAAACACACAGGAGAAACTTCTTGAGTTTGCTGTGTGATGAGTCTAGAAGTCAGGCACCTGTCAAGCGCTTCTCCCCTCCCTTTTCGTGCCACACCCGATTCTCCCTCCTTCTTTACCTATGCACAAATCTTCCGATCAGGGTGTGGTGAAAAGGTAGAAAGTCAAAACCACAGCTCAGTTGTACTTACTGCACCTTTGCCTTCTGTTGCTTCCTCTCTCTGCAAGCCCCCTGGGACCCCCTGGAGCACACCGAAACACCTGAAGGAAGCAAGAAAAGAAAGGGGATTAAGTGAAGAAACTACTATTCCTGTTGGAATCTCATTGGGACAGAACGCCTGATATGTTTTGTTTCCCGTCTTATTTTTCATTTTCTCTTCTACGCCATTTTTGAAAGGAAGACCTGTGTACACCTTACGTCAAACGTTTAGACAATAAAACGCCCCAATATTACACCAATACGGCCCCTCGCTTCTATTTCCGCCCGTCCCTCCCACAGGTGGTGTCAGAAGTGTTATCGGGGTAAATGGAGGCCGCTGTAACCAAAATGGTGGACGGGCAGGAATGGTTGGAGAAAATAATGGAAAGGTTCCTGATGGCAGCCGAGGCAGGCCGGGGAAATCTGCATAAGTCTCTGACGGAGCAAGGCCAGATGCAAGAAACCATAATAGGAAAACTGGCCGAACTACTTTGACAACAATGAAGCCACAAATATATCTTCCAAGGAGGACCCGGATTTTTTTTTCTCTAATTTCAAAAGGATGGCCAGAGAGGCTATGTGGCCCGAGGACAAATAGGGACAGTATCTGGGCCCTTTACTAGCTGGGGACCTCCAGTCAGCTTACCAGGCGGCCAATCCCCTCGGTACAACCCCCTATGATGAAATAAAAAAATGTATCCTGGAACGTATGGGCATAGACGAGGAAACCTACAGGAAAAGTTTTGGGCAATGATTACACCCAAATAGGAGATCTGCTTAATGAGAGTTGAATGGAAGGAGCCGAATGGAGAGAAACGGCCCTTCTTTGCAATGCCCCGGATTCCGAATGGACTGTGGGAAAAGGCAGGAAAAGCAAAAACCTTAAGAAGAAGAGAGAAAAAGGGTTGAGCTCAACAGGTCTTGACCAACAATGGAAGTGACCTATGGAGTCACGATAGGAACTTTCATTCAGCCCAACGAGAAGACCCTACTCTTCAGGAAGCCTGGAAAAATGCCACAGAACAAGAAAACCCATATCAAGTAGGTCCCCAGTTTTTTGTAGAGTAAGGATTACTATACCGAAAAGGGGGAAAAGACACTCCAACCCAGCTGCTAATACCCCAACCATTCAGGGATAAAGTATTATATTTAGCCCATAGCCACCTTTTAGGGGCACACTTTGGGGCCCAAAAACCGAGAAAGCTATCCTAGACAGGTTCTATTGGCCAGGGGTATACCAGCAAGTTCAGAAATACTGCAAGGAGTGTCCTGTTTGTCAGAGGAATAGCCGGTATATACCCTCCAGAGTACCCTTGAGACCCCTTCCCAACATCGATGAACCTTTTGCTAGGGTTGGGATGGATATACTCGGTCTTCTACTTCCCTCCCGTAGTGGATATCGTTATGTATTGATCCTGGTGGACTATGCTACGAGATTTCCCAAAGCAGTAGCCCTCAGACACCCCAACACAACACAGGTAGCCAAGGCCATGATCAATATCTCTTCCAGGGTCGGATTCCCGAAAGAAATCATGACTGACCAGGGATCCCCTTACACGTCAAAATTAATGCGGCAAGTCTGCCAACAACAACAAACAGATGCGCACGGATGCGTACCACCCCCAAACAGAAGGTTTGGTGGAGCTGTACAACGCCATTTTGAAGGTCACCTTAAAAATGTTATTAGATCTCGAAGCACGTAAATGGGAGGATATGCCTCCTTTGGCGTTATTTGCCATACGGTGTAGACAGCAAAAGAGCCTGGGCATTCCCCCTTTGAATTACTATACGGGAGACAACCCCGCACTTTGTTAGATATGGCCAGAGAAGAGTGGGAGGAAGAAAGAGACAAGTCCAAACCTCTTTTAGACTACGTCACCAGCTTAAAAACCCATCTAAATCAGATAAGGGAGGGGGCGTGGCCAAGATGGCGGGGTGAGCGGACGCTTCCTCCCGTAGCTCCTCCGGCCCGGCCAAGCTAGAGCCCTTTTCTTATGCTTTTCTCCCCCCGCTGAGGCTCAGCGCGGGAGAGGAGCGTTGCGGAGCATCAGGGGTGCACATTGGTGCTGTTTTGGTTCGGATCGCCTCGGGGGAACCCCCCCAAAAAAAGTTCGATCGAGACCAAGGAACGACGACGGCGAGCCCGAGGGGCGGAGCGCATTGGAGAGCTGTCCGGGCGCCTCGGCTGGGCCTGGTGCTGAAAGTTGCGATCTGGAGGGGATCTGGCCCGCCGTTCGACGGTGACTGAAGGAGCCTTGCGGGAAGGGACCCGACGGTGTGGAAGGCTTGGGACAGGTGCCCCGGCACTCAGACTGGTGACGGCGACACCTCGCACTGCGGAGGCCCTAACCCCTAGCCGAGGTACAGCGGACTCCTTGATGGGGCTGGACCATCTGGGCCCCTGTGCGTGACAGACGGGGGCCGGTGGTGGAACTTATTTTACTATGGGGTGCCTCGGGGGCCCCGGTGGTGTCGTCGGGCCTGGTCGTTTTGGCCTGCTCCGCCCGGCCGCCATTTTGTCCCCGAAGGAGCAGTGGTGGCACCCTTCGCCGGAGTCCTGGCCGCTGGATGCAAGCGATCCCCGCTGCTGCTGGGCTGACTACCGGAGGGATGTGCTGATGAGACCCCTCTGCTGCGGCCCCCTTGGTTGTCTCACACAAGCTCTTGCGGCTGACGGTGACCGGACTGGGCCGCCATTTTGTCACCTGTGACGCAGCGACTTCACTCGTGGGGGATACCCAGGTCGAGTGCTAGCCGGCGGCTGAGCATCCCTGGAGCGCCTGGATCGGTGCCCGACTGCGGAGCTAGCGATGTCTGGAAGAGGAGGCCCGAAGAAAGGGGACCGTACCCTGCCGGACATGCTTGGCAGGGCCCAGCACTTGCGGGACAGGACGCAGCCCTCACCGGGGCCCTCCCGGGCTCCGGCGGATGTGACTGGAGGGGAGCCACCCGTCACGAGGGCCTTTATGGAGGAACTGTTCAGCTCCCTCAGGGAGGACTTCCAGACACTGAAGCGGGAGGTGGCCAGCGAGGTCCGAGAAGTGCGCAGGGAGGTGGAGGGCCTTGGCGAGCGTGTGGAAGCGGTGGAGACGGAGGGCCAACAGCGAGCGGAGGAGATAGTCCACCTCCAGCAGGACGTTCTTCGCCTCCGGGAACAGTGTGTGGAGCTCCAGGCCCACTCCGAGGACCTTGAGAACAGATCTCGGAGGAACAACATCCGAGTGCGTGGCGTGCCGACTGCGGACGAGGGGTCCGATCTGGGGAGCTACCTGCGGGCCCTGTTCCGAGAGATCCTGGGGGAAGCTGCGGACTTTCCCATCAGCATTGACAGGGCGCATAGGGTTGGCCGGCAGCGCCAGTCATCGGCACCTCCACCGGACATTCTGGCCTTCCTGCCCGACTTTCCACTAAAGGAACGCATCATGGCTGAAGCCCGCAGGAAACAGCCCCTGACTTTCCGGGATCGGCCGGTGGCGCTTTACCAGGACCTCTCCGCCATCACTCTGCAGAAACGCAGGTCCTTTAGGATTGCCACTGACTTTTTGCGCGAGCATGAGACGCCGTACTCTTGGGGTCACCCCTTCCGCCTGATTTTTCGGTGGAACGGAGTGCTACACCAGCTACGCTCCTTGCAAGACATTTGTGGTGTCCTGGGGCTCACGGCGGCGGAGGAGGAGGGAGCTACGCCGTCGTGGAGGTCGTCGGAGAGACGGAACCGGCGGAGGTCAACGAGGCGGCGCTCAGCGACCAGTGTGGGGCGCCCGGACTCCCCTACCATCAGAGCGGACATGGCCGACGCCCTGAGGGCGGCGGCCGGGGACTCGACCGGCTCCTCTAGCGTGGCCTTGACGGCCTAACACACACTCCGGGGGGAGATGTCTTTAGCTTCTTTACATGCTTGGTACGGGGCGGGGGGGTTGGGGGGGAGCGGTTGGAGGTGAGTGGCTGGACGTCCACTTCGCTCTTTTCTACGGACTTGCCCGTTTTGGGGCTTGACTGAGACTATGGGGTGTTTGAGTTTGTGGGTGGCTAGTTGCCAGGGTTGTGTTTTGGGTGGGGGAGGGGGTTGTTTTGGGGTTGGGAAGGTCCCGTCCGATGTTGTCTATGCCCGCTTCGTTTTGGCTTGTCCAGCGCTGCGGCCCCGCGCGCCCCTCCCGCTGATTCCCTGCCCATTGCATGGCGCTCCCGACCCCCGCGAGGAATGCCGGGCCTAAAGGTAGTGACCCTTAATGTTCAGGGTCTGAACAACCCGGTGAAGCGCAGAGCGATCCTGTCGTTGCTGGAGGGGACGCAGGCGGACATTTGCCTTTTGCAGGAGACACACTTATTGCCCCGAGATTGCCATAGGATGCGCTCTGCTAAGTTCCCCTCCCAGTTCTTTTCCTCGGCAGCGAACAAGACGGCGGGGGTAGCCATTCTCCTAGCGAGCTCCTTTCGGGGGGAGGTGTTGCATAAGTGTGCTGAACAGAAGGGGAGGCTCCTTGCGTATCGCATGCGCCTGGGAGGCATAGCATTTACGGTCGGCTCCGTTTATAGCCCAAATGATCACCAAGAGCGCTTCCTAGATTCCGCGCTGGTGGATGTCACTGCTTCCCCCGACCGCCACATTATCTTGGGGGGAGACCTCAACATTGTCTTTGACTCTGCGATGGACAGATCGGCGCAGCGCTTCCCGCAGACGGGGGAACTGTCCCAGGCTGGGAGGGCCCGGATTGCGGAAATGGATCTGCACGACCTCTGGCGCTCCATGCACCCCACGGATAGGGACTACTCTTACTTCTCGCACGCACACCGAACCTACTCACGGCTGGACTACCTCCTGGTGAGTGGACCGATGCGTGCCGCTGCCACGGCGGCGGACATCGGGGTCCTGACCCTGTCTGACCACTCCCCAGTCACCGGCGTTTTCCAGTGGCCGGCGGCCTCCCCCTCTCGGGGGGTGTGGCGCCTCCGGGATACACTTCTACACAAAAGGTCGGTGGTGCAACGCATCGGGGAGGTCATACAGGACTATCTCACCCACAATAGCAACACTGACACCTCGCAGGCGACACAGTGGGCGGCATTGAAAGCCGTCCTCCGGGGGGAATTCATCTCTATCTCTGCAGCTGAGAATAAGGAGCGGCAACTGAAGAGGGATGAGCTGACAGCTCAAGTCCGGGAGCTTGAGCAGGTCCACCGCCGTACGGGGGCGCCGAGGGTATGGAGGCAGTTGAAGGCAGCGAGGAAGCTCCTGTCGGCTCTGGATCTTGACAGGGCGGAGTACGCCGCCCTACGCTTGAAACATGCCTACTACACTGGGGGGGACAGATGTGGCAAGCTCCTAGCACACCGGCTCCGGGTCGCGCAACAGCGCAGCGTCGTGAAAGAATTGGTGGGCGCGGACGGAGGGGTGGTCTCCGGGGACGCGGAGGTAGCGGAGTCTTTCCGCGGCTTCTACGAGGCGCTGTATGCTGAGGAGCCCTCCTCGCCACGGGATGCCGACGGCTATTTGGAGTCGGTGACCCTCCCGGTACTGGATCCGGCTCAGGCTGACCACCTGGAGCGGGACATCCATGTTGAGGAAGTGATTTCAGCTATCGCGCGGCTGAAACATGGCAAGGCCCCGGGCCCGGACGGGTACACGTCGCTATTTTACAAAACCTTTTGCACGGCCGTGGCCCCTGTCCTTACTCGGCTATTTAACTCTTTCTCCGTACCGGGAGCCATCCCTCCGGATCTCCTGAAGGCGACGGTCGCGGTAATCCCGAAACCTGGGAAGGACCGGGCCCTCTGCGGCTCGTACCAACCCATCTCGCTTTTAAATGTCGACCTCAAGTTGTACACGGGGATTCTCGCGTCCAGGCTGAGTCCACACCTCCCCGACCTGGTGGAGGCGGACCAGGCTGGTTTTGTGCCCGGCAGACAGACGGTTGACAACACCAAGAGGGTGACGCATGTTCTGGAGAAGGCCTCAAGGATCTCGGGGGAGCGGATGTTGCTGTCCGTTGATGCGGAGAAGGCCTTCGACAGAGTTCACTGGCCGTATCTTGAGCTGGTCCTCAAGAAACTGGGAATCGGCGATAAGTTCCGCACCATGGTCTTTAACTGCTATAAGCATCCTTCAGCGTCGGTGCGGGTCAACGGGTGTAGCTCCGGTGGCTTTGCCATCGAGCGCGGCACGCGGCAGGGCTGCCCCCTTTCGCCGCTCTTGTTTGCCCTCTACATGGAGCCGTTTGCTCAGAGGATTCGTAACAATCCGGATGCTGTCGGGGTCCGGATGGGCCAGTACGTCCACACCGTCAGTCTCTACGCGGATGATGTCCTGCTGACTTTGGACGACCCTAGGAGGTCGCTGCCTGCTTGCCTCCGAGAGCTGGACGCCTTTGCGGGGGTGGCCGGCTTCAAAATGAATATGAGCAAGTCGATGGCATTAGACGTGTCCCTGGCTGCGGAAACCAGGAGGGATCTTCAGCGGCTCTTCCCCATGCAGTGGTCCTCATCCACGGTGCCGTATCTGGGGATTCTGCTGGCGCCTACATTACCAGAGATGGTTACGGCCAATTATGCCTCCCTCAGCAGGAAGATCAAGGACGAGCTTGGCCGCTGGAACAAAGGCCTGCTGTCCTGGCTGGGGCGAATCGCGGCGGTCAAGATGACGGTGTTGCCCCAGATACTATATCTTTTCCGGGCCCTTACGCTCTAACCCCCGGTGGGCTGGATACGACAAATGCAGGCTGACATCTCCCGCTTTGTCTGGCAGGGCCGCAGGCCACGCATGAAGAGGGTCCTCTCCACGCTTGCTCCGGAAGCGGGGGGTCTCGGCATTCCGGACCTCCGTAAGTACTTTCAGGCGGCACAGCTCCGCTATCGGGTGGAGTGGAGCAGGTGGGAGTCCGACAAACATTGGCTCTTCCAAGACCAGGCAGTGGCGGGCCGCACCTTACAAGAGGTTCCATTCCTGCGCCGCGCGCATCGCCCCCCTAATCTTTACGCTTCCTTTGTTACGCGGGTCCCCCTGCGTGTGTGGGACGCGGTCTGTGAGGCCCGGGGCCTTACCACCTTCCCTTCGCCGCTCACGCCCATTGCGGGCAACCCGGACTTCTCCCCAGGGATGGAGCCGGGGGTTTTCTCCCACTGGGTGCAGGCGGGCTGCAGGGCACTCTTCCAGATCTATGGCCCGGAAGGAGTGGTTCCTTTTCAGCAACTCCGCCAGGAGTTCGGCCTGACGGAGCTGGACAGATTGCGCTACATGCAAGTTCGGCATTGGGCCCTCCAGCCCCAGGTGCGTGCCACCGCCGCCCGTCCAATTACACCGTATGAGAGGTGGTTGGCTACTCGGACCTCCGACGCTAAACTGATCACCGATCTGTACAAATACCTACAACCCCCGCCGTTTCACTATTACAACCCGGGGAGGGAGCGTTGGCACAGGGAATTGGGTAGGACACTCAGCCACAAGGAATGGGACAAAATTGCGTATCGGGCGCGGCACTCTGCATATCACACGGGCCTTACGGAGACCTTTACTAAGGTGTCCACATACTGGTACTACACCCCGGAGAGACTGTATGAAATGCATAAACACACTGACAGGGGGTGCTGGCGGAGCTGCGGGCAGGAAGGTACCCTTACACACATTCTTTGGGATTGCCCAGTGCTGACCGCCTACTGGAAGGAAGTCTTGGACGAGGTGGATAAGCACTTTGGGATAGAGCTGCCGCGACTCCCGGCGTATGTCCTGTTGGGCCTCCCCAATGACCTAATGTACCCACTGAAGTCCCGTAGGGGTAGGCAGATCGCAATCGCGCTGGGGTCTGCGGTTCAGAACATTCTAATCCACTGGCGCACAACCACCGTCCCCTCCATTACCGGTTGGTTGCATAGGCTCTGGCATGTGCTGGGGATGGAGAAGCTGTCGCTTACGGTTGCGGGGGAGACAGACCAATTTGAAGAGCTATGGCAACCCTTTCTAGCGCTGCTGTCCACTGAATTCCGGGAGCTCACCTGCCCGAGGTATCTTAGGCTTCTCAGGCTGACGCCGCCGGTGACCCCGGCGGACTAGCTTACATGTAAGACGGGGACCCCCCGGGGAGGGGGGGGGGGGTGCGGGGCTTCCTGGTTAGGATTACTCTGATGCGGGACCATAGGACGGGGGGGGGGGGGGAGTGTTGTTGTTTCGTTACTGGGAGGATGGGGGATGGGAGGGGGGGGATTGTGTTCTATTGAGGTGTTGATGGGGGGGGTTTTATTGCTTAGATTTGGGGTGTCGGATACGCGTGCGGGGATTCCACAGCTTGTATTTCTAGCTTTCATTTACTGTGTTTTTCCCCCTGACCCACCGCGCTACCTATTGCCAACCCTCTGGAGTTGCACCCTTTTTCTTTGACCGTATTCCATGTATCCTGCCCTCCTATCCCCCTCCCCCATGGTTTGTTTTGTCTCAATAAAAACGTTTTAAACATAAATCAGATAAGGGATATTGTAAAAACCAATATGGAACAAGCCTAAATGGCCCAGAAAACACAGAATGACAAAAAGACAACAGAGTGATCCTTAAACGTAGGAGATCTGGTTCTTATCATGATGCCCACCTCAGAACACAAGTTGTTAGGCCAGTGGCAAGGCCCATATAAAGTCATGGAGAAAGTTACCCCCGTAACCTACAAACTAGAGATGGATACAAACCAAAGGAGTACCCAAATCTTCCACATCAATTTATTAACAAAATGGGAAGGCCCACACCCTGTTCTAATGGGAACCCCTTTGTCACTAGCAGAACAGAGTATTGATATAGAGCTATCTGAACCTCAAAGACAACACCTAAGGGATCACTTATAACCGGTTCAGGGAGTCTTTTCCCTATTACCCAAAAAAGACCACGATCATAGAACACCAGATACACACCCTGCCAGCAAAAAAGTTTGCTTATGCCCTTACCGTATTCCGGAAGCAAGAAGGGAAGCGATAGACAAAGAAGTTCAACAGATGTTAGAACTTGGGGTTATAGAACCTTCCAAAAGTGAGTGGAGGGAGGAGCCTAGCGCGCAACCAAGATGGCCGCGTAGGTGCGAGGCTCCCGAGGACCTCCGCAACCTCCTACGTTTATCCTGTCTTCATCCTGCATCGGTTGAGGGGACTGTGTCGGTGAGCCTGAGCCGAGGTGGTACCCGTTTTCCGTTTTCGAATCGGACCTCGGGTGCCGGAGTGAGCACCGACTGAAGTTTGCGGCCTACTTCTCTCCTGACCCCGGATTCGCGTTTGGGGGCGACCCAGTGGCAAAGTGAACAACAACGGCGGGCTGGGCCTGGCGAGTCGCGTACCCCACACTTTCACTTTCGCTTTTGAGTCCCCTTGCCGTTATCGCAAGTGGGATCACTGCGCTTCTTTGTGTTGCGGTGGCCTCGCTGGGAGACCCTGCCTGCCTGCCTGCGGTGGCCCGCTCTGCCGTCCTGGGGTGGCCCCCGGGGCTCTCGGCCTTGATTGCTTGCTCTCCACTGCGTGGCTGGTGCGGGTGCGAGGCACGCGACGATGGCCACGAAGCAGGATGGGGATCGGTTGAAGGCCAAGTCTACCTGGCGTGGCACCGCACATCAGGCCAACATCATGGACCGCTACACCCTCCCAAAGGGGTCTCCCGGCGGATCGCACAAGTCCTCCGAGTGCCCCCCGGATGTCCCGGATTTGCCTACGGATCTGTCTTTGCAAGACGTCATGGGCGCCATTGCTGAGATGAAGGCCTCAGTGGGCCAGCAGTTCGACACTTTGGCACACAAACTCGACGCGGTCCTCATTGATGTCAACCTTGTGAGAGTTGATCTCTCTAAGACTAATGACCGGGTCGACTCTTTGGCCCACACCGCGTCGGGCCTCACGACTGAGGTGGCGGCCCTTCAAACGGAGGTGCACCGGCTCCGTCAGGCAAGTGCGCTCATGGATCGGCGCCTGGAGGACTCCGAGAGCCGGGCCCGGAGGAATAATATCCGTATCATCGGAGTACCCGAGGGACGGGAGGAGTCGGCGGCGGGCACTCTTTGTGGAGGACCTGATCACTACCCATCTCCAGCCTCGAGGACTGAGTAAATTCTTTGCTGTGGAGAGGGCCCATAGAGTTCCCGGGGGCAGACCGAAGGTCGGAGCCCCTCCGCGGCCTCTTATTGCCCGTATTTTTAACTTTCGGGACAGGGATGCGATTTTGCACGCTTCCAGACTGCAAGGGCCGATTAAGCTGGAGAACATGGAGGTGAACTTTTATCCCGATTTCACCCAGGCGGTCCAGAAGCAGAGACTGAGTTTCCTGGGCGTCAAGCGGCGGCTTCGAGGCATGAACTTAAAATACGCCATGCTCTTCCCGGCCAGGCTGCGGGTGGAGGTGGATGGTCGCACTCACTTTTTTGACCGTCCTGAAACGGCCGGGGACTGGCTGGACACTTTGTCTGGGGGTCATGGTCGGGGTGGCGGGGGGGGGCAGCGGGAGGAGAGTGCCCACCGGACCGGGTCTGAGGTACTGATACGGGGGCTCACTCCGGATGATGCCACTTCCGGCCAAGCTTAGGGTCTTTTGTCTGTTGTGTCTTGTCTCCCCTCCATTGGAGGTGGTGCGGGGTCTCGAGGGGGTTCTCCTTCCTCCTCTAGGGGGGTCTTAGTATGAAGGACTGGGTTATTCTTAAGACCCAGCGGTGCCAGGGAACAACACCTGAAACCTTCGTGGGTTACCTGTTCTGGCGTACCAAACACAGAGACACGGGACACTTCCAGCGACGTCAGAGATCAGCGTTTATTACTGCAGGGATACAGAAGTCACAAGAAGTACACAACGTGTAGGTTCTCGGAGACTGCTTCAAATTCGTAGAAGTGGGTCGCTCCTTTTATACACGTTTTTGCCATAGCACAGTATGGCGAACAAAAGTTACAACTCAGTTCCCACAATAAACTTCAAAAGGGTCGCATTCATGTTTCAGGAGGCCGGAACATAATTACAACAGTCCTGCCGGTTCCCAACTGTAAAAACATATTCCCTCCGCAATAAACACATTTCCTCCCAACCATAAACGCATTAAGGAAGGACGAAAAACAGAATGCAGGGAAAGAACGAGGATGCACAACAGGTTAGAAAAGAGTGTTAGGGGCAATAAAGGAAACTCGATAGAGGGATCAAAGACCTCGTGTCTAATGTATGCGTGACTGTAACAATAGACCGGAGCGGCAAGATGGGCCTTGAGCGGGGCCATCTGCCTCACTCGTGTCATTCCCCTCATCGTAAAAGTCACCTCAAAGAAACACGTGTCCTTCGTGCAAGCTTGAGAGTCCCAGGGTCACGAAGCGGACAAAAAGCCCGTTCGCTGGCTACCTGAGGGCAAGAAACAAAATGGACGCTGTATCTAAAATGGGACCCGAGGGTTCGGATGAACGAACCCAAAAATGAGGCGAACCATACGTGGCTGCATAGCGAAACTTCGTACACCCACTATACTCGTCATTTGCGGTTCATAGATACCAAACTCGTCCATATTCGTCACCACTCAAAAAGTGCCGTCCCGTCTCACACGGAACCTCAGACGCTCCTTTTGCCCTCATGTAGGCAAGCACTAGTCAAGATCAGAATCTATATCAATATTCATCAGATCGTTCAGATGCTGCTGGAACATCATTCTATTCATCAATGTCTCCTTGGTAACAGATGGCCGCCTTATACACGTCGCAGCACATAGGCCACATAAGGCAGGACCACACTGTACACAAAGACAACACGTGAATAGAAACGCTACAACAGCCCCTACGATCATTAGAATCTTCCAACCCCAGGTTGACATCAGGCCCCAAAACCATCCTAGGAGCGTCCAATTACCTTCGTCCACGTGTATGGACTCGGAAATCTTGTGCAACTTCGAGATGGCTTGATAAACAGTTGGAGCATTGTCAGGAATAAAAATGCAACAACTTGAATGTATAATTTTACACACACCCCCTCTATCTGCAAGAACGACGTCTAGAACCATACGGTTCTGCAACGTCATGAGTCTATCCGCCTGTAGTTCAGCTGTCAGATTACTAAGGGCATTTGCAGTAATATTAGCAGTCGACTCAACCACACGGGTCAACTGTCTTAGGTTCCTACTATTAACCATAGGTCCCCAAAACGGCAAGAAACCCTTAAAGAAGTCTCCTGCTTCTTGACCAGCAGTATCCTCTTTGCTAATGACGCCTCTCACGACTCTAGTTTTGTGGTAGTCCGAAGCAACTGTGAAGGTCGGAGGTAAGAGATTCGCAATATAACAGGTACCCGAAAAGTCGCGGGGTAACCATGTATATGCGCGCTCATAACACACAAAATAGGTGCCCTTAGCAGTCAGAAAAACAGGGGAGGAGAGCATCGGTAGAACATATGTTTCAGTGCAAGCACTGTTCCCAAGTTGTGCTCTCGGATTTCGACCCAAACCTTGCAAGCAGAAATTACCAAGGTGCGGTACAATCCATATAGGGGACGAGCTCTTAAGCTGTCTATCACCCACTGATGTACTATATTCAGCCTCGCTCAGATCCTTATAAGCCTGCACTTCTTCGTCTGGAATGAGTGATGCATCGAAAACATCTCTGTCCGGATCTGCTATGGCTATCGCCAAAGGCTTATGGTACGGCCCAGGACCAAAGTTGACAGACCGTGGCTCTCGACTGGGGTAGGAATCTAGTGCACTGCGGAACATAGTTTGGAATGCTCGAGCTGAACCCTGGGAGCTGTATGGAAGGACCAAATACGGAATACCCCTATCCATAGTGTGTGGCATTAACCCACATACCCAACAATTGGTAGTATTCACCACCAACTGATGCTGATGTAGGAGTTGAACAAAGGAATTATTCATAAATTCCGCACGTCTAACCTGCTCATGTTGAGGCAAAGGATGAAAGGAATGTGGGGAGACAGTGGTGAGGGAACTTAGGTTAAGAGAAGAGGTAGGTGAAACAGAAGGCAAGAACAACGATACCCCGAAATACACTCCACCCACCAATAACATAGATACAGTTAGGAACAATAGAAACACCTGAAACAGAAAACATTTTGTTCGTACAACCCTCCATAACTCTGATCTCTGTGCCAACACCCTTTCTTTTTCCATCAGCTTAGAGAATGCCATCCTCTACAAACCATCCGTGACGTACTTGACGCACTTCGTTCTGAGTAGCGATTATCAATCCCCAGGAGTTCCCAGAGATCGATAAAAGTAACCAACCTAGCGTCAGAAACCTGCTAAACAGAAAAAAGTACCCGCACGGCCCTACGGTAACCCGGATGGCGAGGTTTCCTCGAAACGTTCAAATTTTACTACAAGTCTCTTAGCAGTGGAAAGCACAAAAACTCAAAAAGAAAGGATGTAATTGTCCATAATATGCGTAATGTCAAAACCACTATATTGTCAATTTTTATTAGTCCTTGAAGTCCTTGAACGAAGAAAGTATCGACTTCTTCCAGGTCTAGTTTGCTCTACGAACAATTGTTCAGCTGGCGCAACAGTGTTCAATGAAACAGATGATGAGTCGGACCTTGGGTTCTCTGCTACTGATGACTCCACCTGTGGATCTGGCAATGCCGAATCCTCCTCCACAAGTTGAGCGTCACTAAATGGCACAAAACGCGAAGGAGTCTCAGTTTCTTCGGTCGAAATCCCAGTTCTCACCCAACCGTCGGTTGGTAAGGGGATCGGTACCTTCTTTGTGTGACTGGCATGGACCCAATTCTTCCGGCCCTCCAGTCGAACCGCTGTCCTCGTTGTCAACAAAACTAGGTGGGGTCCGACAAATCTTGGCTCCAAGTTACGCTTCCGACCGAAGTTTCGGGTGACAACCCAGTCACCTGGCCGGAGCTGATGTCCAGGACCCTCTGTCTGCGCTGGTAGAGCTTCAAAGACCTGTTGATGAATTAATCGTAGTTTAGTGGTCAAATCGTACAAGTAATCGATCAACATTGGATATTCAAGACTATCAAAAGCCCTAGGTCTCGGGACTCCCCAAATATTTGCAGGGCGACCGAACACAATCTCATATGGGCTGAGCCCTACTCGAGAGTGTACAGTTGCTCTGGTCGATAGGAGAGCCAAAGGCAAGGCATCAGGCCATGACAGACCAGTCGTAGCTTGAATCTTAGCAAGTTTCAGCTTCAGGGTACCATTGTACCCTTCGACCAAACCCGCTGCCTGAGGATGGTTGGCACTGTGGAATTTCTGACGAATTCCAAGGCCCTTACACACACTCTGCATTACACTCCCCACAAACTCACTTCCATTATCCGACCATACAATCCGCGGCATTCCATACCTAGGAAAATACTCCTTTAACAGGATTTTTGCCGTGGACAGGGCAGTATTATCCTTAAGAGGATAGGCCTCGATCCATCTGGAGAACGCGCAAACCACAACCAAAACATACTTCAGGTTATTGCATCTCTCCATATGGATAAAGTCTAGCTGGATAACCTCAAAGGGACAAGCAGGAGGAGCGAAATGACCAGGTGGAGTGGGGGTGCCTTTTCCGGGATTGTGCATCAAACACACCATACAATTCTTAACCACTCTTTCGGCACACTTAGCAATACCATCATTCCTCCATACAGGAGACAAGAACTTACATATTCCTTTCGCACTAATATGTGACAACCCATGAGCCATCGTCACAACAGCTAGTACATACGCGTCTGGTAACATCCACCTCTGACATTCCGTCAGGTCGACCCAACATCCATGCGTATCCAATCTCCCCGTACTTTCTTTCCACTTGGTCTTTTCAGCTTCAGTAGCTTCGTTCTGAATTTCTTTCACACTTTCAACAGTATTTTCACACATACCAGTCTCCGTCGGCCACCTTACTGAACTCGTAACATACATTCGAGTCGCAAAATTCTTAGCCGTTTCCTTAGCAATCTCATCCGCAAATGCATTACCACGACCAACATCATCCGTCACTTTCCGATGTGCACTACATTTGACGATCGCCACTTGTTTAGGCAACGTAAGTGCATCCAAAAGATCATTCACGAGATGCCCGTGTTGGATCTTCGTACCATGCGATGTCATAAATCCTCTTTCTCTCCACAATCTTCCAAAATTGTGCGCAACACCAAACGCATACTGACTATCGGTAAACACATTCACACGCTTCCCTTTCGACAGAACACACGCTCTTGTCAATGCAACTAATTCTGCCGCTTGCGCGGAATTCTGGTTCAATCTCGCAGTTTCCACAATCGTGCTCAACGTCACCACAGCATACGCAGTCGTCACATCGCCATTCGGCAATTTGAAGCAAGAGCCATCCACATACAAAGTACCATCGGGATCTGACAAGGGAGTGTTTTTCAGGTCCACACGACCTTTTGTTTCTTCCTCAGTCCGTAAATAACAATCATGTGGTGGTACATCATCTGATTCCATATTAATCGGCAACAATGTCGCCGGATTCAGTACATTACAACGCTTAATCTGTATATGACTTGCCAAAAGGGTCAGCTCGTACCCGGACAACCTTGCACTCGTCAGATGTTGAGTCTTTGTCCGATTCAAGAGCGTATCAACTGCATGTGGAACCATTACTATGAGCATATTGTCCATGACCAAACCTGCGGACTGCCGAATAGACGCCGCAGCTGCCGCTGTCGCCCTCAAGCAACTTGGCAACGCTCTAGCTACCGGGTCTAAGGTCGAGGAAAAATATGCACACGGACGCTGCTTATCACCAAATTGTTGCGTTAGAACACTCAACGCACAACCGTCCCTCTCATGGACGTATAATGTGAAAGGCTTACTGTAATCAGGAGTACCTAACACAGGAGCCGAACACAGCGCATCACGTAGTTCAGAAAAACTTTTCTGACATTCCTCCGTCCAAGGCAAAGGAGTTGAAACGTCCTTGCACGTGAGGGCTACCAATGGCTTCGCTAACAGTGAAAAGTTCGGGATCCACTGTCTGCAGTATGATGTGATACCTAAAAAGGCACGCACATCTCTCTGAGTTGCTGGCACAGTCATTCGAGCAATTGTTGCAATTCTTTCAGGGGTCAACCTTCTTCCCGCCTTTGACAATAAGTGACCGAGGTAGGTAACTTCTTGACAACAATATTGTAGTTTAGAAGGTGACACTTTATGATGCAAGTCGCAAAGATGCTGTAACAAAGACACTGTAGCAGCTTTACAGAGCTGTTCAGTGTCAGCAGCAATTAACAGATCATCAACGTACTGAATCAAGGCTGCACCAGCCGGTAACACAAATGCATCAAGCTGACTCTTAAGAGCTTGGCTGTAGATTGATGGACTCTCACAGTAGCCCTGTGGAGCGCGTTTGAATCTGAAGCTGCGACCACCTAATGAGAAACCAAACAAGTCTCTGCTTCCCTCAGCAATCGGAATGCTAAAGAACGCATTCTTCAGATCGATCACCGAGAACCACGATGCAGTGGCTGGAATCAGAGTCAGTAAAGCTGTAATGTCTGGCACCACAGGAAACTGCGGGACAACGACTTTATTTACCTCCCGTAAGTCGATAACTAAACGATACACGGGAGGCTTGGAGGGATCCGTTCGTTTCAGAATAGGCAACACGGGACTATTGCACACATTACCTCGTGTCTCCTCAATAACATCTTTGCCGATCAGATCGTAAATGATCGCTAACAGTGCCCTTTCACCATCAAGGGAAATACGATACTGAGGTATGCGTGGCAAACGCGCACCAACTTTTAGTTGGACAACATAAGGTGGTATATCCAACAGGCCCACATCATTGGGACCTGTCGCCCACAAGGAGTCTGGGAGAGATCTCAATTCCGATGGGAACTTATCGATCGATAAATACATGGGGGGAAATCACGCTCTTACCTAACGTAAGCTCCACACCCGTCGGAGAACAGTACAAAGTCGCATGTAACCTTTTCAACAAATCTAAACCCAAAAGATTCTCACCACAACCAGTAGTCAAAATCAAAGGAGCTTCCAGCTCATGAGTCCCAATTGTAAGGGGCAAAGGGCTAGAGACCGGATTGCTAACGGGGGCGCCAGAAAATCCAACGGAAACATTCGTTAAGCCAGACAAAGGCGCGCCAGGGAGTTTCGAATGCATGATGGAACTTTTTGCTGCACCAGTGTCCAACAGAAAAGGCTCAACAACGCCCAAAGTGGCTACTGCAACATAAGGCCCTCTCTGATCAACCGGAACTGATACTTCTCCCTTCCTTTGTCTATGGCTGTCCTAGTAGATACCATCCGCATCACCATCACATTCAACATAACAATCATCCACATGATACTGTGCAGACCGGCCGGACGACGGTTCGCGCCGATCGAAGCAATTTTGCGAATCCGACGACGTCGCAAAACGTTCGGCCTGATTCTGGGTAACTCCGCGACCTCTACCACGAGAAACCTGTTGAGGACCACTACGTCCTCCTCGAGCCGACACGCCATTAGTCCTATCACGAAGAACCGGACAGTCGAACTTCAGATGGCCTTCCCCACGACAATACGCGCACTGATTATATCCCAGCACAAAACGAGGCGCAGGCGAAGCATTGCGCGACTGTGATTTAGAGAACTGTGATTGCGATCTGTTTGGCTGCTGTGTATCACTGAAATTCGAACGCGGTGGATAGGCTTGCTGCAACAAGACCTTAGTTTTGAGATCCTTAGTTTTCTTTTCTGCACGCTCATTTTCCTCTTTTTCTCTATTCTCGTAATATTGGGCCGTAGCCAATATTTGGGCAGTGGTAGAAACAGCCCACGCACTCTCTGAATTCTTCAACTTGTTGCCAAGGTCGGGCGACAAATTTGATACAAACTTATCAACGAACAGCCGCTGACCACCCTCGGAACCCATGTCCTGACCGCTATGATCAATGAACGCTTCCTCAAATCTCGTAAAGAAATCAGAAACACTTTCATCCCTCTTTTGCCTGCACGCTGATAATTTGTCCCAATTGACGCGCATCGCTGGCATAAGCGTCTTCATGAGGGTAATTATCCTCTGGGGCAAAGCCACAATAACCTGTTCAGGTTTAGCCCCACCAACCTGCCGGGCATCTGCCGCTGTAAGGGCAGCCCAGTCACCGCCTAACTCGGCTACATGATTCTCATGACGAATTTTCGCCCAAATCGGCTGAGGCACCACATTGCCGAACAACATATCAATATCGGCTAGGTTCATAACAGTAGCATCCACCAATTGGGACAACTCCTTATAATAACCCGCAGGATTCTTACGGGGGTCAGGTAAGGATTGCTTTACTTGCAACACTTCCGATCGTTTCCAAGGGAGGTGTATCCACACTCTCTGGAAGTGGCCTGGGACAGCAGGGACAGCAGCAGGATCACCTGGCATCCATACCGGGGGAACTTCCCGCATAGGATATTGACCAGGTTGTGCCATCCATTCTGCGGTCGCGTCCTTAAACAGCGCACGTGGTTGCACCGTACATCGAAAGGATAACAAACGTTCCAAAGCCTCTCGAACTTTGTCACCTACAATTGTACCCGTGGCAAACCGAAGCTGTAGCTCGGAAACCTCAGGTGGTATATCATCAGCTACATCATCGTCCCACTCCTCTTTCAATGACTTACACAATTCTTCGAACACGAATCGTTGCGTGGGCACATTAAACTGAGAAAACGTTTCAAACACTACACGTGGGGTGTATTTAACAGGGTTACGAATCCATCTACGTGCCGTTTTCACCAACGATTCTCGTTCCCTATCATCAGGAAGCTGGCTGCGTCTTTGAGCAACATCTGAAAGAGTCGAGCCAAGTATCGGCCCAAAGAGCGGAGAATAAAGAGAAGCAACAGCAGTCAAGAGACGACTACGAACAGAAGGAGAAGAGGACGAAGATGCAGGCATAGCAGCCATAGGGGTGGAAACAGTAGAAGTAGACGCAGCAGCAGGAGTAGCGGGAACAACAGGCTGAGAAGGGACTTGGAAAGGCGCAATAGGGAGAGAAGCCGGAACAAGAGGATGTACGATCTGTGGCCCAAGGGGATTCGGGAGTACGGGAGGAACGACGGGCTGACCAGCAGCCGCCAAAGCAGCGGGTTGAGGAAGAGGTGGATGAACGAGACCCATAACACCAGGAGCATAGGGAGGTGGCGATTTCATCAGATAAGACAAAAGCGAATCTTCCACCGATTCTTCTCCTGTCTTATCGATCGTAGAAGGTAGCGTCGGATAACATTTGTCCACTGCCATATGGTGAAGCCGAGCACTAACTTCCTGCTCTTTCTCATCTTTGTCTAACTGATATTGTTCCGCATTGCGCATCACCGCAATGACACCTTCTCGTTTATTTTTCTTATTCTGTTTGATTTCTTTCTGTTTGGCCTCTTTCTGCCATAACCGGAAGGAATCAAACATGACCGGCCTAGCTTTCTTTTTAAATAATTTAGCTTCCAAGTTATCTAAAATGGCAGTCTCGAAACTACCATGAGGTGGCCAACTAAGGACGCCATCCTTTTTAGTATAACGAACCCAATATTCATTATATACGATAGGACCCACGCCATGGCGACTATAGAGCTCGTAAAGCGGAGTTCCAGCCGGAGGTATCGGACATGAATCCTCCAGCCGGGAATCCATGCTGCAACATTTAAGGAACCCAAACAAAGTACTACGGCCAGGCATCGTGCACACTAGCCAAGTATACAAACTTCAAGGGCTATCGAATTACGATGTCCTCGCAAAAATGCAAGACCCTCGGTTTTTGGCAATTGCAATCGTCAAATAAAACCCAACAACTAAGAACCACGAATGCTATGGAACCATGCAAACAACAAAGCAATACTGGGAGCGACCCACAAATACTTAACTGAGAGAGCAATGGCGTCACCAGGAAGGCCCGTTGATCGTCTCGCCGTACAAAGGACTACGCCAGGCGCCAAAACAGGTCGACAGTCAGGGCATCGGTCCGTCGCAGCCGTCAGGAGGCGGGGATCTTCGCGGGAAAAGACGTCGGGCCACTTATTTCGACAACTGGATCGATGAAGCGGGGTGCACCTTCCCTCGGAGATTTCACACGAAGTTCCTCACGATCGTCGGGCTTGGACCGGTACCGTTGATGTCGCCCCACGTTGGGCGCCAACTGAAGGACTGGGTTATTCTTAAGACCCAGCGGTGCCAGGGAACAACACCTGAAACCTTCGTGGGTTACCTGTTCTGGCGTACCAAACACAGAGACACGGGACACTTCCAGCGACGTCAGAGATCAGCGTTTATTACTGCAGGGATACAGAAGTCACAAGAAGTACACAACGTGTAGGTTCTCGGAGACTGCTTCAAATTCGTAGAAGTGGGTCGCTCCTTTTATACACGTTTTTGCCATAGCACAGTATGGCGAACAAAAGTTACAACTCAGTTCCCACAATAAACTTCAAAAGGGTCGCATTCATGTTTCAGGAGGCCGGAACATAATTACAACAGTCCTGCCGGTTCCCAACTGTAAAAACATATTCCCTCCGCAATAAACACATTTCCTCCCAACCATAAACGCATTAAGGAAGGACGAAAAACAGAATGCAGGGAAATAACGAGGATGCACAACAGGTTAGAAAAGAGTGTTAGGGGCAATAAAGGAAACTCGATAGAGGGATCAAAGACCTCGTGTCTAATGTATGCGTGACTAACAATAGACCGGAGCGGCAAGATGGGCCTTGAGCGGGGCCATCTGCCTCACTCGTGTCATTCCCCTCATCGTAAAAGTCACCTCAAAGAAACACGTGTCCTTCGTGCAAGCTTGAGAGTCCCAGGGTCACGAAGCGGACAAAAAGCCCGTTCGCTGGCTACCTGAGGGCAAGAAACAAAATGGACGCTGTATCTAAAATGGGACCCGAGGGTTCGGATGAACGAACCCAAAAATGAGGCGAACCATACGTGGCTGCATAGCGAAACTTCGTACACCCACTATACTCGTCATTTGCGGTTCATAGATACCAAACTCGTCCATATTCGTCACCACTCAAAAAGTGCCGTCCCGTCTCACACGGAACCTCAAGTAGTTTAAATTACATAGGGGCGACAGGCACACTGCAAGTTGGGGGGGGGCTGTCTGGGCTCATGCAGGGGTGCAGGGAGGGGGGAGTTTTGTTGGGGCGGTTGGGTTGGGGTTGGGTATTGTTTATTTGTACCACAAGGCAAAAGTATTGTTGTAATATTCCTAAAGTGCTCTCTGGGGGGCGATTGATCGATTTCTGCTATGATGGGGGGTAGGGGACTGAGTCTTTTGTCCTGGAATGTTAATGGACTGGGGGACAGGATAAAACGGGGGGTGGTCCTGCAGTTCCTAAAACGAATTTCACCGGATATAGTCTTTCTGCAGGAAACACACCTCATTGGAAAAAAAATAAATAAATAAGTGAGTGGAACTCCCCGATAGTAATGGTATGAAAACTGGATGGCTCCATTCAGTTTTGTATCGACTTCCGAGAAATAAATAAGATATCCCGATTTGATGCTTATCCCCTTCCCCAGGTCGATGAGATGATAGAAATACTAGGGAAGGCACAATATATAAGCACCTTAGACTTATGCAAGGGGTACTGGCAGGTGCCATTAAGAGAACAGGATAGAGAAAAGACTGCCTTTTCTACACCCGGGGGTCTGTATCAATTTAAGGTGCTACCTTTTGGCCTGCACGGCACCCGCACTACATTTCAAAAGCTCATGAACATAACACTACAACTATATAAGGAATTTGCAGCCGCTTACATAAATGATATCATGATCTACAGTTCTTCTTGGGAAGAACACCTAGACCACCTAACTAGGGTCGTACAAGCCCTAGGCCAGAGCGGGCTGACTATCAACCTGGTCAAAAGTCATCTGGCTGCAAAATCAGTAAAATACTTGGGCTACTTCCTGGGAGAGGGTTACATAAAACCTCAGGAAGAAAAAGTAGACGCCATTTCACAAATATCTTTCCCTGAATACAATAGAGACCTGAGAGCCTTCCTGGGACTGTTAGGATACTATAGGAGGTTCATCCCACAATTTTTGCACATAGCCACTCCCTTTACAGACCTACTCCAGAAGAACGTACAGAGAAACGGCTCCAACATCCTTCCCCGTTAGAAGTACAGACCTTCCAACACCTAAAACAAATCATCACATTAAAGCCGTTTTTGCTAAGTCCCGACTACAGTAAGCCTTTTTTTCTTCAGACTGATGCATCAGAAAGCGGCCTTGGGGCCGTATTATCATAATTTGACGAGACAAATCAAGAACGACCAATTATATATATTAGCCACAAACTATTCCCCCGAGAAACTAGGTATGCTGTCATAGAAAAGGAAGCACTAACCATTAAATGGGCTATTGAGTTTCTCCGATACTATTTGGAAGGAAGGGAGTTCTTGCTATACACAGATCATGCCCCCCTAGAATGGCTATCCCAGAACAAAGGACACAACCAAAGAATATTGCGATGGTTTTTAACCTTCCAGCCCTTTCGCTTTACAGTCCACAATAGAAAAGAAAAAGATCAAACCAATGTATATTTCCTGTCCAGAAACCCTTTAGACTCTTTTCTTGTGGACAAAGAAGTTAGCGGAGGGGGATGTAAGGAAGCACCCCAAACCCTTCTACTAAAGCCCGGCTTACCACCTGGTCCACCACAGCGGATACCCTTCTTTCGGTTTCCAGCTGACAGCATTGGGAGGACAAATCAACGGCCATAAAAGAAAAGAGAACAGGAAACAGAAGATGACAAGGAGGAACTTGATGGGAGAAAGAGACGAAAGAAAAACGGCCACAGAGGAAGAAACCAGGAGGAAGACGCCATTAAAGATGCCTATCCTGAGGATCCCAAAGCCAAACAAGCCGCAGACATGTGGAGCGAGGAGTGGTGGTCACCAGAGGACGCTCAAAAGCTGCCGCAACTCTGGAGAGTTGCGGCAAGAGGCGGTATTTAACCAGTAACGAGGGCAGAGGTTGGGTAGTGGGAAGCGAAGCCCTTACTGTCTCGCTGTTACATCCTTTTTGTTAGTTGTTGTTTTTTTTCCTCTCCCCCCCCACCTTTTTTTTTTTCCTTATTGTCCTTGGGGGTTACAGTTCTTTACGCCCTCTCCCATCACAGCATTTTTCCCCATCAAAACACACAGGAGAAACTACCTGAGTTTGCTGTGTGACGAGTCTAGAAGTCGGGCACCTCTCAAGCGCTTTCCTATTCCCCCCCCCCCTTTTCGTACCATACCTGATTCTCCCTCCTTCTTTACCTATGCACAAATCTTACCACCAGGGTGTGGTGAAAAGGTAGAAAGTCGAAACCACAGCTCAGTTGTACTTACCGCACTTTTGTCCTCTGTTGCCTCCTCCCTCTGCAAGCCTCCTGGGACCCCCTTCAGCATACCGGAACACCTGAAAGAAGCAAGAAAAGAAAGGGGATTAAATGGAGAAACTACTATTTCTGTTGGAACCTCATTGGGACAGAACCCCTGACCTGTGTAGGCTTTAAGTCAACTGTTTAGACAATAAAATTCCCCAATATTACACCAATTAGGCCCTCTCGCTTCTGTTTCCACCCGTCCCTCCAACATGTCTCTCTTTAGGAACATTCATATTGTGGTAAATAAAATATTACGCTCTATGTATTTCAGAATATCAATAGGATCATGCATAAAGCAAGAGGCTGAGTCTGTGGTATCAGGTTCTAAAAGGGCTTTATTCCAATAACTCGAGTCAAAGGGAGAATATTACCATCACCAAAAAAGGATCTGGAAAGGGACTCAAAAGTATTCTCAATATTCTCAAAACATTATTCACAGAGTACAGTATATATACATTTCTCAATTGTACGTAAGCAAAAGAGCAAGAGAGAATGAGATAAGAGCATGTGGGCGTGTAAGTAGGCGTGAAGGTGGGCGTCCATGTGGGCGTCCACTTGATGATAATGGGTAATTTGTCATGTGTGGGTGGATACCTGGAGGGGGTTGCGTGATCTGCTGGAATTGTACTGGAACTTTGCCTTACTTGTGCTCAACTCGAGCATGACGTGTAACTGACGTGGGGAGGGTTGCTATGCAACCGAACAAGTCTGGAAGTGAGGCCTTCAGTTAGTGAGGCCTTCAGTGTCAAGACGACCAGCACATCTTGTATTATCTGATATCCGATGTCTGGAGCAGGGACTGATTTGTGACATAGGTTGCTCATCACCAAGAGCCGATGTGGCATCTATTTCTTCATTTACTTCATTTACTGCAGAAGCCTTACATGGGGGCTATGGGCTTTTTACTGACGTGAGCTTTGCAATCTCACAAAGAGAGACAGTAGGGCTGGGCTCCTTCCTTGCAGATGGGTCGCGTTCATTCCTCCTTCACCAGGCAAGAATGTGGTTTCAGTAAGAGTAAGCAGATAACCGTGCTCAATACTGTCTCGACACCTCGGTCGGGGCCCCTTTGGCTGAGGCCCAAGTGTGCAAGGCCAAGGATACGTAGCTGTAGCTTTCAGAGCGTTCTGAGGCATGAAACCTCTTTTTGGCTCTGGCAGAGCCATAAACATGAGCTTCATGAAAATGCAGGAAAACATGATGAAAAACGTGTAGGCCTCAATACAGATTTGTCGTTTCTCTCATGGGAGACTGGATGATGGCAGGCCACGTTATAGCATAAGCATCATGATAGAAAGGCCATGGAGGGGAAATACATAGGTTACATGTATGTGCACATAAGCGTTCGGGGGGGGCACATGGGGACACATAGGCCTCATAGATTTTTATTTTCCTCATTCCCTCCTTGTACCTTAGTGAACCCCCTATGTAACGTCTATTTTCATGAGACAGTCGATCTGTTCTTGCAGCATTATTTTTCCATTTTCAATGCTTTGTAAATAGGGATGTGGAACACATGCAGTAGCACACAGGCCACAAATGGCCGGGCCACACTGCAGACATAGGCAACAACTGAATATCATTAATAGTATCAACCCACAGACGGTCAACACTTTCCATCCCCAAGCCGATATTAATCCCCAGAGCCAACCGGACCATGTCCACGTGCCTGGGTCTTGATGTATGTTTTGGGCAATCTTGTGGAGCCTTGTTATTGCTTTGTATTCTTTGGCATCACCGTTGATGGATGTCATTAAGGCAAACCATGCTCCGCAAGAACCATTATGGGAGAACGGAAAAGGAAAAAGAGGCAACACTCCCTTTACCTTCTGATACGGGGGAAATCGGCCACAGACCCAGCAGTCTGTAGCATTGCTAGTCTGATGTGAATGGTGCAGCATCTGAATAAAGGTATTGTTGCGTAAGGCAAGTCGATATGATAGCTCATGGGATGGCAGATCACCAAATGTGTGCTTTATGGTATCATTAGTGGAGGAGTATAAAAGTGAGGCAATAGGAGGAAAAATAGCATGTAGTATTAAGCTGATACATATTATCGTGATGCACATCTTGCTCTTTTTATCAATGTTATTGTCCAAGATCTTATGCAAGCCAGAATACATGTTCAACCGCTTCACCACCTAGTGGACTTAATTGATCAAACGGGTTCTGACTTTTTAGATCTAAGTTTAGCTTTGTGGAAACTGCTGGGGAGTCTCCTCTTAGAAAATGGTGTTCAAAGTCCAAAGTCCAAGTTCAAAGTCTTTTTCCTTTGTAAAAGAGTGGTGAAGGTGCAACCATCCTTTCCGCCCTTTGACTTTAACGGCCGTCCCCGTGGTCCAGAGCACTGACTTTGGCGCCTTCCATCCAGGAGCGATGGAGTATTCTTTGACCTGGGTGTTGTCAGGGAAGGCGGCAGCAACCTGCGAACAACAAGAGAGTAGTGCAGACATCAAGGAAGCCAGGTAATCTGTCAGCATCAGTAATCTTTTAGGCATTGGAGTGCCCCACATATTTGGTGGTCTACCAAAGACCACTTCATAGGGAGATAAGCCTGTTCTAGAATGAGCTACCATTCGCATGTAAAAGAGAACCATATATTCTGTAAGCTGTCTAGCATTGCTTTCTCTCCTAAGTGTGCAGGACTATGTGCGGTATTTATGATTATTTGTACCATTGAATCAGGAAGAAACCATGTGGATTTGCCCTTTGTCATCCAACCCTGATCAGTCAGTACCCCTCCTTGTTCCGATCATTTCTTTAATTCGTCTACAGTAGCATGTGTCTGTATGTCTTGTACATCCTTGGAAGGATCCCTAACTGTCATGGCTTTGGACAGTGATAGTATCTGTGATTTTGTCATGTCTAGTGGGGTCTGAGCTGTCTGTTTAGCTGTTCGGTCTGCCAGATCATTGCCTTGGGAAATGGTATCTGTGGCTCTAGTATGTGCTTTACATTTTAGGATAGCTATGGCTGTTGGTAAATGTATTGCTTCCAGTAGGGCTTGAATAAGGGGGCCATGCTGTATCTTGGCCCCATGAGAGGTCAAGAAACCTCTTTCTCGCCACAGAATCGGTGTAAATGTTTACTCTCAGGTGCTTAGCTCTTATGCACGCTTGTGTCAGGGCGATGAGCTCTGCTGCTTGTGCTGACAATATGTCTATTCTTTTAGTCTCTATTATTACAGTATCAGTAGTCACTGCATATGCTGCCACTAATTCTCCCGCCCCTGTCCTCATGCATGAGCCGTCAACTTATAGTGTTAGGTCGGGGTCTGGGAGTGCAACGTCTGTCAAGTCTTGTCTTGGTTTAGTCACGGTATGTATTACTTCAACACAGTCGTGTGGTGAAACGCTTTCTGTACTGGAGGGCAAAAGGGTAGCAGGATTCAGTATGTTGCATCGTCTGATCTCTATGTGTGGTTGAAATAACGTTGGCTCATAGCCTGTCAGTCTAGCTACAGTCAGGTGTTGTGTTTGTGTCCGGTTCAAGAGAACCTCTACTGCGTGTGGTACTTGTACTGTCAGAGGGTGGCCCAGCACTATCGAGTCACTTTGTCTTATGGCTAAGGCCGTTGCTGCAACTGATTTTAGGCACGCAGGCAAAGCCTGTGCTACTGGGTCTAATGTACTAGAAAAATAAGCACAGGGCTCGTGTTTTCCTGCATGATCTTGTGTTAGGACAGATAGTGCTGTTCCATCCCGCTCTGTCACAAAAAGCATAAACGATTTGTTGTAATCAGGGTTTGCTAAAACTGGTGCTTGACATAAAGCTCTCTTTAATTCTTCAAATGCCACAGTGTGTTCTTGTGTCCAAGGGAGGACTTTAGTAGAAGCTGTATTAGGGGCTTGGACTAATACCCCTGAAAGATCACAATAAAACATGAGAAAAAGGGGAAAACACCATACCTATTTCCTCGGCTTAATTTCTAAGGGGGCTAATTTCTAAGGGGCTTAATTTCTTAAGGGGCTAGCGGGAAGCGAACCTCCTCAGGGGCCAGCAGAAAGCCAATATTCTCCTCCTTCCCCCCCTTTTTGACAGGAGGAAATCTGAAACAGATTTCACTGCTGTCAAACACTATCAAACCCTGTGTCTTGTCAACACTATTAATCCCTGTGTGTAGCTACTGGGCGTAAGCAAAATTATAGGAGATACACAGCCTAATAGGAATGCTAAATTACCTAAATATTCGGAAAATCAAGTTTAAGAACAGTTGTTAATGTTGATAATTAATAATTCATCTGCTAAAGAAATCAGTAATTTTGCAATAATTTCCACCTATACAATAAACAGCCTAATTTAAAAACAAGTCAACTTTTGGGGCCACCACTTACAAGAATGAGCTTACTAAAGCAAACTTTAAAAAGGAAATCCTGTCAGATATTTTCTCATTACCCTAAATACCGAGCCTCATTTGTCACTCTGGGGTGGCAGTCCTTATTTAAAACAGGCCTTACAAGAGGTAAGAAGCGAGTGCACAGATCATAATGGTTCCTTAATGTCCAATCTGGAAACATATGACCGAGGCTGCCTGTCTATAAGAGAAAGGCAGTCATGTGATACATATTTAAGTCTTGCATAACTATTTTCTTCTTTTATTCATCTCCAATACCAATTAGACATACACTGATAACGTGTTGTCCGCTATTTTGACAGCATGATAAAAGGTAATATCATGTCTGTGAAATTTAGTAATTGTGAACAAGTTCCAGCCAAGCGCAGCGCAAAGATATACGTCGTCACGTCCATCTCCGTAACGCCCAGGAGAACTTGTATTAATGCCAAACATACTGGTCAATACAACACAAAAACAAAACATATATAAAATACATATGCCAAGCCATCAGTATACCAAGCACAGAAAGCATAGACAATTACACTAACATATATAAATGAGCAGCGATGCGCAATTACAGTACCTACAGCTCAGAGGCGAACATTCTGGCCTGCTTAATTTGTCAGGCTTATAATCAATAACTTATTTACCTGCCCTATACACCCCCATCTGAAATCACCGTGTCAAGTCTGACACACAGAATCAGCAAGAATAATCAAAAACGAAGAACACACGAACCTGTTTGTTTTTTTTTTTTTCATAAAAATGAGCTATGCATCTTCGTCAACACAATGTACCCTAATGTCCCAGACGAAGACGCACCTCTCATCTCTCCCCACAGACTTTTAACCACTGGATCATTTATCCAATGCAACTGGTGGCAGCTTGTGGCCACAATTCAAAAATGTCTGAATTTGAAAATCGTTTTTATATAGGCACATAGCCCTTAAAATTCCAAGCAAGAGCAACATTTTACTTTCTGGCCAGAAGCAATATAACATTTGCTAAAAAATAAAACAAATCTTCTCCATAGACATTTCCCCGGGGCACTGGTTTAGCACAGAATAGACCAAGGGAATCTTTCTCGACTTACATTTCTCAGCTGCCCTGTCTTATCAGAGAAGCTAAAAATAGCCCCTCAGCGCGGCCTGAGCCTGGGCTGCCAGCCAACTTTTTTGTTGTTCCGGCTGCAGGCATTACACAGATGCGATGTCAGAGAAGCTTTCTAAGCAGTGCCTCTGTTCTGCTCCTCTCACCGGCCCCCACCTACACTGGCTACAAGGTCAGAATCTGTCTCCGATTTCTGTATCACATACTGCTCTACACAGCCCCCACCTTCTCCTCACTCTGAAGCTGTCAAAGACAAAAAGACTACTCAATTCCATAAAAACTGCAATAATTCGCCCAATTGAAAAATTATTTTTATATACAATTTGCTCTCAGGGGGTCATAATCTTACCGTCTTGACCCAGCACATTGGCTCACTGGACCACCAAGAACACAAACCTGGATTCTGGAACAATTTTGCAAATTCGAAATACCCACAATTTTTCTCAAGCTAAACTTTTCACTAATTATTTTTCATTAACACTTTGTACATTAGGGGTGTCATCAAATCACAGGTGTTGCTCCTTCTCTAGCTACACCCCTCTCAATTTCCTATTGACAACGTAGTCAAATGTTGGACCATGTAAACACCGGCTATGCGCTGTTCGTTTGGTGGGAGGCTCAAGAACCTTTGGGCTACTATATCATTATTATATGTATCGTGGTACTTGCGGTGGCACTCTAACTGGTCTTTCTACTGGGGCCACTCTTGCTAGGTCCTCTGAAAGGACGGGATAAATACCAGCAACGTCAGTATTTCTTCCTCTGTCAGCCTGCACTCATTTCACCTGCTCCACTTCCTCCTGTAACATCTCTTCCTTGGCTTTTCCAGACTCCAGTCTACTTCTCTCTGCTTCGTGAAACACTTACTCTGTCCTCCTATGTGACTCCTTGCGCCAAAACTCAATGGCATCTTTCTTTTACTGTCTGGCTTTCTTTTTCCATAATTCTTCTTCTACTCTCATGATGCAATCTGCATCCCATGTCCCAACTGCGGGCCACCTCTGACTTTCGGCTAGATCCTTGGTGTAGTCCACCCATAAATCAAGAAATAATACGGCATCTAGGCCATGCTTATGATACATAAAGTACCCTGGAGTGTCCCTAGGTGGAATGGGAACAGCTTCCTCGAGTACCCCTTTTCTAGTTTTGATCTGTCTTAATTTTGAAAAGAACGGCATCTTTAAACTTTGCTACTTGATTTTGAACACAATAAATTACAATAAACACAATAATGAACACTCATTCATACCACAATTTTTAAAACATAGTAAAACATTTAACATTTAACATTTAACGAACGATGATAACTAATAGGAAACTAGTTACTGACATAATACTAACACTAGAGAATACTGAATTATATGCAAGACATACTAGATATACTGCTAAACAGTACAGATACACTGCTGAAACAGTGCAGACCGGATTTGTGTACCCAAACCCGTCTTGACCGGCACAACCTAATGTGCACGTCTAACTGCCTCCCCAGCAACGGTACTCACCGGGTAGCACGGAACGGAAGGCCTCGGAACTGAACTGGACTAGACCAAACTGGACTGGACTGGACTCGACTCGTGACTTGGATACTTCGGAACTTCGGAATCTGGTGGGCCTCTGTATACCTCGGACACAGCTCTCTCGCAGGTGGGCTCTGGGTAGGACAATCTGCGTTCCTCACCGCCTCGTATGGATGCCTGGTCGCAGTCTGTCCCCTTCGTTGGCCTGAGGGAGTTGGCGGGAAGACCCGCGACGTGCGCGCTTGAAGTCCGTCACGGCTATGGAAGGGGGCAAAACTGGACCTTCATCTCCGGCGTGTGGGGAAAGAGATGTAACTGTTCGGGCGCCATTATGTGGTAAATAAAATATTACGCTCTATGTATTTCAGAATATCAATAGAATCATGCATAAAGCAAGAGGCTGAGTCTGTGGTATCAGGTTCTAAAAGGGCTTTATTCCAATAACTCGAGTCAAAGGGAGAATATTACCATCACCAAAAAAGGATCTGGAAAGGGACTCAAAAGTATTCTCAATATTCTCAAAACATTATTCACAGAGTACAGTATATATACATTTCTCAATTGTACGTAAGCAAAAGAGCAAGAGAGAATGAGATAAGAGCATGTGGGCGTGTAAGTAGGCGTGAAGGTGGGCGTCCATGTGGGCGTCCACTTGATGATAATGGGTAATTTGTCATGTGTGGGTGGATACCTGGAGGGGGTTGCGTGATCTGCTGGAATTGTACTGGAACTTTGCCTTACTTGTGCTCAACTCGAGCATGACGTGTAACTGACGTGGGGAGGGTTGCTATGCAACCGAACAAGTCTGGAAGTGAGGCCTTCAGTTAGTGAGGCCTTCAGTGTCAAGACGACCAGCACATCTTGTATTATCTGATATCCGATGTCTGGAGCAGGGACTGATTTGTGACATAGGTTGCTCATCACCAAGAGCCGATGTGGCATCTATTTCTTCATTTACTTCATTTACTGCAGAAGCCTTACATGGGGGCTATGGGCTTTTTACTGACGTGAGCTTTGCAATCTCACAAAGAGAGACAGTAGGGCTGGGCTCCTTCCTTGCAGATGGGTCGCGTTCATTCCTCCTTCACCAGGCAAGAATGTGGTTTCAGTAAGAGTAAGCAGATAACCGTGCTCAATACTGTCTCGACACCTCGGTCGGGGCCCCTTTGGCTGAGGCCCAAGTGTGCAAGGCCAAGGATACGTAGCTGTAGCTTTCAGAGCGTTCTGAGGCATGAAACCTCTTTTTGGCTCTGGCAGAGCCATAAACATGAGCTTCATGAAAATGCAGGAAAACATGATGAAAAACGTGTAGGCCTCAATACAGATTTGTCGTTTCTCTCATGGGAGACTGGATGATGGCAGGCCACGTTATAACATAAGCATCATGATAGAAAGGCCATGGAGGGGAAATACATAGGTTACATGTATGTGCACATAAGCGTTCGGGGGGGGGCACATGGGGACACATAGGCCTCATAGATTATTATTTTCCTCAATATAGTGGATAATTCCCATGCTGGCTGCCTTTTGCAGGTTTGGAAATGGGTATCCTGCCTCTTCAATTTACATTTGGCCTAAAGTCCTGCTTTCCCTATTTCAACTCTTATGCAGTGGTCTGATTGACAAGATGGAATAGCCTGCTGGAGACAGTTCTGTTCTCTGTGACATTTTCTTAGCAGCACATTGAAGACCACAGAGGAGATGATCAGAGTGTCATGTCATGCAGGATGGGGTGCTAGTTCAATACTCCCATCTCAAGGCTAGATTGAGGGTATAATGTTTTCTGATACTGCTGGAGCCTCCCACAAAACCACTTTTCCACTTTATGCTGTCTTTAAAAGATAGGCCTCATGTGGTCACTAACATCCATGCTATCTTCCAAAAACTAGTGGCACACTTTTTCTTAAAGGACAAAACTAAATGGGAATTGGACCTTGGTGATCAGCTCTCTAACACTCAATTGCACATTATGCATGAGCACTGCAAGGAAATCTCTATTACAGCTAGATTTCAACAAATACAGTATTATGATATCACTATTTAATGAGAAGGATTGTACTCTGGAATACCGACTACGAGAATATTGTTCCGCACTAAGGCCCAGATTACTAAGGGACTGCGTCGCTTTTGCATCACGCAAGGCGACGCAAGCCCTTAAGTGAGAATTACTATGCTACGCAGAGCCACTGTGCATGGCTCTGCATGGAATAGTATATATGGAGTAACAAAAGGTAGCACAAATGCAGCATGTACGGCGGGACTCGAAGGCCCTTGCAGTCTTCCTAGACATGGAGAAGGCCTTTGACTCGGTCGAATGGCCCTTCATGCGACAGGTCCTGACCAAAATGGGATTGGGTCCGGTCTTCTTGCAAATGATCGGGGTGCTATATAAGGGACCTACTGCGCGGATACGACTAGGCGACCTGGTCACGGACGCTATTCCTATATCCAGGGGAACGCGTCAGGGCTGCCCCCTGTCGCCCACACTTTACGCCCTGATAGCGGAGCCTTTGGCGTGCGCTCTCCGGGAATATCACAGCCTTCGAGGAGTGAGCTTTCCCACCTACAGGATCGTGGTCTCCACATACGCAGATAACACCCTGCTATATGTCAGAGACCCTGAGAACAACTTGTCACCAGTGCTGTGGGAGGTGGTGCACTTTGGGGCGCTTTCTGGACTGAAGGTGAATTGGACTAAGTCCATCGCTTTTCCGCTGACCCCGTCCACTACCCCATTCGGGATGGAATATCCGCTTCAGTGGTGGGACGACTCGGTAAGATACCTTGGGATACAACTACATATGGATTCCGAAGTAGTACTCAGTGAGAACTATGGCAGAGCCATTGCTAAACTAGAAGACGAGGTGGAGACCTGGATCGGGCTACCCCAGTCACTGGTAGGTCGGATATCCTTTGTGAAGATGGTCGTACTGCCCAGGTTTTTATTTCTGTTTACTAATATCCCTTTTGTGCTGCCGCGTGCCTTTTTCGCTAGGCTTACTAAATCCCTGTTGCGGCTGGCGTGGGCGGGAAAACAAGCCCGGGTTAGCTGGCGTGCCTTGACATTGCCTTACCACATGGGAGGTCTAGGGGCGCCTGATTTGGAGCTGTACTACAGGATAGCGCAGGGAGCTCAGGCGCATAGTTGGATACACAGCGAGGAATCGGTTCCATATCTTAAGTTAGAGAGACTGTTTGCAGAACCTCTCCCGCTACCCGCAGTCATTTTTGAGCCGACTGACCGCAGAACGGGATTTTTAGACTCATTAAACTCAACTCGGCATGCATGGAATAATATTCTGCAGCAAACGGCGGGGGCATTATTATACTCTCCGGCAATGCCACTAGACTGGGCGGTCTGGTTGACCCCTTGCAGGGATCGTGGGGTGGTGCGGGCCCTCCGAGAGCTAGGTGTCCACACGCTAGGGGAGCTGTTCTCGGACGGCACCGCTAAAACATGGGATGAGGTGACTGCCACAGTGGAGTCCCCTACACAACTACAGCGTTTTCAATTCCATAGGGTGACGGGGGCATGGCGGCAGCACCTAGGGGACGATATGGCCGAACCCCCTGAGGTTCTGGAATTATCATTTCTCATCAAACATCAAAGTCCCCGCGGGCTGATGGCTAAACTATATTGCATAGCGATGTCACAGAGAACTCAGAAATACACTAAGGCCAGATTAGCCTGGCAAAGGGACCTAGACACAGTAATAGACGATGCCATGTGGGCGTATTGCTGTGCAGGTATACGTCGGATATCATTGCATGGCAAGCACAGACTGATTCATTTTAAATTTATTAATAGTGTCTACTATACGCCTGAGAGATTACACAGGTACGGCCTGTGGGAGGGGTGCTGCCACCCAACTGCTGATTTCATTCATTTAGCATGGGACTGCCTGGGTGTATACAAATTCTGTGAGGCTATCTTTCAGAAAATAGGAGAAATGGTGGAACTAGATCTTGCTCCAGACCCAGCGGTTGCGCTGCTGGGGTACTCTAAAGTGCTACCCAGGGCAGTACGTAAACTGGTGGACATGGGTTTGCTGATGGCAAAGCGCAGGGTGGCATTATGTTGGATGCGGGGGCCCTTGCCTACAGTGGCGCAGTGGGCACGGGACGTGCTATACTGCTGCACGCAGTCAGAGACTTTTAGTGAACTGCTCCCGCCGCGGAGTAGGCCAAAGAACTTCTAGGGATTGTATACCGACTATCTCAGAAGGGGTGTAGTAGTTGATGAGACGAGGATGGGGACAAACAAGGAGACAGCCCCTGGGGCAGGTGTTCCCAGAGCAGACTGAGGGACGACCTTCAAGAGACCGTAGGGCCGTATAGATTAAAGGGCAGGAGAGCTCCTAGGCAACGGGGGATTGGCGGTAGGGGGGGACAAAAAAAAAGAAGGCCATTTACTGACGTACACCTGTCTGATATGGGAATTAAGGTAGGGAAGTCTCTTCTGAGTGGAGACGTCACAGTTAGGCAGTGAGTACGATGATAAATCTTATGAGGGTTACTGACAGGACGCCTCAACGGTTACGGGTAGGGGGTGGGGAGGGTGTTGGTTTTTTATTGTTCTGTTTAAGTAGAAAACTTTGTGTCCCTGGTGGGGAAAAGACTATAAGAAATGGCATACAAGATTGCAATCCTTTATAAATAAATCACACTACAACTTTTTGACACAGCGATGCCCAGCCTCCGGGATGTGGGATAAGCTGCGATGTAACATGCCCTTCAGTGTCATGGCAGCCGGCCTCAGGGTTGTAGGCGCATAGCTATGTATGTCATCATGTGTTGTCAGTTAAAAATAAATAAAAAAAGAAAAAGGTAGCACAAGTTGCTGCTTTGAATTCCACTGCCCTGGAAAGGTGTTCCATGGGCGGAGCGTGGGTGTTCCTATGCATCCACCCATGAAGTTAGGAATATTCCCAGATTTACTAACACTAGTAAAACTGGAAATGTGTCAAAAGGCTGCAATTTCCCAGAGGAAGTGTAACTTCCTCTGTCTTAGTGTACTGCATTCTGTAGCATACATAGAAATAGTAAAAAGTCTCAGAAGATTGCTTTTGTGCAGGAAGGCACTCCTTCATGCACAAAAAACAATCCTGCTTGTAACACAGGCATCATGGCACAAGGGTGCCTGCAGTGGTGCTAGGCTGCCCTTAGTGCACCAGCACAGAGAGCAGGAATGTGCCATATCTTAGTAGATATCATGCATTCCTGCTCTCTCAATTCCATGCAGCACAGCGCAGTAACTTGCCTTGCTGCGTTGCAGTACATCAAATGTTAGTAAATCTGCCCCTAATATAATGGACCAAACTGCTGATCCCACAGGCTACGTTAGACAGATAGGCTCTTTTGTTTGCATCACACTGCTCTGGATCTGAAGACTTAAGGGTCAAAGAATTTGGGGGCATATTCTCAAGGATCTATCGCCGAGTTCTCGGCACTTTAGCGCAGCCAAAGTCGGGATAAATTTATCTCCCCATTCAGAAGCTGGTGCTAACAGCCGATATCACCAGTTTACCAGCGATAGCAGCCGCAAAAAACATCTCAACAGATGACCCCGGCAACTATCGCTAATGAGATGCAGAGTAGGCGTTCCCAAGCAAAAAGCCGCAACAACACCACACCTCAACATTCTCAACGACCAGCCACATCGGCGATAAGAACACAAAACATGCGATAAGGCGTGTTAGCCGCCAGAAATTAAAACCTGCTCTGACCTGGTGTAAAGTCGGACGGCAACCGGCACCAGACAAGGGACACCAGACCACAGTCACACCTGAAGACCAACAGATGCCATGGAGCCACTGATCATGCAGCGCGGAGCCCCAACAGGGCCACAACACCCACCGCCACCAAACCGTGGACAACCACACGTGGCTGTGGGCCCCTGCCGACCTATGCCTCGGGCCTAAACTGCGGTCGAGTGGGTCACACATTGGGAACACAGTCTTGAATTATTTATGGCAGTTTTCATATCATTGTACTGGTCTCATCGCAGATTGCATACCCCTTCAGCTCCATTGCCACTAAGTCTGTTGCCTGACAGCCATGGACACTTTCTGGTTGAACTTTGGTAGCGACTGAGTCTGTGGACTGGGGGTTGTCTTCATCATCATGTTGGTGATACTGATTTACAGGCAAAAACAAGACCGTAGCATTCCACTCTTCAATTTGCCGCTTCCGGATGGCTTCTACCCTCTGCATCACGCCCTGGAGGACACCTTCCACTGTCACCCACAACCCTCCACCACATTCACCTCAGACATCGATGAGGATCCGCTCAGCTCGCGTGGCCCATCTCACTGCACCGCAAGTCACCGTTCCGTGGCGGTGTGCCTGTGCCGGCCGCAGTGCATCCAGCGCCACTAACTCTATGCAGCTCAAGTCAGGGACCCTGTCCGGTGAGATATTGGATGGCCTCTGAGACGATGGCCTTGGGGTCTTCAACGCCATGTGTCTGTGGCCCTGCGCTGTCCACTGCCTCCAGACTCAAATGCGGTCCACCAGGGCTCACACATCAAATCGAGTTCTGACCGTCCCGGACGTCGCATCACCGCAGGAGGCACACGCCACCACCGCCAGGACCACCGCCGAACACCAACTGCCAGAGTCGAAACAGCCGTACTGGCAGACTAACGGAGTTGCTCACACCTGTCGTGGATGCCATCATCTGCCTGAGCACTCCAGGGGCCACTTACTCAGTGCACCACGACTCATAGGCCATTTCTGAATGAGTTGTGTGCTGTGGTAAGATCACACAGCAATGTCACCTCAGGCAGTGTGGGAGACCTGGGACAATGACGAGGAAGATGATGCATGTGTAACACACCCCACTGCAGCTGCATCAAGAATACCCAAAGCGACACAATCCTTTACATTTGTTTCACATGAGCACGCTCATCTCTAGTGCCCCAACCTCAGTGCACTGCAACTCACGGACACTCCTGTTTGCCGATTGGGTGACCTCTGTACTTGCTCCTGCTACCACCATGAGGCTCCGCAGTTGTCTCTGTTATGCTGGTGTTTTCTGTTTCTGTTTTAATGGTGTTCACTGTTCAAGTTTTTGCCAGCACCAACCACTCAGTGCGGGCTGGCTTACAACCACCCCACACCCATCCAGCACAGGCGTCACAGTACATGTGACCCTGCCATTAAAGGGGCCGGGCGCACATGCCCGTAGCCAGTTCCACAAACTATTTGCGTGTGTCCATGTGGTCATGATGTATGCATGAGGGCCCGAGGCCTACAACATTACATTGTGCTGTGTACAGCGGATCCAACCATGTCACCGCTGGCAGCGGGTAAGACCTTGGACATGTGGCTTTGTCGTCAGCCACTCAATGGGTAAGAGGAGTGGACTGGGCCGTCGTACGGAGGTCCAGCGTGGGGGTGTGAATGATGATTCCGGGGCTCTGGGCGTGGTTCATTGCAGGAAGTGTGCATATGCATGTATCTCGGTCGAGGTGTGGGCCTCCTTTGTGGGGTGTATGTGGTCCGTGATGGGACTTGAACACCCACGTATGTGATCTAGTTTGACTTCCATGAGCTCTGACCCCATCCGTACCTGTTCAGCCACCCCTTTTTGGCATTCTGACACCTGGCATTGTAATGCGATGTGTGCCTAGGTGAAGTGTTGGCAGCCAGCCGTGGTGGCAGGTTCTTCCTGCTGTGTGGTATGTGCAGGAGCTGGGGTCTCCTCTGTGTGGCTTGGCTGCCCCGCTCCTGGGTGTGGGTTACCTAAGATGTCCATGAGCTTTTGTAGGGCGTTGGTGTCGAAGGTGTGGTGGTCCTCTCCAGCATCACTGATGAGTGGTCTGGTCGGCTCTGCTGGAGGTGTTGTTTGTCCATCTGCAATGTGAAGGGGAGATGCATGTTGACATTGTGTTGACATGTATGTTGGCGCATTGTTCTAGTTTACATGCAGACTGTATGACAATGTACCTTGTGACTGTTTGGGAGGTGCTGTATATTTGTTGCAGGACAGTGGACATTTGGACTACATGACGGTTGTGTGGTTGTACACATGCCTTTCCATCTCACAGTTTCCTTCTATGTTAGATGTGATTGGCCTGTTTCTGCACGAGCGGACCCAGTTGCGTCCTCTGTTCTGCAGTGTCGGTGTTGCACTTTGTGCCACATTGTCGTCGGATGTGCTGTTATTGCTATGTGTGTGTGCTGCAGTGTGCCACGGGGATCAGGGACATGATCCAGGGTCATTGTGGGTGTGCAGTGTGCTACACATCTTTGCGCATGTGTGACATTGTGCCCATCTCCCCCTGTCCCCCAAGGCCCTGGTTGTTACTCACCCTGTTGATGTTGTGTCAGGTCGTATCAAGCTGTGTCTGGACTCCCAACTCCTTGCGCCGTCTCCACCCTGATGACTGTGGCCTCCATTTCCTCCAGCTCCTCCTGTGCCGCAGGGCTCCCACCTACTGTTGCCGTTGGTGCCTTTCTGTTGGCAGCAGGTTTGTGCTTGGATTGGCTTTTCACATCATGCCAGCGCCTCTTGTCCTCCTCCATGGACCTCCTCGACACTCCGACTGCATTCACATTTGTCATTTTGACGTTCAGTGGTTGGTGGTGGACTGTCACCTACATGACGCTGATCTGGTTTTCCTGCGGACTGCACCCCGTCTGCCTCTTCCTCTTCTCCTTGGCCTTCCCCGACCACGAGGTTCCGTGCTGATGGTCTGTGGGGCTTGTGGGGTTCGCGTTGGCGTCTGCACTTGGTCTGGGTTCATCCATGGTGCTGCGCAGTTTCTTATTTTCTCCTTTTTTTTCCTTTTTCCTCTGCTTTTATAGTACATTTTCCCACATGCCACGTGGGAATTGCAGGCCTGTTACTGGTTTTTGCTGGCTTTTGTATCGCGATTGGCCTCATCGCAGCTTTTTTTGCATTCGTGTTTCGCATTTTTGCGGCGTCGCGTTGTCTTTATCGCGGACATTTGACGCGTTATCGTGTGCCTATCGTATGGTACCGCCGGCTTGTGAATACCATGTTACCGCAGTGTTATTTCCCCGCAATGGACTGCCATGTGAAGAGTTGCGTTAAGCTACTTTTGCAATGAATATCACACGTTCTTGAGAATATACCCCTTGGTTTGTAACATGAAAGCGAGGTTCTCTTTCAGGGTTTGTTGCAAGCACAGATACCTGGGGGTAATCAACAAAATCTTGCATGCTAGGCCACTGCCCTGGATCTATCCCTGGATGTTAAATCATATTAGAACATTGGAATGTTGGGAGCTCCATTAAAGACAATGGAGTGCTCACTGCTTCTACAGCCGGTAAAGGCCATCAGAACAACATTCCAATGTTTTACAAAGGCCTCTCGGAGCCGAGGGGATTTAAATCCCCTCGAGCTTCGAGAAGCCTTTTTTTTTTATTTGTTAGAGCATTCTGCCCTCTAGTGGCAGAATGTTCTAATAGCCTTATAGCCCTTTGTAGCAGGGCTATACCGGCTATTAAAGTCCCGGTCCCTTGTTAAAGTCCCTCACCTTCGGCTCGGGCCTTTAACGCGGGAGGTAGCCTTTAATGGCTGGTATAGCCCGCTACGGCGGACTATAAGGCTATAATATAGAGCCTGATTTAGAGTTTGGCCAAATAGATACTCCATCTGCACTGCATAAGTGGATTATATCCTAAGGCACTTGTAAAATGGTGGATGGGATAGCCATCAAGTTTGTTATGGAGAATCCCATCTGTCAAACTCAAAGTAGGCCTGTATTAACTATTGTGCTGTTCCAACCTGCTTTTATTTTTATTTATTTTTTTCTTTTATTCTTTATTTGAGAAGATATCGATTACACATGCCAGATTCATATTCATACATTACATTTTCAATAGAATTTACAGCTTTTGTCCAGAAAATCGCAATTTTGATTTTTGTTTCAGACTTATGGCAAAAAAATAAAAAATAAGTAAAGACTGCAATAACTATTTACGACAGACATCATTGAGTCACGAAGGAGAAAGGAATAAAGTGCATAGTGATGGGATTAGATAAGGGGGGGGAAGAAACCTACTCTCATAATGCCCCTTAACCATCTCCCTCCCGTTATCCACTTACATAGAGGGCTCCAAAGTTTCATACCCCATTTCCTGGCCTGACGGCCCTTACAGTCATATAAGGCCGATTCAAGTTTATATATGGCTATAAATCTGGCTAGGTATTCATGGACAAGAGTTAAACACACAGGGGTAACCCTATAACCCAAGGAACCTGGGCCTCATCAACATAATATGAACAATGGTTCCAAAGGGAAGCAGTTACTTACAATTGAAATAAATCAAACTTCACAAAACACAGCATTAGTAGATCAACCAAATAATCAATATTACACAATGAATTACAATTCGAAAAAACAATAATTGATTTTTTTAGATTTTCTTTTGGATATCAACTCATTTCTCAACTCATTTGAATATGGACAAAAATGAAAAAGGCTGTATATACAATAATATTTATAGAGAAACGACGCAGTGACAAAGTGAATAAGGTGACTAGGTGTAATAGTGAAAGTGTAAATATTTACAATATATGCACGTGATTATCAATAAAATACACAAAAGTTTTTGCAGAAATTTGCAAAAAAGTCCTCAGCTTAATTATGGATAAAGAATAGACCTTGTAAGGCACATGTCCTAACTTTTTATGGTATATACAAGGAATTCCAATTGGTAAGGGACTGTAGAACCGTCAACGTTTCGACCCTATATCAACCAGTCGTTGTACATAGTCATATCGGGTCTTCTTCAGGACACAGGAGGTGTATAACAGCCTACACAAGATAAATATATATAGATCAGTATCTAAGCTGTGTTAAAGGTTTTAAGACAAGGAGAACAAGAGTTTCCCCATCAACTCACCTAAATTGTAAGTGATAGGACAGATGTCCACCAATATGCCGCAGTTGCCACTCGATTTCAATCGGAAGAGACTACCTGGTGACATGTGTGCACATTAGTACGCATATATTAGATGCAAAAAAATTAATTTACGGCATTGAGACCATAGAAAATTAATTACCAGAATCGTAGAAGATCTTGATTCGTCTTGGTCTAATTAGTAAGTCTTTTTTCGTCTCTTTACGCTCTGATTAACGGGACCTGTTGTGGATTGCTACAGATATAAACCCAGATAGGGATAATCAGAATGATATTCGTATGACAAACATTAGGTACCATTAAAGGTTAATGGCCCACGTGATGGCTCACCTGACTTCAAGGTAGAGACTTTGCGTATAGCACTGCAGGAGGCACAGTCATCAGGACACAAGTTCAACTAAAAATGCATAAAGCAACCCACATTTAGTACCACAAGAGTCGTTTAGTCTGTTAAAAATTCAAATGACCCCAAAATTAGGTCATAATTTCCAAATATAAACGTGGCTTGATTCCTTTCACTAACAAATTATAAATACAGTATCCTCAACGCTATCCCAGTGGAGATCTACTCCCCAAGTGGCATAGACTGGTTACGAATCGATATATTCACTGCATACGTGCACCACCCAATTCATAACACACAATTTAAAAGTATAGGTACCCAATGAGCCAATGACTAGCCACTATAAACAAATTAACCGATCCGCCGTCACTTTACCGGTAAGTAAGTCTAATAGCGATAAAAACAAGGAACGACACAGATGTCCGGCAAAACAGTTTGGGACGCCTCCTACCTGATGTTTTTCGGTTGTTTCTCTTACTCAGGGGGAGTCCGTCTGTTACACGCTGCCAGCCCGGGAGCAAAGCGTGCAGCAGCTATATTATGGCTGTCAACGGACATAGAAACAGGACTGTTGTGGGCCATTTCGATTGGTCTCTCCAAAATAAACTAATTATTCGTGCGTATAAGGCAAAAGCCACAGTGCCAAATTATTTTCTATGTTTACACGCAGGATATATGAATCGTGCGAAAATATAAAATATTTATAAAGTATTTAGGCAGAGAATAACAACCTTACATGGCTTTTCAGAGGATAACTTCCGAGTCTTTCCTTATTCATGACAGTTTTCATACACGTTGGACAAATATTCCGCAGTTACATCATGTACCTAAGTCATGACTCAAGAGACATTGGCAGTTCTACTAAATAGTGTAACAATAGTGGACAAGTGTATCAGCTCAGACAGTTCACATAGACCAGTTAGAACATTGCTTTACACAGTGCATATACACAAAGCATGGCTGTTTGAGAAAGGTTAGTGTTTTGTACACAAATTAGGTAACATTAAGATGGTTTCATTGGGTATACATTTTTTTACACCATATGTTCGTCGCGAATTAGACAGACACAGTGAACATGACAGGGAGCTATATATAAGTATCAATGATAAACAAACTTGTCACAGACAAGCAAAGTTTAAGAATATCTCTACTTATCCAAAGCATAGCATTCCAAGTTGTTTATTGGTCTCCTCATTTTCATTGAGCCCTGTCTTTACAGAGTCCAGAGAGTGGATCCATCTACACTCCTTATAGTTGAGAATGGAATGAATGTTACCACCTCTCGGATGCAGCCGCACCCTCTCGATTACTGTCCATCTCATACTATCTGGTAAATGGTTGAGACTTAGAAAATGATCCACCAACGGTGCCCCTTGCGTTCTACATTTGATCCTGCTCATGTGTTGTAAAATTCTACACTTAATTTTTTGTGTAGTTTGCCCTACATACACTTTATCGCATGGGCAATAAATTGCATAAATAACGTTGTTACTATTGCAGTTAGTAAATGCAGGTCGTGTGTAGTTTTTTGTACCATAAACAAATACGGGGCCTTCTATCGTGGACACACAAGCTTTACAATTGCCGCATTTTTTATGGCCCAAGATCGGTGGTAGTGATAGTTGTGAGCGTAAGTCTGGTTTAGGGGGACTCTGAAGGTTGGCATTAACCACAGCATCTTTTATACTCTTGCCACGTTTGAAAGCAAACAATGGTAATTCAGCAGTCCCAATTTCTGTAGCCACCAAGTTCCAATATTTAACTATTGTTTTCTTGATTGCTTGGCTGTCTGGGTTAAAGGTGGTAACACATACCATTCTGTCATTCGCCTTTTCACTTTTTTTGGTCTCTAATAGAGTCTCTCGTGGGCAATACCAAGCTCTCTTTTTGGCCCGTTTTAGAAGGGTACTGGGATAACCTCTGTCCCTTAATCTTTGTGTTAGAACTGTTGCTTCAGCAAAGTAGTCTGTTCTCTGAGTACAATTACGGCACAGTGTTAGAAACTGCCCGTAGGGCAGATTATCACGGAGACTGCGGGGATGATTGGAATTGTAACTGAGGAGAGCATTTCTCTCAATAGGTTTTCTATAAAGTCCAGTATAGAGTACCCCCTCCGTCGTTTTCACATTAAGGTCTAGGAAACTTATAGTTTCCCTGTTCTCACTCATTGTGAATTTTATGTCGTTTGATCTTTCATTTAGCCATTCAAAAAACGACCTCAGAGTCGTGGTTGAACCGGTCCAGATCATAAAGACGTCATCGTGGAAAAGATATATCGATGATGTCTTTATGATCTGGACCGGTTCAACCACGACTCTGAGGTCGTTTTTTGAATGGCTAAATGAAAGATCAAACGACATAAAATTCACAATGAGTGAGAACAGTGCCCTTCTAAAACGGGCCAAAAAGAGAGCTTGGTATTGCCCACGAGAGACTCTATTAGAGACCAAAAAAAGTGAAAAGGCGAATGACAGAATGGTATGTGTTACCACCTTTAACCCAGACAGCCAAGCAATCAAGAAAACAATAGTCAAATATTGGAACTTGGTGGCTACAGAAATTGGGACTGCTGAATTACCATTGTTTGCTTTCAAACGTGGCAAGAGTATAAAAGATGCTGTGGTTAATGCCAACCTTCAGAGTCCCCCTAAACCAGACTTACGGTCACAACTATCACTACCACCGATCTTGGGCCATAAAAAATGCGGCAATTGTAAAGCTTGTGTGTCCACGATAGAAGGCCCCGTATTTGTTTATGGTACAAAAAACTACACACGACCTGCATTTACTAACTGCAATAGTAACACCGTTATTTATGCAATTTATTGCCCATGCGATAAAGTGTATGTAGGGCAAACTACACAAAAAATTAAGTGTAGAATTTTACAACACATGACCAGGATCAAATGTAGAACGCAAGGGGCACCGTTGGTGGATCATTTTCTAAGTCTCAACCATTTACCAGATAGTATGAGATGGACAGTAATCGAGAGGGTGCGGCTGCATCCGAGAGGTGGTAACATTCATTCCATTCTCAACTATAAGGAGTGTAGATGGATCCACTCTCTGGACTCTGTAAAGACAGGGCTCAATGAAAATGAGGAGACCAATAAACAACTTGGAATGTTATGCTTTGGATAAGTAGAGATATTCTTAAACTTTGCTTGTCTGTGACAAGTTTGTTTATCATTGATACTTATATATAGCTCCCTGTCATGTTCACTGTGTCTGTCTAATTCGCGACGAACATATGGTGTAAAAAAAATGTATACCCAATGAAACCATCTTAATGTTACCTAATTTGTATACAAAACACTAACCTTTCTCAAACAGCCATGCTTTGTGTATATGCACTGTGTAAAGCAATGTTCTAACTGGTCTATGTGAACTGTCTGAGCTGATACACTTGTCCACTATTGTTACACTATTTAGTAGAACTGCCAATGTCTCTTGAGTCATGACTTCGGTACATGATGTAACTGCGGATTATTTGTCCAACGTGTATGAAAACTGTCATGAATAAGGAAAGACTCGGAAGTTATCCTCTGAAAAGCCGTGTAAGGTTGTTATTCTCTGCCTAAATACTTTATAAATATTTTATATTTTCGCACGATTCAGATATCCTGCGTGTAAACATAGAAAATAATTTGGCACTGTGGCTTTTGCCTTATACGCACGAATAATTAGTTTATTTTGGAGAGACCAATCGAAATGGCCCACAACAGTCCTGTTTCTATGTCCGTTGACAGCCATAATATAGCTGCTGCACGCTTTGCTCCCGGGCTGGCTGCGTGTAACAGACGGACTCCCCCTGAGTAAGAGAAACAACCGAAAAACATCAGGTAGGAGGCGTCCCAAACTGTTTTGCCGGACATCTGTGTCGTTCCTTGTTTTTATCGCTATTAGACTTACTTACCGGTAAAGTGACGGCGGATCGGTTAATTTGTTTATAGTGGCTAGTCATTGGCTCATTGGTTACCTATACTTTTAAATTGTGTGTTATGAATTGGGTGGTGCATGTATGCAGTGAATATATCGATTCGTAACCAGTCTATGCCACTTGGGGAGTAGATCTCCACTGGGATAGCGTTGAGGATACTGTATTTATAATTTGTTAGTGAAAGGAATCAAGCCACGTTTATATTTGGAAATTATGACCTAATTTTGGGGTCATTTGAATTTTTAACAGACTAAACGACTCTTGTGGTACTAAATGTGGGTTGCTTTATGCATTTTTAGTTGAACTTGTGTCCTGATGACTGTGCCTCCTGCAGTGCTATACGCAAAGTCTCTACCTTGAAGTCAGGTGAGCCATCACGTGGGCCATTAACCTTTAATGGTACCTAATGTTTGTCATACGAATATCATTCTGATTATCCCTATCTGGGTTTATATCTGTAGCAATCCACAACAGGTCCCGTTAATCAGAGCGTAAAGAGACGAAAAAAGACTTACTAATTAGACCAAGACGAATCAAGATCTTCTACGATTCTGGTAATTAATTTTCTATGGTCTCAATGCCGTAAATTAATTTTTTTGCATCTAATATATGCGTACTAATGTGCACACATGTCACCAGGTAGTCTCTTCCGATTGAAATCGAGTGGCAACTGCGGCATATTGGTGGACATCTGTCCTATCACTTACAATTTAGGTGAGTTGATGGGGAAACTCTTGTTCTCCTTGTCTTAAAACCTTTAACACAGCTTAGATACTGATCTATATATATTTATCTTGTGTAGGCTGTTATACACCTCCTGTGTCCTGAAGAACACCCGATATGACTATGTACAACGACTGGTTGATATAGGGTCGAAACGTTGACGGTTCTACAGTCCCTTACCAATTGGAATTCCTTGTATATACCATAAAAAGTTAGGACATGTGCCTTACAAGGTCTATTCTTTATCCATAATTAAGCTGAGGACTTTTTTGCAAATTTCTGCAAAAACTTTTGTGTATTTTATTGATAGTCACGTGCATATATTGTAAATATTTACACTTTCACTATTACACCTAGTCACCTTATTCACTTTGTCACTGCGTCGTTTCTCTATAAATATTATTGTATATACAGCCTTTTTCATTTTTGTCCATATTCAAATGAGTTGAGAAATGAGTTGATATCCAAAAGAAAATCTAAAAAAATAAATTATTGTTTTTTCGAATTGTAATTCATTGTGTAATATTGATTATTTGGTTGATCTACTAATGCTGTGTTTTGTGAAGTTTGATTTATTTCAATTGTAAGTAACTGCTTCCCTTTGGAACCATTGTTCATATTATGTAGGTATTCATGGAAGCATGGGGGCAGTGAGTCTTTCCATCTAGTCGTGATAAGTAACCTAATTATTGTTACCGAAATGAATAAGATGCTAGATTGAGCCTGGTCCAATCCGACGTTGCTATCATACCCAACATCATAAGTGTAGAGGTCAATACTATCCTTTTACCAAACATCTTCTCCCAGAACTTAACTACCTCTGCTTTAAACAGATCGAGTCGTGGGCAGCCAAAAAACATATGGATCTCCTCTGCTGGTCCCCTCCCACATCTTGGGCATTTGTCATCCTCCCTTTTCCCCCATTTAAATAGATTGTAAGGAGTAAAATACAAACTATAGGTTGTTTTGTAGTGTTGAGCCTTTAGATTGGATGAGAGGAGCGTTTTTCTTGCCAGCAATAAGGACATATCTATATCTACATCATTATTTTCTAATGTATCAGCCCATTTAGCCTCTAGTTTCTCGACATCATCTAGGGCAGCCGCTGTAAATATACTATACAAAAACTTAAGCTTACACATTGGCTTCTTGAGAGTCTCGAATAGTGTGATTTTACGACTAGATATTACTTGTTGTTGTTTACCCAGAAATCCCCTTACTTGGAGGTATTTAAGATAATGCCCACCGGTATTCCATATTTCCTTTGTAACTCAGAGAAAGAACAAAGTGCGCCGTTAGCCTGGATATCCCCTACTACCTTCACACCGAAGTGCTCCCATTGCCTCCCTATGACATCATAGAGCCCGGGGGAGCATAACAAAGACCTCCAGATAGGTGTGTATCTAGTATATTTCTCAATTTTCATAAATTTCTGAATTTTGCCCCATGTTCTCCAAGCATTCAGGATGATCTTAAATCATACTTTTTTGAAGTAGCTAGGCTCTACCTGTCGAAGCAATACAGCTCTTACTTTGGCCCCAAGTGCCAGTTCATAGATTGTGGGAATACCAGAGGCCAGCCCTCTCCCAGGCCCCGTATTGTCAAAAAATAGTATGTTCATTTGTTGCAATAGGGCTGCCCAGTAATAAAAAAGTGAGGTTGGGAGCTGCCAAACCACCCAGTGCCTGTGGTAAAGTTAATCGTTTCAGTGACCTCCTGACCTTGCCATATTGCCAGATCCATTTGCTAAATATGGAATCTGGAGCTTTAAATATAGCTCTAAACTATTGTGCTGTTCCAGTGTCTCCGGTGCTGATCCTTTGCACTGTCTTTACGCTTGGCATGCTACTGCCATATTACTTTGACAGTGTTCTCTTGTCTGTCTCCCAGGTTGCCCTGGTTAGCCCTGGTTGATGATCTATGCAAAATGATAGACATTTCATTTGCCACTCTGTGAATGGCTGCCCAGCGTGTTTGTCATATGCAGCCACATGTTGTTTTTGTATCGAATAAGTTTGAAAATCAATAAATACAGCTTGATAAAAACAGAGATCATGACACTCACTGGCTTACGTTATAAGGAGAATGCTTTCAAATGGCACTATGGACAAAGTCTAGAATATTCCTTCAAATGCTACACAAGAACATCGTTGTGGCACTAGTGACATGGAATGCTTCGAGAATTGATTGATGGGGCCATTAAGGTCATTTAAGATTACGGTAGCTCCCATAATCTTAGACCACCTCCCAGTGCTGCCACTGCCACCTCAAGATGTATTATAACCTTATAGAATTTCCTTGGTCAGGAAAATAATAAGCTTGTTTCCTAAAGCAATTGAAAGCCACTAAAGATAATGGATGGGTAAATTTACTTAATTTCGAAAAATTCTGTCAGGGATTTAGAAATGAGTAAGGTAGCACTCTAAATCAGACAAATCCCAAGCACCGGCCTGGATGAGAGCATAAGAAGCAAATAGCTAACCCCATACTACTTTCAGTGTTTGCTGGCACGAAACTTAACCACCCATAGCACATCCCAGAAATTATGGCGGACACCATCTAAACCAGAGAGATGTTTAGCAGAAGGGATGATTCTCCCGTGGCGTTAATTGCTCGGCCAACCCTATTTACTTGAAAAAATAAATTAAAATTAATGTGAACAACAAAAATTGGAATACGTGGATTGAAATTTTCACTTGGGATGGAATGATTCCCTTCTCCCCTTTTCACTTACAGTTCGCCCTCAAGTCTACTGACCTTAAACAGTATTGCATTTTTGATATTGCGACTTCCCAAGCTACCCTTTTAAGATGAGCACATCACAGAAACAATATCAGATCCACCGGCAGTAAACAAACAAATCCAAATGTAATACTTAGTGACACCTCACAATTCTACCCTACCTACCTCCAAGGATGGGGAGCCACCATCTTCAAAGAAAAGCTGAAATCCTTTTTAGGCATCCACAGAAACATCATGCTGAGCGTTGAGGTTGATCATTTATTATGGAGGAGAAGCTTAGATTGCTCTAAATCGGTGTCACTAATCAAACCCATCTTCTATTTTTACCAGTCAAAGCTTTATTTCACAGTCAAACAAACATTTTAGATAGTTCCGCTGCCTTGCGTAACGACTTCTAAGGAATTTTAAGCTTGCTTTTAAATTGTAATGTAATGAATTTGATGTGGTATTAAGGAATCTTAGCACCTAAAAGCAGAGTCAGCTTGTGGATCGGCTCAGGCCCCCAGTTACTTCGTGCTTCGACGCCCACCCGGGCTTCCAATCACAGAGGAGGGGGGAAGGGCCAAGGCTGCTACCGGCCATTAATGCCGGTTACAGCACGGGAGCGCAGCGGGCGCGCCGGAAGCAAGCCAGAGGCAAGCCCGTCTGCGCCCGTCCGCGGACGTCCGGGCAAGGGGCCAGTCATTATTCCTCAGCTGATCTCAAACACCTTCATTTTAGCAAGCTCATACTTAATCCCTCCACTGGCACCATCCTGGTTAAGAATGGGATTACGGTAACCAGAGCCTCCTTCCCTGAACTCTCATGCCCCACCCACCGTGCAGAATATACCAAGACAAAGGATAGAAATAGACCTCAGGCGTTATCTGTCCTCTATCTAAACACCCGCTCCATGGTAAAACACCACCTGGACATATTTCTCTTACTGGAGTCCGAGCAACCAGACATCCTACTGCTAACAGAAACCTGGCTATCACAGGAATCCTTCCATGATATTCTGGCCACTCTACCTACTGAATACTATATCCTCCCTGCTAACCGCCCCAGGGTGAAAATGAGTGGAGGAGTAGCTGCCATTATACGCCATGACCAGAAATTCATTCTTTTCTACCTTGGTGTCTGTACCGCTGCGTCTTTTTTCGGTGACCGTTGCAGCCCGCAACTAGCATATTGCGATTGCTTTGGTTCCGGCCTTAATTGGTACACATACAGAGATGCTTGATGTTGATGCTGAAATTGGATAATCCCTAGATCTTGACGGATGGGATAATGCTCTTTAAACAAAATCAATCACGACCTCTCAGCTCAGTAAAACTTTGTATTCCATCATTAATTAGTGCCCTGAAGAAGTCCTGCATTAGGACGAAACGCGTCGGCTGTACTGTTTGTTGAGTCACAAGAACTGAACTTTGTTTGTCCCGCGTAAAATGAAAATGGAATAAAGAGAAAAAATCTGAAGAACTTTCATTGTTGGATATGAACTTTATAATTGCAAATATTAATTTAACTATCTCATGTGGCGCACCTGTGTTTTGATTTTACATGTCTGGATTCCCGAGGGAATAAGCACTGTGACAGTGGGTGCTTTTCAGTGTGCACGCGAATCCCCATTAATATTTAAGGAATAGTACTGAGGGAGTGACATTAGGTTAGGTGCTGGCTATCAGAAGGTTCCACTGTTTCTATTTGTCTTTCATTATGCCCAAATAACAGCCTATTCCTCAGCCGATCTCAAACAGCTTCATTTTGGCAAGCTCATACTTAATCCCTCCACTGGCACCAGCCTGGTTAAGAATGGGATTACGGTAACCGGAGCCTCCTTCCCTGAACTCTCACGCCCCACCCAATGTGCAGAATATACCAAGACAAAGGATAGAAATAGACCCCAGGCGTTATCTGTCCTCTATCTAAACACCCGCTCCATGGTAAAACACCAACTGGACATATTTCTCTTACTGGAGTCTGAGCAACCAGACATCCTCCGGCTAACAGAAACCTCGCTATCACAGGAATCCTTCCCTGATATTCTGGCCACTCTACCTACTGAATACTATATCCTCCCTGCTAACCGCCCCAGGGTGAAAATGAGTGGAGGAGTAGCTGCCATTATATACCATGACCAGAAATTCATTGCATTAACCCCGCTAGATCTACCTTCTGTAGATAACCTTGTGATCAAACTAGAATCTGACGCAGCCCCCCTGATTTGTGTATTGCTCTACAGGCCCCCTCAGAGCATGCCTCTGTTTCCACAATCCCTGGGTGAACAGGTAGCTCACCTAATAACTAATAACGAGAAAATTCTGCTGGTCGGCGATTTTAACTACTGGGCAAACAACACATCGGGTGGCCCCCAACCCACTGAATTAACCGACTTTCTCACGGGGTTAAACCTCAATCAGCAAGTGTCTTCTGCCACACATATTAAAAGGCACACACTTGATCAGGTATGGACAGCCAACTTGACCTGTCTACCCTCTCGGTTTCTCCCTGCACATGGTCTGATCATCATTTAATCAAATTCACCGTCAATAACATCACTATGGCAAAAATCCCCACCACTGAAGGGGGGACAGCAAGGAATTGGAATGGCACCAATAAAAATCTATTCCTCAATACACTGGCCAATACAGTTCTGTCCAATCAGTCATCCATCAACCTCAGCGATAAAAATTTAACAGCTTGGCTATTAGCAGCTAGCAACAAACATGCACCTCTCAGGAAAATAAACCTAGCCCGGTGTCATGAAGCACAGAGATGGTTCTCCACTGACATAAAGGCAAAAAAATTAGCCCATCGGCAATCTGAAAAGGAAGTGGAGATGCAATTACTTACCTGAGGATAAATGGCTCTATTTAGCTGCTATGAAAGATTACAAAAAAGCTATTCTAACCACCAAAGCCGCCTTCTTGTCTTAAAAAATTCTGACCTCCACCAACAGGTCAAAAGAAATGTTTTCGATTGGTAATGAACTGTCTAATCCTGACAGAATTACAATGAAACCCACACCCTCTCAAACTCAATGGAATTCCTTGACCACCTTCCTCATTGACAAGATTACGAAAATTAAGGCTTGCTTCCCTACATGCCCATCCTCCGAGGCAAGCTCTACTGCGGCAAAAAACCCTTGCACTCTCGAACAATTCCCGACAATAAGCAACAAGATATTCCAGGACCTACTATCCAAAGTAAAATCGGGCTCACCTAGGGACTGCTGTCCTCCCCACATCTTACAGGAAGCATTTACCGCTCCACCCGGACCAGCTCTATCCCTCCTGAATGAGTCACTGTCCCAGGGCTATGTCCATGACATCTTCAAGGAGGCAATTGTCGTCCCCCTACTAAAGAAGCCAGGGGCTGATCCTCAAACCCTGGCGAACTATCGCCCGATCTCCCTGCTTCCATACCTGGCCATGATATTGGAAGCTCACGTGGCCAGATGCCTCTCTGCCTTCTTGGAACAGTCTGAATATCTTGATCCCCATCAAGCAGTGTTCCGTACAGCACACTCCACAGAGGATGTCATATTGACGGTATTGGACACTCTCCGAAAGTAGGTTGACAGGGGCTTCCCGCAGGCTCTAGTGCTGATGGATCTCTCTGCGGCAATTTTCATGGTCAACCACGGTATTTTGGTCGATCGTGTCAGAGACGCAGGGATCAGCCCTTAGCTGGATCAGTTTCTTCCTGGATAACCGCTCTCAGTCGGTTCGCATTACCCAGTTTACAGCTCCAAAGATGAGGACTACATGTGGAGTCCCACAGAGCTCCTCACTATCCCCCCATCTTTTGAACCTCTATATCCTCCCACTGATTCAAGCCTTAAAGCGAGAGGAAAGCTTGCACCTTCAACTACTCTGACGATTTCCAACTAATGTTCTCCATTAGCAGCTCTCCCGAATCGGTCCGTGATTTTCAGACCACTATGCTACTTATCAGCGGCTGGATCAACAGCAATCAATTGAAACTTAATCTGGACAAGACTGAACTGATTCTAACGGGGGGTACCCATAACCCTTGGAACCCACTTTTTTAGCCAAAGGAATTGGGGCGATCCCCCACCCCATACGTGTCCGCTAAAAGCCTTGGGGTAACAATTAACTGAGATCTCACAATGAAGACCCAAATTAGATCAGTGATCTCAACTTGCTTCTACCAGTTGAGGAAAATAAGAAAGATCAGTAGAATTCTCACCCAGGAAGCACTGATTCAGGTGGTTCTAGCCATGGTCATGTCCCATATTGACTACACCAACTCCTTATACTTTGGCATTCAACTATACTTAACGAAACGACTGCAACTGGTACAGAACCAGGCAGCGAGACTGATCTTTCAGCAACCTAGGCGGCAACATGTCACCCCCCTCATGAGGAAGCTCAACGGGATCCCTATCCCACAGCGATGCGCCTTCAAGGTATGCCGTCTCATCTTTAAATCCCTGAATGGTAGGAGCCCTAATTTTGTTGACAGCCTTATTCAAAGGCACATACCCACACATAACCTGCATTCGGCTCACAAGCACCTTCTGTTAACACCCTCCTTCAAACTGAAGCGTCTGGGCGGCGCTAGGTTTGCCGTACTAGCTCCCAGATATTGGAATTCCCTTCCCTCCGAAATCAAATACTGCACAGACCTCTTGAGCTTCAGGAAGCTCCTCAAGACTTGGCTGTTTAGACAAGCATATGAGTAAGTCACCAGGGCTCCGGCACCTCTTGGAGTCGCGCCATGAAACCAACCCGGTGTACGTGCGCTTTATAAGGATTTTTCGTAAATATAAAGGGTCAACCCATATGAAGTCACTGGGACCTGGGTAAGGAACAGTATAGAGAAAAATGGTCCCAGCATACAATTCATTCAAAGCAAAACATTAAAGGGACACAATTAGACGAACAACTCAAAAGAGTTCGAATGCCATTTAATCACATCGAACATGTTAAGATGTTTCAAATGGAATCAACAAATTTTAAGCAATAATTTGAAGAAATAAAACACGTGCCCAAGGAAAGGATGGGGGAGTGAGTGAAATAGTGCGGAATTTGGAAGGAAGTGAACACAGTGGTAAAATTACTAAATTGCACTCAAATTGGACGGCATACATAAGTCTCTGCCGTATTTAGAACACAGATTCAATCAAAATCACAATATCGACAATTCTCAGTAATGCCATATAGAAACAATCACAGTGCATCATGTACTGTTGACGATATTGGCCAAAGACGTTGAGTCGACGTTTCGACCCCTTGAGTGTTGTAGGTGTTGGATGCAACCTTACGAAGTGGGGTCTTCATCAGGACTGGGATAAACACAAAGGGAGGGTGGGCACCTGAAGAAATAAAAATATAAATGAGTTTAAACTCATCAATCCTTTATTCAGGGGAGCTAAAGTATATTGAAGTGTCAACAAAAGTTACCATGTCTGTCGGAGGACAGGCCTCTAAGACGTCCGAAGGTCGTCAGAGGGAGAGGGATTCAAAAACTCCTCAGTGGTAACGAACGGTCGTAGAGAGTGGTGAACACCTAAAATAAAGTTGGGTGAATCAAAATACTGAACCAGAGTAATCAGTTCAATGAATGGTCGCTCCCATGGTAAGCGAAAAGTAATTTACCATAGACCGCAACTCATGGAGGTAGTGTCTTAAACTTCGTGAAAAAACATTGCCTGGAGATAAAGCCAGGAAATCTGGATGGTCGAACTGCTGGAGACAAATCACCGCTAGTTCACCAACAGGGAACGAATCTAAACAGAGGAAAAGACAAATCGGTTGGTTGGGAGGGGGAGGACCTGCAAGTGAAAAATCACAAAAAACGCTGGAGATTGCACTATTCTAGGAAGGTATACATCTCAGTCTAGTGAGTAAATCCCGTAGGATCACGAAGACCATAGGATTAATATTGGAGCATGGTTGATACTAGAATTAGTAAAAGTCACTGAGTTGGGACAAGGTGTCAGGAGCCAACACAGCATGTCATATACTACATGCAAGCATATCATACCAAAATGAAGAGGGCAGGGTGTCTAAGACAGTGTACAGAGACCCAATGTCAGCATGAAAGTGGGATAGCTTACCCTACGTCTCAGCGTCTGCTGCATCAGTAAATGGGAAGTGCGCGGCCGGGGCACATCATTAAATAGGGAGACGCGCGGTGAACGCGTGATCTCCGTTACCGTGCTGGCGCTAGATGCCGGTTGGTAACCGTAATGAAAAAAAGACTATGGTTGGAAGAGTCACGGAGTAAACAACGTCTTAGAATTTAGCAGTCACGGAAGTATGTAACGTGTGAGTCTAACAAATCACAGAGATGGCAAGGATTGCTCAACCAGAGACATTGTAATTAGTATATATGTCGTATACATAGAAATTTTGAACAATTCTCATTGGTGCAAGTTAGAGAACAACAAAGCTTTACATGAGGCAAAATCTGTTGGGAAGAAAAACAAATATAATGTATCCATATTAGATGCAAAATGTCCACACAACCAATGAGTTAAGCAGATCTTGAGCACGGCAAACATATAAACATTATAGCGTAAAGAGCAATATATGTAGTCATTTGTAAGCATGTAGATTGAGAGAGATAAAACAGATTCTCATCATGTTAGTGAAAGAGATAATAACTTCTTAACCTCGGGAGAGGAGAGGAACAGACATATCGAAAACAGATATAACTCACACTATTTAAACGCGGAGGACTGCTAATTGGGCGTTACTGCCATCAAGTTCATTAAGCCCATTGACCACCGTGTCCATCATGGACATCCATTTGGATTCTCTCACATTGAGGATGGCTGATAGGTTACCGCCTCTGGGGCCCAGCTTAACCTTCTCGAGAACTAGCCATTTGAGATCATCCGGTTTGTGATTTTTAGAGGTACAGTGTTCAACGAGGGGGGCTCCCGCCACGTTGCACCGGATTCTGCTGTGGTGCTGCAGAATTCTGTGCAGTGGAATCGCATCGTGTTGTTGCTGTTTCTAGAAAGGAGTGGACTACATGTGAAGGACTATGTAGTCCACTCCTTTCTAGAAACAGCAACAACACAGACTATCCAAGGACTTTGGAGTCTACCACCAGTGATCGGACATTTTAAATGTGGCCACTGCAAGGCCTGCGATTCCACTGACACAACGAAGATCTTTGCTTATAGAGGACATTCGATTACTCTCAGTTCTTTTACGAATTGTAACTCTTCCAATGTAATATATGGTGTCAGTTGCCCCTGCGACTTACTCTATATTGGTCAGACACAACAAAAGGTGAAAGCTAGAATTCTGCAGCACCACAGCAGAATCCGGTGCAACGTGGCGGGAGCCCCCCTCGTTGAACACTGTACCTCTAAAAATCACAAACCGGATGATCTCAAATGGCTAGTTCTCGAGAAGGTTAAGCTGGGCCCCAGAGGCGGTAACCTATCAGCCATCCTCAATGTGAGAGAATCCAAATGGATGTCCATGATGGACACGGTGGTCAATGGGCTTAATGAACTTGATGGCAGTAACGCCCAATTAGCAGTCCTCCGCGTTTAAATAGTGTGAGTTATATCTGTTTTCGATATGTCTGTTCCTCTCCTCTCCCGAGGTTAAGAAGTTATTATCTCTTTCACTAACATGATGAGAATCTGTTTTATCTCTCTCAATCTACATGCTTACAAATGACTACATATATTGCTCTTTACGCTATAATGTTTATATGTTTGCCGTGCTCAAGATCTGCTTAACTCATTGGTTGTGTGGACATTTTGCAACTAATATGGATACATTATATTTGTTTTTCTTCCCAACAGATTTTGCCTCATGTAAAGCTTTGTTGTTCTCTAACTTGCACCAATGAGAATTGTTCAAAATTTCTATGTATACGACATATATACTAATTACAATGTCTCTGGTTGAGCAATCCTTGCCATCTCTGTGATTTGTTAGACTCACACGTTACATACTTCCGTGACTGCTAAATTCTAAGACGTTGTTTACTCCGTGACTCTTCCAACCATAGTCTTTTTTTCATTACGGTTACCAACCGGCATCTAGCGCCAGCACGGTAACGGAGATCACGCGTTCACCGCGCGTCTCCCTATTTAATGATGTGCCCCGGCCGCGCACTTCCCATTAACTGATGCAGCAGACGCTGAGACGTAGGGTAAGCTATCCCACTTTCATGCTGACATTGGGTCTCTGTACACTGTCTTAGACACCCTGCCCTCTTCATTTTGGTATGATATGCTCGCATGTAGTATATGACATGCTGTGTCGGCTCCTGACACCTTGTCCCAACTCAGTGACTTTTACTAATTCTAGTATCAACCATGCTCCAATATTAATCCTATGGTCTTCGTGATCCTACGGGATTTACTCACTAGACTGAGATGTATACCTTCCTAGAATAGTGCAATCTCCAGCGTTTTTTGTGATTTTTCACTTGCAGGTCCTCCCCCTCCCAACCAACCGATTTGTCTTTTCCTCTGTTTAGATTCGTTCCCTGTTGGTGAACTAGCGGTGATTTGTCTCCAGCAGTTCGACCATCCAGATTTCCTGGCTTTATCTCCAGGCAATGTTTTTTCACGAAGTTTAAGACACTACCTCCATGAGTTGCGGTCTATGGTAAATTACTTTTCGCTTACCATGGGAGCGACCATTCATTGAACTGATTACTCTGGTTCAGTATTTTGATTCACCCAACTTTATTTTAGGTGTTCACCACTCTCTACGACCGTTCGTTACCACTGAGGAGTTTTTGAATCCCTCTCCCTCTGACGACCTTCGGACGTCTTAGAGGCCTGTCCTCCGACAGACATGGTAACTTTTGTTGACACTTCAATATACTTTAGCTCCCCTGAATAAAGGATTGATGAGTTTAAACTCATTTATATTTTTATTTCTTCAGGTGCCCACCCTCCCTTTGTGTTTATCCCAGTCCTGATGAAGACCCCACTTCGTAAGGTTGCATCCAACACCTACAACACTCAAGGGGTCGAAACGTCGACTCAACGTCTTTGGCCAATATCGTCAACAGTACATGATGCACTGTGATTGTTTCTATATGGCATTACTGAGAATTGTCGATATTGTGATTTTGATTGAATCTGTGTTCTAAATACGGCAGAGACTTATGTATGCCGTCCAATTTGAGTGCAATTTAGTAATTTTACCACTGTGTTCACTTCCTTCCAAATTCCGCACTATTTCACTCACTCCCCCATCCTTTCCTTGGGCACGTGTTTTATTTCTTCAAATTATTGCTTAAAATTTGTTGATTCCATTTGAAACATCTTAACATGTTCGATGTGATTAAATGGCATTCGAACTCTTTTGAGTTGTTCGTCTAATTGTGTCCCTTTAATGTTTTGCTTTGAATGAATTGTATGCTGGGACCATTTTTCTCTATATTATAAGGATTTTTCAACATAACATAACATATTAAGTTAGCCATTATGATCCTGACAATACTGGGCAAGTGGTAGGATTTCTCAGCACTATTTTATGGATTTCGCTGCAATGTCCCCTGCCTTACCCATCAAGCTGAATTGCTAGTTGAAAATTACTTAAGGAGCTACTCTGTATTTCACCACATCAGGTCCCATCCTGAAATCTTTCGTGATAGTTCACCTTTATGAAAAAAAGATCCTGGTCACAATGCAAAGTCCGTATGCCTTTAGAATTTCACACGTTTTGACTCAGCCTATTGTTGCTTATTTCAATATTCATTTTATAATCATCTCTTACAGACTATGACTCCTTAATGATCGGCCTGCATACTCCAAGACTGACTACAAAAATCTGCCAATAACTGCTTCGTTTGTAATAATTGAATTCACTGGTTTTTTTTTATCTATTGTTTTGAAATGCTTGTGTTTTCTCCAAAGTGGCCAAACCATTTTTTTCTCTTTGCCTCAATCCCTCGTGAAAATAAAAAATGTTGCTATCTTTTTATAACACTTCAGAGGTACTTTTTACTGATTGGCATAGTGTGTCCTTGTCCCTACTTTTTGTGATACTCTTTTTGTAGATAATTAATTTATTATGATTGTACCATAAGTCGCAGAAATTTCTTGCGCTATTCTGTTTGATAATAATAAATAACTCAGAATCACTGTGCACGCAATGGCTGTTAGAGCTCCTTGCATGCCAGCTGCACTAACGATCCGCACCCATGGGTCATTAGTTGCGCCCAACTCCCCAACACAATGCCCGTTATGCCTGCGCACCCACTTCCCCCTCTATGGACTGGTCCATAGTACTACTCACATTCCCTGCTTTGGCGCCACTTCTTGTCTAGCTTAAATGAGCCTGCAAATCTTACTTACCTACCACTAGTCATACCAACTGAACCACAATACCCAAGTCTTAGCCCTTAGTTTCACTAACTCACGCCCACCAACAGACCCATGGTTTGTGTCAGCTTCTGTGTTAACCCTCAATGGCACGCATTGGCCTATTAATCTCTTATTTTGCTTTTGTAAAACAGTGCGAGTTCTTACAAGACTCACCATCCCCTACAATGCTCAGCACTAATACTACACCTCAGAGCAAGTATCAGCAGTGCTTTCCATGGCAGAGAAATGTGGCAAGAACCAACTGCTCCATTCATGGGGGGGGAGGGGGTTGAAAGCATCATGGGGTGGACGCATCTTGAAGAGGAGGCTTGGGAGTAGTCTTCCCCTGAGACAACATACTGAATTTAAAAAGGAAAGGAAGAGGTGACGAGACACAACGTTTAAAAAAAATATCAAATGTGTAAACGCTATGGAGGTCATCATTATTCAATCAACGTTTCCATGCCAAGACAGACAAATTAAACGAGTTTCCTATCCTTTAGTGTTTTTACCGAACAGCAAATAATATTCCCCAGATAGCTTTTTGCCCCATCAATCTATTCGTGCAACATGGAGTACTTCTGTGATGCTGCAAAGCCCTCGGTGCAGGGCTCGCCTGGGCAGTGGGGCCATCAGTGCTCTCTGCAGATTACCTGGCAGTTGTTAAAGGGAGCACTTTAGGAAATTACACATCCTGGGATGACAGTTATTTATCTCCCCGTCCTCCGTCCCTCAATCTGCCGGCCGCCCTCTCTGCAGCTTCTCCATGACTACACATCAACGCAAGAACACGCATTATAACCTAAACACATACTATGTATGCATACCGTTCGCGCTCTCTTAATTATTCAGCCACCACCAAACAGCTTTCACTCATTACCGAGCCCATTAATTGAAGTTTTAATATTGTCTGAATGTACTGCTCTCCAACGCCAAGGGTGTCCCCGAAGCCATTGATTTAGGAGATAATATCCCCGGCTTCCGGGTTTATGAGGCAGTAAACAGCGCGCGCATATTGATGAGGCGTCGGATCAGCACATTTGCATGAGTCCAGCGCGCGATCCAGCCACTTCCGTTCGGAGCCTCTGGAAGTAGAGCTATTAATATTACCTGGAAGAATGTCAAACGCTGCACATGAACTCAGGACTGTACAACAACGCGATGTATGTAAATAGAGACGATTAAATGTGACAGAAATTGTTGAGCATATGCTTGGCCAGGGCCGACTGAGGAGCCAACAGCAGTCCTGGGCTGGCAATAATGCTCAAAATAGCTCTTTTCGTCTCCTCATACAATCTCTCAGTTTCCGTCCATCCTCCGTCTCTCTGCTCTCCCTCTCCCACCCCCTCCCCCTTGCTGTAATTAACATCGGTGAGCTGGTGGCTCCAGAGGCGCCATGGGCTACAAAATCCTGCCTCCAAGGGCTGCAGTCCATCGGGGATGCTTGGTGGAATAAAGGCCTGTCCGGCCGGCCTTGCGCTCGGCAACGAGCGGGCTGTAACGTTTGTGACCTCAAAGCAGCATTTAATAGCCGGCCCTTGTTATTACCGAGAAGACAAATCTGATTACCCATGAGACAAAAAGATCAGTACAGTCAGGGCTTTAAGTGGGCCGGGTCCCGCTGGTGCTGAGCACGCAGTTTTAAAAAGCAGGTGTCCAGACGGGTCCCTATCGGGCTCTCCATTTTTGCCATCACCCCCAGGGTGAAGAAAAAAACTTAACTCTGCAGCAGTATTGTATTGTATTGTAATGTAGATTTTCCTAATAAATTATGACGGAAAGTCTTAATTTTATTAAAGACACGGAGGCGAGTATTATGCTTACTTTTCTTGCTTTATTCTCAATAGCAGCAAGATAAACTACCACTCCCAGAAGGCTTGGTGAAAGAACTACCAGCCAATGGGAAACAAAGAAACAAATATTGCCCAATCACAACCAAGGTAGTAATATAAGGTCTATCGTGACTGCGAACAGCCCTCTTTTCTTATGCGAGCAATTACAAAGAATGCAAAAATAAAGGAGAAACAGATAACAAAATGCATAAAGTCAAAGTCCATGTGAAAAATTCTTTTCCAAAGACCACCAGAGGAGACTCGGAGAGAAGGTCAAATCCAGGTACGGAAATTGATGGATCAGAAGGAACGATCTTGGCAGAATCCAGGATGATCTCAGGATGATGCCGGTGGCAGCGCTGGAGTGCCTGTGGGGAGGGAGAACACCAGTTAGAAGTGTTGTGGCGGGATAATACTCGCCTCCGTGTCTTTAATAAAATTAAGACTTTCCGTCATAATTTATTAGGAAAATCTACATTTTATGTCAAGACCGGAGGCTCCTATTATGCTTGTTCAAAGCATATCCACTACCAGAGAAGAAGCAGTAACAACAGGTTTGCAGTAAAATGTACGGAACACTGTATCATTAGACCAATCTGCTGATTTCAGGATGTCCTCCAGACGGGAGCCAGCCCAAAAGGCTTTAGAAGCCATGGCTCCTCTAGTGGAATGAGCTCCGAAAATGGAGACTTCAATACCGGCCAGGGACATGACCCAACGAACCCAACGGGCCAGAGTAGCAGCAGAAACAGGATGAAAGGGTTTACGAAAGGAAATAAGGAGTTGGGAACTGGAGGAAGTCTTGAGATCAGAGGTCTTACTTTCATAAACTTTTAAGCATTGACCTACACACAATTTGGGATTAGAGGGAAAATAGGGATAAAACACAGCATGTAAATTAGTCTTGGTACGTTTATGAATATGAAACATCATCCCAGTAGGAGTAAACTGTCTAGAAGAAACATCTAAGGCTTTCACATCAGATACACGTTTAATATAAATTAAACATAATAACATAGTAAGTTTAGCTGAAATCATTTTCAAAGAAAGAGCAGAATTGTCAGGCCAATTAGAAAACAACTGTAAAACCAGATTGACATCCCATAAACTAGAATACTTAGCCAATGGAGGTTTTGAAAAACGAATTCCTCTGAGCAATCTGCATACCAAGGGGTGAGCTCCCGCAGGTTTTCCATCAATGTGGGCATGATTGAGAGAAATGGCCCATCTGTACAGGTTGATGGTACGATAGGATTTGCCCGAGCTAGCCTCAGAGGCTAGGAAATTAACTATAAAATTCAGAGAGGCTGAAACGGGATCGACAGATTTCTGCAGACACCAGCTTGACCAAAGAGACCAGGCGGACTTGTAAGCCTTGGAGGTGCCTGGGGCCCATGCCCGACTAATGAAGACTGAAGCTTCCTGTGAAATGACGAGATCAGAAGAGGAAGGCTGGAAATTTTCCAGGCGGACAACATCAGTGATTGGTTGACCATTAAAGGATGGGGGTTGCCCTGAGGATCCGAGAGAAGATTGGGGGAAGGAGAAAGAAGGACGGGAAAGTCCACCGCCAACTCTAGGAGAGATGGGAACCAAATCTGGGACTGCCAGAAAGGAGTTACTATTACCAGAGACGTCATTTGACGACGCACCTGCGACAGGACTCTGTTGATCAACAGGAAAGGAGGAAAGGCATAATTGAGGTGAAGGGACCAATCTTGGAGGAAGGCATCGGTCGCCAGAGCCAAAGGATCCGGACGCCAGCTGAAGAAGTGAGGTAACTGCGAATTGAGGCGGGAAGCAAAGAGGTCTATTGAGAAAGGACCCCACAACTAGAGAGAGGGAGAGAAATACGGAGGGAAGAAGCTTCCAATCGCTGGAATCCCGGAGAAAGCGAGAATGCCAATCGGCAACGGCGTTGAGATCTCCTGGGAGGTATTCCGCAGACAGCGAGAGTTTGTTGGAAAGGCAAAATTCCCAAATACTTTTTGCCAGTTCCGCTAGAGCCTTTGATTTTGTGCCACCAAGATGGTTTATATAGCGAACCGCAGAAACATTGTCCATGCGTAGGAGGATGGTACAACTTACTTTGTCTTTTGCCAGACTCTGGATTGCAAAGGAGCCTGCCAGCATCTCTAAACAGTTGATGTGCAATTTGGACTCCTCTTTTGACCATGTACCGCCAGTCGATATTGGTCCACAACGGGCGCCCCAACCCGTCAGGCTTGCATCGGATTCTAATACAAGATCGGGGGCGGAAGCGAAGATGGTTCGACCGTTCCAGGCTTCCAAATGGTTCAACCACCATTGCAGCTCCAGGCGAGATTCGAGATCTAATTCTATTTGATCGGAATACGCGAGACCTTGTCGAAGATGTCTGATCTTTAGGCGTTGAAGAGCGCGATAATGGAGGGGACCTGGGAAGATTGTCTGAATAGAAGCCGAAAGAAGGCCGACTATTCTTGCAAGGGTTCTGAGAGAAATGAAGGGACGACGCAGAACCTGGGAAATCTCCGTTTGAATCGTGGAGATCTTGGACTGAGGAAGAAACAGAGAAGCCAAGGGGGAACCTATGCGGAACCCCAGAAACTCCATACTCTGAGTCGGGATGAAAGAGGACTTCTCTAAATTGAGGAGGAAGCCTAATTCGAGTAGTAGGGAACGAGTAGTGTTGAGATCGTTCAATAATGCCAATTTGTCTAGGTTCATGAGGAGGATATCGTCGAGATAAATGATGAGTCTGATCCCCAGAGATCTGAGATAAGCTACAACGGGTCTCATTACTTTTGTGAAGCACCAGGGTGCTGAAGAAAGACCGAAAGGCAGAGATCGAAAACGATAAGTGACGTTTTGCCATTGAAATTGGAGGAATTTTGTGTGCGATTCGTGAATAGGAATAGAAAGATACGCGTCTTGGAGATCGATGCGAACCATCCAATCGTTTTGACGCAGAGTATCTCGTAAATGTAGAAATGTTTCCATTTTGAAGTGGCGATAAACCACGAACTGATTGAAAAATCTGAGATTGATCACCGGTCTCATCTTTTTGTTCTTCTTTTGAACAAGAAAAAGGGTGCTGAGGAAACCTGAGGAATCGAAGGGAGAAACGAGAATAGCTCTTTTGGATAGAAGGGCCTGTATTTCTGAGGTGACCAGAAGGGACATTTCTGTGGAGAACACCAGAGGCGGAGGAAGTGTGTCTTGAAAAGGTGGAGCTTAAAACTCGATACGATAACCTTGGACGGTGTTGAGAACCCAAGGGTCTGCAGTGAGGGTCTGCCATCTGTGAAGGAAAAGGGATAAACGCCCCCCTACAGGAATAACTGCACTCACCTTGTTGAGAGTTGTTGTGGCGGAAACCACGTTGGCCCCTGCCTCTGTAACCCCGACCTCTTTGGGGGTAAAATTGGGGCTTAAAATCCTGTTGGTTGGAATTGAAGGAACCACGGGAGCCTTGGGACTGGAAACCACGGCCGGTAGAGCGGCTCCTGCCTCTTCCGGCCCTGCCAAAAACCCGAGAAGGGAAGACCTTCTTGATGGATTGCTGCGCTTTATCTAAGGAGGCAAAGGTGGTGACGAACTTACTTAAATCTCTCACCAATGAATCTCCAAAAAGAAGACCGTCAGCCTTGACACCAGGATCAAGGGGGGCAAATTTGGCAAGCTTGGGATCTAGCTTTATTAAGAGGCCCTTGCGGCGCTCGTGAGTCAAGGCCGCATTAGCGTTGCCTAAGAGACAAAAATCGCGCTGGACCCACAATGAAATATCTTCTGGATTAAGATCCGCGCCATCAAGGCGAGCTGTCTCAGCCAAATCAAAAATACGGGCCAGAGGCCCCACCAAATCAAGCAATTTGTCTTGGCAGGAAGACCAAGCCCTGTCCACCCCTTTACGCGGATCCTTGCCAAATTTGGAAAAGAAAGTGAGAAGAGGTTGATCAATAGCTGGAGTAGAAGTGATATGGGAAGGGAGAGGGGGCTTCGGCACTCGGACTTTAGTTTAGCCCTGACAGTTTTGTCTAAAGGAAGACGAAGTCTTGTGGTGATATACTCTCCCACGTGGTCAATGGGGAACCATTCTGTAGAGTTAGGGTGTCTGATAGAAGCAGGGTCAAAAAGAGGGGTACCCTCGGGATCAAGCACCGGCTCTGATGCAAAAGCATCTAATTTCAATTTCTTAGGAGGAGACGATGGGTTTACGATATCAAAGATATCATCAAGGTCAGTGGTGTCACCCATATCGTCATCCGTATCATAAATGGTAGAAATGACCAATTTCTGTGGTACCTCCGGGTTGTTGGACTTGGCCTTACGTTTGCCAGCTAAACTTTTTAACCCCTCCTGAGTAGGAGGCCTGGGAGGAACCACGTCCTCTGTCATATGTGAGGAAGACTCACCAACCACTTTTGACGCCAAAGAAGAAACCTTGGAGTGTACCACTGTAAGCTTTCTGCTATCCCCCGCAGATTGGGCCATTGCTTTGGTCATTAAACTTAAGAGGGAATTCTCCATAGTCTTTGAAAAACGCTTCATTGAAGCTTCAACAGCAGTTTCTACTTAGGAATTAATAAATGAACTCAAGTCCTCTTTAAATTCTTCACCCTCATTATCATTTTGCCCGTCTGAAACCTGCATGGTGAAAGAAAGCTGGGAAATGTGCCACAAACCAGACTAGAAAGGGTTAATTGAGCAGAAAGGAGTGTGGGCGTGTAAAAAGGAGGAAACCCCTCCCTCTAGGGGCGTGTAAAGCAGAGGACGGTAGCACACGAGGGCTGAGGCAACAAAGCGTGTGGAGAAGACACAAGCGGAGACGTCGAAAACCTGAAAGAAGGTGTGAAGCGCTGCGCCACCGGTTGAAGAAGCCAGCGACCGGTGAGAGAGGCGCGCGCGGAACACACGAAGCGTGCAGAGCACGGGGGGGAGCGGAAAAGAGAAATTTCATGTACGCGCGTAGGAGCACGAGGGAAACAGAAGCAGCGAAGCTTCGCTGAAAAGCCCAAAAATATTATAGAAAGAGCATAATTCAATAAACATTAGTCATAAAAAACAACGTAACTGTCAAAAAGATACTTATCTTGACTGCGAGCAGCAAGAAAAGAGGGCTGTTCGCAGTCACGATAGACCTTATATTACTACCTTGGTTGTGATTGGGCAATATTTGTTTCTTTATTTCCCATTGGCAGGTAGTTCTTTCACCAAGCCTTCTGGGAGTGGTAGTTTATCTTGCTGCTATTGAGAATAAAGCAAGAAAAGTAAGCATAATAGGAGCCTCCGGTCTTGACATAAAATTGCATTTATATAACGCTACTCCAGAACCCATAAAGGATTAGGGATGAATTAGTATAGTAAATGTTAGACCTGGCACCTTGGCGTGGGTCTCCCTTCCATTTTTTGCTGTTGCCTCATGTGTTTTTGCTGGTGTTAGATGCTTTGGGCACTGTGCCACTGCTATCCAGTGCCACAGTGCAAGTGCTCCCTATGGTAAATTGATGTATGGATTAGTGACTCCATGATTGACTGGTTTGGTTTACCTGTCAGACTCTAGTACAGTGCACCAGGAGTGCCCAGGGCTGGTAATCCAAATGCTGCTGGTGGGCTTGCAGCACTGGTTGTGCCACCCACAGAAGCAGCCTGTTAAAGTGTGTCTAAGGCTTGCCATTGAAGAGCCTGTGTGCAGTCTGGTACTGCCATGCTGATTGGGCAAGTGCACCCACTTGCCAATCTCTAAACCTTCCCTTTTCTTCATATCAGACACCCCTATGGTAGGCCCAAGGGCAGGGTGCATTGTAAGTATAAGTTAGGACATGCCCTGGTGTGTGTGGCATGCCCTAATAGTGAATTACAGCCATTTTAGTTTTTCACTATTGCAAGGCTACCTGTTCCCCATAGGCCAGAATGGGCAGTTTGATTATTACATCTTATAATCCTAACAGACTCAGGGAACATGGTAGAATTTCGAGTTTATTATGCCTGAATGATAAAATACACCTTTTAGTGAAATTGGTTTTAACATTCTGTCTTTGAAAATACCACTTTTAGAAAGTAGGTATTGTCTTGTCTAACCATCCAAACCTGCCTCTGCTAGGCTGTGTATTTCTTGTCTGGAGTTTGAGTGACTGGAGCTGGAGGATTCCAGGAGACAGGATGAGTCAGCACAGGGCTGAATAGAGATATCTGCATCTAGATGAGTGGGAGGAGTTGCACCTGGGACCGGAATAGGGCTGTGCCTTCCCTCCACAATGCTGGCTCCACCACCTGTGGTGTGTCTGATGTCTCTGCCCTGCACTGTGAAAGGAAAGAAGGAGTCATGTAAACAGAGTGCTCCAGGACTGACCAGAACTGGTTTGGACTAGGCAAAGTCCTCTCTGCCTTCAGAGAACAAAGAGAAACTGAGTATAAATAAGGGGACCCAGACCCCAAAACTTTAGATCACTTTGGGAAACAAGAAGAAACCTTTGCTGAGGAGAGGAACGAGAGAGACTGAGGAGAGACTATCCCTAAGCTTGATGGATTGGCCTGCAGTGGTTGCCTGACTGCCAAAGGGAGGAGAAAAGGAACTTTGTGTACTTTATTCAACTTGTGAAGGATCTCCAAGGACTTGAGAAAAGAGCTTGCCTCCTGCTGAAGTCTCAGGGACAACAGACTTCACCCACCAGCTCCCCAAGAGTTCTTTGGAAGTGCCTGCTGTTTTGCAAGGCTTTCTGAGGGACTGTGTGTTGCAAGGAGCTGGAAGTGCGACTCACGAGCAAAAAGCGTGTCGCCGAACTGCCGCTGTCACTTCACAATGAGAAAGCGCCTCGCATCGCCGGAGAAGAGGATCGATGTCGCATCAGAAGCCGCCGCATCACCGGGAAGCGTGTCGCTGGGCCTGTCGCGGCCCAGAAGAACCGTTGAGTCATCGCAGGGTCCCCGAAGCGCCTCGCATCGCCGGAGAAGAGGATTGACGTCGCAGCAGACACCGCCGTATCACCGGGAAGCCTGTTGCAGGGCCTGTCGCGGCTCACATCGTTGTCGAAGCAACTCGCATCGCCGGAGAAGAGGATCGACGTCGCATCAGATGCCGCCGCATCACCGGGAAGCGTATCGCAGGGTCTGTCACGGCTCGCATTGTTGCTGGAGCGTCCCGCAGCATCAGAGAAGAGGATTGACGTCGCAGCAGATGCCACCGCATCACTGAGAAGCGTGTCGCCGGGCCTGTCGGGGTCCGCATCGTGTCGCATCAAGAAAAGACGCCATCTTTGTTTCTTTGCACCGGATCTGCATCGCATCACGGCGTTGCGTGCCGCATCACCACAGAAGCACAGTAAGAAACCGACGCATCACCTCCCCTCGCAGAGAAGAACCAACGCATCCCTTACGCAGCAGTAGGGACCCGACGCATCACCGTTATTGAGTGTAAGGAACCGACGCATCACATTCCCTGCAACACTTTCGTTGTATTGCGTTACGCATCTTAAGGTATATTGAACTCAGTGTCGCATTTTAACATCTGAAGAGAACTAAGCTAATTCTACCATTTTAGGTACAGTATTGTGGATTTTTGTCGTTTGTGGTCTTGTGATAAGTCTATATAAAGAATACTTATTTTTGATATAAAACTTGTGTGGTGTCCATCTGTAGCGTTGTCACTTGGTTACTGTATGTGTTCACAAATGCTTTACACACTGCCTCTGAGATAAGCCTGTCTGCTCGTGCCAAGGTACCAAGGGGGTGAGCAGGGGTTATTTTAGGAGTGTACCCCCTTACCCTAACTAGATGCAACTAGAGACCCCAAAATCTAACAGTGAAAATATGAAACTAATTTAAGCGTTGGATATGTTAGTCAGTTATTTGGATTGAGAAGGGTAGTGGAGGGATGGAAGAGGGAAAAAGGTTTGCACCTATATAGCGCTTGCTACCGTTGATAGGGTGTTGAAGCGCTTTATCCGCGAGAAGCACGCTACTTCGGAACCCATAAAAGATTAGTGGTGAATTAGTATAGTGAGAATTTGAAAGTAATTTGAGCGGTGGATATGTAAGTCAGTTATTTGGATTGAGAAGGATAATGGAGGGATAGAGAAGGGAAAAAGGTTTGCATTTATATAGTGCTTGCTACCCCTGATGAGGTGATGAAGGGCTTTTTTGGCCAGTAGCACGCTACTCTGGAACCCATACATGATCAAGTGAGGGAAGGAATGGTATAGAACTGCAGGGAAGGAGAGCTAGAAATAGGAAAAGACAATTAGCTTCACACGATTCATAGAACATAAGAATAAATTATTTATTAGTATGCAAAATACCTGTAACTAAAAATAATTAGCTATCCTCCAAGGATGTAGTTTAAGGTAATGGAACATAGACATCTGTTTCAACGTTAAAGAGATAACCGCACATGTACTTGAGTTTGTACCACCCTTTACTGCCTTTGGGGTAACTTCAAAGATGCTCGTTAAAGTTCTTTCACAGTCTCATCATTTCAGAACTGAAAGATTGCCATATTATATTGAACAAAGTCATAATTGCTGCTTATACAACTAACAACCATTGACAAAGCCAATAGTTTTGGCTTTCTGTGGGTGTAATGTTACTTGTTGAATAATATATCTGGCTGCAATGGCAGAAGCAGCAAAATACCAGTTGGGCAGCACAGATTTTTTGCTTACATGTTTTAAGTCACGCACTTAATACATTGGCCACGCCCCTTTGTGAGATCTTTCCTCCCCCCAGTTTTTTCATCCCCTTAAAGCCCTGAGTACAGTTGAAGTTACTTGGAAATTGCTGGTGCTAATTATCTGTGGAGAAAGATGGTCTCTGTTGGGTATGGCCTACCCCATCTCGAGAGTTGGTGTGGGGTCCCCTGCTCAATAAATATAAATTACACACCGACAGCGTTTGCACTAGTAACCAACTACCGCCGCCGTGAAGTGGGCGTTCTCTTTATTAGTGTAATTACGTCAAATCCGGGTTTCACCAATGTAACCCTAGTGCTTTAAATGGAAAGGTAGAAGTGCCGATTCTCTGTAGTAGAGAATCTGTTTGGTCCCATTTAATGTGTTGCAACAGTGCTGAGAAGTGCAGGTACTCTCCCTTTCAAATTAAGGAAGGGCACATACTCCATACCGGACAGTACCTGACCATTTAAAGCACTGTGTAACACAGTACTCCTAGGAAGGTCTCCTAAAACACCCTACACACATGGTACACTCCCTTCACTCCGGGAGTGGAACACAACATGACAGACTCAAGTAGGTGTTGCTCCAGGGGCATAGAAGACAGACCTGTAGGAAAGACTTGTATGTAAAAGGATTACCATAAAAGTTTGTGTCCTCATTAGCATTTATGCAAACTACCTTACCGTTTAAAAGAGCATGTTTTTAAATATGTAAATTAAGAGTTTGCAGTGAAACAATCTGAGCAAAAAAGAACATTGTACACCCTTAGCATAACTAAAGCAAAACTCCAGAAGCATGCATTTAAAAAATAAGTACAGCCTAGATGCTGTTGATATCCGAGGCAACGTAGTCATTTTAATTGAGTACTATATGTGACAGCAAAACAGACGCAGAAGGAGGGTTCAGAGCGAAAAGGTAAAAGGAAAACAAAAAGGTAAATGAATATTATTGATATAAATTGCAGAATTCACCTGATGTGTCGTTGTAACTTCCCCTCTCCCCCCAAAATAAAAATATATATATTCAGATCGCAATAAAAAGATTTCACTCTAGTCTTCAACAGGGGGCTGTTTTCAATTTTATAGCTGCGGTTTAACCATGATTCATCCATCTTTATTAGTCATGAGCCAGAGACAAAGAGGCAGGCATTATTTGTAAAAACGCCAGCATGGGCAACCTTTTAGCACATGACCGTATAACACTCCAGAAGGCTTCCCTTGTGCATTATCATAGGTCCAGCAGAGATTAGAAGTATATAAACTCAATCGTACCATCCTTACGCATGTCCATTAAAAGCAGAAGGTAATCTTTGAGTCGGTTATCAATGACCACTGTTTTACATATGGACGTTCTATTCAGAAGTCTTGAAGTCACATCCCAAATCACCTTTTCAAACTTGGGAGATCTTTTTAAAAGGCACTTAACTAGCCAACTATTTTATTTCATCTCTCTAACAAAGAGGAATTATAGAGCCTGCTGTGAACTAATTGTTTCTATCACATGATAAAAATTGGCTTCCAGAAACAGGAACTTAGATAAATTAGGAGTCGACATTAGTATAATCAGCTGACAAGTGTTATTTATTTTAGGTCGTCTTCATTTGATCTTGTATTTAAATTTCGAAACTTTCAAGGCAAGTATTTTATTTTTTTTGCCAAATCTGTTCTCAGAGTCATCCAAGATCGTAAAAAAATGCATTTAATATAACTTCCAATGCTGTTTATTCCACTGAGAGACATTTTCATATAACAAACAGGGTCATCAGGAAAACAAAGTAGTTTTTTACTACGAAGCACTAGTACAGTTTACAGACTGCCATACTGGAAAATCCTACTTAAACCAAGCCACAGAGGTTTCTTCAACATAGCAACAATGGTGTGGCAGTACCAACCTACTATAGTCATTAATCCATAATTGGGACTTCTTAATCTAAAATGCTCTATAATGTTTTAATAAGTGAAAACAATCTCGCCCCACCAAAAAGTCATATCGTTTTTCAAACTCTTTCCAAAAATAGTACTATGGGCGTTTTAATTGTAGTAATATTGCCATGAAAGGTCAAATGTAATTCGTCCCATTGAGCACAATAGTGTAAAGTAGGATACTGTAATGGTTTGACTAAGGGCCCGATTATGAGTTTGGGGGTGTGGCAGTGGGCCGCCACACCACGCCACCGCCCCGCTCTCACACTGCCAAACCTCACTGTCGGCTGCCCGCCAGATTACGAGTTATCTTCTGGTCTGGTGTGCGGTCCTGTGGTGTTCCCACGGCAGTGCCTATTAAAAACGCACGGCAATGGGAGAACCAAAGCAGGAAAGGGGGTGCAGGTAGACAGGGGGGCACACCATGTGCCCCCGTGGGGGCATCCTATGGCCCTAAGGGAAGAGGGGGCCCTGTAGGGTCCCTTAAGTTTCCTCACTGCCACGCTTTTCATGGTGGGCTCACGGCTATGAAAATGGTGGATGTGAGGAAACTCATAATATGCTTGGCGGTGCTGCACTGGCAGCACCAGCATACTGTGGCCCTCAAACTGCTGTGCCACAGCCAGGGATCGCGGATCCCTAGCACTTGCGGCAGTCCTATCGCAGTCTAACTGCGGTACGCGCAATATGGCGGTCAGACCACTGTAGCGGCGGTCCACGACCGCAACCGCAACCGCACCTCCACCAGGTGTTGTCCCAGAGTAGGTGAGCCCCTCCGAAGAGCAGAATTTCAGACTTCTCAGCATTTAGCTTCAAACAATATTCTGTCATCCAAAATGCAGTTTCTAAGAGGCAGTTAACTAAGTTGTTTGTAGTATCCTCATGTTTTTCTTCGAAGGCAATTAATAGCTGTGTATCCTCTGCATAGGAGTGATATTGAAGCCCTGTTTCCTGCCAATCTTAGCCAGTGAAGAGACATAGGCGTTAAAAATGGTTGGGCTTAAGGAGGCTCCCTGCAGGACACCATAGTTGATGTTTTTTGAACTGGAAGAGAAGGGGCCCATTTTATTTTGTTGTGTTCTATGACGTAGGAAGGAGTTAAACCATTGAAGAGCTTTCGAGTGTAATCCCTTTTCATACAGAATGCTCAGCAGAAGGTCATAAGATACAGTATCGAATGCTGCTGTCAAATCCAAGAGGATCAGGGCGGCAGCTTTGTCCTGATCCACCAAGGATCAGATGTTATCTGATACTGAAAGAAAGGTGGCTTCTGTGCTGTTAGAAGCCCTAAAACCCATCTGATAAGGTGGCTTCTGTGCTGTTAGAAGCCCTAAAAACCATCTGATAAGGTGGCTTCTGTGCTGTTAGAAGCTCTAAAACCAGTCTGAGATGGATCTAAAAGATCATGGGTTTCTAGAAAGGTAACCAATTGTTTATTGACCTGTTTCTCCAATACTTTAGACAAGTACAGCATTTGGTAAATTGGTTGGTAGTTTACAGGATTGTGGATTTCCATGCCAGCCTTTTTCAATAATGGGAATACAATAGTTTCCTTCCATATATCCTGTAATACTGCAGTATCAAGGGATTTATTCCAAATATGGGTAACATATAGGCTGAGGACTGATGCGAGCTGAGAGAAAATAAAGTGGGGGCAGGGGTCAAGCGGAAATCCTGATTTGACCTCGGTCATAGCTTTTACAACCTGCTCTTCAGTAAGAGGGGACAGGTTGCTTAAGTGAGCATGTGCTTCAGGGTGTGGGGCTAGGTTTTCCCAATCTGGTTCATCGGAAATGGGTTGGCTTTTGAGAGAGGAATAGATTTTAGAGAGTTTATCAGTGAAGAAGTTGCTGGTTATCTCGAAGTTGTCGCTTGAAGGGGTCATAGTATGGGACATACTGGTAGGTTTGCAGAGTTCCTTCACTATTTTATATAGCTCTTTAGGCGAGTTATGGTTCGTTTTGCATAGTAGTGTTTGCACTACTATTCGTTTTGCATAGTAGTGTTTCTTAGCACTTTTAAGAGCATTGTAATAAGTCTTCAACTCCCCTTTGAAGAGCAGTCTATCGCTACCTTCTTTAGACAGTCTCCATTTATGTTCTAATGATTTACATTTCTTTTTCATTTGTCTCAGTTCTGATGAATACCATTTCTCCGATGGTGTTTTTTAATATTTGGTTTACTTCCTAACGTTGGGGCACACTAGTCCAATGCGTGGGTGATTTCGGAGTGTAAAAGTTCGGCCTCTCTCTGAACAGAGAGTGCCCTAGCAGTACCTGGGTCGCTTAGGGAGAAGTGGGGAGCGAGCGAGTCAGAGCTAATATGGTTCCATGCCCTTTTTGCCGCTGATGATGGTGTGATCGAGCACGGTGGCTTGGTTGGCAGGTTACAAGAAAAGAAAATTAGGGAGTGGTCAGTCCAGGACAGAGGTGAAACCTCAGAGACATTAATGGATTCTTTGTTGGAGAACAGCAGATTAAGTGTGTGCCCAGCAGTGTGAGTTGGTCCTTTAATCAGTTGTTTTAGCTGCAAAATCTGCATGCCGTTTTCCAAATGTTTAACCGCAGAGTTGTCAGAATTTTCAAAATGAACATAAAACTATGTTTTAGGGAAGAGGGGAATAATTGAGACAGCAGTTTAGTGCTAAAATCTGGCTTGTATCCTGGGGAATTGTAAATTACTGCTCCCCCAAGTCGTTTATGGTCTCCTTTGGACATTTGAAATGCTAAGATCTTGTGTATGCCTATTGATGCCACTGGTGGCAATATTGGGGGAGTTATTATCATCCAGCCAGGTTTCTGTAATGAAGGCTAGGTCAGGTTTTATGTCAGCTAAAGTATCCCAGATCTCAAGGCAGTGTTCGGGCATCGACCTAGAGTTAAAATAAATACAGGTCAACTGAAGTCCAACCAGGCTAGTAGCTTTACTAGCGTGCTGATTTAATAGTGCTTGGCTGCCCCATTTACAATGAATGCATGAAAATAGGCCCTCAGTGTTCACTGGGGAGACTTTCGCACATGGTGCCTCGTTATGTTGCTGGGGTTTGGCCAGCTTAAAGAGCATCTCTCTAGAGTATTGGTGGTGGGGACTGAGATCTGGTTAAAAAAGGGCAGGGTTCCTGGCCCCTGGTCCCGTTCGGGTGCAGACGGGTGCAAACGGGCTTGCCTATGGCATGCCTTTGGCACGGCAGCCGTAAGGCCACACCGCGGCCCCATTTTTGTAGACACCCATAATTGAAAGCTAGAACGCTGCCCCTCCTGCAGCGCTGCTTCCGGTGACTTCCGGTTTGCGCTGTACCTTAGTCGCGGTATAGCGCCCTCCCAATTGAGTCAAGCACAAGTAAGTTTGACAGGCTTTCAAATTCAATTACAATTCAGTTAAGATTCAGTTAAAATCACAGCTTGATATTCAATTTAGAGGTCCAATCCAGAGGGCGCCCAAGAACCGCTGAGACCTTACGGTCCACTCCATTCCAGAAGGGGCGCAGTGCGGGACAGTCCCTTGCTACATGGCAAAAGTCCATCGCATGCAAACAACCTGGGCGTTTTGTAACATTCGGTTCAAGCTGCGTGTGGAGTGATACGTTGCATGAAGACAATTCATTTGAATCAGGCGCATACGGGAGGAGATCGGCAATTTCCTGAGGCGCCGGGCAAGCTTCCCTCCATTCATCATTGTCAAGGTCTCCCACCCATGATATCCACTTCTGTTTGAGCTGTTCGAGGCAGGTCTCGGGCATGGATAACTAGGGAACGGTAAATCAAAAAAATGGCTCCTTTTCCCAGGAGACCCAAACAGATCTGAGCTTCAAGAGGGCTATATTCGGGAAGGGGGTGTCGGGGAGAATATGCGAATGCAAGGCATTTCGCAGCTGAAAGAAGTGAAAAAACTGTGAGTTGGCCAATTCATATCGGTCCTTCAAATCCTGAAAATACATTAGATTCACCCCCTTGTATGCGTTCCCTAAAAAAGAAATACCAAATCAGTCCCATTGAGCAAAATCCTTCAAAGTAGAAAGGTGATGGAGCCATGTACCCCACCACAGAGGAGTCAGCTCAGTCAGACGGTGGTCCAAGTGGGTAAGACAGAGGGCTGCCCTCCAGCAGGCAAGATACACTCACCCGCATTTCCAGGATAGATGAGCTTGAGTAGAACTTTAAACTAATCAAAACATTGGTATCTCCTTTGGTGGATTGAGTTTACTTTGGATGGCCAAACCTAGGTACCTCGACAGCCAGCATGATATGATGTAGTTAACAGGTTGATAGACTATTAAAGGCCTTGTATACAAGCTAAGAAAAGTTTAATTAAGAACCATTGCATGGACCAGAGCCACTGAAGTTACATTATTTCTGATGTGATATTGTATATAGGTTCTTTCAAGTATGAGCCAGGAAGTAAGATTTTGCACTCTGTGAGCTTTGACTGGTGGGCACCATAAATACCCCCACAGTTGTCAAACCTACAGACAACCATTCTGAGAGGAAGGGCCATAATTTATGACATGGTTTATAGGGGTGGATTTCCTTCGAGGGGAAAGAGAAAGAAGGATTTTGTCATGTTGTTCACCTCTGGGATTAGGGCTACTTTGACACCCTAAGGAGAGCAGACTTTCAGAGAAGATGATAATGGAGAGTACCCTGAAAAGTGGGTAGTCAAATAAAGGCAAACGTCGCCAGAGAAGCCTGGTTGAAGAACTCTAGTCTTGGAGTTATTTAAGCACACATTTCCTGACGTTTCCAGTTTTGAATTTGCTGTGAAGAAATGTTCTTTTTTTAAGTGGTCACCTCCATTTTTTGCTGAATTTTATTGCTGGTTTTTAGACTCTGCACAATTTGGCGCTGCTGTCCCATGCCCAGTGGATATGCTCTTACCTCTAAAACATGTAGAAATTGGTTAATCTCTAAGTGGCATAATTAACTCTTTTCCAAGGCCCTAGTTCATGGAGTAGAAACTGCACCAAATGCAGAAAAGTTATATGTCACCTATGGAATGCAGCACTTATTGTGCCATCACCTAGTATGGCAAAAGAAAACATGTATTCCTGTAGTGCAACCTGTTGAAATAACTCTTTTTAACATGTAAAAACCTCAATCTTAAATATTAGTAAGTCACCCCTATGTTAGTCTTGCAGCCCACAATGTATGGTGATTGGTATTTAAAAATGGGACATGTAAACAATCAAGGCCTTAAACGCTATTCAGGCATAGCTGTCCTTTATAGAAAAGCAGAGAACAGATTAAAATACTACAAATTAATGTAACAGAGCACTCAACATTAAGTAGATCAATGGTATTATAACCAAATGCAGTAATATCCAAACGTATACAATTAGACAACAGGAATCATAAATTTGTTGTAAAAGCTTGTATTGTATTCTAAAGTATGCAGACACGTGCTTCGTCACACAAGTGACTTCTTCAAGGCTAAACGAATTGAGACTGTTGTCACGATCCCGTAGATCAACAGGCAGAGACATAGTTCCTGGAAGGTAGGTCTAGTTGGAAAGGACATCCCAGGTCCTTAGAATCGTGTTCTGTTGTTCTTTAGCATAGAGATTGTCTGTTGGACGAACTATATAGCATTCGCGTTATAATGAGAGAAGTGAAGAGAATTTCAATTAGTCCGAGTAGATTCACTAGATAGGTCCTTCAAAAACAGAGAAGTGTCCACGGTTATTCAAAGCTCAGTGAACCAGTATTTTGCGCTTCCTTAGACCGCTCGGTTTTATCCTGATAGCGCTAGTTAAGTATCTATTCGATTAGTATATGGTAATAGTATCCCACAAGGAGCACCATGATAATCCTCCTGAGCTGCACTTGTTTCTCCTCTTCTAGAAAAATATACTAGTACTGTACATCGAGAAAGTGACCAGCTAGGGAAATAATTAAACCACTATTTTTAGTTATTAAAAATCCACCTCAATTGTAAAGCTACATTTTGAATATATATTAGGGAAAGCAGCTTAAAAAAAGATACCATTTACCTGCCTGAACTGTCAGAAGGCTAATTAGTGTAAGCTTCTGCTAACTCCCAGCCAGTACTCAGCCCGGGAAGAGGTGTGATAGAGGTGTGAAATTTCTCTCAGAAGAATGCTGTAGGCTGACCTGAATGGGCAGAGATTACTCCTCTGAGCACAATAGAATATTCAGGGTGAGGGCTGTGGGCCTTCTGTTGATACCACAGTGTCAAATCCTGCTTGACAGGTCTATTGAGCCACATGTAACAGCGTTGGTGCACCTACTTGGTGTTTTTATTTAATATCTACTTGGTATTACTGCTTAATACATTTATGTGGCTAAACGTATGCTTCATAATTATAATATCGGGGTCCTGGGGGATTTCACCTAGGTTACTAAGCCGAGGTTATGCTTTGGTGTAAGTGTGACTAAAAGCATAATTTGCCTCCGGTCGGCCCATGAAGTATAAGTTTTGCCACATTAATGTATTAAACAATAATACCAAGTAGGTATTAAACAACAACACCAAGTAGGTGCGATCAATCCATATTTATCACTTAGCATGCAGTTAGTGTGCTGGAATTGTATATGAACGGGTAAAAGGCGCCTTCAAGGGATTTATTTGGAATACTCTGTTCTATTGCTTTTGATATATATTTTTAAATGCAAGAATTATTGATAAACTCGCCAGAGAGATATTATTCAAATGTATTTTAACTAAGAAATATTTTTGTTTCTTGTGAGGACATAAGAACCAATGAACCAATCACAAAACAATAAATATTCAAAACACGGGTATATATAGAAAAAGGTTATATCTTTTGAAATTTATCAAGGGTACTACATAGTTATACAAACAATGTAACAAGAGCAAAATAAATACAATTGTATAATCCTTCAATGTCGCTATTGTAAACACTTCTTCTCATTGTACATTATTTTCCAGAAGAGAGTGTGAATGTTGACGTTTCAGTCTCTATGCATTTGTCCATGAGACCATCTTCAGGACTATCATAAATTTAAACAGTTGACCCCTGAATGGTGTTTCCAAAGATTCAAGAATTATAGAATACAATTGATACGTATATGTCAAATCGATTGTCGTTCTGTAGCTTTTGTTAAGGTGAATAATCGTCAAAAGATAAAGGTAAGTGAACTCTGGTGCTTTTTGGACTGTGTAATTAAATTTTCAATCCCCAGCAACTTCTTAATTGAAGAAGTTTATTCTGTTAAGTTTTGTAGCGCAGCGAAAATTCGGCAGTCTGCAGTCGGATTGGAATTGTATATGAGCACTACCTTAGGGGTGGAATCAGGGATTTAAATCCTTGGTCCTGATGAAAAGACAGTGAAGAGGTAACAGTAATTACCGAGTTATCAGATTTAGTCTTTTCTTTACCATCTCAATCAGACGGCAGATGAATCAAATGTCGAAAGTGAGAAGAGTCTCTGGTAACAGACTTTCCGGGACACTGGACAGTCACCATGTGTCCCTTGGTGGACACTTCATTGAAAGGTTCAGCATGGTAAGGAGCATGTATTGGAAAATCTATAGATCTCCTAGATCAATGTTCTTCGCATGTAGCTTCTTGTCTGCATAGGCTTTCATTTTCTGTTTGTTAACCAATTCCTTTGTATGAGTAGTGTTCTAATTTTCTTCTCTTTTTGTTGGCCCATTGCTCTACCGAACATCAAAGTTGCAGGACTTTTTCCTGTGGACGAGTGAGGTGTTGAACGATAGGCTTGCAGGGTGGAATTCAGTACAGTTTTTTAACTGACCCTCTCAAGCATTGCACGCTGTACTGCTTTATATAGCGTACTCATAAAAAGCTCAATGAGTGTGGTGGCCTATGGCCACAAAGGTGTACTCTTCTGATACTCTATGTGTAGATGCCACAAGAAATTCTTGAATTTTCGACTGCTAAATGGCTGTCCATTGTCAGACTTAAAAATAGCTGGAACACACCATGGCGCCAAGACGGCATTTAGTCTCTCAATGACTCACTCTTGAGTTGTGGATGAGAATTCTTCAACTAATGGAAAACGCGAGTACTCATCCACAATTACCACCAGATGATGCCCTTTATCGAGTGGACCAAAGAAATCGATGGATATTCTCTCCCATGCATGCTTAGGGAGTTCTGACATGTTAAGAGTATGTTGAGTAATAGTTATAGAAAGGCAGTTGCATAGATGACAAGCTGCAAGTTCTTTTTCAACCCTTTCATCTAAATATGTAAACCAAACTCAGTCTTGAAGAGTTCTTTTGGTAGCAACAATAGCACAATGTCCTCTGTGAGCTATTTCAGTTATTTTCTGTTGCAGACTCTCTAGGATTAGGATTCTCGACCCTTTCAGATTAACTCCTTCCTGAGTTATGGACAGTTCCTCTTTAACGTTTTTGTATTTTTGGTATTCACCATCACTGGCATGAGTGTTGGTTCCATGACTGATGTGTAATTATATCTTCAAACTTCAGCATGTCACTATCATGGCTCATGGCAGTGATGATCCGGGCTAATGATATAGCAGCTGGTGTGTTAGACTTTACAATGAAATTAATGTAAGCTTCAGCCGTCTTGGATGGACTACCTTGACCTTGTATAGGCACTCTGGAAAAGTAGGAAGCAGGGTTTTAATCCTTCCCTCGCTGATGCACGATGGTACATTTTTACTTTTGTAATAATAGTCCTCATCGTTCAATGCGATCTTCACTTTTGGATTGACAAATATAGTCAGTAAAGCTTAATGATCAGTTACCAGCGAATAAGGCTTTCTGTACAGGAATACATGGAAATGTTCACAGGCCCATACCATGGCAAGACATTCTTTCTCACGTTGTGAGTAAGTACGTTCTGTCTGGGATAAACTTCTACTGGCATGTGCCACAATATACTTTTGAGCATTTTGGGTGTTTGCTGTGCTGTGCAAGGATACCATCTAACCATACAGGGCTAGCATCAACAACCACCTGTGTATGAAGCTTCAGATTAAAGCAGGCAATTTCAGCAGCAGTTTCAATGGCTTGTTTAATTTTCTTGAAACTTCTCTCACATTCTTGTGACTGCTTGAATGAAACATTTTTCTTTATTAACTCTCGCTATGGAGCACTGATAGTAGCAAATTCTCAAATGTATCTTTAACAGTAACTGGTCACGCCAAGAAATGAACGTATCATAGAAACATCTTGTAGGGGATTCAGCATTTGACAGGGTTCGTACATTTGCAGGATCAGGTATCATACACCCATCTAAAAGAACTTTAACTTTGTCTTGTGGAACTCACACCTGTCGGCATTCAAAGTCAAACCTGCCTCAGTAAGTAAACAACATAATTGTGTGAGAGATTTATCATGCTCCTTCTGTGTAGCTCCAAAAATAAATATGTCATAGATCTAATTTAATGCATTCACAACAGGCTGTATGACACGTCTAATGACGTCTTGGAAAAGTTCTGCAGCCAGTGACACACCAAAACGGAGTCTCTAGTATCGAAACAGACCAGCATGTGGAGAAAAGGTCGTAATATACCTACAATCTTCTTCGAGTTCCAACTGATGATAACCTTTATTTAAATCGAGGCAAGAGAAGACCTTTGCACCATTTAATTGCGTTCTGTATGCAATGTGTGAACCAGGATGTTGTTCTCGTACAATTGCTTTGTTTGCTTGGGGCATGTCAACGCATATGCGTACAACTCCTTCACTGCCCTTTTTGGGGGCTACCACTATGGGAGAAACACCTGGCGTTGGACCAGTTGAATGCTCAATTATGTCATGCTTAGTAGTGATTCAAGTTATTTTTCAGCAGCATCTTGTAAATGAAAAGAAATTTGTCTATGTCTCAGGACGGAGATCTTCATTAGTATGCAATTTTACCCTCATAGTATTACGTTTCTCAACCAAGAAATAACAAAGGGAACTGACTAATTATTTCATGGTGAGCATTCATGTTGTAATTCATGGAAATCAGTCCCATATCAGCAACTATGCTTAAGCTGAGCAGAAAGGCAGTTGACGCTGTACCTTGAAGCACATGGATTGGTGCTTGCACCTCAGTTTTTTGTGTTTTATTGGCAGTACAGAGGAACCTTGACTTTTTATGGGCGTCGATGCAGCCCATGTGTAGACTTTGGCTTTCAATGACGTAAGCCGGGGCAATGGAGATAATTCATTGTAAGTCCTTTCAAGCATTTTGCTTATCGACACACCGCTATTGATGATGAAAGGTATCAAGCAACCATTTAGTTTTAATGCAACCGTTGTACAATGTTTGAGTGACTTTGGTGCTTTGGCATGTCGGCTTTTCTTTGACTGACATTTTGCCTCACATGCAACCAGTTCGACATGCGCATGTTTCTCTGAGGTAAACATCGACATGGCAAAACCATCTTCCACACTTTCACTTGATATTTAGGCGGAAGAACTGTTTGAGGATGATTTAGATGACAAACTACTTTGTTCAGTGTCAATTTGCCTCAATTGATGTCACTGTTTGGACTTATGGGTGAGTGTCGAATGTTGCTTCAGGAATGTTCTGGTGGTTATTTTGTCTTTGCACTGTGATGCACTCACTTTTTCCTTCGCTTTACACACCATTACAAAATGGTTCTCCTTCCCACAGCCTTTACATATCTGTCCAGTGCAAGGACATTTACCTTCATTTGGAAACGAAAATCCACATCTGAAATATAACTTCTTTTTACGTGTAAACATCACTTTGTGTCAATCAGCTTTTTACTTTGGCTTACTTTTTTACTCATGACTGATTCACTCTGGGCGCTCTGGCCTCCATGTCAGCAACTTGTCTTTCAGTATGCTCCTCAGCTCTGGTAGCCATTAACACTTGTTCCAGACTAAGCGGTTCTTTCAGCATTTGTCACCTGAATGAGTCTTATAAGTATCCATCAACGACTCTAAGACGCATTTTTATTTATTTATTTATTTAGTGTTTTCTATAGCGCGAACATGACCCTGCGTAGGGTTTCAGACCGCTTTACAGCTGAATTTCGGTGAAACAGAACCGAATACGTTACAAGTCATTAGATGCCTACCAAGTTTAGAACAGAACATTAGGCAACAAAAGTCACATATAGTCATCAGTCAACACTTGAATTACCATGAGTAGTTTAAAGTAATAGACTACATTTTGAACATGTATATACAAGCCCATATAAGGTTAGTGAGCGGCTAGCGGGCACATGGAATAGTCATGATAGGTTTGTAGACAGTGACAAAGATTCTGCTCTATGTACTTATGGGAGAAATTTCCTCATATAGAATGCTTTTGCTTCCTTTTTGAATGCCGTGATGGATGGAATTCTTCTAATGTTAGGGGGGATAGCGTTCCAGATTCTTGAAGCTGCCCCGGAGAATGTTCTATCATAAGTTCCCTTCTTACAAAAACGAGCCGGTTTCAATAGTAGGTCTGCATGGCTCCTAGAGAATCGGCACCCTCCTGATAGCGTGAGTTTTTTTGCGAGGTAAACTGGAGTTTTGTGGTGTAATGCTTTGTGCGTGATGCATGCCAACTTGGATTGAATTCTTGCTTCGAAGGGCAGCCAGTTAAGGGCTTTCAAGTGAGGGGTGATATGGTCGAATTTTTGGGATCCAGATATAAGTCTTGTGGCAGCATTCAGACATGCTTTCAGTGGTGCTGTTGAGATCTTGGGGAGCCCGGCCAGAGTTGTGCAACCATACTCAATCCTTGATATGACCAGTGCCTGAACTGCTATTTTGAGATCTGTTTTATTTAGGAATGGTTTCAGTTTCCGCAGGTAACTTAAATGGAAACAGGCGTTTTTTGCCATTGAGTTAATATGTGGTAACATGTTCAGGTTTTTGTCCAGAGTAATTCCCAGAGATTTAATAGAGTTGACAATCTTCGGAGTACATTTTAGAGCAGTGATAGTGTTGGTCCATTCTACTATATTTGATTTGCTTTTTTGGGGTGTAATCAATAGCAATTCTGTTTTCTGGGGGTTTAGCTTCAGGTGGTTAGCCGTTAACCATTGGATGGTTCTCGATAGTGCATGGTTCATGGTCTTTATCTCTTCAGATGATGTAACCTTGATGTACAGCTGGGTGTCATCGGCGTACATGTGGAAAGAAATTTTCGCTTTTTGTAGTATATCCGCTAGTGGTTCTACGTATAGGTTGAATAGCGGCGGAGATAGTGTTGACCCTTGTGGAACTCCGATATTGTTTCTGGTTGGGCCTGAGAGGGTTTGGTTGACTATGAATTTTTGCGATCTATTCTCGAGAAAGGATCTAAACCATTTAAGGACAGTTCCCTCTAGACCCATTCTGTTTTTCAACCGATTGACTATTTTTTCATGGTTCACCGTGTCGAAAGCCAACGACAGGTCCAACAGGATAAGGAGACATGTTTTGTTATAGTCGAGTGCCAGTAAAGCGTCATCTACTATCTGCAGAATTGCTGTTTCTGTACTATGGTTTGGTCTGAAACCAGATTGGAAATCATTTAAAAGATTGAATTTCGAAATATGAAGACCCAGTTGTTGTTGGACACATTTTTCCAGTACTTTGGCTAGCATGGGAATATTTGTTAGTCAAGGTACAGTGATCAGATATGACCAGTGGTGACCCATTAAGAGTCCCCACAATGTAAACACACATTGAAATGCCCTAGACAACACATTTCTATTGCACATGAATGTACATAGGTCGAATATATCATCCGTTGCATATCCCACCTCCCTATACTGATTATGCCTGAAACCGGAGGTCTAGGGATACAATACTCAAACCTTTTAAAATTGTGTTTGTAACAAAAGAACACTTAGTGCTAAATCAACAAATATGAATAAAAAACAGAAAGCACATCAACCTGATTGCAAATTTAAAATACAGAACAGTAATCTCAGATGGCCAATCACCATGAGGAAAGTACACCGTGGCAAGCTTGAAAGTGGAGCAGATTGCCTCACTACGAGAAGAGAAAGCCACCACCACAATACCGATAGAGAAAACTAAAGCCAAATTATAAGGCTCTAAAAAGATGACTTGAGCAGAGAAACCCGTGGTCGACACTGCGTGTTAGAGATATTCCTCTCACCTTGAAAGTCGAGGTTAAGGCTCCTAGCTAGTTCAGAGTCGAAGAATATGTATCATAACTTGAAAGATTAATTCTAAAGAGAAAAATAAGTATTTTTGGCAAAACAGCTATATAAACGCAGGGTATATTTCTGGACACGTTGTGTGATTCAAGTCAAAACTATGACTTTTCCTTACCCCGAATCACCGCCACCTATGTTACTCTTCATGTCACATGTGAATGTGTGCGGCCGAGACACGTTCTCAAAAGCGGTTTATCGTCATGGTAAACACACCGGACCTTGATAAGTCCTATATTAAAAAATAGAGTAACGTGATCTTAGTAAAAATTGCAGCGGCCAAAGTACTGAGAAAAACAACGAGCGCAATTAGTATCGTTGTGAATCATACACCTTAGTACGTGTGTCTAGCTACACAGTGCATGTTGTCGAATCGAAAAAAAACTACGAATCAAAAAATTGGTGGCTTTATCCTTACCTGATTCAAAGTGAAATCTGGTGAGAAACGTATGGCAACTCGGCGTATTTTACACGCTGTTGCCATTTTGAAGGTTTAAATACGCGTAGCGGATAGCTATAGAAAGCGGACTGTCGCTGCGATCGTATCTTGTTTTAAGTGGTTTAGAAAAATGTAAACAGCAATCGCTGGTCATGCCACATTAAATGATTAAATTTGGGTTTGCAACCAGGATGTGATTCTTTTAGTAACCCGAACATAAAAGATCGGAAACAGTTTTGATAGGCAAGGTCTGAAATCCAATGAAGATAGACAAAAGACTAACCTCACTCGTCAAAGATGAGAAAAAAAAACGGTCTTAGATTGCAAAGTACATCGAAGGTATTTTGAGATTCATAATCCTCATTACTCGAGCTACATAATATATGAGTCTAAAAAAATGTATACAGAACATATACATACTGCTTAAGTCCCCTGATGTATTCAGGACTAAGCATATATGTCGTTTCATGGACAGTGTTATGCCAATCCAATGGTATTCCTATGTACCTACGTATCACATTTTCAGTGGATCGTGATGAAAATAGTTCAATGTGAGGTAATGTCCTTGATGTAAGCGGCACGTATAGTATAGAACGATGGAATTTCACCATCCATTTGGAATGGAAGACGACAGCAAGACAGAAACACTGGTGGCCTGTCCAATTATCTAAACAAAATGACAGAGGCGAGTCAATTAGATATTGAGTAACAATAAGACGATATGTATTGACCCAGTGGTAGTATGAGTAGAAAAAGAGAGAAGGTCAGTATTCACAAATTCTCTTCATGTGGAATGAGGGTGATATAATTCAGTCTGCGGCTGGGAGAAGTAGGTATAGAGAATCCCAGATATGTGAAAAAATAGTAAAGACAGCTGAAAGAAGGTACATGGATCATCTGAACATGGCTTATAGGAATTCACACAGCTCCTTATCGAAATTTAACCCATGTTCCACCGCCCTCAGTTTGATGATCCAGGTGCTCTCTAATTTGCGTAATTGCGAAGTCATGTCACCCCCCAGTGCATTCCGATTTATTGTGTCAATACCGTGAAAGCCAAGTTTGCGTAGATCATTAGGTGTGTGTTCAGTATTAAAATGAACTGCTAGGGGATACTGTGAATTATTGTTTCTGATGGCACGGATATGTTCTTGCATCCGCTCTTTCAGAGGTCTAATTGTGCTTCCAATGTAAATTTTGGAACACACACATTTGATACAGTAAACCACCCATTTGGTGTTACAGTTAATGGACCTTCTGATGGTGTATGTTTTCTCCGTATTGTACTTGAAGGTATTGATTTCATGCAATCCATAACTACACATGTTACACGAGCCACATCTAAAGAACCCATTTGGGGCAGAAGGTAACCACGTGTCATGATGTTCCGGAGGAATAAAGCTCGGGCACAGTTGTTGTCTTAAAGTGCGCCCTCGTTGATGAATGATTAAGGGTTTGGACCCAATAACCCCCTGTAAACTGATGTCATGTGTTAGAAGGTGCCAATGTTTTTTTTAAATTTTGTATACATCTGAACTCAAACTCGTATACGGGGCAATGAAGGCACCCTTGATGGCTGTAGATGTTTTTCTCTTTTTTTTGGTATTCAAAAATAACTTCCTTCTGTTGACCCTGTTGACCTTCAGTCTTGCCGATCTGATTATGTTCTTGGAATGCCCTCTCATTTAAAATCTTTTTTCTACAGTTGCTAGTTCTTTGTCGAGTAAAGTTTCATCACTACAATTACGTTTAATGCGCAGCATTTCTCCATACGGGATGGAGTTGATTTGTGACGGTGGATGTGCACTGCTGGCGTGCAGAGTCGCATTACATGCTGTGGCTTTCCTATAGGGTAGACTAACAAGACTATTACCATCAACCATTATGGTTAAGTCCAAGAAATTGACTTGTTTAGTACTCTGATTCTTGGTGAATGATAGATTGTAATCATTGTCATTGATGTATACAAAGAATTCCTCCAGGGCATCAACTGATCCAGCCCAGAAGAATAGAATATCATCTATATATCGTCCCCAACATAGGATATTCTCAACTAGATAACCTGGACAGTTCCTCCAAATATGAGCGTGTTCAAATAGACCCATATACAAATTTGCAAATGATGTCGAGAATTTAGCTCCCATCGCCACGCCCCGTATTTGGCGGAACCAAAAACCATTATGGGTGAAGATGTTGTTGTCTAGCACCAGTTTGATCATATCTAGCAACATGACAGTGTGCTCATACATGTTTATGGGTCGACAGTCCAAGAAGTGTTGTGCAGCATTTATACCCTTATCTCCTGGTATGCTCGTATACAAGGAGCAGACATCCATAGTGACCAGCAGATGGTCTGGTACCCATTCTACATCAGCAATTTTACTTAGAATGTCCCGTGAATCTTTTATGTAAGATGGTAAATTGACAACATGGGGTTGAAGATATATGTCGATGTATTCAGATATTCTTTCTGTCGGTGAATTGATGCCCGAAATGATTGGTCTCCCCGGTGGAAAAGCACCACTTTTGTGTATTTTTGGCAGAATATATAGACATGGATTCGTTGGTTTTGAATTAAACAGATATCTAAATTCTGTGTCTGAAATTAGACCCAGTTCTTTCCAATGTTTAAGATTGCTCTCGACTTTAGTTATAGTGATGTTCATGGGGTTACTGCTCAATTTGACATAGGTGGTACAATCTGCCAGTTGTCTGTCAATTTCTTGGATATAGTCGATCCTGTTCATTAGCACCACGTTGCCTCCCTTGTCAGCCTCTCTAATGACAAGGGAGGCATCGTTTGCCAGCAGTTCCAATGCCTTTCTCTCATCACTAGTGATGTTTTGTTTCGTCTTCACATTCTTCAAAAGAAAACGATCCTCAAGTTTATAAAGATCTTGAAAAACCAGTTCCTGGAAAGTGTCAATCACATTGGGACCAGGTATGTGGGGCGTAAACCTAGATTTATTTTTCACCTTCTAACACATGACATCAGTTTACAGGGGGTTATTGGGTCCAAACCTTTAATCATTCATCAACGAGGGCGCACTTTAAGAAAACAACTGTGCCCGAGCTTTATTCCTCCGGAACATCATGACACGTGGTTACCTTCTGCCCCAAATGGGTTCTTTAGATGTGGCTCGTGTAACATGTGTAGTTATGGATTGCATAAAATCAATACCTTCAAGTACAATACGGAGAAAACATACACCATCAGAAGGTTCATTAACTGTAACACCAAATGGGTGGTTTACTGTATCAAATGTGTGTGTTCCAAAATTTACATTGGAAGCACAATTAGACCTCTGAAAGAGCGGATGCAAGAACATATCCGTGCCATCAGAAACAATAATTCATAGTATCCCCTAGCAGTTCATTTTAATACTGAACACACACCTAATGATCTACGCAAACTTGGCTTTCACGGTATTGACGCAATAAATCGGAATGCACGGGGGGCGGGTGACATGACTTCGCAATTACGCAAATTAGAGAGCACCTGGATCATCAAACTGAGGGCGGTGGAACATGGGTTAAATTTCGATAAGGAGCTGTGTGAATTCCTATAAGCCATGTTCAGATGATCCATGTACCTTCTTTCAGCTGTCTTTACTATTTTTTCACAAATCTGGGATTCTCTATACCTACTTCTCCCAGCCGCAGACTGAATTATATCACCCTCATTCCACATGAAGAGAATTTGTGAATACTGACCTTCTCTCTTTCTTTTTCTACTCATACTACCACTGGGTCAATACATATAGTCTTATTGTTACTCAATATCTAATTTACTCGCCTCTGTCATTTTGTTTAGATAATTGGACAGGCCACCAGTGTTTCTGTCTTGTTGTCGTCTTCCATTCCAAATGGATGGTGAAATTCCATCGTTCTATACTATACGTGCCGCTTACATCAAGGACATAACCTCACATTGAACTATTTTCATCACGATCCACTGAAAATGTGATACGTAGGTACATAGGAATACCATTGGATTGGCATAACACTGTCCATGAAACGACATATATGCTTAGTCCTGAATAAATCAGGGGACTTAAGCAGTATGTATATGTTCTGTATACATTTTTTTAGACTCATATTATGTAGCTCGAGTAATGAGGATTATGAATCTCAAAATACCTTCGATGTACTTTGCAATCTAAGACCGTTATTTTTTCTCATCTTTGACGAGTGAGGTTAGTCTTTTGTCTATCTTCATTGGATTTCAGACCTTGCCTATCAAAACTGTTTCCGATCTTTTATGTTCGGGTTACTAAAAGAATCACATCCTGGTTGCAAACCCAAATTTAATCATTTAATGTGGCATGACCAGCGATTGCTGTTTACATTTTTCTAAACCACTTAAAACAAGATACGATCGCAGCGACAGACCGCTTTCTATAGCTATCCGCTACGCGTATTTAAACCTTCAAAATGGCAACAGCGTGTAAAATACGCCGAGTTGTCATACGTTTCTCACCAGATTTCACTTTGAATCAGGTAAGGATAAAGCCACCAATTTTTTGATTCGTAGTTTTTTTTCGACTCGATAATATGCACTGTGTAGCTAGACACACGTACTAAGGTGTATGATTCACAACGATACTAATTGCGCTCGTTGTTTTTCTCAGTACTTTGGCCGCTGCAATTTTTACTAAGATCACGTTACTCTACTTTTTTAATATAGGACTTATCAAGGTCCGGTGTGTTTACCATGACGACAAACCGCTTTTGAGAACGTGTCTCGGCTGCACACATTCACATGTGACATGAAGAGTAACATAGGCGGCGGTGATTCGGGGTAAGGAAAAGTCATAGTTTTGACTTGAATCACACAACGTGTCCAGAAATATACCCTGCGTTTATATAGCTGTTTTGCCGAAAATACTTATTTTTCTCTTTAGAATTAATCTTTCAAGTTATGATACATATTCTTCGACTCTGAACTAGCTAGGAGCCTTAACCTCGACTTTCAAGGTGAGAGGAATATCTCTAACACGCAGTGTCGACCACGGGTTTCTCTGCTCAAGTCATCTTTTTAGAGCCTTATAATTTGGCTTTAGTTTTCTCTATCGGTATTGTGGTGGTGGCTTTCTCTTCTCGTAGTGAGGCAATCTGCTCCACTTTCAAGCTTGCCACGGTGTACTTTCCTCATGGTGATTGGCCATCTGAGATTACTGTTCTGTATTTTAAATTTGCAATCAGGTTGATGTGCTTTCTGTTTTTTATTCATATTTGTTGATTTAGCACTAAGTGTTCTTTTGTTACAAACACAATTTTAAAAGGTTTGAGTATTGTATCCCTAGACCTCCGGTTTCAGGCATAATCAGTATAGGGAGGTGGGATATGCAACGGAGGATATATTCGACCTATGTACATTCATGTGCAATAGAAATGTGTTGTCTAGGGCATTTCAATGTGTTTACACATTTTGGGGACTCTTAATGGGTCACCACTGGTCATATCTGATCACTGTACCTTGACTGTCATATATGTATCCTCCTGCAGCCTTAAAAAAAAAGCCCAGAGGGCGAAACGCGCGTCGGCTGCTGCTGTTCTGCGTTGTTGCTTGATCATTCAAAAATCTGCAACCGGACCTGATTGGAGAGTTTCTTGTCATACGACTGTGTTTAAGGACACTTGAAATACTGACTATTGTTTGCTGTGCATTTGTTTTTTTTACAAACTTAGGATTATAGTTACTCTTTTTGGGTGTGCTAAGGTGTACTGTGTATATATTTGTAGCATTTGGATTCGTCCTAAATGTGTTGATACCCTGATGGGTGGGTATTGTTGACACCGTTGAGCACCTCTATGTGTGAAATTTAAGATATACATATCGATGAACTTTGAACTATTGTTGTGGATGTGCAGATCCTAAAGCGAATACCCATGTCTTTTGTGATTATATGGGAATATTTGTTACTGGTCTGAAGTTGTTAGGATCAGATGGGTTCTCTGTAGGTTTTTTTAAGTGGGGAATGACTTGACCAGTTTTTAGGCAGGCCGGTATTTAGCCTTGTGACAATGAAGCGTTTATGACCTTTGTCCACGATGGGATTAGCAGGTGGTTTATCGAAGACCAGCACTTTGCCGGTAGGGGATCGTTGTAGTGATTGTTAGGTTTAGTGGTTGACAAGATCTTCGCAATGTCTAGTTCGCTGACCGGCTTAAATCCTGACCACTGAGCATTGTTTTTTGGTTTTTCTAATTCTTGTTGATTCTGCTGTTCCACTGAGAAGTCCTTATCTCTTTCAATGTTTTCGGCTGCTTTTATGAGCTCCCTCTCCAGTGCGTTGGCTTTGTCTGTAAAGAAAACAGAGAACTCTTCACTATTTAAGGTTGTATTTGTGATGATTGGTGTCGATTTGGCATATATTTGATTGTTCTTTTAGTAGATCGAATAATTTCCTTGGTCTGTTTACTGCATTATCCAGTTCTTTCCTGAAAAAGTCTTTCTTAGATTTTAGAATGCTTTTATTGTAAGCTTTCCTGGATTGTCTCAGTTGGGTTAAGTGGGGCGACGAAGAGTGTTGTCGCCATTTACGCTCTGAGAGTCTTTGTGACCTTCTTTCTTCATTAAGGGCGCCATTGAACCACGGGTTTTTGTCTTTGTCAGAGATTCTTTTTAGGTTAAGTGGGGCTATGTCCTCGATAATGCTTGACATTGTCTTGTTATAGTGCAGCGTGAGGTCATTGACGTCAACCATGCTCTTACGAGACTGCAAATCTATTTCACAGCGCGCTGCTGCATTTTCCAAGTTAATTCTTCTGGTGTCCCGGGTCCATTTTTTTGGTTTAATAGATTGTGCGGTCGATTTGGTTTTTCTGAAGGGAATTTCGAATGAAATTATGTGGTGGTCAGACCAATCACAAGGGGTGATTACAATTTTCTCGATCGTTTTCTCTTTTGCTAATATCCAATCTAAGGTGGAGCCTTTAGAGTGGGTAGGGAGTTGACATCCTTGAACTAACGCTTGCTCTTCCAGGAATGCTTTAAACAGTGCGATCTGACTATCAGAGTGATCCTCCCAGTGAATGTTGAAGTCTCCTAGGAAGATATCATTAGATTGCAGATTAGAGTTGGTGGTTATGATTTCTATCATCTGGTCTATGAACATGTTCTTAGTACCAGGTGGGTGGTAGAGTGCATGTAGTTTACAGGTTTGGTTATCTGCCGATCTAAGTGACATGCCCAGATATTCACAAGAGTCTAAGGGGTCAGCCTGTATTTTTGTGATGGTTATGTCTGATCTGTGTATACAGGCAATGCCTCCTCCCATTCTGTGACTTCTGTCCTGTCTCAAAATCCGGTAATTCGGGGGAACTAATAGGTCTAAGCATGGTGAGGACGAGTTAGAAAGCCATGTTTCTGTTAAAATGGTTACGTCAATTTCCTGGTTTAGTATGAGGTCGGCTATGTCAGCTGCGTGTTTATTCGCTGAACGACAGTTGAGTAGTATGGCCCGGATGTGTTTTTGAGAACTGAACGCATAGTTTCTTCATCCTTAAACTCATTGCACTTACAGTGTTTGATGAGTGTATCAAGTCTCTCCAGATTCATCAATAGTTTCACCAACTTTTTGGCATACTTGACTGAAAATGTATCTTTCATAATCAACGTATGATACTGGATTGCACTTGAAATTCAAAATTTCTTTAATCTGGCGGTATGTGACTTCTTAGTCCATTTGTGGTAATTTCTTTATGACTTCTTTCATACCATCACCATCAAGATTTTTGGGATACTTGATATTCATTTTGTTATCAGTCTTTAAGTGCATCAATGAAATCATCAAATGTCTCTATCCATCAGTCCATCTATTGGCAAAATCGAAAGGTGGTGGTTTCAGGAACACAGCAGCGTTGTAGACCAGAGTGGAACACACTGAAACTGTTGGTGGATCACTGTGACTTGGTTTAGGCAACTCATCTGTCAAACCTTGCAACTTGATGCCTCTCAATCACCTTTAACAATAGCTGGAAACGTGACTTTATTAGTTGGCATCTGAAAAATGTCACTATTCTGAGAGTCACTCTCTTTTTTTTATTCTTCAAGACCTGTGGAGTTGTTCTGAACCCCATTCAGCAACTTTGTGAATGACCCGCTTCGGATATGGATGGCCCGGTAAGCACAACCACAAGCACTTTCCCTGACCCACCTCCACTCACTGCTGAGGTATGATGATTATTTAGTGTACTCAGTAAGTCATTTATTTCTTTTCTTCTAAACGTAAATTTGCATTTTCTCACACCTGGATCTACGCCTTGCAGCGCTTCTGTTTGCAGCGTTATTTTGCAAGTTATGATTCTCAGCAGCTGCGCTTCATATACCAGTTTGAATCTGCCTTTAGCGTTAGGAATCCGTACAATGCACAATTTTATCTTGCATGGCAGCATGGTACCTTTATGTATGGCCTGACAATCAGCTTCTCGACCTTCGACGTGTAGATTCTTTGCAATGGTTCCATTGTCTTTACTTACTTTACAGTGGCTGGAGTTGCGCTTTGACTCCACATGCATGAAGCGTCGATTCCGTACTTTGAAAGCGACACATGTGGCACGCATGAGCAGTTTGCTTGGACCATGGCAAGCTCTCTGGGAGAGCACGGTCATTCTTTAGGTTACTTATCCCCTATCTCGTCACTATTTGTAGCGTCCTCCCTAGCCCGGGTACCCACAAATTACTATGCCACACACGGAGCTTAGTATTACATGTCTTTATTCTGCTGCATGTAACTGCGTACCTCCCATTCTAAAACAAGCTTTCATTGCATTCCGGTCCGGCACCTACGTCACAGCTCTATGGAGTCTGCTAGGAGCCAAAAGAGATCCGTCATAAAAATCGCAAGACACTACAGAAGGCACTATTTAATAGTCCTGATATTACCTGTTTTTAGTGAAAATGTCTGTATACTCCTGGCACTGGTGTTGTCAAAGCAACAAAGCCTAACAGCGCCTCCTCTTCGGAGATACTGTGGCAAGCCATGAAACCCAAAATATGTGTGGTAGACATTAGCTACACCGCAGTGGAGTGGAAGATCCAGATGCGTAAACTCACATACTTAGAAACCCAATAAACAAAGCTAGGAAGACGTAGTCAAGATGGTGAGCCCACACAGCTCGTAGAAACCAACGGCTCACCCAACAACAGTATCAGAGTGAACTAATGGATGAGGCCAGACGTGCCTGGTTGGCATCTCAGAGTGAAATATATCAGTGGGGTGACAAATCTAGCAAGTTACTGTATCGATTATGTAGGCAGACCACGATGCCCACCCCCTACCTCCAATTCGGGTTACTCAAGCGGCAACCCTTACAGACCCAACAGAGATCGCTAGTAGCTTCACACACTTTTATGGGGAACTCTACTGACCTAGAGAAGTCATACACATCTCACTCCAACTATTTATTTGCACTTTTACCACGTTATAATTTTGGCCCACAGTTTCTAACATATATCAAGCTCCTATATACCGACCTGACCGCTACAGTTCGAGTCATGAATTGCATCTCAGACCCTTTCCCAGTCAGATGAGGAACGTGGCAGGGATGTCCTCTGTCTCCTAAAGATGCATTGATTCAGGGTTTTGAATAGACGGTGGATATATCAGACCCTATAGCACTATACGCTGACGATATACTATTCTTTGTCATGGATCCATATACAACAGGCCCTAGAATACTAGAGATTATGTGGATCTTCGAGGAAACATCAGGCCTATATCTGAATCCCCAGAAGTCCATTATCTGGCACCTACGGGGCACCTTGAGACGCAATAACTGAGCTGGGAATCTTAAATTGGTAACGGATGGGCTGTTGTACTTAGGTGTGTTACTGTCTGAGAACCCCCAAACTTCATGGGATCGGAATTTGGACGCGGTCACCAAAAAGGTGCGAACAAACACTCGGCTTTGGGCGGAACTGCCTTTATCTCTATATGGGAGATCTGCCATTTTTATGATGGTTTCCCTCCCACAACTACTTTACCACCTACAGAAACATCCATATCCAATCCCATCCTCCTGGTTTAAATTTATCAATGCAAAACCAAAGGAAATGATGGACGGCGTGTTGAACATTGCAAGCTTCCTAGGACCGGTTTCTGGCATTTCAGCCAACGGTGATGGATTAAACCCAGATTCGCCATAAGTTGGCAGGGTTTGCTCAGACGTGAGTCCCTTGCTCACTTTGCCACTGGATTCAAGCAAGCCTGGCTGAAGACGGCTGAAATGCCAGAAACCGGTCCTAGGAAGCTTGTTTCCGGTCCAGGGAAGACATGGCTTGGCAGTTCGGGCTGGACTGTTCCCATGAGGCACAGGGTCAGACTGATTTTCATATGGCCATGTCTGAACTGGGGTGGCAGAGTGGGCTAAAGAACGGTGATGGATTAAACCCAGATCAGTTGACTGGGGGTGAGTGCTTGCAATGTTCAACACTCTGTCCATCATTTCCTTTGGTTTTTGCTTTGTTCGCCATAAGTTGGCAGGGTTTGCTCAGACGTGAGTCCCTTGCTCACTTTGCCACTGGATTCAAGCAAGCCTGGCTGAAGACGGCTGAAATGCCAGAAACCGGTCCTAGGAAGCTTGTTTCCGGTCCAGGGAAGACATGGCTTGGCAGTTCGGGCTGGACTGTTCCCATGAGGCACAGGGTCAGACTGATTTTCATATGGCCATGTCTGAACTGGGGTGGCAGAGTGGGCTAAAGAACGGTGATGGATTAAACCCAGATCAGTTGACTAGGGGTGAGTGCTTGCAATGTTCAACACTCCGTCCATCATTTCCTTTGGTTTTTGCTTTGTTCGCCATAAGTTGGCAGGGTATGCTCAGACGTGAGTCCCTTGCTCACTTTGCCACTGGATTCAAGCAAGCCTGGCTGAAGACGGCTAAAATGCCAGAAACCGGTCCTAGGTAGCTTGTTTCCGGTCCAGGGAAGACATGGCTTGGCAGTTCGGGCTGGACTGTTCCCATGAGGCACAGGGTCAGACTGTTTTGCATATGGCCATGTCTGAACTGGGGTGGCAGAGTGGGCTAAAGAACGGTGATGGATTAAACCCAGATCAGTTGACTGGGGGTGAGTGCTTGCAATGTTCAACACTCCGTCCATCATTTCCTTTGGTTTTTAAATTTATCAATGCCATGCTGGGGCAATTCCTATGGGGGAGGCGCATCCCGGGTTGCGCTTTGCACCTGTTTTCAGTCAATGTACTGTGGTGGTATCGCGGATGCAGATATGTATGCCTATTATGTGGCATCGCACGTTCAGGTGATTAATGAATGGCGCTATGGGCCTGGTGACCATCCAGCATATGCAATAGAATATTGGATAATGGACAACCCGACCCTTACATCTCATTTTTATAGTAGAACGAATCTCCGCTCCTTGCTACCTGCCACCAGAGCACTAACCATTTCCTGGCGACAATCTCTTCGAAGAATGGGGTGGTCGGGTCGTATCACCCGCTAAACACCACTATGGCATAATCAACTATTACCCCCAACTGGCTGGACTCCAGAGTTTTTGCGGATGGGATAGTATAGGAATCTCTACAATCAGCAATATCATGCATGGCACGGTCCTCAAATCATTTCAAGCCCTAAAAGACAAATTCTCCATGCATAATTCCCAGTTCTTTAAACATTTACAGCTTCACCACGCTATTATATCCCACACTGATAAACTAAAGTCACTCCCAGAATTTAATCAGTTAGAGTGCAATCTTCTCATGGGAGACCTAGGGGAATATAAGATACCCAAAATATACCAATCCCTCTTTTACCCACAGCACCACAACAATCGAGACACTTAAAGACGCCTGGCGACCAGTCATAGGCCCCCTGGACTCAGATGATTGGACCGAGGCCCTGGAATCTCCCCGTGGAGCAGCCATTTCCTCCCGCCTATGACTCATCGAGTTTAAATACTTACATAGGGCATATTATACACGTCATAGACTATTGAGAGCTGTCTTGATTGATTCCCCCGTCTGCCTACGATGTGGGATTGATGAGGGCTCTTTCATACACACAGTTTGGACATGCATGGCTCTGGATAGGTTCTGGTCCGGTGAAGTGGCATGCTTAACTGAAATACTTGGGTGGGAATTGCCTAGATCCCCTAGACTCACAATACTTCATATATTAGACTTGATTGGTGGCAACAGGTATAAACGTCACCTTCTTTGGCTAGTCCTTACCATCGCTAAGCGAGACATTGCTAGGTCATGGAAAACGGAAACACCTCCTACTATCAGGGCTTGGAAAAACAGAATAGACTTCTGTATGGGATTGGAGATCCCGGTTTTCCTAGCAGGAGGATACCCACAGAAAAATATTAAAATCTGGCAAAAATGGGCAGATTATCGTGATCTGGTCCTGCCGCGTTGTTGACTCTGAAATTGAGACTCATGACGCACAGAAGTGATTTATACTCCAAAACAAGATTCTTGAACTATGTTTCACATTTTGTTGCAGTATATGTTATTGGCACACACTAATGCATTGGGGTTGATTTGTTGTAAAGTTATATCGTTAAAAGTATATGATATGATAATGTATGTATCTACCCGCAAGTAATGATATAGTCCATCGGACAATTAGGTTGCTGAAAGTATACTTTCTCTAACATAACAACATAACATATACTAATAAAATCAGCTATGAAAGAAAAAAAACAAAGCCTAACAGAAATTAATAAATTGGTTACCTGAGCTTTTTATCAGTGTGGTTTCTGAGCTCTCCTTCCAGTATTGCGTTTTTGCCCTTTTTAGGTTTTGCCTGCACAGCGCTTGAAAAATCTCTTGTGACAAAAAAAACTTTAAAGGGGCTTAGAGCCCGCTCATTACTTACCATTTGTTGACTTTCACATCACTCTTATTTCCTTGATCAGCACCTCTTCCATTGCTTTCTCTTCTGTTTTTTTGGTCGTTGTGCAGAGGATGGGCCAAGTACAGTTTCCTCTTACCAGCCAGTGTCCTTCCACTGGCCGCACACTTGCAGAGGTACTTTTTTTTTGCTTTCTAGTGTAGCACTTGATAAGAGTGCATTGTTTGGCAGGCCATCTGAAACACACCCCTTCCACCATACCTTGCTTGCCCTGTCTCTTCCACCACCTTCCTCCCTTCACTGCTTGCCTCCACCCATTGCTTGTTCCAAAACCTTTGCTCAGTTAACTGTCCTTAACGGGTCTATGACGCCATTCTGACCGCCGCACATGCCTATATTGACTGAGATATGTTGGGACTGTTCTATCTTTTTTAATTCAATATGCGTACTGTAATGATGTATCATTGTGTGCTGCCTGTGAAATGCCTACCACACACTGTAATTGTTGTAATACCAAAAAATTGCTAATAAACAAAGTTTTTAAAAAAAACTGTCCTTAAATAACTGCGCAGAGTATGTTTTTTCCTATGGCACTGCTCAGTTAATTGTAAGCAGGGTTTTGACTGTTTTAATGGATAATTGTTAACTACTCAGACAAACGCAAATAATGTGTTGGCATTTCAAGCAGCGAACAGTATGATGGAACAAAACCTATAGATCTGACAATGTCATCTGGCTTTAAAATTGAAAACAAAAACACATTGTTAAAGAAAAACTCTGGTTATTACATGGCTTTTTCTAGCAATTAGTTTGTTTACCAGACAACTAACGATTCTTGACTAAACCATAAATGTTTATCCTGTCTTTTCAAACTGAATGATTAAAATACTTAGACATTTTATTTAAAAAATAACATATTTTTCGTTGTAGAAAAAATTATACACTGTAGGGCTCCAAAGCACACTTTATGTCATTAATTAAAATAATATTTTACATTTTACAATGATTGATTAAAAGCATTTTGATTAGTGAATTGTAAGCCGAGTCAAGGATCTCACAACCAAGTACAGAGCCTGTGAGATGGATCAAAATCTCATAAGGAATGAAGATACCTAGACTTTAGGAAAGCGGTCACTCTTTCTATATAGAAGGATTCTGTTTCAAGGGGGGAAGCCATCCTTTATGGAAGAGGATGCCTCACACTGAATAGTGCCATGCTTCATCATCGGCATCCTCTACCCACCCTTGTAAAATAGTACCACCAGGCCGGACTCAACCTTCTCGAAGACTTGGCAGAAGGAGGGAGTTCTTGAATAAAACTACTGGACAAGAAGGGATCCATACAATCTAAAAATACCTTACAGTACCTTGGTCATCATCTTTATTAGTGAGGTCTCTAGGTATAACAAAAATCACTATATCGGCGGGTAAGTTGAGAGCAATGACTCAGATCCATCTCATACTCGCCAACATGTTTCTGCCCACAATAAATAGACTATCTGATATACTAGATAGAAGACTCAATCTATCCTATCTCACAATGCTACTACATCACCTATGCAATCACCCAGGTGAATCCTACCTGATTTTTTTAAATGACTTGAAAAATCCACCTATTGAAAATAAATTATATCAAGAGCACATTTTATGTGATGCACTAGGTAAACCTTTTCATATTAGGCTAATATACGATGAAGGGAATTTTCCTGGAATTGCTTCTCAATACTCGCCAAAGGCAAGGCGTAAAAACCAGACACGTGAACAAGCAAGATAGTGTAGATGTACAAGATTTCACGATAACAGGAGTGATGAGTGAGAGGCAACTATGCCTCCACATGCAGATTAGGTCACAACACTATTGTTGTTGTGACATCTATTACTACAGTTAAAAGAAATATGAGAACAACTACAGCTACACTTGACTGAGGATACCGGTAGTCTGGTCAGGGAGGGCTTGGTGTCCTTTGTAGTAAACACTGATTGTAGAAAAAAGGGGAGGGGGAATAGGTTCAAAATTGGATACATTTGTCTTTTTTAAGCTTGCTATGTGTTCCAACATCTTCATGATAAAGTAAATGCCATAAATTATCAGTGCTCTGGTAGAGTGTGCCCTACCTAAGAGCAAATTACTAGAGTCCGAGTTGAGTTTCATCCTAAATTCACTCATAGGTAGTCTCATGTTAGCTTACTCATCTCCTCTCTAGGTATTCATGTCCCACTGAGCGTGTTGCCTGTAAACGTGTGAAAATGGGGAGTTGCAAAGGCTCTCCTACTTCGTCACAGAAAATGCATACGCACTCACCCTTGTTTTTACAGTGTACACATAGCTCTACCCACTCGAGTGCAGCACCAGAGTATCGTCAATTCTAGGCATAGATAGTTGTTGCACAAGCCTCGCTTGCTCGGGAACAGCTACGGACCGGCACCTTTCTTACCACCACAAGTATTGCCATAGTAATACCCAAACAACAACCCCACCCTTCCTTTTTTAGAGAGAGGTCGGGCGAGAGGACGGGGGAAGAAAAAAGAGGTGTCCTGGAAAAACAGAGACACTCTCCAAGAAGAGAAGAACTCCCAAGACGACATGCCAAGCACCAGCAAGACGTAGACCCCCAAAAAGATGTTACTATTAACTTTAGTGATCGAACACAGTGAAAAAGAGAAGATGGTTTTAAATAAAGGGCTAGGATATGTACCCACTCCCAATAGGTATACTTTTAAACTCAAAAGAGAAACTGCAGAAGTTCTACTGAAATTAAGACTGAAGGTCTTTTTCCAAGACCATCCTCCCAATAACTGAGAGGAAAATACAGGTCTACGGCCAAAATCAATATTCAATTTAATTCCGCGATGCCACCGAAAGTTGGCCTTTGAAAGGACAGTACACCTAGAGCTGGACATCATAGGAAAAGAACACCAGACAAGATTCTATAACACAAGCAGAGACGAGATGGAGACCACAAAAATATTGATTCAATTGTGATAAAACCCGCAGACAAAAGGGGTGCAATTGTAATCCTCATTTTTGGTTTATAGAGGCACCCCTGACACAATTTGTCTGCTAGCATGTTAGAGACAATTCATAGCATGATACAGGCACGAACATGTTAGAGTTATACTTGGTTTATGGAGACAGCCATGGACAAATGCTGTCACTGACATACTGGAGTAAATTCTATGCATGGGGTACCCATTGCTATTAGTAATTCCTGGCGTAAGAGAGAACAACCATGGCATACTGTGGGAGGACATAAATTACCTAAGTCTGGTCCTAACATAGAAAAGGGCATTTTTGCCATAAGGGTCACCCATGGTATATGGAAAACACTAATGGCAAAATTGTGGCACTGGCATATTGTATGTTGTCTTTGACCGAAGGGGTCACTCATGGCATTTGGGTAGGGGGGGAGGGGAGACGACCATCCCAAAATGCTGGGCTTAGCATCATGAAGGTAATTTTTGACATACAGTGGCATCCATGGAACATTTTGAAAAAAATTGAGTCAGCTCTTGGAGAGAGATCGGGTTTCATTGGCCTTACACACAAAGGACATTAAAATGTAAAGAGTGCCCTCTCAGAGCGTGTGCCTTTATAGTAGATTTATGTCATTATTCTGTTTTCAAATGCACCATTTGACCCTAATATTTTTCAAAACATTTCCAGGGATTACCCTCTGCCCTCCCACAAATTTCCCTTTCAAGAGGTCAGGCTCACTCACTTCATTCTCTCGCTACAATACAGGGCAAGTATTACACTCACCACTTCCAAAGATCACCAGCCGTCCTAGCAAAACAGATAGAAAACTGTCTTAATGACCACTGTTTACTTTCTACAGCTTTCTCTGGGACCAGGGCATTACACTCAGGTTTTGTAAAATAAATAATTTCAGTGGTGCAATCTACAGGTTTCTAATAAATACAAAATTAACTGAAGGACAAACAGAGTTTTGAGCAAGTTGCTGCTTTGTTTCATTATTGTTAGCACATGGAAAATGAGTGAAACAACTTTCACCTCTATGAGTTGCACAAGTGACAGTTCCTTGCAAATGATCAGGAATCAAAAAGTATTGACAATAAGGAATAACATAGGTCATATAAAGTGTATATCAATTTATGCATGTGAACTTAAATACTCCCTATGATTTATTAATTTGCATAGTCCATTGTGGTATACACTAGGGCACGGTTACTCATAGTACGGCCCGCCAGCGGCCCGGCAAGCCTTCCTTGGCGGCCCGCGGACCTTGCAGACATCCTATCTGTGTTTAAAAAAAAAAAAAAAATAGTGTTAGCAAACACTGCCGGTTGCAGAAGCCCTGTGAGAAGTTGGCCTGGCATATACTGGTCACTAATTATAGTGGCCACCTTGTACCAGTCCAATTCGACTCTTAAGGTGATAGGTTAAAGACAACCTTTAAAGAAAGCTATCCTAGTGGTAGCTGTGGAGAGCAGCCTTCAGGCTAAGTCTTGAAGGAGTGTTAAGCTTATTGTTTTACCGTAGATAACCTCTTGAATGACCAAATGAAAGAGTAGTCCACACAGGTATATATATAAAATATATGTATTTATTCTAAACAGAATCCCACGAGTCTCTTTATGAGGCTAGAGGTAAAGTTACAATTCAAACAAGCATTTATAGATACAATAAATAGCACTGGAATCACAGGGCCCCAGGGGGGGACCAAACCATATATTAAAAAAGTGGTATAAGAACCACGACAATTCTACAGACAATGCCTAGGGCATTTAGGATCGCTGGCCCCTTAAGAATGCCCTATTAAAGCCTATAGAGAATGTCGTGGTTTGATTTTTAAAGATTAAAGACACTTCTAGCAGGAGTTCAAAGTTAAAAACTTAGAGTTAAGCTTTTGAGGAGCCCACTACCACGAGAGTACCGAAGTACCACTGTTACCTGACCCAGGGAAGCCGGGTGCATAGGTCGTTTTCGATGTCGGGTCGCGGGCTGATTTTGAATGGGAAAATGTACAAAACTGCTGCCAGCCAAAAGCGTCGATGATGTCGTGAAGAATGAAGTTGTAGATCTTGTAGAGGAGAACCTGAAAGCAGAGGGGACAGAGTCTGGGTCACGGCACAGTGACCAGGGAGCTCAAGGAAAAGAGCCCTTCAATGTTGGGTGCTTCAAGTGGAAAAGGTGTAGCTTGGATCTGCAGCCACGGGCTCCGGGAGGCTTCAAGGAAGGCCAGCTTCTGGAGGGTGACTGTCCCACAAAGGGTGAGGGTTGTTGCAGTGTTAGTGTCCGGATTGTATCCACTAAGTCTTGGCAACTGCAACCCACGCAAGATGAACAAATCAGCTACTGGTGCAGACCCACGAGGTCTGAGCAAGGTCTCCTTCAAGGACACTATAGAGCAGGCCTAGAGCAACCAGAGGAACTCTTAAAAGTAAAGTTTGACCTCCGCTAGGGCCCACAAGTCGAGAGACAAGGGACCGTGGGAGACAGCAATTTGGAGTGCGTAAAAGGGTGCCCACGGGCCACCGGAGTGAGCTAGGGTGCTGATCTTTGGCACAGTTGCTGCTGAGAAGTTGGCTCAATATTGGGCCAAAGCACAACTTCCCCACTGGTCAGGGTTGTGTGCTACGCAAGAGGTGGCCGGTGTCCTGGGGTATTGGGGATCTCGGCACCCACGTGGTCCACGGTGCTCAGACTTACTGGGCACACTCACTAGCCTCTGGGATGCTAGGAAACCCACCTCAAGGTTGAGAGGAGTCGTTGATGTCCGAAGGAGCAGCAAAGTTCCAACTGGGTCACTTGCAGTGTTTCAGGTGCCTGCCAAGCAGGGGGGTAACTCCTTTACCCCAAGGGAGATTTCTTCAGTCAGCTGGGCAGCAGCTCGTCAAAGGTCAGGTCTGTGAAGTCCAAGATTAATCTGCTTCTCTGGGGACACATTATTCACCTTTATCCACAAGATTAGGGGAGTGTCCAGATCAGTGTCCACCAAGGAGAGTTGAGGCGGGAAAGGGTGGCTACACCCTCTCCCCTTTGTGTGTTTCCCGCCTGGGCGAGGGGCAGGATGCCCCTGAACCGGTTCCAGGCGGTGTATGCAGAATGTAGGCTCTGTAGCAGCCTACGTGCAACTCTGAAAGGCATCCTATGGTGCACCCACCCAGTTCCAATCCACATAGCCTGTCTGGGAAGGTGCTGGCACCTCCCTGCAACAGGATCCCTATTGTCCAGCTGCCGAGGCTGGGGTTTTGCCCAGCAACAGGCAGCCAGAGTCGTGTGGGTGGCGAGTAGCATCCATTTTGTGATACGTGTGCACTTTTAAATTGGTGTCTAAATTCTGCCGCTTTTCCCATATCGCCCCTCTAGCAGGGGGGAATCATGCCCTCATGCCCATGGCTGGACTGGGGGTATGATTCCTACATGTTTGACACCAAACATGATATGGTTCTGTGTCGCCATTCTCAAGTTATCACGCTATCGCGATATACTTATAATGCGGTTAAGAGTATATGGTATGGCTACACTACAAACAACCCAGCAATGATTTTTATGAGGGTTGCAGAGGGGCCTAACTCAGGTAGGGGTCCCCCCTCACACATATCCCAGCACCCTGCCTTGTAGGATTAGCAAGGCCTGCTTGAGGGGTGACCAATGAGAATACATGTGTTGTACATAGGTGGGATACAGGGTACCTGTATCCCTGTAATGGGGTGCAAGCGCCACCTTACCCAGACTACAGTAGTGGTCTGGTGGTGTCATTTGGTATGGCTGTCCCAGGGTGGCACAATAAGTGCTGCAGCCCTGGTAGGCCTCTGAGGGACCCATGCCCTGGGTACCTAGGGTACCATCTACAAGGGCTGACAGGGTATCCTCAGTATCCAATTGGGTTGTACCTAGGGTACTCACATCAGTTTAGAGAAGTAGCAGATAGGCTGGGGTCCTGGATAGCAGGGCCACAGCCTGGCTAGAGTCATAAAACAGTCAAAACATCAGCAAACAGTTGGGGGAAACTATGCAGTCGATGCCACTCTCCTACATAACCCCCCCCCCCCAAACGCAGGGACATTAAACTAGCCTTGATCAGTTGAGTCTTCATGTTCTAAGTGAAAATATCTGGAGAGGCCATCTGCATTGGCATGGTTGCTCCCAGGTCTATGTTCCACTGTAAAGTCCATCACCTGTAGGGAAATGGACCGCCTGAGTAGTTTGGGGTTTTCACCCTTCATCTGTTTTAGCCATAGGAGGGGCTTATGGTCTGTTTGAACAAGGAAGTGAGTGCCAAACAAGTATGGCCTCAGCTTCTTCAAGGCCCAGACCACAGCAAAGGCCTCCCTCTCTATAGCTGACCAACGTTTCTCTCTGGGGGTCAACCTTCTGCTAATAAAAGCTACTGGTTGATCCTGGACCTCTTCATTCAGTTGTGATAATACAGCACCTACTCCGACCTCAGAAGCATCAGTTTGGACTATGAATTCTTTGGAGTAGTTGGGGCTTTGGAGCACTGGAGCAGAGCACATAGCCTGTTTTAGGTCATCAAAAGCTTTCTGACAGCTGACAGTCCACTGAACCTTTTTGGGCATCCTCTTAGAGGTTAGGTCATTCAAGGGGGTCACAATGGATCCATATCCCTTTACAAACCTTCTATAATAACCAGTCAGGCCCAAGAAAACTCGGACCAGAGTCTGGGTGGTTGGAGCAACCCAGTCCATGATGGTCTGGATTTTGCTCTGAAGTGGTTGAACCTGGCCTCCACCTACCAGGTGACCCAGGTACACAACCTGACTCTGCCCTATCTGGCACTTAGTAGCCTTGATAGTGAGTCCTGCCTTTTGCAGGGCTTCCAAAACTTTCCTTAGGTGGATCAGGTGATCCTCCCAGGTGAAGCTGAAGACAGCAATATCATCTAGATATGCTGCACTAAAGTCTTCCAGGCCTGAGAGGACTTGGTTGACCAACCTTTGAAAAGTGGCAGGTGCATTTTTCAAACCAAAGGGCATTACAATAAATTGATAGTGCCCACCAGGGGTAGAAAATGCAGTTTCGGCTTTTGCAGACTCAGCTAACCTTATCTGCCAGTAGCCAGCTGTCAGATCAAATGTGCTCAGATACTTGGCTGAGGCCAATCTATCTATGAGCTCATCTGCTCTGGGAATTGGGTGAGCATCAGTCTTAGTGACTGCATTGAGTCCCCTGTAGTCAACACAGAACCCCATCTCTCTCTTACCATCCTGGGTGTGAGGTTTTGGTACAAGGACTACTGGGCTACCCCAAGGGCTCTCTGAGGGCTCAATCACTCCTAATTTCAACATCTTTTGGACTTCTGTCCTTATGCAGTCCCTGACATGTTCAGGTTGCCTGTAGATTTTATTCTTGACAGGCAGACTGTCCCCAGTATCCACTGCATGAGTGCACCAGGGGGTCTGACTTGGAGTCAGAGAAAACATATGTCTGTAAGACTGAAGAACTTGTCTACAGTCTGCTTGCTGCTGGTCAGTGAGGCTGCCTGCCAAGGCTACTCCATCAACTGACCCATCGTCAGGGTTGTGAGAGAGCAGGTCTGGGAGAGGGTCACTCTCTTCCTCCTGTCCCTCATCTGTTGCCATGAGCAAGCCCATGTCAGCCCTGTCCACGTATGCTTTCAGTCTATTGACATGAAGTACCCTGTGGGGACTTCTGGGAGTGCCAAGGTCCACCAAATAGGTGACCTCTCCCTTCTTTTCCAAAATGGTATGGGGTCCACTCCATTTATCTTGGAGATCTGCTGGGGCCACTGGCTCCAGCACCCATACCTTCTGTCCTGACAGGTGCACCACCAGTACAGCCTTTTGGTCATGCCAGGCTTTCCGTAATTCCGGACTTGCCTCCAGGTTTTTAGTTGCCTTCTTCATGTACTCAGCCATCCGGGAGCAGAGACCAAGTACATAGTCCACAATATCCTGTTTAGGGGGTTTGAGAGGTTGTTCCGATCCCTCCTTCACTAGACAGAGTGGCCCTCTAACAGGATTGCCAAACAGAAGTTCAAAGGGGCTATAACCAACCCCCTTCTGTGGCACCTCCCTGTATGCATAGAGAAGGCAGGGCAGAAGAACATCCCATTTTCGCCTAAGCTTTTCTGGGAGCCCTTTAATCATACCCTTTCAGGTCTTGTTGAATCTCTCAACAAGACCATTACATTGAGGATGGTAAGGGGTGGTGAACCTATAGTTGACACCACACTCCTTCCACATTGCCTTGAGATAGCTACTCATAAAGTTTGTACCTCTGTCAGACAATACCTCCTTAAGAAAACCCACCCTGGAAAAGATTCCCAGGAGGGCCCTTGCCACCACAGTTGCTGTGATGGTCCTAAGGGGAATAGCTTCTGGGTATCTGGTGGCATGATCCACTACCACCAGAATAAACCTGTGCCCAGATACTGTTGGTGGGTCCAGGGGACCAACTATATCAATCCCCACCCGTTCAAAGGGCACCCCCACCACAGACAATGGTATCAGGGGAGCCTTTGTGGACTTGCCTGCCTTGCCACTGGCTTGACAGGTAATGCAAGAGCTGCAAAAGCTCTTACAGTCCTCACTCATCTGTGGCCAATGAAAGTGAGGGACAATTCTGTCCCAAGTCTTGTTTTGGCCTAGGTGTCCTGCTAAGGGAATATCATGGGCCAGTGTGAGTAGGAAACCCCTAAACTTCTGAGGTATGACCAACCTCCTGGCTGCACCAGGCTTGGGGTCTCGACCCTCAGAGTATAGGAGCCCATCATTCCAATAAATCTTATGGGTCCCACTGGCATTCCCTGCAGCCTCAGCAGCAGCTTGCTGTCTGAGGGGTTCAAGAGTGGGGCAGCTCTGCTGCTCCAGGCTCAAGGCTGCCCTAGAAGGTCCCCCTGCCCCCAAGAACTCAACCTGATCAGGTTCCAGTTCATCCGGGGCAGTTCCTTCTTCAGGAGATAGATCCTCTTCTGCTAAAAGAGTCTCTACAGACTGTTCCTGGGGGGAAGGCTCTGCCTTACCCCTGCTACTCCTCCTCTTGGAAGGTCCTTGGTCCATTTTTCCAGGATCCAAGGCCTGTTCAGTTCCTGTCAGCTTTGCTTTTGACCTTGTCAGGCAAATACTTCTGCTGGTATACCCAACATTGCTGCATGGGTAGTTAGCTCCCCCTCAGCCCATGCCGAGGCCTCCAAATCATTCCCTAGCAAACATTCAACAGGTAGGTCTGCACTCACCACAACCTTCTTTAGGCCAGTTACCTCTCCCCATGAGAAGTTCACAACTGCTAGAGCATGGTTAGTACTAACGTTGCTTGCATTGGTCACTTGGTAAGTTTACCCAAGTATGATCTGGCTAGGGTCCACAAGGTCCTTAGTCACCATGGTGACACTGGCTCTTGTGTCCCTGTAAGCTAATGACTCCCTTCCATTTATTTTAGGCTGTTGCTTGTATTTGCCCAGACCCCTGGGACTCACAAATAGGGACAGGTCCCCATCACAAACTAAGACAGCCTGAGTAGGAGTTCTGACTAGGCCAGAATCCTCTCCAGATCCCAGGGTCAACCCTACTATGCCCTTGTTCTGTGTACCACCAATAGCTGGACTAGGGGGAACAGGTGCCTTAGGGGCAGGTGTGGTACTTGTGGAGTCTTTGGCCTTATTACAATCTGAAGTCCAATGGGTTTTCTGTTTACAGATTTTACACCATGGCTTCCTTGGCTGCTTAGTCTTGCTGGACTGGGTATTATCAGATGCTGATTTTTGGGGGCCTGTTGAAGACTGCTGGTCTTTTCCCTTTTCCCCACCCTTCTCAGAGCTCTTGGCATCTTCCTTTTTAGTTGCACCCCCCAAGGGCTGGACCTTCTGCTTAATCCTGGTTCTGACCCATTTGTCTGCCTTCTCTCCCAATTCTTGGGGAGAGGTCAGATCTGAGTCCACCAGGTGCTGATGTAAGAGCTGATTCTGACAATTATTAAGGATCTGCTCCCTCATTATGAGATTATATAATCCTTGGTAATCATTTACTTTACTGCCAGTTAACCAACCTTCCAGTGCCTTGGTAGCACAATCCACAAAGTCTACCCAATCTTGATTATGTGCTTTCTGGGTGTCTCTGAACTTTAGTCTATACTGATCAGTGGTTAAGCCAAACCCATCTATCAAAGCATCTCTCAAGATATAATAATCATCTGCATCCTCTTCTCTAACAGAGAGGAGCTTGCCTCTACCTTTGTCTGCAAAGAAGAGCCATAAGATTGCAGCCCACTGTTCTACTGGGACCCTCTGAACTTCACAGGCCCTCTCAAGTGCAGTGATCCATTTGTGGATATCATCCCCTGACTGATAGGGGGCACAATCTTATGTAGGTTCCTATTGTCAGGAGCTTTCTCTCTAACTCTAGGGGTATTACTCCCACCATGGGTCTCTAGACCCCACTTTCTTGAAGCTTTCTGAAGCTCCAGGGATTCCCTGTCCAATGCTAACTGTTCTCTCCTGAGCTGTAGTTTAGCCTGCTCAAACTGGATCAGTCTGCATTTCCTCTCTTGGGAGGATTCTCTTCTCTGAGAAGAGGCAGAGGTCCCTTTGGATCTCTCAGAATGGTTGGACCCCACTGAGGGGGATCTGTTCCTTCTGTTTGGATCCACCATTCTCCCTTTAGGGATGGAGAGAGTGCCTCTTGGGCCATCATCTCCATGTTGTGAATGGTTTTGTTCATCCAGGTCAAGTTCATCTTCCTCTTCCTGGTCCTCATCAGAGTCCACCCCTGGGGTGTCCTCTTCTGGGGGATGCCCACCCAACCTGTCTACCCCATCAGACACTAAAGTCTGCTTAAAGTCTGCTATGAGCAGGATTTCCCTGAGACGTTGAGTATTGGCACCTTTCTTTGTCTTAAGTTGCCTAGTGGTGCACATCTCCCTAAGCTCAGCAAAGGAGAGATGATCATATTTGTCGACTGGGACCCTATGGGGTCCTTCCAGAGCCTTATGGGCACCTGAACTTAAAGACATTTCTAGTGTAGTGGTACTGGTGTATCTACCTACACTAGGTGTGGCCTACTGAACCCTTTCTTGAGTTGTAGTCAAGGTGTGCTAAACCCTCTACACACAACTCCTAAGTTCAGTAGAATTTATTATATTCTAAGCTTGAATTTATATGTACCTTTAGTACCAAGTGGCTTTCCCTTTAGAAATTCAATTTGTTATCTGGTAAAACAATGGCAAGCTTGAATCCCACCGCTGCCACCAATGTGAGAAGTTGGCCTGGCATATGCTGGTCACTAGTTATAGTGGCCACCTTGTACCAGTCCAATTCGACTCTTAAGGTGATAGGTTAAAGACAACCTTTAAAGAAAGCTATCCTAGTGGTAGCTGTGGAGAGCAGCCTTCAGGCTAAGTCTTGAAGGAGTGTTAAGCTTATTGTTTTACCATAGATAACCTCTTGAATGACCAAATGAAAGAGTAGTCCACACAGGTATATATATAAAATATATGTATTTATTCTAAACAGAATCCCACGAGTCTCTTTATGAGGCTAGAGGTAAAGTTACAATTCAAACAAGCATTTATAGATACAATAAATAGCACTGGAATCACAGGGCCCCGGGGGGGGACCAAACCATATATTAAAAAAGTGGTATAAGAACCACGACAATTCTACAGACAATGCCTAGGGCATTTAGGATTGCTGGCCCCTTAAGAATGCACCCCAAGTGATGAGGAAGGAGACCCACGGGAGGCGCGTGCAGTGGTAATAGCTGCTATCGGGATCTCTATTAAAGCCTATGGGGAATGTCGCGGTTTGATTTTTAAAGATTAAAGACACTTCTAGCAGGAGTTCAAAGTTAAAAACTTAGAGTTAAGCTTTTGAGGAGCCCACTACCATGAGAGTACCGAGGTACCACTGTTACCTGCCCCAGGGAAGCCGGGTGCATAGCCAGCCAAAAGCGTCGATGATGTCGTGAAGAATGAAGTTGTAGATCTTGTAGAGGAGAACCTGAAAGCAGAGGGGTCAGAGCCTGGTTCACGGCACAGTGACCAGGGAGCTCAAGGAAAAGAGCCCTTCAATGTCGGGTGCTTCAAGTGGAAAAAGGGTAGCTTGGATCTGCAGCCACGGGCTCCAGGAGGCTTCAAGGACTGTCCCATAAAGGATGAGGGTCGCTGCGGTGTTAGTGTCCGGATTGGATCCACTAAGCCTTGGCAACCGCAACCCACGCAAGATAAACAAATCAGCTACTGGTGCAGACCCACGAGGTCTGAGCAAGGTCTCCTTCAAGGAGACTGTAGAGCAGGCCTAGAGCAACCAGAGGAACTCTTAAAAGTAAAGTTTGACCTCCGCTAGGACCCACAAGTTGAGAGACAAGGGACCGCGGGAGGCAGCAATTTGGAGTGTGTAAAAGGGTACCCACGGGCCACCGGAGTGAGCTAGGGCGCTGATCTTTGGCACAGTTGCTGCTGAGAGGTTGGCTCAATATTGGGCCAAAGCACAACTTCCCCACTGGTCAGGGTCGTGTGCTACGCAAGAGGTGGCCGGTGTCCTGGGGTATTGGGGATCTCGGCACCCACGTGGTCCACAGTGCTCAGACTTGCTGGGCACACTCACTGGCCTCTGGGATGCTAGGAAACCTACCTCAAGGTTGAGAGGAGTCGTCGATGTCCGAAGGAGCAGCAAAGTTCCAACCGGGTCACTTGCAGTGTTTCAGGTGCCTGCCAAGCAGGGGGGTAACTCCTTTACCCCAAGGGAGATTTCTGCAGTCAGCTGGGCAGCAGCTCGACGAAGGTCAGGTCTGTGAAGTCCAAGATTAATCTGATTCTCTGGGGACACATTATTCACCTTTATCCACAAGATTAGGGGAGTGTCCAGATCAGTGTCCACCAAGGAGAGTTGAGGCGGGAAAGGGTGGCTACACCCTCTCCCCTTTGTGTGTTTCCCGCCTGGGCGAGGGGCAGGATGCCCCTGAACCGGTTCCAGGCGGTGTATGCAGAATGTAGGCACTGTAGCAGCCTACGTGCAACTCTGAAAGGCATCCTATGGTGCACCCACCCAGTTCCAATCCACATTGCCTGTCTGGGAAGGTGCTGGCACCTCCCTGCAACAGGATCCCTATTGTCCAGCTGCCGAGGCTGGGGTTTTGCCCAGCAACAGGCAGCCAGAGTCGTGTGGGTGGCGAGTAGCATCCATTTTGTGTGCACTTTTAAATTGGTGTCTAAATTCTGCCGCTTTTCCCATATCGCCCCTCTAGCAGGGGGGAATCATGCCCTCATGCCCATGGCTGGACTGGGGGTATGATTCCTACATGTTTGACACCAAACACAATATGGTTCTGTGTCGCCATTCTCAAGTTATCACGCTATCGCGATATACTTATAATGCGGTTAAGAGTATATGGTATGGCTACACTACAAACAACCCAGTAATGATTTTTACGAGGGTTGCAGAGGGGCCCTACTCAGGTAGGGGTCCCCCTTCACACATATCCCAGCACCCTGCCTTGTAGGATTAGCAAGGCCTGCTTGAGGGGTGACCAATGAGAATACATGTGTTGCACATAGGTGGGATACAGGGTACCTGTATCCCTGTAAGGGGGTTCAAGCACCACCTTACCCAGACTACAGTAGTGGTCTGGTGGTGTCATTTGGTATGGCTGTCCCAGGGTGGCACAATTAGTGCTGCAGCCCTGGTAGGCCTCTGAGGGACCCATGCCCTGGGTACCTAGGGTACCATCTACAAGGGCTGACAGGGTATCCTCAGTATCCAATTGGGTTGTACCTAGGGTACTCACATCAGTTTAGAGAAGAAGCAGATAGGCTGGGTCCTGGATAGCAGGGCCACAGCCTGGCTAGAGTCATAAAACAGTCAAAACATCAGCAAAAAGTTGGGGGCAACTATGCAGTCGATGCCACTCTCCTACAAGCCCGGACTCTGAGACTCTGCTCTGTGGGGGCTGGGGGATTCCAGTGATTGTCAAAGTGAAGATGCAGGGGCCTAAGAGGTGAAATACAACAAAGCTTTATTAACATGTAAATGGTATTTAGAGACCTGTGAAGTACTCGGGTGCGGCTGTGTGTGCGCACTGGGAAGCTGTCTCAGCACAGGCTGAGGGCTGACACACACACGGGGTGAGAGTGACAGAGGGTGAGGGAGGGAGAGGGAGACAGAGGGAGGGAGACAGAGGTTGACAGATGTTGACAGAGAGAGGGAGACAGAGAGGCGCAGACTGGGGAGACAGAGGGAGGGAAACAGAGGGAGGGAAACAGAGGGAGAGGAAGGGAGACAGAGAGAGACAGAGAGAGGGAGGCAGAGAGGGAGGGAGAGGGAGACCGAGGGAGGGAGACGGAGGGAGAGAGAGAGAGGGAGAGGGAGAGGGAGGGAGACAGAGGGAGAGGGAGGGGAAAGACAGGGAGAGAGAGAGACATGGAGAGATAGCGGGAGGGAGAGAGAGAGACGGAGGGAGGGAGACAGAGGGAGGGAGAGGGAGGGAGATGGAGGGAGACGGAGGGAGGGAGAGGGAGGGAGGGAGAGGGAGGGAGACGGAGGGAAGGAGACGGAGAGAGGGAGACGGAGAGAGGGAGACGGAGGGAGACATGGAGGGAGGGAGACGGAGAGAGATGGAGGGAGACGGAGGGAGACGGAGGGAGAGAGACAGAGGGAGAGGGAAGGAGACAGGGAGGGAGACAGAGGGTGACAGAGGGAGGGAGAGAGACAGAGGGAGAGGGAAGGAGACAGGGAGGGAGACAGAGGGTGACAGAGGGAGGGAGGGAGACAGAGGGAGGGAGAGGGAGACAGGAAGGTAGACAGAGGGAGAGAGACAGAGGGAGAGGGGGGAGACAGAGGGAGGGAGAGAGACAGGGAAAGAGACAGGGAGAGATAGAGGGAGGGAGACAGAGAGAGAGACGGAGGGAGGGAGATAGAGGGAGGGAGATAGAGGGAGGGAGACAGAGGGAGGGAGACAGAGGGAGGGAGACAGAGGGAGGGAGACAGAGGGAGGGAGAGGGAGGGAGACAGAGGGAGAGAGACAGAGGGAGAGAGACAGAGGGAGAGAGACAGAGGGAGGGAGACAGAGGGAGGGAGACAGAGGGAGGGAGACCGAGGGAGGGAGGGAGACCGAGGGAGGGAGGGAGAGGGAGGGAGAGAGACAGGGAGGGAGACGGAGGGAGGGAGACGGAGGGAGGGAGATGGAGGGGGAGGGAGGGAGATGGAGGGGGAGGGAGGGAGATGGAGGGAGAGGGAGGGAGATGGAGGGAGGGAGATGGAGGGAGAGAGACGGAGGGAGAGGGAGGGAGACAGAGGGAGGGAGGGAGACAGAGGGAGGGAGGGAGACAGAGGGAGGGAGGGAGACAGAGGGAGGGAGAGAGACAGGGAGGGTGCCAGAAGGAGGACGACAGAGGGAGGGCGACAGAGGGAGGGCGACAGAGGGAGGGCGACAGAGGGAGGGCGACAGAGGGAGGGCGACAGAGGGAGGGCGACAGAGGGAGGGCGACAGAGGGAGGGCGACAGAGGGAGGGCGACAGAGGGAGGGCGACAGAGGGGGAGACAGAGAGGGAGACAGAGAGGGAGGAGGGAGACAGAGGGAGGCAGAGGGAGGAGGCAGAGGGAGGAGGGAGACAGGGGGAGAGGCAGGGGGAGAGAGACACGGGGAGAGAGACACGGGGAGAGAGACACGGGGAGAGAGACAGGGGGAGAGAGACAGGGGGAGACAGAGAGAGGGAGGGAGAGGGAGGGAGAGGGAGGGGGAAAGAGGGAGAGGGGGAGGGAGGGGGGGAGGGGGAGAGAGGGGGAGATGTGTTTATGCCGGGTCTGGTGGCTCAGTGGACAAAGGCGTCTGCTGCAGGGACCTGTGTTCAACCTCATGGTCACAATTTTTTTTTGCTTTAACCCCGCCCCTCCCCCTCTGACCCCGCCCCCACCGGTGCGGCCCTCAGCCACAAACCACACTGTAAATTTGGCCCCCGAGAGAACGTTTGTGAGTACCCATGCACTAGGGTAACCATTAATCCACGCCTCTTTGTGTTTGGTATAAATAATTTAGGCTCCCAGTACGGTTCAGTGTTCTGTAGCACTATATTCTCTTCAAACACAATTGTTTAAATAATAAAAAGAGTAAGGGTCCCTGGCATATCATAGAAGCACCATAAAGGTCATGTGGCATCACTTCCTGTGAAGATCCAATGTCAAAGGTCATGATGATGTCACTTCCTGTGGTGTTCTTAAGGTCAAGGGCATGTGATGTCATTTCCGCTACCCCTGAGGTTTTGGTGAATCGACGTCCATGGCAGGTCGTCTTTCTTCTTAGACTATGCATGCGTGCACAGGAGGAGTTTACTATGTCTTTTGAAGTTCTCTCTCTAGTTTATGCAAAGAGGTCCATAGCTTACTGCACTCGTGTGCTGGGAGTAAAGAAGCAACATGGAGTATGAGGAGCTGGAAATCAGGGAGAAACATATAGTGTTTAAAAACATCACGACCAGAAAGATTTTGGGGAGCTTGCACAGAGCTATTTGGCTTTGTAAAAATTTTTTTAAAGATGTTGCATGGCGGAGCGGGCTGCTCTGCAACATGGGTTAAAGTAAATAAAAACAAGCGCTGCTGTGCAACTGTCAGCAAGACAAGGGGGACAATGGGAAGGACTTATTCGAGATCCGCTACTGCGCTGCTCCAATGGAAGTTGCCTACAATACAAACAGGCAAAACACTGTTATTTTTACAGGACGTGCTAATCAAAACACAGGAGTAGAAGAACGACTTATGCCGGACGGGCCGCTAAAAGCAGAGGCCAGTGAAACTGAGGGCGGACCTGAATCCTAAAGAAGAGTGGAGCAAGAAGTCTATGGGAGCTGTGATGAGGACGCAGCAGCCACAGAGAGAGAAAGGAGAGGCAGCGCGGAGTTCACCTGCGAGCAAACCGAGCCCTCTGAGGAAGGCGGTGAGACCAGGGGGAAGGAGGCGTGCTCAAGCATGAGGGAGAGTGGAGCTCCCGACCGAATGGGCGCATTTACCCACCATGCTCCAGGATGATTTGGCACAGTGGTAGAAGGAAGGCGGATGGGGAAATAGCAGGCAGGTCAGACAGTGCTGAATCAGCGGGCGCAACTGCTGACCTCTTAGCATTATTTGAGCACTGATCAAATTATTATAGCATTTGTTCTGTGAGGAGATAGGTGTATGTCTACTGAATACACCAGACATGTTAACTAATAAACTCCTCAAGAAGGGTATGGTAAAGAAACTATTAGGAGTGCTTACCAGATGTACCAGATGGACGATAAGATATAGGCAACTATGAGATAACAATAAAAAGAAAGAAAGAACAGAAGAGTATATGAATAAAGTATAAAAAAAAGAAGATAGGAAGAGTAGAAATGCATAAAAGAAGCTATATTAAAGAACCCAAGTCTCACCTGTGTTTTGATTTTTTCCGAGGCTCCCGGCCGGACTACCTTGAACTGAACCTAGAAGACAGAAAAAACAGGGATCAATTATAACGCTTTAGCTACTTCAAACCATAACATGTTGTGTTTTCCTCCTCTCGCTTCAACGAGGCAAACAAGAATTTACTATCACAGGGTGCAAGCAATGCTCCCGCCCTGTAATAGCAAACATAAATGTCCTGCGCTTGCACACCCCGGGACATTGTATGACCTGCGCCTGGGAGGTGGCGCTCCATGGGACCATGATGCTTTGTTTAATGCATAACTACAGAATTAGTATAAACCCATACTAACACTACTTGCACATGTGTGGTACAGCAACCAGAGTGTAGTGAAGAGGCAGAGGAAGCCAAAAATCAAAAAATATATATCCTACTAGAGGTAGGATCACATAGTTCGATCAGACGACGACCCTGGGATGAGTAGAAACAGATTCACGAAGAAAACGGGTGTTCAGCACACGACCCTGGGATGAGTAGAAACAGATTCACCAAGAAAACGGGTCTTCAGCACAACACAAGCAAGCTCAAAATCTTGGTGAGAGCTGCCTTCTTTTCACCTTCTCTCGCTCGTCACCAAATTTATGTAGTGAACAGGAAGACAACAGTGGATCTGATAAGTAGATTTATTGCAGGAAAAGAAGACAGCTTAAACAGCCACCAACAGGACCAGACACCAAGACATCCGTCTTCTCCAGCACCGTGTACAAACTCCCCAAGATTCCCCTCATGACAGCCCTACATTCTAACATTACATACTTACATTATAGTATCATTACATACTAACATTGTACAATGACTTACATTGAAATAGTACACAGAGCACATCACTTTACAGCAATAAGCTCACGGTTTAATCCCAGAGTCTTCAGACCAGTAGGGGTAAGTAGTTTGCTTCCCACTCCCTGTATAGTAGAAACGCATACTAACACTACTTACAGTTATACTACAGCGGCCAGTATGCTACAGCGCCCACAGCCCATCACTTTACAACAATCAGCTCGGTTTGATCCCAGAGTCTTCACACAGGTAGGCGTAGTACTTCGCTTCCCATTTCCTGTATAGTATAAACGCACGGTAGAGCTCAGTAGTTCGCTTCCCACTCCCTGTATGGTATAAGCCTACTAACACTACTTCCACAGGTATCCTACAAACACCAGAGCACATCACTTTACAGCAATGACCTCCTGGTTTAGGCTCTAGGTTTCATAACAGACTGTAGCAGCATCTCATCTCACCGCCATGTCACTCTGAGCAACACCGCACTTTCAGACCGGTAGGTGTGACTACTTCGCTTCGCACTGCCCCACAGAGGTTACAGTGCTCCTGTCCTCCTGTTTCCTACTCTTTTCGCTCTTTTTCCCCCCTTACTCGATTCAATGGAATCACAAAATGGTTGCCAACACTTCCTAGTTGCAACCGCTCGCAGCGCTCACAACCAATAAGCAGCAAGCTTGTGCTCGTAACGTCTCAGCCAATCAGATGGCAGAATTCCCAAAAATCGATATCTGTAAATTTCGATACTTCTCCAAAACTACTGAACGGATTTACACCAAATAAACAAAAGCGTGCTTTCTAGACCAAGACCCTTCTCCCTGCCAAATTTGGGGCAATTCCGTTCACCTGTTCGACCTGTAGCCTTGTCTAAAGTTTCAAATGGAAATTAACATGGAGAAAACATGTTTTAGGACCCCCCTTTTTTCTCGGCCCCCCCTTGACGAATCACCCCCAAACTTCCCACAGAGGAGCTGATAGAGACGTAATTTTACATCCAACTATGAACGCAGAACGCTCTGCCGAGAGGCACTAGTACGGTGTTTTTATTTGTTGTTGACGATAATTTCTATGTGATTAGACAGCTTTGGGATAATCTTTTTTTAAGAAAAATCGTAGTACTGTGGTATTGTATTCTATTTTTACTGTGCCCACTTACCTGCACCTTAAAGCAATCATCACTTCGCTATTGGCGATATTCCACCATTGTAGGGACATTCTCCGGGCGCCATTTTTGTTAGCGCTCTAGCGGCCAACTGTATTTAATGAGGGGAACGCAAGCGCACAGCATCAAAGAGATGTAATTTTACACCCAACTGTGACCGCAGAACGCTCTGCCGAGAGGCACTAGTACGTGTTTTTATTTGTTGTTGACGATAATTTCTATGTGATTAGACAGCTTTGGGATAATCTTTTTTTTAAGAAAAATCGTAGTACTGTGGTATTGTATTATATTTTTACTGTGCCCACTTACCTGCACCTTAAACAATCATCACTTCACTATTGGCGATATTCCACCATTGTAGGGACATTCTCCGGGCGCCATTTTTGTTAGCGCTCTAGCGGCCAACTGTATTTAATGAGGGGAACGCAAGCGCGCAGCGGGCGCGCCAGAGGCAAGCCCGTCTGCGCCCGTCCGCGCTTCAACCGCGCATAGCGCCAGTAATGCTGCCCTAAACTGCACAGGCAGACTTTGCTACTCCAGACACACCCTTTTAAAACTAGGCAACAGGCAGCAGGAGGAACATCGGCAGGTCCTGACATGCGGCCTGATCAACAGCAGGTCTCTCATTAAGCACTACCAAGATGCCTGTAACCTGTTGGAAGATCTAGATCTCGATCTGCTGTTTATAACTGAGACCTGGGTAAACCCGAACTCCTCAGTGGAACTAGGACTGGCATGCCCTGTTGGCTATAAGATTCTTCAGAAACCACGCTTAACGGGGAGAGGAGAGGAGGTGGGGTAGGGCTAATCTTCAAGAAAAAGTGGGACTGTGCCCCACTACCGATTAAAGACATAGCAGGATACGAGGTCCTGGGCTTTACCCTACAGGAGGCTAAAGGGAGAATGCTGACGGGTATGGTCTGTTATAGACCTCCAGGCCTGGACTTTAACCATCAGGCACTATTGGATACCATCGTCGCCTTGGCTTCTACACATTCTAGACTGCTGCTTCTGGGGGACTTTAATCTATGGGAGACAGGGAGTCTTGGGAATTATTTACAAGCCCTGAACCATACTTGCGAGAATTGTGGCCTCCACCAGCTCATCCAACAATCTACACGAGGGAGGCTATACGCTCGATTTAGTGTTTGCCAAACCGTCTGAAACAGAGGTACTCAACATCTCTCCATTAAACTGGACTGATCATTTTTTGATTCAGTTCAGGATGATGTTACAAGGAGACAAACCGGTGGGGAACAAACAAGCTAACTTCAGGTGGGGAAGGGACTGGGCTAAGCTCTCCAAAAGGGGCACAGCCCCTCTTTTCTCAAGACGGAATTTGTTTGACCCAGAGAAGACGCCTGGAGAGAACTAGAATAGTTATAGTAACTCCATCAATCAAGTGCTGGAGGGATATATACCAAACAAAAAGCTTAGAATGCGTAGTACCCCATCAGCCCCCTGGTTCAGTGAGGAGCTTAAAACACTACGCTTAGCGCGCCGACAGGCCAAAAGAAGCTGGCGCAGGCGGTATTTAGAAGTTGACAAAAAAGCTCTAAAAATAATACAATATCAATACAAGACGGCCATCAGGGAGGCCAAGTCGCAATTCTATGCTAGCTCTATTCTGCAGGCATCTAATGGAACCAGGGCTCTCTTCAACATCATTAGAGACCTTAGTAATCCAGGATGCCTGGCTAGCACTGTTCAGCCACCACAAAACCTGTGCAACGAAATTGCCACGTTTTTTGACAAGGTCAATAATATCGTGGGCGGGTTTGATCAGAGTGTCATCGAGATCCCCCCCGACTACTGTAGACATCAGGAGAGATATCTTTTTGAGCTATTTCCAACCCCCCACGGAAGACTCCTTTAATAGCATAGTGCCGGAGATATCTTCTGGGTCACCTCTTGACCCCCTTCCTCATAAGATCTGGAAGGAATTCAGCCCCGACCTATTGCCGGATTTGTGGCAAATCTGCTGCCAATCTCTGAATGAAGGAATTGTACCAAGTGGCTGGAAGCAGGCGGTAGTCACCACATTACTGAAAAAACCTTCCTTAGATCCATCGCTGCCAGACAATTTCCGTCCAATATTTTTACCTTTTCCAGTTAAAATCTTGGAAAAACTGGTCAGCAAGTCCCTGTCTAATTTCCTGGAAGAACATCTGCTCCTGGATAGGGACCAGTTTGGCTTTCGACCAGGGCATGGGACGGAAACCGCATTGACAACCGTCTTGGACAAACTTCGAATGCGAGCCGACAGTGGCAGCTCCTCAGTGTTGGTGCTGTTGGACATGTCGGCCGCTTTCGACACGGTTAGTCACTCGGTGTTGCTGGCAAGACTGGAAGGTTTGGGGGTGACGGGCCGTGCCTTGGAATGGTTACAGTCCTATTTGACTGACCGTCAACAGGCAGTGACCCTGACGCCATTTGTCTCCCCTTGGTCCCCGGTATGCCATGGAGTACCTCAGGGCTCAGCTATCAGCCCAATACTCTTCAATGTCTACTTAGGGCCCCTGATCCCTCTAATAAAGTCTTATGGGATCGAGGTGGTTAACTATGCGGACGATATTCAGCTGATGTTCTCCATGGAAGGAGAGCACGCAGTCCCTTTGAGTTCTTTCCAGACATGCATGAGGAAGGTCTCTGACTGGCTGAGGGCCAATTCATTGCAGCTGAACGCCGGTAAAACGGAGCTACTGCACTGCGGCACAGTCAAAATGTCTAAACATCTTTTGAGCGAGTTCCGGCTTTGGCCAGAGGACGCCCCTATAGTTGCAGCAAAAACAGTCCGTAACTTGGGGGTCATGATGGACGAAGACCTTCAGCTGCAATCTCAGGCCAATAAAACAATCGGCACCTGTATTGCTTTGTTGAGAGCTCTTCGTCAAATTCTCCCGCTACTCCCTAATGAGGCAAGGTCCCTGGTGGTCCAGAGTGTGATCCTGAGTAGACTGGACAACTGTAATTCACTGTACTTGGGTGCTCCCCTCTATATTGTACAGGGATTGCAAAGAATACAGTCTACTGCAGCCAAATTGGCCCTCAGGAGACAGTGTGACTCTTCTGCAACGCTGGCATTAAGGGACCTCCATTGGCTTCCTGTCAAAAAGAGGATTGACTTCAAGTTGTTGGTCACGGTCTATAAGGCCCTACATAACACTGGCCCGCTACCATTGCGCGAACGATTCGCCTGGTACGAACCAAAAAGACTCCTCCGGTCCACCAGTCAAAGCCTGGCAGCTGTCGCCAGAGTAAAACTTACTAAGATGGGAGGCAGGGCTTTCAGCACGGCGGCAGCCCGCCTTTGGAATTTGATCCCCCTAGAGCTGCGCCAGGCTAAAACGCTGCTGGGTTTCAGGAAAGATCTTAAGACATGGCTATTTCGCCAGGAATAGTTGACATCGATCTTGGCCATTGGCTACTCGTTTTGTGCTGTATCAGGTTATCAAAGTCTCTCAGCGCCAGGATACCCGTAGGGTGGCAGATATAGCGCTATACAAAAGCTTATACAATACAATACAATACAATATGAACAAAGAATTAGTTTGGAAACTTTCATGAAGATTCATCAAATGACGCCAAAGTGCTCTTCCTATGGAAACTTGGTCCTAACTATAACTACCTACTGGCAACTGCCAGTAGGTAATATATATATATATATATATATATATATATATATATATATATATATATATATATATATATATGTATGTCAGCAAAGGATTCCTTTTACCAAAAAGGAAAGTCGACGCCTTGTCTGTTGCGCAAAATTCTTTAATCAGTCAGCTCAAAAACGTTAGACGCGTTTCGCCTGCGATGCAGGCTTGTTCACCAACGATTAGAATAAAGTTTTCAGCCATTTTTAAAATAAACGGTGATTACGTGAGAAGTGAAGAACTACTAAATCATAGAAAGTGTAAACAGACTCGTAGTTCGGAACAGATTCAACTTAAATATAAGCTCACGGTTTCAATTGCAAAACAGTTAATGCATTCCAAGTACAATATCATTACTCGAAATTCCTTCGTGACTTATACACAATGCTTGCTTGGGCACTGTAATTCACAATTTTCAATTATCAGAAATTCAAACCATGTTCAGTACAGTAATACTAAATACAAATACAAGTGCAAAGCGGTCGCCGCCCCAGTGGGCTGAAACCACTCTCCCAGTGGAAAAAATCAACAATTACAACCATTGGTTCGAAATATCTAGCCCAAGTGGGCAGACTTGGCACTGTTCTAGACCCATGAGCAAATTCATTATATCATTTTACGAACTGTATTAGTCTGTGTAAAGTGCTTGTGCTGGTTAAAATAAGTTCTAAAACTTACTCATGTTACATGTTAAAATCGGGATAGGGAGGCAAGCTTAAGGGGAATCATAGGTGTGTGTGAAAGTCCTCCTCAATATTCAGACCTTCCAGAATTTTAGTGTTGAGGCGGATGATGTAACTCGATTCTAATTGCCTCAGTTTTTTCACTCGGTCACCTCCTCTTGCGCTCAACGGAACTGCATCAATTACGTAGTACTCAAAGCCCTTGATGTCTCTTTTGTGGTACTGATCAAAGTGTCTGGCCACGGGGTAGGTTTTATCCCCATTCTTAATAGCCCTAAGGTGCTGGAGGATACGCTTGTGCACAGAGAGGATCGTGCTGCCCACGTACCGCAGGCCACATGGGCACCGCAGTACGTAGACAGCAAACTCAGTTTTACAGGAGTAATATCCCTTGATTTTACTTTCATGGGATGATAGGCCTCCCGCAAAGGTAGATGTATTCTTGCCATGGATACAGGCCTTGCATTTCATACACTTGACAAATCCTTCCTTCCTTTTAAGCCAAGTTTTGGGCGTCTGCCCCTGAATCGCTGGCAGCATATTAGTAACCAGTGATTGCTTCAATGATTTAGCTTTTCTGAAGGTTATTAAGGGTTTGCGTCCCACTAACTTCTTGAGCACAGGATCATTGGCAATAATATGCCAATGCTTTTGTAAGATCTTGTGCAAGCTGCCTTCTTGAGTGTTGAAGCTAGTGATCAGTCTACATTGGTCCTCGTTGCTAGTAACTTGGATGCCTGTTCTATGTTCTTGGCTAAAAAGTATTGCCTCCCTTGATGTTTTTTGTGCTTTCCAAATTGCTGTATTAACCCAAGCCTGAGGGTACCCTCTGGCTGCGAAGCGTCCCTTTAAGCAGCCCAGTTCTTTGTTTAAATCATGAACATTACTGCAATTCCTAATAGCCCTGAGGCATTCACCATAGGGAATGCTTCTTACTAAATTTTTCGGATGGAAGCTGGAGGCATGCAGTAGGGTGTTACCATCTGTGGCTTTGCGGTAAAGTTTAGTCTCCAATTTGCCATTAGAAATGTAGACAGTTACATCCAGAAAATTGACATTAGTCTCACTGATCTCATGTGTAAGTTTCAAATTTAAGTCGTTAACCTGTAATACATTGACAAAGTCTCTAGCACTCTCATGGGATCCCTTCCATACAACAAAGAGATCGTCAATGTAACGACACCAAAACATCACATTTTCTTGCCATTCTCTGGGGAACTGCGCTTGGACCACCTGCTCCTCCCACCAGCCCATATGCAGATTCGCATAGCTGGGGGCGAAGCAGGTGCCCATCGCAGTCCTGCATGTCTGATGGAATAGTTCACCATTAAAAAGAAAAAAGTTGTTATTGAGGCAGGTGGAGATCATCGTCAACAAAATCTGAGTGTGGTGCCATAACTGTAATGGTCTCTCTCCCAAATAGTATTTTACAGCATTCAGACCATCTGTGTGCCTAATGCTTGTATAGAGAGTTGTGGCATCAATTGTCATCAATAAGAAGTCAGATTCCCACGGTATGTCATAGATTTTACGTAAAAAGTCACCCGTATCCTGAATAAAGGACGGGAGCTTTTTCACCATGGGTGCTAAAAAGTAATCCACATATTTAGAGGTGTTTTCAAAGGCACCGGCGATTGCTGAGATAATTGGCCTACCCGGGGGGTTCTCCATATTCTTATGGACTTTGGGTATCAGATATAACACCGGTGTAGTTGGATTAGTAATTTTCAAAAATAACATTTCATCGTTACTAATTAATCCACTCCTAAACCAATCCAGCAGTAAATCATTGTACTTAACATGTTATTTTTGAAAATTACTAATCCAACTACACTATGGGAAGCCATTTTCTCTGATCCAGAGTGCGCATGCCCCAGAGGGCCGACCAAACAGTCAGGGCCCACAGCATTGGGCAAGCCACTTCTCCCCGACCCGCCTGCCCCCAACCGGCATACCCTTCTGCTCACTCCTCCAACCAGGCATACCCTTCTGCTTTCTCGCAGTACGAGAAGCAGAAACATAAAATGGTATTTAAAATACCATTTTATGTTTCTGCTTCTGGCACTGCGAAAAAGTAGTGGGGGGACGCTCCTCCGCCCTAATAGAGGAGCAGCCTCTGTTAAACAAGGAGTATCTACACTTTTTGGGTTTTGTGGTCACCTTGCTTTTACAAGCACCTAAAACTATTATTCCTCTCAACAAAGTCGTTGTTTGTGGTGTGCAAGCCACTTAGTAATTGAGCGTACTATATCACTGCCCTGAAATGGCTCTCGCTTTTAAATCAGCAGTATATCCAAACACATTCAATTGGCGTTGCTGTTTTTTGTATCTGTCTATCTCTAACGCAGTCTTTTTTCTGGTTCTCTTTTTTAATTTCTGTCATAATTTCCATTGGCTTTCAGCAGAACACATTTCTTAGGAAAAAAAAAGTAAGCAGGCGGGCTCTCTGTTATTGCCCAATCTTCCCCTGCTGGTGAAATCACAGGTTTCAGTTACAAGCAACAGAGGGCGACAGCGAATGGAGGTTTTCTTGGCATTAAAGTCCTGTTTTTGAAAAACAACAAGCCTAGTACGGGTCGCCGCAGGGCCTTTTCGGATCAGCGTGATGCCTCAAGGTCGATGGATGTTTTCAAAATAAATGTTGCTTTTCTCTTGACTATCGCTAAAAATTGCTTGCCAAGAATGTCTAATTCGGAAGACTGCGTCCCTACCTTCAACTGTGCCAACAGTGTATCTGTAAAAGAATGTCGGTGTAGCCGGCCGCCAAAATGACTACGCATTTTGAGAAACGTGTCCTGTGGCGTCCAGCAGGTTTATAAAAATCCGACTCGCCAAAATTAAATGCACGGTTACTTTTAGTGGTGCTTACGTTGTTCTTTTGTTAGTCTTTAGTAATGTTTTAAAGTACATTGGGGCTTATTTACAAGCCCCTTACGCGCTGGTACGTCACTTTTTCCTATGTTGAAAGTGGCACACCAGCGGCGCGAGGGGCTTGTAAATATGCCCCATTATATGATCTACGCTTCTCTGACTCGTTCTATAGCCACAGCGATCAAAATGTCGCCGGATATGTTCTGTTGATGTGAACCGTTAGTTCCGTTCAACGTACGCATAAATGATTTGTTTGTAAGGACGGAAGGCTCCATAGAAGGGTCGGGGTGGGGGCAGCTATAAAGATTACGTCCCCCTGGGCGGTTGCGGCGCCAGTCCCTGCTCTCCGGCCTGTTCCACGTTTTAAGCAGTAGCAAAGAGGTCGATTACACAGCTGTAAAAATGTGCAGTTATTTGTGACATCAAAAACTGAGATGGTAAAAGCTAACAAGCCACCCAGACAACTCCCAAACAAACAATAAATAAACTGGTATATACCTACAGTCAAAAACAGTGCTTCTTCTGATTTCTTTGCGTAGTTGTGGGAGTTTACTTTGTGGCTGAAAAAACACAAAGTTAGAATCAGGAAAAAAACATCAAATCCTGGGTCTTAGCTCACTATGTAAGGGACAGCATTCCGATTCATAGCACACAAATTCATGTCATGAATATACATTTTGGAAATGTTGAATGCCTGCCAGAATTCAGCCTTCGATCATGAATTGCACTCGGACAGCCCTCATATTTTTGTATTTTTCTGTGCGTTTCATTTGGTTGGTTTTTTATGGATGTTCTACATCTAAAGACTAAAACATAATAAAATGGAGTACCCGTTTTGTTTCCTATTTTTCTGCTGGTACTTCCTCAGGGCCTGTTTAGCTTTAAAGTAATTTCGTCTTACGTTTGAAATGTTTAATTAAAAGTGAAAAGACGATTGATTTACATCTGCATTGATAGTGAATCATGCACTCCAAATTAATGTGTATATAATGATTAACAGATATGATGTATACTGCTTTAAAGGGGCGTGGCTTCAGGGGGGTGTTTGGGATGTTACACCCCACCCCCAATAAATCAATTCTGTAGTAATTAGTTGGGTACAGGTGCTTTAAGTCGGGTATGGTGAAGTGTTTCTCGCATTTCACATGGGTTTTGTACATACATATGCAGACAAAAATACCCACACATGTCTCTGTTTAGGCCTTCAAAATTGTTATTTTACAAATTTTTGAGTTCTGAGTACCCTTCACAATTCACACTCCTCTCCTTTCGTACTGCTCCTTAAGTCCCCCTCCTGTCCTGTTTGTTCAGCCGCGGCCCGTGCCGGTAAGAGTGGTGGGGCCGTGGGGCCGGGGGCCGGGTGAGGTGAGACTTCGACGAACGATGATGAGGGAAAATTAAATAAATAATTAATTTTCCCTCGTCGTCTTTTTAAATTCCCCCTTACCCCACCCCACTGCTCTACCTGCACGGGCCACGGCTGTACTTGTCATATAATGTATTTTAACTAGCATGATTGTTGCGAAATCTGGAGCTGAAAACCTCCCCTGACCCCCCCCCCCCCAAATCTTACTGACCAAGCTACTCCCCTGCTTCTTTATAGCACTTGCGGGATGGGATTTCATGATTTTGGGTCAAAGGAGGAGGCCATGAAGCAGACAGGAGTAGGACACTTATATTCAAGACAGTATGGCTCGAATCGCAAGACTCTTAGCTTACATAACATTTTGTAAAAAATCCTGAAATCAATATAAGCGATTCCAAAAATGTACCACAAATACTCTGATGAAGAAAGTTCATAGTTTTTCTGAAATTTTTGAAGCATTCTTCTAAAAAACATCACGTTGGGAAATTAGATAGTGAACTTGATGGACATGCAAATGAAGCCTCACATACAAGAGCAATGTCTCAAAAAGCAGCCAAATAAAACAGGAAGCGCTGTGGGCCAGTAGAAAAATCTACCTGGGAGGTGAGAAACAGGGTTTCACAAAAACGTTTTTTGTGATAGAGGGGACAAATTAATTTCCTGTCTATAGGGTAAGGACTCACTTCACCTGTTAGGAGTGTGACCAGGGGCGTAGCTTGGTCAATAAGATCGGGGGGGGGGGGGGGGGGGGGGAGAGGGGGGGGGGGGTAAGCATCAGAATTTCTGACAATCATGCCGGCAAATTATGTCAATATACGGAATAGGACAAGCAAGGCACATGAGAGAGGATAAAGGGCCGGTGGAAAGGGAGACAAGTACGAATTGATAGAGGTAGTAAGTGAGAGAAAACAAAATATTTTGCAAAATAACAAACATTTCTGAAGACTTTCAAACCAAAGTGGGAGCTAGTGTGTGTGCTTTTATGTCTGTGTTTATGTAAAAATTCAATGTGAAATCCGAAAGAAATCTTCACCATAATAAAAATTCAATGTGAAATCCGAAAGAAATGTGAAATGCGAAAGAAATCTTCACCATACCCGACTGAAAGCAGCTGTACCCAACTATTTATCTGAAAGTACATCATTAGGGGGGTGTAACACCCCAAACACCTCCCCCCCTGAAGCTACACCCCTGAGTGTGACGTGGAATGCAGATGATGTGGCATTGAAGGTACAATTCCAACCAAAACATAGCATCAAATATGAACTCTGCTAAAAATGAATGAAGACCAAATTAGGGCTCAAGCCTGGAAAGTTTGCTCATGAACGCGCATGACCACTTATACAAATTCTCTTCATGGCGAAAAAAATAAATCCAAAACAACACACTAGTTAGGGTTGAGATTGGGATTGGCATATTGAGAGTGAACTTTACCTTTTGAACTATGCTACTGTAATACAGTCATGTCAGGAACGAGCGCCTCTTGATAAAAATAGCCTTCAATTTATGAATACATCTCCAAAAGAAGCTGTGCCTCAGGCCCAGAGGTGTTTGTTTGTATTCAGTGGTGGAGCAAGGACACCATGGGCCTTAGTGTAAGAAAGAAAACTGCCCCCGCCCCCACACCATGTATTAAAAACAGCCAGTAATTGTGGTCAAGTGGACCTCTTCTAGCACGAGACTCCAGTGCTGCTGCACCTGCTGCACCATTGCTAGTGATGCCCTTGTTTGGGAACTATTTTATCAAGGCTTTGACAGTTTCATGTATTCGGGTTTCTCTAAGGATAATGTCCTTGCTTCTCTGAAAAAGCACATTTCTCATTTCTTTTGTTTAGGCCACCAGAGGTAAACAAGTGTTTTGTGGTTGAACCTCCATGCAAAAACCCAAGAGAGAACAATTTTCTGGAACAAGCAGTTTCTATCAAGAAAAGCAGGCATTAAAAGGAATCCCTGGACAAGTAACTAGTTCAGGTATGGAAGAGATAAAAAGGCAGCCATGCAAAATGAAACCATCCCCAACCCTTCCCTACCTTCATTGAGTGGGTAGAAAGTTGGGCGGTTCTTAGCCAATTGGGAAAATATAATAGTGAATTAGAGGGAATGACCAAAAAGTAGGGGCTTATTTACAAGCACCGTGCACCACTGGAACATCACTTTTGGTGACGTTCCGGTGGGATACAGGGCTTAGCCATATCTACAAGGCCACATAAACCCACCCTGCGTGAATTTTCATGGCCTTGTAGATATGGAGTGAGGCAACGCAGAGCAAGCCACTGTGTTGCCTCACACTGAGTCAGGAAGTAGTACCATGGGCACTGCAGTGGGTTTGTTACTCCCTAGAGCAGGCGTAATGAGGAGAAATATTTTAATTTCTCCTTGTTTTTTTTCTGCAGCACACATAGAAAGAGGAAAACCCCTCTTAGGATTGTTTTTGTGCAGGAAGCTGCCCCTTCCTGCACAAAAACAATCCTGCCAGCATCGCGGACACCCTTGCACCATGGTGCATGGGTGCCTGCGTTGATGCGCGGCTGCAAAATGTGCGCCGGCACTGGCTGAAAGGACAGGAATGCACCATATCTTGTAAATATGGTGTATTCTTGCCCTTTCAAATTGGCGTAGGGCAGCATAGCAAGAAGCCTTGCAGCGCTGCCCTATGCTAATTTCTTGTAAATATGGCCCGTAGTGTTGTATGCAGAATTCTTGAATCCTATTATTATTATTATTATTATTTATTAAATTTATAATGCGCTACAGCTACCCAAAAAGGGTTTCCCGGCGCAAAAGCAGATCAGAGACTGAGATAGAAAAGGCTTGCAGGTTATTTATTAAAAAGCCCCATCTTCAATGATTTGCGGAATTGGACGTATTCTGTTTCGTTTCGAAGAGCTATAGGCAGGGCATTCCAGAGTGAGGGGCCCAGATATGTGAATGACCTTCCACCCATCCGGGATAGTTTAAATTTGGGAACAACAAATTTCCCCTGAGTGGATGAGCGGAGGTTGCGAGAAGGGACGTATGGACAAACCAAAGATTGGAGGTATTGAGGGGCAGCTCCTGTTTTGATTTTATGCATGTAGCTCAGGGCTTTGAACTTGATTCGGTTCTCCACCCTGAGCCAGTGCAGGTTACGTAGATGTCCAGAGATGGAGGCGGCTCTCTGTACCCGGCACAAAAGCCTTGCAGCGGAGTTCTGGACCATCTGCAGCCTGCGAGTCACCTCCTTGTTTGAGCCCAAATAAAGGACATTTCCGTGGTCCAGCCTTGACGTAATCAAGGCGTGGACTACAGTTTTCTGAGTGGCCTCTGGTAGCATCCAGATGACCTTCTTCAGCCACTTCAGAATGATGAAACATGTGGCAGCTACTTTGACCGCTTGGGAGTGCATACTGAGTGAATCATCAATGGTGACGCCCTGGTTGCGGACTTGGCGGGAGGGTGTGGGAAGAACGCCCGTCTCACAGGGCCAATGTTGAGGGCCCCAGAGTTCCTTGTTTTTCCCAAATATAAGGACCTCCGTTTTCTCTCCGTTGAGTTGGAGGTAATTTGATTGCATCCATGATGCTATTTTGCTCAGACCTAACTGAAGAGGAGAGGGTCCAACTGTGCTCTTCATGGAGAGAGAGAAAATGATTTGGGAGTCGTCCGCGTAGGAAAACAGGGACAGCCCAGATTCTTCTGCCACATTGGCTAAGGGTCTTACATATATATTAAAAAGTAGAGGGCTAAGGATGGAACCTTGAGGTACCCCATTTGCAAAAGAGTGGATATCGGATCTGGCTGTGGGGGAAAAAACTTGAAAGGTGCGATTTGTGAGAAATGAAATGAGCCATTTGAGAGCTGAACCGCAGATGCCCAGCGATCTTAGAGTTTTAATTAACACGGTGTGAGACACAGTGTCAAATGCTGCGCTCGGATCCAGCAAAATGAGGCCCAGTGTCTCCTGCTTCTGGAAGACGGCGCAGTCTTTCAGTTACCCCCAATAGGGTGGTCTCTGTGGAGAAACCAGCTCTGAAACCCGACTGGGTGGGATGAAGAAACCTTTGTGTTTCAACGAACAGAGAGAGCTGTGCATGGACATGTTTCTCCAAAATCTTTGAGAAAGCCGGTAGTAGCGAAATGGGTCGATAGTTAGAGGGTAAATCGGGGTCAGCATTGGCCTTTTTGAGGAGAGGGAGTATCATGGCATGTTTCCAGTCAGGCGGGACAGTGGCTTCCTGCAGAGAGACATTTAAGAGATCCTTGATCATGAGCAAAGGTGCTGGTTCCAGCTGCTGGAGCACAGAAATGGGCAGAGGATCCATAGGTGATCCAGATTTTATACCGTCTACGAGTTTTTTTAAGGTAGTTACATTTAGCAGGGGCCATGTGTCCACGTAGTTTGCAGGTAAGTTGGACGTCCCATCTTGGATAGGAATCATGCTAACTGTTAAGGATGATGCAGGTGTTGCTGGAGAGCAGAAAAGGTTATCATCCTGCACATGTACTATGTCCAGGTATATTTTCTCAACCTTCTGGACAAAGAAGGAAGCCAAAACCTCACATTGCTGTTTATTGAGTGCAGGGGGCCTAGATTGGGTTTTGGTGCCAGCGAGCTCCTTGACCATGTTAAAGAGTGTTTTGGAGCAGTTGAGGGCATCCGAGATGGTGGATGAGACATAGTCCTATGTTTTAAGAATGACAATGCAACTCTCCCACCAAGAACAAGCACTTGTGGTTCTGAAGTCTGCAAGATCATAGTAACAGATGTTGTTACACAAACAATGACCCACATTAAAGAAAATGTGAGGAAGAAATGTCAAATCGCCCCCAACTCCCACCTTTCTTTTTCAACGTTCCTGTTAGTGGTAGATATATCAGCATGTAACATCAGCAATTGTTCACGGGTGTCTCCTTTTATAGCAAAGCGTTTCAGTGCTCCATGCATCATTTCCTTGTGTTTGCTTTGTTTGCCCTCAGTTGGCAGGGTATGCCCAGACGTGGGTCCCTTGCTCACTTTGCCACTGGAATCAAGCTAATCTGTCTGATGAGGGCTGTTAGTCTGAAACCGGTCCCAGGATGCTTGTTTCCGGTCCACGGAAGACATGGCTTGGCAGTTCGAGCTGGACTGTTCCCATGAGGCACAGGGTCAAGACTGATTTGCATATAGCTGTGTCTGAACTGTGGTGGCGAAGTGAGCTAAAAAATGATGGATTCAACCCAGATCTGTGACTGGGGGCGAGTGTCTGAAAAGTTTCAGTGCTCCGGCCATCATCTCCTTGTGTTTGCTTTGTCTCCTTGTATAGCAAATGTCCCACCTAAGTTGTTTTGCTTCACTGTGCCGTAAGGACTCACGCTGCAGCTCACCAATGAGACCCAATAAAGGCAAAACGTGTATGGGGTTGTTTGTGTTACCATTCAGGAAAGACATCGCCTAGCAATTTGGCCTGAATTGTGCATTGTGCAACCAATATCGATTTACCTGTGGTTGATGACTGGCTGCAATGGCACATATTAGCAGAAGGGAATGAGAAGTTAACTATTGGTATTTAGAGTGATTCTGATTAATCTAAGCACTTCCACCCATCTCTGTTTTTACGAAGTTCCAGCTGTTTGTCCCACAAATCCACGCATGGACTCTTTGCAGTATGCAGGAAAACTATATGCTTTCAACTATCTACAGGCATATCAGAAGCTTTTGTTGGGTCAGGGCTTTGTATTTTTTTCGGCACCCTTATTGGTCTCCCATTGATATTGAGCTCATAATTAAAGAAACAAGTACGCTGGGGAAAGGGCAAACAAAGTATTTGACGCCAGCTTTTAGTATTGCAGCATCTGTTTCATCAAGAAGGAAAGACCTGTTTAGGTCTCGCCTGGCGTTAGCAGCGCGCATGCGTTGCCCTCGCCATGCGAGGGCCTTTTGCGATCGATTCAGCCAAAGCTGAACATGCACGCGTACGGATGGACAACCATGGCAGCTCTCGCCATTGGCGCAAAGCAAAACATGCACGCGTACGTACGGGCAGTGGACAGTCCGACGTCATCTTGTTTTGCTTGTGCCAATAGCTTTCACACGAGCGCGCATGGTGGGCGTGCTTTTAATTAGCGTGGCCTTAGCGCGATCGATTTCACGGCCACGCCAATAGCTTTTACACGTGCGCGCTTCTTTTTTTTAATGAAATAGGGTAATGCGGCATTAGTTAAACACCAGAGCACGACCCCGATCAGTTACACTCTAACTTGATTTCATTTTCCATGTTTCTTTTTGACATCTTCGTTTAAATGCCAGTAAATGAAACAATAGAAGCATTGAACTGAAACGCGTTTTTAGATAAGAGTTGTAGATAAAAATAGTTTCATTTAATTAATTTAAATGGGATGGCAATATTATTAATGTATTTTATGTAACACATGGCGTCGTAAGATTGATGACTTTAAGTGTTGCTAGTAGCAGGTGCTACCGTTACCCAGTTTAATGGCATTGAATTTTCCACCCTCTGAAGGATGGACGGCTGTGTTGGTGGTTGCTGTATTGGAACTCATGACCTGCATCGACACACACAGCTCGTAGGAGTCTGGTGCAACACTTGTGTACGTGTGAGTCTCCGCACAGTGATTCGCACAGAATAGCTTGCATAGACCAGCAAATACAGTAATACAGATGTGGTTTCATGTGTATACTGGTGCCTTTGCAGCTGGTAGGACACACGTTACACCTTGCAGGGGCACGCACGATGAATGCTGGGCACTCTTGTGCTTCAATATAGATTTATATTCTAAGTTGTCGGCACGACTTGCAACTGTAGCGAGGCTCACAATACTGGGTATGCGATGTCCCACGCATTTTTGTGTACGTGCAGCGATACAAATGTTATATAATGTGTACTCTTATGTAAAAAAAAAAAGTTGAAGTGAAACACGTGGGGTATTCTGTGTACTTAGCTGAAGTGACGCATACAGCTGCTAGAAGAAATGCGATGACCCAGGCGCTCCAGTGCAATGCAGTGATTCACATGTCATCGTGAGAACTCTTCGGTACACGCAGCGGTGCACCTGTGCCATTCTATGCACTTCACTGTATCTCCAGCTGCATTGAAGCACGCAGCTAGATATGTGAGCCCCTGTGCACTTGTGTCGTGTGTACGTGCAGTGATGCACACGTGCTATTTTGTGTACTTTGCTCGATCACCAGCTGCAGGGATGTGTGAATGAACAGCGGGAGCAGACAGCGTGGTGTGAATGTTGTCAGAGATGCAGCCTGCGCGTGTACATCCCTCCCTCTCTCCGCAGACACGCCGGGTGCTGGCCAAGGTGCTGAAACTCCCTTGACGCTGCTCTTTCTCGACAGCTGGGGTTTCAGCTGATTATAATCTCTGGACCGACACTTAAGTTTGCTGCTCTGCTGTATTGACTTCAGTCTGGAAATAACGGATAGTACTGGAGCATACGTCAGAAAATAAGACGTATACATTTCAGAAGGAAGGCGCACTGCCAAATCACTGAAACAAAAAGCAAAGGTATACAAAACATCAACACCGTTATACGCCATGTAAATTAATTTGCTGAATCAAATCATTTTAGAAAAATAAAAATCATGAAAATATTTAATATTTATACTGAACAGAACATGGCGGCAAGAAGGATCAGAACAATGCGGTGCGACGAGCAGTACAACAATTGAGCAGTGAGGCCCTAGGGCAGGGGTACTCACAAACTTTCTCTTGGGGGCCAAATTTACAGTGTGGTTTGTGGCCGAGGGCCGCACCTTGGGGGCGGGGTCATTGGGGGAGGGGGCGGGGCTAGAGCAACAAAAAAACTGTGACCATGAGGTGGAACACAGGTCCCTGCAGCGGACGCCTTCATCCACTGAGCCACCGGACCCTGCATACACATATCTCTCTCTCTCCCTCTCTCTATCTCCCTCCCTCCTCCGTCTCCTTCCCTCCTCCGTCTCCCTCCCTCTTCCGTCTCCCTCCATCCTCCATCTCTCTCCCTCCCTCCTCCGTCTCCCTCCATCTCCCTCCATCTCCCTCCGTCTCCCTCCATCTCCCTCCATCTCCCTCCGTCTCCCTCCGTCTCCCTCCGTCTCCCTCCGTCTCCCTCCGTCTCCCTCCGTCTCCCTCCGTCTCCCTCCGTCTCCCTCCATCTCCCTCCCTCTCCGTCTCCCTCCATCTCCCTCCATCTCCCTCCCTCTCCGTCTCCCTCTGTCTCCCTCCGTCTCCCTCCGTCTCCCTCCATCTCCCTCCATCTCCCTCCATCTCCCTCCATCTCCCTCCATCTCCCTCCATCTCCCTCCCACTCCGTCTCCCTCTGTCTCCCCCTCTCTGTCTCCCCCTCTGTCTCCCCCTCTCTGTCTCCCCCTCTGTCTCCCCCTCTCTGTCTCCCCCTCTCTGTCTCCCCCTCTCTGTCTCCCCCTCTCTGTCTCCCCCCTCTGTCTCCCCCCTCTGTCTCCCTCCCTCCCTGTCTCCCTCCCTCTTTCTCCCTCCCTCTCTCCCTCCCTCTCTCTCTCTTTCCCCCTCTCTCTCTCTCCCCCTCTCTCTCTCTCCCTCTCCGTCTCCCTCCCTCTCCGTCTCCCTCCCTCTCCGTCTCCCTCCCTCTCCGTCTCCCTCCCTCCCCGCCCCTCCTCCCCTCCCTCTCCATCTCCCTCCCTCTCCCCGTCTCCCTCCCTCTCCCCCCTCTGTCTCCCTCCCTCTGTCTCCCTCCCTCTCAGTCTCCCTCCCTCTCCGTCTCCCTCCCTCTGTCTCCCTCCCTCTCAGTCTCCCTCCCTCTCTCTCCCCATCTCCCTCCCTCTCTGTCTCCCTCCCTCTCCCCGTCTCCCTCCCTCTCCCCGTCTCCCTCCCTCTCCCCGTCTCCCTCCCTCTCCCCGTCTCCCTCCCTCTCCGTCTCCCTCCCTCTCCCCGTCTCCCTCCCTCTCCCCGTCTCCCTCCCTCTCCCTCTCTCTTCCCATCTCCCTCCCTCTCTCTCTCCGTCTCCCTCTCTCTCTGTCGCCCTCCCTCTCCGTCTCCCTCTTCGTCTCCCTCTCCGTCTGTCTCTTTGCCTCTCTGTCTGTTTCTGCCTCTATCTGTCTGTCCCTGTCTCTGCCTATCTGTCTCTGTCTGTCCCTGTCTCTATTAGTCTCTATCTCTATCTGTCTCTGTCTGTTTCTGTCTCCCTACTGCCCTCTGTCACCCTATGTCCCCTTACCCGACTCTCACACCCTGCTGTTCTCTTGTCATTCTTTGTCACCCCCCCCTGCACCCTCCTCTCCGCTTGTGTGGCAGCTGAGGCAGCTTCCCTTCCAGGGCACACACACAGCCCCAACCGAGTACTTCACAGGTCTTTAAGAGACCATTTACATGATAACAAGGCTTTGTTGTTTTTCACCTCTTAGCGCCCAGCAGCTCCACTCGGACTATCGCTTGAATCCCTGGGCCCCCACAGAGCAGAGTCTGTGTCTGTTGACACTGTTAAAAAAAACAAAAAACACCGGTACGATGTCTGCAAGGTCCGCGGGCCGCCAAGAAAGGCTTGCCGGGCCGCTGGCGGCCCGCGGGCCGTACTAGGAGTACCCCTGCCCTAGGGGAAACCCGCCTCAGGGCGACGAGGAAGGGGGAGGACTGGGGATAAAGTAAGAGGTTGTAGGGAAAGCTGTAAAGCAGCATGAGTTAAACCCCCTGCAGCTGCGACTGCCGGCTTGCCCTTGGGTGTCCTTAGGACTCCATAAGGCAGTCCCAGGGGAAAACAAGCATTGAAAATACAATAGGTCTCGCTTTTGATTAAGTTAAAGCCATTTGCTTTGCTATACAAGACCATTAGCAAAGCAAATGGCTTTAACTTAATCAAAGGCGAGACCTATTGAGTTTTCAATGCTTGTTTTTATTAGGAAACCACATGTTGTACCGGGAGCTTAGAGCCATCAGTGGGTGACGGGTCTGGGGCAAAGAGCATTGACACCCCCCTTTCGCCCTACCCGCTTAGAACAGCCCTCACCATCTACATACACTCCTGGAAAATAAACTTAATTACCTGCAGGATGTTACCGAAATTGTCAAAGGTCACACGGTGCAGATGAAAAAGAAGCCAACAATATTGCCAAGTGTGTTTAATATATATATTTTTTAAAGTATCTTCAGGGGTGAATTGAAACCGCCTCCTACCCACCCATGATGCACTGAGTAAAAACTGTGAGAATTTACTTCAGCTAATACCTGTATTTGGTATTCCCTCTCGAGCCTGGCTCCCTCCGAACTCTAAGCGCGCTCCTTATTACAGGTGAAATGACAGCCTTTTTACCACTCCGCTCTGCCGTATAATTCTGTTAGTCGAAGGCAATGCGTACATGACCTTCCCTTTTAACAGAAATTAACCCTCAGAAAAGCTTCTCGAAAGGTTCACAAAATGCCACCGCCATTGCAGGGGAATTTGCAAATATAATATGGCCCCTCAAATATATACAGCCTGTGGTATTTGCCTAAATGTGTTTAAATGTCACCACACAGGTTAGCAATTTTGCTGCCCGTGCACTTGGCCAAATTGCCGAGGCAGCCTGTCATCGAAAATTAACCGGCAGTCTCTTCAGTGTCGCTGCTAAGTGCATAAGGCCTGCTGCCTTATTCAGTGGAACATATGTACGGTGATGGCTGGTGGACCCAAGCCTTGTCTATTCATCGGGATTCGCTGCTTCACGGAAGCCAAGGGAACCGGCCTGCTCTCTTTCTGACGCAAGGCTTCCTGCCTACCAGACCCTTAGGGGCGATTCAAGATATTGTAAATTGCAAGACCCGATTAAAAAGGTGTTTGGTACCTAATTGTAACTTGGGTTTGCAAACAGTGCATTTGCAGTTTATAATCACATGAACGTCAATTCACCAAAATGCCAGGAGTAACGGAAGTGACATCACATGCCATTTGACCTTTACTTTCACTCACACACACGTTTACGCATACACACACACACACTCTTCTCTCTCACACATAAACAAACTCTCACTTGCAGTATGCACATAACATACATTTAAAATATTATTCAATAAAACACTGACAGAAAACTAGGAAAGTGGAGCCCAACCCAAATCAGTGTTCCTGGTACTGATTTTGCCACATCCGAGGCCAGGGGTAGCAAAGGAAGTGGCAGGAGTCACGATGGGCAAGGTTGGGGGCCCAGCTGCGACCCCTAAATGACATTCATCTATAATCATGTTCCTGGTTCCTGGTTAAATGAGCCAGTCTTGGCGTTTTTTTTGCCCCAGCAGATTGATTCAAAGACCATTCCCATTGCGCCTCAGGAGCAGGCTAGGGCTTTCCATAATGAGGAAACTTGTAAGAGCTGGTGAACACCCACACACTGGCTTATTTGGGGTCACGGGGTTCAGGGACAATACATGCAAACCTTTTGCAAGTATATTCTCAAAATGAACCTAAAAGATACTTACTTGAGTCAAGGGCAGCTGGAAATCTGTTTTTAGGGTGAGAAAGATTTAAGAACACCACAAAGCTGGTGCTGATGTAGGGGTTTATCTAAGGGGAATATTATTTTCCATAACAGACACAAACAAAAACATTTAACAGTGTAAATGCACTTCAGTGTGCCAAATACCACACAGGTGCATAAGGAGTTCTTATGGTTAAGCACTGAGTCCTCATAAATATTCCTGGAATTCTTTGAGACTACTATGAAAGTCTTATCTATCACAGTTTCTCAGCAGCTCCTTTGTGAGTGGGGTTCACTATAAATAATCATATGTCGCGGCACATCGTGATTTACGGTGCAAAAACCGATTCACAATGACCTCAGAATTTCACTTAGGAAAGTTACAATTTTTACCAATGTTGCACCCAATGTTTGTGTCGGGGGTTTGCTACTAGAATATCAATCATTCTCACACTATTATGTGACATAAATATTTACAATAATAATGTCCTGTTTGAATTAGTAATAGAAAGTCTACACCCATTAGGACCTCATTGTGTACAGAATATTTAGGACACAATATTTGTGTCAGACTATATATACAATATTCTGACATACAACCATGTCCGATAACTCTGCCACTGTGGATTATCTGCGTAGGAATTCTGAAGTTGGAAGGGTAGTTTATCAGTAAAATGCCACAAACATCTTCCTTGATTTCTGTTTTCTTCATGCGGGGGAAAATAATTCTGCAAGAAGGCTACCCCACCACAAGAAATATGTGGGACTTCTCCGCATGCGCAGATGAAAGTCTTTGTATCCTTCTTTTTTCATACCCATACATTTTTTGTTTCTTTTTTTTATAAATCTTTTTATTAAGTGGTATCGACATATCGAGGAGCATTGAAATAGTTAGGAGACAGTACATATATCAAGCAACAATAATAATTCGCAAAGATTTGATACACAGTATAGGATACATAACATCTAGGGGGTGTAAGGTGCTCATCATCAGTCAGTGATGTCGGTGGGGTACCCATACATTTCTTAGCTTGCAGTCTATTGCCTGTGGGTGTCCTGAGAACTACAACAGCTAGTGAATTTGTCTGAAAGATAAGCGGGGCTGCTAGTCGTGATGCCTTTGTAAATGATTCAGCTTCTCTCGAAGTTAGCGTAGACCAGCAATGGGAGTCAATGGAGTTCTATTAAAATAGGGGGTTACATGAACATATTTCTTCAGGCCCTGATTGAGATGTACTGTGTTGTGTGTATAATGTCCTTAAGGGGTGGCAGTATGGAGTGTGAGAGGCCATGGACCAGAGCATTACACTATCCAAATACAATATTAAGAGGGTTTGAACAGAAATCCTGCAGTCCCTCTCTGGAAGAAATGGTTTCACTGGTTTTAGAACTGCTGGCGCCAAACCATATTTGGTTGTTTCACAATGCTTAGGAAAGGGTTGATCTGTGTATAAGCGAGTGGTTTTCCCTTGACTATGCTCGGTTTTCATTTCTTCTGACATGTCACAACTCACTTCAGGTGTATCCTTATGTGGGGTTGAAATTAAACTGCCTTTCCATATCTTTCTCCTGGCTTTAGCTCTTCATCTTAGTAGTCTACATGTTAAACTTGCAGGCATGAGCAACGTTTTGGCTCTAAAGACCACCAGTGACTGGTAAAACTGCTAAGTGTAAACTATGATTTTCAATACTTATCAGGCCTTCTTTCGGACTGCATTTCACATTATCACAGATTCAAAATGCATTGTTTAACAAACTGTTCCGCACTTTAAACTGCGTTTTCTACTTCTTAACATGTAGTACTCGTATACCACATTCATGTTCAGCTGACAAGTAAGGTGTAAAGTGAGTGATAAATGCATTTTCTAAAAGTGAATATCACCTTTTCAGTAGGCCTAGATACAGCTTTCTTTCTGGTAGGCCTGGGCGGTAAACTCCACTTCGTTTGTGGAGTTTTTCCCACTCCGTGCTCCGTTTAGAGCACAGAGTTCCAAAAACCTCAGCAGTGTGTCATGGAGTGAAGTTATTCCTTACATGCGGCTCACCAACATTAAGTTGGTGAGAGGGAGCGAGGAAAATCCAACGCTATACCACCTCCCGGTAAGAGTTCTCAACACCGATGGTCGTGGTAGGTCGCCACCGCTCACGGGGAGAAACCTGCAGCTCGCATTGAGGAAGCTGCCGCTTGAGTAGAAGATCTACTCGAGTGGCAGAAAGAAACTGCGCCCTCTTGCACTGCACGTGGTGCAGTTCACACTGATTTTACAATGCAGGACAAACACCCAGTGCTAACAATCAGCATGAGCAGCGTGAGTTACCTCACTTCACCGCTTGCATAACTCCACGGAGCGCAGGAGAGCTTTTTTGTCACGCGGAACTCCGCAAACTCTGCTCAGGCCTTTTATTGGACAGTTTGTGAAGGGTGTTTTCAAGGGTTTCACATATGTTCAGCTCCAATTTATTACTCAGGATGGAAGAGATGAAAGTAAAGATGTCTTTAGATGGAATATTTTGAACCTGTAAGAATCCCAACTCCAAACCTTGTTGACTCGGTAGAATGTGCAGTTTACCACCTTAAACCCTGCGCTTGTCTGCTCTGTTTAGTTATGAGTTTTCAGACAAATATATTAGGAAGCAGAAGCAAGTTATTTCAGTTTATGTTTTGATTTTCCCTTGCCACCAATACCAGTCATCACACGAACCACAATAAACTAAAGCACTAGAGTTGATTACACATTAAATGCTTTATCTCTTTTCCTCTCTCCTGGGAGTAAACTGCTGATTCGGCTGCTTTAGATGTAGTACTAGTATACCACAGATATGTTCACTGACAAGTAACATGTAAACTAAGTTTTCACACCACTTTTTAAATCCAAATCTCACCTCGGTAGGCCAATGAGCAGCTCACTTTTCAAAAGCTTTGTGGAGGGTGTTTTCAAGGGCTTCCACCTACGTTCAACATCAATTTCTTTCTCAAGATATGAGAGGAAAGTAAAGATGTCTCTAGATGGAGTATTTTGTAGCCTCTTTGTACCTAATTTCAAAGCAGGCTCAGTTTGTAAAATGTAGTTTCCCACCTTAAACACTATGCTCATCTGCTCTGTTTGACTATTAGTTTTCAGACGGCTGTGGTAGGAAGCAAAGCTGTTACTTCAATTTCAGTTGGGATTTTCCTCTTTCACCTACTCCATTCATCATCCACATCACAAGAATTTAAAGCTCTAGAGTTAATTACACATGAAATCCCTTTTAATAGTTTTTTGGGCTAATTTCAGTCTTCATTCTGCATGTTTTCATGAGTTACTAAGAGACTATTTAACATACTTTTCCCAGGGTTTTTCCTCAGATGTAGTATGTATATACCTTAGTCATGTGATGTGGACAACTAAGTTGCAAAGTTTTCTGTCCACTTTCTAAAGCCAAATATCATCACTTTGATAGACCTAGCAGCAGACCAATATTCAGACTCTTTGTGAAGGGTCTTTCTTAGGGCTGCCACATGGGTTCAGCTCCAATTTCTTTCTCGGGATGTAAAAGAAGGAAGTAACGATGTCTGCAGGTGGAATATTGTGGAGCTGCCTGACAACCAACCCCAAATCATGCTGATTTTGTCACCACAAGGAGTCAAGACTCTGCAGCTATTTATAAACTAAATAGTTTTAAGGAGTTTTCAAGCCTACTTTCAGACTTTATTTTGCATGTTTTCATGGGTTGCTAATGGAGTATTCCACATACTTTTTCCTGGATTAAATTAATGTTTCTACTTGTTGAGATATAACACTTGTATCCCTCAGTCATATTCAGTGGGCGAGTAAGCTGTGTTGGCGCACAGAAGCCACTAACTACCGCTACCACGGGGGCGTGGTTTGCCGCGCTGCAGAATGGCCGCTCTTTGAGTGAGCTCCGCCAGCCGGGACGTAATCCTGTATTTATCCTGCAATCGGAGAGCTGCTGAGGCGCCTGCTAGCGCTCCCCGGGTTGTGGAGAGGCAGTGAACCCGAACACCGGAGCTTCTGAGGCTCGGGCATATTCCTGGACCGAGTTGTGCGGCCGGCTGCTGCACCTCCGGGGGCCCGCGATCTGAGCTCCCTGGCGTGGCTGGGCTGACTCCGAAATCGAGCCCGCGGCTGCTGCTGGGACCCGGGCCCTGCTTGGAGATGTGGCTGCGGTAACCCGGAAAACATCGCCCCGTAGGATCTGCACAGTGAGTTGGGCCCGTTGGTTGCAGAGGGCTGTGGTGTGCCAAGAAACCGTGTGGCTGTGTCTGAGGGCGCCCGAGACGCGCTGACCCTGCGGCCGCGGCCGCCATTTGGCGGCCGTGAACACCGAAGTTAAAAATTGAGTACGGCCTAGCCTGGTGGGTGATTGGCGACGTGCTGAGGCCACGTCTGGCGCTACGTGCGCTATACTTTGGCTGTGAGTGCGCGCCACTGTGGGGGGCGCCTGGCGAGGTGCAAAGAAACATCAGCGGTGAGCCCGCCGTCTCTGTTAAGGCCCTACACACCCGCTGCCCCCATCATCGGACTCCTTCCTGCTCTTTAAGCCACGCTGCCTGGGGCAGCAGTTCAAGGTCGGTTAGACTACGGCACGATCTGCTATGCACTTGCCGCAGCTAATGCCAGCACGGACAAGATAACACCACTGCAAATTGATACATGGCTGTGGGCAACTGGTGTGGCGGGTTGTGCCCTATGTGTTGCTGAGACTTGGTGCTCCCTGACCACTGCGCCTTTGTGAGCTTTGTTTCCCGAAACTGCCGCTGCTTCTACTGCGCTGACTCACTGCTAGTTGTGGGGAAGACTGGCCTAGATCGAAGTCTTTGAGGTACTGTCTGCGCCTCGACCTGCGTGATCCCTGCGGTGAGGTGTGTAGTTGCATTGGTGGCCCGGAGGCCCCTGATATCCTATTCGAGCTCCGTGCTTGGTGTCAAGTTGTGAGTCCTAGGGCCCGATAGGTACAGGTGAGGACACTATCGTGCTTATTGCGCATTCCTAGCCACCGGAAACATGGGAAAGCAAGATGGCAAGCAACCTAAATTAACTTTTGAGAACAAACGCGCCACAAGGCATACGGAGCCGGACTCGGATGCGCAGGGGGATGGTCAGCATGAGTTGTTGGCGGAAGATCAAGGGGAAGATCTGCGGACCCTCATGCTGGAGATGCACTCCAGCTTGCGTAATATCGACACCAAATTGGATACCCTAACTGCACAGCTAGATTCTGTTAAGACGCAAGTGGCGACACATGAGACTCGAGTAGATGTTCTGGACAATTGGCAAACGGAGTTCGATGAATTCCAGGTGGACACTAAAGAGCAGTTGCTTCATATGGACATGTTGCTGGGGATCATCAGGGCCAAGAATGATGATTTGGAGGCGAGGTCCAGGAGGAACAACCTTCGCATTACTGGAATCCCGGAGACAACCGCCATTTCTAAGATGGAGACTTTTGTGTCGGATCTATTGCACAAACTATTTGATCCTCATTTGTCATCAGTATTCGTTGTGGAGAGGGCACATAGATCTCTGTGGCCTAAGCCTCCCGTTGGTGCGACACCCAGACCAATCCTGGCAAAACTGTTGAACTATCAGGACCACAAACTTATTCTGCGTCTGGTCAGGGAAAAAGGCCAAATATCCCACAAAGGTAACAATATTTCCTTTTATCCTGACTTCACTCCAGCGGTCCAGGCAGCACGTCGAGAGTTTCTTCCCGCCAAACGTATTTTTATGCAGGCACAGAGCCCCTACTCTCTGCTATACCCTGCCAAGCTAAAGGTTTCACACAAGGGTACAGCGCACTACTTTACAGATGCCAAATCCACCTTAAAGTTCGCCAAGCATGTCGGTGGAAGAAAACTTAAAGACACCCGAATGGCAGGGAAATCTCCAGAGGATCAGCTCAGTGACAATGACTGACCGGGTATTCCTAGAATCTGCTAGCAGTATAAATATGCCTTAATGGAGCTAGTTAGGGGCTAACACGACTATGGATTCTTGTTTTCATTTCTCTCTTATTTCTCTTTCAACTTTCTCTGGTGTTGATGTGTGGCACCCTGTAGTTCCGCAGCCCGAGGACTTATTATAGAACCTGCTATTGGTTATAAATGCAGACAGCCTCTCTGCAAAACTCTCGGCCACCCTGTGCGAACAGGGGAGTTGCCGGTGCCTCCACGCCCTCATGGGAAATTTCCCTTTATTGCTTAGCTGTTCTTCGTTTTCTGGGTTGGGAAGGGTACTCTACAACCTGATTGGGTGGGTTGGAGTGGGAGGTGGGTAGGGAATGTTCTATTGTTCGCAGCCAGTGTGTTTGTCAGTCATGGGTCAGGTCGTTTGAACTACAATTGGGTGATGTCGCGTTGCCACCGTAGATGCCACATATGTGGGCTTAATACACTAGATGTCACGCTAATACTGTAAACGTTCTTACATGGAACATAAGAGGGTTGAATGACAATAGGAAGGCTAGATTAGTACATGCCTTTTTAGCCAGACACAATGTTGATGTTTGTCTATTGCAGGAAACACATCTCAATGTTACACCATCACAGAGGCTACGTCACAACAGGTGGGGTAATGTGTATTCCTCTGTGTATTCTAATTATGCCCATGGGGTGGCTGTGTTGATTATGCGGGGAGTGGACTGGCGAGAGGGACACACCTATGCAGATCCTGAGGGGAGATTTCTTCTCATAAGTGGTATTCTGAGTGGCATTTCACTAGCGATAGTAGCTGTATACGGCCCCAATGTAGGCTCACCAGAGTTTTTTCATGACATTTGGACTAGGGTCAAAATGACAGGTTGTAATACGATATTATGGGGTGGAGATTTTAATGCTATTTTAAACGATGAACTGGACAGACATGGCACTGCTCGTCCTCTACATCCGAATGCGAGTGCCGCCTTACACAACAATGTCTGACGGTGATTTACTGGATATCTGGTGGGGGTGACACCCCCTACTTAGAGAGGGTACGTGTATCTCTAGCCATCGTAGTGCCTGGTTTCGGTTGGACTTCTAGTTGGTTTCACGAGACATAGCTGCATGGACCTCGGAGGTCTCACATTTGGCACGCTCCCTATCGGACCACGCCCCCTCCTTGCTGAGGATGCAAATCCCCGGTGCACCCCCCATGCTTTTACTTGGCGCCTTCCACCACATGCTCTGCTTGATGAGGCCTTCAAAGAGGAAATACGTTCGGATTTTACAGACTATTTCACTAATAATACAGGTTCAGTAGACACTGCGGCTTCACTGTGGGAGGCGTTTAAGGTTGTTATTAGAGGTCAGTGCATTGCTAGACAGGCGGGAGTACTGAAGGCAATTAGAGGTACACTTAGTTCCCTGGAAGCCCAGATAAAAGATCTTGAAAAACAATTCTATTCCACCAATGAGCTTGATGATGCCGCCCTCCTTAAGGCCCAGCTGATGGAATTTGCCGAAGAGGCCCAACGTGAGGTCAAGTTCCTGGGCAAATACGCTGAGGCGCGGAGGTATGGCGAGGGCGATCGCCCGGGCCGCACGCTGGCTGGCATGATCCGCCCCTCTAGGTCCGCCATGTTCATACACGAACTGCATAATACTCAAGGGGATGTCATCAGGGGACAGACGGGCATTTTGGATGCCTTTTCTGACTTTTATTCTCACCTCTATACTGCTACCCAACAAACATGCCCTGAGGGGATGCAAGAATTTCTCGATTCTATTGCCCTAGTCTAGTTTAATCAAAACCATAGAGAATATATGGATCTCCCCATTACAGTTGAAGATGTTGCTCAGGTTATAAAAGGCCTGCCGCTCGATAAAGCTCCGGGGCCAGACGGCCTGACCTACATGGAAGAATTGGCCCCTCGGTTATTGGCGGTGTATGAGCAGGCTCTGGAGGAGGGTGTCCTACCTCAGTCCATGAGAGAAGCAATAATCATTACCTGGCAAGTCAGAAACGGAGATAGATTCCTACAGGCCGCTTTCGCTCATAAACGTGGATGTTAAAATCCTTGCAAAGCTGATTGCTAATCAACTACATCCTATGCTCCCCATGATTGCGCTCCCCGACCAGTCGGGGTTCATTCCTGAGAGGTCGACTGCTCACAATTTGAGAACCATCTTCTCAGCGCTGCATTACCTTCATCCAGAAGTGCATGCTGCCGTTGTCTTCCTAGACGCCACAAAGGCGTTTGACACGCTTGAGTGGCCTTACTTGTTTGCCATTCTAAATTGCATGGGGTTCAGCCCGCTTTTCATTAACCGTATCAGGCTGCTGTATTCTTTGCCGGTGGCCCGGATTCGAGTGAATGGCTTGCTTTCAGATCCATTCCCAATATCACGTGGTACCAGGCAGGGGTGTCCGCTTTCTCCCTTACTATTCGCTATTGCGATGGAGTCCCTAGCCGCCAGCATTAGACAACACCACACAGCCCGTGGTATTGGCTTTAGCACTAGAAGCCTGCTCATTTCGCTTTATGCGGATGATGTGACATTATACATCATCGACCCCGAGGAAAACCTAGATCCGGTCCTTAGAGAGTTTATTCGCTTTGGAGGCCTAGTCGGCGTCTCAGTTAACTGGGCAAAGTCGGTGGTGTTTCCCCTGATGGATGGAACGCCCCAGGTGGTATCTGAATTTCCTTTGGGATGGGAGGCCGAGGCAGTTAAATATTTGGGCGTATGGGTGAGTAGGGATACGCAAGAGACATGGAACCTAAATTTTGGTAGGGCGGTCACCTGGTTAGAAGAAAAGGTTAAAATGTGGTCCAAAATGCCACTGTCAATGGCTGGGAAGATAGCATTAGCCAAAATGGTTATTTTACCGAAGTTTTTATATTTGTTTGTCCATATCCCAATCCCACAACAGTTTTTTTAACACCCTCAAATCACAGTTGATTGCCCTGGTCTGGGCGGGGGGTCAGGCCAGGGTGTCCTGGGACCTACTGACTCTCCCGTTGCGACAAGGGGGCTTTGCAGCGCCAGATATGCATTTATATGCCCTATGCGCTCAGGCCCAATTTCTACATTATTGGGTCCATCCGACACCCTACCAGCCCCCTGTGGCAGTTGAGATTGACGCGGTTGCCCCTGTTCCGATTAAGGTTGTGCTTTACCAGGCCCCACAACGCCCCCACGGAGACATAGATACGGGCGAGACTCAACAGTGGGTTTGGGGAGAGTTGCGAAAAAGAGCTGACACTCCGCTGCTATACGCTCCTTCCATCCCGTTGGCACAGAATCCAATGCTGCCCTGTTTTCGGGATGGGGTCAGTAAGGCCCTCACACATGACATGAATCTGCACACGTTTGCGGATCTATATCCTGGAGATACGTTCAGGCCGCCTCCCGAGGCAGGTGCAGAAAGGATGATATCTTTTGCCGAGCTTTTTTTATATCATAAACTGCGCGCAGCGTGTCGTGCCCTATGGGATGGCTTCCCTGCAGCTCTTCCATCGCTACCTGCACTGGAAAATGTGTTGAAATCTTCCTCTCCCAGAAAACTTATCACACGCATATACACCCGAATGCAAAACACAAACCCGTTGGTGAAACCTAAATCAAACTACCACTGTTCTAATCGCACTGGGCCCTCTTATGATTACAGTAAACTCTTCTTCATCTTTTTCTGATGCGTTCTTATACCATCTAACCCTGAGGTGACGGTCTGCCGATGGATCTTGTTCCACCGATAGGAGGGGTGGAATTTAGGGTATTCAGATACATCAGTCAGCTGCTCAATGAGGACCATTAATTGGTAGCCAACTTACCAAAAAGTCCCACATTAAATCTTTCTCTATTGCACAGTTTCAGGTGACAACCAATAGGACACAATAAGAATCTCAAGCAAGTTAAAGTTTGTTAGTTATTATATTAGGGATTCAAAATTTATTATAAAAAGTAATCTCTTTGGCAACTCAGTAAAAACTATCATAGCTTTAATTAAAGCACCCAGCATTTGGGCAAGTGTGGAAATATGGATTTTTATGGTCGGTTATGTCCCCTATCTTGGACCCCAACGGTTTCATGTATAAGTCACAAGTACATGTATGTTCCCTCCAGTTCCAGTTATGAAGACGCAAATACATGTGCGTCCACCGTCAACATGTCCTCTTTCAGATCCGCCATGAATGGGCCGGATATTCTATTCCTAAGTATAAAAGGCCACCGGCTTTATATGGTTCACTTCCCACATTTCTACAGATTCAGGCGAGTAGGCCCTGATTCTGCCACCAAGCCTTTTCTTGCCTTCTGCCTCTGAAAGCTCCAGTCTGAGCCTGCATCTGTGACCATGAACTTTGTCTTACTCCCTGCGCGGCTAACGGTGCCTGATCCAGCCCGTCGCCTGCCAAAAACTGTATTTCACCTTCGAGATTATCTCCTTCGCTCCTCATCCGATGCATTCCTTTCTAGCAGTTTAAGTAAACATTCCTCCAGCTACCGTGCACAGGGGCCAGGCCTCGCTGCCCTCATGCAAGTAATTCATAGCCCCGTTACCATGGAATATTCCTACCCCCTCGCATCTAGTGTAGACACTTAGACGCTTGTGCACGCACTAACAGTCAGTATAGTCAGTATAGAATAAGATTCTATCCTAAGAGACCTCTCTTTTTGGATAACACAGTTCTTTAAACATAGGATATTAGATATGATTTGGGATTAGGTTGACATAACCCCAGACTTTTGTCTCCACATGTAGAGCTAAATGTCAAGTCCCATTCTCCCCCTAGTTGCACGTCAACTCACACGTCATGCTGCTGCGCACGCATCTCTGCCAAGTATTCTTGCTGACATTGCGAAATTCTTTCATGGAACCACCCATTTGTGACATCATACCTAATGACGTTCTTTAGTTACGCCTAGTTACACCCATTTTAGTTACGCATGTATGCCTTTATCTCTGTTATCAACTGTTACGCCTCCTGCATCTGTTTTACTGTAATGCCTATTCTATAAAAATGATTACCTGTCAATAATATATGTTCCTTCCTTCCTGAACTTTCGTGGTGATGGAATAGAAGGCCCATAATTCGAATTATGTTCCTTTGTATAGGAATAAAGCCCGTTCCGAACCTCTAATACCACGGATTCTGCCTCTTATTTTATTGAGCTATTCTTATTAATGTTCCGCATCAAATTAAGTTCCGGTAATTAAATTATTTACCACATATATGGCGCCCGAATAGGGACACTTTCTCATCTCACGCGCCGGAGGTGCGTTGCAGGCCCGGTCTCCTGCCACAGCTGGACGGACAACAACGCGTACCCACAGGATTTCCTGTATCTCCCTCCTGCCGAGCGGGGGTAACTGAGGCTGCGATCAACACCCAGACGAGGCGGTGAGAAGTGCGAAGTATCCCGACCAGAGCCTAGCTGAGAGAGCAAGATCCGAGGTATACAGAGGCCCACCAAGTTCCGAAGTTCCGAAGTATCGAGTCGAGTCCAGTCGGGTCCAAGTCCAGTTCAAGTTCAGTTCCGAGGCCTTCCGTTCCGAGCTACCCGGTGAGTACCATTGTCGGGGAGGCGTTCTGACGTGCACATAGGTTGTGCCGGTCAAGACGGGTTTGGGTACACAAATCCGGTCTGCACTGTTTCAGCAGTGTATCTGTACTGTTTAGCAGTATATCTAGTATGTCTAGTATATAATTCAGAATACCTAGTTAGTGCCGAGTATTATGCTTAGTGACTAGATCCCTAAATGGCCATCATTGTTGTTCATTAAATGTTAAATGTTAAATGTTTTAAATACGTTCTGCATATTGTGGTGTGAATGACTGTTCATTAGTGTGTTTTGTTGTATTAAACGTGTTCAAAATTAGGTATCAGATCAGTTCTCAATATGCCGCTCTTTTCTAAATTAAGACAGATCAAAACTAGAAAAGGGGTACTCGAAGAAGCTGTTCCCATTCCTCCTAGGGACACTCCAGGGTACTTCATGTATCATAAACATGGCCTAGACGCCATATTATTTCTTGATTTATGGGTAGACTACACCAAGGAATTACCAGAAAGTCAGAGGTGGCCCGCAGTTGGGACCTGGGATGCAGATTGCATCATGAAAGTAGAGGAAGAATTATGGAAAAAGAAAGCTAGACAATCACAGAAAGATGCCATTGAATTATGGCGTAAAGAATCGTATAGACGTACAGAAAAAGCACGCAGACAGGAAGAGAAGAGTAAGGAGAATTCAAATAAAGTCCGAGAAAATCTATTAATTGAAGAAGGTACCCGAGCAAAAGCAGAACAAGTAGACAGACAAAGAAATGCCCTTATGAATGGTATGTATCCTCTTCTGGCCGAAGGGTTACCTAAGGCTACTCCGGAGATACCAAAAGACTTGCCACCTCCGTTGTTTCCGATAAAATCACATCCCAAAGGGCATCCCAGAACCGCAGAAGATGTTTTTCTTTCCTCTTATTTAGACGACGCAGCTCCCGAGTATGCTAATACTGCACCACATAGACCGCCTGCCGAGGGGGTTCAACGCCAAGACCCTCCGTCTGTACCTCCACAACAACAAACTCCGATACAAGTTCCGGCAAGCACATCTGTTTCTACAGCTGTACCCACACCTATGGTTGCTATATCACGTTCAACGAATCCTTTCACATCCAGCACCCCAGGCGGTGCTACAGGAGGTACAACAAACATTTTTTCCACGCCACCCAGAGTAAATAAACTTTCCTTTCAAGAAATAGCCCACCAACGTACGCCCAAACTAGTAACTCCCGACATGCTTAAGGAACTTCTAGTAGATTGTAGATATGACCCTGTGCCCGGCAAAAAGGATGAAATGCTGCTGGCCTCATTACGTATCCGACGAGCTGCAATATATTTAGGGAGGCTACCAGGAATGACTACACATTTAGAAAATATATATCATTTTATCCAGTCAGGGCGAGATTCTGAAAGTATTAATAGAGCCATGGAGTACCAGAAAGTGGAGATACAGGGGGAACTGTTACGTTTCCTCATAAATTGTGTGGTCAGAAATCAAGACCGACCAGGGGTAAATCCGGAAGAAATGCGAATTCTTACCACATGGAGTCGGAATATATCAGAGGGGAGACATGATAAACTACTAAGTATAGTAGCTATGTGCCGAAAGATCCGCAAAGAAGTAGAACGAATACACGAAGAAAGATTGGCGGTAGACCAGCCTGAACAAAACGAGGAGGAGGAAGAATTAGAACTGCCCACAGGACAGTTAGAAACTATGGCCTATGTAAGTAAAGGAAGACCCCATAATAATACCAGAGGCTTTACTGATCCGATACGTCCGATACGTCCAGAAAATAACAGAAATTTCCAAACCCCTATAATAAATATAAGGTCCCCCGAACATTCGTTCCAAGCCGCTGACAAATTACTCCGAGAACGAAGGGGTTATCATATACTCGATTCTATGGACGAACAAGAATTAGCCAGGTCAGCTGTTCACTGGGTTGACAGTCCCGGAAAATATAGTGATGATACACTAGCACACACGTTTTTGAACCTCACCCCAGATGAACAGCGTTTAGCTGGTATCTACATGATTCAACAACTCCTTATATTATATAAAAGCCAACACTCCGATCCTGGTCCCTTACCTGATATGTTAACCGAATTACTCACGAATAAATGGAGAGGTTCAGGTACTGAGTTAATTAGAGAAATACTAGAATACAGAAAGCAGTACATTCTTTTTGTATGCCCCGAACATGTCTCACTGCCCATCAAGGAAAGAACGACGTATTATATGGATAGACAGAATCCCTTACGCGAAGTGCACCCGATAAAAGGTGATGACAATCAGTTTAAACGTGTGTTTGTATACACACCCATATCTAAAATGGAACTATTAGAAATGAAGAAAGTGGTACCCAGTCATGACAAAGACCCAGCGGGTTTCCACCGTGAAATTAAAGACATGTTGCTCATGGGAGAGTATACCTATCCCGACATTATGAAAATATTAAAGGTATTAATGCCTGCGGGCATTTATGAAAAACTCAAAGAAAAGGATTGGGAGGTGGGAGACCAAAAGATAGATTGGACAGCATTAGAAAACGAAGAAACAGCTCGAGGTCCAGGTTTAGGGCTTGGGGAAAAGACCAAAATACTACCAGGTTTATTAGTACAGGTACTGCCACGTTTATTAACTACGAAAAAGGAAGACTGGGGTGCAATCTCAGCCTGTAAACAAAAGCAAGATGAGGACACTAGTGATTTTTATGCCCGATTCGAAAAATGTTTTGGTATAAATAGTGGAATAAAAGCAAGTAGCGAATCGTATCCACATCTGTTTGTGACAAAATTAGTTGAAAATGCCTTGCCCCAAGTTAAGAATAGAGTATTGAAATTCGAGAGTACCTGGCAAGGTAACACTCCGTCACAAATGTTACAAATGCTACAGTACCATCACAATAGAATTAGAGAGGAACAAGAACATGAACAAAGACGCATGAAAGACACGAAAATGAAAATGCTAGTTTCCCAGACAGTTCCAGCTGACAGTCATAAAAAGGGTATGACACAGTCCAGTGTTTCAGTAGGTTCTGTAAAAGGGACATGCAACTATTGTAAACAGCCAGGTCATTATGTACACGACTGTCCGGTTTTAAAACATAATATCGCCATAGGTAATACAAAAGAAAGACCACGGCCACTTAGACAGGATCAGAACCAACAAGGAGCCCCGCAGCATGCACAGGCCATGCCAGCTCCGCAACAGTCTATGCCAGCTCCACCACCGCAGCCTATTGCTGCCACACCAACAACGACACGACAGATGTACCAGACCGCACAGTATGACTACCCTGATTATCAACGATACTCATGAAACAGCCTAGAGAGGGAAGTTGGTTTACCCCTTATCGAGGTCCCTGTAGATCAAGAAGGACCTTATGTACACAGTGAACTATTAGGCCAAAATAGAAAATTTTTACTTGATACAGGGGCAAGCCGAACAACCATAAAACGTAGTGAAGTTCCAGGGGCACCCCTCTCAGGCTCACAGAATATTTCCCTTGGTTTTTCAGGAAAACCTATCATTAACGAAGTGTCACAGCCTCTTCCACTTACGATTGGTCCCTTGACACGAACTACAGATTTATTGCTTACTAAATCATGTCCAGAAAACTTGTTAGGTATAAAAACATTGAAAGCTCTAGGAGCTATAATATGTTGTTCTCCGGAAGGAGTAAGATTGTTTTTACGTGATTTCAAAGGGCACTATGTGTCCCGAGACATGGATCACCGACTGCAGACTTTACCCACACATTTATGGGCACAAGGCCCTACAGATGTTGGTTGCATGAACATTACACCATATCGAGTCACACTAAAGACAGGAGTGGTACTACCACGAATGCGACAATACAAGTTACCCCCAGATGCTGTAGTGGCTTTACTGCAAATCGTTGACGAGCTTATTACCCAAGGAGTGGTTGTGGAAACCGACTCCAATGTATGTAATTCCCCGATAATTCCGATTCTTAAACGAACTGATCCAAAAGCCCCGCCAGTATATCGATTGGTTATTGATCTGCGCGAATTAAATAAATGTATTGTACCACAATACCCCGTAGTTCCAGACATTTCTTCATTACTGACAGCCATTGATTCCGAAGCAACATTCTTTACTGTAATTGATCTCAAGAATGCCTTTTTCAGCGTCCCAATAGATCCGGAAAGCCAATACTTGTTCGGATTTAGTTTAAATGGACGAAGCTTTAAATTCACACGCGCACCTCAAGGATTCACAGAAAGCCCCAGCATCTATAGCCAAGCACTGAAACGAGAACTTGACAGTATCCACATGCCAGTCAACACTGCCCTGCTTCAATATGTCGATGATCTGCTGATCACCGCTAGAAGCGGACCTGAATGTGAAAAAGCTTCACTGACGGTTTTACAATTTTTGGCCGAAAAGGGGCACAAGGTGTCCCCTTCTAAGCTGCAATTCTGTGTCCAGCGAGTTGTTTACCTTGGGCACTCGCTGTCCAAGGAGGGAAGGCAGCTTACGTCAGATCGCATCCAGTTAATTGCTAACATGCCAATACCCAAGACACAAAAGGAGGTACGGGCTTTTATAGGCCTCACTTCATATTGTAGGCAGTGGATCCCTCAGTATGCATTTCTAGCAAAACCACTCATTCAGTTGACAACACAGGAGGCGGCCACATCGACTGTCCTCCCTTGGACTCAGGAACATACACAAGCTTTTGAAAGCCTAAAGAAAGCTTTATGTCAAGCACCAGTCCTAGCAACACCATATTACAGTAAACAGTTTACACTCTTTGTTACAGAACGCGAAGGTACTGCTTTGTCAGTACTCACTCAGGAACAAGCAGGATCACATAAACCATGTGCTTATTTCTCTAGTACATTAGATCCAGTAGCTCAGGCTCTGCCTGCGTGCCTGAAATCAGTGGCAGCGACAGCTTTAGCAATCAGACAAAGCGATGCCATAGTATTAGGACATCCATTGACAGTACAAGTACCACACGCAGTAGAGGTTCTTGTGAACCGAACGCAAACACAACACTTGACTATAGCAAGACTTACCGGTTACGAATTAACATTGTTTCAGCCACATATAGAAATCAGACGTTGTAATACGTTAAATCCTGCCACACTTTTGCCAGTAAACGGAACAGACCCACTAGCACATGATTGTATTGAAGTTATTACTATCACGACGAAACCCAGACAAGACTTAACAGACGTCCCATTGACAGATCCAGACCTGACGTTGTATGTAGATGGTTCATGTATGAGAACAAGTACAGGAGAGCTAGTGGCCGCGTATGCAGTCACAACAGACACTGAAGTCATTGAAACATATTGCATAAATACCTTGTCAGCTCAAGCAGCAGAGCTCATCGCTCTGACACAAGCCTGTATTCAAGCCACAAATAAGAAAGTCAACATATACACTGATTCACGTTATGCATTCGGAGTTGTACATGACTTCGGCGTGCTGTGGCGAGAGAGAGGTTATTTAACTTCTCACGGTGCCCACATTCAGCACGGACCCCTCATTCATGCCTTATTAGATGCAATACATCTACCTACTGCAATATCAATTATGAAATGTAAAGCTCATACGAAAGTTACTGATATCATTTCCCAAGGCAATGACCTAGCTGACAGAACAGCTAAACAGACTGCTCAGAATAAAACTCACACATCTGACATGACAAAGACAATAGTTCAGACACCAACACATTGCATGACGGTTAAGGATCCCGCTCTTGACGTAATTGACATACAGACACACGCTACACCAGATGAAATAAAGAAATGGACTGAATTAGGAGGGATCCAAACAGATCAGGGATGGATGACGAAGGAAAAATCTATATGGTTTCTTCCCGACTCAATGGTCCAAGTCATCATTAACACAATACATAGTCCAGCGCACCTAGGAGAAAAAGCTATGCTAGACAGCATTCAACACATTTGGTTCAACAAACATTTGCGAGCCGCAGCTAAACAAAAAGTTCGTACCTGTATGATCTGTTGTCAGTTTAACCCAGGTAAAAGCATTCCCGTAGAACAGGGTGGATTTCAGCCTCCTGATCACCCTTTTGAAGTCCTCCAGATGGATTATATCCAGATGGAACGATGTCGAGGATTCAAATATGTTCTCGTAGTTGTTTGTGCTCTTTCCCGTTGGACAGAAGCATACCCGGTCTCAGATTACACTGCCCCGACTACTGCCAAACAGTTAGTTCGAGAATTCTTCCCACGGTACGGTTTACCACGTGTTGTCTACTCAGATAACGGCCAGCCGTTCTCATCCGAACTAATGAAACACGTTTCACTTTTGTTAGGCTATCAATGGAGATTTCACTGTGTCCGACACCCCGAGGCAGCAGGTCTCGTGGAACGACATAATCAAACTCTGAAAATTAGATTGTCCAAAATATGTAGACAGAAAGGTGTCGATTGGGTAGTAGCCTTACCAGTTGCACTCTTTTACATGAGAATGGTAGCACACTCTCGAACAGGGCTATCCCCGTATGAGGTGATCTTCGGTAGACCACCAAATATGTGGGGGACGCCTATACCTCGTAAAATAACTGACGTTGACTGTAATATGCTGACAGATTACCTGGCTTCCTTGATGTCTGCACTACAATCTTGTCGTTCACAGGTAGCTGCAGCCTTTCCCGACAACACCGAGGTGAAACCCCATGACGTAGTTCCCGGGGACCTGGTGTTGGTGCGTAATTTTGACCGGAAGACTCAGCTGGATCCTAGGTGGAAATCGCCTCAACTTGTACTGCTCACCACGAGGACAGCCGTGAAGATCGAAGGTCGCAAAGGTTGGATACACTCGAGTCATATCAAGAAATTTTATGGACTACCATCCGATATAGAGACTAAACCCTGTATTTCCTCAAAGACAGACTCGAAGCTTCCTTTGGTTGAACTAAGCGATAAAGAACTATATAGACTAAAATTGAGGTCCAGTCAGTCAGACAATTTGATTGTTTAAGTCCTCCCCAAGGTGAATCGGTTGAATTTGTCTCTGACATGTATCCTCTGGACCGGAATAGAGAAAGAAATAATCAAATGCTGCTCAAAAGACATGCGTACTGTAAATCACTGCGTAGTCATTGCACAGTGACGTTATTAATTTTGTTTTTCTTATGTCTTTTTATAATCACTGCAAGTATAGTGTTGCACATATATTATCCTATTTCTAAACATGTTTACAATGTTACTGCTGAACATTCTTTTAGTGAATTACCCCCGCATGAGTTGTCATATAGATTTGCGCTGCGCAACAACACTTTTATTAGTATGTTACATCATTCCCATCAAACTAGCAATGCTACAAATTGTTGGATATGTGGCCGACTCCCTCCCTATCAGAACTATAAGGGAGTTTTGCCCCTCTTTCCCTATCCGTTCACACACAATGGCTCCTGTGGAGCATGGTTTAGTTTGATCAATTCCCTAGACTCGAATTCCGCAGTTTATCAAGACAACTGGGTATGGGGAAACCTGAACTTAGTTTTGCTTAAGGTCTGCTACCCTAACAAGGAGGGACTTCCCAAAAGAACAGGAACTGATCTAGAAAATGAAGTATATGGATTAGGTAATTTTACACTTAACCTCATGATCCTGAACGTTGAATCTGAAGCTACACCCATATTGCCCGCCATGTCGGTATTCCCAGTAAAAGGGGAACTATGTATAAGAAAGAATGGCTCCATACACATGGGCCATAGTAAATGCACCACTGTGATAAAATTTAGTGATCAAGGCAAGTCTACATTTAGAGCTTCTCGTCATTCCTACTTTATATGTGGCCAGACCGCATATATACGCCTACCTCTAGATTGGGATGGTACCTGTTACATAGCATTCCTCCTACCACCTGTTTTCTTAGCTCCTCCTGATTATCATAGAAATACTCATTTAGTACACAATAGACAGCAGAGAGATCTCCCAATCGTCGATTACACTGAAACAGCATGGGAAAAATACACAGATTTCAATAAAGGTTTCTTTCCTTATATAGGTAAAGTTACTAATAGTAAGCTAATACGTAGATTAACCAGAACCCTCGAAGCAGTAGTGAACGAAACTATTTCCGCCTTAGGCAATTTAACAGAAGAGCAGTCTGCTATGCGGATTGTTGTGCTTCAGAATCGTCTTGTCCTTGACGTCATCCTGGCCGATAGGGGCGGAGCTTGTAGGGTCATCGGATCAAGTTGTTGCATTTTCATACCAGAAAATTCACCGTCAGTATATAAAGCCATAACCCGCCTTCATAAGATTGTAAGCCAGATACACCAGAGTCCAGGCACCTGGACTTGGTCCGGTTGGTTCTGGGGCGTGTTGTCAGCCTGGGGATGGAGAATTCTATCCTTCCTAGGTATTGGCTTTCTCATACTATTCAGTTGCTGCTTATGTCTACAATGTGGGCCAGCGATTTGTGGTCTGTGTGCCACCTCGTGTATCCCACATCCAAGTTTTCGTTCAAGATCCCGGAAGAAGAAAGAAGAACAAATGATGTTATATGAACAGATCGATGGATTGATGAAGATTGATATCTCCTAAGGGCAAGTAGGGGACAAGGAGGGAATGTGGGAATATGGATTTTTATGGTCGGTTATGTCCCCTATCTTGGACCCCAACGGTTTCATGTATAAGTCACAAGTACATGTATGTTCCCTCCAGTTCCAGTTATGAAGACGCAAATACATGTGCGTCCACCGTCAACATGTCCTCTTTCAGATCCGCCATGAATGGGCCGGATATTCTATTCCTAAGTATAAAAGGCCACCGGCTTTATATGGTTCACTTCCCACATTTCTACAGATTCAGGCGAGTAGGCCCTGATTCTGCCACCAAGCCTTTTCTTGCCTTCTGCCTCTGAAAGCTCCAGTCTGAGCCTGCATCTGTGACCATGAACTTTGTCTTACTCCCTGCGCGGCTAACGGTGCCTGATCCAGCCCGTCGCCTGCCAAAAACTGTATTTCACCTTCGAGATTATCTCCTTCGCTCCTCATCCGATGCATTCCTTTCTAGCAGTTTAAGTAAACATTCCTCCAGCTACCGTGCACAGGGGCCAGGCCTCGCTGCCCTCATGCAAGTAATTCATAGCCCCGTTACCATGGAATATTCCTACCCCCTCGCATCTAGTGTAGACACTTAGACGCTTGTGCACGCACTAACAGTCAGTATAGTCAGTATAGAATAAGATTCTATCCTAAGAGACCTCTCTTTTTGGATAACACAGTTCTTTAAACATAGGATATTAGATATGATTTGGGATTAGGTTGACATAACCCCAGACTTTTGTCTCCACATGTAGAGCTAAATGTCAAGTCCCATTCTCCCCCTAGTTGCACGTCAACTCACACGTCATGCTGCTGCGCACGCATCTCTGCCAAGTATTCTTGCTGACATTGCGAAATTCTTTCATGGAACCACCCATTTGTGACATCATACCTAATGACGTTCTTTAGTTACGCCTAGTTACACCCATTTTAGTTACGCATGTATGCCTTTATCTCTGTTATCAACTGTTACGCCTCCTGCATCTGTTTTACTGTAATGCCTATTCTATAAAAATGATTACCTGTCAATAATATATGTTCCTTCCTTCCTGAACTTTCGTGGTGATGGAATAGAAGGCCCATAATTCGAATTATGTTCCTTTGTATAGGAATAAAGCCTGTTCCGAACCTCTAATACCACGGATTCTGCCTCTTATTTTATTGAGCTATTCTTATTAATGTTCCGCATCAAATTAAGTTCCGGTAATTAAATTATTTACCACACAAGGATGGTTCTAAATCCTCTTACACAGTTACAAAATCCTGCTACCTACAAGGCAGAAGGATGATTCTCCAAACTAACAGACTTGAGCCTATCAGGCGAGGGGGAAGTAAAATATATGAGACTCTAAGGGAGAGTTCATTTAGCATAAAGCTTACGTAAAAGATCTCAGTCCATCTGCTACCAAATGTAGCACTGACATATATTCCAAAACCAAAGGATGGTTTGATACCTCAAAATCAGTCAGAACAAAAGGTTGTCAGCATCACACAAAGTGCATGCATCAAAGTTTGAGATAAATCTAATTGTTGTCAAAAAGGGGAAGGAAAACAAAACGAGTGCACTCAACAAGCAAAATAATTTGAGTGCTGTGCCCCTCCTTTAGGATTTCTTCCTTTACAAGTTCATAATAAAAAATCTGAGTGATGTGACATCAAGCCACCATCACAAGACCATCATGTATTCAGGATGTACATTAAGTCAGCTAGTCGCAACATCAATATTGTTCCCTATGCTTGTCATGAGAACCAAAAGATTCACAAGTCCACATCAGTTATTGATAGGAAAATGAAACACAATATCAATACACAGGACTGTAAAAATCATGGTTCTTAGTCTAGCTATTCCCATGGGAATAGTTTTCAGTAAAGTATAATAATGTACAATTGCGGTACAGGGAATGCAACAATATACTAAGGGCCAGATGTACGAGCCTTTTTAACAGTCTCATACTGGAAAAACGCCCAACTGCACCCCTTCAAATAGCGAGGAGCACTGGTATGTACGATTGTTTTGCAACTAGATGATGCTCCTAGAGGCACTCCACAGATTAGTTTGAAGACTTTTGAGAAGTGAGGTGCCAGGCTGATAGCTTGTGTTCTATCCATTAAGAAGGAGCCAATTCAGCAGAGGACCAATCCTTGGATGCCAATCTTGTGCAGGCGCATGATGAGGATGGGGTGTGAGCATCGTTCCCAGTAACCTGTGCGCTTTTGCGCGCGCACACAGAGCCTTTCACCAGCGCGCACAGACTATTGCAAAGCACGCACGTAATAACGGCACAGGCTACTCCGGTTACTCTTGCCATCGGCCTGTGGTGTGGAATGTCTCAGGAGGGGTGGAGGGGCGGGGGGCCTAATTCTTCCAGCCGTAGGCGGAGTGGGGATGCAGGGGCTCTAAGAAGCGGAGAAAAAACAACAAAGCCTCGTTAACACGAGGATGGCCTAGTAAAGACCTGTGAAGTACTCGGTGTGGATGGCACCTCAAGAACGTTCTTTGTACCCGGGAAGCTGGCTCAGCCCGGGCTGGCACACACGACGGGGAAGGGGGGGAGGGGGTTAGGGGCAGAACACTTTGAGCACTATGGGCGTTGCGCGCCTGTTCACAATGTAGGATCAGGGCTGCTTTTCACCTATATTTTTGAAAGTGTGCTGTACAAATGCCTCTCTCTGGTCGATGCTGCTGAAAATAAATAATCAAATTGTTATGTTTTCACATCGGACTGGGAGCTGGTTCCATGCACTGACCAGCAGGAAGACGTTGGTGAATAGTGCGGTTATTCAAAAGCTCACAACTGATTTTTTTAATGTTTTCTTTGTGTCACATAACACAGGATGGATTAATGCCGTTGCTGTGTGTGTGTGTGTTCAATCAGGGCCAGCTTTAGGACGTTAGTGTGGGGTGGGGTCACTGTGTTTTTACAATAACTTTTGAGTTTGAAAGCAGGTGCTGCTAGTTTCCTTGGGTGGCCATCAGTAATGAGGCAACATTAAAAATTTCAAGATAATGACAGTGATTAATGCTCCTGCTGGAACTCTCAAAGGTTCATGTGCCTGCTGCAAAGAACGTGTGACTGACGCACCATGATCAGAGAACTGACTGTGAATGAACAATGAGTGAGTGAACAATGAGTAGACCTATATAAAAGAAAGTGTATGCCAGAGATAAGTTTTGGAGATGTGAAGGGTACTGTTGTTTGATGGTAGTAAGGGAATTCAAGGAGAAGGTGGTCAGTTGGGGGCTGACAAAACGATTGTCACGCTGGGTTCCAGCAGCGCTAAAGCCTACCTGTTTTTCAGCCTCATCTAGTAATCCCTGCGTTACATAACCCACCACCATTTGCAGCAGAATGAATAGCTCTTACCATAGTTTTCAGGGTAGCATGCATATTGTCCCATACTCTTTCATTCTTTTAATGGGAAACCGTGTTGTGATACATTACGTCATCAGACTAGAAGGTCTGCTTGTTCCTAAGCACATGGCATATTGCAGCATCACAAGTATAAGGTATTACCAGGGCCACTGGAATTATGCTTTATATTTGCCTAATTATGGATATGCCACATAATCCATCATCTGAAACAGAAATCTGTAGATTTAAACCAAATAAAAATAGTTTCTAGCTTAAACAAATCAAAAGTTACTAAACAAAGTTGAGACATATGTTTGCGTGTATGGAAGGCTTATCGCAAAGGTTGGCTGGGCATCTTTCAGTTGCTTACGACTGTATTTGGTTTATAAACCGGTCCTAAGGAGGTGAAATATTTGTGCAGACAGGATTACCGTGTATAAAAAAATTATAAAAGAATGAAGTAACACTAAGAAAGCATGTGCTCTATCATACATAATATGCCTATTCTTATTCCATAATTTAGCCAAAACTGCTGTATAATTTGGTGCTTTCCTCTGCTGCAGAATTCTATGGGCCCTGGGTATTTTTGTTCAGCTTTTGTACAGTACACAATGTGCCATTACTGTAGTTTCATTGAATGTATAGACACTGACAAACGTTCTCTCACTCATTTTCAATCACGTTCTCCTACAGTCTTGCACCACATACACACACCTTGAGGTCATATACTGTCTGTGTCCTGAAATGCACCCTGCATTCAGACAACTCACTCCTCATTCTCGCCCTTCACTTTCCCGCTCACCCTGCACTCACAGCGATCACAATACACTCACAGCGATCACAATGCACTCACAGCGATCACCATGCACTGACACCATTCACTCGCTCACCCAGCACTCACATTGATCACTCTGCACTCACAATACATTTGCGCTGTTCAGCCTGTATATCACCCTACAGTCACAGGAGAACACTACTCACCATGCACTCATGTGATACTTCACTCACCTGTGCCTCTCACTGCTCAATATGCAATCTCGCTGCTCAATCTGCAATCTCACTCAAACAAGCCCATCACGAGCAATGCATTAATTTGTCCCACTCTGCACTTACATCCACACCCAAATTCATATGATCTCCTCACTCACCCTGCAGTCACTCCTCTTACCCTACCTACTCTTACACTGTTGCATCACTCACTGTGCATTCACATGGGCATGTCTGCCACCCACACAGCGCAGAGTGTTAATGTGCCTGCTACAAAGAACGTATACCATGCAGATCACAGACCTGAGTGTGAGTAAACTAGGAACAGCGTTATTTAAAAATGAATTGTTTGTCAGAAAGGTGCTATAGAGAGATGAGGTGCATTGTTGGTGAGTGGTAGTGAGCGAATTCATGAAGGAGGAGGGAATGGGTGTCAAAAAAAGACTGTTGCACAGTGTGCGACCAATGCAGAGCCAGCCCTGGCTGGGAGTGTTAGCCACCGAAGTTCAGGACTAGTTGCTCCCCTGCTCACAGCGTCCGTCATGGGCTGCATTTAACATAAATTCTTTCAAAAAGCAAACCATCAACCCCACATTTAGAAAAGAAATGCAGCAATTTTTATATAGTGCGAACTCAATCCAAAAGTATTGGAGCGATTTAAATGATTTCTTTATTTTTGCATGCATGTGGTGATTAATTGATTTGCTGAGAATCACAGGATGTTAATCTGACCGAGACTCAAAACCCATCTCCTAAATTAGCAGCTCGAGCATTAAACCACAACCTCTACCACAAGAGCTGAAGCATTTTCAATATTATATACAATTTTATGCAACAAACAACCATTGACAAAGCCAATAGTGCTGGCTTCTTGTAGGTGTAATGTTACTTGTATTATATATTTGGATGCAATGACAGAAGAAGCAAAATATCAGTCAGGTGTCACACTGTGCTAAACACATTTTTTGCTTAATTGCTTTAAAGCTATGCCCTTAATTGCACCGGTCACGCCCCTTTGAGAGAACCCCCCTAGTTGTTTCATCCAACTTAAAGCCCTGGTTTACATGTGCGGTCGAGTTCTTGGCGCACATAGCCTTGGCTGCAGTGCACAGAGACCTTACTCTGCCGCACACAGAGGAAAAAAATTAGAGGGAACATTGGGTGTGAGACCATGTCAAATGCTGCAGAGAGGTCCAGGAGAATGCCGTGGCTCCTCTGTCAAGAATCATGCAGATGTCATTTGTAGTGGTAATGAGTGCTGTTTCTTTACGTTGGTTGGGCCTGAATCTGAACTACATGGTGTAGTGGAGCTGGTGGTTGCTGAGGTGTAAGTTTTTCTAAGACCTTGGCTGCGAGTGGTAGGAAGGAGATAGTTTATTTATTTATTTATAAAGTTTTATATAGCGCAAACATGATCCCGAAGGATATCAGCACGCTTTACAGTATGTGGGAAGGATGGTAATACAATGCAGTGCCGGTTTCAATAAGAATAACCAACATAACAGTTACAAAACAAGGTGGTCAATAGAAAGTAATACAATAAATGGCACATAGTGAACAAGCGGGGAGCAAATGATAGGTCAAATAATAGTAGCACCCAGTGCAGGTTGAAGGTTGTAAGTCACCTGACTTAGAGCAGATGATCCAAATCCATTTAAGGTGAGAACTTGTTCATAAGGAATCTTTCAGCTTCCAATTTGAAAGCAACCCTGGAGGAGATTCTGCGTACTTCTGGTGGAATAGAGTTCCAGATCTTCAGGGCAGAGCATGAGAATGCACAGTGACACATCCTCTTTTTGCGAAAGATCTGTGGTTTCAGGAGGAAAGAGTTAGAACTTCTTGAGGGTCTACCGCCTCCTGATAGTTCTAGCTTTTGCGCTAGATAGCTTGGGGTTTTGAGATGGAGGGCTTTGTGAGACAGGCAGGCAATCTTCTGCTGAATTCTTGCTTTGTAGGGCAACCAATTCAGGGATTTTAGGGCTGGGGATATGTGCGCATTTCTTTTGGGACACGTAACCAATCTGGCAGCAGCGTTCAATGATGCCCTTAGTGGGGCCAAGGCATATTTGGGGGGGGGTCATAGAGCGTAGCACTTCCATAATCTAGTCTCAGCAAAACAAGCGCTTGGACTACCTGCTTGAAATCAGCTTGAGGAAGGAAAGGTTTGATATTCCTGAGTGTCCTTATCAGGTGATTAGCTCCCTTGCAAATATTGCTGATATAGTTCTTCATGTTCAGATGCTTGTCCAGGGTGATTCTGAGAGATTTGGCTGAGTCAATAATGAGGGGGGCAGTTGAGGGCAGTGAGGTGATTCAGCCAAAGGTCTAGCTTGGGGATGTGGTTCAGAGGAGAAATGAGAAGGACTTCTGCTTTGGAGGTATTGAGCAGGAAGTGGTTCTCAGTTAACCAGTTTTGAGGAGCCGTTTGAGTGGTGTTGAGTGATATGTGGTTATCCGGGGAGGAGATTTTCAGGTAAAATTGCGTATCAACTGCATACATATGGAAGAGTGTTCGAGGAGTTTAGTGCATTAGCTAACGGTTCCAAGAACAAGTTGAAGAGTATAGGAGATAGGGCGAATCCTTGGGGGACCCCCATGGAAACTGAAGAGGGCTGAGAGAGAGAGTGGTTCACCTTGACTCTTTGTGATCTTTGATGGAGGAAGGACGAGAACCATTGCAACACCCGACCAGTGAGGCCGATCCTGCTCTTCAGGATGAATAGGAGGTTGTCATGATTGACTGTGTCAAATGCAGAGAAAAGGTCAAGGAGGATTAGGAGGCAGGATTCATTCTGGTCAAGCATTTTTAAAATGTCATCCATAAAGTGAGTCAGGGCCGATTCAGTACTGTGCCCACTCCGAAAACCAGATTGATCCTGGTCCAGGAGTTGGAAATTCTCAATGTGAGCACAGAGTTGTGATTGGACGCATTTTTCAAGGAGTTTGGCTAGGGTGGGGATGTTGGAAATAGGGTGGAAGTTGTTAAGGTCAGCACTATCTGCAGTAGTCTTTTTTTAGTATGGGTGATACCTGAGCTGCTTTTAGGCAATCTGGGCTCATGCCTTGTGTCAGTGAGGCGTTGATATTCTTAGTCCATATGGGCATGACGGCCTACTTGATTTCTTTGCAGATGGAACGTGGTAAAGGGTCGCTAAAGTGATTAGATGGGTTGATATTCTGAAGAATCTTGTTGATGTCTCTTTCACTGAAGGGAGTAAAGGTGCCCCATGAGGCATTGTTCTTGGTGCTCTGGCTGATTGGTTTGAGCTTCTCTAAGAGGGCAGGAGGTGGCGCGGACCCGTAGGATGCCAATAGAGCCTTCTTAGAAGCAAGTTCAATATTTATGAGTCTCGATTTCTCAGTGAAAAAAGCAGCCAGATCGTCGCATGAGGGTGGGGTGATTCCAGAGTCAATGCTGTTTGGAGTTCTGTAGTTGGAGAGTGTGACTGTTGTAAAGTAGGTTATTAGTAGTGGTAAATATGCACCTATCACTAGCAATAAGGTCACTAACACAATATAAGGCTCAGAATAGGTCTTCGAAAATTATTCCCATGCTCAACCCTTGGTAGTTTGGCTGCGATCAGGCAGGCTTAACTTATAAGACAGGTATCTAAAGCATTAATTTGAAAAAAAACACTAAATCAGTAAACAATTAAGACACAACACACAATAAAAATCCAACACCAATGTATCAAAATAGGAAATATTGTTTCCTTCAAATGAAACTGAAATGAAAAAAATCGAATGTAGGCAACCGGAGATATTAATTTTTAAAGATTTAGCACATAGAAACCTATAGCACCTATTGGGAAAGCCAAAGTTTCAGGCCGATCGCGATGGAGCCCTGCGTGTCTACCCCTCTGGGTAGGTCTTGGTCATAGTTTTTACCTTCTGAGTTAGAAACTTTTCTGGGGCTTTTCCTCCGGGGATCCCACTAAGCTCTCAGCCAGCCTGGATTCAGTGAGGGTTTGCCATCTTGCCGTGCATCAAGCTCCCAGTCAAACTTGTGGAAGTACGACCTCCAGAGCTTTCAAGCGGGATGAACCAGAGACCCAGGCCAGCTCGCGGTTGAAGGTGGGCGGCTTGACTTTCGTGGTTGGTCGTGGTCACCCTTTCTACATTCAGTCTTAGAAACAATTTCTCGCAGGGTCCCTCGATGCTCTTCACCAGGCCAGATTCGGTGAAGGTTTTTACTTGCTCCAGTTGATGGTTTTGTAGATACCGTTTGTAGTTTTCTGTGTCATCTTATTGACTGCCATCACTTTTTTTTGCCTCGTTTATTACCATGCCATTTGCCAGATAGTAATTTGATATTCTGTTTATAAGGCATTGTAACCCTATCTTCCTTTGGCTTAGGAGAATGACGTCATCAGCATGTAGTAAAGAGCTCTCCAACCCGGACGCAGAAAACAACTCCATCCCCCCATCACAGGACCTCTGCGACTCCCTCGCGACCTTCTTCCACCACAAGATCACCGACATATACAACAGCTTCCCGACCACCAACACAAACCCCCCCCCCGGAACCCGCTACCGACATCACCACCATCCTCACCTGGAGCCCAACCACCACCGAGGAGACCACCCGCGTCATGAACTCGATCCACTCCGGATCCCCATCAGACCCCTGCCCGCACCACATCTACAACAAAGCCGACGACATCATCGCACCGCACCTCCGAGATGTCATCAACGCCTCCCTCACCACCGCCACCTTCCCGGAGAGCTGGAAACACGCAGAGCTCAACGCCCTCTTAAAGAAACCCACAGCAGACCCCACCGAACTCAAAAACTTCCGGCCCATCTCTCTCCTGCCGTTCCCCACCAAAGTGATTGAGAAAATTGTCAACAATCAACTCTCCAACGCCCTGGAAACCAACGACTCCCTCGACCCCACACAGTTCGGTTTCAGGACCAACCACAGCACCGAAACCGCCCTCATCGCAGCCACGGACGACATCAGAGCCCTGACCGACAAGGGTGAGACCGTGGCCCTCATACTCCTGGACCTCTCCGCAGCCTTCGACACGGTCTGCCACCGCACCCTGATACGACGCCTCAGCAACGCCGGCATCAGAGGCAAGGCCCTTGAATGGATCATCTCCTTCCTCTCCGGAAGGACTCAGAGAGTCCGCCTGCCCCCCTTCAGATCCACAGCCACGGAGATCATCTGCGGCGTACCTCAAGGATCTTCCCTCAGCCCCACTCTCTTCAACGTCTACATGACCCCCCTGGCGAACATCGCACGCAAACACGGACTGGACCTTATATCATACGCCGACGACACCCAGCTCATCTTATCACTCACAAACAACCCCACCTCAGCTAGGACCAGACTTCATGAAGGAATGAAGGAAGTGGCGAACTGAATGACAGACAGCCGCCTGAAACTGAACGCCGACAAGACGGAGGTCCTCATCCTCGGCCCCACCCCCACCGCATGGGACGACTCCTGGTGGCCCCCCGCCCTAGGCAGCACTCCCCAACCCACCGACCACGCACGCAACCTCGGCTTCATCCTGGACTCATCCCTCACCATGACCAGACAGGTGAACTCGGTGACCTCAGCATGCTTCAACACCCTCCGCATGCTCCGCAAGATCTTCCGCTGGATCCCCACCGACACCAGAAAGACCGTCACCCACGCCCTCGTCACCAGTCGCTTGGACTACGGGAACACCTTGTATGCGGGCATCACCACCAAGCTGCTGAGGAAACTCCAACGGATCCAGAACGCTGCCGCAAGACTCATCCTGGACATCCCTCGCCACCACCACATCTCAGGACACCTGAAAAAACTCCATTGGCTCCCCGTCAACAAGAGGATCACCTTCCGACTCCTCCCCCACGCACACAAAGCCCATCACAACCTCGGCCCAAAACTCATCAACAACCGCGTCTCCTTCTACACTCCTCCGCGCACTCTACGATCTGCCGGACAGGCCCTGGCAGCCGTACCCCGCATCCGCAAAGCCACCGCCGGAGGAAGATCCTTCTCTTTCCTGGCAGCGAAGACCTGGAACTCCCTGCCCAGCCACCTTCGCGCCATACCTGAACACCTCTCCTTCAGAAGGCAGCTCAAGACCTGGCTCTTCGAGCACTGACCCCCCCCCCCCTCCCCTGCGCCTTGAGACCCTTTATGGGTGAGTAGCGCGCTTTATAAATGCGAATGATTGATTGATTGATATGTCTTTCTGCTAACTTAAGGAATGAGCGCTCTAGTTGTCCAAGGTGTGTGTTCAATCCGAAAAAAACAAGTTAAATAAATATAGAGCAAGAACACACCCTTGCTTTAGCCCCAAAGAGGTATCAATTATCCTTGATAAGTGTGGGCGGTCACCTATTCGCACTGTGATCCAAGTTTCGGAGTACAGAAATTGAATTGCTTTTAGGAGGCTAGCTGGTATTCCTTGTTTTTCCAACTTTTCCCAAAGAGTTTGCTGGGCTACATAGTCAAAAGCGGATTTAAAATCCACAAAGCATAGTAGTGGTTGCTTCCTACACTTATATTTGTCTAGTGGAGTAGCTACATTCCTGTTCCGTATACTCGGTCAAAGAGTCCTCCACTGGTTCTGAGGAAGGCCTATCTAGAAAAACTAGTAACTTGGTAGCAGATTGCTATACAGTTCTGTTCTTCATAGCCCTAAAATTCGGAGGCAGTGTAAACTCATATGATGTTGTCAGAAACGTAAATGAATAATTACTATCCTACTTGGAAGCAACTCCAAAATGTTGAAAGGATATATTGGTGTTGCCTAAATTAAAAGTAGCTACCACACTTTCTGTCTGGACCAACTTGCATAAAGTATATCACTTCAACAATTGAGATTGCAGAATAAAAGCTATTTCTATAATATGTGTGGAAGCATATATTAAGAAGATAAACATTCTGACAAAAACAAATGCTACTAAGAAGTAAACTGTGTGCCCTCAGAAGTTCAAAGAAAAGTTTCTATGTCGGTCAAAGGATCCCATCCAGTGAGGTTATAGAAAGCCAATCACATACATTAAAGGGAAATACAGGGTCCCTGCTGGGGCCATAGATGGACTGAGACTTCATGTGCTTACATTGGTCTTGCGGTACAAAACCTTTTGTCGGTTAACCCCACAATGCATGATGGGACATGTAAGTAGAAGAAGAGGAGCTTTGGGCACAGGATTACACGGACCACCCTTTCGGAATACATCATTGAACTAAGTGTAATATAGTTACTTGCTGTTTGGCTGTCTCTTCCAAGTAGCAGCCATTGCCTCTAAATTGGTTCTGGAATGCTTTGTTGGCCAAATACTCCTTGTTCAATCATCAGTCTATCCATGACAGATTTGAGAAGAAAAAGCGAAACACCTTTCCTTACTTTTAAAAGACAAATTCCAGCATTTAAGGACAAGACAAGCTAAAACTGCTTGACAGTACAAGGTCAAAAGACATAAGGAAGCATAGCGTACTGTATGCCAAAATGAATAAAGGACCATTGGAACCAGATGCACTGAATGCACCCAGGAACTTTCTCAACCAGATAACAACGAAGGAAGCCGGGAAATGCGGAAAACCAGGATGGCGACAAACACAATTCTTGGGGGTCAATCATGTTTGGTTGAAGAACTTCATTTGCTAGGATTGAAATAATATGTGCTTGGCTTGGATATGTGAAGAATGTAGAGCAAGAACTAATCGAATGAAGGACAAAATTCACCCAAGCACCAGACTGGATAGGGAAAACATTTCTTAAATAGGTCCCTCGTGCCAACAGATGGTGCCATTGATTGACCTGGCAGCTTTGTCCCAACTCTGGAAGTGACAACATAGAACCCCCTATAGATGCCACCCTTGCATGCTAATGTTTATTAGTTCATCTTTTTCCACACCTACAAGACATGGAGCGACTGACAAATTGGAATGTCAACAGTGTGGGATCTCTAGCTTGAAACCATACGTTCTAACCGAAATGGTGGTGAGGAAGCTGCAGTTAGAGTATCCACCTGGAAAACCATTACCAAAGGCAATTAACTAGCTCTTCTGATGGAGACTTACTCACCTTTTGAATCAATACCAAAGCAGTGCCCTCCCAAAGGTGGAGTGTCTGAGAAGTGTACTTTAAATCAGGAAATTCTGCAAGGCCGAGCAGACAAAAGGACCTCCCTGTTATCCTGAAAGTCAATACAGTAGTGCCTGGTGAATGTAAAGACTGAAGCCCATGTAGCTTGGCAGATGTTCAATACCGGAGCCTCTAACCAGGAGAGGAGTTGCTGCTTTCTCAGGAGGACCCTTTTTGGCGAGCATAACACAAAGGAAAATCCAGCTTGATAAGGCCCATTTCTGGACTGGCTTTCCTTTGTTCACACTGACAAACATGACAGAGTTTACTAGCCACCAGGTGATACTTAGTTCTGTCTATTTAGAAACTAAGGGGTGGCTTAGGATTAAGCCAGTATAGCCTCTTCCATTCCTTGGAGGGTTGCAGTGAGTGTGGTGGACCATCCCATGTGAAATGTTGACACCACCTTTGACAGAAAGGATGCCAGAGTGCAAAGCACACAACTTGTCAAGGAAAAAAGTGACATGAATTTGAAAAAGAGTGCAATTCACTGACAAGGTTGTGAAGTGATAGTGATGATGCCTTGAGTGATAGTGAAATGCCTTGAGCGTCAAAAATTTCAAGTCGCTACTGTGTAGAGGTTTGAAACAGCACACACAGTACTGAACAAATTATGGTCCCAGCGTGGCATAATTAATGGAGCAGTGGAAACATACATGAAAGCCCCTTTACAAAATGCATCACAAGGAGGGCTTGAATTAAAAGGGCAAAACAGCCAAGTAGTAACTATTAACTTTGCCCAGAGTTAGAAAGAAAAAACACTATAGATAATCAGACTTTTTTCTTGAAGACCATAGCACCGTCAACCTCTGGCTCCTGGACCCCAGGTCTGCCTTGTTCCTTCTGGTGGCTCGCCAGGGCTGGCCTGTCTCCATAGACCTGCAACTCAAGGGGTGTACCTGCTGAGACTCTCATAATACCGGATCATGGGCAAACACGATGCCAAACAATCAAAGCTCCCGTTTCAGAGCAGACACCTTACCCGGGAAAGTGGACCACTTGACGAGATCAGAGTCCTCCCCGAAGCGATCAGGGCAGGACAATCACCAAGACAGATATACAAGAGCTCTTAGTGGACGTAAAGTCGAGGCTGAAGGCTATTGATGCTCACCAGTCACCTAGATCACATCAAACAATGCGTAGACAAACATGATGACAGACTGAATCCTCTTGAGGGTCATGTCTCAGACATGGATGATGAACAAGCGGACTCCAAGGAGCAACTACTGAGGATAGACAAGGTGCTCAAACTCATAAGGGACAAAAACTAAGACCTTGAAGTGTGTTCCTGTAGCAACAACCTGCGGATCACGGCCATCACAGAGTCCACCGCCATCACCAAAATGGAAGACTTTGTGGATCCCATGCTGCCCAAACCGCTTGGAGAAGGCCTGTCCATGGTCTTTATTGTTGAATGTGCGCACTACTAGCTGGGCCCTTGGGTCCCTCCCCCCCCAGTGCAGTGGCTCACCGCATAGCTGTGTGACTCCTGCACTACAGAGACCAAGATGCGGTCTTGCAGCTCGCACGTGAGCGGGGTTCCAACAAATATCAAGGAAATAGCCTTTTATTTTACCCCACTTTCAAGATGTACATGCAAGCTGCACACTGTGAATTCCTGCCAGCCAAACGGTTTCTCCAGGAAGCAGAAATTCCCCATGCATTAATCTACCCAGCCAAATTGCGGATCAATCTGATGGCAAACTGCATTATTTTACAGATGCTAAATCCACCTTAAAATTCACCGACCACGCTACCAAAGGAGTACGCTCGCCCCAGGACTCACCACGAGCTGTGGACAAGAACTGATTGAGTGACAATGATTGATAACACACCAGTGTCTGTCTTGCTTAGTCCTAAGCAAACAGACTTTGCTAATTATTCTTTATTACAGTTTACAACTATGCTTTTTATATGGCAGCTGGCCCCGCCCTGACGTGCCTTTACTACTGTTCTTAACTTGCGGTTCTAGTGAAAGTAATTTGCAATTTATTTGCACATTGTGGTCCCTTGTGTTACCCCTAGCTTGGCCAACCAGCCATGTTTGGCAGGGTTGTTTGCCTTTAAACTCTCTGCTCCCAAAGATGATTTCCATTCAAGTCACTAAGTTGCAGGGGGATGAGTGGGCAGGTTATCTCAACCAGGTTTCTGGGCTGGCGTGGGTGAGAGGTTGGGAGGGATGGTTTGTTTTGAATGTTCGCCTTTGACATGTTTTTCTTTCTTTTTGAGGATCCAGCTGCAGTACACTGCACATACCTCTCCCTATTGCATTTTTCATGATGAATTACAGGGGCTAACCCGGCACTTTATCTACCATCCAGTGGTACCATGACCAACACTATCTGCATCACATGGAATGTTCACAATCTTAACGACCACAGAAAGGCACGTCTGGTCCATGCTTATCCCACGAGGCATACATTCGACATGCTTTTTGCAGGAGACCCATCTAGCGAGCTGAAACACCCCGGAGCTACTCTCCCGTTGGTGTGAGGAAGTGCACACTTCCATCTATTCTAATTATGCCAGGGGTGTTGCCATTCTGCTGAGTAGAGGGCTAACATGGCAGCTGTCACAATCCCTCATTGACAGTGAAGGGCAATATGTCAGTCTAGCTGGATTATTGCACCGGCAACGTGTAACCCTGGCTGCCAATTACAGCTTGAATACGGATGATCCCGAGTTTTTCTTTCGAGTCTCGGGCCCGGGCACTAATCTGGGCGGGGACTTCAATGTATCCCTTGATGACCGGCTGGACCGCTCCGTCACCTCTAGGCAGCCGCATCCCAACACAGTACAGACACCTAATACAATTATACACAATAACTACCTACACAATGTCTGGCAACTCACACACAAATAAGCGCTTTGGAGAGTATGTGCATATCAGTGTACCTGAATGCTTGGTCCAGGATAGATTACTGGCTAACTCCTGGAGATGACCAGAGGTGGACCATCTTCCGTGCACACTATCCAACCATGCCCCGTCCTTCAGGAATTACACGTCCCCAGGTGGTGCTGAAAGCGTTCACCTGGTGTCTACCTCTAGGTGCACTGCGTGATGGAGCGTTACGGGAGGAGGTTTGCAGAGACATATTGGACGTCTCTGACAATAATGTTGGCTCTGTTGAGTCACCTTCCACGCTATGGGAGGTCTTCAAGTTGGTTTCTGAAGACCGTCTGTCTCACAGTGTCTCTGTCTCACAGTGTCTCTGTCTCACAGTGTCTCTCTCTCTCTCTCTCTCTCTCTCTATCTATCTATCTATCTATCTATCTATCTATCTATCTATCTCTATCTCTCTATGCCACTACACTGGGCCACATTCAAGAAGCAAGAATCCCAGGACATTCTATGTTGCACAACCTGCGTACCATCTTCGAGCTCATGTACAACTTAAACCCCCAAATCTCAGCCACAGCTGCCCTTTTAGACACCACTAAGGCATTTGATTCTCTGGAATGGACATATCTCTTTCCCCTGCTGGCATGCCTCGACTTCAGCCCACACTATCAGGCAGATACAGTTCCTGTATACCTTGCTCACTGCTCAGTTTGATTGAACAGAATACTCTCCGATCCTTTCCCAATCAGCTGCATTATTTACTTCTTTTTTTATTAAAAAAGTTTTATATAGCGGGAACATGACCCTAGAGGGTATCAGAGCACTTTACAGAGAATTGCGAAACAAGTAAGAGGAGACAATTGTGGTAAGACAGCAAAGTGGACAAAACATATACAGATACGTACCTCCATAATAGCGGAGGGGATCAGTATAGCAACAATACAAGATATCATAAGTAAGCAGAGAAGCATGAAACGGTAGGCAGAAGAACATGGGTGTTGAATACAGTAAAATGGGTCGGAACAATAGATGATGTGGAGAAGTCCATTGGGCTAGGAAGACCTGCCACTGCTTGGCTGACACGACAATAGACAGTGGCTAAAACTTTCATTCAGAAAAGTATTCATCAGTAAAGCTTTCACTTCCTTTTTGAAGGACACTGTTGAAGGATTCAGTCTGGTTTCCGTAGGCAGGGAGTTCCAGATTCTCGGGCCAATACCCGAGAAGGTCAGATTATAACTTTTCATTTTTAAATAGTTTTTTGGTTTAAGCAATAGGGTACTGGAGCTCCTGGAGGAACGAGCACTGCCAGAAGGGCTTCATGGGTCATGCAGGCAAGTTTTAGTTGTATCCTTGCCTCAAAAGGTAACCAATTTAGAGATTTATAATCAGGAGAGATGTGGTTGCTTTTATTGGAACCTGAGATGAGCCTGTCAGCAGCATTCAAGGAAGCCCTAAGAGGGGCCGTCTGTACCTAGGTAGACCACAGAGGGTTGCACTGCCATATTCCAACCTTGAGATGACTATAATACTTGCACAGTGGACTTGAAGTCATCGGAGCAAGGAAGGGTTTTATTTTCCTTAGGATGGTCAGTTGGACATTCGCTCCTTTGGTAGTTGTGCTGATGTGATCCTGTATGTTCAAGTTCTTATCCAGTACTATTCCCAGAGATCTTGTAGAGTCTATGAAATGTGGTGTGCAGTGGAGAGCAGCTAGATTTTTCAGATATTTTGCCATGATGGGGCTTGCTTGGAAGGGGAGATAAGGAGGAATTCAGTTTTGAGGGCGTTATGTTTGAGATGGTTGGAGGTTAGCCAGTTTTGGGTTTTGTGCAGGGTTCCATTGAGTATCTTGATATCATCAGGAGAAGAGATTGTTATGTACAATTGGGTGTCATCCGCATACATGTGATAATGGATGTTAGATGATTTGAGGATTTCAGTAAGAGGTCCCATGTATAGATTAAAGAGTGTGGGTGACAGAGAGGACCCCTGGGAAACCCCCAGAGTGCAAGGACTGGAATTGGAGAGGGTTTGATTGACTTTAAATCTCTGTGTTCTGTTATGGATAAACGAGGCAAAGCATTTTAACACCACGTTCCAGAAGGATCAGGAGATTGTCATGTTTGACAGTATCAAAAGCTGATGAGAGGTTGAGGATGGTTAATGTGCAGGATTTGTTCCGATCAAGCATTGTAAAAGTATCATTGACTGATGGCTGTTTCGGTGCGGTGACCCTGACGGAAGCCCAATTGGAATTGTTCAAGAAGCTGGTACAGTTGGACATGTACACATTTCTCAGGGAGCTTTGCCAGATTTGGGATGTTTGTGATTGGTCGGACGTTATTAAGGTCCTCTGGATCAGCAGTAGATTTTTTGAGAATGGGCAAAACCTGTCCAGACTTTACGCAGTCAGGGATCTCACCTTGAAGTAGGAGGCATTAACAATCTTGGTCCAGAGTGGAACTAGGGACCTTATCAGCTAATTAAAGAAATTGGAGGGAAGGGGATGGTTGAAGTGATTTGACGGTTTCAGGCTAGAAAGAATGTTGAGAATGGATGTATCGTTAAAGGTTGAAAATTGACTCCAATAAGCAAATGGAATACCCCCTCAAATGGGCGTTGGAACCGGTTCGGCACTTGGGCATCTGGCTAAGCTGAGACCCTGAAGAATTATGGTGCGCTACTACAGATGAGCAGTGGACTGGCTGGAAGATAGAATTCCTGTTTGGTCTAAACTGCCACTGTCTCTAGCAGGAAGTATTGCAACAGCGAAGATGATAGTCCTACACAAATTCCCATACCTGTTCCTTAACATTCCCCTGCCACTGAGCGTCCAGTTCTTTAACCATCTCAAGTCCAATCTAACAACATTGATAGGGATGAACAAACAACCGCTTATCTTGGGAGCTCCTCACTTTGTTGCTTGCGCAGAGCGGGCTGGGAGCACCTGACGTTAAATTATAGGTCCTGTGTGCCCAAGCTCAATTTCTCCACCATTGGCTTCACCCCACTCTATTCCAGCCCCACACAGCCATAGAATTAGAACGCACAACCCTGTGGCCTTAGACTACGGCACTCAATGCACCCTATAAAACACCAACAGCAGAAATTGACACAGTGGCATGTTTGTGCTGGACGTGAGAGGCATTGCGCAAGCGAGCTGATCTGGTGTGTTTGTACGCCTCATCCACCCCCCTTGCTCTAACCCCCTGATTCTACCTCTTCATGACAGGGGTGCTGTGAAGTGGGTACACGAGCAACAGCTTACGGCATTCTCAGACTTATATCCCAAGGATAATTTCATTCCTCTGTTTAAAGCCACGTCCTCCCTTACCCCAACACTCCTAGACACTCTTCTTTATTACCAACTCAGGGAAGCTTGCTTCTCAATTTGTGATACTTTCCCTGCCTCCCACCACCACTCCCAGCACTGGATTTCTCAATGAATTACTCGCCTGTATAAAAGCATGCAAACTGCCTCCCCGATCACCACCCTAACTGCATGCAGGGCGAATAAGCAATGGAAAATCTGCTGCAGTCAACTGGCATCTCTCTCTCCAAATTAAAAAACTGCCTCTAATACAATTTTTACACCGTTTATACCGCACCCCACTTCAGCTCTTTAAAATGGGGCTTGTCTCCGACCCTCAATCGCTCCGTTGTGGCTCCCCTCAGGCTTCCTATATCCATATGGCATGGGAGTGTCCAAGAGAGGTGCCTTTCTGGTAGGAGTTGTACATGACCATACACACTATCACTGAGTACCTACCACCATACACTTCTGTGGTGGAGCTCCTAGGGTTCATCGCGGACATGCCTGTATCTCACCGCCGACTCACTGCCATGCTGTTGCTGTTAGCTAAATGAACGGTGGCCATACATAGGGGCAGAAACTTGCTCCCACATGCAGGGCTTGGCTGGGCAATGTCACATATTGTCAGGAGCAACTATCTAATTACTGGGAACTAATGCCAATACGTTCCCGTCCCAAAGACATATGGGAGCCCTTCCTATCCTTTCTTCACCAAAAAGATTCCTCCTCGTCAGTGGCGGACGAGACTTATAGGGGGCACATTCTGACGAAGATGGCATTCAACCATCGGCCCCAGCTTGCCAAGAGTAAAATAGTATGATACTCTTACTAAGATAAGTGGTTGTACACGAAGACATGGTGGACACGTGACTGGCTTTCTGCAGGATATTAAGCTATTAACTGCTGCGTGTACATGAAACTGGGCCTCCAAAAGTTGTGTACCTTCCTTTTTTCTGAATGATGTGCAAACTGCATCTGTACTGTTGAAACATTACTTGTGTATATGTGACTGCAATTCCTCTGCTTGTATTGTTCTTTATTGCTAAATGGCAATAAAAAATCCACACAAAAAAAATCCACAAATTGTGGACTAAAAGCCGGCTATCGCTAAAGTACTTCAGGGACGCCTTCACTCCAAAGAGCCTAGTGCCATCAACGGGCACAGACATCAATAACAGCTGAAAGTATCTGGAAAACCCAGTGCACGCATCCCAGCATGTTGCCTAACAACAATACTAGTGCTCATGGCATGACCCAAAAAATACAGTGAACACGCAATAGGAATGTTTTTTGGCTGCATCCTAGCCAATGTGCATAGTCAGAGCAAATTAAGCCATAGAGTCCTCACTGAGAATCAGCAAGACCTTGCTTGCCATGTCCAAAAGTGAATGAGTGTAACAGACCAGGAGGCAAAAGACATTAGATGAACGTAAGACCAAAATGGGAGAGGAAGAAACTTTTTTGCCTAAAGCATCAATCTTCTTGGATTCTCTATCATGAGAAGCAGACAGGAAAACTTTGGGGTTCATATTGCTTGCTGAAGCCTTAATGATGAGTCTCCAAAGTTTGATGTTGGTTCGTGAAAGAGTGGTCCCCAGGAGCAGGCCTATGGCATCAGGTAACCGGATAGCTCACAAGTGGCACTGAGCATGGTTTGGACGAGGTAGCCCTAACGCCTCTTTAAATGGTGGTAACGGTTCAGTAGTTGATAGCCAAGGCTGAAATATGTGTCTGTAAATGTGCCTTGGCTGCAACCCCAGACAACTGCAAATCCAAGACCTCGATGGTCCTGCAGGCAACGACCACAAAGGGCATACTCTCTTCTGAACAGGGAGTGAGAGTCCACTGGCGAAGCAGATTTATTTTCTGGCAATGTGTCTAAACCACTAGCATTCTGGAAGTTGAGGCAGAAAACAGCATCAGTATAATTAATGGGGAGTAAATTGTCCACCTCCTCATAGTCTTCTGTACTGTGGGGAACCTGTTTGTACTCCAGCACTTCAAGGGAGTTAGAAGCCAAGGGCCTGATTAAGAGTTTGGCAGACAGGTTACTCCGTCACAACTTGACAGATATCTAGTCCACAATTTTTACAAGTGCATTATATCCTGTGGCACTTGTACTAAGGAGGACAGGCTATCAGTGATATGGTGGAGTAATCCATCTGCCAAGCTCTAAATTAGACCCAAAATTGGCTTCCTACGTCTAGTATTGTCTTTGAGGAAATGAGGCAGTGGGGTATCATCGAAAATTACAGGTTGCACTTTAATTATCTTACTATGCCACATTGGTCAAGCTTTGGCCAAAGTGAGCTCCAGATCATATATCGGAAACCAGTGCTTCTGGTGCCAAGGTGGCCACTACCGACCTGGTGGCAAAGTTGTTGAGGTGTGGCCTGTCGCTGCCTAAGGCTGAACAGCTCAGCTGTAATTGGGGATGGACAGGCCAGCTGAAGTCCACCTGGAGGTGGACAAGGGGCTTAGAACGGTCCAGAAAAACTCCAGCACTGTACCTCAAAAGGCCTCAATCTATTTTAAAATCTGTTTATTGAAATTTTTCTTTGAGAGTGAGGTAATAAGCATTACATAGGCAACAACATTCATAAGAAAATTCAGCCCGGTGTTACAGTTCTCACATGAAGGTTACAGCTTTTCTACAAGGTCCGTGGCGAATAAACGTTGTAAGAAAAAACAATGTCATCAGAACATGTTGCTTCCCGGTCAATGTTTCTGAGCATCAGTCTACCCTCCCAAGAGAGTAACATAGAAAGGAAACTTAAAAATACCTAAAAAACGAACATAACTATGATGTCATGGTGCAAATTAAAATAAGTTGAGCATAAGGATTGGGTTACTGGGGCCTCTGCTCAGGTGTTCGTGCCCTGGCAGCTGTAGTGTGATTAGATGTGGAATAGGTTGAGGGCCCTTAGCCGAGGAGTGCAGGCTACCAAAGGGAGCCCTTCCGATAAGTAGTTCACTAGCGGAGACCAAATATAGTCGAAGCCATGCGCTCCAACGCCAAAGCCCTCCATAATCTCGCATTCCATTGGGTTAAAGATGGGGCCTCCTGTTTTTTCCATGCAGCGGCAACTGCCATCTAGGCTGCACCTAAACAAAGCCACAGAACAGATTTGTCACTCTGTGTTTGGAGTTTTAAATTTGGGTCTCTAACCCCCAACAACACATGTTCCATAGAGCTGGGAATAGGATAACCCAGGATAAGCTTAATCTGGGATAGAATTTCCTTCCAGAAAGGCTGTATAGAGGGGCAGTCACACCATACATGTCTGAAGTCGCCTAAAAAACCACAATCCCTCCAGCATCTGTCCGACGAGTGGGGAAAAATCTTGTGAAGTTTGAGGGTATAGGTAGCAATTATACATGATTTTATAGTGTGCCTCCCTGAGGTACATTGAGCGGTTGAATTTCACTATATCCCTACCTAAATGTTCCCAGTGTGTTTATCTTCTAAGGGGGTAGCCAAGAGCGCATCCCAAAAGTGTTTAAAACGCGGGGTCGATCTGGGGCTCGATGCTTGTATAAGAGCATATAAGGAGGAGATACAACCCTTGGAGGTGGACCCAGACTGAGCAAACTTCTCAATAGGGAGCAACTCTCTGGTAGTGGCCAGCCGCACCAGGGGCTTCTGCATCCTGTGTTTCAGCTGTAAGTAGTGGTATTCTTCCTTAGCAGTCAATGCGAATTGCTTCTTGCATTCCTGAAAAGTGAGGAACTCTCCTCTGTCAAACAGGTGAGATATCATGTGGTAACCTCCCACCCTCCAGGCCTCAAAGGGACCTTCTTGTAGCACAGAGGGGAACGCCGCGTTAAAGTGTATGGGCGTGTAGGTAGAGGGGAAGGTCGTTAGTTGCAGTCTCTTATTAAGTATATCCCAAACCTTTAGGGTAGTGGATGTAGGCGTGCTAATGTAAGCGTTGAGTGGTCTGTCCTGCTTTGGCTTCCATAGAAGATCCCAGATGGTGCGCCCTGTTATCTGTCTGTCTATATGAAGCCAATGCTTCTCCGAAGCCCGCAACGACCATTCCGTGATTACCCGCAATTGTGCCGCTCTATAATAAGTCTGGAAGTCCGGTAACGCTAATCTGCCCTCCTTGCACGGTCTTATGAGCAGATTATAGGGAAGTCGTGCCTTTTTCCCTGCCAAATGAATTTGATGATCATGTGTAGTAGCTACCTATACAGACTTCCCTCCACCGAAATAGGTAGCCCCTGAAAGAGGTACAGCAGGCGTGGGAGAACATTCACCTTGATGGCATTAATCCTGCCCAACCAAGTGGTGTATGCCACACTCCATTTGCCCAGATCAGTCTTCAGTTGCCGAAGAAGGGGGGGGGGGGGGGGGTGTGGAGAAGTTAGCCTTATAGAGATCTCGTATACGAGGGGTGAGCTTAACGCCTAGGTAGGTGATCTCTTTAGTAGTGCAGCGAAAAGGTGACGACCCTTCTACCCGTCGCCACTCTTCTTTTGATATTGTTAGATTCAGTAAGAAGGATTTGGCCAAATTAATCTTAAACCCCGCGACCCTTTCAAACGACATCAGCTCGCTGTGGATGGCCGGTAGAGAGACAAAGGGATCGGAGACTGGGAGAAGCACGTAATCGGCAAATAGTGAAAACTTATGGTCGTCTGTACTAAAACATATCCCCTGAATCTCCAGGTTTCCTCTGATCCTATGTGCTAGGGGTTCTATGCTCAAAGCGAAAAGGAAGAGGGATAAGGGGCAGCCCTGTCTCGTCCAGCGAGCCAGTCCAAAGGGGGAAGAAGCAACTCCATTAACAAGGACCCGAGAGCTGGGAGAGTGATAATTGGCATGAATCATGCCTATAAAGGTCTCTTTGAAACCAGAGCGCTGGAGCACTCGAAACAAAAAAGTCCATTTGACGCGATCAAATGCTTTCCCCGCATCTAGCGAGAGAAGCGCCGCTGGAATGTTTTTCTTACGGGTCTTTTCAATGATATGGATGATACGTCGCAGGTTATCGTGGGTTTGTTGTCCCTTAATAAATCCGGATTGGTCCAGATCTTTAAGACCGGGAAGAATGGCTTGTGTAGAGGCTATGACGTTAAATAGAATAGTTAAAAAGGACACAAGCTCCGGAGCGAAGGTACGATAGAAGTGGGCTGTGAAGCCATCCGGCCCAGGAGCTTTCTGGAGTTTAAGGGAGTCAATCGCCTTCTGTACTTCCTCAGCGGATATGGGTTTCGCCAAATCTTCGTTAGATTTAGCCCCAACTTGCGGGAGGTCTAGGGGATCCAGATAACCCGATTGTTCATAAACCCTCGGGAGTTCTGATGTGTAAAGAGTTCTGTAGAATTTCTCAAAGGCCTGCGCTTTACCCTCCTCTGTCTTGTGGGAAACGCCATCCTCGTCCACAATAAGTTTGATATACTCTCTTTCCTGTTTAGCTCACAATTGACGCGCCAGTAAGGACCCCACTTTGTTCCCGCCCTCATATCCCCTAGATTGCAGGCGTAAGATGTTTTTTTCCCACCCTTTTAGTATAGATAGCCTGTGGTTTTCCCTTTAGGGCCGTGGCTTTTCGCAATGCCTGAGCAGAGGGGCTGGCCTTATGGGCCCACTCCGCAGACACCAAGTCTTGTTCTAACCGAAGACGTTCCTCGCATTGTTGAGATCTTAACGTAGTGGCAAACTCAAGGGTCTTACCCCGGACTACTGATTTGAGAGCGTCCCCAGTAGTTGCATGGGAAGTAGCCTCAGGGTCCTTTTGCTCAAGGAATTCCTTAATGGTCTTCCTGAGTTCATCACGTAAAAGTATATCCTTGCAGAGGAAATTAGGGAAATACCATCTTGCATGTTTTGGGCATGCGTTTGACCAAGTGATCGACATCCATAGGGGGGCATGATCCGATATGCAAATCGGGTGAAACTGGGTTTGTAGCACTGAAGGGAGCAGGGATTGGCTTATGAAAATGTGTTCAATACGGGAGTAAGTTCTGTGGGAGTGAGAGAAGAACGAGTAGTCACGTAGCGTGGGATTGGCATCCCTCCATACATCCACCAACCCCAAGAGCTGAAGTTGTGACCTGAGCGCCTTACCGAATGTCCCTCCCGCTGCTCTATGTGAGTGTGTCGTGTCCATGTCCTGGTCCCAGACTGGATTGAAGTCAAGAGCAGAATATCCCCCTGAGCAAAATCCTCCAGAGTCATAAGGAAGGAGAGAATGAAGTCCTGTTGGCCCGTTTTATGTGAGTAAAGGACTGTGAAAGTGCATTGGCGGCCTCGAAGGTCCCTCCGGACCATAAGGAGCCTCCAGGTTTTGTCCACTTTGGTGTCCTGTGCATGGAAGGGGAACCCCAGAGTGGAACAACAGCGCCACCCCATTTTGTTTCGAGGAATGTGAAGACCTAAATATATGGGGATAAGCTTTATGGCGCAGCAGGTGGTCATCGGACTTCTTGAGGTGCGTCTCTTGAAGAGCCGCAACATGAACATTGTGATCAAGCAGGTATTTCCACAAGCCCTGGCGCTGTTTAGGGGCATTCAAATCCCGGGCATTCCAAGTGATAGTTCTAACTGCCATGGTCTTCTAAAAAGGAATGTCGCCCTCCCAGCGAGGGTCTCTGCCTAAAAACTACTGTTGACCCACCCATCCTCAATTTTCCCCGCCCAAAAATAATAGAAACAAGCATTTACAATGCAATGGTCTCGGCATTGTTAAAGTTAGAGCTATTGGCATTGCTCATGACATTATTTATGTTTTTGTTTTTAAAACATTTAAAGAAACGGCATTGTTATTTACACTGTCAATAGCTTAATCACTCTCAAATGCGAGACCTATTGCATTTGCACCCACACACAGAGCCACCCACAGAGAGCCACTCACATAGAGCAACCCACACACAAATAGAGCCACCCACAGAGCCACCTACACACACACACGCACACGCACACACACACACACACACACACACACACACACACACACACACACACACACACACAGTTATTAAAAGGTGTTTATGATGGCGTGACAATCGTCTGCTCTAAATACACAAACACAACCGGTATAGCCATTCGCCGCAAAGCACGAATACACATTAGGGTTTTTATTATCTTTAATAAAGTTTTATTTTCTTACAGCCTCACAAGCTTGCACAAGAAAGGCACACAAACTTCAACCTTCACACATTTGTGCATATGAGTGCACCTTCGTTGGCATAAGGAACCGCGCTCAACGCTTAAATGCATTTCTATATCCAAAATCATCACAATAGTTAACACAACCACAACGAATGCGTGCATTTCGCAGCGCACACAACGGCATAACACTGACACCACACACACACCAGTAAATGTGAACCGGTGGTTGCAGGTGGCACTCACCGGCACTCATTTTTATTTTTAGTTCTGCCCTGACTGCCCAGCAGGACACGCTCTTTCCAGGGCAAAAGTAAACTGGCCAGTGTGCAAAACTCTGCTCCGGGGAAGATCGTGCAACGTCTAATAGTTATCGAGACTTTTAATGGACGAGCAAAATGGTTCCAACTTGGGGGGTGAGCGAGCACTACTCAATACAGCCTTCTATAAAGCAGCAACGGTCATAAGAAACATTCCCATAATGCATTCATCTGAATCTGAGAGCGGATGTGACGTAACAGGCAGAGCTGCAGACTTTGGACTTGGGGAACATGACATCGGCGTCAGCACCACATCCTGTGATCCTGGGCAAATCACTTTAATTTTCCCGTGCCTAAAAAAATGAGCGTGACTTTATGTAAGGTAATTGATGCTCATACAAACCGTTTCAATGCCTTCGGGTCGAATTCGCACTATATAAAACGACTACAATAAAATAAATAGACAGCACATTAGCACGACTTTCCTTTGTCCTTAAAGTCGTACAAACACTACATTTGATGCTTATGACACCCCCTCCCATGCTAGTGCGAAAAAGTTACATCTAGGAAACAGAGAAAGTATTTGGAAAAAAAGTATATTGGATTAATTCATTTGATGATTAACGACAGAGTGAATACATATGTTTTTGAAAATGGTCAGAGAAGCTATTTATTGCTGACTGAAATAGCAATTGACTCCCCGTGCGTGGTGTCCCGCCACTTAGCAACATTTCTCCCAACAGTGATTTACCCACTTTTCTTTTAAAGAAAAATGTAAACATGTTCAAGCTACATTGTCAGTGGGAGTTGAGGAGAAGCCGCTGGCGTCCCCCAGCCTCCCCTCCCCTGCAGAGGCTAGTGACTCATTTAATAATTAACTTGTTCATGAAAATACCACGTTCTGTCGCCGGTGACGTGTCCGGATGGTGACTGGCTGCCACCATTGTCTTGAAAACACTGGGCGCGAGGCGGGTGCGGGAGGGGGCTCAGGTGCACGCCAGGATATTGACATTGCTTACTTGTTCTATGGCTCTCTCTACCGCCCCTATGTCTGTCCCTCCACTCTTCATGAAGTAGGGATGGGACTGTAGGGCTGGGGATCCCGTGCTCGCACGTGTATGCAGGGAATATGCCGTAGGGGGCGGGGGTCCCATCGCAAGTTGTCTTGTCTCTTTGGAATGTGCAGGGCCGGGGGTCCCGGGCGTGAATGTGCAGGGGTCACGTGGTCCCAATCCGTCTATGTGTAAGGAAAGGCTCCACGTCATGATGGCGAGATTGTATGGGGCGGGGGTCCTCGATTTACTGGTGGGTATGCGCAGGGCTGCCGTGTCCCAGGCTTTTTCAGCTCAGGGAAATATGAGAAGGTCAAGTGACCAGAGGCCTCGGTCGAGTTCAGGGGGAGGTGTTGTGCAGGGGGTCGTGGGCTCTTCCAGCCTAAGGAAACGAACGGATGGGCTGGGAACTGGCCTCGCGCTGATGGCCACTGATGAGGAAACGAAGGGGCGGCAACTTCCCAGAGTCCCCTTCCCGTGTTGCTGATCAGGCTAATTAATGTTTTACTGTTTAAGAAATATTGGCTTTTCACAAACCTGTTAACAATTTCGTTAATTGATTTTTTGGGTTGGCTTTTCAGAATTCCTCCCCTACGTGCACAGCCTGAGAGGACAGGGGAGCACCGAGGGAGCCGAGAGCAGGGGAAGAGGAGGACGAGCACACCACTGCCTTTCTCCGAGGTCAGCCAGAAATGCCTCGGAGAAACGCAGTGTCGTTTTCGGAATCGGGGGCGTGTTTTTCTTTCTCTCCTCTTGGCATTGGCTGGAATGTTTACATTCCAGAGGAGAGAAAGAATCGAAAAAACACGCCCCCGAATCCGAAAAGGACGGGGCTTGTTTGGAGAGACAAACCTCTTCTCCAATGGCTGACCAGCATTTAAGAGGCCAGCCAATGGAGGAGAGAAGAGAGGCGGGTTCAAGCCCCTCTTCTCCAAGTCATTAAATCTCGCGAGCGAGACTGCGCAAGCGCAGCCTTCGCTAGCCGAGACCTAAAAACGTGCCCCACCCTCCCGTAATCAAATAATGAATTGCACACCCAAAAAAGTAAACACCACTTTCGTCAAGAAACACCTGTATTACTATACCACAAAAAAACGTGAAAGATATAATTAAACAAAGGTTCATAATGAAACACTACACAAATTAATTTGTAAATAAAATAAATAACAATAGCTTACTCTTACCTTAAAGCAGAAGGTACGACGCTGGAGGGGAACGGCACGGACTGGGGAAGCCCTGTAAAAAAACAACAAAAAAAAAGAGTTAGGTAAGAAACAGAGAAGATGCCTTACCCAAGACCCGCAAACAGCATCATACATACCGGAGAAAGCACTCCATGCACGACGCTGCAAGGGAACGGCAGGGACCGGGGAAGCCCTGTAAAAAAACAGAAAAAAAAAAAGAGTTAAATAAGAAACAGACCAGATGCCTTACCTAAGACACGCAAACAGCATCATACATACCGGGGAAAGCGCTCCATGCACGACGCTGCACGGGAACGGCAGGGACCAGGGAAGCCCTGTAAAAAAACAGAAAAAAAAGAGTTAGATAAGAAACAGACAAGATGCCTTACCGAAGACCCGCAAACAGCATCATACATACCGGGGAAAGCACTCCATGCACGACGCTGCACGGGAACGGCAGGGACCAGGGAAGCCCTGTAAAAAAACAGAAAAAAAAGAGTTAGATAAGAAACAGACAAGATGCCTTACCTAAGACCCGCAAACAGCATCATACATACCGGGGAAAGCACTCCATGCACGACGCTGCACGGGAACGGCAGGGACCGGGGAAGCCCTGTAAAAAAACAGAAAAAAAAAGAGTTAGATAAGTAACAGACCAGATGCCTTACCTAAGACCCGCAAACAGCATCATACATACCGGGGAAAGCGCTCCATGCACGACGCTGCACGGGAACGGCAGGGACCGGGGAAGCCCTGTAAAAAAACTGAAAAAAAAGAGTTAGATAAGAAACAGACAAGATGCCTTACCTAAGACCCGCAAACAGCATCATACATACCGGGGAAAGCACTCCATGCACGACGCTGCAAGGGAACGGCAGGGACCGGGGAAGCCCTTTAAAAAAAACAGAATAAAAAGAGTTAAATAAGAAACAGACCAGATGCCTTACCTAAAACCCGCAAACAGCATCATACATACCGGGGAAAGCGCTCCATGCACGACGCTGCACGGGAACGGCAGGGACCGGGGAAGCCCTTTAAAAAAAACAGAATAAAAAGAGTTAAATAAGAAACAGACCAGATGCCTTACCTAAGACCCGCAAACAGCATCATACATACCGGGGAAAGCACTCCATGCACGACGCTGCACGGGAACGGCAGGGACCGGGGAAGACCTGTAAAAAAAAAAAAAAACAGAAAAAGAGTTAGATAAGAAGCAAGCAAACAACAAAAGAAAAGAAACATCGCTTACCATACTGCTTCGGGAAGCCTTCGCCTCACAGCAACAGACACGAAAATAAACCTGAAAAGGGTCAAACACGAAAAAAAAAAATTTAAGTCCTCCGCTCCATCAATCTCTCCATATCTTCGGCGTGGTGTCCCCTAGGGAGAAAAAGGGGGGGGTCAGAGCCCCATCAGTGTTCCTGAAGATTCCGGTCAGAGGGACCCTCTGTCGATTGCACTCCTACTGGGACGAAGCGAAGATCCTCTCGGGTCCAGTGATCAAAAGAATCAGTCCGGCGATTTCGCATTTCTCCTGTTCACTCTTTGCCATTGTCCTCCATTGCGCCGATCAGGGTGTTTCCTCCCGTCCAGGTCCGATGAGGTAGTAGGGAGCTCTAGACCTAGCAGATCTGCGGCCTCCGATAGTTCCACACAGTGATGCTGCTTGTTGTGCCACTGGAAAGCGATCCCAAAGGGGTACGTCCATCGGTATCTGACTTTCTTCTCCCACAGATGCTCGGTGATCAGGCGGAACTGCTGGAGTCGTAGAAGAGTGGCTTGAGCTACGTCTAGGTAGAGCGCGCATGAGGCATTTGGGAAGGTGATCGTGTCGGAAACCTTTGCCTTCTGAAGGACCATTTCTTTGATCTTAAAGGAGCTGAACTTTGACAGGACGTCCAGCAGGCGGCGGTTCTCCCCCGGCAGTCGCGGTCCGACTCTGTGCACTCTCTCTAAGTGAACTTCGGCGCCGTCCTCCCCTAGAGTTGTGGAGAAGAGGCCCACCATGAACGCCTCCAGGTCCAGACCCTCACAATCCTCCATCAGACCTCGGACACGTATGTTGTCGCAGCGGGAGCGATTTTCCAGGTCCTCGCACTTGAGTAGTGTAGCCCGCAGCTGTCCACGCAGTTCAGCGGTTCCTTCTTCCAGGGACTTAATCTTGTCAGTCACCTCCTGCTGCGTCGCTTCAAGATCAAGGGTACGCGTACCCACCGAGTCGACATCCGCCTGTATAGACACCAGTTTCTCCCTCATCTCATTGCAGAGTGTTTCAAAGGAAGCCTCCATGTCAGCTTTAATGTCAGCTCGTAGTTCCTGTTTGAACTCACGGAGGGATGACGTCTTCCCTAGTCAGCATCATGACTGATGGTCGTGGCATCGTCTTGTCTTCCATCGCCCCTGTGCCAGCAGACAAAAAATAATTGGAGACCTTGTTGTTTGGGGTCTTTTTGGGTGGCATATGGGTAATCAGTACCTAGTCAGCACCCGGCCACCTTCTCACTCATGTAGAACCAGTGTGCTTCGGGCATCAGCGTGTGGGGGCCCACCTGCGTTGCTCTGCCGCCCCAGATGCCACAAACAGTCTTACCTCCAAGCACCTGGGCAGACTAGACCATTCCGGGCTCCCAGCCAGGCGTCGCATGTAGAGCTGTGCAGAAAGCCAGAAGACCAGATGGTGTCGTTGAAGTTGCCGCCGGACAACTAAGTTCTCTAGAGGTCCCCTGGAACAGTGCCAAATCCCTCCGCACCAGCCTCTCGTGATGGGTATGTATTCATAGAAAGGACCCCCTTGGTGGCCATGTTAAGGTCAGGCTTTGAACTAATTGCAGTATTTCACATGAAATCTCAGCCCCAGCGCTTCCATTGGTTGCAGCAGAACAAAGCTCCTGGGGAGTACAGCTCCACAGAAGGGAGGAAGACCCCCCGCGGCACCGGAGGTTCGTGTGCCTGCCAAGCTATCACCGCAGCCGCCGGAGAGGGACCGGAGGCCGATTCCTGTCCCTTATCAGTTGTTCTCCATTGAAGCGTCCTCAAGGCAGTAGGGGCATCGCTCAGTATAGGAGGGAGGCCGCCAGACTCGAGGCCTCACTCCCTGGTGAGTCGCAACCACTCCGCATCTGCTGTCCGCCATTTTGTAATCCGCCGAGTCCCTGCAAGTACAGCCCCGCGCCGATGTCAGCAACCCCTCGGGTGGCAGAGAGGGAGCCGCTCCGTTAAGGTGAGCGTCCCAGCTGACAGAATCTCCGAAGGCCCCGAGACAGCCCAGAGGAAGGGGGCACAAGGACTCAGTTACTTAATAGCTCGGAGCTCGGCGCCTGGGTGGCCGCCATTTTCTCCCCTTCACTATCACGCCTCCCTCGGTTCACCGGAGCCTCTCTACCTCTGCGCCGGGGTCCCCGAGGTTGCAAAACTGCTCCTGGTCGTCACCACATCCTCCACTGCGCCGGTCCGCTCTCGTAGTGCCTCGAAAGGTGCCTTATGTCCTAGGTGCAGCAGCGCCTGGGAAGGAGCCGATCGGAGTCACGTTCGATCTGCCATGTTGGTTGGCCACGCCCCCAAGGCCTCAATCTACTGCTGAGTTGACAATGGCCTAGAACATTGAGAGTGCATGAGCTGTAATCTTGGAATTGGGTCAATGCCACTAGAGTCCGGAGATTTGACTGCTTGCTGTACAACTTCTCCTTGGACTGCGAACTGTGAGAAGACACTTGAGTCCACCTTGGACTTCCTATGCTCCAGCAAGACTTACCTTTCGATTTTGTAATGGTCTTACCCGAGGACGGTGACCAAGAATAGGAATGGGCACTAGCTTGAACGCGACAAGCCACATTTTTTAAGGCCAACATTTTAAAGCGCGACTTTGCGCTACCTGATGGCTTTTGGATCAGTAGGGAATATTTGTTGGGCTTGGAGCCAAAGCACCGAAGGTAGATGAAAGGGTCCATGACCGACATGTGTTTACACAGGCGTGGCAAGGATAAAACCCTTTAGTTTTAGATAAGACATCCCTACACACTGTCAAGTAAAGCGTTTTGAAAAATCTGTAAACCCACCAAAAAGATTGAGAGCAGAGCTCTGGATCCACATTGAAAGTAAAAATAGGAGCCGATGTCAGGTTTACCATGGAGTCTAATGGTGCCTCCTGTTGACGCTTGGGTGCTTTGCACCAATGTTTTCCAGATCCAGTCTGGTGCTTGAGAAGAGTCAAAATGTGAGGAAATTGCAATTATAAGTATCGATCAGAAAGCAATGAGAGCCAGCAGTCTCATTGTACTGGGGTCAAATGCAATATGAAACACTGTTTCCTGGAAAAGGAAAATTATTTCAAAGGAATAGCATTACATTTATTTAATTAACTTTGTCTTCTGAACAGGAAGAAGGTTGGATTCCTGATACTTCATGCCATATCCATGGAGAAACCAGACCGAAGAGTGTTGTACTCCTGTCGAAGAACTTAAAAAGTATGAGGCCAAGTTGGGACTCAAGTCAATTAATTGTCTACAAGTGAGGAGATACTGTGGAAAAGACTTTTGTGAATGCCTTCAGACCTGAGCTCAGGCTAAAGACAAGTCAATTGTATTGGTGAGGTTGCATTCACAACTTGACAAGCCAAAAATATTTCCATTTTCAAGTAGAAGGATTCCACCACCCAAAATAATATAGTTCATAAAAGTTGCATTCCTCCGATTTTTAATCCCAAAACACCTTGAGGACAGAACTTAATAAAATAGTGCTTATCGGCATCAACGCGATTTACAATGCAAAATGTTGCATTTTGCAGTATATTATGAAGGTTCTATACTTGCTGAGTGCTAATTAGCACTGGGAAGTTATGTGTGCACGTTTCGCAAAAGTGTTTTTTCTGAGCAATATGGCCCAAACATTAAGATATTTGAACACTTTAAATAAATTAGGCACTGAAAATAAATCAATCGCAAGAGCTAGGATTTTTTCAGTTACTGTCCTGATGATGTAGGTCTAACAAGCCATATGCAAATAACCACTCACCTGTAAAGTTTCCAGAAAGAGTTAGCACCCAGTGACTTCTCCAAGCTTTAAACAGCTTGTTGTGGACAAAAGAGGGCGAGACGCAAATTATTTACATTTCACTCACACTTCAGTGATAACTGCAGGTTCAGCAGACAAATTGGTGATGTCTACAAATAGTTAATTCCCCAGAGCATTATACTTAGGATTAAAAAAAATCGTTTAACTGAGAGGTTGACTGGTGTCTTTTAGAACTGACAAAAACTGTTCAACTACAGAAGGTTCTACCCCCACACAGAATAAATTTGTTTTAAAAAGACTATATATACTGGAAGGTGTTGGGTTATAAGAAATGCATAAGAGGCTAGTTTCGGAGATACTTAATAAAAAGTCTGCACAGACTTGGGCACAACCCAATTGCACTTAGTTGAAGGAGAGCATTCATTTTCTTAAATATCTGACTCATGTGGACCATAGTTAGTACCAAGATGCAGTTTCTATAGAATTGGAAGAGAAACCAGAAGCACTGGAGGAGGAGAACATCCTCTACAATCTAAGTAACTGGAAAGGTTCTTGAGGTGAAGGTAACAACCCTTAATTCCTAAATAAATGGGCAAGGCTCCTGACTAGCGCCAAAGAAGCATTAAGCCTGCCCTTAGAAACTATCATAGAGCCATCGCTAACAATGGACAGCTTAAAAAGATTGATAAATGTACAAGGCAAGTGCACTTGAAGGGAGCAGGACATTGAACAAATTAGAAATACTCCGGGCGCAGAGGGTTTTGCCCAATCACAAGAACTCACCATGTGCCAACCATACCTGAAATCAGCACTGGGAAGGCAAGCCCTACAGAATATATTGCGGACTAGGCTTTTAACCCTTTCCTTACAGGAATATAGGGGCAACTGGAAGCAAAACTGCAGACAAAAAGGAGTGCAGCCTGTGCCAATATCACACTGAATCAGCTGCACATATTGTCTACTGCTGTACTGCCATGTCACACCAGAGGCGAGTGTAACGCAGAATGATTTCTTTGCAAAATGGAACAAGATCCTGCTAAGAGGCCCTGATGCACAAGTTACTTACCTTCGGTAAAGATATATCTGTAAGAAACATTAGTAGTGATAGATTCCTTACCTTAGAATTACCCCCAGGTGTCAGACTGGATCCGGAAAGTTTTCGTCAGCAGTACCCCTGCGCGTCGGTAGGCATCATCATACGGCTCCGCGTGCATCGTTGGCGTCGTCAGCACCGGGATGACGTAGCTGGAGCTACTTAGATGCGCCCACGCGCGCTGACGTCAGTTCTGCACACGGCTTTCCACGCCAGGAACGATGAGTCATGCAAGATACTGACCACTGATGCCTTGAAACTAGGGCCCTGAAAGGGATGACCTTAAACCTAGAAATCAGTTCGCAGAACGGGGAGGATAGGTGAGGCGGTAAGGAATCTAACACTACTAATGTTTCTTACAGATATATCGTTACCGAGGGTAACTAGCTAGTGTATTTGAAAGAAACATCTAGTGATAGATTTCTTACCTTAGAATAGATACCCCAGCAATACCAACCCCGATGGTGGGTCTGCAAACCAAGATCACACCAGAAAGTCCTGGAGAATAGAACGGCCAAAGAAGCCGTCTCTCCGGACTTGGCTGTCCAGGCAGTAATGCTTGGTAAAAGTGTGAAGCAAGGCCCACATAGCTGCCTGACAGATGTCATGCAAGGGAACTCCCTGTCCCAAAGCAGTAGTGGCTGCTGTCGCCCTGGTAGAATGGGCGCGCAGCCCCACCGGAGACTCCTTTTTAGCCAAAGAATAACAAGCCTTTATACAGAGAACGACCCACCAAGAGATGGTCCACTTGTGCACAACCCGACCTTTCTTGGCGCCCACGTAGCCAACAAAGAGCTGGTCATCCACCCAGAACGGTTGAGTGCGGTTCAGGTAGAATGAGAGCGCACGTTTTGGGTCCAGACGGTGGAGTCTCTCTTCCTCTTTTGAGGGATGCGGAGGCGGAAAGAAGGTAGGCAAAGTGATGGTCTGCCCAATATGAAAGGCAGTGACAACCTTCGGCAGAAAAGATGGACGAGTCCTTAGAACCACTTTTTCTGGATGGACAGAGAGAAAAGGACGTTTAGAAGAAAGAGCCTGGAGCTCACTAACTCTTCTGGCAGAGGTGATGGCCACCAGGAAAGCTGTCTTTAAAGTGAGAAGACGAAGAGGACAGTTGTGAAGTGGCTCAAAGAGAGCACACATCAGATATGTCAGAACCAGATTCAAGTCCCACTGAGGCATTATGAATGGAACAGGAGGGAAAAGATGAGTAATGTCTTTCAAGAATCTATTTACAACCAGGGACTTAAAAAGGGAAGGTTGATCTGGAAGCCGTAAAAAGGCTGAAATGGCCGAAAGATAGCCCTTGATAGTGCCCAGAGCAGAGCAGAGAAAGGAGGAATAGAAGGACCTCTTAAAGAGGAGCAGAAAGGGGATCCACAGCCTTTGCTGTGCACCATGCCACAAACTTATTCCACCTGCAGGCATATACCGTCTTATTGGAGGGACGCCTGGCTGCCAAGATTACATCACAAACTTCGGGAGGCGGGACAAAAGACGCCAACTGCTGCCGCTCAATTTCCACGCAAGGAGGTGGAGGCTGGACAGGTTCGGGTGGAGGACGGTCCCCTGCTGTTGCGACAGAAGATCTTCCCGAAGAGGCAGTTGGATTGGGGGATCGATAGCCATTCTGAGTAGCTCGGGAAACTCTTTGAGCCAAGTCCGGAGCCGCAAGAATGATTTGTGCCCAGTTGCGATTGATCTTCTTCAGCACTCTGGGTAGAAGTGGTATAGGCGGAAAGGCATATAGTAGACCATAACTCCACTCACGATGAAAAGCGTCGCCTAGCGAGTGCCGCCTTGGAAATTCCAACGCGCAGGACTGATGACACTGCGCGTTCTCTTCGGTGGTGAATAGATCTAACCAAGGCTCTCCCTACTGCTGAAAGAGACCTTGCGCCACGTCCGAGTTCAGACGCCATTCATAATCCATCATGCACCGGTGGCTGAGTTCGTCCGCCCTGGCATTCAGAGAACCTGCCAAGTGTTGAACCACCAGGGAAATGCCCTGATGTTCCAGCCATGTCCAGAGGCGCAGAGCCTCCTGATATAGGGTCCAAGACCCCACCCCGCCCTGTTTGTTGCAGTGCCACATGGCGGTGGTGTTGTCTGTGAACAGCTGCACTACTTTCCCCTTGACAGAGGGACGGAATGCCTTCAGTGCAAGTTGGATCGCCCGAAGCTCCAGAACATTGATATGGAGCCGGGACTCCGCCGGAGACCAAAGTCCTCTGATCTCCGCCTCTCCCATGTTTTGCCGCCCCAACCCAGAAGGGACGCGTCCGTCACAACTGTGTGTTCCGGTTGGGGAAGGGAGACAGATCTGCCATTGACCCAATCGCGATTCGTGAGCCACCATTGCAATTGTCGTGCAGTGCTCTCCGAGATCTGGATGTGATCGGACAGGTTGCCCTGATGCTGTGCCCACTGGAACTTCAGGTCCACTGCAGAGCACGCATATGCCATCTGGCATGATGCACTAACAGGAGGCAGGAGGCCATCAGGCCCAGTAGCCGGAGGGTCATCCTGACCGAAACCCGGGATAGAGGCTGAAAGATCGGAATCGTCGCCTGAATATCCCGGACTGGCTGCTCGGGAGGATAAACCAGAAACTGTGGCGAGTCCAGAACCACTCCGATGAAGAGAAGCTTCTGAGAGGGAATCAGGTGCGACCTCAGCACGTTGATGGAGAACCCCAGCATATGCAGGAGTTCAGCCATAGTCTGGAGGTGGGAGACGACTGCCTGGGGCGAGCCCGCCTTCAACAATCAGTCGTCGAGATAGGGGAAGACTGGAAACCCTGATCGGAGAGATGAGCTGCGACCACCGCCATCACTTTCGTGAACACCCGAGGGGCGCTGGTAAGGGCAAAGGGGAGCATGGTGAACTGAAAGTGCTCGTGCCCTACTGTGAACCGCAGGTAATGCCGATGGGCCAACAGGACGGGGATATGAAAGTAAGCGTCCTGCAAGTCCAACGCTACCATCCAGTCTTGTGGGTCTAGGGCAGACAAGACCTGAGCAAGTGTGAGCATCTTGAACTTCTCCTTCCGGAGGAAGCGATTGACATTCCGGAGGTCTAAGATAGGATGCAGGCCCTTGTCCTTCTTAGGGACCAGAAAGTAGTGGGAATAACAAACATGACCTACTTCTGGCCCAGGAACGCGATCAATGGCCCCCTTGGCCAAGAGGGCCGTGACTTCCTGTTGAAGAAGCCAAGATGGTCCCCCGACATGCGGTGGTACTGAGGTGGCATGGCTGGAGGGGAAGTCTCGAAGAGGAGGGAATAACCCCTTTGGACAATTTGCAGCACCCACTTGTCTGAGGTGATGTTGCGCCAGTGGGGGAAAAGGTCGGACTAGGAAGGCTTTGCAATGGATGCTGCGGGGGTGGGGGTGGACTGTCCTGCCCGCTGGGCCCCAGAGCCGCCTCAAAGGTTCCCACGTCCGCAGCCGCGCTGAGGATGTTGCTGCGTAAGCCTGTGGCTCTAGAACGAACGTGTTGGGGCACCCCTTCTGAGGCCACAAAAGGAGCAAAAAGTGGAAGGCGGAGGAGGGCGAGTGGCCAACAGGCCCAAGGACTTGGCCGTAGCCCGCGATTCCTTAAAACGCTCCAACGCACTATCCGCCTTATTGCCAAAAAGGCGAATGCCACCAAAAGGCATGTCCATCAAAGTGTTCTGGACATCCCCTGAGAAGCCAGTTGTCCTCAGCCAGGTGTGGCGCCAAAGCGCCAACGTCGTGGAAATCGCCCTGCCCAGCGAGTTGGCGGTATCAAGCCCACAACGAATAGTGAACTTTGCTACGTCTCTCCCAGCTGCAAAAGCTTGGGAAAGTACTGTCCGTGCCTCCTCCGGACAGTTGGGCAGCAACTGCGCAACTGTATCCCACGGAGAGTGGGAATAATAGCCCAAGAGGCATGCGGTGCTCACCGACCGCAGCCCTAAGCTGGCAGAAGAAAACAGCTTCTTGCCAAGCTGCTCCAGCTTCTTGGATTCCCTATCCGGGGGTGAGGAAGGGAACGGGAAGCAGAGACTTGGACAACCAAGCTCTCGGGATTGGGGTGTTGGGAGAGAAAGAGGGGTTCGCCCGGTGCCAGGCAATGGCGGCGGGACACGTTCCTGTCCACAGGAGCCCCTGTGTTGGGCCTGGACCAAGTGCCCAAAAGGACGTCAGAAAATGCGTCATTAAAAGGCGGCAAGGACTCTGAAGAGGTTGCCCCCGGCTGAAGCACTTCTGTCAGGAGGTTAGTCCTGATGGCCACCATAGGGAGTTCGAGGTGGAGGGCCTCAGCTGCCCAACATACTACCACTGCATAACTGGCTCCCTCCTCCGTAGCCACGGTAGGAGGATACAGCATGCCAAGGTCAGGTGAGGTGACCACTGGCATCCCCCAAATCCTCTACCCAGTCCGGATCATAATCACCCTGTTGTGTGAGAGGGTCCTCAGACCCCTCCCAGTCCTCCCCTTCCTCCGAAGTCTGCGAAACAGGCTGAAAATAAGGAGGACGGACATGGGGGAAAAAGGGCTCCATCAACGTCGGGATTGGCGCCGAACAGCGTTGATCTGGCACCGTGTCCGGTTCAGGGCTGAAACTGGGGACGACGGCGTCCCTAGGAGCGGGCGACATCGGAGGTGGTGCCGGTGGGGTCGACGTCGGTGGAGGTGTTACAAGATCAACCGGTATCCGATCCCGGGAGGTCCTGCGGCGCCAGAGCCGCCAGTGATGAAAGGACAGGACCCGCGGGGCCCATAGGCGCACCGGCAGGGCCAGACGGCCCAAAGAGTCGGGCCATAGCAGCAAGAAGCTCTTGCACCAGAGCAGGTATCGCCGACGGACCCGGAAAGGGTGGGTAGGCCGGCGGTGACGTCGCAGGCTCTGCCGGAGCCATGGAGGTGGCACCACCAGCACCCTCAGCTGCGTCGCGCGAGGGGAAGTTGAAGAGCGACGACGCTTCTTCGACTTCTTTTTGGAATGCTTCAACTTACCTGACCCCGAGTGCGAAGACTTAGATCCAGAGGAACAATGGTGATGGCTCCGCGACCGGTCCCTCGAACTCCCACGGGACGGGGACCTTGAGCGGCACGGAGCCGACTGCTGGACTTCCAGCAACTTTCAGGACCGCTCCCGCAAAGTTTTCGGCACCATGGCCCGGCAGTCAGGGCATGACTTGGAGTCGTGGTTGCGCCCCAGGCAGTAGAGACACACACGGTGTGGGTCCGTCACCGACACCATGCGGTGACAGTCCCCACAGTTCTTAAAGCCGGGCATCCCTACGACACCAAAAAACGGTTGCCTTATAACATTTTGCACGCCCACCTTGCAGTTTACGGTCTCATGCATGCTCAGTTAATTATGCATGGGGTTAAGACTTGCTCAAAAGATAGTACACCATTCACTCCTCGAAACTGAGCGATAGTGCGCAATTTTGTGCATTATGCCTTTTATGCATACTTTCCAGTACAAGTTGTGGTCAGACCCCTCTGGGTTTTAAATGTCAGGTTTTCCAATGCAATATTGGAATCTATTTATTTGTATTAATGCTGTATTGCAGACTGTGCTCTGCATTATTGCCAGAGCCCTCACCTGGGAGGGTTGCTTTATGCCATTCTGTGCACCCACTGAACAAGAGCATGGCATGGCTCTCTCACTAATCATCTGAGTCCAATTTTAGCATGCACTGCTTGTCTTGTTGATGTGCTGTTTCACAGCTTTGTCTAAAATGTTACACATAATTTATTTTATGAGATTCTGCACAACAGAACATGGTCCAATCTCGAGCACCACGGTCTTACACATAGTATGTCCCTGCACATTCATTAACAGCCTTCCGGTTTTAAATGTCTGGTTTTACACTGTAATATTTGAAATTATTTATTTGATTTTTAATGTTGCACTGCTGACGTTCTTCTTTAATGATTAAGTAATTATTCAATAAAGACCTACTTAATTCTTAAATAAACAAAGCATGTCCGAGACAGTTTCAGACATGACGGTTCGCATGAAGGTATTCAAAATGTTTTCACTATATCAAAAGTAGTCCTAGAAGGATCAGGAAAGGTGGATATCTGAAAGTAATCTGAACAGTAACAGAGTTTCTAGCTTCTGGTTAAGAGAGTAAAATAAGACATTTTCCTGATGAGCACCAGTAAAAATCACGGGTCTTGGCATCTGGATTTTAGCAAGCAACACAGGTGAAACATCTGAATCCTTGCAATTGTCTGGGACTCTAGATCACAAGGAGAAAACATACACAATATTCTGCTTCCCTAGTAGGGGGTAACAAATCTACATAAAATTATTAGAGTGCTTAAAGCTCAGATCGTCTTCAGAATTTATTGAATCTGAAATAGCAAAGGTTGAGAACCAATCTTTAGCTCCTACGATGATGTAGTTGAAGGAACGGATCAAATACATGTTTCTCTTCCATTATGTTTTTATGGACATGAAAGGGAGGAAAGGGGTCTGAGCAAAGCTATGATTTGGGCACAGAAGAATTTGAGGAAGCCATAACTTCATTCTGTGAGTCACTGTCTTGGGATAGCAGAGGGAATGGTCTTTGAGATGTCCTGGTGGTTAAGAAACCACTGGTATCAATTTCCTGCTACCAATATTATGGGGAGATTAAATACCCTACTAAATTTTTAAAAGGGATCTGGAAGAAACCTGGACAATTCCCAGATGCTCTTAGCTTTCAAGTTTCTACTTTGGCGAAAGCCCCGCTCTGTGATTTCCCTCAGAGAGGTACTTGTAAATGCATGATCACACACACAAAAACCTAGTGAAGAGACAAGTGAGGGCCATATAAATGAGGCATTGTTCTCAACTAGAACTGGTGGGCATTGCTGAATGCATTATCAAAGCGGGGCAGCCTGTGCCCCAGGACAAAGTTGATAGTTACCTGTGTTCAGAGGTCCTCGTGGTTGGGATCATCTGGGAACGCAGTTCCCAAGTTTTTAATTTCTCCAAAACAATTCCCATACTTTATTTTTGTTTACACGACTCTTTCACAAAAGCTTAATGTTGAACTTTCATTGCCTCAGACTGGAAGTAAAGGGGGTTTCCCCTTTACTGTGAAGCAGAGGGGATCAACAGACAGCTAAGGAAGAAGCAAGGTTCTCTTCCAGGGCACCTGCTTTCTGAAAGAAATATAAATTTGTGCAATTTGTTAATCAGCAAATACAAAGGCTATTGAGGGAGAATCATCTCAAACTCCATGGTGTCAAAGGTTTATTCTTTTTGAGAGGAAGGGCAAGGGTGTTGCCAGTTTTGGAATGCATTCTCTTAATGGGCACCTATATAAAGGTTTGCACTAGGCAGTCTGATTAACCATTATTAAAATGATAACGTTTGATAGTACTGTAAGCGTTTAGACATATCTTTTTGCACATTTTGCAGCAGCCTATCTTACAATGTGAGTATCTAATCATACAGAGTGTGTAGTGCAGTTTTTTAAACTGCGACAAACTGTCTTAAAATGAAAGAATTACATATTCCCAGTGCCTTCTACCACATACTGGGAACCAATAGCACTATCAACGTGCATTTATATTCCCCTTTGCATCAACCAGGATACAAATGTGACAGTTGTTACACGTGGGAATGGTAATTAAAATTACAAATGCACGTGTCATCATTTTAGAAGTGGCTAGCACAGTTGGTCTTTAAAAGTACATATATGCACTAGTTTTTTTCTCTGTAAAATAGAAAAATATTGTGAATTCGTTAAAACGGTCTGACTTGTTGATCTGTTGTAACTTTCCCTGTCTAAAAGATGCAACATTAAAAAGAGAATTTTTTTTACAGATATACAAATGTTCTCATATTATATTTTTAGTGGCGATTCCTTTTCAGCCTGAAATACTTGCAATGAAATGTTGTGCAACTAAATTCATTCAGTTTTTAAGTTATTATTTTACATCTTGTGGAAAGTTACATGAATATAATAAATGTTTACAGAGGAAATCAGAGAGTAGCGTATTTGTAGTTTAGAAAGATACAAGTGTGTGGATGGAAAGCAATGGAAAATGTTTTCATTTTCATGTGAAATTATGGATGTTGGTTCCTGTTGCTGGCAGAATGGTATGTATCAAATTTGTCACATTTATTTTTAGTTCTATATTCAGGCTTCTCCAATGAGTAGCCAGTGAGCAGCTGGAAGCTCCCCAACTACCTAAAGGTAGCTCTCCTGTGTGCAGCCCAGACTACTAAATTAGACACTTTTGCCTGGTTGAATTAATATACGTATATCAAAAATTAAAAGCATGTATTTAAAACAAAAATGAGTGTAATTTCAGAACTCATATGCTGATGTTTGGAGAAAAATTGTTGAATTTCCAAAATATATTTCAAGCTGTGTAACTCAGTGATAGATCATGGAGCACAGGGGAGACTTATTACTATTATTATTACCTTGGCACCAGGGGCATTGCAGGGATAGCTGTTATATATAGATAGCGGTTACATATTACCCACGGAGAAGCATTCCACACTGAGGAACCAATGTTTACATTACTGCTGGAACCGTGCCTGATGAACTGAGAAAATCACTGATGGTAATCTTGTATATGGTGGCCAATATTCCAATCTTATGTGTTACTGTCACTATTAACACAGTAATAATATTAGTGGCTCGTGATCATTTTCATTGACCCCATACATGAATTGTTTGTATTGTTCAAAACTTTAGAAGAAGACTCAAATTTATTGGTAAGATGAACACTTTGGTCTTGTTGTGAGCAGCAGCTCTGTTGGACACTCAATGCTCTGCTTATTTGGCTTCAATGTTTTTTTCCTATGGGCAATTTATGTGCAGGAAGCATACTATTTTACTAATGATTGGTACTCATTTTTGCTAGTTACATTACTAATGCAATGTTAACTATGTTTACTGAATAAATCAATTACTGTGAAAAGACCAAATCAGTGCCTTTGGTGGAATTCTTTGTGGGAAAGTTTCAGAGTCTACTGTGTCTTTTACCGATTCTACATATCGCCCTTTCATGGTAGAACATAAGAATCGACAGTTTGTTACGGCTAATGCAGGCAGAATAGTTTGTCCCTCCATTTTGAGAATTCTTCGGTCTAATTTTGAACTGGGGAGGATGAGACCCCGTTGATGTGGAAGTTAGAACTGTTGATCTTGTGTTATCATTGTTGATTCTATTTGAAACTGATATCACTGTTAACCCCGTCGCTGCTAGGCCTTTCGCCCCCCCAGTGCTAAGCCTTTTTTTGGCTATTTGGGGTAGTTCGCGCATTAGACCCTGTAACTTTTTGACCACATAAGGTATCCATGCCAAATTTGCGTCCTTTTATTCTAACATCATGGGGATTCTAAAGGTACCCAGGGCTTGTCAATTTCCCTGGAGGGGACCCAGAAATTAGCCAAAATACAACTAAATATTTTGGGGGGGGGGAACGGGAAAAAAGTGTTGCAAGTGAAAGAGTCTGTTTTTTCCCCTGCAAATGGTATCAACAAAGGGTTTGTGGGGCTGAAATCACCATTTTCCCAGCTTTCAGGGACTGACAGACTTTTGTCAGACAACCAACATTTTTTCACGCAGTTTTGGCATTTTACTGAGACATAGCCTATTTTTGCTATTTTTTATGCTTTCAACCTTCTTCCAGTTGATGGTAGAAATGGGTATGAAAGCAATGGATCCTGGAAAGCTATACATTTTAGAAAAGTAGACATTTCTGAATTCAGCAAAAGGTCATTTGTGTAGATCCTTCAAGGCTCCTTTATAGAAACTTACAGTTGAAAATAGGAAACATTGAAAATGAGTGGAAGAAACAGCCATTTGTGCCAATATTTTCACCTGTAACTTCTTCTAAATTATGACAGATGTTTGAAAGCAATATACCGTTACATCTGCTGGACGTTTCTGGTTGTGGGGATATACAGGACTTGTAGGTTTACCAAGAACCCGACGAACCCAGAGCCAATAACTGAGCAGAGTCTTGCAATGGTTTTTTATTATGTACTGGGTATATAGCAATTAATTTGGGACAATATATACATTGAAAAATCAGGATGAAAGACACCTGTGTATTTCTGAAATTGGAACAAAATAATGAGTTTAGAAACAGTAGCTATTTGCACATTTCCAAAATTGTGAGTACCCATACTAGCATGAGAATTATAGGACATTTTTCAAAGTGACTTCTTTTTTAGGTCTCGCCTAGCGACGCAGCGCATGCGCTGCTTGCTCTGCGAGATCTATTGTCGTCGGGTTGAAGTTGGAAGTGGGTTGGTGACCGCCCGGTCTCCCTTAGGCCCCGCCCACCCGGACAGGACTCGTCGTCTGTTGCTCGTCATGCGTGCTGCGTCTGGACTCATCGTTCCAGCAGCGAGCGCTGAAGAAAGGTGTGATCCGCCAACAGCTTGTTCCTTTCACCAATCTCCTTCTGTCTCCACTCTTTCCCGTCGTCTCATCACCTTTCTCTCCATGCGTGTTTTGCTCTGTCTCTCTCTACACATTTGTAGTCGGTGATGCAATCTTTCGCTTCTCTTTCTGCTTTCTGTACCAAATATGAATGTGACCGTGCAGAGTGTGCGCTTGTAAGTGGGAGATTACACAATCGGTACTGATGAGTACTGGAAGTGAGGCTTTTTTAAAGGATGCGTGGGGGAGAGGGGCATCGAATTATGCTGAAATTCGGGAATCTCTATCCAGGAGATAAACCCTCACTGTTCACACAGTTGTGCCCAGCTTGACGGCTTCTGCCTCACTTCCTGTTTGAGTTCTTCATACTTAGTCAGCTGCCTTTCTTTTTATTAGTACTTGTTTTACCATTTGGGACAGTTTGTTGTTTTGCAACAGTCTGGGGAGGGGGGAGCCTGACTTCTGCTTTGGATTGTGATACGGGCCCAGACCTGCCTGACACATGCATAAATACAGTGCACAGGGGAGTAACTAAACTTGAGGCGGGGCCTGCACAGTTCACAGAGTGCGGGAGCTCCCTGCGCTCCTGACTCAGTCAGGAGCTTTAAGGCCAGGGGTCCCACCGCTAGTGCACAGAGTGGAGAGGACCCCCTAGAGCTCGCCCCAGCCCCCCCCATCACGGGGCACGGGGGCAGCGGAGACTGTTGTTACTTACTGACAGTGCCGGGTTTGCACCCAGCCTGCATTCTTTCAAAAAAAGAAAGGCTCTAATATGGAGTCTTTCCCCTAAATATGAATTTCTTCTGCCAGCGAGAGAACCGTGGCTGCAGCCGGAAGAACAAGAAATCCTGCCCTGCACGCGCCTATGAGATAATGGCCTGATTTCGCAGATTTTGCTGTTTACATTCTTAAGGAAAATAGGACGCAGGCGGCTCACTTTATCCCTTTCAGGGCTTCGGGATGAAAGATTGAATGTGGTGGCCACAGAGGTCTGACTTATCACCACACCTCTTTAGCATCTAGATTCAACCACTTGGAAAGGAATGGGTTAAGAGAGGTTGTCTGATCTATAATTGTACATGTGACTGCCTGATCTTGCTTCGGCTGACGGGCAGTGGCCTGCCAAATAAGGCCAGTCCGCAACCTCCGTGAGCTTAAAGCAGCTAGCGCATTCCTCCCTGAAATAAATAGCGCCGATAATAACCACAAACTGAAGAAGTGTCACCGGCACCCAGGGTGGAATGCTGGGACTGTGCGGCCAGCCAAACTGCTTAGCATCACAGCACTGACTGTTGCTGTGTGTCTTCAGTCTAGGGTCTGTGGTAGGGACGTGAGGCAAACAGACGCAGCAGGTACTGCCTAATTGCACAGTGAGACTCGTGTGAAACCAATGACATGTCAGAGGGACAATGACACCAAAGGCAGAGGCTGCCCAGCAGAGATGTGAACCTATGATCTGCAGAGAGACACACACACATATACATACATACACACACACACACACACACACACACACACACACACACACACACAAAACACCCACACACAAACACACGTGCACGCACACATACATACACACGCACACACAAACGCTTCCTGTTGTTGCTCAACTCACTGAGATACATCAATGGCTTAGATACTAGAGCGATACGAAGAACAAAAGTTTCTCCGTCACTCCCACCACGGCCCAGTGCCAGGCACGTTCACTGGCAACTCATACGGTTTAACCCCGCGCACCTATCCATGACCTTGAACATGGCCTGAGGGTCACAAGCCTGCTAACCAGGGATACTGCAAAGCGCGCAATATGTCAGGTCTCAAAACAGAATTCAGGTTGTGGTATTAGGCACGTGAATGAGAAATCCCCAACTGCCACCCCTGCTGCCATCCCCGCTGTCCCAAACCCGGTGCCATCCCTCTGCTGTACCTCTGCTGCTCATTACCTCAGTCCAGCCCACCAGAGACAGACAGCTGAAAATGGGCAGTGGCCTGACAAATAAGGCCAGTTCACAACCTCTGTGAGAGGAAAGCAGCTAGCGCCTCCCTACCTGAAATACATAGCGCCGATAAGCATGTGTGTATCGCGCCAACAAACTGAAGAAGTGTCACCAGCACCTAGGGTGGCATGATGGGACTGTGCGGCAAGCCAGACTGCTTAGCATCACAGCACTGACTGCTGCTGTGTGTCTTCAGTCTAGGGTCTGTGGTAGGGACGTGAGGCAAACAAACGCAGCAGGTACTCCCTAATTGTACAGTGAGACTCGTGTGAAACCAATGACGTGTCAGCGGGAGAATGACACCAAACGAGGTAAGGATGAAAGGCAGAGGCTGCCCAGCAGAGATGTGAATCTATAATCTGCAGAGAAAGACACACAGACATACATACACACACACACACGCATACATACAAAGACACCCACACACAAACACACACATACACACGCACGCAAAGTCAATCTACCATCCAAGTTCACTGAAAAAAGGACCAGTTAACACTAGGTATCAATTACATTAAACAATGTTCCATGTGTAGTGCTTAACATAAAAGCCCTTTATAACTGACACCTATTACATTATTTTATATCAGAAAAGAATGTTATTTATCCTCTAAAAGGCAACGAATGAATAGCCCCTGACAACTATCCAACACTGCCTGAACATTCTAGCAATCCCAGCTGCAGAATCGGCTCCTCCCTGTATACCCGACCATATTGTATAATGCTAATAAAACAGTGATTTTTTTAGGTTGATCCTGGGCAGCGCATGTGCTGCTCTTCGAAGCACACTGTATTCAGGTATGGACTTGAAGCTCTGCCCATATTTTTCATTGGCTTGTGTCATTGTCCACTGTAAACTCTGGTTTTTCATTGGTCAATAGGCTTATCCCTCCTTAGTACCGCCCTGTCTCATTTTGTAACCTCTCATGAGGACATCCCCTGTTGCGTGTGTTGTTACTCGGTAGGCTTTAATTACAGACTCCGAGCACTATTTTCTTAAATAGTTTTGGACACGCTCTCTCATAACGCTTTTTAAAAAGTATCTGTATAGCACGGGCGCAGGAGCGCCCATGCAATGTAATAAGTCTCGCATTTGCGAGAGTTTAAGCATTTGGCATTGTAAATACCATTGCCTTTTATTTATCTGTTTAAAAACAACACATAAATAAGACATTGTCATTTACAATGCCAATAGCTCAAACTCTCATAAATGCGAGACCTATTGCATTGCTAATGATTTTTTTTTTTTGGTTGGGTGCAGGGAGTTTACGTGATTTGCGCACACTCACAGTATATGGAGTGGACCTCGAGGCTCGTATCTTGATTTTCCAGCTCCAAAGTCTGCAGTCTAGCCTTGATCCACATCCTGTATCATACAGTATGAGAAAACATTTTATGAAGCAATACAATTATTGGCTTCCTAAACACAAGTAAATAATAAAATAAGCAAAGCATTGCATAAGTGAGTTTATGTATACACCCACTTTTTACATATAAGACTAAACTTGTTAGGGTCTTAAAAAAACATCCTGCCACATCTTAGCAGTGTAAGCAAGTATTAAACAGATTAGCTAACAATCGCTGGGAGCCTGAGGCCAGCAGACCAGCAGGCCGGTCTGGGGCAGTGAGACAGTAACACACTTTTGTTGGAAGAACCAATAAAGAACTCTGCGAAAAAGAACTATTATTTCAAACACTGCGCAGCTCTACAAGTAAATCTGAAACAGGGAACTTCACTATACAACACATACACTCCATAACACATGGGTAAAATACATTGTCATTTACAACACCATTTACAACTCCAATAGCTCTAACTTAAGCAAATGTGAGACCTATTGCATTTCCAATGCTTGTTACACATTGTCTTTCATTTGGAAGGCAGAAATGAATTGAAAGTCAATAGGTAATAACAGTTGCTCTATAATTCTGTGTTACCCCAAGTCTCTCGATAAAAATGGTACCTCACTGGTGTGGGTAGGCCTAGTGCTCACGACAGGAAACAGACCAAAATGCAATTTGGATACACTTTATTTTCACAGCGAAAACTGACCCTGTTTTTTGCAAAGTGCCTTGCTGTAGATTTTGAACCCTAGCTCTGCCGGCACCTAGGGCAACCTAGCAAACCTATACATTTTTTAAAAGTAGACACCCAGGGGAATCCAGGATGGGGTGACTTGACTGGCTCTCACCAGGTTCTGTTACCCAGAATCCCTTTCAAACCTCAAACTATGTAAAAGAAAAACACACATTTTCCTTCCATTTCTGTGGTGGAAAGTTCTGGAACCTGCTTGGATCCACATAATTCTACCCACCCCACATTCCCCATAGTCTTCTGAGAAAAATGATAGCTAATTTGTGTGGGTAGACCTAGTGGGCGCGACAGGAAACGGCCCAAAATGCAACGTGGACACACCACATTTTCACAGTGAAAACTGACCCTTTTTTTGCAAAGCGCCTAGCTGTAGATTTTGAACCCTAGGTCTGGCGGCACCTAGGGAAATCTAGAACACCTATACTTTTTTTTAAACTAGACACACGCGGGAGTCCAGCAAGGTATGGCTCGCGTGGGTCCACTAACGTTTCCCTACCCAGAATCCCATGAAACCTCAAATTTAGCTGAAAAAAAAATCACCTTTTTTTCTCAAATTCTTGTGTGGGAAAATTCTGGAATCTGCGTGGATCCACAAATTTTGTACCACCCAGCGTTCCCCCAGGTCTCCCGATACAAATGGTACCTCACTCGTGTGGGTGGGTCATGTACCCACAACCGGCAAGGGCCCAAAACGTATTGAGGCGACATCAAAATTAGCTATCACAAAACAACCAGGTTTTGCAAGGGGGGTCAGCTGGGTTTTTGGCCCCGGGCTCAGCGGCCATCTTGGGAAACCTACCAAATCCACACATTTTTAAAAACTAGACACCCGGGAGAGTCCAGCGAGATAAGGCTTGCGTGAGTACCTCAACATTTTCCTACCCAGATTCCCCGGCAAACCTCAAATTTTACTGAATAAAATAACTTTTTTCTCAAATTTCTGTGTGGAAAAGTTCTGGAATCTGCATGGATCCACAAATTTCCTACCGCCCAGCGTTTCCCTAGGTCTCCCGATACAAATGGTACCTCACTCGTGTAGATGAGTCAAGTACCCGCGACAGGCAAGGGCCCAAAATGTATTGAGGAGACATCAAAATGACCTATCACAAAACAACCTGGTTTTGCAAGGGGGGGGGGTCAAAAAGACTGGCATTATTTTTTTTGGGGGGGGGGGCCTTGGCATGCCCATTCTGGGCTGACCTCACCCCTGATTCAAAAAAAATATATATATTTTCTGATGACTAGTGGGCTTTCTAACCCCCCCGGGGGCACATAAGGGGCTATTGTCCCCAAATGCCTCCGGGGGGGGGGCAGACAGACTGTGGTAATTGTTTTGGGGTGGGGGCATTGGCATGCCCATTCTGGACAGCCCCCACCCCTACATCATAAAAAAAATCCCTGGTGCCTAGTGGGCTTTCTGACCTCCCCGGGGGCAGATCAGGGGATACTGCCCCCATCTGCCCCTGGGGGGCAGAGACTGGTGCTTTTTTTCTGGGGGGGGCATTGGCCTGCCCATCTTGGGCAGCCCCCACCCCTGAATCAAATGTAACAAAAAATATCTGGCTTCTAGTGGGCTTTCTGCCCCCCCCCGGGGGTCAGATTGGGAGCTACTGCTTCCATCTGCCCCCAGGGGGGCAGAAAGACTGGAATTTCCCTGGGGGGTAGGGGGCATTGTCATGCCCATTTTGGGCAGCTCCCACCCCTACATTACTAAAATAAATCCCTGGTTTCTAGTGGGTTTTCTGCCCCCCAGGGGTCATATTGGGAGCTACTGTCCCCGCCCGCCCCCGGGGGAGGTGGGGGCAGAAAGACAGGATTTCTCTGGGGGGTGGGGGTATTGTCATGCCCATTTTGGGCAGCCCCCACCCCTACATGAATACAAAAAAAAAAAAATCCCTGGTTGTTATTGGGCTACAGCACCCATATGTCCCCAAGGGGGGCCAGAGAGACTGGAATTTTTTGGGGGGGTGGGGGCACTGGCATGCCCGTACTGGGCAGCCCCCACCCCTAATTCAAATTGGCAAAAGAAATCCCTGGCGTCTAGTGGGCTTACTGCCCACCCGGGGGGGGGGGCAGATTGGGGGCAGAAAGGCTGTAATTTTTTCAGGGGTGGGCGCATTGGCATGCCCGTTTTAAGCAGCCCCTCACCCCTAATTGTAATTGCCCAAAAAAATGCCTGGTTTCCAGTGGACTTTCGGCCCACCCGGGGGGGGGGGGGGGGCAGAAAGACAGTATTTTTTGCGGGGGCATTGGCATGCCCATTTTGGGCAGCCCCCACCCCCAATTCAAATTTGCAAAAAAAAATCCCTGGCGTCTAGTGGGCTTTCTGACTCCCGGGGGGGGAAGGGGGAGGGTTAGTGCAGAAAGACTGATTTTTGGGGTCAATTCGTTTTAATTTTTTCTTTTTTTCTCTTCGAACTTTTCACTTACCTTATATGGACTTACAATTCATGCCCTTGGTTCCGTTCTATCAAACTTGAACTCTGCGTTCTTGCAAGTGCGCCCCTACTGGTTAGTGGTCCGATCTAGGGGGGGGTGTAGTGAAGATTGCTATCTATATGCGTACAATGCTAAGTTAGCACAACCGCGTTAGATGTTAGAAAGCCATCTTGCCGCTTTTGCACACGACACTGTAGTCACATGTTATTAATTGAGAAATGCTTACTCGACTTTGCTTCACATGAGAACGGTCTGTTGTTCACATCGCTAACAGTGAGCAGCGACCTTGGTCTGCACATTGTGTAAAGAAACAGTCTGGGTCGCTAGACGGTGCATGTTGTTGCGTTCAGGTTGATCGGCCCACTATTTAGCCATAACACGCACGTAGCTGCAAATACCTTAAAGTCGAGTGCTTTTAATATTGCAGGCTACATGCTTTAGATTCATTCGGAAGAAGAGCTTTCCCAGGAGCAGAGTCTAGCTGATCCTGTGATGTGATTCCACTAAGCTGACCTTTACGGTATGGGGTTCCCCATTCAAGCCTAGAGACCTTTTATTAGTCTAATAATAACCATATTAGTTTTCTAGCGAAAGGAAGATGGTTGTCATCCACTGTCATTTGATTATGATTACTCCTTTCATTTTCTATGGTATTGTAACTATGCTGATGGTTTTGATCTTAATCATTTGTCTGCTTATGTTAGCCAAAGTACTGCATCTTAGGACACGAGGTTTATAAAATAAACTCTTTAAACATTACCGTGTCTCTGTTTATTCTGTTGTGGACTGATATGAGAATAATTACGAACAGGTATTTCTGATTCCCACCATTCCTGAGAATACCCTAAGTCGCTTGTTCTGTGTTATCTATACATTGGGACCGCCGAGATAAAACTCGGATAACGAATGGGACACTGATGCTGGTCGGATAAGGGGTTCTGTGTTCTGAGGTGAGTTTTTGGTACACCACAATTCACTGAGGTCATGGTTTCCTGTGCATAAGCAGAATCCCTGCAACAAGGGATTTCCGGTGTCATGTGCCAGGACGGCCGGGAGCCATCCTGCGCATGTGAGCACTGTGGCGCACGATGGCTCCCAGCCGTCGTGCGCATGCACGCAAGGGGTTAATTATGTGTTGACCTTTCTGTATTCTGTGTGTTGAGTTTGGTGGATCAGCATTTTAGGTATTGTATCTATGAAGAATTAAGGTGTGGCATGTCAGGTTCCTAGGTTTTCTGGTTTTCTTAATGTGGAAGGTGAGAAAGTATACTCATTTGGAATTGAATATTAGTAGTAGCTTATTTGTGGGAAAGGTTAACACGATCAGATCCTGAGTAAGGAATCAGGTCAAGGCCTATCGCTTGGTGTGTTTATATAGCACGTCAAGTGTTAGGAAGTAAATTCAACTCTCCACAAATACTTTCCCAGTGATCACAGACACAGTTATTGTTTTTTTGGTGGCATACTGTACTTGCAACACACTGTTTTGCATTTGTTATGCATGTTTTACTTCTGTTTTGAATTTGTGATTTTATTAATAGGTGCAGCAAAGTCTGGTCAGACTGATTAGTCACCTGATGAGGCACAACAGTCAAGTTGCTGGAAAGTCTAGCCCATGAAATGTTTATTAAGGTTGGAATGCTCACATTTTAGTGTTGAAACAATAGAATAAGACCACAGACAGTGATAAACTGTTACAGTTTCCTAAGAAAGGTACATTTAATTTGAGAACATTGCTTAGTAAAAAACATTAACCAGGGCCTGTGCAGTTCGAAGTGTTAAACAAGTGGGACACACAAGCAAATGAAAAACAAGCATTTATAATGCATTAGGTCTCGCAATTGAGAGATATTGAGCTATTAGCACGGCAAATGGCAATACAGTTTATAATATTAAAAGGCATTGTCATTTAAAATACCAATAGTTTAAACTTTTGCAAAAGCGATACCTATTGCAGAGCGTGGTGTCCCTGAAGCGGACGTCACACTCAGTATTAAAGTTCCCCCCTAAAATATAAACAGACAGAGTGCGGTGTCCCTGAAGCGGGCGCCAAGCTCAGTATGAAAGTAAAAAATTAAATTAAATTAAACAGATTACGGTGTCCCTGAAGCGGATGCCGCGCTCAACATGAAAGTTTTTTTTTTTAATTTGAAACTGAGAGCAGTGTCTCTAAAGTGGGAGCTGTGCTCACAATGCAAGTTAGAGCGGCATATCGGTTTATAAGAAAAGCTGCTGCCATTGTCGTGTGTGGGCGCTGCAAATACAAAAAAGCAGGCCCCATTTTCCCCATCAGTGTCAATAAACAAAACACTGCTCACCAACCATGTAACAAGCCAAGTAAAAGGTCCAGTCGTACTGGGAGGTAACAAATGTAGACAAGGCAGTACCAATGAGGGACTAACAAGCCGAATAATGAATCAGAAGCCAGTATTTACAAAGGACAATGACACAAGCCAATTACAAATATGGGCTGAGAGTGGGCGGGGCTTCCAGAGCATACTCTAATACAGCATGCCACGCAGAGCAAGCAGTGCATGTGCGCTGCCGCTAGGCTCGACCTAATGAATCAGAGATGAATGAAGGAGTGTGTTGGCAAAGCTACTCAGAATTGGGTGGATTCTAGATTGCAGCAGCAAATACAGGTGTGGCGTTGAGAAGTGTTAAAAACTTCAGGCCTGGCCTGTTGAAGGAAAAATCTGAAAGTGCAAAGCAGACTGAGTTAGATTAAGAAGATAAAGGGGTAGATGAGTATAAGACCTATGCTCTATAATGAGGATGGAATGCAGAAAGCACAAGGTGCCTCTATCTTTAATTGTGGAGATGCTAGAACCTGAAACAAAAGCTAATGAAAGTAGAGGTTCAGCATGTAGGTTGAATTTGGAAAAGATTCTGGGTTCATGAAATGTTAGTAATAAGGTTACAAAACTAACATTTGATGAGTTAGAAATGAGAGAAATTAGCCGGAAAAATGAACGTGAATTTAGATAAGAGAATTTGTAAATTTTATGCAATGAAAATTTCAGAAGCTGAATTACGGAAGGAAACAATCATGCAGCAAAAACATAATATTGACAAGCATTTGGAATGCAATAGGTCTTGCATTTTCGAGAGTTTAAGCAATTGGCATTGTAAATGACAATGCATTTTATCTGTTTTGATAATAAACACATAAATAAAAGACATTGTCATTCACAATGCCAAAGGCTCAAACTCTTGTAAATGCGAGACCTATTGCATTTCAAAGATGAGGCCGTCATTGTCCCGGGCTGCTTGGAAAGTGAAAGTGCGCATGGCGCGCTAAATGTTGCAGGAAGGCATGTCATGCCTGCAGTAGGTGAAACCCATTATAGAAAATAGTGTTTACAGACTGAATAAGACATAACGTGTAACAAACTAAGTAAAAAGGCCAGTCCTCACGGGAGGTAACACAAGGACAAGGCGGTACTAAGGAGGGACTAACAAGCCTATTAACGGATTCTAAGCCAGCAGGAAGGACAATGACACAAGCCAATGACAAATATGGGCGGAGAGTTGGCGGGGCTTCATGTTCATACTCTAATGAAGCATGCCTCGCAGAGCAGCGCATGCGCTACCCAGGCTCGACCTAAAAAACTTCTTGAGAGAATTAGAGACTGGGAATTTCCGAAAGACATAGGAGTGAATGGGTTGCAAAGTCTTTGGAAAGTGAAAATAGTAGCTGTGTAAAAGATTCATTGTGTTGTATTTTTGAAGGGGAGTTTATCAAGAGAGGTGCTGGGGTTTTGTGGTCTGACATACATCTCTGTGCTATGGAGCAGACATTTTACAAGATTGAGAGAAGAACCCGAGAAAAAGTATTCAGAAGTTGATTGCATTGTGAGGGTGCTAAAGGTTTTGTGGGCCGCCTTCGATTGTTGCTTTCAATTGCAATACAGAAGGATGTGTAGCTTAAATGCTTGAAAGAACTGTACTGAGTTATAAGCCTCCTCCAGAGGTTGAGAAATAGACTGCGGTTATTGATTATTTCTAGAAGGCGGTTCCAGTGAAGCAGGTGAATCGGGTTGAAAATCATGAGAATGACCCAGAATGCCGATGATGCATATTAAAGAGAGACTGAAGCAAGTGTACTGACAATATAGAGGAAGAAAACAAGTTACTTACCTGTAACTACAGTTATCCAGTATTGGTATCTTTCATTGATTCACATGCCTGAATCATTCCCCGTCGCCGAGGCGGGAGTCCCACGGTAAAATACAAAAGCAGTGCGTAAGTAAATAATAGTAGTAGGCTAAAAGAAAGCCAGAGGCCTAAAACTTAGTAGCCTATCTACATCATTATACGAAAAGAACTAAAAAATACTTCTAGCCAATCAGCTACTAGCACCCTCTAGAACCCTCACAGCAGAGGCAGTTCTCCTCAGATTTTCTTAGCACAAGTGGGAAATAGGGATCCCAATAAAAGAACTGTCTCGCCGGGGAGGAGGGTGGGTGCATGTGAATCTATGAAAGATACCAATACTGGATAACTGTAGTTACAGGTAAGTAACTTGTTTTCTTATCGAGTATTGGGGTATCTTTCATAGATTCACATGTCTGAATCAGAATAGCAAGCAGTAAGTCAAAACAGTGTCGTTTGCGGATGGTGGGAGACAGGATTCATAAATTCCCGAAACACATCCAGAAAGGATAGAATATTAACGAGCTAATAATGCGGTCAAACAAACAGAATGCAGTTTAAGAAACAGTATCTATGAAAAGCAAATTTAATATATATATATATATATATATATATATATATATATAAAGAGAAACAAAGTCAAAACCATAAATATAATACATGTATCTATAGATATATATATATAACACATGAAACAGTGCAGTAGAAGTACAAATGTAAATCTAACCTTAGTTTAAAAGATGTTGAAGTACGGCTTGTCCTACAGCTGCATCCTCCTGCAGAGCAGATTGCAGACAGTAATGTTTCGTGAACGTGTGGACATTCTTCCATGTCGCAGCACGACAGATGTTTTCCAAAGTTACTCCGGCGAATATCGCAGTAGAAGCTGCCACAGTTCTGGTAGAATGCACCTTGACCTTTCTTTGTAAAGGTGTGTTGGCTTTGTCATGACAGAAATGAATTGTAGAAGCCAGCCATCTGGCTATTGTAGCCTTAGTTACAGCAGTCCCAGGTGTAGCTTGGCCATAGGCTATAAACAATTGATTGGATCGTCTGATGTCCTTAGTCTTTTGCAAATAGAATTTAAAGCAACGTTTAACATCGAGTGAGTGTAATGCTCGCTCAGCTCGAGTGGCTGGACGTGGAAAGAAAACTAAGTTTACTGGCTCATTTAAGTGAAATTGGGACGGTACTTTAGGGATGAATTTGGGATTCGTCCGGAGAGCTACATAATCCTTAGAGAAATGCAAAAAGGGTTCTGAGATGGTGAAAGCTTGGATTTCCCTAATCCTTCGAGCCGATGTAAGAGCTAGTAAAATAGCGACCTTCCATGTCAGAAATTTAAGATCAGCCTTGTGGATAGGTTCAAATGGTCTTCTCATTAATTGAGTTAATACTGTGTTTAACCTCCACTCTGAAGGAGGTGCACGTATTGGAGGAAAAACTCGAAAGAGTCCTTTCATAAATTGCTTTATCAGCGAAGAGGAACAGAGCGAAGGTTTATTAGAACTCTTCCTGAATCTTGAAATTGCAGCAAGATGAACTTTAATTGATGAAAAAGCAAGCCCAGCTTTGGCCAAGTATAACAAATAAGGAAGAATTTGTTCTTCAGGAGCTTGTAGAGGATGGACATTATTTTTCTCACAGCAATGACAAAATCGCTTCCATTTTAAGTGATAAGTCTTTAATGTACTCTGAGCGCGTGATTTAGATAGAATTTCACGACATTCCTGAGAAACGTTTAGATCTTTGAATTCTAAGAAATCAGGAGCCATGCGTGCAAGCGCAGCGACTGTGGATCTGGATGAAGTATTTGACCCTTCTCCCTTGTCAACATCGTGAGTGTTGTTTCTAGACGGATAGGATTGTCTTGAGAAAGAAGAAGCAGCTCCTGGAACCAATATTGTCTTGGCCAACGGGGTGCAATCAGGATGAGTCGGCAACCCTCGATCTTCATTTTGCGGAGCACTTTCGGAATCAAGGGTATCGGGGGGGGAAAGCGTATGCACAAAGCCCTGACCATCTCATGGGTAGGGCATTCCCTCTTGATCCCTGTTGAGGGAATCTGCTGGCGTAATATCGGCATTTCTTGTTTTCTTTTGTCGCAAACAAATCCAGTGCTGGTTTGCCCCAAACTTGGAAGATCCTGTTCACCTGCTTCTGCTCTAATTCCCATTCATGACAGCCCGAAAGAGACCTGCTTAGGTTGTCGGCCAAAGTGTTGTGAAGGCCCTTGACGTGCTCTGCTCTTAGGGTTATCTTGTGTGTTGTAACCCACTCCCACAGCTCCAGAGCCTCCTGCGAAAGAGACAGCGACCTCATTGCCCCCTTGCTTGTTGATGTCATACATGCTGGTCGTATTGTAGGTTCGGACCAGCAATGAAGCGCACGCAATCCTCGGGAGAAATGCTTGCAGAGAGAGAAAGATGGCGCAAAGCTCCAATCTGTTGATATGCTGTTGACGGTATTCTTGGGACCATCTTCCCTGAATCTGTAAGTCTTGGAGAGGGCCTCCCCATCCCTCCATGGAAGCGTCTGTTGTTAGAACGAATTCTGGAGGAGTTGGTAGAAAAGAAAGACCCGGAGCCAAGTTTGCTGTCTGGGACCACCAATGCAGAGTCTATCATGCGCGGTGTAATCATGATGGAGACGTCGAACGACCCTACGGCTTGCTGCCATTGCAGATGTAATTCCTCCTGCAGAGGTCTCATTCTGAGTCGTGCTAACGGTACAAGGTTTATTGCAGATGAGCACATCCCCAGAAGAGACACGAACATCCGGACAGAAACTGACTTTCTTTTTGCGATTCATATTGCCAATTTTTGTAGACTGAGCTGACGGTCCTTTGACAAGAATGCTTTGCACCGTATGGTGTCTAGCATCGCTCCCAGAAAAGGAATCAGCTGAAGAGGATGCAGTTGAGATTTGCTTTCGTTGAGAGTGAGGCTTAGGGTTGAAAATAGACATAGGCATGCTGAGACAGCCTCCTCGGCTGCCTGCTTTGAAGGACCTTTGAGCAACCAGTCGTCTAAATAAGGGAAAACTTGTATTCCTTGAGACCTTAGAGTCACTGCCACTGGTGCAAGACATTTCATGAAGATCCTTGGTGCCGATTTCAGTTCAAACGGAAGGACCTTGAACTGATAGTGGATGCCAGCCACTGTGAATCGTAGGTATTTGCAATGCTTGGGATGTATAGGGATGTGAAAGTACGCGTCCTCCAGATCCAGAGAAGCCATGAAATCCCCTTTGTTGAGGCAGCTCAAAACTTCGGCCAGCGTAACCATCTGGAAACTTTGTTTCTTCAGAAATTTGCTGAAATCATTGATTTCTGTTGGCATCGTGACCCTGATTGTTCGATCGCTTTCGTCCGCCCTGGCGAGAGAAACTAATCGAGGAAGATTGCCTGTAAGATGATCGCCCGTAATGCTGTCTATACGGTGTTTGATATTGTCTATTTTGATACCCTCCTCTTGCACCACGGAAAGATCCACGCCTATATTGGAGAGCCGCAAATGATTTAGCCGTATCTGTATCTGTCTTAATCGCGAGGAGGGCCTCATCTATATGTTTCCCGAATAAGGACTCACCATCATAGGCCATGTCTATAATTTTTGCTTGTACCTCTCGCCTGAAAGATGTTGCTTTAAGCCATCCTTGGCATCCAAGTACTGCAGCACCGGCAAGTTGCCTAAAGTTGGTGTTAGCAATGTCCAGAGCGCAGTCTATGATCTCGGATGCGGCTCGTTCTCCCTCCAAAAGTATCTTCCTTGCATCTTGTTTACGTTCCTCAGGAATGAGATCTATCAATTCCGACAACTCTGACCACATCTGGCGGTCATAACGGCCGAGTATGGCCAAAGAATTTGCTGCTTTAATGGAGGTTGCCGCCATAGTAGAGAACTTTTTACCAATAAGGTCTAATCTCCGTACTTCCTTATCCTGTGGCATTGATATCGGCATAGCTGGATTTTTGGATCTTTGTTGGGCGGCTTGTGATATAACGGAATCTGGTCGGGGATGACCAATTGGACAAGATGGAGTTTCCGGAGGAGTACGGTATTTTTTGTCAATGCGAGGGAGGACAGCCGGAATGGAGGCAGGTGTTTTTATAATTTTTATCCCCTCATTCCAGATATAATCAATGATGGGGATCGCTCTGGTGATTTTTCTCTGCTCTTCTTTAATGTCATGCAGGAAGCAATCCATATGTTCCACTGTTACTGGCAATTGAAATCTGGTTGCGGTACGTTACATCAGGTTATGAAAGCCGCCAATATCCTCAGGAGGAGAATCCGAAGGCTGAGGAATGGGTGGAGAAGGCATTGGTATGATATAGTCATCCCAAGGATCCAGAGTCGTGTCTTTATCCGGCACTTCACCCTCTTCGATCTCTTCCTCATCAGAGGAAGTGGTATCATGGTGTGATTGTGGCCCGAGTCAGAAAGATGAGGCGGTGAACTCGGTATTTCCTTCTGCAGTAGTGAGTGTGACTCTTCAGCAGGCTGTAACTCAGGGACAGCCTGTTGTGGGGGAAACCGTTGGCGGAAATCCGCCAACATGGCCTGAAGATCCTGTATGAGTGTAGGAGGGGGATGCCTCATTTCCCTGTGATCCCAATCCCTTCTGGGATGTCTGTAATGTGGTGTAGAGAGGCCTTCCTGGTAAAAGTGCTCCTGGTAATCCTCGTCCTCATCTTCGTCTTGGCATTTTATATGAAGTTCCGAAGGGTGCTGCGCTACTCTTCGTCGTCGACGGAATGGTCGTCGATGTATCCTTCGTCGACGGGCTGGTCGACGGGATCGTCGTCGTCGACGGAGTGTCTTCGTTGATAAGCTCTTCACCGTCGACGAGCTTGTCGTCGATGGAATCTTCGTCGGCGACGCCATCGTCGTCGATGGGACTTTCGTCGACGAGCTCGATGTCGACGCGGTCGTCGACGGAGACTTAGAAAATGAACTTTTCGTCGACGAGTCTTTTAAAACAGGCTTCTTAGAGATAGTAGATATCTTAGAAGACACAATAGGTGAAGAAATAGCCGTAGTGGAGACTGTAGCCGTCGACAGAGGGGCAGCAGGTCACAGAAACCGTATGAGAAGAAACCAGTGTTAGAGTCTTAATCTGGGTTTTACTCACGGTTCTAGACGTTGAAGATCTTTTGGATACCTCAGATTGCGAAGACAGCGATGATCCAGAGGATAATATTTGTGATCTCTGTGAATGGTCAGAGGCTTCATGAGAGGCCTTGTGATGCTTTCTTCCCTCACTGGAAGAGCTATCAAGCGATCTAGCCCTTTTGCTAGACGTCGAGGCTCTGTCATCCTCCTCAGCCGAGGAAGATTTTAGCCATAACAGCAACCTTGCCTCCCTGTCCCTTAAGGTTTTAGCAGGGAAGGTCCGGCAAATTCTACAATCCTTAGCAACATGCTTATGATGTAGACAGTATATACAATCTTCATGTGGGTCGTCCACATGGACCCTCTTCTTTTCACAGGTCCTGCAGGGTCTGAAAAGAGCTTTCTTGTCAGACATACTGAAGAAAAGGTGAAGAAACTGAGTAGGCACTCAGGGAGACTCCCTTCCACACGACGTGCGGTGCAAATCTGAGGAGAACTGCCTCTGCTGTGAGGGTTCTAGTAGCTGAATAACTAAAACTATTTTTTAGTTCTTTTCGTATAATGATGTAGATAGGCTACTACATTTTAGGCCTCTGGCTTTCTTTTAGCCTACAACTATTATTTACTTAGGCACTGCTTTTGTATTTTACCGTGGGACTCCCGCCTAGGCGACGGGGAATGATTCAGGCATGTGAATCTATGAAAGATACCCCAATACTGGATAATGGAAGATCCTAAAAAGAATTGCAGTGGGATTTGGGTTGGTTTTTGTGTTGGGATTGAAATCAGAGCTGAGCACACAGCTTCATGTGAGTGTTATGTGATGGCAAGCGAAGTTGATTGCTGAGATTTTGCCATTTGCTAAATATTGGAGTGATTATTGTAAGTAAAAAAAAAATTGACAGAGGAGGAAATGATGGTGGCACAGCCTACGTTTTTTCAGTAAGGAGGGCAAGCTTCAATGCCCCCAAATTATGGTACCTCATGGTGCTCAAGTTACTGTCCTCTGATAGTTAGAGGCAAGGGTCAATACAGTGGTGGAGGCTTCCATAATAATGGTAACAATTGGACAATAAAGCCTTGAGTGTGCTGTAGATGTGGAAAATGCGCCATTGGAAAAAAAGACGCAGATGGTACCTAATTACTCCGGTGTTGCAGAATGGGACGAAGAATATGTCACCAATCCTAACTCAACAGGCACGTGCAAAACACAGGGAAGCTTTACAGAACTGTCTTTGGCACCATGCTTACTGCCAATTACAGAATGGTGCAGTATAATTTCCACATAAGGTACAGCTGCAAGCACATTCAGCACAACAGTTTGAGAGACAATCAGAGATTCATTTCCAAAATTAGCAGCCACCATGGGGGTAGCGCAAGGGCCAAGACAGTGCCTGAGGGGACATGGGTATTGTATATTTGGTGTAGATTTTGGGGTCGACCAGAGTGGACCATACCTGGAGGTAAAGTTAATGGTCATCCTGTATTTTTCCTAGTTGATACTGGTGCTACACGGTCCACAGACCAGTGGAATTTCCTGACCTACCCTTCTCTGGAAAAGAAGCCAAGCTGTATGCATTTCAAATAAACAAGTGGTTCATCAATTTCATTGTCTGTTCCAGTGAAGATCAATCAATCAACTTGGATTTGTAAACCGCAGCTACTCGACCGCAAGTGTGTCCAGGCACTAGGTTCTTGCTGGGATAATTTGAAACTCCAGGTCTTGAGTACCTCTCTGAATTCCGGGACAGAAGATGCTGTTCGGAGGTGAAGGGGAAGGTCGTTCCAGGACTTGCCGGAGAGGTAGGAGAAGGATCATCCTCTACTGTAGCTTCAGCAATGCTGGGAGTGTGTTCGAGGATGAGGGAGGCAGAGTGCAGGTGTCTGGAGGGGTGATGGAAGCTCAGATGTTGTTTGATTTATGCTGGTCCTTGGTTGTGGAGAGCCTTGTAGGCGTTTCAGCATCTTGAATTGGTATCTTTTGTGTATGGGGAGCCAGTGGAGGTTCCTGACGTGGGGGTGATGTGGGTCCATTTGGGGAGGTCAAAGATGAGTCTGGCACCAGAGTTATGTATCGTCTGGTGTCTCTTCAGGAGTTCGGTGATGATCCCTGTGTAGAGCATGTTGCCATAGTCCAGTCGGCTGGTGACTAGGGCTTGAGTGACGGTTTTCCTGGTGTTGACGGGAAGCCAGCTGAAAGTTTTTTAGAGCTTGCAAGGTTACGGAAGCAAGCAGCGGAGACTGCGTTGATCTGGCACTTCATGGTGTGTTTGCGGTCCAGGTTCATGTCAAAGTTGTGTGTGTGGTACGTCCGTGTGGGTATGAGTTCGGAGGGCCACCACATGTCATTCCAAGGGGAGATGTTCCCAAAAGTCAGCACTTCCGTCTTCTCCGTGTTAAGCGTCAGGTAGTTAGTCTTCATTAAGACAGTGACACTCGTCATGCAGTTGTGGAAGTTGGTCCTAGTGGTGGATGGGGTCTTCTGGGCGAGAGAGGATAAGCTGGGTGTCACCTGCATAGGAGAGGATGCTTATACCGTGAGTTCGATGATGTTGGCCAGGCGCATCATATAAGTGTTGAACAGGGTGGGACTGAGGGATTAACCTTGAGGGACGCCATAGATTGTGCTCTTTGGTTCCAAGGGGAAGGGTGGTAGGCGGATTCTCTGGGTTCATCCTGTGAGGAAATATGTGATCCAATTGAGAGCGTCTCCCTGGATCCCGATGTGGTGATCTCTTGATCAGGGTGTGGTGGGGTACAGTACTGAACACTGCTGAGAGGTCAAGGAGAATCAGGGCTGCTGTTTCACCCTGGTCAAGCAAGGGTTCTGATGTCATTGGTGGCAGTGGTCAGAGCAGTCTCTGCACCGAGGCTGGAGTGAAAACCAGATTGAGAGGCAGCAGGTTGTTTCTCTCCAGGTGTTTGGTGAGCTGACGGATAATGGCCTTCTCTAGGACTTTGGCGGGGAAGAGGAGCAGCGAGATGAGGCAGTAGGTCTAGAGTTTGCTGGGATTGGTGGAGGGTTTCTTGAGTAGGGGTGTGACCTCTGCGTGCTTAAATTCGTCGGGGAAGGTGGCCATGGTGATTAATGCATTGATAATGGAGGTGAGTTTATCAGCTGATTTTCCTGCTTGGGAGGTTGAAGAAGTGCTGGAGGCAGGGGTCTGTGGATGCTCTAGAGTGGATGGAGTTCATGATGGCTATGGTGCTGTGTGGTGAGCTGTTCCCATGCAGTGAGAGGGTGGTTTGGGTGGTGTCTGTTGGTGTGAGGTGGTTGTAGAGGTCAGTGGTTTGGGGTTCAAAGTTAATGTAGACGGTGGATATCTCGTTGTGGAAATAGTTCACCAGGGTGTGGCAGAGCTCCTGGGAAGGGGAGATCGTGTTCTTGGTGGCTGATGGGCAGGGGAATGCTGAAGAGTTCCTTGCTATGGTTGGAGCTTGTTTCCATGTAGTCTGTCAGGGCTCCCCTTTTCATGTTTTTAAGTATTTGTTGAGGGCTTATTTGAAGGTGGCTCGGTCTGTGGGATCTCTGCTGGTGCGCCATCTTCTTTCTAGCCATGTGCAATCCCGTTTCATTTTCCTGAGTTCTGGTGTAAGCCAACTGGCTTGTTTAGTGGATCTGCTGATCTTGGCTGGGTTGATGGGGGCTAGTTTGTCAGGGCATTTGGTGATCCAGGTGGAGAACGAATAGTTTCTTACCTGTCGGTGTAGTTTTGCAGCTTGAAGATCTTTCTGGATTCACTATGCTGTGCATTATTCCGCGATCTTGTGGTTGGGTCCGGATTCGTAGTCTTTTCTTTGTTTTTTTTTTTTTTTTTGTAGCCCAGGTGGGCGGCGACGACCACCATTTGGTGCACCTTCCGTGACGTCGTCGTGCTTCCTGCGGAAGTCCCACCTTTGGGGCGCCATCTTCGGGTTCTTTTTTCCCTTTCTCTTTTTTTTTTTTTAACCCTAGGCGATTGCTTAATCCTTCTTGTCCATTTTTCTGTACGTTTTCATTTCTTTGATCTTTTCCATTTCACCCCCTCTTCCTCCAGCCTCATCTTCCTGGCGGAGGTGGGTGGGTTCGCTAGTGAATCCAGAAAGATCTTCAAGCTGCAAAACTACACCGACAGGTAAGAAACTATTCGTTTTGCAGCGTGAATCTTTCTGGATTCACTATGCTGTGCATAGACTTTGTAGCGGTTTTCCTAATTTTGTGGTGGCTGGGTGGAAGATGAGCGTTGGTCGTTGAAAATGTGTCGAAGCACCTTCTGTCCGACCTGTGCTTCCTTATTCATCTGAATGTCCACGCAGTAGTGTTTCGTGAACGTGTGCACAGATGCCCAAGTTGCCGCGAGACAAATGTCCTGGATGGGCGTGTTCGCCAGGAAGGCAACGGTGGCCCCCTTCTTCCTTGTGGAGTGAGCCTGGGGCCCCTCCGCTAGCTCCTGTCCAGCCTGTTTGTGGCAGAATTGTATAGTGAGGGCAATCCACCTAGCGATAGTGCCCTTAGTCACTGGCCTACCCATGAAGCTAGTAGCAAAGGACACAAACAGCTGCTTCGACTTCCTGAGTTCCTTGGTTCTCTCAATGTAGTGCATCACCGCTCTTCTGGCATCGAGGGTGTGCAAGGCCTTTTCTGCGTTTGTAGTCGGGTTTTGGAAGAAACTTGGTATCTGAATACTCTGATTCATGTGGAACGCCGACACCACCTTGGGCATGAAGTGTGGGTCCGTCCTCAGGACTACCCTGTCTTTGTGAATCTGAATGTAGGGTTCCTGTAGCGTTAGCGCTTGAAGCTCGCTCACCCTGCGTAGAGAGGTTATGGCCACTAGAAAGGCCGTTTTCATCGTCAACATTTGCAGAGTGGCCTTGTGAATGGGTTCAAACGGCGCCTTCATGAGCTCCGTCAGAACCACGTTTAGATTCCATGCCGGCGGCGGCAACCTTTTCGGAGGGGCCATTCTTTTGGCTCCCTCCATGAATCTCTTCACCACCTGCGAGGTGAAGAAACTTCCACCTTTTTCACCTCTGGTGTAGGCAACGATCGCCGCTAGGTGTACCCTTAGGGAGCTCGAGCAGAGGTTACTCTTTAGAAGGTGTGTGAGGTACCTCAGCACTGTTGAGTCTCTTGTCATTCTGTTTTGCAGGCCTTTTTTCCTGCACCACACCGTGAATCTCTTCCATTTTGCGCTGTAGCATTTTCGTGTAGTTGGTTTCCTTGCCTCCCGTAGCACTCGCATAGTGCTCTGAGGCAATCTTAGGTGTGCGAACTCTAGGTCTTCAGGAGCCATGCCGCCAGGTTGAGGGTCTCTGGCTCTGGGTGCAGGACTTCTCCGTTTTGCATTGAGAGCAGGTCTTTTCTCCTCTCGAACCTGTACGGATTGCCTTGTGCCATTTCTTGAATTTGTGAGAACCATGTCTGCCTCGCCCACTGCGGAGCCACTAGGATCAGAGTCATGTTGCTGGTTCTGCACTTGTCGAGCACTCTGTGCAACAGGGGTATCGGTGGAAAGGCGTAGACAAATGTCCTCGACCAGCTTATCCATAGGGCATTTCCCTGGGATTGCTGATCTGGTTGCCTGGGCGCAAAGCTTTGGCATTTTGCATTTTGGCGTGTTGCAAATAGGTCTATTGTGGGAGTTCCCCATCTCCGGAAAAGCTTCTCCGTTTCCTGGCCATTGAGCTCCCACTCGTGCGATGCAGAGGTCTGCCTGCTTAGCCAGTCTGCCTCCACATTGTCCTTCCCCGGTAGGTGAATTGCTAGTAGATCTATCCTGAGAGGTATGGATCATCTCCAAATCTCCTGAGCCAGAGAGGAGAGAGGGAACGACTGTGTCCCCCCCTGTTTGTTGATGTAGAACATTGCCGTGGTGTTGTCTGTTTGAACCAACACCCTCTGGTTGTACAGGTACCTCTGGAATGCCTTCAGGGCTAGCAGGATTGTCTTCAACTCGAGGTAATTGATATGGCGAACCGCATCTGCTGGAGCCCACAGACCCCTCACTCTGAGGTTGTCCATGTGCGCTCCCCATCCCTTTTGCGATGCGTCCGTGGTAATGGTCATTGTTGGGTTTGGTGGTGTCAGACTTCTCCCTGCTGTCATGTTGTCCCTGTTCCACCAAGTTATCTCCTCCTGCACTGCGTGCGTAACAACCACTAGATCCTCCCAGCTTCCGTTTGCTTGTGACCATTGCTGTTGTAGCCATTCCTGGAATGGTCTCATGTGCAGGCGTACATTCGGCACCAGCTGGATACACGACGCCATCATCCCCATCATCTTGCTCACTGACCTCACTGTCAGAGCTCGCCCCTTCTGGTAGAGCCGCGTCTCCTTCAGTAGGGCATCTGTCCTCCTGTCGCTGGGCACCACTGTACTGTTCAGGGAGTTGATTTTTGCCCCTAGGAAAATCTTCACCTGCTCTGGTTCCATCGACGACTTCCCCCAGTGAATCGAGAACCCCAGGTTCGTGAGAGTGTCTGTTACGCGTTTTGCGTGCCTCTCGCACTTTTCGCGCGAGTTTGCCTTGACCAGCCAGTCGTCTAAGTAGGGGTAGACGTGTATCCCCTGCCTTCGTAGGTGGGCCGCGACCGCCGACAGGCATTTTGTAAAAACCCTTGGCGCCGATTTTAATCCGAATGCCAGGGTTGTGAACTGGTAGTGTTCCTGGTCGATGTTGAACCTTAGAAGTCCCTTGTGTCTTCTGTTTATTGGGATGTGCAGGTAGGCATCCTTGAGGTCCACGGTGACCATGAAGTCTCCGTGTCTTATTTGGGGCAGAACCTCCTGCAGCGAGGTCATCTTGAACCTTTGCGTTCTGATTAACTTGTTTAGATATCGCAGGTCCAGGATGGGTCTGAGACTCCCGTCTACCTTCGGGACCACGAAGTAGTTTGAGTAGACCCCCTTGTTGCGTTCTCTGAACGGCACTGGCTCTATGGCTCTCTTTTCTAGAAGCTTCCGTGTTTCTTCTCTGAGTAGGGTCAGTTCTTGAGCCGATCTTTGCCTTCCCTTTGGCTTCCTGTTTGGCGGTTTCTTTTCCAAATCTACGCAGTATCCGTACTGCATGATGTTCAGTATCCACTTGTCTGTGGTTATACGCCGCCACTCGTGAAGGTGGAACCTCAGCCTTCCGCCTACTGGTGTTGTATGCTCGTAGGCTTTTGATCCTTCTCTCCCCCTCGATGTTACTGTTTCGCGCCTCACCCCTGGGGGCATGTCGAGGGTAGGCGTCCTCCTGCGTGCTGAGTCACTTTGATGAGGGCTGGTCCCCCCCTCTCCTTCTCTGGCCACGTCCGTTCCCTCTCCCGCGAAAGGACTGGCCCCAAGGCTGGTACTGCCAGCTTTGCTTCTGTTGACCCTGTCCGTGACCTTCACCCTGCTGGAACGTCTGGTGCGACGGCCCCTGCTGGTTTCCTCCCCTACCGTAGGGTCTCCTTGAGGGGTTGCCTCGCCTCATTCCCCTCAGCTGAAGGGCCCCCATGGACCTCGCCGTTTCGTTTTCTTTTTTCAGCTGGGTGAGCTTCTCGTCAACTGTTGCTCCGAACAGTGTCTCTCCGTTGAAGGGGGTGCTAAGGATGTTGTTCTGCACCTCCGGTTTGAATCCCGAGATTCTTAACCATGCATGCCTTCTCTCGGTGACCCCTATGGCCATGAGTCTTGCTGAAGTCTCTGCCCCGTCCAACGCCGTCTTTATGCAGGAGTTGGCGATGTTTTTGCCTTCATCTACTAGGTGTGAGGCTCTCTGGCGGTATTCTTCGGGGAGGTGCTTTACTAGCTCCCCCATCTCGTCCCAGTGCTGGTACTGGTGTCTATTGAGGAGAGCATTGGAATTCGCCATGCGCCAGTGCATAGCGGCGTTCCTCTCGACCTTTCTTCCTGTGAGGTCTAGCCTCCTGCTCTCTTTATCAGGTGGTGGGCCCGAGGTTGCTGGTACGTTGGCCCTTCTCCTGGCCGTGGAAGCTATGATGGAGTCGGCGGTCACGCTACCCTTGATGTAAGGGGGGTCCAGGGAAGAGTGCTTATACTTCTCAGTCCTGGGCGTGATCGACCGGCAGGTCGCTGGTTCCTTGAAGGCTTCTCTCCCCTGATTCATCACGCTTTGTAGCATGGGGAGGAACTGGCTCCTCGTCTGGATGGGGAGCAGGGTCTCGAGGAGAAAATCGGCTTTCGGCTTCTCCTCGACGAGTTTGACGCCGAAGGCTGTGGCTGCGCTCCTGACCACCATATTGTACACCCCGATGTCGTCGGGTGGCGAAGGCCTCGAAGGGTACGTGTCCACGGTCTCCTCCGGGTTTTCGGTGTCGAGATCCTGCCATTCGATCTCGTGGCTGGTAGATGGTGCCGAGCCGTAGACCGACTGTTGGTCTTCTTCCTCGTCTTCCTCGTCATAATAGGTCTCGTCTTCCTCTTCGAGATCCCTCATCAGTCCCTCGGTGTCGAATTCGTCCTCGACCTAGACGACGTCCGCCGATGAAACCGTTGGAATCTTGAATTCCTTCATCTTGGCGTCGAACTCCTTCTTCCTTTGAAGGATGTTCTCCATTTCGGCCTCGAGCCGCCTCTTCTTTTTCTCCATCTCGGAGATGCTTTCGGTGTCGACCGCGGGTCTTTTCGTCGAAACTTGCGTCGACGTCGACCGTTCTTTCAGCGTCGATCGGCCCGTTTCCTGGGTTGTCTTCGACGACCCTTGCTTTTCGGCGTCTTTCGGCACCAGGGAGTCCTTCTCTAAGGATCCGCTCGGCCTCTTGTCCATGGTTCCCCCTTTGGTCGTCGAAGTTTTCGGCGCCGGGGCTCCCTTCGTGGACTTAAGACTCAGATTTTCTCGAGTCAACCTCGTGTTTTCGAGGTACTTTCTGTTTTGCGCTCGACGATTCTCTTACCTCGTCTTCTTTTTTCTTGTCGGTCTCTACGACCGTGAAGTTTTCGGCTGTCTCGGCGACGTTGTCCTCGTCGTCCGTGGAGAGGCCCAGATCGTGGAGCGATGGGGCCTTACCCTTGCCATCCATGCTGGCGTTGGCTCTTCTCTGCCGATCTCTCACCCTGAGCGTCTTCGGCGCGAAGGCTGAGCAGGCGTTGCAGTCCTTACTCTGGTGTTCGACCGGTAGGCAGAGGTTGCAGACCGGATGCTGGTCCTTCTGCGCGAACTTGTGGTGGCAGTTTGGGCAGAACTTGAATGGCATCTTGTCCATTGCGCTCAGGGCCTCTGAGTGCGCATTCTCCAAGGTAGTCGAAGAAAAGGGCGCTGAACTTCCTTTCTTCGCGCTCCTGATGAAATATCTTCCTTTCCTGTGATATCTCCGATGTATTTGTCGACGAAACTCGCTTTTCTTTCTTCTTCCTTCGGTTGTAACTCTGGAGCTTCTCGATGACGATCCAGACCCAACGGCGGAAAAAAGAATCTGAAGATGGCGCCCCAAAGGTGGGACTTCCGCAGGAAGCACGACGACGTCACGGAAGGTGCACCAAATGGTGGTCGTCGCCGCCCACCTGGGCTACAAAAAAAAAAAAAAAAAAACAAAGAAAAGACTACGAATCCGGACCCAACCACAAGATCGCGGAATAATGCACAGCATAGTGAATCCAGAAAGATTCACGCTGCAAAAATGTTTGTTCCAGGTTGGTTGTGTAGTCGGGCTGGGTGGTGTTGAGGGCATCCGTCCATTGGGTCTCTGTTACTTTGTTCCATCTGTGGTGGGCGGAGCTGGTGGTGGTGCATGGGGATCCCGCGATGCTGAAATGGACAATAGCCTGGTCGCTCAAAAGTTAGGTGACATGACTATTTGAATTTCGCTGGAAGTGAAGCTAGGGTTGAGCGTAGGTCCTGCAATGTGTGTGGGGTTGGTGACCAGTTGGGTTAGGCTGATGTTGCTCACGATTTCCAGGAGGCTAGTGGAGTTCACATCTTTGGGGTTGTCGAGGTGAAAGTTGAGGTCACCGAGGAAGATGTAGTGCTTGGAGTCAATAGCTAGCGGGTGATGAATTCAGTGATGGGGTTGTAAAAGCCAGGGCATGGTCCTAGAGGTCGGCAAGCGACAGTGCCTCTGTTCTGCCATTGGTGGTTTGGAGTTGAAAATGGAGATGTTCCATTTTTTTTAACAAACTTTATTAAGCACCACAAAGTGATTTCAAGTTGTCATAGCAAGTACAATATGGCATTTTCTTTTTTTTCTAATCGTAACACATTTCCTTTGTGGAGATTAAAAATCAGCTTGCATATGCCGGAATAAAACAGGATATATTTGTGACTATAACAAAGAAAAAAAATGAGTGCATACATAAGATACAAATGCCATTCGGTACAATATGCAATATTGACCTAAACAACCCCATTAACATACAGCCCCCCACCCTCCCTCCGGCCTGTCGGTTCCTATGTGACATTCAACCTTGTTTGTGAGTGTATATATTACTTGCTGCGAGTCTCTCCTGGTGTGCAGCTGAAATGCGAATAGGACCCTTACCAGGCCTTTAAACCGAGGACCGCTGAATACATTATGGGGTAGGGGTGATATGCGGAGGGTGAAGATCTAGTGTTTTAAAACCTTCCAGCAGAGGGTCCCACTCCATAGAAATGGGGTGTTTACGTAGTCCGCGAGCCTCTTCGCGTCTAATTGCCGCACTTTCAGCACCGCATCACCTCCTCCTGCCACGCAAATAGCGTAGGGCATCTAGGGGATTTCCATCTCATGGTGATCGTTCGTATGGCCAATATGAGGGCATGGTCAAAGAAACGCAGTTGAACTTTCAAAGCTCTTGCATGCTTGCGAAGGCCCAGCATACACTCCAGTATGCTGTCCATGAGTGGTAAATGTGTGATTTCCCCAAGTGCCGTTCGGACCCCAACCCAGTAATCATGCAGGTGAGAGCAAGCACATAGCATGTGGGGAAAGCCCGCCTCCTCAGACCTGCAACGTGGGCAGTGATGTTGGGCGTCGGGGAACATGCGATGAATTCTTTTGGGGGTTAAATAGGATCTGTCTAACACCATGCATTGTATGAATTTAAATTTGGCATTGCGGGATACACGCTTGGGGTGTTCTAGAATACTCGCCCAAGCTTTATCGGTCAGTGCGGCTTCAGTTGTCTTGGACCATTTTGTTCTAAGATGAGCGAGTGGAATGGAGGCTTGTGATCGAATACCAACTTATAACCATTTAATAAGATGGCTGTTCTACCCCATGTAATAGAGAGATCGTACCAGTTCGTGTTGCGGAGGTTCATTACGTTGAGGTGCTCATGTCTTCCTAACGTAGTGAGACACTGCTGCGTGTGTTAAATAAAGACGATCTGGTACGCCAGTGGTCTGTACAAAGGCGTCATGATCAAGGAGCGTTACATCGCCAAACAGCAACCCCACCTCCTCTACGCCAGCGTAGCCGAGCCTTCGTGAGTCTGCCACCAGTGGTTGGTATTCCCAATAGGGGAATGTTACCGGCGTCTGGGATCGCATCTGAGGTGTAAAGCAAAGCCTTCTTCCAGCAGTGGAGAGCCGTTTTAAGTAACGGAGGCCCAGCAGGGGGAATTTTTACTTTCGGCAGTAACCGGGTATGTAGGGCTCTTTGCTCCAAGTCTCGGATCATACACTATTTCCTGCAGGTTTCTGCCTGCTGGCCAATACGACAGCCATTGAAGCTGACAAGCATATATGTGGGCCCTAGTCAGGCACGCCTAATCCGCCCTTGTGGGGTTCCATCTGCATTTTCTTGAGGCTCACCCTGCGTCGGCCTGTTCCCCAAATAAGCTCTAGTAAGATTGTGTTGAGTGTGCAAAAGGTGGACTGAGGAACCACTAGAGTTAAATTCACAAAAAAATATACGAGTCGGGGGAGCACCACCATCTTAGAGATGGAAACCCGCCCCATCACCGACAGTGATGTCCAAAAGGATACACTAGAGCGTATTGCAGAAATTGCCTTTGACAGATTACCATCAAGTTGGTCCGCCTGTGATCTCTATATCTGGATTCCTAGGTACTTAAATGTGTGGTGTGCTACTGGCAGGGTATATGTGCCAAAATGGATCCTGTTTGGGTGAGGACCGTCACGGAGATAGAAAGTGTTAGATTTCCCTTCATTAATAGCAAGCCCGGAGATACGTTCAAAGGTGGAAAAAATGTTGGGGAGGGGCTCCGCCAGGGCAGAAAGGTCACGTAGGTAGAGGATCATATCATCGGCATAGATTGAGATTAAGTGTGTGGTGCAGTCTATTGGTATTCCTAGGTGGTCAGAAGCGTGCCTCAATGCTATCGCTAATGGCTCTAAGGCAAGGACAAATAACAGAGGGGAAAGGGGACAACCCTGTTGCGTGCCTCTGTGTATAGTGATTTCTCGTGAAATAAGGACCTCCGGTGCGAGCTCTTGCAGTGGAGCCAGTTTACAACAAACGCACCCAGTTAAGATATGAAAGTTGAGATGTTCCATGATCGGTGTGGTGTCGTCTTCGGTGGTAGTGTAAAGGATGGTGGATGATGGCGGCGCCTCCTACGTGTTTGTTGGTGCGGTCATGGTGTATCAACTTGTAGACGTTGGGCATTGCGGGGGTGACGTCGGGGACAGCAGAGGGGTTCAGCCAGGTCTCTGTGATGAAGTTCACGTCAGGGGTGAGGGTGGTGATGGTGTCCCAGATTTCGGTTGTATGTTTGCAGAGTGAATTGGCATTGAGGAGGCAGTGGAGTAGCTCCAGGGTGGTTGTGGTTGGTGAGGTGGGTGTGGCAAGGGTTTCCGTGAGGGCAGGAGGTCCTGAGTTACATGCAAAGTCAGTGGCGGCATGTAAAAGGTCTTACCATCAGTGCTTAATTTGTCAAATAAAAATAAATGGCAGTGCCCTCGTTGGGATGCCACTGCTGCATGCACCACCAATTTCCCCTACCAGCGCTGCCAATGGCAGTCCCACCACAACTACTAACCTTCACACCTTACAAGTGTGACAATTCTGACAATTCTAGCCCATCCAAAGCTGTAAGAATAGCTCGAGCTGCAGATGTTAGTCACTTTTAAAGTATATTGAATTAATAAACAACTGTTGTGATCCAGATCCCTAAATTAAACAAACAGCATCTAACTATCACAAGTGTTGGTGTTACCAATTAAGGGCCTGTGTCGAGCACCGGGAACCACTGGCTCAAATTAAGCACTGCCTACCGTTGATAGAGGAGATGCAATGTAGCAGTTGTGTCTGGGGTCCAGTATCTGTTGGTGGCAGGATGGCCAGGCTTCCAGGCGCTGTCCGCAGATGGGCACAGAAGGGCTTGCCTCTGATGCTTTGGCCAAGTAGGTCTTGGAGGGAGGAAGGGGCGCTGGGTCACGGCGCAGCGGCACTGCTGTCTCTATTAAGTAGGTCTTGGGGGCGGGAGGGGCACTGGTTGGTGGGAAGATAGGTTCAGTTACTAATAAGCAAGGATTTAAGATTAGTGAAAAAAGGTCTGTGAATTTGCTCGGTTGAGACTTACTTTGGAAACTGAATCGTGTAATTTATTCTACACCAAATCGTGTATACATTCAGACAAATGACAGATGTTAAGACTAAATTGAAATAAGAGTCAGTGAAAGTCAAGGCTTTTCCATTCCTCACAGAAGAGGAGATGCATACCGATTTAAGACAGTATCAAAAGGGAGGTAGGAAAGATACTCGGTGTACTGAAAGTGCTAAACCAGTGCATGTTATATTAAAACTGTGAGCAATCTATTTATATCGGTACACCACAATACAGCCTCTCTTGTGAAGCGGAGGATAGGTTTACCCCAGTGACTGAGAACAAGGTGCAACAGGATATTCTAAGGGAAATTCTGGGGAGTCCATGTAACACCTCTAAAACAGCAATTCAAAAAGCCAATTGAAATTGGAGTACAAGGTTTAAGGAGGATTACCGATATAGTGGGTCTCATTTTGTCCTGTGATACCAAATCCAGCAGTGATATTGTTTCAAATTCCAGAAGATGCAGGGTGGTTCACAGTGACTGATTTATGTTCAGCATTCTTTTGTATTTCTCTTCATGAGGATATCCACTATCCTTTTGACTTATAATTCAAAAATAAGGAACTTGTGTGGCAAAGATTACCTCAAGGGTTTACAGAAACACCCTCACTGTTTTCACAAGCTCATCAAAAAGATTTAGAGACACGAGATTACCCTCGGAGTCAGTCCTGGTCCAATATATTGACAATCTTAGGATCGCCACAAAAACAAGGCTTGTAATTTGGACACCACTGCATTGCTAAGTCATTTGTCTGATAAGGGAGGCAATATCTCACCAACAAAATTACAGAACTGTCAAACAGAAGATACCTATTTGGAAAAACAGGTTCAGAAAGGAGTGAGAAATACATGTTGCATATTTTTGTAGAACCCTAGATTCAGTTGCCATTGCTCTTTTTGGATGTTTGTGATCGGTTGCAGCTGCTGTTGTAACCATCACCCAAAGTGATTCTGTGGCCTTGGACCGTACATTATTTGTGTTTGTGCCACACTTAGTAGAGACACTTAACTCTAAGCACGACCCAACATCTAACTAATTCGCGATTAACCGAGTATGAGCTAATGATTCTTGCAGCGCAAAATGTGCCAATCAGAAGATGAGGGAATTTGAATCCTGCCACTCTTACCGCTTCTGAAAGTTGAGAAAGATATTAACAATGATGATGATGAGCATGATTTTTTCTAAGGTATAGAATTGTGCACAAAACTGGAACCTGACATACAGGATTGTACCATTGAATTAAGCCAATTTGGTTCTATTTGCAGATGGCTCTTTTAAAGGGACATTGAAGCTAATTTGGGTGCCGCACACTCTGTTTGCTCATTAATGAACATTATTGAAGCATTTTATTTGTGAAATGGGTTTTCTACCCAGGTTGCCAAGCTGATTGCTTTTTCGGAAGCCCGTTTATTGCTTGCACACAAATTTACACTGACAATAGGTTTGCTTTTGGAGTTATGCACAATTTTGGACAGTTGTTGTCACAGCATGGTGCCATGACTTCTGCTGGGACACCAGTTTGGAATGGGACCACAGATTCACGACTTGCAATATTCTTCAATATAGGCATTTAAAATGGTATTTGTTAAATCTGCATCACATGGATGTGGGAGTGATTTTACTAAACAAAATAATTACACAAATGCAGTTGCAAGTCACTACGCGGTACTGCATTGCCAATGCAAGTCAATAATCACAAGGAACATGTTGTTTTTCAATTCTGTCAATACAAATATTGGATGAATTGATGGAAGTACAAGATGTAATGTCAGATGGGAAAAGAAAGAGGAGGAAAATGCAGGATGCAAACAAAGGAAGGATGGCTTCTTGAAAAGCAATGATGAAAGGTTTGTCACTTTAACAACCAATGTTGAGACTGATTCATGGGCCTACACATATGGGAAAAGATGACAAGATTAATAATCTTTGCTACTGGTTCAACCCTCTCTTTAGAATAGTGCAGAACGTCACTGTCAGAGGTGCACAGAGTGTCAGCAAAATAATGTTGAAAAGAAAACACATGTAATGAATCATCTGGGAAATACACATAGTTCTTTCACGACATTGTAGGATGATTTTATGGAAATACCACCAAGTCATAATCTAAGGTACATTTAAGTAGTAGTAAGTAAGTTTTCAAAGATGGTAGAGGCATACCAGACAAGGAGGTGTGATACACTGGCAGTTGCAAAATTATTGCTCAGGGAGTTAATCCCAGTTATGGGAATGCCAATAACAATCAAATTGCATAGACGTGGACACTTTAAGAACATCATTAAGGTGATCTGTGATACATTAAACATCAAAAGTGTAATTGCAGTTACTACCCACAATCATGGGGTGTTATTGAGCGACTGAATGGTGTGATCAAAGACAAGCTGGCTAAAGAATTTGCATCCACTTCTCTCAAACGGTCAGACGCGCTCCTTCTGAAGTTGCTGAGTAGACGACATAGTCTGAAAAAAAGTCTGGTCTAAGACCAAATGAAGTATTGATGGGTGGAGCAATGTAGGTCCCTGGTATTAAGTCTGAAGCCCAGGTCAGCATCGCTGGGGACTTGTTCCTAGTCTATTGCAGCGTTAGGCTGATACAGTGAGCTCTGTCCCTCACCAGGTGCCCTTTGTCACCCTCTCAGTGCCTTCAGTTGCATGTCCCGATCTACAACTAGGAAAGGGGATTCTTGTCAAAAAGCATGTGAGTATAGAATGTTTGCAACGGAGATGGAACATGCCTTATCAGGTTATCCTGATAACAAACTCTGCTGTAAAAGGCTTAGAAAGAAAGAAAGACAGACAGAGAGACAGACAGACAGAGACACACACACACACAGTACCAAAAGACTGATATTGAGTTGAGTCAGGGATCCAGACATAACCTGGATATAAAGAGAAGGGTGACCGAAGAGGCAAGTTAAAACATTAAAAACCAAAGTGAAAACCTAAGTTCAGAAGCAATCAAAGAAAACATAAGTTTGAGAGGAAGCTCAGTTGCACAAACGAACTGAAAAAAACAAATTCAAACTGAAGATGAGAGTTCATAAAGAAGTGCTGAGCAAAGTAGTTTTGCACTTGGTTACTGAAGAGTAGCTAAACAAACCAGGAAACATACTACAGAAGACCCTGAAGTAAGTGCTGAAGAATGTTCAGAGGGAGGTGAGACACTTAAATCAACGAGATCGCGAAAATCTAATCAGAAGTTTACAGCTCCTCAGTGGGTGTACTTGGGAAAAATTGAAACAGAAGAATACATTAACTTTCCCTAAAGAAAATTAGAAGATAAATTGTCCGCAAGAACAGAGTTTTGCATGCAGCGGTGGACTGGGAACTTGAAACAGCCCTGGCAAAAATTATAAATTCAGCCTCTATGTGCAGATATGCTAATGCACACTACAAGCAGAGCAACTCTTTCAAGTTGCCACCAGTATCGCGTAACGTGCACCACCACCACTGGAGACCCAAACCGGCCTACTGGAGCTCCAGCAGGATTGCCGGCTTGCCTGGTTGGCCAGTCTGCTATGGTTTTTTGGACTACTAGTGTGCACATCTCCTCTTGTGATGCATCTCTCAAACAATGAGAATAGTACTAAACGTGATAATGTTAGAAATAATTATGAAAATGATTATTTAAAAAAAAAAAAATCATACATGGTATTGTTAAAGAATTAGAGAGAGTCCATGTATGTTACTGGTTGTTATATTTGTACACATCTTTCCACTTCTGTTTCTGAACGTGTGACTTGTAGGCAATTACCTTTGTCCTAGGCTCTGTACAGTTCAATATATCACTCAAAAATAATGCATCACAAACTCTTAGAGCAGAGGTCTTCAAACTGGGGGGCGGGAACCCCCTAAGGGGGCCTCAAATGATCCCAGGGGGGACGCCAGGCTGTGGTCAAAAGAAGCATTAAGCTCACAGCAATGCTTTGTTTTATGTAGGAAATAAAATAGTGGCAGTAAGCCTCACTGCAATGGACTATCACTACCATCTTTTGTCATTTATATCTGGCTGGGAGAAGGTGTCAAAAGGGAAGGGACTCTAAATATTCTTCTACACCCACACCCACATTTCTAATAATCACACTGTGGGTATTTTTACACGTTAGTAAGCGCCTGACCAGAATAGTATGTTTGGCAATCGTATATTTGGTTCAATTTTTTAACAGTAAGAGAATTTAACTAATGTTTGAATAGGTCTCCTCTTTAAATAAGTTGAGACATATTCAAACAATGCCAATATAATGGAATCATTAAAACAAATTCTGAGGGGGGCCCGATTAATTTAAAATTTTCACTGGGGGGCGCGGGTTTAAAAAGTTTGTAGACCACTGTCTTAGAGGATTTTAATATAGAACCTAATAATCCAAAAGATGAGTTGCCTGCTAAAGTAAATACTGGGATTTCTGAGTTTGTACCAGTAGTTATAAAGTTTCACAGTGCCAATGTAAAAACTACTAACATGAAGAAAGTTCCTTTGCCAGATATAAAAATAACGGAAGTTGAGGGTTGTTTTATTCGAGAAAAACGGAGTGTTAAACTTGCAGGTTCTGAAATGTTAAGATTTAATTCTAAGTAAGAAGCTGTGAATAAGAAGTTCATCCTAGTCTAAGGATATGAAAGGAGGAGGAGAAGGACCTATGTTTAGGGGTATTTAGCACATATACAACAAATCTGCTTATTTCACACTTCGATTGAGTTTGATAAGTACTTGTTATTCAGCATCAGTGTTTTCTAAAACTTATCATGTGAATAGTTTAGAAATTGTGCATTATAGTAGAATGCAGAGTGATAGTGTAGGACAAAAGATCCAAGAGGTTTTCTCTGTATTGATGCCTCCTATAGGGATTGCGTTGAATGATCTGAAGATTAAAAAGTTGTCTACTTTAATAGCATGGTGTATAACGCTTCCAATAAGGTGCAGGACAATTCAGAATAAAATAGATTTGATTTAGATATGCTTTAGCAAAAGAAGGAAGTATTTGTAAGCTAAGACATAAAGCTTTATATCTAAGCCAGCTAACTCTAAAAATATAATTATGCACATTAAGAATTTGACTAATATTGAACAAGGAGTTCACCCAATGGCAGAACCTGGAATAAGATTGGTGAATGAGTGTTGAAGGAGTTGCTATCTCAATTGATGTAGTATTGTTAGTTGTGTTAGGTGTTTATCTGTTACATTTTGTGGAGTTACTTTTAGGATGTATTTGAAAATGACGTGCAGAGGCAAGATAATGATGACGAGAAGAGTCACCAAAATTGAAATTGAACTGGTTGACAAAAAGCTGAAGAATATGAAAGATTGAAAATTTTAATTCTGAAAGAGTCTAAAGGGTCTGATATAATGACAACGATGTTGTGAGGTATGATATTTTCCAGGTATCGGAGGGAGAGATTGAGAAAGCTAATTAACAAATAAGAAATGACTGACATACTTTTTGTATTTTCTAACACGTCTTAAATGTGCACAACAAATAAATAGGCAGGTGTTTTGTTCTCTGTAGAATAGAACAATATTTTAAATTAGTTGAAACTGTCTGGCTTGCTGGCCTGTTGTATCTTTCCCAGGCTAACAGGCGTAACCTTACAAGGACACTGTCCGCAGCATGTTTTGGCAGAAGTGCAAATATTCATATTGTTATATTTTATATTGTGCTTCCATGTGCAATGAAATGTTGTAGAAAGAAATGAATTAACAACATATACTTCTAAGTTGTTATTTCCATCTTGTGAAAAGTTACTTGAATATCATGAATGCCAGCACACAAAATCAGAGGGTAGGATTTTTGTATTTAAAAATGTAGCAAGCCTCTAGACTGAAAGCAATGAAATATGTTTTCATTTTCATGTAACATTGTTGATGTTGGTTTCCGTTGCTGACAGAATGCCATTTATTAAATATGTCACAATTATTTTTAGTTCTATATACATCAATTGTCAGTACTGTTGAAAACCCTTTAAGAAGACGCAAGTTTATTGGCAAGATATATACTTTGGACTTTTGTGCAGAGCACGGAGTTGCACATTTTAATGATTTGACTACCCTCTATTGATCTGGGTTGCATGTTTTTTCCCTATAGGCAATGTATGTGCTCTGAGTCTACTAGATTACTGATGATTGAGACAAATCTTTGCTAGTTACATTACTACAGTAAGGTTAACTATATTAACTGAATAAATCTAATACTTTGAAAAGCCCAAGCGACTGCCTTTGGTAGAATTCATAATGAAAGAGTTTCTAAGTCTACTTTGACTCCCACTGATCCTACATATTGGCCTTTCTTTGTAGAACAGATGCATCAACACATACACAGACATCTAAAGTGATAGGATTAACGAACTTGGCTTTCATATCTAACAATCGATTTTCTAATGATTTGTTTATATTTTTCATTTAAGATGTGTGAATTATATTATATAGCGGTTACATGCAGGTGAAAGGCCAACAAAATAGAGTATTTTCTTCTTTTCATGCATGTCTCTAGCGTCGACCCACACTCACTAGCTCCACCCAATGGTAATGAGCATCACAGTTCCCATACTTTTTTATGCACTTCTAGCGCTGCCAGAGATATTGCCTCCTCTCTCATAATGGAATAGAGTTTATTGTGCAGGGTCTTCAGTTCTATTTGAGCTCACAACATAAAAGAGAACATTGATGGAGACTTTCTGGGACAGGAAATGCGGGACTCACAGTCACTCGCTGCTTTTCATACATTGCTGAAAGCCGGTGATACAGAAGGCGGTATTTTTAATGCAAAGAAGCTTAGAGAAAGGTAAAACTACCACCCTTTCTGGAAAGACAGCTAAAACGAGACACTGCTCCAATGTGATGTGCACAAAGATAAGTTAATTTCTGTATTCTGCCCATAAGTGGACTATACCGTAATTGAGTTGGAAAGGTTGGTAACGGTAAGATGGGACTGGGTGGTCTAAGGGATGCTGTGCATTGGGCATCATTTTCTAACGTCGTAAAAATGTCTGCATCTTTTGCTAAATATATTTCGGACTCTATGGTGGCTGCAGGCACTCCTTACCAGCTGCTACTGAGAGATAAAGGTGACAGAATGTACTTTTCCACCAACAAAAGGGTCATTTGCAGTTCCACATCCTTGTAGAATAATAAGCTATAGCGATTGAGTTATCTCATCTCTTCTAGACACCAAAGAATAAGTGAAGCCTGAGTTTCCCGGTTGAGAATACCCAAAGGTAAGGAGGGCACCAGCAAATGATTTAAAATCTGAGCGTATTTTTCCATGGGTGTGGCAAGACCAACAGTAAATGAGATGTGGGTCCTTAAACCACTCACTAAGGATGAGTTTCTAGGTGAAATGAGTTGTAGCTAAAAGGATTACCTAATGTAGCAGGGACGTGTAGGCTGGAATGGATTGGAAATAATCTTGAGAACTCTTTACAGAGCTTGAATAGAAAGAAAAAATAAATGATTGGTGAAAACAAGCATTGCTGTGAAGGGAACTTCAGAAGAAAAAAATTACGGAAAGGGAAGAGCACTTGGCGAAGAACCTACACCATCAGCAAGACCAGATGGATTTTATGGACAGTCACACAGCTGTAAACGGGTAGCAACAATGTCATCCAACAGTGAACACTTGCTAGGGTACTGGGCTCCATCTCCAGGTCTGAATTCAGAGTGAGAGTTAGTAGGTTTGGAAGTAGCACCCCCTGCTGTTTGTAGCTACGCCTCCTGGAAGAAATAAGGAGGGGGGTCCAAAAGACCCAGGCACAAGACATATGGCCCACTCTCTCAATCAGGAGCACTCCTAATTATCTGTGGCATTGGTGAGAATGCAGAGTAAAATTGAGGATCGCAACCTGCTGTGTTACTTCAACAACACAAACTGTAGAAGAGTTGCAAAACATGGCTACTGCTTCTTTCTTGGACATTTCCATATGGAGCTGTGGGCTTTCTGATGACTGGAAATGAGTAATCAACGTGAGGTATCTATAAAGAGGTCTTTCAGAGTAGAGAAAAAATGTTTCTCTTCTCCCAGTCCTGCATCTTTCACAATCCCCAGCAATAGAAATTCTTGGATGTTGCTCTGCTTGATTACATCAGCTGGAGTTTGAGATGTACTGTAACGTCATTCACCGGATGGACATTTTAAAACTAACTGGCCTGAGGAAATCTATCTCCCCTAGAAGGACACATGCCCTTAAACTAGGGAATTGGGAGACAGAACTAACCACCTTAAAGTCTATCAGATGCCACAGGTGATTGGTAACATTTAGAGGTTGCTCTGACACTCATGTGTGACACATTGTTGTTGATATTAAAGATAATGGGATAGTTTCTTCAATAAGAATGAGAGGAGAACATAGTACCCATCACTGACATTTTAACGGTGGAAAACGCATGTGAGAAGCTAGTTCCAAAAATATGGCAGTTCTTTTGCTTTACCTCATACTCTCAAGTGACTCATTATAGCCATGGAGAAATCTTTTGTGTTCTTTGGTGTATGGTGGTGATGAACTGAATCCATTTTCAATGAGTAAGTAAGGAAGCAATAGCGTTAAAAGATCACATCTAGTTCTAAACAGGTGATCTGATACAGCCAGGCCATTGTTTAATATTTGGCCAAAGAATCTTGCTTGTGCTAAAACAGATGCTGGGCTCTCATTCTGCAATGCCCTTGAGAGACAAAAAGCTTTTTTTTTTATTTTATAAATGTAGGGTGAATCTCTTCACAGCAAATACCTTTCATACCAAAGTTTCTTTGATTACTTGTACGGTGGGAAGAAAGAAATGGATTCAGCTGGCGCTTAGAAGATACTTAATCAGTCCTTACGAGTCAGGCAAGCTTCCTCGTTCTATGCCCGTTTACATCATATGCAGAGTAACACTGTTTCCCAAACTGTCACGTTCGGTAAAAAGTGAGTGAGAGAGAGAGAGAGTGAGAGAGAGATGAGAGTGTCTGTGTGTGTGCACGCACATATACACTCAAAAACAAAGGTTAAAGTGAAGCTATAGTTAGCTTTCTTTATATCACCTAAAGGTAGGTTAAAAAAAATCATCAAACATTCACTGAAATAGACAAGAGTGGAATTATTGTTGCACATTAAAAACGAAAAGCCAATGAAATTCACAAGTTATGGATAAGACTGCACACAACTCACGAGCAGACATATAAACCATAACTTGCACACCAAATGCAGTGCTCATGATTTCACCCTTGATGTGAGAGATGCAATTACAAATGTTGTAAATAATCTTACAGGTAAGATGAAATTTCATATTACCATTAGCACTGTAAAATGGGCTACTATGATTAAAGCGTTATTTATTGCTTTGAATGAGTAATGTTCATTAATCTCAATGTTGTTTTAGGTGTTCCGACAATATGTATAAAGATTGTGAAGTCATAAGCATTGTGTTTGGTGTGAGAATCATGGTGTGCATGTCTGTTGTGCGAGTTATGTGTTGCGGTCCTAACCATTGCATCTTTGGTGTAAGAAAAGAAAAAAAAAGGAATTGCAGTCATGGATGTGAAGCGCTACCTGTATGGATCACAGAGCAAATTTCTCCTATCTGGTAATGATGCATATAAATGAAGAGCTCTGGGGCCCCGTAGCACCTCCTATTTAGGATACTGAAACTTCTGTGGATCCGCTCTGAGTGTTACTGATATTTCTATAGATAAGGAATACATGGGAAAGGTATCTATTAGAATATGTCTTTAGTTTATTTATGAGATGCTTACAGGATCTATAAGAGTTCAGCTTAAGACTTGTATCATTTGATCAACCTCCTTTTGGTTGTGAGAGGATATGGGTGGGAAAGCCAATTAATATGGAATATGTTGCTGACGGGGTCCATTTTTCACCGTAGACTACTACCTTTGTTTTCTGAACCTATCTGTCATGAGGGATTACATCCATCATAAAGAGTTAACTTTTACATAAGGCACATCTGTACTGAAATCAAGCATGCATTTCTCAGAAAAGTGATGCAAAATGCTTCTTAATAACTGGTATGTTTTCTATTCATTCTTGCTTCAACTACATTCTGCTGCAGGTTTAGGATTCATTTCACAAGATCTACCGACTATTGAAAGCGTTCTTCTAGGGAAGAGCAGCCGGGGAAGTCACTACTGAACACATTCGAAATATTCGAACTTTCAAAATAAGTCTTTTTACAGATGATGAATTAAAGACGAGTAAACTTTGTTAAAAAGCACAAACTTTGCTAAAAACCACAACACGTTGTACCTTTGGACAAAGGATTAGGTCTTCCTAAAACAGTTATTTTGGCTGTCATTATACTGTGAATTGCTGTAATGTGGTTAAGTACCTAACTGACCCCATTTCTCCATTCCTACATGAGGCTTAATCCTCTTTAATTTGGAACTAAAGCAAAACGGACTGGAGACAAGGTGAGAGACAGACGAGGAAAGGTAATGGGAAGACAGGCAATGGGACCAAAACAACACATACATCTCAAACCATCAAAGGCAGTTGCATTATCAATAACATCCAAAAGATCACCGCGATATTTGACCAAATCTGTTGTAATAAATGCGAAGACTCATTGCTGGCCACTTAGCTTGCTGTGAATTAAACAACAAATAAGGACATTATTCAAGAACACTCATCACAGTGCTTAACAAGATTTAATGTACATTTATTCTTAACATGTGGAACATATAGTATAAAGGTTTTATACTGAATAAATGATATTCGTTAAGCCAGAGGAAAAGGAGGAATTTACATCAATTTTTTTTTCTTTTTACGACATTATTTTGAAATACAAATATGCTGATTACCGTCAATGAAAAAAATCATTGACGTGTTTCTTCATTCTTGTGTTTTGTAAATGTTATCTGTATACTGTAACCGTTATGTCATCATTCTGCAAGTAACCATTTCCACACCTTGATTATGAAGCAATTTATGATCAGATATGCTCCGGAAGAGAGAACGACTTTATACAGCCAGAAACGTCTACATCACTCTCGTTTGGAGATATGGCCCAAATTATGAGAATAATAAAATAAAATAACAGGCGTAATCATACTGACACCTTATACTTACCACGTCATGAGAAACAAATCTGAATGCAGCATGAAAAAGGGGATGGTGACAAAAAACGGCCGTTTCAATGTAATCTTGCTATACACATCACGACCCCAGGGCAGTAGAAAAACATACTTTTAAAATTATTAAAGAAATTGTGGATAACTGTCATCATGTGGAAGGCCAAACATCAGAGTGGATACAACAGTACTGATGAGGAAGCAATTGTTGTCCATTGTCAGTTTTTATTTTTTATTGTCACTCTGTAATGTTTGTTGATTTTTTTTTTTACTTTTCTTTTTTGTATGTTTGTTTTGCTCCTAGCCTAACGTATCCAATGTCCTGTAGAGAAACCAATATCATATTTGACTACCGACACACCTCCTTGATCCCCTACACCTACATCACTAGAAGTTCTATTGCACAGATTTTTAGGTGATAGGACACAGGTTCTACTCTTTTTTTGGAAAACAATCCAGAAGCAACCAAAATACAGTAACTGGCATTGTATGCACCGTAAATCTTCAAAGTGTCAACATTTTTCGGAGAGAATTTTTGCCATAACATTTCAATTTAAAAGTCACTAGTTCCCTTCCCAAAAATGCAATACAAACATGGAAAATAACATTGAAAATTAAAATCTATGGAAAAAAACATGACCTTTGAATGTACTAGACAGCAACTTTGGTTAAAAAAAAATAAAATAAAAATGTACTTATACACATAAACAGCAAATATTAAATTTCATACGTGTTTAAATTAATAATTTCTTTAATTCCCAATTGGTAAATAGCAAATGGGGCAGAGGAGCAGATACTTTTTTTTTTTTTTAATATTTCCTTCTTTTTCCTAAAATGGATTAAAAGGAATTGAAAACAGCCAGTTATATGTGACCTTTAGTCTCCACTCACACATGCTTGGCTTCCCACTTATGTCATAATTGTCCAATTTGAAAAAGTACATCACAGATCACAGAGGCAACTGCAGAGTTCAGGATAGTTGATATTGAGATATCCAGTAGGCGGCCTTCCTGCAAAAGGAACTCAGAACGATTTTCTTCAACTCTAGCCATGGCGAGCAAGGCCTTGGCAGCCCTGCACATCATGTCTACACTAGGAGGCTCCAGAGGTGGTGGTTGCATGTGTATGAGGTTATGCTGGCTTTGTTGGTACTGGGCAATGGTGACCCCGTCCTCCAGGAAACTAATCAAGTTGCCAATGCTTCCTTTTTGCACAGCTATTGCCCTTGCCACTAATGTGTCCCCTTGAGCAAGGTTTGATAAGAACGCCACAGACATTTCTCTGCATACAGTGTTCTTACGTTCCCCAATGTACCTAACTAAAGTAGCATAGAGTTTTTCTTGCCGACTGAATGGAGGAGTAGCCAAGATAAGGTCCACATTGCTATCCTGGATACTAAGTTTGCACAGGGTTTCCAGCACCAGTCTTCGAGGGGACAGAACTGAGTTGGGCCCCACAGTTGGAAACGGATCCTGTGCCTCAGCAGACGGGCATACCATAAAATGTAGCAAGCCATCCAAAATTGGCAAACAGATGCTTTCTGTATAAGCAGACAAGTCTAGCTGCCCAGAAATGTTGGCTAATGTGACCAAAGAATTCTCCCTCAAGACTTCGAGGCAGTCCCACCACCACTCATCCTTGCTGCAGGAAACCCCCTTGTCCTCCTCTTCATCCTTCTCATATGTCTGTGGTGCTCGTTTTCTCTCAGGATGCTCGTGGTGAAGAAGGATAAGCTTTCCCAGTATCAGCACCAAACCAGGATGCTTGGACATCTCGGCATCATTGCCAGGCACAAAGGACAAACTACGGACAATATTTGACACACAAATGCAGCGCTTAGATAATGAGTCCTGCCAGTGAGCGATCTTGCACAGAGGAGTCTCGTCTCGACTTCTAGGTTCATCCTCCAGTAGTTTAAAATTTCGGTGACTTTTGGCTTGATGAATTCCAAAGGGAAATTTGGTGTTGTCTGCCTGTGAGCAGGGGCTGTGAGAGTCTTCAGGCAGTGCCCCAGGTCGAGCTGAGAGGACATCATCAATAGTTGCAATTATTCTTTTTTCCGTCTGCTCATCCGATTCCCTCAGCCTTTCGTCATCTAGAACTATCCTCTTTTTGCTTGTGGAGTTCAAGGAAGGGGTTGCTCTCTTGTGGAATGGAATATCCATTTTGCTCTCAAAATGAGTTTGGATGTGTTCAGTTGTGTCACCCCCACCCAGTTGCCAATGGTGGAGCCCACTATTAAACTCCTGTACATGGCCAAGTCTGTCAGAATGGTCAATGACATATAGGCTATTCTTTTTAATAATCTTTATGGGATACTTGTCATATTTACTGGCTTGTTTTGGCTTTTCAACTGTATCACAAATACTGGATGTGGTTATACTTTTCTCATCTTCTCCGTCCAGTTCAGTCTTTTCTTCTTCCTTATTCTCCTCCCCCTCTTCTTCTTCCTCATCCTCATCCTCTTCGTATTCTCCATAATCAATTTCTTCATACTCCTCTGCCACTGAAAGATTGTCGTTCATCTTCTCCCTGTTGTGGTCAATGGCTTTTTGACTTGGGTCTCCGACTTCATACTCCTTCAAAATTCCAAAAATGTCCACAAGGCATTTTCTAAAATATTCTACCAAAAGTTCAAGAAATCCAGATAACTGCGGGAACAGAAAAAGGCAAAATCAGAATGGTAAATGATATTTGAACAATGCAATACAATTACTTCAAGGAAAATTTAAAAAATAACACATCTGAACAACTTTACGTTTTGGAAACACTGGAGTTCTACCATTAGCCAAATGTAGTCCTGTATGATAGGAAGCAAAAAACAGGAGTCTGCCATATTTGTAAGCAAGTTTGTGCTGGAAGAGTATGAATAAATGTGCACTTTCAAGTCAGAGTGAGAAACCCTGAAAAATAAGCAGTGGTATTTCAATCTGCCTCAAACAGCATGATTACTTTCCATCATGAACACTTTGCTCTTTGTTACCTGTACTATTAAAGGAAAATCACAAGAAGATGAGAATGTTTAAATTTAGGGCCCACTAATACAACATTTCAAAATGCATAACCACTTATCAAAGATTGCTAGCATGCAGTAAAAATATGTCGAGACATGTTGAAGGTTCAAAACTGCCTGCACCACGGGTATTATGCTAGCTAGGTATGTAGAAATGATTTGCAAGGCTGTTCTAATTATAAAGAATCTATGCATACTCAATGGTTCAGGTTATTCATAACTGATTTGATAAACCCAAAGTAAACACTACCCAGTTTGTGGAAACAACATGCATTCCTATGATCAGGCATCACGACATATGCAAAAAACCTGCCCATCAGGAAAGACCGAAACAGCTAGAAACACAATACACATCATTTTGCCAGCTATCTGCAAAGTGGCAATTTGAGAATTCCAAGCACTAAACATGGCAAATGTGCATTTACCAACTGACAGAAAAGCCCTTTCTTCGAGGCAAGAAAGATCCCTTACCTTTGTTTGAGGACATAAAGAGAAGCAGGGGAATTATGCTATAAGAAGCACTGAATTATTAGAAAATAATATTAAGTACTAGCAGAGTACAGGACAGACAAAACTATTAACCTCAGTATTCAAATTAAGGAAAATAAATTAGTTACTTACCTGTAACTCCAGTTTTCCCATCACTAGTATCTTTTATATATTCACGTGCTTGAATCATTCCCGGTTGTCAGGCTGGGAATCCCTGGTACATTAAAATAGCAGTATAAAGTGTAAAATATATATAACAAAGAGAATATAATGTAAAATGCCCACATACCTGAAACATACCATGTTAAATAACACATCCACCTCATTTGCAAAGAACCCAAACTCAAGCCACTGTAGTGGAAGCTTAAGCACTCCTACTCCCCTAGAGACCGCCATAGGTCAGATTTCAAAGCTTAAGTGTGATAATGAAATACAATGAGCATCTAACTGGGAGGAGGGAGGGTCGCGTGTGAATATATAAAATATACTAATGTAGGAGAACTAGAGTTACAGGTAAGTCATTTCTTCTCTAACAGTGGAACTTTTATATATTCACACGCTTGGATCAGAACAGCAAGCAGTACACATTATTAAATACAACAAAGCGGGAAGCAGGCACACTTTTAGTGAAAAAGGTTTCTTGGGACTGCCTGTCCCACTGCTGCATCAGCTTCTGTGTCCATGTCAAGGCAGTAATGCTTCGTAAACCTATGCCTGCTCCTCTGGGTGGTTTCACTGCAGATGTCTCTTAAAGGCAGCCAAGCATAGAGTGCTGCAGTTCAAGCGATGCCCCTGGAGGAATTTGCCCTCACGCGTCCCTGGAGACGATGATTGGCTTTGGCATGACAGAAAGGAATACATGTGACAGCCAACGTGCTATCACCTGTTTGGACAAGGCTTGGCCTCTTCGTGGTTTGCAAATAATACAAATAGTTGGTCTGATGTGCGTATGTCCTTGGTTTTGTCAATATAGAAACGAGACATCTATCTAGAAAGTGTAATGACCTTTCTGATGATGAAAATGGATTAGGAAAGAAGGACCCTAGAATAAAAGGCTCATTTAAATTGAAGTCAGTAGGTACCTTATGAATAAATTTTGAGTATCACTTTGTCCTTACTGAACCAGAGAAAGGGTTCTCTGATGTTAAATGCTTGAATCCCTCCCACTCTCCTAATGGATGTCAGAGTCAGGAGTAGTGCTGTCTTCCACGAAAGAACTTTTAAATCTGCTCTATGTATAGCATCAAATGAAGGTAACCTCAGCTGACTGAGGGCTAAATGAAATTCCCATGGAACCAGAGGACGTCGAAGAGGTGGAAATGCTCTAAAAAGTCATTTTGTTCACTTGTTAATGATCCTTTGGTAAAATAAAGTAGATGTTGAATTGTCAGTTCTTCTGAATCTCGATATTTCAGCCAGATGGACTATGACTGAATAATATTTTATACCACTTTTGGCCAAGCTTAGCAAATATGGCAGGATCTGAGAAGTCTTTATTTGAAGCAGATGATGACAATTATTCCTGCACCAGACACAGAAAAGTTTCCATTTAGCATTGCAAGTCTTATTGGTTTGCTGGAGCCCACGCCTGCGCTAGAAACAGTTTGCAGCCTTACAACAGATTCAGATGGCCAAATTCTAGGTGGTCAGGTACCAACCATGTGGTCAAGTTTAGCGACATGAGATCATGGTGGAGAATCTCTCCATCATGTCTGGACAACATCCTGGCATGCACCTTCAAAGGAATGGTTGAAAGTACTGACAACTGCAGCAGCTCTGTGTACCAGTACTGGCGAGGCCACGCTGGAGCAATGAGTATCAGAGTGCAATGTTCTACTTTCGCCTTTTTCAAAACCCTGGGGCTCAGGGGAAAAGGTGGAATAGCGTAGGCAAATATCTTGGACCAACTGATCAAAAGAGCATTGCCCATCGTCGCTGGATACCAAAACCCGCTTCCAAAGCACAGGCATTTCTTGCTGTTCAGAGTAGCAAACAGATAGATTGTGGGGTGACCCAACTAATTGAAAATGTAATCTACCTGTTTCTATTCTAGTCCCCACTCCTGATAATCCATCATTTGCCAGCTGAGTGCATCCAGCTGATCGTTCTGGCAGCCTGGCAGATGTTCCACAGCAATGTCTATCATGTGAGAACCTGCCCAGTTAGAAAGCAGCTGATCCTCTGAAAGGCTCCTGGGCCGTGTTCCTCCTTGCTTGGCTATGTAGAACATGGATGTTGTGTTGTCTGTTCTAACTAGAACCATCTGACCTGCCAATTTGGAAGGGACGCTTGTAAACCCAATCTTATGGTGCGGTGTTCCAACAAATTGATGTGGAGCTTATTCTCTGCATCTGGTCAAAGACCTCTTGTTGAAAGTTCTTGCAGGTGGGCTCCCCATTTGTCCATCTGTCCATGGACGCATCCATGGTGAGTAATAACCAGTTATTGGTAGGAAAAAGAGACCTGCAGTTAAGTTTTCTGGAATTCTCCACCAGACCAGAGCTTCTTTCGAGTGCTGTATGATGCAGACCAGATCTCCCCATGACCCTTCTACCTGTTTCCATTGCAAATCCAGCTCTTGCTGAACAGGTCTCATACCTGGCCTGCAAAACAGAATGAGACCTACACATGATTCCTTCATACTGTGTATTGCCTCATATTGATCAATTGCTTTCAAGCAATAGTCTTTGAATTTGTCTAGAACTTTCTTATTCTTTCTGCTGATGGAAAGGCAAAAGTTTCCCCAACTGACTGTTGAGTTTTGCTCCCTGAAATTGGATCTTTGTTTGGGGCACCAATAAAGATTTCTCCCGGTTTTAAGTGAGGCCTAATCTCTGGAAGAGATTAATGCAAGCCTTCATGGAAGCTTTTTCTTTTTCTCTGGATGACGCTTTGACTAATCAGTAATCTGGGTCTGGGAACCCTGGTGACCTTCTCTCCTAAGAAAAGCAGCAACTGGAGCGAGACATTTGGTGAATATTCTTGGTGCCGATTTGAGCCCACCTACTGAGATTTTAAGGTACACCCTGTGCTATTGGTGAATGGGTGTGTGGAAGTAAGCATCCCGAAGGTCCAGGGAGGTCAAAAATCCCCTTCCTGCATCATCAGGAGAACTTCTTGCAGAGTAAGCATCCGAAATGACTCAATTTGTTCAGCTCTCTGCAGTTCAGTATCCTCCTCCATTGACCCGTTTTCTTTTTTATTAGGAAGAACCTGGAATAAAAGCCTTGATAAAGTTGAGGCTTGAGGACAATTTCTAAGGCTCATTAGTAAAGTAGCATGAGAATTTCCATCTGTGGCTCCTTCAAATGAAGAGGATGTTCCTTTCTTAGTGGACAAACCGGGGGTCTCTAGATGAACTCCAACGTATGGCCTGACTGGACAATTTGTACAACCCATTTGTCTATTAGGTTATATTATTCCATGAGGGTGCAAAATAGAGAAATTCTTCCCCCCAACATTTGAGGACCAGACGGTAAAGGGGGGGGGGGGAGATGGGAGGCTCTCTTCTGATTATCATTGGTTTGTACTTGTGAGGAACCTCTTTTCCTTCCTGCAGACCTCCTGTACGTTTGTCTTTGGTTTTGATTAAAGGAATAGCCTTGATTTAATCCAAACAGTCTTTGAGTATAATAAGGGCGTCCTTGACCTTCATACTGGTTGAATCTTGCTCTGATATTTTGCGATCTCTGTGAGCCACGAAAAGTAGATGTCCCAAATCTGAGATACTCTAACAGTCCTTGCTGTATCAGTGTCAGTTTTAAGGCCTTGCAGGGTTTTATCAACATGTTTAGCAAAAAGAGTGAGCCCATCAAAAGGCATTTTAAATTGGACATCAGTATGGTAGGCGGTGGATTTTAACCAGCCTGGACTCCTTAATACAGTCCCTCTTGCCAACTGGCGAAAATGTGTATTTGAAGCATCTCTTGCTGCGTCAATAATGAAAGAAGAGGGGAGCTGTCTTTCATTTAGGATAGCTCTCGCGGTTTCCCTCTTATCCTCAGGGATAAGATCCAGTAATGGAGCTAAGTCATGCCACATCTGGTGACGACCAACCTAGAATCGCCAGGGTATTGGCTGTCTGAATTGTGGTTACTGCCATAGAAAAAATTCTTTGACCCAGACTGTCACTACGTTTGCTATACTTGTTCGGCGGACTAGATGACTGCTTTGTTGGGGTCCTGATTCTTCTCTGAGCTGCTGAAGCAATTACTGATGCAATAAGCTGAAGATGAATCCAGGGCTCTGTATTTCTTTTCCAGACGAGGAATCACAGCTGGAACAGGAGCAGGTGTCTTCATTAATTTCAGACCTCTCACCAGACATTGTCAAGAATAGGTATAGATTTAACATATTTTGGAGGTTTCTTTTCAAGTCATACAGAAAACATGGTTGTTCTAAAAGGTCACTGGTAGGTTGAATTCTTGGCATCTCTTTCAATCAACTAATGAGGTTTAGAATTATCATCAGTAGCACCTTGTGGAATTGGCCCATTGTTTCCACTTTGGAAAATAACATCTCAGCCATCATCATCAGCTCTTACATCACCGCCTGGTGGTAGCTCATGTTTCTTTCCTTCTACATCCGAATAGGTGGAACCATTAAACATCATCTATGTCTTCTCCATGGACCGAACCTCTTTGTGTTGGAGGAGGAGATAGCGGTGATGGCTGCCTAGGAGGTGAGCCTGGTAAAGGAGCATGCTGAGGCGGGAGGATGGTAGTAACAGGTAACCCCATGTTAGGATTATTAGATTGTTGCTGGGGAATAATTTATTAAAAATATCCCTTCTTTGTAGCAATGTTGATAAGGTGGCCATTGGTACTTGAACTACATCTGCCTCTCTGTAATATCTAGGTGGTTTCTGCCTTGAATCCATTTGAGTACTTCCAGACCTGTACTCCTGCTGACATACATTCATTGTAGGACTTCTCATCGCCCATTGTGTCCTCTTCAAAATCTGGGACATATCTCACATCCAGTTGCTTTGGGCTGTAAGGCATAATCACTAGCTTCTTCATCTTGACCGGACTGCAATAATCAAACTGGAGGTACATCAGTCACCCTTAAAGGTGAACATTTTTTTCTCCTATATTTTTTATTGACTGTGTGTTTCCCAACGATGATGCTGTTATGTTATGTTTGTTGTCGTCATGCTCAATGTCGACAGGCTTCTCGCCAGCGACAGCATGCTCGACTGTGTTGTCGGCAACGGTGTGGTCATCGATGGTTTCGATGACTGTCTTCTTCGGCGACAAAGCAGTTAAGGTCTTTGACCAGCTGGTGTCGTTGTCGACAAGGTTTCTTTTGAAGAGTTCTTTTTTAGTTACAGGTGAGTCTCAGTAGCTCTTAGGCTCTAGTTTGTCAGCCGAGGGGGTGGCTGCAAGCGCAGTACCAAATAGATCATCCTCAGTAAACTGTCAAATTCTTCTCTTGTGCGCTGCCTCTTTTCCCCCAAATAGGGGGCATCTCCTTTAGAAGCAGCAAAATGCTCTTTATTCATGACAAATAATGTTAACTTCCTGTCTCTATCCATAAGATTTTAGCGGAGAAAGACTTACAGATCTTGCATTCCGCTGACTTATGCTTAGGTTAAAGACAATAAATACGCTGAGAGTTTGGGTCTTCAGTGTACATTTTCTTGCTGCCACTAGATAAACAAGTTTTAAAAATAAATCTCTTCTCTTTGTTAGCCATGGGGACAGTTACTTGTCAGACCAAATAGATCTCCTGGGTCTCGAAATTTTAAAAATCATTCCCTAAAAACAACTCACAGCACAGTAGTGCTGAATATATGACTGGTTCAAATCCAGGGCAGATCAAAATGGAAACAATTTAAGGTTGACTGAAATGTTAGAGCAGAGCTTTAACAGGGGACTCCTTCAAACACGATGTGCGGTAACAATCTGAGCAATGTGGCATCTAGGGGGAGTAGTAGTGTTTAAACTTCCACTATGGCTGAAGTTTGGGTTTTTCAAATGAGGTTTTTTCAAATGAGATGAATGCGTTACTAAACATACTATGTTGTTTCAGGCCTATGGCCATTTTACATTACATAAGGTTATATCTTACACTTTATACTCTTATTTTAATGTACCAGAGATTGCCAGCCTGACTCCCGGGAATGATTTAAGCATGTGAATATGAGAATTGCCCTTGTTTGTTATTTATGCAGGCCTATCTCATAACCTAAGTAACAGAAAATAATAGAAATGTAATTTGTTTTGTAATCATTGGGTATTAAATAATTCCGAATCCATCAATGAAGGAGGAAGAATTAGAATAACAATAATTCAGAGCTATCTTACAAAAAATAGGATACTATAGGATACTCGCCAGATATACCATTATACCATACTGGGGTGGTGTTTTGGGTGTGGAAGTTGGGGGCCCCAGTGCAGGGACCAGGTCATGAGCAAAATGTCCATGAGGGCATCATTAAAAGGAAGAAGTGGTTCGGAAGGGGTAACTCCCGGCTGAGGCTCCTCCGTCAACATGTTCACAGCCACAGAGGGATGCTGAAGGTCCTAGACCTTGGCAGCCCTCCTCACCACCATTGCCAATAAGGCTCCCTCCTCTGTAGCCATGGTAGGAGGACAGACCAAGCCAGTATCTGAAAAAGTGTCCAGTCCACTGGCATCCGCCAAATCCTCCCACTAGTTGTCCTCATTGGGATCTAGGGGGGGTGGTATCTATAAGGGTCCAGTGGCCCCTCCTAATCTTCACCAGGTCCTAGCCCATAGGATTAGGTCTCGGGCTCCTGTCCGATGGAATGACTCCAGTCTGGGTTGAATGATGCCCATCAAGCTTCATGGCAAGAATGGGGTGGGGTCGGAGATGTTAGCAGAGGAGCTGACCAGCGTCGGTCTGGATCTGTCGCTGGATCCAAGGGGCCGACTTGTGTCGTTGCGAACCGACAAACGGAAAACCAGTAGGAGCCCCTACAAACCCATGGGGCCCAAGGCTGCGCCAGCAGGGACGGGCCGCTCAAATAGGAGGTGCATGGCCTCATAAATCTCACGGAGTTGGGCGGGGTCCCTCCTGCTCTAGGAAAATCAGGGACGCGCAGGACCACGGAGCAAGGCCTTGAATGCAAACGTTCCCTAGGCTTGTCGGATTTCTTCGACAGATGGGGCAGAGTGGAGGACCTCTTCGACGTCTGCTTGTTCTTCTTTGTTGTGGGACTTACCCGAATGCCTAGGTGACTTGGACTCTTATTAAGATCGATGCCTCTGCGACAGATCTCGGGACCTTCCTCTTGACCGTGATCAAGACTGTCGCGGCGTAACACGTGGAGCAGCAAGGAGCTTAAGGGACCACTCCCTCAAGACCTTGGGGTGAATGGAGTGACAATCAATGCAGTTCTTGGCATTGTGATCATGCTCAAGACACCAGAGGCAAGCGAGTTGTGGATCTGTCACCTACATTGCCATTGACAGGCCCCACAGGGAGCGGACATCCCTGTCACACTAGGAGACAATGTCAAAAATATTTGTCAACAAAAGGTCAAAAAAGGTCAGTCAAAAAGTGATTGGAGTAGCTCTTCTCTGGATCTGCACTGAGTGGCGCGGAAAGAAAATAACTGATTTCAGCGTGCTGGGGTGGCGCCTATATATGGGCACTCCACATGTCACTTCTGGTGATGACGACACCACCTACTGGCTGCAGGGGTACTACTCCCGAAAAAATGTACGGGTCCAGTCTGACTCTCGGGATAATAAGGTAAGGAATCTGCGGCAAGAAGTCTCTTTCAGATCGTGGATGTTTGCATTTTTCTCAAAAAAGGAATACTGGGGAAAAAGATGCAATTGTGAAGGGAAATAAATGGCTTTTTTTTTAAGATGGCTGTGAATACTAAAAAAGAAAAATACAGCGTCAGTTGGACTCAAACACAGTTTCTCTCCTGTTCGAAGGCTAGTAGAGACATTTTAATAAAAGGTGCCATGAACACATTCTAAGCCGCTTTCGCAAACCTCTGTTCGAACAGTGTGCACTGAAGGCCCAAACAATTGCGAGATTCAGGGCTAACGTAATGGGTGAAACATAATTTGGCACCCATTTGACATCTGTAATTGTCAGTGTGTTCGAAAAATGGGATGGATAGGGAAAAAGTGGAGGTACAAGAGAAAGGAGAAAAAAAACCTAGGAACAGTGTTTACACCGCTCTTCTTTAGAACCAGGTTGGAGGCAGACTGCTTCAGGATGCTCCTGCGTCCCCTGAAAATCGCCACCTCGGACGTGGGCCCAGCTTGTCAATGGTATAGGCCAGCCCTGGAGGGATGCTATGAAAAGGTGCTTGGTAACCAGAAAAAAGGGTATCCTATTCCAGGGGTATCGTATTTACATGAGATTAAACTTCCACAGAATTTTAAAGCAAACATCTTGGTTCGATCTTCGCAAACACCAAAACATTGAACAGAAAAAAGGAGTAATATTAGAGGAGCAACTGTTAATAGAGAGATCATTACAATGTGTGGCTTTCATCCAAATAAGAAAGCAACACCCAGAAATGATTATTCAAAGGCGTGGCAATAGTACTGTTTTAAGAGACATGTTTATCATGATAAGGAGAAGGAAAGTTAACAGCCAAGGCATGGTAATAATGACTCCCTCCTAGTCAGTCATGCTGACGTACACTGATGTAAGCTGGGAATAGCAGAGGCAGAAGAGAGAGGAGATTTCTCTCTTGGACTGTAGCTGTGGTAAAATGACCAGCCACCTGCCAATGGCATCCCCATTTTTATACTACGAGTATGAGAGATTAAGCTACCTGGCAATCACCTGTTTGTACAGCAAGTCTAAGTCTAAATTGTGAGTGTCTGAGATAGTGTACTCTCTTGACAAACACCTCGCTCCTCTTAGAGCATACCCATGTAGTACTTACCAGAGAACTCCATACAGGAAGATTTTAGCCGCATTCACAATGCTAAAATTAAGTTTGCACAAAAGACAAAATGTACTCCTATTAGAAGATGGAGCTACACGATACACAGTGTGAGCTGAAGAAATACAACGTTGGTTAAGGTAGCAGAAGGATGTGTTAGAAATCCAGGAATGGCATTTCAATATGGTGATGATTAGGGTATCCTCTAGTGACAGCACCAAAATATTCAAATTATGATGCCAAAAAATGCCTTTGTCTCTTGTATTAGCCTGTCAATAGAGACGCCAATAGTGCTGCTGTGGCTGTTTAGGTGAGAGAGACTGCCCGATAAGAACTGGTCAAAGAAACCTCACTCTGGTCCTACTGCCTTCTGAACTGCTCTAGCCACGCCTGCCTCCTGCCACGGAGTCGCACTAGGTGTAAAATAATTGCAACCTTAGTATACCAATATGCCTCACAGTCTTTGACAAATGTGACATTTCTATGGTGAGAATGTTCCTGTCACATGATTTTTCAGAAATGAGCCATCATCACTTTTTTATTGATATTGTATCCATATGTAAAATATGTCCAACCATGCAAAAGATACTGCATTTTCAATTAGTGAACATTAAGTAGGCTGTTCAACGTATCCCATATTGTGGAATAGGGTATGAAAAGCAGCTAGATTGAAGAAATTCATCCTGGTCTTATCCATTTACACAGCCAATACTTTCAGTGAGTTGTGATGTGCACTTACCTGGGAGAGGTTGAAGGTAGCAACAGTGCTGTCATCATACAGAAGAATATTAATGGTGTCCAAGGCCCACGTGCTCTCCGCCAAAAGACCAGACTTAAGGGACATCATCACTCTCCACGCTTCAGGGGACACTGGAAAAATGAAAGGAAATTTAAGAAACCAAACTTTGTTTCCTTAAACTCTAACATGAGACATGCATTCAATTTAGTTTGTACAAAGCTAATATACAGCAAAGGTATCTTGCTTTACAACTATAATTTGACAGTTCATTTAGGTCAGGCCTACCAGGCAGCATATATTGTGGGCTTACTAAGAATATAGCGGGGGCTTGTAGCCCACACACTGCTTACCATTGGTTGGCTTTACTGTCACTCATTTGCCTGCTTCTTATTCATGGCTTAGTTTGTCCGTCTGTCTCTCCCATGTAGCATTGTAAATGTACTTTTGTCAAGACAGTCCCATAAAAAGTATTATCAACTTTTATTACAAACTTATAATACATGCAATTCTGCAATCCCTTTAATAAAAACCTGTCTGTCAACTCTTTATAATAGTCAACTAGTGACGCACCCAGTGCCCTATTATAAAGAAATGGCATAGCCGCTCAACTGTTGTAACTTATTACATTTGAGTTCTGACGTCACAAGGCCTGCTGTCAGAGCCAGCAGTCAAGGAGAAAGGCAGGCCGAGTATTGGAGCAAAATTAAAGCAGCTGTTTAAAGAACAAAAAAGAAATTCAGCTTTTCTTCCTGCCACTGTTCTTCTAGCTGAGCAGTAACAAACTGAAAAGAGATATTTACGGACACATTTTGGTTTTGTGCACTCCTTAGGTAATTAATGCAAAATTAGAATCTTTCTGCAGGTTTCTAAACATTTGTTCTACAGCGCTTTTTTTTTTTTAAACGGATTTGTATTAACCCAATTCTAATATTTTTATGCAAAAAATATCTAACAGCTTGTTTGATGTGTTTAATTTTCACTAAAGATTCTATTTTTATTATTCCTGTTTGCAATCATGCTCTCTCAAGTCTATATGTAAGAGCTATGCACCAAGGATTTGAGTGGATTGTGAGCAAGCGGATGGTTTCACCACTTATAATAGGAATGAAGGACTCCCTACCGTACATAAGGATACTGCAGGTCACCTCAGTGTGCCATAACCTTACAAAGGTACTCGGCCTTCAGCCTCAGTCTTCTATTTGGGTCATGGATCACCTCTGTGACTTATACTGTAAGGCAGTGGGTACTTTATCACATACATGTAATGTCAAACTAGAACCCAGCAACAAGTGCATCAAGCCAAATCTCCAACAGTTGACATTCTCCGGCCAACATGTGTCCTGCACTCTGGCGGAGCCCTTCTCAGGGCCTCGCAGGATAGTGCAAATGCATTTTGTGTGTGTGTAATAAAAATTGATGAAACTTTGTATGTGACTATTGTGACACTGGTGTTTCCTTTTGCAGTTTGAACACAGTGTGGTGTGAGCAACTGAGACCTATTGGCTGGTCCAATTGTTGTCTCCACACATACCCTCCTCTCGAGCATCATAAAAAATTATTGAGTAAACAGTTGCAAAACAAATGTGGACTGAAAATGAAATGCAAACTCAAAATGTTCAAATCCACCCACTCAAAGGAAGTCTTTGAAGATAATTTCATCTTTACTTGGATACTCGTTTTTCCCAGGCTAAGGGATATGGCTTATATTTCACATGCAATGTACCTGGGTAAGAAATTCCAGCTTCCTGGGTTGCTCTGCAAAAGGGGCGTCAGGAGCATCATAAATTAATAACTACCTCAGGAGAATAGGTGGGGTGCAAAGGAGGTTCAGTGGGAGTAAATGTACGTGTGAGCGGGAGAGAAATGAAGAATACATAAATTTACTCAAGTTTTATTTTTATCTTAGGATAGTCTTTTAAACAACCTCTTGAGGCATACCCCAATATTACCAGCAAGGATTTTTTTTATTAGTTCATGAAGTATTAAACATTCGGTCTCTTATGGAGAAGAGATGAAACTAGTTAAATAAGAGTTGTGACAAATGTATACAAAGAGGTTAGCCGATCATCAGCAATTCTAGGATTTGCACAAAGTAATTGAAACCTGCAGGGCAGTCAGCTGACATCAAGGACGTACAGTATCCATAGGGAAAATGGTGTAAGGGTTTCTACATGTAATAAGGTGAGTTGTAAGACAAATATGGTATATAAGTGCATGGATCGTTGATATTAAAAAAAAAAAGACAAACAAAAGGCTTTCTCCTCTTTGTCAGAAAGAACCTAATTGCTTCTCTGGATAAACTCTTGAGAATGATTGTTTGTTAAGTAGCTCTTCTAACAGTTTATGTGACCATAGATAGTTTATTTCTGAAGAGAAGGGAAATGCGAAGGACGTTCCAATCATTTTAAGGTACGAGTATACTCTGAATTCTTAACTCTTGCAGGATTTGCAACATTTTATACCTTTGGCATTCTGAACCTCGCATTTTGGCTATAATTTTAAGCTGAAACCCGAGCCATAAAATATTTCTAATTAAAACTGCAAGTACCTGGCTCATCTTTCAAACAGTGCAGACACCTAATAACAGGTTGTTGACGAATTCAGATGTACTCTAGCCCTTAGCTGATCCCTTGCAACTTTTTTCTGCACCGCAAGGGAGCATATGTACAAAGGCATGCACCTGCCATGAAGCCCATGAAAACTAAAATGAAGTGTGAACACATATAAGGCCAGCAAAAACAAAATAAGATTTTAGCGAAATGCAGTGAAAAATAGCCTTTTTGGTCATTAAGATCTCATAACAGGAGGCAGCATAAGAAAAAAAAAGTCCTAATTCAATACATAGTAAGGTGGCAGCGAATTTAGTTTACAATGGAGAGTGAAATAATACATGAAAGGTAAATAGATACCATGGATTAATTCTTTAAATTGAAACCAAAAAGTGCTTGTATTTAATTTGCTTTTGGTGCCTACCAATGTCTTTTGAGGTAATTTTTCGCCTTGTTTTCAAGACCGGTTGCGTTGCTTCCACTGACCCGGCAGGAAAAGTAATTTCTCGCCTGACTGGTGGAGGCTGTGGTGGTGGAACAGCGACTTGGGAGAGCGAAGCAGTGGGGAGGGCCTTTTGCATCTTTCCAGAGGGCAAAAAGGAAGGCTTGCTCGGAGACATTCGGTTCTCTAAGCGCTGGAAAGAGGCAGGACTTGAAGCCCTAGAGATGTGGTTTGGCATTGCCGGTGGTGTCTGGTAAGAAGATGGAGGTGGCCGGGTAGGTGGCATGTTGGTCGACGGAGACATGTAAGCGGGCTGGCGCTGACTGACATGAGCAGGCCACGGGCCTTCATGGTTGATCCGCTGGTCTGGTGGCATTGGTTCATCGGTGCGGTTCATAGATGGATAGGCTGGAGACTGTGGAGGGACACCAGGACCTTGTCTGTTAGGATATGGATAAGGCATATCATTCCGTGTGGGCCACATACTGGGTTGAGGACTTTCACTGGTGTTGGATTGAATGTGTCCAGGCATCATTTGGGGAGGAATTGGATGTTGCGGCATTGGTCCGGGTCCTGGCATCCTCTCCCTGTTGTAAGGATAGGGATATTGTCCCTGCATCGGCCTTCGATCAGGTCCAGTGTAGGTGTTGCCATACTGGTTATACATTTCTTGCTGTTGGTTGGCAAACTGCATGTTGTACATGTCCCCTTCGTGACGCTTTGCAGGCGGGCCATACATACCATCCATGTGACGCTTGTAGCTCTGGAATTGAAAGGATAGCAACATCACAATTACTGCATGAAATGCTAAAACAGGGAAAGTGACATGAAATCGGGACAAGCATGCCTGTCCAATATCTACCGAGGGCACGGCTAAAAAGGTCTGCGATTGGTCACTAAGCAATATGCAACAGCATGATTTTGAATTAAACTTAGAGACAACACCTTCATGAATTGATATTTACAGAGCACTATTATGCAAAATCATCTTTTGAAGAGCATATCATTTTACACAAATGTGAGATGATGGGAATACATAGACTTGCATCCTGCATTATGTTTAAAGTACTGTAAAGTTTTATCTATTCGCCCTGATGTGTGGTGCTGCAAATCGCTTGCGCTTTAAAGTGCAAACCTGGAGGGATATTTTGCCTCTCCCAATAGAGTGGCTACTTTTTCCTCTACTGTAAAACAGCTATTCTTTCTAAGGCTCTTGCAGAAATAGGGATTGGAATTAGCATTATGGTAAATCATGAAGCGAATGCCATTTAGTCAAGTGGAAATCTAAATTGGATTTCTTTTGTAGTACAGAAGGTCCCCACATTAGCACCCTGGCGACCATGTACTCAAATCTAGCATGGGAGCCAATAGCTTTTAGGAAGTCCTTTGGTGAGCGAGCTGTGCGCTTCATCCTACTTCCTTAATGATACGTTGGGTCGCAGAGCACACTATACATGCATATACACGAATTACACTCACAAACCTACTAAGCAACTGCCAATAACTGTTTTGACTTGCCTCAAAATGATTTAGTGGCTGGATCCTCACTTTAACTTTTCCCCTCACTTCTTCTAAGAATACAGCTAAGTTAAACTTACTCTTGAACTAGACACTGCGGCCATCAACAATGTAACATGCTTATCCTCCAGATCCTTCTCACAGGATTCATAACACTCCATTCTGTTATTATTATAGAACCAGGAGTCCAAATCTCAAAGCAAAGTTGACAGCATCTCTCCAGTCCACTAATTCAACTTTTGCTGACCATCTTCCTCGATTGTTTCATTTATTTCACTCAAATATCCTTGTTGACTTCATGTTCCTACCAAATTATACTGGAGCTTCCATTGAAGAACAATACGTTTTCCATCATCTCCTTTCCAACCCTTTACCTCCCATCCAGCACTTGCATTCCGCTAAACATTCTGTTCAACGCACTCTGCGCCCGCTCTGTTTTTCACACATTCCTGTGAGCTTTAAAGTGAAAGAACCAGATCCCCAATTTACTGTTCACCCTGAGGTTTCCGACTCCTATCCTTTACGTCCCTGGGATTCCTCCTTCGGTGATCAATTTTATATTTTTCATTTGTGATATGTACTTTGACTAGAACCATTTCATAAATCAAGAAAGAACAAACACATCCATCTACCAGCTGCTGCTTTAGTTTATTCCTTACTTGTTGCTGAGGGTACATCCCTGGCTGATGGCCTCCATAGGGAGGCTGTCCCGGAGCTGGTCCTGGACCTGGATACTGCTGTCCATATGGCTCATGCCTACAAAGAAAATACATACAGGCATTTTAGCTTTTTCCTGTTGCACATTCAAGTTTGTGGTCAGTGAACTTAGATCAGGGCTCCTATAAATCAATCAGCATTTGTAGAGCACTGCACTGTCACCCCGCGGTTATCTGGGTGCTGGGGGTATCGAGGTCTCAGTCGAAAAGGGAAGAAACAAGCAGAAAAAGGCAAAACAGAGGGCAGAAAAACGAGCGAGCAAAAAAGGCCAAACAGAGGGCAGAAAAACGAGATAGCAGGAAAGGCAAAACACAGGGCTAAAAAACTAGCTGAAAAGGCAAAACAGAGCAGCAAATGGCACAACAGAGGGCAGAAAAACGAGCAGAAAGGCCACACAGAGGCCAGAAAAACGAGCAGAAGAGGCATAACAGAAGGCATGAAAAACTAGCAGAAAAAGCAAAACCAGGGGAAGAAAAACAAGTAAGAAAGTCATAATAGAGCAGAAGAGGGCAGAAAAACTAGCAGAAAGGGCAGAAAAACTAGCAGAAAAGGGGAAACCAAGGGCAGAAAAACGAGCCGGAAAGCAAAACAGAGCAAGAACAAGCAGAGGAGGCACAAACAGAGAGCAACTGGTAGACAGGCAGCAGAGGATAGCAGATTGTGAGCAAGCTGGACAGAACTGTCGCAGGGGAGCTGGTACGAGGACCTGCTCAATGGGGTCACGCACGCCTCCATTAAGTAGGTCCTGGGGAGGGTGGGGTGCTGGGTGATGGGAGGAGGGAAACGGCAGTAAGGCAAAACAGAGAGCAGAAAAACAAGTAGAAAAAGAAAAACAGAGGGCAGAAAAACAAGCAGAAATGGCAAAACAGAGGGCAGAAAAATTAGCAAAAAAGGCAAAACAGAGCAAGAAACGAGCAGAGGTGGCACAATCAGAGGGTAACATGTAGTAAGGCAGCGGAGGGTAGCGGACTGCGGGCACGCTGGACAGGGAACTGTCACAGGGGAAGCTGGCAAGAGGCTGGGCTGCAGCCTCCATTAAGTAGGTCCTGGGGGGGAAGGCGGGGTACTGGGTGGCAAGAGAAGGGAGACCGTGGGAGGAGGAAACCAGAGGGAAGATACAAGCAGAAAAGACAAAACAGAGGGCAAACAAATGAGCATGAAAGGCAAAACAAAGGGCAGAAAAACAAGCAGAAAGGCAAAACAGAGCAAGAAACGAGCAGAAGAGGCACAAACAGAGGGGAGCAGGTAGAAAGAGGATAGCGGACTGCGGGCAAGCTGGGCAGGAACTTTCGCAGGGAGCTGGCACAGGGACCTGCTCCTACGGAGGTGTGCTTTAGTGAATCTCTTTTTATTATATTGCTTTAATTACAACTAAGTTGATGTGAGTAAAGGCTCGGCTACATTCTAGTGATGTTCACGCAACATAAATAAATGGGAAGTCCACAAAACTTAAAAACCTGAGCTTTAGTTATTAGCAGTCTTCATTTTGAACGCTATGTGAACCTGTCTCCTTGGCCGCACAGAGTATTTTAGATTTCAGAGTAAAACCTACAAATGTAGTTGCTAACAGTTTTTAAAAGGGCTATTTTGCTTTTAACACAGCAAAGTAAAAAAACAAATTTGCTCCCGGACTTTAACAACTGGTGGTGTAGCAACTTAATTACAATGCGTCAATTGCAGTAATTCGAACGCAAGCAAGGAATAACAATGAAATGACAAACTTGATGTAGCCTTTTCTGAATACTCGTAGACCAACCCTATCCTCATGCATGGAATGAGGACATCATTTTCCCAATACCCCACACATTTTTTAGTCTTTACATTGAGGAAGAGATGTGCGGTGTTGAGAGGACAGCACTGAACCTTGAATAATCCAAGTGTGTGTTAATCTTCCCATTCCACCCAAGCAGCTCACATCCTTAATTAGCTAGACTTTGGACACACCATATTAAGTGAGAGTCCGGAATTCTTATTCATCCAAAGAAAGTCGTCCTAAACCACTGTAACCTACAAAAACATTTAGGCCACGGAGAATTGTTAATAATCTTGCTATCTCATGAATTCCTTCGTGAAAGTTCCTAAATTTGCAGGAGCAAACTTCCAGGCGTTTTCTCCTAAAGACACTGTTTCGTCAAGTAAATGCCTCAAGGACACATCTCAAGCCAGGTCCCTTGCTATTGTCTCAAATGACTGTTCCTAAACTGCTGGGCAACTTTTTAAGTTACCCAGAAGTGCATTTCATCAAAATCACAAGGTTCTGCGTAATTTTCGGAACATTTTGCAACAAATTTACATTGACTGCCAAATGAAGCCAAGACGAGAATAAAGTTCTGTTGCCTGGCTTCAAAATTCAATTAAAGAGCGTGTCGCTGATAAAAAATAATCACGCCCAATTTTGGGCTAAGAGGAAAACCTGACTTTATCTGGAAGCACGTTGATATTCGGAACTTCCCAAGCACAAAGTCAAACCTTCACATGTGTGGCAATGTCAGAAGAGAAACGTCTAAAAACTGATTTAAGAAATCAACTAGCTCTCCTGTTTTTAGAAAATAATTAAAAACTCACCTTTTTCGTATTTTCTTGAACTAAGTTACGATGCGTCATTCCACATAATCTCACTTTATTTACTGCTTTGTTCTGCTTTCCAAACCATCACGGTACACACAAGCTTTTAATATTTAATAAATCTGCAATGCTAGCAAAGGGCGAGGAACAGAATAGATATATTTAAAAGGCATGATAATGCTGCCACCGTATCTTACTAGGTAACAACACACTAAAAAGGATGCAACATACCTGCTCTTAAAATTGGTAATCCTCCCACCTGTTTTTTTTATATCAATTACGAATGGAATTTGCTACTGGCAGTTAGAAAAATGGATTTGCGCCTTGGACTAAGTAGTGATTGTATTTATATGGCGCTTACTAGCCCTGACGAGGCATTGAAGCGCTTTTTCGGCGAGTAGCATGCTCCTCCGGAACCCAAAAAGGATAAGTGATGAATTAGTATAGGGAGATATGAAATTAATAGCAACCTTTTTAAGGTCACCTGTCAATTCCACTCTGAGAAGTAACTTATTGTGGAGAGTCCATGGCTGAAGTCTGTTGCGCACCCTCTGACAGTGGGTCCTGCTCAAAGTACAACTAGCGCAATCATAGTTCCTGTTATTGCTGTACTGGATTGTCAAACTACTTCACATTTTTGTGCTGTTGCCCACTAGATGCGTATTTACTATTTAGGTGTGTGGAAGAGTCACTTACTATATTCTATGTAATATAGGACCCAACACAAAAATCCCCTGCACACGCCTAAAGTATTTTAAACAAGTTAAAGACAATGTAAGAAAATTCTTGGCCCGCTGCTTGATTAGATATCTTAATTTATTGTTCTTCTCGTGGGCAAACGTAAACAAAGCCTTAGCCAGCACGTGTTTCATCGCTTTCTACTGCTGTAAGTAGCAACTTCTTCGGAGCTAAATTCCCTTGGTTAGGAACCTTAGTTTCGGTTGTAATTCCGTCCCGAAAGGGATCCAAAATTCACAAGTTCTGGGACAGACAAGGCCATTTGTAAGGTTCTTAGTGCCTGGTAAGTATCCCACCTAGGTCAGATAGAAATGCACCCTTCAATTTCTTGTCATTTATTGGTTTCTGGTTAGTACATTCATAATGTTTGTAGGAATTCCCAAATAATAAAGTTGGTTGAAGCAAGTCAGCAACCCTTCTGTTTGTATTTACAGATATCACATTATGCCAGCAGCCATAGTAATGCCGCTGGTCATCCGAACCGGTATCCGTGTCAATTTTCCTCGGCGTGTACGCCTGGTAACCAATCACTGACAATAAATTGAAGGGTGCATATATATCTGACCACAGAATGATACTACAAGGCACTAAGAACCTTACGAATGGTCTTGTGTGCCCCAGAACTTGTGAATTTTGGATCCCTTTCAGGACGGAATTACAACCGAAACTAAGGTTCCTAACCAAGGAATTTAGCCCTGAAGAAGTTTCTACTTACAGCAGTAGAACGCGGCGAAACACATGTTGGCTAAGGCTTTGTTTACGTTTGCCCACGAGAAGAACAATAAATTGAGTTACCTAATCAGGCAACGGACCAAGAATTCTATTACATTGTCTATAACTTGTTTGAAAAACTATAAGTGTGTGCAGGGAATTGTTGTGTTGTTCTGTCAGTGGCTTTCCACGGTTCAGGGAGGGAGGTGGTTCTCCCTACCCCTTTGCACCGCACTCATATTACGCTATTCCTGGATACTTTTTGTGTATTACCTAGGAGCGCCATTACCCTACCCAACTACCAACCATGTAGCTTGTTTACTAATATAGGACCCAATCTGTCAGTTTCGATCAAAACTAAGGCTCCCTGTTCTCCGTTTTTACTGATTTTTACAGATAAATACAGACAAAAAACGATTTATTTTCTTGTCTGTATTTATTTTCAAATGTGGATATAAACGGAAATTGGATGCTTTTTGAGTGATCCTAAATACACTTTGCCATGACTGCCAAGCCAATAACAGTGTGCATTGATAGGTAGGGGAGATAAAAAAGAAAGGGATTTTAGTAAAGAGGCTTAAACAGCAGTAGTTCTGCACAAGCCTGATGCTGAAATGTGCATATTTGCATAGAAGTGCATTGAATTATCATCTGCAGGTGTTCGTATCACTGAAACCTGGCTGGCATTCAAACATGACTGCATATTTATTCCTTAAATACGGAAATATACCGGTTTCCGCTTTGTTTTTTCACAAAACCTATAATAAATATGGATAAATATAGATAAAGTTGACAAAAAATAAATATGGATAAAAACAGACGGAAATGTCAAAAAAATAAATACCATAAAACCGGGAGCCCTTATCAAAACATTAAAAAAAAAGATTTTGGGAAAAAGAAATATCAAATCAAGCATTCGGTCCCAAATAAGCAGCGCTTCATCCATCCATTTCAGTCTGTTCACCTTTGCTGTCCTGGGTACCGGTTGGGGGAATACATGCTCGGATCATTATTGGAAGGCGGCATGTTACTCTGACCAGGAGGCCCCATGCTGCTCTCCGGACCCATGCTGTGCTCCGATCTGGAAAATGACAATAGCACATTATTCATTATACAAATCTGATTTTTAATTTTAGCACCTCTCAACAACATAATTTGGAGACAAACTTATCTATTTCTGAACACAAAGGGGCGCGAGAGAACCAAGAAACGCTGTTCAATAGAAGAAAAGACTCAAACACGTTTGGATAAAAGCTCCAGTGCTCAACCTACATATTTTTCAGCTTTTTAAGTGAAAACGTACAATATTTGCATATTTAATGAAAGGAGTGAAAACGTAGCCCACTGTATCCTTCATTATTTACAACAATATGTATGGATCGCTTTAAAGATCAGTGGAGAAGAAAAACGCAGACCATTTTTGCAGTTCTAAAGAATATGAAGAGGAAGCAAGCAATTACCTGTAAAAATGGATTTGCAGCTCAAAGGTATTAAAGATTCACATGCTGTTCATGTATCCGCCATCTTGTGGTTGGAGTGCAGAAGTATTTATTTACAAAGGTTTTGCCCTACAAGGCATCGACATGGAGGAAGTATAACTCACTGTGACACTGACCATAAGGAAACACTGTGCTGTAATAGGACCTCAATTTTGGATTCTTTTTCAGAGAAAAGCCTTCTAACAGGTTAGTAACTGGTTTCTTTCACAGCGTTAAATCTCTGCTCGAGTCACGTGTTTAGCGGTAATAAATCCGTGAGGAGGGGAGCTTCAAGGGTGGCTAATAGTAAACAAATGTCTAAGCACTGACTCCCCAGTGCAGTTGCTTTGCATGCTTCTATATTTACACAATAGCATTTAGTGAGCATGGGTCCTGGGTGGGGATGCTACAGCCATGCATGCGCATGTCTTCCAAAGATGCAATGGACATGAAGGCTGATATTGATCCCTTCTCTCTATACGAATGAGCTCTTGGTTTGACGTCAAGGGGTTTGTTTACCAACTTAAAACAATTTGATAGTTTCTCCTATCTGGCGAAGGTCTCTTTAGCAACAGCTGTATTCAACGCTTGTGGTGCACGTGCTACAAAGAATTGTGTTGGTTTCCTAATATCTTTAGTGTCCTGGTATGTGGTCTCAATCTCCTTGTCTTTTAAGGAGCTTAAGTATGGTTCCTGCAGCAAGGGTGGTTTTAGGGTGATGCACTTCAACGAGTCCTTATGCAGGGTTCAAATGCTGACTTTATTAGCCCTACTAGAACCAGATTTAAGAGGTGAGCCTGCATGTGGAGGATGTCATCTTTTCCAGGAAAGAAAAATATGTACTTCTTGTTTCTACTCTTGCTGTAAACCACGAAAGCCAGCAAGTGCAATCTTAAAGAGGCATAGACAAGCTTGCAGTCATCATGTGTGTTAAACATCTCACTGTGCAGCTTCATCTGCCATATTCTCCTGGGAGCTGCTGCGAGTGTTCCACCCAATATGTGTGTTCTGCTTTAGAGCACAACACTTCCTTGTGCAAGGCCTATGTGTCTCCCTTATGACATTTTTTTATTTTCTCTTTAACTCAGCTATTTAAAGACCGAAGCTGTGAGCTACATTTTCCATTGAACCTGCATGAAATACCTCCGCCCCCCTTACATTGTTAGTATGTCCTTGTGCACCAGATTCTTTATTACATTGCCTCTTGCCATCCGCATCAGATAGGAGTACACGTTTTAGCATGCAACTTTGTAGTTGTAATGATCAATGTCATGTTGGAGACTTTAAACTTTTCTATAATAAATGGGACCCAAGGTTTCTGTGGAAAAGCGTAAGCAAATGTGCCAAAGCAGTGCATTCCCAACAACCGGGGACGGTTATGCCCCTGGATGCAAATCTTTGCCATGTTTTCTTATATCTAGTTGTGAACAGACCTATGTGAGAAGTGCCCACTGAGGAAACAACTATTCTATAACTGATGTTGCCCTCTTTTGGAATTCCTTTGGGAGGTGTTTAATAAGAACCTCTATGCCATCCCCCTGTTGGCATGCATATGTATTTAACAGTGCATTCAAGTTAGCTGTGAGTGCTGCGATCTGCCTTTAGGTTCCCACAGCCTCTTGCTATCTTTGTCAAGCGGCAGGGAGATGCCACATATATGTGGCTAAGGCATCACCTCCAGGGTGGTATGAAGGCAATGCCGAGCCGCAGGATGCCACCTGCCAGCACGCTGATGCAATACTGAGAAAAATCTAGGAGTATTCACAGGGTGAAGAATCTGGGGTTAGAAGTATCCATCAGAAAAACTGTTATATATTACATGCAACGTCATCAGTAGCAATTTATAGAATCATAGAATCTCCGTTGTTACTCAAGCGCACACACTGCAATATTTTTACTATGGTAGTCTATGGATACTTACTAGAGGAACCTTCTCATCTGCCAGTAAAAGGATGACAAGTATGTATATTTCAGGTAAATTCATACCAAAAACTGAAATAAGAAACTCTATACTTGGTTGTGTTTTTCTTATAGAAGAATACATAAGCACAAGGGAAAGCCCTTTCCACTGAGGGACAAGGTTTACTTTTAAAAGGGGTACACAGTTTTGTGAAAAAGTATTTATATACACACTTTGGCAGAAATAAAATGAGGTATTACATTAGCAGTCTGCTCTCTCTTTTGTTGAGTTCCAATATATAGAAATTACTTCAAATCACTTTCTGCAAATCCATAAGAAAGCTGCTTGTGCCTGATGTGTTTCACTTGGTCACGGTAACTTATTCCAAGGTTTTCGAGTAACGTTTTTGAACATAGATAGCAGATCCGTCGGCCTATTACATAATTGGCGCCAAGTTTGAATCATAGTAAATTTTCCAGTCTTCATACAAACCAAGAGGATTTAGCCTTAAAATTACCATAATATTGTAAATGATTTAAACAGCAGCTGTTAAGTGAAGGGCCTCAGAGAAAAAAATAATCATTCACAAAGAATATTGCTAATTTTGGGACAGTAACCTATAACAAACTGTCTGAATAAAGAATGAATGAATTAGGCAATAAAGGCATGTTATGAAACATTCCAAAAGTTACACATCAGTCATTGAAGATTATGTTTCTATATACAGAGGAACATTTGTGAAATGTGTGAAAATTATAGATTTTGATGGAAGAAATTCTATTCTGAAATGAAATAAATGGCAGTAAAAAACAGATATTAGTAAAAGTCTACTTGAAGTGGGTTGCTTCCTGCACTGATTTGTTCCGCCAATCACAGTGCTTAAAATGCTTGTATTAGCTGCTGTCTGGCTGGTTGCTGAGTTCAGTAATAGTGTGAAGTGGGACATGAAGAAGACAGCGGCAGTGCACTTTTGGGCCGGACTATGCTGTGTGGCATTGGAGGGTGGGCCCAAACAGACTTTTTATCCATATGCTGCTCAGCGTGAATAGCTGGTACTTTCTCTTCCCCCCCCTCGTCTTTTCCAACTGCAGGCAGGCACTTAACAGCTGGTAATGCCCAGAGCACAGAGCTATAATGCTTAATTATCTATAACAAAGGAGTTCAATGTATCGGGCCTGGAGAAACTTCTCTCCAGGTCCACGCGTGTCTAACATCTGATTGTACGGACTGTCTACAGAGAAACAGCACCAATGTATACACCAACAAAAATAAAGAAAAGGGCACAGCAGCAGTATTAAGGGATCTGCAGGATCTTACAAATTGTTTTAGAGGCACTGTATTAACTTATATTGGATATTGAACATGCCTTTGCCCCCCCCCCCCCCCCCCCCCCCCCAAGTAGATCAGAATGAGGGTTCAACAAGTGTTATTTTCCTCAGGGTGAGCAAATTAGAAAAATGTTAAGTTAATTAAACTCAAACTGCAATTAATCATATGGACAGCATTTAAACAGGGTCAACTTCTTCAGGGCCTAGTGCTTTCTGAAAGTGCTAAAATGGACAAACTTGAAATGGCAGCATGCACCCGAAACAAATATAAAATGGGTTCCAAAAGCTCTGGTTTACTGTAATAACGTTAAGATTGTTGTTTGAACTGAGCTTTGCTATTATGAGCAAAGCCATCGACTGACTGAATACATTACTCATGCCATGATCCACCTTCTAAAGTGATGTCTACGTTCCATTACTTTAGAAGTTTTTCCCTCACCTTGTAAGCTGAGGAGTACTGTGTTTCCAGTTCACAACATAACATGGACATCATTTAGGGGTGACAGCTGCAAGCCCTGCTTTGCCCTTTGCGACATTGTCGCTGCCTTTGTGACTCCTTGCCTCAGAGGTAGCTAAGATGTATAGACAAAAGTGGTGGATTGAAAGCTTGAATTATTCTCAGCCACTGGTAATTACTCATGGCTGCATGCCAGTCCGTCTTGTTTTTGCACGCCATGCCACCTCAGTTTGGACCTAGCCATATGCAAATCAGTCTTTGAGCCTGCTCAAATAGGAACAGTCGATCCCGAACTGCCAGTCAGTGCCCACAACTGCTCTGTATAGGGGTGGCTCACACGTATGGGCATCGAGGCCCCCTTCCTTGTTTTCTGCCCATTTTTTATTTCACTAGCAGTGAATTATATTCATTTACTACTAGTCTAATAAAAAAAGGAGAACCAGGAGCTGGAATGAAACTCTAGTTTACAGGGGAGTTAAGTAAGAAACAAAATTGTAACTGTATGTTGAAAATGCCAGTGAAAGTGTGTTCGAGCGAGCATGTGTATCTGTGAGCATGTGTCAATTTAATGTGTGTAGTGAGAGAGAGCCAGTAACAGGAAGTGAGCGAGAATGCGTTAGACTGAGTGTCAGAGAGTATGAGTGAGGGAGAATGAGCAAGAGTGACTGCAAGTGAGTCGCACTGGGTGTGTGAGAATGAAAAAGTGTGAGGGAGAGTTAGAGAGTGAAAGTGAGTGCAACTGAGTGAGAATGACTGAGCTGGAGTGAGTGAGTTTAAATGAGAATAAGGGAGTGAGTCAGAGTAAGATTCAATGCAAGTGAGTGTGACTGAGAAGGTATATGTGACTGTAAGAGCGAATGCGATTTTAGAGTAACTGTGAATGAGTGAGAATGAATAAATCAGAGTATGTGAGAGGAAAAATGATGGAGTGACGGTAAGAATGAGCGGAAATGAGTGTGAAAGTATGAGTGAGTCAGAGTAAGAATGCCAGTGAGAGAGTGTGAATATACGTGCAAGAGGTAGTGAGAATGAATAACTTAGGAGTGTAAGTGAGTGAGGAGTCAGTGAGTAAATTTAACCGAGCATGAGAAACAATGTGATGCTATGCTTGCAAGTCTGTCGTTGGTCCTGGGATACTGAAAGTAATTATTTCCTTACACAGGCACCTAAAGAAAAATACTGGTGCTGGAATATTGGTGGCAAAAGCTTTGCAGGACAAGCACCAGTGACAAAATACTGGCAGGGTACACTAGCAGTAATTCTTAGCATAATGGGCACCCATGGTATAAAACTGGTAATTGCATACTGGAGAATTCTTGGCACATGGGGCACTGGTGGCAAAAGACTGGTACTAACACACTGGAGGTAATTATTGATGTAAACAGCAGATAACCATGGTGTATGGGAGGGGGCAACGATGGCAAAACGCTGGCCCTGACACACTAGAGGCAGTGTTTTAACATAAGGTGTGCCCATGGTATATGGACAGCATTAATGGCACACTCTGGAAAAAATAAGGTCAGTTTTTGAGAAGCTTCATGTTTCATTGGCTTGGAACACCATTCAATCATTGGAGGGCATCCCTCTCCCGCCACCTTTCGTGAAGAGGACTGGCCCACTCGCTTCTCCTGCTGGCTACCATTCAGGGCAAGCAGCATGCCCCACCACTTGCACAGACCAAGTCCGCACCCTCGTATAGATGGCACCTAAAAACACATTAAACATGCAAATTATAGGTGGACCTCAGCGATGCCAATTAGTGTCATTAGGGTTTAGGTCTTGTGACTTCAAGTCCGGTGACGTCAAAAAGGTCAGAGTTTTAATTAAACTTCCACAACCTCTGGTATTTTGGTGAATCGACATACGTGCAGCATAAGAGGATCCTGTTCTGACTCTTGAGCAGATGACAAATTCATGTAAAAAATGAGAAATAATTCTGGCTCAATCCACTAGATGGCAGGATAATGCAAAGTATCTTCGTCTATTGTAAATTCAGGCTGCAAAATATTTGTTCTCACAAGCAGATCGGCTACGGGTTGCCACATTTTTGGGGGTCACAACAAAAAACACTGCAGTCCACAAAAAGCAGTGTTTATGATATTTTTGTAACACAAAAATGCGCTTGTCACAAAGTTACAGTGGCCCCGATGCGCAGCCAGCAGACCAGTGCACGACCAGCAGTTGGAAAGAGGGGTGCCTGGAGCCAGCGAGAGTGCAGGTTTCACTGTCAAAGCTGTGCTTGCTCTGGCAACGCCCTGGCATCTCGCTTACCAGCATGAAATGCATGGTACTGAATGCGAACTGGCACGGTAGCCACCTCCTGTCAGCCTAGTGCAAGGTCCTGGGATGGCTGAAAGGGCTACAGTAAAACAGTTGCCTTCACCAATTTGTAATTAATGTTGCTAATGATGAGTGAGGCAGACTGACGGAGGGGTGGGGGAGGGGGGAAGAGACATATGGTTATCGCACGGAGATGTGATAAAACATTTGCCACGGGGATGGAGGGGCAAGAGAACTAGAGTCACATTGGAAGCAGGAAAAATAGGGTGTCATGGGGTCAGATGGCAGAACGACGCTGGTGGGTAGCAGGACAAGAAATGGAAAGAGAGGAGAAGGAACATTACCAAGGGTGCAGCGACCAGGAGGATGAGTGCCATAAGGTGAGTGGGCAGGAAAAGGGTGCCACAGGGGGGGGGACAGGGGTTGAGTGCCGGGGGAATGGCAGGAGGCTAAGCGCCTCTGGTTTAAGGGGCGGTAGCGGCACCCGTTCCACGGGTCTGGGCTGGAAACAGGGACAACGGGCGGAATAACCACTGCCACAGATGCCGGGGACGTACACAAACCTGCTGAACCCCGGTCTCCAGAAGTCTCACGGCTATGGCTGCCTGTGAGTGGTAATTCAAGCTTTCTAGGTGTGTGCTGTGCCTCCACAGGATGCTCCTAGAGGTATCACAGGAGGAGAGAGGGGAAAAAAGACCTCTCTATTGCCCAACTTACTTCTATTGGTCGTGCGGCAGCACGGAGTCAACAAAAGGAGACATAAACCAAGTTTAAAAAAACATATTTGGGAGGCACTTTTGTTAAAAATCACAGGATTTTTAAAAAAACGAACAAAAAAAAAAGCTCAAATTTCGTGACAAATTGTGAAACCACAAAATTTTGGTTATTTTGCATAGCAGCTCCCTTAATAGCGAAAAATAAACTTTTATAACTTTGATTTACAGAACTATAACTTCCAGTAAACTCTGCATATCCACATAGTGGAGCGGTGGGATTCTAGATGATCTATGGAGGACTTTTCACCGCAGTACATGACCAACTTCTACTCGGGGCCTACTCACCGTCTGTCGTAGCCGGGACCATAGGGGTACTGTTGTCGCTGACCCATGGCCATGTTTGGCATTGCTGTGGATGGAGCCTGGTTGTACATATCTTGCATTCCACTGTTGGGCATCTGGCCAGAGGGCATGTATGGCTCACTATTTCCAGAAACTGAGAAAAGACGAATGAAAAAAAGAATAATTAAGTAGGACATCCTGGAGAAAATGACCGGTTGATATTTAAGAGGCAGAAGCATCATCTACTTCAGTTGAGGCGAGGATGAACAAAGCGGTTACAGGTATCACAAGTGGTGGTGAAGCAAAGAATATCCTATGGGAGTGAGAACGTGTGGTCTGGAAGGATCTCAATAAAAATCTGTAAGACCCTCAACAGCTATTTTCGGCCAATGGTATATGCTCGCCATCAGCGTACTAATAGTTGGTAGCATCATCACTGGGTCTTGGTTCCTCCACAAGGATGTGATCTCTCTGGTGCGAGAGATTAGTTGGGATCCAAATATGAAAAGGTGATCTAAAATGTCCTCTTATCTAGGAAAAAATGATTTAATAAGGAAATAGATAAGGGTGAGGTGAAAACAAAAGTGGAAGCGAAAGTGGGATGTATGATGTATCCCTGACATCACGTGGTAAAAAAATTTCTACATGTTTCAGCCCACCTGCGCCCTCACCGGGTCGATGGCTTTCATCAGGACCAATATTTTGGGGGATCCATGGAACTTCTGATCCATTTTTATTTGTTCCAGATTGTGAAAAAACACTGTTCTTAGCTTGTCCTAGTTAGATGGGGTCCCATAGGGTGTGGGGGGGGGAGCAGTATGGCTGCCCTCTTGAGCTGCAGCTAGTTCTTCTCTGTCCGGTCCCTCCCGTCCTGGACAGTCCCATCTAACTAGGACACGCTGAGAACAGTATTTTCTCAAAATCCGGAACGAATACAAGCCGAAAACAGCTCATCAGGGTCCTACAGATTTCTATTGAGATCCTTCCAGACCACACGGTCCCACTCCCTTTTGATATTTTTTTTTTGCAATATACCTGGAAGCTAAGTGGGGTCAGAATCACTAGATGCTTCTCTTTCCCTCTTTTGATAATTATTGATTTTTGCCACACAGAATATGCCAGGCAAAAAAGCCTAGAGAAATCACACTTTCACAACACGTAAGTATATTTTTATTTTGTTATTTTGTTGTGTGTATGTCCGTACTTTTTTTTTTTAAAGTCCCGACTATGTTATCTACACTTCACTTGGCTATCGCTCTGGCGTCTCCACACCACAAAGTAGACTTCACAAATCAATTTTTGGTAATGGGACCTCATGGTTGTAGACTTGTAGGAAGGAATAGGCCTGTAGTGGTGGCAACAGGCAAGCACCATACTGAAGTACCTTTTCTCATGCCTGCAAACGGGTCCTTATTGGGTTCGTAGGGCATCCTTCCCATCATCTCCGGCATGTTCATTCCCTGCTGGTAGGGTGTGTTGGGGGTCAAAGAGTTCCGTTTTTGGTATGGAGCATCCCCCGCGTCAGAGAAGGGATCTTGAATGCTGACCGCACTGTTTCTAAAGGACAGAAGAGAGTGTGGCAAAACTGTGAACCAGAAAAATAAACTCCATGCATCGAGCAAAAAATACTTACCTTACACATGTGCATCTCATTTATATTCAAATTCACTGCAAGACGGATCTACCAAAGCTATTTAAATCATTTTCATTTTTCTGAGGGTCTATGGCACAAGCTGACTTTTGTTGCACCCAAGCACAGCAAAACAAGAAAAGAAAACCAATAAGAAGTTTATTTTTTAACGGAAGTGACCCTACACTCGCCCAATTGTGTGCACTACAAAGGAACAGGTAGGTACAGCTGCAAGCCAACCTTGGGAACAAGTGCTCCATATATCACCCCAAAGACACTTTCAGGATCCATGCACAAGCAGAGGCATACTCAGAATCATTACAGGGGTTTATATACAGTTCTCTCAAGTATAGGAAGAAACATTTAGGGCAATCAATACACCTAAAATAGCTCAAAATAAATACATAAAATGTTTTTCTACTTATTCCATATTTTTGCAGCAGAGTCACATTTCAGTCTGTGGATTTTTACTAAACATACCCTAACATATTTTGTTCCACAAAAGACAATATCAGAGTCAATACTGATAATCATGCCAATACTTTATCTTACTGGCATTAGCCGAGTAGGCTGTAGTGTAAGTTTAGTTCCGAGATTTTCTTTTTCGCATGCAAACCGGGCGAACATAAAGAAAATGATTTTCAATCCAAAAACAGGGTGGCCCCCAGAGGATTTGATCCCCATGTACATTCAAGGTTGGACCACAAGAAATGAACGGGTAGGTTCAGATGAAGGAGAAGCGAGGAGGATGGGTAACTGAAGGCAGGGGAAACAGCACAGAAAAGAGAGCAGCAAGAAAACACATGCACTCTCATGAAGTGCTTAATGAAAAAGAAAAGCGTATTACCTTAAATGCGAGCAGTGAAAGGCAAACAAAAGCATGGTAAAAAGGCTATACTACAGGGGAGGGACAAACACAAAAAGAGATTGACTTAGGAGAGCAAGCCATCGAATATGAAGCAAGAAAGTAAAAGTGACCATCAGGTTAACCAGTGGGAAGCCCTGGCCGATTTCTATGCCCACTGTAAGTTTTTGGTATGGTCCAGAACAGTTTTTTTCACATTCCGCTAATATTCATCTAGCAGGCTGACCCATTAATTACTTCAGTCGACTGTAATTTATCTTATGAATTTGCCAGATTTAAACTAACTCGCAATTTACAGATTTGCCTAGTAGTAAGAAACACCCCTGTATACGCCCCTGGGAAATTCACACAATTCAATTTACACTGTTCATAATTCAAAAACGAAGGTTCTGAAGCAGATACCCAATAACCCAGTATCACAAATGTCTTTTGACTGCAATTTTTCAAGGGAACCAATAATGGTTGCAATAAAAATGTAACTGTAGTCCCATAGTAGCCTTTTCTACAATGCGGATACTATACCAGACGAAACTTAGGCCTCACAATACAGTTTTGTGTAGTCTTGTAGCGGTGTCCATTTTTACAGCCAACGAGCACAGGGGTAAGCCTGGTAGGTAATCAGTGTGCAGGGAAAGTATGCAGTAGTGTAATCTTTACAGATGTTCAACAATAAACAAAACCCGATTTTCCAAGGTTCTGATCTGTCATTGGAAATGCATAGGTGTGCTGAGTACACTAGTAACGAAGATGAGAAATTCATTAATTTACGAAATATACATATACCTAAATGAATACTTACCTTCCACTTGGCATTGGTTGCATGTGCCCATGAGGAGTGGACGCGGGGGTTGGGGGCTTCAAGTCACCGGGCATTTCAGCCATGGAATTGCTGCCAGTGGACTGGGGGGTGTGGGGACCCTGCAGAGACCCAGAATTTGCTGGATTGTGAATAGAAAGAAAAAAATACAGGAAATACGGGTTAGGAAGTAACGCCAACCAGGAGTCACGTACTCTTTAACACCACATGAGATAGAAAACTGTATTCCTTTGTGCACATCACTGACAACTGAAGACAACAGTATTCCTGACTGGACAGCACTCTGAGTCTACACAACTAAGAAGCGATAACTGAATTGGTTGGATATTTGCGCTTTCTAGGGGCTAACATGGTTGCATTAAGCCCTAGCCCTTCAATTTGCTGGAAATTCAGTTACCCATAATGCAAGTACATTTGGAACTCAGAATATTCTTTCTTAGAAGTCTGATGCAACACAAATGACTTGGGCATTGAATACTCACTTCCATACAGAGACAGGAAATGTGTACTACTGAATGTGCCTTTCTCACTGAACAAAGATGACACATTCCCTCTAGTTTGAAACATGGCGGCGGGGTGGTTTTCTAAGTACATGTTGAGGATAGAAATGGGAAGGAAGTGATATTATAAGCTAAAAGGGACGGAAAGCCGGATCAGGTTAGTCTTACAAAGAGATGCTAAGTCTACAGACAGAAACCTTCAGGAATCTTCTGTGTCAGTGGGGGTGACACTTTCTCGTGGCTGGAGTTTATAATGGCATTAAGAAAATAATCAGAGCCTGGGGGACTGTGCATTTAAGGATCTCTGCCGATTGCACCCTGTTAGGTACAAAACCTATATGTAAATGTCTTATTATATACATATGAACTACCGCCCTGACGCAATGCGAACTATCAAATATTACATTCCCTGAAGCCATACAAGCTGAAGATATAAAACAAAATCTTTTGCACGTGAAAACTCTTGGAAATCAAAAGAATACTAAGGGGGGGGGGGGGGGCGTTTACGTTTGCATTCCTTCAGCAGTTTTCGTTTTGCTAATGTGGAAAACTTGACATACTATACATGGCCACTCGGTGGCAGCCTCGCTCGTCCGATGATCCGAGGGGGCGGGAGAGATGCGAGTGTGTACACGTGTGTTTTGAGCGACAGGAAAGAAATCAGATTTTCAAGGGGAGGGGCTTTCACACTTAGTGGATTAACAATATATGACGGAAAAAAGGGAAGTACACTGTATCACACTGCAACCAAATATTTTCTTATTCACTACCTAGTCATCGCAAACATGATCAGTCTGTTTAATTTATCGCACCACGACTCAATCACCCACTCGGAGGTATGCCCTCCACACTTTCTGCCAGTAGGGCTATGTGCCGCCGCTCTTCGTGTACGGCATTTGTTAGACACTATTTTCGCTGATGTCAATTAAAACATGATAACTATGGTGCACTTCAATTATGTGCTGATGCTTGCTTGCCGGGCCACTGACATTTTGGAGCTTGTCTGACAGGGTAGCCAGCCTGCAATACACAAATGTGTGGGGCTAAGGTGAGTAAGGGGGTGGACATGCTAAATGTACTGCCCAGTTACAACAGTTCTACGCCCATGCCAGCTATGAACAAGAACCCAAAGTAGTTCTGCCTGGAGGCGGAGTAACATGGTCCGCTCTCCCAGTGTGGAGGAACGTCTCAGCCGCCGGGACTGGTGACCGCGGAGGGTTCCATCTCAGGGAACGTCGACACTTGCCAGCTGAAGCGTCACGTATGGACTCTATAGGGCTCGCCGGTTTCCTCATTGCTGTATCCTTGGTAAGAGGGCGCATTCACGTGGGTCTGATTCACTGATTAACCCACCCGGAGAGTTTCATGGTTCTCAAGAGTTCCCCCGAGATTGAAAAAGGCGGGAGGGCCACTGTGTAAACATAAAGCAATGCTGCCGAAATCAGACGCCACGAACTCCAGATACATCCATGATACATGGATTGTAGGGGCGGAACCTCACCATATGTGACTAATTCCCAATTTGCCTTACAGAGAGGAGCTATGAGGGGCATCTCAGATGGTTCATTCCAGGTTCAAGGTTGCAGCGCAGTCATGGTGAAAACTGTAAGCAGTTTTACAAAAGCAGAACAATTCTCCTATTTAAACACTTCTGCCACGGATATATGGTAGTCACCAGAAGGAATGAATCTATTCACCTTGTGCGGTCACGCTTCAACGGGTTTTCCGGTGCGAAAATACACATGCAATACTACCCAAAATGCACCTACAGGAAGCCTAGCAAAGAACTGTGTGTTAACACGAAGAAGCTGTGTATGTTGTTCGTGAAAGGGCCTTGCCATAGGCCTGATTCAGTCCTGTAAACCTTTATATTCTATAGGCTTCACTGGCCTTGGGAAGAGAACACTTGTATACTGGTTATTACCCCCACAGAAGTGCCAACTAATGTTATTACAACATATTATTTATATTTTATTATAGAATTAGCGCATATTATTACCCTATATTGGTGCCAACTGTGCTGGCAATCCCCACTGAACGTGATCTGCCATGCTGTTTTTTGGTTGGTTTCTTTGACAAATATGTTGAAATTTACAGAGCCCAGGCTCCTAACCGGTTATGGATTTTTCATATCACTTATTTATTTTGTGATAGCTTGAAAAGTTTTTTGCAGAAAGACATCTATTGAACACTAAGTGAAAGACTGGAATATACTGCATGTTTGTATAAAATGAGAAAATAACTATGCAGTTGAGAATATAGAACTAAAACAAACTCAGCTTTGTTAAAAATACATTTTGTGTGTAGGAAGAAGAGAATATTGAAGATGTTCTCTGCAAAATGCAGCTAACAATGAGCAGTGATTGGAATTGGAAAGTTTAGGTTTTGTTTACCTTTAAAGAATAGAATGTGAATAGAACAGTAAAAGTGTGCACAGGGGTTTGACACTGTCACTAAAAACACCAATATAGTACAGAAACCCATGAAATATTTCTCAGATTCCACTGATCCCTGTGAAATATATATTGGTATACTGCTGCAATGCACCGAAAAACCAGTATGATTTACACACAGGGTTCCTTTTTTGGGGTCGTTGAATGGTGAGGTGGCACAACAGGACCACCGTAATTATGAAAAGAAACGCTCCTAAAGATTCAAGAAGAGCTGCCATTCTGTCAGAGGGCTGAAAAACTTGTGCATATTTCACTGCAGAAAGCACCCTGGCGCTCTTTGTTGTATTTCGACCAACAATAGCCTTGAAAATTGCTGATCAGGGCTGGACTATGACACATGGAAACCTTATAACAGTCTAAATTTGGCATCATTAGCCATATGGTATAAGAGTGATGTAGATGGTCAACAGTAATACCTCATGTAGTGACGGAGGCACTTCCTGCTGACAGGGGGAGTAGAACATTTAAAAATGTAGGTCAAAGAGCAGAATTAGTACTGTTTTAACACTGAAAAGAACAATTCGCTTTTCAGCCTTTCCGATCGGTTTCCCACAAATGCCCAGTTTTTATCAGAATTATGTAATTAGCAGCATGTTCATTTTTGCATGGTTAGAGTTCCTTACAGGAAAGCAGGAATCTCTCTATGACACTATACATTTTGGAGTATTACCATTTTTTTACAGGACGGTGTCAAAGCCCCATTCAGAGAGCCACAGGTCAAACAGGAGCTAATGGGCCTAACTGTTGGAGTTGAGACCTATTACTCCTGATGTCCCAGACTTTGACCCACTATGGATCCTAAGCAACTGGCCCAGTACCCCCTTCAGCACATGACTCTGTGGTAGCATGGGTCAAGCAGTCCAAGGCTTCTCCTCAGCCCCACAGAGCACATTGGTATTGGCAAGCAGGCAGGTGCTCCAATGGCAGGTGTTCTTGGATTCAGGAACATGGCTTGAAGGGGGTTTACACCCCCCTAAACAATGTATTTTGTTGTAAATAGTTGGGTACAAGAGCTTTCAGCCGTCTATGGTGAAGTGTCTGTTGTATTTCACCTGGGATATTTACATGTCCACACTGACACCCACACATGCCCCTAATAATCCGCCCTTCTCTCTCTTTCCACTACCCCACTCTTCCCATGAGGCACAGGGTCAAGACTGATTTGCATATGGCCAGATCTAAACTGGGGTGGCATGGTGAGCAAAAGAATGACGGATTTAACCCAGATCTCTTGACTGGGGGTGAATGTTTTGATTTGTTCTGCATTCCGTCCATCAATTGTGTGTCTTTTGCTTTCTCGCCCTAAGTGCGCCAGGTATGCCCAGACGTGGGTGCTGGGCTCACTGTGCCACTGGAATCAAGCTATCCTGGCTGAAGAGGGGTGAAACCCCAAAACCGGTCCTAGGATGCCTGTTTCTGGTCCAGGGAGGTCCTGGCTTGGCAGTTCGGGCTGGACTGTTCCCATGAGGCACAGGGTCAAGACTGATTTGCATATGGCCAGGTCTAAACTGGGGTGGCATGGTGAGCAAAAGAATGATGGATTTAACCCAGATCTCTTGACTGGGGGTGAATGTTTTGATTTGTTCTGCATTCCGTCTATCAATTGTGTGTCTTTTGTATTACCATTTTTTTACATGACGGTGTCAGAGCCCCATTCAGAGAGCCACAGGGCAAACAGGAGCTAATGGGCCTAACCGTTGGGGTTGAGGGCTATTACTCCTGATGTTCCAGACTTTGACCTACTATGGATCCTAAGCAACTGGGCCCAGTACCCCCTTCAGCACTTGACTCTGTGGTAGCATGGGTCAAGCAGTCAAAGGCTTCTCCTCAGCCTCGCAGAGCACACTGGTATTGGCAAGCAGGCAGGCGCTGGTGCTCCAATGGCAGGTGTTCTTGGATTCAAGAGCATGGCTAGAAGGGGGGAGGGGGTTTACACCCCCCTAAACAATGTATTTTGTTGTAAATAGTTGAGTACAAGTGCTTTCAGCTGGGTATGGTGAAGTGTCTGTTGGATTTCACCTGAGATATTTACATGCCCACACTGACACCCACACATGCCCCTAATAATCCGCCCCTTCTCTCTCTTTCCTCTACCCCTTAAGTCTTCCTCATGTAGTGCTTCTCATATAATCTGTTATAACAAGATATCCCAGCATAATTGCTAAGAAATGTAACTCCTGGTCCCCCTGCCCCCAATCTTATTCACCATGCTATGCCCCTGCTTGGACTCCCTAGGTAATGTCCCCTCGCCCAGCTGGGAGACCAAGAGACCTTGGCCCCTGGCCCTGGTTCACAGGCAGAAGTCTTGCGGAGCTTCTCCTCGCATGGCCAGTCTAGCAGCTTGACAGTTGAAGATTTTGAGGTCTCGAGTTCCCCTTCTTATAGTCCATTTCCAGGCAGCAAATGTGATTCAGAGTATTTGAAGTTTATGTTGGGGGTCTCCTTCTTTTAGAAGCGCCCTCCCTCTACCCTGCCCTTCCTCCAGAAAGCAGTCTGTCACAGCAGGAGCAACTCTAAGTCTGATTGCCCCACAATACAGGCCATGGGAGTGACTAGAGTTTCCTCCCTGGATGTCATCCACAGTGAAATGTGTATCAAAGGTTTTCCCAGGGCCTCAAGTACTAATCTTTCTGATTCTCTTAGCAGCCCCATCTCCTTCATGGGATGTGCCCTGGTCCCTTCCCAGTGACCTCTCTCTGAATCAAAGAGCACCCTTTGAAGTGCACTGAAGTGGCTCTCCCTTCCTCCAGTGTGCCCCACCCAGCTCACAGGAATGGAGCCATACACAAATCTGTACGGGGTATTCCTCTACCTTGGCTCCTCATGGTCCTCCAGTCAGTCCTGTGTCTCCAAAAGGGCACACAGAGCCTTCCATTCAATGTGCCCTTCACAGGCACACATGCACACAGCACATGCATAAGCATACATGCACTGCGCAGTACTACATCCTTCATGTATTGTATCATTCAAAGGCACAAATACATCCAAAACATGTGGACCACTCACACACACATACAACGCCACACACCAAACCAATGAATCCCAAAGGTGAGTTAAGCACACAGCAGCGGAACTTCAAATGAGTGAGCATGTAGGTCGCAGTACCGTGACCTAGGTAAAAAGGAACTGTTCAATTTTACTGATCACTACATGGAAGAAGCCACCACCACGTTCGTGTTGCTAAACTCCTGGTAAAGGCAGTAGCCTTTCACCACTACGAAGGCAGCACTTTGGACGCCGCCACTCCTAGTCACAAAAACCTGCAATCTGTGAGACAGGCCAATGTTGGCTCACACGCATGATCTGTGTTCACCCATGACAACAAAAATCACCATTAAGGGTCCAGATGTCATTACAGTAGGGACACTACCGGCAAAGGTGCACGTCCATCACCATGTGAGGGACTTATCCGTGCCAACAGACATTAATTAAACTGTATAATGTTTTTTGCCATAGATTACTAGCAGTATACATGATCAAAGCTTTTGGGGAAAGGATAATGATGTGACCAGGTACTAAAAGAATAAAGTACCCTCTGCTGTATGTTAAAGGGATACTGCAAGTCATTTTGCAGTTCGATCCCTTTCTCAAGGAACTCAGTCATGTTTCTCTATACAGTCAACTCCTTGGAGGCTTTCAGTATCCCTATCAGGTACTTCTGGGTGTGTATATATATATATTCACTTAAAAAACCATAGGTTTCACACATGTTATAGTTAGCTGGACATTTCCCTCGTAAAAAACCAATGAAATTCCCCCGTTATAGTTAGTGCAGGCAACTATAACTCACGCGACCGCAATCCTCTGCTGATGACGTCAGATATTACATCACTGTATTTAGACACCTATTTACCCATGTCTTCTTCCATTAATCTTTAGCTATACATATATTACAAATATTTATTTTTCAGAAAGACACATATTTAATCAGTGATGTAATATCTGACGTCATCAGCAGAGGATTGCGGTCGCGTGAGTTATAGTTGCCTGCACTAACTATAACGGGGGAATTTCATTGGTTTTTTACAAGGGAAATGTCCAGCTAACTATAACGTGTGTGAAACCTATGGTTTTTTAAGTGAATTTGTACGTTTTTTTAAATGCTCAGTTATGTATTTATTAATATTTTTTTTTTCAGGTTCTTCACCGTGCGTGCACCGTGCGCGCACCGTGCGCTACGCGCCCCGTGCATGTGCTGTGGCCGCTCTGTGCGCTTCGCGCACCCACAATGCGTTGTGTGTGCCGTGCGCGCACAGTGCGGGCACCCCGCGCTTTTTCGAAAAAAAAGAGATTGTTTTTTTTCATCCTTGGGGGTCCTTCAGTGACCCCCTGACAAAGGCTAGGGGGTCAGGAACTGTCCACCCTGCCCCCTTTTCACATTCTCCACCTTTGTTTTTAACTGCCTCAGACTGCGAGAGACAAAATGGCGGCCGACACTTCCTGATTTCGACCGACTGGAATGTTTACTGTCATGTAACCACCAATCAGAATTACGCTCGCGCACGGCAGCGTGTGCGTACGGTATGCTTACCGTACGCGCACGGTGCGCGCTTATAGATATATATGTACTTTTAACTGAAATATTCTCAGGAACTACTGAACAGATTGACCCCAGATATTCAAAAGGCACATCCCTGACCTGAGGACTACCTCTCTGCCAAATTTCAAGTAATTCTGTTCAGCCGTTCGGGCTGTACCTTGGACTAAAGGTCCCTATGGAAAAATGCATGGGGAAAACGCGTTTTGGGACCCCCCTTTTTTCTCAGCCCCCGCTTGACTAATCACCCCGAGACTTTCAGGGTAGGAGCGAAGCGGAGCGCCCCACCTATTTTGAAAAATTTGCGAGGATTCGTCAACCGGCGCCAAAGTTATTCAAAATAGAATTTTCAGATTTCCTATGGAAACAAGGTCCTAACTATAACTATCTACTGGCGGCCGCCAGTAGATTATTTATATATATATATATATATATATATATATATATACATACACACACACACACACACACATGTATAGATAGTATATTTGCAAAATAATAGAATACACTGGAAGAGAAAACGTCAAGCAGAAGACGGAGTATTCATGAATGTATTTTTTTGCACATGGTCGAAACACAGAAGCTGCCTCGCATGCACCTTATTCTTTTCTGAAATGAGAACAGCTGGGAGTATCAACTGCTATGGATATTTTTTCCCGTTTTATGCCGGAGCACAGGCAGAATCAGAAATGCTCCTCAGTCTTAAAATATTCGCCTGAACTAGCTTGTGATTCACTGCCCACGTCTATTTAGAATACTTTAAAGACTCCGCTAATAGAGACAGAAAAAAAAAATCTTTCTCTGCCAGAATTTCGTGTAAGGAAAAAATGAATGCAACCTCCTGAAGCCCCGTTAATATAATGGTTGACACGCACTCTCAGATATCCCCAGCTTTTGCCAGAAGCTACAAATGTATACTCTAAAGTAAACAAAGAAAAGGTCGTGGAAGGTTAAGTACATTCACATACTTCAGTGTGAACAGCCAGCCACCACGCCGAGAAGATAATTTACACAGCGTGAACTCGGTGCCCCGGTGCTGGCTGGGCGAGAGAGAGAGAGAGAAGGAACGCGCGCGCGCGCGCGCCCCCATACGTCACCACACGGAGGTCAAACAGAGGCTGCCTTTGTTTACAGCCCAGACACACTCAAACCCCCCTTCACTTTTTTTTCACCTTCTACTGGGGATTCCCCTTCTGGCTGCCTGACAAGTTCAGTGACATCACCTGTCAGCTAATAATAGAAATGCAGTCAGCCACCTGCCAGGGAGGATAGATGGGCTTGCAGACTAGCTCGTCTGAATGACTGGTCTTTTTTTCTCCCTCTCTAGACAGCACCCCCCACCCCTCCTACCCTCCATATGTTTGTGGTGCCAGGGAAACATAATAGGGCGGGAGCAGAAGAGAAGGCCGTGGACGCCGCTGGGTTTCCTACTTTGGCAGAGAACACTAAATTAGGGACCAGTGAATTGATAAAAGACTTCAAAACACGGCAGTCCTGCACTGAAAGAGTCCTGCAGGTATACTGACAAAACAACTAATAATCTGCCACTGCAAACGTACAACAGAATACACATCCAAATGCAACAAAGCATGCATCTCCAACGGCTATTTGCAGACTGTACCAAAAACTAGGAATCTACTGATGTATCTTATCAAATAAACCACTCTGACATTGTAATGCATTATTATAGTACTTGTATAGCGCTTAGTACCCCGTGTGTGTGGTGCTGAAGCACTTCCCAAAAAAGGTAGCACGCAACACCGTATGGGTGTGTGGTTGGATGAGTGCTGTCTTTGCTTTGGACATATGTGGGAAATATTTCGATGATATGGGTGATCACCATCAAGGTGTGGTTATGTAATGGGTCACAGCTATTAGTGGTGTAATGCATGAGGAAGTGTGAGACAGATGTACATTTTTCAAATATCTGTTAAGATGGCAACTCTAATAAACTCTGCAGGTCACTTTAATGTTAGTAGTTTATGTTCTGAATCCAATGTCTTATGCTTGCCGCAGCAGGAGGTCACCCACTCTGTGATCTTATAGATCTGCATGAAGTAACAGGCATCAACAGAGAGCGTGGAAAGGGGGGGGGGGTGCTAAGGGTCAGATGTACGCCGGGAAACACTGTGCTACAGTTCTCTTTTATATGACTGCCATTATGAGACGTCAACTGAAGAGATTTGCCAAGATGAACTGTTATCGCCACCTTTTTTTGTCATTATAGGATGACAATGCTCAGAATATGTGGGTATTCTGTACCTGCATGGCAGACTCTGTTAGAGTTCTCCTTTAGCAGCAATTTGTGGCACATCTCTTTGATCTTAGCAGGCCTGTCTAGTTAGTATTGAGTGGTTATTGAAGTGTGCTGGTATAGCCTGCATCTGTGCCACCCAGTTGCCAGCAACGTTCCACTGGTACTTTAATGCATGATATGCCTATACCATAGACAATGAGGGATCATGTAATAAATTGGTATATGATATGGTGACATGGATTATATTAAATGGATATTGGGGAGGACCATCATTACTTCTAGATTCCATCTTGTGGTTAGAAGTAGAAGGTGGAGTAGAGATAGCTTAAGCTTACTATGTCTGTAAAGTCTGGTGGGGTGAAGGAAGATATGGTTAACATCCCATATGTCATTAGGCAGGTTGCAGGTCTTCGGGCGCAGAGCAGAGTACTTCTAGTGTTGATTGAAAAGGCGTAGTCCTTTTATTCCATGTTTATTTTGAGGTCATTGTGAGGTTATGTTGGGTGGAGTTCCCAGATTTGGGATGAATGCAGGTGTCTGTCCTCTAGGCACGGGGAGAAGGGCCGTACTGCTCTATAGCACTTTACTGTGCTTATATCGATAGAAAGATTATTGTTCTGAGGTCTATCGTAGGGACAGCTGTTGATGTAACCAACTTGGGTACAAATAGGTTTTTACCTCTCTCCCCTGAATCTTTAATACGCCTGCAAGCTATGAATTTTGGCAGGAAATGAACTACAGAGCCAGCAGTCTAGTACTGAGAAAATGAAGCCTCCCACTGAATTTTTATTGTATGGCTATATGATAATCTGCGGTGCTGGCCTGGAGTGCTGTATTCTACTTTATGTTGTATTGTTTAAATGTAATAGGCAGTATAGTGATCTTTTTCCCTGAGAGGCTCTGTAGAGGGCTCAAAGTGCTCTGGACACTGAATATCTAGCTACAGTTAGCCAGTGAAATGATTGCAAGATTGGTGTTGTTTTCTATGGGGGGAAGGCAGAGAAAGGGTGTTGCTGCAGCATTTTGGATTAATTGAATTTTGAGTATTACAAAGTGAGGAGTGCCAAGTCATAGCCTATTTGCATTCTTGAGCTTGGAGATCACAAGAGTGAGGACCAAGGTTTGGGAGGATGGGTCACAGCACTTGCATCGTGAACTCAATAGTAAGTGGTATGAGGGACAGATCTGAGTCCATGGTTACACCTAGAGTTCTCACTGCTCTTGACATAGCTGATGAGGCATCAAGTTCCTGGGTCCATACGTCTATATGTTTGTCGCATTGTCCACAGGTCAGGGTCTCTTTCTGTAAGGTGTTGAGCTTTAGGTGGTCAAGTCTCGACATGTAGAGGTCTTCTGGCCCATCCATTTTTAGAATCAGTTGTGTATCATCTGCATAGCTGTAACATGTAAGGCTGAATGAGCTGATCAGGTCCAATAATGGGTTCAAACAGAGGGGATGAGTGGCTCCTTTGGGATACCACAATGGTGGGTATGAGGGGAGGATTCAAAGGTGATATGAAAACCAGACACGGTCTGTCTTTGAGGTATGAGGCAATCCATTTAAGAGTACTGTACAGTGTCAAATGCTGCTGATGTTTCCATAAGCCATAACGCAGACACTCCATTCTTGTCCAGAGGGTGGTTTAGGCCATTCTATGTGGATACAAGGGCTGAGACCCTGCCTCTGGCTGGACTGAGTCCAGATTGCTTATCCGATTATCAAACTATTTTCCTCAGTAAAAATGGAGAGTTGAGTAAAAACAACTCTTTCGAATAGTTTACTTACAAACAGGGGGTAGGAGATTACCTGTAGTATGCTGTGCTGGATGGGTCAGGATTTTCTCTTCTTGAGAAGCAGTCTAATGTATAAGGTTGCTAACTCAGTTGTGAAAAAACCTAGAGCTAAGGATTTTTAAAATAAGTTTCTAGCTACTCCCCCCTGTCCCAGTTCTGCAGACCATATAATTGAAGAGTTTTCTAGAGAGGGCATTGAAGTTGACAATAGATGGGATATTGGTATTGTCCATCATTACAGTGGTGCTATCATGTGAAGGAATGCTAGCTGCTTTGTTCTTAAGGTTTGAGATGAGTTCTATGGGGATTTTATTTCAGAAGACTTGTCATTGTGGGGTCTCTGCTTTTGGCATTCTGCTAGAATCTTGTACCGTTCATTTGGTGGCCATTCAACTTTAATTAGGCCTGAGGAGCACTGTGATTGTTGTGGTTCTGTTGGCCTCTGCTATAGTGGTGCAGTACGAGTCTGTCATTTCCATCCCTTTTTTCCTCCACTTGTGTTGTAAGATGTGGGTTTGTTTTGAATGATCTTTAGCAGTATCTCGTTGTCTAGTACAGCAGACCTCCAGTTGTAGAAGGTGCACAAGTCATACAATGGCATATTGAATAATGTTCTTTCGAGGTGGGAGTCAATTATTGGGGAGTTCAATTTTTTTCCATTGTCTATTTGTGGATTTATTTTTTATGATAGTTGTGGTCTTAGAGAGGTTGATAAAGATTGCTATGTTGATACTAAAAGTAATAATGTGGTCAAATTTCAGATAACAGACGAAGCCTGCCCTTTAGGGATTAAAAGGATCCCCTCTGTGTAACTGTAGGAGTGGGATGAGCCCAATACAATTTATTGATAGTTGAAGGTTTCAAGACTAGATATGCTGTCAGAAGTTGCCAAATCCTTCTTCTGTTGTAGTGACCTCCAATGTAGAGGTTGAGGTGAATTAGTAGAATCTTGGTCACTGCGTCTAGTGATGGATCATTAAACAGTATGTTCCTGAGAAGTGGCTTACAGTGAAATTTGGAGGGATGCAATATCTTTCCAGAAAGGATTTAGCGTTACTAATGTTGAAGCCTTGGATGTGAGACATCTGTAAAGATTTCTTGGGGTTGACTGCTAGGCCACCTTCAATCTTACTGATGCAATTTTTGTTACTAAAGCTATATTATGGTGACATGACTTCATGCCATGCGGATGGCAAATTAAAGTGAAATCTGATGCTAATCCTGATCGTATGTCAAATATGTTGTGACAATTCTTGTTTGTGGCTGTTGCGTAGAAGCGTAGGCAGTATAGCTTTCAGTCATGTCGCAATGATTCATCGAAGACGCCGGACCTGGTGTAAAAGGGGCGGAGGTAGGAGTCAAGAGGATGGGCTACTCAGGCTGTAGACTAAGGAGGGTTTGGCGAGCGGGTTTGTGAGTTAAGGAACCCTGGCATTAGAGTGGTGGATATGGTAGCAGAGGCCGTTTGTGGTATGTGGCTGTGTTGCAGCTGCAGGGTTACATAGGTGTTTGGATGGGGTGCAGGTGGAAGGGAAGAAGGAGTGACGTGGGAATTTAATAATGATGTGCTCGTACCACACCCTCCTTCAACCTCTTCCTGGCAAGCGATGTTGATGGCTTCGGTTTTGAGCAGAGTGCTCTTCCTATGGGTGGGTTATCCAGAGCCCAGTAACAGCTGTCCTCAATCGGTGGATGTACATAAGGTTTGTACCCAAGAGTGCTAGTCCCCTACAGCCAGTAACAGCCGTCACCTGCTGTAGTGAATGGTTGTTTATCTGAGGGTTTGGAAGAGGAGTGGAGGAATTCCTGGCCCCAAGAGGCAGCACCTGTAACCTGTTGTCATTTATGAATATGCCCTAAATGTTTAAGTAGGAGGGGAAATCCTAGCGGTGCAGTTACCTAACCAAAGAAGACCTAACCTAGCAGTCAGGTGAGATATTCCAGGGGGAGCTCTAGTAGTCGGGTACGTTAGCGTCATATCGGGAATACACCGTTTTGTATTACATTAATGAAAAGCGCACAACATAAACTTTGGAATTTACATTAAGTTCCAGTCTCCCTCTTCAGCCTAGTTCGAAGGACACACTGAATACAATGGACTCTCACCAGCGGCGGTGGGTTAACTGAAGGGCCGGAGCGCTGCCCTCCTAATATCCTGCCTCATATTTCTTTTCTTTTACTGCAGTCACTTGGACACTGGTTTGTTTATGTCTGTCTGAACCTTGTTCATCCTGAGCGTCAGACAGTTGGGCAAATTTGAAAGACACATGCGCTAGTGCGCTTGTACCAGGTGTCACATATTTTGCAGGGCTTGTGTGTTTTCAGCCCTGCCCCACTGTGGTCCCAACCAGTGTAGAGCCACACTTCTACATGACATACAGAAGCATTTAATGAGGCAGTAAAGAAACACCTTTTTGGCCTCATAACAGAGAGGTGTGGGATTGGGCAAGCATCAAAGATCCCACAAGACCCGGTCACAAACTGTGAGGGGCGTGGGCTTCAAACCTTGCCCCCACTGGTGTGGGGGAAAAATGAGGAGTGTAGGTGATAAGAGAGCAGGGAAGTGAAGAAGAGGTCAATCCCAGCTTATGTAAAATGCTGACTTCTCAGTAACACGTTGCTGCTAAGCGAATCATATGGGAATAGAATATATTCCGAATATACTGGTTGCGCATGTGAGGAGGGGAAGGTGAGCCAAGCACATATGTAGACAAGTTTGCCCAGGATAAGGTTGAATTTGGGTTCAGAGAAGGTAGACACAGACCCTGTGCAGTAGTGGAAACAAGAGCTCCCACGTTTTAAATGTCCGCACATGTACACGTCATCCAGACCATGGTTTTCTTTGCATTCTGGGACTTGTAGTCCTAATTTTTCAATAAAAAACTGCATAACTATGAATCCCAGAAGGCAAAAAAAAAAATGTGGTTTGGCTGAGCTACTCGTGTATGGAAATGGAAACTTGAGAGCTCCTGGGGGTTGCGTGGAAGTGCTCAGAATTCTACAAGTAATACTGATACCTGGTCTTTCAAGGCATTAATATGTGCTACGCCTTGGAAGGTTTAAGTCTGACTCCTCCTCCGCATCAAGCAGGGATGTCCCAGGCCAGGCCATGTGTGTCGGGGAACCAGAGACACACAAGTGCAGGCAGGATCCAGTTGAGTCCTTTGTGCAGCAGACACCAGGAACAGACAACCGACGTGTCAGGGAACACCAAGAACAGACAGACCACGTGTCCGGGAGCACCGGGGACAGCCCTCCCGCAGACGTTATCTCTTGAAAAGCACCTTTGTCAAAAAAAAGCATCTCTCGCTCGATGTGTAGGAAGCAGGCCAGAATTCTATATTACTTTGCATGGGGCTGTTTATTTTCTTATGTTTAACACCATCAATCTGAGCACACGCACCCACAGCGACCACCTGCAAGCACGGATAGGAACTAACAGTTGCCACGAGCAGAAAAAAGGGTATCCTCTTTGTTACAACAAAATTATATAGCGACATAAAAAACGGAAGTCAGCAAGACACAGCGACTAAGCACTGAACGCAAATTGTTCTTGCATGGCCAACTTCCCCTTGCGGTCAAAATGCTATTTGTTAAGCTTTTTGGTTACACTTTTCTAGAATATGTATTATGTTGCACACACAGATGCACTTTTTTTCGTGGCCAATAGTGTTTCAACTTTTCGGGGCTCAAGTAGTTCTAGTTATGTGTTGCACTCCTGGGAGAGGCATCTCAGTTTCCTGAGGCCAGGCATTGGGAAAGAGGTTAATGGAAGTCACCCTAGCATACTAAGGCACCATATGTTGTTACCTAGGGACATCTCAAGACAGTCTGTGGTATAACACAAACTGCCTCCAAAGGAGACCCAAGAGCTATGAAGCAAGCCTGTACTCTGACCTGAACATTCTAGGACAAGACCTACTTCAACCTACTGCTACCAGCCTTGCGGACATACAACAGGTCTTTAAACTCAAATCGGGTGACTTGCATCAAGTTACCTGGATGTTGCTTACATGTACACCGAGGCACCCAAACCATTGTGGATGGGGATCAGGAAATTAGTATTTCAGACTATGAGCCACAGATGTTTGGGTTTTAAGCATTAGTGCCCAAGTTTTGGGTGCGGAACATGCGAGTGCTGAACGTTAGAGTTGTTCCTGTAAACGCAGGATATTTCCACAGGAGGAGTTGGTGGTGCAAGCCAACTTCAACACAGTGGATTAAAAGATACTCAAATTCAAAATGTCAGACATCACTGGCGCCACACGCTCTCGAGTCAACCGACGCTGGTCTATTTCAGGAAGCACCAGTACTTTCACCAAAACCCCTTTCCTTGTCTGCCCCCCCCACCCCGAGGTTCCATTCTTGATCTTCTTTTCCTCTCACCACATACCAGCTTGATAGGAAAGACCTCCTTGTGTTTTAACATCTTTGCGCGGAAGAGGCACACTTCTTTACTCCCTCTTTCACCCTCCCTTCCGGTTCAGATCCACAAAAACTGATTGTCTTTCCACATAGACCTGCACTGACCATGCTCAACGTGGATTTACATTTCATCCTGTGCCGCTCTGAAAGTCATTTTCTGCCCAGTTTATTCCGCCTGACATGGCCATTCTTGCAGCTCTGCCCATACCCTGAAGTACACCTCGCAGCACTGAGGCTACCTTCATTCATCACCACTGGAAACACAACAGGCTCCATTAATCTCTTAACCAGGAGCAACATCTTCCCTTGTTGCGCTGTGATCAATGCCCAAATCAGCAAACTCAATGACTGCAGAAGTCTATTAGTAGGTATTTATTTATACTCTTTCCAACCCCTGAAAAACTCCTTAGTTTTATCACCCCATTCTTTTTAACATCACTTAATCTGCTCCTTCCTACATGTGCTACCACTAGGGAGGTTGGTTTGATACCCCAAGGATACTGCGTTTCACTTCCTGTCTCTAGTCTTCAAGTATACAGGTAGCTCTCGAACATGCCTCCGACTGCTCCTTTTCACATTCGCTGTACTCCGAAGTCCTCCGTTGTATTAATACCTCTGATCATCCACGTTTGTGTGCCACATCCTATCAAATCACTTTACTGGAATGGCTCACACTTAATTACCTAATGTCCAGCACCTTCTGCCTTAAAAACCAGGACGCAGAAGCTATACTCCTGCAGATGAAGGGTTCCTAGTCTACACTTCTCCTTACCCCAGAAACTGAAGCACTAAAGAGCTCACCCAAACACTTCACTTTGTATTCTTGCGCCAATGTTTGGCTGCTATGTAACGCGGTCTTGTTCTCCATTAAAAATTACTTTGTGCAATTCCGTCACTTCTTTAGTCATCAGTCTCTCACTCAACGACCTTTCATTATGTCATTTGGTTTTGTGTTGCCAGTGTTAATCTTTTAATCTCAGGCACTGTGTTTTTAAAAATGACTAAGTGATGGGAGGGAGAAGAGAAAGAAAATCAGCCAGTGTCATTCAAACCTACTCACCCAACAAACAGAAATACTAATCAAAAAGGACAAAGTACAGGTCCCTTCTGCCACAGAAAAATGAATTGCTACACAACAGGTATGCCACTATTTCTACTCTATCAGCCAGATCCTTCCACAAACACATCAATGACTGCTGCACTGCATTTTCCACGTTAATATAGCAATATTGTTCCGCGCACATTCATGAATATGACTAATATAAACCAGATCTGTAATCTTCCTCTGGTTCCCATTTTGGCAATCTTTGCCTGCGACAAAGAGTTTTTCTGCTCAATCACGAAACATTTCAAGAGCGCACTTGCAAGCAATATTTTGAAAATGCATGTGTCAACACAAGCCGACAAGCTCCTGGAGTTCAAAATGAAATTGGGTGAACTCCGAATTGGAAAGTACTATGATCAATCAATCAATCAAGCATTTGTAGAGCGCACTAATGATGAAATATGTTTGCACTTATTCCCTCACAGACATTTGGAGGTGTGAACCCTTGACATGTGACTGAAAAAATAGCTAACCATTGGCTATCTCAACAAGTATAAAGGCAAATCTCTGGAGTTCAGGATACGAGAAATTTAAAAATTCCTTAAGTAAAGATCTACCAGGATTGTTATTGAGGGACTAACAGTTAATTGTTGATAACATAATTCTGTCAAATTATTTGGTCAATACAGTAAAGGTTTTGATCTCAGGGACTGAGGGGAAGCCCAGCTCCTATTAATGCTCGACTACTAATTATTAAAAACTAGCTTTCAGTTGAATGAACCCTACAATTTGCTGCTCATTCTCGGTTTGTTCCTTGCAACACCTAAGGGCCCTTGTTGGTGAGAATCGATCACGGGCAAGTTTGATCTTTCTTGGGATGAATCTGTTTCTAATAAGTTGTTTCGTCCTCCAGTGGTGTAACAAAATGTAAGGGGGGGCCCCCTGCAAAGTACCTGGAAGGTGCCGCCCACGCTCCGGACCCAGTCTGGAGCTCTCAGAGGCCCCCTGGAGCTTGGGGGCCCCCACACCCCGGGGCTATTGTTGCGCCACTGCCTTCCTCACAGTCTTACAGTGTGCAATATCGTTTCTTCACTTACCAGGTGAGGGAGGCTGGATTTTGGCCTGCTTCTTGGACTCCGCAGTGGCGAAAACCTCTGGAGGAGGCTCCTCTCCGCGTTCAATCTTGCACTCGAACGCGAACAGGTACTGGATGTACTGCTTCTTCAGGGAACTGGCGGCGCTGCTTGAGGTACCCACATTCAAGTTGGTCGACAGTTCGCGCCACTTCTTGCTTTTATTGACCTAATAATGAAAATGGCACCATCAGCGCTGTGCGGCGAAGCAGCTCGCTCAGCCAGTCAGGGAAGAAAGAAGGAAAACACTTACAGACCTGCTGCACTTTCCTTCATTTTATTTACCTCTTTTAACTAACGCTTATTACTCGCACACAGCAAATGCAGAGACAGCATTTACAGTTACAAAGCCATTACAGAAGCCGCTGATCACAACAGAACAGGCCCGCCTGCTCAAGTCCTCGGCACACTGCATCTCCCAGCGCCTCGCATCCCTTCCAGGGGCTTGGGCTGCTCGACACTTACAGCAGCAATTCATCACCAGCAACTAACGCAGACACTCGCACACCCCTGCTCTAATTAAAACCCTATCTTCTAGAAACTCATTTAAAAAGCAATAACAATAATAACAACTGTGTTATTCTGCAGCTCGCTGGAATGGTTGTAGGGCAGAGATGAGGGAGAAAAAAAACACTTCCAAAGTATCCGGTGGATGCCAGGCAATGGAGTCCCTCGGCCCTAGTTTGGGGGCTCACTGTGGTGGCGCGTTCCAAGCGCCCGATTAGAGGCAGTTAAAAGCTGGCACAGCTGTGATTGCCACAGAGCTCGACTGGCCAACTAACATGTTCAACAGTTTCTACATCAGCTGCCTTGCGATATTAGCTTTAAAGGACACACGTTCACAAGAAACAGATACCTCCTCAAAGTGGAACACATGGACATCAGATGTAGTCTTCGTGACCAGTCACCCCCTCTTCTCCTCAACTGATCTCTGCCTGGAAACGAGGCCTCCTTCTCAAGCATGGATTAACACTTCCGTCTGAGGTGACAAACCCGGATAGCGAGATCTGTCCACAGACTGCTTCGGTTTTAACTCCTTGGACAATACGTGAGGAGAGGGAATACAAATACTGGTTCGTGGCTGGGGCTACTGGGCAGGGATGCCTTAATCATCCCAAAAAAACTGCACGTCAATACATGCATGCATCCTTTCATGTGTTTCAATTTCCCTCATCTTAAGAAGATAAGTGGAGAAACCCGTTTAGTCACCATTTGTTATTGTGTCCAATGTGGCTAAAGGTAGCAAGTGACCGGTCACTGCATGTCTTCAGCTGTGGTGCACAGCTCAGTGTAAGGCAGGTCAACACCGCTGACACTTGGTGTGACTTTAATCTGTGTTGTGTTCCAATGACTGAACCTGTACTGAATTCGGGGCTTCCTCTATACTATATGTTTTATTGGCCCCCTTCAACTGACGCGCTTTTGACGTCATCAAAAAAACAAATTCTGCTAAACAGAGGTAGTGAATCACCAATCATTTTCTATTTCCTTGTTTCTCTAACCAGCGTTTACCACTTAGTTTCAATTAATTTCTCTTTCTTCTAGGTACATCTGTTCAATTATAGATTTAAAATATATATATTTAAGACACGATACAAATTAACTATTACAGAAGCATATCAACTGTCTCGTCAGTTTAAATACTGACAAAGGGTGGTTAACTTTTAGTAACTGCAACTTACAGCTCCTGACCAGAGGATCGGTACAACCATGGGGCGAGACAAGACTTCTTCAAGAAGCCAATGGTGCACCCCCTACTGGCGGTACCATAGTTCTACAAAATAACGGGAACATGGCCCTTTTCGCTGAATAGCTCTCCAGCAAGCTCCCAGTGCTGAAAATACTCCCTTTTCTTCAAAGCTCAACAAGTCACCCAAAAAATGCAAACAACATAAAAAAGTCTGAACGCACAACAGCATTGTTACTAATTGTTTGGCTCGGGTTAAAGAAATGAACTATTTTTTTACACTCCTACAGCAGTTTGTATGATTGGGAGGTAAACCGCGAAAAGGTGTATTTCTTCACACGACTTAAAAGAGCAAATCTGGACAGTGGGGTCCACAATACAAACTATTTTGAAGATAGCTATAACAGTTGTTTTCTTCTTACTCGCCTGAGCTAACCTCTACGAATATTTCTTTCTCAGAGCATTTGTGTTAAATATTTCTACTGTAAGGAATTATTAATGGCTGGAAATTGACAAAGATGGAACACTTAAGGAGAAAGATGTTCTGTAGACTATCTAAACGAACACAAAACTTTTAACTCGTAGTGATATCTCATTTGATGCAAAATGTTCCATGAAAAGTAGTTTTACAATACTTAATTTGTGTCCCAGCATTTTCGGGGACAATAGAGGACATGCCACATTTGTACAGTTCAGCATTACAATGAACAATACAGCCCATGGTGAACTATCATGCCTGTAATCGAATGTTCTGGAAAACAACAGTACCAATTCCTACCAAAAAAGGTCCCCGGTATGATGGCATGCCTGTGATAGTTTTTAGTCATGCCACTTTTAAGATACAGGCGATTAAAGTTGTAATACCTTGCTATTCAAGCAATACACTTTGGGGGTAGGGGGGGTAGGGGGGGGGGGGGGGATTTACTAAGATTTTACGCTATGTTTGTGTCACAAAGGTGGCGTAATTCGGCACAAAATCTATTTCTTCTGCTTTACTTTCCAGAGTAATGAGGCTGCTGCACTGCACTGCTCTGCATGACAAAGTGGTAAATCTGCCCCTATTGGTCTTCATCCATAAATTTTAGATGGTTCAACCAAGCTGAACAAAGCAATGAGATATTCTCAGAAGACTGCAGAAAACTGGTAGATTAAATTAGGTAGTCTGGTCATTTAGTAGATGAATTTTAGGCAGCATTTCTTTTAAACAGTAGCATAAATGAACTAATAACTACCAACAAAAATGTAGATATTACCTGAACAGCATTTTGTTTTGTAACACAAGTTATGATTAGTGCTGGGGACTGAGATTGCAACTGAACAGGTTCAGAGGTTCTAGGATATGAGAAGAGACCGTCTATGTCACATACAACTTCTAGTGAACCTTACCTGAGCCAGACCACCGATTTCCTTCACACAGAAGTAGAGCCTGACCAAGTCCAGTGGCTTTTTGCCCACAGCAGGCAGCATGGCAACAGGCGTCCCCCTCTCCTCCATGAAGGTCAAGTAGCGGTCCACCCATATCTTGCGCTCCATCTCATTGCCCATCTCGTACAGCTTTGTGATCTTCTCTCCAGTGGTGGTAGATGAGTTGGCTTTCTAAAATTGTAAAGGTGGATGAAGAGGAGCATGATTGGGCAATGTTTCCGAAATATGGAAGCACAAATTTAGATGCACTGTTGCTGGTGGTAGACTTTTGAAAGAAACGTAGGCGACAAGTGTATCATATACAGAACACACGTTGTACCTTTTTATCTCAATATTTTGATACGTCTTGATGTACCCAATAGGCACTCTTTGATGTGGCCTTGCTACATCACTATTTTCTCTAAGAATATTCAACGCTATGGGTCAAACTATGAGACATACAGTATAACGATAAAATATCCTGTACCAAAATATTTCTACATATACATTAGCTGGGATCACCTTAAAAGAAAGCATATGCCACATTGTTGCAAATACAGAGCAAAATGTTGCGTAACAAATACGTGCCAACAAAAGTAACAGCGCAGTTGAAATACGTTTAAATGTGTCTGTCCAACTTGTTAAAAGTCACTGGAGAAAAGAAAGAAAAAAACTCTGCCTGTAAGCCTTTGTGAAAGATTATAGGCTATATAGAATTCATTAATTTGTCAAGTCTCTCTTACCTCCCTTAAGCAAAATGAATCCCATTTTCAGTCTGTAATTTGGCAATTTTCTCCGATTTAAGATATGCATCTTTCAAGTGTGCCTTCTCTAGCTCAGCTCATCAGATTGCCTGATATAGCAACTTTCCCCACGTCATACATATTTTCACAATTTGTAAGAATTTTTAAAACGTAGAATTATTTATACTGAACAAAAATACTATTAAGGATTTATATAAATCATTCTAACAACGTCAGTAAAGGACAAAAGGAAAGTTCAAGCGCCATGTGATTGTGATAATAACTAATATCATGACGTCCTCAAGAAAACTGAACACGGTTGCGACACACAGACCCACCCTGGTTTATTCCCCACCAGCCTTCTCGCCTGAGCAGGGAACTACATTTTTTATTGGGAATGTACACTCTAACATTACCCTCTGAAGTATATACAGAGAAGATACAACGCAATGTATCCGTGGGAACTGAATTATAACAGAATCCAAGCAACGAGGACAGCCAGTTCTTATGGAGGACCAGAAGGTCCCAGAGCTTTCATTCTTTAGTTTCTCTTATTTCCAACATTGCTGTCAGTCTGCAGAGTAGCGACCCGCACTGCAAGGAGGAAATGGGTAGATAAACTCGGGTGGTTGTTGTGGATTTAGGGGCTGTCAGAAGGACAAGAATACAATATAAACTACAGGAAAATAAGGGCTGACGGACTGGGCATGTTGATCACACACTTTACCACTGCAGACTGTTCCCAATTGCTCACACTCCCTCTACTCTTTTTTTACCAGTACTGTACAATGAATAAACCAGCATACAATCTTGCCATCGTTTCTTTTGTAGTAATCTTTATGGTAGGATATATTAACTCCCACAGAAATCTCCTGTGCCGGCCAGCCAGATATGCACACTTTGAAAGCTCTAACCTAGCTGTCTTGGGCAGCTGGGTTAGAGCAAGTGTCCTCGGTAGCGGCAAAAGAGGCTGCTCTCTCCAATCCTGGTGCTTCTCTCATGCTGGTGAGAGCAGCATCAGGATTGGTTAAGGCATTTGGCTGGGGCCCGTGTCGGACTGCAGCAGCAGGCGGAGGACATGCAGTGAGGCGGAGGCCATGTTTAAGTGAAGTGTTTTTTATTTTTACCCACAACCCATTTGCCCGCCCCACTGCTCCCCATCGATGCCAGTCACGACTGGTTAGAGGTGTTACAGTGCTACCCATCTCAAAACATAGCAGAAGGCTCCTTTCCTAAACTGTGGACTTCATGTAGTGTCTACAAGCTACACAATACCGTGTGGCTCTATATTTTCGTGTCTGAGTGCAGGATTCTCCAGGTCTTATTGATTGTGTAATTGTGTCCCAGTGTATAAACATCACTGACTTAGTGTACATTTCTGGATTTCTCAGTCTATATCTCCATTTCTTGGTTACCAAGATGTTGGTTTCTGATTCCGTATACTGATTTGTTGGAGGTATTAATGTGTGCTTATCCCCAACTACAATGCTAGTGTTTTCCGGTCCCAACGTAGGTGTTTGCGTTCCCACTGGTCGTACGATGCCTGAACATGTGTCAGTGCATTCCCTTGCTTGGGTCATTTTGTTTCGTGTCATTATAATTACTATTCTATTGTCAGTGAGTTGCCTACTCTGATAGCCAGTCTGTTCCATAACTCCGGCTTAGTTAATTCTCAGGCCCGGTGTTGTTTTTAATAGAAAAGTGAGCAGTGGTACTATGTGTACAATGCACAATTATGTTGTATCCTTCACAAAAAATAATTATAAGTCTAGAAACAGTGGTGCCAATCCAATGCTTCCCATAGATGTCACTGCAGTAACAACAATCTTGGAACAGTCTCTTTGGAGTTTCATTTTATTTCTTCACACTTTTCCAGTATCCACTTTTAAATTCTTAAAGTAACATTGTTCACAGCCCAAACCAACAAACGTTCCATCTGCCAAACGAAACATAGCTCTATCAAGCTGTAGGCTGTAGTGTGAACACTCCAAAAATGAGTCCACAGACAGCCACGATCAATGTTAGCCAAAGTTGTTTTTTTGTAACAGCATGGGGCTCTTTTAGTACAAGTTCCCAAAGCTGTACCTTATGAACTCACTATTCAAAGTTCATTGACCTTCTATAATTTAGTGTGGGAAAATATGATTTTCATACTACAAATAGAGTGCCCAGTTTAGGCTGGCTTTGTTTGACACGACTAGGCCATATTAGGCTGCAGCATTTAAGCATAAATGTTTGTGTGCACGAACCCTGTATGCTCATGTTTACTTTCTGTTTAAGGAAATCATTTTATTGCAGCTGCAAACCACGGTCTCCTCTTGCATCTACCAAATAATGTTTCATTAGCGTCACCAGGAGAGGATGTTCTGATATTGTAACTTTGCAGGATCACTCAGCTGAGCCTCCGTTAACATGTCAACATTATTTATGTGCAAAAACAGTTCATTATTTTTCCTCTCGTGCTTTGCATTAATAACAAATTATGTGCACTGGTAGCCAAAGCAAGTATATTTTATTTTTAAATGACCCGATAGGTCAGTATGGGACATTTACGTATATAAAATGGTGTGCTTTCTTTGCCTAAAACATTTAAAAAGGCGTGCGTTTGGGAAACAGTCAAACTTTAGAGACATTCTCCTTGCTGAGTACTAAGGGTGAGATGCTAGTGGTCCTTTCTGCACGTAGGGCTCATTTACTATTATATGAATTAAAGAGGGGCTTCTCTTCATTTTACTTTGAGTTACAGAACAGTGACGGTCGCACTGGGCTTTTATTTAGACTTTGAATGACACAGATCTTATGTCAGTCTGCTTGACACTTCGAGAGGGCTAGCTTATGCTTTTGGTTCTGATTTGATTATGCTAATTGCCTGGAGTGATTAACAAACATGTTTGCTTTCTTAATGATCATCGGGATATTTGAATAAATTAAAGGAACTGAGATTATTGTTTCAGGCCCTTTTCTTAATGTTATTGGCTAAATATCTGATGCCAGGGTTTTTCCCTTTCCTGCTACTTGACCCTCAAACAACCAGATGAAATGAGATATGTTTGGGCGTCGACAAGTGTTTGACCCTAGTTGGCAGGGGAGTGCAACTAGAGGCAATTGTTCTGTCTCACTAAAATATTTGGATCTCGGTTTCAGAAGATTAGGACGGGTAACTAGAAACAGTTGTACACTCGGATGGATTTCATAGTCATTTGACACAGAGAAACAGCTAAGTTAGTGAGATATTAGACAGACTATTTCTAGGTACACTGTCATAGCAATGTAGAACCACAACTGGGCATAACACTCAAGTGAGAAGGTTGTGTGAAATCAAACTATTCTCCTAAACGTGCTATCCCACTTCTAGAAACACAAGTTTGGCTGATCTTCAAAGCGGTTGTCCAATTAATTGCTTTGGACTTCCAAATACTTGGCTTGAGGGAATTCTTACGTTTGATGAAACACCCTTCAGCTTGATTGTGAACCTTGGTGCTTTCAAAGTTGCACAGAGGATACCAGAAAAATGAAGGAATATAGAGAAAACTCAAAAATGACAACAGATTTTTTCAAGGCTGAAAAATGATTTTATTTTGATTATGTGTGTACAGACTGAATGTTCTGTATAACCATTCTCGTTATCCAAGGGTTCTCAGTGTATTGTCATCCATATTTGACTACTAAGTGTGTCGTTTTCCTGACTAAGTGTCATTTGGATTCCTGTTCTACTGTTACCACATTACTAGTCACAATGTTGATATATTTAATCTCCTTCTCAAGGCGTAATATACATCTCAATGATATTGTATTTCTTTCACAAACAAAAATGTCTCCTAGTTCCAGTGAACCAATGTTCTCTGATTAAATGTCCCTACCTCATGGTCTAGAGAGTTTTATATAGCGCTGACAGGACCCAAGGGTATCAGAGCGCTTTACAGCACGTTCACAGGAAATAAGAAAGAACAGACACATATCAAAATGGAGATGGTAGCTAACGGTGTATATCCAAAGGTTAAAGGTGCCGAGCGAGGAGGAGATCCTTGAGGGTTTTTTTATTTTAAGGTCACGAATGGGGGGTTAGTTCTGAGATCTGCTGGTAGGGAGTTAATTATTTTGGGGGCATTGCCCGAAAAGGAGCAAGCTAGGGCTTCTTGTTTACACCTCTTTGGGGGAATGAGAAGTAGGTTGTTGGTGCTCCTCAGGTTTCTTGCCTGGTCTGCCTTGGTGAGCTTGGCTGTCAGGTAGACTGGTTTACCAGTGTGAAGGACTTTGTGGCTGAGACAGGCAGTTTTGAACTGGCAGCAAGCTTCAATAGGGAGCCATTTGAGCTCTTTCAGGGAGGGGGAGATATGATTGTGCCTTTTAGCTCCAGTGACCATCCTTACTGCTGCGTTTAGAGTGGTTTGCATGGGGGCTAGGTGGGATTTTGCTGAGCCTGTGAGGGCAGCATTCCCGTAGTCTAGTCTGGATAGAACCGGGGCTTGCGTTGCAGTCTTGAGATCATTAGGCGGGAGGAAGGGCTTGATTTTGTTGAGTAGTTTTAATTTGTAGTGGGCACTCCTTGCGGTAGCCTTAATTTGTGAGATCATGTTCAGGTTAGGGTCCAGTAAGATACCCAGTGACTTGGCGGAGCAGGCCAGGGTTCGGTCGAAGTTTAGGGTTTAAGCTTAATCCATTCTTGGGCCTGGTGGGTTTTTCCGTTGTTTGAGAGGAGAAGGATTTCCGTCTTGTCTTGGTTTAGTTTTAAGTGGTTGTGTGATAGCCAGTTTGGGATTTTTCTTTATAGTATTGTTAAAGCGGCGTATGTCTTCTGGGGAGGAGACTTCCAGGTAGAGCTGGATGTCGTCTGCATAGAGGTGTTAGGTGATGTTGGCTTGATTGATAATGGTAGTGAGAGGCTCCATGTAGATATTGAAGAGAGTAGGTGAGAGGACTGAGCCCTGAGGGACAACTCTGGTTATAGTAGAGGTATCAGACGTTGCATTGTTTATTTTGATTTGTTGAGAACGGTTGTGAAAGAAAGATGTGAACCATTTCAGCACCATGCCGTCTGCTCCCATCCGTTGTTTAAGGATGTTGAGAAGAAGTTTATGGTCCACCGCGTCGAAGGCAGCAGATAGGTCAAGGAGGATGAGCAGGCAGCAGGGACCTGCATCCATACATTTATGGATGTCATCTGCTCTATTTAGTAAGGTTTTTTTCTGTGCTGCAGCCCTTTCTAAAGCCTGATTGGTGAGAGGCCAAGAGATTGTTGGTGTCAATGTGCTGGTTGAGTTGGAGCAGGACACATTTTTCGAGGATTTTGACCAGGAAGGGCAGGTTAGAGATTGGCCTGAAGTTGTTAAGGTCTTCAGGGTCTAAGCCCATTTTGTTTTTTAAAGTGGAGAGACTTGGCCAAGTTTTAGGCAGTCTGGCATGACCCCCGTGCTTAGCGAGCTGTTCATTATCATCGTCCGGAGGGGTGAAATTATGTGACTGAGATTTATTGCCATGGAGGCCGGAAGGGGGCTTGTGAAGTGGGAGGAGGGTTTTGCTTTCACAATTAGTTTGGAGATGTCCATTTCTGAGAGTGGGTTGAATGCTTTCCAGCAATTTTGGGTAGAGGGGACCCTAGGGTTTGGTTTACCACCTTAGTCTCAGGAAGGGGGATCCCTACTCCGGAGTCCGGGGAGAGAAAGGTGGGATTTTTTGTATCTGTGGGGTGGAGGGAGATTGCGGAAGGCACTTGTGAGTGGCGTTCAGCGGAGGACTCTATCTTCGTGATTTTCTCATCAAAGTATTTGGCGAATTTATCACAACGTTCTTTGGAACCCTGGGGGGCTTTAGCGTGTGGTTTAGAGGTCTGTTTTTTTATGATGTTGAAGAGGTTTTTTTGATGATTTATTGCATTTTCAAGGGCATTGCGGGAAAAGGCTGCTTTTTCATTGATGATGTGATTTTTGTATGTTCTGCTCTGAGTTGACGGAGGTGAGTTGTGGAAGGGTTTACTCGCCAGAGTCTTTCTGCAGCTCTGAGTTTTCTTCGTTCTGTATTGAGGTCCTTGTTGAACCAGGCTCTCGAAGGGGTGTCTCCAATACTTTTTAGTTACAGGGGGGCTACTTGGTCTAGTATGGCTGACATAAAGCGGGTTGTGAGGTCGTCTGTTTTTGGGGGAAGGCTAGAGATCATTTTTTCTTCCAGATCGGCTAGGGGAACCTGGCTTAAGTTTCTGGACCACTGAAGGGTTTTCTTAGTTTGGATGGGGTATGGCTCTTCCAGGTTTAAGTGGAACAGGATGATGCAGTGGTCCGACCAGTTGACTGGGTGGATGTGGATGGTCTGTGACATCCTTTAACTCTTTAACTGAGTAGCTGTCATATATGTGTTGGGGGGGGGGGGGGGGGGGCAAATGATTTTCAGAATGTTGCAAGTCATTCATTTAAGATGATACCTGTAGAATTATTTGACCCAAACCTTGAAAGAATTCTGTACCATATTTTTGATTTTGTCTTTTCCAATGGGGTTTCAAAGCACTGGTGAACCGGCTAAAGAAATTACCACATTGCCTATACGCCTTTCCTGCTTTATATATTTTGTATGTTAGCATTATTGGTATTGTTACACTTTCCTTTTCCCTCCAGTAGCTTTTCCTCTGATGCACAGTTTTTCACATCCCTTTACAATAACACCACAAGGGTGTTAATTACGAGAGACACAGGGTGACACAAAAAAAACCTATGTACTTTGTAGTGGCTCCTGTGGGGAGTGCTCCACATCTGCCAGCCCCTCAAAACATCTCCCTATTGTTGTTGGTGCCCCTGCCATTCCCGAGGCACCATGAGAAACAAATATGAAAATCTGTGAGCGCCCCAGAGGATTCTGGGGTGCTCCCTTTGCCCCAAAGATGAATATTTTATTAGAGGCTTCATGCCGCAGAAATTGCTTTCCTTTATTTGTGCCGAACCATTTTCTTCTTTTCTGAAAAAAGCCCTGGTCCTACTTGGGGCACCACTGCCATTTTTATTATTCTCCTGGGGGTCACAAGTGGAGTTCTAAAAGCCCCTGCTGGCTCCCCGCATTCATTGCACCACTCATGTGTGCCGCATAGGAGCAGTCTTTCTTCCCTGCTTGCCTGTAAGAAGGGCAGGAGCAGGAATATGGCACTCTTCCTTCCCACCTACAGTGAATACAGGTAGGAGGCTCAATGTCAGGGGTGCCCACCGTCCTCAGGCATGGGAGGAGGTAGTGGAGAGCCAGGAACCATCTCAGCATCACTCTGTCCTCCTTAAGAGGAGGGCCCCATTGGACATCTTGGTATCCAAGTGGAGCAGCGCTCATTTCTTCTGGAGTTAGCTTTGCATTGGTCCCAGAGATGCTTCCATTGCAATTAGTTGCACTGCCCCCCAGGACACTTGCCCCTCCCCAAGGGACTCTGCAATACATTGGACCCTCCTGGTGGCAAGGTTTGTGGGGAGCACTTCCGGCATCCTGGCCTCCTTCACATGACCCTGGAGGTCAGGGTGGGCCCTTTTTTATGCCTTTCATTTGTTTAGTTCAGGAGTCCTATAATTGCTGCAACATACTCTCCATGTTGTGGCCAGTCAATTAGGCTCTGCCTATCCACTTCAAATGGGCTAATCAGGTCATATCTGGATACCAATGGTCCAGATATCTCTAACTTTTTACCAACAATAACCCCTTCATTTTCTCCATGAGCCCCTCTTCAAACACTGGTTTCCTGAAAACCGCTGAATGGATTTCCACAAATAACCAAGACCATGCTTTCTGAGTAAAGTTCTAAACTTTTGCCAAATTTTGTGTAATTCTGTCCAACTGTTTTTTTTGTCTCGGAGAGCAAACTTTCCTATCGGAATTAAAATGATAAATCACAATTTGGAAGTCCCATCTTTTTCCTGGCCCCCTTTGACAGATAGGCACCTGATGGAGTGAAGAGCGGGACTTCTCTAAACCCTGGAAAGACATTTCCTATTATATTACACACTATTCTATCATTCATACCATGTGTCAAAAAATATTGATTGGCTGCTGTTGAACATGCTTTCTGTTTGTACTACTTTGGGCACTTCTAACCCTACCATGTTCATTGTGTTTTGTTTTGCATTATTAGCAACTTCACATTTGTTTGGTGAAAGCTCACATTTTAATGTTGGTCCAAGCAATAATGCAGGAGGAAAAAAGGCCGAGCTAGAAATGTGTAAATTGGACATGTTGACTTTTTGACATCTGCTCTAGAGTGCAGTGCACCTGAACAAACAAACGAGTATTGACAAGTCTCGAAAGTCCTAGATTTTGTACAGTGAACAGTTAATGTACTAGCAATACCAATGATTGGACTTTATAGACACTGTACACACGGCGACAAAAGTCAACCTATAGATTCTAGAAGTAACCAGAATATGAAATGCTGGCTTAACTCTAATTTTCCAGAAAAATACACCGACTTTACTGAAACAACATTTTGTAAGGCAGCAGCCTTTGTTTTAAGTAAAAGTGTGAGCAAAATGATGTTGAGTCCTATGCTATTGTTCAAGACTTGTGCCCTTTTATTGTACGAAGTTTCTCTTACCGCAGCCAATGTATTGCACCTCTCTGCTCATGTAACCAATTGTAACGGTGTACTAAGCGACTGGCCAAAAAAAGGAATTCTTTTTTTAAAAAAAAGGATGTTGAGTACTGAATGTGGGCCGCTTATAAGTTATAAATCAAAAATTATTCTTTTAATGTCATCTTTACTGCACAGAATCAGAGACTACCAATACATTTGGCCGTGCCAGGGCAATGTGTTTGAAAACGGATCTAATACCGCAACCTGACGGCTGCCCTAGCTGGTAACTGACACCACAGGCAAAAGAAGGCTCAAGACAGTGAGATACTGCTGACAGAGAACAATGGAGAGAAAGGAGAGATGGCAGGCAGATGAAAACAAATGAATCAGAAGAGAGCAAAAAAGGAAGGGCACGTGAGTAGAGTGGCGCTAGTATATGAAAAAGAGGAAGAGAATGACTGAGTGAGCTGGAGAGCGGGGATAAGAATAATGTTAGAGAGAGGAGAAAGAGGTAAACCGCAAGATATTAGGGATGTGGAAAAGTCTGAAGTTGCAGAAGGAAGGAACGAAGGATCTGAGATTGGCAGATAGAGAAAAAATAAGATACAAGAGAACGCATAAAGGCAGAGGAAACAGAAAACAGAGCAATGAATGAGGTGAAAGAGGCATAGAGTCGAAAAAGGTTGACAGTGAACGAGAGAAATAGGGACAGAGATGTAGGGGAAACTTTATATTTCACTGGTCACACCTGCTAATGAATTCAAAGACTGCTCGAGAGGAGACTAACCCGTTTTTCACACAGGAGATCACTCTTTAAAGATTATTAAGGTTTCTGTAGTTTGGGGGTTCGGAGCGGGGTTCTAATTTTAGACTAAAGCACCAATATCAGAGTATACATTACAATATGTTTTTATTTTATTGATTGCAGTACAGTGCATGAAATATTTGTTTTCAATGTTAAGTAAAACAAATTTTATTTAGAACTTGATCAGTTTAACATAAACCGTACATCCATGAATATAGGAAAACACTGGGAACACTCAAAAAGAAAAACAAAAAGAGCACAAGCCTGCAAAAAAATACAAAAACATGAAGACTGGGAAACAGAGTTTGCCTTGTGAAAAACAACACACCAACTAGTTTCGAGGAAAAATGTAGAAAGCAGAAGACGTCTCTGTAAATCGATATCATTTGAGTGGGAGTTTGAGATTAATTTTGTGTGCACGTTTTTAATTTTACATTCACAAATGCAGTTTGTACATTTGTGACTGCTTAGGGAGAAAAAAATACTATACGCAGTCAGTCGCCTGAAAGATTATTATATGATTCAAGAACGCATGAGGAACGTTTTTGTTTTGTTTAGCATAGTTTTGCATTAAACAGGATCTGTGTGCCATGCTTACCCTAATGTGACCAGAGGCACGATGCACAGCCATGAGTATACACTGTCTGCAGGGGCAGTGTGATATCACTCCCTGTCATATGTCCCACTCCCGTCATTCCAAAAGTTTGACAAATACTCCCAAAAGGTTTTGCTAATTTATTCTCCTTGCTGAACTAATGCGCAACTCAAACATTACCTCCTTGTGACTCAGCCCAGCAAAGATCCCACACACACAAAGTTCACTGACTCAGACATATTAAAGTGATGTGGACACACAGCCAGGTCCGAATGCTAAGCTTTGAGATCTGCTTCTAGACTGACATCTAAGCCTGGAAAGGTCACATCTCGTCAGCCAGCAGTGTGGTGTGCCCTAGATGCCATCTATAAGCAAACACAACCGAGGGGAAGATTTTGAATGATTTGAGGCACCGTGAAAATCCAGTGAAAAACAGGTTATCCAGGAGGCCGTTGTGACTGCTCAGATGTTCTGGGTTCTTCTTGGAAAGGACAGGTACAAACTTCCTACAGTCTGTGGCTTGATTAAATAGGAAGGTCGGATGGTATTGATAATAGTGACTAATGTCAGAAACCATTAGATCCACAAAGTAAACAGAGAAGGATGTGCTCACAACACATTTAAGACAAATTTATGGCATAATCCCAAACAGGTACTTTTCAAACATTTAGTGGTATGTATAGTGATACACAAATCTAAACGCACAGGAAATTGCTGCACAAAGTCTTGTTGGTTTTACCCTATTCAGTGAGGTAGGATGGTTGACACTGGCATGGTAGTTGACAGTATTCAAGCGTTAGGTGAATGTGGATTATGGAGTCGCTATTATCTTTGGCGTCTGATGTGCATTAATGCTCTGTTAGAAGGATCGGAAACTGGGATAAAGCAAAGAAAGCTCACCATGAAGAAACTTCTGTCAATTCCAAAATTTGTAATGATGTCATCATTCAATATTGTTGCAGGTCTACTTCTATCTACTGGCACCACTAAATACCCAGTGTGTTGCCTTTTAGACCAGCGTGCTCCACTAAAACATTTAGTAAACGTTTCGGACAAAGTACAATTATGGGAACTCGCAACGTTACCCGCACTTCCAATTATATGTCTTTAGAGATGGAATGTAGACTAAAATGACACAGAGAACAGCCATCGGTGGGAGCGAGTTTCAACCCACGAAAAAAAACATAATTGTCAACATCATCAGAATGTTTGCCAACAGCAGACAAATAATGCAATGCCACACTCACAGCTGTATTGGCACCGAATGGTGGCTACTATACAGAAGGTACTCAATGATTTTTTTTCCTATAAATATGAATTCAGTCACTTAGCCATAAGGGGGAAAGATTATCAAAATTAAAAGACAGCAATCATTAATAAATAATTCATTAATTATATGTGTAAAAAAACAGAAAGAAAGAAAAAAAACAGGAAAAAGAACAGAGCCACTTACAGGGCTTGACGGAGCCTTTGGCCAGCCTGGGCTGCTAATGCTATCACTCTCATCTCCATGAATGGAGGAGATGCTAGCAGAGCTGGGGGACATTGGGGGAGGGACTGGCAGGAGGCCTGGGGTTAAGGGCTGAGAAATACCATGTGAGCTGTAGCTATCCTGCGACAAAAGAATACAAACATATAACAGAGGCAAGGAAAAAGTTTGTTAAAAAAAATTTCTCCCAGCTTAAAACAGCAGCACTAGAAATAGGCTCTTCGCCAATAGGCAAGTTGACAGAGCAAGGTGGCATTCATTTCCTTCTTTTGGGAGAGTAATTTCCTCCCGAGATGGAGGGGCGTGTTAATATTGGAACAGTTATCCAAGCTCAATTGCACCAAGGCCAGCAGCAAATCGAAACACCTCCATGCCAAGCTGTTTCATGGAAGACACAAGGCTTAACCGGTCACACGAAGGGTGACCAAAAGGAAAGAACATTAATTAAAAATAATTAACTAATTAAAATCAAAAGGAGGCACATTTACATGTGACCAAGAACAGTTCTCAGTTGCGAGAGGAACCCAGATTCAAGCTAAATTAAATTTTAAGAAAAAAAAAGCAAAGAATATTTTTATGAATTTGGGTAGTACTGCTGCTTTAGACAAGGGCATCTCAAATATATCAAGAGCCACAGACAAACAAATGAGATGAGCATTAAACAACCTTTCTCATTAGTATACGTTTCGCAACGTTTGCTGGATGCTTGGCTCGCGTTGTTAAAGCCACCATGCTTATTTCAGGCCAACATGGATCGCTAAGCATCGATCTCTCGTAATGACAAGAAGAAAAAAAATATCAAAACAAGCTGTTCGCCTTATTTATTAAATAAGGCACGGAAGCGGGAAAAAAAATGATGTTGAATGTTGCTGGTGTTACTTAGGCGGCCAAGACCAAGAAGCCAAACCAGAGTGTGGGGAAGGGGGAAATGGTTGTAGTTTGGAATTCAGGCAATAAGTCACATTACTGTAAACTTGCCGAACCTCCTTCTCAGGTCCCATCTCCCCTCCCAAATCTGCCAAACCTACCAAAGTGCAACGAGTTAAGACGATATTACTTTCAAATCCTGAGAGAAACATGGAACTCGTACAGATGGAGACATGCAGGGAGACAAAATAAAGCGAGGGCCGGCCAAAACCAGACAATGGACTGCAGCTCAGCACAAAACATTGAGCGGCCAAGCCGACACCACCGGAAGACGGAAATACCTTTGGCTTGGGTTGAGGGCGCAGGGGCAGATCTTCCTTGCCATCCAGTTTGAGCGAAGAGGAGTGTTTTGACTCGCCAGGAGACATCATGTCAGGCAGACCCATATGCCCTGAAAAACAAGCAGAGGGAAATAAGAAGAGAAGATCCTCGGTCTGGAGCTAACCTTTGAAAACAATGTCCTCTAGATGCAGATCTCACAGGCTTTTTCCAGATGAAGGCGTGTACCTTATAGATTTAAAATACTGCTGCCAAGGTAAATGTTTGTTTCCCATCTCTCTCCATTGGTAGCCTCCAAGCTCCTGCATAAACTGACTGAACAATTAACCTCCTTTTCAATAGCTCTTCATTTGGACTGTAAAACATAGAGAAACCACTAGTCACAAAATCAGACCACCCAGTCTATGTGGAAAAGGGGATACAAAGGGTAATCTTTACATGACCCATAGCAACTGATCATGTTATCCTGAATTTGGTAATATTTTGATTAGGATAATCTACGGACACCTCAATGAACTAAGAGAAGATATTTGCAGTGAACGATACAAAGATGTCCATGAACGGCCTAAACATGACATTAGTCTGCGCTGTGAGGTATGTCAGGGAACATGTATTGATGACAATCTGCTGGCGATATACATTTAAATATAAATAAATAAATAACGTAAACAGAAGAACAATAAAGTTTAAAACCTTAGAAAAAAGGAGTAAACAAAAAAATAGAAACTAAACTAAAGTAGAATTTTTGTGGCATGACTTCCAGTAATGTCAGGGTGATATATATTTTTTGTTTAACTAAACTGTTTAGAATGCTTGCAAATATCTGCACCAGACACATAAAAAGGCTGACTTTCAAATTAGTATAATATTTTACCACTGCGGAGTACAATCTAAATAGCTTTAGCAATATAATTCAAGACCAGGGCTATTATTAATGTAAGAAAATCTAAATGCAAGCTTAGATATAATTATTAATATAATTTAAAATTTTAAGTTTTTCCCCTAACAAACTGAATGAGCTTTGAAACAAAAATTCAAGAAACGTGGTGGAAAAAGGTCTACTTTAGAAAAACCCAGTAAAAAAATAACACTTTGTGCAAAAATGGGGGGGTTTGTGGGGTTAACACCGCAGAAAGAAAGATTTTTGCAAATAAGGCTTTTAGTGAGGAGAAAGAAGTTACCACCCAAGCGTCACCAGTGCGTCGAATTTCAGTAAGCAACAAGCAGCAGGCTTCACAATATGCCAAAAAGCTTTTTTAAAAATCACTTTGCAAATTGCCCACTACAGAACAGTTATTGCACGTATTCGAGTATTACTGTGTTTTAGGAAATAATTAGCTTTAATTAAAGCAGCAGCAGAACGGGCAGGACCCTGGTGAGGAGGCTGGCAAGGGCGCCAGTGCTAATTTGCTAATATCTTTTGCATCACTGACGGCTGATGAGCCCAGGTCTGCCAAAAAATCAACCCAGCAATGTGCCATGTACATTTGCAACTTGACTCACACAACTCTGCGTTGCGCTAACAGTTTGCAGAGGGAGTCATTCACAAAATATTCGTGTTCTTTTGGATCACAGTAAACACAATCTTCTGCCCTGACAATCCTGCAATTAAAAAAAATGTAGGGAGGAAGGCAGAAGGCTTGTAATTCCTATTTGTAAAGTGCTAACATATCAGCCCTTAAGGTTTCAAGGCGCTGGGGGCCGTCGGGGAGATTAAGTCAGCCATTGCCCAGAGTCACTTGGTGCTGAGCTGAGTTGCTGCAGGTGCCAGCGATGGAACCGTGAGCCCTGCGCTCCGGAGTCAGCCGCTCTGGCCGCTGAGCCACACTGGTCCCTCTTATTTTCAGTGGCTGTGTTGAAATATCTTTACCACCACTTTACAAGACTGGCGAACACAGAAATTGAGAGTTTGGATCAACTGACTCAACTATTAATATGTTGAGCACAATTCCATCTGATGGTGGTCTTGCGTTCACTAAGCAAATGAAAAGGGATTATATTTTTGGGGATGCAGCCAAACATAACATGGACTTCTTCGATAATAATATAATGGATAGAGTAATAATTGTCCTCCACATTCTAAGGTCTTAGAGTTTATTCTTTTTCAAAGCAAGAATAAGTCCCAAAGCAGTAACAGTCCTTAATTACTGTTCTTAGATAAGCTTGGGCAGTAGAAGAATTAAATTAGTTCTAAAAGATGTACCCTTCTAAAGACGAACCATGTACCCTGATTGGTTATCAGATTAGAGTACAGACATCCAGAGTGCGGCAACCTGTCCCCTGGATACACTACTTCAAATTGCCTCTTTTTAACGGAAATTAGGAGAAGAACAAGGGAACCCTCAAGGTGAATTAAGGACCTTGGGTGACAGTTATGTATGAAAACAGTGGTCCTTAAACAAGTAAAATGACAGTAAGGTAAATGTAGATTAGAATCAATGCTATATTCAGATTGTCCAGCCGGACAAACGATTTAATATTGCAATAAATCAATAGACAAATATGGAAACAAAATTCTCGTGGGACACAGTCCTGTATACCGTAGGGCACATAACTATTACAAAAGATCAACAAGGACATTTCAGGCAAGACAGTTATAGCTTACACACCGTAGCGGTTAATTTATTCTGGTAAACGGTGTGCCACTTTTGTAATCGCACTGTCCATTCGCTTTACTCTATCCGTATTCGGGGCACCTTACATCACTGCTTGGAAAAATAAGGGCCCATTCCTACTTCCGCGCATTGGCCCCTTGTATTCACATCGATCACGTTCCACCCTAGAATCCGGCTGATCTATTTGCCCTGCCATTTAGATACGGTCTCACAACTTGCGAGCTAGACGCATGCTCACATACACAGCATGCTTTAATGCCAATCACGTCCACATCACGTGAGGTTTTCAAATTGAGAACTAATATTGCTCCATCACTATCAGGTCGCCCTAATTCTGTCCTTTTACCCTTTTACTCCTCCCACCCCGGCTTTCCCACAGGCAATTTCTCTTAAATCAGGCATGCACTAAATCAATGTCCTGATGAAAAACGTCGTCGACCCAAACAAAACAGCTTGCACATTAATCCATTGTGTAAAAAAGTGTTTTTCCAAGCTTGACACAATTGATACTTTACAAGCTAGAACTGTTTTGCCTGAAATGTCCTTGTGTGTTTTGTAATGGTTATGTTCCCTACGGGATACTGGACTGTGTCCCACGAGAATTTTGTTTCCATATTTGTCTATTGATTTATTACAATATTAAATCGTTTGTCCGGCTGGACAATCTGAATATAGCATTGATTCTCTTCTTAACGCAAGGCAAGCTTCGGAGCATATCCGGCACGTTTATTACATGTTTTGACCAAGCTCTCAATTTGAAGATGGGATGTTTTACATGACTGGGTTTCATATACGTCTTTTCTCAGAGTACCCACAAAAATACATTATTCCATATTAGCCTGATGGACTTCGCTGTTTCACACATTTTGCTGTTCTTCACTGGCTGACATTTCTTTTGCAGAGAGAGGTCCAACGCTTTGAGATAAACTTCAATGAGCATGTAAAACTCTGCTTGAAAAACGTGGTTAGTTAAAAGACTGTTTGCTATTCAATTGCATCCCTCAGACATTGAGATGTTGGCTGGTAGTCCTTATGAGGTTAATAGGTGTGTGACCTCAAAACATATCAAATTAAAATCAAGGACCCTGACCACAGTACAGAGTTAAGAAAGGATATGTGAAGAAGTGCAAGACATTATGAAGACCAAAATATCAATGTTTGCAAAACTGAACTATAATTTCAATATGAACTCAATTTCCTAAAAGATGGAAAATGTTGTATTACAGCACCAGCCAACCAAGCCCAATTACTTATGTAAACTATTGCAAGCTCATATGCATTCCAGCCCTACCAAAAAATGTTTGTGCTATTTGTAAGGTTACACGAAAAAAATTAAAAACAGGTCAGCTATTTTATTGGTAGTGAGATGTAAAAAGAAAATAAAGCAAAAGAAAGTAAGAAACCTCTTGACAGCACTTATAAGGAGGTCTAGTGATATTAAACAGAAGGCTCAATTGAAGGTTCCAGCGGTGTGAGGGTAACACATACTTTGTCAATGGTTTGACTATCTGTATCAAGTTCCATAATATTCAAAAAACGTCCGACTTAGAAATACATTTAGTACCGTAACCTCAATATTTATCTGCCGAGTCTGCAGTGTAGGCCCAATCTTCAGAGGACTGGGAACCCAAATCCAGGCCCTACTTTTAGCTATAACACAGGACAGAAACTATAGAGATTCTGTTCATTAATTAGATTTTAATGTGGCCTTCAAAATATTTAATAACAAACTTCAAAACAATACTCGTTTATATTAAGCAGTCTTCAATCCAACATCGCCATGGTATGCAATGCGCAGTGTCACCAATTGGTATGTGCCATAAGCTAACAAAGGTGAAACAATTACAGTCAATGATACTGCTGTAAAGAAACTCCCACCAAACAAAGAAATGTCTATCTAAAGAGAATTGGCATTGCAAATATGATGTTCAATCAAACAGCCCAGAAAAAACACACTTGGGCAGCTCAAGTGATAATCTTACAAGCAGATTTTCTTTTAATCTTTTTTGTGTCATAAACCTGATTAAATAATTGTCATAACTACACTGGCACAACCGAAATAATTACTTATTGCCTGAAACCTGTCACAAATTGCCACAACTCCTTAGGTTGGGTGAAGATACAAATCCTGTAATGTTTGTGATGTAAGAAGAAAGAAAGCATACACCACAGTGATGAGGTGCAGTCACAGCTGGCTAGCACTGCTCATAAAAGTCTAATTTTCTATGGAGTGCCGCAAACAGTCTGGGTCACAACTTTATTCTGCATGCAAGTCAAACTTCCATGAGCAAACCTATCACATCTGCTGTCACAAGTTCTTATAACCTGAATCCAAGGACTTTTATGCAAACAAACAGGAATTAAAAAGAGGGTGGGGCTAGTGAAAGAACAGGGGTGGTCTCAGGGAACAAACGAGTAGGATGGCCTTCCGGAAGGTAGGGCACACTCACATTGTCATAACTTTGTCAGTATTCACAGAAAATGTCAATGATTTTTCCCATCCCACTTTTATACGGAAATATACCCTTAAAAAAGGATGGTGTACCTACGGATGGAAAAATCCCCTAACACACTCATCTTTCATGAGGGGCAGGATAAGGCATTTCTCTGACAGAGAAAGGAGGTTTGGGGTGTTAGGGGCGCAAGACCTGAAGTTTAAATGTCCCCGTTTATCGCCTGCCTGCATTATGCCAAATTCAACTGGAGCGCCCCACCGCTTTGCCATTAGTGGCCTTTTCTACAGAGAGGGAAGACAAAATGATGCAAGGGTTAAGAGCGCCATGCAGAACTCGGGAAAGAAACTCACAGGCAAACAGCCCATATCAAAGAATACTGAAGAAAAAAAAAATGTACTTCACATGGGAGCCACATTTCGGGCCCGTTGTTAAAATCTTTCAGCAGCAGGTACAACATAACAGACAGTAGCAAGCGCCTTTTGGGCAACAAGTGCCAGTTATTTTTTAAGCAAATTTCCCAAATAAAACCACTACATTTAACTGCAAGCCATGCCACATATCGTTGACAAATAACTGTATTTTGGAGCATGCAACGTTTTCTGGACAAAACTATCAGATTATGCAGCCACAAACAATTAACTATTTTGCACCTAGTACAAGAACAGCATATGAATGGGTTTTTGCATGAAGGAGGTTTTATAGATGAAGTTTTGCAAAAGCAACCTTTAGACAGAGAGAAAATAGGCACAGGCACCAAAATAAAAAAGAGTCCCCCGTTTGTGAATAACATTGTTCAGTGCTTCCCAAACCTTTTAGACCCAGGACCCAATTTTTAGAACGACAAACTTTTGCAACACACCTAGCTTTCATGGACATGAGGCGTGCGACTTTTTAATGTAATTAAAGCATCGTGTGCCAACGCATTGTCCTTTCCAGACAGCACATTTTCTATTGCACTGGCCACTAAATTTGCACAGACACAGTTTTACTGATAAAACTATACTGCAAACAAATGATAATGTGTAGAAATCGGGTTTCAGCGAATATTTATCATTTGTGCATCACCAACTAAAGTGTCTTGATTTGTTTTGATCCTATTTGTTTCCATCACACTTCAGAATAACAAACAAATATGCTTAATTTGTGCAGTTCATTTACTGGTACTACAGTCTGATATCTAGGGGTAGGGGTTTTAGTATAACCAGGAAGAATAGCGCTCAGACTAGTACGCGTTGTGTGAATTGTGCTCAGAATATGCACGATGCTGCCAGGTCGGGGGAATTACCCAATAACCCCCGTAAGTGTGTGAGTCAAAGAACCCACACCAGTCTAATGAGTACAGTCCCGGGCACACGTGGTGGGGGTATGATAATGGTATGAAAGACTCGTTTAGATTAAAATTGCGGAGGTAAATGTAAATTGATACTTGTATAGCGCACTACTCACCCGCAAGGGTCTCAAGGCGCTTGTACGAATACCGCTGTGGAACCCATCCTGGCTTTCCCTGTGAGGCGTCCACTCCTGGGCACCCCCAAGGTGGAGGCCAGGCATCCTTTAGCGTTGTGGGGGCCGTTGTGGAGATTAAGCAAGCTATTGCCCAGAGTTGCAGAGTGGGACTCCATGATTGGAATAGGCACCGAGGCGAGAATTATCAGGTCCGTGGAATTTTGAGCCCAAGACCCGCCGGGGCGGGGAATTGAACCCTGGTCCCGGGCCAGACCTCTGCATCAGGGTCTGCCGCTCTAACCATTGAGCCACACTTCTCCACAACATCAGTATAACGTTCAGAGTTATTTAATGAAGCAACAACAGAATAGAATCAAACAACCAGCCGACACGTGTTTCGTCACTAGGAAACTGTCCCGTGACTCTTCAGGGCTGTGTGGCGATGTAAAGCGAGTGGAGGAGGTCCCACAGAGCCGGTGAGAATTCCAACCCGGCCTGGGGTACGAGGAGGACTAAGTAGTAAGTGATGAAGTACAGTGCAGGAGGAAATCTGGTAAGCGGTGAACACGGCTCTGGTGCCATGTTTAGAAAAGAATTTTGAGAGGTGCGATGTCTCTTATGGCTAAGCCGTGGCGGGTACGCCGCGCTGCGGGTGGACGTAAAGGCCTCCACTCGCTTTACATCGCCACACAGCCCTGAAGAATCACAGGACACTTTCCTTGTGACAAAACACGTGTCGGCTGGTTGTTTGATTCTATTCAGGTATTACATTCGGTTGTGTGCTACAAAAAATGACATCCTAGGAGACAGTGATATGGTTAACAAAGTGTCCCACATTTGCAAACCAGGGCAGCATTGAACTTGTATAGACAGGTTGTTTAGAGTTTTGCAAGGTCTGGAAGACTGCATGCATTTGAGCTTCCTGTATGCAATGTGCTTAATAATAGCAGGGAAATTAACAGCAAAAACTGGCCCACTAGACAATGAAACAGGCCACAAACGGTAAAAACACCGTTCCACATACTGACCTGTCAGACCAGCCCTTCGGGCATTGCCAGAGTGCCCAACAGGCCTGTCCGACCTTGAAAGCAAACTTTAAAAAATCCAGATAAATGTAGCTAAATAAATCTTACATAGATTTCAGAACTTCGATTGGAAACAGCTCATATCTGAATGATGGGCAAGATTTCTTCATTTATGATACAGTGAATCGTGCAAAACAGCTTGAGGCAGTAAAGGTTTACATTGGGGGTGGGAGGTGTCAAACAGCTACCCCATGAAAGACAAGCTCCTGACTGCTGAAAACTATCCTTACACTCTCCGCGTGTGTACTCGGCTCTTCATCTGTTACCCTCTGAATGAATGAATGCGGAACAAAAAAAGGCACTTCGAGAAATGCTCGAGCGAAAGTTGATAAATGTTTGCATTATTAAAAATCCAATATCTCAATATGCATAACGTAATAAGAGCCCGACTCTGTCGTACAAACACTGCGAGGATAAATGGCCTTTCACCGAGCAGATCTTTACTCTAAGGAATAACAAATGGTTGAATTATGTGGAGAAAAAAACACCCCAGCCCCTCTGAGCGTGAATCTTCCTGTAAACTAGTTATTTCTTTGGAATAAATAAATCTTTTCAGGCAGGGCGTTCTGCCATCTGTTTGTTGTGGGTTAGATTCTCGGCTCTGGGGGCCAAGAAAAAACATACGAGCATTACATAAAAGGATCCGGAATGTAGGACCGCTTGAATGCTAAACGATCTTTTTATTTTAAAGAAAAACAACTTAAATAAATGATTACAAAGGAAGTCTCTGCATTCTACAAAGAACAAGCTTTGGAATAGCGAGTGGAAGTGGCCATGGCAGGCTGGTACGATGCTAAAATTATTTTTATTGCACGCATACGGCACCTAAAATACGATGGTATATGCTCGCTATAAAAAAAATGTAAATTTATAAAACATTCGCTGATACGGGTGCCTTGCTAGTGATGTCTTTTTAAATATCAACCCTTTCAGTAGCGCCTTCCATTTTATTAATATGTGTAAAGGAAATAAAAATAAATCACCAGTAACCAAGCACTGAAATCGAAGGAAGCTACCATGTGCAGGACCAACTTTAATAATAAAAAAAAGGGTTGAAAAATCAAACACAATTTCGCTGGACACCCTGCAGACAAAACACATATCAACTTTTTAAGTTGATATAAATAAATCAAATTAAATGCACATTTTAAACAGGTTTGTCAGTGAAGCGAAATGAACTATTTTTAGTGAATGTGAACAATATGCAAAGGTTTTGTGCAGTCACTCAGTGAAAGTAGCCAGTGGGTTAAGTAGGCTGACCAATTGCGTCATACTGTCTGCTGTGGTGGGAGAAAGTAACTTGTGAATTAAATTTGAACAGGCAAATGGATGAAGCCCGCTGACCAAAAGTCCCTCTAAGTATGTATATTATGTGTGATTTTTTGGAAAAACAATTTTGCGAGACAACCACATCTCAAGGCCAGACCTAAAAAGCCTACCACTAGCTAGCAAAAGCTTCATGGAGCTATGTTCTCTCTATAAACGTTGGATGGCAACAGCAAAGAACATGCCATAGACTGTCCTCAGTGAGGCACGGGATATGGAACGGGCTCCATTAAGGACAGGATGTACGCTAGTCTCAGTTATTCAAGGGATGGAAGGCACCGCTACACATGGACAGGTAACATACCCTATAAAAACCTATGATGATGAAATATGATGTATGGAACTTACGAGTAAGATACACTGATAGGGACAAAACATGCTCTACGATACACAAAATAAAGGCGCATCCCGCAACGACTAATGAAAAAGTTGAATATGGCCAATAAAGTAGAGGACAAAGAATGCGATCTTCGATGGACATGACATATAGTGGTCCAAATTATTCAACGGATGATATGTGCTGCAGGGGATGGAATGCGTCTTTACACAGGGACATGAAACATGCTTCATAAAGACCTCATAACAATGGACGTGTGCTCTATGATACATGGAAAAAGCTCTGATGATGAATAAAACATACTACATCCCACAACACAAGAGACGTAAGAAAAACCTTAGACAATATGGACAACACAGGGTCTCCAAAGAAAAGAGACACTTTCATATGAAGAAGCATAATGGAATATTTCATGGCGTCTTTTAAAACTTCCATACATTCCTAAGAAAGAATGAAATACCCAAATTCTAGAACTGTAGGATCCAGAGAGCTAAGTTAAAGGTCGCTGGTCACTGATGCAGCACTTTCCTACCAAAGAAGGTCAACCATAATCTACAGCTTCAGGACAGTTCATTGAGAAGTGAATCAGGTCTGAATGTTGAATCCGTTTATAAGCCCGAGCTACTGATTTCGTGGTTTATGAGAAGAGAGGAGTAAAAAATAGACAAATCTGTTCTGACAAGTTCATAGCGAGTTTCAGCTAATGTTCGCTTTGCTAGGAACCTGGACACAATGCATTAGCATTTTGAATTTTGTTTAGGCAATCTTAGGACAGAATATCTGGTAGTGATAGTGTTGTACTGTAGCAAGATGATTGGTACCGAGTGATGATAAATGTTTCAGACTTAAAATTAGTATTTCTAGGATTCAAATTATATTAGAATTCTGCCTTTTCGAAAGATATAAACATGGTTGCTGTGTTGTTCAAGAAAATTTGTATATGCCCAGTCACTCAAAAAAGGTAACTACCAGGAAAGAGTTGAGGGCTAGGCAAGCGACTGAGTTCTACAGTGACTTGAAAGAGAAAGTGCAGCCTCTTAAGATTATTTGCTTTTACATTAGAAGATCTGACATACCTCATCAAGGCCTAACAGAAGACAAATGTAACCCACCAATGTCACTGCCATTATTTATAAAACATTTTTTAAGACACAAGGCTACTGAATATTGGCTACAGGGTTAATAAAATAATAAAAGTGAGATCTGTGCGTTTTATTTGTCACATCAGGATATACACCTACAGACAGGACTTGGCGTGGACTGGAAGAACATCACATATAAACTAATTCAAATGAACGTCAGTTATTGGTGCTAAATGGTTTGACCGTTTCCTGCTTCCAGTAAAGTAGCAGAGTTAGGTGAGCGATGGCATGGGCGAAGGTTTGCTGCAACTGGCCTATCAGGCAGAGTAGAAGAGAATGCCAGTAGGAGAGACAACCTTGCATATAAGAATGTGTCCAGTATTGAATCAAAGGGGATTATGTAATGTAAACAATACCAGTATTAATTTGGAGGTGGACTGAGAAAGGGTCTACAAAGCAAAACTAACATGCACTGGCAAAGCCAATAGGTTTTGCATATGTGACATCTACTGGCTTTGTCAATGTTTGTAACTTTTTTTTTTTATTTAGATACGTTGCACTGGAGGGTGGGCTGTTGTGCAACATGGCTTAACGTTTAAAAAAAAGTGCAATGACGCAGCAAGCGTTGACCGTGACATAGTACTTTTTCTTCAAGCCATGTTGCACAGCAGCCTGTGTTGCTGTGTAATATGTCGAAAAAGCACCGGAAGAGGGTAAGCAACACGAGGGAGGTGCGAGGGAGGTGCAGGGGAGGAGGGAGGGAACAGAAACAAAGAATAGGAGGCAGTTGAGAAGCAACAGCAGTAAGGTGAGTGAGAGGAATGAGGGTGCAGCAACACACAGCAAGAGAAGGGTGTGGGGGGGCAAACATGAGGGAGCAGCAGGGGAAGGAGAAGCAACAACAGGCAGTAGCAGTAGGGGGGGGGGGGGGGGGAGACTGTACAGTACCATGCACTCTATAGGAGTGCACTGGAAAAAGTAAAAATGAAGTACATGGAGGAGCGTGCTGCCAGTGGAAGGGACACTTGCCGCAAACAGGAAGCTGAGCTAGGTTCATGTTCAAGCCCCAGGAGAAAGTAGGGGGCAGCCAGGAGACATGACCAATAACCAGCAAGAATGACATGGAAGCCAACAAATGGTAAGTAATGGGCAGGTTTTAAGCCAGTTTAAAGCTTTTTTTTTTTTTAACATACGATTTTGCTGACATAGCATGCAACCTCTCTCGGGTGAAACCTAAAAATAGACCTGTTTGTTAACCTAAGACAGGATTTTTAACTGAAAGATCTTTTTTGTTATGCTGCAAATTAAATGCATTCCTAAGATACTGGTTTAAGATATAATTCTCCAAAGAGCAATAGGCTTTGCTCCATAATTTTTACGGCCCATACCTATAATATATGTCTTGACCAGTTAGTAGTCAAATCTGCCTTTGCTGTAAAGGCCACATAATAACTGATTCATGTAAATCATTATCAGTTCTTGCACAGAGAACAACATTGTCCACCTAAAGCAGTCTGTGGATGGGCTTCCTTCATAACCTTGGCGTGTCACGTGTGCTACTCCTCAAAGTCCCCTTGAGGTGGTTAATATACAGGATAATGTGGGTAGGTGCCAGGGCACTTCTTCTAAATAAGAACGATTCTGTATATTAACTCATCTGGGCTATAATCAATCAGGGCGATCAGGTTGTCATTTACACACTGCAAAAGGAGGATTAACTGTGTTGCAACCTCTAAACCGGCCATCATTTCCTATCATTTGAGATTGTTTACTATCAAAAGCTGTACTAAGATCCATGAAGACCAATTGTAAGGTTCCTTTTTGTTCTTCCACTTGTTTCATGGCTATAAGATGTTGACAAATAAGTTGATATACAGTGCCTAACCTGGGTCTGAGGCCATGTTATGTCCATCAGAATACGTCTTTTGTCTGTCCAGGACTGCAGCAGTGATAATAGCACTCTCCAGTTATCCTGACAGTAGAGTCTGTGGGAGAGAGATCGATCCATATAGCTTTGGGCTATCCCTGCCCCTATCCATGCCCATTATTCACGACGAGCAGTGTAGACTCTTCCTTTACAGACTCACCAAAATGAGTCGTCGCAGGCACCCACATCACTGCGTTCACCTGCAACATACGTTCAGATACGACACTCTTTCAAATAAGCTGTCCTATCTGGACGGGGGAGGGTGAGCACCAGTGAGCCTGAGAAATGTTATTCAAATACATCCAATCACTGGTTGCAACAATTAGATGCTCTCAACCTGCATGCACACAAAAGGACAGTATGCAGGGCATGCTCTAAGGTAAGGGAGCATGCAAGGTCCCCACTCTCACATTAAAAACCGATAGGCAACATTTAATAGGTCCAAAATCAGGCCCTATAGAAAACTGACCTATAAGAGGAGCAGATTAAGTCACCTCTAGCCTTACTTTCTGAACTCCCCTTTCGAAGGCTCAGTGCAAAACACAACTCACTTTTTAATGACTAGCCCAGCATCTTACTGTCAGTGTTCCCTGCTTCTTTATTTCTTCTTTAAGTATTCTAATCCAAACCAAAATCTGTGATATTAACTAGTCTGATCACTTATTATGGTTTAATCTGTTTCATGATAGAGCTGTGCCGTTTCAAAATAGAAAATACAAATAAACCTTGGGAAGCGAAAGGTCTAACACACGCTACCTCCAAACTGGCTGACAGGCCAGCAATGGACTACTGAAGCTTCCTGGCAGATTTGGGTGTCAGACCAACAGCATCACAGGGCAAAAGGCAACTTGCATCTAAGATCCACGGTGGGCCTGGAACACTGAGCACCCTCTCCCTGCCGTAATAACTGCCCTTAGATATGGCAGCTCTGCCGTGTCCCTTTCCCTGCCTGTAAGCCCAGAGCGGCTTTTTTATCTATGCTATGGGAGCTGCTTTACTTACAGGACTGCCTGATGGTACCAACGCACTGGGGGCTGTGTACTCTCCCTTGTAACTCAATTAACTAGTCAGGTTCACTTCCACAGTTACCACAACACGAGTATCCCTAGTCTACAGACATAGAGGAACTCTGCCTCTCAAGACTTTCTGTCGATAAGCACATGAGAAAAAACAATTTATTTTTTATATATGACCCTCACCCACTCTAATAGTGGCATGCTTCATCATTGGGTCCAGCTCAGCCCCTAAAAGCCGAGGTGGGCTCAACCATATTCCAGGGAGCACTTTCACAGTAATTTCATCACCAGAATGGAGTCGACTGTCCACGTGTTGAAAGGCGCATAAAACAGGTTCAATCCTTACGTTTACTGGTTCCGGTTATGTGTATTGCACAGACTTAAACAGAAACCTTTAATGCAGAGGATTACTATAGCTAAAGGTAAATACCCTCTGCGGCTTATGGTGTAGGAAACTGGGGTGACTGTTGATGAATGCATCCAGAGAGAAAAGGAGCTGGGTCTAGGATATATTGAAGAGAGACTCAAAGCTGGGCCCTGTGACGTTATGGTTATCTCTATGGTGTAAATCAGCACCGTCTTAACAGGGAAATGTTTACTAATTGCTTATGATTAGTGCTCCTGGTTTTATGTTTTTTTTTTACATTTCCGTCTGTATTTATCCACATTTATTATGGGTTTTGTGAAAAAAAATAAAGCTGAAACTGGTATAATTCCACATTCATTTAAACAATAAATATGCAGTCATGCTGAATGCATGCCCGGTTTCAGTGATATGAACACCCACAGAAGATAAATCAATACACTTATATGAAAATATGCACATTTCAGTATCAGCCTTGTGCATATCTACTGCTGTTTAAGCGTCTTTACTAAATTTCCTTTTTTTTTTTTTAACACCCTTACCTATCAATCCACACAGGTATTGGCATGTCAGTCATGGCAAAATGTATTTAGAATCACTCAAAAAGCACCCAATTTCCGTTTTTATCCACATTTAAAAAAAATTACAGACTAGAAAATAAATGTTTTTCTGTCTGTGTTTATCTGTAAAAATCAGTAAAAACGGAAAACAGGGAGCCTTACTTACGATTGACCGAGTAGCGTAGAATCTATATTAGAAATTCCAGTTTAGCAACTGATTCCCCTCATCTCTGTGCAAACTTGTGAAGGAGTTTAAGAAATGGCTGATTCTGATGTTTCTAACTAGGTGGCATGCAGAAAGAGACAGAACTGAATTACAGGAAAGCTCTGTAAGATGTTATTCTTCTCTTACGAACGTTAGTGGAATGGAGGCACTTCTGGCCTGTATTGGTAATAGTTACGAAAGGCAGCTTTTAAATACTCTGTTTCATCAGTACCTGTCTGTCTCTAAGAGGTTACTTTTCAAGACATTACATGAATATTGGGCTTGTGCTAATTCGCCTAATCAATCATGCGTACCTTTTCAGTTTTTCTAGAAATTGTATTCCAGAACTCATAACAGGCATATTGTAATCATTTTAAACGTATATTCATGCTAGCGATTATTAAGCCGCCTTTATATCTATTAACATTGTCATCTCCTCTCATTCGTTTTGCAGTAGGTAGATTTTTGGTGGCAGCCAAAAAAAAAAAAAAAAAAAAACAACTGTTAGAACTCGAATGTTAGACCTCCCAACTAGATCTTGGCTATGTTATAATGGTTGTGATCCTTATTATTAAGTCTTTCTTTATGTTGATATAGACTTCAAATTTTATACGCATCATAACTTGGAAATCGGCTTTTCTGTTTGTGATTTTGTATTTTTACATTTTGTTACAAACCGAAAAACATTGCTAGTCATGTACGGTCTGACCCTGTTCATGGTGCCAAGCATGTCAAAGTCTAATTTCTGCAGTGCATGTTTGAGCCAGCAAGACCCGTGAATATTGACGAGGGATTTATGTTGAGTATTTCTACGAACATGCTGTACGAGGCAGCAGGAGGGTCTACAAATATGGGAAATCCATGAGACTGATGTTATGCATGACATGTCAAGGGAACCTGATATATGGACACACAGAGGAGCTCTTATTTTATTGTGTGTTTAAACAGTGGCTCCAGTATTCTATTCTTACAGACCTTACCACATAAATATTTAGAACATCTGTCCCATGCTTGTATTTGCCGGGTCTGGTGGCTTAGTGGACTAATGTGTCCACTGTAGGGGCCTGTGTTTGACCTCGAGGTCACAGGTTTAAATCCTGGCAGGTCCACTCAGCCTTTCATCCATCTGAGGTCGATGAGTACCATTGAGTTGGGTAACAATAAACATCTGCTATTCAGCACCAAGATACCCATGGGTGAACGTACGCTTACATGTTATGTTATTTGTTTTTAAACATATAGAAATCTGATATTAGGAGTCTATGCTGTCAATCATAAATACGGGCCAACAGCAACGAATGAATGCACCATTGGGTTCCATTTCCACAAAATCCTCATAGCCAATACAAAGTCCATTGTGCGTGTGTCAAAAAAGGCACATTAAAAAAGGTTCAGTGATAGAGTTCACTGGGTCCGGTTATGTGTTGCAAACATCTCACCGGAAGCAGTGTTGTCTCTTGCTCAGTGCATCTCCAAGTTAGAATCTGGCATTATTTACTTATTGATGGCATGGGCCATGTAAAACCAAAAAGAAATGCAATTTCTAAAAGGAGCTTACACAACTGCAGATGTGCCTCTATCAGTACTCCCATACTAATTTGCACAGTTGCTTGTTACAACTCTAAAACCTTAGAGACATCGAAGTGTACATAAAATCTGTTACATAAACTTGAAAATAAATTATATGAAATGCATCTATTTATTCACTCACTAACAAATGTAGATAAATATTAATAAAATGAGACAAAAACATACAGATAAATCGAGAGTAAAGTAAAAAAACAAAGATGATAAAATCAGGAGTACCAAGTATAATAGGTTTCTGTTAGTCCTTGCATCTTTTGACGTGTTTCCCTTGTCTTTTTGCCTTCTGACCTCCTGTTTTGACTGTGCTGAACTTTGTTTTTGCTGGTTTAAGGAATTTAGGTACTTTTTCACTGCTAAAGTGCACGTGCTCTGTGTCTAAAATGTAATGGCATTTGGTTTCTCCATGACTGGCATATTTGATTTACTATTAAGTCCCTAGTACAGCGCACTACATGTGCCCAGGGCCTGTAAATCAAATGCTACCAGTGGGCCTGCAGCACTGATTGTGCCACCCCTCATGAGTAGCCCTTCTAATCCATCTCAGGCCTGCTACTGCAGAGCCTGTGTGGGCAGTTTTAAACTGCCATGTTGACCTGGCAAGTTGACCTACTTGCCAGGCCCAAACTTCTCCTTCTATTATATATGTCACCCCTGAGGTAGGCCGTAGGTAGCCCAATGGGCAGGGTGCAGTGTACTTAAAAGGTGGGACATGTACTCTGGAGTTTTACATGTCCTGACAGCGAAAAACTGCTAATTTCGTTTTTCACTATGGCAAAGCCTATCTATCCCATGGGTTTGCTTTGGAGCTGCCTTGTAACCCTTTACAAGTGTAACTTCCAATTGGGAAAATATAGAAATAGTAAGTTTGGTGTCTCTGGATTCACAATTTAAAAACGCATTTTTAGTGAAGTTGGTTTTTAAATTGCAGGTCTGAAAATGCCACTTTTAGAAAGTTGGCATTACACATCTGGGTTGGATGACAGCTGGGCTTTGTGAATTCCCTCTAGACAGTCACATACAAATGGAGTGGAGGTGTGGCCAGCATTTACTGAAGGCCCATCACTAGGCTGATGGGCTTACTGAGTGAGCGGGAGGAGCTGACACTTGCACCTGAATAGGGGTGTGCCTGTTTCTACACAAAGAGATGCATACACCCCTGTAGTGTGTCTGGAGCCAGGGCAGGGTCTTGTGCACTACAAAAACCTTTCTTTGAAGTCTCCCTGCTTCAAAGGCTAAAATGGGTATAAGTACGGAACCTTTGACACCATATACTCTGAACACTGCGGGACTGAGGACATTCTGCCAGGAAGAAGAGCTGTTGTGCTGCCAGGAGGGGCTGCCACTTTGCTGCTTGCTTTGCTGTGTTGGCCTGCTGCTTCTTGGCTGGCAGTGAGAGGACTGAACTTTACTCCCTACATCTCTAAAGGTTCTACAAGGGCTTGTTTGAGCTTGCCTCCTCCTTTTGAAGTCTCAGGGATATCAAAATTTTGACCTGCATCTTGCTATCAGCACCTGGGCTCCTCTGTTGTGAGTCCTGCTCTGCTAAGTGGTGCCAAACCTAGTCCTGGGTGCTTGAAAGCGGGTATTTGGTGCTGCAACCCAAGAAACCAATGTATCGACACCAAAGCGTCGTTGAGAACCGGCGCATTCCCTGCAAAATTGAAGCATCGCCGCTGCCTGCACCAAAATGTGGACACTGTTCACCGAGTGCACATCGTAACAATCTCGACTTAAAACGCAGCCCTGACTTTACCGATGCAGTGCCTCCGAATAACCACCCCTGTGTGAGTCTCGGACAACGCATCGCCAACGTCTGCAACGCCCTGTCCCCAACTCCGACGCATTCCTGGCCCAGTGTGGCTTCTAACTGATGCATCGCCTTCAGCCCAGCGGTTTGACATCGATGCATCAACAACTTTGCCCCACTTTGGAACCAACGCATCGCTTGCAACAGCGACGCATCACCTCTTTTTTTTAACGCATCGTCCCCAAGCATCAACACATCCAAGGTACTGTCAGTGGGTCTGCATAACTCCTGTATCCGATCTGCACTTCATCGCTGTCGGACTGAACTTTTGGATTTGCCCTGGTCAAGCGTGACTAGATAGCAGTAGTCGGAGCTATGACTTATAAGCACTGCATTTTGATTTAATCTTTCAAAATTTATATCTTGACTTTTTCATATTGGATTTGTCGTTTTGGTCTCGTTTTACTCCGATAAATATTGGCTATTTTTCTAAACTGGTGTGAAGTAAATTTGTGGTGTTTGCACTGTCTGACTTTGTGTGCGCGCACAAATACTTTACACTTTGCCTCTTTAGTTTAGTCTGACTGCTCTGTGCCAATCTATCAGAGGGTGAGCACAAACACATTTTTCGTGTGTAGTACACCTACCATGACTAGGATTGTGGTTCCAGCTTGGACAGGGTGCATACCTCTGCCAACCAGAAACCCAATTTCTAACAGTTTCTTGGCCACAATTTACAGTAATATATGTACTCTATGCAGCACCAGTTTCCAGGTGTCAAACATAGCAAAGTACTATATAATAATAAATTAAAAAGAATACACCAGAAGCAGGAACTGCTTTTAATTTAGCTCTGGATTACTGGTAATCTCTTTTCATGATCAAGTGGCTGATACCGTCCCAGCAAGATAAATCCTTGGTGCAAAAACCACTTTTCGCCATTACCTGCTGAGTTGTTCACCATGGCCGCAGCCATGCTGTATGGGGAGCCTTGCTGGTTCATCATGCTAGAGTTGTTATTCATGGACTGGCTGTACGGTGAGTTGGAGCCCATCATCCCACTCTGATTCGTGCCAGGGAAATTGCTCTGCCTGCGGAAACAGAAAGTGCACATATTTGTGTTATACAGATTGCACTTGGCCACAGGGCCTTTTCCAGGTAAGAAGCTGTAATTCACAGGATTTGCGCCGGTTACACACATATTCTTACCACCAGTTTTCATATCTATATAAATAACTATTTTACCCTTGACAGTACTCAACATTACAATTAGAACAGAAGGTTGCATCCAATGTAAAAGGGTATGTTGAAACCTGCTAACATACATTAAGCCCTTCAGGAATGACAGCTGAAATTATGCCAGAACAAAAGGTATTGTGCAGTATTTTTCAGAGTAATAATATAAATTGGCATGGAATCAAATTTGAAAGCAAGTTCAACGTCAGTAAGTTCTAGTACAAAAACTCATACCAGTGCCACATAACATTTAAAATATATATCCATTGTCGTTGTTTGTGTAAAGCATTACATTCCACCTTACTCATTTATTACATCATTTACCATCTACTGCAAGCAAGTTGTGCAGAGCAAACAAATTCTTAGAAAACGATGTACTTTATTTGTGCACAGAACTAAACTTACTATACATCAATGTAAGTCAAAGAAAGCGGGACAAGTGCCAGCTTTGTATGATATCCACATAAAATCAATCTGCTGACATTTAAACAAAAGGGAATATTGGACTTAATCAATGGTTATCCTGAAAATCTATCCGGGGTAGAACCACTGGAACCTTTATCTATGGATGCTCACGATTCCTGAAGTACCTTGGAAAGCTGAAGCAGTTTTCCATAAGTACGAGACGCGCATATGAAGTGATCAGTAGTCAATCTTCATGCATATCATATTTTATAGAGGAATTGAACATTGGTAAGGACATGCGTCACTACTTCTAAGTTTGGACAGAGCTGAAACGTACTGATTTATAAGGCTGCAGAGAGTAAGCATGCAAACCCGAGACTAATTTTAAACTAATATTAGAGAGCTGAAGTCTAATGCTAAACATAAGCAGGCTCAAATAATCCGATACCCTTAGGAATACCAAGGCGGACGAAGACACATTGTGTAGATTGGTCTGCGCCTAATCTAGAATACTAGAGGTGGGCAAGCCTATAAGTTAAGCGGTAGAGTCGAGCCAAGGGTCCGTCTCGGATCTTAGATCCCATGCACAAGCAGAGCCCTGGAAATATTTGCTTTGTAAACCATACAACAAATACAACGTAAAATATGACAGTCTCTTCAAAATTCAAAGAAGGTGTACAGGCATGTGGAAGCTTTGATATTAATATGTCACATTACACAAGGTCACATTTATATTTTTACTGCACAGGGATATAAAGTGATTAGCTAGAATCACATGATGTTCAGCCGGTGCAGAGGCTCAAACCTGGTTCCCCAGTCCATAAGTCAGCAACTTCGGATAGAACGCCACATCCTCTATAGAGGGAGGAAAGCAGGCAGAAGCCACATGAAAGCTCGGCTCGTTATGGGCTCGAAGTTCCAACAGGATCTCGAGCTGAGCCAGAGCCATGCTTCAGCTTTCAGTGGCTCGCCCACCTCTATAGGTTGCACTTACAGTATGAACTGATATTACTGGGGCTGGTCTTCAACACACTGAAAAGCAGCTTGTATACCTTCACCTGGGGGATTTTTTAAAATTAGAAATACAAACGGTTCAATAGAAATAATGTGCAACTGAACAGGTTCCCTTAACTATTCTATGTAAGGATCAGATCAGTTTTCCTCCAAACCTCACATTGTTTTATGAAAAATTCACAGATCCCAACGTGCCTGAATCTCACTCACCAAAGATTGCCCTTTTACACTCCAAAGGAGCACATTTGTGGTCTAGTGGTATTTAAAAGCAGGCACATTGCCTTCAAACAAGGGAAAACTCCTGCCACCCAAAAAGGGAGGACAGATCAAGGATACTGCAAGCCAACTCCCTACACCAGTCTTATAAAGCCTGCACCAACTTCCTGTAAATACAGGAGCTAAGCAAAATGGTCATGACACCACACACAAAGGTTCCATACTCCTTTACCTCAACACTGCCAAACTATCCAAATTGTGATTTATTTATCAAACTAAATAAAAACCATGTGTATTTTCATTGTGATATGATCACACTGTGGACTTAATGTTTCTGTAGATGGGAAATCTACTATACTTAAGATGATTAGTAGAACTCGAATATCCAACCTTTGGACTATATCCTCTTCTCATTCCATTCAACAGTCCTGAAATCTAGTTCCTTCTCCTTATTAGTCAATTCTTCCGATCTACTTTAACTTCTGTCCAATTTCCGTCTACAAAGAGACTATCTGCCCTTGCAAAGCCCAATGCCTTGCCCTACTAACCTCCAGCTCATTTTGTTCACAGTTCTCATACAAATAACAATAAATCTTCATGGACTCCTCTCTTTCAATTGGAATCCACAGCAATGCTCTTCACTTTGTAGTTTCTCCCTTTGTTAGTAAAACAAGAGCAGGGCATGTGGAATGCCATGAGAACTTACCACACGGATGCTTATTGTGAAGCCACACATTGCTCTCGAGTCACCCCGCTTATGCTTGCCCAGTCATCTCTTGTTTCTTTCAATTCTTGAGTAAAGCCCTTCTCCGTAAACATCACCTCACCTATCATTTTTAAAACAATACCTCAATATTTATAACTGGCCCTTTAGCAAGATTAGGTCGACAACAAATACAGGCAGGCCTCTTCAACTTTCCATGAACAATAGACCTACAATGTCATCTGTCATCGTTAGGCATATCATAGAATAGAAAGGATGGAGAACAATCCTATTGAGTAGCAGGAACAACTTATAGCAGCGATAAACCAAGAACTAGCATGGTTCACTTGAATTGTGCAAGACACAAACCCCTTCCTGGAGGCGAGTTGTTCCTTCCCTTCCCTTTCTTCCCACAACTGCGTCCCTCCAGCTTTGGTGCCAAAAAAGGTTGCAGTTTATTCAACATAATATGTTTATACATTTGCACAATCTTAGTTATCCTATTGCTCTCTTGCCATTCATGCAAATATACTTTCTTGTCTTCCTTGCTGCGTGGACCCAACCTCCTCAAACTAAGGGGACGGGAGGGGCCGCCTTCCTTGGCCTCTGTTACCGGGTCAAGGCTTCAACTTGCTACCGATTTGGGACCTGCCCGGGCTGCAAGTGCCGTTCTGCTTGCCCTGCCCTTTTGTGGGCCCTCCCTGCTCCCTGGGGGCCCGCCGTGTGGCAACCGCCAGGACCCTGCTTGAGCATCTACTCTAGCTATCATGAGGCTGAGTCCTTTCATTTTGCTCCCTCGGTACCCCAGCAGTGAGGCATCTCAAGGGTCCTGCAGGAGCATCACATCTATTTTCTCCATGGCGGTAGGCCACGCTTGGCTCCCTCAGTGCCCCTGCCGTGAGGCACCGAAAGGACAACCTATGTGAGCCTTCCCTCTACTTTTTATTAATTCTCTTTTTTTCTACGTTTCTTGTTCCTTCCGCCACGCTACCTACGTTTTCATGATCGGAGGGAGCATCCGCCTTCCCCCTAGGTCCCCCCGCCCCAACTGCCCTCGTCTGGGGAGGCCTGTACCTCACTCCCATGCGACCTGTTTTTTCTCCCCCGCATGCCCTGCAAGCGTGCTCAAACCTACATGACGCCCCCACGTACAATCGCCTTTTTCGAACTTCCAGCATATTTTTCCTGTTTTCTGATTGCCTTGATTCTTCCCCTTGTAACCTTGCCCCCGCCCCTCATTTTCGCCCTTACTCCCGTATGGATGGAAATTGCTCTCTTTGCTGTTGATGCCTTCCCTGGCTGCCACCATGTGCTTCGTGAACCCCTCCATGTCCTGGCAATCCCATCCCATTATTGGCCACAACTGCATCTTCTCTGTCAAACTCTCATCGTATCTCAGCCATGCATCGCCCTGATATTGTTGCTGCACCTCGTGCATTTTTTGCTCGCATAAAATTAGCGCTGCTGCGCTTTGGGGAAATTTCTCAATGAAAACACATGCCAATGTTCTGAAGGCTTTCAGCCAGTTTTCTATTGATCTATCTACTCTGGGCTTGCGGCGGTCCCTCCTGTCATCGTCTTTTTTGTCTTGCACCGCTAAGTCCAAGCCTGCCTGGCGCACCTCCAGTAGTTCCTCCATATTCGCTCCTTCACTCTTAGTGGGATGAGAATGGCCAGTCCTAACAGCTTCGTGGTTGTGTGTGTGTGTGTGTGTGTGGGAGAGGGGGGGGGGGGGGGGGGGGAGGGGGTGTCACTCAGGGAATGGCACAGATACTCGTTGGCTGGCTTCCCGTTCTGGACCAAGCCCTCCCTAGCCTAGCTCGTGCCCCTACCCCCAGGGGCCGCTGTCCCTTCCTCAGTGGTCGGCCCGGGACCTGCCTCCTCATTTTGTGGAGTCTGGATAGCATCCCCTTTTTCTTTGCCTGTGGCCCTTTTTATGTTGCCCCCTCGGTCGGCCCTCTGTTCCGGCTTCTGGCTGCCCTCTTGCCCCTCCGTACCCCACTGGAGTGTTCCTTTAAAGGGGGCTCGGGCTCCTGGCCATTGCCACCAGGGCATCCACGCCGCCGGGTTCGCAGCCCCTGGACCCCATGATTCCCCTTGAAAATCCTATAGCCCCTGGCTCAACACTGTCTGCCATGGGGGTTGTATGGACCATGGATCCTGCATTGCCCCTTTGCTCACTCCCATCTGTCCTGGTCCCCCCGTCGGACAATCCTGCCGCACCCTCACGCGCCCCGTTTTGGGTGGCACCCTCACGCGCCCCTTCTCCTTGCCGATCACACCGGATCGTCCTCCGTGTGTCTCCTGAGGGACCATAGTGCTGGCTACAGACCCCTCTTCATCGCTGCTCCCTTCATTTTCTGAGCTGGATACCAGCTCTGGGGTGGCAACCCGCCTGCTCCTGGTCTGTGTTTGCTTCTTCCCCCTCTGCTCCCCACCCTTGGCCTTGGTGTTTCTTGCACCCGTCTCGCTGGCTGCGGGGGGTGCCGTTTTGGCTGCATGCCCCCCACCCCCGGGTGGCGGTTCTGTCAGTGCTGTCCGCCGTGGTTTCCTTACATGTGCCCTGTCCTGGAGTTGCTGGTCCATCCATGAGGCTCCCTTTAGGGCCACTAATGCCCTGACATTACCCAACATTGCCTGCAAGTCGTTTCGTTGTCCTCTGGCTGCTCCTGGTCCTCCCTGAGGCGCGCTAGTAGCCGTATCTTCCTCCCATTTTTCACCCGCCTGCTAGCCATCAAAACATGCCTTTGTATTCTGGAGACTTCCTGGTGCCTTTTGATGGTTGACCCCCCAGCTGCAGATTACACCCAAAATACTCCGCTTCTGTTTCTAACGGCCTCCTTTTCTGCTTAGTCTGTGACGCTGGGACACCCAGTGATTTGCCTGTCCCTCCTGTATGTCACCTCCGTCTCCTTTCGGGGTTCTGTTACTTGTTATCTACAGCCTGGCAATCCTTGCTCTCCAATGCAAAGTTAATGACCGAGCGCTTCTCGCGCCTTTTCCTGGCCCACCAGGACAAAGAACAATGGCCTCAGCGCTGCTCAGGCCTTTTTCCCCCACTCTACTGCGGCGGCCGGCGACCTCCTGCTGGCCTCAGGCCTTGCTTCCCTACTGTCGCGCTGGGAGCTTGCTCCGGTGAAGTCTCTGGCCCAATGATCCCGCCTTGGTCAAGTAGCTGAATGGGGCCATGTGCCTTTAAGGAGGGGGTTCACTTTGCCGCTTGGCATGCCCCTCCTCCGCTGCTCTCGCTTCCTTGTGTCCGCGCCGCTGCCGCTTTGGATAGCACCTCCGTCAGGGTGCCCAGCAGCAGATCAGCGCTCCTCCTTGCCGCACAGTGAATCAGTTGAGCGAATGAGCAGGAGAAAGAGAAGGCCTGGTGTTGTACCGGCAATTGCGCCAAGGTCATTTCCCAGCTGACAAAGCGTCTGGAACTGTGCCGTGTCTGCTGCCCGTCCTTGATTCCGGGGTCCGAACTCCGATGATCCTGCTGGTCGGTGGTACATCTTCCTTCGCCCTACAGTAGCTCCGCTGTCCTGCTCTGATTTCCTGCCGCACCTTGCTGATTGCCAGCAGATCGGAGAAGGATCGGTCCCAGATGCAGTCGCTCCACTCCAGTCGGTCGGTAGGTCCTTCGCTGTCCGATTCAGCGATTCCTTCTCATTCCTTTTTCTATCCTGTGAGGGGGGGGGGGGGGGTTATGTGCCTATCCGGGCCTGTTGCTCCTTTTGCTGCCCCCTCCCCTCCGCCTTGTCAGCTTTTTTGGGGGGTTCACTCTTGGCCTGAGGTGACCAATACTGGTCGCCCCCTTTCTAGCGGGGGAGGAGCTTCCCTAGTCCTGCCGGCGTTTGGGCCAGGCCCCTAGTGAGTCCGGCTTCGCCTCCCCTGGCCCGGGTTTCAACTTGAAGTGGTTCAAGTCATGTTTTGCAGAAATCACTTTCCAAGAACAGACTGTTCCCCCTCGAACCAAAATTAAGGGCTACCAATACAAAGAATAGCATGTTGTTTCTGGCCACCTTAATTTTAAATATTATGATATTAAACAATATATATATATATATATTTTTTTTTTTTGTATGTTTATGGTCTGTGCTATGAACCAAATAAACCTTTCTAAACAAAAAAAAGTATTCAATGGAAAACACATTCATGAACCATTAGCAGTTATGGGCAGCCGAGTTAATGAATGCAAATTTGTGAGTGCACAAGACAAAGGCGCAGGTGTAGAATTAGTGATGGCATTGGTAATAACATCAGAAAACAGTGCTGGAAAAGGGGATTTTGAAAAATACCAAAGACGAATGACCAAGGGCCTCAAGTCATACGAGCAAGCACTACACATCTATTCAGTATTGCTTCTGTTCGTTCTCGGTGGACCTATGATGGCTTGTAAAGCCCTTATAGTGTGATATCTACTGCCCCTTCTCCTTGCTTCCACTTCTATTCTTCTATTTATGCTGGGTCTGGCGGCTTAGTGGACTAATGCATCCACTGCAGGTGCCTGTGTTCGACCTCAAGGTCACAGGTTCAAATCCCGGCGGGTCCACTCAGCCTTTCATCCATCTGAGGTTGATAAAATGAGTAACATTGAGTTGGGTAACAATAAACATCTGTTATTCAGCGCCAAGAGGCCCCGTTTGGGTGAACGTGCGCTTTACAAATACACGTTATGTTATGCTATAGGTGCCCACTATCAATAAAAATAGCAGTGGTGAATTATGGATGCACAGCAACAGCCTCGGCCTTTCCATATCTTACATTATCTTCAGGGAAACAACTGTTTCACTTTAACACCATCCATATAATCTTTGACTGTGTGGGCCTATAGATTAGAATATAAACTAAATATGGAGAAAACCGTTTTACACACCTGCTTACATAATTTTAAAGAACTCTAGAGAAGATCTTTCTAGATCTACTGCAAGGACTTTATAAGTGGTGTCAATTGAATACCATGCTATGTTTGAGCCCTCTCAACTAGGAGAAATATTTATTTCTGAAAAGAGTGGTCTTGTACAAGAGAACTTGGCGCCTAGATCTTTAGCAAGGAAATCTCCAAACACCTGGGTAAGCACCCTTGCTATCAGTCATGCTACCGTGTCATTACTCCGAGTAGCAGGACGTTTCCAAAGGACAAGGAGTAGTCTCTAAGGAAAGGTTGCACAAAGATATATAGAAAAGGAAAAAACAGATTCTGAAGTTTTCTTTTCAACACACTCTTAAAAGTGGCAGCACATGCATTGGAAAGTAATTTTGGTAAGTCTTCTCTGAAAGCAGATTATTCTAGTGAAGACTTGTCTCTCTCGATAAACTGTGAATACCAGCAATGCCATGAAATTGTGGCATCCCCGGGTATGCTTTGAATAAACTCCAGGCCATCCAAAATGCGGCTGCCAGGCTCCTCCTTGGAATTTCCAAAAGGAGTACCGTGCGTGAACATTTACGCTCACTGCACTCGCTTCCTGTAGCCGAACGGGTCAAATTTAAATCCCTTGTCATTGCCCATCGTGCCCTCTATGGTCATGGCCCTGCATATTTACAGAAACGGTTCTCTTGCTACATCCCGGTGAGACAACTACGCTCATCAGCACTTCTTTTAGCTAAAGTGCCACGCTACTTTCGCCATAGACTGGGCGGATGTTCCCTTGCTGTGAAAGCCGCCCAGGCTTGGAATGCTCTTCCTTTTGCACTTTGTGACACCCAAGACCCTCTGGCTTTCAAGAAACATCTAAAAACATACCTCTTTGCCTAGTGTCAGTTAGTTGACTCCTCTTAGTTTCGCGCCGGGACACTCCTTGGAGTAGCCGCGCGCGTTATAAAACTATATAACATAACATTGTAGGACAATTTCAGAAACAAGATTTTTATGTACACATTTGGAAACAAGCAACAAATCCCAAACTGCATGGCTATTAAGTAGAAACAGGGAATGTCATCCAATACCGCAGATCCACACTTTGCATGGTAATAATAGTGACACACGTGTGGGTTCACAAATATGATGCGAGTGTCACACAAGAACTGAAGGGACATCAAGTGTGGGCTGAGGTGCAAATTTTTATATTTAATATGACACTATGTGGCACGACTTTCTTGGATTTCTTTTTCGAGCTTGGAATATTGTGTACCAAATAAAACTACGGAAACTAGCTTAAAAACAAAAACACACATTTTGCCAAATCAAATGCAGTTTGCTTGGATTGTTCTTCAAGCAGCCACTTGAATGCTAACACATAAAACACCACTGGTAAAATTCAGTTGCAAACAAAAGTCCAGTGCTTGCGGGTAGGACTGCGTTTTATTCATTTATGTACAACCAAAAAACTACTAACTTCCCCGTTAAAAGCTACACGAATCGTGTCAAAAGTCTGCAATAGGTTAAGATGGCATGCAGAGTGTCGCACGTTGTTCCTTTTTTTTTGCTTTTAAATAGCTGATGTTTTTGTCCATTTTGTTTTTTGTTTTGCTAAATGACTGTATAGTCGCATAATCTGTAAAACTGGAAATTCTTTTTTGCCTTTTACTAGAACTGTGGCTGAAATATGTTAGATGAATCTATGTTTAAAGCACCACTTGTTTCCAACTGGGTAGGACTAAAGATATCCCACAACAGATCAGGTTTCTGCTAGAGTATGCCTTTTATAAGGGCTGTAGCTAACAGACTGCCAAGGTAACAGCATGACTACAAACTGGGAAAATTACTACATCCAGATACAATCACAAATCATAACTGCTGACCAAATTGCCTAACCTCGGGCATAACAATATTAATTTTCTCTTTTAAATGCCAAAGTATGCCTTGGGGTTTTTATTATTTAAACACGCAGACCTGCCAAATAACCAGAAGCGATTAATTTAAACCTGCCTTTGACGCGCGATTAGCTCTTAGCATTTATAATCTGTCAACTCTTAACACCAAATGGGCTATCATAATTAGAGTAAATCACGGGCCTGGATCAGCAAATATGTTATTCGTGGAGGTCACGTGCACACACTGCCCTATGCCTTCTAACTCTTTTTAGTTCTCGTCTAGGTAGTGCTTCCGCGGTCTCTTCGAGACATGATGTATTCAGGTATGGGCTTTAAGCTCCAGCCATTTTCCGCCCATCTTTATAATTGCCTTCTCTTCCTGTCCTTTGTAAATGATGGCTTTTAATTCGTGAATAGGCTTAGTAGTCCCTCCTTAGTACCTCCCTCTCTTCTATTGTTACCTCCCATAAGGGCAGCCCTTCTTACAAGTGTCCTTACACCCTAGCTTTCATTAGCAGTTAGGGAGCACCATTTACTTAATTCATGTCTAGCTGAAGCAGGCACAACAGAGTGCATAGCAATGGCGCCACTTCTTGTTTGTATTTGCAGCGCGCCATGCGAGCTTTCCCTTTTTCACTTTAATAATGGCTTGCAGCCCCACACCACACTCATAGAACGCCCGCCTCAGCCGCTATTGCAGCGCGCTATGCGCACTTTCACTTAAATAATGGCTTGCAGCCCCACACAGCACTCGCTGGATGTCACCCCCTGTTAAAATGAAAGCGCGCTTGTTGTGCTGCAAATACAAACAAGCGGCCGACATTGCAGCAGACGTGCTACATTTGCTGTGAAGCCAGCATTGAACATGGAGTTTCGGATAGTTTGACTCAGCTTTGCAGGTTGGTTAGAACTCGTGCCTGGTGCCTGCCCCAGCAGCCCCTCTTACTTGCTGCGATGCAAAGCAGCCAGAACATGGCAGCTTGACCACACAAAAATCAAATGTTTATTGCATCCTTGAATTTAGTAGATTGTACGTAGCGCTTTCTAATTAGCCCTATTTAAGAAGTGCATTATTATACTCTGTTTCATCACACATTGGCCCAAATATAATCCGCCTGTTAGCATAAGGGCTGGTATAAACTCTTCCTACCAGAGTGGCCTCACCCAGGCTGCAGCTTGTTCTAGGCTTTGTATGACAGTCTCCAGTTCACACACGGAAGCATGCTGCACATCTCAACGACCAGCATTAACGAAGCAACGCACTCGCCATGCGGTCGAATTCGAACCCCCAGCACACAGATCTGTGGGCAACAGTATTCGCAGCAGGAGGGTGCCCTAGGAAGCTTGGACACAAATTCCGATTTGAACTGCTGTCCCTGGATATTTGTGAAAAGTGCAACTTTCACCAGACTAGGCCAGTTTGCTTATTTACTAGTGTAGCTGTTGCAGGACAATGCTGAGGTAAGTTAACATTTTTCCATTTTTTTTTGAAGGGATGAAAAGTAGTCATTTTGCACTACAGAAAGTGCTGTTGTGAGGGCGCCGTTCAATTAAAAAACAAAACAAGTATTTGCAATGTAATAGGTCTTCAAATTACAGAAAATTTGAGCTATTGATGTTGCAAATATTAACGCAACGCCAATAGGTTTAACTTTCAGTAATGCAAGACCTATTGCATTGGAAATACTTCTTTTAAGAGGATTCAGCTTGTGGAGTTCTGTTTGCTTGGACTCTCCTTCTCAGGCCTATTAAGGGCATTTCCGTTTAAAGAGGTGACTGGCAGTGTATTCATCCACAGTTGGCAATGGAGGTAGCGTGAAAATAGACCTCAAAATTATTTTTGGGGAAAAAAAAAATCCATAACAGTCTAAAAAACATATCAGCTACCCATGTTGCCTAAAAAAACTAAAGTTGAAAGAGAGTTACGGTTGATTAATATGTTAACAGTGGCCACACCGCAAAAACGTTACATTCATTTACTTCACGAGTTAAGGTGCTGCCTTTACCTCATGTCCCAACCCTTCTGGAATCTTAACTTGCACCTATTACTTAGGAAAGCTTAAAATACAATGTGTTTGAGATAATCACTGCTTAGATTTATAGATATGTAAAAGGTTTATCTCCTTACAAGTTTTCGAATTGCACCCAATCCCATTCTCAAAGATTTAGCATCTACTATGCTAAGCCTGACATTAGAACAATAAATTAACTCTATCCTCAAATATGTCGGAAGCGAGTTTGTCTGGCCTTAGGAATTAATCACTGGCAAAAATAATTTGTACAGATGTGTTGGAAATACTCCACTCCCACACCGGAAAGGGTTGGTGGTAACGGGGTCTCTCCAGACACACTGTGGTAGCTTGGCTCGAATGGTCAGGAATCAGGCACCGTGCTAAGCATACGTCATACCCAGACAATAACCATGCGTGCATCCGTTCCAAAAACGACTCTACACCGTAAAAATTATGAAAATATCTTTCTTTATCTTCTTTTTCTCTTAGTTGCTGATTAGATAAATAATAACACAATCACAATATACAAGGCTTTTTAAATAGTGCAGGTCAAATAAATACTGGCTTAATGATTCAATAAATAGGGGTGATCATAAATAATTAAGGCATAAATATAAGTGCAATACATACAGGCAATTAAATATTCTGAGGCAATAAATACTGTAAACCAATAAATATTGTGCGACAATAAATACTGTGGAACAATAAATACAGTAAAGCAATAAATAGGTTAAATACAATAAATACAGTGCTCTCAATAAATAATTAAAAGCTGACAGTGACACTTCTAGAATCAGATCACATTTAGATTTCTATGGGCTGATTTGGGCCAGGCACAGCTTGTGGTTAGGTGGATGGCTTGAGGGTGTCTACTCCCTGGCTTGGACAAGGCTGAGGCCTAAACTGAGGTAGATCAAGGGGGGAATACTAGAGACCTGGCTCTCTTACTCTACACAACCCCTCTGAATTAGTCTCAGCTCACCCCTGGCACAGTCAAGCTGGTTCCAGCACCTCTCTAACCCCTAGAGTAGTCTCTTAGGATTCCACAGGGCCTTAGGCGCCCTCTATTCCACTTACTGCCCTTTTTCTGAAGCTCCGACGCCGCTGGAGTTGTGTCGACGCCGTGAGGCGGTTCCGGTTCGATGTCGGCGGCCTCGGCACAATGTCAGTTCTTGACGACGCCGGCAGGCGGTTCCGGATCGATGTCGGCGGCCTCGGCTCGATCTCGACCTCCGATTCGATGACGTCGGGCAATCCTGGCTCGATGTCGACTTCGGGCGGCTCCGGTCCGATGGCGACCTCAGGTTCGATGACGTCGGCCGGCCTTGACTCGATGTCGACTTCCGGCGGCTCCGGAGTGCGATCCCCACTCCCGACCTCCGGTGCTCCTCTCCTCAGGTTTCCGGCGACCCCGGAGTGCGACCTCCACTCCCGACCTCCGGCACGATTCCCTTCAGGTTCCGGCGACTCCGGAGTGCGATCTCCACTCCCGACCTCCGGCACGCTTCACCTCGGTCTCCGGCGACTCCGGAGGGCGGACTTCACTCCCCCGTCGACGCCGCTCACTCGACCTCGGGTGACTTCCTCCCCGACCTCTGGTACTCCTCACGACCTCCGTCGGCGCCCTCTCTCGACCTCTGGCGGCTCCGGGTACGACGTCTGCTTTTCCAGTCAGCGCCGCTTCTCCACCTCGGGCTCCGGGTCTCTAGCTTCTCGACGTCGGACTCCAGGGAAACCAGTATCCAGGTCAGGATCTTGCTGTTCTTGGATTCTAAGGCCTGTTCCTGCTGTCCAGGTCCTTAAGATGGTTTTTCTTGCTTCTTCCCACACAGGGCTCCAGGCTGGGCTCAGTCAGTAGGGACTAGTATCAAGGGTGGGTTTATGGACCCCACTCCAGGCACAAGTTTCCACCCCTGCTGCCTCACTCCTTCCTCCTTCAGGTTTCTGCTGCTCACTCTTCACCAGTCAGGTGCCAACTGCCAGCTCCAACTGCCAACTCTCTGTCTTAGCTTCCCAACATTCTAAACCGCCTCCAACTGTCACAGGGCTCCAGAATGTTGCAGAAGGTTCTAGTAGGTTCCAGTGGGTGCTGGTGATGTCACAGGTGGCCACCATTTTGTGCTCCAGGCCCTCAGACAGAAGTTCCAGGGGTAGGTAAAATGGCTCCCTGAATCTGCATCAACACTAAAAAGTCTGGTGGTTCCCAAAAAGGAAAAATTCAAACAGGGTTTGAGGCAAAAGTGGGACAAAATAAATAATGATGAGGAGGGACCACCCAAAGGGCTGACAGGTCTAACAAGATGTATTCGTGTAAAATGCAGATTGTGGCAGCTTATGCTTTGAAGTCTGTTTGTACAACACATTTTTTGCAAAATGTTTCATGAAACAGAATTGAGACCCTGTTGATATTGCTAGGCATTGATTGTCAACTTAGGAACACGCTCAACATGTTGCAATCTCAGGTGTATAAATGAAAGTCTTAATAACAGGTGCATTACTGGATGTTTTGAAGCTGCATTAAAGTTGGCTACTCTGCACAGAGCTGTATGGTAAGGTACCGAGGTTGAGTCCACTTAACTCATTTGGGTGTAGAAGGATAGAGCACAGATTGTCCTTTTCTTACCGCATTTCCAGCTACAAACTTGTATCTGGAAGAAATGCATGGCCGAATGTGCTATTGGGCAATGTGTCACATTTTAGAAGTGTTGCCTGGGCAAGATGCGAGTCCTCAACTTAGCTTCAGGTACCATAAAACCTGCAAACAGAGGAAATTGTTGGAGTCTGTGAACCGTCGTCATTCTCCACTGGCCCTTTCAAACACCAGGCACAAGGGTAAATCCGCCTTCTTTTCTGTCACAATCATTTCTGTGGGTTAGTACATTTATGCACATTAGCAAAGCTGCACCGCTTCAGTCAATTTTATACAATGCACAAATGTAGGAATTCCTCCCACAACCGGTCTCCTACTTACTTATTTACAGTGCACAAACTTACCATTTTGATAAGAAATGCTGTACAAACCATCAGAATCTCAGTAAATCGGGTCATATAGATAGTTCGGCGTTAGGCAGGATATTGTAAAGTAAAATGCATGACGGGTAGTGAATTTGGATAACCAAGCAGACACACAAATACTATTAAATCTACAAATCAAAATGTAAATATAACCATATCAAGTTATTCAAATTAGAAGAACATTGGAGACACAGGAGTGCATGTTAGTGAAATTAGACCCTTCTTCCTTCCATTTTACCCACCTACCCAAGTGAGGAACCTTACCATCTGCCAGAGGTGGGAACAACAAAAGACAAGCTGGTACTGACTACCATAAGGTGTAGCAACTATCTGAGGTGGAAATCACCTCCTCCAAACAATTCCGTATCGAGTAAGTAATCCACAAATCTTAGTTTGCTGCAGCAGAAGGCAGCAACTGAATGACTGCACAGAGTTCACATTTACAAAGGCATTGATGCAAGGTACTTCCTAGTGTGCAAAAAGAGTCCTAAAAGAGAATGCAGAACAATCCTAAACGTAAAAACAGCAAAAAGTGGGTGACAAAGGGAAAATGGGTACTTCCACAATCTGATAACCTAGAAACACAGCAGTGGTACACTGTAAAATACATTAGAACTTTCAGGTCGGTCAAAGGCTTGCCATTCCGTCTAATAACTGCTGCTAAATGTGCATTCCTAAACACCAGCACTCTCAAACCCTCACACAATTCATGCACTTGGATCTTGCCACAGACCCTGGCATTCTACACCATCCTAAACTATGAGCATTCTTGCATCCTGTCAAATACCCACAATTATTCGTGTCAAATGGATAGGGGTCTCTAACATACACCCTTCGTAATGTCCAAAACATGTCTAAATGAATGCCCAGAACCTTGTGACGCCAAGAGCATAGATGCTTCCATCAGAGCTAAAATCAAGGCAACAACAGGTGAGGTCTTAAGCTCCGAAAGCCTAGCCAAGGTAGTTGCAGAGCCAAGGCTTGAACTTCATTATGCATGGTGGCCTTCTCCTCAAATAACAAAAAGCTAGACCACCAAGGAAAAAAAAGGAGGAGAGTGTCTATTAGTCTGTAATGCTAATTCCAGACGGGAACCTTGTCATATTGTGGGTCAAACAGTGAATCTGTCAATTGGGGAAAAGGTTGCAGGAAAGGACTTTGGTCAAACAACTGTCAAAGAAAGAGAAAATTGTCAGAGACTTGCTCCCTATGGCTTGCCGAGGCAAATTATCTGTTGAACAGACCACCATCATGCCCAATCACTTCAAGGCTGGATTCCTTCCAAACTCAAATACATACATTTCCTTACCACACCCAGAAAGTAGCTATAATTCACTGTCACTTCACTAGTTGGTGAAGCTCAAACGTGTTCAGGAACAATATGCTATTCCCTGATCTCATCCCTTGAAACAAACCCCCGTTCCTACCTTTTTTTCCTCATTGTCCTGCCCTTTCCCATGGGTTATGAGGCAGTGTCAAGGCAGCTTTAGAAGGCAACCTTAAAACACAGTAAATGATCCCAGACATGTGAGATGCTTACTAGTGTGCTATTGTGTTAGGATCTGATCACTGTGGGAAAGCAAGGAACACTTTGTTTGTCTGCCGAGCTGCTTTCAGGTACTCTCGTTATTGGGTTTTCCTACACTCTCATGACCCTAAAGTGCTTCATGCAGAGATGCAACCAACACTCCTCTCAAGAGCAGCTTTATATTTAGGCTGAGACACATTATAGAAGCCTGCCAGTGAAGCATTACCGAATAGTGGCTTATTATAGTAGTAGAGGTTGAGGGTTCAGGATAAAACCCACTCCCATGATTTCATGCATTACTGTATTCCCTATTATTACATTAACACTGTCACTTTTGCACGATTTTACTATTTTGGCGAACAGCACTGCTACAGGGAGCTGAACGGAGAAGAAACTGGGACACTGTCAATGTCAAACATGGATGCTGTGCTGGGGCGCCCTGACAATACTGCCGATTTTCATTTTTTTCCATTTAAGAAATCCAGCTTAGAGGAGAACTCAGGAGGTGAGAACCCCGTGGCAAGACTACAATGAAGAAAGAAAAAAACACTGTGCTTTCAGCAAGCACATTCGCCTCGCCTTTTACAATGCCTGTTGGAATGAGGCCATGCAGAGCTCCCACGTGCTGATCTACCATATTGCAAATAAATGCCAGGAGGTAGATGCGTGTCAGCCATCAGATCTAACAGAATAATATCAGTTAGAAGTACCAGGGAGCAAAGGCAGACTGAGTGAGTTATTCTGTCCATGTACTGAAAGCTTTCTAGCCGCTCTCCCCCGGGATCTAACCGCATTTAGAGCACTAGCATAATTTAACACCACGTTGGGGCAATAAACACTTCATGAGTGTCATAATAATGCATGGGAGAAGGCCCATCTACACTCTCAGCAAGTGGGGGCGATAGGTTCCTCTTGGCATCTTGGAGGGCGAGTAATTCCACTCCTGTACAGCAGCAAATCTCAAGCCATTTTCAAGGAGGAAGAGGACGGAGAGGAGTTGGGAATGGAGTGGTTTTCCAGACAAATTTATCCAGTCCTGGGGGTGTACCATGATGCTGGGATCTGCCCTACGGCGGTGCACACATGGCCCCAGCGTTTCTTTTTGGTGCCTTCAGCGCACATATTAACTCACGATATCACTCAGTTTGTACATGTTCTGGGAGAGGTGTGGCGCAGTGGCCAGGGAGGCTGACTCTGGAGCGCAGGGCTCACGGTTCGATCCTCAGCACCGGTGGAAGATCAGCTCAGCATCATGTGACTCTGGGCAGTAGCTCACTTAATCTCCCCGACGGCCCCCAGCGCCTTGAGACCCATACGGGTGATTAGTTCACGCTTTACGAATACCGGGCTTGGAAAAACAAAGACGGGTACTGCTCTGTGTTTCATAGCTTTGTTGTACACAAAACATACACTAACACCGTGATATTCCAAGTTAATGTGTATGCAAAAGGATCCAAAAAGACGTCCCAGGTCACTTGTGCACCAGAACAGCACAAAATAATACATCATGATCCAGCCCCTGGGATCAGTGTTTGATAGCGTGGTCACATGTTCAAATCCTGGCAGATCCATTCAGAATTTCATTCTTCTAAGGTCAATGAAATGAGTTCCACTGAATAACACCAAGAGACATATTCGTGATGAACAAGTACTCTTCAAATATGCCTATCAGGTCTATCTTTATACATAAAATGAGTCAAAAAACCTGAAACAAGCTTCCACCCAGCCAGCAGCTTTTGCAATGGCGGTATGCTCATCTACAGACGCAGAAAACACACTTCATGTGGCACTACCACACAAAAACAAAGTCCAAGAACACAGACTGTCGATGTGCACTGCATTAGAAAAAACAATCAGGTGAGAGCCTCGGACACATCACATTAGAATTTGTGCCTTTGGCCACTTTAAACCCATTCTAGGTAGTAGCATTTGAAACAGCACTGTCAGAGGCACCACACGCCACCCAATCATAAAGCTATGTCTCTCTGAGCTTGCTTTTTGCAAAGGGCACCGCTGCCCTTCAGCACCCAGGCAGAGAGCAGTGCATCTCTAACCTGAAGACTGACATTGGCCATGAGTGGCACTGAGCTCCCAGCCAGGCACCATGCATCTTTGAGCTTACTTGTGGCAGGGTACACCACAGGTCCTTAGCATCCAGCCATCGAGTCAGGCAAATCTGAACTGACTGCTGCCAGCTGGTAGCATGGGCCTAGGTGCCCAGCCACAGACCATGCAACTCTCAGCTGACCATTGGCAGGGGGCACCAGGGGCCAATACTACCCCAACCAGAAATCCATAAAACTATTAACTGACAGCCGGCAGCAGAAATGCTATGCCCCGAGTCCTCGACCAGACAGCCATTTAGCGGAGCTGAACACTGGCAGCAGACATGGCATCTTTTAGCAACCTGTGCCTCCAGTTGGTTTTGTCAAGTTTCTGATTTTTTGGGTTGTGTTGGAAGCAAAAAGTACTTGCAGTTCACTTGAAAGATCTGGTCTTGTAAATTGCTAATAAATTAGAACTACTGGGTTGCTGTGTCCTGGTTCTCTGAAGAAGGAAAACAGAATGACAGGACAGTAGTTTCAGGTGGTGTAACAGGAGACTGGGGAAAGGTTGAATGGAATAAGAAGTTATGGGGAAGTAGGGCTGCTGGAGAAGTGTGAGGGAAGAATGGAAGGGATGAAGTGAGAAGGATGAGTGAAGTCAAAGGGCTGATGGAGAAGAGGACTAATAATGTGGAAGATTAAGGGGAGGGGGCTACAAGGAGAATATGATTCGAGGTTAACAGCTAAGGGAGATGAAAGAGAGTTACGATTTCCCATGCAGGGTTTGCCAGAAGATGGACTTGGAGAGGGATGAGGGGCAACGGAAAGTGGCAAAGGACAAGGGGACAATGCATTTTCAGGATTAGGTGTTGGGTAGGAGGAATAAGGATGAGGTGTATAATAAGACAAGAAGGGGGAACACAACTGTGATGGACATTATATAGTCCTTCTCAATTTTCTTATAAATGAACCAATTATTGTTCATTCTGCTGCTGTGCCCAGGCCACCGTGGGGGAAGAGAGAACAAAAGAGAGGCCAAGAGACTGAGGCCCAAGAGAGAGAAAGAAATAAGCCCAGAAGGAGAGACCCAGAGAAAGAAAGTGATCCAGAGAGATATTATAGGACTGAGTGTGACAGTAAACCAGGACTGCTTCAAAGTAAAGAAAATATCATAGAATAAGCTGTGTTATGTGGCTTATTTCTATAGCTATTAACGCAACAATAAGGCCACCTCAAAACACTAAGGACAGGGTGAAAGAGCAGAAGAAAAAGAGACGGGGAGAGAAAAGTAGGAACCACAACACAGGGGAGGAGGAGGAAGGATCCTAGAAGATGGAGTGATCTTCCCCATAACAAAAGAAACAGGGCTTCCTGTGTAACCTCCCTTAGGCACCTAACGGACAGATAGGGAGGGATTGAAAATGAGAAATAACGGGGATCAGGAGATCATAAAATGAAAGAGGAAAGGGAAACCGGTAGATGAGTGTAGTGACAAGGAGAAGACTTGATAAAACAGACTAAGGAATTGGTACACTGTTCCAGACATACTAAGACAGGCAGGAAAGACCCCACCCCTCAGGAGTTGGGAGTTTGTACACTTGACCCACAGTGTCAACAGCGAGATCTTTCAAGATCCTCTCCCTATGACTTGCATTTTGCTGTGTGACTACAGCTGAAGGTGAATTGTAGGAAGGGAGCACCCGCCACACCGTGCTGTTGACAGGACAAAGACGATCTGTTTGAAGATATCCGGTATTGAACAATGACTTATAAGTGTTAGAGAAGGAAGACAATGTTGGCAGGAAGGCAGTGCACGATAGAGAAAGCACTAAGTGAAGGTATTTACTGTCTGGAGCACCTTCATCCAGATGAAAAACGACAAAACACCGCCACAAAAAAGCAAATGAGGCTGGGATTAGGATTGCTGGGCCTAACTATTGTGCCCACTCCATAGTACACTGCAACACAGTATGTCTTAAAGCTTTAAAAAAACAAAAAGAAAATTGTGCTCTCGCTCCGGGCCAGAATGGCCGTAGCAGGCATCAGGTGTTTCCTTGGGAGGCTGGAAAGGTGGGGTCGATTTTGCAGCTGTGGGGGTCGTTTATGTTACTGGGGGCCGGTTTTGCAGCTGCACGGCTATATCGGCCCCCAGTGACAATAGCAGCAGGGGGGTTGGTTCATCAAAATTGCCAGGGCTGCTTTGGGATCCCAGTATGGCCCAGCTCCCGCTCCTCTAAGAGGAAAGTTATACACAACTACCATTCTTTCTACAATGATTTTGTGAAAATGCTACTGAGCACCCCCCCCCCCCACGCCCTATACCACTAACATGCCGAAATACACTAACAATGACAACAGTCAAACCTATGCAAACAAACAAAAAATAGAATCATATTGTGGAATACACGATTTTATTTTCTGCTTTCTGCTGCTACCAGTGTTCATTGTGTATGTTGCACGTTTGGGTGTCTTTTCTTTGCTGTGGGGCTTGGATCAGTTGCTTTAGGGGCAACATCTGTACACACACGGATTGCATTTTAAGCATATCAAAACCAAGAATATTTGAGGAATGCTGTAACTTGGTTGGAGGTACCAGGGATTAAAGATTCAGCATTCTATAAATTATAGAATCTGGGTCTTCGGCATTCTCTGCAAGACAGAAAGCGAGTTATCTTGTGTATTAACATCCTTTCCAGCAAATACTTTAAAGGTACTGCTTGCTGGTAAATTGATTGTGGACAGGAAATAACCTAAGAAATGTGTGGGCCCCAATTTTCTAACACATCTGGAGTTGCAAATGGAGTTATCAGAAATTGAACTGTAAAATATTTTAAATGCCCTGATCAACTTCGCCCTAATTTAGAGGTGCTCTACTACAACATGGAGTATTTAATGTTGTGTAACAATGAGTGCAGGGTATGGACTACCACTCTATTGTAAAGGCAATAAAGACATATATGGGTAAATAAAGATTTGCTATTCAGAAATCCACATCTATGTATCTTAATGATGTATACATCTCTTCATGGTACGAAGAAGTGGAAAAATACCGTAAATGTGTACTTTCGTTCACATTATAGAGGTAGTCTATATCCTGCACTTGATATCGTGCAGGTCGGTATTAAAATGGTCACACAATATAGTGACAAACAACCACTTTTAAAAGATTGCATTTACATTGAGTGTCTTAAAAACTCAAGCATGGCATTCCAAACAGGCCCAATGAGTTTTAAGATGCACATTTAACTGTGACAGGGGACCAAGGAGTCAATGTGATTTGGGCTTTTAAGGTGGCTTCACTCCAACTGCTCAAAATCGTAGATTCCCCCACGCCGAAGGTTTGGGTCTAGTTGCGCCCCTGTATTTATCTGTGAATTACTTTATTACACAAAGGACACAATGCTGCTGAGGAGGAGTACATCCTACAGCGGCACTGTGAGATGCCGGCTCTACTGTTCAGTGCTTGGGTATTTCTTTAAGTTGAGTACTACTTGACCTGAGAATGGGTCTGCTGGACAACCTTACCTCAAAGGCTATGTGAAAGACTTGCAGAATCCTCTGGCCTGCCTGAAAATTAAAAGTTCTTGATCTCCCTGCACCTACACATTAAATATAATGTCACAGAATTGCTGCCGGTTTGAAGCACAGGCACCCACCCTTTAACATCAAATATAATAGGACGAAGCAGGTCCATAGAGCATAGCTGCTGATCTTCCCTATGGCCCTCTCCCACTGAAAATGGAGGCTCCTGCAGCCTTTCCAAGTCATGTGAATGCCATACAGGAAGCTAGAGCTAGTTTCTATGATAAGGCCCATGTGCTAGATCGGGCGGGCATTCGAAAGTCCGGTTAGAGAGACCCAAGGCTGTTAAAAACTTTAATATCATGCTGCATCACTGAAACAAAGGCAACTATGTCCAAGAGCTGAAAACTCAAAGTCCTAGGGCTCACGTGGTATCTTCAGTTTTCTGATTTACAATGCTGGTTTGAACAGTTTAAAAATGCACCCTCCTCAAAATAAATAGCGCAGGTCCCATTTTAAATTAAAAAAATTATTATAAAAAGACTAAGCTCTGGACCCACATAAGCCAGAAAATCCCAAACAACTAAGTATTTTGTTTAGTTAACTGAAAAACCATAAAAACGAAATTGTAGCAAGTGCCACTTCATTATAAGCACTGCTCTCTCAGTTACTCTTTACAAAAAAATAGAAAACAATATCTATTCCTAACCAGTTAGACTGCAAATTTCAGACAAAAAAATTGTAAAGAAATTTTTAAAATTTGGTGATTCCTTCTCACTTTTTCTCCTCCAACAGCAAAATAACTACACAAAAAACAGCCTAATTTCTTTGGCTAAAAGACTGGACACAAGAAGAAAATTGTTGCCAGCTGTTTGAAGAACCATCTGTTTCAGATGTCAAGGCCAAATTTTTATTGCTAAGTACAGTAGAAGAAAATTATTAGAAGCCCCTTCACCTGAATAAAGCACCCGCCGTCACATGACTACAATCTTAGGATTCAACGGACTCTGGGGAAGTAAATGTAAGCTGAAGACACAAGACAAAACACACCAATGAAAACACTTTATCTTGGATCCTAAGTAGCACCACTGCGGGGCCAGACATCCAATTTGTTAGTTCTTCTAAATAACGTGATGGAGTCCCACATGTTCTTACTCAGGTTCAGTACACAAATACGAAAAGAAAAAAATTCTAATCAGACAATAAAAGCTACATTTCTATATAAACTACATAGGTTCTCTTTTTGTTGGCATACATGTAAAACTGTGCCGATATTTAGCAACGGGATTGACTTTTGAGATTATGGACCAAAAAACAGAGTTTATAGCGGTGTCCCATGTTGCTGAGCGGCTGTTGTGCACTAGCAAAGTAGAGGAGGTCAGTGAAGGTATTTTATTTTACCTTCAGGTAAATACATATTGTCACAACAAGGTCAATTAGTGCTCCGAGAGACAAATAGGGAGTCCATTATTTACTGAACGGTGCCTTGAAAGAAGTCGTAGGTCTCTTCGGACACAAGCACCTTTTCTGGGCAGATGTTTTTCTAATTACGATGCTACAAGGCAATCACAAATTATTTTTGAAAAGTTCACTTCACACCTCGAATCACTCATTCCAACTCAAACCACCCACTATTTAACTTGCACACGTTGAACTATATAGGCTTAAAACAACAGTTGTGATTTAACTTGCACACGTTGAACTATATCGGCTTAAAACAACATAGGTGTGTTCTTTTCCCAATGATTGCCACGGAGAGTTACAATATGCTACATAATGTGGTAGAGAAAGGCTGACTAAGTACTAGGAAGGCAGCACTTGCAATTTGTAGCCAAGATTATGCCCCCCGCCCACAAAAAACACACAGAGCAGGGAGATGCAATTGTACAATTATTGCAGATTTGACCTAAAGTTAGAAAAGTTTTTCGCTAAATTAAGGAATCCATTGCACCGCTTCATTTTAGAAATACACAACTTATATTTAAACTGAGCGCAGTCTTAAAATCCATTCGCCACCAAGCAGAGATACAAAATGGCCGCCACACAGTAGCAGTTAGATGTTTATGCAGCCAACGCCACCTCTTTTTCTAATGATTGCTAAACATTCAGTGATGATTGGCTCCTCAGTTAACACTCCATAGTATGGTGTGTTCATGTCACAAATGTGAAAGTCATACATATGGATGTAAACACAAATAAAATTAAGAGCAAGACATCTGAGAAATAAAGAAAAACTAAAGACTAGAGAAAGAGCGTCAGGTCAGTAAGCCATCGAACCAGTGAAGGTCAGAAAAAGAAAGCAATATGAAAACTAATTTCTATACAGCAGGATATACGCAAGTCGGCGAAGGCCACAAAAAAAGGGCAGTGGGGACAAGCAGAGTGCGAGACAAAATAAGAACACAAATGGACTGGAAGGATGCATTTGCAGAAGCAGTGAGCTTTTTGAGAATCAATACAAGCTAAGACTGCTTTCATTTCTGCAGAGTGGGTGAAGGATTTCAGCTTTTTTCATGTGATGTCTAAAATCAAAAGGGTCATTAAACAGAGACATGTTTCCCACTCTCTAGCACTTTGACTCACAGCAGCAAAAACTCGGCTTAACCAGGGATCGGAAGGCTGTGAAGACTGTTTGCCTTTATGCTTTATTGCACAATCTCCAGTAATATATCTCTTCACCAGTGGCTTCTAGTCAATCAGCGCTACTGCATTACTCAAGAGCTGTGGAGAATAATATGGAAAAAGTGCTCTGCTGGCACCAGCAGCAGGGTATATGAATTATAAATACACACTCTAGCTGAAGCCCTGACGTACGTTCTGTGTGTACAATGCCAGCGGATCTGTTGCACTATATAATTAAGGATCTTTAAAAATCAGTATTTATGGATTTTAGCCATTAATTCTTGGGACAAGTTCCAATATTTGTCTCTGATGCAACAAGGATCTGCAGGGTGGATTTTTCAACAACCAGCATCAACCACATTAAGGGTCACCGACGAAATCATTCTTTGCTTTGGATTGAAATTAGATGGACTTGTCAGGGTCACAGACAGTCAAATTATATTCTGACTGGCCCGATTCTATTACTATTATAGGGGGTCTCTTTGCAAAATTTCAGAACCAATGTTATTTGCACGTGGCATACTACTTCTTGACTCGTTTCAATAACACGCTACATGTGGGCTGTGAGTAGTTCTGGTCAGAGACCTGGGCGTTCTGTGTGTGTGGACTGGGAGGAGTTATGGGAAACTCAGTGCTTAATTAGAGCCAGTGGTTTCCGGTGCTCGGCCCTGGCACTTAATTGTCAACACCGCAGTTATGACAGTCTGCACATGGTGGCACTGCTCATCTAATTTAGAGATGAGCAGCGCAAAGGTTGCTTATGAATACAATTTGCATAAAAAAATTACTAATACCTGCCTCCCCAGCCATTCCTATAGCTTTGGGGACCTGGAATAAACTGAACTGTCACACTTGCACGCAAGAGAGATGGTTAAAAGTTATTTTGGTACCACCATTAGCGGTGATGATGGGGCAATGGGTGGTGCAAGCTGCAGTGGCCTCCTGGTCAAAGCCTTGGTACTTATTATTTTACAAATCAAGCACTGGGTAAACTTATGAAAATGGTTGGGGGCGCACATGCTCCAAGTGGGATACTATTACCTTCATTAAGGCAATGTGCACATTCATTTACACACGTAATTTCTTGTGATGATACGCGACGAGAGACTATTCAAGAAATATTACATACGCACATGTTTATTGTAGAGACAGACGGCATTAATTGCCAGACTGCTCACTAAACACAATGAAGAAAACAAAACAAACAAAAATCAACAAGATGAACTCAATGCGTCTTGCCAGAAGACGACTATGATAAGAGGACTAAGAGAGGCTTTATAGCTATTGAAATGTTGCAGCTCAGTTGCTGAGAATTTAGGCAATCGGGGTGCAAGCTCGGGGTTTAAAGGAATATCACACCGCCACAGAGGAAAACAAAATTCCCCCCTTTCAAAATAAATTAATGTTCATGTGGTAGGAAGGAGGAAAAGAAACAATAGGCTTGGACTCAGTCATAATAGAAGAAGAAAAACACAAGAAGAAGAATTCGTGCAAAACGCTGTTCAGGTTTGTAGGAGAAACCAGAGGGCATGAAAAACCAACTGGAAAATGTGTGATTTTTTTTTCCGCGGAGGGAGAAAGGGCGAGGTTTCTCGGGGTCCGTGTCAGGTCGAGCTGGCAGGGTGTCACATTGTAATCACCCTGCTCCGGTTAGGCAACATTGATTTTCTCCCCCGCTACAGGTCATCGAATTCTGCTGCATGCTATGTAAATTCATTTTACACGGTTGCTTAATGTGGCTTGGCACAGCAAAGTCAGCTGGTCGGAACCAAAATGGGGAATTCGGAATAAAGGCCTGTGCCAGAGGGGCAGGGGTGTTCAAACAACATAAAAACCAAAATCCCGTAAATAGAGTAAAGGCAGAAATAAGGGAGAAAATTGGATGTATCTGAAGGCCAACGGCAGCTCCTCCGCTAAGGCGAAGGAGCGTCGCTCCACTGCTTTAAAACAGTGCAAAGGAAAAATATAATTATAATAACGGAACATTATTATCATTTTATTTTTAGTGTTGCAGTTGTACTGCAGCCAGGTTAATTTAGGGTGGGGCTCCTGTGACGTCAAGGGAGAGAGAGTGGTGGCTTCCTCTTAAGTGCGTATGACAGTTTGGAACGGTCTTGGGCCACCCAAACCTTCATGCGCACTTTGCATGTTCTCCATTGGCTGTATTGCACAGACTGGGTGGAATAAATGCCCAGCCTCCCAGTCCCTCTCTGAGCAACAAACCACGGCGCTCAGACCAATCACAATGCTGCTCTGAGGCAGCGTTGTGATTGGTCAGGGGAGACAGGGTGCTTCCTGGTTTTCACATCAGAGGAGACCAAAAAGTTTTCTTTTCTTTTTTATTTATTTCTTTGCACGATAAAAGTCTGATATGCTTTAGGGCATGGGGAGTGATTAGTCTCCTTTCTTCTTAGAATAACACAGCCTGACGTGTATTTGTATAACACACGTTCACACGTAGGGATCTTGGCGCTCAATAACAGATGTTTATTGTTACCCAACTCAATGGTACTCATTTTATCAACCACAGATGGATGAAAGGCCGAGTGGAAATGCCAGGATTTGAACCTGTGATCATGAGATCAAACACATGCCCCTTCAGTTGATGCATTAGTCCACTGAGCCACCAAACCCAGCATGAATAGAACAATAGAAGTGCAAGCAAGGAGAAGGGGCCGTAGATATCACAGGGCTTTCGGCCAAATCTGCTGTGATAGACTGCACTCAATAAATGTGATAACCGACCTATGCTTCCAATGTTTTATGAGGAAAATGTAATCATCCCGTGCCACATCTATGGAATTCCTGTCTGGTGTCCTTAAAACTAGACATGGGCTAAATGCTGGGAAGCAGAAACCGAGTGGTTGTGCAGAGGTACTGAGCACTAGGGTAAGGGCTTTTTGTGATGACAAGGGCGCCTGGTCTACAACAGCCGCCTCTGGATGAACGCTGAAAAGAGTCCTGCACAGTCACAATGTTGCATGCTGGGATGAAGGAGGTCCTCGCTACTTTCTTCTATGTGACACTGAATGTCTATGAAAGCAATTTCCTTTCAGATTTTTCTTTTTTTTTTTTAAGGGGGGAAATGGAGGGTTTCATTGCAATATTAAAAGGTCAAAGACATTAAAAAGTGGTGATTTACTTAGGTATTATTTCGCTTTGCTTGGTGTAATAGTTTCTCTCCATTTCCAAATGTATCATTCACTCAATTTTTTTTTAACGTCTTGTACCACAAACACCTTGCTTTCACCTTGGAAATACACCCACAATTAACCGTCCAATTTCACTGACAAAAAATATGTGCCTTCCATGAGGAAACTGTGGAGATCTTAGATGTGCTCCACATTCTGCTTTGCTTAAGAATGTGCTCCAACGTCAGTCCCTTAAATATTGATGTATACATATCTGGACCCATCTGAACTTTTCTTCTCGTTTACAAACTATTACAAACTATCACATCTGAAAGGGGACCTCTGTGGACTGACACTACCCATGTTTGTAATCTTTTTCTCAAACAAAACGTATCACAGCCTAAAACAGAATCAATAATTTATCAGACTGCCCCAATATCAAACATATAAAATAACTTGCCCACAACCTCTGCCTCTTTTCAATGCTGTACAAAACAGAACATCGAGATGTATGTATGCTTCTACAACTATGTAAACGGTGGTACAACTACAATTCAATAACACAGCAAAGCTCAAGTATCTTGGTGATGCGAGATAAAGTTAGAAGATGGTGATAATTTTTGCATTCTAGATTTGGGCACACACCCATGTCAACAACCTGTGAAGGAAAACAAATTTCCTCACTGAATTACCAGTCAAGCTGCACTTCACTGACGTGGGCCAAATAGGACGAAACCTGGTTATGGGTGCTTATGTTCCCATTCAAATTTGACCCGGCAGTTCGGGATGAACTGTCCCCATTGAAGCAGGACCAAGGCAATTTCTATGTGGTCTACTCCTGTCTGAAACAAAATGGCGGGTTAAAAACAAAATGGTGCACTGGATTACAGCCCATAGTAATTACCAGCGGCTTAGATTAAATAAGGAAATCCGCCCAACACGTTTTTGTTTTCCTTAGTGCAACACCCCAAGTGCGACAGGTATGCCCAGATGTGGGTGCTCTCAACTGAGGAAGCCCAAGAAGGGCATGGCCGATCTGGGATTGCTTGCGATCCCAGTGGACATGGCCTTGCAACTCGGGCTAGACTGTTCCTACTGGAGCAAGACCAAGGCTGATTGCACAGGACCAGCTACTACCTGAAATGGCATGATGGGCCAACAATACAATGGGCTGGCTTGTGGCTCAAGAGTAATTACCAGTGGATGAGATTAGTTAAAGCAAATACACCAGGCACTTTTTTCCTAAGGACAACCTGTTAAGAAGCAAAACAGAGAGCAGAACAAAGTTGTTCGAACAAAGAGCAGAACACTGGAAGGAGAAGGAACAAAACACACATCACAGCCACAACCCAGTTTACAAACAGAATATGTCACTAGCACCAACGTGTCCTTCGTCTTTTTATCTAGGTTTAAATCATCCGGCACCTGTCATGGTGCCTAGGCCTGGCTTCAGTGATTAAGATAGCAGCAGATTCTCACGCCTGGGAAACTCAAGAATGGTAAAGCAGGTTTTCTGCCAGTGACATCTCTGATCTGCCCACTTGAAAGCACAGAAGACCCATGACAAAGTCTTTGGGGTTACCTTGTGTCATGTTCCTTGAGGTCCATGTCAGTGTGGCACAATGACCAGATGCCCGCTGCCAACCAAAGTTGTAAATTTAATTGGTTACCCTCGAGCAGGGGTGTCCCATATTGGTCCACTTGGGTTCAAGTCAGACTCTCAGATTATCCTGATCAAATCAACTAACATTTAAGGAATCCAAACGGCAGCCATTTACAATGTCCTTGGTTACTCTGAAAGTCGGGCACAGCTGGGCACCAAGTACTGATCTCAGACACACTAACTTGCTCCAGAGGGTCTCTAATCCAATTTTGGACCTCTTGCCAAAAGGCCATTTCCATCAGATGTAAAAACACCGGAACTGCTCTGCCTTTCTGACTTTGATTATCTTCCTCTGTCAGTGTTCAAACATGTTGATACATAGCATTGCTGCTTCTTGAAATATGGCAGCTTAACACTTGAAGGCCTAGGATGGGTTTGCCTTACAGCTTCCTATTATCTGTATGCTCAATTAGGAGTAAATACCCAAATACAGTGCAAAAAAGGGGTCCGATTCATCCGGCCATTCTTGGAATTGCGCCTCGAAGATTAAGGTAACACACTGGATTGATCCTCTTGTTTACGGCCACACAGAGACAGGCTCTTCACTTGCTTTCCAATCTATCAACAATTTCACCTCAGTCAAGTGGACATTAATAGGAAGCAACTATGTAAACACCAACATACACATGTGATGCACATACATAGAAAAAGGCATTTCACTAATAAAAGTCAACTCTACTCTAAATATTTTCATAGCAAAGCCACTACACAACACAACAACGGATGGAGCGGAAAGGCTATTCTTTTTTTTAAGTGATGGCAATTCTCTACTCCCCTCCAAACATGAAGCAGCCATGCAGGAAGCCATGCAGTGTCTTAATGTTTCAGTGAAGCCACTGCATTTCCAGTGTTGTTAGAAGTAAAAAAAAAAAAAAAAAGACTTTTTAAAAGAATGGAAGTTATTAAAAAAGGACTTGGAAATGATTTTGCACACTTCCTCACCCCAAAAAAATATTGAAAGTCGTTCAGCAGTCAAATGGAATGTTGGCAAACAAAGGCCCGCTTGCACCCCACTCCCAAAATAAATAAAAGATTTACCAAGGCCCCACTGCAAGTCCAGTTTTTATTACTACCTACCCGTACTGGTCTGGCTGGTGCATCATGGGAGACTGAACGTTGACATAGTTGGGGTGCTGTGAAGGGAACATGGCCCGTCCGCCAGCCCCAGACTGGCTGGGATAAGCAGGCGACCTAGTGTATGGTGGCCTAGAGCAGGACAAAAGAACAGCTTCTTTCAATTGGTGCTGTTATAACAAGTATGAACACACCTGACAGCTTCATTCTGTTCAAATCAGCATGTGAACCTCACAGAATACATTTGAATGCCAAAGGTGCTGTTTTGAGGCAAAATTAGGGAGAATGGAGCGAAAGCTGGAAAATCAAGCAATTTGTATAGCAGCAGGAAGCTATCCAACTATCTACTACAACATGGGTACTCCCAAACACTTTCCCGTGGGCCGAAAAGTTTAGTCTATGGTGTGACCGTGGGCCGCACTGATGCCGGCACGGTGTTTGGAGGGGGGGCGGGATTGTAAAGTGGGTGTAAGCATGTACATTTAGCGGCTGAACTGAATTGCACAATATAGAACCAGAATCCCTGAGGTGAATTCTGGCTTACACACTTGGCCAAATTGTGTGATCCTGGGCAATTGTTTTTTCTCAATTTCCCTGCTTTTTCTTCATTATCACGTGTAAGAGGGCTACGAAATACATGACTTCAGGACGCGTTCTGTACAAAATCTTCTCCTTTGTTTTGGATTTAATCACTCATGGCATTGTTGTCAAGGGTGGGTGCATGAACATTTCTAAATTCATGGTGGAAAACGATCAATTAAAAAACAAAAACTTTTGAATGCACTGCTATAATCTTATTTACTAAGGTGAAACGGTTCTCCAGGTTAATGAGATACACTTCAATTCAGAAGGGTGCTTATATTTTTTACACCTTTAAAATTGAAGGTGTTCCTAAAGTTAAGGGGTGCAGTACACACTAGTTACTTCCTTTCTTTAACTGCAATTAATCTTTAAATACATGCTTGCTGTTTATTTAACATATTTTAATGGTAGTGCTGAGTCCAGTAAACAGCAGTCATATGCTTCTCTTGCCAGGGGGCCCTGTGAAACGGTCAGGAGGACTACACGTGGCCCCCGGGCCGTACTTTGAGTACCATTGTACGAGAATGATAATGTGCAGCACATGGCTGACTCAACAGGGGGGCATTTTGCAGCCAGGCTCCTCCAATATGTAAACAGAGCGAAGAGGTAGCCTGAAGCGCTGTAAAATTTAAACTAGGTACAAACACGGAGAAAAAATTAAATAAAAAGAAGCTTCAACTGGAAGGGAGTATTGGAAAGATTGTAGGTCGATTTATCAGCAATTCTTCATTTAACAGGAAAAAAACACATATCCGCTTAGTGATCAACATTCTATACCAGACACAAATAATCCTTGCCAATTTCAATATTTAAGATCTGAAGGTCTTCAACCCCCCAAAACATTGACGTTTCTATCTTTTCCTTCATCAACCATATTGTGAGGGCATATACTGTGTGTGTGGCAGGGGATGACTCGTAGTTCGGTGAATATTTCTGATCAGCATCTCTTCCTCCAGCTGGGACTGACAAGGAGACAGCGGTAAGAAGAATGAAAGAGAGGAGACTGGCATTTAAGGACATAGCAGCTCCTCGAGATGTTCTCCATGGAACCATCTGGTGATCCTGAGTTTAGATGCGGCCATCAGAGGAGTTTTAAGGCTACACCCGGAGTAAACCTTAAATCATCTCAGGACCCTGCTGCAAGAGAGAGCAGGCCACAGATGCCTTAATAAATAAAGTTATTTGCAGGCTACTTAAAGGGGCAATGTGCAGGTAAAATAGGCCACTCTGTTTGAAAGATATTCTTTGCCATCAATGTGCACTGTTGTGGAGTGACCCAAGGGGGCCATTTTGTAACTTTAGAACAATGCGAAACCCACAACTTTGCTTCATGTGTTTCTAAAATTACTACTTTTGACACAGGTAGCCCTGATCAAAGAAAGACAATTGCCCATGTCTGTAAGACACAACACATTACTCAAATAACTTATAATGAACTCAGTTTTAAGAGGTTTTTTTTTTTTTTTAACTGTACAGCATTTTCTTTTAGTCTCCAACATGAAACCTGTATACATACCTGCCATGCGTAGAATTTGCTGCTATCTGCATTACTGCGGCAGCCGCCTCCTGTGCCTTGCGATTTGCAGATGGCATAGGCGGCCCCATGCCGGGGCCTCCCTGCGATGGCATGCTGGGAGAATTCGGGGTCATGCCACTCATGTTTCCAGGAAATGGTCGGTTCTGCATCCCGGCGGATGGCATGCGGCCCACGGGTATGGTGCCACCCGCCTGGCTTGGCCCCTGGCCATGCAGCTGGCTGTTCACATTCATCCCCATGCCAGGCCCTGGGCCGCTGTAGTTGGTGTTGGGCATACCGCTGTATGTAGGAGGCCTTGAGTAGTTGCCTAGAGCACACACACAAAAACCACAAAATAAGCTTTTACAGTTAAGCTTGAATTACATTTTTTATAATGTACATTTATTTATTTTGACAGCATCCGTTCAAGATACCAAATGACTGCTCGGTATTTATATACAAACAGGTAAGATTACAATATTATTTTGCAATTGGCCCATTAAATTATAGTTCATGGCAAGCGCTGACAAACTTTTGTCCAGAGTAAAGTGCGGGTTTAAAAACTAGTTCACAGGTGTGTAATAAGGGCATAATAAAAGGATGGCAATAGCATTTAAAAACAATGTTCCACATGTCCTTGTTTGTGCAAGTGTCTTATGCAGTTTGAATTTGGCAACCCTGCCTTCCATGTGCCACGAGAATATATATATATTCGGATTGAACCACCACAGGCACGACTAAGCAGCAGGCCGATGAAAATGATAGCCATTTTGTTCAACAGTAAGTAGAAGATCACAATAGTATTATAAACGAACTCCTTTTGATGATTTCCTAATAGTAGAGAAACTTAGCAGAAATAAGGAAATAAACTCGAAAAAGGACTGAAATAAAAGACTTCAGCATGACTCAGGATAATCAAGTGTTCTCTTGGATAAATACACCAACCATATAGATTAAGCTACGGTATGTTTGCACGTGGATGATGATAATGTCATCATGGTGGGTCTCGACAAAATCCCCATAGCCCCACTAAAAGCAGTCTTACATGAAGATGCAGGTTGGTTACTGAAGGGAAGGGATTATAAGAGCATCAATCTAGGTTGATAGTCAATGACTTCCATTTGAAACAAGAATCAAGATCATAACTTACTGAACAGTATACAAAGACTTACATTTCCATCATCCCGCCTGCCTCCAAGGTGAGCTAATAATTATATGTGGTACCAACAAAAGTCAAAGATCAAGCCTTACTGGAGATCACAAGAAACAAAAATACAAGTCACCTAACCAAGCATTTTCCTGATAGGTTGTCTTGGTCTGCAACTCACTATCTGAGAACCTAGGATTGGATGCTGCCATTCTAGCATTTAAAAAGATGCAAAAAAAGCACGTTTATAGAATGCTTCTCACCTCAGGATACTGAAGCCACAAGACAGGACTATTGTATATAATCTTTTTTTTTTCTGGAATACTATATTACTTGTAATCTTACCTTGTTCGATGTAAAGTGGTTTGATGCACCACACATGTGGTTCATGCGAACAAATAAAACCAAATAGTCTATATTCAAATTGGGAATACACATCCACCCTCCACCCCCTAAAAAATCTATGTCAGGGGTGAGAAGGGTAGAAAAGGATCTGGCAGGCTTTGGGGGGAAAAGCATGAACAACAAGTCTGATTTAAATCTGGAAGAGTTAGGACATCTGTTATATTTTGAACTGGACAGGAAAATAAATCAGCAATGATCTAAATTGGGAAGGGCTGGATTCATGCTACTTAAAATTGAGCAAGGAGATGAAGGGGCTGATGAGCGGTGAGGAACGTATGGATGAGGGGTCAACGAGGGGACGTGCTGAAAGGGAGGGGGGCTCAAGTCCAGTGGGGTGAGGCCAAATGCCCTATAGAGGAGCCTGCTGTGTCTGGTGTTATTAACAATGTCATATGCAAAACTGTGCATGGTTTCTGTGTGCATCTATCTCTCCCACTGTACATACCACTACTTTCTGCCTGGTTCTTTCTACTGTGTTCTAAAATGGAAAAATAAAGGTTTTTAAAAAAAATCGAGCAAATCAAATATATAGCTAAATATTGGATCAGTGGTGGAGAATACCGATTTTGAACACAGGCAAAAGAAAGTATTTTCGACTGGGAAGAGCTGGATGATGTGACAAATTATCTGATGAAGGATGCAGTCTGCCAGTCATAATCTGAGTTTGGCAAACAGAGGAGCGGGAAGGTAATGCATTTGCTTTTGAATGAGAGGACTATACATGATGTATTATAATAGTAAAGTGCATACTGCTCTGCACACCAGGTCTAGGGAGGTTACTGGCATGCTGGACACTGCTTTCTTAAGAAGAATTCATCAGTGAATTGCAATATCCGGATTATGTATAGTTGGTGCACTTTATCTGATATAATTTAGCATTTTGTTGTATTTATAGTGAACAGACTACTCAATCTTTTGAAGACGTGGACCATAAAGACTTACACAACCATGCAATACGGTCAACAATGTTCAGAAGAGATCAGTTTTAAAATCTGAAATTAGATTGGCATTTTTGGTACATTCTGATGCAAATATTTATGAGATTTACACTGTGTTATGTGATCACTTCTAATACCAAATATCTAAAATGTTTAGTTTCTTGTTCAAAATTAATGCTGTTCCACCTACTTAATACATTAATTGTTACTCTGAAACATTTCCAGTTAATAAAGCGGGTGTGGCCTTTCAGAATAAAATGAGTTCATTGGCATCACCAAATCAACAAATGCACATAACCACAACTTTGGGACTGGAATCTCATTTTAATCCAGTGATTAAATTATGAGCAATATTTCAGAAAGAGAACTAGCCCAGTATCCCTGAAGAACATACATGTTTGTGAGTGTATGCCTACAATCATTCCCACAGTAATTCTCTTCAAAATATTTAAGCTAGTTTTGCTGTCTCAGACACAAGAATTAATCCAGAGGCATAAAACATATCTGGTTCATATTATACATACTTTTAGGGAAGTAATCAAAAGAAATTAAATATCTATGTATTTCCAAGTCTAACAAAACAAGGGGTTTCATATTATTTAGGGAGGCTACGGGGTATTACGAGTGCTTCACACATGATAATCGAAACAAACTGCTACAAACCATGAAAATGAACTAAGCAAATGCAAAGGGGAAGGCCAACTGTACCTAATACTGTGGGTCATCATCAAGATGGTGGACATTCATTCGGTTTTGCACCAATCCTTTTAATTCAAGGTTTTTTTGGATGCAGTTGGACTGTGGACGCTTCCTATTTGCTGATGCTACTTAGCGCAACATTTGGCCAGGATATAACCTAGAATGATATTATCCTGTCAAGAAGAATAACTGTTGATAAAAGAGATTTAAGATGACATTTTGGAATGCACACCTATGAAGACATTCTTTAGCTTTCCCAGCTAAAGTCCCCATTGTATTCTGCAGTTAATTCTTTTCATATCTTTTAGAAACTAAATTATGAATAAATGGTCCTACCCTGCTCGACTTCCAATCCTTGACAGTCCACCATCCTGACAAAGACCCCAAGCTATAGGTACAACTGCGATTGAAATGTCATAATTCTGATTTGCTTGGCCTACTGTGTGGGTCCGACTACCTATGATCTCAAAACCCACTATCAGATACAATTTGGGTTTCACGTAATACACAATATTACCCAAGCACAAGCTTTTCGAGTTTTCTCCCCTTTTTACGTGTACAGCTCTATTTGTACAGCTCACGTTCATGGCACTCCTATTTAGATAATCACTTGTAAAGCACTCGTAATACCCCACCACCACCTGCAGAAATAATATAGTATCTCTGTTTTGGAAACATTTGTTTCATCATAGTGTTCATTCTGGATAGCTATCCATAAACCCTCAAACAAGCAAGAATAATACAATAAATGATAGGAAATACAAGACATTTTTCATCTATTGTCTGCTCCTGGAAATTAAGGAGAATAATGCAATCTCGATACCTTTCTATGCTTATGGATTCATTTAAAATTATTTTGCCAGCAAACGAACTAGCATATTCCACTGCATTCTATAAATAAGTGTCCAGATTTGAGTCTCGTGACCACAAAAAAAACTAAAAAAGATCTTTAGCGCAATAGTGCCAAAACAAGAAAGCAAACATTCATAAACTTTGCTTTTACTTGCTAGGTAAAATGCACACTGGTGACCCATGCTCTCAAAACTGGCTATGATTTATGAGAATCCCTCGCATTTCATTGGGTTTCAACTAGGGAAAACCGCATGAGTGTTGGAGAGAATTAGGGACAAGATCGTGTGACTGAGGAAGGCACATGGGTGCCATCCACAAAACATGCAGAGGAAGATGTTTTAAGATTAAACTGCTAAAGGACGGGTTGGCTGCTGTTTCTGTCGAGTGCAATACTTTTTTTTTTTTTAGCAATATTTACATAAGGCCTCCGTTTGATATGGCATGCAGTCGTGTTCACGGTCCACCCGCTTGGGGGGAAAACGCAAAAACACTTTATATCTTAAAAGTTTCCCGTCACTATGGCCCGCGGTTCCCACGGTGGTTCAGACAGCCTAATGACTATAATTACGCTGTGCGGCCTATCCCGTCTCCCCCTTGCATGCCGCGCTCGCATCGCTTCGACAGGGTTTGAGAAGCAGCGCCCCTCTGCCCCCACCCTGAATGAGCAGGTCGGCTCAGAGACAACCGGGGACGTTTGCGTCGCACACGGTGACATTCAATTCACGTCACGTGGCCCCGCAGGAGGGATTTATGTTTTCTTTTAGAGCTGACTCACTTCGCCTGAGCTTTTTTTCTCTGCAGGGCCTAAGCTTGCCAAGGTTAGAACGACACTGTGGCGTTTTTTTGTTTTTTTAATTTAGAAACTGGGCGTGTATGCGTGGGGACTGTTTGACATTCGGTGTTTTGCAATATAGTTTCGCAACAAACTAGTAACACATTCCGCAATGGCGTGAGCGACGACAATGTCGGACGCCAAAAATGTTCCTTTATTTCTACTTCCTTTGTAAATTGCTCCTTCCGTTCTTTTCCAGATTAAACGCCCCCAAAACTAGGTGCATATCCAACTATGGTTCCCCCCATACAGCCTTTTTTAATATAACATATTAATATGCTCCAACTTCAGGACGCATATTGCTTTAAAGGAAAAAGAGCTCAAACTTAAAGCGACAGCGTGACTAGCAAACACTATTACATACCACTGTTTCTTTCCGCCTAAAATATATCCAATCTCCCACACCGTCTCACGACACGATTCCCGCACCACCTTAGTGCTCTCCACGCACAGCATGGAAACTCTTTGGTGAATGTATGGATTAGAGGGGGCAGATAATGCTGAGGGGGGGGGGGCGGAGGGGGAATTTACCATTCTTGCCAGTGGAATAAGTAAGAGATAAACACGCTTGCATAGAGTCCCAAAACGTAGCTAAATGAAGAAATAAGATCTGGCCTAAGTGTTACACAGTAGCGGCTGAGAGGGAACAAGAGTGGAGGGGCGGGCGGAGTCGGAGGGGAAAGGGGGGTCGCAGGTGGGAGGTGTTACGAAATTTTTGAAAAACACCTCCATGCCGAGTCCGCAGCCGCCTCTCCTCCATCGTGTTGTCCCTCGTCGACTCTTCGGAACCAGGAAGCACAGAGGCTCCCTACCCTAACCCAAATACAACAATTCAATGCAGCGTTGTGATTGGTCTGAGCGGTGTGGATCGGCACTCAAACGGGGACTGAGAGGCTCTGCATGTTCCTCACCAGGCTGTGTAATGCAGCCTGGTGGGCGACATGCGAAGTGTGCATGACTGCTTGGGCGGCCAAGCAGAAGTGAGCCCTGAAGGAGTGCAAACCACTCCTCCTCCCAGATATCATGGGAGTGCCAGCACCGCCCAACCTGGCCGAAAAAAGATGCATTGAAAATAACAAATAACTTATTATAATTTTATTTTTTTTTTACAGTGCTCCGCGAGCAGTGGGGTGCCGCTCCTCCGCGTTAGCGGAGGAGCAGACGCAGGTGTTCCCAGCGCTTCACTTCTCTATTAGAGTGGCTGTCTAGGTCTGTGAATTCTTGAGCACATTAAGCTGTTGCTTTTAAATCACACTACTCAGCATCTTCTGCAAGGTGCTGAAAAACAGGCCACACCCCCTGTAATACAGCATAATACGGGAAATTCTCAACACAACTTCCAAAATGTCCATACCTGATTAATTAATAAATTGACATCAAGCAAAGTCAATTTAAAAATCAGTTTTCGTTGTGTGCTACAAAAGTGGTCAATTTTAACATTACCACTCTGCTACTGATCAGCCTTCCAGCACATAAATAAGGAGGACCAGTTACATACCGTACAACAAAGATAGTGTTTTGTCACTTACATGATCAATTCAATTATGCATATTGTCTTCTAACCTGCGACAAATGAGGTTGAGTTCAATTCTGCAATGCAAATCTTTGACCAGTGGGTGAAGTCGTTCTCTGCAGTGAAAGCTCAGCTCACTGAGCTATCTTGCGATTTGTTTTTGCCATGCCTTTCACTTAAAATGCATTTTCCATAGTTGATAATTTTGCATGCATTTTTTTTACAGAGTTATGTAGCACTCTTTGCTGTAATCTTTTTTAATTTGACAGTTTTTATTTTTAGACTTTACATGCCAAATAACTCGTTTTCAGTATGCCCAGAGCTCCTGCATGTCCAGTAAAGAGCCTCATCTCTGAGGACTTCAAAAGTATTTCTGGTGCAAGAAAATGGAGCTGCCAGCAGCTTCTCATGCTCCTAAGTAGAACCAAAACGAAATAACGACCTCATCAACTCCCCCACCAACACTTTATACCTGCCAACTTGAAGAACAATCTCACAGTGTAAGGAGGAGGCGGGCCGTGTGACGAGAAGTACCTACGAGGCACTTTTGAACCCCATCCCACCCCCAAGCCCCCTCCTTCCAAAAAACAACAAGCATTGGCATAGCCAATAGGTCTCGCTTTTGGGACCTTATAAGTGTTTAGCCATGCAACAGTTAATGTTGTTGCAGTAAGGATATTGTGCGGCATAACTAAACACTCATGAGGTCCCAAAGCGAGACCTATTGGCTATGCCAATGCTTGTTTTAAGTTGTGTGAGTAAAATCCAGATGATACGCCCACGAACAGAAAAGAAATAAAAAAGCAGCCAAGAAGATGAGCTGTACTAAATGCAAGAGGCCACGATCTAGCCTTTACAACTGGACCGATATCCGGACTCACCCGGAGGTGGATACAATGTCTTTGAGTTCAATCGACTGCTCTTTATTATAAAATACTGTGCCATAAATTGTGGTCACAGAGTAGCACGAGGCCAGACAGAAAATACCATTAACAGGCAGAATGAAGGAACACAGTGCCATACCGCAGAAACTGCGTCCTAAGCCCTCTAGGGTCATACAGGGCAGGGCATTGAGTGTGGGATACTGGCCAAAACCCTCACAATAACAGACTCCAGCAACAGCCTCCGGAGACCGTGGTACCGGTTCTTCCCGCCATAATTGAGTTCTTTGCTGTACGATGAAAAGTGGAATCAATTAGTCATGCCCTTAAAAAGAGAAATGCGCGAAACACAAATGAATTACATTACGAGCATGCATGTGTTCCAGGCACTTGCAAGGCTGCCAGGAGACTCCGTGATAAGATACGAGAGCAGAACGACAGAGCTGCTTAACAGGAGAGCGAACCCTTCTTAAAGTGGTCAATGACTGCATTATGTAGGACAGCGAGATTAGGACGAGGGGTCGCACTGATCTCTAGAGGGAGCGGGGAAACGTCAGGCGCACCCACCAGCTTTATGTTTATTCTTATGTGGCGTTTAATGTTTATAGTTCACTAGCTGCAGGGTGCCTGCTGACGTAAACAAGCAGGAGGATTTGCTTAGGTGCCACTCAGTCTGAAATATATATTATTGGCCAAAAGCAAAGAAATAATACAAAAAAAACATGTAATTTACAAGGATAACTCCAATGCTTGTTGAAGATTCCGACTCTTGCTTACTTTCACCAGCGACAGACGCCACGTACACATCAAGTCACGAAAGCGAGCACACACGAACCATGTTCCGAAAAGGGAGGAGGGAGATGCGAGCAGAGCATATAATGTGCACTTTCGCGCGGCTCACTGAGAACATCAAAGCGGCCGTGAAAGTGATTACGTAGGCGTGCGCGCGCCCGGCGCACATGCACTGTAGCTAGAGACCTGAAAAGCCACTAGTTTGCACTTCCAAATCCTGCTTACTTAAACTCTCGCCAGAGCAACGCTAAAGCGCTGGCTCAGGCGAGACCTAAAAACTAAAAGCTTGCTGAGGCTGGTGCTGATGTCCCGGGGTGTTTTCACATCTCTAGATGCAAGTCGGCAGGTCAAAGCCTCAGAAAAGAGCTACAAAACCACTATTCACAGTGGTTTTCAGGTTTTTTTCTTTGCCATCGTGCGATGAGAGCCGATATCGCGTGTCACACAGTGGCATCCTGTGAGTTGGAAGGTATGACACATTCATGTCCCAATTCACAGGTACAAACAAATTGTACCTCACGAGATTTTATGCAACTCTGGATAAATATATTTTGTTTTAACTAGATTTTAAAAAGACGAACTATAAACCATGCCCTGGTCCCCTGTAGATACGTTACCTATCGTTTATGTTCCCTCCACAGTCTGCACTGTCACAAAGGCAAAAACAGGGAACGCAGAACCAACCGTAGCTCTATGCTTCTCTAATACATTAGTAACTGACTGGCCCTGGCTGACACAGCCCAGATGGATCCAGCAGATGCCGGGCCAAGCCCTGATGTGCCAAGTGGGCAGCCTAAGGTGCCGACAGTCTCCCACGTGGCCCCGCTGATGATCATCGGCTCTAGAATAGGGAGTGGCAGTATTTTAAATGGCCCGGTACTGTCCGGTTCTGAGTACCTGCACTTTTTTATTTTGAGGGGGAGAGTAACAGCACCTGAAGAAAAATGTAATACTTTTAGTGGGAGAGTACTGGCACTTCTCAGAAAGAAGTAGGTACTCTGTTTCAGAGTACCAGCACTTATATTTTTCCATTTCACGCACTAGGGTGAGGGGTGCCTTATTGGGACGGCAGTACCTGTTTATCCACCAAAGACATGTAAGCAAACTAGAACACCAAACTAAATACGCAGAAAAGTAATGCAGCATGTAAAACAAAACCCAGTAATCCTGTATTTCTTTTTCACTTGAAAGCCGTTATCTAGATCTGTTTTTTCTGTTCTGTTTAGTGACATGTGTTAGTGCCTACATTGATTTCCCATTTAGCCTAACAAAAAGTCACATATAGTTTGCTTTCTGGACCATGAAGGTGCTCAAGTCTACACTACAAAGCAAGGGAGCGCTATTCACTGGGGGAGGTGTCCAATGGGCAGTGCAGACAAAGGGACAGAGGGACACTGCATCATGGGTGACGAGCTACATGCAAGAGAGTGAGGATCGGACAGTGAGGTGAGTGGTAGAACCATAAGCGGCAGGGATGGTGGAACAGGGGCTTAGTTCAGGCCACTGTGATGCAGGGGACCACAACCCATCAGGGGGCCCCAAAAGCTTCTCAGGACCCCAATTCAGCCCACGGACAATGACTATCTGAGTGATGTTGGAGACTCAGTGGCCTCTCTCAACATTCTGCAGGGAGGCCTATCACTGTGCGCCATGCCACTGGGGTGGAATGGGTAAGGGTTGAGAAGAGTAACTTCAGCTGATGCCCGCCATCCGTGTAGTTATCCTGCGACGTAATGGTACTTGCAGAGAGTTGTTTCTGAAACTATCTAAAAGGAGCACTGCACATTGCAGAAGGTCTCACATGCCATAATCAGGGCCACTGGAATTATCCAATTGTGCGGCTGCTGCGATTTTCGCATAATTATAGATTTGCTGCATTTGCCACATAATCCATCGTCTGCCACAATCACTTTCTAGCTTAAACGGTTAAAAAGTTACTAAAAATGTGATAGCACATGTCGCACAGTGGAAGGCTCTTTGCAAAACTGGACTGGTCACCTTTCGCCTGCTCATTACTATATTTAGGTGTTAAACTGGTACTAATGAGGTGCAACCAATGCCCCAGAGAGTGTTACCAGGTTTTAAAATGACAAAATAATGTATTAATACTATTACAAAATGTGCCGCAGTATGTGCTATTTTCCTCAACGCTGCTGCACAATTTGGCGCTCTCCTGCTGCATGATTCCAGTGGCCCTGACCACAATCAACAATTACTAAAAAAACAGTGCAAAGTCAGTGCCCAATTTGTGCCATTAGCTGCATGTGAAGGGCATTGCACAGCCTGGCAGGCACAATTAGAGGTGGGAAAGCCACTGAAAGTTCGAGCTAGATGCCTGGTTATGGCTCAGTTCCAGGTCCTTTAGGAACTTCGAGCCCAAAACGAGCGAGCTTTCATAGGAGGTGATGTGGCCTTGTGGCTGAAACTGTCAAATGGGTCACGGGAACCAGGTTCAAAACCGGGCCTCTACTGAGTATCTTGTGAATACTGGCAAATATCTCTGAGCCGAACAAAAATGTGTAAATTAATTTAATGAGAAGTGCTCTCATGTTCTGGGACAAGGTTCATGCTATGTAATACTGTCCAAAATAAAATGTGCATTCTGCCTGTCAAAGTACCTGCCAACTTATAAAGAAATGTCACCATGTGAAAGGGGGGGGGGGCATGCGGAGAGAGACCTAGAGGCTCTCTGCCCTCCACCAAACCCCCCTACACTACCCCCTAAAAAAAACCTCCACCAATGCCCTCTCCCACTGCCTCCCCTCCCCAAAAAATACAAAGGGTCACTGAGGCAGTCGCGGAGGTCCTGGGGTGTTTTCACACCGCTTAATGGACATCGGCTGCTTACAGTGTACAAAAACAAGCAGGAAAGCCACTCTGTGCAGTGGTTTCCATCTAGTTGTTCCTGCCACCGTGTGATTTCAGCTCACCAGGTGACCGTATGAAGGGAGCCAAAATCATGTGACACATGGTGGCCCCTTGTGAATTCGCTGGTCTGCTGTCAACCATGCTCTAATCTAAACCTTCAAGAAATAAGGACAAACCATTAACTTTGACGTGTGAAAGAGATAGATGTAGACTGAGAGGGACACCCATCAGAACGGTATTTTCCCGCCTCCCTCCCAAAACCTATGGAGCCTGCTCAAAGTATTTTTAAGGTAAGGACACAGCGTCCTTAAAAATTCTCCATTGGGAGAACACTACTATAACCAGGGGAAAGTGGCCCAATTGGTTCTCTGAAGGGATAAGAAAATCAACCCATGGTCCTGACTAAAGCCACCGACTCATGAGGTTGCAAGTAACATGTTGACCAGACATGTTTTGTATAGATGTGTGGGCTACCTAATCTCTCCCTATACACATCCTCCTTTTTACTCTTGCCACTACTACCAATAAAAAAAAAAAAGTAATAGGATCTTGGAGGTAGGAGGTAATTTTAAGCACATTGTTTATATCATGGATCCCAGACTCTATGGTATGAGAGACATCTTCGGGTGGAGGACAGACCCGATTACGTCACTATCAGTCATCAGTATGTCAGCAGGAAACTGACAGAACATAACTGTTGAGGGTCCCACATCAATCTCTGTTGGAGATCTTTGATTGGATTTTGTGCTCTTCCACTCTTTTTGATTCTTACTGTTATCTCCTGGAAAGCTAAGTGGAAAGACAACTAGCTTCCCCCCCCTTTGATTTTTTCAAAGTGTGAAAGAGATACCCATCAAGTGGCTGATTTGCACAGTGTGGAACTTGAAAATCTAGGATTATTCCCAACTTCTCTGCTTGGCCAAATTGTGTGATTCTAGGCAAATACTTTATTTGATCGAGCCTCATTTATGTACATAATCCAGGAGGAGGGCATCTTCAAATACATGAGTTCAGGATGTGCGCATAAGAAAAAAACTTGTGTTTGATATGTAAGACTCTTGAACCACAAAGCGTTGACATTACAAATTATGTCTCCCCTAGTTCATTAATGGCTTGTTCATTGGCTCTCAGAGCCAGTGCTAACCTGTGGCTCGGCTCCCCCTGCTAATTTAATGGCTCGCCCACCTCTAGGCACAACTGATCTATTCGCTGGCAAGGACTTTTCCCAGCTACATCGTTGGTTTTCATGTTTCTAAATTGACTCCTATTTTGATACATATTTCTTATGACAAAGCTGAGGCTACACTGCAACATCCAGCCTGCAAAAAGCCGCCCTAGGAAATGTTTGTAGCAAGACTGGCAAGTTGGACCAAGCAGGTACAGTGAGCTAGACCCTATTTACAGGGATGTCCAAGATGGGCGTGGTCTTCCTCCCACATTAAAAATGTTGAAAACAACCAAATCCCGACCATCATGCATTTTAACTTAAGATGACCCAAAATACCAAAGAGCATTATTTGTCTGCCACAGCAAAACCGGACCACATCATAGCAGCCAAGTGACAATTGCGTTCCTTTTCATCAGCTCCAATCTGCCCCTAGTAAGCGCTATATAAATGCAATTACAATACAATACATGTACACAGACTTGCCAAACTTCGAGCCGCTGCCCCCTAGTGTAAGTCAAGGCTCTCAACAGACCTCAAACACTAGCATTTATCAGTGTTGCTAGCAGCACTTTGGGTGCAGAGCAGTAAAATGACCAGTGCTTAATTTGAGCCAGTGGTTTCTGTTTTATGAGAGTCTACCACATGGCGGCGCTGTTTGTCTAATTTACAGAAGAGCACAACAACAGCTGTTTATTAAATAATTCTATATATTTGTAAAATGACTAACACCTGCCTCCCAAACCAATTTCATAGCTTTGGGGGCCTGCAATAGTCAAAATTGTCACACTTGTAGGAGTATGATAGTTAGTAGTTGTGTTGGTACTGTTATTGGCAGAGCTGGCAGGGCAGTTGGTGGTGCCAGCTGCAGTGGCTTCTTGACGAGGGCCCTATCACCTTTTTAAAGAAAAATACAAATTAAGTACTGAAAAGGACACCAGCAAAACCAGCATAGCAATAGAGTCTTCAAACTCCTATGTATGTTAGAAATTGGATCAAAAACAACAATCACTTAGGCTGTTTAGCCCTGATTGAGACACATGGACTATTCAACACACTTGGGATATCACACATTTGTTTCCCGATGGCAATATTTTGTGAAAAGAATGAACAGGTGAATGCTTACCTTGCGGTGCGTACTGGGTCATCTGTGGCCCATATGAGCCACTAGAATTACCCTGCTGAAAACTCCCAGCTCCAGGGTGCATGGGAGCCCCAGGGGAAGGGTGAGGCGACATTGAAGGCCCCGTCGGCTGAGGTCCGTACTGTGGCATCTGAGCAACCCTCTGAATGCTGGACAGAAACCCTGAAAAGAGCATTAAATAAGAAAAAAGAATCATTAACTACCAATGATTTCAAGGATATTTATTTGCCCATGTGAAGCAACTCTTTGAGTAAGCTCATGTAAGCAAAGGATGTATTATGTTATGTTACAGGACATCATGTACTACATAGGCGGTCTTTGGAGTTCACTCTACTGAACGCAGAAAGCCCACATTACCGTGTCACCCACTGCTCCTGCGTTGAGCCCTGTCTAGGGTCACTGGGGCTAGGGGTGCTAAATAGATTAAATTCGAATCTGTGAATTACATACGAATAATTACACAGATTGAAATATAAATAAAGTCCTTTGTTTCCAAATTGTTTTTATTCATATACTCCATTTTCATTTTAGCCTCATCTGCACCATGATTATTTCAAAGCCCCAATGCATTTCGGGCCAGTACTTTACCAGGGACATATGCTACGCAACCTACATCATACCTAAAATTTTAAAAATGAATCCTACTCAGAATACTTCTTTGAGCAATCAATGTAAGCAAGCAGAATTTTTGCTGACGCATTCAATCCTGATTGAGAACACGCCTGTCAGAAATGGTATAAAGGAATGGGTAGCGGTTAATAATAATAATCTTTATTCGACAGTAATCACAGCCATTAAAGATCGGAAATACAAAACAGCAACAATTAATTAAAAAGATCATATAAAAAAAATTGAGCAAAATCGCAAAAGTCCTCGCAGCCATCAGTCACATCAAGAGTTTCTGGATCTTAGTGCTGCTCTCAGGAAATTCATTACTGCAAAAAGCGTGCAATCATTGGGCAGAAGCTGCAAATACAATAAAGCAACACGGGCATGTCTAAAGCTCAAGTCTTTTGAAAGGGGGTTTCAAAAACAATCTCCTTGGACGAGTAAAATATTTGCATAGGAGACCAAAATGTAGGGTATCTTGTGGAGACCTACCGTCGCAGCCACAGGGACCTCTATCCTCTGCATGTAAAACAAAACCATGGGTCTTGGTTAGGCAGGATATACATAGGAAATACAAACACCTGAGAAGGCGTTGTGTAACGTGCTATCTATCACTGTGACTGGAAGGAGCCTGGCGCCAGGCGGAAGAACGTGACAGCATAACAACTAACCGCCATTTTACATTTAAAATGGTAACATCTATGTAAGGCACGCAAATCTTAAATAAATAAACAGAACAGACATGGGTACAATGGCAGCACAGCCGAGGACTGATGTAAATATGTAAAAGTCAATGCTGCTGACAACAAATGGCCAGCAGGTGCCACCGCTGCAGCAGTTTTCTGCAAGCGATACCAGCACTCGCGATGGGAACTCGGAGCCTGTTCAAACCCCATTCGCAGCGCTGCCATCCAAAGAGACACAGGAAACACAAACCCTCTAAGAATGTCACTGCCAATCACTTCCGTTAGAGCCAAACAATGCTCTTCCCCAAAGCCAAATAAGTAAAGTGTGTGCAGCTCAAGTAGGACCAGGGTGCACATGAAAGACCAAAGGGAACGGAGGACATGTAACATGTTTTACAAATGTGCAAGACACTAAAACTCCAGGGGAATCTTTTGGTAGGATATTTAAAAGGTAATTACAGGGTGTGGTGGGCTGGCACCACATGTTCAGGTGAAGAAGTAGGCGTAGCTGAGATGATTTTATGTAATTTATTAAGTCCATAAGTAGCCTCCTAGCTGCTCAGCCCATCCTCCCAACTGTCTCACACACAGACAGGCACCCAAGCATTCCACTCACACTAACATTCTACGCGGAACACTCACACTGGCTGAACAGCTAGGTACAGGGTGAAAGGGAACATATTAACATGACCTGAGGATACTACACAGGGCCTAGGGTGTGACCTTCTAATCTTATAAACATAGAACACGGCAGGCAAGAAAGAACAGAAAAACAGACATTTCTAAACCCTAAAATTTAAAAAAAGAAAAAGTTATTATCAGTTTTTAAGCGTGTCTACCTTACCTCATCTCTGAGCTTTCCGTAAATGTTAAATTGTCTATCCATAGTAACACACACAAATAAGTACGCCAGCAAATGTGAAAAAAACAGAAAGCGACAATCATGGCAACTACTATGGCAGACTGCAGGGTTATTTTAACCTTTACTGAATATGTAGCTTCAGTCAAACCTAAAATAAGCAAAGGACCGTTCAGGAACTTGGTGTAGCTATTCATCAGGAAGAGAGAAATTATGGAAGATTTTAACAACAAAAAATCCCCATCCATCAGCTAAAAGTATTATATATGTCTGGCAATACATGATGTGCATCATCAGTTACAAATTACAGAATCTGAACATGAGATTTCCTAAAACTGAGAGACATCTGTACCATGCCAATTCTAACCAACAGAAGGAAGAAAGTGTATAGAAGAGCCGTGGCATGGCACTGCAGGCGAGTTTTTACAAAGACATGATACCTAATTTAGATGCGGTTCAGTTAGAATAACAAGGCCTCGAGCTTGCACTGACAAATATTCACATTTGGGGAATAAAAGTGTATGTTTATTTTATGTGAGCAAGCCTTTCTCTCGCTCTGTATGCTTGTGTGGTTTTCCATTTCAGGAAAATAATCGAAAAAGTGGACTTAAATGTGGTGTCTGTAATGTTTTATTTTATTTTGAGTTCTGTCGAGGAAGCAGTGTTCAGGATGTTTCATTAGTTTGTAACTTTTCAATGTTTCCTACTGATGCTCCCTGTATGTCATTGATTAGCTGAACGAACAATTTTATTGCTGGTACATACAAATGACTAGTTATTTGCTTAGTTATGCATAGCTTAACAAATGTGATGTAGCAGTAGGTATGTGTCTCTAGAAGTATCCTCTTTACCAGAATATTGACTGGTTTGTGTTTCACAACACTGCTAGTTAAACCTTGTTATATCATAAATCAGAGCATAAATGACTGTGGCTTCTGCACCCTGAACTGCTATATTTTAGAGACATGACAGTTTTTTTTACTAACTTTTGTTAAGTGCACCCTGTATGCCCAGACGTGGGTCCCAGGCTCACTGTGCCACTGGATTCAAGCTAGCCTTGCTGATGAGGGGTGACACCCAGAAACCGGTCCTAGGACACTTGTTTCTTGTCCAGGGAGAACCTGGATTGGCAGTTCAGGCTGGACTGTTCCCATGAGGAGCAGGGCCAAGACTGATTTGCATATGGCTGGGTCTAAACTGGGGAGGCATGGTGAGTAAAAGAACAATGGATTTAAGCCAGAACTCTTGACTGGCTGTTAATGTTTGATTTATTCTGCAATCCATCCATCATTTGTGTGTCTTTAACTTTCTTTTGAAGCAGATTCTGTCAGTCTGGCTATTTGTTTTATACTTGATTCTTTCCTTGGAATTTATTCAGATGCAGACCTTATGTTTGACCTCTTGTAGATAACGGATTATTTTGATTGAGCTCATTTTTAATTAATTAACTAATTGTTTTTTGCCTTCTGTAATGATCATATTTTTGAATAAATCGATGACATTTTAACCTGTTGTTCCGTATCGAAGAATTTCCTCTACGATAGTAGTGGAATTACGAGTTTCACCCTATATGTAGCCTACAGTGCGTACGAAGGCGAGCAACCTTGGAGGAGCACCACTCTTGGGAGTAAGTGTGACTAGAGGGGTCCCTGCCCAGTTCAAACTTGATATAGGGTGAAACTCGTAATTGTACTGTCTTCCCCCCACCTTATTGCTCCACCCCGAGCGTGGCAACGCTGGGGTGTTTTGTAAGCAGCCCTATGATGAAGCATGTCACAAATTTGTGTGAGTGAGGGCAGTATTAGGACACACAGCACATGCCATCAGGAGACAGACATTTTTATTACTCCCTACTCCTTCTGATGTACTAAACATAAAGAGTAAACCTACACAAATGCCTACTACCAATTCACATGTAAGATTCAGACAAGTATACCCCTCAAATAAATGCTTTGAACAAATGGGAAAACAGAGTACATGTCAAAGGTCTTTCATTTGGCATGTAATAGTATATAAGGAGCAGTGGGAAAAAAACACCTTAAATGGCTGACCTGGTTCGATGCCAACATAAGTCATTCATTTCTGAACATATGTTCACCTTTGAAATTGCTGTCTGTTTTAATCCCTTTACTGTTAGGCTGTCACGCATTGTTTTTCAAATACACCACATTTTAGAATGCAGCAATTTGAGAACATTCTGCCATACACATGGGTGAAGAGGAGAGAAATTAAAAAACGGTGTTAAGATCCTGTCAGTTTATGCTTGTTTCTCTACCACTAAGAAGGTCATATCAACTAAATCAAAGAAAGAACCATCAAGCAAGGGAGTAGGCTAATTTCTGACTGGTTCTCGCACTTTAACACACATTCCATTTGGACACTAAGTGTTTTTGTCTATGGTGAACTGATTTCTATCTAGGAATTCCCAGATTTGGCTGCTATGTGACATACAGCAAAGGGAGGTGAAATAATGCGACTAAGACGACACATTTCTGGTGAAATGCAACCATCTGCACTAAAAAAAAGAGAGGTTTCCCAACGCCAAAGTCCGCCACGTAGCAGGAAGACCCCATCTCGTCCATGATAATTGTGTTTGACAAAAGAAGTCTACAGAGCGAAGCATAGACCACTTATTGGCACGATGGATGTAATCTTGGCTGTGCAGTGGAAAAAAATTAACTAATCTGGATGTAAAACATCTGAAAAAATAAACGATTTGCAGAGCACCCGCAAAAGCAACTGCACAATTACTACTGTAAAAATAGTTTTGCATGAACGAATTTGTGGAAATTTTGAAATCCAGGACATAGCCGAGATGTTCAGAGAAGGGGTTTAAACATTATTGTAAAGCAGTTGAGAATTTATGTTGGAACACCCTAAGGTTACTACTGGTGACTTGGGACGCGAAGTGTGTTCATCAGTCACCCTGAGTCATCAACATTCAAGTCCCTGCACTTCATCCCTGGTGCTGCGAAAAAAGGGCGCTTCCATTCTGCAACGATAATTATGCAAAGCTAGGGTTTTTACACCAAGCTATTTAATTAGCTCGCAGAACGTGTAGCTTTCAATATACAGTGTCGTGGCTCAGCTGAAATATTTGGCTCACTTCGAGCAACAGGACCATGCCCCCACCCCCTTCCCTTGGCACCCTGACAATGTATTTCATGACGGCATCTGCTTATATTCACAGATCTACTTCCTTGTTTCTTGACGCCAGGAAAACAAGACACGCTTCTCCTGACTCCAAGGACGCAGCACGCACGCGGCGCAACCTTAACCCGCGTGACGCCATCGGCAGACGACTCACCGTCGCTAGAGCGCCAGCGCTTTGTGCGTGATGGAAAGTTCTGCAGCTTCCCTCCATTTAAGCAACCTTTTCCTCCCAAGTCCGTCTGCTGGTTTCTCATTATAGCGTGATAGCTTTTGGTATAGGAAGAGCGTCAAGTCGGTGACCCACAGCAGAGTACAGATCAAAGTCATAACCCCTATTTGGCAGCCGGCTACGCTATTAGAAAGGCAGTCTCTTGCCGCTCTGCACTCCCCGTCACGAAGAGCTCGCGGGCTCCTTTCCTGTATAAAGCATTTATTTTGTTTGTTCATTACTCTTTCCTTACTCTTTAAACTGGAGAGGACTAGATAAAGGGTTTGATTGAGAGAACCTGTTCAGGTTCATCCATGTCTTAAAAATTTAGAAACTAATTTACACATGGACTTGTAGTAAGAACTATACAGACAAACGGGCAGGTGGATCGGACACTTAGCAATTGAGGGAAAAGGGGCATCACGCACGGAATGAGCGGTCCCCCCCAAGGGCAGCTCCTTCGAAAAGGCTGCTCTTTGAGCAGTGCAAAAAAAGAATAATAAAATTATAATGTTATTTTATTTTCCCTTCCAGAACTCGGAGTCAGGTCGGGGCTAAGCTCGCCTGAGGTAGGAGTAGTTTGCACTCCCTGAGTGTGCATGACTGTTAGGCAGCCCTCTTCAGCAGGCCAAACAGTCATGCGCACCTAGCATGTTCTCCACCTGCCAGTTTTGCACAGCCTGGTGGAGAACATTCCCAGGCTCCCAGGCACTGCCTGAGTGGCCAAACAGGCCGCTCAGACCAGGATTGGATTGGAATCAAAAAAAGGCCCAGGCATGCAAAAAAAAAAGTGGCCCACATTTGCGGATTTTTTTTCATTTCACTTAGCTAAAAAAAAATGCAAGGATTAGTTCACACTGCTGATGCAGGGGAGACCACGTCTGTTCAGGCCCCCTTTCCCCGCTCAGTCTGCATACATTAATGGGCCGGCCCAGCGAGAGAAAGGGAGTGACACCTCCGCCCAGCTGCCTCTAGAAAGGCCACTCAGACACACGCTGGGCCTCTGGCAGCATCCTACCAGCACAGACATCCCCCTGGCTGCCCAAAAAAGCATCTCAGAGCTGGAACTGGGATACCGGCCTCTCAGCCATTGCCCGAGTGTCTGCCTTACCAATCTGATGCTGGCTCAGACCAATCATGACACTGCATGGCTGGGTGCTTCTGTTCCTGCTGAAGTGCAGGACAGAGAAGCAGCGGCGGGCAAATACATTTTTCTTCCCTGCCCCCACTACCCCCGTTCCTAGGAGGCAGCCGCAACTGGTTCCCCTCTCTCTAGAAGCAACATTTTGAAGAGAAACCTCAAAAAAATAGGTTAAAGAGCAGGCATAACATTTTATATAATACATGGGAGTCTGCATAAAAGCCCATTTCTAATTTTCGAATTACTGGCGATTAGAGTCTCAAGTCGCCTGTAAAAAGGAAATGATGTAGCCGCTCAACTCTAATAACTTATTACAGATGAGTTCTGACATCATAATGTCTGCTGCCAGCAGCTAAGAATTAAAGAAGAACAGAGGATAATCATAGATGCACTTTAATCAGCAAAAACGAAAACTGGCTTTTCCTCCTTCTACTCTGTCTTTCTAGATTAACAGCGATAAGCAGAAAGAAGCGACTTCTGGCAATCTTTTGTTTTTAGCACACTTTGGAAAAATATGATCTCTCTGCCTGTTTCTACACATTCTGAGTTAAAGCTTGTTTTTTCCTTCTGGCATGTATTAAACTGATTATAATAGCTTTTTGAAACAAATATCTAACTGCTTTTTGGAGTGTTTATTTTGCACTACAGATTCTACTTTTATGCTTCATGTTTGCAAACATCATATCTCTTTCATATAAGAGACCATCACACCAAAAATGTAAGCGGTTTGTGGGAAGGGTGATGATGAGACCATATATTATAAGGAATAAAATATTTTATCTTTATTTATTTATTTGAGTTTTATATAGCGCTGGCTAGACCCCGAGGTATCAGAGCGCTTTACATGGGGATCAGAGTTACAGGCTAACATGTTACATTTGTTCAAGAGCAACCAAAACATAGGAAACAAAGAAAAAGAGCAGGATTACAGAAAATTCGTTATGGGAGACGGGGAGAAACTGTGTCCAATGCCCGGCTGGGTAGGCGACGGCTGTGGGGATGAACCAGGGCCGATCTCCTCAATAGCTGAACCAAGCAGCTCCACCGGGCGACGGACATAATGCTCTGACTCCGCTGTCAGGGTAGTGATCCGGTGTATTCAGAGAATGTCAGAGTAGAGCGGTGGGTTGGGGGGGGTGAGAAACCATGGTCCGAATGAAATCCAGACGCCATCTTAAGGTCAGGCACTGTCAGTCTCTGTCAGTCTCTGTGAAAGGGTCCAAGTTGATCTTATTGAACCAGAAGAGGTCGTCACAGGTAAAGGCACATAGCGTAGTCATTTCACGGCAGATATGTGACTTTGGGGTTTCCCTTCATCAGCCTAGGGCATGCCCTTCAGTGGTCTTGGGGGCCACGCCGTGCTGTACCTCCTTGGGTTGCCTCCATTCGTAGCCCCATAGTCTTCTCGTGGGCGGCCACCATCTTAGAGTCAGGCAGCTTGTGAGCAGTGCCCTGCGTCAGCTCACTGTGCTTCCAACAATTATTCAGCTCGTGGGGGCTCTTTAGGGCCCCCGGAAACGCTCACAGGTGGCAGGGATGCTTCGCCAGCCTCCCACGCACCGTTCATGGCCAAGTGGCGACTCTGGCTCTCCCGTGGCACCGTCGTCTTTAGAGTCAAGGAAAACAGCCAGCCGTGTCGGTCCCCTTGCAGCCGTCCACACCGTTGTACCTCACTGCCGGCTGGTTCAGATCGCCGCAGTGTTTCTTCAAGCTCTTAAGTCAAATTCGTGGAGGCGCCGTTCCACTGACTGTCGCCGCCGTGTTGCGGAGTTCTGGTGTTGTCATACATTATAAGGCTTTTGTAAGTCATCTTTGAGTTACATGACCTTATAAAGTAGCTGTTCCTTCAGCTTTGTTCCTTTATATGGTCTTGGCTTGTAATATACTTATTATGTAAGGCAGGGGGTACTTTAGCCCATATATAATTTAAATATTCAGTAGAAATATTTCTTGCAATTTGTCACCACCACTATATGCAGAAATTCTTATAATATGGTGTAACTTTAAAGGCTACAGTCTTATGAAGAGGAAATATAATGTAACTTGAAGGATCAAAGAAAGGAAGTGTGCATAGTATCTGCTAGTCTATCCACTTGATGACAGTCAATATTTTTGTAGAGAAGAAATTAAGCACCTGTCATCATACAGTTGAACGTTTTTCAAAAGAGGGATGGAGGGAGGTTGTTGTGCTCCTCTGTTGGGCAGTGCTTTAAATGAGGCGGTACTGTCCGGTACTGTTGAGTGGGAGAGTACCTGCACTTCTCAAGAGAGACATAATACTATTAAATGGAGAGTACCTGCACTGCTCAGAAGCAAGCAGGTACTCAGGTGCAAGGTACCTGCACTACTATTTTTAAATTTTAAGCACTGCTGTTGGGTTGTTTGGGAAAATAATCTAAAACCGTGAAGATACCACAATCAAACCCACATTGAATAGCAAATACAAAAAGTACATCCAAAGGAAGCATTTGACATCATAATTAATCATCGGAGTGCATAAATGCTTGGAAAACCTAAATTACAGCAACCATTCTCTGGCCAATGGAAATTAATCCTTAAAAAGGGATGAAAAATGGTCTTCACAAATCTGTTAATTCGCCAGATTTGGGACTACCTGATGAAAAAAACCATAAGGTGTACACCAGGGGAAGTAAGATTTGAGCAAAGCTCTGCAGTGTGCCTAGATTTCTTAACCATAGCATGTGGATTCTCCTCATTGCAGGAAATCTGCACGAGTAGGATTGGAAAAGTTCAAATAGTTCACAAGGACACATTCTTGCATGCGAATGCCCCTCTTCCCTCAAGTATATTGGAAATGTGCATGGGATCTATGCCTCTTCTTGCAGTTACTGCACCACCTATGCCAAATGTATTAAGACTGGAGCTAAGTGTGGGAATTCAGTGCAAACAAATATTTTACAAAAAGTCTGCCGTACCAACATCTCCACATAGAAAGGCACACAAATCCTGCCTTAATGGATCAGGTCATGACTTTGTATATAGGGTATGACACTTTGCCCAGAAGGATTACGAGTGAGCAAGACATGGTGAAGTCTAGAAGCCCAACTCGATTAAATGGTGCAACGAGGTAGGGCTCGAAATCTTTGTTCCTGCCCTTTTTGTCGAGACCACCATCTCCAACTGCTATGAGGCCCACAGCCAACAGAAGCCATTGTGGGCTGGGGATCTTCTTTTTTTGGATCCCAAGGAGAGCAGAGATGGAAGCTGAAAGAGACAGGCCAGGTCGCTCCACTTAGCCAGAGATGTGTGTGGTGCTGGTTCACGGGACTGGGGTTGCTGAGCGTGGGGGTGTTGGACAGAGCCAGAGGGGCGGCTCCTAACAGAGCTGCACGGCATCCAGCTGGCTTGATAGCAATGGGAAGCAGCAAATGAGGGAGATGGTGTCCATCAGAGGCAGTCTGTGACTCCTTTCTGGGTGGAAACTGGTTCTTCAAATTTAGGCCATACATACAACCGCCATCTGGGGATACAAGTAGGGAATTCTCGAGCACAATGTGGGATTCTGATTTTTTGGCCAGTGTGGAGGAATCCTGGAGCCACACTTTCCTTTGTTCGGACATGCTTTAATTCCTGAATTCTTACTAAAGGGCATTTCGGTACTGGGGGGGTCATGTGCAATCTGGAACCATTTAAAAGCCTTAAGGGTGATATGTTATACTTGTAAACAGGTCCCACTTCGAGATGCATTGTAATTGATAAATGTTTTGAAATAGGAGCTTCCTAGCGTACCAGTAACATCAACCATTAACAGATTTTTTTAAAAAGCTTCTGGAGGCATTTAAGGTCACTTCTAGGACATGTGGTTTTAGTATCACTTCAGAGGTGACCTTTGCTTACAGAGCTTATGGACACAGACAGGGAGGGGGTTGTGGATGTAGGCCTGTCAACATTTTATTTGCTGCTTTAATGCGAATCTATTCTATTTTGCATGAACATTTGGCCATTACTGCGCACAGATCTTGGCGTTTTGTTTTTAAGTCTTTACAAAGCAAGCACATTTAACTTTCATTGTTTCTTGCTGTGAGAAAGTCGGTGGTGCGGCAGGATTATATTTCTCTGCGATGCTACAAGCTCTGGAAGGACGGTTCAGGAAGACTCTTGCACACTCTTGAGATGAGGTTTCTGCAGATGAAGGTTTCAGAACCCATCAAAGCGGCCTCAGCCTTCCATCTTGTAAATCGTGTAATGGTAATTCGGGTAAGAATACACACAGCTTTATAGCACTTGAAACGGTGGGGAGTTGTTTTGTTGCCGTAATTGCCGCCATGAATGGTTGTGCAGCTCACCAGTCAGTCTCCCGGGGTTGGGGCAATGAATTAGAAGTTTAAAATCGTACGAATTACACTTTTAGGCTCAAATCGGTAGTAATTTCCAAAGTATGTAGCTTCCTTATAAGCAGTGCTTTAAATGGGCAGGTACTGTCGCTACTCAATACTTGCACTTCTTTAAATTGAAACGGGGAGTGCCTGCACTTCTCAGCGCTGCTGCAATACATGTAATGGGAGAGTACTGGCACTTATCAGCAAGCAGGTACTCTGCTGCATGAGTACCAGCACTTCTATATTTCCATTTAAAGCACTGCCAATAAGTAATAGATTACTCTAGGATTGTTTGTTTTCCAGCCCAGATGTTTTCCAGGAGTGAGCGAGCAGCTGGTGATTTAATGCCAAAAACAAAGTCATCCCAGCAATTTTTCTCTAAAAAGTACAGGCTGTCCATAGGAATGTTTAACGTCCCAAAAGATATAAGCCATTCAAATGAAAACGGGAGTCCAAATAAATGATTGGCATATATTGTCTACCAAAATGAACAATCTATTGAGGGTTGTTAGATCTGGCATCTTGGTGTAGTTTTCCCCTAACTTTCTGCTTTCAGACCTCCTGTTTTTTCTGACTTCGCTTTTGGTGGCCTTAGGACTCTGCACCATTTACCACTGCTGACCAGTGCTGAAGTGCTTGTGCTCTTTCCCTAAAACACAGTAACATTGGCTTTTACCCAATTGTCATATTTAATATATTTGTATGTCCCTAGTAAAGTGGCACTACATGTGGCCAGAACCTTTAAATTAAATGCTGCTAGTGGGCCTACAGCACTGATTGTGCCACCCACTTAAGTAGCACTTTAAACATGTCTCAGACCTGCTATTTAAGAGCCTGTGTGTGTAGTTTAAACTGCCATTTTTACCTGGCAAAACTTTTGCCAGGACCAAACCTTCCTTTTAAATATATATGTAATCCCTAAGGTAGGCCCTGGAAAGCCTAGATAGCAGGGTGCAATGTATGTAAAATGTTGGACATGTACTTTTAATTATTACATGTCCTGGTAGTAACCAACTCACCTAAATCTTTTACTACTTCAAGGCTGATCTCTCCCATAGGATAACATTGAAGTTGCCTTATGACATTTTATAATGCGATTTCCAAATAGGAAGAGATAATCAGTTCATGTTTGATGTCTCTGGAACTGTAAAGAAAAATCCTAACTTATGGTGAGGTCAGATTTTTAATTAAATAATATTTTTAATAACATTTTTGAAATTGGCACTTTTAGAAAGTAGGCATTTTCTTGACTTAGCTATTTGGTGCCTGGAGCCTGTCTCTGATCACATGAGCGGGTGTAGCTGGCAGATGGGTTTTGTGAATTCCTCCTAGAAAGCCACACACAATAGGGGAGCTTAGGTGTGGCTGGATGGGCCATCACTGGCAGGATGGGAGGGAGGAGCTGGGCCTTTCTCTATTTACACTTGCATTGGCTGCATACCCCTCTGAAGATAGACAAAGGACTGCATACTCCCTGTAGATAGTCTGGAGTCAGGACCAAAAAGGCGGGGAATCTGTGCACTTCAAGTGCCTGCCTCTAGAAGCTTCTCTTTACTTCAAAGGCACAACTGTATATAAATACTGGACCTCAGGCCCCACCACTACAGCATACCTCTGGTCTTGTGGATACTCTGCCAGGAAGGACTCCTGTGCTGCTACAAGGCCTGCCACTCTGCTGGACTACTGCTCTCAAGGAACTGCTGCCCTGCTGTGCTGATCTACTATGTGTTGCCGTCTTACCTGGGGAAGATGAGCTGGACCTGCAACTTCATCCTGAACCCAGAACCCCAGAGTGACTCCAAGGGCTTGCCTCCTGCTCTACACCGCAGGGACATAAAAGGCTCCCCAAACAGCTGCTGGACCAAGCTGCAGCGAGTTCAAGACCCCTAAGTGGTGCCCCTCAGCTCCTGAACCCTGGGTGTGGGTCAGCGTGCTCAAATCAAGCTTTTGGGCCCTTTGCAAACTGGCCAATTTGCATCAAGACCTCGCTGCTCGCAACAAAATCTAGCGCGAGCTGCCACCAGCCCGTCTCTTCGCACAGCAGCATCAACAGCCCATGGAGGACTGCCAACGCGAAGCTCCAGCCCACCAGTACGCGATGCCCAGCCTGCTTTTCGTGCCCACAACAGCCCGTGACCCTCTCCTTGTGCCTCGCAGCCCTCCCTAATGCAAAAAGGACTCTTGGCACAAAACTTGACAGTAAACTTCCAGTGCGACTAATCTAGGACTGTATCCGGCTTGTGCTCCATCGCGGTCAGCCTGAACCTTTGACTTTGACCTGGTCCAGCGCAGCCAGATAGCTGTGCTTGGCGCTTTGTGCTTTTAGGCACTGTTTTACACTTTATTCTTTAAAAATTCATACCTTCGGTTTAACTGATTGGATTTTTGCTGTTTTGAACTTATTTCATTTATTAAATTTTGCTCTATTTTTCTACCCTATTGTGGGATCTTTTTGTGTCATGTTTTCACTGTTTTACTGCTTGAAATGTTGCACAGAAACTTTACACATTGCCTCTAAGTTAAGCCGGACTGCTCTGTGCAAAGTAACTGGGGGTTCACCGCAGGTTCATTTGGGATTTGCTTGTGCCTTACCCTGACAAGGATTGTGGTTGTTGCTTGACCATGTCTCACACCCCAGTCAACCAACAACCCAGTGGCTTACAAGGAGTTGATGTAGGGATTCTTGAAAATACGATATTCGCTCAGGTGAATGAGGCTTCTGCTGGTGTGTATTGCTCGGTGCAGCAATTCAGTTGGGGAGGGGAGTGTCTACACGCTACATAATATCTGTCAATTAAAGAAAAAACAGCTAAGTCCACAGTATGGTATGTAATGATACGAGTATGTGTAAAGCACATTATCACCCGGGAATGTATCCTGGCGCTATGAGTTTGAGTGTGTCTGTGTAGGTGGTAAGGGGGGGTTTCGGGGGGGGTTGGGGGAGATGACTAGCTCACAATAAAAAATTGTCATGAATTGAAAATCAGATAGTAGATATCACCCTTATCTTCTAGATTGGGCGGCTGCTAGGTTCGGGGCTTCCATTATCCATTATTTTAATTTTAATTATTTCCAGCTATCTCCCGCTACTTTGGGTATAGGTGTGTTCCTATTATTTAGAATTTCCACACACTTTATTAGTGTGCTCAACCCAGGGCCTAGGCCAATTCTGTCTTAGTCTGAACTGATAGGAGGTTGTGTCGGCTTGTCAGCAGGGGTGGGGAGTTAATAAAATGTATACTACTGACTAGATAAGTATCCAGGAAATTGTATAATTGGTACACAACATGACGCGAAGAGTTCAGATAGCAACCGTTCAACGGGGTACCCGAGGACATGTGACCACGATTGTAATACAAGGTTACCATGTGTCATATTTGTTTTGCGAACGCTGTCATCATAATGCACATGTATATGAACATGCTATGTCGAAATCACTATTTAAGCATTTCTTTCGCCTGTACTGATACTGGAGAAAATCAATGAAGTTTGTTTTAAAAACCAAATGAATTGAAAATCAGTTTTCATCAGGGTGGCGACAGGTTCTGCAGTGGCATAAAAACATATTGCAGTATGACAATGGTTACTGTATTTATACGAAACATTGCAAAGGACTATAGCGTTGCATTGAGTTTCAGCGTTTAATGATAGGTAAATGTTTTCCATTACTTCTCACAATACAATGTGTATTGTTGCAAAGAAGCCTTGCTCATGCCAATCAATGTTTTATACCCCATAGAAAATGAAATGTTGGGGTGAAATATTTTGAATAAAGAAAGTGCTGAAAAGTGTGGCAGCTGTCATGACCATGTAGGTACTACAACTGAGTAGGATAATGTGGGACCAACATGCAGATAGCATAGAAAGTTGGTACAATCAACATAAAGACTATGCAAATCGTTCTGCTTAGTGCCATGATCCAAATATATCTCTATATCGTCGTGCAGCGACAGCAGTTATGTATCGTAATAGCATGCCACAGAAGGACCACAAATGGAGACCGTGAACGAGGGAGGCTAAAGAAATAAGATAGTAAGGTTAGAGCTCGGGCACCTCAAGGATAACAGTATGTCGTGCATCAGATGAGGGGATTCAGTGGAAGCCAGTTATTTTTGGTAGCAACATTTGTAAAGGGGTAGGCGTACAGTTAGATTTCTACAAAGAAATAGAGGGACTATCATGCAGGAAGAGTACAATAATTTAATTTGAGGTTTCATGTGATCCTCTTGGCAGGATACTGAGGAATAGGGTCAACATAAGTACTGGCTATGGGGGGCGCTTTAGCTGTCTGGCTTGGCTTGCAGACCAAGAAATACCAAGGAGGGCACTGATTTTGTTATGTGGAGGCAAACATTAGGCTTAAGTTCATCTTCCATATGTGCTGCAGTCGAGTATACAGGAATGGCTAGATCATTCCTTATCTCCTAACCCAGGGGTTCTGATGTTCTAAGGGTGAAACAAAGAGGGTCAGTTCAGGAATGATCGCTGGGGACGTTTTATACACATTATTAGGATTTTAAGGGCATTCAATCTCACTTTGCCTGCTTTTGATTCCATTATGCAAGATCAGCTATCTGATAGTCTGGCAGGTACACCTTGCCAGTTCATAGGGAAGATAGGTAGAAAGCAACAAAAGAGTGCTGTCCTCAATTAGCATATATCATTCTATAATCCGTATCGGCCAACTGTTGTCTATTCACAAAACTTGGCTGCCAATCAATTGTGCTGGACACTGTCTGAGACAATAGTCTATGAACTTGCGTTGGATTAACCAGCTGAGTGATGCTGCAGCGTGGAAGAAAGTGACAATAGCACTAGACTATTGGTGGTGCATATTGTATGACCTTGACAAGTTGAACTGGACAGTTCCGCACATCTGGATAATGTTGGCCACCAGCTTGGTGTCTTTGCCTCCTGTCGGGTTGGTGTTCTTTTCTCTTTCGTGTGTGGCACATTTGGATCCCTTGGAAGGAGAGTCACTTACATGGGGACAAGTCAAGTCCCTTAAACTACTGCTCAGTATGGAGTCATTCTAGATTCCAACTTCAGCACACAATGTTCTGGATTGGGATGGCTGCAGACGCTGTGGGTTCTGCTGGACATGGGTATAATTAGGAGGAGTGGGCATTTAAGCGAATCGGTCATAAGCACTGACAATGATTAGCAACAGAGTGTTAAATCACTCCTCACTCATTGAGGTATTGCAATGCCACTTACCACTTGGTGGTAGTGCAGGGTTTTTCTCAAAAAGTATGGTATATGGGGTGTAATACTGCACATCTATTGTTCCTTCTGCACGGGTTGGTAGCATAACTGGGTTTACGAATGGTGACGAACACCTCTTCTGTTGGAAGTGGGAGATAATCTTGTTCTAGGGTCCAAAGGACCGTACTGTACCATATCTAAAAGGTATAACATACACTGATGTTATCTTTTTCCCCCTCATCTGTTTGCATTAAAGTGCATGGCTCCAGTGGATGCATGCCACGTAAGAGCAGTTCGGGTTGGATCACGGCAAGCTTCAAAGCTGGGTAATTACAGTTGGTCTCCAGATGCACAGAGCCAGGGAGTGGGGTGATTCCGCCTGGTGGAGGCTGTGGCCATTGAACAAGAAAACAGCAAATAGGGGACTTCAGCCTAATTCGCTCATTACAGGTTAAGATAATTTCCGGATGAGTACGGCCTGAGAAGTGACTTCCCTGAGCATGCCAAAGAAGCTAACTTCAGGATGAGTTGGTTTGGCCAGGAGGGTGTTTGATGTTAAGAGTCAGCTACGGGAAAAATTTGACTAAAGGAGTTTGAGCCGAGCATGATCGACGGGACCTAGAAAACTACTAAATGGCTAGGTTAACTATGGGTTTTCCTAGTGCAGTTTTTAGCTCTACCTACTCCCTTGACTGGTCTGGTGTGGCAGTTGTGCATTTCAGGCCTTTAAAGAATCTGCAAGCACCTGAGTGGAAAACTTACAGGCTTCTGAAGACACATAGTCTTAGATGAATCTCCATGTTTACATCGGGGGAGGGGGACAAAGTTTTCCTCCCTGATGTGGTGTATCTTTTCCGCAGTAGGCCATGACAGGTCACTGGAATGTGCTGATATTCTTCTTTAAAGTGACTGTGCTGCTTAGGGGAGTCCAGATGGTAATTGAAACATGCTGACCTATGGCAGGGTGAATTCATGGTTAGTGGGGACACTTCACGTCCTTCAGCATATCACTGGGATTAAGGCACAGAGAACACCAGTGCCACGTGGACCACAAAGGGGGTGCTTATAGCAATTGGTAAAGATGCAGCAATTTTGTCAGGGGTTGGATTGGTTGCTTTTGTAGCCCTTACCCGCATTTCCGCACAAGCATAGTTGCACTAGGTGACAGAGGCCCTTTGGGGTGGCTGGAGGATGCAGTTGGAGCCAGGGGGCCAAGACATGGCCCAGTTGCCCAGGCTAGCTCTCTGTCAGGTGTTGTAGTGACAGGCAGGGTTGCTCTGGGGTGTAAAGAGAACACGGATTCACATAAGAGGGATAGTCGGTTTTCTGCCCTGGGATGGGACCCCTTAGAGGGTCCAGAAAGGTCCAGGTCGAAGGGCAAACCATGAGTTCATAAAAATGATTTTTGATCCACTGGGAGATATTGGAGTTGTAGGTGACTACAGGTCTAGCAGACTACGTACACAGAAAAATCATTCTGCCACAACCTTAAGTGATGTGTACTGTTATATGCAATTCTGAAAGTTATAACTATGTAATAAACACGGCCTGCGATTTGATATTCTAACCAAACAACAAAACTGGGTGTCAGGCTGTCCCTTCGGAATAATTTTGAAGGTTTTGGGGGACAGGGGTTGTGTTAGAGGTCACTGATGTGTCCCCTCCATCTGACTGTAAGATATAAGCTGTTGGTAATCAGCTACAGCATCTGTGGAGCTTACGCGTTGGCCCAAGTGGTTCTCACACAACAAAAATATTCTGGCAGACTCAGTGGCCAGCTTACCACTTCCGGACATAATTAATTCCAGGGGGGCAGTGGGGGAGTATAATATGGTAATGGATTTACTTGCATTTTTACTTTTTATTTAAAACAATCTTCACAGTGTTCGGCTAACAAATCTCTCCACATCTAACCCACTCATTACAAATTATATTGCCCAGTAAGTAGAAATATTTGAAGTCACCTCAAAAGTGTCACTTCACTTTTTTTCTTGATATCTTCAGATCTCATTAGGTAGACACTACATAAGCAAATGGACCCTGACAGTTCAACAGTCTAGTTATAAGTGTATTCATTGTCCTTGGGTTTTGCACGCTTGGAGTTTAAATGTATGGATCGAACTTTGGTGGCTTGTGAAGACGGTGGAGATCTTTCTTCGGTTTCCTTTTTGTTTCGATTTCTTCAATCCAAGCTTCCTCTATTCCTCCTCTCCTCTTTCCTATACTCTATGTTAGTTGCAAGGTTAAAGTGGGGAGGTGTTTTAGATGCATGAGTTTTGTTCACCTTAATGTACACAAGAGTGGAGCTTTGGAATCGAGCACTTGAAACTGGGTGGCTGTGGGAGGCAGTTGGAACTATATGCTGCCAGGAGGAGATGGTGTGCCCGTGGAATGTGGCAATAAAGATCTTTCTTTTCCAACCGAGTATGGACTGATGATTCAAGATTCAACTCTTCCAACCTTTCAGCAGAGCTTTCCTTTCCTACTCCTTGCCCCTCAGACCAGGAACAATTGATCAGATGGCAAGCCCCTAGCACAGGCCTAACTATTTTGCAGCTTAGAATTGTGGTAGTCTTTCTGAGTACCATATGGAAGGACTAACGCAAGAGAGGGCGTTAGGAGGCGGCAGTGGATAGGAAAGATGTGCTGCTCACCAGCTTCTCAGAAGCTCTCACTGCGCGTACCTTCCACGCAGATCTGACAGGCACAGAATGGTGCCAGGAAACCGCCTCCAGCAACGGAATATATTTCCCGCAACATCACAGCAGCCGCGCTGCCATCAATTCTGCTTGCAATCCATGTCCAAACAGGGAAAGTTCTCAGCGGCCTCATTTCAGCATATCTCAAGGTCTAATTAAATCCTCATTACGATCTTCTAATTATTCCAGTACACTGGGGCTTTCATGGCACGATTCCCTGATGGTGCATTAGATGAAAAGGGTTAAATAACCTGGGTTGGTTTTGAAACTCCGGATCACTTTCAGGCCTTTAGAAGCCCATCAGCAGCGTCATGAATATTTAAGTATGCACTGCTGCGAAAATTAAAAAGGGAAAACAATTACGGGAGGAGTTTGTTTAAATTAAGTTTGACCCGTGCACACTTGACCTAATAAATAACGTCTGTGCATAATGAGCTTCATTGTGTCATAAAACTGCCCAGGTAGGGTGGAAGGCCGTGGCCTGCTGAATACACAGAGAGCACAGGACCATGGAACTGTCAAGGTTGGTTCCCAGTATGGTGAATGCAAAGGCAGAGGACAGGGATTAACAGTCCGACAACTTTGAAATTAAACGAAATTAACACATTTCACACTCAATGAAGTAGCCAAGGTTATCATTTTGCATAGTCAGTAATGAAGTTAGGCCAGTCGGGTTCTGCGGAAGAGTTCAAGACGAGGGACTGCGCTAGCAACGTGCAGAGGGCTAGAGCTTCAGTGCGGAATGTGTACAGTTGAGAATGTTCCCCTCATTTTTATGTTCTCACATTATCTACTAACGGGAGCCAAATCTGCACAATAAAGCTACGGGAGGTGGTGGCAATAAAATCGAATGCCAGCTTCATCTGTGCAACATAACGTGGTGGAAAACCACAGTCCAACGCTGCAGCATGACTAGAACTTCCATTAATGGATGAATACCCGTAGAAACGTTTGGGACTAGGACAGGTGACTGGCAGATGTGTGTCCAAGGACAACCATAAGCATTACCTGGTCAGTTCTCCACCTGACCATGGAAGTTCCAGAAGCTTCATTTGAGCGAGTTTGGTTCACCGCAGGCCAATGAAGAAACATCTAGATGGATGAATTCCTCTTCAGCTGGACACGAGGAAGGTTTTTCAAGGAAAAATTATTTTTAAAACAAAGGGTGGAAGAATATAAAAGATCAATCTGCTGAGTAAACTTAAATTTCCAGGATACAAATTTGCCAAGAAAGCAAAGTTAACCTACATGATGTTGAAATCTCCACAGCATGGTTTCCAGATCAAAAAGGACAGCAATGATATTCCTCCTTGATAGGACCACGCATATCCAAATCTATTGAAAAACCTCTGCAAGGCAGTACTCAGAGAAGCAATGGGTGTCAATACAAGGTTGCTAGATAACTACATGTCACAAGGACACGCCATATATGCGCTTCTCGGATGTTCTTTTGCAAAATAGTTCTCATGTTTGCTACCATAGCTGGTTTATAAAAGTAGACCAGAAGTACAAGTCTCAAAATGCAATGGTTTTAATTAAATTAAAGTCGAGGACAAGTGCTGTCACAGGCATTGACAGGGCTCAGGGTGAAGCATTTTTGATTGAGCCCCCTAAACTGGAATGTTATCGACCTTGGAAGGATGTCATTATGTGTGGATCTGCCACAATTCAAATCCGTGACTTAAAGGTTGCACACAGATGTCTATAGTAAGCTCATTAACCGACTAATTAGACCAAGAGCACACCCAAATACAAGTATGTTTAGGAATAGGTGGAATATGAGCTTGAAGCAAGGAGATTCGTCAGGTGTCATTTGTGCATTGCAAATAAACAATGCATGCTGAAGTGTTAGAGTTTTTGTGCATTTGTGTTTTGTGCATCATTAACTATATGAAGAATGTGGTTTTACTCTTGATTACACATGTACACACTGATATAGTGTCTTTGAAACTCATTTCCTATGACATATAGAAGTGTGTTTCATAGTTCATGTTAAAAAGGAAAATGTGTGCCTTGTCGCCATCTTTTTCAAAATGAATGTCTTCTCCCTGTATTTTCACTGTTCGGTTATTTCTGCTGCACAGGGTCAAGCAGAGTCGTATTTATTTATTTCCAGTGACGACGTTCTTACTGTTCTTGATGAAAATCTACCTAGCACGGTCACAAAACTGTATTTCTGTCAAGTCCTTCCACTAGCTCAACGTACCCTATTCATTCATAATAGTTAGCTGTTTCTTATGCAACCAGTTTGTTCTTCATCTCCGGATGACATTAGCACACAGTGAGCCGAATCAATATTCATTTAGTGGGATAGTGCTTAGACGCTATGGCAATAGGACATTTAGTAAAACTGTGTTCTGATTTGCTGAGAATGTTACACTTTTGATCCCACCCAGATGTGTAAGCACTAACAGACTAAGGAAGCCTCGAAAAAGTACATAGAAAGAGAACAGAGTTTACTTTGGCTGGCTTTAACCACATTGAAGAAAATTCTACATTCATATTTCTCCCAATTATACATTCATTATTTCTCCCAATAGAAAATATTGAAAGGACCAATTATAGGCACTGTTATCAAGACTATAATGGCTAAAATGCGTTGTTATTGCTGTTGCCAATAAAAGTGCACAACGTCGTTTCTCTTGAAGGAATATTATACACACAAACCTATATACGCACAAGTTTGGGTATGCTTGCTTTGCCCCAAAATGCAGTGGTGTAAAATCCCATATTTCACAGGGACCAGTGAAATATGGAAAATATTTAAATACTTCACATGTTCGTGGGAAATATGGTTTTCATCACCATAAGGGCAGCCCCTAAACAGTGCGGTGCTTTACCATTGTCATGGCCACTAGTATAATTATGCAGTAAAAGTTGCAGCCAGGGAATTACATAATTCGACTGGCTCGGACTACTGTCCATTGTTTTATTAATAATCTATTTATGAAATGTAAACAAAACCTAACCAATAGATTTCTAATCGTTGCCCATTATTAGTGGCACCCTAAACAGAACAGCTTCAATCACTTCTCCTTTTTACCGACTGAAGGTGTTTTGAACAATGCAAAGCGTTTCCCCCCCTAAATTCAACATTCTTGACTGTACAACCAAGCGTTTGCTATTGTTTTATTTTGCCGATAACCAAAGAGTTTAGTCCAGTATTCCGCTTACTATTTACAATTAAAACATCATCTCCAAAGAAAGACCATGGTAAGCAACCCGTACATGTCTGCGTGTCAGCCATTTCTTGCTCCCGGATGTGTGCAGTAGATCAGAAGGGGTCTGTTTACACATGTAATGTAGGAGGCAGTTGTAAAGTAGAGGTCATATCTTTGACAAGGTGTTCGGCGCTTTCTATTGCTCTAGTATACTTAGTTGACTTGCCGCCTGCAATGTGACCTGTTAACACTTCTGTGGACTCCGACTTAAACATTATTGAACCCAAGTACCCCCACAGAATGGCATATTTTTTCCATACCTCTGGGTACATGCCCAGGCCCCCATTCTCTGGCTGAGCGCCGAACCAAATGCTCAGACCAATCACAATGCTGCATTGTAGCGTTGTGACAGGCTCATGGAAGCCTGGGAGCCCGGGCGCTTCCTACATCCTGCTGCAGGACCAGAGACAGGAAGAAGAGGACAGAGGAGAGGTGCCGGCCATCATAGGTGAGTTTTTTGCTTTTTTAACTATTTTCGTCATCCCCCTTGCATCTCCCTGCCCCGCCACCCAAGTCTGGTAGCAGTGGCTACTGCCAAAAACACATTACTTAAAGTAACTGCACGAACACAATCATGTTCACAGATTTATCACTAAAGTGTGAAGGCCAAATTCTAGTTCATTACCACAGTACAGCAAATTTGCCATGAGCAAAACACATTCTACTGCCTCACAGATTGCATGTGACAGTTACTTTACACAGGAAAACAGCTTTTCCAGTAGTCACATGGTCTATTCAAAGTGAGTTTCTCATACGGAACAAATTTAACCCCTTACATCCTACTCTTGGCTCCCGAGTCATGTCCACTCCCTAAACTCAACAACAGTAATAAATGGCATACTACACTTCGCACATCTGCATGTATCAGATATGATATACATGCACATATAATAGGAGAAAGGCTGCTTCAATTAACCTTGCAATTTACAGATATCTTCACAGACATGAAAGATTATTAGACTGCAGTATCACTAAATGTCCCTGCAGAAAGAAATTCATAATGGAGGTTGTTGGACCTGCGCCCACGAGCTACTATCATTAAACACACTAAATGTAGTTACAAGTCTACAATACAGGTAATACCTGGATGTCCCTGCAAATATCATATAAGTTAAATAATGTGTATTTACCTTCTCAGCGTAGATAATTGTCAAAGTTCAGCTGCTGAAATTTCACAGATGAGGTCATTAGTTAGGGGATCGATAATTTAATATTTGTCTTATGTGACCATGTGACTTTTTTCTCTTTTAAAGTTGCTTTGATACTGATGTGAAAGTAAAGATTCATAACTTAGGTTAACAAATGTTTTTGCGGGGGCGTGGCTAACCACCAACGGGAATGGCTGCTCGGTAGCTTTGCTCCGGAGCGCCACTCCCAAACCATCCTGCAATACCTGATTCTCGCCGGCCCGATCTTCGCCTTGGTGCTCTTTGGGGGGCCGCAGTGGTGCCCAGCGACATCCTGGCCAAGTTTGCGGCAAATTGACGATGCTGTCCTGAGTGAGCTCCGTGGACTGGGCTCTCGCTGGGTGCTTCCCAGCGGAGGGTGTGTCAACGCAGCAGGGCCGCGCCACGCAAGACCGCGGCTTCGGCCTATCCCTCCGGAGCTCCGCGATTATGCCACATATTGCCCATTTGATGCTGCAATCCACCCGGAGCATAGCGGCTGCACCCGAGACACTCAGTGGCCCTAGGACTGACGTGGGCCTATTGACTGCGGCAAATGACTCCCGAGGTGCTATCGTCGGCGCGCTGAGGGTGATTTGCACACTTGGGCCGAAGTCCCTGAGGCCTACGCTTGTTCTCCGGGGGCCTGAATGAAATAGACCACCTGTATTGACCCAGGACAGCTTTGGACCAGTGACCAGGCACCGCCTTACCGGCACTCAGTGCTGTCCAGGAGTGGGCGGTTGAGACCCCGAGTGCGCACCATCGTGCTGCTGCTCCTCGCGGAGGTATCACGGCCTGGTGAGTGGTGACGGAGGCTGCGGCGGCCCCAGCGTCGTGCGTTGGGTCGGGCCCGGGACGGCCCAGAGAACGGCCCTGACCACGGAGTGCCGCCTCCGAGACACATCCTGCTTGCTGCCTGCGACATCAGAGGGATGGCCTGGGGGCGTTGGGCCTAACTACCGCCCCCTGGAAGAACGCCCGACCCAAGAACGGTCTGAAGCGGCCCGGAGTGGGCGCCGACGGATTGCTGTGTACTGCTGGAACACCCTACCCTGCGGAGAGACTCTGGGGACGCCGGTGGCCTTGAAGCACGCCATTTCAGGTGGGACGTTCTGTTGCCTGGGGGATGCGGAGATAGTCACTACGCTTAGGCATTGCTGCCACCGTCCCACTGTCTGGAAGTACTGCTGCCCAGGGACTGTGTGAGACCCCTGTGGTTGGATTGGACACACGGGGCGGGCGAGTGGAGTGGTGGCCTTGATCGCTAAGGCCGGCTCCCACGTTGGTCGTCCACCGCCAAGGGACTTGTGTATGGAGTCTCCCTTGCTAAGCTTAAGGTCAAGCGAGCCCCGTCATCTCTCTGCGAAAGCCAACAGGCCGGGTGAACGTCTTCACTGCAGGCGGCGGGGAGTAGCGGTCGCGCCCTGACTCCAAGTGGTGCTGTGGTGATAAGAAACATGGCCACCGGGCGTACAAACCGGACTGCGACCCAATCCAAGCTGGAGAAATTTTCCTGGCAGTAACAGCAGACCGAATATCGAACAGAGACGGCGACCCCAGGTGACACTGCGGAACCCTCGAATAAAGATCTCTTCGTGGCCATCATGGCGATACGGACCTCTCTCGAGGTGAGAATCGACACAGTCCCCACTGATGTGGCCCTGATCCGGGAAGACATGAAGAAGGTAGTGGAGAGGGTGGCCACAGTAGAGAACACCACAAAGGAACTGGCCAATGACACTGCACTGCTCAAGAGTCAAGTCACCGAATTGTGAGCCTCCCACGAGGCAATGGCCTTGATCGACTACGAAGGGAGAATGCGGCGCAACAATGTCCGAATTATTAGGGGTGCCGGAACGCTCAGAGCTGCAGACCTTTTTGTCGAGGACCTGGCCCTTAAACATCTCCAACCTAGGGGCCTCTCCAAATGTTTTACGATTGAAAGAGCTCACCGGGAGCCGTGGGGCGCCCAAAGCCGGGTGCGCCCCCCGTCCTCTCCTTGCTCGAGTATTTAATTTCTGGGACCGGGATGTAATACTTCAGTCGGCGAGAGATGCCCCACCGCTTACCCTTGAGAATAGCAAGATCATGTTCTTTCCGAACTACACTCTGCGTGTACAGAAACAGCGCCGTAGCTTCTTGGACGTGAAACGGGCCCTCTGAGAACAAGAAGTCAAATACACCATGTTGTTTCCTGCCAAACTGAGAGTGGAAGCCAATGGGAAATCGTGGTTCTTCACTCGTCCGGAAGATGCCTGGGACTGGCTAGAGGGCTGGCGCACGGTCGAGAGGAAGACGAAGAAGGGGCTCTCAGCGGCTGATGACGTACCAGATTGGCGCCAACAGAGGCGCTCTCCTCCACACTCTGACACCGACTCCCAGGGACATACAGGCGGACGCTAAGCTGCGGTATGGTAAGGTTGCATGGGGTCGGTCCTGGCCCCTTGGGGTTCTCTGGAACTCTTCCACGAGTGGTCTCGAATACAAGGCCTCCGGACGTGGGGATTGCTGAGGCGCCACTTCAGGCGGGGGATGAGGGGTGACTCCTGGTCTACAAGTCCAGTACCTGACCCTGGTCCAGTGGACTGACCCTGGCGATCGATGGGCCTCCCGGTAACTTCGATGGACGGTCTCGTCTGCTATGTTTCAGCCATATGTTGACTGTTCTCTTTCTGGGGTATGCGGTCGCGGTGTTCCGGACTATGGGCACCACGAAATAACTGTTCAGGGTCAGCTTTGTGCCCTTGTATTGTGCTTCGTTCTTGGGGGGGGGAGGGGGGGGAGAGACCGGGCCGAGGGAAAACACATCTTCTGACTGATCGTGGATGGATGGGGAGGGGGGTAGCTCACGTTCCCTCGAGTTGTATATGGGTGGGCGACAGGTACTCTGCATGTTTTGGGTGGCGGGCGGTTCTAGTCCCGTCCGGCAGGAAGGTGTATGTTCTTACGAGGTGGGGTAATTTTTTTTTTTTTTTGGTGTTCTTTGGGCAGTGAACTTTCTGGCATCGCTAATATTCTGAGTGGCAGTGGTGTGATGGACAATGGTACTCTCTCATGTGATGGGTACAGAGTTCAGGATCGTTTTGGGTCAACCTTGGACGGTGACTGCGATGCTGTGGGTTCGAATGGCGCGTTGATCACAGACCCCCAGGAGATCGCCGACGCGTTTGCTGCGCATTTTGAAGACGTCTATCGGGTTCCACAGTACTCGGAGTCCTCGTGGGCGACGGACCTTCTAGCCACTATCGAAGTGTCGAGCATCTCGCCGCAAGATAGGGATGACCTAGACGCGGATTTCTCAATGGAATAAGTCCAAAAAGCAATCTCGGACGTCCGGTCGGGCAAAGCGATGGACCCCAATGGTATGCCCATCGGACTTCTTAAACCCATGGCGGTGAGGGTGGCGCCCCACCTATTAAATTTATATAACGAATGTTACGAATCGGGCCTGCTACCGACCGACATTCGTAATGCAGCCGTAGTGGTGATTCATAAACCCGGCAAGCCGGCGGAAGAGTGCAAATCTTACTGTCCTATCTCGCTGTTGTCGGTCGAAGCGAAAATCCTCGCCAAACTAGTGGCCAATCGATTGCTCCCATACCTACCCGATTTGATCCACCCAGATCAGTCGGGCTTTATGTCTGGTAGAAATACGGCCAGGAATCTCCGTCGTGTCCACGGGGTGTTGGAAAGAATCGGCACGATTGAGGAGGACGCAGTCTTGCTGTCGCTCGATGCCACTATGGTGTTTGATACAGTAGACTGGGGCTACCTTTTCACGGTACTGGCCCGTATGGGTTTGGGCCCCAAGCTGATCGGGTGGATCAGGTTGTTATACCGGCAACCCATGGCGCATGTTCGGGTCAATAACCACTGCTCGGCCCCCTTTCCCCCCTGACGGGGCACAAGGCAAGGTTGCCCACTATCGCCACTTCTCTTCGCCATGGTGTTGGAACCCTTGGCAGTCTGGGTGAGGGGTGACCCCGAAATCAGAGGCCTCAAATGGACTCATGACCACGAGGATCGGATATCGCTCTATGCGGACGATATTTTACTGTATCTGGCCTCCCCGGCACGATCCCTGCGTCGGGCTCTCCACATTTTCCACATATTTGGGGCACACTCGGGATATCAGATGAATTGGTCCACATGTCAAATGTATGCCCTGAGGAGTGACTCCCCCATCTAGCCCTATAGGGTATGACATTCAAGTTGTTGATCAAGGCTTTAATTACCTGGGCATTTTTCTCACTCCCGATGCTAATCTTTTTTATGAACGAAATCTTAAGAAGCCCTTGCAACGTTTGAGGTCGGACGTCATGCATTGGAGGTCATTGCCCCTGACTCTGCTGGGGCGCGCCTCCTTGTTTAAAATGCTCACTCTCCCGCGCTTTCTCTATGCCCTAGAAAACGCTCCTCACCCGATCCCGGACTCTTACTTCTCGCAAATTGAAGGGGTGGTGCGGGAGCTGCTCTGTGACGGCCGCCCCCAAGGATGGCCGTCTCTAAACTTACTATGGGGTGGTATGATGGGGGTATAGGTCTGCCGGATCTACGCCTTTATTATCAGGCATCGCAGCTGGCAGCCATCAACAGATGGGCGTTCGGTCCACACGATGACCCTAATTTCCGGACAGACCGCTGGCTGCTGGGGAAGGGGGGGATACAACAGGGCACTCTATTCGAACCATCGTAGATTGCGGCTGACCGGCCCCATGGCTTGCACGGTGGAGGTATGGCACAAAGTCCAGCGTAAGCTGGGGTGGCATAACCGCCTCACTAAGGCTACCCCGTTTACAGACCTACAAACGAAAAATCACCTCGCTCCCTCTGAGACCTTTAGATATCTACAAATCAGCCACGCAATTGACTCAGCCCTCCCGGGGATGCTCCCCTTCCAGATTCCTCCTCCTTGGAGGATCGCCTGTTGTTAGATCTCATGGACCGTAAAGCTATATCCCTTACGTACAAGAAATTAGTGAACAATCGGACGGACCCAATGCTGAAACTGAGGGGGAGCTGGGAGCGCGACCTGGGGGAGATGGAAGATGATGACTGGCGGACGGCGCTCGCTTCCCCTAGGGAGGTGGCGATTCCACTAAGACTCCGACTGGTTCCGCTTAAGGTGCTCCACAGGGTCTACTTTGATGCAACGCTATTGTTTCGATTGGATAGAAGACCGGACCCACTTTGTTTACGACGCTGCAACCAGACTGGTACCTTCACGCACATACTCTGGGACTGCCCCCTCATCCAAACGTATTGGACAGATATCACTCAGCAACTCACCAGGGCCTGCGGTAAGCCCATTCAATCTTTCCCCTAACGTTTGCCTTCTTAATATTTGGGACGCCACAGACCTTACCCAGACGGAACAATAATGGGTGACTATGGGGTGGACCATAGCCAAACGTAATATTGCCCGGAAGTGGGGATCTGATGTGCTGCCACAGGTGAGAGACTGGGTGACCGACATGGACTATGCCATGGTGGCCGAAAAGACGGTGTTTAAAGGGCGAGGATGCCCCAAAAAGTGGGATAGTAAATGGGGAAAGTGGAATAAATATCGGGGTGATATTTGTATTTCTCCCACGGTGGAACTGAGAAGGGAGAAGGGGACACTGTTGGATATACGGAATGGAGTAGAGGGGTCCTAGTCACCGAGTGGCCACTTTTAGAACTCCAGTGTGTAAATACCATGCATCTGTTCTCCATTGCTTCCTACCTCTGTAAAGATGTAACTATTGTTATGACTGCCATGATTTCGGACTGGACTCTGTGTGAAGTATTCTCTTGCTGAACATCATTGGTAATGTGTCCTATCGTATTGTCTGCCTTGCCACTGCTAACTCTGTAATGTCTGACATATCTGCCTTTCATTATTAATAAAATTGTTTTTAAAAAAAATGTTTTTGCGGGTTGCTGTGTGCGCTCTAGCGCATACAAACACAAATACATGGATATACAGCAGAAAAATACTTGATTGTGCCATATAACACACTATAGGCATTCATATGTAATTCAAATGCCAGCAGCTCAAGTCTCGTGGACGGATTAGGTATTCAAGGCTGTGATATAATTTTAGATTCTTGCATTCCGCTTGCAGCATGCTACTGCCTGCTCTGGATCAGATCCAAGCACATTTCCTTCAGTGAATATCTCCAAGTCATGTTCTTTCGTGTTTTGCTTTTGGACAGGCAGCCAGAAACGAAAACAAAACAAAAAAAGTAAAGGAAAGAACGTAAGGTATGCAAGTATCTGGTCTACGAAAAAACCAGTTCTGCAAAACCCACATTTGTGCCAGAGGCCTGAAAGTCCGACAGAAACCACACTGGATATGAAATGACAAACTGGCCTAGGCCTCTGAAACTCTTTAAAGCACAGAGACCAAGGATTAAATAAAAAAACACTTAGATTTTAGTATTTATTTTGCAGTTAAATACCACAACTGCATGTAAACCTTTCATAAGTCATGAAAGACGAAAAAGAAGAATGTTTGGCAAAGTTGTGCAGCCTAGAAGGACTAAACTAAACTCTTGTGTCAGCCAATAGGTCAAACAGCACATTAACTTGTGCTGGGTAACGAGTATCGTCCACTCACATTATCCCCAAAATATCCTGTTGCATGCAGAAGGAGCATACTTAAGGGCTGCTTGAGGCCCATTAACGAGGCGGTGTTTCCCAACGGTGTGGCGTTCATATCCACTAATGGGGAATATGCCTGGCTGGGGTCTGAAGAAGTTAGCCTGCTCCTTTTTTGTGTAATAAATTCATTACTGAAATCATTTTAAGATTGGTGGACAGGCTCAGGGCTTTAAGTGGGCCAGGCCCCTTCGTGTCTCAGATCCAGTAGAAATTAAAAACAGACATTGAAACGGTTCCTTATAAGGCCTTATATAACTTTACAGGCAAAACACGGAGAGATTTCTCAACTATGTAGGTGGCAAAAGTTAGGGTCAGCGATTTCATCACTTTTTTTGTATTTTAATATCAGGTTGGTATGGGTGTTTTTTTATTTAGTAAGGAAATCTTAATTGCAATAAGAAGATCTCCTAATAGGAATATGTTAGAGGACAGAAGTGTGTCTCAAACTGAAGCATGATTAAGAGTAATCATTGAAGTTGTGATAAGCTACTTTGCACTTTAAAAATGAGGATTGGAGCAATATGAATTGTCTGTCATTGGCTAAATTCGTTTTATGTTTTCTAAAGTGTTGTAAATATATGCTAGTTCTTGGGCTGTGAACTATATTGAGTCATTGTATGGAGAAATGCTAATGTTTATATGTTTGTAATTGTATAAATGGTAAGTATGTGGGGTTAAAATATATAATCATGAATTGCTTTAGGCTATCTAAAAATAAATATATGTTTATGAATTGTGTATATATTTCTGTAAGAATGTATTTCTTGGAAATAAAGTATTTTGACTTATTTTGAAACTCTTGTTAGTTTTTCACATGTTTTGCATTCTTGCACTGCCCAAGAGTGCTTGTTATTTCCAGGATGATGCGTTTCTATATTTGTTTTTTGAGTAGCATAATACTCACGATTGGTCACGATTGAGAGCTCTGGGTTTAATGCTGAAGGCAGTGAGTCTTTCTTACAGTGCCCGTCAGTGGGTCAAAAAGAATTTCTGAATAGATGGTCATCCAATCCCTGACCACTCTGCAGGCTGCACAGCCCAATGGTCAAGTATGTCAGTTGCAATTGAGATTCTGTGCAAAAGTGTGTAAAGGAGATACGCAGCTTTGAAAATAGTGACAGGGAGAAAGCAAAAGAAAATTCTGTGCTTACAGGTGAGTGGCCACATTGTAATTTTGGGGATGGTGGTGTGAAGGAGACGCAAGGAAGAGCGTTCAGAAGAGAGTGAAGAATACGTGCTGAAAAACAAAGATGAGGTTTAAGACATAGATGGAGGAGATGCGAAGAGGAAAAGGGCATACATGACTAACAGAACACACATAACGCGAGTGATTGAGACACACTGAAGGCCACTACGCCGTCCACTTGCCTCAGTAATGTTTAATTCACAGTCTCATAATTAACACACTTTCAATATCAACAAGTTACTACAAAATCATTGTAGTTACTCATTCATCTTAAACAGTTAACAGTCACCGACAAAGGCAATAGCCCTGGCTGGTTTTAGGGGTATGCCAGTTGTTGTGCTATACATCTGGGTGCAACAACAAAGCACAGCGAGGGACCAAAACACTGGTCTTGTGCACACTATGAAAATCACAAAAAATTAGTTTATATTTTAAAGCTACACCCTTTATTACATAGGCCACAGCTCTTTTGGAGACCACCCTCCCCACACATCTTTTTTCACCCTACTTAAACCCCTGGAGAGGGAGTCAAACCACTACAGAGACAATGGCAAGGAAGTTTTGATGAAAAGTCTCCCCCTGACAGGGAAGGAGCACTTTATGCAAAAATGTAATACTGGGTAGGACTAAATGTCACAGTGGTCTGACCTGCATTTTTTTGCTTTACAGAAACATCTCCCAAAGCAGGAGTTTCTGGAAAAAAAAGGTAAATGGCCCTGATGCACAACGTTTTTTCCAAGTGAGAGGAAGCTACGGCTCCTGATTATTCCCCAGGCAGGAAAATGATTTTTGGCAGCCCCAAACAGACTAGGGCAGATCTTCAGATGTTCAGATACCAGTGGCCCTATAGAAGAAGGACCTCTGGCTAATGGTTTACTATAACGGGCCCAGCTGAGGCTCCATCATCAGAAACATTTCGACATTTCTAGATGAGGTAGTGGAACCAAGGGTTTGGCGAACTGGGCGATCTGCTGGTTTACAGGGATTTCCCACTTCTGCTAAACCCTAAATTACCACGTAAATGCACATTTTTAGCCCTCTTTCATAGCCCATTATTCAGATAACACCCGACGACGTCAAATTATTCCTTCTCCAACCAGGTCCATGAGTGTTAGTGAAGTAGCTTTGAGCTTGGGTTGGTATTCCATCTATAGTTTTAAAGGGTATGCAGGCACACACGGGACAGGTGAGGATTATATATATATATATATATATATATATATATTTTTTTTTTTATCCTCCTGTGCTTGAGTAGCAGCCACCGCACACCAAACCAGAGTGCGCGTCGTCGTCACCGGTTACTCAAGCTCAATCAGGTCTATTATCACGCATCAGACTCGAAACTTTCAAGGAAGGACGACGCCATGTGGTGATTAAATCTGCTTTATTCGTCGTTTACTCGAGTAAACGACGATCTTCAAGCTCCTCACACACACACGCAGTAAAAGCAATCTTCAAGCTCCTCACACACACACGCAGCACGGACAAAGCCCTGCACAATATAGGTCCCACTTACCACAACAGTCTTATCCATTTTCACACCCAGAACAGAAACCCCGCTCTGCCGGCCTGCTATTTGCACACATCCTGCATCTAAAGACTGGCAGTCGTGCTTTCTCATACCGTGCATCCAAAGCCTAGAACAACCTCCCACCACACATCAGAGCCACCTCCTTAATCCTTGTATTCCAAAAGAAACTGATGACTGGACTCCTAGATCACAGACTCGGTTAGCACAGTAACCTCTTTATCCAGCGCATGGGCACCCTCTGGGTAAGATGAACGCTCTACAAACAGTAATGACATAACATGTGCAAGAGCAAAATGCCATCACTCACAGTAAAGAGAGCCAATGGCTTTAGTGGAGTGACCCTCTGTCCCATGTGGTAGCCTGTGGTGAGTGGAAGCAAATTGTGAGTTATAATTCCATAGATAAAAGGGTGAAGAGGGCTGACAGAAAGCCTCGTTGTGGACATTTGAATGGGGTTTAGTATGATTTTTTTTGTATATCATGAAACTGGAAGATGGATAAAGCTGTGGCTGCGACAGAACTAAAAGGACTGAAGGAAAGTCGATTAAACAAATAATTTCATAATCATAAAAGGGATCTGGAGTATTTGTTTTTTGGGCAGGTATTTTGGGCTTTGCTTTCATCAGGAAGCATATTTGTGGTTGTAAATCTAGACTTGCCAGAATAAGTCTTTAAGGTACACAAATGTGAACTGGCGGAAAAACACCTTCGATATGGGCTACAACTGAATGTGAGCCACAAACAGGTAAAACGGGCATTTGCCATGCAATAGGTCTCGCATTTACCCAAGTTTAAGCTATTGGCATTGTAAATGACAATGTCTTTTATTCATGTTTTAAAAACGAAAACAAAAATAAAAGGCATTATCATTTACAATGTCAATAGCTCAAACTTGCGTAAATGCGAGACCTATTGCATTGTAAATGCTCGTTTCCTTTGATCCTGTGGCGGTAACGGGACCAATAATAGCCCACACACTGTCCTTTCAAGCTGGGCCATTTGGCAGTACCAGAGTGCCTGACAGGCCAGTCCAACACTGCCTCTCAGTCCAAGCAGGCACACTGTGGAACTACAGCCACATCCACGTAAGAAAACTAGAAAACCACCGGGCTGTTTGAAAGGCAGTTGAACAGAAGTCTTTTTAGATTTTTGGGGAAACTAAGTGATATCTGAGCATCCACCAAGAAACCACCAGACAACCTCAAAACTATTGAACCACAACACGAAAGATGATTAATACATCTTCCAGGAGAGAGCTCAACAACATCAGGTAAAATAAATTGCATGGCACATGTTCCATCATGTGTCAAACATGCCTTTTAACCATGGGCCACAAACCAGCAGGGCACTTCCACCACAACACGGTCAGATCACTTCAAGTTGTCTTGATTCTCACCCAGTCTTTTCCCACATGATATATCCCAAAATCACATACTTCTCCAACCAAACAGGTAGTTCTAAGCTACTATTGTGGGAGACAGAGTGCCACACTAATGGCAGCTGGTAAAAATGCAAGTACCAGAAAACCGGACGTAACTTCATACATCTCTCTAGATCTTCTAGCCATGTCGACTTATTAGAACGTACCCTATAAATACAGCCTCAAAGAAGAAGTATAACACACAGTCGCCATCTAATAACCGTGATTCAGCAGGCATGACTCCTTCACAAAGTCTCCTTTAACCACATTTTATAGCCATCAAACTATTCTCGCCCAAGATGCATTTGTTGAGACAACGACTGGGACATTTTCCAGATGTGCTGGCTTTCCAGTGCTAATCACATCATTTTAATATAACTAAAGAGTTAAAAAACTAACAGTTCAAAAATTGTTGCTCTTACTAAAACTATTTCACTCAAGTAACAGCTTGGATTGCAGAACCATAGTACCGGGGAACTTAGTCGGAAGCTCTATGAGAGCAAAGGAACACAGCACACAATAACATACAATATAACACATTAAGCAACATCGTATGTGCAATCCCACATTTATAGTGGAGAACTACTTTACAGCTATCAAAATGTAAAGTGAAAACCAGACCTGGGTAAACTACTCACAGTTGATATGTGACTCCATTAAATTTGATTACCTTTCAATATTGCAGGTCGTAAGAGACAATCGCAAGCTACGTAACACAGGGCAAAAAACATAAATGAAACCCCACCAAGTATTGTCGGACCTGCCCAAAACCTACGCTGAACAAGCCGTACCACTATCAGACTGACATCAAATGGTAGGTAGGTATCAGGGGCATAGCTATCAATGGTGCAGCAGGTGCAGTGGCACCAGGACCCTTTACACTGAGGGGCCCATTACAGCCCTGATATTTCTGTCCTCAATAGCATTAAGACTTGCTACGCCACTGGCAGGTAGCGGGCATGAGAGCTTGCACGACGCATTTCCTAACATTCAGTATCCTATCTCTCACTTTTTTTCGCCTGAAACTCACGCATAGGTGCCTCCAGCCTGATGATAACACAAGAGCAGAACTTTTGTCCACGTGGACAACATCGACACTACCCGTATGGGCCATTTGACAGATAGTTTTCCAACAAAGGCAAGGAGTGGCGTGATAGCCATCCAGAAAACGCTTCAGCGCCTCGCCAGGGCTTAGAAACACTATATAAATGCAGTTACAATACAATCAATTTGTCTGCGTCAACCAAACATGGGCAGCTTCGATGAATTTGGTTCTGTCACACCTTCATTACCTCAATAAGAAGCTTCAAATCTTTCAGCTGCAGACATGTAAAATTGCACAGGAAGTCGAGTTTGTGGTGGTTGGTCCTGTGTTTAACCTCACTCAGCGTTTACTCCCTGCTCCAGCCACTGAAACGCCGCCGCTCCCGCCAGCAGGTAGCACGGGTAGCCACTGGACAGGAGGACACTATTTCGCACCTTGGCAGTGCACATGGTGCGGGGGCTCCAACACTTTAAAATTTTCTATGTGAAAAACCACGGCAAACTATGTCACTCCTGGTCAAATGCCTGGGCTATTAATGAAAGCCAGGAAAGAGAGAAGACACTTTTAGAAAGACATATCTGGGCGCACGAGTGCTGCTTCGGACTTAGGAGCAGCTCGGCAACATGCTGGAAGCCTCACGCTTCCGACAGCGGCTGTCCCTGGGAGGCTGGCCTGGGTAAAAGTGTAGAGTTGTAAACAGGGAGGGACATGGACAGGCCAGCACTGCCTCTGACTGCTTCTTTGCTCAAGACGGTTTCGCTATTAAGTACTGTCCTTACAGAAACATGGCGTAATGTTTAGCATGATCAGCAAGCATCGCAATACAAGCATTTACAATGCAATCCCAATTACATTGCAGAGCGTGGTGCCCGTGAAGAGGCTGCGCTCATTATCAAAGTGTAAAAAAAATAAGCATTTTCAATGCAATAGGACTACGCAGGCACGGGAAGAAAATAGTGCTCACAATCTAAATAGAACATGCCATGCAACACTCAAAGTAAAGGGGCCAGTAGCCATGGAAGGATACAAATGACGACATGTCCATAATAAGGAGGGACTAACAAGCCTCAATCAATCAGACGGCAGCATTTATGAAAGACAAGGACACCAGCCAATTAAAACATGGGCGGAGCTTCCACTCCATTACTGCATGCCTCGCAAAGCGAGCAGCGCATGTGCGCTGCCGCTATAGGCTTGACCTAAAAAAGATAATAACGTCTAGCAACTGTGAACTAAATATTTTACACACCTCTTTCTTGCGGCATTGGTGACTGGCTCAGGGCAGGATGTGAGTTGGATTCGGACTGCACGTTGGGCGTCTGAGGTGGTATCTGGCTACCTAGAAAAGGCACAGAAAGAAGACAGGAAAACAGAGTTAATTACAATAATCAACTAAATAAACTTATTTTTCACTTTCCAAAATGCCCTCAAAATTAAGAGATCGCTTACACCGTTCAGTATGCATTATAACATGTTGTCAGTATAATTGAAGAGTGCAAAATGCTTTGTAGGGTTCTTAATCCATCCAACACGACCCAATAATTTACAAAAAATACTTCATCATAAATGGGAGCTTCATTTTAGCACCCCCTGCTGGCCCTATCTCCAAAACACAGCTTTTTAATGGTATCAGGGAGAAATGCACTTTCTTTACACCACCCTAACCCGCAGGCTGTGCGACTTTAATAAACATTGCATGTGAAACATGTAATCAGTACAGAACTGGCCAATTCCAATAGAGTTGTGGTTAGAGGATGGACGTCTTGGCGCAGTAATGGGCAACTGCACATTTATATCCAGAAATAGCTGCTGGTTACAGGGACCCCTGTATGATAGTAAACTTTAGCAACCACTTATAGATGTGGTCGAGTAAATATTCAAATTAGTGGTGTTCAATCTGTTTTCAAATATCCATAGGCGAGAGAGAGAGAGAGAGAGAGAGAGAGAGAGAGAGAGAGAGAGAGAGAGAGAGAGAGAGAGAGAGAGACAGAGAGAGAGACAGAGAGAGAGACAGAGAGAGAGACAGAGAGAGAGACAGAGAGAGAGAGAGAGAGAGAGAGAGAGAGAGAGAGAGAGGAGGTCGCTGGAGTTAGCTGACAATGGCAGTTATAACATAACATGCTCAATCTGAAAAAACACTGAAATCCGTCAGTTATTGTTCAGCGCACTATCTGTAACTTGCTTATTACCTCCCATATTACGTCACTTATGACAAAACTGAGGGGTTGTGCACAGGATAGCACCTTGTCATAGTAGGGCTTAAGGGGGCTAGGAAGTGTACACTCTATGAAGGGGTGGTGCAGAGGGTGAACACAGTGCGCAACAGATCCTTTCCCACCCCTATGTGGTTGGTTCTCCATGAGAGGTCAGCCAGCAACAAAGGGTTCGGTACAGGTTGATGGCTATGATAAGTACGGTGTTAGTTCCGTCATCCTTAGGGTGCCTACCCCCAAACCTTTTGCATGCTTAACACCTCTTTTTTGCTGTATTGTTTTGTTGGCCTTAGGATGCTAAGCACTTTACCACTGCTGACCAGTGCTAAAGTGCATGTGCTTCTCCCCTAAACATGGTAACATTGGTGTATACCCAAATGACAAATTTAGTTCACATGCAAGTCCCTTGTAAAATGGTACAACATATACCCAGGGCCTGTAACCTAAATGCTACTAGTGGGCCTGCAGGACTGATTCTGCAAACTCGCACAAGTAGCCTTTCAAACCTGTCTCAGGCCTGCCATTGCATGGCCTGAGCATGCAATTGTCTGCCACTTCGACTAGGCATTTAAAGCCACTTGCCAAGCCTTAAACTTCCCTTTTATTACACATACATCACCCCTAAGGCAGGCCCTACGTAGCCCTAATGGCAGGGTGCTGTGTAAGTAAAAGGCAGGACACGTACTTTTAACCTTTTCCTGGTAGGGACAAACACCCAAATTCGTTTTTCACTACTGTGAGGCCTATTCCTCTCATAAACTAGCATAGGGAATTCCTTAATGCACTTTTAAGCTGTAATCCCCGATTAGAAAGGAGTAGTTGCATCATGTGTCATATCTTTGAAATGGTACTGATAAATCCTCTTTACTGGTAAAGATGGATTTAACATTACTGTTTTAGAAATACCACATTTAGAAAGTGGACATTTCTCTTCTCTTACTGCTGTGTGTGCCTTGCAGCCCGTCTCCAATACACGTCTGGGGTTGGTGACAGCTACACTTTGTGCCTTCCGTCTAGACAGCCACAAACACTGGAAGGGTGGGTATGAACAGAGAACTCATCTGCATTCTGATAGCTCTTCCTGGGCAGGACGAGAGAGGGGAGCTGACACACCTGAATTGGCAGTGTCCTGTTTCCCATACAAAGGACTGATTACCCCCTATTGAGTCTGGAGCCAGAGCTGGGAAGAAAAGGGGACCTGTGCCCTTCAAGTGCCTGCTATGAAGTCACCCCCTCTTCAAGGGCACAACTGGGTGTAAGTACTGGGTCTCTGACCCTACCAAGAGAGTACACTATTGGACCTATGAACACTGCCAGGAGTGAAAACTGCTGTGCTATAAAGATTGTCACTCTGCTTGACTACTGCTCTGGAAGAACTGCTTTTCTGCTTTGCTGTGCTGCCCTGCTGCTCTCCGCCCTGCTGAGGACAAGGAGTGGAACCATCTCACTTTGACCCAGAGTGCCTCCAAGGGCTTGCTCCTGTTCTGAAATCTCAGGGCCATCTAAGATTTTGTTCAACCTTGCAACAGCACCTGGACTTTCCCATCTGTGAGTCCTGCCCTGCCAAAGGTGACAATCCTTGAATCCTCACTTTGAAGGGTCCTTGAAAGTGAGCTTCTTCTGTGCAGAACCATAACAATCGACACAGTGACGGCTTTGCACCAATCGAAACTGACGCATTGCCCTTCAAAGCCAATGCAGGAGCTGATTGACTACATCAGTTCGATGGACTGTGCAGCTCGATAACAATGGACAGTGCGACTCGACGTCAACGCATTGCTTTCCTTGTTAAGGGGTTCATCGATGAAGCCTTCATCGCCTGAACCGATGCAATGAGTTTTCAACATCAACACTTCCTCCATCTGCAAGGTACTTTTTCAGCTGGACCTGGTGAGTCCTAAAGCTGGCCTGCCCTCCATTGCAGTCGGCCTGAGGCTTAGATTTACCCTGGTCCAGGGGCTTCAAGTAACCCCTAAGCTCTATTTGCTTCTAAGCAATTCATTTTGATTTACTCTTTAAAAATTCATAAATCTGGTTCTACTTATTGCATTGTTATAGTTCTGGATTTGTTTTATTCATAGAAACATATTCTATTTCTCTAATCCGGTGTGGAGTATTTTTGGTGTTGTTTTCATTGTGTGTGTCTGTGTTAGCATGTGTGTGTGTGTGTGTTTTGCACAAATACTTTACACATTGCCTCTTTAGATAAGCCTGACTGCTCTGTGACAAGCTGCCATAGGGTGAGCACAGGTTATCTTTTAGTGTGCATCTAGGTTACCCTGACCAGAGTGGTGGTTCCTGCTTGTACCGGGTGCATACTCGGACATTGAGAAACCCTATTTCTAACATAGGTTCTTGGCGACATAAGAGGGCTTAGGTGTATAGGGGGAGTTGGCTCTCTGTGAAGGGTAGTGTACAGGGTGCAAACAATGAACAGCACCTGTGTGCTTGTTGGTTCCCCATAAGAGGTCAGCTATCAGTGGAGGCTTCAGTACAGGACAAAACCTATGCGTAATAGAGACTTGGCCATCTACTCCCTATTGGATGGCCAATAGTGTCCTGAAGGAGTGGGTTCACCGCGAACAATTTTTTCGTGGGCAAAGCCTGTTCGTAGTAGAGACTTAGCCATCTAAGAGGCCTTGAGAGTATAGCGGCAGTGGGTTATCTGTGAACAGTTGTGTGTATGACGAAGTCTGAGCGAAGTAGCAACTTGGCCACTTAAACAGTCTTGGGTGTCAGAGTGGGCCCTCCATGAAGAGCTGAGCACAGGATGAAGGCTATGCGCAGTAGGAGCTAGGCTACTTAAGGAGGCTTGGGTGTATGGAGGGCTTGCAAGCCTCCCCATAACTGTAAGAAGGTAAGGGTACACTTCTACACCCCCTTATATCTTGTTTTTTCAGTTTCAGGAAATGAGGACTGATAATGGTCCCATAATGGCAACCGCAACATCTCTGGTTGAGCGGTGGTCAGCCAATCAGATTATTTGGCCCCAAAAGACCAAGATGGCTGACTGGGGAAAAAAATCTTCTTGGCCAATCAGATCACTATTTTTTTTAATTAAAAGTCTGTGAGTACTGTGGGACCAACCGCCCAGATATCACTAAATTTTGAACCCTAATTTGTCAAAAATGGCAGAATGGATTTAGACGAAAATCAAAAAGGCATGCTTTCTGAGTAAAGGTCTAGCTTTCTACCAAATATGGTGTAATTCTATTCAGCCACTTTTTTAAAAACTAATCTTAAAACTCTTATGGGAATCTGCATGGGGAAAACATGTTTTGGGACCCCACTCCTTCCTTTTTCTCAGTCCCTCGCATGACTAATTAACCAAAAGCTTTCCAGGAAGGAGCTGATGTGGATGAACTTTTTTGGGGGTAGTTTGTGTTGATTCATCAAACGGAGCTAGTTATTAGTATAACAAAAAATGCTCTTCCAATGGAAACTCTGGCCTAACTATAAGTACACGGCGATGACTGCCACTGTGTAATATACATTGCCACAACAAAGTGAGAGGCTCAGTTGGAAATGCCTTGTGCTCTCATAGGCTACTGGGTGGATGCGTGCGAACACCCACGCACCACCCATGGCACACCTCTCTGTTGCAGAGTAACGCAAGGCAGTGATTTGCACTACTTTGCATTACTCTAGATTTATCAAGCCACTCAGGGCCATGCATGGTGGCCTTGCACTGCTTGCTAAACCTTAGTTAAGTTTTGCGTCATTCTGGTGTACCCTTGCGTGGTGGCAGGGTGACGCAAAACCCTGATAAATATGGGAGTAAATGTATATGTTGAGGCACAAATTTTACATTGGGGTTGCGTCACTTTTTGGCAGAGCCAGGACGCAAAATCTAATGTATTAAATATTGCAACGCACCCAAATGTACTCATGATAGACCTTCTAAACATATGTGTGAGGTCTTTAGTTCTGATGTCACTTCTTGTGATGCCGCATCCCGTAAGGTATCGGGTTGGGAGTCCACTTCCATTGATGCCATGTGCTATGTCACATGTCTTGATGTCATGAACTGTGATGTCACATTCAATGTTGTCACTTATATACTTCTAACCTTGGTTAGTACCCCCCACATCTGTTTTTGAGAACTTGTGCCCTGAAAGTAATTCAGTGTAAGGTCTATTAAAACCCTAAGCGGACACTGTAGAGCATGTTGGATGACAAGTGGAAAGCTCAAGTCAAGTGTTCAGCACAAAAGCCAAAAGTGATGATTTCATCAGCAGCAGACAGGGGGTGCAGTAGGATCAGTCACGGGCATGCAAAGATGAAAATGCTAAAAATAAACTTGATGCTTCCTGGCTTCCTCCCCACTAAACCCCATGAGGGAGCCTGTCTCCATTCCAACCTATGATGGGCGCATTCGTGTCATAAGAAGTAATCGGCCAGGCCTTTGCATTCTCAGGACAGGCCTGCTTTTTTAGGAATCAGAGATGCGTTTTGCAGCACTCAGCATGAAAACGTAGGTCTCGACTACTTCAACAGCAAGATAACAACAAAAATGTTCAGCTTATATGCACAGAGTTCGAGTTCCACCGACACCAGAGTTAGTGAATTCGGCAGCCATATTGGAGCACCCCAGCCCCAACACCGAGGCGTGCTTACTGAAGTTGCAACATCACTCTAGGTCCTTATGGACACTATCCAGTCCTGAACTTTTCATCGACAAATGTTTGATTTCAGGCATTAGTCTAATTAGTTCAATAGAAGCAAAACAAGACTTCAGCACCCGAATACATTTGGCTCGAACACTGAGGTCAGGAATTGGAAACCCTGTTCGTAATGACACAGGGATGTGGTCAACCAAGCACCTATGTTCACCACAGATATCATCTAGTCAGCGTGGAGTGCAGCTTCCTGCTAGTCGCTAAGCATGGAAAGGGAGCGCAGAATTCTGGTTGCGGAGGGTAGCCCTGTCAACAGTTAAGTGGATCTTAGGCAATAAGAAAGCTAGCACGAGAGACTACACCCCAGTGGCTCAAGACTGTAAAGAAACTGTAAAGAAACTGGTATTTGACGTTCACACACATGTAGTCTCTGCCCCGGGCAACACTGTTAAGACTGTAATTAGTAGAAAACAAATGCCAAAATTGAAGAACATGTTTACTGGAAAGCAGCCCCAGCTTCATAGCATACGAACACGATGCTCTATAAGCCCTGGAGAAAATTATGAAGCAGATGATATAGAAACAACTGAACAACTCCTGTAACATCCAAAAATCATTTGATTTTATTCCCGAATGGCATTTATTTATCTGGCATGTTTTCATTCATCCCCTCAAGTTATGAAGAATCCCGCTTCATGCTCACGCAATAAAGAGAGTTTTGTTTGGTCGATGCCTCTCATTTTTTCCCACAAGCACATGGGCAGTAGTGAATCGCCAATGTTGGGCATGGTAAGCAACAAACACGGAAGGGAGGGAGCCTACAGTAAGGCGATGGAGTCACGAGGAGCACCAACAGCCACAATGAACCCCTGGTCTTCCAATAGGCATGAATTGATTATTAAAAAAAAACACACACATTTTGACACAGAGGGCGGCCAGGGAATGCCATCGAACATGATGAGACCCACACTAGTCAGCCACCCGTAGCGGGTGGTAAGCTATCTCAGGTCAGACCTGGTTGCTGATTTGTCCACACAGTCAAGCTGGAAGTAGTGTTTCCAGGGATAGTTCTGGCCTGGAAAAAAAGACTGCATCCAGAACAGACAAGGGTGAAATTAGTACGGAGTCTCTTCCAAGAGAAAATGTTTTTAACCTACTGCAGAGAAACACTATTTTGTGCTGAAGGCAACGCGATTTAGCACATAAAACAGATACATGCTTTTGGAGAAGTGAGAAGTTACAGCTATTGGATATTGCAGATTTACAGATGTGGCCAAAAGCAGGGCTTTAGATTGGACGAAAAACGTGCGAGTGTCTAAAAGGGGCGTTGCCTGTGTATTTAAGGGCGTGGTTTAAGACAAACTACATTTCTGTGATTTCCATAGTGTGTCACCCAACCGAAATGTTGGTGTTTCTCTGAGCTTTCTGTTATTGCATCCAGATAAATAAAACAACAACTGCATAGACATAAACCCAGCCAGGTATTTTGGCTTTGCCAAACGTTTTTAGCTGTTCCAGAATAATAGTATCAACAATGGGTTTGTTGTAAATAATTAATACTGAAAATGTTGGCCCACTGACTGGCACTGTGAGAAGCTTGCACTGCCTTCAGGCCCCGCTCTCAATCATGGCCTAATACAAACACCCAGAGGAAACTCAGTTCGAAGTATGCGCTATACAAAAGTAACATGTTGCAAAAATACCCTAAAACCTCATCCTGGAAAAATCACTCTTCAGAGAATGCAAGATTAAGCAAAGAATTCGTAATACAAACAGAAATTACATGGATTAATTTATGTTTTTTACATAGATTTTTCAGAAATCGATCAGTGTTTTTGCCTGTAAAGTAAATGACCAATAGGATCCAGGCTGAGACCCTAAGGGACCCGGGCCACTTAAATCCCTTATCATCACAGTAAAAGAGGCCTGAGCCACTATCAGCTGCCGCCAACCTAAAATCTAGAAATATCATGGTGCAGGGACAGTAACTACCCCCTACTGCAGGAGAAATCATTTAGTGGAGCATCCCTCAGTGGTCTCAACAATCAAGACAATAGGAAAGGAGTGAACACATTAAATGGAAGCAGGATGTCCCACCCGACTATTCATGAGACGCTTCCATCCCAGCAACTAGCCGCTGAAAAATATGCCGAGATCAATAATTATAAGGTGGCTTTTTTTGCCAGTGGTGAGAACGTTTTTTTTTTTATTGAGCCACAACCCTGGGACACCTTAGGGCCAGGAATCACAGTTCAAAATAACGAGTAAAACCACAACATCAACAAAAATGTATTGCAGCTTGTCAGACACTGGAATTCCAGCAGGTCAAAAACATTCTACAACACAAGGACATGCTCAGAAATGTTCAACAAATGGCAAAAGCTCTGTATCACAGTGCTATATTAAAAAAACACATATGCAAAAAGAACAATTAATGGACAAAATGCAAAACAATGTCATACATTTACCCCAATACAGAGATCTGGGCCTAAATCCATCGTTTTTTCGCTCACCATGCCTTTCCAGTTTGGACCCAGCCATATGCAAATCAGTCTTGCCCCTGTGCTCAATGGGAACAGTTTTGCATATGGCTGGGTCCAAACTGGGATGGTGTGGTGAGCAAAAGAATGATGGATAAAACCCAGATCCTTGTAACTGGGGGTGAATGTTTACATTGTCCAGCATTCTGTCCATCAATTGTTTCTTTTGCATATTAAAAAACACAGCATGGTGGCGATGAAGCTCTGGACCAGAAACCCATCAGTTCCTCAAGCATTCAATAAAAGTCATTAAAAATCGCGACTTTGGCATAGCTTAGTTTGGATTCACTAACGCGATTATTTCTGAGACATATGGTTTAGTAGGGTTTCTTATTGAAGTAAAAAAATTGGGAGACGTGTCTATTAGTTAAAATGTGTAGGCACGGTCAAAAGAAAGGGTCCCTTTGCCCACAAACATAGGAAAGAGAGAAGATTAGCTATGTCCCTCCATGTTGTAATATTGAAATGCTGGCCATCAGCATCAGTTGGAGTAATGAGGCGAATGAGTTTTGCAAAAATATGTATGGAAATCAGATTTTTTTTACATTTAGCACTTATTGTAACTTTTATTATCGTTGTGAAGACACGTCGTAAAAAATTGGTGTTTGCTCAATATATCTGAATTTACCGCCCACAGTGAATTATTAAAAGGGAGACGGACCTAGGTGGTCTGCATTCTTAGGAACGACAGCAGATTCAACCTGATGCCCTGGGTGGTTCGCATTATTAGGAAAGACAACAGTGGTTTCATTATTCTTCCCGTTATATAGTCATAATTCTTCTGCAAGGTAAGGTTTTCCACACAAGCTCTGGTGAGACTGTGGGTCACAGATTCAACTCCCAGCAAGGCTAACTCCGCCTTTCCTTCTAGTCGATTTAGAGAAACTGAGTTTCACTCCGCCTTTCCTTCTAGTCGATTTAGAGAAACAGAGTTCCACTTTGACTCAGTAATAGACAACTGCTGTTCACATCACTTTGAAATTAAAACTTTGTTATGAAGGTGGATAGGAAAACAAGGTTTTCCAGCAAACAGCAATGTATACAAATACAGTTATGATAATAAGTCCAGATTTGTAAAGCGCGACTTATCACCCCCCCAAGGGACCATCGGGGAGATTAAGTAAACTACTGCCAAGAGTCACATGATTCTGAGCTGAGGCCGAATATCAAACCGCGAGCCTCGCGCTCCAGAGTCAGACGCTCTGGCCGCTGCGGCACACCTCTCCCTCTAATGGCTTTGCCACTCTTGTCTTGGAGAGGGCCCTTTAAGGCCACACCTAGATTAGTCATCAAGTCTCGTGTGGCCTGCAGCAGAGCACACTCTTTCCCCATACACGGCAGCACATGTTTTAGAATAGGGTCGTGCTCTGAACTCAACTTTAGTAAATTCGAACGGTGCACTTGGGGAAGTAACGAAAATGGTGCGGTCTTCTAAAAGGTCTACCGAAAATTAGGGTGACCAGGCGTCCCGGATTTGCCAGGACCGTCCCCGTTTTTCACCAGCTGTCCTGGCAGATTTCGAGAAATTTAGCTCATGTCACGGTTTTTGGAGAGGGTCGACTAAAAACCGGGGAAGGTGTTTTTATGTTTTACAAAGCGGGGATAGTTAGCAGTTGTTCCAAGAAAGCAATGTAATTCACAGGCAAGCCACTGGGTTTAAAAATAGCATCTTATGTATGTTCTTACTGCCTGTTTTGTAATTCTCTGCAGAGGAGCGCTGTCATTCTGTGTGCTCACTTGACGTAAAATTATAGTCCTTCTATTTTTGAGAAATGTGTCGGTTTTTTGCTTTAAAATTCTGGTCCCCCTACCGAAAATCCGACCAGCACTATTTAGCTGGCCTTTAGGACGCGCATCGCTTTTATCCCAAAGGCCATCAAATAATAAAAATACACAAATGGGCATTCTATCAAGGTTTAGTTATTCGTTAAAATCTTGCTGCCACAAATACAAGTGTTTATCTGGGACTTTACAGTTTGCAAGCGACTTGAATACTTCAAAATAATAACACACAAATTGTGCAGATAAAGTTGTGCCAATGTGTGTGCAGGTCAACTGGGCAGGGAGGCTTAAACGTTTTACATCTCCCAGAGCTGTGACATGATTGTATGGCGACGGTGCATATTCACAGCTGAGCATCGCTATCGAACGCCTGCATGCAAAATACAGTGCCCGCCATTAGGCAAAGTATGCAATTACTGGTGATCGGCTTTTCCTGCTTATATCATCGTAGTGCATCACATGTGGGTTACATTGGGTAAACCGGAGTCTTTATGCGCAGGAGGTAAAACCAAGGACAACAACGACAATCACAACTAACTTGCTATACATGATACGGGATATCCATTACATCAATAATTAACTGATATATGTAAATGTGTATTACGTGTTATGTGATGGCAAATATTTAAGTAAATTCTCCCTTACTGTTCAAAAGAATTCTTACCCTTAATGTGGCGTTATTTAGGTTGGGGTCATTAAGAAATATTTAGGATAAGTTTATTCATGTTCTTATCCCTATGGTGGATTTTTTTGATTGGACCACTGTTGTCGCGAATCATTAACTATCCAGGCACTTCTGAGTATTTCTGGGTCACCCCATTGTTACGCAACTGCTAACTTGCTAAACAAGCCATCATTATTAGGAACGTCATTACTGGCGTGGCTCGCGATCCCTTACTAGATCCCCCTACAAGTATGAAAACGTTGTCAGGATGTGGTTCCCCAGAAATAACTTGTGAAAGTCCAGACAATAAAGAGCAGCTTGCCAGGGTCATTATATTGGCTGTTCAGGAATTGCTCAGATCTAGCGGAGGGACAGTTCTGGTCCCAGGAGTTCTACTTGAAAAGCACTCACTAGTAAAATTCCTTTCACCCCCTCAAGTTGGACACAAACCTATGAATATGTACAGATGCACCAGATGTCTCAGCTACCACAGAGTGCATCATCCCGTAATATGAACAAGCATTAGAAATGTAAAAGGTCTTGAATTTTTTGGAGTTAGGGCTATTGGCATAGCTCAACAGCTACCGGACAGAAATTGCCACTTTGCAGGTGCCGAAAGCATTGCTCCCTGAAACGACCTGAAAGCCTAAAACAATGTTGATGGCCTACAAAAGAAAAAGAAAAATGAGGATGACTAGGTGGAACCGCGGATGTATTGGGATGGCCAACGCAAGCAAACAATGAGTGAAATCGCCTGGGCATGACCGAAGCACGCAAAGGCGGGAGAATCAGACACAATGCACCAATAAAAACCCTGCATTTCTAAATGACACAACAACAAACAAATGGCAATTTATGGGCATGCCAAAAACCGATAGTGGAGATAACAACAGGCCTTGCAGACGGCACATGCGCGCTGCAAGGCTCGACCTAATAAAAAGGAGGCTCGTGGGAGGAATGGTTTATGTGGGAAAAGCATTATGAATTGCAGAAAAGTTATAACACATACATCAACTTGCACCATCATCCAACAAGCTGCATTCTCTACAAGCATAAGCATCTTTAGTTGTCCACTTAAATCTCTTTAAATTTGGTGATGTGGTGGTAGACTTTCCTATGTCAATACTACGCTACGGGTAATAAATACAAAAGCCTGGAATGTGAAAAGCTGACACAACCTGCAGAGCAGCCAGAGTCCAGAAAGACTCTATTGTTGTATTTGCAATATGAAAGGACATAATTCAATCTTCATCCCCTGCCAGGTCAGGGTTTAGTGGCATATGTGTGTCTTTTTACACCTTTTCACGGTCTCCCACTAGGTGCTTTTGTTTAAGGGTGTAGGCTTATTTTTTTTTCATCAAGCCACATATTATTTTCAGACTTAAAAGGCAGCAGGAATCCATGGAGAACACAGAGAAGGGTGAGATGCCTCTAGCAGGTTTCCAGAGAGGACCCTAAAGGAGGCAGAGCTCCAGCTTCATAGCTTTTCACATCCTGCTGCATTATAATGCAATGAAGTCGATGTGGCCTGACAAAACGGCTGAGATCTGTACATACCAGTCTGTATCTTGTGACATCCTGTAGGATATTGGCCACAAGCAGCAGGGATTAGTGCACTTCTGGCTGTTGGGAGTGGGTTTGTCGAGCTACTATGCCTGGGTAGGTGGCGGAAGAAGCAGAGAGACAGATGCGGTGGTACATGTAGTTAGGGAGACAGCCAATGTTTCGAGCACCCAGTGAAAGCTGTCTGCAGCAGAGAGAGGGCCATGGAACCAGGTGACTCCACTGAAACCCCCCAACTAAAGTATATGGAAGAGGCGTGAGAATCTGGCACCGAGGTGGCGCTGGAGTTGGCCCAGCAACAGTCCCCCCTTAGCGAGTCTGGGAGCAGCCTAGGATAGGCGCAGCCTGAAGAGAAGATAAGTATGTTGAGCATAGACTGGAAGGCCCACATGTGAGAAAGCTTCTCTATGGTTGCTTTCTGAGGCCAGGGATTATAGCATGAGCAGGCGGCGGGGGTTGCAGCCAAGGTTTCCGTTAAGGAGGAGGCGAGTCACCCCACTGCTTTCTGGGCACTGAATAAAGGAAAAATAAAATGATAATAAAACATGTTATTTTATTTTTCCTTGCGGTGCCCGGTCTGCCGATTCAATGACGGGGCGGGCCGGGCCATCCTGATTGACTCTGGGAGGAGGAGCGGTTGGCACTGCTACAAGTGCGCATGTCTGTGTGGCCGGCCGTCTTAGATAGGCCAAACAGACAGGCTCACTTAGGTTTCCCCAACCCAGCTGTAATTCCACAGCCGGGTGGAAAAACAGCACAGGCTCCCTGTACCTAAGCGAGAGTCAAACCAGCCTGCTCAGGCCAATATCCACGCTGCTCTTGCGCTAGGTATAGCATGAGAGCAGCTTCTGGATTGGATGGGGAGTCTGATGTGTCCCATGGACTGCTGGGTGCAGAGAAGCACTGAGGCATGAGGAGGCAGCCGGCAGCATCAGGTAAGTCTTTTATTTATTTATTTTTAGCCCCCCGCACTCCCCTTCCGCCGTCCCCCCCTCCCCCCCCCCCCCACCACCACCCACTTTTTTTTTTGTATCGGTCGCCACTGGGTTGCCCCCTTTCTTCATTGACTTTAAAACACAACGGCGGGTGGGAGTGGAGAGGGCCATACAAGGCACAGTATGAAGCTTGCTGTGTAAATGCTACCAGGAGAAAGGGCACATCTTGTGCTGCGCTCTCCTTGCTGGAGCCCACCAGATAAGTGTTAGAGGAGCAGATAAAAAAAGGTCTAGCTGTACACTATGAGTAGCCTGGAACACAGCTGGAGCCTGTGAGTGGATGTGTTGAGGCAGACATGCGAATAGATGCCCTGATTGCACCCTGACCCATCTGGATGGACTGTTGCTCCTTGGGAGACCTCCCATTCCAAAAAGATTGTATGATCACCTTGATGTTGTGGTAATGGTGTAGAGGTAACACAGAGGGAAGACTTGTCTTGTGATATAAGCCTGTGGACTTCAGTAGGTGCACTTAAGAATGCTGACTGGAGTCACAACCTACAAGACAACCCTACATTGCTTTAGAGATGGTGATGGATAAAATAACAAAACTGCAGCAGATCAAGACTATTACCGAGTAAACAAGTCCTCCCACAAAGGGTAACCCAGCAAACTGAGATCAACCGTCCAGGAGACAAGTATGGAGGAGCCTCCCGCAGTGGAAATTGAGGCGGTCATACAAAGATCTAGAGAGGCTGTGGTGGGCAAGATTGAATCTATCTCGATGGAGGTGCGTTTGCTGCAAACAGATCTGCACAAAATTGCTGACAGGGGGAACACGATGGAGTTAGCCATTAATGAGGTGCGGATGGAGGTAGCCACCCTTAAGCAGCAGATAAGCAAGATGACACTCCTGACCACTGAATTGTGAAATCGAGTGGAAGATGTGGAAAACTGCTTTACGAAAAAATCTCCAGTTCCTATGATTGCCAGAGCAAACAGGGGAACCGGCAGCAGAGAAGTTCAAGGACGACTGAAATCAGAAGGACATGAGGCTGCGGAGCCTGTCGGGGATGGTTTGCAGTGGAAAGGCCCCTTCCCCAAGTTCTGATAGTTTGGATCCTGAACTACAAAGATAGGGGCTGTATCCTTAATGCTGCCATGGAAGTGGAAAAACTGACATTTGAAAATCGCAATTTAACAGTATATCCGGATTATTCTAAGAAAGTGCAGTTGCAAAGAAGGTCACATTTGGCAGTGAAGCAAAAGCTACGATCACTGGCCCTAAAGTATTTGTTGCCCTTCCTAGTGCGGCTGAGTCATTGGAGTAGCCACTTCTTCAAGCAACCACAATAAGTGCGGAGTTGGCTAGAAATGTGGAACAAAGGGCCATGGACAAACAGCAGTGAGACCCGGTCCAGACTGGGGAGATCTGGATTCAAGTTGGTGGGTAGGCAGGACAGGATACCGTCTCAAGGGCAGCAGGAAATGGATGCTGCTGAAAGATCAGGGACCACTCAGAGAGATTTGTGGGCAATGGAATCCAGCCAGGAGGCAGACGGAACAGAACCTAGTCCAATGGATGATGTGAGCAGGAGGGGGCTGTGTGAGGAACACCTCTGCTAGGACAGACCACACTCTTTTATGGTGTTCCGGGAATCTTTAATTCGGCTAATAACAGAGGAGGTATGTATGAAACGTTTTCTTGCTGTCCCTAGATATATAGAGCAAAATGAAGTGCTGGATGCAGGCGGTCTTGAAAATACTAGAACTGACTGTAAGAATCTGAGTGCCAGGACTAGATTGGACGGAGTAGTGGTATTTGGTTCTCCAGTCATGCCAATTAGGTAGAGGGGCGGGAGAGTTGGTGTACGGCCACCTGACGTATTTGAGGGACTTGATGACATAACAGGTTGGAGCAGAAGCTGGTTATTTCTGAATTTCCCCCTGGGGAGATGGTGGGAGGGATGTTGTTTCTTATTTGGATGGGGCATGATTTTTATTTTACAGTCTATATGACAAGAAACCTGATCAGGGGCGGGATATGAGTCACAGTAGTACAGGGAGCGAGAATGATGGGATGCAGGCTGAAGAAAGGAAACCTGGCCAGATGTTTAGATATCAGGTATGCAAATGGTGTTCATATCATGGAATGTCCGGGGTTTTAATAGCTACCCTAGGAGATACTGAGTGTACTCCATTCTTCAAAAGTATAAAGTGGAGTTATCACTGTTGCAGGAGATGCATTTGCTATTGTTAGAAGTGGGTAAGCTAGGTAAAAACTGGAAGGGCACATGTTTGCTACCACTCATTCAAACTATGCTCGAGGGGTGTTGGGTTGGATAGCAGCTGAGACCCTCTTTAACCTATACGAACAAATTTGTAGACCGATGAGATGATATATAGTGGTTGTTGGCCTCTTTGGGAGCTTAGAGACATGACTTGTTAATGTGTATGACCCTAATGTTGATAAGGTGCTCATTCCCGAAATAGCAAAAATAATAATAGGCTCCTTTATGAACAACAAGATGATTTGGGTGGGTCATTTTAATTGTGTTTTAAACTGGCATTTAGATAAACGCCCGCCAAGGCATGGTTTGAATCAGAATATGGAGACTTCCCCAAGTGCAAATATATCTGAATTTGCCTTGGCAGATGTATGACATATACATAACCCAACGGTTAAGAGTTATTAGTATTATTTTAGTGTGCAAAGGATCTGGACAGTGAACTTGGGTGTAGAGAAAATGTTGCGATGTATGGGAAGCCGGCCTACTTCAACGGGTTTGTATTAGACCACACACCTTTGATTCTAGTCCTGAGGTCGTCACATGAGAACGTGTGTACCATTGTGGTCGATGCATACAGAGGTCCTGATGGATGAGATATTTGTGAGCCATATGAAGGAATACACCAGAGTTTTTTGTCATAAATGTGCACCCACAGACCATACAGCCATGTAGTGGAAAGCATATAGAGTTGCCATTTGGGGTGAATGTATGGCTCAGATGTACAGGGTGAAACTACAAATGGAGAGGACACCTGGGGAGCCGAAGAAAAATAGGCATAGTGAGACAAACGAGGACACCACATCCCGATAACGTTCTCATACTTGTAAGGGGATTCAGTAGAGGATCGTGTGCCATGCCAAAAATGATGCTGCTGATAATGACGGTGATGCAATATGTTATAGGCAGATAGAGCCAATGACACTCAATAAAGCTTCATGTTCCACAGGAAAAGTGATCTTTAGAAGAGACAAACATAAAACACATGAGAGATTAGGTAAGTACACTCATGCACAACACAGGCAGAAATTGATTAGGGAAGAGGATAAGGCTGGGAAAATGCTTGTCTGAGTGTTAAAGAGGGAAAGACAGCAAACACCTATATTGAGGCTGTGAAGGCCAGGACATAAGTGGAAGGGGCAATATTAATGAAGAATGCAGGGAGTATTTAAGAGGGGGTTTCGCCGTGCCCCACCTGGACCATAGTGAGGAATATTCCAACTGTTAGGAACTGCAACGCCTGACAGCTGAACAGAGACCGCTTCTGGAGGCTCCTCTTGTAGTAGAGGTGCCGAAGGAAGATCTGGGCGGCATGTAAATAGGCGAAAGTGCTGGTAGCGGATGGTATCCAGGCAAAGTTGTATCGAATTTTGTTGACACTTGTAAAGGTTTTTGGAGGTATTCATTGTAAAAGAGGGGCTGGAAAGACTTCCGCTTTTTTTTTTTTTAAACACATTTCATTAATTTTGCAAAGTTGACAACAGCAACACAAATCAGAACTGCGGCCACAATGCCTGTTGTTCGAGCGTTAGGCAGTAAGCAGAATAACAAAACAAGGTAATGAGCTTAATGTTCTCCCACTGTCCTCCCCCCAATAAAGACGTGTCCTGTAGACAGAAAGTCTCTTGGGTACATTATGTTTCCAGTTGAATACAAGGAACCCCTATTGCGTGTCCAAGGGGCCATATGCGCTCGTATTTCTGCAGCAGCCCACGTGCCTTATATACCAATCTCTCCATTGCTGCACAGAGGTCCATATCCCTGACCCATTCTTGCAAAGGTGGGCCCTCACATCCCCCCAATGCTGTGCCAGAGCCCTCTTGGCCACTATATATGCTGTCACAATAAGTGCGTATGTGGCAGAAGACTACCCCAGAGACGTCCACTCTAAAAAGGAAAGAAAGTGATAATGAAGAAGGGGAAGACCATGCTCGCTTGGCATCGTACAGACCGCTGATGATGCTTAATACAGATGTTCAGATATTAATTAAAGTCCTAGCAAATGGACGTTTTGATGCAATTGGTTCCCTGACTGCGAGATCAAACAGGATTTATTCCGGCCTGTAACACTGGCTTTAACATCAGACGACTTATAAATGTTGTGCATGTGCTTCAGTCCTCGGAGGACTATGCATTGGCATCACTGGACCTGGAATGTGCTTTTGACACCGTAAACTGGCAAATTTTGTGGCTGTGCAAAAATGTATAGGTTATGGCACTACTTACATAAGCCGGGTTAGGCTGTTGTACAGAACACCTCAGGGCAGAGTCTGCACGGGGGAATAGTCTCAGACCTCTGGAGTCTGGAAAGAGGGACCCGGCCAGGATGCCTATTGTTGCTGCGACTGTTTGCAGTGGCAACTGAAACCATGGTCAGTAGACTTCGCTTGGAGCTGCACCTGAGGATTATATGAATTGGGGCCATACTGTCTTGTTGTATGTAGGCAACGCACTGGTGTATCTAAAATAACCGTGTAGGTCAGGGCCACAATTATTGGACATACTAGATAAGTCCACAGAAGTGTTGGGTCTGCATAAAATTGCTGAAAATTCTGGCCGTCCCCCCTGGGTCGCTGGAGGCATAGGGAACAGGATCTACCCAATGACAAGGACCTGGAATGGTAAAAGAACAGTTTTAGATATTTGGGGAAATGGGTGGCCAGAGGCCCACAAATCCAAGATAACGTAAACGTGGTTAGAGCGGTGGAGGGTTTGAACGTAACACTACCCCTCTCGATTATGAGGACTGCTGTGGCGAAGAGGGTTTTCTTGCACCGATGCCCGAATGTGCTCCAGAATACGCTTTGTCCCACCCAACTGATACTTTTCAATGGCTAGATAGCTTAATGTGTGAGAAGGAAAGTGGAGTCGAGTAAAACTGAATACACTGAAGCTCTCATGGATGGAGGGGGGCTTTGGCCTAACAGATCTTTTCTTATACTATGCTTCTGCGCAGCTACAACATACAGTACACTGACTTGAGGAGGGCCCCAGTTGGGAAAAAACAACGTTGGCAGGCATGTATGACCACATACACTCCCAGGACTGCTTATGATGGGGAGGGCGATCACGAAAGGAGCACCCCCCTTGATCCGACAGGCTGCATAATTGTGGCACAGGGTAATAATAAAGATTCTAAAGCGACCACCACTTGCAATGAAAATGCCTCTGTGGTTTCTCATGCCCTCCATTTTGGGGAGGGGGAGGGGGAGGGACAGTTCCACCATTACGCTACATTAGTCGCACATGACACAGACTATCTGGGACACATTTCCAAAAGCCCCTCCAAAGCAAGCAGTTCTGTGGCTATTGCTGGGTTTGGCAGGGTACAGGAAACTGATTACGGTACTGTACACAGCTCTAGTTCAGGACGGTGGGAATACGCAAAGAGCCTGAGAGCGTAGAGCAGCTGACTCTCTGGATGAGTGGATGCTGCCCCAATGGGGAAAATCATGTAAGCAAGGTAATCTGATATCATCCAATGCTCGGTTTAAAGTAGTACAATTTCACTTTCTTCACAAGACTTATCTAATGCCCTGTAAATTATCCTTGATTTATGCAGGTCCTCTGCATGTGACAAGTTTTGTTACATCAGACATGGAGGTGTTGGAGGGTGGATGCCTTCTGGAAAGAGGTGCTGAATGCTCAGAACATGTCGTATTGTTTTGCCCATGGATAAATCTATTAACACCTGTCTGCTTGGGATATGGACCAAGCAAAAACACTGTCAAATAAAACTCAAGTTCTGGGGCATTGGGAACGATCTTGGTAAAATGATGGTATCCCCGGGAGTTCCCAGGGTGTCACATTGACGTAAAACACACTTGATTGGAGCCTAACTGATGAAAAGCATATTTAAAACCCAAAGATTAAAAAGTAATGGACAACCTTGCCAATTGTGCAGCCATGTAAGTTAAGTTGTCTGAATCCCCAAATAATAACCCCTTTTGAACATAGGCCAGTCATCATATGGGTGAAAATGAGAGCGGAGTTATTGTAAGCCCCTGGTTTTGAATTTGCATTATTTGTGTGAAAATGAGGATTCCAAATTGTCCATGTAATATGTATTAAATGGTGATATGGTGGGGAGGAGCCTAGCGCGCAACCAAGATGGCCGCGTAGGTGCGAGGCTCCCGAGGACCTCCGCAACCTCCTACGTTTATCCTGTCTTCATCCTGCCTCGGTTGAGGGGACTGTGTTGGTGAGCCTGAGCCGAGGTGGTACCCGTTCTCCATTCTCGAATCGGACTTCGGGTACCGGAGTGAGCACCGATTGAAGTTTGCGGCCTATTTCTCGCCGGACCCCGGATTTGCGCTGGGGGGTGACCCAGTGGCACAGTGAACAACAACGGCGGGCTGGGCCTGGCGAGTCGCGTACCCCGCACTTTTGCTTTCACTTTCGCACCCCCTTGCCGTCTCTGCAAGTGAGATCGCGGAGCTCTTTGTGTTGGTGTGGCCTCGCGGGGAGACCCTGCCTGCCTGCCGGCTGTGACCCACCCCGCCGACCTGGCGTGGCCCCCTGGAGCTCGTGGCCTTGATTGCCTGCCCTCTACGGCGTATCTGGTGCGGGTGTGTGACCCGTGGCGATGGCCACGAAACAAGACGGAGATCGGTCGAAGACCAAGTCGACCCGGCGTGGCGCCGTACATCAGGCCAACATCATGGACCGCTATACCCTCCAGAAGGGATCTCCCGGCGGACCGCACAAGTCCTCTGAGGGCCCCCCTGATGCCCCGGATTTGCCCACGGATCTGACTCTGCAAGACGTCATGGGCGCCATTGCTGAGATGAAGGCCTCGGTGGGCCAGCGGTTCGACACCTTGGCGCATAAGATCGACGCGGTCCTCGTGGATGTCGGCCTGGTGAGGGCTGATCTCTCCAAGACCAACGACCGGGTTGATTCTTTGGCCCGAACCACGTCGGGCCTCACGACTGAGGTGGCGGCCCTCCAAACGGAGGTGCACCGACTTCGTCAGGCGAGTGCGCTTATGGATCGGCGCCTGGAGGAATAATATCCGCATCATCGGAGTACCCGAAGGGCGGGAGGAGGCGGCGGCGGATCTTTTTGTAGAGGACCTGATAGCTACCCATCTCCAGCCTCGGGGACTGAGTAAATTCTTTGCCGTGGAGAGGGCCCACAGAGTTCCCGGGGGAAGGCCGAAGGTTGGAGCCCCTCCGCGGCCTCTCATTGCCCGGATTTTTAACTTTCGGGACAGGGACGCGATCTTGCAAGCCTCCAGACTGCAAGGGCCGATTAAGCTGGAAAATATGGAGGTGAACTTTTATCCTGATTTTACCCAAGCGGTCCAGAAGCAGAGACTGAGTTTCCTGGGTGTCAAGCGCCGTCTCCGGGACATGAACTTAAAATACGCCATGCTCTTCCCGGCCAAGCTGCGGGTAGAGGTGGATGGTCGCACGCACTTTTTTGATCGTCCCGAAGCGGCCGGGGACTGGCTGGACACTCTGCCTGGGGGTAGTGATCGAGATGGTGGGGGGGGGGGCCGCGGGAGGAGACGGCCCACAGGATCGGGACTGAGGGGTTGATATTGGGCCTCACTCTGGACGACTATGATGCCACTTTCGACCAAGCTTCTGTCTTTGTTCTTTCCCCTCCCTTGGAGGTTGCGTGGGGTCTAGAAGGGGTACTCTTTCCTCCTCTAGGGGGTTTAGCTAGTTTAATTATATAGGGGCGACAGGCACACTGCAAGTTGGGGGGGCTGTCTGGGCTCATGCAGGGGTGCAGGGAGGGGGGAGTTTTGTTGGGGTGGGTGGGTTGGGGTGGGGTGTTGTTCGTTTATACCACAAGGCAAAAGTATCGTTGTGTTATTTCTAAAGTGCTCTCTGGGGGACGAGTGATGGCTTCTGTTTATGATGGGGGGTAGGGGACGGAGTCTGTTGTCCTGGAATGTTAATGGATTGAGGGACAGGATAAAACGAGGTGTGGTCCTGCAGTTCTTGAAGCGAATTTCGCCCGATATAGTTTTTCTGCAGGAGACACACCTCATTGGCAACTCCTTTTGTGCTATGAACCGACGGGGCTACCGCCTTGTGGCCCATTCGGGCTTCACGTCTGGTTCAAGGGGTGTGGGCATTATGGTTAAGAACTCGCTCCCGTTGGAGATTGATGAAGTGCTCCATGACGACAGGGGACGTTACACGGTTTTGGTGGGTAGAATGGAGGGCAGAGTGGTCGTTTTTGTGTCTGTTTATGTCCCGCCGGGGCTGCAGACGACCACCTTTGCGGATCTGGGGCGCCTCCTCCTTGGCCTTCCGGAGGGGATTCTAGTGGTGGGGGGGGGATTTTAATGCTGTGGTTTCCGGAACTGTGGATCGTCACCCCCCTAGGGATCTCCCCCGTGCCCAGGCGTGGTTGTCTGGCCTCTTGGATACCTTGGGGCTGGTGGATTGTTGGCGTTTGAAACATCCCACGCAGCTACAGTACACCTTCCATTCAGGGGCTCATGGTAGTCTCTCACGGCTAGATTATGTCCTGGTTCCGGCGGCGCATGTGGGGAGGATAGGGGAGGTGCGCCATTTGGCACGGGGTATTTCGGACCACTCCCCGCTCTTGTTGCACTTTGATATTCTTCCGAGGGGAGAGGGTAGGGTGGTCCGATTATCCCTGGTACCTGCGTGACCCCACCATTCGCGCAGAGCTGGTTAAATCCCTTAAGCGCTACTTTGACGAGAATGTGGGGTCTGTGTCATCGGCGGTCTCACTGTGGGAGGCGTTCAAGACGGTACTCCGGGGAGAGGCCTTGTCCCTTATTTCCCATTCCCGGAGGCGCGAGCGGGAGGAGGTGACCCGTGTTGAGGCTGAGATAACCGAGTTGGAGGGTGCTCTAGAATGTGGGGTGACAGATGACAAATTACATGTTCTCCGACTCAAGCAAGCGGCCTATAAGGCCCTCGTCACGGAGGCGGCCAGGGGCCTCAGTAGAGAGCAACAGGGGAGACTGTATGATGTGGGTGATAAGGCTGGTAAATTGATTGCGTGGCTGGACAAAAAGGAGAGAGCGAGTCGAGTTGTCCCGTTGATTGAGAAACAGAATGGTGTGTGTGTGTCACTGAACCAGAAGAAATTGTCTCCTGCTTTGCAGACTATTTCCGTGGGGTGTATTCCCCGGTGTCCTCCCGCTCTGAAGAGGATTCCCATGCCCTGCTCAGGGATATCGCGCTGCCTTCCCTTTCGGAGGAGGACAGAGTGTCGTTGGACGCCGCTCCAACTTCCGAGGAAATTGCCCTCGCCATACGTTCGGTCGCTTCCGGCAAGGCCATGGGTCCTAATGGTCTTCCCATCGAGTTGTATAAACTGCGACCGGATACGCTGGCGCCGCATCTCCGTGCTATGTTCCTCGCGGCCCACTCGGCGGGTTCCCTCCCGCTAGACCAGCGTCTAGCTACTATCGTGGTTATTCATAAGGAGGGGAGGCCACGGGACCGGGTCACATCCTATCGGCCTATTTTGCTACTGAATGCGGAGCCCAAAATCCTCGCCAAGGTGTTGGCCAATCGGCTGGTCGGCGTAGTGTGTGACTTGATTCACCAGGATCAGTCCGGCTTTATCCCTCATCGCAATACAGCGCTTAACCTGCGGCGTTTGCATGGGGTGCTCGCACGTGTCCCGTTCATACGAGAGCCGGCCATTTTGGCGTCCTTGGATGCCACTATGGCATTTGACACGCTTGAATGGCCTTATATTTGGGCGACGCTCGCGAAGTTTGGGTTTGGCCCAGGATTCATCAGTTGGGTAAAATTGTTGTACTCTGGCCCGCTGGCGCAGGTGGTTGTGAACGGTAGAGTGTCGGCTCCGTTCGAGCTGGGCAGGGGCACGCGGCAGGGCTGCCCGTTATCGCCGCTCCTTTTCGCGCTCGCCTTGGAGCCCCTGGCGGAGTGGCTGCGGTGGGAGCCTTCTATTCGTGGTCTCCGCTGGACCCCCGAGTATGAGGACCGTGTATCTCTATACGCTGATGATATTCTCCTGTACCTGGCTTCCCCACGTAACTCACTGATAGTACTGGTTGATGTATTGCATTCATTTGGTCTTAACTCCGGCCTTGTCATCAACTGGGCTAAATCGTGCGTCTATGTTCTCTCTGGGGAGGATCCTATTCTTCCGCGGGGCTGTCCTATCCAGATCGCCCCGCGGGGATTTCGGTACCTGGGTGTCTTCATTACCCTGGACGCGGAGGCCCGATATAGTCAGAACTTGCTTCCCCCCCTCCAGCGCCTGAAGGAGGATGTCGCACGTTGGAGGCGCTTGCCGCTCTCGCCGCTCGGCCGGGCGGCATTGTTTAAGATGATGTCGCTGCCGCGTTTCCTGTACGCTCTGCAGAACACAATGGACGTCGTCCCGGCGCGCTACTTTCGCGAGGTGGAGAGTTTGCAGCGCCGACTGTTCTGGGAAGGTTGACCGCGTATCGCCCTGGCGAAGCTGACGCTCCCGTGGTATGACGGGGGGATTGCCCTCCCGGATATCAAACGGTATTATTGGGCCTCCCAGCTGGCTGCGATTAATCACGGCCTGTACGGGCCCGCTCTGAACCCGGCCTTTGAAATGGATAAGATGTTACTGCTGGGTGGTGATTATAACCGAGCGCTTTACTCCAGCTCGCTTGACGCACGTCTGACGGGCCCCACGCGTGTCATGGTACGAGTGTACCATGACACGCGTCATTTCAATAAACAAATTGAAAATGTAATCCAATTAAGTGACTGAGCATGAACATGCATTTGCCCCTTTAGTACACATGATTTATTCCTCATTTTAATGTGTGCTGTAGGAGATGACCTCCTGGGCAATGCTGGCAGACACCTATACTGTCCTAAAATGATTGTATGGCCTCCGATAGTCTCCAAGCATAAGCTACAAAGGACCATCCTTTGAACAGCTCAACTGCAGACATTTATACTGGCGCCTTTCCAGGCCTTAAAAAAGCCATGCATTGATGTATAATTAAGAACTGTACTAGGAACTGATCCTTTTGTTACTCAGTCGTGATGTTTTCCTTACATTTATGTTTTCCAGTGCAAATGGCGTAGCAATGTACATTGAAGGGTGTGTGTGTCTAGGAGGAGGAGTGTGCCTTTCTTATTCCCGTGTTCAATGCCGCTCGGTTCCAGGCTTTAGCCATTTTAAGAGAAATTCAATTATTGGGTATAGTTATCTAGGGTGCTTGTATCAACACAGGAGTAACTGGGAAATAATAGTGTGCAATCATACTAACCTTCGACCGAGACCCATGAATGTGCGCTATTTGAACTTTTTGGGATTTTACATTGGACAGTTCGGTTCTACCCATGCCATAGCTTCCATCGCTCCACCCAGTTCCCAACAAACAGATCCGCATACCATCAATGTAGTGGTGTGTCCTCAAATTTAACAACAGCTTTTAATAGTTTACTGAGGACATTAAAGCAGTTCTTTTGTAGCACCTTGAAAGCATAATTGGTAGTCTGGTGTACAACCAGGAGATAATGAAATAATCCGTTTTATGCCAGGGGGACATAACACGACCCCAACATTGAACACTGTTCTTGCCAAAGATAAAGCCTCGAAAACATGTTTTACATTTTTTAGTTGGAGTCAGGCAACCACTTGCAATTAACAACTGAGTTCCCAAAGCAGACTGCAGCAACACAAATTGTACCAGCAGGGTAAAAAATTGTTTTGCAGTACCGTCCACACTTTAAATCACAAAACCTACAGGCACAGGGGGAAAATCCTTCTATGTGACTGCTCCCTCTGCAAGCCTGATCAGACGCACAGCCCAAGGTTGCCATGACAACATTCTTGAATCAGTCTCAGGATCACAAACTGCAAATGCGTCTGGTGGTACACTGCATCCTCCTTGTGAAAGTTATGATACTAAAGACCTCATGTGCCGCACAAAGATAAGTCAAGAGTAGAGTCTGTTCCGCTATTCAATGGGTTATTCTCATTACCCCTACTAAAGGTAGAAATGTCAATGAAGAAAAAGAATCAACTTGGACCCTCGTCAATATTGGTCACTGACGCAAGGGGGCACGTCGCATTTTAAAAGTGGATGCCGCTGCTTAGATGCAATGCTCTGTCACGAGTTTTAAGGCTCTTCTTATTAAGTGTGACCATGGAGAAAGACAATACAATACTCACAGCAGAAGGAAGCAAACCTACATGTCGATAATGCCTGGACCATGGCCGCACAGTATCACCTCTCCTTGACTCCCACCTAAAAGGGGTAATGATTATTGATAAGACCACTTTGATCATCTGGATTGCTCAGAGTGAGGGACTCTTCCCTTTCTCTGTTTTGCCACATTTATCTCCTTGTCCAAGAACTGTGTTCCTCACTAACCTCAGCAGGTGTTTAGGTTATCAACTTTAGACTTGCTTCAGTATGTCAAAATAATTTTCTCAACAGATAGAAAAAGCAGGAGTCTCATGATGACTTGGTGGGGACTAAAATCTCAATTTTATTTCCACCAAATGAGCAATTTTTCATAAATTACTGTGATTAAACTAAATTAGCCAGGCAATGCCCAAAAAATTAACGTGTGATACCTGCTCAGTTTATTTCCATACCATTTCTAAAGATACACAGTGAACATTGCAAGCAGCATGAAACCAGTTTCACAGTTCCTGGAAGAAATTTCCTGCTTGAAGCAAACTCCAGCAGGTAAAAAACTATGCAAAAAACAGGCAGAAGCACAAGACAAACAAACATTAAAGTGACCCATAATTCACAATGTTATAAATATCTCCAGTTATGCCATGCTTTGGGCCCCTTGATTCATGCTCTAGAAACCCTACCTGAATTCCACCCTCTTGAGGGCCGCCTGCTAATGGGGGACCTGTAGGCACATAAAATCTGGCAAATTTATCAAAAGTTACACACGAACAACACTTAAGACTAAGAGAGCATGGTAGGACGACATCCCAGACCTGACGGACGATGACTCGGCGGAAGCTATTGCCAGCCCTCGGGTCGCAGCTGTGTCCTCACGCTACCACCTCATACAATTTAAGTACATACACCGCGCATGTTACACACGATTCCGACTCTGGAAGATGCGAGTTATCCAGTCCCCTATATGCCTAAGATGTGAGAGGGAGGAAGGGACAATTTTACATACAGTCTGGAGTTGTACTGCGCTGCAGCCATTCTAGCAGAAGGTATCGTTTTGCCTAGGCAATATACTCTCATGGGAGCTCCCGTTCGACCCAAGACTTTTCGTCCTGCACAGCACTGATGGGATAGGGGGAAACAGATACAAACAGCATCCACTCTTTTTCGCCCTTACCATCGTCAAATGCGATATTGCCCAGCTGTTGAAGGTGACATCTCCTCCGACCATGGGTAAATGGAAGGCAGAACTGGACAGTTGCATGGGGGCAGAGATTGCAGTGTTTCAGGCCTGTAGCTGCCCCCAGAAACATAGGAAAATATGGACCCGTAGGGCGACGTATTGTGGGATTAACCTACCTCCCCTTCCATCCTTAGACCCCTGACCGGAATTGCCACTCACATAAATGACTATTGAACTAATCATTCCGTACGGTGTATGTAGGAGATTGGCATCGACTGCATAGTTGCCCCCAACTTTTTGCTGATGTTTTGACTGTTTTTTTACTCTAGCCAGGCTGTGGCCCTGCTATCCAGGACCCCAGCCTATCCGATTCCTCTCTAAACGCATGTGAGTACCCTAGGTACATACCAATTGGATACTGAGGACACCCTATGAGTCCCTTGTAGATGGTACCCTAGGTACCCAGGGCATGGGTCCCTCAGAGGCCTACCAGGGGCTGAAGCCCTCATTGTGCCACCCCTGGGACAGCCATACAAACTGACACCACCAGACCACTACTGTAGTCTGGGTACGGTGGTGCTTGCACCCCTTACAGGGATATAGGTATCCTGTATCCCACTTAAATACAACACATATATCCTCATAAGTCACCCCTAAGGCAGGCCTTGCTATTCCTACAAGGCAGGGTGCTGAGATGTGTGAGGGGGAACCCCTACCTGAGTAGGACCCCTCTGCAACTTTCGTTAAAACTAATGCGAGGTTGTTTGTAGTGCAGCCATACCATATACTCTTAAGCGCATTATAATCAATCGTGATAGGATGCTAACTTGAGAATGGCTGCACAGAACCATATTGTGTTTGGTGTCAAACATCTTGGAATCATACCCCCAATCCCATCATGGGAGAGAGGGCATGATTCCACCCTGATAGAGGGGTGATATGGTAAAAGCGGCAGATTTTAGACACCAATTTAAAAGAGCACACGTAGTACAAAATGGATGCTACCCGCCACCCACACGATTCTGGCTGCCTGTTGCTGGGCAGAACTCCAGCCACGGCAGCTGGACAATAGGGATCTTGTTGCAGGGAGGTGTCCCAACCTCCCCAGACAGACTATGTGGATTGGAACTGGGCGGGTGCACCTTAGGATGCCTTTCAAACTTGCACGTAGGCTTCTCCAGTGCCTACTTCTCCATACACCGCCTCAAACCGGTTCAGGGGCATCCTGTCCCCTGCCCAGGCGGGAAACACACAAAGGGGAGAGGGTGTAGCCACCCCTTCCCGCCTGAACTCCCATTGGTGGGCTCTGATTTAGACCCTCCCCTAATCCCTGGATAAAGGTGGGTGCAGGGTCCCCAGAGCCTCAGATTAATCTTGGACGAGAACTTTGCTTCAAAGACTTGAAACTTTGACGAGCTGCTGCTCAGCTGAATGAAGAAATTTCCCTTGGGGTAAAGGAGTTACCCCCCTGCTTGGCAGGCAACTGAAACACTGCAAGTGACCCGGTTGGAACTCCGCTGCTCCTACGGACAACGAAGACTTCTGCCTACCCTGAGGTGGGTTCCCAAGCATCCCAGAGGCCAGTGAGTGTGCACAGCAAATCTGAGCACCGTGGACCCCGTGGGTGCAGAGATACCAAATACCCCAGGACAGCGGCCACCTCTTGCACAGCACACGAACCCGAGTGGGGAAGTTGTGCTTTGGCCCATCATTGAGCCAACATCCCAGCACCACCTGTGCCAAAGGACGATGCCCCAGTCCGCTCCGGCGACCCGTGGGTACATCTTTACGCACTCCAAATTGCTGCCTCCCGTGGTCCCTTGTCTCTCGACTGGTGGGCCCTGGCGGAGGTCAATGTTCACTTTCAAGGGCTCCCCTGGTTGCTCCAAGCCTGCTCTACAGTCTCCTCGCTGGAGACCTCGCGGGTCTGCACCGTAGCTGTTTCTTGATCCTTGCGTGGGTTGCGGTTGCCAAGGTTTAGTGGATCCAATCCGGACACTAACACCGCAGCGGCCTTCATCCTTCGTGGGACAGTCGCCCTCCAGCAGCTGGCCTTCCTTGACGCCTCCTGGACCCCGTGGCTGCTGATCCAAGCTACCCGTCTTCAACCTGAAAACACCTGACATTGAAGGGCTCTTTCTCCGAAGGCCCCTGGTCACTGGCTAGTGACCCAGACTCTGTCCCCTCTGCTTTCAGGTCTTTTCCTTCAAGATCTACATTTTCAATCTGCACGACATCGACGACACTTCTCGCCAGCAGCAGTTCTTCATGTTTTTCCATTGAAAACGAGACATCGACCCGACACTGAAAACAACCTTTGCACCCGGCTTCCCTGGGGCAGGTAACAGTGGTACCTCGGTACTATCGTGGGTGTGGGCCCTCCAAGAGCTTAACTTTAAACTCCTGAACTTGAACTCCTGAAAGAAGTGTCCAGATTCTTGCATTTTCCAACCGCGACATTTCCCATAGGGTTTAATAGGGATCCCGACTGTAGTTTCAACACTGCACACGCTTCCCGTGGGTCCCCTTCCTCACTACCTTGGGTGGTTTCGTAAGGGGCCAGCGATCCTAAGTGCCCTAGGCACTGCCTGCAGAACTGTCGTGGTTCTTATACCACTTTAATATATGGTTTGGTCCCCCCCTGGGGCCCTGTGATTCCAGTGCTATTTATTGTTATTATAAATGCTTTATTGAATTGTATCTTTACCTCCAGCCTCACAAGAGACTAGTGGGATTTGTTCTTAGAATAAATACATATATTTTGAATATATACCTGTGTGGACTACTCTTTCATTTGGTCATTCAAGAAGTTATCCATGGTAAAACAATAAGCTTAACACTCCTTCAAGACTTAGCCTGAAGGCTGCTCTCCACAGCTACCACTAGGATAGCTTTCTTTAAAGGTTGTCTTTTAACCTATCACCTTAAGAGTCGAATTGGACTGGTGCAAGGTGTCCCCTATAACTAGTGGACAGCATATGCCAGGCCAACTTCTCACAGTGTAGTTGTCTGTATTTGTACAAATGTAACCTTTATACAGTCACTGGGTTCTAGAACTGTCTGAACTGTGTTCATGTTGTTCGACCTGCATGTTTTGCAGGAGTTGCAGTTGTTTAAATGCTATGGTACTCCTGACTCATTATCTTTTATAGGTATTTTGTAGGGCCCTGGCCCAAATTGTGTCAAGAAAACCAAATAAAATGTGTTATTTAAAAAAAAAAAGTAACCCGAAATGGAGTTTAATGCTAGATCATGCTTGCATAAAATATCTTTTTGCCCGGGCCCTGTAATGACTGCCAATCAGACGGTGTGTTGAGATCCCTTATTGAAGCACACCAGTCAGCTGGTAGCAGAGATTAAGAATCAGCCACCCAGATACATACATGGAGAGTTCCATTTGTATTATTTACTGTATAAGGTTCTAGCCACATCAGGTTTTGTTTGTCTAACTGCTCCTCTCCTCTAGCACTATAGATAAGATTTAGACGCCTGCCTAAAGTACTTTGTGCTAACAAAATCCCATTGGATTGATTTTCATTGACAATATGAATTCTGGTCAAAGAGGTTGACACTGAAAAGGGCCTGCCTAAGCAAAATGCACTACTATGGGTATTAACTTAAAGCTCATCAAACGTAACTAGGCGCCACCTTTTTTAGGAAGGTGGGAATTCCTTGTATGAGTTGGAATGTTTGAACTTCATATACTGCAATCATGTCATCTACATCACCAGATTAATCATTTTGTATCATAACAGGAAATCTCAACACCGAACTCTTTCGTAGAGGTAATATGTGGCTGTCCCACCCCCCCCCCCCAACCCCCGCTCCGCCAGGACACTCAAATGGTCTGGTGATACAAGAGATCTTTCGATTTTGCTAAAAGTATATGTTTAATATGCTTACTTATAGGGACTTTCAGTCAGCCACTTTCATCAACTGGTCGGTAATTGTGCCATTCATAGTTTTCTTCTGCTCACTACAGTATAGGACAGTAAGTGAGCCCCTTCAGCCACTGCCTAACTTCCCTGTGAGTGACATTTCTACCCTTTCACAAGCGGCACATACAAAGTAGCTCCTTAAAGTGCCAGGTACTACTGTGGCAATGTGCGTTTTTGAGCCTTTTTTTTTTTCTTTTTAAGATTAGCAAGAGCCCGGCAGCTTCTCCAACAAAAATGTTTTGCAAAAACAATGACAAGACAAAACAAGCATTGCCAAACCAAAAAGGTTGGACGCGGAAGCCAGACCTACTGTCTTTGCCAATTCTTGTTTTTAAAGTATGCATCCCACCTACCTGTCATGGAGAGAACATTTTGAGTTAGCCAAAGCACACAATCATTCTCCCCATTTCACCTACAGGGTGGATACGATTGCCATGCAAAATACTGTAAATGGAGGACTGCTACTAACTGTGTTAGACAATCACCTGTGACGTTCATTAGCAGACACATGTATAACATTAGTATTAGCCCTTCTGTCCACCAATAGGCTGCTTCAGCAGACATTACAGGAAGGTTCTCAATATTTATGCATCCTGGTACCCATGCACAGGTTCTGCCTCAACACAGCAGTCTTCAGAGTTCAGCATCAGTCTATACAGCAAATGCTAGCAAGGGGAGTTCACATATTTGAAAACCTTTCAGAGCTTGATAAGATTGGGTCCTTTTTGCAGAATTTCTGGAATACTGTTAATATAATCAAAACAATCACATACATATTTGTAAATTCGTTTTTTGATTGAGCTAACTTTCAATTGGTTAATGAATAACTATTGTACAATTTGTCTAAAGTAAAACTACTTCACGTACATAGGGTTCAGTGTACGCAGGTGATGGATAGGTATGGAGGGAAAGAAGCCAAAGTGGTCACCACTGCTAATCATCGCCGTTATCCCAGTATATGGGTTTCCTATCTTTGCATGGATCACTCATAAGTCAGAATAACGCCACCTCATACAAAAGCGGATCCATGTAGTAATCACGTTCACATGACACATACAAGTGGGACAGACACTAACCTATAGTGGGACTAAGAAGAGAAGCTGAGCTCCTCATCCTCATGCCCTCACAATCCCTACTACTCATACTTTTTATTTTCCCCCTTCTGTGCAAGTATCAACCCTACCCTTACAAACAAACCCATGTCTACCTATACACTTCCAATGATATTATTGAAGAAGTCGATCTATGGTGCATTAAAAGGTACAAAATTAATATATTGTTTCAAGTGACACGAGAGTCCTAAGTGCCTCGTGATGTAAGATGCGTCAAGTATATGCTCACAAAGAATGTTTCTATAAAGACTACGCAAGGTGCAAAACCAGAATAAAAGGAGTTAAAAAGGGCAGTCTACTGAGAATGTGTGTAAAGAGGAACTGGGTATACTAGAGGAGGGAGAGAAATAACCTGATGCTATTCTTCCACCAATACCCCTTTGCTGGAGAAGCTATTCGAGACCAAAGGATTGGCCTTGAAATTCCGCTGAGTCTTTGAGTGGGAAGAATGTGAGGCTCTTTGATTTCCTAGTTGCTTGGAATTTCCACTGTTAAGTCTGAGAATTTCTGTGGGAAATTCTGAAAATATTGAAATGGAAAACAGCATTGTATTCAATAAACTATATATAATAATGCACTTCTGTAAACGCAAGGCCAATGTCTGTGAAACAGAAATCACTCTGCCCTGATCAGGTTTAGTGTTCATCCCTCTGGTGAACAATGGCATACGGTTAGCAAAGGTATGCTCTGCAAAGTGCGGTTTCTAATTGAGCGTCACAAAGGACCGGTGAGCAATAAAAGCTCACAAAGTAAGTATTCGCTGATTTCAGATTAGATCCTTTTATCTTTCAGGCTAGTTTGCAATTATTCTTAAGGATTGGGGGACAAATAATAGAACATTAAACAAATATATATATATTTGAAAAACAGAATAATAAATACAATTTAAAAAAAACTTACTTTAGAGCAAAATGGAAAGCCTGAGTTTGTAAATATTTATCCATGCATATACATATGAGACTTTACCTAGTACAATTGTATATTTCCTGATTATTTTCTATATGTGTATCATGTTAAAATCTCTAAGTATGTATACCTCTTATGTGTGGTTATGTATCTGCATATTTATACATTTTACTCCCACTGCAGAGGAAAAAGAAGTTAACTAATGCCCCCAAACCTCGCCAAATGACCAGTGTATGACTCATTCTATTTCTCTTCCAAAATATCCCTTACCTCTATTTTATTAGGCTCTTCACAAACTTATTTTACTACCATTGACTCCTAAATAACACTTTCCAAAATCTTCCCTCCTCTATCTATCCTTTATTCCAGTCATCCAAATAGCAGACTCGCAAGTCTACCACTCCCAATAGCAATTTATATTTCCACAACAAATCCCCCTTTGGGTTCCGGAATAGTGTGCTACCCGCCCAAAAATCGCTTCAGCACCTCCTGAGGGGTAGTAAGCACTATAAAAATGCAATTATATTTACATTGGAGAAGTAATTTTATTTATCATATCTAGTATCACCTATCTGCAAAATGTTACATGGTGCTTGTGGCCACACAGCGTAAAATGCTAAACAGCCTTCATGATTTTAAGCCAGTCTGAAGAGATCTGGGCAAATTAATTTGTTACTGGGTCAAACAATACATTCAAATTTATTTTTTATAAAAACTTTACTCTAGATTTTGCCAGTTCAAGTTCTCTCTCTGCTGGCCGGAGTCTTTGAATTAGTTACATTAACAAAATGCATTAACTTTAGCGGGTGCATATCAACTAGAAGAACAAAAAGAAAATACTCCAGAAATTCGAAAAGCAAGTCCTTGCTTTTTACACGAGACTCTTTACAAAACCACTGTAGACTGTCACACCTGCGGAATTAGGACTGGATTTAGGGCAAAGATCTTTCCACTTTCTTTAAGGCACAAGATGAAATGTTGTAGTGCAGGAACTAACACTTTGAGTCCAAATGTTAATCTTCAGCGGCAGATTCTGATTTTTAAACAATCGCGCTGGTACAGCTTGTTAAAATACATTATTATGAGAAGCAGGGCATGAATGTGTCCTTAAGGAGCAGTAGAACGAGAGTGTAAATTGTTAGGGGCACTTAAAGCTCAACATTTTGTAAAATAACCGTTTTTAAACCTTAAAAACTGAGTTTGTGTGTTTGTCAGTGTGTATGTATAAGTCCCACGTGAAATCCGACAAGCACCTCACCATAACAGACTTAAAGCACCTGTACCCAACTATTTGTTAGAGATCACATTTAGTTGGAGATCACATTTATTGGGGTGGTGTAAAAACCCAAACACCCCCTTGAAACTACGCCCGTTACTATAACAACCACACTGCCGCCTTTAAACTTGCGTGTAGCGAAGCTCACCTCCCCACCAAGCACCTCTGCAGCTTTTAATCAACTCAAAACTCTCAGCAATATACTCCCCACAGCAAGGTCATTCTCGGCACATTTATCTACGTGCCCTTAACGTAGTTTGCGCGTACAAACCCCCGTGTCACTTTCCCTTCCAAAGGGGGGCGATCAACATTAACAACTCCTGGCTCTATCATTTATAAACATGCAGATGTGGGTTATTAAAGACTAATGCATTTCGGGATCGGTGCCGGCATTCCGTTTGTCTCGTGCCGCAGCCAATTCTGCTCTTCATTAGTCAACGACAAGCCGCATCACGCCGCCGCGGAAGAAGAAATCAGAGGTGCAAGAGGGAACGGAGAATAAGTGATGAGACGGATTACCGGGAGATGCAACGGCAGGGAATCAATCAACACATCGGCATAATTAAACCCGCGGCTAGGCAGCGGCGGGGGGAGAATTCGCTACCATGGCATTTATTAGGATGCCCGCGCCCTGTAGGCACTTCCGCCTTAAATGTACCAGCGGAGACGCACGCAACGGAGGCGCAGACGTACGCAACGGAGGCGCAGACGTACGCAACGGAAGCACAAACGTACGCAACGTGAGCCGTGCAAATGCGTGCAAACGTAAACAAGGCAAGGGATGTCAAATACAAATTTCACCCTGTAAAGCATGATCCTATTGCAAATATCAAGGGGTAATATTCTGGCCTAATTCTGATAGGTGGTGCGCGCGCGCGAATTTCACACGTTATATAAATATTGAAGGCGCTGAGGCATAATCCGGATAGTGCCTGAGGAGACTTGCGATGTATTACCAGCGCACGTTATTTGATGACCTTGCAGAAATAACCCGTGACTCTATTCCCGACACTCTTCTAGTTAACAGTCCATCAGCGCGCCGTGGTTAAGTGATGTGCGCGCGGTCAGGCCACATGGCCTCGTGGCCTGTGTCACTCGATCTATTTTTCTGCACTGCTGATTACTGAACAGCGGAGGGAGTCTACAAGCAGTCCCACTTAATAACAACAATAATTATACCGTGCATCCACAGCGCAATTACAATGTACTAAATTATGTACGAAGGAAATAACAAAACAACATGCTCTGCCCCAAAGAGCAAGCACTCTGTTAATATTATCAAGCCTGCTAGGAGGTGAAGCACAGCGAGCCAAGTGACGTGCCTGGGACAGCGCAAGGGGCTGGTGCTGCAGAAAGGAGGTCTGGAACTTAAGACCTATGATCTTCAAGAAGTGCTTCCCAATGCCAAATTCATTACCTCTGAGGCAAACGCCAGCAAGTTTCCAATTAAGTACTGTTACATGGAGCATCTCTGTCAAATTACCACGCTAATGAAGAAACACATGGGGGAGCAAAGCCGTATTCCTAAATTTAAATACTCCAAAATGTACCTCAATCGGTTCTACTAGGGTTTATCATTAAAACTCAATTTCATTTTTCTCCGAGTTAAGGCACCTCCCCAAACATCAATTAGCAGAGTAAAAACAGTTTGTTAATAACGGGGTCCACTCAATAATTGAGATTTAGATCAATGAAAAGTAAAAGGGTTTTATTACAAAAATAAAAAATAGACAATACAGAGTCAATGCTATGGAGGCTCTCAGATGCAAAGATATACGGAGTACATAAAGATTAGAAAAAGATTCCACGTCTCAATGGGCAGCACAATCATAAGAAAATCGGCCAGCATTCCTAGCAGCAAAGGAAAGCTCAGGAAAATCTCTGGTTTACCCCCAAAATCAAGGGGTCCTTATACACAATTCATGCATTAACAGATTAGAGAAACTGCAAATCATCATGGTGAGAGCAAAAGTATAATTTCTTTAGCAAATCATAACACAAGATTAATACATGGCAGGGGGTGTGAATTGGTGCCAGCACAGATTGTCGCACACTAAGAGAGCTCTGAGTGGCCAACACAGATAATCCCCAACATTCGTCCCAAATTCCTTTCCTGCCCACAAAATCCTTGCACCAGGGGGCGCTGAAACTTATGGTGAGCCAGATTTTGTGAATATTTCTGCCCCGGTCGTGTGTGGAGGTCACCTGGCGGTCTTGGGGCTAGGCCGGTTGAGATGCCTCATGTGGCAGTGGCTGGCTGTTTCCTGTCGCTGGGGAGATGTCGCCCCCTACCCCGGGGTGGCTCCTGAGGACCGAAGGTGAACACCTGGAGAAAGACCCCCCAAGCCTGATCCCCTGCCTTTCCTTCAGGTGTCCTGGTGTGTGGCTGGGGGACGGCGAATGTGACAGAGAGGGCCCTCAGCCTGGGCTAGTGTTGGCGGCGGCCTCAATCCAAATGGAGGGTGCTGCGAAAGTCAGTGGTAGCTTGGTGTGGGGTGCGAGCCCCCTGGTGTCGACGGCCTCACTGTATAAAAAAAAACGACTCACATGGACCGTGTGCAAGGCAGGTCAATCAACTGGGACCTGTGAGACATCAAAACAAAGCAGACTAGTGAATGAGCAGGGGCAGCCTGGAGAAGACCCCCAGGCCTTGGTGACGCTAGCGACAACACAGAGGACCTGCTTGGCCAGTGATCGAATGGAGTAGTGTCTCGTAGGTGTCAGAGGTGCAGGCAGGCAGTTGCTCAGGTGCACTCGACAGGATGGATCTGACAACTGTGTCCCAGGGGCTATGGTGAGGCCTAATGGAGTGGCGAATGCACAGAGTAATACACGTGACAAATACGCTGTGACAAAGTCAGTGCCAGGACGTCTGGCGGAACATTCAGAGACAACGGAACCCTTGCTTAGCGCTACCATGGCCACCATAAGAGATCTCATGAGCACTATTGGGCAAAAATGGGCACTGTAACTTTCTATGTTTAAATCTCCTCAGAGCAGACTTTCGTAAGATCTCTGACAAAGCTACCACAGCAGAATCTAACATTAACCAGCTACAATCTATTCCAAAAAGCCTTGAGGAACAGGTACAATGCCTCACAAAACAATACACCATCATGGCAGCGAACCCGGAGGACCAGGAGGGCAGAGCTCCCAGGAATAATACCAGGGTGGTGGGGGTCCCTGAGGGAGCAGAGGGACCTAGCGTTGACCTCTTTCTGGAAGACCTCATATTGAATACTCTACACCCAAATGCCTATCAAACTTCTTTTCAATAGAATGCGCACACAGGGCGCCCGTTCCACAACCGAAGCTTGGAGCCCCTCCACGAACAATTATTGCCAGGATTCTTAATAACAGTGATAGGGACATTATCCTCCAAGTAGCCCGCTTCCATGGTGACTTGATTTATGATAATGCCACAATACGCTCTTTCCCAGATTTTTCATTGCAAGTACATCGGCGTGGGAGCTTTGAGGCAGTAAAGAGAGTTGTACACCAAGGACCTTAAATACATGATGCTTTATCCAGCAAAGCTCCAAGTAGAGGCAGATGGTAAATAGAGGCACTTTACCACTCCAGAGGGGCCTGGGTGTGGCTGTAGGGTTGGCGCACAGTGGGCTGTCGGTCTCAATGAGAAGTGGGGAGAGGAAGTTCCAATGAACAGCAGGGAAGAGGAGAGAGCAGAGGGCGACGAGGGAGAAACCGAGAATTGTGCTCAAGGGGAGGGCTGAGCACTGGATTTCACAGCTTGACAGATGTATCAGACTGTTTATTCGACAAGGACACCCGACTGTAGACTTTTGACAAAGATGAACGTTAATTGTATTTTTTATGGCCACATATTTTTGGACTGAGCAAGCCTACCCAGGTATGAGATGACAGTTGGGAGCGGGGGGAAGGGCTGAAGATGCAACTCTAACTGAAGTGGGCGGGGAACTTAAGATAAGCTACAGGGGTAAGTTCATATGACTGTCAGTTTGTCCCTCATGGCAGTGCTGGCCAACTTTAAAAAATAGTATGTCATCAGTGGGGCGACAGGCACTCTGCATGTTAATGTGGTGGGTACTTTTGAGCATACTTAGCAGGGTGGAGTGGGGGAGTTACAAAGTTGTGAACATCATATTTATGCTAGCTTCTGTTTTTTCACTTACTCTTGTTTGCTTAGCTTAGTATAGACAGACACACAGGAATGGGCATAGGAGATTGGTTCAGAGAGAAGGGGGCTTCTCCTCATTCATTACATGTGGGAGAAGTCCCTTAAACTTCCCTTTACCCAATGCCACATCACACCCACTTAACATTAAAGGTCCTTACATGGAACGTAAACAGCCTAGGTAATAAAATTAACAGAACAGTAGTTTTGCAGTATCTCCGTAGACAGGCCACTGACATAGTTCTCCTCTAGGAGACACATTTGAAGGGCAATCAGTACAAAGCCTTGGATCGCCTTGGGTACACCCTGTAGGCGCAAGCAGGCTTTACCACTAGCTCCAGAGGAGTAGGCATACTAATCCAAACCTCAGTGGCTTTCATCCCACGACGCACATGAATGGATCCCTTGAGACGATATGAGGCACAGACTGGTACTGGGGGGGACAAAAGCGAAACATCTATTCGGTCTATATACTGCCGTGGCTCCAGACAGACTTTTTCCACACTGGGAGCTAACCTACTGGAAATGCCCCAGGAGATTTTACTGGCGGGTGGGGACTTCAAAGCGAAAATTGACCCAGTGCTTGACTGAGACACTAGATCCCATTCAGACAGTGAATCTAGTCCCTTACGAGCCTTCATTGATGGTGTGGGGGGTGTGGATGTAGACCTGTGGCGTGAACACAAATCAGGGTTACGGCAGTTCACCAACTTCTCTGTAGTACATAGCAGTCCCTCCAGACTGGACCATGTCTTTACCCAACGCCTAGTTGCTAGCCGGTTCCATGGCGCCACACACAGGGCTCGGGGTCTCTCTGGCCACTCTCCCGTAAATGTATTACCAAATGGCCATACCAAGGTCAACACACTTCCTCCCAGGATCGATCCCTGGTATTTAAAAAAAGCACCCTTTCGAGATAAAATAGGTGAACGGACAGATCAATACATTCAGCAGAATGAGGTCCAGTCAGCCTGCGTCCTGTGGGAGGCCCTTAAGACTTTTGTCAGTGGTCATATTCAGGAGATGACCTGTGGAGAAGATGCAATGCGAGGTTCTGAAAAGGGGGATATTAGCTCTGGAGACTCGAGTGCTGGAGGGAGGTGGGGTCGACCCATAATTGCAGCATAGTCACAACCTAAAACAATACAAAATAAAGGAACTGGCAGAGCATCAGGTGCGTATGCCATAGCAACTCAGCGTACATTGTACGACACAGGCGATAAAACCAGTAAACTCATAGCCTGGTTAGATAAAAGAAATAGGGAGCAGAATTGGGTTCTGGAGGTGCACAATCCACATGGTACGCTTCATACCAAGGGGGCAGATATAGCAGAGGCATTCGCTACATACTATGAGAACATATATTCATCCAAAACTGTGAGGTCGAGAGAAGATTCCACTGAACTTTTGAGGGAACTCCCCCTTCCTACTCTCTCTCGGGAAGACAAACTAACGAGGTTGAGCAGGCAATCCGAGATTTGCAGTCTGGCAAAGCAGCGGGCCCAGCGGGCTACTGGTGCACAAAATAGCAGGGCACATGCTTAACCTGTTTAATGAGGCCAAGGAGGAGGGTTGCCTGCTGGAGGATCAAAGGATTGCAAACATAGTAGTCATCTCCCAAAATGATAGGGCACATGAGGATTGTAGTTCCTACATACCAACGCCGTTGTTAAACTTGAAGGCAAAGGTCCTGGCGAATACTTTGGCCAACAGACTGTGGCCAATTATAACAAAAGTGATACATCCAGATCAGTCTGGCTTTATGAAACACAGGGGGACCCGACTGAACCGGAGGTGCCTATACAGAGTACTCATTATAACCGCAGGCTGAAAAGGCTCTCTCCTATGTTTCGTTTTTCTAATATCCTGCTAACTCATCACTGCTTTTTTGACAGTCTAATCTGTAAACACTGCTCATCTATTTTAATTAATTACTGTAACTCAGTATTCTGTTAAATGTTCAGTGGCCATTTTGGGACTTAGCGATGCGATATAAAAACACAAAAATAAGTAGAAAGGACGATCAATCTCTATTCCTCAAATCTCCTTAAATATGCTGTATTCTGGGAAGATAACCCCTCTCACATGAACAAACTTCTCATGGAATAACCAGAGTCAACAAGAGGATCAGCCATTCACCTGTCCATGACGCTCTACACTTCTGAGGAAGCGGAGGTCTCTTCTAAGCAGAATTCTTCAATGGCAAAATTACAACATTCATGGACTGTCATGCGCAAACATTTTCCAATTTCTGAAAGGAGGTAACAGCCAAAAAGCTAATCAAAGTTATGGTCCAGACAAATGAGCCTTTCAGCATCATTTAAAAGGCCTTTGTTCTATTAGCTGCTAGGCCATAGAAAGGAAAGTCTTGGGTGCATTCGTTCACCAGTTGGCTGAAGACATATCAGCTTATACAGAGATCTTAGGAGCAAAATAACATCTTCCTGCTTGCAAGTAGTGAAGGGCTACAGAGTAATTGCAAAGAGTGGTGCCCTCATCAGTTCATATCACTTCTCAACCAGTGCACATGCAATAATCCACATAAACTGTAGCAATCCAGACGCTAAGTTTGAAACACAGCCTGCCACTGGAAGTGCACACATTATTTTATTTTTTTAAATGTTTTAAAAAAAAGCCACTCAGATCCCTAAATTCGATATTTCCAACAGAAACAAACTCAGAATAGTTTTTGAAGACTATCAGTAGCTGAAGCCCACGATGAACAGACATCAGCAATCACTCTACAGTCACTTACTTCCCCAGCCACAAGCCAACTGCAAGGCTCCGCAGTGACCAAAAAAGCTTGCTGGCTGACTGGGGCTACATCAGCACTGGTTGAGAGGGGATACATCAGCACTAAGTGTCTTCGGATCCTACTTCACTGGAGAAGGTGCTTGTGTAGAAGTAGGCCTCCATCATTAGAGTACTACTCCATTTTCAGGAACCAAGAATGTCAGGCAATACATGCCACCAGACGTTTCAATAGGGTGAAGTCAGTAACTACTGCCTACAAAGGAAATTATTTGGAGTGTTCTCGATATAGAGTTTTATCCATGCTAATTTGTTACAGTCTCCAGGTAGGCTCACTAGTAACGGGTTGACTAAAGCACTGTCATCATAGTTTGGGTTATCTTCATCTCACCATCCAGGCTCTTTTTCACATATAATTATTTGCCACCTGCAACTATAATTCATATTGTCATTAATTTTAATGAATCAAATATACTATGGTGTTAGCATATTTTTACTTACCAGATGCTCTTTTGACTTCATTCTTGTTTTTTTTTTATTATTCCAACTTTGGTTCCTAATAATTGTATTTACTTGTTGTACTTTGCTTTTAAATATTCACTATCATCATCTTCAAAATACTTTATTTTGGTCGAATGACCATAAAAGTGCAAATGCAATAAATACATAAGAGTACATAAAAATAGCCACTGTTATAACTGCACATTCACATAAGCAATGAGTGACCTAGGTGCATTCTATAATGTCCTCCAAAATCAAAATGAACTCACTCAAAACATAATAAACCCTCCAAAATCCTAAAGACTGGACAAAGGGGGGTCTCCCATGTTGGATGCCGGGTCCAAGCCTATCTGGGATAGCTATCTCCTGAGACTGATTACTTGCCATATACATAGTCCACCATCTAATGGTTCAATGCAGTGGTTAGACCAGTGGGGGATAGCTCCTCTAAGAATACAAGACTCATTATGCGCATTAAAATTAGCAAAATATAGAAGTATTCTAAAATCGATTCCCTTTGTTGGACAGTGCACTTCCCAGCCCATAGTCAAGCAGCAGTAATTATACAGCTTCATTTTCTGGATCAGTAGATGGTTCTTCGCCTCGGCCCTAGCCATAAAAACATTGTATACATTCAGATAAAGGAAAATATATAGAACCAAATATTCAATGTACCCACAATAAAATAGAAGAAAATCCTATTTGTTAAAACATGCAGTTAAAAAGGATATCCTTGGACCTTTTGCGGAGGTTTAACTACAGTGCAATTATATTTTACCAGCAAAAGTTCCAATTGGTCACCTAACTTCCTTGCATGAAGGTCCTGCCCATTAAAGTGGCTTTCCTTCTTAAAGCAGGCAGACCCATGATGCAGTCTGACCTGGACCCTCCCCAGGGGGGAAGGCAATTAGGCTTAGATGCAAGTGCCGAGGTCTCAGAAATCACTTGCACGCACTAAGATCCAAGTGAATGTGATACTCTGATAAAAGGATAGAACTTAACGCAATTTGCAGAGCAATTGTTTTTTGGTTACAGAAGACCCAGTTAGTCTCCCCATTCCTCTGGCTAAAAATTCCTGCACCCAAGGTAAACATTGTTGCTATTAGAACAACCCAGCACCCTCCACGACTTCCCTGGTCCTACCCCAGAAAATACATTGGATTAACTTTTAGGTCTGAGAATTGGGGCCCAAAAGTAGCTTGCGCGCACACCACAGAGAACAGGAATCTCGAGACCGCAAATACAATTGGTTATAGAGTATCGTATTTCAGGAGCCTAAATGTTTCTGCACAATGGGTTGTCCCCAGATTTCTGCACAGCTGTATCAGCCATCTTGCTCTAGCTTTTCTGGAACCAGGGCAGATAATAATACATGAAGTTCTGTTTCCTCAGGATTTCCGCATGCCGAACACCCTAAGGAAAGAGTGCCTGCTTATTTATTGGAAAGAGCGCAGGGGGAGTGACCTATGACTGAATTGGACATTGAGTTTCCTAGCCAGGACTGGCTGTATTTAATCTAGGGAAGGCTCTGCATTATAATGGTCTTTAATTCCTATAAAGGTTACAGTTAAAGAACCTAATGCTGAGCTCCCATGGAGGAGAGCAAGGTTTCCTCCCCTATAGCTTCTGACAAGTTCACTATTCACTATCACTGCTTTTGGAGAGGAAGCCTTCTCCGGGGCCTACTACTAAAAAAGAACAGCAAGTTACATAATGGACCAGCATACAGTTTTTGTATTGGCTTTTTGAAAGCTAAAGTTCAGACAGGAGGTGACTTTTAGTCCCGCCAAAAATCAATATTTGTGTGACCTATACTTCGGAGTAGCCCCAACAAACATCTGAGCATATGCTCTGATCAAGTCACTGAGGACAAGGGTGCAAAAAGGGATTCCATGAAAATACTATGTTTTTTTTTTTTGTTTTTTTAACATACCTGACCACGTCAGTAACTTTGTTAAACATTTGCTATGGTTTTGATGGGCGGAAATTAACTCTAAAAAGAATGTACCATATTTCTTACCATCCGTGTACAAATGTTAGTGCTTTGCAATACGTGTTTTTAAGCAAACTATACTTAAAACCCTTGCCTTATGTGTTCACTGATTTGCTACTACATGCTAGTTTAGTACCTGCATAGCACCACTTGGGCTGCTTTTAAGAGGAACTGGTCAGCTTTTTAAGTAAGTGGGAGAAAAATAAATCGACCGGCTATGCTGAAATTTAACTCACAATTGTCATGGTGAGAATTTAACTATAATTGCCCAATATGCAGTCACAAATGTCTACCTCACGAGAAAGTCAATTTTCCAAGCCCCTCTACGGAGCACCCCATTTCCACGTCCCAAACTGGGTAAGCGATAGTGTCAGAATCTAGGTGGGATAAAGACAACTGATGCTTAAAGTAAGCCAGTGCCAGTCACACTCGAGTTGTTGCCAGGGTCAGAAGGGCTGGTATGAGAGGTTGTAAAGAACAAGTTTGCACAAGACGTAGATAGCAGGTAAGTTCTTTATTGTATTGCCAACACAGCTCTGAACGCGGAGCGCAAGTAACTGCCGCTGCCTCGGATCACCGGCTGTCAACTGTCATCTCAACTGACAGCCGGTGAGGAGATCAGCAGGTACGGTGTCCTCGCAGGGACACAGATGCGAGAACCACTACGGTGTCCGCAGGGGGCCACACGTACAAACCTAACACATCTTCCCCCGAAGGAACAAGGAGAGAAGGATGAGAGGGGAAGGAGAGAAAAGGGTATACAACATGAGAGAAAATGCACAGCACATTTAGTTGAATATCCAGAAACTTAATCACAAACGTAATCACCGAGTTTGACCCGGGGTAACACCCTCCTACCATATCTGCTGGTGTTGACATGGGGTGACTCGATGTGCCCAGGTGTGGGGGGCAATACTCTAACTGCCCTACCAGAGTTGGTAACCATGGGGGTAGCGCACGTCATGTCCGCTGGTGTAGGTGCAGCCCTGTTGGAAGACTCAGTGCGTGATGTATGTGGATCGTTCACTGACTCGCCGTCGGACGAGTCTGATAGGGCATTGTGGCGTTTGTAGAGACAGGTTTGTCCACTGCCAGATAATTCACTGGGTATTTTGGTAAGGCCCTCTGAGGTAGGTTTGCACACAGAAAGGGCTGAGAAGTGCCAAACCCTACCGTCACTCAAGAGGGTGGAGTTACAATACACTTTGTCAATGGTCAGGGGAGGGGAGAACCTGTCCTGTCCCTTGCCCACGTGTCCACTTCTCTTAACCTTAACAATGTCTCCTACAGAGAGTTGCACCAGTTTACAACTGTGTTTAAGGTCATACCGGCCTTTGCATTTGTGCTGTTTTTGAGCAACTCTCTTTCTAACCTGGTCGGTAGACCGGTGCACTCTTTTCGGGGCTAAGGTCCAACCTACATTGTCTTTGGTGAGGGGTGTCCTGCCACGCATGAGTACAAATGGGCTGTGACCAGTGGTGTCACACGGCGTAATTCTGTAAGCCCACAAGGTTTTGAGAATCTCTTCATTCCAGCTTAGACTGTTGCTGTTTGCCAGCTGGATGACACCTTTAAGTACAAGGTTGAAACGTTCCACCGCGCCGTTTCCAGCTGGGTGGTACACCGATGTGGTTTTATGCATAATTTGGTTTCTTGATATGTAATCCTGGAACATATCAGACGCAAATTGCGGTCCATTGTCACTGATAATCTGTTTGGATAATCCTTCTCGTATAAATACTGCATCTAAAAACTCAACTACATTCTTAGAATCTGGCCTGGTTGTAAATCTAACAGAGGTAGGCTGGACTTCTGGCGGTCTGTGGGCCTATTTTTCGGGCTGGTGAGCCATTTACCCTACTGATTTCTCCGATATTACTACAAACATTGCCATCAGCAAGCACAAATGCACGCCGTCTCCCATTCCTTGCAAAACACGTAATTAGCGTGTCCAAAACTGCCATCATTTTCAAATGAGCCCCCTTGCTTTTAGCTATCCGTTTCTCTAATGGGGCCGCTTTCAATTTGGTGATTGCGCCTATTTTCTGTCCCAGTCCGACCCTGGTTGGTGCACTAGTTAAAATACACAACTCGTATAATGGCGCAGTAAGCCGGGAAACCGGGTACATTAGCCAACCTATTCCACCTGACAAAAAAGTAATGCACAAATCCGCACAAAGCTATGCAGCACAGCACACTCGACCACACGAACACAAAAACTATGAAAGATAAAGGAATGTGGGCCTGAATATTCATTCACCAGGCCTAGACTTTCATTGTAACCGCCTTTGGAAGGCCCATCTGCTTTATGTAATACAAAACATTAAAAATATATATGTATTCCATGTTTATCTTTCACTCCCATTACTACAACTGAATCCATTTGTCCTTCACCTGCTCACAGAGAGTGAAAGCTTTCTAAGAAAATGTTTCCTTTCAAATAGGTAATGTTTTAGAAGCTTTTTCTGCTTTTATACATAATGTGTAAAGGGTTCTAGACAACCTCAGTAAAAACATTAACCGTTGCTTTTATAGGAAACGTGCGGTTTGCCGGCGACCTGGGTTTAAAATGAAAATAATGTTTTGAAGGCTACATAACATAAAACATTGAAAGCAAAAAGGACCCCGTGGGACGTAAGAAAGAAAAGACAACTGTTAAAACACACCTGCATTGGTCTTTTTCCTGCAGTGAGCACAGCTGTGCTGCACTTAGCAGCTGGATAGATACATTCGCTGGTGCTACGCAAATAAGGCAACTGTATAGGAAACGCACATTGGTTGTCTAAACGTCTGCCTTCACACAGGAAACGCTAAATAAAGGACGCTCCTTAGTGAAACTGTGCATACCTGCAGGTTGTGCATGTGCCTGGCCCTGGGGTGGAAATAACTTAACGAAGGTTGCTGGAGGAGTGGGTGAATTTACTTGGTATGATCACGAGAAATGTGGCTTTCTTTCTCAGCTAATACACTATATCATCTTTCTGGTTTCAGTGACCCAATAAAACCTTTTACAAAATATATAATTTCTTTCACATTGAGATTCTCCTTGTGCAACATTAGGAGGGCCTCGATTTAAAAAAAAAAAAAAAAAAAGCATTGGCTTAGCCAATAGGGATCTCACATGTTGAGACCTATTGGCTATGTATATGTTTTTTTAGCCATGTTGTACAGCATTTGCGATGCTGTGTAGGATGGCTAAAAAAGGAAAAAAAAGCCTATGACGCAGCCAGATGCATAATTTTGTTGGCGGGCACGTGCCCACCATGCATGCGATCATGTAAAAAATTACACTGACACAGATACTTTCTCACTTTTCATTTGCCTCTCCAAGTAGAAATGACAAATAAGAAGGAAACATGAAAACATTTTTTAGTGCGGGTGGGGGGAGCAACAAAGTGGGCACAAGTGTGGGGAGTAACACAAGGATATGGGGAGGAGAAGTCACGGACGACAGCGTAGCCGGTGTGAGTGGGCGGAAGAAATACTGAGGGATGGTGGCAGAAACAGCAAGAAGGGGGAAGGTGGGGACAAGAAACAATGGGCGGGATAGTAAAGTGGAATTGGCAGGGTAGAAGCACACAGACAGGAAAGCAATCGGGAGGACACAAGAGTAAGCAAGACATGGAGGGGTTGAGAAGAAGGACACAAGCACAGTGATCAACACGGAGTGCAGAGGAAGAGAAGTGCAGGAGGGAGACACCCGGAAAACACATGCACTCTTGTGGAGTGCTCAAATAGTGCTTCAAAAGCAAGCAGTGGAAGCATAGAAGCTAGTCAATCAAAAGACATAGTTAAGTGACTCTGCTCCATGGAAGGGACAAAGAAAGATTGACACCCTGAGACACGAATAAGAAGCAGACAAATGAGTGAAAAGAAAGCTAACAAACAGTAAATAATGGGCGGTCTCCAAGCCAATGCATGCTCTTGGAAAAGCCCACGATACATATTTCACAACCAGACATCTGTGCTGTCTGGTAGTCTCAATCTAATAATTTTACCCATACAAATTGTTCATATTTTTCTTTGTTTTCAGATAGTCTATGGTAACCTACAAGCAAAGAAGATGGTGCTTCAGCTTTATAGCCTCACTAAATCGGGAAAGGAGCATGATACAGCCCATTCTTTCATCAGCTTCTCTTCCAAGTCTCAAAGCTTTTTAGGTCTGCCCAAAGCGAGTCTAACTTACTATTGACATTGTCTTGGCAAGCTGATAAGATGAAGACTTCCAGTAAAGCAACATTTTATGAATCAAAATCCGCAGAATCAACAGAAAGGCCAGGATGTAACAACATTCTTGGATCTAATGCTCTTACTGTCTCTGCATGCATGCATGCATGGAAGCATGAACGTGTACCCTCAAATTGACAGAAGTATTACAATAGTCGCAGTAAGGCGGCACTAAGCCAAAATAGGAATAGCGCTGTTAAGACGCATAAAAACAAACTCAAACCTGTTCTCTTAGTCAGCATCTGTGATCTTTTCTTTCTGACACGTTCAACTGATCTTCCTCTGTTGCTGGGTGTTGACATTTAACTCTCGCGTGTCCAATTTAAATGTTTATTCAACGGGATACTTTTCTCTTATGGAAAAAAAAAACTCAAACCCACCAACTTGCACTTACATTAGAGAATGCTGTAAACTGAATTATACAGGTTTTGTTAATAAAATCAACCCAGATTTTATTTTTCCAGAATTTTAATAGATTCAGCTGTTTTAAACAAAATCTTTTTTTTTATCCTAAGCGGATAAAACTCACATAGGCAAAACATAGGGCAATGTGACGTTGCTAAGTCATTTCTCTTAAAGATTTTTTTTAGTTCTGTACCTACTGAAAAGTGGACAGATTACTTACTCGACCAATAGGTTTGTATAATTATCATAGCACATTAAAGATCTCTATTCTGGACTCACGCAGTGCGCGGATGGTAATGAGCAAATGATAAGATGGCAGGAATGAAAATACCTTGTACAAATCAATTGCAAAGGCCAATGAACCATCCTTCACTGTGTAAGTATTTATGCAAATCACTCCCTTCCTATTAGCAATTTGTTTGACGTGATCTTGCAGGTCCTCCCTAAACCCCAGGATGTGCAGAGTGCCATTTCACATTAGCACAAGAGGTTGAGACAGAAACCTTCCACAATACTTATAAGGTACTTAAGAGCACTAGTAAGTTGGGTGAAAACACTATTACGACATGATCTGAAAGAGAAATTCAACGAGGCTCCATAGGTGATTGCAATCCCACTTTTCACTCAGCCACAAAAAATGAGGTCACATCTTTGAAATACAAAGGCTATTGACTTTTCACTCTATAGAGAGATCCTTTAAACACCCTTGTGATTGAATAGATGTGTCTTTTAAGTGGGCATAAGATTATGGCAACAGCAGGATATGAACCTTCAACCTTCACGCTGAGAGTCCGAGACCTTAACCACTAGTTCACGAGTGAGAATTGAGTGAGCTGGATGAAAACAGAGAGGACATACGATCCAACCGTGGAATTCAATAAGGCTTCATAGGACTCTGCAAGTGGACAGCTACATCATTTGGAGAGCGCTTGTGCTTTTTTATTTGGGGCATCACATGAAGTATGAGCTGGAGGAATAAGTTAATTTATGATTTTATGGTGAGGGAGTCCACCTTGTCTTATACGAAACTTCTTGGCTCAAAGTCAAAATGAAAAAAAATTGAGCAAGTATTTCATTTTGATGCCGTAAAAACAAGCTCAATCGTGCTTTCTATATTCCCATTTAGCTATTGTGATATATGCAGCAGCAAAACTGAACTGTGGCAAAAGCCCTGTGGCTGGTGAATCGTGTTTTAGGATATGAAATGCATTAGACTAAAAATAGTAAGTGTTTGCACATTGAAGGACAAAGCACCAATAATCAGAAAACCACTGATCAAGTCATAAGCATCATTGTCAGAGAAATCCAAATGGAGAGATTGGGTCCCCAAGCAGGGCCCCAAAACTCATAACCAAGATGCCAGGTCAGTAATTGGCAATGCCTATTGTTGCGCAAACTGAAACAAAATGGCAGTGCTCAGCCACCCTACATAGCAGGAGATGGTGGTAGGACATGCCGCATGCTAATCAAGATGCTCACGATTACACTTAATGAGGCACAAGTCAAGTGTCAGTTACACAAGTTTAAACAATCAAACAACATTTGAGCAAAACGGATTCTCCTCAGGGGCATATCATTTTTAGCCACCAATCGCCACTGTATTTAGAACAAGCATTTGCAATGCATTCAGTCTCGCCTTTGGGTCCTTATATGTATTTAGCTACGCAGCACATTAGCCAGGGTGCTGAAACATCCACTGTTCTTTAACATGGAGGGAAAGTAAGCACCAAACAGCGTGACACACCAGGGATGGGAACACATGGAGAAAAAATATTGCCTTTCAGCGGTAAATAGTATAGTCCAAAGCTCTGTTTTTAATGTTTAAAAAAAAGCAGGGCCTTCGTGGTCATATCACTGAAAATACAAGATTTGGAAAAAATATTATTGTCTACAGGTGCTCGTGAAAGACAATTTCTATTCTTAAGTGATTCTGGTATTTTACTAACCTCTGCTGGTCGTTTTCTATCAAGAAAGTTAAATAGAGGCAGTTGACAGAAAAATTAAAAAAGAAAGTCCCTCAGCAGAAAGCAATTCTGGTATTTTACTGACCTCTGCTAGTCATTTTCTATCAAGACAGTTAAATGGAGGCAGTTGAACAGAAAAGAAAGTCCCTAAGCGGAAGCAGACAAGTCCTAGGGCTGATCCCCTGAGCCCAAAAAGTACATACACTTATAAGTATATACTAAAGTAAATATACTAAAGTATATACAAGAGGTCTCGAATGCTCGACCTAAAAAGCACTGTATATTACAGAAATAGCTCTTATGCCGCTCAGTTCTAGCTAGAACCCAATTCCAATTGAAAAACATTTTTGCTACTACTGCCTTTTGCTACACTTATAAATCGGTAATCATTTCCGGTTCAATGAAAGCCAATGACTGAAAAAGGGTGGTCGAAGAAAGCCAATGGTTCGAAGAGGCAAACTCAAACCCCAATCTATGGACATTTTGAGCAATAGGGATAACAGTACTGCCAAAACCAACATCTAAAAGCTGTGCAAGTGTTTGGTTATTTTTGCCACCAAAAGCATAGTGTCCTCTAGAACCAACAGAAATAACCACACAGATGAAAATACAAAGACAACTGTTCAGCTTCAGAGGATTTTAATTTCAATTATTTGACCTAACCACGATATTTCTTAATGTAGGTTTGTGAGTGGTTTACACACAATTCCATTCATGATCTTCAATAAAAAAAACGTACTATTCAAAATCACCCAAAAAATGTGTTTTGTGGCATCAGGCATTTCCCTGGGAGGCTGGAAGGGTGGGGGCCAGTTTTGTTAGTGGTGGCCGGTTTTGTAGCAGTGCAGCAATTTTAAAAGCATTGCAAAGTTCCTTAAATAGCCAGCAGTTTTCGGTCAACAATAAAAGTGTCAAAGATCAACTGGTGATTAATGTACATACTGGAGAGAGATGAGAGTTTTGTCTATTGGAAGTTTTGACTCATCTGAAGTTTTGACTCATCTAAGGTAGCGTAGGGGGTTAATATGCCAGCTGCAAAGGATGTATACCATGCATATCAAAGAACAGTATTTTATGTACATAGCTCAGTAAGTCACTGCATTTGTCACAGAGATTCTTTTGTTACCACGCATTACATAAATTATAATCTTGATATATACCAGTGAGCTATGAACTGCCATCATAGACCTGCATGCAAACAGCATGGTACAGGTTAGAAAGGAATGTTTTTTCCCCAGGCCTTTCATTATTCTGATGTTGCTAAAAAAGGCTTGTTTGGGTAGAAATAGATTCTTATTATTAATGTCGACCGTAACTACTGTGTTATGTTCTGAATACAGAGTTTGTGCTTCTCCAGACCAAGCACTCTCAAAAGATGCCTACCAGTATGAATGGCAAGTGAATCAGACACCTTGTAGTCCCCTTTGCCTTATGTAACATTTTCTACACACTGATTTACACACGTATAATTGTCCCTGTATGTGTGTGTGACAAAGTGCTCGACACCCTACACTGGTATGAGAGGTGCTATAAAACAGATGAAATACATGTGAGAGAGGGGCTATGGAGAGATAAGAGACAGTTTTGGAGGGTAACAGTGGGGGAATCATTGAAGAGCCCCAACAAAGATTGTCATATCCTGGTGCACTCTAAGGTCGTCATTTACAATGCATTAAAAGCCAATACAAATGTATATATAAGCCCAAATGTGTTGTGAAATGCACCATTTCCCCCAAAATTTACTTGGAGGTAGAACCATCCCCGAACCCCACCTTGTAGCGATTGGGCTCGCCGATGCACTCGCTATGCACCGTATGGGGGGGATGTCCGACAAAATTTGCCAGGGCTGCTTTGGGTTCCCAGTCCGGCCCTGCATCAATATCCAGAGAGTCTGCACAATCCATTCACATAGTGGGTCAAATCTCCCAAAGAAGGCATGATGTAACTACTTCTACAAAGGCAGGAATAAAAGAAAACGGTGTCTTTACAAAGTAACACCACAGCCTAGCACCTTACACAAACCCGCCCAGAAAAGGGTTAAACTGCAAATGCCATCTTCAGCAATACACGGTGGCACTTTAGCCTGTCTTAATATTTAAACATTACTGCTGCTTGCACGGCATGGAGCAAAGAGCTGACAGAAGCCTTTGACCAATAATACAGGCGAAAAAACAGTAGTGTGCCTTATTTACATTTTTGCTTTGTTAGTAAACTGGAACGGGCGGCGCAGGAGGCAAGACAAGTGAAATTAACATGCACTAAATCTTCTGGTAACAGCAGTGCATTTTGATGTCTTGCTGAGTCAGCGGCCGCAGCTGGTTTAGGGGGAATTAGGCAAACTATGCAATGTCAAGGGTCTCAAGAAATACATATATAAATATCTATACTTTTAGTAGACGTTTGTAAAACAAGCAGAAAAAAAGACTACCATCGGTACAGGATATTTTATTTCTTTTCAGACTTTAACTCGAGTTAGAAAATTAGATTTCAGGAAGATATTTTAGTCAAATATGTGAGGTACATAAAAGATAGCACTGATGTTGGCTACAAAAAATCCATTCTCACTATCTAAATTAGCAATAAACCCCAGCAGATTGAGGTCTGAACAAATAGTCAGAGATGAGAGGGCACTACATGCTTATTAGTGAATGGGATGTCTCATTATCGCACTGCATGCACCGTTCATGATAGCAGAGCAAACCTGTGTAATAAATACACTGCCTCTATGCATTTATAAATAAAGCAATACTGCCTCGGTGAACACCGCAGGCTCTCTTCTATTTCTATGTTTTGTCACGTGGAAGCAGGACAGGAAACAGGGCATTCTTAAGCGGGTTAGAACCCGTGATGCAAGGAAAAGGACGCTTCCCAGATCCCAGATGACCAGACGTCCCGTTTTCCCCTGGACGGTCCCGGTGTTTCGTGAAATGTCCTGGTGTCCCGTTACTTTCCTCCAAACTGAATAAATGTCCCTGTTTTTGGATAGTGGCTGTGATTTGCACAGAAATGTCCCGGTTTTTGAGTAGTGGCTGAGTATGCACTGGTGTTAAAAAGATGTGAGCATGCTCACTTCTCACTAATGGAGAAGCTACGGCATGACGTTACTCCAGATGAGGTTGTTGTGGTAAGGGAAATCCTTTAAAGAGAGCCATTTTCTCTCGGGATTTCCCTTCTCTTTCTACAAGGCATCAAGAATGTTATGCCAGCCATCGGGGCAACAGCGTGTACGAACCGCCAGCATACCCCTGCTATGCTCACTGCCTGCACCAAGATCCAGCCAGCCACCAGTGTAAACTGTAGTCCTACTTCTATGTCCATGACCTGCCCCGGTTTTTTGTATTGGGAATATGGTCACCCTACAGATCCCTCCTGCGTGTACGACAACGCTATCCTCCGTTACTGCCCGACTCCCCTCGGTTCCCCATGTTCAACTAACCAACTAGAAAGGGGACCAGTGCCACGGCCGTTACTTCAATGATTAACAGATTTCACACATTTTACTTCAGTCCTGTTTTTTTTATATATATTTTTTTCAAGGTTTTTGATTCAGCGGTGGAACAATTCCACAACATTACATAGACAACTTGGTCCATCCCAGCTGCTCTCGAGTACAAGAAAAGGGACTTCAAGCTCCTGCAAGAGAAAGGTCACCAGATTCATAGTGATGACCCTATCCTCCATTCATTGCGATCATCAGGCAACTTTAAAACGGGTATGCAAGTATGACACTGCACCTGCTAAATGTACTTGGCCAAGTTCAGCGTGTACAAAGGGAAATGTAGACGACTCCAGCCAATCAAAATCAAAACTAAATGTCTCTGCTTTTATCAGTAGATCCTGAGGAAGAAAAATCCTCTCTAATGTCGATGTTTTGTTGTTGACCCTTTAGTTTACTTAGGGATTCTAGTCTACACCGGATCACTACTGGAGCTTACACACAGGCAGCCCTGGTGCTGATGGCACTTTTTTTCCCTTTTGATAAACACACCCATTTTTTCCACTAATACACGTTCACCTGTTACTGCAAACAAACCTACTGGGCTGTGCATATTGTGATACCCACTTTTACGGAAACCATGAATTATGGGAATGGTGTTAGCCTCCACCGCTCCCCAGAGATGTTTCATGGTGGTGTGACAAGCTTATCAAATTCAGTGGGAAACTATTGTCAACACTGGATTCCGAAGCCAACTATCACCGACGACATGGAAGACTGTCTGTGGTCGCCATCACCCCTGCCACTGGAGCCACTAAAATCCAGTCCCTTGCTCATCAGGACTCTATACATTTTTTTCCCATCGAAACAAAGCGATTATCAAAACAAACTATTCCATTCCTCAAGAGGGCCTAATGGCCGTCCTTACTACACAGGCAATATCTCACCTTGCCTTCTATATTAGGCAGCAAATACCTGTGGCCGATTGAACCCTAAAACTGGATCTGCAAGTTTACCTTAACGATACCAAGGAGTTAAGCGGCACCCCTGGGCCAAAAGAGTAAAGGTGCTAGACAAGATTCTAAGATCATTTTCTGCCCTTAAATTGGATCCATATCTTCCAAATTCTCTATAGTCAAAGAATATCCCCTCAAAGGATCAATTCCTTTCAAAGCAAGCACTGGCAAAGGCAATAGCCCTGGTTGGTATTTTGAACACTGTCTAAAATATATTAAAACGGCGGCGGTGGAAAAAACGATTTGAAAACAAGAAGCAAGTTAAAACTTGGACAGCACTGCACATTTCAAACTAATGGCTGAATGGTGTTCGGATACAAGCGGTTGCTGGGTGAGGCAGAGAAGTGAAACAGAAAAGCTACTCAGCAATTACATTGGTAGATTCTGCATATCAGTCTCCCACCCCTTGGCCCTGCCGATCCCAAACTCAACCATGCCACAGCTTTTAGTAATTCTTTCAACTGGATTTTGTTAAATACAAAGAGGGATGTAGGTGTAACAATACATGAATTTGGGAATGAGACAATGTACTTCACTGTCTGAAAATCTCCCTAAACTACAAAACAATTTCAAAACTGTTGCAAAAGGAAACCATGTACTATGCGAGAAATCCTTTATTCCTACCGCATCCTCAATTTTACATTATGACCTATTTTTTAGACTCCATTTTGATGTTTCTATTTGTAACCTGTGATACGTGGTCTTTGCATAGGAGCCTAAAGTATCCCCCACGAAATTCATATCCGGTCCATTGTGGAGAATTAGAGTTTTATTTTTTATGTAAACATTGTAACTTCATGGGGCATGAGCGGCTGCTTGTGGAGAAAACCTCACTGGAGCATTTCGGGATGGGGAAGGTGAGCCTCTTTCTAAACATCTCATCTGCACATCCACTCGTTGGGAGAAGGCCAGGATGGCGGCTCCGCAACATGGTTCTGCTTCTAAACAACCTTTCTTGCTGCCAGCCTTCTCCAGCGTCTAACGTGCCCTTGCTATGTGGAACCGAACAGATGCTCGCTTTACAGCAAATTACAGGGAGAGCGGGAGTGATTGAGATGATCCTGCAGCCCCCTGCGAGGCGGAAGCAGGGGAGGTCAGGACGAGGCGGCTGAAGGTTGGGGGCAATAGTAAATAGCCCTGCAGAAATAGGAGCTGAGAGGGGGGGGGGGACATTGATTTTTCAGCTGGGCTGCTGCGGAAATGACACTAGCCTTTGCTGGATGTATTGTCCTAAACGAAATCACAAACAAACGTGTCCTTACATGATCTGCTATGTATGACCATTACACTTTGTACTAAAATCTCTCTCGGCAATGGCTAGACACATGACCAAGTGTGTTACAATCCTGACATAAATGAATGTATGTAAAGCCATGAACTCGTCAGCAGCCAAACGTACAGTGGAGGCTGTTTTATGGTGGAGGCACAACAAGAAATTACTACCAGCTGTGGGCAATGGTTTCCGGTGCTCAGCACCGGCACTTAATTGTCAACACCAGTGCTTTTCACGAGCACCAGCAAAGGACGCATTCATTTACGGGGATATTTAGTGATTTGCCCAGAATTACAGGATGTTGAGCTGAGACGCGCACCCGGTTCCCCAGCTCCAAAAGTCTACAGCTCTGGCCATTATGCCACATCCTCTCCTAATCTTTACAGTTAGCAGTTGGTTCTGTTTTAAGTAACGCTAACAGGAGAAATGGGCTGGTGCAAGCTGACTCCTGACGAGAGCCCTGGCACAATTTTTATTTTGACAAATTAACCACTGCTATTTGGAGATTAAAAGGCACCATTGAGTCAGAAATATGACTCGACGAGCCAAATCAAGGACTGAGCTAGTGAGGGGACCACAGCACTAACATGAAGCAAAGTCACGTCTAAATGGTAACTAGAAGCACGGAAATACTAGGGAAAAGCATCCGACTGCCTTGGGTACAACCCTGCCACAGAACGCGCACCACAGACACAAGTAACATCAAATGCAATGACACAATGGCCGCTGTTCAAAATTAGAACATCTTATGTCCCTACGTCAATGAGTCCATCTAGATATGGTACATTCAAGAGACTGTGTCTCATCAAATGCTGGACCCAAACTGCATTCATTTGGTTGTACCTGATTGTTAGTTTCAAAGGGCTTAACAAGAGAATGATGGACAGTAAAGATCTGTTATTCAGTAACAGGTGAACGAGCACTCTACAAAATCTTGAAGCTATGTTATGCTTATATTGACGAGGAGCAGTGGTCTACAACCAGTTTAATCCTATGACTCCCCACGTGTGTAAAAGAAATGTCATTGGGTCCCCCAGAATGACAAACAAATGTTTTCAAATTATTCATAAAACTGGTAGCTTTTAACATATTTAACAATTCAAAACTCTCGTTTTGGTCAGTTATCCATTTTAAAATGCAAACACGCGAATGTTAACGTGCTATGGACGGCCTAATCTCCCTGAAGTGTAAATGTATCAGTATGATCCTTCATCTGAAATGTGGCGGGGGCTCTTTAAGAGTTATCTGATATAAAAACCCGCCCTCCTTTACACCCTCTCCAATTCAGGTCAACAGTGACAAATGATGTTACTGATGGCCAAATACAAGTGTCTCACTTCCCCTCTGTTTGTCAGCATCTTGTTCTTTTTGGCCTGTGCCTGGAGCCACCCTGAAGATCAATTCAGGCAACCCCCCCTCTCCAGTTTGAAGCAGGGTCGAACTGGGACAAAAAATAGACCAAGGGCACCGAAATAAAAAGTAGCCCCCACTTGCCAACCAGAAGGATAAAAAGAAAAAGTGCCCCACATATGGCAATAAGGCCAGGTTTGAACTTGTAAAGACACCCTGTAAGGGTATTTTGAAAGGTATGGAAGATTGTGTGCATTTGTGTTTGGTGCAAGCAATGTTTGTGATAATATCAGAGAAATCAACAGTAAAAAAAAGCTCACCCGGCCACAAGAAAGGCCTATCAGGCATGCCTAATTGCCCTGTAGGACAATCTGACGCTGGTTTGAAGACCTCTGCCATAGAGAGACACTGCATTCATACTGAGAAAAGCAATATTGTTCACCTCAGTCTCTATGGCTAAAAGGCAGGTTGGTACCGTACTGAATCTCTCGAAGGATCCAGTGACAGACATGAGCAAAAAGTTAGTCTTAAATGGGTGCAAAACACTTGAACATGCAAACATTGATGATATAATAAGCAGTACATTGACAAACATACAGAGGGGTATGTATGGATGTCATGCATTCCACAACATTACATTTCTGCTCAACTGCAAATGATGTATCAAGCATATGTGTGATAGCATGTACTTAGATTGACATTAACTTAAAAAAAAAATTAAAAAAAAGTTGTGGCCAGAAATACAAAGTAGTGATATATATGCAGTTTTCCCAACACAAAGTGAGGAGGCTAGTGGTGACTTAAATAAAGAAAAAAATATAGCTTCCACCCTGTATTAATCAATGTATGATTCCCTTAAATAAACTGAGGTTGACAAAGTTCACTAGTATACAGTTAATCCGAGAAGCATATTTGATATAGCCATAATAATGCAATCCTCACTTGTAACTTTGCCTCAATCTAATAAGAAACGTACAAAGTCTTCTCAGCTCCCTTAAATTACAGATTCCCTCTTTTAGATCGCACCATCAAAAGATTTGCTGGGGACTCTCACCATGGGAAAACAAATAAAGACTGACATGGGTAATTACTCAACAGAAGCCACTAGGTGGTGCTATCTTAAGTATCGCATCTGGTGCAGGAATGACTTTCCCGCCACCTAAAAAGATAATATCCTCTATTTTTATACCGGGAAACAACAGCGGAGTTGGCTACGTTTTTGACAGTTGCTCTTCACAAAGGTTGCAAGGGTTCTCTATGATACCTTTCACTGCCTTACTTATTTTTTCCCTATTGCAAGATTATTTTCACCGCTTTGCAATGTCATTTCTACTCTATATGAACCACACCAAACTGGAAAACATATGAAGTTTACCTTTTGCATATCTTTTCGATGCAGAATGGCAAATGTTTGCAAAAAGCAAAATTGCACAGAATAATTCTTCAAAGCTTTTCTCCACACAGCTGACAGTGGAAAATTTGCAACCCTCACAAGGTTAAACAGAAAACAAGAAGGTTTTAAAAAAAAACTAATAATAATCTAAGGGTTTTTTGATGACACATGACAGATAACACCTCAAATGAAATAGGTGCTAAGATGGGGAAGCCAGGGACCGCCCATCTCGCCATGCTGAACGCTCAGGTCATCATGACATCAGAATTGTCTATAGATGATAGGGTGCCCATCTCAAGAGTCATCTCGTGAGGCACAGCTGGCACCACATTAAATACAACTTCATATCAATATTCCAGCCGCGCAAGCCATCAGGAGACATCTGTAGGTGTTCCTGCTAAGAGATGAGGGATCATCTGTATTCAGTAGGATTGAAAAGACGACTTTGATGTTATTCATGAACAAATAAAGACGGGTGATGTCCCGGATCTTACCAAAGACATCCCACCTACTATGGAACTTGGTGGCCAGTGCGTATCCCTGATGGTGGAATACTTGGCAATAGTTGGAAACGATTGGACTAATGTCCTGAGCAGATCAATAGGGAGTGTCACGAGCGTAGCCAGATCCGAGGAGTCTCATCCCTGGGGACGACCACGACAGGATCGGTGTGCTCCCAAGGAGAACAGCAAAGTCAGTTTCTATGCTAGTAGGCATTGGAGACAAAGATAGGGAAGGGGTGAAGGATTCCTTTCCATTTCTTGAAATGGGACGTATGTTTAAGCTTCTTCTCCCCCTTCCCCAAATTTTAAAGAGTCTTTATATTTTCACGCAATATTTGTGCATGGTGCACTCGAAAAATATTTATATGTCTCGACTTGTGCTTTACCTTTTAGGGCTCAAGTTAGACCCCTGTTTGGCTCTCACCATTCATTTATTGGATTGTCCACCAATACAGAAAAGGCTAGCTGCACAATGAAGGGTATATGAATGTCCTGAGAGAACTGAAAAGCAGAAGGGAAAGAACTTGTAGATTCTTTCCACTTTTATGAGAAAATGGACCAAAGCCCACTCTGCAGCAAAACATAACACTGTATCCACATTTGAGGCTAATGTCTAAACAACCGCTTTCAGGGCTTCTTTAGTCGACAACATGCTGGGCGTACGTTCATCAACTCTATGCCAGTAGGACACAACAGATCTTAGTTTTACGTGATTTTCATTTACTGGTAGCCATCGCAAATGTATCGTGATACTACTTGGCTGCCCGCAGGATTTCAAACCACAGCCAGTCACGCTGTCAACGTTGAGTGAAGCAAACATGACACCATAGGTGCTAGTATTGCATTGACCGACCACCTCGTAAAGTAAATAGCATCAACTGTGGATTTTCATTTCAGTGCAGCTTAAATAAGGCCCACACCAGACTGAGCAATGAGTCCACAAACCTTTCACTCGACTTGGTTAGCCTAGTATATTAGGCACAGACAACCAGTTATGATGATGGTTGAACCCACAGCTTTGATCTAGGAGGGTTAAAGGTATGTAGGAGGACTACTGGCTTGTTTATGTTTAGGTAAGGAGTATATTTGAATACATTACGCACACGCTCGCAAGTGGCGTAACAAAACTTGAGAGGACACCCCAGCAAGGTACATGGAAGGCCCCCCTCTGGACTTAATCAGGAACTCTGCCGTCAGGATACTGTGCTGTGGGGGGTCCCTGGAGATTGGTGGACCCTCCGTGCTGCAAGGCCTATGTTACGCCACGGATGCTCGCTCCATTGCCACAACATTTTACTGTAGCAAGTATTGGGCAGGAATACAAATAACGACTGCTTTAATGCCAGGCAGTCTATTTTATTAGGAAGAGAGAGCAATATCATTGCTTTCCTATACTACCTGTTGTTAAGATCTTATGAAAAATCATTTCTTAACAAGATTTCTCCAGAGCAATCAGCAAGTGTGGGCGACAGATTCACCTCTAGATATTCACTTGCAAAACCTAGTCACTAAATATCTCAAATCAAGCTAGACAACTGCCAACTCCCTAGTCAAGGCACTATGTCAAAAGAAAATTCCCTTTTTAAAATGTACATTCGTGGGCACTTTAACCAATAATTGTGCCGAATCCGCTTTGAATCTCCTGACAACTTATCCTTTTGAATCATGCACGGACACATAGATGAAGACAATGGTGCAGACTGTTGGGTCCCAACTTACCAGGAATACTTGCAGGCGATATAGGTCCAGAGCGAGACTGGTTACTTCCAACAGGCGAGCCCACAGGAGAGGGCGAAGGACCACCAGGGATGCTGGAGAGGTGTGGAGATGCATGGGGAGAGAAAGGCGACTGCGCCGGGTTGCTGTGCTCCCCTTGGCTGCTTGTAGACCCCGATGCACTAACAGCTGAACTGTGCGTTGCTTCAGTCCCTGCAGGTAAATCATCAATGGAGCCCGACAAGTCCTGAGGGTGAGAAAGAGGAATAGGGAGACATGTTTTAACATGAGTTGGAACTAAGTATGTGCTAACAACATTGAAGGAAGTAACTTTAATAGGGCAGAAGTTCACGACATCAGCATTACGCATAAATATGACAACATTTACATTGACCCCTCAGCCCTTACAAATTGCATTGCAGAAATAAATAGAAAGGAAAAAACAGGACACATAAGGCAGTGAGCTGAATACCACACCTCCCAATATTGAGCCCTATGATCTGGATACATTAGCCGGTTAATTTGTTCCGTCATAGGATAACAGAGTAGCATGGGAGAAGTAGCCATTACAGGCTAAGCAAATGATATATACAGAGGAAAACAAAAAATAGAGATGAGAACGTCAGTGTTTTTAGTCTCCAAGGCAGAATGCTCAAGTTTTCCATGGGCTTTAAAAATGATGATTAGGGGAAAAATGCTAAAATACATCAGGCTCTAAAACTATCTGTGCAATATTGTCAGGAACGTGACACCAGGCACTACGAGACTCAGCTGATCACTGCAGAGTGTGGAGCAGTCATAATTATACCCGGACAAAATGGAGACCACCGAATTGAATACCCCAATTATCAGTTGGGTGCTCTAAATCCCTCAGACAATGTGGAACACTTCAGATAATACAAGACCATTATCAGATCACTAATCTATTCGCTCAATATATGATAGATGTATCTGTGTGTAACACAAAATAATGCCAAAATCTGATTATTAAATCAGTTCCGTTTGAATCTGCAACATTTCTGAATCAGCATAGTCTGCAGCGTTATGACCTCCTAATGACCTTGTGCAAGAATGGGCTATTTCATGATCCAATCTGTTACTAGGCAGGCACAGGCAATATTGGTGAAAATACACATTGTCAAAGCCAATAGGTGAGGCTTTTGTATAGGGTAGTGGTTGGTTATAGTTAAGGTGAGTGTGTGTATTGGTCCTAACACTCCAATAAATAAAGTCCTATAATGAACCAACTTTTGGCCGACCTGAACATGTTCTTGGAATACTGCACTGCATAAACGGAGTTCAGCTGTACCCTCAAAGAACAGTTTTAAGAAAAAGGGTCAGATGATGAAGCTTGCATTGCAAGTGATAAACCTAAAAGGGCATATATTGCAAAATATCACAGAATACATGTTGGAAAAAGGCACAGTATCCTACTATTCAAGGACCCGGTCAAAATTGGGAGGGCGCCAACATCGAGCTGTCTCCAGGGGTGTGGATAAGAGGGTAAATTTTTTCACACTCTGTGTAAATGTCAGGTAATACAGGAGTATTGGAGGGGGGGGTCACTGGAGTCATGTCCCGTGTAATGCCACTTGAGATCCCATTGGGCACAAAGTGGCTCTTGCTGGCAGTGTCGGTGGAGGAGTCCTGGCCTCGATACCAGAAAATTTGGCTGCTGCTAGCTGTGGGGGTGACTAAACAGAATATTGTGAGAGCGTGGGGGAGTATAGATCTATCAAGTCTCGCAGATTGGAAGTCTGACCTAGCTTGGTGCCAGGGGCTGGCCCAAAAAGTTTGAAAAGGTGTGGGGGAACCTGGCAAGCTTATAGGGGGTATTGACAGGCAGGGAACGTGTTCCAGGGGACAGACTATTCTATATGCACATGGTCTATTTTTGGATGTCGTCAATTCTTAACTGCCACGCATGTACCATGATTTTCGGCATGTCTTGACTGTATACACTGTATGATGAGCATAGTTTCAATAAAAAGAGTTAAAAAAGAGTTAAAGAAAGGAAACGGGACAGTATGTTTTTCCACTGAAGAAAACTTATTGCTAGCAAACTATAATAACTGAATAAGGTAGAGCAATTAGTGAATAGCACGGCTTCTTTAAGACATTAAGGAATCTAAAACCGCAAACACTTCCTGAACAAAAAACGTAAGGAATCAGCAATTCAAATGTTGTTGCGCCAACTAAGTAGAAACAAGAAAGGACAAACATTGGGCCTTATTTAAAAGCTACACATCATGCTGCATCTGCCGTCTAACAAAAAAACTACTTGATGCGGTGTCACCAAAACGTAATGGCAACACAAATGGAGCTATGTAATCACCCACAAAATGCCCATGCCTTGAAGGAAAGTTTACCTTAACAATATCACACCATGCGAACACATGAAAAAGAACGGCTTAAGAGTGACAGGCCAAGACCCACTGTCTCTACTTCAACTTATTTTAATTTTTGAAGATTTGATGACATGAGGTCTTCTAGACAGTCTTAGGGTGATGTGAAAAAAGGCCTGTTTAAAAACTGGAGAAATATTTAACGGTTACAAGCTCCTCTGCTTTAACTATACGGTAGGGGCTGTGCAGTCTTTAATAGATTTTTACATCTCTCTACACCGAATCTATCAAAAAACAAGCATTTGCAATGCAATAGGTCTCGCATTATTAAAGTTTGAGCTATTGGCATTGCTAAATAATGCAACACCAATAGCTTAAACTTTAATAATGCGAGACCTATCGTTTAATACATATACATGTCGAAAAAGCACCTGTTAACCGTTTGGGCGTTGCGTGCCTGCCGGTAGTTAACCAGGGCATTAGTCACCTCCTATAATTCATCAGATCACCAGTCAAAATGTAACTCGCCCTCCTTTGGCAGCTGAATAGTTTTTATAAGTATGCTTCACTCGGGGCCCCCGTCACTCTTGCTTTTCACGGTTTTATGTGATCCCTTCAATAAAATAACTAGGTGTATGTTTCTCCCTAAAGGGAAAGGTCGCGGCTCCCACAATAGACAGCGGCACCAAAACATTGGCCTTGCCGCTGGTGCAAACAGTTGAGAAAATTAGATCGCCTTTCAGAGTCGAATCACGTTTTTCAAGTCGCCAACAGCTACTCTAAAAAATTCCCGAAATTGCCATTAAAACGTGGATTTTTAAACCTTTGAAGAGTGGAAAACTGAAGGATCGTTCTGGAACCCTGCTCTTCCACCCACCATGACCAGCAGGTAAGAAACACCCGGTGGAGGCGACAGACAGCCATCCGCCTGCCGAGCCACACCTGCTGCTCCTCTCTCGTTATCTCAGCTGCTCTGAGCCGCCTGATACAGACGTCCTGTGCCCTGTGAGAGAAGCCAGGAGCCGTGGGGGAAAGCAACTTTCGGTGAAGCGAGTGAGTGGAGCTGCGCCCGTAGTGTGCCGGGTAAGTGGACGCTGTGACAGGCAATGCCGTAGGGTAACTGGGTGGGGGAGGGGTTGGAGTGCGACCTTGTGCCTTGTAGATAGTTTGTTCAAACCAGCCTTTGGGCCGCTGTGACATCAGCCGGGGGGAGGGTGAGGATGCGCAACATGTTAGGTACCAACTGTCACGTTTATGCGTGAGGCGTTCTGAACACTCGACACTTCACGCAGACTGGCAGCTTGTATAGTGCATACTGAGAATGTAGTCACCTCCAGGTGTTTGGGTTGGTTCAGGGAGAAGATGGGGTGCCAATGACAGCGTACAATTGAGAGGTCTGGAGTTGATGCTATGGCAATGCGAGACTGCTGCCTCCCTATTTATTCACTTGCTGTCACAAAGTAGCAAACTATTGATTTAGATGCGAACGATAATGGAAATCTTCCGATTTCTGGGGGAAGTGTTAAATCTAAATGCAACTCCACCAATGCATATGTCTCTGATAGAAGGAATTCCACAGGAGTGAAAGTCTTTACGCAAAAGAGGATTTTGCATACTACTGTGAGAGGAGACTTTGATACTACTAAAGACACCGATGGGAATATTAAGACGTCATGTCTTTACTTATAACTGAAGTAGAAGCAAAGATGGACACTGACAAAAGACCATTCTAAATAAGTATCAAGCGGCAGTGAAAGCGATTTTGCGATCGCTATTGTAAAAAAAAAAAAAAAAAAGACGACCGCGAGTGGTGCGCGTACACAGCAAACATGTGGTTTCGCTTATCACGCCAGAGTCAGGGCACGATAATTGAAACCACATGGCCTTTGGTGCGCGTAATAGACACCAATAGGCCATTGCGTGCCGTCTTTGGGAAAAACACACACAAAAAAACGCCAATCGCAGAAGCCAAAAGGAAAAGCACACGCTCCTGGCTCACAGGCTCCGTTTTAAAACCCCGGACAAAAGGACTCTTGCTGCGCGAGCAGGTCTGCGCACTGCATCGCTAGGCGCGAGACCTAATGATGGTAAGCTGCAGCCATGACTATTCCTTCAGGTGGTGTGAAACAACACTTTGGAGAAGCTTTCACATTGAGTGTTTGTGCTTTCACTTACGAGCAGCTTGTGGCACTATCTTTTTAAACTCTATTCAGGCCAGGCACCAAAGTATAAAACTAGTCCGTCTACTCCAGATCTTGGGGCATCAACAGACTCTTTAACATTCTTTTATTTTGAAAGAACCCAGATTTGGAATCAGAAATAATTTGATTTATGGGAAGAATAAAACTTAATGAACTTCAAGAATAAGTACAAAACCATGCCTACTTAGGAAATTGTGCAAGCACATGACCCTCCATTTTTTTGTTTAAATCTGTTTTTATTGACTTTTAGGTTACATGTACATGAAAGGCAATTTATTCATAGTACTGTCCATGCATGGTAGCACTTAATAACAATGGAAACATACTCTTGTTACATGAAGGCTGAGCATTGCAAGCATACATAGTGTGCCTGTTGCACCAGGGTGTATGCAAGGACAACATTCTGCTAATTTCATACATGAGATGGATCACAGTTTGGGGACAGCATGGTTTCATTAGTCCAACGAGTAAAGTCTTTCAGCTGGTTCAGTGTGGTCTTCAGAACAGGCGTAATACAATTAAAACAGGTAAAACCCAACAATCCCAACACAGACCAGTGCTAGTACCAATATCCCCATCCCCCACCCCCCCTGCTTCCTCAAAACGTGCCACAGCACTTCAGTCTGACTGTTACTCCCCCGCACTGGCATCTATTGCGTTCTCCCTTGGTATCAATGCTGTTACTCACATATATGGAACACCAGTGTCGCACACGGCCATGGGTCCTGGCACCTACTCTGGGTCCCCGCCCCTCCCCTCGGGTTATCCACCTGGGTATCCTTCCTCAGTTTGCTGAAGTGCCTGGAGCAGTCCCTCCCACTGAACAGTTATGGGCTCCTTCCTTCCCCAATCCCAGTGTCTCTTGTTGGATGGCAGTTCTCTCTGCCCTGGCCCATGCGGAGCGCGAATGTCTCCATGCTCGCGTATGAGGTGGGTCTTGTGCCTTCCATCTCTTGGTGAGTAGTCGCTTGGCGACCACTAACCCCAAATCAAGGAACCGGGATGTTACTTTTGTGGCTGGGGTTCTACGGAACTGGTGCAGCAGGTAAACAGTCCAGTCAAAGGGTAGGTTACGGCCTGTGCTTACGCGTAGTAACTCGCTGATTGTGTGCCAGTACATGTGTAGTCTGTGGCAGCTCCATAGCATGTGAATCAGACCCACCCCGGGTTCGGTGCATCTAGGGCACACTGCATCTGTGCGGTGGAAATACCTATTGATTATCTCAGGTGTAAGGTATGCCCTATGTATAATGAACAACTGTATCTGTCGGAACCTCATATTTCTGGGTATGCGCACTGGACTCTTCAATACACGTTCCCATTCCCGGTCTTCCAGTTGCCTCCCCAGGTCAAGTTCCCACTTGCGTCGGAGAGGTTCTAGGGTAATCGCCGCATGCGTACACAGTGACGCCGCGAACCAGATGCCTGCCTCGCCCCATAACATGGAGGTATTGTATGGTAAGATGTTGACTGGGTTCTGTGGACATGTCTCCCCATATAGCGGTCAGGGTTGCAATCATGGAGCGGTGCATTAGGAATTGCCCCGGAGGTAATCCCTCATCTTCAACCAGGGAGTCATACGGGATAAGTGTGCCATCGCGATATAAATCTCCCAGGGTCTGTATGTCAGCAAGCACATGACCCTCCATGCCCAATAAACATATTCCCCATACAGAGAGATCAAAAATACACCCTAAACAAGAATTAACTAATTATTCAAAGTTGCATTTAATGTTCCTGTATAACCACAAATGATTTTGAATAGAGGCATCCCTCAAGTTAATCCAGGAGGAGCAGGAGACAGAATCCAGGATCTGGGATTTAATTCATCTTTACGAGTGTGATATTTTTCAGAATTGTCGCACTTAATAAAATAAGGCAAGTCCCAGTAACAGCATTGGATCCGTATCTTGATGATGACTTCAATGCATGTAGTAATCGTTGCCTTTCAGCAGTTACCAGAGACAACCATAAATACACTCCCCCTAACATAATTCACTAAGAGGCATATGTACTATATGCACCTCCACACTGACCCATCAATGTTCCTCTCGACTGCTCCGGAATGCCCGCCTCTAGAAGGTGAGGTAGTGGTTTGAGTGGCATTCCCAGTCAGTCACTGGTCACCATACTAGATCCCCTAGAGGAGTTAGAAAGTATCAATCAAATGTAATCTGGTTGTCAAAAGAAGGAATAATCTCTCCCCATGGGGCTGAATCAAAGCAACAACATTGTTTTACATTGCCGCCGAGCTGTTTCCAGATAGATGTGTCGACATACTATCATAACCGAGTGGCTGACCTGAAGACCATCCTCTAGTAGAACGCCTCACTCAGTTCAGTGTTCCTCTCTGCCGCCAACTTGCAATAACACTCTTATGTTCGAGCCTGTAAGCCTTGCTGGCCAATTAAAAGCTTAAGACTTGATAACTATTCGCAGTAAAGAACAAGACATCGTTTCCAGCTAGAACTAAAAAATATTTATGAGAAAACATTAAAATGTGTTAATTGGAATTCTAATTAAATGTGTTGGTTAAAATCTGGCTCTGGTGAACTTACTGTGCAAAAAATCTCACAAGTGCGGGCTGTAGAGCAGGGTTTCCACCATGAGGTCACTGCTATCGGGCATCCATAAGAAAGGTGCTTGCCACCAGAAAAGGTGGGGTTTGCGTTTATCTGAAAGCGGCTTAGCTTCTGAAGCCCAACATACTGCACCACTCCTCTCCTTTAAATTAAGACTCCAGTTCATCCTTCCATGCACACGTGCCAGCCTCTGAGCTCTGTGAACACCACTTGTGACTAGCCCGGCAGCAGTAGTCACTTGGGTCGCATCATCCTGGTACTAACATGATGCACCAGCCACGGGGCACGTAACCTGCAGTCAGGGTCTGGCATCGGAAGCCGAAAGCAACCAACCCTCCCAGAGACAACAAGCATGGTGAATACTATTGCAAGTCAACAAGAGAACTCAACTATCTGGAACATTTTTAACACATGTGCATGGTCTACAAGTAGGGCGGTTCTCAAGAGATCCCAGGCCAGGCCAACTCCCTGCCGAGTCCCACATGAGTCTTCAGTTTCTCTGCTAGTCAAACCTGGCTTTGACTGTTCCTCTCAGTTTTACTGTAAATCTGTAGGTTTCAGTTTTTCATTCAAGTAGCAACATGGGGCCTTATCCAAGATAGAAGCATCAACAGGTTAGAGTTTTTACAAGTGACCAACACAGAACTTTGAGGTGGACATTTTTTAAAGAAAAATCAACAACAACAAAAAGTGCCAATATCCTGGTCAGAATAAAAACCACCCTTTACACACAGCACGTCAATTTCACAAAAGGGGCATAGTGTCTCAGAGGCTTAGCGGGGTTATAGTCTAGACTCCACTCCCAGCCCCTCTCAGATCTACAGCTGACTTGGCAGCGTTTAAGAAACTTCCTAAAACTTTGTTTTTCAAAGGCTAGGGGGGGGCAGGCTGTTATGTTTGGCTGAGACTATAAGCGCAGGGTCACCCTAGCTCAGTAGCCGTGCGCTCTACAAATGTGCATCATTCATTTATAGTGTTGAACAGCTGTGGAGGGGGGGAGGGCAAGGAGGAGCGATTGCCCCCCCCCGGAGCGCCCCTCCTTGCCCCCCCTGCAGCCGCCCATGCTTTTACAGACGCCTTTTGTCCGTAATTCCGGGCAGAGGTGTTCCCTGCCAGAGGCCTTAACTCGCTGATGGGGCGCCTAGCACTCCTCCTCGCAGCCCCTCCCGCCCATTGTCATTCTGTCTGTGGCTGATTTCAGATCCCACTAAAACGTACACAGACTCATGTCAATAACATATCTATCTGCCAGTATGCACCCTATCATGTCTGGCAGGACGTCCCGACCCTGTGTTTCACTGCCTCATATCCCCCTGTACCCCACACCGCGCGCTCACTGCCACAACATTTCCCTCTGTACCCCACACCTCGTGCTCACTGCCACAACATACCCCTCTGTACCCCGCACCTCGTGCTCATTGCCACATATCCCTCTGTATCCCACTCCTCACACTCACTGCCTGATCGCTCACTTTACCCTGCCATTCATCTTCTACGTGTTCTCTCCCCTTCCACTCGTTCTACCTCTGTTCACCCCCTTACTTCTTTTAGTACCTTACTCCTTTCTCAATACCTCTACTTCTTTTCCTCTTCAGTAACATCTCTCAGACACATCTCTGCACTTCCTTTATATCAATGCACCCCTCTACCTCATCTGTCTACCTCAGTCTTTATTATTCCCTCTTCCTAAGCTGTCTCTACGTGTCTCTGACACACCTCTCCCTCTCTCTACCTGGCCCTCTCACGTTCTACGACTGCATTATTCTCCCCTCTCCAGCTTTGATTTACCTGTCTCTGCTCCTGAATCTTTTTCTTCTACACCTCACTTCTTTGTCTACCCTTCACCCCTCGCTACCCTTCTGTTTGCCTCACTAAGGTCTTTACCCGACCCACCTTTCAGTGCCTCTTCCCATTTTGCCTCCCTCCCTCACAGCGCTCTCCTAGCATGCATCTGTTTCTACCCTCGCCACCATGCCTGCCTCTACTCCTCCTTACCTTTCTAACCAGCCTAACTTTCTACCTTTCTGTTATTCCTGGTAGTGAACCTTTCATTTCACCCCTCCGGTTGTATTACCTACGCATTCAAATTGAGTAGGTCATTGCTGTGCTCCCAACCCGACATCGAGACTCAGGCCCCTAGCCTCTCAACATGCCCAGATATAACAACAAGCATTGGCATAGCCAATAGGTCTCGCCTTTGGGACCTGCTGCAGAACGAAATACTTATAAGGTCCCAAAGGCGAGACCTATTGGCTATGCCAATGCTGGTTTTTTTCAGCTTGGCCTGAGCATTACCTGATCCGGATTGTCTGCTATTTTAGCCCCGTCCCTTTTGATTAACATTAGCCACGCCCCTTCATTTGCCAGGTTAGGCCCCCCCGGAAAAATTTCAGCGGACACCCATGGCCAACACCCTCAAAGTTATACGGGTAAATAATACCTCATTATATGGGGCACATCTCACTGCTGTATGTGTGCAAGCAGCCTCTTCCAATTATATAGCTTCACTCAGCATCTCGCTGCTATAAAAAGGGTCACACCATCCCACAGCTACTACACCCACTTTTTCATACACCTAGAACAGCTTTAGACCTCAGAACTTCACAGAGTAAAGAACGACTAAGAAAGCTTACAAGCACCTTTCTCTGGTGCGATTTATCTCATTGGATGAGTTTAACCCCTTCCCGCTCCCGCTGTACTACTTATGCATAGAGCCGCACTGCATGCTGCATCAATGTGCAGTCAGAATGTGCTCTCAAATCGCTCTTCACGTCTCACAGCCCATAGAAGCAAACTGTGTTCTACCACTAGAGCGGAACACATGGTCTCACAGACGAGGTTCCAACGCATATCACGAGCATAAATGACGCACATGTCCCAGAGACAGGGGTAAAACAGCATTCCATAGGTGGAGGCAGTGGCGTAATGTGAAATGTTGGGGCCACCTGCAGACTGTGAGGAGGGGTCCCTGAATCTTCCACCAATCACAGACATTCTTTGGCACTGGGTTGATGGCCACCGGGAGGTTTGGGGACCCCGGAAGGGTGAGGGCCACCCTTGGTTGCAGGGGCCTGTGTTATGCCGATGGATGTTAACACAGAATTTCACACACAGGGGTGAACTGCATTCCACTGATATGGCGGTGCACAGCCCTCTATGGATACAGGGGTACACACAGAATTCCTCAGCTACAGAGGTGCACAGTCCTCCATAGACACAAGGGTGCATACAGCATTCCTCAGATACAGAGGTGCACAGCCCTCCGTGGATACAGGGGTACACAGCATTCCTCAGATACAGAGGTGCACAGTCCTCCATGGGTAAACACAGCATTCTTCAGATGCAGAGGTGCACAGTCCTCTATGGGTACAGGGGTACTCAGCATTCCTCAGATGCAGAGATGCACAGTCATCCATGGATACAGGAGTGCACACAGCATTCCTCAGATACAGAGGTACACAGTCCTCCATGGATACAGGGGTACACACTGCATTTCTCAGATGCAGAGGTGCACAGTACTCCATTGATAAAGGGGTACACACAGCATTCCACAGATACAGAGGTGCACAGTCCTCCATGGATACAGGGGTACACAAAGCATTCCTGAGATACAGAGGTGCACAGTCCTCCATGGATACAGGGGTGCACACAGCATTTCATAGACTCAGAGGTGAACTGCATTCCACTGATATGGCGGTGCGCAGCATTCAATAGATACAGGGGTGCACAGAACATTCTACAGACAGATGCATGCAGCATTTCACAGACAAAAGGATGAACGCTGCATTCTACAGATGCAAAGGTGCATAGTGTTCCATGGATACAGGGGCGCGCACTGCATTTCTCGGGTGCAGAGGTGCACACAGCATTCAATACACACAGGAGGAATGCAGGATCTCATCGATACGGAGGTGCACACTGCCTTTCGTACACACATTGGTGAACGCAGCACTCCATTAATTTGGCGGTATGAGGCATTTTATTGATACCGAGGAGTAGTGGCAGTTGGTACGGAACAGGGGTGGTGAGGGAATAAATATTTAAAACACTTACGTCTGCACGGCCGCCGTCTCTCCTCCTCTTCTCTTCCTGACTTCCGGAAACAGGAAGCAGACAGGCTCCCTTAAGTCAATCACAACGTTAAATCACCAGCATGACACCAGCGTCGTGATTGGTCTGAGCGGCCTAGGTCGGAGCTCAGACAGAGAGTGGGAACCTGTGCATGTTCTCCACCCAGGCTGAGAACATGCTAAGTGCGCATGACTGTTTGGCTGGCGAAACCGTCATGTGCACTAAGTGCACATATTTCCTTCTCCCCCTGCTCTGACAGCCCAGCCTGCACCAACATGACTCGCACTGAAAAATAAACATACAATAACATTGTGTTATTTTATTTTCCTTTTTTGCACTGCTGAAAAGCAGTGGGGTGATGCCCCCCCAAGTCCGCCTTAGCGGAGGAGCCGCCGCTGCCGAGGTGCACAGTACCACTCAGCTTCCACAGATGCACTGTATCATTCCATGGATACAGAGGTTGTTCATAGGCTGAAGTGCACAGTCTTTCACAGACGCAAAGATGCAGTCTTCCGCAGCTAGAGGTCCACACCACCTTCCACACATACAAGATCATACTGCATTCCTTGCACACTGAAGTGCACACAAGGTTCTAGGGATACAAAGAAGCACGCAACATGCTATAGATAGCGGTGCAATCGCACATTCCATAGATACGGAATTGCACACATCAGTCCCCTGACGCTCACAGTGCTTCCTTCAAAGATGTAGAGTTGCACATAGCTTCTAGTTTGGAACTAATCAGAGAGGTGTGATGGTCCTGAAACCCAACGGCACTGTGAGAAATGCTAAAACAATGGCTTGGGAGGCAGAAATTAGTCATTTTTACAGTGTATTGAAGGAATAAACAACTGCTGCTGTGCTCATCTCAAAATTCGATGTTCAGCCCCACTAAGTGGCAGACTGTCAAATCCCGATGCTGACAAAGTGCCATTGAGCACTGGCTCAAATTAAGAACTGCTCTCAGAACCCCAAACACTACCCACACTCCCAAGATCAGCCACACAACCAAACAATCACCCTACCAAACACACACGCATGACCCGACTAGCAGGAAAGTGATCATGGCAACTACGCAAACAACCAAACCAGACTAGGCGATCAAACACATAGGCGCCGGCATCCACTATATCTGACGCAGTCAACTAAGCGCCACAGAGACACCCCTGCAGCAGTAATTCTTTATGCAACCAACAATACAATTCACAGCAAAAGAGGTGCGCGCACATATTCAGAGCTACAAAGATGCACACAACATTTCACAGACATAATGATGCACACAACATTCCATGGAGGCGCGCACAGCATTTTCGAGATGTCGAGAGCACACTGAACTCCATAGATACCAAGATGCAAAGAGCATGACATAGCTAGAAGTGCAACCAGTGTTTTACCAAGTAGCTCAAAGCATGTCCTATTTAGCGGGGCCCAAACCGGGTATACATATTGCATAAATAGAGCTACAGACATAATTACATTTACAGAGGTGTATAAAGCACTGCAGCAATGCAGAATTGCACACAAACGGTCCATATATACAGCAGAGTGGACATTTCACATCTACATAGGTGCATGCATGCATTTAGAGCACAAGGTGCGGCGTTTTATAGATTAGGAGTTGCACACGTCATCAAGCGTGCACCATATCAGAACACTCAACAACGCGTGCACGCCGTGTTACTCAGGTGGACAAGGCACCCATGTCAACAAGTTCTAGCTTGCACCAAATTAAAAGCATAGGATTTTGCAAGCTCTGGCTCACACCAGCTCTGACAAGAACAGTGCTCTATCAGTTATAACCAAAGACAGAACAAATGCGGAATATGTATCCAACTAATATTTTTAAAAGTGCTACTCTAGCCACTGCATTCCTCCCCACAACACAAACTCACACATAGACTGCCTCATGTTGCGTGGTTATGTTTAGTGCTCTTCTCAGAACCCAGTGCACAACATGACACCTACCATAGGCACATCACCACAACTATGTACGTTCAGTTTTACTCAAACTTGAGCTTGAACACAAAAGTGATCAAAACAACCACACGTGCATGTCCTGTTAGCCTCGAATTGACTGAGCAGCCTGGTATGAGGGCTGAGGTATATGTGAGAGGGGCGGAGCGTCGCCCCGCTAACCAAAACGCCCCCAAGCCCCAGACATGAAAAATAAAATGGGAATAAAGTTAATTTATTCCCATTTTCTTTTTCATCTGCCCGTCCCCAACAGAATCAGGACGGGGCGGGACTTGCTGAGAGCAGCAGCATGGCGTAGGTGGGCTGCTGGGCACTTCATTTCAAAGTGTGCATGTCCCTTTGGTCAGCCATCTTGAGACGGTCAGCCAGACATGCACACTTTGAAACCTCTAACCCCGCCGTCTTAAAACAGCTGGGTTAGAACAAGTGCAGTCTTCCAGTGCCCTCGGGAGCGCCGAGAGCGGCTACTCTCGCCAGTCCTGGCACTGCTCTCATGCAGCATGAGAGCAGCATAAGAATTGGTTAAGGCACTTCGCTGGGGCTCGCACTAAACATCGGACTACAGGAGGAAGAAGTGCAGTGAGGAGGAGGTGTCGCAGGTAAGTGGATTTTTGTTTCTTTTTCTCACCACCCATTTACCCGCCTTCCAGCCGCCACTGCACCTAATCAGACAGGGAAACAAAGAACATAGGTTCTGACCTGCACCAAATATGAGACTGCCAAAACGGTGCTGCAGAACCACACCAACGGCAGTAATGATTATACAAATGCAGATTGCAAAACAATTCCACAGACGTGCTCAGAACTCTACAAAGGTACAGAGAACTTCATAGATAGGGAAGAGTGCAAGGCAGCTAAAATACATGGGTGCACACAGCACTCCATCCAGTTGCAGATATTAGTTAGACAAAGGTGCATTTAACATTCCATAAAGATGTATGCAGAATTCCATAAAGGTGCACACGGTGTCCCAAGTGCAACGGTATTTCAGGGATACAGAGGAATACACAGTGTTCCATCGATGAAGAAGCACACAGTGTGTCAGATACAAAGGTGCACACAGCATTTCACAGATAGGTGCAGATGTTGTTTCACAGATGTGCAGAACATTTCACAAATACAGAGGAATGCACACAACGTTCCATATACAAAGTGGTGAACAGCCTTCCAGAGATGCACATTTCATAGATACAGGAGTGCACAGAGTGCTTTTTGACTAAGCAGGGTTCTAGCGCCTCCTACATATAGAAGTGCAGGAAACACTTAGGGGCTTATTTAAAAGCCCCTTGCGCCGCCGGTGTGGCACTTTTTTTGACGCACTGGCGGCACAATGTGCTGGCCCATATTAACAAGGCCACGCAAAGCCACCCTGCGTGGCTTTCCCTGGCCTTATAAATATGGTCCCTTTTCACGCATCACTTGCATGAAAGTATCATGACATGGGTATTGCTGTGGGTATTCCCACGCACCACCCATGGAGACTGCTGCAATCCCAGATTTACAACATTTCGCTAACCTGGGAAGGCGTAAGGAGGCGCAACGAGGATAAATACTTTAATTTCTCCTTGTTTTTCTTCTTTCTAGGTGTGCTACATTCTGCAGCACACACAAAAAGAGAAAAACGCCATCAATGATTGTTCTTGTGCAGGAAGGTGTCCCTGGTGCATGGATGCCCGCATTGATGCATGGCAGCCAATTGTGCGCCAGCGCAGGGGAAAGCACTGGGATGCGTCTTATTGTTATAAACAGGACGCATCCCTCTATTTTTAAATTGACGCAGCAAAATGGCATGAGGTGCCGCGCTGCGCCATTTTGTTCTAAATGAGGCCCATAATATTCACTGGTGCTCACAGTCTGTCAAAAGCTTCCACTCTTTAACTGACAGAAGCGGCACTGCGTGAGGCGACCGGCTATCACAGTCCTTTTACCCGGCCGTGTGTGAAGAGGGGATTTTATTACACAGGTAACATGCCGCGAATGATGAATTGATGCGTGGCGCAACGATCAGAGCCAGCTCCGAAGGTGACTGGAATAAAAACATTTCCCGTTTGTTTGCTGGCGAGCGTGTCTGCGTGTAAGGAGGGGGTGCTGGGGACGCGGGTGGGCTGGGATTGAGGTTCATGTTTCCATCAGGTCACATTGCCAGTTCTCATTTTGCTAATCCCCCGCGGGGGCGGCGGTGACTGACAGGTCCCAGGCATTTCCTCAAGTACTGTACATGCCTTCAAGGGATTTCCTCACAGGACTGATGTAACTCATTCATAAAAAGCAAAAGCTTCCCACGTGATGCCACTCTGCAAAGAGCTGAACTATGAAACAGAAAAAAAAGCATGGGAAAAAAAAGGAGGTGGCAGGCAGCTGGAATTACACAGCAGAAATGCAGCAGCCGGCTGACCTGGCTGCCCTCCATTCAGCACGTCACAACACCGACTGTAAACAAAGGCTCCCCGCACACCAGCACGGCCGAAAGTCACAGGCAAAAGATATGCCCTGAAAGAAAGGAAGTGACGCTGATAGTAACTGTAAATGCATTTATACCATAACGACCGGACTTTGATTCTCTAGTGATGCACAGCAGATTACATTTAACAGTTTATTGACAAACATTCCTCAAATATTCATATATATATATATACTTAAACCCAAACGTGCAAACATTAATGAAGGGGCCTGTAAAGACCAAGGCCTCGATTTTAAGTTGGATAACACCGGTAGTTAGAAAACGATGCACCTGTAAACACTGACACCATGGGGGAACACCCCACCAGTATGTGCAATTTGGAGTTAACCCTACTAAATTCAGAATAACCACACAAAATGTCTTAGCAGGTGGTAAATGTGGCAGAGTGTTGTGATGTTGTCAATGGGTTGGGCGAGCTGTGAGCTGGCAGGAAAAAGTGTTAGAGGTTTGGCACAAACCCGAACCACCTCTATGTGATTTTACCAGCAGGATTTTCCAGCAAGTAAAACGAAATGAAAATCGGATCTGGAGTTTCTGTTCCTTGTGATATGGCTCTATAAAATAATAATTTGTCATTTGTAAAGCGCGACTTATCACCCCTAAGTGTATCCAGGTGCTGAAGGGGTGGGGGGCGTTGGGGAGATTAAGTGAGCTATTGCCCTGAGTCACATGATGCTGAGCATCGAACGTGAGCCCCGCACTATAGACTCAGCCGCTCTGGCCACTGCGCCACAATTCTCACTGTGGTATACCACTATGCATACAGCTCCACACGACCTGCTATCGAGGCCCTAAATGCCTTAGCTACTGATTTTGGTTATTCACTCAAACAAACACTCCAGACAGTGATACCTTGCATTGAACTAACAAAAATGAAATATTTTCAAGTCTTGCGAGTATGTGCATCTTAACAATGGAATAGCAACAAACTTCTATTTTAATGTATGTGCGCTTAAAGTATCCATAAGACAGACTCCAGCTCATTACAAGATTGTATGGGACCACAAAGCAATGTCACACACATATGTTGACCCTTTAGAAACCCAACCCAACCCAAATAACAGACATTGGCTTGTTGAGATCACTTTACAGAAATTGTACTCATCGCAAACTGCAAACTGATCGAAACATTGCTGAAGCAGCACACAGGACCCCGATATATTCAAGTGTGGTCATTTAAACACGTTCTCAACCTCTAGAAGTTCAAATGGGGTGGCAAACAGAATATCGAAACAAGCATTGGCAATACTAATAGGTCTCGCCTATGAGAACTTTTGACTGTGACAATGTTTTGTAGCCATGCTGTACAGCAGAGCAGACGCTTTGCAGTGTGGTTAAACTAATCTTAAAAAGCAGGGCTAACAAACTATTTTTTTTAAGTGCATTAGCGCAGGACGGAACAATGTCCTTTTTTATTATTATTTTTTTTAGCCATGCTTCTATAGAGCATGGCTACAAATCCATGCCAAAATCAGTAATGACAATGCTGTACAAAAGGAACAAAAGGCAATGGCGGAACAAATAGTCTCAAAGGTGAGTCCTCCTTGCCAATGCTCGTTAGCTCTCTGCACATCACTCCTGTGATTCTGAGCAAATCAGTTCAACTCCCAATGCATGAAAAAAAGAAACACATATATGACATTTTTCCAAAAAACCTATCAAATAAGGAAAGCAACTGTGCTCATGTCCATGTTTTAATGAAAATACATTTGGAAGCAGATAACATCTATGGTCACAAACGTCCATTTCAAATGAGAAAAGGGCTTCTTTGAAGTGCAGCCGACGGCAAGAGGTTCAACAGGATGACAGGAGAGAAGAAAAAATAAAAGCAATACCTCAATCACAGCGCAATCAAGCTTAAGAAATCTGTACTTGGTCCATGCTAAACCCAAAAGAAACGGAAGTGAAGCCAGCATGTGCTGGCCAATTAGAAAGCAGCAAATAAGAGCGACAATGAAGCCAACAAGTGTTAAGCAATGGGTGGGCTGCAAGCCCCTTGTATACAATATCTCTCATAAGCAAGCAAGAGCTCATGTGCTGTCGCAGGCGAGACCTAAACAGAAAACAAAGGATGCTTATGGGTACACCTGAATTGCAAGTCAACACATCAGGATATGGCTAGTGAAGAAAAAAAATGTGTTTTTTTAAACACACAATGGCCCTCGAATACTCTCATGGACAGGATAAGAGCTCAGTGTTGAAAAAGGCGAGTGATTTAAAAATCTGAGAAGGTAACATTTCATAGTAATTTATTGTGTGGCCATAATTTGATTTGTTTATACTCCCTTTTTTATGTATTGTTTATAAACTGACATGTACTTCTCAATAAACATATACCAAAAAAACAAACAAAAAAAAAAAAAGGCGAGTGAGAGAAAACAGTCACCTTAGTAAAGAAACCCTACCAGAAAGTGAGCCCCAAGACTGCAGCACACTACAGAATGAGTACTCATACGACAATTGCAAAAACTCCATTTGCCTGTGATCCCACTGCCGTCCCTAGGCAGAGTGATTTAAAGCACCAAAGTTGTGTTGCAATATCATCCCCTCACATGAACTCAAGTACACAACCATATTATAGCCTTATAGCCCGCCATAGCGGGTTATACCGGCTATTAAAGACCTGCTGCAGCGTTAATGGCCCGAGCCAAAGGCAGCGGACTTTAAAAGCCGGTATAGCCCTGCTACGAAGGGCTATAAGTGCATTAGAACATTCTGCCACTAGAGGGCAGAATGTTTTAACAAATAAAACAAAGCCTTCAGGGAGCGCGAGGGGATTGAAATTCCCTCAGGCTCCCTGAAGGCTTTGTTCACAGCCAGAGCTGTGAACAATGAAACATTGGAATGTTGGAGCTCCGGGCTTTTACCAACCATTATAAGCCCGGAGCACTCCCTTGTTTTCAATGGAGCTTCCAACATTCCAATGTTCTAATAAAGGAAACAACGGTTGATGCGTCTAAAAGGCGTGCTCCATGCATGCCGCCTAGTTAACAAGTTCTCTAATAGATCGCAGGAGGGTAATTTAGCCAGCAGGAAACCAACACGATTCTTCTTCAGTAAGTAACAAGATACACAATGTATGTATTTCTAAATATGTATTTCCTACATCTCGTTCAAAGGGAGGCACCTTCTAGCAACACTGCACCTATTTATGTTCATGGCATCTTCGAAAGGGTGCTGATTACAGAGTTTGGTTTTCAGAGGTTCAACTCTCGATTTCACAGGATTATTACTGGGTGTCTTTCCAAAGGTATGGAAGCAGGGATCAGCAAAGAGGAATTAAGAACCAAATCTAGCACTGCTAAACTCGTTGATGGTACAGGTTTACCTACTGCAAGAAATGTATGTAGATCCATAATACAACGTTTCTGAATAGAGTGTGCTCATGTTCAGTGTGTGCTGTAAAGAAAAGGTAATAGCAATTGTATCCTTGGAGTTGGGCTATAAATGCAATCCATTGTGTTATATATATATATATATATATATATAGTTTTATTTATGGATTCGCTTACTTTTTAGATACAAGTTTCGGGGACATGATAGATACACAGTATTTATTGACTCCTTTTAGCGTGTGAAACTAATTTTTAAAAACTAATTTTTACCCGTGTTTGCTTGACTTTTATGGTTCTCTTAGTATAAAAACTAATACAGTTTTGTTGATTGATTCTTTCTAAATTTTTAAATTAAGTAAACTAAAGGGGATCACGTAACACATTAGCAAATGCACCCCATTTTGGCAGATAAGTTAGAGGTATAGATTGCTGGTACAATGCACAAGAAATGTCAGAAACTTGCTTGTGTGGTCTACTTTATAGCTTTGTTGGGAGTATATTTTACTTTTTTTTTTATTCTGAAAGAAATCCAGGAGTGCTCCTGGGAACTCGAGTACTCCTGTGAATCTGCAACAGTTTTAGATTCCCAGGCGCACTCACATGCATAAACATGTTTGCCTAGTGCATATAAACGTTTTGGAATGTGGAGATTATGCACTGGTTTGCCTTTGTCATTATAAACTTTTTATATTTTTTTCTGCACATAAACATTATTTTCTCTTTCATCTTTTCTTCACCTACACTCACATAAACTTAAGACCTTCCCTCTCCTTTCCCAGTCTGTTAATGGACTTACTCCCGAGGTTAATGGGAGTAAATATTTTAATGTTCTCAGGATTAGAAAATACCAATAAAAGGTTTCTGAAGAATTACAATATGTGTGCGAGTCATTGTGGAACACGCACAAAGCTGGCAGTGTGATCAGATTGTTTTCATGTGGAAATCTATTTAGGAGTGCAAATTTAAATTTGGATAATCAGTAAATTTGATTTGCACAAACAAATGAAGAGATAAGCGCACACAAGTGCTACTTAGATGCACAAATACCTTTAAAAATGGACCTCATATTGCTTTAGCAATGATTACAAAATGTGTGAGACCAGATGAGCATGTTAGATAGAAAACTTGGAAATCCTAAATTCACAGTTGACAACTTAGCTACAAAAAAAACTCTCCACGGAAGATCAAGATTATTATTGTTTGCCATGTGTAATCCATGAACACACACAAACATCACTGCTAGGAGTACTTCGAATCATCGTTAAATGTAGGTATCATCATGGGAAATTAAGGACTACTTCATGTTCTACATTTACACGGAATCCATGTCACAAAAGGATGAATGACCAAAAAGATGGCTGACAGAGAGGAGTACTGAAATCCAGTAGTCACTCTCTTCCTCAAAGTTCATCTGTATGGCATGTGCTCAATGCCCATGTTCCACACCTTACCGGGGGATATTGTGGATTACTGCTCTGTAGGGAGTGTACTAGTGCCCCTTGGTGCCAGAATATAGGTCATCACACAGGTAATTTTAAACGAAGACAAATACCACATGCAGGGCCTACTCAGGCTCTGGGTATCTTTGGTGTGGCCCTCTGGTGGGGCAATCTGAGAGCATAATCAGGCTCTTGACTCACTTTACAGATGCAGCCACTGTCCAGCATGGCAAAGAAGGCTCTATGCTTCCACTCTGCTGATGGAAGTTACTCATCGCTTTAGATGTGGACAAACAAACCACCGCATGCACCAATTGTGGTGGTGCCGGAGTGAGGCTTATTTTTGAAATACCACTGGCACCTACCAACACGGTGGCACAAAATATTGTTAAGCAATTGTGTAAAAAGTAAATACGCTTTACAACCCCTTCATCTCGACCAATCTTACAATTTATTTAGAAAGTACTATGTTTCATCCTACAGAGTTCACATAATCCCAGAAAATACCATTGTGTGTAAAAGTCCATTACTTTGTTGCCACGTACGCAGGAAATACCACATGCATACACATAAATATCTCTTTAAACATGGACTGTAGAGTAAATGTGTTTATTCAAGAAAAGCGCAGGACTTATACTCTGTGCTTAGTGGTGTGGGACTGCGACAATGACATACGGGTGGCAGGTGAAAACAACAACAGATATAGAGAAATGAAACAATTTATTCGTCGTGAATGGGTCAGTGATAATCTAATTATAGGAAAGAGATAAATAAAGGTTTGAGGCGCGTTCCTGCCAGGGTTTACTGGCGAATTGTTAGCAAGAATTGCTCTTTAACTACAGGTAGGGGACAGCACTGATGCTCGTGGTAGCTGTGAGAACCCCAAGGCCCAAATTACTGTCCACACTCTTAAGAGAAAGGGAAAGAATTAGCCTAAAACAACCAGATTTTGCGTTTGTAAAAAGTCTTCAGGCTGTATTATTTGCACAACAAGATAGATTTTAATTATTCGACTACCATCACACAATGTGCATACTTCTATATTTAAAATGGAAAAGAGATGGAGAACTCCTTTATTTTGGAACCCCCTAACTAACAATGTTGGAGTCATGATTGGCCACCCCGCTGACCCATAGAGCACCGGCTAATTGACCTGGAAACCCGGATGCTAGCCACTGAGTCCCCCCAATTATATTCTTTAAAAGGAAAATACCCCTACGCCCTCAAAAGGAGAGGAGCCAAAGGCCAGCCAGTCAGCTCAGCCCCTTAAACATCCATACCGGAGCAACCCATAGAGGGAACCCCCCCAAAGTACCCTTTGGGAGATGGGCTTAGGCAACCGGGCTGGGTCTTGGTCCCCTGTTGCAAGCTCCAACTCCCCACAATCCCCAGGGCAGTGCAATAAAGTACATGGAGGGCCATGGACAATCGCTGTTGGGCGCGTACCAGGCCCTGGCTTACAGACCATAGTACTTCTGCCCACCTTGAACAAAGGTTTAATGCCAAAATGTATCCAGAATTCACTGGCTTTCTTGTTTCAGATGCCAAGGTGTTTACTAATTTTGTGGCCAAACCTGACTCCATCTCTACAATAAATACAACAAATCATGTGAATATATATAAAGGAAACGAAGCTGGACAAAGTCAACTAAGAACAATTGCCCACTTACCACCCTCCAACCCACCCAAATTATTTATCTAGCGATGGGTGGGTTAAAGAAGTTTGATTCCGGGGGCAGCAGGTCACGTCAACAGTCAGCAGGGACACAGCAAACCAGTAAGCGATGTGGGTGCTTAAACAACCCACAGCTTAAATGCCCCTCCCTGTGCCCCTGCCCACCGCCCAGGCGACCGCATTTACCCCTGGCAGCCAATCGCGTCAAGCGTGGATCCCGGGCAACCCGGGAACGAGCTCAAATTTAAAAAGTAAACCATGAGTAGCAAATGTCGTTGGAGGGCCCCACTCCCGTGCCAAGTATTGGCCACACCTGTGACTGGGGCCACCATTAGCGCAATGCCCCTAAATCAATGGGAAAAAAAGCCTGAGAAAAAGTACACATTCTTTCGTTTTAAAGCACAACCTATGAAAAACAATGCAAGCCATTCTAAGAAATGAACATGTGTGATTATATACGTCCCATCGGGCCATTCTGCTTACGTTTTATGCTGCTCACTGGAAACATATCAATAAACATTTATAGGTTATAGAGCACATACACATTTTAAAAACTGCAGTTAAAATAAGTTCAAGGAAGGAACTGAGAAAAGTACTAACATATAAATATCGAAATGCCGTGCAACCTTAACTTTCCAACCATGGCTTCACACATGAAATCACATAAAAGGGAGCGGTCTGGGACAGGACTTCGAATTGACTTAACTCTACAACCGAATTATTACATTGGCATCTGCACACATTTATTGGAGATACTCATTTTAATTATTTGTTCTTCAGAGGAGGTCTTATCGAAATACTGATAAATTGAACACGAGTTTGCAGCACATTCTGCAATCTCAAAAGAAGTATTTTTGACAGACTAAAAAGCGTAGATTTACTGATTTTACAAAGTTTTTTTTTACCCATTCTATTACTTTGAAGTGGTTTCGGTTTTGTATGTTGTAGGTAGGTAGTGACTGACAAAGAAAACAAACTGAACCATTTCAAAAGAGAAGATCACATTTAAGGATTAATATAAAAGTGCCTACTTACAACAGCAGTTGGAAGATTTGGTTCAATAAAATGTTATTGGGCGCACAAGCTATTTCGGTCTTGTCAAAAAGATCAGTGCAAGCAGAGCTTTTCTAACACATTAAAAGTTATCCGACTACACCACTGTTGGCACATCACCACAAACTGAATCTGACTCCAGTCAGCAAATGGCTTCTCAAAACAGAGGGGCCAATTCATCAACTGCATTTTGTACTATGCAAAGTAGTACTACAGTAGCACTACTTACTACAGAATGCAATTCACAAACCTACGAGTGTAAATCTCCACTGCCACCTCTATGTTTTCTATTAGGAGATCCTCAGCTGTGTAAGTTTACTGCTTACTAGAAAATGTGTGAATGGGGAGTGACTGAAAAGGGGCCTTCTTACTACTAAATGGGAGGGTTTTCAAAAGGCACATGCACCCAACTACAAAAGAGTAAGCACATTGCTGTTCATCAACTGCACGTTTAAAGTTATCACGCAAAAATTAACCTAAACAGTAGTATGTTTACTCCAGATCAGATCTAGAGAAAGTCCAGCACCACAAGTGGCCAACCACTATTACTGCAACACCCTCCCACAGAAAATAATGGCGGTAAAGGCTTAAAATAAAACCAGACAGAAAATATTGTTACATAACTTAAATTATTTAAACCACTTAAAAATATAGAATGAATGCTTAAAATATAAATAAATATTAAATTAAAGTATTTTACTGACTTTTTTAAAATTGGAAATTATTCCAAATATTAATTTTTATTACAATTAAAGTACTTGTAATTAATTCTATACATTATTTTTAGTACATAAAGTATGTATTTTGTTTCTTTGAATGGGTATACATATATTTTCTTTAGGTGGGATTTTTTTAATTTAAACTTCACAAAATACATTTGATATAGTCAAGATAATTACATTTCAAATTGAAAAAACAGTGCTGTAGTGTTTTTGTTCTACTTTTAAAGAAAATGTAAATACTATTTTTTTCAAGTTCAATTAACTTTTTTACTTTTCCATACACTCTGCCATAGGTAGGGCTCAGCATAATACTGGGTGTATTCATCCTTTTTGTCAGTAACATCTTACACTTGTAAATTTGGCACCACCCCCTGTTTCAAGGAGTATAGACACGCAAGTCTACACTTTTGAGTAACTTTACACTTGTAAATGGTGAATACCCAAAAGTAGTAAAGTTACTCAAAAGTGTAAGAGTAAACTTAGATGCACAACTTACTCACAAGTGCATGTAACCTTTGGTCGGCTTGTTATATACTGGGATTCCCGTTAGCATTGTGAGGCCATAACAACAGCACTATGCCAAAGCCTCCAACAAAATGTAACACTGCAATACTAGAAACTATCAATTAACCTTCAAATTTGGGGCATGTTTTCAAGTTCACTGTACAACTTATCGGAAAACAAATGAGGCATGCCGCACCGTCTCCGTTTTGCTGGCATACAAACTAGTAGGACGGGGAAAAATGTTAAACTATTATTGCAAATTCCCAAAACTTCTTGTAATTTAGCTTTATACAATTTTGTCCAATTTTCTCTTTCTCGAGGCAGGTTTCCCCCAAAAACAGTAGAAGGTCAAAAAATGCATTTTCTGCGTGAGCAGTCTCCCACTGGTATCGAAGATCCTATTTTTTTACATAATGTAGGACCTTGCGTGGAAAAATATGCATGATACCAGCAACCACATTTTCTTCTGAAAGCAACATTTTAATTAATTTTATAAAATCTCGAAATAGCTCATAGAAATACACAATTTCACAGCTCTTACAAATCAGTGCACGTCACACAAGGATAAGTTGAATAGTGGCTCCAGATGGGCTCTAAATCTATTCGACTTGAAGCACTGTTCCCTGTACCAATTGGTTCCTTTGCAGGGTGTAACCATCCTGCTATGTTTCTTTGTAGGTATGTACTGAAACAAGTTGTAAATTGTACTTTGGTTCATTATTGTACTTGTACTTCATTGTGGCACCATGTATCAAATACTTGTTTTTTATAATCTCTAGATGTAATGTATTTCTCCTGTTGTACAATGCTCCAGTGCTTTGAAGGTCTGAGTTGTGCTTTACAAAACAATGTAAAAAAATGTAAAAAATAAAGTAGCAAAACAGGGTGCTGGGAATAATCAATGTGTTGTCTTACATTCTTACAAGCGGTATAAGAAAACGAAATAATTATTACAGGGTCATGAGCACATAAATATTTAACTGCTGTACGTCATTTCCGTTTCACTCGCTATATACTCTGCCAAGTGAATTGCAGTGTTTCAAGCTTTATGCCCTACGGCGCTGAAGGCCATGGCACTATGCAGTTGGACTGAGGCATCAGAATACAAACTCGGCGCGACTGAGCGCAGGATGTAATTCTCTGCTATTATTGTTGGCAAACAAAAATTAATTAAACACAAATTGCAGAACTGGCTGCCACCTCTGAGAGTTCTCACCCAAGGTTAGCAAACGAGGTCGTGGCTTCCAAGAAACAGACGACGGTCTGGATTGCAACGGACAACTACATTTATTGTGTGATTTCTTTCATGCTTGCAGTAACTTTTCTCCCCGAGGTAGGAGGGCCCCAAAATGTATGTGAGGTGAACTACTTTCCTTTTTTTTTATCGCTTTCAAATGAACCAGCATTTGCCAATCAGTGTTTCGTTGTGTATCTAAGAGATGTGGACAGCACAGGAGAAAGGGCAACGCGCACAACCAAGCGTTGTGATTGTGGTTAACTTTGGGAGGTGGACACGCACACACTACGAACGGCTCACAGGCTATACTTTTATTCCAGGTTGTGTTCAGGCCTTTTAGTACCGAGCTGTCTGCCCGGAGTGCTTTAACCGGTCGTCTAAAGCCCTCGTGGCCATATTGTCTAGACAGCAAACGAGCTAACAGCCCCACTTCCTGTCTAACTGAAAAAAAACACATGCTCGGGAATTACAGGGGCCAGCAGGGACACGCTTTCCGTGCACTTCCACATGCCCCTGGAGCAAGTTTACTGTTTGCAGGCTTCGTACAGCAAGTAAGTGAAAGGTTTATCGGATTATTAATGAAAACCGTCACAATCACATCACAACCGATTAAGTCTTTCAGTGCATCGCATTAAAAACAAAGCAAATTAACATGGAAAACTTTCCATGGTGCGAGGAGTTGGCCTAACGGCTAGGGCGGTTGACTTCCTGAAAGACAGACTGGCCCATAATGCTCTTCGGCTCTGGAGCATGGAGTCATGGCTTGCCTAACTTAGGGTTTGTGTGATTTCTTACAGAGTGGTCACCCACCACAACAAATTGAAATTGTCAAGTGTAAGATCCCTTCTTGCTGGTCTATCGTTCAATTTCCTTAGCGTTGTTTAAACTACTGTGAAACATGTTGCACAACTACCCTTGAGTTCTACACTTTTTATCGCACATGATGCTTTTAGAAATATGCGATTTCTTAATCATGTCACAAACCAAATACACCACAGGCCCGAACAGCTTGTGAATGTGGTTCTGAAGAATTAACTGTTATTATTACGGAATTATAGGGCAATGTACCTTTACAAAAACTGGCCGTTTGAAGACGGGGAGGCATGGTGCAGCCGAAGATGCCGGTTTCACATAGAAACAATATTTGGCATTTGGAGAGGTAGGGTAGTCTCCTTTCTGAATTTGACATTGCCACAACTTTGGAAAGAACTGACATCATCCAGATCACTCGTCCACAGTGAAAAAGACAATCTGAAAGATTAAGTGGCTTTCTAAGCATATGAAAGCAGGTGCAACTCTCATGTTTATGACAAACACAATTTGGTAGACTGTCCGGGGTGTATTGGACAAATCTGCGCCAGACCCACCAAGGTTTAAAATATTCCCACCATGAGAGGAAGAGGGTCCTGGAGGAGGCAGAGCCAGAATAAGGGCGGGGCTTTCATCCCTGCGCTGTCTTACCAGCCAAGGAGGGGCGTTCATGGGGACAGGCTTTAGAGCTGAAGTCTTACCAGGGCAGATCCTTATACTCCCTGGCAAAGACACTACAAACTTCTGATGCCCGAGTGCCAGGAAGGTTGCAAATGCCCTGATGGGTGTCAGAAGAAGAGACCATACGCACAAGCTGGAAACCATTTGGTGTAGAGATTTCTGGGACAATTCTTCTTTCAGCCGGTGTGTAGATAGTAAGTGATACACAATGGCACCATGTTTATTGGCAGGTCTGCTGCCCTTCAATAAGACAAACATGCAGGCTGGTTACCACACTTTGCCGCTCTTGCTTGAAACCAGTGGCATACCACCCACACATAGCAGCCATTACAAAGGCAGACCACACAACATCCTGTGGAAAGCGAATGCTGCACAGCCTTAGGTTACCTTCTGAAGCAACCTCTCTAAAGACAGTATAGAGCCCTTCCTTACCTCATTCTAAGGTAGTCATTTGCCCAGATGATCATTAGCACAAGACCACTGCAACTGGCTTCCGAGCATCAAAAGTCAATTTGACAGGCGTTATACAGAACTCTACTCAAACCTTTTTGTGGTGCTCAATCGATTTATCGATGCATGTGTTTTTACATTTTCAAACTTGTTCTACTAATCCAGGTCAAGAAACCTTGGGTGGAATGGCATTATTAGGAGTAAAATCAAAGAGAAAACCCTTAGCCAACTCTGCAACGGTGGCTGTGAAATTCTTTGTACATGTACTCATACTTTATCTACTATAAAGAACCAGAGGGCCATACAATGGAACTACAGCACTGATCAAATATATAAAACATATTGATGTGTCCCCATATATATCCAGGGAAAGCTCCTCAGCTAAGGCGGCGGAGCGTCGCCCCCCCCACCAACCCCGTAAAAAACGATAATAAACCGGGGTTTGTTGGGGCCAGGGGGGTGACAGGCACCAACAGGAAGTGGTTGCACTGCTATTAGTGAGCACGACGATTTGGCCAGACATCTCAGTGCAAATCATTGGCGCCCAGGCTAATCCTGAATCTGCTCTCATATGTGAGAGGAGCTTCAGGACTGGTAGCAGAGGGGTCAGGGAGACTCTGCCTGCAGTGGAGCCATGAGTAGAATAGAAAACAGCAATGTGGCGGGCTGCAGGTACGTTTCTACCCCCCTCCTTTTTTCGTGGTTTGTCTCACGCCCCGCCCCGCCCCTCTCCTCTGACACCGGCCGCTACTGTAATGTATCACGAGCTACACATGCCTAGTCATGATACTGTTTGTGGTTTTCAAGACTACCTCCTGCTACCCGTTGGTGCAGGGCTCTCAAGCGTGAACGTGGTCTTGCTTATGCTAAACAGAATAAGAAGTTAAACTGTGCCTCCGTAATTAAAATGTTTTTGAACAAAAGGGTCAAATGCTTTGGTTCTCCGTCCCAATGCCCGAAGGCATACCTCACAACATTATGCGATGTGCGGACTCTGTGGTCCTCAGGAGGAGACTACAACAGCCACATGTGTTTGTAAAGAGTGGTGCAGCTGAACTAATCTTGCAATAAAATGTGTTGTTTAGCGGTCTTTAGAAAAACAAATGTGCCAGTGAGTGGCTTAGTAAGGTTCCACTACTGCCATCCGTTGCTCTAGGGGTCTCATTAGAAAAGTTTAGAATCTCATTTTCAAGGAATAGTGACAAATCAACACCAGCACCTGGAAGCTGTTTATTTGTAATTGTATTATTATTATTTTATTTCGCGTTATTATGCAGTACATTTACAAGACCTGAGAGCATCGGAGTGGTTTACAAAGAGCAAGGAAAGAAGAGAAAATGAATATACATTGCACAATAATATATACAATAATTGGTATAAAATCCTAAATAGTGTCAAGCAAAAGAATACACAAAACTTAACAATAACAAACACAGATGATTGTATTTAAGATATTTAAGTAGATCATAAAGCAAAGTGAACACTGGCACTTCATACATATAAACAAAAGCCCACAGCACTTTTATATTTCAGTGTGGTACTCCAGTTGACAATATTTCTGGACTACCTGCATGTTGACACTTTTTTTGTTTCCCTTTCCGACGTAGGTCTGTCTCCAACCAACACCCTCGTCGACCTTCACCCCGAAAAAGGGTGATTGGGATCCTAATGTAAATTGAAGCACTTCGTGATGGAGTCAGAGGTAGTATGAAGGGGCGTACAGTAAAATAAAATGTAATAAAACCAACACCTTAGGACACACTATTCAACACCCAGGTCTGGACTGTGACAGGCATTTTCCTCTGAAAACATTCCAGCTCCCACTTTTGCTTGACCCCTGAATACCAAGGTTGCCTAGTTTTTATTCCAATTCCACCTCATGCCTTTTTCTTCCACCGCTTTACACTTCGGTTCCGTTATCCCACTCCTGTAGGATCTCTTTATTCCCCGCTTTCACCCTTTGTCATCAACCTTTCTGATCTTCCTCCATTTTCTGCCCATATCTCCTGTTGGTCAAAGAATGACTATGAAAAACAAGTCTCTAACTCGAAAAAGGAGTGCCGGGTCCCACCACAGGCAACCACCAGCACAAATTAAGCACAGAAACTGTGAACTAGATAATGTGGTAAAAGTTTACTGTAATCCATGCAAAAGTCTGTACTCAATGGTGCCTAAAGATGTGATTTTCCGCACACTGGCGGCCAAACAGTACAACCACAAGACTATATTTCTTGTGTCTCTTCTGAAAAGAAGCGCACGCGTGGGTTGCAAAGATGGCTGCTGACACACTATTAAGGGCTTGTACGCCCAGGCACCACAGCAACAAACCTGGATCTCATCCTGCATTGCCACCTTCAATTAAGGCACGTATCTTCACCTTCGGGGTAAACTTTGTTTTCTTTTTTAGGATTCACAGATGCTATGTGAAATCACACAGCAGCAGAACTACTGCCTAGAAAGCAGTTTATCATCCAGTGCCAAAAACACTTCCAGATATGTGGAGCAAAAACAAATCTACAATTCTGAAGCAAACCTAGTCTCCTATGTACATCAGAATTAATTAAATCAATTGCCTGGTAAACTGCTTCGATTAATAAATAATATGAGCGTAAATATGGAGTATAGAAATGCAACTGGGATGGATGCAAAGATCATATGAAACTATCTTTAAAAACGTTTAAAACATTTTTGTTTAAAAATAAATCACTATCACTGTAAACCCTTCGATTTCCCACCCCCTGTCATGCACAAGTCACACTTGAGCTACAACTATCTAAATAACCCTTTCTTCTCGACTGGCCGCCAGGTTTCTCCATGTCACAGCACATTTGAACTGGGGGTGGTCACGCTCCTCAAACACAAGGACTGGTACCTGCTTTTATCTCTTCTCCGCTACCTTTAAAGGGACTAATAATAACTTGAGAGCAAGCATGGCTGAATTTCCAGCTTTTGCTTTGAAGTAGCAAACGTTGAAAAAAATACGATAATCCTAAGTATGTGTATGAGGATGCTAATACATTTACAAAATGCAGTTTTGGAACACTTAAAATCAACCTGAGTGCGAAAAAGATCGGTTTAAATATCACCTTTGGATTCTGGTGCAAAAATAAGGGGTTAAACTCAGATGCAGTCATAACATAACCACAAAGAATAAATGAAGGTACAGTGTGTGTACCACACACGCTTTGCTACTTTTCTCAATGGTGGCACCTCTGCTATGGCAGAGGAGCATCGCCCCACTGCTTTTAAGCAGTGTGAAACAGGAACATAAAATGATAATAACTTTGCGTTATCATAATTTTCCGCTGCTTTGTGGGTGGGTGGGTCTGCTCTGCTCTCGGAGCAGGAGAAGAGTGGTTTGCCCACTCCTTAGTGTGCAATTCCTGTTGGGTCGGCCCTCTCGGGCCACCCAAACCAGTCATGTGCACTTTCCCCATTCTCCATGCAGGCTGCATTACAATCTGCATGGAGACCATACCCAGGACACCATTCCCTGGTTGAGCGTCAAACCAGGATGCTCAAAACCAATCACAATGCTGCAGGGAGCCTGCTTCCTGTTCCTCAATGTGCAGGAGGAGAGCAGGAGTAGAGATGCGGAACTCGGCCAGCGGCAAGGTCAGTTTTTTTTTTTTTTTACATTTGCCCCAATGCGCGACCACCCCGCAACCCCTCCTCCCGCGCGATACCCCTCCCCACGCCCGCCCACCCGCCACCCACGAGCCATGCTAGCCGCCACTGACTTTTCTGCAAGTGCCACCAGCTTGTTGCTGGTAATGTTCAGTCATGCAATTGCTATTACGTGGTGCTGCAAAAGGCAGCTATGGAGAAATGTGTGAGAAACAATCATCTCATATTTCTGCTATTTCTATAGATCTCTAAACTGAAGCGTTACAGTTATGAAATATTGCATTAGTGCTTGTTCTATTCTATCATGATCATTGACCGATAGAAATCCCATGTAGAATGAATCTGCTTCAAACTTTGTAAATTAGGTTCAGTTTATCTTTTAGAGGTCTCACCCGGGAAGTATATTTTACTTCCTCTTTCTTTCTATAGTGACTCTGGAAGACATAACATAGAGTGAGTCTGGAAGGTAGAATACCTGCTCTGATTTGAATCCGTTATTTTCTGAATGTACACAAATCTCTGAAAGACATTCATTAGACATCCATAAGTCGATATTATTTGTTTTTTTGCAGTCTCCCATACTATATTCACTAAACACCGAACGCAGTGGGTCATCGGCGTAGCACTGCGGCTTTGGATGCAGTTTCTCTATCCAATCTGACATTTTTTTTTCAACCATCAGACACTCCTTTCTTGCTTTCACTAAATATTTCTTCTATTTCTATTGTACGAATTCACAAAATGAAGCAATATACCCTGCGTTCTTTAACCAGTACAAGCCTTTAAGTGTTTGGAGGTCTTGAAAGAGGTAAACGAAGGAAGGTATAGTTGCAAAGGACTTTCAGGAAGGCATTGTATGAAAGGAATGAGGTGGAATAACATGCTTGTTAAGGAAGCCTTTTGCTGAAAGTGTGTTTTGTATTACTTGTCCTAATATGCATGCCTCGGTAGTGAAACCAAAGTAGGGCATTTCACGTTTTACTTACTACAACAAATTGAACAAGACCACAAGAACCTTCTACTACAGCCACATGCTGAATGCAGCACCCTGTAATAAAAGACATGTGGTTGATAAATGTGTCTGGTCAACTGCCTGCAAATACCCACGGTTTCTGCAATTCTACCAGTTATGCCGCTGTCTTCACCTGTATGAGGAGTAAAAGAACAAATATCGGTGCTTCAACAGACACAGCAGTGTCTAAATTAATCAAAAAAGGCAAAGAGCATAGAATTTAAAAAATGTGTGCTTTGTGCTGCTTTGAGCCTTTTAACGCACTGTACTCATTACAAATATTTGCAGTTTACCTACTACGATAAATGCTGCTTGGTTCACAGAACACACTATTGACTCAAGGCAATTTGCATCAATGTGGGTAAATGCTAAAGTTATTATCGCCATGTTGTGTTTTGATTTTGTCAACATTAAGATGCTGCCTTGGTGGAGGCACAAGAAGATTTCTGAAATTCCTCCTCAATTATACAAGATCTTTGTTCCCAGACTGCGATGAGCTACTTATGCTTATATGGCGCTCCAAGCACTCATCTTGCTTCTCATTTTGATGAAGACACCACCCTGTGAAGGCGGGGCACACACTGGTACCAGTGATCTCAAGTTCTGAACCCCTATTCTTCTCTCAATTTCTTTGACATGAGCTCGAGTCAACAGTAATCTTTGTGTGTGAGATTATGCAGCAACCTGTTAATGACTGGAAATGTTGTCAACCTTATAACAGTCACACTGGGCTCCAGGACATTTGTTGAAAGACATAGCTGAGTAAACTTGAAAATGATAAACCCGGCTGGGCTACCATGACTCTTGTCATCTGTTACTGTACATGCACACTCCTATACACAGTTATCCTTTTCATAGTGTGATCACTGGGGAAAATAAGCACTGTGGTCATAGTGTTCTGATTTACTCTTGTTGACTCTTAAAATTAATTGTGCTTGTAAGATGGTCTCTCTATTTTCTCTAAAACTAGATTGATTGTGTCTAGCTATGTGTTTACTAAAAAATGCATTTAGAGTTATTGCTTGAAGTAAGCCTGTAGCTAACCACTGTTCCCTAAACTCCTGCCTGCCCAGGTCTCCTACCGGAGAACTGGGCTGTCCCTGTTTCCCTAAGCACTACGATCTGTGCAAAGTAATTGTTTTAGGGGTTAAAAACTCAGGTTAAACAAGATTTTTTTTGAACTACCAAACAGCGTGCAGTATTAAATATGCGGCAACACCAAAATACTAAGACCACGATGGTGGCAAATCAAAAATAAAAACCTTTTTCCAAATTCTGCGATAGGCAGAGACTTACTGAGTAGGTCAAAAATACTGTAGCAATGCCAGCACACCAAGAGTTCAAAAAGTCTGCTATGAGCCACCTCTGATAATTTCCGTATATAGCTATAGATATATCCAGTTAGTTGGTAAATGACCTGTTTTGGTCCAGTTTATTTTCCCAAAGTCAAGCACGCCTCTGGTGAGCTAAACTAACTTGAGAGTTTAAAAAAGGGAAATGAAAGGTAAAATTGTGTGTTTGTCACGGCATGCTCACCAACGCGGCCTTGTGCGCAACGGGCCAATCTATGCATAATTCTAGCGAGAATTAAAAGTAAAATCGTATAGAGGTGAAACCCGCGTGGCAACGTGCTCCGTGCCGAGCCGGTGCCAGCCGGCGGGGCCTCCGGCCGCTGCCAACCGACGCAATATTGTTATGGTTAGGAAGGAATTTCTCACAAGAGCTAACAAAGGCGGAGGGTCGTAAATAAACACAGCAGGATTGCCCTGTCAGTTTTCATTATTAGTGCTGCGGGCACTCGCATTTCTTGGGGTTTCTCACAGGGTCATTTAACTGTAATAACTCCTCATTCAACATATTCGAGAGGCCCATAAAAAACAAACACTCCAGGCCTGCCCGCTCGCGGGTAAGAAGTACTTGACTGGCGAGTGAAATATTCAGGACTTTCCTAAATAAGTAGAAAAAAAACACCAGGCCAGCATCCGAGGATGCCAGCATGTAGCCATGCCTCGGCCAGCCGTCAGCCAAAAGAACAAGCATTTGCAATGCAATAGGTCTCGCAATTATAAGAGTTTGAGCTATTGGCATTGTAAAATTACAATTCCTTTTATTTATGTTTTGGTCTTAAAACAAACAAAAGGCATTGTCATTTACAATGTCAGTAGCATAAACTGGCATAAAAGCAGTGTGGGGAGTGCAGCAGTGTGGGGAGTGCAGCAGTGTGCGGCGTGCAGCATTGTGCGGCGTGCAGCAGATGTGGGCAGTGTGCGGCGTGCAGCAGTGTGCGGCGGGCAGCAGTGTGCGGCGGGCAGCAGTGTGCGGCGGGCAGCAGTGTGCGGCGGGCAGCAGTGTGTGGAGTGCAGCGTCATGCAGCAGTGTGTGGCTTGCAGCAGTGTGTGGCGTGCTGCAGTGTGTGGCGTGCAGCAGTGTGCGGCGTGCAGTAGTGTGCGGCGTGCAGCAGTGTGCGGCGTGCAGCAGTGTGCGGCGTGCAGCAGTATGAGACGTGCAGCAGTGTGAGACGTGCAGCGGCATGCAGCAGTGTGTGGCGTGCAGCAGTGTGTGGCGTGCTGCAGTGTGTGGCCTGCAGCAGTGTTTCGTGTAGCAGTGTGCGGTGTGCAGCAGTGTGCGGCGTGCAGCAGTGTGTGGCGTGCAGCAGTGTGTGGCGTGCAGCGGCATGCAGCAGTGTGTGGCGTGCAGAAGTGTGTGGCGTGCATCAGTGTGTGGCGTGCATCAGTGTGTGGCGTGCATCAGTGTGTGGCGTGCAGCAGTGTGTGGCGTGCAGCAGTGTGTGGCGTGCAGCAGTGTGTGGCGTGCAGCAGTGTGTGGCGTGCAGCGGCATGCAGCAGTGTGTGGCGTGCAGCAGTGTGTGGCATGCAGCAGTGTGTGGCGTGCATCAGTGTGTGGCATGTAGCAGTGTCACGGTTGCAGCAGTGTGTGGCGTGCAGCAGTGTGTGGCGTGCGGCAGTGTGTGGCGTGCGGCAGTGTGTGGTGGCATGCAGCAGTGTGTGGCGGCATGCAGCAGTGTGTGGCGGCATGCAGCAGTGTGTGGCGGCATGCAGCAGTGTGTGGCGGCATGCAGCAGTGTGTGGCATGCAGCAGTGTGTGGCGGCATGCAGCAGTGTGTGGCATGCAGCAGTGTGTGGCATGCAGCAGTGTGTGGCATGCAGCAGTGTGTGGCATGCAGCAGTGTGTGGCATGCAGCAGTGTGTGGCGGCATGCAGCAGTGTGTGGCGTGCAGCAGTGTGTGGCGTGCAGCAGTGTGTGGCGTGCAGCAGTGTGTGGCGTGCAGCAGTGTGTGGCGTGCAGCAGTGTGTGGCGTGCAGCAGTGTGTGGCGTGCAGCAGTGTGTGGCGTGCAGCAGTGTGTGGCGTGCAGCAGTGTGTGGCGTGCAGCAGTGTGTGGCGTGCAGCAGTGTGTGGCGTGTAGCAGTGTGTGGCGTGTAGCAGTGTTACGCGTGCATCAGTGTGTGGCGTGCAGCAGTGTGTGGTGTGCAGCGGCATGCAGCAGTGTGTGGCGTGCATCAGTGTGTGGCATGTAGCAGTTTTGGCCTTTAAACAACATGTCCTCCCCATTTGTAGGGTTTCTGTGCTCTGTGTTAGGCAGGCTAACCATTCAAACCTGCTCTTTAAGCTTCAACATGATAAAAGCCCCGGCACCTCTTTGGTTACAAATTAAGCACTAGGAAAGTGGCTGTAGCCAAGACACTATTGAATTTTAGTTTATATGCTCTGTGTTACGCAAACTAAATAAAGACATATACAGTGTAAAGCTGCTGCCTCATCAAAACACCGGCACTTCCTTTGTTACAAATTAAGCACTAGGAGGGTGGCTGTAGCTACGTGTTTGCAGCTACACACAAATAAAAATAATAACGTAGCTCCACTTTAGGTCATATTTATGTTTGTGTCTATAGAAATATCAACTAATTTGTCCACAATCACAGGCTATTAAGCATATTCAGACATTAAAACCTGGTTTCAAAACTCGTAGGTTAGCAGTAGTGGACTTTAAAGAACATCCCCTCCCCATTTTTCGGTTTGTGTGCTCTGTGTAAGGCAGGCTAAACAAAACAACATGCTGTGTAAAGTTGCCACCTAATCAGAGCCCCGGCACCTCCTCTGTTACAAATTAAGCACTGGGAAAGTGGCTGTAGCCAAGCCACTATTAAATTACAGTTTATGTCCTCTGTGTTACGCACAATAAAAAAAAAGTATGGCGTGCAGCAGTGTGTGGCGTGCATCAGTGTGTGGCATGTAGCAGTGTCACGGTTGCAGCAGTGTGCGGTGTGCAGCAGTGTGTGGCGTGCAGCAGTGTGTGGCGTGCAGCAGTGTGTGGAGGCATGCAGCAGTGTGTGGTGTGCAGCAGTGTGTGGCGTGCAGCAGTGTGTGGCGTGCAGCAGTGTGTGGCGTGCAGTAGTGTGTGGCGTGCAGCAGTGTGTGGCGTGCAGCAGTGTGTGGCGTGCAGCAGTGTGTGGCGTGCAGCAGTGTGTGGCATGTAGCAGTGTCACGGTTGCAGCAGTGTGCGGCGTGCAGCAGTGTGTGGCGTGCAGCAGTGTGTGGCGTGCAGCAGTGTGTGGCGGCGTGCAGCAGTGTGTGGCGTGCAGCAGTGTGTGGCGTGCAGCAGTGTGTGGCATGCAGCAGTGTGTGGCATGCAGCAGTGTGTGGCATGCAGTAGTGTGTGGCGTGCAGCAGTGTGTGGCGTGTAGCAGTGTTACGCGTGCAGCAGTGTGTGGCGTGCAGCAGTGTGTGGCGTGCAGCAGTGTGTGGCGTGCAGCAGTGTGTGGTGTGCAGCGGCATGCAACAGTGTGTGGCGTGCAGCAGTGTGTGGCGTGCATCAGTGTGTGGCATGTAGCAGTTTTGGCCTTTAAACAACATGTCCTCCCCATTTGTAGGGTTTCTGTGCTCTGTGTTAGGCAGGCTAACCATTCAAACATGCTCTGTAAAGCTTCAACATGATAAAAGCCCCGGCACCTCTTTGGTTACAAATTAAGCACTAGGAAAGTGGCTGTAGCCAAGACACTATTGAATTTTAGTTTATATGCTCTGTGTTACGCAAACTAAATAAAGACATATACAGTGTAAAGCTGCTGCCTCATCAAAACACCGGCACTTCCTTTGTTACAAATTAAGCACTAGGAGGGTGGCTGTAGCTACGTGTTTGCAGCTACACACAAATAAAATAATAACGTAGCTCCACTTTAGGTCATATTTATGTTTGTGTCTATAGAAATATCAACTAATTTGTCCACAATCACAGGCTATTAAGCATATTCAGACATTAAAACCTGGTTTCAAAACTCGTAAGTTAGCAGTAGTGGCCTTTAAAGAACATCCCCTCCCCATTTTTCCGGTTTGTGTGCTCTGTGTTAGGCAGGCTAAACAAAACAACATGCTGTGTAAAGTTGCCACCTAATCAGAGCCCCGGCACCTCTTCTGTTACAAATTAAGCACTGGGAAAGTGGCTGTAGCCAAGCCACTATTAAATTTCAGTTGATGTCCTCTGTGTTACGCAAAATAAAAAAAAAGTATAAAGTGTAAAGCTTCTGCCTCATTAAAACACCAGCACTTATTTGTTACAAATTAAGCACTAGGTGGGCGGCTGTAGCTACGTGTTTACAGCTACACACAACAAGTAACATGATACCTACAACAAGTTAGGACTATTGGCTTTGTCAATCGTTGTTAGTTGCATAAGATAAATTAGCAGTAACTGTGGCTTGTATATAATATTGAAAAAGCATCCACTTGAAGCCCTAGTGACACCACGACAATGTTACTGCTCCTGAGTTACAAAAAGAGGCACAAGAATCCAGAGCAGACATGGCGAGTAAGTTGGCTGAAGAGGTGGGGGTGGCAAATGGTGTTCACGGGCGCTTTGATGTCCTCAGTGGCCGCGCGGCTCACTGAAAACATCAAAGCGCCCTCGAAATGTAAGTGATCGGCTGTGTGACAGGCGAAAGTGAAAGACGAGTGCTTTCAGGCTGCCAAATGGTGCGCGCGCCCGGCACACATGCACAGTAGTTGGCGGCCTGAAAGCACTCGTTTGCACTTCCAAAAGTGCTTACTATAAGTCTCGCCAGAGCAGCGCTAAAGCGCTGTCTCAGGCGAGACCTAAAAATGTGCCAAGGAAAAAAAAAAAAAAAAAAGACTGATATTCCTCTAAACCTGTCCAACAAAAAGCTGCCCATGCGCACTCGAAATGACGCGCTGGTGCTTAACTGGTCGCGACGAGCGCTAATTCCAGAAACGCACGGATGAGCGACCTTTACTGCATTTAGTGTTAGCCGCGAATTCAGAATTCAGGGCTAGGAACATGCGAATAAGAGACGGCTCTGAGGCGTACTAATGGCCGGGCCTTTGTGGTTCACCTCCTCGCGACACCGAGCCCGTAGATTCACTAGAAGAGGGTCGTTTTAAACGGGTGGGGAATGGCAAAATGTTGGCAGGCCTGTGAATCCACGTTTTTGCACACTTTAGTGATATACTGGGGAGGACAACAAACGCTACCACTTTATATGTGTACAAAAAGCTGCAACGCTAACACGTCCCACAACCTGCGTTTTACAATGGGCTTTTGAAGCAATCGCGCAAAACAGCGGCAAAAGGGGGCATGGGGACAAACGCTCTCTGTCACCAGAGCTCACTGACTCAGCAATTTTCCATAGGACCTACAAAACGTAGAGAAAAAAGTAAACGCACCAGCTCTCAAGACATATTTGATTTTGATCTATTTAATGAGATAGATTATATATCGTTGCTGACAAATTTCCACTCGTGGCTGATAAAACTACCAGATTTTCTTATATCCAATTGACGCTACTCACTTATGGTGATAGAAAATGGATCTCGCCAAGCAGCACACACAGTAAGAGACGGAAAGCCCATGAGATAGGGTGATCAGATTTCGAGAAGCAACAAGCATTTACAATGCAACGGTCTCGGCATTGTTAAAGTTAGAGCTATTGGCATTACTCATGACATTATTTTTGTTTATGTTTTTGTTGGGTGGGTCTCTCTTAGGGAATTTTAGTTACGGTTTTGCTTAGGCTCCGGTGTTCGAGCGCACTGAGGAAGTTTTTACGGGCCTTTGTGAGATGAATCAGGCCGAGCAAGGGATTCAGGGGTATCAAAATCTCTACTCTATGGCACACGCCCCTTTCATCTGGACAGTGGGCAAGGAGCACAGTCCCAAAAGCCCTTCCATAACAAAAAATATTAATCTTGTTTTATGGTTTAATCCACGCCAGTGCTTTTCATCCAGCTGAACAGTGCGATTTTATAGGAAGCGTTTCAAGTTTGGCTTTGAATGCCCCGTGCAAATTCGGTCAGAAGATCCGTGAACGATTTTTAAGAGGTTGGCAGGGGATGGCTGGATGTCAGGATGAGAAGTGGCTCTCTGCAGACTGGGCGATGTATTTATGGCGTTTGGCTTAACAAGGGTACGTCGTAGCGGTATTTGTAATGCCGAGCTCGGGGGAAGGACCGGAGGCGGCGCAGCGGGCAAGGAGTAAGGAGGTCGATGGTGTCTGTACCTGCCGTTGCCGGAAGTCCCAAGTTGTTGGAGCGATGACGCCGTGTGTAGGGCACCGCTGCCGGCACTGGTCACCGCATCGCCGGCGGAGGTCGCACGTCTCGCCGCCCTCAACTTCGGCCACCCTCGGCGAGCACCGCAAGCAGGTAAGCGGCCCCTGACCTCACAGCGGGCAGTAGCAAACGCAAATTTCCGTTCGCAGGATGTTTTCCGTCGGACGGAGGCCTGGTCTGAGCTTCCAGCGCAGTCTCGGAGGGAGACTCCGAGACTGCGCTGGAAGGGTATCCAATGGGGAGGCGAGGCTTAATTTAAGGCAGGATTCCCTTCACAGTGGAACCCACATACTGTACCGCTGTGCAGAAAATGTCACGGGGGGTTCACTCCAGCAATCCAGTTAGTTGTGTAGCAAGAACATACGGAGACACCACCGCCTTTCTCCGAGGTCAAGCAGAAATGCCTCGGAGAAACGCAGCGGCGTTTTCGTATTCGGGGGCGAGTTTTTCTTTCTCTCCTCTTGCCATTGGCTGGAATATTTACATTCCAGAGGAGAGAAAGAAAGTAAAAAACACGCCCCCGAATCTGAAAAAGACTGGCTTCTTTGGAGAGACAAAGCTCTTCTCCAATGGCTGACCAGCATTTAAGAGGCCAGCCAATGGAGAAGAGGGAAGAAGAGGGGCGGGTTCAAGCCCCTCTTCTGAAAACATTAAATCTCGGAGCGAGACTGCGCAAGCGCAGCCTTCGCAGCCGAGACCTAAAAACCAGGACAACTTAGACATAAAAGTAGGACTAAAGCCTTCAACCTTACTTCTATGGCTGGCCTGACCCTATTTTTGCACATAGAAAAACAAAAAACCTCCCCCTTAGCTATGGAAAGACTTCTAGCCTCTACTCTGCATACCTCTCCTCTCCTCCTCCCCTCTGCTGCAGCAAATGTGAACCTGCGCTACCTGAAACAGATACATTATTTAATGGAAGCATACCTTTTAATTTTCCTTTGCAGGATGACTTGACCTTTGTCCAAAAACCAGGACAAGTATTTAAATTTAAGGAAAGTGTCCTGACACCGGGACAGTCCTCTGAAAACCATGAACGTCCGGGCAAGTTCAGGACGTCTGGTCACCCTACCATGACAAGAACATCTTTGAATTGCTTAGTAATGCTTAAGAATTCAAGTGGAAGTTTTTAGGCTCTCCAGGTGAGCTCTGTTGGGATACACGAGTAACACCTTTGGATTTGGATTGCAAAATATATCTGGTACACATCAGGAAATGTAGGTGGGCCCTGGACTCCCAGTGGAGGAAAGATCGAAAGCAAACATGTTGTGTACTTTCTAAGAAGCGTAAGTGGGGGAAGGGCTAGAATACAAGCAATAACAGACTGTTCATTATGTTCCAGCCCCTTCCATAAGACCGGACGGGGCAAAGGACACTGTCCAGCTAATTTTCAACAACAAAGAAATGTATATGGGAATATACTGAATGTATGTTAGTCTAAAGCTTTGGAACACGCTCAAATGACTTGAGAAAGCAGCTCAGCCTACCTGCTATCAAGAGCGCATTGGAGACACTTAGGGAGGCACTTGACCCTCACAACACCATTCTGGTGGCCACTCCCGCCCCACCACTCTTCAAGATTGGACCAGTTTGCCTCAACAGCGATCAGAATTCCAAACCCACCCAAAAAATATAACTTTGTGTACATCGATAAACATCTACCACTCCTTGTTACCTCACTCAATGAAATTCTAACAATACACCTAGTTCAAGTACATAGTTAATAAGAATCGCCAAACATCTTTTTCTATACATTATTTAACCATTGGTGCTTATCTGTGCGAAATGTAAAGTGTTTATTTCACGAAATCCACAGAACTTCTAGTGATTTGCTTTTGATATTGGCCAATGTGATGATTGAAAGGTTTCTGGTTTTTACTGTCAGGGCCGGACTGGCCATAGCGGGCACCGGGCGTTTCCCCGGTAGGCCGCTAGGGTGAGGGACGGTTTTTGCCCCCTGGGGGCCGTTTGTTGCCGGGGGTCGGCAAAATCGGCCCCCTGTAACAAAATCGGCCGAAACCGGCCCTCGCAAACTGCTTGGCTGCACTCCCCCTCACCCCAGGGGGGCCAGCAGAGCAGTTTGCCAGGGTCGGTTTCTGTTCCCAGTCCGGCCCTGTTTACTGTGGCTTCGATGTACTAGAAGAACTCATTTTTAAGTGGTTTTAAACACCTGACAAATACAACAAAAACACACAGCACACATTATGTTAATTATTAAACATTTAAACAATAGCATTTTAATCCATTCAACTTTTTTTTTATTTGACTACATTGACACCCCTAAATAATTTATACACATGTTTGCAATTTCACTTTAATACGGTAAAGTGCACAGTGTCTTAGCAAGATTTACTAAAGAGTAATAATGGCCACAATTAAAATATTAAGTGCCAGGGCTCTGACTAGGAGGCCACTGCAGCTTGCACCACCTATTGCTCTTCTCATCGCTGCCAAAACAACTACTAACCATCTCTCTGGCATGTAAATGCGACAGTTCAGATTATTCCAGGTCCCCAAAGCTAAAGGAATGGCTGGGGAGACAGGTATTCACATTTTTAACTTGTATTGTAGTCCTAAACTGCCATTGTTCTGCTCATCTCTAAATTTGATGAGAAACGCCACCATGTAGTGGACTGTTCCAAGTAGGGTGTTGACAATTAAGTGCCGAGCACCAGACACCAATTAAGTGCCGGAGCTGAGCACTGGAAAGCCCCGGCTCAAATTAAGCACTGGGTGTCTAAATCCGCTAGGGTGAACGAGTGCCCTAGCAGTGGAACCAGGTTTCCACTGATATTCCTTTACACATGTGTGGAGCTGCTCAAATATGCCACGGCTGATTAATGTGTCAGTACCACTATGCAAATATGTCTTGATGCTGCTTGTGATGATGGTGGTGCCACGTCCTCACCGTCTCTCGCAGCCAAAGCTGCCACCCCGTTCTCACACATTGTGCGCTTGTCACAACGCCTTGAGGAGTTAGAGATCCCGCTGCAGCTACAAATTTAGTAAGAAAGTCTGAAGGGGCATGACATGGATGAAAGGAGACTGCAAGTAACACCATGGGGACCCCTAAATGACGGAAAGAGAACAGTGCCATACTGAGCTTCAAATTAAATAAAATATATTGATTGCATTACTTTTCTTTCCAGGTTCATGACAAATCAAAGCAAAAAGTAACATATTTGCAAAAGGGAGAAATCTTTTTTGAAATGAGTTCCTTGTGAACAAATGTGCTTAAGCTGAATATACTGAGGAGCGAATCATGCTCTGCTTCCTGCACAAGCGAGCTTCTGATTTTGTTGTAGGACCCAAGGCGTTCTTCACTTCCTGGAGTGGCAAAGCAGGCTCTGACAGGTCCCTCTCGCCCCATTTGCACTAAATTTCTCAAAGATGTGATAATTGGAGGCTTTTCGGATGCACAGACATAAGGGAAGGAGCGGGAATGCTGAACAGAGAGTATGTAAGTAGGCCTCTAAATTTGCCTGATCTCAGCCAGTGTGTACAGCCACTAGCTGCAAGCTCTGCTGCAGCTGCTGCCCAGAGTGCTTAATTTGAGCTGGTGGTTTCCAGTGCTCAGCACCGGCACTTACTCATCAACACCGGCGCTTTTCATGGGTACCAGTTAAGGACCATTCATTTATGGGGAGATTAAGTGATCTGCCCAGAATCACAGGATGTTGAGCCGACACAGACTCGAACCTGGTTCCCAAGTCATGAAGTCGGCAGCTCTGACGATTAAGCCACACACTCTCACCACTTTCACGGTTAGTAGTTGGTTCTGTCGGAAATAAGTCAGCACTTATTTCTTTACAAATTAACCACTGTGCTGCCCAACCCAGTCTTGAGAGTTGAAGTCTTTGTTCAAGTTAGTTATTACAACAGAACTAATTCACATGAAGATAATGATGTGAAGAAAGGAAATCACAAGACTAGAAGAGTCATTTCAAAACGGAGTCACCTGGAAACCATTTAATGACCAAAATAAAGAAGTTAAGTCAGAATAAATTAATATGCTTTCTGAGCTATGTTTCTTTCTTTAACTTGCACCACTGGAATGAATTCTGAAGCCACGCATGAGATCCTAATTGTTGTGTACGGTGCCTTTCCTCTGCCCTGATCATTGTGTAAATCTAATTAGGGAACTACTTCAGTGCATCTGAAGGCCTCGATGGAAGAACCTTTTTCTGTCTAGAGACAATCAAAGCCCTTCTCAATATTACACCATAATCTTTGATTCACCTAAATTAGTGAGCTTTCTTGTACACTTCAAAACAAGGCAGGGTTGCGATGGGGGCATGTTTCGGGTCAGCTAGCTTCACTTGGATGCCTCTGTTTTCTTCTTGGAGGTGGGTAGACTGAGTGAAAAGTAATCCAAGTGAATGAACTCATCAGTGTGATGTATCCTGTGCCATTCATCATTGCCGTGCATCAGCCCCCCCTCCAGAATAACAGAAGGAATCAAGATTGCAATTTAATTAAAGGAAATCTAGACAGTCTTATTATTGAATATAATCTTTTGTACAATGAATAATTCTTTGCTTCACTGAATAATATTTAAAGTAATTTTCTGAAATGCCATTGGGTAAACCCAGCCGACCAAGTGCACAAAAGCAATGAGATGAGTTCACATCACAGCACATGCACTCAATTACCTCGGGTTAAGCCTTTATGCCACTTGTCAGGGTACAGATGGGTTCAAAGGGATAAAGAGGACATTTAGCCCAGTGAGAAACTGTGATAGAAGACGGTGCTTGCTATTTAGTGAGTACACTTTGTTGCAATTCTTACAGTCAGTTCTCCATCAGCATTGGATTTTTTGTCTTTCTTGACACTAACAAGGCCATCTTTTTTTTCTAAAGCCCTCACACTCCTGAGAAGTTAGGGGCAGAGAGCTTTATTACTGTTTGTTGTCCCCATAGTGCTCCCCAACAACCGTGTCGAGGTTTGAAGCACTTTCAATAGGCCGCCTTTAGAGAGTTTTTTTGTTTATTAGGGAGTGTTTAAAAAAAAAAAAAAAAAAAAACTTTTTGTTAACATTTCTCAAATTCAAACTGTCACCGTACCATTATCTCAACACTTTTGCAGAAATCTAGGAGGTCAAGAACAGAGTGTCGGGAGGAGCCTAGCGCGCAACCAAGATGGCCGCGTAGGTGCGAAGCTCCCGAGGACCTCCGCGACCTCCTGAATTAATCCTGATTATATCCTGTCTTTGACGAGGGGACTGTGTCTGTGTACCCGAGCTGAGGCGGCACCCGTTTTCCGTTTTCGAATCGGACCCCGGACACCGGTGGGAGCACCGATCGAAGATTGCGGCCTTCTCCGCGCCGGCCCCCCGGATTGGAGTTGTGGGGCGATCCGGGGACAAAGCGAACAACAGCGGCGGGCAGGGCTGGGCGACTCGCGTACCCCGCGCTTTCACTTTCGCTTTTGCGCCCTCCTTGCCCTCAAGCGAGGTAGGGTTGCGGAGCGGGGTGCGGTGGTGTGGCCTTGTCCCGGTGCCCGGCTGACCCGCCGGCTGTGAGTTGTCCTGCGGTCCAGTGGTCACCCCCCCCCGGAACCCGTGAACTGGTTTATCGGCCCTCTCGAGGAGATTGGTACGACTTTGGGAGTGCGACATGTCCACAAAGCAAGATGGCGACCGGGCAAAGGTGAAATCGACCCGCCGTGGCCCGGCACATCAGTCTAACAGCATGGACCGCTACACCCTCCAGAAGGGATCTCCAGAGGCACCGCGTACATCCCCCGCGGGCCCGACTGAGGCGTCTGCTCAGCCCGCGGATCTGACCCTCCGGGACGTCATGGGCGCCATTGCCGAGATGAAGGCCTCGGTGGACCAGCGCTTTGATACTCTGGCGCAGAAGATAGACTCGGCCCTGGTGGATGTGGGCCTGGTGAGAGCCGACTTGTCTAAAACAAATGACCGGGTCGATTCCCTGGCCCACACTACCTCGAGTCTCACTACAGACGTGGCGGCCCTTCGAAAGGAGGTGCACCGGCTTGGCCAGGCGAGCGCCCTGATGGACCGTCGATTGGAGGACTCCGAGGGTCGGGCCCGGAGGAACAACGTTCGCATTGTTGGGGTGCCGGAGGGACGGGAGGAGGAGGCGGCAGATTTGTTTGTGGAAGACCTGATCCTCACCCGTCTCCAGCCCCGGGGGCTGAGTAAACTTTTTGCGGTGGAACGTGCTCACAGGGTCCCCGGAGGATGACCTAAGGCCGGAGCCCCGCCGCGGCCTCTCATTGCCCGGATTTTTAACTTTCGGGACAGAGACGCTATCCTGCAGACTTCCAGGCTACAGGGACCGGTCAAGCTCGATAATATGGATGTGAATTTCTACCCTGACTTTACTCCGACGGTCCAAAAGCAGAGACTGAGTTTTCTCGGAGTTAAACGTCGCCTACGGGACCTGAACCTTAAGTACTCAATGCTTTTTCCAGCTAGGCTGAGGGTGGAGGTGGATGGTCGCACGCACTTTTTTGACCGTCCCGAGGCGGCTGGGGACTGGTTGGATACTCTGCCTGGGGATCGGGGCCGGGGGGGTGGGGGGGGTGCGGTTGGCGGGGAGGGCTCGCCGGATCAGAACTGAGGGGTGAATAGTAGGCCTTGCTCTGGACAACATTCCGGTTACCATTCACTGATCGTGTATGTTCCCCTCCTATGGAGGTCGTACGGGGTCCATTGGGGGCTTTCCCTCCTCCTCTGGGGGACTAGTTAGTTTTTCGTCTATGGGGCGACAGGCACACTGCACTTTGGGGGGGCTGTCTGGGCTCATGCAGGGGTGCAGGGAGGGGGGAGTTCTGTTGGGATGGGTGGGCGGGGGTGGAGTGTTGTTTGTTTGCACCGCAAGGCTAACCCTTTACTGTATTGTTGTTTTCGAGATGCTCTTTGGGGGACGACTGATGGCTTCCATGTATGATGGGGGGTAGGGATTTGACTGTGTTATCATGGAACGTTAACGGACTGGGGGATAGGATTAAGCGTGGTGTGGTCCTGCAGTATCTGAAACGAATTTCACCAGATGTGGTCTTCCTGCAGGAGACACACCTTATAGGTAATTCCTTTCATGCCATGAATCGGCGAGGCTATCGCTTGGTGGCCCATTCGGGCTTCACTTCGGGCTCGCGGGGGGTGGGCATCATGATTAAGAACTCGCTCCCATTGAAGATTGATGAGGTGCGCCATGATGAGAGGGGACGTTACACTGTCTTGGTGGGTAGAATGGAGGGCAGAGTGGTCGTTTTTGTATCAGTGTACGTTCCGCCGGGGTTGCAATCTACCATGTTTGCGGACCTGGGGCGCCTCCTCCTTGACCTCCCGGGTGGGCTTCTGGTAGTTGGGGGGGGACTTCAATGCGGTGGCTTCTGGGTCTATGGATCGTCATCCCCCCAGGGACCTCCCCCGGGCACAGGCGTGGCTGTCCGGCCTTTTAGATACACTAGGATTGGTGGATTGCTGGCGACTAAAGCATCCCGCGCAGCTGCAATACACCTTCCACTCGGGTGCCCATGGTAGCCTCTCGCGGCTTGATTATGTCCTTGTCCCTGCGGCCTATGCTGGGAGAGTGGGAGAGGTGCGCCATTTGGCGCGGGGTATTTCAGATCATTTCAGAAGATGATGTCTTCCCGAGGGGGGAGGGCAGGGTAGCCCCAATCAATGCCTGGTACCTGCGCGACCCCACTATTCGAGCCGAATTGATCAAATCCTTGCAGCGGTACTTTGAGGAGAATGTGGGGTCTGTCCCTTCGGCTATCTCCCTGTGGGAGGCTTTTAAGGTAGTTCTCAGAGGGGAGGCCCTCTCCTTTATCTCCCATGCCCGGAGGCGCGAGCGGGAGGAGGTCACCCGGGTGGAGGCCGAAATTACTGAACTAGAGGGTGACCTGGGGAGCGGGGTGACGGATGCCACATTGCATGTTCTACACCTCAAGCAGGCGGCCTATAGGGCCCTCGTCACGGAGGCGGCCAGGGGCCTCAGTAGAGAGCAACAGGGGCGACTGTATGATGTGGGTGATAAGGCTGGTAAATTGATTGCGTGGTTGGACAAAAAGGAGAGAGCGAGTCGTGTGGTTCCGTTGATCGAGAGGATGGATGGTGTGTGTGTCACCGAGCCGGACGCCATTGTCTCCTGCTTCGCGGATTATTTCCGCGAGGTGTATTCCCCGGTTTCTCCCTGCTCGGAGGAGGATTCCCATGCCCTGCTTCGGGACATCGCGCTGCCCTCCCTTTCGGTGGAGGACAGGGATTCGCTGGACGCTCCTCCCACCTCGGACGAAATTGCCCTTGCTATCCGCTCGGTCGCATCTGGCAAGGCCATGGGCCCCAATGGCATCCCTATCGAGCTGTATAAGCTGCGGCCGGATGTACTGGCGCCCCACCTGCGCGCGATGTTCCTGGCGGCCCGCTCGCGGGGTTCCCTTCCGCCGGACCAGCGTCTGGCCACGATCGTGGTGATCCACAAGGGGGGGGAGACCCCGTGAGCGGGTCACATCCTATAGGCCTATCTCGCTCTTGAACGCGGAGCCCAAAATCCTCGCCAAGGTGCTGGCCAACCGGCTGGTCGGCGTGGTGGGCGATTTGGTCCACCAAGACCAGTCCGGCTTCATACCCCATCGCAACACGGCCCTTAATCTGCGACGCTTGCACGGGGTGCTCGCGCGTGTCCCGTTCGTGCGGGAACCGGCCATCTTGGCGTCCTTGGACGCCACCATGGCGTTTGATACGCTCGAGTGGCCGTACATTTGGGCGATGCTGGCGAAGTTTGGCTTCGGACCGGGCTTCATCAGCTGGGTCAAGTTGTTGTATTCCGGCCCATTGGCGCAGGTGGTGGTGAATGGACGAGTTTCGGCCCCATTCGCACTGGGACGGGGCACGCGACAGGGTTGCCCCCTGTCGCCTCTCCTGTTTGCACTGGCCCTGGAGCCCCTGGCGGAGTGGCTGCGGTGGCACCCTTCCATCCGTGGTCTCCGCTGGACCCCCGAGCATGAGGACCGTGTGTCCCTCTACGCTGATGATATCCTTCTATATCTCGCCTCCCCGCGTAAATCACTGATCGTCCTAGTTGATGTTTTGCGTTCATTCGGTCGCAATTCAGGCCTCGTCATCAACTGGGCGAAATCCTGTGTATATGTGCTTGCCGGGGAGGCTCCGGTCCTACCACGGGACTGTCCGATCCAGATTGCCTCCCAGGGGTTTCGGTACCTGGGTATATATATTACTCTGGACCCGGAGGCCCGCTACGAGCGGAATTTGCTGCCCCCCCTCCAGCGCTTGAGGGAGGACGTGGTGTGTTGGCGGCGTCTGCCGCTTTCGCCGCTCGGCCGAGCGGCCTTGTTTAAGATGATGTCGTTGCCGCGCTTTCTGTACGCTCTCCAGAACACTATGGACTTGGTCCCGGCGCGCTACTTCCGTGAGGTGGAGAGTTTGCAGCGTCGCCTGTTCTGGGACGGGAGGCCACGTATTGCCTTGGCTAAATTGACGCTCCCGTGGTACGATGGGGGGGTTGCCCTCCCGGATATTAAACGGTATTACTGGGCCTCCCAGCTAGCTGCGATTAATCATGGCCTTTACGGGCCCGCCCTGAACCCGGCATTTGAAATGGACAAGATGCTCCTGCCCGGTGGCGACTACAATCGAGCGCTCTACTCTGGCGCGCTGGACCCTCGCCTGACGGGACCGACGCGTGTCATGGTGCGTGTATGGCACGCGGCTAACGCAGCTATGGGGTGGAAGGACCGTTTGACCCGGGCGTCACCGCTATATGCGTCTGCGAGGTTGGGCTCCCTGTGGACCTCGAAGGGCTTCGAGAAGTGGGACACGATCGGCATCAGCACAGTGGGAGATCTCTGGACGAGGGGGGGATTCAAAACTTTCGAGACGCTGCAGACGGAGTTTCAGTTGCAAGGCAGTGAGTACTTTCGGTACTTACAAGTCCGCCACGCGCTGGGCTCCGTCTTCCCGGATGTCGCGTCCATTCCGGAGTCTTCCCCCCTGGAGGACAGAGTGCTGGATGGCCATGTTCCAGACAGCACGATCTCCCTTATATATAAAAAACTGATCAACGACCGATCGGGCCTGCTGACTGGCCTCCGCGAGGCCTGGGTTGCCGATGGGCTGGAATTGGACGACGAGGACTGGATTTCCGCGGTGGCCTCTCCGAAGGAGGTGGCCATCCCGGCTCGCCTTCGCTTCGTCCAGCTTAAGATCCTCCACCGGGTTTACGTGACGGGGCCAAGGCTTCTACGTATGGGCTTTGCTGAGGATGGACTGTGTAAGCGTGGCTGTGGTGCTTTGGCAACTTTCTTGCATATTCTGTGGGAATGCCCAAAGGTGGAGCGATTCTGGCGTGGTGTGCACGAGGTCCTGCGAGTGGTTATGCGTGTCGCGCTGTTGCCTGAAGCGAGGAGATGCTTGCTGAATGTGTGGGAGCCAACTGACTACTCGGTTCCGCAGACGCGGTGGGTGACTCTGGGATACATGATAGCTAAGCGTGACATTGCTCAATTGTGGGGATCCCAGAGGCCCCCGGCGGTGTCGGCCTGGAAAGAACACATGGATTGGTGTATGTTTCGTGAAAAGGTGGTGTATGTTGCGAGGGGTAAGCCTGGGGCGTGGGTGAAAATCTGGGGCCCCTGGAACGCCTATCGCGGGGGTATTTGCGAGCCGCCACTGCTGCCGGCTGCCTCACCAGCTCCATCCCCCTAGCCGACCCCCTCCCCCAGCCACGGGCACGTGGTTCCCCAGTCCCTGATCTGTTCTCATTCCCCTCTTCAGAGTTTGGCGATTGGTTGGGGTCCCCCACTTAAGGAGCGCGTGCTGTCACTTGGGATTGCGGGTTGCCTTGCGGGTGTGGTTTTTTGTGTTGTTGTGTTTTGACAAAAGGAAACCGTATTGTGGGTCTGGAGTTATGTGGCCTGCACTACTGATATCTCCTGATTTACCTTTTTGCACCGCCAAGAGATTTTTCTGTATATATGTCATATGCTTCTGCCACTCTAGCGGCCGGCCAGACGGTTGTAGGCCCATACCTGTAACTATTTGAGATTGCAATAAACGGTTTCAAAAAAAAAAAAAAAAAAAAGAAAAGAACAGAGTGTCGTTTTGGTAGAGGGCCAAAGCTGAATTTACATTATACTCTTCTACCCCTCCGCTATCCTTCTGGATCCAAACTCCTGACTAACGTACCCACCACTCAAATTACTTTCATATTTCACTATACTAATTCACCACTAATCCTTTATGCATTCCGGAGTAATGTGCTACTTGCTGAAAAAGCGCTTCGATGCCTCGTCTGTGGTAGTATATACTATATAAATGCAATTACAATACAATTATAATCTGAGCCCTTCAAACCCTGGCCTTACGGAGAAACTTGGCGCCCCGTAGACCTGCACGCTGCTGCCAATAACTCTAGATTAAGCGCTCTCCATTAAGGTCCGCCCCTTCTTTAAGATGCAAGTCATTTACAACGTGAGGTGGGGGACCAGGAGATGCGCAACATGCAACATTTTAAAGATTGCGGTGCTGTCGGCCTACTGAAACGAAACAGTAACATTGACTACACTATGGCAGGGGCCGTCAATCCAAGCAGCTGACAACCAGTTTTTCTCTGCACTAATTACATTTTCCTTCTATGTCCCCCTCCTCCCCTTCCAGAAAAAAAAACACCAGCCTACCCGACTGTCCAGGTAATTGCAATTACGGCAGGAATCTGGTAATTAGAAATTCAAGCGCCCTGCCAAAAGCAATACATTTCCTCTTGACGTGCTGCCCACAAGAACTAATTCCCTTGAAAAGGAGAGAAGCTGATGTGAAGTGGCAGTGAAAATGTTGATGATCAAACAGCCACCCAAACAAAGTTTTTTGTTCTGGCTCTGTCCAACAGAAGAAATGCCTGGTGTTTTTATTTGCAGCTTCTGGAAAGCACAGCCCTGCTTCCTAAGTGATTTTTTGCAAAATATCCAGATGAATGAGGCTAGTCAGAAATGTAGGCAATTTAACATTCGATTATTTTAATTTTAAAGAACAAAATGTAAGCCAGTGCACTTCAAAGTGCATTGAAAATGGTTGACTCCAAAGAAAAAAAGACAATTCCATAACCTGTTTTACTGTATTCAGTTAGGTCAACTACACACAATATGTAACAGAGGTTTTGTGGAGTGGCCAGAAAAAAAAGATTTCAATTTATTAAAATACAGAGAACAAGCAGCACTGGTAAAACCAAAAGGTCGTGCCCTTGGAACCTATTGGCCTTGCCGACAATTTTTAGCCCTACTGTACAGCATTCCCAATGTGGTGCAGCATTGCTAAAGAGTAAACAAAACGAAAAAGATGCTAAGATGCAGCTGCATCATTTTGTAGGTGCACAGCGTGTGTCTACAAAACGAAGTGAGCACGTTTTTTTCTTTTTATTTACCAATCTTCGTTGGACCATTAAATAAAAAAAAAAAGGAAAGCAAAAGTGTTTTTTTATTTCGGGTACAGGTGGGGAGCAGCAACATGGGCGAGTGTGAAACATTGATCATGAAGGGAAAAACATCTCTAGAGAGAAGCATGGAGCTGTGGGAAAGCACATTGGTGAAAAAGAAACATGGGAGAGAAGCACACAAGGATAAGCACAACACAGAATGGGCATGGAAGTGAGCGAGAGTAACATAGATTGCGGCAGAGGGGTGGAGAAAGTACACAAGGGAGACAGCTGGCAAAAACAGTCAATCTCATGGAGTGTTTAACCAAAAGCAAAATAGTAGTGCCCCGAAACGTTAAGCAGTAGAAGGACAAATATTTAGGCCATGCTCCGAGGGAGGGACAAGCATAGAAAGATGAAGGAAAGCCCACACAAGCTGATGAATAAAGAGGAAGCACATGAGAGTGATTGCAAGAAAGCCAACCAATGGTAAGCAATGGGCAGGCTAGTTTACTGTCAGTGGAAAATAATTAGATCTTTTCGCAAACAGATAGCTTGTGCTGTCTAGTAAGCGACACCTTAAAAGAGGAAACAGTGCAGAAAGCGCTAGAAACCAGTAGCTCATAAGATACAAAATAGAACCTGGTGTGCCTCTGTAGTCACATTGTCTATATGTTTCCATGTGCATAGTGTTGTCCTCTCTATCATTTTTTTCATGTCGAAGGCCATACAATTAAACCCTCAGTAAACCACTGGTGGGTCAGGAGCCGATTTTTTGTGGGTAGCGGACACAGCTCGACGATCTGGACTTTGCAGACGTCCTGGCCCTACTCTCCCATAACCATTTGCAGATGCAAGAGAATACCGGCAAAGTGGCATTCACATCAGCACAACTTGGCCGCAACATCCACAGGGGAAAGCCCAAGATCCTCCAGGCTAACACGCCAGAACAACTGCAGTCACTTTTGCAGGTAATGCACTAGAAGAGGTTGAGGCCTTCACCTACCTGGGAAGTGTCATAGACAAGCAGGGCAGCACAGACGCTAACATCAAGGCAAGAATCGGCAAAGCAAGGGCTGTCTTCATTCAACTAATTGAGATCTGGAGCTCCAAGGACACAAAGCTGCAAACCAAGATCAGGCTTTTTAACACCAAAGTAAAATCAGTCCGTATGTATAGAGCAGAAATTTGTGAGGACAACCGAGGCCACCACCAACAAAGTCCAGACCTTCACCAACCTCTGTCCGAGGAAAATCCTCCAAATCCGCAGGCTAAAAACCATCAGCAACAACGACCTATGGCAGCAGACTTTCCAACTTCCTGCTCATGAAGAAATCACGAACATAAGCGGGAATTGGATAGGTCACACCCTCTGCAAGAACCCTCAAGGGAAAAAGGAAGGCCAAGAAACACCTGGCGTTGAGCCCTTCAGATAGACTGCAAGGAGATAGGTTCCACCTGGTGTAAAATTGAAAGGAAAGCCCAGGACAGAGATAACTGAACAATATCCCTGAATCAAGTTTGAAAACAAAATTTGTAGTATTCCAAACCAAAACTATGGATGAAATTTACAGTACTTGTTGCTGCTGTTATGTAAATTGCTCTTGAGGCAGGTTTGTGCAATATACAACTGAAATATATATATATATATATACACATACATATATATATATATATATACACACACATATATATATATATATACACATACATATATATATATATATACACATACATATATGTATATATATATATATATATATACACACACACACACACACACATCATAGCATTTATATATAAATTCCGGAATGCACCACTGGGCCTTGTTTTAACACAAAATTGGATATGAGGCCTCACCTCATACTCTGCTGCAGAAGGGGGTTCTCACATTTATTTTCTAAAATCACTGGGTTCAACACCAAGATTTTTAGAAACCTTGTGATCTTAATGAACAGATGCTTCAGGCCAGCACTATATTCTGAAAAGATGTCAACCTCCAAGCTCCACTGCAGTTCACCATCTGCCACTTTTATGGGCATATCAACATCCTGGCCACCGTCCAATATCAAAGGCTGTGGTCAAGGTCGCAGCGTTTACAAACAATTGCTGTTATTACATAAAAAAATACCCCTCCGCATGATGTCCATTAAGGATCAGTGGTCGCGAAAGTTTGTCATTTAAAAACTGTGTTGTGGTTCTAAAAGTTTGAGAAGCATTGTCAGTTTGGCAATTCAAAGGCCTGCTCGCAAGGAAAGAGAAAAAGCTGCAAGTAGAGACCACAAAATAAAAGTAGAGGGCAAGCAGTCCATCGATATTTGCCTAGACAGACGGACAGACAAAAGGCCGTGGCTAGAGACCTAAGGGAAGAGCAGGAAGGTTATGCTTGAGTTATCAAAGACCAATGGAATGAAGGATATTCAGGTAGAGACCGAATTGCTACCAGGCGATCCACCAGGTATTGCTCACAAACTGAAGCATTTTTGATATAGCCAAAACCCCTTTTTTGAAATCCCTGCTTTTTTTATTTTCAAACTCTGTAAAATATAAATTAGGCCTACTAATTTGATCAATTAGGTGTACTACTGTTTGCACCTCAGCCACATATAGGCCTTCTTCTAAATATAAATGCTATGCTCGCTCTTCCGCCCCTTTCAAACTGCTGCAGGCAGTGCACGGGTTTTTTCAGTCAACAGGGCTCAGTGCTTTAGTGAACTCAATAAAATGTGTTGCAGTCCCCATAAATATCAAATAGCTCAGCATGTTCAGGAGATTTGCCAAATAGATACTGTGCCAACCACAGGCAGGACAACGGGGATCATAACTGCCCAGTACCACAGCTATGGGTCCTCCAGGTGACAAAGGAACAGGTCCACCACACGCCACAAGTACATCAAAAGCACAGCTAGAGAAGCCGGCAGTATGAAATTACCTCTTAGACTCCGCAGCAAAGCCTCAGGAGCTAATAACACAAGAAATAAAAGTGCTGTTATGATTGATGGCCGCGTTAAAAGATGCTTAGCACCGATTCTTAACATTGTCGGTCAAATGTGCTTGGCTATTGCCAGCCGCTTCATTCCAGAGCTTATTGCCCTGTACGGGCAGAAGGGCTCAAACAGGCTCCTATTAAAGGCTGCAGAACCAGAAAGTGTAGGACACATTGCTAGACATTGCTAATAGCGTCAAGGCACCTCTGTGGAAGCCGTCGAAATTATTTTCAGACCAAAACCGGATGTGAGCTCTGGCTCACTGAGGGATTCAAGAGACTGAATCCATGCCAACTCTCGCGTCAACGGTATAAGAAATGAATAAGTCAAAATGGTGGATAAAGCCAACAGGGACAAAAAGGAAAAGGTTGCATTGAACTAATGTGGGCGTCCTGTGGGGTCTCTAGCAAAGTACTGGGAAAGCACAACAAATACTCTACTCACTCCAAAAACATTATCAAATTAAAAAAAAACTCCTACACCCTAAAAATTCCATCAAAAGTAATTGACAGGAAAACGTCACGACTTATTGTTACAACAGCATGGTAATGGGACAACAGTACAAAGATGTATTTGCCCTTACTTATGAGTTTTCTTCTAGAACACTCATTACTGGCCAACAAAACGTAGTCAAGACATTCACCTCAAGCAATTATTTGGTACAGGCACACAATATTTCACCATTAGTTTGGGGAAGAGAGTGAGGAGAGACATATGTTAAAGCACTTGTGGCAAACACAAAACCATGGATTTCGAAATGACTGTCATAATAATCGTTTTTCTAAGTCAAAACGCACTGGTGCTGTTGACGGAGACTTTCCACCGCACTGCAATCTTAAAATCACACGAGAAATGCCATGATCTTTCACACCAACGACACAACGAATATTTGGCCAAACTTTGAAGAAAAGGATGATGCCGCTAGCACTGTCCGCCCACGCCTTAATAACCCCAGATTTTGGGAAAAGCGTAAGCGCATGTGACAAGCGCAGAACGGCCAAGGCCGCAGCCAACCTACATTAATATAGTGGAAAAGTAACCCACTCTGGCAATAAATAATGCACAACTTCCAGCCAGCAAATACGTTGATCCTGATGCCGCAATCGAATTCGCAACTACAGTCCAAAGGGGCTGGTCATCGAGATGAAACTTGACAGAAGGTGGAGTAGCTTACTGCCAACATGGTGAGTGTCTGGAAGAGAAGGAAGCAGAAATCACTGCCTGCTGCTCATGGAAGAATCCTTGGACTGAAAATTAGCAGTGCTAAAAAAAGGAGGGAAGTAATATAAATTAAGAAAATATCTGTTTTTCTCTTTGTCCTGTGCTTTTTCTCACCATCCCTAATATCAGCCTGAACTGTACCTCTGATACACAGAGGCCGGGTATTTGTTTCCTTAGATGGTCCATCAGTAGGACAATTCTAAATCGGAAATGAAAATGTCTGGCCTTCGTAAAGGATCCATAAATTTGCCTAACACTGCTTCCGTTAGACTGTTTCAGCAACTTCTGGTCAAGGGCACTCTGAAGGTGTTGGCAAAAATAAGGGCACGGCTTGTGGAAGCCTGCTTTACTCAGTCAGCTCCTCTCAGTGTACAATCAGATAGATAAGTCTCAAATATACATATACTCAATCACCACCATCCACAAAATAAAAATAACACTTTTATCCAAAACGTATCAAACAAGGATGCCAAGTACTAGAAAAACATATATGTTTTTAATTCAATATAAAGATAAAGCATATTATAGAGATTAAGATTTGTTACAACAAAATTGTTACATAAAATGCATAACACAAAAAAGAGGAATTGACTCATACCAATGTGTCTTTTAATGTATACATGTCCACTACAATGTCACAGAGTACTTATAAAACTTAATTCCTATGTAGAATTGGCCAGTGCCTGTATATTGCTTATAGTTGACAGTGTTCCCAAGGTTCTACATGTGTTGCTGAGAAGGCTATCCGATGGGGATTCTTTACTTTGAGTTGCATAGAGTAAGTTACAGTAGTCTAGTTAGGAATTGATGACTGTGCTTACTATCACCTTACTGGTTGACTGGGCAAAAATTTCTTAAGGAATCTTACCTAAAAGGTGCAGGCCTTCACCATATCAATTTGGAAGTCAAGTTAAGAATTTTAACTAAAAAGATCCCCCAGTCTCTTTGCTTCATGGGCGGTTGGCAATGCTCCACTAAATGGTGCTTTGACAAACTTAGTAAGGTATCTTTAATGGGGTGGATTTGATCCTAGAAATTTAATTGTGGTAATAAACACATTTTTTGACAAGTTGAAAACAATATAAAGGAACAAGGCATAATACACCACAGCATTCAGACCTTCTCAGTCTCCAAATAATCATACTTTACTGCTATGTAGAAGTTTCAAGATCTCAAAGCAATTAATTGGAGACTATGATCAATGGCAGTTTGTGTAAAAATATTGGTCGAAAAAACAGATCAGTGGACATTTGCATAATGACGTGTAACAGAATTGTAGACTAATGCAAGGAGGCATCGCTTAAGACTGCACAAACCCTTTCAAGGACCGAGAAAACTGGAAAAAAATCCTAAATGCAAAATAGAACATCCACAACTTTTTTGTCTTCAGTAGAGTCTGATTTTTGAATGAGAGATGGCAGTTGTACAGTGCAACATCGACCAAGAGGTATCTTAGGTATACGGCTACCACACAAACAAAGGGGAGAGAACCCCAATAAGTAGGAATAACAGAACAAATAGTCTTTACCATTAAATAAAAGGATTTGTGATTGGAAATTTACTTATCATCAATAGGCAACTTGTTCAACAACTGAGGTATCATGGCCAATAGTGGCCTCTACCACAGGACGTTTGCTTGAAATGGGGTATTGAAATCAACCAGCTAGAGTGCAACGCAAGTTGGTTAACCAAGAGCTAACCAAGGGCCATGGACATGAAAAGTCCATTGGTCCAAAACAAAGGGAACCAAACTGGATCCTCTGATATACACTCAGTGCATCGTATTCAATGGTTATTTACACACGATAGGTGAGGCTAACAATTAACTTTTAACAAAATCACTTTAACAACTTAACCGTGAAAATACTTCAAGGTATGATATGCCGTGAAAAGTGACACTGACGCCTAAGGCAACCTGCAGTAAAAAAATATATATATACATATATACCAATAGCAGACGAGCCTCATTAACCTCTTCTTCTCACAAAATTCAACACCACAGAGCCTCCCTTCCCACTCCTGTTTTCCAAAATATTTCCTTAATAGCAATAAAACAAGGTAACCACATTTCCTGCTTTAGAAAAACTTTAAGATGGAAGCCGAACATACGCGTTCAAGGCGGGAGCTGCAACCGGATTGTTGTATAATCGACAGGTTTATAAGGGGTGGGGGTGGTTTTCTTTGCATTTTAAACAAAATAAAGGGCGATCTATTAAAAGGAAGCCGCTAAACACACAAACGTGCAACATTGTATACACACACCCACGCCGCGCTCTAGCGGAGCCAAATGCCTCTCCTGACAAACCCAGTTCTTTTTTTTCAAATTTTAATTTAAAATCCAAGACAAAAGGCTCTTTTTTACTGTGTGGGAATCGTGCGAAGGGGAGCAGGGCAGAAATTAACGGGGCCTTCTTTCCTTTACTGAAATGAAGAGAAAGGGGAAGGTTACATGCGACGCACAACGGTTCCGCCACACAAAAGGGTCCCTTTGGGAGGCATGGTATTAACACGGTGCATGCACAGTTACACTCCCTCCTCATTATGAATATGCATATATTCCTTGCTCTCTCTCGGCAAATGGCCACATTTATTGATGTATTTACTTATTGTGAAGCAAATCCTGAAAACTTAACCTCTTCCAAGCACGGTAAATACATCTTGGAGCGTTGCAAATTGAGGCATGATAAAGAAACACTCAGAGGAAGTAAAAAAAAAAAAAATAGATGAGAAGATGAGCTGAAAAGAAAAGAAAAAAAAAAAAGAACTGCAGTCAGAATAAAAATTGAACATGGTATTTGAAAGACCCCATCCTTTTATTCTCCCATCAAGCACTGTTCCATCCACAAATGTTCTGACAAGCGGCGTACCGCTGCATGCGTTTTTTTCTGCATTTACCGAGCAGTGAACCGCGTTTACAGAATAACTTCTATATCAACGGAACATGTGGGCAGCCTAAAGATCTAGACACGCGTGTTTGCTTTCGTCAGCGCTTTCGGTCTCGTAGAGCCTTCTCCTCTTCTCCCCTTCTCCACAGCACATGAAAAAAACTCATTTCTAATTCATCCTTTCGTTCAGCTTAACCTCTCTTCTCAGCAATTAAAGCACTCTGCGCATCCCTCATCTATCACACAGCCAGCTAAATAATGCATTGCGTCCTCCGCTCATCTTTTATCATCCCAAATGACAGGTATTAGCATATCTCCCCAGTCAATTACAGTGCAGCGGAATAATCACGGCATAATTGGGCGAAAGCCACTCTAATCACCAACCCCGCGAAGGCGCAGAATAGACGCGGAGTGGCAGTTCAGACAGGCCTTGCTCTTGTCCATGACTTTAGCCAACGCGCTTGGCACCTCTCCATCCCTGTGTGTCTTTTAAAAGCTGCCCTACAAGGAGAAGGGTCTGGATGCTCTGAAACACTGGTAGCTATTTCCAGGAAGGAAAATGGCGTCGTTTATTTCCACTGGGAAATGGACTACTTTTATTGTTTTTGGCTTTAAACCATAGCATGGGTCAAAGTTCCTCTACGAGAAATTCATCTTGAACTGCTAGCTATGAATTAAATAGAGGAATGATACAGAATAACTGCATTATGGCCTGAGAAAGAAGTTAAGAAGCCCATAAGGCCGAAGGTCTAAGGGTTTGTAAATTTCACCAAAACCCGAGCAGGCATTAAAGGCCAGCACTTTGAGGAATCAATGCCATGAGTGGTTAAATACAAACTATACACTGAATATACAGCATTCCTGAGCTGCAGTGTGATAAGGCCGTCAAGGCATACTGTAGTGACCAGAGAAACAACCGGCCAAAGGTTGAATGGTTTGCGAGTATCACAACACATTAGGAGAATTTTATATAGGAATAATATACCAAGTCACAAAGCCAAACAGTACACATATTTGTCAATGCTTAATTTGATTTAGGATCGTTATTCCAACAGATGAATATTCATAATTCATGACAATGGCACTTTATCTATGAAGAAGTCTTTTTAATTTATCAAGAACTAAAGAAACTGGTAAGGAAATGTATGGCTGCGTAGTAAGATCAGTGACTAAACACAGTAAATGAGTAAGAAAAGATACACAATAATTACAGTAAAGAACTTCAGTTGATGGCACGTTATGATTACAGCCCAAAACCGAAAAATAAATATTATTCCTCAGTACCAGTGAGCTTCAAAACCATAACACCCCCATCCCCAATGCACTGCTCGTGATTTGATATATGAGGTCACAAATGACATCATCAATGAGCTTACTAGTGAAATGATATATCACCAAAAATATATGGAGGGGCGAGTCTCTGATATTTTTGGGAAAGTAGTCTATTTCATTAATAACAGAACACCCAAATCAAAAATTGTAATTCATCAACAAAGCATGTTATTGGTTATTTTACAATGAATAATAGATACTCTTCTTTCTTTACATTCCACAATAAAACAGCTGTACTGTGAAAAAGTCATTTTTATTTAACCGCCTCTATTCATGATCACAAACATACACATCATTCCCCATTAAAACAGAAAGCGTAGTCCACTTGGAGTACTAACCCCATACTATTATTTTCCTCTTAAAACAAAGGCCCACACTCAATGCTGTTCGGAGTCTTCAGCGGGATGGATCGCGTCAGATTAAATATTGCTATATCACCCTTGAAATCAAGGTGCAGGCTAATAAGGGATCCCCTAGCCTTCCTCAGGAACATTATTAATAACAGTTAAAACGAGTCTACAATTTCACAGTAGGCAGCCTTTGTCAAAGAGAAGTTTATCTTCAGACATGGACTCCAATTAGATATCAATTCAATTAACGGGTATTCTTCAATGGAAAGGTCTCCATTTCATGACTTCCTTAAGTCATGTAATTCATAAAGTTCTACTCGTTTGCATCCGTTTCCCTATCTTAACTTTAACACTGGGTCATTTTCATCAATGCTCACTATTAAAAAAAAAATTACATTCTGTTCCTCAGAAGTCTTTCAAGCAAGGGAACAAAGGAGGGAGGTGCACAATAAAAAGTAAGGGAAGACGAAATAAACTGAAGAAAGACTGCTCTTTCTTTCTATTGTGGTAAGGTAGATACATGTTATAACTCTCAAAATCTGCCCTTAAATTGACTGAGAATAAACTGAATGGATGTTTGAGACATTAAGACAATAATGACGATGACCTCAAAAGTAAGATGACAATTTGAAAAATATGCATTCTAATAATAGTGCATTTTAAATTACATGACCAAGTATTGAAATTGAGAAACATTTATTGAAGACCAACTGTGAACAGAATTAACAGCTGGTTGCATTTTATAACTGAAGATTCACCTCCATTTGATAATTCCAATCACTCAGAAATCACAGATTTGTTGCAATTGCACAGTTAACATTGCTACTGAGGACGGCTAAGGAATGTTGTATTATAATTAATTTGTAGTTGATAAACGTCATCACCTTTGTCAGAAAGCAGACGTCCTTGTAATGGATAGATATGAGAAAAATATTTTTCCACTGTGAGCAAACAAAGATGAACTGAGCAATCATTTGGTACGTTTAGTGATGTCATTCATGATGCCAAAAACAATGGCATCATGCTTGTGAAGTCATGTGTGCGGTCATCTGTAACATTTGTGAGATCACAAGCTGTGCATTGGCATGAGTTGGTTCTGTGGCCCAACCTAGCTATTTTAGTTTTCCCTTGTTTTTTTTTTTACAGGGAACTTTGTATATTCTTTCACTAAAATTAGTTAGTAACTGACACTAATACATACCGTCAATTTCCTTTAACAAATGTTTTGCTCAGTGATTTTGTTTTGCATTTTGTTAGGACATACTGTAGCTCCAGAAATGTGCCTGTACCCTTAGTACCAGGACTCACTGGGCAATATCTGTTGCTGTGCTGAGCATGCACTGGGCTTTCAGCTATGCCCTCTGCCAATCTCCTGGAGTCACACTGTTCACAGCCTTATGCTGGGTATTGGAATAGGGAGGACGACTACGGCCCACCCTATATCTGACTGCGCTATCCATATAGTCAATATAACACTATCTCCAGCCGTGCCAAGCAAACTCTGAATCTGATCTCAGGCTATGCCCTGCACCCGATCCCTCGCCCAAAGCCAGCAGCCCAGCAGAGTCCTGGAGAAGGATCTCCGCTTTGGCCAAGGCATGTATCCGTTGCCTCTCACCCAACCCACTGATTATGGGGAATAGTCAAAGGCCACTTTAAGAAGGCACATGGTGTGATCTTCTTAATGTACTTGCTATACCCGGTGTCTGCAGGGCACGCTCTTTGTCCACTACCCGAAACCTGGTCTCAGGGCCCTGTAGGAAGTGCCCATCAGCACCATTGGCCAAGTCCTGCAATTTTTTTTCCCCCCCAGAGTTTTATATAGCGCAACCTTGACCCGAATCCAAACAGGTATCAGAGCGCTTTACATAGCACCAGTTACGTTACATTAGGACACACATTCATTTTTTGTTAGGCACGGGGAGATTAAGTGATTTGCCCAGAATCACAGGAAGTTCAGCGTCATTACCGAGACTCGAACCCAGTTCCCCACGTCAGAGGTCGAGCGCCCTAGCCGTAAGGCCAACTCCTCTCCCCTACTATGCTATCACTACCACCCTCTCTCAGGCCAATTTGGTCCAGGTACAGTGGTGTCCATAGCTGGGACTACAACTTTGCTATGGAAATCAAAATGGAAAAATATAATGTTTGGCCTCACTCGAATAACTGACCCGATGTAACAAACGTACACAAAACATTAGCAGCTAAAGTAGAAATTATTATTTTGTTTGTGTCAGTTTATGTATATTCCTCAAATTTGCCCAATGTTACCTGCAAAACAAAAAATGCATTTCTACGTTAAGTACTCAATAGCCATAACGGTACTTCTCTAACGTAACACACGCACACACTTCTTGATTCTAAGTTAACCCTAAGCACCCACCAGTAAGTACGTTAAGGTTCAAACTGAATATTCATGCTAAATGCTTAATAGTGCTGGGCAGCATTAAATAGGTTTAGCAGCGCTATCTTCCATAAGTAGGTTGTGCAGTAGGTTCTGAAAAAAGAGGTAATAACTTTACAAAATAAGACAGGAATTCTGATAATTCTAAGATAGTATTTTTCGGTGAAATTGTGAAAATCGCTCCACTCAATTAAGCAAATATCAGGAAAGGTTTTTTACTGGAGAAGCACCAGAAATGTATATTTCAATATGGATTACACTGGTCGCAAAACGGAATAGTTTCAATGAAAAAATTGATTGGGTTTTTTTTAGCGTGCTCAGTGCAACCTGCAATACTTTGCATGTCATTTCAAACTGATAGTATATGCACACATCTATTGAATAATGCATTAGCCAAATATAGTGTATGCAACTTGGAGCTGTACATAAAAAGAACACGTTTTCACTTGCATAAGAGCACATTTCCTAGAGTGTTGCCAGGCCTCCACAAAAAGTTTTTTTTTTTTAAAGTACGAGCGTTTTAAGTACTGCAAGGGTGAGGGATTCAAAAAAGGAATAAGTGGGGGATGTAACAGAGTGAACGTGCCAAATTTAATTTTTCCGGATTACAAATATTACACACGAAGCCATTGAAAAAACAAAGATCTTAACATTGGCATCTACTGTCCACATACCATGGACTCATTGGGTCAATAAGGTAGACTCCAACCCGAAGCAGCAATACTTTATCCTGGATTTTTCCCATATCAAGCATGAACTGGTTTCATGTGAGCATCGGCACAAGTTATTTATGGTAATGACTTCTTTATTTTCCTCGCTTATGGAATATCCAGAGATTTGAGTATTTTTGGCCACTGTCTCTAGTAGAGCAGGGGTTGCTTTTTCTGCTTGTTCTGAAAAGTTGAGTGCTTTATCAGCTTATGATGCATGTTTGTATGCTCACACAGGAAAGGCATGACAGTATGTTGGGATTTCCTCCAACCGAGATTGGCAGAGGTTTGACTGGGCGGGGATTGAGAGCTGGTTGTTGTATTGCTGTGTATGAAAACAATAAAAACTGTTTCAACAAAAAAAAAAAAAACGAGATTGGCAGAGGTTCTATATAGATGATCAAAACAGTAAAGGAGATAAGGGAAACTCCATTCTCGTCCCTTGATGTAATGGAAAACTGCTGGAGAGAAAGAGGGAGGTTGATGCAGATTCAGGCTGAGGGAGTTTTGTAAAAGACTTGAACCATATGGGTTCTCACTCAACCAAAATCTATTTGTCCATCTATCTAGCACTGCACATAGAAAAACTCAGAAAACCTTTTCAAACGCTTTTTCCATGCATTAGCAGTCGTCAGTGTGTTCAACAGCTTGGCGTTCTTATTAATACAGCTAAGGAGCCCAACACTGTCTAAATCAAATCTTCTTTTCATTACGCCTATGTGGGTCGGGTGAATTAGGGTATCTAGAATTGGTTCCAACCTATTATTAACTAGGTCTTTTGCATAGATTTTACAGTCTATGCTAATGAGAGAGATTGGTCAGTAATTCTTCAGGGCGAATGGATCCTTCCCTTCCTTTGGAATAATCAAAATGATTACTTAAGTAGCCATCCTCAAATGAACCTCGAGTCGGCATAATGTTCAACTAGTTTCCAGAAGGGATTATGGGTTACCTATTTCCAGGTGTGATAAAAAGAGGCAGGATGGCCATCTGAACCTGGAGCTTCCAAGGAGTGATTGACTATTTCCAACTTTTCGGATGATTTGTTAAGAGCGTCCCTCTTGTCTGCAGATAAGATTGAGATTGGTAAATCTAAAATATTCCAGGCCTGACTCGTAGGATATGGGTGTACTGCTCCAGTAATGGTGATGACTGAATTATCTGAATACAATATGGATTTCTTTTTCAATGTTGTGGGTGTTGCTTAGGTCATCTCTAATTGCTGGGATATTAGCAGTGGCGCGATTGTATTTCAAGTAGTTAACAAGAAGCTTCCTAGCCGTTTGACAACCACAGAACTTGTGTGCCTTCTTATTAGTGAGAATCACAAGACCCCTGGAGTCTTCTTGTTATTGTATTTTAAGATACAGAGTTCATGAAGAACCTCCTTCCTCTTTTCGAGTATCAATTTAGTTTCCAAGTTATCGTTTATGCTCAATTTCATCTATCGTGGCTTAGTCTTTCTACCCCCCCCCCCCCTTTTTTTTTTTCTTCTTTACTCCTAAAGCTAATCATCTCTTCCCAATTTCGGAACAAAATTCAAACATGCATTTGGGATATTGAAATGCATTGATAATGTCACCATGCTGTTCTCTGCCACCCCACTAAAGGTGTGGAAAAGCCACCCACTAAACTGATCAAAACATTCTCAAAATCATCCTTCTGTTTAAGTTTTTTCCTAGCGCAAGTGACAGCCACATTAAGAAAAAAACTTAAAACAGGTTACTATATTAGTATCAGGCCCTCAAACCAATTTCAAAACCTAAAAATAAAAAGTGCATTGAAGCTCAAAAATGAGGTTTGTTTGCCTTGTATTAATGTCAATTAATGAGCTAAAATTCAGACATACACATTTTGGTACAAAACCTTTCATTAAACCAGATCATAAGAGCACTGCAACATCGTTTTGGGCTTGAACCTAACTTCACCAATTGCAGGTTTGACTTGGAAATTCTGAAAATGATCATCAAAGACACTAAGCCATATTTTGGAAGAAACAATTTAACAAGCAAACAGCAAGGAAATTCACCAGTTATGCTCTATAAAGGTCTCTAGAGCTGATACACAGTGATATAAATTCAAAATTCTTACGGATGTATATTGAGTTTAAACATCAACTCTGATGTTAAAAAAGATGAGAGATGTTGGTGTTCGAAAGGGAGAACGGAGCATCACAATGAATTCTGCATTGTGGGTGTGTGGGAGACAGCAATCCTTTATTTTAGGATTTTTCACTTGCAAACCAGAAGAGCGAGAGGTCACACTAGGCCTCTATAATCCAAGTCTGTCCTAGGGAAATATGCCCACGTGGAGGAAAAGAACTAGGAAATTCAATGGGAAAAGGTCAGTTATTATAACATTAAGATTATACATGCCACCTAAACAGTAGTTTACGTAATCACGGAATAAAACCCGTTGACTGAAAGAAGTTTGGCTAATCGAATGCTATCTTCAGAACCGCACAGATTTCACATACCATATATACAAATAATTAATATGCACTGAAAAAACTTTTACATTTAAACAGCATTGTGTTGCGTTTATTTAGTGGTAGCTGCATAATCACAAGCAATGACATTATGAAAGCATTCGGGTAATTGAATTAATTGAATTTACTGACTTTTGGATCTTTCAGGGACACCCTTAACATCACGCTAATCTCTACCAGCGCGGTTTACAACACATACTTTAGCAACGCTAACCTTATTATTTCAAGCATTTTATTTTCCACTTTATCTAACTTTACAATATAAACTACTTTAAGCAGCCACATAAATTGGTATTTTACTTAAGTTCACTGCACAACTGGGTCACACTGCTAGTGTGGTGTTTTGAGTGTCGCTGCTTACATTGCTAGTTAACAGTTCTCACTGTGTGGAATCACTCCATAGAGCCATCACCACACTCTAGTAAAATGGTGCCAAATTTTCTGCTGCATCAGCATATGGACGTCACAGACGAACTCCCCAGGATTACCGAGTAACACCACAGAGCACACACCAACAGCACCACGGAGTACTCACCAACAGCTCCTCGGAGCAGACAGCCCAACTTTACATACAATACTTGGCACTGCTGATTTCAGAGACACAACGGTAAAGAAATCATTGTAACTCATTCCAGAAGACAAGTCTCACTCTGAGTAAGTGAATCCATTTTAAAGTGCTCTTCGGCAATTTTAATCATTACAACAGTACAATAGTGCTACTATGGTTTGCAAGAAGTTGGTGTCCAGTACCAAATTGTGCAAAGTGTTATACAAACATAACTGTATGAAGGAGAATGGATAAACTGGGAAACATGCCTGAACTGTGACGCGGCAAGGAGTATATGGGCTCAATGGAAAGAAGGCATCTTGCCCATGGAATTATATCACAACAAAGCTATAACTGGTGTACGTGGGCCACTGACACCCCAGGGCCCGATGCCTCTGCACCTCCTTCACTAATGATAGAAAGACCCCGGTGCCTCAATCAGCACACACATACCAACCGATATCAACGTCCAAACAATGCAGTACTGGTGCCAAACAAGATCCTCTCAGAATCTTCCAAGGCTTTTCTGGCAACACAAAAACCTCAAAGTGCAGGGCAACTCATTTAAATGCAAACAGAATAAGCCACACATGATCTACCCATGGGGTACTCCAGTTGGCCCTAGGCAAAACTGAAGAAATTAACAGACCAAGGTAACAGTATTCTTTCTAAAAAGACAGTGCTATAATCCACGTGCTTTAATTTAAATTCGGGACATTTTTCAGAAATCATTCTGCCTAAAGGTAATTTTAGTAACAGGTTAAGTAGGCTACATTACCTTGACTTGGTGAAAGTTCCCACAGACGTAGCCATCTTTTTCCCAATGAAGTGCTTAGAACCTAATGTTGGGTAAGGAAAATGCAAAAAGAGAAAAGTGCAACCCACAAATGTGTTTCACAGGCCAAATGGGTTTGCAGGCCGTCTCGGGCCAAACAACATATGAGTAAACATGCTGACAAAATAACTCCAGTTCTTTGTTCGACTCGAACTATCAGGGTTTCAGGTTTCACCCAATTCATGGGGCAGATACTACACTGGCGATATAACAGTTAATAAATGTCACAAAAGGACTGTAGACTCCTAGCTTTGTCAGAGGTGCTGCGTTTCTATCTATAGCAGTGGTTCTTAAACTTTTAACCTCTGATGACCCTCACTTACTCGTTATTGGAACCTAAAGACCCCCACTGAATCATTGTTAGAATCCTGAGTCCCTGGCCTAAGAAATTTCCATGATGGCACAAAACAATACACCCACATTTGAAAACAAGCTTTCAAACAAACAAATACAGAAATGATGAATTATTTCATTCACAAATAAAAATTGGTGCACAGAAAATGCAAATAAACAAAGTTTAAAAATAAAATGAAAAAAATAATAAAATTAAGGGGAAGGTTGTCGTTTTTCAAATTCAATTGAGGCCACCCATATTCCACCCTATATTCGGATAGACTACTCCCACAAATCAATCTAAGGAAACCAACTTCTTTTAGAGCCTCACATTTCAAATTCTTTCCACTTTAAAAGAACATTTAAATATTTGTAAGTATGTATTTTGCTTCTTTAATTAATACCTTATTAATCTGTTACTATTATTTCATTTTCCAAACAGCCTCAGACACCCTGAGAATGCTTCATGGACCTCCAGGGGTCCTCGGAGCACAGATTAAGTACCGCTGATCTATGGCAATGAACACCGCCAGGTCTCCCTCCAAAGGCCGCAGTAAGTGGCAGGAGAGGAGGAGAATATGTTGCTGTGGTTCAATTAGTTTTCCAACCCATCTACAATGGTGTCCTTTGGTTATTTACTGTCCGGGATACATACTTTAACTTATGGGATTCTTGAGGACTTCCCCCTATCAATCTGCCTTTCCAAAATGTGTGTGATCCTCCTACTGACACATTAGTGCTGGCGTTTGTGCGGATGTTTCTCATACTGAAAAGACACTGTGCTGCTCCATCAGTCAATATGATAACCTGGTACACCCCTCAAGATACACAGAAACCTGGGCGGACAATTTCTTGTTGCGGCTCAAAAGGTAAGAAAACAGAGATTACTTTATTTGGGACTTAAGAACAGTTACTGACCATGGACATCAGAAACACCCACACCCAGTGTATCCTGTGTTCTACCAGTGAGGTCTACGCCTTACTTGTTCATTGTGCACTTCTATAGGCACACACTAACATAACAAGCAAAGAGTTGGATGGCTTGAAGTCTACTTACTATGCTAAAGAGCTTAAGCTACCATCCTTCTTGCTGATGCATTTGAGGAACAGAGATATAGCGATGCCACTGTAACTTACACTTTCTCATGTTTGCATCTTCATCAGTTGGGTGGTGCAGTAGTCTTCACAAATACGTCACCACCCATTCACATAGTTGTTAGAGTGATGGCTATTCTTGATGGGATACACTGTGTACCTTAACTTGGAGGCCATGCTGGAATGGAATGCGTAGACTGGTAGGATTTAGATTTAGGAACATTTGCATAGGATTGTAGGATCTGCTCAGTAAAGGTAGCCATTTCCCGATCCACTGATCATTCATCGTGGGTAAGAATATAGTTTGCTACATACCAAGACTGCTCTAGAAATGTATGTTTATAGATGTGTATTACTATGTATCAGGCACCCATACATTATGGACTGATACAGTAATTAATAAGAAGACCAAAGGTAGAGTGCTTTTCAAATACCACTAGAGCCCCAAGATATTAAAACGTATTGATGGCAACCAGTTTTCTTATGTATTACATGATGTGCTATAGACAGATATGTGAATTATATGCACATATACTCTAGCGGAATATGTACCCATGAGTTACCTTCACGCACGCTGATGTTTGATGTTGTGCCTCTCTAAAAGACGATACCAGTCAGCAGCAATCCACAGCTCCCATCCCAAGGCAAATCTTAATTATCAACATTCTGTAACCGTAAAGAAGGCTGAAACACAGCCCTCATTAGACATGCAGAACACAAACTGCTGACACAAACTGAAAGGCAGCCTGCAGCCGAGAGGAGATGGAGAAATCCTATGGTTCCTACCAGCCCTACGCGGCCCAAACATCAACAGCGCCCTTCCCTTTTTCCACTCGAAATCCTTTTATCTCGACCTTCACAGACTACTCCAGCTCACTCGAAAATACAACAAATTTTTCGAAGAGCCCCTACGATGCAGAAGCAAGCTTCTATTTCTCTTATTTAATAACAAACAGCATGAGCACAAGAAAAATCCGATTGTCTATCAAAAAGAGAGATTGAGACCAAGTCCCTACATTTTTGCAGCAGATGCAAGAGTATCCTGTCCCTACTCCTAGAATCCTTGAATGTCAACAGCAAGGAATGTTAACGTAATGGATTTATAAAGCGCACTGTTACCCTTGGGTGTCCTGGTGCTACCTTACTCCGACTGGCCCAGAAGACGGATGTCTTAACAGAGATCTGAGTTGCTGAAAAGCCACGTTGTCAACAGCCCTCTAAATATTTGCAAAGAGGTGTGCTGAGTGAATCGATAATGGGAGATCATTCCAGATTGCTACAGTCCCTAAAAATAAACTTCTTCCACCCCAGTTCATTCTCTTAAATCTTGGTACCACCAAAATTTTTGAATTTGAAGATCTCAGTGGTCTATTAGGAATGTACCGTCCGGATTTCTGAGCAAGATATGAAGGTCCCGGACTGTGCAGAGCTTTGTACGTAAAACACTGGGCCTTAAATGTTACCCTGTTTTTTACTGGCAAGCAAGGCACCCGTTTGATGACTTTCCTCACCGAAACATGTTTAGGGGTACGTGAGAGAACTCTTGCTGCTGTGTTTTGCAATACCTGTAGTTTTTTTTAGTTGTTGTAACCGGAGATTCAGGTATATTCTGTTACAGTAATCTGATCTGGCCAACGCCAAGGACAATATGACCAGCTTTTGGGCGTTTGCAGGAATAAATGCTAGAATCCTTTTGATTTTCCTTAGAATAAAAAACGTGGAGGATGTAAGAGCATTGATCTGATTAGCAAAGCAAAGCTTATTATCAATGAGGACACCCAGGTTTTTTGCTTTTTCAACCGGCTTCAGCAAGCCACCAATGTCCGCTGGCCGCCAACTCGGGTACCAGAATGACGGGTCATTGCCATTAACTTTAACATTACATTAACATTGTGAACCGAATGCAGTTTTCGAGATGGCTTATACATTAGACAGAATGTAGATATTCTGGACAATGGTATGTACGACATATAGGAAAAGATGAGGGCGATGCAGCAATTGTTAGGATGAAGCTTCCCTCCCTCACATATTTCCCCTTCCCAGAGCAACTATTGAGCATGGGGGGCACATATTCAGTGTAACTGCTAAAGAAACAGGGGCGGCTCCTCCGCTAAGGCGGAGGAGCATTGCCGCACAGGCTTCAGCACTGCAAAAAAAGGAAAAATAAAATGATATTAACACACTGTTATCATCATTTTATGTTTCCGTGCTGCAGCAGCTTTGTGGGCGGGACTGCTCAGCTCACGAAGCAGGGCAGGGGAGGAGTAGTTTGCCCACTGCAAGTGAGCATGAATTATTTGGCCGGTCCTCTTGGGCCGGCCAAACATTCATGCGCACATTGCATGTTATCCATCTAGGCTGCATTACATCCTGGGTGGAGAAAATGCACCAGGCTGCCATTCCCAGGCTGAACGCCGAACCACGGCCCTCAGACCAATCCCAATGCTGCATTGCAGAATTGAGATTGGTCAGGGGAGCCTGGGTGGGTGCTTCCTATTCCTGCTTCCTGTTAAGCAGAACTAAGGAAGAGGACCGGGGAGAGGTGGCAGCCAGCCAGCAGGTAAGTGTTTTTATTTATTTTTTAACCCTCCTCCCCGCCGCACTAATGCTATTTGGGAGCAACCGCCACTGTTATAAACAGCAATAACTTTATGCTCCAAGCTTGCTGAGGCAATGTGAGCTCCATGACTTGTGCACGGATACTGCTCAGTTGCCCAAATATGCAATCCACCCTTCACATATTTAGAAGGCCTGCTTGCTAGGAATATACAAATCCACTGCGCACACCCTGTGCCTATGCAGAGATCCTGCATATGAGCATACAATTGATGTAAATCAGTAATTTTGATCTCCTTAATTGTGGCCAGCCTATATTTCTACTGAGATTGTGCATGTCTATGACACGCCCACACATATGCATTACCATGCAGGTCTTGGAACCATAGTTTTGGTCTCCTTTGACTATATAATGCCTAAAAGAGTGGAAAGCAGTGCTACAACATTGTGAATGGGCTGGACAGGCGTTACACTACTTTGTTTTACCGATTATTGACAGTCTCTGATACAACAATAATTCAATGCCGCTTCAGGGTTACAAGCAAAATCGGGTTAGGTCACATGTCTGTAGAAATCACCAACTTGAACAAGATGGATGCCATCTTGATCACTTACTCCTGCTCTTTCCCCCATCACACACCCTCTTCACGGGCCACACAAAACACAATAAGCTGAAGACAGAATGGTTTATTTCCACTGCAGTAGAGGTCTTGCTAGTGTTGAATTTGCTATGGTGCGGATTCAACATTGCAACAAGTATCTATCTCTTTCAGTTTCTTCACTGGGAGAAAGTCTTGTTGGGTCAATATCTCATATTTGTTCAAACATCTCCAGATGTAATTAGCACACAGTGTGTTGAATATATTTTTTAGAAATTGGATGGTGCTTATGTGTTAAAGTAATGATGTGTATTATTCTTCTGTTCTGATTTTCTACAGAAATTATACTTTTGCTCACACCATGAGGATTCTGCAGCTTTCAAAATTTACTATACAACATATGTGAATAAGAACCCATTGCTTTTGGGGATGAGCCAGATCTTTTTGTGAGCTCTCCTATGCTGCCCCATTTTCATAGGATTGTGCTGCCCATTGAGAGGTGGAATATTTTCGGATTTTTACATACGCTGTATAACTTTGCACCTGAGAGCCTTCATAGCAATTACTCTGTATTGCTTAGTTTGAAGTTTGGTAATAAAACCCCTTAACTTTTCATTGATCTAGAACTCAGTGATAGAATGGACCCCATTATTTAATTAACTGGTTTTACTCTGCTAGTTGATGTTTGAGAAGGTACTTTGACGCGGCAAAACATTGCCTTATGAAATTGAGGTTTAGAACGGGCTCCGAACCAGTTAACCGTGGCAGAAGTGATTGAGGTAAATTTTGGGTACAGTTTTGCTCCCACAATAACATCAGGACAGCTGAAAAAGGCATTCAAAACAGCAGGGAGACGAGAAGCAGGAGAGGAAAATCTATGGGCACCGCCGGGCACTGTGCTTCTTGCAAAGTAGACCCCTCCCTGTGCTTCTGAAGAAAGCCTGCACAGGCAGGCAGTGGCTGCTCCTCCACTATGGCGAGGAGCATCGCCCTACTGCTTTTAAGCAGTGCAATGTAGAAACATATAATGATAACTTGGAGTTATCATTTTATGCTTGTGCGGCTTTGCAGGCGAGCGGGTGGGCAGAGCTGCTCTGCTCGCAGGGCAGGGGAGGAGTGGTTTGCCCACTCCTAAGTGCACATGACTGTTCAGCCGGCCCTCTCAGGACACCCAAAACAGTCATGCGCACTTTCCCTGGTCTCCATGCAGGCTGCATAACAGCCTGCGTGGAGAACACACCCAGGCCCCCATTCCCTGGCTGAGCGTCGGACAAAGGCGCTCAGACCAATCACAACTCTGCATTGCAGCATTTGTCAATGGGGCCTGGCTGTGCTTCATGTTCCTCGAGTTTGACGCGAGGAGAGCAGTACCAGAAATGCAGGACCTGGCGACAAAGTAAGTTTATTATTTTTGTTGATTTTCTTTTTAATATTACGCACCAACCCTCCCCACTCCCCGCTACCACCTCCCCACGCCCACCACCCGTGAGCCATGCCGGCCAACACTGCAGGCAGGGCAGCTCCTCGATGGGGGTGATGCACAAGGGAGCGCACTCGAAAGTGAAAGGCGCTAAGGGGGAATTAGAGGGAAAGGATGGAGGCGCAGGAGCCTGTGCATAAGCATTCAAACTCGGGCCTGTGGAACTGCCAAGTGTTTTCCTTCCCGTTTTATTTTAATTCTCGCTTCAGTCACTCGACTGTGCTGGAAATGTATTTATTTTTTATTCGAAAATAGCTGTGTACCCCTGCCTGCCGTCTGAAGCTCGAATTCAATAAGCAGGAAGCTGAAGGTGTGTGGCGTTTTCCTGTGATCAGAAGGAACAGGCACTTAGCTGTGTGAAAGAGATCCGCAAAGAGTCACTGCAGGGAGGAATCAAACATCTCCGGTGCCTGACAAAAGCCTGCGCCGCACCAACTCACGGGGACGGGAAGCTGCTGCGAAGACAGCTTTAGAACCGCAAAACTATGTTTACGAAAATGATATATACAATCCTCTGGTGCTTAAAGTGGATTTGTACGTTGTGACGCCACACAAAATTGTGGAAACGCGATATTCCCCGTAATATAAAAATGCACCTGTGCAGCAATACACGAACCACCTGGTATTTATAATGCTCCACATGATAAGATATCATTCATGGAACCATAGACTTGCATATGGTGCCCTCCAGTGGCAGGGCACAGGATGTCGATGCAAAAAAAACAAAGAGTCACTCATCTCCCCACCTTTCCCTGTACAGGCGTCCTGCCAAAATAAAGCTCGCCAACACAGGATAGTTCATTTTTCTACAGGACCACACCCCTTATCCTGGCCCAGTTCAGAGGGCCTGAAACACTTCTTTACCAACAGCCCTGGCGAATCTCAAGTGTCTTAGTGAGACGGCCATTGTGGCCTCACACAAGCACTGTGAATCAACAAGCTGGACATTGTTTTGGGCTGATGGACATTAGCTCTTTCAACCCTAAAAATCTTGTTTTTGTGTGTAACCCTCAATCCGATTATCATTCGAACCAGAATATTCTGCCTGCACTTATTTCGTTTTTCTAGACCTCCCACGGCACTAAGAGAAATATCTTAATTTCCTGTCAGAGGAGCTTTGAAATGTTATTTATTTTAGACTGTGACTAAAAGAAAAGATCGGTCGTTGAATAAGATTTGAAGCCAGGGTACAACTTTAGCCCGCTAAGCAAGGGTGCACGAGGTAGCACAGCCGCCTATCGCTATAGAAGGAACTCGTGTACAGAACATGGCCGACCCAGAGTCAACCCAGACTATCCACAGCCTCTGTGAACACTACACTTCTGACATCAACTCCAGGGCCTAAGTACCCTGTGAGCTGTCACCACAGGATACTGTTTGGCTTTTTATTTGGTAGAGTATAAAGCTTCGGGGATAATTCTGCAAGTCCTCTCCACGACTCAAACAACTGTCAGTTGTCCACACCAGTGCTTTAAATGGGCCGGCACATCAGGTACTCAGTATCCACACCGAGGGAGTGCCTGCACTTCTCAGCAGAGGTACAATACTTTTAACTGGTGAGTCCCAGCACTTCTCAGAAGCAGGCGGCACTCTGCTATTGGATACCTGCACCGAGGATAATCCAACATGTACCCCCAGAATCCGACAGAGCAGTGAAATTACAGCTGCTTTTAGAGGTTCTGGGCCACTGCCACTGGAGGGCAGTAGACTCAAGAGTGTGACTCCACAAAGAATAAATAATGCACCATGGGGAAAACTAGCTAATCTACCACTGTCAGAAAATAATGTCTTTGTAGTTGTAAAGCAAAAACTCAAGACAATGTACAGAATGTATATAAATTTGGCTTGTGCGAGTTTTATCCACTCCAGGTCTCAATCAGCACCCCAAATTAGGCACTTTAAAGGAAGAAAAGAAGGAAATCTAGATTTTTGTTCAAGCTTTGTTTGGATCAGTTTATTGAAGAATTGTGCAATCTTTTGTTGTACAAATAGTGTAAATATTATTACTGTTCTATTATACGTTAAAGCATTCTTGCCAAATGAATACGTAAAACCCCCAAAAATGTACTCCTCTTATATTCACTATTTTTTTCTAGTCTGCGCTGGTCATTAGACACAGATTGCCTCACCTCTGCAGCTTGGAATCTCCCACCCCGTACATGTTCTTTACTCAAACATTTTTAGGAACAGTTCATCAGGTTCTCAATCTGGCCTGTCTTTGTTTCCTACTTGGGCTACGGTATTCGCTTCATCTAAGTCCAGGTTCCAGAGTTGGCCCGTGAGTGGATAATTCTTGTCAGAATATATATATATATATATATATATATATATTCACTTAAAAAACCATAGGTTTCACACATGTTATAGTTAGCTTGACATTTCACTCGTAAAAAACCAATGAAATTCCCCTGTTATAGTTAGTGCAGGCAACTATAACTCACGCGACCGCAATCCTCTGCTGATGACGTCAGATATTACATCACTGATGACATGTGTCTTTATGAAAAATAAATATTTGTAATATATGTATAGCTAAAGATACAGTATTAGCATCAACAGAGGATTGCGGTCGCGTGAGTTATAGTTGCCTGCACTAACTATAACGGGGGAATTTCATTGGTTTTTTACGAGTGAAATGTCCAGCTAACTATAACATGTGTGAAACCTATGGTTTTTTAAGTGAATTTGCAAGGTTTTTTAAATGCTAATTCCTAACTATAACGTGTGTGAAACCTATGGTTTTTTCAGTGAATTTGTACGGTTTTTTAAATGCAAATTTTTTTGGGAGAATTTTTGGAAACCTATGTATAAAATATTATATGTACTATATCCTGCATTATGGAAAGGTTTTTTTTTTTTATGCATTTTTTTCCGTGCGCGTACGGTAAGCTGACGCTACGCGCTCCGTACGTCATAAGTACGGTGCGCGTACGTAATAGGATACGCGTACGGTAAGCTGACGCTACGCGCTCCGCACGTCATAAGTACAGCGCGCTAACGTGATACGTACGTGACGTACACGCTGAAGCAACGTCGCGGTTACGCAGGGGCATGTAATGCGCGAGTGCATCTTACGTACGTGCTCCGTAAGCGCTCCGTAAGCGTCACATTTGCGCATGCGTACTTGTTTACGAGCGCGTACCGTAAGCTTACGGAGCGCGCACGGTAGGTCATGTGATCCACAAAGAACACTTTTTATTGGTTGAAATTACTTTCAGTTCCAGAAACTTCCCACACCACACCCATTCCCCTCATTACTGCTTGAAAGAACACTTTTCATTGGTTGAAACTTTCAGTTCCTGAAACTTCCCAAACCACACCCATTCCCCTCATTACTGCTTGTGATTCTCTAGGAGAAGGAGCTGAATTGTCTTTGGGATACAATGGCAGAACAGCAGACCTCTTCTGAGAGTGAGGCTAGCAGCACCACCATCATCCAGAGAAGGAGGAAACAGAAGAATTCTTTTGTATGGGAGTATTTTACTTTTCCAGAGGGGGAGAAAAAGGTCAATGCTCCATTGGTCACTTGCACACTTTGTGACCGTGTTTTATCAAGAGGAAATCCAAGGAAAAAGTATTCCTTTGGAAATCACTCTATGATGAGACACCTTATGGATAAACATCCCAGGACCTTTGCTCGACATACTGGAGAAAACTCTTCAGTAAGTCACCAGAGCCCAGCCTCGGAAGCTCAGCCGAGTACATCATCGGCAGCTCAGCTGAGCCCTTCCTCTGAGGTGGGAGCATCACCTTCTTCTGCTCCTCTGGACGTTAACCCTCGATTTGGGAGGGTTGTAATGAGGTGTATAACATGTTCTGGTCTTATTGTTTTTGGGGAGACCAGTGTTCCCCTTATTAACAATAAGATAGACCAGCACGTTTGTAGACGCTCATAATATTCCCATTCTTTCTTTCCTCCATCCCTCTATGAACCCAACGGCTCTTTTAAGAGCCAACCTTACCTCACAATTATTTTTTTTTTTTAAGCTTTCCTTTTTAAAAAATTTTTTTTACCGTGCGCGCACGGTACGCGTAATTCCGCGAATTTCGCGGAATTTCTCCGTTTACGCCGTGCGCGTACGCTACGCGCATTCGGCGACTTAAAAAAAAAAAAATTACATTAATTTTTTGCCCTTGGGGGGTCCTTCTGAGACCCCCTGACAAAGGCTAGGGGGTCAGGAACTGTCCAGCCTGCCCCCTTTTCACGTTATCCACCTTTGTTTTTCACCCCCTCAGACTGCGAGAGACAAAATGGCGGCCGACACTTCCTGATTTCGACAGATTCGAATGTTTACTTTGATCTAACAACCAATCAGAATCGCGCTCGCGTACGGTAAGTGTACGGTAAGCTTACCATAAGCGCACGGAGCGCGCCCACAGATATATATATTGATTTAAATGCTATTTTCTCAGGAAATACTAAACAGATTTACACAAGACCTGCAAAAGGCACATCCCTGACCTGAAGGCTACCTCTCTGCCAAATTTCAAGTAATTCTGTTCAGCCATTCGGGCTGTAGCTGTGTCTAAAGGTCCTATGGAAAAATGCATGGGGAAAACGCGTTTTGGGACCCCCCTTTTTTCTCAGCCCCCGCTTGACGAATCACCCCGAAACTTTCAGGGTAGGAGCGGAGCGTAGCGCCCCATTAGTTTTGAAACATTCGCGAGGATTCGTCAACCGACGCCAAAGTTATTCCAAATAGAAAGTTGCGGATTTCCTATAGAAACACGGTCCTAACTATAACTATCTACTGGCGACCGCCAGTAGATGATATATATATATATATATATATATATATATATATATATTACCTACTGGCGGTCGCCAGTAGGTAGTTATAGTTAGGACCCTGTTTCCATAGGAAAACCGCAACATTCTATTTGGAATAACTTTGGCGCCGGTCAACGAATCCTCGCGAAATGTTCAAAACTAATGGGGCGCTACGCTCCGCTCCTACCCTAAAAGTCTCGGGGGGATTCGTCAAGCGGGGGCTGAGAAAAAAGGGGGGTCCCAAAACGCGTTTTTCCCATGCATTTTTCCATAGGACCTTTAGACACAGCTACAGCCCGAACGGCTGAACAGAGTTACTTGAAATTTGGCAGAGAGGTAGTCCTCAGGTCAAGGAAGTGCCTTTTGTAGGTCTGGTGTAAATCTGTTCAGTAGTTCCTGAGAAAATAGCATTTAAATCAATATATATATCTGTGGCAGCTTACCGTGCGCTTACGGTAAGCTCACCGTACGCGTACGGTGACGTGCGCGAGCGCGATTCGGATTGGCTGTTAGATCTTAGTAAACATTCGAATCGGTCGAAACCAGGAAGCGGCGGCCGCCATTTTCTCTCTCGCACTCTGAGGGGGGGAGGAAAAACAAAGGCAAAAAACATGTAAAGGGTCTGTTTAGACAGCTCCTAACCACCTAGACTCGATGAAGGGGTCCCCAAAGAAACCCCAAGCCAAAAAGTCAGTTTTATATTTTTTTGTAAAATCGCCGACTACGCTTACCGTACGCGTATGGTAAAAATAAAAAAAATAAAAAAAAGCCAGCCACACTCTCCACACCCCTTGTACAAAGGGTGCCAGAAGGGCACCTTTTGTGCATGGCATATGTATCAATGAAAATTTAAAAGATTATCCACAATCTCCCCACCCCGTGTGCAAATGGGGCCCGAAGGGCACCATTAGTGCATTGTATATTTTTGCAATGAAAATTTAAAAGATTACCTTTCACAACGAAGCGCATAATATGTCCTCCATGTGCGCACGGTGCGCGAAGTGCATCGTGCGTACATGGCCCATCCAGCGTAACGTGGGCACGCGGTGCGCGTAGCGCACCGCGTGCCCACCGTGCGTGCACGGCACTAACTGCGTAAAGTGGGCGCGCGGTGCGCGAAGCGCACCGCGTGCGCGCACCCTGCGCGCACGGAACGAACTGCGTTAAGTGGGCGCGCACGCCACGAATGGCGTAAAGTAACTTAGCATTTAAAAAACCGTACAAATTCACTGAAAAAAACATAGGTTTCACACACGTTATAGTTAGGAATTAGCATTTAAAAAACCTTGCAAATTCACTGAAAAAACCATAGGTTTCACACATGTTATAGTTAGCTGGACATTTTACTGATAAAAAACCAATGAAATTCCCCCGTTATAGTTAGTGCAGGCAACTATAACTCACGCGACCGCAATCCTCTGCTGATGACATGTGTGTCTTTATGAAAAAAAAATATTTGTAATATATGTATAGCTAAAATTTAATGGAAGAAGACATGTGCAAATAAGTGTCTAAATACAGTATTAGCATCAGCAGAGGATTGCGGTCGCGTGAGTTATAGTTGCCTGCACTAACTATAACGGGGGAATTTCATTGGTTTTTTACGAGTGAAATGTACAGCTAACTATAACATGTGTGAAACCTATGGTTTTTTCAGTGAATTTGCAAGGTTTTTTAAATGCTAATTCCTAACTATAACGTGTGTGAAACCTATGGTTTTTTCAGTGAATATATAGATAGATAGATATTACAACGCTCAATGGGAGAAAATGACATAGCATGGTTAACCTCGAAGTTTCACAGTTCCTGCCACCCTCAAAAGGACCATTGTAGGAAACCGGATTTTTTTTTAGGCAAAGAGTTTAGTTTTTTAACTGTGAATATAAACCCCATTTTTACCTCTCCTGGTATTGTGTTCAGTGACCCAAACACAAGTTCTGGGCTTTAGAGCCTGATAAAGTACAGTAGCTTATGAGAAGTTTCTTTAGTACAGTTAAGCCTCTCAGCTAAGCACAATGCTTCCTAAGCAACGTCCTGAGGGTACGGCTCTGCAAACCTTCAACTAGGGAGAGTTGTGCTTTGTACACAACTTTTTGAGGCTGCAAAATTTTGCTTACTGACATAAGTCTCTGCAAAAATAAATTGTACAGAATTATGTTCCCACAAAAAGTAGATTTTGCTGGGTTTTAAACTGCAAAAACACAACTACAGTGGGTTTGTTTTTAGTAGTGTCTTTTTTTCATGTTCCCTAAGATTTCCATCTTCATCAGCTTCTCCAAATGTATGCGGCTGAAGTTAGAATCTTTGCCCACTACTAGTAATTGGTCTGGTCCTAGCAGCTAGATATAAAAAAGAAGTGATGATTGTTAAAGGTTTTGCAGTAGTATCTAGCTGGTATGATCATTGGCGCGGCATGGCTTGACCAACATTTCACGATTCCTCCCAGACAATACAGGGGTGCCCACATGCCCAGAAGAAGATTGCAACCCTTTAGAATATTAATCACTGCCTGCTCCTGTGTGACCACCAAGCCTTGCTGTTGTGGCTAATCCCATTGATTGCCTTCAATTCTTTGATCTCGACAACTGTCTTTGGAGAGACAGACTTAACAAGTCTAACAGAGACTGTAAACAAAGTGCATTCACAAAGTACAAATGCAGATCTGTATATAGCTAAAGAACACAATTCCACCCCAGAGACCTAGTGTTGTTTTTACCAGAGATTTCATTTGTTGCCTTCTGGTTTGGAAATAAATAGGTCTTATAGGTCTGATTAAATGATACATGTACAACACTTCCCTGTACCCTATTTTTAGGTCTCGCCTGACCCAGCCCATGCGCTGGTTTGGCGAGACTTATTGAGAGGGCTCCAAAAAGCGCCACCAGGCCAGCCTAGAGCTGCAGTGCATGTCCGCACCCGCCGTGCTTTACCGCGATTACTTCCACTTTCGTGGCCGCTTTGATGTTTGATCGTGATCGTTTAACTTTCGCTTGGCATAGCCAATAGGTCTCGCTTTTGGGACCTTATAAGTATTTAGTTATGCAACTGTTGCATGGCTAAACACTTATAAGGTCCCAAAGGCGAGACACATTGGCTATGCCAATGCTTGTTTAACTTCATTTTGGAACACGAACCAAGTGGATGATCTGTGACCTTTTACTATTCTCTGATAATCTAAATTAGAAACTAAGATTTTATATTTTAACAGCAAAAATGTAATACATATAACTGGGAGATCAGGCATACGAACAGGTATTCGTAAGGTAGAGTGGGTACCAATGTGGATGGCTTTGTTGCTACCCACTAACGCTAGTTCTTTGCAAACACTGATGCTCTGATACAAGGACCACACCACTGATTGTGTAGGCACGGGTTGTGCCACTTTTCACTTGGAGCCCTTTTTAAAAGGTTTATCAACATGGAGGCAGCGTCAAACTCGGCAAAAGCAAATTAATGTTATAAAATAGGCTGGCAACAACGTTATGGAACTCCGATTCTCATTTAAAAGGGAATTCCCCCTGCTTTGAAGCCAAGGTACACCATGACGTCACTTAACTGACGTCCACTAACCATGCAGCCCCTAAAGGGCTTCGGGGCACTTCATAGGTGTCGAACACCAGAAACTTGCCTCTGACAGCCAAGGGGTAATGTATGATCAAAGTATTTAAAAAAGACAGAAGTGCTCCTTCAAAGTTTAAAAATCTGATTTAGTTTCAAGTGCCTGATAAGAAACAACATTTTAACATGCAAAAGTATGTGCTCCCAAGGTAGGGCAAGTGGTAATTAATAATGTTCTATTCGGCAGAATTGAAATAGCATGAAACTAACTACTGATGATCAAGTAGATGATAGCAGAATCTAATCCGCAAGCAACTGGACCCGCCGTGGTACAGCCAAACACAATAGTTGATAAAGTGTCTTGAATATTTTCTTCACTAATTCTCTTTTGATTTCCACTAACCGCAACAGAAGACTATGCAACTGCTTGGTTCAAGTCAGGAAGGATTCAGTGGAATTTTGTGTTTATTGATTTGGTTGGTGTGAAAATGTTGAGCCACGGATAGTTTGCTGTTTTATTGGATAATCACGTAGTGGATAGCATATATAGACATGCATATGTCAGAAATGGCTTTTATTTCTTCTGTAGTCTGTTATCAGCATCCTACACAACCTGGTTCCTCACCAAGTGTCACATATGTAAATGTCACTGTACTGTTCTATAAAACGCAACTGGCAGACTGTATTATGAATAACCAGTGAAAAACCAATAAAGGCGTTTAAAACAAAAAAACTCGAGGTCTTCATGAGCCCCAAACCCGAACCAATGGAGCAGACCCCAATGCAGCCTAAGCTCACATTTATAGTGCTTGGTGCCAAAGTCAAGCTCCGAAGGTCAGGAGAGAGCCAGGACATAGACTTCCGCAGCCTAGTAAATGTAAAACCACCAGCAATAAAGGTATAACAGCCAGTAGCTACTGGTAATGGATGAACCTAGAACTATATTAGCCAGGTCTGGTGGCTAAGTGGACTATAGCAGCCACTGCAGGGGCCTGTGTTCGACCTCATGGTCACAGGTTCCAATCCCGGCGGGTCCACTCAGCCTTTCTTCCATCTGAGGTCGATAAAATGAGTACCTTTGAGTTGGGTAACAATAAACATCTGTTATTCAGCACCAGGACACCTACGGGTAACCGTGCCTTTACAAATACACCCGTTATGTTATTGAGGTCTCCTCTGAGAACCCCAATTCATCTGTATGCCCAAAATAAGTGTGTTTGCAACTTGTGGCAAGTAGGAACCCTTTTCTACTTCCAAGTGCTCTCTGTTTGACCCTATAATCTCTGCCACTGCATACTCAGTTCCAACTCACTGTCAGGGACATATCCATTCAACGTCGCCTTGTTATTTCACTTGTAACCTCCTGTTCTTTTTGGGTGTCTTCTTAAGATGTGAACCAAGAAGAGATTCCATTTCTAGTCTGTGTGCTTCAGCCAATGCAACATAAGTGTGGGCTGCTTCAGCAAGGCGGCTTTTCACTCCTGAGAAACCGCTTATATTCAGAACAAGCATCCGATTGTGGCACGGATTTCAAATACCCTATTTCTCAAGGCCCACAGAGGCACTATATTGGTTATGCCATTTCGTGAAAGCAGCAAGGAAAGAAGGGGCACACCGCAGTCTGCTGCTCAACATCGTAATCCTAGTGGAGGGCAACAACGAAATGTGACACTTCACAAACGAGCACCATTTTGCACACCCAATGTGCTCATCTATAACTACAAGTCTGTTACACTTTTTCCAGAACTCACTTAATAAAATGTTTATATTTCCTGTCAAGAAAAGTGGATCTGAAGTGGCAAAGCTCTAGGCCACTTGAATACCTCTATGCCAAAAACGAACTATGTAGCCATCCGGAACACACTGTGATTAAAAAAATGTCCATGGTTTGCAAGTAAGTTATACAACCCAAAATGGCACACCGATTTCAAAGCACTTTAATTTTTATTTCAAAAGTCGCACTTCAATGGCATGAATTGACCAGTTTATTTTTTGTCTCTATAGACAAATAATCAAATTACCTAATAATGGCTTCACCCCAAAAAACTAATTCCCACCTAAAATGAAATGAAAAACTTTTCAGTCGTTGAAAAAAATATTATTAATAAAAATAGAAGACCCAAAGAGCTTAAGAAAGGCAGCCCTTTACTCTGTGACCTATAAGTAAGCAACTAAAATCATATTTACAGCAAATGTGTACAGTGTTTTGTCACACCTCTTTGGGATCCCTGGGTTGTGCTTCTGGAATAAATTTCCAATGAAGTTTCACTGGCTGTATCAGGAGCCACATTCCTGCCTCTCTAGCCCAATGTTGATACAAGAGCTTTGCAGGACATCCTGGGGTTTCAGATTTTATACCGACACGGAGGGCACAAATTAGTACCAAACCCAAAATGCTCTCACTTCAGCATATACCAACCATTTGATCCCCATAAGAAGAGGTCAGGCAAGAACTTCCTTATATCGACAAATACAAAGTACTGATCCTAAGAAGCCCAAATGATTTGTGGATTTGCTCTTGTTGGCCAACTAATATGGGCCAGCTGTGCCTCTCGTACCAGCCTAGTACGAAATATTAGTTTAAAGCTTAAAAGTGGGCTTACCCACGCTCTACAATTAAATATGAGTTCTGCAGCATGACTTTTGGCTCTCATGATAATGATAAAAATACTCTTTTTGAACTAGCCCTACAGATAAACTAGAGTAAACTGTGATCTTGCCAAGATTCAATGTCAAGAAGTCATTGCACCTCAGGCTCTCTTAATTCTCTTGGACACTCGTTTGACACTGTCCACAGAGCGGCTGTAGAACTACCGCTGCAAACACCATCAAGAAAGCTCATTACACAAGGATAAGAAAACGGACACTGGGGCAGTGTGAAAAGAAGGAGGACTTCTGATGCTAAGCGCTGCATTTTGTGCAAGAAACTGCCAAGGCCCTGTATTCTTGCAAGCCAAGCCTACAGATATTTTTCCGAGAAGGGCACAATGTTGCTGCTTCCCAAGCTTATAAGTACCCAAGATCAACAGGTCCAAAAACGGAGATAGGCCCTTCTCCTGCTTCCCAAGCTGGGACATAGGCTTCCCCTAGACCTAAATGCAAAGAATGCTGCATGCACCGCTATTGTTTTCAGAAGAAACTTGAAACATGGCTATTCCGCTATTAGTTTCTGTAAATCTTTTGACCTGGTACTGTAAAATCCACATGGGCATCACCTCTCCCCTCCACCGTCTATCTACCCCATCCTACTCCCACCTCCCTTCTCTCCTCCCTCTTAAGACCCCGCCCGGCTGACCATCCCCCCCTCTCCCAAACTGTCTTCCCCCGCCTACTCTTTTTCAAATTTCTACCTCACCCACAGCTCAGCCCTGAATCTTCCCCGCCACCATATATGTAAATGTATCTGCTCTTGCTATGTCTGTTTATTAGACCTCAATTGAACGTTTTGTTTTCATTTATTGTTCATACTGTGCTTTTTGAGCAATTCCTGTAATCTTGTTTTTCGCACATGTAAAGCGCTCTGATATCCCTGGGTCTAGCCAGCGCTATATAAAACCTTTCAAATAAAGCTTTTAAACAAAGAAACTAAAGTGGTTTTGGCCAAAAGATTTCATGGATTTCAGCATGCCATATGATAAAGCAACTTCACTTGTTCATATTTTTGGTTTTACATTGAGGCAGTAGTGCTAGTACAATGTTTATAGTGGGGTTGTTGTGATTCATGTTATATATCTGAAGTCACAGGAACTGTGAAAAATCCAAACAGCATACATAAAAGCCTAAGTGCAGCAAATGGGCCCCGCCCATTCAGCAGGAGAGTGTTTTTCTATTGTAAAGATTTTAATTAATCAAACAATAAAGTTTTTCAATTCAGGAGAGTGGTATGGGTGTGGTATGTAGCTGGTGGTGCATTTTAGAGCACTGGTGTGGCAGCGCACTGTCATTTACCGCCAGCACAACTCCTCTTGAAATGGCCACAAAATCTGCATGGACATGCAGTTTTACTGGTAAACTATATAGTGCAAAAACGATAATATGTGGAAATCGGGTTTCAGCGAATATTTATCATTTGAGCATCACCAAGTAAAGTGCATTTATTTGTTTTGATCCTATTTAAATCTTTGTTTTCCTCATAGACCATACAAAATAACCCCCCACTGACTTCATAAACAAAAATATTTGCTGGTGCGATGTTTATAACGACAAACTAAACCAATTTTGTGGCAGATATTGGAAACAAAATAGTGCAAGATTTCCAAAAAGGACACATGTTGGTGTTAGCATGCTGGACACTGATAGTCAGCAAATATCATTTATGTTACACGAATCCTGACTCAAAAAACATGCCAAGGGCTAACCCCGCTGCAAAACCATTCTAGCCCAGCCCCTCCCATCTAGATGAAACCGGAAACACAGGTATAGACCGAGACAGGAGAGATAATAACAGAGTGGGGAGATTTAAACATGCGTCCTTTAAATCAGAAGATGTTTAAATGCAAGATTATGGCACTATTCGGGACAGTGAACATTCCAGGCAATAAACAAGAGGCAGCGTGCAAAGGGGCGGCCATGTTGGAAGCGTGCAGTGGTAGTTGCTGCTACTGCTGTCTGTCTTTATGAGTGAACATTATTTACAGCTTAACAGCTGCAGTCGTTAAACCTGGGAAGGAATCTTGAAAAACTTGCTGCGGGCGCGGCGTGTTTTCTCAAGGCCGGGCGGGTGTGCTGCGATTAAGTCGATCGAAGTTTGTTGTAATGCACCGAGGGCCTAACCCTGGCCAGCCAGTTGGCTTCAACAAAGCGAGCGCCTCCTCTCAACATCTTGTGCATTAACGTGTTCGAGAGGCGTCCTGTGACACAGAGGGGACTAAGGTGGAAGTATCACGTACAAGGCTCACATTATATTTAAAAAAATATCTGATAATGAAAAACACGTCTTTGGATACTCCAGCAGGTGTCTACGGAGCTGTAATCTCTATATGTCATAATTAATGTGACTGAATAACTAAGGCCAGGGTAAAGGGCACCTTGAATAACTACGGTCGGGGTTAAGGGAGGGACATGTTGCTTTATAAGGATGCTTCATGTCGCAATAACAAAACACACACAGTCACAAAATAAGATTTGCTTCTTGTACACTTGAAAGGGCTGCTTTGCTAACTTTCAGCTGTTAAAGTTGGAAAAAAGTAAAGCAAACTTCATTGGTAAAAATAAAATAAAGGGAGGACTCTGTGATATTGTATTGTGGGCAATTCAGTGGTTAATTTGTTTAAAAAAAAAAAAAAAGCAGGTGTCAGTGCCCTCTCCGGAGGCTGCTGCAGCCTACAGCAGCACAGCCCTACACACCCATTGCCCCAGCCAGCGGTGCCAATGACAGTAGCAACACAACTACAACGTGTGACAATTCAGACTATTCCAGGCCACCCAAAAGCTACAGGAATGGCATATGTGTCTGGTATTATTGATTTTTAATTTATATTGACTTATTAAACACTGTTGGTGTGCTAATCTGTAAATTAGACAGACAACACCACCATGTGGTAGAATGTCATTAGTGCGGGTATTGTGAATTAAGTGCTGGTGGGAGCACTGGAAATCACTGGCTCAAATTAAGCAGTGGGGCAATTAAATGCCCCAAAATGTGTAGGGGAGGCGTTTTCCTTTGACAGTTTAAATTAACTGAATAGGGAAAGTAGCTTGACTTTGTTCAAATTTCCAGATGTTGTAAAAAGCCAACATGAGAAGTGTCTTAACATCAGTAAGTGGTTAACCTGGCGGTTGATCCCACATAGATTACATGGAGCGTGTTAAACAGCACGTTTTGTAGTAAGTAGAACTTGCATGTTCACAAAACCTGACATTTGAATTTTCACATCCCGATTCAAAGAATCCGGAATCTTCCTTTTTTTGAAGTACAAATTACTCTTACAATGATGGAAAATCTGCCATTTTTCTGGATTTTCTGCAACTAGGCTAACAGGCTGAGGAGGAAAGGGGGCATTATAGCAGGTCTGACTGACATAGGAAATAGCTTGAACATAAACAAACTAGTAGTATGTTTGTGGGTAATTATAAACATATGTAAACACTTTGTAGGTACATTCCCACTATCGAAGCCCACGTAAACCTACCCCAAAGTAAAGGTAAGTTTAATGGTTTTCCAAAGAGGGAAAGGTTGTAAACCTCACACTGTTCAAATCGGATGCAGGGGGGAGTATATTTTACACAGGGAAAAACAGTTTATATGGCAAAATAGTAAAACAAAAATGCAGACAAGCAGACTTTTGTCATGTATACTCATGACCATTATCCACTGTGTCGGACAGTCGTCATTACGCATTGGGGGAACAGCACTACGGGTGGACTCTACAACGTGCACAGATTTCAAGTATAATAAAGGGAGGTTTCATGAATCAATGGAAATTCATAAAAATTACTCAAATCTTAGGTGTAAATCTATGATGTGCAAAATCCCAATTTTATCAAGGGAAGCTTTGTAAAGCAGACACCAGGCATTTTATAGCTATCATGCTCCACATATCGTGTTAGGAAAAACTGTGCAAAGACAGTTGTCCTCCGTTTTTGAGGATTGCAGCTGTATGTGAGGAGAACTGGAAGTAGTTGTTTCATTCAACCTGCATCTTCCAAGTATCCAAGGCATACCCGATCTCCACCATGGCTGTAGTACAACCATTGCCATATTCGAATGCAGTGATTAACAACACATTGAGAGCTTGAAAAGGTTTGGGAGGGTGGTGGGTTTGAATATGACCCAGACATTACTGTAGTGCCTAGTAAGGTGTCATACAGATAACAAGTTACTGTAGCAGGGTCATCTCAAACCTGAGGTGCTGAATACAGACCACTGTTGACAGGTGCTGTGCTCAGTCAAGACCAGAATGTTTTACTCAGGATGCACAATTAGAATGACACTAAACTACCCACTATACAATCTAGATTTAAGTTTTTTACACGTTTACATAACTCATCTGAGATTTCAAGAACAATGAAATAGAGTTTTTAACTCTGAATCCCATGATTTTGGTCATTAGCCTTAGTAAAGATTAGAACTAAGGTCTCCATGGTAAAACATATGCAGGGTGGCAGCTAAAACCGCTGTCCTTGAATTCAACAATACAAAATTTGTTCTTTTTGCAAAGTAAGATGAAAATCCTATTCAGGCGGTGAAGTTACGATCAATTAAAAAAAGTCTTAGTGTACGAATACCAGAGTCTATGGGGACACACAGCTTGTCCTCACCTCAGCAGATAAAGGTTCAAATGGTACACGGAAAATGTCAAGGAACAAAAGTCGAGTGCTTTGGTTTTTATTATGCATATGTTCTTGAGAGCTTTTGGACAGACTCCCCTCTAATTTTACGCAATGTCGGGTCGAATATTTGCATACACAGAATGCCTTATTATCAAGGGAGTGCGTTTGATAACAAAACACGGTCAAAGGCTGACAGATTTTAGAGGGGAAAAAAAAAACCACCAACAATACACACTGTATTTCCTACAGTGAAGTATTGCGTTCCCACAAGTATAAATATTGTGCAGCGCAATGGAATAAGAATCCGGTGCAGTAAAACTGGGCTGAGAAATAGTTCAAATGCAGCGTGACAGAGAGGGCTATATGGATGAATTGCTTTTCTGTTTACACCTGTAGTAAAGCGGCCCATTTCACAAAACATACTAGGTAGGTGTTCGAAGGGTGTGCAGGGCAACCTCATTTTCAGGCAGGGTCAAATTGGCCATTGTGCTACTCTGGCATTATCCCAGAAGGCTGCAGATTAAGGGGCTGTTTCAGAGCAGGATGGGCCTCATTTCAGTGTCAGCCTCCTGCAGTGTAGGAACACTTTGAACAATATTACTAGGACTAATTTTGGCTTCCAACCCGGTTTTGTTTTCTGACAGAGTAAGCAATCAAAATATTATTCTACATTTTACGTACAGCTTGCAGCTGATAATGTTTTGGTAGTTTTAAACAGTGCTTAATTTGAAAACATAAGTGGCAGGACACTTGTGGCCTGCAAGTTTCTATCTCTCTCCTGACTCTTGTTCCTCATATTCTTCATGCCCTGCCTCTCACTGGTCCCTTGCTCTGTGTCTTCCCTCATGTCTCCCCTTTCTCCCATGCCCTATCTCTCATTCTCACTTCCCTTATTGTCCCCTTTCCTCTATCATGTATCATTCCATTATGATGCAAGTTATAGGACTGTGAAATGTATCAAATATGTTACCCCTAACACTGCGATAGCGATTTTGCAAGACATTTTTGAGGACGAAGGTGTACCTTCCGTTCTCATAACTGATGATTGCACACAGTTGTCATATGAAATGGTAGATTTTCTGGAGCAATGTGCAATAAAACAAAGATTCTCCCACTTCATTGTATAATCCCCAAGGGAATAGTATGGCAGAATGGGCCAACAGACTAGTCAAAGGCACTGTTTAACTGGCTTTGGCTAATCGCTGTAATGTAAAAAAAAAAAATATGGCTGAGATGGTATGGGATAGCACCACCATTCATAGTGTCACACAGAAATGTCCTTTCCAGCAGATGCGATGGTGTTTACCAGGTACTAAGTTAGTTCCTGCTTGGTTGAAAGAATGGGTCATGTCGGGTGTGTCAGAACGCAGTAAGGTCAAGGGACGAAGATGACACCAAAAGTTGAAAGTTGGTGATTGGGTCAAAATAAAAACTGGAAGGGTAACAGGAGGAATTTCTAAATTTAAGGATCCTTTTCAAATTGTGAAAGTTGGGAAGTTTTTTTGTAGTGGTAGGAGGAGAAGAAAGGTGGAATTTAAGGAATGCGGCGTTATATCAAATAGGAGGTGAATGTGTGAGAAAAGAAGATGATGAATGTTACATATTATGTTGATGAGAGATGAAGAAATCAATGGTGGGAAAGTTGATGTTGAAGTTAGTTATTTAAGGGTTTCTAGAGAAGCAAGAGTTCGCACACCACCCTCTTATTTGGAGGAGTTTGTGAGATCATGATTGTCTGTACATGGTCTTTCCCACACTATGTATGATTGTGTGAAAGTTGAGGAGCAAGTAAATCCAGTGTTACCAGGATTTTGGCATGTATTTTATAGCAAAGTGTTTTTATTTCAATCTTTGGACTAGTAGCTCTTTATTCACCTTATTAGTTTAATTTCTTTTTAATGGAAACTATTCTTTCTTCTCACATTATTAGTTGTGTTTTTTCCCCCATAATGGTATATTTCATAGTTTCCATTATTTCATGTTATTATTGAGGAAGAGAGGGGGATGTGTTAATCTTGTAAGTTATATGTATAAGTAAGGTCTTCTAGAATGTAAGTGTTGAGTGTTCCAAGGCGGTCAGATATGACCTGGCTCCTTGGAGTGAAACAACACCAGGGTGTGTGCTTCAATAAATCTTACTTAGAAGAATACTATTGTCTGGTGCTCCCTGTAACTTTCCGCACAACATACTCTCTCACGCATCTCACCAGTATCTTACTGAGCACAGTCTCCCATGCCTATCTTCTTCTCCAAGTCATATCTTTCTCTCAGTGCCTCTATTGGTCTCTATTCAGGACTGGCCGAAGAGAGAATACCTCCCTATTCCTTCATAAACCCTATCCTGGCCCATGGCAGTCCACTCACATGTGCCTGCAGTGCTGGTTTGTACACTGCTGCAAGGGCTAGTCTCGAAGACCCGTCACCGATGAACAGTTCGAGCAGACACAACAATATGTGCCTGTCAGGTCAGGTGCAATGTGCACTTTTTAGTCCATAGAGCACAATGCATTTTGCCCTTTACTTTGATGACAAGGTGAAGTCTTAACTTGGGCATATCAAGGCTGTGAACTGACTCGCCCACCACTAGTAAAATTCACAAGCATGCTTGCTGTACTAAAGGAAGGGTTAGCACACGTAAAGCAGTTAGGAGACACAATAACAACATTGTAAATGGCTAGTGGAACTAATTGGACAGAGGCAGCAAAGCACATATTATTCTGGAGAGAATAGAGGGAAGGTGGCAATTTTCATGACATGGTGCACAGCAGCCACAAAGCCTGTGTTGACTGAAATGCCCTAATAACAATTTTAGCAGTACGTCACTCATGCTCTCTGATCACTGTAAGTGGTGGCATATGTGTAATTTATAGAAGGTTAGCACAAGTAGCCCTGGCAGCAGTCAAGGTGACTAGTCGAAAGGCGGCCTCAGTCCATATTTGGCAGATGCATGTTGGGGGCTCGTGAGTTTGGCAGGCGGACAAAACATCAAACTCCAGAATAGGTCTAAATTGTACTCACTAACAGCTGTGGTCTATTTTAGTAGCTATAGCTCCTATACACCAAGTACTGGCATGAGTCACACCTATGTTTGGCGGAATGGTTTGGTATATATGATTCGGGTTATTTCGAACTGTAGCCTATATGTTGGTGGGCTCATCTGGTTACAAGTACTACGACTGCAGTCCATCTTTGATTGATAACTTGATCTTGCACACTGCCAGAAAAGCACAAGTTATTGGTTACTGTTCAATGGCATACCTTAAAAAAACAATGATATTCACTGAAAAACACTTCAGTTGAGGGGACATTAAGGATGCATGCATCTTGCAAATGTTATACGATCTTATGAGGTAGCCATAATGAATCTCATTCTGAGGGGATGCCAAGACCCCAAATGGAGGCTAAACCTACACAACCTTTACTCGTGCTATACACTGCCCCCAACAAATTAAGTGAGATGATCAATGCCATCGATGATAATTTGGAATTCCATCTCCACAAATATCCAAAAACCTTCTTCCCTCCTTCACATCTGTAAGCATCAGAAAACCCATAATGTGTATGTAACCACGATGTTTCGGACCACTCTGAATAAGTACCCCCCCCCTTAATTCCCTTTTCTCATCTGTACCATTGTAAAACCTCCACTGCTCTCCATTGCTGTAACTGCTTTTCACTCAGCCAACATCGCTCCCCCACCCACCTCCACTTCACATTTTGTAATTATATTTTGTAAGGCCTGGCAACTGTAAGTCATTGTTGTGCCATTCCTTTGTCTAAAAGATTATTCTTTAGCATTCCACGATGGGTGTCTGTGCTCATGGAACAGTGAATACAAACAAAAAACAATATGGCTGCCGCACATGCATGCCTTTGTGTGGCGACATTGCGACAACCAAGCATTATGCGGCATACGTGCACATGCGTGATGAAGCAAGCGCTCGTATGCATTCTCATGCTTTTTAAATACATATATAAATATATATATATTTGCAGATGCTGAATGGCATTGATTTAAAAAAAAAGTCAGTGGTAAAACCAACAGCAGGTCTGCAAAGTTGAGACTTATTTTCTTTGCCAATGCTTTTTTTGTGCATACCAGTAGCTGGAGCCATCAGAAGGCAGGAACGTAAAGTTTTCATGAGGGATATAATCGAACGACTTAAAAAGGTTGAAATGGCAATGGTTGTTGAGAAAAGCCTGATGGCAGCAGCGCCGCTTGAAGATGGATTGCCGCTTGAAAACAAGACACAAAGTACAAGAAGTCTGATGGCGAGACCAGGGAAAAGGGAAAAAAAATCAATATAAATCCAATGTAAATGAAAAGGGCCAGAGAGAGCCGGCAATGACCCCCAGAAGGAACATGAGCGGTATTTATGGGCTTCCAGGAACGGGAGCTCGGTTGTCACCCCCTGCTTTTCACAGAAGCCACTCTTCAGAAACCAAATTAAAATGCTGCGGCGAGACTGGGTCTTAAAAATTGTCGCACAACAGAGGTAAATAGCAGCGATAAAAGTGTAGCGACTGTGACCCTGTTCTGTCTCGTGTCAAAACGTTTCTGCTACTTGCCGTTCAGATGCACACTGTGAGAAATCACTAAGCATGTATAAAGGATTGCTGACGACACAGCGAGAAGACAACACGAATATCCATAGAGGTAACGTCTCTATACAACTAAAGGGTTTCGTGTTTCACGTGAAAATAAAATAAATCTTCTCGACTGGCTCAATCGCTAGGGCGTTGGGGCTTTGGTGGGCATAAAACGTCCAGTACAAATTCTAGCTTTTTATTAAAAATAATGAGAATGTGCCGCGTGACTGCAACGGTTGCCTGTGACCACCAGATGGCAGGAGACTAGGCATCAGCTGCCTGTATATTGTGACGGGTTAAAATAATCTTTAAACCGAGGTTTGCCGTACATTTACTCAAATGTGTAGTGTATTTGGCAAGAGTCTTTAAAGTCCCTCATTCTGTCTTTTTTTATGAACAGCTCACAATGTTTAATCATAAAGCGCACGTTTTCCCTGCTCTTCCGAGTCCGTGTGGCAATCTCATTTAGTGTTTGATATCAGTTGTGTTAATCCTAAATCACTGATGATTTTACGCCTGTTAATTGAAACGTAAAGGGGACGAGAGCAGTCTTTAAGAAAAGGACAGTACTGTCATGTAAGGGGAGACCAGTGGGCTCCACCTTTAGAAGATGGCGGTTTGGGTACGGTACACCCCTTTCCTTTAGGATAAGCCTACATTCATGTCAAGGATGTTGATGGCAGTCCACAACTGTAATTAAACAGCAAATTGACTTAGAAATCATGAGTATGTTTCACATACACACAGATGTCATTTTGGACACCGGATGATAAAAGCAAATGATTAGAATAAAGTTGCTCTGGAGCACAACACAGTTGTCAACACACGTCAGTTTTTTCATCTAATTCATAAAAAACGGAGGACAGATTGCTTGTTTTCGGGCTTTGCCCCCTTGATGGCCAAGTTTCACATTTTAGATAACATGTAAAAATAGTTATATATATATATATTTTTTTTAATCACAGTGGCAAGCAACCGAAAGGAGAGTGTTTAGACACACACGTTCACGGAGTATAGCTAGAGCTGCAGCAGTTAATACTAAACCTGTAACATCAGTTAACATGCAACGAATGCATATGTAACTTACCTCCCTCCTCTATGCAACTGCACACATTCAGAAGCCAGGAAGACCAGCCTTGTCGTGGGATGAGCGGGGGCTGCAGTGGAGGTGTTGTCTGGATTAAGTCTAGCAGTGGAACTACAGGAGTCACCATAAAACTATCTTACCCCAGTTCCCTGGCTTGCCCCAATAGGGGACACATTCCCACGCAGTGAAGGAAAGCAAGGAATAAAGACCTCGCAGAGCACAATTTGCAATGGTGAGTAATAACCGATGCAGAGCTAGGGGTTCTTTATGAGGGTGAGGAAAGATCTAACTTGATGTAGCTGGACACACAGCAAACTCCTGATCTGAGGTGCAGAGGCGCATAATGACTGAGAATGCTCTGTTTCATGAAGGTGGGAGCTTCAAGGCAGAGAATTTTTTAATCCCTACATTAATGCAGTACAGACGCACTTGACATGAGCAGCCAGAGAAGAAGCACACATTCCACTTATTTTTTAGCAAAGAATGGCAGAAAGGAAGAAATATGCTTGTAATCGTGTGAATTAAAGATAATATACCAGCTTGTAATGGTAGCTTAAGCTGCAGTTTTTATGTAGGAGGAAGGTGGTAAGAATATACAAGTAAGAAAGTTCTGTCTGAGGAGAGAGCTTTATTGCTGTTCAAGCACCCACATTGTGTAGAATCTCCTAATTTGAGGGCAAAGTAAGGTTAGAAGGCTACAGGACGTACATTTACTCATTAGTATGAAAGGCTTAAGGACCTCAGAAAGGAAGGGAAGAGTGCATCGTGAGAACTACTTGATCACAATGAATGGCTGATTTTGCAAGGAACTGCGCAGAGCTCTAAAACTCTCAGGGCATCAACCATAAATTAATCGTACACAACACCTGGATTCGTATGGCATAAGGATGAGAGGTGATAGCACTGAAGTTTTGGTGGTCAATATTTCAAGGTCCCAGCATACACATGACCCAGTGTTTTGGGCCTACCCTCTTATCCTTGGTCTTCCCATGGACCTTTTATTTTCCGCCTGAGAGGTGACAGGAGTTGACATTACATCAATCAATCTCAATTAACAGCACCACCGATTTGTCTCCACAATTAAGGACCAGGAATCACTAACTATGGCTAAGAAGGTATATTACAAATTAGCAATCAAATTAAGGTACACAATTCTTAGGACCATACTATATAAGGTAAAGAATAACAACTGGGAAGCCCAACTTCAGGAAGAAATTGAGGCAGACCAATATTAGCCAAACAAGAAATTCAATCAAAGCAACACAAAAGACTAACAATAGAATTTGAGGCTCAGAGGAAAGTCTCAGTTGTTCTCACCTATACATTAGTAAATCTAAATATCCATCCAAGCTAAGAGGATGGTTCTTAACCCCTTCCATGCGGGGCGGATTCCCCCGCTGTGCTGACCGTTACCTGCGCGGGCGTGGTCATGACGGAACGGTTCCGTCATGAGCACAGCTCAACCGACGCTCATGACGGAACCGTTCCGTCATGAGCGTCGAAGGGGTTAAAGTCTTAAAGGGTCTAAAAAAAAAAATCAAGAAATTCCATTAAGGAAAATAAAATGGGACATGAGATTAAACAGGAAGATGTCAACATTTCAGAAACTCTGCCCAAGGTCTTTTTGGGTCAGGGAAGTGAGTGTTAGCCTAAGCCACAGTTAACAAAGAATCAAAAGGAAGTGTAGAGGTCTAAACCTCTTAAAGTTCGGGGGAAAGTGCAGCAAGAGTTTGGAAAGGTTCTGAAAGCGTTCTGGGGTAAGTCTGAAGAAATCTGCACTCCAACGGTGTGTTGTGAACACTAAGTTATAATGCAAAAGTCTCTCGGGCAACACCCCTCTGTTCGCATCCTCAGGGGTCCATTGTCTTTCTCCACTCTCACATTGCAGACTGCAACATTGGTAAAAGATCTCACATTGGACATGGGAACAACATTGTTTCTCACACACAGGCCAGGTTGTAACATTGCTGAATAGGCCTTTCAGTTAATGCTCTAGCTCTCCATGTTGTTTTGTCAAGTTCTTCTCAGGCTCTCTTCTTGTTTCACTGGTAAAGTAATGTATATCTATAGAACTAACAATGCGTGCGAATATCAGCTAGAAATGTCATGTTAGAAGAGAATGGAAAACACAATTTTATGCAGCACGTTAAGCAGGCCCCACTAAAGTCAACTTACAGTATTAACTCAATGGTGCACATTTAATACGTGTGTGCACATTTAAACACTAATGAATATAAATGGTCCATACATTAGATTCATGTTGCATAGGACATACGTTAAAATAGTCAATGTATATCTGTCAGTATGTTTAAGAACAACATTTTAACTGAATATATATGAAACATTAGAGTACACATTACATAAACCTAATTAGTTTCTAATGTAAATGAGATTTCATAATGTGAGGATGGTTTTGTTCCTACTCAAACTTCTAAATAGTAAATGTCATTTACCGTATTAGGGCACACTTATGTAGATCGAAATCATCTTTATTTTGAATACAGGTCTCCTAGTTAAGATGATTTATTAATATCTCATGCACTGATTCCTTTTTATCATTTTATTGTATATTATTGTATTTTTGCTTTTTAAGATATACTTATATCGAAATAAAGCCTTCTTGACTGACATATCTCAGTCAGTACAGATTAAAACACACATTAGAAGTAAATTCACTAATCCTCCAGCAAATGCACTTTAATAATAATGTCAACTGCAAAAAATAATTTAATATCGTCAGACCACATAAGAAAAATGCACTGGATGCACATTCATGTCATGTATCTTATGAAATTGTGACGTACTTGAGACCTCCAAAGGATGGGCAGAATTGCGCGGCACCACACACAAAAAATAAATCTGGGAAACTACGAACATAAAATGGTTAACTTCGGTAGGCAGGCCCAGGGGTACAGAAGGGAGATGGAATAGTGGCTGCATACTGTTTTGGTTTAACTATCAAAATAGCAGTTTTCGTTATCAACACTTGTTAAAAGCAGTTTCGAGCACTAGGTCTGATTCACAAAGCACTTTCTGTAAGTAGTTGTGTCTTGTGTCTGACACAGAGCTGACTTATTCCTGAACTTCCAGGAGTAAGACACACTCATGGAACACAGCTTTTTGAGCAGGGAAGTGGGCCTCCTGCTTTCAAGAGCAGCTATGCTTTGATAAAGCAGAACCACTGCAAGACCCAAAACAGTAGCATTAGACTATGAATCAAAGAATGGGGAGCATGCCCATCCCTGTAGTAGCAAAAAAATAATTTCAGAAACCGCGAATACCTAAGATAGCATAAACCAAATAAATTCAAGCAAAATATTTTCACAGCATTTATTTCCCATTTCCGAATAATCAATCTGTTAAAAAAAGTTCCAAACGTTTGCAGACTGTCAGGGTGAATTTAAAAGGAAACTGGAACTTTCACATATCTGATACTTCCCTACCATGCATACGAACAGTATTTTTTTTTCAACTCGGTTTAGTGATAATTTTTTAAGAAGAAGTAATACAAGCATCATCATGCTCGATATGAGCGAATAAGAAGACAGCGTAAGTATTCGTAGCAAACAATATATGCAGTGTATGCAGCATTCAGATAGGAAACGTCAATCAATACGAACAGTAATTTTAGGAAGAGAGAAAGTGAGGCTCCAGTGACAAGCCTGTGTCTGAAACCAATCACAATCTATTCCGAGAATATAATCCAACTGGACGCAAAAACAGTTGAATGGGCTGTAACGCAACACATCAATCCATGTTTGAAGACCGCAGAGAGGACAGCACATAAATTCAAGTCTCAACAAACGAACTACTACTTACTATTGGTTCAAATAACCCATGGCACACTCAAAGCTAGCCTCCGCTGGAGCACGCATTACCGCGCTACAGAGCTCTAACAAAGTGCAAACACTCCAAACACAAATCTCGGATTTTCCTTTCTTTCTGGATGACCTTTGCAAATTACCAATCAGTCTGCCATTTTTTTTTTGCAGGCAAGATCACATCACAATTTAACTTCAAGCAAAGTAACACAATAGTAATGATTAAAGCAATTACATCACATTGCAGTTCAGAAGGGTGTACAATGGCCCGGTTAGAGCTTACTTTCAACTCAGCTAGAGCACCAGCTCTTGATTAAGTCCATCCACCCGGACAGAGGCATAAGCTTCTTTTTCTCCCCGGCTGCACAGATTTGCGTATGTATCGAGCGTGGAGCTCTGTAGCAGTCAATGGCAAACTCCTCTCTTTCTGAATTATTCAAATGTTCTGAATATGAAGACTGAGACATGCATGCCAGTGTTGCCAATAGCATTCCAAGGCATGGCTTGCAAGGGATGGTCTCCAAATCGCTTCAGGAAGGGGCAGTATACCTCTAACCTCATCTTCTACCAGTTTAGAATGCCCCACAGTCCAATCTTAAGTAACTTCAATCAATCAAACAGGACTTGTATAGCGCTGCTTATCACCCGTGAAGGTATCCGGGTGAGTGGTCGGGGAGGGGTACTGCTGCGGATATCTTTGACAAAAAAACAGGTTTTTAGGCCATTACTGAATTCATGCAGGGTGCGGGCTGTTCTGAAGGGGGAGGCTTTTCCAGGATTTGGCTGCCAGGTGCGAGAAGGCATGGCTGTCGCTTTTGCAAATGCAGGGCGTGTGGGCCAGGGAGAGGGATGCGGAGCTTAATTGTCAAATGGGTTGGTGGAAGTTCACCCTGTGATTGAGGTATGTTGGTCCCTTGTTGTGTAGGGCCTTGTAGGTGTGGGTGAGCAGTTTGAACTAGCACCGCTTACTGGCGGGAGCCAGTGCAGAGATCTCAGATGGGGAGCGATATGGGTCCATTTTGCAAGGTCTAGCCTGGCTGCAGTGTTCTGGATGGTCTGGAATCTGTTCAAAAGTAGTGAGGTAATTCCCATGTAGAGTGCGTTGCCATAGTCCAGACAGCCGGTGAGGAGGGCCTGGGCGTCAGTACATCTGGTGCTGGTGGGAAGCCACTTGAAGACTTTCCTGAGTATGCGCTGGGTGAGGAAGCAGGAGGACGAGACAGCGTTGATCTGCTTCTTCATCGTGAGTTTGCGGTCGAGTATGATGCAGAGGTTATTTGCATGCTTTGTGGGTGCAGGTGAGGGGCCAAATTCCTTTTACCACCCGGGGTTGTCCCATGGGGAGGTGCTGCTCCCGAAGAGAATATCTCTGCTTTGTCGGTGCTGAGTTTGAGGCATCTATTCTGCATCCAGCTCGCAACACTGACAGAACCTTTTTCTTAGTTCTGTGTTAAGTTGATTTTCCTTCTATTTTTGTTATGTCCCTTTCATCACTTTTCTTGGAGAGCTTGGATTTTATGTTTCTCTTCCAACAAGGAACCAGCTCAAAACCACCTGCTAGGTCGGGCACAACGATCAGAGAGTACTGGAGCCTTAAATTGTCAGTCAGTCAGTCAAAAAAGTCTTTATTCGATTTCCATCATAAAAGACATACTATACATATTAAAAAAAATTCATATTAAATATTTAAGTCGACATAACAATACGAGATTAAAATATAAAACCAATAAAAATTAGTAGATATACATATTGTTAAAACACGATGACTGTGCATAATAGGCAAATATGGTAGACACATAATACCTAACCCTGTGACCATAGAAAGACAATAGATGAAATTAACGAAATGACAATATGGCAGAAGTTAGGATTTAACCTTCAGAGTCCTGATAATCCATGCCCAGCTGACGAATTTAGCAACACCTATGACCACCGGTTTAGAAGTGTCAGATTTCAAGATTCTACTGGCAACCTGTGCAGAACGAGTTCTCAATAATCGGCATACAGGACGGAGCCATACCCGCCGTGGAGAAAGATATGCCGGACAACAGAAGAGAAAATGGTCCATGGATTCTATCTGGTCCACACAAAAGGGGCACTTATCACTACCAAGAGGGCTCCAGCTTTTTGTTAGCCCTCGCAGTGGTAGTGAGCCCACTCTAAACTGATGGTACAGTTTACGACCAAAATGCTTCGTGATAGTATCCCAATATCCTTCATAAGCGGACTCGTCCTTAAGAGCAAGAAACGTTGTCATAGAGCTACCCATAAGGGAAGCAAATCTCCCGGCCTTAATCCTACACCAGTAGGCATCCCTAAGAACAATTTTCGAAGGGAAAACAGCTGTGTCTGGATTGGCCCAAAGATTTCCCATCCCTAGGTCTGTCAACAAAGATTTAATTCCGGTCAACCGGGTAATCCTATGTGAGCCCGCAAGCCCTTTAACTTCCAGTAGAGCTTTGGCATAAATAGACAATTCCGGCGTGGTCCACAGACGACGCCAAAACGCAAGAGGTCTATACCTTGCCATATCCTCAAGGGACTGAAAGCCTAAGTCATATAATAATGGGATACAAGGAGTTGATTGGGGGAGCCCAATTGCGGACCTAAGAAATTTATTCTGTGCAGTCGTTACTTTGGACAGATTGCTAAATCCCCACAATTCAGCACCATATGTAATGGCAGGGAGAATCTTGGAGCCGTAAATCTTCATCAGGGGAGCAATAGGTTTGGTTAAAGAATGGCTATGCTCTTTCAACAAGGCTCCACCTAGTTGGGCATGTTTAAGAACTAGGAGGCCCAGCTACAATTCTCGCTAAAGGTAACCCCCAAGTAGGTAAACACCGCCGTTTGATCCAAACTAACACCACCCATACAAACCTGCGCACTAACACGCCTAGGGCCACGGAAAACCATAAACTTAGTTTTTCCCACATTTATTTCCAACTCATGTTCACGACAGAATAACTCAAACCGAGACAGGGCTAACTGCAAGCCCTGTCTTGTCTTGGAAATCAAGAGAGTATCATCTGCGAACATGAGGAGGGGGATCTTCATACCAGCCAGGGTGGGGGCATCAGTCGGATGGTTGGAAAAATAACTTATAACCCTGTTAATAAATAGTGAAAACAGGGTGGGGGCAAGAACACACCCTTGACGAACTCCTTTCGATACCTTAAATCTTCCAGTCACCTCCCCTGGTTTACCCCATCGGACACAGGCATACGTATTGTCGTGAATGTTTACCAGGAACGACACCAACTCTTTAGGCATGCCCATCTCCAAAAGAACTTCCCATAGCTTAGCCCTTGGCACAAGGTCAAACGCAGACCGTAGGTCCACAAAGGCCGCAAAGAGCTTACCACCCCCCAGAAAAACCTCCTTCCAGTATAAAAGGACAACCCTAAATGCTTAATCCAGGGTCCCTATATGGGATCGAAACCCCGCCTGAAGGGGGGTCAACACATTAGTTTCAGTCATCCAGTTCTGTATGCGACCCAATACTAGGCGAGCTATGATTTTTTGTACTGCGTCTATGAGACTAATCGGCCGATAATTGGCTGGGGCAGAGCGATCGCCTTTCTTATAGATCGGCAATATCTCTGCCCCGAGCCACGAAACAGGGACCGCAGCTCCACCCGCAAGGCCATTAGCTAGCATCGTCAAATACGGGACCCATACATCTTGCTCTTGGATAAATAAATCGGCGGGATACAATCGGGTCCCGGGGCTTTGCCACTCCATATACTTTTTAATACGGACTTCACCTCACAAGGGGCAAATTCCAAGGGGGTTTCAAAAACGGGTGAAAATGTATTAAGAACGGGCTTGTCACTGACCTTAAACTGCTCCTCAAAATACGCTACCCACTGCTGAGGCTCAACATGAGTAGTGGGCCGAATATCAAGGGGGCGATTTCCCCATTTAAGAAGGTGCCAGAATTGAACCATATTACGACCGTCGCAAGCCTGATATAACTCCCTCCAGCGGTCCTCATCCCAATTTTGCTTTGCCTTTAGTTGGGCGAGTTTATAATCAGCCCTGCATTTTTGGATGGTTACAGGTAGCCTGGATTTAATGGCCTGGATCAGAGCACTTTGGGCCTTTCTACAGTCTTTATCGAACCAAGTACAAGATCTCAACTTTTTGCCTTTGCTAGAAGGAGGTAAAGCTCTAACAAAGAAAGATTGGAGTTCTGTAAATAGTGCACTATGGATGTCCCGAATTTTACCCTTAATCATATCCGGGGACTTCAAGCAGTTAAGTGTTACCGTGGTGTTACTAACCAGGTTCCTAATTGAAACCCGAGTATCCTCACTTGTGGCGATCTCAGGCCATCGCACCCTTCTTTGATCGTTAGTAAGAATTACATCTACGGATGCAAGAGCATCATTGATCATGAGGGAGCTGGTGAAACTGTTATCGTTAATGGTTACGACAAGGGGGTTATGGTCACTCTCTACTCTACTTGTTACCACCATATCAACAATAAGGGGCCACATCTCCAGATTAACTAAAATATAGTCAACACGACTCCCAGTTCTACCATTATCAAAGGTCATCCTCCCTAACCTATCAGATTTAGTTCTCCCATTAACAGCCCTCAAGCCCAAGTTTAAACATAAACCCTTCATATACAGGGCAGCTTGTGTCCATTTCCTTATGGGAGTCAGCTCCAACTGGGGAACACCCCATAGAGAATCTTCAACCTCGGTTAAATCCCCACTGTCCACACCCAGAGGCTCAAAACAAGTATTAAAGTCTCCAGCCACTAACTTATTAATGGACTTCAATTCTAACCCCAGGAGGCTCTCCAAAAGTAAACAAGTTGGAGAACATCTCCCACCCGGGAGACCCCTCACATAGATGTTGATAATGAGGAGATTAAGGCCTTTTGTAGATTGAACCCTAATTACCAATATAACTGGGCTATCAATCGGGACCTCTACCGCTGAAACACCCTCACATTGGCGAACCCACATGGTTAAACCACCCATCGGTCTACCCCTAAGACCCTTAACCGCTGGTTTAGAAAAATTCAAAAAACCTGTACGGAATAGGGGGACCGTTGCCCAAGTCTCTCGAAACGACCAGATATCTATGTCGTCAATAAAACTTGCCCAGTCAGGAATATCTAGCCTGGATACCAAGCCTGCAATATTCCATGACCCGATTTTCAAGAACGAGCTAACAGGACCAGTTGCCACCACCTGACAAGGCTCTTTCAAGGGGTAAGCTAAACAGACCCTAGGAGACTGTAAGGTAACGGGGGAGTTAGGCAGACAAGGAATTTCTCTGGGGAGCGATAGCATGGCACTATCCGAACCCACTTGACGTAAGGGAACCGGATCCCCAAGTGCTTTTGGCTGGGGATAATCGAAACTAACCCAGCGTCAGTCGTTATCCTCCAAAGAGGATAAGATATCAAAGCGATTAAATGTCGGAATGGGCTGATTTGTCATTGTGGGGAAACTCGGCAAAACCCGGCAATCCCTCAAGAACTGGGAACTTGCTGGCTTATAAAAAAAGCCCAGTGGGAGAATTTTGATCACATTTGGCATAGTTGGCTGTTGAGAGGCAACATCTAAAATATATTCGACCAGTGTCGGGGACCTGAAACTCAACACCACACAATCACCTGGCAGGGACTTATGAGACTGGCCAATCCAATTGATACGCCTCACCATTTTAAATTCATCAAACAAGGCCTTACAATTCCCTAATCTATTCCCTAGGTAGTGCAAGGATTTGTTCTTAAGGTTAGACCAATGTTCATAGGTCCCATCAGTAAGAGAAGGAACATTTGCTAAAATTATTGTGTAAGGGGTGGCTTCAGGGGGGAGGTGCAAATTGGGGAGTGTGTTGAAAACCCCAGCTCCCTCCTCCTCATTTCTTACCCTATTAACTAGTGGAGGCCAACTTTGCTCAACATGGAGATTGATACCCCTGTTAGAGACCACTCCCATAGCTAAGATTTGATCCTTCACTTCCCGTCTAGGAAAATTAGCTACCGGGGCCCCAGTTGTCAGTCGATCTAACATTACTGTCCTCTATGGTAACGCCATCGGTCACTTCCTCATTCGGGTAGTTTTATAGATTTGCACGCAGCAAATCAACGGTAAATAGCAACAAACAAATAAACAGCAAGTGCAATTTTCTCTACCCTTGAGTGCATGCCGAAGTCCTGTGGGATGATCCCTAGTAGCACCAAGTTACGTCAAGTGTACAAAGTCACACTTCCTATAAAAAAGAAATTAAGAAGTATTTACATTCATAATTCGGATTTAAAGTTTCCATAGTGGGGACTGGCAGCCGCAAAAACATGTTTGGAAAAGAAAATAATGTACACCATGATTTTCACTCTGCATGGGTCCACAAAATAAGACATTGAGCAAGCCAAAGATGAAGCATGCCAGCTTAGTCACAAAACAGATGTAGGGAACAGATCTGAACTCCATGGGCTACCATAATATCCTGGCTTGCTCCTCCACAGCAACCTGGCAAAGAGGATTATGAAATAAGTTTACCCAGGCTGACCCTCTTGCGCTAATAAATATTCAAATACCATGCTACAGGCATGTTGTGTATTAAATAGAAAATGCAGCAGTCTACAATATTTTAAAGGTTCAACTAATACTGGAGTAGCTATATTTATTTTTTAATAATTTATTTTAAATCTTCTCATAAGCTATCTCAACATGAAAAGCTTACATTAAGGGGCATAACCTGGAGTCATTCAATCAAATATTTAAGAGCTTGGATAGTATAAAGTGTTAATTTCCTTCCTTTTTCACCGAACATATTTTCTGCTGCTACGTTAGAATGCTGGCATAGGTATTACCCGCACGTTGTCTAAATGCTTCAGCGAGGAGGGGGCCATGTTGGCAGACACAATGCAACAATCACATTGGAGAACTGCTGACAATTCTAGGCACTGTTCTCCTGCTTTTCCAGACTATATACTCTTATTCTTGCTCTTCAAACCTACAATACAAAAATACTTTTAAAAAACCTAGGCTGGTTTTACTGAGATTATGTTGTTTAAAAATGAGACTGGTCAGTTTTGATAGCTCTGTACATAAGTAGTCATATCACTTTTAAGCGCTTATCCTTTCAGATTAACTAGAGTGTCAAACCCTTGGACCAGGCATATCTGGTGCAAAGTCTACAACAAGCATTGGCAAAGCCAAAAGTTCGTATCACTGGATACGGTTAGTCAATCTCTTGGCTTTGTCAATGCTTTTCATCAAGCCTGAATACATTGACAAAAAATATATATGTATTTGACAGATGCAGAACAGCATCAACAAAAACAAAAGAAAAGGATACCCTGGCACGATAACGTACCTGCATGTATATGTGATGACAGTACACTGGACATCTTTAAATTTACCACTCCAGGTTGGAAGTCACCCATCTTGGAGAGGTAAATAAACCAAAAAAAATTAAATGAGCATTAAAACACATTATAGAGAAAGGAGAGGCCTGGTAGCAAACTAAAGCTGCTGGGTCCTCGGAAAAAAATACTAATTAACAAAAAATAAAGAAAAGGGGGTGGGCGGCAAAGGAGGAGCAGGTTTCGAGCAACTCAACAGCAGCAAAAGGTAGGGTGCAACAGTGAAGTATAGAGGACACAGAGCAACCAAACACAGAGCAGGGAGCAACAGAGGAGCGAGGGGGTACAGAGGAGCAGGACAGGGGAAGCACCAACGTTCGTGAATTGGGGTGGGAATATGATGGTGAAAAAGTGCAAAGGGGAGATAGCATGGAAATATATGCACTCCCATTGGAATGCTGAAAGAAAAAGCAGAGTTGAGGAGTTGCATCCTTCCCTGAATATAATCCATGGAAGGATGTAACTCATCAAACCATTAAATACTGTAAAAACAGCTAGGCTCCAAGGAAGACCAGAAGAGGGAGGAAAGCCATGAATAGGAAGCAAACAAACAACAGATCAAAAAAGCCAGCCAATCATGAGCAATGAGCTGACTCAAGGCCCGTATTGTACACAATAGGTAATTCAACAAAGCTGTCTATAGGCGAGACCTAAAAATGAGTTACCAATGCAGTGAGATCACAGAAATCATAGCAAATGAATAGTAAACTGTCAAAGGAGAATTTTTACAGGTATGAAGTACGATACAGCTATTCCTACATCACAACCTGGATGGATTTGAACCCTAACTTTCAGCCAATGCAGAGTCACTCTGATTCACCCGACACTTATATCACCATCAAGTAACATAACCAGGAAAACCAAGATGGCCTGGTACCAGATCACTCTGTTACAGAAAGTGAAAACATTTGTCACAGAAAGCAACTTTACAAATGCTGTTCAAGTCCTCGTACTCTTTCATGTGGATAATGGTGGCAATACCATACTCCTTGGAATCCCCGACTCTGCACTGGCTCCCCCTTAAGGTCATCCTAAAATCCAAAGCATGCCTTCTAAAATTTCTGAAGAAGTAGGACCACAAAAACACCTTGCTAAAACTCTATAAGCTTCCCTTTTCTACCCACGCCATCTTTAAAAACAGCTATGTAATCTATAAAGCCATCACAACTAGCATTCCTAGTTGGCAACAGGTTTCCTCCATGTATGCAGCCAGCATCTGGAAACACATATCCATACCCATCAGGACTGCTCTACTCCTGTTCCAATTCAGAAAAGAGCTGAAGAAACACCTCTTTACAGAACATTACCGCAACATCCACATTCACTCTCAGAGTAATTGCCACTGACCCTGTACAGAGCTTCACACAGCGGGTCTGAGCCAGATAAATCACTTATAAACAGATACATATTTACCTAAAATATTTTATTTTTACATCGTTTTTTTATTTTGAAAAAGGGTTTTTCAAGTAGGTTTTGTGTAAGTGATGGGGAAAGGAAAGCCATAAACATCAGAACTCGAGCACTACACTGCAGGAAGCAATGTGTTCAGATCACAATATGAAATGGGATAACAAAGATGGCTCTCTAGAGCAGTTGTGGAGAATCCTGTTGAGCCTCAATAATAAATTAAATGCTTTTTCCATTTCCAAATTGTCTAGCATTTTGAGGGAAGCGTTCTTGAAGGAAATATCTAGTGAAAGATATCATAATAAGTCTCAAACTCCAAATCAACATTGTCAAACAAAAGGGTATTCTAAAATTACTATTGCTGGTAGAGCACAATCGTATAATACAACAGCTTTTTTAAATACTCAATACCCCTTTTAGTGTACTGTAAGCATACCAACATTTTAAATTGGGAAAGTGGGAAATTTTGAAAACAGATTTGTGGGAATGTATTCCCTGCATTGACCTAAATTGAAGCAGAAGCAAATTTTAGGAGGGTGACAGCTAAAATAAAGCCATTTCTGGTTCAAAACTAAAGAGTCTCCGGCTTGAATAAGGTCTTTTGGCATGTATGGTCTCGTCATCCGTAGAGGCCGCCATAAAACTAGAGTGGGGGTGGCAGAGGACAGACAGGAGGGTGGGCAAGAGTGGGGAATAGTATATATTTTTTTTAACAAACCTTTCCTTTTACTACCGCTGCCTCCAATGCCTGCCTCAATGCTCTCACAGCAGTCTCTGGAAAAGCAAGCTCCCTACCCAATCCAGACGCTGCTCTCATCCTATGAGAGCAGCATCAGGATTGATCTGGGCGGCCTGCTCTGTCGCTCAGACAGTCCCTGGAGGCCGTAGCTTTTCTCCAACCCGGCTGTGAATAACAGCTGGGTTGGAAAAATAGAAATGTGCATGTCTGTTTGGCCGGCCTTCTAAGTGTCCACCACTCCTTCCAACCCTGCCCCCACTACATGCATGCACAAGGCAGTCAAAGAAAAATAAAATGATGTTTTATCATCATTTTATTTTTCCGTTAAAGACGAGTGGGGAGACGCTCCTCCGCCATTACGGAGGAGCTGCCCCTGCTCGTGGCCAATAGACAAATGGTGACTGCGAGAATGAACTGTGCCATAAATGCAGCACTGAACAGCACAGTGTCCTGGGGACCCACAGCTACAGTGCCCAGTGCATCCTCAGCACTTGCTCTTCTGACCAACTCACTACTGTAAGACTATCAACACTTCTTTTTCATGGATTCAAACACCATCTGGTTATTCAGAGAGGCATGTGCGGTCACTTCATACACCCCACCTGAGCCACAGATGCAAGCGAAAATTCAAATTACTATAGTTTTATGTTTCTGAAAGCAGTATTTTTCTAAAGGTTGAAGGAATTCAAAATAAAAGCAGCTTTCAGAGAGATGTAATAGGCTGCCTATGCATCCTGAACTATCATACAGGGCGAGAGGTGAGCCCCATCAATGAAGACTATGCAAAACAAACATGACGTTTCTTTAAGAATTAGCCTTTAAGCATAATCAGTGAAAGAAACGATGGGTGGTGTTGGTTGCGGATTGTTATTAACTGGATAAGACTAAAAAATAGTTCTCACCTTTGCGGACTTATAAAATGAAATGGTTTAAAGTAGTTTGCCGAAGCAATTTCTGAAGACCAAGTTGAAGGTTAGAACCGTGGTACTGCTGGAAAAAAAGTGATCTTTGGATGCAAGAATGATCTCTGCACAACGCAGGAACTATCCCATGGCCTCCTACCACCAGGTGCACTTGTGCATCACTATTGAGCATCACATCCCTTTTTGGGTGAGCTTCACTGAAACAAACGACGCCTGTCTGCTAGTCAACCTTGCTAACTGAGCAACTAAAGTGATAATCCAGCTCCAATCTCACTGGGAAAATAATTTGATTACATATCCCGGCCCAAAAAAATGTTTATAGTCGTAAGTGGATTTGTGAAATGGGCATGCATTCTACCAAACAATATTGGGCTTTGCATTGGATCTAACCAGCTGATCCCTGCATGAAAACGTAGATAAATGTAAGGATGACTTGAACATGTAGTGACCTTCTTGAACAACTGCTACTGAGTGTTAACACGGCCGTAAAAGGCAGAACAATGATCCCTTTTAAACTATTTTTTTTAAAAGACTATAAAACTGTAAAAATACCCTCTGAACAGTGGCAGCTTCCCTGCTAAGGTGGAGGAGCGTCACCCCACTGCTAAAAAGCAGTGCACTGCAAAAAATAAACAATAACTATTGTTATTATCATTTTATATTTTGTATTCCGGTTGCGCCAGGTTAGGGCGGTGCGGTGCCCCTTGACGTCAGGTAGAAGGAGTGACTGGTGCTGCACCTGAAGTGCACATGACTGTTTGGCTGGCCGTCTCTGACCGGCCAAACAGTCATGTGCACTTTGGATGTCCTCCACCCAGGCTTTCCCTCTCTAAGCATCGATCCACAGCACTCAGACCAATCACAGCACTGCTATCATGCTGGCGGCGGCGATGCCGAACAGCAGGTACTTTTCCTTTTTTTTTTTACAGCCACCACTGCCTTCAAAAAGGAGACATGTATAATTTAAAGGATATTTGTATATTTCATGGGCTGCAATAAGATGGCATCGTTAAAACTGGAACTCCAATGCAAGAAGAAAGGAATCTGGACATTGCTACTCACCAAACTTTGCATTAGTATCATATTGAGTAGAGTACATGACGTCCAAGACAACAAACCTCCTCTCGCTGTGCCTACCCTCTTTAGGTGGATATCCAGAAATGCATAGTATGAGGGAAATGCCACTGGAAAGGGGAATTACACGAGGAATCCAGAATTACTGGGCCTCTCCGTGCATGTTTACCCTGATTTTAGAAGTGTTTCAATGTATGTATTCCTCCAGCTTCTAACAGGTGGAATATAGGCTTGGAAACACAGGACAAAGACACCAAGTGTGTGCCTGCATTCAGTGAACTCTGAATCAGGTGGGTAGTATCTGCCATGGAGACATCACTCCGCCCTCTCCGAATCAGCCCCTTAGCATGGGTTCCAGCCCAAAGTTGCTGAATAACTCATGCAGACATTATGTTAAACGTATGTGTGGGGGAGACTGGCCATTTTATACCACTGAACATTACATGTGCTGCATTATTTTTATAAACAGAAAAACTACATCTTAAGTTCCACTACTCCACCCAAAAGTGTCCATACACCTGCATAGTGCATGCTGCGTTTCCTTAACTATGAAAATGTTGAATGCTGGATTCAATCCCCGGCAGAATAAATACAATGCAATCATTTGCTTTCCATGACACCAAAGTAAAAAATCTACTAGACCTGTGATTGTGAAAGATTCAACTAGTGCTGTGGCGAGTCCTTTACTATGTATTACAATGCCATGTTTAACATTGAAGATTGAGCTTGAAAATCCCTCTGTCTTCCTGCATCACAACAGATTTCATGCAGTCGCTGGTACTTTTTTCCCACAACATACATTCTACATGTGCGGATGTCCAAAGGAGTTTAAACCAGTATTCCATACAACTCAGTACCCCCACCCATGGACTTGCTCCATCATGGTAAAAAAAAGGGACGAGTAAACCTTTGTAGCAGTTCAAAAATGCGTTGTCGTTGATCTTCGTAACTACTATCACAAAAGTCAGTTTTCCATACATCAAACGGAAAGCGTATCACCATGCCATGCCATGCCAGAATGAGGTGCGTAAGGATCCTATAGTACATGCTTGACATTCCACCAAAGGGGGAAGTAAAGGAGGTCAACACAATATAATCACTCACTCCACATTACAAATTCACTTCTGAAGGAGGGCACCACTTTCATCCATCACAGTTTAGTACACTTTCCCCTTCTCTAGGAAGACCACCATTCAGGGATAGCTTAAATGAGCAATTCTACTCGTTTCACAATGTAGAGAGAGTTTATAACAGATTAACTAAACTGCTGTTTGAGTCATTAGTGATGTTTAACAAAAAAAAGGAACCTTTCCTATATGGGGTCTCCACAGCTCCAACCTGATTCCCACCCAACTTATGGAAGATAGGGAAAAGACTGTCAGCAAATGCAAAGAATAGCGTGAGGGCAATCATTTTATCTATCAAAGTCATGACAGCAAAAGTGGAGGGGTGGGGGCAGATAGGCAGCACAGATGTGTAGCACTGGAATGCCAAAAGAAAGGGCTAAATACAGGCTGAAGGTCATGAGAGCTAATAAAAACTATGGTCTTGACGAGTTTCCTCGTAACAAAAAACAAAACAAAAAAAAAAAAAATTAGCGGCTGCGCCCCCTAAAGCCAGGCAAAAAAACAAAAAAATAGCAAAAAGGCACAGGGTTTAATACCATAGAGTTTGTGACATTTAAAAAAAAAAAAACTTATTGCCAATTCCAGAATTATACATTGCAGCTCCTGCCCCAAGAGTAGTGCTAACCTCTTACGACCTAGAACGTGGATTCGTGTTTGAATTAAGAGCGAGAGGGACAAAATGGAAGGGTCACTGCAGGATCCATGCCCCGATCAATATGGACTTTTCAAAAGGTATTTAAAACCTCAATGTGGCATAAGAATAGTAGATTAAAGAAACCGCGTGAATCAATCACATTGGTATTTGGTGAACAACAATTAAGAGTGGATTTCATCTTTTACCGCCTACTTGAATGTTTAAGCGGTCATGGTTTCTTATTAAGAATCCCACTGTAATATCAAAACTATCACTTTATGCCATATTTCTTTAAGGTTTCTGTGTGTTATTGACTTCACGCAGTTAAGAAATTTATGCAGAGCTTTCAGGTTAAGTAGAATATTGCCGACAATTTAGTCCAATACCAACAGAAACCTAAGGAGTAGAGATTTGAATTTAGGGGTTGAGAGGTTGGATCATTGTTTTTGACAGCTGTTTAAGGCACAGAACAAAACCAGCAAAATAGATTTTGCAGACATAAAAAAAAATTGTCAAGAAAGTAAGTATCTAAGGTTGGGTCCTCTACCATTCATTAATATTTCCTCTGGTCGGGTTTGTCTTATAACTTGCAAGTAAGTACCTGCAAACAAAAGGGATATGGCCTTCTCAATAAATTGTCTTTAGGGTATGAGGGAGGATCGCCCTTTGGTAAAAAAAATAGGTTTAATGGCATTGCTAGGATTTGGTAATCAATCTTTAAAACGACAAATATTTTTATTCTTTCCTGTGCTTTAGGCCCCCCTGAATGTTTGTGAACGCAAAGGAGTGGGGAGATACAATTTTAAAACCACTGCCCGTAGCACTCCTCCTCCCCCTTCCCATGCCTAGGCCCAGTCTTTCCCAACACAACTGGCTAAGAGCCAGCAAATGCAAAATAAAACGATTCAAGGACATAGTTTTATTTTCCATTTGCTGGCTCTGAGCCAGGCAGTAGGGCAACGCTCCTCCACCATTGTGGAGGAGCTGCCACTGGCCCTAAATAGCTTTTTTTCCCCTTGTCTGGAACATTCCACATTGAACCACAGCTGGCCAGAGAAGCTGAAGTGAGGGGAATCTGAGGCAGTGTGTGGGGGCAATGGCACAAGAGTGAGCTGTGGCACAAGAGTGAGCTGTGGCACAACAAATGCGGTCTGTTTAACGAAGTGCAACCGCAGCATGAGGGAACTGAGGTGAGTATTTCCCTAATCTTCTAAAATTGCTCAATCTTTCCCAGATGCACCACGGCGCTCCACTTTCTAATGCATTCTTCCAATCCCTTCTTTCACTTGGCTGGTCAGCTGGTAGAGTGCTGTGTTTCACTGTTAACTTCAGGGAAAAGGAAGAGTTAATTTTGTCAATTGTTGTTTGAGCATTTTCTTACATATGGAATGCTCATTTGGAGGGGGGAAAACGTGATATCACGTCCTTATGTAATTTCGCATGTAAAATTGGTGCGACACCTAGGTGGTGAGGTGAAGGTAAGGAAGCATTTTTTTTTTGCATCACTGATGGGGAGACTAATAATATGGAAATCAGAATAATTTACCGAGAGGTTTTTGGAGTGATGCAGAAAATTAAACAATATGGGGAAAAAACGCCTCTTCCGAAAAAGGAAATATCATACTATATCCTTGTGTGATGGCACCAAGGGGTGTGTTTTTGAGCTACAAAAAGGGAGCACTTCAAGAACCCATGCATACCATAGCAGCAAAAATACACTTGCGTATTAATGCGCCTGGTCCTTCTGATTAGCATGTGCAGGCAACACCATACATAGCTCAAGGACACTGCTTGCTGGAAGGGCTCGGCACTCGCTTTACTGGAGCCGCAGAAGTGAGGAAGCAGGAGGAGGCTTCATACAGTTAACGGTTATTAGGAGAATAAATGGGCCCCATACAGATGCCTGAAAAAACACAACTATCCTACCGTGGGAGGCTGATTCACAAGGATCAGTGTCTCATCTCCTTAATGTGGTGCCTAATGTATGTTTAGACATGGTTTAGAATACCCAACTGTTTTAGCTTCCCATTGCAAAAATTTAGTGAAATGCTGGGAACAAGGCCAATCCCTGAAATGGGAAAACACGAGACCCCTGGTGGCTACAAAGTAAGAATGATAAATCTGTGGGGACGAGGCAGCCTTTCGGTTTACACTGGATCCGACAGGCGAGGGGACGCAATCTGGGAGCAGAGGAGCAACATTTTAAGGCAGCAGTCTAAAATGAGGGTCGCAAGCAGTGCCAATGCACATGTATGAAAACACAAAATGGCAAAATTTGGGAACATTTTGTTGAGAGAAATACAGCCAAAATACGTTCTTTTTGCAGCGGGTTTCCATAAACAAACGCTCAAACACCCACAGTGCCTTTGACAGCCATTCCTGTGGAAAGGTAATGGTGAAACCCTGAAATAGGAGGCATATTTTGGAAAAATATATTTATCATTAAAAGAGTGTGGTGAAGATAGTGTCTCACTTGGACACCCACCTAGACCCTACGGCCTACTGAAATGTTCATCATATTGGATGAGGCAGTATACGAAACTGCCTGACGGCAACCTTTGACTGGATGCGAACAAACCACCTCAAATGTAACTCAGGTAAAACTGAAATCCTCCCGTTCGGCCAAAAAAACCTTTTTTCCCCCTCAAACTGGTGGCCTCAAGACGCCGAAGTTCCCCCTAACACCATCACGTCGGCGCGTAATCTAGGCATAAGGTTCGATGAAGCACTATCTTTTAAGCAACAAGCAGGTACTGTGGCAGGGTCCTGTTTTAATATCATTAAAAGTCTTAGAAGATTCTTTGATTTCCTTCCCCTAACAGCTAGAAAGACTGTGGCAGTAGCCCTTATTACATCTCGCTTAGACTACTGCAACAGCATCTATGCAGGCGCAAACAGAGCTGTTCTGCACAAATTACAGATAGTTCAAAACGCCGCTGCTCGCCTGGTGCTACGACTACCTAGGAAATCATCTGCTTCAAAAGCACTCAAAACCCTGCACTGGTTGCCCATCCACAAAAGAGTGCTATTTAAAATCCTGCTCATTACTTTCAGAGCCTACCACCAATCAGGACCGACATACCTGTCCCAAAGGTTTGGAAGATACACTCCCCCACGATCACTCAGATCATCCAACCTCAACCTACTTGCAGTCCCCAAATTCAGACTAACCACAAAAGGTGGAAAATCCATCGGAGTACTGGGAGCTAAGGCTTGGAATAAGCTCCCATCACAAATGCGCCTGATTCAGTCCGAAAAACTGTTTCGTAAAATGCTCAAAACCTGGATTTTCAACACCGAAGATTCAATCTGCTTAGCGCTAGTATAAATCCACCTTCTTACTCACTGACCAGGATCTATGAGTAGGATCTACCTTAGCAGCTGCCCTATTCTTTCTCTGTCGAGACAGTGATGTCTAGCGCCAAGATGCTCCTTGGAGTGTAAGCGCGCTCTACAAAAGCCCATTCACATTCACGCACATTTTGTGCCATGCTTCATCAGCTCCCTCACCCCTCCGTGAGGAGATAGTACTACCATGCCTGACTCAACTTCTATAAGAGGGAGTTCTTGATTAAGAAACAACTGGATAAAGGCAAGATCCAGATAAATAGAAAAATACCTTGAGGTAAACCTTAAGGAATTTCCTTTATTAAGCATCTCAGGTATGGTTAAAATAAATGCTGAATGATCGTGGGAACTACTCAATATGTTTCTGCCAATATCTGTGCCAAAACAATTGGTCAAGAGCATTTGTCATGGCACCAAGGATCCCTGCTCCTATAACAACCCTATATATCACATATTCGGGACAATGAATTTCCTATCTCCACACTGCATTTGATAGCAACTTAGAGACCTAAAATAATGGAGTATTCTGTCAGTTGTACACACTACAGTGCCATGTTCATTTATTTTCTATTCATAATGGTGCTAAACATTGTAAAAGTGGTACACAGATGGCACTGCAAACGTAAAATCACTACACCCTTAAATGAAGTCCATTTGAAACTGTTCTAAATTAAGCTGTCGAAAGTTTCAATATTATACATGTGAATACATAAACAGACAATTCTTCAGAAGACGGTTATTCTGAGTTCTTTAACAAACTTTGCCTAGCAAGAAATCCAGCCTTTATTTTGTTTGATTTGCAGCTCTTGTAATATTGATTTCCTTCTTTCTTTCATTCTTTTATTAATTTTCCTTCCTCCCCTTCTTCCAATGCTTTATTCTTTCTTTCAGTTTACTCTTTAAATTCTTCTTTCTTTCCCACTTTTTCCTTCAGTCCTTTCTTCATTTTCTTTTTTCTTTCTTTCATTCCTTCTTGCTTTCCTTTATTGTTTCTTTACTTTTCTTGACTTCCCTTTTTCATTCCTTCTTTCCGTTTTCCTTTCTAGATTTCTTACCCTCTGTCCTTTCTTGATTTTATTTCAGTCTTCCTTCTTTCTTGCTTCATGTCTTCTTTCCTTTTTCTTGCTTTCATTCCTTCTTGTTTTCCTTCTATCCCTACTTTCCTTCCTTTTTTCTGTATTTCATTCTGTCCTTCATTCTTTCTTGCTTTCCTCCTTTTCTGCTGTCTGTTTCCTTCTTTCTAATCTTTCGTGCCTTCCTTCTTTCTTTCTTGCTATCACTCTTTTCTTCTTTTTTGCATTCCGTATTTATTGCCTTCAGTTTTTCTTGCCTTTTTTCGCCTTACGTTCTTTATTGTCATTCTTCTTTCTTTCCTACTCAAGTCCCTTCCTTTATTTTTCTTTCTTTCCTGCTTTCTTTCTTGTAGGCATGAGGCTGGCAGCCAATGGCACAACGACTGGCTTTTTTACATGTGTGTCTGCCAAGACGTTTTGATTTTACTAAGTTATGTGCATGACATAATTACTTATTGGGATTTTCAGTCGCACTTCATCCATTTGTCTGTGCTTGTGCCATTCACATTTTTCTCCAAACCTCTGGCGCATGCATCAAGAGGCAACGCATATCCCCACTTCATCTATTGGCTGACTTCACTATTCGATACGGAATGCAGCCCATTCACAAGGAGCACATCTACACACAAAGTAGTTCCCATTGGTGTGATGGAGTACTATAGGAATGTGTGAGACCAAAAATAGTGTTTACATTTAGTCAAAGTTATTTTTAAATTGACAATTGTCTAGCAGCTTTCCAAACTTTTGCAAAGGCCATGACAAAACTAAACAAGAATTATCAAAAGGCTGGTGGACGACTGGAGATATTTTGGCTTTGACAATGCTTGTTTTCTGTGCTACCACTTTTCTGCTTTAAAACAGACAATTTTATGAAAATGAGCAATCGAAAATATGTTTTAGATAACTGAGCCATGTGCCACAGAAAAGGTCTGCTAGTAATTTAAGGCATTGGCCATTTTTTTATTTGTACATCTATCCTATACCACTCAAAAAAAGCCAAAGGCTTTGCGTAAAGAAAACAAGTCTAACTAAGCCTTCACACTTGGTAAGATTGCAGCAGACTTAACTTCAAGGGGACATACTTAATTAATTTAGATAATGTAACTTTGGGAACATCAGAAAATAGACAGCTCCATAATGAATTCACTTTAAATTGCTCAACATAACAAACACTGCTAATGCCAATAAGTCTGACTTGTGAACTAAATTACCTTTTGTATCATTGATGAACTTAGGCCCTCAATTAATCATATATTCACTCTTCTTATCTTTGCCACACGCATTCATTCATGTATCTACTGACTCATTCTGGCATTCACCCTCTGACAAAACCATTAGAAAACACAAACTCAACATCATATTCACAATAAAATAAAAAATACAAGTAGAAAAAGAAAACATGCTGCTGTCTAAACATGTTTAGCATATGCTTGCAATAATGACACTAAACAAGCAGCAGGTGTTAGTCTTTGCTGAGGTGTTGTAAATAGTTTATAATTATTTTAAAGCATGGGCACCACATTCCGAATGACGCCTTGGCCATTTTGGAATAGTAAACAACAATACACTATGGAGAACAGAATTCAATAATGGTCTCCTGACTAAGAGGAAGTGCCCCCCCCCCCTCCCCACCAAGTGCCTTGAGTAGCCGCGCTTTACAAGCCCCTGATTGATTTGGACTAAATCATTACCCAATGCATCACAATTTCATGGGTAGAAGCAGAGTGTAAATGAGAGACAGGCAGGAGGGAGATGACCCATAACGCCCTATGTATCTATATGGAATATATATTTATATATATATGGATGCAAGAATTATTTAATGATTTTCTTATTGCAAGGTCCTGTCGGACAGATAAAAAAGAGATTCTAGCAAGAATTACTAAAATTCTACAACTAGATTTTCTTAGAGGCTTTAAACACCAAAATCATTACCTATATGAGTAATCTGTAACATTTCATGTAACAAAATTCTTATCTGTATTCTTTAGTACAGAGAAATAACAACCCCCCCCTTAAATGCCCATTCACTACAACAAATGCTTTTCACAATTAATATATCGGGCCTACTGCGGTTATCATAGCTTTTCATAATTAACAGATCAGACCTATGACATTGGAAATATTTTTTCCTACTGAACCAACCAGTTCTCTGTTATTGGTTTGTCATCAAAGCAACTAAGGCCTAGTGCTACCTCAGCGCCATTTAGCGGAAGGAGGACCTCTCCGCACTCTGCAAACCAGGGATAAGAGTGTATGGTCGCGTAGGAGCGCAAAAGTGGACCCGCGACCTTGGCAGCAAATACACTTAGATCGTTTAAATAGAACACCACCACTCAAAATAACAGGAGCAAAAAAGAATGCAACTTAGCGGGCTGTGAGCAGCGAAGAAAAACACACTAAGGACAGGAACAAAGGGGATGCTGCCTTGGGTTTGGCAAGTTGTGAACTATTGGACTGCGTTGTCTGTTGTGACCAATTCCCAGTGTTTCATGGGAAATGTGATTTGTTGGCGATACAATTAAATGGCTGCTGAAATAAAAGTGAAGAATGAAGAAAGCATAAAGCATAATCTTTGCCTCTGGTCCTGACAGAATTACAAACATGTACAAAATACAGTTGTCAAAACAATACAAGATCCCTACTAATTGAATGTAATAAGGTTTTAGCACAGGGCAAGAGCAATCCACCCTTACAAGCCTAATGCCTTTAACACATGCTTTTCACTATAAGTAAGGCCTACTTGCTTTGTCATAACTTTTCATTATAAACAGTCTCCATCTAAGGAATCTCACATAACTTTTCCCAGCGAACCGAAAAGGCCTCTAGGCTTTATCTATGGCTTGACACTATCAACACAGGCCGACCGAAGTGTGCATAAACTGGCAAGCCTCAGACACACATTTAAAAATTACAAATATGAAAAAATTACAGTTGGTGAGACAACCTAAAGTCGCTCTCAGCAAGGATTAAACGTAACAATCACATTAAAAATCCACTTCCACAGTGGGTGACCAACACCAAACCCCTTGCCTACTATGGTAATCTGTGAGATTACATGCAACCATTTACCTTTCCAAAGCGTGTTAACATAATGTGATAACAATCTGCTGTTAGAGACCTCTTTGCTTTAACCATATGCTTTTCACAATAAATAGGTCGGGCCTACTGCCTTTGTTATAACTCTTCATGATAAACAGACCTGACCTATGGCATCTGGTATAACATTTTCCTGCACACCAATCAGGCCTATAGCGGTTATTGCTGGATTCTAACAATAACAAACACGGGCCTTCTGTACTGAGCGTAAGCTTTCCAAAAAGACACCCATCAGGCATACAGTCTTAAAATTCCAGATGTATAGAAGATAACAGTTTTACAAAATACTATCCCTTCTAAAGGAGCTTAAGAAGGATTCTGACCCTGCAAATCTTCCATACCCATGGTTTGTCCAAGGATGTAATCAACACCGAAAAACAGTAATTGCGATCCACCCTTCAACGTATATAGACTTTAACACATGCTTTTCAAAATCAATGTGTCAGGTCTAATGTCTTTATCATAACTTTACAAAATAAACAATAAGGCTTCGGGCCTTTATTACTGGCTCGTCACCATAATCAAGTCAAACCTACGGTGTGGAATTTAAGATTTCTATAAGGAAACCATTAGGCGCACCGTCATAAAAATACACATGCATACAAAATTACAGTTGATTGAGCAAAATTCTATCTCACCCAACAGACTTTAACAAGGATTATTGTAGTGTACATCTTCTATCCCCACTGTTTGTTAAAATGAATAAACAAAGCAAAAACCTTTCCCTTCTATGGTAATCCATGAGATTACATTTACAAAAATACATCTTCACAGGCTTCAGCACAGTGTAACCACAATCCATCCTTGAAAGTCTATTGTCTCTAACATGTGCTTTTCACAATATGTAGGTCAGGCCCATTTGCTTTGTCATAAGGTTTCACTACAAACAGATCAAACCTATGAAATCTGGCATGACTTTTTCCAATGGACCGAAGAAGCAACTACCCTTTACTACTGGCGTTATTCCTTACACACCATCGGCTTATTCAAGTGCAGGTAAACGTGCAACTATCATGCATACAGTTATAAAATTCAAAATAACCGAATAATACAGCTTGCAAGATAATATACAACCCCTGTCAACAAGATCCAAAAAGAATCATCACAGAGAAAACCTCCAGGGTCTGTCAGTGCCAATGCCAAAACTCTTGCCTACTACAGTAAACTGTGGTATTAGATGTAACAAAATACCGATCTATAGCCAGTAACACGATATAACAATCAATTGTTAAAGGCTAGCTTGCTTTAACAAATTATTTTAATAGTATGCTAGACCAACTGGCCTTGTCATAACATTTCCTAATAAGCAGACCATACCTAAGCCATCAGACAATGTTTTCCAGTGCACCAGCCAGGCCTATAGCTTGTCACCATAAACATTTTATGTCTACTGTTTTGTGCTCAAGTTTTTCCAAACGCATCCATTGTGCACTCAGTCATAAAATTAGAAAGGTGACAAAATTATAGTTGACTAAGCACAAATGCCCAAACAAGGATTCTCACAGAGTAAATCCTCTTCATCCAGGTTTGTCACACAGTGCAACCAACTGCAAACCCTGTGTCTACTACAGTAATCTGAGATTCCATGCAACAAAATAATTGCCTGTAGGCTTTTATACAGTGTAATAACAATCAACACTTGACCATTGGCCTTAATACATGAGTTTTCCAACAAACAGGTCAGGGCTAGTGCCTTTATCAAAACATTTCATAATAAACAGATTAGACCTATAGCTGTGATCATTGGCTTGCCACCATAACCAACTTAGTCCTGCTGTATTGAATAAACACTTTGCCGCAAGCCAAATAGTGCAACACAAGGAGTCTTCTTAGTGAAAGCAGACAAACTTGGCCAATCAGATCCTGTAGTCAGGGGAACCAACATGTGGGTGGAGCCTGAGTCCCTCCTGCAGTAGTAATCTGAAGGCTCTTTTTTGTTTATCACATAAGGTACCAAAGCAGCTGCACTGTCAAGCCAGACTTAAAAATCCATGTAGATCAGTGGAGCCTCTGGCATCCCATACTGGACTCAAACACAAAACTGCATTCTGAAGTCCCAAATTAATGATGGAAGGGGCGGGTTCTGGGACTATAATACATTCCTCATGACTGCCGCCACTCACCTGTGTTTCTGCCAGAGAAAAACAAACACTGTAAAGTATCTAGTCACTTAAAACACTTTAACAGCATTACAATATCATGTGTGTGCCACTGAAAGTTTAATCTCAGGCAGCCATATTGCAGCTGGCTCAGGCAGCTGAATAAACAAGATATAATCATGGTTGCATGGAGTGGAAGCTCCCCTCTGTAGTACTCAAGAAACCATGTGTTTAGGTTGGTCACATTAAGTCACACAACAGTTGCACTGTGAAACAAAACCAAAAATAGGATGGCTGAAAATTTCAGGGATGTGACTATTTCCTGAAAGCTACAAGAGAATATAATAAATCACAGATCAAAAACACTTTGTTGCAATTTCCAGTCACAGAGTGTGAAAGTACTATCCAAAATTCAACTAAATTGCCTAAAGATAGTACCTGGTGAGAAGCTGAAAGAAGACAGATTGCAAAAGATGACTGTGCCTATGACTGCAATCAAGTCCTCTTGAATCAGTCACATTTTATTTCCCTTGGCCCGTGTCATGTCACCTGGCAGGGAAAATGGCTCAGATCACAAGCTGTGAACAGGAAACCAAGAAAACTAAGTGGAGGACACTTGATTCTCTTAAACTCATCCACAGGAGATCATGGGGCAGATTTGTGAGGGCCATACATATGAATTTATTCATCAACAGCAAGCAAAATAGCATTTAAAAATGCTTCAGTAGTAGGTAAACTTTGATCTAGCTTTGGCCAAGCCAACAGGTCTCATCTTGTTGATCTATTGTCTGTGACAATGTTTTCTGCAGATTTTGTTCAGCATCGGCAAAACGAACAACTACATATGTGCCAGCGCACTTTCTCTACCTTGAATGCCATTCATGGGGCGCGCCAACTATGACCAGGACGGGTGTGGTCCCAGTACTGACTTTATTGCTGCCCAACTGGAGCCATCACTCTCCTCCTACAGTAGCGGGTGATAAAAGTTTTAATAAGAATGACAGACAAGGGTTGTAGGTTCAAAGCTTTATATAGGAAAGTTTAGGCAGGTTATAAACTATATCATTAAGGAAATCTAGCTGATAAGAATGTGATTCATAAGTACAAAGAACTCAGTACAGTTCTCAGTGAAATCCGGCATAGAATAGCCTTCTAAAATCTATATCCTTTTATAGGGCCTTAAACAAAGACAGTCATGCATTCTACATGGGTACATGTTTCTCAGGATATGCACCAATAGAGAATAAAAAACAATTTATTACAGAATGCATTCGAGGACTCTCATGGGAGCATTACATTGAACGTGCAGACATTCTTACAGTTAGTTCTTCAGTCAAGTGGATATACTGTATGCACATAGCATGGGACAGATGAGGAGTCCTTGGGACATAGTCTAAAGGTCTCCGAGAACAGTTTTCAGTTTGTGTGAATTTTGCTTTTCTTGATTTGCAATGTAAGAAAGGGCAATAAGAACACGAGAGGGCAAGCAAGAGGGAGTGGGGCAGGGAACAAGGGAGAAATGGAGGGGCATGAAAGCTCATTGTGGATCGTGAAGTGGCCCAAAAGCAAATAGTGGCTGCCAACCCCACCCCCGCATAAAAGAAACATGAAAACATCTGGTGTACCGCAACAGGTAAGGGAACAACAGAAGGACATAGAAAGGGGAAATAACAGGAAGTGGCTGCAGCTATTTGAAGTGAGGGGAAGAAGCACATCAGAGGAGAGCAGTATAATATGTGTCCTCTCATGAAGTGCATCATTAAAAAGAAAAAAGTGGCAAAAATGTGAGCAATAGAAGGATACAAGTCATCCAATCAAAAGGATGGCAAAGGGATATGCACCAGGAGAGGGACAACACAAGAAGATGAAGGCAAGCCATCAAATGGCAATCAAGCAAACAAGAGTGATGTAAAGTCACCCAATGGTAACCAATGGGTGAAGTACTAAGCCCACTGTGCTTACTATGGTCCACAATAGGCTTTGGCCTACAGACAGTTAAAAGCTGTGTGGTAGACGAGACCTAAAAATTGACTGGTTTAACGGAGCTTTGCAGGGGACTCTACAGTGACTTCACCTTAGAGCTGCGTAGCGTCCATGAGAAATTGTGTGACTTCACCATGGTCTCTCTGGCCCCCATTGTTAGCACTTGAATAACCTCACCCGTTTTGTGAGGGTTTTACAAGAACATCACCCTTCATCAAACCCCTCCTCACCAATTAAGAACCAGCTGCAGCCAATCGGCAAGCATTCTAGCCTCTGCACTGTAAACTAAACTCACCTATATGTCAATAGCACAACCTTTCTTGAATCCCTTATCTCTACCAAATCAGTAGCTAGTCCCCAGTACCATTTCACCGCTTATTTATGCTCCGTTAGATTATCCTTCTTGTACAGTGCTTCCTTGCTTTGTAGCTAGGTTTAAGGTTATACATCACTTGAATACACACATAATGGAATACCTCTATTCAATAGCATTAAACACAACCGATGCCCTTAGCTGAACACAATTAGTATAGAGTATAGGTTTCAGCGGCTTCCTGGTGAGGAAATCAACCAGATATTTACTTTTGCCTGGACTTACCAAAGGATGCGATTTGAAATCTGTACAACTTACTTTGGTCTATAATTTTAAAGTGAACACAGATTGGTGGGGTATAGATGGAAGGGGGAAAGGATTTTGGTTGCCAACCTTTGAGGAAAAAACATTGGATGGAAAATTCAAAAAGCTCAAATCTTTCACATCATAATAAAAAGTACAATCTAAAATGGGTTTTTTACAATATCAGGCGATGAGTGCTTAACTACTGCGCGGTCTCCTTTTTTACAAAAGAATGCCATCCCCATTAAAAATGCAACTCTAAAATCAAAGTGTTTAGATCGATAAAAGGGAGGATTTACAATGATGGGTAGCCTCCTATTTGAAACATAGCTGTGACAAACCGGGATGGGTGGAACTATAAGGAATGAATTGGTGGCAGGGAAGGGTGAGATACAAACTGGAGCGGCTGATGAATAATGAAAGTGGTTTTGCATAAATACTGGGTTCAAACTGCATCAATTGAGCAACGCTACTTCCTTCAAAGACAGCAAGGCTACACTATTTAAAACAATACAGGCCCATGAGTGCACAACTTCTGTACGTCTCCTTTTTTTGCCCAAAAAAATTCTAGGGATGAGTTTATAAAATAAAACACCGACTAACAACATATATTTCTGAAATCATATCTTTTTAGATAGACAAGGAGGATGAAGAACGAGGACGCCTCTTGTTTGAGACAATGGTCATTGCATACCGGAGATAAACCAGGATAGGGGGAGCTAAAAGGAAGAAGAAGTTGGTGGCATGGACGAGAAAGGTAAAATATACACTGGGGCAGCTGGTTAATATTACAAATTGGATGAAGCATACGTACTGGGCTCGAATTACAGAAATCGAGTAGGCCTACTTCCTTCTAGGACGTTCAAGGTGTTCATACATTATGACAAAGGATCAACATGGAAGGTACAGAGTGAAAAAATCTAAATATAAACACATTTAACAATCTTGGACCATACACAGCAAAGTTATACAGATCTTGCAGGCTAATACTGCAATATTACTGCCCAGGTTTCAGAGATCCCCTTGCTCAGATAAGGCAGACTACACTAATTTTACAATCTCAAGTCAGTGGAAGTAAAAAGGGAGTTACCAATATAGACAATTAAATGACTTGGCACATATCATATAATATCACTCAAACACGTGATGTCTGACACCAATTAAAAAAAACATCAACAATACAACTTCGCAACTCAGCATCAATTGTCACACATAAAGCACCAGCTTTAAACATGGGACTTTGACAAGTGATCATTTTAATTCCCAATGTTGGCGGGTCAGTTTCTGGAAATGCATATATTTTGCTATTCAATACAGACATTTCAAATTGATCAACTAAATTCCGCCAAAGAAAAGCTTGCTTAATGTGTCATGGATGGGTACATTATCCCAGAACTGTCCTTACACTGGAAATAGGTTCCAAAACCTAGAGACGGCAGTGTTGGCAACCACATGCTAAGGTGAGTTTCATGCCAAGGGTAGGCACAAAAATTCAAAGTTAGCGCACATTATGCCAAAACCAGCCATCATGATACCAGATGCGGGCCTAATCATCCTATACATACCAGTCCTCTGCCATGGAAGGTCAATACTACTATGCCACTAGTGGATGCCATCATGCCACACAATATTGTAAGAATGGCTATTATGCCAGGGAGGGGAACACTCATGCCATTAATTCTCAAACTAGGTTAAGCAAGTTAACCATTATTCAAGATGTGGACACCATCATTTCAGAGACTGTCCCACAGATGCCATGGGCAAACTGATGCCAGGGTCTGGTGGCTAACACGGATGTGTAACCAGAGATGCCATGGAGTAAACCTTCCAGGGTGAAGAGAGGCACCACAAGAAGCAGACACAAATGCACACAAAGACATGGATATCATTTCTTCTCCCACCCAGGTAGCAAAAGACCCTCTTTTCCTTAGCGGTCTCCTTGGCTTTTGCATCGCAATCCAGGTTCGGCTGCCCTACCTGGTTCTGGGCCACTCCATTATAACAGCATGATTACACTTGGTGTTAGTCACAATACTGCATGCATTTGCTCCAAGACATCTTACGATGCAGCAATGGCCACACCATGAAAAGTCTGGTAGCAGGCCATGCATTGTAAATCGCACTGTTCCCGTGTCAGCACAGAAACCTGTCCCCCCCCTAAACGGGTTTAGAATGATGCAGTGCTCTTCTGGAGGGTATTAATCCAGAATTTCAAGAGCCAGCTCTCCAAAAAAAAGTATAAAGTTTCTCACCCTTAAAAAGCACAAACTAGGCTTACAAAATAGGCGTGTTAGCAGGGTAACTTTGCATACCTTTTTATACTAAAGGCCTGAGTAGTGCAGGTGGTACCACCTCGTGCTGCACAACTTCAGATCATTAGTCAAAGACAGCTGGTGGGGCGGTGCCCCACTGCCCACACTGGCCCACTAGCTATAACATGGATAAAGAGGTGTCAGCATGTTTACATCAAAACATACAAACATATATTTTTTTAAATATATTTTTATTTGCATTTTGCTCAAAACAAGAAACAAAAAAAAGCGGAGCTCCTTCGGTTACAGTCCAACAAAGGCATACATACACGCGCACCTGATCCCCCATCATCATCCATGCAAACATATCTGACAGGCGAGAGCGCAGCGGAACCTTTACTATCTGGAATGTATACATTTGTGCCCCTTACTTAATAACTGTGCAGATTATATGTCAACACAGGCACCCATTTAAAACCTAATGGGAGCCCTGGATTAGGATACAGCTGAACCACATTTAAATATAAATAAAATGACTGAACTGTGTCAGATTGCCCTTGGGTTCAGAGGAACAAATTAGCAGGTCTTTACTTCTGGCTTTGAGAGCCCGTAAATAATTACTCTGTTCCGTACAAACTGCTCTCTGTTCAGGGCACCAGTATAATTCTTACACTGCTGCATGTACTCTGCTGATCCTGTAATGAATGTACTCTCGAACTGAGCAAAGCTGTTAGGCCAAATAACGTCCTAATGCAGCCATTTGTGGGATTTCTCATCAAGTTCATACTGTTCTGCGGCGTGACTGCAGTGACCTGAGCGTTAAAAGTCTAAAACACCTAAAATAGAATGGTGTCTGTTTATAAAATGCTCCAAAAAAGTGAATTGAAACTTGAGCTACAAACCCAAATACTAGAGATCAAAGTCGACGTAGATTTGTAAATGCCCTAGCAATATTACTGTACCATGTAAAGGTATAATTCAATAGAAAACACTAACCTGTGATTTTAAAAATAAAATTCCCATAACAGTGGCATGCTTAGCTGCCAAAGCACCCCCTGTCACATCATATTTTTTTACAAGTCCTGGATTTTTTGCCAAAAATATTTTGTATGCTGAGGTATGTGTCCATACCCCAAAGTTATACCCACTACAAGTTCCAGAATGCAACACACTTGGCTAAAAAGTCAGAATTGCCTGACTGGTCACACAAAACATGTTATCATTTGTCAGCAATGACATGTTTGCTTGTGACAACGAGACTAACTTCAGCGCACCTCTGCCAAGGGAATGTCATCGTATCTACACTGTGACATTCAGGTTCAAATAATAAAAGGGAAGAGTATTCAAGTGTAAAGCTAAATGAATAAAAACGAAACGGTAATCTTCCTCTAAAGCGACATGGAAGATTAATTTGTTTCGAAAATTGCATCCAAGAGTAAACTGCAAACCTAAAATTAGAAGGAGCCTTGCCTGGCTCGTGGTGAAGGCACTTACAATACCTAACGAGTGCGCAGTTCTCTGCCCGCCTGAAAACACGTTTGATCCAAGTAGGTGGATTCCAAGCCGCTCAAAGGACGAGGTAAAACACAGAATTATCTCCTTTATGTGAAAAGCGTGCCTTCTAAAAAAAAAAAGGAGGGCGTTTTGGGAGGAGGCCGGCGTCAGACTGAGTGCAGCTCGAACAGACTATATGGCTCCCTCAGGAGGCCAGACAGGGTAATAACACCCACACACAAATCTGAAAGCAGGACTTTAGTAGCACAGGCTGTAGTGAAATGGGTCTGTTGTCCCAGTTGCAGATCTAGAGGCTTAGATGCAGAGCTGGGCCTTCTCTACATGGTGTATATCTAGTGACTAATTTGGCTGTTGTACACCTTTACTGACAAGTGTGAAGTCGCAGACTCTATGAAATTGCATTTCTTTGCTGCACACATATATTACGCAGTGGCCACTGTGTATTTAGTTATGACTGAGTTTCCATGAGAAATTGACTTTTTGTTTTGCTCATAACTTGGCGCTGCTTGATGAATCTTCACAAAAGTTTCCCTCAAAAAGTTCATCCGCCTCAGCTCATAAGTCAAAAAATATGTTTGGGGTGATCAGTCAAGCAGGGGCTGGAAAAAAAGAGAAGATACCAAAATGTGTTTTCCTCATGCAATTTCCCATAGGAACTTTAGACAATGCTACAGCCAAAATGGCTTAACGGAATTACACCAAATATGGTGAAAAGCTGGATCTTTACCAAAAAAAGTGTGCATTTTCTGATTTGGTGAAAAACAATTCAGCTGTTTGAGAGAAATTTCTCTTCAAAATGTATAGATATCTGGCGACTCAACAAGATGATGGACGGAGTACGGAAACTTTTCAAACACACCCCCAGTCAAGAAATCTGGATTAAATCCATTGTTCTTTTGCTCGCCACGCCACCCCAGTTTGGACCCAGCCATAGGCAAATCAGTCTTGACCCTGGTACCCATGGGAACAGTCCAGCCCTAACTGCCAGGCCAGGACCTCCCTGGACCGGAAACAAGCATCTTGGGACCGGTTTTGGAGTATCACCCCGCATCAGCCAGGCTAGCTTGAAACCAGTGGACCGGAGGATCTTTGCAGAGGAAGTTAGCTCGCAGACTATCAGTCATTTAGATCTGCTCGACAGTATCATCGCAATAGGGCAACCCCCCGCCCCCACACCACGCCCTCAGGTGTAAATGATAAATTGAGTAAAAGGCATTCCAGTCCTATGAAAGATTAACCACAACTGTTTGAGTTCTTACTTGTAGTCTGCTTAAACCACCCTCCTCAAGGCATTTTACTCACCAGTTCTTTACTAGTTCTGGGATTCTTTTTGCAAGCGAAGGAGGCTTAAGGGAGCTTTAGGGTCCTGTTAAAAGCATTTAAACCACATCTTGTGACCTTGGTCAGCCCGAACAAATAGGAGAGGATCCCTGAGCAGTGCACACCATGACTTTGAAAACGGATGTCATCTGGATTTTCTGACCAGCAGACTTACACATGTTAATAAAATATGGGGGGAGGCGGGTGGGGGTCTGAAACAAACATCTCCGTTGTTTCTCATCCAACGCCCTAGGAGATTAATCACAGTGACTTCGTATGAGAAAGGTGTGTAGGAGTCTGGGTGGTGTATCTCGGTTCACAGAAAACATTTTCTGCCTGGCGGATTTCCATTAAAAACAGGCGAGGATCTAATTCATATTTCATGAGGTCAGGAGTTAACCAGCACTAACAGACTCCCATTCGTCAATCCCTGGCAAATAAACTGAGATACGGCTAAGGGGAGGGGTGGGAAACATTCTAAAAATACATTACAAAGTGTGCCAATTGTAGAAGCTAATCAGTGCCTGGCTGTAAGCATTCCCTCTCCCACTCATTTCAAGCATGCATCATGTTCATCTGTTTTGGCAGTGACCTTAATGCGTGATTTGGTCACAAAAGACGGATTTAATGTGCAAATCATGGTGGGAATAGGAGCTCTCCAAAACCTTTTTTTGCAGTGCTTTCCCAAACTAGCATGATCAAGCAAAAGCACTGAGTGCGGACTTTTAAAGTGAGGCTAGCACATTTACAATGCGAACTGCAAAATATAAGTGTTTATTTTTTGGCTCTGGGGATACAAATCAATACTGAAGTTAAGATGTTCATAATTAATATTGATACTTCAACCGCTGTCGGTAAGGAAAAGCTACAAGTTAAGGCGGCACCTGGGAAGCCTATGTGAAAGTAAGGAAAAGCTTACAAGTTAAGGCGGCACCTGGGAAGCCTTGGAGATACAAATCAATACTGAAGTTAAGATGTCCATAATTAATATTGAGACTTCAACCACTGACTAAGGAAAAGCTTACAAGTTAAGGCGGCACCTGGGAAGCCCATGTGAAAGTAAGGAAAAGCTCACAGGTTAAGGTGGCACGTGGGAAACCTATGTGAAAGTAAGGAAAGGCTTACAGGTTAAGGTGGTATCTGGGAAGCGTTGGAGATACAAATCAATACTGAAGTTAAGATGTCCATAATTAATATTGAGACTTCAACCGCTGTCGGTAAGGAAAAGCTTACAAGTTAAGGCGGCACCTGGGAAGCCTATGTGAAAGTAAGGAAAAGCTTACAGGTTAAGGTGGTACCTGGGAAGCCTATATGAAAGTAAGGAATTGCTCACAGGTTAAGGTGGCACCTGGGAAACCTATAAGAAAGTAAGGAAAAGCTTACAGGTTAAGGTGGTACGAGGGAAGCCGATATGAAAGTAAGGAAAAGCTCACAGGTTAAGGTGGCACGTGTGAAACCTATAAGAAAGTAAGGAAAAGCTTACAGGTAAGCCTGTTCAATAAGAGTCTGAATGGGGGGACCATCTCCCGGAGTCAGACTACACTTCATCGGTCTCTTCTGGGCAGTCTGTTTCTGATGCACCAATGGAATATCATTGCAACAAGTCAGGTCAATGCCATGAGTCCTAGCCTAGTTTTTTTTGATCGGTCGGCTGCCTCAAAATTATTGCTCACAGGGTGCTCCAGTAGTGCCTAGAGAAGTGAACAAATCTCTGCAGCACTGGATAAGGGATTTTGTGGATTGTTTCACTCAACAAGTGAAAGATCTCCGACCCACTATAAGGAGTATCTTCCTAGTCTTGGCGTGTCTCACGATGATCAGCTGCCACTCTTCTTTTTTTTAAATTTACACTTGCTGCCAAACATAGGCTGCTGAAAGTCAGCTGGCAGGGACATTTCATACAGGAGGCAGGAGTAAACGAGGGAGATGACTTGCGGTCCGTTTCTGACACCGTATAAAAGTTCAACCAAAAAAGACACAAGGCTAGACAGATCCTGACCGAGTAAGCCTGAACAGAGCAGAGTATCGGATCATAAAAACGTGGTCCCTTTAACCTACTCCAAACCGTTGGAAAGGCCCCGATTTCAAAGACTGTCGTAACTTGGCAGTCTTAAGCAACCATAACGTATCCTTCCGTAACCAAGTGATGCGCACACCTGGCCAGGAACCGGCTCATTTCTAATCTAAAACCCTGAAGCATCCATAGTTCAAGCCAACACACTTTTCAAACTTGAGAATTAGAAGAGATGTATGCTAGGCCACCATCCACCACAATCTCAAAACTACAACCACTCAAATACTCTTACTTCCTTTAAAAAAGGCATTCAACCAAAAACTACACGGGGAACAGCTAATCATCTACTTGTCAGATGTACGTATTGTACCTTTCCTTCTTTCATACGCCAAGACACAGATAGGAAGCAGGCAGAAACATGGAGCTCTATTGATATTTATCATTCATGGCTGGCTGGGGTAAATAAGGCATAACCCTTTCGAATAGTTTACCCTTTATTCGGTAAAAAGAAAAGTTATTTTGCGAACCTCTAAAGCATCAATCTCATAGTTTTTAAAGACATGTTCAAATGGACCTGCATTGTTCATATAAAAACCATATTGTAACTTGAAGATATTTCAAGATAGAAGGATATGACGGGCAGAGCTGGGATGCAGAAAAGCATAGTTTTTAGGTACTTTGGGTTCCGCAGCCTGTTGGTATAATGGGAAAATCCAGAACGTCATACTGCTCCTCTAGTGAGGGCCAGTAATCTGTAGGTGGCAAATACAAATTCTGCTGTTGCAATCAATATATTTCACTCCACGTTTGTTTAATGCTGTCTTTTGCTACTGGTGGTAAAGTATGAGAACTCTGGTCTTAATTGAGAGAAGGAGTATGGTTAAAACAAGCATTGGCAAAATCGATCAGTCTGGGGTTGGCTGTCAGCCTATGGGCTACGTCAATGCTGGTTTTGCTTTACCATGGTTTTCGTAAAACTGTTTTGTTGAGGGATCTACCAAGCTCTTGCCAATAAATAAAAACTACAAGCACTGGCAAAGCCAATTGACCTTGCCTGTGGGACTGAGTGGCTTTGCCAATGTTTTTATTGCCATGTTGTACACCATCTCTGATGCGGAGAAGAAATGCTGGAGAACATTTTTTAAAATCTCTATGACGCTGTGGAAGTGTCATTTTGTAGGCCAGCACACCACACTTGCCTCTGCAAAAGGACTCTAGCATTTTTTTTAAGTTACTGATTTAGATCAGCTTAAAAAAAATATTAAGTAGCGCAAACGCATTATGGGGCATATTATCAAGGCCGGCGTTAAAATTATCGCCGCTTTAGCGGCTGGAAACTGCCGCTAAAAGCGGCGATAAGGGGCTTGATAGTGTGCCCTTGAGAATTCCAATTGAAGCCCATGTTCTGGTGCGAACATGGGCTTCTATTGGAATTCTCTGCGGCAAATTATCAAGCCCATTATCGCCGCTTTAGCGGCAGTTTCCTGCCGCTAAAGCGGTGATAATTTTAACGCCAGCCTTGATAATATGCCCCCTAGTTTTTTTAATGAAGCACAGGTGTAGTGAAGCAACATGGGGGGGATGGGAGGGAAGCATCATAAAGGACCCGGGTGTGGGAAACAACATGAAAGGCTCTGGTGAAGGAAACACAGAAGGCGTGGGTGTGAGGGGAAGCAACATGGAGGGCGTAGGTGAGGGGAAGCAACATGGAGGGCGTAGGTGAGGGGAAGCAACACGGAGGGCACAGGGGGAGCACCACAGAGTGCAGGGTATAGGGAGGAGCAATGGGCGAGAGAAAGCAACGTGAAGTGCTTGGGGAGAAGCACACTACAGAGAAAGCAACGCGGGAGAAGTACACTAGGGCAAGTGCAACATGGAGGGGATGGGGAAGAAGCACACAGGCAACACAGATTGCAGCTGGGGGAAAGAGAACACGAGGGAGATAGCTGAAAAACACATGCAATATCACGGAGTGCTTAGCCAAAAAGAAAGTAATAGTGCTAGAAAACAAGCAGTGGAAGGGCACAAATAATGCGTCCATGCTCTAGGGGAGAGACAAACACAAGAAAAGGAAGAAAAGGCGACATTAGCTAACAAATGAAAAGGAAGCAAATGAGAGTGACAGTAAACTTAACCAAAATAGTAAGAAATGGGCAGGCTCTAAGCCCACGGACAATAGGTCTTTTTGCTAAGACAGTATGCGCTGCCTGGTAAACAAGACAAACATGTTCAGCAGCAAAAAATTGTTTGGGCTCAAAAATCATGCATTACCATAATAGTCCCTGGCACTGAAGAGAACTACTTTGTGTATAGGTGAGCTCCTTGTTAAAGAGAAGAACGCCGCCACTCACCATAAAGTTATCCAATGGCTGAAATTGACACACTCAACACCCCATGTTGCATGCTACAGTGGATGGATGAAAATTGTGAATAATGCAACAGACCAATGGATGTAGAGTGCTAACTAAAAACTCACATACATGTTTTATAGTATAGTGACCATCATTTTAGTAAAATTGAAAAGTTTTGGCTACCACCATACGTAAGTAGTTGGAAAATAAATACAGACTTTCTTTCCATTGCCAAAACACAATGTTGCCTATTCTGGGGTCAAGCGTACATCCCTCCTTGCTTTCTACACATCAAACAGCAGTGCAAACAAAACACCAAAAGTATGGCATATTCAGACAGTCATGGGTTCTTAGATCAATTTGGATATAAACAACTCAAACTGAGCTTATCTAGGCTCAGTGAAAGTAACTCTCAATGGGAACATTATCTATGTGTGTTAATGGGAGAAAGGGGAAAATGAAGATGGACATAAAATAACTAAACTATAAACTATCTGTAGGGGTGACAGCAGGGCTCGAGTCGGGGTACCACACGGGTGGACGGCGTCCCCCCACTTATTTTACCGGGAGCTCGATAACTGGAGCAAATGGAGCCACACATTCACTCTTTGGCCTCTCTGGGGCGAGATCGGAGCTCATTCAGAACGCTGCTCACGCGCTGGCTTCTCTGATGCAATCGCAGCTAAGGGGTGAGCGAGGGGAGGCAATGAGTCTGATGGTGCAAGCCACTTTTCGTGACGTCACTTCCTGTCAGCGTCCCCCCACTTCTTTTTGTAGGACTTGTGCCCTGGGTGACAGCAATACATAATAACACGGAAGTTATTCCTGATACTATCATACATGTTCATAAACACTTTGTGTTCTTCTATTCCAACTATAACAGCAGTACTACAAGCTCCATAATGCACTGTGATCTCATCTAAAAAAGTCCGGACGGCGTAAACCTCTGACAACTAAACTGTAACAAGTCAAGAACTCTAGTCAGAGAAAACTGGGGTCTTGTTGCTACATTTCTTTCCTTGGGAAAACTTTGCTCTAATCTCGGAGAGATTATGCACCCAAAAAAGTTGTTTTTCTGTTCCAATCAGGTAGAAGGTGTACACTAGTGAAATGTAATGTAACTGTGTAAAAAACAACAAAAAAAACAAATAAAAACCGTCTTGGTTTTACACCACTGTTGATTCATCTCCTCAGCGCCACTGACTCACTGTGCTCAAGCTCATGTGTGCAAAACACAAAACCACGATTTACCGTTTATTGAGAAAATAAAAATGAACAACAAGGACACAAATTTCTATTTCAGGCAGGGAGAGAATAAGGGAACGGTCATATAAATAACACAAAAAAATGGCTACCTAGTTTTAGCTTGAAGCATTTCGGTGGATTTACTAAAGTCTACATTTTAGAAAGTGTGCCTGCATGCGAAGTCTGTGGAGGCTAAAGGTGGCAGGATACTAAACATGAAAAATAATAAGCAAACACTGGCTTTGTTTTCAAGCAACCCTGTTCAAGGTCTGAAACCGAAGGAGGCAGAAAGAAAAAAAAAACTTTACAGGTTTGACTCTTCCTGCTCCGGCGGAGAGGGAAAAAAAAATAAACGATGACACAAAATTGCCCTGAGTCGGTTTTCCCGCCAGTCAAGGTTGATGAGCCTGCATTTGGCTCTGACTGGAGCAGCTATTACACAAATGGAACCAAAGTGCCCGAGCAGCAACTGCCTGAGCCCGGCTCCCACAGCTGCTCCCCGGCCCGGCCAATCCCCGGGCGCGCGCCCAGCCTCCACCGCCCGCACAGCAGACCTGTTTTTGTCTGCTTCAGCTGTGGTGTGTGTGCTCCGAGCTGCGCCCCTCCCTCCCTGCTTCTATTTTCCATCCCCTTTCAAGCCATCATCCACTCATTTTAATTACGCAGAACGAGTTGCGACTCATCTGCTCCCTTTAGAAATCATGTTTAAAAGAGAGGGGCGCGGTGGGTGAACAGGGAGAGCGAAAAATAAACCAAAGGAAAAAAAATAGAGGAGTAGTGTGGGCGGAGCCTGGCTTGATAAACATCATGCCTCGTGAACAAAAAAAGCCTTATTTTAAAAGCCTTGGGCCTCTGCAAAACAGTTCCTTTATTTAGGTCGGTTTCCATTTCAAATTTATTTTTAATAATGAAACACAAGATGTTACACAAATAAATTAAAACAAACATTGGCAAAGCCATTTGTGAAATGTAATTACTTTGCTAAATTTTTTTTAGGTATGTTGCAAAAGGCTGAAAGTAAGTAAAAAAAAAAAAAAAAAAAAGCTGAATGACAGCCAACGTTTCCGTGTTGTAGCACTTATGTTTTTATTCAGTTATGCTACGCTGAAGGTAGTGCTGCTGCATAATATGGCTAAGAAACATTGACAAAGCCAATAGCTCTCATATAGGCGAGAACTATTGGCTTAGCCAATGCTTGGTATGGAATGCTATATGTTAATGTTTAAGTATATAGATATATATTATAGTTATTACAACGGCTGAAGTGCTAATGCTATAGAATGGAAAACGCAATATAGAATGGAGAACGCCCTTACCAAGGTGTTACTGTGTCCAGATTTAGAGGCAATTTAGGACCATAAAAAAGCTGTGAAATGTGCCATGTAAATATGCTGAATGTTAAAATACGGTGTACGTAGACAGAAAAGTCCAATATGTTACAGCTTTTTTTAGTGATGCTTTAGGATATGTGTTACTTTGGGGGCAATGGTTACAAAATAACAAAAAAAGAGCTCCTGACTGCTTGTTTAGTAGTAACATACCAATGTGCAGTAGGTTTCTTAGAGCTTTCGGGCCCGGCGCCACTGCACCTGCTGCACCATCCAAAGCATGGCCCTAGTGCCCGCAGGGTAACTACACCTGTGACTGCTTGCTTACTAGTAACAAAGCGATATTCGGTGTTCAGTGGGTTTGCTAGAGCTTTTGGCCCTGGCGCCACTACACCTGCTGCACCATCCAAAGCATAGCCCCAGTGCCTGGGAGTTAACTGCGCTTGCAACTGCTTGTTTAGTAGTAACATATAGCGACAATCTGTGTTCAGTAGACCGGCGCCACTGCACCTGCTGCACAGCCAAAGCATGGCCCTAGCGCCCGCAGGGTAACTACACCTGTGACTACTAGCTTACTAGTAAAGCGATAATCGGTGGGTGTCCTAGAGCTTTTGGCCCTGGCACCACTACACCTGCTGCACCATCCAAAGCATAGCCCCAGTGTCTGGGAGGTAACTGCACTTGCAACTGCTTGTTTAGTAGTAACATATAGCGACAATTGCTGATCAGTGGGTTTCCCTTAACTTTTGTCCTCTGGCCACTTGGGATTGCTTGCTTAGTAATAACATATAGTAATAATCAGTGTTCAGCAGGTTTCCTAGAGCTTTTGGCCCCGGCGCCACTGCACCTGCTGCACCATCCAAAGCATGGCCCTAGTGCCCGCAAGGTTACTGCATCTGGGACTGCTTGCCTAATAGTAACATATAGCGATTTTCGGTGTTCAGGGGGTTTCCTAGAGCTTATGATCCTGGTGCCACTACACCTGCTGCACCATGCAATGCATGGCCCTAGTGCTGGCAAGGTAACTGCACCTGTGACTGCTTGTTTAGTAGTAGTGACTGCAAGGACAAATGAGGAAATCATTTATATCCAGTAAGTTATGTGTTCCGAAAAAGCCACAGTTGCAGACGGAATTCATAATTATTGTATAGGTAAACAAACACAAAAGCTTTCATAACAAGTGCCATTAAACCTATTCAACTCTCCAAAGGGAGTTGCCACAAATAAAGCATCCGTTTTACAGGTCAAAGTGAAAACAAACCATTGTTGAATTGTGTTACAATGTGGCTGGCTCTTTCATGTGAAAATATCTTATCCTGTGCTTGACAGTGAATGTGCCATAAACAGTGCAAATTGTCCAAGATCAACATATGTTAGGATGGAATGAAATGCTATACTTTGTTCCTTAAAAGGAACAAAATAAATGGACTCACCAAATCAGAGGAATTTTGTTTAAAAAAAACTAGAAATAGTTTTGTGCAGATGAAGAACGGGATACATTTTGAGATGGCTATGTCTAAAATAATATTTAAAAAAGGGGCACAAGCAGGCTCCATGGAAAAAGTACTATTCCTCTTTCCAATAAAACGCTCTCACTTTGAAGTTAGCGTAAAGCAAAATATCAAGGTTCTCGTGAAAACACGGCTCGACATTTTACCTTGGTCTTTGGAAACCTAAAAAACTTTAAAGCTGCCTATAATTCACTGCAACTCGGAATGCCTTTTCTTCTCCCAAGTCTAAATCCTTTTAGTCGCCGACAATAAATACAACTTTGAAGCTCAAAAGTTACTGTTACACAAGGTCAGGAGGAGGGGCGAAGGAAGGCGCCATTGAGGGTACAAACATGGCCTGCACGAAACATTCGCCCCTTCCTGCATGGGAGGTTTTTTTTGTGCTCCAACGCGCAATCCTTTCCCAGCATTTATGTGGATTTACAAAGGCACATCTGTGTACGTTGGAGGGCCAGCCTGACGTGTTTTCTGCTCTAGCAGCAGCTGCGGTTTCTGAGGAAACGAGGCTGATTTTCGAGTCAGGCTGGAAGCTTTTTTTTCTCCTTTCTCCAAGAGCCTAAATGCGGGGGAGGGGATCGGAGCGAAGGGAAGAGAGCGAGAAAGCTGCATAAAAAAAACTCCGCGGCTTCTCAGAAAGGGGAGGGCGGAGAGAGAACAGGAGCAGCCTGCTGGGAATTTGCCTCGCGCTTTTCTTTCTCAACGGTTCTTGCTCGGTGTTGCAATCTTTGCTTTACAAAAAAAAATCCATTGTGGAACCGGTTTATTTATACATTTTCTGCTCGTCTTAGGTTCGCACATTATGAGAGAAACGACTATTCAAATCAGAAAATAACACCCCACTGGCTCGGATTTATCTAACTACCATAAATGTTCGTTTATTAATTCTTGTATTTATTTTAAATGACATGCTTTTCTCAAAACGAGATGCAACAAATCCTTCCCATAAAAGGAGCACCGATTTCGATTGGATGATATCTGGATTGTACTTACACTTGGGTTAAACAAAAACTCGTTAAAACATTTTTTTTTTAAACGAGCTTGGCATGAGAGCAGCCCTAGCCGTGTGCATTTATTGTTTACATTGTTTGCCCTCTGCGCACCCCCTTTCCGCCAAACCCAGCCCAGGCAGCCAATAAAGATGGATACATTGTCAGGCTGCTGAATGATTAACTCTGGGGCCGACATGCAGGCTCGGCCTGAAAAGGGAGCAGGAGGCGGGGAGCGGCGAGGCACAGTCAGAGGGGGCCCTCCTAGGGAGGCTCCAGTCCAACGGGCTGAGGCAACTCATTTCATCGACTCTCTTTCTCGACAGTTTTAAATGTGCACCACATGTGCTATCTGAGCAATGCGATTTATCAAAAGCCGTAGACAGCATTAAAGCGAACTAAAGACAAAAAAACAAATATTCATCACAAAAGGTTAGAGGGGTGTATGGCATTGGTGGAATGCAAACAGGGAAAAAAACGAGATTTTATCCTTTGCTTGCTTGGTTCTGTTAGAGTTTTGTTTATGGTGCAGAGAGAGGAGGGAAAGTAAGTAACCTGCATATGGAACAAGCATTGATGAAACCAAAAGGGCTCACCTTTTCAAGCTTTTGGTTTTGCCAATGTTTTTTCCCAATGGTGTGCTGAAGAAAATGATGGATAGCCAAACTAACGTGCTGGTAATTAACTACTCTGGGTCGCATTTCAGTCAATCGTGGGTAATATTCTGTATTCGCCATTCCAGACAAGGACCCGCCATAAGCAAACCAGTCTTGTGCCCCTTCATGGCCACCGGCCAAAATACTTAGGTCACATCCTAAGCGAATGTGAATAAAATAAACCACTTTAAGATATGCCTGGATGCTGGTTCTCTTGCTCACTGTCCCATAGGGACTCCGTTGTACCTTACGGAGGAGGCCTAACAAGTGTAAATGCAGCCTGGGATTGGTTATGTTCCAATTCAGAGGAAATTGGCTTAGAATTTGCAGCTGACTGCACCTTTGGTGGTCACACTTGAACTGATTTATACACCGCTGGCCCCATTACCGTACAGTGAAAAGAAATGGGATATAGTCCTACTGGGAGCAGTGCCAGGAATTATGATTAACTCAGGCGCTGAGCCGACCGTACCTGTGTGCAAGATACAAGGAAGGTGGCTTTCCACCTCGAAAAGTGGGACGAGCGTTGCCACACAGATTAGTAACATCCCACTGGCTGTTTTTGGGCTCTTTTGAGGAAAGGCATATTTATTTTGTTTCTCCTCCCAATTTTGTGGTTTCCAGTTAGGTGATTAATATTTATTTCATAGGTAGGAGAAGAACATTACAGAACAGAGAAGGTTGGGAAGGTCAGAATAGCCGGGAAAAGCAATCACTGATGAAATGTATATAGCACTGCTTGGTCATGCAGCTGTTTAGAAAATTCTGAGATGAGGCAGAATCAGTTGAGGTCTGCATGAATGTAAGCCCAAGGTGAATCAGATCTGTTAGGTAGACTGTCTACTTTCTAGACACAGCAACAAATAAAACAAATGCTGAAGTCTGTGCTGTTTTCTACTCAGGAGCAGCAAGCCCTGCACCATTTTTGCTTCAAAACTGAAGCTAACTGTTAGAGTTGAAGAGTGGAGGATAGGTGAGTAAGGTTTTGGAGACTAAATGCTTTGAAAGTGTTGCAGGTGCTTATACGGATAATGGGTGTTTTAATGGACAAACGGGGAAGGTCCATTAGGTTTAGGAAATGTAATCAAATTTTTTTAGACCAGCAATCAAGCAGGCACAGGAGTTGAGGTCAGACTTAGAAGGAAATAGGAAGGAGCCAAGAATACTAGTTACTAAAGAGTTGCAAAATCTAGTCTTAAGACAACAGTAGCTTGTACCAAAAAATACATGACATGTTTAATTTTTCAAAGCAGTTGTAAGATATACATTTACTAAGGTATGTCAGTATGTTTTTTGAGGTTAAAGAAATAAGGAAGAATAATGTTTACAAATTTGTGGCATTTTAGGAGAGAATATGGAGCAGGCTTTGGACGATTAAGAAAGGAGAACAATCGAAGCACAGAAAAGGAATTCCAGAGACGTATTTCACAAGTGACACTAAAAAAGCATTGGGCGATAAATAGGATCATTTGACTAGCTAAGAAATGAGAACTAAGCAACAGAAAAGCTATTGATAAGTGTTAAGTGCTCTCAGTCGCAGCTCGCAATACTCGTGGGTGGGGTGGTCGTGCGGGGGTTACCGCGGGGGGTTGGGGTGTTAAAATAAAACTAAAACTTACCTGACCGTGTCCCGTGCCACCTCTGGAAAATAGTGGGTGAACGCTGTCCATCCGTGTTTACCCTCGACTTGTGTTCTGGTTTCCGAGTATTCCTAGGTAGCTCAGGTCAATGTTATTCAGATTGCCTGGCACCACCCTGTCCATGCCGGGGATATACTTTCCTGGGAAATCAAACTCGTTGGTCTTCATCACAGATGCCTTCCAGCGTTTTTTGTGATTTTTGTTTTCCTGCTTTCCGTTTTTTCACTCTGGTTCTGGCATTCCTGCAGGTATCTATATATACTCTCCATTTTTGGGCACGCCATTGATATTGTTCCTCTGATGGGGAGAATCTCTCTGTCTCCAAGAATTCCGAGTGGCCCTGGCCCAGTTCCACTTCCTATCAGATCTTTTCAGAGCTGATGGGCCTGCGTCATCTGTCCTCTTCAAGGTGGTTTGTATTTTCATCTGTCTGGCGTATCTCAAGGAATGCCCTTTTCCCCTGACCTTGGGGTCTAGCTCTCATATGTTGGGCCGGGTACTGCGTTTTCCTGCTCCTGAAAAGAAACAGGAATAGGCATGCTCCCTCTCCTCCTGTAAGCCAATCACAACACTGCAATGGCAGAGTTGTGATTGGTGCGGAGTCCCGGACAGCACCCAGCCGGGCACATGTAGTGAGGCCATTTCCTCTATGTAGGCTGCATGTAGCCTACATTGAGAAAATGTAGAGTGCGCATGACTGATTTGGTCGGCCCCAAGGCCGACCAAACAGTCAGGGTACTAAGAGTGGTGCAAGGCACTACTTCCCTACCCGCTTACACACCCGCCCCCAACCAGGCATACCCCTGCCTTCTGCTTTCTTGCAGCGCAAGAAGTAGAAACATAAAATGGTAATTAAAATACCATTTTATGTTTCTGCTTTTCCCATTGCGAGAAAGCAGTGGGGCGGCGCTTCTCCGCCCTAATGGAGGAGCCACCCCTGAGTGCTCTGATTGACTGTGTCATAGACTGACAATAGGCGGAGTATGGGGTGGATGGGAAAAAAACAAGTTACTTACCTTCGGTAACGCTCTTTCTAGTGTATAATCGAACTAACTGCAAATTCCTCTTCCCCCAGATGCCAGACTGGATCTCAAAAACTTAAAAGCAGTGCTCCTGTGCACCAGTAAGCGGTACTGTGAGACACCGCAACAACACTATTCCGCTCCAGAAGTGACAAAATGAGGCACACAGAAGTGTCACCCGAGCAATCTGATGCCAGCTTCTTTCAGGAATTTGCATGCTGCGAGCCCATCAGCAAACTGATTGAGTTTTTTTTTTTTAGATGAAAGAGACCATCACCACAGAGCGGGGGTCATGGAAAGGGGTGAGGAATCTATGGCTTGATAAGAGTATTCACCAAAAAAAAGGCATTACCAACGATAATTAACTTGTTCTTCTGATGTATACTTCTAACTGAAAGTTACTCGCCTTGTGAATGGATACCAAAGCAGTACCTCCCAAGATGATGGCTTTGTGGGAAGGCTCAAACTAAAAAGTCCTGTAAGACCGAGTTGATTATAGCTGACCTCGAGCCTCTTGGCTGTCAAAGTATTAGTGCTTTGTGAATGTGTACACCAATGCCAGCAGCAGTGTGACCAATATCCAAGACAGGTACTCAGCATACCAACACAATTGTAGCAGTCTTGTCCCTGGTGGAGTGGGCCATTAGGCCTTCTGAGTGCTGCTTTTTAGCCAATACAGAGGACTATATTGAGAGATGGTCATTTTCTGCACTGCTTTGACCTTCTTTGCCCCAGAGAATCCTCCACAAAGAGCTGATTGTCCACCCAATGTTCTCTGGAATGATTGTTGTAAAAACAGAGTACTCTTCTGGGGTCCGAACAATGGAGTCTCCATTCATCTTTTGAGAGATAAGATAAGGCAAAATAAGTCAAAAGCGTGATGGCTTGTCCAATATGAAAATGCTTTACCACCTCTATTAAGAAGGCAGCTTGAATCCTTAACACCAGTTTGTCCAGAAAAAAAGGTGGTATATGGAGAGTGGACTGAAGGGGCATGCAGTTCTCTCACCCGTTGTGAAGATGTTTTCACAACGAGGTAGACCATGTTAACGATGAGTAGGCGCAGAGACAATGGTGGATTGGTTCAAAAGGGGTACACAGAAACATGACAACCACATTTAAACTGCACTCTGGCATCATGATATGGTTAGGTGGAAATAGGTTTAAAACCTTTTACAAAACGCATCACAACTGGTCATTTGAATAAGGATAGCTGGTCCGGCAAATGTAAAAGGCTGAAAGGGCGGACTGGAAACCTTTACTTGAGCGAATCCTTGGCAAGCTAAAGACAAAACCACTCCAGACTGTTTTGACTGCATGGGCTCAAACTAATAACCACCACACCAAGCCATAAACCTGTTCCATTGTCCAGCGTACACAGACTTCGTTGAAGGATACCCAGCTGCAAAGATGACATGAACTATCTTGGCAGGTAGGCCCACGAGGATCACTCCATCTCCACTCACGGAGGTGCAGGTTGCACAGGCTCAGGTGCAGGACCATGCCCTGCTGTTGCAACAGGAGATTCTCACAAAGTGATAGCCTGATCAGAGGACGGATGCTCAAGCACAGAAATCTGGGGTGCCACATTTTAATGGCTCAATCTGGAGCCTGACTTGGGCAGGTCATTCCTGATGATCTTCCGAACTTGGGGCAGAAGAGGTAGCAGTGGGGGGCATACAAGTGTCCCCTGCTCCACTCTTGACAGAATGCAAATCCGAGAGAAAGCCTTCTTGGAAAGTCCAGGGCACAAAAGTGCTAACATTGCAAGTTCTTGGCAGAAGCAAAAAGATCGAGCCAGGGCTCTTCCCATTGTTGGAAGATACCCTTTGCCACTCCAGGGTGTAACTGTCATTTGTGATGCGCCATGTGCCGCCAGCTTAATACATCCATCCTGGCATTTAAACATCCAATTAGGTGGTGCACCACTGAAAAGATCTACTGATGATTCAGCCAGCTCCAGAGGAGAGCACAGAACACAAAAACCCACCCTGCCCCACTTGTTGCAATACCACATGGCGGCAGAGTTGTCCATAAGAAGCTGCACCCGCTGTCCCTTGATGGAGAGGAGGAAGGCCTTTATTGCCAAGTGAATCCCTTGCTAGACGGGAGGTAACTATGAACTGGAAGGTTCCCAGGGTAGTAAAATGGAAAGAGGAGTTGATTCAGTGGGCAGGTTAAGAGATCTCAGTATTATACAGAGTAGTAAGGAAGGGTAGAGGATCAGTTGAAGGGTACAAACATGGGATAATTTATTGGATTCCTTAAAAAATGTGGATATCAGTGATGAGTCTGGGGAAGAAAACGAGTAGTAATGACCTTCACAACGGAAATGAACAGCATATTGGAAGAGTATGGTTCATTAAGGGTATGAAATCAAGTAAAAATGTACTTCCCAAATTAGTATATGTAAAAGAGAAGGGTACTTTGCGAATAAGGTGTGGCTATATATACTGTAAAGGGGGACTGGACTAAAGGGGAGGGGGAGAAGTTGGGGGTCAGTAGTAACTGTAAGTGTATTATTGTGAATGTTTGATTAAAATACTAATAAAATTATGCTTAAAAAAACGAAAATCACCCGCAACTCCAGCAAACGAATGTGGCAACAGGTCTACACGGGAGACCAGAATTCTCTGATCGCCACCTTTCCCAGATGACCTCTCCAACCCTGTAACAATGCATTTGTTACCACCTTCAACTCTGGGTAGGGCAGGGAGAGGGTCTGCCGCTGGTCCAACTGCAGTCGAGCAGCCAGCACTGCAGGTCTTTTGCCATCTCCTCAGACACGTACATGGAGTCTGACCGATTTTGTTTGTGATGGCCCAACTGAGACTGCAGCCCTCACTACACAGCTTGCATGTGTCACCTGGCATGATGCAGGAGTCTAGTAAGCCCAAAAGCCATCCTCACTGAGACCCCGGACAGAGGATGAAATATCAGGATCATAGCCCCAGTGTCCTGGACTCTTTGGTCCGGAGGAAAGGTTCGAAAGAGCACCACATCCAGGATGCCTCCAATGAAAGCGGGCCTATATGAAGCAGTCTGATGTGACTTCAACCTGGGTCTGTCAAAAGCAGCATAACTCTCATACTGTGTAGAACAGACTACCAATGTAAACACATTGGATGATGTAAACACTACTTTGTGCCCCATTTACTAAAAACATGTTTAGACACTCTTGAATGGGACACAAGTAAGATACCAGGTGGACAACATTGTTATCAGTTTGTCACTATTCCAGTGTTACAGTGACAACCTGATAATAAGGTTGTCTGCATGGTGTCTTTCTTGTGTCCCATTCAAGGGTGTCCCTTTCAGTACCCAGGCCAGGCTAATTGCTATAATCAGTAGATCCATTTAGGAACAACCATTATAAATAATATGGCCATTCCCAAAGTAATTATAGAGCAATGTGTAAAACATGTGTTTTATAATTAAGGCTCCCTGTTTTCTGTTTTTACTGATTTTTACAGATAAATACAGACAGAAAACCATTTATTTTCCTGTCTGGATCTATTTTTAAATGTGGATAAAAACGGAAATATGGCTTGTTTTTGAATGATTCTAAATGCTGTCAATCATGACTGCCAGGCCAATAGCTGTGTGGATTGACAAGCAAGTGGATACTAAAAAAAAATAGGGATTTTAGTAAAGAGCCTTAAACAGCAGTAGATTTGCACAACCTTGATACTAAAATGTACATATTTTCTTTTAAGTGCATATTTTACCATGTGAGTGTGTATAGATCACTGAAACCTGTCGGGCGTTAAGGAACGAGTGCACATTAACTGGTTAAATAAATGCAGAAATATACACATTTCAGCTTAATTTTTCTCACAAAACCTAAAATAAATATGGATAAATACAGGTAAAATTAGCAAAAAATAAATATGGATAAATACAGACTGAATTGACAAAAATATAAACACCATAAAACCGGGAGCCCGATTTATAATGCACATTGCCCCCGGAAGATTAAATAATGGCTTTGATATTTTAGTGTATTTGACACTTTATGTGCTTGGGGCCTCAGTACTAAATTGGAAACATGTTTTTTTGTTATTATACCATATGCTATTAATTGTTATGATTTCTGTTTCGAGTGACCTCTTTGCAGGACATTGCCCATCAGCTACACATTAGGTGTGTTTTGGAGATTGAAGGAATACTTGTATTCTTTGCAAACTAGAGCACCATTCATCGCAATATTATTTCAAGCAACTACCCCTTTGCCAGTTCTTTACACCTGGTGGCTTCCTGCATGGATGTAGTTCATTCATCTATTATGAGAATTGTTCAAAGTACGGTGCTATTTTACTTTGAGTTAGGATACTGAAGATTTCTGGCGGAGCAATTAATATGTAGTAATATTGAGAACTGATTGGCACTCCTCATTCAATAGCATGGGGAATTGAAGATAGATTAGGAATCAAGCCTGTGATTTGACAGTCCGCCAATCCGAACCTAGGTGCATAATTAATATTCTGAGACCTGTACATGTGTGCACCCTCAGAAAAGCACATGTTGCAATGTCCTGATGAGCAGAGTGAAAATGTGTACCTTTATCCAACAGTCCGGAAGCAGCACCTTTCTGAAGATGGAATTAAAAATATTTAATGAGTTCATGGTAATTTCATAGAAGCAATTGTTTTGAGCATTCGAAAAAAAGGGTAATTTTCTTGAAAAAAATTGCGCAGTGGTTCTAAAGTACTTTGTACTGAAATCTGTAGAAGCTGCATTTTAGTTGTCATATCACACATTTGCCTTTTTTAAAAGAAGAGCTGTCAGTAGCCCATTAAACATTGTCAAATCCACTAAAACATACCAGTAAGCTATAAACTTTGTCAAACCCACTAAAACAGGTTTGTTGCAATCGTATCGAGTTTGACCAATATGTTTAAAAATCACAATTTGTTGCTATTTTCCTGTACTGGCTCTAAAGAAAGTTCCACACCATTATTTGAAGTGGTTGTCCTCCCTCCACTGCTTGACTTGTTGCCCCCTCCCCGCAAGCTTATACCCTTGGTTTTATGTCCAGGAGCACTCGGGTCCCGATTCAATTCACGCTCATCCAGCTAGAGCAAAGGGAGCATCAGTCACATTTTAAGGACACATTTTCTATCAAAAGCATCTTTTAAGCATGCAGTTATGCTAGGTCGCCAAGCTTTCTGCAAATACAATGAACTGGATGTCCACTCTAGTCACGCGGAGTCTAGTATTTCTACCAAAACGTTTGGCCACTATCATGCGGATATCTGTCTCTAAAGCAGCCGCTTATTTCTGGTCTCCAACCCTTTGTCTATGACCACTTCTAGAATTAGAAAACAGGCTGTCATCACCTCTGCCATTTAATGAATTAACTCCAGTCTTGCTTCTCTACCAGTAATGTTACCAGCGAAACCTTGTCCTCACCATTTCCTTGGTGATGCTTTAAAGTTCTCCCACCCCATTAATGAAACTCTGGTTCCCCCCCTCTTTGTGAAGCAGGATCCCTGTAAATACTGGTCCTCATGTTACCTCCTCCCAATGAATCCAGGACAAACTTAAATGTGAAATGCAATCCCAGGTCCCTCAATTCATTTAAGTGTGTAATTTTCAAACACTAGTGCTTCTTCCCCACCTCTCCAGTAATGACAATGAGCTGCGTTTGATAGAGATGTCCAAACAGCCATAGGACTATTTTCTCGAATGTGGAGAAAAACCTTTAGCCTCTAATTCAGTACCAAATTACTGGCAAATATGACACCTCCGCCTCACAGACACTGGCAAACATAGTGGAAATAGGATTATTTTTGAGAACTTCATGACTTCTATGAAGGTTACATCATGGTCCACATGTAGGTGATCCCACTGACTTGCATATGAAAGTTTTTTGGGGGCTGGCTCATGCAATGGCAATTTAAGCAGTTCACTGGGACTATTTTTTGGCTTACATTGGTGCAGTTTATTGCCTGACTTTGGGAGACTTCAGCGCTGATATTGGGTAATGCCATGGCTCACATTGAAGCAATGTCAAGGATCATATGCAACAGTTTTATGGCTCATGTAGTAACGTGTTGCTTCATTTGGATAGGATTTGATGTGGATGCTTAACAGTTCAA